>NC_136380.1:315223784-325223784 GCF_965140285.1 Lepidochelys kempii | reverse complement strand
AAACCCAACTTCCCTGCAGTAAATTTAACATCAAGCAGTTTAATTTAAAAACCAAACAACCTATATATCACTGTTCATGCACAGGAAGGTTTTCTTTCCCAATGATAATACTATTGCTTAGGTAAATTATTTTTATTTTATATTTGTATTCCCTCAGTAACAAGAAGTATTTTGTGCTCTACTGACTCTGCATATCTTCAAAAATTTCTAATTTCAAAGTTGTATGTTTATTCCCAGTAAAGCAATTGATCCTCTTACAGAATTTATTTAGTGTACATGTCTTTTTATTTTTTTCTGCATTGAATCACAGCTAGAAGTTGTCACAGGGCCTGGTTTTGTAGGAGTAGCTGTCCGCACTGCTTATACAACTACAACTTGGAACTTCTTTCACTAGGACATTGATATTTTTCCCATGAACTTCCCTAGCCCATGGTAGTAAATCCTGTCCAGCTAGAAGCAGAGAGGCTATCCTTTATAAAGCTTTGTAATAAGACTTGTTCAAATACCATGATGATAAATTGTTGAACAAAACCATGCTGACCCACAGATATAAAATAAACCTGGAATATAAGATTAGGACTCCACATCTTGTGCAGAAAGTATTCTTAAATATGAACTGATTAAAAACACTTCATTTTCCTTTTTTCCTCCATTCTCTCTTTTGCATTGGTTCCTGTTCTCAACAGGAAAACATTGCTGAATCAAATGATAAACACCAGTACTAAGACACCTAGTGTTGTGCTGTGGGAAGGAAAATCCTAGAAAAAGCCACAGAGGGGCTGTTTGGAAAGTGTGAATGTTCTCTTTTGCAAAACGTTCACATATCTGACCAACTGCATAGAAAGCAGGCCCCTAGCCTGGGACAGGGGTTGGCGCCTCAGTCAAGAGAGAATTCAAAGGTTTTGTAGCTCTGAAAGAGCTGAAGAGTTTGTAAATTAGTTTATGTTCTACTTCATGCGTTTTTGCAAAGGAGGGGAACATATGGGCCACAAAAAAAAAGTTACCTTAGAATTATTATTAATATTCTACAAGCACAAAAGTGAAAAAACAGTTAATTTTCTTATAGAACTAATTCTGCCCTCTTGTGCCTATGCACGATTTGTATTACTGTATGACATGCAGACAATGATTGTGGCTGTAAGGCTACAGCTTCATGGCCAATGCAATAGTGCTCCACATCAGAAGAAGCTCCTCAAGGCACTGTGCCTGGCAGAAGCACTGGAGAAGCATCTAGAAACATATGATTTTTTCTCTCCAATGTGCATTACTTTGTATTTCTCATCAACACTGAACTTCGCCAGCCATCACACCACACATTCACCTAGCTTGGTTAGATCTCTGAAGTTTCTCACAGTCCTCTCTAATTTAACTAATTTAAGTAACTATAATCTGTAAATTATTACCCCACTACTTGCCACCCCCCTCCAGATTATTAATAAATTACAATATTAAAATTAGACCTAGATGAGAACATAGGGGTACCCTGTTGTTAACCTTTTGCTATTTTGAAAATTAACCACTTAATCCTATCAGTAGCCTTCTGTCTCTTACCCAGTTCTTGATTGATGACAATAGTTTGCCTCTCACCTAATGACCATTTCGGAACCTCTTGTGCAAGAGCTTGCCAAAGGCCTTTCAGAACAGAAGTCTAAATAATAAAATCAACCAACCAGAGCAGGCCAAGTGCGGGTGAGAGCAGCTCCTGCTATACCTTTTGCAAGGGTTCAGCATGTGCTCCCCACTTGCTCATCCAGGCCAACTAGCAAATGTGTATAAAGTGAGGTCACTATCCCCTCTCCCCCCTCTTGAGGAGAGTAAGTATTACATACATATGCAATTAAACAGACAAATTCAGTATTTACATAATAGAGAGATAAATATGATAAAATAACACTGAGCCCAAGAGTTTAATAGAGTCAAAAAATGATTAGACATTAATATGGATAATGAGAACATCAGTTACATATATTTTTAAAATAACAAGAGAGATAAATCCTTATGCATTAGGGAATAAAATAATTGACGAGATTAAAAATAAACACCACATTCATTGGCAGGTTATTCAATAGCTGTCCATTTTGGCTTTTTTTACACCTCTCTTATCTGCTACTGGGCCACTGGTCTGATCCAATATAGTAATTTCTACATGCAGATACATATTACAGGGAATTTAGTATTTTGTAGATATCTAGAGAATCAATCTGTGCACACAAACTGGTAATGAAAAATGACACACACACACATATATATTATGCTATTTTAACTTAAGATCTTTTTTCATCCAGTTTCAGCATAACATCTGATTGGGTTGCTGTAACTAAATAATCACAAAGAAATGTTAGAAGAAACAGAAAATGTTTCAAAAAAAGGGAGCATTTTTAATGTTTCTGCCACAAAAAGATAGTAAATGCTTTACTTTTGAAGTTACGTAGAAAATTCTGTTATCATATAAAGAGTTTATTGTGCCAAATTTTGAGACTAAATGTAGTCATTCAAGTGTGAAAGAGAGGTTTTAGACCTGTTTTAAGTGAAAAATCTCAATACAACTTTAAATACGTAGTTGCTACTGACATCTCCAGACTAAAACTATACATCTCCTAATAGGTCTTTGCAATGCTTTGAAGCGCTGTGGAATACCACCACCTTAATAAAATCCTTCTAAGAGAAAAAAAATGATTTGTGTTTTTCCTCTGACAAAGTAGGAATTTTTTTTAAAACATCTCCACCTAACATTTAGAACTTGCTTTTATTACTATGTTATTTTTTCCTCCCACTGAGTAATGATCTTTAAATCAAGACCAGCTAAAAACTTCCATAAAAGGAGACATCTGGTCACAAATTCAGTGGTACAGTTGTTAGTTTGAATTAAGTAAAAAACATTAAATCAATGTTCTGTAAATGCTAAAACACAGAAATGGTCAGAAAAGTCTATGGGTATATTTAGTATCTAAGGACTCAGATCTGCAAATGCTCACTATAGCAAGCACTTGGAGTGAAATCCTGGCTCTATTGAAGTCAAGGGGAGTTTTGACATTGATTTCAACGGTGCCAGGATTCCACCCTCTGTCTGGTAGCAGTGAGACTCATAGTACTTAACCAGAGCACAAAATTCAAGTTACCACACTTAGAGAAAATGTATTAATAGACCTTCGTAAGCATTAGAAAAAGATAGTAGTTTTTCAACATTAAATATGAGACCAGTGACACCTACATGAATGTATTTATTATTTATGCGGCATCTTAGAGACTAACCAATTTATTTGAGCATAAGCTTTCGTGAGCTACAGCCCTAAGGTGCCACAAGTAATCCTTTTCTTTTTGCGAATACAGACTAGCACGGCTGTTACTCTGAAACCTTTATTATTTATGTATTTATTATTTAGATTTCTGAAAGTCCTTTGACAAGGTCTTGCACATCACTTAAAGTGGTATAGAAAGATAGTGAGTGATACAGATAGAGAGCCTTAAAAAAAGTATAAGGCTAATACTCAGATGGTATAAACCACTGTAAATTAAAAAAACTTTTGAAAGCTAAATTTAACTAACATTCAATTTAACTAATTATTGCATTCAAATTAATCGCACTAACTACTTGAATTAGTTACTTTGCTTACGACCTGGTTAAAACAAAAGATGCATTGGCAAGCTAATGGGTTTGTACTCTTCACTATTCTAACTTAGAGCATTATGGCTGATACTTAAACATTTTCATCCAATTGTTCTAATAAAATAAATAAATAAATAAATAAATAAATATAGACTCATTTGCACAACAGCATCTGTTAATTATAAAAAGACAATGATTATCTAATAATTTTTGATTACAGAGTATGAAAAGATCAGCAATGACAAATATGCACAACAAACCTTAGGATAATTCTGAATGTTTAATTGTTCAGTCCTCCCATATTCTATTTTTAGAAGATGGCATTTAAATACCATTAAATCCAAGAAGAAATAACAGCTGCTAAGATTTTGTATACAGCAGCTATTACTGAGATCTGAGAGATTAAAATGACTTTCTGAAAGGCCACAGGTTTGGCTAATTTTTTTTTAAAGAAACAAAATACATTTAATTCAAAATATGACGTACTCTAAACCCAATGAAATAATGGCTTTCAAAAGCCAACATTATTATTGCTAAATAACCTTCTCTCTCTGCAGGTATTCCATGTAGTCACAGGTTGATATGAAATTAGCTACTCTAAGTAAGTCTTTGCCCAACATGTAACTTATTATTAGAGGATTTCTCTTGTAATTAGTCAACTGTATCTAGGTAAGCCTCATGAAAAATGTATGTCTACTTTACAGCATAAGCCCAAGTTCAAACTCAGGCTCAAGCCTAACACTCCTTCTGTCTACACACAAATCACGCTCCAGGGCTCTGACCCAGGTCCTAGAACCTCATGGGGGTGAAGGGTTCAACCCTGAGTCAAGCTGGGACCTAGGGTTCAAGCTCTATTTGCAGCGTAGACACAGCCCCACTGGACTTGTGCTCTGGGAAATCGCCAAAAGTATCCCACACGCCAACTTTCTTTGTCCTTTGGATAGTCAAATTTTCCCACACTGCACCATCAACAAAGGCCTAGAGCTGCCACATTCTGGGAGGGTGCTAGGAAGTCTGTGATATGTGCAGTTAGATTTGGGCCCCCATAATGCAGTGTAGACGTGGGAGCCCAAGGTTGTGACCCAGGGCTCAACAATTCCTAATCTAGGGTTGCAAGTGAGTGTAGATGCTCAATCCCTAAATTAATAAACACAGAGTTTGCTAACTCGAGTTCTACTAACCTAGGGGTTACATTGCAGTGTAAACATACCCTTGGTCTCTCATTCAGATCAGGAAATAGACAATTCTTTAATTTCATCTTTTAAAAAAAAAAATCAAAAACTAAAACTGCACTTCTCATGAGCAGAAACTTAAATGCCACTAAAATAACTAAGAGGACTCACCAAGTTCATTGAGACTCTGGGCAGCTTTTGTTATTTCTCTGCTTCCTCCTTGCAGCTGTCCTTGAAGTCTCTTACTTAGATACAAGATGCGTATTATTCTCCGCAGCAAGTCACAGGCTGCCTGTGTGGAAATCATGGCTTTAAGTGTATATTCAGTGTTCGGTATGTATAGTTTTAGGCCCCAATCCTGGAAACTCTTGAATATAAGCTTGTAGTTAAATACAAAACACACAAGCATTTGCAGAATCAGAGACCTATTGGTCAGAGATGCACACTGATAAATGTCAATTTTTTCATAAGTACTCTGACTTTATACAACAACATTCACTATTTTAACTATTAATGTTACTGCACATGATTCTGTAGAAAAGCCTCTGATTTTATTTGCTATGCAAAAATGAAATATTTACATTTGATAAGTTACATCACACCTTATTTATAAAGACAATTTAGCTTTATTTTGTATAATGTCCTTCACAGAAAATTTTACCCATGTCAGTAAAAAGCAGATACTGGCTTTTGTTCAGCTGATCAAAGTTTGACCAGAAGCAAAACAAAAACACAAATATTGATTTTGTTTGTTTTGTTTTCTTTTATCTCAGGAGATAATAAATCTTAAGGCTGACCAAGACAGTCAATATATGTATTACCATGTTCTCTTCCAATATCTGGAAGACTTCATTTTGGGAAAGTATTTTAAAATGGTTACTCTCAAACTCAGACCAGGAATAAAGCATAAAGTTGTAATGGGTAGAGTAATTAACAACTGAAACCATTTACCAAGGATCGTGATGGATTCTCCAGCACTGAGAATTTTAAAATCAAGACTGGATGTTTTTCTAAAAGATATGCTCTAGGAATTATTTTGGGAAAAGTCTATGGCTCGTGTTATATAGGACTTCAGATTAGATTATTATAATTGTCCCTTCTAGCCTTAGAATCTGCTCAGCCAATTGTTAAGTCAACATAATTCATAATCTTTTAAAGTGTTTTGAGATTGGATGGAAGGCACTAAGTAAGATCCAAGTATCTCTTATTCAGGAAACACAACTGCATATGCTTTTGCTTTGCCTTTGTTCACATTGATCTAGGACACAATACTGTTGACTTCTGAGGCACTTATAATAGGTTCCTGGCTTTTTAACTGACTGTTCTCAGACAAATCTTTTCCTCTTCTAGGTAATAAAAAGGAGAAGCAGAAAGGCATTAAGAGGTACATCTAAGCCACAAGAGATCTATTTTCAGACAAGTTTTTAAATGAAATGGAGAGATTCAGGAAGGTTCTTCCAGATGGCATGAGAGGCAGAGGGGAAAGTTTTCTCACCAGCAGTGGCATGAAACAACAGATAGGAGGTAGTACTAAAAAATAAGAGTAAAAAAGCAACATGGAAGGTTTTAAAACAAAGAGAGCAATTATAAACTAGATCTTGGGAATCCAGGTCAGTTCATATAGGATTAGGTTGGTGTGATCATGGTATATCGTACACGCAACATTCTGGGCCAGCTGAAATCTTAAGAAATAGGACTTAGAAACCCAATGCAAAAAAAGACAAAGAAATGGTCCAGATTTCAGCAGAAATGGAATCCATGCAATGAAAAACTACAAGGTTGTGGCAGTGGAAACTGTTAAATTTGTAGACATCAGAAACAAGCATGACAAAATTATGTATCATGGAGACACAAAGAAAAGGAGTACTTGTGGCACCTTAGAGACTAACCAATTTATTTGAGCATAAGCTTTCGTGAGCTACAGCTCACTTCATCGGATGCATAGTGTGGAAAGTGTAGAAGAACACGGCTGTTACTCTGGAGACACATAAGAGGTTTGTGAAGATGATGGATTGGTTCTGGAGTATGTACCTCTTGCCTAAGAGAGGATCTTTTGAGTCATTTAATTTAAGGAAGTCAAGATGAAATTAAGTATTAAATATTTAATAAGTTAAGTAATTATCTGACAACATTGCAGAAGTACATAGTGTTTTGTAAATTGAAGTTTATTTAATTTCTTTGGAAATCAAACATGCAAGTACATGTACCTAGATACACACACCAACACAAATAAATGCATCACGTAATAAAAAAATCCAAAGTATTGCTCGTTAGTCACTCCCCCTTAGGATGCTAGCACAAAGTGACAAAAGCAAAGATATATTCAGTTTAGTATTCTTCAACACCTAGACATGACAAGAAAAAAATGAAAGGGATGCCCCACTGAACCCAGATGACTGAAAACACTGTTAACCTCATCGCTTTTGGCACCATACGTCTTGAAGAGTAATTTTTTTTTTCAGTGTTGCCAGAGGACTTCCCACATGACTCTCATTAATGATAATGGAAGTCATGTGGGGATCATACTACTGTAATTTACTAAATGTTTGTAATTCAATTAATTTGTTTCTTTAATAAGAAAAATATTAATCCACATCTATTTGTATCTTTTACAGTCTATGAACAAAATTTCAGCAACAGAAATGAAAAAGCAGCTTTGTAGAATGTAATGTGCTTCAAAAGTACAGTCTGGTGCCAATATTTTGCTTTTTGACTTAACTAAAACTGAACATCCACAGAAAAATTCAACCAGATATGAACCCTAAGATCAGAAAATAACAATCTTTTGAATATTGCTTATATTTCTTATATTACATACTAAAAGCCTATTTCATTTTTATTAACTTATTATTAAGGCTACGTTTTAGTCATGGGGGGGCAGTCGGGGGCAACATGGGTGCTGGGGGGGGTAGCCCGGGATCCTGCTGGTGCTGGGGAGGAGGGTTGGTAGGGGCTTCCTACACTGCTCCCCATCCCTGCGGCAACTAGCGGCAGAGGGGTCAAGGAAGGGGTACCGCTGCTCCTGCCACAAGCGCTGGCTGCCGCTGCTGTCATTGGCCGGGAACAGCAGGCAATTGGAGCTACAGGGGCAGGCCCTTTGGGCGCAGGCAGCATGGAGACACCCTCCCCACAGCCTCGGAGCTGCAGGGCAATGCCAGTGGGAGCCGGGGAGCTCCATAGCCCAGGTAAGCACTCCCCCACACCTCCAACCCCGTGTCCCTAGTCCTGACCCCCCTCCCACACACCCAAACTGCTGTTGCTGGCCCAGGGGCTGCATGGCTTGGGCTGCCCCTGAGCCAGCACCACCCGCTGCAGAAGTCTCGGAAAGTCACGGAATCTGTGACTTCCGTGACAGACTCGCAGCCTTACTTATTATCCATTATTACACACACAAAATTGATCCCCACAATGAATTATCAGACTGAAGAAATAAGTAATGGAAAAAGTTATATTTAGATATAAGAGCAAAAAAAAGTGAAAAAGTGTTAGTTCTAGAGTAGGCTGCAAATAAACCACCTACAATAATGGTTCTCCCAATGTTGATAAAATATTCTCCCTATTATGATAACTTATGCCAGATTTTAGGTCAGAGGAAAAAAATTCTTAAGAATGACAAATATGTAGACATTGCAACTACAATGTATAATTTTACTAATGCAATTTCACACCGATTTATCCTATACCTATCCTTTGCCAGTGTTTTGTTTTACCCAAGTTAATAATGGTTAATATTAAAAAAGGTATTTATTCCTTTTACATTGATTAATTTGTGAGTTCCACTAGATTATATATTTGGGAATTTCTGTGAAGAAAAATCTTATTTAATAGCTATGTAGTTCAGTGGTTTGAGTACAAATAAATGAATTGCTATAGTCTATTTTTCTATGGATTATATTTATATGATGAAATTTAAAAGCAGAACAAGTACTTCACACGTAAAGAACATCTGATAGACCATGTTCAAATAATATATAAGATATTGAGGTCTCTAGATATTTGGACTGACTAGCTCAACTGAAAGCAAAAAAAGGTTCTTTCTTCCTGGAACTACTCCTGTACCAACATACTAATAGAGAGGCATTAGCTGCTGTGGTTAAGGATTAAAAAAATCCAAAAACTTCTTATTTTCTAACCTCTCAAGTTAGTATTTAAATACTAAACACTTTCATATTTTTTAACTAAGAACTTCCTCAGTAACCAAAGATTTGCCTGTAGCTGTTCCAGTGCAAGATACATCCCTATGAGCAATCCGAATATCTGACTTTTCTTAAGTGTTCTGTCATGTTCCCAGTTTTAGTGTGTCCACCACCTTCTTGTCTTTAGAACAAATAAAATTAGCTTGTGTGTTCTTTACGGGAGAAAAAAATATCTTTTGGTGAATATTTTGTATTTTACATTACTTATATCCAAGTACAGAAATGGGTCTATTTTTATCTGGTTTTCTAGATAAAATGTGAAATTCATACACTATGCAGTTTATAAATGTGTGCTTGTTCAAAGGAGTTGTGGAAATGTTTGGTTAGGTAGCTCATTTTCTTTGCAGTTTTCTTTCTAAGCTACATGTACCTCATCCACATATTTTAACTGTTAATCCCCTTTAGCTTGTGATCTGCAAAGGCAAGACTAAGACCATGCTCAGAAGAGGATTTTATGATGTAAAGGCGGAAGCATGTTTTGTGATTCTGCTGAAGCCCCTAGTATTGTGGGGGTAGAGCAAGGCAAAGAACACCACAGCAACAAAGCGGAGAGGTTAGAAGTTTGACAATGATGTCATGAAGGGAGTGTTTATAAAGAGGTCTTTATACTTTAAAACACTTAAGGATAGCAGAATCCAGACCTATGCATACTGAGTAATACTTCAGTCTGCGAGTAGTATCATAGAAATCAATGGGGCTACTTGCAAACTAAAGTATTACTTAATACAAGTAACAGTAGTAGAAACAAGCCCTTAAACATTATGTGATTTAGCAAAGTTGTTCTGCTGCAATTCCAAAAGGACTGAATCCTCAACTGTAGTGCTGTTTGCAGAGCTAAAAATCAGATACTTATCAATCTGAAACTCGAAAGTGTAGTTCATAATAATGTTAGATATGACAAAAAGATACAAATGGACTGGAAGAAAAAGCAAATGGGATAACAGCATCCATAACACAGGTATATCTCTAGCTTTACAAATACATTCCTAGTTCATGCACTGAAGCTATTGTAAATGTGCATGAACAGAAACTCAAATATTTAACAATATTTAATTTAACCTTTCAGGGTTTTGTGTTTTGCATTTGCATCTCTCTCCAAGTTCTACTGTACAATTTCTACTGTACAAGTTCTACTGTACAATTTATCACTATTATAAAAACCCACTGTTGAGGTGTTTAACAACTAGTAAAAAGAGTTTCCTTCCAGTCCCTCTCTCTTCACCAATATCTATATTCTCTGCAGGTTTCACTTATGTATTAAAGATGAGGATAACTGTGTGGGTCACATTTAGTTCAACTGGCTGCACTTTTGCCATCCTTATATTAAAGAAATTATTCCCCAAACTCTTCATTAAACTCCAATTGCATTAAGGGAGAAATAACCTCAACAGAACAATACTAAGACAAAGTTTGATATCAAATAGGGTGAACAGATGTCCTGATTTTATAGGGACAGTCCTGATTTTTGGGTCTTTTTCTTATATAGGCTCCTATTACTCCCCACCCCCGTCCCAATTTTTCACACTTGCTGTCTGGTCACCCTAATATCATACATATGGAAATAGAGGTAGAGGAGAACAAACAACCTGTATTCTGCCCTGGTATCCACACCCACCCTCAGCCCAAATTAATATGAACCATCCATCCAAATAGATACACCTTCAGCATTAAAATGAGCCACCCACCCTATTATACTGTCCTTCAATATTATATATATATTAACTAGGGCTGTTGATTAATCGCAGTTAACTCACGTGATTAACTCAAAAAAATTAATCACAATTAAAAAATTAATCGCGATTAATCACAGTTTTAATCGCATTGTTAAATGATAGAATACCAGTTGAAATTTATTAAATATTTTTGGGTGTTTTTCTACATTTTCAAATATATTGATTTCAAATACAACACAGAATACAACGTGTACACTGCTCACTTCATATTATTTTTTATTACAAATATTTGCACTGTAAAAATGATAAACATAAGTAATAGTATTTTTCAATTCACTTCATACAAGTACTGTAGTGAAATCTTTTTATTGTGAAAGTGCAACTTACAAATGTATATTTGTACATAACTGTACTCAAAAACAAAACAATGCAAAACTTTACAGCCTACTAGTCCACTCAGTCCTACTTCTCATTCAGCCAATCGCTAAGACAAACAAGTTTGTTTACATTTATGGGAGATAATGCTGCCCACTGCTTATTTACAATGTCACCAGAAGTGAGAACAGGCGTTTGCATGGCACTTTTGTAGCCGGCACTGCAAGGTATTTACGTGCCAGATACGTGAAACCATTCATATGCCCCTTCATGCTTCGGCCACCATTCCAGAGGACGTGCTTCCATGATGATGAAGCTCGTTTGAAAAATAATGCATTAATTAAATGTGTGACTGAACTTCTTGGGGGAGAATTGTATGTCTCTGGCTCTATATTACCTGCATTCTACTGTATATTTCATGTTATAGTAGTATTGAATGATGACTCAGAACATGTTGTTCATTTTAAGAACACTTTCGCTGCAGATTTGACAAAACGCAAAAAAAAGGTACCAATGTGAGATTTCTAAAGATAGCTACAGCACTCAACCCAAAGTTTAAGAATCTGAAGTGCCTTCCAAAATCTGAGGGGGATGAGGTGTGGAGCATGCTTTCAGAAGCCTTAAAAGAGCAACACTCCGATGCGAAAACTACAGAACCCAAACCACCAAAAAAGAAAATCAACCTTCTGCTGGTGGCATCTGACTCAGAGGATGAAAATCAACATGCACTGGCCTGCAACTGTTATCGAGCAAAACCCATCAGCATGGACGCATGACCTCTGGAATGGTGGTTGAAGCATGAAAGGACATATGAATCTTTAGCGCATCTGGCATGTAAATATCTTGCAACGCCATCTACAACAGTGCCATGAAAACACGTGTTCTTACTTTCAGGTGACATTTTGAACAAGACACAGACAGCATTATCTCCTGCAAATGTAAACAAACTTGTTTGTCTGCGCAGTTGGCTGAACAAGAAATAGGACTGAGTGGACTTGTAGGCTCAAGTTTTATAGTGTTTTATTTTTGAATGCAGTTTTTTTTAATATAATACTGCATTTCTAAGTTCAACTTTCATGATAAAGAGATTGCACTACAGTACTTGTATTAGGTAAATTGAAAAAGACTATTTTGTTTTTTTACAGTGCAAATGTTTGTAATCAGAAATATAAAGTGAGCACTGTACACTTTATATTCTGTGTTGTAAGCGAAATCAATATATTTGAAAATTTAGAAAACATGCACAAATATTTAAATAAATGGTATTATTTATTATTATTGTTTAATCACTTGACAGCCCTAATATTAACTCTAACGTATCTCCATAACAAATCTGATTGCTTATTTTTGCTGTCTTTACAACTCCTCTAGCACTGAGCTTCAGAATTAGAAAGTGGCAGCAACTACACAATGAGAATGGGAGAGGTTATATTTCCTATATTATGCTTGAAAATAGGGATGAGGCTAAAAGAAACAATTTTTTTAATCAATTAAATGAATAACATGGGGTTTGAGAGAACATGGAAGGAAGAGATACTGGCTCTGTGCGGGAAACACTGTTTCTAAAAAAGCATAGTTGATTTCATTTGTAGGTCAGCAGATTCTAGGAGAGTTCACTCACCCCCTATTCCCCCCCCCCCCCCGCTACACTAATCTAATTTGTGCCAACTTTGGTCTCCTACTTTTCACAGAATGGAAACTGAATTTTGCCTTGCAAAATGAAGCATTGCCCTTTTAACCCATAAGTAGTTGCACTAATGGATTACAAGGATTTAAGTTCACTGAGGAATTGAAGTCTCTACCAAGATGCTTTTCTTCATATGGTGAGTGATTTAACTTTTTTTTTTTTTTTTTTTTTAAGAAATCTGGAAGCAAAATAATTATTTTGAAAAATAAAGTTAAAATAAGTAAATTTATAATGTAGTTTACCTGAAGCTTTGCTAGCTGTGCTGTGCGAGACACTATTTTGTTGTATGGATCGATGATTTTAGCTCTTATTCTATTAAGAAAGGAAATACTTTTTAGAAATGTAATATAGTGGAAAAGTGCAGAAGTCATAAATACTTTTAATCACATAATGAATGACATACCTGTCAACAGTACTTTGTAGCGCACCAATTCTAGTCTGCATCATTTGGAGGACACCTGTGAAAAGAAAGGCATTTTACGTACAGTCAATAGAGCATAACTCATCTGACATAAAGTTATAATTTTCCCACTTCCAATAAATCTTTTTATATAAAGTGAAACGCTGTATATTTAGAAATAAACTGTACAGATCATAAGTCAACTAGTAGATTATTTTAATGTATTAATCTATTATACACAATTTAGGGCCAGATCCTAAAGCTTTTTAGTCACAAGTAAATCCCAAGAAAATCAGCGTGACTACTCATGGCATATAATGTAGTCTCCTTTAGTTGAAGGTGCACATGACTCCTGGGGGAATTCTACACATCTGTAGACACACACAATTCATCTGTCTCACATAATTTTGTATTTTCCCGTCATAAACACAGTTGGCTGTTCTAAAACCACAGCAGCCTCTGGTGGACGAAAGGCAGAACTGCAGCACTTCTTAGGCAAAATACAAAATTCTATGCCCAGTGCTGCAGAATTCCCACAGGACTAGAAGTTCATCACAGCACACTGCCCGCAGAGCCAGATTGGGACAGAGTGGGGCACACGGGACTGCTCGGGTGGGGTGGGGGGGTGGTGGTTACAGACTGGGGTTCACAATGGCTAGTGGAGGGGGCGGACAGGGCTCAGGAGCTAGTGGGGTGACAGCGTTGAGCCTGGGGTTGGGAGGCTGCAGAGACCCAAGGTGTGGGGACAGGGGCAGAGGTGCCTGACTGAATGGGAGATGCTTGGGGTCAGCAACAATCTGCATGAGAGAGGCTTCCCAACACCCTAACAATCCCACCCCCAAGAAAAACCTCCTACCCACACCCAACACCCTCCAGGTTCACTCCTAGGCTCCTTCCCTCTCCCTCAGCTTTTCCGTTACCCCTGACTCCCCCAAGCCTGTGCACTGCTTCTGACAGGTGTAGGAAATACAGTTCTGTATTGTAATATAAATAAATTACACAAAGTTCTGTATTAATATGCCTCATAAGGAACCTATTTGTCCAAAACAAAACAAAAAAAATTACCAGAATCTTTTTTTTTGTTCTGTACTGTTACAGACATACTTGCTGACAGATAATTTATTTCAAATTATCAAAATAATTGTAACTGGCATGATTATACTGTTATTTTGACAAAATATGCAGAATTTTGTGTGCAGAATTTTTAATTTTTTGGTGCAGAATTCCCTCAGGAGTAACACATCCACAATTAGTCAATTTGGTCCGTGGCTCAAGAATACCCTTGGATTCCTTGCTAATACTAAGCTCTCATAGCTACATCAGCAAGTAAGGCTCTTTAACCTTCGGTTGGCTAGAGGAGACTCCATCCCATCCTGGCAGACAATGGCCTGGCCGTAGTTATTTGCACATTCCGCAATTCTTGGCTAGGTTACACAATGACATATATATGGAAAGAAAAGGAGTACTTGTGGCACCTTAGAGACTAACAAATTTATTTGAGCATAAGCTTTCGTGAGCTACAGCTCACTTCATCGGATGCTTTTTGCGAATACAGACTAACATGGCTGCTACTCTGAAATATGGACATGAAGTCATCAGTACTCAGAAAACTCCAACTACTACAAAACACTGCAGGGCATCTCCTCAGCAACAGAGGCTACCACAAGCTCATCAGAACTTGCCTCTACTCTCTACACTGGCTTTCCATACAAAAAAGTCAAGTTAAAGATCTCAATCCTTTTCTTCAAGGTGCTCCCTGGCATGGGCCAGGGTATCTAAAAGACCCCTTAAATCTCTGGGATGAAGACTGTCATCAACAACTACACTCCTCTAGAACAACTGAACTCTACAATTAGGGCAAAGTTTGTCTGTGTAGGAGATAGAACTTTCTCTGAGGCCAGTCCGAGACCATGGAATGAACTCCTCCAGGAACTAAAGAGGATCACAAACCTCACCAACTTCTGCTCTAAGTGCAAGGTGAATTTCTTTGACCTTGCCTTCTCTAATACATAGCAAAAACCACCTTCCAGAACAAGACAGTCCACTGTATACGTTTCTTCCCCCTAGGGAGAGGATGAGAGCACAAACAGCACGTTACAGAAGTGTAGTCACATTGCTTAATACACTACTGGAAGGTGCTCTGATACTACCGTGATAAGTGCGGTACTAGAATCTATATAGAATACGGTGCTATTCAATGTGAGTAAGGATAACTCCATCTGAACCTTGCTGAAAACCACATTCTAAATCCTTCTAGACATGAAACCATAAAGGGCAAAATAAGCTTATTGATGCCCTAATGTAACAACCGCTTCAAACAACAAAAAAAGAATTCATACCCACTAGCACAGTGACTCAACGTATTTTCAGTTCTGAACAAAATCAGCATTTATAGTCTGCTGCACTCCAAGAACACAGTTTGATGCCCAGCACGGCTCTTCAGATAACACAGTTTGAACACAACTGTGGGAGACCGGGTTTTTGAACTTGTCATGCTTAGCATACAGATTTGCCATGTAACCAATGTGCATGTTTGAGCAATTGTAAGAGACAAGACACATACAAAGGCAGAACTCACTTGGCATTGGCAAGACTACAGACAACCAACAAAAATCATTAATTCAGAGAAGCCAATGTATAAGAGGAACTGAAAATCCAATCAAACAAGAACAAAGAACTGAAACATATAAATGCCCATGTTCAGGCCGCTTTAGTTAAGAGTAAGTCAACAATACGACTACAAGCTCCTTTTAAGTTGGCTACAGAAAGTACCAGAAAAAGTCCACACAGGGATATATTTTTCCTAACATGTTAGATAGCCATTTTAGCTGTTTCTTTTAAGAGGACAAAATAAAAAATTATTGTTTGCTAAAGTGTAGTTTATACCCTCTTCAAAACAAGAAAAGATTATAGAATCATTTAGCAGCAAGACAACATTAATCCTCAGTATTTTTTTTGTAATATATTTTTGGAGTGTCAGGGAGGATATAAAGGAATAATTCAATATGAGGTTTTACAACAACCCCACTCTGTACATTTAGCATATTTTATTTGTTTATATTTGGGGGGGGGCGAAATGTTTTAACAAGTGTACAAGAACTGATTGTATTACAAAAATTCCTTTTAGCAAGTAAAACCACATTCAAATTTTATATCACTTTCCCCTTCCCCTATTCATGAAGGGAACAGGTATGCTGTAGTGCAAACTTCCCTCATAATGCTCTGTCAAACCCTAACTTGAACACACGATTAGGGTATTTCACTCTCTTTGTATTCCATGTTAAAACTGCTAACAAGACTGCCAAGCACTAACAGTCATTTTTGTGATGTAGACACCTGTCCACTTAAAACTTGACATGTCTGCAACCTACGCTTGGAGGACTATGAAATCTATTTTGATCATTTTAAGCACACTCACCCATTCTAGATGTCTCACAAAAAAGTAAGAACATTGTACACTTTGGGGGCAGGCACAAACTAGAATTGAAGACAAGTGATCATCAAACAGATATGGTTGGGGGGAAGGAAGGAAACAGAGGGCCAACGATAATGAGAGAGTGCAGCTACTCTATAATAGATATGTACATATCTTGATAGTACAGTTTCGTGTATGTGCACATGACAACTATTTTCCCCTTCACTTCTCAGGCATAAATTTTATTTTTTTTTATTTCTTTTTAGGAGAAATCTAAATGTGGCTAGCCAGGTCATTAGATTAAACAGGTTTAAAACATGAATTCCACGCATAAGCGGTGGCACAGAAGACATACCTATGAGAGACAGATACAAAAGGGGTACTGAAGCTGACATCATTGGTAGAACAGAGTTGGCAAGGAACTGAATGAGGGGGACATGAAAGTCCAAGATGTAAAGTTGACAGCATTTGCTCACCATGAGCAAACAGATTTTTTTAAGCTCTGATTTAAAACACAGACAGAAATGCCCAGGTAAATGCAAACTGTCACCCCAAACATTTGGGCACAAGAAAGAGTGCCACCTCAATGTTCATGTGTTTTCTGATTTAATATTAAAGGTGTTGAATGTTTCTCAAACAATTTGGCATATTCAATCCAGTGATCAGCAGGACTTTTTTTCCGAGAAAATGCATGTCGCTATTCTTTTGCCCTAGTAACGTATACATGTAAGAGTCCAACCCTTCATGCAATATAGATACAATAACTATGTATTATCCTGGTTAGGCTAAGTCGAGGTGGACACAGTTTAAGATGGGCACGGCAACACGCAAGATGCCAATGTATGTGAAGTTTCAGAAGTGCCTTCCTACCAGGGATCCAGACCAAAATAAGAAGCCCAGGGATCCTGACCAACCTGGACTGTAAAGGGTTAAAATAGTTGTAAAAAGATACCCAACACATGGCACAAAGGAGCGGAGAAACACTTCAATGCCCGGCATTTTGACCTAAATATACAATGTCAGTGAGTTTGGGCATCATAAACCTTAAATGTGACAACCAAACAGCTTCTACTGAAATGTTATACATTCTTCATCACTGCTTTGTTCTCCAGCACAAATGCTGCTGTGTACAATTTTAGGAATCAAAATTCTATCACCTAAAGCTTTAGATACAAGCACTTCCGCCAGGGAAAGCTTAAGTGTGAGTGGGTTTGAGCAGGAAACATTTGTATCAGTGTTTTAAATATCAAAACTAAGGCTGTCAATTAATCGCCGTTAACTCAAGCGATTAACTCAAAACAAATTAACTCGATTAAAAAAGTTAATTGTGATTATTCACAGTTTTAATCTGAGTGTTAAACAAAAGTGGAATACCAATTTAAATTATAAATATTTTTAATGTTTTTCTACATTTTCAAAATGTATTAATCTCAATTACAACGGGCATACTGCTCACTTCATATTTTTTATTACAAATATTTTCACTGTAAAAAAGAAACTGCTTGATCTTAGCCATGCCGCAGGGGTTGGAGCCACTGAGAGGGCTGAGGACTCAGACTTCGACAGGAACAGCTGTGGTTGCAAGGAGAACGGGATATTAGATGGGATGGGATCTGAGTTACCCAGGAAAGAATTTTCTGTAGTATCTGGCTGGTAAAACTTAGCCATATTTGGGGTCGGGAAGGACTTTTCCTCCAGGGCAGATTGGAACAGGCCCTGGAGGTTTTTCGCCTTCCTCTGTAGCATGGGGCACTGGTCACTTGCTGGAGGATTCTCTGCTCCTTGAAGTCTTTAAACCACGATTTGAGGACTTCAATAGCTCAGCATAGGTGAGAGGTTTTTCGCAGGAGTGGTGGGTGAAATTCTGTAGCCTGCTTTGTGCAGGAGGTCAGACTAGATGATCATAATGGTCCCTTCTGACCTAAATATCTATGAATCTATATATCCTCCAGCTCAGACTTTGGCACATAAGTCTTATCTGCAAAAGGCTTTTCATTGTATGCAGGGTAATGCATACAAATCTTTATGCTCTGAAAATAAGTTAGCACATACAGTTTTATATACACACAACTTTATGAAGTAGAATAACTGATTCACATTAAGACTTACTGAATAAATAAGGTCCAGATTTATTCATACAATGCTGCAATGGTCTGACTAGTTTGTAAGTACACCAATGCCCTTTGCAGGATAAAGTCAGAATTGCTTAACTTTGTTTCATATACATTAACAACAGCTGAAAGAGGTTCTTCTTTACCTCAGCTAACAAGGACCTGTGCTTCTGAACCAGGAAGATGCAAACTCTAATGCCCCATCTTCCAACAAAGCCTGAGTGACCACATCATGCCATGTACCGACTCCCGTGAAGTCTTGCACAGCCAGATTTGTTACAATATATATATATATATATGCAAAACATTAACAAAAAGGTTCTCCATCCTCCCACCAACTTCTTCAGCTAAAATGAAGAACTGAAACCCCACACTTGTACTCACATCAGGAACTTAATCCAACGTGCTCCAAAGTTGCATATACACTCATTGGGCCAAGTGCAAGCCAGAACCCAAAACTAAGTTTTGCCTGGGGAAAGGAGTGGCAGTTTGTGGAGAGTAGAAGATTAGGACCCTTGGGGGGAAAAGGGTTATATGCAGAAGTCCATGTGGTACCCTGTAACCTTAGCAGGAGCCAGTAAGCCTTTCAACACAATGCTTACTCATTTTACCCTAGGTGAAGAATTATTTTTACCCCAGAAACAACTTTATACATTGAAATGTGGTATTAACTTATAAAAACTACATATCAAGATTACAATTAAACAAACCTAAGCACCAGGTATAAAAAAAAAGTTAAAGAGATAAAGATGTAGGCCAAGATTTTTCAAAATGGGAGCCTAAAGTTAGGATTCTAAGACCAGCTCTAGGCACCTGCACAATTTCAAGAGTGCTGAGCCATCAACAACATCCACTGACCTCAAATTTACTAGTTAAAGATTATCTAGATCGGGGTGGGCAAACTTTTTGGCCCGAGGGCCACATCTGGGAATAGAAATTGTATGGCAGGCCATGAATGCTCACAAAATTGGGGTTGGGGTGCACGAGGGGGTGAGGGCTCTGGTTCGGGGTATGGGCTCTGGGGTGGGGCCAGAAATGAGGAGTTCGGGGTAAGGGAGGTGGCTCCAGGCTGGGGCGGGGGGAGGGGAGTGAGGGCTCAGGCTGGGGGTGTGGACGGGGATGAAAGGTTTGGGGTGCAGGAGGGTGCTCCGGGCTAGGATCGAGGGGTTCAGAGGGCAGGAAGGAGATCAAAGCCAGGGCAGAGGTTTGGGGCGTGGCAGATGAGGGCTTCGGCAGGACCAAAACTCTGCAGAATCGACAAAGAAAGATGATGCAGGTCCCTTGCAGTTCCTCCAATACGGTGGCAGAGATGGGGATGTTCGTGAATTCCTAGGCCTCCTGCTGAGCACACAAGTTCCACAAAAACCACAGCTCTGTAGCACCTTATTAGCCCAATAGTTTTTTTATTATTATTATTTTAAAGCCAAAGCAAAACAAAGAAGTTCAGACACAAACTATCAACTTAAGGTTTTTAGTTAACATTTCTCTTTACATTGCAGTACAAAAAAAAAAAAAATCCGTCAGAGTGAACTGAAAAGGATGTAGAGAAATATGCAAGTACTCCCAATTCAAACTACTTAACTGTATAAACACAAAATACAATATTACACACTCCAACAAACACCCTTAAATCTGCCCCAAACAGACAGACAGCCACCCTCCATTCACAGGCATATTCTTATTGTTCACATATACTAAATCTTCACACATTTTTTTAGTCTTTGTTTACAGATGAATCCTCATACGTTGTATAAACATGTCAACTCTTCTCTCCTTCATAAATTGAGACGTTCTAAATGGATTTATTACAGGCCTTTGAACATCCCAGTTATCATTTATTACAGTAGAGCAACAGTTCTGCTATAGTTAAGATCAGCTTTCTGTTTAAAGCTCGACTGTTCTAAGTGGACTAAAATCCATACGGTTAATCGGATTGCCTTGAAATGTGGTGTGCCTTAAGGGGGAAAAGAACACTATGAGGACCCAAATTTGGGGCCATCTGAGCTCCAAGATGCAAACCCCGTCAATACCAGCTTTTCCTGAAACGTTACACACACTGACTTTTTTTGCTCACAGATAGAGATCAAACCAGGGCTCAGATCATCATCTGAAATACTCCGTGGTTACCCCAATAGAGTGCACGGCACTCATCAACCCTTAGGAGGAAATCAAACTAAATAGTATTTGAAAATGAGTTTCTTCTTTAGTTCATCATCATCATTGCTTGTTGCTTCAAAGCCACAGTCAATACCCAGAATTGTCACTTATCTTGAATAGCTGCTCAGGAGTATGTGATGTTGACAGGGGGCACTGCATCAGGCTGTGTTCAAGTGTTTGCCTAGATTCTCCACACTCACATTTGGGGTCATTCCTCAGCTTCCTCTTGGTCATAATCACCCGTATTTGCTATCTCAGCTCTCGCTCAATTTAGAGTACACCAGTGTTTTCCTTCAAGGTCAGTGCTTGAGTTATTCTAAACTAAACTAACTAACCAGGTTCTCCAAGATCATTGGCATTTTCCACCATTTTGTTACTCAGTAGCCTTCCACACTGATATTCTCCTGTTAGACACACTAAGGTTTACACGCCTAATAGATTACACTGAGCATGTGCAGAGAGGCCAACTATTTGGAAAACTACCTCTATATCACAGAAGATAGGTGGCTCTGAGGGTACATGACAGTCATCAAGTTCAAGCACTGAAAGTTCAAATCCAAATTCAGGGTAGATGTTAAACAACAGGCATAATGCTCCAAACTGCCTCTAACAAAGGGGGATTTTTATTTGGGGAAACAATCTGAGCATGGCAGAATACTGTATTCAGAAGGCACTGAAACTATTTGTTGTTATAGTTTTAGAAAATAAACGACAAAAGCAAATGCTTGCTGGGAAGGAGGGTAGTAAGGGGTGGAAGTGTAGATGGGAATAGGAGGCTAGATTGTGGGGAGAGCCGAAGGATCACATGGAGAATAGGGCCAGGGTACCTGTCTGTCCCACATTCCCCTCCCGTGTGTGTGCATGCATCACTATTTGGGGGGCCCCAATCAATCTACAAGGGTGTGACCTTTTGGGGCTTGAATAGGGACTGGGAGTGATTGGCTCACTACAAAAGCAATTTTCCCTCTCTTAGAATTGACACCTCCTCCTCAATTATTGGGCATGGACTACATCCATTTTGACTAAATTGGCCTTCAACATTGGTTCTCCACTTGTAAGGTTCTCTTCATGTGCCAATATATATTTATGCCTGTATCTGTAACTTTCACTCCATGCATCTGAAGAAGTGGGTTTTTTTACCCAGGAAAGCTTATGCCCAAATAAATCTGTTAGTCTTTAAAATATCAACTGCAAGAGAATGTATCTGATTCAGATGAATGGGCCACTTAACTCCTTTCTGAGGCTTTTATGCTGCCGAGAGGTATGTGGATCCTCTCCACTCCTTCTCCCTTTAATTTCATACAAGATTATAATGGAGCACTGCCTCTGTTGTATGTAAGGTTGGGAAGCCCAGAAAATGAACAGCTCAGAAACACATGACCACTTGTGTGTGGGTGAAGGCTGGCCAGACTGAGTGGGGAAGGGCCTCAGTTGGAGGAGGGAGGAACTGGGTGGATGTGGTGCATGTTGGGGAAGCCTGGCTGAAGCATGGCCAGCAGGAGTCCCAGCTGTGGGTAGGCAATGGGAGTGAGGAGTCCAGCTCAGTGTGCATCTCAGGCTAGATAACCAAGATAACATGTGGCCTTCCAGTAAGCTGCTGTCTGAGATGTGTGTATACAGGAGCATAGGGCAGGAGACTGCAAGGAGCAGCTTCTTACATGTTAATGGCTTCTACAGTGCCATCTAATGGCTTAACAGGATGGGAAGGGGAGAGGGATCTCAGAATGGTGGCGGTGGGGCTACATGTTGCAAAGAACGGTGGGGCAGGGAGTAGAGAAAGAGAGACACATACACCAGTCTTCTAACATAGTTAGAGTTACTTTAACAACCATGTAATAAAACTGTCAAGATTTTAGGACAAACCATGGATGAGATTTTTTTCTCATGGGCACGTTAGCAACTACACAATGAAAACATTTCAATCATTAGCCCATTCTACTGTAACAAAATGTAGAAGGGTGGAAGGAAGGGGAAGGAGCACTTAAGGAATCACACTGCAACTCTGTCTCCTAGTGCAAAGACCACTGTCTAGGACTATTTCTAACTCTGCTACCAGTCTGCTGGGTGACCCTGGGCAAGTCACATCACCCCTCTGTGCCTCAGTTTCCCCATCTGTAAAATTGGGGAAATGATTCAGTTTCCCCATCTGTAAAAATGATGTAACGTTCTTTGAAATCTATTGCTGAAAAGCACTATATAAAAGCTAGGTCTTCTGATTATTACCTAGCCTCAGTAGCACATTAACTAAGTCTAGGTAAGAACAATAAGTGCCTAAAGGATTAATTCCTACCAACAAGCATTTTTCTTTCTGCTTAAAAAAAGGGAGGAAATTAAATTGCAAAAGATTTGTTAATGCAGAGTTAAGCAGTGATAGCCTGTGCCCCTTCAGAGTTCAGCAAAACTCAAGCTTCTGAAAACCAGAAAATACAGCATTAAGGTAAATGGTCACATAATCTTAATTCTCTCCTCTTAGAGTGATGCCCCAATACACCCATAACACAACTTCCAACTCTACCTTTTCACTGTAATGGACAGGTGCTACCTGCACCTACCTTATGCTCAAAACTACACTTGGAAAAATTTGTACAACCCCATCACGCTTGCACATAGCGTCCCACCTAAATCTATACTTTCCCTATCCATCATTAAAGTCAGACTGCTCTCATATCCCACCTCAACACTTCCAATACCCATGGCAAGAAGTGGCTCTGCCACTGACAGCCTACGCAATTCTGTACTGAAATGATGCAGACCGGAACCTCAAGGTACACAAGCACCTGTCCTTTGATACACATGTGGGGACTCGGACTCAGATCTCCCCATATCACAACCACAGCTCCCCCCAAACTGCTCCAACTTATTCCTCCACCATTCAGGACAGCTACACCTATCCCAGTGCATGCAGATAATTCCCAGTGGCCAATGCCAGTTCTGGGAAGACGGACAAAGTTGTGTGGGCATTTACTCTGAATTTCCTGGTTTACAGAGTTCAGCGAAATTCAAACTTCTGAAAGGGCACAAGTGATCACTTGACAATCTTAACTCTGCAATAACAAAGGGTTTTTTTCCATTTAATATATAGAATAGAGGACATGTGATTCCCAACTCACATGAGGAAGATAAATATGGAATATATAGTGGAAAGTTGGTTAAAAAGGCTAGGTTTTCTGGCTTCTGCTGGAAGAATAGTAGCAGGGCAGTGCTATAGCGCTATTAAAATGATCCCACAATACCACTACTAATATAAAGTGGTCTCCTTACAATAGTAGAAAATTGGGATGTTGGAACTGGAAGGAAAAAAAAAAAAAAAAATCTGTTCCATCCATGGAGTATAATACAACAGATGTCGAGACCTCTGGTCACACTGGGCTAAGGAATCTGTGGATGCTCTCTGGGCCAGATTAGTTTGTAGCCCATACCAGAAACACATGGGATGCAGAAAGGGTAAATGTTTTTTAAGAGACTTCTGTTCTACAGGTGAGAATAGGGGGATAGTTAAGGTTGGCTTTTTGAATGAGTAAGGAGATATTTCACTCTTATGCATTTAAAAGAGTCTGCAGGCTGTGAGGATATTTGAATATTTCCATAATCTCAGACTGTCTGATTCCCCCATACATACATGCTGATTTTCTTTGGTATCCATCCATTCTGAATGTTAAGTAACAACTTAAATTTAAGTATTTTTTACTCTGTGAATACTGTCAATGTGGAAGATAAATGGTGTGCAGACCATGTCATCAATTTGGATGAAGGGCAGAGTTAAGGCTGTTTTGTGGAACTGTAACTTTATATTTCTAAAATTTCTAGTATTTGATAGAGTTATTTGTTTTTAGTGTAACTTTTCCTTTGAATTTCCTGGCTCTCTCACCTTTTAAACAACATTAGTCTATTAAAGTTTTCTTCTTAAAAAGGTATTTGCAACCCTAACTCCACCTTACATTTTTATTCATGAATTCACTATTTTGTGGCAATAGAAAAAAAATACCACAGTGTTTTGTTGGTGTATTTGCTTGGAAGTTGTGAGGTGACCACCTTAAGCCTTTCAGTTTTTGCATGGCAAAAACTTCTCTCTCCCCACTAGCTCAATCCAGTCCACCCCATCAAACCATACCACTTGTCAAGCTGCACATTGTTTCCTAGGTTTTATCATCCATGTGCTCTGGAAGGTAGCAGAGCTAGGATACAAAGAAAAGGTAGGGAAAAACAAACAAATTAAAAACAGAGCCATGGAGAGGTTCACAGTCTTGCCTAAATGAATTTCCATGGGATGTAATGTGATCCAGACTAGAGTATAGGGACTGACCGTCAAGATTCTAGTCTGATACAGACTTGCTGTAACACCTTGGACAAATCATTCAACTTTTGTTGACAATGAGTTACTTCCCTACCTTACGGGGAGACCATTAGGCATAACTAATTTTTGCACAGCTCTACGAGATCAGTGGACAGAAACCACAAGGCTTAATTATTAAGGCTATACAAGCTTAATTATTAAGGCTATACAGGGTGGAAGAGCGGAGAATAGAATTTATACGCTTCTAGCTTTTAGCCCTCTACTGAGTCCACTAGTCTATAGTGCCTCTATGTAGTACCTTTCACCTATACCAGAGCTTATTAGGATATCCCCAGGGTATCTTTCAGGCTAGGCTTTCTTCATGTGATCCAAAGCAGCTATTGCAATTCATGGAGAGAAATTATATTGTTAAAGATTTTAATTCTATAATGAAATTTAGACGGCATCAGTTCTCATTAAGGCCAACTAAAATTAAACAAATTTGAAGTCCCTAGGCCAAGCCACTTTTCAGACTGACAAAGATTTTTTTAACTGTTTAAAATTGAATTACTTTACTAACATCCCTCAAATATGTTGTATAATCCCAACCCCAACAAAGACCAAAAACCCCCAGCTTTTTTTTTTTTTTGCCTTTTTTTTTTTTTTTTAATTAAAAAAGGTCTCTATATAGGTGGAGGAGCAAATTTAAGAAATTTCAGGTGGATTGACGGATAAAAGTTTTATTTCGTTTGGGGAGCGGGGGGAGGAGGTGAAATGTTAAAAAATAATAAAACCTTAACTTTGGGAATTTAAGGTTTGTACCTTTAAAAAAACGTAAAATCAGAATTTGCCCTCCACTCCCATTACCCAAGTATCAGGCCCCATTTTGGTGTCTTAATATCTACATCCTATGAATCTATATCTAAGGCACCCCTAACCATTCAGGTTAGAGACCCAAGTGGTAGCAATTCAGTGCCCAGGGAGCAGGAGGATGTGCAGCTTTGGGAATACTGACATGCAAAAACTAATGCACAGTTTCTCACTAAATGAGCTGCTGGGGCTGGGGGGAGGGAATTAGAACCATCTTTATGAACACAGTTCCAGCAACAGAGTCAAAGAGAGCAGCATATAGTACTATAAAGAAGGATTCAATTGCAATTTGTGGTTATAGTTTGTAAGATATGAATTGAACTCAAAAGAAGGCAGATGAACCAGAGGTGAGACCACAGGACTGGAGTTGGGCAACCCAAACTCTGATGCCAGTTTTGAAACAGACACACTGAATGACTTGGACAAGTCATTTAACCTCTTCATACTTTATTTTCATTAGTTTCAAAATGTGGGTAACTTACCATGTATACTGAATAGGAGTGGTTCAAGGCTGAATTAATGTTTAAATAATTTTGCCATCGTAGAGCGAAGTCTCCAAGCAAGTTCATAGTTAAGACTTCCCAATAAGAGTAGAATGCCTTCAAAACCAAGTGCGGTTTTAGGGCATTTAAGTTCAACTGGGGACAAACTGCTACTGGGTGACAATGTGACTGGGGGATGTTTATCAACACTTGCCCATTTCAATCATTTGAATGTGGAGTACAAACCATCTTCCTAAGCATTCATTTGCCTGGCAATTTAGAAAACACTAGCATTTTAAGGGTTGACACTGCTGAGTTGAGGAGAAGTGTTTAGCAATTTTGTTACACAAGTCTGACAACTCATTTTTCTTCTTTTTTGGCAGACACACTTCTCTGCTTGTCTGGCTGGGTGTAACACAGTAACTTTTGAACAGCACATCAGTTTAATTCCAAAATTTCCAGGATTGTTCTAGGCATCAGAGGCCAGAGCCCTTTTGATTTTGCTGAAAATTAGAAAAATCAGAAGAGGAAAAGGGGGGGGACACAAATCCCCTGGCATCTGGTTAGCTCATTTATCAATTTTAACCAGGTTTATAACTGTTGAACTGGTTGAAAGCCTGTACTGAGAAAGTAGCTATCAATGGTTTGATGTCAAACTGGGAGGTCATATCTAGTGGGGTCCTGCAGGGATCCGTTCAGGGTCTTGTACCATTCAATATTTGCATTACATGTCTTGGATAAGGGAGTGGAGAGTACACTCATAAAATCGCAGATGCCACCAAGCAAGACTGTTAGCAAGACTGTAAGGGCTAATACAGTGGTTCTCCAACTTTTATGCTGGTGACCCCTTTTATATAGGAAGCCTCTGAGTGAGACCCCCCCCTTCTAAATTAAATACACCTTTTTATATATTTAACACCATTATAAATACTGGAGGCAAAGCAGGGTTTGGGGTGAAGGCTGACAGCTCCTGACTCCCATGCAATATCCTGACCCCAAGATTGAGAACCCCTGGGCTAATGGGACCCAAAATGTAATCTTAAAGTAAGTGAGATTCTGAAACCTTATATCTATTTTGAAGAACCACATAATGACCAGTTTTTTACACAGACATGACAGTTCCAAAATAAGGACTTTTTGATCAGCAATTGGTATTATACCAGACCCCAACCAGTGGAGTCAAAAATCTGTATTTAATTTTGCAGCCTCTTACTACAAAAAGGAAGTGATGCAATTAAGACCACAAAATAATTACTTTGGTTTTTATTTGTAGATTAAGTGACATTAGAAACATGTTCCATCATTCACAAAGCTGGTACTCATGGCAACATGTAGCTGTATGGTGTGTTAGTTGACAGACTGGAGGCTACTATATGGAATTTTTAGAACAATGTGAGTTTTCAAGATACTTACAGAAACTTGATTGCATTATTTAAGTTGCTTAGAACATTCTTTCTATTAACAAATCTCTCTATAGTGTAATTACGTTAAAAAGTATTAACAAAATACTCTCCTTACAGCTCCATCTGCCGACACTAAAGAAAACTGCCATGTGTTAATAAAGTAAGACCTCTGTCCAGTAAGATTACTACTCAACAGTCTGATGCCACCTTAACTATGAAGCTATTAACAGTGTCTCCATTATACTAAAAGTTAACCAGCATAAAATGAATTTATACCTTCCAGAGATCCAATCCCAGTTGCCTGTGCCAATAAGTCCTCATGTCTTGCAACTACCTGAAAAATGAGACCACCAATCATTACTTGAAAGGCTAATTCCAACAATACAAACTCAGATTTTCTTTAAGCATATATCCATGAGTGGGTTTAAAAGAGAACAGTGATTCGTAGGGTAGGAAGAATCCCTGAGTGATAAGAGATCTCTCTATTTTTCCCCCCTGCTTTACAGACAAACCCCTCTACCTTGTAAACTCATTTGTGTCCATAATAAGTTTTAAATCAGATGAGAATCTTCACAGTCAGCACCAAACTGATACATTTTATGCTTTAAGAATACAAACATTTTATTTTATTAATACAAACTTTTTATTTATTCAATTATTTTTTTCTGAATTAATGTTCAGCACCTGGTCTAGCCAGGCAGATTACAGCAGATGAGGAGTTTACCCACCATCCAGTAATTAACCTTAGTCCTTGCCTCCTTCTCATATTTTGACTCAACTGGCATCCTGGGTTTAGAAAATTTAGTTAAATATGTGATGTGGAAAAACATTTATAAGGGATAAATTGAGAAAAATTCAAGTTTCTTATACAGCTGGGACATGAACAAAACGTTTACACAAGTCTCTAGAAGAGAAAAGCTTCTAACTAGCCCACAGTGCCACCACACCCTGTAAAGTATTTCCAGTTAATTCTATCTTTAGGACAATCATCCTCTTAGATATGCACAATAGATCTGAAACTCTGCTATTCTGCTCTCCTTATATGAATGTTCTTCTATTGGTGTCAAAGGATGTTCCACACAAGAAGGGAGATCTTTCATGCAGCTCTGAGAAAGTGTTTTGCTGTTCTATTACTTCTGCTAACAAACACTAATAGTAAGAAAATGCAATTCCTATGAGAAAAATCCCAGATTTACGGGTGTATTCTACACCTGATAGATATACATAGGGCCCTACCAAATTCATGGCCATGAAAAATGCATCACAAACTGTGATGCCTGATCTCTCCTTCCCCTCGATATCTGGCAATTGTAGAAGAGGGGCAGGACTGGCGACATCCAGCCAAGGGCGCTACCCAGCTCTTAAGGCAGTGTAAGAGTGGCAATCCTGCAACCCCCCCGCAACCTCTCTTTGGGCAGGGACCCCAACAGTTACAACACTGTGAAATTTCAGATGTAAACATCTGAAACCGTGAAACTGACTATTTTAAAAATCCTCTGACTGTGAAATTGACCAAAACAGACCATGATTTTAGTAGGGCCTTAGATATAGATGCATGAGTGTTGGGAATGGCACTGGTTATGCAAACAAAGAACTACACCGCTTAAATAGAAAGCTAAAATTATAAATGTATTACATTATTTACTAACTGCAACCATTATTGAATATTTCATATCATCCATTAGTACACAGTCTCTCTGTGTAGCTATTTTACACATGTTCCCCCTTCAAGAAGCTCAGAATCTTTCTGAAAGTACCAAATAATCACTATCACTCAATAATATAAATTTAGATTTGTCTTATGTTTGTAACAGGTAATTTTTTAAAAACCAGTTCCCGATGAAAATGTCAGAAAGCAGAAGAGAGGAGGAAGTGCATCAAACAAGCACTGTGGTTAACAATCTTGAAAGACACACAGTAGGTATGACCAGGTAGCCCGTGGAAGAGCCTCCTAGCCCAGGTTAACAGACTCAGGCTCATGCTAGTGCTCTAAAAACAGCTCTAGACAGTGCTTTGAAATTGCAGCTCGGACTCTGAAAACTAGGGAGGCAACTTCAAGTGCTGCCTACACAGCTATTTTTAGAGCACTAGTGCAAGCCCAAGACTGTGGACCTGGGCTGGGAGGCTCACTGCTGTGAACTGTGTAGGCATACCCTTAGTCGCTAGTTGCTGAGAATGTAGGGTAACTTTAGGAGCATGCAAGACTGAAATACTGAACTTTTAAACTATGTTTGTACATGATTGCCCAGAAACAAATGACATATCTGGCACTTACTTGTAAATGTAGCTCTTTATCCAGTTGACTGATTCCTTGAGCAAGTTTTGCTAACTGTTCAGCTATCACAGCTTGATGAATAGATTGAGAAGTATAAGTCTTTACATCGAAGTCTTCTCTTAAAAAATCAGCGTAACATTCTGAAAAATATATTTTAAGCTGTTTATTTTTCATACCACAAAAGATACATATATTTGAGGATGTAAAGAACTGCGGGTACACTAGACCTATACCCCATGTTATTAGCAGGTGTGATCTGGTTTCTACAATATAACTGGACATTGATTTAAGGAGCAACCTTTAGTAAAAATAGCTAATTTAAAGGAGATATGCTTGACCACATCATTTTTATTGCCCATGTCCTGTTGCCTAAATCCAAAACTGGATAAAGCCAGCTTTTCAGGAATGCATTACACTAAAACTATACTTCCCATTTCCTCTTCAGAATTTTGTAAGCTAAATAAGATGAAGTTTTACCCAGAGTAAAACTACCACGAATCTCAATCAGAAAACTGACAATTGCAACTGACTCCATCAAATCATATCACAGTCTTGTAAATGGATTAATTTCTATGGAACTAAAATTAAAACCACCGAAAGAATTTCATTTGTGATCCACGTCAGAACTAAACCAGAGACTCTAAACATTAACAATGGTTACAATTATTTATTACATCTCCTAGCTCTTTTAGTTTATTCTAGCCATTACGATACAAATTGAAGAGAAGGTATACAGACAACTCTCATAATGAGATTTTGCTTTTTAAAGAGAAGACGGCAATTCCAACATGCAATCAATCCACATAACAAGAGGACAGTAACATCAGCACCATTTAAATACAGGGATCTCCCCTCTTAGAGAGAGGAAAATGTAATCAGAGGACAGACTAGGAACCTGGAATTCCTGAGCTAGCAAGCCTTGCATACAGGGACTAACAGGACATGCAGTAAGAAGGAGCCCCCTTGTGCCCCCCACAATATACACACAAGGGATGCTGCTGGAAAGGGCCACCAGCAACACCACAATTCCTAATAACTTCATTTGATGCCACGATAAACCTGAAGCACAGGGACTAGAAAAACTCCCAGCAAGAGCAGTTACCCCCTCTTTCCAGCCAGCAGGACAGACCGTGAGCTTGGTGCCTGGAGACCTGCAGGAGCAGCAAGACAGCCACGCACGCAGAGGCAGGTGTGAGAGGGATACCCTGCCCCCAGAGCAAACTCCTCCGCAGCCTCCAGCTCTTCCGCCTCCGAGCCTCGGGTCCCTAGTCCGGCTGGCACAGCAACACAGTCCGCACCGCTAGCCTAGTGCCAGTCCCCCGCAGGGCCCCTCTGCTGCCCAAAGCCCCGTGTGCCCCCAGCAGAGCCCGGCTGCCCGGGGCCCTCGCTTCACCTCAGACCCTCTGCTGCCGAGGTCCCCCAGCTCCCCCCCATTCGTGTCCCCGCAGCCCCCAGTTTCACTATTACCCCGCACCGCCTGCTCCCCGCACGGACCCCGCGCCAGCCCCTCCTCACCGTCCCCCAGCAGCTCCCCGAGAGCCAGTCCCAGGGCAGCGGCGCCGCCGCCTCCCGCCGCCACCGCCTCTTCCATGCTGGCAGCTCCCGGAGACCCTGACGTCACCCATAAGCGACCGGCTAGCGGCAACGCCAGCATCCCGCGCCTCCGTGGAGTCCGTTGGCAGGGGCGAGGCTGGGGAGGGTGAAGGGTCAGAGGGGAAAGGTCGTTCTGGGCTGGCCTGGTCTGCCTGCCTCCCGCCGCGGGTGAAGTAGAGATGGATGCTAGGAGGGGCGGGGGCGGGCACAAGGCGGGATGGGAGCTGGGCCGGGATGGGGGCAGGCGGGTGGGGAGAGGAGGGCTGGTATAGCTGTCTCTGCATCGTTCCCTGCGCCATGCAGCCCCGTCCTCTTATTGGTCTACCTTTTCCCTCCTCACTGTCTTCTTCCCTTTTTTTCTGTCTCTCCCCCCAGTCCCAGTCTCTTCCTTCTGTCACTGAAGATCTCTTGTATACCTCTTCTGTGGTATTCATGGCCATTGGATTTTCACAACAGCAATTAGACCTAAATTGGTAAACCCCCTGGATAATCTCTCTCGCCCTTTCTCAAACTCTGTGGCATAAACTAATTTTTTCAAGTATCTGAGCATATTCTCTATTGTGTTTCTAGGAGATTCAGTTAATTGAAAGTTAACTACCCATTTCTATTAGTCATGCGTTGCACAAATGTAAAAAAATATATTGCTTTCTGTTGCAGTATGTTAAATATAAGACACATGCTAAGGATATACTTAAAACAGACATAATGTAATCCATAAACTGCTTCCTACAAACTGAGGATAGCAGGACACTAAATTCTCACCAGAACATAGCCCCAGATCACAGCAGTGGAACCACCACCCCCATCTTCCTTGTGAAGTTAGTGTAAATTCTATTAACCTTTTTGTTAACTAACTTTGAACAGTTATCCATTGCTGTATGTTATGAGAACTGGGAATAAGTAGTAAGGTTTCTGTTTTAAAAAAGTGTTTTCTTTTTCCAGATTTTAAATAGTATTGAAACTCATAAATGATTAGTGACGCCATAGAAACCACACAATGTCAACAAAAGGATCCAGTAGATTTGTTTCATTCCCGGCACTTTGTAAAAATATGTGCCCCTATGGTCCGATATTCAAAGTAAGTAACACATCATGTTTAGCTATACACTTTCAATGGATTCTCCATGTAAATGTATGTTAAGTATAAAAATAAGTTTGGTTACTTTTTTTAACAGTTTGGAAAACACGCTTCAAAATATGCATGATTATCTGTTTATACTGTGGTAATACCTAGACACCCCACTATATTAGGTGCTGTATGGCTAAACGCACTTAAATAATTTAATTTTAAAATAGTTTATTTAGGAAAACAATGTATGTTTTGAGTTTGTTAGTTTGTTTGTTTCAATTCAAATGTCCATATGCTCACAGGTTGGCTTTCAGAACTTTGGTCAGGAAATACAACTGTGATTTGTGTTATACACCAATGATAATTGCTGCTGATTTTGTCAGATCTGTGAAAGCTAGAGACAGTGAATTCACAACAAGCAAAGGTATTTATTGTATATGTTCTTGCTTTTTCAGGGGATTTTATGCAATAATTGATCTTAGAAGGTAGATTCTCTGGTTTCAGAGTAACAGCCGTGTTAGTCTGTATTCGCAAAAAGAAAAGGAGTACTTGTGGCACCTTAGAGACTAACCAATTTATTTGAGCATAAGCTTTCGTGACCTACAGCTCACTTTATCGGATGCATACTGTGGAAAATACAGAAGATGTTTTTATACACACAGACCATGAAAAAATGGGTGTTTATCACTACAAAAGGTTTTCTCTCCCCCCATCCCACCCATTTTTTCATGGTCTGTGTGTATAAAAACATCTTTTGTATTTTCCACAGTATGCATCCGATGAAGTGAGCTGTAGCTCACGAAAGCTTATGCTCAAATAAATTGGTTAGTCTCTAAGGTAGCACAAGTACTCCTTTTCTTTTTGGTAGATTCTCTGTAACTTGAAGTCTTAACGTCATGATTTGAGCACTTTAGTACCTCAAGCAAAGGTTAGGGGTCTATTACAGAGCGGACGGGTGAGGTGCTATGACCTGCAATATGCAGGAGATCAGACTAGATGATCATGACAGTCCCTTCTGGCCTTAAATTCTATTAATCTAGTTGACCAAGCGAAGCAAGGTCTAACACTCAACTTGGTGGCATTTCTGTTTTCTGGTTGTTAACTGAAGGTTGATTATATCCCCCCAGGGTTCACCGGGCTTGTCAATACTTGAAATGCTACAGTTTCACAGCTGCAGTACTGCAATTGCACCACTGTAGCACATCAATGTAGACACTACCTACGCCGATAGGAGGGGTTCTTCCATCGGCATAGGTAATCCCCCTCCTTGAGAGGCGGTAGTTAGATAGACAGAAGAATTCTTCTGTAGACCTGGCAGTGTCTACAGTTCAAAATAGCTACATCTCTCAGATGGATGGATTTTTGACACCCCTAGAGAAGTAGCTATGCTGATGTAAGTGCCCAGTGTAGAGCAGCCTTTAGCTGCACTGCTGCTGAGGTACTAAGTCTTGCAGACATAAAGAGAATCAGACCTGAGACTATGTCTACACTACTGTGGTAAGTCGACCTATGTTACGCAACTCCAGCTACGTGAATAACGTAGCTGGAGTCGACGTACCTTAGGTTGAGTTACCGTGGGGTCAACACCACAGGGGGTCGACAGGAGAAAATCTCCCATTGACTTACCTTACTCTTCTCATCAGGGGTAGAGTATAGGGATCAACTGGAGAGCGATCTGCAGTCGATTTAGCGGGTCTTTACTAGACCCGCTAAATCGACCACCAGTGGATCAGTCTCAGAGCGTCAATCCCTGCCGTAGTGTAGACCTGTCCTTAGTATTTCTGGGCTTATAAGTACAATGGCAAAGATTTTTGTAGTTCTGGTCCTACAGAACTTAGAAGTTCCACAGGACCTTTTATTCAAGGCTTCGTTTTTTTGTGGTTTTAAAAACTCTTTGAGAGCTTCAGCACCTAGCTTTACATGACTGATTCTTCTGGTTATCTGAACCTGCCAACTTTTTTGGATGTTTCAGATGTCCTCTGATGCCTTTCTAAAATCAAGGAGCAGAACTCAGCTGGTGTAGATTATTACAGTTCCATTGAAGTCAATGACAATTTACACAAGCTGAGGATCTGCCCCAAAGATTGCTTCATCTTACTCCTGGGGAAATTGTGCACCAAAAAATTACAAATTCTGCGCACAATATTTTAAAATTCTGCATATTTTATTTGTCAGAATAACACAATATAATCACACCAGTTTCAATTATTTTTGGTCATTTATTTCAAAATACCTGTCAGCAAGTATGTCTGTAACAATGCAGACAACAAAAAAGATTCAGAAAACGTTCTTGACAAATAAATCATTTACTAAGCATATTAATACAGAACTCTGAATAATAATTCATTTAAACTACAATACAGAACCATATTTCCTGCACCCCTCAGAAGCAGTGCAAAGGCTTGGGGGAGTCAAGGATAATGGAGGAGCTGAGGGAGAAGGAAGGATTGCTGGAACGGAGCCTGGGTGTGAACTTGGAGGGTTGTTGTGTGTGGGTGGGAAACGTATGGAACATTTTTTTTAGGGGGTGGGGAGGAATTGTTAGGGAGCTTCCCCCATGCAGACCCTGGCTGTCCCCTAGCCTCTCCCATTCAGTCAGGCACATCTGCCCCATCCCCATGTGTTCCTGCACCCCCTCCCACTGTGTCTCTGTGCCCCCACCCAGCCACTCACCTCTCCCTATGTAGCTCTGCACCCCCTCCCCCATCACCATGTGGCCCTGTGCCTCCATTCCCATTCAGCCTCTGCCCCAGTCTGTCCTCCTCCACTAACCCTTATGAGCCCCTGTCTGACACCGCCCTGCAGCCCCCAGCAACCCTTTTTCTTCCCCCGCTGGCTGGGAACTGTTACTGTGGTCTATGCCCACAGCGCCATCTTGTGGGCAAAGGGCAGAACTGCAGAAGTTATTTTCTGCTGGGAGCTGCCACTATTCTTGCATCACAGTGTCCTCTGGTGGGCAAAAGGTGGAACTTCAGCAACATTTTGGCAGAAGCTCTTTTCTGTGCAAAAAATTAAAACTATGCATGGCTCATTAATTATGCACATACAGTAGTGCAGAATTTCTCCAGGAATACCCATTTGTGAGATATGGTCTGTGGCTTCTACCATGAAGGCCGTGGAGAGTTTGGTCTCCAGCCATTAATTAGAGGATTAGGTTTGCAGTTTATAATCCCATATTTAGAGTTTTCTTTGGTCTTGCAGTGCTCTGTGGAATGTGTTTAAAAAAATCAGATATGGATAAAGTTGTGTAATTAAGGTTGGTGCTAGAACTGGTGCTTTATTATTTCTAGACTTGCTGACATTTTAGGTTTTATGAACTATAACCTTCTAATTTTCTTTCTTTAAAAATATATTTAAAACTTAACCCTGAATTTCTTTACTTCTTAATTGGTTATTAATATGTCACCATTATAAGAACCATATTCTGTTCAGTTTCTAACGTTTCCTTATATTTTGTGTGTCAGAACTTCCGAATAAGGCAATATAAGAAATGAAGTCTGTGTTTTTTAGAAAAAAATACTTCTCTCTTTCTGTCATTGGAGACTATTTTTATTTTGTAAAAAGAGTGGAATTCTTTTTTAGAAATAAATGTTTCTTCTAAAAATTATTTTCTTGTGGCAACACACATTGAAACAGTACTGCTATTAGAAATAGCAGGAAAGGAAGATATACAAGAGATTGACTTTATCCAGGAATAACAAAACATTCATAAGTTTAGAATTCTTTGTTTACCATTTTTTTTAAATCTTCTGTTGTTATACTGATTACATTAAAGACCTGATTATGTTGACTTACTTAAAGAATTAGTAAGGGTGAGTTTCATATGTAGTATGCATTGTTCTTGTTATGGTATATTCTAAAAGAGCTCTCTCTTTGACTAGGTGATCGCCCACTGATTGTTCAGTTTGCTGCTAATGAAGCACAGGTTTTATCTGATGCTGCCCGTATCATCTGTCCTTTTGCAGATGGAATAGACCTAAATTGTGGCTGTCCTCAGAGGTAAAACTTTAAGAAGTTGGAAGAATGAAACAATTAGGGACAATGAAAAATCACTTCCTAGTTTTCCAAATCCAAAAGAAATAGTGATAGATTGATGGTAGTTCTTAAATGTAGAAATTCTGATTTGTCTTCCTGAGAAAGCATTCAGAAAGCAGTCTCAGGAGACCTTCTGCATTGGTGAGACAGTAGAGTCCAGGCATATTATCAAGGTGCCATTCTTTGAGTCTATGATGTTGAGTGTTGACTTAATAGGGAATTGGCAACCTTTGGTGGACAATTGTTGAAGAGGCATTAACAGTGGCATCAAAAATGCTGCACACTGACTTACCAGACAGGGAATGAAAGCTTCATTGCAAGTGACTTGGGAAGTATATTGAGGGAAACTTTGTGGCTATTCTCAAAATGTTGGTGTAAGTCCTGATGCCTGACAGACTTCTACAAGTAAAGAATATCCTTTGAAATAACTCTTCCTTCTGTATTAAGTCGTGATTGTTTAATGTTCAAGGACTACTTGCATCTTTGATTAGGTGCTAAATGTTTGTCAGTGAGATCAGTGATCTGCTCCTCACTTAAAATCTTCCAGATTTTGTTCTTGTATGTCGTGACCCAGTCAGACTGAAAATATTCATACACAATTGAAAATATTTATTAAGTGGTTCAGGTTAGACCTATTAAGTAATATTGGAGGTGTTTTTAGTCAAAACACATTTTACAAACTGAAAACGTCAACTAGAAAATGTAGGGAAGCACAACCATAGGTAACTTATAATAAGTGCAAATATTTAATTACTCAAGTGGTCTAATTAGATTCTCATGACTTGAAATAACAATTATCTCCTAATAATTTTACACATAGAAATGTATTAGTTTCTCTCTATCTTTTAACCCAGCTGCTTTGAAATATCAAATTGAGAGTTTTTGTGTGATCAGAGCTGTATGGTTATATTTACTTTGCACAGTCCACCCAAGAGACCAAGCTTCCAATTTCAAAACCATAGGAAAATCTGTGTTTTTGGCTTAGGGTTTTGGGGTTTTTTAATTTGAAAATCTGCTTATAAAGACAAATTATTTAAATACTAATAAATAGCTGCAATTAGGTTAGAGAAAACGGTACATCCTGCCATTCTCACGGGTACAGTTTTCACAGTTAGATTAAGAGGGCCATACAAATAAGGGCCTTTTTCCAACAGTCCTCATAAAAGTAATTTCTCTTTGAAAACATCCCATGACTCTATATAGAAGATGAAATCTAGCTGTTTATTGGCCCACATCACATTGTATCTGAGTGCCTCAAAAATGTTAATTTATTTTTCCTTATGATGCCCTTTTGGGGGCAAGGGGATGGGTAAATATGTTATAATTTAGCTGATTAGAAACTGGATTGGAGAGAGACTAAGTAACTTGTCCAAAGTCACATAGGAAATCTGTGATAGAACCAGGAATTGAAGCTACATCTCCCAAGACGTGAGCCTTAACCATAAGAACATCTTTCACCCATAGCCAGTGCTATCTCTGCCTTCTTCCCTGTTGACAAAATAATTCACCAAATGTGTCAAAAAGGAAACTGAAATAGTGCATTAGGTTGAAACTGACCTTTTATTGCAAATATACAGTGCAAACGTTGTTCTCTTTAACTTAAAGATGGGCAATGGCGGAAGGTTATGGTGCTTGTTTAATAAATAAACCAGAGCTGGTTCAAGATATGGTGAGACATGTACGAAATCAAGTCGAGAACCCCAGATTTTCAGTATCTATTAAGATAAGGTAAGTTTAGACCACTACTATGCCTCAAGACAATAAAGCATGTTTATTATTTAATCAGACAAAACAGGCAATGTTTTGGGTTAATATTACCTTTACAGAAAAAGTGCCATAAGCATGGTCTGTGGAGATTTGCACTCAGCTTTTTGGTAGGTCAACCCTGAGGTCTTTAACAACCCCAGCTGGTCAGAATCTGTTTTCTTTCTCATCCAAAATACATTTGGAGACATGTAATCCTACAAAATTGCAATCAGTGTTTCTCTGGTGCTACATGTCCTCAAGTGTGCTTTGGTTTGCAAGAACACACTGATATCCAAAGCAACATAAAAGTCATACATTTTTTAAAAACTCAGAATTCATGAAAGGTAAAATGATCACAGCCTAGTTGAATAGTTTTCTATTGTTTATGCAACCATATCACCTAGTGCTCTGAACCAAGCTAAGCAAGCTTGGGTCAAGTTACCACTTGGATGGGAGTTCTCAAAGGAACATAGGGGGAACAGGAAATGATGCTGGTAAGTTAGTGATATTTTTTCCTTCTACCAGTTTAGAACTAGATCTAGTATGGTATTAATGGCATAGTCCAGGTGGAGAAGCTGTCTTTTAGATGAGGCATTAAAAATAGATCCTGACAAATCGTGATTGCTTAAAGATTTGATTACATTCCTTATCAAATTTCAATTTGTGTCACTCTGCCTACCTAAATTCCCACTCCAGTTTCAGTTGGAAAAAGATATCCTTCACTTCACTGACTTCTAAAATATTGTGATGTGTCGCCATGTTGCATTTCAGTGTGGAGGAAGTCATCCAAAACCTACACAGGAATATCAGCAGTTTCTGTTAATAAAGATCTAAAGTTGATTGAGATTTTTCAGAAAAAAAGGTGCTATATAAATGTGAGTTATTTCATTTTTGGTACAAAATTACGCAAAATTATATATTTTTAAGAGCCTCATGGGTTTCTGGCAATTATTATAAAGTTTGGACACCCTTTCAATTTGAGTGACATGATTGACGTCAGTACTAAATCAAGGGATATTAATTTATTAAAATAATGTGTTATATGATAAAAGATCTGTTCATCTTCCAACAATAACGTTCTTTCTTCAATTCTTGTTTACTTTGCTTTATGATGGGATTTCATGCAGTTGAGATAACTGATGGTGAGGATAATTATTACATTCCTTGGAATTTTAGAATCCATGATGATCTAAAGAGAACTGTAGATCTCTGTCGAAAAGCTGAAGCAGCTGGAGTTTCCTGGATTACAGTTCATGGTAGAAATATAGAAGAACGACATCAGCCAGTACATTATGATGCAATTAAAATAATTAAACAAAATACGTCTATACCTATTGTAGCTAATGGAGACGTTAAAACTTTAAAAGATGCAGAGAATATTCATCATATGACGGGGACAGATGGTAAGAACTCAGCATACTTTGGGTATTATTTCAGTAAACTTGGGAAACATACTTTTTAAAATACACAATTTGTCTGTAAGTTGAATTTATATTTGAGCGTTTTGCACTCTTCAAGGAATGAACTGAGATATGAAGTTCATTGGTTCCAACATCTTAAGGATTCATGAGCAGACACACTTAAAAGCTGTTACCCACACAAAATTCTCTGTTACGCACTCTAGGGGCACCCACCTTTACCCTTCCATGGTCTCAAGGTGTAACCTTCTTAATTTAGGCACCCACCCTTACCCCATTCCTAGGGCTCAGGCGTAACCTTACACTCTAGGGCACACACCCTTATCCTGTTCCTAAGACTCAGGCGTAACCCAGTTAATTTAGGCACCCCCACCCTTTCCCAGTTCCTAGGGCTCTAGGCAAAAGGCACCTAACTTTACCCCTCTGTGGGCTCTGGGCTCTACTTCTCCGGGCTCAACATAAACACCCATTCCCTGTGGACTCAGGGCTTAATCGTTCGAGGGTTTACAGGGTCTTTTACCAGTGAAAGAGCCTTACACAGTAATATCCTGCTTAACCTCTATTTATTAACAATCACCAAAACAGAATGCACATGCGACACATACAGTGCTCACCACTCCCAATAAGAGAGATGAACTTTTCTTGATGGCCAGTCAGGATCAGGTCATCTGGGGGACTCCAGTTTCTGCTCAGTGTCATTGGCAGAGTGTTGAGGTCTGTCAGTTCTGATCTTGGGCCTGTGTCCTGGAGTTGGTTCCCAAAGAAATTCCTTTTGGACCACAGTTTATATAGTAAAACTTGAGTCCTGCTAAAATGTACCTTAACCAATCATTTTACTAAAATATTACTAACTAATCCTACCATATAGTAAAACAATTATTTAACCAATCATACTCCATCACCTTAATTAATTTACACATAGCAAAATTAATTATGCAACAGACAGAAACAGTCAAAGAACCAGACAGATCATACAGATAAACAATAGAGAAGTGGGGACCATAAAGACAAAACAATAAAGAAATGAGGATTTCACAACCACAACTCTTGATAAGCAGTTTCTTGCCAGACAGAATGCTATCAAACTGAGTTTTCTTTAACCATCTTAAGTTCTGTTTCTTTATCTGGTGATAGTGGGTGCTATTAGGACAGGATCTCCTTAATAGCCCAATATTACATTGTTTTAATGTAATTTAGATGGAATATGAGGATGTGACTTCCTGCTTCTTAGCTCATGGCTGCTGCTCTCCTAATATGGCTGCAGACAAAGGCTTTACAACATCCCTACAGGAAAAGGCCTTATCCTTACAAAGCATTAGAGTACTACTATGAATAAGGACCTCCAAGGCAAACTGCAAAAGCCCTTTATTTAAATACTGTATCCCACCCCTACACACAGAAAAGCCTCAGACACTCATCAACCTAATATGAATGATTAATGACATTATTGGAGAATTCTTTTAGACAGATAACGGTTCATTCTGTTCCTACAAGGCAGTGGTGGGCCACCTGCGGCCCGTCAGGGTAATCCGCTGGTGGACCACAAGACAGTTTATTTACACTGGTTTCAGAGTAGCAGCCATGTTAGTCTGTATTCGCAAAAAGAAAAGGAGTACTTGTGGCACCTTAGAGACTAACCAATTTATTTGAGCATAAGTTTTTGTGAGCTACAGCTCACTTCATCGGATGCATTCAGTGGAAAATACAGTGAGGAGATTTATATACACACACAGAACATGAAAAAATGGGTGTTATCATACACACTGTAAGGAGAGTGATCACTTAAGATGATCCCACCTTGATTATCACTACAAAAGGTTTTCTTTCCCCGGCGCCCCCCGCTCTCCTGCTGGTAATAGCTCATCTTAAGTGATCACTCTCCTTACAGTGTGAATGATAACATCCATTTTTTCATGTTGTGTGTGTATATAAATCTCCTCACTGTATTTTCCACTGAATGCATCCGATGAAGTGAGCTGTAGCTCACGAAAGCTTATGCTCAAATAAATTGATTAGTCTCTAAGGTGCCACAAGTACTCCTTTTCTTTTTATTTACACTGACTGTCCGCAGGCACGGCTGCCCGCAGCTCCCAGTGGCCACGGTTCGCCATTCCAGCCCATGCTGCTTCCTGCAGCTCCCATTGGCTGGGAACGGTGAACCGCGGCCGCTGAGAGCTGCAGGTGGACAGTCAATGTAAACAAACTGTCTCACGGCCCACCGCAGGGTGCCCACCACTGGTACAAGGGGTGCCTCAGTGGCAGCCATTTTGGCCCTTGCAGGTGGGAGATGGATCTGTTACTGTGGCAAATAAAGGGAAGAAGGAGGAGTACTTTCTGTCCTGGATTTTGTCAAGTATCTGGCTAGTCAGTTTCAGCATTATTGTTTCCTTGTACTCCCCAGTCAGTCTGTCTGTGTCACAGAAATGTAGGGCTAGAAGGGACCTCAAGAAGTCATCAAGTCCAGCCGCTAGCCCTGAGGCAGGACCAAGTAAACATAGACCATCTGTTCTTATAAACCTCCAATGATGGGGATTCTACAACCTCCTTTGAAGCTTATTCCTGTGCTTAATTGCTCTTATAGTTAGAAAGTTTCACCTAAATCTCCCTTACTGTGGATTAAGCCCATTACTACTACTTCTTTGGATACAGAAAACAATTGATCCCTGTCCTCTTTATAACTGGCCCTTAACAAATTTGCAGTCTTATCATCAGGTTCCCCTCTCAGTCCACTTTTCTCAAGACTAAACATGCCCAGTTTTTTTCTCCTTTCCTCATAGGCCAGGTTTCCTAAATCTTATATCATTTTTGTTATTCTCTGGACTCTTCAGTTTGTCCACAGCTTTCCTACAGCGTGGGATGCCCTATTCCCACAATACAACTGGATGCCCTATTCCAGCTGAGGCCTCACCAGCTAGTGCAAGTGTTCTTTAAGTCATTTGAGTTACACAAGAGATGAATTTGTTTCCTCACTGTGTGTCAATCAGTAATAAATTTTGCTCAAAAAAACAGGATCATTCTATGTTTTAACTAATAAAAAGAAAATATTACTGGAGGACTGGTTGTGGTTGTTCAAAGAACTGGGAAAGAAAAGTTCCCATTCTGTATATGCTGTGTTTTCTTTCAAATTCTCTATCATGAAGTGCTATTAAGCTGGGTAGACTGGACCTTTAAATATCACAGGTAATCTTGGATTTGGACTGTTAAACAGAGTTTCCCAGGGTGCAACTGTCATATTGGCTTTTCAGCTTCTACTGATCTGTAGTTAGCTATTCACAAGTATTAGATACTGTGGTGATGGGTGCTATACAAAACCCTCAGGTAAACATAAAAAAGTTAAAAGTTAAATTGTATATTAACACTTCTCAAATTTTCCATTTGAAGGTGTAATGGTTGCTAGGGGACTCTTAGCCAATCCAGCCATGTTTGCAGGATATGAAGAGACACCTTTGAAGTGCATCCAGGACTGGGTTGACATTGCTCTTGAACATGGGACTCCTTTTACGTGCTTTCATCATCATTTAATGTACATGATGGAACGGATAACTTCAAAACAGGAAAAAAAGGTTTTTAATGTTTTATCAAGCACCTCAGCGGTTCTGGACTACCTTAATGACCACTATGGGGTGTAACAGCTTTTAAAGTATTTTAATCATGTGAATATTGCATTTTATATTTTAGAGCTGCGGGTACATTGTTATAGTGATAGGTTTCCCCATGCTTATATTTATTATTCAAAATCACAGTGCATGAAAGATCTCATGCAGTGTAACATTACTGGACATTTCTGAAGTGATCATTTTATATTAACATTATTTTCCACTCAGGAAATATTCATGACTTGAAAATAGCTTTTTTATATATGGCAATGCATTACCATACATAAGATTGTGATGCTGTAAGCAAAGTGTCTTATTAGAAAATAAATTACATATGCAGTACCAAAGTGCTTTCAAAGATCATCCCCAATGCTGCTACCCTTACTCACGTGACTAGAAGAGCCACAGGAACAGGCTCAAAGTGTATTAAACAGAATTACATAGAATTGTTCACTTAATTGAGAAAAGCTCAATTGAGACGCCCAGCAAGTATTTATCTAAAGTGAAAATTCAGTATTTATATTTGGTTTTAATTATATGGGCCCCTAAATCACAGAAGAGAAAGGCTTCACACAGCTGCCCCTCTTTAGGTTTCCCATTTGCTGCTCTGAAGGCCTGAAATCCCTTAAACTGGCATTGAACTCAGTAGAGTTCCAGATTTTCTTAGCCAAGTGGAAGAAAATTAAGAAATTTTAGTTTCCACTCCTTAATTGATTTTCAAATGGAAGATGTGTCTCTTTAATGTTAAGGAATACTATAAATCCAGAATGAAATTGTTTTGGTAACTCAGCTCTCGCGTCAGACCTTGAATCAGTACTTGAAATTAAGCATGTGCTTGTACTGTCCCCTTCACTTCAAAATAGGGCTATGTCTATGCTTCAGGTTAAACACATGTTTAAGTAACTTGCAGACTTAGGGCACAGATCTTAAAAAGATTTGTTCAGCATGCACTATGTACAGTATATGTTCCTAAAATCAAGTGGGTGAGGTGATATCTTTTATTGGACCAACTTCTGTTAGTGAGAGGTAAGAGTTTGAGCTTACACAGAGCTCTTCTTCAAGACTGGGAAAGGTACTCAGGCCACTTCAGACCTATCTCAATACAACTACGTTGCTCAGGTGTGAAAAATCCAATTCCCTAACCCACTGTGTAGACTACGCTATGTCAATGGGAGAGCTTCTCCCATTGATATAATCCACCTTCCTAAGAGGTGGTAACTAACTACAGAGCTCTCCCATTGGCTTAGGAGTGTCTTCACCAAGACCAACTCCTCAGAGTGTTACAGCTAACTAGAAGGTGGAAGAGGTAAGGGCTTAACATCTTTCAAGAGACCATTCACGGTGAAGTGGGTAGTATCACCTCTACAGTCATAGAATAAAGGAGGCATTAGTAGGTTGCAGATTTTTATAATGAGCCATAGATCCAGTGTCTTTAAGTCCATGATTTTTGGTGTCTAGCAGTTATGAATTTGAGTTCCCAAGCTTGTCTTTTGAAAGTGTTGTGCAGGTTTCCTTTGAGGATGAGGATAGAGAGGTCAGTTATGAAGTGATTATTTTGTGGAAAGCGTTCACCCACCCCAGACATCACCAAACTCAACCATTTAATCCTCACCCATAACAATCTTACATTTACCAACAAATAATTTATCCAAATCAGGGGGAACAGCCATGAGTACTGGGATGGCTCTCCAGTACATCAGTCTTTTCATTCTTCTTAAGGAAGAATTTCTGGACAAATGCACCACAAAACCAAGGATACTGATATTTTCATTTGCTGGACAGATGACCTGAAGAACTCTGTGTAAGTTCAAAAGCTTGTCTCTCTCACCAACAGAAGTTGGTCCAATATATTATTTCATCCACCTCATTTCTCTAAGATCATGGGACCAACAAGGCTACAACACTGCTAACAGTAGATGTTCCTGTACAGCAGGGGTGGCTAACCTGTGGCTCCAGAGTCTCATGCGGCTCTTCAGAGGTTAATCTGCGGCTCCTTGCATAGACACCGACTCCAGGGCTGGAGCTACAGGTGCCAACTTTCCAATGCTCACTGTTCAACCCCTGCCTCTGGCACAGGCCCTGCCCCCACTTCACCCCTTCCCCCAAGGCCCTGTCCCTTCCCCAAGCTCTTGCTCTTCTCCTCACCCCCCAGAGCCTCCTGCATCAGGCACAGGGAAGGAGGAGAGATGCTGATCGGCAGGGCGGCTGGCAGGCAGGGCACTGGAGCCAATAGGGGCTCCTGACATAATACTATGGCTCTTTTGCAATGTACATTGGCAAAATCTGGCTCCGTCTCAGGTACAGGTTGGCCACCCCTCCTGTACAGTGTATAATAATGACATGACAGTATGTAACAGAGCATAGCAGGGCCCCCTTTGCTCCTGCCTCACGCCAAAAAAAACCCTCAGAGACTTTGTGGTTTAGCAATCACTGGTGCAGTTTATTTACAGCATGTAATCCCACCACCTTCTCACCATACACAGCTTGGGGGTTTCAGCCTTAAGGACTTGTCAGTTTCTATAACCAAGAGAGAGGCACTCCTACTCTTCTTCCACTCTCTAGCTTCCCCATTTTTCTCTGCCTCCTTGGCTTCTTTCCTCTGAGGCTTTTATGCAGCCGCAGGCTAATTAGGCTGGCAGCTGTTCCCCTTTGCCAATTAGGCACAGGTTTCTCTAACGAGCTCTAATCTACCTTGCATAATTGGAGCTGGCATGACAGAGGACAGGCTCAGCAGTTTGTGCCCAGCACCCTGTCACACAAAATTGGATAAAATGAGTGTGGGTAAGAAGCAGTCTTTCTTCTGAATCACCAAAAAAAAAAAAAAAAGTTAGAAAACTTTTAAACCTGGTTCTCTCAGCCAGGTTTTCACGATCTTGTCTTTTATAAATTGTTCACGCAAAGCATGATTGTCACTATGCACTGTGTTTTCCATAAGCAAAATGTAGTGAAAATTAGAACAAGGTAGTAACATTCTACACCTGCCATTTGAGTCCAGTATAATAAAGATTTTGAACAAAAATCATGTTTCATATGGGGTATGTTTATAAAGTAATTCATGCCAATAAGTGATAAATTATAAGGAATTAGGAGTTTGTTGACTCTCATACCTCTGGAAGTATCAGTATAGTTAAATATAAAAATATTTTCTAATTGTCTGAATCATATATGTAATCATTTTGTAAGTGATTAGACCTGATTAACTTTTGTATTAAATCCTTCATAAACTGTTCTGGGGTGGTGTTCTGATTCCCCCAACCCTGCGTTTTATTTTGGAACAAATGTTTTTTACATGAGAATTTTTAAATATGACAGCAGAAAAGATGAGAGTCATTGTTTAGTTTTAATGAAGTATGTGCCACAGTTGAGACATTGCAACAGCATTATCTAGGTTTATTTATTGAAATAAAGACCGTTTACAATTTTGAGTTTTTCTGTCCATAGCATTCAGGATCCTGTACTATCCTGCTCTGGTCAAAAACCTGACCAGTATGAATTTATTACTCAGTTCGCCGCTCCCTCGATGTGGGGAGGAATATACACACCAGCCCTTCTTAACTGAGATGAGATTTTCCCAAATACTTCACTTAAAAACACACTGATTAAGATAAAACAAAACAAATGTATTAACTACAGAAAGATAGATTTTAAGTGATAGCAAACAGATCAAAGCAGATTACTTAGCAAATAAACAAAACGCAACTTAAACCTGATATGCTAAATAGATAGGATTTGGATTAGCAATTTCTCACCCTTACTGATGATACAAGCAGTTCACCAAGCTTCCATACACAAGCTAGAAATCTCTTTAGCTTGGGACCAGCATTTCTCCCAGTTCAGTCTTTGTTCCTCAGGGTTTCCAGGTGTTCTCATGTGTGGGGAGTGAGGCCAAATCATTATGTCATTCCCCACCTTATACAGTTTTTCCATACGGCGGAAACCCTTTATTCTAAGCTAAATTTCCAGCCCAGTTTATGGAAAAATACAGGTACCAAAATGGAGTTCAGTGTCATGTGGTCTGGTCACATGCCCTTGCATGCCTTGCTGAGTCATAGCAGCCATTACTCATAGGTTAGCTGAAACATTCCTGGGTGAGGACAGCCTTTTCCATGGTTCATTGCCTTTGCTGATAGGCCATTAGCACTGTCTAACTTCTTCATTGTTGTACCTGAAAGGCTCGTTGTAGGTGTTTCCAACTTCACAACATATTGCGTTAACACATACATAGCAAAACTTCATAACACCAAATACAATGATAGCAGGTACAATCCAGTGAGATATTAATGTTTAGCAGATCAAGACATTTAGAATGATACCTCACAAGGCATACTTTGTACAAAATATAATTATATGACAGTGGTGAATATGGGGTACTAGGGTGTCACAGATGGATCTTGTTTTCCATTGAAATAAATGGTAAAACGATTCAGTTCAGTAGGATCAGGATTCTTTATAGTGTTACTGTATATACCCTTGGAAGTTTCATTAATCAAATTTTGTACTCAACCACCCACTACTTATCTCTAATTGCTGAGTTCTTTAACTCTTTGTTTTATGTACTCATCATGAGCAGGCCTGCTGAGTTCAGAGAGTCAAGAAGGGAGGATTATTAGCTGTGATTTCTTAACATAATTAATTTGGCTTCTTTTAACATTTGGAGATTGTTTATTTAATCCATGGTAGACCATAGGTCAGGGATGGGCAAACTACGGCCTGCAGGCCACGTCTGGACCATGAGACCTTTTAATTTGGCCTCAAGCTCCCACTGGGGAGCAGGGTTGGGGGCCTGCCCTGCTCTGCACGGCTCCTGGAAGCAGCAGCATGTCCCCGCTATGGCTCCTACATGTAGGGGCAGACAGGGGGCTCTGCACGGTGCCCTCGCCCCAAGTGCCAGTTCTGCAACTTCCATTGGCCGGGAACCGCAGCCAGTGGGAGCTGCAGGGGCGGTGGCTGCAGATGGGGCAGCACGCAGAGCCTCCTGGCTGGCACCATGCCTCCGCGTAGAAGCCAGAGATGGGACATGCTGCTGCTTCTGGGAGCTCTGGGAGCGGTGCCTGCGGATCTGTGAACCCCTCGGGCCCAGCCCGGAGCACCCTCCTGCACTGCAAATCCTTCATCCCCAGCCCAACCCCAGAGCCCGCACCCCCAGCTGGAGCCCTCACCCTTCTCCTTCTTCCACAGCCCAACCCCCAATTTCATGAGCATTCATGGCCCGCCATACAATTTCCATACCCAGATGTGGCTCTCAGGCCAAAAAGTTTGCCCACCCCTGCCATAGGTGCTCGAACAAGGGGTGCTGGGGTTGCTGCCACACCCCCTGGCTTGAAGTAGTTTCCATTATATATGGGGTTTACAATTTGGTTCAATGGCTCTAAGCACCCCCACTATAAAAATTGTTCCAGCACCCCTGTGGTAGACATAGAATGCTTGCCCCATATTGGGATTTTTTTAATATTTATTACCTGCATATGCAGTTGGGTGTTACTAACTTAGGTCCTGAACCTAAAACAGTAAGCATCTTCTGTACGGGGCTTTCAGCTCTCCAATCCAAGACATCTGTGCCCACACAGAACTTAATTTAAATGAATGGGGCTCCATGTAGGCTCAGGGTTTACCTATGGAAAGTAGCATATACAACTGGGGCATTAGCTGATACCAATAGTAATTTAAGGGTTCTTGATTGGACCCAGTTCTCCACTACTGCAGTCAATGGAAGTTTTGCCATTAACTTAGGGTTGCCAACGTTCTGATTGCAGAAAACTGAATACCCTTGCCCTGCCCCTGCCCCGCCCCTTCTCCAAGGCTCCGCCCCTACTCACTCCATCCCCTTACCCAGGGGCAGCAGGTTTGTATAATTTTTGGTGGTGCCCAGAACAGGTTCCTCCACCACACTCACACACACACACACCCCTGCCTAAGGCTCTGGGAGGGAGTTTGCGTGCAGGCTCTGGGCTGGGACAGGGGGTTGGGGTGCAGGAGGGGGTGTGGGAGGGCATGTGGGCTCTGGGAGGGGGGTTGGGTGCTGGGTGCGGTCTCTGGGCTGGGACAGAGGATTGGGGTGCAAGGCATGGGGCTGGGCCAGGAATGAGGAGTTTGGGGTACAGCAGGCAGGCTCCCCCTAGCTCTCTCCCCACCGGCAGCAGCGAGCTCAGGGGGAGAAGGGCTCTTCCCTGGGCCTCCCGGCACTCACCCAAGCCGCCCCAGGCTGCTACTCGGAGTCACCTGCTGGGGGGGGGGGGGCTGCCATGCGCCTCCTCCCCCCCACCCCCCCGCAGGCGCAGTAGCCACCTCAGCCTGTCCCTGGTGCCGCTCCCTTGTAGCCATCAGTGGCCAGTGAGGGAGTGCAGTGTGGAGCTGCAGGGGGCAGCTGCCTGCTGCCTAGGGCAGGCAGGGACACTCGGGGAAGGCGCGCAGGGGTGGCAGGCGGGGCCAAGGGACACTCCAGGGGAGGCGCGCAGGGGCAGCAGGCAGGGCTGGGGAAGAGAACCGGACATGAACATTGGTGGAGTTGGGCCCCCCAGGCCCTGAATTTGCTGGACCCCGGGCATACAACTCCCCGCCCCTGCCCCTACCTCCATCACTCACTCTCCCTCACCTTCGCTCACTTTCACTGGGCTGGGACAGTGGGTTGAGGTGTGTGGGGGGGTGAGGGCTACAGCTGGGGTGCAGGCTCTGGTGTGGGGCCAGGGATGAGAAGTTTGGGGTGGAGGAGGGGGCTTTGGGCTGGCGCTAAAGGGTTTGGGGTGCAGGAGAAGGTGCAAGCTCTGGAAGGAACTTTGGGTGTAGGCTCTGGGAGGGAGTTTGGGTACGGGAGGGGACTCTGGGCTGGGGCAGAGGGTTGGGGTGTGGGAGGAACAGGCTGCGTGCTCTGGGAGGGAGTTTGGGTGCAGGAGGGGGTTCAGGGCTGGAGCAGGGGTTGAGATGTGGGCGGGGTGAGGACTCCAGCTGGGGGATGCAGGCTCTGGGGTGGGGCTAGGGATGGGGTGTAGAAGGGGGCTCCGGGCTGGGGCCAAGGGGTTCGGAGTATGGGAGGGAGTTTGGGTGAGGAAGGGGCTCAAGGCTGGGGCAGGGAGTTGGGATGCGGGAGTGGGTGAGGGGTGTGGGCTCTGGGTAGTGCTTACCTCAGGCGGCTCCTGGAAGTGGCCGACATGTCCTTGTGGACCCTCGGCGCAGGAGCAGCCAGGTGTCTTTTTGCGCTTCCCCTGTCTCCAAGCACTGCGCTTGCAGCTCCCATTGGCCATAGTTCCAGGCAAATGGGAGCTGCAAAGCTGGCGCTCAGGGAAGAGGCAGTGCACGGAGCCTCCCTGGCCACTCCTGCGCCTAGGAGCCAGACATGACAGCCGCTTCCCAAGAACCATGCAAAGCCAGGGCAGACAGGAAGCCTGCCTTAGCCCCACTGTGCTGCCGATCGGACTTTTAGCTGCCCAGTCAGTGGTGCTGACCAGAGGCGACCGGGTCTCTTTTTGATCAGATGTTTTGGACCAAAACCGGACGCCTCACAACCCTATATTATCTTCAGTGGTTGAAGGTTTAGTTACATGGTCCTCTGCTCTTGCCAGATGGTATGTGTGGGTTGACTTCTGCCCATATAGAATGTATTGCATGATGAATCCTATGCTAAGAAGATCATAACCTTAGTTGACAGGCACTTCAGAGTAGGGATATACATATAACCTGCCATGAACACTGTGCTGCAAAACTACATGAATAACAATACATTTAAAAAAATTGTTTTAATCTGGGTCATATTATTCCAAATAAATCAATTGATCAGAGTAAAAAAGAAAAAAAAAACAAATTCCAACACCAGTGCTATATGATGCAATATAAATACATAATATTCAAATAAGGAAAAAGTATCACCAGCAGGCAAGGTATCACAGAGAGAGCAAAGAAAAGAAGACCACCATACTGAATATCTTAGAATCAAATTCAGTATAGTTTTTAGGCTGACTTCATTTTACCTGAGATCTAAAGACCAGCAGATGCCAGGGACAGACACCATGTTGCTACCCACACTGCAGGAAGCGCCTCATGTTGCCAGGCAGTGAGTAAATACCTCTGGTACTCTTTAAGCTGCTGTCCTGCTATTTGGAGAGGACTGGGTGGGAGGCAAGAAGTCCTAGTTCTAATCTTGGCTATGTCTGTGGCTCAGTGTCAAGGCACTTTTCTGTCTCTGTTTCTTTGTATGTAAAATGGTGATAACAATATTTATAAGGCTTAATTACACACACAAAATTACATTAAAAGGACATTATTAACGTTGGAAAGCCAAACATTCAAAAGTTAGGGAATGCCAGAATTACGGTTATCTGTGAAACCTCTGTGACGCTCTGTACCTCAGCACCCCCATCCTTGTAAAATGATTGTGTGGTATCCAATGCAAAGTTTGTCATGTCAGGTGTCTTTGGAAGGCTCATGATGCACTGAGCATTGTTGTTACAGTAAGGTTATAGGTTATAATTTCATGTATGTAGTTATGAGGCTGAATATGTACCCTCATGGCTTAAAATAAGCCTAGGCAAAAACTCTCCAAGAGCAGAGAGGCAGTTCACACCTCATCAGGACAGGTATGGGACAAACCCAGCCCTGCCTTACAGGAACAAAGGACACTGGCCTAGGCAGCAACAAAATGATCTGTTGGACTCTCGAGTGAGACACCCCCTTTCCTTTGGCCAGTTTGGGTCTGCGATGAGGTAATGCTCACCTGACTCTGAAGATGAGGCTCAAAGCCAAGAGGGAAGAAAGAGCATGATAAAAGGGAGAGACTTTGCCATGCTCTTCCTCTCTCTTCCACCTACATCTACAGATACTACACCAAGCTGATCAAAGGGGAGAGCCTGGCTGAAGAGCAACCAGCCAGCCTGTGGTGAGAAGCATCTAAGTTTGTAAGAGCATTGAAAGTGTTAAGATAAGCTTAGAATGTGTTTTGCTTTTATTTCATTTGACCAAGTCTGACTTATGTTTGGACTTATAATCACTTAAAATCTATTTTTATAGTTAATAAATCTGTTTGTTTATTCTACCTGAAGCAGTGCATTTGGTTTGAAGCATGTCAGAGACTCTCCTTGGGATAACAAGCCTTGTACATATCAATTTCTTTGTTAAATTGATTAACTCATATAAGCTTGCAGTGTCCAGGGGGCATAACTGGACACTGTAAGATGGAGGTTCCTAGGGTGGTGTCTGGGACTGGAGATATTGACTAGTGTCATTCAGTTGCAAGTAGCTGGGAGCCGTTTACATGCCAGAGGCTGTGTGTGAACAGCCCAGGAGTTGGGGTTCTCACAGCAGAGCAGGGTAAGGCTGGCTCCCAGAGTCAAGGATTGGAGTGATCTAGCAGATCACCGGTCCAGATAACACCAGCGGGGAACATCACAGCCTCAATTGAGCCCTCTTGTGCATATGTATTCTGGTAGTCTTCAATTACATGATCCCATTCTGTACACTCCACAGGACCCCTGCCAAAGGCCTGGTTCTGACACAAAGGCCACCCCCCTCTCCCACCAAACTTCAAGCCCTGGTTGGGGCATCCAAGTGTTTCAAATAAAATGTCTCAAGAATTTAACAAGAGCAAAACAATGTATATTACCTAGTCTCATTTCTGGAAACAGCTGAACGGTTCTGGGTGACATTAAAAAAACCGAGCCTGACACCCAGCATGAGAAATTTCAGCCCAAATGGCTAAAGCCTGGCACAGTTATCAACAGCTGTAAACAGGGTCATGTCAGGGGAAGCATTTGGCAACCTTAACAATAGGCAGCGCCCCCAGTGGCACCTATAATGTCTGTAGTACTGTGAACATGCTTTAAGCATGCTCAATATTATTGCTCTGCCCCCACCGCACCCCCTGGAGTTCCTATGGGGTGGAGTTCTCCCGGAGGAGCCAGTTTTGGAAGAGCCAGAGGTAAACAGGGTTGCCAACTCTGACTGAAGCTATTCCGGGAGATTCCCCCCCCCACACACACACATGACATAACGTCATTTTCTTAAAATATCCTATTAAAATCTCCTGGGTTGCTTTAAATAGTCACCAGGAGATCGGTGTGGATTCTGGGAGACTCCAGGCCCATCCTGGAGGGTTGGCACCCGTAGAGGTAAAGGTGGGGCGGGAGCCTGACTTGGGCAGGCAGCGGTGGCCTCTTTTGCCAGACCCAGCGGCGGCTGCTGTCAGTGGCGAGAGGCAGCAGGGGCGTGGAGGCGGGAGAAAAGCCAGAAGCCGCAGGAGGGCAGAGCCACCAGGGGCGTGGGAAGGTGAGAAGAGGGCCAGTCACGGCGGGGCTAAGGGGGCTGGGATGAACACGGCCCAGCCCAACACTCGCTCCCTGGGGAGAAGGAGGCGCCTCCCCTATGCACGAGGCGTCCCCGCCCCAGACGCCCTCCGCCCCGGGGGGGCCCGCCTGCCCGCAGTCCCGCCCCGGCCTCCCATTGGGCGGGGAGGCTGTGACCGAGCCCGCCGGCCCGCCTCAGGCGTCCGTCAGCGGGTGCGGAGGACAAGGCGTCGCTAGTCAGGCCACCCCCTTTTCCCCGCCTCAGGCAGGCCCGGCCGGCCTCACGCTCCGCGGGCGGGAGGCAGGTTTCCGCGGCTGCCCCGAGGCGGGAGGCAGGATTTTGTTCCGTGTGAGTCAGTGCGAGCCTGACACCCTCCTCGCTCCGTGCCGCTCCCCCGCCGTGCCTCGGCCGCACATCCCAGCAGCCTGGGCAGGCCCGGCTGAGCCGAGCTCCGTGCCCCGGAGCTTGCCCAGGCCGGTTGGCGGCGGCGGCGGCGTTTCCGGGCGCTTGGCAGAGGCTTTGGCCTCTGCGCCGGGGAAGGGCTGGGGGCTCCCTGTGCAGGAGCGTTGTCTTGGGAACGGGAGGGGGGGGAAATCTCTCAGCTGCCCCCCCCCCCACGCACGAGGGAAAGGAGTCGCCTGTAGCGCCCAGGCATGATTCCTCCCCGGTGGCGCTGGGCGGCTGCCCTCAATACAGCGCCCTGGCCCTGGGCGGAGGAGAGGCTGTTTGTGCAGTCTCGAGGCCGCCCGAGCTCTTCATGCGGGGAGGGGAGGGAAGGGAAGGCTTGCGCGTCCTCCGGACTAAGTTACTTAAAATCCCGGCCCTTTGCCCAGTCACCCACCTTGAGACCCCTCCCGGGCATGAGGGCGTGTTCGGGCCTTAAATATCCGGTTTAACTTGAAATGGGGAAGCTTTGGCTCAGCCTGAACTCTGCTCGCTGCGGGATTCATCCTGCGTGCCTCCAAGCCAATTTGCAGTGACTGCTCTGTCTGTCCCCCCCCCCCCCCCCCCTGCAGGCCGTCCAGGGAGAAGATGACTTTTCAGTGGACAGCAGTTGCAACCTTCCTGTATACTGAAATAGGAGTGATTTTGCTCCTCTGTGTACCGTTTATTTCTCCACTAAGGTAGGGATCTACTGTACACTAAATGGCCTTGTCTTAAGACATCTTATAAGGTTTTTATTTACATGTTGCTGTTGTAACACACCTAACATTGTGGTTCAAGTATATTTTCACTACTACATTTGGGGCTGGTTGAGAACTGAATTCAATAGGAGCTACTTGGTGCTTAGCGCTCTTGAACATCAGGCCACTTATTTAGGTGCTTAAACCCACACCAAGGAGCTTAACTTTAGGCATCTATTTTTGAAAATCTTGGCCAGAATTGTTTTTTTTTCTGTACCAGTTGCTAATAATTATTTATTTCTAGTCATAATTCCAGTGTGCCCTCCTCTCACGCTCTGTTTTAATAAGAGGAAAGTCAATCCATTTAATTTTATTTTCTGAATGGTCAGTTTAGAGGAGAACGTATGGCTTCTTTTCATACTAAGTTATTAGTGGCTAAATAGGCAGCAGCCTCTTTTCAGAGGAATCTGAATTATCAGAGGTGAATGGGTAGCTATTTTCCCTGGTGTGGCCTTGCGCCAGGCATTGGGAATGGAAGGAAATATAAAGCAGTCCTGCTTGTCTCTGTTGACTAGGTGTAATTTGTGAAGATTCTTCCAAAAGTGCAGAATTCTCCTGCTTGATGTATGGAATTTAACAGAGCAGTAAGAGAGGCTCCTATAAGCTTATATGAGAACCAAAGAAATTGGTGTTAGTCCTAGAAACACGCCAATACATAAGTGTTTTAAAACTAATTCCCCCAACCTTTAGTAAGGGGAAGAAGCTGAAAAGGAAGTAAACCAGCTACCCTCTCTTTATGCAAAGTACTGCCTTCCTTACCTAATTTTCTTAAAACAACTTTCTCTCGTACCACTGCTTACCTTTGATCACGTAAATTTATTGTTTCCCCTGTGTGGGAGAGCCCTGTTAGCTCCAAAAATGTTGCTAGAGGATTAAACCGTAACATTTTGTAGAAAACTTACTATTGCCTCAGAATATAACATAATCTTCTATGAAATATGTTTATTTTCTGCGGCCTAAGACACCAGTTCACATCGTCAGAATGAAGAAGGTAACTTTTCCCACTAATTAATCTGTGGACTTCTTATAGTAACCTGAGCAGGAGGATGACTTTCCCTGTCCTATTCTTAAAATGAATTCCACACACTGTAGAGTCAAAACTCAACCACTTCCTGGGGTTTGCGCTTGTCATCTTATTGTTAGTTTCTGTATTAACGAAGTTCAGCTCTCTAGAGAGCCACTCCTCCACCTGCTTAACAACACTTCCACACAGCATCTGTTGCTGCTGCTATGTATACATCCGCTAATAGTTGATACTTCAGAGTGGAATGGGACATCCCATTTCCCCCACGCCCTCTGAAAATCTAGCATGAGAACTTACGCTATACCTGATCTCCACCAGGTTGGAATGCTGAAATGGTTCTCAACCGATCTTAGACCTTACAAGTGGAAATGTGATGGGTTGGCATAAAATATATTTAGATTAATTTTTTTATTCTGTCAAATCAAATTTAGAATTGTCAAAATAAGATTAATTCTAGAGGCATCATTCATGCAGTTAGAGCTGTGACATTTATTTTAGGATTTATATTTAGTGTAAGGTTTTGTATTCCCATTGCCGTTGTATCGGAATGCCTCCCTTACGATTTAAGAGAGAGATGCTGTAGGTCCATAGTGATCTCTTCATTTTGATCTGAATTGTGCTTCCGGAAATTACTGTAATTGTAGTTATCCAGTACAACTAACTTTTCCACTTGCTGCCCTTAGTACGTAGCCACAGCCACCCAGAAGGGTTTCTTGCCCAGTCCCTGAGCATTCCAACTTCCTTTTCTTCTGCCAAAAGGGAGAGATGAATCCTAAATCCATATTTCTTCACAACTCCAAGAGCTGATTAAGGGCCTGTTCCAAAGTCTACTGAAGTCAATGGAAAGGCTCTCATTGGCTTCAGTCAGCTTTGGATCAGGCCCTGCAGCAGAATCTCTGAGGTTCAGGCCTCACAGATTACTCACTAGGACAAAGCAGTGAAGTACGAGACAGAGTACAAATGGAAGCATGCTGGACAGTTGATTGGATTGCTGCTGACTGACTGCCTAGTAGCTGGAGTGAGCCGAACGGTATAATTTGGCAGGAAGATCAAAGACTTGGGAGTTGGAGGGAAAAGGAATCTATTCTAGGGGACTGGGAGGAAGAGTTTCTTTTTGGATGTGAGGGGCTGAGCTAGTAGGGAAGAGCTTTTCTCTGAGAGTGGTGGAAGCTTGAGGCAGAAGTAAGAATCTTCCTTGAGGGGTCTCCCAATATTTTGATGGATCTGTGCCTCACTTAGCCTCCATCCACCCATGCACAACTTTAGATCTCGTTCAGTTTGGATTTACACTGTGTTCATTAGCCAGACAAGTGTTTCCCCTTTAGCAAGGGTGGGTCCTGTGGCATCATGTCTGCCAACAGAAGTATTGTCATTACTGTCTGAGTTCTGGAAAACAACTGTATGTCCTGTGCTTGCTCTGTAATGGTACCATTCCAGACAGCTATATTTATTTCTAAATAGATTTGTCACCGGTCACATCGTGTGGGTAGGCTTTTTAGCAGGTTGCATGGTACCAGAGATTGAGATATTTGGGCACAAACCTTTGCTAGCAGGGAGGTATGAGCCTCTGGAAGTATTGTGAAGGCAACATGCTCCACTTATGGAAAAAGAAGTGACTTGCATCATTCTGGCTGGCACAGGAACTGAATTCAGTGTCTTGGGTAAGGCTTTGAGGATGAATGAAAGAAAAGAGGGATGTTTATCCTTAGGCTTGGAAGACTCTCTGAAATAGTTTTATTGTCTCCTCTCTGAAACATTTTTTTGGGGGAAGCGTCAAATTCATTGCTTAGGTGATTAAGAAACTGTCAGGTATAGAGTTGCCAGTACTATGCAGTGGTGGGAGGCCAGTGAGGAAGGGGTTAAAGAGATCCTGTGGGCACAGTCAGGTCAAATCTAGTGCCCCTGTGAGGCCCTTCAAACCTGGAGAGGAGCTCCTTCAAAGGGAAGATCCAAACACAGCACAGGATGGCACTCTTAGAGAAGCACAATGGGAACATAGATCTCCCAAACCCCTTGGAGCAGGGACTGCTTACCAGCAGAGCTGCTGAAGAGCTTCAGCTGCTTGGACCCTCTGGAGAGGTGGAAGGACCATCTTTACTTCATTTTTTTTTTTTTTTTTTAAATCAAATCACAGAGCATGCAGCCTGGGCCCCTAAGGCACTCAAGGTTAGGAATCCAGCTCTCTTTGTAGAGATTATTTACCTTTTGCTTTCTGAGGAAAAATGATTTGAGCCCGGAGTGTTTTGTGGGCTGCAGAACATAACATAAGAACGACCATACTGGGTCAGACCAATGGTCCATCTAACCCAGTATCCTGTCTTCTGACAGTGGCCAGTGCCAGGTGCCCCAGAGGGAATGAACAGAACAGGTAATCATCAAGTGATCCATCCTCTGTTGCCCATTCCCAGCTTCTGGCAAACAGAGGCTAGGGACACCATCCCTGCCCATTCTGGCTAATAGCTATTGATGGACCTATTCTCCATGAATCTATCTTGTTCTTTTTTTTAACCCTGTTATAGCCTTGGCCTTCACAACATTCTCTGGCAAAGAGTTCCACAGGTTGAATGTGTAGTGCCTGAAGAAATACTTCCTTTTGTTTGTTTTAAACCTACTTCCTATTAATTTCATCTGGTTACCTAAATTCACTGTAAGATGCCAAGCGGCCATGCAGCAGTCTATCAAGGGCCACACAGGTGGGAAGAGGCACCCCTCCCCTAGCCCAGCCCCGCCCCGCTGGAGCTGCCGCGTCTGGGGAGAGGCGCCCTGGCCCAGAGCTGCCGCAAGAGAGGGCTGGAGGGAGTCCTCTCTCCCTGGGGCAGCCTGCACCCCAAACCTCTCATCCCTAGCCCAGAGCCTGCACCCCCAGCCGGAGCCCTCACCCCCCACACCCCAACCCTCTGTACCAGCCCTGAGCTCCCTCCTGTACCCCGAACCCCTCATCCCTGGCCCCACCATAGAGCTCACCTCCCCCAGCCAGAGCCTGTACCCCAACCCTCTGGCCCAGCCCTGAGCCCTCTCCCACACTCCAAACCCCTTGGCCCCATCCCCTCCATGCATCACCTCCATAATAAAATTCATTCCACACATGCAGGTAAAAAATTAGAGGGTACACTGCTGGTTACCCCTAGTTCTTGTGTTTATAAGAAAGAGTAAATAACACTTCCTTATTTACTTTGTCCAGATTTCATAAACTATCCCCCTTTAATCGTCTCTTTTCCAAGCTGAAAAGTCCTAGTCTTATTAATTTCTCCTCATAGAAGGTGTTCCATACCCCTAATAATTTTTGTTGCCATTTTCTGTACCTTTTCCAATTCCATTATACCTTTTTTGAGATGAGACGTCCAGATCTGCACACAATATTCAAGATGTGGGTGTACCATGGATATATAGAGAGGCAATATGATATTTTCTGTCTTATTATCTACCCCTTTTCTAATCATTTCCAACATTTTACAGGATTATTTTGTTTAATTTCTTTATTTTGGATTGCTATTATACCCAGAAGAAAGGGGGAGCTGCCTCCCTAAGACTAACAGCGGAGGGCTCCACTTCAGACTCCGAATAGGCAGTACAGCAATGCCTACAGCCAGAGAAGGATGTCTGGGACAAGAGAGGTGCCCACTCTCATCCCAAGGGGGTGTCTTAGAAATACAACCTATGACATGGTGGAGAATGTGGGCATTTGCTTCCTAATCCGACACAAGGGTAAACTGGAGGAGATTGAAAGCCCATGCATGTGAGAGATAGGAGAACCCAAGCAGCATGGATCCAGAGCAGTGGTGCAAGTGGCTAACAGAGAGCCAGCAACAACAGGCAACTCAGTAACAACAGCTCCTTCAGCAGCTATTGCAACAGTGGGGTGCCCCACAACAGCTGCAGATGAGCCAACATCATCAGCTGCTATGAGAGATGACAGCCAAGCAGAAGGACCTGCAACAAAACCTGGTACAATAGTGATTGATGGGCCTACAACCTGATGGGGCAGCTAGGGTTCAGCAGTTGGCCGTGAGCCCAGGGCCAGTGCTGCCACTGGTATATATGAAGCTGATTGAAACAGGTCCTGATGTCAAGAAAGATGTCCACTTTAGAGCAGATGGCAGTGGCCTCCCAATGTCCTCCAGAACATTGGACCCTGCCCAGCACAGGCAGACTACCAAGGGCGTGACCCAGTGGCTGCACAGAATTATACACTGGTTAAGGCTGCCATCCTGGACTTTTTCTATATTAGTGAAGAGAGACACAGGTGCTGCTTGCAGTCAGAAACATATTTGTCGGGAACATGGCTACAGTGGGTGGCCCAGAAATTGAAGGACCATTTGCTGGTGGTGGTTGCAGCCAGAGGAGCAAACTGGAGCTCAAGTGGATGAGTTAATAATGGTTGAGCAGTTCATATGAATAATTCCCACTGGGGGACCACCCAGGGTCTTTAACTAAGGTGATGGAAAACTTGATGGCTGTTGAGGAACCTCCAGGAATTTGGGGGAAGGACATGCTTGGGCTAGAAAGCTGACCAGTCTGATGTGAAGCCCAGTCAGGAGATGTCCCTGATCAGCAGATGATGTCAAGTATGTGCCCTTTCCGTTAAGATGACACCTCCTCACCCTAACTCTGAGCAATTCACAGCGACAGGTGAGGAACGGACTGGACAAAGCGTAACCAAGGCAGTTGGTCCCTGTCCCAGCTACTGAGACTAAGTACGGATTTAAATGCCAAACACACCTACAACAGGCAGGGTTGTCCTTGGTCAAGAAAATGGGCTCACACCATGACATGGTAACTTGTTTCTTGTGTGGGCAGCTAGGAACCCAAGAGAATGCCCCCTTATGGAGTAAGTGTGTGCCGAGGTATGGACAGCAAAGAATAGCATAGAAGTAAGGACCCACCAAAATAACGGACCAGGAGGACAAAAGTGCAGTGTCAGTTGGATTCAGGATGTGGCCAGACTTTGGTACAGATTCCCTTAGTCTCACCTGAGGTCCCTTTTACCCTGACCATCGTCCTCCAGTGCATAAATGGGGATGTGAAGGCCTACTCCAGAAGACTGTGTCAGCATACGGATACGCTCCCAGTGGCTATATCCTCAGTACTGGTCTACCGTGTCGCTACTGGTTGGGATTGGTGGTACTTTCGGGAAATTATCCACAAGTTAGGAAAACCAGAGACCGCAACCACTGACCCAGTGTCAACACCTAGGGTTGTTCCTGGACTGGTAGAACTAGCTGAGTTAAGAGAACCAGAGGATCTCTATGAGAGGAGTTTGAGGCCCACTGGACACCCATCCAGGATGCAGACAGGCAGTAGCCAGTGGATGACTGTTGCCAGATTTAGAAGCCCTGACTCATGATGCAGGTTTTGTCTGTGAACTGGAGGGAGCGGGGGGAATCCTACACTGAGCAGGGCTTATGATCAAATTCCTGTTGTAAATGTTGAAATTTTGATGTCTGAGGCAGTGGTTCCATTTCATAATCTGTGAAGTATGCCTATAGCAAGTTGAATGCAATAAACAGACTGAGGAGGTAAAGATCCAGTTATTGGTACCTCCATTATCCAACCAGGCACTCCTACAGCTAGCTCATGACATCCTATCTGATGGGCACTTTGGACAAGGTTTTCTCCCGGTCTATGTATTGACTCATTTCTGCTGGCCCACTGACCACCATTAGCTCAGAGAATACTGGGTCTCTTGTCCATAGTACCATTTAACTACCCCAAAGGCTCCTTTGATCTCATTCCCCCGATCAAAACTCCCTTAAGGCAAATCATGACTGATCCTGTAAAACTCCTAGAGTAAAGTGTGGTGGGCAAGGAACTCTTGCTTGTGATCCTGGCCATCCCCACTACACTACACAAAGGCAACAGCACTTGCCCTGGAACTTTGAGCAAGGATTCTCCCCCCCCCCCCTCAAAATACTGACCAATCAAGGGACCAACTTTTCATCCCACTTAATGGAGGACTTATGCTCCCTATTGAAGATCAAGTCTCCAAAGACTTATGTCTACCATCCGCAAACAGATGGATTAGTTGAGAGATTCAACAAAACCCTTAAAGTGATGCTAAAAAACAATTTCTGTCCTCTGATCCCAAGTATTGGGACCAATTACCCAGTACTTCCTCCCTTCTTGTTTGTCATAAGGGAGGTACCCCAAGGTTCCACTGCATTCTCTCCCTTTGGTCTGTTTATACAGGTGACAGCCTTGAGGAATATTTGACCTCCTATATGAGGGCTGGGAACACCATGGCCAGATGATATCCAGTATGGCCCAGTATGTTTTCCATGTCAGGGAGTGCCTCGAGTCTGGGAGTTTTGCTTGTGAAAACCTGTTGGGGGGAGCTTGCAAGAACAAACATAGCCAGGATGCATGCCTACTGACCTTCCAACCTGGGTAATGAGTACTTTTGCTACTCCCTAGCATGGAATCCATAGTGCTAGACAGGTGGCAAGTGCCTTTTGAAGTGGTTTTTCAGTTAGCCTTGTGGACTACAAAGTCTGCCTGCCTGGCAGGAGGGAAGAAACCAGTGTTTCCCGTGTGAACCTGCATAAGCCTTGGAAAACCAGGGAAGGGATGTTTAATGCTTCTCACCTACCAGAACCCAAACTGGGGTTTCAAGCCCCCGTTTACCAAGAGTCTGCACAAGTGCAGATGGGTGCCAGTTTCCTAAACAAAGAGCCTAGGTTTTACATCTCGTTGAGGCCTTCTGCAATGTATTCTCCACTGCACCCAGATGGAATTGACTAATACACCACCATATCAAGACAACATACCCTATGCCACAAGTGGATGAGCTGTTGAAACATTTAGGAGCTGCCAAGTATCTCACTACAGTAGATTTTACTTCGCTGCTGAATCACAAGGAAAAACAGCCTTCCTGATACCCCTTAGGGTCTTCCACTTCCAGACAGTGCTTTTTGGCTTGCATGGAACAGCTGCAACATTTAATGGACAAGGTTCTCAGACCTCATCAGCAGTATGCCATTGCATATTTGGACAATATATATAGCAACAACTGAGATGATTATGTGCGGCAAGTACAAGCTGTTTTTCAGTTGCTGGCTGAGGGGTGAGGGCTCATGGCCAATCTGGCCAATCAAGAAGTTAGTTACTTGGGTCATAATGAGGGAGGAAGCCAACCTGAGCCATTGATTATTATAGTGTAGGCATTGTCAGCATGTTCCATTCTCTAAACAAAGAAAGAGGTAAGATGCTTTCTTGAACTAGCTAGGTGATTTGTCCCTGGCTTTTACCACTATCGGGACCCCTCTGATGGATCTAATAAAAGGTGGTAGTCCAAAGAAAGTCCACCAGAAAGACAACTGTTAGAAGACTTATAACACCCTGAAAAAACAGTTTTTACAAAAGCCAGTTCTCTTCACTCCATAGCACATAGCAGCCTATGGAGAATTTCAGCTCAAAGAAATTTAAGAAAGCTATGCATAACTGAAAAAGGTATTCTGGAAGTTAAACTAAACTATAGTGATAATCTGTAGAAAGAAAGCTGCTGTATGGATGTCATTACAGGTTGAATAAGAATATCTGGTTTTATGATGTACGCAGATATTCACTGTGAATTAAAACATTAAACCCAGTTTCATTTATGCTGTAACTAGGATTTCAGTTGTCTTCCCAGTTGATGAGTAATTCATTAACCCACAATACTACTAGCTCCCAGTATTCATTCAAATGTTAAACATAATGCTTGATATATTATGGCACAAATGAGCCAGAGTATAATGGGATATATTGGGCTCTTCTAGAGTCCAATTTATTTTGTGCTAGCTCTGAGGTTGATTTGCAGCATTCAGGTCTCTTAAAACATTATTTTGAAAGAACAAAATCCTTTTTTGATTTAAATTACATGTTTAATTATCTCGTTGACAAAACTGTCACTGTCAATCTTGCTGGATCAAAGATGACGTTTAGCACTTGTGACAATACCTTTGGGCAGTGGCTTTCAAGTTGTGCTCTGCAAAGCACTTTTAGATGGTCTTGTGAGCTGTGTGTGTACCTGCTTTAACTGCTGTGACAGTTGAAGCAAGAAGTGGTTCTATTGTTCTTGAAAGTTTCAGTTACTCAGGCCTTGTCTACACTGGCACTTTACAGCACTACAACTCTCTCCCAGCGCTGGTGCCACGACTGGTGCCGTAGCTAGTGGGGACATGCCCTCACTTGTCTGTTCAAGCAGCGCTCCTGTGTGCCTGTGCTTGTTTGGGTTAATGACCAGATATTAAAATCCTGATAATAAGCAAAACTTCCTGTCCGGTGAGTATATTAAAAATACCAAAATATCTGGATGGATGGAACCAAGCTGCCAAGTGACTCATAACAGAGGAATTGCCATATTGGATCAGATCAGTGGTCAGTATCAACTGCTTTTGAGGAATCAAATGTCTGGAATAACCTGTGCACAGAAGAAGTTTCCTCCTAATAAATCCCTTCCAAAACTTTTTTTGGGAGGGCAGGGGGTGGATGAGGGGGAGAGAATGTCCACATTTATTCTGTTATAACCTGGGAAGATCACAGTATTGTGACTATAGGCAGTGAAAGGAAGTTAGTGAATTCCTACTCTTGGTGAGAAACAAGCAGATACAGTGGGTGGAGGGCATCACATTAAAGTAAACTTATTTTATCTTGTGCTTATCTAATATTTATGTAACTTAATGTTATAGTTGACATAGGGCAGCACTGGCAAGGCAGCTGTTCCTGAGAGGGTCTCTATCTTAAGTGGTCCAGCATATAAAAATTGAGAATTTCTGCTTATGGGATTCAACCTTTAGTGTCTCCTTTAAGAATCACAAATCTGCCTTAAATCAATTTTTTTAAATTAGCACAACTTCTGAGCATCTTCTGCATATAATGGAAATTTGTTATATTTATATGATATTTATTTGGATAATATTGCACAAAATTTTTTAAATCCTTCACCTGAGGATTGATGAAGAGATTCCTCTCCTTGAAGAGACTTCCCATTACTTTCAAGAGGATTTGGATCAAGTCCTTAGTAAGATGCAAACCAACAGAACACACACAACCTAACAAAATACAAATTTTAAAAATATTTGTGCATCATAATTATTTTCTGATGAAACCCTCTGGCTCAAACATTGAATAATTCTCAGATGATAAACCACTACTAGATTTGGGCCAAATAATCTAGTGATGTAAATTGGCATAGCTCCTTTGCAATCAGCAGAGCTATGCCAGTTTGCACCAGCAGAAAATAGGGCCTTCTGTCTTCCAGTTTCTCTCTTACTGGTTTGCAGTTCATTTAAACATTCCAGACTTCTTCTGTTGTACTCTTTGCTTTGAAAATCTGAAGTTTTTGCAGATCTGTCCATTAATGCTGAATGACTAAATAAAACAAAGCCATGACATTCATCATCCAAGACCACTGTTTTTTAAACATTATTTGTCGGGGTGAGGGGTTTGTTTCCATTTTCCAGAGAATGGCTTCCATAGTGTATATATCTTTACTCTTGACCAGAGATGTTAACTCCCTCCCCTAAAATGTAAACCCAAGAGTAGGATACATCTCTTCATTTTTAAGGAGGAATGAGGTGCCCAGTGGGGAATTGCTCAATGAGGTGGAGAGCTTTTTCTTTTTCATTGTTAAAAGATGTGCCCTCTGGCAAGGAATCACTCTGGCAGAATGAGTTACAGCCACTATTTTTTGTCAATTTATTTCATTTTAATGTGGGGATCTTATGATTTACAGATAGCTTTTTCCTAACTCACCTGAAAAGACTATTTGCAGGTAGCTAAAAATTAAATGGCACACTATGGATTATGCATTTTCCCCTGAAGTTCTCTGTTCTGTAATGGGTGTAGAGCATACAAGTAGTAAAGCTAAGTTTATAGGCAAAAGAATCTACAGTTGAAAATAGCTAATATTTTTGTAACAGATTTTTTTTTCAATATGAATAAACACAGTTTGTAACCTTTTCTGTTTTGGGGTTTAAGAGAAGTTAAATTGGGTTGTAGGCAAAACTGTAGTTAGCTTAACACTGTTAAATTGCAGTTGAAATAGTTGTTACTAGATCTTGCTGATTGGTTATTATGAATTAATATTATTGATAAACTCTTGTATAAGGTGATCATCTTCTAATGTTTAATTTTTGGGGGATTAACACAATGCTATTTTACAGATGGCAGAAGATCTTTGTGATTCCAGTATGGAATAAAATAGCAAATTATTGGAATAAGGCATTCCTAACAATAATCGTTCTACTGATTGTTTTGTTTCTTGGTAAGTAGTAAATCTTTCTTGTGTGTTGAAAATTGCTTAGAGGGTACACAGGGTCCATGGGCAATAGATAAACAGAGTACAAACTGAACATGACTAGAAACATTTTTGATATTCTTTAAATTTCAGTTCAAACACTTTTTTGGAGGTGGTACATTTAAACTTTTGTGTGCAGACTTAGTAACACATACACAATAGTACAGTATTGTGATGATGCAGGAGAACAAATGGAACTTCAGCCAGACCACTTGTTGTCATGCCATCAGAAATTACAAGCCAAGTATGATTAAGATACGTAAGTCATTGGATGGTAGATTTCCAAGGAACGCTTAAGTGCTGGTAGGAAGATGCTTCAGTAGGTGGCACTCTTTCTCTGGACTAAAAGAAAAGGAGGACTTGTGGCACCTTAGAGACTAACCAATTTATTTGAGCGTAAGCTTTCGTGAGCTACAGCTCATTTCATCGGATGCATCGATGCATCCGATGAAGTGAGCTGTAGCTCACGAAAGCTTACGCTCAAATAAATTGGTTAGTCTCTAAGGTGCCACAAGTACTCCTTTTCTTTTTGCGGATACAGACTAACACGGCTGCTACTCTGAAACCTTTCTCTGGACTGACATTGAAATAATGTCCCAGAACGATGGGGAAAAGGCAGTGTTCTGTTGGAGGTGCTTTTTCTCAGACTAGGCATAAAACTGAGATGCTGGCCACAGCTGGTTTTGAGGGGGAAAAGAACATTGGAACCTTAGAATAGCATCAAAGTCTAGTGAAATCTGAGCTTGGGCAATAACATTCTGCCTGGCTAAATTCATTGTACTTCTGTCACAAATTACTCTGCGGGGTTTCTGTGTGCTGTTGAACATCTACTGTCTTTGGTGATGGAAGTGATTCTTTTGCATGAGAAGGAGAGAAGATAAGTTAGTAAAATGCTTTGAGGTGAAAAATGTTATGTAATTCTAAATGACTTTAAACAAAGTGAAACTGACTAGATTTACTGTCTAGGATGAATGAAAGAAATGCAAGAAGTAAACTTCAAAAAGAAAACTAGACTGGAAAATGTTCTTTTTAATAAACTAACTTGTAGTAATGCAAGTACAGACATCTAAAATATAAATAATATTTAAGTGCCTATTCTAGAAGACCTCCAGAAACCTTAACTAGATATTGTGGAGAATGTCAATACAATAGAAAAAATAGAAAAGTGGTGGATTTTTATTTTCCTCCCTGAGCTCCAACTGGAAAGATTGTGAGTAAAGTTTGGTCAAACTTTTTGTTAAGGAAAAGCAGATTTGAGCTGAAATTAAATATGGGGTATCCTTGTGAAACCGTAATACAGCTGTCTTAAGGCAAGGCCTGAACATTCCCATGGCATAAAAGGATGGAAATTGGTTTGATCTTTTCAGTTTGAATACATTCAATATAAAGTTTAACCCCAGAACTTCTTACAAGTTATGTGCATGTAGAAAAAGAAGGTTATTATAATGGTAGCTTGTATGTAGTGACATGCAGATGCTTTGCTGTAAAGTGAAATGCAGCAGCAGATTAACAACACACAGTGTTGATACTTCAGAGTTTTAGGACAGGAAGTGAAAGGTACCTTTACCTTGGAAGTGATATGTTAGGTAATCAGAATTTGATACTTGAAATCAGACTGGGAAACTAGGATTAATACCTTACTCTTTAAAAAAAGTGGGTTTTATGATGACCCCAAGTTTTGTCTCCAAAAGATGGCAAATCCAGCAGCAAATCATCACATAACACGATGATGAGGGAATTGGTTCAATAATGCATTGGAGGGAAGAATGTGACTTGCTGAATTGCCAGCATCATCCCCTACACTGTCTATGTGCTCCCGGGAGGTCTCCCATTCCAATATTAATTTAGCCCAACCTGGCTTAATGCTTATGTACACTTGAGATGCCACATCGGCACAGCTGCAATGATTTACTGTAGACAGTACCTCTGATGATGGGAGGGGTTCTCCCATTGGTAATAAACAGTGCTAATAAATAATGGTCACATAAACACCACCCTATACCGGAAACCTACTGACCGCTATTCCTACCTGCATGCCTCCAGCTTTCACCCTGACCACACCACACAATCCATCGTCTACAGCCAAGCTCTGCGATACAACCGCATTTGCTCCAACCCCTCAGACAGAGACAAACACCTACAAGATCTCTGTCAAGCTTTCTTACAACTACAATACCCACCTGCGGAAGTAAAGAAACAGATTGATAGAGCCAGAAGAGTTCCCAGAAGTAACCTACTACAGGACAGGCCTAAAAAAGAAAATAACAGAACGCCACTAGCCGTCACCTTCAGCCCCCAACTAAAACCCCTCCAACGCATTATTAAGGATCTACAACCTATCCTAAAGGATGACCCAACACACTCACAAATCTTGGGAGACAGGCCAGTCCTTGCCTACAGACAGCCCCGCAACCTGAAGCAAATACTCACCAACAACCACATACCACACAACAGAACCACTAACCCAGGAACTTATCCTTGCAACAAAGCCCGTTGCCAACTGTGCCCACATATCTATTCAGGGGACACCATCACAGGGCCTAATAACATCAGCCACACTAGCAGAGGCTCGTTCACCTGCACATCCACCAATGTGATATATGCCATCATGTGCCAGCAATGCCCCTCTGCCATTTACATTGGTCAAACTGGACAGTCTCTACGTAAAAGAATAAATGGACACAAATCAGATGTCAAGAATTATAACATTCATAAACCAGTCGGAGAACACTTCAGTCTCTCTGGTCACGCAATCACAGACCTGAAGGTCGCTATCTTAAAACAAAAAAACTTCAAATCCAGACTCCAGCGAGAAACTGCTGAATTGGAATTCATTTGCAAATTGGATACTATTAATTTAGGCTTAAATAGAGACTGGGAGTGGCTAAGTCATTATGCAAGGTAGCCTGTTTCCCCTTGTTTTTTCCTAAACCCCCCCCCCCCCCGATGTTCTGGTTTAACTTGGATTTAAACTTGGAGAGTGGTCAGTTTGGATGAGCTATTATCAGCAGGACAGTGAGTTTGTGTGTGTATGGGGGTGGGGGGGTGAGAGAACCTGGATTTGTGCTGGAAATGGCCCACCTTGATTACCATGCACATTGTAGGGAGAGTGGTCACTTTGGATGAGCTATTACCAGCAGGATAGTGAGTTTGTGTGTGTGGTTTTTGGGAGGGGGGTGAGGGGGTGAGAGAACCTGGATTTGTGCAGGAAATGGCCCAACTTGATTATCATGCACATTGTGTAGAGAGTTGTCACTTTGGATGGGCTATCACCAGCAGGAGAGTGAATTTGTGTGGGGGGGTGGAGGGTGAGAAAACCTGGATTTGTGCTGGAAATGGCCCAACTTGATGATCACTTTAGATAAGCTATTACCAGCAGGACAGTGGGGTGGGAGGAGGTATTGTTTCATATTTTCTGTGTGTATATAAAGTCTGCTGCAGTTTCCACGGTATGCATCCGATGAAGTGAGCTGTAGCTCACGAAAGCTCATGCTCAAATAAATTGGTTAGTCTCTAAGGCGCCACAAGTACTCCTTTTCTTTTTGCGAATACAGACTAACACGGCTGTTACTCTGAAACCATTGGTATCAGTAATCCACCTCCCCTAGAGGCAGTAGTAGGTCAAGGGAAGAAGTCCTCCTCAACCTAGCACTGTCTACAAGGGGACTTAGGTCACCTTCACAAAATCACTCAGTGGTGTATATTTTTCACACCCCTGAGTGACTGAGCTGGGTTGATCTAATTTTCTTGCATAGACCAGCTCTTAGTTTCAGATGCTGCTGATTGCAGCCAAGGCTGTTGGCCACTTACGTTTCATAGGAAAAGATGGTAAATTAACATACTTCGCCCACACTGTATTTAGACACTATTTACAATAATACAACTCATCTGAAAGGATTTTTTGTATACGTTAGTGAATGTGAATAAATTTCATTATGTTTGATTGGGCTCCAGTAAATACTTTTTTCATAGTTACAGTGTAAAGGAAATATAAACATTGCTTCTGTCTGATCAAATCTTAATTTGAACCATATATGCAACATCTACTTAGCAAGAGAAATCCTTAGGGAATGGGAGGGAGATCCGTTTTTGCTTTTCTCACTGCTCGCTAAGCAGCTGGAATCTGGTCTGCGTTGGCAGTATCAGAAGTCATTACCATCTGATGTGACTCTGCTAGTGTTTGTGGAATGATTTTTTTGCCTTGGTCCAGTTCCTAATGGGCAGGTACAAAAGATACCATCATAGCTGGTACTATTGTATCTAGTCAGAGGACCGTGATCTAGCATGGTGACTGAACTACCTAATCACTCCACAATGATTCCTTCCGGTGGGTCAGGCACATTTCAAGAGCCGTTGAAGTTGGTACTGCCACTAAAGGGATTTTGCTTCTTTTGTGGACTGAAGAGACTGCATATATTTCTAGAGCTCTGTCTTACACAGTAGCCTAATACACTGAGCCACAAACGCACATTAAAAAACAAGGCAAAACAATTTTTGTTTTTGTTTTTCAGATGCTATTAGAGAAGTGAAGAAATACTCAACTGCACATGGGACCGAAAAGGCTGCAAATATCAACCCCAATGCCTATGATCATATTCAGATGAAACTTTTTAGGTCACAAAGAAACCTTTACATCTCTGGATTCTCTCTGTTTCTCTGGCTGTAAGTATAAAATTTACTATTCCAATTTGTGGACAGTGTCTCTCGTACAATAAATACTGTACAAGGCAGTAACAAGAAGATCAGAAAGCTGGATGGACAGATTTATAAGAAAAGATTGAAAGAGCTAAATAGGGATGGCTTGGCTAAGATAGTATAAATGCTAAAAGTGAAAAGGAATTACTGAATGTAATATACACAGATATAACTAGAAAAGGAAAATTTGGGGTGACCATTAGGAGAAACATCTCAGTCAAGCAGTTATTTGGCAGCAGGTATTTCCATGGGGAAGTTGTAGGAGCCCAATCTTGAGACTTTAAATCTAGACTAGATAGGATAATAGAAAATGTATTTTAGGGAACAGACTTGGACTTGTAGTACGATGGGACTAGATAATCTAGTTCTTTTTAATCTCTCTGACTTCTATAACTGTTGATTTCCTTCTTGGAATTTGTCAGTTATGAGTATTTTTTTTTAACTGCAGATTTGCAGTAAATAAGTTACACCACCATTAAAATAATTCTAGTAGTCAGCATGTTGGTATTGAGAACCTAGGCTCAACTCTAACTTGACTGTTTCACTGAAACTCAGCAAGAGCTTGGATCTTTAGGAGCAATATTCCCAGCCTCCAAGACAGACTGCATATGCTTGGCTATTGAGCACTTTCTGAGAGATGGCTAACCACTATATCCTTTTCAGCAGGTTTAAGTGGTTATGCAGCTAATAACACAGATCAGTGTAAATTTCTGAGTGAATGTTTGTGTTAACAATAGTAGCTAGCCCATTTATGTTAAGGAAAGATGGGCAGAGCCTACCTAGAATTAAAGACCCACCCACTAAATCAAGGGAGGGGGCCACAGGACCAAGGATCAACTAATTCCATGAAACAAATAATGAAAAGAACAGGAGTGCCTGTCCTTGATTTAAAACAAAGGCAACAGATGGGGACATTGAGTAGTGAATCTAGTCAGTGCCCACTACTCAGTTAAAGCAGTCAAAGGAGTTGACATATGCCACCGAGAGGAACTCTGCCCAAATACCTGAGACACATAGGTACCAAAAGTAGGCATCACAGTTAGAGAGAACCTCTTTGTCAAGCTGCTTCTTCCTGGACTGATGTATGGCTCTTGGCCAGTGCCGGTAGGAAGTTGACTGAAAGGTCCTGTTACATCATCAGGTCATAGACAAGGAGTTAATAAAGGAGAAGATATGGAGAAAGGTGCAGCCAGAATCTCAGCAGGAGGTTGTGGAAGAGCCAGAAGAGAGGCTGCAACCTGGTCTGCGGAAGTAGGCATGGTCTAGGGTCTCGCAGGGGACAAATACTGCGTTCCATGAACTGTGCCTGCAGAACGCCTGTGCTCACTGCTCCATGGAGGAGCCCCCAGATTAAGTCCTCAGTGGACCATGGAACCAAGGTGGAATGAAAGCTGGTGCACTGGGAACCTCACCCTCTGCAGGGGGTAAAAGGTCTGACCACTTTGTATCAGGGTGAGACATGCTAGTGAGGAAGTGGATGGTGTGAAGAAAGCATAAGCTGTTCTCGAGTTACTGTTCAGAGGTGGATTGCCTGGATATCGTTCCCCCTACTCAAGTGGGGCATGGAGGTGAGGGAGAGGCCCAATTTCTGAAGTCTGAACAGTCCTGGGATAGCGATGGGCATGGAGAACCTTCTCACAGCACGAATTTGAGATAAGCAAGAGAGGCAGGGAGCAAAGCAGCCTTCACCTCTGGAACCTCGTGGGGACATAGCGGGTTGACAGCCTCATGCACTGGACAAGCAGTGTTGGATCCACCAGTCCCACTGAGCACAGTCCAGGAAGTCTCAGATTCTGATGACATTAGTCAGGCTGGTCCTTCAGCGCACCAGGGGAACCATATTCACCTATGAATGAAGATGAGAGTTGTGCAGCAGGGGCTTGAGGAAGATGCCTCTCCCCATCTCCACAGCGGCCACAATGCACTTCTTTGCAGAGCTTCCAAGTTCTGAGAAGGTCCTGGTAAAAATAACAGTACCTCAGAGAGATCTTGGGTTAGAGAGCCTCCCCCAAGGTGGTTATGAAAACTTCCACAATTGTTGCTAAGTTGATAGCTCTACAGACTGAAATATTTTCTTTCAATTGAAAACTCTTATTTTAACCTGTAGAACAGATAGAACACAAGTCACAATAGCACAATCTCATTACCTCGTCTTGCTTCTACCCTGCCCTGGAGGGACCACATCTAAGGATGAAAGGATGGTTAATTGTTCATGATTCCTTGGCCTCTGTGCTAGGACTATCAACAAGGGGCTCAACTTAATTTTTTGGGCCCAACTTGGTTTTTTACATTAATTTATTTCAACTCATGAAGCTCTGTAGGTGCCTGTTTCATGATTTGGGAGCCCATTATCTCATTTTTATATACACAATAGTAAACATGATAGAATATAATCTTATCTCTGCCACCGGAATATGAATGGGATGTATAGTAAAAAAGTGAGTGCGATACAACAAACTCATTCAACTAAACCTGTCCATCTCAAAAAGTAAGAGGAAGTGGGAAAAGATGAACTCTACTGCATGCCTAAGTGTATGTCTACGCTACAAACTTTAAGTTGACATCCAGCTGCCACAATAATTAAGTCAGAAGTGCATTTCCACACGAAACTAAGTGGAGCGTGTCCCACTAGCAGTGCTTGTATTGATGCTGATAGCAGTATACCATGGGTAGCTATCCCACAGTGCAACTCGCCATGGGGTTTTGGGAAGGGCTTTCAATGACTCATGGAACCAAAACATTTTCATGGGGGAACTGGGATCCTGGCTTCAGCATCCCATGGTGCATCCTCCTCCCCCGCATCTCAACTGCAACTGATAACATTTCATGCCTTTTTTCAAAACACTGACAAAGCTGCATGTGCACCATCTCCTGAGAAGCCTGGATCCCGCTCAGCAGTGACTATTGTGAGCATTACAAACACCACACGCCTTATCTTGCAGTATTTTCAGAGCGACGAGAGGAGCCGCTGAATGTAACATGGCAATGTCCTTCAAGCAGCCATGCTGGAAGCCATAGAACGAAACAATTCCCGATTGCTGCTGGCAGTCGTACAGCAGCTGAACACAATGGAGCGTCGTTTCTGACCCAGAAACAAGCGCTGACTGGTGGGATCACTTTGTTATGTAGTTATGGGATGACTATCAGTGGCTGCAGAACTTTGTATGTGCAAGGCCGCTTTCCAGGAGCTGCGTGCGGGGCTCCCAACAGCCCTGCAGCACAGCAATACTAAAATGAGATGTGCTCTGACAGAGAAAAAGCAAGTGGCAATCACTGTGTGGAAGCTTGCAATGCCAGACTCTTACCGGTCAGTAGGGAATCAATTTTGATTTGGTAAATCCACGGTGGGGACTGTGTGATCCAAATATTCAGGGCCATTAATTGCATGTTTTGTTGAGGGTAGTGAGTCCCTTGGCAATATGCAGGACGTATTGGATGGTTTTGCTGCAGTGGGGTTCCCTAGCTGCAGTAGGGCAATAGGGATATGCATGCCATCTATCTTGGCACCAGACCACCTTGCCAAAGAGTACATAAACAGAAAAGGGTACTTTTCTCCCCATTCCTGCTGAAGCCCTGAGCCCCGGCAGGCATGCCCCTTGGGGCTGAAGCCCTGAGCAGGCACCTACTGTGAGGCTGAAAGCCCAAGACACCCCTCCCTATTTGGCAGAAGCCAGAGGTGACACATGGAGAGGGGCACATGGAGTCACGTGCCCCCCCAGATTTTTGCCAGGGTTTGCTGGACCTGCTTGGTCACCTGGTGCTACCAGGCCCCCTACCTGCATGGCAGCTGCGGGAGCTGGCAAACTGGGAGCTGCATCTGTGGGCAGAAGCAGCAGCAAATAGCAGGGAACTGCACGGAGAGCTGTTGTTTGTTGCTGTCTCTCCCCACGGAGCTAAAGCAGCGACCCCTCCCGACAGCTCCCAGAAAAAAGCATAATGTGGGAATCACGTGCACTATTGTTTGCAGTCCGAGTAATTGAAATGAAAACTGCCACCATCTCCCCTAGGTGACCTCAGCTGATATCATCCTCCTGAGGGTAGCAGAGGCAGCAAGGGAACAGATGCTGCAATGATGCCAGCAGAAGTAATATTGGAGTGGTGTGGGAAAGTGCCCTACTGTGGTGGAAGAAATAAGGCGCCCCCCCCCCCCACCCTCCCGAAACCTTCTGCAACAGATTGCAGAGTACCTCCATGAATCTTTCCTGGAGATCTCTATGGAGGATTCCCAGGCCATCCCTCTGCACATAAGCAGTTTTATCCATGGGGCTCCCTCTGCCTAGCTGGTGCAGCCACTGGGAAGCAGATAGCCACTGTTCCTCATCATTTTAAAAAAAAAATAAACAAGAGTATAAGAACATGTGACCCCAAAATATTAGCTGGAGTTGCATACTCACCAGAGATGCCTTCCCCGGCATCAAACTTGACCACGATGCTGTTCTGTGACGGGCTGGATCGTTCCTGGGTTTCAAACAGCTCCTGGCTTTCTGGGAGAATGGATCCGCTACTCACTTGTTTCCCATTCTCCTCTTCCTCATCCTAGTCCAAGACCAACTCAGTGTTGCCTGTGGTGGCCTAGGACTCCAATTCCTCAGAGATATCCAGGCTGCTATTGGGGTCGTTGATGGGAATTGCACGTAGGTTAGTTTAGAAGTGGCATGTCTGCGCTGCAAAACCAGAATGACTGTTTCTCTCTTTTCTTCTGGTATGCCTGCTGAAGCTCTTTAATTTTCACACAGAACTGCTGCATGTCCCTAGTGTAGCCCTTGTCCCCAGTGCCACATGCAATCTTTTCATAGGTGTCTACATTTCTACGGCTGGATCGGAGCTGTGCCTCTACAGACTCCTCGTCACACAGACCAATAAGATCCACCACCTCCTGTGTACTCCAGACTGGAGCGCATTTGGGACATTGAATCACCATGATCCACTTGGCTGGTGAGCTCTCCATGCTGAACCGACAGGAAATGGGAATTCAAAAGTTCTTGGTGCTTTAACAGGAGAGGTGCTGTTTCCTGTGTACCTAGCTGTTGAGCAACAAAGTTGAAAACGTTCACCAGAACAGTCACAGTGGAGTATTGTGGGATACCTCATGGACGCCAGTAAAGTCGACGTAAGCAACACTGTCTACGCTGCCTCTTCGTCGACCTAACATTGATTTAAGCACTACGCCCCCTGCAGAGATGGGAGTAGTTAAGTCAATGAAGCAGGCAAGTTACATAAGCAGAATGGACCTGGTAGTGTAGACACAAACTTTTTGATCGATGTAAGCTGCCTTCAACCAACCTAACTGTGTAGTGTAGACCAGGCATAAAAGGTTAACAGGTCTGTTAAAGCTTCTCCCCAGAACAAGGGTGAGGCAACCACTTGGATTTATGAATCCAGGCAGCCATCTTACAAAGTAATTTTTGCTCACTGCTGCCTTCAGCTTTAACAGAACCAGTAACATATTGCCGAAAGGCTCTGGTAATGTAAGGAGGGAAAGATGCATCAAAATGAAGTGGAAGTTTGTGGGTGTTCAGAATAAAGAGGATCTTTGAGAACCTGAATTATACCACTTAGACTCAAGTGTTCTTTTGAAGCATTGGTAGGGAGGTGAAATTGGTGTGTGTTCCTTGTCAGAATTATGGGGAGCTGTCATATTTGGATATCTTGGAAGTAATTATCACTTTAAAATGAAAAACTCTCAGACTTTGTCACACTTTTGTCAACGTGTGTTTTTGTATTTTATTATTTGTGTTAATACAAAACAAATGTTTAGATCCAAAATCATCAATAGAATACATGGGATGTAATATGCAAAAATTACAAATACATTTTAAAATTAAATTGAAAAGTGCTTTTACCCTTGCCTCCTACAAGGGTTCTTATACCATGCTTATTACCATAATATCTTAGCATCTGAATCTTGAGTTCAGGGTTCTATGTTTCTTCTATAACATTAAATAACAGTACAAGCACCTTCAACCTTGTAAGCAGTGGAGGTCCCTGCCCCACTTTTTAAATATGTGTAATGTTATCCTTTGGAACAGTTGACATTCAGAACTGGAATTCAGGTCCTGAAAGGTTTTTCACTTTTCAAGTCCTAATTTTAACTATTTGTCAACATTAAGCTTATGCATGTGTCCTATTAATTTAAGATCCTAAACAGTCTCTTAAATTTATTTATAGAAGCATTTTGTTCACCTTTACATCTAAAATAAATCTTAACTGAAAGCAAAGAATCCTATTAGGAAAAGTAATGATGCTTAAATTCTCACTGTGTTTCTTCCTCAGTGTATTGAGACGTACTGTCACCCTTATTACTCAGTTGGCAAAAGAGATGGGAATTCAGGTAGCTATGGAAATTCAAGTAGCAAATACTAATGAAGCTGCCAGAAAATACATGGAGGAGAATGAATTATTGCAACAGGTATCTTAATTACCTTTTTAATTATCTTTTTTTAAAGGAAATAATTACAGCAAAAACTGTATGAGCTGTAAGACCCATAGGGTATGTCTACGCTGCAGACACCCATGGCTGGCCCATGCCAACTGACTCATGCTCGTGTGGCTCAGCCTAAGGGGTTACAGTCCTAAAGCCCAGACTCCAGCCTGAGCCCTAAAGTCTACACTGCAGTTAAATAGCCCCTTTGGGCTCCTCTCAGTTGTGGAGCTGCTTTCTGGGTGGGTTCGCCAAACATGAAAACCATTCTTCTGCATAGTTCAGCCCACTAACTACCCATCATTTGTATGACTCCGTGCTATGATGCCAAAATGTTAATAAGGGTTCTTTGTCTCAAAAACTTTCTATTTCAGTCAGTGATGCGTTCCCTGGGTAAGTGCTCTTTTCTTAGTCTCCATAGGCTTGTGTAGCGTTTCAGAGCATGTTTGCCCCTACCCTGGCTTTTAGGTACCAGCAGGAGGGGATGAGCTGCATAGGTTTCAAGATTTCCACTCAGTTTATGGCAGTTGTTTGACCCTACCACTGTGGTTACCTCCTCATGCTTCTAGAACAGTGGTCCCCTAATTGTGGGACATGCCCCTCAAGGGGGACACGGACAAATGTTCGTGGGTGGGGGTGGGGCACATGGTGGGGCCCGGGCCAGCCCCCACAGAGGTCAGGGAGAGAGAACCATGCTTTCAGCCCCACTCTGCCCCCAGGCGCAGTTCCACCCCTAGACCATCTCTGCCCTCATTCCCTCTCTGTCCCCAGGCCAGCTCCATCTCAAGCCCCAGCTCCTACCCCATCTCCAGTTCTGCCCCCAACTCTGCCTTCAGCCCAAGTTCTGCTGCTGAGGAAGCCTTAGCTGTGCTGTAATGGAAGGGGTCATGGATGGATTCCCTTACTGGTAAGGGGGGGTGGAACTGTAAGAGTTTGCGCCCCACTGTTCTAGAACAACGTGCAAGAGGGGGATGTGCTGGAACTATGAGTTTCATCCCCTATGATTTTAATTTAAAAAAAAAAAATCTAATTACTGTGATACTATTGGATATCACAGGTTCAACTGAATTGGAATGCATGGAAGACCTCCAAGGAACAATTAAAGGCTATAGGAAATGGTGTAGGTGATTCTGTAGATGGCATTATTTCCTGTCAGTATTGAGCTAGGTAGAGGGACTATTATGTTGATGGAAGTGCCATGTTTCACAAAAATAGAGAAATGAGATCCTGACCACTTGTGATCATGAAAGGAGTATTTGGATCTTTACTGGTAGCAGAACCTCTACTCTTAATCTGGCCAAATTCCAGTTTAGACAGTTATATTCTCTCTACTTAAATTTCTTCTGCAGTTGAATTTTACTAAATTTGTATGGGGTTTTTTACTGGTTTTTTTTAAACTCCTTTATGCATTGTGGTGTTACATTAAATGTTTATATCACCCCAGAGGTGGTTATATTTTAGTAGTGGCTGATGTGATTGATATCTCTAGTTCGCATTTCTTTCTGCACAGGATTTTTGAAACACACATTTATATAGCACTCTTCTTAAAAGCTGTTGTTCACTCATAAGAACAGCCATATTGGGTCAGACCAAAGGTCCATCTAGCCCAGTATCCTGTCTTCCAGCAGTGGCCAGTGCCAGGTGCCCCAGATGGAATGAACAGAACAAATAATCATCAAGTGATCCATCCTCTGTTGCCCATTTCCAGTTTCTGGCAAACAGAGGCTAGGGACACCATCCCTGCCCATCCTGGCTAATAGCCATTGATGGACCTATCCTCTATGAACTTATCTAGTTCTTTTTTTAAACTCTGTTCTAGTCTTGGCCTTCACAACATCCTCTGGCAAGGAGTTCCACAGGTTGACTGCATTGTGTGAAAAAATACTTCCTTTTGTTTGTTTTTAAATCTGCTGCTTATTAATTTCATTTGGTGACCCCAAATGAACCCCTAGTTCTTGTGTTATGAGGAGTAAATAACACTTCCTTATTTACTTTCTCCACACCAGTCATGATTTTATAGTCCTTTATCATATCACCCCTTACTTGTCTCTTTTCCAAGCTGAAAAGTCTGAGTCTTATTAATCTCTCCTTATATGGCAGCCATTCCATACCCCTAATCATTTTTTGATGCCCTTTTCTGAATCTTTTCCAATTCAATAATTTTTTTTGAGATGGGGTAACCACATCTGTGACCACATCTGCATGCTGTATTCAAGATGTGGGCATACCATGGATTTATATAGAGGCAATATGATATTTTCTATCTTATTATCTTCCTTTCTTAATAATTCCCTACATTGTGTTAACTTTTTTGACTGCCGCCGCACATTGAGTGGACGTTTTTAGAGAACTATCCACAATGACTCCAAGATCTCTCTCTTGAGTGGTAAGAGCTAATTTAGACCACATCATTTTATATGTATAGTTGGGATTATGTTTTCCAATGTGCATTACTTTACATTGATCAACATTGAATTTCATCTGCCAATTTGTTGCCCGGTATTGTGAGATCCTTTTGTAGCTCTTCACGGTCTGCTTTTGACTTAACTATCTTGAGTAGTTTTGTATCATCTGCAAATTTTACCCCCTCACTGTTTACTCCTTTTTCCAGATCATTTATGAATATGTTGAATAGGACTGGTCCCAGTACAGACCCCCGGGGGACTCCACTGCTTACCACTCTCCATTCTGAAAATTGACCATTTGTTCCGACCCTTTGTTTCCTATCTTTTAACCAATTACCAATCCATGAGCAGACCTTCCCTCTTACCCCATGAAAGCTTACTTTGCTTAAGAGTCTTTGGTGAGGGACCTTGTCAAAGGCGTTCTGAAAATCTAAATACATTATATCCACTGGATCCCCTTTGTCCATATGCTTGTTGACCCCCTCAAAAAATTCTAGTAGATTGAGGCATGATTTCCCTTTACAAAAACCATGTTGACTCTTCCCCAACAAATTCTGTTCATCTATGTGTCTGACAATTTTGTTCTTTACTATAGTCTCAACCATTTTGCCCGGTCCTGAAGTCAGGCTTACCAGCCTATAATTGTCGGGATCATATCTGAAGCAATTAGATTACATCCACAGTTAGTAGTTCTGCAATTTCACATAAGAGTTCCTTCAAAACTCTTGGGTGAATACCATCTGGTCCTGGTGACTTATTACTGTTTCATTTATCAGTTTGTTCCAAAACCTCCTCTAATGACACCTCAATCTGGGGCAGTTCCTCAGATTTGTCACCTAAAAAGAATGGCTCATGTTTGGGAATCTCCCTTACCTCCTCAGCAGTGAAGACCATCTGAAAGGATTAATTTAGTTTCTCCGCAGTGGCCTTATCAACTTCCAGGGTTGCCCAACACTTTGCTTGAATGAGCTCATGTAATAGCATGAATTGATTTAAATCAAAGGATTTAAATAACCGATTTTAATAATTTAAATAATAAATTTTAATAGTGTTTGCTCATTTTAATCATACTTTTAAGTTATTTCCTAACAAAGTTGATTCTCATTGGTTGGTAACCATTAAAACATGTTGATGTGCAACTAAAGATAGCCTTTACACTAAATTTGATGTTTCTTTTTGCTAACAATACACTTATTTAAGCAATTATATCGCTTAATTTATATTTAGGTTAATGATTTATGCATTTATTTTTTACCAGATGAATTTTTATTTGTGATTTGTGTTAAGCTCTATTTGGATGGAAGTTCAAAGTTGATTAAAATGCACAAAAACAGAATTTAATTATTTTATTAAATCTACCTTTAAATATGCTGGATACACTATTTTTATGTATCAAAACATGGTTTGCCTTTCAAACTAATTTATTAAACAAAGGAAATATCTGTAGTTAGTAAATTGAACTGATTAATTCTGGTCACCATGTCTTTCAGAGTTTTAGAACTTGTAAATTTCATCCTCTCACACTTTGTTTTCATTCATAGATTGGACGAGAAAAAGAAGTTTCATGCTTTTTCAGCTCCCAGTTGGTTTCCTAACTCTGAATGAACTAGTCATTGAACTGAACTAGTTCAATAAACTGAAATGAGGAAAATGGTCTTTCTGCACTTGCAGAAGAGGCCACTGCTATCAAAAGCTGGCTTAGCACTTCAGCAAGCTCTGATTCCAAGTTGCTTAGCCAGTGACTTCCACCAGTTCAGTAGTTTGACTTTCATTAAAGCTTGGCAGCAAATACAGATTGCTTAATTGTATTTTTTAGTATTTAAATTATTTTAATTCATTAAGTTTAGGCCTTCACATAGATTAATTTCAAATTTCATTGTAAATATATTCATTTTTTAAAAAGAGATCAGTTTTCAATTTAAATAAAAATCCAATTTAAACTAAAACTAATTTTTATTTTTTCTTAATTAATCCACCATGTCATATAATCACTTACACAAACATCTAGTATTATGTTAGCTATTGGCATGGTAGCTACTTTCATTATGGCTGTTACCTGGGGATTAGCTAATTTGTTTTTACACTTAAGATTTAAACTTTTCAAAAAATATTGTTTTAGGAAAAGTAGAAACAAAAGGTTTAAAATTTGCCATTTGAAGTAATCCTCTGGCTGGTTCAATACGCAGTATTGTTAAGGAAGGAAAATTAATTTCATCAGTATTGTGTAACATAAGGAATTTTGCCTGGCACTAACTAGTTGGATCTTTGTAGGAAAAAGTTAAGCAAGAAGTCAAAAATACAAATTTTGGCAGTTTTGTTTCACAACTGAGATTCTGTTCAATAAAACACATTATCAAAATAAAGTTATCTAGAGGTGTGTTCAAGTGTACCTTCAGTGTAAGTAGGTGGTAACAGCTTGTGGAGCCAGGAACCATAACTGTTTTACTGGTAATTCGGGTAGGTGTCTTGTAAGGAAATAAGGTCAGTAGAGTGGATTGTAGGCAAGTCCTTTTGTGTAGTCCATGGTTGTGTGTGTTCATGGAATTCGGCATGTTGCCAAACTGCCACAATCCCGTGTTTTGGCTGGGATATCTGCCATTTTGCTCTAGCCAGATGCCTGACATCTTGCATTTTCTGTCCTGCTGGGTTGTGGCTGCAGCTTCATCTTCCTCTTTCTGTGCTGCTTTCACTACAAAGGGGACTCTGTTACATAAGAAGTACATTCTCCCCTCTTGTGAATAACAGAGTCAGAAAGCAGAGTAGCCCTCCTGGCTCTCAGGATCTTCCTTGCATATCTGTGGAGGGGTGTGTGTGTGCGCCCTGAGGGGAGAACTGTGGCAGCCAAGGGCCACGCTGGTGGGTTGCAGGTGCCAGGCAGAGCTCCATCCCGCTTGGGATGCAAAGCGTACTGACTACTCCAACATTTTATTTGGTAGCTCCTCTTTCACCCGTCTCAGATGATTTCCCAAGATTTTTATCAAGGGCCTTTGCTCTTTCTCCTGAATATTCTGAGCAATCTCATTTATCTCATGAGTTCAGCTCTTTTTCCTATGTACTTGACTCTTGTATCTACCTCTTTACTTTTGAATGATCTCCTCCACCCTCTGTCGCTCAGCACAAGAAAATGTGTTGCTCCTTTTCTTCACCTAGAAGCTTGCCTCTTCTCCTGCTCTCCTTAAATGGGACAGTTCACGTTCATGTGTTTGATGTGGGAGGTCAGATGAGCAGAGGATTGAATTTCTTTGAAGGGAGAATACTGGGGAGGGAGGAGTACGCGCATGGGAAAGGAAGTTGCAGGAGAAATGAGGAAAAAGTCACAAGAAACAGTGACTAATCCTGGATATTTTATCATTTGGTAATTAAGGCACAACTGTTTAATTGCTTGAAATGAAAAGATTCATAATAGCAAGTACAGTAAGTACATAACTTTTATTTAGTGCCTAATACGGCTTTTGGGGGGACTTCCAGGTGCTTAGCATTTCTGGAAATCAGATAAAACTGTATTTAAGTACCTAAACATCTTATAAATATAAAAGGTTAAGTGATGACTTGATCACAAAATACAAATATTACAAGGGGAAGAGATTTCTGATAATAGATAATTATTTTATCTGGCAGATAAATGTTTGGAAGCTGCCCCTGGACAAATTCAGAGTAGAAATAAAGGTACAATTTAACAGTGAAGGTAGCTAACCATTGGAGAACATGTGGTAGATTCTCTATCACTTGCGGTCTTTAAATCAAGACTGGATATTTTTTTTTTTTCCCAAAGAGATGCTATAGTTTAAACACATTATGCGTTTGATGCTGAAATTATTAGGTGAAGTTCTTTGGCCTATGTTATGCAGGAGGTTATAATAGACAATCCTAATGGTCCTCTTCAACCTTAAATGTTATCACTATATTTATGGATGCATCTGTTTGGGGTGGGTTTTTTTTCCCCTCCAGAGGTGCTAATCTTTTCTTGCTTCTTTTTGACATCAGTGTGAATTGAAGACATCCAGCACAATATAGGATCAGGGCCAATGTTGTTTAGTCATTTGTATTAGTATCGAGCAGTAATTTAAACTAATACTAACTATATCCACAATTTTTTTTGATAGGCGTTGAATGAAAAAGGGAAGTGTGAAAATGAACAGGCACTAGAAGAAGACAATAAAAAACTGAGGCAAGAAACTGAAAAACTGAAAGCGGAATTAAAGAAAACTTTGAATGGTAACTTTTTTTTTTAATTGCTTTCTTTTTAATGAGAATGACTTGGCATTCTATGCCTCAAAGCTTAGCAGTTTGGTCCTTAAATTCAATAGTCTAAGAAATGTCCTAACAAAAATATCAGATTCCTCATATTTATTTGTTCAAGTAATTTTGATTTTATTTCCTTTTTAAAAAAAATAAATTAAGCTCACTTGATCAAATAATCCCTGGTGTAAGTCAGGTGAACTCCACTTACTTAAATGGAATTTTGAGACCTTTGTAAGCAGGTGCTTTTGGGCCAGTATTTCAGGTACAGTCAATGTCACTTTGTCTTACAGTAAACATGTGTTATGCAAAGTTGTACATTGTAAACAATTATAATGTAACTAAGGCACTAGAATTATAACCTTGAGCTGTTTTAATTCAGTGGGGTAGGTCTTGATATCAGTTTTATACTGTATAAGAATGCACTTTACAGGTACCAAGATGACCTTTCACATCTTGTAATACATAACTAGGCTTGGAAAATTGTGATTTTTACTTTTTTAAAATTTTGGTGGATAGTGTTGATGATTTTAAAGCATTTTTCTGTTATCAATTTAAATTTTCACTTGTCCTATGCTGGATGGTGAAAGCATAGGGCTGTAACGCCAGGTACCAGTGCATTAGTCTAATGTTGTTGTTTTTCATTCTGGTTAACCACTGGAGTGGGGCATGGTCCATGACTAGTGTAAATGGGCCCCCGAGGAGGTAGTACCGCAGGGCATCACAGGCCCATTGCACTAACAAGCATCACAGGCCCATTTCACTGTTAGTGCTGCTTTCTCTATTACTGGGTAGTTATTCTCATGGAGGAATAATTTCCAACTAAAATATAAGACCAGGTGGTCTTCTCTGTCGATTTCTTGGGAAAGGACAGCCCCGAGCCCTACCTCTAAGGCCTCCGTGTGGAGGATGAAGTCAGTCGAAGTCCAGGCTATATAGGACTGGCACCTGGCAGAGGCACTCCTTGAGTGTCCGGAAGATGTCTTCGCATTCTTGGGTCCACGGCACGTGCCGGGGGCTGTCCTTAGTCAAAAGTCCCGTCATGGGGCCTGCAATGGAAGCGAACTGGAGAATGACTTGCCAATAGTAGCCAGCGAGCCCCAGGAATTGTCGCACTTGGTGTTTCATGGTGGGCAGGCCGCCAGTGCTTGAACCTTCCCCACGCGGAGTGTCACCCGTTCTCTCCCTATGGCGTATCCAAGGTACGTTGCCTCTTGCTAGCCAATGCTACATTTTTTGGATTGGCCGTTAGTGCCGCCTTTCGCAGGGATCTCAGGACCGCAGTTACCCATTCCAGGTGGTCCTCCCACTGGTGGCTGTAGACTACGACATCATCCAAATACGCCGCTGCATAGTCTTGATGGGGCCATAGGAGGCGGTCCATTAGTTGTTGGAATGTCGCCGGGACCCCATGGAGGCCGAAGGGCATCCAGGTAAACTGGTAAAGTCCCGTTGGGGTGGTGAACGCCATCTTCTCCTTAGAGATGGGGTCGAGCGGGATCTGCCAGTATCCCTTACTGAGGTCGAGGGTGGTGATGAAATGGGCCTCCCCTAGGCAGCCAAGCAGTTCATCCACATGGGGCATAAGATATGCATCAAACCTTGAGATGGCATTGACCCACCAGAAGTCTATACAGAAGCGCTGTGTTCTATCAGGCTTGAGTACCAAGACCACTGAACTGCGCCACTCACTCTGCCATGGCTCGATGACTCCTCGGGCTAGCATGGCCTGTACTTCCTCCTTGACCTCCTGCCGCATTCGGTGCAGCAGGGGCCTAGTCGTCTCCCGGACTACCTTCCCTGGTTCAGTCTGGTTGGCATGATGGACCAGGGTCGGGTAACCGGGTAGGACCATAAAAGTTCTCCTGAAAGCCTGCAGGAGATATTGGACTTGCTTTCGCTGCTCCTCCATGAGCATGTCGCTGAGCTGGTGGCCTGCAGGGCCCTCTGTCAGGGGCATGCAGGGACCCAACTCAGGTTCTAGCAGGTAAGGGTTAATAGGCCCTCCCACCACCATGTCAATAGATTCACGTGATATCACTGGGTCATCTTGCGCCAGTCGGACTGGTGGACCTCACAGGCGACGGGCCCAACCTTCCGGACCACCTCATAGGGTCCCTGCCAGCAGCTTCGATTCGCTAGACAGTAGGAGGAGCAGGACCCGATCATTGGGCTCAAAGACACGGACCCGCGCTTCCTGGTTATAGGTTCGTTCCTGGGTTTCCTCTGCAGCTTTTAAGTTTTCGCATGCTAGGGCTCTGGCCTGAGTGAAGTGCTCCTGGAGCTGGAGAACGTACTTCAGGAAGCCCTGGGTTGGCGATGGAGACTGCTCCCATGTCTCCCACATTAAGTCTAAAAGGCCCCACGGGCGGTGGCCATATAGTAGCTCGAACGGGGGAAAATTTTGTTGATGACTGGGGTACCTAGCAGATTGCCAGCAGTAAGGGTGGGAGTAGCTGGTCCCACCAGCGTAGCTCCTCTGGGGAGTACTTGCGCAGCATTTCCTTCAGGGTCCAATTGAATCGTTCCACCAGCCGGTCAGTCTGTGGGTGGTAGACGGAGGTGCATAACTGTTTAACTCCCAGGAGCTCGCATACCTGCTGCAACAGTCGGGAGGTGAAGTTGGTGTCCTGGTCCGTTAGGATTTCCCGGGGCAGGTGCACTCGAGCAAAGACCTTCACTAGTTTGCCGGCAATGGTTTGGTTGGTGGTGCTCCGCAATGGCACGGCCTCAGGAAAACGGGTGGCATAATCAACTATGACCAACACATACTGGAATCCCATGGCACTTCTCGGGAGCGGATTCACGAGGTCCATGGCCACCCGCTCAAATGGCATCTCCACTATGGGCATGGGAACCAAAGGGTCCTTGGGTACCCCAGGGGAGCCACTAACTGGCACTCCGGGCAGGAGCTACAATAGTTTCTCACCTCCTGGTGAATGCCGGGCCAGAAGAACCGCGTCAAAATCCGGGCGAGGGTCTTTTCATGGCCCAAGTGCCCTGCGGCAGGGATGTCATGTGCAAGCTTCATTACTGCTCGGCTGTGGCACCAGCAGCTGGGTCCATGGTTCTTCCGTGCGGGGTTTCCATTCCACCCCAGTAAAAACTGTCATGGCATAGCTCAGAACGGGGCCCTGATTTGTGCTATGCAGGTCGATCATGGCCCCATCGACAGCAACTGGTTGTCTGTAGGCGCCACTAAGGGTGGTGTCTACTCTTTGATTGCAGCAAAAATTGGTATTAAGTCAGGGTTCGACAGCCAGCCTAGGCGGGGGGTCCACAGGTTCCTCAGTCCCTCCCTCAGGTTCCAGGTCCACCTCCTCCTCCTCCAGGTGGACCTTGGGGCAATCCCTTTCCAGTGCAGGGGTCGAGCAGAGGATCTCCTTGAACGCCAGCCAGTCACGCCCCAGAATCACCAGGTAGGCTAATTGAGGGGCCAGGCTGACGATCATCCGTCGTGTGACCCTGGCTACCGTTCGTGGGATCTGGGCACTGGGGTAGGGCCGCACGTCGCCATGGATGCATTGCAGACGGATCGTCCCCAGGTGGGGGTCGGCCCAGGGCCCCAAGGTCTGATGGATTAGCGTCTGGCCACAGCCCAAATCAGTCAGGGCCAGGGTTGCGTGGTCCCCGACAACTACTGGAACCATGATCTTGGGGACCTGTGGCAGCCGGGCCCAGGTCTCTCCCACACAGATGTGGCCGAAGCTGCATTCCATCTCAGTGCAGTCACACTAGAAGTATTCATATTTCCCACATAAAAAACAGGGCCCAAGTTCTGGGTGACCATCCCGGGTGGGGGCTCCCATCAGGCCCCTGGGGGGACTCAGATTGGTCCTCGGGACACTTGGCATGGGGGGATGGCACAGATCCTTGTTGAGGTGGAAATTCAGGGCATCTGGCCCGGAGCGAGCCTCTTGCCTGCGGGAGAGACTCCGAACTTTGGTCTGAGCCCCCTTTCTTTTCAGGATTAGTGCACTCTGGCCCTGGGGGGTGGGCTCTGGTAGCTGGCCCCACCAGCGCTTCGGCCACGAGGAAGTCTTCCATCAAGGCAGCGGCTAGCATTGCTGGCTGATGGCGAAGCACCCAGACCCTTCCTCGTGCCAGGAAGATGTAGACGAACTGTTCTAAAATAATTTGTTCCGTGACCTCATCCATGGTCCTCCTCTCCGGCTGTAGTCACCGCTTACATGCTTCCTTCAACTCTTGGGCCACCAACCAGAATCTGGTGCCTGTGGGGTAGGTTTGGCTCCAGAACCACTGCTGAAAGGTTTCCGGGCTGACATCCAAGGCGTCCAGGATTGCTGCTTTTACCTTGCTATAGTCCCTTGCATCCTCCATAGACAGCCAACTGTACACTGTTTGGGCTGTCCTGGTTAACTATGGGGCCAAGAGAGTGGCCCGTTTTGGTCAGGAGCCCACCCTGAAACCAGCGCCACTCTTTCAAAAACTACCAAAAAGGCTTCAGAGTTGTCATCGGGTCCCATCTTAGTCAGCCGCACCAGTGCAATGGTGCGGGGTGACGCAGCTGCGGCTGGGGCGCCGTGGGGCGAAGCAGTACTATCGTCAGCTGCTGCAGGCATTGCCGCTGTTGTTCCTGGTTCTAAACCCCCAGGTCCCGAATCAGCTGCTGTTGCTGTCCTCTCAGCTGCTGGAGCTGGGCCACCTGCTGTCGCTGCTGGCTCTCGGTCAGGAGCTTGATGAGTTTGTCCATATCCATGGCTTTTTCTGGGGTACGTTCACCCTCCCCCCAGACCCTTTCTCACAGCAGTCGAGGGATCATGCCCACATTCTCCACCACATGTAGAGAGGTTAGCTGGGGCTCGTCTCTCTCCGGGGCAGCGGGGAACCACACCGCCTCACTAAATTCGGGAAGATGTCTTGTGGGGACTTAATTCGGCTGCGGGAGTCTTCCTCTGCAGCCCTTGTGAGGGCAGAACTAAACACAGTAAGCCCAGGACCTAGGTCAGGGCAGGGCAATGGTGAGTCAGGCCCTCAGGCAGGGGTTGAGCAACCACAGTATATAACAGCAAGCCCAGGCCCTAGGTCAGGGCAGAGCAATAGAGAGTCAGGCGCTCAGGCAGGGGCTGAGCAACAACAGCATATAACAGTAAGTTCAGGCCCTTGGCTCTGAAGGGCTTGAGAGGGGGGAGACTGACACCAGCAAGTTGGGTGGCGGGGGGACTCAGGCCCTCCCACTCCACTGTGGCCCTAGCAGCAGCAGAAGACCTGCTGCGGCCAGGATCCCCACTGACTCAGCAACACAATGACATGGGTTCTGGCAGTGCTGCAGCCAGACTAGGGTCAGCTGCTACTGGTTACTTCCAGACTCCCCCTCTTGAGGTACCTGGGTCAGGGTGGTGTCCTCATTGGGGTCCAGCACCATGGGTTCCTCGGGATAGCTGGCAAGGGCAAGCTTGGCAAGTCCTCCGGGTAGCTGGCACGGGGCAGGTTGGGCCAGTCCTTGGGTTTATTGCAGGCTGCTGGGGTTTCCCAGTTGCGAGCTAGGCCGGAGGCGTCTGGCCTCCCTGGTGGCTGCCCTTTCAGTGAGCTCTGGGATCGGGCCTTTATACTTCCGGTGCCATGCCTGACCCTCTAGGGGGCGGGCTCAGAGCTCCCTGACTCTACCCACTCTGATGTCCAGAGGGTGTCCTCTCTCCAGGGTGGCAGGGAACCACACTACATTACTACAAGATTCAAAAAGTTATTTTTATAACTTTTAAAATACAAATTGTCAATATCAGATGTCAAAATATACAATCAAAATATCCTTAAGTTCTCAAGCAGCATTTTTCTTTCTTTGCCTATCTATACATTTTGATTAGCATTGATGGAAACATTTTTCATTAGTTTGTGTGTGTTCAGTTAAATTGACATTAACTTATATTTACTGATACAAATCTTATGCTTCCAAGCCTATGTATAATCTTCCTCCTCATTCCAAAAAATGGATGGTATATGAAAAGTTTATTCGGTACAGTGTATCTTTTAAACCACAGATACAAGGTAAGCCTTTACTGGAATTCTGACTCTCTCTCTCAACTGTAGAGACATTAACTTTTTCTTTTCTTTTTTCTTTTTTTTTAAATGGGGGGATGATGTGCTTTGAAGCATGACACCATATGTTATCAGCTACCATGTTTAAGGTTTAGGCTGTCAGAACTGCTTTCTTGGTTAATTGACACTGAGATAAAAGCAGATTTTACCTGTTTGAAGATGTCCTATTTGGATCTTTCAAGGTGTGTGACATTTATGAACACCCACCCATCTGAAATTAATGTTTTAGATAACATCACTTGTGACCTTGCGAAGATCAAATCGACACAATCTAGTCCAAAAATGTTTTTCCTTGACGATATACAGAATGCTGTCACTATAAGGTAGCAGTTCTCATGAGATCACAGAGTGGTCATTGCCCTGGCTAGAGTAGTGTGCCTCTGCTACTAGACTGCAAGAATAGAAACTCCAAATGCTTAATGAATCATAAGTTGTCAGTTCTAAACCTAAAGACAAATTAAAACTGCAGAACAGCTGTTTTTAGTTGGGCTTGGTGCATTAATACATCAAGAATCCATTATTTTGAATGGAGGGGGTCTCCTTTACCCTTTTCCCTGCCAGGCAGGTTTGATTGTGGGTTCTCCCTCCCCTGCTGTTTCCTTACAGAAAGGGAAGAAAGGCTTCCTTTGAAGTGACAAGCTCATTGAAAGGAGAATGTAAATGCACATGTGTATTTATATTGGCAGGGTATAGCCTTAATATATACGATAAGCTTTTTAGCCAGGAATGTAATAGAAAGCTGGGGTGAAAGTAGGTTTATCACATGCCATCTCAGCTGCAGTCCCTGTGTGGGTTTTGGGGGATGTCCTTCAGCTAAAGTGCACCAAAAATAAGTCTCCACAAATTCAATTTAAGAAGTTGTATTGTGAGGAATCAGTTTCTGACCCTGTCATATGCACAGGGTTAAAATATGGTTGTTAACCATGGGGAGACTCCTAGGCACTACAATAATACAAATAATAAAGGTCATCCTGCCAGGATGTGTCTACACTAGATTTTTTTTTTCTTAACCTTGAATTGGTTAATTGCTACTTAACTTGAGGTGCTCAACATGAATGTAAAAGCTAATGTGGGCACACCCCACATGTTTGATCCAGGCTATATTTATTTCAATTTTTGTATCAAGTTATTGAGGTATGTCTTGTAAAATTTCAGAATATAACTTCCTTAAAACTGAGCAGTGGAATGTGAAACTTCATGGTTTTTAAAAGTAAGACCAGTGCATTAAAACAAGTTTTTCAGTGCGTTATTTTTAATAATCTCAACTTTGATCTTTCTTATCTGTGTTGCGCTTTGGTGAGCACGTATGACTGAAAAATCTTTGAAAAACCTTCTATTTCTTCCTTTGTATTTGCATAGTTGCAAAGTAATGTCTCTTTGAAGTTTCCTTTTACCTAATCATGACAGACCTAAACCACAAACAAAATTAATGGAAAAACCCTTTATGGTTTTTCCTATCCTTATTTTGGTAAAATCCGGTATGGTTTGACTGCTTTAAAAGACTATGTTTTTGCTCTTTGAATGGCAAATAAACTGTGTACACAGCATATTACACCAAGCGATTCCAGACATCTCTTGCTGTAATATGAAGCTGGTCTTGAAACACTTTGTACATAAGGATGGAATCCTGTGAGTGGTTCATTTGCGTTAAAAAGTGGCAGTATATTAAGGCACCCTAGTGCTGCCATACTTAAAGTTCCAGTCAGAGTTGCATTTAGAACTAAAATCCTTCTGTTTGACATTTTAATAATAGAATTTTGTATCCAGATCAACACACTAACTTTATGGGAAAGGTGAACTGTTATGGTTTTGGTTTAATGTGAGATCTTTTTGAATTTTCTACTGGGATCCAAATACTGAGGGGGTGTTTTTTGGAGGCCCTCTGAGGAGCAGTCTCTTAATCATGTTAAAACTACAAACTGGTGCGTCAGTTTAGAACACACCATTTTTCCTAGAGAAGACAAGGCCAGAATTCTAGATAAGGGGTTACCTAAATCTGAGAAAAAGTTGGAGAGGAACTAACAACAATTTCAGACAGGTTTTTGTTGTGTTTTGTTCTGGTTCTCCTATCCCCATTTAGGCCTCTTTTTTAGCAATGCTATGGAAGTGAAGGGAAGGGGGCTTTTATTTTTCTTTATTGCAGACCCACATACTGAGGGCTTTACAGGCACCCAGCAGTGGGTTAGCTAGGACTTTCAGAGCCTAAGTCCATTTTTAGCATACCTGGACATGTAATTACATGTCCTTAGAGAGAAATTCTGAGATGGCAGTTTATAGATGCACATGCATATTATGAAGACTGTTTCACTACTATCTTAAAATGACTGAATGCTGGCAGGATTTAATAGTGGTGATGTAGACCTGATGATCATGAGTGACTGACTGTCTTCTGGTATGATTTTCTGTATAAAGCCAAAAAAAAAATCCAGAAATAAGAAAATATTTCTCCTTTTGCACATAGATACATTTCAAGACTATAATTGCTTATAATAGGAAAATTTTCATCTAAATTCTCAAGGGCTCTTAACCTGTCTGCTAGCACTGTACTTATTACCTTCTGCATGTAGACAAGTTTACTTATGGAAAACTTGTGCATACAAATTTGCAGGGGCACGTCTCAAGGCTATTTCTGAAATTGTGAAGTTTCTTTGGTGTGTTTTAGTTTCCTAAATTTCAATCAATAGTAAACATCATAACCCTACATACTGAAACAACATAATACACTATTTTGCTAGTGCCATAAATTGTCTAAAAACCCGCAATGAAATAAACTGGTCTGAGTTTAATTTGCAGGACTTTCCTTCTCTTAGCTATCCTTTTCATGAATGGATTAGAAAAGTCTTGCCTAGTTGAATACATTTAAATGACTATATATTAACCTCCTCTACCTTGTCTCTCTGTATATTAACCAGGCATTTGTCTTATCCATCCTTTCTCACTTATGGATCCTGTACTTTAGGGAGCTATTGAAATGTGAAGTATTTGTTGTTCATGACGATGGTACCTTTTCTGAGGGAAGTACAGCAGAATTGACCTACTCCTTTTCCTCCTCAACTCACCTGGCCTTCTGCGGGCACTGCACTAATATCATCTAGTAAAAGCTACAGCTTTATTTACACATAACAAAATTGTTATACGGATTGACAAGTATTAATTAAGCATTGCAGCAGAACAGATCCCTGCCAAATTCCGCAGTAGTATGTGAACATCTCATTATAATGCTCAACTCCATATGACTTGCACCAAATGTTCTGCCTGTATCTGAGAGCATGACAACCCTTCTGCTCTTCCATTCCTATATATTTTCATTACATATGACCCTTCTTCCATACTAGACTCCATCCATATCAAAGCTGTTCCACTACACAGAATAAGAAATCCAAAATAAGAGGACACAGAACCCCACTGACATGTCTCTTTTTTCCTGTCAGCCTTCCAGCCACAATAAGCAAAGGGGATAACATCTGTCTCTTTCGTTGTTTAATGTGGCATTCATGTTTTGCAAAACGTTTAAAGTATGTGTGGGGAGAGAATTTTGAACTTGATGCATAAAATTTTCAAAAGTGCATTTGGTACATCGAAGCTTAAGTTTAAGTCACTTTTGAAAATGAGATTTCGGGTATGTCTACACTGCACCTGGGACTCGTGCTAACTTAGTTCAAGCTAGTGTGCTAAAAGTAGCAGTGGGGATGTTGCAGCACTGGCTGAGACTTGGGCTGGCAGCCTGAGTTCAAGCCAGCCTGACCCCCTGGGTCCAAACTCAGACAGCCCAAGCTGCCTCCAGTATTGCAATCTCCACACAGATGTTTTTAACACACTAGCTCAAGGTGAGCTAGCGCAAGTCTGTCTGCCCACACTGAGAATCTCACCTCCTGGCTGCCGTGTAGACATACCTTCAGGTGCTTTTGAACACATTATATTTACACACACACACAGAGAACTAAAAAGAATTCAGAATAGTTCTCAGAGGCTGATGTGGGGCGGGGGGAAGGAAAAAGATGCTGTTGAAACAGGATCCTGGATCCTTTAAACAGATTTGATTTGTGTACAAAATAATTGTAACAAGAACATTGTGTTGCTAGTTCTCTGGGTTTTATGGGAGGAGGTAAGGGATGGTTTTGGCCAATCTAGTTTTAAAATACACACACCATTTCAAGACCTATAATATTACAATCATTAATTTTTTTTTAATTTAAAATAAATTGATGCAAGATTGTTCAAGATTTGAAAGGTATGAACAAGAAATGGGGACACATGAAAGCATTTGATAAATTTTATCACTACCAGTGAGAGTTCAGTTTGGGCATTATGTAGGTTTTTGTTTTAAAGAGGTGGGGGCAGAGACAACACGGGGGGGAGAATGTGGGGTCCCCCCCCAGATTTGCTGTTTGGCTTGTACTAAGCACGCTCAGTAATACTGCTGAAGCTGGCTGCCCTCACTCTGTCTTCCCACCCCTGCTGTCGGCAGGCACAGGTCATCTCTGGGTGTGGGTTAGAACCAGGCTGAAGGGATGTGTGAAAATGCCCTTTACGTGAAAACCTTCACAGGATCTCAAAACATTTTACAAAATTGAGTAAACATCGGTTTCCATCTACAAATGGGGAAATTGAGATACAAGAAGGTTAAGTGACCAGGTCAGGTCACATGTTGAGCTATTGGCAGAGCTAGGTATACAAGACAAGCCCACCATGCTCCCATCCTTTTGCTTTAACCTCTAGACCATAACTTTATTAAGGGGCATCCCATACAATGTAGTACATGTTATAGCTGAGTATTTCTGGTTATAGTTTTTCAAAGGGATATCATTAACCCTTGTGAGGAGGGCTTTTGCAGGCCCTGCCAATCTACTTAAGTACCATATTAAGATGTTATGAAGTCCCTCTGCAAGGGAGAAACTTGATTTGAATTTGATAAACATTTTATCCCATTGCTTGGAATTGCTCACTCAACATAAAAACAGTGAAAATGCTGGGGGGAGGGGAGCCAAGTGAATTAGTTTTTAATGAAGAATTAACATTTCTGAAGGATGTGTTCTGATTTAGAGCACAGTACTGAGAGTCAGGAGATCTAAATATTACTCCCAGCTCTACAACTGGCTTGCTGTTATCTTGGACAAATCCCTTAGCCTGTCTATGCCTTATTTTCCCTTCCTGGAAAATGTTTTGCAAATACACGTTGAGATCCTCTAAAGAAAGTGGCCCTTCACATACCCTTTCAAACTATATAAGTGCAAAGTATTAGCAATTTTAAAAAAAAATTACCTTGCAACCAACACTGATTTAATTGCTGCATGAATTATCTGGTAGCAAAGCCATTTTCCTAGTAAAGGATTAATAGTTTGGGCAGGGGAAGAGTCTAAGAATTGTTGTGATGAGCTGATCCGCCACTTCTGCGGAGAGGAGTATGTCATAGGAACACTGCAGCCTTTCCAGTTATTAGGGTGGAGAAGCCCTCTTAGAACAATTCCAGTCCTCTTCTGTGGCCCAGGCAAGAGCATCCTACCCTTGCCCATTTGAGTTTTTAAGGCTGGGATTTGGGGACAGAGACTTTGAGAGTTGGAGGTGCTGAACATGTTCTTAAATCTACACTTTTCAATGCATGTGGTTGGTCACCAGTGAAACATAAGTATTTTCATAAGTTCATAGGGACAATAAGGAATTTTTAAAATATAATAGGAACAAAAAGAATCCTGACAATGGTATTGGTCCATTACTAAATGGCAATGGTAGAATTATCAGCAATAATGCAGAAAATGTAGAGGTCTTCAGTAAATATTTCTGTTATTTATTTGGAGTAAAACAGATGATACGGTCTCCTCATATGGTGAAACACACTTTCCATTTCACTAATATCTCTGGAGGATGTTAAACAGAAGCTACTAAAGTCAGATACTTTAAAATCAGCAGGTCCAGGTGACTTGCGTTCAAGAGTTTTAAAAGAACTGGCTGAGGAGCTCTCTGGACTGTTAACGTTGATTTTCAGTAAGTCTTGGAACACTGGGGAAGTTCCAGAAGACTGGAAGTAAGCTAGTTTGCCAATTTTTTAAAAGGTGAACAGGATGACCTAGGTAATTATAGATCTGTCAGCCTGACATCAATCCCAGTCAAGATAATGGAGCAGCTGGTACAGGACTCAATTAGTAAAGAACTAAAGGAAGGTAATGTAATTAATTCAAATCAACATGGTTTATGGAAAATAGATCCGATCAAACTAACTTAATATTTGGTTTTGATGAGGTTACAAGTTTGGTTGATAAAGGTAATAGTGTTGACGTAATATACTTAGGCTTGTGTAAGGCATTTGACTTGGTACTACATAACATTTTGATTAAAAAACTAGAATGATATAAAATTAGCACACATTAAATAGATTGAAAACTGGCTGATAGTTAAATTTTGAGACCAGTAAACAAGGAATCATCATTGAACAGGTTTGCTTCCATAAAGGTTAGTTCTTTCTTCGATTTAACATTTTTGTCAATGACCTGGAAGAAGACATAAAATCATCACTGATAGTTTGCTGATAACACAAAAGTCAGGGGAGTTTTAAATAATGAAGAGGACAAGTCACTGGTACAAAGCAGTCTGGATCATTTGGTAAACTGGGCACAAGCAAACTTTTAATATAGCTTAAATCTATGCATCTGTTAACAAAGAATGAAGACCATACTTACAGGATGGGGAAATCTATCCTAGGAATCAGTGATTCTGAAAAAGATTTGGAGGTTGTGATGAATAATCAGGTGAAAATGAACTCCCAGTGTTATACTATGGCCAAAAGAGCTAATGTGATCCTGGGAGAATCTTGAGTAGGAATAGAGAGGTTATTTTACCTCTGAATTTGGCACTGGTGCGACCTTGCTGGAATATTGTGTCCAGTTCTGCTATCAACAATTCAAGAAATATGTTGATAAATTGGAGTACGTTCAGAGAAGAGCCACAAGAACAATAAAGGATTAGAAAACCTGCTTTATAGTGATAGTGTGAAGGAGCTCCATCTGTTTTGCTTGATAAAGAGGAGGTGAAGGGGTAACTTGATTACACATTATAAATACATACGTGAAGAACAGATATTTAATAGGGGGTTCTTCAATCAAGCAGAGAAAGGTATAACATGATCCAGTGGCTGGAAGTTGTACCTGGACAGATTCAGACAGGGAATAAGGCTTATATTTTTAATGGTAAGAGTAATTAACTATTGGAAGAATTTACCAAGGCATATGCTGGTCATTTAAAAATCAAGTTTGAATGCTTTTCTAAAAGATATGTTCTAAGAATTATTGTGGGGAAGTTCTATGGCCTGTATTTAGACAGGAAGTCAGAGTAGATTATGGTCCCTTCTGTTCTTATAGATGCACAGATTCTAAGTGCCTTTATGTCGCTAAAAGGATTTTTGGGGGGGCTTTTTCCCTTTAAAAAAATACCTTGGAAAAGCTTGTAACACAATCCTAGCATGTAAAATAACAGTGTAATCTTAGCTACATTGTGCACATTTTCTACATTATTCTGGTTAAATGTATTTGTTCACTGATGTTGTCATAAGATTCATATTGTAGAACATGAGCATGTCCAGTGCAGCTAAGTTAATGATTCAGACATCATTACTATAGGTGGGGATTTACCATAGGGTTGATTGGACGGCAATGTGTGGCTCACAGGGAGGTGTTCAGAAAAGGTGGTGGGGAAATAACTCTGCAAAGGCAGCACAATTCTTCTCATAGAATCATAGAATATCAGGGTTGGTAGGGACCTCAGGAGGTCATCTAGTCCAACCCCCTGCTCAAAGCAGGACCAATCCCCAACTAAATCATCCCAGCCAGGGCTTTGTCAAGCCTGACCTTAAAAACTTCTAAGGAAGGAGATTCCAGTGGTAACGCATTCCAGTGTTTCACCACCCTCCTAGTGAAAAAGTTTTTCCTAATATCCAACCTAAATCTCCCCCACTGCAACTTGAGAACATTACTCCTTGTCCTGTCATCGGCTATCACTGAGAATAGTCTAGATCCATCCTCTTTGGAACCACCTTTCAGGTATTTGAAAGCAGCTTTCAAATCCCTCCCCGCATTCTTCTCTTCCGCAGACTAAATAATCCCAGTTCCCTCAGCCTCTCCTCATAAGTCATGTGTTCCAGTCCCCTAATCATTTTTGTTGCCCTCCACTGGATGTTTTCCAATTTTTCCACATCTTTCTTCTAATGTGGGGCCCAAAACTGGACATAGTACTCCAGATGAGGCCTCACCAATGTCTAATAGAGGGGAACGATCGTGTCCCTCGATCTGCTGGCAGTGCCCCTACATATACATCCCAAAATGCCATTGGCCTTCTTAGCAACAACAGCACGCTGTTGACTCATATCCAGCTTCTCGTCCACTGTAACCCCTAGGTCGTTTTCTGCAGAACTGCTGCCTAGCCATTCAGTCCCTAGTCTGTAGCTGTGCCTGGGATTCTTCCGTCCTAAGTGCAGGACTCTGCACATGTCCTTGTTGAACCTCGTCAGATTTCTTTTGGCCCAATCCTCTAGTTTGTCTAGGTCCCTCTGTGTCCTGTCCTTGCCCTCCAGCGTATCTACCTCTCCTCCCAGTTTAGTGTGATCTGCAAACTTGCTGAGGGTGCAATCCACACCATCCTCCAGATCATTTATGAAGATATTGAATAAAACCAGCCTGAGGATCAACCCTTCGGGCACTCCACTTGATACCAGCTGCCAACTAGACATGGAGCCATTGATCACTACCTGTTGAGCCCAACAATCTAGCCAGCTTTCTATCCACCTTATAGTCCATTCATCCAGCCCATACTTCTTTAACTTGCTGGCAAGAATACTGTGGGAGACCGTGTCAAAAGCTTTGCTAAAGTCAAGGAACAACAGGTCCTCTGCTTTCCCCTCATCCACACAGCCAGTTATCTCGTCATAGAAGGCAATTCGATTAGTCAGGCATGACGTGCCCTTGGTGAATCCATGCTAACTGTTCCTGATCACTTTCCTCTCCTCTAAGTGCTTCAGAATTGATTCCTTGAGGACCTGCTCCATGATTTTTCCAGGGACGGAGGTGAGGCTGACTGGCCTGCAGTTCCCAGGATCCTCCTTCTTCTCTTTTTTTAAAGATGGGCACTACATTAGCCTTTTTCCAGTTGTCCGGGACTTCACCCGATCACCATGAGTTTTCAAAGATAATGGCCAATGGCTCTGCAATCACATCCGCCAACTCCTTTAGCAGTCTCTGATGCAGCGCATCCGGCCCCATGGACTTGTGCTCGTCCAGCTTTTCTAAATAGTCCCGAACCACTTCTTTCTCCACAGAGGCCTGGCCACCTCCTTCCCAAGCTGTGCTGCCCAGTGCAGTAGTCTGGGAGCTGACCTTGTTTGTGAAGACAGAGGCAAAAAAAGCATTGAGTACATTAGCTTTTTCCACATCCTCTGGCACTAGGTTGCCTCCCTCATTCAGTAAGGGGCCCACACTTTCCTTGACTTTCTTCTTGTTGATAACATACCTGAAGAAACCCTTCTTGTTACTCTTAATACCTCTTGCTAGCTGCAACTCCAAGTGTGATTTGGCCTTCCTGATTTCACTCCTGCATGCCCGAGCAATATTTTTATACTCTTCCCTGTCCAATCTTCCACTTCTTGTAAGCTGCTTTTTTGTGTTTAAGATCAGCAAGGATTTCACTGTGAAGCCAAACTGGTCGCCTGCCATATTTACTAGACTTTCTACACGTCGGGATGGTTTGTCGCTGTAACCTCAATAAGGATTCTTTAAAATACAGCCAACTCTCCTGTACTCCTTTCCCCCTCCTGTTTTTCTCCCAGGGGATCCTGCCCATCAGTTCCCAGAGGGAGTCAAAGTCTGCTTTTCTGAAGTCCAGGGTCCGTATTTTGCTGCTCTCCTTTCTTCCCTGTGTCAGGATCCTGAACGCGACCATCTCATGATCACTGCCTTCCAGGGTTCCCATCCACTTTTGCATCCCCCTACTAATTCTTCCTGGTTTGTGAGCAGCAGGTCAAGAGCAGCTCTGCCCCTAGTTGGTTCGTCCAGCACTTGCACCAGGAACAGCAGCGATCAACTCATTCTGTAGTCCACAGCAGGGATCAATGGGGTTTTCGTCATTTCCCCACAGAGGGGGAAGGGACAACTTGGCCTTTGCTTTCCTTCGGCTAGGATTCGGTGAGGTATTCCTGTCATGAGTCTGTTGTGGTCAAAACATTGAGACGATGCAATGAGTTGTTTGCTTTGTTGATCTACAGATATCTTTAGATATTTTGTTCATGTTTAGAGATATGGGTGTTTTTAGTTATAACCAAAGCAGTGTTCAGCTTCTTGTGAAACAGCCCAGTAGCTACTATTAGATCAAGTTACCAAAATATTGTATGAAAAATAGTGCAATGGCATTAGATTGTGAAATCCCTAAGTATGAAGAAAAACTATTAAATCCTGGAGTATGTTTCCTTTTTAGTTTTCTATACAGCATAGAGAGGAACCTCAAAGTGAAGAGGGAAAAGAGAACATGTGTTTACATTTTATTTGCAATGTAAATATTAAAAACTTATAAAGAGTAACACTTATTGATTTGATTCCCACGTGTGTGAGTGTCAGATATTTCAGTAGCAGAAGAGAAAGTTAAGTAATATAAGAAAGGAAGAGAATTTCAGCAAAGATTGTAAATATAATGGAGAGTTCACTTGTCAGATGTGCAGAATGGCTGGCTGTTCCAAATTATGGGAGTTGTGGAGAAGAAGATTCTTACATTAATACTAGCAAGATGGTATTAAAGGACGAGAGGAGGACAGTGCAAGACTAGCAGAGAGGGGGAGTGAAAGGAGGAATATAGAGACACAAGGAGTGAAATCCTGGCTCCATTGCAGTCAGTTGGAGTTTTGCCATTGACTTCAGTGCAGACGGCATTTCATCCCAGGTCTATGAGGTAAGGCTATGGAACGTTTAAAAAAAGAAAGCCCATGGAAAATTTAAAAAATAAGGTTGATTTTGAACTAGATTGTCAAATGAAGACCCAATGGAATGTCTAAAAAATGTGGATGTTGCAGTCATCCACCTTCGGGTATATGTGAAGGTATATAGTATCTTTCTTCATATGCTGGAGTCTGGAGACCTGGGTCTTGGGAAGGCATAGAAAAGGAAATTCCAGAAGTGAGGCATAAAGAAATGAGGCGTGGATGATGATTTCAACAGAGGAGCAGTCAAGGTAATAGCAAAATAAGTGTTGCCCCTGTTTCAGACTAGTTCCCCTGTTCCTTCTCTTTATTAAGCACTTATGCTTTGTTCAAAGTCTGCTGAGAACAGCATCTTGGTTTATGATTGCATCTGCAATTTGCTAGGCGTGTTCTGGGGACTAAAGAAATGGTCACTATCTTGAGCTCATAGTCTAAGGACACTGACAAGGGTTGAGGGAAGGCAAGCAACAAAGGTAATTTTTTAAAAAAAAGTCACCTTTTACATTTTGTTACAATTAGACTTGCTTTTAAAAATAGCTTTGTGGGTTAACCTCTTAGGCTAATAGTTAATAGCCTGTATTGCAATGTGGGTGATCTAATTTGGAGTCTGTCTCTTGTACCTCCTAGCATAGGTAGCTATACAGGCAGCACGTTAACGCCATGTCTACACTACAGCAACTATAATAGGACAGCTATGGCAATGCAGCTGTAGCGTAGATGCTTCCTAAATTGATGGAAGTGTTGTTTTTTTTTTCTTTTGATATGGATAATCCACCTTTTGGAGAGGTGATAGCTAGGTCAATGGAAGAATTCTTCCGTTCGCATATGCAAGTTAGGCAAATCTAACTATGTCACACAGGGAACAAAATTTTTCATAGCCCTGAGCAATGTAGCTAGGCCAATTTAATTTGTAGGTGTAGAAGAGTGGGAAAGGAGTGCTCTTTATCACCCAACAATGGCATTTTTGGCCTTGTTGATGAGCTTTAAAAAGTCCTGTTCAGCACTTCTTAGCCATAAGGTTGATGGCTATATTGAAGGGCCTCAAGTGTTGTGCGATATACAGCAGTACTAAAAAGGAGCTTGGAGCTCCCATAGAGAAGGGGGGCAGGGGGGATTGTTTCATTCCTAATTAAAATGTTTTTGAATTCCATGGACAAAACTGCTTTGCCCTCCTGAAATCCCATTTCATTCCTGAGTTATGTTCTTATGTCAAAAGGTTTTGGAGCTATCTGCCACAGCACATAGGAATGTCACATCACTTTAGTTACTTGGTAACGTTTTTGCTTAGGAAAGGTCTAACACATTACTAAAATGAATATGTTGCTGAGGAATATCGCACCTGGTCTTGCAACACTTATTTGCCAAGTAGTCCAATTAAGGTCAATAGGGCTAGACTACTTGCAAAAGTAAGGCTTGCAAATATAAGATGCTTGATGTAACATCTGGGTAGACAAATGGTGGTGTATATTATCAGGCTGGTTACTTTAATGAGCATAAATCCATTATGTATTTAAAATAATTCAAACTCTCATCACCTGAAACGTGTCACATTTGTCTGAACTTGGGATATCCTATAGTAATCAAATCTTACTGCACAATGGAACCTCCAGTAGATACGCAGTCCCTAATTCTGGGAACAGAAATATAAATCAAACTGGCCTACACTTTAAAAAAATCAGTTTGAGACACTTCAGAATGCCATTCTTTTACAAATGAAAAATGATTGGTGAAATCTGACTATATGTAAAATGCATATTTTCTTATCAAAGTTAAGTGAATTATATGACAAATTAGATTTTACTCCAAAAAGCAAATGGACAGAAAAGATACTGCAAAACATAGAATATCTTCTCAAGTACCAAACATTTAAATTATTTGAACAACTTAACTTCTAGGTACCACTAAATAAGACATTTCTGCACACGGAAAACTGGATAGGCATGCAAAACACGCTGTCTCCAATAGAAATTACATTCAAACAGATCTTAAACCCTCTTATAGCACTATTTGACACTATAGTGACAGTTCACCAGAATAAAACAGGTGAACTAAAGAGCAAATAGGTGACTGGGAAATTGTCTTGGGCAGTAATGGCAGCTCTAATAGGCAAAGGCAATTGCAACTATTTTTATGCTCCTAAAACGGGGGGACAGAAAAAATCGTATACTTGTTGGAAAACTAACAGGAAGTCACCTCTCCATATTCTTGAGAAGGCTTGGTACAAATAGGCTTCTGGTTGTAGAATGATGTGAGAGAGAGTGAATATAGCTCCCTAGCCCTTTCCTACATTCTGACACATCTTGGTTGAATGTAACAACAAATCTCCAAAATAGCTGCCCCAAATTATGAAATCATTGACTAAAATCATTTCATACTGTCCAGGTTTGGACACACAAACTAAACGTAATGTAAGACATAAAGGTGATCACAATGAGAATTAGACAATCATACAGTTCAGTAGATGGTGCAATTCTTTATAAGGTCATCAACTGTTTATAAGTATATTTCTTTTCTAACCAAATCTATAAAGGAAAGGGAATGGAAACTCATACAATATATTAAACAATATGAACTTCTTCTGAAACTTCCTAGTGTAATAATTTTGAATTTCATTTTCTTCAGGTAATAACTCACAAACTACTTAAGTACCAAATATCTACTTACCTGTGATTGTTTAAAGTACAATGGCAATACTTCATATTTACAGCAATGTGAGATCAGATTCAGACCCTTCGTTTTTGAAGTCAATAGACATAGACCAATGCGAGATCAGAATTGGGACATATATATCTGGTGCACATGCTGTTAAAGACAGAATTGAAACTTTACTCTTGGACAGCTGTAGCATTATTGCATAGATGTTTCTTCATATCAAAATGCAGTGACTAAAGTGTTTTGATAAATTCACTTCTATATCTTATAGCCCTTTCCAAGGCAACAAATGAAGTGACTGCAGTTAAAAAGCAATCTGAAGGCCTTAAAAGAGAATATGATCGCCTTATGAAAGAACATGAACGGCTGCAGGTAGGTGGTTGTGGTTCACTGCATGAGCAGAATGTTCTGAAATTGTACTAACAAAATTACACAAGTTGGATGTTTCTTTTCCAAGAGCAAGAGAATTTATCAAACCCTTCAGTATATGTTACAATGGAAATTACTCCCTGAAGGTAATAAAAATACCTAGTAGAATTCTGCCTTCTTGCAGGAATCTTATGGCAAAGTTGGGTAGTATTTTTCTGAGGTAAGGAAAGGTGGCATCATCAGATTTCTAGGTTGATGTGCTGTAGCTTGGGGGCTGAGTTCAGGATTCATGTGAAGTCCTTCACTCAAGGACTGAGCCTGAAAGCTTCAAGAAGGTAATGGAAATTACAGTGAGAGGGAGGGTTTGGGGTTGGTTTTTGTTTTATGGTTTTAAACATTCCTCTATGATATTTGCAATCCAAATGCTGCAGCATTGTTAATGCTCAAGAACCAGGAAGCAAGAGACTACAAACAGGTCAATCTAAACACTCTGTTCAAACTAAGTGATGTGCAAGATGTTAACAGGCAGCCTAACTGGCAAAAGCTGAATAACACTTTAAAAAATCATTTCATGGATTTTTATTGGGCTTAAGGGTTCAGAGGCATTGAAATACTATAAAAACATAGTTAGGGCTGGTAGCACTGCCTGTTAAGATTGCCAGACCCTTCCCATGTAAGACCCTATTTTCAGTTGATTCAAAATTGTCAAACTTTAATTATATGGGATGAAATTTTCCATTCCAGGTGTCTGCCTCGGGATCAATTTTTTTCTTAGTTTTTCAGCCAAAATTGTTCAGCTGTTTCCAAGAACAAAGTTGTGGAAAATACATTGTTTTACGGTATTAACAAAATTCTGGTGAGCTTTTCTTTGAGACGCTCTAGTGCCTCTGTGCTTTGGAGCAGTAACTGGAAATTTGGCAGCCGATGGCCTTTGTGTCAGGAATGTACCTGTGCTGTTGGGAAAAATTGGTGCAAATTTTACTAAATTACAAACTATTTAAATATTTAAAAAATATTCACATGACAGCTAAAACATCTGAAGATTCTGTCTTTCCTGAGCATGCTCCAGCCCCTCAGAGAACCTGTACTGACTAGACTATGCATATGCAACCCCCAGAGTGACTGAATATATTCCAGCCCAGAGCTTTAGGGCAGAAGCTGGATTTTCTCTGTAATTGCAGCTCCGTGCTGCCTCAGGCTGGGCACTAGAACTGAATACAGGGAGCTAGTGTCTCCTGTGCCGTCAGTGGCACGCAGACCCAGAAACAGTTTTGCTGCTGCACAGGGAGCATGAAGAGGAAGCTACTTGACTTAAAATACAGAGAGGACAAGAGCAGCAAAAAGGAGTGGGGGAGGGAGGGAAAGGAGTAGAGTGGTGCAAGGTATCTGATAAAACTGAGGGTGGGGAGAGAGAAAATGATGGAGCTGGGGAGACTGGTTGGGCAATAAGACTGAGTAAGGAGAGGAGACTGGGGGCCTGTCCCCACTTATCAGGGGATCGATGCACAGCGATTGATCCACTGGCGGTCGATTTAGCAGGTCTAGTGAAGACCCACTAAATTGACCACCGATAGCTCTCCTGTCGACTCCGGTACTCCACTGGAACAAGAAGCATAAAGTAAGACGACTGGAAAGTTTCTCCCATCAACCCCACGTGGTATGGACATCGTACTAAGTCGACCTAAGGTACATCAACTCCAGCTACATTATTCACATAGCTGGAATTGCATAACTTGGGTCAATTTAGCCCTGTAGTGTAGACCTGCCCTAGGATTTGGATGGGGAGATAGCAGGGGGAGGCTGAACTAGGAGACTGGGATGAGAAGCCTGAGAAGTGGAGAGTTGGACTTGGACAAGGAGCCCAGGGGTGGGAAAGAGACAGGATTGTGACACGTTGAAGAGGATGAGGCTGAAGGAGTCAAGTTTGGGGAGGGGGGCAGGAGAGAACAGGCAGAAAAGTCTTAATGCTCCCTACAGTATAGTCTCTTCCAAAGCCAAGAATGGAAACCAAGATTCCTGAGTCTCACCATTCCTCTGTCATCAGCAATATCTGTGAACGCCCCTGGCAAAGTGTGTGTCTCATTCCCCCACACTCATGCTGATCCACATTGAGGATGACATCCTAGTACTCCTATCAGTTACTCCATTAGCTCAAGTGACAGATGTGTGTGGTGGATCTAAAGGTTCCAACCCTGCTGATGAACCATGTGGGTGTCCATATGATGCCACATGGTGGAATTTGTTTTTGGTTGTCCTTTTTTTAAAAAAAAAAAAGGAAAGAAATTGCACGCACAAACACAACTGTTAAAAGAACATATTGAATGAGGATAAAAGCAAAATATCAAATAGGTGCACATTGACTGTCCATCCTGAGCGCTGGCTCTTTGGAAGAAATAGTAGATGTGATCATGTAAGGAAACCCCATGTCATAATGTGCATGCACACAAGAGAGCCAAATTAAGGTTGCACAGGCAACCTTAATTCTGTTGTTCCTAACTTTTTGAGTGTTTGACTTTGCAACCTTATTGTTACTTTAATATAGTTTTTTTGTGTACAAGATTGCTTTTCCCCTCTCCCCTCACCTCTCCTTCAACTAAGCATTGAGCATATTTGCCTCTTTTCTTCCTCCCGGCTCAGGACAAGTAATACCTTATTAGTTCTATATTAACATATACTCACTCTGAGAAAGATATGGTCATATACAATTTTACAGACATTGCTAACACACGTGAACCCCTGCCAATACTCAGCCTTGACCTAAAAAAAATCAAACTCTGAAGTTCTGAGAAGCTGAGAGAATTCTGCAACTATTCTAAAGTACAGCTTCAGTTAGAGAAGTAACTCTGTAAAATGTCACCACCCACATTAGCGCCCTCTAGGTCCATCATGTATGTTTACTGGAGAAAACGTCATTTTGTTTCTGTTAATTGTATTAAGCAACTTGTTTGTGCCACTGGAACTAGACTCCAGCAGTGCTGTACTGGAGAGAGCAGAATTCTATTGACTCCTACATCAACAAAATTGCCCACCAAGTTCTAAGTGTAGAATCTTCATTATGGGTGGTGATGTAGCCTCCAGAAAGAATACAGATGGCTTTCAGGAAGAGATTGCAGTCTATTGTGGGGTTTTGTTTTGCTGTTTATAAACCTTTGATTTGCTAAATGAACAAACTTTATTTCTTAAAATGAAGAGAATATGGAACTCCACGTGTAGTTTTGGTGTTTTTGGTCACTTTTGACAATTGCTGCACTTAAGCTAAAATCTCTATGGGCTTGTCTTCACTACCAGGGTAAGTCAACCTAAGTTACATTACTCCATGTACGTGAATAATGTAGCTGGAGTTGATGTAGCTTAGGTTGACTTATCCTGGTGTCTTCACTGCGCTGCATTGATGGGAAACGCTCTCCAGTCGATTTACCTTACTCTTCTTGGAGGGGTCGACCGGAGAGCGCTCAGCCATCGATTTAGCAGGTCTTCACTAGACCCGCTAAATTGACACCCACTACATCGATTGCAGCAGCATCAATCTCCCTAATAGTGAAGACAAGCCCTTTCTTATATATAGGAAATCAACATGAGTGTTGAGGAAGACAGACTTTTCCCCTCAACCCAGAAGCCAGACCCCAACCACCTACATAGCTGCATCCATACTGCAGCTTATGAGCTGTAGCAGGAGTGGCCAAACTGCAGCTCGTGAGCCACATGTGGCTCTTTTACAGTTAAAGTGCAGCTCGCAGAGGCCCCCCCATCCTCTGCCTACCAGACTGGGGTTAGGAGGAACTCAGGGCTTCTGCCCTGCAGCAGGGTGTGGGGCTTGGGGCTGCTTCTGCACAGCAGGGAGGGGTTCTCGGGGTTTCAGCCTCACAGGGCGCGCCTGCCAGGGCTTAGGACTTCAGCAGGAGCAGGGTTGAATCCCCAAGCCCCAGCAGACACACCCCAGTTCTCAAACTTCTGAAGATTGTCATCTCTGGCTCGGAGGGTCAGTGAGTTTGGCCACCCCTGAGCTATAGTAATAGCTGCAGCTTACTGGCCTTTTGGGACGTATGGTTGTAGTTAGTAGGTCTGTACAGTGTACTGGCTAAATCTCCTGGCCAGCTCGCCCACCCACAACCCCTCCCGAAGTCCCTGTGGAGAGAACTCCAGGGATCTTAGCTCTGGGATGTGAAGTCCAACTGTGCCATTCCTCATCTTCTTGGTTCTCCTCATGCAGTAGAACCATAGTGTTTCTGATGCATTCTGAACTTGTGTGGCCACAGAGAGAGCCCAGTATCTCTTGTCCTTTCAGGATTTAACATTAGGATATTCATCCTGAGAGATCAGTTACTAATCTTGCCAAATGCAAAAATTGTTCATTTGCTTCTTTCTGACATGTCTGTCTCTTTGTTTGCAGGACCTCCTAGATGAAGAGGAGGATAAGAAAGACCTGTAGAAGCAATTCAGGAAAGACTGCTTAGATATAACTGCATCAGTGTGAAGTCTCTTGTTCTTCTCTTTAACCTCCTGAAGTAGATGGCACAAGGTTTGATTTTCTTAAGAAAATCAAATGCACTGTAGTTCACTACTCAGATTCTACTTATCGCTCTTGGTTGCCAAATATATTCCGTGTTGCAATGAGAATACTAAGTGATATATGGGATATGCCTTGAAGTTCATATTTCAGTTCTTGTGAGGAAAAATATAAGCATATAATGGAAATTTTCCATCTGCACTAAAAACTCAGATGATCTCTATCCTTTTGCCCTCAAAAATGGTAAAAGGATGATGCACAATAACACCAATTGCTTGTAACATATGAGTGGTTTTGTAAATCACACTAAACCATGAAAACATGGTGACTTTAACCCTTTTTTGCCAGCAGTCCTATGAAATTTGATTACTTATGGGTTAAATAAGGCTAAATATTCTTCATTTTCCATTCTACTTATGTAGAAGGATTTGATTGACAATCAGTAAAAATATGGAAGTTAGATTTCTAAGTCCACCTCACACTAGTTTGTTTTTTTCCCATTGTGCCACACAGATGGGTGTGTTTCACAATTATCCATTTTGCATGCCTTTGGGTTATTCTTTTGGAGTACTTCAGAATTTTTTGTCATAAAAAATAGTATTCGTGGGGTTTTTATTGTTCCCTGATCCATTTGTACAAGGATTTAAATCTATTGTTTACTTTGTGTGTGTGTGTGTGTGTGCCGCTGAGCTTTCTTGCTTTGCAAAGTGTAAAATTCTTTAAAGAACGTTCATGTATAATTTACTTATACTGATGAAAAGCAGTTCATGGTTTAAGGAGTAATCCTACAATACCTCAAATTAAATATACATTATCTGTTCTTTTGCATCTGACAGCTAAATTGAGTAATTTTTTCATTAGTGATTCAAATTTTGTACTTAAAAGTTGGATATGATGATTATATTAAAGGGATTGTTTAAGCTTATGAGTTTCAGTGTGTTTGTGGAAAATGTCCATTTTATCTGATAAACTGTCTCTATTAAAACCTGAAAATCAGAGTTTATAATTACCCACATGAAGAACAAAACAACATTTTCATAACATTACTATTTCACTTGCCTTGTCCAATAAATATGTATGTTTGATGCTGATAATAGTGTTTTTAAATTAATACAGACCGGAGGGTTCAAAAACTAATGTTAATCCAAAAGTTCAGAACAGACCATCTGAACACATGTCATACAAAAAAGTATGTGCTCAGCAAAGTTATTCAGCCTAGCAGGGAAGTTAGTGGCATATGCTTGGGGGGGTGGGAGGAATTTTTTTTCTATATAGAAATTTAAAACATTTTTTGAAATTCAGGCAAAAAATGAAAATGAAAATATATCCTAGAATCATAGAATATCAGGGTTGGAAGGGACCTCAGGAGGTCATCTAGTCCAACCCCCTGCTCAGAACAGGACCAATCCCCAACTAAATCATCCCAGCCAGGGCTTTGTCAAGCCTGACCTTAAAAACTTCTAAGGAAGGAGATTCCACCACCTCCCTAGGTAACGCATTCCAGTGTTTCACCACCCTCCTAGTGAAAAAGTTTTTCCTAATATCCAACCTAAATCTCCCCCACTGCAACTTGAGAACATTACTCCTTGTCCTGTCATCCGCTACCACTGAGAATAGTCTAGATCCATCCTCTTTGGAACCACCTTTCAGGTAGTTGAAAGCAGCTTTCAAATCCCCCCCCCCCCCGCATTCTTCTCTTCCGCAGACTAAATAATCCCAGTTCCCTCAGCCTCTCCTCATAAGTCATGTGTTCCAGTCCCCTAATCATTTTTGTTGCCCTCCGCTGTATGTTTTCCAATTTTCCACATCTTTCTTCTAATGTGGGGCCCAAAACTGGAATCAGTACTCCAGATGAGGCCTCACCAATGTCGAATAGAGGGGAACGATCACATCCCTCGATCTGCTGGCAATGCCCCTACTTATACATCCCAAAATGCCATTGGCCTTCTTGCTACAAGGACACACTTTTGACTCATATCCAGCTTCTCGTCCACTGTAACCCCTAGGTCCTTTTCTGCAGAATTGCCGCCTAGCCATTCAGTCCCTAGTCTGTAGCGGTGCCTGGGATTCTTCTGTCCTAAGTGCAGGACTCTGCACTTGTCCTTGTTGAACCTCATCAGATTTCTTTGTTTGTTGAGTGTTTTTTCTGATAAAATTTTAGAAAGTAAGGCCCCAATCTTGCAAGATAATCTAGAGGGAATTGGGGCTCTGTGCAGCCACAACGGTCAATCCATGCAGCTCAACTTTTAGGATTAGAGCCTAAAACTTTTATGGCTCCAACTAAATGCTTTTATGTTATCAGCTTGTCTATACAGTAAATATGGCTTGGACACAACCTTAATATTAACATACAAAAACCTACATTTCAAAGTATAAAATCAAGTATAAAATCAAGTACCTAACAGTTTGAAAATACCAGAATTTACCATTGCCCGTGTACAGTACCTATTTTTCCCTACTCTCATTTTCAGAAACAACTGAACAAAAACAGCTGAAATTAAAAAAATGCCTAAAGCAGACACCCAGATTTAAAATCTTTAAAAAGTTTGGCAAAAACATAAGGAACTGAAAACTGGTGCTTATGAAAGTGTTAGAAACCTAAGTAGTTAAAGTTCCTTGTCTGCTCCACCTGAAATAGTACCTAGCATTGTGAAGGATCCCAAAGTTTTGACATGCTATAGAAAGGAATAAAGTACTCTTGCAGTGAAATGCAACTGTAATTTAGATTAACAGTGCAGAGCAACTCTGCACTACCATTTAGGTTAGAATTCTTAGAATATCGTTTGTTTAAGGTGAAGAGGAGAGTGGGACCATTGTATGTCCAATTTTATATACAGACACATACTGGCTGTAAATCATTCTCTTTAAAAGTTTTATAATTACATAAACTTGCCCCTCAGCCTAGCAATTATATACTGGCTGACATAGGAATACTTGTAGAAGCCAGTCTTGAAAAGAACTGGAGGAGAACAGGACAGTAGCCATACTTATCAGTATAGGGAACGTGTTTCAGTAAATGCAGATTTTAAGCAACCCCTAATTTTCAGACTCTCTACTTTGCCTCCATCTCTTGTTTCTGTCTTAAAGATATTCCATTAATGGTACTTTATCAAAATGCATGACAGTCAGATCTGTTAGATTCCAGCCTTCATGTTAAGTCATTGTGACAACTGGGTTCAAAAAGGAATTAGGTCAATTCATGGAGAATAGGGCCATCAATGGCTATTAGCCAAGATGCTCAGGGGTGAACCCCTGATCCAGCTATCGTGGAACCGCCAACTGCCAGAGGCTGGGACTGGACAAGGGATGGATCAGTTCAGTTCTGTTCATTCCTGTTGAAGTATCTGGCATTGGCTGCAGTTAGAGACCCCATACTGGGGTAGCTGGACCATTGGTCCGACTGAGTCTAGCTGTTCTTTGCTCATTAAGCATTGCTCACAAGTATTTGTTTTCATATTACATCTGATGCTTATTAACCTTTGAACTCAAGTGTTCCACACTTGCCATATTATTTGTCTACATAAAGTTAAAGCAATTTTCCATGCTTTCAAAATATAACCACGCTTATTTGGAAAGAGGGTTAAAAGCACATTACAAATATTATAGCAGGTTTACAAATGCCAGTGTTTGTTAAATCTGATTTTTAAAAAACATTTTACAACTGCTTCACATTGGGTTTTTTTGCACTTTGGGGAAAAAGTACTCTGTTCGGTTATTTCACAATACCTATAGCCTGCAGGACTGTGGCCATCAGTAGAAATATTAGTGATATTCAAAATTAAAGTCCCAATTTAGCAATGTAGACAAAGAATGGAAGAACCCAAATTGACAAATATTTGCAAGGTCTTGATCCTGTGAGAGAAGCTCAGATGCTCCTCACAGATTCTCTGTTCGGTACTTTATAGTTAAACTAGTACATGCTGACATGGATTGAGTCAAAATTGCTTCCTGATCTCAGATTTAGCAATCAGTTTAACCCTGTGCATGTTAACAGAAATCACTCTGGGAAAATTTGAGTCCAAAGTGGGCAAGATAGATTCTGCTCTAATAATACGTAAGCACTCTGTTACACCATCAAAGCGTTTTGAACATAGGGCCAAACATTTACTAATGGCTGCATGGGTGTGTGATGGGAAAAGGAGGGAAAAAAAGCTTCCTCTGCTTTTGTGTCCCTCATGCTGGAGCCCTGCACAATGGCAGGTGATAGGGACTTACTGCCCCCTCCACTGGTGCATGTCACTCCCAAAGGGACAGAAAAGAGGCAGGGTTATGTTGCTCCCTCCTGCGTGCACTTTTTAGCGGAACTGAATGGACACAAAGGAGGGGGATGACACATTGCTCCCCCCCAAAGGCTGGTGTCTCTGCATGCCTGGGAGTTCCAGGAGTATACACCCCCAAACCCACTGGCTTGCTCACCTCCACTCCCCTAATGGTCCTGGTGTGTTAGCAGCACCAAGCTCTTATACCAGGGGTGGCCAACCTGAGCCTGAGAAGGAGCCAAAATTTACCAATGTACATTCCCAAAGAGCCACTGTAACATACCATCAGCTCCCCGGCTCCCAGCCTCTCCCGCCCACCAGCAGCCCCGCTGATCAGCGTCTCCCTCCCTGCACCTCCCAATCAGCTGTTTCCTGGCGTGCAGGAGGCTCTGCCCGGGGAGGAGCCAGGGCATGGCCGGCTCAGGGGAGGGGGCGGGAAGGGATGGAGTCGGAGCAGGGCCTCTGGCAGAGCCAGGGGTCTAGCAGTGAGCACCCCCCCGCCCCCGCACATTGGAACCTTGGCACCTATAGCTCCAGACCCAGAGTCGGTGCCTATACAAGGAGCCGCATATTAACTTCTGAAGAGTCGCATGTGGGTCGGAGCCACAGGTTGGCCACCCCTGGCTTATTCACATACTAGCTTCTCAAAGTCTTGAACGTTAGACTTGGCAGGAACTCCACAGCTGGAGAAACTGGGTAATAAGTTGAGGGACAGGGAGAGCTAACTCCAGGAATTCCCTGGCATGCAAGGGTCCTAGCCTTTAGGGGAACTCCATGAGTTCCCCCCTTTGTCTCCTTTCAGCTCCGCTAACCAGTGCTGGGGGCAACATGACCCTGCGTCTTTCCCATCCCATTAGGAGTGAGGTGCACCCCTGGGTGCTAGGCAGGGCCGGTAAATCCCTATCACCTGCCACTGTGCAGAGCTCCAGCATGAAGGTCACTAAAACAGGGGAGGCTTTTTTTTTTTTTTTTACTTTTCCCACCACGGACCCAAGCAGCAGCCAGGAAATGTGTGGCCCTATGTTCAAAATACTGTGAAGGCGTATCACAAAGTGCAAAGTATTGGGGGGTGGGGGGTGGGAAAGGATGTATCTTGATCTAACACTCCGTTCCTAAACTTCCCTGGGGTAATGCCACTCGGCGCCACTCGCAGTGCAGAGCTGCATCTAAGAGACAGGACTAAGCACTGAATGATTAGAAATGCCGTATGAAAGGAATCCCTTTCCAGTGCACACGTACCGCTTTTACCACTTGTATCCCTTTTGTTTCATTACCCATAACTTAGTCACTAGGTGTTAACAAACCGAACGAGAACCTAACAATCTTCTAACTAAGGAACAGTAACGGAAAGTTAAACAAAAAAAAAAAAATAAAGAAGAGGGTTTGAAAGGGAAGTGATGTAGGTTTCAAGTAACAAACGAAAACCCCCTCCCAGCTGCCAGCGGTAGGTGCCACGCTTGATAGAAGGTGCTCTGTGAAGCGGAGGAAGGAAGGAAGGTCCTCACTTGTGCCAGGTTTCATCATTCACCTCCTCCATATTCGCCTACCTCAGTCTGGGGGAGGGGGAGAGGATCATTTTGATTTAGGGTGGCGTTTTTTGTTTTGTATTTTTCATTCCTCAACTCATTTTTTTCACATACTTTTATTTGCAACACAGGTGGGGTTTTATTTTTCACATCTACTGTCCTCAATCTCACTGTCCCTTCAATGTGCGATCCTGCAAAGTTCAGAGCATGTCCTCAAGATGTTTGAACACCGTGGACAATCAGGGCTAAATTAATTCCTGGTTTATACCTCATGCACATTTCCGCGAAATCCCTGGGGTTGCTTGGGCTGTGGATCAGGGCTGAATTAGTCTCCCTATGATTTTGGCCCTAATTAATGTTAGCTCAGGTGAGTCTTCCCGATTCTTCTCCAAACTTCTTCCAGTGTTACAGGACATCCTTAACTAAATCAGGTTTCAGAGTAACAGCTGTGTTCGTCTGTATTCGCAAAAAGAAAAGGAGGACTTGTGGTACCTTAGAGACTAACCAATTTATTTGAGCATAAGCTTTCCTGAGCTACAGCTCACTTCATCCGATGCATCCGATGAAGTGAGCTGTAGCTCAGGAAAGCTTATGTTCAAATAAATTGGTTAGTCTCTAAGGTGCCACAAGTCCTCCTTTTCTTTTAACTAAATCAGTGGCTTTGATACCATCCTCTGCTGAGATCCCGGTTACGTAGATATCAAAGGGCGCTCTCAGTTTCGTGGGTATTTGGATGAGATCGTACACAACATACAGTGACAAAACTTGAGCTTATGTAGGATGGTATAAACTAAGGAAATCTGTGTTGTTTTTAATGATTATTCCAGTTCCTATTACTATAACCAGAGGGGTAGCCCTGTTAGTCTGTAGCCACAAAAACAAGGAGGAGTCCGGTAGCACCTTAATGACTAAGATTTATTTGAGCATAAGCTTTCCTGGGTAAAAAAGGGTGCCACCCGACTCCTCGTTATTACTATAACCGTCATTTAATAATTCACCTGGAGTCCAGTACGCTTTATGTGATCACTAAATCCGCATCGCCCTCATTCTAGCACCTAAAAAGATTAATAATTGTGTTTGACCGCGGTAGCTTATTGAAGTGAACCTTTAAATCTGTTTTCGTTCTACTTCATTTTTTATCATGAGTGGTTTCTAAGTCTACTCAGAAAGTCTTTGACCGCACGTGATGTTCCTATATCCTTTTAGTAAATAATGTTAAACTGACTCGAATTGCAATTCTGTATTTCACGGTCCATTATTCCATTCTGGAAGCTGTATCAAATTCACCAGACCACTTCCCCTTAAAAAGTTAAGTATTCTACTGCAAGTGTCCAGGGAAAGGACTCCTTAGTTATATCGCATTGACTGTTATCCAGATTCTTGTGTGTGGTTATTGTCCCTAGCGATATGTGACACACGCTTTGGAAGCTGACTGCTTCAGTCACATGCTTAAAATCTTTGCTGAATCTGGGCCTCAGGCTGCAGATGAGGGAGCTGCTGGTATGGCTGGCAATACTCAGCACCACGGAGAAGGCGTGCAGGGATAGGAGTGCGGATGGGAGCATGGGAAGAGCACACGATATGGACTGTAGATGAACTCATTACCTCCCTCCCCGCCACAGGGCTCTAGGCTACGGGGTTTTGTTGGTGGCCTGTGATATACAGAAAGTCAGACCAGCTGATCTGGAGGTCCCTTCTGACCTTAAATACTGTGACTATACAGGCCCAGCTTCGGCTGGCATAAGCCCTCTTGCCTAGGCTGTACAGCCACCGTTCACGCCATGCATCTCCTCCCCCAGCAGCAGGGCTCTGGCTCCACAAGTGCTCTGAGCTGGGCACTGGATCTACGTTTATATTCACTGCTCCTTCCTGCTGATGTGGCTTCTGTGGCAGCTGGCGCGTGCCGCTGACACCAGCGTATGGGCTAATCTGCTCGGGGCGATACACCCACCGGCTTGCTGACCTCGAGCCCCCTAATGGTCCTGGTATGTGGGCGGCACCGAGCGCTTATGCAGTTGCTAGATTCCCAAAGCCTTGAACACTGGACTTGGCAGGAACGCCACAGCTGGGGAAATAGACTAGGGGGTGTTTTTTAAGATGAGCGACCCCGGGAGCTAACCGAGCCGGGTCGGGAGCCCTTACATTGCCCAGCGAGGGAAGGTGAGTGTAGGCGAGGGGCGAACAAGGACGCACTGGGGACATGTCGAAGCGGCGGAGGGAATTGCTTACTAGAGGCAGTCCCTGGAGTAGCTGCCACCCCCTGGCTGTGCGGATGGGGAGACAGAGGATGCAGTAGACAGACAGACAGACAGAGAGACAGGCAGACAGCTCCCTCCTTCTAGGTGTAGGTTTCCCCATTTCCCAGCTAATTCATTAATAGGAATAACCCGACCCCCTCAGCTTCCCCCTCCCCTGCATGCGGGATGTCCCGGGTGGGCTGCTGGCAGCGCAGGCCGGGAGCTCCCCACGGTGAGCAGCTTGTCCTTGAGGCCTCTCGCTCCATCCCCCGTGCCCTGGAGTGGGAGGATGCCAGTGGAAGCAGCAGGGTCCGGGGCAGGGCTTGCGAAGGGGAGAAGGGGGAGGGCAGGCGGCTCCTCGTTCAGGCTGGAGCCGGGTGTCTCTGTTTCCCCATAAATAAAGAGTCCTGCGGCGGCTGGCCCTATAAATGCTGCGTCTGGGCCGGCTGCCCTGCCCAGTGCTGGGGCTTAGGAGCCGGTGCAGGTGCGGCCCGCAGCGGCTGCCCTCAGCCCAGGGACACCGGGCTCAGTGGGCTGGGAGCCCGAGGGCCAGCGGGAAGAGGGGGGATCCTGGCCTGGGGCTCTGCGGTTCCTGCGGCTGGTGATTTCAGGACCCGGACAGCGCTGGGCTGGGCAGGGGCTCTACGGGCGGCAGGGCTTGGGGTGACTGGGCAGTGGGGTGCAGCGTGACTCGCTCGCTGGGCTCACGGTGCGCTCCCGGGGAGGGGGGGGCGGCCTGGGAGCTCCGTACTAGAAGGCGCAGGGGGCTCGCTGTTCTCCTGGGTTCGCAGCGGGGCTCGTCACTGGGTGCAGGCTGAGCTCTTTTGCAGTGCGCGCTCGCTGGACGCCGGGCGCTCGGTGGGCGCAGGCTGCGCTCAGGAGGGCGCTCTGGTGCCGGGCTGGGTGGGTGGCGGGCTGCGCGAAGCCCGGCAGGTGGGTCCCCGGGGTGGCCGCGGGCGGCGCTGATGGTGCTCCGCTCTCTCCCGCGCAGGCAGGGCCATGGCAGCAGGCGGCCGGCAGGCCGGGCCCATGCCGGACCTGGGCCGCTACGTGGTGGCCCGGCCCATATACAGCGAGCCGGCCTTTGAGGAGGAGAACAAGAAGAGAGCGCACCTGCAGCCGACCCTGCGCGAGCGAGTCCAGGGAGCCTGCAGGTGAGAGCAGGACCCACGGCCAGGGGAGCCGGGCCCCGGGAGTGGGGAGGGAGGGGACCCAGTGCGGGCAGGGAGTCCCGCGGAGACTTTGGGGAGCGCGGGGGCACCTGCCTGGCGGCCCAGGCTGTGTCTGGGCAGCACTAAGGGGGCGCGGGGGTCCGCGGAGCCGAGCGACTGTCTGGGAGCGGAGGAGCAGAGGGAAAGGAGGCGAAAGGCTCGGCTGCTCCCGGGCAGCCCCAGCGCCTTGCGCGGGTCGTGTCGCCCGGGCTGGGGGCACAGATCCAGGGCCGCCCTGGGAGTGATCGGCGGCGGGACTGACATCGCTCTGAGCTCCCGGCGTGTGCGAAGCGCAAGCCCAGGTACAACAGACTCCAGCCTGGCCCTGCTGCGCACTTCGTTCGGTGTCTGCTAGTCTCCGAGCTGGGAGATCAGCTCTGTCCAGAACAGGGGGAGTTTTCACGGGTGCTTGGCTCTCTCCCCTTCACTGCTTCACTGATTCCTTCCATTGTTTTTGTGACCAGTTGAAATCTTGAGATTTATTTGACGTAAACCACGCAAGTAACATTTAGGTGGTTTCCGTCTTGTTAAAACGCCAGATTCCGCGCTGTGTAAATCCAGAGTGACTCTGTCGAAGTCAATGCAGGCGCTCAGATATCATGGGAACGGGTGCAGAATCTAAATAGAACGGAGTCGAATTTGGCCCAGCACTGTCCTTATTAGAAGATACATTTAGGACTGCCGCGTCTAGCCTCTGGAGTTCCTTTGATTGCATAGAGTTGCTCAACCATTATTCTTTGTTCCTCGAAGTCATCTTGGCGTTACCTATAAAATGTTGCAATTACAATTTGATTGCATTTTATAGTCCTAGGCAGACGGAATCCTTTTTCTTTCGAGAGTAGTCGTTTATACACACAAACAATCATATCACAGGATCAGAATAAACTGGATCCAACTGAAGAGTCAACTTTCCATCTTGTAGCAAAAAAATTTGATCAAAAACAAAATTACTGCTAAAAACACATATTGCTCTGCCTGAAACGAACTGAGTAATAAGAAAATAGCCTAAAATAATGTAAACATTGATAATCCTTCGTTCTTTTAACATTCAGGGGCATATAGGGACACCTTTACTCATGGTGAGTAGCATTTTACTCCTCAGGTAATACTTTGATACCAATGGGACTACACACAGAGGAAGGTGCTAGCCAGCATGAGTGAGAATGACAGACTCCGACCCTCTGAGATTAATCCAATATTTTGTTTGGAAAGGTGACCGACCCATTCAAAATTATTTTCAAAGTAGATCATGTTTTTATTTTTAGAAACATGAACAAAAAACTAAATGCTGTGGTAACTCACCCATTGATACAAAATCTCTGTTGAGAAAGTCCACTTTGGTTACTATGCATCACCAAATACCAACTATTGGTTTTGCAAATGAAATATTTTAAATGTTATGATGGGTGAAACTTGCTGGCCACTGTCACCATTTTCAGTCGTAAATGCTAAGCATTATGGACAAAACCTGGGGTAACTCTTAACTTGAGAGCAAAATTTGGCACTATAAAATCAGTACATTGTAAACAGCATTCAGACAATTTCTATAAAATATTACCAATCTTCTTTTGGCTAAATATCACCTACTGAGATCTCTTGGTAGGATTTTTTTTCCCACTTTCCAGTTATGATTTCACAGGGGTAGGTTGACAATTTAATTATCTGGAGGTTGTTTTTTTTTGGCAGCTGTTCAAGAAAAAAGGCCTTTCAGATAACCAAGTCCTTTCTCCCCATCCTGGAATGGCTACCTAAGTACAGAGTAAAGGAATGGATAGTTAGTGATATCATCTCTGGTGTCAGTACGGGGCTTGTAGCTACTTTACAAGGTAAGGTCCAGGAAGATTTTATCTGTTATTAAGGAGAAACTGGATGTACTATATTGGCATTCCCATAACTATGTCTGACCCTTTCTAATCAGATTTCAGAGTAGCAGCCGTGTTAGTCTGTATTCACAAAAAGAAAAGGAGGACTTGTGGCACCTTAGAAACTAACCAATTTATTTGAGCATAAGTTTTCGTGAGCATCCGATGAAGTGAGCTGTAGCTCACGAAAGCTTATGCTCAAATAAATTGGCTAGTCTCTAAGGTGCCACAAGTCCTCCTTTTCTCCTTTCTAATCAGTGCTTCAGTGTTAACCATGATTAAAATCCATGAGGACTAATGTTATTTTATATTGCATACAAATTAATATTTCATAATAAATCACTGATTTCCTTAATTTAGCCTACTTTTTCTGTTTATGCAATACGGGCTAGCAGATGGCAATTTCCTTGAAGTTGTTATTCAATTATATTTGACCAGTATCTTTTTGATTTTTTTTAACTCTATGGACCTAAGGTGAACATTTAAAAATTGAATTGTGTTACTCAGTTATTTGTGATTGGTCAGATAAGTCACTAGTATTATTTCTGTTCCCCAATTGGCTCAGCACCCCAAACACTTGTCTATCCAAATGTAAACTCATGAATACAACTTTCTGTTAACATTTGTGCCAGTAAAGCTTGATTGCTCAAATGTTTGTAATAAACTAAAACAAAAGGGGTATGAACCTGGCCAAACTTTAAAAATCGGAATGGATATTCACAGAACATAGTTTGCAATGTTCAGCTAGTTTTGTTTAATACATTTATTAATGATAGAGAAAGTAGATAAACAGAGAGGTGGTGATGTATACATACAGATGACTAAGCATTAGTTAGATTAATCATGACTAGGCAGCTGTGAAGAACACCAGAAGGAGGTAAGTAAGAGCCCCATTCTCATCCCTGGATCTTCTGATACTGGCCACTTTCAAAGACAGGACTAGATAGGCTACTGGTCTGTTCCAGTATAGTAATTCTTTTGGGCTAGATTGTCCCTTCATCTAGACCTGCATGCAAATCTCCCCCATCCTGTGCAGATGATAAGGTCAGCTGCCTTCACAGCTCTGTTGCCCCCCTTCTGCCCCTCAGTGGGTCGAGTATCTGTGTATTACAGCTGCACCTAATGGCCCCAAACAAGATTAGGGTCTGATAGTGGCAGACATTATATAACCATAGACAGAAACACTCCCTGCCCCCAAAAGCTTGCCATTTAAATAGGCTAGCTGGACAAAGGTTGGGAGAAAGGAAGTAGAATCAGCCCCATTTTACAGCTAGAGAACTGAGACACAGATAATATGAGATGACTTGCCTAAGGTCACACAGGAACTGTATGGCAGAGCTGGAAAAATCTTCTCATAACCGGCCAGGCAGTAGCAGTGCTTTAATTACAAGAACATTCTCTCTCTCTCTCTCTCTCTCTCTCTCTCTCACACACACACACACACACACACACAAACTTCTTAAAGTTAGAATCCAGCAATATAATTTATTTTAAAATATACTGTTTAAATACATTTTTGGACTCACATGCTTCCTTCTGGCACAAATGTGCATAGAGATTAGTTAATACAAAAATTCTGTGGCTTGGTTAGAGCTACATACTCTTCATATAATCCCCAGCCCTACCTGGTTGGGTTCATAGTAGCCAGGAGGTGGAACAAAAAAACGGAGCCAAAAAATTAAGCAGATGCCAGGGATCCCCAGGTGCCTTGGTCCCCAAACCAGACAGATTCCATGATTCTTCATGTGTGCTGCTCTTCAGCCTTCCCACCAGACTGTTATTTGTCCTGAAGTCCTGGTAGCACTTTGTGGTACCTCTGAGAGGGGACTCACAGACTCTGTAGTGGCAGTTAGTGCTGCCTGAAACAGCATTAAATTTCTGCACATTTTACTGGGGATGCTCCATTGTTCTAGGGGTGGGAAGGGTTATAACACTTCTCCACATCTCCTTATTTCTCCTGCCACTTTATCAATGTAGCTGATAGGTCAAACAGATATGCAGAGGAAGGCAACGTGGCTATACATGGAAAAGCATCTTGCAAAGCTGCTTTTCTGCTCTTCGGGGCCCCATCATAGCCGTTGTTACTAATTGGTCATTTTATTGGTAAGGAGCAAAATTTTCAAATGTGGGTGCCTACGGTTAGACATCTACATCCATATTTAGATATCTAAATAAAAATGGCCTGATTTTCAGAGGTGATGAGTAAATGGGCATCCATGTTTGAAAATTCCAGCCATAATTGAGACTTTTTTGGCACAAATTTACCCATGGAAAGGTAGATCAGTTGCTTTCACTTGCAAAGTTCCCTTGTCTGAATCTCGCAGAGCCCTTAAAATTTGTTCCTGTATTTTGTGAAAACAAAAATGGCTGGTGTAACACTTAATACTTACACCTGTAACTACCTGGTTGGCTCTCTCAAAAATGTTGAGGCACAAGCTCACAATTTGTGCCCACAACTGAATTACAGATGCAAAATGTATTTTCAAATTGTGCCAGGCTGAAAGGAAGCTGCCTTCCTGAAAATTTGGCCCATTACTTGACCAGAGATTAGTCTGTTGTGAGATTTGTAACTAAAATGATGATTATATATGATTACAGGTTTGGCATTTGCTTTACTGGTTGCAGTTCCTCTTGGATATGGTCTCTACTCTGCGTTTTTTCCCCTCCTGACATATTTCTTCTTGGGAACATCAAGGCACCTCTCAGTTGGTAACTGCATCTGTTTAATATCAGTTTTAGTCAATTATCTTTTTTTCCACAATGTTTATGTCTGGCATGAGTATTAATATGCAGTGTGAAGCAGTCATTTTGTTAACCATATTCACTGTATTGAGCGTTCATGTTGGCAGGTTTGTGGGGCTTAAAAAGTATTTTGGCTCCATACAGAGGGCTATGCATAATGCTGAACTTTACTTGTTCCCATACACAGCTTTTCTGCTTACTTTGTGCTGAAGTTCATCAGTCCTGTGTTCTGCCTGGCACCAGATGGAAGCAAGACCCTGGTGGGCACAGAGAAGTGCATTCTAGATTATTTAATGAACAAGCATTTTGTCACCATAAAAATGTTTTAACTAGTTCTCTAATGCAGAACTGCTTATTTTATCTTGCAAACACTTGGATTTTGTGATGTGTGTAAAGTCATGCTTTATACTGTTCATCTTTACAGGACCGTTCCCTGTGGTCAGTTTGATGGTGGGATCTGTTGTGCTGAGCATGGCACCTGATGACAAGTTCCACATAATGAGCAGTAATGCTACAGGGCTTAACAAAACGCTGATAGACACTGCGTCCCGTGATGCACAGAGAGTAGTGATTGCCAGTACCCTCACATTTCTGGTTGGAATTATACAGGTAACATAACTGCCTCAAAGATTCAAATTGATGTTGCTTTTACTTTATTAAATAACTGGCAAAAATGCAGCTTGAAATAGCTTATTAGGGCTCCCTTCTCATGGTAAAACACACAGGAGGGGGGAAAGTCACCCTGAAATTTACATAGCTTTCAAATGACAGAGAATTCAATACATTTCCCGCTTCATGGCAGGAGTGCTGGAACAATTTTTATAGTGGGGGTGCTGAGAGCCACTGAACCAAATTGTAAACCCTGTATATGATCGAAACCACTTCAAGCTAACAGGTGTGGCAGCACCCCTAGAACTCTTAGTTCCAGCACCTATGCTTCATGGGAAAAGGTTTGTGACAGCACGGCTGGGAGTGAAGTGGACAGAATCGTAGTTGAGTGCCTGCAAAAAGCCTGAGACAGCTGTAGGGAAACCAAGTTCCAACAGCATAGATCTTGGATCATAAGGAAGGAGGGCCCCTACACAGCTCTGCAGTTCTTCCTTTGTCTCCCTGGAAGGTATGCTGGTTGGTGTGAGGGAAGATGGTCCAATGATTCCTGGTCAATACACAAAGAACAAGGCATGTCTAACATAGAAAATGCATAAGTAGACACCAGATAAGGTAAAAGTGGGTGAGAATATGAACTACATAGGACACAGATGGACATCGTGGATAGGGAAGAAATCCACAGCAACTGTCATGCAAAGGAAGGAGTCCAAGGCACCATATAAATCTTGCTGTCCCGTAGTGATATACCAAAGTTGTTCTTTTGTCCACTTCCCTACTGAAGAACTTAGGAACAGATTCTGCAGCTGCTCTGTGCACAGTACTCATATTGAAATCAGCAGCACTCAGAGTGGCTACACTATGAGGCCCTTCAAGTTTTGCTTAATAAAGTAGTTTCAGACTTTTCAGATTCACACACAGGGCCAGGTTATGTGTGATACCATTACTCACACTGAGTAGTACTTTACTCCACAGCTAACCTGATTTACTTCAGTGGGACTGCTTATGGTATAAGGTGCTAGTCAATGTGAGTAAGGATATCACAATTTGACCTGTTCTCAGCCAGCATACTGTATGGGACTGAATCCTGAGTATTTTGTAACATCGTTGTTGCACCTTTTAACTGTTTAGCAAACTGTTATTCCCTGGTGATTTTTCCAGCTTGTGTTTGGAGCCCTACAGATTGGTTTCATTGTGAGGTACCTAGCAGATCCCCTGGTTGGAGGATTCACAACTGCAGCTGCTTTTCAAGTTTTTGTTTCACAACTGAAAATAGTCTTAAATGTTTCAACCAAAAATTATAATGGGATCCTTTCCATAATATATGTAAGTATGCCCTGCTGATTTGCTTTTGTTTCACATCCATAATCAGATTCCTCAGGCCAGTAAAAATGAGCATATGGGACAAGTAGTCCATGACCTTCTCTGAGGTTTTGTGTCTGCTTCTCTGTATGGGCTATTTTATCATTCTATTTAAGTGGCTTCAAAGTGTTTTGAATTGTCTTTTATTTTTTTCAGACCCTCATCGAAATATTTCAAAGAATTGGTACCACCAACATTGCAGATCTCATTGCTGGGCTACTGACCATTTTTGTGTGTATGGTAGTTAAAGAAATAAATGATCGATTCAAACACAAGATCCCTGTTCCGATTCCTATAGAAGTAATTGTGGTAAGCAAAGTACCCTAATAAGAAACACAGCAGACTGGGCTGATTGCAAGAAGATCAGAGCAATGTTTCAGTATTAAAACCATTGTTTTATTTGATTCCAGACAATAGTAGCCACAGGGATCTCATATGCTGCTGACCTGGAAAAAAAGTACAATGCAGGCATTGTTAAATCCATTCCTAGAGGGTGAGTGCCCTTGTCTTCTGAGACACAGCTAATATTTTCAATGGCTATTAATGAGACTAGTAAAAGAATAATAGTGAGAATGAGAGAGAGACACAGTTTGATTCACAGCCAAACATTTCCTGAATTCTAGTCCTGGCTCTGTCACTAATTCCCTCCATGGCCTTTGGTAAGTGTCCCCCTCACTGTACAATGGGAATAATAATACTTACCCTCCTTTGTAAAGCACTTTGAGATCTACGGATGAAAATGTTATATAAGAGCTAGGTATTATTATTAATAATAATCAGTTAATGTTTGTAAAGTGAGTATGTGAGTATGGAAAATACTGTATAAATGCTAAGTGTTTTTAATAATAATATTTGACATTTATATAGAACTCAATCTTGAAAACCCATACTTAAACCCATACTTATGTGAGTGGTCCCATTGTAGTCCTTATTCATACAAATAGCCCAGTCAAAAGTACCCCTGGCATACTCACAAGAGTAAGGGTTGCACTGGCAGTGACTTTTACCTGGAAGATCTAAGCATTTTACAATGATAACCTTCACATTCTGTTTGGTGTGCAAGCCTTAATAAATTGATATTTGTAAAGGTCTTTGAGACTCTTCAGATAAAAAGTGTTCAGTACACAAATGTGAAATATTGTTAATGTAATAGTGTTATTAATCATATACTGTCCAACATATCCAAAAATATACTTCTTCGCTTTGTTACCACAAGGCCAAAATTTAGTCCCCCAAATTTTGAAACCAATGGGAGTTTTGTCACTGACTTCAATGGCCAGGGATGGCCTTATGGGCTGGGGCATATGACTTATGAGGAGAGGCTGAGGGAACTGGGGTTATTTAGTCTGCAGAAGAGAAGAGTGAGAGGGGATTTGATAGCAGCCTTCAACTACCTGAGAGAATGGAGCTAGGCTGTTCTCAGTGGTAGCAGATGACAGAACAAGGAACAATGGTCTCAAGTTGCAGTGGGGGAGGTCTAGGTTGGATATTAGGAAAAACTATTTCACTAGGAAGGTGGTGAAGCACTGGAATGGGTTACCTAGGGAGGTGGTGGAATCTCCATCCTTAGAGGTTTTTAAGGCTCGGCTTGACAAAGCCCTGGCTGGGATGATTTGGCTGGTGTTGGTGCTGCTTTGAGCAGGGGGTTGGACTAGACGACTTCCTGAGGTCTCTTCCAACCCTAATATTCTATGATTCTATGACACTGTGGGCGACTGCCCAGGACGCCGTGGTCAGGGGGCACTGTGGTCAGTCCCCCCCCCCACATACCCCAGCCATCCCAAGGCCCCTTTAAACCCAGAGTGCTGGGGCTAGAGCTGGGGAGGGGCAGGGCTGGGGGTGCTCCAGTGGGGGACTCTTACTGTGTGCCGGACTCCAGTTGCTAGTCTCGGCCAGGATGTGGAGGGAGGAGACTTCCTCTTCCTCTGCACAGGCCTCTCTCTGAGCCAGGTCAGACCTATCTCTGGAAACCTCCCACAGCTGCAGGAAGCTCTGCACCTCTGCCCCCTGCTTCCTGCCCCCAAAGCTCCCCAGACATGGGGGAGGGGTCACAGTATGGGTAGCTGCTCCACCGTCTGACCAACCCCCATGCCTAAGGGAAAATGGCGCCAAAATACAAGTTCGTCCGGCGTGCCATTTTTCCTCAGGCTGGCCCTGTCAATAGGATCAGGATTTGGGCCATATTGAAAGAGGTAACCTTGTTGTATGGTTTGCAAGTGTTCCCAGCTTTTTGTTTTTTGAAATATTGTTCACGTTATCAGTAGTGTACATGTCCTGCTGCTTTGAAGCTTCTTCACAAATCTAGTAAACACAGAATTTGATCAAAATTGATAATGTAAATATATTTTCCTAAATATTAGGTTTTTGCCTCCTGAGCCTCCAGCTGTCAGTATGTTTTCAGAAATGATAGCAGCCGCATTTTCCATTGCTGTGGTCGCTTATGCTATTGCTGTGTCTGTGGCAAAAGTCTATGCAACGAAACATGACTATTCTATTGATGGAAACCAGGTATATGAAACCCAATTAATTTAAAAACTAATTAAATGTAATTTGGGCATGAAGGATGCTTATATGTCCAAACTGGAAAAGAAATTATACAGATTTATCAGACACAAGTGGAACTCTCTTATGTGAAATTAATTAAACTATTTGAAAAAGCAGATAAGATATGGTCCTGTGATACAGTGATACATAGAGATGAGAGTGGTGTGAGCTACCCAAGATACTGAACCAGAGCCTCAGTCCTAGTTAATCTCCTCTGTGTTGTTCCAGTGACATCAAGGCACTGAAAACTGCTCTCAAGAGGCAGTTGGGATAACCATTACATAGGGGAATTCTGTGGTAATGTAAAGCTGGAATAACTGACTTTATGTGGCCTGCTTCCACTTCTCTGCATAGAGAGTGTTCTGAGGTGGCTGGTGGTAGGGAGGGGCAATGCTGGGCTGGTGAACCAGTACCTGGAAGACCACTCCAGTCAGCATAAGTTAGGCCTGGCCTACACTTAGTTTTTGTACCAATTTAACTCTTTCTGTTGGGAGTATGATTTTATGCCTGTATTATTAAATTGGCACATCCCTTAGTGCAGACACAGTTATACTGGTATTAATGTGCTTATGTCCGTACAGCTTACTCCTGTAAACGTATGGGTGTAAGCTGTGCCAGTTTATACCACTATAACTGCATCCATACTACGACGTTGGGGTTGTATTGCTTTAACTATAGCCATTTCTAAACCAAGTTAGTTATAGTGTCATAAAAACTGTGTAGACAAACCCTGTGGTTTCTCAAACTGTCTCTATTCCTAGGATCAAGGGAGATGAAGAAATGGCTTAGAGCTACCTTTGTCTCCTCTATCCATGCTGAACATGTACTGCATCCTTTGAATATGTGGGAAAAATATATTTGCTACAAAAAATGAACCAAGCATGTTGTTTAACTGGTCTCTCTGTCCTTTACAACTAATGAATAATGCCCTAATTACAATATATCTGATTTTAGAAATATTTTTATTTATTAAGTAACCAAATTGACCCTCTAAGCATGTGAATTATGAGAGGAGACTTCTCTATGTTGGACACTGTGTATCGTGAAGCTATAATACACAATGTTCACATTGGGAAACACTTTAAATGATGGTTGCCTAACATGTCCTCACTTGCAGTTTAATAAGGCTAAGTGGGTAGTGCAGCTGCATGTACTGTTTTCAACATTCAGCACTGCCCTGTTCCAGAAGACATTAGGTAGCGATTACAGTAGCTGAATGATTGGTAATCAAACAAAATTATATTCCTTCTAGTCCTAATACTATACCTGGCAAACATTCAACAACAGAAAGTCCTAGAAAGAAAGCTAGATTACTAGTCTACTTAAATTAGATGAGTGAAAAATAATAACAGCATAAAAACAGGCAATGAAACAAGGTTTGAGGGAGGATTAGTTACCTTCTTTCATCTATGATAATTAGGGCCTTACCAAATTCATGGCCATGAAAAACTCATAATGGACTGTGAAATCTGGTCTCCCCCTGAGAAATTTGGTGTTTTGTGTGCCTTTACCCTATACTATACAGATTTCACAGGGGAGACCAGTGTTTCTCAAATTGGGGGTCCTGACCCAAAAGGGAGTTGCAGGGGGGGTCACAAAGTTATTTTAGGGGGGTTGCAGTATTGCCAACCTTACTTCTGTGCTGCTTTCAGAGCTGGGTGGCCAGAGAATGGTGGCTGTTGGCCAGGTGCCCAGCTCTGAAGGCAGCGCCCTGCCAGCAGCAATGCAGAAGTAAGGGTGGCCAAACCATGCCATGCCATGCCATGCCATGCCATCCTTACTTCTGCGCTGGTGCTGGCGGTGGCTCTGCCTTCAGAGCTGGGCTCCCGGCCAGCAGCCGCCGCTCTCCAGCTGCCCAGCTCTGAAGGCAGAGCCATTGCTAGCAATAGTGCAGAAGTAAGGGTAGCAGCACCGTAACCCCCCCCTACAATAACCTTGTGACCCCCCCAACTCCTTCTTGGGTCATGACCCCTACAATTACAACACTCTGAAATTTCCTATTTAAATAGCTGAACTCATGAAATTTATGATTTTTAAAATCCTATGGCCGTGAAATTGACCAAAATGGACTGTGAATTTGGTAGGGCTAGTGATAATTTGTTTTAATAGACTCATAGATTTTCAAACTTAACAATAGTAACAGTCACTGATCTATCTCTAGCATCTTCTTCCAGAGCAAAGTTGTGTCGAAATCTATGTGGATCATCTAGGTCTGTTCTATTTAAGGATCTGGCTTCAAGATCCTACCCTGGTAGCAAAACCTTTTACATAAACTAAGGGCTCATCTAAACAGTTTTTGTACCAGTGTAACTATATTGGTTTAGAAACTGATATATTTAAATCTGTACAACCCCCATGTATGGATGCCGTTATACTGGTATAAAATGCTTATATTTAGATAGCTTATATTGGTAAATTTATGGAATTAAGCTATACTATCATAGGCATCTTTATACTGGTACAACTGTGTCCACACTAGGGGATTGCACCAATTTAACTATATTGGTTTTTAAGATGATGTAGTTAAATCAGTAAAAAAAAACTGTGTGCAGATCAGCTCTAAAATACTTAACAGCAACTGTTGTAACGAATCCAGTATTTTCTGCATGCCTACTGTACTTCTCACTTTACAGGCTCCTATAAGGAAGTATTATCTTTGCTGTGCAAACAGGGGTGCTGGAACAACTTTTATAGTAGGGGTGCTGAGAGGCATTGAACCAAACTCTAAACCCTGTATATGATGGAAACCACTTCAAACCAGGGGCTGTTGCTACCTCAGCACCCCTAGTTCCAAATCTACATTTACATCATCATCTAATCTTGTTCTAGGAATTTATTGCCTATGGAATCAGCAATGTGTTTGCAGGAGCTTTCTCTTGTTTTGTTGCTACCACCGCTCTGTCACGTACTGCTGTCCAGGAAAGCACTGGTGGGAAAACCCAGGTAATGGGTTTATTTTACTATTAATTTTAAAGATATTTCAGTTTAATATTGCATAGGGCACAGACTTCACATAGGGTTAACTCCAATATGCTTGTGTGTATGACCCTGGTTGGACTGACAGTGGGATTTGAACGCAGGCTGTGTAGTGCTAAACACATGAAGCTAAAGGCTGGAATACTGCAAACGGAACCTGTAACACTCACAAACTTCTTATGTGGACCAGCCACTAGAGGGACACAAAGACTTTCCTAGTATGGGTTACACTTTACATAACAACTATACACTATTTATTTAATAGTAGGGCCATTCAGAGGGCAAGTAGCAGGTAGAATATGGAACTGGTGTGGATTTTCCCCTCTTCCCTTACACAAAGTCAACCTTTCCCAAGGTACTAATTTGTGTGTGGTGATTTACATGGACCGATGAGACTTAATCACCTTATATAGTTGAATTGTTTCTGGATTTGGCCGTGTATGCTTAAACATAATAAATATTTTAACAGGTCTCCTTGTTTACAAAGAAATATAAAATATACCAACATATGCATTATTCATAGTGAGTTTGAAAACATAGCAGAGAATCTAAAAATACTTGTTTCATATCAACACTACTGTCTTCTTTGCAGGTTGCTAGCATAATCTCAGCAGGGATTGTACTGATTGCCATTGTGGCTCTGGGGAAACTGCTAGAGCCCTTACAGAAGGTATGATGCTTCTTCTATCTAGCACTCTTACCACTGCACCATTTAGGCCATATGCTCAGCTGGTATAAATTGGAGTAGCAGCTCCATGTGGAACTGTGCTGATTTATACCAGAGGACTATCTGGCTCATAGTGTACAATTTTAATTTACTTAATAACCAGAAAACTAGATCGAAAACATACAATGTGTTCTCTCTTCTGAACAACCCAGTTTTCACAATCTCTCTTTGCAGTCTGTGTTGGCAGCTGTTGTCATTGCCAACTTGAAAGGGATGTTCATGCAGGTGTTTGATGTTCCTCGTCTGTGGAGGCAGAATAAGGCTGATGCTGTAAGTCATTTACTTTTTTCCTACATGTTTTGGGTCTAGTTGTCTTTTTGTGTTTTAACCCCACCCAATCTACTCATAACTTCCACAGTTTGTTAACAGAAACAGAATTTTGTGTTGTTAACACCAAAAGACTTTAAGACAGATTATCTGGTCCATTAACGCAGTTTTGTGTTAGTTTCCCAACACAAAACTGCCCTAAAGCCACCAGATCGAGCCAGTGAAAATTTCCTCCCGTGTAGGAGGCACTTGTGGCAGCTTCTTTATCACATTCATTCCGAGTCTCCCATTGGAAGGGGTGTGTCTAGAGGAAAGGGGACTTGATCAGGTATCCCTGTGTATTAGCCATCCCTTCCTGTTAACAACTAGCAAAGTTTACAGCTGCCTTCTAGTTCAATCAGCTGAGCTGCAGATTAATGTTAAGACAGCCTGAAGTCACTTTTACCACCCCACTCTCGTCTTTTGCTGAGCACAGTTTGGCTGAATGAGAGAATCTGGCCCCTTATATTCAGATTCTGAACCAATGCATAACCAGTCCCCAAATGTTCCCATATAGCCTGCAACAACAACATTAGTGTGGACCATGCCTGGACCAATAGCATCACAGTCCTCACCAAATAAATGTTTTTTCTTGCTTGGAGCAGCAATTATCTGTGCTGGAATGTGTGCATAGGGGCCCTTGGTGTGTCAAGGGACGTATGCACAATTACATCTAGACTGTGCCCTCAGACCCCTGTAATCTCATCCCAAGGCACCCCTCATATCTCTTATTGGAGTTTCTGTGGAGCAGGCCACAAACTGCACATAATCTCTGATATGCAAAGATTTTCTCATGAATGCCTATGAACAGTGCCCTGTCTGTAGCCAAATCCCAAAGTCCTTACTCAATTTTTACTTAGTCCTTTTCTTGGGTAAAAACCTCATTGACTTCAATGGGAGCTGATGGTGCTCAGCACCTCACAGGGTTGGGTCCAATGGGAGTTTCTGAGCTATGACTGAGTAAAGAGTTCAGGAATTAGCTCAAGTAGGCAGCACAGACTTCAAAATGTTTGTCCCCCCGCCTTCCCCACCCGGTTTATGTGAAATACTACCCATTTGTGGTACAGATCCTTCTCCCAGAAATAAGTGGGACCCCTCCTTTGCCACTACACATCTGAGGGCAGACTGTCTTCCTACAACAAATTAGGTTCTTGGGGAAATACACTGCTTCAAATTCCTGGAGTAAAAATAACAAAAATAGCTGCTGTTGGAGAGAAATAAAGACAATGGGAAACTGCATCCTCTTTAACTGTACAAGGGATAACTGAGTTTCTGCTAGACTTCATTACATTAGAATAGCTTGATAATTTATTGCCTGAACACCAAATACGAATAATAAACAAAGCAAAGATGGGCAAAGCTAGTTTGGAAATAAAGGAAGAGTTTAATATAGAAGTCAGCACATAGTTTGGGTATTTTGACCATTTTCAAGCTTAAATTCTTTTGTTGCTATTATTATTTGGTGCAGTGATTTGGTGCAGTGATTTTCTTCTGTGATCAGAAGCTATTTTCTTTTTTAATTCAGAGACACTGAGTTTGTTCTTTCCTCTCTAGATGATCTGGATTTTCACATGTGTGGCATCCATCATTCTGGGTCTTGATTTGGGATTACTTGCTGGCCTTGTATTCGGATTACTGACAGTTGTGGTGAGAGTTCAGTTGTAAGTAACACAGAAACAGCAAGACCTGTCAGTGCTATACCATGAAAAGTAAGGGAATTTAGAGAAAAGGAGAGAATTTATGTCTGAAAATCAATCATATTGACCATGATTTTGAAGTGAAAGAAAATCTACCCTTCTGTTTCTATGAGAGTGTTCATAGATTCCAAAGCCAGAAGGTACTGTGTTGTAGTCACATTGATGTAAACGAGGCATGCATCATTTTTGTGATTGATCTACTCTGTTTTTTACCTGGCCATCTGTCATTTAGGTACCCATAAGAGATCTTAAAAGGGATGGAAGCATTCAAAATAAAGTATAAGAAGTTATACGAGTAGCTATACTTTATCAATTACTATTCACTGAGCATAGAACATTGTGGGGAGGGAGACAGACACATGTTGAGACAGACAACATTTTGGCAAGTAACATTCTCAGCAGCTACTTATTCTGGATGTCATTATAAGGCATCTGTAGAGTAGAAGACATGTGCAGACATATGTGTGCTGTGTGACTATTCCCCCTGCCCCCACTTTATTGCTGCTTTAAGATTCTATTCCAAGGTTCACATTTTAGCTGTTGACTATGGCTCTGGTGTTCCCCTCACTGCCTAGCATGGATGAGAGCAAACATGTGGAAGAATAAGTGAGACTGAATGGAGGTGATGGGTGACTTTCACAGGATGTTGCTCCACTGCTCAGCCATCTCATAACTCTCTCCCAGTTTTCTGGCTGAATATACAAGATAACACCTTTCCTTCTGCCTGGAATCCAGAAAGCAAAGCTGACATCAAAGCCAGTCCATAGCTTTGCTGTCAGGAAGTGGTTAAAAGTGGTGCAGTCAGTATGATATCATACTGACTGCTTGAGCCACCATAGACCAAAGTGCATCACATCCAAGCAAGGACCTGCTATATCCAAGGGAATTCCCTGCGCAACCTCCTGCTGGGGCTATTCAGTTTGCTGATTCTCACCATTCTGTAAAAGGTTATATGTAACAAGTCATCCCATGTTATAAGTTCCTCAACTGGATGTTAATTTGACACCATGTTTTGTTTTTGTTTCTGTTAGTCCCTCCTGGGGTGGCCTTGGGAACGTTCCTGGCACAGACCTCTACAAGAACGTCAAGGACTACAAAACGGTAAGTGTTTCTGACTGGTTATTTTCCTAATGGCAGCCTGCAATCCAAAGTGAAGTACAGAGTTCTACCTTGCAGCTGCTCTCATGTTTAATATGGAAGCACAGCTCCTGAAGATTATGGGTCTCAGCGTAAAAACTTCCATCTGGAGCCAAGTGGTCAGACCACATTGCATGCTGGGAACTATAATTTCTGGGAGCTAAAACTTTATATGAAAAGTGAAGATAGCTAGCAATCAGCTCATTTTTATATAAATAAGTGCCTACTTGGATTCTTGGCAAGTTATCAAACTGATGCTCTAGTAGGCTAAGTTTGGGTGCTGCTGTTAATTAGATAAATGTAATATACATGCTTGACCTTGAAATTATTTTGACAACAGGTTGTTGAACCAGAAGGAGTGAAGATTCTCAGATTTTCCAGTCCTATTTTTTATGCTAATATAGATGGATTGAAAAGCAGCCTGAAATCCACTGTAAGTAGTCTACGATGATTTTGGAGGTTTGCTATTTAATTGGCTTTGGAATTTCTACAGCTGTTTGCCTAGATAAAACAAAAATAATTTTGATAACTTGGTCCTGGTTTCTATAGGTGGGGTTTGATGCAGTTCGCGTGCATAACAAGAGGCTCAAAGCACTGAGGATGATACAGAAACTGATCAAGAAGGGAAAATTAAAAGCAACTAAGGTAAAGTTTAATTTTTTATTCTGCTCTTTGCTAAAGGGTTACTGTCATGGCTAATAGGTCTATATAAGGCAAGCTGGCTTTGTTTTGGTTCACAGTGACGTGATATAAGCTTCCATGTATTTTATTTTTAAAATAAAAAAGAGATAGTTTTGACAGATCACTGTTATAGGAAGTATGGACCCTGCATGGGACTTGGGAAGCTAGGGGTGAAAACCATGCATCAGGCCACTGGAGGCAACTAGACTTAGTGGTAATCTATGCTGGTGTAGCAAAGAGAATGTTTAGCTGTGTTCCCAGAAGGTGGCAACATTCACCCAAAAGACAGCAGACTGGGTTGTGTTAGATGTTCAGAAGGCTAGGTGAATATATTTCTTAATGGACTCCCTATAGCGTAAAAATATAATTAGGAAAGTCAAAAAAGAATCTGAAGACCAGCTAGCCAAAGACTCAAAAAGTAACAGCAAATTTTTTTTAAGTACATCAGAAGCAAGAAGCCTGCTAAACAGCCAGTGGGGCCACTGGATGATTGAGATGCAAACAGAGCACTCAAGGAAGATAAGGCCATTGTGGAGAAACTAAATGAATTCTTGCATCAGTCTTCATGGCTGAGGATGTGAGGGAGATTCCCAAACCTGAGCCATTCTTTTTTGGTGACAAATCTGAGGAACTGTCCCTGATTGAGGTGTCATTCGAAGAGGTTTTGGAACAAATTGATAAACTAAACAGTGATAAGTCACCAGGACCAGATGGTATTCACCCAAAAGTTCTGAAGGAACTCAAATGTGAAATTGCAAAATTACTAACTGTAGTTTGTAATCTATCATTTAAATCAGCTTCTGTACCAAATGACTGGAGGATAGCTAATGTGATGCCAATTTTTAAAAAGGGCTTCAGAGGTGATCCTGGCAATTACAGGCCAGTTAGCCTGACTTCAGTATGGGTAAACTGGTTGAAACAATAGTAAAGAACAAAATTGTCAGACACACAGATGAACAGAAGTTGTTGGGGAAGAGTCAACATGGTTTTTGTAAAGGGAAATCATGCCTCACCAATCTACTAGAATTCTTTGACGGGGTCAACAATCTTGTGGACAAGGGTGATCCAGTGGATATAGTGTACTTAGATTTTCAGAAAACCTTTGATAAGGTCCCTTATGAAAGGCTCTTAAGCAAGGTGAGCTGTCACAGGATAAGAGGAAGATCCTCTCATGGATCAGTAACTGCTTGAAAGATAGGAAACAAAGGGTAGGAATAAATGGTCAGTTTTCAGAATGGAGACAGATAAATTATAGTGTCCCCCAGGGGTCTATACTGGGACCAGTCCTATTCAACATATTCATAAATGATCTGGAAAAAGGGGTAAACAGTGAGGTGATAAAATTTGCAGATGATACAAAACTACTCAAGATAGTTAAGTCCAAAGTGGACTGCGAAGAGTTACAAAAGGATCTCACAAAACTGGGTGACTGGGCAACAAAATGGCAGATGAAATTCAATGTTGATAAATGCAAAGTAATGCACACTGGAAAACATAATCCCAACTATACATATAAAATGATGTGGTCTAAATTAGCTCTTACCACTCAAGAGAGAGATCTTGTAGTCATTGTGGATAGTTCTATAAAAACATCCACTCAATGTGCGGTGGCAGTCTAAAAAGCTAACATGCATGGGCTTTCAATCTTCCCCAGTTTACCCTTGTGTCAGATTTAGGAAGTGAATGCTTGCATTCTCCACCATGTCATTGATTGTACTTCTAAGATGCACCCTTAGGGCAAGGGTGGGCACCTCTCTTGTCCCAGATATCCTTCTCTCGCTGTAGGCATTGCTGTATTGCTGATTTGGAGCATGGGGTGCAGCCCTCTGGCTGTGAGTCATAGGGAGGCAGCTCCCCCTACCTTCTGGCTGTAATAGCAGTTCAAAACAAAATAATTCTGCAGAATGGTGGGAATCATTAAGAAAGGAATAGATAATAAGACAGAAATTATCATATTGCCTCTATATAAATCCATGGTACGCCCACATCTTGAATACTACATGTAGGTCTGGTTGCCCCATCTCAAAAATGGTATATTGGAATTGGAAAAGGTACAGAAAAGAGCAACAAAACTGATTAGGGGTATGGAACAGCTTATATATGAGAAGAGATGACTAAGACTGGGACTTTTCACCCTTGAAAAGAGACAACTACGGGGGCATATAATAAATTATAGAAATCATGACTGGTATGGAGAAAGTAGATAAGGAAGTGTTATTTACTCCTTATAACACGAGAACTAGGAGTCAGCAAATGAAATTAATAGGCAGCAGGTTTAAAACAAAGAAAAAGAAGTATTTCTTCACACAATGCATAGTCAACCTGTGGAACTCTTTGCCAGAGGATGTTTGTGAAGGCCAAGACTTATAGCAGCGTTAAAAAAGAACTAGATAAATTCATGGAGGATAGGTCCATCAGTGACTATTATCCCAGATGGACAGGGATGCAAAACCTTGCTCTGAAGTGTCCCTAGCCTCTGTTTGTCAGAAGCTGGGAATGGGTGACAGGGGATAGATGACTTGATGATTATCTCTTCTGTTCATTCCCTCTGAAGCACCTGCCATTGGCCACTGTTGGAAGACAGGATACTGGGCTGGATGGACCATTGGTCTGACCCAGTATGGCAATGCTTATGTTCTTATTATAAGGCAAGTGGCAAGAAGCTTGACCCTTTGTTTTGATGTAATCATTTAGTTTGTGATACATACTGAAATGGAGAGTGGAGATTCTTTTTCCAGCCTATGTTGCCCAGATACTTCCACATTCAGAAAAACTATTTGAGCTGTGCACCAGGTACCATATGCCACAGAGTTGGAAATCTCTATGTTTGGGTGAAATATAGGTGGGTGTAGGAAAGGACCTGGGAATATGTATCCATTCACCAGCCTCAGATAATCACTGAGAAGCTCAAGGTGCACAATTGTGTAGCATAGTGCACTCTGGTATCATTCACTGTGATATGACTGTATTGTTCACTCACCTCTCTTTTTGGTGATATTCTGGGAAGGGGAAGTCCCTGGCCCTGGCATGTGAATGTGTGAGAGATCCAGGATTACACAGAAAGGGCAATGTACACATAGTGTTAAGTCTGGTAAGTGGATGTACACCTACGATCACTAGGAGAGGAGGTCCTCTTGGTCCACAGAGAGCCGTAACCATCCAGTGCTGCATCTAAATGCTTTGAGGTGTATCAAGGTGCAATAAAGATCAATGCTCCATAATAAACCATTGCAACATGGAACGTTTATAGAACATCATGGCTGCTTCAGAGTCAAAATGCATCTAATTAGTACACATTAGGGAGGGGAGCCATTAACTGCTGATAACATGTTTAACTCACTGGACAATTCTCCTGATAACGGGCAGTATGTTCAAACATGGGCACCTGAAGAGGATAATCAAATCACAAATATGAGGTGTCAGTTTGAACCTCGTCTTCAGAACTTGACCCATCTAGTGAACTCTACCCTCGAGTATTTTCAGGGCCTGGGGAAAAGAAATCCTTTCCCTCCAGCATGCAGGTAGCAGTAGAACTCCTCCATGGCTGCTACTGTAGCCTTGAGGTTGGAGTGACCATTGGCAGCTGTGCCCACAGTATGTTGGGGAGGGGAGAGAAAGGCCAGTGGATCTGGACGCAGTGGATTACCTGGTCCTTCCTTTACTCCTCCTTCTCATCCCTACACCTGTTTTACGAAGTTAGAGACTGGCAGTCCCTTCAGAGCTGCATTCTGGTGCACCGAGAATGCAAATCCCTTACACAGGCTCCTTATATCTTGCCTCCTATATGCAGAAGAATTGCATTGGTTTTCCTGCCAACAGGGCATTCCACAGCTGCTTAAATGGGGCAATATTTATCAAGCTATGTGTAAAATAGCCATTTATATCATTAAGTGCTTATATGAGTGTCCAAATGTGGACTGTAGATGTCCTATTGAAGTCCCCACATTTGAAGGTTGGGACTAAGTGTCAATTTTTGCCAGATGTTATACTGCAGGATGCTAGATTTTTGTTTTCTTTCAAGTTTATATGATGAAATGTTCAGTTAAGTGACAATAACTCTTGACCCTTGGATTGTTATTGCAACAAATGTAATAAATATAATTCAAAAATAAAAACATCAACCCTAAAGATTCTATAGGGTGAGGTTCTCAAGTGGAAGCTTGGATATAAACTGGCCATTATATGGATATAAACTGGCCATCAGGAAGTTTAGACTTGAAATTAGATGAAGGTTTCTAACCCACAGAGGAGTGAAGTTCTGGAATAGCCTTCCAATGGGAACAGTGGAGGCAAAAGACATATCTGGCTTCAAGACTAAGCTTGATAAGTTTATGGAGCGGATGGAATGATGGGATGGCCTAATTTTGGCAATTAATTGATCTTTGACTATTAGCGGTAAATATGCCCAATGGCCTGTGATGGGACACTCGATGTGTTGGGATCTGAGTTACTACAGAGAATTCTTTCCTGGGTGTGTGGCTGGTGAGTCTTGCCCACATGCTCAGGATTTAGCTGATCGCCATATTTGGGGTCGGGAAGGAATTTTCCTCCAGGACAGATTGGCAGAGGCCCTGGGGGTGGGGGGGTTGCCTTCCTTTGCAGTGTGGGGCAGAGGTCACTTGCTGGAGGATTCTCTGCACCTTGAAGTCTTTAAACCATGAGTTGAGGACTTCAATAGTTCAGACATAGGTCAGGAGTTTGTTACAGGAGTGGGTGGGTGAGATTCTGTGGCCTGCATTGTGCAGGAGGTCAGACTAGATTATCATAATGGTCCCTTCTGACCTTAAAGTCTATGAGTTGTTTTCTGGACGGTGGTTTTCCCATATGGCTCTCCTCCCTTAATGAACAACAACAAAACAGGAAAGAAAATACACTGCATGCAGGGAGAAGTGCTAATTATTGGCTCAATCTTGTTTCCATTTAAGTCATTTAGTGCAGGATCAGTCATATGTGAAGAAATGAGGAAAAAATGCTTCTACCATTATTGCTTAAACAAGTTAATATGGAAAAATTCCAAAATCTTTGTCCCTGATTAAGTTATATATTTCTTATATTATCTGTTCTGATTAGAATGGCATCAGTGATTCTGGGGCTACCAATGAAGCTTTTGAGTCTGATGAAGATCTTGATGATCCTGAAGATCTTAACATTCCAACCAAAGAAGTAGAGATCCACGTGGACTGGAATTCAGAACTCCCAGTCAAAGTGAATGTCCCCAGAGTGCCTATCCACAGTTTAATTTTTGACTTTGGAGGTGTATCATTCTTGGATGTTGTAGCTGTGAGAACAATGAAAATGGTAAGTCTTTTTATTTTTTTCCTGTCCAGTATTAGTCATTGGTATGTTAATTAGGGACAGGTTGGCTGAAATTAACTTTGAGTTTCCCAGTGTATGTTGGTTTGTGACATATCTTTAATATTTCTGTAACAACAGGTAGATTTTGGTCTATTTATAAATTAGATACAAAAAAACTATAATAAAAACATTATTAAGATTGTAAAGACAAGCACTTAAACATTAGAAAATGCCAGCATTAGGATGCCTGTGCAACCTTAATTTGGCCTCCTGGTGCCTATGCATTGTTACTATCTTTAATTTACATGATCAAATATTTTTCCATGGGACCCTTGCTTCAATCAGTGCACAGGATGCCCAGCGCTCACTTAAAGAGAAGCTATTCAATAATTTGTTTTATTCTCATTGTTCAATGTGTGGCTTCATGCCTTATTTACTGCACACTATTCAGACCTTGCCATGAAGACAAAATTATTAACTTCCTCATGGACTTTTCTTTAGCACTCATTACTATAGTATCTGAGTACACTAATGTTAATCAATGTACGTTCACAACACCCCTGTGAGATGAGGGGTATTATCTCCATTTTACAGATGGGGAGCTGAGGCACAGAGAGATTAAGATGAAAAGTATCCACTAATTGTGGGTGACCAATATGTGACACATAGGACCTGATTTTTCAGAGAATGTAGCATTATATAGCACTGGGTATGTTCGAAGCATTGACTTCAGCTGCAGTTCCTGAGTGGTCAGCACTTCTGCAATTCAGATTCCAGGTTATTAAGTTGGACATCCACCAAATGAGGAACAAACAGTTAGTAACTACCCGCAAAAAATTCTTTTCTGCTCCGGTAATCCTCTGCCTTATTCACTCTGCATCTTTCAACTTCTGCAACAAATGAGGGAGGGGTCCCACAGACCATAGCTTCTCGACCTTTTTCTTTCTGAGGCCCCCCTCAGTATGCTATAAAAACTCCATGACCCATGTGTGCCACAACAATTGTTTTTTCTGCATATAAAAGCCAACACCAGCATTGGGGGTTGCAAACACGACAATTGCCTGGGGCCCACATGACAGGGGCCCCCCATGAAACTATTGCTCAGGCTTTGACTTCAACCCTGGATGACAGGGCTCAGGGCTCCAGGCTTCAGACCCATGCAGTGGGGCTTCGGCTTTCTGTTCTGGGCCCCAATGAGTCCAATGCTGGCCCTGCTTGGCAGACTCCCTGAATCCTGCTCATGGCCCCCTCCAAGGGGCCCCGGACCTCTGTTTGAGAACCACTGCCACAGACAACCATCTGTACTGCACAACCCCAATTCATTCTCAGAGCATGTCCATAGTGTCATGCAACTATAATCATAGATGGCACTGTCAGCTTTGCCTTTCATAATCAAAGTCTGGCCACTGACAGACAGCATCCTGGAGTAGATGGAATTTGGGTCTGGCAATTCCTATGTTCCTATGAATAAAAGAACACATGATTTGGGATTGTGGTGCAAATACTTAAAGGAAAATGAAAAATGTAACTAATCTTTGTGAATACAAATACTGTTTCTTAAATGTGTGTGTATAAGAAAATGTTTATTGCAAACCACCCCCTTTTTTTTCCAGATAGTTAAAGAGTTCGAGAGAATTGATGTGACTGTATACATTGCATCACATCAAGGTAACCATATATCTATTATCACTAATACACACCAAGAAGGATAGAATAAAAATAATAAAGGATCTGTGGATTGTATCTGTGGAAGTACTTTTTTAGTGAATAGAGTTAAAAGTGAACTGAACTGCTCTTTTAAACAAATAAATAGTTAAACTGCATCTGGCTATGTCTGCAGGCATACAAAGGAGTCTTGGGGAGAAATGAAATTAACGTAGAGAGAACCCACTATGATAGAATTATAGGTCTATACATTTTATTGTTGGTAATTGTTAATCTCTATTTTGACACTTATTTTTTCAATTATTTTCAAATTTATCAGTCTTTTATAACTTTGTTTTTTTGTTCAGACAACATTATAACAAAGCTGGAACAATGTGGCTTCTTTGATGATAACATCAGAAAAGACATATTCTTCCTGACTGTCCATGATGCTGTGCTTTACATACAGCATGAAATGATGCACAGAGACATCCAGGATCCTATTTTTGAAAAGGTGAGGACCATATATCATTTATTTTTCTGCATCATACACTAGCTGTAAATAGTTTTCACCATTTGTGATAAAGGGAAAAAGCTTTAGGAACTAGTTGAAGAGTTGTTTAAAAAAAGCAAAAAATGTTCACACAAGGTGCTTATAAACTGGACAGCTTGTGTTATATATTTGATGGCCTGCAGATCTTTTCTAACTGTTTAGAGGAGTATTAATTACTATGTATCATTTATATGGCAGTAGTGCAGGTTGAGGTCCCATTGTGCTAGGCCCAGCCAGAGATGATCTGTGCCTACCGATGTGGGGGCGGAGGGGGGCAGAGTGAGGGCAACTGGGTTCAGCAGCCCATGTGAGCATGCTCAGTCCAACCAAGCAACAAATTGGGGGTGTGGGTGATATGACCCCACATGCCCATGCCCCCGCCCCACATCGCCTCTGCAACAACACAAACATATAGTGAACCAGTGGTCCCTGCAATTCCTAAGAGAAACTTCAGAACACTGAACAGATTGATTCAAATCCTCCACACATTACAAGGAAGCCCTAAAGTTCTAACTCTACCTCCATCCAGTGCCAGCCCATTGGGGGCTCTAAGAAGGAATATTTTGGGCCCCCCTAAACACACTAATAATTAATTGGGGGCCCCCCCTTGAGCTGCTCAGGGCCCTAAGCAATTGCTTAGTCTGCTTATGCCTAGCACCGGCTCTGCCTACATCCATCTTAAATATGCAGCCTTGATTGGCCATACACTCCACCAGGGGCCTTCACATTTTGTGACTCTCCTCACAAATACAGCAGTATGGGGCCCTGAATTTTTGGTCATTTTTGCTGGTCATATCAGATTCTGGAGGAGTTACTCTGCAGTATTTAAAAAAGACTTCATACCATTTTAACTAACCTATGGCTGCATATATATAGACAAAAAGGAGTACTTGTGGCACCTTAGAGACTAACCAATTTATTTGAGCATGAGCTTTCATGAGCTACAGCTCACTTCATCGGATGCATACCGTGGAAACTGCAGCAGACATTATATACACACAGAGATCATGAAACAATATCTCCTCCCACCCCACTGTCCTGCTGCTAATAGCTTATCTAAAGTGATCATCAAGTTGGGCCATTTCCAGCACAAATCCAGGTTTTCTCACCCTCCACCCCCCCCCCACAAACTCACTCTCCTGCTGATAGTAGCCCATCCAAAGTGACAACTCTCTACACAATGTGCATGATAATCAAGGTGGGCCATTTCCTGCATAAATCGAGGTTCTCTCACTCCCTCACCCCCCTCCAAAAACCACACACACAAACTCACTCTCCTGTTGGTAATAGCTCATCCAAAGTGACCACTCTCCCTACAATGTGCATGGTAATCAAGGTGGGCCATGTCCAGCACAAATCCAGGCTTGCCTTGATGCCAGTCCTTGCCTACAGACAGCCCCGCAACCTGAAGCAAATACTCACCAACAACCACATACCACACAACAGAACCACTAACCCAGGAACTTATCCTTGCAACAAAGCCCGTTGCCAACTGTGCCCACACATCTATTCAGGGGACACCATCACAGGGCCTAATAACATCAGCCACACTATCAGAGGCTCATTCACCTGCACATCCACCAATGTGATATATGCCATCATGTGCCAGCAATGCCCCTCTGCCATGTACATTGGTCAAACTGGACAGTCTCTACGTAAAAGAATAAATGGACACAAATCAGATGTCAAGAATTATAACATTCATAAACCAGTCGGAGAACACTTCAATCTCTCTGGTCACGCAATCACAGACCTGAAGGTCGCTATCTTAAAACAAAAAAACTTCAAATCCAGACTCCAGCGAGAAACTGCTGAATTGGAATTCATTTGCAAATTGGATACTATTAATTTAGGCTTAAATAGAGACTGGGAGTGGCTAAGTCATTATGCAAGGTAGCCTATTTCCCCTTGTTTTTTCCTACTCCCCCCCCCAGACGTTCTTGGTTAAACTTGGATTTAAACTTGGAGAGTGGTCAGTTTGGATGAGCTATTGCCAGCAGGAGAGTGAGTTTGTGTATGTGTGTGTGTCCCCGGGAAAAAAAAAAAAAAGAGGGGGGGTGAGAAAGCCTGGATTTGTGCTGGACATGGATAATGTCTGCTGCAGTTTCCACGGTATGCATCCGATGAAGTGAGCTGTAGCTCACGAAAGCTCATGCTCAAATAAATTGGTTAGTCCCTAAGGTGCCACAAGTACTCCTTTTCTTTTTGCGAATACAGACTAACATGGCTGTTACTCTGAAACCTATTTATAGACAGTGAGTCATCATCAGGATTACAACCAAGGGCCTTCAGCATCAAAATAACAAGCCTCTACCCCAACAGCTAAAAGAATAATTTTGTTAATTACAAGTAACTTTATTGGTATGGTTGCAACATTCATTTTGTTCACAATACTTGTTAACCTTCTCTGTTAAGATTTCACTGATGCAGGAATCTAAGGAACCAATAGATTTTACAGAAACAGGAAATCTTGATGATGAACTTGATGTTCAGGAGGAGGTATGGAGCTATCCTTTTAATTAAATAAAGCATGTGTCTATGATGTATGCTGTTTTATCGGAACTATAGCAATATGAGTGGTGCTGATATATGGGGCCAACCAAGAAAAAATAAAAAAAATATAAAAAAACCCAAAACACCACAGCCTTGTGAGCTCTACAGACTTTGGCAGCTGACTGGCTGATCCAGGGAAAATATTGACTGTGGCACACCCAAAGAGTGGGTTGAGGGATGCCAAAAGTCTGCCCTCCTTATGCACCTAACAGTCAATGCTAGTGAGGGAAGTCACAATGAATCTTTTTTGAAGGTGTAGCAGGTGCCACATGTATTCACACATTCCTACCTCCAGCACCCTCAAGGTTTTATGCCTGCTTCTACCCTACAAAGGCTTAATGCTTTTACCTGAAACTGCTCTCCCCATCCACCAAGCACCAGCCAGTTTTAAAAGCCATAATTTACCCCTAACGTTTTCAGGCTACCTCAGGGACTGAAAAAGAAACAGCCTGACTCAAGACTGACTGTTTTGTGAGGGTTCAACCAGCTGCTTTATAGCCGGTGTTTACTGGGTGTAGGTGGTAATCTCCAGGTCTCAAAGCTCACTTCATCTCCCTGATTGACTTCTGTGATGAAGCTACCAACCAGAGAGATGGCTTCAGGTTACAGCCTTTTAAAATTATTTCCTGGCAGACTCAGTCAGCCAGGACTGAACCCCTTGGTTGTATAGTTATATGCAAAATTTGTTGTTGTTTTTTTAATATGGTGTGTACACAGAACTAATCACCTATTTCCCTCTCACAATTCCCCATCTTTCAAAACTTATTTCATTAGGCCATGCGCAGACTCGCTTCATGAAGGAAAACTATTATGGATATCTTGGACTCCCTGGCAATATTCAGGCACCAATACTATATAAGCATTTTCTGCACTGGGACTTGTCTTTGCACTTGAAGAAAACACTAATTTCTTTGTCTGAACTCTACAGAGCTCTATAAATCTCCAAGTTTTGTCTGTTGACATGTAATCCTTAAAATAGTCAAGTCTGATCAGAAAAATTTGTTCATAGTATCAATGTTGGCAAGATATGGGAGGCAGATCATCAGAACTATTACAGAAATTGCAACCAGCTTTAGGGTTTGTCGGTCTGTGTATATAACCCATATAATCAATGCATATAGGAAAAAATAGCTACTTTATGGTAACCCAGTCCCAGGGGTTGAGGAGATTGTAAACTCTTCTTGAGGGCAGGAACTGTCTCTTATGTGTTTGTATTCTGCCTAGCACAATGGAGCTCCAACCCTGATGGTAGGCCTCAAGGTGCTACTGTAATACAAATAATAAATTCCTCACAAAAGAGAAACAATAGGCAATGGTAGCCCTAGGCCCTGACCTGCAAAAGGATCTGCAATCCCATTTAATTAGTTTCCCAGGATGTTAACACTGCTGCATTCAACAACACACGTCTTTAAAATCTATCTATTAGTCATTCAAAATAATTCCTGGGTTTGTTGCAGCATTACAGTCTCAGTATAAAAAATCCCTTATATAACAGAAATGGAGTACAGATGAAATTTATTCACTCAAAATTGTTTACTATATTGCTATAAAATGTTAATCATATACATGGATAAGGCTCAGTAAGAAGGATTATTACTTAAGAGTCTTGGTTCATTAGTGCTATTTTTAGTAACTCATGCACTCCTGGTTAATAATCATTACTGAAATTAAACATGGATAGATAACACTCCCTTACTCTACAAATAGTCCCATTGAAGTTCACGGAATTTGTGGAATAGGCTGCTATAAAACTGGAGTAAAGATCTGACTTAATATCTAGTTTGGTTTTTGAAATGGGATGTAACAGTATCATTGGTTTAATGAAGAATTAGCTGCATAAACTGTTTCATTTTTTTAATACTCTACAAACTGCTTCTATTCTTCTAAAAAATGTGGACTTTTAAAAGTTATGCTACAATCCCCAGTGCAATAATTTACACAAAATTTAGGATTACAAGAAAACATTTTAACTTTGGTTTTTAAGGCTTTATATTGGCTATGTAAGAAATGATTGTTCCCATGTAATGAATATATGTTTAGATGAAGAATTACACAAATTGTTACATTAAAAATTAAATTAAATTGTAAATAAATTAGTTTTTAAAACTGAAATTCCTTGTGGCAACTACCAATATACAATGTTGAAAAAACATGCAATAAAAACCATACGTAGTCCTTACAAACCATAGGTTTCTAGATTACATCACATTTATGGTCTAAACTTTGTGATCATTTTAGTATCTTCTCATATTTCCTGCTTTGAGCAGGGGGTTGGACTAGATGACCTCCTGAGGTCCCTTCCAACCCTGATATTCTATGATTCTATATTTAAAATTACTTTAATTACAAATTTTATTTCACTGTATCAGACAAAATTTCAACTGGGACCAACCACACACACATTGCACACAGAATATTACCACCATCACAACTGGCATTAATTGGCAGACTCAGATGGGAAGCCAAGCACTAAGAGATTATATCTCTAAGAACCGCATTGAACCTCCATTAAAGTCAGCTGATAGATCCGCAGTGACTTCACCGACAGTTGGACTGGGCCTTTACCCAGAGATGGCCCTTTTTCTGGCAGAGCTGAAACACTGGCGTAACAGTGTGATGCTGTACTTAACCTATGGATAAATAAGGGGTTTTCAGGGCAGTCAAATAGGCTACTACTTTCAAAAGTACAAAGGGCTCAGTCCTGCAAGGTGTTGAGCATTCTCATCCAATCCAGCAAAACACAAGCACATACTTAAATTTAAGCATGAGCAGAGTCAATTGGACTATTCAAGAGTTTAGTGCTTCATTGGGTCAGACTAGAGTGCTTCGCACCTTGTAGGACTGATCTCTAAATTACAAACTTGCTCAGAGCTTGACTCTGCTATTCTTATGTATGTTGATCCGAAAATGGTGGCAGAATTGACATCCATTGATGTCAATGGAAGTGCTGTGTGTGTGCAACAATGAAGGATCAGGCCAATTTCCCTCAGAAACATTACTTCTGATCAACTGTTGTCCATTTGATATACCTTTATATAAAAGAAACTGTAACCACTTACACAATACTGAATATTTTGGTTAACTTGAAAATTGTTAGAAGCCACTTGGGTTTTTATTTTTCTGAGGAACATATAGTAAGGAATATCACGAAATAAAATAAAATAATAGAGTGGTACTGTTAGAACATATTTTTCTTGCTAGAGATGGGCCTTCACTATGAAGTTTGAATCCTGATCCAAACTTTCCTCAAATGTAAATGGCTTTGGATCCAGTATTTTAGTTTGGCTCTCTCTCACATTCTTGCTGCCTAGCATTTAAGAAGAGTAATAATAAAATATAAGGATTTTAAAAATACATTTTCCTTTTAAAATATGATTTTTTAACCAGGATTAATTAATGCAGAATGGGGGTATAGGACAATTATTCACACGCATGGGATGTATATACACTTATTATCTGAGTCATGTTTATATTTGTTTTGAGTTACTAGTACATATATTTACAGTTATCCAGATAAGAATGTTCTCATGGGTTTCCCTTACATTCTTAATTTAATACACCCATCCAAGCTCTAAGAAGAAGAACAGACATCATGAAGAAAATTTCAAATACCTCTGTTCAATGGGGGGGGGGTGGAATGCAAGAGGAGCCATACTTGTTTTTATATGAAGGATACCAAAGTAATGTATTTTACAATATGGCTAAAACCCTGCAGAACTTTGCACTCATGCATAAACCCTTCAAAAGCACAGCTGGATATACTTGTTTTTCAAGCATAATACAGGAATGGCATTTTTCTAAGCATTTTGTGACTATTAATACTGTTAGATCTCTGTATGTCAAAGGTTTACCTTGAAAAGAGATAGATATTTTATTAATCTTTTTACCTTCTAGAAAAGGCACTGTATTTTAAAGAATGTTGTCAGTGACCTAAGGAATAAAAATTGCGCATACTCAAAACCACCCCCTTAGTGTTGCATTTATTTTTCTCTGTATTGCTCTCGTTACTTCTTGTCAGATGTTGTCTGGAAGAAATAAATGCACAATGTGGAAATAGGATTCTTATTTTCCCCCCAGATTTTATCTTTTTAATGTTCTCAGAAAATTTATCACTTTCACACCAGCTTCCCTCATTGCAGGGTCTTCAATGGAGACTGGATTTGGCTGTAGTCACTGGAAAGACTCCCACTGAATTGAATTTCATAGGAATTGTTACTATTTTGACCTTAGCTGAATTTACAATACCCTTATGTGAGAAGCTAAGTTTCTCCTACAGTTATAACATCCTTTACATCCTAGAATTTCCATCTATTATTCCAGGGTGACACATTGGCCACCTGTGTAACAGAGGGCAAAATTTGCCCCCTAGATAGATCAAAACACAGGCAGCTCGTGAGCAGGTGACTGGAAACAGCATCAGCCATGAGCCCCCTAAAAGCTGCAAAACAGCTGCTGTGGATTTGTGGCTCTGCAGTTGTGGCAACTCTCTTTAGTACCATCTGTAGACCTTATGGTGATTTCTCAACGATCTTGTGCAGGAAATGTCTCCACACACTGAAACTCCTCCAAGGCCTGGCTGCGGGCCAGGATTCCCATCATGGACGGTGGGTATCAAAGGCCAGGGAAGTCTGAGTCTCCCCAAACAGCATGACCTCACCCACCCCCAGACCTTCTCCTGCTTTCTGCTAGCCCCTGCGGCTTTTACCCCATGGCTAGGGCTAGCAGGGGACTGGCCTGCAGCTAGGGACTCCGGGTGGCCAAAGCCGGTGCTTGTGCCGCCTGTCTGCCTGTCACTGGGGACTGTGCCACCCACCCAGAGCTGGGAGTGCTTGGGGAGGGGGCCCTCTGGGCTCTGTTGGGAGAATGGGGGGCAGGGCCCCAGGCAGAAGGATTGGGCCAGGGCTAGCCTCCCTGAGCCCAGTTCACCCGCTTCCCATGGCTCTTGGGAGAGATTTAAGCACTCCCTTCTTTCTCTTCCCCTGCACTTGCAAGAACTCATTCCTCCTGTTATGGCTGCAGAGGGTTTTTGAAAGCTCCACATCCTGCCTACTACCCATAACGGCAAAGCGTGGACAAATGACTGTATCCTACTGAATTTCTATACAAAATTAGACACTGCAAATATAAGTTAGGGTCAGAGAAATAATACAAGAGGGCCCAGAGGGACAAGAAATGTGGGAAGAAAAATAACAAAGTGAGACATTTGGAAAAAAAAGCCAGGCCAATGCAATACAAGGAAAAATAGTCCAACACACATATACGGGTGGGATAAAAATGGGAAGTATAAATGCTGAAAGACACCAAGTTGTGAGGACCAGACAGCAAGTTCAGACATGAGTGCAATGTGGCAGAACAAAAAAAAAGCCATTAATTCTAAGTAGGGCTGTCAAACAATTAAAAAAAATAATTGTGGTTAATCACAAGCTTAAAAAATAGTTGCAATTAATTACAGTTTTAATTGCACGGTTAATAGAATTTAAATGTATTATAAATATTTTTGGATGTTTTTCTATATTTTCATAAATATTGATTTCAATTACAACAAAAAATACAAAGCATAGCACACTCAGTTTATATTATTTTTAATTACAAATATTTGCACTGTAAAAAAGAAACAAAAGGTAGTGCAATCTACAAGTCGAAGCATGAATGGACATACAAATGCTTAGCATATCTGGCACATATATACCTTGGAACATATATACCTACAACAGTGCCATGCTAGCGCCTGTCCTCACCTTCAGGTGACATAAATAAACGAGCAGCATTATCTCCTGTACATGTAAACAAACTTACTTGTCTCAGTGATTGGATGAACAAGAAATAGGACTGAGTGGACCTGTAGGCTCTGTATAGTTTTACATTGTTTTATTTTTGAGTACAGTTAGTTATATGGAAAAAATAATTCTACATTTGTAAGTTGCACTTTCACAAAAACCAGATTGCACTACAGTACTTGTAGGAGGTAAACTGAAAAATACTATTTATTTTGTTTCTCTTTTTTACAGTGAAAATATTTGTAATAAAAATATAGAGTGTACAGTGCTCACTTTGTATTTGATGTTGTAACTGAAAACATTTGAAAAGAAAGAAAACATACAAAATATTATAATAAATTTTAATTAGTATTCCCTTATTGTTGAATAGCGCAATTATTTTTGAGTTAATTTCTTTGGCGTTATCGCCTGAGTTAACTGTGATTAATTGACAGCCCTAATTCTAGGCTGCAGATGCGCCACATAGCTAGGCTTGCTGGTGACATTCCCTTAGGTGACTCCTGCAAAGGAAATATCTGTGTGTGTACACCAGAAAGATGCTGACAAGCCACAGTGAGGTCAGAGAAGAGCTACAGGCCCCCTCAGGCCGGGGCTTGGTTCGGAAAGCAGATGTGGAGCCTGGGGAAGCGCTGCCTGTGAGCCTCGGGGGGCATGTTGCTCACTCATCGCCAGGCCTGCAACCTTTGGTGTTTTCCACAGTGCGCCAGGTGCCGGAGCCGCGCGACGCGGGGAGACGCTCCTCGCTCAGTCAGAACCCAGAGCCCGCGTCTAGAGCGCGTAGCTGCGGACAAACGCTCGAAAGAGCCACTGGAGGGACCCCGAAAGGCTCGCGCCGCCCAAGGCCACTGCAAAGCACCCAGCCTGGCGGCACCGCCGCCTCCGCCCGCCCGCCCGGGGCTGGGGTTTGATGAGCTCCCAGGCGGCCGAGTCTCGCAGGGCGGGGCCCTTCTCAGACGCTCCGCGGGCTCTGGGAACAGAGCACCTCCGGCACCGCGGGCCGCAGCGGAGACAATTCTTGAGGGGACTCCAGCTCCCGGCATGCCCTGGGCCACGACAGGGCCATGAAGAGCCAATGTCCCGACTTTGTGGGGCCCGCAAAGCATGCTGGTAGCGACAGTCCCCGGCCCTGCGCAGTGCACCCTGGGAGCTGTAGCTTGCATAGGGCCTATTCGTTTTGCCCACCGAAGCGCGGCCCTCCGGCCCCTGGGCACGCGCGGCTCACTGCGGTTCTCCCTTGACCAGACCCCCCGCGGCATTGACAGCACCGCTTCCGCTTCCGTTGTCCAGGCGCTTCCGGCGTGGTGACTTCCGCTCCCACAGTGCCCCGCGCCGAATCATGGACCACAATGGTGAGGAGGGGAGAGGGAGGGAGCCGCATTTATACCCGGGCGGGCCTGCCCCGAGTCACTGCGCGGAGCGGCCCGGGCAGCCGGCCGCGGGGAGACCCCCCCCGGGAGCGGGCCTGGGGAGCGGCCTGGCGGCCGGGGCCTAGCGCGGCCTGGACCCCAGCGCCGCCGGCCCACAGTGTGGCGGGGAGGGGACTCGGCCGGGCCTCGCAGCCCCCGCGCCCCCGCCAGCCCGCACCCTGACAGCGGGCCCTGGTCCCTTCCGGTCCCTGCCGAGGAGCAGGCCCCGATCCCCATTGGCTTCCTTCGGCGGGGCCCCGAGCGGACGGGGAAGGCCGCTGTGACTGTCCGCCCGGGGGAGCAGGGAAGTGGGAGCAGCCGTAGGCTGTGTGCGGTCCCCTCCGCCATGCGCTGGGGTCGGGGGTACTACAGCAGCGTTCGCCCAGACGTCACTGCCCGAGCAATGGCTGAGGCTCGTCATTTCGAGCTGAAGGATGGGTCCACCTTGTACTGACTTAGCAAGGGACTCTGGTTCCTGGTGTGTAGTTGGCAGATTCGCAGGTGGCCGAGGACGGGAAACACCTGGCTGTATCTGCTACGCTAGAAGTATGTACTGGTTGTATAACGCGCTGCACTTTTTGTAGCTGGTTCTCGTCCATTGGCCTAAGAAGCAGGCAAACCAGTAGGGATTGCAGGCTAACATAAAGGTTGCAGGTTCAAATCTGCAGTATATTAATGCTGCTCCTTTGGCAGCATATTCCATGCCTTTTATTGGTTGTGTGGGCCTGAGAGGAGCATTTAAAAATCAAGGTTTTGTCTAGGTAGAAAAATCCTGAGATTTTTACAAAACTTGAGATTTATCATAGTGGCATTGCTTAAAACTTTATTTTCTTATTCTGCTTGCAGTATGCTATGTTGATGTTCTCAAAGTTTCTGGCATAGAAATACCAGAATTGAACACTGTTCTTTACCTGGTTGCTGCAAATCGTCCCTGGATGCACACCTTTTGTTACTGCTATGTATATATAGCATGGGTTTGGGGATTACTTTGAATGTAGTCTAGAGTTCATCACTAAGGCTACGATTTAGTCACAGGTATTTTTAGTAAAAGTCATGGACAAGTCACAGGCAATAATGAAAAAGTCATCACCAGTGACCTATCAGTAACTTTTACTAAAAATATTGTTAACTAAATCTTACCTGCTGGGGTGGAGGGGAGGTGCTCCAACAGATGCTGCTGCTTCTGGGGATGGGGGGCAGCCCAGGGCCCTGCTGATGTTGCTGCTCCCCGGGAAGGTGTGGGGGGGGCCCCACCCCTCCAGGCCATAGGGTAGCCCTACTGCTGCCCCTCTGGGATTGCTGCTCTGGCACAGCACCCGGGATCAGTTGCCTGGGGTTGCTGGATTAGAGGCCACTGCGGGTCAGCTGCTGCAGCTGCGGAAGTCGTGGAGGTCCTGGAAAGTCACAGAATCTGTGACCTCCATGAAAGATTCACAGACTTATTCATCACGTACAGAAACAAGTGACTAAATAAGAAGCTACAATTCTATTAATTAACTGACAATTAATTAAAATGTGTTAGAATACAACTGAAAATTTAAATTTATAAAAACTCAAAAGCATAAGATTTCTCTTACATGAATTTGAGTGAGCTTTAGTAGTTTTTATTTGGGTCAGAACTGTGACAAGCGACTCAGACATTCATAGAGATGTGTTAATTTGTGGTGTGACTCCATTGACTTCTGAAGTCAATGTGGATTTACATCAGATGAATGTGACCCATAGAATTTAAGAGATAGAAAAGACTTATTAGATCAGTCAGTCTACTTCCTGGAAGTCACTACAGGTTTTTTCCTTACTGTAATTTTTTCAGTGTTTTATCCAGTCTAGTTTTAAATCCTCCAAGTGTTGGGGCTGTCACCTTTTCCCTAGTAATCTCTCTTAGGAAGTTGTTTTTCTAATATTTGGTCTATAGTTATTTTTGCTGTGCAATATTATTTGTGTAGTTAGCACAGTTAGTGCACATGGGGTAAATTGCCCAATAAATAACCAGAAGAGTTCTGTTGCCCAGAAGAGTTTCCTGTGTAAAAGCACGTGCAGGTACAGAGTAGGGGTACGTTTGCTCTTTTTATCCAGAATACTGTATTTCTCACACCAGATGGGTTTTCAGATGGAGGGAACTTAACTTACAGTGTCATCCCATTACTCTTGATTATAAATACATTCTCTACCATTCTAAGAGTTCTTACTTTTTCTCCTGATTTAGCCATACTGATACCTACTTGATTCTTTTATCCTTCTCTCAGAAAAATACCTCATTCAATCACTCAAGCCCTATAATCGTCTTTGTTAATCTTCTCAGAAGGTTCTGATCTTGAAGTACCAGAACGGAACTTTCTGTTGTAGGTATCTGCGCTGGCAATGAGATGGACTGGATTGCCTAAAACAGTGGTTCTCAAACTTTTGTACTGGTGACCCCTTTCACATAGCAAGCCTCTGAGTGTGACCCCCCCCCCATAAATTAAAAACATGTATTTATATATTTAACACCATTATAAATGCTGGAGGCAAAGCGGGGCTTGGGGTGGAGGCTGACAGCTTGCAGCCTCCCACATAATAACCTCATGACTCCCCTGAGGGGTCCCGACCCCCAGTTTGAGAACCCCTGGCCTAAAACGTATATCTGATCTCTATATTCCATGTGTGCAGACACATCAGTGTTCTGCAGACAGGGGCTATCCGCTTTTTTGCAGTGCCTCAGTATGCAATTCAGAATTGTTCCCCCTGTTGACCTCTGCTCTGAAATTGCAGTGTTCCTTTAAGTTGGCTGCCCAGGAATGCATGTGAGCATCATCATACATTTTATTATAAACGGAGTCATAATTTCCCAATATGAGGAACATCCACAAGCTTGATATATTGTCTGTGTGATGCACCAGTCCCGACTGCCTCTGTGTGTGTGTCGTTACTGCTTTGTACTCCTCCATATATTTTCTCAGATTGTAAACTGCTTGGGCAGGGACTGTCTTTTTCTTTGTTTGTACAGCACCTAGCACAGTGGGGTTCAGATCCATCACTAGGGTTCATAGGTGCTACAGTAATACCATTGCATAATATTTTCATGTAATGAGGGCCCTGTTTATTGCCTAGACATTGTCCTTGCCCATTGTCTTGGGAATTGACATGTGTCAGGGTGTCTCTTGCCTCCCTTGCACTGGAGTTTTAAGATTAAAACTGCTCTTAAGAGGGGTTTGTGTGTGTGTGTGTGTGTGTGTGAAGGCCAAGACTATAACAGGGTTCACAAAAGAACTAGATAAGTTCATGGAGGATAGGTCCATCAATGGCTATTAGCCAGGATGGGTAGGGATGATGTCCCTAGCCTCTGTTTGCCAGAAGGTGGGAATGGGCGATGGGATGGAAAACTTCATGATTACCTGTTCTGTTCATTCCCTCTGGGGCACCTGGCAATGGCCACTGTCGGAAGACAGGATACTGGGCTAGATGGACCTTTGGTCTGACCCAGTAAAGCCATTCTTATGTGTGTAGGGGGATTAGCCTTTGATTTTACATAAATATGTTATCAGATGTGCTGGTAAAGCCTTATTAATTCTCTGTTTGCTATATTTGGTCACTGATGTTCCAGTGATGTGTTAAATAAGATGTTGTAGATTCCAAGGCCAAAAGGGATCACTCTGATGCTCAAGTCTGACCTCCTTTATAGCCCAGGCCATAGAACTTCCCCAAAATAATTCTTAGGTCATATCTTTTAGTAAAATATCCCATCTTCATTTAGAAATGGTCAGTGATGGAGAATACACCGTGACTGTAGTGAATTATTCCCATGGTTAATTACCCTCACTCAAAAAAGTATGCCTTATTTCCAGTCTGGATTTGTCTAGCTCAGTGGTCTCCAACCTTTTTATGCCCAAGATCACTTTTTGAATTTAAGGGCAACCCAGGATCTGCCCCGCCCCTTCCCCCAAGGCCTGACCCCACTCACTCCCCCCCCCCAGGTCCCTGGGAGAGGGGGACAGCACATGACTCTGCGTGCTGCCCCTCTCTGCAAGCACTGCCCCCTCAGCTCCCATTGACCACAGGTTCCCGGCCAATGGGAGCTGCAGGAGCAGTGTTTGCAGGCAGGAGCAGCACGTGGAGGGAGACCCCCCCCCCGGCGCTGCGGGGTGCACTGGCCACTTCTGGGCCTAGCGTGAGGCCTGGGCAGTCAGGGAGCCTGTCTTAGCGGCAGCCCTGCTGTGCTGCCGGAGATCTTCTGGGATTGACCAGTCAGTCTAACTTCATCTTCTACCTGTTGGATTGTGTTATATCATTCCTGCTAGAATGAAGAGCCCATTATTAAATATTTTTTCTATGTAGACTGTAATCAACTCATCCCATAACCTTCTCTTTGTTATACTAAATCAGTGGTTCTCAAACTTTTGTACTAGTGACCCCTTTCACATAGCTAGCCCCTTATAAATTAAGAACACTTTTTTTTTATATATTTAATACCATTATAAATGCTGGCGGCAAAGTGGGGTTTGGGGTGGAGGCTGACAGCTTGTGACTCCCCCATGTAGTAATCTTGTGACCCCCTGAGGGGTCCTGACCCCCAGTTTGAGAACCCGTGTACTAAATAGATGAGCTCTCTGTGTCTGTCACTGTAAGGCATGTTTTCTGATCCTTTAATCGTTCTCATGGCTGTTCTCTGAACCCTCTCCATTTTATCAACATCCTTCTTGAATTGTGGGCACTAGAAATGGACACAGTATTCCAGCAGCAGTTTAACCAGCACTAAGTACACTGAGGTAAAACAGCCTCCTACTCAAGATTCCCCTGTTTATGCATCCCAGGATTACATTAGTTCTTTTGGTCACAGCATCACATTGGGAGCTCACATTCAGCTGATTATCCACTATAACCTCCAAATCTTTTTCAGTCACTACTTCCCAGGATAGAGTTCCCCATTCTGTAAGTATGGCCTACTTTTTTTGTTCCTAGGTGTATACATTTACCTTTAGCGTATTAAAACACACATTGTTTGCTTGTGCCCAGATTACCAAGCAATCCAGATTGCTCTGAATCTGTGAACTACCCTCTTTATTGATTACCATTCCCCCAATTTTTGTGTCATCTGCAAACTTTATCAGAGATGATTTTATTTTCTTTCAGGTCATTGATAAAAATGTTAAATAGCATAGGGCCAAAAGCTGATCTCTGTGGGACCCTACTAGAAACATACTTGCTTAGTGGCGATTTTCCCATTTACAGTTACATTTTGAGGCCTATCAGTTTTAATCCATTTAACATTTACTATGTCAATTTTATATTGGTCTAGATTTTAATGAAAATATCATGTGATACCAAGTGAAATGCTTTACAGAAGTCTAACTATATTACATCAACACTATTACCTTTATTAACCAAACTTGTAATCTCATAAATAAAAGATATCAAGTTAGTTTGATAAGATCTATTTTCTGGAAATGGTTGTTGATTTGCGTTAATAATAGTACCCTTCTTTATTAATTGAGCCCCATCTCAGCTGTTCCATTATTTTGCCCAAGATCATAAATGGAATATGTTTGTCTTTTGGTTTCCCTTGTAAACAGTATATACGAAACCGTTCCTGAGGGAAGATCCGTGTTCATTAGTTGTACAGTGTTTATTCCAAGGAGCCCTAATCATGAATTAGGGTACTTCTGTGCAAGATGCTGTACAAACACACAATAAAAAGACAGTCTGCCCCAAAGAAGTTACAGTTTGAGAAAGAGAGAGACTGATTCACTCCAAAACTGATTTCATTATAAATGTCATATTACTGCATAATTTCATTTATGACCAATACTGTTGGCATGACCTGACAGTTTGAAGGTACCATGTGAGCAATAGATTAAGATTTTTTTCAAACAAGTAAATGAAGGCTTAAACTAGCTTTAATAAAATCAGTGTTTTCCTTAAAATGTCTCTGCTAATATCTAATCCTTTCAGAAACTAACGTATAAAATAACTGGAAAATGACAGTAAACATATTTTTCTCTTATATAGACAATGATTTGCAAGGCACTAATAGTTCTGGATCGTTGGGTGGTCTTGATGTTCGCAGACGAATCCCTATAAAGCTCATCTCCAAACAGCCCAACAAAACCAAACCTGCACCACGCGCTCCAAGAATTATGAACAGGATGCCTTCAAAGGCACAGGCTGGTGATGAAGGTAAACTAATTTAAATAGTTTAATGCTATAGAAGGAAAGGGTATTAATTTATTATTATTTATATTGCAGTGGTGCTCGGGGGCCATACTCAGTATTGGAGAACTAATATGTTAGATGCCGTCCAAACTTATAAGAATACAGGTTAGAGGCCTCTAGGTGCTTCTGCAATATAAAAAAATAAATGGTCTCTGTCTTCAGAGTGTAGCACTACTTCTGTTACTTTTCCTTGCGGAATGGAATTAAGGCAGGCTGCAGACATTGGAAATGCTGTAGCATTTCTTGATGATTGTAATGTAGAATGGCATGTGTTTTTAATAGCAACTTGGGTCAATTAGAAAAATTGTTTTTTTTCTTCCCCCCTCCCATTCCCCCCAGAAGAATTTGATTATAATGAAGAGGAGCGGTATGAGTGCAAAGGAGCGGACATGTTTGGGAATCCAAGAAGATTCCATGGACACATATTTTGGGACTTTAAGGTACACTCATGAATGCAATAGTTCTGATGATACTATACGTTAAATTTGAAATCCTTAGGACGTAAGCTAATTCTTAATATTCTCAGAGTGCAGAGCATCCTACTTATCTTTAGAGAAATCAAATAAAAAATAAGTGCTACCACTGCTTTCTGAAACTATATTCTGTGCTGTGTTCTCAGATTGTATGTAGTTCTCTGTTCCTTATTAAATATTTATGAACTTTCAAGCATATTGGTAATACCCTAACGAAATAAGGAGCCCTAATGAATGCTATTTTGACAGATAAACTTGCTGGGAGAAAAGGATGATACCCCAGTCCATTTCTGTGACAAGTGTGGATTGCCTATCAAATTGTATGGGCGCATGGTGAGTAGAGCTGTATTGATAGAAAAGCTACCCTGCTGTGAACTAACATGAAGTCTATACCTGTTCTTGGAAAAGTGCTCTGTGCTCCCATTGGCATATGGGTAGTTAGCTAGTGCAAGTGTAACGTCATACAAAACAGCTACTTAACTTTTTTTTTTTTTTTTTAAAATAGGAGTCACAGCTTCCCACTAAGTAGAATTATTGTAAAGTTAGGCCCTGATCCTGCATTGAGATGCACATAGATGCATACCTATCCCATGCAGAGCTCATTGACTTCAGGCTCTGCATGAGCAAAAGGGTATATACCAATGCGTCTCAGTATAAAATCAAGGCCTTAATTTGTACAAGAACTCCAAGCTGTTCTTGTTGCAGATATCTTCTGCTGATGTCTCCTTGCTTGGTTAAGGGATAAAATCGCTTTGGAAGAGTGGCTGACATGGTGCTTGATCCTGCTGCCATTGTAGTCCATTTAAAAATATCTATTGACTTCAGTGGAAGCATAATAGGCATAATAAGCATAATTATTTAAGCTCAGTACCAATGTGGACAGAAGAACAAATGGATATAAACTGGCCACTAGGAAATTTAGACTAGAAATTAGACGAAGGTTTTTAATCATCAGAGGAGTGACGTTTTGGAATAGCCTTCCAAGGAAAGCAGTGGGGGCAAAAGATCTATCTGGCTTTAAGATTAAACTCGATAAGTTTATGGAGGAGATGGTATGATGGGATAACATGGTTTTGGTAATTAAATATTCATGGTAAATAGGCCCAATGGCCTGTGATGGGCTATTAGATGGGGTGAGATCTGAGTTACCCAGGAAAGAATTTTCTGTAGTATCTGGCTGATCAATCTTGCCCATATGCTCAGGGTTTAGCTGATCGCCATATTTGGGGTCGGGAAGGAATTTTCCTCCAGGGCAGATTGGAAGAGGCCCTGGAGGTTTTTCGCCTTCCTCTGTAGCATGGGGCACGGGTCACTTGCTGGAGGATTCTCTGCTCCTTGAAGTCTTTAAACTACGATTTGAGGACTTTGATATCACAGATATAGGTGTGAGTTGTTTTTTTTTGTAGGAGTGGTGGGTGAAATTCTGTGGCCTGCGTTGTGCAGGAGGTCAGACTAGATGATCATAATGGTCCCTTCTGACCTAAATATCTATGAATAGGCCCATTTAGCCTTAAAGCAACTTATTTTTTTAAGCTAAGCATTGTATATTACTTGATGACTTTAACTGAGTTAGTAAATACTAGATGTTACTCATTTCTGTGCTCCTTTAAAGCAGTGATATAACAGAATGCAAAGAATAAAGTTAAAATATTGACTAAAAGTTAATAGATGCTGAGGGATTTAACTTTGGCTTAATTTTTTAAAAATTAGCATTGCATTTTGAGTCACTAACCTTTATAGTCCTAATTCAGGCCAACCAACCTTTATTATTAAGATGCTTAGGGGAGCATTTTTATTTATTTATTTTATAGACCGTGAAGACATTTGTGGTGTTAAGTTGTAATCTTTCCTTTTACTCACTTGCTCCTTGTAGCATCTGGGGTGTGCTGAAAAGCATTTCAGGAATGTAGTTTGATTCATTAGGTCTTGCCTACACAATGGTTATGACCAAGTCAGGAGGAATTGTTACACCAGTTTGGCCGTTGACCATTTAAAAGTTGTTTTGCAGACTGGTCCTATGTCTCTGTAATGGGGTTTGTAATATAAGTGGATTGTCCAGAGTTTTAACTTGCCTGTGACGACGTTAAAAACACACCTACACTACATCGTGGAACCATGTTTTTACTAGTTTGGGAAGAACAATGTGGTAACTTGATTCCTTGAGTCACTTATAGTTGTAGTAGAGATGCCAAGGCTCAGATATGCCAGTTAAGAACTTTACAGGCTGCACTATGAATCCAGTTCTGCTGTGTAGTCTCTTCCTTATTTTAAAGCCTGGGTGAATACCAGTCTATTTGGAGAACTGTACCAATTAGCGAGACATGGACCTTAGGCACTGGCCGTCAAAGCCACTGTGTCCTGTTCAGTTGTGCCTTCGCTGACCTGTCACAGAACTTGAACTATTCCAACTGCCAGGATGGAAATTTTCAACTTGATTTGGAGAAGTGCAAGCTCCATCCAAGTTAATGTGTGCACAGTTACATGGGAGACTGGCAGAAGCAGAGCACTGAGTCCTGCTAAAAGAACTGTGATTAGCAAGGGGGAGCCTAGAATACCAGTTGCTAAACCATGAAGTACCGGTACTGGTGTTACTAAGTCCCCATAGCAGGGACAGCTGAAATATATGGCTGTAGTTTCCATAAACAGCCTTGCCTCGCTGCCATAGGAAGAGCTCGTGGTGCATTCTTTGCATTTTCTTTTTAATGGAATGTACCTTATTCAAGCTATTTTTGAAAATGTCCCATCAAAGGTACTGCATACTTTGTTACGTATAGGTGTATCTTGTCCATTTCCCAGCATGCATTTCAGACAACTTAAATATAAGAATTTTATTTTCAAGAAGATACACACTGAGAAAGCATGTTCGTGAGGGAGGAATGTATCAAAACTTATTTAATTTTTCAAAAATACATTCTATAAATGACATAATGGTTTAATGAAGCGATTGTTTGTGTGTCTCTAGATACCTTGCAAGCATGTTTTCTGCTATGACTGTGCTATATTACATGAGAAGAAGGGCGACAAGATGTGCCCAGGGTAAGTTCACTAGTGATTGCTTATTAAAAAGGGAGAATATACTGGAATAATTTAAACTGCTTATTTTCACATATGTCTTAATTTTTGTTTGTTGAAAAAACAGCTCAGTAGGAAGAAGCAAAGAATGCTTTTGCTGTACCAGAGGGGTTGTAGTTGACACTACATTGTCATCCAGATATTGAGAGATTCAGTTTAACTGTTGATGTTTAAATTAGGGCTGTCAAGCAGTTAAAAAAAATAAACGATTAAAAAGATAATTGCGATTAATCACACAATTTAAAAAAAACCCAAACATTTATTTAAATATATTTGAAAATGTAGAAAACACAAAAATATTGATTTCAGTTACAACCCAGAATACAAAGTGTACAGTGCTCACTTTATATTATTATTTTTAATTACAAATACACTGGCCCCTCACTAGAACGCGGGGTTCGGGATCCATGCGCGGTACCGTGTTAATGAGGGGACCGCGTTACCATGGATCCCAATTTAAATATTTAAATTTGGGATCCACCACCACAACCGTGCTATATGGGAATCCGCGCTCTAGCTATGCATGCTCTAGCGAGAGTCCGCTGTATTTGCACTGTAAAAAAGAAAAGATAGTATTTTTCAGTTCACCTTATACAAGTACAGTAGTGTAATCTCTTTATCATGAAAGTTGAACTTACCAAGGTAGAATTATGTACAAAAAATAACTTCATTTTTTTTTTAAAAAAGTAAAACTTTAGAGCCTACAAGTCCACTCAGTCCTACTTCTTGTTCAGCCAATTGCTCAGACAAACAAGTTTGTTTACATTTGCAGGAGATAGTGCTGCCTGCTTCTTGTTTACAATATCGCCTGAAAGTGAGAACAAGCATTCACATGACACTGTTGTAGCCGACCACAAGATATTTATGTGCTAGATAAATTTTAAGATTCATATGTCCCTTCATGCTTCAGCCACCATTCCAGAAGACATGCGTCCATGCTGATAATGGGTTCTGCTCAATAACCATCCAGAGCAGGGCAGACCAAAGCAAGTTCATTTTCATCCTCGGAGTCAGATGCCACCAGGAGAAGGTTGATTTTCTTTTTTGGTGGTTTGGGTTCTGTGGTTTCTGCATTGGAGTGTTGCTCTTTTAAAACTTCTGAAAGTATGCTCTACACCTAGTACCTCTCAGATTCTGGAAGGCTCTTCAGATTCTTAAACCTTGGGTCGAGTGATTTAGCTGTCTTTAGAAATCTCACATTGGTATCTTCTTTGCGTTTTGTCAAATCTGCAGTGAAAGTGTTCTTCAAACAAACAGCATGTGCTGGGTTATCATCCGAGACTGCTATAACATGAAATATATGGCAGAATGCGGGTAAAACGGAGTAGGAGACATACAATTCTTCCCCCAAAGAGTTCAGTCACAAATTTAATTAATGCATTATTTTTTTAACAAGCGTCATCAGCACGGAAGCATATCCTCTGGAATGGCATGAAGGGGCATATTAATGTTTAGCATAAATGGCATTTAAACACTTTGCAATGCCAGCTACAAAAGTGCAGTGCGAACGCCTGTTCTCACTTTCAGGTAACGTTGTAAATAAGAAGCGGGCAGCATTATCTCCCGTAAATGTAAACAAATTGTTTGTCTTAGTGATTGACTGAACAAGAAGTAGGACTGAGTGGACTTGTAGGCTCTAAAGTCTTACATTCTTTTGGTTTTGAGTGTAGTTATGTAACAAAAAAAAAAATCTACATTTGTAAGTTGTACGTACACGATGAAGAGATTGCACTACAGTACTTGTATTTTTAAATTCACCTCATACTACACCGGACCCTCGCTAGAACGCGGGTTTTGGGATCCATTCGTGGTACTGTGTTAACACGGGGACCACATTAAAATGAATTGCAATTAAAGTAATTAAATTTGGGATCCATGGCCACGACCGTGTTATATGTGAATTCGCGCTATATAGACGCGCATTCTAGTGAGGGTCCAGTATATTTCTTTTGTTTGCCATTTTTACAGTGCTAATATTTTGTAATATAAAGTGAGTACTGTTAACTTTGTATACTGTTGTAACTGAAATAATATATTTGAAAATGTAGAAAAACATCCAAAAATATTTAATAATTTTAAATTGATATTCTATTGTTTAACTTAAAAACATTAATAGCAATTAAAAATATTGTGACTAATTGCAGTTTTAATCGCACTGTTAATCACGTGAGTTAACTGATTAATCGACAGCCCTAGTTTAAATGGTAAATAGAAGATATTTAAAATAAGTAGTTGACATATTTGTGTTCAGTCTTGCCGTTATTACCTGCAATAGCGTAAATGACAGTTCACTAGTAGTTAAGGCTCACTTACTAATTGTATACCCTCATCTCAAGAACCCCTTCTCTTTTGTGCTTTTTGACACATCTTAGAATATGATACAGATTATGGGACGTCAGTTCTAAATGTCTCCTCAGGAAATGTTGATGTACTTTGTAGCTGTGCTTCTATAGGAGAATGTCTGTCTAATTTTGAAATATTGTAATTTAATTTGAATTAAGGAAATACAAGCTTTTTGTGTTGCGTTGGCACTAAAAAATGTTACTTCTAATATGTAGAATTGTGGAATGATCATTTAGCCTAAATATTTCTAGATTCACAGCTGTTGGTGATGATAATAAACTGATCTTTTTTTCTAATTTAGCTGTAATGATCCCGTGCAGCGAATTGAGCAATGTGTGCGAGGGTCTCTCTTCATGTGTAGCATTGTTCAAGGGTGCAAGAGAACATATTTGTCTCAGAGAGACTTACAAGCTCACATCAACCATCGTCATATGAGAGCTGGAAAACCTGTTACCCGTCCTCCACTTGAACCTGTTCATCCTCCTATTGCCCCACCTCCTGCTGAAATTCCTGAGCGTTTCATAATGCCACCTGATAAGCATCATATGAGCCATATCCCACCAAAGCAGCACCTCATGATGCCGCCACCTCCTTTACAGCATGTGCAGCACGAGCATTATAACCAACCACATGAGGACATTCGTGCACCCCCTTCAGAGATGTCAATGGCTCCACCACCACCTCGCTCGGTCAGTCAGGATACTTTTCGTATTTCCACGAGAAAACACAGCAATTTAATAACTGTCCCTATTCAGGATGATTCAAATTCAGGTGCTCGAGAACCACCTCCACCAGCCCCAGCACCTGCTCATCATCATCCTGAATATCAGGGTCAACCAGTGGTATCCCATCCTCATCATATTATGCCTCCACAGCAACATTATGCACCACCCCCGCCACCACCACCACCAATAAGCCATCCAATGCAACATCCTCCCCAGGGAGCAGGTACTCCTCATATGGTTTATAGCCAAGCTCCACCACCACCGATGACCTCTGCTCCACCACCAATAACCCCTCCCCCTGGACACATAATTGCCCAAATGCCACCATATATGAATCACCCTCCTCCAGGACCTCCCCCTCCTCAACATGGTGGCCCACCTGTAAATGTAAATGCACCCCCTCCCCATCACTATAATCCTAACTCTTTGCCGCAGTTCAGTGAAGATCAAGGAACTCTCAGCCCTCCTTTTACACAGCCTGGGGGAATGAGTCCGGGGATGTGGCCCGCTCCAAGAGGGCCTCCTCCACCCCCAAGAATGCAAGGTCCACCTTCTCAAGCCCCACTTCCTGGACCACATCACCCAGATCAAACCAGATATAGACCATACTACCAATGATATTAACAATAATTTGAACTGAGTATGCTATGGGAAGGATAAACTATATACAGCAGCCTTTTAATGAATCTGTTTTTGGGGTCTCTCTTTTTTTTTTTTTTTTTTCCCTCCTTTTCCCCCCTTCCCCTTTCAAAGAAATACAATGGTTGTGACTAACACACTCTGGGGACTAGACTCTTGATTGATTTTTATACCTCGACCGTAGGACTCTGACTTCAAATATACTGTAGTGCTAAGATAAGTGGCTCAGTAGATAACAGCTACATTTTTAACAAACTGTGTCCCTAGTGAGGTTAAAGTCTCTGAGAGATGGTTATTTGTAATATTATTTCCTGAAAAATTGAACACCCATTGTACCACTCTATTGTTTTTGTTAAATCCAATGTTTAGTTTTACTTGTGATACTTTTTTGTTAACCTGTGTACAATAATTAAATTTAAATATGGTTGTAAAAATGCTGGGTTTTTATGTGAATTTGAGCACAGACACAATTTCTGAAAAAACATTTCATGTTTTGACACTAATACTTTTCCATATGGCATTATAATATAATGTTCGGTGTAAGAGACGTTCAAGTTTTCCTTAGCAGTAACATTGTAGTAAAGTCTGACGATCCAAGTTTCAGGAGCTGTAAATCTGAAGTGCAGAATCTTGCATTTCACACAGATTTTTAAATTTTGAGGCAACTTTGGGCGCACAGGGTGAATGGTACATGAAAGACACAGTTTTGGTGATAACATGAAGCCATGTTGTCTTAACATTTTAAAATCTTCTTTTCTTAGCTCACTTCTTGTTTGGAAAATTCTGGTTAACTTGAGATCTCATACACTCCCTACTGGTGTTGAATTCATGTCTTGTGCATTTACTCAATGGATGTTTTCACATAAAAGGTACCATGTATTGACTCACCACGTTCCTGATATGAAGGAATATGATTTTTTGGGACTTGTTTTTTGCTTTTTCTATATAAATGGTAATGTAGAGTAGGAGTATTCTACTTTGATAACCTGGAGTTAGGGATCTGACATCTCTTATGCAGATTAAAAATACATGTGTATAAATCATGTCAAATTTTTTTGCCAGATTTGATGACATGGCTAATGGTTTACAGGATTTAATAATATGTTTTAACCATGGTCTTAAGTAGATTTGATACTGTCGGGTCCCTTTGGGCCCCAAATTTAGGTTTTTGTAAAACTATTTTTTTTTTTTTTAATCCATTGAAAACAGGTGTAAGAAATAAATATCCTATTTAACACTAGTTGTGTTAGTGCAGGAGAGCCAGAGAATCCAACTGTTTACACTGCTCTCATTGTCCAAGCAGAGTGCTCACTTTTTACATTGCAGCCAACATTAGTGTTGAAAAATCAACATTTAAAAAAAAACCAAAACTTTTAAAAATTAAGGGGGTTTAGAGATAACTAATCTATTTTTGACCTAGGTGTCTAGTCTCACATTGTTTTAGAGGCACGATGTAGGAAACCATCTGCTTGTTAGAATTTTCTCAAAGGCTTAATTTATTTACTTCCGTAAGTTCTGTTTTTGCCTCTAACCTAATATAAGTTGTTCGCATTGAGCCTGTCAGAGCACCTTTTGGCAGAACATTCCAGACTTTCTAATGTTGCATATAAAATGAATGTTGTCTGGCCGTCACGTCAAGGACTCTGTTAGGCTTGTGTTCTGTTCCTGAATCTGCCATTGATGTGCTGGGTGATGTTGGGACCTGAGTTAGGACCTGAGTTTTGAATTTAGGTGCATGCAAACTCCATAAATGGGTGTGAAAATCAAATACTTATTTTGCACAAATAGCTATTATGTGTCGGATTGTCCCATTGCCTGTGCGGTTGTAATGTGACTGACTTAAAAAAAAAATCAGGCTTCTTTGCCTTGGTTTCCCTATCTGCAAAATAGGAATAATACCCACCATTGTTAAACTATGGCAGAGACCAATCCAATACACAGGATTTCTGCAACTTTTATTATATTGCTTTTAGGGGTGACAAGTTCATTCTGAGAAACACTGAAGAGGAAGTACTTGCATGTGTTTTGCATTACTTGGCTATTTACAAATGTAGCAATACAGGAAACTATTTCTCTGTTCTCTGGTGCATACTTCAGGTCCTTCCAAAGGACAAATTCAGCAACGTTTGTATCTAGTTCAAGTACAGCCTTTCTAGATTTACTTATATCCATGGGTAAATTCTAAATTCATGGGTTATGTCTGGTTTTGTGCTAATTCTCAAGTAAGTTTCGCTGTCTTTTTCTCTTTGGACACATCTTGGTGGCAGAATAGGTACAATTTCCCGTCAGAAGAAGAGCGATGGAGTATAAGCTCAAATAAGTATCTAATGCATGGGAAATATGATTTGAACTTCTAAGTTTCTAAATGTATTACATTGTCAGGAACAATGTACTATGCAAGACTTGTGTTCATTTTCATTTGATTTCTATGTCAGATTAGGATATTAAAGTGTGTTATGAATTGCATTTCCATTTTGGCAGATTTAGTTCTATGAGTTAAAACAATTCTTGCTCAGTTGGTATTAATCATCTCTGTCTAGTAATGATACACTGATAACTGATTTTGCAGGTAAATTATATACACATTGTGCTTTTAGGCTATTTTGTCTATAGCAAAATTGAAGTTGAAATAATGCATTAGCTTTTATTATTATTGGGAACAATAAATGAAAATCGTGAGGTTTAATGCTCCAATTTTATTCTTAAAATAATAAGTTAGTCACTAAAACACAGTTTTGGAAATTGTGACTTGAATCTTACTACCTCCCCAAAACTCATGGGTATTAATTTTGAATTTAGTTTTTTGTTTTTATGCTAATAGCATCAACCAGGATTGGAGCCCAGTTTTGCTAAGCACTTTCAGACTCAGTATCAGGCAGTCCTTGACCAGAAGACTTTACAATCTAAAAATATTCTTTGGTATGTCACTTTCACACCACATTACTACATATCACTCTTTGGGATGTAAGATCAGTCAAGATGGCTTTAAGGGTTGAGTGATGGTCTTGTGGGTAATGTCTGGAGTGAGACTCTAAAGATCTGGGCTCAATTCCTGGCTCTGCCACTAACTTCTTGTGTGACATTTAGTTATACTATTGATTACAAAGCCAGAAGGGTCCATTGTGATCTTCTAGAGTGACCTTGGGCAAGTCACTTAATCTCTCCATGCCTCAGCTCCCCATCTGTTAAATGGGGATAATAATTCCTTGGTCTGTTTAGGCTGAAATTCAGAAAAGCACTTAAGAATATTCTTAAAGTTGTGTGTGCTTAAGTGTTTTCCTGAATAGGGATGCTTTTCTGAATCAGAATCTTAGATTGCAAACTTTTTGGGCAAGGATTATCTGTTACTATGTGTGTTTACAGTGGCAACTCCAAAGTAGGCCTGATCTTGGTGGAGGCCTCTAGGTACTAATGTAATAAAAAACCCAAAATAATCAGCAGCAGCAACATATATTTGCATAATTTAATTTTTCAGTTTAAAGTGCAGTTCTGTTTTGAAAAATCTAACAATTCTCTTTAGATTCCTAATCTCCATCACTGTCATATTTCTCGTGTAGTTTCAAGTTTGTCTCTCTGACTCCCAAGTCCAATCTGCTCAATTTACAAATAGGAAGATGTTTTCTCCCTTTCTGCTTGCCCTGCAAATTTAGCCTGGAACTTGAAAGTCAAGCTGGGTCTTTTCAAGCATAAACATCACCATTTTCAGCTGCAGGGGCTTAGTAAACAATTTGTTTGATATGGGAACTGTAATAGAATGCACTTGACTCTCTCCTACCTTTGTTAACTCTGCAGTGCTAGTGGGAATGATTGGTAATGAATATTTTATTTTGATCTGGAAAGCAGCAATGACTGAATATACAAAGGCAGTGAGGCAATAGGAGGGTTTGAGTAAAAAGTTTATATTTTTAGGTAGTCACTCTTCAGATTAGAACCACAACTCTATAATTTAGGTGGGGGAAGTGTGATTTAGTGTATTTAAGTGTTTCAAAGTGTGTTTTAGACATTCTTGATTGGGCTGTTTTTTTATCCATCAATAAAAATCTGCGCTAGATCATAGAATTAACTATTCAAAAATATTTCAAAACTAGCCTTCATCTTAGAGCTGGGTGAGTCCCAAGGCAATGCTCTCACCAAACTAATAATAAAATCACTTTTACTATTACTAGTGACTCCATGTATGCATGCACTTAGCATTTAAAGACAGCATGAGCAAGAAATGGGTAACAGCCCATTTTGGGAGGGCACAGGAGTAGGGAGGGGAGCAATAAGACTTGTGGCGAAGTGTGCTCTGTGTGGGAAAGGAAAACTCCTATCTAGATTTAAGATGAGGATAGGGAACAGACTATATAATCATAGATTCTAAAGCCAGAAGGAATCATAGTGACCATCTGGTCTGACCACTTGCATAACACAGGCCATAGAACTTCCCTGAATTATTTCCTAGAGCAGGTCTCTTTAAAAAAAAAAAAAAAATAAATAAAAAATCCAGCCTTGATTTAAAAATTGCCAGTGATGGAGAATTCATCTCAACTCTTAGTAAATTGTTCCAATGGGTAATTAACCTCACTGTTAAAAATGTGTGCCTTATTTCCAGTCTGAATTTTTCTAGCTTCAGCTTCCAGCCATTGGATCTTGTTAGACTTCTGTCTGATAGACTGAAAGGCCTTCTAGTATAAAATTGTTGTTCCTCATTTGTAGGTAAAGATATCAGAGACTATGATCAAGTCATCTCTTAACTTTTTCTTGAAGCTAGATAGATATTTGTTCCTGGAGTCTGTCATTATAAGGCATGCTTTCTAATCTTTTAGTCATTCTTATGGCTCTAATCTGAACCACAAATTCAAATCTGTTCAAATTTATCAACATCCTTCTTTAGATGGGGACACAGTACTTCAGTAGTGGTCACACCAGTGCAAGACACAAAAGGTAATATAACATCCCTACTCCTGCTCAAGATTCCCTGGTTTATATATTCAAGGAATGCATTAGCTCTTTTGTCCACAGCACCACAAGCTTACCAAGTGATTCATATTGCTCTGTATCAGTGACCTGTCCTCTTCATTATTTACCACTCCTGCAACCTGAGTCATTAGCAAACTTTATCAGTGATGATTGTTAATGGTTTTTTCTGGGTCACTGATAAACATGTCATAAATATAAAGGGAAGGGTAACCACCATTCTGTATATGGTGCTATAAAATCCCTCCTGGCCAGAGGCAAAACCCATTCACCTGTAAAGGGTTAAGAAGCTAAGGTAATCTCGCTGACTCCTGATCCAAATGACCAATGAGAGGACAAGATACTTTCAAATCTGGAGGGGGGAGGGGAATAAAGGTTTTTTTTCTCTCTGTGATGCTTTTGTCGGGAACAGATCAGGAAGGCAGCCTCAGAACTTCTGTTAAGTTAGTAAGTAATCTAGCTAGAAATGCATTAGATTTCCTTTTGTTTTAATGGCTGGTAAAATAAGCTGTGCTGGATGGAATGTATATTCCTGTTTTTGTGTCTTTGTAATTTAAGCTTTTGCCTAGAGGGATTCTCTATGCTTTGAATCTGATTCCCCTGTAAGGTATTGACCATCCTGATTTTACAGAGGTGATTCTTTTACCTTTTCTGTATTTAAAATTCTTCTTTTAAGAACCTGATTGATTTTTCATTGTTCTTAAGATCCAAGGGTTTGGGTCATGTTCACCTGTACCAATTGGTGAGGATTCTTATCAAGCCTTCCCCAGGAAAGGGGGTGTAGGGCTTGCGGGGGATTTTGGGAGAAGACATCTCCAAGTGGGCTCTTTCCCTGTTCTTTGTTTAAAATGCTTGGTAGTGGCAGCATACGGTTCAAGGACAAAGCAAAGTTTGTACCTTGGGAAAGTTTTAACCTAGGCTGGTAAGAATAAGCTTAGGGGGTCTTGCGTGCAGGTCCCTACATCTGTACCCTAGAGTTCAGAGTGGGGAAGGAAACTTGACACATGTTAAATAGGATAGGACAAGAACCAGTCTCTGAGGACCCCACTAAAACACACCTGCTTGATGATGATTCCCCATTTACAATTACATTTTGAGACTTTGTCAGTAAACCAGTTTTTATGTGTACCATGTTAATTTGGTATCCTTCTATTTTTAATCAAAATGTCTTACCATGTCAGCTGCCTTACACAGAAGTCTATTACATCAACACTATTACTGTTATCAGATAAATTTGTAATCTCATTAAAACAAGATATCAAGTTAGTCTGACAGGATTTATTTTCCATTAACCTATGTTGATTAGTATTAATTATGTTACACTCCTTTTATTTATTAATAGAGTCCCATATCAGGTGCTCCATTATTTTGCCTGGGATCAATGTCATGCTGACAGACATATAATTGACTCTGTTCACCGTAAATATTAGTACATTAGCTTCCTTCCAGTCTTCTGAACTTCCAGCACTATGATCCAGGTCCTATTCTTAATAAACAAGGCTTTAAATAACTTTTTTTTAAAACAGTTACAGAATTATGTTGTCATAGGCCTTGTCTACATGGGAAAGTTACTGTGCAGTAAGTAACCACTGTGAATTCACATGCACTAGCTACTCCACACACTCCCTGTGTGGACACTCTTTCTGAGCATTAGAATTATCTTTGGCTATCTTTACACTACAAATAAACACTGGCAGCTGTGCCAGTTGACTTGGGCTTGTGGTGCTTGGGCTAAGGGGCTGTTGAAGTGTAGTATAGACATTTGGGCTTGGGCTGCAGTCCAAACTCTGGGACCCTCCCACCTTGCAGGGTCCTAGAGCCCAGGCTCCAGTGCAAGCCTGAATGTCTACATGGCCATCAAACAGCCCCTTAGCCCAAGCCAGCTGTCATGGGCTAGCCGTGGGTTTTTAATTGCAGTGTTGACATATCCTTTGTGTGCGTGTGTTAGCTTAATGCACTCTAATACTCCCGAATACTCCTGGTGCTCAGTAAGAGTGTCCACACAGAAAGTTTGTGTGGAGTAACTAGTGTGCTGTGAATTCACACTGTTACTTGCTGAGCACTTGCTTTCCCATGTAGACAAACCCTTACAGACACAAATATAACCTATGGAGTTGCAAATGAACCAGAGGGCTGGCTACGAGACATGAGTGATGCACAAACGTTAAGACACTTTGAAAAGGAATTACCTTTATAAAGATCTGACAGCTCTCCAAGAAGGTAAAAAGCCACTAGGTTGGCTTTGTAGCTTATTAAATGGAGAAATAAAGAGCAGAACATCATGTTGGTCCAAGCAATGCTGACTTCAGAGGCAGCTCAATATTTAGTTTCTAGGAGGCCCCTCTTTGAAGACTATGCCACAAGGCTGCTTCCTCAAGTGAACCACGTAAATGGCAATAAAACAAGGCTGTGACCATACACAACAAGAAGTGGGAGACCTACACAAGGAAACAATAGAATGAAATGGGTAATAGAAGGATGAATGGAGAAATAGCAGAAGCCTGGAACTGGGAATTCATATAAAAGGTAAAGGTACATGATGTTGCTATTGTCTATGCCAAAACCGGGAGTAAAGTGATAAGGAGTCAGAGTGGAGAAGTAGGGAAACATGACACTGAAGCACAAGGCTGTGAGATTTAAATGGACTTGTGCCAAGTTGGACAATGGTGAACAGTTTTAGGATGGATCTTTATGCTCGCTTAATTTCCAGTGAACATGTTCACATGGCTGGAAAGGAAAAGGGTTGAAATAACACCACTTGGATCCTTGGGTGGATGGAGGCGGGAGGGTCATGGGTCAGGCTTCTTCTGGTTGTGTTTCATTCATGGCATGTTATAGTTATTGGGCATTGTGAGATGAGCACTAAAGCTGATTCTGTCTGGGATGAAGCTCTGAAAAGGACTCATTTTTCTTTACGTGACCAAAACCAGCCAACATTAGGTGTTCAGACCTTTTTGAAAGGAAAGAATTAGGGCCTGCTTCTCTTGTCAGTTACACTAGTGTAACTCCAAGTACTTCAGTGGTGTTACTCGTGACTTTGAGGTAAATGAAAGGAAAATTAAGTCCAAAGTACCTGTTTTCAGTATCTGACACCTTGTCCGTCACATCTGTGCACAGTGCTTGGATAATGCTACCACCTTGACTTTGCCAATATTTTATACCTGCTGTGTAAACGCTTACACAAAAGGCAAGGCAGAGCAGGGCTCAGCTCAGGCCAAAACAGAGAGCTTTAGCGTAAGATCTCTGAAGGTACTTATGCACCTAAAAACCACTGTAATTCACAAAACTCCTCCTTGGCTACTACCTAACCCTGTGGGTGCCTAAACTCACTCAGTGCCGAAGTTTTTGCCTTGGCACATGCCCCGCGCTGCCTCACTGTATGTGCTCAGGCACCTTTCTCCCATCTAAGCACTGCATGTGACTTCAGGTGACTGACTGCCTATTTCCTGGTGTGTAAAGCACGAGCAGAGGTAGGCACTTCCCTGTAGCCCAGACTTACAGGCCTATCTTTGTGAGAGGGGTGGGGCTTTTGCACTCATGACTCTTGTCCAGCTAGCTTAGGAGGCTCCCCACCTAGCATGCTCACTTAATGGTTTGCTGTCTATAGCACCTCTCTCTCCCTGTTCATTGTATAGGAACCTGCTTGCCTAACTCAGGCTTTGTGGATTGTAGTGCTGTTCCTTTGATTGTCTAGGCACCTAAAAGTTAGGCACCTTGGTGCTCAGTGTTGCAACACCTAGGTCCCTTTGCGCATCCCACCCCTAGCTCATAGTTCCCTGAGTTGACTCCAACAGCAGAAATCAGGAGTGAATTTTAAAAAAGCAACTTAAATTTTAAGACAACTTAAAGCAACAGAAGAGAGTTCTAGCAGTGAATTCTGGGCAGCTGCAATGAGCTGGCTGCTACAGTATTTGCAATACATTAATTTAACTGGGTGGGTGGTGTCCAGTTACACGATAATTACATCTATAGTTTAACTGCTACTTGCTGGTGTGTTTTGGTATACCTTCAACAGTACAAATAAAGATCATAAAGAGAACAGCCTAGGTAGGTGGCAAATGCCTCACTTGGATTTCATGTAGGCAGGCCCTCTGAAGATAGCAGGTGTGGCTAGAACAAAACCCAGTGAGTTCTGAAATCGGTGTTAATATGCAGACCTAACACCATTTCAACGGTATGCTGAAAAATGTTTGAACTATGTATACTACTAGCCCAATTCAGTTCACTAAACGCAGCGGAATTATACTAATTTTGTTTACACTGTTAAGGATAAATATAAAACTTACTTTTTTTTAGATTTAAGATCTATGAAAGAAAGAGGAGGGCTGTGAAAGTGTAACCAGTTTTACAAATAATTGCAGTGCTGCTGTGGGTGGTTCCTTGTCCAAACTTGTGCTCTCGAAGTCTGTTCACGCACGGGTCATTCCATATTCTTCCAGATAACTCAGATGCCTGGTGGTGGTCTGTGCCAGGGGGGTGCAGCAGAAAGCAGGGGCCAGTTGGTCAGGATTTGCAATGTCTGCTTCCCCACACCTCGCTCATGCCTGTTGAAAGGTTTTACCATGCAATGAGTCAGTCGTGCTTGATATCCATGAGTGAATTTGCCTTCCAGGGGTGGAGTTGGAGCAGCACACTACAAACCTGCATCTCCACAAGGTCTTGGCTCCTTGCAGGGGGGGGGGGGGATGGATGGGTGCATAATTTTTCTTCTATTCCCCTCCCTGACTCTTTTTGGCTGTTGCTCCAATCACAAGCACAAGAGCCTGTGCCTTTCCTTCTTTTCTCTCCTCATCACTTAGATAGTTGAGGGTTTGTTTGGTGAGAGTGTACATGGGGGGTGGGGGGTTGAGAATGGTTTTACCAAGCTAGACAAACTGGTGACTTGATCACCGTCTAGAAGTACCTATCTGGGGAACAGAAATCTGATAATAGAGGGGTTTTCAGTTTGACAGAGAAAGGTACAACCAGATCCACTGGCTGGAAGTTGAAGCTAGAAAAATTCAGACTAGAAATAAGTGCCCATTTTTAATAGTGAGAGTAATTGCCATTGGAACAATTGACCAAGGACTGTGGTGGATTTTCCATCACTGGACGTCTTTAAATTAAGATTCTATGATTTTCTAAAAGACCTGCTGCTGTTCAGTCACAGCTATTGGACCAGAAGCAAGAATTAATTCAGGAAAGTTCTATGGTCTGTGGATAGAGGGGGTCTGACTAGAGGCTCACAATTGCCCTTTCTGGCCTTAAAGTCTAGGACTATACAAGTCCACATGGCATGGGAAATGCAGTTTTGCTTTCTAGCAACTCTGAGCTGGGTCCTGGGCCAATATGTTTTTTGCAGGAGAGTGATACATCCATCAGCATACATCCAATTAGAATTGGAAAATGTGTAGAGGAGAGCAACAAAAATGATTAAGAGTATGGAGCAGCTTCCGTAGGAGGAGAGAGATTAAAAAGACTGAGATTTTTCAGCTTGGAGAAGAGACGACTAAAGGGGGGAGGATATGATAGAGAGCTATACAATCATGAATGGTGTGGAGAAAGTGAATAAGAAAATGTAGTTTTCCCTTCACATAATACAAGAATCAGAGGTCACCCAATGAAATGAATAGGCAGCAGGTTTAAAACACAGAAGAGGAAGTACTTCACACGATGTGGAATCAACCTGTGGAACTCATTGCCAGGGGATGTTGTGAAAGCCAAAACGATCATGGGTCTAAAAAAAATGAATAAGTTAATGGAGGATAGGTCCATCAATGTTAGCCAAGATGACCAGGGATGCATCCCCATGCTTTGGGTGGCTCTAGCTTCTGACTGCCAGAAGCTGGGTGTGGATGATGGGGGATGGATCGCTTGATGATTGCCTGTTCATTCCCTCTGAAGCACCTGGCATTGGCCACTGTTGGAAGACAGGATACGGAGCTAGATGGACAATTGGTCTGACCCAGTCTGGCTGTTCTTATGGCTTCGGTACAGAACAAGGCAAAATTAAAGAACAATGTCAGGTTAGCAGGGAAGTGAAAAGCTATCATCAAGAAATCAACTAGTGCTCCCTGTTGGCCCATATTTGGGCTCTTGCTTTTGTGTTTATCAGTAAATATGTGTGTCTCAGTCTTTGCATTGCTGTCAGCTAATGTGATGCAATGGAACTGTAATGCCATTATATAAGTAGGCTTGGGAGGATTAGATTTTTATTGGTAAATGTTGGTTGGTAAATGTCAATTTCACCATACACATACAAACCACAGAAAAAAATAACATCAGCCACACTATCAGAGGCTCGTTCACCTGCACATCCACCAATGTGATATATGCCATCATGTGCCAGCAATGCCCCTCTGCCATGTACATTGGTCAAACTGGACAGTCTCTATGTAAAAGAATAAATGGACACAAATCAGATGTCAAGAATTATAACATTCATAAACCAGTCAGAGAACACTTCAATCTCTCTGGTCACGTGATTACAGATATGAAAGTTGTGATATTAGAACAAAAAAACTTCAAAACCAGACTCCAGCGAGAGACTGTTGAATTGGAATTCATTTGCAAATTGGATACAATTAACTTTAGGCTTGAATAGAGACTGGGAGTGGATGGGTCATTATGCAAGATAACCTATTTCCCCTTGTTTTTTCCTACCCCCCCTCCCCTCAGAGGTTCTTGTTAAATCCTGGATTTGTGCTGGAAATGGCCCACCTTGATTATCATACACATTGTAAGGAGAGTGATCACTTTAGATAAGCTATTACTGGCAGGAGAGTGGGGTGGGGAGAGAGGAAAACCTTTTGTAGTGGTAAACACCCATTTTTTCATGTTTTGTGTGTATAAAAGATCTTCTATACTTTCCACAGTATGCATCCGATGAAGTGAGCTGTAGCTCACGAAAGCTTATGCTCAAATAAATTGGTTAGTCTCTAAGGTGCCACAAGTACTCCTTTTCTTTTTGAGAAAAAAATATTTCCATTGATGATAACTGAAATGTACAGATAGGCAAAGTAAGAAAAATGCTGCTTAAAAACTTTTTAGAGGTGACGTAACAAAATATCAACATCTCATGTCAAAATATATAGTTTTATAAAGGTTTAACTTTTTGAATGCCAAAGTCTGTTGTCATTAAATAATTATCGTCTGTCTCCCCGTAATTTCCCTCAACTCTGAAAAATTTAAATAGGTAAAAAAGGCTTAAACCCCATAACTCTGTGCAACTGGGAAAATTTTATTTGATAAAAATCAAAAAAGATGCTTAAACATCAGTATTATCTGCTGAAGTTATAACAAAATATAGAAATTAATTCTGCCAAGCCTATTATATAGGTAAGACTACTATCTAGCACCTGGCTGGGTGAAGCTATTTGTGGCATCTGGTGGAGCCAAATAAAGTGGAATTTTCACAATCCTAGGATGTAGTTCTAGCAAAGTATAGCCGCAGTTTACTATTTTCAATCCTCTGTAAACTTTTGGATAACAATAAACCAGTGTGCCACCCTGTTTGTGTCTACGCCGATCTGCGTACACACAGAGCTATTAAAATAATTATTTAACCATTCACTATAAATGTTCTCTCTTATCCTGTGTTTTGTCTTGTGCATTTTATATCAGCTTGAGCCAAATAAAGGTATCTTTGCTGAGTTTGTAAATGGCTGTGTACATTTGCTGCACTATATAAATATTTCATAATAACCATGTGAATCACTTTACAGACATTTGTGGCATAAAATATTGGGCTGGTCAATTTAAAGATAATTCAGTCTAGAAGGATATCTCATAGGACCCGAAAGGAACTTTAAATAAATTATGTACAAGTTGAAGATACAATGTGACAGTCAACTATTAGAATATACTATATACATTACAAGATTTCAAACAGTTATAAGAACACAGTATATACTCTCGTTATTATACCAGTTGTCTATAAACTGTTTGACTAATATACACGTATATACACACATATGTACAAGTGGTGTTAACATTGCTTAAACCACTTTTTCTCCTTTGAAAGAAGAGAAGTCAGAGTATAAAATCAGAAAAACTACATAACTTTAGCCTAAATATATATATATGTAGTGTATAACAAGCCTGTTCCAAAACTTGAAACATAATCACATGTAATAAAGTCCCTTATACAATGTATCAGCATATCTACAACTGTCTTCGTATGCTGTACATCTGCCTTCATCTTCTGTAGCTGAAAATCTGGTTGTTGGATGATGTAATTCGGGTAGAATTAGAATTTTGTTTCTGTTGGCATCTGTGGGAAAGAAACAAAGAAATAAATATCACTTTCGGATAAAGATGTTTTTATGTATCTACCTTTCACTAAGCTATGCAGGAGGATTTTCCAGTCTAAGAGCATGCATGGAAAGATGGGGTTTAACATTTCCAATCTCAATCATATTACCCTAAGTGGCAATTCTGCTGCCCACTATTTTGGGGATATTTCCCTCTCACTCCTTTACAGACTATCTTTCTTGAGGCCGACCCTCCAACCGCAATTACAGTCAGACGCCTGGCCATCAAATCCAGCAGCTGTATATGGCATTTGGGTAAGTGAGAATAATACTGTGTGGAAGAAGAGGAGCTCACTAAGCACGTCTCCTGACATCCTTGTTTGGGGCTCGTTTACAGAAAAATTTTTAAGGGCAGGTGCAACCTGAAACCATCTGTCTTTGGCTGAGCCTGGATGTGGAGCTGTCAGCCAAGGTACAGCAGCGGATTTGATCTCCATCCCCTCCCTATACAGGCTCCGAGAGTGGACCTGCTCCAGCCACAGGATTGTAGGAATATTCAAGGGCTGGGAACCCTTGGGAAGAGTGTTGTAGTGAGGAGGGAGTTGGACAGATTCAGCATTGATAAGCAGAGCTTATCACATCAGCAGACCTCTCCCTGTCTCCCAATGTGGAAGCACATCCACCTGTTGCTAACCCAGAAAGCCATGGATAATTTGTCCTGGCTGGGCCATAAACCTCCTACTATAGCTGTGGTTTGCCTTAAATAAAATGCCAGCTACCAATCAGTGAAAAAGTTAAACAAACTGGATGGCTCATGGGGATGGAGCCTTTTACCCTGAGGGGTCACTTTTTGAGTCTGACCAGGTGGTCTGTGATTGGAAATTATCATCCTCTGTTGGTGGCTCATGGGAGCAAGTTGGCCATCTCAGTCCCTATGGCAGTGCTGAAGCCATAGCCAGAACTGGCACCTTTGAGCATGAAGAGTGAGTGGGCTTGGAGTCTGAGCTGCTTTCAGACCCCTAGGGGTGGGTACAGGACACAAGGCAGAACACGGTGCGGCTAGTGCCTATGCTTTCTCTTCTCTCTGTTGAGTCCTGGGAGCTGGTGAGGCGGCACCTTTCACAAGTGCTTGACTTCAGCCTAAATGTGTTTGAAAGTGCCGTTGATCTTCTGTTGCTGCTGACATGCAGGGGGGAGCGAGGGGGCGGCCTTACCGTGTACGCCCGGTTGCGTAAATCGCCGTTTGTATTGATAATATAATGATCACTGCTTTCCATCTCCTGCAGTGAACAGAGGGGCTCAGGGTTAGGAAATGCTCTCCACTTCCCTCTCGTTTTAGCTAATTTCACAGGTAATATTGCGCTAAAGACTCAGAAAATGTTACTCTTGAGACTCTTGGCCGTCGTGTTCCCTCTGTCTGTGGCGCTGGAGCGGACAGACTCCTGCTGGAGCAGGGGTTGGTGGGGTGGAAGTGCGTTCTCTGCGACACTCTTCCTGCCCCTCCTTCCAGCCTACTCTGCTGGAGCTTGCTTTGCTCCACCGCACTGTGGAAGCAGGATTGGGAGAGGGGGTGGTGCTGCTCCCTGTGGCCTCATCCCTTGCTTGCCCTGCAGCATCCCATTCAGAAATCTAAGTGGAAATGAGGTCTTGTCTACACACAAAAGTTGCACCAATTTAACTGACTCACTTTAGAAGCTATTTAAATTGGTACCTTGGTGTGAACACCCTTCAGTTGGTTTAAGAGTGCCTTATATGGATTTAATTTGAGCTGATTCCTTACTGAATGAAGCTAAATTTATATTAGCTACTTTTAATCTAATGTAAAAGAGGTCACACATGGGGCTTGTACCAATTTAATTACATCAGTTTCTAAACCAATTTAATTAAATCAATGCAACTCTTGAGTGTAGACAAGGCCAGAATCCAAATCAAAGCATCATCTCCTCCCCTAAGTCCCTCCTGCAATTGCTGCTGTAGGTCAACCATGCAGACCCCTCTCTGCAACCCTGGAGGAGCCAAGTTGCCAGCAGGGAGGGGAGATAGGCTGGTTCTCCAAGGACCTGGGAATTCCCTTTACTGTGGCTCCATCAGAGTGAAAGGCCACACCCCTGCCTTTATTGCAGGCCTCCTAGTCCTGTCCTCTCAAGGTGACAGTTTCAGGGGAACTCCACTGCATGCAATTTCCTGGGCGGTGTCCCAGTAGGAGGGGACGACGCAGTCCCTTGAGACTATGTAAACAACTGGACTGTGAGCAATTTAAGGTGTCACTCCAGAGAAGAATGAACACATAGCACAGTGGTTACCTTTATGGGTTTCACCGTTGGTGAGTAGACTTCATTCTTTTTTACCAAAATGTGTAAAACAGCATCATGAATGCTGATGAAAAACATGGAGGACTTAATCTCCTCATCAAAAAATGCACATCTTTCCAGCTTGTCCAGGAAGCCATCTGCAGAGAAACAGAATCAAACCACAAACCAGTGACTGATAGGCATGCAGTCATCAAGACAAAAATGGATCCTCTGTGTATCCTTTGAATGAGCACACACAATTTTCTATCAAAGTGGGTTAGTTTGGCTGCCACAAGGCCTGATTCTCCACTGCCTTGACCCTTAGGCATTTGCTATGCTAAGTGGGCACCAGATAGTACCATTCTCATCTGGTACCATTTCATATCCATCCTTTGTGCACTTTGCACAGAAGAGACAATACAAGGTGCATGGGAGAGGAGAACTGGCCCTTGTTGTTTTGTCTCCTCATTTAGGCCCCATCCTGTGGTGCCTTATGCTAACTTGTAAGGACCAAAAAGTTTACAAGCAATGTGCTGGGGGGTTGGAGAAACCCCACCTATGGGCTCTATGCAATCTTTGCATCGTGCATGAGACCTTCATGGCAGGTCTCCACAGCACACTGGGGATGGGGCATGGGCAGTGTGTCCATGTACAGTCTGGCTCCATATGGCTGTAATTCTGCATACCCTGTGTCCGCTATGGCCTGCAATACTGGGACACGGTTGGTCTGTGTGGGTTCCTGAGGCTTCACTCTTAGTTTGAGTTCCCCAGCTACCTGTATAGCACATGTGAGCCCAGCCCTTTTACGTAGGCTCCCTTTGCTGTCCCAGGACTGGGCGCTCACTAGCTTTCAGGAGGAAACGCAGAGAGAGCATAGGCAGAGGAGATATTTTTTATCCCTCTAAGTCTGAATATTCACAAGTGGCCTGAACCTCACTCTGGTGGGGTGAGGGAAATGGATGGATGGGGAGATCTAAGATGGAGGAAACTGTGACGGTACAAAACCCCGAGAGGGGAAAAATGAACCCATGGGTATTTAAGGTGGCTGCAGATATTTTTATGCATCTGGGTCCCATTTCCTCTTATCCACCGTAGGTTGCAGTTACATGAAAGGCTGACGTTAGCCAGTAAAAGTTGTATCTCATTTCAAGTCTGTTTAGTTTGGCTTGTTAGTTTTAATCAGTTAAAGTCAGTACTGCTGATTCCTGCAAGACTCTTTTAATTTGAGTCTGACTAGATGCTTTTAAAGATTCTTTTAATATAAACATTTGGTTTGCCCCTTCTAACTATGCGGGGAAAGCAGCGAGCTGACAGAAGAGGCATAACTGATACATGTCCATCGAGCAATTTGGTTGCTTAAAAACAAGATTGACAGAAGTGGAAGAACTTACCTTGTGCTCCCACAATATACACATCCACATCAACCCGGACAAAGTCTTTTAAAGTCTGTTAAACAGAAAGCAGGCGTTGCTTAGAGACTAATTGTTTTGCCATGAACTCAACAGCAATGACAGTGATTGTCTATAGTAAAATAGCGTTTGTATTTTGAGCACAAATAAATGGATTTAGGCTGCCATTGGAGTTAGTGACAAAATTTCCATTAACTTGAATGGGTGCAAAATAGGTTCTTTAGATTGATGCTGGACTTCGAAGCCAACCTTCTTTTGTAAGATAAATTAAAAAAGAATTTATAATAATATATTTTAAGAAAAGGATCAGTATGAAATAATATTGATAAGAGCTGAAAATGAAAATCTTTGATGGAAAGACAATGCCGCAGAGTGGTAAAGCATCATTGCTCCTATTTTATAGATGAAAAAACTGAGATTCCAAGAGTTAAAGGACAGAATTTTCAGACATAAAGCTCAAACAGAGCTGCAATTACTACTAAAGTTAATGGAAGCTGTGGGTGCTCAGTTCAAAAGAAAATAAGGCTACTTTATAGGTGCTTATATCTGAAATTTTTGACTGTGGAAGTTGATGGCAGAAACAGGAACAGAATCTAGGTGTTCCAATTCCCCATCCTATGTTTAAAACCCGAGTCCATGATTCATACCTTATTACTGTAAAACTTCCAGAACTGTTATCAGTTCAAGAAAGGAGTGTGTAGCCATTGATATAACTGATTGGAAAATTTAGATGAAAATGAAAAAAAATAGTTTTCATCAAAGTTTTCCATGGAAAATTTAAACTTTTTGTCCAAAAAATGAACACTGATAAGTTTTTGATGAAAACTCAACATTTTCCATGGAAACCAGACACTTTTTGTGAAAAATTTCAGATAGTAGCAAACCCAATTTTCTGTGGAAAAATGGTTTTGATGGAAAATTTTCAACAAGCTCCAACCATTGAGTCTTTATGCAATCTATTACTGATCTCCTATGCACATAGAGGCGTTTCTTTAAGAAACATAGTACATTTTTTCTACTTGTAAGCCCTGACTAGTTGTTTCATGAAAGGTAATTTACCGCTTTGAGGACTCTCAAGGCAGAAACATCAAAAAATGATACTGCTGAGAAATCAAGAATGAGGCTGTGGATGTCAATTCTGGGCACAGTGATGTTGGGAGGAAGTTCTGCATTCCAGTCAATTTGAAATGGTAAGTCTGCCATGTTAGTAGGCTGATCCAGCTCCTCTATTTTATTGTTGTCCAATTCTTCATCAGATTCATTCAGACCATTAACAGTGCAAATAAAGGATTTCTGTATTAAAGAGAAGAAATGGCCACAGTAAACATTACAGCCTCAGGTGTTGTCCAGTGATAAGAGAACACACTGATGTGTACACTTGAATAGCATACTGAGGCACTGGAGAGCTGAAGCACTGATTGAATGCATCATGATTCGCTATTTGTGCTTCACACTGGAAGGAATTCTATCTCCCTGTAGTTAGGAGCCATTTTGAAATTTCTGTTTTGTTCTAATTAATCAAGGATTTAGAGCATGCTCCAGAGACCACTGAATGGTAAGACTCCTCTGACTTCAGTGGGCTTTGGGTTAGGCCCATAGAAAGTGTGAAGGATTTTTCCTCAGAGAAAACCAAGTACCAGCTGTGAGTCAACATTAACTATAGGTCAAAACTTTTTCTCTTTGGGATCTGGTTCTACAGTCTGAGGGCAAACAAAGCTCCTTCTGAAGACAAGAGAACTTTGCCTAACATTAATGCTGCAGACTGGGGACCAGGGTATTTATATTTAACAAGCTTATTTTTTAAGTCTGTATTTAATTTAACAAATGGTAATATGTGGTAATACTTATCCACCCTTACATTATATTGACATGGGGAGAGTCTCAAAGGCACAGTGGGCAGTTAGGTACCGACGCCCAGATCCTCAAAGCTATTTAGGGGCCTAATTCTGCCCTTTGAGGATTTGGGCCTCAGCTCCCCCTGAAAGTCCATGAAAATAAGATTCCCAAACCTCCCATGTGCCTTTGAAAATATTTTCCCTAATTTATACCTCTCATCTCTGCTAGATAATAAGCTACATAATATAATACTTACAGGTGTCATTTGCAGCTCTCCTTTCTTCAGCATCTTTCTGATTTTCTTCAGAGCTTTATTGCGTTTGCGCAACACCCGCAATGGATTAAAACCAACCTGCAAAATAACATCTTGATTAACATTCCAGATTTCTTTTTATACAAACAAAAAAAATCCCAGTATCCTTGGATCTGAGAGAGGACTTGATATTATTCTAAAAAGTGATTAGTACTAGTAAATTCTTGGAGAGTGACCAAGTTAAAAAAAAACTCCAAACAAACCTTACATGAATTTACTATTGTGAATTAAAGTCAAGTACAGAACTGTCTTAAGAAAGATAGTTTGTTGCAAATGATTTGAATCTCCAAACCAGATTCTCATCTCACTTACACTGTGGTAAATCTGAAGTTATTCTTCTGGACACAGTGGTTCCATTGTTTAAAATGGATTAACATGGTGCAACTGAGATTAGTGTTGGGAATGGGCCACATCCACCCTGACTGAATTGAATTGGCCTCGTTAGCACTAACCCCCCACTTGGTAAGGCAACTCCCATCTTTTCATGTGCTGTATATTTATACCTGCCTACTGTATTTTTCACTCCATGCATCTGATGAAGTGGGTTTTAGCCCACGAAAGCTTATGCCCAAGTAAATTTGTTAGTCTATAAGGTGCCACAAGGACTCCCCATTGTTTTTCAAAGGAATTCATTTAAAGTGATTGCCAAGAAAAAACTTACAGCGGTGATAAGTTTGTCCTGAAAGAAGTCAATATTAGCAAAGAAGATCGGGGCCGGGCAGCTGAAAATCTTCACTCCCTCTGGCTCATATATCTACACAACAAAGTGAGGGCATTACATACAGGTGTCTATTGCACAGAAATGCATGCAACAGATGATGTAAATAATATACAGGCTCTTACATCTACATAATCCTTTCTGTTTTTGTAGATGTTGCTTCTTCCAACATTTGCCAAAAGAGTGCACTTTGGACTGCAAACAAATGCAAATCAAGTTATTTATAAACCATGCTGGAACATAATGGACTGAACAATTGCTGTTGTCTTAAAAGTCTTATCTTGCTGTTGGAAAGCTGTACTGCCTTAATGGCTGATCAAATAAAATGATCTCAGCATTATAATAATTGTACTGGTCATGGAATCAATCTAAGAGCCTTTCACTCTAAGAAAGAAAATTAACTATGAAAAGTAAATTCAAATGGGAGAAGAGTATCTATATTGACAGAGTGCTGTAGCTTATTATGGGCCAGACTGTGAACCCTTTACTCTTATTGGCAAGCGTTATGCACATAATTAGAATAATACTTAGCTATATAAGAGCTAGGTATAATTATTATTATCTAGATTATATAGTCCCATTGAAGTGTGATTCACATGCCTTTTCTCATTACCAGGGAGCAGAACACAACATTCCCATTGCTTCCCCTTGACTTTTATAATATTTAGTGTCCAGAATTATCTCCAAGAATTGATTTTGAGTCCAAAGTTGCAGGCCAGATATAGGCCTGGAAAATTTGGTCCTCTATGTCTTAAATGAGTTTATTTTCAACATGCAGTCTTGATAGGGTTTACGTTATATTTAACATTTACTTACAACTGTGTGCGGAACACTATGGTCAGGAGTTCAAACCCTATTGAGACTCCTAGTCCAATAGCAAGCCCCAGTATTACAGTACATAGGAAAGTCACAATCCATATCATCTGTAAAAAATATACACAATTTCAGATGTTATAGTTTCACTAGGAAGCAAGAGTATAAACCCAGATAGGGAACCCAGAAACTCCGGGTCTGATCTGGACTGTGCCTATGCTCTTGGGTAAAAATCTTTCTTAATTAACAGAACTGAGAGAGTGAGATTTACCAGTCTCATGGGAGTGCTGGAAGGATAACTTAGTTCGTTAATGCTGGAAAGTCTTTTTGAAGCTGAATTCTGTATAACAGATGTGAAGTGCTGATATATTAAAAAAGCATGACTTTGTATACAAAGCTAGTTGAATGCTCTTAAAAATATCTGGCAAAAGGAAAAGGTAGAATGTAAATCATGATATAGGGAAAGGTAATATTTGTGAATATAATCTCGTTGCTAAACTTTACTGTTTCGACACTGTGAATGTATTTAATTGAAAACTGGAAGTATTTAAATAATAATTATAATAACACTTGGCATTTTTTATCAGAGGCCTCAAAGTGTTTCATCGGGGGGGTAAAGATCCACATCCTCATTTTCGAGCTGGAAAACACTGAGGTCCACAGTAGCTAAGTAACACAAAAAGTGAGTGGCACTGTTAGACACTGAACCCAGATCTTCGGATTCTTAGAGGTATGCCTTGTCTACTGGCAATGCTGCCTTTCAGTCATTTCTATAGCTTTATCATTAGCAGTAATTGCCAAGCTACACTGTAAGCAATGTTCTCCACTTGTTTCATTTACATAGCTCTCATTGGCAGTAGTGGGAGCTACATACATGTATTGAAGTGAAAATAGGTCCAGAAATGTGTAGCCAACAGGCCAAATATTTATCAATCTTTCTGTCACTTCTTTATATAATTGATTTTGAATGGTGGGAATTTTTTTAATGAAGAAGACTGATGAAATGGGTGAATGTGAAGATTAAAGAGAGAGAACTGAGCTAAAAGAGATGAGACTGAGTGAAAAAACATTTGAAAAAAAATCATGTATAAAAATAAAAATGCAGGTCAGAGATATGTTCAATGCAGTAAAGCAAGGCAAGCTATTAAAAATAAACTGAATCTTTAAGAGAATTTGCAAAATAAATGCCTGCGCAATTGGATTTTATTTTTAAGTATAAATTGGCTGCTACTTACACAGTCGTATTTGTCCTTTTTCCATAAAACACCTATTTCTTTGAACTGCATAAGCATCCCCTTCAAATTGCCGAGAGCCAAAGCCGCAAGGACTGACTGTTAAAAACACAAAACAGAGCAAATGCCGAGTGTTATAATGACGAGATTCTAGTAATAGACCCAGAGCCTGGGCTGGAAGATAATGGGTTCTTCCTACTACATTGACGCTATGGGCCAGGATGTGCCATTAAGATAGAGCACTGTATTAGGTGGGGTGCAGATGCCTTCTGCACTTCCCTTTAAGATAGTGGAGCATGTGCTTCTATTTGTGGCTGGCCTGCTGCACTGGCCAGTGTAGAAGAGGGTGGGGCCACAGCAGTGGAGGTGCCAGTCTTTGTGAGCAGGGCAGTGGTCGGTCATTGGTGGCACTGACCACACAGAGCCGCACTCTCCATTCTGGCCTGGTGCAGAGGGGAGGCCCCCAGGGTGGGCTGGAAGATGGAGCATGAGCCCACCCTACATTCACCCAGCTGTGGTGACTCCTGTCCCGCAGGGTTGGACCTGGGTATTGTGGGTATTTGTGAGTACTGTGACCTGGCACACAAGGTCACAGTGCCATTCAGGTTTGGCCCAGCCACTCCTCTGTCATGATGGAGAGCTGGCTGGGCCAAGTTGGACTGAATAGCATTATGACATGGCACACAGGGTCACGGCTCCATGTTGACCCTGTGTGCTATGTCACAACATATGGAACAGGGAGTCTGGCCCAGCCCTGTGGGACAGGAGCCACTACTGCCAGGGGAGTGTGGGGTAGCCCCATGTGAAAATTTGTGTTGTAAACTTCTTTTGTCAGTTGCACAACGTTCTTGAAAAAGGTGCCACATATACACCTAAAGGCTACTGGGGGGGACGTAGGGGGCAGTTTCCTTCCATTAGCTCTGCCACCAGGTTTTTCATTGTCTCTTCTTCCTCCTTCTCCCTCCCCTATTTCCTTTAGGGCCCTAGCAAGGAGCAGTCCCGGGGCTCAGGAAAGACCAGGGGTTGCATCTGAGCATGGCCCCTTAGCTGGAGAAGCAAGTGGCCTGATTAATGAGAATCTGGTCTTAGCTATATGGGAGTTTATGTGTTCATTTCTGTGATGTTTGGGCGTCCATGCCAAAGTAGCGTATCAGTCTGTACTAACTTCTCTGCAGGTTCCCTAAGGGGCTGGGGAGAAAGGAGAGGAAAGTTGCATGTCCGTATCGGTCCCATCCCTTATGACAGATGTCCTATAGAATTTAACAGGCATAGGATTATGTGGAAACTTCACAGGCTTCTGCAAAATTACTCTAAAACTCTATAGCATTGACTAGAGAATGAGATCCATGCTATGGATTTTTGACCTTACTATAAATTTCTATATCATGGACATAATTTCCTATGTAATTATCAGAGGGCTCAAAACACCTCTTGAAGTGTTACCATTTTCTATTAAACTCTATTGGCTAGAAATCACTTCCGCCCCATACACTTGGGGTTCAGCGAAGGAGCAGCTGACCCTTCCCATCCGTCCATGCAGGCAGGGACAAATTCACATTTGGAAAGTTCCCTCCGTGCATTGAGCTGGGGAAAACAATCAGGCCCTGACATAATCCTGTCCTGCTCCCCCTGAAGTCAATAGCAAAACTCCTATTGACTCTAGCTGGAGCAGCATCAGGTCCTTGATGAGCAGGGATAAATCCTACGCAAAAGTAGAGAATACCTTCTGTAATGGTTCCAGGAGAAATCCAATGGCCAGGATGACAATCATGACAATGACAGCAGAGAGAAGACCAGCAACCTGTGGAAGAAAAGGACTTCACCATAAGTCTGTATCCTAGAGCACTTTGTGCAGCTAGTGTCATGTGGCATTCAGCTCTGTCAACATCTTGTATTTGCAATACCTGTGTTTTGCCTCCTGTGCTTTCCTGCACACCTGATCTTGACAGCGATGTACTTGCAGCAAATCCGCTGAATGCTCCGCAAAATATGTTACTCAGGCCAAAGGCAATTAATTCCTAACAGAATAATGAACACGAAGTTTTTGAAAGAAATAGTTCTGAAAAAATAGTTCATAAGCCAAAGCATTTCTAAAGCTATGTTCATTGGCAATGTATTATGGTCATATTGATTTAAATGTTTCTTGTTTACCTGGTTGCCATTTATGGGATAATCATACTTGACAGAATATACTTTAGCGACTGAAAAGGCTACGGCAAATCCAACAATCGCTATGGAAAAAGCCTCACCCACACAGCTTTGGAAAACCCTCATATCAAGTTGAACAGGAGGCTTAAATCTGTAAGAGAACCCAAAAGAGAGAACTGTCCCTTAACAGGGTGCTTAAGAAAACAGTACAGCAAGCAAAGCATTCAGTGAGCTTGGTGACAGTCCATCTCTTGTGCTATTTTAACTGTACACTTTTCTGTAGAGGTGGGACCAAAACATAATCTTGGATCTAAACACCAGTGAATTTCAGGGATGTTTGGCTCAGGATTGGGACTTTTCAGGTTGAGTCCCTTCCCTCCTAATCTGCAACCAGCTCAGTTTGGAATTCAATGACCAGGCTCTCTTTACTGGAAGTCAAATCCTGTGAGGTGTCAAGCACCTGTGATGAGAATTATTATTTGTAAGATACACACAAGGCCCTTCCTATGTCAAGGGCTGAATTGATGCTGAGGCTTTGCACAGGTCCTCTGCACTGGAGTGGATTTCGCTCTGTAGGGAAAACCTGCTGTGATTTGTTCTGGTTCTTTAGATAGTTAAATAAATATGTGCTAAGGAAGGCCAGTCACTAAATTTAGATCTCTTCCTTATTTCCTGCTCCCTGGCTTTTTGGACTGGAGCTTTTGCAGTCCAAGGGCAATAAAAAGACATTCTTCAATGAGCTGGTTTTTCAGTGCCCTTAAATTGATCAGTCTGAAATCTGAGGGTCAGGGCCTATTGAGCAGAAGTAGCTGTTCCTCTGCTGGCTTCATCCACTGAAGCATCAGTGACTGTGAGCACTGCCCTGCAGGGGCAGTCAGCAACATTTCTGTCATCAACAAAGGTTGCAGCAGTGTATTGTCATGTTTTGTTTCTTTCTCATTACACACTACTGTGCTTATATTCTAAATGTAGGTATTTATGCCCTACTTGTCATGAGGGATTTAGAGATGTTATAGTAATCTAAGCAAACTGAGTCATAATAATTTAAGGAATGCTGTATGTGACCTGATCAGTGGGGTGAAGTCATTATATATTTAGTTACAAGACTTTTTTACATGAATGTATTGTTCTAGTTTAATAAGGGGTTGTGGGGAAAGCAAGCAGGAGGTCAACACAATAATTACAGATAGGCAACCTCTCAAGAAACACATTAGACAACTACAGGACAATGGTCTACTTCTAGGCTGTTTTGTCAGGCTGAAAACTAATAGATCAAAGGGTTATAAATAGGTAACAAGCTCTCTTTGGAGAGCAAGACTGAGCTCAATTGTCAGGCACTATTGAGGGGGACAGGATTGCTTTAAGCAGACTATTTGGCTACTGGATGCCACTGTTATTGCTGCTGGAAGGAGCAGAACCACAGGCACTGAAGACAGGTCAGGCCTCTTGAGATAATCATAGTTGATCATAGGGGACTGCAGCTCAAGGACTGGTCTGAGAGTACGAGAATTGCACAATTCCACTCTGAGATAGCTGACAGCCTGAGACCTGAGTCGGTGTTTGCTCAAATACCAGGATGGGGCAGAAGAGCAGTTAGGCAGGTAACTCTGACACCCCTTCTCCTTGTATTCATTTCACGCAACAAGGAATGAATGAATTAATTCTCAGTTTCTTGGAAGAAAAAATGCTTTTCATTACTGAATAGCTCTTATCTACTGAAAATTAGTCTATTGAAAGCTGTGATATTGTTGAATGCAAAAAGTTTACTTAACTGCTCAGAAGAAGTAAGTTTTTTATTAATGCAGAGTATTTAATTAGAAGGCAGAGATGGGTGAATTCTGTGCCTAAGTACTTGTTTAGAAAGAATATTGTGCTCCAGTGGAAAGTTTAAGAATTATACACTTACCCTTCTTCTAGTTGTCCTATTACATCAACTTGAAACTTCTCTTTGAAATTGAAGGCATAGGATATACCTGTTGCTATGACTGTCTGTAAGGTAGCAAAATTACCTACATTAGGAATTTGCAAATAAGACCACAAAAAAGTCACTATTTCAAACTATCCTTTCGCTTCTTCCTAGCAAACATTGCCTCTTTGATGTGCTTTCTAGTGGTAGATTAGGCCTCCAAAATTAGACATTTTCCTGCTATTCAGAGCCGAGGCGTAGCCAGCACAGGACATTTGGGTCGGCCCTGACTTCGGGTGGGCAATGACAGGGAGCGGGGGTGGGGGTAGGAGGAATCAGGGATCCAGGAGGGATTGGGGGAGCTCGCCTCCCCTCTATCCCTCCAGCCAGCCTTGTGGGGGGGCGATAAACACTCTGGCCAGGGGTTCCTCGGGGCCCTCGCATGCACCCAACTCCGGGAGGAGATGCCGCTCTCTAGCACATACGGCTCCTGGCACCCATCCTGGTCTCACCTCCCCACACCAGGCCCAGTTCTCCAAGGCAGCAGGCCTGTCTTTTTTGAGGATCTCCTCTGCCCCTGCCTCCAGGTCACCTGCTCGCCTGCCCTCCTCCTGCTGCAGCGTGCATGTGTGGCGCACTCGTCTGATCTCCGCTGCTGCTGTCCCTCCCCTTCTGGTTGGGCTGGGGGCACCCAGTGTGCAGTGTCCTCCAGGTCTGGGCAGGGCTAGCACTGGGGCTGGACCAGAGCTGGGGGTGGGCCTGGATGCTACGTGGGTGGGCTACGGCCCACCTGTGGCTACGGCCCTGATTCAGAGGTAAGTTTTAGGTGTTACAGGTGTGTCCGTGTTCATAACCCACCCCGAGATTCCAGCAGATGTTCTCATTAGTGGTGGAATAAATCCCTACAAAATGGACATTTTCTGCTCTCCTTAAGTAAAAAAAGTACAACAATGGTCTATAGTACAACAGCAGTGTTTCTCAACCCTTTCCAGTTGGGGACCTCTTATTCAACATTTTGTGACCCCATTACATTTACTATGAAAGCAAGAGTAAACACTGTAGCCATGATATGGGCTACATACTTTATTTGTGTGTGTGTTTTAAGAAGCTGATGGAGAATAATGGACCTTGAAGAATATAGGATTGGGGGAGTGTAACCATGGGATAGGGTCAACTGCATGGACATGAAAGGGGCAGAGCTACTGTAACTAACAGATCAAAGGGTTATAAATAGTTTGGTCTCAAAACCACTGAAAGTTTTGGCCACCTGTGGCAGGGTCTGCTCAGGCTTCCCTTCCCTCGCAGCTGCATCCTGCGCTTAGGCTGGTCAAATAAAGAGTCTCAATGCCCTCCTGTGCTGATTCACCTTCGTGTCTTTATTTACAGTGCTCCCATTAGCCCCCAATCGCTATCCCTCAACAGATCCATCCTGGGGCCTTCTAGCCCTTGAGCCTTCCTTCAGTTGGCACAGAGGCAGAAATGCAGCCCTCCTCTCCCCCTACTAGGCTAGCCCTGACTGAGCTTTTCTCAGGACTTATGTAATCGTCCCAGTACTCAGCACAGCTGTCTCCACTTGGCTCAGCCTATTCCTCTGGGCCAGCCCTCTTTAGGGCCTGCAGCTGAGCCCCCTGCTGAGTGCCTGGGCCCCTGTACTTGGCCACCCTGCCAGGAAGCAGGGTGTGGCCAGCCCCTTTTAGCAGGGCATTCACGGGGCTTACCTCTGCCCTGCCACATCCCCAAAGTTATTCTGGAAATCTTATTTATTGATTTTGCTTTAGCTTGTAATAACATTTTCAAGCCCCGTGGCCCCCCTGGCAGTCGCGACCCACCAGTTGAGGAATAGTGCTCTGCAGTAGGCTTCCAGTAGAATGCAGTAGTACTTGATTTTAAGGGAAGTGTCTGATTTTACAGATAAATCAGACATAAAACATTTCACAAATAATACTTTTCTCTCTAAAGTTATGTTAAATTATAAAACAGTGAAAGAAATGTGAAGCACATAATGATATCTCTGTCAGGATATCTGAAACCCACAATGGTTTTTGTCAAAGGCAGAAAGAAGACAGTAGTTGAGAAGAAGACTTTAGTACATAGAAACAGGTTTAAAACTCTGCTTTGGGTGGCACTATACACTTGAAATAAGGAAGTGGAATAATCCTTACCACAAAGAGTTCAATTGGGATGGGCACTGGTAGTTTGGCTTTGAATCGCTCATTAACTTCTTTCACCACAAACACAATGAGCAAGATAATGAGTGCTGTGACAAGATCTGCAATGTTTGTGTTCGTGATCTGCCCACCAATCTTTCCCAGAGTCTACAGAATTAAAAAGAAAGAGTGCTTTGAAATAGGCTGCCTTTGCTTGATGCAGTGGGCATCACTTTTCAAAAAAAGAAAACATTTATTTTTCTTTAATTATTATTTTAGTTAGGATTTAGTTCTGGTGGAATGGTCTGGACTGAGACTCCTGGCGAGCAAAAAATGATATTTATCCACAGATAGACAACAGCAATGCTAGCTTCTCCACAATGACCCTCAAACCTGACTTCCTGGTCTCATCTCTAGGGGTGAGATGGTATATCTGTTTCCATGCCCTCTACTTAGGTTATCTGCTGAGACTGCTCAGCGTGTGTGAGGAATTGTGATACATATACTTGCCAGCCAGGAACTGGATTGAGAACAACAAACAGCTTATTACATTTAGGTAGGGTGACCAGATGTCCTGTTTTTAAAGGGACAGTCCCGTTTTTTGGGACTTTTTCTTATATGGGTGCTTATTACCCCCCCACCCCCCGTCCCATTTTTTTACAGTTGCTATCTGGTCACCCTTCATTCAGGACACCAGCCAGCCATCTGGTGATAACAACTGTTGGCCACCACAAACCTGAGTCAGAGTGATACAGATAACATACAGGTGAAAGGCTCTATTTCCCAAATCCCAGGAAGTCAGACATTTTTGGGAAAAAAATAACTGAACGCATAAAAAAAATCTTCAGCAAGTCAGTTATTTCTTTCTTTGTTTCTTTTGATTTTTAATCATGCAACCAGACTCCGGGAGCTATACCCAAATGAAAGACATCTACAGTATTTTATTTATTTAGATTCCAGTCCAATAAGAATTGGTAGATATAAGTAAATGCCTGAGACAAAGCTGCCTGGGCTCTTAAGGACATGCTAACATATTGTAGAAAAGATCATAGAATTAGCCTATTTGTGCACCCAATACAATAGCTAAATATTTTGTGATAATAACACATCTTTTTGCAAATTGCTTCCTTTTTTTTTTACTCTGAAGATTCGGTTGGTGTAACTACTTGGTGATATAGAGTCTGATGTACTCTACTTGTCTATGTAACCCACACACCTCCTGGGTGTGTGGCTCTGTCCCATCTAGTGGCACTGAGACTATTTAGAGAGAGAGTAATGAGGTCGCTTTAAAGCCCTAGCAAAAGGCCAAGTGGCTTTTAGCTCATGCAGTAGAGGCTCATGCATTTAGCGCTAGAGGTCCCAGGTTTGATCCCACCTGCCGACGACCAGGGTCTGTGGGTGTTGCATCATGTTGTTAGCAACTGAGGAATACTTACACAGAAAATTGAAAATGGCTCCTTACATCCAGTAACCGGGAGCTGGAGTATGAATTTCAGCTGAGACACCACAACATGGATAGCTGCAGCAGTAGTGAAACCACTGATTAATGACTGAGATAAATAAATAATTACGAATCCAATCTGTAGTGCTCCCAAAAGCAACTGTAACACAAAATAACCAATCATTTGTTAGATGTAGTTAGAAGAGACGCACCATATTGCTCACCCCAAACATTCAAAAATCATGATTGGGATTGGTTTATGAATCATGAGATTTTTTTTAAAAAATAATACATTTTTAAAAAATTTTGCATTCTGGATTCTGAGCCTTTAGGGTTCACTTGGTTCATGTTTTCAAGCTTTTCTCTGCAACCAAGAGGATTAGAAACTTACTTTTTAAAAAAATGAAAGCTGAGATTGTCACCTAATCTCATGACTCCAAGAGCTGGGGCTTTAAGAAACACCCAAATATTGTGAGACTTGCATGACAGTGGGCAACAATGGAAGCATAAGTAACAACAGTCATTGCTACAGAAATCCTAACCCTCTGAGTTATACTTTGGATCCAAAGTAAGGGTATATCTACACAGCAAAGAAAAGCCTGCGGCTTGCCTGAGCCATCTGATTTGTGCTTGTGGGGCTTGGGCTGCGGGGCTGTTTCATTGCTTTGTAGAATTCTGGGCTCAGGCTGCAGCCCCAGCTCAGGGACCCTCCCACCTCACGCCAAGTCAGCGGGCATGTGCCAGCCATGGGATTTCTTGCTCTGTAGACATAACCTAAATGTCCTTGCTGTTAAGATTTTCAGTGTATCCATATGTCTTACACATTGTAAATCTTTCATGATGTGGACATATATATAAGCGTTCACTACACAAGGATGTGTTCTACCGTATTATTTCCAGAACAAAATGGAACTAAATATATTTGTCTTCCTCTCTGACTTCATCCTTAAACTGTATTACTGTAATATGGAGCTTCCTTCAATATGACTGTTCACCTCACCAATATCATGGCTCCATTCTGTTCTCAGACATAAGGATATATATCACTGCCCCTCTAGGAAAAATCTGGGTAATGATTTTGCAATAAGTGGGGCATTCTGTGCTTGGATAGCCTGTGGGATTGGGCCCATGCACAATAATTGTTTTTAACAGAAATGTAGCAGCATATGAAAGGTGGGGCCATCCTTAATGCCCTTGTCAATAGCCTGCACGTCAATATCCGTAGAAGCTTCCAAATAGCTCACCCAGATGGCTCCTGGTCAATGGGACAGAATCACCCAGTCGGGACGATGATGGTGGTGATGGTTTAATTTATAATTTGGGGCTGGCAGTACAGAGGAAGGATAGATAGATAGATATCATCATGAGGTACCAACCTGAAAAATTCCAGCAAGGAGTGATACAGTTGCTGCCACCTGTATCTTCTCATCATCTAGTGCCGTTGAAGTGCTGTTTCCAAAACTCTCCTCATCGACTAACTTCGTCACTACTTCTCCCACCATTATGCTCAGAACAGGGAACGGACCTAATTGACACAAAGCCATGCATTAAAGCTGGACGGGCAAAATATAAGTTTCCATCAACCACGATTTTATTTCACGTTTGAAAAAAGCTACAAAGCTTCCTCCAATGGCACGGTGTGTAATCAATTACATCTGGGGATTTTTATTTATCTTCAGCATGGAATTAAGAAGACGAAAGCTGTGACAGAGAGTGGAACAAACAATGTGCACTATGACTTAACTTACCAACAGAGATATGTCTGGAAGTGCCAAAAAAGAAGTAGCCTATGACTGGGAAAAAGGCGGCATAGAGTCCGTACCCTGGGCGAACGTACACTAGTAAAGCAAATGCTAGACCTGTAATGATAGAAAACACAGGGAAAGTTAAGCCCATGTTACAGGTGCAAGTCTACAGGGTCTCTCAGCATGGACTTACGTGGTAGTTTGATCTTAGAAAAAACAAAAACAAAGCAAAAGTGTTTCCCAAAGATTACCTTGCAGGACAGCCACCAGCCCTGTGCTGATCCCAGAGACAAAGTCACTCAGGAGCCATTCCTTAACGCGATATGCTGGCAACCAGGAAGTTATAGGTAACAAACCAGTGGCAATATTCTTGGCCTTTTGTGGGGAACATCTGAAAATATGTGATAAGCCACAGTGCAGTCAGCTAACATCTTTGAGTCAGTCAATATCGAAACCTAATCTTGATAGCTGAAACTAATGGATAAGAATTTAGATTTCAGCCTGTCAGAGGTACCCAGCATGGAACAACCTGCCTGGGCCATAGCCTCACTGTTCCAGGAATATTTTTCGGCAAAAGAGTGTTTTCAATTTATTTTGGAACATTTGATGTTGAGTTTGAATAATGAGTTTTCATTTGTTTTGCTGTGATCACTCAGACATAATCGTGTAGTCATGTAGTCTGCCTCTTTTGCCCATTAATTATGAAGTCAGTCATTGTATATTCCACTACTTTCACTTTCATCCATTATCATTGTTCTTGGATATGACACTGTAGGGGGAACAAACATTTGACTCTCAACACTGGGATGACACATTCCTCCCTGGTGGGACTCCATCTACAAGAGTTACACTGGGGTCAGCTGAGTTAAATGGATGGAGTTACCTCAGTACTGAACTGAACAGAGTTAAGGGATGAATTTGTCCCTCAGTGTTGAGAGTTAATGTTTGTTTTCTTCAGAATGGGAGAAGTGGATGTTGAAGAAACCACCACAAAAGCTGGGTGAAAGTCTTTACGAGACCAGCTGGAAGGAAGATTGTAAGGATGTAGTTCAGAATATTTGAGAGTTAGGAGGTAGCTCAGAGGATCTATTTCTAACATCAATATTTACAAAAAAGTTTCTTACCTAAAACATACCCTCAGATGATCCAAAAAGGTTTTATGGTATCTGTGCACTTTCTTATGTTCTTCACCAAACGAGTTCTCCGAGTATACTGGTCTGGACACAACATACTGGTTGCCTACAGATTCAACCATTCTTCCTGAAGTGCTGGGTTAGGATGGAAGATTCTTATATATAGCTCTTTGACACTAGTCACTTAAAAACCTGAAAATAAATAACAGAATGTGCTTCTTAAACAACTCAGGGGGAGCATCATGAAGTGCACAGATGAGTGGACTCCAAACTGAGCATTACCACCTTTGAAGATCAAAAGAAACAGGATTAAGAAAGAGAAATTTTGCTTTGTCAGAGTGACCTCCTTCCCTCCCCCTCACATTGCTAGGGAACATGTCACTGGGGCGAGAAAACTATTTTTCCAAAAGAGACAGTCAGAATGTTGAGATTGGGTCAGGGTTTGCTTATCTCCCAGTCAATAGTTTAACAATAAAATCTACCTCAATCAAGGGAAACTGATTGTTTTAAAGACAATTTCCTGTTGTGACACTGAGTGTGAGGAACACTATGGGCTGCCAGGAAGTTCGGGAGCTCACCGAATATGACCTAGCAACCTAAGGAGTAAAGATGTGTCCAAGCCCTTGGAGTTTGTGAAAGTTTGGAACTGGAGTCAAACTTTTTGGCTTGGATCCACAGGTACTAATGAACGGCTGTACCCAATAATAAGGATAACTTCCTATATTATTTACTTCTAAGTAGATGTTTCCTTTACAGCTTCTTGCATGCTTCTTCCCCATGCACCTGCACAAATCTTCATCATAGTCAGCCCCTCAGTGCTATTTTCTATCCTGTTCCTCATGCATACTAATATTTAATTTGTCTACACTGAGCAGAAGTTTTTACTGAGCTGTCTGTCCACTATAATCCCTGGTCTTTTTCCTCAGTGGCTACAGGGAATTTAAAATGCAGCATTGTGAATGAGTAGATTATTATCATTCTTCCTAGAGGGGAATTACCTCAATCTTTTCAACAATTAATTTAATCTGCCATTGAGCTTGGGTAGGCTCCTCTGAAATTCTTCAAAGTTTTCCTAGTTCTGATTTGCCTAAATACGTTTGTGTTGTCTGAAAAATGTTTCCCCCTCGCTGTTCATCCCCTGTTCCAATAATTAATAAATCTATTAAACAGCATCAATCCTAGAACAGAACCTTGTAGCATCAGCTGTATCATCTTTCACCATGTTAAAAACAGACTGTTTATTCCTACAACTTGGTTTTCTGTCTCTGAGCACAGAAGTTTCCAAACTGTGTTCTGTGGATCATGGTGGAGAGGAGAGGTGGCTGACCACTTAGTGCTCGTTCCCCCTTGTTTCCAACTGCTGAACTGCATTACAATACATTAAATAAATATCTAACATTTTGCTTCCATGTATGCAATTGTTGAAGTTGTCAGAGGTATGTTATATATTTGCAAATGGGAAGAAGTGGTCTGCATGATTGTGACTGCGAGGACAGGTTGCATAGTCATGAAACAATCTCTGCATCAAAATCTGGTTCCCACCATGAAAAAGTTTGAAAAGTTTGTTTATCCCCTTTCTCATCCATGACAGAATGCTACATGTTACCCCATGACTATTTAGTTTCTTAATAGCCTCTTGAGGGAGACTTTGTCAATGGCTATTTCAAAGTCCAAATAAATTATGTCAACTAATTCTCCTAAAACCACTCTTTTGTTGATATGCTGGTTTTCAACTTTGGCAATGGCTTGAGAAAATATTTTCTTAGATGATATAACAGTTGAAAAAACTTTTTACTACAAAAAATCAGACCTAAAAGGTTCTCCAAAATTTGAAACTAAGCCATTGCGCACTCCACCAGACAAAAATCATTAAAACCTAGGTCCAGCCATAGCTGATTTATTCGTCCAGATCCTGACCCAAATTCCACTGAAGTCAACAGGAGTCTTTCCATTGACTTCAATGCCTATCTATCTTTAGTTTTATACTCCTGCCCATCACCGTAGTATCTGAGCAGTTGGATCAGGGCCCCAGACCTGAGGCTGATGGTGTTTAAATAGATGTGGTGTTTTATTTTATTCTTTCTTTATTGATCCTTAATCTGCATGTCCTAGACATGTTTCCAGATCAGAATTTTCCTCATTGGAGATTTGAGGGTTGTTATATATCCTAATATATGAGAATCTGTGTATGAATCTTTTAAGCTTCATGTTGCAAGATCTAGTGCTATTGGAATTCCTTCTTCAACAGTTCTGTGCTTTGTATGTCACACCTGATCCACTGTATTAATGCTCTGAAACACTCACAGAAAATAAATATTAAAACATTGGCTGTACTTATACATCTCTCACACATTTTCCCCCGATGCTGCAACATTTATGATTTTCTTAGTGAGCACTTTGGTTTTATTGCCCTTCTTTTATCTTCCAGAGTGGTAAATTAATTTACTGAGCTTAGAGTACACTGAGTATGTTTCTTCAGGACTCTCCAGGTGCTCAGTTCCACTTCACTATTCCAGTTGATTCTTTACAATGGCACAGTTGTTTTCTTAAAGTTTGTCTTGTTCAAGATCAGAGGCTCTCCCTCATAGAAACCCAAATATGTTAAGCCTCATTCTTAGTAGATTTTGAAAAGTGTCCCTTACATTTTCAACTACAGTCCCGGTGCTTTAAAATTCTTCCATCTTGAAGGGGATTTCTTGTTCCTCGAGGTGAATGTCACTGAATAACATTGAGTTCTACATTACTACATCTGAGCTTCCTTCTCCTATATGTTGTGTCAGGAATCTACCCGGTACCCCACACAGTGCTGTTCTTCTACTGCTTCCTCTGATTTTTATCCTTGTGTACGTTCAAGAAGATAAAATCCCAGAATCGCTTGCATTTTGCTTAGGAATTAATTATTTTAAGCTTCATTTTCCAACCCTCTTTATCATTAATTACTTTAAATATTTGAAAGAAAATGTAATGCTGGATAGTCCTGGAGACTGATGTCCTCTGCATAGCCACAGCAGAGATGCAGCATGAAGAAGTAGCCTAATGTCAGTTTCCTACGCTACCTTGCCAAAGTGTTTCTGTCATTTAATCTTCCCACTGAGACTGCCATCTAGTTCCAATTCTGTTAGTGGCTTTTGTAATGTGGAGGCCTGTCCACTGGGAAGTCGACTGAGATTACAGCAGTCACAGAACAGCCATCAAACGATAACAACTTTCACTCATTGTTAGCCAAGGTTGGATTTGAACAGGCAACCTAGAAATAATAGTCTATTCTACGTAAGTTCTTGTATTGACCAAATCACTGTGGTATCTGAACACTTTCTAATAGTGCATTAAGCAATATGGCTAACATCTGTCACCTATACAAGACTCTATCTCAGTACTAATCCCCTAAAATATCTAAGAAGTCTTTGATAAAGCACATCTTATTGTATGCATGCTGTTATTTGAAACTGTTAAATACATAGCTGTTTGAAGTTTCTGTAGGATTTTTCCCCTCACTGTATTACAAATATAATACATATGTATATAATACAAAAACCAGAAACAAATAAACAAATTCTGTAAAGAAGGCTTTTTTTCTTTCTCAAGAAATTATATAATGTAAAGCATTTTGTTTGTATGTCATGGTCTTAGAACTAATTTATGCATCATGCTCACAGATTGGTAGTTCTGAATCCTACCTGATGTGTTTTCTGTGAAGCCCTTTAGAAGAAGGTATCCAAGAAATTCAAGGCAGAAAGCAACCCCAAAGTTTCTCTGAGGCAGTGCAAGCAGCTATTGCTGTTCTTCATTTCAAAATTTCCCTATATACTGGTGGAAGATGTAGTTATATGGGGAGCTTTAATAACTAACTTCCATTAACTTTTACAAGAATATGAAGATTTCACTGTAGCCTTGACCATTGAGCCTGTCCTCAAGCAGGATGATAAGAGTGGTTTCGTTAAGTTCTCTGTGAGATTGTGTAATGATGTTTGGGGAATTGCTTTTAGTGGTTTGCAGAGGTTAATATAGACGAATACACGTGAATAAAAACCCAGAGAAATTGCTTGTTGCAATCTTGTGCCCTTGTCCTGCCACATCTCCTTAACAGAGACAAGCCAGGTCAGTACTTGGATGGGAGATCTCAAGGAAACTTCTGAGGTCTGGTCTACTCCTGAACCATATGTTTTAGGCTGTTCTGGGGTGTGTGAAAAATTCATCCCCCCGAGAAACAAAGTTACGTTGACCTAAGTCCTGGTATAGACACTGCTAGGTCAACAGAAGAATTCTTTTCAGAGTAGCAGCCGTGTTAATCTGTATTCGCAAAAAGAAAAGGAGTACTTGTGGTACCTTAAAGACTAATCAATTTATTTGAGCATAAGCTTCCGTGAGCTACTGCTCACTTCATTGGATTTGAGCTGCATGTCCCGGCACAGTTTGGAGACCCCATTCTACACAGTGGGTGAATCACACAAACAGTAACATTGTTCTTTGGAGTAAAAAAAACAGCATAAGCTTTCGTGAGCTACAGCTCACTTCATCGGATGTGAGCTTCATGGTTCCGGCACAGTTTGGAGACCCCATTCTCTCAAAGCCAGTGATTACTTCAGGAACATCTTTGATGCCCGCTACTTTGGGGTAAACCACACACCTAATTGCCTCAGAAGCCTCAAGAGCCATTTATTCAAGGGCTCTTGCTGCCATGTAAAGAAAGCATGCCAAGCACAATCTATGCCCCGTGCAGTTTTGCTGGTTCACAGTAAGGAGGAAGTGGTAATTTCCAGTAACTAACTAGTACTGAGAGCCATCCCAGTCCCGGTCATTTTTAATTCAGATTTCTTTTATTGTAAGCTGGCATTTCAAGTCATTTTATGACATGCTGAGGGTTGTAAAGTTTAGTAAGGCAGCAATTTTGGGCTGATGATTAAAATGTATATATTTACATGATACCACCAGTGCCTCAAAAGCAACGTGCAGCACTTTGTCTTTCATAATGCAGAGTTTTGCAATCCTTCACTGCCAGTATTACAAATGATGCCTGGTTATTCTGAGTACAAACCGCAGAACGTTTAATAAAATATTTCAATGATTTTACTTTTTTAAAATTGACCAATTTTTTCTTAAAATGTGAAGTTTCTTCACTTTCATTGGAAGCTTGCTTCTTGCCAACTTCACAGTGTGAGTTTCTCAGCAATAAAAGATCTGTAACAATGGTCAAAAAATTGACTAGAATTGTTGCGTCACGGCATCATTTTAACCACGTTTGTACTCAGAGTCTAGATACAGCAACGTGCACAATCTGCACTACGGCAGGCGCTAGTGGCATGCGAAATCACCATGGATTGAGAATCATGGCAGTGCGTGGAAGCCAAATTATGAAGTACCCCAGGTCTGGTTTTGATGGTCCCTGGGGAATCAGGGAGGGCAAAACACTGGAGCTTGGCTTGCTCTGTGCTTTGGTACAGAACTGGTCACTCTAATGCTGTATGCAAACTCATAGACTGGGAGGCTGAAGGGACCATCACAGCCATCTAGTCTGACCTCCTGCACATCGCAGGCCACAGAACTTCACCCACCCACTCTTACAATAGGCCAGTAACCTCTGGCTGAGTTACTGGAGTTCTCAAATCGTGATTTAAAGACTTCAAGTTACAGAGACTCCACCATTTACTCTAGTTCAAACCAGCAAGTGATTCATGCCCCACATTGCAGAGTAATGGGGAAACCCCCAAGGTCTCTGCCAATCTGACCAGGGGGAAAAGTCCTTCCCGACCCCAAATATGGTGATCAGTTAGACCCTGAGTATGTGGGCAAGACTCACCAGCCAGACACCTGGGAAAGATTTCTCTGTAGTAGCTCAGAGCCCTCCCCATCTAGTGTCTCATTGCCAGCTGTTAGGGATATTTGCTAAAAGCAGTAGCGGATGGGCCATATGCCATTGTAGGCAACCTCATCATCCCCTTCCCTCTATAAACTTATCAAGCTCAGTCTTGAAATAAGTTTGGTTTTTTGCCCCCACTGCTCCCCTTGGAAAGCTGGTCCAGAACATCACTCCTTTGATGGTTAGAAACCTTCATCTAATTTCAAGCCTAAACTTGTTGATGGTCAGTTTATATCGATTTGTTCTTGTACCAACACTGGCCCTTAACTCCTCTCCCTCCCTTGGTGTTTATCCCTTTGATGTATTCATAGACAACAGTCAGATCTCTCCTCAGCCTTAGTTTTGTTAGGCTAAACGAGCTAAGCTCCTTAAGTCTCCTCTCATAAAGCAGGTTCTCCACTCCACTGATCATTCCAATAGCCCCTCCCTGAATCTGTTCCCGTTTGAATTCGTCTTTCTTAAACATGGGAGACTAGAACTGCTCAGACTATTCCAGATATGCTATCACCAGTGCCTTGTACAATGGTAATAACACTTCCTCTCCACGCCATTTTAACACAGGCTAAGTCCCGGGAGGAATAAATCGCTCCAATACAGAAAAAAAAATAGGTCTGGATTTGCCTTACCTCTGGAAATGGTTGGAAGACAGGGCTCTGGGGTGTAAAACTTCACAGAATTCCCCCGGCAGAGCTTTCCTTGTATTGGTTCACCTAAGGGGCAGGGTTTGTACCCTTGAGGAATAGCCAGTGGCTTTGGTCCCAACACCCACAGATAGCCCAGAATCTAGGCAGACTCTGTGGGATCTGCAAGAGGCTAGGGCTATTCACCCTTGGGCCCTGTATTCCAGCACCTGTTGCAGCATCCCTCTGGTTCCTTCGCGGCACTGCTCTGTTCAAGTCATACTGTTAGGGAAACTCCTCCAACAGCTGCTCCAAGGATATCCCTTTAATGGTGGGTTTGTCTAGCGTGGAGTGGGGTTGTGGGAGAGATAATGCACTCTGAGACATATGCAGGGCTGGAGGAAGATGCTGCACAACCTTCAGCAAAGGCTCTGACCTATCACATCACACATACTTGGATATAGCAGCGTGCTCATATTGTGTAGAAAATATGAATGTCTTCAATTGTTAGCAGGAATATTTCCATTGCGTTCCTGGAGCTGGCTGCTTTCAGTCAATCATTTTTGTTGCCATTGTGTTTTTGTTGATAATTCTATTTACATTTCTCCATGAATGTGGACCCAGCACTGTGGCTTCTGATCACTCTCCTGGAAGAACAAAGAAAACCCATCATCTCTCACACATCTCACATGTACAATAAAGCCAAAGCAAAAAAAAGAAGACTTCAGCAGTATGAGGATGTGCTGGGTTCAGCAGGCGTAGTTACCAGCTGAGGGCCTGCAGATAGATAGTGTGAGAGATGGTGGGCAGAGACACTTACTGCAATCAGCCTCTTTGGGGGAGGGACCGAGAGAGGTTATCAGAGCCCCTACAGGCTATATGGCCAAGGTGACTATGGAATGCACATGTAACACCAACAAATCCCGGTTGTTGGTGGGCGTGACTGGCCCTGGGACCTCTGGAGCTTAGTGCATGAGCCTCTACTGCAGGGGTGGGCAAACTACGGCCTGCAGGCTGGATCTGACCCCTCGGGGCTTTGGATCTGGCCTGCAGGAGTGCCACCCCCATGCTGGTGTGGGCCCCGTGCCATCAGCACCACGTCCCTGTGGCCCCGGGGTGGGGGGGCAGAGGGCTCTGCGTGCTGCCCTCACCTATGTGTTCCACATCCGAAGCTCCCATTGGCCACGGTTCCCCATTTCCGGCCAATGGGAGCTGTGGGAGACAGTGCCTGCAGGCAAGGGCAGCGCATGGAGCCCTCTGCCCCCACCCCAGGGGTTGCAGGGACGTGGTGCCGGCCACTTCTGGGAGTGGCACAGGGTCAGGGCAGGCAGGGAGCCTGCCTTAGCCCTGCAGCGCTGTTGCCACCCCAGAGCCGGTCCAGGTAAGCGATGCCGGGCTGGACCCCACACCCCAAACACCTCCTGCACCCCACACCCCAACCCCCTGCCCGGAGCCCCCTGCTGCACCCCACATCCCTCCTGCACCCCAACCCCCTGCCCTGAGTGCCCTTCTGCACCCTGCACCCCTGCTGCACCCAACCCCCTGCCCTGAGCCCCCTCGTACTCCCCTCACCCTTTCTCTGCCCCAACCCTTTGCCCTGAGCCCCTTCCTGCCCACCGCATCCCCTCCCACACCCTGCACTCTCTCCTGCACTCCAACCCCCTGCCCCAGCCCTACATTCATGGCCCTGCATGCAATTTCCCCTCCCAGATATGGCCCTCGGACCAAAAAGTTTGCCCACCCCGCTCTACTGCATGAGCTAAAAGCCATATGCTTGCTAGCTAAGGCTGTAGAGCAGACTCATAATCTCTCTCTAAGTGGTCTCAGTCCCACTAGATGGGACAGAGCACCACCCCCAGGAGGTTGTAGGTTACACACAGATTTGCATTTTCCCCTCAGCAGCTTCTTTCATCAGCAGGGCTTCTGTATTACCCCAAAGCTGCTCCCACCTGACTGAAACCCCCAGAGACGGTGATAGTGGTGTCACTGCAGGTCTTCCCTCAGTGTGAATAACCCTTCTAGAACAGGGGAAAGGATGGCAGAAAAAGGTGTAATTTACTCTTTTTTGAACCTGACCCTTGCTATCTATACTAACATCTTTGTTAGCTATTTGTAACAGGCACCTGGAACTTGGGCCTAGCACACTCCTGTTACTTGGCTCTGCCCCATCCACTTTGGGCCATGCCAGGTTCCTTGCAGCACCACTGAGGAAGGGAATCACAAGCCCTTTTGCCCTTGACTGAATTCTCACACCATTACCTAATTCCTGTTTGCACCTCTCTTGTGGTTAGCTTCCTTTCTCTCTGAGGCTTCCAACAATTTAAGTCACTATGTGCCAGGCTTTTAAAGGTATCTAGGCACCTAAAGATACAGATAGGCACCAAGTGGGATTTTCAAAAGTCGTTAGGTGCCTAATTCCCACTGAAATAAATGGGAGTTGGGTTTCCTGGGCGTTTTTGAAAATCACGCGAGGCATCGATCTGTATCTTTAGGTGCCTAAATACCTTTAAAAATCTGGCCCTTGGTCTAATTTCATGTATGTTAAATAAAAGCAACGTTTATTTGGCATAAGCTAGGAGATAAAGAGGATACCACAAAACAAGCAATAATTGTAAATAGTCAGAACTAGACAGATGAAACGCAGCTGGCTGTGGAGCTGCAGAAGGGAGTGTGGTAAGCAACTTCCCCAAAGCAGATGCAAATTCTGTTTTTTTGCTTAGCATGCTCTGAGCAGCTCCTTATTGACCCTGTCTTTACAGGCAAACTGACGCAATCAGGTACACTGAGGTTGCTCATTAAAATATCTTTAAAGGTACTACAAAAATACCATACAGTAAATATATAACAGACTCACGTGTACCTTGTCTGAGTACAGACCTGCCATCATGCTCCTAATAATCACACTTCCATGTGCCCATGGGCTACCTGTGGTGCACTATCCACAAACAGTAGGGCTACATAATACTGCATATCTACAGCTACTTTAGCCCATGTTGTTCCTTAAGCCAAGTGAATTATATCAAAGATGGCCCTTAACCTTTACATTCTATGAACATATTTCCCAATATTTCACTCAGACTCTTATGAGCTCTTGGCTTTCTATCAGTCTCTGCTCATTTTGCAGAATGTGCAAAATGAAACCAGCTGTTTTTTTACTCCAAAGAACAATGTTGTTTGTGTGGTTCACCCACTGTGTAGAATGGGTTCACCCAGCTAAGCTCTCAATGAAACCAGATTGTAAGCTCTTCTCTAGCATGCCCAGTGACCTTCGATCCCTAGTTTGGGTTACACCTACTGAATCTACTGTCCTTCGGAATAGTCGCAGGTGTAAGCCACTCACTCTCAAACTGTGCAATTTATGGGCAAAAGACATATTAGACAAGGCGTATAGCTTTAAGGTACAATTTTATTTTGAAAACAACTATATAAAAATGGCCCTTCCTTATTCAACAGATCAGTTTCCAGCATCGTAACTATTCACTTTGGTGACTAAAGTAAGGCCTGGTCTACCCTACAGAGTTAGGTCCATGTAAGTTGCCAGGTGTCTACCTATGTGTGCATGTTTCTACACTCAAATACGTCTCTGGTTGAGGTCAATGCCCAGTTACAACAATGCAATAAAACCACCTCCCCAAACAGTGTACGATCTTGGTTGACCTATTGAGGTTGATGCAATGCCAGGGTAGACACTGCATGACTTATGTCAACACTAATAGTCCTCCAGCAGCTGTCCCACAATGGCTCATTCCCTGCAATAGTGACCCTGAGCCCATTTTTAGCTACACTGCTGAGGGGTCATGGAGACCAGAAGCCACCCCTACCCTTTAACCACCCCCCCCTCACACATGTGTTTTTGAAATGCCTTTTCCTGATTGCCCAGCTTGGCAAGCACACCTGGAAGCTCACTCTTGTGTGCAGCTGTCCAACCGATCATGCAGGCTTCACTCAGTAGACAACTTCCTGCCTGGAGTAGACAGGAGCGATTGGCTCTCCTGAACCTGTGTAGGGAGGAGCTATGCAAGCACAGCTATGGATCAGCCATAGACACTAGACATCTACAAGCAGATTGCACAGGGGATTCAGGCAAAGGGGTACAACAGGGATCAGCAGCAGTGCTGAGTGAAAATAAAGGAACTTCCCAGAGATACCATAAGGCCAGGGAGGCCAGCAACAGATCTGGGCTGAGCTGCAGACCTGCCACTTTTACAAAGAGCTGCATGAAGCCCCCCGATCCCTCCGCCCTGCAGATTCTTTGGAGTAGCCAAGGCACAGATCCCTGCTGTGAACAGCGAGGAGGCTGAGGAAGCCAGGGGAACAAGGGATAAGCTGGATCCTCCAGAATCACTATTGGCATTTCAACATCACCAATGGTAATCCACTGGTCAGGAATGAACGTCAGCTTTCTGAACAATCCTATGTTCTTAAAGATGCAAGAATCATGTACCTTCGCTGAGCAGCCCACACTGATAACAGTGAAGCAACCCTGGTGTGGGATGGTGCCAAAATAGGGATATGTGTGCTGCTTATTGCCCCACCACAGTTTGGGAAGCACATCACTGCAAATCCATCCACTATATTCTGCACATTGCTGAGCATCATAGTCCTGCGTAGCAAGAGATGATTAATGGCCCTACACACTTGCATGATAATTGCCCCCACTATGGATTTTCCAACTCTGAAATGATTTCCCACTGACTGGTAGCAATGCAGTGTTGCAACTTTCCAAAGTGCGATCACTACTTGCTTCTCCTCTGTCAATGCAGGTCTCATTTTGGTGTTCCTGCGCTGGAGTGCTGGGGTGGGCTTGGTACACAGACCCAGGAATGTGGCCTTTCACATCCAGAAGTTCTGAAGCCATGGCTCATTGTCCCAAACCTGTATTATTATGTGATCCCACCAGCCAGTGCTCATATCTTGGGCCCCAAAGCAGTACTCCACCATTTGCAGCTGCTTCATGAAAGCCACCAACAAGTTTGAATTGTTTTTTGCTACATACCTTAACAAAGGGTCCTCCAAGAAACCCTCATGTCCCGCACTGTTGTGGTTCTTCCTGCAACTCTGCATATCCTGGAGACTTGTGCATCCTGCATTTGCATCATTCATGAGAATAGTGCAGAGCTGGGTGGGCTCCATGCTTCTCTCAGAGAGGGCAGATACCAAAAAGTCCTGTGCAGGTTTGTGGGATTTTTAAAAAATGACATGAAAATTATGGGATGGGGTGACATTACAGGATGGAGAAAGTTGCATCCTGGGAACTTGACCCCTAGCTCCCATAGACCCCTGGGTGAGTCATTTCTATCCCCCAACATGTGGGAAATTTCCCAAAAGCCATTGCACCAGATGGTGGCACGTGGCCTATTGGGATACCTGCTTGCAGTGCACCACACTTTGCATCAGCATAAACACTCCTGGTAAGTACATGCAGCATCAATGCAAGAAGCCTAGTATGTATGTGCCTGAGCAATACAAATTTCAGAGGCTGTATGCCAATGTAACCTTCATGGACCAAAGTTTATAGTGTAGACGTGGCCGAAGTATTATTATCTTTACCCCTAGCACTGCAGAGCCAACGCATCTAAGAAGGAGATGGATTCTATGCTTTCTTGTGTATAATCAGCAGATTATTTACTAAGTGCTAAAGACAGGGCAAATCAATTGCAAATGTCCCTTATCTTTATAATGACCCAAACCAAACTCTGGATCTAAACACCCTCCATCCCCAAACTTTGGAGTGTTTGAAATCAGCTATGGATTTGCAGATTTGACCTGGATTCATCTCTACTAATAGCCAGCTCTTGTACACACCACACAGGATTTGCATACACCACACAGTATTGGGATAGGGAGTATTTCATCTTTTGATCTCTGTTTCCAATAATATTTATGTTGTTTGCTAGCAACTAAACCTTCCCATCTTAAACATTTTTGCAGCTGTGGTGAAATGAGCTCCCAGTCTTGCAGAAATCCACTTCACAGAAACCACCAGTATATTTTTATCAGGATTTCTCTGTGGCTGATAATCTCTCACTTCTCACAAGCTCCAGTTTCACTTAAAAACATATTTTTAATAAAATTGTAAAGAAAGATCATCACGTTGTTTGGATTTTTTATTAAGATACTTAGGTAACAGTAAATTTGTACTCAAAGGTGTACATTTAAATTTATATTATATTTGGCACTGTTTAAAGCCAGAAACACTAACTAGGGTTTCTCTACATTTCAGTAACTACTGGCAGAAATTCCTTGAGTGTTTAAGTAAGATAACAAATAACAATAAAATCAATATAAAGGTGAAATAGAAATAATGCAGAATATTCTGCCTGTGACACGAACCATTTCAGTGGTTAATATTTTTGCATAATACTGAATTTCATTGTAACAGTCAGATATCAATCTAAGACCAGTTTCTCAAGAAACTACCAGAAAAAAACAGGTGAAAACCTGTATTGTATTGTTTTATCTTTCTGATAAAATGTCTTTCACCATAGATGTGAATAGAATAAGATAAGGGAAAAGCCCAAGGGCTGAGTGATTAACGGAAGTTAATATGCTTGTCTTGGTCATTAGAAATGCACAGAATTAGAGACATCTCGTGATGTCTGAAAAATTCTACTGTATACTGATGTAGTCACTCAGCCATTCATTTTGTATGATTGTTTTCAGAATAATATAGAAAATTTTATTATACCCTTATATAAATCAGTAGTACAACTTCACTAGAGTTGTAATCAGTTCTGATCACCCCCAATTAATAAAGACAGCAGAAATAAAAAAGTTCCAGTTCAGAGCTATGAAAATGACTAGAGATGTGGAAACGCTTCCACTGGAGGACAGATAGAAATGCTTAGAACTGGTTTAGGAGATCAATAAGGGACTATGAGAGAAAGACATAATGAATGGTATAAGGCAGTTCATTTCATTGGTCCTATGTATCCTTTCATGTAATAAAAGAGCAAAGTGACATCCAAAGAAATTAAAAAGTAACTGTTAGGATATAGATATTCAGGCCTGTCTGCAAAGGCCTCTACTTTAAGAATTTAGGTGTATTCTTATCACTTGGCTAGTTAGAGGTATAAAAGAAAGAATCAAAATCACTGTCTGCCAGTGTAAGGTCCTTCTCTTACTGTGGCAGTCGGAGGCCCTGTTCTTAGGCTAAGGCCTTTGGCTAAGCAACAGAGGTAGCCATAAGCTGGGAAGCAACCGGTCACATCCTCACATTCCAAACTAGTCACATTGAAAGAAGGTGCTATTGGGCTGTTAGGAATACAATCCTGTCCTGATAGTTCCTATCACCTCCAGAGAAAGGGAAGTGCCTAGAAGATGTAAAAGGAAATGGAGGTTGATAGTTTTCTGTCTGGTAAGAACTCACTTATCAATAGACACAGCTGGGAAACTCTTATGTCTTTATAGATGTAGTTTTGAAATCCTCTCTTCTGTATTGTTTTGTCATTATAGTTCCCACTTTGCTATTGTTTATTGGCATGGTCTCTGCCTGGTTCTGTGATTGTTTCTGCCTGCTGTATAATTAATTTTGCTGGGTGCAAACTAATTAAGGTGGTGGGATATAATTGGTTAACTAATCATGTTACAATATGTTAGGACTGGTTAGTTAAATTTCAGTAGAATGATTGGTTAAGGTATAGCTAAGAATATTACTATATAAATTAGGGGCAAACAGGAAGTAAGTTGTGATTCGAAAATAAGGAAAAAGGAACTTGTCTTTAAGCTTGCTGGAAGTTCACCCCAATAAACATCGAATTGTTTGCACCTTCGGACTTCGGGTATTGTTGCTCTCTGTTCATGCGAGAAGGACCAGGGAAGTGGGAGAGTGAGGAATAAGCTCTCTAACAGTAACAAATTTAAATTTGATGAAAAGAAATAGGTTTGTTTTTTAACATAAAATTCAGTTCCAAAAGGTATGCAGGCAAAGAACTCAGGAGGATACTAAAATGGATTAGACCAGGGGTGGCCAGCCTGCAGCCCTTCAGAGGTTAATCTGCGGCTCCTTGGATAGGCACCGACTCCAGGGCTGGAGCTACAGGTGCCAACTATCCAATGTGTCGGGGGGGGCTCACTGCTTGACCCCTGGCTCTGCCCCAGGCCCTGCCCCCACTCCACCCCTTCCCACCCACCCCCCTCAGCCTGCAGTGCCCTCGCTCCTCCCCCCTACCCCCCAGAGCCTCCTGCACGCCATGAAACAGCTGATCAGGAGGTGCGGGGAGGCAAGCAGGGGGCGGGGCTGCCGGTGGGTGGGAGGTGCTGAGAGCTGACGGGGGGCTGCTGAGGTATTACTGTGGCTCTTTGGCAACGTACATTGGTAAATTCTGGCTCCTTCACAGGCTCAGGTTGGCCACCCCTGGATTAGACAATTATATTTTTGGACCTTTGGCTTAAGTGGCTAGCCAGAATTTGGGGCTAGGATTGTTTCTGTTACGACAACAAATTAATGACACAAGTCAGATATAGTCTTAGCATAGTCTTGTTTACTTGCAAAGAAAGTTCCCAATGTCCTGTCTCTCTGAACACAGTAGAAACAAACAGCAGCAGGCAGCTTTGTTGCTCAGAAATCCCCAAGTCTGCTACTCCAGCAAGCTCTGTGCCCAAGAAGCTCTGTCTCTCTGCTTCCCCTTGGGTCACATTCACAACTCCTCTTGTTTTTCTGCCTCCAAATCATACAGCATGCTACTGATATTCCTGCCATTGCAACCAGGACACCCCTCACTCCATGCAGCTTAGCTCTGCCCTGCCCTGTAGGCTAGCACTTTAGATGCTCACCCCACATCCTCTAGCTGTTTTTTACTATATGCAGGAGCTTGATTGCTCCTTCTGTTGAGCCTGAAAGAGCGTGGTTGGCATGACCATGGGCTTCAATGAGGTCTGTGATTGTCTTTGGATCCAAGAGTCATGGGTTGGCAGCTGGTGGCACCTTTCGGTACAATAACATGAGTGATAAAAATGTCTGCAATTATACTAGTGAAAATAAAAATGTATAAGGAGATAAACCCTCATGCTGCAGGACATAAGCCAGCTGATAACCACTTGAGGTTAGGAAAAAACTTCTCTGATGCTAATGCAAAATTGTCCAACCTGGGGGTTTGTTGCACCGTCTTTTAAAGTACTGGCCACTGCTAGGGATGGCATACTGCACCAGATGTACTACTGATCACATCTGACATTTCAGTTCCCATGTTCGTGGCCAAACCACCTTAGATTGTAATTGTGTCTGATAGCACTAGCAAAACAAGATAAGGTCTAATCAGTTCTGGGATGAAAGAGACCCAAGGATCAGCAGCTGTGGAAAATGTCATTATTTCTCAATAGCTGACATACTTCTCACTGAGTCAGCAATGGTACTTACCTCCAGTACTTGGTATTTGCCTCCGGAGCAATCGATCCAGCGAAGGTCGATTTATTGTGTCCAGTGACTCTCCCGTCGACTCCAGTAGTCCACCGGAGCGAGAAGCGTAGGTGGAGTTGATGGGGGAGTGTCAGCAGTCAACCCACCACAGTGAAGACACCATGGTAAGTAGCTCTAAGTACGTCAATTTCAGCTACGCTATTTTCGTAGCTTAGCTCCCGCCCCTCCAGTGTAGACCAGGCCTTAGGGCATGTTTACACTACAAAATTAGGTCGATTTTATAGAAGTCGATCTTTAGTAAGCGATTTTAGACAGTCGATTGTGCACGTCCCCACTAAGTGCATTAGGTTGGCTGATTGCGTCCTCACTACCGTGGCTAGCATTGACTCAAGGAGTGGTGCACTGTGGGTAGCTATCCCACAGTCCCCGCTGCCCACTGGAATTCTGAGTTAAGCTCCCATTGCCAGATGGGGCAAAACCATTGTTGCAGGTGGTTTTGGGTACATGTCATTAGTCTCCCCTCCTTTCCTCCCTCCCTCCCTCCTTGAAAGCAATGGCAAACAATCATTTTGCACCTTTTTTCCTGGGTTATCCATGCAGATGCCATAGCATGGCAAGCATGGAGCCCACTCAGCTGCACATTGCTTTTGTGAGCATTGTAAACACCTCACGCATTATCCTGCAATATGTGCTGAGCCTAGCTAGGAGCTGCCAGCACAAGGAAGATTGTGAGCAGGACATGGACACAGATGTTCCTGAAAGCACGGGCTGTGGCAACTGGGATATCGTGGCGGCATTGGAGCATGTTGATACAGTGGAATGCCAATTCTGGGCCCGGCAAACAAGCACAGACTGGTGGGACTGCATTGTGTTGCAGGTCTGGGATGATTCCCAGTGGCTGCAAAACTTTTGCATGCGTAAGGCCACTTTCATGGAACTGTGTGAGTTGCTTTCCCCCGCTCTGAAGCACAGGAATACCAAGATGAGAGCTGCCCTGACAGCTGACAAGTGATAGCCCTATGGAAGCTTGCAATGCCTGACAGCTACCGGTCAGTTGGGAATCAATTCGGAGTGGGCAAATCTACCTTGGGGGCTGCTGTGATCCAAGTAGCCAGGGCAATCAATACTCTTCTGCTAAGAAGCGTAGTGACTCTGGGAAATGTGCAGGTCATAGTGGATGGCTTTGCTGCAATGGGGTTCCCTAACTGTGGTGGGGCGATAGACAGAACGCATACCCCTATCTTGGGACTGGATCACCTTGCCAAAGAGTACATAAACCACAAGGGGTACTTCTCAATGGTGTTGCAAACACTGGTGGATCACAAGAGCCATTTCACCGACATCAACGTGGGATGGCCGGGAAAGGTGCATGACGCTCGCAACTTTTGGAACTCCAAGCTGTTCGGAAAGCTGCAAGAAGGGACTTTCTTCCCAGACCAGAAAATTAGCGTTGGCGATGTTGAAATTCCAATAGTTATCCTTGGAGACCCAGCCTACCCCTTGCTCCCATGGCTCATGAAGCCATACACAGGCAGCCTGGACAGCAGTAAGGAGCAGTTCAATTACAGGCTGAGCAAGTGCAGAATGGTGGTAGAATGTGCCTTTGGATATTTAAAAGGGTGCTGGCACAGTTTGCTGGGTAGGTTAGATCTCAGCGAAAGCAATATTCCCATTGTTATTGCTGCTTGCTGTGCGCTCCATAATATCTGTGAGAGTAAGGGGGAGACGTTTATGGCGGGGTGGGAGGTTGAGGCAAATCGCCTGGTGGCCAATTTTGAACAGCCAGACACCAGGGCAATTAGAAGAGCACACCGAGGCCTGCTGCACATCAGAGAGGCTTTGAAAAACAGTTTCATGATTGACCAGGCTAAGGTGTGACAGTTGTGTGTGTTTGTCCTTGATGCAAAGCCACCCCCTTTGATGAATGTGTAAGCAGAGTCAGGATGAGCTCCACCCTGACATCTGGTGGTGAGATGTGGCAAGTTGTGGAAAAGAACTTCAGGGGCTGATCTCATTTGCATAGGCACACCCACCCCGCCTAGAATGAGGCCATAGCTGCCCAAATGGTCACTTTGGCTGCTGTGGGATCCCCAGTGTCTCTGTTATTGGGGCAGGAAGAATAAATTGTTATTACCCTGATTATGGGAATCAAGGACAGTGGAACTGCACTTGGCCTTTTGTTATGATGAAGGGACTCGCCATCAACTAAGTAGCACTCGCTAGGCAAGGGACATGGGTTCCAAAACTCTGTGACTTGAGAGAGGCTGGGAACAGGTATTAATACTTGGTGGTATGGGCCCCCTGGTGAGGGCCTTACATGCTAATTGCACTTCCTACTCTCTTCACTGTAGAATATCAGAGCTAATTTTGATTCTATTAGGAGTCTAGTTACAGGCTGCTGAGTTGAATTCACTTTGGGCTAATGGTGCACCAGCACTGAGGCTCCCCTACTACAAGCTGAAATCACAAAAGAGCTGAACTGACTAAGAGCTGAAATCACTGAGTGTTGTGTTAAGTAGTGGGGGGAGCCTCAAAATATATGGTGGAGCAGTTTGCGGGACGGCGAGCAGCGCGGCTGGTGGAGCAGAGCCGTGCGGAGCAGAGCCGTTCGTGAGAGAACGGGGTGGAGGCATTCGTGAGATGGCAAGCGGAGCCGTTCGTGAGACAGCGGAGCAGAGCAGAAGCATTCATGAGATGGCGAGCGGAGCGGAGCCCTGTGGAGCTGTGGGGTAGTCAGCTTCTGGTCACGTAAGGTGCCTCTTTCCCCCGTGCCACAGACACATTTTTACCCAGACTGGGGAGTAAAACTCTGCAGATAAACTTGTGGACTCTGGGGCTGCCCTGACCAGGGACAGAGACTTTTGGGTCTTTGGACTTTTGGGACTTTGGGTGATTTTGGGTTGCAGGACTCAAGAACTAAAGGGAAAGGACATGACCCAATTTGCTTGGGGTGGGTTTTTTTGCTCATGGGTTGTGTTATGGATCCTGTTGGTGGTGTTTCCCCAACATAATGCCACATTGTTTCTCTCTGTTATTAAAAGGCTTTTTGTTCCACTCAGACTATGTGCTTGCGAGAGGGGAAGTATTGCCTCTTGGAGGCGCCCAGTGGGGATGGTATATATTTGTCCCAGGTCACTGGGTGGGGGCTCGAGCCAGTTTTGCACTGTGTTATTGGAATGGATCCCCTAGATATTGAACCCGGCCCTTGTTGCTGCCAACTCTGACAGGCAGAAGGGTTACATTTGTACTTCCCTGTGCCAATCCCCCTGGAGCCAATCCCCCTCCCCACCTTCAACCACAGCTACCCATTCATTCTTTATTTATTAAAAAACCTTGAGATCACTGACAATGCTGACTAGTAAAAGGTAGCTCGGGTGTACAAAGGATTTAATAATGGGGTGGGGTAGGGGAGGAGGGAAGGACAAGGCCACATTGCTTATTGTAGCCACTCTACAAATCAAAGCTGTTTGAATGACAACCTTCTGTTGCTTGGGCCATCCCCTGGAGTTGAGTGGCAGGGTGCCTGGAGCCTCCCCCGTGTTCTTGGACATCTGGGTCAGGAGGATATGGAACTTGGGGAGGAGGGCAGGTGGTTACACAATGGATGCAGCAGGGTTCTGTACTCTAGTTGCCTTTTCTGCAGCTCCACCAGATGCCTCATCATGTCCGTTTGCTCCCCCATTAGCCTCAGCATCTCCTCCTGCATATTCCAATCATGCTCACTGTATCCTTTCCTGGTCTCTGCTACCAAATGCCTCCATGCATTCAGCTGTGCCCTATCAGTGCGGGAGGAGAGCATGAGCTCTGAAAACATGTCATCGTGAGTGCGTTTTTTTCACCTTCTAATCTGCAATAACCTCAGGGATGGAGTTGATGCGGGGGGCATAGAAACATTTGCAGCTTCAGGGGGGGAAAAAGGGTGAGTAGATTTTAAGAAGATACATTTCTGAGAGCAAAAGGGGAGATTCTTTCACAGTGAATCAAGCAATTCACAGCAGACGTGTTTTAGGTACAAGGTCGCATTTTGCCTTTTATATTGAGCACCTGCCGGTATGGTAACACATCACACACACCTGGGCAACAGAATTCGGTTTCCAGGCAGCCATGGTAAGCCAAAGGGTACGTGGGGTTGGCTTCTTCCGTGTTCATAACATGTGGGAATGGTTTCAAACTGCAGCACCCTCCTTTCCCATAGCAACCAATGCCGGTTGTGTTTGCCGTTTAAAAGGAGGGACTGCGGTTTTGGGATGGATGTGCAGCACACCACTCCCCGCCCCGCATGGTTATTCTCCGGATGATCCCTTTTAGCCAAGCACAAACAGCCCAGCATGATTGGGGTCTAATGTGTTGTGGATCACCAAATTAGAGGATTGGGCCAAAAGAAATCTAATGAGGTTCAACAAGGACAAGTGCAGAGTCCTGCACTTAGGATGGAAGAATCCCATGCACCGCTGCAGACTAGGGACTGAATGGCTAGGCAGCAGTTCTGCAGATAAGGACCTAGGGGTTACAGTGGACGAGAAGCTGGACATGAGTCAACAGTGTGCCCTTGTTGCCAAGAAGGCCAATGGCATTTTGGGATTTATAAGTAGGGGCATTGCCAGCAGATCGAGGGACGTGATCGTTCCCCTCTATTCGACATTGGTGAGGCCTCATCTGGAGTACTGTGTCCAGTTTTGGGCCCCACATTAGAAGAAGGATGTGGAAAAATTGGAAAGCATCCAGCAGAGGGCAACAAAAATGATTAGGGGACTGGAACACATGACTTATGAGGAGAGGCTGAGGAAACTGGGATTGTTTAGTCTGCGGAAGAGAAGAATGAGGGGGGATTTGATAGCTGCTTTCAACTACCTGAAAGGGGGTTCCAAAGAGCATGGATCTAGACTGTTCTCAGTGGTAGCAGATGACAGAACAAGGAGTAAGGGTCTCAAGTTGCAGTTGGGGAGGTTTAGGTTGGATATTAGGAAAAACTTTTTCACTAGGAGGGTGGTGAAACACTGGAATGCGTTACCTAGGGAAGTGGTGGAATCTCCTTCCTTAGAAGTTTTTAAGGTCAGGCTTGACAAAGCCCTGGCTGGGATGATTTAGTTGGGGATTGGTCCTGCTTTGAGCAGGGGGTTGGACTAGATGACCTCCTGAGGTCCCTTCCAACCCTGATATTCTATTATTCTGTGATTCCTGTCCTTTGTATGACTTGTCAGTGAAATATCTCATAGAAGCGTTAGTCAGTTACAGCTGTGAGTTGTTAGAGTCATTGTTTCCTTGTGCTCTTTTTTATTCATGATTATAAAACTATTTAAAGCTTTCTAAGGTACACTGGCTTTGTCAGAGAGTCCATGCCTTCCAATTACGTGTTCTTTTTATTAACTGCTTTTGTAGCCAAAAGGTAATTAGCTTTGAACTATTGACTAAACATTGGTGCTAAGTAACATGTTCCAAAAGTCTCTGAAAGGGTGTTGCTGTTTATTTCTAGGGATGGACCCAAAGCAAAATCACAGCTCCAAACACCCTTGTAAAAGATCAGCTGGATACAGTCACGTGTCATTGTCAGTAGAAACCCTGACTGAGTGTCCTGTGGCCTATGATGTGCCTGGAGCAGCACATCTGTGGTCCTTTAACCTGTTAAATCATCCCATTTTTCTAGCAAATTCAGCCCTTTATTTACTAGGGATTGATACAGGGCCCACTAAGGACAACAAGAGTCTTTCTGTTGACTTCAATGGGCGTTGGATGAGGTGTTTAGCATGCTTTCTCTGCCATGGAGGCATAGACACAGTGGATCACCTGAGGGCCTGATCATGAGGGATGCTGAGTCCCTGCAGGTCCCATTGACTGCAGCACATCTCAGGATCAGGTTCCGAGCGAACAGGCATCATAACTAAATAATAAATGTGCTTTTAAATGTGTTTGACCTAATATTATGGAGTGCCCCCTCCCCCGCCCGTTGAAATTGATTTCTCCTCCGGATGGCCTGGGTCCTGCCATTCTGTGGATTGGCCTGCTCAAGGGATCATTTTCGACAGGTACTCCCCTGATTCCGGTGATTTCTTTAAAGCAACGCCAAGATTTCTGGAGCAATTTCCTTTCCTTTTTTGTTAAAGATGAAATTCTCTCAGGCAACTGACTTTTGCTTGCTCTTTGGGTGGTTGCTTCAGAGATGTCCCCCCGTCCTGAGAGATACTTGGTGCCAAGAATGGATGGAGGTTGTTGGGATGGTGCAAAGAAGAAGGCTAGGACACACTGAAAAGGAAAGCAAAGTCAAACCTGTTTCACGAACATGAAAGAAGCAGCTGAGCTGAGAGACACAAAAGAAGGGGTGATCCAAGCAGACAGCAGTTAGAGGGATTGGGGGATTATGGGGAAGGAACTTGCTGAAAGCTTATGAGGATGGTGTGAGATGAGGCAATAAATATAAACATACAAGGCTACTTTGCAGCTTGGGCTCTGTGCTTGTGCGGGGATTAAAAAAAACTTAGTAACCCTGTGTAGGCTACCTGTACCTTGGGTCTGGGAATGCAATGAAAGTGGACACTGGGGGCCCAGTACTCTCTCGCTGTTGGAGGGGATGGGTGCCGAGGGATGGGGATAGGGTGGAGTTCCTCTCCCACAACCAATGGAGGCCAGCATACAGGGTATCATAATTTCCCCACTTAGCTAGAAGGGTTCTAACTGTTGGTGTTTATAGGGGTGGGAACCATGGAAGGCCAGGGCAATCTAAGTGGCTGCCCTGTACCCACACTTTGGCTCTGTCCTCTGGCATTCCTCCAACCACCGTAGCTTCCTGCCTGCAGAGAGCCATTGAATCCAAAATGCCAGGCAGCTCTTCTGCCCTCCCTGTCTCATGGGTGCTGGAAGGACTGCAAAATGTGTGTGTGTGGGGGGGAGGGGAAGCAATCAAAACTGGCCAAATTTGAGTGGCATTGTGAACCCAAGAATCAGGTGCCAGCAGGAGGGGGATCTGCCATCATGCCACCCAGCTCTGCTCAGGGGCAAAGGCAGGAGAAGCTTGAGGCCCCTGTTTCTCCCTGCCCTTGTTGCATCCCTGCAAAGTTCAGGTTCTGAAAAGTGGGGGGTATGGCCTCCCCATTTAAAAAATGATGGTGGGGAAATGGCCCTTCAGCTCCCTCATCTCTGACAAGCCTAATCAAACTCTCTCTTCTCCCTCATCTTTGAGCAGACCCCTGGCCACTGAGGAGGGCTCCTTAAAGACTGGAATGGACAAGGAAGCACCTGAGTATTCCCTCTGTACACAGGAGAGGAGATCCAAATGCAGAACTAGGGGGTGTATGATACAGTCCGCTAATAACAACAATTCAATAGTGCAAAACCACACACACAAATGTACATTTCTTAATGGGGACCATCTGAGGTTAGATCTTCTGCTTGCAGATTCCTAAATACCCTGTTTCTTTCCAAAACTATACTTTGCCCACAAATAGAAAATAAAACTTTATAATGGTTGCATGAGAAAGCTGACATATTAAGATGGCCCTAAAGTGCTGCAGGCTATTTGAAGTTAGAGAGCATTTTGCTTTGCAGTGACTATGCACTACTGCTGAAAATTGCCATGTTAATATTTAAACCTTGTGACTCTTGTGGTTCATAACAGTATAACTGTTTGTTTTACCTGTGTTATGTAAGTGATACAATGCTTGCCTGGTCTGAATTCATGGTGTGTGTGGCATAGCTCAGATATGCCACCTATAAACATATTGTACCAAGGAGATACAGTTGGATTGGGAGTGGAGATCTTTGACACGAAAAACACAGGGCTTTCTCTGGAAAGTTAGAGGAGCTCTAGTTCAGATGAAACTTTTATACATGGACAAACCACTCTGTCATATTCAGGATGAGGGGACAGAACATATTCTCTGTCACGCAGAAACACAGACCTTCACCTATACATATTCACACACACACACACACCCTTTCATCTCTAACCTCATTAAACATACTGTTTGGAGTTCCTCTCCTCCAGTTCCATCCTAAACCGGCTCCAATCCATCTTCTTGTCCTTGCGCTCCACTGAACTGCTTGCACCAAAGTCTCTAATGACCTCAGCCAAAGCTCAGAACTAGTATTCTATTCTCATCCTCCTTGACCTGTTGTTGGATCATATTAAAGAAGTTCTGTATTAAAATCACAAATGAGTTTGATTCCCCAGAGTTTAAATTCCAGGGTATTACTAATTAAGAGGTCTCTTGGTTTTTGGTGCTGTTTCTCTCCCTCTATGTGTGAAACTTGCACGCTGCTAATTGTGTTAGTACATTCTAAGACAGAGTCTGTTCTCAAAGCAATTCACAGAGAGAGAGACCCAAAGCAATACTCTGTAACAACAGAAACAGCACCCAGAGACTCCCCACCCTTTTGTTGTATTAACAATTGTGATTAAAATAGAGATAGAGGATGTATGTGGATGGATGCTTGGTGTGGATAATAACTGAATGATCAGGGAGGTGCCAGCCTAAGAATCCAGTGTCCATCGGCTGAAGAAGGCGTCAAGTGGAAATAATCAGAGGATCCCCCCCGGTGGGCAGACTGGAATCCACCCAACAGCCTCAAGAATGGGAGAACCAAAGAACAAGATAACATCTAGCAGCATGGAGCCGTCAGGAATGTGCTATCTGCTGATTGATTCAGCAACAGCATGATGAAGCAATTCCCATAGACTGGCATAGGAAGAAATTCCTATAAAAATAGACTCTAAAAAGTGAGAACTTTGGGGTCTGATTCTGCAAACCAACTTCCAGGAGCATCAGATGAGCATCTGACAAGGCCCTGCTCCCTCCTCATGTCCAGGCCACCTGGCCAGTGACTTGGCATGAGCAACTCTAAGGCTGGTAACTATGATAACAACCTTGCAGAACCTGTGTGTGTGTGTGTGTGTGTGTGTGTGTGTTTGTATGAATGAATGTGAGAATAAATATGAGATTGAATGGAATGTTATAGCTATAACTAACTGCTTACTATGATTCTTTCTGTATTCACAATAAATGTGGTATTTTGCCTTTTTCCCTTTAATAAGATCCTGCTGGTTTTTATTTTATTGGTACAACACTGTGAGCTCTTCTGGAAATCTTGTCCTCCATTGGCTTTTAGGACTCTGTCCTCTCCTAATTCTTCTCTAACCGCTCTAATTGCTCCCTCTGCATGTCCTTCAGAGGTTCCTGCTCATTCCCCCTCCAACTTTTTGTGTGGGTTCCTGAGAACTCTAGCCTTGGTCCTCTTCTCTTCTGCTTCTACACTTTATCTCTAGGTAATCTCATCAGCAAACAAAAATTCAACTACCACCTCTGTGCTGACAATTCACAGATTTACCTCTTGACTCCAGACCTATCTCCTTCTGTCCAAACTAAAATATCAGATTGTCTCTCTGATATCTCCTTGTGGATATCTAGCCATCAGGTCAAACTCAACATGGCTAGGGTGACCAGACGTCCCGTTTATAAAGGGACAGTCCCGTTTTTTGGGACTTTTTCTTATATGGGCACCTATTACCCCCCACCCCCTGTCCTGTTTTTTCACAGTTGCTATCTGGTAACCCTAAACATGGCTAAAATAGAGCTCTTAATCTTCTCCCCTAGCTCTCCCCAATTCTCCTTTCTCAATCACTGTGGACAGTGCCACCATCCTGCCTGTCACTCAGGCCTGTAATTTGGGCAATATCTTTGACTCAGAGCTCTCTCTAGGTCCTCACATCCAGGCTATGTCTAAGTCTTGCAAAGTCTTTCTGAATAGCCTCTCTAAGATAAGGCCTTTCCTGTCCATCTGCACAGCTACAACTTTGTCCGGGTTCTTATCATCTCTCATTTTGATGTTGCTATATTCTTTTCTCCCTGGCTTTGATGAAAGCAAACTTGCCCTGCTTATATCCATTCAGAGTGCTGCTGTAAAGATCCCTTTCCTTCTTCATCACGCTGACCATCTCAGCTCTCTTTTTGTATCCCTGCTCTACTCCCCTTCTCTATCATATCAAACATAAGTTACTTGTCCTCACCTTCAAGACCTTTCCCAGGCTATGTTAAATTTTCAAGTGAGCACTGTCATGCTTTCTCCCATACTGCCCTTCACACTTGAGAGTAGCCCCCTGTAAACATCTGCAAAACTGTCTTATTATCCTTCTTCAAATCAATCCTTAAAACTCTCCTTTGCCTTGGTGACTGCAAAAAACTTGACAGTGGCTCGGCTGCTGGTGCACTGAGACCATAGACAATCATGCTGACCAATATTGTCTTGTTTTGTTGTACTTCCCCGTTGGCCTGAATGTATTAATTTGTCTCATGACTTGTACTTAGACTGCAACTGTCTTTGTCCCATGTTTGTAGAGCAGCTAGCACAATGGGGTGTTGGTCCATACTAGGGCTTCTAGGCACTACAATAATGAAGATGATGATGATTGATGATGTTACTACCACTTCTACTGCTAAAACGAGAAGCACTGCAACTGTGTAATCTTCCAGGGAACAAAAGATAGCTGTTACTAACTTTAGACAATCAACTATGCTTTCTACACCTGTCCCATCCACACCTGGGACCTTTCTAAACCACCTCCCTCTCTTCCTTCAGTCTGTGCAGCCCTTAGACCTTTGCTGCCTGTGTGCTGGCCAAGAAGTGCACAGACACAGGGGCACATGATTGTCCCTTAATAATCTGTTTTATAGCTTCTGCCAAATGCATAACAGTGCTCCATGGGAAATCAATAAACATTGATTTATAGGTGTGTTTTGCCCAGGGACCATTTCGGGTTGGAGCAAGTGGAGACAGGGTTTAAAACTGGGAATAAAGCAAGAGGGGATATCGGTGAGGACGGTAGGAATCCATTACAACTTACCAGTCTTGGTTTCTGGTTCCTGTTGTGGCTTGGGGTCCTCCTCAAGGGGGCGGCCCCAAATGAGTCCTCCGGGCAGAGATGTAGAATTACATGCTCTTCACCCTCTGGCCTTCTGGGGCATCCTTCCTGGCCCCTGCTGCCTCCTGGCCCTGGCCCTCATAAGCATCCCATTGGACAATAAAGCCAGTGGGGTTGTGAGGAGCAGGTTGTGAGCCACTTCAGGCTCTGTACTGGGAGCCCGTGACAGCACCCATATCAGCTTGTCACAGAAGGGACATGTATGATAAGTCCTCCCAGAATGACTGTTTGAGTGTTTTGCCCTCCTGTACAGGAGCCTCAGGTGCTTGATGCATTCCCGGCACTGGATTGGAGTATGCGCAATACCCACCTGCTCCAGCCTTCCTGGTACAGGGGAATATTCCTGCTGCTTCTGGCACAGCTGTGGAGGGCAGTGTACTCCAGCCACACATGGATCAGCACCCCGGTGTGGTCAGCGTGCCAGGTAGCTGCTCTCGGAGCAGGAGCCGTGTTCACCTGTATTGATCAAAAGAGTGCAGCAGAAAACTGTTCTGAAGTCCTTTGTGCCGCTTGCTGCTAGTGGTGAGAATGGGGGAACAGGCACCTTTATAGACTGGGTAAGGCTCAGGCTGCAAAGGGTTAATTGCACTTTGGGGATGGGGATGGAGGACTATTGAAACTTGAGTCCTGGACCTTACTCCCATCCACACTGCACATCGCCATGAGTAGGGGGCCATGCCTGCGATAGGTACTTACTCACATATCCTAGGTGTGCTAGGTTAATCAGCCCGTACTTGCCTTCAGACACGTGATTCTGGGGGTTAGATGTGGACAATAGAGGGGTTATGGCACAATAATGTGCTTGGGCATGTGTACAATAAACCTTAAGGGCTTGTCGACAGATAAAATGCTACAGAGGCACAGCTATGCCACTGTAGTGCTTCAGTGTGGACGCTGCCTATGCTAACGGAAGGAGTTCTCCCATCAGCGTAGCTAGTTCACCTCCCTGAGAGATGGTAGCTAGGTCAGTGGAGGAATTCTTCCATCAGCTCAGCGCTGTCTAGACGGGGACTGGTTGGCTTAACAACCCTGCTCAGAGGTGTGGAGTTTTACACCCCCAAGTGATGTAGTTATGCCAACCTAATTTTTTAGTGTACACCAGGCCTCAGTCTAATGTCCAATTTATCAGTGTGATAAACCTTTCTGTAAATATCTCTACTTATATTGTCTTTTCTAATGACAGTTTATAGACCCACCGTAGCTTATTAAGTGATAGTAGTTTGATTAGAGGATCAATGTCCCCCTAATTATATTTGTGGTATGCTGGAGTGTCAATATTACTGCTGTAACTTCATTCCATAGTTAAACATTACCAGAGGTAGCTCTGTGATAATTTATCAATGATACAATAACAGTTTGTACTTCAATAGCACCTTCCATCCAAGGATCTCAAAGGACTTTCCAAACGTTAATTAATGTAGTCTTACAACATTCCTCTGTAGTAGGTAAAAATAATTACACCCAAGTTACTGAAACTGAGCCATAGATTGATAAAATGATGTAATCAATGTCACACTGGACTTCTCTCCCTGATTAAGTCTTATTACGAAGCAAAAGTTTTGAAATCTTTCCTGCAAGAACCTTTTCCCTTGTTGTGCCAAGGCAGTCAAGCACAATTCCTGCTGGAGGCAGAGTTTGGCCGTTAGTAATCAATATTTTCCATTGTTCCATAAATAAAATATCCTTGATGTACCAGAGCTCTGTGAAAACCAGATATGAATGTTTAATGATTTATTTTCTTTCTGGCAGTGCTCTGGACCTGGGGCCCAATCTTGTTTACCCAGAAGTCAGTGCAAGTTTTGCTTGAGTAAGGATTGCCAGAATAGTCCAGTATTTTTTTAAAATATTGTACTTAGACTCTTTCTTTCTCCTAGGTCTCAGAGCAGCAGCTGGGTTAGTCTGTATCCGCAAAAAGGACAGGAGGACTTGTGGCACCTTAGAGACTCACAAATTTATTTGAGCATAAGCTTTCATGAGCTACAGCTCACTTCATCGGATGCATGCAGTGGAAAATACAGTAGGGGGATTTTATTTTCACAGAGAACATGAAACAATGGGTGTTACCATACACACTGTAATAAGAGTGATCAGGTAAGGTAAGCTATTACCAGCAGGAGAGAAAAAAACCCTTTTGTTATGATAATCAAGGTGGGCCATTTCCAGCAGTTGACAAAAATGTGTGAGGAACAGTGGGGGGGGGGGAGGAATAAACAGGGGGAAATAGTTTTATTTTTTGTAATGACACATCCACATCAGGGGACACCATCATAGGGCCTAACCACATCAGCTACGCTGTCAGAGGCTTGTTCAATCTACCAATGTGATATATGCCATCATGTGCCAGCAATGCCCCTCTGCCATGTACATTGGCCAAACCGGACAGTCTCTACATAAAAGAATAAATGGACACAAATCAGACATCAAGAATTATAATATTCAAAAACCAGTCAGAGAACACTTCAATCTCTCTGGTCACTTGATTAGAGACCTAAAAGAGGCAATATTACAACAAAAAAACTTCAAAAACAGACTCCAATGAGAGACTGCTGAATTGGAATTAATTTGCAAACTGGACACCATTAAATTAGGCTTGAATAAAGACTGGGAGTGGATGTGTCATTACACAAAGTAAAACTATTTCCCCATGTTTATTTCCCCCCATACTGTTCCTCACATGTTCTTGTCAACTGCTGGAAATGGCCCACCTTGATTATCACTACAAAAGTTGTTTTTTTTCCCCCGGCCTCTCCTGCTGGTAATAGCTCACCTTACCTGATCACTCTCGTTACAGTGTGTATAGTAACACCCATTGTTTCATGTTCTCTGTGAAAATAAAATCCCCCTACTGTATTTTCCACTGCATGCATCCGATGAGGTGAGCTGTAGCTCACGAAAGCTTATGCTCCAATAAATTTGTTAGTCTCTAAGGTGCCACAAGTCCTCCTTTTCTTTCTTTCTCCTAATATATCATTTGAGGATTGCCACTGGTAGCTGCTCATGGACTTCTGCGTCTCGTACTCCAGGGGTTAAGAAACACCACTCTAGAAAATTCCTCCCTACTTCAAGATCTGCTTTTTAAAGAAATGTGAGATGATTGAGAAAGACAGAATGCAGATTTTTGGGGAAAAGGTAACTACTTGTCTTGTGTCACAACTATAGCTGTGGTCTGTCTCTGACACTGTTCTCATCTCACTTGCAACTGGGTGATGATGGCCTGCAGAACTGTCAGTATGTTCTCTGGTAGTTTGCACTAATCTGCTTAATGACTGACTGGTTAGACAGGTCAGCAGAGACTTATAGCCTATGGGGTACACTACGAAATTAGGTTGAATTTATCGAAGTCGATTTTTTAGGAAGCGATTTTATACAGTTGATTGTGTGTGTCCCCACTAAGCACATTAAGTTAGCAGAGTGCATCCACAGTACCATGGCTAGCGTCGACTTTCGGAGTGTTGCACTTTGGGTAGCTATCCCACAGTTCCCACAGTCTCCGCCGCTCATGAGAATTCTGGATTAAGCTCCTAATGCCTGGTGGGGCAAAAACATTGTCACAGGTGGTTTTGGGTACATGTTGTCAGTTGCCCCTCCCTTCGTGAAAGCAATGGCAGACAATTGTTTCGCGCTTTTTTTCCAAGCGGACGCCATACTGCTTTCAGCAGACGATGCAATAGGACTGCTAACCATCGTCATCGAATCACCACTTCCGCTGCAACTCTACTCTCCTGCTCTTGTCTCGATAGCGAATTTCTCCATGTTGGCTGTCATGGGTTCCCACTTCCACTGCAACTCTGCTCTCCTGCTCTCATGAATCCACCTCACAGGTCCTCTCATCGTTCTCTATAAATATCTATTCTCTTGGTATCTGTCGTCAGCCACTGCTTCCGGTGCAATTCTGCTCTCCTGCTCTCTTGCAGACGCCATACCATGGCAAGCATGGAGCCTGCTCATATCACTGCTGCAGTTATGAGCATTGTAAACACCTTGCATATTATCCTGCAGTATGTGCAGAACCAGAACCTACAAAAGCAGGCAAGGAAGTGATGGCAGAGTGGTGATGAGAGTGATGAGGACATGGACAGAATTTGGACATCCTGGTGGCAATGGGGCAGGCTCATTCCGTGGAACACTGATTCTGGGCCCGGGAAACAAGCACAGATTGGTGGGACCACACAGTGTTGCAGGTCTGGGATGATTCCCAGTGGCTGCGAAACTTTTGCATGTGTAAGGGCACTTTCATGAAACTTTGTGACTTGCTTTCCCCTGCCCTGAAGCGCAGGAATACCAAGATGAGAGCAGCCCTCACAGTTGAGAAGTGAGTGGCGATAGCCCTGTGGAAGCTTGCAACGCCAGACAGCTACCGGTCAGTCGGGAATCAATTTGGAGTGGGCAAATCTACTGTGGGGGCTGCTGTGATCCAAGTAGCCAACACAATCACTGAGCTGCTGCTATCAAGGGTAGTGACTCTGGGACATGTGCAGGTCATAGTGGATGGCTTTGCTGCAGTGGGATTCCCTAACTGTGGTGGGGCATTAGACGGAACACATATCCTATCTTGGGACCGGACCAACTTAGCAGCCAGTACATAAACCTCAAGGGGTACTTTTCAATGGTGCTGCAAGCACTGGTGGATCACAAGGGACATTTCACCAACATCAGCATGGGATGGCCAGGAAAGGTACATGATGCTCGCATCTTCAGGAACTCTGGTCTGTGGGAACGGCTGCAGCAAGGGACTTACTTTCCAGACCAGAAAATAACCGTTGGGGATGTTGAACTGCCTATGGTCATACTTGGGGACCCAGCCTACCCCTTAATGCCATGGCTTATGAAGCCAGAAACAGGCACCCTGGACAGTTGTCAGGAGCTGTTCAACTACAGGCTGAGCAAGTGCAGAATGGTGGTAGAATGTGCATTTGGACATTTAAAAGCGCACTGGCGCAGTTTACTGACTCGGTTAGACCTCAGTGAAACCAATATTCCCATTGATATTACTGCTTGCCGTGTGCTCCACAATATCTGTGAGAGTAAGGGGGAGACGTTTATGGTGGGGTGGGAGGTTGAAGCAAATCGCCTGGCCACTGATTACGCACAGGCAGACCCCAGTGTGGTTAGAAGAGCACAGCAGGGCGCACTGCACATCAGAGAAGCTTTGAAAACCAGTTTCATGACTGGCCAGGCTACGGTGTGACAGTTCTGTTTGTTTCTCCTTGATGAAAACCCACCCCCTTGGTTCACTCTACTTCCTTATAAACCAACTGACCTCCCCCCTTCGATCTTCGAGGAGGGAAGCACCAGGTGGGGTGGTGGAGAAGGGGAGGACAAGGCCACACTGAACTTCAAAAGTTATTGAATGCCAGCCTTCTGTTTCTTGGGCAGTCCTCTGGGGTGGAGTGGTTGGGTGCCCCCACACCGTGTTCTTGGGCATCTGGGTGAGGAGGCTATGGAACTTGGGGAGGAGGGTGGTTAGTTACACATGGGCTGCAGCGGCGGTCTGTGCTCCTGCTGCCTTTCCTGCAGCTCAACCATACACCGGAGCATATCAGTTTGATCCTCAACATTGCATCCTGCCTCCTCTCATCACGCTACCGCCACTTACCATCTTGATCCCACCACCCAGTGGTGAGCTGGAGCCGGTTCACACCAGTTCACTGGAACTGGTTGTTAAATTTAGAAGCCCTTTTAGAACCAAATGTAACAGCCGGCCAAAAGTGGCACCTTAGGCGCCAACTCCATGGGTGCGCCGGGGCTGGAGCACCCCTGGGGAAAATTTGGTGGGTGCAGAGCACCCACCGGCAGCTCCCTGCCCCGCCCTATGCCCGGCCCCAGCTCACCTCTGCTCTGCCTCCTCCCATGAACGCACCGCCCTGCTCTGCTTCTCTGCCCGCCCCCCCGGGCTTCCCGCAAATCAGCTGATAACACAGAGAGATAAAGAACGGATGTTGCTTGAATGCCAGCAAACACTGGGACCACACGCTGACATGCTTTCTTAAGCAATGATTCCAGACTACGTGCTCCTGGCCTGGCATGGTAAAGTGTCCTACCATGGAGGATGGAATAAGGCTGCTCTCCCCAGAAACCTTTTGCAAAGGCTTTTGGAGTACCTCCAGGAGAGCTTCATTGAGATGTCCCTGGAGGATTTCTGCTCCATCCCCAGACATGTTAACAGACTTTTCCAGTAGCTGTACTGGCCGTGAATGCATCCCAAGTCTTCAGGGCAAATTAATCATTAAACATTCTTGCTTTTAAACCATGTATTATGTTTACAAAGGTACACTCACCAGAGGCGCCGTCTCCACCTTCAAGGTTCGGGAGCCCCCCTTGGGAGGGTTGGAAGGATATAGGCTCCAGGGTGATAAACAGTTCCTGGATGTCGGGGAGAATGGTTCCATCCTTCTTCTCCTCCTCCTCATCTTCCTTGTCCCCAAAATCCTCATCCCTGTTGCGTGAGACTCCCTTGCAGGAGTCAACGTATAGGTATGGGGTAGTTGTAGGGGCACCCCCTACAACTGCATGCAGCTCATCATAGAAGTGGCATGTCTGGGGGTCTGACCCAGAGCAGCTGTTTGCGTCTTTGGACTTTTGGCAGGCTTGCGTGAGCTCCTTAAGTTTCATGCGGCACTGGTGCGGGTCCCTGTTATAGCCTCTGTCCTTCTTGCCCTTGGAGATTTTTTCAAATATTTTGGCATTTCGTCTTTTGGAACGGAGTTCTGATAGCACAGATTTGTCTCCCGCTACAGCGATCAGATCCAGTACCTCTCATTCGGTCCATGCTGGAGTTCTCTTGCGATTCTGGGACTGCATGGTCACCTCTGCTGATGACCTTGCCACGCTGGCCAAACAGGAAATGAAATTCAAAAGTTCCCGTTGCTTTTCCTGTGTACCTGGCTAGTGCATCTGAGTTGAAAGTACTGTCCAGAGTGGTCACAACGGAGCACTCTGGGATAGCTCCCGGGGGCCAATACTGTCGAATTGCGTCCACACTACCCCAAATTCGACCTGGCGATGTCGATTTCAGTGCAAATCCCCTCGTTGGGGAGGAGTACAGAAGTCGATTTTAAGAGCTCAACAAAAATGGCTTCGTTGTGTGGACAGGTGCAGGGTTAAATCAATCTAATGCTGCTAAATTCGACCTAAACTTGTAGTGTAGACCAGGGCTTGGTCAGGACCTTCTGTGTCGGCTGTATGAACTGAATGACCTGATGATTTATTTTGTGTTCTGTCATCCAAGAGGATGTCCCTTCACTTTTTTCCAGAGGTGTCTTTTTGAGTCCATTCTCTCTTGTGTAAAATTGGGCCATCAGCAATGGTTCTAGACATGCACTTACCTTGATCTCCTGGCAGAGTTATCTGTGATGGTTGCAGTGGGCAAAGCAAGAAATGCTGATGTTTGATCAATATGTTTGCTTGCTGTAACGGGTACAGAACATATATAATGAATGCAGATAAATTAATGATATGTGTTTGTTGAAGATACCCTGAGTATGGATTCTGCCCATCTCATAATACAACAGCAAGGGGACATTCAATGAAATTGAAAGGTGGCATATTCAAAGCTGGTACAAGGAAATACTTTTTCTCCCAATGCATAATGAAACCGTGGGACTCATTGCCACTGGCTGTTGCTGAGGTCAAGAACTAGCAAGATTCAAAGGATATGGATAAGAATATCCAGAGCTGCAGGGCTTAAAATCTCATAGACTATTTCCCAGAGCCCCAGAACTCTGGGCTTTAGCCCCAGAAGGTGCCAGGACTTGGGGCTTCTGCACCACAGGAGGCGCCGGGCTTGGAGCTTCAGCCCCGCAGTGGGTCACTGGGGCTCAAGGCTTCTGCCTTGTGGAAGGCACCAGAGCTCAAAGCTTCTGCCCTGTGGGAGGTGCAGGGCTCAGGACTTCAGCCCCGCCAGTTTGAAAATATTTACTAGAGCTCTGTTCTGGACGGCTCCGGCTGAACTTAAGCTCTGCAGAGTTGTAATAGGCAGCATTGCCTATTATGAAGGTTGTCCAACACTTCCCATTGTAAGACCCTGCTTTCAGTTGCCTATAACTTTGCCAAACTTAACTGTTTGGGCTGAAATTTTCCATGCCAGGTATCTGCCTAAAGCTGATAAATGTTTATTTTAAAGTTTCAGCTAAAACAGTGCAGACATTCCTGAGAACAAGGCTAGGGAAAAATATGTTTTCTGTGGTGACAACTCACAGATTTACCTCTTGACTCCAGACCTGTCTCCTTTTGTCCAAACTAAAATATCAGATTGTCTCTCTGATATCCCCTTGTGGATGTCTAGCCATCAGGTCAAGCTCAACATAGCTAAAACAGAGCTCTTAATCTTCTCCCCAATATCTCCCCTTTCCTCCTTTCTCAATCACTGTGGACAATGCCACCATCTGGCTCAAATGCAAGACGGGGGGCGGAGAGGAGGGCAAGGGCCAGGAGAAGGAAGGGGAAGAAGAAATAGATTGGGACAAGGAGCGTGGGGGAGAGGGAAAGGGGAGAGAGCAATTATAGCTGGGAGCCAGGGTGGAGGGACTGACTTGGCAAGGGGACTGGGACAAGGAACCAGTGAGGGTGGGGTTCGGGACAAGGAGCCTGGGAGGAGGTGATGGGTGGAGACTGAGATTAAATGAGGAGCCTAGGGAGGAAGACTGAGACTGGGAATCAGTGAAAAGACCAGAATTGAAGGAAGAGGGTAATGCCTGGAGGCTGTTGGGGTGAGGAGACAGATAAGGAGTCAGGAGGTGGAGACTAGGACTGGCTGGGCAAGGGATTAGGAGTGGGATGAAAAGCCTGAGGAGGGGAGACTGGAACTGGCTAGGTGAATGGGATTGGGATGAGGAGCCAGGGGTGAGGAAGAGACAGGACTAGGACAGAGATACGTTGGAGCAGATGTGGCGGAAGGGATCAAGTTTGGTAAGGGAACAGGCAGAAAAGTCTATGCACAGTGGAGCACGCTCCCCTCCAGAGCCTGGAATGGAACCCAAGATTCTTGAGTCTCTCCATTCCTCTGCTGTCAGCACATATCTGTGAAACCCACTGTCAAAGTGTCCCACTCCTCTCATGCTGGTCCACACAGAGGATGACAACCTACTACTGCTATCAGTTACTCTGTTAGCTCAGATGTCTAAGAGGTAGATCTAAAGGTTCCAGCTGATGCAAAGGTTGCAAAATCAAGCCCTCAAAAATTAGGAAATGCCAGAAATTCAGGTTAATCTTAAAATGGCCTCCCTTCTGTGCACTATGACACAGCCTTTAATTACACTTCTATCCTATTCATTGAATGAGGCAATGATCCTGTGGAAAATATTGCATGTGGTCAAATAATTCAAGACAGTATCACAAAGTTATATTCACAAAGAGGTTGAATTAAAGTTGCACAGGTATTTCCTAGCATTTAAGTGCTTGACTTTGTAACCTTGTGGTGTTCTTTTGATGAAGTGTTTTGGTGTGTAATAATAGTTAGTGCTACAGAAAGCGTTTTGAAAGGAGTATAAAACCTCATGCTTCAGGGTTTAAACCAATCTCTTACTATTAAGGGTTAGGATAAGATCTCCAAAGGGGCAGCATATCCCACATCTGCCCATTATGCACCTTCCTCCAAAGCATCTGGCTATTGGAGATTGGCTGCTGGAGTAGATGGAGCCTGGTCTGATCCTGTATGGCTATTCCTATGTTTACTTTTTGAGGTGATAGCCTCCCAAGCTGATACTCTGAAAATATCAATTGTACTTTGTTCAACAGTATGAACTGTAGAGATTTAATGGTTGCAGTGTTGTAGTCTGAGGTTAAAGCCACTGTGGGTATGTAGTTTAATGGAGTGTTAATTGGGTAGCAGGGAGAAAGGAGTCTCTAGCAGTAAGGAGGTTGTGGAAAGATGAATGAAATCCTGGTAATCAAAGATAAAGTCGAGAGAACTTTACCTATCTGTGCTGTAATCGTAGTTCCAATGTGTGTGAATACATGAATATCCAAGCACACTTGCCAGATTTCCCTTGTATATTGTGAATTCCCAGCTCAGCAGCAGAAATTAGGTTCAAAGCAAAAGTGATTATCATGAGCTTTGAAATAAGCCTTCATAACTTCTCTTTCAGGACATCAAAGTGAATGAGATTTCTGGTTGTAGCAAAGTGCCAATGCATGGCCGCAATCCTGCCAGGGGCTGGGCCTCATCTGGAGGTGCAGAGCTGCCTCCTCGCCCCTCAGTAGGAGTGAGAAAAATTATTTTAAAATTGTGTAGGGATAAATGTGCTCTGATCATAGAAAATGGGTGCAGAGTTACAACATGGTCATTTACAAATATACGGCAAAGTGCACCCAGAGCTAAATAATGAGAACATAAGAACAGCCATATTGGGTTAGACGAAAGGTCCATCTAGCCCAGTATCCTGTCTTCCGACAGTGGCCAATGCCAGGTTCCCCAGAGGGAATGAACAGAACAGGGAATCATCAAGTGATCCATCCCATCACCCATTCCCAGCTTCTGGCAAACAGAGGCTAGGGACACCATCCCTGCCCCATCTTGGCTAATAGCCATTGATGGACCTATCCTCCAGGAACTTATCTAGTTCTTTTTTGAACCCTGTTATAGTCTTGGCCTTCACAACATCCTCTGGCAAGGAGTTCCACAGATTGACTGTGCGTTGTGTGAAGAAATACTTCCTTTTGTTTGTTTTAAACCTGCTGCCTATTAATTTCATTTGGTGACCCCTAGTTCTTGAGTTATGAGAAGAAGTAAATAACACTTCCTTATTTACTTTCTCCACAGTCAGTCATGATTTTATAGAGCTCAATCATATCCCCCCTTAATCGTCTCTTTTCCAAGCTGAAAAGTCCCAGTCTTATTAATCTCTCCTCATATGGCAGCTGTTCTGTACCCCTAATCATTTTTGTTGACCTTTTCTGAACATTTTCCAAGTCCAACATATCTTTTTTTGAGATGGGGCGACCACATTTGCATGCAATATTCAAGATGTGGGTGTACCATGGATTTATATAGAGGCAATATGATATTTTCTGTCTTATTATCTATCCCTTTCTTAATGATTCCCAACATTCTGTTTGCTTTTTGGACTGCCACTGCACATTGAGTGGATGTTTTCAGAGAACTATCCACAATGACTCCAAGATCTCTTTCTTGAGTGGTAACAGCTAATTTAGACCCCATCATTTTATATGTATAGTTGGGATTATGTTTTCCAATATGAATTACTTTGCATTTATCAACATTGAATTTCATCTGCCATTTGGTTGCCCAGACACCCAGTTTTGAGAGATACTTTTGTAGCTCTTCGCAGTCTGCCTGGGACTTAACTATCTTGAGTAGTTTTGTATCATCTTCACATTTTGCCACCTCACTGTTTATCCCTTTTTCCAGATCATTTATGAATATGTTGAATAGGACTGGTCCCAGTACAGACCCCTGGGGGACACCACTATTTACCTCTCTCCATTCTGAAAACTGACCATTTATTCCTACCCTTTGTTTCCTATCTTTTAACCAATTACCAATCCATGAGAGAACCTTCCCTCTTATCCCATGACAGCTTACTTTGCTTAAGAGCCTTTGGTGAGGGACCCTGTCAAGGGCTTTCTGAAAATCTAAATACACTATATACCATGGATCCCCCTTGTCCACATGCTTGTTAACCCCTCAAAGAATTCAAGTAGATTGGTGAGGCATGATTTCCCTTTACAAAAACGATTTTGACTCTTCCCCCAACAAATTCTGTTTATCTATGGGCATGGCTACACTTGCAGATGCAGAAAGCTGGGAGTTAAACCAGCTTTTGGAGACAGCAGCAGGGAAAACGCTGCCGTGTGTTTACACTGTCAGATTCAAGCACACTGGCGTGGTCACATTAGCAGCTCTTGCAATACCACAGAGAGCAGTGCATTGTGGTAGCTATCCCAGCGTTCAAGTGGCTGCAACGTGCTTTTCAAATGGTGTGTGTGGGGGTGAGGGGTGGAGTGTGACAGGGAGTGTGTTGTGTGTATGTGGGGGGAGAGAGAGTGGGGTTTTGGGGGGGCTGAGAGCATGTCAGCATGCTGTCTTGTAAGTTCAGCAGATCCCCTTCCCCTCCGCCTCTCTCTCTCACACACTTACAGCAAGCAGCATTCCACAGTAATGGTTGCTTTGTCCCAGAGCAGATAAGCATGCCAGCTGTCAGAAACAGAGCTTTGAAAGGGGATATCTGCATTCCTACAGCCGAATTCAAAACAATAACAAGAGTGGCTACTTGATTTCAGGGGATTATGGGACGTTTCTGGAGGCCGATCACAGCGCAGTAATGCAACACCTCGTTCACACTGACGCCCGGGCGTTATGCTTCTCATGGAGGTAGATTACCAGGAGTGCTCCAGCTGCAGAATCCAGGTGCTCTAAGTGCCTTGCCAGTGTGGATGGTCAACAGTTAGGGCGCCTGGGGCTGATTTAATGTGCTCTAACTTGCAAGTGTAGCCACGACCCATGTGTCTGACAGTTTTGTTCTTTATTATAGTTTCAACTAGTTTGTCCGGTACTGAAGTCAAGCTTACCGACCTGTAATTGCCAGGAGCCCTTTTTAAAAATTGGCGTCACATTAGCTATCCTCCAGTCATTTGGTATAGAAGCTGATTTAAATGATGGGTTACAGACTACAGGTAGTAGTCCTGCAATTTCACATTTGAGTTCCTTGAGAACTCTTGGGTGAATACCATCTGGTCCTGGTGTCTGATCACTGTTTAGTTGATCAATTTGTTCCAAAACCTCCTCTAATGACACCTCAATCTGGGACAGTTCCTCAGATTTGCACCTAAAAAGAATCGCTCAGATTTGGAAATCTCCCTCACATTCTCAACCGTGAATTCATTTAGTTTCTCTGCAATGGCCTTATCGTCCTTGAATGCTCCTTTAGCATCTTGATTGTCCAGTGGCCCCACTGGCTGTTTAGCAGACTTCCTGCTTCTGATGTACTTAAACATTTTTACTATTACTTTTTGAGTCTTGGGGAGCTGTTCTTCAAATTCTTTTTTGGCCTTCCTAATTATATTTTTATACTTCATTTGCCTGAGTTTATGCTTCTTTCTCTTTTCCTCACTAGGATTTAACTTCCACTTTTTAAAGGATGCCTTTTTGCCTCTCTGATTCTCTTACTTTGTTGTTTAGCCACAGTGGCTCTTTTTTGGTTCTCTTACTATGTTTTTTAATTTGGGGTATACATTTAAGTTGAGCCTCTATTATAGTGTCTTTAAAAAATTTCTATGCAGCTTGCAGGGATTTCACTTTTGGCGCTGTACCTTTTAATTTCTGTTTAATTAACCTCCTCATTTTTGTGTAGTTCCCGTTTCTGAAATTAAATGCTACAGTGTTGGGCTGCTGTGGTGTTTTCCCTGCCACAGGGATGTTAAATTTAATTATAGTATGGTCACTATTACCAAGCAGTCCAGCTATATTCACCTCTTGGACATGTCTGATGGCTGCCATTATGAAACAAGGGAGGCAAATGAGCAAATAACACACCTGGTGATCCTCAAAAATATCCATATAAGGCAAAGTGGTAAAAAAGAATGGTGTGCATTTGATAAAATCTTCCTTTATTTCTAGTGTTGTCAGCCCTAAAAGGGGGCAGTCAGCTTTGCTTAGCTGATTTGGCTGCACTGGAAACTTATCCTGAAGGCTGCAACTAATTCACATCAATCCTCAGTCTCAGGACTGAAGTGAAACCTGCAGTGATTATTATTATTCAGTGTAGTCAATGGGACTGAGGTATGTGCTTACAAGCTTTGCTGAATAGCGGTGGACTTAAGTCCATAGAATATCAGGGTTGGAAGGACCTCAGGAGGTCATCTAGTCCAACCCCCTGGTCAAAGCAGGACCAATCCCCAATTTTTGCCCCAGATCCCTAAATGACCCCCTCAAGGATTGAACTCACAACCCTGGGTTTAGCAGGCCAAAGCTCAAACCACTGAGCTATCCGTCCCCCCCATGTTTAAGTTCCTTCCTGAATCAGGTCTGAATATGGGCAAGGTGCAATAACATAAATGACTATTGCCACAAAATCAGCTAAATATATCATCAGATTCCATTACACCATAGGTGCAGTTTCCTAATTTACTTACAGATACATTGATTCTATTCACTCATTTAGGGCCTGATTCTGCCTCCCTTACTCACACTGAATAGTATTTTATTCTATAAATTGTCCCTGAACCCATGGAATTATTTGCTTAGTAAGGTAATATTCACTCTGAGTAAAGATGGCGGAACTTGGCCCTTAGACTTACAGTGCAAGTCAATGAGTTTCTCGAAAGGACTGAAAATGGAAAATAAAAAGTTTGGGTTTCCTTAGCATTTTGGAGTGAGGATCCAGAGCCTTTGCAGGCATCAACTATGCATTTTATGTTGATGCCTTGTGTTTGGAAAATCCTGATCATTGACATAGAAGGGTTAAGTGTTCAGAGGTAGGCTGGAGAATTTGCACAGCAGGACTGCCCCATCACTCAGCATCACATTTGCCTTTATGGCTCTTTTTAATTCTTGTAGAAGCTGGTCTAAGGGATCCAGGACCATCCTCTTTCCAACGAATCCTCTCCTTGCTGTGCTAGGTCCACTTGCTGTCATTTCCCTAAGGCAGTGGCAAGGAGAGAAGGGAGCACCCGTCAAATGGGGAAACCAGAGTGGATTTCTTACATTTAAACTCATTGCAATGTTTGTCAAAAATTAGAAGCCTGCCCCTTCCTGCCACTAATTTAACACTAGCCTTCTCTCTGTCCTTTCCTTCTGCTCTGCAGGTCCTGATACCTGGAACAGCCTTTGTGTACTTTTCCACCACATCCGCTCTCTGGCCCAGATCTTTCCCCACTTCAGGGCAGCTTTATCCCACTCCAGCAGGGCAAAGCTGTTCTAAAGGTGGCAGATCTGGGGACTATAGTGAAAGGGAAAACTGGGATGGCATAAAGCTGCCTTACTGGCCCCTATGTAGCCCCCATCCCAGCTGCCAGTGCAAGCCCCATGTATTTCCCATGTCAAAAGGGCAGGGCTGGGCTGGGGCATTGTTCTGTTTGGCTGAACTCCAGTTCATTTCCATGATCAGAAGTGGCGCGAAGGTGGCTTAATGACATCCTGTACAATATCCTCCTGTCCAGGATTATGCAACACAGTTAGTATGAAAGACACAATGCACCATAACATTATATTGTGTTGGAGGGGACAAACCAAACAGCTGGATCTGAACATTCCTGCACTTTGGAGGAATTCTGCACCTAAACCTAAATTCCAGGTTTGAGCCCTTTCTCTATGCTAGGGCTTGGGCCCACCTATGCGGCATAGAATACTCCTACTACTTCAGCGTTGCCATGTTCATGAACTGATGGGCCCAGCTCCGCTGGTAGATATGTATGCATGTCTCCCATTGACTTCAAGAGAAGCTGCATGGGTATATCGAAGGGAGATTGTGCATCTCTGTGATTACTCAATACTGTATTACAAAGTAGTGGAGTATATGGCTCCCAGCTGGATTCTGATTCTCCTCTCACTTGCACTGGTGTAAATCAAAAGTTAATCCACTGAAGTCAGTCTAAAATTGATGTGAGAGGTGAATCAGTGTGTTATCTTGGTATCGTTTTAGCCCAGGGATATAGCTGAGGAAGCTTTACCTTGTCTATAGCCTCACCACTTCCCAGGGGCTGTACAACCCCTCCTAGTAACTCCCACACTTGTGACTCACTAATGCTGCTCACTCACTAAAATCAAGAGTGACTGAAAATCAGAGGAAAACTTTCCATGCAGCCACTACCCCAGCTCCGTGTTAATATGTTAACTATGATTAGCTTTTGCATGGGTTTATGTAGGCGTGTAACACAAATGAAAGGTGAAGTTTACATTTTAGAGTTTTACATTTATTGATCCTGCTTGAGGAGAGATAATAATTAACGTTCGTTCTCTAGTACACCCAACGAAGTATCAAGGTAGCCCAGCTTGGAAGAATTACAATAGTCATTATTTTTGTGGCCCTTTCTGTTTATTGCCAGTAGGAATAGAATGTCTAGTATCAATGTCAAGATCATCTTGAAGTTTTGGAGAAAGAAAAACAACAGAAAAGGTACTTTGCATTGCATGTGGGGTGACAGCCATTGTCTACATTATATCTGTATTTTAAAACCAGGAATGAGCTTAGCTCACAACCTTAGATTTCTTTCTGACTCCTCCTTTCCCTCTCTTCTCTGCTCACACACAGGCCCTCACCAAATTTTTCCATTTCTTTCTCTACAACATTTCAAAACCCAGACCCTGCTGCATGCTACGGATTTCTCTTGGTTGAACTACTGTAACCTCCTCCTGCTTGAGCTCCCTGACTTCCCTTTCTTCAGCCCATTCAAGATACAGCACCTAAAACAAGCTTCCCCTGCTTCTCCTCAGACACATCACTCTGTTCTCCTCATCTCTCTGTTCCACACAAAGTTCAAACTCCCTGTCCTTACTTTTAAGGCTCCTCACAGCCCTGCTCCTGCCCACGTCTCCTCCCTCATCACCTTTGACTGTTCTGTTGCCCCCTTTGTCTCCTCTTCTTGCTTTCACTTTCATGACCTTGTCATTCTCCTCCTTACACATGGAAGGGCACCCCCACTCCCACTTCCATCCCTGCTCACACCCCTCTTTCTCCCATGGACTTCCCTTCCGGTGCTTCCTATCTTTCCTTCTTGTCCTCCCTAAGACTTTCTTGAAGTATCAGAACTTACCATATTTGTTCACTATATAGGGTGACCATATTTCCCTATGCTGAATACAGGATACCCAGTAAAATTACTCGTATTCAAGTGAGTTCAACTGCAATCAGTCAGAACTATGCACTACAAACGTTCAAATTAACATCAAGTTGACTGAGCCCCTGTTAAAAAGAAATGCTGCGTAGCTGGATTCTTTTTATTTGCCTTCTTATCTTTAAGGCTTTAGGGTTCACATGAGGAAGGTGACACACACATACTCCCCTACACCTCTCTCACAGAGGAGGGATGACGGACCGAATTGACCCTCCCTGCCTGGCTCTCTCTGCCCTCCATGAAGGGGCAGATTAGGGTTTTGTGGGGCCCCTGGGCCAGAGCAAGTGGGTGCCCCCCCACCCCTTCTGCCTGCAGTCCTCCTGCTCCCCCTCCTGCTGGGGAAATGGGGGTTGAGGCTCAGAGGCTTGCCCCGCTCTATCCACCTGGTGCTTCAGCAGGGGAGCAGGGTTGAGTCGCAGGGGCTTGCCCCACTCTGCCCGTCCAGTGCTCCAGCCGGGGAGTTGGCTTGGGCGCAGGGGCTTGCCCTGCTCTGTCCGCCCAGCGCTCCAGCCAGGGAGCAGGGTTGGGGTGTGGGGGCTTGTCATGCTCCGACCTTGATGGGGAGTGCGGGAAGCCGCTGTACCCAACCCCACTCCCCAGCAGGAGCACTGGGTGGGCAAAGTGGGTTGGGGTGGAGTCCGTTTTTCCTGGGCCCCCCAATTTACCAGGGTCCCTGGGCACAGACCCTGTTGGCCCAGTGGCTAATCGACCAATGCCTCCATACCTGGCTGGGCCCCCCCAGACAGACCCACTTCTCCTGGTACCCGGTGCTGCATCTTCCAGAGGCAACATGTGTGGAGCACACAGGGTCACATGCCCTCCCACCCCAAATTTCTGCCAGGGTTCACACCAGAATGTGGCCAGCAACAGCAGCCTTTTGGCAGTGCGCAGGAGGGAAGGGACGGGAGCTGCTTCCAGTCGCAGGGGAGGAGGAGGGTGGAAGGGATGGCCCATGTCTTTGCAGAGCTCATCTCTCCCTCCACCCCCACCCCCTGTGGATCTAAGCATCTTGTCTCTTCCTGCCTGCACGGTGTTGAAAGGCAGCTAACACCTCCAGGCTGCTGCTGGCCAACAACATAACCCAGCCACCTCCTGCCCCTTGCCTACAACACGGGTAGGAAGGGGTTAAGCTCTAAGGATGATTGTGCACCAGGGGCCAGGGAACCTGTCTGCAGGGGCTTCAGCGAACCCAGACAGAGAGGTGGCTCAGCAGGGGAGGGTGCCTAGGGGACAGAGCAGCCCCGCGTTCCCTGGGGGCAGGACCCAGGGCAGGGGGGGCAGGTGAAGAGGGTGCTAAAAGCCCCTTACTGGGGGGCTGCTGTGGAGCCTGCAGGGTCGGGGCCCAAACAGGCTGCAAATTGTTTCCTCCCTGCCACTCCAGAGCTTAGCTGAGGGGCGAAGAGGCTTCCCTGTGCCAGTGGGGGCTTTGGCACATGTAGGGCTCGGCTCCTCCTGGCCAGCACCCTGAGCCAAAGGGTCTTGGGTTTTCCCGGGGTGCCGGCCCAGCCAGAGGCAGTGGGGGAAGGAAGGAGGCTGCCGACCAGGCTGTTGGTGAGCTGAGCGCTCCGACTGGGGCTGGTTCTCCACACAGCGCTGGGAGTGGGATGTGCCCTGCCGGGTGGGATATGAAGAAGCAGCGGGGCTGGGTGTGTGTGTGAAGGGGCAAAGCAGGGAGAGAACAGTGAGAGGGGGAGCATGTAAAGGGCCGATGGGTGGGCAGCAGAGGCGACATGTAACTGGCCACCACCTGGTATCTGCCCGCACTACCAGCCACCGCAGCATGCAGCCAGCACCGGCCAGAAATGGGACGGGAGGTGGGGCCCTGATGGCCAAAAGCCATCACACAGTGGGGGCTGTGCTGACAGACCAGCAGGGGGAGTAGCTGGCCCTGCATGCTGCAGCTCTGCCCCACCACCAGCCTTGCACACTCACCCCTATCATTGGCCACTGGACCCCCCTTCACTGCTGGTGGGCGAGCAGGGATCCGGCCAGCAGCAGGACCCTCCAGTTCTGATGTGGGGGAGACAGAAAATATGGGACAATTTGCCCTTTTTTAAAAAGAAGTTGGGACACCTGCTGGAGGGCTTAAATACGGGACTGTCCCTTTAAAAACGGGACATCTGGTCCCCTATCACTATGTAATGCTAATCTCATTATTTTTAATTGTTTTAACTCTTGTTTCTTCCTTCTCTTTCTTTGTCCCTTCATAGTCTTATTACATGCACAAGGACACTTTGTTGATACCCTGACCTTAATTAAGTGTTAGTTAGAGATCATTCTGGATATTCGATAAACAAAAATAGCCTTATTAGTACATGTGTTAATGCCTTTACTAGTCACTGTTATGTTACATAAATACCTCAGATTTATACCACTACGAATGCCATAGCTATCGGTACTTATTTAAGGCTTGATCCCACAAAGTGCTGAGTGGCCTCAATTCCTGTTGAAGTCAATGGGAATTAAGGGCAATTACAATCCTTCAGGGAGGTGCTTTGTAGCTTGCCTGCTTAGAGGTATAGGCTCTTGCACAGTAAGCATGACTGTTCCCATGAAGCCTCAAATCTGCCTCCAGTTAAATAGGTTTAACTCCGGAATAAATCTATTGACTTCAGTGTTAACATTACACAATTGTAAATCTAGAGTAAATCCATTGACTTCAATGGATTTATAACTGAGGAACACAGAGAAACGTTACCCTAATTTATTACATTATAACTACCTGGTAAGTAAATGGAAATCATCTACTTTAGCTGTCTCCACTACAAAGCTTGGTCAATGCAAATTACTTCCATGTGCAGGTGCCAAAGTTTGTATATTGCTTGAGCACATGCACATTTAGTTGCTTGCGTGGGCACGCTGCATACTCACCAGGAGTGGTGCATCGATGTAAAAATGTGGTTCATCACAGACAGGTGTCTCGATGTGCCCCATACTGTTGTCCGGCTCATAACCTTGTGGAACATTTTCAGTGTTTTGTGGGATACAAGCAAATCACCCAGAGATTTCTGGAACCTAGAGATCAAGTTCCCGCCATGCCCACTTTCTTCATCCCATAATACTTTCCACATCCCATAATTTTAACACCTTTTAAAAAAGCTCCCACAGTCCTATGCAGTGCTTTTCTGTGTCTGCCGTCTCTCTGACGGATGCATGGACCCCTGCAGAGTTCAGCACAAGTATTAGGAGAGTTGCAAATACAGGAAGCACGATTCCCACTATTTGCAGTGCTTGAACAAGTACTACTATAACTGGGATTGCGATGTGGAAGATGCAGAGATGTTCAAGCACAATAACTGGACGCTGATGATCATATTGAAAAAATATGCCAGGTTGCTGCTGGCTTTCACAGGGCAGTCTACATGGTGGATCACTGCTTCTGAGCCGGAGAAACAAGCATTGTTTGGTGGGATCACACTGTAATGCAGGTTTGGAATGATGAGCAGAACTTTCAGATGGAAAAGGCTACGTTTCTGGACCTGTGTGCTGAGCTCAAGGATACCAAAATGAGAGAGACTCTGACAGCAGAGAAGCGAGTGGCGATCATGCTCTGGGAGCGTGCAGTGCTGGGTTGCTATTGGTTAGTGGGCAATCATTTTGGAGGTGGAAAATCCACAGTAGGGGCCATTGCCATCCAAGTGTCTCCTCCTACATAGAACTCCAACTCTCTCTTATATATAAGACATCATGGATGGCTTGGCAGCAATGGGGTTCCCATTGCTGATTTGGGGCAATAGATATTGAAATGCCAGTAGTGATCCTGGGGGACCCATACTACCCCTTACTTCTCAGGAAGCCATACACGGGTAGAATCAAGGAAAGATTCAACTACTAGCTCAGCAGGTGCAGAATGATTGTTGAATGTGCTTTTGGTAGATTGAAGGGACACTGTTGGTGTTTTACTCACTAGATTGGATCTCATCAAGAAAAATACTCTCAGGGTTATAGCTGCTTGTGTACTGCGAATGTCTGTGAGGCGAAGGAGAAAAATTTCCCACCAGGGAGCCAGGTGGACTGACTGTTTGTTGACTTTGAATAGCCAGACACAAGGGTTATTAGAAGAGCCAACCGTGGAGCTATGTGGCTGACAGAGGCCTTAAAAAACATCTTAACAGTCAGCCACAGTAGCATTGTCTGGTGCTTATATGAAATAGTGTCTCACGTGTGTACTTACTGAGATTAAATATGGGTGGATCTGTGCCTCCCTCACTATATATTTTGTGATGCTCGATGAAAAGCAATAAAAGATGTTCTCATTTTCCAGAAATAGAACTTTATTGTGTGCACAGAAACAGGCAACTACATTGAACTGCAAACAAACACACACGGTTAGAAAACTTTTATCGACATTGTAACATGGTGAGCCATGTTTTATAATGCCAACTACATATGGAAATAACTAGCAAACATTTTTGTCCATGTATCTAAAACCTACAGTAATGTAGGATGTGGCTACATATACACTGAAGTGTGGTTTTCACAGGTCAGCGTGTGTGTAGCTATTGTTTTCCTAGTTGTCCAGCACGGAGTGGTAGAAGTAATGATTTACACCAGGGGTTCTCAACCTGTTCTTTCTGACGATACCCCAACATGCTCTTAAAAACTTCATGGCCTACCTGTGCCACAATAACTGGTTTTCTGCATGCAAAAGACAGGGCCAGCATTAGAGGGAACAAATGGGGCAAATGCCTGGGGTCCCATGCCACAGCAAAGTTTCATACGACTTGTTTATACTGGTCTATATAGTCTACCCTGAAATGTAAGTACAATATTTATATTCCAATTGATTTATTTTATAATTATATGATAAAAATGAGAAAGTAAGCACTTTTTCAGTAATAGTGTGCTGTGACTTTTGTATTATTATGTCTGATTTTGTATACAATTAGTTTTTAAGTGAGGTGAAATTTGGGGGTATGCAGGACAAATCAGACTCCTGAGAGGGGTACAGTAGTCTGGAAAGGTTGAAAGCCACTGCTCTAAAGTGCCTGTAATTCGGGTTTGGAGATGGAATAAATGCACCCAACGGGAACCTTGTGGGACAGCTGCTGTAGGACAGTTAGGGTCGACACACGTAATACAGTGTCTATACTTGCACTGCATCAACCTTAGTAGGGTGACCATGGCTCTGGATCGCTCAGGGAACTGATGTATTGTGTTGCTATAATGGGTCACTTACATCAACAGGAGACAAACTTTGATGTAGACAAGTGCACAACTTGGTTGAACTAACTTTTAATGTAGACCAGGCCTGAGTTTTTGAGAGGAAACTTCACCTTAATTACCTTGTTTTCCATAGGACCATAAGAATTGCTCCTGGGGAAATTCCACTGCATGGATGCAGAATTCACCACCACTGCATGCATGCAGAGTTCATGTCCCCCACAGATTTCTTTGCTTTCCCACATAAAATGACGAGGAAGGAAAGGGAAGCCGCAAGAGCAGTCACGCACCCCTCTCCAGCAGCGTAGGCATGTAATTTCAGGCACCTGGAGCAGCTAGTGGAGAGGTAAATTGTCTGGCGGGGGAGCGGGGTGGGGTGGCGATGCCTTGGCCAGTGGCTTCTACCCTGCACTAGGCTCAGCTGAGGAGGACAAGACTTGCTCTTTCCCGCAAGGAGCAGCCAGGGCTGAGTCAGACACCCTCACAGAAATCACCTCTGCTCTGCACCCTCCCCCACTTCCTGCAGCCATTGCTCCTCAGCCACGGAGGGAAGGGTCACTGTATGGGAAGTTGCTCCCCTGTCTGCCCAACCCCCGTGCATGTGGACCGCCCCATACTCAGAGCCCCCCCGCTGGGCCTCATACCCCACGGCACCTAGAACCTCCCCACGACTGAGTCCCCACTCCTGAATCCCCACCCCACCAAGCCTCACCCCCTGCATCCGGAAACCCCTCTGCACCCAGACTCCCCGCTGAGCCCCATCTCCCAGACCGCCCCTGCTGAGCCCTAACCACCTTCACCTGGACCCCTCTGCAGAGTACCATTCCCCCTGCACCTGGAACCTCTCAATGAGCTCCTGTGCATCCAGATCTCTCATGCACCTGGCCCCCGCACTGAGCTGCCCACACCCAGATTGCCCCACAGAGAACCCTCTCACTCCACACCTGGATCCCCCTACACTAAACCGTCCACACTTGGATCCTGCTGGGCTGAGTCTCCTTGCCCAACACCTAGATTGGGGGCCAGGACTGGACATGTGTGTGAGACTCTTTTGCTTACTGTATTGGTGCACCTGGCATTGGTGCACCCCATGGTGTTTCTGGGGCAGACCCAGCCCTTGTGCTGTGTCAGGGTTGGATGCATCCTCTTCACCGAGTCCATGTCCCAGGATGGGAGGGCAGGATGCTCTTCCAGCTCCATGCAGCCAGTAGCCTGTGCTCCCCACTGCCATGCTGGAGTATCCACATTCTTAATATTACAGTATTAAAAGGTGACCTAAGACAAATGTTGGATCATATTAAAGAAGTTCTGTATTAAAATCACAAATGAGTTTGATTCCCCAGAGTTTAAATTCCAGGGTATTACTAATTAAGAGGTCTCTTGGGTTTTGGTACTGTTTCTCTCCCTCTATGTGTGAAACTTGCAAGCTGCTAGCTGTGTTAGTACATTCTAAGACAGAGTCTGTTCTCAAAGCAATTCACACAGAGAGAGACTCAAAGCAATACTCTAACAACAGAAACAGCACCCAGAGACTCCCCACCCTTTTGTTGTATTAACAATTGTGATTAAAATAGAGATAGAGGATGTATGTGGATGGATGCTTGGTGTGGATAATAACTGAATGATCAGGGAGGTGCCAGGCTAAGAATCCAGTGTCCATCCGCTGAAGAAGGCGTCAAGTGGAAATAACCAGAGGACCCCCAGAGGGCAGACTGGAATCCACCCAACAGCCTCAAGAATGGGAGAACCAAAGAACAAGATAACATCTAGCAGCATGGAGCCGTCAGGAATGTGCTATCTGCTGATTGATTCAGCAACAGCATGATGAAGCAATTCCCAAAGACTGGCATAGGAAGAAATTCCTATAAAAATAGACTCTAAAAAGTGAGAACTTTGGGGTCTGATTCTGCAAACCAACTTCCAGGAGCATCAGATGAGCATCTGACAAGGCCCTGCTCCCTCCTCATGTCCAGGCCACCTGGCCAGTGGCTTGGCATGAGCAACTCTAAGGCTGGTAACTATGATAACAACCTTGCAGAACCTGTGTGTGTGTTTGTATAAATGAATGTGTGAATAAATATGAGATTGAATGGAATGTTATAGCTATAACTAACTGCTTACTATGATTCTTTCTGTATTCACAATAAATGTGGTATTTTGCCTTTTTCCCTTTAATAAGATCCTGCTGGTTTTTAATTTATTGGTATAACACAAAGACAACATACTTTATTTATTATAACTATTATCATTGAGAAAACTCAAAGCTCGGTGATAATATTATCTGGTAGTGAGAACTTTGAACATCATAAAAAATGGATGGTCTAACACTGGGAGTTTGTTACTTCAGAACATTTCTATCTCAGCACTTAAAATGAGACAGATTTTGGGTTTAAAAGTTCTTTCTCTCTTCTCTCTTCATCACAGAATTTCTAGCTAAGGTTGTGAAAAGATGATTATCACAGCATGTGACCTGAAGATTGGTGTTGCCTTTCCATGGCCAGAGAGGATGCTACCTTCTCTGAACTGTCAACCAGGCTTTGGAAGCATAGATCAAATAATGCATAGGGGAGAGCTTGCTGACATTTTTTCATCAAAACATTTTTTGGACCAAAAAATGGCTTTTTTGACCAAAGGGGAAATTTGTGTAGGAAATTTTCATTTTGATGGAGATTTTCCAGATTTTTTGACAAAAAATAAAAACAAAAACCAGCACAACAATCTGAAAATAGAAAACTTCTTATTTTTGATTTTCAACACAAACTGTTTTTTTTGGTTTGCAACACAGTACTTACTTTTGGTTTTCAACACAAATTTTGTACTAAACCCAAAGCTTTTTCTTCAATGTTTTTTTGAAAACCAAAAATATTTCAGTTTTGGTTTGGTATAAAATTAAGAAACAAAACTTTAATGGGAAATTAAAAACATACTTTTTTTCAAAATTTACTGTGAAAAATACTTGGCATTTTTTTGACCAGCTCTGGTATATCATATATGCACATTAAGCATTTTTCAGTGGACTATCAGAAACTATTTTTCAGTGGACTATGAGTAAATAAAATAAAAATTCAGTTGTATTTAATCCAACTCTCTGTGAATCTAATATAATTATTCAAATGATAACAACTACAAAAATTTGTTCCATTTTGGGTCAGCTTTCTCCTCTTCTGATTCAGGTAGAGAGGAGATGAGGTGAGGGTGAACAGCATTGTTTAAATCAAGTTTCCCCATTTTCCAGCCAATGTGATCTTCAATTTCCTTGTCACAACCTGACTCTGTGTGGTCACCAGTCCTCTGTGAATGGACCCAGTTGTTGGGTCCCATGTGCTTCTAAGCTCACTGGGTCTGGGTAGGGTCTAATCACTCTTTCTAGCTTTGAGTCCCTAGGGGATAGTCTCAGGCACAGACCTCTTTTCTGATGCCCTTCCTGCTGTCAGAAACAGTGATGGGGATGGTCGGGCCTACTGGTTGGAGCAAGGGGGTCAGAGCTGTAATCAGGTGTCCAGACCGGAGTTTGGGTGAGGATGGAGTGAAAGCAAGTCTGGGCCAGGACTAGGAACAAGGCGGGAGCAAGAGCAGGACTGAAGTAGAACTAGGAACAGGGCTACAGCTAGAGTTAGAGCAAGAGCAAGACCAAGAGCAGGGCTGGAGCAGGCTAAGGCTTAGGGAGCCTGTTGCCACTGTCAGGCAGAAAAGAGTTCCAAGTCCTTGGGTGACATTTAGCAGATTGAGCTGCTGTTCCTCCTGTGGGGTTTATATACCTTCCCTAAGAGTTGCCAGACCAGTTCCTGGCTTGTGGATTGGCTGGAGCCTAGCACAGGAGTGACTCATCACCTTATACCTTCTGATGTGGAGTGCTGCTGCGCAGCTGCTCCTCAACTCAATGTCTGAGACCTTTAAACCATTCCACTTACTTACATGTGGTTCCCCAGAGCCCCACCTAGGCTGCAGGCCCTCTGGGCTTCTAGTTTAATCCTTTCAGGGACAACATGGCAGGAATGCAAGGAACACAGGCTTAGCAAAGGAATTTCTTAATCAGAGCCTTTACTCTTAAGCACTCAAGAGTTACAGATCTTTGAAAACAACAGAAGTCCTGAGATGCAGCCTCCCCTACTCTGATCTCACCCCTTCTGTGAGTCCAAGGCTTGTCAATGTTTCAGGATGAGCAGAGTCCATCCTGCCCCCTCTGTCCTGCAAGGCCTTCATGTGTGTGGTGATGGTTGGCTCCCCACTCAGAGCAGCACCCCACTCTTAAGTAGAGTCTCTGTCTCTTTTGCCAAGTGCTCCCCAGAGATTCTCCAGCTCCTCCCCCCCCCCCCCGGCTTTGTCATGCTTGCCCCACCTGTGGGCCCCTGTGTAGAAAAAACATTGTTCCAGCATAGGCCAGCAGTTGAGAGACAAAGTCAATGATCCTAGATTGCAGTCTGGATGGCTTCTCCATGATAGTCCTTCGACAAGGTGTCAAGCAACTTTCCTAGGTAGAGAAACTGTCTCGAATGGAGTACAATAACCTGCCCTCAGAAAAGATTAGACAACATGTGTTCGACACGTAATACAAAATGGAGTTCAATAAAAGATATTACCTCACCCAACTCGTCTCATATCCTGGGACCAACATGGCTACAACACTGCAAACAATTATTTTTTTATTTAACGATACACTATATACAGTGAATGATATTCTGGCATGCAGAGCTAGTCACTATTATTATTACAACTTGGTTGGTAGTGGTGAGTATTTCTAGGTGGGAAGAGCTGAGTCATTGGAGGTAGAGCGCCTTCCTCCCTTCCACCTCACAGATTCAAGATGATAAATCAAACCTGTGCTTCTGAAGAGAAGTGTCCCCTGCTCCCCTTTTACGACACAGAGCAACTGATGCTTCCGCTAAAGTTTCAGATACTAGGCGCTGCCAGAAGCAGAATGCCAGACTATGTCATAGGTACTCAACCTGGGGGCCAAGAACATGTCCAAGGGAGTTGTGACCACTCTCACTTTCTTCATGGCTACCTGGGAGGAGGGCCTGGAACTTTTTTTCTTTTCTAACATGGTATCACAATATGGTAAATGTTGATGACCACTGGACTAGATAAAGAATGGTCTGATGCAGTGTGGCAAATTCTATCTCTCTCTTTATCCAAATCAGTACCTTACAATACTTTGGTGGCTTATGCAGTGTTAAGAATATGACTCAAATCAGCAAAAGTGAAGAGAATTAGAATTGGTGATTCCATGTCACATATATACTTCACTACCTGAGCACAATGGGGTAGCAGGAGGATGGAGTTTCAGCCTTTGCATTGATGCTTCCTACTGGTGTTGTTATCAGACACATCTGAACAATTTTTGTAGTATGACAGACTGTGTAACCAATAGCATTCCTTCAGCATAGTTTGGATGTGTGTTTGTGTTCCTCAAGGACATCCTTGTCCGATGTGCTTCGGACTATTGTGTGTAATCTTGTTGCCCTCTATTGGCTAAAGTTCATAACTGCATTATCATTCTTCCCCAAGATCCAAATCTAAATCACATTTGTAGGGCAGCATGGAGAAGTCCACACTGCTGCTGCCCTACTTGCCCTGTCCTGTCATTATCCAGATGGTTTCATTCTCCGGGACCATTAGTCTGACACCTTGGATGAGCACTAAAAATTACAAGATCCATAAACCTGGAAATCCTGGGCGCCCCATCATCTCAGGCATTGGCACCCTGACAGCAGGATTGTCTGGCTATGTAGACTCCCTCCTCAGGCCCTACGCTACCAGCACTCCCAGCTACCTTCGAGACACCACTGACTTCCTGAGGAAACTTCAATCCATCGGTGATCTTCCTGATAACAACATCCTGGCCACTATGGATGTAGAAGCCCTCTACACCAACATTCCACACAAAGATGGACTACAAGCCGTCAAGAACACTATCCCCGATAATGTCACGGCTAACCTGGTAGCTGAACTTTGTGACTTTGTCCTTACCCATAACTACTTCACATTTGGGGACAATGTATACCTTCAGATCAGCGGCACTGCTATGGGTACCCGCATGGCCCCACAGTATGCCAACATTTTTATGGCTGATTTAGAACAACGCTTCCTCAGCTCTCGTCCCCTAAAGCCCCTACTCTACTTGCGCTATATTGATGACATCTTCATCATCTGGACCCATGGAAAAGAAGCCCTTGAGGAATTCCACCATGATTTCAACAATTTCCATCCCACCACCAACCTCAGCCTGGTCCAGTCCACACAAGAGATCCACTTCCTGGACACTACAGTGCTAATAAACAATGGTCACATAAACACCACCCTATACCGGAAACCTACTGACCGCTATTCCTACCTGCATGCCTCCAGCTTTCACCCTGACCACACCACACGATCCATCGTCTACAGCCAAGCTCTGCGATACAACCGCATTTGCTCCAACCCCTCAGACAGAGACAAACACCTACAAGATCTCTGTCAAGCTTTCTTACAACTACAATACCCACCTGCAGAAGTAAAGAAACAGATTGATAGAGCCAGAAGAGTTCCCAGAAGTTACCTACTACAGGACAGGCCTAACAAAGAAAATAACAGAACGCCACTAGCCGTCACCTTCAGCCCCCAACTAAAACCCCTCCAACGCATTATTAAGGATCTACAACCTATCCTAAAGGATGACCCAACACTCTCACAAATCTTGGGAGACAGGCCAGTCCTTGCCTACAGACAGCCCCGCAACCTGAAGCAAATACTCACCAACAACCACATACCACACAACAGAACCACTAACCCAGGAACTTATCCTTGCAACAAAGCCCGTTGCCAATTGTGCCCACATATCTATTCAGGGGACACCATCACAGGGCCTAATAACATCAGCCACACTATCAGAGGCTCGTTCACCTGCACATCCACCAATGTGATATATGCCATCATGTGCCAGCAATGCCCCTCTGCCATGTACTTTGGTCAAACTGGACAGTCTCTACGTAAAAGAATAAATGGACACAAATCAGATGTCAAGAATTATAACATTCATAAACCAGTCGGAGAACACTTCAATCTCTCTGGTCACGCAATCACAGACCTGAAGGTCGCTATCTTAAAACAAAAAAACTTCAAATCCAGACTCCAGCGAGAAACTGCTGAATTGGAATTCATTTGCAAATTGGATACTATTAATTTAGGCTTAAATAGAGACTGGGAGTGGCTAAGTCATTATGCAAGGTAGCCTGTTTCCTCTTGTTTTTTCCTACCCCCCCCCCCCCAGATGTTCTGGTTTAACTTGGATTTAAACTTGAAGAGTGGTCAGTTTGGATGAGCTATTACCAGCAGGAGAGTGAGTTTGTGTGTGTATGGGGGTGGGGGGGATGTGAGAAAACCTGGATTTGTGCAGGAAATAGCCCAACTTGATTGTCATGCACATTGTGTAAAGAGTTGTCACTTTGGATGGGCTATCACCAGCAGGAGAGTGAATTTGTGTGGGGGGGTGGAGGGTGAGAAAACCTGGATTTGTGCTGGAAATGGCCCACCTGATGATCACTTTAGATAAGCTATTACCAGCAGGACAGTGGGGTGGGAGGAGGTATTGTTTCATATTCTCTGTGTATATATAAAGCCTGCTGCAGTTTCCACGATATGCATCTGAGGAAGTGAGCTGTAGCTCACAAAAGCTTATGCTCAAATAAATTGGTTAGTCTCTAAGGTGCCACAAGTACTCCTTTTCTTTTTAAAAAAGCAGCTGCAAGTGGTATAAGAGTGAAATTATACCAGCAGGGCTGTCCCTAGACATTTTGGTGCCCTACGCAGCCCCCCTGTGGGGGGGAGGGGGGCTGGCCTCAGGCCTCCGAGGTGGGGAGGCTGGCCCCACGCCTCCGTTTGGGGGGGCAGGGGGGAACTGCCCTCAGCACTCACCGGCAGTGCAGAGTGGGCTGGGGCTAGGTCGCTCCATTTCCTGCCGCCCAGTGAGTGCAGGGCATGCCTGACCCATGCTGCAGTCCCCCAGGATAAAGCTCAGGGGAAAGGATGGAGTGGGGGCGGAGCTGGGATGGTGCAGGGGTGGGAAGAGGTGGGGCGGAGCAGGGGTAGGGGCAGGGGCAAGGGCAGGGGCTTCTGGGAAGAGGCGGAGCAGGGAGAAGTCCCAATTTCCTGGTGCCCTAAGGAGCTGCGTATGGGTAAGGATGGTCCTGTATACCAGCCAGCTCCAGCTCTAATTTTATTTGTGAAAGGAGGGACAGCAGCTGGAAAAAGCTGAATAAAGATCAGCTCTTAAAGTCAGATTTAAAAGCAATAGAATTGAAAGCACTCAGATTTAAATGGCTAATTATTGCACAAGAGTGGTGAAATAATTGTGCTGGGGACGTTTATGGTCTGGTGACAATGACTCACAGCTGTAAACTCTTTGGAGAACATTTTTCCCAGATCCCAACACTGGTATTGCCTATCAGTCGTTTCAGATAATGTGAAACAAACGAGAGCTAACCAGATAACTCAACTATGTTTTGAAATCATACCCAGTTGCCAGGTCAAAGGATGTGGAAATCTTGCTTAATTTCTGCTGGGAAAATGTAAAGGGTAGGATAAGGATGACAGTTCTTAAATTCATGGGAAAACTTGACCAAGAGAACCAGGAGGGTGTATATGACTGTTCTGAGGAAATGCATGGACATCACAAGTGAAGCTGTGTTGGGGTAACATTTAAATAAAGAATAAGAATGGGGCATTAACATTATTTGGGGCTCTCAGCTCTTTCGGCCCTAATATCATATCCATCAGTTGGTGGACATATAAAGATTTAAAGCCTTTTTGTTTGTTTTTATTTTTGTGTATCAGTATTTTGTGTCTAATACATTTACTGCATCCTTCCATCATTGCACTCTTTGCAGAGACAGTACCAGTTACAATGGGTGGAACTATTCTTCTCATGTGGAAAAACCTGCAAGGGAAGACTCTGGGGGAGGAAATTTCATGGAAATTCCCCTACATCATTCTGTCAGCATGGTGCATTTTGCCTCCCCACAGAAGATGCAGAAGGCCCTTTCCACAATCTGGCATATCCCCAGATTTCCTAGGGGATCTACAGGTGTCTGTGGCCATCTGTGCACCCCTGGAGCTACGGTGGCTTCCAGGGCACCCCCTTCTTTGCAGGGCAGACACCAACCATGGAGCTTCCCTGCCAAGGATTTCTCTTGGCTGTGGTTGCTCCCAGCATTTGGAAGGAGAGGGTTTTGTGGAAAAAATAATACAGCTGTGACAACCAGCACCCCAAAGGGAGAACAGGGGGTTTGAACCCCCCAAAATAAGCAATTGAATCAGCTGATTGTATACAGTGGTACTGTGCTATAAAACATATGTTGAGTAAGGTCTTTTATGAAAGCTTGTAATGTTACTAAACATGAGGTATGTAAACAGACTCTTGTTATGAATATATGTGTTTGTGTATATAGTGAACTGTGATCATGACCTTCAGCTCTACCGCACAGCAGGACAGTGAGTGATCAGATAGAGAGGGACACCTCCCAAGCCAGGTGTTTACACAGATCAGACTCATGTAACAATCCACTGTACAACCCGGAAAGTGGCAGATTAATGCACAGGCCCATGTGGCTGATGCCTCTTTGGGGGCCCCACAGGAGTGCTGGAACCTGTGTAGAAGTGGGCATGCCGCTGGTGCTGGAACTATGACCCCGTCCCTGCTTCTCCCTGGGGCCCCACGCCCTGACCAGGCTGGAAGCTGAAGCCAGGCCGTGGTAAGAGCACTGCCACTTTACAGAAGCCTTTGTGCCATGCAAGAAATGAGAACTGGCAAAGAATGAATGATTGACAGAAGTCCTAAGTGCTCCTTAAAAATAAAACAACTATTTTAATTAAAGTTCTTCACAGAAAATATTCTCACTTTTTGGCATACACAGGGCAAGTGACATATTAGGCAACTACATATTCCTCATACAGAGTTAGATTTCAATGTCCATGACATAATGTGAACATAATAATTTAGTTCACACATTTTAGTAGAGGTGAGGTAGAATCTGGAAACAACCTAGTCTTGCTTCTACTGTAGAACTGATCAATGAAATTGTTTTTAATTGTTCACTTTATTAATATAACTTCATAAGCAAAGTTTAATGAATGAAACAACATTCATTCATAAAACCGATTACCCCAATAACTGGCTAATTGAATTTCACTTTCAATCCAATTGCTGCTTAAATCTCTGAAACTTACACTGTTTCAACATTGTAACTTCTGCTCACTTTTTGTCATTCATTATACTTGTCTATATTGTAACTTCTGTTCACTGTTTGCCATTCCTTACACTTGTCCATATTGTAACTCAAACTCCATTTTAACTTGTCCCAAACTCCATTTTAAAATGCTCACTTCATTTTGTAAAAGCTTGCTGCAACCTTCATTTTTGCAAAACCCTGCTGTAATCTTATTAGTGTAGTTGAGATGTGTGAATGAGGTCCCTTCCAACCCTAATGTTCTATGATTCTATGATCAGGGCTTTCAATCTGGCCCACAGGATTGCCAGCCCCATGGCGCTGTGGGGCTAAGGCAGGCTCCCTGCCTGCCCTGGCCCACACCGCTCCCAGAAGGGGTTGGCACTATGTCCCTGCAGCCGCTGGGGGAGGGTGGGCAGAGGGCTCTGTGTTCTGCCCTTGCCTGCAGGCACCGCCCCCCACAGCTACCATTGGCTGGGAATGGGGAACTGCAGCCAATGGGAGCTTTGGGGGGTGGTATCCACAGGCGAGGGCAATGTGCGGCAGAGCCGCCTGCCCCACCCCACCCCCAGGAGCCACTGCCAGACATGCTGGTCACTTCCAGGAGTGGCACAGGGCCAAGGCAGGCAGGGAGTCTGTCTTAGTCCCGCTGCATGCTGTTGCCACCCTGGAGCCACTTGAGGTAAGTGGCGCTGGGCCGGAGCCTGCACCCCGAACTCCTGCTGCACCCTGCGCCCCTGCCCTGCGCCCCCTAACCTACTGCCTTGAGCCCCTTGCTGCACCCCTCCTGCACCCCAACCCCCTGCCCTGAGCCCCCTGCACCCCTTCTTCACCCCTTGCCCTGAGCTCCTTCCTGCACACCGCACCTCCTCCCACACCCTGCACTCCCTCCCGCACCCCAACTCCCTGTCCCAGCCCTAGCCCTACATTCATGGCCCTGCATACAATTTCCCTACCCAGATGCAGCCCTCAGGCCAAAAAGTTTGCCCACCCCTATAATATATCCTTGTTGCCAGAGAAAATGTGTTTGGTAAAGTACCAAAATGAGCTGCAACTTTTTCAATATTCAGATCTTCTCTTAAAATGAACTGAAAATCATACCCATCTTTTCTCCAAAAGTTAGTTCTAACAGAGCAGGATGAAATCATTGTCCAGCAGGCCTTCCTAAATAAGAACATAAGAATGGCCACACTGGGTCAGACCAAAGATCCATCTAGCCCAGTATCCTGTCTTCCAACAGTGGTCAATGCCAGGTGCCCCAGAGGGAATTAACAGAACAGGTAATCCTCAAATGATCCAAGCGTCCAGTGACTCCAGTAGATAGCATTATATCAGCTCGCTGTGACACTACATTAGTGATACTTATGTGGGTGAGGAACAAATCAGGGCAGGGACCATGTTTTCTGAAATGTTGTGTATGTGGCACAGTGGTGACCCCACAGCACAGTATGGGCGATGGACAGGGATACCCACCATAGCCAGGGCATATGACTGCTGCCCTCTTCCCCCCACCCATCTTTGTGGTGTGACCAGGGGCACCAGACTTTGAAGAGAGGGCCCCTCCTCCAGGCATATTAAGAGATGAGGAGTTGGCCCAATGAACTCTGGAGAGCCCTGGGACTCCGGGGGCAGGGACCGCTAGTTGTTGGAGTCACACTGCACTGGGCCCTGGAGGCAGGGTGGGGCAGCTGAGCTGCAGCATCCTCCTCTAGGCTGGCCCTAAAATATCTGGGCTCTGTAGCTTTAAGAGGCTTATCTACATAGCCACGCCCACTGTGGCAGGTCCTGCCAACGAGCTGCGCCAGCAGGCCGCCTCCGCCAGGGGGGAGTGTGGCGCCCTGACGCGAGGCTCATGCGACGCCACTCTGTCACAGCGTCGTCGCCCCCTCGCCGGGCCTAGTGCGCCTGCGCGAGTCCGCGGAGACCTTGGAGGCGCGGCTGCCCGGGACTAGGCGCTCGGACGCGAGGTTACAGCTGAGGCGGCCGGAAAATGCAGCGCTGGAGCCGGGTCTGCTGCGCGCTCGCCCAGGTAGCGGCGCGGCCAGCGCGGGCGGGGGGAGCGGCGCTGGGCCCGGGGTACGGACAGGGCCGGGGACACCGAGCTACGGGAGCGAGCGGGGGGGAGGGGCCACCCCGCTCTGGGCCTGGGGCCAGGCCGGGCCGGCGGGGTGTGGACCTTGAGGCCCCTCGTCTGGCTCCAAGCACGTGGGGGGGGAGGGGGCTGCAGCCTGCTCCGTGACCCCTCCCCTGAGCTCGGGCCGGGTTGGTGCTGCTTGGTGCCTCCATGCCAATGGCTGCGTGAGCCCTTCCCCGCTCCCCCCATATCCTGAGCCGGGCAGGGGGAGCCGGCTCGGTGCCTGGTGCTTGCGTCAGGTTTCAGAGTAGCAGCCGTGTTAGTCTGTCTTTGCAAAAAGAACAGGAGGACTTGTGGCACCTTAGAGACTAACACATTTATTTGAGCATGAGCTTTCGTGAGCTACAGCTCACTGCATCGGATGCTTGTGTGTGCCCCTAAGAGCCCCTTGGTCCAACTGGCAAAGGGCTCACTGTTCTGTAACAGCAAGCACTCTTATCAGTACACCTAACACTTCGCTGTCACTGTATTGTTACAGAACGTTGCATGAAATATTAAATGAAAGCCAGGATCATGCTGGTCCTTAATACTGTTATGAATTGTATGTACTGATTGTGTTTTTAAAAGTGTCTATATACTGATAACATAATACTGGAAATATGTCCTTATGGTTGATGCCAAGGTGTTACTCCCCAGCAGAGGTGAAAAACTGGTTTTGCGAGACAAATGGATGTATAATCATGGATATATAGTCACATCTGCCTAAATTCATATATGTAGATTAAGCATAGTAAGATCAACAAAGTGCAAACTACATTTGCTTTTCAGTTCAGTTCGAGGATATGTAGACAACTGGGAGCTAGCACGCAGGAGAACAAACAGTGGGGGAAGGGGAGAATCTCGGGGCATTGGGAAGTGGGGCACAAGCAACAGGCACCAAGATCCCCTCTACCCAGCTCAGAGCATTTCGGGGGGGAGAGGCACAGTGTGACGTGCTCCGTGGTTACCCAAGGCTGTAAGGCATCTCACCACTACCTGCCCTTAGTGTGAAGCAGTCTTGTCTATGCCTGCTTTGGCTGAGCTCCCTGAAACCAACAGCCTCTGGGCCCATAAGTACTTATTCTGCCACCCCAGTCCTCCCTGCAGTATCTAGCTCATCACTGGACACTCACAGTAATTACTAGGTAAACTGTCACCAAAGAGACAGTGTACACACAGCTTGAGTGGTACAACTCAGGCTCAGGTCCTTTATAACATTACAGCACTGAAATATATTTATAGTGAAAACAATCATATTTATTAACAAAGACTACAATTTAAGTCATACTGAGAAAAGATAACAAGTAGAAACATAATTGGTTACACACACAAAACAAAGCATAAAACACAATCATTGCTCTACACTTTTTAAGGGTTACCTTTCCTCTTTAATAAAGTAGAACTGCTCCCAAGACCTGAGTCCTTGACAGAACTGTTGGTTTTCAGGCAAACCAGGATCCACGTTTTCATGAATATCCCCAGACCCTTCAAGGTAGAGGTCCCGAGCTCCCTGACCAAGTCTGGTAGGTGTAGAACGGGGGAGTGGTCGGGGGGAGGGTGTCTCGGGTGCCACGTTTTGGCCACCCCGATATAGCCTGTTGTTTGAGCCCCTCTTCTCCATCAGCCAGTCCCATAATAACTCTTAGGGCTATTGTATGGACCGATTGGTTTTATTACCCAGGACTTTTATTACGCATGTCCTCTGGGATGATGGTTGAAGCATGAAGGGACACATGAATCTTTAGCGCCTCTGGCACATAAATATCTTGCTACAAGAGTGCCATGCGAACGACTGTTCTCACTTTCAGGTGAAATTATAAACAAGAAGCAGGCAGCATTATCTCCCGCAAATTGTAACTAAACTTTTTTGTCTGAGCGATGGGCTGAACAAGAAGTAGGACTGAGTGGACTTGTAGGCTCTAAAGCTTTATGGTTTTTTTTTGTTTTTTTAATACGGTTATTGTACATAATTCTGCATTTGTAAGTTCAACTTTCACGATAAAGATTGCACTAGGGTACTTGTATTAGGTGAATTGAAAAATACTATTTCTTTTTTACGGTGCAGATACTTGTTATAAAAAATAAAGTAAGCACTGTACACTCTGTGTTATAATTGAAATCAATATATTCTAAAATGTAGAAAACATCCAAAAATATTTAAATAAATGGTATTCTATTATTGTTTAACAGCATGATTTTCGTGATTCATTTTTTAATTGCTTGACAGCCCTAGATTTTTTTATGTTCCTTTCCCCAAATACACTCTTTGTAATTATCCCTAGGTTTAAACCAAAGCCTGTTTTACCCGCTCCCCATATTTATAGGTACTGTGAGTGAGATAAGATGAAATGTTGTTTATCCTCTTAGACAACTGAACTGTGGATAAGGGGTAAAATGACTGTTCTCTACCTGTCTCCCATTTGGGAAGTAACTGTAAAATGGAGCAATAAGATGGTCTATTATCAAATTACCCCATAGTCCTTCCACAGAAAAGTTTGAATGGGATTTCGTAATCTGTGCTGCCATTATTTACTATCTGCTATTGCCTACTAGCAGGTGCTTTCCTAAAAGAAAAGGACAATCCCTGCTCTGAGGAGCTCACACTATAAGGGCAGAGGATGGGGGAAGGAGTACAGCATATTAGTAGAGTGATCAAAGATATTGTCTAACCACATATGGGAAATGTATTTATATAGGTTTTCTTTTCCATAGCAATTACAATACCAGTTGCGCATCTAGTCTGGAGTTCTCCTCCGACAGTGATCAGTACCAGATACTCAGAGGAAGTTGCAAGATACCATGTAGCTAACACTTACAGGATAATAAGGGTGTGTTAGTGGCTGGTTTGTGCTGTGAAACAGGTTTTGACTCTTTTGTGTTAGATGCTGTGCATGCATGTGCTAAGAGGCAGTTCCTGCCCTGAAGATCTCACAATCTAAGTGGACACAATAAAGGTTAGAATGGAAACAGAAGCACAGTAGGAAGCACAGCAGATTAGTGGCAGAGCTATGTTTTCCATATCCCAGAGCAGTGCGCTATCTACTGAACTCACTACTGTTACCTATTTTTTAATCTGTGCAATGTAATTGGATTTTCTAATGAAACAGATTGTGAGAAGCTGCTGATTCTTACACAGTTGTTTTCTTTGTGGAGAAAGTTAACCTTTTGTTTTTTCCTTCTCTAGAGAAGCCATTTTAGTCGAATCCATCATGGCCTACAGGGGATTTGTGCAGTGTCGCTGAGGAGCTATACTGATCTAGGTAAATTTTGATGGCTGTAAAGTAGCTTTCAGAGTTGTATTTCAAATTAAGGCCCCAATCTTACAAGTGATTCTGCAGCCACAAGAGCCCATCCACGTGGAGACAATTGTAGCATTAGGGTTGATGGTATGAGTGGTTCTCAAACTTTTGTATTGGTGACCCCTTTCACATAGCAAGCCTCTGAATGTGATCCCCTTATAGATTAAAAAACACATTTTTTTATATTTATAATAACCAATTATAAATAAATTGGTTATTATAAATGCTGGAGGCAAAGCAGGGTTTGGAGGTGGAAGCTGACTGCACATGACCCCCATGTAATAACCTCGTGACCCTGTTTGAGAACCCCTGTTCTACAACATAGATATCACGTGATGACATGCAGTGGGTTGAATTGACTATACTAATCATTTATACAGCATTATTGTTAGAGGTTAAAATAAGATATGCCATTTTTCTTACATTGCACAAATGATGTAGGAGGGGTTGCTTTTGTGGATCACAAGTTAATCTTTCTATGGTCTGGGAGCTAAATATGTAGACTCTGCTTCAATCCCAGTTTCTCCTGATTGTTGAGCATGAGATATGTAACCTAACCCTGTTCTCGCACAGGGTAATGTAAAGGTGTGACATTAGTCTATCAGCATTCTCCTTATTTTTTTAGGTTGCAGAGTAACAGCCGTGTTAGTCTGTATTCGCAAAAAGAAAAGGAGTACCTGTGGCAACTTAGAGACCAACCAATTTATTTGAGCATAAGCTTTCGTGAGCTACAGCTCACTTCATCGGATGCATACTGTGGTAAGTTTAGAAGATCTTATTATATACACACAAAGCATGAAAAAAAAACCTCCTCCCACCCCACTTTCCTCCTCCCACCCCACTTATCTAAAGCTATTGCCAGCAGGAGAGTGGGGTGGGAGGAGGTGTTATTTTTCATGCTTTGTGTGTATATAATAAGATCTTCTAACCTTACCACAGTATGCATCCGATGAAGTGAGCTGTAGCTCACGAAAGCTTATGCTCAAATAAATTGGTTAGTCTCTAAGGTGCTACAAGTACTCCTTTTCTTATTTTTTTTAATGTCTGTAATAATGCCACATGACACGTTCAAGACCTTTCTTGTAACAGTTTTTTCAAAGGCAGTTAAACATAACTACAAATACCTTTGGCCAAATTCTACAAAGATGTATAGCATATGCAATCCCAGAGCAGATGCAAGGAGTGCTGGGTCGGATCAGAATTCAGTCCCTTTACCTCAATTTACAATGCTTTTGTTCTCCGATCTGTCAGAGTGGTTGTTTTTATTTACAGAACAAATAGTGCCCGTGAACCATTCCATTTTTTTCATTCAGGAAGTTGCTTTCAGTAATTAAAATTTACCTGCCTAAATTCACTGAACAGCACCATCATTTTTAAAAACTAGCTATATACTCTCAATCTGTGGATAGTCAATGTGTGGAACTATTCCAGAATGTTGTAGGCTAGGTATTCCTATAGTAAAACTAAAATAAACCTAAAGTATAGCAAGAAAAGTGACTTGAAAACATTTTGAAGTTTGGTATTTTTTCTTTTAGCTGATGCTGACATCACAGTTATTGGTTCTGGGCCTGGGGGATATGTTGCTGCTATCAAAGCAGCTCAACTTGGCTTTAAGGTAAGAGGAAACTTGTGCTGGATAAACCCGGTAATACAGCACTAATCCAGATAAATTCAGTAGGCGTTCTTGCAACACTGGAAAAATGAAGTTCCCTGTCACTGGGCAGCCCCGAGTGGGAGCACCCTCCTGATGCAGGTTGTGTTCTGATAGGCATACCTGCCTCAGTTTCTCTCCAGCCTGTCCCGAAATAATCCAAAGCGTCTTCCCAAGGATAAATATAGCCCGGGGGATGGGGGTATTACAGAAGTCCCATGCATATAAATCATAACAAAATAAGTCCCAACACCGTAATCCAAATTTTATCATCATAGTCCAATGAGTACATACAACATACTGCCTTGGCAGCCCCCACCATGCCCCGACTCTCCAGCGCAGTCCCCCTCAGCTCTTTCAATTGGATTGCAAGCCTGATCTTCCCAGCGGGAAACACCTTGCTGGGAGCATCCTTTCTAGGGGAATATCCCTCCTCCTGGCCCTCTCATGGTTCATGTGGGTCCACATCCCTAGCCCTGAAGATGTCAGTGAATAAGCCCCTCTGCTGCTCCCCTGCCTTCAGCCCATGACTTCAGCTCAGTGCCAGCAGGCAGCTCCCTTTGCTGCTCCTCCTGCCTTGAGACCTCTCCAGCCCTCTGGCCCAACCAGCAAACTCTTGTTGCTGTTATCCTGCTTCGTCCTTCTCCCAGCTCCCAAACATAGTCTCCTAGCCAATTCCTCCTCTTTCCAAGGAGGGTCTACAGAGCTTTCCACTCTCTGCAGCCTCTATCTCCCAGGCATTGGTCAACCGCCCTTCCAGATAGAACCAGTCTGCTCAGATTCTTGGGGATTTCCTCTCACTGAGTCTCTCCCTGATCCTATATATTCCACACATGCTTGCTCGCCCTTTTAACTGGCCAAATGGGAGTATCTGCTCTGGTTTCCTAGGGCTGTTTGTAGCTTGGGACCCGCACATTGTGAGAACTTCATTTCATTTTCAGATTAATAGTAATAACTAGTTCTTATATAGTGTTCTTCATCATTAGATCTCAGAGGTTTACAGAGGTCAGTATCATTTCCCCCATTTTACAGATGTGAAAACTGAGTCTCAGATAGGGGGAAGTGACTTGTCCAAGATGACCTGACAGGCCAGTGACAGAAGTGTGACTAGAACCCAGGTTTCCCATGTCCAATCTGGTAGACCATGCGGTAGATTAACATCCTTAACTTTGTCTTAAGCAGACACTGACTGTAGAGGCACCATTTTTCATGTTGGTTTGTTAATATCTTTTGAACTGTGATTATTAAAATAAGTCATGATTGATTTTTCTCACTTGGAGTTAAGGCCATCAAACTAGCTTAATTTTATTTAGAATTTATAGATTAGACTGAAACCAGTGGTAAACAGTAGTTACTAAGAGATGCAACAGCTACATTTTAAATAAAATGAATTGGACTGGAGAGGGAAGCATATTTATAAAAGTAGTAAAGAGAATGCCAAGAGGATAACTAATTTTCTCCCGGAAAACAAAACTACTGGGTTCTAATCAAAAGCTATCGGGCAATCTGCCAAAAAGGATCAGAATGAATAACAAATGTAGTGCCGAGATTCTGTGAAAGTGGCTGAGAGAACACCAATAAAAATAATACCCAAGTCTTATGTAGCGCTTTTCATATGTAAATGTAGGATTTCCTGGAACTCATCACCACATTCGTTTATTCTGAAAAACAAAAATTGATGGAAAGAGAGAATCATTAGTGTGTTTAAGGGCACTGGAAATGTGCCCCTGCAATGAAGCTGAAGTTACTTTATGACAGAGTGACTGGTTAAGTACTATTTGTCATGAACATGAATAAAGGTGACTTGGGGCTATATTAAATACATGGACAGAATGTTGGAGATGAGACTGTAGATATAGATTATCCTAGGGTGTAACTTATATGCATGAGCTTGTTCTTTTTGCTATTCCCTCTGCCTCCTTTGAATGTCCTTTATGAACAAAGCAGCTTTCGTGTAATGGGTACTAGATATTCGTAATTTAGACAGGTGGTTCAAGTGACCTCTGTTTCACTCTCTGAACAATGGGAAGTAAATGAGTTTTCTAGAGTAATTTTTGAAAATATTGAGAGATGAAAATATATTTTTCTAAAGATATTGTTATCACCGTTCAGAACAACTGCCCTACATTTCCCCTCATTGGTCCAGCAAGGGCACCCACTCTTAGGTTTCTAGCTCCCCAGCTGTTGCCTTGCTTGGATGGAGACCTGCATCTCACTCCCCTGTGACCTGGCTATGTCCAGGCTGCACAGTTACCTGCTTTCACTGTGTATTTCCCAGCAAAGATAGTCTGCCTAAATAGACCTACTTGCTTTCTCTTCAGAGACTGGTAACAGGGATTGCTGTGGGTAGATGTTGCCATGCAGTTCTTTCTAAGAAAGCCTACTTCAGTCTTAAGGTAAAAACATTACAGAGAAAACACATTAAGACAACAAAAGAACCTACACCCCTGCTCATAAGCTTGCCAGGCATCACCCCACCTCTGAGGTTTAACTTACTTCAAAAGTTAACAGTAAGGTTTAACTTAATTCAGTAAGGTTTGTTCAGGATATTGTCAGTGTGTCACATCTCAGCACGATTCTCACTTCATGAACATAGCTTTACTGGTGAACTCCACTAGTTCTTCTTCTGTGTTTATTTTAGCCTCCTGGAGGGTGGTAGCTGCAGAGTATTTTCCAGGCCCCTACTGGCTGTCATGTCCCAACTCCACCCAAGTATAAATGCTGCCTTCTGAATGTTCTGATAGGTTCTTTAGTGACCTAGTCCCTACAGCACCATATGACTCACTGGCCATTGCGCCAGCTTTTTGGAATCTCAGTGATGTCTTGTTGGGGATCCTTTAATATCCTTTTGCTTTCTATGCAGGTCGGGTACAATTGTGCTAAATGAGAGTCCATTGTCTCTCGTACTTTGGCACCTGTCTCAGTGCTTCAGTGCAGATAGTTCTGTTGCCTTGACCCTTTCTTTGTGTGTTGGTGGCCAGTACCCTAGTATGACTGAGGTTTTTTGTTTGTTGATGTTTCCCAGCATTGACCCATCAGTACCTGAATTAAAGTGCCCAGCACTACAGCTTTTATTGGGAGCCTTAAGGCTACTTGGCTTCCTAGTTCCTGTTCCATTCTTTTGATGCTAAATTTCTTTTTGTGGCTCTGTGCCTACTTCTCATTTGGTCCATTGTTTCCTTCGAGACATTGATACATGATGCATTGTGTCATATGTGTGACATCTTAAGAGGGAGCCTTCAAACCTGATCAGTCTGCATTGTCTGCCTCAGACTCATCTGTGGTGTGCAGGGATACTGAATATGTTTGGATGTGTCATGCTAAGCATTGAAGAAACATGTGGAGTGCCTTCAAGCCCTCCTTGAGGTGGTCCAGTGTGAGACTCCTCTAAATCTGGAATAAGGAGGAACGGCGTTCTTTGAAGTTTAAGCCCTTAAAGCAAAAATCTGATTCAGCCAAATCCATTGCACCACAACATTGAGCGTTAGTGCTACCTGCATTGAGGTAGACCCTGGTCCCCATTAAGACCAGTGTGGTGGCTTTACCATTGAAGCAGTGGTTGAAGTACTGTGGTTGAAGCAGAGGATTCCAATAAGTATTGGCTTCTCATTGCACTAGGTGAGGCTTTGGCACTTGTAGTTGATGATACTGAGAAAAATGGCTCACTGGATGAGACAGTCTTCACATGAGATAAAGGCAGGAGGTGCCAGAAGGGAGCCAGGAGCTCCTTAAGGCAGCAGTCAAAAAGATGTTGGATTGCCCTTCCTACATTCATGTGCTTGAAGGGGGATAAGAGGAAACAGTGACTCTGGTTATCAGCATATGCTCTGTTCTGATCTGATCACTCCTGATCCCACAGTGCCTCCTTTGAGGCATTTTTCTCCCCTATGTCAGCCAGGGTAGGAAGTCTTGGTGCATTGGGAGTATTTTTTGCGCTGAGGCTGATACTCATCTGGTGGTATCTGTGCTCAATGCAAGAAATGCTGGCCTTGACACTGGCACTTTGTGTACTGGCACAGCCATCACTGGTTCTTATCAAAGCACTTATGACACTCAGTCTTACTATTGCCTAGTGAATTCTAGTCACCTGACTAGGGCTTGTTGACCATTAGGATGATGAGAGCTGCCGTTTGGATTCAGATGAGACAGAGAAGTCATCTGATACCAAACACATCACTGTGGAGAAGCACCAAGACAATGACTCTGGAGGGGAGAACCCTACCTTTCCCCAATCCTTGCAGAAACTGTTCAAGACAGCTACTTCTATTGAAGCTGGTCAAGCACTCTACAAGGACGATAGCTTAGAGGTATCTTGGCCTGGAAGCCCCATTCAAATGGGTCACCATGCCTTTGCATCCTGTTTTGGACCAGCCCATGAATAATGCACTGCTGAATGCAGCTGCTATGGCCTTGAAGGCAGCTGAATAAAAGTTTTAGCTTCAAAACGTAGCTTCAGTAAGTCCCTGTTCTAGGCTTTCCAGCAGCTCTTCAACATCAGCTTGGTTCACGAGTGGTTTTGGTCTTCACACCCAAAACAAAAAAGATCAATCCGTGATTATGCCATTATATCAGAAGGGAAAGGAGCTTAAACTTTGTTTTAGCAGTTTTTATGCTAACAACAGTTCATTTGCTTTGGCAGAAAATGAACAATTTAAGGAAATCGTTGAAGCACTTCACCCGAATATTCTCCTCCAGACAGATTTAAACTTACAGTTCCCAAGATGAGGGACTACCGTGTTGAACCCTGTGCACCCCAGAACTTGTTTGCAAGGAGGAAAGGCCAAGATTTCTTGTTTTCAAGAAAAGTTTTGTTTTCTTTCCAAATGTCCCTTTTTTGTTAGCCAATTTTTGCACAGGGTGTTGTCTCTGACTGATGACTTTCTGGAGACTTGTATGTTGTCTGATGATAGATTTTGAAGAGAGAGGTCTCTAGCCATCTTTTCTTCCTCCCTGTTTAAACAGTTGGCATTGGCCTTGTTATTGCTGCTCAGAGCAGTTTTATTTTCATTTTTCTTCTGGGATATCCGTAGAACTTCTTACTCTTGAAGTGAGAATCCCACAAGGTGGTGGTATTTTTATAGAGGGAAAAATTACTTACCTTGTAATTGTTTCTTTCAAGGTGGAGAAGGTCATTTGACAAGATTTACTCACCAGTCCATTCCCCTCAGTGTTAAAGGTTCTCTTTTTACTTGTCTTTGCCTATTTCACCTTGCTTTTCATTATTCTGAGGCATTTTTTGATCCTATATCAATCTAATTCAAGGTAATCATCTTTCCGAGAGCTTCAACTCCTGCTCAGTTGAAAGAAGTTAATTGAAACACTTGAAGGGGGAGGGCAGTGCTTATACTTTTTTGCAAGTATAAATGATGACAGTGGGTTACCCTGATGTAATTTCTCAAAACGTATTTGTTTTAAAAGAGAGAGAGTGAGTGAAGAGCTAGGGGAGTTCAAATCAGTCTATAGCTAAACCCAGGAATGAGAATCCTGCACAATATCTTGTGAGAAGCAGAATTACAGGATGAGTAATCTTCCTTTGTCATTGGTATTCATTGAAATTTTCAAATGTGCTTTTAGGAAATAAAAATATAGTATGGTTCTAAAAGGGTTTTCTCCTCTTCTATTCCAGACTGTTTGTGTGGAGAAAAATGAAACATTGGGTGGAACCTGTTTGAATGTTGGCTGCATTCCTTCCAAGGCAAGTGTGCATTTATTTCTAGTTTGTATCATGTTTTCACTGTGGATTTGAATAGTGATGCAGTGGTGAAAAGACCAGGGGGCAGATACTCAGATAGTATAGATTGTCATAGTTCCATTGACTAGAACGGAAAAAGAACGGGAAAGGATAGCAAACACAAGGAGACAGAAATACATTTATTTCACAGCGCCAATGAGCTGACAAGATTATGGCATTAACCAACTAAACACAATCACGTCTCTTATACTAGAAACACTGCGATTACCACAGATGATCATATCTGTAAACCTCTAGCATGAGTCAGCTTATTCTGAAAGGGCTTGCAGCATTAAGTCAAAGATGGTCATAATGCTGTTTCTGCATTTATAAATGAGTGAGCCATTTATGGTTCATAGACATCTAGTGTCTATCTCCAGGTTGTTGGTGACTGTGGTAATGGTCATCTTGAGATGTTCTTGGAAAGGAAAATTCCCATTTCAGATGATCTGCTATTGGGATACTGCAGCTGATATTGCCCCATGTCTCTTGTAATGTATTTACAAATATTTTGTATAGATTTACAAACTAACTTGTCTTTTTCCTTCTCTGTTGTGGAAAAATTTGCTTTGTGTCATCTGGTAACATACTTTGCCACATTGGTAACTATTTCTGTTTTCTCATTCTGACTTCTTTGTCTGCTTAAAAAAGAAAAACCATCATTACAGGCCTCCCATCTGAACCAGTCTTTCAAAGCCCGCTTGGTTGGGAGGAATATCTCTTTGTTTTGTTTTGTTTTGTTTTGTTTTTAATGGCATTTAAACCCAAGGTCTTAAGCATATGCAGTCATTAAATATCCCCATTTCATTCCTGGTGTCAATAATGGTGTTTTGGCCAAATTTCCAATCTGGGTAATTATATTTTACTTAAATTCCCCTTGAAGTTTCAGTTGAACACAATAATCTCTACTCTTGATTTAAGCTATGGTGCATAAATGTTGCTCTGCGCTGTTGAAAGAGGAGTTGTTACAGTAGTGAATGAAATGATCCCTGTGTAGAATTTATCGTTTTAAGTTTGTAAAGCACTTGGGGATCCTTCAAGATGAGAGGCTTTGGGAGCAGAACATAATGCAAGATATATTTTATCTGTCACTTGGGAGCTATAGTTAGGGATCCGTGTCTGTCATGGATTCCTTGACTTCCTGCAATCTCCGTGACTTCTGCAGCGGCCAGTGTGGCTGATCCCTGGGCTGCCTGAGCAGTTGGCCCCGGGGACAGCCACACCGGCTGTTGCTGGAGCGGCTCTGCATTGGAGTGAGCAGCGGCCAATGTGGCTGGCCTCAGGGACTGCTTGAGCAGCGGTCCTGGGGGAGGCTGGAACAGCAGTTGTCTCCCCCCTCCTCCTCCCAGCAGTGTTCAGAGCAGCAGTGTCCCCCCAGCTTTCCCCACCCCTGCAGTGATGGCCGGAGCAGCAGTGGGCCCCTCACAGCTTTCCCCTCCCCAGTGGCGGCTGGAGCAGCCGCTGGCCCCCCGGGGCTTCCCCCCTGCCCCCGAAAATTCAATCAGGGGTATTTATGTTGTAAGTCATGGACAAGTAATGGGCCGTGATTTTTTTGTTTCTTGCGTGTGACCTGTCCATGACTTTTTCTAAAAATACCCATGATTAAATCGTAGCCTTAGCTATAGTTATATGGTTAGCTCTGTGGTTACCACCTTGCTTCTCCACTTACAAAAATGGGATTTATGCGCAGCTACTAGGCCGTCTCCTGAGGCCATTTGTCACTGCCCTGTGTAATAGGGAGTGCTGAATAGGAAATAGTTCTGGATCCAAACTGCCAGATTGACCGCAACACATACAACATGTGCAATATTTTTCATTACAAACTGTGCTCACAGCATGCAAGTGAATAACATAACAGACATAAAGATAAACCGTTTCTCACTGTTTCAAATTCAAGCTTTTACTAAATCTCCATGGTAACGCATACATAGCAAGAGATCCATTAATATCTAAACAAAAGTTTGCACTGCTTTGTGATACTTAGCTTCTGCGCAAACAGGTACATAGAAGGGCTCAGTGCATTTAAAGTTCAGTAGAAAAAGAATTCTAATATAAATACTGGCACATCTGTTTTTAAATTTTGTAAGTCAGCTGAGCATTCTTCATAACAATCTATAATAAAGGTAATAGCTTAACTTTGTACAGTGTAGCGAAAACCTTTCCAGGCATCCGTTGCAAATCCGGTTTAGCAGTGAATAGTATTGGGAAATGAACTTTAGGATACGATTAGGGAACTTTCACTCCTTTAAGTCTTGAATTTATCCTCATTTAAGGTTTTTATGTACATGCTGTTTGAACCTCACGGCTAAACTTAGATGCCATCCAGAGTTTATTTCTGAACAAGGAGAAAAAAGGTCTGTTAATAAAAGGGGAGCATAGTCCCTACTCATTAAGGCAATAGTAAGTTATTAAGTTCTCTCCCAAAATCCAATCACAGTAAAAGTGTTGGTGTGTGTTTGATAGCTTATCTAACATAAAATTGTTTCCTTTGTAATTGCTGAAGACTCACACAGTGGTGATGCCGACCAGAGAGTAATTTCTAAGTAGTTATACATTTAAAAAAACAGTTCGGTAAAAAATGTTAGTTTTGCACATAGATGCTGCTTACATTTATCTGGTACATTTATCAGATAAACAAACCTGATTATCTTAGCCTGACGAATTGTAGTTTTACTCAGAATATATATATATAAAATATATTATCACAAATATAAATTATGTATTTTTGAGGTTCATTTTCAGCCTCCCATAGTCCCAGTTTTCTAGACTCTGGCATTCTGCAGATTTTTGCTCCTTTGCCCTGTTGCAGATTCACTGAAGTACAAACACGTCATCCTCATGCATCTCCTCTGGCTCTTCACTTCAGAGTACAGATTAGAATTGTCCTTGTTACAGCAGAACCTCAGAGTTATGAACACCGGAGTTACCAACTGACCAGTCAAACACACACCTCATTTGGAACTGGAAGTATGCCATCAGGCAGCAGCAGAGACAAAAAAAGAGGCAAATACTGTGTTAAATTACTAAAAAAAAAAAGGAAAGCAGCATTTTTCTTCTGCATAGTAATGTTTCAAAGCTGTACTAAATCAATGTTCAGTTGTAAATTTTTGAAAGAACAACCATAATGTTTTGTTCAGAGTTACAACAACCTCCATTACTGAGGAGTTTGTAACTCTGAGGTAGTACTGTATCAGAAGGACAGTTATAACTTATTTTTTGAACTAGGTCTGTTTCTTGCTCCTCCTCCTCCAAGTTTTCCTACATCCTCATATTCCCTCAGATGTGAGATTATGTGGTAGGGCAGAGAACAAGACAATTTTCCTCTGCAGCTCTTTGTCTCTGGAACATCCTAATTGTGTCTGTCTCAAAGCTCCATATCATTGTAATTCTCAAATGATAATCTACTGGGCCAAATTCAAGCCTGGTTTAACTCTGTTAAAGTCATCAGAATTAAATGAGGCTTGAATTTGGCTTTTCTTTCTCTTGTTTAATTGTGTCTTAATTTTGCTGTCCCTCTGCTTACAGTTTAACTTTGTAACTGTTTAATGCAAAAAAAATTTGGAAAATGGCTTGTATAAAATATACTACATAAAATGAAATTGTGTCCTATTGTACCTTTTAAATTTTGAATAAAGGTTTCATAGTGGTAATGGTGAAAATGTTTATTGAAAACTAGTACTAAAATAATTTCTGCTGATGGAATGAATAGTGATCTCAACTGCTTGAATGTTTTTAATATGATGTGCTCTGATTCCATACTAAATTAATTCTGTTTTTCTAGGCTTTGCTGAACAACTCACATCTGTATCATTTGGCCCATGGAAAGGATTTTGCTAGTAGAGGAATTGAAAGTGAGTATGCAGTACAAGTTAGTGGTATTGCAAACAAGTATGGTTTCGCACAGTGCCTTTTAAATGTGCAAATCTTTGACTACTTTAACTGCTTGAATAGGTAGTAGGAAAACTTAGCAGGGTTACAAAATCAATTGGAATGTTAGAGCCTTGTTTCTATTCCTTGAAATCAGCTTCTTGGATAATTGCGATTTAGAATGTTTCATTTATTGTTGCAACAAAATAGAACTGGCCTCCAGCCATATTTGAAAAAATAAGGTTATTTTTTGTATTTTGATGGCTGAATGCGGTCTTTAGCCCAGCTAGTGGGATCATTCAGCACATCTTACTGTGACATACAAAACTCATTTGTTTTTGGATAACCTTTAAGTTAAGAGATGGATAAAGACACTGAAATACAAGGGAAAAGTAAAAATGTATACAAAAATTATAGTTACAGGAATCCACTTGAATTTAGAGAAGATGATGGAGCAGAAAAGTGGTGCAGTGAAGTCCTTGACAGGTGGAATTGCCCATTTGTTTAAACAGAACAAGGTTAGTTTGGGCTTTGTCTCTGTCATATTGTTTTTCTGGATAAAATTTCTCCTTTTCTGTTAAATTTAGTTTTCACCTCAGAGATTAATTAGAATGGGTAATGAATGATCAGCAATGATGGAATTAGACCACTTCACTTTTGGGAAGACTTGATATCTGCAGTTCTCTATTTTTATATTTAGTTATTTTTTCCTTTTCTTAAAAGAAGGGTGTCACATTATTTTCCAGTTTGTAATGTAGTGATATCAAAGTTAGTTTATCAGTGGAGAATTCATGCTTCACTAGAGATGTATTGAGAATCAAGTTATTTTGGTTGTAAAATATTTATGTATTAATTTAAATTGTGAAAGTTTGTATTTACTGTATTCTCATTTGTAAAGGTCATACATGTGCCTGGATTTGGAAAAATAACTGGCAAAAACCAAGTCACGGTATCCAAAGAGGATGGTAGCACTCAGGTTATCAATACAAAGAATATTCTCATAGCCACAGGTTCAGAAGTTGCTCCCTTCCCTGGAATTACGGTATGATTTAAATAGTAACCTTTATTGGTACACTGTTTTTCATTATTGTGTTAGTACTGGTTGTCATTATTAAGTAACAGTTTTCTGTAGCTTATTAGTTATTGCTGTGAGATAGCTATTTTAGACAGTTTGAATTTCTTATGTAGTATACAGAAAATCTGTGTAAACTTCCTTCTTGAGGAGGTAAAAAGCTTTCTCCTTTGTTCGTTATTAGATTGATGAAGACACAATTGTATCATCAACTGGTGCACTATCCCTGAAACAAGTCCCTGAAAAGATGGTTGTAATTGGTGCAGGAGTCATTGGTGTGGAATTGGTAAGAGGCTTATTTATACAACTTATGCTTCCAGTAGATCAAGAAACAGGATGTAACCATTTGGCACAGATGGATCTGGAATTACAAATGTTAATCTGTACGTTATGTTAGCATTTAATAGGGGATGATATGGCTGAGGGAATTTTTAATAAGAGAGAGAGAGCCTTTCCTCTCCAAATCACTGGTTAGATCATCCCACATTGGCAGTGAGCAAGAATTAGGATCTGATGGCTGATTGGTAGTCTATATGAAAAGCCTGGTTGTAGTTCAGTTCTCAGTGGACAAGTGTCCACATTTATTAAAACTAGTGTAATTTATTGGTAGTCTCAGCAGAGAGTTGAGGGATTGGATGAGCATAAAGGGTGAAGTACAATCTTGCCTCTAGAGCCTCTAAAGCCCTCCCAGTTTTGTGTTATGGGGAAGCTTGCACTGCAGTTGCCCCTGCTGAACCTGCACTGTACATTAATAGAGAACTTCACTGTCAAGGGCTGTCATTTTAGCACCTTTAGAAGCATAAACATATTTGCAGCATTTAACATCAGGAAATCTTGTTGATGGATGTTATGTTTATCATAGCTAATAACCAATGGAACAACATTTTGGGACTGAAAGAGGCCATGCAGCGCTTCTAGGTCTGTCTCCTTTCTCCCCCTGTACCCTGCCCATCCCCACAAAGATCTAATATTTAAAAAAATATATTCTTTGGTCTTACAAAATTATCTTGACAATTTGGTCAGACCATGTTATGCCCGGCCCAGGCACAAAATCTACTCAGCAGCCTTTTACCTTGATTTTAATGGGAAAAAAGGGCAATATTTTACTTTTTCTCTGAAGTGTGTGTGTGTTAGGGGGAGACTTGCTTAAGACAAGTAGATTTTTGCAAGGGTGATGTTCATAGTTATAGCTTTTGCTTTTGCAATTGCTTATCCACTTTTTGGAGCAGTGGCTTTGACAGTGAGTTCTCTTAAGGAAAATGAAAGCAATCTGGCGTTGCTTTGCCTCTGCTCCAGTGGCACTGGAACACTCTTTATAGATCTTGTTGCATTTAGGTTTTTGGGGCTACATTCTGATTTCTGGACTCTGAACATTTTTATGCCTAAGATCTAATTATTTTGATACGTATCTAGTTACAACATTTAGTTCTATTGCCAAGGCAACTAGTGAGCTAAGTAGTGCGCACAGCTAGTCTACATGGAAATGAGTTTACGTTATTGTGTGTTCTCCCTTCACCATTCCTGTGCCCCAACTTTTGCGTGTTTGTTTCATACACCATTTGCATCTTATCGACCTAGACTATAAAATCTTTGGGATAAGGACTAACTTTTTAATTACAAATTTGTACAGCACCTAGCACCACAAGGTCACAGTCCCTGTGACTGTAATGCATATAAACAATCTAATACATGCGTATTCCCAGATGGAGTTATGGGCACATACCATGTGTATCGCCATTGTAGTGCCCCAGTGAGGGCCTTGTTATGCTATGCATTGCCCCTATCCTGAAGAACTTACAATCTAAGCAGTAAACTTTAAACTGGAAGATTGCAGTTTCTCTTTTTTCTTTTAAAAAACAAAATAATGGTTTATTGTATTAACTGCAGGGTTCAGTTTGGCAGCGTCTTGGTGCAGATGTGACAGCTGTTGAGTTCTTGGGCCATGTTGGTGGAATGGGTATTGATATGGAGATCTCTAAAAACTTTCAGCGTATCCTTCAGAAACAAGGACTCAAATTTAAACTAAATACCAAGGTTACTGGTGCCACCAAGAGGCCAGATGGAAAGATTGATGTTTCGTAAGTGCTTAACACATGAAATACAGGAATGATATATCCTTCCCTACCAGAAATCTAACTAACAGTACAGCTTCAGATTTGGGGTATAATTTACTGTATAAATAAAACTAAAACAATGACAGTGGGACATGATCCAAACGTCAACTAAATTCAAAGCTAAGGCTGGTTTAAACTGTACTCCTAACTTATTCAGTTCTTACAGTGCACGTGGGGATATAAAATTACGTAGTTTTTTGGAACTCCAGTATCTTACTTAATGCCAGATGGGGTGAATGAAGGATGCAATTTCAGTCCCTACTGAATACCTTACAGTTTGAAAGTTTAAATTAGGCCCATATTTTCCTGATGCAACAGTGTCTTTGCGAGCAAGACTCCCATTGACTTCAATCTGAAGAATTGCCAGGGTAAAGAGACTGGTGTGTTAGTGAAGTTAATAGTAAAAACAAAATCAAAACCTCACCTTTATTAGAGGACTTTCCCTCTGATACAGCATCAAAATAAGTATTTTTATTCTTCAGAGGATGCGTCTCCATGAATCCATTAATTCTTGACTCTTTGGTAACTGGTGTTGAGGTAATGGTCATCTTGTCCATTATCAATTTTCTGGAGGCAAGGGGAGGTATGCGGAGCAATCCAGAATAGAAGGTAGTAAACTCTCCAGTAGTGCATTTTCATAACTAAACTGAAACCCACAGAAGGAATTTCTAATAGAAATGCTGATATGAAAACATACAGAACAGATACTTAATGAAAAAAACACACTTTGAAGCTTTACCTGTATTTTCAGATTGTTTTCTCCCTGTATGGTGTTAGCACACCAAGGAAACTTAATTTGAATTTTAATATATTCAGAACTTATTTGCTTCTGTCCCATCTAGAAGTCAAAATTTTGTCTGACAATATAACTCTTACTATATAATTTTCCACTGGAAGCACTAGTGATTGTTCAAATGACGATGAATTCAGGTGTGGGAAGGAACATAAGGAGTAAACAGTCTTTCTTTTTTAACTAGAAAAGTAGTATTACTTTATTAATGAACAGGAAAAATGAACAGTTGCATTGACTGTACACAGAAATTACACTTTGTACACTTGTCCATAACAAATATAGAAATAAAACAGCATAACCTTGTCCTTAGCTCTGAGAGGTAGAACTGACCATGTGAAAGGAAATGACCTACTGAGCATGGATACCACAGAAGCACTCAGATACTGTGTTGATGGGAGCAGTTTACGGACCTAAATAAAATAGTGCAACTCAATAATAATGTAGTAGCAATGCTTTATAGATTTCTGATACAGATGAACTCTGAAAAGATCTGGAGATCCCTGCCATCTGCAACTGTGGGCTATCTAAACAAAATCATCTCTCAATAGAGTGATTTCAGGCATTTCTACAATGCTGTCTCACTTTAGAGGTACAATGCTATGGCTAGTGTTTCAGTATCTGTAGTATAAAAACAGAGGATGCAGGATAAAATATTACTCAAGTAAATTTCATGAAACTCATAGTTTATGCTTTAGTTTAGTATATCACTTAATTGTAACGAGATCGTAGTATGAAGTGAACTGAAACTGCAAGTACCATTTTGATATTCTTAAGCATACTGTAGTTTGAAATAGTTTCTTGCATTTTATTGAGACCTTTCAATGCCCATTCCTCTTCACTGCTATCTATATCTAGCTATTAATCAAAGAAGTTACCTGGTCTCAATTATATTTAACATTTTCACGTTTTCTTGTAAGTGGTATCTGTTGACAGTTACTTTCTCCCCCCCCCCCCCCCCTTCTATCCTTCAGTATTGAAGCAGCTGCTGGTGGAAAGACAGAAGTAATCACCTGTGATGTATTACTTGTTTGCATTGGTCGACGTCCTTTTACTCAGAACCTAGGGCTGGAAGATATTGGAATTGAACTTGATAACAAGGGTAGAATCCCAATCAATACCAGATTCCAAACCAAAATTCCAAAGTAAGCAAGATGTTTAAAACAATTTTCATTAGCTTTCAATTAGTCACATTTTACTTCACATATTCCTAGCAAAAATAACGGGATTTTTATTTAGAATGAGAGAGCTTTTTTTAAAAAAAAAAAAAGAGGGAGGGAGAAAAGTTAATTACCCTACAAAAATACTACTTTTCGTTTTTAATAGTAGCTGACTATAGTTTAACTTGTTTAAGGAAAGGAAAATTCAAACATACACTTCCAAATAAATTGCTTCCATCTATGGCTTTTTAGAAGCACAAAAGAGGCAGTGTACAGGTTGTGGCCTTTAGTTTTCTCTTGTGTTAAATCAGGTCATACATGAAAAGTAAGCATTTAATAAATTACAGTAAAGTTTATAAAGCTATTTGAAAAATATAACTAGCGCTAATCTATAGAAAATAGCTATTCAGCTCAAATTGGAGAGCTAATCTAGCAAATTAAGTACAGAAGCAATACACATTGGGTAATTATTTTCATCTGTTTTTGTTTGAACATGTTTGTAAACAAAAAGTCGAACTACTACGTCTATCGTATAATATATCTAAAATTCTCCATATGTACGTTTTAAACAGCAACGTTTTGTTCTTTTTTCATTTGTCTCATAGCATCTATGCTATTGGTGATGTAGTTGCTGGGCCGATGTTGGCTCACAAAGCTGAGGATGAAGGCATTATCTGCGCTGAGGGGATAGCTGGAGGTGCAGTTCACATTGACTATAACTGTGTGCCCTCAGTGATTTACACACACCCTGAAGTTGCCTGGGTTGGCAAATCAGAGGAACAGTTGAAAGAGGAGGTACTGTCTGGTTTCTATTTGGATCATATTACTTTAGGGTCTTGGATAAGTTAAGCTAAATTCATTTATGTGTTGTGGCTGCTCTGAATCACCATAGATGTGTGGTCCAAGAAAAATATCGTGTATTCACTTCGTCAGTGCTCTGATTTAATAAGGCTGGTATCTCAGCATCAAACAGGGCTGAGTCATTGTGAAAGTTCACCCATTAGCAGTGCGTTATTGAATAGTTGTTAATTGGTGATATTCATCTCTCCCTGTTGCCAACGTTGTGTAAAACAGATGCAATTCATAACCTGGGGGAAAACTCTTCACAGTTTATAACAAGTATTTAGTCTGAAGTGACATCTTTTTGTGGCTTAGTTTTATCACTGGTGTTTGGGGAGATATGTGCTATTACTGAGCAGTGCATTCAGCAGGCGTGTAAGATGCAACTGCATGCTGTGGTTCAAAGCGCACGCTGCCTAGCATACTGAGTCTGTACCTGCACAGTCATGGGATGTCTGAAAAGCATGTATTAGGGGAAGAGTCTGCAAGTGCATATTGTAGTTAGTGTAGATGAGGGCTTAGTGCCATCAGAATGGGATCTGCTGCAGATCTTGTCTTGAAAAGCCACTACTCCTGCTGGAAGTGGGAGTACAGCTGGCCCTGTGATAGGGCACCAAGGATAGTAAAATAGTGCCACACCAAAATTTGTCCTCTTGCAGTCTCCCTGTTGCTCTCCAAGTGCAGATTCTCTGCTCCCATGCAGGATTGGCTTTGTTCAGGCCTGTAAATGTAAAAAATATGTAGTCTAGCTGGGAATGCCAGATTGTGGAGGTGGGTTAGTTGGTTTGTTTTTTGATAAATTGGCATCTGTAAAACACTCATTTGCAGTAAGAAAATATTTGATTTGAAATCATCACCTGTTCTAATGATCTACATCTGAATTTGTGGTTTCTCTTTAATGATTTTTCCAAACAAGAAGCAACAATTTAAGAGCTCTAAACTGGTCTCTTGTCAGAGGTAATTTAAATGGTGCTGACTGTCTTTAGTTCAAGTCCAAAGTAAGATGGAGCAGTTCCTCTTTTACAGTTCATGCTAATGAACTACTATTCTTGAGTCATGTTTTATATAATACTGGTAACAGGTGTTAAACATTTGAGAGTGTTTTATGCATGGAGAGCAATGCAAATAGTACAATGTAATAATTGTCAGTCAGGTGGGAGCTAACCAAGGGTTTACATTAGTCAAATAGGTCATCTGAGCTACAGTTTCAAGTGAAAAATGAAGTATACCTGAATTTATGAATGTGTACAAATATAATTTATGCTGAGTATATGAGATGGTAAGCACCTTAGAGCAGGAACTGTCTTCTATGTATTTGAACAGTGGCTGCACAATAAAACCTCCACCCACTCCTGCAATACACACATTCACTAGTCCTTTGTTTCTGCAGTACACTGTGTAAATTGTTAGTGACCCATATCTATATTCTGTAGGGGACAGAATACAAAATTGGAAAGTTCCCATTTGCTGCTAATAGCAGAGCTAAGACTAATGCTGACACAGATGGCTTGGTGAAGATACTTAGTCAGAAAACAACAGACAGGATGCTGGGTGCTCACATTCTAGGCGCAGTGAGTATTATAAAAGATGGGAACCTCTTTCCCGGTTTCTTGGCTCCAATGGTGATAACTTACAAATTAAGAATTGTGTTTTTGTATATCTGAAAAATCTTAATCTTCTGGTTATCAGGTTTTGAGAGGCAGAAGTGTCCTTCAAAAAAAAAAAAAAAGAAAAGAAAAGAAAAACAGGCCAAGCTTTATGTCTCTTGAAGTCACTGTATTTAGTATTTATTTTACATACTTTATTAACTCTGAATTAGACCTCACCATTTTCTGGCCAAGGAAGGCTCGATGCCACAACTTTTTGGGTTCATCAGGTCTTCTTCTTGAGTCTCCAGGAGGGGGCGGTACAGAACAATATGAAGTGTTGATCCATGCCATGGAAACTAATTATTGTTTGAGATGCTAGCTTACTGAGGGAAGCATGAGTCAGAATGACATTTCTTTTGCCTTACTGGCAATTTGTATACAATTGGGGTATTGTTCACCACTGTTATCAATATCAAGAGCGAGTTTTTGGTTGTATGTATGCTTGCATTCTGTCATTATTTACTCTGATGTGAATTCTTATAGCAGTCCAAGGTAGTCAGTGTATAGAACAGTGCAACTGTTGTGTAGTTTTATCCTTTCTCAAGGATGTGTGACAGGTGTGGGTATAGTCATTGACTAATTAACCAGATGCTAATAATTATCACTGCTGAACGTGATTAGTTTTTTAGCAAAAGACAAAGCCTACAGGCAAGCTGGCTGTTTTATAGTCAGCTAGTAAGTTAGAAAAGCTTGTGCACAGTTTACATGTCTTCGCAATTGTACAGTTTGCACTAATTATACATGTGTTACTTACAGGGTGCTGGGGAGATGGTTAATGAAGCTGCTCTTGCTATGGAATATGGAGCATCATGTGAAGATGTAGCCAGAGTTTGCCATGCCCATCCAGTAAGTTGGCATTAAGTAATTTATCATTCTGTATTTTTTTCCTTAGTGTTTGGCTTATAGCATATACAGTTACATAGGAGTTAAATACTTGTCCCCTCATTCTCTTCTAATGACTTTTACCTTTCTTTTTGCTTCCTGCAGACTGTGTCGGAAGCCTTCAGGGAAGCAAACCTAGCAGCATCTTTCGGCAAAGCTATCAACTTCTAAAATGCAAGCACAATCATTTGTACATATATAGCACATTTCTTCTGAAAATGGACTGTTGGCTTTTGCAGAAGACTGAGTCTTTGGGTATTTCTAGAACTGAATTAAATGAATTTCTTTTGTTTAAACATCAAATATTTAAACACATAGGGTTTGGATCAAGTGGAATTATCCAGTTGCTGTATATTAATACACTTAGAAACTTGTTTGTGCATCATGGAGTGTTTCAGAAAACAAGCTTAAGAGACAATAATTTAAAAAAAACCCAAAACACGTTTCACTGTTGCACAGCATACCCAGGAACACTGGCCCAAACTCTTGGTTAATACTGTCCTGCGTATCTGGTATGTTCTTATTTGAAATACTGATATTCCAGTGGAATGCTGGCACTTAAAATGCCACGATCACCTCTACACAAAGATGATGTGACATTCTTTTATGTGAAATCTTTCACTGTATATTAATTTTTTTTTTCTGAAATGCAGAAGCCAAACCTTTTGGTTACTTTGATCAAGTAGAGTTGGGATTTCTTGGATGAGGCTATTTACTGTAGGTGAATTGAAGCTTATCTTTATTTGTAGAAAGCTAGGCTGGCAGTGTTTGTACTCTTTATCTCCATGCATCATGTTTTCATATTGAAAACATGTCCGTAAAATTCTACTTTAACTTGCAAAAAAAAAAAAAAAAATCAAGCGTTTATGGAGAAATGAAAATTCAATGGAGGAAAATTAACTGAATGTTATTGCCGCATAATCGTATCAGTTTTCTCATTTCTAAGGAATTTTCATCATTCAGAGATGGTTAAAATTATCCTGAAGTGCTTTAAAAACATAAGTTTGTGGAAGGCTAAGAAACATTAGATGTAAGTGCAGTGGCATCCTGGACAAAGATGAGGTTAGGCACCTCTCTGCTCTTTCCAAACATGCGGGCTGCAGCGGTGCCATGTCAGTTCCCCAGCAGATTCTAGAGTTTCTTTTTTCCCTCCTTTCCATTTCTGTTTTGTCTGCTCTCTCCTCTGCTGCTTAGTATCTGTTTTCCTGCAGCAGGAATGTTTCATACCTGAAACTTCAAGTTTCATACTTCATACTTTCATGCGTAAATGCTTCTACTTTGGCTGTTTGTAGGTGACTTTATAGAGAGCTTGACATAGAAGGGTTAGTTTCCTTTATTAAGCTCTTGAGTTCCTCTTTGCAGTTAACTCCATGCACTCCTTATCATGGTTCCCTCAGCTCATCTGCACTGAGGATTTTCTGAAAATCTCCAACCATTGCTCAAGCACAGGCTCTGCTTGACTGGCTGCTGGTGTTTTTACCACCAGGTCATCAGAACTGGTCTGGAGCTGCACACTGTTGGAGAAATGATGGGAGAATTTCTGGAAACCCAAATAATGCCACGTGCCTGTCTATGCCTGAAACCAGCCAAGCTCTTATGTGCAGGGGATAGATAATTGCTGGGTATGAATGAATGAAATGCTCAAATAGATAAGAGAGTTAACACACTGATTTTGTGTGAGGGAAACTGCCCAAGTGTAGCAACTTGTTTGTTTTCCTTGTGGGCTTCATTCCTTCATTTACTGGGCTCTTTTTGTCCTGATCCCCAAAGCATAAATTTGATAGGTCTTTGTGTCAGATGCAGTCATTGCTTCTAAACCCTAATGGGAGGGAACATACTCAGTTGATGCTTTTAAAAAAAAAAAAGAAAAAAAGTTGCCCTAGAGCTGCTCAACTTTGTGTTTGCATGATGAGACTTTTGGTAGCTATGTCCTCCAGCTGTTTTTTGATAGCTGTTGATCTCGGTATTGATCTGTTCTGTATGTTGAATAATGGAAATATGATCAGCGTTTGGCTACTCAATATTTTTAGGAAACTAAATAGGAAAACTCTGAAATTAATATGCTTTTCTGTCTCTTCTGACCTGTCTTCAGTATATGTGGAGGTGGATTGAGGCCAGGACCCTGTCGAGCCTGTCTCAGTGTTCTGAGCTGGCTGAATGCACCCATGAGTTGGTGAGAAAGCCAGAATATACGTGGGTTTACATGGAGGTGATAGCAAGGAGTCCCTGAGGGAAGCAAAGATGAAGTGTGTTTTGTGAAACTGGGGGGAGGAAGATCTGGGACACCTGGAATGGGGGGGTAGCCTTACATTTTAGTGGATCCAGAACACATTTACTTCTAATCCACCTCTGCCTTTTGGATAAATGCTTTGGGGTTGTCCCCTGGCATATTGCAAGCTTTCTATATGTCCCTTCTACAGAATGCCTGCTCTCTACTTACTAGAGCTGGCCAAAACAATGGGGAACTTTTTCACAAAAATCTTGTGAAAAACTCGTGTTTGTTTTTTTTTAAAGGCTGTGTGCCTGTTTGAAAACCAGGGTGAATTTTTCCAGAAATTTCACCTTGTTTTTGTCAAAACAGAAAACTTAAGAAATTGACTAGCACTACTACTTACTAATGTGTTCGGAGGTCTGGTTCTTCCAAACCTCTCTAAATAAATAAAATTCAAGCCCTCACATCTTGTTAATGTATTATTGTTCTCTCTTCATACCATTCTCCCCCAGCTACTCATAGAAAGGAATATTTGAAAAGGGTAGAGAAGTAAAATGAGAATACTAAGAACCACATCTAATGGAATAACTGCCTAAAAGTTTGTTGGTCTGTACGCTCCAACACTGTTCTAACAAATGCCTGATGTTGGCAAGAAATTAAACACAATGTGAGAACTTGATACATTCAAAAAAAAACCCCAAACCCTGAAGATTACACTGCTGTAAGTATCCAACTTAAGTGGGAATAGAGGTTGGGGTGAAATTTTTTTAGCTGAACTTATTTTTCCTGCCAAAAATATTTGTTTCAGTGCTACACAATGGAGATCTTGAGTCAAACTGATTTTTTTTCACCAATATTAGTCAAAGTATTAGTGAGTGAAGCATAGTTATGTCTTGACTACCAAAATATGCAGTGCATGTAGTTACACATTTTGAAAAGTCTTAGTAAGAGATGGCTGCTATGTAGTCATGTACTTGAGGATTTCTCAAATATGTAACAGTTTTAAACAAACTGAAGACTAGGGGAAAATGTATGACTGGCATTAAGTTTTAATAGACTTCCCTAAACTCATGTATGCAGTGTTGTATGAAGCCACATGGGTTCCAGAATGAGAGATGAAAAGTCTCCCTCCCTGTCCCCCCCAACAGAAGTTGGTCCAGTAAAAGATATTACCTCACCCACCTTGTCTTGCTAAACTCATGCTGCAGTCAAGAAGGGTGCTGACTTTTGCCTGTGTAATCTAACTGGCTTACATTGTTGAAGACCACACAGACTGCTGCAACAGTTATTCTGCAAACATTTTCAAATAACTGAAGCAGGATTTTCTTGTGTGTTTCTAATACTCATCTTTCTCTCTCAATCTTTATACCTGTACAATGCAGGCTATTAGTGGTTGTATGCATTAGTCTTTAGGCATTGCAGGCTCTGCCCTCTATTACAGAGAAAACCAAGATGTGATACAACTAGGCCTCTGTACAAAGGCAAATAGACAAATTCATTTAAAGGATGGTGAAGCTATTCACATGATTTGGTATCTTTTTTGATAAAGTTTTGGTCCCAGAAGCTCATCTTATCCTGAGTTTTTTATGGCGTAAGAGGTTGGACCCTGTGGTGCTAGAAATCCAAACTGGTCTCAATACTGACTTTTTCAATACTACACCTATATGAGAAACATTGTGAACAATGAAGTGAAACTTGTGTCAAAACTACTAACTAATTTGAATTTAAACGAACATCCTGTAGAAAGTGAGTATTCAAATAGAAATGCTGGCTAGTAAAACAACTCCCTCCTCCCCCACCAAAACTTAGGCAGGAACACCAGTTCTTCACTCTGAAGGCTGGTCTACACTACCATGCTAAATCGATCTAAGTTACGCAACTTCAGTTACATGAATAAGGTAATTGAAGTAGATTGAGTTAGATCCACTACACGGTGCTGTGTGGATGGGAGAGAATTTCCCGTCATCTTCCCTTATGCTTCTGAGGGAGGTAGAGTACACAAATAGAAGAGTGCTCTCCTATCGCTTTAGCATGTCTTCACCAGACCCTCTAAATTGACACTTGCTACATCAATTGCAGATCTACTGGTAAGTGTAGACATGCCCAAAATGTGTGTGTGTGTTTTTTAAATTAACCCTTCTGTATTTTACAGAAAATGGAGCCCCCTTAGTCAAAATTAACTTGTTAAAAGCCCGCCTTTTGGAGCTAAGATTTTATTAGAACAATACTCTAACTGGGTTAAACAAGATTTGCATAAGATGAAGAAATAATAGATTTTACTATTCCATCTAGTAACAGTAACATGAAGTTAATGAATCATACTAGATACATACAGTGGTACAAAAGTACTGTTTTTATTTTCAACATAAAAAAAATTACTCTTTGGTTTTGTAACTTTAAAAAGTGAGAAACCTGTCAAGGTTACCAGGTCTTAGTGTGATGTCAATGAGAACTAGTTTATCAAACTTAACACTTTTAAGCCCATCCAGAATAAACTGGGTCCAGACTGTTTCCCTCCAAGTTACAAGCAGGTGCTGTATACTGCAACTTTCTGGCTGATTGCCTGTAAGAGGGAGCGTACTGTTTCTTCTAGTTCCACCAACTGTTTGGCTTTGTCTTCCAAGACTTTCTGATTGTTCTCATACATGCTTTCCAAATCTGCAAGGAAAAGGGAGAAACTATCAGCTGTTGTTTGGGCAGTAAAATCATACCCTGTTTAAAGTATTAATTCAAATCTTTGAGGTAGAAAACCTGAGATTGGATGATACAGATCTGGGCCTGACAACTTGTCTCAATACTATGGAAACAATGAGGAAGTACTTACCTATAAATGAAAACGTACAATTGTGTCCTTTAATTCATGTTGGAAAAATGGCTTAGGGGTTCTACAAAGAAATACAGACTTGAAAGGACACTAGAGTGTGTTGGCTAAGTTATGGTCAGACTGTTCAGTGAATTGTTGCAAATAAGGGGTTGACGTAAGGAAGAGTGGTTGGGGGTGAGTACAGCTTCCCCATGTCTGGTAAAAGCAGACAAAGCTCCTGTTTCAATATACAGCTCTAAATGTGGAGTTCTTAAAACTGTTCTGTTAGAGTTAACTCCAATTTTCAAAAAGCAACTCTGCCAGTATCACTTTGGGTTATGATCATGACAGATCTTACGAGAACAACAGTGCTTAGATGGGAGATATCCAAGACTACGGTGCTGCAGGAAATCCCTACTTTTAGTCTTTCAGGGTGCCATGGCACTTGACGTATGTTAGTCTAGTCAAATTAGTTAGGATAAATTATGTTCCACTTAATCCTCCCAGCTGAATAAGTATTCAATTTATGGATACAATTTATTCTTTCCTAAATAGTTGTGCAATGTTGTGCTGTTGATCAGTGACTGCATTTCTCCCAAGACGTGGTTGCACCACACTACTGGGTGAATTGATCTCTGTAAGTGTGAAAAAGGATGTTTGGATCATTTGAAAAGTGTTCCATTTACTGTGTACATAAGTGTGTGAACGTCCAGCAATTAGTGTAATAGGAAAGAATGAATTTTTAACCATTCTCCAGCGTGAAACATTACTTCAAAATATGAAAGGAGACCCTTTTCTCATGCAGGCAGTCTTACCCTTGAGCAGCTGGAGTTTGCTGTTTGCTTGAGCTAACAATGATTTAGCTTCATTCTGCAGCGTTCCAGCTTTCTTCCTGGCATCAGCAGACTCTTCTGTTTTTTTGGCAATTAGGTTTTCAACGGTTTTATATTTGGCGTTCAGTTCACTGTCAAGTACCTGCAGTTTCAAATTCACAACACAAGGTGGGGTTATTGCTCAGAAAACTGCAAAGCAAATGCCTGTTTCACCACTTGAACAGATGGTCTGAAACTTCCTGTTGCTTCCGTGGAGCTGAGACATTACTAGTGAGGATGTTGGAATGAAAGATTTGACAGCACAAAGTGTGTTCTAGTATTATTGTCAGAGGGGTAGCCGTGTTAGTCTGGATCTGTAAAAGTGGCAAAAAATCCTGTGGCACCTTATAGACGAGCAGACGTATTGGAGCATAAGCTTTTGTGGGTGAATACCCACGAAAGCTTATGCTCCACTACGTCTGTTAGTCTAAAGTGGCACAGGACTCTTGGCTTAGTTGTCCCAACACTCAGCTTTTGCTTTAGTTACATCTCCCCCTTTCTCATTCATGTTTCATGCCTGCTGATGGCAGACACTTCTGGTGATCATCTGCCCTTTTTAGTTACGGGGCTGGTCTGTTTCAATATCTAAACGTTGATAAACTGTACAGGATTTAGCCACAGAATTGGTGACTAGTGAGAGCAAATCCTGCAGAGTTTTCCAATTTAAGGGGGACTAACAGACATTGCTTCTGGACATGCTGATTCAGTACAGAAGTGACCATGGCATTGCTTGTACTGTTGACAACTGCCAGAGAGCAGCAGTGTCAAACAGATGGAGTTGAAAATAGGGCACCTTGTTACTTTAAGTACACACTCTCTCTCTCTCTCTCTCTCTCTAATCTTCAGCTATCATGAGCAGCCCTGGAATTGGGGGTTACCTCACCTATAGTGACTCATGAGGTCACAAGCACTTCCCAGATGTTACAGAAAACACAAGGCTAGTGTCTCAGCTGCACTTCATTTTTTGCAGCACTCAGTCAGCACATAGCAGAAATCTCCTGCAAGTCTCCAAATATCCCTGGCAGGGAGGTGGCCTCATCAGGTGTAGAGCTGGGAAAGTCAGCTCCTACATCTCCTTCCCTCCCTCCCAGGGCAAGCGTTGGGACAGGTAGTGGGTGCACCAGACACTCTGGTCTGTAGATTAGAATCCTGAAAACTCACCGGCAGTGTGAGCAGCATGAAATGTGCCATCTACAGCATGGGTAGGATCTGGGGAAACTGTTACTACTACTGATAATATCGGTTATCACTCTTTTCTGTCTTTCCTCCTCCCCCCCTGCTAAATAATCAGCTTCTTGTACTTGTTATTAAGCAGCATTTCAGAGGTCCCTTCTTTAAAGTTAAGTGTTGCTTAAAGGTTAATTCCAACATCTTCGCTCTTTTGGGAGAGGGAAGACTCCTTTGAGACAGATGACTTTATTGTGGACAATAGATCGGAGCAGTGAGACTTCCTTTGACATATAACGTTTTTGTCAATTGTTTGAAGGCTGAAATAAATCAGAATCCTTCTTAAAACATATTGACTTCGGGAGAGACTCCATATAGACACGGCTGAGAAAGACACTGCTATGCTTGCAGAATATTAGATAACTTTAGATAACTGCTTACCACACACTAACTAGAGGAGCAGGCTGGCAAGTGTTACATTGAGAGATGGAATTTTTCTCTGGTGACTGAAGTGATGGGGGAATTCCCTTCAAAGTGGCAAGTTACAAGTACTTTGTTTGACAGCTGAATAATGTTTTGTACTCACAGTGCCCAAGGCACTTCACAGAAGGTAAGAAAACAGTATTTAAACCCATTTTATAGATGGTGAAACTGAGGCACAGGGAGGTGTTGCCAAAAGGTAAACATCAGTGGCAGTTGAGAGTAGAACTGAGATTTACCAATTTGTAACTCTACACTTAAATCCATCAGAATATGGAGATCATTCACCTCTCCATGACTGACAGCTTCCTGCTCGTCTAGGAATTGGAAGTCAGCAGGCTTTTTCTACCATGTAAGTTGGTGCCAAAGCAAGTAGAAATTAATGTATTGGCAAATGGACCCAGCATGACCTTATTAATAAATGAATTGGGAGCAACAAGTCTGACCTAGTTCACTGAACGATGCCCGTAATATTCCTGGGCAGCTAGCTCGCTGATGCCTGGTGCCCAAGCATGACAAGATCATGAATAAAGCTAGCAGTAGCACTGAAATGCTCTTTTATGCCAAATATTACTCCCATGGATTGAGTTTTTGAGGAAGTCAGCTGGCACCTAGGCGTCTCACCTCTTTAACTTCTTCGGCATTTTGTTTCACAGTAGCAATGGTTTCTTCAATCTCTTCCACATTCTCTGAATTTGTAGCAGTCTTTTGTTTAAGATCTTCCACGTTCTTCTCTAGCTCAGTAAGACGTACGGTAGCGTTGTTTAAGGTTTCTTCAGATGCTGCATTTTCAGATTCAATCTAACCAGGAATGAAAGAATAGTTTAAATATTCCCCCAACAAATGTATGTGCTGATTTTTGAAATTAGCTTTCTGGAGAAAAGTCTTGACCAACTATTTAAAATGTCTTATCTCCAAAGTCTATCCTCAAACTGGCATTGTGCAACTCTGAAATATCAGCCAATCTACTATGAAATATGAGGGTTTTAAGAGTACAAATTACAATTTACAATTCAAGTGAAGTAAGAGGGGATTCAATTTTGAAAGTGAACTAGATTGTATGTCATTAAAAGTGTACCTTACGAAATGGAGAGAAATAACCTTTCATTCTTTGTACAACCCAAGCTGGTTGAAATAATTGACTTTTGAATGTCTAAGAGTGCAAGACTGGAGCTGTACTGTGTTTGTAATTGGTAAGGATAGAGTTCCACTAACTTCTGAGAGCATTCCTGGTGCACATCTGATACTCCAAAGGTGGGGGAGGAGATGCATCCCAGTGTAAGATGTCACCAAGACATCTGCAGTCTTTGGCTTCAATTAATTGTAAACTCATGTGAAATACATAGGATTTCAACAAGCATTTACACATGTCGAATTGCTCAGCTTACAGGGCAAAAAATTCCAGATTTGAAAATGTGAAAGGCATTAGTCAAACCAACAGCTCAGCTAGATCCATTATTGTCCATATAAATGGAAAGAAAGCACTACTGTGTTAATTACCCTTTCAGCAATGGATAAACAAGTGCTGGGTAGCTTAGGAACCTAATAAGCTGAATATTGACACTATCAGATTTTAGTGCTTTACAGTTTTGTTAATGGGACGATCTGTGAAACGGTTCTTTATGAGCTGGACTTGATGAAATGGGAATGGTCAAAGTCTTCAAACTTGAGTGAAAAAGTTCTAATTCTAATATTTCATTCTTATAGAAGCCCACTATTAGTGTTGAAAGTACTTGGGTGGGCTTATTCTATGACTGGGAAGGGCCCTTCTCTCATTATTTGTAAAGCATTGAGCGAGCACACTTGGACACTATCACTAATAATGAATTAGTTCTTTACTTAAATATTCACCCTCCATGCATATGGGGCTCTGCAATGACATAATTTGGCAAACACAACAATTAATGCTTCAATAAAGCATTAATGCTCATGTGTTCTCACACTGTACTGGCAAAGTCTTTTGCATGGTGGGAGAGTTGGCAGCATGGCTCAGCTACCAAGTGATATATCATCTGTGTTGTAGGATTTCCTGGGGATCTGAGGACACCTGTTTGGTTGGAAGGCACATCCCAGTTCTGCACCCGCTGAAGTTAGTGGCAAAGCACCGACTGACTATAGTGGGGAGGAGAGCCCTCCTTTGCTTTGCTCTTAATTCAGACAGTTTACAGTTTCAGGAGCTCCTCTTCCCTTAGCTAAAGTGGTTACCTAGCGTCAAACTAGGTACACTGTGAATATTTTTTAAATATAGTTAGGACTTACTGAGGTAAGTAGGTCCTGTGTTCCTCTAATGTCTTCGTCAGCTTGTTTGATGGCCTTTTCGGCTGCATTTTGGGCCTTTTCAGCTTCTTCCAGTGCTTCTTTCACAATAGCTGCAGTGACTTTAACATCTTTTGCACTTTTGCTGTGGAGCAGAAGTAACAATATAATATGTGACATGAAAAATGTTTCATTTTGGTATGAATAAGAATTTACATTAGGATGAATTTAGCTTACTATGTTTTTGAAAAATATTTGAATGAAATCAATAGTCTGGTTCAAAATCACTGATTTAAAAAGACAGCTGATACAAAACAGCGTAGTACACATTACCTTGCTTTATTTGCTTCATCTAACAGCATCTCAGCTCTGGCAATGTCTCCAGCACTTTGTTGTAAGATAACCTCTACATCAGAAAGGCTTTCCACACGCTCACGGATATCCTCTGTCAGGGTCTGTAGCTGCTGGGGGCTACTTGGCATCTCCATGTTCAACACTTCATTAGCAACCGCCTCAATGCTATCCAAATCAGCGCTATCCTCTAAGATGGCACAAATGCAACAGGGTAAGCGGACAGTTGAGAGGATTAGCAAGCCATCTATGCCAAATGTCAAAATTACACGACTGAAACTTGTCAGTGTGGTTCCTTAAAAGCGAGAAACTGACAAACAACCATGGCAAATGAATCACCACCACAATTTGTAGAAAATAGGCAGTGTGCTCTGTTAGGGTAAAATTCACTCCTATGCAGAATGCTACCACAGAGCATAGAGCCCTGCTTAAGTCCCATTTTAGCCTCTTGAGGGGTACTTTTCACCCACTGGCCTCCACTGGCTTGAGCACAGCTTGGGAATCAGTAGAACTGTGCAATTCCTAACACTGATTTACTGCATGGCTTTGGGCAATCTCAGACCTTGTCTGCCCCCCATTTCTCCAGCTATAAAAGAAAGATAATTTGACAGCCCCCTGGAAGCTGTAAGGATCAGTTAGATAATGGACCCACGTTCCACTGAAATCCACGGGAGTTCAACAGGAATGAATTTGGTCCAAAAGTTGTAGTGCTGTATGGAGTGCTATGAACACAAGATGCTAGTGAAGTAGAAAATATTATGAACTGAAATGGAGTAAGAGGGTCATTCCTTTGGTGCACATTCGTACATTTCTAAAGTGAAGGACGGCCGTGCACAGTGTTTATAGATACATGTAACACCAGCATTTTATGGCTCTCAGAGGTTGCGGTTTAAGCAAAGTTGCCTCTGTTGTTCAGATGGTCCTATGGTGCTATTACATGTATGTGTTTGCACAGGACTGAACACGTTGTTAGCACGTAAGAAAACATTGATGTATTTTGGCCAGCAGTTGCGCATAACAGACCTCCTTAATGGAGACTGTCCTCCATCTTCCAAAAGATCTCACGCTTCTCCACAGGTTAGCACAGCTAATGATTGAAATTTCAAAGCTGATTGAGGAGGAGAGTTAGCTACATCGTTCCCTTGAAATTAATGGGAGTAGCATGACGATCTCCTACTAAGTTTTAAACCACTCCACCACCAATCAGCACTATTGCAGAGGAGAAGGCAAAGTCTGTTAAAGTTCCAATAGTCATGAAACTGAAAGGCTTGAAGGAGGGATTATTTCCTCCTTACTGGGGTGCATTTTTCCACAGCATTGTGCAAAGAATCAACTGCCAATCTGTATTGGTAACCTCATCTTTCACCTATAAAGCTGAAAAGGGATCCCACTGCTTATAAAAATCTTAAATAAAATGCATAATCAAGACAAGACTCACAGACACGATAGTATTTAGAAAGGATTTTAAGACTAGGTTGTGCAGCTACCTAGAGAAATGCATGGGAAAAGCTATCTACAGCATGTGCAGAGCTGGAAGAGTCTACTACTTTGCATCTGTAAAGGTAACACATTTATAACATCCTAACTTTACAAAGGCTTCTAAAAATAAGCTAGCAGAATTTCTCATAACAAAGATAGAAATCAGTAATGTCAACTAAGGTAAAGATCATCCTTACGCATCAGAAATTCCCTGATCTGCTTAATAAGGTTTCTCAGATCTTCATTGCTTCTGTCCACTTGTTCTTTTGTGGCATTGGTTTTGAGCAAAACTTTTTGTGCATTTTGTTTTGCTTCGTCTGCTCTCTGTTTTGCCTCTGAGACCTACGGGAAGTAAATAAGGTGGCCTGGTTTCACATTTCCTTGCACATTAAGGCCCATTTTGCAAACCAAAATGCAATTCTGAAAAGGCAATTGATATTTGGAATCCAAAGCAGTGTGGGAAACTTCTTCCCATAAAACTCACAGAATGCTTTTAAAACATGCCAGAATCCACAACACCAATGTTACTTTAAACAATTCAGATGTTTATGGATTACACATGGAATTTCAATTTAAACAAGTTCACTTTATGAGGCTCTTTTAAAAATAAAAAGGGGAGGGGGGGGATAGTGCTGGTGAAGTTATGCAACTGGAAAGAAACATTTTAAAATTAATGTCTGGGGGCCAGATGTTCTGTAGTTTTGTATCATATCCCTGTTGGTGGAATTTCTTTCATTTTAAATCAAATGAAATGATTTCATTTTAAATCATGTTTAGTGATCTACTTGTAAAGAGTTACCATTTTAGAGAGTTCTTCAACTTCCGCCAAGGCACTGAGTATGTCTCTGTCAAAATCCATGGCTTTCTGCCACGCACCGTGAGCCACAGTAACCAATCCCTCGCAGCCTGGTCCTCCACATTTCTTTTCTCCTTCCTCTGTTCGGCAGTTCAGACCGCCACACTCTGAGTCAGCACAGGAAGCCCCTGAGGGAGTTCCGCATGTCTGCAATAGACGGATAAGAAATAGTCATGCTTAACTGCCCTTGCTTTTGGGGGGGGAGAGAAAAGGAGGAAAGTGCACCAGGAGGTTTCTGATTATGCTGGAAACATGTAGTGGCACCCGCACCCCTGGCACTGAAATCTCAGGAGACTGCCTGAGAAGTAAATGGTAGCTGTAGCTGCTGTACTGCGGCATCAAAAACTAGGGCACTCCCTGCTTCACACCTGTATCACTGCGAGATTTGTTACAGTGCAGAGTGACGGGGGAAGGTAAGCTCCTCTCTATAAACACAGCCCTCCAGGAACAAGCAGTTTGGGTTATAATGGCAGTAACAAGACAGTCATCCACCCTGCACTGTCTTACTGAATGACATAAAATCGACAAAGACTGGGTTCTTTCAATGGAAAATTACCCTCAGACTTCTCTTAAAAATGGAGAGGGAAGAGGAGGGCTCTTCCCTCCTGAAGGCAAAGCCATGGATTGAGCTGGCTGAAACTCAAACTTGGTCTCAGGGAAACTGTCATATCTGAAAATTTGTTGCAGATTGGAAGAAACCCAAAAATATTTTGAAATTTCCTCAAATGAAATTTTCCAAAAGATACCATTTTGGGTCTATCTAAGTAAAATGTTTTGTTTAAAGCAAAATGTTTTATCCTGAGTTTGACTTTGAAAGTTTTATATAAAGTTTCAAAAAGTTGTTTCAGAACAAAAAATATCGTGTTCCAGTGTGACTTTATCAAAATGCTTTTTTCTCAAAATGAAATTTTGACCAGAAAAAAAAACAAAACAAACAAAACAACACACTAAACCAAAAAACAAAAGTTCCCCTGCAAAGGTTTAATTTTGAAGAAACAGCATTTTGTAATGTAAATACATTTGATTAGCAAATGTTTAACCAGCTCTATCCATGAACTACCCCCAGAGTCTGGACAATAAATGGAATCACTAAAGATATATATATATATATTTTAAATAAGGTCGAAGGTTGAGCAAAGTTTTCCTTTTTTGGCAGGAGGTGGAAGGAAGGATGATAGTCACAAAAATAAACATTTTGCTGGCAATATACCCCCAGTAAAGGTACACGAAACTGAATCAGGTTAATTGTAATTTCTCTAACAAAAAGCTTTTCCTTTCCTTTCCTTTCCCTTCCCTGATGTTTGGCATGCAATCCACTATTCTCTAGACCAGTGGCTCTCTACCTTTCCACACTACTGTACCCCTTTTAGGAGTCTGATGTGTCTTGCATACCCCAAATTTTACCTCAACTTAAAAACTACTTGCATACAAAATCAGACATAAAAATACAAAGTGTCACAGCACACTATTACTGAAAAAGTGCTTACTTTCTCAGTTTTACCATATAATTATAAAATAAATCTTCTAGAATATAAATATTGTACTTACTGCACTATATACTAAACACTGAAATGTATCAACAAGTCATTATACGAAATTTTAGTTTGTACAGACTTTGCTAGCTTTTATTGTAGCCTGTTATAAAAGTAGGCAAATATTTAGATGAGTTGATGTTCCCCATGGCAGACCTCTGAGTGAGAGCCACTGCTCTAGAAAGCAGAACATCCTACCCCTAAGAGGGCTCCTTCCTTAAGGCTCCCAGCAACTAATGATACTGCCTAGAAAGTTGATAGAGGGACAATGCAATCTTTAGAGAAATCATCCTGTAACTTACTGATACCCCTAGCCACTTAAGTTAATAAATATGCCCTTTCCATCACAGTTGCAGGCTGAATTCTTTTCCAGCTGCAGCTGATTTACTTCAAAGTAAAGTTGCAGAAGGAACACTGAATCTCCCAGGAAAAAGCCACCCTACCTCAGATTTACTTCAGCTTTATCGCTATGCAGAGAATAAGCACCAGACTGCTTCTCAGAGTGACCTTTTGACTCAAGAGCTCAGAAAAAGGTCTGCTTTGTCTTAGACAGATCAGAAAAGTCCAGGGCAAGCACACAGCATGCATAAAGTGCCCACTGGCACATCTTCTACCGTCCCCACCTCTACTGGCATTGTCCTGCATCCACAGTCTCCTACTCTCATTTTCACCAGACAACCCCACGTCTGGTGCCATATCTTGCTGGACAGGGACAGTGCTCCACAAAACATGGAGAGACAACGAAAATTCCTGTAAATCCAAACCATTACATCAGCAAGAGTGAGGCTCAGGGAAGAAACTCGAAGAGTGCTGCAGAGGCTTAGTGGAGTAGTTTTTGGGGCTCATGACTCCAAAAAGCTGGTCTTATAATCAACCAAGTTTGATAATCCTTTGTGGGTGCAAAAGGACTGTGGGATTTGGGTCATGGGAGGAAACAATGGGATGACTGACTATTGTCAGGGAGAGGGGGTTGGAAATGGGAAGGGTGAAGTGGGTGTGGTTTGGAAGGTAGTGCACCCCTTGTGGTCCACAAGTCATGGAACAGGTTGCAGTTCATAATCTCTCTCAGTATACCTGTCAAGCATTTTCCCATAAGCAAAATTCACTTCAACAAAGTAGCAGGCTCTGCCTTCCTGCCTGTCGTTTCTGCAATAGCACAACTGATGTTTTCCTGCAGATTCTACACCCAAAGAAATCTTAACCAAGTACCTTCTCAGCCACTTCAGAAAGATCCAGACTTTGCAGCTTGCCTGCGAGTTCATCCAGAAGGCGTGACTGTTCTTCTTGTTTTGCCTTGAACTGGGCCCCTTGCTCACTGATTAAGTCTTCCACTTCCTGTCGTGTCTGAGCTGACAGTTCCACAAGGCTATCAGGGTGAACACTGGAGGCATTGACCCTCTCTTCTGCCTCCAGGGACATCTGAAAATATTTGGTGACACTATCCAAGGCTCCTGCAGAAATTAGATCCAACTGTTCAGCAGTCAGCCCTCATTGCTGAATTTATAGTACAAACAACGTGTTACAGGGAGGCTAGTGGATGACAAAATTGTATAAGACCATTTCTCTATTAAACTGAATACAAAGTTATACAAACGTTATTACTGTTAGGATGCTTGAACTATGTATGGCGCAAATTCTGCTATCCTTAATCAAACAAACCTCCCGTTGATGGTCCCAGTGATTCTTTGATTTCAATGGTCTACAGAATTTGACTCTCTAATATTAAGAAGTTTGAAAATTCTTCCAGACTAAGGGTCTGATCCCACTCCCACTGAAAGCAAAGGAAGATCTGGCTCTAGATTTATAAAGCTAGATCTTATTTACTTCTGTGACTCACTGATTCCATGGAACTGCTTGGTGATTAGGTGCAATTCACCCATGAGGAATGGACTAGCACAAGACCTACACACCACTGAAGTCCAGGCTTGACTGGGTATACATACTGCCCAATCCTTGTGCAGGCCCTCTGCACAGGGGTTAATGTCACTCTTTGTACGGGTGGTAGAATCTAGCCCTAAAGTGAGACATACTCTTATTCATAAAGATTCATGCAGTCTTTCATACAGAAACTTAGTGATCTCATGTAATTAAATGTGAGCCAAAGTAACTTCAGACATCTGTAGGTGTACTTAATTGTGGTATGTAACAAAATACAAGTATACCACTGGGCTTACTGTTGGTACATGTAACTGGTCTACAACTTCTATACATTAAGAGGTTTTAAGATGACTTTGTGCTCTAAGATCTTAAGCTAGTTTTGCAATGCACACAAAAACAGAGGCTTCAAAGAAATTCCTGCTAAATCAGCAACTCTGCCAAGACTCAGAAGGAAACTGCACTCACAGGAACACGTTTTATTACGTTTAGAAGATTAACCTGATACTTAAAACCATACACGTATTTAATCATTTGCTGCCCTGGCTTTTTTCCTTCCCCCCATGAGACACCTCACCCCGGATATCAGAGATTTTTATAAACTCGAGTTGTTCTGCAAGTTCTTTCACAACGTGGTCTAGGCTCTCTGCATCTGTCTCCAGGGCCCTCAGGTGAGTGTCCGTGTTATTGCTTTTTAACGCCATCACGGAGAGCTTGTCTTCTATTTCAGCCATCTTTTCTGTAACATCTGCTGCTAGTTTGCTGCAAGCAAAACACAGAACCTACATTTACTCAAGGGGGGACAAAAATCAGCCTTGGGTTATTTTTTTTTTTTTTTAAATAAAGAAAGCTGTACAGTAGTTAAATTCCTGCCATCCCTCCCCAGCCAGTGCTGTAAGCAATTTGTAACAACTTGCCTTCCTAGAATACTGGTTTTGTTTTCTTTATCACAAAAAACGACTTTTTAATCTACAACACATTTATAAACTCAAAGCACCCAATTGCTCAGAAAACAGCTGCTTTGTGTAAGATTAACCAGAGCCAGATTCCAGAACACTGGTGTAATGCTTTTGAACCATGGCAACTGCATAGGTCAGAGTGTCAACTACTATGATCCATACATAATTTGCTTCACATCCCACACAGCTACAAATGCATTTTTTGATTATTACAACTGAATGTCAGAAAAAAAAATTCTCTGGACACAATGGATTCATTTAACTACTTTATAAAGATCCCCTTTTGCCAATGGCATCTTCTGGGTGGAGATGGGAGAAAACATCTCACCTCCCGCAAGAAAGGTAAAAGGTGAGCGAGATCAGCTCTTTCCTCTCTGTTCGGCAAGCTGTTCCCTGCTCGCCAGTCTTTTTGCTCCAACGAAAGTCCCAGACTTCTGTTGTGAGGCCCAATAAAGTGGAACCAGAGATGTGATTGCAGCCACGGTTCACTGACATAGGTACACGGTCATCAATGGGACTTGAACCTGGGACCTCCAGCACCAAAAATGATCCAGCTCTAAGTAGCAGGCTGTTATAAGGCCTCAACTAATGGAAAGATTCAACTGACCTCACAAGGCTTTGAATCAGGACCATCGTCACTGGGCAAGGCACTAACAGGCAATATGAGCACATGCACCAAGCCCGTGCATTACATATTAACTGATTTCAGTAATTCCCATGGCCTCTACTCCAAATAGTTGCCTCCATCCTGGAAGCACAAGGCAGTTGGTGTGTCTGAAGCTGAGCTCAGTTTACATCGTCATCAGTAGCTGGAACTTACACAGTGTTCGTCCTCTTCAAAGTCCCCTACAAACGTTAAGGGCCCACCACTCTCCCCTCCCCCAGTCCAGGTGAAAGGGAGCAAAAGTGAGATGTTTTATAAAGAAGGGGAGAGGAAGAGTGGTTCCTCTGCCTGCCCTCACCTCTCTTGGAATATAACAAATACAACAACTCTCCAGGGATACAGGTTAATGGAGCTGGGAAGCAGCCACGAATCATTAACTACAAAACCTCTTCACAAGCATTTTAGCCTCCCCTTTTGGTTTGGAAGGGAACGTTTTAAAGGTGCATGGAAAAGACTCATATTCCCATCAACTGCTTTCAATTATTTCAATCAATAACTAAAGACTGTTGGTCTTTAACCAGCCTAGATTTCACAGGGGGCTCACCTGCCCTTCTCCTTAGTTTTAAATACAAAGAATACAGGATCTTACACTTCATGAAATGGAGACAACCAGTGTTGCAACACTGGCATTTTCTGTTGACAATATTTTGGTTTTTAGATTAGAAAGAGACGTCTGCCCTGCTATCTAGATGGCTATAAAACAAAATCCCAAGAAGTCAGTCTCTGTCTCTACATTTTCTCACATAATAGCTGTGCTTGTCCTTTGCCCTGGGGGATCACAAGGAATCAACATGACTGGCTCTGAGTTAATTGGTTGGCAGGCTGACAAAATACAAGCATGGCCGCCCCTTCCAAAGATCGTGACAGTCTGGGGTCCCAGCTGCATTTTGTTTGCTCTCAGTAGAATCTGACTAAGAGCACTGCAGGCCCATTCCTGCCAGACAACGAGGGCTCTCAGCTCTCACTGAGGAGTTGAGGATGCTCAGCACACTGGAGTATCGAGCCCTAACTGAGCAGGAAATATTCACACAACATGTCCTGTACTCACCCTGCTTCCTCAAAGAGATTTCCAATGTTTTTAAGGGGCTCAGCAGCTGGATTTTGAGCAAGGATACTTCTAATTTCATTCAGTTTCTCTTCCACAGTGTTGACAGTTTGCTGGTAAGGGCCACTGACCCCACTGATTTTCAGGATTTTTGCTCTCTCCAGGAACCGCTGTGTCCTATTGGTCAGTTCACTAATGATGACGTCCCACAGAGCGAAACACTGATGGCATGGCGCGCAGTCAGGGAAGATGCCAGAGTAGCCGCGGGTGCACTTGTCACAGCTGGGTCCCTCGACACCCTCCTTACAGACGCACAGCCCCGTGGAGCGATTGCACTGAGGTGTCTGGATTCCACGGGGATCACAATCACAAGCTGGGAGGGGGGAAAGTAACAGCAGCAAAGCTTAGATAGGACGAAAATGGTGGTAAAGTTGGCAGGAAAAATATATATTCCCTGACACAAATAGAAGAACTTTAATCATAATTACATGAATGTGAAATCAGTATGTATGCAAACTACAGTAGTCAGCTACATCCGGACAGGGTTACCTTGCTGTGAGTGCCAGGACCAAGTATTATAAAAGGAGGACAAAGTGATACAAAGAGGGAAGAAATCCAGAAAGGTTTTTAAGGACCCATTTCACAAGACTCTGAAAGAGTCACAACGTATACTAGGGATGGACCCATCCTACAGTGTATTTGGAACTGTATTAGGTTGGAATCTGTGACCAAATGTTGAGGGTATTTTGTTTTTCTGGCCTCCCCCCCACCCCCATCTCCTCATCAGAAAGAGCCAGGCCCCTTGTTGTTAAATATTGATCTGGATTTAAAGTGTGGAGGGGGCCCCCCCCTCTCTGGTATGTATATATGGATAGGATGGAATTAGTGCAAGGGAAGGGAGGTAGGATGAAAAACAAGCTAAATAATGAATACTAGGAATTAAAAAACAAACAAACTTGTTTGCAATGGGGAAAAGGCAGACAAAGGTCCTAAAATTCTACCACGCAAGTGCCAAATGTCACAAGAGACCACACACTCTCTCTTTGTCATGGTAGAGGGAGGACACAGCTGAGCATAGGCAACTTTTTAATGATCGTGAATTCGGATGACGAGCAATTTCTATTGAGCTAATCAGGAAGGGGCAAGTACAAGCAAATGCAATTATTTGGTATACAAACATTTGTCTACATTTATATGCAAATCAGGTACAACCCTCCAGTTCCTGGTGAATTGCTGATTGTAGCCCATATGGTAAATTCTGGGCACCCCACGTCTACAAGCGGACTGTACAGATGTATTTCTAGTTGGCCTTAATCCACATGTGAGAGGATTATTAAACTGATGTGCTACACTGCTGGTTTTTTAAAACCCATTTGCACTTTGTAAATAAACTGTCTAAGAGAAGCAGAATTTACAAGCAGCGGAAGTTTGAGTTTTTAATCTGACCTTTCCCTAAATAGCCAAGTAGGAGAAGCAGAGGAAATTACCAAGCTTCAAAGCTCCTAATAAAGGGATGGCAGCAAAGAACAAAAAGGGAGAAGCCTTGCAACTATGCTGGAACTGCCATTCATATCTTCGTGGTGAAATGAACCCAAAATAGATCAAATGCACATTCCTTTAACAATTAACAAGAGGACTTTGACACCCAGCAGATGAAAGCTTTCAGTTACACATCACATCTTTCAAGAACACCTCATAAACGTAACACACAGTAATACTGTTCCTGATGGATTTATGGGTCATTTGTATGTTCCTCTAGCAGAGTTATAGACTGTTGTTAAAGTCCCTTCTGAAAATGTCTATGTTCTTGCTAAACAGGCATTTCCCCTTGAAAATGACATGAAAGCAAAATAAAGCAGGTCATCTATACCAGGTTTCAGAGTAGCAGCCGTGTTAGTCTCTATTCACAAAAAGAAAAAGGAGCATAAACTTTCGTGAGCTACAGCTCACTGCATCCGATGAAGTGAGCTATAGCTCACGAAAGCTTATGCTCAAATAAATTGGTTAGTCTCTAAGGTGCCACAAGTACTCCTTTTCATCTATACCAGTTCTCAACCAGGGGTATAGGTACGCCTGGGGGGTACTAAGAAGTCTTCCTGGGGGTACATCAACTCATCTAGATATTTGCTTAGTTTTACAACAGGCTGCATAAAAAGCACTAGCGAAGTCAGTACAAACTAAAATTTCATACAGACAATGACTTGTTTATACTGCTCTATAATACTATACGCTGAACTGTAAGTACAATATTTATATTCCAAATGATTTATTTTATAATTATATGGTAAAAATGAGAAAGTAAGCAATTTTGCAGTAATAGTGTGCTGTGATGCTTTTGTATTTTTATGTCTGATTTTGTAATAAGTAGTTTTTAAGTGAGGTAAAGCTTGGGAGTATGCAAGACAAAACAGACTCCTGAAAGGAGTACAGTCGTTTGGAAAGGTTGAGAGCCACTGATCTATACTGCTTGCTTTCATGCGATTACTTCATAATATATCCTCAGTCCTTAACCAATTTATTATTTTTTCCCTCTTTTTTTAAAAAGAGACCTTAAAGGAACAAATTGCTTCATAAACAAAAACTGCTTTTTTATAGAGCATGAATACAACAGATACCAGAATACAGAAATGACTTCTGTTCCGGGTGATTCAGTTTATGTCTGCACAATTTAGCAAAATGGTCCTTTTGTTCTCTGAATTGTACTCCGACATAAGAGATTGTTTTTACTTTACATCAAAGCGCTTAAGTATTCCCACAGCAATTTGCTATGGAGTATATTCCCCACAGGCAAATCCTCAAGGCTCCTATTTGAAGGAGGTCAGTTAACCCTTTCATCAACTATTACTCCTGGAAATAAGACACTCAGTATAGCGGTCAATTATCCAAATTCTATTATACTGATTAACAAAAGGTAGAGTACATGGTATGTATTTTTTCCCCTCAAAGAGCCCTAGATTATACTGAATTACATGTAAATTCAGCAAATCAGATCACTGTTTTATTTATAATTTATCTGCAGATTTAAAAAGCAATCAGTTAAGACCCTTGAGGCAATTCTAATCTGGTTTTCCAACCAGATCACAGCAGGCAAATAACTTCCTGGGGGGAAGGGCTGAAATTAAGCACCTCCCAGTCCCCAAACTTTCTCAGGATAACCAAGCTCTGTGACTGTCAGCACAAACATACTTATAGTATCTAAGAAGCTGTTATCAACCACAGAAAAGCAGAAATCTATAGAATTTCAAGGGAATAAATTCAATGCATAGAAAATGGATTGTAAAAATGGCACTTTTACACTTTCACTATGTCACGAACTGCTACTAGGACTGCAACATCGTCCAGACCAGAAGATAAAGCACAAGTTTATTTCTGAGTAAAACAATCTTAGTTTAAGAGAAAGCAAAGTAAAACCACTCTAAGGACTAGCATAATAAGAAACAATAGAAATGAAAAGCAGAGCTTTATTTCAGTCACCTTTTTTAATTTGAGAGGAATTTTTACGTTTGTGGTATGGTTTCTCCAACTCGAGCCCACTTTGTGCTTCTTGTGTAGCACTAACTGAATGCCATACTGGGGTCAGACCAAAGGTCCATCTAGCCCAGTGTCCTGTCTTCTGACAGTGGCCAATGCTAGGCGTCCCAGAGGAAACGAACAGAACAGGTAATCCTCAAATGATCCATCCTCTGTTGCCCATTCCCAGCTTTTGGCAAACAGAGGCTAGGGACACCATCCTTGCTCATCCTGGCTATTAGCTATCGAAGGACCTATCCTCCAGGAATTTATCTAGTTCTTTTTTTGAACCTTGTTATAGTCTTGGCCTTCACAACATCCTCTAGCAAGGAATTCCACAGATTGACTGTGCGTTGTGTGAAAAAAATACTTCCTTTTGGTTTGTTTTAAACCTGCTGCCTATTTCATTGGGTGACCCCCTAGTTCTTGTGTCATGAGAAGGAGTAAACAACACTTTATTTACTTTCTCCACACCAGTCATGATTTTATAGACCTGTATCATATCCCGCCCCCCCCCCCCCCCCCGGTCGTCTCTTTTCCAAGCTGAAAAGTCCCAGTCTTATTAATCTCTCCTCATACAGCAGCCGTTCCATACCCCTAATAATTTTTGTTGACCTTTTCTAAAACTTTTCCAAGTCCAATATATCTTTTTTGAGATGGGGTGACCACATCTGTACACAGTATTGAAGATGTGGATGTACCATGCATTTATATACAGGCAATATGATATTTTCTGTCTTATCTATCCCTTTCTTAATGATTCCCAACATTCTGTATGCTTTTTTGACTGCCGCTGCATATTGAGTGGATGTTTTCAGAGACTCCCAAGGTCTCTTTCTTGAGTGGTAACAGTTAATTTAGACCCCCATCATTATATGTACAGTTGGGATTATGTTTTCCAATATGCATTATTTTGCATTTATCAACATTGAATTTCATCTGCCATTTTGTTGCCCAGTCACCCAGTTTTGAGAGATCCCTTTGTAGCTCTTCGCAGTCTGCCTGGGACTTAACTATCTTGAGTAGTTTTGTATTATCTGCACATTTTGCAACATCACAGTTTACCCCTTTTTCCAGATAATTTATGAATATGTTGAATAGGACTGGTCCCAGTACAGACCCACGGCAGACATCACTGCTTACCCTCTCCATTCTGAAAACTGACCATTTATTCTGACCCTTTGTTTCCTATCTTTTAACCAGTTATCAATCCATGAGAGAACCTTCCCTCTTATCCCATAACTGCTTACTTTGCTTAAGAGCCTTTGGTGAGGGACTTTGTCAAAGGCTTTCTGAAAACCTAAATACACCATATCCACTGGATCCTCCTTGTCCACATGCTTGTTGACCCCCTCAAAGAATTCTAGTAGATTGGTGAAGCATGATTTCCGTTTACAAAAACCATTTTGACTCTTTCCCAACAAATTATGTTCATCTATATGTCTGACAATTTTGTTCTTTACTATAAAAAGAAAAGGAGTACTTGTGGCACCTTAGAGACTAACCAATTTATTAGAGCATAAGCTTTCGTGAGCTACAGCTCACTTCCTCAGATGCATATCATGGAAACTGCAGCAGGCTTTATATATACACAGAGAATATGAAACAATACCTACTCCCACCCCACTGTCCTGCTGGTAATAGCTTATCTAAAGTGATCATCAGGTGGGCCATTTCCAGCACAAATCCAGGTTTTCTCACCCTCCACCCCCCCACACAAATTCACTCTCCTGCTGGTGATAGCCCATCCAAAGTGACAACTCTTTACACAATGTGCATGACAATCAAGTTGGGCTATTTCCTGCACAAATCCAGGTTTTCTCACATCCCCCCCACCCCCATACACACACAAACTCACTCTCCTGCTGGTAATAGCTCATCCAAACTGACCACTCTTCAAGTTTAAATCCAAGTTAAACCAGAACATCTGGGGGGGGGGGGGTAGGAAAAAACAAGAGGAAACAGGCTACCTTGCATAATGACTTAGCCACTCCCAGTCTCTATTTAAGCCTAAATTAATAGTATCCAATTTGCAAATGAATTCCAATTCAGCAGTTTCTCGCTGGAGTCTGGATTTGAAGTTTTTTTGTTTTAAGATAGCGACCTTCATGTCTGTGATTGCGTGACCAGAGAGATTGAAGTGTTCTCCGACTGGTTTATGAATGTTATAATTCTTGACATCTGATTTGTGTCCATTTATTCTTTTACGTAGAGACTGTCCAGTTTGACCAATGTACATGGCAGAGGGGCATTGCTGGCACATGATGGCATATATCACATTGGTGGATGTGCAGGTGAACGAGCCTCTGATAGTGTGGCTGATGTTATTAGGCCCTGTGATGGTGTCCCCTGAATAGATATGTGGGCACAATTGGCAACGGGCTTTGTTGCAAGGATAAGTTCCTGGGTTAGTGGTTCTGTTGTGTGGTATGTGGTTGTTGGTGAGTATTTGCTTCAGGTTGCGGGGCTGTCTGTAGGCAAGGACTGGCCTGTCTCCCAAGATTTGTGAGAGTGTTGGGTCATCCTTTAGGATAGGTTGTAGATCCTTAATAATGCGTTGGAGGGGTTTTAGTTGGGGGCTGAAGGTGACGGCTAGTGGCGTTCTGTTATTTTCTTTGTTAGGCCTGTCCTGTAGTAGGTAACTTCTGGGAACTCTTCTGGCTCTATCAATCTGTTTCTTTACTTCTGCAGGTGGGTATTGTAGTTGTAAGAAAGCTTGACAGAGATCTTGTAGGTGTTTGTCTCTGTCTGAGGGGTTGGAGCAAATGCGGTTGTATCGCAGAGCTTGGCTGTAGACGATGGATCGTGTGGTGTGGTCAGGGTGAAAGCTGGAGGCATGCAGGTAGGAATAGCGGTCAGTAGGTTTCCGGTATAGGGTGGTGTTTATGTGACCATTGTTTATTAGCACTGTAGTGTCCAGGAAGTGGATCTCTTGTGTGGACTGGACCAGGCTGATGTTGATGGTGGGATGGAAATTGTTGAAATCATGGTGGAATTCCTCAAAGGTGAGAAAGGGTGAGAAAACCTGGATTTGTGCTGGAAATGGCCCACCTGATGATCACTTTAGATAAGCTATTACCAGCAGGACAGTGGGGTGGGAGTAGGTATTGTTTCATATTCTCTGTGTATATATAAAGCCTGCTGCAGTTTCCATGATATGCATCTGAGGAAGTGAGCTGTAGCTCACGAAAGCTTATGCTCTAATAAATTGGTTAGTCTCTAAGGTGCCACAAGTACTCCTTTTCTTTTTGCGAATACAGACTAACACGGCTGTTACTCTGAAACCGTTCTTTACTATAGTTTCAACCAGTTTGCCTGGTACAGAAGTCAGGCTTACCAGCCTGTAATTTGAGCCCTTTTTAAAAATTGGCATCACATTAGCTATCCTCCAGTCATTTGGTACAGAAGCTGATTTAAATGATAGGTTACAGACTACAGTTAGTAGTCCTGCAATTTCATATTTTAGTTCCTTCAGAACTCTTGGGTGAATACCATCTGATCCTGGTGACTGATTACTGTTTAGTTTATCAATTTGTTCCAAAACCTCCTCTATTGATACCTCAATCTGGGACAGTTCCTCAGATTTGTCACCTAAAAAAAATGGCTCAGATTTGGGAATCTCCCTCACATCCTCAACTGTGAAGACCGATGCAAAGAATTAATTTAGTTTCTCTGCAATGATCTTATCATCCTTGAGTGCTCCTTTAGCATCTCGATCATCCAGTGGCCCCACTGGTTGTTTAGCAGGCTTCCTACTTCTAATGTACTTTTTTTTAAAAAAATTCCTATTACCTTTGGAATCTTTGGCTAACTGTTCTTCAAATTCTTTTTTGGTCTTTCTAATTATATTTTTACACTTCATTTGCCAGAGTTTATGCTCCTTTCTATTTTCCTCATTAGGATTTAGCTTCCACTTTTTAAAAGGATGCCTTTTTGCCTCTCATGGCTTCTTTTACTTTGTTGCTTAGCCACGGTGGCTCTTTTTTGGTTCTCTTACGATGTTTTTTAATTTGGGGTACACATTTAAGTAGAGCCTCTATTAAAAGTTTATTAAAAGTCTTTTAAAAGTTTCCATGCAGCTTGCAGGAATTTTACTTTTGGTGCTGTACCTTTTAATTTCTGTTTAACTAACCTAATTTTTGTCTAGTTCCTCTTTCTGAAAGTAAATGTTACAGTGTTGGGCTGCTGTGGTGTTTTCTCTGCCACAGGAATGTTAAATTTAATTATATTATGGTCACTATTACCAAGCGATCCAGCTATATCCACCTCTCGGACCTGATCCTGTGCTCCACTTAGGACTAAATCCAAAATGGCCTCTCCTCTTGTGGGTTCCAGGACCAGCTGCTCCAAGAAGCAGTCATTTAAGATGTCAAGAAACTTTATATCTGCATCTCTTCCTGAGGTGACATGTACCCAGTCAATACGGGGATAGCTGAAATCCCCCATTATTAGAGTTTTTTTATTTTAATAGCCTCTCTGATCTTCCTGATCATTTCACAGTCACTATCACCATCGTGGTCAGGTGGTCTGGAATATATCCCTACTACTATATTCTTGTTATTTAAGCATGGAATTATTATTCACAGATATTCTATGGTACGGTTTGGTTCATTTAAGATTTTTACTTCATCTGATTCTACGCTTTCTTTCACATTTAGTGCCACTCCCCCACCAGCATGACCTATTCTGTCCTTCTGACATATTTTGTACCCTGGTATTACTGTGTCCCATTGATTATCCTCATTCCACCAAGTTTCTGTGATGCCTATTATATCAATACCCTCATTTAATACGAGGCACTCCAGTTCACCCATCTTATTATTTAGACTTCTAGCATTGTTATATAAGCACTTTAAAAGCTTGTCACTTTTTAGCTGTCTGCCATTACATGATGTAATTGAATGGGACTTGTTTTTCCTTTTGACTGCTTCTCATCAAATCCTACCTGTATTTTATCATCTTCCATCCTTCACCTCCTTATTAGGACACAGGGAATCTCCATTTATAGATCCTCCCCAAGGGATGTCCGAACATGTGCTCTTCTACACCTGTCGGCTTTCTCCCAGTCCTTCCTGTATAGGCTCCCCCTTTCCCAAAAGTTTTCCCAGTTCCTAATAAATCTAAACCCCTCCTCCCTGCACCATCATCTCATCTATGCATTGAGACCCTGCAGTTCTGCCTGTCTAACTGGCCCTGAGCATGGAACTGGAAGCATTTCAGAGAACGCTACCAGGGAGGTCCTGGACTTCAATCTCTTACCTAGCAGCCTAAATTTGGCCTCCTGGACCTCTCTCCTATCCTTCCTTATGTCATTGGTACCTACATGTACCACAACCACTGGCTCCTCCCTAGCACTACATATAAGCCTATCTAGATGTCTCGAGAGATCCGCAACTGTCACACCAGGCAGGCAAGTTACCATGCGGTTCTCCCGGTCATTGCATACTCAGCTATCTATGTTTCTAAGGATCGAATTGCCCATTACTAATACTTGTCTCTTCCTAATAACTGGAGTTCCCTCCCCCGGAGAGGTAGCCTCAGGGGGAGAGGATACCACATCATCATCTGGAAATGGGATCATTTCCCTTTGCTCCAGTTGGATGTTCTCCTTCCCTGAGACTTTCATCCTCCTCAACAGCACAGAGGCTGTCAGATGGGGGGTGGGACCATTCTACTGTGTCCCGGAAAGTCTCATCTACGTACCTCAAGCTCCTCCAGCTCCGCCACCCTGGTCTCCAAAGCCCATACACAGTCTCTGAGGGCCTGGAGCTCCTTGCACCGAATGCGCACATATGCCACACACACACACACACACACACGTTATGCCATGTAATACACACCTACGCCACCTGCCCATAGGGCAGGTAATCATACATGCTGTATTGGGTGCAATAAACTGGGTCCTGTGTATCATAGAATATCAGGGTTGGAAGGGACCTCAGGAGGTCATCTAGCCCAACCCCCTGCTCAAAGCAGGACCAATCCCCAATTTTTGCCCCAGATCCCTAAATGGCCCCCTCAAGGATTGAACTCACAACCCTGGGTTTAGCAGGCCAATGCTCAAACCACTGAGCTATCGCCCCCACTCTGTTTCTATTTCTTGAAGTCTCATACAGAATCAATCACCTGTTAACCTTGCTACTTATATATATATATCTTTCAGTAACCTAACAACCACTCCACCCACACAACACTACTTTATCATTATATTTTTTTTAAAAAGTTTCCCATCCAAGGCTCCCTGTCACATCATTAACACAATAAAATCCTAGCAGCATTAATCATTTCAACAGGAACTCAGGCAGTCAGACACCTACAGAAACTTCTTTGTCCATCACACTGTGGGGAAACAAACCCTCAGCCTTCTGCAAAATCTCCAAACAGGTGTCTCCTGGAGCATGCTCAAAATGTCACTGAATTTGAGCTATTTCACACCAAGCGGAATGTGGGAACAAGTTCCAGTCTTGGAGCCCTTAGTGAGGGGGATCGAGCTCAAATACCTCTGCTGACCTCTGCTGTGGCAGGTTGGCATGTGGAGGACAGGCCAGTCCCAGGACATTTAAAACTTTAAAGGTCACAACAAACCCCTGAGGCTCCACCCGGAGTTGAATGGATAGCCAGGGCAGATTTTGGAGCACTGGCATGGCAGGCACGTGTGAGATGCCGCCCCATTCAATAAGCAGCCCACAGCTTTCTGCACCAGCTTTTTAAGGTGTAGTCCCAGCCAGTGTGCCTCGCAACCGTGTAATCAAAAGCACAGACGAGAGTGGCATGGTCTGCATTCAAAAGGAAAGATTGCAACCTCCAGCCCAGACACAGATGGTAATAATCTGACCAGGGGCTTGTCTACACTGTCACTTTAGACTGCTGCACCTTTCTCACTCAGGGGCGCAAGAGAAAACTCCCCCGAGTGCTGCGAGTTTCAGTGCTGTAACGTGCCAGTATAGACAGTGCCCCAGCGCCAGGAGCTGCGCCCCTCGTGGAGGGGGGTTTTTTAGTGCGCTGGGAGAGCTCTCTCCCAGTGCTCTGCCATGACCACACAAGCCATGTTAATGCACTGCCGTGGCAGCACTTTCACGTTGCCAGTGTAGACAAGCCCAAAATTAATGCTGCAATACAATCATCAGACAGCAACCGGAGAGCAAAAATCACCCCGACACTAGAATTCCTAGACATTAATGATGGACGCGCTCCCACAGTCAAAGGGCTGAATGTGGTTTTAGTTCTCACCACAAGTAATCTGGGGTGGATATACACCAGAACCAAACTGTGACACTTCTTGATTCAGGTAGCCTGCAAAAGTGTAACTTAATACCCACCTCCACCTGCGGAGCTGCATTTCTGACCCTGCAAGACACACCTACAGAGCCCCCCCCCAGCCTCGAAAACACAGCTGAATCCTTGGGACTCAGAACCCTATCGACTAGCTGAAGAGGTACCAGCCACTGTCTCAGATTTTTGTGTGACACTTTACAGTCTCTAGTTTACAAGATGAGGATGCAAAGTTATTAGCTTAAAGCTAGTCATCTGATTTTCCCCAGGAAGAACACCAAACAATGAGAGACATCCAGGACACAAGAGTGTTTCAGTGCATATCTAATTGCTGGAAATCGCTCCCAGAGGTCACTTGGGAGTGTGGGTATTGGGGCTAATACTGCAAATCCGATGAGAAGAGCACTGAAGGCCCTTTTAAGCAAAGGTAAAGGTCTTGTACTCACATGACTAGAAATTGGGGGAGAATGGTTCATTCTTCACTTTAAAATCACACAGATGCTGATATTACAGAACAGTCTCTGGTCTTTACATTTCTGCCCAAAACAGATTTAGATGCCGTAACCAGCTATGGTTAGTAACTGCCTTTAAAACAAATAACTGATTGTTCTCTTTTCACACGGATTGGTGGGGGGAAAGAGCAGCAAGGGTGGGGGAAAGAGCTGCAAATTAATACATGAAAAACTGCTTGCTTTGCAGATTAGGATTAGTTACAAGAGGATGATCAAACATGTTCTTTAGTAAGTGGCATAGGCATGGGACCTAGGAGTGCAGGGGGTGCTGCAGCATCCCCAGGTTTTACGCGGGGCTGCTGGCCCCGTGCCCAGGCCTCCAATCCCCAGCCCGGGGCTTGGGACCCAGCCGCTGGCCCTGCTCCCGGTCTCATGCCCTGTGTCCGGGGCTTGGGTCCTGGCCATTAGCCCTGCACACAGCACTGCTCCCAGCCCCAGCCCCGGGTAAAGAGGCTGGGCTTTCAGCACCCCCACTATTAAAAGGGTTCCGGCGCTGCTAGTAAGTGGAAAGGGATACAGGGAGCAAAACTCTCATTATTATTAGCTAAAGAATATGCATTCTAGCCTGAGCAGTAATGCTGAATCAGAAATCTAAATTTTTCCCTGTGGAAAATTTTGTGGGATTGAAAAAGCCCCCCTTTTGAAATCAGAGAGACAAGGTGGGTGAGGTCTTTTATTGGACCAGCTTCAATAAAAGCTTTTCGATCTTACACCGCAGAGGTGCTGAAACAAGTTGTATAGTGGGGGTTTTCATTTCATCTCATTTTGAAAGGTCAGTTAGGAACTACATTTTTTTGCTTTGAGGTTTCTGATTGGAAAATTAAAATATTTCATTGAAATTGATGTTTTCTTGCAGAACATTTTGATTTAGCCAAAACAATTATTTCAGTGTCAGTGACCTCCTTATAAATATTTGTTACAGAAACTCCAAGAAGCCCAGGACTTCTGGTTTCATTTTTAAAGGCCAGAGGCTACATCTTAGAAAACCAGTTAAGTCTGAATGGGATGAAAATAGTTGGCCTCATTCAGCTTTTCAAAAACGGTGACTGTATCCTTCTTTGAGAGGAGCATTAACTAAATCAAACATGTAACCCAGGGGTTCTCAAACTGGGGATCGGGGGGGGGGGTGCAAGGTTATTTCGTGGGGGGGTCATGAGCTGTCAGCTTCCACTCCAAGCCCCGCATTGTCTCCAGCATCTATAATGGTGTTAAATATTTAAAAAAGTGTTTTTAATTTATGGGGGAGGGCGGGGAAGGATCGCACTCAGAGGCTTGCTATGTGAAAGGGGTCACCAGTCCAAAATTTGAGAACCACTGATGTAACCAATATTAGCCACATCACTTAACGCACTGCTGGAAGGCACTCAAATATTATGGTGCTGAGCTTGGTACATGAACCTACATATTTTTCTTTCACACTTTTAAATTGGGCTGGACAACATTAAACGTTTTGTCCCCAATGCAAAACAGCAACTGGTTTGTTCAGACTCGGCGGGACCTCCTGACTGTAGTGATCCATTATGACAACAAACTATACAGTAATTTGTAAGGTTGAAACTCAGTGCATTAGCTTTTGCATAGCTAACATATAAATGGAGTGTATGCGCATGTGCGTTTGAATAGTTAGCTATTGATTCAAATTATTTTATAAACGTATTGCTAACTCCTTGGCATTATAATTTTCAGTGCTGAAAGTGAATGCAAAACATCATAGCTGACTTTACTGGGGCTGCTGAGACGTAAGAATTCTGTTGTATTAGAAGGTGCTGGCATATCTTACTTAAGGGCAGTTTCCTGGAACTCAACCATTGCATATGTTACAGTATTTTAGGAACTGTGTTTATAGAAAGATGCATTAGAACGAAGAATGTTAGTGTGCAAGTATTTACCCACAGGTAAAGACCCCAGTATTTTAACAGATATTACAGGGACAGGCATCCTAGAAATATCTAAAATAGAGAAAAGAACCTTCAGTCAAAATCCTCCTCTATTTTCAGCACTTGATAGAAATGTTACTTTCTCTTATACAAATTCAAATAGCAGCCAAGTTCTTTTATCTTTCCAAAGGGCATGATATTCTAGTCTAGATACGGCAGTACAGCAATACATACGCAATCTTCAGATTTATGAAAAGATATCGATCTTAGCTCCGTGGCTGGCCAAGTGTACTGCAGCAAGCTAGGCCAAGGCACAATAGCCGTTTTGCAACGGTTCTAAATGTATCAAAGAGCATCTGTTACTCCACAAAAGGGCTGAAATGCCATCCCCATAAATTAGGGGTGGGCAAACTTTGTGGCCTGAGGGCCACATCTGGCAATAGAAATTGTATGGCGGGCCACGAATGCTCAGAAAATTGGGGTTGGGGTGCGGGATGGGGGGGAAGAGGGGCTCTGCTTGGGGGTCCAGACTCTGGAGTGGGGCTGGGGATGATGGGTTTGGGGTACAGGAGGGTGCTCCAGGCTGGGATCCAGGAGTTCGGCGGGCGGGAGCGGGATCAGGGCTGGGGCAGGGGTTGGGGCATGGTGATAGGCTCAGGGGTGCAGGCTCCAGGCAGCGCTTACCTCAAGTGGCTCCCGGAAGCAGTGATATGTCCCTTCTCCGGATTCTACGTGGAGGCACTGCCAGGCGGCTCTGCACTCTTCCCCGTCCGCAGACACTGCCCCTGCAGCTCAGCCACCTGGAGTGGCCCCTGACCCTGCACCCCAGTTCGAGTGCCGGAGGGGGGCCACGCCGTGGCTTCCAAGAGCCGTGCGGAGTGGCCCCCGACCCTGCTCCCCGACTGGAGTGCCAGAGCGGGGCAAGCCCCAGACCCTACTCCCCAGCGGGAGCTCAAGGGCCAGCTTAAAATGGCTGGCGGGCTGGATTCGGCCTGTAGTTTGCCCACCCCTGTCATAAACTCATGGCTATGTACACTCTATACGTACTCTCAAATAATCAAGATACCTAGTTTCATATATCCCAGCTGGAGAAATTCCATTTTGCTTTTCTTTAAACGAGTCTAATACAATGCAAACCAAATCACTTTGCCTTCCCAGGGGTCCTTGACCAATAACCATCTACTTGTTCTACCTATAACTGTGATAGCAACAAGCCGTATATAACATGATAAACAACTGATAAATATTATTGCAGAAATGCACAGTTCAAGATATATATATATATATATATATATATGGAGCCTCATTATAACCAACTACTTCTCAGGAGTTCAGACTTTTCTCAGAACTCTTTCTTTTGGACTGAAGTCAGAGCAGCAGGAACCCTGCAGGGCTCATGAACCCTGCTGTTTGGTTGCTAAGGTTTGGAAATGCTCCAGCAGGTTTGCTGGGAGGTTTGTGTTTGATGAAACCTGTACTCTTAACACTACCTTAGCAAAGACTTTTGTGCATGTGTACACACAGAGAGTTACATACAGTTCAAAGATTAAACAAAAGCACAAGGAGTGTTTCTAGTGGGCCAGCAGTACCATTTACCTGATTCTAGACAGTACCGGAAGACAGAATTATATTTTAATTCAGAGTGAAAACCACCCCAGGACCTGCACAAGACCATACACGATGGACACACAAGGACTCTGCATAGGTGTGAATCTTAACCCTATAATTTCCTTGCTCAGCTTTTAGGCATAAAAGCTAAATAAAGTTAAATAAGTTATTTATCTCACGTACTTTTCAAGAATATGGGCTAAAGGTGCCAAGACCCCAATCCTGTAGATACTTATGACTGGATGTAGTGTTTACTACTGTGTGTAATCTCTATTGAAGTCAATAGAAGTACTCTCAGCTGTAAGAACTGTGCCCAGTATTAACGGTTTTCAGGGTCAGACCCTAAGTCTGTCTATATCTATTGTTTTCTAGATTTCAATTCCTTTTTACAAAAAATCTAGAGAACAAACCAAAAACAAACAAACCTGATCTCAGTGGTGCAATCTAGATGTAGTCATTAAAAACGGAAAACAACAGAGAAGAAGGGGAAACCTCTCCTTCTATTCCTGCTCTTGAGTTTGTGGTTTCCAGCAAAGCAATACAACGGCCCCGTTGCAACCTATGCAATTCTTTTAAGTAATTAAAAAATAACTCCTCAGAATTCCCTGACAATAAGCCCAAACCTCCTACTTAGTGGCTGAACACCCCACAATATTCCCTTCTCACGCATCCCATTTGGTGCAATCCCCCGAGTGGGGGAGGACATCTGTAATATCTGGAGTCTCAGAATGGAGTCACTCACAGATGTAGAATTTCTTTTTGCTGTGACACGTGTAGCCAGACTTTCCATTCCATAGGACTGAACTCTGTGTGTCAAAGGTGACATATAACTGTTTAATGGGTGGTGGGCACAATTTAAAGGTTATTAGGGGGCATGTGACTGCCCCACGTGTTGCCTCTGGATCTAGAACAGAGGTTTTCAAACCTTGTGGGCTGCACGCCCTCCTAGCGGGGTGCGGAGGAATGTTCAGGGGTGGGCATAAGCGGCAACACCAGGCAGCTCACGCCAGCCCCCATGCGGCGGGGCTCGGGGAGGGAGCACCACCTCACCCCTGACTTACCTCAGGGGGCCACCCAGCGTGTCTGGGTTGCAGGAGGGATGCAACCAAAAAACCTGGGGGGCACATGACCCCGCACGTCCTGCCCACGTATCACCTCTGCTGTGTCTCTCTACTAGTATTATAACAATGGTGCCAGAGGTAAACTACTCCATTTTGAAGGAACGGTCTCATTCCGAAGAGCCTCTTCAATACCGATAGATGATCCACAATAATGCTCATATAGAAAGCTGATTCAGAGGTATGATGGCCAAGGTTTTCACAAGTGACCAGTATCTGGGAGGCCCAACATGAGATGTCTAAAAGGGCTAGATTTTTAGGAATGTCAAGCACCAACCTGGCCTCTGAAAACCAAGGCCCATTAAGGCTTTTCCTGTCCTGAAATGGAGGTGACCAAACTCACTAGTGGACTTCTGAAAATCTTGGCCTTAGTTTTTTTTTTAAACCCAAGATCTTTAAAATTATAAAGGATGTCAAAGAAGTGTGGGCAATAGAGATCTCCCCAATGATTTCTCATCAACAATCTGATCCGGTTTCCACTGGAGCCCATTGACTCAGGTTGATGTGGTAAAACGTGCGAGTGTCACAGTCTCAGACAGAAGACTTTTGCACCAGCTGGACGAGGATCCAGTTCCACAGACCGCTGTGAACGAATAGATTTGTTGGGGAAGAGTGAACGTGGTTTTTGTAAAGGGAAATCATGCCTTGCCAATCTGTTAGAATTCTTTGAGGTCAAGGAAACATGTGGAGAAGGGTGATCCAGTGGATACAGCATTCTTGGGACTTTCAGAAAGCCTTTGACAAGGTCCCCCAAAGGCTCTTATGCAAATAACGCAATCATGGGATAAGAGGGAAGGTCCTCTCATGGATTGGTAACTAGTTAAAAGATAGGAAGCAAAGAGTAGGAATAAATGGTCAATTTTCAGAATGCAGAGAGGTAAATAGTTGTGTCCCCCAGGGTCTACACTGGGATCAGTGCTGTTCAACATATTTATAAATGATCTGGAAAAGGGGGTAAACAGAGAGGTGGCAAAATTTGCAGATGATACAAAATTACTCAAGATAGTTAAGTCTAAGTTACAAAGGGATCTCTCAAAACTGGGTGACTGGGCAACAAAATGGCTGATGAAATTCAAAGTAATGCACATTGGCAAACAAACCCAACTATACATACAAAACCATGGAATCTAAATTAGCTGTTACCATTCATGAAAGAGATCTTGAAGTCATTGTGGATAGTTCTCTGAAAACATCCACTCAATGAGCAGTGGCAGTCAAAAAAGCAAACAGACTGTTAGGAACCATTAGGAAAGGGATAGATAATAAAAGACAGAAAATATCATAAATGCCTCTTTATAAATCCATGGTATGCCCACACCTTGAATACTGCATGCAGATCTGGTCACTCCATCTCAAAAAAGAATTGGAAAAGGTACAGAGAAGGGCAACAGAAATGATTATGGGCACAGAACAGCTTCTGTCTGAGGAGAGATTAAAAATCCTGGGACTTTTCAGACTGGAAAAGAGACGACTAAAAAGGGATGTGACAGAGGTTTATAAAATCCTGACGGGTGTGGAGAAAGAAAATAGGGAGTGTTATTTACTCCTTCACATAATACAAGAACTAGGGTCACCCAATGAAATTAACAGGCAACAAGTTTAAAACAAACAAAAGGAAGTATTTCTTCACACAACACACAGTGAACCTGTGGAACTCATAGCCAGGGGATGTTATTAAGGCCAAAACTAAGGGCTTGTCCATACTGGCAATTAACAGCGGTGCAACTGTCTCGCTCAGGGGTGTGAAAAAACACCCCCCTGGGTGCAGCAAGTTGCAGAGCTATAAAGCACCAGTGTAAACAGTGCCCCAGCCCTGGGAGCTACGCCCCTCGTTGAAGTGGTTTTTTTTAAGAGCACCGGGAGAGCTCTCTCCCAGCACTGCCATGACCACACAAGGCACATTTAGCATTGCCAGTGTAGACTAGCCCCCAAATAGGGTTCAAAAAAGAACTAGATAAATTCATGGAGGATAGGTCCATTAAAGGCTATTAGCCAGGATGGCCCAGGGATGCAACCCCACCCTTTGACTGTCACTAGCCTTTGTTTGCCAGAAGCTGGGTGTGGATGAGGGGGATGGATCACTTGATTGCCCTGTTCTGTTTATTCCCTCTGAAGCACATGCCATTGGTCACTATCAGAAGACAGAACACTGGGCTAGATGGACTATTGGTCTGACCCATTATGGCCGTTCTTATGCCCCAGGCCAAATGCCCCTCTGTCAGCACTTGCAAAATGCTAGCAATGAATCCCATCACCACACAACACTCATGTGGTTTAGGCATTTGTTACAAATTCAAAAAACTCAGATCAGGTTTGTATCACATTCCAAGCTCTAGTAAAGCCTAGTAAACTTTAACCATTTAAAAAAAAGAACAAGAGTACTTGTGGGCACCTTAGAGACTAACAAATTTATTAGAGCATAATTTAGGTACTTGGTCAATAAAAGGACAGAGTGCAACTGAAATCAACCTTGACTCATGCCCAATGGAGTGGAGTGAGGGGGTCAGGATTCTCCTTTCTCAGTCCCAGAGATTCGCAGCATGCAAGATAACTAGAAAAAGCCCATGGGTAGGCTGGTATTTCTATATCATGACCTCTTGGGGTCACAGAGCAAGTTACCACAGATCAGCCCATGGGACAGGAAGCAGCTGAATTCTCTGGAGTTCTTCAGCACATAAGGTTTGGGTCATCCAAACCAGGTTACACCAACCCCCGCATACTAATATGCTGATATCTATGGCCTTTCAAAGTCTATGTGACTCTCAAAAGCATGGATGCTTTCTGTTAGATCAAAAACAACAAGGAGTCTGATGGCACCTTAAAGACTAACAGATTTATTTTGGAATAAGCTTTTGTGGGTAAAAAACCACCACTTCTTCAGATGCACCTTTTACCCACGAAAGCCCAAATAAATCTGTTAGTCTTTAAGGTGCCCCCGGATTCCTTGTTGTTTTTGTGGATACAGACTAACACAGCTACCTCCTGATACTTTCTACTAGATGTGACCCCAAAGGAAGATGAAATTTTATAGCTAAGCAAGTCTGTCGCTATAAAATAGAGGGGGTGGGGCTATTAGATGGATTGAAAGTTTAAAGCTACCTTGAAAAAAGGTGTTTTGAATAATACATTATTGCTTTTTCACTTTAGAGTCATTATAAAGCAGGTTTTCCCTGTTCAAAAGAGCAGAAACCAAGGAAAAGGTCAGAAATGCTGGCACACAGCCAAATCTTGCTGATAACATGTACTGATGGATTCCATCAACTAGCCTTGCTGGAGAGAGTTGATATCAGGAGACAATCACCGCCCTGAAGCATTATGAGATTGAAGACACAGCAGCATTTAACCAGAGGAACACACGCAGCCCTGGGGAAAGCAATTAATATGCTAGTTTGCTCAGAAGAAATCTAATAAATGCCCCACCACCAAGTAACTTCAAGAGTGTTTTATCTTTATCCCTAACCAGTTCTTGAATGGCTGAGACACCCACATCTGTTTAGGTAGGGGATTCCAAGGAAGATCAGTTGAAAAGGATTTATTAAAAGATCACAGCAAGTACATTTTTCCCTGCAGGAAACATACCTTAATCTAATCTAGGAGGCTGCTGCAAACCCTCCTGGCCAAGTCTCCTATTTAAACAGATCACAGACACAAGTTTGTTCTGGTCTGGACAATGTCTGAAGTTTCTTTCCCCTATTAATTAACAGACTTGCTTATAATGGAGTGACACACAACTCAGTTTTCCAAACAATCCACTTAATCTGGTTCTGGTATTTTGCTGGTTGTAGCATACTGCCTGACTAGCTAAATGCATTGTGCCTTTATGCAGCTGGAAACAAAGAGAATAATCTTTTGCTAAACAATTGAATACCGTATGTATTTCGGTAAAATTCCTTCAAAACATAGTCTAAGGCCATGTCTACATTAGCACTTAACGTTGGCAAAACTTTTGTTGCTCAGGGGTGTGGACCCCCCCCCCCCCCCGCAGACCTCAAGAAACACAAGTTTTGTTGGCATAAGCACTCGTGTGCCCCGTGCTATGTTGGGGGAAGACGCTCTCCCACCGACATAGCTACCGTTGTTCAATAGAGCTCTGCTACTGCAAGCTTGTTAGTGTAGACATGGCCTAAGAGGCTGTATAGAGACAGAAAACTCCAATAGACTAAGGGCTTGTCTACACTATCAAGTTTTGTTGACAAAACGTATGTCGACACCCTAAAGTTGACAAAACAAAAATCGCCAAAGGGTGTTCATTCACATTTGTTCCCTCTGTCGACAGATCACGTCCACATTGGGGACACCATCATCGACAGGGTGAGCAATGAACCGCGGGTCTGTATCCCACAGTGCAGTGTCATAGGAAGGAAGAGCTGATCGCTGGGCATCTTGGGATTCTCTCTGAGCTCTCCCACAGCCCCCTCGGCAGCATCATGAGCAGCACAGCAGTCTGTCCCCCTACCCAGGCAGCAGGAGTCCCCTCTGCGGTGCTCCTAGTGCAGGGCAGGACAAGAGCATTCCAATGATTTGCTCTGTTTGTTTGTTCCCCAAAGGGAGCAGCACACAGATACTTCCTGGAGCTTTGAAAGGGGAAGGGCACATGCCTACAGGGCAGCAGAGATCAAAACCCTGAGCAGAGCAATCAGGACAGGCATTCTGGGATACTGGCGGAAGCCAGTTCTGTCGACAAAACAATCAGCAGTGTCTATGCTGGCTCTTTGTTGACAATAAAGGGAGGGGAAAAGACAAAAGTCTTTCATAGGCTGGACGTTTCTTGTCGCCAAAACTGGGCATTTTTCGCGACAAAAGTCCCATTGTATTGTGTAAGCTCTTGCTATTTTGTCACCAAAAGCCATGTCTTTTCCACGCTGAAAAGTCCCAGTCTTATTAATCTCTCCTCAGATGGAAGCCGTTCCATACCCTTAATAATTTTTGTTGCCTTTTTCTGAACCTTTTCCAATTCCAGTATATCTTTTTTGCGATGTGGTGACCACATCTGCTCACAGTATTCAAGATGTGGGAGTATCATGGATCTATACAGAGGCAATATAATATTTTCTGTCCTATTATCTATCCCTTTCTTAATTATTCCCTATATAAATCTACCTTGTACACCAGGCTCCACCTAGAATTTCATTGGGTCTGCCCATCCTTACTAGAACAGCATGCCAGAGTAACCAAACATGGACATGTTTCTTTATACCATTATGATGCAAACATCACAACATTAAGAAAGGCGCTGCCAAAGACCATAAAAACTCCTTACTCTTGTTTATAATGCCTTAACTACTTGACATATTCTCCCCCGCTGATCTCTCTTTTCTGTATGCAAAAAGCATGCCCACCGCCATGGCATATATGAACATATGGAGTTACTGAAATGAATGCACTTTTGTTTCCTTCAGTGTGAACAAACTTAATCAAAGTGGTCAGCATTGCTCTGGAGAACCAGACCAGAGCTTGCAACATTCAGGGCAATATAAACAACTTTTACACAAACTGGTCAGCAGGACCCCTTTAAAAGAAGGTGAATAGAAGTTTAAGGGTTCCAATCACTGAAAGTGTACATGGGCAATTCAAACACAGCAAGGGTCTAGGGGGCAGAGAAATTAGACTCACCTTGGCATGCCACATTGGGGTCACCCCAGAAAAACTCTTGGCACTCCCTGCAGGTGCGGCCTCCAAACCCAGGCATACACTGACACTGCCCCGTGAACTGTTACAAATAGGAGAAGAAGAGAAGGTGAATTGGTTTTCCTGTCTGGAAGGGATCACCACCAGCAAAGCTCTTGGAGCTATTCCCAGCAGCTTGTGGGGATAGGGTGACCAGATAGCAAGTGTAAAAAATCGGGATGGGGCCGGGGGGATAATAGGTGCCTATATAAGAAAAAGCCCCCAAAATCAGGACATCTGGTCTCCCTATGTGGGGAACATGCTCAGGTAGTGTTATTTTGGTCTTTTCATATACTGACAAAGACTCAGCAGCCAAGCTCACTAACAGAAAGCAACACGGCTGGACACAGACTGAAGCTGAAAGATAAAAATAATTTAAGAAAATTGTTTTTAAATTAAATTTAAATTAAAAATAATTTAAGAAAATCCTAACTCTCTGGACCTGATCTTAAAAATCTCACCCTTAGGTGTGGACTATCTAGCCAAACATGATCTTTAGAACTGAATTACTAGGGCCAAATTCTCAAGATTGCCGGGGCCCTACAGTGCCCATCGACTTTAAAAATAGAGTTGGATGCTCAGCACTTCTGACAATCCAGCCCTTCTTGTCATGTGTGCACTGGGGGAAGTAGTATTATTCGGGGTACAGAGACAATGCCTGTGCCTTCTTTACAATTCCTCTGGTGTTTGTCCCTGAATTGCCCTTTTTGTTGTGACTTTCCCACAGCCCTAGCAGTTATACAGCTCACTGAGAACGTTACCTTCTCTTCTGGATCTGATTTACCGAACCATTGTGCAGCTTTCCTATGAATACAGCCAATAACTATGCAGAGGAGCATTTTGCTGGATAAGACTAATGAGGCCCTATGCATTTCTTACCTCATTACACGATGGCCCGAAGGAATGAGCAACATCGCACTCGCACAGTTCACATCCAGTTCCACTGGCCAGTCTCCAGGTGCGTGGTGCACAGCGATCACAGTTCTGCCCAGTCACATTGGGAAGGCATTGGCACTGCCCGGTTGTTTTCTCACACTGACAGCCTTCCGAGCTATTGCAGTGCTCTCGCACTGTTCCCAAGTAATTACAGATGCACTCTGTAACGGAAGAGCAGGCAGCCTGACTAACTCTGCTATGCCAGCACAACACCACATTAAACTGAGTCCAAACCTAAAGGTCAGTTACTGATGTGTTACCAAAAGAGGAGATGGGTTGCAGGGAGACGGGATCCTATGCAAATGGGGAAAGTTACACAGACATCCCTAGCGGCACGTCCTGACATTCTAAGTTACTTAGGCTATGTCTACACTGGCAACTGAACGACAAAAGTTGTCTTTCAGAGGCGTTAACCACCTCCCCCCCAGACAAAAGTTTTGATGCGACGAGTGCCAGTGTGAACAGTGTATTGTGGGCAGGAGGGCACAAACACCGCTCATTGGGGGTGGAAGTTTTGTGTCATGTAGACATAGCCTTAGAAAACAGATGCTTTGGGAGGAAAAGCCTAATGAAGCACCTTGTAAAGCCTGTCTGGGTACACATGCCATGGTGAGGAGTGCAGTGTTAACACCCCGTATGGTAAACTGCCTTCTCATTCAAATGCCTCTATTAATTTTTCACAACTTATGCTGCAAGTTATTAACCTTGCAAAGATGCAGACAGATCTCAGAGTGTCGCTACATCTGTTTCCAAGTTAATTTGAGCAATTGTGTAACTAAGGCTTAATCTTGTGAAGTGCTCCTGTAATAAGAAAAGGAGTACTTGTGGCACCTTAGAGACTAACCAATTTATTTGAGCATGAGCTTTCGTGAGCTACAGCTCACTTCATCAGATGTTTACCGTGGAAACTGCAGCAGACTTTATATACACACAGAAATCATGAAACAATACCTCCTCCCACCCCACTGTCCTGCTGGTAATAGCTTATCTAAAGTGATCAACAGGTGGGCCATTTCCAGCACAAATCCAGGTTTTCTCACCCTCCACCCCCCCACAAACTCACTCTCCTGCTGGTAATAGCCCATCCAAAGTGACAACTCTTTACTGGACAGTCTCTACGTAAAAGAATAAATGGACACAAATCAGATGTCAAGAATTATAACATTCATAAACCAGTCGGAGAACACTTCAATCTCTCTGGTCACGCAATCACAGACATGAAGGTCGCTATCTTAAAACAAAAAAACTTCAAATCCAGACTCCAGCGAGAAACTGCTGAATTGGAATTCATTTGCAAATTGGATACTATTAATTTAGGCTTAAATAGAGACTGGGAGTGGCTAAGTCATTATGCAAGGTAGCCTGTTTCCTCTTGTTTTTTCCTACCCCCCCCCCCCCAGATGTTCTGGTTTAACTTGGATTTAAACCTGGAGAATGGTCAGTTTAGATGAGCTATTGCCAGCAGGAGAGTGAGTTTGTGTGTGTATGGGGGTGGGGGGGATGTGAGAAAACCTTGATCTATGCAGGAAATAGCCCGACTTGATTATGTAAAGAGTTGTCACTTTGGATGGGCTATTACCAGCAGGAGAGTGAGTTTGTGGGGGGGTGGAGGGTGAGAAAACCTGGATTTGTGCTGGAAATGGCCCACCTGTTGATCACTTTAGATAAGCTATTACCAGCAGGACAGTGGGGTGGGAGGAGGTATTGTTTCATGATTTCTGTGTGTATATAAAGTCTGCTGCAGTTTCCACGGTAAACATCTGATGAAGTGAGCTGTAGCTCACGAAAGCTCATGCTCAAATAAATTGGTTAGTCTCTAAGGTGCCACAAGTACTCCTTTTCTTTTTGCGAATACAGACTAACACGGCTGTTCCTCTGAAACCTGCTCCTGTAATATTCACAGTAGGTGGCTTGAGGATTCCTAACATCTTGCAGGACTAGGAGCACACATAATAAGCAGATACAGGGAGTCTTTAACGAACTCTGAAAAGCAAATTTTGTAAGAAGGGGAACACAATGGGGTTCCAGGTTAATTGTCTTCCATATAAATGCGCTCTCTTTACAAAGTGAAAGAGATTATTAGGCTGTGTCTACACGGCCACTTTCAGCGCTAAAACTTTTTGTCGTTCAGGGGTGTGGAAACCCACCCCCCGAATGACAAAAGTTTTTGCGCTGAAAAGCACCAGTTTTGACAGCGCTTGCTCCCAGGGATAAAGCTACCACCGCTTGTTAGGGGTGAGGATTTTTTTTTTTTTTTAAATTGCTGGGAGAGCTCTCCCCCCGTGATAAAGTATGTCTACACTGCCCACGTCAGAGCGCTGCGGCGGTCGCGCTGTAACGTGGGTAGCGTAGACACACTCTTAGTTTCCAAGTGCCAGCCCTGCAAACTCACCCTGGGATCTGCAAGTCAGGCTGGATTCTTTCTGGTTCCCACATAACCACCAGAAACAGAGACTTTGCAACATGGATCTCTACAAATTCAGGGGATGGTATATGACTCACAATAGAACTCAGCTCCCTCCCTCCCTCCAGGAGATGTTTGCTCTGCTAATAGAAATAGTAAAAGAAAAAGACCACGTTTTTGTGACTAACGATTCTGGATAAATACAGAGTAGCACTTTCGACTAAAAGAAAAGGAGTACTTGTGGCACCTTAGGGACTAACCAATTTATTTGAGAATAAGCTTTCGTGAGCTACAGCTCACTTCATCGGATGCATACCGTGGAAACTGCAGCAGATATTATATACACACAGAGATCATGAAACAATACCTCCTCCCACCCCACTGTCCTGCTGGTAATAGCTTATCTAAAGTGATCACTCTCCTTACAATGTGTATGATAATCAAGTTGGGCCATTTCCAGCACAAATCCAGGTTTTCTCATCCCCCCACCCCCAACATACACACACAAACCCACTCTCCTGCTGGTAATAGCAATAACACCATCCCGGCCACTATGGATGTAGAAGCCCTCTACACCAACATTCCACACAAAGATGGACTACAAGCCGTCAAGAACACTATCCCCGATAATGTCACGGCTAACCTGGTGGCTGAACTTTGTGACTTTGTCCTCACCCATAACTATTTCACATTTGGGGGCAATGTATACCTTCAGATCAGCGGCGCTGCTATGGGTACCCGCATAGCCCCACAGTATGCCAACATTTTTATGGCTGACTTAGAACAATGCTTCTTCAGCTCTCGTTCCCTAACGCCCCTACTCTACTTGCGCTATATTGATGACATCTTCATCATCTGGACCCATGGAAAAGAAGCCCTTGAGGAACTCCACCATGATTTCAACAATTTCCATCCCACCATCAACCTCAGCCTGGTCCAGTCCACACAAGAGATCCACTTCCTGGACACTACGGTGCTAATAAAACGAGGGTCACATAAACACCACCCTATACCGGAAACCTACTGACTGCTATTCCTACCTACATGCCTCCAGCTTTCACCCTGACCACACCACACGATCCATCGTCTACAGCCAAGCTCTGTGATACAACCCCATTTGCTCCAACCCCTCAGACAGAGACAAACACCTACAAGATCTCTATCAAGCATTCTTACAACTACAATACCCAAGAAAAACCTGGGATTTGTGCTGGAAATGGCCCAACTTGATTATCATACACATTGTAAGGAGAGTGATCACTTTAGATAAGCTATTACCAGCAGGAGAGTGGGGTGGGAGAAGGTATTTTTTCATGCTGTGTGTGTGTATATAAAAAGATCTTCTACACTTTCCACAGTATGCATCCGATGAAGTGAGTTGTAGCTCACGAAAGCTTATGCTCAAATAAATTGGTTAGCCTCTAAGGTGCCACAAGTACTCCTTTTCTTTTTGCAAATACAGACTAACACGGCTGTTACTCCGAAACTTTGGACTAAGATTCCCTTTTTAAAAAAAAAACACAAAACAGACCATCACCATTATGTGACTATAACCACACTTAACACTTTTCATTCCCTGAGGCAGTCCCTCCTTCTAAGCTTTCAGGAACCCTCTCCTGCTGTTCTTTAAAATCCCAGGAATGTTTGCGTAAACAAAAGCCATGTCTTCAGGGCTTAACAAGCAGCGGGAAATGGCCATGCTTGATCTCTTGATAAGAGGGAAACAATGAATGCTAACAAGAAGGCAAGAAATCCTTATCCCACAAGAGCCCATTCTTTCCTTTGTTTGGACATGTAAATGCTAGGTGTCTGCTCTCTCCTTGTTACACTAAAGGACTCCTGCCCCCTGAAGAATCACACTAAAGCTGCAAACCCAATGTTTAGCCAGAGGTAATTAGGTTTCTACCATCCGTTTAATCAAAAATGGTTCCCGGCAAATTTAAAATACTTTAGGTTATCTGCAGTTCTCCATGAATGTCCTGAGACCACCTGCAAAATCAACAGTTTCACAGTTCACTAGACTTAATGATATTCTAGAGTTTAGTGCAGGTAAATGAATTCTGGCCAGTGCTGTAGAAATGAGGAATGGGAAGTCCCCTCCCTCCCCGCACTTACTTCTGCAATCCTGTTGCAACGCATGTCCATAGTACCCATATTTACACAGCTGGCAATTTTCACCCTCTGTCTGATACAAGCACTTCAGGCACTTTCCAGACTGCTTGTCACAGGCCCCTGGGTCAGTCATATCAATGTTGTCGTTACACTGGCATGGCTGGCAGACTCCACCTATCTCTTCAGGGTCTCCAAAGAAACCAGAAGCACACTCATCACATCTGCTTCCTGTTTAAACAAACAAATCAATCAAGAAATTATTATTACAGCTCGTTAATATACGAATCAATAAACAGCAAGACAGTGAGACAAGAGATTGAAGGTGAGTAGTTGAAAGAAAACTGAGTTGAATATATTCAGAAAAACAAAATACAATACTTGGCTGGATCCTCACCAAGTCTAAGTTGAGTAGATCCATTGATTTCAACGGAACTGAGCCAACTTATAGCAGGGTAGCTCTTTGTCATGGATTTCAGAATTCAAGGCCCCTGATTCTGGGAAGTACTTGCAACATGTGTTAATGGGCATCCCTATTCAGGACAGCACTTAAACATAAGCTTAGCTTTAAGCCTATGCATTGACTTCAGTATTGTCCTCAATAGGGATGCTTTGCTTGAGCTGGGGACTCAAATAATTTCTAGTGTCATAAACATTCATTAAAATTTAGAGAGATAGCAAAAAAAATTTGCTATGCAAGATGTTCTTTCCTAGCTTTTTCAAAGTGCCACTCCTACCTGCAGTATTTGCCTGCTGGCTGGGAGTGGTTCTTATAACTTCATTATTTATGGATTGCTACAGGGGTACATGGTGCTTCATAGATGCATAAAATCGAAGACTTGCTCTTCAGGTGCTTACAATTTAAATTAAGCTGAACAACAAACACTAGGTGGAGAGATTTGGCAGGAATAATAGGGGTGGATAACTTCTCTCTCACGCCCACTGATTTTCCAGTGAATACTTACATACATCGCTTGCCAGATATTGGCCCTTAATTTGTAAGTAAAAACTACAATACTTACAAATATTGGTACTATAGTAACTTCTGCCACTGCTTATGCTGGTGCTTTCTACTTCCCTCTACATAGTCCCTCTCTGTAGCTAGATTAAAACTCAGTAGATGCCCTTTAAAGCACATGGTATTTACCTATGTATCCCACATTACAGACACACACAATTTGCAGAGTAATAGGATCTTGATAACAGCTGCTGGCAAACTGACGCCCACTTTCTGGGCCATCTGGGCAAGGACAAGGCCGACAATGATCTCCTGATCCCAGGACAGGGTCTCCATAATAGCCACCAAGGCACCTGTATTAAATAAAGGCTTGTGAACCCACAGGCAGATGTTGTACGAACTATTTCTTCTGATGTGAAATCGCACTAGAATGGTTTCCAATGACTGGAGGGATGAGCGAGATGGACTACATCTTTTGTAGGTCTCCAACTGTTATTCACAGTATGAATAACACTACTGTAAAGATATTTTCTTTGGCTCATACTAGGATTACAAGTAATATGCCATGCCAAACCAAACCATACCATCTGTGATGCAAAGTCTTACCTCTGATCATCACACTTTAAAACCTCCTCTGGTAGGTGTTTAGGCACATTTATATGGAGAAATCTGTTTCATGCCTCCTCGACACACACTCCTTTGATCAAAAGGGTGCCCTTGGGCTTGGAGCAAAGATAGGAGGCCACACAGGTTCCCAACAGCTGCTTACAGAGGATGGGGTTCACCCCTTCCCTTCAGAATCTGCTTTGGTTTCCATGGCTGCCAATCGGCCAGAGTCCACGCAGCTCTGGCCAGTTCTGCACCAGGGCCCAGAGTTTGGCCCCTAGTTGTGATAACTCTACACAGACTTTTCATCTCCATAGCTCTTTCAGTGGTACATACTCTCACCAAGAGTGGCACTTAACATATATTCACTGCCCTGTTGCTGGAGATGGAAGAAAATGGGTCCTGCCATTTTGCCCTCATTAAAATTAAGTGATCATTTAAAGTGTCTGAAACAATTCTGGGTTTGTTCATCGCCTTAAAATTTCTGCCTTGCTCTCCACTGCAGTCACCACTACAAAATGGACACTATGAGAGGAATTTTTGCAGTGAGAGCTGGCCCTCTTCCTATAAATGGACACTGTCACTTTCAAGATCCCATTTCCCCCGCCCGCCCAAACAAGCCTTTGGACTGGTCTTGAACCCAGGTGGTCCAGTTTGGCAGACCAAGACATTTCTATTCATTCCTATTTCTGTGTGCTGAAATCCAAGTAAGATGACATGTGATATTTACATAGGGGACACTTCTCCTTTATAAACAGGAGACACAGGTTCCCCGTCCGGTAATAAGGGTGGGGCATCTCAGTGCAGAATCAAGGTTTTGTGCTTGATCATGCTAATTTCACTGACTTCAATGGGACTTGAGTAATGACTTTAGGATTGGGTGTTAGCTTTGCCTGGGGCAGTTCAGTGGATATTGCTTACAATGTATAATAATGTAGCAATAAATCAGCTATAAGAAGAGACCATACCTTTCACAGTTGTGTCCCGTGGTGGAATCGCGGCAATTCAAACATTCCCCAGTGTATGGGTCACAGTCATCCGTGTGGCCATTACACTGGCAAGGCGGACAGCTTGGAAATCCCCAATATCCAGGTAAGCACGTATCACACTGGCGGCCATACACTCCATGGAAACAGTGGCACTGGCCAGTCTCAGGATGACAGAAGGAACTGACAGAACCTTGTACGTGACATTCACAAGCTAAATTAAATAAAAATGCAGTTAAAAAGAAATGATAGTTGGAAAACTTCTCTTCCATTTATGAAGCTGCAGCCTCTGGACCTGGCTCTGCAGTCATTACCTGGCATCGCTCCTGCAAAAGCTAATCAGAGTCTTGCCCCAGAAAGGGCTGAAAGACCAGATCCTACAATTGTATTAGACTATAAAGATTCAACACAGTGGAGACTTTAAACTGGATTTCCTAGGTTATACTTAGACTCACAGAACAACAGTTCCTTAAAGCATATCTTGTTAGAAAGCGTTAGGATACCAATATTCCCCATTATTTGATGTGCCATTGCCTAACTAGAATGAATATGCGGAGATTATGGATTAAACGTACATTTGCATCCATTAGGCCCAAACCCAAAGGTGCCAGGAGCACATCTGTCACATCTTCTTCCAACAACGTTCGGACGACACTGGCACTGTCCTCCATTAGAGTCGCACACTGAACTTAATGAGCCTTGAGGGTTGCACTGGCAAGCTGAATAGTGAAAAGAGGACAGAATTTGAGAGAGAGAGAGAGCGCGAGCGCGCACCACAGTTTATAAAACAGGTTTGAGCAGCATCTCTCCACACACACACATACACATCTTGGCAACAACATTAACAACTGGAAAATTGTGATTTACTTTGCAAGTCAATTAAGTTGTACATACATAATGCGGTCTCATGTAACAGTGCAGAGATGCTAAAAATAATATTCTTGCAGACGTCAGTCATAGGGGTTTTCACAACACTCCTGCTGTTTTCCAGACATCGGTATCTTTGAAATGTTTCCCAAGCACTGTTAGTGACCATATCTTCGCCTGAGCCCCCCACCGTGAATATGTCCAGTGATTTGCAGTAAGGCATAAGAAGGAGCTATGAAACAATTATAAAATGACGAAACATTACCATTTATAATGCCACAGTCCATTTTTGTCTAAACTAAATATTACTTTGTTTCCTATTATGCTTGCTTTTTAAAATAAAAGAAAAACAAAAAACCCAGCAAAACCAACAAGATCTTCTTAATTTTCAGAGAAGATGTCTAGCATCCACAAAACTAATATTTTATGGAAAATAGGGAAGATCAGGTTTGATATTCATGATGAGCCTGCCTCACTTGTATAAATAAGCCTTTCCAAAGATACAGACTTTAGCAGTTCAGCACTTAACATGTTAGTGATCCTGTAATGTACGGCAAAGAATGCATATCAGAAAAGAAACCAAACAGGGTACATACTTTGAACCTGAAGATGTTTACAGTGCTTGAAACTGTTGTAAATGTACGGCCAAATTTAGCCAATGGATAAGTGAACAGAACTCCCATTGACTTCAGTGGGATTTATGTAGCAGGATCCAAACAGAAAATACAACACTTAGTATTTTAAGTTTGATTTTTCTTTAAAAACAACATCCGTAAAGTAACACGCACTTACCGAGTCAATGAGTGTGTATGGGCTTTCCACCTCAGTGTCGAGGGAGGAGTACTGTGGTAGCTCCAGACGAACAGTGTAATTCAGTCCCTTTTCAAAGCATATGGGTCGTGGAAGGACGACATATCTGGATTGGAAACAGAATGTTTGGTTTGCATTTAACATGTTAAATGCAATAAATCTTTTCAGATGGCTCTATGGAATACCTGGGATAATATTCTGCCTCTTCTTGTTTGATTTTTACTAAGAATGAATGGTAAGTTTTGAAAAGAAAGTTTGGAAGTTTGTGTGACCAAATCCCAAAAAACCTATCAACCCTGAAATGAATGATACAACTGTTATACAGACCTTGAGCCTGGAGATAATGATACAGTCTGATTATCATCATCAGGAACGGTATTACCACATCGGCTACTTGTAGGAATCTTGCCTGGGCGTGAAACCGTAATAACAGCTTTTTCCCAGTGATCTGGTAACTGGAAAAATTGATCATCATTAATCAATGGATAAGTGATTAAACTTCTGCTATCAAAACTGCATGTGAGAATGAGAACTAACAAGACGCACATGTAACAATCACAATTCATGGCATTCCACTCCAGTACAGAGAGTTCATGTAGCTCTGGTTACAGAACAATTTATTTGATGGGTTTTTCCTGTTTGTGAACTATCCACAAACAGATCAAGATTTCCTTGGAATGGTTCACATTTATTCCTGTGTTCACAATTATTCCATTAATATTTTATGTAAATCTAGTTCAGCGTCTGGATTGCTTGTGGGAGATGTGCAATTGGTCTCCGAATGCCACACAGCAACCGTTTCCACACCCTTTGTTTATTAGTCATCCTTGCTGCGTTATGCCTAATTTATATCCTCAGCTGTCCCATAAGAGATCTTGTCATAATTTTGTAATTGTCCAGTAAGCATCATGCACTCCAACAGCACAATTATAATAAGATAATAAATAATTATTGTGATTGTGAGGCAAACAGCAGTAGTGGTCTGTATAAGTCTTCTGCATTTCGATTATTTTTAGGTAAAAAAGATTATCATTGCACCAGTCAGCTCCTAGCATTCCACAAGGAAAACTCAGGCCTTGCTAAATATAACTACAATCAGTCATCGCCCTCTCAAGAGGTAACAATGTTGATAAACACCTATGTAAAGAATGGCCAATTACCTGTGGCTCATAGCGAATCACAACATCATATTCCATAGAATATGGAATATTGTCGATATAGAATTCCAGATATGCCCCTTCAGGGACTCTTACAAATCCTATTCCAGTCCAGGATGGGATACGATCTTGAGAATACTGGCGCTCAACTATGCTCACTCCCTAAGGAAGAGGGGAAGTTATTGAAATACTGGAAAAAAAAAATCAAATGTAACTAAAACATTCCTGTTCAATGGTAGGAACAGAAATCCACAGTCATAAAAACTCCACCGACCAACTGTGGGTTAACAGGTTATTTCTGTATTTACGTTTTCTGGGTTGCTTTGTTAGTTATTAAAATCATGTGTTATATAGAAGACAAGCTCTCTTTTGTACACATAGATGTAGGTATATCTACACTTTGCCTTCTCGTTTGCAAATACAACACTTTTTCTTTCATTGCACAGAGACTGAATGAAACTATTATTGCACAGTTCTTCATCAATTTATTCATTGTAATGAGATTTAAATTTAAAATATCACTGATATAAACCATTGATCATGTTTAAAAACAAGCTTGCACAAAACCGAAACACAAATAAAGTCAATAAAAGTTATTGCTACAATCCAGAGTGTAACCAATGTAGCTTTACTCATGTTTTTTCATGTTGTATTTGTAATTATTAGAGTTTATCTGATCATTGCTGAGCACTCACATCCAGCACGTAACACACACCTGTTAGCATTCAAATAGGGCAGTTAGTGTAATTACCTTTTAGAAGCCTGTTTGACTAGAACTTGGCTACCCTAACCAGCAGTTAAGGTCTCCTCTTAAAGATTCAGACAATAGAATCCAGACAAAAGATGAACATTAAAAGATAGAGAATCCAGGGCAGACGGGCATAAACCTATGAACTAAAAACATGGCCATTTCCTTTGGTCTAGAATTTCTGTTTTTTATCTGGTACTTTTATATAAGATTATGGAAGTATTTGATACTCAAAGTTCCTGTTTGAAAAAGATCAAAACCAATGAATCTGTATAAAAACAAGACAACATCCTGCACATTCCAAAGAAATATGTCTTAATAAGAAGGTAGACAAGGTGGGTGAGGTATTATGCCAACTTCTGTTGGTGAGCGAGACAAGCTTTCGAGCTTACACAGAACTCTTCTTCAGGTCAGGTCAGGTTAGCTAGGAAGGGATGCATTTTAAGGAAATGTAAATATGATTATTACATCAAGATGACCCTGTGACAGACTGACAGTTTCCCATATTATCCTGAATTAACTTTATTCAATAAAGTTCAATCTTACTGAATCAGGTTTAATACCTTTGGAGTCCATTGTACCAAAAATGCAATTGTGTATGTATTATTGTGGCATTGTATGTACCTTCTCTAATAGGAAGGGGATGCTAAGGTAATACCTTTGAAGCCACTCTCCACCCCTCCCCCTGGAGAGGTAGAGACCAGTTCAGAATGGATTCTCAGACAAAGAAAAGAATTTTGGACAAATAGCCTGGTTTTAAACTGGCTCAGGGCCTTCTTCCTGATTCAGCAAATGGACAGGGAACCCTGGTCCATGGAGGGCCCCAATCCTCAGGGTAGGGTTGGAAGGACGGGCTACTAAGGCCCCATAAGATGGGGTGCTTGTTCTGAGCAGAGGCTGTTATGAACTTGTTACCCAGAAGTTCATATCAGCCCCAGCTCAGAACAAGCACCCAGTCGTTCAGGGGGCTTTGAAGAACTAACTAACTGCCAGAGCCCATGCTAGAGTTGGGGTGATCTCTGGTAAGTTTGTAAGCACGAGCATATGGTCTTTTATTGTTTTTAATGTTTTTTCTGTAGTGCTTCTGATAATCAAATGGGCTCGCCTTGCATAAAAAGAGCTGGGTTGTATCTATAGCTCTGGCAGTCACACTGTTAACCATCTCGGAAGAGAAAGCAAGCAGGTGCGCCTGGGTAGCCTGTCTCTGCTGGGAAAAACACAGGGAAAGCTGGAAGCAACTGTGCACCCTGGAAGTATCCCGGTCAGAAGTGAGTGAGACATAGGTCTTCACTGTGTCAGAGACAATGGCCAAGGGAGGCGGAAGCCTGAGAGCGGGTGCCTTTGCTAGTCTAAAGAGGGGGAATTCACATGCAACTGAAACTGTGACAGCCCCATCATGCATTCTCATACTCTACAGAGACAGCATGGCTATAAATTACCCAGGGTTTGAGCAAAGGGACATAGTCCTCCAAGAAGGGTCACATACTACCCGCATGCAGGGAGCTTTTGGGCATGTTTTGAGATGAATACTCATGCTGTGAAAAAACAAGGAGTCAGGACCTAGGATCTTGCAGACAACTCACTGTCTAGTGTTAGAACCCTGCATGAAAATGCAGTTATTTCATCTCACTCTGCCTCACAGAAACATTTGTAAGTATTAGCAAACACTTGACAATTTTTATTTTTATTTTTTTAAGAAAAATAAGTTTTGCATTTTCCAACGGCTCTTTTCCCAAGCAAGTGTTTATGTATCTGCAGATTTCCCCTAAGCTACCCTTCCATTCGCAGGGCAAACTCTTACACAGTAACCAAGATTCATGCACAACCCCTACACCCTGTGCTGTGTTTCAAGTTCTATTCTACATTGACTTTCTTTCTGTAGGATCTCTCCATAAGTTAGGACTTAGCAGAAAAAGCCTAATTTGTCTAACGCTGCAAAGTGACTGCCTTCATTAATTAATTTCAGGCAAACTACTATCTGCTGCTTTTGGAGACAGAGTTACCTCTGTTTCCTTGCTGGAGGCAGATATAACAGTCTAGCTGCAGACTATGAATTAAGAGTAAAGCTGCATTCACAACTAATAAGGGGGCAGGGGAGGAAAAGAGACATGCAGTCTGGGCACAGAGGGCTAACTAAACTAGAGATAACTAACAACATCTATAAAGCTCTCCTTTGGACTTTTAACTGCATCATTACCCATTAATAAAAGAAACCCCACCTATGTGTATAACACCAAAAAAGGACAGCTGCTATGATGCTTGTATGTCTGTTTGCAAAAGCCACATATTCTGTATGTGGGATTTTTATTGAAACAAGCAAAGTGACCCAATGACAGAATCCCTGGATTCTTGAGAAATGCTGTGTTTACAAATCTACGTGCAGTGGAATAAAAGAGACAGATTTCACGTATGTGAAGAGTCAGGAAATGGATTTAAAAAGAAAAACAATGGCAAAATACCTTTTTGCTTCAAATTACCACATGCATTATTATCAATACCCAGCCTACCAGCTGTGAATTGACAGTTCCCTGATAGGATCTGATTCTACATTTTTCAGTGATATCTTTACAAAAACTAAATAGTTACAGCATTGGCCCTTTTTTGAAACATGGGATGCTAACTAAGAGTCAGCAGAGTTTTCCACATTTCTCTTGAACCTGCACATTAAAATTTCCTACTCACAGGACCAAAGTTGGCTTCCTCCGCCTCATAGATGTAGTGGTCTAATGACATGAAGTAATAGCCAGACTCTACTTCATTGCACTGGCGTCCAATCATATGGGGCCGGCATGGACACTGGCCAGTTTCACTTGAGCAGCTGAAATGTAAGGTGAATTAATTTATGTTGTGCATATACTAGGAGAACACTGAGCAGATAGAAAATACAGTAGAACCTCAGAGTTACGAACACCTTGGGAATGAAGGTTGTTCATAACTCGTAAATGTTCATAACTGAACAAAACATTATGGTTGTTCTTTCAAAAGTTTACAACTGAACATTGATTTAATACAGCTTTGAAACTTTATTATGCAGAAGAAAAATGCTGCTTTCCCTTCATTTTTGTAATAATTTAACACAGTACTGTACTTGCCTTTTTTTTTTTTTTTTTTTTTTTTGGTCTCTGCTGCTGCCTGATTGCGTACTTCTGGTTCCAAATGAGGTGTGTGGTTGACTGGTCAGTTCATAACTCCGGGTTCTACTGAACTCCTATATTTATCTCTAACTGTTACATTATAAACTATGTAAGGGAAGAAGCACTTCCAAACAACACTTCATCCAAATATTATTTTTCCCTCTGGGCCTGTGAAGTCAGTATTTTACAAGATTGGGAAATTAGGGCCCAAAGGTTCTGAAGAAGACAGTGTCATTCTTCAAGCACGGGGGACAGAGGTGGTTGGGAGAAGGGCTAAAAACAGAGGCTAACACAACAAAATTCTTGATTCCAAAACCAGCAATTTTATTTACTAAATAATAAAGATACTAACTTTTTTCCCCAGACTGTTTTGTTAATTTTATTGTCCTGGAATTTTCCATACAATATTAAAATAGATCTTTTCTTGCATTGAGCTGGTCAGAATTTTTCCACACACAAAAAATGAAAAATGGCCTTTTTTTGTAAATGAAACTTTTTGCAAAGAACAAAACAAAAACTGTTGACATGATTAAAATGTTGTTTTTCTTGACATTAATAGTTTTTTAAATGAAACTCGTTTTTGAAATTACTGAAGTTCTTCACTCACTAAATAAATTGGCTTTCAGTAAAAAACAAAAATCACAGCATACTTCTGGATAAATGAAAAATTTTAATAAAAATATTGATAAAAATTGGTTATAAATTTTGGTTATAAATATGAAAAATTAGTCCATTTCAAACCATGTGAAACAGAAAAAAGATATTACAATTTGTTCCCCTGTTTTTCAACCAGCTCTCATTCTGAGGCTTATTTGCAAATATTTGAAAAAGTGCAGCAGAAGCCAACAGTTACGCTGGCCACAACTTTAAACTCTGCTTCCATACGCTTTCATTTCCTCCAAGAAGAAAAGCCCTTCTAATAAAAGGAAATCAGAAATACCTTAGCTGTCCCAAAGGGGAATCAAGGAAGTTCTCTCTAAGATAGATTTTAACATTATGGGGATGTTTTCCATATTTGGATATGGATTTCATTGCTTGGGCCAGACCCCTCCTGCTTCCATGGTGGTAGTCCAAAGTTCAAAATTACACAGGAGGTTTTCAGACCAGTTTTGGCTGTTTCAGTTGCTGTGTCCACACACCACAATCAGGGATCCAGAAAACTGTTTATTAAGCTGTTTAACAGAATGACTCTAGGTTGGGCAAACATCACCCATTCCCAAAAGACTACTATAAAGTTAGAAAAAACACTTGTGAAATTCAGACAGTTCGATTACTTTGTTTCAGGCTGAATGCACAGTTCTCTAAGGAGATTTAGAGAGCTAGAAGGAAAGCACATCTGTTCATTCTCCTGCCAGTCAACGATACCCTCTCTCTAGATGGTTTTGCAATCACTGCAGTTAACACAGGACGACTAGACTGGAACTCCTTGCTCCAAAATGGTTGACAGCCCTCCCCACCTTCCCACAACCACCATAAAAAGTTGCTGAGCTGAATGTGTTCATATGAACTGCAGTGAGTTGTTATCTGCACAGGAAAGAGTAAGGAGGAGTAAGTAGTCACATAACAGGCATTAGCATTACTGAGAGTAAATAAGTTCCAGAGTAGCAGCCCTGTTAGTCTGTATCCGCAAAAAGAACAGGAGTACTTGTGGCACATTAGAAAGTAACAAATTTATTTGAGCATAAGCTTTCATGGGCTACAGCCCACTTCATCGGATGCATGCAGTGGAAAATACAGTGGGGAGATTTTATATACACAGAGAACATGAAACAATGGGTGTTACCATGCACACTATAACGAGAGCGATCAGTTAAGGCGAGCTATTACCAGCAGGAGAGAGCTCACCGTAACTGACAACTCTCGTTATAGTGTGCATGGTAACACCCATTGTTTCATGTTCTCTGTGTATATAAAATCTCCCCACTGTATTTTCCAGTGCATGCATCCGATGAAGCGGGCTGTAGCCCATGAAAGCTTATGTTCAAATAAATTTGTTAGTTTCTAATGTGCCACAAGTACTCCTGTTCTTTTTGAGAGTGAATAAATCACTCAGCCACTGGTGGGAAAGGAGACTGGTAAGAGTGAAAAGGAAAGTAAGATTGTCTCAGGGTAGGAAATTGTTTTCTTGTAAACACCCGCTGAGAGATGTTTTTTTAAAATGTAGTTTATTTTCGTTAAATCTTAATCATCCAAATTAAAATAAGCATAGACAAAGTACATAAAAGTGGGTTTAATATTTCATGAATATCTTTAGCATTCTCATGGTGCTACTAATGGCGGAGTCTTGCTTATGTGCATTAATTATGTAAAAAATTGCTCAGTGAAATCCTCATGAGATTCTAAGTTATACTGGGCCAGATGGTCGCCCACCCTGCACTCTTTACTCTGCTGCACTAGTTTCCCATATTGCAGACAGCAACATGGAGGACACCGGAGTCTCCATTCAGCCCCAGTTAGTATGTCCACTCCCATGCATGTAGCTGGGAAGCAGACAGCTAGAGCCTTGGTTCCACCATCCCAATGCACCCGTCAGCATCAGCTATAGGTCTAGTGCAGAGGAAAACTAGAAGCAGACTGTGACTTTCCAAGTCACAATTCAGTTCCTGGACTGCTCTTGGCACAGTGCAGTTACGTATGCAAGGCTTATAGCAAAGCCACTCTTGTCCCCAGGCTAAGGTCTTGTCTACACTATAACCATTTGTAAGTATTATGATGCACTGGTGCTACGGAAGAAGGAAACTCTAGCATAGACAGGGGGCAGGCATTTTTACCACCATCTTTTTATGCTACAGCTTCCCCCTTTTCCATCAGAGCAAAAAAATGCTTCCAACTTTCCCTGGTACAAACCCTAAGGCCTGGTCTACATGTAAACATTAGATTGACCTAACCACATTGCTCAGGGTTGTGAAAAATTTCACACTCTGCGTGACGTAGCTAGGCTGAACTAACCCCAGTGCAGACGCGGCTAAGTCAATGGGCTACATTCTTCCACTGACCTTGCTACCAGCTCTTGGAGAACTGGATTAACTACATCAAGAGAAAAATCTCTTCTGCTGATGCTGGAAGTGCCTACACCTTGGCACTGCAGGGGCACAGCTGCAATGCCATAGCTGCTACAGCTATGTTGTAGACCTGGCCTGAACGCTGGGACAGCAAATGCAGTGGCGCTCAGCGAGTGAATGAGTACAAGAATGTAATTGAAATGAGACTTACTTATTGTTTATTGCTCCCCCTTGGTCACAGTCACAAGGCCGACATCCGTCCATGTCATTGCTCAGGCCCCAGTGTTCAGGCTGCAGAACAATAGGCCATTAATGCTGTAATGAGGTGTTGATTTAAAAGCACTCAGTTTGAACTCTATGCACATCCCAATTTTAAAAACAATACAAAAAACGCTGCAAAGCTATTATAAAGCCACTGAGCTGCCCACACAAATAAGAGACCCTGGTCTATCACAGAACAACCACCTCCAGACAGAACCACTATACTCCACCCCATTAACTTGCCTTTACCCTGAGAACAGAGGGTGTGCTTTGCTGCACATCTGAAAGGTTAACAAATCTAAGCTCTGAGGTGCAAAGTGAAGGTGAGAGCCCGTTCCAAAGCTAAGGGTTGCTCCTGGAGAGCACCCTTCCAACAGCTCCCCCACCCTTAATTAATTATGATTGGCATGAAAAGATGGATTTTCATAGGGAGCCAAGTCCCCAACCATTTACAGCTTTGAAAGATAAAGCCAACACCTTGACCTCCCCCCAGAAATTTAACAGCAGCCAGTGCAGATTATAGAGCACTGACAACATGCTCTCAGCATGGATGTGGCATGACTTGTTCCTGTTATTCTGCAGTATGTCCTCAGGAGACAGACTGACATGCTCAGATTTCCCACATAGTTTATGGGCAGATAACAGTAGATAGACATCTATGAAAGCAGACAACGTACCTGAGATGCTAATGTCTTAGAGCCCTGATTCACGTGATATTGTGTCAGTATGCGTTTTTTAATCCCCAGAAAGTGCTCTAGCAGGGGAATTTCAAAGTCTCACTTTTTTGATATAAGAGAAAGAGCAGCACACCACACACTCCTTAGCTATCATAGCCTTGATTGAGGTTTGGGTAATGGGAGTTAGTCTGATGAAAAACAGCAATATGGCTGGGAAGATACTCAGCACCCTGGGCCTGATTTTCACAGCAGGCCTCTCTTTCTGGCTGGGGCAGTTTTGCAATGGTGGTTAATGGGCAGCACAAGTTTTAGATAATCTCAGTGTAAACTGCCTGATTTCAGGCACAGTCAGGCAGCTAGATAGCTGAACATGAACATTTTCTCCCACAATGAACTTCTGGTGCAACACCGTGTCCCTCAAAATGCAAGTCTGGTTTGAAAAACTGACCTTTGAACACTAGTGTTCCAATATTCCTGGCTTGCTCACTCACTTTCTTGCTTATCCTCCAATCCATCGTCACAACACCTGTTCTTTGTCACTTTACATTCAGAAGGGCCCATTTCCACCGATTCTCTCTCCATGCTCTGCTCTCAATTACTCACACAAGTCTGGCACCATCTCACTCTATACTTCTGACATGCCACACTGCCCCTTTCATATTAGTGTATTTTTCTATTACAAATCTATTCTTATTGCAAGGCTACTTACCAGACACTGCTCACAGTGCCTTCCTGTTGCTAGACGTTTACAATAGCAGCTTCCTGTCTCTGAATCACAAGGATTCCCTCCAGGAAGAGTTCCCAAAGGATTACATGCACAAGCTATATTAGGAAATGCAAGTAAATAAATCAGAACACAAGAGTTTATTTATATTTTGCACAGTATTTAATACAAATATTTACAGTAAGACCATCTTTCTTTTCTCAGTGAGCAGTTTTATTGCACATTCCTGTCTGTATTTCTCCCCTAACTCCCTGCCAGATTTCCATAGACTAAGTAAACGACTTAAACTGAAACCAAGAAAGGCTCTGTAGTGTTTCAACTGAGTTTACAGTAAGATCACCTGGGACTTCTGATGGAAATGGGTGGAATCCAAGTCACTTGAAATCTTCAAATCATGTCCTTCCTTCAATAAAAATCAAGGGCTGCACTAGAAGTTCCTCTTCAAGCTCTAACAATTCCAGGAAGAGCTTTGGATCATACATAAAGTAACATTAGTTTATTCCCATTCCATAAATTGTCTACTTACATTGACAACCCAGGGGATTATCTGCACTTAATCCATAGAACCCTTCTTTGCAGAGGTCGCAACGTTCCCCTTCCACAAATAATTTACAGCGGCACTGTCCAGCAATAAGGCCAGCAGAGAAGTCAGTGTAGCGATCACATATTCCACCATTTTGGGAGCCAAGTGGGTCACAGTTACATGCTAAAAAGGAAGCATTGCATACACCTTTATTAACTACAGTAAAAGAAATACACAGTTCTCAGATCTGATTGCTATAGCTCATTAGACACGGCATTGTTTGCATGTGAAGTCACCAAGTGGCGGCCACTTCCCGCTTTTTAAACAAAAAGCAAAGAAGAGAGGCCACACTTACCTCAGGCCTCCATCAGAAGCATAGAACATCTGTTCATGAACAGTCAGTAACTCAAAGGAGAGGAATGGGGCCCAAGAATACAGATGCAGCTGCTTTGGAATTCTTTAACTGAATGCCTTAGTGATCAAAGTATAGACACAATGTGCTTTAACATTCTGAGTGATGACATTGCACTTACGCTCACAAATGTTAGGATCTCGTATCTCTCTCTCTGGATGCTGAAAGTAAAATGGTTTGCATTGTTCACAGTTGTGTCCCATTGTGTTATGCTGGCAGTCATCACACACTCCACCACTGGTATTTCCGGTTGCCATGTATACAGCCATATCAAAATGGCACTGGATAGAGTGTCCATTACAATTGCACTCTACAATACAAGGCAAAAAAGAGCAGCTTTACTAAAGTAATATGTTTTCACTAAAGAAATATTAGTCTTGTAAATAATATCTTTACAGTTCATTTAATGCAACAAAAACCTCATGAACCAACTATGTAAAATTCATCAAACATTAAAAGCAAATAAGAATATAGGATTTAGAATTGGTATTGTATTTAAACATACTTTTACATGCATTACTATGGCGTCCTTCAGCTGGTCTCCACGGTAAGTCATGGTAGAAATCCAAACACAGTTCACAGTTTAACCCTTTGGTATTATGTCTGCACATGCAGTGCCCGTGGACCTATCATTTAAAAGAATAAAAAACAAATATAAAAATATGATATGTTTGGTTAAAGAAAATAAGGAGGGGAAAAAGCCAACACAATACATAGAGTGCATTCAAATTGGAATGTACCTCACCATTTCCCATCTACCTAAAATATAACCAGTGAGCGTTTGGCATACCCTTGCCAACTACCATTGCATCAAAAACACTTAAAGAGGACATAATTATATACAGAAAGGGCCAGACTGTGATTTCCTTGCCTGTGTGAGTAAATGCTCACCCACACAAGGTAGTCTCATTTTCTTCAATGGAATTGCCTGTGTGAATAAATGGTCACCAATGTGAATATGGAGCACACAGTTTAGCCCAAAATGCCCTTAAGTAACCTATTAGGGCAAAATCATTAAATTGTCCATAATCCATTAAAATAGGATTAGCCACATCAGAACATAGGGTCAACTAGTCTAATACCTTTCTCCAGCAGTGCATACAGAAGCTTTAGAGGAAGGGGGCCAAAAGCTCTTCCACACCAAATTGATGTTTATCACAAGCCTGGCTCAAGCATCAATATATACAGAACCGAAATCAGACAAGTTGCTCCTGTGACTGCTGCCATCTTGGATGACCATGGATTGAATTTGGAGGGAACTCCAGAGCTAGAAGAATGTGTCTCTAGAATCTGAGCTGATGAACTGAGCTCTGCAGGTGGGGCTGTAAACAGACCCATAGCTACTGTGGGCTGGGCACAGAGTACATACTGCATGCTGACTGGCAGGCTAGACTCCCACAAACAAGGACAAAACTTCCTCCCAGATGATGAATCTGCCGAAAAGTTTCCCTCGCACTTTGTGTTAACCATGACAATCTCTTCTCCCACACAACTCCACTTCCCAAAACAACAACCCAACAAACCCTGCTTTCAGACTGGCATCTCACCCAATCTCTTCCCCTTCCAGCAGAAGTCCTACCTGCATCCACTTGGAAAAATCATGGTAAAAACTGACAGAAGAAAGGAAAATGCACCTGACCTATTATACAATATTATAACATGAAGGCAGCAGGATTTTCCTCTGCCCTGCTGTTGATCAATTTGTGTGCTGAACTCTGAAAATGGATAGCCCTTGTAGTTTTCTTTTTATACTAGTTAATATAAATGCAGTGCTGTTCTTGTATAATTAAACTATCTCACCCTTTGACCCTGCTATTTGCTTCAATAGAAAGAAGGTCCATAGGTTAGTTCAATGTTGCATAAAAATACATTCCCTTATATCCATTACAATACTGTTCCTTTTATTTTTATCAGGTCTTTCATATAATTAGAAAGAAGAAATTTCAAGATGTTAAAGTAACTTTAAACTACTCTCAGCTCTCGGTGTTTGAACAACAACAAAAATGGTGAACACTGTTTTATTGTTTGGAAATTAAGAAGAAAAATAAAGGGCTAAATTCTGCCACTCTTACTGATATACTTTAGTACTAATGTAATATATCTTCTCAATGTGAGTAAACGGGACAGAATCAGGCTCAAGGCATTTTAACATGGTTTTAAGTGTGAAAAAGTGTGAGCATTTACCATTCCTTCCACCTCTTCATTAAAGCCGTCTACTGGTGCACACTCACTGGCATGGCCATAACAGAAACAGTTCCCACGAACCACCATGTCATAAATTGCATAGTAGTACTTTTCTTTGATTTCCATTCTAGAATCTAAGAGGTTGTCTCCCAACGTATGTAACTTGGTGAAACTGATTCTTAAATTTGTGATTTTTAATAGGTCTGCAAGGAAAAAAGCAAACAAACAGTTGCTTGAATTAGCTACTGAGTTCTATGAACTGAAGGAAACCAAGAAAACTGCAGATCATAAATTATGGGAAACCTCACATATCTCAATATAGAAAATTGCTCTATAATATAATATCTGAGATTGTAAACAAGACTTCATCTTTTTTAAATACAAATTTCCCTCACTGAATCCTCCAGCTACAAATACCAGAGATTAATTGTTTTCTCCCCAATATGATCACTATATATACACTAGATTAATTTAAACAAAACTGGGATTTATTTTGCTGTTGATACATACATCGACAGAATATTAACATTAATGGCACATGCATCAGTGCCACAACAGATGTCTTAGTTTTCAACCACATTTCGGATTTAAAATGTAAAATGGGTCGGGGTTAATATTAAGGAAGTACTGACAAGTGGAGTATGAGCTTCAAAGACTGTGTGCATGTTTGGAAGAACTTGAGATGGAAATTGCAGAAACACTTAGGATACAAATATAATCCTCTTCTTTATATGCCCTCACACCCTTTTAATATAATTAATTGTATTTTGATGGGAAAAACCACCATCTTGATCCTACCAAATAAAAAGTAACTGTTCTCACAGGAAGAGGTCTCGCAGGAAGACAACATTATAGCAATTAATTTGACCTTTGACTCTTTCTGCCTTGATATTATTAAAACCTTGTTTTTCTCCCATGTTTGAAAATACCCTCGGCCTAAGCTAGTAAAAATAGAATTCCTTATAAATTTCTCTTTTTAAACTTTGGTTAAACAGAAAACACTGAATCAATGTAGCAGCCAGCATACAGCCTTCTACTGGAGTTCTTTTCCTTTGCTGTCTCATCCAGGCAGCTTTACACTGTTAGATACTAACTTAAACTAAAGCCAAATCCTGTTGTCCTTATGCAAGTAAAATGCCTAAAGAAGTTTCTTTTTCAAATTGTATGCTTTCATACAGCAGCAGATTTGTATGTTTGCATTCCTTTGTCCCAATAACTGTAAATAATTGATGCATTACTTTTAATGTCTTAGGAGTGAATCCTACAATCAGATCAATGTGGGCAGGCACTCAGTATTGCCAACTCCAACAATCATGAGTCAGACCCACAAAAATCTTTAGCTTAGCTAAAAATATCATGAGATTTAAAAAAATAATCATAAATTTGGGGTTTTATTTATCAGCTTTCTTTGGCGGGGGAGGGGTCACATTTTCAAGCTCTTCTCTGAAACAATGAGGTTTAGAATTCCCCCACACACACCTTTTTGGGAAAAAAAAAAAAAAAAAGGAAGTGGAGATTCTCACATAATCCCATGACACCAGGAGTTGAGCCTTTACGAAAAACATCAACCGTAATGAGACTCATGGTAAAAAACCATGAGTTGGCAACACTGGTTCTTATTCCCATGTGGAGACCCATTAAAGTCAGTGGAGCGGACCCCTGGTTCCTGGTGCAGTTCTGAGGCCGTACTGGGGCTGATTTTTTGCTTGTAAGTTCCCCCCCCCCCCATTTAAAAATACAAGAGTTAGAATGCGAAAGAAAAGTAACTATGTACATACTTTGAATTCTTGGACTATATGGGTCTTCAATTCTAAAAGCTGGATCTAAAGCACGATATATGACCTAAAGAAAAATGAAAAATGAAAGAATCAACCTTAAAATAAGGGATCTCGAAATGTGCAGAGAAAAAGTCTTCATTATATATAAAAATAACCTCCAACCTCTCCCTCAGTTGAAGGTTCAATGTCAGAATATCGGGAATCACAAATGATATCGTCTACTTTCTTCATGGGTCCAGTTGAAACACCAGGAAAGGAGTTCTCACAGTCATATGCAAAGTATCTATATACTTTCCAGGTTTTTCCAAAATCAGATGATCTTTCTATTAGCATTGCAGCTGGGCGGAATGTCTTAACAAAACCAAAAAACAGCAAATGGTTATATACTATTAAATATTATTTGGAATCAATTGTTAGAAGGAGCAACTCGTGTGCCTGAATTTCAAGACTTCTTCTATAGAATGATATTTTTTCTATTTTCGTCCCAATTTTCTTTTTACTACTGCTACTACACACAAAGAAAAGGAGTACTTGTGGCACCTTAGAGACTAACACATTTATTTGAGCATAAACTTTCGTGAGCTACAGCTCATTTTTGGAGACAGATTATGGTAAGGCCTTCATTTGAATCATGCAAATCTAATCAGAGAGTATCTTTGGAATGATGATATTTCTAATTATAGGTACGCAGACATTTAAACATACTCATAATGCAACACACAAACTTAGAATAAAGGATTGTTTACTGTAAGCTACTAAGACTTCAGATTCCTATTTAAAATGAAGGTAAGAGAGAAATACTTGGAGAAAGATGATTATTTTTTAAGGTCAGTGAAAAAAGTGCAGATTCCCCAGTTATTGTAGCTCCCCATTTTATATCCCAGTCAGTCCTGGCTCACAGGAAGATCAAAGAGGCCTCTCATTTCCTGTCAGATGGGGCGGGGCCTAGAACGATGGAGCACAGAGGAGGGAATCCAGTTATACATATTTCCCCTTTCTTATCAAGAGACACATACAGAACAATGGTAATATTTTTCCATTTTTCCGGCCCCACCCCAGAGCCCTCACCCCCCTCCTGCATCCCAACTCCTTGCCTCAACCTGCAGCCTCCTCCCACACTCTGAATCCCTCAACCCCATCCCCCCCAGCCTGGAACCCCCCTCCTACACTCCAAACCCTTCACCCCCAGCCCCACCCCAGAGCCCGCACCCCCAGCTGGAACCATCACCCCCTCCCGCACCCCAACTCTTGGCCCCAGCCCAAAGCCCCCTCCCACACCCTGAACCCCTCATTTCTGGCGCCAGGCCAGAGCCTGGACCCCCATTTAGAGCCCTCACCCCCTCATACACCCCAACCACCTGCCCCAGCCCAGGGAAAGTGAGTGAGGGTGGGGGAGAGCGAGCCACCAAGGGAGGGGGAATGTAGTGAGTGGGGGGGCAGGGCCTCAGGGACGCGGCGGGGCTAGGGTGTTCACTTTTATGCGATTAGAAAGTTGGCAATCCTAATCTGTCTGCATGATCTTTCTTAGTGCTCTAACAATTGTCTTGTTGGTTGAATAGGCAACTGAAACTGGTCTTTTCCCCACTAGATTGAGAAATTCATCCTCAGCCAGTTTTATAAGACTCTGCTCCCAGGATCCATAATGACTTTGCTTTAACCGACTTTGACCAAACTTTGACATGATCTGATACAATCTAATCCTTTCTTTATTTTATATGAATAGTTTTTCTCCTTACCTACCAGCATTTCAAATAACTAAATTAATATATGGTTTAATACATGGCTTGCACGGAGAGGACAATGTCAGCAACAGTTAGTTCATTTGTTTTATATATGTAGGCAAGACCCTCCAAAAGCCAAACACAAAAGTAGGTCTATCAGTTTTAAAATGTATTCCTGCTTAGCTGAAACAAATCATCCACAGTACTAACTTGTGTCCTACAAACTAGAATTTGATAATTTAAGAGTTAAGATTGCTCCAGAGCAAATCCCACCAAAGCAATTACTAAAAATCAATAATGTCATCATTGAAATCAACATTCACATCCATACCAATCTCAAATTTCACGCCTTTCCACCCAAACACTCTCCATAGCCACAACTACATAGCAAACTCACTTCCACTTTGAACACAGGAGCACTCACAATGCATGTATTTAATCCCTCATGATCACACCCAAACACAAACCCTTCACTCTGACCTCACCCAGACAAGACACATCAAACCAATAGGTGTACATGCAGCATTAAATAGGTCTATTGCCCATAAAAAAAGGTACAAGATCAGAGTAAAGTTTTGCATTTGAGTGAGAAGCAGCCTTAATTCAAAATTAACCAAGATTTTTGGTGTAAGGAAATTTGCCAGGCTTTTTAGGAAGTATCTGATGACTATTGGCATGAATAGCCATCAACAATTATATGTATTATTATTCATAATTTGATTTAGCACTTCGGAACCCCAGTATTAGCCTAGAGCCCCATTATTTTAGGCACTGTAAAAAAACAGAACAAAAAGACAGTGCCTTCCCAAAGATCTTATAATCTAAGGATCCTTACTGGTTTTCGACTGGAATGCCCAGTCGAAAAGGGAACCTGGTGGCTCTGGCTGGCACCGCTGACCATGTGTTAAGAGTCCAGTCGGCAGCCCCTAGGCTTATGGGTGGCCAGGGAGGCTCTGCACGCTGCCCCCAACCTGAGTGCCGGCTCCACAGCTCCCATTGGCCAGGAACTCCGACCAATGGAAGCTGTGGGGGTGGTGCCTGTGGGTGTGAGGACAGCACGCAGAGCCTCCCCGGCTGTCCATGAGCCTAGGGGCCGCAGGGACCTGGTGGCTGCTTCCTGAGAACTGTGGTAAGCGCCGCTGGGACCCTGTACCCCAAATCTCCTCACACACCCCAACCCCTTACCCCAGCCCAGAGTCCCCTCCCGCACCCAAACTCAATCACAGAGCCTGCACCTCCACCCCAAGACCCCTCCCCAGCCCTGAGCCCCCTCTTGCACCCCAAACGCCTCATTCCGCCCCATCCCAGAGCCCACATCCCCAGCCAGAGACCTCCCCTTCACCGCAAATCCCTCATCCCCAGCCCCATCCCAGAGCCCACCACCCATCGAGCACTCCAAACCCCTAGGCCCCAGACCAGAGCCCCCTCCCACACCCTAACCCCCGCCCCAGCCTGGTGAAAGTGAGTGAGGGTGGGGAAGAATGAGCAATGGAGGGAGGGGAGATAAAGCGAGTGGGGGTGGGGCGTCGGGGAAAGGGTGTTCAGTTTTGTGTGATTATAAAGTTGGCAACCCCTACTACTATGCCTTTCACATAGCCCTGCAACCCCTTGCATTGCTGCACTCTTCCTCCTGCCACTCTCAGTCCTGTCCCTTGCTCCACAATTCTCTGTACATAGACTAATTTTCCCCAGGCTCACTCCCCTTAAGCAATCCTGTTCCCACATGTCCCAATCCAGTCCTCCTTAACAAATCTCTCCTTCCATCTTTCACCATGACCCTATACTGCCTTACCACATTCAGTTTTTAAATCCTAATACACACAGACATTTATACATACAGTGTTTGGAAGCTGAGTTTGGTAAGGAAATATGGGAGCTTGGTGGGGTGCCACCTTGTGGGAGAGTAACTTGTGATGGGTCATGGTGGAAGCAGAGGTGTGTGTTTGAGATGTAGCCCAGGGATATTATAGAGTATTCAGTTGTCCTAGAAAGTTAGCATGTAAAATTTAGAGATTAAATTCAGCTATGGAGTCACTACTAATGCCTTCATAATAAAATGTACTTTGAGACACATGGTACATAATCTGTCTCTCCAGGACATCTGTTTGAAAGGAAACAAAGGCACAGATGTCCTCTTGGACACATTTTCATTTGCCAAGTGAAAATGATTGCTTACAAAACAAAACAAAAAACTTGCAGCTATGTCGATTTTGATAATGATCTTGTAAAATACAAAACGCACAAAGAACAAACAGATAACCCAAAGCACAGTTTTTGCACACTTCCATAATCTTGAAGTCTAAAATGATGGTAAGACCCCACAGTTCCATTTTTGCTACAAAAACCCAAATATAAAATGCAAGTGATCAACAGAAGAGCGCTTCAATCTCCTTCTATTTTATGAGTTTTGGATTTATTCAAAGCAGAAACTTATCTGTTTATACAAAGATCGTCAATTAAAAATTTGACACCAACAGGCTTATGAAGTCCATCTCCCCTGCATTCCAATATTAACAGCATTTTTAATGCATTTATTAAAGCCTGTGTCTTCAAAACTGGAACATTATATATATCCATCTATCTTAGTCTAAATAACCAGTTAAGCCCACAACTGCCCTCCATGACAGATGTTAGATTACACAGTGCTCCAGTTTGTGATTTGTGAGAATGCTATGGATTCTTTACCTTGAAGGTCATAATGAGATGAGTGAAATGGAATTCAGCTTCCAGATCCAGCTGGAGAGTTACATTTTCCAAACCTAAAGGCAGAAAAAGGAAATTCTACAGTAAACAGGAACATTTCTCAGCAATAACTTCATCATTTTCCTAAGAGACCCTCATTCTGGTAGCATAAGGATCTTTTTCTTGACTTTGGCTGTTATGTTGTGACAGAACAATGTATGGATTAGCACTACAATAAACGTTAGGGAATTGCGGTGAAGACACAGTGTTTGCAAACTTCCTAAACATCACATTACATGGGATTGCCAATTGGAGATATTATTTCTTATACAGTGCTGAATCTGTATTTAGTCTGTATGACATTTAGCATATTTCACTTTACCCCAGTAGTTGAGGTATTTCCAGTATCATTATCCTGTTTTACAGATTTTACATTTTACAATACCCCATTACTCAGGCATGGGGAGGTTAAGTGATTCACACACAAGATCACACACAATGCAGAACTAGTCTGGTATCCAACCTTCTGCAGAGGCCTCTATTGGATGCTTTAGAAGAAAGTGAAAAACTCTACAGTCCACTAAGGATGAAATCCTGGCCCTCACTTCGCTCTGCATGAGCGAAAGGCCTGACGTGCAATGGAAATGAACCATAATGCTTTCTGCTAGGAGCTGGACTGCTGAGCTCTCATGCAGAGGGATTCTGGAATTCTGCAAATGGCTCTCTGCCTAGGAACACGGGTGTTTGGGGCAGCCTAGTGATCAGGCGAGGGCCTGAATTAACTGGACTAGTACCAACAAACTTCCCTAAGCCCCATGTAGGTCCCCTGCCCAAAGCCTATTTAATTCTAGTTTTACAGACGAGGATATTGATTTCACTTCTAGCCAGTTACGCAATGCTGCATAACAGAAGGAGCTGGGGCATTCTTTCCTGTCCCCTGTGTCAATCAGCATACACCCAAAGCATGAGACTGGATTACCCTTATCTTGGTTTGTATAACAGAACTAAAGTTGCTAGACAGAGGCAGATACAAACAGATAGCCGGGGGACTGGAGGTGGCCTCCCTTATAATGCCCTGATGAGAAGCCCTGCCCCCTCCCTCAGCTGCTGATAAGATTCAGGGTGATGGAATTCATACCATAGTGGTGATGCTGGACACTGGCTGAGGGCTCCAGTTCTAGTATCAGCCTCTGGCAGTGGGTCTCTCCAGTTGTAAGACACACACACACCTGCCCCCAACCTCTGCTTGTTGGATGGGAGCTTTTTCCTCTCTCTTCTTTGACCTTGACCTCAGAGCCTCCTGGCTATCCCAAGGAAGTGAAGGTGTCTTTGCTACTCTGCCCCAGCCTATTTCCCAAATCCTCCTCAGCCATGTATATCCCCCATACCTGCCTCTGATGTGGCACATAGTTTTCTGAGTGGTACAGTAGAACCTCAGTGTTACCAACACCTCGGGAATGAAGGTTGTTTGTAACTCTGAATAAAATGTTATGGTTGTTCTTTTAGAAGTTTACAACTGAACACTGACTTAATACAGCTTTGAAACTTTACTACGCAGAAGAAAAATGCTGCTTTTAACTATCTCAAATTTAAATGAAACAGCACAAAAACAATTTCCCCACCTTGTCAATTTTTTTTAAACTTTCCCTTTATATTTTTAGTAGTTTAACACAATACTGAACTGTATTTGCTTTTTTTTCTTTTATCTCTGCTGCTGCCTGAGTGCATACTTCTGGTTCCAAATGAGACGTGTAATTGACTGATCAGTTCGTAACTCTGAGGTTCTACTGTATCATGAAACTGCCATACACCTGCCGCCTACAACTTCCTGAATATCAGCAATGAAACCCAGCAGATTCTTGCTAATTTCACTCAGCAGCTGCTTGGAGAAACTTATGGGCAGAAACAGAGGCATAGGAGCCCTTTTGTCTACACAGTCAGAGATTGCACTGCAGGGGTTCACAGTTGAAAGATTATTTTTATAACTGTAAGGGATAGAAGCCTACAACTGTTTTTCAAATGAAAGGTTAAATGTTACAGAAATTGACTTTTCAGGTCCCCTCACTCATTAATGAAAGCTTTCCAACTTACCAGCAGCAAGAGAGATTTTTCAAGTTGTATAACTATAAATGATCAAAATTTTAGGACTGTATACTGAAGGAAGATAACACAACCAGTTATTTGATGCATGTGAAAAGATCTCTTGAAACAGCTGGAAACTCATTACATTCTAGTTTGTAGCATAAAAACAAATAAGATGATTTAAAGGGGTGTGGGGAGGGGAGGAGAGGAAGACAAGTAGAATAACCCAAAGAAATATGGTGCTTTCCAACTTTTAAACAGCTATAATTTTGTGTGGGGAACACATAGAAATACAACGATCCTTGCTGCTTTATGCCTACATGGAGAAAGAAAGAATCATTTGTTGTTTATTTTTGAGGGACATTTGCGTGACCTTATAAGCTAAAACTTTTCTGTTGGTAGGTTGCCAAGTCTATTGCAAAAAACATGAGTTATCTGGAATGCTAAACTAGAAACAGTGGAGACAGATAGCTAGCTGGATTAATCTCACTTGTTAAAAAAGGACATCAAGTAAACTTCTTTTTAGTGGGCTAATAAAGCGTTTTTCAAAACATCACAGTGTTCGTTAAGTTACAATAAGAGCCTTTGCCAACATATTTGCCAAATACTGTGCCTTCCATACTCTTTTTTTTTTTTTTTTTAAAAAGGTTATCTTAGGAGCTTTAGGAAATTCTTAGGAGCTTGAGGAAATTCAGGCAGGCTGGGAGCACAGCTGTAAAAGTAAAAAGGAGTGGCTTACTCCGGAAATAAATTTTAGAGGGGGAAAAAACCCCACAAAACTAATGTGTGTGGTTTTTATTTGCTTTGATTTGCTTGCTTTGTTCATTTATATTGTTTGGCAGATGAATACATAGCCTGAGTAGAGAAGTGAGGTGATAGTGAATAATGAGAGAGTGGCCCTGATTCTTCACTCCTCCTGAAGGGCAGAGCCAAAGTGGCTTTAAGCTGTAGGAGTCCTATCCAGTCTGTGGCATAAACTGGACCAGCCTCAGGGTACTTGGGTGACAATGGCTTGAGCACTGTGCACTCTAGCCACACCTCCTCCCTCCACTGACAGGCATGCTATGCCAGAGGCTGGGAGGAACAACAGTGTACAGCTGTTCTGCACTGGGATGCTTCTTGGGGGCTGTTTCCTCCCTCTTTGCTCACTCCACTAAGCACAAGAGATTTGGGCACAATATACAAAATCTCTATATATTTTTAAAAAACCTTAATAAGAGATTCCTTAAAGCTTATATTATACTTTTTTCCAGCACTCCTAAAGTTCATAAGACTGTTTATAATAAAACACCACTCGAGTATAAATCAAAGAATCTAGCTTTACCAAGGGATCTGTGCTTAACACACTAATGCTCCATGCAGCACTAACAACCCTTCAAATAACAACAAAACACACAAGAACCTTTAAATCAATCAAGGGTGACCAATTCTGTTCACTAGAAAAGATCCTCAGATGAACTACATACCATTTTCTGACTGCCACCACAGCTTGAGACGGTTTGGTGCAAATGTTGTGACCACATTTTCAATAAGATGGCTATCAGAGTTGAGAGTCTCGTGGAAGGGGACCAGGGAATTGCAGGAGAAACATTTTTTGTCCTCCTGAAATAATAAGACAATTAACTTATTAGTCTTAGCGTTGGTTATTGTATCAAAAAAGGAATAGTTGTTCCCTGGAGATAAACTTATTTTGCATTAGGGTTACGTCTAGCTCTTCGTGCCTTCGGTGGAGTGAATCAAAAAGATTTGGTTTTTTTACTTTAAAAATGAAAGAAAGCATAATTTACTCTTAAATTAATGTAAATTGAAGGCCAAAGGGAAAAATATGACAGGAATTCAATAAGCTTTAGTTTTATTGGAAGTATGTTTTACTTAAAACTAATTCCAGGGACTAATTACTCTCTAGCACAATTCAAAAGTAAATATTAATGTTTACAGAAAACTATTAATCTGATTTATGCTGAAACATAGAACCAGAAAACAACAAGTTCAAATGCTCTGTGAAGTAGTGTTTGCTTCTCCAAGTTACAGATATCCTGGACAAAGCCCTGTGCAGCTCAAAGTCCCCTGTAAAGCTTTAGTGTAGGTCCTATTTACTAGGGTGGAATTTCACCACTGAGTCCAAATTTTCAAGCATATATTTAGGTTGAGCACACACATGGTTATGAGCACAAATGCAACCCTAACTTGTGCATGCAGCCCCAAGTTGCACCTGTTTGAAATCATGGGCCTCAGTGACTAACCCTCCTCCACAGAACAAGCGCAACATAACAGCTGTCATTATCTATTCATTCGTATTGTAAAGGTGCCTAATATGCCAGAGCCACTTGTGATAGGCACTGCACAGATATAACGAAGAGACAGTCCCTGCCCAAAGGAATTTACATCTAAATGTAAGACGACAGACAATAGGTGGATATGACAGACCAACAGGGGGAGCTTGAGATAACGGTAAAACAGCTTGAATACACAGCTGGTCACAGTGCAGGAGCCACTAACTATTGTCAAGTGTTATGTGGGCATCATGGCTCGGATGGGTTTTACAGAGAGATTCAAAAGAGGACAATGTGGTGGTATTGGGGATTTTTTACTGGGCGCTCCTTCCAAGCAAGCATAAGGGCAAGCATGGTAAAAAGCAGAATGGGGCATGTCCAAACACTGGACAAATAGGCAGTTAAGGATGGCCTTGTTGGCAGCGTGGAGGCTACATTCACATTCACTCAGCCCTTAGTAAAACAGCACCTCAGCAGTCAAGGATCTGAGCATTAGAGATGTTGCTACAGTATACAGTAAGTGATGCTGTTTCACACAGTTCAGTGCCATTTATGGCGCCCTTTTCCTGGTAGTCCCCAGTCACAGAGTTCATACTCCACAAGCCCTCGGTCATTCCTGCCATGAGCAAACAAATCAAGACAAGTCTCTGTGGTCTGTGTATCCTCCCAATTCGTTATGCATGTCCCTATCATTTTCCCATACAGTCAGATTATTTGGGCTAATCTATATGAGCACTCCCAAACCAGCCAGAATAGGGGTCCCAAATATAGACCCAATCCTCCTGCCAGTGAAATCAGGGTCAAAGATGTCTATTATTTAAATTGGAGCAGGACAGTTCCCTAAGGGTTCACTCTCACAGACTTCTGAGCATCCGCAAATCCTATTTTTGCCAGAGAGAGGTGGCAAATTTCAGAATCCCCTTTCTAACCATGTCTTTTCTGCCATACTCTGCACCTTTGAGGGGGAGGCGGGGAGCAACAAAAGCAACCAAGGATACAATGCTGACTCAGAATATTTAATTGCAAGAATAAAAATAAGGGAACACTTGAAATCTTGCAAGTTATGTCAGAAATTTTACTATAGCCATAGTGGGGCCCAATCCTGCAAAGTGCTGAGCACACTATCATACTAAACGAGCTGACACAACACGTTTGTTCAAGTATACTATGAAGCAATATATTTTGGGCCAAATTCTACGGTCCTGAATGGAACAAGACTCCCATTGCTTTCAGACGGAGTTTTGCTCCACTTAGAACAATAGAATTTGGGCTAGTGTTTTTGACATTGTAAACTCAGGTTGAGATTATTTATCTACTTTCAAATGTAATATAGCTCCATTTATACTGACTGGTTTTTTTACATGTATCCATAGTCCCTTCTGTCTTGGAAACCTGGAATTTGCTAAACTATTTTTCACATAAAGTCATATTTTCTATTTAAAGAGGGGAACTAGAGAAGCAAGGACAACTTTGTTTTCCTTGATGACACATACAGATTTAACTACCCTCCCTCATGCCAAATGCCAGAATTTAAACTATAAATGTAATTACAGACCGACTTTGATTCAGGAAGTGGTCTAGACGGCTCTGTACAAGCCTGAAAAAGTATGAATTGAACTCCCTGTACCACATTATTACTTAACTTATCAAGTTAAATTGGGTTTAAACGTATAAGTACATTAGGGTGCAAATAGCTAGACATGCTATTTATACTGCCTCTATATCACAGAATTCGAGAAATCTAGGGCTGGAGGGGACCTTGAGAGGTCATCTAGCCCATCCCCCTACAATGAGGCAGAACAAATATTTGTCTAACCTGTTCTTAAGGGGATTCCACAACCTCCCTTGGAAACCTATTCCCATACTGTACTATCCTTACTGTTAGAAAGTTTTTCCTAATATCTAACCTAGATTTCCTGTGCTGCAGATTAAGCCCATTACTTCTTGGCCTACTTTCAGTGGACATGGAGAACACTTGATTGATCACTCTCCTCTTAACAGCTCTTAACATATTTAAAGACTTATCGGGTCCTCCTTTACCTCCTCCCCAATCTTCTTTACTCAAGACTAAACATGACCATTTTTTAAAACCTCTCCTCATAGATCAGGTTTTCTAAGCCTTTTATCAATCTCCTTTGGATTCTTTCCAAGTTGTCCACATCTTTCTTGAAGTGTGGCACCCAAAATTGGACACAGTACTCTAGATGGGATCTCACCAGTGCCAGGTAGAGCAGAACAAGACCTGCTGTGTCTTATGTATGACATATACCCCAGAATGACATTAGCCTTTTTCGCAACTGCATCCCATTCTTAACTCACATTTAATATATGATCCATTATAACCCCCAATCCTTTTCCGCAATATGACTGCCAGCGGTGGCACTAGGCCTAAACAGACTAACCAATTGCTTAGGGCCCCAAGCAACTCAAGGGCCCCCGATTTAGTATAACACCCAATATATTGTTCATCTTATTTAGTGTTTTGTTGGGTGGGTGGGAGGAGTTAGTATTTTTAATACTAAATAATGCAGTTACCATTGGCCAGATTGCATATAAGAACATTTTCTGTTTAGAAGTATAGTAGTTCAGGTTAATTTAATCTGACTAGCACAAAAGACTCATCACTGTTAGAGGCAGGAGGGATCCTGCTCCCAGCCCCTGCAGGATTGTTCCATACAGAATTGTCCTAGCTTTGGCCAGTCTAGTTTCAAATGTCACATGTGATGAAGCATCTCCCAAGAGGGCTGGGTGACACTCAGGGCTTTCACGGCCATGCTGGGTGCTCACTCTTTTACAGAGCTGAGGGGGGAGGAAGGCTCCGATTCTGGATCAGGGCTGAGGGGAACAGGGGAATGGGAGGTGCCAGTGGCTAGCACTGGGCGCAGAGCCCCAGCAGTGGGATGGGGGTGGAGGGGTGGTGTTGGCCCCCCTCAGCACAGCATTCCCAGGCAGGTACCGCCTCTGCCCCTGCGCTCCCGCCCAACTCCCCCGCTCCTTTCCTGGGAGAAGGTGCTTCCTTCAGCCAGACAACCCCGGGCAGGAAACGCAGGACGGATGCAACTGTGCAAACAAAGCTGAGCCCCAGGGATGCACTCGGCTTCCTCTCCGCCCCTCCCCAGCGCCAGCTGTTTGTGCAGCCGTCAGCCCCTTCCCCCCACCGGGCCCTTACCTGGAGGTGGCTCACGATGCAGTAGGGCTCGGGCCGGCGGAGCCCGCACGTGGAGCTGGCTGACAGCTGCGAGGCGCGGCCGATCAGCAGGTCGCCGGTGGCCGGGTAGCAGCTGCCCTCGGCGCACCCGGAGCTGTACTCGGGCTCCTGAGCCAGGGCGGCGGCCCACAGCCCTGCACGGGGGAAGGCAGAGCGGGTGAGGCGGGCAGCGAGGCCGGGCGGGGGCAGCAGGTCCCGGGCGCAGGGAGCGCTCGCGGCACTGGGGGGGGCGGACACCCTGGGGCAGAGCTACCGGGCGGGGGGTTCCCATGCGATGGGGGGGGGGCAGAGGAGACCTCCCCCGGGGGGGCTCAGCGCACCCCCCAGGTGAGCGCGCCTGCACCGCTCCAGGATCCCACAGCCCCAGCTGTCTGCGCGGGAGGCAACGCTGGTCCTAACCTGGCCGCGCTGCCTGGCCCGGAGCAGCTGCAGGGACGTGCCCATGCGGGGCCACGGGCAGCTGGCGGCGGCTGGGGGAGTCACTTGCCAGCCGTAGCAAGCTGGGCTCTGGGCGACCCAGCCCAGCTACCGAGACCCTCGGATCCCAGCCCGCGGCTGGGGGTGAGCGCGGCGGGACGATCTGACAACGCTGCCCCCGCTACTGCCCTGGGGCCGGGGGGGGCAAGCCGGGGGGGGGCACAAGGCAAACAGGGGCCTCGCGAATTACCTAGGAGAGCGCCAAGGTACGTCTGCAGGCAGCCCATCTCCCCACGCGCGCCGGGAAGGGAGGGAGGGAGGGAGGCAGGAGAAAGCGCTTCGCCCTATGTGCCCGCAAAGGAGGCGACGGGCTCCGAGGGAGACGGTCCCAGGCTGGGTGGCGGCCAACAGGAAAGCAGCGCCCGGCTCCTCCAGCCCCGAGTCCAGCACTGCCCGGAGAGAAGAAACTTTCAGGCGGAGAGGCACTGGGAGGCGCCTTCACGCAGGCGCGGGAGGGGGGTGGGGGCTGCGGCCCCAGACCCAGGAGAGGAGCTGGTGCTGCTGCCGCGGGTTCCACGGCCGCTCCAGTCCTCGCCTTTGTTTCTGCCCGCAACGCCAAATCGTGCTAGTTGTTTACAGAGTGCATAGTTCCTCCGGGCTCTTGCCAATGTTTGCAGCGCTGCGCTTAGCCATGCGCCTCAGCGGGGCCACGTCTGCGCTGGGGAAATGCAGCACGTTAGGCACCCTGTTCGCTCACCCGCCTTAACTAACATGGTTAAAGGCAACTTAGCACCTAGTGTAGACAGGGTCACGGTGCGTTCCACCGTGTGCTAGTGGATCATAGTTAACTCTTCGGCTAACACGGTTTTAAACATAACTGCCTTGGTCGTCACAAAGGGCAATAAGCTCATTCAGCCAACGTTTTCTGTCATGATCCATAGTCCCAAGGTAATCATGACCTTGGGGGCTACAGAGACCCACTGCTATGGGCTGCTGGTGGAGGTGTGGCCTGGCAGCTGGATGGGGCCTGTGTGGTTATATAGAGAGAGAGCTCAGTGGTTTGAGCATTAGCCTGCTAAACCCAGGGTTGTGAGCTCAATCCTTAAGGGGGCCATTTAGGGATCTGGGGCAAAAATTGGGGTTTGGCCCTGCTTTGAGCAGGGGGTTGGACTAGATAACCTCCTGAGGTCTCTTCCAACCCTGATATTCTATGATTCTAGGAACCCACTTCTCCCTTTGTGCCACTCCCTCCCTGCAACAAGCCCCTTTTGCATCTGTGCAATCTCATCCTTGCCACTACGCCTCCTCCACCTCTTGGCACATCCCTTAAATCAGAACTTTTTATAGGGAACCGGTTGTTAAGATTTTGGCAGCTCATCACTGGTCAAAGCTAAGTGTAACAAAGAAAAACAAACAATATAAATGGTGAAAGTTAGAAGTTTTCAGTTTCAATAATGTAAGGCATTATTAGTAACACAGGAAAAGAATTTTTAAATACAATTTTTAACCCAGAAGTAAAACTTTAAAGGATAAAACAAGATGAACTGTATAGACTGTTTCATTCTGTGAGCTGTGTGTGTCTGCTCACACACACATGAGCAACCAGTGGGGACTTAAGGTCCTCCTCCCTACAAACAGAGCTATATAAAGGGGTCTAGTTATTACACAGTTGTCCCTCAACCCGGTTACAAGATGATTCCATTTTAGTCCTGTCCACTCTGCAACTCTGGCTATGATTTTGTAACCAGTTGCAAGTAACTCAGTTTGCTTTATGTCTATACAGCAGCTTTTCTGTCATCACAGCTGTGTGTTTGCATTCATTCATTCATTCATTCATTCATTGCAGCCATTCGTGATTATCTTCAAAAACTCACAGAAGATGGGAGAGATTCCAGAGGACTGGAAGAGGGCAAATACAGTGCCAATCTATAAAAAGGGGAATAAAGATAAGATGACCCAGGGAATTACAGATCTAGGCACCTTAAGTTTAGTACCCAGAAAGATAATGGAGCAAATAATTAAGCTATCAATTTGCAAACACCCAGAAAATAATAAGTAACAGTTAACATAGATTTGTCAAGAACGAATCTTGTCAAACCAACCGAATAGCTTTCTTTGACAGGGTAACAAGTCTTGTGGTTGGGTGGAAGTTATAAATGTGGTATAGCTTGACTTTAGTAAGGCTTTTGATACTGTCTCACGTGACCTTCTCATAAACACATTAGGGAAATATAACCTAGATTGGGGTCTCAAAGACATGGCCCGCGGGGTTATTGTCTGTGGCCTGCCAGCTCCCTGCTGCTCCACAGCTTTTACCTGGAGTGGCTCCGTCCCGGCACGCACTGGGGGCAGGGCAGACTCCCTGCCTGCCTGCCTGCCTGTTCTGCCTCCGTGCCGCTCTGGAAAGTGGCCGGGACCTGGCGGGGGGGTGGGGGGGGAACACACAGGGGTCTGTGTGTTGCCCTGGTCACTCCTCCAGGTACCTCCCCCGAAGCTCTCATTGGCCTCAGTTCCCCGTTCCCAGCCAATGGGAGCTTCAGGGGAGGTACCTGGAGGAGCGGCCAGGGCAACACACAGACCCCTATGCCCCCTCCGCCCCCGCAGTCCTGACCGTTTCCTGGAGTGGCACGGGGTCAGGACAGCAGGGAGCCTGTCCTGCCCCCAGTGCGTGCTGGGCCGGACCAGCCCCCCAAACCCCTCCTGCAGCCAAACCCCCTGCCCTGAGCCCCCTGCTGCACCCCACACCCCTTCTGCATCCCAACCCCCTGCCGAGCCACCTGCCACACCCTGTATCCTGCCCCACCCTGTTCCCCAACCCCCTGCCCTGAGCCCCCGATGCACCCCGCACCCCTCCTGCACTCCCTGGGGACAGGGAGGGGGCAGAGTTGGGGTGGGGTGGGGATTTCAGGGAAGGGGTTGGAATGGGGGCAGGGAAGGGGTGGGAAGAGGTGGGGCAGGGGTGGGGCCTCACAGAAGGGGTAGAGTGGGGGCAGGGGGTGCGGCAGCGGGGGGGGGGGGTTGCTCAGCAGTGTGGCCCTCGGGCCAATGTACTAGTCCTCATGTGGCCCTCGTGGTCATTTGAGTTTGAGACCCCTGACCTAGATGGAGCTACTATAACAGGGGTGGGCAAACTTTTTGGCCCAAGGGCCACTTCAGGGAATAGAAATTGAGGTTGGGGTACAGGAGGGGATGCGGGCTCTGGGGTGGGGCTGGGGATGAGGAGTTTGGGGTTTAGGATGGTGCTCTGGGCTGGGACTGGGGGTTTGGAGGGCAGGAGGGGGATCAGGGCTGGGGTAGGGGTGCGGGAAGGGGTGCAGGGTCCGGCTGGGGGTGCAGGCTCTGGGGTGGGGTTGGGGATGAGAGGTTTGGGTTGCAGGAGGATGCTCCGGGCTCGGATCGAGGGGTTTGGAGAGCAGAAGGGGGATCAGGGCTGGGGTAGGGGGTTGGGGCATGGAGAGAGGCTCTGGGGGTGCAGGGTCTGAGCAGTGTTTACCTCAAGAGGCTCCCAGAAGTATTGGCATGTCTCTTCTCTGGCTCCTACGCGGAGGTGTGGCCAGGCAGCTCTGCACGCTGCCCCATCTGCAGGCACCACCCCTGCAGCTCTGATTGGAGCACCGGAGGGAGCCATTGGAGCGCGTAGGAGCAGAAGCAGGGCCATACTGTAGTTCTGGGAGCCGTGTGGTGCAGGTCCTGACCCTGCTCCTCATCTCGAGCACTGAGTCGCTGGTGTGGCCCAGGGGCTGGCTTAAAACATGGCTCATGGGCCGGATCCGGCCTGCAAATTGTAGTTTGCTCACCCCTGTATTATAATGTGGATGGATAACTCGTTGGAAAACTGTTTCTGGACAGTAGTTATCAGTTGAAAGTCAAGCTGGAAGGGCATATTGAGAGGGGTCCAACAGAGATCTGTCGTGGGTCCAGTTCTGTTCAATATCTTCATACATTGTTTAGATAAAGGCATAGAGAGTAAGGTTGTAAAGTTTGCAGATGATACCAAGCTGGGAGAGGTTGCAAGTGCTTTGGAGGATAGGATTAAAATTCAAAATGATCTGGACAAACTGGAGAAAATGGTCTGAAGTAAATAGGATGAAATTCAATAAGGACAAATGAAAGTACTCCACTTCAGAAGGAACAATCAGTTGCACACATACAAAATGGGAAATGACTGCCTAGGAAGGAGTATTGCGGGAAAGAGATCTGGGTGTTATAGTGGATCACAAGCTAAATATGAGTCTACAATGTAGTACTGTTACAAAAAAAGCAAACATAATTCTGGGATGTATTAGCAGGAGTGTTGTAAGCAAGACACAAGAAATAATTCTTCCACTTTACTTTGCGCTGATAAGGATCAGCTGGAGAATTGTGTCCAGTTCTAAATGTCACATTTCAGGAAAGATGTGGACAAATTGAAGAAAGCCCAGAGGTGAGCAACAAAAATGATTAAATGACTAGAAAACATGATCTTTGAGGAAAGATTGAAAATATTGAGTTTGTTTAGTCTGTAGAAGCGAAGACTAAGGGAGGGGATATGATAACAGCTTTCAAGTACTTGAAAGGTTGTTACAAGGAGGGTGAAAAATTGGTCTCATTAACTTCTGGTAATAGGACAAGAAGCTATGGGCTTAAATTGTAGCAAAGGTGGCTTAAGTTGGACATTAGGAAAAGCTTCCTAACGGCCAGGGTAGTTAAGCACTGGAACAAATTTCCTAGGAAGCTTATGGAATCTCCATCATTGGAGGTTTTTAAGAACAGGTTATAGAAACACCTGTCAGGAATGGTCTAGTTATTATGTATTATCTGTCTCGAGTACAGATGATTGGACTAGATGACCAGTTGAGGTCCCTTCCTATCCTACACTTCTATGATGCTGCTTAACCATTACTTGAGTATATTCTGGGAAAGCATCTGTAACATTTTGGATTGGAATCCAGACCAGCTGGAGATTCTGTCACCTCCTGCCCTGTAACCTTGGGTGCCTTAAAATGCTCTACAGCTGTGGCTCACAGCCCAGCCCCCAAAAGCATGCAGACAAGCATGCAGTTCCCTGAGCCCCTGTGTGCTGTGCAGCCCTAGTTCAGTGCTTTGACCCCAGCAACCCTACTGTGCTCTCCACCAGCCTTGGTTACTACTTACCCCAAACACCCCTGGTCCCAAATTTCCCCAAGACCCTCTTCCCTGAAACGCTCTCTCCTGAAACGCTCAGAGAATTAATAAGGTTCGTTGCGCCTTAAAGAGACAAAAGCACAACTTATCACTTTAACTGGAGTTAACGATCACTTCAATTCAAACACAGCATGAGGTTGGCTTACACTAAAACTAAAACAGATTTATTAACAAAAAGAGAGGTTTTAAGTTTGTTCAAATACAAGGTATAAAACAAAATGGTCACAAGCAAATAAAAGTAAAAATATTTTCTAATGGCTAAGACCTAATTTAATAATCTACAGTCTTTGTTCAAGGTAGATTCCTTAACAATTTTTAAATGTTTGCCATTTTCTCTCAGTCAGGACCTTTCACAGAAGTACATGGTGCTGGTTTCACTTGACTTCCTAGGTGAAAGATCTTTGCCTAAGCTGGTTTCTCACCTATATTCCGTTCCCAGAGACTTCAATCCCCTTGGCTGAAGGACCCATCTTTCTCCGCTTCCAAGAGCTCTGGCCCCTTGTGTCTGTCCAGTGATGGATGTCGAGATGGTTTCTTCTCTCTCCTTATATCTTCCCAAACTCAGTGTTTTGTCCCCAGACTCAGGATACCTTTTCCTGTTCTTCCCTTCCTGTGGACTTCTCATCCCCTTGCTGATTCGTATGTAAATAGGGAGTCCATTGTTTTTTGGTCACATCTTGCTTAATTTCATTGCAGAGAGGTAGATAGCTGCTTTCCCTCTTGTCTGGGGGAAAAAACCTGTTTTTGGTCACAGACTTTAAAGAATAATATAAGTGAGTATTCATAATTCCTTATATAGTAAAAAGAAAAGGAGTACTAGTGGCACCTTAGAGACTAACCAATTTATTTGAGCATAAGCTTTCGTGAGCTACAGCTCACTTCATCGGATGCATACTGTAGAAAGTGTAGAAGATCTTTTATACACACAAAGCATGAAAAAATACCTCCCCCCACCCCACTCTCCTGCTGGCAATAGCTTATCTAAAGTGATCACAGGAGAGTGGGGTGGGGGGAGGTATTTTTTCATGCTTTGTGTGTATATAATGTCTTCTGCAGTTTCCACAGTATGCATCCGATGAAGTGAGCTGTAGCTCATGAAAGCTTATGCTCAAATAAATTGGTTAGTCTCTAAGGTGCCACAAGTACTCCTTTTCTTTTTGCGAATACAGACTAACACGGCTGTTACTCTGAAACCTGTCCTTATATAGTGTTAGTACATACATTTTGCAATGATATTAATCACCAGTGTATCATTAGCTTTCATAAATGATCTTACCTGGCATACTTTTATAGTACAGTAATATTGTATACAGTCAGTTGATTCAATTATTTATCATTTGAGGTTCAGACCCCCGTCTTTAAAGTTCAGTAAACTCACAACTTATGGGAAAAGACGCCATGTGGTCTGGTGAAGACTTCATACTGGTTCTTCCCACCCCGTCGGTGACAGTTGAGTCGTTACCTCCTCCTCATGTCAGTTTGATGGCTTTGTTTACCATTTTATATAAATACACCTTCATTGTCTCTGCCTGATGACCAGGATGGTCAGCCAAGCAAATACACACTCCACTGTTTAGGGCAGACTGGCCTTATGCATGACTTGCCTGACACATTTTAAGAACATAATTCTAGCACATATCCATAACTCTTTGTACATGCCCTGTACATACACCACACAAGAATATCAATGATCTATTAGTTTTCCAATTATATTACTTGCCATCTTTTGGGTCTACATCATGACAACAGTGTGTTAGGTGTAGTGAGTCTGGCAGGCCTGACAAAAATTGCTGACACAGAGTAAGTGAACTACAGATGGACTTCTGTGTCGCAGTATCCCATAGTGCCTCAGCAGCAGCTGCTTGTGCCAAGACCTCTGGGTATTTTGATTTTGTTCCCCCTTTCCCCTTCTTCCTAGATTTATGGGAAGAAGAGGCTGTTCTGCAGCTCACAATGTTCAACTATCTAGACAATGTCCAGTAAGAGAAAGTGCTGTGAATTTTAAATCAGCCCACATCTTCTGGGTGAAGAAGCCAGCTACACGCTCTGGGGCAGAGTCCTTAGAGATCAGGCACACCAAATGGCACCCTCATGATGGAGGGAATGTGCACTCTGGGATGGATGTCTGACCGCTTACTAGTTAACATTAGCATGGGTGGAATGGTCTGTCAATGCAATAAAATACTGGTGTGCATCACTGCTGACAGGAACTGAACCATGTCCCAGATCAGGCAGCTAAATGCACAGTTAATATTCACCAGTTAGTAACTGATTATTAAGCATATGCTGTTGGGATGCAAATCATGTGTTTAACCAGCCATGCCCCAACTCCTTAGCACCACTGTAAAAAGCTGGTGTGTGGATGGGGCCTCTGAATGTACGTGAGGATATTGCTCATGTTTTGGTACATGTCTAAGGTCTCATCTACCGAGTGGAAGCATGCTGCAGCTGGCTTCTCAGTCACAGTTCTACTTGAAGTGCAGTCTGGCCCTAAGGCTGTTTCTCATTAGTGGTGAGCATTGAAACTGAGCACTTCTGAATGCAGAATTCTCCTTTCTTCCCCTGGACTCTGTGGGGGCAGGAGGGGATGTGGGTGAGACAGGATTTGCTGGGAGAGTGGAGGAGTTTGTTATTGTAATGGTAGCTTTCCTACCTCATCATCAATCACTGGGAAGGCAGGGGGGAGGGGATTGAGCAGCTGAGAGGGGCAAACAGTCACTTCTCAACTCCTACTCCTCTTCTTCTGACCTAATTATTAAACTCTCTGGGCTCCAGAAAGGGGCACATATGGGCTTAATCATTAGGCAACAAAGTTAGCTTAGTGCTGAGAGGAAAGTTTTACTAGTAAATAAATGGCTGGCCTGAAAGATGAGAGTATTTGCCTCCTGCTGTGGTTGCTGCTTTCTGGAAACTGTGAGAACAGGGAGAGGAAACATTTAGGCTGAAAGTAGAGCATAATTGTGGACTGGTAATTCAGAGGTACTTATTGAATATGGCCCCAGTCTTGCAAAGGCTTACACAGATGCCCAAATTTATGCTCATGAGAAATCAGTGAGCCTGCTCACATGAAGATCTTGCGGAACCCCCTGTCCTAATACAACCGTTTTCTTGATGCTGATGGTGAGAGCAAATGCCCGACAGGCACTTGAAAGGCGGTCCATGAGTTCTTGTAGTAGATCTTCATTATGGGCTATGAAGGAAGTATCATCAGCAAATAGAAGTTCCCTGATTAGCCCCTTTTTACTTTGGTCTTTGACTTAAGTCGGGAAAGGTTGAAGAGTTTTCCATCTGATCTTGTGTGGAGATACACTCCATCTTTCATGTCCTTAAACACACAGTTCAAGAGTTCCGAGAAGAAGATTCCAAAGGGTGTAGGGGCAAGAACACATCCTTGCTTCACTCCGCTTTTCATCTCAAACCTGTCCGAAGTGGACTCGTCAAACTGGACAGTTGCTCTCATGTTTTGTGGAATGAACGTATAAGACTTAACAGGGTTGGTGGGCATCTTATCTTTTCTAGTGTTGCAAATAGACGTGTTCTGCTGACTGTGTTGAATGCTTTGGCTAGGTCCACTATGGTGATGTACAATGGTCGGTTTTGCGCTCTGCACTTTTCTTGGAGTTCACACAGAGAAAATATCATGTCTATAGTTAATCTTCCAGCCCTGAATCTGCACTGTGATTCGGGGTAGACACAATTCGCCAGCTGTTGTAGGGGCACTAAGATGACTTTTGCGAAAGCTTTTCCTGCTACACTTAGTAGCGAGATACCCCTGTATTTGTTGCTGTCGCCCTTTTCACCTTTATTTTTATACAAAGTGATGATGTTTGCATCACGCATCTCTTGTGGTACCTCACCCTCTTTCCAGCATTTAAGTAGCAGCTGATGAAGATATGGTAATAGACTGTCTTTCCTGCAGTCGCCGATTTCCACTGGGATGCCATCTTTTCCAGGAGCCTGGCCACTTGATAGCAAATCAGTGGCCTTGCTTCGCTCTTCTACAGTGGGCTCCACATCTAGGCTCTGGCAGGACTGTAGAGCTGGTATTTGGTCCAGTGATTCGCTGGTGATGTTTCTTTCCTGTGCATATAGCTCTGAATAGCGTTCAGCCCAATGAGACAACTGCTTGCTTTTATCTGTAATGATTTCACCACTGTGTGATTTGAGAGGGGCAACCTTGTTGACAGTGGGACCGAGAGCTTTCTGCAGGCCATCATACATGACTTTGAGGTTTCCTGTGTCTGAGGCTGTTTGTATCTCTTCTCAGAGGTTGATCCAGTAATGATTTGCACAGTGTCTGCTTGCTCGCTGTACCTTGGTTTTTGCATGTTGAAGTCTCACTTTGGTGCTCTTTGTTGGCTTTTTGTTGTGTTCCGGAAAGGCTGTGTTCTTAATATTGATGAGAGGTAATAGTTCCACTTCATTTTCTTCAAACCAGTCCTTTTTTGATGGTCTCTTTCCCCAAAATGTAGCTAGGCTGTTTCATGGATTGTTGTTCTTAAATCTTCCCAAAATTCCTCTGCCTTCTCTGGTAATGACTTCCCATGCATGCTAAGTTCAAAAGCCTTCACAAACTCCTGGCATTTCCTCTGGTTTTCAGTGTTAATAGCATTGATTTTGGGCTTGCTCCTAGGTTTTGTTCTAGGTTTTGTAGTTTCTTGGCGTGATGCTGGTAGACCAGGCACTAGTTGTTATGTCAGCTGAGCACTGACAAATTCATAGCTAGGAACCAGACCAGCTCACCTATATGTTACTATTGTTTGAGTTAGGTGTTAGACTTGTAAAGGTGTGTTTAGTGTTTAGACTCTATAAAGTGCTTGTAAGTTGCTTTATGCATTAATCTTACCTGTAATGTCTGTATCCCCTGCTAGAAGGTAATAATGAAAGTTTTGCTTTATAATTGTAAAAATGCCTGCTCTGAACTTGTGAACTCAGACTGCAGGACCATCAAGCAGGACTATCAAAAGTAAATGGGTCATTGTAGGACAAAAACTTTGTTGATTGCCCCACTAATTACACACAGGAGTTTGAACTCTGGGGGAAGGGCATATAAAGATGCTCACAAGAAGAAATAGTTCTCTCTTTTCTGTTTGGACTTTCACAAGGGCTGGAGCTAAGAAACAAAAGCAGAGATTGCAAGGGCCACCATGGGTAAGCCCTAAAAGACATTCAGTGGAAAGATTACTGCTTCTCTGTCACCTTTTGGAACCATAGTAGACTGTAACTCATTTGTGCATATATGTTGCCTCTGTTAGCCTGTAAATAACTCTTTCATTTCTTTCTCCTATTTAATAAATTCTTAATTAGTGGACGATAGGATTGGCTACCAGCATGGTCTTTGGTGCGAGATCTAAGGTACAAATTGATCTGGGGTAAGTGACTGGTCTCTTGGGACTGGGAGCAACCTGAATATTTTGTGATCTTGGGTGTAAGTGGCTGTTTATCTCTATGTCCAGCCTGTGTGGCAAGATAGACTGGAATGCCCAAGGGGACTTTCAGTGACTCCATGGTAAGACTGGCATACTGCTTCAGGAGATCACATTTGTTAGTGGGTTGGTGAAATCTAATTATAGAACATACCACCAATTTGGGGTGCCTGCCTGGGTTTTTGATAGTCTGCTCTGTCGTGAACCACTCCAGACAGTATGACTCATGCACAAATCCTTTCTGGATTGGGGCTGTGAGGAATATTTTGGACTTTTACAGTATGGTATATTTCATCCTGGAATCTCAGAGCCCTTTGCAAAGCCTTGAGTTCCCAGAGCAATTCTTCAGGTCTGGGAAACTTACTAAGGGCAAGTCTGCAGTACAAAATTAAGTCGACCTAAGTTAGTGGCTCTCAACCTTTCCATACTACTGCACCCCTTTCAGAAGTCTGATTTGTCTTGCATACCCCCAAGTTTCACTTCACTTAAAAACTACTTGTTTAAAAAAATCAGACATAAAATACAAAAATGTCACAGCACACTATTACTGCAAAATTGCTTACTTTCTCATTTTTACCATATAATTATAAAATAAATCAATTGGAATATAAATATTGTACTTACATTTCAGTGTATAGTATATAGAGCAGTATAAACAAGTCTTGGTCTGTGTGAAATTTAGTTTGTACTGGCTTAGCTAGTGCTTTTTATGTAGCTTGTTGTAAAACTAGCCAAATTTCCAGATGAGTTGATGTACCTCCTAGAAGACCTCTGTATACCCCCAGGGGTACGTGTACCCCTGATTGAGAACCACTGACCTAAGTTACATCAACTCACAGCCACCACAGTAATTAAACTGCTTTTGAACATCCACACTATGCTTCTTGTGTCGGCGGTGTGCGTCCTCACCAGCAGTGCTTGCACGGATTTAACCGTCAGTGTGGGGCATTGTGGGATGGTTTCTGAAAGGCAGCAACAGGAGATGTAAGTAACGCAGTATCTACACTAACACTGCATCACCCTAACTACATTGACCCAAGTGCTACGCCTCTCGTGGAGGTGGAGTTATTAAGGCTAGATGAGATACATCGGTAGGAGCTGCATTTTAGTGTAGACACTTACAGAGATAGGTTGATGTAAGATGCCTTACATCAACCTAACTCTGTAGTGTAGACCAGGGCTCAGAGTGTCAACCTCCCTGGTCCCTGCGCTTTGGGGGACCCCATGCTTCAGGACGTGGGGTCTAGGGTGGTCTGGGGAGTTAGCGGGGGGCCTGGGCAGGCAGCATCGAGCGACCTGGCCCTAGCCCACCCTGCTCCTCCCCGCCGGCTCCCAGCATTGCTCAGGGGAGTGGGAGGAAGATGGAAAGAGGCGGGGTTGGGGCGGGGGCATGAGGAAAGGGGTTGAGTGGTGGTGGGGCCTGGGATGGAGTGCACCCCCCTAGAGATCGCCCTGGTCACAGCTAAATACAAGGCAGAACAGATTTCTTCCCCAACCCCCACTTCCTTTCCTCCCTGGGACTGGAGGGGTGTTAATGGGTCGCTTCTCCTTGAATGGTCCCTTGAAATATGTGTTAACTACTTATTCTAAATAATCTGTTCCACCTTGTATTTATCTGTGACACTCTGAGTAAGTTTCCCAGACCTGAAGAATTGCTGTGTGTAAGCTGGAAAGCTTGTCTCTTTAACCAAATTAAATTGATCCAATAAAATATATGACCTCAGCCACCTTGTTGCCCTTTGAGGTAGGTAATTATGTTGTACCAATAAAATAAAAACCAGCAGGATCTTATTAAAGGGAAAAAGGCAAAATACCACATTTATTGTGAATACAGAAAGAATCATAGTAAGCAGTTAGTTATAGCTATAACATTCCATTCAATCTCATATTTATTCTCACATTCATTCATACAAACACACACACACACACACACAGGTTCTGCAAGGTTGTTATCATAGTTACCAGCCTTAGAGTTGCTCATGCCAAGCCACTGGCCAGGTGGCCTGGACATGAGGAAGGAGCAGGGCCTTCCAGATGCTCCTGGAAGTTGGTTTGCAGAATCAGACCCCAAAGTTCTCACTTTTTAGAGTCTATTTTTATAGGAATTTCTTCCTATGCCAGTCTATGGGAATTGCTTCATCATGCTGTTGCTGAATCAATCAGCAGATAGCACATTCCTGACGGCTCCAAGATGTTATCTTGTTCTTTGGTTCTCCCATCCTTGAGTCTGTTGGGTGGATTCCAGTCTGCCCTCCGGGGGGTCCTCTGGTTATTTCCAATTGACGCCTTCTTCAGCCGATGGACACTGGATTCTTAGGCTGGCACCTCCCTGATCATTCAGTTATTATCCACACCAAGCATCCATCCACATACATCCTCTATCTCTATTTTAATCACAATTGTTAATACAACAAAAGGGCGGGGAGTCTCTGGGTGCTGTTTCTGTTGTTAGAGTATTGCTTTGAGTCTCTCTCTGTGTGAATTGCTTTGAGAACAGACTCTGTCTTAGAATGTACTAACGCAATTAGCAGCTTGCAAGTTTCACACATAGAGGGAGAGAAACAGTACCAAAACCCAAGAGACCTCTTAATTAGTAATACCCTGGAATTGAAACTCTGGGGAATCAAACTCATTTGTGATTTTAATACAGAACTTCTTTAATATGATCCAACAATTATAGTCATCCTCATTTTACAGATGGATAAACTGAAACATAGAAATACCAGATGATTTTCCCTAAAGGTTAAACACCAATTACAGATAGAACTTCACACCTCTAAAAGAAAAGGCTACTCTGTCCAAACTATAAGTATAGAACAGTGGGCACTGTGTGTAGTTGTCATAAATTTTTTTCAAAGTAACCTCTATCTGTTTTTTTCACTCTCCATGCTCACTGAATTTTTCTCTCTGTTTCTTTTTTCACAGTCTTTTAGGGCTGGTTGTGAAGAATCGAGTTAGCTGGCCGGATGATGATGACCACCTTGACTTCATGGTCAGTGTAGACCAGGATGAACCATACTAGCTATCTTGATTTTTCAGAATCCTGTTTAAACACAATAATACTCTAAAACATAACCTCAGAATACAAGTCAGCCTTTCAAAACCTAGCATGTTTGCAAATTTGGAAAAATGGGTTTGCCCGTGCTTGATTTAATTATTTCCTTGCAGTATTAGCAAGCAAAACATTAGGATACAGCTTGAGAACCAGAAAGTAAATCTGGGCATTTTAACTTGATTGTGTCTTAAAATGTTAAAATAGCTTTAAAATGACATTTTGTAGCATACCATATTCCTCCGGTTGGTGAAGCAGCTTTACAGTCTTGTGTGTGTGTGTGTGTGTGTGTGTTGGATCTAATTGCATGAGTTAAAAGTGTCTTCACTGAATCACAATTCATCTTACGCCCAGCCAGAGGTGAAAGTAAGCCGGTACGCCCTGGTACAGCGTACTGGCAAGCAGCAGAGATGAGTTATATGGGCTCGTGGTTCCAGCAATATTGAGGGCCTGGGGGCCTGGCTCCACCAATGTTCGGGGCCGGGTCTCCCCCCGGTTTCACCTGCTGCCCTCCCACGCCTCCCCCGAGTGTCCCCTGCCCCCCGGGCTGCCCCCTTGCACCTCCCTGGCTCCCAGAGCACAGTGTCCCTGTCTCTCCCCTGCAGCTCCATGCTGCCTCCCTGCATCAACTGCCGCTGCCGGGTCCTAGTGCCTCCCACCTCCTAGTGGCAGGGCACGCTGCCCTTCCCCTACCCTTCCCCCTCAGACCCTTTCATTTTCCAGCGGGACCCTCCACCAGTACAGCCGCCCCCCGTGCCTGCAGTCACCGCTCCTGCCCCACACTGGGCAAGGAGCAGCCCCATTCCCCCACCCCCAGTGGGGCTACAGTGAAGGGCAGCAGCAGAGGATGAGGTGCACATGTGATGGCAGCCCTCACCCCCAGCAGCACCCACCACAAGGGAGGCGAGGGAGATTCCTGGACCTGAGAGGGGCCCTAGGAGCATGTGTAGTGACAGTGGTGGGGGTGAGTGTGCTGCTGGGCGGGGGGAGAGAGGGGGCCCCCTCCCCCAGAGCTCACTCTTGCCAGCGGAGAGAGGGCTGGAGGGAGTCCTCCTCTCTGGCTCCAGTCCCCAGGCAGCCTGCCTGCACCACAAACACACCCCCAGCCTGGCCCCACCCCAGGACCCGTACCCCCAGCCAAAGCCCTCATTCCCCCACACTCCAACCCTCTGCCCTAGCCCTGAGCCTCTCCAACACCCCAAACCCCTCATCTACAGCCCCAGCCAAAGCCCTCGTCCCCCCCGCACCCTAACCCTCTGCCCCAGCCCTGAGCCCCCTCCCACACCCCAAACCCCTCATCCCCAGCCACACCCCAAACCCATCCCCAGCCTCACCCCACAACTCTCACCCCTGCACCCCCTCCCATCCTCAAACTCCCTCCCAGAACCTGAACCCCCTCCCATCCCCAAACTCCCTTCCAGCGCCTTCACCCTGCACCCCTCCTGCACCCCATCCCCTGCGCCAGCCCAGGGCCTGCACCCCAGACCTCCTCCCCACACAAACTTCCTGCCCAGAGCCTTGGGCAGGTGGGGGGTGGAGTTTGGGGGGGGGCGAGTTTGGGCAGAGGCAGGTCTGGGCACCACCAAAATTTCTACAAACCTGCCACCCCTGCTGGTAAGAGCCGGTGCGTTGTACCGGGGCGGACTGGCTTCCCCAGGTGGCAATTTAAAGGGCCTGGGGCTCCCAGTGGCACCAGGCTCTTTAAATGGCCCCCTTTAAATTGCCCCTGAGCCCCAGAGCTCCCAGCCACCTCTGCAGCTGGGAGCTCAAGGGGTGATTTAAAGGCCCCGGGGCTCCCAGGTGCTGGGCCTTTAAATCCTGATTTAAAGAGCCCAGGGATTTAAAGGCTCCTCCTCTTCTGGTAGAGGCCATGCCTCTTCTGGGTGAGGCCCTGCCCCCTCCTCAGGACTCAATATGGGCAAGTCCTTTAAGTTACTTTCACCCCCGTGCCCAGCCCATTATGTATCTAAAATATACGTGGGAAATTTACATTTAAAAACTTGGATTTAGTATAACACCAGATTCTGTGAAACTTGACCTGTTAAATGTACATGGCTGACTTATATTTGATGTTATATCATATCAATCCTTACTTTATATAGCATCTTTCTTCTAACAATCCTTTACAAATTTATTATTAACAATAAGAAGAATTAAATAATAGAAATTAGAAATCTGTTTAGAAAATAGACAATTAGGTGTCCCAATACATTATCTGAGGAAGTGTACATATGTTGCCCTCTTGTGGGAACTTTATTTTTTGTCTTTCTTGTTTTGCTTAATCTAAATAAGACATCTGCCTGAATTTCTGTTGTTGCTCAGTGTATGGAGGATATAACCAAAACAATGGTTGAAATCCTGGCTCCACTAGTCAAGAGCAAAACTCCCTTTGACTCCAGCAGAGCTAGGATTTCACCCAATATGTTGTACGCTACTACAGTGATTGTATGAATAACAAGGAATATAGTTGACTAAATGACCAAATGATACTGTTTCATAGAAGTTGAAATGTTTTGCAGAGATGTATCAAATCTGGATACATTTTTGACAGGAAAGTTTCTGAGTTCCAGAGCTCTCAGGTCACCCAAATGGAAAATCTGATCTTATGGATCTGAAAATGGACCTGTCAGCAGAATGCCATTTTGTAAAAAAAAGGTGGAAAGGTTTTGTTTTCATTCAGTGAGTGAAAACAAATTTTGAAACCTCAAAAGTTGTTGTGAAATGGAATTGTGATCCTGCAGCCCGCTCTGCTACCATGGTTGACATGGCCATATGTAACTTGACTGCATTGGATGCTAAGCTGACTTCATTCTTCTGGGAGATTCTCTTTACTTTCTCGCTTTCCTGCCCACCATTTTCGCTGTACCCCCTGAAGAGGTTTAACATAGTTCTATCCAACTTCCTTATGCCATACATACTCTTCCTTATAGCTTAGCAAGAACAATATAGCAATTATCACACTGCTCATACTAAATCCAGTTGACAATTTCTCCTCTCCCTCCACCTTCTAGAAGCTTGAAAATTGGATCTTCAAAGCCAGGAGTGGACTAGCAATTTTATATTCATTCTTAATTTTCTGTAAACAATTTTAGTTGACCTGTTTTAGTTAAAATGTAGTTGGCCATGTTCAAAGCTAAAAGAAAGTTGAGCGCCTTTTCTCTAGAATTAGACAGAGATGTATTTATGGAAACAGCTCAGATTGTCAGTGTTTTCCAACTACAAGAGTTGATTGATTTTGTTATAGCACTTTTTAAAAAAGTGATAAAAATGTAAAACACTAAACCAGAAATTATTTGCATACCTACATTAAGATGCCTTTGTTAGTGTTAATCAAAGTTGTAGTTTGGCTCCATCATTTTCACAATGAAAGCTATTGTACTGTTAATACATATTGTGCATTGCCTTGGGGCACATTTGCACTGAATAATAAGAATATCTCTACAATCTTATCTATTCCAGTAATTCTCCCACCCTACTACCTGAGCTCTCATAAATGTAAAGTTACAACTCTGGAATTTTCTCTTTAATGGATCAAAATGCTGCTTGCCTTTAGATAAGGAATATTTCACGCAACACCCCAGCATTAGAACATGTAATGTTAAGAGCCTTTTATTACTGCAGAAAGTTCTGAATTCTGTAAATATTGGTGTGGTTGCAAGAGCCTGGGGTTCATTTTAACACTCAGCGCTGCTCTTTGCACATGGCAGTAGCCATATAGGCCCTTCAGAAAAACTGAACAAAGTAGATAATGGGATATCCTTTATTGGACAAGTGAGATGAGAGGTAACGGTAGTAATTTTAGCCAAGTTAGAACCATTGTTACCACACAGAGAAGACAGAAATTTATAGAGGGGTTTGAAGTACTGCCTGGTAATACCAAGCACTGAGACTGGGATTTTCAAATCCTAGGATTTGGAGGCCTAACTCCCTCCAGATCCTTTGAATATCCCAGCCTGATGCTTTCTCTTTCCTGTGCTTAGTCAACCCTGTAACCAAAAAATAAAAAAAAAAATCATACCTTGTGTCTTATATTCTAACATTCTTTTCATGTTCTTGTTGAAAAAAAGCGAGTCTTAGCATGTTAAAACTGATTTTCTGAAAATGCTGCATCAATGGAGATATTAGGAACCACAGAACATAGATTTTCAAAACTTCATAGTCCTTTATATTCACTATTTAATAATAAATATTATCAAAATATATTTTGTTGCACTAATAAAAAATGTGGGCAATCGCCAGTGGCAAAATTAATACCTCTCAGCATTCATGAATAGTAACCAAACAAGCTGTAGCTTATAAAGGTATTGATTTCAAATTCTGTTAAGATTGTACTTTCATTGCAATGTTAGTACTTTTTTAAAACACTGATTCAGTTGTAGATTAATTAGAGCTAAACGGGTCTTTCCCATCTTGGATCAGAGCTTCGAGATGTGGGTTTATGAACCCCAGGAGTGGGTTGAGTTAACCCTCAGTATCTTGTTTGACCATTTAAGTGCCACACCCTTTGTGATATATTTCACTAGGAAGGTGGTGAAGCACTGGAATGGGTTACCTAGGGAGGTGGTGGAATCTCCATCCTTAGAGCTTTTAAGGTCAGGCTTGACAAAGCCTTGGCTAGGACTATTTAGTTGGTGTTGGTGCTGCTTTGAGCAGGGGGTTGGACTAGACGACCCTTGAGGTCTCTTCCAACCCTGATATTCTATGATATAGGGCCCTGCTCCACAAACACTATGATCAGGTGTACACTACAAACTTGCATTGCCATAGGCGCTGCTGTAGCTCTTCTGGTGAAGATGCTCTAAGCTGACAGGACAGAGCTCTCCTGTTGGCTTAATAACTCCACCTCCACCAGAGGGGGTTGCTACATCAGCAGGAGACACTCTCCCGCCAACATAGCGCTGTCTACACAAGGGGTTAGGTCAGTATAACTATGTCACTCGGGAGTGTGGATTTTTCACACTCCTGAGCAATGTAGTTATACCAAAGTAAGTGTAGCGTAGACCTGGCCAACCAAACATAAGTGCTCACTACGGACTGCTCCGGTAGTAATCACTATGCCTGGTAGTGTTTGCAGAATCAGGTGCATCATTGGTTTTTAATCGCTATGACATTTTTATTATACAGCGCTGTAACCTGGCTTTTTTCATGTGGATTAGATACATTATATTACACGAGCTTTTGATCAAAACATTTCTTTAACCAAAGTTAGTGAATTTACAACTTATTCTAGTCACATTGGAAAGACTGGATTTAAACATCTGTATACAGCCATCTAGTGTGTGAGAGGAAAATTGCAACCCATAAATAAATTGGTTAGTCTCTAAGGTGCCACAAGTACTCCTTTTCTTTTTGCGAATACAGACTAACACGGCTGTTACTCTGAAACCCATAACCTATGTCCTTTAATAGGCCAATGCTACATGAGGATACCTTCAGTGAACAAACAGGCTGCATGCTTCACTGGGCTGAGCAAGGCTTGCTCCTCCCTGCTTTGTCCCAGCAAAGGTGAAGTGAGCTGTAGCTCACGAAAGCTCATGCTCAAATAAATTGGTTAGTCTCTAAGGTGCCACAAGTACTCCTTTTCTTTTTGCGAATACAGACTAACACGGCTGTTACTCTGAAACCAGATTTTCGAAGTGAATCCTGGGACCCCTGTCATGGGGGGACAGGGGTGGTGGTGAGGATACATAGGGGACAGTTCTGCTTAGCATTCAGAGGATGTGCAGGGGAGGGTGACAAAGAAAAGGGTGCCTTTTCTTCAGCCATGCAAACTCTCCATCCTCTCACTTCTCAGCTTCCACATCACCCTGTATAATTTGTCACTCACACACCAGAGGGCCATTGCACAGGGATGAGTGGAGGATCACTGAAAGGCCTGGTGGTGATGGTAGGTTGTCAACAGGTGACAAACCTGGTAGCGAATAGCCCTTGTGGTGACCGTATCCTTTGAGCCTGTTGCCTATGTCACTGGCTGAGCTACATTCAGATTCTCCCCTTTTCACCAAGAGGAGCTAGTGGGCTTACTGCTGGCAGTGTCTGTAAGACTCAGCATGAAAAACAGCCCCTGCTAACTTCTTCAAGTATTTTATTAAAAGGTTTTTTCCTAGTGCCATGTAAATTAAACTGGACTAAAAACCAGCAGAAAATTAGATGATTCCATGTATCTAAGTACTGTACACGTCACTGGCTTAGCAGAATACAGCCATTCAATTCTGAAAAGTTCAGAAAATGGTAAAAACAGAGGCTTGAGCCAATTTCCATTGCCATTTGAGACGGGATGTTTTACCAAGTCCTAACTTTTGCAAGTAGCGTATTTGTTTTCTTGCTCAGTAATGTCCTTTTTTATGGCTATTACTTGATCCTCTAGTTGCTTTAGTTGATCAGCCTTATCTTGTTTAGTCTGATTCAGATCTTGGAGCTTCTTTGCCAAATCTGAAAGAAGAAAGTAACATTTAATGATGCATTTATTGTTGTGCAAGTAAAAACTGCAGAACTGTTAAGATTCCCTTGGAGAAATGTGTGTTGTCGCTAAAACTATTTGACAAGAACACGTGTGTTTTATCTGCAGATTACAACAGCTTTCAAGATGTTTATTTTTCCAAGTGTGCTTTTATTGTTAGCCATTGTGAGTAAGGCTTTGTCTACACTACACAGCTTTCAGTGACCCAGCTATGCCGCTACAGCCATGCTGTTAAAAGACACACCGTGTAGTCACTGTTTGTCGGCAGGAGAGAGCTCTCCTGCTGACAAAAAACTTCCATCCCCAGCAAGCGGTGTTAGCTTTATCGGCAGCAGAGCACTCCTGCTGACAAAGCGCTGTTCTCACTGGCACTTTTCCTTGACAAAACTTTTGTCTTTTTTGGCGGGGGGTAGGTGTTTTTTTAACTCCTCTGAACAACAAAAGTTTTGTCGGTCACTTGCCAGTGTAGACATAGCCTTAGTCTGTGGAGATTTTGTCTTGGTCAGCTGGTTTCAGTGGTGATGACTCAAACTGAGTGCTCAGCAGTGTAAAGGCTCACAGTCTGGCTCCAAATAACTCATGCTACTCTCCTTCATGGGAGTTTTATGCAGGTAATTCCACTGGCTTCTATGCAGTTACTCCAGATTTACACAAGGGTTGTTCAGAGGCCCCCAGTCTTTATCATGAAAACACGTGCAATGATGATGAATCAAAACTGCATTTCTTCATGATGTGCAGTCCTAAGAGCCCCATCGTCATGGTTTCGGGGCCTTTGGACTGGGGAATGCTCAGAGACAACAGAACAGGGTTATTTTTCTTCAGTGTCTTTTCTCAAGGTTTATTCCCTCCTGTGCTCCCCTTCTTACCCCCCATTAACATCCAAAAGAATTTACTCCCATGCTGGCATTTGCTGTTCGGTTATTTCTATAGGCCGCTGAGCCTGGTAGGAGCAAGCCCCGTACTGCTTTCTTTGAAATCAGTAATAAAACTTCCATATGTTTCAATGGATGCAGGATTGGGCCCAGTCAGTAGACTGGTGCTATGCACTCTGGTGGTTTGCTAGCGTGGGGATATTACTGTGATTTACTATTGACACACAGACTGTAATGCTCATAAAAGTCAAAAGCCTAATGCTCAAACAGCATCCCACCAGCATGTCCCAGCCACTTGGTGTTTGCAATCAGTTGTGCTTTACAGATGTACACAGAACCCATCAGGACAAAAGGGCCTCATCTTACAAGGTGCCGAATAGCCTCACCTCCCGTTGGCTCCAGTGGAGCTTGTTGTATTCCACCCCCCCCAACCCATCCCAAATTTTCACCACTTGAATAACTTTTCCCCATTCCCCTGGCAAACCTGCTGATTCCAATGGGAACCAAAGGTGCTCAGCACTGGGCAGGATTGTGCTTTCGGGTACAATGTTGCGAGCAGTGTGTTTTTAAATCAATTCAGTAAAATCGTTGCAAAACCCTGTGTGGACACACTTACACTGATTTAAACTTGGCTTATAGCAGCTTGTGTTAGAAAATGGACAGGCACAAACTAAACCAAGGTAACGAGTTTGAAACTGTTTGCAGTAGTTTAACTACGCTGGTTTTTCAAACTGATTGTAGGTAAGGCAGTGCACTGTGTGTGTAGACAAGGCCTTCAGGTTATATTTCCGTCTTTCAGCATTTTCATATGTATTTCACTGCTGGGCACAGAAATGAAAGGGGGACACCTGTTATTCTTTTGATGTTTTCTTCAGTCTCTTCAGCCAGTTTCTCTGCTGCTTCTTTCAGCTGCTTCAGTTTCTCTAATGTTTCTCTGGGAAGCCCTTTCATTTTTACTTTTTCTTGCAGAATGGTGTATTTTCTCTCAAGGTTGGTAAATTCCTGCAACAACAAAAACAAACAAACAAAAAAATCCCACTTTATTTTGTGTAACGACGTGCCCTGTAATTTATTTGACCTACGAAGAAAGCAGAGATTTTTCTACCTCATTTACCGCTCCTCTCTGAATCACACATTATGTCTTTAATTCTTTTTAATCTAAAACTCACTTGGGACAAATATGCATTGAATGAAGCCCTGAAAATGCAAAATCCAGCAGAAATCAAAATAAAAACAATCTTTCCTGTTGAACAATCCAAAATAAAGAGAGGATAGAGCTGGATAATAAATATAATTTAAGCAGGATTTTAAAAGATTGTGTTATTCCTAGTTTATTTCCCGTTATTGATTTTGGGTTTGTTTCCATTTTAGACACAAGGCTCAATTCAGTTTTAATGAACTAGGCATAGCATAATTTTTATAAATTTGGTTTTATAATATTGACTTTCTAGCTCTGGGCCTACTTGGTTTTGGTTCCTGTGAAGGTTGCAGTTTGATTTCTGCTGGATTTCTTGTAGTGTGGAGGCTCATTCAGTGCATACTTTGGCTTTTGATCTGTGGCTGTTTGTTATCCATACACAGAATTCTGGAAAATTTCTACTTAGTGGGTACTTAAGAATTTGAGCTATATTGAGCATCAAGGGGAAAAAACAAGACAGTTTTCTCTGAAGTCAAGTGTGTTAAATGCAAGGGACAAGACTGATACCTTCACTCACAATGAGTAGTACCTTGCCCCATGATGTAACGTACTATTCAATGAGAGTAAGGATATCACAGTCTGGCCCAAGATTTGTGTTTGTTTAAATTGATGTAAGTAAACAGGACTATTGTTTGCTGGATAAGTTAAAATGGACAGGAAACACTTCTAATTCTGTGCAACTCTAAATTGGATGGCATAATGGAAAATTTAAATAAACCATGGAAGGAGCATATATGCATATTTACAGTAAACTTTTCATTAAAAAATAGTGCAAAACATGTGGGAAGGACAGCGATTTTCTTGAATATGTGACAGAATACGGAAATACATTACTTTATCTGTGTCCATAGCTTGATTTTGTGCCTGTTCTGCATCTGCTTTTGCATTTGCAGCCTGGTTCCCATTCATCAGCATTTTCTTCTGCAGCATGGTAATTTCATCTTCCAGCTCAGACTGTTTATCTGAAAAGTCCTTTAGTTCATCACTTGTCTTATTCACTTGATTCTCAGCCTATAGGAAAACAACCAGAAAGTCATACTCCCTTTATGCAATGTATAACTAACCTGCAAAACTCACCACTGAAGTATATTAAGGCAAACAGATTAACGAGTCCCCTTTAAAGTGGAACTGGTGCCATATCTGGGCCAAAATCTGTTCACAGTTACACTGGTCTAAATTTACAATGTCTTTGGGATCTTTGCATTGCAATCTAGGTTTTAGAAACCGGCTGTAATTTAAGTGAATTGCAAGAATCATAACATCACACAATAAATGGATAATAAACTAAAATCATTGGCTATATTGTACATCAAGATACCTGTGAGATTTTTGTCTTAATTTCTTGTATCTCTCCATTTAATCTTATGAAGGTGTCTTTGGTTTGTCCTTTCGTGCTTTCAGCTTCCTTCAGGTTATTTATCATTTCATCAAGAGGTAGCAGAGCTTTTGCTGCTTCCCTAAAATAAAAGTAAATAGTTGTATAATATTGTTATGTATAAGCACAGTAAAAGGCATCTCCTCAAATCCCTTTATACCCCCAAACCCAGAAATGCATTACTAGTCCCCTGGTTCCTTGAGTCCAGCATTCACCAGCTCTTCCAAAAATCTAGAATTGCTGCTCCCAATGGGATGGGAAAGCAACCCATCAAAAAGAGAAATCAACATGGACTTGAAAGTTAAGTTTGGGGTGTGTGATGCGGCAGGCTGGCTGATGCTGTGCTACCATTCAGGAGGCCAAGAAGCTGAATACATTTTCCTCCTCCCCACATTCCTCCTCTGGTTGCGTATCACCATTCAAACCGCCCAATGACTGAGGTCCCAAATGAAGTGAAGAGCTTCCTTGGGTTGACAAGTCCGCTTGGCTAGTTCAGCAGGCAGAGCAGTCAAGATCTAGCAGAGATGTAGGCTCAGATCCTCAAAGGTTTTTAGGAGCCTAACTTCTATCAATGGGGATTAGGCATCTAAATACATGAGAGGATCTGGGCTGTAGCTTTTGATGATTTACACAGCTTTGCGTAGTGAGAAAGGTGTCAGATCATTACCACTGGAGAGAGGCCCCAGTGCAAATGAAAAGTAGGAACATGCTGTAATGAAAGTCCAGAACTTTATTTGCTGTGTAGCCTTTCCACCTGCTGGCTGGCATACTGAGTGACTTCACTAATGAATTTGCCCTAGGTATGTGCACTGCAATTTCATTTAGATTTATCACATCAGTAAGAGAATATTCCACTCACTCAGCTTGTTTGGCTTCCACCAGAAGTTTTTGGGCATCTTTCCTTTGTTTATTTAACTTGTTCACATTTATTTCATAGTTCTCACAGTGTGTTACAAGGTTCTGGATTTTATCAAGCATATTTGTTAGCTCTTGTGGAGTCCTTGGAAGGTTTATGACTAGAACATGCTTTGCCACCTTCTCTATGTCTTCTGGAGGTGCACTTTCATCTTTAACAAATAGAGTACAGAACATAATAAGATGTACCTTTCTGCACAGTGCAATTTAAACATTGATACAGTGTCATATATGCTGAGTTATGCTGGCTAATAAAGTTGACAAACCACAGCAAGGAGGGGTCAAGCACTTGTTGTAGTGGAATGTTATATTTCAAGGTGCTGCTAATCTGTTGTCAGAGCAGGATAAAAATGGATTTGAGCCTACTCTGAACTGATGCATTAAAATTTGGGTGTAAAACTCAATCCCCAGAGGGCTCTAAATCATGGATGTTTGCAGTGTTGCTGTAGCCATGTCCCAGGATATTAGAGAGACAAGATAGGTGAGGTCATATCTTTTACTGAACCAGCTTCTGTTGGGCCAATAAAAGATGTTACGTCACCCTCCTTGTCTCTCTAAATCATTAAAAGAAAAGGAGGACTTGTGGCACCTTAGAGACTAACCAATTTATTTGAGCATAAGCTTTCGTGAGCTACAGTGAAGTGAGCTCCTTTTCTTTTTGCGAATACAGGCGAACACGGCTGTTACTCTGAAACCTGTCTCTAAATCATTGACACATTTGCTGTGTTGTGCAGAGCCCATTTCTCCCCCCATGCACCCGATCAAAGGGACACCAAGGGGAGTGTTGTGTGAACGTGGCCACAGTGTTTGGAAGGTGGCTTTATAACACCTATCCAATGGTTAACAAGTAAGACTGTGTGGAAATAAACATTGGAAAAGTTTGTGCAAATGTTGCAAAACAACCTACCAAAGATTAAACACTAGAAATGATTGTGGTGTGCTGTTCAGGGGGCACCGTTAACTCCTTCATTCCCGAAGGGTAATTTTCTTAGAAATATTTTACAACAAAGAACAGAAACAAAAGCTAGTACACATGGCAATGCTCAGTGTGGCTGAGTTAACATTGCCATAGGCACCTTAACTGTTGTATTTCCTGCCTTTTTAATTTGTGAGTAAAACCAATTATAAATGATTCATTCACCGTTGCTATCAAGTAAACAAAATCTATGAATCACTAGGACTTATGCACAGTTTTGCCTTTATTTTTGATAAAGTAACTTAATTATCTCATTACAAAGGAGAACTCTGTTCCCAGCTGTCACTCCACCACAGTGGACTGGATGCTACTGGATTGCCAACCCCAAATGTTCAAAAATCATAAGTCAAGCCATCAAAACCACAAGACTGGCTTAAAAATCTTGAGAAATCAATAAAGCTGGGGTTTTTTACTTGCCTTCTGGGTTTGTTTGTTTGTTTGTTTTTTGAACCTTTAGGATTAATTTTTTTTCCACAGCGATGAGGGCTGGAAACTTTATTTTAAAATGAAAGCAGAGATTCTGCTGTAATCACTTGACTCCAGGTCTAGGGCTCTAAGAACACAAATATTGTGAGATTCACAAGGGCTGGCAACACTGATTTGGTGTGTTCACTGTCCTAGCTATTTTTAAAAAAGGAGAGGAAGCAGGTCAAGGGAGGGGTGAGAGGAAAGTCCCCAGTTCCCTCCCTACCATGCAACAGTCAACCTGGTGCCTCTTAGTGAGCATGGAAAACTGCATTGTTAGGGGGTCGCTGGGCTTTATGCAGGTGAAGTGCAGAAGAGTGGGAGATGAAATGCAACTCCCAGGGGGTGAGGATGCAGAGCAGAGAAGGCCCCATGCTTGTAGACTGGAGTTGCAGATGCTCTGCCCTACTTATGACTGTTAGAGCTGCATAAATGTGGATCCTCCCCACCCCACCCAAGCCATCCTCATTGTCACCTTCTGCCAGCCTATTCAGGGCTGGGGGAATGTATCACTTTGTGTCCTGATTTCTGCAGGACTAGTGGGGGAAGGCTGAATGTGCCTTTTGCCTTCAGCTGGCAGCCCTGCCTATGTGGTCACTTCCTACGTGTGGCTCCCCATAGAGAACCTTCCACGTGGGAAATGCTCTGGAGCTTGTGGGCATGACTGGACCAACAGTTAGTTGTGTAAGGCAGTAACCATCTGGACCACTTGCATCCACATGCTTAACATTAAGCCCATTAATAAGTCGTCACAGGGTTGGGATTTAATAGATCTCAGGGAAATAGTCCAACATACTGATATGCCATAGGAGGGAGAGCTGTGTTAAACAGCATCACTGAAAGAGATTGATCGATTCAAGTCTAGACAGCAAATCAGACGTGTGCAGTGTGGCTCTTAAAGCTGAAAATGCCAGTGCATTTTGGGGGTGCCCAGGCTGAGGCATCACGTTACAGAGCAGAGAGGTAAATGCCATATGATACTGAAATACAGGAAGCAGGATACAAAGAAGAACTTTCCATGCATATTTACCTAACAAAAAGTCTTTAACTTTTCTGATGAACTCCTTTGCGTCCTCCCTGTCAATTTCAGTTTGATTCTTAGCTTTCTCTAGTTTCCCGTGTAACCGTGAGCCTTTTGTCTTGGTCTCTTCTGCCATTTTTCTGATGCTTTCAATCTGGAAATATTTTAAAATATAGTGTTATCCTTTCTAGGGTTTAAATGTCATTCTTTGGCAAGCTTGGCTCCCATCGGGATATATTAAAACAATACTTATAAAAGACTTCGGCCCAGCTTCTTGGCCTGTTAAACTGAGTGGGCGTTATAGCATTGACTTCATTTGGACCTTCACCAAAGACGACATAACATATTCCTTCCATTTTCAAAGACTGTTAAACAATTATTGTTTTGAGGGCAAAAAGTGTCCACGGTTAAAAACCGAGATGCTGCACTTCACTCACTCTTAAAATGATATGGACATTCAGGCTGAGGGAGAGGAATATCTAATAATTGCAGCTACACCCCCCATTTCTGCTTGGAATCAGTGTAAAATGTAACATTGTTACATTTATTATTAAAATTATTACATAAAGGATGGTGCCAAGGCCAGTAGGTTTGAAATATGCCTTTAAAAGTTGAATGTTTCCATCAATACTACATTCATAATCATTTAGGGCTGGTCTAATCTTAAAATGCTGCAGCAGTGCAACTGTACCACTGTAGCACTTCAGTGAAGACGCTACCTACACCGCTAATGGGAGAGATTCTCCTGTCAGGGTAGTTACTCTACCTCCCCGAACGGCAGTAGCTGGGTCAATGGGATCATTCTCTCCTCAACCTAGTGCTGTATTTAGGTTGGTTTAACTGCATTGCTTAGGGCTGTGTATTTTTCACACCTCTGACAAGGTAGCGATACCAATCTAATTTCCTACTGAAGACCAGGCCCCAGTTGACGGTTTTATTTTAATTAGCTATATTTCAACAGTTTTTTAAACAGCAAAACAGGTGTTTGTTTCGCTGGAGGCCATACTGTGTTTAGGTGAAACTTCTATGTACTGGTTCTCCATAATCCAGGGAGAGAATGCTTCACACGTGTTTCAAACAGATTAATTAATCCTCACAATTTCCCTGTAAGGTACTGTAAATATCACCTGTATTTTATAATGAGGAAACCGAGGCCCAGAGAGGTTAAAGGGACATTGTCAACCTGAAAAATCAAGTTTCTGTCTGAAAATGTTGGACCTATTATTGTCACAAGTATCACCTAAGATTATCAGGATTGAAAGAAACTAGTAACGAGAACAAATTTTTAATATTTTTCCACTTTGTTTACTGTGCATTTAACAGGATTTTATGTATAGTCATTTTCACTGTTTTGTTGCATAGTTAGCAAGGGAGACCTGGCAACTGAAGAGATCCTTATAAAACATCACAGGAACAGAACACTTCATATTTGTAAAGACATTTTTAAAAGTGAAAGACAAACTATTTAAAAAAAGTGTGCCTTCAGAGAATGGCTTTTTAAAAAAAATTACTTGTGAACTTAAATTAACTTTATACACATGAGGAATCCCATTGATATCAATGAGCATGCAGTGGGACTTATTCAGGTGCATAATGTTAAGCAAGTGGTTAAGTCTTGGCAGGATCAGGACCAATGTCTTGCAAGGTCACCTGTCAAGTCTGTGGCACAGGCAGGAATATAATTTAGCTTTCCTGACTCCCAGTCCTGTGCTTTAGCCACTAGATGACATTTCTTCCTTGATGTAAAAAGGCACATTGGGACAAAAAAGAGGTAGATGTTCACTTTAGAAGACAATGACAGCACATCAACATTTTTGCCACTGTTTGTAGTATTGTGGGCAGATGTTGGCCCCAGAATATTAGAGAGACAAGGTGGGTGAGGTGATATCTTTTATTGGACCAACTTATGTTGGTGAGAGAGACAAGCTTTCAAGCTACACAGAGCTCTTGTTCATGGCTGGGAAAGGTATTCAGAGTTTCACAGCTAAATACAAGGTGGAACAGATTGTTTTACATAACTAATGAACACATATTGTGAGAGCTCATTCAGAGTAAAGTGGCCCATTAACAGCTCTGCAGTCATAGGACAAAAAAGGGGAGTTATTGGGTTACAGATTGTTCTAATAAATCATAAATTTAGTGTCTGCTGATTTGATCACTATCTGGTGGTTGGATTTCAGGGACTGCATAGCTGTCCTCCTGACAGTGGAGAGATTGTGGTAGATGTGATGTGCCAAAGGCACCACTGTAGTTCCCAACCATGATGACTACGTTAAAGAGGCCGACTGACAACTCTCCAACACCATCTACTATAAAGAACTCAAAGACCATCCCACAGCACAATTTACATTTGTGTGTGAAGATATCACCAAATCTTTTCCTAAACAAATCCAAAAGAAACTCTACAAACTTCATCCCCCATGACCACACCCCAGGGACCTGCTAATGCTTGCCGAGATATACAAACATCATATCTGGCCCTGGCACTCTTACTGAAGGAATCTCAGGACTCATCAGATCATCCTCAAACCACTCACCACACAAAGGGCCAGCTTCCTCCAGAACACAACTGACTTCCTCCAGAACCTCTGCAACATTAACAGTCTCCCTCCAAATACCATCATTGCCACCATGGATGTCACTTCCCTACAAAGCAACATCCCTCGCAATGACAACATGCATCACTGCCTCCTTCAAATATCTACAAACAACGGACAACACTCAGCTATCCACCCCAAACACGTCACTAAACCCATCCATTTCATCCTCACCCATAACAATTTCACATTCAACAACAAATACTGTGTCCAAACCATGGGAACAGCCATGGGTACTAGGATGGCTCCCCAAAAGGGTCACCTTGAGGAAGAATTTCTGAAAACACCATGAACCCTGTGATATACCTAAGATACATCAATGCTATTTTCATCCTTTGGACAGATGACCTAACTCCTTCAGGTTTCCACCACAACTTTAACAACCACCACCCATCCATCCAACACTCTCTCAAACACTCCTGCATCAGCATCAACTTCCTGGACACTACAATCAGCTTCAACAATGGAACTCTACAGACAACTGTATACAAGAACCTCATGGACCACCATGCCTACCTTCAAAGATCCAGTAACCACCCCAAGAAATCTGTCATCTACAGCCATGCCCTCAGATACCACAGAATATGCTCCTAGGAGGAAGTCCAGGATACAGATCTTAGCACACTTAAAATTGCCTTCACCATATAAGGACACTCCACAAGACAAGTAGATCGCTTCAAGAATGGGCCACTCAAATACCGCAAAAGAACCTGCTTCAATACAGAAAAAAACAACAACAACTTTTGATCAAACACACGCACGCACACACACACACACCTAGTTATCACCTTCCACCCCACACTGGAACCCAGATGGTATATTATTAAATAATTACAACCCATATTCGACTGGGACCACATCCTGAAATCAATCTTTCCCATCTCCTCTTCTGGCCTTCAAACATCCCCCCAACCTCAACAATCTCATCATCAGAAGGAAGCTCCCCACAGACCAGGACCCACCAACTCAGAGCAGCACCAGAGCCTGCCATAACAACAGATGCAAAACCTGCAGACATCTCTCCATTGCTATAACGATCAAAACCCCCCACAAAACACCTTTCACGATCTATAGGTCCTACATATGCCTATCACAACGTGTGGTATACCTCATCCAGTGGATTAAATGCCCTAATAACAACTACGTGGGTGAAACTAGACAGTCACACAGAAAAATGATAAAACACAAAAACACTGCACCACTTGTGAGGGAACACTTGTCACAAAGTAGTCACTTTATATCTGACCTCTCAGTCCTTGGCCTCAAAGGAAACCTTCATAGCATGAGACTCGGAGCTTAAAATCATAACTATGCTAGACACTAAAAGTTCTTTTTGCTGATACAGACTAACATAGCTACCACTCTGAAATGAAAAATCATGGTCTTAATAAAGACGGCTTATTATAACAATCTGTAAACCATTTACCCTCCCCTTTTTTTGTTCTACGCCTGCAAAGGTTTTAATGGTCCACTCTGAATCCTCTTTCACAATATGTGTTAACTCCTTATGCTAAACAATCTGTTTCACTTTGTATTTAGCTGGGACACTTGGAGTGCCTTTCCCAGACCTGAAGAAAAGCTCTGTGTAGCTCAAAAGCTTGCCTCATTCTCCAACAGTATTTGGTTCCATAAAAGATATTACCTGATGTACCTTGTCTCTCTAATTTTGACACTGTCCCTTTTATAATAAATTGTGCAATTACCTTCTGGACATGACCGTTTGGATTAGTCAGATTCTTTGTCTTAATTCCTGCATCACATTTGGCTGCCAAATTATTCCTCAGAATACACTAGATTCGGTTATACAGCACCTGATTTTCAGACTCTTGTAGGTGTCTGGTCAAATTATTTAACAGCATGTCTGTTTCTTCAGCTTTCTTGACTGTGTTTGTAGAAAGAGGAAGAGTTCCATTACAGTTTGGGCCACCACATTGTTCATTTCCATTGCTATTTCGACATAAAGCTCCCCCACAAGCTGTTATAACACACGGCAGGTTTCCTGGTAGCCCACAACTCTGCAATAAAAGCACGTTAATGGCAAGAAGCAACACGTGTTGAGCTTTTCAGGATTCTGAAATGTAATACTGGAGCAAGGAAGAATATTTGACATTTATAATGGCACTTTTCTCCTAAAGGATCCGAAAATACTTCACAAAATACAACGCGACTGAGAGGGAGGCACCTCTGGGATAGTGGGCAGTGAGCCAGCTGACACACACTATATAATAGTTGATGAAGTGGGGGAACCTTCTGGACAATGACAACAGTGAAAACAGTTAGTCTTACAAAAAGTGCTGTGGGATGCTGAGGCTCTGTGTACAGTATAAATGTAGTCATGTCAAGGAATGCAGTTAGAGCTGGCTCATCCCCTCGCCTGGTTACATCTGTGGTTCACATCTGAAGTGTAGGCTGAACCTTAACTATGTGAGTAAAGCCATGGCCTAACCATGAAACCATAGGTCTAACTGAGTTATAAAACATGGTTAAGATCCAATCTGTGTTCCAAACTGAACCATGCTTGTAACCAGGCTAGACAACAGAATTGTAACCAGGTTCTTTCACATGGCTTTATCTCATATGACCTTTAGACAGGGCCTTAGTGTCCATACAGAGCAGACAGTACCTCTGTTTTTAAGACCTCATCCCCAAGATCCCTCTCACTTCACAGGATCTTAGAGCCTGGGCTTCTGCCTGAGCCCAGAAATCTATGCTGCAATAAAACAGCCCCGCAGCCGGAGTCCTGTGAGCCTGTCAGCTGGCACAGGCCAGCCACGGGTCTCTAATTGCAGTGTAGACATACCCTGAGATTTCCTTTTCCAGATTTAAAAGTATTGCAAACATTCCTTCACAAAAAAAAAAAAAAGAAAGAAAGAAAGAAAAAAGAGTGTATATTAGTGTTACTGATTGGCAACAGCAAAAGTAAGTATTTTATTTATCTCCCTTTTAAAAATAAAATCCATAGCATTTTACCTTTTCATTCAGTTTTTGGATATCTGGAATCTTGAATATTCTGAGCTGCTCCAAGGTATAGTTTTCTTTTGAGGTTCGATTGCCTAACATGGCAAGTATGCCATCCCTGGTGTTTTCTGAATATCTTATGATGGGGATTGCTCCACTGATTTTCTCTACAGCAAATGATGACATTTGGTAATACTTCCTGATGTTGCTGAAGGAATCTACATGAAGAGAAATAGCATTTAATATGAGAGGCAGACCATATTTTACTGTATCTAACAAATACATTCTTGATACATGATGAGTGGCAGTAGCTTTGCTAGGTTGTCAGCTGGTTCTTGACTCTGCATGAGAAAGGAAATTAAGCTGGGTAAGCCAGGGATTGTGATTTTCTGTCAGGTTTGTGAATCCTTTATTCAGCCAGCTATGGAGTTTTTATTTTAGAGCTCTAGCTATTGAAAGCCTAAAAACAGATACAACAGGGATGGTTCCCACATCGTTTTTGGATGTCCAAGATATGGGGCAGACAAATAAAGATTCCGGTGTATGAACGGGTTCTGATTAATGACTCAGACAGCTATTTACTTGTATCAAGGGCTCATCAGCTGATGGAATTATTGACTAGATGGAGCATCCAGTCACTTCTGCCACCAGTCACTGTCAGAAGACAGGATACAGGGTTAGATGGACCACTGGTCTGACACAGTATGGCAGTTCTTATGTTCTGCTATTTTGAGGATGGGATGGGAGAATTAATTTTGCCAATTGAAAAACCCCTAAAAATGGTCATTTCTATTATCACAATTCAGTAAAGCACTTAATCCTATCCCTATTCATCATAGCACTTAAAAGTTAAAGAGGTGCTTTACTGAATTGGGACATAAATGTAGAACAGAGATTGAAATTTCTGGGGTTTCATGTGGTTTCGGAAAAATGCAATTTTAGATTTGATGCATTCTTACATTTTTTTTATTCCCCTGTTAATCCCATAAACAAGAGAAGAAATGCTTTCAAGAAAGAACCTTTCTTGTTTCCTTATCTTAAGCTCTCAAATTTGTATTGAAACACAATAGTTTAAAGGAAATTTTTTCTGAAACTCAACACATTTTGCAAAACTTAAAATGTAAAGAAAAAGTTGTAAAAGTTTCATAAAAACTACAGCTTGCACTGTGTTCTCCCACCCTGTTAGCGTGTGCAGGGAGTAGAGACTCAAGTGGCTTCATTGCAATGAGATATTATTTATAGGTCATTGCATATCATAGGTTTCTATTTTCGTAACCAAATACAGGGCTTGTCTACACTTAAAAAGCTACAGCTGCATAGCTGCGCTGCTGCAACCACACCTTTGTAGCGCTATAGATACTACCTACGCTGATGGGAGAGATTCTCCCATTGGTGTAAATGATCCACCTCCCTGAGTAGCTAGGCCAATGGAAGAATTCTTCCATCAAGCTAGTGCTGTCTGCAGGGATTTAGGCTGCCTTAACTACGCCGCTCAGGGGTGTGAATTTTTTACACTCCTGAGAAGGAAGTTATGCTGACCTAATTTTCTAGTGTAGACCAGGCCTCAGCTGGATACTAGAGGCCTGATCCAAAGCTGACTGAAGTTAATGAAACTTTTGACTTCAACAGGTTTTGAATCAAGCTGCAAAGCCGGAGCTGGAAAGTTAATTTAATGAGTATGCATCAATTGTGAATATTCATTTTAAGGACATTGATGTTTGTGTCTTTCCAGCAACTTTAATTAACCACTATAATATTGACATGCTCTAGACTGCTAGCCAAACAAATACTTAGGAGGAGATCTATGCACTACTGACGCTCTGTTTTTCAGGGTCTTATGCAAAGACAGATGTGTGGGGTTCCATTCCCCACCCATGGCTCAGGCTTTCTAACCTCACCAGACCGACATCACACCAAAGGGAAACAATTCTGACGTGGTGCTGGCACCAAACTGAGGATAGATGCAGGGAAAGAAAAAACAAACTGAACAGGGAGGAAGGCTCACGAGAGAACTGGCAGCCCGGTGGCAGTGCTTATTGTTGGAGCTGTCAGATACTTGGTGGCAGGGCTAATGGCTGCATAGGGCCATGACTCCGTATGTAGTATAAACCAGAGACCTCAATTATGGGTGTTATATATGAATGTCTGACTGTTGGTCTCCAAAAGGTTGAAAGTATGAAAAGGCCTCTGAAGCTGACCAAACGGCATCAATGGGTTAAGCTACCAAGGTACATAAATCAGTGACCTGCTTACCACTTTGCATAAGATGTTCTTTCTTAGCCCTGCTCTGAATAGGTTTCTCCAGCTTTATGGATTGCTTTGAGAAAATCTGAGCAGGAAGTGATCAGTGTGGGAATAGCACCATGCTGTGCTGAAACACTAGTGCACCAGCCTGAATGGAGGAGTCAGGCACAAAGGGGTGTGGCAGAGTGGATCATCTACAATTAGTCGTTTTCTTTCCTTCCTTCTTTCTTTCAGCTTTATCTTTCATCCTCTGTTTCATTCTTTTAATCTTATTTAGCTCCATTTTATTCTTATTGAAATAAAACAGCAAGAAACTTTGAATTTAGAGAAGTGCTGGTATTTTGCTTTATGTAAGCACTGAGCACATTAATAAAACAACAACAACAGCAAGCCCACTTTGAATGTACACATATTCTATAGGCTGGAATCAATTTACATCTTTCTGACAGTATTATAGAAATAAGAGTTAGGTTCTTTATTGTATTGTATGGTGTTTGACATTCCAGCCATAGGCTTCCAGAATCCAAGATCTTTCTTGTCTTGAGCATTATTTGTTTTGATCAATCAGTAGGGTGGTTTGTACTGTATGTACTCCACTGCTCTTAATGGATGGACTAACATCTGCTCAGTGTTTCTGCCTCATTCTCTAGAAGCTGGCCTATGAGGATATCATTCCTGCTACTCCTACCAGCTGATGGAGATTCTACTTAGCATGCGTTAATATTAAGCATAATTCACTTAAGAATGCAGTGCGAACAGGAACCTTGTTCTAAAACTGCAATTTTCTGTGATGTTAAGCAAGGCACTTCACCACTCTGAGCTCTGTTTTCCCCAGATGTATATTGTGAGAATATTCAGATTCAGATTCCAAGGCCAAAGGGATCACTGTGATCATCAAGTCTATGTTATATGGGAAGTCAGGCCATAGAACTTCCCCAAAATACTTCCTAGAGCAGATCTTTTAGAAAAAAACATCCAATCTTGATTTTAAAATTGCCATGGTTAGAAAAACCACCACAAGCCTTGGTAAGTTGTTCCAATGGTTAATTAACTTCACTGTTTAAAATGTTCACCTTATTTCCAATCTGAATGTATATAGATTCAACTTTCAGCCATTGAATCTTGTTTTACCTTTGTCTGCTAGACTGAAGAACCCTCTATCAAATTTTTGTACTTCAGGTAGGTACTTCTAGACTTCAAGTTACCCCTTAACTTTCTTTTTGGTAAGCTAAATAGATGAGTTTCAGAGTAACAGCCGTGTTAGTCTGTATTCACAAAAAGAAAAGGAGTACTTGTGGCACCTTAGAGACTAACCAATTTATCTGAGCATGAGCTTTCATGAGCTAAAGCTCACTTCATTGGATGCATACCGTGGAAACTGCAGCAGACTTTATATACACACAGAGAACATGAAACAATACCTCCTCCCACCCCACTGTCCTGCTGGTAATAGCTTATCTAAAGTGATCATCAAGTTGGGCCATTTCCAGCACAAATCCAGGTTTTCTCACCCTCCACCCCCCCCCCACAAACTCACTCTCCCGCTGGTAATAGCCCATCCAAAGTGACAACTCTCTACACAATGTGCATGATAATCAAGGTGGGCCATTTCCTGCACAAATCCAGGTTCTCTCACCCCCTACCCCCCTCCAAAAACACACACACACACAAACTCACTCTCCTGCTGGTAATAGCTCATCCAAAGTGACCACTCTCCCTACAATGTGCATGGTAATCAAGGTGGGCCATGTCCAGCACAAATCCAGGCTTTCTCACCCACCCCCCCCTTTTCCCGGGGACACACACACACACACACAAACTCACTCTCCTGCTGGCAATAGCTCATCCAAACTGACCACTCTCCAAGTTTAAATCCAAGTTTAACCAGAACGTCTGGGGGGGGGGGTAGGAAAAAAAAAGGGGAAATAGGCTACCTTGCATAATGACTTAGCCACTCCCAGTCTCTATTTAAGCCTAAATTAATAGTATCCAATTTGCAAATGAATTCCAATTCAGCAGTTTCTCGCTGGAGTCTGGATTTGAAGTTTTTTTGTTTTAAGATAGCGACCTTCATGTCTGTGATTGCGTGACCAGAGAGATTGAAGTGTTCTCCGACTGGTTTATGAATGTTATAATTCTTGACATCTGATTTGTGTCCATTTATTCTTTTACGTGGAGACTGTCCAGTTTGACCAATGTAAATGGCAGATGGGCATTGCTGGCACATGATGGCATATATCACATTGGTGGATGTGCAGGTGAACGAGCCTCTGATAGTGTGGCTGATGTTATTAGGCCCTGTGATGGTGTCCCCTGAGTAGATATGTGGGCACAGTTGGCAACGGGCTTTGTTATTGCCAGCAGGAGAGTGAGTTTGTGTGTGTGTGTCCCCGGGAAAAGTGGGGGTGGGTGAGAAAGCCTGGATTTGTGCTGGACATGGCCCACCTTGATTATCATGCACATTGTGTAGAGAGTTGTCACTTTGGATGGGCTATTACCAGCAGGAGAGTGAGTTTGTGTGTGGGGGGGTGGAGGGTGAGAAAACCTGGATTTGTGCTGGAAATGGCCCAACTTGATGATCACTTTAGATAAGCTATTACCAGCAGGACAGTGGGGTGGGAGGAGGTATTGTTTCATGTTCTCTGTGTGTATATTATGTCTGCTGCAGTTTCCACGGTATGCATCCGATGAAGTGAGCTGTAGCTCACGAAAGCTCATGCTCAAATAAATTGGTTAGTCTCTAAGGTGCCACAAGTACTCCTTTTCTTTTTGCTAAATAGATGAAACTCCTTGAGTCTATCCCTATACAAAATGTCTTTTCTGAACCCTCTTCAGTTTATTAACATCCTTCTTGACTTGTTGATACCTGAACTGGATACGGTATTCTAGTAATGGTTGCATCATTGCCAAATATAGAGGTAGTATAACCTTCCTACTCGCGACGCCCTTCTTTATGCATACAATGATCACATTAGCCCTTTTGGCCACAGTGTATGCTATTGATATGACCTGCTTCTTAATTAAATAATGTTTGCATTTATAGAGCTCTTTACAAAATATTACTAAGGCCAGTCAATGTTAGAGGAGGGAACAGAACCCAGGTCCTCTTAACTCCCAACCCATTATAAATCAGGGGGCTTTTGAGGCCTTCTTCTGCCTTTTTACATGGCTGCTCTGGTACTTCTGTATTAAATTCTGAATGCTTGAAGTCATGGAATTTTGAGCTAGAAGTGGATTTGCAAGTTGATATGTGAAAAAATGATGGCAGTTTTTAAACTCTTGAGATGTTATGGAAAGCTGAAATCTGAGGGTTTAAAACCATGCAAAATAAATTGGAGAAAAATTGTGTGAAACGTCATGAAAAATGTTCTCTTATTTTGATTAGCTGTTGGTCTTCTTACCTTTGTGGCTCAAATTATTCAAACTGTGATATAGATGTATTTTCTGTTTCAGGCTTTCATATAGCTGGTCAGCTTCTTTCCTAATGTCATGTATGATCCCATTCAGGTTGGGAAATTCATCCATTTTATTGCGATATAGGTCCATTTGTGCAACTTTTTGTCTACAGGAGCAAAGTGCAATTGTACAGTAATCATTCAAGATTTATTATTAATCTAGGAATGAGATACATGTTATTTTAGATGACAACTGTTTACCCTAGACCAGAAGGAAACATTCACTTGTGGCATCATCATATTAGGAAGGTCAGAGGACTAAGTGAAAAAAGCCAGCATTTACATTCCCAATTTTATTGACACTTTCTGAAAGGATGCCATTCTGCGTGCTTCAAGCTCAGATTGGTCATGATAAAACCTGCTGTGGAGATTTATCAATCTTCCATTCCTCAAATGCTTGAAATCATGGAATTTTGTTAAAAATTGCCAGTGAAGGATGCAGACAATGCTCCCGCAAAAATGTTTGAACACCAAACGCCTGGCAAACCCCCAGATTCACATGTTCAAATATGAATTTGCATGTGCAGAGTGGGTGAATGCATATCTGATTGGCTAATTAGGCATTCAGCCACTCTATTTGTGCATGCAAATACCTGTTTGCAGCATGCCATTGTAGTTTTGCAATCACACGCTTTTTGAAAGTCTGGGTGTTAAATCCAGGCCTCTTAAAGTCTTTTCAAGTGAATCTCCTGACTGTTATGGGTCCTGAGGCTATGTCTACACTGGCAATTGTCGGCAAAACTTTTGTCTTTCAGGGGTGTGTGTTTTTTTAACCCCTCTGAAAGACAAAATGTTTGTCGTTCAAGCACCGATGTGAACAGTGCTTTGGTCATCAGGAGCGCTCTCCGGCCAACAAAGCTAACCCTGCTCATTGGGGCTAGAAGATTTTGTCAGCAGGAGAGCTGACAAACAGCGGCTACACTGCACGACTTTTAGCGGCACGGCTATAGCAACACAGCAGTGTCGCTAAAAGCTGTGTAGTGTAGACTCAGCCTTAGTCACTGCGCCATTCCTTCTTCCAATGCTTCCTCCCAGCCTGGAGCTTCTTTCTGAAGTGTTTTTAACTGTAAGTTTTAGGACGTGCTACACTGGAGCCTTTCCTCCCTTCGTGCTCACCTTGCTCTGACTGGATTGTCAACATGATTGCTTCACCTCTCCCATTATTCTGATGGGATACCAATACCCATTAGTTTCACTTATATATTAGCATAACATCCTGATGCTGTGATGCTCTTGTACATTAGTCAGTTATTAATCTATGTATTTATTATATGTAGCTTCAGATACTGACTCCCTTGTGAGTATAGAAGCCTCCCTGCTTTTCAGGGAAAGTGTACGGCAAAGGCATGATTTATACATGCACTTGAATTATGTGCAAGTCTGTGCCCTGGTCTACATTACAAACATATGTCGGTATAACTACATTGCCCAAGAGTGTGGAAAATCCACGGGCCCGAGCGACGTAGTTACATCAACCTAATTCCTGGTGTAGACAGCAGTATGTCAACGGGAGGGCTTCTCCTGTCGACGCAGCTACGGCCTCTCAGGGAGGTGGAGTACCTATGCAGATGGGAGAAGCCCTCCTGTTGGTGAAGGTAGCGCCTTCCCTAAGTACTACAGCGATGCAGCTGCAACAGTGCAGCAGTGCCCCTGCAGGGCTGTAAGTGTAGACAAGCCCGGCGTCTCAGGCACACGCAATCCAGGACTCTGGGGTGCTTGTATTTGCTCACTGAAAGGCTCTTACGGCTATTGCAGGCTTTGTGGGCATCTTAAAGGATTTTGGTCAGCTGGAAGTTCAGTTTCTCTGAGCACCTAAAGTTTGGAACTGCTTGAATCTCCAGCTGGGCACAGCTCAGAGCAGACCTGCAGTTGTTCTAAATTATGCTGGTGTGATGGACCAGCCTGAAGCTGACCTTGGGTTCAGGGAAGTGAAAAAGTGTTTTATAGCCAACTTGGCCCCCCCTCTCCTCAACTGCATCCGACAGTGCTGTGATGCAGCTGAGGATTTGAGCTGTTAATAGGATACACAATAATAAATCTATTGATGATTTAGGATCATTAATTGACAATCCAGCATTTGCATGGTGATCACAAACAGAACTATAAATACATTGCACAACTATTAAAGTACAGTGGAGGATTGCTTTTCCAATTCAGTGACATTTATAACGCCCTTCTGTTCTACAAGAGAAAATATTACCGAATGTAGTCGTGAAAATCCTTGATGTTTAAGAATGTCTCCAATGAAAGAACAGGAGTTTTTAAAATTCTTTCTATTTCAGAAATCTTATCTTCTAAGCCTTTGAAACGCATATCACAGCTGGGCATTGTGTCTCTTTTATCTTCTAGATTTGCAGCAAATCTCATGAACCCCTGAACAGTTTGAGATAGGGTAGTAATTTCATTATCCCACTGATCAAAACAAAGGTGACACCGAGAGCATATGGGAAATTCTTGTTTGAAGCCTCGACCACACTGATCACAGAGCTTTCCAGTGACACCAATGCGGCAGTTGCAAGCTCCAGTCTCTTTGTCACACTTGGGGTTGCGAGTTCCTTCCTGGTTACACATACATGCTACAGGGGGAGACAGGAACATGACATTGTTTCTTTTAGTTGTTAGTTAAGTTATAGGGGTAAAACATGAAAGATAATGCAATTCAATACAAATAAACATTTTTTTGCCATTTACTGACAAATTGGTATTGGGCCATTTAGGCTAGGATTTTCAAGGCACCTAAGGGAGTTAGTCCTAAACACTATTGCCATGTTGATCACAATAAGCAAAACACAGTTTTTATACAAATAATTGCTATACCAGTGGTTCCCAAACTGTGGGTCGTGACTCCAATGGGGTTGCGTCATCAGCAGATGGGGTTGTGGCAACCCCTACTGTGTAGAGGACACCATTTTGCTCCTCACAGTATGACCTCACATGTACAGTGTGTGAGGTCACAATGCATTTTGCTCTACAAAATTGTGTCCTCCATGCTGTCTGGGATCCTGGACAGAAATAATTCACTAAGATGGGTTTGTAGTGGGAAAAAGTTTATGAACCATTGTACGACAGGTTTCTTTTATGCACCATTATATACTATTATTATCTAACAGTGAGATCTGTCAGGCTGGGCAATAATCTCCTTAGAGAACGGCTAAATGCCACATCTCATGGGTCATTTAAACTAGACTAATCAAAATGCTGTAAAATGTACCATAGAGAACAATGCTGGAGTTGCATAGACATGGACTTGGTGATCTAACAGGTCTTTTCTAACTCTAATTTCCATGAATCTATGATAACCTTACAGGTGACAAACATGGTAAATATTATGTAATGGTTTTTAATCCATATTCCAGAAAAAAAGCTAAATCAAAACTATTTCTCTATTTGTATGTCTTGTCTATTATATTCAGATGAAGGTCTAACATTTACAGAAAATATTGTGATTTCTGATACACTACATCCCCCCTAATAATACTTACAAATACAATACATCCGTGGATCGCCAAAGTAATTTTCCTCACATTCATCACAACGTCTTCCACTGTAGCCTAGTTTGCATGGACATTGGCCTGTGAACTGCAAAGACAGCCTTCAGTAAACAACTGCCAGTACTATGATTATGTATGCAGTGTTGCTGTAGCTGTGTCGGTCCCAGGATATTCGAGACACAAGGTGAGTGTGGTAAACAGGAGCTGGTCCAATAAAAGATATTATCTCACCCACTTTGTCTCAGGAATATGATTTGGAAGAAATAGCACGAGCCAACTGAATAAACATTTAATTCAATAGATACATTTTTTTCCTCTGTGATTTATGACATACAGCTGCACAAAAGATGTAGTGGGATTGTTCTCATGCTTTTTTTAAGAACAGAATGAGTTATAGGATTGACTCAAATCTCCCAAAAAATATTACCATGCTCCAGCTGCTTAGTGACATATGATTAAAAGTTGGGAAATCACACAGATGGAAGTGAAAGCAAAATGGATGCATGGAAATGCCCTTAGTTTACTGAGATGAAGGATTTCACATGTGCCAGACCTCATTATTGACCTCTGAGAAGATGAATGGTAGACGTTCCTAAACTCAGCTATCCCCTGGCTATTTTCAGCTCATCTAAGGCAGGGTTTTTCTGTTGTATATAGAAAATTTGCTTCATCTAATTCTTATTCCTTCCAGGCTAAACTACTGATCTTTAGATCCCAGTTTCGGGATACAGTAACTGTAACTTAGAAGCTCAAGGTTACACTATGCAAATTGTCCCAGAAAACATATTTTGGAATTAAAACAATAAAATTAACCTGGTGAAATTAACTGGTGAAATCTGTACTAACTTTCGAAAGGTTAAGATCTAATTTGACTAGGAAAAATTACAATTCCAACAATTAAACTAAAGAACAAACAAACAGAAAACACTTATAAAATAAATCTGAAATTCTTTTTGTTAGAACTATGGGATAAGATCCCATTGCCGTAGAAGTCAGTGGCCAAACTCCCACTGATTTCAAAGGGATCAGAATTTCAACCACAGATTCAGCCTTGGAAAAACTTTGGATTTTTCCAGACCCCCCTGAGCCCTATGAAGTACATATAGATTAAATATGATAAAACACAACTCATTTCATGATAAGATATAAACCAATGACATGACTTCAGTTTGAGAGACAAGATGAGTGAGGCAATATCTTTTATTGGATCACCTTCTGCGAAAGGTCCTCCCAGTGTCACAGCAAAATGCAAGGAGGAGTACAGTGGCACCTTAAAGACTAACAGATTTATTTGGGCATAAGCTTTCGTGGGTAAAAATCCACTTCTTCAGATGCAAAATGCGAGGTGGAATGGATTGTTTAGCACAAGTAGTTAACATATTGTGAGAGACCATTCAAAGTGAAGTGGCCTCTGTCAAAAATATTACCTCAACCAGCTTATCTCTCTAATATCCTGGGACCAACGTGGCTACAACAACATGACTTCAGTTACTACCACATGCAAACAAACACTTAAAAGGACACTGTCGAGTTTGCCTGTTGGGTTCAAAATTTGACTAATTCTTCCCCCTTACACACTTGACTAATTCTTCCCCCTTCCCCCTTATTATAAAGGCATATAATCTGTGTGTGCCATTTCCACACAAAATGCTTCAGTGCTCCATTTCAGGAAGATACATGAACGCAAAGAGCTCATTGTTCATGAGCAAACCCTCCATAACAAAACAGCATGTATTGTATGATGCACCCAAACAAAAAAAAAAGATAAATTAATTTGTGACAGCTTCAAACTTCTAAGAAATTGTTATTAACAATGAGAAAAACAAAAGATTTTGATAATTTATGAGAGATTCTTTCAAAATGTCCCTGTAACTTCAAACATTACATCTCCCATCTAGCAGAGTCGTTATCTTGCCTGATTGCACTGGTTACTTTGAGAGTTTCTTGGGTTACAGTCACAGAACTGACATCCTATTCCATTAGACATGTTCCAGTAGCCAGAAGCACACTGGTCACAGGTAGAACCTATTACATTAGGTAAGCAAGGGCATACTCCAGTCATTCGGTTGCACAGGCAAACTCCATTTCCAGGTGGACATATTGCTGGGTTCACACCTGAAAAATTGCAAGTACACCCTGGAAAGAGAATGCCAGTTATTATATTGGGTAAAATAAGAGAATGTTAAAAATGCATTTTAATACCTTTAATTCTTATTTCTCTGTGAAGGGAACAAGTTTTTGCTTCTTTTCTTAGAGCATAGTACTGTACTACATCTCATTTCATAGTGGACTCTCTCATATGAGCCATATACCCTGGGAGGAATTCTTGAAGAATGACTAGGAATGGCAATTTAACTGACAGTGCAGGCACAATTAATGAGTCTTTGTTCAGCACTTTGAAGACAGTATTACATAAATTGTCCAGTTTCCATCATGTGTCTTACTAGCTCTGTAAAAACCAACCCCTCTGTGCACCATGATTTGTTTAAGGCAGATCTTAGTTCTTAGTGATAATATCTACTTGCAATTGAATTGTTTACTTACTTCTGCAGTTCTGAAGAAGTGCTGACCCAAAGTGACCTGGTTTGCAGAACTGGCAGTTTGGTCCCTGTGTGTTGTATAAACATTTTAAGCATTCTCCTGTAACCTTGTTACAGGATCCTGGATCTATCACATTGATATTATTATTGCAGGAACATGGCAAACACTGAGCCCCTGGTCTTCCTGGATTCCCATAGAACCCACTGGAGCACTCATCACACCGATTGCCTGCCAGAAAGGAAGGTAAAATCAATTGCTGAGTGCTAGGAACACAAGTGAAATCATTTTTTGACAAAACTGTTTGACAATTCCTACTGCCTGTGATAACCTAGATTTAGATGCAAGTTTCCCAAGTAACCTTATATCATCCAATTGGACATTGTTGCATTTTAGTTGTACAGTAGGTTAAGATTATATGTACCACATTGGCCAGAGGCTGGAAATGTGCAGCCCTTTCCCTCCCTCCTCCACCGCAACATCTCTTACCAAGGAAGTCCCTATGAGAGTGGTTTTAGGAGTTGGAAAATTCTGAAGGAATCTTTTTGAGGAGATTTCCCCCCAAACACCCAATGGGAAGCTAGGGGGTTTCCACACTCATGGCATGAGCCACAGATCTGTCCCAGAACCCAACAGATCCCCATGATCCTTCCAGCTCCTGAGTGACTTAGCCAGGGCCATCCTCATATAGGCTCTGTTTCTTTATTGGCTCTGGGCCTCCTCACCCTGGTATTACAGCTGCAATGGAGTTCCAGGGCCCCTCCTACTTGCAGCTGTCCAAGAGGCTACATTACTTTATCTCAGAAATCTTAATGGGCTGGTTGGGGGCCAGTGTGACTCCACTTTACCTCTGGCTGGCTCAGTCCCAACCAACACCTGTCCACTCCCTGGTCTTGGTCCATAACAGTCTCCAGAGCCTTTCACAGGCTCTTAGGAAGTGGGATATTGCAGACAGGTGACTAACTGTGGAGATCTCTCACTGAGTGCAGATCTTTGAGGTACGACCAGATCCGCAGTAATTATTCATGGCAGAAGTCCCCTGGATAAGTACTGGTCAGAACAAGTACAATCCTTCAGGGTTTAATCAGGCCTGCAAAGGGCATTTGACCTGAATAAAGATTATGGAATTTGACACAGTGTTTGCATGTCTTGCTATTTAGTTTTGACTAAGTAAAGGTGGATACTATGTCAGAAGTTGGCAGCATATTTTGAGAACGAAAGGTTTTGTCTTAAATACATGCTACAAATAGGAAATAAGGCTAGCACTGCCATTTCTACCTGACTCCTTCTCCTTTAGGAATAGCTGGTGAAAGAAAAAAGTATCAACTATGTTTTTCCTGAGGATCTTTGGATAGAAACACCAGCTAACTTTATTTTCTGTTTTAAGCGTTCATTTAAGGTAATTTTTTCTATCTCACAAAAATAAGCTGGTTTCATTCTGATGGACAAAGCAGTGGAAAAGCACTTTCATTTCCCCCCTGGAGATTAAGACTAATTTGACACTAAGAAATAGAGTCAAGTTGCTACCAAAACAGCAACATGTAAAATAACCCAGAACAAAACCACCCAGTTGCAAAACAATAGTTCGAAGTAAGAAAAAACTCTGCAGTGATTGAGAGATCAGGTCAAAACTCACGTATAAAGAGCTTTTCTCTTATGGGGCAGCATTTTAAACCAACATTTTCAAAACAGTTCACTACTTAGTCTTTGGGTGCCTCAGTTTTTGGGTATCCAGGGCTTGTTTAGTTCCGAGAGGATGAGCACCTGCAACTCCCATTGACTTTAGCTCAGCACCACTGAAAATGGGGTGTGAAGGGGTAGATCCTCAGGTATTATAAACTGTGATAGCTCTATTGACTTCAGTGGAGCTATGACAATTTACACGAGTTGAGGATCTGCCCGAAGAGTCGCAGATTGAGCGGCCGATCTTGGAGCACACTTTCTCAAATCTGAGCTTTAATGCATAAGGAGTTAATAGAAGGACAGACAACAGGTTTAATCAGTAATAAATGAAAGTAAAAATAAATTAATTGCTTCACTGAGTCCAGTTTTCTTGGGTTTCTTCTGGTTTCCTTAGTTCCTTGTTGGAACATTAATTTTGTAGTACTATTTGCTGTCGCTGGATGATCAGTTACTACATGATTTCCCCCTTTGTCCCAATAAACCAGACACTAGCCTTATTTATGTACCTTATTTTCATTATTCCACTCTGTCGCTGAGCAGATGGGTGGGAATTAGTTGTAATTTTTCAATCTTTCCTTAAGAACTGTAATATGCTGAAAATTAAACAATATGTTTCATACCTGAGTAGCCCTCATGACAATTGCAGACTAATTGCAAAGTGTGAGGATCTTGGTAACAGGAATGTGCAAAATATCTGTTGCTTTCAGGGGACTCTGGACACATACATGGGCGACAAGGCTCTCTTGTGAGAGGATTTCCATAATAACCATCGACACACCTGTCAAAACAGTCACCACAGAGACACGTTAAACTATCCTCCTGACAGATATACCTCTCAGTCCATGCCAATAGCTTGGTTCATTCAAGTCCATGTTTTAAAATATGATAGCACTTAATATGATGCCACTCCCATTATTTGGTACAGAAGTGTCCAGGCTTGAAGAGATTAAAGGAATTAGAAACACTGCTGTATTCCCCAAACGTGGAGCAAATTATTCATTTTATGTTCAAGGGGCATTGCCAAATAGTTCTGGCTCAATCATCCACCTCCTCAGAGACCCTTTTAATCTAATTGGTAATGTAAAATTTTCTAAATGTATGTATTTTAAATTTCCCACACGATCTCTGATGCATTGAGTAACTGTTATTTATAAAGGACCCACCATATTTTTGTTCTACTACTTCTAAGACAGCTAGTCGGCCAGCAGAACTCAAAACATAGCCTAAGGTTCCTATTGTCTAAACCATTTTCTAGAAGAACTCCCCATAGAATGCAAAGGGAAGTTCTCCTTAAACTGAATGAGAGGAGATGACTCAGCCAAACTAAACTAATCAGCCAACCAGCCCTATTACTGTACCAAAGCTGTACTGACATCACTTCTGTTGCTGCAAGAACAGACAAAAAGAAGAACGATTTCCAGCCCTATTAGAAACATAGGGGGGAAATAATTTGTCATTCATATGGAAAAGCTATAAACCAGTAGACAGAGAACTGTTCATTTAGGCGCCTCAAGGATTATTGCAAACACAAAGTAAGAGAACAAGTATTGAGAATTATTATTGTTTTGGAAAATTTCCTTTAATAATTGGTAAGATTCACAATTCTAAGATATATGCAGCACTTTTCACATGCATCAAGATACTGAGGAGTCAATCCTGTGAGGTGCTTCACGCCTCCTACCAGGTGCTGCGTCCCTTGAATTCAGTGGAGTAAAGATACTCAGGTCCCTGCAGGTAGCACACAGAACTTCATAGGTAGGGCCCTACCAAATTCACGGTTCATTTTGGTCAATTTCATGGTCATTGGATTTTTAAAAGTTTAAATTTCATGATTTCAGATATTTAAATCTGAAATTTCAGTGTTGTAACTGTAGGGGTCCTGACCCAAAAGAAGGTTGTGCGGGAATCGCAAAGTTATTGCAGGAGGGTTGCAGTATTGCCACCCTTACTTCTGTGCTGCTGCTGACGGCAGCGCTGCCTTCAGAGCTGAACTGCCGGAGGGCGGTGGCTGCTGGATGAGAGGCCAGCTCTGAAGGCAGCATTGACGCCAGCAGCACCATGGCATGGTATGGTATTGCCACCCTTACTTTTCCGCTGCTGCCTTCAGAGCTGGGCTCTCGGCCAGCAACTGCAACTCTCTGGCTACCCAGCTCTAAAGGTTTGACATGGCACTGCCTCACACCCAAAGATGCATATCAAACTATCCACTACCATTCAGACACTTTCTAGATGACAGCCCTTGCATACCTTTCACACCTACTTCCAGTTGTAAACCCACGGCAGCTAAGACATGCACCAGTCGCTGCGTCACAAAGCTCTGTGTAGCCATTACATGGACACGGACGACAGTTGGGAAACCCAAAATACCCAGCCAGGCACCGATTGCAGCATCGACCATCAACCTCTCGGCGGCATGAACACTGTCCTGTCAGCTGATCACACATAGTGCTCACTGAGCCTTGAGGATGGCACTCACATGCTAGATAAACACAAGAAAAAGCAGATGCCATGTTAAGGATCAGCTAAATTCTAAATGTATTTTCCTGAAACTGGTCACCATCTGAGGCCATAAGACTGAGATGTGGCTTCACTTAGATGTGCAGCAGGGGCTGTAGGCGTAACATTTTTGATATTATCACTGTAGGTTCATGCACATCAGTGGCTGGAAATCCCAGAAAATTTGGTGTGCATTAGCTTATCTGAACCTCTTTGGCCTGCACAAGTGGGTTGTGAATCACACGAGAAGAGCCTTCTAATAAGCCTTCTGGAATTGTCTGTTTCCAATCAGGCTGGAATTACCATCAGAGCAATCCTTTTTTCAGCACTTCCATTTCCATTGCCACTGGGAGCCAGGAAGCGCAGAGTCATATGGAAGTGGGGGTTGGGAGGAAAGCTAATTGTGCTCTTTGAATCTCAAATGAGGTTCACTTGGAGGAATGGGTAAAGATTCAGTTTGCTTTTATATGAACCACTGTTTAATGTTCACTGTTTACTACTTACAGTAACATCCATGGAAACCAAAACCAAAACTTCCTGCAGAACATCTGTCACAACAGCGGCCCGCAACATTAGGTTTACATTGACACTGGCCTCCAAGTTGACTGCAGCTGGAGCTCAGGGACCCTTGTGGATGGCACTTGCATGCTGTTGGCAAGAAAAAGTCATACACACGCTATATAAAAAAATATATATATAATGAAAAATGAAGTTAACTATTTTCATGCTTTTCCCCTCCTTAGCAGGTTTTATACTTAGATTTCAGAGTAACAGCCATGTTAGTCTGTATTCGCAAAAAGAAAAGGAGTACTTGTGGCACCTTAGAGACTAACCAATTTATTTGAGCATGAGCTTTCGTGAGCTACAGCTCACTTCATCGGATGCATACCGTGGAAACTGCAGCAGACTTTATATACACACAGAGAACATGAAACAATACCTCCTCCCACCCCACTGTCCTGCTGGTAATAGCTTATCTAAAGTGATCATCAAGTTGGGCCATTTCCAGCACAAATCCAGGTTTTCTCACCCTCCACCCCCCCCCCACACAAACTCACTCTCCTGCTGGTAGTAGCCCATCCAAAGTGACAACTCTCTACACAATGTGCATGATAATCAAGTTGGGCCACTTCCTGCACAAATCCAGGTTCTCTCACCCCCTCACCCCCCTCCAAAAAAACACACACACTTCAATCTCTCTGGTCACGCAATCACAGACATGAAGGTCGCTATCTTAAAACAAAAAAACTTCAAATCCAGACTCCGGCGAGAAACTGCTGAATTGGAATTCATTTGCAAATTGGATACTATTAATTTAGGCTTAAATAGAGACTGGGAGTGGCTAAGTCATTATGCAAGGTAGCCTATTTCCCCTTGTTTTTTCCTCCCCCCCTCCCCCCCCCCCGACGTTCTGGTTAAACTTGGATTTAAACTTGGAGAGTGGTCAGTTTGGATGAGCTATTGCCAGCAGGAAAGTGAGTTTGTGTGCGTGTGTGTGTCCCCCGGAAAAAAAAGGGGGGGGGTGAGAAAGCCTGGATTTGTGCTGGACATGGCCCACCTTGATTATCATACACATTGTAGGGAGAGTGGTCACTTTGGATGAGCTATTACCAGCAGAATAGTGAGTTTGTGTGTGTATGGGGGTGGGGGGGGTGAGAAAACCTGGATTTGTGCAGGAAATGGCTCACCTTGATTATCATGCACATTATGTAGAGAGTTGTCACTTTGGATGGGCTATTACCAGCAGGAGAGTGAGTTTGTGGGGGGGGGGGGGGGTGGAGGGTGAGAAAACCTGGATTTGTGCTGGAAATGGCCCAACTTGATGATCACTTTAGATAAGCTATTACCAGCAGGACAGTGGGGTGGGAGGAGGTATTGTTTCATGTTCTCTGTGTGTATATACAGTCTGCTGCAGTTTCCACGGTATGCATCCGATGAAGTGAGCTGTAGCTCACGAAAGCTCATGCTCAAATAAATTGGTTAGTCTCTAAGGTGCCACAAGTACTCCTTTTCTTTTTATACTTAGAGTTACCAGAGATGTGCTAAGAGAACAAAGCAGAGTCTGAGTCCTGAGAACCAGGGGTTTATCTGCCACCAAATTATGTGCTTTGAACTATTTGACCAGTCAGCAACATGAGCCTTAAAGTTCTAATCTGGATCTATAAAGTTCAGGATATTGCCAAATTTGGATCCAGATATAAATATGCTCAAAGTCTGAGGTGTTTGGTTAAGGTCTAGCTCTAGCTAATACTTTTGAAGAGAGGTTTGCTAATGTTTGGACTTTGAACCTGCTCACAAATCCACTTACAGACATCATCAACTAATGGAGGTGGTAAGAGCAAATCACAAATCATCATGTTTCAGCAAAAAAATAAAAAATGGAAATACCTTGATAATTACATCACTTGTGGTAATTCTGCTTTCTGTCCTGGTTACCACCAGGAAGAGAAGAGTTGTATAATTAGACATGATTGAATTATTTGTTGCAAGTAATGTACCTGATGAATGTTCACATTTTTGTTAGCCATAATAGCATTTGTAGGCCCTAGCGGCAATGCTTATTTTATGGGATGCAATGATTTTTCCCTCATAATTTAACCTGCACTATAGATGGTGGAATAATATGTAGCAGATAATTCATTTGATGATTATTTTCTGTCAGTTGTGTACAAATTACTTGTGAATGTTTTCCCCATTATGCAACTAGCTCTCTGTGTGAGAATTAATCTCTTGCTCTCTTTCACAGATACGCATGCACAAATGCATGTGCACAGCCACTCACAGAGTGGCAATGAATTTTTCAAATGGCAGAAATATTTTCTGGTTTAGATTGAAGAAAGGGTCATATTTGGAGCCTATTTTATCTGAACTGGGTTGCTCATTCTAAGCAATAAGACATTTGTTTGAAGGACACACAATACTTTTCAGCATACTGAGCAAGCCAGGTTAAGTATGACTTGTGGGTATTTTTGCAGCACTTGCTAACAGCCACCAGATTAGGAATCACTGTTTCAGCTCAAATTTCTCTGAGTCTTTTGGCTCCTGCCACAGTAGGACATGGGTGAAAGGATGGCAGTCGTGCTATCTTTTTCCAGCACCAATCCTAGGCTCTGATCATGCAAACAAACAGTGCTGATGCAAACAGCTGCCAGAGGAAGCCATTTGAAGTGCACGACAAGTTTTATTAGTCCTACAAAATCCAGGAAACTATGCAACATGCTCTGGAGTGCCATCTATTGGCACTGTATTTATTTATTAACTATTTATATCTACGCAGTTATAGCGCACCTATAACAATAGTCTACCGAGAGCATGTAAAGCAGGGGTTCTCAAACTAGATGTTGTGACCCCACAAGGGATTGGATGGTTATTACATGGGGGCGGGTTGCAAGCTGTCAGCCTCCACACTCAAACCACACTTCGCCTCCAGCATTTATAATGGTGTTAGATATAAAAAAAAATTGTTTTTAATTTATAAGGTGGGTCGCACTCAGAGTCTTTCTGTGTGAACGGGGCCACCAATACAAACGTTTGAGAACCACTGATGTAAAGTCAGCCATCAGTAGAAGTGTCTGTACCATGCTGTTAGTACAGATACTTACGAACTGCTCCATTGTGAATACGAGCAGACATGCTAACTGTGAGCCTTGCACATACTTCAGGTAGAATATGAGGTCCAACTTCTGAAGCAATTTCGACACAGTGATACTGCTGGTACTCATCTAGATCTTTTTGACTGCACAGGTTCTCCGCAGAACTGATTCTGGGAATAAGTCCAAGCTTTGGAGTTGACAAAGAAAGGAAAGGGCGTTCAGAAAACTGTAGTTTACCAAACTCTGCTACTTCAACTCTGCGCTTCACGGTTGGAAACCCTGAGCTCAGCCATTTCTAGACCTTCCATCTTACTGTTCCATCACCCAAATCCCCATTTATTCTAAGGTTTTGGGTGTTGCCCTAGATTTTGAGATAAATGAGTCTGCATTATGTATATAGAAAACCAAATTATGGTATGTCCTCAGAATGATGTATGTACAGAACTGCTGATGAAGTCAGCGGCAGCTGCACTTGTGAATCTAAAGGCAGAATTTGGCCAACATTTTTACATGCATTCTTGAGAGAGAGAAAAGTAGTTTGAAGAACTGAAGTCCAAACTTGTTCATTCTTCCCCCTTCCCCCTTCCATCAAACTCAGTTTTACGAAGATTATCAGAGAAACTGATGTTGAACTATTTTAAAATTTTATCTGGAAATGAGCACAAACCAAATACCCCCCTCCAAAACTTCCTTTAAACTTGGGAAATGTTTGGATATGAATTTCAAGTGTGACTCCCAGCTCTGCAATGAACCATTCCAAAACTCAAATATGAACACTTCTGGGAAAATTCAGATCTAGATTTAGATCCAAACTCCAGGATCCATCTCTACACATATCCAAGATTTTCCATGAGGATCACACATATTAGCTTAGATTTTGTAGAGAAGCTGTGCCCAAAGACCTGTGTGCATTTACCCTACTAATGATTGCACATCATCAGTAAACGAACAAATGATCAATTATACAACCAACTGGCTAGTAACGTGTGCAAATACTGTGACTGGACATACAGTTATAATATTCAGACACAGAACTTAGAACACAAATACAAATCTGTATTTGAACATGAAAATATGTACACCCAGTACAAATTAGTGTAACCACAGGCATGCTTTTCTGATTTTTTTGGATAAAATTTTATTTTAAATGGTTAAAATAAGAGTTCTAAAGTCTGTTCACAAAATATTTTTGAATATGCCTCTGTCAAGGAGCGTGAAACAGGTATAAATATTATTAAAAAGAAATATGTAACAGGATTACTTACTGAATCAATCAAGATGTATGATATAGTCTTTGGATCAGAGGCAGAAGGCTGCGATAAATAAACATCTACAAAATACTCTACTCCTGGGTCTAAGCAGAAAGGAGTATGTAGAAGTGCAACTCTGTTTAGAAGGAATAAATATAGGAGTCAATATTCCTTTATCAGAGAGTTAATAGGTATAAAGTATTTGCTTAAGAAAATATATAAAGGATGTAAATAAAGATTTGGATAAGTCTTCTGTGTTCACATGCCTTATTAACAACGGGAGTTACACACACATGATCGGGAGAGACTAGATCCTGTGTGGGAGTTTGAGATGGAGGAGGATGCAATTGACTGGGGCTCCTATGTGTGACAATAATATAAATAATAAATAATCCATTTGATGGCTTAATTTCATCGAAATAAGTGGCAACCATTCCTTCACTGTAATGATCACTGTAGAGTGATTTTTAAGATGATGAACTTTTAAAAACATTCTATTTCTTGCTGGTATCCCAGTTCTGGATCTGTCATGAGCAATGTCCACCTGGTCATTCTGAGGATATTTGTGGAGTCTGTAACTCGTTATTCACATTTGTGCACTTCCTACCATTCTTTGGCTGAGACATTAAACTGAAGCTGTTTCCTTCTTTTAGCTATGGAAGTGCAAGTTAAAAACTTTAAGGCAGTTCTGAAAATAGGCGAAGCCAAGGACATCCTTGGGGTCTCTTGGCCAATATTTCATCTCTTTAATGAGGTAGGTTCTAAAGACCAACATTGTGTCGAGTTATTGGTCCAGTAGCCAAAAGGGTTGCTGTCAGGAGCTGGGCCTGCATTCCTTACTCAGGCAAACCTTTGACTTATGTGGAGTTTTGCCTAAATCAGGACTGCTGCATCAGGCCCTCAGATTGCATCCTACTGCTGCTCTGTTCTTTGGTGTAGCAGCAATGCGAAAGGCCACATGCCCTGTTCTAATTCTGAGTATGTTCCATTCATATTCTCACTTTCCCATGCATCTATCCCTTTGCTACAAAACACCTCCGAGAAGAGCATTGAACACTGAATATTTAGAGTTGTAAAGAAGGTAACAACATCCTGACCTCTTTGTAGCTGGCAGAGCCAATGTGTGTGGCTCTTGCAGAAGTGCCTTGTTTCTGCAGTGATCACTTGTCAAAGCACCAGAGGGGTTGACCGCAATACTTCCTATCCAGTCTTCTAAAGACTACACATTTGGGAAGAAAGTTGTGATCGTTTTCAAAAAATACCTGAAAAATTCTTTCTCACATGCACATCAACCTGCCAATGTTACTGAGAGCCAAACTAAATTATAACATATTGCAGTAATAACCACCAAGTTCCCTTTTGTTCATTACATGATGTTTTTTAGAATGTTCTTTACTGAAAAGTGCAGGAGAAAAACAATGGTTAGTATAATCCAAATAAGTTCAAAATGGAGGGTCAGATCTTGAACTGATGTAAATGGGTATCGTTCCAACAAAGTCAGTGGAGCTGTGCCCATTTACACCAGTTAAGGATACGTCCCAAGAGGTTATAATACAGAATTCAGCACATAACTTTGCTCAAATTGCTATTAAGTAAAAATGAACTGAAATAACTTTGTAATGAGGTTCTTAAAATTCTAAATGTATTGTCTAAATCTTTACCTGGGAAAATTTATATCATAGCAGCACAATTCAAAATCACAGATTCATTCAGAGCTGATTCTTGCACTCTAAATCAATGGGAGTTTTGCCTGACTCAGAATGATAGGAGCGGATCTTTAAATAGATTAGTAGACTGTTTAAAGTATAACAGTCATAACTGATAACTTGAATGGTGTTGTTACTGTAAATATCTGAGAAGTGAAGGAAAAAGGGATGTTCTACTGGGCCATGTAGACCACATATGTGGCTTATAGGAATAATTGCCAACTGTTTAATCATATCTAAAATGATTATGCATTTTTCATGTGTCAAATATATGGGCACAAGATGAAGTCAAATCAGGGGACACAGATCAGGAATTCTGGAGGGTGAGGCTGCCCAGAAAATATTCTCCAGTTCTGGTTCTGTTTTATTTTATGAATGACAATGGTATGTGGTGCAGGGGGATCATGTGGGGTCAGTGGTGCAAGTAGAATCCATTTCTTACTGGTATGGGGGGGCATCAGTTAAGGGGGAGGGGGCATGTGACCTCCCCACGTGACCCTCCATGTGACTCTTCCCTGCCCCACCCCCAGTCCAGGGCCCCCACGCTCTCCCCGTTCCCTCCCCAAGATCCATCCCACGTTACCTGGGCCGGGGCAGAGCTCTGTCTTCTTCCTGCTGCGCTGGAGACTTCGGAACCGCAGTGGGGAAAGGAGAAGAACATGGGGCCGCTGGGCAGCCCCACGCCAGCAGCTCCTCCAGCACAGTTCTACAGCCCCCAGCCCCGCCCCTTGTCCTTCCACTAGGGTGACCATGTACCTGTTTTTCAACAGGAACACGTGGTTGAAAAGGGATCCTGGCAGTTCCAATCAGCACTGCTGACCAGGCCATTGACTGTCCGGTTGGCAGCGCTGTGCAGCGGGGCTGGCAGGCTCCCTGCTAGCCTCTGCGCTATGTGGCTCCTGGGAAGAAGCCAGCATGTCCAGCTCCTAGGCTTAGGGGTGGCCAGGGCGGTCCGCGTGCCGCCCCACCCTCCGCCTGCAGGCACAACTCCCATTGGCCGGGTCAGGGCAGGGGACGAACTAGCTCGACTTGCCAGCACTCAGCAAGCGGCTGTTGAGGGGTCATGGCGCACACCTCTCCCACTGCTGCCAGCCCTCTTCTCCTTCTCATGCTTCTCCTGTGGCTGGGCTTGAGCTGTGGTGTGTGCCCTGCGGTGAACCAGTCTGTTGCCCCATTGCTGGCACCCAGGAGTTCAAGGTATGTATCCCCGTCTCCTAGCACTGGGAATGGGGCTGCTGGAGGAGAGGGGAGGAGAACGAGACAAACCCAGCACCCAGCCCGGCCCGGCTCAGCCAGCTCGGGGAGTTGGGAGAAGGCCCGGCCCAGCAACACCGCCTCTGCCCCAGCAGCGCCACCCCTGAGTCCACCACTGGCCCCAGTAGCCCCGGACTCTAGGCAACTCCTCCCCCCGAGCCCTGCACCCCTCCCTGTCCCACCCCCCGCACCTCCATCCCCCTCACTGCCTCCCTCCCCAAGCCCCCACACCACCATCCCCCTCATGGAGTGATGGAATGAGCAGGGGGCAGGGCCTTGGGAAGGGTGCGTAGGGGTGGGGCCTCAGGGAAGGGCGGGGAAGTGGGCGGGACAGAGGGCGGGGCAAGGGTGTTCGGTTTTCTGGAATTAGAAAGTTGGCAACCCTACCTTCCAGGCAGCTGTGTCTCCTCTGTCTGTACAGCGGCAGCCCCACCGGAGGACAGGGCTTGGGGGGTGGGGCTGGCAGTGGTACAGCTGAGCCAGAGGAGCTGCCTGCGTGGGGCTGCCCAGCAGCCCCACTTTCTGCTCCTTTCCCCATTGTGGTTCCCGGGAGAGCCCTGGGGGTTCTGCTTCTTTCCTCACTGTGGTTCCCAGAAGAGCCCTGCGGTTCAGGGCTCTCCTGGGAACCGCAGTGGGGAAAGGAGCAGATCCCCCAGCCCCACTCCCTGCCCTTCCACAGAGCTGCATCTCCTCTGTCTATACAGCAGCAGCAGCCCCGCCGGAGGACAGGGATGGGGCTGGTGGAGCTGCCAGTGTTCTGCTCCTTTCCCCATTGCTCCTCCCAGCAGGGAAAGGAGCAGAACGTTGGCAGCTCCTCCTGCAGCTGTGGCCCCCCAGCCCTGTCCTCCGGCGGGGCTGCTGCTGTACAGACAGAGGAGACGCAGCTCCGTTGAAGGCCGAAGGGCGGGGCTGTGGGTGGGACAGCTGCGCCACAGAAGCTGCTGGTGTGGGGCCACCAGCTCCTCCTGTGTCTTTCCGGTACACCGTACTGGCTATAAATACCTTGCTGGTACAGTGGACCGGACCATCCTACTTGCATTGCTGTGTGGGGTGCATGTTACTGCTCCCTTGAAAAAGATGAAAAGGCCATATCTCTTTTTTTTTAGTTTAAAATGACAATATTGGGTTTTTTGAACATTAAGCTTAAGAGGAGGAAATCTCTCATTTCCTCAAGCAACCTTATCATTAAAGATGCTTCAAAAGTCGCACTATGGGGCAAATCTTGTCCTGCATGGATCAGCAAGGCTGGGGAGAGGGGGCAAAGTAGAATGGTACCAGCTTTCAGAAAGCAGAACAATCCTGCTTGGGTACAAGGCAGACTGGCTCAAGGTGACCAGGGAACACGTGTGTGTGTGTGTGTGTGTGTGTGTGTGTGGTGGTGGAGGGGGTGGGGAGAAATCCATTGCTGCCCTCTCAGAAGGACAGTGTGTGTTCCTAGCTAGCATGTGCTGCCTGTGGCAGCATATGCACTAGCCGGCTGTGGTACACGAGTGGGTCCAGTAGCCAGAACCTTGTCCTAGTGCTAGGTTGGTTATCAGAGCCTGTTGATGCATAATTACTTCCTCCTTACAGGCCACTGTGAAACACCTGGCAGGTTTTGGGCCCTATATCTTCTATTTATGGGACAAAAATATGATAGGATAAAGCTGATAGTTTTGCTCCAAACCTTTGTACAAATCTGAAAACAGATGTGTCAGTCCAAAGCTCTTGTTCATTTGTCATATTACTACCAAAAGTGAAAGAGACCCTGCTCTGGAACAGCATCTCTTAGGAAAGTGTTAATGGTGAATTAAAGGTCTGAATTCAAATACCTCAGGTTCATAACGAAGAGCGATATCAAAGTCCATCGCAAAGGGAATGTTGCTGATAGTAAACCTTAATCCGGCACCATTCAGGACACGGGCAAAGCCAGGACCTGTCCATGTGACAGGTTTGCCAGGGGTGGGCTCCCTGAAAACAATGTCCAGAGCAGAGTTCCTCCCAGACTGAACCCAGCCCTGCAAGGAGATAGTGACACTGTGAACAATAAATACAGGACAAAGATAGGTGCTTCTGCTGTGCAGATTCCTAGTTTCTGCAACTAGTCAGCATCATTTTGTAAACATGCTGAAGATTTGGTCCCCTAAAAAAACTCATATATATATATAAATTAAAGTTATAGTCACAGCTAGAAAACCTCTCTTGCTCTTTGTCTGGGGATTGTGGGAGGTTCTAGAAGTGAGGCTGTGTCTGTTATGTGCTTTAGCTGGATTTCTGTTAGTCTGTTTGGTTACTTTCTGTTTCTTTGTTTCAGGGGTGTTGTTGGTTCCTCCTTTTTTTCCCTTGGGGTGGGTGGGTGGTTTTCTCCATGGGGTTCATTTCAGATGGGTTTAGTGGTTTGACCTGCAAGCATGGGGTTCGGGGTGTGCCTGCTGTCTCCTACGCTGCAGAGGATGTGGTGCTGAGCGTCGGTAAGGTTATTGGCTGTGCTAATATAAAATCTGCCTCTTGAATGAGCAAATCTATAGTGACTTTCCTGGCCCAGAAGCAGTTTGTGAATTGTTTGGTACAGTAGGGACTCTGGGTCAAGGAGTCTTTTCTTCAAGTATTTCCCTTGTTTACTCCTGCTAATAAAGTAGTTTTTTCCAATGTCCCCCCTTCCTTCACAACAAGACATTGGTATCTGCTCTCTCCCACTACGGGAAGATAGTTTCTGCTGTTAGGATGATTCTGTTACGCTGCAAGAACTCAGATGTGGGGCATGTTGTGTCATTCTGCCACCAGTTGTATATGGTTCTAAATAATCTGGAACAGCTCTCGAACCTGGTTTTAATGCACCACATAGATTATACAATATTTGATACCACTGAAAACATGAAATGTCTCTAGTCTGGTGACCCTGGTCATTTGAGGGGTTCCTGCGCATGCACTGCCTAACACTCTTGGGGCAACAGATATGCCAGCTACTCCCACTGAATCTCTCTTCTGCATGAATGATAAGAATGTTACAGTGGTGGCCCAATGTTCTTCTGAGCTGGCTGAGTCTGAGGGAGATGAAGAGGATAATGATGATCTCTGACTTCTCACTGGTTCCAGATGTCCCAGTCTGTCAGCTACATAGGAAGGGTGGTACAGTGAGAACGAGATAAGTGATTTTTTGGATAGCACTAAAGCAGGGGTGGGCAAACTACGGCCTGTGGGCTGGATCCAGCCCCTCAGGACTTTGGATCCGGCCCACAGGATTGCCACTCAGAAGCGGCCGGCACCACGTCCCTGGGGGTGGGGGGTGCAGAGGGCTCTGTGCATTGCCCTTGCCTCCAGGCACCGCCCCCCGCAGTTCCAATTGGCTGGGAACGGTGAACTGTGGCCAATGGGAGCTTTGGGGGAGGTACCTGGAGGCGTGGCAAGGGCAGTACTCAGAGCCCTGTGCCACGCCCTCCCCCAGGGGCCGTGCAGGGACGTGGTTCCAGCTGCTTCCCAGAGTGGCACTGCTGCCACCCCAGAACCGCTTTAGGTAAGTGGCACCAGGCCAGAGCCTGCCCCCCAAAACCCTCCTGCACCCCACCCCCCACCTCCCTGCCCTAAGCCCCCTGCCTGCACACTGCACCCCAACTCCCTTCCCTGAGCCCCGTCACACCCTGCACCCCAACCCCCTGCCCTGAGACCCATCCTGCACTTTGCACCCCTCCTCTGCCCCAATCCTTTGCCCTGAGCCCATTTCTGCACACCGCACCCCCTCCCACACCCCGCACTCCCTTCCGCAGCCCAACTCCCTGCCCCGGCTCTGCATACAATTTCCCCACCCAGATGCGGCCCTCGGCCCAGAAAGTTTGCCCACCCCTGCACTAAAGGGAAGCAGCGAGTTGAGGTTGGGCCTATATTCCTGATTTACAGTGCTTTGTTCACTCAGCCGCCTTTGTCTCGAGAGATACCTTGGTTGATTGCAGGAATCATTTCCATCTCAAAAAGTTGTTGGGTAAGGTGAGGAAGCATTCAGGGATTGTTCAAGATATACTGGCCTCTCCATGGCTTATTTTGTTAAAAGTACTTCCACTTTCCATTGTTTCTCTCTGCTTTTGGCGCTCTCCTAGTCACTATGGTGCTGCTCAATTTTGGCTCTCTAAATAGTAATGGGTGCCGGGGTGGTCATAAAAGGGCACAACTCTTCGAATTTCTCAGACAACTATGGGCTGATGTGGTCCTTTTGCAAAAGACACACTCAGACCCCGATAACGAGGGGAACTGGTTGAAGGACTGGAAAAGTGAAACTTTCCTGAGCCATGGTTCCAATGTCACTGCTGAAGTAGCTGCTCTCTTTTCCCAGGATACTGGGGCACAGATCTGCTCTGTGAAGGAGACTATGCAAGGGCGGCTTCTCCAGGTGGATACACAAATTGGCACTATTGTTTTAAATCTTTTTTCTGTGTATGACCCTATTCTGGGGTGAGATCGTGTCTCCTTTCTATAGACACTTGCCTATGCCATGTTTGGCTATGACCCAGATACTACCATTGTGCTTGAAACGGATTTCAGTTGCAGTGTAGATTATGTTTTAGACAGGAAACATGAGGAGCCAGACCCTTAGTCAGGCATGGAACTGTACTGTCTCCTGTAGACCTTTGGACTAGTAGATGTTTGGAGGCCCTCTCACCTCACTGTTAGGAAGTACTCTTGGCTGAAGGCCCAGCTGCAGATTATAAAACGTGTAATCAAATTGACTTGCAACTTGGACACTTTTTGGCTGACTTGGTGTATTAACAATATTTTGAGTGAACTTGGTGATGATGATTAAAGCTACGATTTAGTCACGGAGGTCACAGGAGTCACAGAATCCATGACTTCCAGTGACCTCCATGATTTCAGCCTGTGGTGGTTGGGAGCTGCAGGGTCCCCTGCCTCCAGTGGGAGCAGGGAGCTGCGGGGTACCCCCGGCCCCTCTGGAGCTCCCAGCCGCCGCGGGCAGTGGGGGAACCCCCAAGTTCCCAGCCGCCGTGGGCAGTGGGGGAACCCCCGGCCACTGGCAGGGCAACCCCTGAGCCTCTGGCAGCCGTGGGCAATGGGGGAATCGCTGAGCCCCCAACAGAGGACCCCCATGGGCGGCGGGAAATCTGAGCCCTTAGCCACTGGCGGAGGAACCCTCCAGTTCCTGGCTGGGGAATTTTGCAGTTCCTGGCTGTCGCAGGAGAACCCCCGCAGCTCCCGGCCCACCGCCACTGGGGGTACTCCGCAGCTCCTGTCCGACATGGGAGGTGGGGGCACCTCACAGCTTCCAGCCCCCACGGGCAGTAGGGGACCCCTGAAGCTGCAGGGGTACCCCGCAGCACCCAGCTGCTGCAGGCAGCTCCTAGCCCTTGCAGCAGCCAAACTTCAGGCGGTGTGGGGACCCGCAGATCCCCATTTTGTCAGGTATATTTTTAATAAAAGTCATGGACAGGTCACAGCTTCCATGAATTCTTTTTTTTTTTTTTTTTTTGCTGTGACCTGTCCGTGACTTTTACTAAAAATATCCTTGACAAAATCTTAGCCTTCATGATGATGCTTTAGTGAGCCATGTTTAATGTTTGCTTAATGTGTTTTGCTTTATTTTATTCATGCCTTTTGCTTATATAGTGCAATTTTATAACATTAAAATAGTTTTAATGTAATTTTATGTGAATAAAGGTGTCATCTCTCTCTCTCTGTGTCTTTCTTTCTCTGTTTTCTAGACATAACTATAATCTATTTTAAAATATGTTTAATAGACATTTCAGGCTGTTCACTCACAGACACATTTTTCTGGGCAGTCTATTATCCATGACTGTAGATGTTTATAATGGGAAGAAAGCTGACAATGGCTTAAATTGCAATGATTCTAATAGGTATGATGCAAGTATCTATGTAAGTCTCAGAAGTTGAAAATGAGCCCCCTACTAGGAGGGAAAAAAAATGGACTTTTTTCCCTTGTCACATTTTTGTTTCTAAACAAATCTCTGAATTTGTCCTACAGCTTGTCCACTAAACATGGCAAAATAAGACTGTGTGTGTGTGTGTGTGTGTGTGAGATAGAGAGAGAGAGAGAGAGAGAATTATAAAATATCCAGCCCAATTGTATATCAACAACTGAATTAATGTATTAATGAATTAATGTATCCCATTGGCATAAGGATTCTGATACACAGGCCTGTAAATTCCAATTTCATAGTCACCAGTGGTTTAATCCATTCCCTAAACCAAAACTCTTGTTGCAATATTAAACATTAGCAGCATTTGTTGCAATTCTTTGTTGAATGATTACTGTAGTATCTGTTTACCTGTTCCAACCCCGGTTTTCTTACGCTTCGTTTCTTGCTCCTGTTTAATACAATATTTCCATTTTCAATAGTGAAATCATATCCTTGCTGCTGAAAATAGACATCACACCTTGGTAAAGCTGTTGGTTTAACCTTAAAAGCAAAAATGGATGATTTATGTGACAGCGCAGTTTGAATAATCTTTAAGCATAGATGACTATGTAAAAATGAAAATCCAAACAATAGGCTACAGTCTCTCCTGGTGTAAATGGGGGCAGCTCCAAGAATTTGGCTCAATAAGCACTGAAAATATATCTATTTTGCAATGCCTACGTCTTCACTGCAAATACCCTGAATTAGCTAACTTGCGTTGAAACAGCTGTGAAGACACAGCACCTCAGCTTTTAACTCGGGTTAGCTGCTCAAGTTCAACCCCAGAGTCCCCCTCGAGTTGGTAACATGAGTTAAAAGCAGAGTTGCCATGTCGTCACTGCTGTGTAACCCTAGCTAGGTAACTCGAGTTAAGAACACGCTTTTATCTGCAGTGAAGACATAACCACTGTTCCAACCAGCTTTTATTGCCACAGACAATTGGCACTCCACACTATGTCCCAAAAATCTGTTTTCTATTTCATTACTGGAACGTAGGTTGATTACTGCTTGCGATTATATCGGATTATTTGCAGATACGCCAAGCAAATAAATAATTTTTTATGATGTAAGCAGTGTCAGGATGAGCTCCACCCTGACATCTGGTGGTGAGGTGTGGCAAGTTGTGGAAAAGAACTTCAGGGGCCGATCTCATTTGCATAGGCACACCCACCACGCCTAGAATGAGACCATAGCTGCCCAAATGGTCACTTTGGCTGCTGTGGGATCCCCAGTGTCTCTGTTATTGGGGCAGGAAGAATAAATTGTTATTATCCTGATTATGGGAACTGTGCTTGGAACTGTACGTGGCCTTTTGTTATGATGGAGGGATTCACCATCAACTAAGTAGCACTTGCTAGGCAAGGGTCATGGGTTCCAAAACTGTGTGAATGGAGAGAGGCTGGGGACAAGTATTAATACTTGGTGGCATGGGCCCCTTGGTGAGGGCCTTACATGCTAATTGCACTTCCTCCTCTCTCCACTGTGGAATATCAGAGCTAATTTTGATTTCATTAGAAGTCTAGTTACAGGCTGCTGAGCTCACTTTGGGCTGACAGTGCACCAGCACTGGGGCTCCCCTACTACAAGCTGAATTCACCTAAGAGCTGAAATCACTGAGCGTTGTGTTAAGTAGTGGGGGAGCCTGAAGATATATTGTGGAGCAGTTCGACGCGGAGCAGTGTGTGGATGGCAGGAGCTGCTTGTGGGCCGTGGAGCTGAGCGAAGGAGTTCGTGGGGCTGCTGGCGGAGCGGAGCGGAGCGAAGGAGTTCATGGGGCGGCTGGCGGAGCGGAGCGGAGTGCAGCTGAGCGAAGGAGTTTGTGGGGCGGCTGGCGGAGCGGAGCGCAGCTGAGCGAAGGAGTTCGTGGGGCGGCTGGTGGAGCGGAGCGCAGCTGAGCGAAGGAGTTCATGGGGCGGCTGGCGGAGCGGAGCGGAGTGGAGTGGAGCGAAGGAGTTTGTGGGGCGGCTGGCGGAGCGGAGCGCAGCTATGGAGCTATGGGGCGGTCAGCTTCAGATCATGTAAGGTACCTCTTACCCCCGCCCCATTTCCACCCAGGTTGGGAGGTAAAGCTCCGCAGATAAACTTTCGAACTCTGGGGCTGCCCTGACCAGGGACAGAGACTTTTGGGGCATTGGACTTTTGGGACTTTGGGTGATTTGGGGTTGCTGGACTCAAGAACCAAAGGGAAAAGGGCATGCCCCAATTTGCCTGGGGTGGGTTTTTTTTTTGCTCATGGGTTGTGTTATGAATCCTGTTGGTGGTGTTTCCCCAACATAATGCCACATTGTGTCTTTCTGTTATTAAAAGACTTTTGCTACACTCAGACTATGTGCTTGCGAGAGGGGAAGTATTGCCTCTTGGAGGCGCCCAGCGGAGGTGGTATATATTTGTCCCAGGTCACTGGGTGGGGGCTCGAGCCGGTTTGCATTGTGTTATTGGAATGGAACCCCTAGATATTGAACCCGGCCCTTGTTGCTGCCAACTCTGACGGGCAGAAGGGTTACAATTATCCCCTGCTTGTGGCTTCTCAAGGACACGTGAGAGGAAACATTTGTAGAAATCTTGGCGGAAGAAGAGAACACATTCCAGTAGAACCAAAGCTTGCATTGTGGATGCACAACAGCAATGTCTATATTAAGAAACTATTTTAAAATCAATGTTCTAAAAGACATATGGACTGGCTCAGTTATGTGTACTTTTGAAGAATCTGGACTAAGTTCAGAGTCAGTGTATGTAGTGGTGTAAGCGAGTCTAAACAAGTCCATTAGAGCTATTCTAAAGCTGGCATTAATGAACAGAGGAAGACCCCCACCCTCACATACGGGAAGCCACAGTTGGGATAGAACCACTGAAAGGTTCTTTCTAATCAAGTGCTTTGGCCAGAGATGAAGGTCTGTGCCAGGCACCTCAGCACTCCAGAGTATCCAGCTGCCATCATGGCCTCTCGGGCTCTTTGGCAGCTGGCATAAATGTTCAGGATGCTCTAATTTACACTCAGGACTGGCCAGGTACCTGGACAACTCAAGACTGGGGGAACACGGAGGACACCTGTGGGCACTTCTCCAAGGGCTCTCTGGTTACAGTCAAAGACTAGGGCCAGGGAGTGTCAGTCAGTGTAATTTACACAATGAGGAGTGTCATTTAAAATTACAGGGGAGGGTGAGGAACCCACTTGACATGAAATCATCTTCCATCCTCCTTTAGGTTGCTTTTCCCACTACAGCACTCTCCCCTTTGCCCTCAGCATTCCACTGACACCAACCTAGACTCCCTTACACATTACCTCTGAATACCGCACATAAAAGCGAAACATACCAAAGGTGCAGATCTGGAAAGCGGCTTTGCATGCTCTGCTTCATAGATATAATAATCCAATGGTAAAAAGAAGTAGCCTGGGGCTGCTTCTGTACATTGACGGCCCACAATGTTAGGAAGACATTTACACTGCCCATCGCTCGATGAACACCTGGATGAACAGGTGGGAAAGAAGAGGGGTAAGAGTCTCACCAATGCACATATGTTTATGTACAATACATAGGCAGTAGCTATTCTACCTTTGCTTTTATTCTTATTGTTCCTTTCACTGTAAAATTAACTCAATTTTAAAATATTTTTCCAGCAACTGCTATTTCTTGCTTGTAATGCTGGAGTTTATTCCAGTGCTTCCTTATTAATCAGCTGGCAAAGGTATGTGTTTGTCACCCTTGCTCGCTCTACCAATTCCACAAACTGCAATATGTCCTGTATTCACTAGCTTGGTTTTACCTAACCATGTGCATAGAAACGTACTGTAGGAGTTACTATATGGGACCACACCATGCACTCTAGTAACCTTTTTCCTGGAGTAATAAAGACCCTGACCCAGCAAAGTATAGGGCTAATGTTTTCAAATGTGAGTGGCCTAAAGTCCTGCATTTTTTTTAAAGCAATGGGAACTCAGTACCTTTGAAAACCAGGCTATTTATTTAGGTGCCTAAACATGAATGTAGGAACCCAAGTTCAAAAATATTGTCCCTAACTAACTGTACAACGTTGGGGGCCCTGTGCATCGGGAGTCAGGTTGGGGTGGTTTGTACTTTTCATTTAACTGATCTTGAATCTTAATGACTGACAATTTGCTTCAGAGAAAAAGATAAGGGCACATCTACATAAACACTTACTGCATAGCAAGCTAAGGTGTCAATCTACAGCCGTCCAGTGTGCTGCGCACAAACTGTACACATGGACCCTGCTGCTGCACACTAAAAGTTCCTTAGTTCGTACTGACATTTCCTGGTCAGACTCAAATCCATTGAAACATCGCTAATAGAGTCACAAAACCTTATACACCAGGGTGTTTTTACATTGCTCACACATGATGAGCCTCTGTCTCTAAACTACTTGGCTTCTTCATTAACCACGAGATCCTATGACCCTATCAAAAAGGTGCAATATGTGCTGGTGTTAATTCATTACCATCAAAAGGAGAATGATACTTTAAATGACTTACAAGTTATTGTGGGCTCCACCAATGTCACAGCCACACGGAGAACAGCCATATAAATGATTCCCAAGCCCCCAGTATCCTACCTATGATAAGAAAGGAAAACGTATTGATTTTTGACTGGGAATATTTAACAACTTAAATAATAAAAAGCCCAATCCTTTTTGACTAAAAGAAACTCTGCTTTCATTGGGACTATCGATTTCACTCATTTTCTTTCTGCAAAAGCTGGTGCCAGTAAACTTGGCTGCACAAATGTTCACAAAAAGGCCCAATCACGGATGAAGCTCAGTCATTTAAAGTGTCAAGTGAATATGCATAGACAATGCTTTTCAGTACTTGTCCAACCCTAACTGTTCCCACCTACATTTTCAGCCATGACAACTTCCCCCATAAAAGAACAGAGGGCACAAGCCATCAAGTGTTTTCAACAGCGGTGAGTATAGGTACTCTCACAAGGAATTATCTCCACCATCACTCAGGGCTGTCACAGTGGGGACATGGTAGAAACTGCAGAGGTCACTCACAAGGCAGTAGCCCCCTGCCCCATCCCCACTGGAGTCTGCTGGGGGATGTACTTGGGGCAATCTAACTATCTCTACAGCGGTACAGCATTTGCTGGTTTAGTCATCTAACAGCTCAATCCTGCTCCATTGAAAACAATGGGAGTTTTGCCAGTGACTTCAGTAAGAGCAGAATCCGGCTATGTGCCAGCCAGCCAGACCAGGCTGAATCAATTGAAGCACCACAGAGGACCGTCTCCAGGTTGCTTTAATTAGAATGGGTGGAGAGACTCATCTGAGGGCTCCTTGTAGCAAGGACTATTTGTTCTCATGCCCTGTCACTCTTTTTTGTCTAATTCTATGATAAATGTTGTGGCCTATGGGCCATTTCCACTTGGCATCGTGTTGTGTTCCCCTTTAACAGGATGTCCACAGCAGAGGCAAATAAGGAGGCAGGACATGGGCAAGGGGAAGACATTTGAGGAGGTGTAAAACAGGATGCTACATGAAGCAATAATAAAAGCCTCCCGATTACATACAAGGCATTCTTCACAATGTGGCCCTGTGACAAAGCGCTGGCAGAGACACTCTCCAGTCACTGGATCACACATGGAGAAAGACAAGCTCCCAGAAGGGTTGCAGGAGCAGGCTGCAAGGAAAGAAACACATAATCACCTCCGTTAGTGCCACTGCAGGAATGAGCCCTACACTGACTTTTGGTGGGAATTCGAAATAACCATTGCACTCAACTATCGGGGGAACAAACTGCAGAAGACCAGCTTCAGAATCCAATTAACACTTCGCAAACCAGCTGTTTCTGAGGGGCAGATCATTTTCCTCAGGTATTTGTGGTGGGCATCTGAAAGGAGAAGTTCTGCTGGTGTGCAAGGGATGGCTCTGGCAAAACATGTTGGACTCCTGGAAGAAGTTCTGCGCAGTGGGTTCTGCTGCATTCTTCATCTTTGCTCCATTGTAGTATTCTCACCATTGCTGAGCCTAACCTCTGCCTTTATTAGCCTTATTGTTATTTATTCTTTGATCAGCACAATGTGTTTGCAAAATTTGACAGTCCCTGAGGAGGACAAAGATGCACAATTTCACTTGAAACTGGTTCAAAGAAGCGATTGGCTGAAAGTTCAAGAGTAATGCAGTCTGCAGCCTTTGGATACCCAGCATGTCAGGTTTGCCGCCTACTTGATCTTTACCAGCCCAAAGTGCAAGGCCTCCTAAATCATCCCCAAAAGAGTGCTCTCACATGGTAATGCAGACCTCATCTGTTTTGTTTCTGTTCCAGGTGGGTTTCTATGGATTTCCATTCATATTTTTAGGGTATAAAAACCATGAATATGAATGTTCAGCTAGGGATTTTGAGGACATTCCCCTTTTCCTCTGTTTAAGAGGCACTGGTTTACCTGCCCAGGTAAATAGTTTCTATATGTTTTTGAAATACTAACCCAGGACATGACTCTGCAAAATCTGATGTAAGGTGCTTGCAATGGACATTTGTCTGTGTCACTAACAACCTTACAAACTGACAGCAGAACATTACAACCTGGGACAGCATGCATGTTGCAAGCCAGGAGGGCGGTGCATTGGGGGAGGCATGCTGGGGAAGTCTTGAATAAAGCCTACCTGCCCTATGAGCGATTCAAGCTAGTCTCCTTCGTGATTACCAAATTACCCTGATACTTGTTTAATATAAATAAAAATATCATCTGTTTGAAGTGAAGCTCTGGAATAAGCTTCCAAGGGAAGTTATAGAATCCCCGTCACTAGAGGTTTTTATGAACAGGTTGGAGGTGCTGACTTTCTGGTTTCCCTGGGGGTGCTTGACCCCTGCTACACCCCAGACCCCATCCCATCCCTACCCTGCTTCTTCCTACCCTGTTCCTCCCCTCCCCAAGGACACTCTGCCCTTGCTCCCCCTCTTCCTGCCACCGCTCCTCCCGCCCGCCCCACTGCCTCCTGCATGCCACTGAACAGCAGATCACTGATGGGTGGGAGGCACTAGGGGAGGAGCTGATCGGCAGGGCCCACTGGCAGATGGGAGGCACTGGGGAGGGAGGGGGGAGAAGAGGGAGGAGCTGACCAGCAGGGCTGCCAGTGGATGCTGAGCACCCACTATTTTTTCCCCCTGGGTGCTTCAGCCCCGGAGCACCCACGGAATTGGCACCTCTGGGTAGGACAAATATCTGTTAGGGATGGCCTAGGTTTACATGGTTCTGCCACAGTACAGTGGACTGAACTGGATGACTTTTTCAGGTCCCTTCCAGCCCTACATTTCTGATTCATTTCAGATCTTTTCCAGGAAATATCATCTGGTGCAATAAGTGACGGCAGACAACCTGATGTGACTTGTAAAGGGGCCAGATTTATTTTTTATCTGCCTCTGTCACATAAAATTAAGTTTTGAAAGGAAAAAAGAAAAAGATCATAGTTTACGTACGCTGGCAGCCAAGAGGATCACTGCCACTCAGCCCATAGTAGTTCTGCCTGCACATGTCACAGCGGACTCCCTCAACGTTTTCCTTGCAAAGGCACCGACCAGCAATAGTTCCAAGAATAGGGTCTGTATAGCTTTCACACAACCCACTGTATAATGTGCCTTCTGGGTCACAATCACAGGCTACAAACACAGATATGCAAATGGAGATGTGGAAATAATGATATTTAGAAATATACATTAAAATGCAGGTCCCATAACTGCTATTATTTATTAAATATTTGTATTCAGGTAGTGCCCAGAGACTCCTGCCAGGATCAGGGCCCCAGGGTGTTAGACACTCTACAAGCAAAGCCTCATCTTAACCAGAATTATTCGAAGGGCCTTCCAGGCAAAACATACTGGAGGGGGAGTTACTCATCCCTTGAAGAATGCAAATGCTTCCCTCTTCTCTTTGTGCAGAGGGAGGAGTCATAGCCCCATCCTAGTCATTCCTCACCCTCTTTCAGGTACCTAGCATCTCCAGGATGGTAGGAAAAAGCAAGCAATACACTCCTGAATAGGGTTCTGGTAAATCCATCTTGAAGGATGCAAGGTTATAGGGAACTCATTGTGTTCACCTCTTCTCTTCCATCTGTGCAGGGGCTGGCCGGACTCTGGCCATTTATGGCTATTCATATTTACCCTGATTTGTTACAAGAAAGATAACCTCCCTGCCGGACTTCAAAGCTGACTTCAGTGATGAGCCATAGTTGAAATTAATGCAGGGTCTTTTTCCCCATTAGCTTGAAAATGCTGTTAATCAACTGGTCTATACAATGCTTCTGCTTCTAAGGTAGGCAAACATTTTTACATCTATATTGATTATTAAGTGTATTGATGAAGAAAGCACTTGGAGAGGGTAGCAGCTTACAAAGAGAACTAGAAATATTTAATTTTGAGCCAATCATTGCTAGCCATTTGTAAATGGGGAAAGAACAGCGCACTTACGGATGCAGGCACGAGGGTCTGAAATTGTTCTGAGGGGATCCCGGTAAAAGAAGGGCTTGCACTGATCACAGTGTTGCCCCATGGTATGGTGCTGGCAGTCTTCACATACGCCACCACTGATGCGATCATTAGCTATGTACACGGCCATGTCAAAATGGCATCGGTCCGAATGGCCATTGCATTTACACGCTAAAACAGAAAACAAAGTGTGCTTTATTTAAGAGCCGGCACATTTTGATTCATGCTTCTGCTCGTGCTCCCACTGAAATCAATTATTAATGTTAATATTATTTTTAAATTTTTATTACAGTAGTGCCCCAATATGTCACTCATGACTACGGCCCCATTATGCCAGGTGATTTACAAGTCCAGGAGCTGTACATAGTACCACGCTCAGAGAGATTACAATGTATGGCCCAGATCCTGCAAAGAAGTACACTATGCAAGTTAGTAGTTCAACTGACTTCAGAGGGATTACGCACTTGCAAAAAGCTAAGCACGTGGATGAGAGTTTGCAGGATTGGGGCCTAATCAAAGACAAAATGGAACCAGTGAGTGTGACAAACAATAGGAGGGAACGGAGTGGGAGGATGAGGGTAAAAATAATAAGTTCACTTGTTTACATACGTTAGCAATATGCATAACTGATAATTGTGAATAATTACAAACTCTGGTTTGGTGTGGATGTGAGTTTTTTAAAATACCAGTCAATCAGTGTAAAGTGCCAGTGGTTTCAGTGAGAGCAATAAGCAGTGTTGCCAACTCTCATGATCTGATCATGAGTAATGTGATTTTTGTTACAGCTGGAGCCAGTTTTCATGGGCTGTCTTGCCATGCCCGGGGAAAAGCCCCTCTGATTGGCTGCCTTCCCCACTTCCTTATCTCTTGGGAAAGAACAACCAATCAGAGCTGCTGCAGGAGGCAGGCAGTGCCCCCCCTACCTGTAGAAAGTGAGCCAGCTCCTCTTTACCCCTGTGAAGAGGGACAAGAAGACACAACTGGAACTGAACAGCACCCCTTCCTCTCCAACTCAGGCTTAGGGAAGATGAAAAAGACCTGGAGCTGACAACCCCACTCAAAAGCCTGGCAGTGGGGTGAATAGTTCCTGGGTCTGACCTCCCCGCAAGCCTGGGAGTGGGGATGAAGAATGTCACAGCTGAAGTAAAGTGTCTGATTCTGATCTCACACTGTCTTTACCAGCATGAAAATTCAGTGGAGCGACTCACAATTTTCACTGATATAACAACTGAGAACACAATCAGATGCACAGAATTTACAGATCAGATTCAGCTGTATGGTCTGACTGCTTTACATCACTAGGGTGATGCAAAGCAGCTGGGGCGTAAAGGTAAATCTGGCCCAGAATATCTTAGATCCCTGTGGCCATCACAATTTTCTAGTGTACTGAAGATGGTTTAGTAATCTGCTAGTAATCTACTGAAAAGAATACAGCTTTGTCTAAATAATATTCTCATTTGCAACAAGAACCCTAACCAGTGAATAATCCCTTTTGCCTTCTTTGCCTTTTCTTGTTCACTTTACTTTTACTCTTTACAGAGAATTGGAAATTGAAATAGCTCTCCTTCACTGAGAGCAACACAAATGTTAGATATACGGTTATACCACCAGGGGACGCAGAACAGTTGCCACACATCTCGCCTGACAATGCATCGCTGACACCTGAATCCATCTAGGATATCCTATTCTCATTTAAGCACGAGAAACGAGCCCATGTGAAAGCTTATCTGTCCTTGTAGGCAATGCATGGGATTGTACTGTGCTATCATCTATCTGATGAAAATTAAGTAACTATTTGTCAGGTACATTTGCAAGCATTATCCTGTGATCCTTCGGCTGGCCTCCAGGGAGCATCATTGTAGAATTCTTTACACCTTTCACAGGACATGCCATCAGTGTTGTGCTGACAGACACATCTGCCATGAACCTGCAACATGTCAACAACAACAAAAATAAGTGAATTTTCTTTAGTCCATTGTCTTTGGGACATTGGGCAGGAAAAACACTCCACCCACACCCACCCCAATATAGTTTTCTTTCATGTGGGATAATATATTACTTTTTGATTCTTGAAAATTGAAAATTTCCTTAGTGCCAGAACCAGATCAGGTTGCCTCTCCCTCTTAGAGGGAGAAATTTAGTATGTTAATTATAATGAAACACGGTATTCCTGATGTTTGTTTCGTCTCTAGAAAGTAACTGATTTCAAGAGTGAATTTGCCTTCTTTGCGGAGATAAGCTTCAAATCTACAAATTTATCATTTGCCAAAATTGGACAGTTCTACATCACATGAAGAGTCCTATGTACTCGCATGGTTGGATAGATCCCCACAAAATGCTATATGCCAACCTAAAATGTTCCCATGTAAAAATACCTAGGCTTGTGATATGCCATCATGAGCAGAGAAATTCAGAGCCCTCTGGCTCCCTCATGTGACAAACAATTCTCAGTTACATGAGCAAGAGACATGGACAGCGTGTGGAAACAACAACCAGCCTGTTTTAAAGATATTGAACAAATTTTAGAAAAAAGATACTTCTACTGACAGAAACTGAGGTTTAAACACTTATATAAAATTTATCCAGGAAAAAACACTGGTTCCAAATATGAAGGTACACTTTATTCTGTTCCTGACTTCTTGGACAATCTGTTGTTCACCAGTCTGTTTGTTTTTAATGTAGAAACAGGGAATTCTCTTTGTGCTGATGACTTTTCATGCAGCAGAGTTTTCACCAAGCCCTACTGGTGTTATGGAATGTACCCAACGAAGTAGCCATTTGAATCTGCACACAACACAAATTACTTACTGGATTACATTTGCACCATTACAGCTCTGGTATTTTCATGCTATTATTAACATGTTTGTGTGTCAGTTATTATAGTTTTCAGAGTAACAGCCGTGTTAGTCTGTATTCGCAAAAAGAAAAGGAGTACTTGTGGCACCTTAGAGACTAACCAATTTATTTGAGCATGAGCTTTCGTGAGCTACAGCTCACTTCATCGGATGCAGTACCTAGTGCCAACAGGGGTCAGATTCTGGTCTTTTTTAATCTGGTCCAGTGTTTTGAATGGAGGAAGCAATGTTAAAATGTTTTTAAAATGTTGAATTACAAATTGCAATCCAAGGATAATCATCCAAAAATTACCACATAGGGAATCCCCTTTTAGGAGTGGAAGTTTTATAGCTTACCATTCCAGGCTGATAGAAAACATCACCCCGCAGTTTCTGCACTGGACTGCATTGGCTGGCATGACCATTACAAAAGCAACTTCCACGGACAACCATTTCATAAACTGCATAATAATATTTTTCAAGGAGATCACTTTGCCTTCTTCCAAATAAAGTATCCCCAAGAGTGTGGAGTTTTGTGAAGTTTATTCTCAGGTTTGTTAAGGTGATGAGATCTGGGATAAGAGAAAGGAAATCCAGAACCACAATTAACCTAAAAGCTCTGTTCACTTGAAAATCTACAGGGTGCTCAGCTGTAAATTAGCTACATTACACCAATTCACACTAGCTGAGGATCTAGACTACTGTCTTTAACATGCAAGACAAACAAATAACTATCTGTAAAGAAAACCCAAACTATACATACCCTGGATAGATCGGATATAAGGATTTTCTATTTCAAAGCTGGGATCCAAAGCTTTTAAGACAACCTGTAAAACAAATGAATGTATATTTAAGCATACAAAGTATTATTTTAGTACATAAAGGCAAATATTTTAGCTAAAATTTATCACTGTATAATTAATACCTATTGGAAATAAGATAATGATTAATCAAATTGCTTGCCATTTTGTTAATCATATAAGAGAAAGAACAGGATTAGGGCCCTGATTCAGCAAAGCACTTAAGCATGTAAGTCCACCCTTATTCAGTAAGGCCTTGGTTTAGCAATGTACTTAAGTGCATGTCTAACAAAGTATATGAATAGTCCTGTTGGCTTCAGTGAGGCCTGCACAGATGTTTGAATTTGGACACAACTACATTCCTGAATGAGGGCCCAAAGCACTTACAATTGTACTTGAAGTTAAGCATCTGCTTAAGTGCTTTGCTGACTTGAGGCCTGAAATTGTAGCAATGTAGCAAAGCATGACCCAAATTAGTCTAGGGGAGTAGGGGTATGGAGTTAAAGAAATAGCTAGCTCAGCTCTATGTAAAGCTGGGTTGAGGGTCAATATTACATTGATGTACAGGATTCAGAAGGGAATGAAATGGAGAATTGCTAACAAGCTCTTTAGGATAGTAGCTAACATACGATACTGAAGCGGAAGAGATGAATGGGGGGTGTCACAGGGTGACTGGGCCCTTTAAGAGGAAGTGGGGAACTGGAAGCTGATTCCTGTGACAAAGGGAAATAGAAGTTCAGTAATTTAAGTGGAATCCTCTTGGGTATCCTATATAAATGTTTGCTGGTGAGTCTAATGGTTTTTGCAAATATGTGATCTTCATTTCTCTGAGAATCATGGTACCTGTTCTACTGAAAATCAAAAACTGCTGTGAAATTTAGTGTAAGTCTTGTTTTTAAATATTATTTTTAGCCCTATGAAACTTACAAAAAGAAATTCCTAGTACAGTGCTTTGTATAAATTTGGAAATATTTCAAGGTTAATTAATACTAAATATCAGTATATAGCAACAGAGCTAAAATGAGCAGCTAATATCTTGTATACAGTTATTAGTGATTCATTATGACACCTAAACATTTAATTTAGCTGTGTGCGTACAGGTTGTATGAAGTAAAGCTGGGTGAATACAACACATTTTTCTTAAAAAATAATGTTAAAAATGGCTAATTCATTTTAAAAATTGTTTGCGAATATTTTGTTGGAACATGTTCATGAAATTCGTAAATATTGGTGAGTATTCACAAATTCTTTTCCCAGTTTTAGATTCTGGGCAAACAACAAAAATGTTAATAAAATTATGCAAAATTTAATATATTATGTAACAAATAATATTCAGCTAGCTTTTTCATGAAGCATGATTTTTATGTATTATAAGCAGAGCTGTGCAAACTTTTATGACACTCAATTGCCATCACTGTCCCTTGGGACTCAGTAAAGCTTTTGAGACCTCTTACTGAAAAATTGGTGTGGGAGACAGAAGACCCTTTTGGGGGATTTGTTAGAGAGACCAGCCTCGAGCCCCACAGATTGAAGCTACAGTAGGGAGCCAGCTAGCTGTCACCTGCAGATACCAGAGAATAGGATTCTGCACAGGTCAGCAGAAGTTTAGGGGGAGCAAAGACCTGTTGTGGGGAGGGGTTTATGGTTTAGAGTGGAAACCTGGAGAAACTACATAGTTTTGAATGAGATTTTGTAGGTGTTCATTTGAACCTGAAACTCAAAATAAAACTCAGTGGTCGGGTTTTCTTCTCAGTGTAACCCATTGCATTTCCCCTTGTAAAACCAGTGTGAGAGACGAATCAGACCTGGGATACAAACTAGCTCACTGATATCTCATTGCCATGAGAAAAAAATCAGTGTAATTTGAAGTAAAAAAAGCACAAACACGAAGTAATACCTCGCCTTCAGTGGAGGGCTCAACGTCTGAATATCTTGGATCACAAACAATATCTCCCACTCCTTTTGCCGGACCAGAGGGGATGTTGGGGAAAGATTCAGCACAGTTTTGTGCAAAATACCTAAATATCTTCCAGGTGTGACCATAGTCTGTGGAGCGCTCAACCAACATGGCTGCAGGCCGAAATGTCTGGAAGAAACATTGTTGCAATAATTCTTTAAACAGACTTTGGGAGAAAGTTTTTAATAGAACTAAGGGTATGTCTACACTGCAAATGGCAAGTGTGATTGCAGCACACAGAGACGTGCCCAAGCTAGTTTTGATCTAGCCCCACCCACTCAGGACCCTGGGTCCACACTCAAGCCTGTACTGCTATGGCTTCACTTCTATTGTTACTCAAGCTATGTCAAAGTTAACACAAGTATGTCCCCAACTGCAGTCTAGATATACCCTAAATAGAAGGGTTTCTCTCTGAAAGGGGAAGTTTCCTGGCAAATACTCCTTCCAAATTATGCCTTTTCTGGTTTAATTTATGTTGCTTTCATAAGCCCTAAGGTCTGAACCTACAAGCCCTCTGCACATGGAACTCCAATAACAGCTAATGACAATTCCAAGCATGCAGGTTTGCAGGATTAATTCCCCAGTCAACTATCTGGGATACTTGATTTTCTGAAATAGAGTGATTAAGTATGAACTGAAGCACATAAGAAACAGGGTTCATCAACTGAGTTCTCTCAACAAAAATGAATCACTAGTACTACCCAAAACTGGGAACAATGGTGAATAAGCAATTTTAAGAGAACCAAGAAGGGGTGCTTTGGGAAAAATAGTACGTGACCATGTAATTAAAGACTATAACATAAAGCATACACACATAGGGGCAGAGGTGAAAGGAAGCCAGTATGCCCCGGTACGGCGTACTGGTAAGAGCCTGTGCGCCGTACCGGGACCGGCATTCCCAGAGGGCAATTTAAAGCCCTGGGGTAGCGGTGGCGGGGCTCTGGCGTGGATTTAAAGGGCCCCAGAGTGCCAGCCGCCGCTACCGCCCTGGCCCTTTAAATCCCCGACGGAGCCTGGCCGTCGCTACCCTAGGGCTCGGGCAGCAGGGCTCCGGCAGGGATTTAAAGGGCTCGGGCAGCCGCTACCACAGCAGAGCCCCAGGCCCTTTAAAGCTCTGCCAGAGCCCACAGCCCCGGGGTAGCAGTGGCAGCCGGGAGCTCCCTGGGCTTCTCAGTGATTTAAAGGGCCCGGGGCTCTGCTGTGGTAGCAGCAGCTGGAGCTCTGGGCCCTTTAAATCACCCCCAAGCCCTGGGGCTCCCAGCTGCCTCTGCAGCTGGTAGCTCAGCGGTGATTTAAAGGGCCCCGGGCTCCCAGCCACCACTACCACAGCTGGAGCCCTGGCCCTTTAAATCAAGATTTAAAGGGCCCGGGGATTTAAGGCCCTGCCTCTTCCAGTTAAGGCCACGCCTCTTCTGGTTGAGGCCACACCCCCTGCTCAGGACTCTGGCGTACGAGTAAGTCCTCTAACTTACTTTTACCCCTGCATAGGGGCCAAATTTATGTTGCACAGGCAACCTTAATTCTGTCATTTCTAACTTTTGAGTACTTGACTTTTCAACCATGATGTTCTTTACATAAAGCTATGTGAAGGCTCAAGTAAAATATCTAAACAGCGTACCTTAAAAGTCAGTATAAGATGGCTGAACTGGAATAAGGTTTCTAGGTCCAGTCTAATGCTAACATGGTCAATGCCTGAAAAGGAATTAAAAAACAGTGAAGATCAATGATGTAAAATTAGTTGTCTTTCCTATGGGTACACAACCTGCCATTGTGGTTTATGGAGCTGTAGGTTATGTCACAAAAAACAGATTTAAATTAAAAGTAGAGGTTATATGAAAACATATATTTCTGTGGTAGGTAATTCAATCCTGCTATAGTTCCTTTGGTTCAGCTGTTGAAGATAAGTTGATTCAAGGTATCGTGCTTACAATTTCTCTATAGATAAGTTATTTATTTTTTCAAATGCTTCTGAAATCCTGTGTAGTTACAAATGAACAGATCTAAATCATTGTAAATCTTTGCTCCAACATTATAAATCAGAGAGAAAGAGAATGTACTGTATTGCAGCAGTTCCCAACCAGGGGATCCGTGAGCTGGTTTCAGGGGGTCCATGAAGCAGGGCTGGATTTAGACTGGCTGGGGCCCAGGGCAGAAAGCTTGGAGCCCCAAGCCCTGGTACCCCATGGCGGAAGCCCCGAGCCCCCCCAGCTGCAGGGCTGAAGCCCGAAGCCCTGAGTCCTCCTGCCCTGTGGGGCAGAAGCTCCGAGCCCCTCCACCCCCAGAGCTAAACCCTCAAGCCATGACAACCCATGGGGCAGGAGCTCAGCACCCCTTGGGCAGAAGTCCTGAGCCCCCTCCCCAAGCACTGGAGTTTTTATAGCATGTTGGGCGGGGGGGGGCTTGCAAAGAATAAGGTTGAGAACCACTGGTTACCATTATTCTGCTGTTTCTTCTACTTCTGAGTTTTTGAGTCTCTTAGCTGGACACCTGGCCAGCAGCCACCACTCTCTCTGCTCTGCCTTGAGAGCTGGGTGACTGGAGAGCGGGAACTGTTATGGGGTGACTACAGGGGAGGGCTAAGGCAAATGTTGGGGTAGCTATAGCCCCCACAAGGACCCCCCCACCGTCCCTGCCACAGGGTCTCTGTTGTGTGTTTCACCAATCCTGTTTGTGATGCCACTGTATTAATTATTAAAATTAACATACATTTGTCACTGATAACATGTTCTTTTTCAGGTGGCTACTTGGAGTTAATTAAGAAGATAAAATTTGGTGAAGCAGAGACAGAATTTTTAGTGAATGTAGACAAATATAATTGAAATAAGAGAAAAATCCGTCTGCACAAGTATAAAAATAAGATCAGTACAGTAAAGCAGTTTCCTGCATTTTCATACTTACAATCTTACATTGTGAGGACCATTCAAAACAAAGATGGGAAGGAAAAGTAAGCGCAGCCCATCCGAAGGGAGGGATTCAGTTTACACTGTCTTGGGAAACTGATGAACCTCAAAATTAGGAAACTAGACCGGATCTTTTATATCCCTTTGTTTAATTTTTTGAAAACCCAACCATATTTGATCATCTTCTGTGACCATAACATATTAATATCTACCCCTCATCAATATGTGGTATATCTGGGGTCCACAATCACACCTCTTAATATTAACAAGCCACATCATTCATTTCTTAATCATTCCTATAAGTTTTTGTGGTCCAACTGTCTAGTAACCAGATTGCTAAAGCCTTCTCAAAAACTGCCTTCTAGCAGAATTCTTTGGTGTACTGTATTCTTTGTGTTTACTTGTTTATCCTTCCATATGAGAGTGCAGAATTTATGACCAGGGGTTACTGTCTTAGACCTGCCCTTTTCTCAGCTAAAACATAGCCGTTAGCATAACTACTTCCACAAGGCCTTGCACTAATAACAGGCCTCAGAGTAAGAGTCGTAACTTAATGGTAGACGGCGACCCCAGGGAACACAGCAGGAACGTGGAAGTAACCACCATAAACCAGTTTGGACAAGAAGTGGTAGGTCTGAGAACGAGCTAATTGGTATTAATATGTACGGATACTCTAGGTTATAGAATAAGTGCACCCCAATATTATGCGGAGGAGGAATTTAGATTTGGGCATAAAAGGCTGGGAATTGGCATGAATATTCATGCTCGTGCTCAGGCTCTATGACATGGCAAACCACGATGTGGCATTAGCAGTGGTTCTCAACTGGGGCTCCGCAGCCCCTGGGGAGCCATGAGCTGGTTTCAGAGGGTCCACAAAGCAGGGCTGGCTTTAGAAGGGATCTGCCCAGGGCACAAAGCATGTTGGCGGAGGAAGGGAGGGGGGGCTCAGAAAGAAAATGGTTGAGAACTCCTGCCATATTGTCTTATAGTTTCATAAAGTGATGATTGCACATATTGAGTAGAATAAGCTAAACTAGCCAAGTTGAGAAACATTACTTGACTGTAACCTACCGTTTTCTGACTGCCACCACTTCTTTTTCCGGTCTGGCTCAAAAGTTGTGAGAACATTTTCAATTGGGTGACTGTTGGGATGGGTATAGGGATTATATGGGTATCTGGAATCACAAAGGAAGCATTTCTGTTCACCCTGAAAAACAGAATAAGCAAGACAAGCTATCAGTGCACTCTCTGTCCCCATTGTCAGGTTAATAAGGGTACTGAGTACTTTGCATCTTCCATTTCATGGCCTCAAACTGAACCTCACAACAGCCTGTGTATGGAAATATTAGTATCTTCATTTTACAGATGAAGAAACTGAGACACAGAGGTTATTAGTACTAACTATTTATAGAGCACTGTCAGTGTACCTGACCACTTTACAAAAAGACCACGAGTGTCGAGGAAGCCCCCCAGCTCTGGGGCCAGGCTAGCCTGAACACTTCTCCCTCCTGAAAGCTGCTGTGTTATATCTTCTGTTTGCGTTGTTTTGTTGCATAGTTGTTTTGTTTCCTTTGGTAATTTTTGTAAGTGTTACCAATAAATTTCTTTTCTATTTAAAAAAAAAAAAACCTTCCCTGTTACCTTACCCAGGGAAAAGGGACCTACTTAACCTGGGGCTAATATATCTGCCTTCTATCACTCTCCTGTAGCCATCTGGCCCGACCCTGTCACTCTATACATGTACAACTTCTGAAGTTTGCTTTTTTATATTTGTTATAAATACAAAACAAAATTTATGCATAGAAATAAAAAAAAAAACCTTCTCTGTTGGCACAAATATTCTATTGCACTTCTGGCTTCATTTCTCCCCTCACCTTTTTATCTATACACTTCCCATCTGTGGCCCCACAAAATTGCGGGATCTCCTGGTCAACCGCCTCCTAGCCTTGGCTAAAACAGCCATTTATAAAACTAGAGAGAGGAGGTTGGCCCATGAAACGTCCTGCGATTGTGGGGCCTTTTTCCGATCCTCAGTACATTCACGTATCCGGGCGGAGTTCCTCTGGGCGGCGTCCACTGACTCCCTTGATGCTTTCGAGGAGCGGTGGGTGCTGTCCGGGGTTCTCTGCTCAGTGACCCCGTCCGGTTCCCTCCGTCTGACCCTTTGATTGAGGGGAAGAGCGAGAGACGCCAGCTCCAGCCGTTGCCGCTGTGGATACCATCATTACTGTCATCTAGGAGGGGTCCTATAATACATGGGTGTCTACTCCTCCCACCCCTAAACCGCCCACCCCGCAGCCGTGCCCATCTTGCCAGGCACTCTCAGGAGAGGGAGGATCGGTGACACTGGGCGCGGCACTAGGTAACTCGAGGGGGTGGAAGACCACGAATGTCGAGGAAGCCCCCCCGCTCTAGGCCACCAGGTAACTCAGGAGGGTGGAAGACCATGAGTGTCGAGGAAGCCCCCCCGCCCTGGGCCCAGGCTAGCCTGAACACTTCTCTCTCCTGAAAGCTGCTGTGTTATACCTTCTGTTTGCGTTGTTTTGTTGCATAGCTGTTTTGTTTCCTTTGGTAATTCTTGTAAGTGTTACCAATAAACTTCTTTTCTGTTTCAAAAAAAAAAAACTTCTCTGTTGGGAAACGGAACGTCCTTTGCTTGCTCCTCAGCTCTCTGCTTTCTATTCTTTTCTAAAGCCCCCTGGCCTGGATTTTTCTTACTTTTTGAATCTGCCTTAGTTTCTCCCCTCCGACTGGGCCAGATGCTTTTTGTTTTGGTTTGATTTTTTGTTGCTTTTTCTTCTTGCCGTTTATGTGCTGGTCGGCCTCCAGCTTGCCGCCAGCACCCGCCCCCCCCCCCACGCCTGCTTTCGGGCGCAGCTATTTGCCTCAGCTGAATCCCCCGGAGGAGGGGGGGGAAGATTGCCGATTTTGCTGTCCGAAGGGGGGAGTGGAAACCCCCAGACCCAGCCGTTTTGCTGGCAGCTCGGATTTTACTTCTTATCTTTACAACATTCTCAGCATGCCGGAAGCCTTGGAACACAGCCAACACAGCTGGAGAAGAAGATTTCAGAAGACAGGAGAAATAACCCAGGGAAGCTACACATCATCATGAAGGGGGCCATAAGACTGAGTAATTTTCTGAATTATACTCTTGTGGGGGGCAGTTTGACTGTGGTTTACTTGCATTTGTGGCGGCACTGGGGGTGTGGCACGGAGCTGTCCCCCGATCCATCGGTGCTCCCCCCCACCATTACTACAACTGTCACAGCCCCCCCGCCGTCCATCCCTGCTGGCAACCTGCCATCTACCTTCGGATCCAGCTGTTTGCTTTGAACTTTGCCTTTTGGACCGGACATAACAGCCGACCAACCGAGACTCTTTGGACAAATGTGCGTGGGTCTGCACCCCCCCCGGATTGCTTATCCCACAGCTTGCCCCTATTACCGGACCCCGATTTTGTTTCCCCCCCCTCCCAGTCCAACCCCTTCGGCATTCCCCGCCCCCCGCCTGCAGCCCAGCAGGGAGGAGTGGTTAATCTGCTTCCCCCTCCCTCCTCCTCCTTCCGGTGTCTCCCCGTCTCTCCCTGCTCACAATGGCGGGGAATGAGAGGGGTGAGGCCCCTCTAACAAAATCAGTTGTCCCTCCCCCACCTCCCCCCCGCCCGACCCCCAAGGTCCCCCCCCACCACTATTGTTAAAATCATTGCCACCCCCTCCCCCGCTGGGGCACCGGCAGCAGGAGGCACCGGGGTGATTACTGCTGCTGCTGCGCCTACCGCCCCCCCCAGATTCTAGGAAACCCCCCCCAGCTGGCCAGAAAGGCCAGGGTGGGAAGAAAGGAAAGGGCCCCGCTAAAACCACTAGGCCCTCCATGGCGGGGGCTGCCCCCACAGCTGTGGCCTCATCATCGACCGTGGCGCCCCTCCCTGCATTTCCCTCCACCAGCTCTGCGACTCTCCCTCCCCCGGCCCCCAGTACGTATGCCTGGGCGGTGACGGGCTCCCCCCTGCCTGCCACCTCGTCATCTCGCCCCACCCCCCCGCCTCCGCTACCATCACCAGCGGCCGGGGCCCTTTCCCCGCCTTGACCAGGAGGCACGGTGTCCGTTGCCTCCTGGTGCCCGCCTCGTCCCACGTGGAAAAATACGTGCAGGCGTTGGAGAAGGTGGTAGGACCCACGGCTATTGTGGCGGCCTCCAAGATGTATGGGAAGGTCATTTTTTTCTTAGCTTTGGAGGCTGCCGCTCAGGAGGCGGTGGAAAGGGGCCTGGCGGTGGGGGGGTGTTTGTCCCCCTAGAGCCACTAGAAGACCTGGGCGTTCGCCTCGTCCTCACCTCCGTTCCTCCCTTTTTACCCAATGTTGCCCTGTTACCCGCTCTCTCCACCCTGGGGAAACTTGTCTCTGTCATCAGCCCTCTCCCGTTGGGCTGCAAGGACCCCACCCTCCGTCACGTCCTTTCGTTCCGCCGGCAAGTGCAGCTTCTACCGCCGGCGGGGGCGCGTGACAGAGAGGCGCTCGAGGGGTCCTTCCTAGTCCCCTACCAGGGAGCCTGCTATCAGGTCTGTTACTCCACCGGAGAGGCCCGATGCTACCTCTGCCGCTCAGCGGGGCATGTCCGCAGAGACTGCCCTTTGGCCCAAGAGGGAGGGGCACCCGAGACCCGGCAGGACATCGGCCCCGTCGTTGCCGACACCCCTGGCTGCCCGGCACCTGAAACGAACCCTCCTCCTACTCGACCCATCGCTGCTCCCGTCCGGGCCCAAGAGATACCTTCCCCACAACGCCCGGGCAAGCAAGGGAGTCCCACCCTTGCTATTACCAATCCAGCAGAGCCTATGGAGGAGGGTGTGGCAAGGATATTACCGGGTATAGGAGAGGGCCCGCCCCAAGGAGAACCCCCTGCCCCTCATGCTGCCTCACCGCTACCCCCCCGAACCCCTGAACCATTGCCTCCGCCCCCCCGACACGACCCCTGCTAACCAACCCCCAGACGACACTATGGAGGGCTGGACCCTAGTCCAGGGGAAGCGAGGCAAGCGGAAGGCTCAAGCTCCTCTGCATCCATCCGACACGGAAGCCCCCTGGAAGACCAGGAAAGGAGGCACTGATATTGAGCCTCCTGCTACAGCCACGAGTGAGATCCATCTGCTGCTGTCGGGAGGGGAAGACAGACTGGCATTGGAGGGCAGAATCCCCCCTCTACGGGAGACCCTCCCCTCCGAGACTCCTGAGGACGCCCCTTCTGCCTGGATACCACCCGAACCCCCCGCGAACCCCAAGGTGACCATTGAGGCGGGCCCTAGAGGAGAGGCCCCTGGGGTAGCAGGAGCTGGCCTCTCCTCCGTGTATGCTGAGATTGAGGCCCTAGATTTGACCCCGGTCACCCAGGGAGAGGATGATTTACTGCCAGCTGGCCTCGAGCTGGGCAACCTCACCCCAGCCCTCCTTTCCCCATGCTCCCTCCCCCTAATTGCCTTCCCGGGCGAGCACCCTGCAGAAGGTAGTCCACCACCTGATGCCATGGCTACCAAGACCACCACGGAGCCAGCGCCTAGCATTACTGGGAGCCCCCTCCCTTACCCCTTAACCCTTGACTCTGCTCAGGAGGCACTTTCCTTTAGCTGCTTGCCTCCTGAACCCCAGAGCCTTACCCCTGCCCCTGCCCCCACCCCATCCCTGCCCAATTCCCCTCCTCCTGCAATGCTAATGCCACCCCTGGGGTTATTTCCTTCCCGCCCTTCGCAGATTCCCCCCAGGGAGCAGTCTTTGCACTTTCTAGTCGCGACCCATTAGGAGTTACAATTTTTTCCCTGCCATCCCCTTCCACCCCAAGGCGTGAAATGAATTTAATAACCCCAGCCTGTCAGACGCCCCGTCGGTGGTCCGCACCCTGCCTACCCGCCTTAGCGGACCACGAGGTTGCATTAAGAGCCCCACCAGGGAATACCCCGGAAATCGTAACCCCACCCCCCCATGAGCTGCGGCATGCACTACGGAAGTTCCTAGAACACACCCGTGGCGCCCGCAATAGGGTACAGCTGGCTATTCAGCTATGGGGGGACTTTGACCAAATCCTCCAGGCCATAAGGGCCCTTATACAGGAGGGCAGGGGGCTAGGAAGGCGCGGTGCTGCGGCCTACAAGCGAGCCCGCGTCTTCCGAAACGATCTACTCATCCACGGGATGGGTCACGGGTTGCTGTGCAACCCGCCGGGGGCCATGAACACCCCCACCAACAAGAAACCCCCACCCCCCCAGCCCTCCGCATGACGCCTCTTATTATTGCAACCCTGAATACCAGGGGCTGTAGGATGGCTCTCCGCAGGTCCCAGGTGCTCTCTTACCTTCGGGAAGGGGGGTACTCTGTAGTTTTCCTGCAGGAGACCCATACGGACCCGACCACCGAGGACAGGTGGCGGCTGGAGTGGGGGGACGGGGTATACTTTGGCCACTTCACAACTTGGCAAGCTGGAGTGGTGACCCTGTTCTCCCCCAACCTACGGCCCGAGGTGCTAGGGGTCACTGAGGCCGTGCCGGGCCACCTGCTGCACCTTCGAGTCTGTATGGAGGGGCTCGTGGTCAATCTTGTTAACATCTATGCCCCGCAAATGAGCTCAAGGCGGCCACAATTCTATCAGCAGGTGTCCGACTTTCTCGGCACCCTAGATTCGCACGAGTGCCTGGTCCTGGGAGGGGACTTTAACACCACCCTCGAGGAACGGGACTGTTCAGGGGCCGAGCCGAGCCCGGCCGCCGCAAATATTCTTCGAGGGATAGTTGAACATCACTCCCTAGTGGACGTCTGGCGTGACCATCACCCAGATGACACTTCCACGTTCACCTTTGTCCGGGTGGAGGCCCATCGGTCACACCACTCTCGGTTGGACCGTATTTACTTATCCCGTTTCCATCTTTCACAGGCCCACTCCTCCGCCATTCAGCTGGCCCCATTCTCCGACCATCATTTAGTCACCATAACAGTCTCCCTCCGTGCAGAGAGACTGGGGCCGGCCTATTGGCACTTTAACAACAGCCTGTTGGAGGACGAGAGCTTCATGACGTCCTTCCGGGAGTTTTGGCTGGCCTGGCGAGGGCAGTGGCGTGCCTTTCCCTCGGTGCGGCGATGTTGGGATCTCGGGAAGGTGCGCGCCAAGCTCTTCTGCCGTGACTACACCCGGGGCACCAGCCGACGAAGAAATGCGGCGATAGAGCAGTTGGAACGGGAGGTCTTAGAGATGGAGAGGCGCCTGGCCGCCAACCCCGAGGACCCGTTCCTCTGCGGAGCGTGCCGGGAGAAGCGGGAGGAGCTCCGGGCCCTCGAGGACCACTGGGCCCGAGGTGCCTTCGTTCGGTCCCGCATCCGCCTCCTTCGGGAGATGGACCATGGCTCCCACTTCTTCTATGCCCTGGAGAAAACGAGGGAGGCCAAGAAACACGTCACCTGCCTTCTTGTGGAAGACGGCACCCCCCTCACGGATCCGGAGGAGATGTGTGGGAGGGCCCGTGAATTTTACACAAGCCTTTTCTCCCCGGATCCGACCGATCCTGGCGCTTGCGGGGTGCTCTGGGAGGAACTCCCCACTGTCAGTGTGGGCGACCGAGACCGACTAGAGCTGCTTCTCACCCTGGCCGAGTTCTCGGAAGCCCTCCGTCACATGCCCACCAATAAATCTCCGGGCATGGACGGGCTGACTGTGGAGTTTTACTGCGCGTTCTGGGACATCCTTGGCCCAGACCTAGTCACTGTCTGGGCTGAGTCCTTGCAGAGCGGGGTCCTCCCTCTGTCGTGCAGGCGAGCGGTGCTCGCCTTATTGACGAAGAAGGGGGACCTCCGAGATTTACAAAACTGGCGTCCCATCTCACTCCTAAGCACGGATTACAAAATCGTAGCGAAAGCAATCTCGCTGCGGCTAGGGTCCGTGATGGCGGATGTGATCCACCCAGACCAGACCTATACTGTCCCAGGTCGCAGCATTTTTGACAACCTATTTCTAGTCCGAGACCTTTTGGAACTCGGGCGGAGAGATGGCCTGTCCTTCGCCCTCCTGTCTCTTGATCAGGAGAAGGCGTTCGATAGAGTAGACCATGGGTACCTCCTGAGCACTCTGCAGGCGTTTGGATTCGGACCTCAGTTTGTGAGTTTTCTCCGGGTGCTGTATGCTTCCACGGAGTGTTTGGTTAGGCTCAACTGGACCCTGACTGAACCGGTCAGCTTCGGGCGAGGAGTGCGGCAGGGGTGCCCCCTCTCGGGCCAGTTGTACGCTCTGGCGATTGAGCCTTTCCTCTGTCTCCTCCGCAGGAGGATGACAGGGTTGGTGCTGCGGGAGCGGGAGCTGCGGCTGGTCCTGTCGGCGTACGCCGATGATGTACTCCTCGTGGTCCAGGACCCGGGCGACTTGGCGCGGGTGGAGGCTTGCCAGGCCATCTATTCGGCAGCCTCCTCCGCCCAAGTCAACTGGGTCAAGAGCTCTGGCTTGGCGGTGGGGGACTGGCGGCAGGTAAGTTCCCTCCCACCCGCGCTTCAGACCATCTGGTGGAGTGCGGGTCCACTGCTCTATCTCGGCGTTTACCTTTCTGCCACGCACCCTTCCCCGCCGGAGAACTGGCAAAATTTAGAGGGCGGGGTGATAGCGCGGATCCGGAAATGGACGAGGCTACTCTGATGTCTCTCCCTCCGAGGGAGAGCACTGGTGCTTAACCAACTAGTCCTGTTCACGCTCTGGTACCGGCTCAACACCCTGGCCCCGGCCCCGGGTTTCCTGACCCACCTCTGGAGATTGATTCTAGAGTTTTTCTGGTCAGGAATGCACTGGGCCCCTGTTGGGGTTCTTCATCTACCCCTGAAGGAAGGAGGGCAGGGCCTGAAGTGTCTGTACACTCAGGTCCGCGTTTTCCGCCTCCAGGCCCTGTAGAGGCTCTTTTATAGTGCAAGTAGTTCGGCGTGGAGCATACCGGCGCACGCCTTCCTGCGCCGCTTCCAAGGGCTCCGATACGACGGGCAGCTCTTTTATCTTTGTCCGAGAGGTTTTCCGCGAGACCTCTCCGGGCTGCCGGTCTTCTACCAGGACCTCCTCTGGACCTGGAAACTGTTTCAAATGACCAGGTCCGTGGCGGCCACCGTGGGAGCAGATCTCCTCACGGAGCCCCTGCTGCACAATCCGCAACTCCGTGTGCAGGCGGCGGAGTCTCGCCCGGTGTGCCAGAGGTTGGTCCTGGCAGAAGTCACGAGGGTCGGAGACCTCCTGGACTATGACCGGAGAGACTGGCTGGATCCCCTGACGCTCGCTCGGCGCATGGGGCTCTCCAGCCCTCGTACCCCCCGGTGCGTGCTTCAGGAGGTGAAGGCCGCTCTGACCCCCGCTGCTCGGGCTTATGTCAACTGAGCCTTGCGCGAGGGCGCACCCCACCCATCCTCTACCCCAAGCCCGCCGGACCTCTCCATTGGGCCCCTACCCTCCCGATCCCAACAAACCCCTCACCCTTTCACTGCAAGCCAGCTGCATGAACTGCAGCCGGTCAGTTTTCAAATAGCACCACAGAAATATTTATACACAGTCACGCTTCACACCCTTCACGCCCACACCCTGGTGCCCCGCCCCAATACAAAGTGGTGGGACCTCCTGCCACCTTTGGAGGGTGAGCAACCTCGATGGGCCAGCCTGTATTCCACCTTGCTCCCGAGGCCCGTCGGGGACATCAGTTGGCGGCTCCTTCACGGAGCTGTGAGCACGGGCGTGTTTCTGACACGGTTTACCCCCATTCCGGATACTTGCCCTTTTTGTAATGTGAGGGAAACCCTGGCGCATGTATATTTAGAGTGTGCCAGATTGCAGCCCCTTTTCCGGCTCCTCACAAATATTTTATTACGCTTCTGGCTCCATTTCTCCCCTCACCTTTTTATTTATACACTTCCGTGGCCCCACAAAATCGCGGGATCTCCTGGTCAACCTCCTCCTAGCCTTGGCTAAAACAGCCATTTATAAAACCAGAGAGAGGAGGTTGGCCCATGAAACGTCCTGCGATTGTGGGGCCTTTTTCCGATCCTCAGTACATTCACGTATCCGGGCAGAGTTCCTCTGGGCGGCGTCCACCGACTCCCTTGACGCCTTCGAGGAGCAGTGGGCGCTGTCCGGGGTTCTCTGCTCAGTGACCCCGTCCGGTTCCCTCCGTCTGACCCTTTGATTGAGGGGAAGAGCGAGAGACGCCAGCCCCAGCCGTTGCTGCTGTGGATACCATCATTACTGTCATCTAAGAGGGATCCTATAATACATGGGTGTCTACACCCCCCACCCCTAAACCACCCACCCCACAGCTGTGCCCATCTTGCCGGGCACTCTCAGGAGAGGGAGGATCGGTGACACTGGGCGCGGCACTAGGTAACTCGAGGGGGTGGAAGACCACGAGTGTCGAGGAAGCCCCCCCGCTCTAGGCCACCAGGTAACTCAGGAGGGTGGAAGACCATGAGTGTCGAGGAAGCCCCCCCGCTCTGGGCCCAGGCTAGCCTGAACACTTCTCCCTCCTGAAAGCTGCTGTGTTATACCTTCTGTTTGCGTTGTTTTGTTGCATAGTTGTTTTGTTTCCTTTGGTAATTCTTGTAAGTGTTACAAATAAACTTCTTTTCTGTTTAAAAAAACAACAAAACACCTTCCCTGTTACCTTACCCAGGGAAAAGGGACCTACATAGCCTGCTCTCCTACTGCTGCCCTCTGGCCTGGGCTTTTCTTGCTTTTTGCCCCTGCTTCGGCTCCCCCCCCGACCGGGCCAGATGCTCTCCCCCTTTCTTTTCTTTTGTTGTTTCTTTTTCTTTCTCTGCTGTTGCTAGAGTGCTGGCCAGCTGCCGGCCGGCTGTTAGCCCCCCCCGCCCTCCCAGCCCGCCCGCCCTCGGACGCTGCTGCTGCTCCAGCTGAACCCCCCCCGATAGAGGGGGGCCTGCTGACCCGCTCCCCGGAGGGGGGGAGTGGAAGGACCCAGCCCCCAGACCCAGCCGCTTGCTGTTTGTTTGTGGACCCATCTCCGGCTGAGAGAATTTCTTATCACCTGCTCCGGCATCCCTGGAATGTTGGAGCTGCGAAAACGAAAGCCTGGACAAGGAAGGGAAATAGCCGTCTACCGGAGGAACACCTCCCAGGGAATCTACAAATCGCTGTGGAGGGGGCCCAAGACTGAGTAACTTTCAAACTGTGCTCTTGTGTGGGGGGAGGCCTTGACTGTGTCGTGACTGTGTTTGTAGAGACACAGGGGATGTGGCACGGAGCTGCCCCCCGATCCATCTGTGTCTCCCCCCTCCCACACACTACTATCCTCATCACTGCCCCCTCCATCGTCATTGCTGGCTGTTTAACATCTGCCTCTGGACTTAGCTGCTTGCCCTGATTCCACCATGTGGGCCAGAAGCACCAGCCAACCAAACAGGACTCTCTGGACAAGCGTATGGTGGTTCATGTGCCCCCCCTCGAACTGCCCATCCCACAGTCTGTCCCTTTTTACCTGACCCCAACTCCAGTTAACCACCTGCCACCGCCCCCACTGGGGCATTGGCAATGGAGGACACCAGGGTGACCTCCGCCGCTGCTATGCCCACCACCTCCCCAGACTCTAGGAGAGCCCCCCAGCCGGCAGGAAAGGCCAGGGCAAGAAGAAGGGGAAGGGCCCCGCTAAAACCACCAGGCCCTCCGTGGCAGGGGCCACCCCCACTGCTGCGGCCCCGCCATCGACCACGGCATCCCTCCCCACTGCCCTCTCCACCGGCTCTGCAGGTGTCCCTCCCTCACCCCCCCAGGATGTATACCCGGGCGGCGGCAGCCCCCCCACCTGCTGCCTCGTCATCTCTCCTGTCCACCACCTCCGCCTCCATCAACAGCGGCCGGGGCTCCTTCCCCACCATGACAAGGAAGCATGGTGTCCGATGCCTCCTGGTGCCCGCCTTGCCCCACATGGAGACCTACGTGCGGGCGTTGGCAAGGGTGGTGGGGCCCTCGGCCATTGTGGCGGCCTCCAAAATGTATGGGAAGGTCGTCTTCTTCTTAGCATCAGAGGCTGCCGCCCAGGAGGTAGTGGAGAGGGGCCTGGCGGTGGGGCAGGGTGTTTGTCCCCCTAGAGCTGCTGGAGGACCTGGGCGTCCACCTGGTCCTGACCTCTGTCCCTCCTTTTCTCCCCGATGCTGCCCTGTTACCCACCCTTTCCACCCTGGGGAAACCTGATTCTGTCATCAGCCCTCTCCTGTTGGGCTGCAAGGACCCCACCCTCTGTCACATCTTTTCCTTCCGCCGGCAAGTGCAGCTTCTACTGCCATCGGCGGCGCGTGATGGAGAGGCGCTCAAGGGTCCTTCCTAGTCCCCCACCAGGGGACCCATTACCGGGTGTATTTCTCCATGGGGGAAGCCTGGTGCTACCTCTGCCAGGCGTCAGGGCATGTCTGGAGGGACTGCCCCTTAGCCCAGCAAGGATGAGCACCTGGGATCCCCAAGACCTGGCAGGACATTGGCCCCATCATTGCTGACGCCCTTGGCCTTCTGATACCCGAACCCGCCCCCTCTCCTCTTTGGACCACCACTTCTCCCGCTCAGGCCCAAGGGGCACCTCCCCTACAACGCCCAGATGAGAGGGAGAACCCCGCCTTTGCTGCTGACAATCTGGCGGGGCCTATGGAGGAGGGTGTGGCAGAGATACCACCAGGCATGGGAGAAAGTCTGCCCCAGGGAGAATCCTCCCTCCCTTATGCCACCCCACCGTCCCTCCACCAAGCCCCTGAGCCATCGTCTTTACCCCCTGATACGACCCCTGCTAACCAGCCCCCAGATGATGCCATGGAGGGCTGGGCCCTAGTCCAGGGGAAGTGAGGCAAGCGGAAGGCTCGAGCTCCGCCTCATCTACCCAAGGCAGAGGCCCCCCGGAAGACCAGGAAGGGGGGCACCAATGCCGAACCTTCCGCTTTGCCCACAAGTGCGTCCCATCCACCAGTGTCAGCCGGGAAAGACGTGGTAGCACTGGAAGGTAGTGTTTCCCCTCCAAGGGAGACCCTCCCCTCCGAGACCCTTAAGGAAGCCCCTTCTGTCCCGACACTACCCGAAGCCCCCGTGAACCCCGAGGCAACCATCGTGGCAGGTGCCAGCGGGGAGAACCCTGGGGCGACGGAAAGTGTCCTCTCCTCCATGTTCGAGGAGATCGAGGCCCTAGATCTGACCCCGGTCACCCAGGGGGAGGACGACCTTTTGCCAGAAAACCTCAATTTGGGCAACTTCACTCCACCTCTCTTTTCCCTATGCTCCCTCCCCCTAACTGCTGTTTCTGCTCCCATTTCTGAGGAGCCCCTGGACTCCTCCATTGACCCGGCTGTTGAGGGCACCCCGCTGACGACGACCGAGCCTGCCCAGGTGACAACCAGCGCCATGCGGCCGGGGCAAGGGGCCGCCAGGGGCACCCCCCATTGGTGCGGAGCAATTGATTTCCTTCCTGGGCGGGGGCCCAACAGAAGATAATCCACCTCCTGATGCTGTGGCCGCTAAATCCACCACAGAGAGCATGCCCAGTGTCACTGAGAGCTCCCTCCCCACCCTCTTAACCCTTGACCCTGATCAGGAGGCGCCACCATCCAGCTGCTTGCCTCCCGAAACCCAGAACCATGCCTCTGCCCTGCCCCTGCCCCTATCCCTATCCAGTCTACCTCCTGCGATGTTATTGCCGCCCCCGGGGCTGTCTCCTTCCCTTTTCCAACTGATGACCCCCAGGGAGCGGCCTTTGCGTTCTCCTGCCCCGACCCATTGGGGCTGCTATTTTCCCTCCACTGCCCCCTATCGCCCCAGAGCTTGAGGTGGGCCTAGAAGCTCCAGCCCATCAGGCACCCCGTCGGGGGTCCGCACCCTGCTTGTCCATTTTAGTGGACCACAGGGCTGCACCAAGGGCCCCACCGGGGAACAACTGGGAAACCGTAACCCCACCTCCCCATGAGCTGCGAGGAGAGCTGCGGAAGTTTTTAGAGGATGTCCATGGCTCCCGCAACAGCTTGCTCTCCAGCGATGGGGGGATTTTTTTCCTCCGGACAGGGTCTACTTTAACCATTCCACGATTCGGCAAGCTGGAGTGGTGACCCTGTTCTCCCCCGACCTACGGCCCGAGGTGCTAGGGGTTGCCGAGGCCATGCAGGGTTGCCTGCTGCATCTCCAGGTCCGTATAGAGGGGCTCGTGGTTAACCTCGTTAACATCTATGCCCCAACATCGGGCCCGGAGTGGCTGCAATTCTATCAGCAGGCGTCCGCCTTCCTCGGCACCTTAGGTTCTCACGAGTGCTTGGTCCTGGGAGGGGATTTTAATACCACCCTCAAGAAGCGAGACCACTCAGGGACTGAGCAGTGCCTGGCCACCATGGACACACTCCGGGAGATAGTTGAACATCACTCCCTAGTGGACATCAGGCATGACCACCACTCGGATGACACTTCCACGTTCACCTTTGTCCGGGTGGAAGCCCATCGGTCGAGCCACTCCCGGTTGGACCGCATTTATCTATCACGCTTCCATCTCTCACGAGCCCATTCCTCCAGCATTCGGCTGGCCCCATTTTCTGACCATCACCTACCCACCGTGACAGCCTCCCTCTGTGCGGAGAGGCCAGGGCCGGCCTATTGGCATTTTAACAACAGCCTGTTGGAGGATGAGGGCATCGTGATGTCCTTCTGGGAATTCTGGCTGGCCCGGTGAGGGCAGCGGCATGCCTTTCCCTTGGCGCGGCAATGGTGGGACCTGGGGAAGGTGCGCGTCCAGCTTTTCTGCCGCGACTACACTCGGGGCACCAGCCGACAGAGAAATGCGGCGATAGAGCAGTTGGAACGGGAGGTCTTAGAGCTGGAGAGGCGTCTGGCCGCCAGCCCCGAAGACCCGCTCCTCTGCGGAGCGTGCTGGGAGAAGCGGAAGGAACTCCAGGCCCTCGAGGACCATCGGGCCAGGGGCGCCTTTGTTCGATCCCGCATCTGCCTCCTTCAGCAGATGGATCACAGCTCCCGCTTCTTCTATGCCCTGGAGAAAACAAAGGGGGCCAAGAAACACGTCACCTGCCTCCTGGCAGAAGACGGCACCCCCCTCACGGAACCGGCAGAGATGTGCGGGAGGGCCCGAGCCTTCTACGCAAGTCTTTTCTCCCCGGATCCGACCGACCCTAGCGCTTGCAGAGTGCTTTGGGTGGAGCTCCCTACGGTCAGCGCGAGCGACCAAGACCAGCTAGAGTTGCCTCTCGCTCTGGCCGAGTTCTCGGAAGCCCTCTGTCATATGCCCACCAATAAGTCTCCAGGCATGGACGGGCTGACTGTGGAGTTCTACCACGTGTTTTGGGACGTCCTCGGCCCAGATCTAGTCACCATCTGGGCCGAGTCTCTGCAGAGCGGGGTCCTCCCTCTCTCGTGCAGGCGAGCTGTGCTCGCCTTATTGCTGAAGAAGGGGGACCTCCGCGATTTACGAAATTGGCGTCCCGTCTCACTCCTCAGCACGGACTACAAAATCGTAGCAAAAGCAATCTCGCTGCAGCTAGGGTCTGTGCTGGCGGACGTGATCCACCCAGACCAGACCTACACCATCCCAGACCACAGTATCTTTGATAACCTATTTCTGGTTCGGGACCTTTTGGAACTCGGGTGTAGAGACGGTCTGTCGTTTGTCCTCCTGTCCCTAGAACAGGAGAAGTCATTTGATAAGGTGGACCACGGGTACCTCCTGAGCACTCTGCAGGCGTTTGGCTTTGGACCCCAGTTTGTGGGTTTTCTCCGGGTGTTGTACACCTCCGCAGAGTGTCTGGTTAAGCTCAACTGGACCCTGACTGAACCGGTCAGCTTCGGGCGAGGAATACGGCAGGGGTGCCCCCTCTCGAGCCAGCTGTATGCTCTGGCAATCGAGCCCTTCCTCTTTCTCCTCCGCAGGAGGTTGACAGGGTTGGTGCTGCGGAAGCCGGAGCTGTGGCTGGTCCTGTTGGCATACGCCGATGACATGCTCCTTGTGATCCAGGACCCCGGCGACTTGGCGCGGGTGGAGGCTTGCCAGGCCATCTATTCGGCAGCCTCCTCCACCCGGGTCAACTGGGTCAAGAGCTCTGGCTTGGTGGTAGGAGACTGGCGGCAGGCGAGCTCCCTCCCACCCGCGCTTCAGACCATCTGGTGGAGCGCGGGTCCGCTGCTCTACCTCGGTATTTACCTTTCTGCCATGCATCCCTCTCCACCGGAGAACTGGGAAAATTTAGGGGCAGGGTGATAGAGCAGCTCCGGAAATGGACAGGACTACTCCGATGTCTCTCCCTCCAAGGGAGAGCGCTGGTGCTTAATCAACTAGTCCTGTCCATGCTTTGGTACTGGCTCAACACCCTGATCCCAGCCCCGGGTTTCCTGACCAACCTCCGGACATCGATTCTGGGGTTCTTTTGGTCAGGAACACACTGGGCCCCTGTAGGGGTTCTTCATCTACCCCTGAGGGAAGGAGGACAGGGCCTGAAGTGTCTACACACTCAGGTCCGTGTCTTCCGCTTCCAGGCCCTACAGAGGCTCCTCTATGGTGCAAGTAGTTCGGCGTGGAGCACACTGGCGCACGCCATCCTGCGCTGCATCTGAGGGCTCTGATATGACCGGCAGCTCTTTTATCTCCATCCGGGAGGTCTTCCGCAAGACCTCTTCGGGCTGCTAGTCTTCTACCAGGACCTCCTCCGGACTTGGAAACTGTTTTTAACGACCAGGTCCATGGTGGCCACCGAGGGAGTAGATCTCCTCGCGGAGCCTCTGCTACACAACCCCCAGCTCCGTGTGCAGGTAGCGGAGTCCCGCTCGATGCGCCAGAGCTTGATCCTGGCAGAAGTCACGAGAGTCGGAGACCTCCTGGACTACGACTGGGGAGACTGGCTGGATCCCCTGATGCTCGCCCGGCGTATGGGGCTCTCCAGACCTTGTACCCCTCCGGCACGTACTTCAGGAGGTGAAGGCCGCTTTGCCGCCCACTGCTCGAGCTTACCTTGACCAGGTCCTGCTCAAGGACACGCCCCGCCCACCCTCTACCCCAGGCCCTCTGGACTTTTTAATTGGACCCCTGCCCCGCAGATCCAATCTACCCCCCCACCCCTTCACTGCGAGCCGGCTGCATGAACTGCAGCCGATACGCTTCTAAACCGAGCCAAGGAAACATCGCGCTCCACAACCTTCACGCCCTCACCCTAGTGTCCTGCCCCGACACAAAGTGGCGAGACTTTCTGCCACCTTTGGAGGGTGAGCAGCCCTGGTGGGCCAGCCTATATTCCACCTTGGTTCCGAGGCCCGTTGGGGACATCAGTTGGCGGTTCCTTCATGGAGCTGTGAGCACGGGCATGTACTTGGCGTGGTTCACCCCCATCCCAGATACTTGTCCCTTTTGTGGTGTGAGGGAAACCCTGGCGCACATATATTTGGAGTGCGCCAGGCTGCAGCCCCTGTTCCAGCTCCTCACAAATCTCCTATTATGTTTTTGGTTGCATTTTTCCCCTCACCTTTTTATTTATGCACTCCCCATCTGTGGCCTCACAAAGTTGCGGGATCTCCTAGTTAACCTCCTCCTGGCCCTGGCTAAAAAGGAGGTTAGCCGATGGAGTTTCCTGTGACTGTGGAGCTGTTTTACGATCCTCGGTCCATTCATGTATCTGGGCGGAGTTCCTCTGGGCGGCGTCCACCGACTCCCTTGATGCTTTTAAGGAGCGGTGGACGCTGTCCGAGGTTCTCTGCTTGGTGTCCACATCCGGGTCCCTTTGTCTGACCCTTTGATTGGGGGAGAGAGTAAGGGACCCCAGCCCCAGCCATTGCTGCTGCGGACATCACCACCCTAGAGGGGTCCTTTCACACGTGGGTGCACGTGCCCCCCCCCAGATTGTCCACCCCACAGCCTGCCCCTCTTGTCGGGTGCTTTCAGAGGAGGGAATTGTTGGTGACGCTCGGGGGTGGCGCCAGGTAACTCGAGGGGGTGGAAGACCACGAGAGTCAATGAAGTCCCCTCGCTCTGGGCCACCAAGTAACTCGGAAGGGTGGAAGACCACAAGAGTTGAGGAAGCCCCCCACTCTGGGCCCAGGCAAGCTTGAACACTTCCCTCCCCTGAAGCTAATGAGAAAACAATTGTGATAGGTTGCTGTGTTACACATTGCATATGCTGCTGTTTTTACTTTGTAAGTGTGTTATGCAAATAAAAATATCTTTTGCTTCAAAAAAAAATTACTCTCCTATAGCCATCTGGCCTGACCCTGTCACAAGAGTCAAGCCCCCAAAGCACAGGCCTCCACTCTTTGATTTGAAGGAATAATCCCATTAGGTGATAGCAGTAGTAGGCTCTTATCTTCTATGCAAAATAATAACTAGAGAGGACATGACACTTAACCAGTGTCAAATCACACAAATCATTGTACTAATGTCTCAAGAATGGCTGTTCATCTTAACAATACCATATTCACACGATATCAAAGGTAGGCATGAAGAAACAAGATTATTTACTATTCATTATTTCTCATTCTTCAATCTCCTCGTTAAAAAGTTGCAGTCAACCAGTCAGGGATCAGAAACAACATGTGCATCTGAGGCCACACAAAAAAACAGAGTAAATAGTTATAGGGAATAGCTCATGAATAACCATGTTGCCTGAGAATTGTTCATTCACACTATTTGGTGGATAATTACAAAAAGTGAAGAGATTCACAGAAAATAGGACTGATTCACAAACTATTTGAGAATGGAAAAAGTGGTTAAATTGATCAGATCACTGATTTACAATGAATAAGTTGACCTGCATTAGCTTGATATGTACCGTCCGACTCTCTTACTTCTGCAGTATATTATACTTTAAACATGTCACAGTCCTTGACCAGAAGGTGATAAATAGTCATTTTAAAATTACCTCTAAAATGAGTAATGTCTCATTAACTTCCTCTGCAGTTCACATCTGGTATTTAGTGAAAAATATTTTCTCATGATGATTCATTAACTTCATGGGACCATGTCCTGAAACCCTTGCTCAGGGAAACTCCCATTTATATCAGTAGGAAGTTTGATAAGAGGCAATGACTGTTGGATCCGCATAGCGCTATCCATCACTTCCCTGTCACCTAAGCTCGGCTGCACAGAGATGTGGGTCCCTTCAGAGCTGGGCTCCATGGCATCCAGAGGGTGCAGACTCCCTCTGCACTTTTCTATGCATCCAGCCCCTTATGTGGCAAAGCCAGACTGATTTTAGTGCAGGCGAGGCCCACTGCAGCCATGTGGAAGAGGACAAGATGCATCTGTCAAGGTAATGAGTGTATGGTCCTCTAGTGCAAACAGCTTTGAATTCATTGCAACTCATTGAATTACAACAACCCAAATAAATGTATCTCAATGTCAGAACTGACAGCTTTAGCAGCTTTTTCAGGGGAATGCTGTGTTTGCTCATGCTGGCTCCTATTCCTCTCTTATGTTCACAAAAACTGTCAGGGAGATCAGCCCAACCTCCCTGCACAGTCAAAGAGCATACACACACTGTTATGTTTTTCATACACAAATAATGATTGCTCAATTAATTACTTTTTATTTTAAATTACACAACAAAACAACATAAGAGAGCACATTGTGTATGTGTCTTCTCTGCAACACATTACATCTAAACTGAACACAAAATGGCAACTGCATCCAGCAGACTCTTAGGCCCTGAACCCCGAAGGTGTTTAGGTGCTTAACTCCATTGAAGTCAGTGGGCATTAGGATTAGATCCTGAAAGGCATTTAGGCACCCAAAAGACTTACAGGTGCAGTACACAAGAAACAAAATCTTGCCACTGGGGGTATGTCTACACTTTGGGCTGGAGGTGTAATTCCCAGCTCGAGAAGACATACCCAGACTAGCTGTCAAGGTTCCTTTCCCACTCTGAACTCCAGGGTACAGATGTGGGGACCTGTATGAAAAACCCCCTAAGCTTATTTTTACCAGCTTAGGTTAAAACTTCCCCAAGGTACAAACTATTTTACCTTTTGTCCCTGGACTTTATTGCTGCCACCACCAAGCGTTTAACAAATATAACAGGGAAAGAGCCTACTTGGAAATGTCTTTCCCCCCCAAAATCCCCCCAAGCCCTACACACCCTTTCCTGGGGAAGGCTTGATAAAAATCCTCACCAATTTGCATAGGTGAACACAAACCCAAACCCTTGGATCTTAAGAACAATGAAAAAGCAATCATGTTCTTAAAAAAAGAATTTTAATTGAAAAAGTAAAAGAACCACCTTTGTAAAATCAGGATGGTAAATACCTTACAGGGGAATCAGATTCAAAACATAGAGAATCCCTCTAGGCTAAACCTTAAGTTACAAAAAGACACAAAAATAGGAATATACATTCCATTCAGCACAGCTTATTTTATCAGCCATTTAAACAAAACAGAATCTAATGCGTATCTAACTAGATGGCTTACTGACTTTTTACAGAAGTTCTGACCTGCATTCTTGCTCTGGTCCTGGCAAAAGCAACACACAGACAGAGAGAACCTTTGTTTCCCCCCCTCCAGCTTTGAAAGTATCTTGTCTCCTCATTGGTCATTGTGGTCAGGTGCGAGCGAGGTTGTCTTAGCTTTTTAACCCTTTACAGGTGAAAGAGTTTTTCCTCTGGCCTGGAGGGATTTAAAGGTATTTACCCTTCCCTTTATATTTATGACACTAGCTCACTAAAGGTAGAGCATAGCTGTGGTGGCATGAGCCATGGGAAGAGTTAGCCACCTCAAATATATGCTTCTCAGATAGGTATGTACTTGGGTGGCTAGCTCCTCACAACAACACAGCTACCCTATTTTTAGTGTGCTGACTCAATCAGAGCTAGTGAGGGCATGTCTCTTTGAACTGGAATTCACACCTCCAGCTTGAAGTGTAGACGTAGCCTTACAAAACTACATTCTTCACATGCATGAATGCCCATCAGACTGACATATACGGTGTATGTTTGCCTTTATGAGGCATTTTACAGGAAAACTACTTGAGGACAGCAGCAGCAAAGTGTTACTGGAGATTCATGTATTCATTTGTGAATACACTGAGCAGTCATGGGATAAGAGGGACAATCCTCTCACGGAGCAGTAACTGGTTAAAAAAAGACAGGACACAAAGGGTAGGAATAAATGGTCAGTTTTCAGAATGGAAGGAGGTGAACAGTGGTGTCCCCCAGGAATCTGTACTAGGACTAGTACTGTTCAACATATTCATAAATGATCTGGAAAAAATATAGGTGAACAGTGAGGTGGCAAAATTTGCAGATGATATAAAACTACTCAAGATAATTAAGTCCCTGACAGACTGCGAAGAGATCTCACAAAACTGGGTGACTGGGTAACAAAATGGTAGATGAAATTCAATTTTGATAAATGCAAAGTAATGCATATTGGAAAACATAATCCCAACTATACATACAAAATGATGCAGTCTACATTAGTTGTCAAAACTCAAAAAAGATCTTGGGAGTCATTGTGATAGTTCTCTGAAAACATCTGCTCAATGTGCAACAGCAGTCCAAAAAGCTAACAGAATGTTGGGAATCATTAAGAAAGGGATAGATAAGATGACAGAAAATATCATCATGCCACTATATAAAACCATGGTACACCCACACCTTGAATACTGCATGTGGTTCTGGTTGCCACATCTCAAAAAAGATATTTTAGAATTGGAAAAGGTACAGAGAAGGGAAAAAAAATGATTTAAGGGTATGGAAGATTAAAAAGACTGGGACTTTTCAGCTTGAAAAGAGATGACGAATGGGTGATATGATAGAGGTTTATAAAATCATGAATGGTGGGGAGAAAGTGAGCAAGGAAGTGTTATTTACCCCTTCACATAACACAAGAACCAGGGGTCACCCAATGAAATTAATAGGCAGCAGGTTTAAAAACAAACAAAAGGAAGTACTTCATCACACTACTTCCTTGAACAGTCAACCTGTGGAACTTGTTGCCAGGGGATGTTGTGAAGGCCAAAACTGTAACGGGGTTAAAAAAAGAACTAGGTGAGTTCATGGAGGATAGGTCCATCAATGGCTATTGGCCGAGATGGTCAGGGATGAACTCTATGCTCTGGGTATCCCTAGCGTCTGACTGCCAGAGGCTGGGAGTGGACAACAGAGGATAGATCACTTGCTGATTGCCTGTTCTGTTCATTCCCTCTGAAATGTTACCTGAAATCGGGCCAGCTAGTAAGCTTAGGGAGGACTAATGACCCACCAGAGTTTGGCAGAAAGCAGCACGTTTATTATACTGATAGCTGAGCTCAGAAGAAGTGTGTGTGTGGGGGGTCACACTCACACTTGCATACTCACACACCCAGCACAGGCACAGCACTGGAGGTGTCAGGATCCTTCAACGTAAGTGTCCCACAGTGCAGCGATGGATGGTGCGATGAAGGTAAGTCTTCCCGAGGCACGATGGAATGCAATGTGGCGAACCACTGGCCAGGCAGTCCGGGTGAAGGGCCCTCACAGGAGGTACAATCTTATGAGTGCACTCCCGAGCACATGGTCCCTTCCCCTTTTAAGGACCTGCTCCTCATGGCCCATGACTAGAGATGACTTGGCCACATCTGGTTGGTTACACTCCACCTTGGGTAGTGTCCATACATTGGGCATTTGATCACTGCCTAATCAGAGTCCCAGCCACCTTGTCTACCTGCAAGCTCTTCTGATCTTCCAGCTGCTCAAGCAGCCCATTCATCCCACAACCATTCCAGGAAGGAGCGGGGAGGGGGAAAGCCACTTCACAGGTATTCAAAAAGGGAGAGGAGACAAAAGGGGAGGGGGGGAAGAGGTGTAACAGACCTTTTGAACCTACAGGTTATACAGAGCATAGTCATACAGAGCATACAGATCACTGCTGCTCCTACAACATGAGCACCCGGTATTGGCCACTGTCGGAAGACAGGATACTGGGTTAGAGGACCATTGGTCTGACCCAATATGGCTGTTCTTATGTCTCACTAATGCATTGCCATTTCTGTTGAGAAATTAAACATCACCTTGAAGGCTACTACCAAGCTATCTTCCTGCCCTAATGGAATATATAATTTCACCAGGTGTATTCTTGTCATCTGACAATTATTTAAACATATCTAGAAGCATTTTATTATTATGTAGCATCTTATTATTATGTATTGTGTAGTTATTTTATGAATAAGAATAAACCAACCTCGAGGTAGCCTATAATGCAGTATTTCTGAGGGCCAGTCAGTCCACAAACTGATGAGGCTGTTAGTTGCTCACTGCGACCCACCAGAAGATCTCCAACGGTTGGATGACAGGAGCCACTATTACATTCATCCTCTGCATGCAGGAGACTAAACAGCACTGAACACAAAAGACAAATACAGCTGTAATGGTGTTGTGACATACTCAGCTATATGCTCCAGAGAAAAGCAGCTACACTGGAACGTCACCTGAATTGTCCTTTGTCTACACTTTCCTTTTGTCCTTTGTTTAAGCTGCTTGATAGGATTCAAAAGAGCTTCTCTAATTCATAGGTTCATAGATTCCAAGACCAGAATGGACCATTTGTCTGACCTCCTGTATAACACAGGCCATAAGAACTTCCCCAAACTAATTCCTGTTTGAAGTAGACCATGTCTTTTAAACATTGCCAATGATGGAGAATCTACCACAACCCTTGGTAGGTTGTTCCAATGGTTAATTCCCCTCCCTGTTAAAAATGTGTGCCTTATTTCCAGTCTGAACCCACCTGCTGCAGATAATTATAAATAAATTGGTAACTAGCATATTGCATATCAGTGCTAAAATTTTGATCAATATTACATCGTGCAATAAATATGTGAAACTGCCAGGCTCTAATAATTTGTTATGCTTTGTGCTTCATATGTAGATATAGCAAGCACTGATGAGGTATTACTGATAACATCACAGGTGACCCCATACACAGGGCCAGAGTCTGACCTCATTTACATTAATATGAATCTGGAGTAACTCTGCTGATTGCAGTTGAAATGCTCCAGATTTATACCAGCGTAACTGAGATTGGAATCCAAGTCAGTGATTCCTCAGCTTGTCAGATGACTTGAATTGAACCCCTAGCTTTGGTCTCCATACCCCACATTTTCCAGGATAAGATGGACATTTAGGAACAGAAATAATTAGGAATCAGATAATCACAAAGCTTTATGGCTTGCATTGCCTGACATGACTTTCAATATTTTCCTCCCAGTAAGTTAAGATTTTCCTTGCAGGGTTTTACCCTTTTTAGGCAAGTTCTGTCCTGAAACATTGAACAGGAATGGGAGCCTTGGAGGCATCATTGTTTAACTCTGCTTGGCTCAACTTCTGATAAAAATTGTGTTTTAGGATTCTAAGGGAAACTAGAGAGATTATTAATGCAGTGTTAGAAATAGCAGACTAGCATCAATTAAGAGTGTTTGTAGGGAGTGCTGAACTGTCAAACTTCAATTTATGGCTTAGGATATACTTCAGACAGGCAGTTTACTTACAAGCATTTTCCGTAGTCAAGTAATAGGAGTGTTTGGTTTGCCCTACTTTGCTTCCCAGATTCACATTTATCAACTGTTGGCAGGCATGGGTTATCTGTTTTAGGGCCTGACCCAAAGCCTATTGAATACAATGGGAGGGTTTCCTTTGACTTTAATGAACTTTGAATCAGGTCTTTGGAATGCAGGTACTGGAAAGAGGAGTCATTGGAGTGTTGCACCTGTGTCTTACCAGGACTATATTTCAGTAGAATTTAATAACCATTGAAAACACTTTGTGTATCACTAGAGGAAAGATGAAGCAATGTAATGAAAGGCTGGGAAAATATGTAAATTACACAATATTAACCAAAAAGGTTTAGCCTGGACATGTGTAAAGTATTTGCACCTACCAAACTTTAAAAGAATGATCAGCTCAAGCCACATTCTTTTATGTGACAACCAAACGAATTGGATACCTGCAGGAGGAAAAGAAACCTGTTATGACATTTAACAGTTTGCCTCATCAAACCTCTCCTCATGTATACATTATGCTCATAGCTGTCTTACATTAACTGATACCACTGAAATAAAAATACAGGCAGATGAAAAGAAAATGCAGGCTTTGATTTCCTGCTAGTGACTAACAGCTACATCAAAGCAAAAGAACAACTCAGAATTGCTTTTGATAAGATTTCAAAAGGTTGTTGACACTTAAAAATAAAAATAAAGTGCTATAAGCAGAAGTCCCATCTTATCATTTAAATATAACCCATTTAACCCTAAGCAGATCAACTGAGGCATGATAATTGTCTCATGCCGATATGCATAGCAGAAACAATATTATGAGTGAGTCATTAAGCATGTGCAATGAGGAAAATAGCTAGTAGCTCTGGACCAGGTGCTCGTGCCCTGCAGAAAGACCTGTGGAAGGGGAATCATCGGAAGACAAAGTTTTTCCTTGTGGGATTTTCTCTGCATCCTTCCTACCAAGGGAAGGATTAGCAATCAGAATGGGAAGAAGTGAGACCTATAAACCTCAAGGGTCTTGGAAAAGCAGATGGCAGTCTCTGTGCCTGCTTGCCTGCCACCTCAAATGAAGCCATGCTGTCCCCGGTGTACATTATAACCCACTCCCTTTCAAGAGGGACAAGCAGACACAGAGGACTTGTTGATACTGCTTGGAGCATTAACTTCTGTGGAGTAGCAGAGAATAGCAGCTTTCCAATTCCATCCCTGATCCTAATTCCCACACAGCCCTTGCCATGTGGAGTAAGCTAAGATGAAATTCCACAGGATACCAGGGTAGTGGCATTTCAAGCATTTCCATGGAACTAGTCATATGAGTAAAGTCATTTACTTATTTGCAGAATTGGGTCCTATGTTAGCATATTTTGCAATCTCCATAATTACACAGCTATTTTAGCTATAATAGTGGGGAAAAAATTATAAAAGGACAACCAGCCTTCTGTGCTCTATGCTGGTATCTCATTATTTCAGTTCCCCCTAGCGTACAGCAGCTTTGAAGGATCTTGAAGAACTATGTATGAGAAGCTGAGTAACCTTTGTGCAGTTGTGCCTTTTGCTATCTAGTTGTACAGTAACTCCTCGCTTAACGTTGTAGTTATGTTCCTGAAAAATGCGACTTTAAGTGAAACGATGTTAAGCGAATCCAATTTCCCCATAAGAATAAATGTAAATGGGGGGGTTAGGTTCCAGGGAAATTTTTTTCACCAGACAAAAGACAAAAGACTATATATATATATATATATATATATATATACACACAGAGAGAGTATAAGTTTTAAACAAACAATTTAATACTGTATACAGCAATGATGATTGTGAAGCTTGGTTGAGATGGTGGAGTCAGAGGGTGGGATATTTCCCAGGGAATGCCTTACTGCTAAATGATGAACTAGCAATTGGCTGAGTCCTCAAGGGTTAACTCATTGTTGTTAATGTAGCCTCACACTCTACAAGGCAGCATAAATGGAGGGAGGAGAGACAGCATGGCAGAGAGACAGAGACACACACCATGTGTGTGAGAGAGAGATGCATGTTGCTCCTTTAAGTACGCTGACCCCACTCTAAGTACACTGCCTTTTTAAGTTAATCAGCATGCTGAGACAGCAGCTGCTGCCAGGAAGCTCCCTCCTTCCTGAGCCCTGTCATGTATCCCCCCTGCTCTATGGAAGATGGGGTAAGTGGGGTGCAGGAGCAGGGGGAAGGGGGATACCCTGACATTAGCCTCACTCTTCTCCCCCCACACCCCCCGCACAGCAAGCCGGAGGCTCTGAAGAGCAGCTCTAAGGCAGAGGGCAGGCGCAGCACATGGCAGTGGGGGGAGGGACAGCTGAACTGCCGGCAATTGATAGCCTGCTGGGCAGCTGCTGCACAGGGAACTTAGGGAAGTGGGGAGCTGATGGGAGGCTGCCGGTCCATCCTGGTTCCAGGCCCCACCAGCTAGCTGCAAAGGGCTGCTCTTCCTGCAAGCAGTGGACAAAACAGGCGGCTGCCAAACAACATTAGAAGGGCACATTGCACAACTTTAAACGAGCATGTTCCCTAACTGGTCAGCAACGTAACAATGAAACAACGTTAACCGGGATGACTTTAAGTGAGAAGTTACTGTGAAGGGAATTTCCAGCAGACCCAATTTCCTATGGCATAATTCAGCAAACATTTTCCTGTTGAGCTGAACTTCAAAATTTGATACTGTATGAAAATAACAGACAGACCTAAGCAGTGGTGAGCTGGAGCTGGTTCGCACCGGTTTGCGTGAACTGGTTGTTAAATTTTGAAGCAGTTTTAGAACCGGTTGTTAACCTGCTTCCCTGCAGGGGGCGCTGAGGCTTTGATGGGCTCCAGCCGAGAAGTGATGTAATTCCTCCTCCGGCTGCCGGGGATGCTGTGCTGCGGGAGCCATGTGGGCTGCCGCCTGGCCCTGGGCACGAGCCCTGTTCCTGCTGCTGCTGCTCCCCCGACCCCTGGCCCTGGGGCTCCCGCTGCTGCCTGGTGGGTCCCCAGCTGCTCTGCTGGGCCTGGGCTGCGTCCTGCTGCTCGGGCTGCTCCGAGCCGCTCTCCCCATGAGCACCCACCACCCTGCCCACAGCCAGCCCCTGTCTCCAGCCACCCCCGCACCTCCTGCCTGCACCAGCCCCTGACCGCAGCCAGTCCCTGTCTCCAGCCACCCCTGCACCCCCTGCCTGCACCAGCCCCTGCCACACCCCCTGCCCACAGCCAGCCCCTGTCTCCAGCCACCCCTGCACCCCCTGCCTGCACCAGCCCCTGCCACACCCCCTGCCCTCAGCCAGCCCCTGTCTCCAGCCACTCCCACACCCCCTGCCCACACCAGCCCCTGCCCGCAGCCTGCCCCTATCTCCAGCCACCCCCTGCACCCCTGCCTGCAGCCAGCCCCTGTCTCTAGCCACCCTGCACTCCCTGCCTGCACCAGCCCCTGCCAGCACCAGCCCCGCCACACCCCCTGCCCGCAGCCAGCCCCTGTCTCCAGCCACCCCCGCACCCTGCCTGCAGCCACCCCCTGCACCCCTGCCCGCAGCCAGCCCCTGCACCCCCTGCCCTGCCTCCAGCCACCCCCACACCCCCTGCCCACAACCAGCCCCTGCCTCCAGCCCCCCCGTACCCCCTGCCCGCAGCCACCCCCTGCCTTCAGCGCCCCGCACCTCCTGCCCGCACCAGCCCCTGTCTCCAGCCCCCCCACACCTCCTGCCTGCACCAGCCCCTGCCGCACCCCCTGCCCGCAGCCAGCCCCTGTCTCCAGCCACCCCCGCACCCCCTGCCTGCACCAGCCCCTGACCGCAGCCAGTCCCTGTCTCCAGCCACCCCCGCACCCCCTGCCTGCACCAGCCCCTGCCCGCAGCCAGTCCCTGTCTCCAGCCACCCCTGCACCCCCTGCCTGCACCAGCCCCTGCCACACCCCCTGCCTGCAGCCAGCCCCTGTCTCCAGCCACCCGCGCACCCCCTGCCTGCACCAGCCCCTGCCACACCCCCTGCCCACAGCCAGCTCCTGTCTCCAGCCACCCCTGCCCGCACCAGCCCCTGCCTGCAGCCAGCCCCTGTCTCCAGCCACCCCCACACCCCCTGCCTGCACCAGCCCCTGACCGCAGCCAGTCCCTGTCTCCAGCCACCCCTGCACCCCCTGCCTGCACCAGCCCCTGCCACACCCCCTGCCCGCAGCCAGCCCCTGTCTCCAGCCACCCCCACACCCCCTGCCTGCACCAGCCCCTGCCACACCCCCTGCCCGCAGCCAGCCCCTGTCTCCAGCCACCCCCTGCACCCCCTGCCTGCACCAGCCCCTGCCAGCACCAGCCCCACCACACCCCCTGCCCGCAGCCAGCCCCTGTCTCCAGCCACCCCCACACCCTGGCTGCAGCCACCCCCTGCACCCCTGCCCGCAGCCAGCCCCTGCACCCCCTGCCCTGCCTCCAGCCACCCCCGCACCCCCTGCCCACAACCAGCCCCTGCCTCCAGCCCCCCCGTACCCCCTGCCCGCAGCCACCCCCTGCCTTCAGCGCCCCGCACCTCCTGCCCGCACCAGCCCCTGTCTCCAGCCCCCCCACACCTCCTGCCTGCACCAGCCCCTGCCGCACCCCCTGCCCGCAGCCAGCCCCTGTCTCCAGCCACCCCTGCACCCCCTGCCTGCACCAGCCCCTGCTGCACCCCCCGCCTGCAGCCAGCCCGTCTCCAGCCCCCCCCACTCCCTGCCTCCAGCCAGCCCCTGCACCCCCTGCCCTGCCTCCAGCCCCCCCGAATCCCCTGCCTGCAGCCAGCCTCTGCCTCCAGCCAGCCCCTGCACCCCTGCCCACAGCCAGCCCCTGCACCCCTGCCCTGCCTCCAGCCACCCCTGCATCCTCTGCCTGCAGCCAGCCTCTGCCACACCCCCTGCCCTGCCTCCAGCCATCCCCGCCTCCAGCCACCCCCGTACCCCATGCCCTGCCCCCAGCCAGCCCCTGCCGCACCCCCTGCCCTGCCCGTAGCCAGCCCCACACCCCCTTGCCTCCAGCCAACCCCACACTCTCCTGTTTCCAGCCAGCTCCGCACCCCGTGCCCTGCCCCCAGCCAGCCCCTGCCGCACCCCCTGCCCTGCCCGTAGCCAGCCCCACACCCCCTTGCCTCCAGCCAACCAGCACCCTCCTGTCTTCAGCCACCTCCGCACCCCCTGCCCTGCCTGCAGCCAACCCAGCACCCCCTGCCTCCAGCTAGCCCTGGCCCACGCCCTGTCTGCAGCTGGCCCCACATCCACTGGTGCCCTGCAGTTCCCAGGGCAGTAACCCTGCACACCTGCTTCAATGGGGAGGGGCAGGGAGCAGCTGGGACCCACATATGTGCACACCCTAGGGTGACCAGACAACAAGTGTGAAAAATCAGGACAGGGGGTGGGGGGTAATAGGAGCCTATATAAGAAAAAGACCCCAAAATCGGGACTGTCCCTATAAAATCGGGACATCTGGTCACCCTAGCACACCCCCAGGGAGTGGCAGGGACCCACACGTGAAACAGAGCTCATTTCTAGTTCAGGCCCATCTTTTAAAAAAAGAACTTTAGGCAGGGTTAACACACACCCATATTTTCCCAGACAGGTCAGGCTTTTTGGTTCTTAAATCGCCGTCCGGGAGGAATTTTTAAAATTTAAAAAGTTAAAAATTCCTCCCGGGAAAATACAGACGTATGGTAACCTTGTCGGTACAAAAAATATATACTGGGGCACATCCCTTAAATCAGAACTTTTGATAGGGAACTGGTTGTTAAGATTTTGGCAGCTCATCACTGGACCTAAGTACAATTTTAAGTACTGCCACTGAACAGCACTTGGCCTGTTAGTAAGATACGTGTCAATAGTAACCTATCTATCTAGGTACCTGTATGGCCCCATCACTACTACAGTATCTGAATTACTAATATTATAAAGTGCTGCACTAACAATATTCACTGAAGCCTACCTTTGCTGTTGCATTGGTTTAACATGTGAAATGACAATCAGCAAAAATGACATGCTGTAGCTCAAATGCATAGCAGGAAAGTTAAATGTTAAAATAGGTCTTACCTGGACCTGGGAAGATGAAGCGTTTCTAGAAATGAATGGAACAAAATGAAGACAGCAAGACAAGACATACCAGTGAGTTTCAGCTAAGAAAGAAAAGTGCTTACCCTCAGGCATCTGGGCGTAGAAGAAAAGGAGAACCAGTCTAAAACCTACCAAAGAGGTGATTTATGAATTCATTCAGCCTGAGTTTTTGGCATTAGCAAATACATGCAGTAAATAGAAACAGCGATCAGTATATTTAGAGCAGAAAATAGCATTACTTTAGTTTAAGAATTAGTCAACGATTCACAAAATGCTGGCTTGTGTGTCTTTGATTCTGTGTTCCACTTTGTAGCTGAGAACCAACATACAGTATTTATATCTAATTTACAACAAAAGGTTAGTAGCATGTGAACACCCTAATTTGGGTAGGGACAATTCAAACCAGAGTAGAGTGGACTTCCAACAGATGTGCACGTTGACTTAAAGAATCAATCCTTTGTGTCTGAGGAGACGATGTAGAACCACACACTGAAAATAAGGGGCTGGTGGTACAAGTATAGCTAAGAGATCTGGCCATGTACCTCGCACTACCACAGATTTCCTGCGTAGCTCTGGACAAGTCACAGCCACATTTTCAAAAGTGGATACTGATTCAGGGTGTCTCCTGTGACACGATCCCCAGAGTGCAGCCTGGGACCATGGGGCCGCTGTGCCCCCTGAAGTCTCTCCAGCTTGGGCTGTCTCTCACAATGCCTTGCTAGTAACAAGCAGCAAGCCCCTCCGGGAGCTGTGATCACTCAGCACAACAGCATGTGGAGCCCCACACCCAGCTAGATTGCATGAATGCTCCCAGAGCCGCTCATGAATCACATAGGGAAAGGCACCAGCCAGATCCCCTCAGCTCCCAGCACTGTACCCCAGGAATATACCATCCTAAACTGCTCAAGATGAGCAGTGAAAATTTATTAATTGTTTCACCATGTCATCAATGGAAAGTGTATATAAACCACCCTTTGTAAACCTGAGCAGTTTTGCCACACACTTCATACGAACTCACTGGTAAAGATAAACAATAAAACAAATGTACTGACTACAAAAGATAGATTTTAAGTGATATTAAGCGATAGGCAAAAAGTCAGAGTTAGTTACCAAAATAAAATAAAATAAAATAAAATAAAATATAAGCACGCAGTCTAAACTCTCGACCCTATTAGACTGGGTAACATCTAGATTAAGCAGTTTTTCTCACCCCACTGGATATAGCAATCCTTAATATACAGGGTTATCCCTTAAACCTGGGCCAGCCTCCTCTGTTGGAGTCTTCAGTTTTCTTCTGAGTGTCTTGGTTGCTTGCAGTGTAGGTGGGGGCAGGAGAAAGGCCAAGCATGGGCCTGATATGTTCTGTTTTTATACCTTCAGTCCCATGTGCTTGGGGAGCACAAGTCCAGGCATGTCTGGGGTCATTGCTGATTCCCCAGGCAAGGTTGAGCAATTCCCCTGGTGTGGCCTCATGAAGATGAGTCATTGAATTGTAGCTCCCTTGCTGGATAGTGGGCTGTTGATGATTGTTTGACACTTCACCCTGGCATTGGTTACTTTCCTGGCTGTTGTCTCTGAGGAGCAAATATCTGGCTGATTCCCCAACTTACAGCATGTTTTAGTGACAACAATACAACACAATCTCATAACTTCATATGCGCTAAAGATATGCATATGCAGAGAGAACAGTGACTTTCCTCACATGGCATACTTTACAGTATATGTCAGATCACAATGATATAAAAACGAGGAATCTGGGGGTTACAGGGTGCTCCCCCAAGGTACAGAATGTCACATCTCCAATTTTGGTTCCCCAGTTTGAAACACTTTGATTCTGATTTTCAAAAATGTTGAACACCCAAAAAATGTTGGGCACTAAGACACTCAACCATCAGTGGCTACTTTTGAAATTTTTAATCTTAAATCCTCAGAGCTTCAGTTTCCCTACGTATAGAATGGGTGCTGTGCGGCCTAATCCATTGTTTTGTTTGTAAAATACCTTGAGATCCTGTGATAGAAAGTTCTATAGATGAGCAAAATACACATTATTGTATAACCAGGGGATCACCTTTCTCTCATTTAATTTCTATGGTGACCAGAAAGTTCTTTCATTCCTAAATTAAGGCTTTAGTGTTGTGACTGTTCTTCTGTCACCAGGATTGCTCTTTGCAGAAATAATTCACACACTGACATTTTTAGAAATGTTTCTCCTCAGGAACACTTGTAAATTACTTGTTGGAGCACAACATCTTCTCAGGCTGACTTCATCCCTTATTTGGTGTGTATTCATCTACAGGGGGTATGAATTATTGTAGAAGTGCTTTACATTTAGTGGGCATAAATACTGACAAATAAACACAAAGGATTAAGCAATAAATCAGTTTTCCTACAAGATGTACATTCTATTTTTCATGATTAATCAAGGTGTCAGTGTAGATAAGGGTCAAATATTGTAAGAGAATATTATTCTTAGGATAATACTACATTGTAAAATAATGCTTGATCTTTTATTAACATTTTGTAGGAAAAACATTTTTGTTGCAGAAAAATTATGTGCGAAAGGAATTTAGCGGAAGATGTATATGTTATGTATAAGTTACAGGTAGGTCCAGCCTTTTGAGTTATATAGGATCCCAAGCAAGAGTGGGGCCTCAAACTACTGGAGGCAGGGACTTAGAAACCTCTTTCCTACATCTCTGGTCCCAGCACTGGCAAATGATCTGGATTTAGGGTGAGTCATCATTTCCACTGGTAGCTAGGGCAATATGGATCTGGTCTATGACTTGTCACGTCATCACAGGCTTGATGGTTGCAGTTGTTATGACTAAGGTCCATTCTTGATATAGCCTGATAAGTAAACCACAAAGTTGCTAACAAAATCAATATGTTTCCTTCATAAAGACTAACCAGAGTATGATGGGGACGAAGGGGTGTGTATGGAGGAATGGCTGCTGGGCTTCATTTAGACTGTAGTAATATTTTACATCTATACTGTACTCTTCATTCTGTGGAGTCCAAAGAACTTTAAAAAATATGGACTGGATATTGCTATGTGCTGAGACCCTGTACCTCCCATTAAAGTAAAAGGAAATGGGATGTTCTCAACAATTCTCATTGCAGAATTCCTGGGTCAAATCCTGAAGTCCTTACCCAGACAAAACTTTCACCGTATCTTACATCCCTGAGATTCCACCCAGCTTGGTTCCCAAGGAAACACCAAAACAAGGGACCAGATTTTCGACAGAGCTGAGCACATCTCAGTGAGAGCTGTTGGCTTCTGAACATGTTTGAAAGTCTGGCCCAGACGCCTCAGCCCTTGAAAATCTGGCCTGAGCTCTTTCAAAATTCTGGCCCCTTCCTTTAAAGTCCTTGCATTTTTATTAGAACTGGATGAAATATTTACATTGAGAATATTTTTGATTAAAAATGCCTGTGGGATTACATGGAGACCTTCTCATGAACATTTCTGTTTTTGTCCTAATTTTGCGGGTTTTCACTGAAATAATCAAAAGGCTGGTTGTCAAAAACTGGAAAATTTTGGAGGTTTGAGTTTTTAATGAAAACCTGAAAAAAATTAACAAAAAATTTAAATGAAAACAAAACAAAACAAAAATATCTGTTTTTCTAATGCAACCCTGACCAGCTCTAGTTTTTATACATGTAAGCCTATGGCAGCTTGGTAGCTCTAGGGAAGGACCTCTCAGCTCCCATCTCTTGGTGAGTAGACCTCATTTGCATGTTCATTACCGGCTCTCCCAGTGTGACTATTTTGGTTAAAATACAATGAAGTATGGGATGTTTGGGTAATTAAATGTTGTCATCCTTATTGTGTGACAAAAGCACAAAAGAACTGTACATAATATGCCTTGAGCAAAGAGCCATACACCTCTGCGTAATGGAACTGGGACCATTGGGCAGACAGGGAGGGGAAGGGGGCTTTTACCTGGTATGGAAGAGTAAATCCCTGGTGGCAAGACTCTGCTCAAGACTCTTCACATAGTATAATGGCAGAGCGGAGTGAACTCTGGGAGGGACCTAGATCTAGCACCACAAGAGCTGTTATCACTATCACTGGCGTAGGAGCCTGAAGACCCACATCTGCCATTGCAATAAGAGGTGACCGTGGTGAGAAAAGACATAGAGGCAGATAGAGGAGATGGCACGGAGATGGCATTGCAGGCAGAGGTGGTGGCAAGGTAAGAGAGATAGCATCCTGGCTAGAGGGGCACAATGAGAGATGATGCAGAGGTGGCAGCAAGGCATCTGTTCAGGAAGCCAGACAGCACTTCCCCCTCGGCCTGGAGCTGAACTTGTTTGAGTGCACGTCACTCTCAGGCTCTGGGACTTCACCAAACCCTAAGTGGATTAATGATTAATTTCCCCCCAGGGGGGAAAGAGGCAGGACATGAGGTCTCAAAGGGACATTTGTCCATCAGATGTTCACAGTAGCAAGGTGGAAAACAGAGACTAAGGACTACTGCCCAAGATACGGTAGAAGTGGGTGTTTTACTTACTATTTGTATAAACACATAGTTGATTTAGCATTGTTGTGTTTTCCCAGATTAATGCTGTGTTCCTTTTCCCCCTTAATGAAATTGTTTTTGTTTTATACACAGACTGTGTGCTTGCAAGAGGGGAAGCATTGCCTGCTAAGTGTGCCCAGGGAAGGTATGTAGTTTTCCTCAGATTTCTGGGTGGCATCTCAAGCCAGTGGTGTTTGTTAATTTTAAGAAGACCCCTCTAGATATTTGATTCTGGCCCTTTTTGCTGCCGAGAACACCTGGCAGAAGAGTTACCTACATGTAAAGTACTAACAAAAGGTTTAACTTAAGTACATGATGTGCAAGTTCCTACGCCGAGCAACATGCAATCACAGTGCTGTCCCCTCCCGTCTGTTCATAAGCCTCAGTCATTCTATCACATAGCTGCTATTTAGTCTGTCACTCTTTGAGGCAGGGACTGTGTATTTCTTTGTCTTCAGGGAAGCATCTAGCCCACACTTAGCTGCTATGAAATAATTAACAATAAAATCAAACACCAGCTCACAATGAACTAAGCATCACATATTTTAAATGCAAAGAAATGTTTATTTGACAGGTGTGATTAGTAAAGAGCTAATGAGGAGAGAAATGTGTGATTTTCATCTGTTTTGAAATGAAATCATGACGTGGGGTATGTCTACACTGCAGTCAGAGGTGTGAGCGCAGCCCATGTAGACATACCCGAGCTGGCTTTGCGCTAGTTAACGTGAGCACCAATAGCACTGAAGCCTCCACAGCAGAGACTTCAGCATGAGCTGTGGAAGCGACACCTGGGACGCTGGGTACTTACTCAGGCAGTTAGTCTGCGCCGAGGCCTGTGCTGCTGAAGCTTCGCTGTTATTGGTACGAGAGCACTAGCTAGAACACAGCTAGCTCAGGTATGTGGACGTGTGCTCCAATCACAAGCCCACTTGCAGAGGAGACGTAGCCTAAGGGCCCAGTGCAGTACCATGGTGAAAAACAGGAACGTGTGTGTTTCAGTTGCCTATGTTGGGAAAAAACACAACAAGAGTCCACATTCATGGCCCGATCCTGCATCCCTTAACCACCTGAGTAAGGCTGTAGGATCAAGACCTCAGTCACTGCACAGAAGTTCCCTGTATAGAGTAGCTCTGGGAAGGGCCTGGGATGCTTGCGTGATGGTAGGAGTGGTTAATTTCCCATGCACCCCTCCATGTAAATTTTGCCTCCCCCAGTCAGTCATTAGCATGGATGTGAGTGTTGAATAATGCCTGCTAGCATCTTCTGTGCCAACCATCAGTGCTGGCAGTTCAGCATGGGCACAGGTGCAGCTGGTAGTCTTTATACCATAAAGGACCCTGCCAAACACAGGGTGCAAGCTGAAGGAACACTCCTATACACAAACATACAGCTCAGCAAAAAACAGAATGACCGGCATGTGTCACTTACTAGCTGGCCCCGAGAACTAACGGTTCTTTGCAAACGAAACACAATAGCTATTACTCCAGCTCTCGGCCCTGATATACCCCATGCTGATCTAGGAATAGGTGCTGGAACTAGGGGTGCTGGGGGTGCAGCTGCACCCCCTGGCTTGAAGTGGCTTCCATTATATAAAGGGTTTACAGTTTGGTTAAATGCCTCTCAGCACCTCCACTATACAAATTGTTCCAACACCCCTGGATCTAAGCATCCTGGTACAACTGAGGGCATGCTGCGTATGTGTATCTATATAGGCTAGTATAGAATGGGAGTGGATATGCTCCACAGAATAACTCGCTTGAGAGCTGTCCATGTGGGCTGCTCCTAGGGGTATGTGCTGTGCATCCTGCATATACTGGAACAAGCTGGACCCTATGTTTATTTTTGTTTGTTTGATCATTACTGAAATCAGCTTTATATAGTTAGAAAGGATCAAAATCACATAATAATTTTAAGAATAAAAGACTATTGATTTTCTGCTAATAATAACATCTTATGGTTTTGCACAATCTTTGCATGCACAAGAGAGGACATTTTTGTACTTGAAGTCAATAGTTTCCCTGTTACAAATAAGAGTACCAACTTGAGCCTCAGTTTTATCTTCCTGGCAGCAGCAACATTGGCGTTCTTTGTAATCAAAGCTAAAGGGAAGAAATAAGTTGTTGTTGGTAAATTGTATTGTTTTGAAATGTTAAATACAACTTCAGAGTGCCAAGCTTTAATGTAAAATTGTTTTTCATAACATCACCTGAGAGCCTGACATCTCTAAGCAGATAAAGAAGAGTATTTTGCAAGCTGACCGGTCTGACAGATTCTGTGTTATTCATAAGATACCTGTTTGCTCAAAACTGCTCACTCGAAACAATAGAATCTATCTTTTCTGTTTGTAAGACTCTTCTACCTTCGTCAATCAAACCATTTCACAATTTTCAATTGTTCTTGTCTAAATTAACTGCTTACTTGCATATAGATCAGGAAGAATGATTCTCCATAAAAGAAACAGCAGAGCTGATTAATGTACATGAAGAAAGGAGTTTGGTTTTCCATTCAGTATTAACGTTGTGCACATTTACCCAAATTATTCTATATCTTAAATCTGCCATGCAGCATTCCCCCTCCTGCCTGTGATGTGGGAAAGAAACTGCAGGGAGGAGCTAGCCAGAGACTGAAGCCAGCAGGGCAGCTGCAGAAAGCAGTTCAAGCAAAGACTTATACACACTGATGATATCAGCCTGCTTTCTACAGTTTTCATTCTGAACAGTCCATCCCCTGTGCCGAATGGCTGCAATCCTTTCATTTGCTTCCCTTCCTTGGTTTTAGCTAATCCCTTCCTAATAACCTACTGAAAGGATTTAAATAACAAAACCAAACCAAAATAATCACAGAGTTAACATAAGCCTTGCTGCCATGACACAGTTCACTTGCTTGTATGCTATTTTCATTTCCCCTATGCTTTGTCTCTCTTGTCTCCTTAGACTCTTCAGGCCAGGGGCCCTCTCTTACTTATGCTGGTACAGCACCTAGCACAATTCTGGGTTGGCTCTGAAGTGCAACTGTAATAACCATGATCATTTTGGCTAAAATCTCTCAAACCTGTGAGAGGCTGTCATCTGGAAATCAATCTGGCATGATATCATATACAAATTGTATTCATTTTTTTTCTGAAAATGATTTACTTGCAAACAAAATGCTCTCTTAAATAGTGTCTTTATTATACAATTAACACAATAAGGTACTTGTTCTCTACAAAGTTGTTACAAGGAGGAGGGAGAAAAAATTTCTTGTTAACCTCTGATGATAGGACAAGAAGAAATGGGCTTAAATTACAACAAGGATGGTTTAGGTTGGACATTAGGAAAAAAACTTTCGATCAAGGTAGTTAAGCATTGGAATAAATTGCCCAGGGAGGTTGTAGAATCTCCATCAATGGAGGTCTTTAAGATCAGGTTAGACAAACGCCTGTCAGGGGTGGTCTACTCTAGATAATACTTAGTCCTGCCATGAGTGCAGGGGACTGGACTAGATGACCTCTCAAGGTCCCTTCCAGTCCTAAGATTCTATGATTCTATGTTGTCAGGCCTGAAGTCTAACTATTGTAATAATTCATCCTCTGATGCATCAGTAGGAAAAACAAAAACAAAAGACAAATTCTCCTTGGTTATAAGACCTCTCGCTCTAGTGTGTTCAAACTCCTTTAGATACTGCTTTATGTTTTGTTTTGAAAGTTGCTTGGATAGGTACAGAGAGATTTTATTTACAGCCTCCAGTGAAGATTTACACCTGAATCAAAAATAACAGAGATAATGGAACTAGTGAGGAACAAAGGCCCAGATCCTCAAAGGTATTTAGGTGCCTAACTCCCATAGATTTCAAAGGGAGATAGGCACCTAAATACCTTTGAGGATCTGGGCCAAAGCTTCTGCCTCACAGCCACACCCTCCCCTGTGCAAGAACAACCTACCAGAGCAGTACAGCACACGTGGGCCTGCGGGAGGAGGGGCAGCTCAGTGCGGAGAGAGACAAAGAGAATGGGCTAGAACCAGGTAGGTACCCGCTCTATGTGAGCAGGGGCGAGGGGGGGTGATTCTGTTTACCCCCTCCCCAGCCCTGCTGTGCTTGCAGTTTAACCCTGGCCCCTCCCTTGCTCCAGGGACCAACCCTAGCTCCCACCCCACTATGCTTTTGCCCCCAGCCCCTTTTACAATCATTCTCTGGGCGGCCCACAAATATGTTTGGCGCCAGGCCCACAAAAAGTTAATCCAGCCCTGCCTGTGAAGGGAAGGAGACTCAAAGTTCCAATTCTTGGCATTTCCTCCTCCTCATTCCACTGTAAGGAGCCTCTCCCACTGCAATGTTCCTCTTTCTAATCCAGCAGATGTCTCAGGTTCCACACAGATTTTGGGACACCTGCAAAGGCCCATTGCCCTACACTTTCATACTCTGCTGCTACCTAGTGCTGTTTACAAAGCATCAACACCTCCCAGTTGGATTTCGAGTGGGAAACCACCAGTCTTCAGAAAAAACGGCAGCAGATTCCAACTTCTTCCACTCCTGGCTCCACTCAGAACCATACTGTACTCATATGGCGGCTTCTCCAGGTCTGGGCACAGAGGGGACCATGATGCACGCTGAAACCAATTTTCCCTCACCTTTTCCATGATAGTGTGAGTTTGTCTCTTCTTCAGTTGTAGAAGCACAGGGGGGAAATAGGGCACTCCCTCTTTTATAGTATCATTTAAAAAAATCAAATAATTTGTTCTTATACAATTGAGAATCTCATACAAAGACATTTTCAATAACAAATCGGGTTGGATTTTATTTAAATACAGCCTAATAACTTACTTTTCTTTTTTTCTGCAATGATCACTGCATTTCGATGCATTAACTGAAGTGCTACAACGTTTGTATGTAAACTGGATGACTGTAGGCACCAGCTTACACGTTTTCTCACCTAAAAGAGAGATTACAGTCGTGAGGAAAGACTTGTACTGAACTGCACTAGTTAAGAAAAAAGTGTGCCTTTACTGATTGTATTAAATAATAATTTAGAATGTTCTGCAGATAAGATTGATGGGCAGGGTATTCCAAAGTGACTAGTAAGGTTTGGATGTCCCATTATTTTAGGTTCTCTTGAGACAACGGAAAGGAGCTTGATTTTTCAGAGAGTGGGAGGCTCAGCACTGTCTAAAAATCAAGCTCCTTTAAAGGGGACTAATGTTAGCCACCTACAGTCATGAGTCAATTTGGAAAATCTTGTCCAACATTTTTACTTGCAAATCGAGTTTTAAATTAGTTTCAGCAAGAAAACAAACACCAGGGAACAAATATTGCCCGGTAAACAGCGGGTTAGGTCATTCCCATTCAAGTTACAAATTGACCACAGAATAACACCCAATAGGTTTTCAAACTCAGAAGGTTTTGAAATATCCCTATTGGCTGTTTTGATATCCCACATAGCAGCATGAAGAGTGATTATTGAAGTACAAGGCTAGATTTACCAGTATGGTTTTTAAAAAGCCAATCATACTTCATTTAAAAAAAATTCAAAACCACATTTCAACAAACTGTAATGAAAGTTAAAGAACCTCCACAGTAAAAGAGCAATTAAAATAAGGTTAGTGCTTCTAGTATCTATCTATCTATTTGGAGCAAAATACACTTACAAGTACGGAGGCAGCAGCAGTCTTTCGTATCACTTTTGTGTTCCTGAAAAATAAAATAAGTTAGTGTCTAACTTGAATGTCTTCTACATAATAGTATCTGCTAATAAGGCATAAGATCGATCTTACTCTATTAATGTTCTACATACCAAATTAAACTGTTATGAAAAGATAATATTTTCATCCATCCTAAATTTGCAACCAAGTTCCAGTGTAATCCACCAATTTATAGCTTTTCCATAACTCCGGTGGCCTGAAAAATTGACAGGTTTATTCTGACAATAAGGTGATAATTTTTAAGTTAAGTTGAACTCTTCTGCAAAGTTTGAATACTTCTATTACTCTCTGTAGCCATCTGGCCCGACCCTGTCACATCATGCTCTTTTGGAATTACAGAAAATTACGAATTACCCTGATGGGAGAAATTTGTTTTATACTTAATTCTTCTTCATGTCCTTCTAGTCTGAAAAAGGCTCATTACCGTCCTTGGAAACTTTTTACCAAATTAAATCTCTTTTGGAAACTCATGCACAGGTAGTAGTTGAAGAAAAAATGTTTTAATTAAGCAAAGGATAGGATGGGTGAGCTAGTAACTTCATACAGCTCCTCTGCAACAGGTGTCCTAAGAACAAGGAAACATGGAGCACTGAAAAAACAAGTAAATCGACAAGCAAAACTTCTCTGATAATTTTAACTTGAGCTTGCTACTATATATGTACACTAAGGAAAGTTACAGTTAAGAAAATCTCCAAATATTGAAAAGTATGGAAATGAACAATTAAGGAAAGGTAGATAAATATTCAAATATATTCACAGTTCATACAATACAAACTTTTAAATGAATGTACACATATAAATTATGTACAATAGCAAAAAACACTTAACTCTGCCTACGCCAGAGCCATTCTCCATCTATCCAGCAAGAAGACATTTTGAAATCACTAGTTACAAATTAAAAATGTAACACACTATGCAGATATGTTGATTCTCAGGCTTCTCTGAGGTAAATAACATCATAGCTTTGTTTGAAGCATTCGACACTCTGAGGTCTGCAAGCTATGGGCTAGATTCTCTGCTTCAACAAGTTTCCATTGGGTGCAGCAAAGGGATGTGGGGACAAAGGAGTTGGTTGTGACTCCCTGATTTTGGGGTTAGGCTCATGTCAATCCTGGTGAAGATTAGAGTAGCCTAGAGGCTCCTCTAAGCTTTATGGCCCCTCAAAGGGATTGTCTGCAGTCTGGGGCTGTTGGAGTGCAGTGCAACCCCAACACACCTCTCATTGACTTTACTTTCCCTTTGGATTCCCCCTTGCCTGGAGAACTGGAAAGATAATCTTCTTTCTTGCCCTTTTGCAACACAAAAGCAGTGCCAAGGGGTCTAATCACTAAGAGGGAACATGGGCCACTACACTTAGAGTGCAGTGGGTGAAGGAGGACATCTAGTCTGAACCAGGAAGGTGTGGAGTGTCAAAGGATGGTCTCTGAGTCACATTAGAAGAGTGAATAGGGAAGGTATAAAGGGAGTTCAACTCCATATAGGATGGGGTAGATTTGGCTTTCTGATTCAGTTGAATATTGATTGGGAAATGTTCCTAGACTGAAGAGAATATGGAAAATAAAACATGATATCTTGTGGTCTCTTGACCATAGTAAGTGGGTGGGCATGGGGAGAGTTGAGTCTCTGGTCTGTAAACGGAAGATAAGAAGAAACATGTTGATGTCTCTTCAAAAAAAGTGGTGAGATGAAGTAGAGCAGGGGTTCTCAACCTTTTTCTTTCTGAGCCCTCAAAATATGCTATAAAAACTCCAGGGCCCAGCAGGGGATGGGGAGCGGGTGCTCAGGTCTTCAGCTGTGGCAAAGGAGGGAGCTTGGGGCTTCTGACCTGCAGGGCAGCAGGGCCGGGGGCTTGGAGCTTAGCCACGAGGCCAGGGGGCTCAGGGCTCCTGCCCTGCAGGGCGCCAAGCACTGGGCTCCTGCCCAGTGGGTCAGGGGAGATTGGGGCTCTGGACTTCTACTGCAGGATGGTGGGGCTCATGGGATGCGGGGGGCTCAGGGCTTCTGCCCTGCAGAATGTGGGGCTTGGGGCTCTGGGCTTCAGCCGCAGAATGGCAGGGATTGGGGCCTCCAACCCCCAGGGTGCCTAGACTCCAGGCTTTAACTTTGCCGGTGTGTGGGCTTGGGCAGGGCCATCCTTAGGCATATGTGGCTGCGTAGGGCACCCAAAAATTTGGGGTGCCCTTGGGTCTTAGTGTCCACCCTCCTGCCTCTTCCTATCCCTGTTCTGACCCTTCTTGCAGGTTCCCACCACAGCTGGCTGCTGCAGCCTGGCAAGTCTTCCTCCAGAGGGGATCTAGTACTTAAATGTGAAAAAGCCTTCCAGCCTGCCAGACCTATAGCACAACATTGAAACTGTTAAAGAGCCTTTCAAGTGATAATGAAGCCATTTAACAGGCATTTGCCAATTCCCAGGTATATACTGTCAGTTTATGAAGTTACTGACAAAAACAGTTGTGCATTACTGTAATATTTACTCAGAACATGTTAGTCTACAGGACCTTAGTTTAAAATTTGCTTTAAAAATATTTCATTAGTGTGTTGCTGAAGATCTGAAGATTATAAAATAACATCTCTAAAAAATCCTTGCATAGATTTTTAGATGCACAATCTGAGTATTCATCTTTAGCCTGAAATGCTTGGATCTTCAGACATACAGTTTTTTAAATAAATCCTTCAAAAGACCTCCCTTATCTAAAATACACATGCAAGCCTCGGCTGCCATTGGGCATAAGGGCACCAGTTTAATAATACTGCATAGGGCCCCATAAATCCTAAAGACAGCCCTGGGCTTGGGGCTTCTGTTCTGACCCTTAGGGTGCCAGGGCTCTGGGCTTTAGCCCTGCAGGATGTGGTGGGAGACTGGGGAGGACGGACTCAGAGCTTCAGCCGTAGGGTGCCAGGGCTCAAGGCTTTGAGCTTTCTGCCCTGGCTCCCAGTCCTGCTTCCTAAAGCCAGCCCTCTTTCACAGACCCACTGAAACTGCTAGTGGACCCCCAGGGGGCCACAAACCCCTGGTTGAGAATAGCTGAACTAGAGGATGGTCTGTCAGCCATACGTGGTGGATGGGTGGTGGTTTGTAAGAGTTTGAAGCTTATCACAGTAATGGATGGAAAGTCAGTTCCCTTGTTTGTTACTGATGCTGATAATTGGGACATAGGCCCTGCACTGGTCCTCTGCAAAGGGGTTAGTTTCACCCTGAATGAATCAGTGTGTGAACGTAACTGTTTCATCAAATACTTCATTCAGTTAATAGTATTCTAACAGCTTGGTTACATATGGCAAAATATTCCTTGACTAAAGTACTTGTTGAAAATGGTGATACTTGTTGAATGGTGTATTTGTCAAACACTATTCAGTCAGTTCTAGTTGGCAGTACATTTCTTTGTGACTAGGGCTAGGAAGCGAAAACATTGCACAATGTGGAAGAGCACGAAGCCCTCTTGGAAACGATACAAGGAAATGTCAGAGATGATTTGTTAGGAAACCTTTGTATTAAGATGTTAACTATCTGCTCCATGCCAGAAGCTTTCTGAGAGCTTAAAGACGTGCCAGTCCGGGGAACATGAAAGGAAAACGTCCCTTCACCTTGCTCTACTTACTGCAAACAATCCTCACACAGAAGCTGTGGCAAGTTCAACACCCAATGCTCTATTTACAGTTCCCCACAGCTCAAGATGCTTACATTCTCCCTAGGTACAGGGCGAGAGGAAGGCAAGTTCCCACCTACCTAAGAGCCTGCGCTTCAGCAGCCCTTCATTCCAACCTACCTCTCTTCCTCTTCCTGTCTCTCTTTTAGCTGTCCAAATTGGTTAGTTATTCAGTCCTTAACCCATTATCTCCCTAATTTGCCCTCGGTGGGGATGCCTACCAAGCACCTAGCCTAATGCTTCTCACCCTCTGTCACATCCTGGTTTACTCTGGATACAGTTTTACCTGTTAACTGACTGTGCATTTGTTACCTGGAATGCCAAAAGATACCTCAAATATGAGACACATATATATCAGAGATTAGTTTGGCCCATTGATTTGACTAGGTAGTTTATGTTGCTGTTTTCCTCTTATACTCACTGCAACGTAGCATGTAACAGGATAAACGCAAGAACAGTGGATAGAAGCAATGAAGATCTGCAATAGGTACTCTATATCCCAGTTTGATGCTACCTGAGTCACTTTCCCACAGTTCATTGTAGCGCTTAAGATGAAGTGAGAAATTCAAATGTCAAAATGTGGTGCAGTTAGAAAGAAACCACTGCATTGTATAGAATGACTTTGGACTCTCCTCGAGGAACATTTTTTTCCCATGTAGATGTCCTATGAGGTGCTTTAGAATGTTATCTGTGTGTGTTAGAAGAAGGGAGTCTCTAACAAATAGAGGAAGTAACTTCAGCGGGAACAAAGTTATCGATGTATTCGCCCCCTCCCCCATGCTTAGCTGCTGTTGAAAAATGTGCCAGACCCACCAAAGTCCATTTTCATGGCAGTTCCTCTTTAGTGGCTGGGATCACTGTTCCGCTTTCATGTGTTCACTGTTTCAATTAATTAGCATGTCTTCACATTTATCTAATACATTTTACAACATTACATTACTGTACATCACACATTTATTAACATACATTGTTACTGTATGAAGACCACCATTCTATTCGCTTAAGGTTAAATCCAGGTCCCACTAAAATCAATGGTGAGCATTCCCCTGGATTTTTATGGAACCACAATTTGGTTCATAAAGAATGGCAGGAAAGGAGCCCTCAAAGGCCTCCAGGCTAGTAGCTGATGTCACTGTGCAGGTGCAAAGGAGGAGGATGTAAAACCAGGATGCAGCATGAACTGCCTCTATTGTCAGGTAGATAAGCAAACATCCAACAGGCAGCGCAAATGTCAAAGACATACAGTTTAAAAATAGAGTTTAGTATGAAGTCCCAACATCTAAGTAATTACAGGTTTCAGAGTAGCAGCTGTGTTAGGCTGTATCCGCAAAAAGAAAAGGAGGACTTGTGGCACCTTAGAGACTAACAAATTTATTTGAGCATGAGCTTTCGTGAGCTACAGCTACATCCAATGAAGTGAGCTGTAGCTCACAAAAGCTCATGCTCAAATAAATTTGTTAGTCTCTAAGGTGCCACAAGTCCTCCTTTTCTTTTTAAGTAATTTAAAAAGCTGATAAAATATATCCTTACATTTTTCATTATCATGCTGTTCATTATTTTGCCCATGGTCAAAATCATTAGTAAATATCAATGGATATTTCCCCATTACTACCTAACAATAAATAAGTGACTCCATACATAATAAAATAATACGACAGTATTCTATAATCCTGCTCCAAATTCCTGTAGTAATACAATGGTAAATAACAGTGTTCTGGACTCTCACTGTAGATGCACAATATTGTTGGTGTCTGAGATTTGTTTTAAATAATGTCTGCTTCAGAACATAGTAAGTAAGTGCAAAGACAACAGGACCTTGGTTTATAAGCTCTCATTCAAAAGATCCTCAGCCAGTAAGCTGCAGGAAACTTATCTTGCCTACCTCGGAAGCATGAACAGCTAAGTTGACACTTCTGGGATTTTAACTTGTGATTCCATGGTAGTAGGTATCTGATACTTAGACCACTAAGTTAGCTCTTCTGGGAAACCATTTAAATCTATTAACATATACATGTTAATACATAAATCTACTGTAGTACAATGACATAGTGACATGTAAACTTTCACCTTTTTTAAGATAAGGAGTACTTGTGGCACCTTAGAGACTAACCAATTTATTTGAGCATGAGCTTTCGTGAGCTACAGCTCACTTCATCGGATGCATACCGTGGACACTATTATGGACACGGTATGCATGGATGAAGTGAGCTGTAGCTCACGAAAGCTCATGCTCAAATAAATTGGTTAGTCTCTAAGGTGCCACAAGTCCTCCTTTTCTTTTTGCGAATACAGACTAACACGGCTGTTACTCTGAAACCTTTTTTTAAGATGTTGTCAATGCCCATCACTGTAACATCTGAGGGCTGTATAACATTAAGGAATCATACAAAAAAAGTCAAATGCAAAAACTTAAGAGTACAATCCCTCTTTTCCATGATCCCGGGAAGTATGATGGGTGATACAGCAAAAGCATAAAATAAAACACAGTTATGTAATTCTTCTAGACTGACCAACAAATACACGTTTTAATTTCTGTCTCTCTCTCCCCAATATTTTAACTGCATTGGAAATAGAGAGAAGCAGCACAAATGGCCCCCTCTGCTTTCCTGGTCTCACCTTAATGCATGCAGGCTTGGCAGTGGAAGCATCCACACTGTTAGACTGGAGCAGCGGGCAACATATGGAAAACCAGAAAAGCCAAGCACAGAGGCAGCCAGCCGCAAACACTGAGAGGGGGAAATGCATCTTGTTTTCAAATGCCATTGTTGTAGAAGCAACAGATTTTTGGGGACAGCAGGAAAAGTGATCTTTCCCTTGCCTTCCCTCTATATGCTATTGATCTTCAACAGCAAGAGGTCTAATATTCCTCTGTTCACACCTACCCTGCCCCTTCTTTCTCATTGGACAACTATGTACCCGAGCCCAAGCCCACTGCACTGGAGAGGAGGGAAACATGGGCAGTGGGTGAAGCTTCTGCTTGGGGAAGCTAGCTCCCTGGCCCGCCTCTTCTGCCCGTGGCCCCGCGCACACTCCACCCTTGCTCTGCCAGTTTTATTAGTGTAAGGCCTTCTAGAAGTAGTTATGCTAAGCAGTGGTTTTCAACCCGCAGGCAACAAGTCACTTGCGGCCCAATCAGCACACAGTTGCAGCCCATGTGATATCCTCAGTCATACAGGTAGTATGGATATTGTGTGGACGCAGCCCACATAACACACAGAGAGCTGTATATGCAGCCCACAGTGATAAATAGGTTGAGAACCACTGTACTGAAGGCTTTGTTTTAGTTGAGAAAAGTAGGTAACTCATATGATTAACTCAAAAAAATTAATCACGATTAATCACAGTTTTAATCGCACTGTTAAATAATAGAATACCAATTGAAATTTATTAAATATTTCTGGATGTTTTTCTACATTTTCAAATATATTGATTTCAATTACAACACCGAATACAAAGTATACAGTGCTCACTTTATATTATTTTTTATTCCAAAATTTGCACTGTAAAACCATAAACAAAAGAAATTCACCTCATACAAGAACTTTAGTGCAATATATTTATCGGGAATGTGCAACTTACAAATGTAGATTTTTTTGTTACATATCTGCACGCAAAAACAAAACAATGTAAAACTTTAGTGCCTACAAGTCATAGAAGATTAGGGTTGGAAGAGACCTCAGGAGGTCATCTAGTTCTACCCTCTGCTCCAAGCAGGACCAACCCCAACTAAATCATCCCAGCCAGGGCTTTGTCAAGCCAGGCCTTAAAAACCTCTAAAGATGGAGATTCCACCACTTCCCTAGGTAACCCATTCCAGTGCTTCACCACCCTCCTAGTGAAATAGTTTTTCCTAATATCCAACCTAGACCTTCCACCCTGCAACTGGAAACCATTGCTCCTTTTTCTGTCACCTGTCACCACTGAGAACAGCCTAGCTCCATCCTCTTTGGAACCTCCCTTCAGATAGTTGAAGGCTGCTATCAAATCCCCCCTCACTCTTCTCTCAGTCCACTCAGTCCTACTTCTTGTTCAGCCAATCTCTCAGACAAACACGTTTGTTTACATTTTCAGGAGATAATGCCGCCCACTTCTTATTTACAATGTCACCTGAGAGTGAGAATAGGCATTCACGTGGCACTTTGCTTGCTAGCATTGCAAGATATTTACATGCCAGATATGCTAAACATTTGTATGCCCCTTCATGCTTCATCCACCATTCCAGAGGACATGCTTCCATGCTGATTACACTCTTTAAAAAAACAATGTGTTAATTAAATTTGTGACTGAACTCTTTGGGGGAGAATTGTATGTCTCCTGCTCTGTTTTACTCACATACTGCCATATATTTCATGTTATAGCAGTCTCGGATGATGACTCAGCACATGTTGTTTGTTTTAAGAACACTTTCACTGCAGATTTGACAAAACACAAAGAAGGTACTAATGTGAGATTTCTAAAGACAGCTACAGCACTCAGATGTCTTAAAAGAGCAACACTCTGACGCAGAAACTACAGAACCTGAACCACCAAAAAAGGAAATCAGCCCCAACTTTCCCCCCAGCTCCTCACCCACCTCGGCGGCCCTGCTGATCACTTCTCCCACTCCCTCCCAGCGCCTCCCAGCCGCCGCGAACAGCTGCTTCATGGAGTGCAGGTCACCTTTGGGAGGGAGGTGGAGGAGCGGGGATGGGGAGTGCTCAGGAGAGGGAGCAAAAAGAGGCAGGGAAGAGGTGGGGCAGGGGCGGGAGTTTGGGGGAAGGGGTAGACTGCAGGTGGGGCCTGGGGCGGGGCAGGGTCGAGCATCCACAGGGTAGAGAGGACATTGGCACCTATGATGCTTTGTATGTCCAAAACAATCAAAAGCTAATGTATTAGACAAAAAGGGAATGCTAGGGGGCGTGATATAAACAGACTCTCAAAAGTTTGTGAGCCAGCCTGTCTATTCCATCCAATTTCTTCAATTAAGGGAAGTCAGAAAAAATTTGTCTCTAATTTAAAAGCCTTACAAACTAAAAATAAAAATATTATGAAAACAATTCAGCAGTTAAAACTCTCAGTGTAGAATGTTCCCTTTAAAAAATGTCAGGGAACCAGTTAAATCCTGGTTTAAAAAATTAATTTTAACATAACTATCTTCCACACACACATACAAATTTGATGGTACTAGTAGATCTCTTTTTCAAAGTGGGTGAAAACTTTTAAGGGAAAAGCTAACACAATTTCTGCCACTGATAAGGCACTGGTTAAACAGTTGTTCTCTCTCTGGGGGCTCCCAGAAAGAATAAAATCTAGTCAAACAACCCACATATTAAACATATGGTCACTTAGGTTTGTTTATAATTGTTAGACATTCAGCAACAATTCCACATCCCATACCACCCATAGTTGTCTAGGATGGTGGAATAAAGAAAATGTATAAAAGTTCTATCGTGCAAATTAAATAGAGTTGTACCTGGGAAAAGATCTGCCCCCACAGGTGTCAAGTAGTCCTACAAAAGCCAAAGATGAATTCCAAGTTCTGGTTGGGCTGCTTCTCCCAATCAGCAGTCTCAATAGAGTGATCACCAGTCAGGGCCCGGCAAAAACATTTGCTTTGGGCCTGAAGCTGGGCAAAACTGTACGTGCTCTGTATATAGAACAAGAAGCCCTCGCTGAAAGGAGTAATCAAGATGCAACTTTTAGAACTAATATTCAGTTTCACATTAATCAAGATCAACAGATGGAACCTGATGCAATGGTAACAGTCACAGCACAAGAAAACTGTTTATATAGGACATCATAGGGCACTTTAATAACCAAACTATGGGACAATGTTCCTTTTTTGGATGGAATCAGTTAAACTTCTTTAACAATGTATAATGCTCCCATGCCTATGTCTTGCCTGTGTTGAATAGACATTCAACTGGATAAAGGTAAACAAAAACAATTGTGTTAAAGGTGGTGATTAAAGAAATATGTCTTAAATATAAAAACAACAAGGAGTCCGGTGGCATCTTAAAGACTAACAAATTTATTTGGGCACAAGCTTTCATGGGTAAAAAAACCCAGTTCTTCAGTTATCACAACTTTAATAGACTTACATTGGGGGAAAAAAAAGATAAATCGTTATTAAATTGGTATAATTGAGGAAGGTCTCCTAAAGAGAAACAAAAGAATTGAGATATCTTGCCATATGCAATCAATTATCCCTAAGTATTCTAAGGAAATAGGCATTTGTGACAGCACATCCCAACCATAAGTCATGTTGTATAAATGAAAACTATATTGTGTTTAATTTCTTGCATGTGTCATTCATTACTTCACTGCCAGCATTTGACCCTAATATAGATCTATTTAATGAATTAGCTATGGTCTCCACAATGTAAGATTTAAGTATGAACAATACAGGAAATCACTTTACTGATCTTATTCTTATCATTATGTAGATTGATTTTTCTATTATTTCGATTACGTTTGTCTGTATTAACTAAAGTTTCTATGTGTGCTTCACCAAATTTTATCTTCTAAATCAAATTCCAAGTAGAACCTGGAACAGAACCTGTTATCTGACCAGTATGTTGAAACCTAATAAATAATCAGTTGTAACTGTAATAATAAATCAGACTACAAAGGAGAGAAAACCATTGTCTTAGATGATTTGCAGGTGCAATTTATGTATATGCAACTTCAAAGGAACTTTTGGAAACAACAGTTATTAATGCCAAACTGTTTATTCAAGGAAGCATAGTTTCATAGAATATTGAATAAAACTGTAGTTGTCTAATATGTACTGAAGGCCACAATGTTCCCAAGTGCACCCGTGTAAATATCTTTGTTCAAATGCTAACTGCTAAATGCTAACATAATGGCTTCATGTTAACCATTTATTCAGAAGTACTTTATTACAGAAGTACTTCTGCAAAACTGACTGTAAAGTCAAAAGAAACAAATGTTTGTATTATTGACTATTGATATTCTGTCTATGAAGACAGACACATATTAGTCTAGCAGTGATGATTTAGGATTCACAATACAACAACTGTAATTAAAACAGGGATTCAGATCAGTGACCTACTTACCCCATGTCCTATAATTAGCCAATAAAAATCTATTGTGAATTAAAGGGACAACTTCAAATTAGCTATTTCACTATTAAATCTCAGATGCAAACTAACAATCAGTAATTTACAAATCATTTACAAGTTATAACCTCACTGGGTTTAGACAAAGCATTGATCCCTGCATGGATCTCCTTGAATCATCACCATCACTCTCTGTCCCAGCTTGAACACCCCCCATTCAACCAGGCCAAACTCACCATGATCAGGGTGTTCGCTGAGATGTGTGCTTGCCAAGGGTCAGTGAGAAACTGATTGGTATGTTACAAGAGGTGTATTTACTTTTACTGTAATGTTTCAATGCTGTAACTGAACTAACAATCATGCTTCTGTGTATTGTTTCTTGTGCTTGTACAGACCAAAACACAGTAAGGAAGGCATGTTTCGGGCAGAGATTGACTCCCCTGAGGAAGAAAAAAAGAGAATGTAGGGAGTGGAGAGAAATGGAAAGGCGGGGCAGAAAGGAGAATCAGGAGCTCATACAAAAGGCCCATGAGCGGATGATAAAAGTCATGGAGGTGCAAACAGAGATGCTGAAGTCCCTAATCATGCTACCGTCAGAACAGATGTGTATTCACCCTCCCCACCACCACCAGCAGCCAATACAGAACTGTGTTCCATGCCCTCCCCAAACTCCTCCTCCCCATTTCTTGCAAATTCCTGGAACATCTCGATACCCTGTTCACTCCACCCTTTCAGACAGCTTCCAAAATGATAGCTGGACTTATGGGCAGCTGTGAGAGCCTACACTGGCCTGCACTGCTATCTCCCTTTCCATCAAGCCTTTTGTGTGTGTTTATTGGTGTTTAATAAAAACAAACTCTCTGAAAGATATAATAAACCAATTTTTATTTGCGTCCTACAAATTGTGATTGCAGCTGCTAGTAAAACATATACATGTAGTTTAATCATTTGCTTACTACAAATCCCACTAAGGAATCATCACAATTGTTAGGCAAACAAACAAAATTCAAATTAATGAAGCATGGTAGATTGCTGTCTAGAAATACACATGACTGGTTCTCATTCTCAAAATGTTGCCTCAAAGCCTCCCTGGTTCGAATTGACCCCCACTGTGCCCCTTTAATAGCCCTGGTATCAGGCTGCTCAAAATCAGCAATCAAGTGATCTGCCTCAGCACTGCACCCCATGCAAACTTTTCACTCTTGGGCCTCACAAAGATGATGCATCATGCAGCAGGCAGTTATGACCACTGGAATGTTTTCCTCACTTAGATCTAACCTGCCATAAAGGCATCGCCAGTACGTTTTTAATCTACCAAATGCACAGTCCTTGGTCATTCTGCACCTACTCAGCTTATTGTTGAAATGCTCCTTGTGGCTGACCAGGTTTCCAGTGTAAGGCTTCATGAGCCATGGGAGTAAGGGGTACGCTGGGTCTTCCATGATCATTATGGGCATTTCAATGTCTTCCGCTGTAATTTTGGTCTGGAAAGAGAGTCTCTGCTTGCAGCTCTCTGTACAGGACAGCGTTCCTGAAGATGTGTGCATCATGCACCTTCCCAGACCATCCTGCACCTTCCCAGACCATCCTGCATTGATATCAGTGAATTGCCCATGATGATCAACAAGCACCTGCAATACCATGGAGAAGTACCCCTTTCTATTGAGGTACTCCGTTGCAAGATGGTCTGGGGCCAAAATTGGAATATGTGTTCCATCTATTGCTCCACTAGAATTAGGGAATTCCATTTCCACAAAGCCATCCGCTATTTCACACACATTGCCAAGAGTCACAGTCCTTTGTAGCAGGATGTGATTAATAGTCCTGCACACTTGTGTTAACGCAGCCCTCACAGACAACTTCCTGACTCCAAACTGATTAGCGACCAACCGGTAACAGTCTGGAGTCGCCAACTTCCACACTGCAATCGCCACACAATTCTCCACTAGGAGGTGCCCTTGTGCATCAGGGCTGGGGCAAGCTCTGCACACAGTTCCAGGAAGGTTTCAGAGTAGCAGCCGTGTTAGTCTGTATTCGCAAAAAGAAAAGGAGGACTTGTGGCACCTTAGAGACTAACCAATTTATTTGAGCATAAGCTTTCGTGAGCTACAGCTCACTTCATCGGGTGCATACTGTGGAAAGTGTAGAAGATCTTTTATACACACAAAGCATGAAAAAATACCTCCCCCCACCCCACTCTCCTGCTGGCAATAGCTTATCTAAAGTGATCACTCTCCTTACAATGTGTATGATAATCAAGTTGGGCCATTTCCAGCACAAATCCAGGTTTTCTCACCCCCCCCCCGCCCCCCCCACACAAACCAAGATAAGGGGAAATAGGTTACCTTGCAGGTTATCTTGGTTTGTGTGGGGGGGTGTGAGAAAACCTGGATTTGTGCTGGAAATGGCCCAACTTGATTATCATACACATTGTAAGGAGAGTGATCACTTTAGATAAGCTATTGCCAGCAGGAGAGTGGGGTGGGGGGAGGTATTTTTTCATGCTTTGTGTGTATAAAAGATCTTCTGCAGTTTCCACAGTATGCATCCGATGAAGTGAGCTGTAGCTCACGAAAGCTTATGCTCAAATAAACTGGTTAGTCTCTAAGGTGCCACAAGTTCCAGGAAGGTGGCTTTAATGGGAGGCAGGTATCATAGACCAGGGGAGGCTGTGCCCAGGGCTGGCCCTACCATGTGGCGAACTGAGGCAGCTGCCTCAGGAGCCACACTGGGTGGGGGGGCGCCACTAGGACCCAGAGTGTAGAAAATTGTGTCTGCTGCTGGTGCCTTTGTATTCTCTCAGCTCTAGATGCACAGAGATGGTGGAGTGCTGTGCTGGAGGAAGGAGGCACAAGAGACATGGCAAGCAGGCAGGAGAAAAGGTGAGAGGGAATAACAGAAAGCAGCAGGAGGTACAGGGAGAGAGAGGAGGAGGAGCCTCTTATGTACCTTTCTAGCACCCCCAGGAGCCTGGACTGATTAACACCAGCCTCTCAGGGAACTTCCTGTTTCCTGCTGCTTCCCTGAACCCTCTTGAGGAGAACAGGCAGTCAACTGAAGTAGTAGGAGCCAGTTAGGCCCTTCAATTTGTCCCCTTCAATTGAGTGTTGAGAGCCACTATAGCTGGCACAGAACAGCAGTCATGAGTGAAGGAAGAAAACGCCCCTCTGGGGCAGCATTCAGAAAAAGAAAGAAAGCAAAGGAAGCTTTTCTATTGAAGCAGGAAGGAGCTCTCCTGAGAGACATAGACACAAATGTTCACAGTGAGCCTTCCAACCGCAGTGAGGATGTGAGTGGTGAGGAGATGCCTGATTTTCCAGTTAGTCAGAGTGTAGGTGACCTGGCAGCTACTGCAGCATCCATATCTCCAGCTCAAATGGATGTAACCATGCACATTCCTGAAGAAAAGTGTAGATCAGAGAAGAGTGTAGTGGAGGCGCAAGAAACAGCTGCTGCTGAGTTTAGTTCCTTAAGTCTAAATGATCCAGGACTGTGGACTCCCTTGAGCAGTAGCCTGAGGGACTTCCTTGTACTGCGTGGGCCACAGCAAGTAAAAAACTTCATGTTCCCCAAAGACAATGAAAATAGAAGTTTCCATCCATCACATTACTGGTGTGAAATCCCCAATGGTGGCAAAGTGGAGAGGCCATGGCTTTTGTACTCAAAAACCCAGAATGCTGCATACTGTTTTGGTTGCAAACTCTTCCAGTCTAATGTTCCAGCCACATTGGGTTCCACAGGAACAAAGGACTGGAAAAATCTGGCTACAAATCTGGCATGCCATGAGAAGGCAGCAAATCACCAGAGAGCATTCCATAGGTGGAAAGAGCTTGAGATGAGACTAAGGTTAAAGGCCACCATAGATGATTAGCATCAGGAGAAGATTGCATCAGAGTCCCTTTACTGGCAAAATGTTCTGAAAAGGCTTATTGCCATTGTGAGAATGCTCGCTACCCGAAGTCTAGCACTGCGTGGCACTTCAGATCAGCTGTATGTGCCAAACAATGGAAACTTCCTTAAAATTGTGGAGCTGATGGCTCAGTTTGATGCTGTACTCGAGGAGCATCTAAGAAGAGTCACCTCCCAAGAAATGAACACACACCACTACCTTGGAAAAACAATTCAAAATGAGGTCATACAGTTACTGGCAACAAAAGTCAAACAAACAGACAGACGATTGTGGCAGATCTGAAGTCAGCAAGATATTACTCTGTTATTCTGGACTGTACACCTGACATCAGCCATACGGAACAGATGACTTTAATGGTGCGCTTTGTAACAACAACAGAACCTAGTGAAAATGTCTCTGCTTGTGAACCTAGTGAAAATGTCACTGTCAGAGAGCATTTTCTAGAATTTATTGACATTGATGATACTACAAGTGCTGGTATGACAAACGTGTTTCTTAAAAAGCTGGAAGATATGGGAATTGTGATAGCTGACATGAGAGGTCAGGGCTACAATAATGGTGCCAAAATGAGAGGAAAGAACAGAGGAGTGCAGACACGGATCCGAGAGTTAAACCCGCAAGTTTTTTTTGTCCCATGCAGTTCTCATTCATTGAACTTGGTGGTCAGTGATGCAGCATCAGTTTCTAGTGAGGCTGATAAATTTTTTAATGTAATTCAAAGTATCTATATATTTTTCTCTGCATCAACTCATCAATGGCAAAATTTGAAGCAACATCTGGGAACATCCTCTCTGACACTGAAATCACTGAGTGCCACACGATGGGAAAGTCGAGTGGAGGCAATAAAACCTATCAAACACCAAATTGGGAAGATAGATGATGCCATAGCATTATCCTCCATAATGGCAACTATGACAGGAACTGTTCATGGGAGAACAGTGTCAGAGGAAAATGGAATCACCAGAAACGTACAGAACTTCAAATTTCTGTGTGGCTTAGTGTTGTGGCATGACATACCGTTTGAAATAAATGTTGTAAGCAAGAGACTCCAAGGTGTTGACCTTGAGATATCTGGAGCAATGGAACAACTGGACAAAGCAAAGTCATACCTACAGTCTTACCAGTCAGATGAGGGATTTCAAAATGTTCTGAAGAGTGCACAGAAGTTGGCAGAGGAACTTCACGCTGAAGCTATTTTCCCACCCATTCAAGAATACAAGATTCACCGAAGAAGACATTTTGATTATGAGGCACGGGATAAAACCATAGGAGACCCCATACAACAATTCAGAGTTGAATTCTTTAACCAGGTGCTAGATTGTGCAATACAGTCAGTTGAAGATGTTTCATGCAGTTCAAGAAACACAGCAGTATATTTGGGATGTTTTATGATATTCCAAAACTCCTCACTATACCTGAAGAAGACCTACACCAGCAATGCAGGGCACTAGAGACAGTGTTGACACATGATGACATGTGCGATACTGATGCAAGTGATGGAGAAGATGAACTGAAAGCCCTTTCAAGATACATTTCAGCAGGATCAACTCTAAAGGCTGTTCTGGAATATATGTGCACATTTGGAAGATTGGACAAATGACCAGGGAAGAGTATTAAAATATTGCTCAGGCATGCAGGAGTGAAATCAGGAAGGCCAAATCACACTTGGAGTTGCAGCTAGCAAGAGATGTTAAGAGTAACAAGAAGGGTTTCTTTAGGTATGTTAGCAACAAGAAGAAAGTCAAGGAAAGTGTGGGCCCCTTACTGAATGAGGGAGGCAACCTTGTGACAGAGGATGTGGAAAAAGCTAATGTACTCAATGCTTTTTTTGCCTCTGTCTTCACGAACAAGGTCAGCTCGCAGACTACTGCACTGGGCAGCACAGCTTGGGAAGGAGGTGACCAACCCTCTGTGGAGAAAGAAGTGGTTCGGGACTATTTAGAAAAGCTGGAAGAGCACAAGTCCATGGGGCTGGATGCGCTGAATCCGAGAGTGCTAAAGGAGTTGGCAGATGTGATTGCAGAGCCATTGGCCATTATCTTTGAAAACTCATGGCAATCAGGGGAGGTCCCGGACAACTTGAAAAAGGCTAATGTAGTGACCATCTTTAAAAAAGGGAAGAAGGAGCATCCAGAGAAGTACAGGACAGTCAGCCTCACCTCAGTCCCTGGAAAAATCATGGAGCAGGTCCTCAAGGAACCAATTCTGAAGCACTGAGCAGAGAGGAAAGCGATCAGGAACAGTCAGCATGGATTCACCAGGGGCAAGTCATGCCTGACTAACCTAATTGCCTTCTATGACAAGATAACTGGCTCTGTGGATGAGGGGAAAGCAGTGGATGTGTTATTCCTTGACTTAGCAAAGCTTTTGACACGGTCTCCCACAGTATTCTTGCCAGTAAGTTAAAGAAGTATGGGCTGGATGACTGGACTATAAGGTGGATAGAAAGCTAGCTAGATCATCGAGCTCAAAGGGTAATGATCAATGGCTCCATGTCTAGTTGGCAGCCAGTATCAAGTGGAGTGCCCCAAAGGTTGGTCCTGGGGCCAGTTTTCTACAATATCTTCATTAACGATCTTGAGGATGGCGTGGATTGCACCCTCAGCAAGTTTTCAGATGACACTAAACTGGGAGGAGAGGTAGATACGCTGGAGGGTAGGGATAGGGTACAGAGGGACCTAGACAAATTAGAGGATTGGGCCAAAAGAAATCTGATGAGGTTCAACAAGGACAAGTGCAGAGTCCTGCACTGAGGACAGAAGAATCCCATGCACCGCTACAGACTAGGGACCGAATGGCTCGGCAGCAGTTCTGCAGAAAAGAACCTAGGGGTTACAGTGGACGAGAAGCTGGACATGAGTCAACAGTGTGCCCTTGCTGCCAAGAAGGCCAATGGCATTTTGGGATGTATAAGTAGGGGCATTGCCAGCAGATCGAGGGACATGATCGTTCCCCTCTATTCGACATTGGTGAGGCCTCATCTGGAGTATTGTGTCCAGTTTTGGGCCTCACACTACGAGAAGGATGTGAAAAAATTGGAAAACATCCAGCGGATGGCAACAAAAATGATTAGGGGACTGGAACACATGACTTATGAGGAGAGGCTGAGGGAACTGGGATTGTTTAGTCTGCGGAAGAGAAGAATGAGGCGGGATTCGGTAGCTGTTTTCAACTACCTGAAAGGGGGTTCCAAAGAAGATGGATCTAGACTGTTCTCAGTGGTAGCAGATGACAGAATGAGGAGTAATGGTCTCAAGTTGCAGTGGGGGAGGTTTAGGTTGGATATTAGGAAAAACTTTTTCACTAGGAGGGTGGTAAAACACTGGAATGCGTTACCTAGGAAGGTGGTGGAATCTCCTTCCTTTGAGGTTTTTAAGGTCAGGCTTGACAAAGCCCTGGCTGGGATGATGTAGTTGGGGATTGGTCCTGCTTTGAGCAGGGGGTTGGACTCGATGACCTCCTGAGGTCCCTTCCAACCCTGATATTCTATGATTCTATGATAAGATGACCACCCTCTTTTCAAATGCTTTTGTTGCTCTGTGCATACTTCTGACACTTCCTTTAACTGTTGCCAGTGGAGAACGCAGCTTCTCCAAGCTGAAGTTAATAAAAACAGATCTACGCTCCACAATGACAGAGGAGAGGCTGGTCGGCCTTGCAACCATCTCAATAGAGCATGAGCTGGCCCAGACTGTGGACCTTCAGCAGAAAGCAGTTCAAATCTTTGCAACCAAGAAGGCACGGAAAGCACCACTTTGATTATTCAAACAGATAAAAATGCCAGTGTTCACTATGCAGACAAGAAAAGTTACATTTGCTGTTCAGGCATTTGAAAGTTAAGTTTCAGAGTAGCAGCCGTGTTAGTCTGTATCCGCAAAAAGAAAAGGAGGACTTGTGGCACCTTAGAGACTCACAAAGTTATTTGAGAATAAGCTTTCATGAGCTACAGCTGACTTCATCGGATGCATGCAGTGGAAAATACAGTGGGAAGATTTTATATACACAGAGAACATGAAACAATGGATGTTACCATACACACTGTAACAAGAGTGGTCAGGTAAGGTGAGCTATTACCAGCAGGAGAGAAAAAACAACAACTCATCATCAAGGATCTACAACCTACCCTGAAGGACGACCCATCACTCTCACAGATCTTGGAAGACAGGCGAGTCCTTGCTTACAGACAGCCCCGCAACCTGAAGCAAATACTCACCAGCAACCACACACCATACAACAAAAACACTAACTCAGGAACCTAGCCTTGCAACAAAGCCCATTGCCAACTGTGTCCACATATCTATTCAGGGAACACCATCATAGAGCTTAATCACATCAGCCACACCATCAGGGGCTCGGCCACCTGCATATCTACCAATGTGATATATGCCATCATGTGCCAGCAATGCTCCTCTGCCATGTACATTGGTCAAACTGGACAGTCTCTATGTAAAAGAATAAATGGACACAAATCAGATGTCAAGAATTATAACATTCATAAACCAGTTGGAGAACACTTCAGTCTCTCTGGTCGCTCGATTACAGACCTAAAAGAGGCAATTCTTCAACAAAAAATCTTCAAAAACAGACTCCAAGGAGAGACTGCTGAATTGGAATTAATTTGCAAACTGGACACCATTAAATTAGGCTTGAATAAAGACTGGAAGTAAAGACACAAAGTAAAACTATTTCCCCATGTTTATTCCCCCCCGCCCCTGTTCCTCACACATTCTTGTCAACTGCTGGAAATGGCCCTCTTTTATTATCACTGTAAAAGGTTTTTTTCTCTCTCTCTCTCCTGCTGGTAATAGCTCACTTTACCTGATCACTCTTGTTAGAGTGTGTATGGTAACACCCATTGTTTCATGTTCTCTGTGTATATAAAATCTCCCCACTGTATTTTCCACTGCATGCATCCGATGAAGTGAGCTGTAGCTCATGAAAGCTCAAATAAATTTGTTAGTCTCTAAGGTGCCACAAGTACTCCTTTTCTTTTTATGAAAGTTAAGTGTTACTTAAAATTTTTGAACAAGGCATTTTAAGTTGTTAGTTCTCTTTCATTGGGGTAGGTAGCAGAGCAGTACCATGAGAGGAGCAGAACAGGAGGAAGGCAGAACTGAGACCTTTCAAATTTTTGGCCCAAGCGAGGGGTAATGGGGGTGTCATTTGAGCTCCCCGCCTCAGGTGGCTGTGCCTCTCCAAACAGCCTGGCGTGGCCCCACCCAGGGGCCCAGGCCCTTTCCCGCACTGCAGTTCCTTCCTGCTCTTCCACAGTAGCCCAGGTTGGCTGGGGCTGGGGTGGGCTGGCGTTGCAGTTCCACCGGGACTCGGGGCAGCTGGTGCTGGAGCCACGCTGCCCACCTGGCACTTGGGGCACTGGGACCATGCCGCAGCTCTGGGGCTGGCGGCACTCCAGGGCTGTGGTTGGGGGCCCGCCCAGAGCTCTGGAGGCCTAACCAGAGCTCTGGAGCTGGGGCAGGGGGCCTGGTGGCCACAGTGGGGGTGCTCTGGGTCCCTGCAGGGGAGGGAGGGTAGAAGGGGAGGGTGAGGAGCAGGGCCTTGGGCAGAAAGGGAGGGGCCAGGGGCTAGCCTCCCCAATGGCCGGTTCACCAGCTGCCCGTGGTGGCTTTCCACATCCAAAAATTCTGCAGCCACGGTTTGTCAACCCAGACTTGCATAACACTAAGATCCCTCCATTCAGAAGCCCACAGAGTGCTGGGATGGAAACCAATGCATCATGGGACATTGAGCCCGCCCCATGACATCCTGTGATCCTCTCTGCCTTCCCAGAAGTCTTACCTGCAGAAGGTGGACAGTAGCACCATGGGATAGCTACCCACAGTGCACTGCTCTCTCTGTTGATGTTAGAGCACCAATTGTGGACACGCTTTACAGAAAGAGGGAGCGTAGTGCAAACACGCAATAGTGATGTTATTATAGCGCTTTTCGATGGTCCACATAACTTTTGTTGACAAAACTCTGTAGTGTAGATCAGTGGTTCTCAAAGCCAGTCCCCCACTTGTTCAGGGAAAACCCCTGGTGGGCCGGACCGGTTTGTTTACCTGCCGCATCCGCAGGTTTGGCCGATCACGGCTCCCACTGTCTGTGGTTCACTGCTCCAGGGCAATGGGGGCTGAGGAAAGCGGAGTGGGCTGAGGGATGTGCTGGCCGCCATTCCTGCAGCCCCCATTGACCTGGAGCGGCGAACCGCAGCCAGTGGGAGCTGCGATCGGCCGAACCTGTGGATGCGGGACAGGAGCTGATGGCAGGATGCTGCATTGCCAATGTTCATGCTCTTATCAAGAGTTTCATGTTATTGGGTGATTTCCTTTAGCGCCAGCTCCGGGAGTCCTGGGATTTTGTAAGAATCGCAGCTCCTTTAAAAAAAACAAAACCAAAGGCTGTTTCCAGCCTTTGGGCTGAGGGGCGGGGGCGGGAGCCTGGAAACGCGACCCCCAGAGGCTCTGTTAAGTCAGCAGACAAGGAGCGGTGGCTGCTACTGCCAATCGGATCAATCGCTGCATTTGAGCGGCTGGATCCCGACGCCGGAGCAGCGGGCGCGTCCCGTCACCCGGCCCGGCCGGGCGTGTAGGACGGCTCGTGAGGGGAGAAGGGAACGCCCCGGCTAGGAGCAAGAAGCAGAACCATAGAGCGCGGCCTCCGCGGAGTGCTAGACAGGCACATTCTCGGTCCCTTCCAGCCGGCCCGTCTCGGTGCTTGCTGGCGGTAGGGCACGCGCGGCCTTCTCATTGGCCCGGAAGACACCCGCTCCAGACCCGGAGGCGCAGGCACGGGCTGCCGGAGTCGAGCGCCGGGAAGCGCTCACCGCTGCTCGGTCAGTGGCCGGCCGGGAGGTAGGCGCCTGTCCCCGTTCCCAGCCGCTCTGCCCCTCAGCACCGCCGGTGTCCCTGCCCCCCGCACCGCTCCCCGCCCTGAGCCCCCTCCTCGCCTATCCCCCGCACCCCACCCCACTCTGAGCCCCCTCCCCATGTATCCCGCACCCCGCACCCCTCCCCATCCTGAGCCCCCTCCCCGCGAATCCCCCCACCCCACTCTGAGCCCCCTCCTCGCGTATCTCCCGCACCCCTCCCCATCCTGAGCCCCCTCCCCGCGAATCCCCCCTCCCCGCCCCACCCCACTCTGAGCCCCCTCCCCATGTATCCCGCACCCCTCCCCATCCTGAGCCCCCTCCCCGCGAATCCCCCCTCCCCACCCCACTCTGAGCCCCCTCCTCGCATATCTCCCGCACCCCTCCCCATCCTGAGCCCCCTCCCCGTGAACCCCCTCTCCCCACCCCACTCTGAACCCCCCCATGTATCCTGCACCCCGAGCCCCCTCCCCGCGAATCCCCCCTCCCCACCCCACTCTGAGCCCCCTCCTCGCATATCTCCCGCACCCCTCCCCATCCTGAGCCCCCTCCCCGCGAACCCCCCCTCCCCACCCCACTCTGAACCCCCCCATGTATCCTGCACCCCGAGCCCCCTCCCCGCGAACCCCCCCTCCCCACCCCACTCTGAACCCCCCCATGTATCCTGCACCCCGAGCCCCGTCCCCGCGAACCCCCCCTCCCCACCCCACTCTGAACCCTCCCATGTATCCTGCACCCCGAGCCCCCTCCCTGTGAATCCCCTCTCCCCACCCCACTCTGAGCCCCCTCCCCATGTATCCCGCACCCTGAGCCCCCTCCACGCGTATCCTCCTGCACCCCACCCTGAGCCCCCTCCTCGTGTATCTCCTGCACCCCACCCTGAGCCCCCTCCCCACATATCCCGCACCCTGAGCCCCCTCCCCACATATCCCGCACCCCTGCACTCTTCCCCACCCTGAGCCCCCTCTCCCTGCACTCTTCCCCACCCTGAGCCCCCTTCCAACATATCCCCCAACTCTCTCCCCACCCTGAACCCCCTCCCCACGTATCCCACAACCCCTCCCCATTCTGAGCCCCCTCCCCACGTATCCCACAACCCCTCCCCATTCTGAGCCCCCTCCCCACGTATCCCACAACCCCTCCCCATTCTGAGCCCCCTCCCCATGTACCCTTCCAAACCCATATCCCTACTACCCTGAGCTCCCCATGTATCCCCTAAATCCCATACCCCCCTCCCCGAGCCCCCTCCCCCTGCCCACCCTGAGCCCTCTCCGCACATACCCTTCCAGACCACCATAACCCTGAGCCCTCTCCCTATGTATCCCCATACTCCTCCTCACCCTGAGCTCCTTCCCCACCTATCCCCCAAACCCCATATCCCTCCTCACCCGGAGCCCCCATCCCCACATATTCCCAAACCCTGTATCTCTTCTCACCCTGAGTCCCCTCCCCACTTTTCCCCCCAAACCCTGTATTGCTCCCCACGCTGAGCCCCCCTCCATGTATCCCCAAATCCCTCCCAGCCCTGAGTCCTCTCCCCATCCACGTATCCCCCAAGCTGCATACCCCTCCTCACCCTGAGCCCCTGTCCCTTGCATCTCCCTACCCCCAGCCCCTCCACACCCTGAATCCCCTTTGCCAAGCCCCCTTCCCATGTATCTCCCAAATCCCCTTTGCTACACCTCATTCTGAGTCTACACCCATGTGTCCCTCAAACCCAAGTCCCTCCTCACCCTGAGCCCTCTGTTCTTGCATCCTCTTGCCCCATGGATCCCCCATCCTGAGCCCTGTGTCCCTGCCTCTCTTCCTGAATCTCCTGTATCCCCAACACATCGTGTCTGCTCTTCTCACCCTATGCCCCTTATATCCCTGACACTTCCCTTTCCCTGCCCCTGCTTCTGTCTTCTCCACAACATACCTTTCCCCTCACCCTATATATCCTGCTGTCTCCCATATCCCTTTCTCAGCCCCTCCCACTCCCTCCACCTGTAACCTTCCTCTCCCTTTCCCAACCTCTTGCCCCTATCTCTTTCTCCAAAGATGCCCCTCTTAGCCCTGGCTAGCTCCCTTCCCCCATATGTCCTCCTTGACCCTAGCCTCCCCCGCCCTTCTTTTATTCCCCCCCCATCAGATTGTATCTCCTGCACACCCCTTCACCTCATTCCTTCTCCTCCCCCCCCCTTCATCTTCCTACTTGTTCCTCTACGCGTTCCCTTCGTCCCCATCTTACCATCTCTCATCTTTCTTGTCCCCTCGCCCCCCTCCCTTGGGATACTGAGTGTTTGTGGCTCTTGTAGTTCCCCCTTTACCAAGAAGAAGAAGAATAGTCCTAAGCACATCTTGCTTGCCCCTTCTCACTGACAAAGTGCCTCACTAACATTAATGAATTGAGTCCCACGTCGCTGGCTGCTGCTGTTGTAATAGTTTTGGGGGTTAAATTCAGTGGTAGTTGTCTGGCCTGCCAGAACTTGAATTTGCTGTTATGCATTCCACCTACAGTTTTCAGATTTGACCCTAAAGTCAAGTGCATAATATTATTTTCATTTAAAAGAAAGGTATGAAGAGAAGTCTCCAAATTTGTTTCATAATTTGATCACTTTGTTCATCCCCCATGTGCTTCTATCATTCCCTTTGACATCTTCAGCATAGTTACAATATTCCAGGCTGTGCATGTGCTCGTACATGTGAACGCACATATCTGTTACTGGGCTAAACTGCATCATAACATCCTAGTTCTCAGAAATTGTTTTCTCTGTCCTGTTTCTTTTGTGACTTGTCTCAAACCTGAAGACTTTAAGCCTCTTAGGTGATTTCCCTTCCCCGCCCCACCCATACCAGGGGCTGCACAAATCACTGATGTGTTTTTTTTTTTAAAAAGCAAGAATGTTACTCTTTGTTTAGATGAGTTAATCCTATTCTCAAATTGTGGTATGGGTTTTGTTAAATACTGTAGTTAACTAAATCTGTGTAGAAAGAAGACAGTAGGGAAGGGCCAGTTCTTTTCCTTCAAGCATAATAAACCTCTGACATGTTTCAGTCTTTGCCAGGTGGACTTCATTTTTCTTCTCCAGTCCCTTTATCTAATGACGAAGGTAATTTGGCAGTTGCTGATTAGCTGGTGAAGGTAATTCGGCAGTTGCTGATAGGCTGCGGTCTCTTAGAGGTGTGTTTGAAAGAGCACAGAATTAAGATGCATTATGGCTAGTGTGTATGCTGAGTTAGCATAATGCAATTGAATGTTATTACAGTTAAAGTGTTTTCACTGTTTTATCTTGGATTCAGAAAAATAATCTTACTGCAATATTTTGTTTCCATAAAATTTTATGGAGATGGCTGTGTCTTTTAAAAAAAACAAAACCCTGTGGCCTTGCTGGTGATGCATAGCATCAAGCAATCTGGCAGATCCAGATCCTTGGTGATGTAAAGCCAACCACTGTATCTCTGTGACTATTGCTCCTTCTAGCCCGCATTGTAGGGAACATTTCAGGGGGCAAAGGGAGTTGGGCCAAGATAATCTCTGGCTGCAGAATGGCACCTTATGGCATTGGCTGCTGGACATAAGAGCCTTAAGAATGCTGTAACTTGCACTGGGAGCCAGCTGACTCCAGGATAAGGAGAATGCAAGTCACATGAAGTCATATTTGCCCCAGTCTTGTGCCTACTGTAGCTGATGTTGCTCTTTTTTCCTATGGTCTCTGTTTTGTGTGTCAATGCAGTTAATCATTGTCCAAATAGCACCAGGGTCACCAAATGGTCACCAAAATGCCCAAGACAGACTGACCAGAATTCAATGAGAACTTAATTGTGTTCCTGTCTGGGTCCCCCCTTCACAAGTCAGCTTTTTCCAGAGCCCTGAAAGACTGGAGCTACTCCCCTTTTCCACAGATTTGTTTTCTGTTCCTTCTAATTTTTAGTTCTCTCTCTTTCTGAAATTTAAATACCTTTATTTAATACCAAGAGGAATGCAGTTGTGTCTTTTCAAACTTTACTCACTTTGGCGCTCACATTGAGATTCCCTTATCTGATGAACTTGCTCTGCCCTCTGAAATATTGGAAATGGGAGTAACTCTGTATTCATGTTCTATATCATGGCTTGTTTTTTCCCACATGTTTATCAGGTTTCCTTAGGCCTTGGGTTCAGGGTTGCATAGAATTTTTCAGTCTGTCTTTTTTCTGCTCTGTAAGTGTTGGATATTTGGTAGAAAGATCTCAAGTTTCAATCCTTTTGAAAGGGAGGTGATGCAGTTCTAGAATTTTTCTCTAAGGCAGTATTGATAATGACAAAACGGTTAGTACTGATCAAAATATATCCCTGGCAGAGAATGTCCCCGTTAGTCATCTTAGTTCCTGGCAAGCAACTCTGTGCCTGAAGATTACGAGATGCTCAGTTCCCCTTGGATAATGTCATAAGAATGGCCATACTGGGTCACACTAACGGTCCATCTAGTCCAGTATTGTCTTCTGGAGTTGCCAATGCCAGATGCTTCAGAGGCAATGAATAGAACAGGGTACAGAGTAACAGCAGTGTTAGTCTGTATTTGCAAAAAGAAAAGGAGTACTTGTGGCACCTTGGCGACTAACCAATTTATTTGAGCATAAGCTTTCGTGAGCTACAGCTCACTTCATCAGATGCATACTGTGGAAAATACAGAAGATGTTTTTATACACACAGACACAGGGTAACTTATCAAGTGATCCATTCCCTGTTGTCCAGTCCCAGCTTTTGGCAGTGAGAAGTTTAGAGACACCCAGAGCATGGGATTGCATCCCTGATCATCTTGGCTAATAGCCATTGATAGACCTATCCATGAACTTATCTCATTTTTGTTTGAACCCAGTTATACTTTTGGCCTCCACAGCATCCCCTGGCAATGAGTTCCATAGACTGACTGTGCACTGTGTGAAGAAGTACTTCCTTATGTTTGTTTTAAACTGGCTGACTATTAATTTTTCCTTTTTTGAGATAAGAAGACCAGAACTGCATGCAGTATTCAAAGTATGGGTGTACCATGGATTTATATAGGGGTATTATGATATTTTCTGTTTATCCCTTTCCTAATGGTTGCTAACAGATTGTTAGCTTTTTTTGATTGCTGCTGCACATTGAGCAGATGTTTTCAGAGAACTATTCAGTGACTTCAAGATCTTTCTTGAGTGGAAACAGCTAATTTAGACTCAATCCCAACTATATATACAAAATGATGATGTTTTCCAGTGTGAATTACTTTGTATTTATTAATATTGAATTTCATCTGCCATTTTGGTGTCCGGTCATCCAGTTTTGTGAGACCCCTTTGTAACTCTTCAGTCTGATTTGGATTTACAAAATTATTCAGGATATTTATTGTGTACAGACTTTGCCACCTCCCTGTTTACCCCTTTTTTCCAGATCACTTATGAATATGTTGAATAGTACTGGTCCCAGTACAGATCCTTGGAGGACCATCGTATTTACCTCTCACCATTGTGAAAATGGACCATTTATTCCTACCCTTTGTTTCCTATCTTTTAACCAGTTACTGATCCATGAGAGGACCTTCCTTCTTATCCCATGACTGCCTACTTTGCTTAAGAGCCTTTGGTTAGGGACCTTGTCCAAGTACACTGTATCCACCATATCTCTCTTATTCATGTGTTTCTTGACCCCCTCAGAAAATTCTAATAGATTCGTGAGGTATGATTTCCCTTTTTCAAAAGCCGCATTGACTCTTCCCCAACAAATTGTGTTCATCCGTGTATCTCATAATTCTGTTCTTTACTATAGTTTCAACCAGTTTGCCTGGTGCTAAAGATAGGCATATTGGCACTTCTGGATCCTTTTTTAAAATTGGGGGCATTGCAATAGCTATCCTCAGTCATCTGGAACAGATGCTGGTTTAAGTGATAGGTTACATACCACAGTTAATTTTGCAATTTCATATTTGAGTTTCTTCAGAACTCTTAGGTGAATACCACCTGGTCCTAGAGTGTTGTTATTGTTTAATTTATCAATTTGTTCCCAAACCTCCTTTACTGACATCTCAATCTAGGACTGTTCCTCAGATCTGCCATCTTAAAAGAATGGGTCAGGTGTGGGAATATCTCTCTCATCCTCTGCAGTGATGGCCGATGAAAAGAATTCATTTAGTTTTTCCACAATGGCCTTGTCTTCCTTCAGTGTTTCTTTAGCACCTTGACTGTGTGGTGGCCCCACTGATTGTTTGGCACACTTCTGATGTATGTAAACAAAAATTCTTTTGCTGTTAATTTTTGTGTCTTTTGCTAGTCTTTTTTGGACTGCCTAATTATACTTAACTTGCCAGAGTTTATGCTCCTTTCTATTTTCCTCAGTAGGATTTGACTTCCAGTTTTTAAAGGATGTCTTTTTGTCTCTAACTGCCTCTTTTACTTTATTGTTTAGCCATGCTAGCATTGTTTTGGTCCTCTTACTGTTTTTTTTTTTGTTTTTGTTTTAATTTGGAGTATGCATATAGTTTGAGCCTCTATTATGGTGTTTTTAAATGCTGTCCATGCAGCTTTTAGGCATTTCACTCTTGTGACTATTTCTCTAATTTCCATTTAACTAGCCTCCTCATTTTTGTGTAGTTCCTTATTTTAAGTTAAATGAGTATCTACAAATTTTATCTCTTCATCCTGTCCTGAGGTGGCATGTTCCTAGTCAATATTGGGATAGTTGCAAGCCCCCATTATTATTAGGTTTTATGTTTTTGTAGCCTCTCTAATCTTCCTGAGCATTTCAGTCACCATCACCATCCTGTCTGGTGTTCGGTAGTATATTCCTATTGCTATACTCTTATTATTCAAGCGTGGAATTTCCATCCATAGTGATGCTATGATCTTGTTTGATTAATTGAAGACTTTTATTATTTTTGATGGTATGTTTTCTTTTTTTCCATATAATGCCACTCCCCCACCTACATGAGCTACTCTGTCATTCCTATATGTTTTATACCTTGGTATTACTGTGTTCCATTGACTGTTCTTGTTCCACCAACTTTCTTGGATGTCCATTATATCAGTGTACTCATTTAATACCAGACACTCAAGTTCACCCATCTTAGATTTCATGCATTTGTATACAAGCACTTATAAAATGTGTCACTATTTAGTTGTCTCCGTTCATGTGATGTAACTGAATGGGACTCTTTTTTTCATTTGACTGTCTCTTCAGCTCCTATCTGTACTCTTATCAGCTTCTATCCTCTCCTCTTTACTAAGATATAGAGTATACCCTTTAGTAAATCCTCCCTTAAGGAATATGTTTGTCTGAACTGTGTGCTTCTCTACATCTGTCGGCTTTCCCCCAACCCTTAGTTTTAAAATGCCTCTATGACCTTTTTATTTTTACATGCTAGTAATCTGGCTAGTACATCTTTCCTGTCTAAGCTTCTCCTTTCCCAAAAGGTTCTCTAGTTCCTAATAAACCTAAATCCTTCCTCTGAACATGATCATCTCATCCACACATTGAGATCCTTCAGTTCTGCCTGTCTCACTGGCACTGTGCATGGCATTGCAACCATTTCAAAAAATGCCACCAGGGAGGTCCTAGACTTCAATCTCCTACCTAGCTGCCTACATTTGGCCTCTAGGGCCTCTTTCCTACCGTTCTCTGTGTCATTGGTACTTAAATGTATCACGACCATCACTTAAATGTACCTCCTCCCCAGCACTGCACATACATCTGTCTAGATGTCTCGAGGGGTCTGCAACCTTTGCACCCAGCAGGCAATTCACCATGTAGTTCTCCTAGTCATCACAAACCCAACTATATGTATTTTAATAGTCAAATCCCTGATTACTATTGTCTCTTCCTAATAACGGGGATCCCCTCCCCTGGAGAGGTAACCTCAGTGTGAGAAAATACCATAACATAATCTGAAACTGTGGGATCATTTCCCTCTGCTCTAGCTTGATGTTCTCCTTCCCTAAGACTTTCATCCTCTTCAATAGCACAGTGGCTGTTGGACTGAGTGTGAGACTGCTCTAATGTGGCCCAGAAGGTCTTGTTTGTGTACCTCTGTTTCCCTTAGCTCCTTCAGTTCAGCCACTCTTGTCTCAAGCCCATACTTATCTCAGAGGGGAATGGAGCTGCTTGCACCGAATGCACACATGCCTCCTGCCCACACTCAGGTGATCGTACATGCTGCATTCAGTCCACTCCGCTGCTGCCCTTCTGCCTGCATTATTTTTACTCTTGCAGGTTGTGTGTTTTTGGGGTTTTTTTGAGGGGGGCATTTATTACTCTAAGTTTATCATGTAATAAACATTCTATCTAGCTTTCATGCTCCCTCTCTAAACTCCTTGTCAAAACTCCCCTGCTTGCTGCTCCTGTTCACTAGCTCCTCTAGTTGCATAGGAGCTGGCTGTCAGTGTCTGCGTTCTAGAGCTAGGCACTTTGTGCCAGGTACTGTACACCTCTCCCAAAATGTCTACACCCTTTGAAATCTATTGACCAATTTGCTTTTTCCTTTCAATACTGAAATCAGTATGGGTGTCTTCTGCGGTGTTTAAGGGCCGGATTCTCTACTCAGACTGTAGAGTAATCAGTGGAGTAATAGTGGTGTAAATGAGAAGGAAAATCCAGCCCTACCATTCTGATTTGGTAGCATCACAGATGCAAATGACTACGCAAAGTACAAGGCAGTGGAGAGACTCAAGCCCTGAAAGTGAGAAGGGAATATTACGAGATTAAAATGACCAATTGGAAACATTTACCAGTGCTTTGTTCAGTCTTGTTTTAAATGCATTTGGCTTCCATCCTTTTCCTTTGAAGGCTATTGCTCATTGTATCAGTTCTTATCCTTAGCAAATTTCTTCTGATATTCAGCCCATGTTTTCCTTTTGATTAATGCATCCCACCCTTTTTGATATTACTGTAACAGCAGTCCTTGGCCCTGGTCTTGGAAAACTTGCGCACACACACAGGAGTAGTCCCATATGAATTGCAGTTAAGCATGTGCATAGACCTTTGCAGAACTGAGGCCTTTAAAGATGAACTGCAAATCCTTTAAAAAAAAGTTTTAATGTCCTTTATGCTCTTTTATGTTGTATAAAGACTGTTTAAATCGGTGGTTCTCAACCCACAGCCTGCAGTCCGCTTGCGGCCCAATCAGCACACAGCTGCAACCCAGGTGACATCCTCATGGCCATACAGTGTATATATATTGTGTGGATGTGTCCCACGTAACCCACAGAGAGCTGCATTTGTGGTCCAGAATGGTAAATAGGTTGAGAACCACTGGCTTAAATTCTTCTATCAGTTTCCTCTGGACGCCCCTCTTTTCCCTCTTGGAAGTATCAGATCCTCTCTTCCCTGTGTGGGGCTCTCTGTGCAGCAATTTTTGTTTGTGTCGAGGCACTGTAAAGCTGTAGAAATATCTGTAGTGCTAGCACAGAGAAATCACAATAACTCCACTGTGTTCAGTGCTCTCCGTGCTTGTATCCCTGGGGAAGGATTTGCCCAGTAATTTTTATTGGAACCTATAAAGTTCTCTCCAAATAGCGCAGTTCAGGAAAAAGAACAGTGCATCTTTTCATATATATCGTTAATGGTTTTTATTAGGGCTGTCAATTAGTCATAGTTAACTCACACGATTAACTCAAAAAATTAATCGTGATTAATCACATTGTTAAACAATAGAATACCAATTAAAATGTATTAAATATTTTTGTGTATTTTTCTAAATTTTCAAATGTATTGATTTCTGTTACAACACAGAATACAAAGTGTACAGTGCTCACTTTATATTTTTATTTTTGATTACAAATATTTGCACTGTAAAAATGAAAGACAAAAGAAATAGTATTTTTCAGTTCACCTCATACAAGTACTGTAGTGCAATCTCTTTTCCGATGAAGTGAGCTGTAGCTCACGAAAGCTCAAATAAATTTGTTAGTCTCTAAGGTGCCACAAGTACTCCTTTTTCTTTTTGTGAATACAGACTAACACGGCTGCTACTCTGAAACCTCTCTTTATTATGGAAGTGTAACTTACAAATGTAGATTTTGTTTGTTTGTTTGTTACATAACTGCACTCAAAAACAACCCAATGTAAAACTTTAGAGCCTACAAGTCCACTTAGTCCTACTTATTCAGCCAATTGCTAAGACAAACAAGTTTGTTTACATTTACGGGAGATAATGCTGCCCGCTTCTTGTTTACAATGTCACCTGAAAGTGAGAACAGGTGTTTGCCTGGCACGTCTGTAGCTGGTGTTGCAAGGTATTTACGTGCCAGATATGCTAAACATTCGTATGCCCCTTCATGCTTTGGTCACCATTCCAGAAGACATGCTTCCATGCTGATGATGCTCATAAAAAAAAAAAAAAAAGTGTGTTAATTAAATTCATGATTGAACTCGTTGTGGGAGAATTCTGTCTCCTGTTCTGTTTTACCTGCACACATCTGCCATATATTTCATGTTATAGCAATCTCGGATGATGACTCAGCACATGTTTGTTTTAAGAACACTTTCATAGCTGATTTGACAAAATGCAAAGAAGGTACCAATGTGAGATTTCTAAAAATAGCTACAGCACTTGACCCAGGGTTTATGAATCTAAAGTGCCTTCCAAAATCTGATTGGGATGGGGTGTGGAGCATTGATTTTAGAAGTCTTAAAAGAGCAACACTCCGATGCAGAAACTACAGAACCCGGACCACCAAAAAAATCAACCTTGTGCTGGTGGCATCTGACTCAAATAATGTAAATGAACATATGTTGGTCCACTCTGCTTTGGATTGTTTTTGAGCAAAACCCATCAGCAGGGTGGACACATGTCCCCTGGAGTGGTGATTGAAGCATGAAGGGACATATGAATCTTTAGTGCATCTGACATGTAAATATCTTGTGACGCCAGCTACAACAGTGCCATATAAATGCCTGTTCTCACTTTCAGGTGACATAAACAGGGGCAGTATTATCTCCTGCAAATTGTAACCAAACTTGTTTGTCTGAGCGATTGGTTGAATTAGGACTGTGTGGACTTGTAAAACTTTAGAGCCTTCATTGTTTGTTTTATTTTTGAATGCAGGTTTTTTTTGTGTATAATTCTACATTTGTAAGTTCAGCTTTCATGATAGAGATTGCACTACAGTATTTGTATTACATGAATTGACAAATAGTACTTTGTTTTTTACTGTGAAAATATTTGTAATAAAAAATATAAAGTAAGCACTATACACTTTGTATTCTGTGTTGTAATTGAAATCAATATATTGAAAATGTAGAAAATATCAAAAAATATTTAAATAAATGGTATTCTATTATTAAGAGCGTGATTAATTGTGCCGTTTAATTTTTTTAATTGCTTGACAGCCCTATTTTTTATTCTTCCATAGTTGTAATAATGACCAGTTAGCAAGGAATTCATTCACAGTGTCTCCCTACCTTTATTTGCACTTACTAGAAAAATGTCTTATAGTAAAGGAGGTAGTCACAACTTGTATTAAGTTGTAATTAGCTAAAATTATAATATTGAATAGTTTTCTTTCCCCGGCACGCACACTCTCACACTCACTCTCACCAGCATTGCCCACTCTAGTCTCTTCTCTCTACGTCCTCTACTTGCTCCACTCCCACCCCTGTCTCCAATCTGGATCGATTACACACTCTCTCACACTCACACACCATTGCCCACTCTAGCCTCCCCTCTCTCTCTCTCTTCTTGCTCCTGGCTTCTTGCTCTCTTCTTGAACCCATTCCTGGCTTCAACCTGGATTATCAAATTTCGGGGCATTTTTGAAAGTGGATCCGCATTGCAACTCGGGCAAAAGGCACAGTAAGGGCAGCAGCTTCATTGGGGCTTCACTTGCCTTAATGGTCATATGCGTTGTACATGCCCATTAGACAATAGTAGGAGGGTGAGCATGTGCAGAAGCAAAAAGGGCATGTTTGGAGGCTGGGCAGATTCTCTCAGCACTAAAGATTTTCATGCACATGTAAACTTTGTAATTTCAAGTTTTTTATAGGCATGGATGCATTGCTGATAATCGAAATAGCCACTTAGATTATGACTTGTTTGGGATTCCTTCTTTTTGTTTTAGAACCTCACTTCAAAATACCGAAGAACATCAAGAGAGACAAAGGGTCAAGGTAAGACAACCTGTCTGCTGATCTTTTTTGGATATTGATGCAAAACTATAAATATCTGTGGCGTTTAAAATATTGTGTGTTAGATTCTCTGATATGTAATATGTTCTTCTCCAGCACTCCCCACCCCCCACCAACTGCTTCATCCATTGTCCCATTCCAGCACCGCTCCCACCCTACTTCATTCCCCTTTACACCTGACTGTCACTAACAATCCCCTTGTCTTCCACCCATCTTCACTCTCCTGACCTGCTCCAGCCTCTCGTCCTTCCCTTCTTCTCTTCCCACTTACTTGTTGGCATCATCATCTTTCTGGCCTGCAAACCCTCTCGCACCACTGACCTGCTCCAGCCTCTCTCCAGTCTCCGCTGACCTGCTTCAGCAATCCTTCCTCCACTCTCAACCTGCATAAATAACGCTATAGGCGTTTCAGGAAAACTCAGAACAAGGGAGAGAGTCAGGGCAGCAGTTTTATTTTCCCATTGGGCATATGCACATAATTTGCATATGACTTTTGGGGCAGTCTTAGGAGTCTGGACATATACGGGTTAACAGGTTACTTTGGATTCTGTTCTTTCTTTTTAGTACATCACTCCATCTTACCTAAGAACAGCAAGACAGTCATCAGCACAAGGTAAGACAACTTGTGTGCTGCGGGTTTGTGTGAGTTAATTCAAAAGCGTAGGCATATTGGGAAGTTGATTGATTGTGACCTGTGTTAGAATTTGGTGTGCAATTTTCAGGCATGTGTCATGTGCAGTGAAAACAAATGGCTTTACTTCTGTGAGCACAAAAAGATGTGCCGGTATGAGTATCCAGAATATACAAGCTTAAAAAAAAAAAAAAGGCTTATTTTGACTTCCTTCAAGGAAATTTTGTCCATGAACAATTTTTAGTTGCACATCGGTCTTTGAATGAATTTTACACTATGAATTATACTGCTTTTTCACTAGTAATGATCAGATTATTGACAGGATGATTCTTTCTTTAGCATACAGTATAAATCTGCCTTAGCTGAACATGGGGGGTGGTGGGGGCACGATGAGGAGTGTGGAATCCTTCTGAGTCGTATGTAGCATGTTAGACATCCTCCATTAGTTAAGGCACTGACTTCGATTCACTGTCAGAAGTTTGGCTTTAGTACATTTAACTTAGAACTGACTTTAATCTTAATTAACTGCAATATCTGTCAATAATGATGATCATTTAGTTGTGTAAAATGGAAAGAATATATTATAATGAATGTTGAAGGCGTTACATTGCATCTTTCATCAAAAGATTTCTAAGTGTAAATTATTCACCGATTATTAAGATCATCTAGGCTGACCCCCTGCATAACGTAGACCATAGAATTTATTCCTATAATCAGTCAATTTTAGGGCTGAAGCTGGATTGTTGGTGTCTCTAATTGGAACAATTTATTCTCAATATAGAGTGAATATATGAAGGAGGAAGTGGGGGAATCTGCTGAAGATGAGGCGATTGAATCGGAAGAAGACACTGAATTTGATGAAAGAGTTGGATGCCTTTCCAAAGGTTCCTGAGAGCTATGTGGAGACTTCAACAAGTGGTGGAACAGGTAAGCCTTACTGAGACACTGGTGATGGCTGGCCTGATTAATTTGGTGAGTCTCTTTAGCGCATTTTGGTAGTAAATGTTTCAGTTGTGGGAAGACATGAGTTTACAAATGTGGATTTAAAAGACCTATACGGTGCCGTAGCTAATCCCTTTCAGGTGATGGCTCAATTTGTTTCTCCTGCTGTTGGACAAAATGTATGAATCTGTCACATGGGAAATTCTGTCCAGTAGTTAAGAATCAAACAGATGTAAGGGGTATATGTGCACCTATGATATAAATTAACAAAATGAGCTTTAGAGAGAGTTATGAATTTACCCCCCCCCCCCCCAACATGCTGTGCATACTTTCTAAACGGAATACAATTGAAGTGTACTGTAGCTACACTAAAATAAGACTGTCTATTGTGTCCCTCCTTCCAAAGCCTGCACTTGTGGAGTCCCACAAGGATTGGTCTTTCCCCTATCCTGTTCAACATCTATACGAAGCCATGACCATGTGAAACAGCATGGACTGAAATACCAGCGATACACAAGTGATATCCAGCTCTATATCACTTTAACATCAGATGCGAAAAGAATCATCTTCCCTAACTAGTCTCTGGAAGACTGAGGCAATGTTAGCAGGGTGAGGGAAGCATTCAGTAATTCTGTAATACCCCCTCCACTGAAGGTATTTGTGCAGACTACAGCCTCAGTGTTCACCTGGGCTCCTCTCATTTCTATCTATAGGTGTCAGACCAGGCCAGAGTCATGGTTCTAGCTGGCAATGCACAGCATGTGTCTCCAGATGAACCTCAGACATCTTTACTGTATTTCTGTGTGTATTCACAATAGCATGACTTTATGCACAATTTCTCAGTTCCAATGAGGATGTATGCAATGCACATCTTGGATTAGAAATTGACCATTAATCCAGTTTTTGGTGCTTTTTAATGTGTTCATTTGCTCAATCAAACACAAAGTGGGCTGAGTTTTGTGCATCTATAATTATTACAAAAAGAGGCTGGTAGCCTTGTTACTGGATTGATATGCACAAGTGACTTCCACAGGTTACCTCTTCTTATTGAATGAGTGGTGCATCTTATTTCCCTTATTTGTTTTCCTTGGCTGAGACTAGAAGCATAAATCTGTGATATGAAAGCCCAAGTTCTATAAGCCTGATTGGTACCAAGGCATTTCGTGCCCCCTAGGCATTTCTTGCCCAGTCTTAACCATTTTAAGTTAGAGAAAGGTACGTGGGGTCTGCCACAGTTCAGGGCAACTGCACCTATATTCCCCCTCCGTAATCCCTCAAGGGCATCCACTCTAGGCTCCCAGCTCTTCAACTGTCACCTCTCTTTAGCACACAGCTGCATCTATCTCCCTGTAGACTGCGGTTTTTCCAGGCTGCACAGTTCCCTGCCTACTCTGTGGTATTCCCAGCAAGCCAGACTGCCTAAACAGGCCAGCATCTGCACTTTGTTTTCTCTCCAGAGACTATATGAATAGCGTAAATACTAGCAGTTGTATGTTACCACCCAGCTCTTTTTAAGCAAACTCATTTATTCTTAAGGGAAAAGCATTACAGAGAAAACATTATAAATATTAAAGAACCTACACACATTCTATAAAGCTTACGAGAGGTCACGCAACTCTGACTTCAGGCTCCGGTAGGTGTCAGCCTTTCCATGAGGATTGGGGCCCTGCCTGGGGCAGAAGGTCCTGTCCATTTGCTGACCCAGAAAGGAGGTTTTGAGTCAGTTTAAACTCAGGCTGTTTATCCAAAAGTCTCTTCTTTGTCTGTTGGTCGGGGAGAATCCAGTTTTAACCAGTATATGTGAGCTTCCCAAGGAGCTGGTGCATTGCTGTGGGGGTTGCAACCTTGCTGATTTGCCTTAATCACCACTGACTGCTTTTAGTTAGAAGGAGTTGTGCATGGAGTAGAACACAATCATATATAAACTATTCATTTAAAACAATAGACCTAAAGCTACTTAAACTTAATTCAATAAGGTCTCCCAAGGATATACAGGAACTGATCATATCTGTTACAGGGTAATGCTGCAAACATCAGGGTTTACTTTTTATTCAGGCTATTTTAACTAAAGGAAATCTTCTGTGTGAATACCGAAAATCCCAACGGGCTCTGTGTTTAGTAGCCTGTGCTGTCATTGTAATGGAGCTGGATTTGATTTTCAGGCCCTGTGCATGGTGATGGATATATTGTACACACAATATGCTTAGCCTTTGAGCAGAGGGCAGAGCACCTGGATACCATGATGATGGGGCACTTCTGTAAATAAGTAGCTGGAAAGCTGATCTTGCCCTGTGGTTATCTTTGTATTTGAAAAAGGATCAGCAATGATGGACTTAAGTCCATCCAGCACCCCTTATTCATAGAAAGTTGTTATCATGTGGCATCCTTGAAGTGGAGGGAGAAAATTTTTATGGACTCTATGAAATGTTTTCTGAGGACACAGCCCATCATACCCAAAATATATTTTTGGATTGGGACTTTCAGTATTTTTGTTTTTCCTATGTAAATGAGAAAATTGTACAGTTGATGATGTGTTTCTAAGAGAATTTTTGCACTTATGGCTTATTTGTGATAAATATAGTCAAGACCTGAACTCAATAAATTCATTTATTTGCACAAAAATGCCTTCCTTAAGTATTAAATTCTTTTTATTGTTTCTTTTTTGTAAATGCCAGCAGTAAATAACATTTTCTCACAAGCTGATCCTTTTTCTTTTTGATTTTTCAGTTTCTTTAATAGCATTTACAGCTATGGCTTTATTAACCATACTGGAGTTTATGGTGTATCGAGACACCTGGATGAAATATGAATATGAAGTAGACAAGGATTTTACTAGGTAACTTTTTATTCCTTAGAATTTCTTTTATATTTAAGTTGTCTGCATTTCATCAGCTGTTCTGAAAAAGAATGAATTTAAAATATTCTTGCCACTCATTAGCAACTACAGTTTGAAATTAAAATGGAAACAGGTGATTTACTTTTTGTTTTGTTGTTTAATACGCTGGGGCCAGGTTCAGTAAGAAAATGAAACACATCCGCCTTCCATGAAGAGGGAAGAGACTTGCTTTCAATCCAGCAACTTTTTGGATGTAGTCTCAGCCAAATCTAACACTTAAAACCAAGGTGCTGTTCTGGCACTCTTTCAGCATTTTTGTCAGTATGCTTCTTGTTTTGCTTCTGAGTGCAGTTCAGAGTGTTTGAAGATTAATTTTAAAGCAATTCGCTGTCGACGACCAAACTATCTGAAGATTGCTTGTCATCTTACTACATGTCATGACAACTGAGGTTGGCTGGAGATACTCTTGCTGTCAGTTCCATGTGCTTGCCTGATTTTTCTGAGGTGCTACGTGCTCACAACTCCACTTGAAGTCAGTGGGAGCTGAACGTGGTCAGTGCCTCTGAAGATCGGGTTTTGTGTATTTAAATCCTGTAACCCAGTTCACAGATGTGATGTACATTTTTGAAAATTGGCTTAAAGTGGTGATTGTGTTATGTCAAAAGTTCAAAAAGACCTATTTATTCAGAAAAAGAATTTCTATAGTAGATTTAAGTGAGATGCATGCAAAACTCAGGTTTTGCCCCTCAAAGAAAAATCCATTCGAACAGACTGACATCCTCCTATTGCACGCAGTTACATAGCCTTTGGCTCCTTCGTCAAAGTGTCTCTTAAGTTTGGCTGAAAAGCTATCTTGGGTGAGTGTAGCAAACCTTCCCTTTTTAAACTGTGCAACCTGCATCTTAAGTATATATTGGTGAGGAGGTTTCTTTGCAAAGTCACTTAGCCTGCCTGTGCCTCTATTTTCCATCTGTAAAATGGGATTTAATAGCACGTACTCACCTCACAAGGGTGTTCTGAGGATAAACACATTAAATATTGTGATGTGCTCCGATATTACTGATATAGAGGCCATATAAGTACCTCAGATAGATAGAAGGAATAGTCCGGATTCATATGACTTTTTGTTTGTTTTCGTTTGCTGCTTGAAAAGTCCTGCTTTTAAAAGTGGCTGTACTTTGGTGCTTGAAAAGTCCTGGTTTCAAAAACAGAAGTCGGTACCAAAGGCAATAGCATTTTCTGGCAGCTGGATCCCAATTTGAGTCCGACAGAGCAGCTGTTGAATTGTGATCGTGTAGGATTCTCACTGAAATGAAATAAAAACCTGCTCCTGCAGACATAGTCGCCGACTTTGTCTGTTCCTAGGGGGTGCTCGACTCCCGCCTCATCTTTTCCCACCTCCACCTGCCCCCGCTCCTCCTCCTCCACCCCCACCAGCACCTTCTGCATGCTGCTGAACAGCTGATCTGTGGCGCGTGGAGGAGTTGATTGGTGGGGCTGCTGGTGGGTGCTGAGCACCCACTATTTTTTTTTTTCCCCATGGGTGCTCTGGGGCTAAAGCAAGAAGTAGATGTTCAAATCCTTGCACAGGGTTTTAGCTTTGTGGCCCCCCTGTACCTCCCATTCCACTAAATTCATTGGGAGCTGTGTGCTACTACAGTCTCCTGAAAATATACTTCAAAATATTACTGACAATGGAGACACTGCTTTTCTGCAACCTTTGGGGTTTTATAAGAGGTAGCTAAATTCCTGAACCAGTCATATTTCATTTAGTTTTTAAAGTTAATTGCAATGTTTAATTTTTCTATGAAACTAGTTTTCCCTTTGCCACTCATCTTGTCTTGTATTAAAGGCTAAAGTGGTGACTAGGACACTGGGTGACTTTCTAAACTAGTCTCTAAAATTCTCTGCCTACGGGGATAGTATTTACCTGTGCTGGTATTCATTTTGCCCTTGGAGTGCATTTCTGTACATATTCTCACATAGTTATTTTGTCTTGGCATCTGTACTAAATTTACTTAATATTGCAAATTTTTGCTTTTTTGTCTTCCAGTAAATTAAGAATCAATATAGATATTACTGTTGCCATGAAGTGTCAATGTAAGTATTCCATCAGCATGACAGTGCTGGTGGTTGTGGTTTTTTAAAAAAATTGGTATTGCTTTCAGATTAAAAATAACATGCTTATGATAACTTGTTCCGACATCTTGATTTTGGCTGTCCAAGAAGAGAGTATGATTGTTCTAGATTTTGTTGAGCAATAATATGTAGCTTTATTCCTGAGTCACAGGATTAGGCATAGTTAACTGAGAGCAGACAGGAGCAATTTATCAAAGTCGTAAGTCAGGCAGATCATAAACGTGCTCTGCTGTTTGGTGGCATTTACAACAAAACTAAGACAGAGAGAGGGTTAGTTTCATGCTAAGGTTGGCCGTGTTCAGTCAGTTCCTTTGTAATCGTTAAACACAGGTTCACAGCTCTTTTTTAACAAGCAGTGGGTAATTAAATTACATTTGTCTACATTGTAGTTGTTTTTTTTTTTTCAGAGTAGCAGCCGTGTTAGTCTGTATCCGCAAAAAGATTCTTTTTTTTATCCTTGACTGACAGAGAAAACAGTTTTTCCAAGACAGATTGTTGGTGTTAAGGTTTTGTCTACGTTCTATGTTGAATCCCTCTTTTCATGGGTCTTACACAGCTATAATATTTTTAGATTGTGTGATGCTGAAGTTTGTCTCATAATTCTTTTGATTTACAAGTACCCCATTCCCTACTCTCATGGGTTATTTTAAATGTTAATCTGCCACAAGAGTAGCAGATAGGAACTCTCTGAAATCTAAACCTGGCTCTGATACAGACTCTCTGTTTGGTCTTGGGCAACTCCTTAAACCGCTCTGCCTCAGTCCTGCCATATGATAAATGGGTACAATACTTAGTTACCTCATCAGGCTGTTATGACAATTACTGTTTGTCACGCTCTTTGGAGGTGCAAAGTGCTAAATAAGAGCTTAAATATTATCAGTATGCTTTTTGCAGTTAGTTTTAAATAAATCTATCTTCCAATGTGTTTTCCTTCTTTTAAAAAAAACAAATAACTTAGTCTCTCTGTGGACTAGTGTCATTTTAGATTTGATAACTGCGTTTATGTAAATGGAAGAGATTTAAGTTTGCACTGATCAATTTGTGTGTGGGAAATGTGTATAAATGTGTGTGTATATAGAGCTACAGTAATTACACTTCATATAATATTTTGTCCAGTACTTTCTGTTTAAGAAGAGCAGTAAATGAGCATTCTCTGAAAGTGATATATCAGTGAGAAATGATGCTTCTCCTAAAAACTGTCTCTGTCCCCTTCTCTCTCTGTGATGTTTTGTTAGGTGGATTGAAAAGTTTTTTCAGTCATCAGTTTCTTGCCAGCTTTTTTTCCTCTACTAGTATGGACTTGCATACTGTTAATAAAGAATAGATTTTCTCACCGTAATTAGTATCTGCTGTTTTACTGATAGGTTTGAAGAGATGCTGTCAAGCTTGATTTCTACTGGATATTTTTTGTTTTTATTCATATTTATATTTTCTTTTAATATTTGCTATTTTGTTTTGTTTTTTGAAACAGATGTGGGGGCTGATGTTTTGGATTTAGCAGAAACAATGGTTGTCTCTGCAGATGGTTTAGTTTATGAACCGGTAAGTTTATTCCATTTTCTTTATAAAGATGGTGCTCTTTATTAGCTGTGACATGCCTTTTTCATTTTGGCTGAACCATACCTCCAAAACTATTATCCAGTCCTGAAGTTGGACCCATGCAGAGTAACACTGAAGTCAGTTATGCTCCACATAGTCACAAAGGTTTGTCCATGCAAAACTGGTTTCAGGATTGGCTATGTGAGCTTAATATGCTCATGCTAGAAAGAAATGCTGTCCAGAAATGTATTTTCATTGTGACCATGGAACTATGTTTTCTGCATGCTCGCTCATTGTTAGTGTGCAAATTTAAGTCTTTAACTTAAGAAAACAACAGCATATTCCCTTGGGTCCGCATTCATGAATAGATTGGAATATTCTATAGCTATTAAGTTACATCACCATTAGGTAGCATGTGTGTTTCTATTGCTGAATTATAACAGCTAACAATTGGCTCTGTATTCATTTTCCTGTCAATTAAATAAATGAAGAACTCCCATTGGCAGCTTTGCTTAATTTTGCTTTGTGTTTCTGTAAAGAGAGAGAGTAGAATCTGAAAATATTTTCTGTTGTCTTCTCCCCCAATTTAGGTGTATTCTTTTAATGTTGGTTCCTTGAGTTTGCTTTTTCATTTTGGGCTTTTCATGTTTTTCCTGTGAAGTGGTTCAACAGACTAACTCATGGACTGTTGTTTATTTTTCAAGTACCATTGTGTGCGCGGTTTTTGTTGTTCTCGTCCAGCTGTTGGAGAACCAGCTTCAAGTGTTACCTAAAGTGCAATTACAAGTTCCTTAATGGATGCTCATTATTGTGGTGTCTTCTTATCTTTCAATTGAGCAGACAGTGATGCATCTGGATATGAGATCTGCTTGATGCTGTTTCCTCAAGTCATCGAGTCCCATAGCAATTATATGCTGCTTCCCTGAAGCAGCCTGCGGGTATGTCTACACAGCAACTAGACACTCACAGCTAGCCCATGCAAGCTGTCTTGGGATAGCAGGGCTCAGGCTACGGAGCAGTTTTGTTGCTTTCTTGATTTCCCAGCTGGGCTGGAGCCCTGTAAAGTGGGAGGCTCCCAAAGTTCAGGCTGCAGCCCAAGCCTGGAAGTCTACACAGCCGTCAAACAGCTCCACAACTTGAGCCCTGTGAGCCTGAGTCAGCTGGCATGGGCTTTGCTGTGTAGACATACCCTGTAAGTCTAACTGCAAGTCAGTACAGTGGGCCTGAGTGAATGGGGTTAAATACCTTGTCCCCGGGGAGTATATGCTGCATCACAGTTGTCTGTTTAGTTGCAGATTGATTGATTAAACCCATCAAGTAGTTCTGTCTGTAATTTCTTGGAGACTGTTCAGTTTACAGTAGCTGAGGAAATGCATATGGCGTTATTGAACCTTTTCACTTCACTGATAATTCTGTGCCAGGAACAACTTGCAAATATTTGATTCTATCCCTCTCCTTTTTCCTTCTGTCTAACAAGAGTCTCTTAGCTGGCCGAGACTGTATATTTTGTAACATTACTGTCAGCCTGTGATCAGAAAGAAACCGCTAAAAGAAGTACCCTAAACAGCCCAATGCTGGTTTGAGTTTGCCAGGTCTCAGAGTAGCTAATAAGACCATGTGCGGTGTCTGTGTTTTTTCCCAGCAGTGAGGTTGCAAGTGAAAGTCAACACCAGAGACAGAAGTCACATTTTCAATCTTTACTGTTTGTGTCTCCTAAGAAATGGGGTCTAACTGCAGCAGCAGCAACAACAGGTCCAGCCCATCTCAACTAACATCTTCTCTTTTCACCAAAAGGACAGTTATTACCATCTTTAGTATCATCTAATAGACTGTAAAAACTCTCTCCAACTAAAGGGAAAGGAAATAAGGGATGTTAAAATGAAAGCCTTACTTAATACTTTACGTTTCAGGTGCTTTAACTGTTTTTCCTTCTTTGCTGTGTCTGTAATAAAAGGTTAAAATGGTGTTCAATGGCGTGTTTGCCATGGCAAAAAGGAGGCTGAGGTTTCGATATACCAAATGCTGAGCCTTGTTTAACACAGTTCAGTGTTGGACCATGACTGCACTTGCTTCTTTTATTTTTAAACTATAGTTGCTACCTTTTGAACTATGTATAGTTATAAAAATCTGTCTCCTAGCTCCACATTGTTAGGATTAACTAATGAAAAGCTAAAATTTAAAGTCCGCTTTGGATTTACTGTATATGGGAAAAGTTGGATAAATCTTTTAGCACAAAATAAAATATTGTTAAATCACCTTCCTTTTTTCTGTTCTGAATTTTGTGGAGAGAACTTTGGTGGGGTGAAGTCATTGGTATTGCTTTCTGGTTATGTGTTACTATGTGTTTTCTTCTTTGTTGCAGGTAATATTTGATCTTACTCCCCAGCAAAAAGAGTGGCAGAGGTAATAGATCATTCTAAAGCACTGATGTGAATGCATGTAGATTGGACAGCGATAGGTCTGCTTTTCTTTTGTCACTGGATATAGCTCCGAGAATGTGCTCTGAGTATACCTAAGTCATGTTTAAAAGAAACAAACCCAACCCTATGTTACCTTGCACAGATACTGCCCATAATCGTGCAGTACACACCCACTGAAACTGAAGCTCCTTTATTTTTCCTCTGGCTTTTTAGAGCTGGCTAGTCAGCATTCGGTGTCTTTGCCATGAATGAGTACTCCTTTCATTTTGTAAAATATAAAACTGTATGATTTATCTATCAGTCCTTGTAATAAACCAGTCCTGACGCATTTTATCTAGTTTAATTGCACGTGCGGTAGTTTTGGTAGTTTCATTATGAACTCATTTGCCATGTTTAGATGTATGTCAGGGTCATTAAACCAAAATAACTCGCCACCTTCAGCAGTTGAATTGATTACTGTTAGCACTTAAAGTTTATTGTTGTTCTCTCCTTCCTCCTTCCTCTTTGATGCAGCTGGGGAGAGAAATGCTCCAATGTACTGTATAACACAACAGTAAGCAGACAAGTGCATATGTGCTTTAATGCGAGACCCTGGAGATTGCATGCAGGACTTTGTTTAGTATGAATTTAGGCCTAGGATTCATTCTGATTTGTTTTTGTTGGAATTGGGAGGTTGGTTGAGATGGTGATGAGGAGGGATGTGTGTATGGAATCCCAAACTGCTGAGTTTACCAATGGAGCTACTGCCAAAGTAAATGAATGGTTGGGCCTGCCAACCTTAACTGTATGCAGTGTTGTTGTAGAGCCGTATCAGTCCCAGGATAGTAGAGACAAAAGGTGGGTGAGGTAATATCTTTTTATTGGACCAATTTCTGTTGGTGAGTGGGAGATGTTTCAGGCTTACACAGAGCTCTTCTTCAGATCTTTTCCTGAAGAAGAGCTCTGCATAAGCTCAAAAGCTTGTCTGTCTCACCAACAAACCTTAACTGTGTCCTTCGCATCTGAAAACTGTGTCACAGAATCTAAAGCCTCTTTAAATTCATGCTTAGTTCTTTAGGAATCGTTTTCTAGTTTTACCATCCTCATGGCATACTATGGGAGTCCAACATCAGTGCTTTTATTTTTATTTTTTAAATTGTGTATATTTGAGCAGTAGGAATGTTTGGCATATGTCTGAATTTAACATACCATCCTTTTGCTGAACTGAGTTGTTTTATAATATGTAACTAATATACCTGACGGTAACTATGAATTTATTTTCTGTTACTCTGTTGCATGCATTCCCACTTACTGTACTCATCTGTGTGATCTTTTAGGATGCTGCAGTTAATTCAGAGTAGACTGCAAGAAGAACACTCCCTTCAAGATGTGATATTCAAAAGTGCTTTTAAAAGTGCTTCAACAGCACTGCCACCAAGGTGAGAGAGAAATTGTTGCATGCAGCTGATTTCACTTTCTCTCATGACTGATTGCTTTCTTTAATTCATTTCTGAAGACAAAGTTATAATGGTGAAGAGACTTGTATGCCTCTGCCTTGCTTCAGGTTTCCCTGAATCCAAAGCCTTTGTCTTAATGTTTTAGAGACTTGCTGGTCTGGGTTGTGAAGAAATCAGTAACAGTCTGAACTGGATTGTATTTTACTTACATCCTTAGTGTGCCAGCAAACACTTGCCGGAAAGGTTGTTACTTTTTTATATGAATCCATTTGTGTGTGTTTAGCATTTTTATGATGATCAGCACCCCACAAGATTCAAGACTCATCACTTACCTGTCATGTATTAATGCTGCTTAAAATTAGTTACAAAATATTTTTGAATATTTTAAACAAATTGTATCTACTTATTTTGATGAGCTACCTTTCTAAAACAATTTCAGAGCCCTCTCTTTCAGTTCTTTCATTTCAACCATCAACAGGTTTTTAACCTGCTTTATCAGGCACTTGCATTTCTAATATAAATAAAAAAATATTAAATCAGTAACAAACATGAATTTTTTCTTTAAAATCATTTAAATAACATATATATAAGACTTACTGTGCATGTCCTTATTTGGTGTAAATTTAAAAAAAAAAAAAAAGTTTCTCCTTTTCCAATGCCAATAAATGCTCCCTCCCATAGTTAGTACACTGTGGTCTACTACACCTTTCCCATGTCTGGGGAGCGACTGTATTCTTTCATCTTAGACCACTGCTCAAGAGTGCTCAGAAGTGATGCTCCCATTTCATTATCTTCTGCTCCCATTTCATTGTCTTCTGGGGTGCCATTTAAACTACACTTTGGGCTGTTTTAACAAACTGTTTTCAGAAGGAGATCTGGAAACTTTCAGGTGACATGGTTATACCAGCAAATGTGAGCAGGGCAAAACTTCTTAAACAGATGTTGAAAACTTTTCTTGGTACATGGTCATTAATTAGCTTTCAGCAACTGTTTGTTTTTTTTTAATGTTTTGTGCTGTTCACCCTGATCAGCACAGCTGTATTACCTGGACAAACCATTTTCAATCTGAGTTGCTGAAAAGTGTTTCATGAGGTGACAGATATCCCAAGGGCCTGAGAAAGTCTTCTCTGTAATTGTTCTGGTTCTTGTCCATCTGGTTAGCCTCATCCCCTAGGAGTCTTGAACATTTGAGTGATGTGTTGAAACTCTGAGTGGCATCAGGCTGGCAAGGATATTGTTTATAAAATGAGCTACGCTTAATTTGTTTTCCTCTCAATGGGGGTGTGTAACTTTTGTGTGCTTAATCTACTATAAAATGTGCTTTTTAACATAGAAGTCCAGATGTTTTAAAGCTCATAATTTGTAATTACAGTTTGTTTTCCCTTTTCTGAATTTCTAGGTTGTACCAGAACGTTTATTTTCCATGGCAGAAGAATATGGTTTTCTAAACTTTACATTGATGCTATTTTTTTTACCTACATATAAAATAATCTCAATTACTGTGTTTTGAGCTGTTTCCCTGTTTCTTGTTCAAACAGGGAGGATAATTCGTTACTGCCTCCAGATGCATGCAGAATTCATGGTCATCTCTATGTCAATAAAGTGGCAGGAAACTTTCACATAACTGTGGGCAAGTATGTTCTTTTCACTTACTGAATCTACCACAAATTGATCAAGACAGATGTGTGTGTAGTTAAGCAAAAAACTTTCTTTGGCTCACTTTTGCCTAGTTAGCTGCTTTTATCGTAATACAGCTTCCCTTTCTGGTCATATTTTTCATATGGTATCTCTCATTTCAAACATCATATTTCTTCATGTCTGGTTGTAGTCAACATGAACTATGGAACTTTTTGAAATGTCTGCTGAAGTAGCTGCTTCTCCTGTGTTCAGCAATGTTGTCATATATCCATAAATTGAACCCTTACAGCTGATTAGATGAACTATTGCCTTTTGTTAACATGTGATAAAGTGACAGCTAATACTTTTAGAATGCTTGTACTTTCCTGTTATCTAATTGGGCCCAACCTTACTATACCTCTAACCCAGAGGTAGGCAAACTACAGCCCACGGGCTGGATCCCTCCTTTCTGGCCCCTGAGCTCCTGGCCCGGGAGGCTAGCCCCCAGCCCCTCCCCTACAGCCTCAGTGTGCCGCACTGCCGGCGCAACGCTGTAGCCGGCTGGGCAGTGCAATTGCAGAGCCGCAGCCTGCCCTGGTGCTCTGGGTGGCACGGCTGTAGCCCCACCAGCCACCAGTGCTCCAGGCAGCACAGTAAGGGGGTGGGGGGGTTGGATAGAGGGCAGGGAAGTTGGGGTGGTGGTGGTCAGGGGCGGGGGTGTGGTTAGGGGTTGGGGCGGTCAGAGGGCAGGGAAGAAGATGGGGGCAGCAGGGGGCAGTCAGGGGACAGGGAGAAGGGGTGGTTGGATGGGGCAGGGGTCCCGGAGGGCAAGTCAGGAATGAGTGGGGGGTTGGATGGGGCGGCAGGGGGCAGTCAGGGGTGGGGGGTCCAGGGGACAGGGAGTAGGGGGTGGTGGATGGGGTAGGAGTCCCGGGCGGGCCATCAGAGGACGGGGGGTTGGATGGGGCAGGAGTCCTGGGGGCGCTGTTGGGGCGAGAAGGGGTGGTCGGATAGGAGGCGGGGGCCAGGCCATGCCTGGCTGTTTTGTTTTTCTCCGCTAACCAGCCCTCCATACAATTTTGGAAACCCGATGTGGCCCTCAGGCCAAAAAGTTTGCCCGCCCCTACTGTAACCGTTCAAGAGCAAAGCTGTCTGTCATAATAAAGGGCATATGTTTCGCAGCACAGATTTTTGTTAGTTGTATGAATGAGATAATATAGTTATAGAAGCATGTTAGGGAGTCATGACTAAATGTGAATCACAGTTTCCTGATATGCTTCTGTAATCATGTTGTCTTGTAAACACTTTAAACTAGAGATCTGTATTGGAAACTTATGCCTCTAACCAAGCCAGATCATTGTGCACTAGCATGGCTGGAGGTGTCATGTTCACATGCCATGTGTGGTTTCTGCAATGACCCTTTCTTGGCCTGTGACTGTGCTCTGATTCTTCTCCTGCCTTGCCGACTGTTCTTTCAGCATCTATATACCTCCTTAAACAGCTCCTCATTCTTTTTCTCTATCCCTGTCTGACATCCCTAAGAGTTGCTGAACCCCCTCTTCTCGCTCTATGGACCCACTGAATAACCATATCTCCTTTTGTGGTTTCAACTATCATCTCTGCTAGACTGAATCCGAAACCTACACCTCTAGTTTTGTGTCTCAAAATTGCCTTTGACATATGTTGTTAGGTGCCCAGCTGTCTTCTCAAGCTCAGTCTGTTCAAAATTGAAGCTCTAATCTCTCCCCTCCTACTCTATCTCCGTTGCCATCTCTTCTGTCCTTCCTGCATCCTAGCACAACCTGTCTTTTCTCTCTCATCCCCTTCATATCTATGCTCTTGCTAAGTCCTGTTGCTTCCTTCCTTCTGGTCGTGTCTTGCCTTGATTATTGTAGTCTTCTAGTGCCTCATCTCCCAATCTTTTATTCCGCACCCCTCACCCCCCATCTTCAATTTCTCCAAAATGCATCTGCTTAGGATAGTCACTCAACTTTTAATGTCTAAATGGTGAAGGAGGGTTTATTTAATTCTGTTAGGTGTAAACCTCACACTAGATCATAGGGTAGTAAAAGCAAGCCTAGAAAGAAAACTTCTTTTTGAGTGTGAAGAGGGGCTGGGGAAGTGTGCCAGTTTTCCAATCCATGCTGGTCCTTTCCCAGTGTGATTCTGGTGTTCCCTTTGTTTTCCTTCTCTCTTTCCTCGTGCTCTTCCAACCTCTCCCAATGCACATACTATAGAGTCCCACAAATGAAACTGATAATCTGCCTACTCACAAGGCAAGTGCAGGGAAATCCATATTAACCCCTGGCACACTTGAGCTGTTACATGGTTGGTCTTGTACTGTATTTGGCCATGCCAGGATTTTACAGCTTTTCCCCTTGCAGCTCTCTGGCTAGACAAAACCTATTGGGGTTTCTAAAAAGAACTTTTTGTGTATATTGGAGGATTTTCATGAGCTTAATGTGTCTTCAGGTGTTACTCTGGTTGTCTGTACTGAGCAACGATGAAAATTTCAATGCCCATTATAAAGGGCTATTTTATTGAAATCAAGGGAAAACTGGTGATTTGCTTTATGGAAACCCCAATTTTTATTATTTGAGCTTCTCCTAAGTGTTCGTTAAATCACCACTTTATCAAACATGTTTTTGCTTTCTTTAGGGCAATTCCCCATCCCCGAGGCCATGCACACTTGGCAGCCCTTGTGAGCCACGATTGTAAGCATTTACTGTCCTCTTTCAAAAAACACTGTTGGTTCATAGCATCTCCTAGCTACTAATTTGGGCATTAGTGTAGTATTGGACACATACTATTGCTGAGATATTTCTAGCTGAGTGATTTGCATTGTAAAAGAAATCGGAGAATAGGCTTCAGTATATTATATTGTAAAGTGACAAATCTTTTCATGCATTTGACATTCACAGACTATCTGTTTATGCTGATTGTGTAACAGTCATAATGTAAAACGATATGTAAAATAATATGTAAATAACAATAAAAAGCATGTTATAATAGTATAGCTTGGATTTCAGAAGTATTGTATAATAATCTGTATTTTTCAGAGAGCTTGTTCCCCTGCAATATTTAGACTATAAAAGGTTTAAAATTTCTGACCTCATAAAGCATTATTTCAGTGTTTAGGATTACTAGTCAGGCTGCTGAATGTATTTTACTGCAGTGTGTGTGTGTGTGAGAGAGAGAGTAAATGTTACTGTGAAAATTTAGCTTTGCTTCCTGACTCTTTACTGTTTAAGCCTCCAATCCTGCAATGGCTTCCATGTGAATTTAATTTTACATGTGTGTATTCCCAATGCAATTAATCATGTGCATAAATCTTTTCAAGATTAGGAACTAAATTAATAAAATTATTCTTGCATTATATAGGTTTGTGCATTTAATTAATAAAACAATTTAATCTTTCCAACACTTTTGGTCAGCCTGAAATGTGAACTGTAAAGTAATTCCAGGTGTCTTTGGCTGCTTCTTGGCCCTTTAACTCTTGGGCTGTTGCAAATGCCTGTACATTTAGATCTACATTGTATTGCCTATAAAAATGGAGGGGAAGTGCCGAGTTAAAATTGAACATACATATTTTTAAATATTGATGCCAGTAAAGCAAGCTTTGCTTATAATAAATACACATTTGGATTTGTGAAAACATTTACAAAAGTGCAAATCCTGAAAACATTTTATATCCATCCTAATAGCATTAAATATTCCAATTGATGCTTTTCCTATTGTGCTGTGGGTGGGGGGGGTGTGAGAGAGAAATGTACAAAATTTTCATATTTCACCAAAATAAACCCCTTACATTTGGTGGTTCTTTTGTGTTGTCTTTTAGCATACAACTTCTCTCATAGAATAGATCACTTGTCTTTTGGAGAGCTCATTCCAGGAATTATTAATCCTTTGGACGGGACAGAAAAAATTGCATCAGATCGTAAGTGTTTCATGATGGAAAAATAATTTAGTATCTGAGATGCTGCTCTGTTAATTCTTAGCTTAAAAACTAACATTTTTCTTGAATTCTGCTACTAACAAATGGTACATTATGGTAAATAAGGAATGCATCATTTAGTTACTCTTTCTTTATCCTGCATCATTCATGGTGTAATCTTTTTTTAACGGTACTTTGCTACTTCTTTGTTGCTTCTGATGTTGATTTGTAGTTGCACATACAAATGTACTGTATTTAAATTATGGCTGAGCACTCACCTGTGTGGACAAATTCCAAAAAGATTTACAGCTGTATGTTACAACTTGGACTTGCAGAGCCAAGTGTCATCATGAAGGAGACTGTCTAGTGGTTAGACTGTAGGACTGAGATTCAGGATTCTTAGGTTCTGTTCCCATCTCTGTTACCGACTCACTGTGTGATCTTTGGCAAGTCATTTACATTTCCTCATTTATAAATTGAGGCTAATATCTACCTCACAGAGGGGCTGTGAGGTTTAATCACGGTTTAGCACGTTCATTGACAAAATATATTGAACTCTTTGGATGTGTTTTGTATTGTAATGTCACTGGTAAGATTACTTACCAGACTATTGAAAAGAAATGGAATTAATTATTTCTGTGACATGAATATTTTAATATGCTAAAAAACTGCAAAACCTTAGACCCACAGACCTTGATCAGACAGCAGAGCAAATGGTGTTACTTTGCTGATTTGAAATACCATTTCACTTGAAATGATCATTTCAGTTGTTTGGTGGTTTGTTCTGCTAGGATGTTGAATGAAGAGGGATTATATTATAAATACATGACAAAATGCTGATTGTCTATGTTAAGGAAAAGTTAGCACATGTGACTCCATTTTGGTTTGGGGCCCACCATTGTCTAACCTCTCAGGTATAATTCGTAACATCTACTATGAGTTCTCTAATGAACTGTCTCATCTAGGGAAACTTTCTGAAAATCCAAACAATTCAGTCCCACTAGTGTTAAGAACACTGGAAGAATTTACATAGACAGACTGTTGGCTTCAGCCACTGTTTTAAAACCACTGCCATAACCCCTACTTCTGTGTGCAGGGTTACATGAGATGGTGGTTAAAACAGCAGTGGCAGCCTGTGGCTTGTCTACAGTAGGGCCCTGGAAAGATTTATGCACATGCTAAACTTCACACACTGAACTGTCCTATTGACTTCAGTGGGACTAATCACAGTGTGTGAAGTCTGGCATGTGCAAAAATTTGTCCGAGGGCCTAACCCTCAAAATTAACACTGATAGAGCCAAACCAGTGTTGTCAACAGTGGGACTTTTTGAAATTGCCCCCAGGGTAGACAGAGCTTAATAGATAATATTCTTAATGGTCTTTTCAGAAAAATACTTGTTTAACAGCTGACTATCTCTCTCAAATGATTTTTACCCTATAATTAGTGTTAATTCAATAGTAAGATTTGTTTTGTTTTAGACAACCAGATGTTCCAATATTTTATCACAGTCGTGCCAACAAAACTCCATACGTATAAAATTTCAGCAGAAACTCACCAGTTTTCCGTGACAGAAAGGGTAAGTCCCAGTTAGAAACCAACCCAAAGAAAAGGTTTTGTTTTAGTGTGTTTGTACTTGTCAAAGGTAGATTGGTTTTTGCTTTTAAAAACTCTTCAGGCAGGTCAGTTTACTAAAATACTCCAGGATATGTTGGGATATTTGTCAGTGATGATATACTGAATGTAAAATATATGTATGTGGCAACACGTGTTCAGTTATTTGCATTAGCGTCTTGCATCCAAAAATCCTGGGTCCCAATGTTAGATTTAATGATTAGCAACTAGCCTTTCTTACTTCACTTGTGGCTAATAATGAAAACAGGTTCCCATAAATTATCCTAATAGGCTTGCATGATAAATACTTAATCCATCTCTATTCCTTTTATTCAACTCCTGTTGGATTGAGTAACCCGAGGGTACAGAACACTACTTTTCTTTGCCTCCCAGCTATTTTGATTTGCATTTGGTGAGGCACCTACTGTTAATCACCCAATCTCTTGATTGTCAAACTTCTGTTATCTTTAGATTTGGTGTTCATTATAAATTCCAAATCTGTAAAAAGGGAAACCCAGCTATTAGTTACTGCAGTCTACTCCTTGCCAAATTTTGTCATGTGAATGTTCAAAGACTGATGTAAATAAGAAAAAAGCATTCTAATATATTCTTGTTACACCTGTCTCATTATCATTTCCCTAGTCAGTGGTTGAGCTCAGGTTGATCTTGATATTTACAAGCTGAAGGAACAGCTCTTTGAAAAGCTCAACTATGAAAGGCAGGCAGGGGATACTGGGCTTAAAAAAAATTGTATAGTAATGATCATTCACTTAAATGTAACTTGTATGAAATTGATTATTCTACAATCTAGTGTTTCCTCACAGTCTTTATTTTGCATTGGGAGCACTATGCTATGCTTCATAGACAATTGTTTTTGCTGTATTATCAAAGTGGGAGAAAAAGGAGTGATTTTTTTTTTTAAATTCAGCAGTGGGACATTCAGGATATTGAAGAAAAGGTGGGGAGGTTATTCTGTAAAGAATTGAACTCAAAACAGGAACAAAAATTAATCAGTGATCTGGATCTTGCAAGATACATTTCAGTCTCCTCACTCCTCCTCCTCATCTAGCATTTTGCCATTCCTCTGCAGGACAGTGTCACTGCTCCTTCCAAGGCACTGCCATCTGGAACAGTTTTTCTAAATCTCTCCACCTCATTGACTCTCCATCTCACTTTACATCACAGCTTTTCTCCCTGTACCTCCTTTCTCTCTTTCTGCTTGGAAAAATTATTTATTTTATTAGTAGTAGTGATTTATTTAACTCTGTAAATCTTTTGGGGATTCAGTTGGTCTGAAAGATGCTACAGAATCATAAGCTCCTAGGAGGAAGTTTTTATGAATAACTGAGGTTGTGGGTGGGATTACAGTGATGTGCCTCGCCAGGCAAGCCTGCCTGTTAATAGTATAGTTCTTCTTTTAAACTAATAAATGGTCTGAGGAAGGCTATTAGAGAGAGAACAGTTTTCCAGAGAAAAATTGTCTAGTGTGTAAGTGGTGGTGTTGTAGCAGACTACAGAATGTGTCCAGAGATTGAAAAACCCAGGATCCACATTGTGCCAACTCCTCATGGTTAAAACCTGACCCCTGTAGGGCCTAATAACGTCCGTAGGAGATACAGTGGGGAACACAGCTTGTCCTTGTCTATGGTGACTACAAAGCCATGGTTAAAGTAATGTTAATTAATGCTGCTGTTTGAAAAATTGTTTGAATATGTTAAAATGTATTACTGTAGAGAAGGCCTGAGCGATAACCAATACCTATACCACATAGCTCCACTTTTCTACATATAGTAGGGCAGATCCTCAGCTGCTGTAAAGTGTTGTAGCTTTGTTGAAATCAATATAGCTATGTCAGTTTATACTAGCTCAGGATCTGGTGTTGATAGGAATAGAAATAGAAAGTAGAAATATTAGACCAAAATGCCCCCAAAAAAGATGGTTTTTCTCTTTAATGTAGCTTTAGAATAACGCTCAGGCTGTCTATAGCAATCAGAAAAGAATCAACTCTTGTTAGTGCATCTTTGGCTCTACATACTGACCTTAACGGCCTCCATCCAGCTTTTTTTTTTTTTTTAAATGTGTAATAAAGTCTGTTGGTATCTGTCCTTATTGCTTAATACAGCCTGTTGGTCTTAAAATTCTGAAAGTACGTATGGGTTTCTTCTGTGATATGGGTTTGTAATTATTGCAATTAATAAAAGCGCTTTGTATGTAGCTGATAAATTTGATATATGACGCTCACATCCTCTTACTTTGGTAACTAAAAGCAGCTGTATATCATAAATATAACCTGGTTATACATGTCAGCTGAATTTACTGGAGAAAGATGAGATGTCTGAAGTTTTCAATCAGTTGTCTCTGATTTTGAGTTTCCAGTATACTGGATGCTCTTTAGTAAAAGGAAAGAGTGTATTGAATTCTCAGATAGGATGAAACTGCTCCATGATACATTGCCTTTCTGTTTAGTTTTGCGCTTTTCTTATGTAGCTTACTTCTTTAGTCTATTCATTGCTGAATATATCTTCAGTGAATTAGTTCTTTGCTACCCTGTGCATTTACTCAGCAGCTCCCAGGTTATTTTATCAACAGCTGTCACTAGCATGCAAATAGCTGCAAATTTTTCAGGATGACTTCAGATAGATGTGACTTCTTTTCTCTTGAAAACCATTCAAAAGAACTTGAATTTCTAGGTTTTAAACTGCTTTGTACTTGACCATCTTAATGATCAAGGAGAGGCAGGAAAGTGAGGATAGTAAGAAGTGTGTTAATTTTGAAGAAAATTCTGAATTTGGGGAGTATTATGACAGTAAGAAATCATATACAAGAAGCTTAGAGAGATGAGAATCAACTTGGGAAGTACAGGCTAATACATCTGGGAGAAAGAAACTGAAACAGAGATTTTCAGACTTGGAAAGTGATGATACCAAAAGAAACCTCTGGGAGACAGTGGGCAGCAAAGGAGATGTGACCTTGCAGCACAGTATGGCAACAGAAAAGCAAATGTCTTTGGGCTACATGTGAGAGGTATCATGTAAATGGCCTTGATGAGATTGTCAGGAGTAGTGTGCTCTGTTCTGGACCCCTCGGTATAAAAGAGTTTTTCACAAATTGGAGGAAGTTATAAAAGTGATTAAGGACACCGATTTGTCTGGTGGTTAGAGCAAGGGGCTGGGAATCAGGAGTTTTGAGTCCTTTTCCATGAGTTCTGACCTACCTGGATGTTTGATTTTTGAGTCCAATTACTTAGTGTGGATTTTCTAAAATGGTCTCTAATTTTGGATTCCTGTCTTTAGACCCATTGGGTTAAAATTTTCAAACATATGAGCCTGATTTTCAGAAGTATTGAGCACCCATGCTCCGAGTGAAGACAATACAATCCGTGGATGCTCAGCAACTCTGAAAATTTGGCACTAGATTTTGAAGGGTCAGCACCCAAATTCATATGTAGGGATCTAATAAATAAACCTACAGCTCCTCATGACTTCACTTGAGGTTGTGGCTACTCAGAAACTCTGAAAATGAGGCCCACATGTCTCAGATGAGGCACCTAGAGGCTGGTTCTTAAGATCTGGACTATAACCTTTCTCAGCCACCTCAGTTCACCACTCTGTAAAGTTGGTACAACGCCTACATGTAGTGAAGTTTAAAGTGCACCTGGATGCTTCATACTTAAGGGAAGAAAACACTTATAGGCTAGAATGTTTCTTTATGACCCAACCCTGTATTAGGGGCAGTGCAAGGCTGCAGCATCCTGGGACATGTGTGGAAGGCTGCACTTCTTCCTGGTGTACAAGGCCATGACCATTATATCTTTCCCTTCCTTTTTGAGGCAATTACAGGGGCGCAGAGAGGAGGCAGTCCCTGGCCCTTACAGGTGTCTGCTGCCCTTATACTCCCAATCTGTACCCCATATACCTGCATAAAGGACAGGGATGATCTGGTTTTAAGCTTGGTCCTTAAAGAAATGAATTAAGTAAACCCGTATCCTGAGAGGAGTGTGTAAATTGCTCAGTTGTAGAATTAAAGGAGGGCAAGTACTAGTCACTGGTATTGAACAAGGGTATGCAATGCAAAGGGCAAGTAAACAGGAAAGTGAATAGTGACTTGCTAGCATGAAGGTCTACAGTATAAAATAGTATCTCATCCCTACTTTGATCAAAATCTAGTTACTATGTGTCACCTTGTTGCTCTGTTGTCTCATGTTGATTACTGACTGTCCTAACAAGTTGCTCTTCGTCAGCCCTGTCCATTAGATATTGCTGTGCATGTGACTGATGTGAGACTACTAACTTTTGTATGTTTCTCTCTTTGCCCTCAGGAAAGAGTGATTAACCATGCAGCTGGCAGCCATGGGGTATCAGGGATATTCATGAAATATGACATCAGTTCACTTATGGTGACAGTAACAGAAGAACACATGCCCTTTTGGCAGTTCTTAGTAAGACTCTGTGGTATTATTGGTGGAATTTTCTCAACTACAGGTAACCATCAATGCATTCCTTCTTGTGACCTACCAGGTAGATAGAATTATGCAACTAAAGGCCATAAATCCAGCGTCCACCCTCGTTACGCTACTCGTTTTGTGAGTTCATGCAATAAGCTATTAGGTATCTATTCACAACTAGTGAGTGGGTTATTGGTTTGTGCATGAAATGCTATGAATTTCTAATACTGTGTATAGAACATCCCCAGTACACTATGGTGGACTTGCCATTTCTTTTCTTTTCTAATTAAAACCATAGTTTGTTCATTACTGGAAGTTCGTGGATATACACTACAAACTGGTGTGACCTCTAATATTCTGTCTGACTCTATACTGTAGTTGGGGCCTAATTCTGCTAACCTTGTCCAAAACTTACTGAGGTAAAACTCCCATTAAAGTCATCATGAGGTTTTTTCCTTGGTAAGTCTTGAATGGACCATAGGATTTGGCCCCTGAGAGAAACAGCTAGCTTTACCTGAAGAGGCATCTCAATTCACTGATTACCCAGAGCCAAAATGAATCATAAAAAGAATCAGGTTCCTCTGTGCCTAAGAATTATTAATACCTTTGCTTTTAACTTGACGAAAGTATCTTCCTATTCTGTACTAAAACTGCTGAAACAGAGACGATTTTAACCTGTGAACATTAGCTGTCTTGTTGAGTGGATGCTTTTTGCCTCACAAAACAGATTTGTCTACGCTGACAGCATTTAATGATGAATTAGCATAACCCGGGCAAAAGCCATTGTATTCTTCTAATTTTATCCATTATCAAAACACTTCAGAGCACTTCATTTGTCTAGAGGAAGGGTCGTACAATGTACTCCGTGTTCCAATGAGAAAATGAATCGTTCACTGAAGTATAGGTTCCTCTAATTTTGAAATTAAAGAAATTAAAAAAAACCATAATCATCAGCCAAATTACATAGGTAATTAATAATGGCTTCGGTGGTCTCTGATCCCCTTTAGTCTTTGAGCTTGTAACCATGCTTGATACCTAGCAGTTGTTTGGTTTTCCCCATCTGCACAATGGCCATTGGCACATCCTTCCTGTTACCTGAAACCACTTTTTTCCCTCCTCTGTGACCTTGTTCCCAGGCAGGCAGTTACTTTTTCCCTGCCTTGCTCGAGTGACGTTTCTGGATTTATCAACAAGCATCTGGCCCAACAAACGGTCTCTGAAACCAATTCCATTTACCTCATGTGAAAGAATAGTTTATTGGCACTTCTAAAGAAATAGAGGGAAAAGCTTAGCATAAAATGTGCCTAGAACAATGCTACAGAAAGCCTCACTAGACTGGCATTGCTGTTTGGTTCTGGATTGCTTCCTGTGGCAAAAAATTCCTTTTAACTCTTATTACCACTGCTAATGGTACAAGGTTTACAGGTACCAAAAGAACCCATGTTATTTCATTGAATAACTTCATTAGCTCTGTAAGCCCTTCAGAGATCACAGCTCTGACTCAAAGGATCAGAGTTGTGCCCCTTGCACTAGTGGTGGCTGGTTTGGAGTCAGATTTGGGATTTTTGGTTATTCAGAGCATATCTCCAATTCATTTGAGGGGCAGCACGTGTGTAGCACATGACCAATGACACGGACATGACCTTTGTGAAATTCATATAGGCTTCTGTCCATTGTAAAAACAGCTTTCAGCTTCTTGTGGGAAGCTGAGTTTTCCTGTCAAGTTTTTTTCAAGTGGGTGGTGTAATAAACTGGTCAGTCTGAATCACAGCTTTTGGTTTTTGTTTCCCCCAAGCCAATGAATAAATAGTAATGCGAATCTCCTTGTTGATTAACTTAATTCCCTGATGCTTTTCTGACACAAAATTTGTTTTATGGAGGGGTCACATTTGCATGGAAAAAAATGAGTGGTTTCCATTTCAAAATAGAAATCTTTGTTAAGAAAATGAAAAATATTTTAAAATGTTTTTTTTTTTTCAGTGCATGCATTGTGGTCAATTGTACTAAAACGGAGTTTAAGTTTAAACTTGATGTGGTGCTGTTATTGCAGAAGCCTCTTTTTACACAGTCCTCATTTTATTCCTTTTAAAAAATCAAACCCTGTTTGATATTACAGGCATTTTACATGGCATTGGAAGATTCCTAGTGGAAATTATCTGCTGTCGTTTCAAACTGGGCTTACACAAACCTACACCTGTAAGAATATTTTCTTTTCTTATAATAGGAATTAAGGAAATAGAACAACTATATACTAGCAAAGTAAAAGATTTTAAAAGATAGCTAGCTGTAATGAAAGAATACAATTGTATGACCTAATCCTGTTCCAATTGAAATCCATGGTAAAACTTCGCTTGATTTCATTAGGAGCATGTTCAGAAGTTTTTAAAAATTGTTTGAACAGCATGGGTCCTTAGCCAGATTTGTAATAAGAGGACAGTGATGTTCCCTGGAAAATCTACTACATAAGTGGGGAAAAAACCACACACGTCTATGGATTTAAGGATCCAGAAAAGCAGAGAATGGAGGACATGCGTATTTAAAAAAAGCAAAATGCAACAGATGAAGTTCTTGAACAAGATATTAATAATGTTTTCGTTTTGTTAGGTCCTACTTCCGGATGGCCATATAAACAACCACTTACCTCTAATTACAGACAACAGTATGCATTAGCATCTCCTTGGGAAACTTTTTTTTCTTTCTTTCTGCCTGATACAGAAGACAATTTTTATAATAAAGAAAACATTGTGCAATATGTTGACACAGTGCTGATGGGAAGCAAAAATCAAGCCTTTTCAAAAAACAGTCTGTGTAATTTGTCTCTTTTAAGTGCACATGGAATCGAAGGAGGCCAGGAAGCCCTGTGAAGCCAACCTCTTCTTGAGCTAGCAGAAGCATTACTGAAGAGAGACAATATTTGCAATGAAACTGAGTGTCTTTGCAAAAACTGCCATCAGCGCTGAAGTGTCAGTGTAGTGATCTGGATTCCAGGCCTGCGAAGTCAGGCAAACACCTACGAAAGCTAACACACATGCAGAATGCAGAGAGATCCCCATGCAGTGTTGAGCTTGCAGTGCAGCAAGCAAGGGTGGCTGTGATAATTGTAGTTTAAGAAGCCAGGATTTGCTGCTAGGTTTTCAGAAATGAGACATGAGTTTTTTTTATTTTTATTTTTTAAATGAGTAGGTAGAGGAGGCTTGGATACTATGCTTATGGAGGTGGGGGGAACTATTGAAAACCCTGAAATAGAAGCTGGCTCAGGGACTAAGACCGAGCCACAGCACTTTCAGCAGTCACTGCCATTCTCCAGTAGCACTATTACCTATCTACAAGAGGAAAAAGTGCTGCAGAGCAGGGAATATGGCATTTCTCTGTGTCTCTTCTTACAGCCGCTTTTTGCCAACAATCCGATTCTCTCCGAGTTTGAGCCAAGGAATCAGGAATAGGAAGTCACTGTTGAAAAGGTGTTTGACCGGACTCATATCTGTTTTCCTATCCCAGGGCTAAACACAGTCTCCAGAAAGTAGGAAACCACCTCTCTGCTATGGCTTAGAAAAGAAATGAATGTCTTGTGATTAGGTGGGCCACAACACTGCTTTTCAAGAATAGACATGTCCTCTACCTGCTGCTGGAACATAAGCTTTGGCAAATAAAAAACAGGAGAGTAAGAGGAGGGAGAAGAGATTGAAGGACAAATGGCTAAGAACAGCAAAGCAATTTATTACTAAATACTGCAGAAGCAAGTAAACTGTCAGCCAGTGAGTCTGCTGGACCACCCCGGGTATAGTAAAGACAATCACCAAGGAACAGGTGATGGCAGAGAATTTGAATAAATTTCTCTGCAGTATAAGTGATGAGGAAGAGTTTAAATTTACACGTCATGAAAGTTTCGGGGGGGGGGGAGGAGGGATGGTGGTTGTTGTTTTTTAAGTAAATGGAGCATCCTGAGCTTTATGCTGGAATACATTAGTGGAGTTGGTGGCGTTAAGAAACTAAAGAACTAAGTACTGTAGCTGAACTACTGACCAAAACATGTCATTAAGAAACCCAACTATTCCACCAGAGAGTACACAGTGTATAGGCTGATTTGCATCACCCTGATTTTTGTAGAGGTAATGCCTCTCTAAATTGTGAGAATTATGCAGAAGAGCATTAAATAAAAAGTGGGAAGGGAAGAACCTGTCCATAATTTGTTTGGATGATTGAAAAAGTCCCAAGTTTAAGGAAACTAGGTCATCTGAGGACAGAGGTAAAGTTTTTTCATAGATTTAAACTGACTGAGATGGGAAACAAAGGTCTTGGCTACCTTCAGCACGGAAACCATACATAGTGACTGCATTAAGGGGCATGGTGCTTCACGTGTCCTTGCAACCTTGTAGTGTATCCACACAGTTTTGCCGTTCTTGATGGAACCAGTCTAGTGCATTCACATGGGTCTTGTATTGCAACTGTGGTACTAGTGCATTCCATCATATAGTGCCCAGCACCTTTGCTAAGAGCAGGGGCTTTTGGGGTAACTTCCAGATATGAGGCACTGCATTGTGAGATGGAGTTAGAGGCAGTTGTACCATTGTAGCTGCCATGCTTGTTGCTACATGTCCATACTGGGGTGAAGCCATTATAGTCTGCGCCAGCTCATCTGGATCTGAGCTGAAGGCTTTGTTCCCAGTGTTACAGCTAACTAGCATTGCAACCACACCTTGGACAGCTATTCTGTGTGGATGCGAGAAGGCACACAAGGGTTGCAAGCATAAGCCATCTTATTACAAGGAATAGTGAACAATAGTGAACAATAGTGAACTTCCCAGTGAACAATATGAATGCTAGCATTGTTCAGTATTATTCTGGAAGGTAGGTGAGACAGGAAACTAGTGAAGTTGCATCTTAAATGTAACTTCTCTTGAATTAGCCAAGTTTAGGGAAGATTGTGACCAAAGAAACATATAAAATGCGTATTTGGGCAGTGTGATGGTTGGTGACAGTCACTATAAACAAGTGTAAGGAAACATCCATAGGAGGGAATATTTAAACCATTCAGAGAGTCCTTCATTATGAATTTGTTACTTCTTTGTAAGTTCTTCAGCTCCAACTTCCTTCAAGCCAGCGTCTTCAGCTGCTGCCACTCTAGCAGATTATTCTCCCTCCTGCTTCTGCTTGCACTGGTTCTGATGACCAACGTTTTTGTTTGTCTCTGCTGAATGCTCTCCAGATTGTCCACATTGTTCATAGTGTAGTGCCCAAATACTGGAAACGGTACTGCAGTTGACGCCTCACCAGTGCCAAGTACAGCAGGACAATTACCTCTTGTATCTTACATATTATACGCCTGTTAATACACCCCAGAACATAAGCCTTTTCTGCAGTTGCATCACATTGTTGACTCATACTCAGTTTGACACCCACTATAACCCCCAGATCCTATTCAACTGCCTGCTGAGTTATTTCTCACTTTGCATTTGTGCATTTGATTTTTCCTTCCTAAGTGTAGAACTTTGCACTTGTCTTTATTTAAATTCATTTTATTCATTTCAGACCAATTCTCCAGTTAGTTGTAATGCCATGTAAAACATTCAAGTATCATCGTGTCCAAATTAAACCCACCTCCCAAGTGCTAGAAACCTCCGACAAACACTGGACATATACTCCAAATATCTGAAAGCCCTCAGAATGGCTGGTTTTCAGGTGCCCACCACCTAGAAACTGCATTGTGTTCTAAGAGGTCAGAAGACAGAATAGTTGAGAAACTGTTATAACAGCATTCTAGAAATTGTGTGTGTGTTGTTCAAAAGTATGTTAACTCTTGCAGACCATAGAAGAAATAAAGGGCAGTAAAAACGACATTAAGTGGGCAAAGCTTGCATCAGAAGAATGATGAGGGTGGAGAAAAATTAGCAGCCACATTTTCCAAAGTAGCCAAATTGAAAGCTCAAAGGGACAACTTGGGTTTGACTTTTCAGCAGTGCTAAGCACCTGCAAATCCCCTGACTTAACTAGTTAGGCTATGTCTGCTCTACAGCTTATGTCGGTATAATTTATGTTGCTTAGGGGAGTGAATAAACCACCCCTCTGAGCAATGTAAGTGCTGGTGTGGACTGTGCTCTGTCCGTGGGAGTTTCTCCCCTCGACCTTGCTGCTACTGCTGCTCGCGGGAGCTAGAGTCGTTAAGCCAATGGGAGAGCACTCTCCTGTCACCTTAGAGCACCTACATTGTAGCTTGCAGCTGCACCACTGTAAGCTCTCTAGTGTCACTGGAGCCTCAGTGCTGAACAGCCACAGCTCCAACAGAAACTGGACACGAGGTTGAGTTTCCAGAAAGAAAGGCACCCCAAACCAAAACTTCCTGAAAATGCTGGTTAGGGCTATTAAATGTGGGAAGGCAAAGAGTAAGATGCAATAATGTAGATCTATATTTACTTGTATACTATTATATTTATAGCTGTATATAAGTACAATGAAGACCGTTGGGAGACTGTTCATATCGTGTATCATAATACAAGAACTAAAGGGCACTTAAAGGCAAGACATTTTAACTGGATTAATGGAAGATCGTTATGTAAGGTATACTTAAGTTGAACTCTTTTCAAGGCACTAGGAAGAATAAAAAAGAGGGACACATGAATACAATCTGCAGTTATGTTAGCTGCAATAATTTTTGGGTGGGGGAAACTAATCATGAGCTGGGTAAGGAACAAATTTCTATTTCTTTCCCCTCCATGCCCTCGAACAAACTGTGATATAATATAACGTATGTTTCTGACTGTTAAGTTATTAGATCCCCTTCCTCATCTGCCATAGGTAGCTGCCAAAGGCAGGATGAGAGTCTAGATGGAAAAATGATCTGACCAGGTATGACATCTACCATATTTCTTAAAGAAAATACAGATGATGTGTCTGTGGGAGAAATGTCAGAATTAGGATGACCATACCCACGATCAAAGACAGGCGTGAGTCTCGACATTCAGGCCCCGAGCATCCTCCCAATATTTTAGTGCTTGTTTCCTTTTAAGGTTGTTGGGATGCTCGAGCTTTGCTTTTAGATGTGTTGTGCTTCTTTTTTGACTTTCATTAAGATTACTTTATAACTTATTTGCACTTGCAGCCTCCTTGCCTTGAAAAGCTTAATCTGTCCCACCTCTTGGCTTCTAGTGCCATACCACATAAGCAATACCATGTACCAGCTACCCTTTCTGAGCCCCTCCTGGCTGTGGCTTTTTTCACTTCCTTATTGTTCAGCCTGGTGACTGGTTGCCCTTGTTGCAGCTAAATCGATACTGAGTCTCACTACTGCTACTACTTTGCTTTCTTCCTTTGCCTCTGTGGCTTCAAATACAGGGTTGGACTCAGAGGAGGCAAAGTGAAGGGAATAAGTTGGGTGCATGGATAAGAGAGAGAGAAATTCTGCTTAAGACTCTTTTCTAGAGGAAACATTAGAGGGGCATTTACTGCAGTAGATTTAAGAAAATCATCATCTTGTGTAGAGGGCACTGGTGTGAAAATCATCCAAGCGAAACTGCCTAATTTGTGAGTTTAGATGAGGGTACTTGGGTAGCCCTTTGTGATGTTCGCGCTCGCTCTCCGAGTATGTATGTGTATATATGTGTAATGGTGTGTGAAGCCTATCCAGGTGGAACTGCTTCTGCAGATGTGCTCAGTCACAACTGTGAGGCACTTCAGTCTCAAAAGGTAATGTTCTCTCTTTGCTGTATCCCAGTGCAGGATTCTCTTTGGATTTTCAGGCACTACCTTGACCATCTGACTCAAAACCACCAACACATCTCTACCTGGCTGTTAATTGTCTTTCTATCTGTTACAGCTGTTTCTGTGGTATAAACTCAGCTGTGATCCTCTCTGTATACTACACCAGCTCTGGAGGGGTAATAGTTGCACTGGAGGACAGGACCAAACTCTCAAGTGTCCTGAAGCGGGGCTGAAAGCAAAGAGGAAAGCTTTGGGACTTACAACATATAAGGCTTTACGTTTCTGTGTTTTGTTTTTTTTTAAGAGGAAAGAGTCAGTGCAAGTACAAAGCAAGGGGATGTAAAATTGAGCTGTCACAACCATGGCATTTAAGTTCCTTCTTAATAATTTTTTAATGCAACCAAGCACTGTAGTTGTTTCTTAGAACAGTGGTTCTCAAATTTTTGTACTGGTGACCCCTTTCACATAGCAAGCCTCTGAGTGTGGCACCCCCCCCCCCCAAATAAATTAAAAACACTTTTTAATATATTTAACACCATTGTAAATGTTGGAGGCAAAGCGGGGTTTGGGGTGGAGGCTGACAGCTTGCAACCCCCCATGTAATAACCTTGCAACCCCCTGAGGGGTCCCGACCCTCAGTTTGAGAACCCCTGTCTTAAAAGATGTGAGATCAAAATCATTTGATTGGGAGGGAAAGTGTCCAGGGAAAGGTTTGTCTCTGCCTTAAAGTACTCCACAGTGTGAAAATATTTGAGAACAACTGTACTATGTGCACCTAGTCTTGCCTTGGTAGTTTATTCCATATGTTAATTTTTTATGTAATGACCTTTCCATCAAAATTCATTTAGTGCTGGCTCCTGTATTGGGGCCCTGGGAGTAGTTTGGTATTTTGACAAAACATCCTTGCACATCTGTATTCTACACCCCCCACCCACCCTTAAAAACACTTTGTGCATTTTGAAGGAACTCCACTTGCCCCACAAGAAGTCTAGCATTATGGCACTTGGCCTTTAGCTTCAGCAGGGGTCAGTGGGGCTCCTGAGTTAGTCAATGATGCCATTTTGTTCAGCAGGACTGGTTAGTTGCTCCTTCTCTTTTCAACCCTGTGGATCAGTGCTCTGTGTGCATAGAATTCCCAGCTCCTGTTGGCCAAGGCGGCAGATTATTCTCTTTCAGTGAGGTCTTTTCTCATTCCTGTCAGGTGGTGTGTCTAATCTTAAATTCTTTGAGATGACTACAGTGAGTGGTCTTTGCTGTTTGAATACAAGAATCTGCTCTGTGGACAGCAATGGCTGGCAACGGAAGAATTGTTTTCTTAACCAAGGAGGGAGCTAACCCACAGCTTTGGCTCTGTGTACACCTTGTCTTTTTCACTGGCACCATTTCATTCCAGACTCAACACCTGAGGAGCATGTTAAGGATTGTGAGTAGGGTAGACCAGTGGTTCTCAACCTTTCCATTCTACTGTACCCCTTTCAGAAGTCTGTCGTGTGTACTCCAAGTTTCACCTCACTTAAAAACTACTTGCTTACAAAATCAGACATAAAAATACAGAAGTGTCACCACACACTGTTCCAGAAAAATTGTTTATTTCTCATTTTTACCATATAATTATAAAATAAATCAATTGGAATATAAATATCATACTTACATTTTAGTGTATGATATCTGGAGCAGTATAAACAAGTCATTGTCCGTGTGAAATTTTAGTTTGTACTGACTTCACTAATGCTTTTTACGTAGCCTGTTGTACAACTAGGCAAATATCTCTAGATGAGTTGATGTACTCCCTGGAAGACCTCTGCGTAGCCCCAGGGGCATGTGTACCTCTGGTTGAGAACCACTGGTGTGGAGGGTCACAGTAGGTTGACGTAAAGGGTAATTATGTAACACATTTGTCAAACCTACTTGCACAGCAGCTCCAACACACAACCAATGCACCTCTGTGCTGAGAGTGCTGGCCAGTGCTCTGCAAGGCTGGGGGAATGGAACGTCTTTCCAGGTGCCCGAATGTAAGTCTCAGGGTAAATGAAAATGTAATTGTACCTGCCTTATGCCTTGCCTGTCCAGGGTTGAAAGCCTGCCAGGCGGGGTTATTTTATAGTGCAGCCACATCACTACTCTGTTATTTTTTGTATGTTATATAATGTATGAGGCAGTTTGAGATAGAGGAAGAAACTCCAGAAGTCTTATTCTCTGTTTGCTCATTGGAATGACTGTGATCTCTTTTCAGAGTAGCAGCCGTGTTAGTCTGTATCCGCAAAAAGAAAAGGAGGACTTGTGGCACCTTAGAGACTAACCAATTTATCTGAGCACGAGCTTTCGTGATCGACAGCTCACTGCATCGGATGCATGTAGCTCACAAAAGCTTATGCTCAAATAAATTGGTTAGTCGCTAAGGTGCCACAAGTACTCCTTTTCTTTCTGTGATCTCTGTTGCTGGGAAGAGGTAGGGCTGAAATTCCCCACAGAGCTTCCGGCAGGTGGGGTTTATATACTGGAATTAAATTGGTGGGGAGGGGTGGTTTTTTGTGGGGTTTTTTTGTTTGTTTTTTTTCCCTTCAGCAGCCTTTTTGGGATCTTTGTTTGAGAGTCTGAAACAGTGCAAATGGGTTAAGGCCCAAACTTTGTTTTCACATTTTTATTGATGGACCCTTTTTGTGAATAAGAGGGATTTTTTTTCCCCATTCCATTATCCCCACCTTGTACTCACGCATTCTCAGTAACCAGTTGAGTGATGTTTTGTACGATGACACTGTGCAGCATATTGCTGCATTTCCCAGGACACCGACAACCTAATATTTGACTATTTTATGTGTTTATCAGAAAATTGCAAGCCACATGCTTCATTACAGCCTTCTCGTTGACCTCCCACAGCAGGAAGAGAAGGATTGTGAGGAGAGAAGGAAAGTAGCCTAGTCTAAACCACAGTATGAGCATCGCTCTGATGATGCGCTCAATGATTTGGGACAAGTAACTCCCCCTCTCTGCCTCAGTTTCCCCATCTGTACAATGGGGACAATGATACTGACCTACCTCACAGGGCTGTTGTGAGCATTGATTAGATGTTTGTAAAGCACTAGGAGAATGGAAGCACTACAAATGCTGTGGAATTGTTAGATTTTGCTGAAAATGTGTGTGGCCAAGTATTTGTGTTCCCTTGTTCTCGGACACCTGGGCAGACTCTGTTGCGGAGCTGCCATTTGCCTGGTGCTAGATGGGACTGGCAGTTACTGTCAACTTAATTTTCACAGATTTTTTTTTTTCAAAGCTGCAAATGCAAAGGAAATGTACAATGACCATTCCCAGTTCCACGGTATTATCAGTATTATACACAAACAGTGCTCTGTGGAAATGTGCCCTTTTATCACACTTTCCAAAAACAGAAGCTGATGATATTTCTGTACCAGGATTTTAAGTCCCTCTCCTTGGGTATTTCTGGCTAGAGTAACCTAGCAAGAAAACTGTGTTTTTGAAGTCATCACTTGTATTGTAACAACATTTTTAGGGTGTCAGTCCAGGAAATAAAAGATTTGCAGGTGTGACAATGTGTAAACAGTATTTATTTATTTCTAGACTATGAAATAAACTCTGGTCAGAAATGGAGCTATTTGACTGGCTGTCAGCACTGTCAAACTCCTTCTGTAGATAAATTGCAAGGACTACACAAGTCTAACTGGTTTTAATTTGTTGGCTGAGCAAAATGGGGCCCTACACTTGACTTGATGGCAATTCAGTTTGTTTGTGTCTGTCTAATGCGATAACTGCTAACACTGAATCCAAAAAGAAAAGGAGTACTTGTGGCACCTTAGAGGCTAACCAATTTATTTGAGCATAAGCTTTCGTGAGCTACAGCTCACTTCATCGGATGCATAAAGTGGAAAATACAGTGAGGAGATTTATATACACACAGAACATGAAAAAATGAGTGTTTATCATACACATTGTAAGGAGAGTGATCACTTAAGATGAGCTATTACGAGCAGGAGAGTGGGGTGGGAGAGAGAAAACCTTTTGAAGTGATAATCAACGTGGGCCATTTCTAGGAGTTAACAAGACCGTCTGAGGAATGGAGGGGGGAGGAATAAACAAGGGGAAATAGGCTTGAATAGAGACTGGGAATGGTTGAGTCATTATACAAAGTAAAACTAAGTTAATTGTATCCAATTTGCAAATTAATTCCAATTCAGCAGTCTCTTGTTGGAGTCTGTTTTTGAAGATTTTTTCTTGAAGAATAGTCACTTTTAGGTCAGAAATCGAGTGACCAGAGAGATTGAAGTGTTCTCCGACTGGTTTTTGAATGTTATAATTCTTGATGTCTGATTTGTGTCCATTTATTCTTTTACATAGAGACTGTCCAGTTTGACCAATGTACATGGCAGAGGGGCATTGCTGGCACATGATGGCATATATCACATTGGTAGATGTGCAGGTGAATGAGCTTCTGATAGTGTGGCTGATGTTATTAGGCCCTGTAATGGTGTCCCCTGTATAGATATGTGGGCACAGTTGGTAACAGGCTTTGTTGCAAGGATAGGTTCCTGGGTTAGTGGTTCTGTTGTGTGGTGTGTGGTTGCTGGTGAGTATTTGCTTCAGGTTGGGGGGCTGTCTGTAGACAAGGACTGGCCTGTCTCCCAAGATCTTTGAGAGTGATGGGTCGTCCTTCAGGATAGGTTGTAGATCCTTGATAATGCGTTGGAGGGGTTTTAGTTGGGGGCTGAAGGTGACGGCTAGTGGCGTTCTGTTGTTTTCTTTGTTGAGCCTGTCCTGTAGTAGGTGACTTCTGGGTACTCTTCTGGCTGTGTCAGTCTGTTTCTTCACTTCGGCAGGTGGGTATTGTAGTTGTAAGAATGCTTGATAGAGATCTTTTATAGGTGTTTGTCTCTGTCTGAGGGGTTGGAGCAAATGCGGTTGTATCGTAGAGCTTGGCTGTAGACAATGGATTGTGTGGTGTGGTCTGGGTGAAAGCTGGAGGCATGTAGGTAGGAATAGCGGTCAGTAGGTTTCCAGTATAGGGTGGTGTTTATGTGACCATCGCTTATAAGCACTGTAGTGTCCAGGAAGTGGATCTCTTGTGTGGACTGGTCCAGGCTGAGGTTGATGGTGGGATGGAAATTGTTGACATGAGAGATGGGATAGAGAGGGTCTGCAACAGGTTCCTGAAATAAAGGGAGATGGGAGGGTGACGCACAGGGAGCTTGTGGGGTATGTGTGGAGGGATGCAGGGAGTCTCTGGTGTGTAATGTGCTCAGTCTACAGGCACAATGGCGTGTGTGTCCCCAGTATATAAATGCCAGTATAAAATTGCAATAAGCACTCACCTGTTGCAAGCAGTGAATTAGGACAATGATTGCTTTTCTGGCTTTGTGAAAACCACTGTGCGTTGAGCACTCTAAATGTGTTCTCAGTGTTTCTCAGGTGATGTAAATTGACTTCAGTGGACAGTGAAGGATTTACACCATATGAGGATCTGGTATCTTATCTTTCACTCCCAGTCAGTTGAAATTAATCTTGGGATTTAATACAAATAATAGTTCAGTACTAATGCAAAATTATCTGCTAGCTGTTTTTAACAATGCAGGTATCATACTGTCTCCCAGTAAACTCAGAATTATCCACATTTAATCCAAAGCTGTATTTTTCAGATGTGATTGGCAGACACCAACAACACAAAGTTTAATTGAAACCATATTATTCATTTTACAAAGAAACCAAATCTGAGCCGAGTTGTTGGCATGTGTCTTAATAATGCTTGTTAGACTCAGTTCTCTACTGATTTAAAACAGTCTTATATACAGAGGAAATTAAGTATCTCAAGTTTGTAATTTTAGAACAAGGACGCTGCAGATCTCGCAGGCGCAGGAGGTGATATACCGGTACGAGTACTCTCATACTTTTCCTCCTGAGCAGAAAAGGGGAATGGTTCAGAAGCCACCAGATTTTCTCTACTGCAAAGGCATGTATTCTCCACTTCTTCTGTAGTGTAGTTATACCTGGAGAGGAAAAAAAAGAGGGGAAAATAATGAGCAGTGGGTTGGTAATACATGGACATTTAAATACAAAATCCACTATCAAGATGCAAAAATAACCCATTAAGTTATCATTTACAGTTCTATTTCACAATATGTTACTATATGGAAAAATCTCAAACATTTGAAAGGCTCAGCATTAAAAAGAACAAGGAGAATATGTAATGTACGGTTGGAAAGTCACAGGCTCATTGTCCAGTTAATGATACAAACAGAACAACACCACTGGAGGTGTGGAGCCACATCTTGGCCCAGGCATTGATCCCTTCATTCTGGTGGCACAAAGAGGCTGGAAGAATTTTGCAATAAATATATTTGAATAAAACATAGTAACTTACATTGGGGTTTTTTTTGCGGTCACCAGCACATTTTGCCATCTGAACCTTGTTTTTACGGTTACTAATGTTAACTGGTTTCAGAGTAACAGCTGTATTAGTATGTACTCGCAAAAAGAAAAGGAGTACTTGTGGTTAACTGTTACTTTCACAGGTGCTTGCTTGCATTCCCCCTTGCCTATAAAGGTAAAGTCCACCAGAACTGAAACTGTACTAGACAAATACATTTGTAAAGACTTATCCTGAGACCTGCCTGTCCAGTCATGACTTATAAGTAAACCTGTTAAGTGGTATTTAATTTATTCCCAATGTATTCAGCATATACCATGCAGAAAGTGAGACACAAATTGGTTGTTTAAACAATGGGTCAGTTCTTTACGATATTTGAGATAGTGAAGATTCATTCCAGTATATAAGCTGTTTTTTGTGTCCCACTTTTCCAATACTACTTCTAAACAAGTGAGAAGAGGGCAAATCTGTTTTTTTAAAAAAACCTACTTCATCTGAAAACAACTCACGTAATAATGCATCCAGTGAAGTGAGCTGTAGCTCACGAAAGGTTATGCTCAAATAAATCTTTAAGGTGCCACAAATCCTCCTTTTTCTTTTTTTGGATACAGACTAACATGGCTGCTACTCTGAAACCTGTCACATAATAATGAATGTGTCTTTTTAGTACTTATGTCAGACCTTAAGCAACTGGATATGCAAAGGAGAATTTTCACTTTTTTTTAAAGGAAGTTAGTAGCCCTTTTCCTTGTGCAAACAGGCTTGAAAATGCAAATGATCATGAAACCAATTGCTCAGGTTGAAAGAAACAAGCAGCTGGGTTCCACTTCTGCCCCAGGCACACAGGTGCTGAACTAAAGAGCCCAGGCCCTGCCGCATTAAGATGAATCAGTTCCAGTTGGAGTATACACCAAAATGGCAGTCGCTCCTGCATTTCTCAGGCTAGCCCTGTGTATAGTTGCGGGACTATGGTGCACGCAAACTGGCAAAAATGTTCCAAAAGACAATGACCCCATTCCCCCCCACCCCCAATTCAAAAATATCAGGGCTGGTTCTGCAAAGTAAGCCAGCCACGGGCCTGAAACGCCTGACAGGAATTGCTGCTTTCCCTCCCCAAACATGTCACTAGTAGCAGAGTTCCGTTATTACAGGTGAGATTTCGGAGTAGTAGCCGTGTCACTCTGTATTCTCAAAAAGAAAAGGAGGACTTGTGGCACCTTAGAGACTAACCCATTTATTTGAGCATAAGCTTTAGCTGTAGCTCACGAAAGCTTATGCTCAAATAAATGGGTTAGTCTCTAAGGTGCCACGAGTCCTCCTTTTCTTATTACAGGAGAGGGCACCCTACTAACGATCATGCTGCTGGACCCTGCCATTGGTGCCAGCGCTCTCCTCGAGCTGTCGGTAGGGAAGGAACTGGATGTTGTGTTAGGCAGAGCGTGTCTGAATAGCTGTGCCCGAACACCCAGGCTGTGCCCACAGTAAGAGAACTCAAACCAGCACTTCTTCACTGGTACAGCTCCTTCTGGGGGAGCCAGTGATTACACGGACCCATGTCTGCAACCCCTGTGCAGGGGTTGCAGTCTCTATTCCAGTCCAGGGGCTATGGAAAGGCCAGAGGGGAGCTGAAGGCTCCCCTGTCACCTGCACATGGGCAGGGTGGGTGGATTTCAAACCCCCAACTCCCCGGCAGCAACTCTGTGTAAAGCCCACTTAGTCGGGCTTGATGTAGGGTGGCTGGGGGGAAATTCACTTTCTAAGTGGAGTTTCACTAAAACAGAATTAACCATAAACAGGCTTTACTGTGCTATTGACACTGGGCATCACAGCTCAGTGTAACTTCTATGTAAAAGTAACTAGCTCTGTACAAGTCTAGCAGAATTTCATCATATTATATATTCTTGACACCTGTTTAAAACACAAACCACACTAGAATCTATAGATTTATCATATGCCCTATATGGTAACATTCCCTATTGCTTTTTAACCTTGTTTTTAAAGGTTGGGGTGTGGCTATAATGCTCCAAGCAGCCCTGGAGATCAAAAGCCCTTTGCTTATCTACAGATCAGATTAAGCAGCTGCAGTGGCAACACTGGCTACCCACCTAATGCCCCTCAACAGGGGCATCCAAGTGTTTTACAGAGAGTTGTTAATAGTGGTGTCTCCATTTTAGAGAGACAGAAACTGAGGCACAAAGGCATTGAGGGCATCTGCGCTACAGTGTAAGCCCAGAGTTCGAACACAGCCTCAAGCCTAACTCCCCTGCCTTCCATCATCTCACAAATTGCGCTAACTCAGGCCCTGGATCCAGGACCCCACAGAGACAGATGGCCCAAGCCTGAGAGGTGCACCTTATTAGCTTATGTTAGTAAAGTCTTGAGATACCATTTTAAAAGAAAGGCCATTAGGAAAATTTGAATCTGTTATTTTATATATGTTATGTACTTTGCTGCACCAATCTCTGCTTGCGACTGTGCTGAACCAGCACTGTTAAGCCCTCAGCCGTGCACACGTACAAGAGGCATGGATTTTCTAGATCAGCAAATGTCTGGCCAATCTAAAATAACATCAAATATAAATATGAGTGGATGAGAAACTACAATGTGACCAAACAAGATACTAAGTCAGTATTAATAAATTCAGTGGGCATGTGGTAAGGGTATTACTTTCTTGTAAAATATCATGATTTTGAGCACTGTATATTGCTCTGCCAAAGTGTTTAGGAATAATTTTAAAAGGTGTTTGTTTTTTATATATATATTCTCTGATTTCCTCCCAGTGTTATCTTTACAAGGTCTCTGATCTCTTTTTGTGTGTGTTGCTTTTCACCGTTTAAGTTAGGTAAAGAAAACATAACTCAGCTATTCTGGTTGCCTGATGAAACTGCATAAGCAATTAACACACCACTAGAAGAATGTCCTTAAAATTCTACATCTACTTACATACTTTACTGGCTTGGAATGTTACAGCAAGAACCATCAAATTATTGCTGTTTTCCGGGTGGGACTGTTAAGGGGCCCCTTCTCCCATGCTAAGAAAGCCCTAATTTATCCCATAGGCCCCAATTCTGTAAAGAGAACCATATGAGATTATCCCTGTGCACCTGTCTGGAGCTCCCATTGGAGTCAGTGGGAATGACTGTGCTAAATAAACTTGTAGTCAGTGGGGGGCTAGGCAGAAGCCAGGATCTACCCATGCAGCAATCTTTGAGGGATTGAGGCCTTAGTGGTCAATGCACAGTGTGGAAATAACCCTTACAGTTTCAAAACACTGCACAAGGGGTTTAGCCATATGATTTCCAGAGACTTTAATGGGGTTCCCCTGGCTAAAATGCCATCCAACAACTTGAGCATGGAGAGGAAGTTTGTCTCCTTATCTATCTGTCCCCTTGAATGAAAAAGTGAAATGAATGCATAATGTCCTGTTTTACACACTTAGCCCTGGTCTACACTACGAATTTAGGTCGGATTTAGCAGCGTTAGATTAGTTTAGCCCTGTACCCGTCCACACTACAAAGCCATTTTTCCGACTTTAAGGACTCTTAAAACCGGTTTCTATACTCCTCCCTGACGAGTGGATTAGCACTGAAATCGACCTTGCTGGGTCCAGTTTGGGGTAGTGTGGATGCAATTTGACAGTATTGGCCTCCGGGAGCTATCCCAGAGTGCTCCATTGTGACCGCTCTGCACAGCACTCTCAACTCAGATGCACTGGCCAGGTAGACAGGAAAAGCCCTGCAAACTTTTGAATTTCATTTCCTGTTTGGCCAGCATGGCAAGCTGATCAGCACAGGTACTATGCAGAGCTCATCAGCACAGGTGACCATGCAGTCCCAGAATCTCAAAAGAGCTCCAGCATGGACCAAACGGGAGATATTGGATCTGATCGCTGTATGGGGAGACCAATCCATGCTACCAGAACTCTGTTTGAAAAGACGAAATGCCAAAATATTTGAAAAAATCTTCAAGGGCATGAAGGACAAAGGCTATAACAGGGACCCGCAGCAGTGCCACGTGAAATTTAAGGAGCTCAGGCAAGCCTACCAAAGAACCAGAGAGGCAAACGGCCACTCCGGCTCAGAGCCCTGGACATGCCGCTTCTATGATGAGCTGCATGCCATTCTCGGGGGTGCCCCTACAACTACCCCAGCCCTGTGCGTGGACTCCCTCAATGGACTCTCACGCAACGGGGATGCGGATTTTGGGGACAAAGAGGAGGAGGAGGAGGTTGAAGCACAGCAAGTAAGCGGAGAAACCATTTTCCCCAACAGCCAGGAACTGTTTCTCACCCTGGATCTAGTACTCTCCCAACCCAACGAAGGGGGGCTCCCCGACCTAGAATGTGGAGAAGGGACCTCTGGTGAGTGTACCTTTTGTAAATATAATACATGTTTTAAAAGCAAGCGTGTTTAATGATTAATTTCCTCTGAAGACTTGGGATGCATTCGCGGCCAGTACAGCTACTGGAAAAGTCTGTTAAAGTGTATGGGAATGGAGCGAAAATCCTCCAGGGACATCTCAATGAAGCTCTCCTGGATATACTCCCAGAGCCTTTGCAAAAGGTTTCTGGGGAGGGCAGCCTTATTGCGTCCTCCATGGTAGGACACTTTACCATGGCAGGCCAGCAGCATGTAATCTGGAATCATTGCATAACAAAGCATGGCAGCGTATGGTCCCGGTGTTTGCTGGCATTCACAGAACAGCCGTTCTTTATCTCTCTGTGTTATCCTCAGGAGAGTGATATCATTCATGGTCACCTGGCTGAAATAGGGGAATTTTATTAAGGGGACATTCAGAGGTCGCCGTTCCTGCTGGGCTGTTTGCCTGTGGCTGAACAGAAATCATCCCCACTGTTAGCGACGTGGTGGGGGGACGGGTGAAGAGATCATCCCAGATAATTTTGTGTGTGGGGAGGGTGGGGTGGGAGGTTAGTTCGGTTTGTGCTGCACATTAACCTGAAAACCACAGCCCCTCCTTTTAAATGGCCAACCCTTTTTAAAGGGCAAACCCAACAGGTTCTTGGTATGTGAAATGAGGGTGCTGCTGTTTAAAACCATTCCCACATGTTAGGAAGGTTAAAGAAGCCAAAAGACTGTGGCTTACCATGTCTGCCTGCAAACTGAATTCTGTTGCCCGCAGGCCCTGCCTGTGTGATCTCTCACACCATACCGACAGGCCCACCATATAAGAGGCAAAATGCGACCTTGTGAAGAATGCACATATGTAATGTTAACAGCTTGGTTCACCATGAAAGAATCTACCCATTGTTCTCTAAAATGTCTCTTTTTAAAGACTAATCTCCCTTTTTTCCCTCCCGCAGCTGCAAATGTTTCATCGCTCCATGTATCATCTCCATCCCAGAGGCTATCAAAGATTAGAAGCCAAAAAAAAAATGCACTCATAATGAAATGTTCTCTGGGCTTATGCAGGCTTCCCATGCTGAAAGAGCCCAGCACAAGACGTTGAGGGAGACAATGTCAGATCCAGGAAAGCACAAAATGAACGCGAGGACAGGAGGGACGAGTGAGAGGAGAGGAGGGGCAAGCGCGAGGACAGGAGGGACGAACGAGAGGAGTGGTGGCGGCAGCGTGATGAGAGGAGGCAGGATGCAATGCTGAGGCTCCTGTAGGATCAAACTGATATGCTCTGGCATATGGTTGAGATGCAGGAAAGGCAGCATGAGCACAGAACGCTGCTGCAGCCCCTGTGTAACCAACTGCCCTCCTCCCCAAGTTCCATAGCCTCCTCACCCAGACGCCCAAGAACGTGGTGTGGGGGCACCCAACCACTCCACCCCAGAGGACTGCCCAAGCAACAGAAAGCTGGCATTCAATAAGTGTTGAAGCACAGTGTGGCCTTGTCCTTCCGTCCTCCCCTCCTCCACCACCCCACCCGGTGCTTTCCTCACCCCTCCCGAGCTACCTTGGCAGTTATTCCCCCATTTGTGTGACAAATTAATAAAGAACGCATTAATTTGAAACAATGACTTTATTGCCTCTGCAAGCGGTGATCAAAGGGGGGAGGGGAGGGCGATTGGCTTACAGGGAAGTACAGTGAACCAAGGGGGCGGGTTTTCATCAACAAACAAACAAACAACTTTCACACCGTAGCCTGGCCAGTCATGAAACTGTTTTTCAAAGCTTCTCTGATGCGCAGCACGCCCTGCTGTGCTCTTCTAACCACCCTGGTGTCTGGCTGCACGTAATCAGCAGCCAGGCGATTTGCCTCAACCTCCCATCCTGCCATAAATGTCTCCCCCTTACTCTCACAGATATTGTGGAGCACACAGCAAGCAGTAATAACGATGGGAATATTGGTTTTGCTGAGGTCTACCCGAGTCAGTAAACTGCGCCAGAGAGCTTTTAAACGTCCAAATGCACATTCTACCACCATTCTGCACTTGCTCAGCCTACAGTTGAACAGCTCCTGACTACTGTCCAGGGTGCCTGGCTTCATGAGCCATGGCCTTAAGGGGTAGGCTGGGTCCCCAAGGATAACTATAGGCATTTCAACATCCCCAACGGTTATTTTCTGGTCTGGAAAGTAAATCCCTTGCTGCAGCTGTTCCCACAGACCAGAGTTCCTGAAGATGCGAGTGTCACTGTACCTTTCCCAGCCATCCCACGTCGATGTTGGTGAAACGTCCCTCGTGATCCACCAGTGCTTGCAGCACCATTGGAAAGTACCCCTTGAGGTTTATGTACTGGCTGCCTTCGTGGTCTGGTCCCAAGATAGGGATATGCGTTCCGTCTATTGCCCCACCACAGTTAGGGAATCCCATTGCAGCAAAGCCATCCACTATGACCTGCACATTTCCCAGAGTCACTACGCTTGATAGCAGCAGGTCAGTGATCGGGTTGGCTGATTGCATCACAGCAACCCCCACAGTAGATTTGCCCATTCCAAATTGATTCCCGACTAACCGGTAGCTATCTGGCGTTGCAAGCTTCCACAGAGCTATTGCCACTCGATTCTCAACTGTGAGGGCTGCTCTCATCTTGGTATTCTGGCGCTTCAGGGCAGGGAAAAGCAAGTCACAAAGTTCTATGAAAGTGCCGTTACTCATACGAAAGTTTCGCAGACCATTGGGAATCGTCCCAGACCCGCAACACTATGCGGTCCCACCAGTCTGTGCTTGTTTCCCGGGCCCAGAATCAGCATTCCACAGCAAGAGCCTGCCCCATTGCCACCAGGATGGCCAAATTGCCGAGGCCCGTACTTTGAGAGAAGTCTTTGTCCATGTCCTCCACACTCTCCTCACTGCGCTGCCGTCACCTACTCGCCTGCTTTTGGTTCTGGTTCTGCATATACTGCTGGATAATGCGTATGGTGTTTAGAGCAGTCACAACTGCTGCGGTGATCTGAGCGGGCTCCATGCTTGCCATGGTATGGCATGAGCAGGAGAGCAGAGTGGCAGTGGAAGCGACTGGTGGATGACGATGCTGACAGCAATATGGTGCTCGCATGGAAAAAGGCTCAAAACGATTGTCAGCCGTTGCTTTTGCAGAGGGAGGAGCAAGAGGTAGGCTGGCAGCAGACAGTGCTGCTGGCTGGGAGAGCAGCCTGAGGCAGAATGGCCCCCTCACAGATTGAATTCTCAACCCTGGGTTTAGCAGGCCAATGCTCAAACCACTGAGCTATTCCTCCTGCCAATATTCCAGGCAGGACTGAATCTCCATTAGACAAAACTTAAAGAAGAGAATGACCTGAGTCACACCCATTTATGTGCAGGCGCCCCGACAGACCTCACCGAGATCTGCCAGGAGCACCCATGTCTGCCCAGGCGCCCCGACTGAACTGAGCAAGGCCAGCCAAGAGCACCGAGGGAACAATGAGGACGGCTACTAGTCGTACTGCACAATTTGCTGCCACAAGGCAATGAGCTGCTGCTGTGTAGCAATGCAGTCCCACATCTGCCAGCACCCAGGGGACGTACGGTGAAGGTGACCTGAGCGGGCTCCATGCTTGCCATGGTAAGGCGTCTGCACAGGTAACCCAGGAAAAAAGGCACGAAACGATTGTCTGCTGTTGCTTTCATGGAGGGAGTGAGGGAGGGGGGCCTGACAACATGTATCCAGAACCATCCACGACAATGTTTTTTTGCCCCATCAGGCATTGGGATCTCAACCCAGAATTCCAGTGGGCGGCGGAGACAGTGGGAACTGTGGGATAGCTACCCACAGTGCAATGCTCTGGAAGTTGACACTAGCCTCGGTACTGTGGACGCACTCCGCTGACCTAATGGTCTTAATGGTTTTAAGTGGGGACACACACAATCGACTGTATAAAATTGCTTTCTAAAAATTCGACTTCTATAAATTCAACCTAATTTCGTAGTATTAGACATACATACCCAGTGTATATGTGTGTGCGCACTTCACAAGAGACCTGTTTAGCACAGAACTTAGATTCCAAAAGTTCTGAATTGTACAGAGGTGGACGTTACCGTGGGTCAGGCAATCGCTGTTTCTATTCCCTCCCCCCATGACAAACTTTGTTTTTTCACTGAAAAACTAAACGTTTCAGGGTTTTTTGGGGGGTGAGGGAACCAAATATTTTAGTTGAAAGTGAAATTTCTCTCTCTCTCTCATACACTCACATACACTTTTGAAGAAACCTCTCGCTCACTCTCATTCATAGTATGTTTGACAAAATCTCACCTTTTTCATCCCCAAAAATGTCAATCAGCTCTCATAGCTATCATGGTGCTCTGCTTGTTCCTTTGTAATTCAATTAAAGCATTTGGAAAGGAGCATGCAATTCATCTCATAGTCTCTGTTGTTATGGCAACATTTCCCTGGTTCTCAGAAAGAAACATGTTCAGCATTTAAATAATGTTAGTGGTGCTGAATTTTAGCAGGCTGCTATATTTTCAGTAGTAGTTACATTCTTCTTTATCATTAACATCATTACTGTTTAATTATTTTTGGGCACCCACGAGTCTGTTAAGCTTTCTAATCAACATCTGGCTGGTTTTTTCCAATCAAGTTGACGATTTCCCATTTCAATCCCCAAAACACATTGCATTCTTCTCTTAGCAAATATTGAAAATTGGACCCATACCACAAGAAGAAAATTCACAGCGGGAATCATCAGGTTTGTGTTTTACCAGCCTCTCTCCAGCTTTCCAGGAGGGTGCGCTAGGACAGGTCAGAGGCGAACATACAACAGTATTGGACTCATTGCAGATACAGCTATAACAGCTTGTAGTCCATGTGTCTCCTGAGTGGGGGTTAAAAACAGACCTGACCCTTAGACACCTGGTCAGTTACAACTCGAGGAATTTTGTGCAATCCAGAAAATACCTGAATACTCTGATTTTTCTCTCCTATTGAGCTGTAGCAAACTGTTTAAAAATGAATGCATTGAAGTAATTGGCAAAACTCTCATTGACTTCAACAGGGTCACAATTTCATGTAGGAGTTTTGCCTGAAAAAAGACTGACATTAGTCACTCTGCCAATAACCGAGATCTACTCACCTATACCCAAAACTCTAACTATAGCCCAGTGTCTTCTCTTATTGCCTGTTTTCTTACTTGAATAAATCTTAGTCACATACAAAAGAAACTGTCCTCACACTAATATACCATGGTCCAGATTCTGCTGTCAGTCAAACATCTGTATTGGCGCTGGACAGGTGTAACTAGAAGCAGAATCTGGCTCCGATGATTGTTTAATGTAGCATACATACCACAGGTTGCCATTCATCTGAATCGTTCTGCTTGGCTTCAGAACCTCATCATTTACGTAACAATCATGTTGATCATGCTCAATACTGATACCTTCACTATTTTAATTTTAATTCCACCAAGATTTCAACAACTTCCACCCTACCATCAACCTCAGACTGGACCAGTCCACACAAGAGGTCCACTTCCTAGACACTACAGTGCTAATAAGCGATGGTCACATAAACACCACCCTATACCAGAAACCTACTGACCGCTATACTTACCTACATGCCTCCAGCTTTCTCCCAGACCACATCCATTGTCTACAGCCAAGCTCTAAGATACAACCGCATTTGTTCCGATCCCTCACAGACAAACACCTACAGAATCTCTTATCAAGCATTCTTAAAACTGCAATACCCACCTGGTGAAGTGAAGAAACAGGCTGACCGAGCCTGAAGGGTACCAAGAAGTCACCTACTACAAGACAGGCCCAACAAAGAAAGCAACAGAACACCACTAGCCATCGCCGACGGCCCCCAACTAAAACCTCTCCAGCGCATCATCAAGGATCTACAACCTATCCTGAAGGACAATCCCTCACTCTCACAGACCTTGGGAGATAGGCCAATCCTCACTTACAGACAGCCGCTCAACCTGAAGCAAATACTCACCAGCATCTACACACCACACAACAAAAACACCAACCCAAGAACCAAACCCTGCTACAAACCTGGGTGCCAACTCTGTCCACATATCTATTCAAGGGACACCATCAAAGGACCTAACCACATCAGCAACACCATCAAGGGCTCATTCACCTGCACATCTACCAATGTGATATATGCCATCATGTGCCAGCAATGCCCCTCTACCATGTACATTGGCCAAACTGGACAGTCTCTATGTAAATGAATAAATGGACACAAATCAGACGTCAAGAATCATAACATTCAAAAACCAATAGAAGAACACCTCAATCTCTCTGGCAACTTAATAACAGACCTAAAAGTGGCAATTCTTCAACAAAAAAACTTCAAAAAGACACCAACTTGAAGCTGCAAAACTGGAATTAATTTGCAAACTGGATACCATCAGATTAGGCCTGAATAGAGACTGGGAGTGGTTGGGTCATTACAAAACCTAAACTTAATTTCCCCAATACTAATTTCTCCCTACTGTTACTCACACCTTCTTGTCAACTGTCTGTAATGGGCCACTCTCTTACCACTTTAAAAGTTATTTTTCCTCTCTTGGTATCCTCCTGTTAATTGATTTATCTTGTTAGACTGACCTCACACTTGGTAAAGCAACCCCCATCCTTTCATGTATTTATACCTGCTCCTGTATTTTCACTCCATGCATCTGATGAAGTGGATTAGTCTCTAAGGTGCCACAAGGACTTCTCGTTATTTTAATATAGTCTTTCAATGCAACCACTCCATCAACTCGGCTATCTCCTACATCACAGCTCGTATCCCTCTCTGATAAAGAGTAGCAAGAGCTGTTGCAGGCTTTCACATTGTACTCAAAGACCTGACCCTTTTCACAAGCCTGCTCTGCTACGCAGTAACAATGAGCAGTAGTTTCTCTTTCAAATAAATGGTTTCAGAGTAGCAGCCGTGTTAGTCTGTATTCGCAAAAAGAAAAGGAGGACTTGTGGCACCTTAGAGACTAACCAATTTATTAGAGCATAAGCTTTCGTGAGCTACAGCTCACTTCCTCAGATGCATATCGTGGAAACTGCAGCAGGCTTTATATATACACAGAGAATATGAAACAATACCTATTCCCACCCCACTGTCCTGCTGGTAATAGCTTATCTAAAGTGATTTCCAGCACAAATCCAGGTTTTCTCACCCTCCACCCCCCCACACAAATTCACTCTCCTGCTGGTGATAGCCCATCCAAAGTGACAACTCTTTACACAATGTGCATGACAATCAAGCTGGGCTATTTCCTGCATAAATCCAGGTTCTCACATCCCCCCACCCCCATACACACACAAACTCACTCTCCTGCTGGTAATAGCTCATCCAAACTGACCACTCTTCAAGTTAAAATCCAAGTTAAACCAGAACATCTGGGGGGGTGGGTAGGAAAAAACAAGAGGAAACAGGCTACCTTAGCCACTAAGTCATTATGCAAGGTAGCCTGTTTCCTCTTGTTTTTTCCTACCCACCCCCCCAGATGTTCTGGTTTAACTTGGATTTTAACTTGAAGAGTGGTCAGTTTGGATGAGCTATTACCAGCAGGAGAGTGAGTTTGTGTGTGTATGGGGGTGGGGGGATGTGAGAACCTGGATTTATGCAGGAAATAGCCCAGCTTGATTGTCATGCACATTGTGTAAAGAGTTGTCACTTTGGATGGGCTATCACCAGCAGGAGAGTGAATTTGTGTGGGGGGGTGGAGGGTGAGAAAACCTGGATTTGTGCTGGAAATCACTTTAGATAAGCTATTACCAGCAGGACAGTGGGGTGGGAATAGGTATTGTTTCATATTCTCTGTGTATATATAAAGCCTGCTGCAGTTTCCACGATATGCATCTGAGGAAGTGAGCTGTAGCTCACGAAAGCTTATGCTCTAATAAATTGGTTAGTCTCTAAGGTGCCACAAGTCCTCCTTTTCTTTTTTCAAATAAATGTTATTGATTAGATGTTTCATTTGGCTCTTGTTCCCTGCATCAGGGTACTATGCAGATTATCTATGAGAAATTATAAATGTTGGGCTTTTTAAATATTGTTTTAGCAAAAAAATTTGAAGATTACTATTTATGTATATAATATCTACAGTGGTTTAATCAGAGCATAAGAAAGATGAAGAACTTACATGAGAAAATAAAAGCAAAGCAATGTAGACAAGCTAAAGTAGCCCCTGCATTCACAAATTCCCCAGACAGCTGGTTAGATATTGGTCAGAAATGCTACGTATTATGCACTCTCCATGTCTCCTGGAATTGTTGTCAAGAAATTCTGTACTTCTTTGCGGTGCCAAAAAAATACAACTAAAATTGCCCATTTTATTTCCCTTACATCCCCATGACTCCTAACAGTGCCCTGTGCAAGCCTAATGGTGTCCACTATATAAAGATTAGACAAACCCTTGTTTTAAAATATCAGGTAAATCTGAGAAAAGTGATACTATGAGACAACACTGTTCAGGCTTGAATCAACAAATTTAAGAGAATTATTGCCAAGTCCTAGTCAGCTTAACTCGTGGGAGAAGTCAATGGGACAGCTCTCTTGTGTCGTGACTGCAGGACTGAACCCATAAGCAAACACACTTTGGGACAGATTGTGACCCCCCCATCCATATCTGCATTCGGAGGGTCTTCAACATATTGGTCTCCTCTCCTCTGTGTGGAACGGGGGCTCAGGTGCTACTGTGAGGATCAGTGAGCTGAGCACAGTTTTCTTTTACAAATGTTTCTGTAATAAATAATATGAATACACAAATATGACATTTGTTTCTGTTTGAGGGTCTTCAACTGAAGTGTTGTTGGGCTGATAGACTAGTTCTGGGGAAACAAATCAGTAATGGAAGTGAATATTTTATGATGATGGCATTGTAGAGATTTTTTTTTTTAAACTGAAGATACATACCTCATTTATCTAGCTAGTAGTTAGTTACTAAAATCCAAAACAGACAAATGTGTTAGTTAAAAAAAAATCACTGTTGAACAGGGTGGGAAGTTTATACAACATCATTCTGAGTATAGCCATTAACAGCAGAAGGTGGTCTATTGTTTGAGATATTCGCAGATTGACAGAGCCAGAAGAGTACCCAGAAGTTACCTACTATAGGACAGGCTCAACAAAGAAAGTAACAGTACGCCACTAGCCATCAGCCCCCAACTAAAACCTCTCCAACGCATCATCAATGATCTACAACCTATCCTGAAGGATGACCCGTCACTCTCACAGATCTTGGGAGACAGGCCAGTCCTTGCCTACAGACAGCCTCCCAACCTGAAGCAAATACTCACCAGCAACCACACACACCACACAACAGAACCACTAACCCAGGAACCTATCCTTGCAACAAAGCCCGTTGCCAACTGTGTCCACATATCTATTCAGGGGACACCATCATAGGACCTAATCACATCAGCCATACTATCAGAGGCTCGTTCACCTGCACATCTACCAATGTGATATATGCCATCATGTGCCAGCAATGCTCCTCTGCCATGTACATTGGCCAAACCGGACAGTCTCTGTGTAAAAGAATAAGTGGACACAAATCAGACGTCAAGAATTATAACATTCAAAAACCAGTCGGAGAACACTTCAATCTCTTTGGTCACTCGATTACAGACCTAAAAGTGGCAATTCTTCAACAAAAAAGCTTCAAAAACAGACTCCAACGAGAGACTGCTGAATTGGAATTAATTTGCAAACTGGATACAATTAACTTAGGCTTGAATAGAGACTGGGAGTAGATGGGTCATTACACAAAGTAAAACTATTTCCCCATGTTTATCTCCCCCGCCCCACCGCTGTTCCTCAGACATTCTTGTCAACTGCTGGAAATGGCCCACCTTGATTATCACTACAAAAGGTTCCTCCCCCCCCCCCCCCCCGCTCTCCTGCTGGTAATAGCTCACCTTACCTGATCACTCTTGTTACAGTCTGTATGGTAACACCCATTGTTTCATGTTCTCTGTGTATATAAATCTCCCCACTGTATTTTCCACTGAATGCATCTGATGAAGTGAGCTGTAGCTCACGAAAGCTTATGCTCAAATAAATTTGTTAGTCTCTAAGGTGCCAAAAGTCCTCCTTTTCTTTTTGTAGATACAGACTAACATGGCTGCTACTCTGAAATCGCAGAGAACAGGCAGTCATCTAGTAGTCGCCTTACTGGCCAGCAGGTGATGCTGTTGTTCCATGACAATGTTGAAAGTACATTTCCTCGCTGTAAGAAAGAAGGGTTGTAAAAAATGAAGTTTGGAAATCAGTTTGTCAGAATTTTAGCTCTTTTATTAAATGATTTGAAACTCATTAAAACCATAAAATCTATACCACATGCCCCAAATTCAGTTAAAATATATATTTTTCATTTACATTGGATGGCATGTATCGTCAAGTATATAATATTGCTATATTGTTATATGAGTGCTCAATGATCCTGATCAGGATCACTACTACACACGGGTATGTCAGTCTCTCTCTCTCTCTCTCTCACACACACACACACACACACACACACACACACCCTTTTTATCTATTTTTCAGTTAAGATTATTCTGATGAAAAATAATGACCTCAAATACTTCTAAAGGAAGAAATTCGGTTTTGGCCCTTGATATACGTTTATATATCTTTTATTAACCGTCTCAGGAGAAATGTAAGTATCACATTTTAAGTTAGACCACATGCAGATGGTCTCCTCCTCCCAAAGTAGAGTATAATTTGAGATGTATCACAGCAGGTATAATACTTTTTCGTTTGCTAAGATGCGATTCTACATACAGCTACTAAAAATGAAAAGTAGTAACCATGCCCTGCTCAGCATATTATATAAATAGTGATGCTGCTAATTCTACATCAATTCATTTAGTTTCTTTTCTACTTTGCATTTCTGTTTGGTTTTAGCTTATTAGGTACATTTTTTTAATCCTAAAAGTTGGATTCTACCAGAAAATACATAATAGGGACATGAGCATCTACTAGATTCTACCAGAAAAATACGTAATAGGGACGTGTGCATACAAATCTAAAAGTCTTGTCAAGTTAATGATCTGTCAACTACCAATGATGGTAACATTAAACAGGGAAAAGCCTTTTGATAATTGGGCTAGATTTTACTTTAGTGTTGATTAGCTAATATAGGCCTATAGGGCTGTGTTTTCAAAAATACCTCTGGGAGTTCGGGGCCCAATTCCTATTGACCTTTTTAATGTTATAAATCACTAGGAGCTGATGCATCATAAATTCACCGATGCTCAGTGGGAGCTGGGACACTGACTCCTTAGGTGCTTTTGAGCATTCCACAGCGGGGGGGGGGGCAGATTGCAAGGGGCTAGATGGAGCAAGGAGCATCTTTTTCTTGCACCCCCACAGAATTGCTGGAATTAAATAGTGGTTTGATTACTCAGGGAATGCAAGGGCTGACTTTAGGGCCTTGGCTGGCATTGTTATTGCCAAAAAAGGATCTGCCCCATTATGAACCAGCCAACGCCATACGACCTGTCAGAGCACTGTTGCAAGGCTGGTTCATGGGCCACATTCCTCCTGTCATTCCGGAAGCCTTGTGTCTATCTGAACCATGATGCCTCCCAGAGCTATTAGAGGGGCAGTGCACCTCTGATTACTCCCAACTTTCAAGGCACAGCCAAGCCCATAAAATATTGCCTTTTTCTATGCTGGCACATGAAGGTGGCCTTGCTTTAGGACATGACATCAATCCCCGGGAACTTGCAAATGCCTCAGAAATCACCTCCAGTATTTTCTGGCTGGACATAAAACTGGATTCTGCATTGTTTCTGAATGATCCACAGAGCCCTTTGGATTTCATATACATATTTTCCATTTGTCATATTGATGTTTGCTATATGTGCCACTACACAGCAAAGTAAATGTCAGGTGTTTCAAGAGGTAATTCCATTTTCAAATAGCCTTATTAAATACAAAGAAATGAAACTGCGCGTCTTACACAAGGTCCAATATAGGTATGAGCGGCTGACGTCTTGAGCATGGGTGCAGTTCAGTACTGAGACCATATTTCTCACTTGATACATCCAATATGGCGAGAAACATCTGCATCGCACTCGTATACATTCTGAGCACCAGAATGGGCCAGTTGCTGCTAGTGATCCAAGAAGAGGACAGTTTGGAGTGTGGTTGTAATGACACCTATCAATGACTCCAAGTGCCCTATATATATTATGCATCCTACTTCTTGTGAAAAATCAGATACCATAAAGATCACATATGGCAAGACTGGAACCATGTATAAAATCAAACAGTTAGGACAATTATTTATTTTCTTTGTCCATTCATGAACAAAGCACAAGGTTTTGTTTGTGTAACTTTTATTTTGTCTTTTGTTAAAAAAAAAATCAGACTGATGTTTGAATGTTTAAAAAGGAAACAAAAGGTTTTACAAGCCATGTTGCCAGCAAGAAGAGTTGTTTAGCCCCCGAAGTCAAAGTTTAGATATTATAGCAGTGGGCTTAAAAATTGCAAGATTCAGCTTATACCTATGGGGGCAGGCTTCAGGAAATGCTTACAATAGCATAAGAAAATTGATAGTGTATTTAATTAGCTTCCCCATCTGCTCTCTTGGGACTAGAGCCAAGTGAAGTCAGTGACAGACTGCCATTGACTTCAATAAGTTTTGGACCAGCCCCTTACTGTTCTAGCATTTTAATGCCTGCACAATGTGAAATTTGAAAAGACATACAGTCGGGTTAGAGCTCAAGAGTTTACTAGAGGGAAATAACTGACAAGATCAGGCCACTTGGGAGTGAGGTAGCTTCCACAGCACTAGCATTATGACAGTTTTCATCTACAAACAAAATTGTGGCTTACATCATGACTTCCCATGGAAAAATCCATAGGAGGACATATGTTAGGCAGAAAACAAGCACTCCACTCCCACACCGTTCTAACAGTGCAGGGTGCGAGTATGTGTCAGTTAATACTGAGGATGGCAGCAGCAATTTCATCAAGAAAATCCAGGCAGGTTTCTGGGGGATGATACTGTGAAGAGAAGTTGAGTTGCCTCAATCTCCATTTCACTAATGTACTTGGGAACAGGGATGGGTTTTCTGTTCCTTTCATCCCCACTATGGGAAATATTAGATCAGATGCTATAGCCTTGTAATTAGATCAACTTTAACAAACAATGAATGGCATTAGGTATATGAACAGCAACAGAGAATATTAGATGTCAAAATCAGGGAAAATTCTCAATCTAATTTCAGAACTTGCATTAAAATAAAATAGTTCAATCATCAGATCCACAAGCTATAAATGTTGTTTGTATTAATTCTAGAACTCACAATTCAGGAGCCATTTCCCAGTAACATAAGTAAAAGTTAAAAACTCGGTATGTTTAGTCTTGAGGAAAGAAGACTGCGGGGAGACCCAGTAAAGTCTTCAAATATGTTAAGGGCTGTTCTAAAGACTACAGTGATCAATTGTTCATGTCCATTGATAGTGGGAAAATAAATTAATTGGCTTAATCTGCAGCAAGGGAGATTTAGGTTAGGTATTAGGAAAAAATTTCTAACTTTAAGGATAGTTAAGTACTGGAATAGGTTACCATGGGAGGTTGTAGAAACCCCCTCAGTGGAGTAATGAGGAGTCCTTGTAGCACCTTAGAGAATAACAAATTTATATGGGCATAAGCTTTTGTGGGTTAGAACCCACTTCATCAGATGCATGGAGTGAAAATACAGGAGCAGGTATAAATACATGAAAGGATGGGCGTTGCTTTACCAAGTGTGAAGTCAGTCTAATGAGATAAATCAATTAACAGCAGGATACCAAGGGAGGAAAAATAACTTTTGAAGTGGTAAGAGAGTGGCCCATTCCAGACAGTTGACAAGAAGGTGTGAGTAACAGTAGGGAGAAATTAGTATTGGGGAAATTAAGTTTAGGTTTTGTAATGACTCAACCACTCCCAGTCTCTTCAGTGCAGTGTGACAGAGTACTGGGAACCAATAGCTGAGCCAGAACTCTGATAACTTACACACCAATTAAATTCCCTGGGATGGACCTGACATTAGCAGATTAGAATGGACTGGGGAGGACTAAAAAACTAATTAGCCAATTAGTTCAGAGGCTAGAAGAAAGCATAGGAAGCCTGTGCTGGGAGACAGATGTAGGTTCATAGAATATCAGGGTTGGAAGGGACCTCAGGAGGTCATCTAGTCCAACCCCCTGCTCAAAGCAGGACCAATCCCGAATTAAATCATCCCAGCCAGGGCTTTGTCAAGCCTGACCTTAAAAACTTCTAAGGAAGGAGATTCTACCACCTCCCTAGGTAACGCATTCCAGTGTTTCACCACCCTCCTAGTGAAAAAGTTTTTCCTAATATCCAGCCTAAACCTCCCCCACAGCAACTTGAGACCATTACTCCTTGTCCTGTCCTCTTCTACCACTGAGAATAGTCTAGGTTCATAGAGCTAGAACCAAGAAAAATCCCTGGGTGGTGAAATCTCTTCCCTCTTCTTGGTAGAGGAGAACTAATGCTGTAAATGATGTGATGTACTGGTCAGTAAAGGTGGTGGGAAGAGACAATGTAAATAAGCTACACAGAGATGTTTAACAACTGAAGGTCTCAGAAAAGTCCATGTATTCAGAGCAGAAGACAAGAGTGGAACCCTGCCATGTCACACTTTGGAGGCTTGTCTGGGATCTGCCTTTACCTGTGCAGATGGAGGACCTTGAAATGGAGTTGGTGGAGGTTACACGGCTTGGACCATGGAGGAGACCCTGCAATGGCTGGTTGAGCAGCAAAAAGAAATGCAAAAGGCCCTCCAAGACTTTCAACAGGCCCATCCCCTGGAAAGACAGTCTTTGCTCACCTGGCAGCTGAGCAACAAAAGAGCCTTTACAAGGAAGCAATTGCACAAGCAGCAGCAGCAGCTACACCAAAGAATGGTGAGTCCTGTGACCGGGAACCAGGGTAATCAGGTGCAGGGAATGGGTCTGTGTAAGATGGGCCCTGCAGATGACACGGACGCATTTCTGGGCACCTTTTAGAAGGTAGCTGTGGGCCAGGGCCAAGAGACCTGGGACAGGACCAGGAGACCTGGGCCTTGTGTCTAGCACCCTATTTGACTGGGGTGGCACAGGCAGCCTCTATGGCTTTAATGAATGAGTGAGACTAACCATCCTGGATCAAGTGGGCCTTCCCACTGAAAAATGTAGACAAAAATTTCAAACTGTGAGATGGATTGGGGAGTCCAGCCCCGGGCTTTTGCCCAGAGGATGACAGACTGGGCCACCTGTTGGCTGAAGCTGGACACTCAATATGTGATGAGATGAAGGACACTTTGATCCTTGAACTGTTTCTACAGAACCTCCCTGAGAACACCTGGCTACAGGTCAGGCAGTTCCAGCCTGTCAGCCTGCATGCAGCAGTTAAACCCAGAAAGAGGAGGGTCAGACCAGGGGAGGCAGGCAGGGGAACTCACTATCAGAAAAGGCCCACAGAGGGGGGGGAAAAAAAGGAAGAACCCATTGGAACTCCAACAGGGGATGGGGACACTTCCTGCTACCAGTGTGGGCATCAGGGACATCTAAAAAGAGATGGCCTATACACAGAATGTGGGTTGGCTGAGTTCTGTAGTTGGTCTGGAACTCTCAAACAAGGAAGAGAAAAAACTGTAAACCTTGCCTCTAATGGTGGGGAGGAGTCTAAGCGGCCTGATAGACACGGTCTCAGACAGTTTACCACTCTGGTGGGAGCTGGTGAAACCCCACTGGATGATCCCAGGAGTGAAGTTAAAGCTGGAATGTATACATGGAGTTCAGAAGTACTGCCCTATAGCAGGGGTACCCCTAGAGGTTTGGCTGGAAGTGGCTTAGATTAGTAGACATCTCTCTGTTTTGCTGGGCACAGATTGGAGCCCATTCCCATTTGGGAAGTGGAATGTTGCCAGAGGGCCCAGGTGAGGAAAATGAAACCCATGTGGCAGGATAGGAAACCCAAGGGGGAGGAAATAGTGAAATCAGAATGTTTGGTAAATACTGGACCTAGGAAACATGCCATTAGAAAGAGGAGTCCCCCCAAGAGACACAGTGGGAGGAGAGGGGGGGGGAAAAGACAAAGGAGGCAAGTGACACACATACCCTGAGCACGGTAGCTGGGGTTGAGGGGTTATCAGATGTCCCCCACTGAAATGCCAAGGGAAAAGAGCCCAGGCTTATTTCAGAAGGTTGGAGGAGACAGGGGTTCTGAGCAACCAGGCAGAGGAGGGGAAACCACAAGCCCCACCACAAAGGGGTTGAGATTTGGGAGCATCCCTTGGGTTGCACCTGGTGCAAAGACCTGTGGGCAGAAACAGAATTGTGGGGGTTACCTCCACCCACCAAATGCAATTTCTGTGGGTGGAGAATGGGTGGACCCCAGATAATCGCCCTGGGGGCAACAAGAGGCTCAGATAGAGTAACACCTTTGGCAAGGGAGGAAGAGCCTAGGGAAAGAAAAATATGTCCATCAGGCAAGGGGGGAAGGTTAAGTGACAGAGTGCTTGGAACCAGCACCAACTGGAAATCTGGAGATGGGCAGGCATACGCTGGCCCATAGCTAAAGGCCTCTCCCTCTAGCCTAAGGGGAGGAGCTACCAGACCCATATCCCAAGCAATTCTGGGGGACAACTAATGAAAAAGCAGGGACAAGTGTGAAGGTCACAGGGAGCCAGAAGGGAACACCAAGCAGAGAACCCTGGACAGCACCCATTGCAAAACAGTCTATTTCCCCTCACTAGGATCTTCAACCCCATCTCTGGGCCCTTTAAATTCAGGCCTTTGTTGGGCACCCAACTAAGGACTGTCCCCTTCTTGGGGTTTATGCTACTTTACCTGTGGCCAGTAGGGGAAGTCAGGCCCTCCCGCTACTCCGGGTACCAACCCAAGGACTCTGTAAACAACCCAGCCATGTACTGCTTACTCCAATCTACTATTTTCCTGGGCCTCTTCCTACCAGGCCCCTTTTATCTCCAGCCCTAGCTCAGGGTCAGCATCCTCAGGTTCTCCTCTAGCTTCAGGCCAGAGATGAATACTCCTTTTCTCTCCTCTGGTCCTAGCCAAGAACTGACCTGCTAAGGTCCTGCAGCTCCTTTTATCTGAGCCTGCTAGGATCTGATTGAGTGCTTCCATGAGTCCTGGAGGACCCACCTTCCCTATTTCTTTCTGTCACTTCACTGCTTCTTAGGGTATGGTGTAGTAGGAGTGTGGGGGTCTCCTGTAAGGAGCCGCAAAGGCCAGGTACACCCCACCACAGTCCCAAATCAAAAATGGTCCAGAATTTTTGTTTTGAATGAAATTTTTTTGTTCCTATTCAGAAAATCTTTTTTTGACACTTTGGAATTTCCCATGGAACAGACGTTCTAGTTTCTTACCATTTCTAATTATGTTAAAATCATTCAGGCTATTTAAAATGAATCCTTCAGATTCTCACTGGAAAATGCTATATTTAGAAAAAGAAGCAGCCAGAGGGAGTTCCCATGTATATTTGGTGAAAAAGAATATAAACCATGAGAAGTAAAGGAAGGTTCTTGTTCAATACGCTGGCCATATTTAAATGTATGTTATTGTTCATCAGCCCCCAGAACGCACTAGATGCTTCCCAAATTGGAAAGCTAGCATGGGGATTGTCCTGAAAGCTTACAGACTGACTGCCAGAGAGGCAGGCATACAAAGTGATCGAGTTTGTTAAGTGATATAATGCTATTGGGAGAGGGAAGATCTCTGTATGGAGGATCTCTGGTGCATGAAGATCTTTTGTGGCACAAAACTTGCTCTTTCTAATCATGGCCAGCTGCTACATGATGTACTCAAGGTATTTTTTCCATAATGGTGTATTTGATTTGCTACAAAGCAGCAAAAGAAAACTAATTTTATGTTGTATGAGTACTTTGTTGGTCTGCTAAAGAGTTGGAAGACCCTAAATGGAAGATTTTCTGCAAATGGATCCTTTGTGGGAATTGTCGTCTCTGATTTTTTTCCCCCCCAGATTGCCCAATCAATCCCCATTTGTGTGTGCTGCGATGCAAGAGTATCAAGAGGGTCCTGTTGCGAGATACACTATCATGTGAGATTACTAAAGGCTCATAGTCATGGTAACACACTACAGAAGGAAGTTACCCCGGAGACCCTGTTACAGAGGCAAGATTCAAGGAAACCATCTCAAGGAAAGTTAAACTGCTGTAGGAAGAGCCAGAAGTAAGATAACACAAAGTGTTTTCCCTGTGTAGGCAATCAGAGCTCCCTTAATTTATCTCATTGAGTCCCTCCTATTTGTAGTATGTAATGTTACCTACAGCTCTGAAACCCCCTATCTATTACAGTTGCTGCAGTGCGTAGGGACACCAAGGCTGAATGAAAACTTCGGTAGTGCTATCAATGGAATATCCTTGTGAAATTACTAGGGATTTAATACTCCTCATTTATACTTGTCCTTTTCTCTGCATCTATGTGCTGAGGTTGTATTTAATTCCCTCCTACTTTCTCCTTTTCCTAGTGACCCCTTGCTAGAGCTGACCTCTTGTATAAGGGAAACTCCTCAGACAATGCTAGAGCTTTTAAAGTAGAATGAGGAGATGTCTGACCTCAAAGGGCCCAGTGATTGTCAGCAAAACCTGAACTATTGAAAAGGGAAGGATGGCCTGGCAACTAAAACACGGGCATGAAAGTCAGGACATTTGGTTCCTGTTTCCAGCTCTGCCATGTAAGTTTTCTGTGTGATCTTGGGCATGCCATTGAAACTTCGGAGGGACTTGTATTTCTGTCTGTAAGATGATACTTTTTTCTCCCTGAAGAGTTATAATGAGGCTGCACCTTTTCAAATCTTTCCACTCTCTCCCTTGTTTGTGTTCTGACAGAATGTGGCCCTGCCCAGGAGCTCCATGTCATAGAATATGTAAAGTGGGAGGACCATTCAGCAGAACACTTAATGGCAATTCATATAGCCATGCAGAAAACAGTCACGGCGCAGCAGTGCAAGTATGTTAAATGGTTTTTCATTAAAGGGCTTTTACAAGTATTTCAATCACTCTGCTGCCTTTTCTTGTCTGAATTCTCACATGCATCTCCTAAAAATCTGTGTTCTAAACTGAATTGGACTGAAATTAATACTCAGAAAAGTTTAAACAAAGTTCAAGAGTCATCATAAGCTGAATTCTTCTGTTCCTGCTAAAGGGATGATAAGTTGTAAATATTTTTTACTATTTAAACTTTAAGCCTCCCAGTTTAATGGTCAGACTTGGAAAAGAATAGATGTCTTTATATAATTATCTTCATAGGTCATCATAATAAAATTATAGAAGCACAGAATGGTAGAAATGTAGGGCTGGAAGGGAACTTGAGGTCACCTAGTCCAGCTCCACATGCTGAGGAAGGACAAAATATACTTAGACCATCGCTGGTAGGGGTTTGTCTGATTTATTCTTAAACAATCTTCTGTGCCCTGGTCTATACAGACTACTTGGAGAATTCAGTGGCTAAATGTTACAGTGTCATTTATTTACTTTGCTCTTCCCACCACCTTTCTCATCCATACACCACATTATTTACGGCATTAGTTTCTCCAAACCCCTCTGCCAATGACAGGACAGGGAAGAGATCTCTCCACCCAGAGATCCTCCTTGGTTCTGGCTCCATTTGCCTGTCTCTCTCCTTCAGCACTTCCTTCCTGTCCCTTCTTATGCCCTCTGTGCTAATGGGTTAAGTAGTTGTTTAGTCATGCCCAACCCATTCTAATGTGTTAATTAGGCACAGTCAGGTCCATCCTGGGGGATTTCATTAAGTATTTAAGTGATCGGAATGCTGGCTCTGCTGCCTACGGTGGGGGACTGTCTTGCTCCACAGCATGGACAACAAGGTCATAGCGAAGGCCATCTTGCTGTGACTGGGGTCCGTGCTGGTGGACGTCGTCCATACTGACCAGACCTACACTGTCCTGGGTCGTACCATCTTCAATAATCTTTATCTGGTCTGGGACATCCTCGAGCTTGAGTGTAAGGATGGGTCATTTGCCCTCCTGTCCCTGGACCAGAAGGTGGCATTGAACAGGGTGGATCACGGGTATTTCCTGGGCACGCTGGGCTGCAGGCATTTGGCTTCGGGTTCCAGTTTGTGGGTTTTCTTCAGGTGCTGTACGCTTCTGCTGGGTGTTAGGTCAAGCTCAACTGGACCCTGACCAAACCCATCAGCTTCAGGTGAGAGGTGCGTCAAGGCTGCCTGCTGTCAGGCCAGTTGTATACTCTGGCCATTGAGCCCTTCCCCCATCTCCTCTGCAGGAGGCTGATGGGGTTGGTGCTTCGTGAACCAGAGTTGCGGATGGTCCTGTCAGCATTCACTGATGACATGCTCCTCATGGTCCACCTCCGAGGGCTCCAATATAGCTGGCATCTCTTTTTTCTCTTCTAAGGGGGTCTTCTGTGAGACCTCTCCGAGCTGCCAATCTTCTATCAGGACCTCCTCATGACCTGGAAGCTGGTTTCAGCGATCAAGTCTGTGGTGGCAGCCAAGGAGGCAGATCTCCTTGCGGACCCCCTAGTGCACAACCCCCAACTTGGTATGCAAGTGGGTGGAGTCCCCCTTGGTGTGCCAGAGGCTGGTCCTGGCAGGAACCACCAAAATTGGAGACCTGCTGGACTATGGCCAGGGAGATGGGTGGATTCCCCTAGCACTCGCGTGGCACATGGGGCTCTTCATCCTTCATACCCTGCAGCACATACTCCAGGTGAGGGCAGCCTTATCACTCACCTTTCAGGTTTTCCTTGAGTGGGTCCTGTGGCAGGGTGCTCCCTGCTCACCCCTGGCCCTCCAGACTTTTAACATATGGGCCCCTACGCTGCAAGTCCCCCCACAGCCTCGACGCCCTCCCCTCCACAACCCAAGCCAGCTAAGTGACCTTCAGCCAGTTTGTTTCCGAGCCGTGCCTCGGGAACAACTATTCATGCTCGTTCTCCACACACATTTCCCTCACCCTTGTGTCCTGCCCCAATACTAATGGCAAGAATGTCTGCCATTTGTGGAGGGTGAGGAAGCCCAGTGGGCCAGAGCCTTCCATCTTGGTTCCACGGCCCACCAGGAATATCAGTTGGCAGCTCCTTCACGGAGCTGTGAGCATGGGTGTGTACTTGGCACAGTTCATCCCCCTTCCTGACACCTGCCCCTTCTGCACCGTGAGAGACACCCTGGCACATAGCTACCTTGAGTGCGCCAGGTGGCAGGCCCTTTTCCAGCTCCTCTAGAACTTTCTCTTTAGGTTCTGGCTGCACTTTTCCACACACTTCATTTATACATACCCTGTTCACGGCCCCATGAAGTCATGAGACCTCCTCGTCAACCTCCCCCCTGGCACTGGCCAAGGTGGCCATCTATTTCCCCTGGAGCAGGATGCTGGATGGGGAGGTGCTCTGTGACTGTGGGGCCACAACTGTTCTTCCCTTCAATCACATGTCCAGGCACAGTTCCTCTGGGCCGTGTCTGCTGGCTCCCTAGCCACCTTCAAGTATCCCATGTCTCCATGCAAGGCATTATTCTAACCTTTTCATCTTCTCTAAGGTGGCCATAGAAGAGCTACTGCTGCAGACCTGAATAAGGACTGAATGGTAACTTCTTACAGTTCCTTTGGAGATGTGTAAATGATGTCACGAGGCAGCATAGAATCAAGCCTCCTGTCTTCATGCCCATATCCTTAATAGTAGGGAGGTCTGCTCCTGTTTCCTTTGACTTTGATAAAAGTAGGCCTGTGCCCTAAAAAAGGGAGGAAATTCCAGAACATATCTTCTATACACAGAACTATTTGTAAGCAGAATGTTCCTCAGTTTTCCATGAAGCGTTGGTTGCTCTTTACAAAGATAAAAAGATATCCATGATTAACAATGTCATTAACCTGGAACTACTGGATTGTTTTGAGAAGCCACTTAAAATTAATTTATAGGTGAACTACTTCCATAACATTTGCTAGAAGCTAATAAGATTCAATTTAATTCAAAGCCAATAGCCAGGAGAGGAACAGATAGAAAAAGAATTCAATATCCAGCTGCTGAGTAATCAGTTCATGTCTCTTTATGAAACACCTTTAAGTCAAGTACACAAAATAAATGAGATGGATTTTTTTAAAATATGGGTTTAGTTAATTTTTTTTTGTAAATTAAGTACAACAAAATAACTGCATTCAAAAATAAAACAATGTAAAACTTTAGCCAACAAGTCCACTCGATCCTACTTCTTTTTCAGCCAATCACTAAGAGAAACAAGTTTGTAAATAAGAAGCGGGCAGCATTATCTCCCATAAATGTAAACAATGTCACCCGAAAGCAAGAAGAGGTGTTCACACGGTACTTTTGTAGCTGGCATTGCAAGGTATTTACGTGCCAGATATGCTGAACGTTCATATGCCTCTTCGTGATTTGACCACCATTCCAGAGGACATGCTTCCATGCTGATGATGCTTGTTTTAAAAAAATGTGTTAAATTTGTGACTGAACTCCTTGGAGGAGAATTGTATGGCTCCTGCTCCATTGTTTTACCCACATTCTGCCATATATTTTCTGTTATGGTAGTCTCAAATGACAACCCAGCATATGTTATTTGATTTAAAGAATACTTTCACCACAGAGTTGACAAAACACAAAGGTTCCAATGTCAGATTTCTAAAGACAGCTGCAATAGTCGAACCAAAATTTAAGATTCTGAAGCACCTTCCAAAATCTGAGAGGGACGAGGTGTGGAGCGTGCTTTCAGAAGTCTTAAAAGAGCAACACTCTGATACTGAAACTATAGAACCTGAACCACAAAAAAGAAAATCAACCTTCTGTTGATGGCATCTGACTCAGATGATGAAAATGAACATACATTGGTCCGCACTGATTTGGATTGTTATCGAGCAGAACCCATCATTAGCATGGACACATGTCCCCTGGAATGGTGGCTGAAGCATGAAGGGACATATGAATCTTTAGCGCATTTGGCATGTAAATATCTTGTGACGCCAGCTACAAGAGTGCCTTGCGAACACCTGTTCTCACTTTCAGATGACATTGTAAACAAGAAGTGGGCAGCATTATCTCCTGCAAATGTAAACAAACTTGTTTGTCTGTGCAATTGGCTGAACAAGAAGTAGGACTGAGTGGACTTTTAGGACTTAAAGTTTTACATTGTTTAATTTTTGAATGCAGTTTTTTTTGTATATAATTCTAAATTTGTAAGTTCAACTTTCATGCTAAAGAGGTGAATTGAAAAATACTATTGTTTTTTCTAGTGCAAATATTTTTAATAAAAATATAAAGTGAGCACTGTACACTTTGTATTCTGTGTTGTAACTGAAATCAATATATTTGAAAATGTAGAAAACAGCCAAAAATATTTAAATAAATGGTATTGTACTACTGTTTAGCAGTATGATTAATTGCACGGTTAACCATGATTAATTTTTTTTTAGTCACTTGACAACCCTAGTTTAAAGCACTACCACCCACAAGCACTATTATTCTGGCTTGGAAGGGGAACTTCAGACTCCAGCGAGGACCCACAGGACAATCAGCCCAGCATCAGCAATCCTGAATCAGCAGAAGAATCAGCACAATCAGTAATATTGCAGGCAACTTGTGCCACTACTTCCCCATCACTCCACTCAGACTTTCTACTGCTGAGGGCTGTAATCTGGGTTCCACAAACTGAGGGAACTGGACTTGTTATACTCACCAGTCAGTCAACAGCATAAGAGGCTAAGGGAGGTAGGGCTGCTATAACACAATTCTAGCACTGTGACATGCAGCGGAAGAGGTATTCTCCTGTTATGAACAGACTTCTGCAAAACCTTTATGGGGTGGTTTCAATATTGTTATGTTCAGCATGTTTTCTCTGCATTTGAGTCCCAGTGGGTCACCACTGCTATGAGCCTTTTACCTTTGAAACAGTGGTAACTCAACTATCAAGAAGAAACAATGGACAAAGTTAGGTTGGTTTGACAACTTTCTACATCACTCTGTTAGCATCTGAATAAAATCACTTGCTTCTGGAGGAAAGCTTAAGAGCTTAGAGAAGTAGAGGTCAACTTAAATTCCAGCGAAATCAACCTGCAAAAACGTGTGGTCACAGCAAAAACAACAAATTTCATGGATGTGTCATTTATGCCATGACCAACCTGTGAAAAATGTGATTTCTCTGTAGCATTTCTCAAACTGGGGGTCCTGATCCAAAAGGAGAGGCTGGCAAACCTACTGCCACCCTTATTTCTGTGCTGCCTTCAGAGCTAGGTGGCTGGAAAGCAGCGGCCTGTGGCCAGGCACCAAGCTCTGAATGCAGCGTTGCTGCCCTCAGTGGAGAAGTAATGATGGCAATACTGTGACCACCCCTCCCCACAATAGGCTTGTGACCCCCTTTTGGGTCAGGACCACCAGTCTGAGAAATGCTGTGTACTTTTTACCCTATACTATAAGGTAAAAGTCACACAAAGAGACCAGATTTCACAGTCCATGACACAATTTTCATGACTGCGAATTTAATAGACTCCTGCATATAAGTGGTCAGGCCCCAGCTCAATAGAAATTCTGTGAGAAATAAAGCATACTATTGGAAAATTGTCCATGAAAATAGTGTTCTAATAAATAGATATAAGGCTTACACTTCAACATGATTTATAAACTGACTTCAGCACATGAAATATCAGATATTTAAGTTTATTTCTTTATGATAAAAATAATGTATTTTTTGAGTTATAAAATCCCATATAAATAGCATTATTCATAGCACATAATACAACACAAACACATTATAAACCGTGTACATATGAAAAGAATCCAAATAGCCAAATACTGATTCATTTTGAGAAAGTTCTGTGCACTCTGTTGTCCTAGTTTAGGAATTATTTATAACTATAGAAGATTGGAAGGAGAGGGACTTGTCTGGTCCCAACACCTTGCTCTGTTCCACAGGAGACAAATTTCAGAATGGCTTTGGGTTTTTTGCTACCTGGCATTGCAGGCTTGTTATGGTGAAGAAGCTCTTGGTCTGAGGGACAGAGAAAGACATCTGTCTGTGGTCTGAAGGACGGAAGTAAGGCACTGAGTGCATGCTGTCAGATAATTGGGTTAATGGATACAGAGCAATAACATGGCATCTCCAGAATGAAGGTAGGTGTGTGCGTGAGCAGCCTCACGGGGGGGTGGGTGGGGGCGGTTACACAAGGCAAGAAGTTACACAAGACAAGAAGTCGCCCATTCTTGGATGCCTGCTGGCTCCACTACATACTTCAAAAATCTCAATATAAGGTGCTCATAACAAGGCTGGATGGTAAACTTTGCACACAAGGTAAATATGAATACTACAGTTTTCATGCTTTTTCAGACTGAGATAAGCGAACTGAACAATTCTATTGCGTGAATACTCCATAGGCACTTTATAGCACATTGGCTGGCTACCTGAGAAGCACCATGTCAAGAATTTTACCCTGCGTTCTCTTGCCTGTGCAACGTGAGTTGTAAAATTACGTGTGTGAATGTGTTGTGTTGCTATGAATGAGATTGCATTGCTCAGTGCCAGGCAAACGCTCACAGTCAAAAAAGGCACTATCTTCACAGACACCTTCGTTCTGAATTTTGTCTTTGCTGTTGCAGGGCCCAGCCTTTTATGAACAGACTGAAAATGGCCAGATTCCTAATGTACATAGGAAGGGAAAAAGCCTGACCTATTCAGCCTGTGCTTTTTAAACGAGGCTGTATACGGTCTACCAACTAGCTGTACTATCCATCATATAAACGACAATGTTTTCCTTCATATAATCAAAATTATTAAATATGAGTTTAACTAAGAACATTAACCACCAGTAAAGTTCATGTATGCAGGCGGCAGTATATATAGTGAAGCCTAAACTTTGCTCTCATTTACAATGTCAGCTTAATGAAGTTACTCTGCATATACAAGGCTATAACTAGGAGCAGAATCTAATCCTGTGGAGTTACTCTGGATTTATGCTGGTGTAACCAAAATCAGAAACATACCAACCAAGATTCTTTGGATTTACACAAGTGTTGCTGAAAGCAGATTGAGTGAATAGTTTTAACTCCTTCAAAATATTATAAATAAAAATATTCCTTATTTCTTCTGATATTTTATGATTTTGAGGGATGACAGTCACTTCCCTTTGTTTCTTACATTACTTTTTTGTTTAATATATAGTAAAACAAAGTTTAAACCAGTGGAAAACTGGGAAACAAGATGACTCTCCACTTATCTAGGGCTCCTTAATCCAAAGAAAACCTTCTCATTTTTTCTGCTAATTCCTGTCTCACTTCAATGTGCTTTTTCAGGTTTTGTACTTCATAGGGCAGCTTAATGTCCCACACGGACATACACGACTGCAGTTCTGCAAAAATAATTTAAAAAAACGTTTAAAAGTACTACACAGATACAATTATTGCATTACAAATGTGATTTTGCTTTGTTTTTAATTACAGTTAGAAATAATAGATCTGGAAATGTAAATGAGCTTTAGTGTAAATGAGAATCCGGCCCAAATCATTAAAATAGAATTAAAACAGATTTGAACGCTAAATTTACTAAGGTTCAGACTATATTGGATGTGAGCCCAGTCCCACAACCCTTATGCAAGGAGTGAGTCCTTTCTCCTTGAAGCAGTCTCACTGGTTTCAGTGGAGTAAGGGGATGAAAAGACTACTTGCGTGAAAAAGTCTAGTCTCAATTCTGATTACTATAGGTACAATTTTGGATACTGTTACACAGAGTAAAAAGGCAAAGGATTTTATTACAATTATAATCAGGGACCCTTAAAAGACGTTCTGGTTCAGTTAGAATTTTGAGTAAAGGTTTGTCTGGTTCTTCTTTTTTCCACATTTAATTTTATATGAATAAGCCATTGTCATATTTTACAGGCTCAATTTGGCAGGAGTCTAGAAACACAGACAACAATAAATCACTACAAAACTGCAATGAAAATATATCAAGTGATATAATAAAATTCCTAACAGACATATAAAAAAAAGTACAGTATTTTTTACAACATAAGTAACATGGATTAGTAAAATAAATTACCAGATACCTTTCTGACATTTGTCGTCTTCATCACATTTATAGCAGTGCCCCAAAACCAGCATGACATTCTTGAGGCTCCCTTTTCAAAAATAAAATGTTAGATTTTAATTTTAACTAGCACTTGGATTTCACTTCATTTAAGAGCAGAAGAAGCAGATTACATGCACCATTGAAGGAACAGAAAGCAGATTTCAGTAAACTAATGCATATTATATATTTTACTGTTAGAAAAATCAAAATTCAACATTACCAATCAAAGTGACATGAAAAAATGCAGTGTGTGTGTGTGTGTGTGTGTGTGTATAACGATGCTACCAATTGAGAGTGCCAATTCAGGACAAATTGCTTAAAGCAGGGCAGTTACAGCCCAAGGCTGGGGTTACTTTGCACACCAAGGCAAACCAAACCAGCCAGAGAGGAGAGGACTTAGGTTTTACCCCACTGGCTAACCACAAGTCACACAAGCAATTCCCTTAGACACTCCAGTTTCCCAGTATCACCACCAGTGCCACTCGTTATGGGGACAAATGGTTATGAAAACCAATACCCCAGGATTATTCACAAAAGGAAAAAGATATAGATGAGAGCTAGAATTGGTTAAATGGAATCAATTACACACAGTAATGGCAAAGTTCTTGGTTCAGGCTTGTAGCAGCGATAGAATAAACTGCAGGTTCAAATCAAGTCTCTGGAGTACATCCACAGTTGGGATGGGTCTTTCAGTCCTTGGTTCAAAGCTTCAGTGTAGCAAAGTTCCTCCGAAGGTATGAAGCAGGATTGAAGACAAGATGGAGATGAGGCACCAGCCTTTTATAGTCTTTTCCGGGTGTAAGAACACCTCTCTGTTCTTACCATGGAAAATTATAGCAAAATGGAGTTTGGAGTCACATGGGCAAGTCCCTTACTTTGCTAAATCACAAGGCATATATGCCTTCTCTCAATGGGTCAGTTGTATAGTTGATGATCCTTAATGGGCCATCAAGCAGGCTAGGCAGAGCTGACACCAACTTTTCTGGCGTGGCACCCAGAAGCATAGCATAAGTATGAAATACAGACAGTGTAGAGCCAATATTCATAACTTCAACTACAAAAATGATACATACATATAGACAGCATAATCATAACCAGCAAACCATAATCTCTCCATACATCCCTTACACGACAACCTTTATTCAATATTTGCTGCAAATATATATCAGTAGTCGCAACAGTGATCTATACAGTTACAGATTATGTCAACGTCAGAGTGTGTGCACCCCCATTTAATATGAGGGATTTATAAAAGATCAAGGACAAATTACATAAATATTGTAAATCATTTACCTTCATTTACACCCATTCAGCCTCACTGGGTAGAGTAGAGAAAAAAATTGCAATGAAAATATGTTAAAGTTTTATCAGTGTGTGTGCGAGGAGAGGCTTCGTCCCTGTGTCTTATGGAGCATATATAAGGCTAGATTTTGGTTCACTACCAAAACTAGGATTGTGGAAGCTTTGAGGGGCCATGCTGGGAGTCCCAGGAGGTATTCTGCCTGAATCAGCCAAAATTCCTCTTGGGTCTTGAAGGGAGTGGTTGCTAGAGCAGCAGTTATCCCACTATGAAAATACACAGTGTGCCCTCCTCATGCTGGGCTAGCTCTGCCCACTATGGGTGTCTGTCCCCTTCTGGACTGTACAGATTTCCCATTTCAGGATTCTAGGTAAGCATGGTATACATTTTTGTTACAGAAAACCACTAGAGAAAATTCTGGGCTATCAGTGTATACAGTTAATGTAAACAGGTTGTAAAGAAGATGCTATTTGTGAGTACACTTCAGATTGCCCAAAGTTTAAAAAAAAAAAATATCAAAATTGCAGTCAAGTGAGAATTTTTGGTGACAGATGCCTTGTTTAATTTTTAGTGTTGAAGCAGGGAAGGATATGAACTTTTATTAAACTCACAGTACAAACAGAGCAGACTAAGGATGTCTACACAGCTGCTGGCAGGTGCGATTCCCAGCGTGGGTAGATATACACATGTGCTAAAAATAGCTGCGTGGCCATGGCAGCATGGGCAGAGACTTAGGCTAGCCACCTTGGTACAATCCTGCTCAAGGCATGTACGCAGGTGGCTAACCTGTGCAGCCACCTCCACACTGCTATTTTAGGCACGAGCTCAAGAGGAGTTGGCAGGTGTATGTCTACCAGCCCTGGGAGTTACATCTCCCAAGTGCGGTGTAGACATACCCTAAATGTTCTACCAAGTGGCATTCTGTTAATCTTATTACATTCATGGAAAACGCAGAAAACTGTTAATTGTGATACAGAAGGCTCAGACTCAAACTTTAAGGCCAGAAGGGACCATCATGATCATCTAGTCGGATCAGGGCAGATTAGGGTTTTGGCCCCCTCCCCACCCCTTCTGCCTGCAGTCCCCACCCCCGGTGCTCCTGTGGAGTGGGTCAAGCCCCCATACCCTGACCCCATTCCGTCTGGCGCAGGAGGGGAGACGGGTGTGTGGAGTGGTGCAAACCCCCATGCACCGACACAGGGGAGGGACTGCAGGACAAGCTCCCGGTCCTGACCCCGATCCACAGCAGGAGCGCTGGGCTGGTGAGGGGAGCGGGGTCAGGGCATGGGGCACCCATTTTTCCAGGGCCCCTGGGCGCAGGCCCCATTGGCCCAGTGGCTAATCCGCCACTGAGTCTGACCTACTGCACTTCACAGGATTGCTCCTCTCCCTCTGATGTCTTCCTGCTTTGTCTAAAGCACACTGACAGAGCAAATGACAGGAGAAATACATCTGTGTACGTGTCAAAGAGCTCCTTACCCCTCTGGTATGCAACATTTTGTAGGGGCTGGATAGTCAGGCTAGTTCATTGCTGTGACAGAACATCACCCGTTTCACTCAGGAGTAGAGATGGCCCATAATGTACACAATAGATCAAAATGTACCTAGGTTTGGGAAAATTTCAATCTGTTCAGAACTTTGTACTTGGGAACTATCCCTGTCTTAGCTTCCCTATACTCTTTCCCATAATGAACAGTTTCAATTGTTCTCATGAGAGGGACTGAGGTATTAAGGGTTATGTTTTTATAACTGGACTATCTGGAGGTGTAAATTTGTGCTTGCAAAATGAAATGCAGATGTAAATCTGAATATCTGAACATCCTCTAATGACCCAATTTTCACTTGTCCTATTGTAGGCCAATCTATTAGTAGATTTCTGGAACCTATTTACAATAGTTAAATGGAAAAATGAAATAATTTCACGATATTTGGGTAAGTTCTATTCACCTGAAATATTTATACTTGATTGAAATACGTATTTTAATCTTGAAACTGAAACTATTTTTGATACTGAAGTACTTTTCCCCTAGTTCCTTTTATCTCATACAAGCAATGTTCTATTATTGAAGAATTACTCACAAGGCTTGGACTGTTTCCTATAATTCTCTTTGGAACTGAACAGTCTTTGCATTCAAAACACTTAAATAAATACACGGAAAAACTGACTAAAAAAAGTTGATAGGTTAAATTGGGTGTCTATTTTAACAAAACTTATATCTACAAAAACTGTAAGCACACTGCATGGAGCACACAAAATTAAGCTCTTTATTTTAAATCATTATCTTTCCATATGCAGAATTTGATTTTTCTGAAGATTAAGGTGCCTGGAAACTAAGAATTAGAGAATCCAGGTTTTAAAAATCAACAAACTAGTATTATTGTAAAATGTACTTGTTAGGATCCTATCACTGTAGAATTCAACACCATTAAATAAAATAGTAGTGAATTATTATTAGGGCTATGATTTTCTCATGGAGGTCACAGAATCCATGACTTCTAGAGACCTCCATGACTTGAACCTCTGGTGCCTGGGAGCTATAGGATCCCTCATCACCCCTAGCAGCTGGGAACTGTGGGGGACCGAGCTCCCAGCTGGGGCAGGAAGCAGGGCTGCCCCACAGCTCCCAGTGGGGGTGGGTTGCCTGGAGCTCCCAGGGGGCAGGGAGACCCTGAGTTCCTGGCCTTCGTGGGCAGTGGGGCTCCGGGGAACTCTCAGCTGCTGTGGATGGTGGGGATGCCCCCCAGTAACTGCAGGTGCCCCAGAGCACAGAGCTGCCATGGGTGGCCAAGGTGCCCCGGAGCCACCGCAGGCAGCTGGGGTGCCCCGGAGCCACCGCAGGCAGCTGGGGTGCCCCGGAGCCACCGCAGGCAGCTGGGGTGCCCCGGAGCCGCTGCAGGCAGCTGGGGTGCCCCACAGCTCCGAGCCACTGCAAGTGATGAGGGTGCACTGAGATCCGAGCCACTGCAGGTGGCAGGGGTTACCCGAGCTTGGCACCAGGGTGGTGGGGGGACCCTGCGGCTCCCAGCCAGGCCCTTGTGTGTGGTCTGGAGAGCCTGCAGTTCCTCATTTTGAATGCATATTTTTAGTAAAAGTCAGGGATAGGTCATGGGCTTCCATGAATTTTTCTTTATTACCTGTGATCTGTCCGTGACTTTTACTAAAAATATGCGACACAAAATTTTAGCCTTAATTATTATTTACATTATAACAAGGGGCTAATGCTGTAACTATAAGGACCACAGTGAAGAGAAATATCGAATACTGACTTTCTAATAAATTAATATTTAGCTGGCACTCTGTCATCTAAAGACCTAAGTACTTTATAAAACTGCTGTTATAGGCCCTGATCTTGCAAATGGATACCACGTGTCTCTGGACAGGACCAGGGGTCCATGGAAGCCGTTCTATTTATAGGATTGGGGCCATAGTCAAAAAAACAACAACGGAAAAACACCTTCTGAGTCAATCTATGTGCCCTCTGCTTCCTTTATGAAAATAAACATTTTTTATTGCTTGAAGCACTGCAGAGCCAATACCTTTTGAAGGGTTAGTCAGAGTGAATTGAAATTTATTCTGCCTTATAAATCATCATCATCACCACCAGCTAAGTCTGACTGTAGAATATATTTAATAGAGTCAGTGCTGCAGAAAGAAAATAGATTGGGTTTACAGTGATGCCAATGAGAAGATATCGGAGCTTTAAAGTACGGAATTGACTAACAGGAATATAGTAAGTGTGGGAACTCCACAATGTTAGCTTTAGAGTCACTTTTCCTACTATGAACATGCTTTATTCCATACTGACACCGGAGATGCAGCTTAGGGGTGTTTAGTAGGTGAATGGAGTCCACGTACAATATTCCAGAGCAGCGTTTCCCAAACTGTGTTCTGCAGAACACTGGTGTTCCACACGATGTGAATAGGTGTTCCGTGAAAGAATCTAGAATTTAATTTTGACTCTTGCACTTGATTTTTGTACTACTTTATACCTGCTTTCCAGTTAGAAATTGTTAGTTCAAGTTACTTTAAATTTGTATTTTTACTTTGTTTTATAAAATAAAATATATTTGAGCATAAATAATGCAATTTTCTATTTGAAAACCAAAGGATTACAAAATAATATTGTAAGTGTTCCGTAATAGGCTAAAAAGTGTTCCATGGCCAAAAAAGTTTGGGAAACACTGTTCCAGAGTATTTTACTATAATACATATACCTAAGTTTTCCATCCTTGCACTATGACGTATTGTAACCTGGGGATGTTTAGATTAGTCTGGGGGACACAGAAGAACAGTGGGGATGGAGAAAATTACCATACCCCAAATCTGACCCTTCTGCACATGTGCTCCTCTGGCTATGTATAAAGCAGAAGTAACTCCTTGAAAACCACCCCCCCTCAGTCCCTGCTTCCACAGTGGCTCATAATAGAAGTGGCCATCGCCACAGGAGCAGCTGATACATACAAAGCTGTAGGCTCTGATAGCAGCCCACTAACCCAAGCTTCTATCCCCTGCTCCTACTTCACACAGCTGAATTGAAAGCTGCACATGTAACTCTGCCCTATGGGGGCACCCATTAGAGTTCTGCTCAGTGGGAACTGAGAGTGGGAGCCACAAATCAAATAAGTAAAAAAGAATGATTAGAAAGCAACAAGATTACACACACGCACACAGCACGCGAGAGAGAGAGAAAAGGAAAAAGGGAGAGAATTAAGAAAGAGAAAACAGGCAAACAGAACAGGAGAAATAAAATGGATAGAAGGATGGTGGAAAGCGTGTGGGGGCATGGCACGAAAGGAGCTGGGAGCGAGATGCTATTGGTCACAAGTGGGGCTTCGCTAGAAAAAGCGGGGGAGCCACTGCTGTCACATCTGAGCACCAGTAGCACATTCTTTGGTATTTACTCACATAAGGATTTAGATTGATTAGATTAAACATGCAAATAGAACAGAGTGAATGAAAAACAATGAATATTCTAATTAGTTCATGGAATGTCATGTCAAACAGGAATTGTCAGATTCTATAATGAAAGATTGTTTCTTTTGAATACTTACCTAGCTGGGCTGTCAGCATGACTCGAACAGAGGCACAAAAATCGCGTATTATTCGTATAGGACGACGTGTTGATAAATCAAGCAGCAGGATATGTCCTCCCCCTGTTCCTATCCAGAGGGCAGTATTTTTTTGTAGACAGATGGTCTTCACTCTTCCAGAATAAGCCACTGTATGTTTTGATTCTTTATTTAGTTTCACTACTTCTTCCCTAACAATATGAAGAGATTTTGTATTAAAAATTGCTTGCATGCATGGATATTTCATTGGATAATTGCTAAGTTGACGTCCTTGCACTGGACAAATTTTTTAAAATCTGGTGTCAATGCAGACTGCATGAATCCCAGCCTAAGAAACTTCCTTACATTAAACAAGTTGGGAGGAAAGCTTCTGAAGTTTTAATAACCATCAGTCTTAACTTGGGCAACCTGAACAGGGCTTTAAATTGGACATGGGTAGCTCTCCTTTCTCTTCAACTCTCAAAGCTGCATTTGAATAATTCCCTGTTCTAGTCTTTTAAAGGAGAGGATGACATTGATGCTACTGCTCACAGCAGCACGAGAATGAAACAGCACTCATTTTCACCAGCTTTTCACCAGGTGAGAAGAGAATTGTGTACAAAGAGTTAAATTAACTAGGCTTGTGTAGCCTAGCAGGAGATAATTTGAGGATGGGAACTATTTTAGGGTATTTTGGTTACCAATCTAATTAGTACGGTTTATGGATTGGGGACAAAGGAAACTCAGAAATGAAACCTTCCCTTCCATATTCTAAATTCTCTCCTATATGAAAAAGAAAGACTGGCAAGGCAGGGGAAGAGAAATCCCTGCACAGACCAAAATAAATTAAAACATCCTCCCCCCCCCAAAAAATACAATCCTTTCAGGAGCCAGGATTTCCTCTCACAATGTGCTAATATGGGTAATTTTATTAGCATGAGTGAATTTATTTTCAACTAACATGCATACATATAGTTGTGTGTACCATATGTATGTAGTTGTATATATTTGTATATAGTATATGTGTTATAGTTATGGTCCCTAGAGGATCCAGTATGTGCATTTTATACATTGGATGAAAAGCTACTACGTCATGGATTAATACTAATGGTGATCACTTCTGGCATCTTAGAATCTCTCTTCTTGAAGGCAGAAGCTGTGAGCTGTTGAGTATCTCCTGGGTAACTCTGATACGCTCTCATCTCAGCGTCACTCTCTCACAGATTCTTGAGTTCAACGGGATTTGAGGGCACTCAAAAGGCCCAGGAGCCATTTAATACCTTGCAGGGTTAGGCTCTGAAGGACAGGAGCAATAGATAGCAAAATTAAACCACCCTATCTGAAATTTTGAGATATGTTCCCTGTGTTCTCAATCTGGGCATAGAGCAAGGGGTGGGAGATAATAATGCTATCTAACTACCCTAGGTCAGCCCATAGCTGTGGTGGCATGGACAGGAGTCCCACAGAGTTAAAGCGTTCATCTGGGGTCACAGGTAGTCAGTGAAATAAACATTTGGGGTTAAATTACTAGAAGCTCAAGAATGAAAGCCAGGGAAAAATCCTGAGAGCCTGCCTGGACCAGTCCAAAACTTAGGACCAGAAGAGGGGAAAGAAAAGCCATGCCTGACAACAGAATTGGTCTCAGCAGTGATTCCCTTCCCTGCCACCCCCAAAATGTGAAGTATTTCACGAGACAAAATCTCCCAGACGAATCCACTATTCATCTATTACACACAATAACAGTACAAAATAAGACGCTTACCTTAGAAAATGTGCACAGTCAATTAGTTCACAAAGTTTCTCTGTTTTCTTATCCCAAACTTCCACAAAATGGCTGTTTTTCTTAGCCAAGTAGATGGATTTGTCTACTGCTATTGAAATAATGTTTGCGTCACTGTAAGCCTTGTGACAGAATCTAAGAAAGAGGGAAAAAAATTAAGCGTACACTATATTCCTAATAGGTAAGCTCTGCCTACAATTACAGACCCATGCAGCCTAAAAACAAAGTGGGCCTGGATCAATTTAAAAATAAAGGATTGGATCTGAATGTTTACAGTCCGTGGAGTTACACCAGTATAAAAACATTTAAAGTGAGCTCAGATCCAGGCCTATGTCGTCACTATTGGTTCAAGGTATGGGAAACTGTAATGTGCCTGCTCCTGCTCCCAACAAAGTCAAGGGATGTTTTACCACTGAATTCCATGGAAGCAGAACCAAGTCCAGTATCTATTAACACATCTTCCCTAAACGTATGTGTCAGGTCACAACAGAGCAACCACCACTTCTTTCTATTCTAACAAAGGGCCAGATCCTGCAAGCTGCTAAGGACTTGACTTCTTTTGGAGAGCTGCTCAACACAACAAAAGACCAGTCCCAAAACGGGGCCAGCCTGATTCTGCCCAGTCTGCTTTGCCTCTGTTTTTAACTCTAGTGACAATGTTTTTGATTACTTAGTTATTTGAATCTCCTACAAATCCCATGATTGTGCAAACTTTGATCATAATATCTCTGCAATTTGAAAAGAGCATCCTTCTGCCTCACTGATTTGGGGTGAGGACTGTATGCTCAACAACTTCAGCCTCACAGTCTGATATATGAATAAGACCTTTGGTATCTTCATCACAATAAAATTATAGCCTTTTAAGAATTAGTGGTGAGGAATCATATGCAATGTATGTATATTGGGCAAAGACGTAAACACATACCTTATAACTATATGAATATATACGATCAAATCCTAAGCTCAATGCATGTAAATGGCTCCCAATGAAATAAATGGGAGTAGAGCAAATTCTTCCCATGTGTGCCTTTGCCCAATAGCATTTCTATATTCATAGAACATACATTTACTTCCTACCACATTTGTAAAATAAAAATGCATACTACTTAATGTTTGCTTTAAAACTAGAACAAATATATTAAATATCAGTTGATCTTATATTCTTTTTAAATATTATTAAAAGAAAAAATTGGAAATAAGATATTTACAAAGAACAAGCAATAGGTCAGGATTCTCAGACAAAACACTGATAGAAAAATGTCAATGAAAACAAGAACAACCAAATTACATTAGCATAAAAAACTCACAGCTGACTTGTCTTTGTCTCAATCAGGGTTTGAATAGATATATCACCAGATAATAATATGATCTTTGTTCCACAGCCTCCCCAGACTATATTTTTTTCAGATGCACATGTGGATTCACTTAAGCACGTAAGTGGTGTGCTGACATTCCCTATAGTTAAGATCTTCAAAGGTGCTGCACCCTTGTACTGTAAGAAGAAATATACCCTCCATTAGAAACATATAGTATATACTTATACAAGGCAACTTAGAAATTGATAAACCAAGAACTTATATTTTACAGAACAGATACAGGGCCAGATTTTCTATACCTTTATAAAAGACAGTTTACCTTTTCCATAACTGGTGTTCTTCGAGATGTGTTGCTCATGTCTATTCCGCAATAGGTGTGCGTGCTCGCCAAGTGCACCGGTGCCAGAAATTTTTCCCCTAGCAGTACCTGTAGGGGGGGAGCGGCCCCCCGCGATCCCCGGAGCGGCGCCTGCCTGGCATGATAGAAGGGGGGCTGCACTCCCCCCACCCTCAGTTCCTTCTTGCCAGACAACTTCGACAGAGGGGACGGAGGGTTGGGTGTGGAATAGACATGAGCAACACCTCTCGAAGAACACCAGTTACAGAAAAGGTAACTGTCTTTTCTTCTTCGAGTGATTGCTCGTGTGTATTCCACAATAGGTGATTCCAAGCTATATCTGTTGGAGGTGGGTAGGAGTTCACAAGTTCTCAAGTTGGAGTACCGCCCTGCCAAACCCAGCATCATCCCTGGCCTGGGAGACTATCGCATAGTGCAAGGTGAACATAGTGCAAGGTGAACCGAAGACTAGGTGGTGGCCCTACAAATGTCCTGGATGGGGACGTGGGCCATGAAGGCAGTCGACAAGGCCTGTGCCCAAGTCGAGTGTGCCCTCATAATGGGCGGCAGGGGAACCCCTGCCAGCTCCTAACAGGAACAGATGCATGAAGTGATCCACTTAGAAAGCTGCTGAGTGGAAATCGGCTGACCTTTCGTGCACTCAGCCGAGGCGACGAACAGTTGCGAAGACTTTCAGAACGGCTTGGTCCACTCGAGGTAGAAAGCCAGAGCTCGCCTCACATCGAGCGTGTGGAGACGGTGTTCCTCACTAGTCATGTGAGGCTTGGGGCAGAGGACTGGCAGAAAAATGTCCTGACCCATGTGGTAGGCGGAGACCACCTTCGGGAGGAACGCAGGGTATGGGCGGAGCTGGACCTTGTCCTTATGAAAAACCATATACAGCGGTTTGGAGGTTAGGGCCCTGAGCTCTGAGACCCGCCTAGCCGATGCGATAGCTACCAGGAAGGCCACCTTCCACGAGAGGTGAGACCAGGAACATGTGGCCAGTAGTTCAAATGGGGCCCTCGTGAGACGAGCCAGCAACAGGTCTAGGTCCCACTGTGGAATTGGGGGCTTGGAATATGGGTAGAGATGGTCCAAAACCTTAAGGAACCGGCTGCTCATAGCATGGGAAAACACTGTGCCCTTGCACTGGGGGATGAAAGGCCGATATGGCAGCCAAGTGTACCCTGATTGACAAGGGCGCAGGTCCCTGGGCCCTCAGGTGGAGGAGGTAATAAAGGATAAGCTGGATCTGGGCGGCTGTCGAGGAAACACCTTGGCCTGCTGCCCACCTTGAAAACCGAGACCACTTCGCCAAGTGGAGGACCGTTTAATTTCAAGGACGCACTGAACCTGTTCCGAGCATGTCCTTTCCTTGCCACCTAGCCACTGAGCAGCCACGCCATGAGGTGAAGCGTTGCTAGGTTGGGATGGAGGAGGCAGCCTTGGTCCTGAGAGAGCAGGTCCGGGCTGAGCGGCAACTGCCATGGCGGAGCTACCGCCAGCCCCAAGAGGGTCCCGTACCAGTGCTGCCTGGGCAACGCTGGGGCAATGAGGGGGACCCTGGCTTTGTCCATCTTTATTTTCTCCAAGGCCCTGCTGATCAGAGGAAACTGGGGAAAGGCGTAGAGGAGCTGGCCTGACCAGGACAGGGTAAAGACATCGGAGATAGGGCCCTTCCCTAGGCCGCCCCTGGAGCAGAACCAGGGGCATCGTCGGTTCTGCCGGGTTGCAAATAGGTCCACCTGGGGAGTACTCCACCTTCAGAAGACCTGGTGAGCCACTTCCGGGTGTAGAGACCACTCGTGCTGAGAGGAAAAATCCCTGCTCAAGTGATCTGCCCTCACATTCCGGGAGCCCGATAGGTGGAAGGCTCTTAGGTAGATGTCATGGGCTATACAGAAGTCCCACAGACTGAGGGCTTAGTGGCAGAGGGCAGAGGATCGGGCCACACCTTGCCTGTTGATATAGAACATCGAGGCTGTGTTTTCCGTGAGAACCCTGACTACCTTACCCTCCAGGTGCAAGCGGAAGGTCATACACACCAGTTGCACAGCCCTGAGTTCGTTGACTTTTATATGAAGAGGTAGGTCTTGTACAGACCACAGGCCTTGGGTCTGAAAGTTCCCCACATGGGCCCCACAACCCAGGTCCGACGCATCAGACACCAGCTCCAATGACAGGGCCCTGTCCCTGAACGGGACCCCTTGGAGCATGTTGTTTGGGGCGGACCACGACTGCAGGGAGGTGATCACAGAGTTTGGCACGGTGAGACTTTGCCATTCTGTCCGTGGTCTGGGAGAACTGTGAGGCCAGCCAGAGCTGGAAGGGCCTCATTCCGAGTCTGGCGTGATGGACCACATATGTGCACGCAGACATGTAACCCAGCAGTTGCAGGCAAGCCCTCGCCGTCATCACCGGGAACCTTGTGACCGAGTCGATGAGCCCTTGAGTTTCACCATGTAGTGGTTCAGGCCTCACAGGTCCATGATGGGCCTGAGCCCCATTTTGGCCTTCGGGATAAGGAAATACCAGGAGTAATACCCTTTGCCCAGGAACTCCTTGGGCACCACCTCTATAACTCCTAGGTCCAGGAGCCACCCCACCTCCTGCTTGAGCAGAGCCTCGTGAGAGGGGTCCCCCAGGAGGGACATCGAGGGGGCGGAGGGTGGTTGGGCGGGGAGGAGGTAAACTGAAGGGTGAAACCTCAGGAGATGGTGTTGAGGACCCATTGGTCTGAGGTGAGGCACGACCATTCCGGGAGGTGAGCACACAACCGATTGGAGAAAGAGAGCTTTTCTGGGGGTAGGTCCCTGCTGAGAACTGGCAGGGAACCCCCGAGTGTCCGATCAAAAACACCTTTTGCCTGCCTGCTTGACCTTAGAAGACCCAGGCTTTGGGGTAGGCCGGATTGCCGTTGTGGGCACTTTCTATAGTTCTGCTGCTTTTTGTGGGCAGCCTTGTACTTTGGGAGGGCGACTTGGGCGGGAGCCTGCTGCGGCTTGAACTTGGATTTTGCCGGAGGAGGGACATAGAGGCCCAAGGTCTGGAGAGTCGTGTGGGAGTCTTTCATGCCATGCAGCCTTGTGTCTGTTTCCTCAGCAAACAGAGCCTTCTCATCGAAAGGGAGATCCTGCATTGACGACTGCGCTTCGCTGGAGAGCCCAGAGAGCAGAAGCCATGACGCCCATCTCATGGATACCACTGAGGCCATGGACCATGCGGCTGTGTCCACTGCATCCGAAGCGGCCTGCAGGGATGCCCTTACAGCTGCCGCCCCTTCCTCCATGAGCACCCTAAACTCCTTCTTATTGTGCTCCTGGAAGGAGTCCTCAAACTTGGGGAGGGATTCCCAGAGGTTAAACTCGTAGCGACCCAGGAGAGCCTGATGGTTTGCTACTTGTAGCAGAAAGCTTGAGGAAGAATAAACTTTTCTCCTGAAAGTATCCAGCCTCCAAGAGTCTTTGTTCTTGGGGCTCGTTGCCCCTGCCTCTCCCTGTGGTTGACTGACTTGACCACCAAGGAGTTGGGCGCTGGGTGGGTATACAGATACTCGTGTCCCTTCGTGGGTACAAAGTACTTGCACTCCGCCTTTTTGGAGATGGGAGCCAACGAGGCTGGTGTTTGCCACAGGACATTTGAAATTCTTGCCACCCATTCATGGAGTGGCAAGGCCACCCTGCCCGGTGCTGAAGGGGACAGCACATTGAACATGGAGTCTGAGGGCTCTTCCATCTTCTCAGCTTGGAGGTGGAGACTTGCTGCCACCCTTTTTAGGAGGTCTTGCAGGGCCCGGTAATCCTCCTGCGGCATGGAGAGGGGCGAGGACGTAATCAGATCCTCCGGACAGGGAGAGACCGGTGTGGTGCTTTGGGTGTTGTCCGGCACCGGAGGATCCACCACCTGGTTGGATTCCGGGCACAGTACAGAGGACACAGGTCCCACCGACCTTTTTTCTGGTGGTTTAAGCATGGATGCCGACGGTGCTTCCGAGGCCCCGGCCACCAAGCGAGCCCGCACCGGGGGCTGCGCCGGAGGCCATGGTGCCCACTGGTACCACTGGGCCTGCTCTGAAGGGGCCTGGCTACTCCGCTCAACGTGAGTGGGAGGCCTAGGGCCCAATGAGGATCGAGGACTACCTGACATGGGCCTACCCTCTGTCCCAGACTTCCCTCGGTGCCGTTACAAAGAGGGAGTCTTTCCGGTCCTCTTGGCATGCCCCGTGGCGGGGAGTGGTGCTGACTGGACAATGGTCCCGGAGGGTCTCCGCGTACTGACGCCGCTGTACCGGGTACCTTCAGAGCGGCGTGCCGGGGTTGGGGCCAGCGCTGACTCCATCAGGATGGCCCGGAGCCTAATGTCCCTTTCTTTTTTAGTCCGGGGCTTGAAAGACTTGCAGATCTTGCACCTTTCGCTGATATGGGTTTCTCCCAAACAGCACAGACAATCTGCATGAAGGTTGCTCCTTGGCATAGAGCACCTACAAAAGCAGCATGACTTAAAGGCTGGGGAGCGGGGCATGCCCTGGCCCGGGCTCAATGACTAATTAAACTAACTGAATTAGCTAACTGACTACAGGTACTACTGAACAAATGAAGAGTTCTGGGGACGAGCTACAGCAAAGCTGGAGCAGAGCAGTTCCGATGCACCTTCACTGGCAGCAAGAAGGAACTGAGGGTGAGGGAAGCGCAGCCCCCCTTATACCATGCCAGGCAGGCGTCACTCCAGGGGTCGTGGGGGGGGGGGGGGGCGCTCTCCCCCATGGGTGGTCCTAGGGGAAAAACTTCCAGCACCGGTGCACATGGCAAGCACACACACCTATTGTGGAATACACATGAGCAATCACTTGAAGATGAACTCCTTTGTGCCACTGGATTTTGGTTCAGCACTCCCCCGCACCCCCTCTTTTTTTTTTTGGTAAACTGCATGAAAGAAAGCTATTAGAAGTAGTTACTTTACATATTACGGATTACATTTTTTAAAGAGAGAGTACTGTATACGTTAAATTTACCTTTACTACTTGGTCTTCAAAAACTGCTACTTTGCCATCAGCTGTTCCCACCAGAAAAAAATTCTTCTGTTTGCTGAAATGAAATGATAAATTCCAGAATTGCCTCATGAAAGGACGTTCATTAAAGAAGATTTAAAAACAGAAGTGTCTGGCAGATCAGGGGTTTTATTGGTCACTAAAAGTGAACACAGGGCCACATGTCCAAAAATAAGCACTTAAGCTCTGCCTGAGAGCAAGTTAACACATGTGCAAAGTATGTAGCTGCAGGCACAATACAGGTGTCTGCATGTACAACCACCCATTTTGTTAATATTGCTGTGACGTCAGATTTCAAATTGTAGCCCGTAGTACACTCTAAATTATACCTTTGCTTTGAAAAAAAGTTGCTGTATAAACAGGTAACAGAATCGGACATTTTCTGAAGATGGTGTTTGTTTTTTCCATCTTCTGTATTAAATGCCCACAGAGAACCAAACTGGGTTCCTGCCAAAATCCAGTTTTCTTTCTCTGTAGGAAGAGTCACTAAAGCCAAACACAAGATTCTTCCATCTGCAATGTCCTGTGTCAAGAAAAAAATAATTAAAAGCAGCCTGGTTATTTTTCAGCGAGGATTACATGAGTGAATTACATAAAGTAAAAACAGTAGGCCCTTCTGGGAAGATGGCCTTTCTTCCCAATGGAAAGAAATCCCCAATTAGCAGAAGATACTTTCATCTTTTCCTCTGGCAACCTCTGGCATTCAGATAAATGAAATAAATGATTCATAAATAGCGATGATCCATGGCAGGCTGATGCCATGCCTGTCCTTTTAAGAATGCACCATCTGTCTGCCCAATGCTGTGAGAAGGCCAGCATGGTGATCGAACACATTAATTAACTAACTACCAGGAACACATACATTCTCAGCATATAGCAGCTAATGATCCGAAAGCTGTTGTTAGAGAAGCAAAGAAATGGAACTGCACTTATGTTACTTTCTGTGGCACAGTTTAATTGATGGAAATAAAGCAGAGATCTAAAATATTTCATTTTAAAATATCCCCCCCTTCCCCAGAAAGCAGCAGTTTCAAATGTAGCACAGTATCTGCTAGGTCATGCCTGTGTCTCACTACCGTATATTGTGTCACAGAAATCCTTCTTTTAACATGCTCTGTGAGGAGTTGTATCCTGTGCTGGTAGTGACACACATGTGCAACTTTGCACACCTAGCCTGGGTAATCCACCTTCCAGTTTACAAATCTGCTTCTTGTGACAATACTGAATATGGGAACTCCAGAAACTAAATGTTGACATTTGGTGGGTGCATTCCACAGCAGCGAGAGTGTCTTGGGAGGAGTGGGAATTACAAGAAGTTGTGTTGGGCTGCAGGATTATCAGGACTATTGGTCTGTGTTCTGACCTCAGTGCAAAAAGGCTGAGGGTTGGCATACAGCCAGCCCACTGGAAGAAATACATACATTGGTGGTAAGACAATATTGTGAGGGGTGTTGGATGGACAGGAGGGAGAGTAAGATGATCACAGAACCATAGAAATGTGGAGCTGGAAGGGACCTTGAGAGATCATCAAGTCCTTTTCCCCGGGGCCTTTCCCCTGCTCTATATTCCATAAGCTAAACAGCTTCACCTGTCAGGAAGTCTCATGATACTCATATTAAATTCCACTTTACTCAGTTCCATCCCATGACTTCTAGCTATGCCCCTCCCTGAGACACCCTCAGTAATTGCTCTTAAAAAAAGAAGCATTTCTGTGGCCCTTTTGGTCTGAGGATCTCAAAGCACTTTTCAGACATAGGGAATTAAGCCTCAAAGTCCCCACCTTCCTGTCAGTACAGTAACTATCAATTCTAATGTTTTATAGTTTCATAAGGTAAGTCTACACAGCAAAAAACAACAACAAAAACAGACCAGTGGCAGCTGTTTTGCTTCATCTCATGGTATCAGTGCTGATTCTTATATCAAATGCCTTTGGAATTCTTGGCCATGAGACGTAGCTGATATGGCTGTACAGCATGAAAGCAGTCAAAGCTGGGATCTAGGCTTTCCAGAAGCTATACCCTACTGTTAAAATGCATTTAATATGTAAATATAGAAACATCAGATCTATCAATGCCAAGGAGTTAGTAATAAATGACAACTTCACACCTACCTCACAAGTATGGCCATCTGTATTTAAGTCAATAAATGAAACCTGTCCTTTTTTTGTATTTCCAGTACCGATCCAGACCCCTGCCTTCTTGCAGCTTTGATTAGCTGCAACCATGCACTCTGCTGCAAAGGCACTACGTATTGAAATATGTCTCATCAAACAGATAAGTTTTGCGGAGTTCAAAATATCATAAACCTGTAAAGGACACCACAAGATAACAGCCTGTAAATTAACAGATAGTACTTTTCATTCTGAAGGATAACAAAGTACAAGGTATGTACACAGTATCACAGCATGCAATAGTCACTCATGTACTGCAGGTACACAGTCACTATGCACTACATTACTGTTTTTCAGGGGGAAGTAAAGAATACATTTTCCCAATTGAAACTACAGGACAATGTCAATGTGACTTAGTCTCCTAAGTCACTTAAGGCACTTTTGAAAATCTTACCCAATATCACAGAGCAAGGTAGTATTGTGATAGAAGACACACTATGGTAGCTTTTAGAACCATACCATTATAGAAGATGTACGGAGTGGTGTAGATTAACTGCATCCACAATTTTATAACTAGTTCTTGTTGTGTAATGTTAATTGAAAATGTCTATCTGGCATGAATCCTATGTGGCTAGCATATAAGAGTATTAATCACCAAGTAATGAAGTGGCAGAAACATGACTGGATGATTCATGGCAAAATATAAAAGAAAATGGCCGATTTGTATTTTGCACAAATGTTTCTGTTCAAACTAGGGAGGAGAAAATATTGTACTTCTTAGGAAGGGTTTATCTACACAGTGCACTAGTCCGAACCACTGGGGTGTAAATTCTAGTGCACTGGTATGGAACACACTAACTGGCCCCCATGGACCCAGAAGTTCCGTAGCGCATGTTAATGTAGTCCTGTTTGAAACGGGACTACATAATACCCATTATGGAACTTTTAGTGCAGGGTCTACGTGGGCCAGTTAGTATGCAACTTGCTAGAACGGGCTAGAATATACACCCCTCTGGTGCAGACTATGCCAGAGGTTTACACTGCATAGACAAGTCCTAACTTAAATTCACCACTTCCTCTTGAATTGGTAGAGCATAATAAGTCAACGGCAGATGCTAAACTAGAAATAGTATAATACAACCACAAACTACCTGGGCCGATGTAGGTCTTTCCTGAGGGTTTTCTTTCAAACACTTGCTGATTAAACTTTCAACTTCAGGCCAGGGGGCACACCCATATTCTTTCACAGGATCTAAAATATACATTTTGTGCTGCCAATTAGATAATTGCCTAATTATTACAATTTATCACAACTAAAGACTTAGAGTTATGAATACCATTCTTCTTACCAGAATTTCTCACAACTTCTTACAAAGTTGTTCAGAGATACATCCCACACTAGAGTAAAATTTCAAACTGCATAGAGATTAAGTGCTCAACTTCTATTAACAGCAAACTGGAGTTACACAGCTAGAGTGGTTGTCATTACCAACAGGTACATCATGATGCCCAAGGCATCACTGTTTCCCTAATTTTAGAATTGGATCTAAGCGGTAACTGCTGGCGAATGTTGACTTTTTAATGGTGACTTCGGCAATGCCCATGCACTTTGTTTTGAAAATTTACTCGTCTCTGTTAGGCAGAGAGAATGGTATTAAATAGAATTAGAAGAAGTCTTTCATCATATGGGTGAATTTTCAGCACACTGCACAGGAACTCCCAACAACATTTATGGGATTTATGAGGTTAAATTCTCACATAGTGCTTTACCTCATCATCTTAGGCACTGAGAGTTCAAACGCAAAATTTAAATATTAATTATGGTGAATTAATGTTTTCTTTTTGGTCCATCAAAATGCATGGCGATATCCCCAGTATCACCTTATATGGACATGACATTAAACAAGGTTAAAGAATAAAATACAGCCTACAAAATGAACATATTCTCTCTTACACCAGGTCTGAATTTAGTTCTAAGCATACAAAAATCCTGTTTCTTTACAGAGTGCACCGATTTGATCCCTGATGTATCTCTAATAAAGTTACACCAGGGATGATATTGGCCCAATATCACCAAATCTGAGTTTCTCAGTTTGAAAACGGGATGTAATTTTAGAAAAATTCAAAAGCTGCTCATTGTTTTGCATTATCCTCCAAGTAGTGGCCGCGGTCAGACATAGGATACAACACAAGTGGCAATATTTATCTTAGACAGTATGACAATCGCTATAAGAACATATGAATGGCCAAACTGGGTCAGACAAAAGGTCCATCTAGCCCAGTATCCTGTCTTCCAACAGTGGCCAATGCCAGGTGCTCTAGAGGGAATGAACAGAACAGGTAATCATCAAGTGATCCATCCCCCACTCCTGGCAAACAGCTTCTGCCAAAACTATCCTGGCTAATAGCCATTGATGGACCTATCCTCCATGAACTTATCTAGTTCTTTTTTGAAGCCTGTTATAGTCTCGGCCTTCACAACATCCTCCGGCAAGGCATTCCACAGGTTGACTGTGCATAGTGTGAAAAAATACTTCCTTTTGTTTGTTTTAAACTTGCTGCCTATTAATTTAATTTGGTGACCCCTAGTTCTTGTGTTATGAGAAAGAGTAAATAACACTTCTTTGTTTACTTTCTCCACACCCGTCATGATTTTATAGACCTCTATCACATCCCCCTTTAGTTGTCTCTTTTCCAAGCTGAAAAGTCCCAGTCTTATTAATCTCTCCTCATACGGAAGCCGTTCCATAACCCTAATAATTTTTCTTGCCCTTTTATGAACCTTTTCCAATTCCAAAATATCTTTTTTGAGATGGGATGACCACATTTGCATGCAGTATTCAAGATGTGGGCGTACCATGGATTTATATAGAGGCAATATGATCTTTTCTGCCTTATTTTCTATCCCTTTCTTAAGGATTCCCAACATTCTGTTTGCTTTTTTGACTGCCACTGCACACTGAGTGGATGTTTTCAGAGAACTATCCACAATGACTCCAAGATCTCTTTCTTGAGTGGTAACAGCTAATTTAGACCCCATCATTTTATATGTATACCTGGGATTATGTTTTCCAATGTGCATTACTTTGCATTTATCAACATTGAATTTCATCTGCCATTTTGTTGCCCAGTCCCCCAGATTTGAGAGATCCTTTTGTACCTCTTCACAGTCTGCTTTGGACTTCACTATTTTGAGTAGTTTTGTATCATCTTCAATTTTTGCCATCACACTGTTTACCCCTTTTTCCAGAACATTTATGAATATGCTGAACAGTACTAGGCCCAATACAGACCCCTGGGGGACACCACTATTTACCTCTCTCCATTCTGAAAACTGACCATTTATTCCTATCCTTTGTTTCCTATCTTTTAACCAGTTACTGATCCATGAGAGGACCTTCCTTCTTACCCCATGACAGCTTACTTTGCTTAAGAGCCTTTGGTGAGGCACCTCAAAGGCTTTCTGAAAATGTTATACTGTATCCACTGGATCCCCCTTGTCCACATGTATGTTGACCCTCTCAAAGAATTCTAGTAGATTGGTGAGGCATGACTTCCCTTTACAAAAACCATGTTGATTCTTCCCCAACAAATTATGTTAATCTATGTCTCTGACAATTTTGCTCTTTACTGTAGTTTCAACCAGTTTGCCCGGTACTGAAGTCAGGCTTACCAGCCTGTAATTGCCGGGATCACCTCTGGAGCCCTTTTAAAAACAAAATGGTGTCACATTGGCTATCCTCTTGTCATTTGGTACAGTAGCTGATTGAAATGATCTTTCCCTCTGTATGTTCCAGTGTTAAATCTTGAGGAAACATGACATACCTGGTAATTTTCCATGAATTGCTAATTCATCAAATTCATTTGGAAACTTCATGCCTTCAATTATTCTACCTCCTGCTGTTAAAATGTCATAAAGAAGCAAGCCAAATGAATATACATCAGCTTGCTGATTGTAAATAACATTTCCTCTGGCAACCTCTGGTGCTCGAAATCCTGGAAATAAATGATTCATCAATAGTTATGATTTATGCCAGGCTGATGCCATGCCTCTCCCTTTAAGAATAAATACCTCTTGATGAAAAATGCCACAGGAAGTTAACAAAAAATTACATACTATCTCTGAACTGGCAGCAGTCCATATGCTGAAAAATCACAGAAGAAATGAGCAAATGGAAGGTCAGTGTACAAGAAGTATCTGTAAATCAGTTAATAAGCTTCTGTGCTATTAGTCTAACCACCAAAAGAGTTTCATTATTTAATATTGAAAAGGAAGGGCACATCCTGCAGTCCTAAATCAGGGCCTGATATGGGAGTCATGCCCTCAAGTTCATGGCAACTGGCCCAATTCTCATTCACTCTAAGGCAGGGGTCTCAAAAACACGTGGCCCGTGGGCCGCATGTGGGCCGCAGGGCTATTTCCTGCAGCCCACCAAGCGGCCCACGGCCCACACCCCAGCCTACCTCCAGGCCAGGGGTGGACAAACTACAGCCCGTGGGCCAGATTCGGCCGGCAGGATTGCCCCCTGTGGCCCCGCAAGCCCTGCGCTGCTCCCTGAAGCAACCAGCACAATGTCTCTGCAGCCCGGGGGAGAGGGGCAGACGGCTCCATGCGTTGCCCTGGCTTCCAGGTACCGCCCCCCACAGCTCCCATTGGCCAGGAACGGGGAACCGCGGTCAATGGGAGCTTCGGGAGAGGTTCCTGGAGGAGCGGCAAAAGCAGCACACGGATCCCTGTGTCCTTGCCCACATCCTTCCCTCCCTTGGGCCACAGGGACATGGTTTCGGTTGCTTCCCAGAGCGGAGCGGGACCAGGGCCAGGGCAGGCAGACAGGGAGCCTGCCCTGACCCCGGTGCACGCTGCTGCCACCCTGGAGCTGCTCTAGGTAAGTGGTGAGTAGTGTCAGGCTGGAGCCCGAACCCCTCCTGCACCCCACCCCCCAACTCCCTGCCCTAAGCCCCCCTACCACTCCCTGCACCAGCTCCCTGCACTGAGCCCCCTGCCTGCACCCCAACCCCCTGCTGCACCCCAACTCCCTGCCCTGAGCCCCCTGTTGCACCCTGCACCTCAACTCCCTTCCCTGAGCCCCCACCACAGCCTGCACCCCTCCTGCACCCCCTGGGGGCAGAGAGGGGGCAGAGTTGGAGTGAGGACTTCAGGGAAGGGGTTGGAATGGAGGCAGAAAAGGGGTGGGAAGAGGCGGGGCAGGGGCGGGGCCTCATGGAAGGGGTGGAGTAGGGGCGGTGCAGGGGGCAGCGTGGGGGGTGTCAGTGATGCGACCCTTGGACCAATGCACTAGTCCTCATGTGGCCCTCGTGGTCATTTGAGTTTGAGACCCCTGCTCTAAGGCTACTTTTTCATTGCTCTAATAGTGCAAAGGGGCCTTCAAATGGTGTAAATGTGATCCAATTAAAATCAATGGGAGCTGCAGGTGTTCAGCACCTCTGAAAAATCAGAACTCTAAAGAGCACATTACTGACCACGAAAACCCAACCACATTTAAAATATTGTTTTAATAAAATAATAGGCATAAAAATATTCAAACTGAACATATTTGTACAAAAGAAAAAATAATTAAAATCAGTTAATGTAATTTAACTTACATTCTTTTTAACACCCCATTATACTGCCAGCATTGTGTAAAAGGCCCCTTAGTGTAAATGGCAATCAGGCCCAAGGTATATAAATCTGTTTTCATCAGTTATAACATGGTGAGAACCACAGCAATGTAGACTGTTCCTTAACTGTACACTTCTTATGGTGGAATTACAAAATATTGTCTTTATTCTTTTTAACAAAACAAAAAATACAACAAAGCATTTTTTGCCATACCTGGTGTACCTTCTGAGGTTTTTATCCCCATTCTGCAGCAATACTGAGCAATGCCATAATCAGCTATCTTTGCAATGACTGCTGAATTGGGATATAATGTAAAGAGCAGCACATTATGAGGCTTTAAATCACGATAAATGATCATTGAAGAATGTAGATACCTGTTAACAAAAAAGTATTTAGGTGAAAGCATTTAAAATCCATATCTATCTATTTACACTGACTGCATTAATAATACTATAGTAAGCCATGCTATTAATTTTATTTATTCTAACATCAGAAGGAAAAAGTTCACTAATACGATATCAGATTGATGGATTATGGTTTTGGAATTATCCCAATATATCAGTTATTGGTACATGAACAATTTGGTATTATAGTTCAAGACACCTCACCGAGAGGGACACCACCAACTTGAAAAAGAAGCCAATTAAACAAAAAATAAAAGTAGTTTCACCTATACCTGCCCCTGAGCTTCCTTGCCAGATTTTGTAATTTTAAAATCATATTTCCCTAGCCTTTATGAGGACATTCACAGGTTTTCAGGTTAAAAAGAATGGGACAAATTAAAGGTCAAGAGTGCTGGCTTTTTCTCTATTCACATGAATCCCACTTGTGAATAGAAAAAACAAAAAACACAAGAGAAAAGACAATGAATAGACCAAATGTAAAAGTATCGACTGCTTGTGAGTGGTTTTCTGGTTCCTGGCCCTACAGGTGAGTTGTCACTTCGTGCTTTCTGCCTTTATTCATTCACTTGAAAATCGACAAAATAAATAATCTAGACTAAATTTAAAAAAAAAAAGTACAGAATTCTGTCTCTTTTGGGACACACACAAATTAAGAATATATGATAGCCTAGCCTTACAGTTGATTAAGATCTTGAAAGGATAAGCTAATATATGTCATCAGATGCCCAATTAAATAATGATAGCAGATGCCCTTGACAGAATGTTCTTCTTGTAGCCCGTGCCTACAAATCCCTTATGGAAAACTGCTATAGAATTGAATAGAAATAATTACCTTTCTATAGAGTTTTGAATGATCTTACATAATTTAATAGAAGTATACTGCATTGTATACACTGCTTCAAGTACACAGACAGTATTTTATCCTCTATTCAATTAATCGAATATAAAAAGATAGAACTTATTTGACTAAGAATACACCTCCATGGAAGGAGACTCAAGGAAGGGGAAAGAGAAAGCTTTCCTACTTTCAGACTGTCAATATTTTTCAGTGCCAAAATTAGTATGTCAAGAAAATTTACCTTAAACCATCTGCTACATGTAGAGCTATCCTGTGCTGAAGTGTTTTAGTTAAGCTTGAACTATCTTGCTGAAGTAAACGATCCAGAGAACCCTTAGGGGCTAATTCCATTACCAACATCCGGGGACGGATTGCAGCAGCCAGCAAAGATACTAAGCTAGGGTGATGAAGATGACAAAGCACTGCAAGCTCCTGTAAATTGTAAAATCAAGTGAAATACTGCATGTATTATAATATTGATAGTTCTGGGTGAACTGTGTTTGTTTCAACAATATTAATCACTAAAAGGCAGAAAATTCAGAATTAAGGCAGAGACTGTGCTTAAACGTGATCAAACCCTTCACTATCGTGGTTTTACTAGCGCTGCAATATAAAAAGAAGCAACATTTCTTACTTGTCGTAAGAGTCTGAGGGAGGTATGTTTATTAAAAATCTTTACAGCTACTTCTTCTCCACCATATGATGCGCGGTACACAGATCCAAAACCACCGTCACCTTTTCAAAAAGAAAATGGAAGGGAATATAAAAAAATAAAAGAACATCAATCTTTTCTCAAATTGACTGGGCCTGACTCTAAAAAGCACAGAGCATAAGCCAGTGAGAGTCATGTGTGCTCAGCACATCTGAAAAATCAGGGCCCTAACATACATATTACTCGAAGTTAAAAAAAATGCTCTATAATTCAGAAGTATCTTTTAGCAGCACAGTAGACAAATCAAATAGAAAAAAAACCCAGGTAAAATGTTTTCAGTATGTTTCATAATTTAGACCGATAGCTTAAGTTACATAAACGTTACACTTTTAATATCCTTGCCACATATTGGGTATATAGAGGAGACAAAAATGAATATTCACCCAACAGAAATTCAGGAGCCTGGTCAAATTCCAATTCATCATTGTTCAACATGATATTTCTAGGCAAATCAGCCAATATCAGGTCAGGAGCAATCTGGGCTATTGGAATGGTAAATCTTGGTTGATCTGGATTTACTAAGAGATCACCTAAGTAAGAAAGAAAAAATATGAGATGCAGTTGAAAAGCAGAGAAAATAGCATATTCACCACACTAAACCGAGTGAAGCGTACATATATTCAGTTGTCACTAGTTAGTACACATATGCAAAGTTCATATGAAGTGCAGTAGTTGTATACATAAATAGAGAGAGATACCTCAATTTATATACATTTCTTGCATGTGTAAATAATTCCAAACCATGGTTTAATGGCATATGCAGTGGTCAACATTAAAAACTAGCCTTTGTCAAGAGTTACCATACAGCATTAAGCTAACTGAGATACCACATTTTTTCTCTATACCTAGAATAGGAAATAACTCTAGTAAATGCGTGGTACCTGTTGGCTAATATTGCCTTTTTAAATTGTGTCCATTGTACAGGATCCAATCAACAGAACTAATGTCAACTGCAGGACTAACATGAGTCAGAATAAATCACATGAATAATGAATTGCTGGATCAGGTCCCACAGATGTGTAGGCGAGTGTCTTTCAACCCTCCCACTTTGTACAGCAGTGCAGGGGCTAGCCACAGTCTGGCCCGTACTGTATTGTAATACAAAGACATTAGGACAAAAAAGTTGTGGTTGTTGAACCACATTATGAGGATGGTTTTGTTTATTTTAATCAAGCGTTCTTAAATAATGTGAGGTCTCTAAATGCTATGGCTATGGGCATCATGTACAGTAACTCCTCACTTAACGTCTTCCCGGTTAACACTGTTTCATTGTTACACTGCTGATCAGTTAGAGAACATGCTTGTTTAAAGTTGTGCAATGCTCCCTTCTAACATTGTTTGGCAGCTGCCTGCTTTTCCACTGCTTGCAGAAAAAGAGCCGCCTGTTGAAGCTAGCTGGTGGGGGCTTGGAACCAGGGTGGCCTGGCAGCCCCCTTATCAGCTCCCCACTTCCCTATATTCCCTGTGCAGCAGCCACCCAGCAGGCTATCAATTGCCAGGCAGTTCAGCTGTCCCTCCCCACATTGCCGTGTGCTGCTCCTGCCCTCTGCCTTGGAGCTGTTCGCGGGAGCCTCCTGCTTGCCATTTGTGTGGGGGGGGAACGAGGGGTGCTAATGTGAGGGTGTCCCCTTTTCCCCCACTCCTGCCCCCCATCTCCACAGAGAGGGGGGGGGGACATGACAGGGCTCAGGAGAGAGGGAGCTTGCTGGCAGCAGCTGCTGTCTCAACTTGCTGATCTACTTAAAAAGGCAGTGTACTTAGAGTGGGGTCAGCGTACTTAAAGGGGCAAAGCATCTCTCTCTCTCTCTCTCACACACACACACACAAATATGTTAGTCTTCAAGGTGCCACCGGACTCCTTGTTTTCATACACATGGTATGGGTCTCTGTCTCTGCCATGCAGTCTCCACTCCCTCCATTTGTGCTCCCTTGTAGAATGTGAGGCTACAATAACAACGAGTTAACCCTTGAAGGCTCAGCCGAGTTCTAGTTTATCATTTAGCAGTAAGGCATTCCCTGGGAAATATCCCACTCTCTTCCACCTTCTGACTTCACCACCTCAACCAAGCTTCACAATCATCATTGCTGTGTACAGTATTAAATTGTTTGTTCAAATCTTATGCTGTGTGTGTGTGTGTCATTTGTCTGGCGAAAAAAGTTTCCCTGGAACCTAACCCTCCCTATTTACATTAATTCTTATGGGGAAATTGGATTCGCTTAACATTGTTTCACTTAAAGTAGCATTTTTCAGAAACATAACTACAACATTAAGCAAGGAGTTACTGTATAAATATTTATTTATACGGGTAATCTAATTAGCTTAATTAAAACATTATATACCTTCTTCAGCTTTTTCAAGTAAATCATCAAGTAATATTTTTTGGTGCTCTTTGCCATCCTCAAAGCTACACAAAGCCCATTTCTTCAACAGAGTTTCCCCTTCACCACATACATCGATATCCAGTAAACCTGGAAACCATTCTTCCATAAGAGAATCAATGTGATCCACAACTTGCCCCAAAAGGATACAACCTGTAAAAAGCCCCAAAAAAGTAATTAGAACCACCGTCTCATATCTCCGATTATAAAAACATACTGCATGTTCTAAAAGGAGCAAGCAAAATGAAGAAATGCACCAAGCATAACTCAAACAGCAGATACAAGAACATATTCAGGAATAATTTAACCTTTTCTGCAAGAAGGAGCTGTAATTTTCAAAAAACTGTCTGGATTGCTATCAAATACTGCTGATTCCACTAGACAGTAAGCTTCAGGAGACCAGTTCAGGTAAACGCCTTGTCTCCAATACATTCTATTAGGACGAAGAGCTCGTTCTAGGGAAAACAAAGTTAGTCAAAGTCAGACCTTTAATATGAACTCTTCTATAAACTGGGCTGAACATTCCAAAAATACTATTGTAAGCATATACTTGTGGTTTTATAGATTTATACAACACAAACAACCAATGCATCTTTGCATGCAATTGTGCATCACCAGAAAAGCTGAACATCCTAATCACATTTTTGACCATTCCACCGATGCATATACAAGAATACTAAATATTGACTCAGCTCATGGACTAGTTGGTGAATGTAGGTAAAGTACAGACCTTGAAGTGCAGGCAAACTGGAGTCAAATATAAAGTTTCTTAGGCAATAAATGAAATCACTTGGTGTCTTCCATTTTCTCCCAGGTGGACATGTCTACATTACATATGCACCATAGCCTGATGTGACTGGAATGGTCTGCCCAGGGGAGATCAATTGCCAGAATAGCAGAGGTGTATTAAGTAAAATTTGAAGAGCATTACCAAAGATACATTTGTGTGAATCGTCTAGCTGCAGCTAATGCTCATATGTTATTAAAAATTAAAAACCCCAGTGAACTGAGAAGCGGTGGGGGGAGCAGGCCCTTCATATGGACTGAGTGATTTAAAAATGGTTCTGATAAAATTGGAGTCTGCAGAATTTTTTTAAAAGGGGGAAGAAATGGGCATCAGCAAATGTGTAAGGGCAATTAATTTCACGCCCCAGGAGCCAACACAACAAAACTTGTCAATGGTAGAACTCCTAGAAGGAGATGGGTGTCAGAGTGCATATATCCCCCAAGATGAGACTCAGAGGATGTGTTCAATATAGCCAGGTTTTTCCCCATTAATGGCAGAATTCTGTCATACAGCCATAACCCTGTATTGGGTGCCATATGAAGGCACACTACCTTAGCAGGAAATCCAAGAGGCACCAGGTCTAAGTAGGTACAATGTTTTTTAAAGATGTGGGGGGGTCTTCAGTGACTAACAGCAACTGCATTACCCCCGGTGCAGCATCTAATCCCCTCTATGCTCAGCCAGCTCCGCTGGGTGATGTGGCATAGGAGGAGACAATGGCTCTACATCCTCCCTTCTTTTTCCTGCCATTTTTGCAGAAACTAATCTCATCAGTGCTTAAATGCAAAGATTCCCTTTGTGTCTGGCGTGTGTGCGCACACATGGTGGGCTGGGGAGAGAGGGAACACAAGAGAGCAAGAGCCTGCTTTCATTCTCCCTTTCTCACTCACACAGAGGGCAGGCACAAAGTGTTCCTAAGAGTTTTTAAATTACAAGTACTGGCCACTATTTTGTTTTCTTACACTTGTAAAATGGCCAGAGATGAGCCCAAAACAAAAATATAACACACAAAATTTCAAGGAAGTAGTAGGAATTAGGATTTGAATCTGTAGACCTGAATTCAACCCCTTGGCTGCTAGGTGTACAAGGTAAACACACACATTGATAGTTTTAAAGTTAAATGTCAGTACCTCTTCCTGAGAGCATGTAAGGAGACACTTCAAGCAACCTGTTGATCAGTCTGGACCAGAATCCCATGGGAAAGTATGGCATCTCATACAGCCTAATGATGATTCCTGAGTTTTCACAGTGGGGAAGTTCTATAACAGGTCTGTGATCAGACAAACTGAAAGAAACAGGAACATTATTTTCCAGTATTTCATAATTTACTACTTCCAGAATTATTAAATACATAGACTAAAGTGAGAATTATTGTACAGCTGATTATGTTAGCTATATTGATGAATGAATGTCAGAAATGAATGCACCACCAAATCACATAAGCAGGGGGCAGATTATTGGGGTTTATCTGTACTAATGTGTTTATTTATTTTTCATGTTAATGGACAATTTCTGCTCAATTTAAACCGCATGCAGTCCCAGTGATTTCGGGGAACTATCCAAGGATATAAGTGTGTGAAAAAATTATGTACATATAATTCTTATAGATAATTCTTATCTTGCACTTATAACATCACACATCCAAGGACTCTGAAGAGTTTCAAAGGAATAATCCACACAACACTCCATCCTTTAAGGAAGGTAAGGATTAGTATCTACATTGCACTGATGTAAAAACTGAGGCAGAGAGGCCATGTGACCTGTCATAGCTCACGCAAAAAGAGGGTGTCAGCACTGGCATTACAACTCATAACTTCGGATTTCCAATACTATAGTTTAACCATTAGACGATTCAAAGGCATAATGCCTCCAGGCATCACTGCGTGGGCAGTGCAACTCCTCCCAAGTGTGGTCCTGACTTAAACTAAACAGTTTATAAATACTAATGTTTATGACTTATATTGAAATGAGTACCTGTATATACTGGTACTATCTGGAAGATTTGATCATTAGTAGTATAGGATATTTTGCTATTGTGGTCTCATTGTAAAAGAAATTGTATTCTCACAAAATATTTTGCCTTTTATATGTGCCATTTTCCATTGTGCTAATGGTATACAACTAGTGCCCTACCAAATTCATGGTCCATTTTGCTCAATTTCATGGTTATAGGCTTTTAAAAGTCATAAATTTCATTATTTCAGCTATTAAAATCTGAAATTTCATGTTGTTGTAACAGTAGGGGTCCTGACTCAAAAAGGAGTTGGGGTGGGGGTCGCAAGGTTATTGTGGGGGGGGGTTGCGATACTGCTACCTTTACTTCTACGTTGCTGCTGACAGCGGCGCTGCCTTCAGAGCTGAGCAGCTGGAGAGCAGCGGCTGCTGGCTGGGAGCTCGGCTCTGATGGCAGAGCCGCTGCCAGCAGCAGCACAGAAGTAAGGATGGCATGGTATGGCCACCCTTACTTCTGTGCTGCTGCCTGCAGAGCTGGACCCTCACTCAGCAGCTGGCACTCTCTGGGCACCCAGCTCTGAAGGCAGCAGCGCAGAGTAAAGGGTGGCGTGGTACGGTATTGCCACCCTTACTTTTGTGCTGCTGCTGGACGGGTGCTGCCTTCAGAGCTGGCTGCCTGGCTAACAGCCGCCGCTCTCTGGCCAGCTCTGAAGGCAGCACAGAAGTAACGGTGGCAATACCGTGACCCTCCCTGAAACTCCCTTTTGGGTCAGGATCCCAATTTCAGAAACGCTGGTCTCTCCCATGAAAATCTGTATAGTATAAGGTAAAAGCACACAAAAAACAAGATTTCATGGGGGAGACCAGATTTCACGGTTTGTGACGTATTTTTCATGGCCGTGAATTTGGTAGGGCCCTAGATATAACTTTGTTTACTATAAGATCAGTTTCACTTTTATGAAAGAAATTGAGTAGTATACCAATCTAGCATAATCAGTCAAAGTCTTGCTCACTAAGGGGAAATTGCTTTGATATCAAACAGCTAGAAATGTCATTACAGCCTGAGAATATCAGAGTTTTTGATCTTGATACATTTCCATGGCACATTTGTGGTTTTAGCTCTTTTTTACCTGCTTGGAACAAGTAGTTGATCTTCTCCTAATGGCAATGCAATTTGGAACTTTTCCAGAAGCTTAAAGTATTGTGACATGTAGATCTTAGGGAATCTGCTCTTCTTTAAAAGGAATTTTTCCACATCTGAACGCTTTATAATTCCCTTAGGGTATTTAGGAAAGCCTTCCACTTTCACTGTCAAAATCTTTTAAAAAAGTAAAATAATTTCAACTCTGCAGTCATAATTGGATTGCATTTTTCTGACAAAAATAGTTTTCTGCAATATATTACTAACATTACTTACAAAAATTAATAATCCTATTCATAGTAAAACTCAGCATTTCAGCAATGACAGCCATCTGAGCACAAGCTAACAGTTCTGAACAATATATCCCAGGATACCATTTAGCTACCTTTTCATTCAGTGGTGTAGTAGTGTACTTTAGTGGCTCCACCTACTGCATATCATATGGGAGATTATTCCACACGTTAGTTAGTATAGAACAAACCTTCAAAGATTTGGAAGTCTGAATAAACATCTAAAAGTTTGGAACCTTTTCTAAACTAACTAAACCAATTGTGGATCCTTTCCAGGTAGGCCCTCCTAGCAGTCCTTTTGCCCCTCGCCTGTCCCAATATACAGGTCAGTACAACCCATCCTCTTCTTCCTTCTATAGCAGGGTCCAATTACCCTTCCTCTCCAACATTCTAGGTTACTGTTATTGCTTTGTGCCAGAACTCCAAGCTTTAACAATTTGTTGCAGGATTATGCTGCCTCTCACCTGGGATCTCCATTTCATTTTACACATGTACTGGGACCTAACTGACTGTGAGGACTATGCGACATCAGAGAATAAGAGAACTGAGAATGGAGGCATTGGTGTAAGCTTGAACCCTAGAATGCATATTTAAAAGGCAACAGGAGAAGTCATGCAGGCCAAACTGGGGAGCTATGAAAGGGAGTGGGTCATGAAACTGGGAAGAAACAGAGGAAAATGAGACCAGGTCAGCTACAGTAGTTGGGGATGGAGAAAAGAGTTGAATAAAGGGATACATAAAATATAATGAGAAGCTAACCTGTGCCATGATTTTACACAGCCACTTAGGGTCCACAAAATACAGATCTGTTAGCTGGAGTGCTGGGTCTTGAAAATGTAGCAGTACGCCTATATAAATAATACTGTAATTAGAATAATATCACACAACATCTATATGAAACAAAAGAAAAGAAGGACGTTGCTTTTAGACAATTCTGGGCTGCCTTTTTCCTGCTCTTCTGGTTAAGGGCATATTAAATGGTGGATACTTTTATCAAACTTAAGTGTAACTCAAGATATCTGACTGCAGTAATGAAATGGTCACCTTTTCCATTATTTCCAGGTGTCGTATTTATAGTCATAATCTGACCTACTCCTTTCAAATATCTAATATGCTCAATGTGAACACTCAGTGTTGATTATTATTTTAATCTAAGTATGTTCAATTATATAGTTCTGAGATAATGTGTTAACTATGTTGTATAACTGCTGTCCTAGTCACAGGCTATCCTAGTGATCTTATTTTTCCTCCCGAATCCTCTTCTCTATTCTGCAGGTTTATTACTTTCAAATAAAGTTAAGAGACATAAGCTGTTAGCAGATTAGTCCTTCACATGATCGTTCCCTTAGGTTATAAAATTTTGAGATAAAATGAAATCATAAACAAGAATAACAGCACCAGGAGGATAAGGTGATAATAGCCAACATGTAAGGTCAAGAACAAATCATTTCAGACCAAACCAATTTCCTTCTTTGACAGAGGAAGCAGTAGAAGTCATATAACTTGATTTTAGTAAGGTTTTTGACAGAGTGCATGACATTCTCATAAACAAAACTAGGGAAATGTGGTCTAGATGTAATTACTATAAAAGGTGGCTGCATAACTGGTTGAAAATCCATACTCCGAGTAAAAAACAGTTACCTACCTTTCTATAACTGTTGGTCTTTGAGATGTGTTGCACATGTCCATTCCACTGCAGGTGTATGTGCACCTCATGCACAGATGTTGGAAACTTTTTTCTCCTTACAGTACCTGTTGGGGTGGCTCAAGCACCCCCTCTTGCTGGGCACCACCACATGCTGGTATAAGAGGGTGAAGCAGCCCCGGCCCACCTCATTTCCTTTGTACCAGATGCACTCTAATATACAGGGGAAGGCGGGTGGGTCATGGAATGGACAAGTGCAACACATCTTGAAGAAGAAGAAGAGTTACAGAAAGGCAGATAACCCTTTTTTTCTTTGAGTGATTGCACATGTCAATTCCTAGGTAACTCACACACAAACAGCTATGTAGGTGGGTTCAGAGTTTATCTGAACAGTGATTCTAGAATCACCGTCTGAAACTGGCATAATCTTTGGACTGAGGGTAATGACGTAATGAAAAGTGAAGATGTGGACTGAAGACTGATTGCTGCTTTACATATTTTGGTAATTGGTACTCAAGCCAGGAAAGCTGCAGAAGTTGCTTATGCTCTAGTAGAGTGCCCCAGTATGCTAGCTGGCTAGTCAGTTGGTAGCATAAACAGATGCAGGAAGAGCTCCTGGAGGAAATCATCTGGGAGGAACTGGATTGCTCTTAACACTGTCAGCAACTGCAACAAAAACCTGTGTAGAATCATAGAATATCAGGGTTGGAAGGGACCTCAGGAGGTCATCTAGTCCAACCCCCTGCTCAAAGCAGGACCAATCCCCAATTAAATCATCCCAGCCAGGGCTTTGTCAAGCCTGACCTTAAAAACTTCTAAGGAAGGAGATTCTACCACCTCCCTAGAACTCTGGAATGATTCAGTATGCTCTAGGTTGAAAGCTAATGCTCTTCTCACATCCATTGAGTGAAACCTTCAGCCTTGCTTATGGTGATGGGGTTTTGGAAAAAAAAGTTGGCGAACTTGGTTAATGTGAAAATTAGAGACTACTTTTGTAAGGATCTTTGGGTGCAGCTGGAGATAAACCTTAATCCTTATGAAAATTGTGTAAGGGGGTTCTGACACCAAAGCTCTCAACTCATCAACCCTTCTGGCTGAGTTGATCACTGCTAAAAAGGCCACCTTCACACACAGATAATGGAGGGAGCAAGTTGTGAGTGGTTCAAAGGGAGGTCCCATTAGAGTTGCCAGGACTAAGTTGAGATGGCAAGGAGGGACAGGGTCCCAAATTTAAGAGTTTCAGAGTAACAGCCGTGTTAGTCTGTCTTTGCAAAAAGAAAAGGAGTACTTGTGGCACCTTAGAGACTAACCAATTTATTTGAGCATGAGCTTTCGTGAGCTATAGCTCACTTCATCGGATGCATACCGTGGAAACTGCAGTAGACATTATATACACACAGAGACCATGAAACAATACCCCCTCCCACCCCACTGTCCTGCTGGTAATAGCTTATCTAAAGTGATCATCAAGTTGGGCCATTTCCAGCACAAATCCAGGTTCTCACCCTCCGCCCCCTCCCCCCCCAAACTCACTCTCCTGCTAACTTAATGATCACTTTAGATAAGCTATTACCAGCAGGAGAGTGAGTTTGTATGGGGGTGGGGGGGTGAGAAAACCTGGATTTGTGCTGGAAATGGCCCACCTTGATTATCATGCACATTGTAGGGAGAGTGGTCACTTTTGATAAGCTATTACCAGCAGGAGAGTGAGTTTGTGTGTGGGGGGGCGGAGGGTGAGAAAACCTGGATTTGTGCTGGAAATGGCCCAACTTGATGACTTGTGGAGTCAAGGACTGCTCCAGTGAATTCTGTTGTCCGTACAGGTCTCCGTATTGATTTTTCTAGATTCAGCAGGAGCCCCAGAGCATTGAATATGGATAGACCAGTGGATATGCTGGAAAGGACTGGAGATTCTGATCAAACCATCGTCCAGGTACAGGAACACATGGACACCTAATTTGAAGATGCAACCTGAACCTGAAGTGGAGGCAACTATCCCCATGCAATGCCTTGGCTGGGAGTTGAAGTGCTGCTTCCATAAGCAAGCACTTAAGCCTTGCTGCTCTATCCTTTTGTGAATGGGGTTTGAAGCCCTTGCAGATGTGACAACTGTCACTAATGTGGGCCTCACCCAAGCACTTCAGGCAGGTCAGATGAGGATTACTAATCAGCATGGACTTTGAACACATCCCACAGGACTTGAACCCTAGGGATTAAGGCATCGTTCTGGTACCGAGCCCAGTACCAAAAAGAAATGAACAGTCCCAAAAGACACAAAACACAGAAACCTAGTGCTAACTTACTTGAAAAACTAACAACTAACAATAATTAACTTCAACTGTTTACAACGATTACTTTGACAACTATCACTGGCCATAAGAACGAACTGAGATGGGTTGAGGGCAGCTCCCCCCTTTTATACCAGCACTCAGTGGCACAAGGCAACAGGAGGTGCTCGAGTCACCCCAGTGTGTATTGATGGGGGAAAAAAGTCTCTGACATCTGTGCACAAGGCATGTACACACCTACAGTGGAAATGACATATGCACTCACTTGAAGAAGAATGATCAATGATTTGCTGTCAAACTGGAAGGTGGTGTTTAGAGGGGTCCCGCACGGATCAGTCCTGGGTCCAGTAGTATTCAACATTTAATTAATTACTTGGATAATGGAGTGAAGAGTATACTTATAAAATTTGTGGATGACACCAAGATGGGAGGGGAGCGTTGCTTGCATTTTGCAGGACAGGATTAGAATTAAAAATTGGAGAATTGATCTGAAATCAACAACATGAAATTCAATGCTGATACTGTAAGTGCAAAGTACTATATGGAGGAAGGAAAAATCAAAGGCACAACTACAAAATGGGGAATAAATGGCTAGGCAGTAGTATTGCAGAAATGGATCTTATAGAGGATCACAAATTGAATACAGCCAACAATGTGATGCAGTTGCAAAAAAAGGCTAATATTCTTGGATCTATTAAAAGGACTGTCATATGTAAGATATGGGAGGTATTTATTCTACTACTGGGCACTGGTGAGCCCTCAGCTGGAGTACTGTGTTCAATTTTGGGTGCCAGACTTTAAGAAAGATGTGCGTAAACTGGAGAGAGTCCAGAGGACAGTAACAAAAATGGTAAGATTTAGACATCTGACCTTTGAGGAAAGGTTAAAATAACTGGGTATGTTTAGCCTTGAGAAAAGAAACTGAGTGGGGCCTGATCACAGTCTAATATGTTTAGGGCTCCTGTTTATCAGGGTTTAATAATTTCATTTTTGAAGGTTTATTTTTTTTAGCAATTTTTGAGTTTTATGTAATTGTTCTGAAATGGGGGGTTTTCAGGTCTTTCTCTTCGCATATACTGTAATGACTAATGTATATTATACATATTGCTCATTACAATATCAATACCATTACATCCTCGATACTTTTTGTAATGTTCCCTAGTGCACTAGGAACTTCTAGTGTGCAATAGCAGGGTCCCCCCGGACCAATTAATGTACAGTATGTTAGTGTGCTTGACAAGTCACATGCCAGTGCTCCACGTTACTGTTCCATGCACACAAATCCTTGGATACAAATAACCATTTCTAGTGTTTTTCTGGTGTTAAACACCAATTTCATGGTTTTTTGTATTGGGGGTGTTTTATCTGTGCTTATTGGTTAAAACCTAAAATCACAACTAAATTTGTTAAGGGCTGTTATAAAGAGGACAGTGATCAATTGTTCTCTACGTCCACTGAAGGTAGGAGAAGTAGTAATGGACTTAATCTTCAGCAAGGGAAGTTTAGGTTAGGTATTAGGAAAACTCTTCTAACTAGAAGGATAATTCAGTACTGGAATAGGTTATCAAGGGAGGTTGTGGAATCCCAATTATTGGAAGTTTTTAAGAACAGATCAGACAAACACCTCTTGGGGATGGTCTAGATATACTTGGTTCTGCCTCAGTGCAGGGAGAAGGGGTTGACGAGATAAGCTCTCGAGGTCCCTTTCAGCCCCACATTTCCCATGATTCTATTATTTCAGTCCACCATGTTATGGTAATCTGCTGCAGGTCCGGTGCACATTGCTGGCATCAAACTTTACCCCAATGAAGAGATTATAGTACCTGATTCATTCAGAAAGTAAACTGCATGAGGAAGTTCATTTTCATCCAGCTGTAACTGACTTTCTTGCACCAGTACTAATAATCGCTTATAGTCAATCACAGGAAATTCAGTTGGAACATTTTCACGTTCGAATAAAATTATCTTCTCAAGTTCCAGATAGCTGTCTGGGATTAGCTGTCCTACTACTGGCTGGTCTCTGATCTGTGTAATTATGAATAATAATCTTAACACACATTTTATTTAGTTTTTGTTTTAAAATTTCAGACAGATGCATGCAAGATGTAAATTAAGCAGAGAACACAGATAATCAAAGTCAATAGAACAAAAGAAGAATTATCTGATGGCTAATCACGGCTTTTTAAAGATTCACAGAAATAAAAATATTTCAATATACATTATGAACATATTTTAAAAATTAATTTTTCATAAAGAACTTCAAAAATTCATTAATATGCAAAAGTAAATAATTATATACCTGACATCTGAAAATATTTTATTTTTCAAATCTTTATTACCACAATAATCAGAGTTCAGCTAAATGTTGAAAAGATCTGAGTGGGGAATCCTGTATGTAAGAGAAGCATGCATACCAACGACTAAGGCTGCGAGTCTGTCACGGAGGTCACGGAAGTCACAGATTCTGTGACTTTCCGTGACCTCCATGACTTCTGCAGCCACTGGTGCTAGCTCAGGTGCCGCCCGAGCTGGGCAGCCCTGGGCCAGCAGCAAGAGCAGTTTGGGTATGTGGGAGGGGGCTAGGGACAGTGGGTTTGGGGGGGTGCTTACCTCAGGGTGTGGGGGCTCCCGGGATCGCACAGCCCTGCAGTTCCTAGGAGTCGAAGGGGCCGGGGAGAGGGGGCTCCGCGCCGCATGTTGCTCATGCCAGCAGGCCCCGCCCCCGCAGCTCCCATTGACTGTGGTTCCCGGCCAATGGGAGCTATGGCAGTTGGCGCTGTGGCAGGAGCAGCATGCCGAGCTCCCTGACCCCTCTGCCACCTAGGAGCTGCAGGGACACAGACCCAGGTAGGGAGCCCCTGCCAGCCTCCTCAGCACCAGCAGAGCTACCGGCCGCGCAGTGCGGCCCCCCTTAGCAACAGTGGGGGTACCAGGCTTCGCTGCCAGTCTCTCCCCCAGCAACAGCTGGGTTCCTGTGCCGTGCTGCCCGACCCCCACCAGCGGGGTGCCCTAGACCACCCCTCCCAGAGCACCCATGGCACCCCGCCCAAGTTTTAGTCATGGGTATTTTTTGTTAAAATCATGGACAGGTCACGAGCCGTGAATTTTTGTTTACTGTCTGTGACTTTTACTAAAAATACTTGTGACTAAAATATAGCCTTACCAACAACATACTCTCAGCACTTTAGAATCCTAGTGCTGTTCTACATATCTTAGAACTAATCATTGGGACAAAATCCTGGCCCCACTGAAGTCAATGGAAATTTTGCTATTGGCTTCAGTGGGGCCAGAATATCATCCCGGGTATTTATCTGGAACTAACCTAAACTGAAGCAACTACGATTTTTTAGAGATCTATAAATGGCCTTTCAGATTCTTATGTGAACATTTTTCATATAAGATTTCTTCCAGCTCTTTTTACCTTTCCCCTCTAGTTCTCTTATGATCCCTTACTGGAATCAACATTAATGTTTTACTGAACCAAATATCTTTTGACATTACTCAGTAGTAACAAATACCTTTCTACCTTGAGGCTAGAGAAGAAATCATGAGTATTATTTTTGCTCCACAAACTACTTATCTAGTTAATAATCTTCCTCTGAAGACTCCCCCTCAATTTCTTAAAATGCTTAACAATCTGGTGCTGGATTTTATATGCGACAAGAAATATTACATCCTTAAGTACCCTTGGAAGACTGACAGCCTTGGACTACCTATTTTATACTTAAATAATTTTACTTTTATCTTCCAACCTGTTTCCTCATGATTTTCCTTTCACAGAAGCTCTACAAAATATACAATTCCTCCTTTCTCCTTATAGCTGCCTTATTTTTTATTATCAATGAAGTCTAAACACAATGCTAAATTACAGTCCTGATAGCTTCTGAAGTGTAAAGGTAGGAGGACCACTGCTAAGAATTCTGCCTTCCTAATGCAAAATATCTCCAGAATTCTGTGGAAAATATGGCGAGATGCGGGACTTCACATCTTTAAGAGGTGTATCCTGCATTCTCCCCAGTGCTTCTCTGTTCATAGCTTACTGAAGTATAGGAGATGGGTCTATTCTGTTCCACACAGACATACCCATTCTGGGACAATAATCAAAGGCTGGTTCCCATCCTGTGCACTGCTGAGCATACCTAAACAAATTATGGATGTTACTATGCTGGTAGACTGTGGCAAAGGAGAAGAAAGGGGTTTTTGCAACCTTTCCCCAGCATTTAGTGCACCAGCACAAAGCTAGACATAAATATGTTACTTGGGCTGTTCGATCATTAGGGCAGGCACTGTGGGTGAATTCCTGCCTACAATGATGCCAATGGGAGTTTCCAATGACTTCAGTGGGGCAGGATTTCTCCTTGTGTCTTTCAAGTATCATGGTCACTGATGGCACTACATAAACAATGAAGAAATAGACCCAGAAATAGAAGCTAGACCCTGTCTTCCCATTAGATTCTCTATCTTCATGTCTCTATATGAAGAGCCTTCTACACCCACTTCTAGGTGTAAAATCCTGGGCTCAATTCTCCACTACACCCAACCACAGCTTTGGCATAATGGAGAGAGAGGCCTAACAGGGAGCCAGTTGCAACTCTCTCTCCTCCATGAGTACACCCTCCTCCTCGCCTCTGATCTACATGCTGCTTCTCCACTCCTCTTATCTCAACTGCCAATACATCTGGCCCCGACCTGACACACCCAAGTCCCCTTGCGCAAGACACAGTGAAGCAGCTGGTGCAGAAAGCAAGAGAGCTACCTCCACTAGTTTTACACCAGTGGATATTCTCCCTATATAAGCTGATGCACCTTTGCTTTTCCCTTCATAACACATTTTTTAAACCGTGCAAACTGAAGTTAGTGGATGGGAGAATCTGGCCCCCTTATCTTCAGCACGACCCATTCTGAACTGCTGCTTTAAAATAACTCACCTCAACTTTACAAACTTTCCACTTTCATCATTCGCCTGGATTAACCTTTAGGAGACAAAAGCATAGTCCTCCAGCAAATCGCTGTGTCACAAGTTTAAGAATTTAGAAATGGCTGGATGCCAACATCACACAAACATTCCTCTGTCTCCCTTAATCTGTTATTTCTAACTGCAGTGATGTTGCCGTTCAACAAGAGTGAGTAGCTGTTGATCAGACCAATCCAACAATCCATCAGAAAAAGGTTAATCTATTTCAATTTAAATGTTTTATTTCTGATATCTTATATGTTAAACAAAAACTATACTTAGATGATATTTGTGCTAAAGGTTTTGGAGAAAAAAGTAATGAAAGTAAATCTGTTGGTATTTTTGGGTTAGTGATTTGCCTTCTTCATTCTGTTATGTCTAAGGTATTGTAGTAAGTTTTATGAACTTGATTTCAAGCTAAAAAAAAAAAAGTGTTACAACATTGTTTCCTCAACAACTTTCAATGTAAAGAATAGCATATGGTTTACCTTGAAATTCAGACTCTCCTTTATTATGGTTTTCCGAAGTTTGATCATAGCATCAGATTCTTCTGTAGCATTTACAAAATGACAATCTTGGATTGCTGGGAAACCCCTTTTATTCAACAGCTCTCTGGTAATTTTACTCAGACAGGCCTTACGTTGTTTCTTATCAGAGACATCTAAATGAGTGCCAACAAGAATCACGGGGGATGATGAAGCTCGAGCCTGTTAATAAGATCCACACAGTTTGTTATCTCAATGTTGAATCATGATTTTCTCTTTATGTTTACACATTTCAACAATTCAATCATAACAACTTATGAAACTCTAGGAATACAAAAAGGCAACCATGTTTGTCACTGCTGCCTCTTTCGGTCATAAATTTATATTTGTCTATTTTCTTCTCAGAAGCAAAGGCAGGGTAATATTAGGAATTTTAAAAACTGATTTAATTCACAACCTGCCGGAATTTATGAAAAAACCTGAGTTTTTAAAATATGTAATACAAGGAAATATTTTAGGTCTGCTGATGGAGTAATCAGTAGAACTAAATCTGAAAGTATATGCGTTTGAAACTGCACATCCATTTTATAGTTTTGATTGGGTAAGGCAATAAAAATGTTACAGACCTGTGTCTGTAATATATTTTAACATGCAAGGATGGGTTTGATCCCGAACACAGATCTTTATCTTGGGGAAGCTAGGATCTAGAATCCAAACTTTGCAGCTTGGTTCCATCTCTAGTAATATATTCTAGCAAACGTATTTTTAGAAAATACAAATCTTTCAGCAAACAAATTGGTGCATCAATGAACTAGAGGTACTGAAAGTGGGAAAGCAGTACATGTCAATTATGGCCTTTACTAAAAATTCACTGACTATGGTTTTATACCTTGGGGCAGGGAAACAAGATGTGAACACTGTGTGATGAGTGAAGGAAAACAGCAGGTAACAGTTATGAGAAGAGTGAAAAAACCTAATATCTTTGTACTGATCAACCTCTGGTACAGTTAGACTGAAAACAGTGAGGGTGTAATGCTTAACTTGACAGTTAAGGGTAAGATGAGATCACGGACGTCATGGATTCTGTGACTTAAATGGACCTCCGTCACAACTTTGGCTTCAGCCTCGCCGCAGTGGCAGTCAGCGGCAGGGGCTAGAGCTGTTCCCCATCATGGCAGTTGTGTGTTAACTATTATAACTCTACTGACTTCATTGCAGTTTACAGCAGTGAGAAAAGTGAACCAGGGCCAATGCTCAGAACTCTCTATTCAGTATCCAACAGTCCCCCTTACACTGTTTCATTAGTCTGTGCAAAATAACATCACAACTTGCCAAATTCTTAGTATGCATACTCTACTGCACAAATTTAAATTGAAAATTGTACTTTATAAGTCTGCAAAAAATTATAAAGACATTTTCATAATCAATAATACGCATTCCAGAAACTTCCTCATCTTAATGTTTGTACCAGCTGAACAGGACATACAAAATTTTCAAGTGAATTCTCTTTGATGTTTTCACAGAGTCACTTGGAATTTAAAAATCTATATTATAAAAACTTTTCTGTTACCTTGATATTAAACAGCCACGGCTTCATAGCATCCACTTCTGCTTGTCCTTTGCTGAGATCATAAACAGCAAGATACAAGGCTCTCTGAGTCATAAAATGGGGATGAGTGCTGTAGAACTCCTCTTGTCCTAAATGATAAAGAAATCAAATATTTTATACTACTTTCCTCACTTCACTCCTCCAGATGAAATAAACACAGCAGAACCTCACTTCTCCTGAATTCACTAATCTGCAAACCTAATTAATTCTCACAATAATCCTGACAGTCCAATCTCACTTCTCTGTAACGCTTTCCATTGATTTTAATGAGCTTTGGATCAGACTTATGATAAACTGGGAATCTAGCAACCTCAGAGGCTGCTTCTTCCTCCATGAACTTCCTAAATAGCTAAGCTGTACAGGAACAATGCATCTAGAGAGATACCCAGGTTTAGACAGCTGACACCAGAGATACAACACTCGTAGCTGTTTGACCCTGGCTGTGGAACTTAAATAGGCAAGATCAGACTGAGCCCAAGCATGACTATGTTCAGATCTAAATGAGACACAGATCTTTTGATAAAGACTCTTCCTGGGAACACTGACCACTTTTAGAAAAAAAATCCCTAAACATACAAACTTACTGAAACCTGGAAGGAGGCGGTGGGTTATATAACTATAAATGAGAGAGAGAGAGAGAGAGAGAGAGAGAGAACGAACAAAAACCAAAAACACATACGGGGTGAAATCCTGGCTCCCCTGAAGTCACTGGTGAAACTCCCACTGAATTTCAATGGAATCAGGTTTTTACCACCATTTTTCTACTCACTCATATTCTTCCACAATTGTATTTGGTTCTAAGGGTATGTCTACACTACGAAATTAGGTCGAATTTATAGAAGTCGGTTTTTTTTAAATCGGTTTTATATATTCGAGTGTGTGTGTCCCCACAGAAAATGCTCTAAGTGCATTAAGTGCATTAACTCGGCGGAGCGCTTCCACAGTACCGAGGCAAGCGTCGACTTCCGGAGCGTTGCACTGTGGGTAGCTATCCCACAGTTCCCGCAGTCTCCGCTGCCCATTGGGATTCTGGGTTGATATCCCAATGCCTGATGGGGCTAAAACATTGTCGCGGGTGGTTCTGGGTACATATCGTCAGGACCCCGTTCCCACCCTCCCTCCCCCCGTGAAAGCAAGGGCAGACAATCATTTCGCGCCTTTTTTGTCTGCTGCCAGCCAAAGATGTAAAGGATAGATGGAGTGGGTCAGAACAAGAAATAGACCAGATTTGTTTTGTACTCATTTTCCTCCTCCCCTGTCTAGATCACACTGCAGTCAGTCACAGAGAAGGCGCAGCGAGGTTAATCTAGCCATGTATCAATCAGAGGCCAGGCTAACCTCCTTGTTCCAATAACAACGATAACTTTGGTGCACCATTTCTTATTGGAACCCTCCGTGCAGTCCTGCCTGAAATACTCCTTGATGTACAGGCACACCCTTTGTTGATTTTAGCTCCCTGAAGCCAACCCTGTAAGCCATGTCGTCAGTCGCCCCTCCCTCCGTCAGAGCAACGGCAGACAATCGTTCCGCGCCTTTTTTCTGTGCGGACGCCATACCAAGGCAAGCATGGAGGCCGCTGAGCTCATTTTGGCAATTAGGAGCACATCAACCACCACACGCATTATCCAGCAGTATATGCAGCACCAGAACATGGCAACGCGATACCGGGCGAGGAGGCGATGTCAGCGCGGTCCCGTGAGCGATCAGGACATGGACAGAGATTTCTCTGAAAGCATGGGCCCTGCCAATGCATGCATCATGGTGCTAATGGGGCAGGTTCATGCTGTGGAACGCCGATTCTGGGCTCGGGAAACAAGCACAGACTGGTGGGACCGCATAGTGTTGCAGGTCTGGGACAATTCCCAGTGGCTGCGAAACTTTCGCATGCGTAAGGGCACTTTCATAGAACTTTGTGACTTGCTTTCCCCTGCCCTGAAGCACATGAATACCAGGATGAGAGCAGCCCTCACAGTTGAGAAGCGAGTGGCGATAGCCCTGTGGAAGCTTGCAACGCCAGACAGCTACCGGTCAGTTGGGAATCAATTTGGAGTGGGCAAATCTACTGTGGGGGCTGCTGTGATGCAAGTAGCTCACGCAATCAAAGATCTGCTGATATCAAGGGTAGTGACCCTGGGAAATGTGCAGGTCATAGTGGATGGCTTTGCTGCAATGGGATTCCCTAACTGTGGTGGGGCTATAGACGGAACCCATATCCCTATCTTGGCACCGGAGCACCAAGCCGCCGAGTACATAAACCGCAAGGGGTACTTTTCGATAGTGCTGCAAGCTCTGGTGGATCACAAGGGACGTTTCACCAACATCAACGTGGGATGGCCGGGAAAGGTGCATGACGCTCGCATCTTCAGGAACTCTGGTCTGTTTCAAAAGCTGCAGGAAGGGACTTTATTCCCAGACCAGAAAATAACTGTTGGGGATGTTGAAATGCCTATATGTATCCTTGGGGACCCAGCCTACCCCTTAATGCCATGGCTCATGAAGCCGTACACAGGCAGCCTGGACAGTGGTCAGGAGCTGTTCAACTACAGGATGAGCAAGTGCAGAATGGTGGTAGAATGTGCATTTGGACGTTTAAAGGCGCGCTGGCGCAGTTTACTGACTCGCTTAGACCTCAGCGAAACCAATATTCCCACTGTTATTACTGCTTGCTGTGTGCGCCACAATATCTGTGAGAGTAAGGGGGAGATGTTTATGGCGGGGTGGGAGGTTGAGGCAAATCGCCTAGCTGCTGGTTACGCGCAGCCAGACACCAGGGCGGTTAGAAGAGCTCAGGAGGGCGCGGTACGCATCAGAGAAGCTTTGAAAACCAGTTTCATGACTGGCCAGGATACAGTGTGAAAGTTCTGTTTGTTTCTCCTTGATGAAACCCCCTGCCCCTTGGTTCACTCTACTTCCCTGTAAGCTAACCACCCTCCCCTCCTCCCTTTAATCACCGCTTGCAGAGGCAATAAAGTCATTGCTGCTTCACAGTCATGCATTCGTTATTCATTCATCACACAAATAGGGAGATGACTACCAAGGTATCCCAGGAGGGGTGGTGGAGGAGGGAAGGAAAATGCCACACAGCACTTTAAGCACAGCACTTTAAAAGTTTACAACTTTAAAATTTATTGAATGACAGCCTTCTTTTTTTTGGGCAATCCTCTGTTGTGGAGTGGCTGGCTGGCTGGAGGCCCCCCCACCGCGTTCTTGGGCGTCTGGGTGTGGAGGCTATGGAACTTGGGGAGGAGGGCGGTTGGTTACAGAGGGGCAGCAGTGGCAGTCTGTGCTCCAGCTGCCTTTGCTGCAGCTCAACCATACACTGGAGCATTCTGGTTTGGTCCTGCAGCAGCCTCAGCATTGAATCCTGCCTCCTCTCATCACGCTGCCGCCACATTTGAGCTTCAGCCCTGTCTTCAGCCCGCCACTTACTCTCTTCAGCCCGCCACTTACTCTCTTCAGCCCGCCACCTCTCCTCCCGGTCATTTTGTGCTTTCCTGCACTCTGACATTATTTGCCTCCACGCATTCGTCTGTGCTCTGTCAGTGTGGGAGGACAGCATGAGCTCGGAGAACATTTCATCGCGAGTGCGTTTTTTTTTCTTTCTAAGCTTCACTAGCCTCTGGGAAGGAGAGGATCCTGTGATCATTGAAACACATGCAGCTGGTGGAGAAAAAAAAAGGGACAGCGGTATTTAAAAAGACACATTTTATAAAACAGTCGCTACACTCTTTCAGGGTAAACCTTGCTGTTAACATTACATACATAGCACATGTGCTTTCGTTACAAGGTCGCATTTTGCCTCCTCCCACCGCGTGACTACCCCCTCAACCTTCCCCCCTCCCTGTGGCTAACAGCGGGGAACATTTCTGTTCAGCCACAGGCAAACAGCCCAGCAGGAATGGGCTATACTGAGTGTCCCTGAAGAAAAGCACCCTATTTCAACCAGGTGACCATGAATTATATCTCACTCTCCTGAGGATAACACAGAGAGAGAAAGAACGGATTTTGGTTGAATGCCAGCAAACATACACTGCAATGCTTTGTTCTACAGTGATTCCCGAGTATGTGTTACTGGCCTGGAGTGATAAAGTGTCCTACCATGAAGGACGAAATAAGGCTGCCCTCCCCAGAAACCTTTTGCAAAGGCTTTAGGACTACATCTAGGAGAATCGCAAATGCCAGGGCAAAGTAATCCTTTCACATGCTTGCTTTTAAATCATGTATAGCATTTTAAAAGGTACACTCACCAGAGGTCCCTTCTCCGCCTGCTGGGTCCAGGAGGCAGCCTTGGGTGGGTTCGGGGGGGTACTGGCTCCAGGTCTAGGGTGAGAAACAGTTCCTGGCTGTCGGGAAAACCGGTTTCTCCGCTTGCTTGCTGTGAGCTATCTACAACCTCCTCCTCATCTTCTTCGTCCCCAAAACCTGCTTCCGTATTGCCTCCATCTCCATTGAAGGAGTCAAACAACACGGCTGGGGTAGTGGTGGCTGAACCCCCTAAAATGGCATGCAGCTCATCATAGAAGCGGCATGTTTGGGGCTCTGACCCAGAGCGGCTGTTCGCCTCTCTGGTAGGCTTGCCTCAGCTCCTTCAGTTTCACGCGGCACTGCTTCGGGTCCCTGTTATGGCCTCTGTCCTTCATGCCCTGGGAGATTTTCACAAAGGTTTTGGAATTTCGAAAACTGGAACGAAGTTCTGATAGCACGGATTCCTCTCCCCAAACAGCGATCAGATCCCGTACCTCCCGTTCGGTCCATGCTGGAGCTCTTTTGCGATTCTGGGACTCCATCATGGTCACCTGTGCTGATGAGCTCTGCATGGTCACCTGCAGCTTGCCACGCTGGCCAAACAGGAAATGAGATTCAAAAGTTCGCGGTTCTTTTCCTGTCTACCTGGCCAGTGCATCTGAGTTGAGAGTGCTGTCCAGAGCGGTCAGAATGGAGCACTCTGGGATAGCTCCCGGAGGCCAATACCATCGAATTGTGTCCACAGTACCCCAAATTCGAGCTGGGAACGTCGATTTAAGCGCTAATCCACTTGTCAGGGGTGGAGTAAGGAAATCGATTTTAAGAGCCCTTTAAGTCGAAATAAAGGGCTTCACTGTGTGGACGGGTGCAGGTTTAAATCGATTTAACGTTGCTAAATTCGACCTAAAGTCCTAGTGTAGACCAGGGCTAACATACAAACGTGATAGGCATATTGGAAAAACTTAAAGGCAAGATAAAAAATTAGGGTGGTTAGTGTACGCTTAGCCTGCATATGTATCCCTTTTGGTTTACCCGAACAGAATTCTGATGAAGTACACCAGAGGGAGCCCTTATACAACTGTTATGGCCTGTAACTTTAACTATAATTTAACTTAATTTTGCCTTAGTGCAGGGGGATGGATTAGATGATCTCTTCCTGTCCCATTCAGTCCTACATTTTTATGATTCTACAGCAAATTGCAGTACTCAACTATTCTGTAGTCACATTATAATTAATACTAAACCACTATTATCAAAATAAGTGATCAGAGTACATTTAATGATGGAGGTATCCTTGGATCTTTTGTTTTATGTATTTGTTCAATTAATCACTAATTTGCAAAATTCAGTAACTCACAATGAGTTCCTTGATCCTGAGTATGAATTAGCAAGATTCTGCTATATGTGGTTTGAGATTTTACAGACCGTTTCTAGGAACAAGCATTGTATATATGAGTTAATCAGGGCAATAAATTAATAGGTTTGTGAACAGAATACCTGCAAAATCCCAGACATTTAATATCAAATCCTTCTTCACTTTGCCTTTCACTGGAACTGACCAGTCCTTTACATCTATGCCTATTGTAGGATTCTGTGTCCCCAAATCTGATCGCTTGCATTTCATTAGTTGTTGTAACAGTGTAGTTTTACCACTGCCAGTATTTCCCACAATCATGAGTTTCATTCTGTTATAAGGGACAGCCTTCTTTAGCCGCTGCTGAAGAAACCTGGCATGAAAAATAGTTGATAAGAAGTGTATAATAAAGACACATACCAAAAGAAGTCTCGAACTGACAAACCAAGATAACGCCAACCCCTTTTCAAATTATTTACGTAAACAATTCTTTAATATTACATGTAATCTTTTTGACAGTATGTGTGTTCATTTTGGATTTTTAAAAAATGTTTAAACACAGACTAAATATCTTGTGTGTTTTGAATAACTTCTGCAAAACTTTCTATGAGTGACATATTGTAACATATTACAGATGTACTAAGCAACCATTGAATACCTTTGTTTGTGTAAGAGTCATATGCTTTTCTGGAGGTATCATCAACTCATAAAGCGGTACTATTACATTTTCATATGGCTATGGACCACATTTTTCTTGAGGAACAAAGATTCACCAGAATCATAACTAAGTAAAAGATTAGGTGGGAAATCAGTTGATACCTTTAAAGGGGCATATTGTTACCACACTATCCACGGTGTATTCCATGAAGACATGAAAAACAGACAACAATAGGATAACAAACCTTATAATGTCTCTGGCTTTGCATCCAACATGTTTGAAATCTAAATTAAGATGAAGCCCATCCAAAGGAAGATCCCAGACTTTGGACAACTTTCCCATTTCATCTGGAAAGGAACTCAAGCCAGGATTATAACTTACATCCAGAGATGTCAAGTTTTCAAGGAAGCCAATCTGAGGAGGAATCTGGATAGAGAAAAGTTAATAAACATTTGAGCATTTACTAAAAGTGAGCATTTATTTGTCTATATATGAAGATGAATATCTTAAGCAAATATTTAATAAGACCAAACACAATGCCAATTCTTTTTTTCCAGTTATTATCATCATCTAAAGTACACATACCTAATATCTTGATCGGACAAGAAAGTAACTCTTAAAGAACTAATTTTATATCCCTTTTACAAAGAAGACGACAAACACTACTCTTACCATAGATTAAAGACAGAAAAAGTTTAAGGAAAGATAGTCATATTCTTTTCAAAGGCAATACACAGTTCTAATTACATGCTATTTTACTACTAGGGTCTTCAATCACAAAAAGTAGCGCAAGAAGGGCGGAATTTAATTTAGGGTTGATCTGAAAACCAAGTGATCATTTTAAAGACCATATATAAATATGAAAAGTGGTTTGATATTTTTAAGCTTAGGCACCGATGGGTGCTCGACCCCCCCCTCTGCCCCTGGTCCCGCCCCGACTCCACCCCTGACCCACCCCCTCCCACCCCCATTCCAATCCCTTCCCCAAAGTCCCCACCCCCTACTCCACCCCCTTCCTGCCCCTATTCCGACTCCTTCCCAAATCCCTGCTGCCACCTCTTCCCCGCCTCCTCCCCTGAGCGCACCATGTTCCCGCTTCTCCCCCCTCCCTCTCAGAGCTTGCTACAGCTGTTTGGCAACAGCAAGTGCTGGGAGGTAGGTGGAGAAGTGGGGACACGGCACGCTCAGGGAGGAGGCAGAGGAGGAGGTGAGGTGAGGTGAGGTGAGGCAGGGCGAGCAGAGAGCTTGGCTGCCAGTGAGTACAGAGCACGCACTAACTTTTCCCCGTGGGTGCTCCAGCCCCGGAGCACCCATAGAGTTGGTGTCTATGTTTTTAAGTATCTAAAAATTCATACTTTACCTCCTTTAACTTGTTATGGGACAGGTGTAGCTTTTCTAGCCTAGACCATGCATATGCTTTTTCATTCAAGTCCAAAATGTCTATCTGATTGTAGTTAAACAAGAGCTCCCTTAAGTTTAAGGATTTCCAGTGCATAGGTCCAGGCAGGTTTATGATTTTATTGTTGCTTAAGTCTACTGATCGCAAACTAAGAAAATAAAGGGGAAAATTAGCAGAGAAAATAAATAAAATGGAGACTAGCTATAAATATATTAATCTGTTATAAACAAACAAAGGGGGAAGATATTAGAATAAGAATTCCTGTTGGAAATTTAGATAGGAAGATAGAAATTTATTGACGACCCAAGGCCAACCTCAACAATGTTCAAGGAATTAAAGGTACAAAGCAACGGTAATTATCTGAGAAGATATTGCAAATAGGATGTGGATATATCAGGGGAAAAAAAGGAAAAGAAAATCAGAGAACTAGGATTGATTCAATAAAGCGTACTTTTAATGTATTTATTTACACATGAAATTATATATTCTGGAAATGAACACTCAATGTAATCAATATACTTATTTCAGTGACTGAACCAAAAGTGGCACTTTCAAATACATGCATGTGCAGTTACATCAATATGGGATAATATAATTATTTTTATTTATATAGTATGATAAGCTTGCATGGTAACGTCCAGATTAATAAAAGACCAAAATCTAAATTCTACTTTCAGTCACACCTGCGAAAATATGGAGTAACTCAAATTAAATCAATAATTATTCCAGGTTTTTACCCATATATCAGAGCAGAATTTAGCCAATGGTCCCAGGTTCAAGTGACTTCACAATAATGGCATCTTTACTAAAATAAACATGCTCAGAGCATTCATTTCAATATAATATCAGAAGAATGTTTATTTTAATGTGTTTTACGAGATTCAAATAAAAAGGCACTGTTTCCCCAAATGTTTTTGCATGTATATACTGGAAGACAACATGCTGAAGAAACACATGCATTGTGTGTATTTATTTCTATGTGCAATCTATTGAACAAATGCAGCTGTGTTTATTTCAATGTGAGGTATGAACTATGCAAGAAATTCATAGTATTCTTTTCTGACTTTTCTGGGCTGGGAGAAACAAAGCTTGAGAGCTGCATCTCCTTCAATTAGTATATTAAGTTTTAGGGCTCTCAATTAATAGCAGTTAACTCCCATGATTAACTCAAAAAAATTAATCATGATTAATCACAGTTTTAAATCACAATGATAAACAATAGAATACTAATTGAAATTTATGGATTTTTTCTACATTTTCAAATATATTGATTTAAATTACAACACAATACAAAGTGTACACTGTTTACTTTATATTATTTTTATTACAAATATTTTCACTATAAAAACGGTAAACAAAAAAATAGTATTTTTCAATTCACCTCATACAAGTACTGTAGTGCAATCTCTTTATCGTGAAAGTGCAACTTACAAATGTAGATTTTTTTTGTTATATAACTGCACTCAAAACAATGTAAAACTTTAGAGCCTAGAAGTCCACTCAGTCCTACTTCTTGTTCAGCCAATTGCTAAGACAAACAAGTTTGCTTACATTTATGGGAGATAATGCTACCTGCTTCTTATTTACCATGTCACCTGAAAGTGAGAACAGGTGTTCACATGGCACTTTTGTAGCTGGCATCACAAGATATTTATGTGCCAGATACTTCTATAGAAGTAGCTGGAGTCAATATGTAACCAGTAGTGGACACTGGAATGAGTAACAGGAGGGGGCCACAGAGATATTGGATACATAGAAGAGGGGGGTGGAGCTGCAGTGCTAGAACCAGGAGAAGTGATAGGAGGGAGCTGCCATGTGAGAGATGTATACAGGAGCAGTACTGGTGCCTAAGAAGTGACTTGAAAAAGTGGGTTGGAGAGTAGTGCTGAGGCTGGAAGGATAGAGAGAGGAAGTGGGCGAGTAAATCTCTCTGGAGCTTGGAAAGGTGGTGGAAAGGAATGGGAGTGCCAGTGGAAAGGAGCAAGTGCATGAGTGTGAGAGGTGTTGTTAGGCCATTTTAAAAATAGTTAACATATTAAAAACCAGCCTCATGGGTCTGTGTATTATTCACATCTGGACTGAGTATTCTTTACATCCCTAGTATTAATATGGTTGCAATTAAAAGATGGCCAAAATAATGCACTCGGCACAATGTGCTAAAATTTAACGTTGCTGTAACAAAACTTAATAGAGCTAGTTTTCACATGAATAATGCTTTGAAGGAACAGGATAATTTGTGACAAATGCAGCTCTAACCCAATTCAACTTAGGGGGCCATAAGCAGTGTTATTCTTTGAGAAAGAACTTATCGTAGATATTTGGGAAGAGAGCCACTGGACTCAGTTGCTTTGTGCAAAAGGATGAAGTTCCAAGACTTAATGAAAAGAGAAATTGCCAATATCTTTTCTACCTTCTTTGCACCTGAAAAAACAAATTGGTTCTAACTCTGGAGGCAAAAATGGGCAGCTTCAGCATTCCTAAAAACATCTTTTAGTTTAAAAAAAAGGAGAGGTTCATAGTTTGGAACCATCTAGGGGATTCAGGCTTCCTCCAGTTATTGAAGAAAAAGTGACCGACTCTGGCTTCAGTTAATGGTCACCATGTTTTCAATTTAGCCTTTTTAGGATGATCGTCTGAAAACGTTGAGTAGAAACATGCCGTATTTTCTGCTTAATAATGGCCATTCCACTAGGTTTTCCTTCACAGAAGGCACAACATTGGCATTAACAAGTGAAATAACTTACTGTGGAAGAAGAAGAATTGCTTCTGGAATACTGACAAAATGATTTTGAGATAATTTTAAACTTGTTATGCTAGATGGCAAGTTAGATATGGTATCTAAAATAGAAAAGAAACTGAATTATTTCCTTTAGGCATAATTTTTCAGCACTTTTTACCTTAGTTTATAAAGCTGTCATTTTCTAAAATTAGAGATAGATTGTGAGGCTAGTTTCCAAACACAGGTATCGGATTCTATTTTCTGGTGCTCAAATTGGCACGTAGAAGCATAAATAACCATTTTAATCACCCAAGTGTTAACTTGAGCTGCCAAAGACAGGATTTGGATTTTCTTTTTCAGGAACTCCCATCTGAAAACTGAACTCCCAATTTGAAGAGTTTAGAGGAGAATTAAACACCTATTTTCTCCAAATATTTCTACCTTTTTTTTTTTTTTTAAACTTTTATTAGACACTATGACATTTAATTTCATATGGTTATCCAACACTGAAATATTCTTATTTACATTTTGCTGTGTTACTAATACTATATATGTTTGTCATTCCACCAATGTAGTAAAATACCATATGTACATAAAAGATCGCTTAAAAAAAACTTAATTTATTCCAGACACAACAGCTACATTCTGAAAGACTGAGAAACTAGATTATAAGCATATGCAAAATAAAAAATTCTGTATGTTGGATAGACATGTACAAAATTCTAATAATAATTTAAGAACGTCTATAAATTCATTAGGACAGGTGGATTCATGTATTACATTTTCTCAAATTAGTTAATTTTTTGTATAAAACGTTTTAAGCCATTGAATTACACTCTATATTGCTTAGTCAAATGACAGGAGAAATCTATGCAGACACTCAAAGGTTCACTCATCTCATTTAAACCAGTATACATTTAAATAAATGGGAGTTATACTGGTGTAAAATTGGCATGAGAAAAGAATGAAGTTCAAGTTTAATATTAATCAACAGTTATCACACCACAGTACCTGAGATGCAACAGTTATTTCCTATGGCAAGCATAGGGAAATAGTATTGTATGTGTGATAATTGTTGTGGTAAACTGCGGCTAATGGATATAGTATGGTAACTGTTGATAAATGTTTAGGAGGCTAATACTGTATATTAGACCTTGCTGTTTTTCAAGCAGTCTTTACATTAACTGTTCTGCTTTGCCTTGTCCGTATCTAGACTACGGCATGTATCATCTAAACCTCTCTCACCCTTTTTTTAGCAACTCCTAGAATACTTACCAAGTAAATTCATCCTGGCACTAAATATCTCCAATTTTGTGCACTCCTTGAGAAAATTAACAGCCAGGGATGAAATATTGTTCTTACTAATGTTTAAAACTTTCAGTTTCTTCAAGCATATGGGTGAACATATACCTGAAATTTTGTTTCTAAGGTAAAGGAAAACAAAATTACAAGTGTTATACAAAACTACTTGCTAAAAAATGGAAAGTTAGAGTATGGACCTGATTTTGCAGTCTTTAATTATGCAAACAGAAACTGAAAATAGTTTTACCTGAGTAAGGACTGATGGATCAGGATTGAGATTTATCCACAATACCAATGCATATGACAATGTGAATACCTCACCGTATGTATTTATTCACTTTATAATTCAAATGTTAGCGTGTGCAATAAAGTGTCATTTTCTGATTATACATTAAAGTCCAATCGTCAAGCACATATGATTAAGTAAGGGTATGTCTACACCAGAATTAAAAACCCGCAGCTGGCCCATGCCAACTGACTCAGGCTCGCAAGGTTCAGGCCAAGTGACTGTTTAATTGCAATATGAACATTTGGGCTGCCATTTAACTTGAGCCCCGTGAGCCCAAGACAGCTGGAACGGGCCAGCCGCAGGTGTCTAACTGCAGTGCAGACATACTCTGAAACCTGCTCACATAGGGTAACAGCCGTGTTAGTCTGTATTCGCAAAAAGAAAAGGAGTACTTGTGGCACCTTAGAGACTAACCAATTTATTTGAGCATGAGCTTTCGTGAGCTACAGCTCACTTCATTGGATGCATACCGTGGAAACTGCAGCAGACTTTATATACACACAGAGAATATGAAACAATACCTCCTCCCACCCCACTGTCCTGCTGGTAATAGCTTATCTAAAGTGATCATCAGGTTGGGCCATTTCCAGCACAAATCCAGGTTTTCACCCCCCCCACCCCCCCACAAATTCACTCTCCTGCTGGTGATAGCCCATCCAAAGTGACAACTCTTTACACAATGTGCATGATAATCAAGTTGGGCCATTTCCTGCACAAATCCAGGTTCTCTCACCCCCTCACCCCCCTCCCAAAAACCACACACACAAACTCACTATCCTGCTGGTAATAGCTCATCCAAAGTGACCACTCTCCCTACAATGTGCACGATAATCAAGGTGGGCCATTTCTCACACACACACACCCCCACCCCCATACACACACAAACTCAGCAGGAGAGTGAGTTTGTGTGTGTGGTTTTTGGGAGGGGGGTGAGAGAACCTGGATTTGTGCAGGAAATGGCCCAACTTGATTATCATGCACATTGTGTAAAGAGTTGTCACTTTGGATGGGCTATCACCAGCAGGAGAGTGAATTTGTGTTGGGGGGGTGGAGGGTGAGAAAACCTGGATTTGTGCTGGAAATGGCCCAACCTGATGATCACTTTAGATAAGCTATTACCAGCAGGACAGTGGGGTGGGAGGAGGTATTGTTTCATATTCTCTGTGTGTATATAAAGTCTGCTGCAGTTTCCACGGTATGCATCCGATGAAGTGAGCTGTAGCTCATGAAAGCTCATGCTCAAATAAATTGGTTAGTCTCCAAGGTGCCACAAGTACTCCTTTTCTTTTTGCCTATGTGAGCAGTTCCACTGACTTAATATGTGTTTGCAGGATTGCAACCTAAAGAGCATCTATCAATTTAAAAGAAATCGGTAACCAATTTCTACAGGACATGGACAGACAAGGAGAATACAGATAGTTCTAAGATTAATGTATCATGTTACAATGGATGTATTCTAGAAGAAAGAACAAGGGAAACAGAGAGTTAAAGATTTTCAGTGTGAAATATAAACTAAGATGTTAGAGATATTTGGGAATTAGAGGAATAGCAAAAACCTCTCCACCATGGTGGTATTAGAAACATGAACTCATCTAATGAAACATAATAAAAATGAAGAAATGGAAGGGAAACCTGGATTCTGCATCTCCTTGCTTTTGTGAATTTAATTAAATTATAACATATTTTTGATCAGAAAATAATTTACATTCAGTGACACTGATTATTTCCTGCAATTTTTGTTAAACAGTAATCAGATAAACTGGCACTATTCTTACCCTTCTAGCATTAACTGTTCCAAGTTTTCTGCAACATCCACAAGAAATTTAGGAATGCATGACAGCTGATTGTATGATAGATTAAGCTGCTTTAGAGATGGGCATTTGCTATGTGGATCCAAAGCTAAGGAAGGGCCAATTTCATTCCGAGAGATATCAAGGTTTGCAATACAATTCATTTTCAGTAAATAAGTAGGAAAAGATGCAAACAGGTTACTGTGCAAATCCAAGTCAGTCAAACATTTCAAAGTCTGAAAGAAAAGGAGAATTTCTTTTTAAAAAGTGCAACACACAGATATGAATTTCTAATTTTTAAAATAAATTAATATTTAGGCAATTCACATTTATTTTATTTATCCTATCAAGTAAAATGAGAGAAAATGGTAATTATTATAATGTATTATATAATATTATATCAATAAAATAAAGAGGATGTTCAGGCATGCTGTAATAAAACTAACTAGTACAATTACACAAAGCCTTTAGCACAGTGGTCTCCAATCTTTTTACATTCAAGATCACTTTTTGAATGTAAGGGCAACCCAGGATCTATCCTGCCGCTTCCCCAAAGCCCCGCCCCACTCACTCCATCCTCTCCTTTCTCCGTCACTCGCTCTCCCCCACCCTCACTCACTTTCACCGGGCTAGGGTAGACAGTAGGGGTTTGGGAGGGAGTGCGGGCTCTGGGCTGGGGTCGAGAGATTCGCACTGTGGGAGGGGGCTGAGCCTGGGGCAGGGGGGGTTGGAGTGCAGGAAGGGGTACAGGGTGCTGGCTCTGGGAGGGGGTCAGGGTTGGGGCAGAGAGTATTTGGGTGCAGGAGACGGTGGGGGTACTGGCTCTGGGAGGGGGTCAGGACTGAGGCTTGGGGTGCAGGAGGGGGTTGGGATTCAGGCTCCGGAAGGGGGCTCAGGACTGGGGCTTGGGGTGCAGCCTCTTGCCAGGTATCACTTACCTCCGGAAGCTCCTGGTTGGGGTAAAGTGTGGCTGCCGCTAAGGCAGACTCCCTGACTACCCAAACCCCACGCCACTTCTGGAAGGGGCCAACGCACCCCTGCTGGAGGTGGGGGGCGGGCAGCACGTGGCTCCACACATTGCCCCTCTGCAAGCACCGCCCCCGCAGCTCCCATTGGCCACAGCTCCCTGTTACCGGCCAATGGGAGCTGCAGAGGCAGTTCTTGCAGGCAGGAGCAGTGTGCAGAGGGAGATCCTTGCCCCCGCAGCTGCGCTGGCCACTTCCAGGAGTGGCGTGGGGCTGGGGTAGGCAGGGAGTCTGTCTTAGCGGCAGCCCTGCTACACCGTCAGAGATCGCGATCAACTGGGAGATCCTCTAGGATCAACCAGTTGATAGCAATCGACAGGTTGGTGACCACTGCTTTAGCATATAAGTAACATAAGCAGTTCTGATTTCCATTTACATAATTCAATCACAAACTATCTGTAACATATACTTCCCAGTTTGACCCTCTGCAGCAAGTATCCGACAGAAACTCCCTGAGCATGTCTGCACAACTACCACCACATTCAATTACTGCATGAAAATTGTACACATGCAAATTAGGGATGCGAATGTACACACATAGGCACAATGATGACAATCTGGTCTTTGATCTTAAAAGAACTGATAATTTTCTTGCATTATGTAAAATGACATAAAATTACCTCACACAGTTGTTCTGGAATGCTTGTGAGTGCATTTTGGTGCAGCTCCAATTTCTCAAGACGTTCCAAGTGACCAGTTAAGCAGCAGTTCTGACTGATGGCATCTATATTCTCCAGCTCATTTGATGAAAGATCTAATGACTTAATATATTCTTTCTCAGAGACCAAAGACGACAAACTGTCTGATCGTCTTAAATGTGATTGGAATTTTGAGATCCCTTCTATTAAAACAAAAACATAAGCATTCATCTTCACAGGTAAAACATACAACAATTTAATAAACACGATTTCATTTATCTCTGAATTACAATTCACAGAATTTCAGGTCTAACTCTGTACCCAATGAAGGCAATGGCTGTTTAGATATTGGCTGAAACGGGAGCCAATGAGGACTGTTAAGAAGCTACAATTCAAATTCCTATAGGGTTCTATAGGGAGTAGAGGGATACTGGTGTTCTGCAGAATACAAATGGCTTTAAAAATGCTTCTTAGGGCTGTCATGAATGTACATTATTATACATAATCTTACAGAAATTCTTTGTAAGAAGAGAAAAGTGCTTTACTGTATAAGCAACATTTGTACTGTTTTAATAAAGTTTAAAGTATTAGGAGTAATTTTTCTAAATATTATTTTTGGAAAAAACATCCCCCTAGTTTTCTTGAATATAACTGTACCAATGTTGCTTAGACAGTTTACTTCAACGGATTACAGATTACAGTTATCCACAAAAAATGTTAAAAACTGGAAAATCTTATGTATTTTTACATCTGACTTACTGTGAGATTCATCTGAAGACAATTTTCTTCTTTGCTTCACTAATGGTTCATTATCTGAACCAGGTCCCTGATAAATCCCAAAACAGAACAAAAAAACAACAGCTGTGAATATTTTTACATCTCTAAAAATGTAGGAATTCAACTAACTTTCTTTTTATAGCAATCTGCCAAGTCATCCACACAGTAACCCAAAAAGGTGAGAATTTTAAAATCTAACAAAAAGTAGCTTACTTACTATTTTTTAAGAATTACTGACTTGTAATACAAAACAAGAATAGATTTAAAGTATAATGAAATTTACAGGCTATTTTTCTTTGGCAACATAAAAATGACAATTACTTTTAAAAGTATTAAGATACCATATCTGAAGTTCTCGTTAGATCAGAATGGCTATTTGTACTGTTTGCCATAGGCAGTTCATAAACATTTGCTGAAATAAAATGCTATCTATGGCAGTACTCTATTTAGATGGGAGCTCAGTCATCACACAGTTATGGAATATTTTATAAGGTACTAAATGGTGTACCGGTGACCACCAGTCGTTTCTTGATACTTTATCATTAATAGTTTTCCATCAGGCAACACACATAATGGATTTATGGAGGTTTACAGTGATTAAATTACTTATCTTACCAGAGAATTGGAATGCCTTTGCAAAGTAGGAGAATATCTTTGTAAGGATGTATCTTTGTACAGATCAGCAACTGCAATGGAGTTGTATTTCTTTTTCATCAGAAATGAACCTTCACTCCCTAATACAAAGTGAGGACATAGGACTACAGAAAATTCAACCAAATAATACACATATCAACATAAACCGTAGTGCAGTATTTCCAGCACATTAATAATAGCATGAATTAGCCAGTCAATACCATGTGCAATATGTAGAGAACATACTCTAGTTTCGAATATATGTACTATACTAATTTAACAAGCTACAGATATGAACTTCAGTTTGCTAGGTCATTCCTTTTGCATTCATGCTAACAGGATTTTCAGAAATGTAGAGCTGTGATACTTAAATTGTCTTTAAAAATATATCCTCCTCTGCTTGGAAGCAGGAGAGCTCTGAGCCATACAGGCAAACATGCTGTGGAAGGGCATTTCAGACTTGTGGCTTCAGCATGTCTTAGAACAAATTGCTCCATCAGCCATTAGAGGCCACTCTAGTGGCTGCTGTTGAGTAATCTACAATTGCCTGCCCTTGTTCCTCCTGCAGTTCTACCCTCCTCTTCTGCTCTTTGCCTATGCTGTCCTATAGAGCAGAGTGGCAGCACTTGAAGCTGAGAGGGAAGGAAGGGAGGGAGGTGCCTTCTGAGTACCCCCTTCTCTTGAATGGGAAGGGGAGGAAGAGTGGAATCCCCTCAACTCACCACCACTGCATGAGAGGGTAAAAGAAAAAAAGGCATCTGGCCCCTTTTGGCCTTCGGACGAGAAGGTGAGAGATGGTGGTTTGGTGGATGGGATGAACTAAAAAAGGTCCAATGGCTTTCTCAGCCCTGACTGGCAAAGGAGGGAGACAGAGAGAATCCTAATTCCTTTAGATATTAAGAGAGAAGGATGGATGGGAAGCTCCTGGGTTTCTTCCCACCTTGGATGGAAATTAACTCACATCTTGTGCCACCATACAAAATGTTAATATAAATAATAATTAATGGTATTGTGAATATAAATTCTCCCTCCCATCATTGTTTAATGGGAAATGTCTGAGTGTTTTGATGGCTCCTGTGGTTTGGTATATCTGGGCCCCATTTAGTCTTATTTCCTCCTATCTGCTGGACGTGTGAAGTGGAGGTAGGAGATCTTTGTGTGCCTCATATTCATTCTTTGTGGAGGAGGAGACAGGGCTCTAAAATCTTAAGACCACCATGTTAGAAGAATTCATGCTGTTCACACAATTTACAAATGAATACCAGTTTTGATATATGGGGCAAGAAACAGTATCTACTAGCATACAAACTTCTGGAAAACAATGCTACAGTAATGAAAAATGATGCTGAATAATGCAATAGAAAAAAACAAAATAGATAAAAATATCAACAAGTTGGACTTTTCTGATTCCACAAAGATGTTAAAATGCTAATTCTTGAGCAATGGTTTTAGGTTTCCAAGATTTCAAAAAATAACACAGGCATTAAAGCAAAAAATCTGATTGTACAAAGTAACAATGTCTAGCCAATTTTATTAATTAGTCACTGAATTCAATGCAAAAATTGTGTTTTAACTATTTACTATAATGAAATGTTATGTAATGTTATGACATTAACATTTACTATAATTACTGCTGGGAAAGATTGTATGTTGAAGATGCATCAACAGAATTTAATTTAAGTTTTCTGAAGATGTGATAAAGACTCTATTTTTTATAGAGAAGGTGAGTGAGGTATCTTTTATTGGACCAACTTCTATTGGTGAAAAAGACAAGCTTTGAGCTACACAGAGCTTTTATTCAGGTCTGGAAAAGGTACTTAGAGTGTCACAGCTAAATACAGGGTGGAACAAATTGTTTAGCATAAGTAGTGAACACATATTTGAAGAGACCATTTGAGGTGAAGTGGCAGTTAACACCTCTCCAGTCATAAGACAAAAAAGAGGGGTTAGTGGGTTACAGATTGCTGTAATAAACCATAAATCCAATGTCTTTATTAAGACCATGATTTTTAGTGTCTAGCAAAGAGTTTTAAAATTAAGCTCCTAGGCTCATCTTTTGAAGATGTTCTGCAGGTTTCTTTGAGGATGAGGCCGGATAGTCAATTCATATCTGACCTGTTTTATGAAAAGTGTTTGCTCCTAGGTGATATGATGTTTTGGTCCTTTATTATTTTTTCAGTGTGAGTTCATTTGAGCCAATGAAATGATAGAAAATAAATTATCAAGTGAATAACCTAAAACCTAAGAACTTTAGTTTCATGTTTTGAAGACATACATTTACCTGCCACTGTTTTCCACATATACCATAACAAATATCCTATAGTTATATACAAAGAGTTCTACCTTAAAACAAATAAATTGCGGTATACACTTTACTTACTTATTACTTTATGGTCCAATAGTTGCTAAAATACTTTAAATTGAATTTTCATCCCAAATTCTAGACCAGCATTGTTAAGAGGAAACAAAATTGCTAGAGTATATGTACCTTCACTATCGATATCATCACTCAAGAGAAAAACATTGTCTACTAATAGCTCAGGCATGAATATCCAATCATCACTTTTATCTAGTGCATCTTCAGAGAAAGTTACATTACAACTGGATCTTGATCGGTCTTCTGAAAAACTCTTCATTTGGTATCCGAGCACCATTCTTGCCAATGCAGAACCTGCATCTAAGACACGTAAGAAACCAATAAAGTGGCATGTTCTTCAGTAAATTCATGAGGATTAAAATTACTATAAAGACTTGATTTTTTTATTTTTAAAGTTTAGGTTTCAGAACCAAGAGGGCTATGCTGATTTACACAACCTACGTAACAGGCTCTCTAACACTGTATTTCAATTTTAAAACTCTTTCTGAAGGTTTGTAAAACGTCATTAGGAGGGTTTATCACATTTTAATATAACAAATTCTACATATACTTACTTGTTTGTTTTTTTATAGGAGTAAGTTTATTTGGGAACAAAGGGCTAAGCCAGGAAGGTTCAATTCTTCCAATACAAAATCCTCCAAGACATATACTGCTGTTGGCCACATCCAGGCTAAGCTTCCTTAAGAGCAAGCTAATGATTTGGCTATCTCCTTTCTTTATGCTGACTGTTAAAGCACTCCGAACATCCTGCTCTCGAGCACCACTAGTTAATAGTAGTTCCACCAGCTTAGGATTGCTTCCTTTCTCACAAACCTATTACAGAAGAAATGAATAAAATGTGTGTAAAACAGCAGCTTAGATTTTAACAAGAGTTGTTTCAACTATTGTTTCTCCATATTCTCAGTGTGGTGTCCTGCGATGAACTGTAACACAGAATTTCCTAAACATCAAGGCTGATATTTTCAAAACTGCCTAAGTGAAGCTGATCAAGGCCCCTATGATGCTTTAACCTAATTGTGTAATGAATACCTTCAAAACATGTGGCAAATGCCATATATTTTGGCATGAGTACACATAAGTGGTGGGTTATACCAATGAAAATTATGGATATTTATGATTTGCTTGCTGCAATTTGAAGTCAACTGTGTGACGCTTCTTGGGATACCCAGGATTGAGAGTCACCTTTTTACCTTTGTGCCTCCTGGGAGAGGGAGACTTGCTTGTGCTTAGCTGAATGTCAGCTCCCTGACACTTCTGATCAGTTAGCCCAACAACTTATCTCCTCTGGGCTATGCCAGCCCTTACTTTGCCTTGTAGGTTAACACTAGATGTACCTCAGTCACCAAACCCCTTTGAAACTTTTCCCTGCAGGATGCTCAGAACACTGTAGGATTGGGTCTAAAGATAGTTAATCTTGCTCATGCAGGCACACACACAAATTAAAATCATCCCAAAAAGTGACATCTTTCAAACCAATATAACGATCTACATTTCCAAGAACCTACCTGATAGATTAAAGAGCTCCTCTTTGTGTTCTTATTAACATCAGCTCCTAGTAAAAGTAAACATTCAGCCATAATGCTATTGTATTCAGCACATGCTTTCTCCAGCATCATGTTTTTTAAATCATCATTGTTGGCTATTTTAGCAAAGCATTTACAGCACAAGCTTTGAAACTGAATGGGAAGAGAAATAATTGAAATGAAGGTAGCAAACTTCAGAACATTTCAGAACATTTGGATGTGGAGTGATTGAAAGAGAGAAGATACCTGCCGGTCTCTTTGTTCAGTGAAACACATGGACATCTGATAAAAAATGACTGTGTCAAATGATTCATATATCAGCAGCTTTGCAAAACAAGGTGACAAGTCAAGGATTGTCAAGATCATGTGAAATCCCTACAAATAACAAAATGATGTTATCAACAACAAATGTATATTTAAAAAAATATCAAATTTTAAAATGATGGAAGTCAGATACCATGTGTTACAGAATTAACAAAAAGAAATTTATTAGTAAAATAGCTATACTCTTTTGGGATCTTTTGTTTTGGTTTTTTAGACATGTAATCATATTGGACTGCAAGGTGGATCAGAACATAACAGAAGGTCTGAGCATCGAACCACTTTTAGTCTTAAGAATATTTCTACACCATAGTCAGGAGTTCTGATTAAGCCATTAAGGCATGCACAGGCATACCTGGTACAGCACCGATCAAACTAGCTTTCTAAAAATAGCAATGAAACTGTGGTGGTGCGGGTGACTGCACAGGCTAGCTGCCCAAGCATGTACCCCAGGTCCTGGACAGGCTTGCACTTAGTTAGCTAACCCATGCTGCTGCCTGTGCTTCACTGCCATTTTTAGTGAGCTAGCTAGATCAAAGATAGCTTTGGCATGCCCACAGGTGCTGCAATCACACTTCCCTACTGCAGTGTACATATACCCTCAGTTGCAGTTTAGTCTCGGTTAGTTTGACCCACTTATGTAGGTTAGTGGCAGCTATTGGTTGATGTATTGAAAAACTAGCAGTGGGCCTGGTCCATTATCAGGTCCACTGTTATAAACTGAAATTACCTAACTTTATGTAAAAATAAAATATTGTCAACATTTTAGGCCCAGCATTTAATTTCACTCAAACACTACTTTTGCTGAAAACCTTAATTTCCAGATTACCCCTAGATGTATACATATTCTCCCTCCAAACTATCATTCATAGATATAAGAGAGAAAATAAAACAGAACATAATTTGAATTAATTCTTAGCATGAATAAAGTTGTACATGTCTTCATAAGTTGAGATAGTGCCTAGCTGTAGCACAAATACACAGGAGAGAAAAAAAGGAAGACCTTTCCCCTCCCCTCCCTTTTGCATTCTCAGTGTAAGGGACAGACATGACGACGGCTCCTGTGCTCAGAAACTGCAAGACTGCTTCTTACTAATGCCCAGAGGACACAAGTTACCCCATATGGGGTGGGTGAAGGTGCCCCCTATCAGATATTGAAGTGTTCACACCACACAGCCCGCATGCCTGCTCCATAATGTTCAATTTGAAACACCAGTTTGCTAAAATACTTACAGTAAATCTAGAAATTAAAGAGAAAAACTCAACAACTCTAAATGTAAAATGTGAGGCTATTAACTAGAAATGAGTAAACAGTGATATATAAGAACCTTTGTTCATAACTCATTGTGACTAAATACTATTTGAGTAATTTCCTCCCCCAAAACATTATTTTTTCATTTTTCTCCATTTCTGTACTGGGCACCAAGTTAAACCTGAAAGGGAAAAGCCCAAAATCTCTGAAAGTAGGCCATGCATATGATATTTCTAGCTTGAGCTGAAATAGAAGTAGTGGGACTCTCAGAAGAAAGTGACCTCACATGATGGCTTCATTCCACTGGAAAAATAAAGCTGATGACAAGCAGGGAAAACCTCACCATCTACAGGAGCCAGGCAAAAGCTACTGAACTCATTGTCTGACAAGATAAGAACGAGTACGACCCTCACCACATTCAAAACTTTATGCAAAACCCATCTGTTCAATAAACTTTCCCTCAAACTTTCCCACAATAACCTTCTCAAGTACAACAGCATCCATACACACAGATGTTTTTTAAAAAAATCTCATCAATAACTTTGAGCTTGTTGCTGATGACAGGGCTGAAAGACACACATTTTGCATTTATTTTTCATAAAAGGTGCTCAGATACAACGATGATGGGTACATTATAAAATGATGATCAGGGGATTTCTGTTCCAGTTTTGCAGACCATATACGTTCAGATAAGCATCCATACTTAAGGGTGCATATTTTGAACTGAATTCATGCCTTCTGAGACAGCCATTACTATGGGAACCTCAACAGTTCGATTTAATTTTAAATGTTTACTTTCTCAGCTTTATAGTAATTCTATCATTATTTGTATTACTGTAGTAACTAAGAACCTTAGTCAAAGACCATGTTCCCATTGTGCTAGGCACTGTACAAACACAAAAAATCAGAAACATATTTCAAATTTATATATCAAATAATGTTTTTAAAAATAAACATGTTCCCATTTTCTTTCATTCATTCTCATCTTTACACTCAAATAAATCACATACGTGTATCTGTATTTCAACGACCTCCTTAAATCGTCGTAAAGTAGAAACCAGAACTGTTGCCAGCACATGCATAGATGCGATACATAAACTCTTTCTTGTAATCAAAGATCCTAGAAGACTCAAACCTAAGCACTGTATTTCTAGAAAAAAACATTATAAATATTAATTACTGGTTCAGAATTAAAGAGACAAATTTAGTATGTTATATTTATAATATGATGTAAAGATAAACGTGAATCTTGTAATAGCCTATGTAAGTCACAAGACATCTTCCTATGTACCTTGATCATCTGGATACATCTGTAGTGTGTGAAGTATAGTGTCTGTGGCTCCTTGCTGGGATAACATTTGTAGTGCACCAGAACACTCCACTACAGAAGAAAGTATTTTTAATCCACATTTCTGAATGCCAGGATTTCCAATAAACTAAAAGAGAAATCAATACAAAATAAGGTCAGATTTTTTTCTCAATGTGATAAGGAAAGTTGCTTGTCAGTTTTTTTCTCAAAAGGTGTAAAATTGTAGCTGTTATGAGAGTAATCATTGCAATTAAATTTGCATAAACCTTTCCATTATACCTTCTGTTTCATCTTTTCATAACTTTCCATAATATTCACCTTTCAGGCTGAAATCTTGTAAAGGTGAATATTTTTTGAAAGTTAGAGCAAAAACTATTCAGTCATTTTGAGTATAATGAGATCAAAAAAATGCACTTTCCCCATTGCCAAAAACACAGAACAAAAACAAGCCTCTGAAACAGAAGACAAATGGCTCAAAAACATATGATGCTTTTGAAAGCATTTTCTTAATAATCCAAAGGTCAGCGTCATCTGGGTTATCTGACATGAAGGAAGATATGCCTGCGGGCTAAGCCTAACACGCACACAAGACTTCAAAAATATCTAATCTTTTTTTCAGTTATGCAATAAATGTTAGGGAAGAATGGCCACAAATAACTTGTTTCCCTTCATTTACATTTGTAACCTGAAGACAAAGTACCAGCTAGTTGCCCTGCTGCCGGGCTTTACAATATATAGGTCATGATCCCCTGGGGAGTTACAAACAGATCTCAAGAGGGTTATGACCATTTTTCCTCTTTATCCCTTTCTTATCCTTTCATTACTGTGAACCAAGCACAAACTGATGCAAGGATGCCTTCCTGAATCTGTAATAGTTCCAAGATAGTGTTTCTTAACCAGTGGGTTGTGACCCCCACATAAGGATCACAAAAGGCATTAAGGGGTGTGACGTTCCCCTCTGGTGTTGTCTGGAATGGTGATCTGCTAGGCCACTCCAATCCTTGACTCTGGGAGCCAGCCTTACCCTGCTCTTCTGTGAGAGCCCCCACTCCTGGGCTGTTCACACACAGCCTCTGACATGTAAGCTGCTCCCAGCTACTTGCAAGCGAATGACCCTAGTCAATATCTCTGGTTCCAGACATGACCCTGGGAACCTCCATCTTGCAGTGTCCAGTTATGTCTGCTGGATGCTGCAAGCTTATATAAATTTGTCAATTTTACAAAGAGATTGATATGTACCAGGCTTGTTCTCCCAAGGGGAGTCTTTGACACACTGCAAACCAAACACACTGTTTCAGGTAGAATATACAAACAGATTTATTAGCTATAAAGGTAGATTTACGTGATTATAAGTCAAAGCATAACAAGTCAGATTTGGTCAAATGAAATAAAAGCAAAACGCATTCTAAGCTGATCTTAACACTTTCAGGGTCCTTACAAACTTAGATGCTTCTCACCACAGGCTGGCTCTTCAGCCAGGCTCTCCCTTTGATCAGTGGCTCAGTCGCTTGTTGGTGGTGGTGGTGTCTGTAGATGTAGGTGGAAGAGAGAGAGCATGGCAAAATGTCTCTCCCTTTTATCACGTCCTTTCTTTCCTCTTGGTTTTGCCCCTCCCGCCTCTTCAGAGTCAGGTGAGCATTACCTCATTGCAATCCCAAACTGCCCAAAGGAAGGGGGTGACTCCCTTGAGGGTCTAACAGATTCTTTTGTTGCTGCCTAAGACAGTGTCCATTGTTCCTGTGAGGCTGGGCTGGGTTTTGTCCCATCCATGCCCTGACGAGGTGTGAACAGCCTCTCTGTTCTTGGAGAGTTTTTGCATGGGCTTGCTTTAAGCCATGAGGATACATTTTCAGCCTCATAACTATATACATGAAATTATAACCTATACCTTACTATAACATTACTGTAACAATTACTATAACAACCATGTTCAGTGCATTATGAGCCTTCCAAAGACACCCAACATGACAAACTTTGCATTGGACACCACACAATCATTTCATAAAGATGAACATAGGGGTGTAGGGTGTTTCCCCGAGGTACAGAGCGTCACAAAGGGGGAATCACAAGGTATTAGAAATTTTATCAGTTTAAAGCAAGGAAAATCTCACTTCCTACTTCCTGCACACCTTTACCCTTCAAGGTCAAGTATTCTCATTCAACCCCTTGAAACACAGACAACTAAATAAATTACATAGTTTTATCATTTCTAATATTGATACATTGTTTACTGTGACTACTTTTATAACAAAAGTAAGGGGGTTATAAAAATTTTGACTTCACTAAGGAGTCGCTAACTCAAAAATGTTGAGAGAAATGGCTCTCAGAGATGTGTGAACTGCCTCATTCATCTCAATCATGGCCACATGGATTCAATGGGCCCTGGGATTTGGCATCTTTCCAACGTGCCATAGAATTCAGCATTTTTGCCATAGAACTGCTATTTTGCTGCAGCCAGTGGCCCAACATTTTGTTTTCTGTCTCCTTATCCTGCTGGGACCTGCTTGCAGGTGCCTCTTGCTCTCCAGGTTTCTTCTCAATAGGTTGCAACTATCCTGCTCTTCCCAATGGCTACAGGGTCAAGCAGTCCCAGGCAGTTTTGTTTGGTATGGAATAGCTTGAGAAACACTGCTCTGTTGGAATCCAAGAAATTTGTATTGGTAGTTACAGGTTTTAGGTGAATCACGTTAAGTGAACAGTTGCAGGTTTTTCTGTGCAAATGACATTAAATTCTAGCTTATGCAGGACATTCATTATTTGTGTATAAAGCAGTCTTTCACATATAAAATATCATAAACAACTGCAAATGAATTGACTGTCTAAGAAATATTAAGTCTTCTAATAAATATCCACTAGAATTATTACATCAAAGATGAACTTCTCTGGCATATTCCAGAATAAATTAGAGTAAAAAAAAAATAATGTAGATGAACACGTGTATGAAAGGTCACGTAAGGTAAAGTTTATCAAATCAACCGGAAAATGATTTCATTGCATTCGAAGTTATAAATAAGTCATTAACTGCAACTATAAAATACCAAGCAAATTTATTAGGAGAAAGATTTTAACCATACCCTGTTCAAAGCATCAAGCACTAGTGTGTGAGTCCCCTCCAACAAACACTGGTTTTTAATTACTTTTAAGGTAAGCATCAAGTCAGCATCTCCCACTGCTCCTGAAGAACTATTTTGCCGTTCTTTTGTGGCATCTGTAACACACAGAGAAACTTCTTCAGGGAAACAAATTTCACATTTTCTTTTGAAATCAGTAGTGCAATGAAACTGTTGCAAAGTTATTTACAAATAACTCATGAGACCTGTGGGATGGGGTGTACTCCCCACACGGCCCTGAGAAGGTAAATTAGGCCCAATTATCCTACAGTCTGCACCTGGAGGAGGAGCCATGGAGCACAGGTTGATAAAATGAGGGTCAGCTGGACGGGAACAGGTGGTGCCTGTATAAAACTCAGAAGCTAAGGAGCAGAAGAGAGCTGTTAGGAAGTAGTCTGCAGTCACCCCTTGGGAGAAGGGAAGTGTATTTGGGACTAGAGACAAGAAGCCTACAGTTACTCCCTGGGAGGGTGGAGCATAGCTTGGCAAGCCCAGAGACGGGGAAGAGCAGAGCGGTAGGCAAGGCTCATGGAGAAGAGCAAAGAGGTGTGGGGTAGGTCCAACTTTAGCTGCTGATGAGAGGACCTCTGAGATAGGACCCAGAGTAAGGGTGGGCCTGTGTCCCCCGACCAGCTACTGAAGTGGCACCAGTGGGGCAGTGAGCAGGAAGACTGCCTAAGCCCATTTGTCAAGAAGGACTTTGATACCCCAGAAGAGGGGGTACATGTCTGGTGACCTAGCCAGAGGGCTGAGTCATGAAGAGGAGGCTGAGGTTCTTGGAGTGAGAGGGGCCTGCAGGCCAAGGGGATGATGGGAGGAGATGCACCGTCCTCCGGCAGTGTAACAGCTAGCCAGAGCTAATCTCCAGGATGGCCAGGAAGAGGTGCCACCAGTGGTGAGTGCACCCCATGACAGCCTAATTCTAGCTTCCCACTGTTTTCACACTCCTGTAACGTCACAGACCAGAGTTACCAAGAGCCTGTGGTGTTAAAACTCAGTTTCTTCATGTTGCTGTTTGTTATGAAACAAATACTCACTCCAATGAATTTTGGTTGCAGCAAATTGGGGGGATTTTGCATGTGAACTTGTATAATACGTTAATCATTCATAAACTGAATCCCAATTAACCTCAAACCTAGTAAAATAAGATGGGATTCAGACAGATCGCATACTTTTCTATGAGTGGGGATGAAGTCTAATCATACAGAGAACCATGTAGGGCACCAGTCAACAGCAGATTCAAGAGAAATGAAAAATTCAGCTTTTGTTTGAACTTTCAGTTCAAAATCTAGCAAGAAATTAACTACTTAATGGAGCTCTCTGTTTCTTAGTGTCCATACTACTTATTTAAATGCCTTTAGGATTTTTCTTGGAAGGAAAACACTTAAAAGGAATTTTCGACTACGAGACCTTTCCATTGGCAGCAGATTAGAAACCAAATTATATTCACAGAGAACATCAATGGAAATTGTGCACACATAAAAGAGCAGAACATGGTCCTTAATTTAACATTTTTGTCGTAATCAGCACTCAGGGCAAAGTGGCACTACAGAAAGTAACTAGGAAGCATTTAAAAGACTCTTTAGGATTCAAGAATGTACTTATTATTTTTTCGATAAAATACTTTAACTTTCTTCACGTATTAACCTTCAAACGCCAACGCAGACAACATTCAAAGGGAAAAAAACTTGTCTCTTTTTTAGCTTCATTATGATGGACAACGGCTCAAAAGATTTTAGCAAAAAAGGAGAATTTCTCCTGTTGTTGAATATAAAGTCTTAAATCTCCTGTTTTTGCTCAAGGACTCATTGAATGAATGGAAAAATAATACAATTATATTACAAGGGACAAGAAACTGAAATCTGAGCTTGTAAGAGTAACCTGCATTTTAATCAAACTGTTTAAAACTGGGGGTTTTTTTGGTCAATATTCATTTAACTAAAACTCCTGACAAACACTTGCAAGAAATGCTGGCTTCAAAAAGATTCAGTTCCCCATCTCTTCAGTTAAGACTGAGAAAGCTCCCACTCCAGATCTTATGGGACTATCAGCAAAAACAAAGAGGACAAGACTTAATATTCTTGATTTAAAAAAAATGCTCAGGTAACAAAACAAATCTTTTCTAACCTTGTCCAAGCCTTCTGTTTCTACACAAGAACGAACAAAAGGAACACACGTTTTTTCCCCTCTGCAGATTGCCTCTAAAATGTTTCTTTGGAAAGGATTTCCTAAATCATCTAGTTTGGCCTCACAACTATTTGCTGTAGACAAGAGCTAATATGTTTCTAATCTTGAAGTCACTGCCCCCACTGCTTGGTGTATGAAAGAGAACATTAACTGGATAGGACACTGAAATGAAGCAATACCTCCTGCTAGTATATCCAATTTGAAAGAATGTTTGTTATTTTTTGTCCATCACTAATGGAACATCCAATAAATTAAGCTATAAAGTCATGACAAAGGATCCATATTCCTTAAGTCTATAAGTGGTATCAAGGGAAGCAGTAATGGATCAAATTCATCACTGGTATAAGTCCATCATTGGAGAAGTCAGAGTTTCAGCAGTGATTAATTTGGCCCAATATGTTCAATGTTTGCCAAGCTTTTTCTTCCACCTTTAGCTATGTTTCTACCCTTTTCAAACATAAGTTCTCTTTTAATTATAGAGCTTTAAGTAAAAATTACTCATATGAAATTCTACTACAGGATGGATGATTAACTATTTTAAGAAAGATCAGAAAACAGCCTTATTTATATTTTCCCATTTGATGTATAATGCCAGCTATTTTTCTTGGATGACTTACCAGGGATCATAAAAGGTAAAATGACTCGAAGGGCCTCCAGCTGTACAGATGGCACCTTTCCATGTTTCCTCATGGCCTTTATGACTTCTGATGCAACTATCATCACTATGTCCAGATGGGGGAAACTAAGAGCAAATATGCATTTACAGAATAAACAAACATACAATTTAGAAATGCATTAGTTTTAGTTTGGTAAACAGCAGTATGTGAGTCTGCACACTAATCTTCTCAGTTTTAACTAGCAAACAAATTCAGCTATTGTAGTTTTCTTATACAGTATTTTCAGGCTTTTAATCTCTATTATAATACTAAACGTAATTATTTCAATCCTGGAACATTCAGAAGTTTTCTATGCTGTGCAGACTAATAACAGAGCATGTTACTGAGAAGTGTACCTTTCATAAGTACCACTTTAAAACTCTGCTCTAGATGCAAGAAAGGACGTGACCTCACTCCCTCCGTCTGCTCCATAATTTCCATAAACTGTTCATCAAGTGACAGACGCTTGTTTCTGTTCATTTCTGCAATCTGTGATGTCAGCTTTTGATCTATCAAAACTGTATTTATTATCAAAACAAACCCTAGCTCAATTTATTGGCATTCCAAAATGGGTAGCAACAAAGCCTCTAATTAGCTTTTGAGGGCAATCTCCTTTATTTTAATATTTTTTCATTACTTTTAAAGTGGTAAAAAATAGCACCTAAACACATGCTAAGGCTGCTGTCCTTTGGGTTTTCTAAATTTCACTCTTCATAGCAATATTTCCTTTAAAATGTTTCTATTACACAATTAGGTCAGTGGTCCCCAAACTGTGGGCATGCCCCCCACAGATGGGCATGGGGGAACTATTTTGGGGGGGTAATAGAGCCCATGCCTGCCCCCATTGGGGGCAGGGAGGGTGCACAACCCAGCCCCACTCTGCCCCTGGCCTTCTGGCCCCCCAGCTCCTAACCGCAGCTTTGGCTCTGCTCCCAACAGCAGTTTCGGGGGGGGGGGGGCGCAGACCAGGTGGGGGGCATGACTGTAGAAGTTTGGGGACCACTGAATTAGGTAAATAAAAATGCACTTTCTTTCCAATTAAAAGGACTTAATGTGATTGCATATGGCTACTTTCATATGTAAATATGGTTGTGCAGCACATTAACATTCATGTGATAAAGGAAATAAGAGGAAATACCTGATCAGCAAGATGAGGAAGTTACTCACCTTGTGCAGTAATGCAGTAACTATGGTTCCTTAAGATATGTCTGTGTCCCTGTGCCGCTGATCAGAGATCTTTGGCGTCTGTTCACCTGGTGCATGTGTGGCTCTTCGCCTGCCACGAGGCTACCCAGCATGCGCGGGTGAACCCTCCTCAGTTCCTTCTCTACTGCAGAGCCAAAGACAAGAATTCCGAAGTAGAGGGGAGGTCATGGAGCACCTACAGAGATACATCTCAAAAGAACCATAGTTACTACATAAGGTGAGTAACTTCTTCTTCAAGCAGTGTCCCTGTGGGTGCTCCACTGTATGTGACTCCCACCACTGGAGGCTGGGGCTTCAGAGTTGAGGCTGTTATAGATGATAGCACCGTGACACCAGATCTGGCATCTGCAACCAAGCATCCCAGGATGGCATAATGTTCTGCAAAGGTGTGAGCAGATGCCCAGGTAGCTGCTCTGCAGATTTCTGATATAGGGACATCCTTGGAGGATGCAATGAAGGAGGAGACTGATCTCATAGAATGTGTGCGTATTGAAGATGGGAGTGCTACATTATGTATCTGGTAACAGAGCTTGATACAATTCAAGACCCATTTGGAGAATCTTTGAGCTGAAATTACAGTACCTTTTGACCTATCTGCCAATGGAGAGGAAGAGTCTGAGATTTTCTGAAAGCTCTTGTTCTAGGCCATGGCTCTCCTCACATTGAGCATATGGAGGATGGCTTCTCTTTTATCCTGATGATGTTTAGGATAAAAGGTTGAAAGCTGAATAAGCTGATTTATATGAAAAGTGGAAGTCACCATGGGAGTGAACTTCAGATGTGGTTGAAGAGTGATTTTGCCAGGGAAGAACACAGTGAAAGGGGGGCAGGGGATGTGTCATCAGGGCCATATTTCCCCTATCCTTGCTGAGGTAATGGTAATCAGGAATGCTATCTTCATTGAAAGGTGAGTTAATGAACAAGTGGCCATGGTTTCAAATGGCTGTCTAGTCAGTCCTTTTAACACTAGGTTGAGATCCCATTGAGGAGTGGGAGGTCTGGGTTGGGGAAAGAGGTTTGCTATGCCTTTGAGAAGCCTCTTTGTGGTCAGCTGGGAGAAGCTTCTACCCCCTGGTGGAAGGTTGCAATTGCTGCTAGGCAAACATTTACCAAGCTGATAGACCCAATTTCTTGAGAATTAACAGGCAATCCAGAATTACTGGTAGGGTGGCTGCATTTAAGGTGACACCTTTGGGCTGACACCAGATTTGAAATCTCTTCCATTTTTGTAGGTAGTGTGACAAAGTTCCAAGCCTGTAATTGTGGGTCCTGCACTTCCTGGCAGATCCAGGGGCCTCAAACTCACTAAGGCCCCAATGTGTCCTTCCTTTCAGAGTGTAGTGGCCAGAGTCACAGCCTATTGAGTTACTTTCATCACAGGCCAGCATGGGAGATGGAAAGGGGAAATACCCCAGTCTTTGTTGCTCCATAGAGCTTATTAGGTCCATTCAGGAGGTGCCGAGTCTTGCTTCCCCTCTCAAGGGGATCTCTGTAGAGTATGAGAGGGGAGGGGAACCTGGGTCCGCCCTCTGCTTCGGGTTCCAGCCCAGGGATCCTAAGGCTAGCAGCTGTGCATTTCCCTCCACCTCTAAATGCTGCTTTGATTCCCTGGGCCACTTCCCCCATGGTCCCCTCTTCCTAGCTTCACCCTTACCTCAAGATACAGCAATGCTTCCTCCTCCAGATCCTTTCACCTGGGCTCTCTCCAGGGAACTGGAAAGGAAAGCTTTTAAGCAGTCTGAGTGAGACCTTGATTGGTTCCACCTGTCTCCATTAGCCTAATGACCTTAATTGGTTAATTGGCATCAGGTGCCTTGATTGGCCTGGAGTAGCCTTTGTTTGGCTCTCCAGGGACCTGCTGATCCTGAGGCTGATATACCTGCCTTCCCCAAATGTTATATCCTTCTGGTCTGACTCCCTCACAGTAGGTAGTATGAGTAGCTCCCTTCCGATGTGTAACAGCACCTCCAGTACCTCCTCAGAGCAAGATGTGCTAACACCATGAAGGAACCAGGCTTTGAGTCACAGAATCTGCAGGTTGGGATGGAGTGCGCGTCCTGCATTCTGCAACAGCAGATATGGAGTGATTGGAAGAGTCATCAGTGGTCATAATGTCAGCTGTGACAGGTAAGGGTACCACATCTGCCCGGTCCAGGTGGAGCAATCAATGATGTTTGCTTTCTCTTTTTTCACTTTCAACAGGACTTTCAGAATTAGAGGGAATGGGGGGAAAGGTGTAAAGAAGACCCTTGTCCCATAAGAGTGTCCTTCATGAAGTGTCATCCAATACCTGCTCTGGAGCAGTACTGAGGATATTTCTTGTTCTGGTAAGTAGTGAACAGGTCTACTGTCTGTGTCCCCCATTGCTGGAATATGTCGTGTAGGACCACTCCATTTATTCCCCATTCATGGTAGAGTGAGAACTTGCAGCTGACATTTTCCACTGTTGTGTTGTGTATTCCTTGGAGGTATTCCCACTGATATTATGACATTGTGGGAAATGCACCAGTCCCATAGCTTTAGCGCTTCCATACAAAGGGAGTGTGATCTGGCCCTCCCTGACGGTTTATGTAATACATGCAGGCCACATTGTCCATCATGACTTTTGTGTGTGTATGTGTGCGCGCGCATGCGTGTGTGCATGTGAGAGATCAGCAGGAGGAAGTGAGCACACACATTTGACCACTCTGAGTTTGAGGAGGTTGATGTGAAGGCATGTTTCAGATGGTGACCATTTGTCCTGCACCATGAGACCACTGAGATGTGCACGCCAGCCTATGAGGGATGCACTGGTGGTCAGGAGTAACGATGGGGGAGGCCGAACAAATGCAATTCCCATACATACATTTACTGGGTCTTTCCACCAGTCCATGGATTACTTGACCTTGTTGGGCATCGAAAAAAATTTATGATCTCTGTTCGGCCTGTAAACCAAACTGAACCAGGCTTGGAGGCATCTCATGCATAGTCTGGCATGAGCTATGACCGATGTGCCTGCGGTCATATGCCCTGGGAGCTGGAGGCAATCTGGCCAAGATTTGGAAGCTGGATTGTATGGTCTAACAGCATGGATAGGCTGAGGAATCTGTGTGGTGGGAGGAACACTTTTGCCTGGATGGAGTCAAGGTCAGCTCCTATGAATTCTAGTCTTGTACCGGTGTTAATGTTTATTTGTAGACCCAGATTCTGGTACAGATTCAGTGGTGTCTGGGTGACTCGCTGGGCTTTGGCAAAGGAACTGAGAAGGCAGTCATCCAGGTAAGGATAAATCATGATTCCCTGAGAGCATAAGTGAGCTGCTACCACCAAGAGAATAAGCTGGGGGCCAACAAGAGGCCAAAAGGGAGTACTCTGCACTGGTAGTTCTCTTGGCCTAGCATGAACCTACGGTAACATCTGTGACTCAGTATGATGAAAATGTAGAAGTACGCATCTTGGAGGTTGAGGGCAGAAAATCAATCTTCTTTCTCTAATGCTGGAATAATCATTGATAGAGTGACCATCTTCATATATCTGAGCGCTCTGAGGTCCAGTATGTGTATCCAACCTCCCTTTTTCTTTGGTATTAGGAAGTAGCAAGAATAGAAACCTTTGCCTCTTAGATGTATGGGCATAGGCTCTATGGCTCCTATACTGAGGAGATGGCTTACCTCCTGATGTAGCAGACTCTCATTAGAAGGGTCCCTGAAGAGGGATGGGGAAGGGTGTTTGGGATGGGGGAGGGAGGAGAAATGGATAGCATATCCATCTTGGATCATCTCCAGCATCCAATTGTCAGAGGTTATCCATTCCTACATGCTTCAGAATGAGATAAGATGGTCTCCAAAAGGGATAGGTGGGGTTAGTGAGGAGATATTGAGGAGACTGTTCTACAGGCACCTCAACCAACCCATCAAAACTGCCACTTCAAAGTTGGGAGCTAAGAGAAAGTTGGTTGAGAATCTGACTGCTGTCGCCCAGGGAACCTAGACTTCTTCCTCTGTGGCTCATAAAATCTCTGAGTACAGTGAGTGGGGCTTGAACAGTGGCTGAGGGCTGTACTTTCCTTTGTAGACAGGAGTATAGATCCTAAGGGATTGAAGAGTTGCCCTAGAATCCTTCAACATGTGAAGGGATGTGCTGGTTTTCTTGGCAAATAACTTCGTCCCTTCAAAAAGAAGGTCCTCCACTAAAGTTTGGACTTCTTTAGGGAAGCCAGATAAATGAAGCCACAAAGCCAGTCTTATCACAATGGCTGTGGAAATGGAGTGTGCAGCCGTGTCAGCTGCATCTAGTGTGGACTGGAGGGACATTTGACCAGTTGGCCCTCATAGGCTATGGCCTTGAATTGTTTCTTGTGAGAATCAGGAAGTTGCTCAATAAAGGAATTGAGTTCTATGTAGTTCTGGTCGTTACATTTTGCCAACAAAGCCCTTGGTAGTTTGCTATGCGGAACTGGAGCGTGGCTGAGGAATATGCCTTCCTGCCGAACAGATCCAGGCATTTCCAGTCCCAGTCATAAGGGGTGGATTTGAACTGGTGCTAGCAGCCCTTAGAATAGACTGCATCCACAGTAATCAAATACGGAAGCAGATGGGAAAAGAGAAACTCAGTGTCCTTTGCTGGCACGCAATACTTTTTGTCTAGCTGCTTGCATGTTGGTGGGACTGCTGCAGGGTTCTGCCATATGACTTTGGTGGGATCCAGGAGTATCTCCTTAATAGGGAGAGCCACTCTGGAGGAGGTGGAGGAATGTTGTCCATCAGCTTGTGGTGAGACTTAGTAACCTCCTATAACAGTATTTGCAGGGCTTCAGCCACTCCCTGTGCCAAGTCCTGGAATAATTTGCAATCAACCGTCAATGGTGGAGAGGACATCACTGTCTCATCTGGTGATGACGATAAGTGGGCTTGAGGAGTGACTTCCTCCTCCACCTCAGCCTCTACTTCCTCCTTGCCTGTTCAAGGGGTTCAGAAGCTCCTGAAGCTGCAGCTGAAGAAGAGTGTCTCCTTGTTTGCTGGTGTGCCACACTACAGGCATGGGAGGCTTGTTGTCTCTGAGCCTGCCAAGGGTCCTAGTATGGCTATTGTGATGGGTAGGGGCCTGGCAGTTGGTGCCACAGTTGACCAAACCAGGGGGACAATAAGTTGGATGTCCATAGTGAAACTAAGCCCCATATGACAGGTGAGAAGAGCAGTGGGAATCCATGTCTTCTTGCTCACTTTCTGACTCCAATGATGAGAAGGGCAGTGCAAGGCAGGAAGAGTTTGGTAAGTCCATGGCTCTGGGTGAACTCTGTAATGAGGCCCCAATACTGAGTAGGAGCAAGTCCGGTGTATCAGACACCGAAAGATCCATTGCACACCAGAAATCTGGCAGTGTGGAAGGCATCAGTAGTGGAGGTGGCTGTCTGTCCCAAGAGGCTTGCACCGATTGGGCGGAGAGGTGGACCTGGTAGTGAGTTCTGTCGGTGTCCGGTACATTGGGGTCAGTACTGGTGCTGACATCTGTACTGTGGGAGCCTTTCCCGGAGAGGATCTTCTATGTTTTCGCGCTTCCACAGTACCGGTGCTTCGTTGTCCTTGCCCATTGGGTCTTTAGGTAGTCTAACCTTGCTCAGTCAGCTTGGTATCACACTTGCCCTGGGTACCAGATTTAGATGGCTTCAGTGCCATTGATACTGATAGTTTCCAGCTCGATTGGGGCTCTCTATGGGGACTCACTTACCTTTTCTTAGAGACCTTATGTGAGTGGCTCATCTCTGTGGGTTCATCTCCCTTTGAAGGGTTGTGGTGAGAGCTCCTGCCGGGACTGCAGAGGTTGAATGGCCGACTCCATGAGTAAGAGTTTGAGTCTTAGCTCTGTCTTTCTGGATCTGGGCTTCAGTTGCTGACACAAGCCACACTTCTGTGGAATGTGCTTCTTTCCCAAGCAGCGAACACACTGCAAGTGTTCATCAATCACTGGGATAGATTCCTTGCAACTGAGGTACTTTTTGAAGGCGGACAAGCTGGGCATCCTTGTCCATGGGATTCCCCCCCACACATTGGGGTTGGGGGAGACAAGCTTTTTTTTCTTTTTAGGCACGGCCAAATAAAATAAAATAAAAAAAAACCAAAAAGCTTTGAGGGAAGGTAAAAATTAGCAATTCTAAGAGTTAACGATCCACAAATGGACAGCTATAACTCCATTACTAGCCAAGGACAGTTGAGAAGGAACGGAGGAGGGTTCAACAGAGCACACTGGCCAGCCTTGTGGCAGGAAAGGAGCAGCGTATGGGCTGAGTCGACACTGCTACCAAACTTCTCCGATTAGCAGTGCAGAGATGCAGACACATCTACAGTGGAGCAACCACAGGGACGCTACTTGAAGAACAACTATCACTTTTAATTCAACTGTTTCTAGACAAACAATGGCTCCCAGTTATAGCAGTTTGGAAGAACAGGGCATGCAAATTCATTCATTACATCATGTTGAAACGGAAAATAAGAGATTTCACCACTGTAAAGAATTACAATAATTTGGCTTGAAAAGAACCTTCTGCTTTTTTATAAAAATCTGGTTCAAGTAGAGTGAACTCCATCTCTGATTAAAGGATAAAGAAAAAAATAGATTAAAAATATACTTAGTTAATTGTAAGACTTCAAGTCTTAAGTCAGGATTTTATATATTTACACATAAATTAGAAAATTATCAGCACTTTTATCAACTTTTGATTAACTCTATATCCGTATCAGCCAAAACAGAGCTGTAATTTTGTACTTGTTAAAACAATTCAGGCACAGATTTTCTTTGCATGCTATTTATTGTTGTCACTTGTTCTGAAAAGGAAATGGTAAGTGGAAAAAGGAACTGAAAATTTGTTTAGCTTCATGGTACTGAGAGCTGTAGTATTCTTTTTAACTTTCTTAAACCACAGTAATCTTGATACCTGCCAGTGCAACAGTGCCTTGGGATTATTTTCTCTCTTTTCCCAGAAATGTTTACTCCATTGTTGTATGCATATATGCTGGTTTTTACTTTACAAATGAGAATTTAGCATTTTATAAAAAAAGGATCTAACACAATGAAAATGTCAAAGTAAAATGATATCATATAAAGTCTAATGGTATTGCTTAGGTAAATAGGGACAGTTGAATCAGAATTTGTGGGACTGAATGCAATGCAAGGCTTAGATCAGGGGTGGGCAAACTTTTTTTGGCCCAAGGGCCACATCAGGGTTGCAAAACTATATGGAGGGCCGGGTAGGGAAGGCTTTGCCTCCCCAAACAGCCTGGCCCTTGCCCCCATCTGCCCTTCCCACTTCCTGCCCCAACTGCCCCCCTCAGAATCCCTGACCCATCAGCCCCCCTCCTTGTCCCCTGACTGCCCCCTCCCAGGACCCCTGTCCCTAACTGCCCACCCGGGACGCCTACACTATCCAACCCCCCCCTTCTCCCTGTCCCCTGACTGCCCCAACCCCTATCCACACCCTCGACAGGCCTCCCTGGGACTCTCATGCCTATCCAACCCCTCCCCCCCGTTCCCTGTCCCTTGACTGCCCACCCCCTAAAACCTCCGCTCCCTGTCCCCTGACTGCCCCAACCCCTATCCACAACTCTGCCCCTGACAGGCCCCCTGGGACTCCCACACCTATCCAGCCCCTCCTGTTCCCTGACCGCCCCCACCCAAAACCTCTGCTCCATCCAACCACCCCCTGTCCCCTGACTGCCCCCCGCGACCTCCCACCCCCTTACAATGCCAGAGCCAGCCATGCCACCCACCCAGCAGGAGCAGCAGGCCAGTGCTGGCGGCGCAGTGAGCTGTGGCTGCAGGGAGAGGGGACAGCAGGGGAGGATGCCGGGAGCTAGCCTCCCCAGCTGGGAGCTCAGGGGCCAGGCAGGATGGTCCCACGGGCCATAGTTTGCCCACCTCTGGCCTAGATCCTGGAAGCACTGATGGTCATGCCAACTGACTCCAATGAGACTACTCACACACTTAAAGCATTGGCAAGATTGTGGCCCAATTCATTATTGTATTTCTAAGCAAGTGTCAGGGTTCCCTCCCCACTCCGAACTCTAGGGTACAGATGTGGGGACCCACATGAAAGATTCTAGCAGCTTAGGTTAAAAAACTCCCCAGGCACAAATTCTCCCTTGTACTGTGGGTTTAAGTAATGTTGCCACCACCAAGCAATTTAACAAAGAACCAGGGAAAAGGACCACTTGGAGTTCCTCTTCCCCCAGCAATCCCCCCCCCAAACACTTACACCCCCTTTCCTGGGGAAGCTTGAGAATAATATCCTAACCAATTGGTTACGAAATGATCAAAGACCCAAACCCCTGGGTCTTGGAACAATGGAAAAATCAGTCAGGTCCTTAAAAGAAGGATTTTATTTAAAGAAAAGATCAAAGAATCACCTCTGTAAAATCAGGATGGTAAATACTTTACAGGGTAATCAGATTCAAAACACAGGATTTCCCTCTAGGCAAAACTTTAAAATTATAAAAAACAGGGATAAACCTCCCTCTAGCAAAGGGAAAATTCACAAGTTTAAAACAAAAGGTAATCTAATGCGCCTTGCCTTATTTACTTATTCTTTTTGTAATATCAGAGACTTGTACAGGATGGTTATAGGAGGAGTTTTTTTGACCTGATGCTTCTCTGCTTTCCCCAGAGAACACACCAACAAAGCCTTCCCCCTCCCCCTGCCAAGATTTGAAAGTATCTTCTTTCCCCATTGGTCCCTTTGGTCAGGTGCCACCCAGGTTATTTGAGCTTCTTAACCCCTTACAGGTAAGGAGGAATTCTAGGCTACCCTTAGCTGTATGGTTATGACAGCAGGTTACAGTATCTTTAAGGCCATTCAGAAAATCCTTAAGTGAGGCAAAGCACTAGAGGGAAATGGTTCCCACAGAAGTAAGCCTACTTAGTAGATAGGCTATGTTGACCAGCGAGATGCTTATTTTTAGAGTGAAATTCATCCCAGCACACAGCCTGAGCAAACAGACTATGTGAAAAGAACTCTGATAGTTGGAGGGATGAAAAAGAACTGGATAAGTAATTTGTAATAAATTTGATAAATTTCACTTTGTGAGTTGTCCAAGAAAGGTTCATGATATTCTTCATTTATTACTTGAAATTTGACACAAAATTCCTGTGAATAATTCTTTTGTAGCTTATTCATGTGCAGCTTGTTGAAATGATTTAACATTCAAAATCTGAGCTGTTTTGATAGGCACGTAGGATATTTCTGTTCCTTGACTGAATAAGTAACACTTAGAATCAAGTTTCCAGTGCGGGTACTCATGGCTAGGAGTTCTAAATTTGTCTGCTAACATTCTGTTTCTGACAACTTTCTGAACAATAAATGCATTTGTGAGAATATCTGCAGAAAGTGAGTACAAAGGTGGAACAAACACCATCAAAGGGAATTACTTTAGCAACTGGAATTAATGTTTGAAAATGTTCAATATTTGTTCAGCTCTACATGGAATTCACTGTGGCTTATGGGCTGCCTGTATAGTCCATTTAGTGATGGTATCCACTGTACATTTCCGGGGGTTCAAAGGACTCAGGAGTAGTCTCTTTACCCCACCCCTCTGTACAGTTGACCCTAGGGCTTATGAAATTCAGACTTCAGACTATGACTTCAGCTCTGCAGTAAATTTTCACCCTACATGAAGTAAATAACTGTCAATTATTTAAATATGTCTTAAAACCTGCACGAGAACATCACATGATCCCACATTACTAGGTATATCTTACCTTCCTTCAAAAACATGATTCAGCATTTTGCAGGCACTTTCAGCCACTTCAGGAGAGTCTGAATGTTTCTTCATTATGTCCAATGCATTAATGTGTATTCCTTTTGCCAACAGAACCTTTCTAATACTTACTACAACATGAGAAAGCATGATATGAACAAACATATATATTCATGTATATATTCATTTAGGCTGTGATCCCGCCAACATCTGTGCATCTTCTAACTAGGAGAAGGCAAGTAGTCCTACTGACGTCAATAGGACGTCTTGCTCATTTGAAGTTATGCATGTGTGTAAGACTTTGCAAGGCTAACACTTTATTTACAAATTTATATACATACAAACTAGAATTGAAAATAGTATAGGCTGGAGTAGAGTGTATTTGCACAACTTAGCCCATATATTTAGGATCTTAAAAGTGCCTAATGGGAACAAATACTGCCAATATTTCCAGTTATGCAAAGTCACCATTATGGGATGCAGGATTTATCATTGAGTCTATTTTTAATAGTTTTTTATTTCAAAATAACTTTTACTGTGAATTGTTCTTCTGTGATCACGCAGGAAACCGAAAACTTTAATTTTCAAAATAAGGCTCCAAAAATAAGTGTTACTTTCTGCATGGGTCCAAAGTCTTTCAGTTTCACCAACATAACTCCATTTACTTTAATCCATAACTGAGATCTGATTCCTATTAAGTAATGAGTACATCATACCTGAAATAACACTGCAGAATAGAATAGTCGTGTTTATACCACACTGCCTCCTGTACTGGTCATCATAACTATCATTAACTCCTGCCTTTCAGAAGCTAGTATGTACATTTCAAACCATTATGTAAATTGACTATAGATTTCAAGATACTTCTCCTCTATCTATTATTTCTGCGTTAAGTACGTTATTTTAAAAGGGAAAAAAAGCAGTGGGAGAATTTAAAAAAAAAAAAAAAAAAAAGGCAAAACTCAAAGACCTTGGGCTGGGATTTTTAGAAGGAGCTTAAGAAAGTTAGGCTCTCAGCTCCCATAGGATTTCAATGGGAATTGGATACCTCCCTCCCTTAGGCACCTTTGAAAATTCCACTCCTTGTTGTAATAAAATTGTATATCATAATGTATACATACTGTGTTTGTATATCTATAGCTATTAAAATCCAAATATATAACTTTTTGCTCACATGTAACTAATACATCTGCATGATTTGGGTTTATGGAGAAAGAAATATTGTTACATGCATCAACAACATTGTACGATACAGTTCAATCTGTCAATAATTGTATTGGGAGGGCCTGGAGGTCTAGTGGCAACATAATGCAGTCTCCGCTGGGGGATGAGTGTTAGGGTGCCAGTCTCTAGGGTGCCTCACTCTACCTAAGGCTATCAGGGGCAGGAGCAGCAACAGAACGAGGGCCATGATCCTGGAAATGCTTATGTGCATGCGCTCTCCGAACCCTAATCCCTGATGATCTAATGTAAACATACCCTATAATATTACTGTAATGAATTGTTGATGAAGGCTGACAGTGAAGACGAGGGTATCTGGTACTAAATTTCCTTACCATTTTGTTCTGATAAAGTTGCCAAGGCATTAGCAGCTGCCTGAAACACTTCTTTTGCTGTGGAATGCATCAGCATGGCTAGCATTGCTTCTCTGTGTATGGGGTACCTTTCACAAAAATAAATAAATCACTGTATAATGGCCATATTACAATGATTATAATACATGCTTAGGAATCTATATTAGAATTAAGTGAAATTATTCTTTGTAGATCATAATACCAGGTTGTTAATATTTTGCCATTGCAATAGTTAAAGAGAAAGCCCTTTAAATAGTTGCAAACTGCACATATTAGGCCAAATTCCTGTCTCCCTGACATTAAATGGGAGCTTTGTCTAAATCAGTCAAGGTCCCCAAAAGAATACAATAAACTGTATTTCAAATTTGGCTATCATGGCATCTCTGAGAAGGAGGTAACAGAGATTCTACCTCTGTCTCGCCCATGTCCAGCTTCTCCTCCCTGATTCCAGTAATGCCCCCTCCACCTCAGCTTTCCATCTAATTTGGGGGCTTATTCCTCATCTTTTTCTCCCAAGCTACCAGGTGGTTCAAGCTCCTCTCCCAGCCCTAATCTTTTGGGAACAGCAGCAAGCTGAGTGTCTTCAGGCAGCATCCTCTGCCCTAGGTATCGCTGCTGGCCCTGCCCGTTTTGATGAATTAGAAAGCAATAAAAGGGAAACAAAGTCAATTAATTAACCACGTGACCTAACAATGAGTTTTGAACCCCTCCGTGCTCCCAAATATATAGTTCAAGTTATTACTACTGACTGTTTATCTTCATCTCCAATTTTCTTATGAAGGTTGCATTGGTACATCAACAGATTGTTCAAAGCCCAACAGGCAGCCTCCTGAATTTAAAACAAGAGCAAAATAAAATACTTTTAAAACAAATACAATTTAAAATAGCTACAAATTATTTTTAAAGACATTTTATAAATAGTTCCATTATTTTTGCCACTCTGTTGTGGACGTTAACACATCAAAAACAGATAAAAAAAACAAACAGTTATGAATAAAAATACTAATTCAGTCACAATTTGTTATCCAGGTTGTTATGATGACAGAAAGCCTCACTTTATTTTTTATATATATATATTACATACATACACACACACCTCATGTTCTTATTGATGTTTTATTTCATAAACAGAGTTTAGGAATTTCTCTGGCTTGCTTTTGTTCAAACAAGCCATGGACCATCTCTTTTTTCCACTGTGCTAAGTTGATAAGGGAACAGACACTGACCATACAAGCTATGTGTCTCATTCTTTTTTTCAGAGACTTGTGGCTCTTGGGTTAAATTTATAAACACTTATATTTCTGTTCTCTTATACTGTGGTATGAAGGCTACCGGGTACAATCCCGGGCCCCACTTCAGCCCCCTACAAGGCCTTGCATTGGTCCGCTGTACCACCTGTGAATTATACCCTTACTGACTACATATGCATGATCTGAAGAAGTGACTGAGACCAGCCCATTGAGGAGATGAACTAATGGAGAAGTGACAAGCATTGATTCCTAACTCCAGTTCAATCATCAAGAGCTTATCTATGTGAGAAAATGTTATTGTGTTCAAACATGAATGTGAAGAACTGAGTTAGCTGACACTATGCTGACCATTACTGACCAGTCAGTGTTGGCTAGAATAAATCATTTTCAGTGTCATGTCAGCTAATGATGATCACAAATAGGATACATTTCTCTTTATTCAGACTTCCCTTTACTATAAATAAATAGTTTGTTAGTCAAGATTCACCTACTGATTTGGGGGAATATTTAACTTGTTTCAAAAAGAAAAGGAGGACTTGTGGCACCTTAGAGACTAACCAATTTATTAGAGCATAAGCTAATTTATTTGCCAAGAGAAGAATATTCTTCACAAGTGGGTCTCACTCTTATAAAAGGTGTAATCTGATGGACACAACAGAAGATATTGTAACTGAATGAACATACTGTTTTACAGCCTGTTGGGGTTTGTTTATTTATTTATTTATTAACAATCTTGAGTTCTCTTGCTTCTCTAAATCATGGCACCCTCTAACAGGTGGAAAGAACCTTTCTGTGAAAAAAAGTGGGGCCAACATGTCTGCACTTCTATCATGAGAAGCCATTATTAATAATTAAGCAAAACCCAATCTTTATTTCTCCAGACTATAATTTTAGTACATTTGAGAGAATTGCTTTGCTAAACACCTTAACTTGTGCATTTAATTTTTTTAATTTTCTCTCTCTCTCACTCACACACACACACTCCCAAAATTCTTACCTGTACATCTACGTTTTTTCGGTGCAATTTTAATGCTTTATAGCATGCTTCCAGCCAATATAATTTTTCTCCCTCTTCCTCTTCTTTTCTTTCCTCTAAGTCTTGATTTAAAAATATTGTTTCCGCTTGAAAATAAAATGACAATCAATATTTATTGTGAAAATAAAAGATTTAGGACTTGTTCTCACTCTGAGTTACGCGGGTGTTCATCTCTGCCTATGCGGCTAAATCAGATTTAGCCAAAGCTGATTTTACCAGAGAAAGGTGATATACGCCAGTCCCTTCGAGGAAGGATGAAAACTTCTGATACAAGTTCTGCAACAGATTTTTCTCATTTTCTTTGACATTATGAAAATATTTTAAAAAGTTCATTACAGACAAGAGGGTTTTAAATTAAATGTAGTTATGTCTCAGGCCATATCTCTAATTTAAAAATGCATGCATATGTTTATTTTCATGTTCACAAAGAATACTGCAGATGTTAAAACATGACCCTACGACACTTCTACACTGCCATTCATCACAGAGTCACCGTGATCTTCCAGCACTCTTCTGTCATTTGGAAAAGAAGGGTACATTGAACTGGCTAAGAGAAGTATTGGGCAAGAGTAAAATAAAATGTGATTTTTAACAAGCTGGTTTTAAATTGTCAGTGAATTTCAGTACTTATGAAAATGAATGGTTGCCAACACGGTACTAAAGGTTACACAAAGTAGGCACCATTCTGCTATCTGCTACACCTTTGCTACCCTTATTCACATGAGCAACCCAACTGACTGCAATGTGACACAGAATTATTCACATTTGTAAGGGGTTACAGGATCACACCCCTAACAAATTAGACTCCCACATTTAAAAATTGTGGCCTTAATGCAGCTTCAAATAAAGCTCAAAACTTTCAGTTTATTTCTAGAACACAGACACCATCCTGCTGGGAAACAGAAGTAAACTGCCATAGCGGTATTAGTATGCAGATACACAAACCAATTATCGACCTTAGATTCAGAATTCCTATATTCACTACCCTCAACAGTTTTTAAACTAAGAAGGGATTGCAGCCTATGAATAGATATGTTAGTGCTCATCAAAACAGTATACCAACTGAGTGGAGGGTAGGTGACGCGGTTAACTGGTACAGATACTGGCATGCTACAAACAAAACAATGAGCTCTAACAGGTAAGCAGGAAAAAACACTGTTGCATACCTAGCCTTGTTAAGCCCTACTCCTGTTTGAAATCTACTAATGACAAAATACAGAAGAATTATGAAACCACAGGAAATTACGCTAGCACACCAACTGAGAATATATAAGTGTTTAGGTAATTAGGAAGGAATTTACTTACTGAGGAGAGCTAAACAACTGAGTGCTGCAGCCTGTAACTTTGCATTTTCAGAGTATCTTATAACAGCCTTCACAATGACTTCATGTACCTCATTTAATACCAGAATGTTGAAAAAATTTCCTAAAAATAGATTAAAATGTTATCTGAATATATGTAGCTAGATCTATATACAGAGACAATATAGCTACATCCACACATACTGTGCTTGAAGAAAAACAGCAGATGAGGCAGTTAATTTGTTTGACATAGTAAGTAAATTGCTTTGTGAAATGAGGATAACTGGCCAAGAATAAGAAAAACAGGGAACTGGGTACTTTGGTTTCTCCTCCTCTTTCATGTAGGAAGGACTCCTGAGGATCCTCTATATTCCACTGAATCCTTCAAAGAGGATTTTATCTACCTTCAGATGAGACTTGCTGGATGTGACTCTCTAGCGCCTATAAACACCATTCCTTTAGGCAGCTACAGAAAGTGTTAATGAAGAGCAAAATGAAGTGCCCACCTCTGTCAAAAGGCAGAGTGTGCAGCCACTGCATTATTTCCAAGCTATTGCTGCCTTCAAATGACTAGCTAAAGTATAGACCTGAACTTTGATTTCTGCACTGACACTTGACTGACCCTATAGGAGAAGCTATTTAGCTGTTTTGACCTATATTCTGAAATAGAGATCTCTCCACACAAAATAGATCAGGGTTTAGCACAAGCTTCTAAAAGAGTTTACACATTTTGAAACAGTAGAAAGACAAATATCTTTGCTGTATATATAATGAGCATCTCTAAAAAGAAACATTTACTATGGTATGTGCAGCATTTCCTGCCGTAGGTTCAATGTAAGGAATACTGCAAAGAACAAACAAATAAAAACCAAATTTCCCTATGCCCCCCAAGGAAAATAAATACTACATGTACATCTTACTTTAGGAGTACCCACTTCATTAAACATATTCTGCTAGTTACATCTATTGTACCTGATATTTAATTTTGTTTAGTAATTCTTAATTAAGAGAGAGCTGAATCACTCTACCAATATGACAGAAAAAAAATCAAAGTTTTAAGAAGGACTAAGTTTTCTCTAGCCCTTCAGATGAAATGTAAAACTGAAGAACATACCACTTGTGGTCTGATGGTGCTTTTCTGACACACAATAGGAAGCGAACCTTACTTACTCCAACTCATTATAGAGTTGATCCTGCAAGGGGCTGAGCACTCTCAAATTTCTATTGCCTTCAATAGGAGATAAACAGGATCAGCACCTTGCAGGATTGAGCTCTACGGCTCAAATTTAAAAAAGCACTTAAGCACATCTGCATCACTCTGAAATGTCTAACTTAATTCACCTTATAAATGGATATAGTATTTTTCTTCACCCACTATCCTGTTATGTAGTGGTGCCCTGTTCTTTTAAATAGCTGTTTCTTCCTGCATTTCTTTATGTAGCTTACAGGCATTCAGGTGCTTAGGTATAAACCAATTTGAGAGCCTCTCTCTAGAGGCTCATCTAAAAGAGATGAGTATGAACATATGACACAGATAATGAACATATTTTGTACTGTAAATGCCTTTAAATTACCAGATCATGTTCAGACCTGCAAGAGTGGTGATTCTGTCTTGTCATAGTTGAACATGAGCTTTTGAATTTGCAAGCTTTCACCACTTCTCTAATTTGAGCATAAAAACTATAGATGAGACAGAGTAAGACTTAACTTGACTGTGTGTTACACCAGGCATAACCAAAAGTAAAATATCAACACGTCAGACTGACACTCTAGAAGCAGTCATACAATTCAGGAGATCCAAATCCAGGTCCTAAACTTTCACCCAAACTTCTCAGGCAAGCAGGGGCTGCAGAGACTATAGAGCATAACACTATGTTCATCGTGAGGGTGGAGGAGCACCTTGTTTTGCTCTTGATTAACCGTAGTCAAGACTGAAGCATTTCTACGATCCAGAAACAACCTGGTCCAACTTTCCTTGACCAGAAAAAGAGTTACTGTGATGTGAATCTTTGGGAGCATTATAAGGAGGATACATAAGTTCCCAAAGGACACTTTCTACAAGAAAATATAGTATCATCAGTTGTTTCTCAGGTACTCCGCATCAGCACCTCAAATATGAAATCCTAGAAGGAACTATCTTCCATGCTGTAAGAACTCTAAAAAGAAGGCTTGGATACTATGCACACATAGATGTCATTGTTGCCTTGTGCTTCTCCTGTCTGTTTGTTGTATCTAGCTCCTCTAACTTAGCTTGTACTTAGAGTGTAAGTTTTTCAGGGTAGAGGCTGTCTTTTTGTTCTGTATTTGTACAGCGTTGTGCCTACGTGACTGGGGCCTGAGGAGCTACCACAATACAAATAAATTCTTTATTGCCTGGCTAGATATAAACATTAATCTAGTTCTACTCTAAAGGTTAACTGGTCATGTAATCTTTTCACTAGCAACACTGTCAGCTGTTAAAGAAGCAAGCAAACCATGAAAAACTTCAGTATAAAATACTGTTTCATGAACTTACCAAGTGTAAGCTTGTGCAACAAACAGCAACTCACTTCCTGAATTGGTTCACTGTTGGGAAATGTTTTCATCATTGCCACTATGACATTGTAACATCTAACATTTCCAGACATGAGCACTTCAACATTGCTGGCTAAAGTAAAAAAAACAACATTGTTATGCTTCTTAAATAAGAAAAAATAAATGATAAGGTTTGAATATATACATGTATTTCAAAAACTGGATCTATACTTTGGTTTCAGCCACTGTGACAATTTTTATTATTTCTACTTATTTCCACAATGAAAGACATTAGCTAAAACCTATATTTACAAATGCTATTTTACTTCAACTTAGAGTGTGAATTGTTACTGATGTGCTTCTATTACATAGTTAGCCCTTTAACAGAAATAATACTTTTTACTTATATAGCACCATTCATAAAGAGGTCTCCAAGTGCTTTACAAATAATAATTAAATCTGTAAACAGGTAGGTAAATATTTCTTTGCACATTTTACAGATGAGTAAACAGAAGTATACAGTATTTAAGTGATTAGCCCAAGGATATACAATACATCAGTTCAGTGGCAGGGCCTGGAATACAACCCAGAAATGTTGACCCCTAGTGTCCTGCTCTAACCATTGTAATTCTAATCTCCTCTCCTTTGTGGGCAAGTTAACATCACTTATTTTGGCTGTTAGCTCTGCCCTATGCCCACTCAATAGATAGAGAATGCTTAGAAGTGTTCAGCTAAGGTATGCTTCTGGCTTTTTGAATGATGTGCTGAAGTGCAGGTTTTAATTACAAATATTTCTACACCTAGTTTAAAGTGCAAGTAGTATATAGCAAACAACAACAAAAAATTCTTATTAATGATTAGTGAAAGAGGCTGAGCAGATCATCTTCCAATAGAAATGGGGACAAAAAGCAGGTCTGCCTCTATTAAGTCAGGGTATGTCTACCTAGCAATTAAATGTCTACCCAGCTGGTCAGGATCAGCAGACTTGGGCTTGGGCTGCGGGGCTGCAAAATAGCTATGCAGACATTTGCGCTTAGGCTGGAGTCCAAGCTCTGGGACTCCACAAGCGGGAGAGTCCAACTGAGCTTGTAAGAATTCTGAAGCAGCTTACTTCAGAGTAAAAGGAGGCCACATATTTTGTTTCAGCACTAAGTAACCACAATGTTTAATTAATATAATTCTTAGCAGCTGAGAAACCACCTTCATTTTCAAGTGTTTACTTTTTTGATTTCTCAGTTATGACAAACTAAACTTGTGTTCAACAAACAGTATTCTATACACTTCACAAATAATTATAAGAGTAGCCCAAATATACAAAAAAAGACTATAGAAAGCTTCCACCCAAAGAAGAACAAAAATAGAGTGGATCTTAAATAATGGAACAATCGAGCAGTTCTAAGCCTGTGAGGTGCCAATAGCTATCCAGGACTGGGTGGGCACAGAGGGATTCAAGGCTGCTCTCACATTCTAGTCTCCCACCTTCTGCTAAAGCAGATTTGCTCAGCCACCTAAACCGGACCTCCTCAGATGCCAAAAGCCATCCAGTGCACCAATGCGTATGGCTTTCCTTTGAACTACTCTGGGAATTCATGAAGCAGTATAGAGAACATTTCAGAACTGAATGTCCTGGTGTGAGTGATTTGAAAAGACCGATAGCCCCAAATATTATAGTAATGCACTTACATGGACCAGCTAATGAATGTAAAGAATAAAGTGCCGGAAGTACTACATCTTCTTTTTCTTGAAACTGTTTTAACACATTCAGTATGATCATGTGATCTTTGCTTTCAACAAATTCAGTCAGCTGCTCTTCTGGAACTAAATTGAAAAGCAAACAGATGTAGTATGTTTTAAGGAAATAATATACTTGTACAGCTTGCTATTAATTAAAAACAATTGTTTTTTTTTTTACAAAGTTTTCTGATATTTATTTTATTCCTTTTGCACAAGGTAAGTGTTCTAGAGACTAAAATCCTTTCAATAATTTAAGACTTTTCTCAGCATTGTCTTCCTTTGGGCTAAAACCTTTATGATACAATAACAAACTAAATGGGAACCGTTAACACCTGTTTTCTATCAATTGACTGCTCTGTTGCTTACATAAGTAAGAGATCTTAAGGTTGAGCTGCAGCAGCAGCTATGCCGCTGCAGCGTGTGTGCGCGCGCACGCGGTGAAGACACTCTATGGCAACAGGAGAGAGCAAACCCACCCTCCTGAGAGGCATAAATTTTGCTGACATAGGCGGTAGTGTAGACATAAATGGATTAACTAACTTGATCAGTTTCTCTTTTTGCATATGGTTGAGATGCAGTGTAAAAACTGGTAATTTCTTTCATACATTAAAATGAGTTATTTTATATAACTGAATTTTAAGCAGAACACTTTATTGAAACCAGTGACGAAAACTGCTTAAAAATCAATGTCATGATATGGTTTTATAGCTGTGAGCTCTTATAGAAAATAAAAGTATTTACAAAGAGAATCAAACCCTAAAGTTGTGGACATAATGACACATTCCACTTATTTTTTAGAATGAGCACTGACATAACATCATATCTTTTACTAGTTTTGTAGGCCTTTGCCATTGTACATGTCATGTATTAAGCATATCTGAGAATATAGTGTATTAATTATGTACTACAGCTGCTTACCAGTGTACATTGCATTAAAATTTTGGTTGTTTTAGAACATTTGTATAAATGGATAATCCAATTTATATGAGTAAAAATCCAAGAAAACATTAATTCTAAGACAAAATTCTCAGCAGCAGCATGTCAAATGAATGGAGCATGTGTTTTGCATTATTAGTCTATTTGTTCATGTGGCCAAATCCTGTCACTTATCAATTCAAAATGGAATAAATAACAAAATTCAGTGGGAGTTTTGTTTGATAAAGGAGCAAAGAATTTAGTCCAAATATAATATAATAGTAATTATAAGAAGAAAATTATCAAATCCAAAAAAAAAATTGAAATAATTACATAAATTATATTTTACAAATTAAAACATGTATGACACTAATATTAATTTAAATTTATACTTCCTTATCACCAGAGACCGTGAACAAAATTGAGATATTATTGTGCTAGGTTTGTACAAGAACATGTGAAGATATAGCCATTGTCCCTATTAGCTTAGAAGACAGTGACATAGGAATGGTGGAGAGAGAAATACTAATTGTCTGATATTTTTATATATGTTCTGGCAGAAGCAGAGGAGTGGAGATTTGTTTATAGGTGTTGAGCAGAGATAGTTGTGGGCTCAGTAAGGGTGTTGCATTCCTTAAAATTAATTTTAAAACAAGATGCTTCAATTTGATTCAAGACCTGCTTTAATAAACATATCATGGTCTATCAAAACCAGCTATGGCAAGTAAAAACTATTTTGCAGGTTATCAGTACATAAAGATTTTCTTTTTCAGAAGAAAATTTAAAATAACAAATGATTATACAGTAAATGTGAAATTCTTCAAACCTTTAGTAATTTCAAAAACATTAACAATCAGAATCACAATTATTCTGAAGTGAAAACATTTACACATGGACATTGGACTGACTTTTAGCAGCACTAAAGTCAATGGAGTATTTTCTCGTATGATCTTGAAAGCTGGATTTTGTATTGATTCACCCAATCAACTGAGGTGTGATCCTTTCTTTACTTATATAAAAATATAACACAGTTCAGAACTCATAGCATGTATTTTTGCAGCTAGGTAGTCATCTTTAGTTTATTCCCAAATTATGAATCATTACATCATGATAAACTGAAAAATATAAATACCTTTCTCAAAAAGCATGTGCAAAGTTTTACATCCATACTGCTGGATTTCTTCATTGTTTGGGAAGGTTTGCATAGCATCAAACACCAACAAAAATACATCTGTCTCTTCATCTAAGAGCATAATTGTAATTATATCTATACAGCAGAAGAGAAAATGAGACGTGATTACATTCTGTACTAAGCTACATGGATCATTTCTGTCTGAAGCATGGTACTTGATTGATAAAATTACAAATTATTTCATACTATCTTTAAGAGTGTTAGTTTTGTTCTTCACTATGATGGGTTGAATCCATGTGTTGTTACAGCAAATAAGGGTTTCCCAGAGTCACTTGCTGTCACTAGGCCCAATCCTTCAGTTCCTATGCAGGCAAAATCCAAATGGAACAATTGCCTGTATAAGGACTGAAGCATCAAGCCAACTGCTTGTATTATAAGAATAAAAAATGCTTATGGCATTTTCTACATGTCTTGAACCAGTTTTGTTTTAAATTAACATGGGTTCTTTAAAAGTCTATGATATACTCTGTCTATTGGTGAAAGTGTCTAGTAAATAGGTGACCATGTAAAACAACTCATCAGAAGGCTAGGGTTAAAACAGCCTTGCAAAACTCCACTCAACCACTCACCTATGACATGTAATTTTTCTGATGGATGAGTAAAATATCATTAGGTTCTTTCATGATAATGACCACCACGGGAAGGGTGTATTTTTTGTTGGACTAATACATTTTCATGACAATTTTTCAAGGTTGTGTTAAAGAAAAGTAGGATTCATTATGCGTACTATTTCAATTGCAGCTATTCTGTTCTATTCAGAACCTATAGTATGTAGAGAATGTATAGTCCTACAGCTCTGCATTCTCCTTGGTTAGGCAGTTCTAACTGGAATATAATTAAAAGTATACATACTATATATATATATATAAAAAAAGAAAGAATAATTTAAGTTCTTTGTGACAGAAAATACAGTTTCCAATACATTTTCTGAGGTAAGACAACCAAAATGCAGTGATAAGGGTAAAGTTTGATTCATCAGTTACATCTACTGTAGCACTGGGAGAAACAGTTTCAGTAAGAAATAACCTGCGATAGAATAACTAGTTGATAGATTAGGAGCACTGGGACATATGAGACTGAAGGAAAACTACTAGCAGTAATCATTCACTAATGGCCATATTTTGCCATTGTTATTGTTCATATTGAGTAGTACCTTGGTCTGCAAATAGGGCCTGACCTAAAACTTGTTAAACTCAACGGAATGACTACCGCTGGCATCAACAGGCTTTGGATCAAGTCCATAGTCCTCACTACAGTTGAACCTCAAATTTATGAACTAATTGGGGATTGAGGAATTCATAAAATCAAAAAATTCATAAAACTGAACAGCTCAAAATTACAGTAGGTTCGGTGCCTAACTTGCAGAATGATGCATTGCATTGCTTTCTTCTTGTTCTTCAAACCACTGAAAAGTTATTTCCAATGCACAGAAGACACCAGAATGTGAAGGGATGTTGACTTGTTCTTCCACAATGTCACTTTCATTATGTGATTTTTTTCCATCGGGAAAAATGGTTCCTATAACTGACTGACTGTAAGATAGGTGTTCATAAAATTGAGGTTCTACTGTATTTGTACAGTAAGATATTACTTAGTGAGAGTAAAGGTGGCAGAATATAACCCTTGGGGATACCCATTAATTTAAGTGGGAATTCAAAAAGTTCAGCATCTCACAGGAAGCTCTCAGGGTGTAGAAGGATCAGTGTGTTAGTGAGCAGAATGATATAAATTACTGTGTCTCCAAGAGAATCTGATTTTTTCAGAAATACTAGCTATTACAAATGGAAGCATGTCAGAATCAGTTAAACTTGCCCTTCCAGTTAGTAAGAAAAATTACATAACTACTCAGCAAGCATCTGTTACTATGCTAATGCTGATGGTTCTGAACAAAAATTCTTAGAAGCAAAAATGAAAGTCTATATTTTCTATTGCCTTGCAGCCAGTGGAGTTCTATACACCTGTGCAAAGTGAGTGCAAAGTAGGTGCAAAATACTATTATTACAATTTTGTAGCGTTTACTCCTACTTTGCACAGAGGTGCATGGCAGAGAAGAATCAGGCACAATGTATTGAATAACCTATTTTATATTATAGTCTACAATTAAAAATATCATACCAATTAGGAAAGTAGAATGCATAATACCTGAAGAGAGTAGTAGGTTTAGTGTCTTGAGTCCTATTATCAAGAGGTTTCTGTTTGCATTGTGGATAGTAAGCATTTTAAGAATATGCCTAAAATGGAAAAAAATATTAATACTAATCAAATGTTAGTTCAAAGTATACCAAATACAGATATACAGCAAACACTTGCTTCAAGAAATAATTTTTTTTTAACCTAGGGAAAGCTTTTTAAAGTCATTTTTAGCTCCACCTCAAAGAAATTTTATACCTTTCTGTCAGTTTGGTTTTTTAAGCCATCAATGACCATAACTAGTTTTTGATATTTTATTTCTATATATTATACTTTGTTTATTGAGACTGTATATCTTTTAAAAAAAGAAAAAGATGTAATGATAGACAATTATATAACAAAATGGAACAAGATAAAAAGACCCTTGTAAATCACTAACTGCTGAGGAACAACTTCTGCCATTAGATACACATGCACAATTCCCACTGAAGTAAATGGGGATGGATATGCATGAGAGCAGAATCTGGCTCTAGGGGAGTAAAATGGTAAAAAGAAAAAAAGGGATGCCAGTCATACCAATATATACATAATAGGCCACATGCTGCTGGGTTTACCAGCAAAGCAACTGAGGAAAAAACAAATTTTCCTCACAAATTTGAGTTCCCTCACAACTGTCCCACCTAGGAGAAAGGAGTTCACCACCCTGTCTAGAACAAATGGTCTCCAATATCCATGTAGATCTTTAGACTCCCTAGAAAACAGACATACCGGCATGGAGTCCCAAGCTCACTGGTCTTCCCTCTCCCTCACTATAGTATGATTTGCAGCATGTTTCAACCCACAGCGACTCCTGGACACATTCTCCCCTGGAAATCACAGGGTCCCATAGGAATATGCTGGGAGATTAGCTGGTTCTCAGCCCTTCCTGCCCCTTTCTCCAGACCCCTTTCTTTGAGCTGAAGAGTCCCAATCCAATAGAGTGGTACCTTCAATGTCTAGGAGCCAGGGATGAGCTACCAGCAGAGCAGGTACTCTATTCACTCCTCATGAGTTTGGGGTGTCTTCAGCCACAGTTTACAACCCTCCATACCACATAGCAAAGTAATATGTGTAGTAGTGTTATTTATAGAATGAAATGTCTAGGTTGCCTATGTTCTATGTCAGTGACATACATCTGAAAGCAACTACTTACCATGTATATTGGATTTGTGTGCCAATTTGCAGTGAACTAAGACACTGTCTTGACCCATCACAAATCCAATAAAAACCAGGCGCTTGTAGGCTCCAGGTGACCACTGCATAACCTATGGATCAAGTGCACTATTTGGGTCATTCTCAACAGTGGAAATCAAGCTTCAGTTAAAGATAGTCTTGATATTCATGAGAAAAGATGTCATTGCACCTTCAATATTATTCACTGATCTCCTCTGTTGGGCTTAAGAGGGGCAGAAGGCCTTATACAGGTCCTCTACACTGGGGCAGAGACCTCAGACAAATTCTTAGTTGGACTGAATGCTGGGGAGATGCTTGGAGGGAAGGAAGGAAAATATTCTCCCTTCAAACTAGTAGAGTAGCTCCACAGACTTCTCAAAGGATACTTCAACCCAGTGCCTGAAGTACCATAGTCCTGAACATCCCTAATGCACCCCACTGTGGAGGAAAGACAGATCCTTCTGTCCAATTTCTCCCTTGCCCACATATATCCCACACCCTGAATGCAAGGAGAACTCAAAGTTGGCCCATATGACTCTGCTCAGCCTCCTGAAATCCAACCCCTCCTTTGCACAGCAGACTCTCACCAGCTCTAGAACATAAAGGGAAATGGAAATTAGGTTTGCCCCTGTGTTTTCTGGACATTTCATAGCAGGTGAGCAGTGCCAAACAATAAATCTCAGCTCTGAAGTACCTACATTCTACAGACATGAGTTGGCCAGACATGAGTTGGCCTGGTTATTAAGATCAAAAGACTGAGCAATGCATAAAGAAATTCTCCACATATCCTCCCATCTCAAAAGTAATTGAAAGCGAGGAAGTTAAACACTTTCACTCCATTTACTGTATGACCAACTTAAAGTCAAAGATTACAACATAGGCATGCGTAGCACATTTAATTAGGGTGTGCACCTAGGGAATATTTTTTTTTTTTTAAGGTGAACATTTATTGAATGCTCAATCATAAAGGACATTATTTTTATTCATCAAACAAACTAAAACTTAACTAAAAACTTAATGTTTTTTAAATTAACAACTAAACTTTACTTAAAAAATACAAACTTTAAAAATCCGATACAAAATACCAATTTTTTGCTGTAATGATAACCAGGCGTATACAAAGACACTATTGGAGACCCCAGGGCATGGCCACTAGTTAAGTCAAGGGGATGGAAGGCCATAAGGGTTGAGGAAGTCTCCCTGCTGAAGGCCTAAGGGCTTCTTCTCAACCCCCTTAATAGAATTCAGGCCTGGCTGGTTTGAGTAAGCTCTTTTGCTCTTAAAACAATGTTGCAGCCGCAGATAATGCCTTATAGTGTAAGGTTTGCTGACACCAAGTTAAAGATAATAGGAGATAGTTACAAGGCCAGACAGAATGTGCTGGTTGTTTAAGTTGCTAGGAATGCTTATTAGAGGTTGCAGGAAATAAACATTGTTGTAACCCATATAAGGAAGGCAGAGTTTTTGTGCAAAGTTTTAATTGGCTGATGTGTAGTGCAGTAGCATTAAGGAATATAAAAATGTGTGTAATGACCTGCTCTGGTGTGCAGGATTTGAGATTCTATTCTCCCTGTACCTTGTTTGCAGCTGCAAATAAACTTTTCTGCTTCTCCACCCCGCTGTGATTATTGAGTGAAACACACCGGGTAATGAACCCCTGCTGTTGTTTTGCCTCTCGGCATTGGGTGCCGGCAACAATACAGTCAATTTTCATGATCTTTATCTTTAACCAGATAATGAGCTAACCCAAATTGACCAAAACAGATTAAGGTTTCTTCATCTTCCTGTCCTAGAGAACGAGACGTCGCTCACCAGGTGTTATGGACTTAAATTCCTCAATCACATAATTGTAATTAACTGACAAAGCCAATTCTTGTTCAATGTACAAAATCATGGGTGAGTCGAGGCGCTGTTGGGACATTTTACTTCTTAGTTTGTTTTTTGATATGTGCTAGTTTCGAAAAGACTCTCTCTCATGAACAGCTTGTAACAGGTAAGACTGCAAAACACTGAATAGATTTCTAAAAGGCCTGGAACATGGCCAATTCCTTTAGCCAATCAAGCCACTCTCTGGTGGTGTTCATAGTGCTACCTTTAGGAATAGATCCGTCATAGCCCCGAAGCAATCTGACTTCAGCTTCCAACTATATTGTCCCTGCCAATGTCTCAGCTCAGCAGTTTTCCCATTGCAGTCACAACTTTACAAGTCTCCTGTTCAAATCGCTGGTCAATGCCGGTAATCATTGAGTCTAGGAGTGGGTAAGAAAGTTATTCTTTCCTGCTCCTCTTTTGTATCAAAGTGATGCTGGGACTCAAACGTGTCAGCAATACAAGTGGACATTTTTCTCTTCTTAACAGGAGGAATCGATATATCATTCTCTACACACATTTTCACACTGTCATTGAAAATAGATTGAAAATATTCTGGGCCACTTCTCATTGCAGCCAAAGAGTTACACAAGCTTTTCACCCTTGTCATTGCAGTAAGTTGAGATCTGGAGCTTGAAGAGCCTTACTCACTTTTACCACCATCTGGAGAATAGGGTGCATCATGTGAAGGGCAAAGATGAACTTGAATGAATTACAAAAAGCAAAAGGAGTACTTTTCTTTTTGCGGATACAGACTAACATGGCTGCTACTATGAAACCGTGAATGAGTTTAGGTCACGGATAAGGCCCATGGCTTTTATTTTAGCATCAGCAAGGTGAGTTGTTTCGATAATCTTTTGTAAAGCTTGTAAAATGATGGAGTAGTTTTGTTTTACAGCAGCCATTGCTTCTGCTCTGCGTGCCCATCTTGTGTTTGACAGGGACTTCAAAGTCTTCAACTGGGATCTTACTTCTTATGAAATCTTCTCCATTACTGCATGTTGCACAGGATTCCCCTCCATGAAGGTATAAAAAGAGTCTGAATAACACGAAAAAAAATCAAAGATAGTTCTGTTTTGTTTACTTGCCGTGCATGCATCTTCTAGGACAAGGTTCAAACAATGCGCATAGCAGTTACATCGAGTATTTCACTGTTTCTTTCTTTACATTTCATTTGAACTCCCACAGTACATCCAGACATAGTAGATGCGCCATCAAAACAGACAGACATCACTGATGGTCAGTCAATTTTAAGAATGCAAAAGACGTCATTTAACTGGTCAAAAATAGACTGTTCAGACTATTAACAGTTGATGCTCAGACACAAAATGTTCAACTGGACTATGTTTTTCATTGCCAAAATACTGCACCACAATGGACATCTGTTCATGGTGTCCACAGTCAGTAGTGTTGGTGGCAATTATTGAGACCATTTTTCCATTTAGTGAAGACACAATCTTTTGTTGCACAACGTTGTGCAAGGCTACAATTAAATCATTTTGGATGCAATTACTCAGATAGGTAGCGTTTCAAGGAGATTGCTGCACATGCTTTGCCATTATGGGATCATATTTTTGGAGCATATTGACAAGATTTAGAAATAAACCTTCTCAACACTGTCAGCTTTTTCATTGTGACCCCTGAATGGTCTCCCACCTTTCGCCAAACACAGAACAATGTCAATCAGTCGCTCATAACACTTTGGTTATGGCATTGTTCTTCTTGTTTAGACAGATAAGCCTGCTTGCCCTCACCCAACAATACATCAATAGGTTTCCCTTCATTAAAACTTGACCATGAAGAACAGCTCAACACATGAGATTTTGACAGTAGGTGGTTTTTAAAACATTTGTTAGCCCTATGCCAGTTTCTGAATCCCTTATCAATAAATGCTGGATCAGTGTGACCTTTGTTTGCTGCATCATTAGAGGAGACGAAACAGCAGTAAAAGCAAAATGCTGTGTCCTTTGATGAGTTATATTCTAACCATCTATACTTTACCAATACCAATCGGACTGAAAACTTCTTTGTTTATTCCCTATTTTACTTCTAGGAAACATACTCAATCTAGGTTGATAAGGACCTCTAGATAATTGAGACTGGCGTTCTAATCTGTTTTTTGGAATATCACAGACCGGGTCATCAGATGGAATGTTTGATGGCTTTGAATAGGAACTACACTGACCTGAACTAAGAGAAAGTCTGTTTCTGTTGGTCATTACTCAGTTTATTGCACGCACTAGAACTGGTGGCGGCACTGCCTTCATGTAAGTTCTTAACCAAGGAGTCCGAGGTATTTGCACTACTGTCAGCACATTCATTATAATTCAGTTTGTCTGCTCCTTTTCTTATATTAACAATGAACTGATCCATATTTTAAAAGGGGGTATCATATGATTGAATTAAAACGTAAAGCCACGAGTTTGTTATGCTATTTCAGTAGCGTACACGCGACAAAGATTACAAACACTGTAGATGCTGCGCTGGGCACGCCTGACATGACCGCTTATATAAGTCAAAGAATTTTCTAGAATAGTAGTCGGAGGGGGAGGGGTAATGGTAATGCAGTGCCGCAGTAGTGGGGACACATGCTGCGAGCGAACGCGGGCTTTCTATACATTTCTACAACATCTATATTATGCAATTCGGTGTTTATTGCCTAATAATACAACATAATACAACTGCAAAACTAAGCATTTCTGATGGTATCTTCGAGACTGAGCACTGAGTCCCATTGGGTAGATAAAAAGATTAACCTAAATAATCTATACAGAAGCCTGTGGAACCCCACAAGATTGGGTCCCTAATCCATGAACTATTAGAACTCATTTACAAAACTTTTCTTAAACATTACATGAATATATTGTCTCACACTATAGAATTAGAATTTATAATCCCTATTCCATGATGAGATATAATGTATCTATCTTTAGATATGTTTTTCCCTCAAAAATCCAATTTAAATTAAAAAAATCCGATATTTTTGATTTTTTTTTTTTAAATCATTGATTTTTATCCACCCTAACAGCTGGACATGGTGGGGACGGGGGCAAGGATTGGTCCCCAGCTGGAGTGAGGCAGGGGCCAGGGGCAAAAGGAGCACAGTGGGGCATGGGGGGAGGATTAGTCCCTGCTGACTGGAGTAAGGCAGGGGCCGGGGACGAAATCACAGCGGGGCAGGAGCTAGGGTTGGTCCCTGGAGCAAGGGAGGGGCTAGGCATAAACTGCAAGTGCAGCAGGGCTGGGGTGGGGGTAAACAGGATCCCCCCACTCCTGCCCACAAAGAGCAGGTACCAACCTTCTCCCTGGTTCTAGCCCATTCTCTTTGTCTCTCTCCGCACCAAGCTGAGGGTGGGGGTGCACTGAGTACAGGGCTAGGGATGCAGGGTCTGGGAGGGAGTTAGGGTGCAGGAGCAGGCTGGGAGTTGGGGTGCAGGGTCTGGCCAGGAGGTTGGGGTGTGGAGCGCTTACCTGGGGCAGCTACCATTTGGTGCGAGGGGTGCAGGTGGATATGTGGGCGGGAGGGTGCAGGAGCTCCCCATTTGGTGCTCAGGATGGGGGTGGGGATGTGGAGGGGTGCAGGAGTCCTAGCTCCCTGCCCTGAGTGGTTCACAGCAGGGGGCTGGAGAGGCTATACCCTGATTCCACCCCCTTTCCCAAGGCCCTGCCCCCGCCTCTTCTCCAATTCCTCCTCTCTCTCCCCGACACACAGCTGATCGGGGGCAGGGAGAGCGAAAGAGTGAGAGGAGGAGGGGCGAGTACGCAGCATGCTGTGGGGAGGAGGCGGGAGCTTGGCCACCGGCTGACGTGGAGCAGCAGGACAGAGCCCGGGGCGCGCAACACCACCAAGCTTCTGCCCCCGCAGGGGAGAATGGGGGTGGAGAAGAGACACCGGGCTGGGGCCTCCCCTACCCCAGACTCCTCCAGCCTCCATCTCCTGCAGTCCGGCTCCCCCCACCCCCACCCACCACCTTTTTTTTTTTTGGGCTCTTGGGGCAGCCCTGATTAGGATGTGCCTGAGCACACCCAGCACACCCCATGCGCATGCCTATGGATTACAAAAGCTCTGGCAAAAGGTTTGTGAGCATTTAGAAAGAGCCCAGATATGCTGAGAGAATTTCCTTATGTTTCTTTTTTGAGAGTTGTTATATAAACTACTTATCAACGTATCAGTCAAGATGTGAAAAGTTACTTCATTTGCTGCATTGTTTTTTTATAACATTTAATATAATGTTGAGCCAGAAAGTCTTGTGAACCAATTAGTCAAGTTATTATAATTAATTTGTCATACTGTAGCAGGTACCAGACGTTACAATGGATCAGGACCCATTTTGCTAGGTGCTGTACAAACAGAGTAAAAAGACAGTCCCTGCCCAAGAGCACTTACAATCTATGTCAAAATTTCTAACTTAAAATTTCTGTTTTCCAAAAATACACAAAAGTGTATCATCTTACAGTACAAATCAACTGTATATAAATTATGTTTTCATCTTTAGCCTACCTGCATACTGCCCCTCTACAACCATCAGGCAGTTGATGCAATGCAGCAGCACTACAGCGTATACCAGACACTCCTACAAATTATTGCATAATAAACTATAGTTTGACGCAACTGATCTTATCAACTATAACCTGGTATCCTTTTTGAGTAAAGAAATGGGGAAGATTGGAAAGAGTACTCACCTGACCTGTACCTGATCTGTGACATTGGACCTTCCCAATTACATATTTGACCAAAATTGCTTATTTGACCACACTAGTGGACTATCTTTTCTTAACCACAGATAAGGAATGTACCTCCATACCCATATTACTGCCTCACTTGGCTGCACTTGACAGCTTAAATCCTGAGATGATGCTGTTCCATCTTAAAGAGCTAGCAAGACTGATGGAAACTCCATGAGGTGGAAGAGATCCTTCCTCTCAACCACTACTATGAGGGGACTGCACTTCTACCTTACAAGTTCTCACTTGTGGAGTTCCACAAAACTTTATCCTCTTTCCAACTTAAGATGTGTGTTACTGCTAGGTGAGTTCATAAAATGCCCTAATCTGCCAACAGTATGTAGAGGTCACAGAACTTTATTTCTTTCACTCTGAATGCTAAGAATGGAATCCCCTGGCTGTCGTAGTACCTAAATGAGATCAGTGCTCGGATACACTAGTTTGCGGACGACGAACCCAGGGAAAATGGAGGTAATGCTGGTGAGAAGAATCAATCAATCTGAAGACCTCGCAAACATAGTAATATCATCCTCCTTCTAAAACGTTTGCCCCCATATTGAATGGTCAGAATGGTTCTGAAATGCCTTCATTGGCATTTGGCCAGCCAAGAGACCTTTCCACATCCTGCCAAATGAGAACCTAGTGACAGTTCATGCTTTTATGACTTCCAGTTTTCTAATAGTTAAAGCACCATATTTAGGAGTAAAAAAACTTAACAACTCCAGCTGGTTGAACACATACTGTCTTAGCCTACCTACTAAACAACAGACTTGACATAAACACAACACACTGATCACTATATAGGCTCCTCATACAATCCCGGATCAAGTTATTTTCAAAGAGATTTTCTAATATGGGAATGGCAATCAAAGACACAGCAATTTACTGGTTCACCTTCCAATAAATCTTTTTATACGAGTATTTTTTCCTCTTTGCTGTCCTAGTTTCTATCCATTAGAGCCTGTTCCAAACAACCTTTTAATCTTCACCTAAGTCTTATGATGGAACTCTAGTGGATTTTTTTTTACTCTGCATTACTATACGATAAAACTGTAATAACCAAGTTAGAAAGTTAATCTAGAACAATTACTTAATGTGTTAAAAAAAACCAAAACATTTTTCTCCTACTTTCTTCTTCTAGAACTCTAGGAGACATTTTGCATACACTATTTGTTTGTAAAATTTATATACTTACTGATGAACACCAAGTACTTCCCAATCCTTTCCAACATCCTGAGGAGCTATGTTATGTAGAGTGGCTGGACACACTTCTATTAATTTACAAAAAAGTGACCAACCCACCTGGAAAATAAAAATATAGTTATTTTTCAACAGACATGTCAAGTCTCTTACTTGTGTCCCTTCTCCGATGAAGAGATATTCTACTTTAAAACATAAACACTGTTTCCCATTCCCCTTGCATGTAGGAAAAAGGATGAACTCATAACATATTCCTTGATCTGAAATTCTAACAACCTAAATAAGATATGATGAACTAACACAAGACAAGACAAGGCAGAGGACACACGAAAGTTAACAACTAGCTGCTCAATAATATGCAAATTCCTTGATTCTGAAATACCTCTGAGAATAAAATACCCAAGGCCTAAATTGAAAAAGGTTCCTTATTTTACCCATTTCTTGTTGGAGAAAAAACACTAATAAATGTTGCTACTTTATTATGAAAGCTTCCTAGATCTTAGAGTTGTAGGCTCACATATTGAAAAAGGATATTAGCGGCTTGATTATAGTCTATAATTATCTATATGGGGAATAAATATTTAAAAAAGCACTCTTCAATCTAGCCAAGAAAGGTATAACACGATCCAATGGCTGGAAGTTGAAGCTAGACAAATTCAACTGTAAATAAGCAAGAAATTTTTAACGGAGAGAGTAATTAACCACTGGAACAATTTACCAAGGTTTGTAATGGATTCTGCCATCACTGACAATTTTTAAATCAAGATTGGATGTTTTTGTCAAAGCTATGCTTTGGAATTACTTTGGAGAAATTCTACGGCATGTGTTATACAGGAGGTGGTCAGACCAGATGATCACAGTGGTCCCTTATGGCCTTGGAATCTAGGAATCTATTCAAAATATGTAACATTGCATGCCACATATCAGGCCATAGAACCATTGATGATGGAGCCTTCCCAAAACCTCTGTGGCCTTGCCCCTCTTCTTCCCCCTGAAGCCCCACCCTTGGCCAAGCTGGAAGCCACCTGTGCGGGGGTCCCCCCCCCGAGAGCAGCCCCCACCAGCCCATATCCCCACCCCTGGCACCACGCCCCCCCGTCCAGGACAACTGGAGGGTACATGGTTCCCCGCAGCTGCCCAGGCTCCCCAGACAGGCTCCAGCTGCAGGCCTGGCCGGGGTGGGCCTTGAGGGGGGGGGGAAGTGGAGGGGCAAGGCCAGTTGCAAAAAAATGCGGGGGCACCAGGGTTTATGGCCCTTCCACAAACCCCTGCCCCCCCCCCCGCATATAACAGATTACATTTGGTTGAGAATGCAAACACTTGAATGCTAGACCAACTTTGTCTAACGAAAGGGATTTAAAATCACAGCACAATTTGGTCCTACGTATTAACAAGAGATGCTACTTATCTGCAATTAGATTATAAAATTTGTAAATCTGGCTTTTATATTTGTTTAAGTTTTAATGTTAATTTAGTGTCCAGGACAGGTACTGGATTGAGATTCCTGGAGACTGAAATCCTCCATTAATCTACAGAACAAGGAAGGGCATAGAGAGCAACAATGCGAACTCCTCCACTCAAACTAATGTGTCATAACCCTGACTTAAAGGAAGCACCTCTTGGCATGAGTGGGGAGTTTGTTTTCCATACAAATTCAGCTCTTGGCCTCGCCTCTGAGTGGGGGTGGCCCTAGACTACTTGCCAGCAACTGGCGCCCTAGGCGAACCATGCAATTGGCATCCCCACCCTCAAACAACCCCAAGGGCAGATCTAGGCTGAGGTTTTTGGTAACCTGGGAAACATTTTACCCCTTTTTTCTTTTTAATATTTTTTAAACAGAGGCTTAATTATTCGGTTTATCCGTCCATCCGTCTAACCAACGTTAGAGATCAGATAAAACAGAGACACGAAATTTTCAGAATAAATTTGTACACGACAGCTAGATGATATTTCAGTCCGATTTCAAAATAAAAATGCATTAAAAATGTTAATCATTTTTATTATTACAAATCCAAAATCATCCATTACGCTATCCTGCTTTAACTGCCATTACCACCACATCCAATATAGAAGGAAATAAGAAAACTCTTCAATAAACTTTAACCTGTATTTACAAAACTCTAAATAAAAAAAAACACTCTGTGCTCTTAAAACATGACTTTTCTTACTTTAAGTTTTGAAAATTCAGTCACTAGTTCTTTTAGATCCAGTTTTCCAGCTATTTCATGCTCTATTGACATTGTGGCAAGTCCAACAAGTCTCTCTTGCACCATTGTTGAACACACGTTTTTATCAATTTTAACTTTGAGAAGCTATGTTCCCCACTAGCTACAGGAAATTAACTGGCAAAATTAAAAGAATGCATAGAGCTATAAAAAAGTTTGGAAAACTGTCTGAGTTTATTTTCACAAACAAACTTCAGTACTTCTTCAGGAGTGGAATGTTTCTTAAGTCGTCTTGAAAAAGCCTGAAGCTCACCACACAAATCTGTAGCATCAATGTCTTTTCAATTTTCCATAAGCCAATGCCGACTCCAGTTTTATACAGAATTCTCTTATTTGTTTTGCTATTTTCTTTTGCAAGCTATGAATTTCATATAGAAAGCCAAACACTGACTTTAGCTGTTGCATCTGTTGAAATCTTTCATCAACAGAGTGAATAGCAGTATCAAGGACTGCGAAGTAGAAATTCACTTTGAACCTTTGGTTTGGGTTCTGAATGGGTTTGTCTCGTCCTTCATATGAAAACGGCTGTTTCTTTTGCCAAATGCGAACTGGCTCTGGTTCAAATTCCGTCGGAAAGTCTATTTCTTAAGCAAGCTCGAGAGAATCTACCAGTGTTCTTTCAAACCCTTCATCATTTCTGAATTCCTCCAGAATATTTTTTAGTTTGCTGCATTTGTCAATAGCAGAATGTATGCTCAAGTTCTTTTCCTGAAGCTGCTTACTAGTGAGGTTAATCTCGAAAAGGATATTATACCACAAAGTGAGTTAAGTCACAATTTGAACTTGGAAAGGCCATTTGCAAGAGCTTCTGCATCTGAACATGCCGAATTGATCCAGGAAAGGTAGTATCAGAAATTTCAATTAGGGCATCACAAATGTTTCCAAGTTCATAGCGAAGAGGCTTCAAAGCATCAAATGTGACTCTCCCATCTTGTCTGACTAAGTGGTTTCACAGTTAGAGAATTCATATGGCAATTCAGAATTTCCCAACGGCGTGTTGAGCCTGAGAAAAACACAAACACATTGTGCCAGGTCAAAGAAACTGCTTGCCTCCAAACAGCATGTAGCAGCATCATTGACAACCAAATTCAGAGAATGTGCACTGCAAGGAACAAAAAAGGCCCTAGGATTGATTTCCATCATTCTTGTTTGCACACCATTGTCTTTACCCTTCATATTACTCCCATTATCATAGCCTTGGCGACATAAGTTTTCAACAGATAATGACATTGTTTCAAGCTCTTGTAGAATAGTTTCAGTCATAAATGCTCCAGTTGTCTCCTTCAGTGGTACGAAACCCAAAATATGTTCCTTTATGAGCACTTCAACATTATTTTCATCTTCAGACTTTTCCATTTCCAGAAAACGAATGATCATTGGCATTTGTTCAACATGAGTCACATCTGGTGTACAGTCCAGTATTATTGAAAAGTATTTTGCAGAATGGGCAGCTTCTACAATTTTCTCTTTAATAGCATTTGCTAGGATTTGAATCAGTTCATTCTGCGTATTTTTTCCTAAGTAATGAACCAGTGTTTCATGAGCAGTTATTTTACATAGATGCTCCTTCATGACTGGATCAAACAAAACTAGGTATTCAAGAAATTTTAAAAAGTTTCCATTACCTGGAGTGTATAATTTTTCATTGCTACTGCGGCTGCAGAATGCTAAATTTTGCCCACTGAGAACGCTCACTAAAGCGATCAGGTGCTCTAATATTTGTTGCCAATATTCTTCTTTTTCCTTGATCACATGTACATTTTCTTCACGGATAGTTTCTTTTTTCTTCAAATGTTAACTCAAGTTCTTTCCAATTTTGAAAACATTCTAAATGTTCTGTACTTCTTTCATGTGAGGAGAGAATTTAAGATATGTTTTTCCAGTCCTTTGAACCATTTTCAATGAGTGATGTACCAACTGCTTTATTTCTAAACAACTTGCAGCAAAAGCAAAACAGAGTCCTTCAACACTGAATACTGTAATCAGTTTTGATGAATTTCTTCCCCATTAATGAGTTTCCTCTTGTAATGCTGAACAGAGAATTCTCTCTCTCTTCCCTAAGGATGGAAATAAAATTCATGAACTTGTTTGGGTCCATGTTTCACGAGAATTTGCCACACACTGTCATCACATCTGGGCAATGAAGCTAGGTCCCCATACTGTAACTTGTTTGTAACTTCCACATCCTTTCTTCCTTCTACTTCATTTACTTCAATTTCTGCATGTGTCTCTGAAGGTGAATACATTTTCTCCACTTTCATATCAGTCTGATGCTGTGAGCTGCCTTCATCTAGAAATAAGATTCCATCATCTTGAGTTTCCAAACTGCTTCCATGCGGATGTGAGCTAACCTCCTCTCCAAGTAAAATTCCTTCATCTGGATGCTGTGAACTGCTTCCACCTTTATTTGGATAAAAGAGAAGATATGCTGTTTTGCTTGGTCCTTTTCCTTCTCAGCCTTTCGTTTATGATACTCAGCTCCTGAGGGTTTTCTTTTTCCCTCTTTCTGCCATGGGGCATTTGAATATTGTTATGTACTAACTGTGCTCCCAACTGCGAGCATTATAGCGTTAATGATGGCTGACACCACATGGTCGGTGATTTAAACCGCATTGCAGCATCTCAACACATTCTTCACAATAGTTAGTTACAGCATTTACATGGAAACAAAATGACCTTTTTCAACATTATAACCCAACACCGGCTGTTTGGAAAGTAATCCCCATCCTCGCAGATACCCACTTGGAGTGTGATATCATCACTTTCGTAGTCTATTAAGCATTAACTCTGTTACTTTTCTTTTATGGACCTTATTTATTACATGTGAACCAGTTAAAACAAAGAAAAGTTCATAATTCTACAGCCCGATAACGCTAAGGTTCAATAACATTTAAAGATACTCACATTTTGGATTTATAATGCTGAAAAATGTTATTCTTTGGCACCAAGAAACACAATTTTCCACAGTATTCACTTAATTCTTAACCATCTACCTGCGACGTGTGTTAAAATGACTCTTTGATGTATATCAACTCACGAGATCTCCGCTCTACATGAATTTCTGGCTATGCGACCTTGATGTCTATTTGAGTGAGGTGTCACTGGTATTGCAGCTCTTGCCGCTGGCAGATGTGTTTCATTGTGGCCGAGTTATTGCTTATCAAAACTGCAGAGCGGGTCATCTTGACCCTACGTCGCAAATTGAAAAAAAAATCGCTAAAATATTATTTATTTTGGCAGTAAATAAAAGATTTGACATATTAATAAATTCTCAGAAATGTAGAGAGATGAATTATAATTCATATTCCCTCCATACACACATGGGAATTGAAATAATGACAGCTTTTTTTCCATTTTATTTTTTTTTGTATTTGATTTTTTCCCCTCAAATTTGGCTCCCCATTTAACTTGGCACCCTAAGCAACCACCTAGTGCACCTATATTAACGGGCCACCCCTGCCTCAGACTGACAGTAAGGGTATCATTTGTCGTGGGTGATTTTGCATTTCAGTTATTTGGTCACTTGGAGGACACCAATTCATTCCATAATTGGACTCATATATACATACATATACTTTTGTTACGTAATCCTCCATAATCAAGACAAAAATACAATTAATAAGTGACAGTAACTAAGTTATCACTTTCAGACCAACATAGGTTCCTTCAGAACATTCTTTCCATAACAGGCTCAACCACATATAGAAAGCTGGATTGTGCCTGGACCTGAACAGGTGCAAGAAGGTTCAGAAGGAGGAGATGGTGGAAAAGGGAGAGAGCACAGGAACCTCCCTCCCCTTTGCATATCTGTGCAGGGATTGCACAGAATCTGTCCCTTGTAGTCCTCTAAATGCAAGAACTCCACAAGACCCTCCTCACTCTTAGTGGTTCTAACATCTGCAAAATGAATGAAGAACAGGGCAGAAGAAGGCCATCGTCCCACATAGAATGGGAAAAATGAATCCAGCACTCCTGCAAAAGGTGGCATGGAAGCTATGTTTCCCAGAGGCGTTGTTTCTGAATCAGACAAAATGCCACCCTGAGCTCCTGATGCACTTCCCACACCATAGGACTATGTGCCTTAAAGCCATAATAAAGCCCTAAGAAAAGATTTTGGCTACATAGACAGAATTATTGTTTTAAATATTTATGGAATGTGTGTTTCATAAATGAATTGTTTCAATTATTGTCTGGTTCTGTGAAAAAAATATTGATGACTTGTTATTGTCAATTTGTTTTAATTACAGGTTTCAGAGTAACAGCCGTGTTAGTCTGTATTCGCAAAAAGAAAAGGAGTACTTGTGGCACCTTAGAGACTAACCAATTTATTTGAGCATAAGCTTTCATGAGCTACAGTGAAGTGAGCTGTAGCTGTAGCTCACGAAAGCTTATGCTCAAATAAATTGGTTAGTCTCTAAGGTGCCACAAGTACTCCTTTTCTTTTTGTTTTAATTGTGGGTCATGTTTAAATGTAAAAAATGTCACAAAAGATAACATGATTTCAGAGGTCTGTACCAGTAAGCCATACATAGTTATAGAACAAACTGGAAATAGCATAAGGCTTTCATGTTCAAAACACGTCTTCCCTTTTCTAGCTGCTGAACTAAGTACAGTGTTCAAAAACAAATGTGTTTGCATTGCTTAACAAAGACTGTATTTTGAAAGTCTCCCCCCCAGCCTCATCTAACTCTACTGTTCTCTATAAAATGTAGAACATTATAAAACTTAGCTTTATACGTGGGTTTTTTTTAGTTCCCCCTTCTTGTTCCCCAATACATTTTCCTTATAAAATCCAGATTTGTATCATACCAAATTATTTATTATTTTAAGGACCCAGTACACACTGAAAAATGTAAAGCAAGTATCTAATGTGCTAATACAGGGGTGGGCACACTACGACCCGAATCCGGCCCACCAGCTGTTTTAATCTGGCCCTCATGCTCCCACTGGGGAGCGGGATCTGGGTCTTGCCCCACTCCAGCGCTCCAGCCAGAGAGCAGGGTCGGGGGCCACTCCATGCAGCTCCCGGAAGCAGCGGCATGGCCCCCCTCCAGCTCCTACACGTGGGGCAGCCAGGGGCCTCCGCCCTGCATGCTGCTCCCACTCCAAGTGCTGCCCTTGCAGCTCCCATTGGCCAGGAACTGCAGCCAATGGGAGCTGCAGGGGCAGCGCCTGCAAATCGGGGCAGCGTGCAGAGCCGCCAAGCCGCGTCTCCATGTAGGAGCTGGAGAAAGGACATGCTGCTGCTTCCGGCAGCTGCTTGAGGTAAGCGCCGCCTGGAGCTTGCACTCCTGAGCCTCTCCCTGCGCCCCAACCACCTGCCCCAGCCCTGATCCCCCTCCCACCCACCAAACCCCAGTCCCTGCCCGGAGCACCCTCCTGCACCCCAAACTCCTCATCCCCAGCCCCACCCCAGAGCCCTCACCCCCCCCCCGGATCCCCCGCCCGCATCCTGAACTCCTCATTTCTGGCCCCCACCCCAGAGCCCGCACCCCCAACCAGAGCCCTCACACCCTCCTGTGTGCATTTTGTGAGCATTCATGGCCCACCATACAATTTATATTCCCAGATATGGCCCTCAGGCCAAAAAGTTTGTCCACCCCTGTGCTAACATAAGATCCCTCTTGCAATGTTGATATAAAACCCCCAGAGCTTTTAGGGTTCTTAGCCTTTGTCCAGTAACACTGTAAGCAAATGATTGTATCTTAAATAATTGTCCGAGAGCCTAAAGCCCAAATTGAAAGGAAAATAAATAAATAAAAACATTCTTACAGGTACTAAAGTGGATCATTTACATAAGACCCCATTTGGTGGCATTACTAATATTCTGTTATTTTAACATTGGTTCCCTTTTCATTACTAGTATGCGTAGTGAGTTGAGCCAGTAATGTTTCAATGATAGCCATTCACTTACTTGAATTTAAACATGTCTTGTCCTCTACTATTTAAGCAGTATCAATCTGACCGTCAGCGATCGCAGAAACTGTAGTTGTTACAGTACTTACTAAATATGGTATCTGTTCTGTCTAAGGCATTATTATTTTTGATTTATTGGAGATCAGTAGCTTTCCCACTGTTTGTAGAGAAGTTTGTGAGGTTTGTATTAATAGTCCAACTTGCCCTGGTATCTACAATACTGATCTATTAAGAAGTAGAGGTTCACTTTGTGTGAGTTGATGATACAGCAGCAAATCACTGTGTGGCAAGCTGAGCTAGAAGGAAATTTGTTAATCAGTCCAGACACTGCCCTTACTCAGACAAACCTCAAAACATTGGTCAATTTCACTTCAGTGCCACAAATCAGAGAGAGCTACTGATCCATTAACCTGTACATTGAAAAGCAGTTGTTAGTGTAGACATGCTGTAGCAAAATGGAGCATCTACAGTAACTCCTCGCTTAAAGTTGTAGTTATGTTCCTGAAAAATGGTACTTTAAGCGAAACGACATTAAGCGAATCCAATTTCCCCAAAAGAATTAATGTAAATAGGTGAGGTTCGGTTCCAGGTAAAAAAAATTTCGCCAGACAAAAGACTATCTATCCATACACACAGTATAAGTTTTAAACAATTTAATACTGTACACAGCAATGATGATTGTGAAGCTTGGTTGAGGTGGTGGAGTCAGAGGGTGGGATGTTTCCCAGGGAATGCCTTACTGCTAAATGATGAACTAGCACTCGGCTGAGCCCTCAAGGGTTAACACATCGTTGTTAATGTAGCCTCACACTCTAAAAGGCAGCACGAATGAAGGGAGGAGACACTGCATGGCAGAGAGACAGACATACATTGTGTGTGTGAGAGAGATGGCCATTGCCCCTTTAAGTAAGTACACTGCCTTTTTAAGTAGATAAGCAAGTTGAGACAGCAGCTGCTGCCAGCAAGCTCCCTCCGTCCATCCCGAGCCCTTTCATTTCCACTCCCCTTCCCCCACCCGGCTCTATGGAGATGGGGTACAGGAGCAGGGGGAGGGGGGACACCCTGACATTAGCACAGCCGCCCCCCCCCCCCCCCGCACAGCAAGCAGGAGGCTCCTGGGGGCAGCTCCAAGGCAGAGGGCAGGAGCACCATAGGGCAGTGTGGGCAGGGACAGCTGAACTGCCTGGCAATTGATAGCCTGCTGGGCGGCTGCCGCACAGGGAACTTAGGGGAGCTGATAGGGGGGCTGCCGGTCCACTCTGGTTCCAAGCCCCCACCAGCTAGCTCCAATGGGCTGCTTGCTCTTCCTGAAAGTAGTGGACAAAGCAGGTGGCTGCCAAACAATGTTATAACGGAGCATTGCGCAACTGTAAACGAGCGTGTTCTCTAATAGATCAGCAACGTAGCAACGAAACAATGTTAACCAGGACGATGTTAAGTGAGGCGTTATTGTACAGCACACTGTCCCCACCATAAACTCAGATTCAAGAATCCCACAGTTATTGTGACTGCATCACAATGGATGAAGCAGGGAAGACTGAGTACAGTTAGTGTATAGTATATTTAAAATTGTTACAGCATTAGGGAAAAGAGGAAAGGGTGACTGCAGCATTTTGTGATGTGAAGGATTTGAGTTGCATACTAGCTATGGGCTTGGTTAAAACATTAGACTTTTTGTAGCCCCTTAAAGTAAACTCATAAAGGTTAAGAAATTCAGACAGAAGGCTGAAACTTCATTTTAAAACCAACTATTAAAGGTGAGTTAAAGATATTATCTCAGTGTCCTGCACTTGCAGCTCAGGTACAGTCATTACTTTCTCCCTTATGCAGTTTTCCAAAATTTCCCCTAAAGTTTCAGTTTGAGATATTTTTTACTTCCTATTCTAAACTTCTGCATCATTTTGCTATTGCTAAACAACTGCTGGGTTCGATCCTAAAAGTAATGGCTCTATAAATCCTTTACCTATATGATAATTGAATAGTGAGCCAGGAAATTAAAGTTTCAGATTCCCCACATTGCTCTGAGATCCTCAAAGGAAAGGTATAATAGCAGTGCAAAGAATTACTATTTCATTATTATTACAATAACTATACATCACAAGGAGAGTCAAGAATACAATTTATTGCTTACTCTGAATTTTTTTAATTGTGTGTGTTTTAACTTCGACCTTTCCCATTATTTAAAATAGATATATTTGTGGGGGATTTTAATATTTTGCTTCCTAACAAACCGAAATTTTAAAAGATGAAAACAATTGCAATCATTCACATTTATTAAAATAAAATACAAACCAGCCATACAGAGGTAATATTGTCTGTAAATATCCTTTGGGGGTAACATACATTTTATTTTATGTGATTGACAGGAAGGATCTGTTTTATATGTGTTTTCTGGCAATGACATGGAAAAGCACCTGCAATATTTAATATGAAAATGAGTCAGTCTTATATTACAGAGATAACCAAGCAGAATCTTAAACTGCAGAATTTCCCCTGCTTTGTTTCTGAGGTTTTCCTGTGCGTGACAGTGGCTAGTTAAGTCAGATGTCACTTTCTTAACACACCCTGCTATGTTTAAGAAAAATACTGGAATACATCCAATATTATATCACATTTGTAGCATATGATACCATATGTGATTTGGAAATTTGTGCAGTACAGTACTTACATAATTTATAAATATACTTGTTTGCTTTATTTTGGTTTAGTATTTAGAAAGACAAGAAAATAATTCAAATAAGCAAACAGGTGACAACAAACTTTAGCCATTAAAAATCATTAGTATTCTAGAGCAGTGGTCCATGATAATAGTAGAATATATTGTTAATATTATTAGTATATAATAGGTACCACTATTACATTAATCTGTTTCTTAAACTTTTCCAAGTAATTTGACACAGAAGAAAAAAAGCAACTTGGATAACAGAATTCCACAGATTTAAATGGTAAATGGTATCTTGTTATTTACTTTTAATCCGCTTCTGTGTGTTTCTCTTTAATGTGGCAAAGAGGCCTGTGGCACCTTATAGACTAACAGACGTATTAGCACATAGGCTTTCGTGGGTGAATACCGACGTCGTCGGATGCATATGGTGGGGGAGGACCCCTGCGCTGACCCCCCCCCACAATCCCCCCCCAGTCCCGCCCCTTCCACCAGAGGCCCCGCCCTGGTAAGAGCTCAATTTTACTGCCATGGCTGATGGTTAGCGTCTGGCACGGAGCTGGGCCGTCCCGAACGCCGAGTGAGTTTTGATTTGGCTCATGAGACAATCAGGACCAGCCGCGCGCCGTTTGGCTCCGAAACCAAACTTCCCGCGAAGCTGCGGGGAGCTCGGGGCTGGGGCTGGGCCAGGCGGCTCTGGCCCGCGGGCTTGACAGCGGGCAGCTGGGGATGGAGGGGAGGCCGCCAGGAGAGGGGGCCGAGGCCTTTACCTGCTGCAGCGCGACCACTCGCGGGTAGGAGTCCAACACCAGCAGCACCGGCACGTGGACGTTTCGGCCGCCGAACAGCCGGGGCGCTGCGGGGGGGGAAACAAAACAAGAGCCCGTTACTCGCCGGGGCAGAGCCGGGGAGCCCTGGTGGGCGCCCGACCCGCCGGGACAGGGACAGGAACCTCACCGCGGGGCCGGTGGGCCAAGGCCAGCAGGTCCTCCAGCGTCTGCAGCAAGCTCTCCAGCGGCGTCCCCTCCTGCACGTTCGTGAGGCGAACGGTCAGTTTCCTCAGGGCGGCTTCCTCCCTCTCCTCCTCCTCCTCGGGGCAGCTGCCGCGACTGGCCATGGCTGACCCCCCTCCTCAGCCCACGCAGGGCGTCCGGCAGCTCCCCTCCTGCCGCTGAGGCGGCGCCTGGTTTGCGGCTGGTAGTAACTGCTGCCGCATCTACTCCACGGCTCAGCCCGGCAGCTGCAGTCATCGGGCTATTTCTGAGCCTCTCCTCCGTCCCCCCGCCCCTTTCGCCTCGGCACTGACATAATCTGCGGCGAGACCCGAGCGGCCCTGCCCCGCTTTGAGATGAAGGGGGGTGGGGGGTGCAGCACCGCCCATCTACCCCTAGGGGGCGCTGACGCGACACAGTCTCCCCGGAGGGGCGCAGGGGTGGAAATTTATGGGAAGCATCAGCCAATCAGTTTTCAGCTGCTGACGGCCCTGCCGTCCAATCGTATGGGTGTTCTGGGAGGACCGCCCCTTCCTGCCTCTCGGCCTCCCAGGGGCGGCCGCCCCAGCGGGCTGTGGCCGCGCGTCGTCGCCTGCTGTGGTTGCGGTCCGGCGTTTTGGGGCGGGAAGCAGGTGCGGGCTGCAGCTGTGGCGTCCCCTTCTGGGATCGGTGTGGGACGGGGCGGGGAGAACGGGTCTCGCAGACCTAGCACGGGCGGGGCAGTCCCCCGGCTTGAGGCGGGGGGGGTGCGCTGCCCCTAAGACTTCAGGCTGAGCAAGAAGGGCCCAAAGGGCTCGTCTCCGTGCCTCCTCCCCCACGTGTCCCATGAGGGGGCTACAACTGACCTGCCTGCTTTCCGGATATGGGGGGAGGGTCCCGGGCAAGTTATGCCGCCCCCGCCAGCAGGAGCCCTCACAGGGCCTGGGCTCTCATTACTTCGCAGAGAGTGACTGGGGCTGGCACACCATTCCCAACCTGCGGCTGCCGTCAAATTAGAATATACACCATGTGTGACTAGTCCTCTGGTCTCCCAAGTACCAAGCTGTCCTCTGCAGTCATCTCCGATACTTTGAAAGGAGGGCTTTTAAAAAGCAAGATTCTAAATCATTGAGCAATTAGCCAAATCCAGCTCCAGAATGAAAGAGCACCTCCCTTTCCCTGAGTGAGCGCTGGCAAGTCTGTGAATGAAGTCTGTAGCTATCATCCCACAATTAATTATGTGATGAAAGTTGCAGAAGCATGTAAACATACTGCAAATATCTTAAGTATTAAATTAAGATTTAGAGTCAAATTGCATGCCTGAAATGATTTTCTGAATGACTTTTCATCTTCCCACCACACATGTTTCACTTGATTATATACAATTACCAGAAGTCAATTTAGACAAACAGTGAATTCAGTAAGGGGAATGATGATAATGTATAGTAAACCAACTGAAATGTGATTTAAAACTTGGTGTAGTTCTGTGGTGATATGTTCTTGTGACAGATATACATACAACTAGAAAATGCAAAAGTTTAAATGTATTAACCAACTTGTTAGTGTATCTATGTATCTGTCTTTAAATTCATTAATGTGTCTGTCACTTCTCCAGAATGCTTGTAACAGGTGCCAATAATCACTTTAAAAAATCCTCTAAAAATGGGGCTTGCAACAGTAAGAATAAAAATAGGAATACTTTCACTGGCAACCTTTTATTAAAGATTAACAAATGAACTATTCTGAGAAAAGTGACGCAAGTAGGAGATGATGTAAAAACAGATAACTGAACATGAATACCATGATGTATGCTTTCTGTAAGTTTTCCTCAACCTCTGTTGCCTCATTTTGGAAGTATTTTCGTGCCTCACGTCTTTCACACTTTCTCTTTTGCAAGAAGAAACCTTGTACTATCACCAGTTCTGTTTTTCACCATTTTTAATTGCTTCGAGCTGTTTTTAATCTCTTACTACAGATTACATTTTTAGTAAGTAAATTGTGACCATCAATACAAAACTGTGCTGACTAAAGGAAGAGAAGGGGAATACTTTAAGACCAATTAAGTTTATCTCTGTTAAACAAGATGAATGTCTTATCCTTTTTGAAGGAACAACAAGGAGCGTAGGGTTCTTTGAAGCTTTCATGCTTACTATATCCTAATGCCCTGTTACTGATAAACATACACAGTGCTTAATGTGAAAACACATGAAGAAAACACCAGCTTAACTCCTCTTTTAAAAATGTTTCATTTTTTAGACACAGGTATTCTGAAACACCTACAAATCATTGGTTACTACAAATGCTTGTTGACTAAACTATCCTTCGCCTATTAAATATCAACTTGATCCTAAAAATGTAGAGCAGTGCTGTCTGAATCAAGCCATATTTTTAAGAGTTTGTATACAAAGAAACTTTTGCCTTGGTTTCTTAATTATAGACCACAAAACCATGACTGCATTTGTGACATGAAGGGAAACAAGCTAAAACTTCAAGCACTAAAAAGACAATATGGATCTGTGTCAGTCTGATGAAACACTGATTCATTAGAAACTAGTTGAATGCTTTCTCATTTGAGGTAGTGCTAACTCCCATAATGACAAAGTAGATTGAATATAAGTAGATACATATCAACCAGCACATCGAATACAGTTTTCTTTCTTCAGAATTAATAGTTCAAACACTATTTTTAAGGAATGGTGCTGGATTCTTGCATTCCTGACTGTCTGACAGCAGCTAGCATCAGAGACTTCAGAGGAAAGTTTAAAATATGCCATAAATTGTAATGTTGGTAATTACACCTTTGGGAAGACTCTAATATCAAGCATGAGGTTTTCTCTCCTCAAATGCTTATCCTAACTAGTATAAATTGCACATCTTTACTAATCCTAGTCACATAACTGTCTAATCCTAAATTGAATCCTACTGTGGATGGCAGAGTCCTGTGGCACCTTATAGACTAACAGACGTATTGGAGCATGTGCTTTCGTGGGTGAATACCCACTTCGTCGGATGCATGTCATGTTGTGGATGGTACTCTTTCCTTTTTGAAGGTTGATTATAAGGGCATTGTAATGGAATTTTAGTGTTCATGTGTATAGCTGCCATAAGATAATTTTAACTCTTATAGGAAAACCTTGTCATTTGGCTAATCAATGAGATCATTACTGAATTACATTGCATACTGACTTTTGAAAAAAATATTGAAAAAAATACTAGATGGTTCTCATGTAATTATTGAATAAAACGTTCTCCTTTTTCTTTTTAGAGTTAAAAATTAAAGATGGTTGAGTTTTCTTTTTATGAGGCACAAAAGACTTCAGCAGTCTTGTAGAGGCTGTTTTTATGTCTTGCTAGGATGGATGGAGTGGTTCTTAGAGGGTTCTGCTGCTTACTCAAAGATTCCAGGGGACGCTGATGAGAGTAGACCTTCTACTCTCCAACTAATTGGAAGCCTTTGAGGAGGACCACTGGGGAGTCCCGATGACTGCTGGATTTTGGTGCAGGCGGGGAGACCCTTTGGGATGATGGACACCAGGAAAGCAGGACCCCCCACAGGTAAGATGGATTCAATTCACTGTGACGGGGATAGAGATGACAGGTCTTTCCTTCCTCAACCTTGCTGTGGGATAGATGGTACTCTTCTCTCTAGCTCTGGAACCCAACCGTGCATGCGCTGCCGCTGGAATGGACAGCACCACGCAGGCGCTGAGCAAGATCTTGTATAATCTCTAAGGCAGGAAAAGTTTTGAGGGACTAGAATGTTGGGGGTTGGCTCTGGCGGGAAAAGCTGGCTTAGTCTGGTTTGAACCAGAGGACTCCAGTGTCTAAACTGTAAACAAGTTCGCTTACAAAGATGGAGCCCAAGGGTCATAGTTCATATATTCCATATTAGAGTCTATTAAAACCAGTGATTCACTTAACATTACTTCAAAAATACATAATTAAAAACAACTAATTGAAAATATTAAACAGTACAAACATTTCTTACTTTTTTATACCTAACACATTGAAGGTACATTCACCTGAAGCCACTGATGCAGGTAAACTGACAAAAATATGGAATGCAATTGCGATATTAGGAAACACCCCAGAGAGTCCAAGTTCAAGTATTTCTTGAAGCAATTCCTTTGGCTTGCAATCCAAATTAAAGTTCGTTGAATGTATTTGTTTGAGGAAGATGACCTCATCACTGAGATCTTTTGAGATTTCTTTGTTGTAATGTTGCTGAAATTGTTCAGCTGCCGAAAGTAGATCTTCATTAATCAGTCTGTTGAACTGCCAAAGAAACCCAAAAAGGGTACAAATTAGTCGCAGTGACTCAAATCGATGTGTAAGACCTTATTGAATAGAGTCAATCATGACAAGGAAGACATTGACCCTATAATGCTGCTCGGCATCGAATTCAGTAGGTAAGTTGCAATTAGGTGGAGAACTCAGATGAAATGCCAATATTCTGTGCTACTAATTTGGGCTCAGTCAGGATCGCATCCCATTGTTCACAAATCTGTTGACTGTCATTGATAAGATTTTCGATGTTATCCCTCTCAACATCAAGTACAGCATTGCGTGCTTCAATTACCAGATTAGTTTGGTGGATCACTGTAAGTAGCTTCATCCACAAAGATGACATCAGAATGCATTTAAATTTGGACATGTGCTTCTGAATAGACTGAAGTTCAGTTCGAGCCTGTGCAGTGAGATTGAGATTCAAGCTAATTTAAAGCCTCTCTCACTGAATTCAAATGTTGTGCAACCAGCTGAACACCATCAATCCGTGCAGACCATCTAGTTTTGGACATCCCATGCAGTGAAACAGGAAGATAGTGCTTCAGAATTGCCCAGTTTTGTGGACTGCTACTGACAATCCTGTCCATTTGCTGAACAGTTCCAAAGTAAGTAATTGCCTCCTTGCATGATGCAGCACAGTCAACACATAAAAGTTTTAGTGTGTTGTTTCCACAGCTGGAGAGAAAACAGTTTGAATTATGCTCAAGCAGAGCTGCTTGTACACGTTTGTACTTCCCAGCCATATTAGATTCATTATGATAAGCTTGACCAATGCAGACTTGAAAATTGAACTTAATACTTTCTAGAATTTCTAGTACTTGAGCAGCAGTTTGTTTTCCACTTTTTCCTCATAAAATTATTAAACAAAATAAACTTTTCTTCAACTGAAAATTTTGAGCTGTCTATAATCTTAATATATCGAATAACCATAAAAAGAAAAGGAGTACTTGTGGTACCTTAGAGACTAACCAATTTATTTGAGCATGAGCTTTTGTGAGCTACAGCTCACTTCATCAGATGCATACCGTGGAAACTGCAGAAGACATATACACACAGAGACCATGAAACAATACCTCCTCCCACCCCACTGTCCTGCTGGTAATAGCTTATCTAAAGTGATCATCAAGTTGGGCCATTTCCAGGACAAATCCAGGTTTTCTCACCCCCTCACCCCCCCTCCAAAAACCACACACACAAACTCACTCTCCTGCTGGTAATAGCTTATCCAAAGTGACCACTCTCCCTACAATGTGCATGATAAATCAAGGTGGGCCATTTCCAGCACAAATCCAGGCTCTCACCCCCCCCTTTTTTTCTTTCCCCCGGGGACACACACACAAACTCACTCTCCTGCTGGCAATAGCTCATCCAAACTGACCACTCTCCAAGTTTTACCAGAACGTCGGGGGGGCGGGGGTAGGAAAAAACAAGGGGAAATAGGCTACCTTGCATAATGACTTAGCCACTCCCAGTCTCTATTTAAGCCTAAATTAATAGTATCCAATTTGCAAATGAATTCCAATTCAGCAGTTTCTCGCTGGAGTCTGGATTTGAAGTTTTTTTGTTTTAAGATAGCGACCTTCATGTCTGTGATTGCGTGACCAGAGAGATTGAAGTGTTCTCCGACTGGTTTATGAATGTTATAATTCTTGACATCTGATTTGTGTCCATTTATTCTTTTACGTGGAGACTGTCCAGTTTGACCAATGTAAATGGCAGATGGGCATTGCTGGCACATGATGGCATATATCACATTGGTGGATGTGCAGGTGAACGAGCCTCTGATAGTGTGGCTGATGTTATTAGGCCCTGTGATGGTGTCCCCTGAGTAGATATGTGGGCACAGTTGGCAACGGGCTTTGTTATTGCCAGCAGGAGAGTGAGTTTGTGTGTGTGTGTCCCCGGGAAAAGTGGGGGTGGGTGAGAAAGCCTGGATTTGTGCTGGACATGGCCCACCTTGATTATCATGCACATTGTGTAGAGAGTTGTCACTTTGGATGGGCTATTACCAGCAGGAGAGTGAGTTTGTGTGTGGGGGGGTGGAGGGTGAGAAAACCTGGATTTGTGCTGGAAATGGCCCAACTTGATGATCACTTTAGATAAGCTATTACCAGCAGGACAGTGGGGTGGGAGGAGGTATTGTTTCATGGTCTCTGTGTGTATATAATGTCTTCTGCAGTTTCCACGGTATGCATCCGATGAAGTGAGCTGTAGCTCACGAAAGCTCATGCTCAAATAAATTGGTTAGTCTCTAAGGTACCACAAGTACTCCTTTTCTTTTTGCAAATACAGACTAACACGGCTGTTACTCTGAAACAAATAACCATAGTAGTCTTTTCCTTGTGAGAACAATCTGGAGTGGCATCAACAATGATTGAAAAATACTTGGCATTTCAAATCTCATCAAGGATTGTTGTCTGTACGAGTGACCCACATAGCTCAATAAACTCGTTTTGTATGAGTGTGTAGAGATAATGGACTTACATGCGCTTTTGACTCTCTTGCGATTCTCAAACATGTTTAACATGCTCTGATAAAAGTAGGTCATATTTGCTGAGGAGCTCAACTATGCCTAGAAAGTTTCCATTTGCACGATCACCAATATGTTGACTGGAACCAAAGAAAGCCCATCCCCGCTCAGAAAGAAAAACGATGACATTCAGGATGTACTCAAGAAGTTTTTTCCAGTTGCTAATTTCTGTAGAGAGTTTAGACAAGAGTAAATTCTTAACTGAACTTTCAGCTGATGCTGCCCTACTGGCTGATTTCCATGCAACATAGTTTTCTTTGTGTGACGTTGAACTCTCATGTGATGGTATTCGGTCTTTCAACTTCCGCCAGGCCTCTGTTGATGCTCCATCCTATCCACACTTGAAATCTTCTACTGTAAACGTACACAAATGCTGAATGGTACACAAATGCTGAAAAGACTTAAAAGAAGGAGTACTAATTAAGAACACAAAATGAAACAGGTTATTATCCTTATCACTGAATCAAAACTCAAGCACGCAAGGTATAATATAACAGGCTGAGCTGAAGACAAAGGGATGACATATATAAACACAGACACGAATACAGAGGGAGGGATATTGTCCAAATATTTCAAATGTGTGTCCTCACAAAACACTCTGAACAAGTTTGTCCTCACAGATTTTCACCTTGAATCTGGGCCTATAGACTACGAAATCTTATGATGATGGCTAGGCTACCAAGCTAGGGCTCAACCAACCAACCAACCAGTCACCTCTTTTAGTTACCAGAAAACCTTGATCTATGCAGGAAATAGCCCGACTTGATTATGTAAAGAGTTGTCACTTTGGATGGGCTAGCACCAGCAGGAGAGTGAATTTGTGTGGGGGGGTGGAGGGTGAGAAAACCTGGATTTGTGCTGGAAATGGCCCACCTGTTGATCACTTTAGATAAGCTATTACCAGCAGGACAGTGGGGTGGGAGGAGGTATTGTTTCATGATTTCTGTGTGTATATAAAGTCTGCTGCAGTTTCCACGGTAAACATCTGATGAAGTGAGCTGTAGCTCACGAAAGCTCATGCTCAAATAAATTGGTTAGTCTCTAAGGTGCCACAAGTCCTCCTTTTCTTTTTGCGAATACAGACTAACACGGCTGTTCCTCTGAAACATACAAAGATAGTAATGAGGAATTCTCACACACAAATAATTCCTTAGTCAACTAGACGTAAAACTATAAAAGACACTAAAATGTAACAATTCTCTACCTTTCAACATGCACTTGATCCCGCACCAGCCACTAGTAGTCATTTGTTTATATAATCAGCTGATCTGAGAGGACACATTCATCACTGTCTAATCTTGTGGCATCAGAATGGATATATTTTTATTAATATTTATGAACATTTTAAAATCTTTAATATGACAATCTATATCAGTTAACAAAAAAAATTATGTCTTTTACTAAATCACATCTCTTATTTGCTTAAATTTGCAGCTCTAAGCTGAGAGAGCGTGTTACATTTTGGTCCAATAGGGATGCGCATAAAAACAAGTTGCAAAACTTATCAAATGCCAAAAAATTAACAAGTGTCTAAATTTGAGGCCCCTTTTGAGCTTGAGGCCCAGGCCAAATGGCCCTCCTGGCTCCCCCTCTGGTTGGCCCTGTTTGTAGCATCCCTTAGGGGCAACCTAATGCCCAAATAAAGATGCAGACTTCCATGTTGAAGTCCTTCAAGCAGATGGTGGCCCTGAACCACCCATACACTTGACTCATCAGAAAACCTGTGCTTGTGCAAGCCAGGGATTTGGCATCATGCTTCAGTAGGGGCAACAGCAGAAACCAGCAACCAAATGCTCCAACTGTCTTCTTGTCTCTACCCCAAAAAAAGAAACACCATCAGTCTGCAGGAAAGTTTTACACCATTTTAATGTGCTTCTTGGCCCCCTACCATTTCTTTCAGGCAGGAAAGCAGTATCTTGTGAATGACTGGCTAAATGTGAAGCCATAAAGTGGCTCTGTCTGGTTGTATAGCATCATGATTGCAAACATATCCAATACCATGTTCTTCCATACAGGTTTCAAGTTCCACGGTCTTCCATACAGAAGTTTGTTTCATGGCCCACAGTTTATGTTCCACTGGTTGTATTACACTATTATTAGCATTTAATCCTAATGCTACATAGCATCTGAGCATCAGACATCATCACTATATAGGTGGTAATTTGATTTAATTGTACATTATATGTAAAGTTTGCCATTTTCCACCAAGAATAAAACTTTTGCTCAGAAATAGTGGCATGCTTTCACATTTAACTTCTTATTTCTAAAGGTAGGATCCCACTCATTCATTCTATCCCTTATGTCTTTTACCACATGACTTGTTCATGTTTGTGCTTGTATACAAGATAATGCCATAGATACATTGCGCTGTAATACCTCCACTGTTTGTAATACTAAGTGACCCACTTCTTGAAGCTCCTCCAATCCAGGGAGCAAACTCGCTATTATTTAGGATTAGTACTTCTCATTTAGAGATGTTTTCAAGGGTTTGGATATCGCTCCTAAGTGCTGTCCCACTGCATTTAATTTGTTAGCCAGCATTTCTACATCTATACTATTTAATACTCCGAGATCTGTTCCTGCCCCTCCTAGAGCTGTATTCAGTAAACCTCTTTTTTACTTTCTTAACAGAGTTTCCTCATAAAAGTTGGGTTCCTAGCCATCTCTTCTATCCTATAAACAGGGGTTCTATGTATCTAGCATGTTGTGGTTGTATAAGAACAGCCATACTGGGTCAGATCAAAGGTTCATCTAGCCCAGTATCCAGTCTTCCAACAGAGGCTAATGTCAGGTGCCCCAGAGGGAATGAACAGAACACGTAATCATCAAGTGATCCATTCCCTGTCACCCATTCCCAGCCTCTGGCAAACACAAGCTAGGGACACCATCCCTGTCCATCCTGGCTAATAGCCATTGATGGACCAATCCTCCATGAATTTATCTAGTTCTGTTTGAATCCTGTTATAGTCTTGGCCTTCACAGTATCCTCTGGTAAGGAGTTCTACAGGTTGACTGTGTGTTGAGTGAAAAAATACTTTCTTTTGTTTGTTTTAAATCTGCTGCCTATTAATTTCATTTGGTGACCCCAGTTCTTGTGTTACGAGGAGGAGTAAACAACACTTCCTTATTTACTTTCTCCATACCAGTCGTGATTTTATAGACCTCTATCGTATCCCCACTTAGTCGTCTCTTTTCCAACCTGAAAAGTTCCAGTCTTATTAATCTCTCCTCATATGGCAGCCATTCCATACCCCTAATCATTTTTGTTGCCTTTTCTGAACCTTTTTCCAATTTCAATATATATTTATTGAAATGGGGCAGCCATATTTGCATGCAGTATTCAAGATGTGGGTGTACCATGGATTTATATAGAGGCAATATGATATTTTCTATCTCTTTCTTAATGATTCCCAACATCGTTTGCTTTTTTGACTGCTGCTGCACATTGAGTGGATGTTTTCAGAGAACTATCCACAGTGACTAAGATCTCTCTCTCTTGAGTGGTAACAGCTAATTTAGACCCTATCATTTTATATATATAGTTTGGGATTATATTTTCCAATGTGCATTACTTTGCATTTATCAACTTTGAATTTCAGCTGCCATTTTGTTGCCCAGTCACCCAGTTTTGAGAGATCCTTTTGTATTTCTTCGCAGTCTGCCTGGGACTTCACTACCTTGAGTAGTTTTGTATCATCTGCACATTTTGCCACCTCACTGTTTACCCCTTTTCCCAGAACAGTTATGAATATGTTGAATAGGATCAGGCCCAGTACAGACCAATGGGGGACACCACTATTTACCTCTCCATTCTGAAAACTGACCATTTATTCCTACACTTTGTTTCCTATCTTTTAACTTGTTACCAGTCCATGAGAGGACCTTCCCTCTTATCCCATGAAAAGTTACTTTGCTTAAGAGCCTTTGATAAGATACCTTGACAAAGGTTTTCTGAAACTCTAAGTATGCTATATCCACTGGATCCCCCTTCTCCACATGTTTGTTCACCCCCTCAAAGAATTCTAGTAGATTGGTGAGGTATGATTCCCTTTACAAAAAACATGTTGACTCTTCCCCAACAAATTACGTTCATCTATGTGTCTGACAATTTTGTTCTTTACTATATTTTCAAACAGTTTGCCTAGTACTGAAGTCAGGCTTACTGGCCTGTAATTGCCAGGATCACCTCTGAATCCCTTGTTAAAAATTGGTGTCACATTAGTCATCTGGTACAGAAGATGGTTTAAATGATAGGTTACAGACTGCAGTTAGTAGTTCTGTTGCAGTTTTATCCAAACCAAAATGTCCTTGGCTTTCGGATAAACTAACCAAATTATTTTCTTAGACATGTGGGTACCACCAAGACCGGCATTGTGTCTTCAATATCCTTTTAAAAAGCCATTATCAGCCTTTCTTTATTTCTGAACATGTAGTTGCAGTGTTTTCCTTTTTGTAGGAGATCTTGCAATTCCTTGTTTTGCTTTTGCAAGGCCTCAATATCTAGCTGGCTTTTTATTTCTTCATCCCTGGGTTGGACTTTATATGCTTTCTTGTTCAGTTTGGTCCATAATTGTTCTATGCCCATTTGTGCTGCTTGTTTAGCAAGCCCATCCACCTGATTATTCAGTCTGGAAACTCTGGACTGATCTTTTCGTTGGGTTTTAACCTTGAACAGGTGGGTATCACCTCTTTGAGTTGTTGCAAGCCTCCACGCATACAGTAGGTATTTAGAGTGAGCCACCCGGCTTACCGTCAGCTGAGTTCATGGGTCTCTGGATCCATACAGGTGTCCATTCAGATAGGGCTCGGACCACCCAATCTGAATCGGAACAGATGAAAAGGTTGACTTCAGGTTCAACTGCATCCAGTACTGCTGATACCACAACCACCTTGGCAGTTTGAACTGAATAAGGCACTACGCTACCTTGCAGGATGTTCTGGGTGTTTATCTGCAAAGCTGGCACATGGCTTGCCATCCTTATAGAAACAGCTTCTGTCAACCACCCAAATATCTAGTCCTTTCATCTTTGCTTCTTGATAGGAAGCTCCTATCTGGAAAGGTGACTTGACTTGCTGCAGGTCTTCCAGCGGCAGAGGACACTCATGGTCCTCTCCTTGAGACAGTAGGGCATAGGGAACGATGGATAACTGGGGTGCTTTACGCATTTCTATGTTTTTATTTAGTAAGCTGAGGGTCCATCCTGCTAACCTGGGGTTGAATACCCTTCCTTTGTTAATAGGGCCTGACAGGATGTATTTTATCGGTGTGTGGATGATTTTAAGAACCACAGGAGACATCCCCATTAAGTACTTCCAGTGATTCAGTGCTCAAGTCAGGGCTAAAACTTCCTTTTCACAGGTCGAGTACTGTTTCTCAATGTCACTAAGCACCTTCAACCCATAGGCAATGATTTTGTGTCCACATCCATTGTCCTGGAGCAATACAGCACCCAGGCCTCTTTCAGGTGTTTCCAGTTGCAGCTGGATTGGGGTATCTGGTTTTGGATATAAGTGCTTGCTTCAGTTTATTGAAGCCTTCTTTGTGCTCCTCACCCCACGCCCATTCCTTTTTTCAAAAGCAGGTACAAGGAATGTGCTATCTCTGCATAGCTTTCCACAAATTCCCTTGAAAAGCCATTATGTCCCAGAATGGATCTTAGAGCAGAGATATCCTGAAGTTCTGGGAGTTTACATATTAACTCAATCTGCTGTATATCAGGTCTCCTTCTATGCATGCCTAATTGTATACCCAAGTACATGACTTTTTCCATTGCCATCGGCATTCTGGATTGCTGTGGGGCCAGGGATGAGGTTGGAGTGCAGGAGTGGGCTCCAGGCTGGAACTGAGGGGTTCAGAGTGTAGGAGTGGGCTCAGGGCTGGGGCATTGGATTGGGGTGCAGTAGGGGGTGTGAGCTGCAGCTGTAGCCTCGGGGGTGGGGGGCTGGAAATGAGGGGCTTCAGATGCAGGAGGGGGCTCAGGGCTGGGGCATGTGGTGCAGGCTCTGGGAAGGAGTTTGGTGTGGGAGGGGATTCTGACATGGAGCAGGGGATTGGGGCACGAAAGGGGGGTGTGGGCTCTTGGAGGGAGTTTGGGTGCGGGAGGGGTTCCGACCTGGGGCAGGGGGTTCAGGGCTCCAGCTGGGCAGCACTTACCTGAGGCAGCTCCCGCAGCGGGGCTGTTCTGGCTCCGTTTTGCTCCCAGAAGCGGCCGCCATGTCCAGCCCCTAGGCAGAGTTACAGCCAGGCAGCTCTGCGCAGTGCCAGGGCAGGCAGGAGCTGCACGGAACCAGAGAGTGTGCCTTAGCCCCGCTGTTTTGCCAACCAGACTTAACGGCCTGGTCAGCAATGCTGGTCGGAGCCACCAGGGTCCCTTTTTGACTAGGTGTGCTGGTTGAAAACCAGATGCCTGGCAATCCTAACATACACCTACAGTAGAAGGTATATATGCACAGACATGCAAAGGAGAACTCTTTCTGTGTGACAGCCCATTATACAGTTGATCAGGCATTATGGTCATGTAGGCCTTAATATTTTGTTCACCTTAAAGATTTACACATTGGTTTCTCAACCTACCACCTGAATATATCAGCTTCTTTAATACAAATAACTTGTTTATCTTCGTTAAAGATCAGTTATATATTTTATATTGCTCTACTTCTACACAAAATAGAAAGCATGATCTGAACTACTTGCAATGTTTTGTGGTCAGATAATGAAGCTTCCTCAAACTGAAGGGGTCTGCTACAGAATGTCTTTACAGAATTTTAGTTTTCTGATAGTTTATTAAATCTTAATTGATACCTTCAGATTTTTGTCTAATAATGTTATACCTTATGATACTATACCAAACAGTGTAGCATGTTCTGCTATAGCTGTATTACAAATCTATAAGTGTACAGAATAGAAGAAAAATGTAAAAGGGGAAGTTTCTTCACAACTTAGCAAGAGTCTGTGGTTAAGCCTACCTAGTTAGAGTTACACAACCTACTTCTCCTCTGTGTAAAACACAGAAGCAACATCTGTTGTTTGGCAGAACTTAAGGCAAGTTACGCCAAGATTCTGGCCTATATGTGAATGTCTAATATGATTATTCAACTTCATATTTTCTGTATCACACTACAATGCTCTTCAGGAAACAATCATGACACAAGCCCAGGAGAAGAAGTTGCTGGTGGAGAAAGACAGAGTTGAGTCTGCCTCTGAGAATATCACCCAGAAAGTAGTGTGTGAGAGAGGCAAACCAACAGCCACTTCTTCATGACCTACTGTATAAAAGACTAAAAATTTACAGAACTTAGTTGTTGGGACTGAAAAGGGAGCGGATTCCCTGGAGGATTTTCTTTACAATGAAGAACATACTTATACAAATTCTGAAGAGACAAGGTGGGTGAGGTAATGTCTCTCTCACTAACAGAAGTCGGTCCAATAAAAGATACTATCTCACCCACCTTGTCTCTCCAATATCCTAGGACCGACATGTAGAAATACCAAGGGTTGACTGTCCTTAAAAGTAAGATTTACAGCCCCAAAGAGTGAGACTTTCCAGGTGGTGTCTTAGGTCATTGCTTAAGATAGGGACTCTCATCTTTGGTCTATTTTACCTTTTGTCCCTGGACTTTATTGTTGCCACCACCAAGTGTCTAACAAAACATAACCGGGAAAGAGCCAACTTGGAAACATCTTTCCCCCCAAAATCCCCCCAAGCCCTACACCCCCTTTCCTGGGGAAGGCTTGATAAAAATCCTCACCAATTTGCATAGGTGAACACAGACCCAAACTCTTGGATCTTAAGAACAAGGAAAAAGCAATCAGGTTCTTAAAAGAAGAATTTTAATTGAAGAAAAAGTAAAAGAATCACCTCTGTAAAATCAGGATGATAAATACCTTAAGGGTAATCAGATTAAAAACAGAGAATCCCTCTAGGCAAAACCTTAAGTTGCAAAAAGACACAAAAACCGGAATATATATTCCATTCAGCACAACTTATTTTATCAGCAATTTAAACAAAACAGAATCTAACGCATATATAACTAGATTGCTTATTAACCCTTTACAGGAGTTCTGACCTGCGTTCCTGCTCTGGTCCCGGCAAAAGACACACAGACAGACAGAGAGAACCCTTTGTTTCCCCACCCCCTCCAGCTTTGAAAGTATCTTGTCTCCTCATTGGTCATTTTGGTCAGGTGCCAGCGAGGTTATCTTTAGCTTCGTAACCCATTACAAGTGAAAGGGTTTTTCCTCTGGCCAGGAGGGATTTAAAGATGGTTAGCCTTCCCTTTATATTTATGACAACATGCCTCCCTATGTCCCTCTGTGTCTGTTGTAAAAATTGAGTCACCTTTGTTTCTCACAACAAGTGATCAGTTAAATTGTGCCAATCCAGACCAAGGGTAACAGAAATTACACACACACACACACACACACGTAAATAGTATGTGTGATTACTAGTATATAATACGCTGGCATTACATCTACATTCATCCACTGGGGGTTAGCTGATACTTTCATCTTCCCAAAATACAGTTTCCCGGGATGTAACATAGTCCATTGTACAAAACACAAGTAACATTTTCTAGTTCGTCCCACACACGTTCCCAATGATGTATCCCTACTACATGGTTCTGTGGTGACAGGTAGGGACAAGCACACCCATTTTGATGGCTCCACTCCGTACACCCTCAGTATCCAATAATTTCTCCTCTATCCCAGTCCACTGACCCATAACCCAGGGTAGCCAAAAGGATCTCAGGGTCAATTTTGGGAGCAGGCTCACTTTCCATATTTCTGTCTCCACAGACTGTCTGTGAGCAATTTTAACAATACATTTCACCTAATAGCAAATCAGGCTTAACCATGCTGGAAAAATATTGCATCCATTCATATTTGTAGGTGTTGAACAAGGACCTCTTCCGTTTTTTTAAAAGATGCGTTAATACCCTAACATTTCCAGATATTACCCAAAACATTTTGTGTTCAAGTGATGTTAAACTAAGAATTTGCATCTCAGTACATCCTATGGCCAAGGCAGTTTTATTCCCTAATTTTATTTGTTGTTTATACAGCAGCCAGGTGGTGGTGTTTAACCATCACCACATATTCCATATTGCTTTTAGGTTTTCCAGACCAATTTGTACCAAGTCCACGGTAATATCTACCTGCTTGTGAATGAGACTATCTTGCAGTTGTGATAAGGAACTTAACTTATTCTTAATTACCTCCAGGTCTACAGTATTCCTAATCCCTGCTCCAAAACCAATCCCTCCTAATATGGAGTGTGCTACCTGAGGATGTTTCCCTGTTAGCAGACTGGCATTCCTTGACCTCCACCCTTCTGCAACATTGGTTTCTGTAAATACAGTTAACATGCTTATTAATCCTTTTCTGCCTAATGCAGTAGGGTTTTTTTGGTATCACAATACACAACAATGCTAGCAACAAGACAAAACACAATACACAATTTTTGTCAAGACAGTAGATTCATGTATTCTGGGTTGCTCTTCAGCTGGTATCAGCTTTTCCAGATTTTCTGAAAGACAAAAGAAACATGTTTCTACCCCTTTTGGAGTGGCAGATTATTGCTTAAAATATCCCTTTCTTTTACAAATACCATTGCTGATTACAGGCAAAAAAAGAGGAATTACCCACATACTTTCCTGTGTTTTTGTTCTATAGGCAGGCCAGGTTTCAATGTGTTCTACCTTTTAAGGGTAGAGGGTGAATTATCCCACTGTTCAGCTTTAAGTTTATTCACAGCTAATAGCTGAGAAGCATCATTACCATAAGACCTTAAAGGTTTTTTTCCAAAAATCATATACAAAAGTATCTTGTTTTATACCATGCCTTTTATTTAGGCAATTTGTTTTTGAGGCCAATGTGTTCAACATCCTCTTGAAATCTTTGCATAGGCTTTTTAATTTAATGATCTCATTGCAGTTTTGGTGCATTAAAAGGTAAGGGTGTCATACATATAAGCAGACCCCTTTTGTACCTGTCTTCAGATTTCAGCCCTGCATACACACAAAAAAGCATGCATATATTATATATATGTTTTTTTTTACTTAGGTGTTACCTCAAGGGGAATAAGGTAACACTTCAAAGGGAAAACTCTAGAAATGGTAGAGGAAGGGGAAATAGAAACGGAAAGCCCCTTTTCTCAGAAGAGCAGACTCGACTCTCTTCCGTGTCTGTCACCAGTTAGATTAGCTGACAATAGGTGTGTCCCTCCCTCCCTGTGTGGTGCAGTGAAAACTAAGAGAAGACAAAGTAACATGGTCCAACAAAGGTAAGTCTATTAAGGGTAAAGGTACAGAAACTGGGTAAAATAGGGGGAGAAACAAACAATGAATCAGTGACTGGTTTAGGAGCTTGAAGCTCAGACCCACAAAACTTCTCTTGGTTTTTGAGAATACAACAGATAACCCCAATACAGAAACCTTTCCCTACTATTTCTAGGTGCAGTGGACACAATATACGGATGCGAGGCCCAGGACCTTCTACTCTCTGGCTGATTGGGAGCCTTCGAGGAGGACCACTGGGGAGTCCCGACAACTGATGGGCTTTGTTGCAGGTGGGGAGACCCTCAGGGATGCTGATCACCAGGAAAACAGCAAGACCCTTCACAGGTAAGGTGGATTTGCTGTGGTGGGGATGTCAATGTTAGGCCTCTCCTTCCTCGTCTCGCTATGGGATGGATGGTGTTTTTCTCACTGGCTCTGGAGCGTTGGGAAGACCTGACCATACACGCGCTGCTGCTGGAATGGAAAGCACTGCGAAGGTGCTGAGCAAGATCTTATATAGTGTGACGGGGCAAGGCCAGATGACTATGGAAAAGTAGTGGGAGATAGATATATTAGCTCCAGGCTAAACAAATCCCTGGTACCAGGATAAGTGGAATGGCAGTTGCTCCAGGTCAATTAAGACACCTAGGGCCAATTAAGAACTTTCCAAGAAGGCAGGGAGAATGCTAGGTTGATTGGGACACCTGAAGCCAATCAGGGGCTGGCTGAAACTAGTTAAAAGCCTCGCAGTTAGTCAGATGGGTGTGCATGTCAGGAGCTGTGGGAGGAAGTTGTGCTGGTGGAGAGGCTGAGTAGTACACACCATATCAGGCACAAGGAAGGAGGCCCTGAGGTAAGGGTGAAGTGGATCTTGAGGAAATGAGGGCTGCTGTGGGGGAAGTAGCCCAGAGAATTGTACGTCATGTTTCTAAAAGGTCAGCTACCATAGCTGATACTATTAGGGTCCCTGGGCTGGAGCCTGGAGTAGAGGGTGGGCCCGGGCTCCCTCACCCACCTTTGCCTCTTGATTAATCACTGAGCCTGGGAGACAACAGAAACTGTGCAAGGAAAGATAACCTCACCTCCCTCACTGGTTTATGATGAAAATGGATCAGTAGACTGTGACCCTTGTCTCTAGAGAGAGAAGGGTTATGTGGAGGGTCACAGTGAGCCTCTGAGGCTAGCGAAATCTGCCAGGAAATGCGGGACCCACGGAGGCAAGGACAGAGCTTTGTCACAATAGTCTCTATGGCAGGAAAAGTTCTGAGGGAATGGAATGGTGGGGGCTGGCTCTAGTGGGAAAAGCTGATTCTGTCCAGTTTGAGCCAAGGGAATCCCGTGTCTTAACTGTAAACAAGTCAGCTTACAAAGATGGAGTCTGAGGGTCACAGTTCATATACTCCATGCTGGATTTCATTAAAACAGTGATTCACATAACATTTCCTCATAAATACACTTGAGACAGCTAATTGAACGCATTAAACAGTACCCACATTCCTTACTTATTTATACCTAATGTAACCCTTCTGCCCGTCAGAGTTAGCAGCAACAAGGGCCGGGTTCAATATCTAGGGGATCCGTTCCAATAACACAATGCAAACCGGCTCGAGCCCCCACCCAGTGACCTGGGACAAATATATACCACCCCCGCTGGGCGCCTCCAAGAGGCAATACTTCCCCTCTCACAAGCACATAGTCTGAGTGTAGCAAAAGCCTTTTAATAACAGAGAGAAACAATGTGGCATTATGTTGGGGAAACACCACCAACAGGATTCATAACACAACCCATGAGCAAAAAACCCACCCCAAGCAAATTGGGGCATGTCCCTTTCCCTTTGGTTCTTGAGTCCAGCAACCCCAAATCACCCAACGTGCCAAAAGTCCCATGACCCAAAAGTCTCTGTCCCTGGTCAGGGCAGCCCCAGAGTTCGAAAGTTTATCTGTGGAGCTTTACCTCCCAACCTGGGTGGAGATGGGACAAGGGTAAGAGGCACCTTACATGATCTGAAGCTGACCGCTCCATAGGCCTTCGCTCCACTCCGCCAGCCACCCCATGAACCCCTTCGCTCAGCTCCGCTCTGCAGCCCACCAGCAGCTCCCGCCGTCCCACGAACTGCTCCACCAGCCTGTCCACAAGGCACTCCAGCCATCCCGCAAACTGCTCCACATTATATCTTCAGGCTCCTCCACTACTTAACACAACGCTCAGTGATTTCAGCTCTTAGTCAGTTCAGCTCTTTGGTGAATTCAGCTTGTAGTAGGGGAGCCTCAATGCTGGTGCACTGTTAGCCCAAAGTGAGCTCAGCAGCCTGTAACTAGACTTCTAATGAAATCAAAATTAGCTCTGATATTCCATAGTGGAGAGAGGAGGAAGTGCAATTAGCATGTAAGGCCCTCACCAAGGAGCCTATGCCATCAAGTATTAATACCTGTCCCCAGCCTCTCTCAAGTCACAGAGTTTTGGAACCCATGACCCTTGCCTAGCGAGTGCTCCTTAGTTGATGGTGAGTCCCTCCATCATAACAAAAGGCCAAGTACAGTTCCAAGCACAGTTCCCATAATCAGGGTAATAATTTATTCTTCCTGCCCCAATAACAGAGACACTGGGGATCCCACAGCAGCCAAAGTGACCATTTGGGCAGCTATGGCCTCATTCTAGGCGGGGTGGGTGTGCCTATGCAAATGAGATCGGCCCCTGAAGTTTTTTCACAACTTGCCACACCTCACCACCAGATGTCAGGGTGGAGCTCATCCTGACACTGCTTACACTAACATAGGGTTAACTTGTTCCTCTCTTGTTCTTAGGTTTGACTCCTTTTTCCACCTTCCTCTGGAGGGTCATAATTTGAGCTTTTTGGTTTCAGGTTGGTTTGTTGTAGCTCCTGAGGCCCCAGTCATGTAGACATGACGCTGTACAAATACAGAACAAAAAGATACCCTCTACCCTGAAAAACTTACAGTCTAAGTACAAGCCAAGAGAGAAATAAAACAGACAAGAGAAGCACAAGGCAACAATGACACCTGTGCGTGCATAGTATCAAAGCCTTCTTTTTAGAGTTATTATGGCATGGAAGATAGCACCTCAAATATGAAATCCTAGAAGGAACTGATGTGGAGCACCTGAGAAACAACTGATGGTACTATATTTTCTTGTAGAAAGTGTCCTCTGGGATCTCATTTAACCTCCTTATAGTGCTCCCAAAGATCCACATCACTGTAACCCTCCCTCTGGCCAAGGAAAGTTGGACAGTTTATGCAGCCTATTGTGTTCCAGTAATAGTAACTTAATGAAAATGACTCTTTACAACATGAGAATTGGAACATTTCAGTGACAGAGCACCCACTATCCTTATAGTCTGTTACCCTGCCTCTTGCAGTTATCCATAACTGATACTTAAGACAATAGTGAAAATAGTCCATTTTTCACCCAGTATTTGAAAAGAAGAATGAAATAAGAATTGGTTTTCAAGTAACACTGCTGGTAGATTCTTCATCTAGCTAACATAGCAGCAATGATAGTCTTTAAGATAAAATATGCCTTCTTGCAAAAAATCTGGTTTGCCGCAATTATTTCTACTGGGGAATGCCACTGGATGATTACATAGACTGTAATGGAGGTAATTTCCTTTCTATCCCATCAAGTGCTCCATCACTTTTATATTATGGGACATGGCTCACAGGCTCATCAAGTTAACAATTGTCATATGCATTATTTTACATATCTCCCTCACACTAATCTTAATCTTTAAATTTTCATTGTACCAATCTGGAAATTTTCAATTTTACCTATGCCTCTTTTTGAAGTGAGGCTGATCAGACGAGGGAGGAGTATAAAAATATTACTTGAGCATTCAGGGGTGTAATCAGGAAGGCCAAGGCACAATTGGAGTTGCAGCTAGCAAGGGATGTGAAGGGTAATAAGAAGGGTTTCTACAGGTATGTTAGCTGTTGGATCATATTAAAGAAGTTCTGTATTAAAATCACAAATGAGTTTGATTCCCCAGAGTTTAAATTCCAGGGTATTACTAATTAAGAGGTCTCTTGGGTTTTGGTACTGTTTCTCTCCCTCTATGTGTGAAACTTGCAAGCTGCTAGCTGTGTTAGTACATTCTAAGACAGAGTCTGTTCTCAAAGCAATTCACACAGAGAGAGACTCAAAGCAATACTCGAACAACAGAAACAGCACCCAGAGACTCCCCGCCCTTTTGTTGTATTAACAATTGTGATTAAAATAGAGATAGAGGATGTATGTGGATGGATGCTTGGTGTAGATAATAACTGAATGATCAGGGAGGTGCCAGCCTAAGAATCCAGTGTCCATCGGCTGAAGAAGGAGTCAAGTGGAAATAACCAGAGGACCCCCCGGAGGGCAGACTGGAATCCACCCAACAGCCTCAAGAATGGGAGAACCAAAGAACAAGATAACATCTTGGAGCCGTCAGGAATGTGCTATCTGCTGATTGATTCAGCAACAGCATGATGAAGCAATTCCCATAGACTGGCATAGGAAGAAATTCCTATAAAAATAGACTCTAAAAAGTGAGAACTTTGGGGTCTGATTCTGCAAACCAACTTCCAGGAGCATCAGATGAGCATCTGACAAGGCCCTGCTCCCTCCTCATGTCCAGGCCACCTGGCCAGTGGCTTGGCATGAGCAACTCTAAGGCTGGTAACTATGATAACAACCTTGCAGAACCTGTGTGTGTGGGTGTGTATGTGTGTGTGTGTGTTTGTATGAATGAATGTGTGAATAAATATGAGATTGAATGGAATGTTATAGCTATAACTAACTGCTTACTATGATTCTTTCTGTATTCACAATAAATGTGGTATTTTGCCTTTTTCCCTTTAATAAGATCCTACTGGTTTTTATTTTATTGGTACAACATAGCAACAAGAAGATGGTCAGGGAATGTGTGAGACCCTAACTGAATGGGGGAGACAGAGGAAGGCAGGGGAAAAATCCAAAGGGAAGGCACGTGGACCCACATGCGCTTGCACACTCAGTCTTATGCTGGCTGTTGTAACAGTCCCAGCTGATGGCATGGCAAGCAGCTGAGTCCAGGAGTGGCGGCAGATGGTAGGTAGGAGTGGTGGAGGGGGCAACAGTGGTGGTGGGGGTTGGGGAGAAAGATGGCCCTCAGGTGGTATCAGGAACAGCAGGGTCAGGGTCCCTCACTCCCCCTCTCGGGAGCAACCCCTAGAGGGCAGCAGCAAGCAAGCAAGGAGGGCAACTGGCCAGCAAGGGAGCAGAAGCAGGGGACCTGGACCAGAGGGAAACTGAAGCAAGCCCAGCAGCAGCACCTAGCTGGCATCCTGCTCACAACAGCAGCTCCACACCCATACAAGGTGGCAGATAAGCCAGCCCTGCAGCAGTTGGGGGAAATATGCAACACAGCAGAGCCAGGGAGCAGTGGGAGAGGGGAGATATAGAAGCTGTTGCCGGCACAGAGTGCCCGAGGCAAGCAATAGCAGGGTTCGTTGCCCGGTATGCGTTGCCCAATAATCACAACGGGGTGGAGAAGCAGAAAAGTTTATTTGAAGCTTCAAGTGGTACAGGGAGACATTAATCTCAAATCCTGCACACAGAGCAGGAAGTTACACAGACTTTTATACATTTTTTTTTCAGCATATTTATTCAATAGCAAGCTGCCCTAAGTATCCATATAGCCAGCCAATCCGGTATACCAGCTACCTTTTTCTTTGTACCATCTGTTAAACCACATAGAGTTGCTTTGTTTAGCATTGTTTTGCCATATCTGCCCTGGCTGGCCTTGCAACATATTGTTGCAGATCCTCAGCATAACTGCTGCGAGTTCTTCCAGGCGGGGGGGGGGGGGGTCACTGTCAGAAGATCTTTCTGCATATCAAAAAGCCTCACCATCAGTGGATTCATTTTTTCTAAGCCCAAGTCAATAGAGCCATCAACAGAAGGAGAAAAGGCTTCGATCTTCAGTTGCCTCACACTATGATCTTGGAAATAAGGAGCAGTGGCACCATTCAGCAGACAGGTTGACTTGGTTCTTGCAGATACATGATCCTGTTGCGCAGTCTGGAGATATCTTTAAACAGGGGGCTCAGGTGGTTTGCACTCGCAAGAGGAATATAGTGCTGTGCTACAGAGTTGTAACTTTCACTTTTGCACGTGTCACCGGGAGGGGGGTGCGTTTGGTCATATTTTGTACATAAACAAGGTGTAATAAATAAAACCAAAAAGTGACTTATCAAAGTTGAATATAAAAATTAAGACAATTAAAAGACATTCAAACAGTATAACCAGATTTTCACAAGTATTAATGTTAACAATGATACAAATAGTGAGTGGATTTTCTTTATGTGATAGAAGGATTGCAAATTTGTGTCTGTGTAACTTTGTATATGTAATATACTGTATTTTAATAATCCTGTTTCCTTGGATAAAGGCATCAGCTAAATTAAATATTTAACCCTCATCAGGATACATTGAAAACTGTACAGAAAATCTTGGGCCCAATAAAAACATTCATAAAAAAAATCAAAGCTTTCTGAAAAAACATTACAAACAGAGTACTAGCTATAAGTAACTATACGAACCCCCCACGCCCCAAAAAAGGCAAACAAATTACTGCTGGGGAACCCAAGTGCCCTGAATAGGGTTAATAATAATAAAGTTGAATATGTTTAATTGATTACTGTTAATTATTTTTCAGTGAGGGGATTCACTCTAGGTACAAAAGGAATTCATAGCTACTCTGCCATTTGTGTGGAGTATTTCACATTTCAGAGGGAGAGTTACAGCTTTTTCCTCCTTGATGGCCACAGAAAGGCTCCTGGCAACACAGCATATATTTAAAAGAAGTTTTGCCTGCTACTGGGATAATGAAGGGCCACGAATTTTTCCACCATGGTTTAAATTTTGAACTGTATTTTGCAGAACCTGCAAACTTTCAATCAAGTCCTACTGTTTTTTTTGGGCAAACTCATATGTTTGACAGTCAAGTATTCACACACACAAACCCCATGTAGCCACCGCGTGCGTGTGTGTAGAATGTGGGCCTGAAATCTGGTTACCACAGTACACAAGCTTGGAAAGCAGCTTTCCAAACTCCGAGCCCTGTGCCCCAAGCCCTGGATGTATTGTTGTCTCTTGCAGTGCCTGAGTAAAGATATTTTAAATCTTTATATATATTTTTATTCAAAATGAGTGAGATAAGCTTAGGAATGCATGTGAGAGACTGACACCCAGTGGGTGACACTTGACATGTCTGCATTCCTGGAATACTGGACAGCCAGGAACATAGTGGGGGTAGGCCCACTGGAGTGAACCCCTCCCACCATCATGTGCCTGTGAGGTCCAACTGCACAGGGAGCACCATTTTGAAGATATGCTGCTCCACCCCTCCAATCTGTGGCAGCTGCTTTGTTTACCTATTGATGGAGCAGCCTTTAGCTATTTATCATCAGTATAAAAACTGAAAAGGTTTGAATGAAGTTGATTTCATTGACCCCAAAGCTTCATGCTCTCATGGGAGAGATCTGATATTTTAAAAAAAGCTTACATTCCCAGGCACAAGTATTCTGGTCTCTAAGCATCTGCTGCAATGCTTTTCTCATAAGCCAACATATACCTTACTTTCTTACGCTTATTGTAACTGTGTGACACCCACTTCTCATTAGGGCCTCCTTTTGGTTAGGTGTGTCTGAACTGCTCACAGTTTACGGTGATCCCTTCTGGCAGATCCTCTGGTGGTTTCTAGTGATTCACCCCTCCAGCCGAGTCACTCATGCTCTGTTCAGAGCACAATTCAAACAGACTCATTCCAGGGTATTAGTCTACCAGCTGGGGCTCTTAACAGTTCAGATCCCCTTTTGGGGGTTTATCACTATCCAATTGTAGGTTACTTCCCTAGTGGCCTATTGGGGGGAGGAGACAGGTCTATCCACTACTCTGGATCACAGTTCAGGGACCCTAAGAATATCAGCCACACACCACCATGTCCCTTTAACTAAACTGCTTTCAGTTCCCTGGGCTACTTCCCCACAGCCCCAGCCCTCACTCAGTTCTTCACCCTTACCTCAGGGCCATTCTATGTTCAGGCCAAGCAGCCAGCAGGAGTTCTTTTGTGCTCCCCCAGTCCCTGCCTGCACTGAGCTGAGCTGAGCTGCAATGCCCTTTAGCTTGCAAGGAGCACTATCTGCACTCTTATAGCTCCAGCAAAGAACTAACTTTTGTCTGCACTGCAGCTCTTTTATACTAGCCTGGAACCCTCTGATTGGCTAGCACCTTGCAGCCTCCCCCCTGACTGGCTGCTTTCCTGCACAGTCTCTCTCTAGGCTGCTTGTTCCAGCCTAAGGGGGGGATCCACAGGACCTGGAAGCCAAGTGATTTCGGAGGACAACTAATAAAATAACAGGAACAGGAGCGTGGGCAACAGGTCAAACAAAGGGAGCCTGATGGGGACACCGAGCAGAGAACCCCAGACAGCACCCACTGCTCCTCAAAGGTGTCAAAGGAGTCAGTGGACACCGCCCAGAGGAACTCTGCTTGGATGCGTGAATGGACAGAGGATCAGAAATAGGCCCCACAGTCACAGGAGTCTCCATCGGCTAGACCGCTTGGAAGATTAAGCGTCTTTCTGGGGACACAGGTGTGACAGGAGCCTGAGGCCTCCAGCACGGGGCCTCGGGGCCTAGTCCACGCTGTCACACTTACTCAGACTATGCAGGCAGGATTGAATAAACCTTGGTTTCTTATGTGCACAGCTGTGACAGTATGTCATCCAGCTAATAATCAAACTGGATGAATGACCATCATGGGCTTCTCAAGCCACTTCAGCACATTCATGCATGCGAGATAAGTGTTGGCAGGGAATCAAGTGATACATGTGACAAGTTCATGATGCTGCTGAACAATAAACATCTTTGGGCCATTGCTAGCTAAAGACAGACATATATGCATTGGTGTGGCATTAACTTATGAATAGCCTGCACAGGTATAATTTTGTGAAATCTGGCAGATGTTTTTGTAAGCCATTTTGACCCACCCATAATAAATGTCAAATATGACCTATTTGCAACTATACATCCATACCTTTCATGTGGACCCTTCAGAATAATTGGTGTAGGCTCTGATACATGAATTACCTGTTGTTCAGACAACGGGGCATTAACTTTCTGATTCTATAGTAGTATTCCGTATTGTCTTTGTGTAAGGTGCTGCTTCCAAAGTAGACATTTTTCTGGGTTTCATATTTAGCAAGTGAGGTGCTAGATATTTTGCAGCTAATGTTTTTGTGAAGGCAGCTCGGGGGGGGGGGGGGGGTTGGGCAGGTGGGATGCTTTCATTTGTTTAAGACACGTTACAGAGCCTGTTTTAAAAAGGGATTATCAAAAGGTGTTTTGGCTAAAAGCTTTCTGCATAGCCTCCTGTGTATGCTGTGAAAATCAACTGTTATGAGAATGATACTTCATGGAATGATCATAGTCTTTGCATGTCTTTGCCTTAAATTTGAGTGACACCTAGTGGTTGATATGTATTCATTCAGTAATACTAAAGCAATGAGTGCCTATGTCAGTTCTTTATATGATCAGTCCTATGCTGAGGCAATTTAATCTTAGGACACGGCCACACTAGAGAGTTTACAGTGGCGCAGATGCACTGATGTAGCTGCGCTGCTGTAAGCTCTCTAATGTAGCTGCTCTAAGCGGACAATTTAGTTACATCCTTGAGCGACATAAGTTATGCTGACATAAGCTATAGTGTAGGCATAGCCGTAGTAACTCATAAGGAGAGTTCTGTATTAGAAGTAGGGCTGTCAATTAATCATGGTTAACTCACGTGATTAACTCAAAAAATTAATTGTGATTAATCGCTGTTTTAATCACACTGTTAAACAATAGAATACTAATTGAAATTTGTTAAATTTTTTGGATTTTTTCTACATTTTTAAATACAGCGGACCCTTGCTAGAGCGCACATCGCTAGAGCGCAGATTCGCATATAGCGCGGTTGTGGCGATGGAGCCCAAATTTAAATATTTAAATTGGGATCCATGGCAACGCGGCCCCCTCTATAACGCGGTCCCCGCATTAACGTGGATCCCGAACCCCATGTTCTAGCGAGGATCCGGTGTATTTTGATTTAAATTACAACACAGAATACAAAGTTGTATGGTGCTCACTTCATATTATTATTTTTATTACAAATATTTGTACTGTAAAAATGATAAAATAAATCATACTTTTCAATTCACCTCATACAAGTACTGTAGTGCAATCTCTTTATCATGAAAGTGCAACTTACAAATGTAGATTTTTTTGGTTACATAATTGCACTCAAAAACAAAACAATGTCAAACTTTAGCGGTTACAAGTCCACTCAGTCCTACTTCTTATTCAGCCAATCGCTAAGACAAAACAAGTTTGTTTACATTTAAGGGAGATAATGCTGCCCACTTCTTATTTACAATGTCACCTTAAAATAAAACAGGCGTTCGCATGGCATTTTTGTAGCCAGCATTGCAAGGTATTTATGTGCCAGATATGCTAAACATTCGTTTGCCCCTTCATGCTTCAACCACCATTACAGAAGACATGCTTCCATGCTGCTGATGCTCGTGAAAAAAATAATGCGTTAATTAAATTTGTGACTGAACTCGTTGGGGGAGAATTATATGACTCCTGCTCTGTTTTACCCACATTCTGCCATATATTTCATGTTATAGCAGCCTCAGATGATGACCCCACACATGTTGTTTGTTTTAAGAACATTTTCACTTCAGATTTGACAAAACGCAAAGAAGGTTCTAATGTTAGATTTCTAAAGATAGCTACAGCACTTAACCCAAGATTTAAGAATCTGAAGTGCCCTCCAAAATCTGAGAGGGATGAGGTGTGGAGCATGCTTTCAGAAGTCTTAAAAGAGCAAAACTCCAATGTGGGAACTACAGAACCTGAACCACCAAAAAAAAAAAATCAATCTTCTGCTGGTGGCATCTGACTCAGATGATGAAAATGAATATGCATCACTCTGCACTGCTTTGGATCGTTATTGAGCAGAACCCATCATCAACATGGATATATGTCCCCTGGAAGGGTGGTTGAAGCATGAAGGGATGTATGAATCTTTAGAGCATCTGGCACGTAAATACCTTGTGATGACGGCTACAACTGTGTCATGCAAACACCTGTTGTCACTTTCAGGTAACATTGTAAACAAGAAACGGGCAGCATTATCTCCTGCAAATGTAAACAAACTTGTTTGTCTGAGCGATTAGCTGAACAAGCAATAGGACTCAGTGGACATGCAGGCTCTAAAATTTTACATTGTTTAATTTTTGAGTGCAGTTATATTTTTGTACATAATGCTACATTTGTAAGTTCAACTTTCATGATAAAGAGATTGCACTACATTATTTGTATTAGGTGAATTGAAAAATACTATTTCTTTTTTTTTAACTGTGCAAATATTTGTAATAAAAATAATAATATAAAGTGAGCACTGTACACTTTGTATTCTGTGTGGTAATTGAAATCAATATATTTGAAAATGCAGAAAACATCCAAAAATATTTAAATAAATGGTATTCTATTATTCTTTAACAGTGCAATTAATCGCAATTAATTTTTTTAATCGCTTGACAGCCCTAGTAAGAATACACTTTTAAATGGCTAAAACCTAACTTAACAAGCTATAGTGTTTGTTGATGGTCCTTACCAATCTTCCATTCCCCCTTGGCTGAAGGACCCATCTTTCTCAGCTTCCAAGAGCTCTGGCCCTTTGTGTCTGTCCAGTGATGGATGCTGAGATAGTTTCTCCTTTCTCCTTATATCTTCCCAAACTTACTGTTTTGTCCCAAATTTAGGATGACCTCCTGCTGTTCTTCCCTTTCTGTGGACTTCCCATTGCCCTGCTGATTTGTATGTAAATGGAGCTTCTGCTGTTTTTGGTCACACCTTGCTTAATTTCATTGGAGACAGGAAGACAGCTGCCTTCCATTCTGTCTAAGAAAAGGTCTGTTTCTCCCTGTGATTGGTCACAGGCTTTAAAGTATAATATTATTAAGTATCCATATTTTCTCATATATGTTAAGACATACATTTCACAATATTAATCACCAGTGGATCGTTAGCTTTCAGAAAAGACCTTATCTGATACACTTTTATAATACAGTAATATTGTATACAGTCAGTTGATTCAATTACTTATCATTTGAGGTTCAGCGGCCTTGCCTTTATAGCCCAGATAAAGTTTGTCTCCCCTGCTGAGGTATAGATGCAATGCTGTCTTCTCCCCCACTTGGTGGCTTTGTTTATCATATATGTAAATAGGCCTTCATTGTCTCTGCCTGATGAACAGGCTGGACAGACAGACAAATACACACTCCTTTGTCCAGGGCAGACTGGGCTTATGGATTGCTTGTCAAACACATTTTAAGAAAGTAATTCTAGCACATATTCGTAACTCTGTGTACAGACCCTATGCATACATTGGGCATGAATGTTAATGATCAGTGAGTTATTAGTTTTTCAATGATATCTTACATGCCACCTTTTAGATACAGATTATGACAACAGTGAGTTAGATGTTATGAGTATGTCAGGCCTAACAGGAGTTGCTGACAAAAAGTAGTGAACCACAAATGGGCCTCTGTGTCATAGCTTCCCAGGGAAGTTGTGGAATCCCTGTACTTGGAGGTTTTTTAAGAACAGTTTAGACAAACACCTGTGAGGGATGGTCTAGGTGTACTTGGTCCTGCCTCAGTCTAGGAGTCTGGATTAGATGACTTCTCGAGGTCCCTTCCAGTCCTACATTTCTATGATTCCATGTTTTTCATTTGTACTTTTAGTTATTTTCCTAATGACAGGTTTATTCTTATTGCCTGTATAACCAAATCAACATGTTTTAATGGTTATTTACAACCAAATCAACATGTTTTTAGGGTTATTTACAACCAAATATAGAATTTACACTAGTTTGATACTTCTTACTAGTCACAAGGATAAACCATAAACATTTATTATATCACTTAATATACATTTATTCTGCTTAATTTCTACATTTATTCTGCTTAATTCCATTTTGTTGGAAAATGATGACTTTAGGAAACTAATTATGTAATAATACTCATGATTTATGTCAATCTGCATTTGGATGAAACTTGGCATTCAGTTAAAGCAGCATTTAATTTCTTTTATTAAATAAAATGGCCCTAACTGTGTTGGATAAATAAGAAAAAATCAAAAGTAGTATTAATTGTATTAACAAAGCAGTTCAATTCATTGATTTGTTTTTGGGCATCATATCCTTCAAATATTAAACACCTCCCACCTTGCTTTTATTCACAGAATGGAAGATAATGAGCTTTCAAACTTTTTCAACTCCTAACTGGGCTCTCAACTTTAAACGAACTAGTCCAAATGAAGAAAATATTCTCTCTGCATCTGCAGAGAGGTGATTGCCATCAAAAGTTGGTTTAACACTTCAATAAATTCTTGTTCCAATTGCTTAGCCACCATCTTTCACCAATTTATTGGCTTGACTTCCTTTAAACATCAGCAAGAACCATGTACAGCTTGAATAGTTTGCTTTCAGCCCTGAAATTGATTATGGTTGGCGTGATTGATTGGCTGATTACTGGATGCTGTAATGGACTTGCATCCCCTTTTTCTACTGGCCTCTTGTGCTGTCATGACATTGATTCTTCCTCTTAATCCCGCCTCTCTGGGGCTACCAATAAATTCAAGACTGGCTTCGTGTGGGAGAACACCCCTTTATTCAGCAAATAATCTACCAAGCAAGAAATGAAATCTTATCAATAAAGGGAAAGGTAACTACCTTTCTGTATCCAGAACTGTAAAATCCTTCCTGGCCAGAGGAAAAACCCTTTCACCTGTAAAGGGTTAAGAAGCTAGGATAACCTCGCTGGTACCTGACCAAAATGACCAATGAGGAGACTAGTTACTTTCAAAGCTGGAGGGAGGGGGGCAAAAAAAAGGGGGTCTGTCTGTCTGTGTGTGTGTGATGCTTTTGCTGGGACCAGGTCAGGAATGCTTTTCAGAACTTCTGTTAGATTAGTAAGTAATCTAGCTAGAAATGTTAGATTTCCTTTTGTTTAAATGGCTGGTAAATAAGGTGTGCTGAATGGAATGTATATTCCTGTTTTTGTGTCTTTTTGTAACTTAAGGTTTTGCCTAGAGGGATTCTCTATGTTTTGAATCTGATTACCCTGTAGGGTATTTACCATCCTGAGTTTACAGAGGCGATTCTTTTACTTTTTCTTTAATTAAAATTCTTCTTTTAAGATCCTGTTTGCTTTTTCCTTGTTCTTAAGATCCAAGGGTTTGGGTCTGTGTTCACCTATGCAAATTGGTGAGGATTTTTATCAAGCCTTCCCCAGGAAAGGGGGTGTAGGGCTTGGGGGGAAGACGTCTCCAAGTGGGCTCTTTCCTTGTTCTTTGTTTAACACACTTGGTGGTGGCAGCATAGGGTTCAAGGACAAGGCAAAGTTTGTACCTTGAGGAAGTTTTTAACCTAAGTTGGTAAGAATAAGCTTAGGGGGTCTTTCATGCAGGTCTCCACATCTGTACCCTAGAGTTCAGAGTGGGGAAGGAACCTTGACAGGCTTCGTAGGGGAGAACACCCCTTTATTCAACAAATAATCTACCAAGCAAGAAACAAAATCTCATCACCAAGGGTTCTAGTCCCTGCCCCTGGAATTGAGATTCTCCGCTAAACAATCTCTGAATCTTCCTTTAAAGCAAGAAACTCCCAGCTTTCTACTCAGAGCTGGAATACAGCAATCTTTCCGTTATCCTTCCTCAGAGCTGAGACACAGTTCTCACCAGTTCTCTGTTTTTACACAGCTTCCCTCAGTTCTCCTACTGGAGCTGGGCCTAATAGTAAGCTAATTAGGACTCAGTCAGAGACTGTTGAGGGAGAGAAACTGGGAAGGAAGGTCTCCCAGAGGAAGGAGATCACTGTAAATGTATCATAATAAGTTTAAGCCTTAAGTTGCCATAAATTCAAATGTATTTTAAAAGGTTTATCTTTTTGAAAGAAAAACTTATTTATAATTTGAATAAAAAGTCTGATTTAAATAAAAAATACGTTTATTTCTTAAATAATTGATCCCTATCCACCCTGCTGCCATTGGAGACTGTTGGCATGGTATGACGTCTTATGGAGAACTGAGGATGTATTCCCTTAATGCCCCTGAGAAACTACTCTGCAGTGGTTGATGGAAGCAGAGGGTAGACTGTGAACTAACCATTTCTTCTGCTATTTATACAGTTGCCTGCAACTGCCGTTCCATTTTACTGAACCATGTCTCCCTCTCTGCACACTAGCAACTAGCACAACTGTGATCCTCATCAATGCCTCTGGATGTTACTGCAATGGGTCATTGCACACTGTACCCTTGTGCTCTGCAGCCCCATTTGTAGCCACTTATGGAGCAGTGGAAACAAGTACAGATTCATTGTTGGATTTGGGGACCATGAGACCCTCACAGCTTCATTTTTGGTTTAAGTACACAGATATTCCCTTTTAGTTACTCATGTGGGATTTTTTGCAGATGGACATCAGCAATCTATTGTGCATATACGGGGCCAGCTTTAGGAGTGGGAAAGCAGAGTAGTCACCCTGGGCACTCCACACTGCTGTGTTGCACATTCTTTCCCCTACTGCTCTGCTGGTTGGCTGGCCTTTTTTTGTGGTAATGGGCGGAGGCAGGGGGGTTGGCTCAGCCGCACTAGGAGGGGGAGCCTGAAAACCTATTCCACCTTGGCTGGCAAAACACGTAGGCTTGCCCTGTGCATGCAGTAATGTCACCCAGCTAAGGCAGCGGCCATCCTCCATGTCCTTTGAGGGCCTGTATTGCCTTGTATCTGGCCACAAATGAAACTTGCCACTGTAATTTAGGATGGTGTAGTTGTGTCATGTTTGTTGTAAGCAGGATACACATCCAAGCAAGTGTAGGTTTCTGAAGCCAGATCTATAGCGTTAGTCTGTATGCTGCAGCGTAGAGATAAAATGTATTTTCTTGTAAGTGCTGCTCCATGAGAGTGTCTGAGATGCTTACTGGCTACTCTGCTGTGCACCAAGACTCTTCTTTATCACTGCAGAGTGAGGTGTGGCTTAGGGCTATTGCCATTGCTGCTGCTATCTAGTTTGCCCATTGGAACTAATTAGCATGACTGCACTCAGGCCCACCTCCATCCTACCCAGTTTTCCAACTCCACAGATGGAGAATGCCTCACATAATCCCTTTTGGTCTCCTCTATGTGGCACTTACACCTCTTAAAGTCCAAGTAGATTGCACAGGCAAACCAAAATTCATCGCACATGAATTGTTTTTTAGCAAATCAATGTCAGGTAGGGGTTTTATTGCCTAACATTGCTTCCTCTGTAAGGAACCTCTATGTTGTAATGCTAACAAATAAATTGTTCTGAGCACTTGCTGTCTCTCTGTTGTGTGCCATTTGGTGTGTCCCTCACATAGACTGTATTTTTAAGTTTAAGGAAATAAGTTATCAAGTAAGATTCTTTTCCTTGACCTTGGTTATTTCTAAGAAAAGTTGCTTCTTATCCAGTTTGTGTTTTATAATTGGACCCTTTGTAGAGATTTTTAGACCTCCTTCTGTTACTTTTAGGGTTATACTACAGAAGGAAAAAAGTTTATTTTTATACTGAAAATACCCTGCCATTTTCACAAAATTACAGAATAATGAACAGCTTTCATGTCCTCATTAGATATGTCCAGAACTGTTTCAGGATATTATTTTTAATTGGAAAAAGATTGGATAGGTGCCTTCTAATAATCTCAGGATCTCTTTTTATCTTTATACCTTTAAAAGATGATTAAACATGAACATTTAATACCTGAGGCGTTGAAAATCTAACTGCAGGGCTAGTAACAACAATTATTTCTTTGCTTTATTAAGGTAGTGAAAGAAGTTTTGGAGAAACGTTCACTTCCCCCTGGTGAGGCTATTAAAATAAAAACATCAGTCGGTTTAGATAATTACTTTAGGTATTTTTACCCTTTATACTTATTTTATATTTTCAAAGCAAATGTACATCATGGAGGCTCTTATCAAATTTACTGTTGTAATTAGATTACTAGCTTCTCAGGCTATTATACTGTGAAATGAAAGGGAACTTTTCTGGCCTACTTTTTATATTACATTGCTTTTCCTTACTAGACTGTATGCTGAAGTCTATTTTTCTCTTTACAACAGTAATACTGTAACAGGAAAAGATAAAAAGGAAACAACACATTGGGGAAGAAGGATGGTCTTAGTGGTTCAGAACTAAATCTTGAAGTCAGAGCTCTGTTCCAACCTCTACTACAGAGTTGCTTTGAAATTTGGGGCAAGTCACACACTGTCCAGATTTTCCTATCTTTATGGTGGGTATAACATATATCTACACCACACAGATGTTGTGAACTTTAATTCACCTACATATTGGTGAGGGAATTTGAAGTGCTAGGATGGAATGTCATAGTGCTACACAGGTGAATAAAGGATCAAGACTGCCCAGGGTCTAGATATCTTTGAATGATAGTTTTACCCTAGCTGTGCTCTCACTGGAGCATTGAGAGGCATTGAGAGAGAGTTTATCTTGCTGTTGCATTCATTATCACATGTGTTAAAATGGGATTCAAGTCTTTTTCTGGCCAAAAAATGTCTTCCAGTGAAGCAGTAGATGTGTCTAATTGCAAGTTGTACAGCTTCTTAAACTGAAGTTGCCAAGAGACTGAAGGAAACCTAAATGGAAGATAACAGCCTTCTTACTATTTCCACTGGTCTCTTTGAACTTGCAATAGTTTCAGATGTCATCAATTTATCACTTATATTCCCTTTTTTGTGGGTGGGGGTTCTTTCCATTTCAGAGAGATGTCATTTATTTTCCTTCCTGTGCTCATGAAAATTAATATTTTAAAAGGAAAAAATATCTGCTAATCACAGTCAGGAACTGGCATATAAGCTATGGCTGCCTGTAAACTTTCTTTGACCAAGTCTTATCCCCTGTGGAATCAAAATTTAAGCCCATGTGTTTCATCATGGCATCTTTGTATTGTATTTTACCTTCATCAAACGGAATGTTTTCATCTTCTGCCCTTTGCAGTATGTTTCTGACTGTCATGCTCTGCTTTATCAGCTGCATCATAAATTAATACCCAGTGAATGTTACCAAATATCTTATTTGATTTCTGGAATATTTCACTGGCAAATTTAATCCCAAATGGTAACTTATAAAATCAGTAGCATACCCACAGTGTACTGAACATACATAACAGGGAAGACTCTCATTCAGTTTCACTGGTCAGCAATATTTCGTTTTTCCCCCTGCATGCAGAATGTCAGGCTTGACTGAACATAAGATTAATTCTTATGAGCCACAATCCCCATTCACCCACTTTGTTCACTGTCCTTATTGGTTTTCATTCAGTCTAACTATGAGCCAATCACTCCCTCCTTCCAAGTCTCGTCTCACAGCATTCCCTCTCCCTTATCACGTGTATTTTATTTTTCTTGCTCCATTTTCTTCCCTCTTGCATATTCTGCCAAAATTACTGCCACTGTCTCCCCCCGCCACACATGCACCTACCCAAAATCACATGCCCCTACATCTCTGTGCATCCCTGATTTTGCTATCCCTGTTCCTTCTACTCTTCTGTATGCCAGCAGACCGGTCTGGAGGATCAGTTAGAGCATTGATCTTTCACCAGGCCCAGCGAGGGGATGCTGAGCAGGGATCTTTGTGGACTGCTAGGAACAGGGACAGTCATGAGGCATTGGGGAGAAGCAGCCTTGGAGCCTATTCTCCCCATTGTCAACTCCTACACACCCCAGCCAGGAGACAGTAATGGTAACCACAGAAAGAGGGAACCCCTGGCCCCTGGTACGACAGCCTCAGAGCTTCCTTGCCCAGTCAGAGACAATGAAAGGAGTGACTCTGAGCCCCTTCCATTGAGCAACAGGCATTGTTCAGGATGCAGTGTTTGTCAGCAGGGGTTGTGACCATGTACCCTTTTAGCTTAGGGACAATTGCTTGCCTTCTCGTGTGTTTCAAAAGCCTGGTATCCAACAGCTGAACATTTCTTCTGGAGTGGGTAGATGTAGAGTGCTGCCTTTGTATGGCATTATTTAATTTGCTGGAGTCTCAAGACTTTTTTTCTCTGTTACAGCCAGATCACTGGCCCACTCAATGGTAACATTTACTTTAATTCCTGCATCATTAATGGTGGTTGCTTTTCTTGCACATGCACAAGTCAGTACATTTGTATCTTGATACATATAGTGTTCATCTACTTTGACGGTAGATGGGTATCCCCCAAACACTGAAAACATTGAGAGTGTCTGTTGCTAACGAGGAAATATTCCCAGCAAAAATAACAAATGTTTATCTCCTGGCATACCCCAATAATAAAAGTCCAAAATAACCCCTGAAATGGGGGGAAAAACATAAACAAAAGAGAGAGAACAACCCCAAACTAACTACTATCTAAATGCAATTAGTGTGGGCAAGCTCGATGCTCCATCTCAGGCTGAAGGCAATTGAGAAGGAACTGAGGGTGGTTTGACCACGCAGCCCTATATAGCCTCAGTGTGGAGCAAGGGGCTGTGGGGGCACGTGTGGCCTGAACAGGCACTGCTACTGAAAATCTCTGATCCGAGGTGAGTGGGGCACCCACAGGGATTCTACTCAAAGATGAGTCAATGATTTAATCAAATTGTGATCTTGAGGAAAGCAATAGAAATCTAATTTATGGAGTCCCATTAAATTCAAAAAATGAAATTGCTTCAGAGTTTTCATTGTTTTGGGAATACTGAAAAGTATGAGTGGATCCCATTGTATCTTAAATAGCTCCTTACATGCTGGTAATTAACATAACTGTTTCCCCATTGTTTTTAAACTGTTTTTTTTTAGTGTAAAGCATAGCTGCAGTTTATATTAATTAAACCTAATTCATGTTACAAGCTTAACATTTACTGTACAATATCAATCCTGTGCCTTCCTACGTAAACTATCCAGAAATAAATGATTGTGATGACTAGTTATCCTCTTCACCTTCCCATCTCTAAGTTCATTAAGAATATCTAACACTATTATTATTTGACTCTTTCACTAACTGAATTGTTATTTTCTGCAGTTCAAAACCAGACTCCTTCTGTTTCTGCAAACTAACTTATACATTAACTAGAAAATTGATTATATATAATTAGGAAATCAAATCAACATGGAATACTTTTAGGATGAGTGGCCCACAGTTGTGTCAATCCTGTTGTCTTGAGGTGTTGAAGATACTTGATTTTCCAAACTCCCGTTGTGGGCTTTCCTGTTTGTTTGGTAGAGGAAGGAGCTGAAATTCACAATGGAAATTAAATATTTCACTTCATGAGTAGGTTTAAGTTCTCAGTTATTCTCCATGACTAGTAATGCTTTGTTTTTAATGTATGGTTGCCTTTGTCTCATGTTCATATTATGCCACATTTATACTCCTTGCCACAGTCATATGCCGTATTACAAGTGCAGCCTGTCCATCAGGTGCCAATGGAAGCTACAAGGGTGAGATTCAAAATGTCTAAGGCTCCTATTTTGAAAATAACTAAAACAACAAAGTCTCGTGTCTCTACCTAGAGTCTTACTTTATTTTTCCCAAAGCTAAAATTAACTCCTTAGTCACCCTTTGTGGGTAGTTCTTCTCCACTCGCCAGCACCCAAGTCTATGTTGAAATATGGAACACAGGAATCTTATTGAAGGGAAAGGTAACACAGTCACAACCCTCCCACCCAAACCCCCCCTCAGTATTTATATAAGAAACCTAAGTAAACATACCAGAAGTTTCTTCATCTCACTTCCCACCAGTCTCAATAAGTGTCCAGCAGAAGAAAGTCCCCAAACCCTAACCACCCATGGGCATTGACAACTGGGGGGGGATTGGGGGATTGGGGGAGGGGCTTTAGCTTCCCACAAAACTAGGAACTGCATTAATAAAGAAAACACTGAGTTTGGAACAGAAGCTTGTTTATTTAACTTATAATAAAGTGGACAATTTAGTCATGGTACAGAGCTACTCATTAAAATATTGATTTTTTATTAAAGTTCTATTGATTTTGCTTTTCAATACAAACAACCGTACAAAAAGAAAATAAAGCAAAAAAAAATGAACATTAAACTTATAATTACCATTTGCACAATACATATACAAAAACAACATTAATATTAAACTATAAAATCAGATACATCCATACTTTACAACTAACAGGGTATGGCCCAAAAAACCCTCAAGAGGGTTACAAGATTATTCTGTTCCTGGTATGTATGCTCTGGTTCACTAAAGAATATCCTGTGAGGTCTTACATGAAAGTCAGGTCACACTGGTCTTTAATATTGTTGTGAAATGTACATATAGATACTATATAAAGAGCTATGTATGTAAACTGAAAATGTATTCTGCTTATCAAGCACCCAAAGAAATGCTGCTTTCCTCCCCCACCTCCATCTTGCTTTGTCATAAGTAACTGTATTCTGGGTCACATTTGCAGGAGTAGCCTCCAGCTATGTATCCTACAAATGGCACAACTTAAGTAAATGACTGTGGGGCATGAGGAGATGAGGATTGGCCTGCGTAGGTCAGGCCCAGTTGTGCAAACATACAGACTGTAGTAGTGTCAGGAGGCTGTGGGGAAGTGGGGGGCAGGGCATGGGACAGAAGCACAGGCTTGAGGTCTTCAGCTGCCAGAGTGCATGGAGAGATGATAGTGATTCTACAAGAAAGTACAGTGCAAAACTCTTGCAAGGTCCTATCAGCAGTATGTGCTGGCTACTGAGTATGTCAGGAAACAGATCATGGCCACATATCTGACATCTAGGCCCTTGGTGCATATCAAGAATTATCAGTGAATTTAGCAGTGTGTGGCATCTGCTGCTGTGGCCTGACAGAGGCAGAATAGTCTTTCAATCAGATGGTGGGAGGGCTGATCCCCGAAAACGAAAATACGTGCTGATTATCTCCCTTGTGTGGGGCTTGAGCTGGTGTGGTCCCTGGTGCTGTTTCTGCTGGGGAGGTTTCCCCACTGCCTTGGTCTCTGATCATTCCATGCCTGTATGTCACTATCAGAGTGAGGGGCATGTCCTGACCTAGGTGGCTGATACCAGTATGCCCTTCTCTGGCCTACTAGGAGTTAGGAAGCTGTGAAGAGAAATAGTAGGTGGAGAAATAGAACTGGAAAACAGTGGTTGGCCACCATGTGCCTCCATGTGCACCATGTGCACTTTCTATTCCCATGTCTAAAATATGAAGAAGTGCAAGAAGAAAATAATTCCTTCAAATCATCAAGAATCATAAGACTTCTCATCAAAAAGGGATGAGGAGAGACACATGAGATGGCACTGGACTACATAACAACCCGTCCCCAGACCAGGAATGGACCCAGCAGATAAAACCCCAAACAAAATGTGTAACCATACCCTAGATGCATCAGATCCATCCATGAAAGACAGTAGCGGAGTCTGTCACTTTAACAACACTTTTAAGTAGCTTGTCATGCCAGTAAAGTCTCAGTGAACTGCATTTTCTGTTGCTCTGGTCTGAGGAGGGCCCATCGCTTTGCTGTGCTCCTTGTTATAAATGGGCTTGTTCCCTGTTGTTTGACCATTTGTGGATCTGGATTTTTGACTTCTAGGCTATAGGTGGCAGCGTGTGATGTTTCTCCTGTCTTACTATTTAACATCTACTCCCCTGTCTGTCTCCATCTATCTCTTGTCTTACACTTAGATTGTAAGCTCCTTGGGGCAGGGACTGTCTTTTTGTTCTGTGTTAGCACAGCACTTAGCACAATGGGGTCCTGGTTCAAGACGAGTGCTCGTAGGTGCTATGGTAATACAAATAAAGAATCATAGAAGAGTAGGACTAGAAGGGACCTCAGTAGGTCACCTAGTCCAGTCCCCTGCACTCAAGGCAAAATTAAGCCAAAAACTAGATAGTTTCTGACAGGTGTTTGTCTAACTTGTTCTTAAAAACCTCCAATGATGGAGATTCCACAACTTCCCTAGATAATTTGTTCCAGTGCTTAACAACTGTGACAGTTAGGAAGTTTTTCCTAACATCTAAGCTAAAACTCCATTGCTGCAATTTAAGCCCATTGCTTCTTGTCCTAACCTCAGAGGTTAATGAGAACAATTTTTCACCCTCCTCCTTGTAACAACCTTTCATGTACTTGAAAACTGTTATCATGTCCCTTCCCTCAGTCTTCTCTTCTCCAGACTAAACAAACCCAATTTTTTCAATCTATCCTCATAAGTCATGTTTTCTAGACCTTTAATCATTTTTTGTTGCTCTCCTCTGGACTTTCCCCAATTTGTCCACCTTTTTCCTGATATGTGGCACCCAGAACTGGACACAATACTCCAGCCAAGGCCTTATCAGCAGGAGTAGAGTGGAAGAATTACTTCTCATGTCTTACTTACAACACTCCTGCTGATACATCCCAGAATGATGTTCACTTTTTTTTGCAACAGCATTACACTGTTGACTCATATTTAGCTTGTGATCCAATATGACCCCCAGATCCCTTTCTGCAGCACTCTGTCCTAGGCCGTCATTTCCTATTTAGTATGTGAGCAATTGATTGTGCCTTCCTAAGTGGAGTACTTTGCATTTGTCCTTATTGAATTTCATTGTATTTACTTCAGATCATTTCTCCAGTTTGTCCAGATCATTTTGAATTTTAATCCTATCCTCCAAAGCACTTGAAACCCCTCTCACAGCTTGTTGTCGTCCACAAACTTTAGAAGTGTACTCTCTATGCCATTATCTAAATAATATATGAAGATATTGAATGGAACGGGACCCAGGACCGATCCCCCACTTGATATGCCCTTCCAGCTTCACCATGAACTGCTGATAACTATTGTCTGGGAATGGTTTTCCAACCAGTTATGCACCCACCTTATAATAGCTCCATAGGCTATATTTCCCTAGTGCGTTTATGAGAAGGTCATGCAGGACAGTATCAAAAACCTTACTAAAGTAAAGATACAGCACATCTATCACTTCCTCCCTCTACACAAGGCTTGTTACCCTGTCAAAGAAAGCTATTAGGTTGGTTTGAAATGATTTATTCTTGACTAATCCATGTTGACAGTTATTTATTACCTTATTATCTTCTAATGTCTCTCTGTGGTGTCTCTGTCCAATGTGTACTATGTGCAGCATTTGTCCTTTATCCTGCCAGTGTGTTCCTCTTGTACTGCAGTGCTTGGGCACTGTGAGAGTTTGAGAATCCTGACAGGTTATCCAATTAAGAGCTGGGTTTTGTTTTTACACTTTATGTTTCTCCTCCTCAAGATGTGGCTCAAGCCTTCTCCCTTGTCTCCATCCCAGCTGCTTGCTAACACCAAGATTTGAAGTAGCATTATCCCTCTCATGTGGGTCAGATCTTGGGTTCTTTTTTGGTGCCTTGCACCTCTGCCCAAGGTGATGCCTCACTGTGCCATAGACACAGAAAGTGCTGTAGTATATCATATACTGTATTACTAGTTGGCAAGAATGTAAGGTCCAGTACACGAGGGACAACAGAATAAATAAAATAAATCCCAGCAAAGCAATTACACACCCAAACCAACATTATAAGAAATGGGGAGCTTTACTGGGAACAGGAAAACAGAATATGGAGAAGGAAAGGGTTACAGTTAACTAATACAGTTCCCCATTTCTTATCAATCCCCAACCCTCCAACTCCAAGCTCCCTCCTTGGCACCTTCTTGAGGTGGATGGTAGGCTGAGGTTTCAAGTCCTGAGAGGCAGTATTTCAGCCCTATAGCATCGATCAGCTTAAATAAAAGTCATCTTTATCTTCTTCACCTGCTCCTGATTACAGTCGGTCTCGCTGGTTCTCCTGGTCTAGAATCCTCCTGGGGTCTCAGCTGGCTCTAAGTGGCCAGTGCTGGGTCAGATCTCTCTCTCTCTCTTTGCTGGCAGCTGGTGACTGCAGTGCTGGAACAGCCTGCTCCATGCAGCTTATCTCCCAGTTGTGCAAGATCTCCCCTGGGGGGAGTGGGAGTTTAACAGGGACTCCCTGAACTGTGCTGTCTCCTTCCCAGTTTCCAAAACTGATACTAAATTATTTTCCCTTTGTTTAGAGTCAGGCAGTCTGCTCACTGGGGGGCTGTGCAGCCCTGGCTTGTCAAGGGTCCAGTAAACCACTTGTCCCATGCAGAACCTTCCTTATGGGCCTCAGCAGTGGTTTCTAGTTGCTTCTTTCCTCCTCCCCAAAGCCAAGTTACTGGGAAATGGAGTCCAAGGGCTTTGATAGCCATTATGGTTGTAGTCCATTTGGTAGGGCCACCTAGATGTTCAGTCTAGAGCTGCAGCAGCTGGCAAACTACAACTGGAGGTTACAATTTCTAAAGCACTAAATGGCAATGGAAAAGTTTACTTGTGAAACCCATCTCAGGCCCGGAGCCACATTGCCACAGTGAAAGCATGAGAGCTAGAACTTACTTATTATCAATGGGGTTGAACAACTGGTAGGACATTCTCTGTGATGGGCCCTAGACTCTGAAATCTGTTACCTCAACCTATCTGCTGCGAACCCAGTACTGTTTACCTTCCAGACATGCTGTCAAGCTCATCATCTCTAAGACAGTTAGGCAGGGGGTGGTTTGGGGGTTGAGAAGCTTACTGTGGAGGGGATTTTGTTTCTCTTTTGCTGGTGGGTGTTTGGAAACTTAGATGAACAATCCATTATATAAATATTTGCATATTGGGGTTATGGAATTTTAACCATATTAAACGTGGGGAGGAAACAATGCAGAGGAACACCTATGTGTTTTAACTGTATTACACCAGCAGACTCCGAAAGCCAGATCCAATTCCAGTTCCCCACAAGAATGGGTACTCAGAATGCCTGGTCTTCTCCTCTGCAGGAGGATACCTAAAGATCTTTAAGTATAGTACCATCCTCTCTGGTGCTGCCCTTCTTAGCTCTCATTGAGAGTTAAATGAGCCTATATTATAAAAGAACACCAAACTCCACCCAGTGGCAGCATACTTTGCTAAAAAGAGTACCAGTGGGTGAAACTGGCTGATCTGCATTATAAGTCTAATTTCAAAGTAGGAAGCAGCTTTCTAGGGGAGCCTGTCTGATGTCCTTCCCTTAAAGAGAAATACTAGATCAAAGAGGAGAACAAGTCCAGCTTCTTAAAGCACATTTCTCCCTGTGACAGTTCACTTTGTCACAGACTGTGGACAAAGTTATTTGAGAGGCCATCTTTGTCCTTGAGCCATATTGCCACTGTTGCAATTAATTTAGAACTTTCTTGTTATAAATAAACAGCCAGATGCGCATTCTCTGTGCGGGTGCATATACTCTGAAATTTATTCCCCACTGCCCCAAACCAGATCTCTTTACATTTCAGACATGCTGTAAAGCCTTCTTTGATACATTTGGGAAGGAGGTATGTGGACATCTGTAGTCATCCATCCACTGGTGGCAAAGGTATTTCCCCTTGTGTTTTACTAATTACCAACCAGACACTTTCTTATGCACCAAAAAACTCTGTTGCTGAAGTTTTACTTACTTAGTCTCAAACTATTACACCAGGTTCTTCAAGCTTTGCACCTTCTTGGAACATTTTTTTAACTACCCCCTCTCAAGGCTTATAGTTAAATGTATAGTTCTACTTTCCCAAGGCCTATGATTTTGCTGAGGTTTCATGCATCTTTCTTTGCAGCTAGTCCCAGTTCTGCCCTCCCTGGGCCTACCTTCTTCCTGAAGGGTTTGGGCTGCTCTTTGCAGCTAACTGCAGTTTGTTTCTGCCCTCCCCAGGCCTACCTTTATCCTGAAGGGGGTTGCTACTTTTCATAGCTAGGAACAGTTTATTCCTGGAAATTTCCCCAGACCCTCTTCAAGGTATCCCTGTCCTACTCTCTCCTCCTTGCTATACCCTAAATCTGATGCTGCTAGGGTGACCAGATAGTAAGTGTGAAAAATTGGAACAGAGGCTGAGGGGTAATAGGCACCAAAATAAAACAAATCCCTGAATATCGGGACTGTCCCTATAAAATTGGGACATCTGGTCACCCTACATGTTGCTCTCAACAGGTGGTCCTGTGTAGTCTTCCGGGAGGCTGGATATCCTTCATTTAAAGGGCCAGTCATGCTGTGACAGAGTGGCTTTGAGATGTGAAGGGGGTGGGGGGATTGGGGTTACGTGCTGTGGAGGGGCTTTAATCTTTATTTTACTTGTGGGTGTTTGAGAATTTATTGAACAATCCTTTATGTAAATATCTGAAAATTGAGATTGTGGAATCTTAACGTACATAACAGTGCCCATGGCATAGACAGCATTCACTGCTGATACATCAAAGTAAGTACATTCCCATTGACTTTAGTCAGCGTTAAAGGGACTTGCCACTTTACAGGTCAAACACCAAATGTTTCTAACCATTATAGGGGGAGTGAGTAGAAACCCCTGCATTTAGGTTATTGAACAGTTTCCATTATAAATGTGTGACAGGGTACACAAAACCTGTACCAGGCAGGAAGGGTTTAAGGAGTTGCTATGGGCTTGAGCAGCAATGACCTGTGAGGAGGTTTAATCCTCACACCAGGCCTGAAAGAGTTGAGTTTGGGCCCACCTGGCCTATCAGCCAATTAATCTGCAAATGGGGGAGATTTAGGCCATGGGGAGGCTGCTAATTAGGCAGAAGCTCACCTGTGAAGGAACAGATGGGGCTTCTATAAAGGCAGGAGGCCAGCAATAGTGTGGGAGATAGCAGGGAGCCAGTGTCTATTTTCTCATCCTGAGGTGAGGGAGAAGAAAGGTAGGATTAGGAATCCTAGGATTAGGGAGAAAGGGTTTACCTAGTAGGCCTAAGAGAAAGGGGTCTGACTAGGAAAGCTAGAAAATGAAGAGCTTGGAGAAGCATGGTAGGAAGTGGTCCAGGTGGGAGAGCAGTAAGGTTGATGCAGTCGTGGACCTTAACTGCTCTGGAATCCAGTGTGGCACTACTTGGGGCAGTGAACTAGAAGACTGCCTGAATTACTGCGAGAGTGACAGGGCAGAGGGTGTGAAGACTGCCTGATGCTACTTGCTCATAGAGAGTTGGAAAGACCCCCTCGAAAGGGGAAAACACAGAGTGACCTGGCCAGAGGGCTGAGTTACGAAATGGCTGTACTGTGACTTTAAGTGGGGAAGACAGTAAAATCGGAGAAGAGGGGGTGTTGAACTGGGCAGAGCTAATCACCTGTGGTGAATAGAGTTCATCCAGTAATACCTCCACGCCTGCAAGGCATGTCAGGACTATAAGCAATTACCTCAAGAGACTTGCTGCTGGCTGACTAGAGGTCACAGAACTGGCCCTCCTCCCAGTCCTCAAGTGTGAGGAGAAAGAGCTGGGCCATGTTCCCCCCTCACTTACCCCTGGACCCAGCATGAAGACCTAGTGGTCCATCCCATCCGCACACCTGTTGCCACAACATGGGGCAAGAGCTTCCCCAATCCTGAGTGATGGGTGTGCCATGCCAGTCTCCCTAGCACTTGGACACGGACATCCATTTCTCCCCTCTGAGACAGCCTACTTATGTTGCCATTTAATATCGTTAGTCTGCAGCTCAAGTGGTAGCAGTCTCTGCAGCAGTGCTGAAGGTTCAGGTTTCAAATTCTACTAATGGTGCATGATAGTGGGATAGAATGTTAGTTACACATAACAGAATTTTAAAAAAAAACCAACCCAAAAACCTAGAAAACTACATGCAAAATCCTCTCTTCTTAATATCTTATGTACTTTGCAGAGTCAAGCACCCTAAAGGTAGGAAATGTAAAATTTAAGGTGACCTATACATTCTTTAATTTTATGACAGCATACTATTTCTTCCACAGGACCCCTGCCTCGTTCCATACACAGGACTGATGCACAAATGTTCCTTTAACATAGATTTTTTTTGTATGTAGTATTAAGTATGTATCCATAATTTCTTATTTACATTGGTTAGGAGAACATTTCTATGCCTTTACTGATACACATCACTTAGAATCAGATTTTCAAATAATGAGAAATACATGGACACATGCAAACAGTACATGCATATTTATTGAGTGAAAGTTTGATGTGTTTGCACATCTCTAACTAAATACTCATTTTTACCCACCAAAATTGCATTTGGTCCCAGCCTTTTTACTGTTTGAAAATCTGACACTTAATAGTCAGACTTAGTTATAAATTATAGTAGTTAAGTTCATGCTGCTTCTCAAACAAGTTTCGTCCTTGTGTAGGGCCTGATCCAAGTCCACTGACGTCAACTGGAGTCTTTCCATTGACTTCAATGAGCTTTGGTTCAAACTCATACACTCCAAAGATTCCTGTATTGTTTCACAGAAATATCTTTTATTTTCTCACTCTGTGGTACATTTCTTTTAACTGACTGTTTACATTAACTGACATTTCTCATGTTGTTTTTTTCAGTATTCTCTTAAATTTTTTCCAGTATTAAATGTTAGTTCATTCATTAGTAGTGTATAAATGATAGCATTTGGCACACGCTGTAGTAGTCTTCTTTTTAAAGGCAATATTCTCCATATGGCATGGACAGATGTTAGTATCAAAACAGCAGCTGCAGCAAATATCTCTTTCATTAAAGTAAGAAGGGAAATTTTCTCTTGAGGAAGATGAATATTTCTTCAGTGTTAATATTTTTTTAGATAGAAGGATGTTGCCTCATACAATCAAACCTCTAGCCACTGTTTTCTGAATACTGTGATGCTGGTATTTTCGAAATCTCAAGTGCAGTAGCTTTTAGAACACGAGGAATACAATTATTCAATACTGTACAATTTATTTCAGATTTATAAAACTTCCTTTAAAAAGGACTTACAAACTCTCTTGTCTGGATGAATAGGTCAGAACCCAAGAGGGTGACGCAGTTGGCAGTGAGACTGTAGGGGGCTTTTCTGCATAAAACAGATCCCAGAAAGAGTGACGGGTTTTACTTGAAGAGCCTGGAGACTTGTTTAGAGAAAGGCAAATAAAAGAACCTCACTCCCATAGCATGCTTTTAAAAAACAAACTTTTGCTAAAATGTCAAGTAATAAAGGTACCAATCAGTTTGAAAACATCAGCACTGATGGTTTCATGCCAAACAACAGAGAAATAGATTAAAAATATAAAATCCTGTTGCTGGAAGGTTGCAATCTAACACTACTTTATTTCTTAGACTTCAGATTGATAAACATACAAGAACCCACAACACAGTGACAAAGCAGGCTACTCCCTAAATCAGGGGTTCCCAAATGTTTTTCTCCAAGGACCCCTTTGGCACCTTTCCATGTGTCCTGGACCCCTTGTATTTCTGGTATCACCAGTGTGACCTCTCACACACAGTGCATGTGAGGTCATTCTGTCCGTAGGAGACCATTTTGAGAACAGTGGCCCTGGCTCAAGGGAAAGACCCCCACATAATCCTGGCAGACCCCCCAGGAACCCCACTTTGGGAACCACTGCCCTAAATCCAAGTCACAACTCACCCAACTTACTCTAAGCTGGCTGCCTGTGGCTGACTGCAAATTCACACGCTTCTCTGCAGCGCTCCCTACCTTCAGGCAGGACCAGGAAACTGCCTACAAATTAAAAGGGCTAGATCGTAGTTTTTAATACACCACACAGATCTTTAAAGGTAGATTTATTTGCTACTTAGGATTTTCACAGTAAAAATGAATTGTAGGATCACCAGAGAAAAGCTAAACAGCAAATATTTTCATCATTCAGTTTTCTCTGTACCTAAAGATACATGGCCCTACCTTGAGCTTCAGCCAAGGGGCTTGTGTATGTTTACCCCTCCCCCCGCTGTTTCAGCCCCAGCTGAAGGCTGCTACAAACTGTTGCTTACAACAAGCTCTGCGGACATATGGCAGCCAGGGATCACCAAGGCAGAAGAATACCTCAGCCATGCTCCCTCTTCGCTGTGGTGGCTCTAAAATACATAAGGATTCCCTTACCCTAGGAGAATCCTTGAGTAACCAGGTAAGCAGCTCCAGGGCAGCAAAGTGATTCAAAGCTGCCCCAGCATTCCTGATTTGCTATGATAGAGTGTGGGATATTGCTCTGGTACTTTAAACCACTGCTACAAAAGGCCAGGCCACCCTTTTAATAACAAAACATAACTTATTGTGACACAGCTCTGTCCTTGTAGCTGCTACTTGCTTTGGACAAAGTGAGAAAGCCACTAACCTTTGTTCTGACTTGATATGCTGCCTTTATTTTCTCTGCCAGTTTGAAAGTGATGCCTTATTTTCCTATTTGCTTGGAATGTGTCTGTTATGAAATAACTCAAAATATCTTTCTTTGCTTTGTAACCTCCTTCAGCCTATCACTCTGATTTCTGGGATGTTTTTGGAACACTAAAATGACTTACTTTAAATCCAACAGTTTTTCTCTTGATGGATAAATATTGCTAACAAACTTTATCCTTTAACCCCTTACTCATATGATTAGCCCCCCTGAAAGTCAGTGGGACTCCTTGCCTGAGTAATGGTTGGAAGAATCATTCCCTAAGTGGTATCTTGTTGCAGAACAAATCTGTTGTGTCAGTCTGCTGTCATAAGAATGCTGCTTACAACAGATGAATTCTGTCTTGTTATGTATAAATTTCATCCTGTATCATCAATCACAGACCCGGTTTTGGGATTACTTGCTAAAATAAATTAAAAGGAATGAATGAGTTAATCTTCTTGTCAATAAGTTATTTTGGGGGTTAGCTTTTGCTGCCTTTAGACATAGAATTATATATTATGAATTAAAGTATTCTCTATAGATAGGGCCCTACCAAATTCATGGTCATGAAAAACAATCAGACCTTCCCCATGAAATCTAGCTAGTGGAGGAGATCCAAGCTGGAGGCACCCCCACCGGGGGCTCCTGCCATCCATCTGGCTCCAGCTGCTAGTCTGCTGAGCTGGGGAGGGACAGGACTTTCTCTTCACCTGCAGGGCTGCTCTCAGGGGGAAGATCAGACCCACCTCTGGGTACCTCCCCCAGTAGCAGGAAGTTCCATGGCTGCTGCCAGCTCTGAAGGCTCCCAGCAGCACGGGGGAGATCAGACCCACCTCTGCCTCTGGGAATCTCCCCCAGCTGCAGGAAGTTCCGTGGCTGGTGCCTTCAGAGCTTCAGCGCAGAAGTGAGGATGTCAATCCCATGCCCCCCCTACATCAGTTTTGTGACTCCCCCATGACCCTTTTTTGGGTTGGGACCCCCACAGTTACAACACTATGAAATTTCAGATATAAACATCTGCAAATGTGAAAATGACCAATTAAAAAACCCTCTGGCTGTGAAATTGATCAAAATAGTCCGTGAATTTGGTAGGGCCCTACCTATAGATTATCTTATTAAATAATACAATTAGCACAGAATATAGTGTGGCCATGAGTCTAGCAATGAACAAAGTAACATGGCGTGCTGTTTAGCATGTAAGCCAAAAAGTAATGCGCAAACAGTACTGAATACTCAAGTGCGCCAGACTTACCACGTATAGGTGGTGCTGGGGGTGCTGCCTACTGTTAAGGTTGCCTGACACTTCCCTTTTTAGTTTATAAGTTTCAATAAAACTTGTTCAGCCATTTCCAAGAATGAGAGTAGGGGGGAAATGTTGTTTTGTCCACGAGGAGGAAGTTGGACAGGGAGGTGTTTTGTGGCTGCGGGGTCTGTTCCCATTCCCTTGTACAGTCACACCTCCAAGCAGAGTTCTGGGCAGTGTCCACGAACTATATAGATGCCTTTGCGGAGCAGTGGGCGTGTCAGTGGCTCTCTGCTTGGTGTCTCCTTCTGGTTCCCTGAGTTTTACACTCTGACCTTCATTTCTGTCCCTGTTTTTTCATTTGTTGTCCCTGTAATTATTTGTTTTCTGGGCACAGCTCAGAGGCAGACCAGCTGGATGTTGTGCAGCTGAATTAGGTTGTTTGCCAGGGGTGGGTGGCCAGGAAGGCTCACAGGGTAAAGGGCCAATGATGCATTCTGCAGGGCCTGGAGTGAGAGGTGAGCAGGGAGCACCATCCTGCAGGACCTGTTCAAGGAAATTGAGAGAAGCATGAAGCAAGGCTACCCTCACTCCTGGAGCACACGATGGGGGACGTGTGGGGTGGAGTGGAAGCTGCATAATGAATAAGGAAGGGGGATGAAGGAAGGGAGAGCATGGTCTCATGGTCAACACAGTTGAATACTGCCCTGGAGAAGTGGATTCTATCCTGGCCTTTGCCACGGAAAGTTCCTTTGTGGTGCTGGGAAAGTCGCATAAACCAAACTTTTCCCAGTGGTGGCTACTAATTATGTGTTCCTCATTTTCTTGGTGTCCAACTGATATCTAGGAGCTGAGCACTCACAGCGGCAACTGAACTCAATGGGAGCTATGCTTTGGACATATGAAGTGCTATATAATCAGTTTTCTGGAAAATCAGGCTCTAAGTGTCCCAAAATGGGCACACAAAATTAGTGGTCATTTGTGACCTTAACCTCTCTCTGCTTTATCAGTTGGCTTGTGTGTGTGTGTGTTCTTTCAGTGTACTGTCCCAGCTCTGTGTAGATAGCTGGGCCAGCAGACCTCCATAGTACCACCCAGTGTTGTTAAGTGCTGAAGGCTGGAATGTCGTTGCCACACTAACGCTGTTCAGGCTGCCCAGTGCTTCTGTCCTTGAAGTTCCAATATTGTCACTATTATCAGCAGATAAGCCAGCCTGGTCATTCAGCAGACCTCAATGTTACTCATAAAGAAAGACGATAGGCATGGTTTGGTGATAAAGGCACTCGGCCAGGCCTATTGCCCCCTAGGCACAATATTAGTGCCCTGGCTCCATGGTTACAGGTGTACTAACATGAGTACCTAGTAGCAAGGAGTGTCTCAGTTAGCAGTGGAAATTTCTGCCTTCCCCTAGGCTACACAAAGGATTAAGGCGAAGTACCCCAACATTTATAGGCTGAGACAAACAACTGGAATACATAACTTACATACCACCTTACGTATTTCGTGACATCTGTTTGTTACACCCCAATCTAGTATAAAATAAGCTGGCTTGACAGAAAAAAGAATAGGAATTTTTTGTTCAAGATATCAGGAACAAGGGGAGGTACTGGAACTAGCCTTGAAATATATTTATATAAATATCTAATACCTAAGGCTATGTTTTAGTCAAGGGTATTTTTAGTAAAAGTCATGGACAGTAAACAAAAATTCACAGCCTGTGACCTGTCCATGACTTTTACTATATACCCCTGACTAAAACTTGGGGAGGTTGGCTCGGGGGGGTCAGCACTGGGGGTGCCGTGGATGCTGGGGGGGAGGGGAATTGACGGGGTGGGGCAGGGCTGGGGCAGGCTCCCTACTGGGCTCCTGGGAAGCAGTGACCTCTAGCTCCATATGATGTCTCCACTCCACCCTAAGCCCCAGTTTTGCAGCTCCCATTGGCTGGGAACTGCCGTCCGTGGGAGCTGCAGGGGCAGTGCCTGCAGGTGGAGGCAGCTAGGACCTGAGCCCCCCAGGTAAGCATCGCCCCAACCCCCGCCCTGAGCCCCCCCCCATCCAAACTCCTGTTCCTGGGGGGCGGAGAGGCCTGAGTTTGCCCACCTAGCTCAGGGGCAGCCCCCAGGCCAGGCACACTGGCCGCTACGGAGGTCACGGAGAGTCACAGAATCTGTGACTTCCATGACAGACATGGAGACTTAAAAATATCTAATATGCTAGCAACAACTCTGCCAAATTCATAAACTTATAAACACCTACTTTAATACACAGCCTCTGGTTCAGGCCTCAAATCTTGTGGCAGGCCCAGTGCTCCAGGCTCTCTTTCTCTCTCTCCTACACCTCAGTTCCTCATCTGTGGAATTCAGATAGTAATAGCCTCTTACCTCAGTAGGGTGTTGTGAAAATTAATGAATGTTTGCAAAGCACTTTGATAGTATAGCAGTGAGCACTACAGAAAAGCCTTTGAGGAAATTAATAATTCTGTATTCACAGCAGGGTTTGAATAATATGCAGTAAATAAGGCCCGAACAATGAAGATAAACCAAAATATTGAATAGCTGCCCATGCAGTTTTGCACCATTCATCCTGTGCACTGAATGAAGCAGTGGTACTGTAGGGAAAAAGTATGTGATCATACTTGTGTATCATAATGCAAATGCACAAGGGGTTCAGACTGCATGGGCACCCTTAATTCTGGCACTTCCTAATGTTTGAGTTTTTAACTTTAGTTTCTTAACATTCTTTTAAATATGGTTTTTGTATTAATTATGTAGCTAGTGCCATAGATGAACACGGCCCTTTACAGAAAAAGATGGATCCTCACCCCAACCAGTTTACAATCTAAATTAGATATAATGTAGCAAGAGATGAATTTAGCAGGTGAGATAGAAGGGAAGAGGTCACATTGTGGGGGAGGGTCAGGCAGAGAGAAAGATCATGATGTGCATATTGTTGCATGCACAACTTTGTTCTTTTAGCCAATAGTTTGTAGGTACTGGTCGTGACTCCATAATTAATATTGAATTCCCTATTAAATTAAATTAAAGCAGGGATTCAGCCCTTGCATCTGAGTCATTCTTTTCTTCATCCTGAATGAGCTTAATAATGGAATGACACAGCTTCTTCAAATGTTCCATGTAGTTAAAATTAATTGAAATCTTAGGCATAGTCTATATTTGAAGAAATTAGGTTGTATCTAACTTATGATTAGTAGGCTACAGGCAACTCACTTCAACATCTCAGGTTACTCTTAAATGGGGCCATTGTGATATCAAAGGTAATTCACAAAAAGAAAAGGAGGACTTGTGGCACCTTAGAGACTAACAAATTTATTTGAGCATAAGCTTTCGTGAGCTACAGCTCACTTGTCAGTCTCTAAGGTCCCACAAGTCCTCCTTTTCTTTTTGCGAATACAGACTAACACGGCTGCTACTCTGAAAGGTAATTCAGTCATTCACCCTCTTTCCTCTACAGCTAGTTTGCATACAAACAGTTCTACTGATTGTAATGACTCTGTGGCATGAGGAAGGCTTGACACATCAAGAGTGGCTTATTTTATCACTGCTCCTTAAAAATTCTGTGGCCACATGCTGTCTTGGGCATCAGTTCTTAAAGTTGCACCACTCTCCATAGCACCACTTACCAAGGCAGTACTGCTGTGGTAGCTGAGGCAGGAGCCCTTAAAGCACACTCTTCAGGACTCAGGGCCTTGGCTCCCCTCACCCTCCTTTCACATAGCACCAATATCACTAACGTAGCCCTTGGAACCAATGTAAACGGCAAATAAAGCCCAGATTCAGCAGTACAGCATGTATGTGTACAGAACAAATATGGTTGTGCTTTCAAAGAATACATTTTCAGCATGGGGCGATGTTTGTGAAAAGTGTTCTGTTTATTTGCAATGTAAAGGTTGAGCATAAATGATAGTAGACTTCTAACAGGTGTCAATGAGTGCTGAGCTCTTTGCTGCACACATGAAATTTAAGATTTTCAAAACCTTCCAAGAAAAGTTTCAGTGCTTTACGTTTCATATTAATTGATTTTAATGATTACATACCTAACATTAAAATACCCCATCCTATTTATGCCCTCACTTGTGGCTGGCAAACGGCTTCCAAAAGCTCTCTTTCTCTTCCATCAGATTAATAAATTACCTCTGTAACTGAAAAGAAAATTGGCAGAGAAGAGTTGTTTTTTGTTACTGTCCAGTGTATCTTCTGGGAGACTCTTCATGCTACACAGGACACTGCTCAGTTGTAATTCCCCCACTCTGCCACATCCATGGCCTACTTAAGAGGATTTTTTTCTTTCGTCATTTTTCCCCAACGGTCCTCACAGATCTTTGATGATACTAAGGATCCTTTTATTCTTTCTCCTGCCCCAAGAAAGTCAGTCACTTTCTTTCTGAGTTTCATTTGGAAACCCAGCAGTATCACTCCCTACTTAGCAGGAGAAACTTAGCAGGAGATACTGCTGTTTTAAAAGGAATTTTATCCCCTGAAAGTGAACATAACTTCCTAAGAAACAGTGACTGAGGTGCAGATATTGCATACATCGATTCTGAGGTGGTCTAGAGGAAGTAAGTTATTTCAGTACTGAAGCAGTGGGCTTGGAAAACAATGCGATGCAATTTGTTTCAATATGGTAGCATCACCTATTCCCTTTTCATGTGAAGGGAGCTGAACTGTATAGCAGCCTATACATTTTGCAGCCAAAAACCCTCTGGCCGTGAAATTGATCAAAATGGTCCGTGAATTTGGTAGGGCCCTACAATCTTTCAGATGGATGCATAAGTTCTGCAAAAATATGATTCAGGTGGTCAGAAATGTTTGGACTAGGTTTGCTCTCTAGTCTGCATGCTCAACAAGAGTGTAAAATTTTAACAGTGGATTATTTTACTCTTTAAATAAAAATGCACTGAAGGCAGTTCAGTGTACTAATAAATGTCTCTCTAATGAAAATGTAAAGACCTGCTCCACAGGCACTGCATGTCAACTAGCAAATTTAAACCTATTTGTCAGAACTTGAATCCGAGGAAGATGGCTGTTTCACAGAGAAAATAGCTATTTGCCAGACAAGCAAGTACTCCTTTGAAGGGGGGATGATCCCTTAACCCACACTAGGACCAGAACCATTTTCTTACATCACCCCAAGCAGGACTAGCATTGCCTATCCACCTCTATCCATCCAGTATCACACCCCAATGAAGCCCAGCATCACTCCCTTCTTTCAGAGGATTAGACTCTACACCACTCAGGATCAGAACTTAAACTGGAGGGTAACGAGTAAGGTTGTCTGTCTGAGCTGAGAAGGCAATCTGGTGAGGGTCTGAGGAGATGGCTAGATTCGCTTCTATGTGGAGAGATGACTTGAGTCACAGTAAGCAAGAGAGGGGTTGAGGAGAATCTGGTGGCCTGAGGCACAGAGAAAATCTGCACTGTGGTGGAAGTAATAGCCACTGTGGCTTTTGATTGTAGCATAGCATCTGGGCCTGTATCTACACTGAATTTTTCTTCTACTGTTGCAGTTATATACACAGCGCAATCTGTTGTAGCATTGGTATGAGTAGCACAGACCACCCACTGGTTTCTCACCCACTGTGTTTTCTAGACCTCTAAGCAGGTCTTGATGACATGTTGATTACAAATGGTGAGCCCTTATTTCCACTAGTACCCCCACCTTTGCTACCACCAATGGAGCTACAGTGGTGGGCAACTTAAAGGAAAAGCTCAGTGTTGACAAGGATCAAGAGACAGTTCCCTATTCCAAGGTGTCCTTTGTCCTGTTCCTTATTCCTTCCTTTGTCCTTGGAAGAGGATGTAAAAATAGATATGTTAGAGTACAGGTCGGGAGTGCCTATGAAGATGAGATGACATGATGTTAGTGTGGGGTTTGCTATCTTAGTATTTGAGCCTCTGAGCATGCCCAGTCTGAAGGAAGTGGTTCCAGAAGCCTAAGCAGAGTCAGAATGAGCCGAGTGTCTGTGCAGTTACATGTTGCATGTTCTCAAGTATCAGCTACCTCAGTTCTTCACAACAGTATTCAAACTTTGCAGTAGACTGACCCATATAGACCTGGTAACTATTGGAGCAGTGAAACATCCTATTTGGTCATTATGCAATGATCACTTTATTGTCCTAGATGGAAAACAGGCTAAGGCCAAATGTTGACATTTGGGAGATCTCAATACCAGAGAGGTATTTCAGCTCAAAAATTCAAAGGACATGAATGAAAATACTAGGGAATTGGATAGACAGGTTTATGAACAGCAGCATCAGATATGTACACATGTAATTTTTTACAAATTACAGTATATAGATATAAACTAGAGGTGTTTGGATTCCCCAACAGAAATTGGAATGCTGTAACTTTTGGTGAAGTAAATAAATTGAACTTTCTGGCTTTCTTTCTGGCTTTGGGGTCAATCAGGAGGATCCTCTTATGGTGATGCTTTAAATAGTGCTCTTGTGTGATCAACTGCAAGCATGAGACACCCTTGCTCTCCTCTCTAATAACTAGCTCACTTGGACCTGCCACTGCCACTTCTCTTCCTGGACCCATTGTTGTTTTTCTTTCCCCTTACGGCTGTCTTTGCTGTCACAAAGCTTTCAACAGGGCAAATCTCCTCTCAAAAGCCTATCATCTTATTTTTCATGTTCTTGATTTCTGGTTTTTCACTACAGTTTCATTTCATTATTTTTGCTTGCTCTCTCAATCTTTTCTTGTCAGACTCATAAAATCTCTCTCTCTTTATCTGGGGAATATTAATCCTAATTCTGGTCTTCCCATTTGGCCTCTAATCTCCATTATTAATTTTCATTTCTCCTCTTCGCCCTTTCTGTAAATCTATCTCATCAATTGCACTCTTTGGAATGCTCATTCCATTGCCCACAAAACTATCCTTTTCATAACAATAGTTAAATATATTTACATACAAACAGCCTCAAGCAAAGATGATTATTTGATCTGGAGGTGGTAGGACCAATTACATACACTAATTTCTCTTCTCTTTTCAACTGCTGCACTGAATTAATGATATAAACTAGGTTTAAACCATGGCCATTTTGTCCCAACAGCTTTTAAGCAGAAATCCATATTCATTTTAATAAGGAGTTCTACCTAAATAATAACGGCATGATTTGGTTATAAATTCTTCACACATCAATGAATTTGCAACATTTCAAACTGTCAGCCTCAACCTTTCCATGAGATTAATGCATATTAAAAACAACTGCTTGGCAGTGGTCAAAAATTATCTCTGTTGGTACAATTTTCATCAGGATTTCATGAATCTGTATTCTTGAAATTCACAGTCTGATGGGTTGATACATGCTGGGAATTTGTTTTAACTTCTACCAGGTGCTCCAAAAAAGATTGAAAATGGGATTAATTTCAGATATGTGATGATTTTATTACTCTCAATCTGCCAAATTAGTCCCTTATGTAAAACCATTAATTTCAATGTATTTATACCAAGGATTAATTTGATCCAGTGACTCTCAAATTTGCTTACTACCTAGTGTGGAGTACGGTCCAAAAAATACTGAACAAATTTTGATTTATTCACCATCTTTCAGATACAGAGAATATGACAGATTTAATCAGTCAATAAATGAATTCTTCCCGATCTGTGTTCACTTTCATTTGCAACCCTAGATCAAACAATATCATATAATATGTTGCTCAATGGGGATATATTGTCAAAAATGACAGCAAAGTCAACCTTTAAACCTGTTGCATGAATAACCAGACGGTTTTCACTTCTTGAGATATTAATTTGAAGGTCAGCTTTTACTTTGCTAAAATGAGTGCTTGTAAGGCATTCAACAAGCTTTGAGTCAGCAAAGACTTTTTAAATAACACAGGATGATGGACTGGTTAGCATTGTCTAATAACCTATCTTGATCACTTTTTGATTTAGTTTATTTAACTAAATTGTAAATAGCTGGTATTCTTTTCTTAAATTATCTTTACAGGGGGTTCCATATCAGAAGGAGAAATATGGATTTGGTCTAATAATACTCTTTACCTTTTAAGAAATTGACCATTGTAAATTAGTTAAGTAAATAGTTAAGTCTAGGCCTTTGGAACTAATATTGATTTTTGTAGGTAATTCTCTTATTCATGTATGTATCGTTTCTTATAGATAATGGTCGATAGGTATTTGAAGGGATTAATATCAAAATATGTGTTCCTGAGAATGCTGAGGTCACTGAGGGATGACCTGTTGTTCTGCTAAGCCTACCTGAAGCATTTAAAGAGGTTCCTATCTGGCAGACAGAACATAAAGGTTTTTCTGACACAGATTTATTCTTGGATATGCAATTCAAGAGTGGTGTTTCTCTTGAGATCTGTATCTTGTGGATAGTGCTGTGCTGAGTCATTGATTTTATACTGCCAAACGTTAAATTTAAAGATGGTTTTCATTATGCAACATAATTACGACTTGATAAGAAAGGTAACCTTTTGGAGTATCATTTCAAGTATATAAAAATAAAACACCACCCCACATACAATGATACAGTAATCAAAAGAGTTTTTTCTATTTTGCACAGTCACTTTTTTTAGCATACACTAGTCCCAATTTTTAAAGGAGAGCATCTGATCAGGGCACCAAATCTCACATTTGAAACTTGAGTGGGGATTTAGGTGCAAAACTATCAATTTAATGAGCCTATATATTCATTTGGGCACCAAATTTAAGTGTCCAGTTTTGAAAATTGGATTTAGAATTCCTACACTTGTTAAATATTCCATTGATTGTATTTTCCACAGAAAATAAAACTAAACAGCCTCTTTAACAACGTAGGAGTAGTAGTACAGATATGAAGTGCATTCTTAGATTTAAGTTGAACCTTTCTTTGAGGAGTCTGTCCCCCACATCTCAAATTTAACAGTATTAGAGGGCACTCTGAAGTCCCCTACCTAGTGAGATTAATGACTCAGTGCTTAATGGCACATGAACTGGGAACACATAACTGTTACTGCATAGTCTGATTTCACAGCATGCTTATATTACCTATTCTCTCAAAGGCTGAGGTTCTTTACAAATGTGGTAAGTCAAGTGGGTACCTAAATATCTGTACCACAGATGCAGACTTTCTGGGCCAGATTCAGATGTGGAGGTGCAAAAGCAGCATTAGGTAAATGTGCATATTTAGTTGATTTAAAGATTGTAAATCCAAGATGGGATTCAGGCATGCAGAATGTGCTAAGAAGATTTTAAGTCCTAGGGCTAGTCTACACTGGCAGTGCTAAAGCGTTGCTGGGGCAGCGCTTTAATGTGGCTTGGGTGGTTGCGGCACAGCACTGGGAGACAGCTCTCCCAGCGCTCTAAAAAAACCACCTCCACCAGGGGCATAGCTACCAGCACTGGGAGTGCGGCTCCCAGCGCTGGTGCACTGTTTACACTGGTGCTTTACAGCGCTGAAACTTGCTGTGCTCAGGGGGGTGTTTTTTCACACCCCTGAGCGAGAAAGTTGCAGCGCTGTGTGGAAGTATAACACTGTATAAGGGGACATGCTGGATACATTGTATATGAGAGGGCATGCCAAAACATGTTACAAAGTATCTGAGGGAGCACACGTAGGGACAGTTAGCTTTTGAATGGAGAAGCAATTAAGATAGAGCCAGCACGTCTAAGAAGCAGGCATCAGAATGGAAGGTGTGAAGGGCAATTAGTTAAGTTAACTGGAAGCTGTTAAAGAAGATTGTTAAGGGTGGCAGGTAATTGAAGATACGTGACTGGTCTCAGGGATCTCGAAGGGTGGTGACTAAAATCTTTTTCTTCTTTTGTCTGTAACTTCTCTGTAACTTGTTCTCCAAAAAACTGTATAAATTAAGACACAAGCCCCACTCGGGGGGCTCACTTCTAAATGTATTAGCAGAGCAGCTTTGCTAATAAAACAGAGTGGTCTGATAAATTGTGAGTCTGAGTCAAACTTTGACAGCTGTAAATAGCCAGTGTAGACAATCCCCTAGACAGAGTGATCATATTCTCACCTGGTTAAAATGGATGAAACGATATTGAAAGTAACAGAGTTGCATCAATTTACACCAGCAGAGAATTTGGCCTAATGAGTAGGCAGGCTGGAACAATAGGATTGACAGGTTAGGACTATTCCACAACATGGAGAAAAACTGATCAATGACACAACATCAGGCAGAGAGGAAATGCATAACCTTTGCCGTACCCAGGGCAGCACAAAAGTTGAAGCAATGGCTTTAGAGAAGCAGGAACAGTCTTCTTGAATACTGAGCTGTTTTGATGGAGTTCTGAGAAGTTCCTGTACTGCCCCTGTGAGGGAGAAGCTGGACCTCTTTTTACTAGCTAATATCTGATTGTACTTATTTATCAGTTACTAACAAGCAAAACCTAAAAGAATGCTAAGAGTGCAAAGTAAAGAACTCAAAAGTTAGGAAATGCCAGATGTAAGGTTGCCCCATGTAACTTTTATTTGGCCATCTGTTACCAGCACAATTTCAGGGTCTGCCCCTCCATGGGCTTTGAGCTAACACCCATTCCCAGTGGATTCAGGACTAACACCCATTTTGGGTGGACTCAGGGCTCCACAGGTCTGTGTGGTCTTTTACCAGTGAAAGAGCCTTCCACAGGAATATCCTTAACCTCTGTTTATTAACGGTTACTAAAACAGAATATACACGAAGGATACAATGCTCACCACTCCCAATAAGGCAGATGAACTTTTCTTGATGGCCCGTCAAGATTAGATTGTTTAGGGCTCCAGTTTCTGCACATTATGGAAGGCAGGGTGTTGAGGTCTGGTAGCTCTGATCTTGGGCCACCTTCCTGGAGTTAGGTTCCAAAGAACTTACTTTTGGACCCCAGTTTATATAGTTAAAACTTGGGTCCTACTTAATTATAACCAATCATTTAAAACTAAAGTAACTACAAAATAGTATTTTTCACCAACCCTAGCCCATTATGAAACAATTATTGCACCAATCCTATCGCATTAGAAACAATTCTTTAACCAATCATACCCCACCACCCTTAGTTGATTTAAATCTTGCAAAATTACAACAGACATAACAGTTAAAGAATCATAAGAACAGCCATACCAGGTCAGACCAAAGGTCCATCTAGCCCAGTATCCTGTCTTCTGGCAGTGGGCAATGCCAGGTGCTTCAGAGGGAATTACCAAAACAGGTAATCATCAAGTGATCCATCCCCTGCCGCCCATTCCTAGCTTCTGGCAAACAGAGGCTAAGGACACCATCCCTGCCCATCCTGGTTCATAACCATTGATGGACCTATCCTCCAGGAATTTATCTAGTTCTTTTTTGAACCTGTTGTAGTCCTGGCATTCACAACGTCCTCCAGCAGAGTTCCACACGATGATTGTGCGTTGCGTGAAGAAATACTTCCTTTTGTTTGTTTTAAACCTGCTGCCTATTAATTTAATTTGGTGACCCCTAGTTCTTGTGTTATGAGGAAGAGTAAATAACACTTCCTTATTTACTTTCTCCACCTCTATCATCTCCCCCCTTAGTAGCCTCTTTTCCAAGCTGAAAAATCCCAGTCTTATTAATCTCTCCTCATATGGAAGCTGTTCCATACTCCTAATAGTTTTTGTTGCCCTTTTCTGAACCTTTTCCAATTCCAAAGTATCTTTTTTGAGATAGGATGACCACATCTGCACACAGAATTCAAGATGTGGGCATACCATGCATTTATATAGAGCAATATGATTATTCTGAGAATAAGAATGTCTTATTATCTATCCCTTTCTTAATGATTCCCAACATTCTGTTAGCTTTTTGACTGCCACTGCACACTGAATGGATGTTTTCAGAGAACTATCCACAATGACTCTAAGTCACCCAATTTTGTGAGATCCCTTTGTAACTCTTCAGTCTGCTTTGGACTTAACTATTTTGAGTAGTTTTGTATCATCTTCAATTTTTGGCATCTCACTGTTTACCCCCTTTTCCAGAACATTTATGAATATGCCGAACATTTCTGGGCCCAGTACAGAACCCTGAGGGACACCACTATTTACATCTCTCCATTCTGAAAACTGACCATTTATTCCTATCCTTTGTTTCCTATCTTTTAACCAGTTACTGATCCGTGAGAGGACCTTCCTTCTTACCCCATGACAGCTTACTTTGCTTAAGAGCCTTTGGTGAGGGACCTTATCAAAGGCTTTCTGAAAATTTTAATATACTATACCCACTGGATCCCCCTTGTCCACATTCTTGTTGACCCCCTCAAAGAATTCTAGTAGATTGGTGAGGCATGATTTCCCTTTACAAAAAACATGTTGACTCTTTCCCAACAAATTATGTTCATCTATGTGTCTGATAATTCCATTTTTTACTATAGTTTCAACCAGTTTGCCAGATACTGAAGTTGGGCTTACCAGCCTGTAATTTCCAGGATCGCCTCTGGAGCCTTTTTAAAAAATTGGTGTCACATTAGCTATGCTCCAGTCATCTGGTACCAAGACTGATTTAAATGATAGATTACATACCACAGTTAGTCATTCTGCAGTTTCACATTTGAGTTACTTCAGAACTCTTGTGTGAATACCATCTTGTCCTGGTGAATTATTACTGTTTAGTTTATCAATTTGCTCCAGAACGTCCTCTAATGACACCTCAATCTGGGACAGTTCCTCAGATTTGTCACCTAAAAAGAATGGCTAAGGTTTGGGGATCTCCCTCACATCCTCATCCATGAAGATCGATGCAAAGAATTCATTTAGTTTCTCCGCAATGGCCTTATCGTCCTTGAGTATCTTGATTGTCCGGTGGCCCCACTGGTTGTTTAGCAGGCTTCCTGCTTCTGTTGTACTTAAAATTTTTTTGCTATTACTTTTTAAGTCTTTGGCTAGCTGTTCCTCAAATTCTTTTGGCCTTCCTAATTATATTTTTACACTTCACTTGCCAATGTTTATGCTCCTTTCTATTTTCCTCACTAGGATTTAACTTCCACTTTTTAAAAGATGCCTCTTTGCCTCTCACTGCTCCTTTTACTTTGTTGTTTAGCCACAGTACTGTTGTTTAGCCACAGGCACTTTTATTGGTTCTTACTATGTTTTTTTTTTTCATTTGGGGTATAAATTTAAATTGAGCCTCTATTATGGTGTCTTTAAAAAGTTTCCTTGAAGGGATTTCACTTTTGGCACTGTACCTTTTAATTTCTGTTTAACTAACTGCCTCATTTTTGTGTAGCTCCCCTTTCTGAAATTATATACTACCATGATATAATGTTTTCCCCACCACAGGGATGTTAAATTTAATTACATTATAGTCACTATTACGAAGCGGTTCATCTATATTCACCTTTTGGACCAGATCCTGTACTCCACTTAGGACTATATCAAGAATTGCCTCTACTCTTGTGGGTTCCAGGACTAGCTGAGATAGAGACCATATAAATAAATAATAGAAAAGTAGGGAACATAAAGGCAAAACAATAGAAGTATAGGTTTCACAATCACAACTATTAAGTGGTTTCTTACCAGGCAGAATGCTAGCAAAGTTTTCTTTAAGAGCTCTTTCTCTATCTGGTGATGGTGGGTACTATTAGGACAGGAGTACCTTTTAAACAGCCCAATATTACATTGTTTTGATGCAATTTAGATGGAATGTGAGAATGTGACTCTCTGCAACTTGCTCATGGCTGTTGTTTTTACTACAGAAGAAGGCCTCAGATCTTCCATCTTTTATGCATATGCATTATGATAGTCCTGTCCAAAATCACAAAAACAAAACAAACAAAAAACCCCAAAAACCTATGGCAGAGCAAGAAGTAGAACCCAACTTTTTTGGCTTCCAGGTTAATGCCTTAACCATGGGAGAACATCCTTTGTTTTTCCAACCCTCTACTTAAGCCACTGCCGATGCTGTATACTGAATGAAGCAGAGGATCCTCCTCAAGAATAGATGGCACATGATCATGTAATCAAAGGCTATATCCAAATACATGCATACAAGACAAAGCCAGGTGACTGTTTAGTCATTAGACAGTGTAGCCAAGCACAAAGCTTTGGCAAACCTACCACACCCTGCCCCAGGAAAGAGCGGTAGAGGTGAATCCTCCAAACAGCCAATCAGAGAGAGGCTGTTGGGAACATATAAAAAGGAGCTGCTGGACAGAGCAGCTTAGTTGCTGGCTGGAGCCAGGTGAGCAAGAATGGTATTCTTGGCTGGCTGTAGAGAAGCAGAACTTCAACCCTGTGGTTAGGGTGAAGGTGCTGGGGCTGTGGGGAATTGGCCCAGGGAACAGTAGCAGCAGCAACAGAGTAAGAAGGGATGCAGCAGGTGGCTGCTATTTGTAGGGTCCCTGGTTGGAAGCCAGAGTAGTGGGTGTCCCTGGGTACCCCCCACACCAGCCACAATCAGAGTGACTAAAATCTTGAGCAAGGGGGTAGCTCACAGAAGGGTCTGAAGACCTGGAAGAGGGTCTGTAATATTTGAACTTTGTTACCGCTCTGGAAGGGGGGCTGAACTATAAACAGTGGCTCAGCTAGAGAGCCGGGGCACCAAGCAAAGAGTCTCCAGGGAGGAAGCTCTGGAGGTACAGCTCCATTCCAGAGCAGGGGACAATACTTGAGCAAGCCCATGAGGGGCTAAGAGACACTTTGAAAGCTAGCCCAGGAATGGAAATAGCTAGGGTACTGTGATAGGCCCTTATTGGACTGTTTACCCTGGAAGGGGTCTGTTTTGTGTTTGTTTCACATATGGACTGTGTATGATTGGCTGAGTCATTGAAAGCCAGCCCGAGAAGGTTAATTGTTAGCAGGGAGTGCTGGCAGTGGTGCAAGTACAGTGGTATGGTCTGGTACACCATACCAATAAGATATTTATAGCTGGTATGGTGTACCAGAAAGGCACAGGAGGAGCCCGCCTCCAGCCCTTCCATGCAGCTGCATCTCCTGAGTCCTCCTGCCTGGGGTCTGTAGAGCAGAAAGTATCCAGCGCAGCGTGGGAGGAGGACAGAGCCCCCTGCCCTGCAGGTAACACAGGATGGATGTGGATCATGAGGAGGGGACGGGGAGAGCACGGGCTCCCTGGGCTGGGGGTGGGGTGGGGTGGGGAGGAGTCACATGGGGAGGTCATGTGACCCCCTCCCCTTTGTGTGCCTCCTATGAGTGCAGAGTACCGGCAAGAAATGATTTCTACTTGCACCACTGGGTGCTGGAATGCAGGAGCAGACACACCCAGCCAGTAAAGACTCTCACAAGAGGCGAGTGGGCCCTGCCACACAGCCCCAAAGAATTACATTTCAGTAAAGATATTAAAAACAGGAGCATATAATGGAAAGTGTTAGGCAACCTGGATTAGTAACTGTATGCAGGATTTTTGATGTCAAATAATTGTGGTGCTTGTCATAGACATGTGTCGTCTTTCCATGAAGAATGCAAGAGGTGGCTGGAATAGAAGGGAAATGTGGGTTTCCTTAATTTTCCATTCATTCCAGTGTGTTTTATATATACATTTTTTTAGCCTTTGCTTTCAATTTACTTTCTAGCCAATATTTTCTTGAAACTACAGTATTCTTGTAAGTCTTCCCATCCCTTATGTTATTGATACATATTTATAAATTTAAATCCAGTTTAACTAATTGTTTTGTCTGGGAATATAGAAACTGGATTTGTGTCTCTTCAGAAGGCTGATGCACTTTACTTTTCTTATCAAAGTACTGCATGATAAATATCTATTACAGTTATCCTTTGGTTAGCAAATATTATATATTAATATTTCTGTGCTCACAAAAAGGATTTATTTGAGCTTCTAGTACATATCAGCAGATGAAAAAATGAAACTGAAATTAATCCACAGTATTGCATATAAACATAAAAAACTCATAAAAGCTTTTTGTTTGTGCTCTTGTAGCTGTGTTGGGCCCAAGATATGAGAGAGACAAGATGATTACGTAATATCTTTTACTGGACCATATTCTGTTGCTGGAAGGGACAAGCTTTCAAGCTTCACAGTGCTCTTCTTCAGGTCTGGGGAAGGTAACCAGAGTGTCTAAGCTAAAGCAAATTGGGACATATTGTTAAACAAAAGGGGCTCAGACGTGCTGTAGGAGACCACTTAAAATGAAGTGGGCAATTAAGAATTACTAGGTAGTAGGGTATATTAAAAATTGTTGTAATGAGCCATAAAACCAGTGTCTGTTTAGTCCATGGTTCTTAGTGTTTAGCAGAGTTATGAATTTAGGTTCCCAAGCTTGTCTTTTGAAGGTGTTATTCAGGATTCCTTTGAAGAAGTACCGCAGGTATATTGTTGGTTTCATGGTGCATTTTTCCAGAAATTCTTCCTTGAGATGGCCCATTAAGAGGTTTTCATGTTGGGGAGCCATTCTAGTACCCATGGCTGTTCCCATGATTTGCACCAAGTGTTTGTTGATAAATGTGAAGCTGTTGTCGGTGAGGATGAAACGAATGAGTTTGGCAAAATGTTTAGGCTGGATTTCCAAGTGTTGTATGTTATCTGATAGGTATTTGAGGCAGGCAGCAATGCCATCATGGTGAGGGGTGTTAGTCTACAGGGAGGTCACATCCATGGTGGAAAGGATGGTGTTCTGAAGGAGGTTGTTGATGCAGAGTTTCTGGAGGAGGTCAGTAGTGTCTTGAAGGAAGCTGGTCATTGGTGTGGAGAGTGGTTTTTGACATTACTGTCAGTAATGAAGAAATGTCTTTTGCATTTGCAATAGTTTTGGTATTACAGATACAAGTATAGTGGCTAAAATAAAACTCAGTCTTGCAGTGCCTGTTCAATGAAGTCAGTATTGCTGTTATGTGGGTTGGGTTAAATCTCCTTTAAACTCTTATGTATAAACCTCCCTCCCCCCCGCATTTAAGATAATGGTAAAACAGTTAAGCAGGCCACACATAAAAACAAAGGTATCTGGGCGACCACAGAAGAATTAGAACTGTATGGATGGACAGCTTTGCTGAGTATTGTTTTCGGGTAAGTGTGTGTACGGGGAGGAAGCTGGAAAGGGAGAAGTGATGGTAGTGTGGCTCTGAGAGAGAGCTCTCTGGTGACTGAGTGCTGGCTGGAAAGGCAGATTTCGAACAGTGAGGAAAGAAACTGTCTCCTGCTGCTCGATTCTTACTATAGTCAGGGAAGCAGGACTTTTATGTATAGTCATAGGCGCTGACTTCTTCTGGTGCCGGTGGGTGCTCGACCCCTCTCTGCCCCCGGCCCTGCCCTGACTCCACCCCTGCCCTACCCCCTCCCACCCCCATTCCGACCCCCTTCCCAAAATCCCCGCCCCGGCCCTGCCTCTTCCCCACCTCCTCCCCTAAGTGTGCCATGTTCCTGCTCCCCCCACTCCCTCCCAGAGCTTGCTACAGCTGTTTGGCAGTGACAAGCGCTGGGAGGTAGGCGGAGGAGCAGGGACAGAGCGCGCTTGGGGAGGAGGCGGAGGAGGTGAGGTGAGGCGGAGCAGGGAGCTTGGCTGCCAGTGGGTGCAGAGAACCCACTAATTTTTCCCCGTGGGTGCTCCAGCCCCAGAGCACCCACGGAGTTAGCGCCTACGCGTATAGTCATTGTCAATTAACAAGACTGCATCAAAGAAAATACCCATGTATCATCAGTTCCTCCTGCCAGTGGAACAACCCAAATTTTGGCTAGCTGTTTGGGCAAGGAGTAACAGTATCATGATTTCCTTCACCTGAAGTCTATGGTATTTATAAAATTAAAGAGCAACTGTGCTCATATCAAAATAATTTGAATATCTGGAGCAGAACAGAGGGCCTGTCAGAATTTAACAGAATGGCATTTCCACACTAACAAAAAGTTACCTCCTGGAAACTAAAACTGTAAGCAGTTTTGTACTATGCCACTTATATCCATATTAGGCAACCTATAGAAATACCAGCTCAGGAAGAAAGGAGTAACTTGTTTCACTAGCAAAAAGTATTAGGGTTCTAATGCAGCATATGATGTCCATTGTTTTTTGCCTGTCTGCATGCATTTATCATTAAAGAGCACGGTCCTAATCTCACCCCAGTTAATACAAACCCTTTTCTGGGGACAGTGACAGTGAAGATTATAGTTGTAAGCACCTGGATGGTAGCCATTGTAAAGGTTTCAGAGTAGCAGCCGTATTAGTCTATATTCGCAAAAAGAAAAGGAGTACTAGTGGCACCTTAGAGACTAACCAATTTATTTGAGCATAAGCTTTCGTGAGCTACAGCTCACTTCACCGGATGCCTTCAGTGGAAAATACAGTGAGGAGATTTATATACACACACAACATGAAAAAATGGGTGTTATCATACACACTGTAAGGAGAGGGATCACTTAAGATGAGCTATTACCAATGTACATGGCAGAGGGGCATTGCTGGCACATGATGGCATATATCACATTGATAGATGAGTAGGTGAACGAGCCTCTGATAGTGTGGCTGATGTTATTAGGCCCTATGATGGTGTCCCCTGAATAGATATGTGGGCACAGTTGGCAACAGGCTTTGTTGCAAGGATAGGTTCCTGGGTTAGTGGTTCTGGTGTGTGGTTGCTGGTGAGTATCTGCTTCAGGTTGGGGGGCTGTCTTCAGGATAGGTTGTAGATCCTTGATGATGCATTGAGGAGGTTTTAATTGGGGGCTGAAGGTGATGGCTAGTGGTTTTCTGTTAAGTTGTAAATTTCTTCCCCTCTTGAAAGGGAAGAAAGGAGAATCCAGAGCACTAATGTTTGTCATTGAGCAAAGATAAGCATAAAATAAAGCAAGTATGGTCCAAATTACTGTACTACCCATATCAAAACTAAAATACATTTATCTTTGGCTGGTATCTTAATTCAAATCCTATTTGCTGATCAGGTGCTTACAGTGAAAGCCCAAGAAAAAGCAGATAGACTATGGTTGAGATTTTCAAAGCTGAAGATCAAGACACACAATACCTGTTTACATGAATAAATGTTGTGTGTACATCTTAATCCTCAGTTGACCTTCAAAATCTCAACGAATACGTTTCTATTTTTGATCCAGTTTTTAGAATACAAATCATTCTGTAATGTTAAACTAGATATGATCTCCAAATATCATGCTTACAAATCATACAAACTTTTATATTGCGTATCTGTATTTATAAGGCACCTATTACTGTGAAATCTAGACACAAGCAAAGATTATATAAGACAGTGGGAATCTGCCTGAAAAAGATGGTCAAATCCTCCGTGCTTCTATTTTGGATTCTGTTAATGAGGTTGTCCTAGCTTTGGTTCTTTAGGGAATACTTTGAAGAGTGGAGTATTGCAGCATGATCTGAAGATGACGGGACTATTTCAGCTCTCCTTTAGCAGGGTGTAACAGAATCTTGGGCTAGTTACGAAAAAAATTCTTCCACTGGCTCTCTTGGGTATATGCCTGGACTCTGTTAATCATAATGTACAGAACAACTGCAGCTTCAAGAGTGGATGCTAGAAGGAGAGGTGGTCTTTGTGATAGCCAGCTGCTGTGGTCAGAGTAATTGTACTGTAGTTTACTTTATGTGGCCAAGAAGTTGGTTTGATTATGGTTTTGCTTGTTTCTTTAATGCACTGTTTCCTGCACTTTAGATTTGAGGCCTATTTTTGAGAGTACTAGGTACTGAATCTGTAACACTAGGTTAAGTTAGCAAGTCAAGAGATTGACCTAACCCTGGAATAGTCATGTTCTCCTGACTGATGACATTTTGGAATTCCAAGCCATTCTATCATTGGAAAGCTCCTGGATGTGAAGAGGACTGTTTTGGCTTAGGACATGTCTCATAGCTGAGTAAAGCTTCAGACCCTGATCCTGCAATGTGAGTTGTGGGATTGGATCCTTGTTCCATGTTTGAGTGGGGCCCAATTAGCTCTGCATAGGAACAAGATGCTGCCTGTACAGATCAAACTGTATGATCCATACGGTAGTTAAGAACAACTAAATGTTGTTAATTGTTATATAGGTCTGATACTTGTCTGATCCAGGTCTCACCTTCCAGGTATGTAATTAATTAGCATGGGAGAGATTATATACATTTACAAGTCTAATACAACCCCAATCACTAACTGGGTGAACTAAATACATAATTAGTTGCTACCTTTTTTAAAAAAAAGCCACTGCATACTATTGCATCTACCCATTAACACCCAGACCTTAGAGCGTACCTAGCCAATTAGCAAAATCCTTCATCTGCTGTCTGGACTCATTACCAGCCCAACATACACTGAAGTAAATGGAAAAACTTACACTAATTTCAAAGGGTGCTAGATCAGACCCATAAGAGTAGTCTGAATGCTAGTGAAGTCAAACTGGGGTTCTTGTGTTCTAGAGGCAGCATCTTTGCCACATAAACTGAAAAAAACCCTTCCTTTGATATTGCACTAGCAGAGACTCTGCTAAACTTCTCAGATGAAAGTCACTCATTTATATTTCTTAAATCTAACATTTTAACCACCAGGAGGCATAGTTTTCCTACCAATTCCACTAAGTATTGCTGCTTCTGTAATCTCTTCTGTGAAGTGAAATCCTCAAATTTTTTTGATTGGTGAAAAACCCAGTTAAAAACAGCTAAAAACTGAATTAAAGACTGGTCAATATTTTATAATCTAGTTTCACCTCAAACTGCAGAAAAAAATTCCAAAATTGATTCTATATAAGATATTACAATACCTGATCTACAACTGATATTTCTGTATTGCCACTTAGCATAATCAAATCTTTTAACCCTTAAAACATTAAAAAGTTACATGATTTCACAATTTGAATGGATTTTTTAAAAAAGATTATTAAATGTCTTATCAAAAAAGTTACTTAAATGTTTTAAAAACTTCATAAAATTATGAGGTTTTTATCATTCAAAGTGTCACCCTACTAAATCATATAAGATCAACAGAAAGGTTTTAATAAAAAGAGGATATTTTTTATGAGATTACAAGTTTGGTTGATAATGGTAAAAGTGTTGACTTAATATACTTAGATTTTTGTAAGGTGTTTGACTTGGTAGTGCATGACATTTTTATTAAAAAAACTAGAACAAGATAAAATAAAATATAAATATGGCACATATAAAATGGTTTAAAAATTCGCCAATTGACAGGTCTCAAAATGTAACTGTAACTGGGGAATCCTCATCAAACAGCCATGTTTTCAGTGGGGTCCTACAAGGATTAGTTCTTCACTCTGTTATTTAACACTTTCATCAATGACTTGGCAGAAATCAAAATAATCACTGATAGTTTGTAGATGGCACAAAAATTGGGAGCATGGTAAATAATGAAGAGGACGGGTCACAGTGATTCAGAGTGATCTGGACTGCTTAGCAAACTTGTTGAAAGCAAACAATGTGTTTTTAATACAGCTAAATGTAAAAGTATAGATCTAGGAACAAAGAACTAGAAACTAGGCCGCACTTACACAATAAGAACCTCTATCTTGGGAAACAGTGACTCTGAAAAATATTTGTGGTATCGTAGTGGATAATCAGCTAAACATGAGCTCCCAGTGTGACGCTGTGGCCAAAAGTGCTAATGTGATCCTGGGAGACATAAACAGGGGAATCTCAAGTAGGAGTAGAGAGGTTATTTTACCTTTCTATTTGGCACTGGTACAACCACTTCTGGAATACTGTGTCCAGTTCTGGTGCCCGCAATTCAAGAAGGATATTGATAAATTGGAGAGGGTTCAGAGAAGAGCCATGAGAATGATAGAGGATTAGAAAACCTGATTTACAGTGACAGACTCAAGAAGCTAAATCTATTTAGTTTACCAAAGACGAGATTAAGGGGTGACTTGATTACAGTGTCCTAATCACATCAGCCACACTATCAGAGGCTCGTTCACCAGCACATCTACCAATGTGATATATGCCATCATGTGCCAGCAATGCCCCTCTGCCATGTACATTGGTCAAACTGGACAGTCTCTACATAAAAGAATAAATGGACACAAATCAGATGTCAAGAATTATAACATTCAAAAACCAGTTGGAGAACACTTCAATCTCTTTGGTCACTCGATTACAGACCTAAAAGCTGCATTTCTTCAACAAAAAAACTTCAAAAACAGACTTCAGCGAGAGACTGCTGAATTGGAATTAACTTGCAAACTGGATACAATTAACTTAGGCTTGAATAGAGACTGGGAGTGGATGTGTCATTACACAAAGTAAAACTATTTCCCCATGTTTATTCCCCACCCCCCACCGTTCCTCAGAAGTTCTTGTCAACTGCTGGAAATGGCCCACCTTGATTATCACTACAAAAGCTGTTACCCTTCCCCCCCGCCCCGCTCTCCTGCTTGTAATAGCTCACTTTAAGTGATCACTCTCCTTATAGTGTGTATGGTAACATCCATTGTTTTATGTTCTCTATGTATATAAATCTCCCCATTGTATTTTCCACTGAATGCATCCGATGAAGTGAGCTGTAGCTCATGAAAGCTTATGCTCAAATAAATGTTAGTCTCTAAGGTGCCACAAGTACTCCTTTTCTTTTTGCGAATACAGACTAACAAAGCTGCTACTCTGAAAAGTATCTATGTGGTGATCAAATATTTAATAATGGGCTCTTCAGTCTAGCACAGAAAAGTGTAACATGATCCAGTGGCTGGAAGCTGAAGCAAGACAAATTCAGACTGGAAATAAAGTGCAAATTTTTAAATGGTAACAGCAATTACACACTGAAACAATTTAGCAAGGGTCATGGTGGAATTCTCCATCACCCACAATTTTAAAATCAAGATGGGATGTTTTTCTAGAGGATATGCTCTAAGAATTATTTTGGGGAAGTTCTATGGCCTGTGTTATACAGGAGGTCAGACTAGATGATCACAATGGTCCCTTCTGGCCTTGGAATCTATGAAGCTATGAAAAAGAAACACTCACCTGCAATGTCTGTGGATGCAAACCAGAAATTTTTTTTTACCTTACATGCTGTCTGCACTTGGTAAGATAAGACAAAACATCACATGAAGACAGTTCCTACACTGGAAGAACTTATATACAAAACACCTGATCTGCAAACAAGTAACTCTACACATGCAAATAGCGGCACTGCTCCTGTGACAAAAATAATTTTCAGAGTGTTTGCAGGACCAATCCCTAAAAGACAGTGGGCTACACTGACAAATGCATTTAGGTACCTAACTGTCCCTTAAGGTGCCTAACTCCAAATTTAGATCCTTAAAACCCTTGCTCAGCTGCCACCTAATCCTGTAGGTGGCTATGTTTCTGCTAGTAGAGGCTCCCGCATGGTGAAGTTTTTGCTGGTGGACACACGCACAGACTGAAGCCTAAATCCTGATGCCACCAAGTTGCGGTGTTTAAGCCCCGGGGGATCCTTCGGGTCCAGGGTAGTCAATAGGCCAAATGCGGACCACCAGACATGTTTGAATGGACCATGAAATCTTTTTATGTACTTATTATTATTTTTTCTGTAGTCAGGACCTTGACTATACCATGACAAAAAAATAATTGATTATCCCTGCTTTTGGTGTTCCTCTGCCTATCTCACCTGGGGGGCCCTACCTGGCAGGCATTCTCAGAGATAACCTTAGAGCCCACCTATCAGATCAGGCCTTGCACAGAATACAATGAGGAGGTTAGAAAAAGAGAGTGAGTGAATTAGCCTCCTGGTTAGTAAACTCATGAGGAAGACCTACAATGAATTTATATATTCATTGGCCCTGCTCCAATGAATATATAAATATTTTATTCAAAGTGGAACTGGTTCAACAGGAGAGAGAGACCCACCCTAGAATACCTCTCGGTCACTCAGTTGGGAATAGATCTACCTCCACTTGCCTGCTCTGATTTAGGCAGAGGGCAGATCTGAACCTAGCTCTTGCATATCCTGAGTAAGTGCTGTAATCACTGGGCTATTTGGCATAAGAGGGATGCTCACCACCACCTCCACATGAATCCCAACAGGGGCATCATTTCAGAAAATTTCAGGAAGTGGGGGAAGTTGCATCAGCATCCCTGTTAGTGAGCCAGTCCCATCCTGGAAAGGTTGATGAGGTGATGGGTCAGTCCTATCCCAAAACGTAAAGGGGTGGTGGGAGATTTCTCACCTTCAGCCGGCCTAGGGAGGGATTGGCGGCTGGCTTCCTCAGCCCAGACTACAGCAGAGGCTTCCTGTCCTACTTGTGGGGAGAGGTGGTGGGGATGCCCACAACATTGTGATTAGGAGCCCTGTCCCCCACTTGTCCCACAGCAGCCCCTGAAAGCTGAGACACCACAGCAGTGGCTGGCAAGGAGCTATGAAAAACCAGGAGTGGAGGGGGGCAATTACCTTTTCTGCCTCATAGCCAATTATGCCCTGAATCCCAAGCAGAGACAGGTGCCTAACTTCCTTTGAAAAAGGTGGGGCTCTTGGTGGAATTTCCTGAGGACTAGCTTAGGCCACTCTCCACTCAGTATCTGGCTTCTGTCAATCCCATTCTTAGGTGCCTAATTTTCCTCATTTGTTGTATAGGGAGAGTGAGTGTTTAACTCTGGGCTGAGGATTCCCCAGGGCAGCAGGGTGCCTAAAGTTGGGTGTTGCGTTGCAGTGCAGAGCCTTAGTCCCTGCTGAAAGAACTAGCCCCAGCAGGAGACTGCATAGAGGAAGAAGGGATACTGGTTAGGAGAGAAAGGCAGACAGATATTCGATACCCAGTCCTTGTATGTACCTCTACTGTGAATAACATCTGTTGTTTGCATTGCACTATATATTTTTATTTATTTCTTTTTTTGTTTGCAGCTGAGAAACTGAAATAGACTAAGGGTGGCAGTGACCCTGCCTGGGGTTTTTTCCCACTGCCGCCCACTATCAGCCTCCCTCATAAACTAGGATTGACTCAGGTTTTCTCTGTGACTCTTGCTGCCTCTTGGTACTGTTATCTGCAGGAGTCTTCTTACCTCCTCCTCCCCCCGGCCCGGCCCTGCTCTGCTACGTCCCAGGGTCAGGAGCGGTCCGTGCAGCCGGCGCAGTCCCAGCGCTGGCTGCAGGGTGTCCGGGGCGCAGAGGAGCTTGCTGGGCTCTTAGCTGCTCGCACTGCCGTGGGCTTTGTTCTCCCCCTTCCCGGAGAGAGCAGCGCCCCCGCTTCGCGCGGCCTGCTCCCCCCGGCCTGCTCCGGGCCGACAAAGGGCACGTGGCTGGGCGGCTCCCCGGGCCCGGCTCACTTGAGGGACGTTTAACATTAGCCTGGGCCGCGGCCGCGGCCCCTGTTTACATTTCCCGCCCCTTTCCCTTCTCGATCAGGTTCGGGCATCAGGTCTGGGCGGGAGGGGGGCTTCGCTGTGGTTCCCGCGCATGCTCCGAGCTCCCGCGCATGCTCAGTAAGCGCTAAGCGGGCCATCCCTTGACGAGCAGGCCGGGCGGCTCCGCCCCCAGTGCCGGCTCCGCCCCGCCCGGCCAGCTGGGCTGAAGTCCCCTCCCCGCCCGCCCGAGCCTCCCTCTAGCTCAAACTCCGCCTGAGCTCCGGGAGCGGCGGCCGCGGCTGGTAACTTTCCCCCAAGTGCGGGCGGGCGCAGGACTTATGCACCCCGGCTGATCGCGGCCCCGGCAGGGCAGCAGCAGCAGCTCCGAGCCCGCCCCCTCGCCGGGCGGGGGGCGCTGAGCGGCGGCGGCGGCGGTTGCCCCATGTCCCGCAAGGCCAGTGAGAATGTGGAGTACACGCTGCGGAGCCTGAGCAACCTGATGGGCGAGAAGCGCCGGAGGCAGCCGGACGCCTCGGCCGGCTCCAGCGCGGCGGCGGCCGGGGAGCGCAGCCTGATCGCCGCCGAGTCCTGCTCCAGCATCAACAGCCAGGCGTCCGGCGGGGAGCTGGAGCGGGCGGCCCGGCGGCAGTTCCAGCAGGACGAGAGCCCAGGCTTCGTCTACGTGGTGTCGGTGTTCTCCGCCCTGGGGGGCTTCCTCTTCGGCTATGACACCGGCGTGGTGTCCGGGGCCCTGCTGCTCCTCAAGCGGGAGCTCAACCTGGGCGCCCTCTGGCAGGAGCTGCTGGTCTCCAGCACGGTGGGCGCCGCCGCCCTCTCGGCGCTGGCCGGCGGGGTGCTCAACGGGCTGTGGGGCCGCAGACCTTGCATCCTCCTGTCTAGCTGCTGCTTCATCGCGGGCGCCGCCCTGCTGGCCGCTGCCCAGGACAAGGAGACCCTGCTGGGGGGGCGCATCGTGGTGGGGCTGGGCATCGGTGAGTCCTGCGCTGCCAGCCCGCCCCTCGATCCCCGCCGCTTCCCCTTCTCTCCCTGGCCGGCTCCCTTCCCTCCCTCTGCTTCTCTGCCCCGGTTCCCCCACCCCCTCCTGCGCCGCGGCGTGTCCCTTTCAGTGACGCGTGGCTTTGTTTCAGTAACTCGGCAAGTATGACCTGAGCGCTGACAGTCGCTGGCGAGTTCACAGGCAAGCCCGGGAAGCGCTGGGGATGAGGGTGTTTTGGGTCTGCCCCCACCGCACAGGTTTCCCTCCCGGGAAGTGCCGCTCCCGGATAGAGTGACTGGAGTTGAGGTTACATGGGCGGGGCCAGCACTGTTCCTCCAAAGCAGGGGACACTCCCTGCATGGCCCGTATACTCCCCTCCGCTTGGGGCATCTGGCTCTCAAAAGTGGGCGCCCCCTCCCCTAGGGATGACCTGGTTATTGTGTAGCTTGAAAGTGAGAGTCTTTGTTTCCCCTGTGTGCTGTGGAGGAATGACGGGGTTGGCAGTGGGAAGGTACTCAAAAAGAAAAGGAGTACTTGTGGCACCTTAGAGACTAATCAATTTATTTGAGCATAAGCTTTCGTGAGCTACAGCTCACTTCTCATCCTCACTGCATTTTCCACTTTTATGCATCCGATGAAGTGAGCTGTAGCTCATGAAAGCTTATGCTCAAATAAATTGGTTAGTCTCTAAGGTGCCACAAGTCCTCCTTTTCTTTTTGCAAATACAGACTAACATGGCTGCTACTCTGGAAGGTACTCAGTGCTCTTCGGTTTTATGTAGGGTTTTGTCCTGGGCTTATCACTGTAGTATCTGAATGCCTTCCAGGAGCACATTAAGCAGTGTGCTACATAGCTGACCTGTGTGGTTAGTTCTCTGATTTTCTTCCCCGAAGGGAGAAGTGCTGGCAGTGGAGTGGCTGGTTTTGTTAGGTTTTTTTTCTTCTTCTTTAAATGTAAGTATACCTGTTGATATGTGTGTGTTAGAGAAGGCAAAGTCAAAGTATGGGTATTGCACTTAGCAGAAAGTGGTGAGGCTTGTGATGGAATGCCAACTGGAGCTCTGCAGTGGACTCATATAGCATTGGGCAGGTTGCTTCACCTGTCTGCCTCCATTTCCCCATCTGTAAAATGGGAATAATACTACCTCCTCGAGTTGGTTGTTAGGATTAATGTCTGCATATGGCTTTGAACCTGAAAAGTGCTATATCAGTATTAAGTATTTGATTAGTGTGAGGATAAATATCTGTCCCACCACTCTATTCAGGCTCAGTACCTTGGTCTGTGTATTTGGCCAGTTTTCTGATTCTCCTCCATCTACAGTAGATGACTATCTGCATGGGTGCTCTCATTTGTTAGAGAACCATTTTCAAAGTGGAGTGTGGAATGTTGCTTTGTATGAAATTGCCTTTACAGATACTTACTTCTGGAGTCACGTGCCATGCCATAAAAAGCATTAAAGCAGTTAGCTGTGGGAGGAAATGAGCTGTGATGTGTGGGTGGAGTGGCACCTGGATATTTTATGAATAGGTTTTTAATAATTCCAAAATTTGTACAGAATGAGAGATTCTCTCCACAGATCCCTATTCTTGGTATTTACTTACCAGTAAGTAGAAAAGGAGGACTTGTGGCACCTTAGAGACTAACAAGTCCTCCTTTTCTTTTTGCGGATACAGACTAACACGGCTGCTACTCTGAAACTTACTGGTAAGTGTAGTTCTCAACTTACTCAAAATATTGATTAGAATACAACTGTGTGGAGACGGAAAGCAAGTTTAGCAGCAAGTAGTAGCTACCCAAACCACAAAAGAACATATCCTTAGGCCAGGTCTACTCTAAAAAGTTAAGTTGACCCAGTTACATTGCTCATGAGCCACATCATTAAGTCAATCGAACTTGAAGTCTAGACAGCACTAGAAAAATTCTTCTGTTGACCTAACTACAGCCTCTCAGGTAGGTGGATTAACTACAGTGATGGGAGAACCACTGTTGTTGCTGTAATGCGTGGCTATATTTGTTTAAGCTTAGACATAACCTTAGACTGTTCATGTTGGAGCACCCGACAACCATTTTATACTAGTGCCAGTCTCAGGCAAATATTTTAAGCAACATAAGAGCTGATCTTTTGACATTTACCAGATATCTATCAACTACAGGTAGATATGAGAGATGATGAATGTGTCGGAGTGGGATCTTCAAGTGATGTCCTGAGCAACAGAGAGAGGGCCCAGAAACAGCAGCCTCTCCTATTTGTGGACATCATCTTTCCCATTGGCCTCTAGTTGGTGTGGGATTGTATTCCGTCATTCCAGCCCACCTAAGAAGGGAAGAGTGCTCTCCCTTCTGGCTCATGCAGTGGAATGCAGGAGAAGGAGTTCTATGCTATTCCCTTCTCCAACTTCCTGGTGGCTTTTTTGAGGGTCCTTCTCTGTGAATATCTCCCTTGTCAAATCTAGAGGCAAAGAGAGTGATCAAAAGTAGAGAATATGAAAAAATAGATTCTGGATTAATACACTTAAAGAATGTCAAGGTATCTAACCTCATAACAAATGTCCCCTCTGTGGTTCTCTGCTCTGTTGGATACATACTGAAGGTATAACTATGAAAATACACTAATAAGCTAGTAGAAGTTCTTTGATTCAGTTAGACAGCATTTGTTTTAGAAGCCAAAGAATCAGGATTTAGATTCCATTTGTGCTGCCTTGAGCAATGTGAATTGCTGTTTTGTTTGTTTCAGTGTGTAGTTCTTGATACACATCTGTATGGACTGTAAATACAGTTAATTCTGCCTATTTTTTCCCCCAAGTTTACTGGATGGGCTTAATGTGAGCAATACTTACTCCATTTTAATGTTGATGTGGGGGGAGGGTCTGCTACATGCCAAATGAGTCCTAAATAACACTGTGTCTCTAATATTCTGGGACCCACATAGTTACAACAGTGCTGCACTCAACACACGTCACTCTTCAGTTGCCCCACCTCCTCCCCAGACTTAAAGCTTTTATCGCCACCAACCTTCATCTAAGCAAGATTGGACAGGATCTTTGGAGCCCTTCAATGTGGCTCCTTTGGTGTTTTGGGAGATCATTCCTCCTTCTCTCTGTTGCACTTTCAGCCATTTTTCTGCAGAAGAACCCAGTTTGAGACTGAGTGCTATTTCTCAGCCATTGAATGAGCCCATTTTTTGAGAATTCTGTAAGTTGTTAAAAACATATTTGCTGTGATACTATTCAGTTTTTTTTAAAGAAAAAAGTTAAACCAAGTCATAATGAAAAAAGATTGAGATAAAACTAGCTGCTTCGTTTTGTTTGTGCTACACTTCTAGTCAATGTTTTCCAGTTAAATTTACTACAGTGATAATGTACAAAACAATCAGAATATATACTGTATACCCAGGATTGGAAGCTTTTGATGCACCGTTAATACCCCAAAATATTCGGGTTGGGAACGATTTTTTTAATTCTAGACCCTCATACTTCGTGCACTTATTTCTGTATTGTCTACAGTGTCATATGGCTACATACAATATATGTTTTTTGCCCTATATGTTATATCAAGTACAGTAAGGAAAATTGCATCATTACCATAAATACTTTATTTATAATGTTCTGACAGTAATTGGGGTTTATGAACAATTGAAGATGATTAGCACAAATTAGATCTAATTTGTGCTATTTACCTTTTGCATCTGAAAAGTTAAACTTTATTTTTGTTCCAGCTTAGGGCCTCAGTGTAGTCCATGTCAAAAGAAGTTTGCCATTCATTTACTTCAATTAATACTCGTGTCAACGAGACACTCTTTTTGACACTGAAATTAATGCTCAGGATTGTGAAGGACTGTCTCAAATCAGTGCTTGTACCATGGCTTCTGGTTTTGACGGGCATTGCATCAGTCAACATCAGACGAGATGTTGCTGTGGTCTTGGAGTACAGCAAGATCCTGATTGCACCGGACCTGCCAATACAGCAACACCTTAATCTACTGCCGCTCTCTGGACTCAAATCCAAGAAGCCTTTCTGGATACATGTGTGAACGCTACAGGCCAATGGAAAGGACACGAGCACTTGCTGGGTCAAATCATGGGCCACTTTTGGCATCCCAAACAAAGACCTGATTCAAGATCCAACAAAGAGGTCCCGGGATTCTGCTGTTCCCATACTCAGTGGACTGCACTCGATCTTTGGACAATGCACGGAAGGTGTGGACATCTCTTCCACAAATGGAAAAATCAAAGAATCAAGGAATTGTGAGGTACAAGCCATGCGACACATCATGAACAGCTGCTGTCCAATTCATGCTTACAGTGGTAGCACCAGGGGGATCCATTTAGCTACCCAGAAGCTTTAGAATGGCTTTCGAATCTCAAAATGCAATTATCATGCCAGCCCCTTGTTTTTCAAATGGCATACGAAAGAAGATTTACTTCAATGGGACTAGGACAGACTGGTCCTTCGATTTGTTTTGTTTTTGCATTTCTAGATATATAAAGGCCTTATTCTCTGCTCTCTTGCAAAGGTGTTAGTTATGCTGGTGTCAAACCAGAGTAGTAATAGATTTTTGGCTCCATATTTTTGAATGCAATATGGCTTTGTGGGTTGAAGTACAAACTGAAAATCAGGAGGTCAGGGTTTTATTTGTGATAGTCACAGACCTCCTGTGTCACCTTGAGTAAGTGACTTTACCTCTCTATACTTCCCCTTTCCCATCTGTACAGCAGAGATACTGCTTGTCTTGCAGGGGCTTTGTAAAGTAAATGTTCTGAGATTCTTGGATGGGAAGCACTGCAGAAACTGAATAAAATTGTTGACCTCTTTCAAATGTGGCGGTTCTTTATACATGTGGTGATATTTTCATATTGCTTGTTTTTTTTAGAAAATGAGAAGTTAGTCATTCATTCATAACAATCTGAGCGAAAAAGTTATTACTGGAATATGTAATGATCCCAACAGAATTTGAACAACCCACAACCTTCTGTATAAAAGTAATGATGCTGTTATCCAGCAAACTCTCCATAGTTTTTTTTTTGTTAATTTTAGAGTTTTAAATTAGCCACCAGAGGGAGCTTGGATAACCTCATGAAGGCAACAGAAATTTGGAGATAAAGCAAAATGAAGAAATTTTAGTCAGTATTTCTGTCAGTTCAACCAAACTGAAATCCTGGTATTACATATGAAAAGAAAAGGACAGCAGATGAATAACACATTCCTCTTTTTCCCATGTATTTTTGCATAAGAAGTGTGTCTGTTAAAAAGATACTTTTGTAATTCTATTCAAATGTGGTGGTTGATGGTAAACATAAGTGTAACAGAGCTGGGTGTGTTATACAATTCATTCCTGTATGGAAGGCAATAGCAAGGCAGAAAAACACTTTTTAGCCTGCTAATCTTGTGACGTTTAAACCTAGCCTAACTTCATCTGTATGCAGTTTTTATATTCTGGTCGTTATCTAAGATGCAGGTCTCTCTTTAGCATTGTCTATATCCCCATTGCTTTTCAAAAATGAAACAGCAGGCTAGGAAAGAATAATCTTGCATTTGAATTAGGATTGCACTGTTACAGGTGAATGACAGAATTTTGGATCCCAAATGTTATCTGCCTGTATATGAAAAAAAGGTAATAATCAGGACTTTGTATGCAAATTGAACTTTCTTCTTTCTGCTTCCACCCCTGTACCATTGCAAACTAAAGACTGGACCCTGCCCTCAGCTACTTAGTAGAGTATATTTAGTAAAATGAGTTAATGTACATGTGCAATAGCTGTGGTGTGGTCTGAAACATGCAGTGAAGTTCACTAACTCAGCTCATTCAGTCCTAGTGCAACAGTGAGGCCTCCATGTATTAAAACAACCATTTTTTTTAGGTTAGTATTAAAGTTCTTAAACTTGATCTTCACAAATATTGAAAAAGAAAATCTATAAACAAGGAGTATCTTTCAGTTTGTTTGCTTCTGTCACCACACTTAGCTTTTTTTTTTAAACCAGAAAGAATAAGTGTCCACAGTGAAGCTTTCCCTTCTCACCAGTGACTTGCATTAGGAGACATTTCTGGGAAAAAGAAACTTACTGTCCAAGGATTAGTTGAATAAACTTTATGTTGTGTTAGCTCCTAAAGTATGCATAGTCCTTATTCTTGAGATTACAATCTGAAAAAAACTGAAGGGTGGAGAGGAAAGGGAGACTGCATGCAAAGTGAACGGGTTCATGAATTGTCCATGTTTTGTTAATTCCATGGATTCCTAATTCATATTATAACAGTTTTGGATGGGTTGGGGGCGGGGGTTGAGATGGTAGAGATGAAGGGGTTGTTGGAGTGAAAAGTAAGTAGAAGAAGAGGGGAAACTGAGAAATTAAGTGGGGGGAAAAAATGAGGTGCATGGAAGGTCTTGACTTGACTTATTTCTTTGTTTTCCTTTGTACGTGGTTGGTTTACTGTAGTCGGTAGCTCCCCAGGATCAGGGAAGGGAGAAACTATTGTTACTACTTTTGATGTGAGCAGTAGGCCACATTTGGGGTATTGGGGGTTTGTTCCAGTTAGGAGAAATTGGCAAGTCAGGTATCTTGTTTATTTACAAAGTACTCCTGCAGGTATTCTGCACCACTACATGGTGCAGAATTTGCATGGAATTAATGTTCTCCATAGAATTTTATTTTTCCCCGCAGAATTTGTGATTCTTTTCTCCCTCCCTCCCCCCCTCCCCCCCAGCACTCCCGCCTGCTGTCAGTCCCAGCTGCTCAGGGCTGACAGCAGGAGTGTCACTGTATTGTGTTGTTTTGACAAAATATGCAGAATTTTAAAATATTGTGCGCAGAATTTTTTTATTTGGATGCTTCTGGGGGAATTCTGCAACAAAGAATGTACATGAAGACCTGTATCCTAGAATACAATGGGGGACAGTTTCTTTGCTCGGTGTTAGAAGCCTGTCTTTCAAACCAGCACTCTGCACCTAAGTTTTTTTTCCCTCTTAGCTGTGTTTCAGGGCCATGTTACTACCACTTACGTTACTGTCTGCTTGGCAGTCTTTCTTCTTCTCTGACTCTGTCCTGTGTCTCACTCTCATACGCTTACCCAAACAACACCAGCTGAGCCCCTGCCCAAATAGCTCAAATTCCTGAGGGTATACTCTGCAATTAAAAACCTGTGGCTGGCCCATGCTGGCTGACTCATGCTAAGGGGCTGTTTAATTGCAGAGTAGATGTTCTGGGGATTGGACTGAAGACAAGGCTCTAGGACCCTGTGAGTTGGAAGGTCCCAGAGGTCAAGCTGTAGTCCAACCCCAAATGTCTACATCCCAATTGAACTGACCTACAGCCTGAGCCCCATGAGCCCGAGTCAGCTGTCACAGGCTATCTGCGGGTATCTACTTACTGTGTAGACATACCCTGAAGGTCTTGGATGTGTCTTTTTGTTTTGGCTGGAGACATGCTTCTGTGTTTTGTGATGAAGTCCACTTAACTGTCTCAAATGCCTGATTTACAATGGCTTCTTTACACTTAAAAATGTAAGGTGGTAGTTATGCCCCATGCCTAACAGCAAGATTTAACCTATGCCATAGCACTATACTGCTGAAGTTGCTCCTGGCTGTGTCAACCCTCCTAAAGCTCGCAAAAGGTGGGTCTTTATCACTGTTTGAAAAGTTAGGGAAAGTAGGTATGTCAAGAGCAACTTGCCACATTTAGTAGTGATGACAGAACCTCTGTCATCTCTCATTTCCTGAACAGTGCATCAGCAGGCTGTGTGCCTACACTCCATCGGCTGGTCTGCCTTCTGTTCTCCCCTTCCCTCTGCTTTCTACTTTTCTGCCAGTTTGAAGCATACCCTTCCTGTGACACCAGCACTCAAAATGCTTACCAAATGTAGGAAATGTTTGTAATAGATCTTTTCAGCCTCTGTACTTCAGATAGATTAGATAATTTAGCCTTATGTTAACTAACTCACACACACATGCCACGAACACCATATTTCTGCTAGCATCCTTCTTCTGGATCACCATCCTGTCTTGTAACCTCAATAGAGCTAATCACTCTACTGGAGGAGGCAAGGGTTAGGATTAAAAAGGGTTGGGCATCAGAGGTTGGGGTATAATTGGTGGAGGGTCTCCTGAGGGAGATACTGTGTCCTCTTGACAGCAAGGGTCAGCACCAAATATAATCTTGACATTAATGCTTGACCAAAGTATTGTCAGTATTTAATACCAACCTCATTTGTACTCCACTGTTTTAAGATGTTGTTTCAAATGCCCTGGACTAGTATTTATATTGAAAACACTGCAAAATCCCCACTAACAATGTGGGTTTGTCCCTCTCTAGTAGCTACACAACATCTGGAGGTTTGAGCCTGCTCCTGTGTTTTGAACTAAAGGCCTGAAGACCAGATTTTAAAAGCTATTTACGCATTTAGATGCAGATAGGTGCATAGCATGATTTTAAATAAATACATAATTATATATATTCTCCCCCCCCCAAAAAAAAAGGGTGTAGGTGCCTAACTCCCCTGAGCTGAAGCAGTAGGGACTAATGCTTTTAAATCTAGAGATCTGGGGTTCATTCCACCAGAGAGGGGGTGTCATTGTGAACAGCCCTACAAGGGGCAAAGAGCTGAGCTGACAGAATGGGTTACACACTCCTCATGACCAGAGATGCTCGTCCCAAGCCATTCAGATCCTCACATTAATCTGAAGGCATTCAGTGCCTGCATCTAAAAGCATGAGCTGCTAGTGCATGAGCTGAAATACCAGGTCCAAAAGCTCAAAGGAAGTATAGACTCATAAACCACTGTCTGTGATGTAGCCCTTACAGGGTGACAAAGAGCCCCATGATTTAGGATAGGTTACAGTTGCATCTTCTGAAGACTTCTACCCTCATAGTAAGCAGTATATTTGTGTTGTTGCAGCATCCCAAACCTTCTGGCACTGTATTGATGTAACTCCTGTGCTGTTTCCATAGTTTGTCATAAGTAACGTTGTGTCAACATACAGGATGTTAACTTTTAGGAACCTTAACTACTAATACAAAACATAATACCACTTTTAACTCTCACTTGTGCAATTCTTTGGTCTGAGCAGTTAAGACATGTTCAATTTCATTCCTCAGACTGTTCTAGTGCACTTTTATTAATAAGAGGTCTGAAGAAAATGTGACTTTGGAAAATATTTGGTGGAGCTTTTTGAAACAGTTACAACTAACCTCCTTTTATTTTTTCCTTCAAAATGCCCTAGGAAATTCATGTAGCTCATACATGAATATGCATTTGAAATTGATCTTTTAATTCAACACATAGATATTGCATAATACTTTCAAGTTATCATGGAAATCTGTATGTAAACTTTACTATGCGGTGCTAGAGTTCCATTAAACATATTGCATACATTTTTTGTACAATGTGTAGATTAAAGTATTTCAGTTCATGTTATGAAACATATACCATAAAACATATGCACCTCTTGGATCCAGGTTAGCATGTTGTAAAAACATCAAATTTTGCGCTTCCTGACTGTAATGTTAACACGGCAACCTTAACATTATATTAGCATAATGACAGGTTTCAGAGTAACAGCCGTGTTAGTCTGTATTCGCAAAAAGAAAAGGAGTTCCACTCCATACGGCTAAATGCAGTGCCTTGCATAATGACAGGTTTCAGAGTAACAGCCGTGTTACTAAGGTGCCACAAGTACTCCTTTTCTATTAGCATAATGTTTACCTTTAACTTCCTGGGAGGAGGGGGTTGCAGAGGAGAATTGTCCCTGTTAAAATAAAAACAAACGTAATGGAAGACCAAATTGTAACTGTTTTTTATACATATTGCCAGATCCATACAGTTGTTATATATGAGCTCACTTTCAAAATCACTTGTCTCCAAAGGAGGGAGATCAGTGACATCAGTCTAGCAAGCATAAAGAAAATTATAAAAATCATAAAATTACCCAATGGACCTGCAGCGAAACAAACTGCTTAAATGGAAGGGTTTATAAACAGTTGTCAGTAAATAAATATATGGTCAAGGGTATTACTGAAAGGCAACCATAATAGTAGCATGGAGCATGCACAAGAGTGCTTTCTGGTATGGATTATTAGAATTGAATGTGTAATTTTACTCCTAAAAGAGTACTAACGTATATGTCACACTTACGTCTACGGGGAAGACAAAATTCTAAAACATTTTCCTTATTAATTATTAAAAGTGGGCATTGAAATGCCTAGATTTTTTTTTTTCTTTTGAGCTGTGAGAATCACTAACATTTCCATGTTTAGATTCAGATACTTGACCTGATCTAGAAGTCCATTTTCAATAACACAGTGGTTCCGTATTCTTGTGTAAGCGAAGTGAGTGAAGTTTCAGAAATTTTAGGTTCCGCTAATCTTTAGGAATTACATTCAGTAGAAATGTATTGGGCCTCCAAACTGCAGAGCCCTACAGCAGCTCTGAAAAGTGGGGCGTTTTTTCAGTTGGGTTTGCTTATTCTTATATAAGACGGACTGTATTTTTGCTATACGTATCAAGCGTCATGTCAAAGAGGAAAACTTACCTGTGAATTTACAACCTTGTATACATTTTTAAAATATAATTTTACAAAACAGAATGGAAAATGCATGGTAAAGACTTCACTTTGCTTCATCTCAGTTCATTTAACAATTCAGTTATACCCACTAAAACCAATTCACATACCACAGTTAGCAGGGGATAAGGAAATTTTAACAGTAGAGGATGCTTCCATGCATTTAAAAGTGACTAACAAGCAGATGTTTCACTGATTGATTGCGCTTCAATCATTGCTTCATGGCAACAAACTAAATCCCTGAAGTAGATTAATCCTTAAGATTTCCAAGATGTGTATCACTTCCTATGGATGAGCCTGTGGTGGACCATACTTGGGCTAATTAATTCAAAAGTTTTGCCATCCTATTAAATTATGCTTCAAAGGAAGAAGATAAAGAATGGATCACAGCAAGTAGCTATTGTGACATATCCTCCTATCTAAAGGAGATAAGCTATTTCAGTGTGCCTACTGAGTCTGAAGTGAGGAAACCATTGCAGGATTATTGATTGCATGGTACAGGTATATGACTGTCCCTACAATGGTTGAGATACACACGCAGAGCAACACAATTTCTGAAAATGCTTTTGGTGCATCCTCCTAAAATGATATGATGGTGGTTACTGTGCATTCTGAGACCACTGAGGCTCAACTTCCGTAGCACCCATTACTTTTACTGGGAATAGGCTTTATCACCTAGTGAAGAATTCTGAGAGTTGTTTTGCTACAATTTTACAGGATCAGATAGTATCGCTTCCATTGCCAACATACAACAGTTTCCTAAGGGATTGGATGACATGGGAGAACTGCATGGCTGCTGTGGGTCAGAAAACATTTCAGGAGTGGGGGGTATGTGTGCATTTTTCAGTCTCTACTTACGATGGATGATGCCTATGATTTTTGCCTTTGAACAAGCAGTGAGGCTAGTTTCAAAGTGCCTGCTCCAGCTGTTTTCAAGCAGAGATGCTAGCCCAAGTAGAGCACCAGTTTTGGACTGGAATCCAATGTATTTTTGGGGGAATGACTACCCCTGTAAGAAAAACATGAAATATTCATATTAAATTAATTTTAACCATACACTTTTCTGCATGCTTTGTGATTCAGCTTACGTTATCTCCAGAAAAACTCTTAAAGTAGGTTTTTGCTCTTATGATATTACAGAAAAGACTAATTTTAAAAAAAAAAGCCGTGTGTTCTGACTTTAGAAATATCAGCAATGTCAAGCTTAATATGCCAGGATTTTTGTTGGAAAATTTAAGCTTTTAGATATGTATTATGAACTCCCACCTTAACTGATTCTATAACAAGGAGATTCTTTCTCTTGTGTGTTTATAAAAATATGGTTTTAACAAAGAGCTTTAAACAACGTCTAAAAACATCATTTGTCCTTTACTTTGCTTGGCTCCTTACATATCCTAATCCATAACATCACCATTTCTCCAGTCAGCGTTGTCGTCTGGTGTAGACGAGACCTGAATTTCTTATACAAATAAATAAAAGAAAAGAAATTAAACTTTCAAGGCACTCTTTTTACAGCCTTGAGAAGAAACTATTTTTGTTTCTTTGTAGTTCTTCTTTTAGGCAAGTGCAGAAAATCTGTCTGGATATCTTCTAAACCCTCTTTCATTTTCCTTCCTTGCCCAATAGCTTCTGATACCTTCATGTTGCTTCCTTTGTTGTTTACTGCTCTTGCCCAGTGGTTTGCCCGATGGGAAAACGTACCATCTTAACCAATGTCTGTTTGAGGTAGAATAACAACTTGAGCTTGAGCTTTACCTAAAGAGTCCACTCTAACCAGTTTTGATTGCGCATGTCTCCTAATAAAGTCCTAAAGAGGAACAGTGGACTTTTCTATTTTGGATGCTGGGTGGTTCTTGTCCACCTGTTTTTTAATTTTTTGTCTTTAGTATATTCTCAATCACAAAATGAGATCTGACCTTGGATGAAAGTGTTCTTTAACTACCTAACAGATTTTACTCTGCATGGGCTGGACGCTTCTAGGGCTTTTCCTACATTGGCCAAAGTAAGACCCAAATTTCATCACCATTGTAATTCCACGAGCAGAAGCTGTAGTGTTAGGGTTCAGTCATAGTTATCTAGTGTCCCCTAACTCAAACTTTAGATAAACATGGTAGTAAAAACAACCATGTCCTGACTACTTTACAGCTTCTCCTATGGCATGGACTGCTATGATCTATGGATCCCATTTTTTGTTTTGTTTTGTCAGTGTAGACTCTCCATGAGCCTGTAACAATGCATTGATGAAAGAGTTACTCAAAATATTGGCCCATTTTAGGTATCCCTGAGAGAAAATTAGGAGTGAAAAGGACCAATTATTTGTGGAAAGTAAAAAATACACATTGAGTTAGTAAATACGGATGTGAACTCTGAATTCCTGGCAGCTGATGACCAACTATGCTAATGAAGACTTAAAAGATTGAGACTAGGGCGACTTCAGAAATACCTAAAGGTGGCACAAGCCCCAAGAGTGAGGCTTAACCCAACCTGCAGAACACACAAGATGCATCATGGGACACTTGGACACACACGGTGGAACTATTAGACTTTTCTACCATGTAGGGCTTCATCTTTTTGGCCATTCTTTAATGAAGGCGTTCATGCTAACATTCTGTATTTATCATGCTTTTAGCCTAGTTATGATTTATATTCTGCTCAATTACTACTCTTCATTTTCAATTTAATTCTCTATGCTAACCAACCTTTTGAAATATAAGAACTGTAATGGTTGTTTAAGGAATTCTCTGTAGGAGTCTAGCATCCATGTAGAGAGAAGACTGTTTTTTAAAAAAAAAAATTGTTTTTCAAGAGAGTCCGAGAGATCAGCATCTAGGCACTCACTTTAACTGAGGGAGCATTGAATGCTTTAAGGGGGAGCCCAGGCAGAGAGTCATAACCAGGAGGAGTGCTGAGGAGACCAGGTACACTGAATGAGAAGTTAACATCGGACAGAAAGGTACATTTGGCATTTTAAACTTCAAAGCAGGTATCAGAATGTGCACTTTGGCAAATGCTTGCAGTAAGGTACCTTTTTATGTGTTTACAGGTCCTTGCTTACTGGACTGTTGAGGTCAGTAGTAGCTAAGTGAACGCAGGAGTGGGGAATCTGCCTGAGGAGAAAAGGTAAGCCTAGTTTTATTCACTACTGAGTTGGACCTCTGAGATTTTTTTCCTCGTAGATAGATTCCCTGCTCCTGCATTGGTCATAGGTGCTGCTGACCTCTCCAGTCCGGTTCACATTGGGACAGCTCGCCCTCAAGGGGAAGCCGGAAAGTGCAGGACAACAACTTCAGGAACCTGCAAAAGAACTAAAATGTTACAGGTGTCCGGGCATGAGTCGTGTGATGTTTGTTTACATTTTGAAAAATAAGGGTCCTGCTCTGTAGCGATTGTCTCTTTTATGTAAGAGGGGAGTAATGTGTAGATAAAACAAATCCTATCTATTCTAAATCCTAATTACTGACTTAATTCTTGTAGTGGTGTAGCTGGATTGGTCCCAGGATATTGGGGAGACAAGGTGGGTGACATAATAGCTTTTGTTGGACCAACTTCTGCTGGTGAGAGAGACAAACTTTCAAGTTTACACAGAGCTCTTCTTCAGGTCGGAAAGATACTCAGGGCAGGTCTACATTTAAAATGTTGCATCGGCACAACTGCAGCACTTCAGTGAAGATGCTCCTACACCGACGGGAGAGCTTCTCCCATTGGCATAGTTAATCCACCTGTCTGAGAGGCGGTAGTTATGTTGATGGAAGAAGCTCTCCCATCGACATCGTGCAGTCCACACAGTTGGTTAGGTTGGGATAGTGACCGGGTGCCTGGGATAGTCTACACTGAGAATGTCACACTTAGGGCAGACAATCCCTCAAACTGGTGGCTTATTCTATAATTAGATTCACCAAGCTAGTAACAGAAGAGCTTCTGCAGTACCACACTGGTTAACCAGAAGCCAAACACAGTTCCATTTTGGCATTCCAGCCCTTAGTTTCCATCCAGACAAACAGGTGTAATACAGCGAGATGTTGTTGAAAACCCGTTTTATCCTTTGGGATCAGTAAGAACCTCACATATTGATCAGACACTTAACCCAGATCAATGTGTATCTTAGATCTTACCCAAATATGCTGTCAGCCAATTCTTAGTAAACAAACTGAAGATTTAATAATATAAAAGAGTTATAAATGGTTAATAGATCATATACATACAAATGATTGCAAAGTCCTTATAGCAGGTTTGTAGCAGTTATAGAATAGACTGCTGGCTTGTAAAGTCTCTCCGGTAACTTCCAAAAGATTGGATGGTCCTCAGTCCATAGTTCAACATACTCCTTTTAGTTGTAAATCCACAATCCAGGGAATTAAAGCAAGAAAGAGGCAAAGCGGGAGTGTCTCAAGTATATTTATATCCTTTGCCTTGTGCATGGAAATTTATTATTCCAAACAAAGCCCACAGCCCAGGTGAATGGAAAGTTACGGGCCCAAGATGGAGTCTGAGGTCGCATGTCCTTATCACATGCCCCTACATGTTCGATGAATCATGGGGTGGGGAGGCATTGATGCCTCGCTGTCTGAGGCATCCTCAGGAAGAGCTATCTGCATGGAATGAGTTTCTTCAATGATCCATTGTGAGAGTGGAGTGTCCTTGATGTTTCATCAACATGCAGCTATCTAGCCTTAATGTAAATTCTATCTAGCGGGTGTCACCCAGGAGTACAACACATGTTTAAGATACAAGTGCATAGCTAGTATTCATAACTTCAGATACAAAGATGATACATGCATATAAACAGGATAATCATACTTGGCAAATAATAGCTTTTACATTGACACTTTACATGACATACTTTTGTACAAGATTTGTTGCAATTGTATAACAGTGGTAGCAACAGTGATATAAATTGTCATCTTACTTAGACATAGCATCACACATACAGCTACATTGCTCAGGGGTGTGGGTTTCTCACACCCCCTGAGGGACAGTTATACCAATATAGGTCTCTAGTGTAGACCTGGCCTCATAGTGTGTCAGCTAAATAGAAGAGTGGAACGGATAAGGAGTTAACATATGTTGCAAGAGACCATTCAAGGCAAAGTGGGCAGCTAACACCTCTACAGTCATAGGACAAAAGAGGGTTAGTGGGTTACATATTGGTGTAATGAGCCATAAGTCCAGTGTCTTTATTAAGTTCATGATTTTTCTGCTGTCTAGCGGAATTATGAATGTATGTTCCCAGGTTCGTCTTTTGAACGTGTTGTGCAGGTTTCCTTTAAGGACAAGAACTGAGAGATCAGATAAGAGTGATCATTTTGAGAAAAGTATTCACCCACAGGTGATTTTATCTTTTATCATTTTTCTGTGTTTAGTGCATAAAGCAGAGGACTGGGAGTTAGGACTCTGGGGGTTCTGTTCCCAACTCAACAGCTGGCTTGCTTTAAGCAAGTAATTAAATCTGTTTGTTTTTTGCCTTAGCTTCCTTCACTGTAAAGTGGGAATAATACCATCTCTGCCAAATACTTTGAAAGCTCTTTCTGAAAGGTGATATGTAAGTGCAACGTCATCTAAAATCTATTTTCTAAACAACTTTCTTCAAAAACCAGAACTATTGAAAAACACATTTTTAATTATTAGGTTATCTTACGTTGTCACATATGATCTCACTTGAAAAAATATCAGCTCTGGGATAAAAGCCAATGAGAGGCTTGAACCTAAAGAGTAAACTTTTTAGAAAGTTATGAGCATTTGAAAAAGGACTTAACGTCGAAATTCAGCTTCACCTATAAATGTAGTGTCAGTAGAATTACTGTGGGACTGATCCTGCATAGTGCTGAATGTCCTTGACTCCTGTTGAAATCAATAAGATTTGGGAATCATGTTCTCTCTTTAGGCTTTCTCTGTTCCCTTGGTCCATTCCACTCACTCTTATCCTGGGACCAAAAATTTGTTTTTGTTTTTAAAGCAGGCTATTCCATCAACTTTTGCAGGGGGTGTATGGTTAGGCAATTTAGTGTGAGAGATCTCCAGCTTCAACAAAACGGTCTGCTGTTCTGAGCAGAAATTCTTTCCATTCAAGATTAAAATATTGGCTCACATTGTGGGTCAGATATTTGACTCACAGGATGGCAATAAGCAAACTACTGAGGAAGTACTCTCTTCAGACCTTAGCCGTCCTGCATACAGAGAATACTCATGTCATCTGTGAGTTCTGCAGACCTGGTGGAAGATACAAATGGCAAGCTGAGCTGCAGGAATTGCTCTCCTGAAGTGACTGAAAGCTTTTTTGTATTCTTCTAGTGTACCTTTGAAACTTGCATAATTGGAGGGCATAGTAATGAAACTTTCCTGAAAAGTTAGCTTTCAGGCTTGTAGTATTAATTTGAATAAAAACTTGCTTTGCAGTATGTGTTCATACAGACGCTCCCCGGGTTACGCAAACCCGACTTACACAAATCTGCATTTTGGGGAAAAGTTCCGTAAACTAGAAATAGGAGTGTGGGTTTTTTGGTTTTTTTTGCTTTGTTTTTTGCATAATGGTCGGAGATATATTTCCGACTTACGCAAAATTGGAGTTACGCAAGGTGTTCCAGAACGGAACACTTGCGTAAGTTGGGGAGCATCTGTATCTTTGGAACAAATACTAATTTTCAGAAGGTGTTAAATGCAAGAAGTATGACTAACCTAGAGCCAGTATGGACAGAATATAAAGGGACCTAGATAGCTGGAGAGACGGGTAGAAAATAAGAGGTGAGATTGTGGCAGGGCCTGGATCTGTGCAGCTCACTAAGCAAAGCGAACTTTCACTGGAATATTTTCTTTAAATATAAGAGGTCTTATGGTTTATTTTGGGGCTTTTTTATTCAGTGCAAATAAGACGTTAATCTCTGGCCCCATTCTCCTTACCTAGCTGAACGGACTTAATATTACCTTAATGTTTAAACAGGGCAACTCCCGTGTCTCTAGGAAGGAAGATGATGAATTAGCATTCTATGACCAGAACATTAACCCAGGGCCTGAAATTAACCCTCTGTCACAGAATTGTGATGGAGTTTCAGCTTCTGTTTTAAACAGTAACTGTTTCGGGGCCTTCTGGCTGAGGGGAAAATTGAATGTAAACCAATGCAATGTTGGTGTCTTCCGGAGTCTGTAGAGAGTCTGAAACAATAGATCTAAGGTGTCAACTGTGTAGTTCATCTGAGTCAGGGGTCCTATGGACTCCATGTTACCATAAATTGACCTGTCCTCAAGATCCTGCAGAATTCAGTGTTTCTGCCATAGCATTCACCATTTTGTTGCAGTCAAAGTACTCAACATGTTTTGGCTCCCTGCCTTTCCAGGAGCTGCCCACACTTGGCTCTTGTTCTCCAATTGTCCCTCACAAGGGTGCCTTAATTGGATTAAAATATGTTGCCTGAGCCATGGACCAATGCAGGAATCAGGGTACTGGAGCCAGAGTCCTGCTTGTGGCCCAAGGAACGGGGAATCCAAAGCGCTGGCAGTCTAGCTGAGAGCAATGAAGCAACCAAGGCTGACACCGACGAGTTACTGAAGCTAGCTACAAGCTCTCTGCTTTCCTGGCTCATATGGGGAGAATAAAATTCAGAGCCAGGCTTCCTGGACAACTTCACAGGAGCAAGGGATCGTGGTGTGGAGCCAGGCTACCTAGACACCTGGGCAAACCATAGTCAAAAATAATTGTTTGGTTTTACCCTAGTGAGCATTTTCAACTATGAGCTATAGCTATGTGTTCTTTCTATGGGTGGAGGGATGGGAATGAAGGGTTTTTCATGGGGAGAGAATAAAATAACTTTGCAGAATTTTAAGATTCCTGCTGTGGAATTTGATCCCACTGTGTTGAGCACGTGAGGAGGCACTGCTTAAAACATATGCTGCTTTTTCCCCCCCCCCCATACAAAAGAGAAGTTCTTTTCAGAGGATAAAGATCTTAGTTGACTTCCTCAAGTGTGAATAACTTCCTTGATCCGGATAATGTGGAGAACAGATAAATGTACAGGCTAACACCTACCTGGAAATAATAAACTCTCCTCTGTATGATGATATCGAGTGGAAAAGCAAATATACGAAGACTGATTCACCACTCCATTTCACTAGTTTTAGGCCAGCATGACTCCCATTGATATCACATAAGTGTGAAACTAGCGTAACAGAGTGGTGAATCAGGCCTGTGAAGTGATAGAAATAAAGGAGCTACACATCTGAATTTTTGAATGTTGCTCTCTGTAGCTTTTTTTAAATGTTCAGGTTAATAATACTTAAATTCTGTGGTAAATATGCTGCATCGTGCTTAGATGTATATTGGAAATCTTACGCTTTGGGATTTTTCTTAGCTTTAAGGCATTCCTGATACAGTAAGAGAGAACATATTTTGTGATGTTCATTTAGAAACACTTATACTAGTCTTGTGCGTGAGATCATTACTTTTTGTGTAATTTGTTGTATTTCTTACACTTCATTGAATTTGTGGTGTATTTTTCAGTAGCATTGTTGTTAAAGTGAAAGCTTCCCATCTTACTCAGAGCAGTGCTGCATTTCCTGCTTAAGACAAAGGATAAATGGTATTTGAGCAAAAAATATTTATTCTTTTAAACATCTCAGCTGTTTAGCTGCTGGCAGTTGTGTAAACACCACAAATTCCCAACCTAATTGAGTGAGCTAGCCGCACTTTGCAGCATTTTCAGTTTGCAGCTTGGACTTTTATTTGCCCCATGTTATCTGGCATACACTAAATTGCTACTAGGTATGTTTACATATTAAATAGTGTAGTTAGTAAACACTCACCTCTCTTAAGGTGGAGATTTTCACTACTGTTCTACGTGCCTTCTCTGCTGTGCCAGTACACCCCCTTGTAGGACAAGCCAATCTAGTCTTAGTGTTTACCCGCTTGAACCCAGGGCAGGCTCTGCTTGGTGCAATGGCGACTTTGCCTATTATAGCAGAGCATTAGTTCTTTAATAATTCTTATTTAATAATTTAGTTTTTTAATAATTCTAATTTAATAATTAGTTCTTTAATAATTAAAGCTAAGACCAGTTTTCTGTCTGCACATTAGGAGTCTGCACCAGTGCGGCTAACATAGTAGCTGAACTCACAATGAAGCCTCTGTCTAGAGCAAGGCCTCGCTCCCTGTGGCCTCAGAGTGTGAGAGCCTGATGTAGCCCTATCCCATGTGGCAAGGTATTAACCAAATCACTATTCTGCTCCAACAGATACAGCTTTAAGACTGCATGTGTCAATAGAATATATACCTCACTTCAGCATACGATTTTAAATACAGTAGGTTCTGCTTAATAGCAATCCTGACATTAGCAACTTCTGGTTCATGGCAACACCTGTCCAGTCATCAGTCCCGTCCCATTAACATCCCTGTTAATAGGATTCAGATATTCACGGTGGCATGCAACTTAATAGCAACTCTTTTTTTTAAAGGCCCCACTTGCAGGCAGGTTTGTGAGGCTGCAGCCAGGGAAGGCAGTGCCAGTGTAATGCTGACAGACCCTGGTCACTGGCGGGTGGGATCGAACCTGGGGCTTCTGGAGCTTAGTGCATGAGCCTCTGCAGCATGAGCTAAAAGCCAACTGCCTGTTAGCTAAGATTAGTGGTCTCGGTGCCACTAGATGGGACAGAACACCACACCCAGGAGGTGTGTGGGTTACACTAGTATTTGCCTTCCTTGGCTGCAGCCTTTAAACCAGTCTGTGGCCTGTGCTCAGCCTGTCCCAGCACTCCCTTCTGGGGCTGTAGCCTGGCAAACCTGCCTGCTCATATTGACTACACAGGAGGTAAAGGGCGGTGGGCTGGGAAGGGAGGCTGCAGACCAAGTAGCCCAGATGTCGAAGCTGCATGGTACCACTCCCTGCATTATCAAGGCTGTGCCCTGCTGGGGGAAGGAATCGCTGTGACATGCTGAGTCCTGACCCCCGGAGAGCACAGACAAAGGTACAAGTGCAGCTCCACAGGCTCCCAGTGCCCCTTCTCCCTATAGAAAATTCTGGCATCCAGTCTGCAGCCCCTCTGCCCGCTTGCAGGATTGCAGCCAGGAAAGGCATGTCCCAGCGCTTCCTTCCCTGGCAGTTGTCTTGAAAACCTGCCTTCCACTTATTGGCAAATGCCAGGTAATGGCAACTTTTTGCTGGCAATTGAGGGTTCCAGAAAGAAGGACCTGAGGGAGCACGGAGTCACCTGGGCATTTTATACCAGTGCTATGAGAGCACGGCACAAGAGGGCTCGAGAGATGCTTCGACTGGTACCACTGAGGGAAAAATTTCTGGCAACTGTGCTTGGGGCATGCACACACACCTAGTGTGGAATGGGCATGTGCAACATATCTCGAAGAACAACCGTTATGGAAGGTTAGTAACCGTTTTTCCCAGTGAGTGTTAAAAAAAAAACAAACAAAAAAACCCTTCTAAAACAGTTATAAAGGAGAGAAGTCCAAACCCATTCTCTATGAATGCATAAGGTTCTTGGATTTGAACTCTGGAAATTTTAAAAGATAAGGTGCAACTTTGTTATCTGCATGTGTAGTAAGCGGTAGAAAGCTGAGTGGTTCATTGTAGATAAGCCCATTGTATTTGGCAGCACAAGACAACAGCAATAGTTCTAGTTCTTGTTACGTTACATTGGGGTCAGTGCTACTAAGGAAAGGCATAGGCAGGATTGTATGGTTAGAAAAATCATATGGGAATTTTCTACATGAATGCCTGGAATAATAACAGGACGGTATTGGAGAATGTGGATGTACTATGAAGGCACTGTACATGTATAAGCCTCTGTCATCACCTATGGAAAAAGCTTGTAACACTGATTGTAATTTTAAGTAGTGCAGTTAAAATGCTGTAATATTCTTTCTTTTCATAGCACAATAACTTTGCCTGACACTTTGCAGAAATGTGAAAAGACATGGTCTCTGCACCAGAGAGTTTATAATCCAAGCTGGACGGATATGGAAAAAGGAAGAGGGGAGGTAAAGTTGAAATAAAGCCAATGTGAGTCACCTAGCTGGTTCCTAGTCAGCTGCCAGCATCTGGCACTAAAATGCACTTTGGCCCAGATCCACAAAGGATTCCAGTGGAAGTTAGGAGCCTAAATAGATTTGTGGATCTGGGCCTTACTGATTGTAGCTAACTAGAAGAGCCACCAATTGCTCCTTTCCCTCCTACAATTGCCACATTAGGACTTGGCTGCATCCCCAAACTAGTTCTCTTCCATTTGGCAACAAGGGCTCTGTCTGTCTCCCTAATGCTGTTCTGCATCCCCTGTCATTAGAGCAGCACCAGCAGCTCTTGCCTTGATGTAAGGAAGAGATTTTAAGAGAAGGTCTTAAAAAGAACAGAAAAAGACATCTGGCTAGACCCAAGTAGGGATTGCAATATAATTAAGCTTTCAAAGTTCAAGAAGTTTTGACTGATGCTTCCTTTTTATAGTCAGGTGAGCTGCAGGTCCAGTTTATGTGGAGCAGGTTGAGATGCCGTCTCCACCTTCTTTTGAAAGGAGTTATGGGAGGAGAATGACAGGTCACTGTATCCTTCCTGGAGTATTAGAAATCTGACAACAAAAGCCTTGTAGTTGAGGATACTCTTATAAAGCAGGTCTGTGTTAACAGACTGTACAAAAAGCTTCAACTTCTCTACTTCTGCTGTTAAATTTGAGAGGGTCCCATAATATAAAAGATAGGAGAGGGTCCTTCCCCATCTCTCTTAGAGGGGTAAGCACTGAGCTGTGGCTCCAGGCAGAGTGCATTGATCTAGACTCCATGCACTCTACTTGACTTAGTCTTCTGTCTGGTCAGACTCAGTTCATGGTTCCCCTATGGCCTGTTCGCACGGGCATATGTGGAAGAACTTTGAGGGCTTCTTACACTTTTTTTGCAAACGCTTAAGGAGTACAAAATCTGTACATTTGGGATATCTTTAGTCTATCTTATAGAAAACCTATTTTCAGTTTTTTCTTTGGTATTTCTGATGTCATTTCACTTAAAACTGGAAACCCTCATTGCAATGTCTTTTTGTTGCATGTGTATAAATCAGCCATCCTAGAAGATTAGAGTTGGAAGAGACCTCAAGAGGTCATCTCGTCCAATCCCCTGCTCAAAGCAGGACCAACCCCAACTAAATCATCCCAGCCAGGGCTTTGTCAAGTTGGGCCTTAAAAACCTCTAAGGATGGTGTCAAGGTTCCTCCCCCACTCTGGACTCTAGGGTACAGATGTGGCGACCTGCATGAAAAACCTCCTAAGCTTATCTTTACCAGCTTAGGTCAAAACTTCCCCAAGGTACAAAATATTCCACCCGTTGTCCTTGGACTGGCCGCTACCACCACCAAACTAATACTGGTTACTGGGGAAGAGCTGTTTGGACGCGTCCTTCCCCCCAAAATACTTCCCAAAACCTTGCACCCCACTTCCTGGACAAGGTTTGGTAAAAAGCCTCACCAGTTTGCCTAGGTGACTACAGACCCAGACCCTTGGATCTTAAGAACAATGAACAATCCTCCCAACACTTGCACCCCCCCTTTCCTGGGAAATGTTGGATAAAAAGCCTCACCAATTTGCATAGGTGACCACAGACCCAAACCCTTGGATCTGAGAACAATGAAAAAGCATTCAGTTTTTTACAAGAAGACTTTTAATAAAAAAAATAGAAGTAAATAGAAATAAAGAAATCCCCCCTGTAAAATCAGGATGGTAGATATCTTACAGGGTAATTAGATTCAAAAACATAGAGAACCCCTCTAGGCGAAACCTTAAGTTACAAAAAAGATACACAGACAGAAATAGTTATTCTATTCAGCACAATTCTTTTCTCAGCCATTTAAAGAAATCATAATCTAACACATACCTAGCTAGATTACTTACTAAAAGTTCTAAGGCTCCATTCCTGGTCTATCCCTGGCAAAGACCAGCATATAGACAGACACAGACCCTTTGTTTCTCTCCCTCCTCCCAGCTTTTGAAAGTATCTTGTCTCCTCATTGGTCATTTTGGTCAGGTGCCAGCGAGGTTACCTTTAGCTTCTTAACCCTTTACAGGTGAGAGGAGCTTTCCCCTGGCCAGGAGGGATTTCAAAGGGGTTTACCCTTCCCTTTATATTTATGACAGATGGAGAGTCCACCACCTCCCTAGGTAATCTATTCCAGTGCTTCACCACCATCTGATGAAGTGAGCTGTAGCTCATGAAAGCTTATGCTCAAATAAATTTGTTAGTCTCTAAGGTGCCACAAGTCCTCCTTCTCTTTTTACAGATACAGATTAACATGGCTGCTACTCTGACACCCTCCTAGTGAAATAGTGTTTCCTAATATCCAACTTAGTGTTTCCCAATATCCACTGCAACTTGAGACCATTGCTCCTTGTTCTGTCATCTGCCACCACTGAGAATAGCCTAGCTCCATCCTCTTTGGAACCCCGCTTCAGGTAATTGAAGGCTGCTATCAAATCCCCCCTCACTCTTCTCTTTTGCAGACTAAATAACTCCAGTTCCCTCAGGCTTTCCTCATAAGTCTTGTGCTCCAGCCCCCTAATAATTTTTGTTGCCCTCTGCTGGATTATCTCCAATTTGTCCACATCCCTTCTGTAGTGGGGGGGGGGGAGGGGCAAAATTGGATGCAGTACTCCAGGTGTGGCCTCACCATTGCCGAATAGAGGGGAATAATCACTTCCCTCGATCTGCTGGCAATGCTGCTACTGATACAGCCCAATATGCCGTTGATCTTCTTGGCAACAAGGGCACACTGCTGACTCATATCCAGCTTCTTGTCCACTGTAATCCCCAGGTCCTTTTCTGCAGAACTGCTACTTAGCCAGAAGGTCCCCAGCCTGTAGCAGTGCATGGGATTCTTCCTTAATAAGAGCAGGACTCTGCACTTGTCCTTGTTGAACCTCATCATATTTCTTTTGGCCCAATCCTCCAATTTTTTCTAGGTCACTCTGGACCCTGTCCCTACCCTCCAGCGCAGGGGTGGGCAAACTTTTTAGCCTGAGGGCCGCATCGGGTTTTGGAAATTGTATGGAGGGCCGGTTAGGGGAGGCTGTGCCTCTGCCCCTCTTGCTTCTTGCCCCCTGATGCGCCCCCAACCCCAGGATTCCTGCCCCATCCACCCACCACCTCCCTATCCCCTGACCGCCCCTGCAACCCCCGCCGCCCCATCCAACCCCTCCTCTCATTCTTGGCTGCCACACCCCTGCCCCTTGACCACCATCCCAAACTCTCTTGCCCTCTATCCAGCCCCCTCCACCCCCTTACCACGCTGCCTGGAGCACCAGTGGCTGGCGGCGCCGCCGCAGCCGTGCCACCGCGAAGCACAGAGCAGCGGTTCAGGCCAGGCTCTGCAGCTCGCAGCCCCGCCGTCCAGAGCGTTGCGCCCACAGCACAGTGAGCTGAGGCTGCGGGGAATAGCGGGGGGCAGGGGCCGGGGGCTAGCCTCCCGGGTCAGGAGCTCAGGGGCCAGGCAGAAAGGGGCCCATGGGCCGGATGTAGCCCATGGGCCGTAGTTTGCCCACCTCTGCTCCAGCGTATCTGCCTCTTCCCCCAGTATAGTTTCATCTGCAAACTTGCTGAGGGTGCAATTAATCCCATCATCCAAATCATTAATAAAGATGTTGAACAAAACCTGCCCCAGGACCGACCCTTGGGGCACTCCGCTTGATACCAGCTGCCAACTAGACATTGAGCCGTTGATCACTACCCCTTGAGCCCGACAAACTAGCCAGCTTTCTATCCATCTTATAGTCCATTCATCCAATCCATACTTTTTTAACTTGCTGGCAAGAATACTGTGGGAGACAGTATCAAAAGCTTTGCTAAAGTCAAGATATATCACGTTCACCACTTTCCCCATATCCACAGAGCCAGTTATCTCATCATAGAAGGCAATCAGGTTGGTCAGGCATGACTTGCCCTTGATGAATCCATGCTGACTGTTCCTGATCACCTTCTGCTCCAAGTGCTTCAAAATGGATTCCTTGAGGACCTGCTCCATGATTTTGCAAGGGACTGAAGTGAGGCTGACGAATCTGTAGTTCCCTGGGTTCTTTTTCTTCCTTTTTTAAATATGGGCACTATATTTGCCTTTTTTCAACTGTCCAGGACCTCCCCTGATCACCATGAATTTTCAAAGGTAATGGCCAATGGCTCTGCAATCACATCAGCCAGCTCCTTCTGCACCCTTGGATGCATTAGATCTGGATCCATGGACTTGTTCATGTCCAGCTTTTCTAAATAGTCCTTAACCTGTCCTTTTACCACTGGTGGCTACTCATCTCCTCCCTGTTCTGTGTTGCCCAGTGCAGCAATCTGGGAGCTGACCTTATCTGTGAAGACCAAAGCAAAAAAAGCATGGAGTACTTCAGCTTTTTCCACATCATCTGTCACTATGTTGCCTCCCACATTCAGTCAGGGTCCCACACTTTCCCTGACCACCACCTTGTTGCTAACATACCTGTAGAAACCCTTCTTGTTACCCTTCATATCCCTTGCTAGCTGCAACTCCAGTTGTGCCTTGGCCTTCCTGATTACACCCCTGCATGCTCTAGCAATATTTTTATACTCCTCGCTAGTCATCTGTCCAAATTTCCACTTGTAAGCTTCCTTTTTGAGTTTAAGCTCACTAAAGATTTCATTGTTAAGCCACTGATCAGCCTCACCTCAAAAAGAGTCATAGATAAAATTGAAAATGTCCAGATGGGTACATTGAAGATTACTTAGGTTGAGGGAGATATGTAAAATAATGCATATGGCAGTTGTTAACTTGATGAGCCTGTGAGCCGTGTCCCATAATAGAGAAGGGATGAAGCACTGGATGGAATGGAAAGAAAATTATTTCCATTACAGTCTATTTAATCATCTTGTGACATTCCCCAGTAGAAATAGTTGAGGCAAACCCAGATTTTTTGCAAGAAGGCACATTTTATCTTAAAGACAATCGTTGCCGCTATGTTGGCTAGATGAAGAATCTACCAGCAGTGTTACTTGAAAACCAATTCTTATTCATTCTTCTTTTCAAATACTGGGTGAAAAACCGACTGTTTTCACTATTGTCTTAAGTATTGGTTATGGACAACTGCAAGAGGCCGGGTAACAGACTATAAGGATATAGTGGGTGCTCTGTCACTGAAATGTTCCAATTCTCATGTTGTAAGGAGTAGTTTTTATTACGTTACTGGAACACAATAAGCTGCATAAACTGTAGCCATTACATGGAATAGGTCCCTCTTGGAGCAAATACTCCCCCTGTTTTCCATGTGTGTTGAGCTGCTTTTTACAGTCATGCTCATGGATTTAGCTTCTTTCTCTGTTCTACATGTTTCTCTCAGTCACCTTTTCTCTTTCCAGGTGATGTCCATGTTATCACTTGCCATGGGAGCCATGTTGGTGGCATTATTAAATTGTGTCCTAAATATATCCATAGGACTACCCTGCATTATTTCCTATTTGAGTGGAGCATATCTTTTGAAAAAAAATCTCCTTTTCATCAGATGTAAACAGCACCATATGCCAACCGTCTTGTGTAAAACACCCATTTTCTTCTGTGACCGATCAGAGGATCGCACCCCATCATACTGAACACTGACCTGATAATATATTTGTGACTACCAGACTCTGACAATTGCAACTCCTTATCTAGGAATGAAGTCATGTACCGGGAAAAAGCTTCAGCATAGTTTAGCAGTGCAGGTTCCTTTCCAAGGACAGTCGAGCTCAAGGTCCCTGTCTTAATAGCTAATGCTAATCCCACAGCGGGTTTTCACTGTCTTAGAAATCATCTCCGCCTCTTGTGGCCATGATTTCTTATTACAACTGTATTCCACTGGAACCATGAAACTGATGTCTAATAGGAGGAGGCTAGTGACTACGAGAGAGAACTTTCGTAATAGTTGGACCTAGATGAAGGAAGTCACACCCACAAAGGAAAAGGAAACAGCACTTTCAGAACTACAGGAATCTTACTATTTCAACTTAGCTTTACCTCAAAGTTCCACAAACACACACTACCCCCTCATCCTCTTTCCCTTGCACAATGAACCTTAGAAATTCATCAAGCTATTTCTTCTCCTGGAACAGGAGAGACAGTTTTTGATTTTCACGTACTTGAGAGGTGCTCAGATACCACACTGTTGGAGAACGTTTGTGTACATAGCGCTCTACAAAAGTAAGATTGTACTGTATTGTACCTCTGCATAAATTGTTTTTTCTTTTTTGAATCTGGTATACAAACCACAGCCAGATTAAAACATGAAATATCTTCAGCATAATAGGAAACTGAGTATTAGCTTAAAATGATTCAAAAATTCTTTATAAAATGTGTGGCACTGAAATGTGTGTTGTAGCTTACACAATTATTTAGATATTAGAAAGTGAAGGCTTGCTATTTTTTTAAACAGTAATATTTATAAAACTCAATTTGGTACCGATCTTTATAAATTGGATTTCTGCCACTTGCATAAACAGGTAATTACCTATATGTAGGTATTTCATATTCAGATACATGGTGTCAGAAAAATAAAGGGAAGGGTAAACACCTTTAAATCCCTCATGGCCAGAGGAAAAACCCTTTCACCTGTAAAGGGTTAAGAAGCTAAGATAACCTCGCTGGCACCTGACCAAAATGACCAATGAGGAGACAAGATACTTTCAAAGCTGGAGTTGGGGGGAAAACAAAGGGTTCTCTCTCTCTGTCTGTGTTGTTTTTTTTGCCGGGACCAGAGCAGGAACGCAGGTCAGAACTTCTGTAAAGGCTTAATAAGCAATCTAGTTAGATATGCATTAGATTCTGTTTTGTTTAAATGGCTGATAAAATAAGTTGTGCTGAATGGAATATGTATTCTGGTTTTTGTCTTTTTATAACTTAAGGTTTTGCCTAGGGGGAATCTCTGTGTTTTGAATCTGATTACCCTGTAAGATACTTACCATCCTGATTTTACAGAGGTGATTCTTTTACCTTTTCTTCAATTAAAATTCTTCTTTTGAGAACCTGATTGTTTTTTCATTGTTCTTAAGATCCAAGGGTTTGGGTCTGTGTTCACCTATGCAAATTGGTGAGGATTTTTATCAAGCCTTCCCCAGGAAAGGGGGTGTAGGGTTTGGGGAGGATTTTGGGGGGAAAGACGTTTCCAAGCGGGCTCTTTCCCTGTTATATATTTGTTAGATGCTTGGTGGTGGCAGCAATAAAGTCCAGGGACAAAAGGTAAAATAGTTTGTACGTTGGGGAAGTTTTAACCTAAGCTGGTAAAAATAAGCTTAGGGGTTTTTTCATGCAGGTCCCCCCCATCTGTACCCTGGAGTTCAGAGTGGGGAAGGAACCTTGACACACGGTTTTGTGTCATGACTATTGCAGGACCTAAATTGCAGTCTGTTATACATGACGAGCATAAAATCACGAGGGATGTGAAAGGAAAAACAGATTCATGCTTTGATTGTTTGTTGTGTATGATGTTCATCCACAATATCAAGGACATTGTCAAGCTTACAAATATCCTTACATTGTTTGTTTGAAATTTATTTTAAAAGCTAACCCTGAGAGTCAGACTAGTGATCTGTCAAGCAAGAAAGGATTACCATTGTTGTTAATGACGACAACTGAACTTGGTAGGGGACTCTGGGTTATTGCTCTCATTATTACTCACTGAAACTTTACTGTATTCTATTTTTGTGCAGACATTTTAATAGCTACCCTCTTCATAGAAAGAGGTATAGCTAAAATGGAGGGAAGCTTTTACTTATTTAGGTCTCAAAACACACTAAAAATTAAAAGGAGGCTGTCGGGAAATTGTGGTCCAACTTTTAATTTAAAAATAAGCTGCATAAAATGTTCTGATTAACCTTAGGTTTTTGTAACTCTTTTAACTACAATGAAATCAGTCTCCGATTTGGATCTACACATTTTCCCGGACATTGCTGTGTGAGTATCAGAAAGCGCAACTAACTCGGAAGGGACCATGTAACAGGAGTGAAATTGATAAGTTAACATGATCCAAGCCCAGTGTTAGTTCTTATGTTGTGCCTTTAATTAAATGGTTACTTATGTGTTTCCCTGTTGTTGCATTCATGGGAGAGGAGGGCTATTCTTGTAGCTAACTTAACCATTGTGAATTTGCATGGATAGTAGCTGAATACTCTAGACCAGAAGATAAGGCATCTTCCTTTGTTGTAAAAGTAGTGAACTGATATTCTAAAGTTCTGATCGTATTGTTTTTACCCATGAATATGGTTATAAATTAACTTTAATTATTTTCTCTTAAAGCATATATGATCCAAAACATTTCACAGACCAGCCAACTTAAAGAGAACAGTCCAACCATATAAAGATTTGATATTGATTAAAAAACAGCCACATTAAAAAAGGGTTAAGCTTTTCAGTAAGATACAAATAATCACAGAGAAGCTTTGAACTGGTCTGCCTGAAAATGTTTTTATAGGGAAAAGAAATGGTTTCACTGTATGAACGTAGAGAAGTAAGCTAAACATCAGAGCCTCTTTCCTTACATGTAACGATATAGGCAAAACTTGCCTACCTTGCATGATTAATTCATTCACATTTGTACAATGTTTTGCAATCCTTCTGCAGTGCTATAGCATTGTTTGTTTTAAAATTCAGCTTACATGGTGGTAATACTAATGGGATTGCCTGTCCTGGCATCTCTTTAGTAGAGCCACAATGGCAAGCACCTTTGTAATTGTTTGTAGATCAAAGAACCGGTTTATGGCAGTCCCTAAACACCTTCTAGTATAACAATATTCCTGTCTGGTCTCTGCTGATCCTTCAAATACAGTTTTAAAATGTTGACATCTTATCTGATTTATCTCCCAGACACAAAGATGAGAAGAAATAATGATGGTTGGGGAAGGTCTGAGGGGGGCATATAGAGCCCCTGGCATGAGGAGAAGATTAGGGGACCTGGTATGGTGGGGAGGGAGAGAAGAGGGCCTCATAATCCCTTGCAAGGGAAAAAGGGGTTTCACATAGAGCCCCTAACATGGGGGGGAAGGATGATGGACACACATAGTCCCTAACATAGAAATAGATGGGGATGCAAGGGTGGCAGGGTGGGGGAAAGGGGTGAATGGGGGAATGCAATGAGCTTCTTGTGTGTTCTAGTGACCTTGGCCTACAGAAGCTACAAAGCGTGTGACCCCCTTGTACAAATGATTACATATTAAGACGGCTCAGGGTTAGGAAGTCTAGCAGCTCCAGATTAAGTTAGTCTCCATGTAGCTTTTTCCTTCTTTATCCCTTCCAAAAAAAATTGTGCTTGTGGATATCTAAATAGCGTTCAGAAAAATGCTCTAGTATTTTCTTAAAAGGAGATAAAGGTTTGCTTTATGGTATAATACCATTCCTCTTCTCTTGAAATCCTTAATTCACCTTGAGTTTGATTAAAAATAACCTTGCTCTGTGCTTCAAATGCATTACTGGTTTGTCAAAGGAATGAGACCAGTCATTTCTATAAGCATGTATAACTTTAATCTCTGAAAATGTCATTTTTAATACATTAGCGCTTTGTAGTTTAGCACCCTACTCTCCAGGTTATATCTTTTGAAAGGCAATTTAGCTCATTAGGTATGTCTACACTGCCGTTAGACCCCTGTGGCTGGCCCATGCCAGCTGATATGGGGCTCGGGCTGCGGGGCTGTTTAACTGCAGCCTAACTGTAGACTTTTGGTCTCAGACCTCACAGGATCCTGCTACCTTGAGCCTGGAAGTCTACAATGCAATTAAACATCCCCACAACTCGAGTCCCTTGATCCTGTCAGCTGGCATGGGCCAGCCGTGGATTTTTAATTGCAGTGTAGACACACCCTAAGGGTATATCTACATTATAAAATTGACCTAATTTCATAGAAGTCAATTTTTAGAAATTGATTTTTATACAGTCGATTGTGTATGTCTCCACTAAGCGCATTAAGTCGGTGGAGTGTGTCCTCAATACCATGGCTAGCATCGACTTATGGAGTGGTGCCCTGTGGGTAGCTATCCCACAGTCTCCACTACCCATTGGAATTATGGGTTAAATTCCCAATGCCTGAGGGGGCAAAAACATTGTCGAGGGTGGTTTTGGGTACATGTTGTCAGTCGCCCCTCCCCTCCCTGCCTCCATGAAAGCAGCGGCAGACAATCATTTCGCGCCTATTTTCCTGGGTTACCCATACAGGTGCCATACCACGGCGAGCATGGAGCCCGCTCAGCTCACTGCTGCTGTTGTGAGCATTGTAAACACCTCACACATTATCCTGGAGTATGTGCAGAACTGGGCTAAGAGATGCCAGCACAAGGATGATTGTGACGTGGACATGGACACAGGCGTTCCTGAAAGCCCGGGCTGTGGCAATTGGGACATCATGGCGGCAGTGAGGCTCATTGATACAGTGGAACGCCTATTGTGGGCCCTGCAAACAAGCATAGACTGGTGGGACCGCATAGTGTTGCCGGTATGGGATGATTCACAGTGGCTGTGAAACTTTCGCATTCATAAGGCCACTTCCTTTGAACTTTGAGTTGCTTTCCCCCTCCCTGAAGCACAGGAATCCAAGATGAGAACTGCCCTGACAGTTGAGAAGCAAGTGGCAATAGCCCTGTGGAAGCTTGCAACGCCTGACTGCTACCGGTCAGTCGGGAATCAGTTTGGAGTGGGCAAGTCTACTGTGGGGACTGCTGTGATCCAAGTAGCCAATGCAATCACTGACATTCTGCTGTCAAGGGTAGGGACTCTGGGAAATGTGCAGGTCGTACTGGATGGCTCTGCTGCAATGGGGTTCCCGAACTGTGGTGGGGCCATAGACGGAACACATATCCCTATCTTGGCACTGGACCACCTTGCCAACCAGTACGTAAACCACAAGGGGTACTTTTCAATGGTACTGCAAGCGCTGGTGGATCACAAGGGCCATTTCACCGACATCAACGTGGGATGGCCAGGAAAGGTGCATGACACTCACATCTTTAGAAACTCCAGGCTGTTCGAGCAGTTGCAAGAAGGGACTTACTTTCCAGACCAGAAAATTACCGTTGGGGATGTTGAAATGCCAATCGTTATCCTTGGGGACCCAGCCTATCCCTTGCTTCCATGGCTTGTGAAGTTGTACACAGGCAGCCTGGACAGTAGTAAGGAGCAGTTCAACTATAGGCTGAGCAAGTGCAGAATGGTGGTAGAATGTGCCTTTGGACATTTTAAAAGCTTGCTGGCACTGTATGCTGACTAGGTTAGACCTCAGCATAACCAACATTCCCATTGTTATTGCTGCTTGCTGTGCGCTCCATAATATCTGTGAGAGTAAGGTGGAGATGTTTATGGTGGGGTGGGAGGTTGAGGCAAATCTCCTGGCAGCCGATTTTGAGCAGCCAGATACCAGGGCGACTAGAAGAGCACAGCTAGGCATGCTGCGCATTAGAGAGGCTTTGAAAACCAGTTTCATGACTTGCCAGGCTATGGTGTGACAGTTGTTTTTCTCCTTGCTGCAAACTCGCCCCCTTTGTTGATTTTAATTACCTGTAAGCCAACTACCTTCCCCCCTTTGATCACATCTGGCAAAGGAAATAGTCACTATTGTTTTGAAATCATGCATTCTTTCTTAATTTTTAAAAAAGTGAGATAACTGACAAGGTAGCCCGGGTGGGGTGGGGTGCAGGAGGAGGGAAGGACAAGGCCACATTGCTTATTGTAGCCACACTACAAATCAAAACTGTGGAGTGGCTAGGTGCCTGGAGCCTCTCTTTCTCCCTCCCCTCCCCACAACACATTCTTGGGTGTCTAGGTGAGGAGGATATGGAACTTGGGGAGGAGGGCAGGCGGTGATACAATGGATGCAGCGGGGGTCTGTGCACTTGTTGGCTTTCCTGCAGCTCCAACAGACGCTTCATCATGTACGTTTGCTCCCCCATTAGCCTCCGCATTGCCTCCTGCCTCTGCTCTTCACGCTCACTTAATGCTTTCCTGGCCTCTGCCACTGAATTCCTCCATGCATTAAGCTCTGCCCTATCAGTGTGGCAGGACTGCATGAACTCGGAAAACATGTCATCATGAGTGCTTTTTTTTCACTTTCTAATCTGCAATAACCTTAGGGACGGAGATGATGGAGCATAGAAACATTTACACCTTGGGGGAGATAAAAAGGGAGAGTAAAATTTAAGATACATTTCTGAGAACAAAAGGGAGACTCTTTCACAGTGAATCAAGCAATTCACAGCAGACAGCACATGTGCTTTAGGTACAAGGTCACATTTTGCCTTTTATATTGAGTGTCTGCCAGTATGGTGACACATCACAAACGGCTGGGCAACAAAATTCGGTTTCCAGGCAGCCATGGTAAGCCTTTTGGTATGCGAAGTTGGCTTCTTACGCCTTTGTAACATGTGGGAATTGTTTCAAACCGCAGTGCCATCCTTTCCCATAGCAAGCAATGCCGGTTGGGCTTCACATTTAAAAGGAGGGGCTGCGGTTTTCGGGTGGATGTACACCACATGCCTTCCCCCTACCCTGCTGTGTGGCTGTTCTCCAGGATGATCCCTTTTAGTCAAACGCAAACAACTCAGCATGAATGGGGTCCTTTTACTGTTCCCTTACAAAAATTCCCCTATTTCAACCAGGTGACCATGAATGATATCACTCTCCTGAGGCTAACATGGAAAGATAAAGACCAAATGTTGCTTGAATGTGACCAAAACCCAGGACCATTCACTGCCATGCTTTGTGCTGCAATGATTCCAGACTACTTGCTACTGGCTTGGCATGGTAAAGTGTCATACCGTGGAGGACAAGGCAACCTTCCCCAAAACCTTCTGCAAGGCTTTCAGAGTACCTCCAGGAGAGCTTCATGGAGATGTCCTTGGAGAATTCCCGCTCCATCCCCAAACACATTAACAGATTTTTCCAATAGCTGTACTGGCCACGAATGCATCCTAATTCTTCAGGACAAATGAAACATTAAACACTATTGCTTTTAAACCCTGTACTGTAGTTACAAATGTGCACTCGCTAGAGCTGCCTTCTCTGGCTTCAGGGTTGGGGATCCCGCCTTGGGGGGTACTGACTCCAGGGTGATGAAGAGGTCCTGGCTGCCGGGGAGAATGGATTCACCGCTTGCCTGCTGTGCATCTCTTCCTCCTCCTCCTCCACAAAATCCTCCTTCCTGTTGCGTGAGACTCCCTCCTTGCAGGTGTCCACGGACAGTAGTGGGGTAGTGGTAGGGTCCCCCCTTAGAATGCCATACAGCTGATCATAGAAGTGGCATGTATGGGGCTCTGACCCGGAGTGACCATTTGCCTCCTTTGTCTCTTGGTAGGCTTGCCTGAGCTTCTTGACTTTCACACGGCACTGCTGTGTGTCCCTGTTGTAGCCTCTCTCCACCATGCCCTGTGCTATTTTGGCATGTATATTAGCATTTCTTCTTTTTAATCGGAGTTTGGCCTACACAGATTCTTCTCCCCATACAGCGATCAGATACAGTGTCTCCCTTTTGGTCCATGGTTTGCGATTCTGGGGGGACTGCCTGGTCACCTGTGCTGCTGAGCTCACCACACTGACCAAATAGGAAATGAAATTTCCTGGGGATTTTCCTGTGTACCTGGCTAGTGCATCGGACTTCAAAGCGCTGTCCAGAGCGGTCACATTAGATCACTCTGGGATAGGTCCTGGAGGCCAATACTGTCGAATTCCATCTGCACTACCCCAAATTCAACCCAGGAAGGTTAATTTTAGCACTACTCCCCTCGCAGGAGAGTACAGAAGTCGATTTTAAGAGCCCTTTAGGTCAACGGAATGGGGTTGGTTGTGTAGATGTAGTCATTTTAAAATCGACCTAATGCGGCTAAATTCGACCTAATCCCATAGTGTAGACCAGGGGCTAAGTCTCCAAAAGAGGCAAAAGTCTCTTAATTTTTAAATCCTTGAGAAAAATGTTACATAAATCAGAGTCAAGTGCCAACCCATGAAACCGTTTGTAAAATATATTGAATTACTGGACCGTCTTTTAAGTAAACATAATCAAAATAAGTTCTTTCTGGAAAACTTTAGCCTGAGCCACCCCTTGATGATGATGATGATGTAGTGCCTTAATATCATTAGAGAGAAGTTCTGAAAATATTGTGCTAAAAATAATTTTTTGAAAGCATCCAGGATGGAGCAGATTCAATTAGATGTTAAAAGATGTAGGTTATCAGGGACAAAACAGAATGGGAGCTGTGTCAGTGAGCTGGCAAAAGACTGCATGGTAGAAATATATTTATTTGTTGTTCTGGCACTAGGGCTTTCATAGCAATCTAGAACTTTGCCTATAATCTTTGGGAAGACTATTACTGACAACAGGCAATTTAACTCTTTGTATTCCTTTGTGCTTTTTTGGCTAACTTGTTAGCTAATTCTTTTTGTTGGTTAGTTTTGTTCAATAGACTAGACTGGTGTGGGCTAATCGTACATACTGGACCCTCGCTAGAACATGGGATTTGGGATCCATGTGCGGTACGGCGTTAACGCGCGGACCGTGTTAAAATGAATTCCAATTAAAGTAATTACATTTGGGATCCATGGCCACGACCGCGTTATATGTGAATTCATGCTATATAAACGCGCGTTCTAGTGAGGGTCCGGTTTACTTTTTGTGTGTGTGAATTCATCAGGTGTCTAGGGGATTGTTTTAATACTTTGAGTTTAAATAGGTCCAGGCAGTGTTTTGTGTAAAACTTAGTTTGGCATGAAATGTCATGGCCTTTCTATTCTGTAAATATTCCTAGGCAGCTTCATATGACGTGTCTTGATCAGGATTGGTTCTGTGGCAGAAGTAAAATAGTTGGGATTGCATAGTGTGTCTTCTCTTTCTGTTGGGATGAGCGTACTGAGTGGGCTCAGGAAGGTGTAAGCAGAAGCCAAGTGACTCACTTCCTCGGAGGGAGTGATAATACTTTGTGTGTGTTTCCTGGGTTAATCATGATTGCTTTCCCCGTGGTCTGAATTATGGCATTCCCCTCACAGTTCAGTGCTAGTGTTTTGTTCCTGCCAATCTCATGTAGTCGTTTTTCATTCTGACTGCACCAGTTGATGTGATCAAAGCACGTCAATTTCAAGTTTCTTGATCTTGAACTGAACAATAAAATCATTCATGATTCCATCCAATCCTTATCTTGTAGATCAAATAGGTGCTCTAATACCTTATTTTTTTGTCACCCTCCTAAATGCGTTACCTACTGGTGAGTTTGTGTTAAGTTTCTCTATGCCAATGGGCAGAAGAAATGAGTTGTTAAAGCCCCCAGCCACTGAGCCTTGGCTCTTGAGATGCTACAGCTTGAGCAAATGCTTTTAGCTTTGGAAGTCCTTTCAAGTGACCGGAGACTCCATAGATAACTCTTCCTTATGCTACCTTTCTAGTGCTCTGTTCAGAGACTTACTCTGTGCAAACAACCATGTCCGCCCAAATCTCACTGGCAAAGTTTTTTTTACTCCTAGTTATATATCAATATGTCGGTCACTCTAAATTTTCTCTTCATTAAATACGCATTTTGGAATGCTGTATGTAGCAAAGGGAAACAAATTTGTTTTCTCCATTCCATGGGCTTCCTAGTACACTGCACTGCTTTTCAACAGCCCCTGTAACTTGTGTGCCCGCCATCTCTGTCACAAAGCATGGATCCTGGACTACTCTCTAGTACTGTGATGAGTGTTATGAATACAGCATGCCTGATCCCGCAGTGTTTCATGAGCTGCGGGTCTGATGACAAAGCCTTGGTGTCAATTCAAGATTGCAGTTGGCATTCACGGAGCAGTTGCACATGGTGGACAGTTGATTCTGGGCACGAGAAACAAGCACTGTGATGGGATCGCATAATTATGCAGGTATGGGATAAATGGCTGCGGAACTTTCGGTTGCGCTAAGCCACCTTCCTGGAACTGTGTGCGGAGCATGCCCCAGTCCTCTGGTGCAGGGATGCCAGAATCGGAGCTGCACTCATAGTGGAGCAGCAAGTGGTGGTCGCTGTGTGGAAGCTGGCAATTCCAGACTGCTACCGATTAGTCATGAGTCAGTTTGGAGTTGGCAAATCCACCATGGAGGTTTCTGTGATGCAAGTGTGCGGGGCCATTAATTGCCTCCTGCTATGAAGGACTGTGACTCCGGGCAATGTACCTGAAATATCGGATGGTTTTGCAGCAATAGGGTTCCCTAACTGTGGTGGGGCGATAGATGGCATGCATATCCTTATTTTGTCCCCAGATCACCTTGTGACAGAGTACATCAACAGAAAGGGCTACTTTTTTATGGTATTGCAAGCACTGGAGGATCACTTGGGTTGTTTCACCTTCCCTGACCAGTCTGTGTTGTCAGTGAATGATGCAGACATCTTTAGGAACACAGGCCTGTACAGAAAGCTGCAAGCAGGACTTTTTTTTTCCAGACGAGAGGATTACCATTGAGCATTTAGAGATCTAGCCTACACGTTGGTCCCATGGCCCGTGAAGGAGGTCATCTTGAGAGCAGCAAGGAGCACTTCCAACAACAGGCTCAGCAGGTGCAGAATGACTGAGGAATGTGCTTTTGTCTGCTTAAAGGGCTGCTGGTGCTGTCTCCTCAGGAGCTTAGACCTCAGTGACTGCAATATCTCCATGGTCATAGCTGCCTGCTGTGCACTTGATATCTGTGAAGCAAAGGGGTAGAAGTTTTCCTAGGGTGGAGCATGGAGGTGGATCAGCTGTCTGCTGATTTTGAGCAGCCAGATACCTGGGCTATAAGAGGGACTCAGTGGGAAGCTATTTGGATCAGGGACGCTTTGAAGGAGCATTTTAACAATGAGCCACAATAAAACGTGTTGCTGTAATACGTTGAGCCTGGAATTTATTTTTTATTTATTTATATATTTTATTTTTCCACTGTGGTATGAAACTTATGGTTGTTATAGTAGTGGACACACAGCAATGCAGATACACCTATTGCTACTGTCGCTGAATGTTAGGAGCGGACACCATATGCCGGAGAATAATAAAGTTTTTTGTTTACTTTTCCATGAGTAGATTTTTATTCTACACCCATTCAAACATGCCCATGTAATTCTGACATAAAGCTCATACATAGAGGGAAAAGTAACTTTAAAGGGAAGGAACAGGGAATTCACAAGCACATACTCAATGAGGCTCTCACAGTTGGGTGTATGTACAGCTGTCATTGTGTGTAACCTCCCATAAGGTGGAGGGCCTGGGATACTGCTGGGGCCGCAGAGGATACTTGGAATGTGTCAGGGGAGTGTAGGCAGGTCCTGGAATGCAATTCTCTGGGCTGCAGCGGGAGGCAAGTGCAGATGTGTTCAGCTTGAAGTTCAGTCAGAGATCACAGCATATCTGTTTACTCCCTGAACAGCGTTACCATCTGTTGCTGTCTGTCTTTCCTGTCCTCACTCTCCTCCTGAGTTTTCTCATTGATTGCGAGCACAGAGCTTGGAGAGAAACAATCTGAAGCACCAGAGGATTGCAGCACCACCTGGAACATGTCTTCCTTATTCCTCTTTTTTTTTTTTTTTTCTTTCTTCTCCTTATCTGGCCAAGCCACTCTGCCAGTGTGCATGAGGAGACCCTCCAGGCCACATCTTCAGCTGGTAAAGAAACAATGGACAAAGGTCCTATTGTCAGTACATTTACACCCCTTGATCCAAACAAGTTACAAGCACATGTAAACTTTTTCATGTTCCCTGGGGAGTCATGGACCACGGTGGCAGCCCCAGCCGTGGTGAGTAATGGTTTGGGGGTAGGGGGAAGGGGTGAGTTGGGACAAATGGGGGGCATGGTGCAGCACTGGGGTACCAGTACAAGTCCATAGGGCTATTGTACTGAATACTGGCACCATTTTCCATAGGTGGTGGTGATTGTAGCTGATATCTCACTCTTAATGGTAACCGAGGCTGCAAGGGAGCAGCTACTGCATGCGTGTGGCTGCAGACCAGGTCCGTAAGCAGCTAGCCTATGTGCTGCAATGGTGCCTGCTGAAGTTATTGCCGAGTGGTGGGCAAACTTTTCTACCATGGGGAAGAAACAAGGCAGCCTTCCTCAGAAAACTTCGGCAGAGGATTGCAGAGTACGTCCAAGAAAATTTCCTAGAGATCTATATAGAGGATTGACAGGTCATCTTGTGTGCATAAATAAAGTGTTCCGCAGGGCCCTCTCTGCCTCGCTGTACTGGAGAGTAAGAGGCAGATAGCAACTGTACCTTTATTGGTTATTTCACTACCTCTTCTAGCCTGATTAAAAAAGCAGAACATGAGCAGATATTGCTCGGGCATGTAGGAATGTTATCAGGAGGGCCAAATCGCACCTGGAGCTGCAGCTAGCCAGAGATGTCAAGAGTAACAAGAAGGGTTTCTTCAGGTATGTTGGCAACAAGAAGAAAGCCAAGGAATGTGTGGGCCCCTTACTGAATGAGGGAGGCAACCTAGTGACAGAGGATGTGGAAAAAGCTAATGTACTCAATGCTTTTTTTGCCTCTGTTTTCACTAACAAGGTCAGCTCCCAGACTGCTGCGCTGGGCATCACAAAATGCGGAAGAGATGGCCAGCCCTCTGTGGAGATAGAGGCGGTTAGGGACTATTTAGAAAAGCTGGACGTGCACAAGTCCATGGGGCCGGACAAGTTGCATCCGAGAGTGCTGAAGGAATTGGCGGCTGTGATTGCAGAGCCACTGGCCATTATCTTTGAAAACTCGTGGCGAACCGGGGAAGTCCCGGATGACTGGAAAAAGGCTAATGTAGTGCCAATCTTTAAAAAAGGGAAGAAGGAAGATCCTGGGAACTACAGGCCAGTCAGCCTCACCTCAGTCCCTGGAAAAATCATGGAGCAGGTCCTCAAAGAATCAATCCTGAAGCACTTGCATGAGAGGAAAGTGATCAGGAACAGCCAGCATGGATTCACCAAGGGAAGGTCATGCCTGACTAATCTAATCGCCTTCTATGATGAGATTACTGGTTCTGTGGATGAAGGGAAAGCAGTGGATGTATTGTTTCTTGACTTTAGCAAAGCTTTTGACACGGTCTCCCACAGTATTCTTGTCAGCAAGTTAAGGAAGTATGGGCTGGATGAATGCACTATAAGGTGGGTAGAAAGCTGGCTAGATTGTCGGGCTCAACGGGTAGTGATCAATGGCTCCATGTCTAGTTGGCAGCCGGTATCAAGTGGAGTGCCCCAAGGGTCGGTCCTGGGGCTGGTTTTATTCAATATCTTCATAAATGATCTGGAGGATGGTGTGGATTGCACTCTCAGCAAATTTGCGGATGATACTAAACTGGGAGGAGTGGTAGATACGCTGGAGGGGAGGGATAGGATACAGAAGGACCTAGACCAATTGGAAGATTGGGCCAAAAGGAATCTGATGAGGTTCAATAAGGATAAGTGCAGGGTCCTGCACTTAGGACGGAAGAACCCAATGCACAGCTACAGACTAGGGACCGAATGGCTAGGCAGCAGTTCTGCGGAAAAGGACCTAGGGGTGACAGTGGACGAGAAGCTGGATATGAGTCAGCAGTGTGCCCTTGTTGCCAAGAAGGCCAATGGCATTTTGGGATGTATAAGTAGGGGCATAGTGAGCAGATCGAGGGACGTGATCGTCCCCCTCTATTCGACATTGGTGAGGCCTCATCTGGAGTACTGTGTCCAGTTTTGGGCCCCACTCCACAAGAAGGATGTGGATAAACTGGAGAGAGTCCAGCGAAGGGCAACAAAAATGATTAGGGGACTGGAACACATGAGTTATGAGGAGAGGCTGAGGGAGCTGGGATTGTTTAGCCTGCAGAAGAGAAGAATGAGGGGGGATTTGATAGCTGCTTTCAACTACCTGAAAGGGGGTTCCAAAGAGGATGGCTCTAGACTGTTCTCAATGGTAGCAGATGACAGAACGAGGAGTAATGGTCTCAAGTTGCAGTGGGGGAGGTTTAGATTGGATATTAGGAAAAACTTTTTCACTAAGAGGGTGGTGAAACACTGGAATGCGTTACCTAGGGAGGTGGTAGAATCTCCTTCCTTAGAGGTTTTTAAGGTCAGGCTTGACAAAGCCCTGGCTGGGATGATTTAACTGGGAATTGGTCCTGCTTTGAGCAGGGGGTTGGACTAGATGACCTTCTGGGGTCCCTTCCAACCCTGATATTCTATGATTCAGATGTGTTCCTGCAGTATTGAAGCAAACTGAGTACTTGCCAGAGCTTCCATCCCTGCATCAGGCTCGCCACTGCTGGGATTGGCTAGACTGCTCAGGAGTCAAAAAGAGGTCCTGGCTTGCCATGCCACTGGATCTCCCTCTCCCCTGTCCTCAATCTTCATCCTCCTCTTCCTTGTCTAGCACCTCATCCTCATGGTTCATTCCAGTGACACCAGCCTTCCAAAAGTATCCACGAGGCTCTTGATGGTAGAGGTGGAGTCGCTGCTGAGGATGGCATGCAGCTCCTTGTAGAAGCGGTATGTCTGCGACTCCACACCAGAGTGACTATTTGCCTCCCTTGCCTTCTGGACACCTGCCTCAGCTCCTTGATTTTTATGTGGCACTGCTGTGTCCCTATCACAGCCCTTCCCTCCATTCCCTGAGCAATCTGACTATAGAAGTCAAAGTTCCTACGGCTGGAGCAGAGCTGTGACTGCACAGCCTCCTCTCCCCAGAGACCCAGGAAATCCACCATCTCCATGTACTCCAGGCAGGAGCACATTTGCTGTGTGGAGTCAGTTGCTATATGAGGTCTGCACACTGAGCAAACAGGAAGAGCGATTTCAAAATTTCCCTGGGGTTTAAAAAGGGGTGAGGTGCATACCGGTGTACCTGGCTGCAGGACAGCGGAGTTTGAAATGGTAACCAGAGTGGTCATGGTGGGCATTATGGGGCACCTCCTAGAGGCTACTTAGGTCAACGTAAGTAATGCAGTGTCTATGCTGCCGCTGCGTCACTCTAACTGTGTTGCCCTAAGTGACGCCTATTGCCAAGGTGATTTAATTAGATCGGCGTAGCAGGTGAGTAAAAGCGGTGGGAGGAGCACTGCACTGTGTATACTTCCATAGCTAGAAGAAAAGGAGGACTTGTGGCACCTTAGAGACGAACCAATTTATTTGAGCATAAGCTTTCGTAAGCTACAGCTCACTTCATCGGATGCATCCGATGAAGTGAAATGTAGCTCACGAAAGCTTATGCTCAAATAAATTGGTTCGTCTCTAAGGTGCCACAAGTCCTCCTTTTCTTTTTGCAAATACAGACTACGGCTGCTACTCTGAAACCTCCATAGCTAGGTGAATGTCAGCTGCCTTACGTCAACTTAACTTTGTAGTGTAAACAAGGCCTTAATTTATGGGGAAAATAAATTTAACTTTCCAGATCATATGCCCTTTCATGTATTACATTTGCTGGGCATCCTTTGTTTGCTAATATGTCTGAAAAAGAAGACTGCGTTCTTGCTGTTCTTGTTCTGCCCCTTGCTCTTTCATGAGATCACAGCCTCATTTGCTCCTTTTGTGAACTCTGTGTGCGCACTCTTTTTTCCCTCTGCACTTTGTAGGAATATTACCTGGTAAAGCTGAAGAGCTGCTGGCTTCAGTTCTGGGAATGTGTAAGTATTTCTTACTGTCATGTTGTGTGAACTTTCTTTCTACAGCTCCCTAGGCTCTGGCCCATTCTCTAGCCAGTCTTACCTTCTGGCTTCTTAGCCAAATTTGAGTTTTCCAATTCCCTCACCACCTGGCATCACAAACAAAATTAGGAATTGCCCTGCTTCATATAATTCCCATACTCCTCTGTCGCCACAACAACATAAACCAGTCAAGATTCCTTGCCGAGCCAAACTCCAGTATTTTTCTTGCAATCATAAGAACGGCCATACTGGGTCAGGCCAAAGGTCCATCTAGCCCAGTATCCTGTCTTCTGACAATGGCCAATGCCAGGTGCCCCAGAGGAATGAATAGAACAGGTAATCATCAAGTGATCCATTTCCTGTCACCCATTCCCAACTTCTGGCAAACCGAGGCTAGGGACCCCATCCTGGCTAATAGCCATTGATGGACTTATCCTCCATGAATTTATCTAGTTCTTTTTTGAACCCTGTTATAGTCTTGGCCTTCACAACATCCTCTGGCAAGGAGTTCCACAGGTTGACTGTACATTGTGTGGAGAAATACTTACTTTTGTTTGTTTTTAAACCTGCTGCCTATTAATTTTATTTGGTGGCCCCTAGTTCTTGTGTTATGAGAAGAAGTAAATAACACTTTCTCCACACCAGTCTGTAAAATCATGACCTCTGTCATATCCCCCTTTAGTTGTCTCTTTTCCAAGCTGAAAAGTCCCAGTCTTATTAATCTCTACTCAGACGGCAGACATTCCCTACTCACTCCTAATCATTTTTGTCGCCCTTTTCTGAACCTTTTCCAATTCCAATATATCTTTTTTGAGATGGGCGACCACATCTGCATGCAGTATTCAAGATGTGGGTGTGTCATGGCTTTATATAGAAACAATATGATATTTTTGGTCTTATCTATCCCTTTCTTAATGAGTCCCAACTTTGTGTTCTCTTTTTTGACTGCCGCTGCACACTGAGTGGATGTTTTCAGAGAACTATTCACAAGGACTCCAAGATCTCTCTCTTAAGTGATAACAGCTAATCTAGACACCAACATTTTATATGAATACTTGGGATTGTTTTCCAATGTGCATTACTTTGCATTTATCAACATTGAATGTCATCTGCCATTTTGTTGCCCAGTCACCCAGTTTTGAGAGAGCATTTTTGTAGCTCTTGGCAGTCTGCCTGGTGCTTAATTATCTTGAGTAGTCTTGTATCATCTGCAGATTTTGCCAACTCACTGTTTACCCCTTTTTCCAGATCTTTTATGAATCTACCCTCCTCCAGACTCTGAGCTCTCTGTTCATGAGGGCAGCAGGGAAAGAAGTTTTTTGAGCACATTTGCTACAGTAGAGAGATTTTTTTGTTTAATATTGTGTCTTTAATTCATAGTTTGAATGGGTTATTTCTTGTGACCTAAGGTTAATTGTGTATGGGGTTGTCTGATCAAGACAGCAAGTAAATCTTAGCATGGCTTATGTATAGTGTGAGTCAAAAACACTAATACAGAGTCTCCAAATAGCACTATTACAAATAGACCCATGAGTCTTTAACTGGCTGTATAGATAGGGGAAATTTCTTGTTAGCTGTGATGCAGTTCCTTTTAGAAGTTATACATATCATAGGGCCCTATGAAATCCGTTCTATTATTGCGGATTTTGAATTTTCTGATTTTTTTTTCAATTTAAGTCAGAATTATTTGATACATTGACAATAATTAAGCAGCTTTACCATAAATGCATAGAAATGTTCAGAATTGGATTGCAGTGAAAAACTGATTTAAAAAAAACCCCCACAACCCCTTACTTTATATCTGCAGGATGTTTTGTTTAAATTGTATCTCGTAAAAGTAACATTTTTCAATCACTTTTTTTTAAAGTAGCAGTCGGTAATATCATAGAATCATAGAATATCAGGGTTGGAAGGGACCCCTGAAGGTCATCTAGACCAACCCCCTGCTCGAAGCAGGACCAATTCCCAGTTAAATCATCCCAGCCAGGGCTTTGTCAAGCCTGACCTTAAAAACCTCTAAGGAAGGAGATTCTACCACCTCCCTAGGTAACGCTGGACTCTCTCCAATTTATCCACATCCTTCTTGTAGTGTGGGGCCCAAAACTGGACACAGTACTCCAATGACCAAACTGACGTTGCTGAAGGGTAGTACAAGGAGTCCACAGAAGTAAGAGCCTCTTGGTGTTAATTTAACAGAATTCATAGTTGAATAATTAAAAATACATGCACTAAACATAAAGTAACTTATCCTTGCAGCAGTTAGTGTTGCCATTTTAAATTAAACTCAGTACTTTCAAGCTTCCTGTATTTTGAGGGAATGCTTAAATTAATTTCAAATTTGATTAAACAATTTGAAACTCTCAAGTCAACAGTTTATTGCTGAGTAACGTTACAAATTGGCAAAAATAATTGCATTTAAGTTTGTCATCTGTGCAGACTTCTGCAGTGTGGTTATGGTTAGTCTTTTAATGTTTTCCTCAGAAAGTGATTCCGTCTTGCCTATAAGTAGATTTTGATATTTACTGAAACTTCTCTCTGTCTAGAGAGCTGGCAGGGAAGAAGATGTAAGGTAGGGCAACCTCTGCTACTTTTAGGTACTCTTCCCTTCATAACCTTCCAGTAAGCGCAAAATTCAGTGGATCTGGGATGGGCTCATTCAGAGTACTGTGCAGAAACACCAGCCATTGTTCACACAGTTCTGGTAGGGGAAAGGGGAGAGGCGGTATCTTGTTGTATTGATCAGTATTTTGCTACATTGCTGGAGTCTGCCTGGGATCAAACACATGGATCAGCTGATGCATGCCTGTTTGTTGGATAGACATTCCAGTGTTTGGAGAATTTTGAGAAAAACAAGCTGATAGGCTTCATGCAGATTCTCCAGTATATTTCTTTTTCTTGCTTATGGAGAAGTCATCCAATACTGTTTCTTCACCAAACCCACAGGTTTTGGCTGTTCCAGAAATCAAGTAAGACCCTAGGTCTTCCATAATATTGAAAGCTGAGACAGGTGTAGGGCAGTGGGTACCCTTAAAGAGGGTTAAGGCTGTTTATCAGTTTGGGGCAAGCTTCAGATATGAAAATGATTGTAAGTATCAGCAAATCTGATTTCTCCTGACTGCTAAATGATGTCAAAAGGTTTGTCACAGTCTGTGCTGACAACTTTTTCAAAAAAGTCCTGGTAGAGATCAATCAAAACTGATTAACAAGCATTTAATAGAATATCTCCAAAATCCCACTGTGGTGCTTTTTTTTTCTTTCGGTTAAAGCTATTTAAAAGGATTACAGCATTTTAAACGTTTTTTAAAAATTATTTGTACTTTAAATGATATAAGTTGTTTGTCTTTTCTAAGTACATAACCTTTTCCTAAAGGCCAATGCACACATTATTATAAAAAAGTGTCATCTTAAGGATTTGTCATTATACTAAAAGAAAAAAATGTACCTATGACCATATTTAGCACACTGCAGTCTTGGATATCTGTTGTCTTGTCGATCATCACAGAAGTCTTTTTCCTATGGATTTTGGTCAGCACTGCCACTGCTTCTGATAAACACGTGGCAGGTGAATCTGCTCAAGTGTCACTTTATTTTCAGGCAGTGCCCCTACCCCCGCACTGTTTTAAGAGAAAAGGTTGAAGCTTCTTCATTTTTTCCACCAGGGTATCAGCCTCAGCACAGATGACAAAAATCCTCAACAAACTCCCATCTGGCATCTGCAGATTTCATACTATCTGCAGTTGTTCTCTGTAGCAAGTGAGATCCTCAATGATTCTCATCATATTTGGCATAATTCTTGAGATGGCTTTTTGACATTAGATGATCGTTGGAGCTATCTTTTCAGGTCCAGTCTATTGTATGTTGACAGCATTTGCAGAACATCATATCGTCTAATTCATAGAAGTCATTAGGGAACTTGACTAGCTCTTAACTTTGGTGTCAGGGTGTCATTTCTTAACTTTTTGGACAAGTATTTTCTACTTGTAGAATGCCTTTTAGACATGTTTAAATCATGTACTGAACTATGCAGGGTGGGGGTGGGGAAGGAACTGCACTAGTATTAGCAGGCTATGTCTCTAAACAATGGTCACTTAATCTACGGTGGTGGTGAGGGGCAAAAATAACAGTACAACCTCACTATAACACCCTTCGCAATAGCGAATCTTGGAGTACAGTGAACCCTGTCACTCAGTCCCACCTCGAGTGGGCGGGGGCACAGAGAGCTCCTCCAGCCCCAGGGCCACGGCAGGGAGACCTCTTTATTTTATTTATTTATTTATTTTTTTACAGTTCTGGATTCAGTGTTTGGTGTGTTGATTCCACGATTCTGTCCATGTTCTTGTTTACATGGCTCTCATAGGGCCCTAATATCAATAGTGTGGTTTTTTGTTTTGTTCACTTGCCTTAGTTGGTCTGAACCTTTTTTAGATGCAGACCTTTGCCTATAAGATATGACCCTGCTTCCCTTCCCCCACTCCTAGATTGTGTATACAATAGGTGGAAATCACTAGTGGGCTGGATGAGAAGGTGTGAAGAAGTAGGGCTAATTAGGTCATCATTACCCAGCAAAACTCAGTTGTTCTATACGGTCCACCAGATACCTGCTTCTAAAATTTGCTACTGCCTCTGGGTCTCTGAATATGCAATTTTTCAAATTGAATTAGTAGGATGAGACAGCGTGGAACATATAATCTGGAGAATATAAAAGTTTCCAGGATTGATGATTCCAGAGAATGGTCAGTGACAGGTACAGCACCCACAAGACCAAAGTGCAAGTCTCTACCATTGAAGTTAAAGGACCAGCTCCACTAACCATCGTTAGTAGCAGGCTCTTACACCCCCTGTTTGGGCCAGCCACTAGAGGGTGAGATGATCTCACTCACTTAGCTAGTGTGTTGCAACTGTGTTTGAGTCCCCCCCTAACTGTAGTCACTACAAGTATCACTGCTGTCTTCCTTCACTTCCTGCTTTTATGCTAGGGAAATACAAAAGTCTCACTCTATCCAATTCTTTGTAACTCATCCAGGTTGGACTATGTAGAGTTATTGTGCATTGTGGTTGTTATCTTACACAGCAGGGCTTTCCCAATGCCAGTGGCTTGTACCACATAGTCCTTTACCTGGTCTATTCCAGTATGTTGCTGCTAGGGTTGCCAGGCATCTGGTTTTCGACCGGAATGCCCACTGACTGGGCCATTAAGAATCTGGTTGGCAGCACAGTGGGGCTAAAGCAGGCTCCCTGCCTGCCCTGGCTCTGAACAGCTCCCGGAAGCAGCCAGTATTTCCGTGCGGACCCTAGGCACAGGGGTGATCAGGGAAGCTCCGCGTGCTGCCCCAGCCTCGAGCACTGGTTTCGCAGCTCCCATTGGTCATGAGAGTGGCACCTGCGAGCACAGGCAGCATGCACTGCTCTTGGCCGCACCTCTGCCTAAGGGCTTGACATACTGGCTTCTTCCGGGAGCAGCACGGAGCCAGGGCAGGCAGGGAGCCTGCCTTAGCTCCACTGCACCGTCAACTGGGAGCCGCCTGAGGTAAGTGCTGCCCGGCCGGAGCCCACTCTCCAAACCCCCTCCTGCGCCGCTATCCCCTGCTCCAGAACCACCTCACACACCCAAACTCCCTCCTGGAGCCTGCACCCCACTCCAGAGCCATGAGCTCCCCAAACCCCTCATTCCTGGGCCAACCCCAGAGCCCACACCCCTAGCCTTGTGCTCACTCCCGCACTCCAAACCTCTTGGCCCCAGCCAAGAGTCCCCTCCTGCACCCCAAACCTCTCATCCCCAGTTCATCCCAGAGCCTGCATCCCTAGTCGGAACCCTCACTCCCTCCTGCACCCCAACCCCCTGCCCCAGCATAGTGAAAGTGAGTGAGGGTGGGGGAGAGCGTGCAAGTGAGGGAGTGGGGCTGGAGTGAGTGGGGACAGGGCCTCCGAAGGGGCGGGCAGGGTCGGAGTGGGACGCAGGGCAAGGGTGTGCTGTTTTGTGCAGTTAGAAAGTTGGCAACCCTAGTTGCTGCACAGATGGGAAAGTGCTGCTGTCTCTTGGCACAGCTGCTATGAAACAGTGTTAACTTTTCTCTGTTGCTGGTCTGCTCATCTACACTATAAATCAGTGGCTATCAGCCTTTCCAGACTATTGTACCCCTTTCAGGAGTCTGATTTGTCTTGTGTACCTCCAAGTTTCACCTCACTTAAAAACTACTTGCTTACAAAATCAGACCTAGCATTACACAAGTGTCACCGCATGCTATTACTGAAAAATTATTTACATTCTTGTTACCATAGCCTTATGAACTAAATTAATCGGAATATAAACATCGTACTTGCATTTCAGTGTGTAGTATATTGAGCAGTATAAACAAGTAATTGTATGAAATTTTAGTCTGTACTGACTTTGCTAGTGCTTTTTATGTAGCCTGTTGTAAAACTAGGCAAATATCTAGATGGGTTGATGTACCCCCTGGAAGACCTCTGTATACCCACAGGGTTGAGAACCACTGCTATAAATCACCCCTGTCATGAAGTGATTTTTCAAGGACAAAACTTGAAAATTGTTCCAGGTAAACATGATGGTGCTGGTCAGGTGCTGGCCTATAAGAATGGGACATAACTGGGCACTGAAAGAATAGTTGCTACTAACTGAAGTGGTTGGTAGAAGCAATTTCTTTGTATCTTCTTGTATTTTTTGTGTAGGGGTGGTGTACACATGCATGTGTTCATAGGACATCTGTTAGGAAAAAAATTCAACCCTGGTTTATGCATTAAGAGACAGTATTCAGGAACATAACTCACTTCTTGAGAGAGTCTTCCGAAGTTTCAAAATGCTGTAGATAAATATTTCATAAAAACCAGGACTAAAGAGGGCATACTGCAGAGGTTTCATTTTTTTTAAATTGGTGTAATATTTAAGGTGCTAGTTTGAGGTTGTTACCTCCTGTTGTCCACAGCCTCAACATAAATGGTGAATTATTAGCTGTCCTAGTGAGGATTTTAATCTTAGAGCTGCAAGGCACAGGTTTGTTGAGTATACTAATTTGAATAATGATCAAATGTGCAGCTTCCTTGAATCTTCCCTATTAGCATGTCTAATGATGCACTATAATCTTCTCTGATGTTGACACTGTCATTGCTAATAACACTTCAGTTTTCTGTAACAGCACAAAAAGAATCCTTTCTAGAATATTAATAAACTTGATTAATTTTTTTGCATCTTAATCCTCATATAATAGAAAGTTGTCACTAATGCATTAGTATGGAAATAGCTGTAAAATGCAGTTGTGAAATAGATTGAGGTAACATTAGTGGAGTGGGCGGAGAAATACTGGAAGGCTGGTGGGTCTCTGATTGAAATACACTTCACAGTTATTGTCAAAAATTAGATTGTCACATTTTCTTCTCTGGAACCATTTAAACAGCTTCTCCCTCAGATGCACAGTAAAAGAAGTATGGGATCAGTGTGAAATTTGTTACTCCTTTTAATATGCTAACTAATTTGTGGACTTGTTAAAGGTCTTGTGTGATACACCTCTGATGAAATATGAGTACATTTTTTTTTTTTTTGAAATTTTCCAGCTGGCAACAGTGACTCATTTAAAGCCTGTGTGCAGAGAGCTGTGTCCTTTTTATCAGAAATAAACTATAAACTCTAGGGCATAATTCATGGGAGTAAATTTGAAAGAAAATACTTGATGAAAGTGTCTTTTGGTCTGTAGATTGTGCTGTTCTGGGATCACGGGCGTAGGCAGAAAAACTCTGTGCCTCAAGCCTTGTGTTTTATTCTAACTTCAGGTTGCATGTCTGATAAATTTCTTACATCTTGAGTATTAGACTTCATGTAAAGTGACTGGAAGAGCACATTATTCTGGTGTTCATGTCTAGCTTGGGAAATGTAATGAGGTTTTTTTTTCTTAATTTTTTTTTCCCTTTGGAATTTGCTGTTAAATTGAAAGGCTGAAATCAAAATCAACAAATTTGTTACACTTTTTCATGCCACGAGAACATCTGTTAAGTTGTGCAATTTTCTTTATTGAAAAATTAAAGCATTTAATTCCTGATTTTGTTTCACTATATACTTTTTCATCAAATTGCCTCTGCAAACCCTCTGTGTGCTTTGCTTATGAGACAGAATATTTGCTAGCAGCAAAAACCATGAAGGGCCTCGCTATGTTGGGATTTAGCACATTGTGTAAATTGGGTATACTAAGTGTTTATTTTTAGGGCTGTCAAACAATTTAAAAAATAATTGGGATTAATGGCAGTTTTAATTGCATTGTTAAACAATAGAAAACCATTTGTTTAAATATTTTTGGATTTTTTTTACATTGATTTCAATTACAACACAATACAGAGTGTACAGTGCTCACTTTAGATTATTTTTTATTACAAATATTTACACTGTAAAAAAGTCTTTTTCAATTCACAAGTACGGTAGCGCAATCTCTTTATCGTGAAAGTGATCATTACAAATATAGGGTTTTGTCTTGCACAACTGCACTCAAAAATAAAACAATGTAAAACTTCAGAACCTACAAGTCCACTCAGTTCTACTTCTTGTCCAGCCAGTCACTTAGACAAACAGGTTTGTTTACATTTACGGGAGATAATGCTGCTCTCTTCTTATTTACCGTGTCACCTGAAAGTGAGCACAGGCGTTCGCATGGCACTGTTGTAGCTGGCTTTGCAAGGTATTTACATGTCAGATATGCTAAACATTCATAAGCCCCTTCATGCTTCGGCCACCATTCCAGAAGATGTGCTTCCACGCTGATGACGTGTTCTGCTCGATAACGATCCAAAGCAGTGGATCAGCTGAGTCAGATGCCACCAACAGAAGGTTGATTTTCTTTTTGCATGGTTTGGGTTCTATAGTTTTCAAATTGGAGTGTTAGTCTTTGAAGACTTCTGACAGCATGTTCCACACCTCATCCCAATCAGATTTTGGAAGGCACTTCAGATTCGTAAACCTTGGGTCGAGTGCTATAGCTATCTTCAGAAATCTCATATTGGGGTTTTTTTTTGGTGTTTTGTCAAATCTGCAATAAGTGTTTTTAAATCGAACAACATATGCTGGGTTGTCGTCAGAGACTGCCATAACACGACATATGTGGCAGAATGCAAGTAAAACCATGGAGCAAAAGACATACAATTCTTTTCCAAGGAGTTCAGTCATGAATTTAAATATTTTTTATTTTTTATTTTTTTAACTAGCATCAGCATGGAAGCATGTCCTCTAGACTAGTGGCTGAAGCATGAAGTGGCATACGGATGTTTAGTATATCTGGCACGTAAATACCTTGCAGCACTGGCCACAGAAGTGCCAGGCAAACACCTGTTCTCACTTTCAGGTAACATTGTAAAGAAGCAGCCAGCATTATGTCCTGTAAATGTAAACAAATTTGTTTGTTTTAGCGATTGAACAAGAAGTAGGACTGAGTGGACTTGTAGGCTCTAAAGTTTTACATTGTTTTGGTTCTGAGTGCAGATATGTAACAAAAAAAATCTAAATGTGTAAGTTGCACTTTCACAATAAAGCAATTGCACTACAGTACTTGTATGAGGTGAATTGAAAAATACTTTTTTGTTTCTTTTTTACAGTGCAAATAACTATATTATTTCTAATTACAAAGTGAGCTCTCTATTTTGTATTCTGTGTTGTAATTGAAATCAATATATTTCAAAATGTAGAAAAAAATCCAAAAATATTTATAAGACATTTCAATTGGTATTCTATTATTGTTTACCAGTGTGATTAAAACTGCGATTAATCCTGATTAATTTTTAAAATCAGGTTAATTTGTTTTGAGTTAATTGCTTGATAACTGCAATTAATTGACAGCACTATTTTCATTATAAACTCAATTGTATAGTACTTAGTGTAGATTTTGAATTCATAGTCTCAAGTGAAGCTCTGAAAACTTAATGTTACTAAGTGTTTTGGTGAAAATTGACCTTTTGGTGTCTGTGTGACTGTCTCTACATATGTATGGCCCATGTTTATGTATTATAGTGACTGCTTAATGCTGCAGTAGTGCTCTTCTTACTTAGTCTTAAGTCTGCTGTGAAGACTTGAGTGTAGATAATTCAAGTTGGGCCAACTTTTCTCAGTTTAGGCTAACTCGAGGGAGAGCAGCCGCCCTGTGAAGAATATTTGAGCAGCCCAAAGTGATTCGATTAGTATCTGATGAGTTAGTCTTAAACACAAATTAGCACATCTTCCTTGACTGGTCTGTCAACCTGAGTTAAACACACCACGACAACTGAGTTAAGGGTTTTTATTTATGAATGGGATTGATAGCTTGATAGATGATGGCCAGAAAGGACCACTAGATCATCTGGTCTGACCTCCTGTATATTACAGACCATAGAATCATAGAATATCAGGGTTGGAAGGGACCTCAGGAGGTCATCTAGTCCAACCTCCTGCTCAAAGCAGGACCAATTCCCAATTAAATCATCCCAGCCAGGGTTTTGTCAAGCCTGACCTTAAAAACTTCTAAGGAAGGAGATTCTACCACCTCCCTAGGTAACGCATTCCAGTGTTTCACCACCCTCCTAGTGAAGAACTTTTTCCTAATATCCAACCTAAACCTCCCCCACTGCAACTTGAGACCATTACTCCTTGTCCTGTCCTCTTCTACCACTGAGAATAGTCTAGAACCATCCTCTCTGGAACCACCTCTCAGGTAGTTGAAAGCAGCTATCAAATCCTCTCTCATTCTTCTCTTCTGCAGACTAAACAATCCCAGTTCCCTCAGTCTCTCCTCATAAGTCATGTTCCAGACCCCTAATCATTTTTGTTGCCCTCCACTGGACTCTCTCCAATTTTTCCACATCCTTCTTGTAGTGTGGGGCCCAAAACTGGACACAGTACTCCAGATGAGGCCTCACCAATGTCAAATAGAGGGGAACGATCACGTCCTTCGATCTGCTCGTTATGCCCCTACTTATACATCCCAAAATGCCATTGGCCTTCTTGGCAACAAGGGCACACTGCTGACTCCTATCCAGCTTCTCGTCCACTGTCACCCTTAGGTCCTTTTCCTCAGAACTGCTGCCTAGCCATTCGGTCCCTAGTCTGTAGCTGTGCATTGGGTTCTTCCGTCCTAAGTGCAGGACCGTGCACTTATCCTTATTGAACCTCATCAGATTTCTTTTGGCCCAATCCTCCACTTTGTCTAGGTCCCTCTGTATCCTATCCCTGCCCTCCAGTGTATCTACCACTCCTCCCAGTTTAGTATCATCCGCAAATTTGCTGAGAGTGCAATCCACACCATCCTTCAGATCATTTATGAAGATATTTAACAAAACCGGCCCAAGGACCAACCCCTAGGGCACTCCACTTGACACCGGCTTCCAACTAGATATGGAGCCATTGATCACTACCCGTTGAGCCCGACAATCTAGCCAACTTTCTATCCACCTTATAGTCCATTCATCCAGCCCGTACTTCTTTAACTTGCTGACAAGAATACTGTGGGAGACCGTGTCAAAAGCTTTGCTAAAGTCAAGAAACAATACATCCACTGCTTTCCCTTCATCCACAGAACCAGTAATCTCATCATAGAAGGCGATTAGATTAGTCAGGCATGACCTTCCCTTGGTGAATCCATGCTGACTGTTCCTGATCACTTTCCTCTCATGCAAGTGCTTCAGGATTGATTCCTTGAGGACCTGCTCCATGATTTTTCCGGGGACTGAGGTGAGGCTGATTGGCCTGTAATTCCCAGGATCCTCCTTCTTCCCTTTGTTAAAGATTGGCACTACATTAGCCTTTTTCCAGTCATCTGGGACTTCCTCCGTACGCCACGAGTTTTCAAAGATAATGGCCAATGGCTCTGCAATCACAGCCGCCAATTCCTTTAGCACTCTCGGATGCAACTCGTCCGGCCCCATGGATTTGTGCACATCCAGCTTTTCTAAATAGTCCCTAACCACCTCTTTCTCCACAGAGGGCTGGCCATCTACTCCCCATGTTGTGATGCCCAGCGCAGCAGTCTGGGAGCTGACCTTGTTTGTGAAGACAGAGGCAAAAAAAGCATTGAGCACATTAGCTTTTTCCACATCCTCTGTCACTAGGTTGCCTCCCTCATTCAGTAAGAGGCCCACAAAATACCATTAGTATTTTGCCCAGTTGCCGCTGTAATGAGCTGGTAACTTGTCTGACTAAAACATGCAGAACATAGTAATCCCGCTGAAAGTGTGCCATTAATTTATAGAACAGATTTTTTCACTGAGCTGTACGTACTGCCCATCCTTTCCCCCTGCTCCCCGAGCGGCTACTATTAACTTAGAACCCAGTAATAAACATGACAAGTCCATTACGCTTGGATAGTCTCCCATTTTGCTGTAACAGGTCCTCCAAAATGGAAGAGAGATTCTTGAGAAATGAGAGGGCAGTTTGTATAAAATATTGTTCAAGGAACTGAAGAGTTTTGTGAATGTTGTTCACAGTTGAGGTAATTTCTGTCCAGAAGGCAATATTTTACAGCTATTGCTAGAAATGTCTGTTTATTCATCCTTTGTTTTTAGGAGCTTAAAGCAGTGAGAATACTTTCACCACTCTTTACCTGGCTTTTCTGAAACCTATGGAGTCATCTATTGCTTGATAGTTTAGAAAATAATAGCACCACTAAATTTGAATTTAGAAATTTAAAATAAGAAAAATGAATTAAATAGTTTGTGTATCATTATTACTTTTTTGGTTTTCCCTTTTAATTTCCTGGATAACAGGAAAATTGGGAGTGGTAATATTTGTTATACTCCTAATGCCATACACATTGATAGTCGATCACAGCATCTCTCTTCCCTCATTTGGCTTGCTGAAAAACAAATGGGATTCATATGTTCAGATAAAAATAATCTTTATAGTCCTTGCAAACACTAATTCTTATGAATACCCAGGGTTGAGAGTTCAATCCTTGAGGGGGCCATTTAGGGATCTGGGGCACCAATAAGGGACGGTATTTGGTCCTGCTGTGAAGGCAGGGGACTGGACTCAATGACCTTTTAAGGTCCCTTCCAGTTCTGAGAGATAGGTAATCTCCATATTAAATTAAATAGTAGCAGAAAATCATATTGAGAAAGTGATGTAGTAACATGTGGGAAATTATCCTTAGTGTTAGCAGTACAATGAGTAATTTTTCAGCAGTATGAGGGAATAACTATATGCGTGGTAGTTCTGAGCTACTATCTCTACAAGCACTAGTTTGTCTTTTCCATGACAGCAGCAGAACTTGAGTTATCAGGGCTGAGTGACGCTTTCTCCACACTTCCTGTGCATGGAAATTTCTCATACCTGTCCCTCTATGTAGGATCTGTGGAGGAGCAGGGCTGTATGGAACTGGGGTGCCCAACACTGTGGATATATATTAAAACAATTTTAACTTTAGAGTCAGGATGAGATTCCCCACCAGCACCCACTTTGCATGGGGATGGAGGAACTTATTTTTCTTGAAACACACATTCTTCTGGACAGCAGTAAAATCTAATCTACCCCCTACTTGTTTGATTGTGACGATTCTGCTGTGTTAATCGGTAAAGCATCCCTTAGCAAGAGCTCAACTTTTATCCTACTGTGTAAACTATTACTGACTTTATCCACACTTATTGGTCTAATGCATGGACTGCAGTCTCCAGGCCACCATATATATTGTGAAGAAGCCCCTCCTTCCAGAGAGCTTGAGGTGCCTTTCCCGTGTTGCCAACTCTTATGATCTTATCCTGAGTCTCACAGTATTTGATGTTTTTTTCTTAAAGCCCCTGCTCCTGGAGTCATGTGATTTACATGAAAATCTTATCTATCGTTTTTAAAAAAAAATCAATGCTAAATTTATAGCCCTCATGATTGTAGAGAAAAGCTTGAAATCATGAAGTGAGTGTACCCTAAAGGCTCAGGTAGCATAAGTCAAGTGAACCCCCCCACCCAATGTAGTAATTTAAAAAGAAAGTCTAATTTCTGAGACAATCGTGTGTGTGAGAGAAATATGGAGAGATGATTTTTCAATGCTTGGGCTTGCCAATACTGTCCTTCCTTGGGGCTGAGCCCTAGCAGCGTGCTTGGGAGTCTCAAGGGTATACATAGGTGAAAAAGAATACAAGTTGAAAGTCCTCTGATTTCATTAACTTTTTCACAGGATTTTAAGACTCTGGCACAGTCCCCTGGTTGAAGGTCAAGGAAAAAAGTCTTTCATTAATGGTTCCAGCTCCCTGCATTCTAATACACTGAATTTTAATATAATTGAAAAATTAGAGAATTAACTGGCAGAGCAAAGCGAGGCCTTATGCTCAATTTGATGGCAATTCTTTGTTTGTGTCTGGATGTAATGCAATAACTTCTGAAGATGGCATCCAATCAGTTCCACACTTTAAGGGATTGTTATAGGCATTAATGGGTAGAACCTTACTGATTTTAGTAAAAATTGGAAAACAGTAAGGGGAAATGGGGGACATGAAACACTTGGTGGCAGATCTATCAGCTTCAACCATGTCTATAAATACCTATTGATCAAATAGCTGGTTGATGGCAGCCCACAACACCCCTCCCCCAATCCCAGCTCTGCCCAGCATCCCAATACAGTTAAGTGTTGATGCTCTGAATGACTTATCTCCCAGAAAGGGGGAAAAATTGGGAGCACAGAGAAGTCTTGACATGAGGGGGTAGCTAAGACTATTGCAGGGAGTCCCTGAAACAGCAGGTGATGGAAGGGTATCACACAAGAAGCGTGTGTGTTTGGGTGGTGGGAATAAGGAGCCCTTGATGTGTTCAATTAGCTCAGCCTACAAAAGGAACAAAGTGTACAAGATTCTAGTTATGTATGGGTGTTTTTGTGTTGCCTGATGATCCTATGTTTTCATTTTTTACTCATGGGGGCATTCTGCACCAAAAAAATTAAATTCTGTGCACAATATTTTAAAATTCTGCAAATTTTATTTGTCAAAATAACACTACATAATCATGCCAGTTTCAATTATTTTGGTAATTTATTCCAAAATACCTGTCTGCAAGTATGTCTGTAACAATACAGATTTCAGAGTAGCAGCCGTGTTAGTCTGTATTCGCAAAAAGAAAAGGAGTACTTGTGGATCTTATGCTCAAATTGGTTAGTCTCTAAGATCCACAAGTACTCCTTTTCTTCTTGTAACAATACAGACACACACAAAAATTCCCCCAGGAGTAGAGAGTTAAACAAACCCCTATGACAGCCCAGTTCCTATTTCTCTGTCCCCTTCCTAAGCCCAGCTGAGGGGCCAGACACCCACAATCTTATGGAGGGTGAAGGTGCTTGAGCCTAAAGTAGGACATGTGTTTGCAGTGGTGCTCAGTCCCACCACAAAATACCCGTGATAGCCATGTGTGTACACAGCCTGAAGAGTGGTCTTGTCATGGATTTTCAGGAAATCTGAAGTGGTGTGTGTTCAGTCCATTGTCCAGCCTGTTGTCAAAATTTTAAGAACTTTTGCTGAAGTGTATTGCATGAAAACCAACATACAAGGTCAGAAAGCATGACTTGTGGCTTGGCTGCTTGACTGATTAAAAATTAGGTTCTCTTTTCTTGTCATGATTGAGGGTGTCTGTATAGAACTTAGAATAGTTTGTGTCAGATCCCAGCAGTTGTTTCTAGTGATCTTTTCCTGACACAATGTGTCACTTATTGCTGCATAACTAATAAAGCTGATATTCTTGTCTACAGCAACAATGGTTATGTGGTGAGAAGAGTTTAATATTGAGAGCATATTAAGATGACATTTTCGAAGTGTAAATTATAGCACTCTTGTGAGAGACTGAAAGGTGATCACTTCCCAGGCATGTTTCCTGTGCTCAGAACATTTGCCTCTTTTCTAATTTAGTTTTAAATTATTTTGAAAAATCTATTAAAATAACACTACATGAAGTGATTATTAATTACATATTCCACAAAGGGTATTAAACCTGGAGTCTAAAAATTTAATACAAGAAACACCTTACAGAGAACTTCCATGCTTCATATCAGTCTTTCTGTTAGTGTACCCTGGGAAAGTGATTTTTTTCCTATCTGAAGCTGAAACTAAAAGAGCAAAATCTGTACAATATTGAGATCTCAAATGCAATTTAAATATAATTAAAAACAAATCAGTAATTTAAATGTTAACATTCTGAAAGCTTAGAGATGGTAATTCGCAGTTTCTCCTGAAGTTGTGTTGTCTTTCTGTGATATGGCCTGATCCAGAATAGATCATGATGGCTTTTGCACTTTATGCCTGCCTAGATTTTGTGACACCCATTGCTATTTATGTCCAAGCATCTTGCTGAATGGGAACTAAACAGAGTTTCTCTCTCAATCTTTTCCTTTTTTCTTCACTGCATTCTTATCTCTCTCTGTTGCATCAGGTCATGCATCTTGGTAACTCTTGTGTCCTACCTGCATCTGTCATCTGGTCTTCTTTTCCGACTGTGGCTTCAAGCAGCCAAGAAGTTTGGCATTTCAATTTGTTGCCTATTGTGATGGGAATCTACTGGAACAGTGGTTTTCAACCTGTGGTCCATGGACCCCCTGAGGGTCCACTTACTATGTCTAAGAGGTCCGCAAAAGGTAACTTTGAAAATAAAGTTTCAGATCCCAGAAAAGGCATTCAATTTTTTGATCAATCAAAAGTATGTGAATACCCCCACTTACAGGTCAAAACCGGAAGTTCTGCTGTCACCATAGAAGCCCACATTTCTCATGCTGTGTCAATTGCCGTGCCAAGCACATGCAAATGTTTTTAGTTTAATTCTGTTCAGTCAGTTTTCAGTCTAACACTTCATTGGTACGGGTCTGCAGAAGACAGGTTGAATTTCCAAAGGGTTCTGCACCTTTATTCAAAAATTTTGTTAGTGGTCTGCACAGGGCCAGCTCGACAGCTTTTGCCGCCCGAAGCAATGAAAAAAACTGCTGCTGCGGACGGCAAAGGGGAGAAGCTGCCGCTGAATTGCCGCCGCGGCCGGATGAACTGCTGCCCCTTTCTAACTGCCACCCCAAGCACCTGCTTGGAATGTAGGTGCCTGGAGCTGGCCCTGGGTCTGCAAATGAAGACAGGTTGAAAACCACTGCACTTGAGGGATTAAGTCTGCACTTAATGCCAGACAAGGAAGGGGATTTTTAGAAGCAGCATTCTGGAGAGACTTGAAAAGGAGGGGGGAGGGTAAGAGGTGCTGTTTGTGGGAGATACTATGTCACCATATGTTTATGCAATATGTTTGTGCACTGAGGGGAGTAGGGGGCTCTGATTCTGATTGGGACATCTGGGCAATACCTAAGTATAAATAAAGGATGTACTAACAGAGGTTAAAGATGACTAGGGCTTGGGAAAATGATGTAGTCATGAGTATAATTGAAGAGTAGAATTTTTTGTATGTTTTGAATGAAGAAACTACAGAAAACTTGATTGGAATTTCTATGGACAGAAATTCCATGTTTGAATAATATGAGTATAGCAATATACCACTGACTGTCTGACCAGGAAGGTGATGGTGATTGTGAAATGCTCAGGGAGGTTAGAGAGGCTCCAAAAAGAGAGAACTCCTTAATAATTAATAATGGGGGATTTCAGCTATCCCCATTTTGACTGGGTACGTGTCACCTCAGGACAGGATGCAGAGATAAATTTTCTATACACCATTATGACTGCTTTTTGGAGCAGCTAGTCCTGGAATCCAGAAAGGGAGAGGCAATTCTTTATTTAGTCTGAAATGATGCACAGAATCTGGTCCAAAAGTGAATATGGTTGAATCGCTCAGTAATAATGACCATAATGTAATGATGAAATTAATTCTTTGGAATGCCAAATAAACCTACCACAGTAGTATTTAACTTCAGAAAGGGGGACTACACAACAATGAGGAAGCTAGCTAAATGGAAATTTAAGAAGAATGATTACAAGAGTGACATGCCTGCGAACTGCATGGAAATGTTTTAAAAATGCCATAATAAAGACTCAAACTAAATATATATACCCCCGCTCCAAAAGCAAGAGGATCCAAAAAAATGCCACCGTGCTTAAACAGAGTAAAAGAGATGGATAGATACAGACATTCTTTAAAAATTGGAAGTCAAATCCTGCTGCGGAAAAGAGAAAGGCAAGTCAACTGTAAAAGTATAATTAGGCAGGTTAATAAATAATTTGAAGAGCAACTAGCAAAAGGTACCAGGAAAGGGTTTTTTAAAGTACATGAAAACCAAAAAGCCTGCCAACCATTCAGTGGTGGCCACTGGACGGTTGAGGTACTAAGTGAGCACTCCAGGAAGACACAGCTGTTGTGGAGAAGTTAAATGAATGCTTTGCATCAGTCTTCACTAAAGAGGATATGAAGGAGATTCCCACACCTGAGCTACTGTTTTAGATGACAGATCCAAGGAACTGTGCCTGAATGAGGTGTCAGTAGAGAAGGTGTTGGAACAAATTGATAAATAGAACAGTAGTAAGTCCCCAGAACCATAGGGTATTCACTCAAGAGTTCTGAAGGAAATCAAATATGAAATTGCAGAACTGCTAACTATGGTATGTAACCTCTCTCTTAAATCAGCCTCTGTACCAGATGCTGGAGGATAGCTAATGTACAGCTGATTTTTTTTTTTTTAAATAAAAAGGCTCCAGAGGCATTCATGGCAATTACAGGTGGGGAAGCCTAACTTCAGTCCCGAGCAAATTGGCTAAAACTATAGTAAAGAACAGAATTATCAGGCACGTAAATGAACGCAGTATGTTGCGTAAGAGTCAACACTGCTTTTGTAAAGGGAAAGCATGCCTCACCAATTTATTGGAATTATCTGAGGGGGGTCAACAAACATGTGGACAAGGGTGATCCAGTGGATATTGTATACTGGACTTTCAAAAGGTCTATGACAAGGTCCCACACTAAAGGCTCATAAGCAAAGTAAGGAGTCATGGGATAAGAAGGAAGGTCCTCTCATGGATCAGTAACTGGTGAAATGGAGAAATAATGTTAGTTTTTCACAAAGGATAGAGATAAATAGCAGGGTATCCCTAAGGATCTGTATTGGGATCAGTGCTGTTCAACACATTCAGAAATGATCTGGAAAAGGGGGTAAACGGGTGGCAAAATTTGCAGATAAGTATCTTGAGTAATTCTGTATCAAGTCCAAAGCTGACTGCAAAGAGTTACAAAGGGATCTCACAAAACTGGATGACTAGGCAACAAAATGGTAGATGAAATTCAGTGTTGATAAATACAGTGTAATGCACATTGGAATACATACAAAATGATGGGTCTTGCTACTCAAGAAAGAGATCTTGGAGTCATTGTGGCTAGCGCTCTTAAATCATCTGCTGAATGTGCAGCAGCAATCAAAAAAGCTAACAATGTTAAGAACCCTTAGGAAAGGGATAGGTAATAAAACAAAATATATAATAACATTGTTGGTATTCCCACACCTTGATTACTATGGATAGTTCTGGTTGACCCATCTCAAAAAGATATATTAGAGTTGGAAAAGGTACAGAGAAAGGCAACAAAAATTATTAGGGATATAGAACAGCTTTCACGTGAGGAGAGATTAAAAGGACTGGGATGGGACTGTTCATCTTAGAAAAAAGACTAAGTGAGGATATGATAGAGGGCTATAAATTATGGTGTAGAGAAAGTGAAGAGAGAAATGTTATCTACCCCTTCACATAACACATACATCAGGGGTCACTCAATGAAATTAATAGGCAGCAGGTTTAAAACAAACATAAGGAAGCAGTTCTTCACACAACGCACGGTCAATCTGTGGAACTTGTTGCCATGGGATGTTGTGAAGGCCAAAAGTATAAATGGGTTAAAAAAAGGAATTAATTCATAGAGGATAGGTTAATAGATGGCTGTTAGCCACAATGGTCAGGGATGCAACCCCATGGTCTGCATGTCCCTAAACCTCTGATTGCCAGAAACCGGGAATGGATGACATAATTGCCCTATTCTGTTCATTCCTTCTGAAGCCTCTAGCATTGGTCACTGTTATGTTGTGGCCTGAACGTGAAGGGGGAGAGAGCGGGGAAAATTAAAAATTCAGCAGTGTTTGCATTCCTAAGTGACAAAGAAGATGATTTTAGTGTAAACACCAGATAGGAAGTAGAAGGAAATATCAAGTACTCAAATTTAGACCACATTTAGCTTGAGCCGTTAAAGATGTGATTTAAGATCCACAGCCTGAGATGCAAGATGAAAGGGAGCATACATCAGCATGGCTGTACTTCATTTACTTGTGTCTGTATGAAGATCATTAATACATTTTGCACAGGTTTGGATAATAGGCTTTAATTACTGGAGCTTGTAGCTTTTGCTTCATCTACTGGTATATTCCACAAAAGAGCACAAAATTATAATAATCATATAAAAATCTCAGGAGATTCTAGGAAATTAAAATATAAAGCATATCCTTCCTGTGATTATAAGTGGGGTGACCAAACTTACTAGCCCTCCGAGCCACATATGACAGTCTTCAGAAGTTCAAGAGCTGGGGCACACCTGCTGGGGGTAGGGGCTTCAGCCGTGCTCCTCCTGAAGTCCCAAACCCTGGCAGGTGTGCCCCGCAGGGCTGAAGCCCTAAGACACCCCTCCCTGCAAGGCAGAGGTCCTGAGTTTCCCCCACCCCCGAGTCTGGTAGGTGAAGAATGGGGGGCGGGGGGGATGTGGAGAGCTCCATGAGCCACACTTTAATGGTAAAAGAGGCACAGTTTGGCCACCCCTGGATTATAAAGTTGGTGCTAAATTACTTGAACCCTGGTGTTAAAATCCTTGGTAGATTCTAATCTCAAAATGTTTTAGTTTACCATACAACTGATGATAGCGAGACCATTGTAGTTGCTGGGTTGCTAGGTAGAGCTGGGCATGGTCATGATAACAACCTTCACGCTTTTACAGTGCCTTTCATCCAAGTACCAGTACTTTGCAAACATTAATTAAGCCTCACAACACCCTTATGATGAAGATAGGTGATCAGCATTAAATTGACAATTACCATTTGCAGGCAAAATTAATTTAACTGCAGTGTTCATAACATTCTTGTACTCAGAATGCAGGGTATTGAAAATACCATGGTAATTGTAAGTTTTAATGGCAGCCATTGTATCTTGTAATCAGTGGAGAAAACTGAGATAGAAAGGTTAAATGGTTTACCTCAGGTCATGCAGCAAGTCGTGCCTTACTGGAATCCAGAACTTCTGAATTCTAGTCCCTTGCTCTCGCACTAAACCCGTGCTGCCTCCTGTATCTAGTAAGTGATAGTCCAAAGTGTTTGAACTCTACTTCAGTGTCTTTTCGTTAAATATTCTAAGCTCTGAGTGTAATGCGTGACTTCTGATTTCCACCTAGACAGAATAATTTTCCTAAAGTGCCTTTGTGTCTCTCAGTAAACTGAACATTTATAACTTGGCATGGGATCAAAATATAAATTTTTTTAAAAGAAAAGGAGGACTTGTGGCACCTTAGAGACTAACCAATTTATTTGAGCATGAGCTTTCGTGAGCTACAGCTCACTTCATCAGAGGCATTCAGTGGATGCATCCGATGAAGTGAGCTGTAGCTCACGAAAGCTTATGCTCAGATAAATTGGTTAGTCTCTAAGGTGCCACAAGTCCTCCTTTTCTTTTTACGAATACAGACTAACACGGCTGCTACTCTGAAACCTGTCATACATTTCTTTTTTGTGATTTCATAATGATGAGTACATGATTGGCCTTGTTCAGTGTGAACAGAAAAATTAAAGCCTCCTTAAACTGAGCCGTTTGAAGTATCGCAGCTTGAAACAATATATTCTCTATTTTCTCATTAGGCAATGAGTCAAGGCTTATATAATTCTGGGATATTGTGCTGCCTCAAGTATGAGGCCAATTGCCGTGAACCTCCTAAGGAGCGGGAAAGTCCCAGCATGACGCATGCCATGGAGTGTCTCAGGCTGATTTTATTATTCCAATATTTCATTCTAAATTAGAGATCCAGAGTTTTTTAAAAACATAATTTAGTTATAACTATATTATTGCACAAATCTGAAGTAAAAATAAATAGATTTACTAAAGTGTTTTTTAGCCTTATGTATGAAGCTTCTTTCCCACTGTACTGTAGTCCTGTTTCTAACTCTATTGATCAGGTTGTCTTACAAAATGAAAATTAAATGCACATGTGAGAGATGCAGCTGGCAGTATGTGGATCTCCACTTCCTCCCCACAGGACAATTCTTCAGGTAATCAGACTGCCAGGAAAACAGCGTCTAGGGGCAGCTGTTCTGCACATTTTGGTGAATTCAGCTTATTTTAACATGAATATTGCCATTATCAGACTCAGAAGCATTAGGTTAAGCATCTGGGAATTTGGATGCTTATCTGAACCTATGAACCTTAGCTCACCTCCACCTCCCTGGGCCTGAGTGTGAAGCCGCCGCCTGCTTCTCAGCCCGCCCCGGCTTCCCACGCGAACAGCTGATTCGCGGGAAGGTGGGGGGCAGGCGGAGAAGCAGAGAGGGGTGGCGCGTTCAGGGGAGGAGGCGGAGCGGAGGTGAGCTAGGGCCAGGGATAGGGCTGGGAGCTGCCAGTGGGTGCTCTGCACCCACCAAATTTTCCCCTTGGGTGCTCCAGCCCTGGAGCACCCATGGAATTGGCGCCTAAGGCGCCACTTTTGGCCGGTTAAATTTAGAAGCCCTTTTAGAACCAGTTGTCCCTCGCGGAACAACCGGTTCTAAAAAGGCTTCTAAATTTAACAACCGATTCTAGCTCACCACTGAATGTATCCATGATAATAAGTCTGTATAGTTTGTGTGTGTGAAGAGGTTGACAGAGAATACTTGACCTTGAAAGGTAAAGGTGCGTGGGGAATAGTGGGGGGAGAGGTTTTTTTTTTTTTTGTTTTTGCTTTAGATTGTAATAATTTTTTTTTAACACCTCACAACTCCCTGACTGCCTTTTGTGATTTTTTTCCCCTACCTCCGGGGGGCTTGCCAGCCACTGGCTGAGAAACCTAATAAGATATTTTTATGTCCCCAATGATATATGAGCACCTTATAATCTTTAATGTATTCATCCTCACAACACCTCTGGGAGGTAGTGAAGTATAATTATTGCTACATTACTCATGGAAAATTGAGGCACAGAGAGGCTAAGTGACGTGCCCAAGGTCATGAAGCAAGTATGTGGTAGAGTAGGGAATTAATGCCCAAATCTCTCAAGTCATAGGCTAGCACCCTGATGACTAGACTATCCTTTCTTTTTAATATAGTATGAGCTCCTCTCATACTGCCATGGCTGTAGTCATTTTCTTTAACCCCTCTCCCCCAAAAAAAGAATGGTAGGGGAGAAGATAATTCAAGGGCCCTTCTTCAAATGATTATCTGTCTGCACCCGTAACCAACCCCATGCCTCTGAACATAATTTAATACGGACATTGGTGATATCTGATACTTGTTGATAATGAAAAATGAAAAGTGAATGTATTTTTAACACTGGTATGAATTCAAAATTTTTCTTCTGGATTATGTGACAAGATACAAAATGTGTAAAGAGCTATATGGCACTTTTATATTTCATGTGTTTCATTTGGCACTGAATGGTTGAAATATCTCTCTAAAATCTTTTTACCAGCATTAGGAAATTGAAATCCTGATGGGTCAGTCAGTGAGTAGTGTTAAGAGAGGTATTGATATATTTCTGCTAATTTAATTAGCCGTGGATTGGGTTGTCATGCTGAGAGCGTCATAAGCATTTACCCATCATAACAAAATATTTTTTCAATGCCACTCTATTATTAAATAATTTGTATTCCTCACTCAAGCTTTTGAAGGCTTCCAGCAGGTGTGTAAAACTAACTTCCATATTAAAGATAACTTGGAGCTCTTAGTGTAGTGAATCAGCCAGACAGCAGGGTACTCATGAATCATGTTGCTTTCCAGAGTATGAGAATGTAACTTTTTCTGGCAAAGATGTTCAAGTCCGGTGTTGTAACCCCTTTCATAGTGTGTGCCTATAACGATAAGCCAAAATGGCATCTGCAGTGTTAAGATATAGTTATACACCTCAGGCGCACTCTGAGGCATAAGAACAAAAGGAGATTACCTTCTGTCACCCAAAATATACACTAGTACAAAACCTCTTGCAACTGAAGTATGGTTACTTAATATAAAAGCTTTTACAACAAATAGAAGATTTTTTCCCCCTAAATACATTGCATTAAACCCTCAGAATTATGCAAAATAGTTTATAGAAAAAACAGAAAAGAGTAGTATAACCTATATCTTTTGAAATGTTTTTATTACTAATTCTAATGTTCTGGACACATTCGTCGTCCTTTACTCCAGGTGTCCTTTTTGACTCTATTTCTGTAATAAAACTGAAATGGGGAGCTATTCAATACCCTTGTTCTAAGCCTCAGTCCTACAAGGGATGTTGTTTTTGTGGATGCAGACTAACATGGCTACCCCCTGATACGTGACTTCAGTGGGACCCTCCAAGAGTCCTTCCACTTGGATTCCATTGCACGGTCTAAGCACTAGTTTTTATGCTAGAAGGTGTCTGTTAGCTTTTATTTCGCATTTTGTCATCTAAGAGGCTGAAATGCTGTTTTTTAAAACTTGCCACTTCTTTCCTTGTACCCAGTCCTCTTGGTTTTCCCCTCTCTACAGAAGTAATGGAATATTAACTGTATTATACTGTTCAGTCACTAGGTGGCGCTCTGAAACATACCCTGTCTGAGCATACAACAGATCTACCTAGCAGTACATTAAAGGATCTTATAGTGAACACATCTGGTATGTATCTCTCTGAGAAGGAAGCACTGACCAGTCCATATCTGGTACAGAAGCCTGGCCTGCTAGTAGAAGCAGCGCTGCAAACTACCATGTACAAGGTTTCCATGAAATGAATAATAGAAGCATAGACTTTAAGGTCAGAAGGAACCATTATGATTGTCTAGTCTGACCTCCTGCACAACGCAGGCCACAGAATCTCACCCGCCTACTCCAGTAACAAAACCCTAACCTATGTCTGAGCTACTGAAGTCCTCAAATTGTGGTTTAAAGACCCAAGATGCAGAGAATCCTCCAGCAAGTGACCCGTGCTCCACGCTGCAGAGGAAGGTGAAATACCCCCAGGGCCTCTGCCCTGGAGGAAAATTCCTTCCCGACCCCAAATATGGCGATCAGCTAAACCCTGAGCATGTGGGCAAGACTCATCAGCCAGACACCCAGGAAAGAATTCTCTGTAGTAACTCAAATGGTGTCAAAGTTAACTAATGCCAGAGGACAACAGAAATAGAAGGAAAGCAACAATAAAGATTACAAACAGAAGGAAAGCAAAAAACTTTGTAGGATCTTATCAATATGCCACTTAGTTCCCCAGAGAACTTCCGTTTTGACAAACCTTCCCAATGGACTGACTGGAAGCAGTATTTTGCAAGATTTTGAATTGCTACAGAACTCCATAAGGAAACTGGAAATATTCAGGTATTCTCTGTAATTTATACTATGGGTAAGCATGCAGAGCATATCTTTAAATCTTTTGCCTTTACTTAACCACAGTCAAAAAGATGACTATGAAAGGGTTCTGGCTTTTTTGATTCATACTTTATACCTTGGAGAAATGTGGTTTATGAAAGAGAGTGTTTTTGCCAGAGAATTCAGGAACCAAGAGAAAATGTTAATCTTTTAGAAGAGTTTCATATGTGTTGGCTGAAAACCATGTTTTTTGGGAAATGGATGAACATCAGAGAGAGGCTAAATATACGTCTTGCAGACAGGAACCTTTAACAGCAACTAAAATTTAAGACAGACTTAACCCTAAACACAGCTGTCCAAATAGCAAAGACTGAAGTTGTGAAATAGCAGAACAAACCTGAAAAGCAAGAAACTCATTGAGAAGCTGTAAACAGATGCAGCATGAGTTATAAAAATAATTATCACATGACCCCTTTGGCTAAGAGGGGCAAATTCCAGGCAAACTACAAAGCCTTTCACAATAAATGTACAAGGTATAGAAAATTTCATAGCTCAAAAGACGTGTGTCCAACCAAAGGTGAAATATGTAATAAATGTGCAAAATATGGACATTTTGCAGCTGTTTGCTGTACTAAAACAATGAGACAGCTAACTACAATTATAGATAATCAAGAGCCATTATTTCGGATATCTATCACGTGATGGTATCTATCACATTATGACAGAGCCTGCCTGGAGAATTAAACTCAATATTCATAGAAAGACTATTGAGTTTAAAATGGACTCAGGAGCAGATATGACTATCATCTCAGAAGGGACTTACAATCACATTCAACTCCACCCAAAGCTGAAATCCCCTGACACAGACTTGATATCTCTCTGGAGGTATTCTGAACTGCATGAGCCAGTTTACTGCAGAAACAATTTACAAAGAAAAGTTATGCATTAAGAATGTATGGAATGAAAGACCTACAGTCTTCCCATTGTATTTGGGGATATTGGACTTATGAAAGGAGATCCAGTACAAATAACCTTAAGAGACAATGTTGAACCATATAGTGTACATACACCATACTATATATTCCTATTATTCATAAAGTGGAAGGTGAATTAAAGAGAATAGAACAGATTGGCATTATTGAGGAAAATCTGAGTCAACAACATGAGGTGCCCGAATGGTACTGATTATTTTAAAAAAAGGAAAAATATTAGTGTGCCTATTAAAAGACTTATTGAAGTAGTTGTGAGAAAAATATTTCCTCCCCACACTGGATAACTTCCTCCCTAAAGTGAAAAGAGCTATAGTATTCTACAAGCTGGATGTCTTGAGCAGATTCTGGCAAATTCCTTTAGCCAATGAGTTCTAAACTGACTACATTTGTCACACTGTTTGGGAAATTTTGCTTTTGAAGATTACCTTTTGGGATTACAGTGCACATGAAACTTTCCAAAGAAAGATGGCAGAACTGTTGATGCAACACAAATGGAGTTGTAATTTTCACGGACAATAATTTGATATACGATATTTGATGGAAGAACACAACAAAATCCTCAAAGAAATTCTAAGTGTTATCCGTCAGTCTGGATGGAAGATAAACAAGGAAAAGTGCATTTTCCACCTATTCCAAATTGAGTTTTTTGGATAAACAATAAACAACGATGAAATCAGGCCTAGCCCTGAGAAAGTAAAAGCAATTCAAGAATTGAATGTACCAGAACTGAGCTGTGTACTGGGGATGACAAATTACCTTGATCAATACCTATAAGACCTTTCTGTAGTGACAAAACCACTGAATGAAATGTTTAAAGTCCAACACATTGTGGCTATGGGGGTCAAATAAAAATTGCCTTCAAAAATGGTAAAAAATTATCTCAACAGCTCCAGTTCTCAGGTATTATAGTGTGATGAAACCCACAATGGTCAGTGTAGATACAGGTTTCAGAGTAACAGCCGTGTTAGTCTGTATTCACAAAAAGAAAAGGAGTACTTGTGGCACCTTAGAGACTAACCAATTTATTTGAGCATGAGCTTTCGTGAGCTACAGCTCACTTCATCGGATGCATACAAGCAGGCATGGCCTAGGTGATATATAGTTGCAATAACATGGATTTGAGTGGAAGCCAGTTGCATTTTGTTCTCGTGCACACCCAGAAGCAGAAAAACTGTGCAGATTGAAAAGGAGTGCCTGGCAAGTGTATAGGCATATGAGAACTTTTACACATCTGTGTGGATTGGATTCTTTTGCACTGATAACAGACCATAAGCCGCTTGTAGCCCTAATCAACAGAAAAGTATAGGATCAAGCACCGTTGAGATGCTGATGTGTTTTGATCAGATTAATGTTTAATACATTCCTGGGAAAAGTCTGCTGGTAGCAGACACTCCTGTCGCAGAGCTGAGCATCACGCTCAACTAACTGGGAGCACAAAGTTGACGTAAAGGTTTACATGGATTATTTGAATGTATACAGATCAGAGTCAGAAAAGAAACTACACCCATTACCACAAGCAACCTTGACAGACACACAACTTCCAATGTTCTAAGTTACATTAGAATCAGCTGGCTCAAATGGCTAAAGGACACTAAAGAAGTGATAAGAGACTACTTTGCAGCATGTGGACAATTAGGCGACTCAAATGAATTAATGTTTAAAGGTGATTGCATCGTAATTCCAAACGAAATGAGAGGAGAAATCCTAAACTGCTTTGCAGCATGTGGACAATTAGGCGACTCAAATGAATTTAATGTTTAAAGGTGATTGCATCGTAATTCCAAACGAAATGAGAGGAGAAATCCTAAACCTCATTCATGAAGGACATCAAGGACTAATTAAATGCCATGAACAGGCTAACCAGTCAGTATAGTGGCCAGGTATCAGCAAGGACACAGACAATGAGGTGTCTGCATGTGGACATTGCAGAACCAACAGACCAACACAATGCAAGAAACATTTAATAACATCTCTACCAGACGGATCTCGGAAAAGACTAGCTGCAGATTTCAGAGGACATTGTTACTAGATCTTAGTGGACTATTTTTCCAGGTATATAGGAATAACATACTTAAAAGACGTAACATGTCTTAGTATTATTGAGAAACTAAAATGCAAAACTAGTGATGGACTATGAACCAGTTTACTGCAGCTGAGTTTGTCAATCCAAACTAAATATGATTTTTGATCATATTGATAGCAGCCCACATTGCCCACAAACAAATGGAGAGATTGAGAAGAACTCTACAGACAGCCAAGAAAATCCTACGTTAGAAAGAGCCATTCCTTGTTCTTCTGAGCTACAGATAACACTGTAGCAGCTAGTGGATAAAGCCCAGCAGAAATCCAGATGGGAGGACAACTATTCCAATGAAATTCTTTTCTAATCTCTGAAGTGACCGCACATGAAAAGAGTAGCCAAATCAGATAAAAAGGCAAAAAAAGCTTATGAATGCTTTTATGACAGATGTCACTCAGCTAAAGAACTGCTGATTCTAGAACCTGGTGACTGTGTTTTGTGTCAAACTGTATGGAGAAAAAGGATGAACTCAGCTCTTATGAAAAGAATTCATCGCCCAGATCATGTGATTGAGAGTGGCAAGTTCAACAGAAACTGACATCTATAGTTTGTTCCTTACAAAGAACAATCAACAGAGCAAACTATACAGATGGCAGATTCAGAATAATCTGAATGATTTAAAGATTTAAATGATTTAAAGATTCCAAACCAACTAATGGACAGTCAGATGACCAAGATTTTACACATCCAGGTCATGTAATTGGATAACTGTATGATTCAGAGATACTTAAGACTGATCTGTACTGAACTTTAAAGATAGCATGATAGTGTATATTTTGTAAAATGTTGTAAATAGTTAGAATGTAAAACTTTAGGGGGGAGATGTAATGGGATATTAATTCGTATTCTATTGTTTAGTCACTAGATGGCACCATGTATAACATACCTTATCTGAGCATACAACAGGTATACCTGGCAGTACATTAAAGGATCTTATAGTGAACACATTTGGTGTTTATTGCTCTGAGAGAGAAGCTCTGTGGCCAGTCCATATCTGGTACAGCTGAACCTGCTAGTAGCAGCCCTGCAATCTACCTTGAATATGGTGTATGTGATGACATAGACTCTTTGTTTAGCTCAGCTGGGAACTCTGAAACCTCTTCTAATTCAGTTTTAAATAGCTAATCTATAAAAGCAACCTGACTGCTCCTTAAGCACTGCCAAAAGGAGGGAAGAGGAAAATGAGACAAAGTAATTACAATGGCTGTAGGAATTTTATGTTAAATTTTGGTGATGAGGTGCCATCTGTGTGCTAATGAGACATAGTGCATGGCTGTGACCTCATCAAAAGGCTCAGCCACCAGTTCAGAGTGGAGCTTTGCCTTTGGACACAGTTTATTCTGTACCCGCATAGTGTATTTCACTGTGCTCCATTTAAACAAGCTTCAATAGAAATATTCCCCTTCTCTCCCCTGTCCCAAAAGTATCTTTAATTTTAATAAACCATACATAACCTAGAGCCACTAGCTGTCACTGGTTGTTTCTTTCTGCCAGAAAGTACTTTTATGTTCCTTGGAAACTACACCATAAATTTGCGTGGCATATTCAGAATTTCTGATTATGTACGATACACAGATCTGCTGTTGATATGCCATGAAGTTCCTTTTTTATACATGTTTTTCAACTTTAAAAAAATGTTTTAGATCTCTTATTCCAAATTATTTGTTTGGAAGCGTTCCCTAATTCATGGGAACCATTAGATACATTATGATAGGGCAAGAGATGACCATGTATTATCAGAAATACAAGGTTGGGTATTTTGGCTAACATTTTTCATTGCAATGGTCTGAATTGCACCTTATAAATTTAAATCCAGACAGAACTTTCTCTTTATTCCATATGAGATAGCTAAAGCTCAGAAAGCAGTTGTACAATGAATCTTAAATTCTGTTAAACATAAATGAAATTCCCCACCCATAAGGGGAATGGCGGTGATTTTTTCCAGAAGTGGAGAGCACTCAGTTTCATTTGAAGCCAGGGAGAGCTGTGGCTGCACAGCATCAGGCCCTATGTGTTAATCGAAGCTTTCAATACTTTGCTAATGGTTGTCATGTATCAATTTAGATTATAAATGTATGACTCTGTTGCACTCCAATTCAGTTTCATGTGGTACTGTACCTGCTTGTTTTCTCTTGAACTGAAACTATAAATATATTTGCTTATATTTTAGGGTTATCTTTAGTTCACCTTAGATGATTTTTGCTTAAAAATCTGTGATTTGTTTCATGATGCCAGACTCTTTTTAAATTCCTTTATGTATTTTGAATCTGTGAATATTCACAAACATGGTAATTATTATTACTTCCGAATACCTGTGTCCATCTGCTTCAGATAACTGTTCTCTAGCGCTTATTAGCAGTGCAACAAAATGCTGCTGTTAGTTTTCTCCGTTGGAACTCAGCAATCAAGTGCTTACAATTTGTTGTCACATTTATTATATACTGTACTTTAATGCTTCATGACTACAGAGAATGTTGTGTACAGCTGTGTAAATTTAATCCATCACTTTTTTCTTGTAGGTGTGGCTTCCATGACAGTACCAGTATACATCGCAGAGGTCGCTCCACCCCACTTAAGAGGCAGATTAGTTACCATTAATACTCTCTTCATCACAGGAGGGCAGTTCTTTGCGAGTGTTGTTGATGGAGCCTTCAGCTACCTCTCAAAGGATGGATGGAGGTTTGTAAATTCTTACATTTAAAAGTGAAAATAGCGTTGTCATGACTTGGGAAGGAACTAGATCAGTGGTCCCCAAACTGTGGCGTGCGCCTCCCTGTGGGGCCATGGAGGAACAATATGGGGGGAGGGGATGCGGCGGGGTCTTGGCCAGCCCCACAGGGGGGCAGGGAGGGAGTGCCACACAGCCCTGCTCTGCCCCCAATGCTGTTCCAGTCCCAGCCCGTCCCCCACCCCCGGGCCCCAGCTGCTGGCCTTGCTTCTGCCCCTAGCTGCAGCCCTGACCTCAGCCCCTGGTTTACGGCCTGGCCACAGCTCTGGCCCTAGCCTCTGCCCCCTTACCCCAGTCCACACTCCCCCTGGCCCCCCCCCCCCCAGCCTCTGGTGTTACTCTGGGTTTTCAGAACCCAAAACAGTGGTAGCTTAACTGTTTCGCTCCAGGCGGTATCAGGAATAAATCAGTGGGAACACAGCTATTGTGTCTGATAAAATGATTAATACGAGCAAATGTGCTCTTATCTAAAACTACAATTTATTAGATATTAAACACACACAGACATAAGCAATAGTTTGGGACTTCCCAGCTATAGTTACCTACAGTCTGAGATGGTTTTGAATAATCACCAGTCGGACTTCCAGGAGCCCTCTTTCTGTCTAACTGATGGGGAGTTTAGATGTCAGTTCCTTGCTCTGAGAAAAGCTTCCTTGGACTACTCCGTTATTTACTTTTACCTAATCTTTTATAGCTAACTTTAATAAAACGCATAACCTTATAGTGACTCCTAATGAGTCAGCATAATAACCTCTATTGGGTCATCTATTCTTCTAATTTCAACAAATTTATCATCATCTCAAAACAGGTCTAGTATTTCTAGCCATAACAATAATATGTCAGGAGGAGGACGACGTGAAAAGTTCAGGGATCACTGAACTAGATAGATAAATGAAAGAATTCTAAATTGTTGATAGCTACCATAATTCATGTTTATAAAACAAAACTATTTTGATAGTTTGCATTCCCCTACTGCCCTGCCCCAATACTCCTGATCTCCCCAGAAGCATTCATATGTCTAAATTCTCCCCCCAAATACTTTATTCTCCTCCAAAATAAAATTGCCACCCAGGACTCATAAATTGTAGTAATCTCCAGCCACTCTGTCCAAAACTCCTTTTGTTTTAGGTGGGGATTTGAGGTTAATTTAACCGTAGGTTAATTGAAGGGTAAATTCACAGCCATCAGTGAGGTCTGTGACTCCTCCAGTCATTAGTAGCGTCAGTTTAACAGTACAAGGTATCAGAAGAAGACTTTTTTTTTGGATAGGGTGGGGTGGGTTTGTAACTTGGGAACCTCTCAGTCAATTGACCCCAAATTTTAATAATTAATGCTATGCCGCACCCCCAAAGGGCACACCAAACTTCAAATGATTAATTGTATTGTTTGGATTTCAGAGAACTTCCAAGAGTAAATTTTAAAGCTATGTGCTATAGGGTTTCCATTCTTCCTGTTTTATATAAATAGTGGGAATGGAAACCCTCTAGCCATTTTTCTGTATTGATCCATGCACAGGGTAAAATATGTAAGTTTTCTTAAATACTCTTTTCAATTTGGGCCCCATGAGGATTCTGTGGGTGCCATGCACTACCTTGAGTAAAATGCGACAGATTGAGACCTTTTTGATCTGCTTCACATCAATAGTTTAATGTCTAATTCAGGCAAAAAAATCCCACCTAAAAACTTTTTAAAAAAAGGCTGTTTTTCTGATCCCCTGGCTCTACTGATTCACATTTGGGTTACTAACTTTACCAGGCACACTTCTGAGGCATACCCAAATTTCAAAGAAATCATATAATATCATGGTTGGAAGGGACCTCAGGAGGTCATCTAGTCCAGCCCCCTGCTCAAAGCAGGACCAATCCCCAACTAAATCATCCCAGCCAAGGCTTTGTCAAGCCTGACCTTAAAAATATCTAAGGAAGGAGATTTCACCACCTCCCTAGGTAACGCATTCCAGTGCTTCACCACCCTCCTAGTGAAAAAGTTTTTCCTAATATCCAACCTAAATCTCCCCCACTGCAAATTGAGACCATTACTCCTTGTTCTGTCATCAGCTACCACTGAGAACAGTCTAGATCCATCCTCTGTGGAATCCCCTTTCAGGTAGTTGAAAGCAGCTATCAAATCCCCCCTCATTCTTCTCTTCCGCAGACTAAACAATCCCAGTTCCCTCAGCCTCTCCTCATAAGTCATGCGTTCCAGACCCTAATAATTTTTGTTGCCCTTCGCTGGACTCTCTCCAATTTATCCACATCCTTCTTGTAGTGTGGGGCCCAAAACTGGACACAGTACTCCAGATGAGGCCTCACCAATGTTGAATAGAGGGGAACGATCACATCCCTCGATCTGCTGGCAATGCCCCTACTTATACATCCCAAAATGCCATTGGCCTTCTTGGCAACAAGGGCACACTGTTGACACATATCCAGCTTCTTGGCCACTGTTACCCCTAGGTCCTTTTCTTCAGAACTGCTGCCTAGCCATTCGGTCCCTAGTCTGTAGCCTTGCATGGGATTCTTCTGTCCTAAGTGCAGGACTCTGCACTTGTCCTTGTTGAACCTCATCAGATTTCTTTTGGCCTAATCCTCTAATTTGTCTAGGTCCCTCTGTATCCTATCCCTACCCTCCAGCGTATCTACCTCTCCTCCCAGTTTAGTGTCATCTGCAAACTTGCTGAGGGTGCAATCCACACCATCTTCCAGATCATTTATGAAGATCTTGAACAAAACCGGCCCGAGGACCAACCCTTGGGGCACTCCACTTGCTACTGGCTGCCAACTAGACATGGAGCCATTGATCACTAACCATTGAGTCCGACAAACTAGCCAACTTTCTATCCACCTTATAGTCCATTCATCCAGCCCATGCTTCTTTAACTTGCTGGCAAGAATACTGTGGGAGACTGTGTCAAAAGCTTTGCTAAAGTTAAGGAACAACATGTCCACTGCTTTCCCTTCATCCACAGAGCCAGTTATCTCGTCATAGAAGGCAATTAGATTAGTCAGGCATGACTTGCCCTTGGTGAATCCATGCTGACTGTTCCTGATCACTTTCCTCTCCTCTGAGTGCTTCAGAAATCTGACTATTTTAGAGGATTTAGAATACCTTTAAACAGAGGTCATGGCACAACCTTAGCTATAGTGGCGCTGCTGCTCTACTATAATGAAGCCAGCTAGCCTCTTGCATTTAAAATATATTAAAGTAAATATTGACTCCTTAAAAAGGCAGTCTCCAAATAACTGTGGCACTTTAAAGATTACATTTGAACGTATGCCTAATAGTCTTGTTTGAGCAATAGTTATCTATTGAGAATTGGATGTCATTGTACTCAAGGGCAGCATTCTGTTTAAACTGTGGATTGAGAATATGTTAGCTAATATTTTTTGTTCCACTTTCTGGATTGAATTTTTCTTTTAGTTTTAGTCCATTGAGCTTTGATTGAGTGTCCTTCCTAAAGGGCTGTATATTTCAAAAGAGTAAAATAGAAATGATGTATACAAACAGAATGTATTAAATTCTTAGCTTAATGCATTATAACTCTGGCTTTCTTTTTAAAAGGTGACTTATAAATGTGTTCACGTAGGATAATTAAAATTGACTACCCATTAAAAGATCATTCTAATCTTTAGGAACTTTTTTAAGCAAGTGGGGGGTTCCTTAGAAACTTCTGTTGCGGAATAGGGGTGCATTGATTGCAGAGTCTTCAAAAGAATGGACACCTAGACTGTTTGTGTCTGTATTTCATAGCTTTTCAATTATATCACTGTGGAGCTTTACTAATTGTCATTTAAATACAGATTTCAAAAGTCAGCAAAGGAATCCTTTCCCTTCACCTAAATACTAGTGTATAAAGGAACAGAAAGGCCTTTTACTGGTATAAAGCATTTCTTTCTAAGTCTCTTGACTGATCACAGTTACATCTGAGCATGAAACAGTGATCGTTGTCACAATATTGGATTACGTTTTAAGAGTGCAATATTGCAAGTATACCTAGGTATGGAGGAGGGATAGGATATACATATAGAGCAATAAATTTATAGGCAGGCTAAACATTACCTATTATTAAGGTTGCCCCAAACTTCTCATTATAAGAACCTGTTTTCAGCTGCTTTTAACTTTGCCAAAACTAACTGGACTGAAATTTCCATGCAAAGTGTCTGCCTCAGGCAGAATTTTTTTTTTTCTTTTCATTTCAGCCAAAACAATTCAGCCGTTTCACAAAATGAAGCGAGGGAAAAAATACATTGTCCAACCTTAATTCAGCCTCCTTGTGTGCCTTATGAATAATCTTTAATAATGTAATCCACAGGACCCCTGCTTTATTCAGGTCACAGGGTTGACAGTGCTCGTTTAGTAAGCAGCTATTCACAGCGTTCTGTTGTCTCCTCACTGATCAGTGTGTAATACCATGCCTTAATTACTGTACGCTAGTCAAACTCAGCCCTGAAGGCGGAACTGTTAATTTCCTCACAGTCTCTTCTATGGTGCTCATCGTTATAGTGTCTCACAAATATTAATACATTTCTCGTCACAACACTCCTGTGAAATGAGGGGGCATTCATTTTACAGATGGAGAACCGAAGCACAGAAAGGTTAAGGTAAAAAACATCCACTTATTTTGGGTGCCAAATTTTGAGATCTGCAGGCCTTATTTTTCAGAGTAAATAGGATTACATAGTACTTTATATATTCAAAGTACAGCTCTTCTTGACTTCAGTTAATGCAAATTACACCCCGATGGCTCAAGTTGGGCACCCAAAAAATGAGGAACATACAGTTAGTGACCACCTGTGAAAAGTTGGTTTATGTGACTTGTTTAGCATTATGTAGAAACTCTGTGGCAGGAGTAGAGAATCCAGCTCTTAAGGGCAGAATTCAACTGCTTTAATCCTGAGATCCACTTTTCTTTCCCTGCAGTCCCTGCCTTATTCAATACACATGAATATTTCTGTAGAAAATTAGGTGGGGTCCTATTGACGACAACCTCCTTCAATACACAACCATGATTGATCCCCTTAGCATGGTCTATCCTGTGCATGGAATTAGGCAGGGGTCCTCTGGGAAATATAGTATGTGATATTTACTTTATCACAATGCGTATGCCCAGGGGTCGGAATTAAGGTTTCACAGGCAACCTTAATTCTGGCCTTTCCTAACTTTCAAATGCTTAACTTTACAATCTTAATGATGTGTTTAGTTTTTGTGTGTCAAATATATTCATATGTACAAAATATATCCCCCCTCCTCTTTTTTGATGATTGAAGTACTATAGCTCTTGGACAGCACACTGTAATCTACAGTAAAAAAAGAAACAAAACCCAAAAACTATCCTAATCGATGGGTGTTGTTTCACTTGAGAATAACAGTACTGAGTCATTTGAGCCTGCCAGATCTGGAAATTCACTCTAAGGCAGGTCAGCCTGAGAAGGAGCCAGAATTTACCAGTGTACATTGCCAAAGAGCCACAGTAATACATCAGCAGCTCCTCCGGCTCCCAGTGCTTCCTGCCCACCAGCCCCGCCAATCAGCGCCTCCCCCTCCCTCCCCGCACCTCCCAATCAGCTCTGTCGTGTCATATAGAAGGCGCGGAGGGAGAGGAACAAGGCATGGCAGGCTCAGGGGAGGGGGCAGGAAGAGGTAGAGTGGGGGCAGGGCCTGTGGCAGAGCCAGAGGTTGAGCCGTGAGCACCCCCCGGCACATTGGAAAGTTGGCGCCTGTAGCTCCAGCCCCGGAGTCGGTGCCTATCCAAGGAGCCGCATGTTCGCTTCTGAAGAGCCGCAGGTTGGCCGCCCCTGTTCCAAGGGGACACCTCATCTAGCGGTGCCAGAAGAGCAGCTGAGCAGTGGAAAAGACTGCTTTGGTGTCTGTGTGAAAAGAATGTGGGAGCCAGGAACCGACTGTCAAAGTTCTTCTGTGGTGTCCATCATCAAAATATCTGGGCACTGTTTTGGGTAGGGTTTGAAGGAAATCACCACAGGGCTGGGGTGGGGGTAGCAGATGTGTGTACAGAGAGTAGAATAAGTTAAAATCGCAAAACCACGGAATCCCAGACAAAACACTTTAAGCTGCAGTTTTGGTAACAAGTAAAATAATTAATGCCAGGGTAAAAACCCTTACAAAAACATTGCAGTTAGCAAGAAAGCAGTCTTGCAAAGTAAGGAAATTCAGAGTTAAGGCTGAACTGAAAAGAAACCCAAAGATTTGAAAGTATGAAAATGCACATTTAAGGTACTCAAGCAGCCTTATTTCTGGCCCTGTAGTGATGCTGGACTCCTGTTTTCCCTTCTTCATTACTTTAGTTTTGGATCAAATTAGATAATCTCCTGAAATGAATTTCTAAGGCATTTAACTCTGTAGCCATAGATGAGAACATAACACATTTAGAAAAGCCACTTTGTTTGACATTTTGTGGGTGGACTATAAAAATATGGGCACCAGAGAGAGTTGGTTTTATAATTTAGCGTTATACTATATGTCCAAGTTTCTTATGTGATGTTTTTTTAGTCACCCTAACCATTACTGTTTTCATATCAATATTATAAGTTGCATGGACTGGGCTAGGAGGTATGCATATGTGGCTATACTTGAGCTCTCTGATCACATTGCATAATTGGTGGTACAGGAATTTTAATGAAGAATGGGGAATGAAATGACTGCCATCAGTATGCTATTTGTCTAATCAGGAATTTGTAACAAGTCTTTCTGTGGACAGTGCATGACCGTAAATAAGTCCAAAATCAATATAAGAGCTGCATGATTAGGAGCGAGGCATTTCATCTTTGTAGTCCCAACAGAAATTACACTTTGGGTCAATACAATATTCTCATCACTGGGTCCCCCCACTCACACCCCCAGCTCTTAACAGCAGAGCAGGGGGGCAGAGCTGAGGTTCTTTGGGTCCCTTAACTGTGTGTTCCATACTTTTGATTGCTTGGAAATTATTTTTTAAAGTTAAACGGTTACTTTTTACATTTCTTCACATTGTAAACTAGTAGTTTTCCGGGTGGGGGGAAAGGGAGGATCGTGTCCAGCTTCCTGTATTGGGTAGTATTTCTGCTGATGTCTGCAGCCTCCTAATTCTCCATTTGTACGCACAGTATCACATTGTAAATTACAAAGCCACCCTATGCTTTTATGAAAGGAAGCACGTAATTTTGAAATGCCGCTCATAGATGTCATAGAGTACATGATTCCCTGTCTGAGTCCAGAGACTTTGGAATCAACATATCACTGTTGCTATGGGGAAAGAGGCTGCAGGAGATGGAGAGAGAAAGAAGAGTTTGCTGTCTAATCCCCTACATAGGGGGTATTAAGGTTCTAAAGCTATCGGTAGCAGTGGGTTTGGTGAAGATTTTGCTGTCATTTGTCTCCTGTGCAGGGAATTTAAGATTGTATCACTATGTGCTTCTTGATCTAAATTACTTAGAGCTCCATCTCGTAGATCCTCAAGACCAGAAGAGGCTCTTTAAAAAAAGCTTTTTCTGTATCTTCACTCAGGTCAAATCACACTTCAATCAAATCCTGCTGTAATTAGTGCCTTATTATTGAGAAATGTATAGCTACTATTTAGGAACATTTTTTATCATGCATTTTCTAAATTTATTGAAGCAAAACAAAGTACATTGAGCCTGTTTTGATGTAATTTTGCATATACATAATGAATTGTAAGGAAAAAACATAGTATAAGAACTACAAAGTTAAGTGCTTTCACCGGTTCATACCAAGAGCTTTGTGTCTATTGTATTCAGGAAGCAGGGATCCTGCCTGTTGCCAATATATTGCCTTTGTATTCCAATAGTTGTAACAAAAATAGTGTCTGTCTCCTACTTTTTAAAAGATAAAGTGAACCTTCATAGAATTTGGACTGTTTCCTTGACATGTCTGATTCTCACATCACAGTGAGTGTAGGTACATTGTTATCCCTTTCCCTAAAACAAAAGCAATATTTTATGTTGTCCAGGGGTTACCAGATTTTATTGGTTCACTTATCACCTTCTTAAAAAATTGGTGAAGTGAATGGATGGAACATCAAACTCACGTAACCCAGTGATGCATGTACCACAGTTTTGGGAACCACTAATCTAGTCCATTACATTTCAAATGTTTTGAAAGTTGAGAGAGTTCAGTAACATTGACTCTAATATAAAAACAGCCACATTTAAAATAACATTCACTGTTTGAATGGAGAAGTTAAATAGTCCTAATTATCTTCTAAACTTGACTAATCAAACAGCTGTTTTAGAGCTGGATGCTATTTGTGGTTCTGCTGCTGAGCTGTTATGTGGTTATGGAAGTTATTTAGGCTGGGATTTTCAGAAGATCTTAAGGGAACTAGAAATACAAACTCCCTGTGGCACCTTTGATAAACCCCTGTGCTTCAGTTTCTCCATTTATGAAATAGAAATAATATTGGTGTGCAATAAACAATGTTTGTAAAAAAAAAAAATCTTTAAAAGTAAGGCTGGCATCAGAACACTTCTTCTGTTGTGTTATGTGGAATGAAAGTGAGACCTTTCAGAAACATTAGTGAGAACACCATCCACACCAGAACTGCCTGTAGTCTTGTGGTTAGATCACTCATCTGGTATGTGGAAGACTCAGGCTCAAGTCCATGCTCCAAATTAGGCAGAGAGGAATTAAACCATATACCAGGCGAGTGACCTAACCACCGTACTATTAGCTATTCTGGGCTTTCTCATGTTTTTTCATGGAGAATTTTTGAACAGTTTTGTTGTTTTGTTCCTCATCACAAATTAAGATTTAAGTATCTCTCCATCTAATTTGAAGCAGGGACTGAACCTGGCTCTCCCGTATCCTCAGTGAATCCCCTGACCACCAGTGTCTGTTGGTTGTTCTGAACTTAGGGCATGTGTGTGTGTCTTATGTTGATAAGAAATCCCATCCTTCTACTGAGAAATCTCCTCGATGACATTTTAGCCCAAACTGACGTGTTTCCAGAAAACATTTTGGTTTTGATAAAATGGAATTTTTCAATGGAGAAGAAGTTTAATTGAAAGTGGGGTGTGATGGGGTTTGTGTTTTTTTTTGACCAGCTTTATTAAAAAAAAAAGTATTACTGTCCTAATGCTTTACAGGGCAGATTTCTTAACATCAGCAGGAGGAGATGGAAGATGTGCTTTGTAGTATGGCATGTTGCTTTTTCTCCCCTAAACATTCTATTCCTAGAATTAAAACATTATTAAAATTAAAGCGTTATTTTGATATCTGAAAGGTCTGTTTGAAGCAGCCTGAGGGATTTTTGCAAAATGAATATTTTGCTGTTAGTTGCTGTTGAGAAATTGCTGCTTATTTACTGGACAAATAGTTTACCAAATTTTGGGCAGTTTGAACCATGGAAAAATTTAATCTAGAAGCAGTACATACATATTCTTGGAAGTTAGGCTTCATTATTAACCTGAAGAAAGATGGGTTAGGAAGCCATTTGCTCAATTAAATTTTTCTTACATTTTTATCTATCTGTCTATCTATCTAATCTACATTCAAACACATGATTTTTTTAAAAAAAGTTTTAACATGTTCTTATTTTGGATCGTATTTTTCTCTTGGAACTTAAGGTCACAAATGAACCAAAAGCAATTTTCACTAAGAACAATATTTTTAAGTCAGTTTCCACAGACCTTACATATGGTCATTTGTAATTCTACTTAGTAGTTATAATATATTGGTTATTTCAGTTCAAATGAAAACAAAGTATCACCCATATCATAAGGGGAATGTGTTTTGATAACTTTTTCATTGTAATGCAGTTGTAGTCTGCTACAGACTGCTGTTCAAATTGCTGGTGGGAAAATACTTTTCAAGAAAAACGAAGATTTTTAGAATTGTGTATCTTGCTTACATGTGAAAGGAATGTGCTCAGTTTTAAAGCTGAAAAGGTAGAAACATGGAGTAATAAACTTAAGGCCAAAATACCAGCAAACCAAGTGCAACCAGTCCCCACAGCAAATCATCCTATTGGGTGTCTAGGCCATGTGGCTGAGTGTCTTATTTAAATTTGGCTTTAAATCAAGATACACTAACGGTATACCGCATTGACATAACACTGGTAAAAAAAAGAAAATCGTATAGAAGAAAAGTCATTTGGCAATGAAACTCTGATGCACTATTCGATACAGTATTGGGGCTCTTCCTGCAGTTGCTATTTAGGTCAGACTCTCTTTGACGTCAGTAGGAGTTTACCTAGTTTGCTTGAATTTATGGCCAGAAAAACATCAAGTGGAGCAAACTTTGTGGATACAAGTGTATTTCTCACCAATAGAAGGATATGTGCACCGATTAATCTGAATGGTGTAGACAGAGTCTGACAAGTGACTGAAGAATGGGGCACTTTTGTTATTTAAATACCCAATGTCCTTTACTAAATTTACTAAATATCCTTTCATAATTAAGACCATAAAAATGGCTGTACTGTGTCAGACCAATGGTCCATCGAGTCCTGTATTCTGTCTTCTAACAATGGCCAGTTCCACATGCTTCAGAGGGAATTAACAGAACAGGGCAATTATCAAGTGATCCATCCCTTGTCATCCCAATCCCATCTTTTGGTAGTCAGAGGCAGGGGAGACCCAAAACATGGGGTTGGATCCTATTAACTATCTTTTTTAATAGCTCCCCTACGGGAATTCTGCACCAATATTTTTTAAAATTCTACACCAAAAAATTAAAAATTCTGCACACAATATTTTAAAATTCTGTAAAAGTCTGCCTATGTTTTGGTCAAAGTAATGCAATATAATCCAGCTAATTTCAATTATTTTGGTAATGTATTTAAATTACAGTACAATGTATGGAGAATGGGAGTGAGGAGCATTGGAGGAAATCACCAAAACCCCTCTGTCTAATAGTAGTGTAGCTAGTATTGACCCTTTACTTATAGTTATTAGTCAACAAATATATGCAGCCATATGCTCTTCAGTTGCCTATGATGCAACACTGAGCAAGTGAGGGCTGGGGACTCAAACTCACAATTTATACTGGCTACTGACCATCTCCAAAAAGGTCAGTAGCAATCAGTTTATGGAGCACATTTTGATAGGAAAATTTTTCAGTCCAAATATTTAGACCAGTTCGAATCACTGAAACACCATCAGCATTTATAAGGCTATACTGTGCTAACAATAAGGCTCCTTTACACCACTTTGGCAATGTAAAGGAGCCTTAAAGTTTTTATAGCTGTTTTATATTCTTGGGGGAATACACTAAAAATAATGGGAACACTTCACAAAGCAGGCAGGCTGCTAAATGCTCATCTGTCTGAGGTAACAGAGCCTGCCCCACAACTACATCTTCAGAAATACTCCAAAGCCCTGACCCTCCACTCCAAGCATGCTGCAATAGCAAGTGAAAGGGACAGAGTGTCTCTCTCTCACACACACATGACTACCCAGCCCCCTCTAAGCAGTGATTTACATCTCTACCGGCTGCTCTGGGTGCCCAAACCGACCTGTCTTCACTGACAGGGAGTGGGCGCATGACCGCTCTTGAGGCTTCCCTTTGCCTGCCCGACAGAAGTCATTTTTCTGCAGGTAATCAAAGAAATCTGCAGGGGCCATGAATTCTGAACACGTGCAGTAATGCAAAATTCCACCAGGAATAAATAGCCATTGATGAACCTGTCCTCCATGAATGTATCTAATTCTTTTTTTTTTTAACCCAGTTATACTTTTGTCCTTTACAACATCCCCTGGCAATGAATTCCACAGGTTGGCTGTTCATTGTGTGAACTACTTCCTTATGTGTTTTTTTAAAACTTGTTGCCTATTAATTTCATCGGAGGACCCCTAATTCTTGTGTTAAATGGAGGGGTAGATAACACTTACTTTCTTCACACCATTCATAATTTTAAAGACCTCTATCATATCCCCCCTTAGTTGTCCCCTTTCCAAGCTAAACAGCCCTAGTCTTTTAATCTCTCCTCACATGGAAGCTGCACCATATCCCTAATCACTTTTGCTGCCCTTCTCTATACCTTTTCCAATTCTAATATATCTTTTCTGAGATGGGGTGACCAGAACTGCATGTAGTGTTTAAGGTGTGGGCGTACAATATAGTGGCATTTTGATATTGTGTCCTATTATCTATCCCTTTCCTAATGGTTCCTAACATTGTTAGCTTTTTTGGACTGCTGCAGTACATTGAACAGATGTTTTCAGAGAACTATCCATGATGACTCCCAAGATCTGATTCTTGCATGGTAACAGCTAATTTAGACCCCATTATTTGTGTATGTATAGCTGTATTATATTTTCCAATGTGCATTACTTTGCACTTGTCAACTTGAATTACTTTTTCCATTTTGCTGCCCAGTCACCCCAGGGTGAGATCCCTTTGCAGTCTGCTTTGGACTTAACTATCTTGAGTAATTCTGTATCCTCTGCAAATTTGGCACCTTACTGTTCACCCTGTTTTACTGATCATTTATGAATACTTTGAACAGCATTGGTCCCAGTACATTTCCTTGAGGGAACCCCGCTATTAACCCCAGTCCACTGTGAAAAATGACCATTTATTCCTGCTCTTTGTGTCTTATCTTTTATCTGTATCTAGCTACAGATCTGTGAGAGGATCTTCCCTCTTAACTCATGACTGCTCAGTTTACTTAAGACCCTTTGAGGGACCTCACCAAAGCTTTCTGAAAGTTCTAGTATACTAGATCAGCTGCATCACCCTTGTCCACATCCTTGTTGACTACCTCAAAGAATTGTTACAGATTGGTGAAGCGTGTTTTCCCTTTACAAAAACCATGTTGACTCTTCCCCAACATATGGTGTTCATCTGTGTCTGATCATTCTGTTCTTTACTTTAGTTTCAACCAATTTGCCTGGGACTGATGGTAGGCTTACCAGCCTGTAATTGCCAGGATTACCTTTGGAGCCTTCACATTACCTATCCTCCAGTCATCTGGTACAGAGGCTGATTTAAGCGATAGACTCATACCACAGTTAGTAGATCTGCAATTTCATATCTGAATTCTTTCACAACTCTTAGGTGAATACTATCTGGTTCTGGAGACTTATTATTGTTTAATTTATCAATTTGTTCCAAAACCTCCACTATTGACACCTCAGTCTGGGATGTTTCCGTAGATTTGTCACCTAAAAACAATGGCTCAGGGGTGTGGGAATCTCCCTCATAGCCTATTCAGTGAATAGTGATGCAAAGAATTCCTGTAGCTTCTCTGCAACAGCCAGTGTGCTGTAGCTCACAAAAGCTTATGCTCAAATAAATTGGTTAGTTTCTAAGGTGCCACAAGTACTCCTTCTCTTCCTTAAGTGTTTCTTTGGAACCTTGATCGTCCTGTTTGTTTGCTAGGGTTCTTGCTTCTGATGTACTTAAAAACATTTTTCGTTGTTAGTTTTTGTGGGGTTTTTTGCTAGTTGCTCTTCAAATTCTTTTTTGGCTGCTGAATTATATTTTTACATTTGACTTGCTAGAGATTATGCTCCTTCCTATGTTCCTCAGTAGGGTTTGACTTCCAGTTTGTAAAGGATGTCTTTTTGTCTCTAACCGCCTTTTTTGCTCTGTTTAGCCACGGTGGCAATTTTTGGTGTCTTTGCTGTGTTTTTTTTAAATTTGGGATACACATATAGTTTGAGCCTCTATTATGAAGTTTTTAAAACGTTTCCATGAGCTTGCAAGCATGTCAGTCTTGTGACTGTTCCATTAAATTTCCACTTTTCTAGCTTCCTCATTTTTGTGTAGTTCTCCTTTCTGAAGTTAAATGCTACAGTGGTTGGGTTTTTTGGTTTCCCCCTCCACAAGGATGTTGAATTTAATTGCATTTCGGTCTCTATTACTGAGCAAGTAAGATATAGTTAAGATTTTGTCACGGGCAATAAACACAAATTCATGGAAGCCATGGACCTGTCCCTGACTTTTACTAAAAATAACTGTTAGAAAAATGGGGCTGACGGGACGAGAGCCTGAGCCCTGCTGCAGGAGGGGAGGGAAGGTCCAGCAACTGCTGCCCACAGGGGCTGGGAGCTGCAGAGGCCCTGCATCAACCAACAGCTCCAGCCCCGCTGACCTGGGACTGAAGTTATGTGACCTTTGTGACATAATTATAGGATCTTGGGCCAGATCCTGTGCTCTATTTAAGATTAAATGAAGAGTTAACTGCTTATTTGAGGAAAAAATAAAAGTTACAAATGAACAGCAAATGTGAAGGGCTTTATTATGCTCCGAGGATGTATATCTGATGAGCATGGAAGGCCTTCTTATCTGGACTGTATTTTTATATAATTATGCAACTAAATTAAACTTTTTGCATAGCTTACAATTCACAGCAAATAAATGAATTGGCATGTTTGGAAAACCTCTGTCAGTATCTAAAGAATTAGCTTTTACAGTTTGGGGAGATTTTGTTTTTAATTCTAAGTCAAACAGACAGAAGAACAAAGTACAGTTGCATGTAACTCAGATCAGTGACCTTATTTAAGTGTAAATTACCGTTCCAATTTACTTCAAGTGTCAGTTATCTGCTTTCAGTTTTCTTCTGTAAATTTATTAAACCAAAGTAAAAGATAAAATAACCTATGATGTTTCATGTTCTGCCAGTAATTCCCTTTTACATTTTTGGGCAGATTCTAAATGCTTGTGTTAAAAAAACATTTACCTTACTAGTATTTGTGCCAAAACTATATTAACTATGAGCCAAATGGCTATTTACCTAACACCTGGGATTGGGTCCCCTTAAATGGACTTGGCTTGGACAGACAGAGATCACTAGTCCAGGCATCACAAGGATTTTCTGGCTGCTGGGAGTTAAGGCAGTCTGGGGTTTCATCAGAAGGGAATCTCAGTGTACCTTTCCACTTTTCTGGTAGGAAATGTCCTCAGTCTCCAACATGCATTTCCCACTGTTTGGTTAGGAACTAGTAAGGGGAAGCAGATAACTCCTCAACTGTTTTTTTAGACAATGGTTTTCAGAGCAGGGACTGTCTTCCTATGCGTAGGGAGAGCACCTTGTACATCTTATATATATGTCTATTATCCTAAAAAAATGGAAACCAAAGGAACAGTACAAACAGGTAGGGACCGAATCAGAAAGGTTAGGTCACAAAATGAGTTACATCTACCAAGGGATGTAAAAGGCAATAAGAAGAGGTTCATAAATACATTAGGAGTAAAAGAAACGTGAAGGAAAGTGTAGGCCCTCTGCTTAGCAGGAAGGGAGAGCTAATAATTGATGGCATCAAGAAGGCTGAGGAGTTTAATGCCTGTTTTGCTTCAGTCTTCACTAAAAAGGTAAATTGTGACCAGATACTGAACACTATTACTATTAACACCAAGGGGGAAGGAATGCAAACCAAAACTGGGTAAAGAACAGGTTAAAGAATATTTAGATGTATTTAAGTTGGCATGGCCTGATGAAATTCACTGTAGGGTACCTAAGGAAGTAGCTGAAGCAATCTCAGAACCTTGAGCGACTATCTTTGAAAACTCATGGAGAATGGACAAAGTCCCAGAGGACTGGAGAATGCCAAAACAAGCTTCTTCCTTATACACCAAAAGGTATGTAGCAAGCAGAGAAGAGGGTTAAATTAACCAAAAGGCTACACACCTCTGATATTACGTAAACCTTAATCTTTCATTGCCACTTCTGGTAAGTTCCCCTTAGCCCAATTACCTCCGTTTCTGGGCTGGGAGAGACAGACTGTCTTCCTTTTGTCAACAAAATTGTGTAACATAGACAAAGGGTATGTCTACACTACGGAATAAGGTCGAATTTATAGAAGTCGGTTTTTTAGAAATCTGTTTTATATATTCGAGTGTGTGTGTCCCCACAGAAAATGCTCTAAGTGCATTAACTCGGCGGAGCGCTTCCACAGTACCGAGGCTAGAGTCAACTTCCGGAGCGTTGCACTGTGGGTAGCTATCCCACAGTTCCAGCAGTCTCCGCTGCCCATTGGAATTCTGGGTTGAGATCCCAATGCCTGATGGGGCTAAAACATTGTCGCGGGTGGTTCTGGGTACATATCGTCAGGCCCCCGTTCCCTCCCTCCCTCCGTGAAAGCAAGGGCAGACAATCATTTCGCGCCTTTTTTCCTGAGTTACCTGTGCAGACGCCATACCACTGCAAGCATGGAGCCCGCTCAGGTAACCGTCACCCTATGTCTCCTGGGTGCTGGCAGACGCGGTACGGTATTGCTACACAGTAGCAGCAACCCCTTGCCTTGTGGCAGCAGACGGTACAGTACGACTGGTAGCCGTCATCGTCATGTCCGAGGTGCTCCTGGCCACGTCGGCTGGGAGCGCCTGGGCAGACATGGGCGCAGGGACTAAATTTGGAGTGACTTGACCAGGTCATTCTCTTTAGTCCTGCAGTCAGTCCTATTGAACCGTCTTATGGTGAGCGGGCAGGCGATACGGACTGCTAGCAGTCGTACTGTACCATCTTCTGCCGAGCAGCCATGAGATGTGAATGGCATGCAGTCCTTCTGCACCGTCTGCTGCCAGCCAAAGATGTAAAAGATAGATGGAGTGGATCAAAACAAGAAATAGACCAGATTTGTTTTGTACTCATTTGCCTCCTCCCCTGTCTAGGGGACTCATTCCTCTAGGTCACACTGCAGTCACTCACAGAGAAGGTGCAGCGAGGTAAATCTAGCCATGTATCAATCAGAGGCCAGGCTAACCTCCTTGTTCCAATAAGAACGATAACTTAGGTGCACCGTTTCTTATTGGAACCCTCCGTGAAGTCCTGCCTGAAATACTCCTTGATGCACAGACACCCCCTTTGTTGTTTTTTAGCTCCCTGAAGCCAACCCTGTAAGCCGTGTCGTCAGTCGCCCCTCCCTCCGTCAAAGCAACGGCAGACAATCGTTCCGCGCCTTTTTTCTGTGCGGACGCCATACCAAGGCAAGCATGGAGGCCGCTCAGCTCACTTTGGCAATTAGGAGCACATTAAACACCACACGCATTATCCAGCAGTATATGCAGCACCAGAACCTGGCAAAGCGATACCTGGCGAGGAGGCGACGTCAGCGCGGTCACGTGAGTGATCGGGACATGGACACAGATTTCTCTGAAAGCATGGGCCCTGCCAATGCATGCATCATGGTGCTAATGGGGCAGGTTCATGCTGTGGAATGCCGATTCTGGGCTCGGGAAACAAGCACAGACTGGTGGGACCGCATAGTGTTGCAGGTGTGGGACGATTCCCAGTGGCTGCGAAACTTTTGCATGCGTAAGGGCACTTTCATGGAACTTCGTGACTTGCTTTCCCCTGCCCTGAGGCGCATGAATACCAAGATGAGAGCAGCCCTCACAGTTGAGAAGCGAGTGGTGATAGCCCTGTGGAAGCTTGCAACGCCAGACAGCTACCGGTCAGTTGGGAATCAATTTGGAGTGGGCATATCTACTGTGGGGGCTGCTGTGACGCAAGTAGCCCACGCAATCAAAGATCTGCTGATATCAAGGGTAGTGACCCTGGGAAATGTGCAGGTCATAGTGGATGGCTTTGCTGCAATGGGATTCCCTAACTGTGGTGGGGCTATAGACGGAACCCATATCCCTATCTTGGCACCGGAGCACCAAGCCGCCGAGTACATAAACCGCAAGGGGTACTTTTCGATAGTGCTGCAAGCTCTGGTGGATCACAAGGGATGTTTCACCAACATCAACGTGGGATGGCCGGGAAAGGTGCATGATGCTCGCATCTTCAGGAACTCTGGTCTGTTTCAAAAGCTGCAGGAAGGGACTTTATTCCCAGACCAGAAAATAACTGTTGGGGATGTTGAAATGCCTATATGTATCCTTGGGGACCCAGCCTACCCCTTAATGCCATGGCTCATGAAGCCGTACACAGGCAGCCTGAACAGTAGTCAAGAGCTGTTCAACTACAGGCTGAGCAAGTGCAGAATGGTGGTAGAATGTGCATTTGGACGTTTAAAGGCGCGCTGGCGCAGTTTACTGACTCGCTTAGACCTCAGTGAAACCAATATTCCCACTGTTACTACTGCTTGCTGTGTGCTCCACAATATCTGTGAGAGTAAGGGGGAGACGTTTATGGCGGGGTGGGAGGTTGAGGCAAATCGCCTGGCTGCTGGTTACGCGCAGCCAGACACCAGGGCGGTTAAAAGAGCACAGGAGGGCGCGGTACGCATCAGAGAAGCTTTGAAAACCAGTTTCATGACTGGCCAGGCTACGGTGTGAAAGTTCGGTTTGTTTCTCCTTGATGAAACCCCCCCGCCCCTTGGTTCATTCTACTTCCCTGTAAGCTAACCACCCTTCCCTCCTCCCTTCGATCACCGCTTGCAGAGGCAATAAAGTCATTGTTGCTTCACATTCATGCATTCTTTATTCATTCATCACACAAATAGGGGGATGACTACCAAGGTAGCCCAGGAGGGGTGGTGGAGGAGGGAAGGAAAATGCCACACAGCACTTTAAGCACAGCACTTTAAAAGTTTACAACTTTAAAATTTATTGAATGACAGCCTTTTTTTTTTTTTGGGCAATCCTCTGTGGTGGAGTGGCTGGTTGGCCGTAGGCCCCCCCACCGCGTTCTTGGGCGTCTGGGTGTGGAGGCTATGGAACTTGGGGAGGAGGGCGGTTGGTTACAGAGGGGCTGTAGTGGCAGTCTGTGCTCCAGCTGCCTTTGCTGCAGCTCAACCATACACTGGAGCATACTGGTTTGGTCCTGCAGCAGCCTCAGCATTGAATCCTGCCTCCTCTCATCACGCTGCCGCCACATTTGAGCTTCAGCCCTGTCTTCAGCCCGCCACCTCTCCTCCCGGTCATTTTGTGCTTTCCTGCACTCTGACATTATTTGCCTCCACGCATTCGTCTGTGCTCTGTCAGTGTGGGAGGACAGCATGAGTTCGGAGAACATTTCATCGCGAGTGCGTTTTTTTTTCTTTCTAAGCTTCACTAGCCTCTGGGAAGGAGAAGATCCTGTGATCATTGAAACACATGCAGCTGGTGGAGAGAAAAAAAAAGGGACAGCGGTATTTAAAAAGACACATTTTATAAAACAGTGGCTACACTCTTTCAGGGTAAACCTTGCTGTTAACATTACATACATAGCACATGTGCTTTCGTTACAAGGTCGCATTTTGCCTCCTCCCACCGCGTGACTACCCCCTCAACCTTCCCCCCTCCCTGTGGCTAACAGCGGGGAATATTTCTGTTTAGCCACAGGCAAACAGCCCAGCAGGAATGGGCTCCTCTGAGTGTCCCCTGAAGAAAAGCACTCTATTTCAACCAGGTGACCATGAATTATATCTCACTCTCCTGAGGATAACACAGAGAGATAAAGAACGGATGTTGTTTGAACGCCAGCAAACATACACTGCAATGCTTTGTTCTACAATGATTCCCGAGTACGTGTTACTGGCCTGGAGTGGTAAAGTGTCCTACCATGAAGGACGCAATAAGGCTGCCCTCCCCAGAAACCTTTTGCAAAGGCTTTAGGACTACATCTAGGAGAATCGCAAATGCCAGGGCAAAGTAATCCTTTCACATGCTTGCTTTTAAACCATGTATAGTATTTTAAAAGGTACACTCACCAGAGGTCCCTTCTCCGCCTGCTGGGTCCAGGAGGCAGCCTTGGGTGGGTTCGGGGGGTACTGGCTCCAGGTCTAGGGTGAGAAACAGTTCCTGGCTGTCGGGAAAACCGGTTTCTCCGCTTGCTTGCTGTGAGCTATCTACAACCTCCTCCTCATCATCATCTTCTTTGTCCCCAAAACCTGCTTCCGTATTGCTTCCACCTCCATTGAAGGAGTCAAACAACACGGCTGGGGTAGTGGTGGCTGAACCCCCTAAAATGGCATGCAGCTCATCATAGAAGCGGCATGTTTGGGGCTCTGACCCAGAGCGGCTGTTCGCCTCTCTGGTTTTCTGGTAGGCTTGCCTCAGCTCCTTCAGTTTCACGCGGCACTGCTTCGGGTCCCTGTTATGGCCTCTGTCCTTCATGCCCTGGGAGATTTTGACAAAGGTTTTGGCATTTTGAAAACTGGAACGGAGTTCTGATAACACGGATTCCTCTCCCCAAACAGCGATCAGATCCCGTACCTCCCGTTCGGTCCATGCTGGAGCTCTTTTGCGATTCTGGGACTCCATCATGGTCACCTGTGCTGATGAGCTCTGCATGGTCACCTGCAGCTTGCCACGCTAGCCAAACAGGAAATGAGATTCAAAAGTTCGCGGTTCTTTTCCTGTCTACCTGGCCAGTGCATCTGAGTTGAGAGTGCTGTCCAGAGCGGTCATAATGGAGCACTCTGGGATAGCTCCCGGAGGCCAATACCATCGAATTGTGTCCACAGTACCCCAAATTCGAGCCGGCAATGTCAATTTAAGCGCTAATCCACTTGTCAGGGGTGGCGTAAGGAAATCGATTTTAAGAGACCTTTAATTCGAAATAAAGGGCTTCATTGTGTGGACGGGTGCAGGTTTACATCGATTTAAAGCTGCTAAATTCGACCTAAAGTCCTAGTGTAGACCAGGGCAAAGACTTAGTCTGAAGGCAGAGGTTTTTAATGGCGGAGGATATACACTAGGAGCATTTGCCTGGTGTAGCCTCACTGGTATACTGTACAGTCAAGGTGCTTCTAGTGTGGATGCAGTTTATAATATTAGAGACGTTCTGCCAGTGCAGCTGCATCTACCCTATGGCCTTTTGCTAGCATAGCGATGTCCATTACAAATCACAGCCCTGGCCTACGTAGCTGTGCCAGTAGAAGTTTGTGGTGCAGACCTGGCCTTAGCATTCCTTTGATTTTAGACTCTGGGCTTGGAAAAATAGGACTGTTAACCTGGCTGGAGACAGGCTGGTAGGCATTTCCCAATGAACAGGTCCCCCATTGTTCTCTTAAGGACCTTTGGTATTTTTCTTGGATAGACCTTATCACTGTCACTTTGTTTCCTGTTTCTTCCCCCAACCCTCCCAACAGCCTCTTTTGGTTTAACTCCAGGCAGTCAGACAGAATACTATCAAGGAAGTAAAATGAGGTACAGCTAATATTCAGAAAAATAATAGTTCTCTCCCTCATTCTCTACACCGAATTTCTGATATATTTAAAGTTATTACAGTAGGCAATCTTTTTTCTTTATTTCACTGTTCTTGTGCACACATATCCTGTTCTGGAGCAACTGACAAACTTCCTCTGACATCTCCGCACCTGGGAGTCCAGAACCTAGCTCATACAGCTGGGTGAAAAATTTTGACTAAAACTTTTTTTTGTGGTAGAAGAAAACGTAGATTCAGTGATCCCAAAACATTTTGTGAATTTTTGTCTATTTTGCCAAATCATTTTAGTTTAAAAAAAACAAACAAACCCAAAAATTCAGAAAAAAATCCATGTTTTGTTGTGACATTTTCTAAATGAAATAAATTATTTTAGTTGAAATGACTTCACACATTTTATAAATATTCAAAATGAAGCATTTGGTTTTGCCTCAAGTAAAATATTTTATTTGACCCAAAGGTTTTTTCTTTCAACTTTTCAGTTTGCCAAAATATTTCAAAAAGTTTTGTTTTCAGTTTGACCCGAAATGATTTTTTTCACAATTGCCAACAAAGTAAAAAAATCAATTATTTGCCCAATATTGCTAATCAACCCCATTGATGCTTCAAAATATATTTTAATTATTTGTATTACTTAGAGAAAAATATGACAATATAAAGATTATAGTAAATTAACAGTATTGAAAAGATAAAAGTAGGAATCTGGTGGAGATCCATCAGTAGGTGGAAGTAAACAATAGCTGCCTTACTTGATAAATAATACGATGCTCATGGGTCTGTTCAGGTTGGTGACCAATAGCTCTAGTGTATGTTTGGCACAGCGATCACTTGAATGCTCAGACATCACTTAAGTTTTACTAGTATAACTATGTAGTACGGGGTATGATTTTTTTTGCAATCATAGGTAAGCTGGTGAAAGCCCTAGTGTAGATGCAGTTATACCAAATAGCTTATTTTGCTTTGCCAAATTAAACTTTCTATAATGGTATAAGCACCTTTATACTGGTATAACTGAATGCATGTTTCCCCTTTACACTAGCATAAAGGAACAAAACAAGGCCTAAGAGTTGATATCTTTATCTTTATTATTATTATTATTATTTATTATTATTGCAGTAGCATCCAAAATGATATATGCTTTTATGAAAAAGTTTAGTTGGTTTTATTGTTACCTCATCCTTCCTTCTTTCTCATCCACCTGTTTTTTCTGTATGAAAATGAGACCCTGGGCTCTCAGGAGCAGGGACTGTCTTTGATTTATTTGTACAGTACTTAAAAACAGTGGGGCCCTGACCTTTGATTGGACTTTCTAGGCACTTACCTAATCATAGAAATGTAGAGCTAGAAGGGACTTTGAGAGGTCATCTAGTCCAGACCCCTGCACCGAGGTAGGACCTAGTATACCTAGACCATCCCTGACAGGTGTTTGTCTGTCTTGTTCTTAGAAACCTCCAATGATCTCCATTTGGAAGCCTGTTCTAGCGCTTAACTGTCCTCGTGCTGGCTATTCCTTATAACCCTATTATCTTCAAGATTCTTACAGTAATTTTTGTTCCAGTAACTTTCAAGGTTTCGAAGTTAGGCTGATTGGTCTAGAATACCCCAGTCCTCTTTGCTCCCCATTTTAAAGATAAGATACTGTGTTTGCTCTTCTCCAGTCCTCTGGGACTTCACCCATCCTCCACTAGTTCTCAACGATAATTGCTAACGGTTCCAAGATTGCTTCATCTAGTTCCTCAAGTATCCTAGGGTGAATTTTCCTCTTGACATGAATACATCTACTTTATCTAAATATTCTTTAACCTGCTAATGCCAGTGAAAATGGTAAACACCTTCTTTAAACTCTACTTGTTCTGGCAAATACTGGATATTAAATTACAAGCAAAACAAAGCAAAACAAAACAAGTCAGCATGATTCTCCTGTCATGTTTATATACTCTAAGTGCCAACTCAATAGTATTATAGTGATGTCTCTGAGGACGAGGAATGTTACAGAAAATACATTAAATTTCATGCTTGATTTTTTTCACTTCTGTTAGGCATTTGGCTTCAAATTCAAAGTTTTATACTCTCCATAGGAAAGAAATATATTAGATTTCTGAATGCTGGCTCACTAGACTTACGTTTTAAAAATTGCTGGAGTGACATTAGGACCTATGCTAAACTGTAATATACCAAATCTAGACTGAAAGTTATTCCCATTTCCAGACCAGGCAGCTAGTCAATTTGCAGTAGATTTATACAGTAACACCCCACTTAATGTCTTCTCGCTTAATGTTGTTTCGATTTTACGTCCCTGCTCAATTACAGAACATGCTCCATTTAAAGTTGTGCAATTCTTCGCTATAACATTGTTTGGCTGCCTGCTTTGTCCACAGCTGGCAGCCTCCCATCAGCTCCCCTACGCCCCCCCACCACAGTGCCCCCCGCCTGCTGGCAGATCCCGCAGATCAGCGCCTTCCCCCTCTTCCCCCCACCTCCTGCCCACGGCAATCAGCTGGCTTGTGGCATTCAGGAGGGAGAGGGGAGGAGCGAGGACTCAGTGCGCAGGCTCCCTCTCCCTCCCCTGCTTCCCAAAAGCCGCAGACCAGCTGATTGCTGCTGGCAGGAGGCAGGGGAGGGAGTGGGGAGGCTGCGTGCTGAGTCCTCGCTCCGCTCCCCACCCTCCTGCCCCCTGAATGTTGCAAGTCAGCTGATTTGCCACGGGCAGGAGGGAAGGGAGAGGAGCAAGGATGCGGCGCTTCTCCCCCCTCCCTCCCCTGCTTCCTGCCCGTGGCAATGAGCTGGCTTGTGGCGTTCAGGAGGGAGGGGGAGCCTGCATGCCATGTCCTCGCTCCTCCCCCGTCCCTCCTGAATGCCGCAAGCCAGCTGATTGCCAGAGGCAGGGGAGGGAGGGGAGAGGAGTGAGGACATGGCGTGTAGAGTAAAGGGGGTGGGGGGAGGAAGAAGAGGCAGGTTAAGGGTGGGGGCTTGGGGGAAGGGGGGGAGTGGGCAGGTCGAGAGTTGAGCCTCCCCCACCCTGGTGCTTGCAGAGTAGGGGAAGCTGCCGCTGCTGCTGCGCAACATGCTTCTCCTAGCCTACAGCACCTTCAGCCTCTCTGCCTGCCTCGTTGTCTCCTGTGCCAATGGGCTGTGCCTGTGTGGGGTAAGGTGGGGGGCACCCCCCAACTATAGTACTGTACTGTCTGGCAAAAAAAAATTTCCCTGGCACCTAACCCCCCCCCCCCATTTACATTCATTCTTATGGGGAAATTGGATTCGCTTAACATTGTTTCACTTAGTCGCATTTTTCAGGAACTTAACTACAAAGTTAAGTGAGGAGTTACTGTACTCTTGGCTCTTCAGGTATTTTTCCTCTTGGCTTCCTCTCCATACTCCATTGTGACTACAAACATAGCACTCAGGCATATTAATTATATTGATAAAGCACTTTATCACAGACAAAACAGGAAATATGTACCTATTGTCTATAATCTAGAGGACTAAACCTCATCGACCAGGTTGAAAGTCAGCTGTACTGTCACACTCCCTGTAATTTAAAGGAATAAACCAGTTATGTACTATATGTGATGGTAATATATTTAGTCCACTCTTTTAAAACATCAACTTACTATTAGAGATGGACAAATGGTAGAAGAACCGTATGTTGAGTATATCATTTGATGAAGTTTACTGGTGTTCACTGAATAAATATATAAATGAATAGTGTGTGATGGCCACATGGCTAATTGACACATTACTTAGTTAGTACTGGTGACATTTGTCAGCTATGTTGCTCAAATGCTGCTCAATGAGTTTTGCCGTCTACTGCTTTCTCCTCTTGATTTACTTTCTCTTTGTAGTGTCTGCTTTTCTTTTTATAATAGGTGAGGGGATATTGTTTCCTGAGTCGTCTTTACTTATCCTTTCAATATCTCTTTCTTGCAGTGCTAGTCTACTCACAGATAAGGTTTGGAATTTTTTACCTGACAGTTCATAGAATCATAGAAGATTAGGGATGGAAGGGACCTCAGGAGGTTCATCTAATCCAACCCCCTGCTCAAAACTGGACCAACCCCAATTAAATCATCTCAGCCAGGGCTTTGTCGGGCTGGGCCTTAAAAACCTCTAAGGATGGAGATTCCACCGTTTCCATAGGTTAACCCATTCCAGTGCTTCACCACCCTCCTAGTGAAATAGTATTTCCTAATATCCAACCTTGACCTCCCCCACTGCAACTTGAGACCATTGCTCCTTGTTCTGTCATCTGCCACCGCTGAGAATAGCCTAGCTCCATCCTCTTTGGAACCCCCCTTCAGGTAGCTGAAGGTTGCTATCAAATTCCCCCACACTCTTCTTTTCGGCAGCCGAAATAAGACCAGTTCCCTCAGCCTTCCCTCATAAGTCATGTGCCCCAGCCCCCCAATCATTTTCGTTGCCCTCCGCTGGAGTCTCTCCAATTTGTCCACATCCTTTCTGTGGTGAGGGGGCCCAAAACTGGATGCAATACTCTAGTGCTGAATAGAGGGGAATAATCACTTCCCTCCGTCTGCTGGCAATGCTCCTACTGCAGCCCAATATGCCATTAGCCTTCTTGGCAACAAGGGCACACTGTTGACTCATGTCCAGCTTCTCGTCCACTGTAATCCCCAGGTCCTTTTTTGCAGAACTGCTGCTTACCCAGTTGATCCCCAGTCTGTAGCAGTGCATGGGATTCTTCTGTCCTAAGTGTAGGACTCTGCACTTGTCCTTGTTGAACCTCATCAGATTCCTTTTAGCCCAATCCTTTAATTTGTCTAGGTCACTCTGGACCCTGTCCCTACCTTCCAGCGTATCTACTTCTCCTCGCCGCTTAGTGTCATCCGCAAACTTGCTGAGGGTGCAATCCATCCCATCATCCAGATCATTAATGAAGATATTGAACAAAACCTGCCCCAGGACAGACCCCTGGGGCACTCCACTTCATACCGGCTGCCAACTAGACATTGAGCCATTGATCACTACCCGTTGAGCCCGACGATCTAGCCAACTTTCTATCCACCTTATAATCCATTAATCCAATCCATAGTTTTTTAACTTACTGGCAAGAATACTGTGGGAGACCGTATCAAAAGCTTTGCTAAAGTCAAGATACAAGTTAGTAGCCAAAGGATTAAATCGGCTACCCACAGGTTGATATGAAAGACTGGGGTGGATGCGCACTGTTCAGACTAGCCACCCTGTCCCTCTTCACCTTAGCTACTAGGTACTCCTTCATCTCCCCCCCCCTTCCATTCTCTGTCTCTTTGCCCTTCTGTTACTATCTTCATTAAACCCATTAATACAATTTTTCAATCACCTTTATATTGCTTCCATTTCAATTCTAGCCATGTTTTGGCTTATCACTAAATTAGTTTGGGTAGCAAGCCTGAAATTAAATTCCTCTAATGTTTAAATGATCCGTACCCTGCACTCGTTGGTCATTTCTCTTTATACTGTACTTCGTAAAATGTCCAGGAATGAGATTTTGTTGCTCCTGCCCTCTGTCTGGAAGCATGCACCTTGAGACAGAAAAACATTCGTTTTTCAGGTCCAGTTAAAATAACCACTGTTAGTTCATGGAATCATTTCAGGTGTGAGGATGTTTGTACACTAAATTTTGCTGTATAAACAATCTCTAGGGGTATGTTTGCAGCTAGTACAGTCAAGTTAACTAATGAAGTGAACAAGATATTAGGTGCATTTAGAGTGGTTCCAGGACCATTTGAAATAAAATATCCAGATATCTTCAGGTTTCTTCCAATGCGTGGTGAATGTGGTGGTTTCACGTACAGTAAAAAGATTAATTTAAAAAACAAATTACTTAAATTATGCTGTTACCTACCTGGATGTTTTTTTTGGTATCCATAATTTCTAAACAAATCAGACTTTGGCTAGAAAAGCTGAAGGACATTTTAGTCTGTAAGATTTTTTGAGATAGGTCATGAAACTGGAGGATTTCTGCCTTTGCCTGACCTACTGTGACATTTTAAGTGAAAGACCTTTTTGTGGGCTAAATAACTGTTACTTTGTTCTTTTTCATTACCATGCTGAAAAGCCAGAAGACTATATAAACTTCATACACATGGGGATGCTTTGGAGTATATTCTGAACAAAAATATGTGCAGAAATACTTCATTATGAGCGCACATAATTATGAAAATCACTTATGCTTAAGTGGAAATCTGCTGTAGGTTTGGATATTATGGAATATTCTGGATTCAGTGTGAAAAAACTCACTTTACAGCTGAGGCAAATATCTGTTTCTAGACATGTATATGATTGAATCATTGATAATCTATAATTCTTCAGTGCAGTGTGCTAGAAATATGTAATAGTTTTGAAAACAGTAAAATTGAAATGCCAACATATTTGTGTTTGTAAATACATTATTTATTATTGCTCATATCTGTCATTTTATTTTTGAAGAAATAAAACAGAAGGAATAAGCAAGCACATAGATCAGAACGCTAGAACTCCAAACTGTCAGTTTACTTTTGTCTTCTGTTCTAAATGCCCTGCGTAGCTAGGGCAAGATATGACATAAGGTTGTTAATCATTACTGGGTTCCAGCATGGCAGCCTAGCTAGTTCTCCCAACCATGATAACCCTGGAGATGATCACAGAATGTTAGATCAGCCAGCGTATTATAAATGGAAGAGTAAATTCCAACTCTTCATGTGGATGATGATGTTGTTCTGAGATGGACTTCTAAAGACCCCAGAGCTGGATCAATCCAAACTTAAGAGGCAAACTGCCTTCCAAAAGTCAGAAATGAACTCCTTTTTATGTGGGTGGGTCCCTTGTCTATTAAAATAAAGTTTTTCTATGTTGCATTTGTGTATATAGTCAAAAAATTGTAAATATGTCTACTCCACAGATCCTTACTCCTGTGTATATTTAGACTCATACCAGCTTTACTGACACAACATAAGTGTGTTACTTTTTACCCCTGAAAAACCAGTATAGCTACGGGAGAGTGAAGAATGTTCTATTTTGACTCAAGTATCAGAAATTGAATTTTCCCCCTCTCCCTATAACCAATTTTCTCTTCTGAAATTTGCTCTTTTCATTTCCTCTCCTCTCACTGAAGAGACAAACCCAAGTTCACAACAACAACAAAATCAATATTGTAAATACCCCAAGTCCTTACCTGGGCTATTTATCAACCCAAGACTTTTGGCTACTGCGATTGCTGACAAGGGGGGCTTTTACCTCCAGACTCATTCTTGTGAGCCATCAGGATTGAAATCGATGAGCATGCTATCTTCCAAGCATTTCAGAGACCAGTATCCTCTTAAATCACCTTCTGGTCCACAAGAATGGAAGCATTCGGGGTGAGAAATGGAAGAAATTATGGGCCAGATTACCCTGTAGTTGATTTTATACCAGTTCAATTCCATTGATTTCGGTGGAGTTAGTCCTGATTTACACTAGTGTTAAGTGAATATTGTATTATCATGTGTGTTCGTAATCCCAGCATAGAATCACAGGACTGGAAGGGACCTTGACAAATCATTTAGTCCAGTCCCCTGCACTCATGGCAGGACTAAATATTATCTAGGCCACCTCTGACAGGTGTTTGTCTAACCAGCTCTTAAAAATCCCTAGTGTTGGAGATTCCACAACCTCCCTAGGTGATTTATTCCAGTTCTTAACTACCCTAACAGTTAGGAAGTTTTTCCTAATGTCTGACCTAAACGTCCCTTGTGGCAATTTAAGCCCATTGCTTCTTGTCCTATCCTCTGAGGTTAAAGAGAATAATTTTTCTCCTTCTTTGTAGCAACCTTTTATATACTTGAAAACTGTTATCATCCCATCTCAATCTTTTCTTTTCCAGCCTAAACAAACCCAATTTTTTCAGTCTTCCATCGCAGGTCATGTTTTCTGGACTTCTAATAATTTTTGTTGCTCTTCTCTGGACTTTCTCCAATTTGTCCACATCTTTCCTGAAATGTGGTGCCCAGAACTGGATGCAATACTGCAACTGAGGCCTGAGTAAGAGTGGAAGAATTATTTCTCATGTCTCACTTACAACATTCCTGCTAACACATTCCAGAATGTTTGCTTTTTTTGCAATAGTGTTGCACTGTTGACTCATATTTATCTTGTGATTCACTATGCCCCCCCCAGACACCTTTCCGCATTGCTCCTTCCTAGGCAGTCATTTCGCATTTTGTATGTGTGCAACTGAGTGTTCCTTCCTAAATGGAGTACTTTGCATTTGTTCTTAATTGAATTTCAGCCTGTTTACTTCAGGCCATTTCGCCTGTTTGTACAGATCATTTTGAATTTTAATCCTATCCTCCAAAGCACTTGCAACCGTTCCCAGCTTGGTATCATCCACAAACTTTATAAGTGTACTCTCTATGCCATTATCTAAATCACTGATGAAGATATTGAACAGAACTGAACCCAGAACTGATCCCTGTGGAACCCCATTCGATATGCTCTTCCAGCTTGATTGTGAACCACTGATAACTACTTTCTAGGAATGGTTTTAAAATAAGTTATGCACCCACTTTATAGTAGCTCCATCTAGGTTGTATTTCCCTAGTTGTTTATGAGACACTCATTAGACAGTATCAAAAGCCTTACTAAAGTCAAGATATATCACATGTATTACTTCTCCCCATCCACAAAGCTTGTTACTGTGTCAAGGAAAGCTATTAGGTTGGTTTGACATGATTTATTCTTGACAAATCCATGCTGACTGTTACTTATTACCTTACTATCATCTAGATGTTTGCAAATTGATTGCTTAATTATTTGCTCCATTATCTTTCTGGGTACTGAAGTTAAGCTGACTGGTCTGTAATTCCCCAGGTTGTCCTTTTTTCCCTTTTTATAGAGTGGCACTATAGATGCCCTTTTCTAGTCCTCTGGAATCTCTCCCGTCTTCCATGACTTTTCAAAGATAATTGCTAATGGCACAGATATCTCCTTAGTCAGCTCCTTGAGCATTCTAGGATATATTTCATCAGGCCTTGGGCACCTGAAGATATCTGACTTGTCTATGTAATTTTTAACTTATTCTTTCCCTATTTGAACCTCTGATCCTACCTCATCTTCACTGGCATTCACTATGTTAGATGTCCAATCACTGCTAAACTTTTTGGTGAAAACTGAAACAAAAAAGTCATTTAGCACTTCTGCCATTTCCCCATTTCCTGAAGGGTTTCCCAGTGAAGAATTTGGTATTTTTAAGACTGCGGTAGCATTTGTTTTTGAGACTATTTTCTCCATCTCCTGGGATTTTTTTAAAACAGCATAGGAACTTCTTGGGGGAGTATTACATTTTGGGGCCATCAACTTGAATTGCCCTGTAGAAATGGCAATTATAATGTTGAGTCTTCTGTTGGTGGTGCTGAGAAGTGCAGCCATAAAGGCAGATGTGTTGTAAAGTAATTATTTTGTCAAGAGCTGAAATTGAAAGTTATGTCTTTGTAGTGAATATTCTGTTTTTTGACACCCAAATTAAATGTAAGCGGCACGATAATCTCTTCAGGATTCCTTTTGATTCTGGTAGAAAATCCTGGAAGCTGCTTTTGTAATGCATACATTCACCCATTTGGTTATTTAAGCTGCAGGATGTGTTTTCAGAAAGTGGCTAATGGGAGCTGGAGTACTTGCAAATGTGAGAATTTTTTAAGTTTGAATTAAAGATATTTTTGTTTGTTTCTAGGTACATGCTGGGCCTCTCAGCAGTTCCAGCAATTATACAGTTTTTTGGCTTCCTGTTTCTTCCTGAAAGCCCCCGCTGGCTGATTCAGAAAGGCCAGACTCAGAAAGCACGGAGAATTCTGTCTCAGATACGTGGCAACCAAACAATTGATGAGGAATATGATAGTATCAAGAACAACATTGAAGAGGAAGAAAAAGAAGTTGGAGCAGGTAGGTTAGAAATTTCTTGGCATCTCTGTCTACCTATGTCACTAAAGAGGCAAATAACAGGAAATTGTACTTCGGTAATTTCATATGTTGCTTTTTTCTGATCTTGTAAATATTTCTATTATTATTATGTTGGTAGTTTAAGTCTAAATAAATTTAATCTGTAGAACTGAAGATGCTGTTGTAAATGCTATCCTGATTTTATTTTTTAAGTGAGGGAAAAAAACGAAGCTATATATTATAAGATTTTATGTTGTCACTTGAAATGTATGTTTCAAGAAGGAATAAGCAAGGCATATAGTTCACAAATCTGTATATAGTAAGATGGACATGAGGAGCAGATTTATACTTAAGTTAAATATATCTATTTTGTATGTTTATTTCTATCATTTATAGAAAAAAGATTGGGATGTAGGAAAAAGGACAAAATAGAAGCTATGGAAGGGTTAAAGGGTTAATCCCTCAAATGCCTGAAGTTATCCAGAGGCTTTGTCCTGGCTGAGCAGAATCTCAGCAAGCAACTGTGGCAAGACTTACAGAACTAGACATATACATTATCAGCAACATTTTAGTAAACAGTCTTTTGAGGTCATATATGGTCTTTCTTTAGACTGTGGTGTCATTCAATTCTTTGCATTTCTTTTACACCTTATCTGATCCCACAAATATTTTAACTTTAAGCATGTGAGCAATTCCATTGACTTCTTAATTTTTTCCCCCTAACTTTGTCTGTGGTTGACAACTAAGGGACAGTAATTATGTAGGGAAGCAGGAAGTACAAGACAACCTTTGAAAGTTTATAATTTCTGAAATCATCGAGACAACTGCTACTTCAACTTCTTCAGAGTTGGTGGGAAGTGCAACAAGAGTTACCTGGTGGTTGTGTGTATTTAAATTTTTTCCCCTCTTATCGTACATAATCAAATTACTTTGTTGCTGTTGGCTTTGTGTCTGCGACAGGTTAAGCAGTTTGAAGTGTTTTGGGAGTCACGTGCATTTGGTTGGGATTTTCAAAAGCGTATGACTCAGGGAGTACAAGTCAAATCAGTGGTACTTGATGTGGGTAGCTGACTTACACACTTTTGAAAATCACACTCCAAAGCAAACATTTCAAAGCTATTCTACCTGTAGTAGTTTTGTGCATGGTTTAAAACCGTGGTTCTCAACCAGCGGTACGTGTACTCCTTGGGGTACTCAGGTCTTCCATGGGGTACATCAACTCATCAAGATCAGTGTTTCTCAACCTGTAGTTCAGGAGCTGTGGGGGGATGGGAGGGTCACAGGACAGGTTTAGGGTTGTCACAAGTGTAGGGCCAGCTTTAGAGGATGGCAAGCACGGCAATTGCCAGGGGCTCCAGGCCAGAGGGGCACCACAAAGCTAAGATGCATGCTTAATATGTGGGTAGCAGGGCTCGGGTTTCAGTAGTTGGGAAAGGTTTGAGAATCACTGGTTTAAAAAAGTTAGCATATATAAAGTAGTCTTTTTTTAGATAAATTCTTTGTCTGATAGTGTGGCTGCTTACTTTAAATAAATAATCAGGTTACAGCTTTTGTGGTGCCTGATTGTTAAAAATATATATGAAGTTAATGACCTAGTTAGGTTTCACCAAGTCAAATAATGAAAAAGCCTCTGTCCACTTATTTAAATTATTCTTCGAGTTGCTGAAAATACCCAAAATCATGGCTCTTGCTCATGTATCTACTCCTAGTTCCAAGCAATATAAAAAGTACAGATGTAGCAAAGCACATATTGCGAGTGAAATCAAACATGAAACCAAGCACATTTAAATTTCATTCAGGATCCTGTTGAAAGTGCTGTTATCTGCATGAAGACTGAATAACTGGAGTTACGTGGATGATGTGTGTGAGCTTGCATAGTCTGGATTCAGTGTGGGACTGCAACAAAATACTTACTTTCTTTCCCCCATTCCTTACACACACACACACACACACACACTACTCCCACCTGTGGACAAGATCAGTGACTGCATCACCCTCTGTGCTACTTTGCATGAGCTGCTATATAATCATGCATCTCTTGACTCCTCCCTTGGCCTGCCCTAAATCATACCTTATGTGACAACCTTGGGAAGACACAGTGGGTGTGCAGAGGTTTCCCCGTCATGGTGACTTCATGTGTAGCTCTCCCTTGTAACAGAGGCTTACGTGATGCACTGCACCTCTGCTGTTGGGTTCAATTCACCCGGAATGATCTACAAAATTCAACAATATTGCAGTAGATGGTGATCAATCTAATGTTCTGCTCCTATAGCAGACTATCCAGCGATGGCCTTTGCTCTTTGGTTAACAGTCTACTTGTGTCTGTAATGATAAAATATGTTCTCCATAAATATTCCTTTGTTTCTGGAAACAGGAGGGAGGCATCCATCTCCTCCTTTTTCTCCTCTTATTCCTCCAGCCTGGAATGGTTGTTAATTTTTGTACATTCTGAACTCAGACCTAGCTTTGGGCTGAATCTGAGAAGTGTTTTTGCCCTCTGAAATGGTGTAGCTGATTAATCCTTGATTTCCCACAGAACTTGTTCCTAATCATCAGAGTCAAAATGGGCATTCCCACCTCCATTCTTGGGATTTATGTTCTCCTTCTCAGAGCTGGTGCATTCTTTCTTCTTGTAGGTTAGTTCCTCATCTTCATGTGGTTTCATCTTGCAACAGATTTTCCTGTAAAGTTAATTGGGTCAGGAATTTTTCTCTACCAGTACCCTGAATACATGGTTATTCTTGGCTACCATTCCGTTCTCCAGCTGCTCTATTATTGAGCTGCACTTTGCCAATATTTTTGCAGGAGCAGAGTTTTCCAGTACCCTCTTTTATTTCTTGTAACTTTTCTTTCATGACAATGTTTAGGTTCTGTCACTCTTTGAGTCTGTGGTGTTTTGTGACAACAATTTTAAACTGGTCCTCCAGAAGGGTCCTAGAGGTGTGTTATTCATTAATTCTGAAAAGTAACTCTTCCATTAGTTCCCTTTTGAATACCTTTATCTTACTGAGAGTTGCACTGTCTGGCAGGCCTGCAGCCCAAAAATATATTGGTGTGCTTGCTGCTATGGACATCAGCGAAATTTGAGTGTAATGGAGTGGGTGTTTCTATGATCGTGCATTATGGGTGCAGAGCTCCTCTGTCACCCTTGCTGAGGGGTTAGAACCATGTGTAAAACGCAGTAATCATTGCTGAGTCATGCTGTTGCGTGGCTCTTATCTCTAAACATGGTGTAAGATGGGTTGGTGTCTCTGACAGAAGGAGCTAGGGATCCTTAAAGAAAACAGAACAGAGAGGTTTGTGTAAACCGCTTAGCCCGAAGCTTTTGTTGTCTGTCACAAAACCAAATACCAGGAAGGGCATAGGTCTGGACTAGTGCTGTGTGTATATTTTGTGAGGATCAGGCAGAAAAACGTCCTGCTTAAAGGGGAATTTCAGTTTTATTCTTGGCTTTTCAACAATTTGAATTCAGATCAGTTTTCTTTATAGTCTTCTTGAAAGAAACAAGCAGAATTCTTTCCATCTGATAACACACAGTCTGTAATAGATTTTGACTGGCTTTGAGCTGAAGCCAAAGAACGACACCATTGGATGACCTACAATTCTGAGAATGTAGGCAAATGAAATATGAAGATATCAGATGTCCCCAAAAATGTCTAGGGAGAGCACTAAGCAACATATTGTGAGATAGTGTAATTACAAAATGACTCCTGCAATAATTTGGCCATGAATGTGGAACGTGTCAGACAGTTAACACATCTAAAATAGTGAACAGTAGATAAACAAGGCAGCAAATAGTTATTCTGATGCTCCTTCCATTTGTTGTTATGCCCTTGAAAGGCTGGCTTAATTTGTCAACCACATCTCTGCTCTTCACTGAAAAGTGCACTGTATAATAAGCATAATGGTCATGTCCTCAGTGAGACAAATAAGGTGAAGACTGTATATTTTAAAAGGATGTATTTACTCTGTTTCTAACATTTTAGATTTCAGAGTAGCAGCTGTGTTAGTCTGTAGCCACAAAAAGAAAAGGAGGACTTGAGCATGGTCAAATAAATTGGTTAGTCTCTAGGGTGCCACAAGTCCTCCTTTTCTTTTAACATTTTAGAGCAGTGCTAAAATGTTGGTCCTAAATCCATTCACAAGTAACACAAACTTCCAAAAGTTTTTCTGTAGTATTGGCGAGTAGATCATGTGATCATACTATGAAGAATCCTTTCTAAGACTTCATTTCCCTAGCAGTAAAGTTTTCTGAGTGTCATGTGTAGATGTTATTTTCCTATCTTCACAAAATCTAGCTGTAAGCCCTGGTTTTTAAGATAGCATTCTGTAAGTAAATCCTTGGTCTGGAAATTTAACGTGGAAAGAGAGGATAATTACTTTGCCCTTTAAAGGTCAGATGTTCTTCAGGGAAGGATGTGATGCACCACTAAACTACAATCCAGAACAAAATCCCCTTTACTTACAGCCCAGGAAGAAAAGACTTATTCAAAGGCTGCTTCTGAAGACAAGACACCTTTCAGGCATTCACCACGGAAGTTCAGATTTGCACATATTCTATTTTTGCATTTTTGTTGACGTTCCTAGACAGAACAACGGTAGAGAATAGTCTGACTCTACTCACTGTAACAAAACTAGTTTGATGTCAGTCTGTTATTTGTTCAGACATTATCAGTAGGAATGGGACAGAGTTCACTTCATGAAAGCTAATATTAATAATTGGTGTTGGCTTTCAATAACTAGAACTTACATTAAAGATTTTTTTGGTCAGCTCAAGCTTCAACAGGGTGTTACATCCTTTGAAAAAGAAAATCAGGCCTTTGAAAGTGCAGTAAATTTTCCACATATCAACTTTATGCCAGCCCCACTAAAGCAAAAGTGTATGAATTAAAAATGTACGAACAATTTCTTAACCTACAGAAAATTCAAACCAGAACTATGGAAAATAGTAAATCAAGGAAATTTGGTCTTCATCAGTCTTCAGAATACTTAACATACACCGGTTGCTTCAAACCAATAATCATCTATAGATTGGAGTTGGATGGCAACGCTTTATATATTACTATATTCGTTTTGGTCTAGCTACAGCTATAGCTCAAGTTTTAAAAATATGGAGAAAGAGGCAATCAGACTTTGCTCCATGAGGCAAAAAGTATGTTCCTTTGTATTTGGGTTACACCAGTGAGAGTAACTAACTTGGCTTTCAAGTCAGTTTCCAGAAGTTAGAGACTTCCAATCCCAATTTCCATACAATTTAGAAGCTCAGTTGAATTCTAGGAAACTGTAAAAGCAAGAATATTTCTTGGATTTGAAAGAAATGTGTCATCCAAATAAATTCAGTATTGTTAAGTCAGCTTTATAGCACTGTAAACTTGCATAGTGGTTTACAAGCTTAGAACAAGATACATGCCATGCTCCAAACTGTTTGCAACCTAATGGACAAGACATAGATGAGATGGGGCACAAGACATCAGGTAAAATAGCATGTACAGAGGTGGTTGGTTTGAAAGATTCCTGGAAGTAGTAAGCTTGCTGGAGGGGCAGTTGCTTGGCTGACAAGTAGAGATTACTGTGTACAGCATAAATAATGGCAATGGGACAAAAGGAACTGAAAGGAGGAAGGACTAAGGGAAATAGGAAGGAAGAGCAAAGATGAAGGGGTAAGGTTCTGTAGAGTTGAGGAGGTAGGCTTACTCCTTCTCTGAATAATTCAGTAAAGAGATTCAAGGGAGGAGATATAATGAAAGTGGAGAGATGACTTTTGTAGTGACATTGAATAAATTGGAACGGGGAGCACAGCCTTGATTAATGCAGGCTTCTTGTCTTCACAATGATGGTTTTGATTATGTGGATGATGAGGATAGGGAAGATTTTGATTGTTATGGTGAACGTGGCAACGCTTAGTTCATGGCATGGGGCCTGTGCCATTGGGACAGATTCTTCAGTGGTGAAATTCTATTTACCTAATATGTTTGGACAATAGTTTATGAGGTTTGCTTCCCTCAAAACGACTGTGATATCGAATCTGCTACTAGTTTCAGTGCTAGAATTTGCTGGTGAAAGAACATGCTTGTTAAAGGCTATAAATGTGTCCCTTCAGAGTGGGTGGAGAATAACCCAGCAACACTGAAAGAAGAGCATCTAGATAGCAAGTTCAATTTAAGGTCAGATTGGTTGAGTATGTAGTGTAATCAGCCTGGTGAATAGTCTCTGATTTTCATGTTGATTTGTCAGAAGCAGCCAGGGAAACACAACTTTGAATTTCCTGATTTTTGTGTGCATATGCATTAACCACACAACTTGTGCTATCTTTGAGCATATGTTTTTATGTGGTAGTCATATTGATATAATTTTGGATAAGAAATAAGCATACGTAAATATAAAAGGTATATTCATATTGTGCTTAAAAGGAAATGAAATTATGCTACCTTCAGTATAGCTAATGGTATTCAAGAGTTGATTTAATTAAAAAGAAAAAAAGGTCTATTTTTTCACTATTTGCCTGCAGGTTTCAACTTCAGAACTGAATATACAATTCCAAAAAGATTAATCCCACTGTAGCTCCATATTTACATGTAACAGGGATTTAGGCAAAAACGCAGTGTTCGTGAAAGAGTTAAATGGGCATAGGGGGAAGATTTCTTTGACCACTAGGAAACAATTGTAACACTCCACTACCACAATACCATTCATTGTTTGGTCAGAGAACATACTCTGACAGCTAAAATTGGAGGTAAGCTTGTAGCTTCTTTGCTCTTTAATCTTGTGAAGATGAGTGGGAAACTGTAAAATAGGTGTTTTAATTTGATGAATAAAAGTCCATATAATTATTAAACACATTGAAATTCCTATGATGAAAGGACTAAAGTTGAAGAATAGATTTCCTTGTTTGATAAACTTCTGTTTGTTCAGACATTAGTTACTGAAGCATACTTTTTTTAACATTATTAATAGTCCCCTTGCTAAGTTGTGGGTGCCATGGTTACAGGGCTAGTTTCCACCTCCCTTCTCCCCCTTCCGGCACTCTGAGTTCATAGATTCCAAGGCCAAAAGGGACCATTGCGATAGTCTAGTCTGATCTCCTGAGTAACACAAGGCATAGAACTTTCCCCAGATAATTCCTAGAGCAGAACTTTTAGAGAAACATCAACTCTTGATTTAAAAATTGTCAAGGATAAAGAATCCACCACAACCTTTGGTAAATTGTTTTAATGGTTAATTACTCTGATGGTTAAAAATTAATAATTTATTTCCAGTCTGAATTTGTCTAGCTTCAACTTCCAGCCATTGAATCATGTGATACCTTTCTCTGGTAGATTGACGAACCCATTATAATATATTTGTTACTCAGATACTTATGAAGTCTAATCAAGTCACTCTTTAACCTTCTCTTTGTTAAGCTAAATCAATTGAGCTCCTTGCGTCTATCGCTATAAGGCATGTTTTCTAACCCTTTAATCATTCTCTGGCTCTTCTCTGAACCCTCTTTAATTTATCAACCTTCTTCAATTTTGGACACCAGAACTGGACACCGTATTCCAGTATTGGTGCATCAGTGCCAAATACAGAGGTAAAATTGTTATGCTGTCTGAAGTGGCTCACAACTGTGTGTGCCTACCACAGGACATGCACCCCAAACTGGTGGTATGTTCTATAATTAGGTTTCGCCAAGCTATTAACAGATGTGAACTCCTGGATCACTATACCAGTCTTATCATGGAGTCAGATGCAGTCCCCAGAGACACTCCAGTCTGTCTTTCCACCCAGACAAACTGGTCTTTGATAAATGGTCACTTATACCAAAGATAACATCACATTTAAGTTGCTCCCAGTCCCAAGAGATCAGTCACTTACCCCAGATCAATTGGTACTCTAGATCTTACACCAAAGACAATGCTGGTTGCCAATTCTATAGAAAACTAACTAAAGGTTTATTAGCTAAGAAAAGGAAGTGAGTTATTGAGAGGTTAAAGCAGGTAAAATATATGTACAGGTGAGTCAGTCTATAATACCAAATTGTAGCAGAGATGTAGTAACCTGCCAGTTTCCCAAAAGTCTCTCAGGGCTACCCAGAATATCTCTGGGGAACTCTGTCTTCTCGTTCAGTTGTAAGAGTCCAAACAGTTCAGAGATGAAGGATCTTTCCTTGAATCCATGCTTATAGCTTCTTTTCACAGAAAACAAGCTGACCGTGTCACTAATTAAACAGGCTTTTCCTTTGATGATGGAGAGTGAGGAATCCATTTAGTCTTTAACCTCCGGTCATCACACACAATAGCCACTTGCTTTGAAATTAGTACTTTTCTGTTAAAGTTCTTCATTTGCATTCTACAAGGCTTCTTTCTCCTCTGATGGGTTATTTAGTTTCAGGGATATACACAATGTAAATGTTTGCTATTACATTATAACACGATACTGATAAGCTAGGAGGATAACTGGCATCTTGTCAGTGAAGCAAAACAGGATTTTATTAAGGGAAATTCTGTATCTGTTACTACAGCAGCTGGTTTTAAGGTGGGAAAAAAGGATTTATCTAATTTCCAAGATCCCACAAGGGTCAGCAGCAGTCGTATCTTCATCAAAGAACATTTTAATTTATCTCCTCAACAGGTAAAATAGATATTTTTCCATTTTAAAATATTGCTTTCTATTAATGTTGCTTTTACATGTTTGTAAAAAGAGGAAGTAAATACCCAGGAAAAAAGCAAATTTTTTTCCGTGTTGGCACTTTTCTCCAGTGAATCAATTTATTAAAACTTTGTTTCACAAAATAGAAATTGTTCAATGGTCTTTCATAACACAGTATATCTGACATATTTTATTAAAGCTTTGTGTGTTCTACCTCGGAGGAACTGAACTGAACTCATTGTGTAGGTTACAGACTCTCTCAACACATGCAGAAAAGTATAACAAAAGGTTCTAATTAAGAATAAAGATATTACTAGTAAGAAGGCTTACATTTTTTCCCTTATTAAATTAAGCATATAATACCAGGGCCAGAGGTGCTGCAAACAGCTGGAATTTCCAAATCAAAACCTACATTATTTAGGAAACTTTACATACCGTATATACTCATTCATTAGCCCATTCGTTTATAAGCCAACCCCCAAAGATGGATAGGTAAAAATAGTGTAAACTGTATGAACCGACCCTATATTTCAGGGGTGGGCAAACTTTGGCTCCCGGCCTGTCAGGGTAAGCTGCTGGCTGGTCAGATGTTTTGTTTACCTGGAGCGTTCACAGGCACGGAGCCCCTCAGCTCCCAGTGGCCACGGTTCACCGTTCCCAGCCAATGGGAGCTGCGGGAATTGGCTGGGAATGGCGAACTGTGGCCACAGGGAACTGAGGGGCTCCATGCCTGCAGACACTCCAGGTAAACAAAATGATGATGTATTAGATATTCAATTCAATGATTTCATAGAGTTTAAAATCATCAAATTTTGGTGTAGACCCATTTATAAGCCGACCCCCACTCTTTGATGCATCACTTTTTTACCAAAAATATTTGGCTTATGAATGAGTATATACGGTAATCTGTTCTGTTGAAGCATGATATTTTATTGCTTAAGGATGAACTGTGTACATGCACACAATTTTCTAAATGGGTGGTTAGCAATGTTTGCCTGTTTCTAAATGTTCACTATATTAGAAAGCATTTAGATGTTTCTTTAAACATTCTATTAAGGAAGATTTAAAAATTGTTAACGTCTAGCGTCCTATTTAACAATGTGACCAAGAATTTCAAAAGTGATGTATGGTTTTGGATGCCTTGGTTTTGGATACCCAAATTGAGACGCCTTAACAGGGCCTGATTTTCACAGGGTGAGTTCTTGGCACTTTCTGAAAATCAGAGCCTTTAAGGTATCTTAAGTTGAGCATCCAAAAACTGATGTACTAGAAATCACAAGTCAGTTAAAAAACCCAATCTAGATTAATATAAATCATAGAAACGTAGGGCTGGAAGGGACCTGGAGGTCATTTAGTTCATCCCCATGTGCTGAGTCAGGATGAATTAGACCTAGACCATCCCACAGGGGGGTGGGTGTGTGTGTGTGTGTACCTGTTCTTAAAAACTCTAATGACGGAGATTCCACAACCTCCACAGATAACCATTATGTATATATCTTTTGTTTTAAAGGCCAACATAATGATACAATCCCAGTCATATAAGGACTGGCTGGAGTTTTGGAACTTGATACAGGAAATTATTGGGTGAAATTCTGTACCTTATGTTAAGCAGAAGGTCAGATTAGAAGATTATAATGGTTCCTTCTGGCCTTAAAATCTATGGAATCTGTGAAATGTCACCCAATTGATAACTTTTTTCCAATAATACACTGTTATAAAACATCTTATTGCAATTGTAAACATGGCATTGAAAAGATGTTTGACAACTTGTCTTGTTAGAATTTGGTGTTCTATCAGTTACTGTGAACTTGTTTTATTTGTAAAATGCATGATTGTAAATTTGAAAGTTGTGTTAGGAGGATGTGGATGTGACCCAATCATACAGAATGGACTTAGTTAAACATAATTCATTTTTAATGAAGTTTGGCATCAGTAGTTTGTGAATATTGAGGCATGAACTGTTAATGCATCACTCATGTTGCCTCGGGCTTATAATGTGTCACAGCACAGTACTTGTCTTGTTTCTTAATTATTAGCACAAAGAGAATTGGATAAAATCCCTCCCTGACTACTGTAATTACTTCCTTGGGTAAATTCACTACATCAGGACAAGTGGGAATGTTAATAGTTTCAAACACCATGCAATAAGGAATCACTTCTGCAGCATGCGGAGCATGGGATAGGTCTACATTTTTTATTTCCCACTTTTATATGAGTTTCTTTTTCTTAGATTGTAAGCTTTTCGTGACAAGGACATTCTCCCTCTCTCTATGTACAATACCTAGAAAAAATAGGATCCTAATCACAATCTAGGACTCTGTGCATAAACATAACTATAATCTGAAAATTTGTTGGAGTCAAGGTATATAACTTTAATGATAGCTTGTAATAGCTTTGCTTCATGTATATTTTGTTAAGACCTTTAAGATTTGTATGTCTTCTTAAACACTATGGCCTTTAATGGCACCCGATACTGGAAAGTGTCTGGGAACTTTAACAGAAGATCACTAAAATCAGTGTTCATAAAAAAGGGCAACATGCCACAAATAAATGGAATCAAGCACAACGAGAAACCGTTGTCCTTCCCTAATTACATTATAGCATAGTACTAAAACAAAAAACATGAGACAGCCATGCACAAGTAGAACAGTTCCAATATTTAAAGCTTTAAATACAAAAAATATTTGAAGCACACTGCCTGAACAGTAACCCATGCAGAACACACTGATTGCTGAGTCATGGGTGAATGCCTTTAAAGTAGTTGTCTTGCTGCCCCATTCTGCAAAGCTGCTGTCCCTGAGCCAGATTCTTCTGCGTTGGCTCATGTTTAGTGCGTTGGTCCCCAAGTTTGTCTCATTGAAATCAGTGGGTTGAGGCCCTGATGATGGCATGTGATGGAATTTGTTTTCCCAGTTTTCTTTTTAAAAACTGGCATATTTAATTCATACAGTGATAGAATACCCTTTAATACCTACAACCAACCTTTCAGTTACAACAAAGGAATAGCCATCAATAGCCAGACAGTGTTAATGGCTCATCAACGCCCATCAAGAAAAGAATCCACTATCCCAGAGACTCCTTAGAGAATGCACCTATGCAATGGGGACTGCTTGACCAGTGGGGACTGCCTGATCCCCACGTCACAGCAAGGATCGTTCCAGCAAGCTGAAAGCAAGTATAGAAGAGAAGTGACATTATCTCATTGCCCCTACCCTCCCCCCCACACACCTCAACACCTGTAAGAACGTCTGAAAGATAAAGATTTTGAACTGGGGAGTTTGGTACCAGGCTGGAAAAGGCTCTAGTCTGTGTATTGAAGAATTGTAACTTGCTTGTAACATCTATCAGGGTGAGAAAAGCTGTTTGATTCATCTCTTGTTTAGACTAAAAGTTTAGGATTTAGAATTAATGTTTCTATTTTTATTTCTTAAGGTAACTATCTCTGACTTCATGCCTACTACTTATAATCATTTAAAATCTATCTTTCTGTAGTTAGTAAATCTATTTTATATTGTACCTTAAACAGTGTGTTTTGGAAGTCAGTTCAGGTTAACAATGGCGGTTACAAGTACATTACCTTTTTGTTGCAGTGGCAAACTAGGTAATGACTGACGCTACTCATATGAGTGCACAGCGTGAAAAAATACTTCTGTTTGTTTTAAACCTGCTGCCTTTTAATTTAATTTGGTGATCCCTAGTTCTTGTGTTATGAGGAGGAGTAAATAACACTTCCTTATTTACTTGCTCCACACCAGTCATGATCTTATAGAGCTCTATCCTATCCCCCACTTAGTCGTCTCTTTTCCAAGCTGAAAAGTCCCAGTCTTATTAATCTCTCCTCATACGGAAGCCGTTCCATAACCCTAATAATTTTTCTTGCCCTTTTCTGAACCTTTTCCAATTCCAAAATATCTTTTTTGAGATGGGATGACCACATTTGCACGCAGTATTCAAGATGTGGGCATACCATGGATTTATATAGAGGCAATATGATCTTTTCTGTCTTATTTTCTGTCCCTTTCTTAAGAATTCCCAACATTCTGTTTGCTTTTTTGACTGCCACTGCACACTGAGTGGATGTTTTCAGAGAACTATCCACAATGACTCCAAGATCTCTTTCTTGAGTGATAGCAGCTAATTTAGACCCCATCATTTTATATGTATAGTTGGGATTATGTTTTCCAATGTGCATTACTTCGCATTTTGCAAAGTAGTGCAATTCTGCGCTTTGCTGAATCATAGAAGATTAGGGTTGGAAGAGACCTCAGGAGGTCATCTAGTCCAACCCCCTGCTCAAAGCAGGACCAACCTCAACTTAATCATCCCAGCCAGGACTTTGTCAAGCTGGGCCTTAAAAACCTCTAAGGATTGTGTGATGTTCCCCTCTGGTGTTGTCTGGATCAGTGATCTGCTAGGCCACTCCAATCCTTGACTCTGGGAGCCAGCGTTACCCTGCTGTGCTATGAGAACCCCCACTCCTGGGCTGTTCATGCACAGCCTCTGGCATGTAAGCTGATCTTAACACTTTCAGTGTCCTTACAAATGTAGATGCTTCTCACTACAGGCTGGCTCTTCAGCCAGGCTCTCCCCTTTGATCAGTCATTCAGTTGCTTGGTGGTGGTGGTGTCTGTAGATGTAGGTGGAAGAGAGAGAGCATGGCAAAATGTCTCTCCCTTTTATCATGACCTTTCTTTCCTTCTGGCTTTGCACACACCCCCATCTCCTTCAGAGTCACATGATCATTATCTCATCGCAGTCCCAAAGGAAGGGGGTGACTCCCCTGAGGGCCTAACAGATTCTTTTGTTGCTGCCACACCAGTGTCCATTGTTCCTGTGAGGCTGTGCTGGGTTTGTCCCATTCATGCCCTGACGAGGTGTGAACTGCCTCTCGGTTCTTGGAGAGTTTTTGCCTGGTCTTGCTTTAAGCCATGAGGATACATTTTCAGCCTCATAACTATGTACATGAAATTATAACCTATACCATTACTGTAACATCACTATAACCATGCTTAGTGCATTATGAGCCTTCCAAAGACACCCAACATGACAAACTTTGTATTGGATACCACACAATCATTTTATAAAGATGAACATGTGGGTGTAGGGTGTCCCACCGAGATAGTGTCACAGATGGACATTCCACCACCTTCCTAGGTAACCCATTCCAGCTTCACCCACAGATTTTCCTGATATCCAACCTACACCTCCCGCATTGCAACTTAAGAGCATTGTTCCTTGTTCTGTCATCTTCCACCACTGAGAACAGCCTAGCTCCATCCTCTTTGGAACCCCCTTCAGGTAATTGAAGGCTGCTATTGAATCCCCCCTCGCTCTTCTTTTCTGCAGACTAAATAAGCCCAGTTCCCTCAGCCTCTCCTCATAAGTCATGTGCCCTAGCCCCCTAATAATTTTAATTGTCCTCTGCTGGAGTCTCTCCAATTTGTCCACATCCTTTCTGTAGTGGGGGCCCAAAACTGGACGCAATATTCCAGATGTGGCCTCACCAGTGCTGAATAGAGGAGAATAATCACTTCCCTCGATCTACTGGCAATGCTTCTCCTAATGCAGCCCAATATGCCCTTAGCCTTCTTGGCAACAGGGGCACACTGTTGACTTATATCCAGCTTCTTGTCCACTGTAATCCCCAGGTCCTTTTCTGCAGAACTGCCGCTTAGCCAGCCTGTAGCAATGCATGGGATTCTTCCATCCTAAGTGCAGGACTCTGCACTTGTCCTTGTTGAACCTCATCCGATTTCTTTTGGCCCAATCCTTTAATTTGTCTAGGTCACTCCGGACCCTATCCCTACCCTGCATCGTATCTACCTCTCCCCGCAGCTTAGTGTCACCTGCGAACTTGTTGAGGGTGCAATCCATCCCATCATCCAAATCATTAATGAAGATGTTGAATATTTGATGTCTGCTTGGTATCGGCTGCCAACTAGACATTGAGCCCGATGATCTGGCCAGCTTTCTATCCACCTTATAGGCCATTCATCCAATCCATACTTTTTTAACTTGCTGGCAAGAATACTATGGGAGACCATATCAAAAGCTTTCCTAAAGTCAAGATTGATCACGTCCACCACTTTCCCCATATCCACAGAGCCAGTTATCTCATCATAGAAGGCATTCAGGTTGGTCAGGCATGACTTGCTCTTGGTGAATCCATGTTGACTGTTCCTGATCACCTTCCTCTCCTCCAAGTGCTTCAAAATGGATTCCTTGAGGACCTGCTCCATGATTTTTTCAGGGATTGAGGTGAGGCTGATTGATCTGTAGTTTCCCGGGTTCTCCTTCTTCTCTTTTTAAAAGATAGGCACTATATTTGCCTTTTTCCAATCATCCAGCACCTCCCCCAATCACCATGAGTTTTGAAAGATAATGAGCAGTGGCTCTGCAGTCACATTAGCGAACTCCCTCAGCACCCTCGGATGCATTAGATCTGGCCCCCTGGATTTGTGCATGTCCAACTTTTCTAAATAGTCCTTAACCTGTTCTTTCACCACTGAGGGCTGCTCACCTCCTCCCCATACAATGCTGCCTAGTGTAGCAGTCTGGGAGCTGACCTTGTCTGTGAAGACTGAGGCAAAAAAAGCATTGAGTACTTCAGCCTTTTCTGTCTATCACTAGGTTGTTTCCCCCATTCAGTAAGGGTCCCAACTTTCCCTGACCGCCTTCTTGTTGCTAACATACCTGTAGAAACCCTTCTTGTTGCAGCTAGCAAGGTATGTAAAGAGTAACTCCAATTGTGCGTTGGCCTTCCGGATTACACCCCTGCATGCTCAAGCAATATTTTTATTCTCCTCCCTAGTCGTCTGTCCAAGTTTCTACTTCTCGTAAGCTTCCTTTTTGAGTTTAATCTCGCCGAAGATTTCTCTGTTACGCCAAGAGAAAGAATGTGTAGAAAGAATAGTAAATATGGCAGGTGACCAGCTTGGCTTAACAGTGAAATCCTTGCTGATCTTAAACACAAAAAAGAAGCTTACAAGAAGTGGAAGATTGGACAAATGACCAGGGAAGAGTATAAAAATATTGCTCAGGCATGCAGGAGTGAAATCAGGAAGGCCAAATCACACTTGGAGTTGCAGCTAGCAAGAGGTGTTCAGAGTAACAAGAAGGGTTTCTTCAGGTATGTTAGCAACAAGAAGAAAGTCAAGGAAAGTGTGGGCCCCTTACTGAATGAGGGAGGCAACCTAGTGACAGAGGATGTGGAAAAAGCTAATGTACTCAGTGCTTTTTTTGCCTCTGTCTTCACGAACAAGGTCAGCTCGCAAACTACTGCACTGGGCATCACAGCTTGGGAAGGAGGTGACCAGCCCTCTGTGGAGAAAGAAGTGGTTCGGGACTATTTAGAAAAGCTGGACGAGCACAAGTCCATGAGGCCAGATGTGCTGCATCCGAGAGTTGGCGGATGTGATTGCAGAGCCATTGGCCATTATCTTTGAAAACTCATGGCAATCGGGGTAGGTCCCAGAAGACTGGAAAAAGGCTAATGTAGTGCCCATCTTTAAAAAAGGGAAGGAGGAGGATCTGGGGAACTACAGGCCAGTCAGCCTCACCTCAATCCCTGGAAAAATCATGGAGCAGTTCCTCAAGGAATCAATCCTGAAGCACTTGCATGAGAGGAAAGTGATCAGGAACAGTCAGCATGGATTCACCAAGGGCAAGTCATGTCTTCTATGATGAGATAACTGGCTCTGTGGATGAGGGGAAAGCAGTGGACGTGTTATTCCTTGACTTTAGCAAAGCTTTTGACACGGTCTCCCACAGTTTTCTTGCTAGCAAGTTAAAGAAGTATGGGCTGGATGAATGGACTATAAAGGTGGATAGAAAGCTGACTGGATTGTCAGGCTCAACAGTTAGTGATCAATGGCTCCGTGTCTAGTTGGCAGTCGGTATCAAGCGGAGTGCCCCAAGGGTCGGTCCTGGGGCTGGTTTTGTTCAATATCTTCATTAATGATCTGGAGGATGGTGTGGATTGCACCCTCAGCAGGTTTTCAGATGACACTAAACTGGGAGGAGAGGTAGATATGCTGGAGGGTAGGGATTAGATACAGAGGGACCTAGACAAATTAGAGGATTGGGCCAAAAGAAATCTGATGAGGTTCAACAAGGACAAGTGAAGAGTCCTGCACTTAGGACGGAAGAATCCCATGCAAGGCTACAGACTAGGGACCAAATGGCTAGGCAGCAGCAGTTCTGCAGAAAAGGACCTAGGGGTTACAGTGGACGAGAAGCTGGATATGTGTCAACAGAGTGTCCTTGTTGCCAAGAAGGCCAATGGCATTTTGGGATGTATAAGTAGGGGCATTGCCAGCAGATTGAGGGATGTGATTATTTTCCTCTATTCGACATTGGTGAGACCTCATCTGGAGTACTGTGTCCAGTTTTGGGCCCCACGCTACAAGAAAGATGTGGAAAAATTGGAGAGAGTCCAGCGGAGGGCAACAAAAATGATTAGGAGACTGGAACACATGACTTATGAGGAGAGGCTGAGGGAACTGGGATTGTTTAGTCTGTGGAAGAGAAGAATGAGGGGGGATTTGATAGCTGCTTTCAACTACCTGAAAGGGGGTTCCAAAGAGGATGGATCTAGAGTGTTCTCAGTAGTAGCAGATGGCAGAATGAGGAGTAATGGTCTCAAGTTGCAGTGGGGGAGATTTAGGTTGATATTAGGAAAAACGTTTTCACTAGGAGGGTGGTGAAGCACTGGAATGCGTTACCTAGGGAGGTGGTGGAATCTCCTTCCTTAGATATTTTTAAGGTCAGGCTTGACAAAGCCCTGGCTGGGATGATGTAGTTGGGGATAGGTCTTGCTTTGAGCAGGGGGTTAGACTAAATGACTTCCTGAGGTCCCTTTCAACCCTGATATTCTATGATTCTATGTAGCCCTTTTGTATACAATTCAGTTGTTGTTTACTTTTAGCGATAATAGAATAAATGTTAGTGTTACACTTGTTAAAATAAATTTGTGAGTTGGCAATAGTTTCCTTTAAGACATAAACACTGAACATCACCAGTTATTTTTCATTTAAGCATGTAAAAATAGTGCTCCGAAGAGTTTAGTTTGTATTGCTATGGTGACAAACACAGCATTTGTCCCAATATTTTTGGAGCGTCTAGCACTCAAAAATGGCAGGGAAGAGAGAAAAATGATGTTTCCATACCTGTTTGATTTTTTTCTTCAATCTTACCTACCCACCCCTGGAGTGCGTATAAACAGAAGCATTGATTTGTATATGACTATTTTTCTAATATAAGTGACTCAAGGCAGGTGAGCTCCCAAAAGGGAAAAAAAGTTACATTATTTTTTATGTACCAAATTTTCTTGGATTGAACATTTTCAATGTCTGGCAGTTTTAAGCAACAAGAATAAATTGAATGGTAGTTCAGTCTGAAGAAAATTCTTTTAAGAGATTTTTGAAAAGCATTTTATTCTCCTTCGGAAATGCTATGAACTTTCTCTTTTCCCATTAGACAAATTCTGTAAGGCAGTTTCAGGTATATGATTTGTACAGACTTTCAAGTACAGCCTGTAAAATTCAATAAATCTTGTCTGCTCTTCTGCTTCATTCTTGATAGCATATAGGCAATATTATGTGTACATTTATATAACATTTATAATTATAAATGGAGTGGTAGTGACATTGTATTAAGGTTACCTAACATGTTCCATGAGTTTGAAGTAGGATTTTGAAATCTAGTAGGTTGGTAGTCCTCGGGTTGGGGCCTTTTTGCTGTGCCTGTAAAAATCTGTTCAGATTTTGCTGTGGTTTATAAGCCAGAGAAAATCACCATTTGCTTATGCACAGTGGAACTCTTTTCCCCCCCAACACTAGATGTGAATTTTCTGAGTATTCCAACAGTTCTGTGCACGCTCCAAGCCCTGTGGAACCTCAAACGTCAATTTGAAGCAGCTGAGACTAGAGCCCCCAAATCTTCCCTATGTAGTTACTGTCTCTCATAAAGAATCTATGATCTTTGTGGTTAGGTATACTGACTTGAAATGGGGCTACTCCTGCATATGTAAGCCACTAGTCCAGTAAGTTACGTGCCTTCTTCTAGTGGCTGGAGGATAACTGCCTACTTCTGCTTTCAGCTAATGGATCTATTTTTTTTAACTCAACTGATAGGGGTTTGTAGGTCCTGGGTTCAGACCCATGATAACCCCTGGGTCAGTTGTTAGTTGCATATGGATAGAATTTTTTTATTTACCAAAAAGAAAGAGAGAATAAATAAAAAACAATATTAAAGAACATTAAGACTGCAAAGTCAAGCACGCAAATAACAATTAATGTTGCCTTGGCAATCTTAATTCTTCCCTCTTGTATGTAGGCATTAATCTTTGAATTGCATGAACATATTACTTTTTCCACAGAATGCTTGTCTTCACAGGTGTATAAGATTGATGATAGTAAATTAGATTTGAGTATCCTCTGCCTTATTTGCTGCAGAACATGGAAGATGTGTAATGGATAACAGAGTTGCAAAGAGCCTTATTGTTAAGGCACTTGACTCTGACCCAACTGAACTGATTTTCAACTCTGGTTCTGCCATAAACTCTCTCATTTTGCTCAAAGCCATTTAAATGAGAACTTTCACAGGTAATTGGAAATGAGTTCTTCATTTTCTGGGTGCCAAACTTGAGACATCTATAGCTGAGGAGTGCAGAGGACTCCTAACTCCAGCTGAAGCCAGTGGGAGCTGCAGTTTTCCATCTGTAAAATGGGGATAATTCCTCACCTCATTGGGCTTTTGTGAAGCTAAATATATTGTTTCTGAGGTGCTTAGGTACTGTGGAGATGAGCACCACAGAAAAGCCCATGAGGACATTTTTAAAAAAAATCTTTGTTCCATTGAGGTTGTGAATGGTATACGGTAAATTGGGCACGAGGCCACAAGTTGAATGTTGAGGACAAACAAAATATTGAACAGCTTCCTATTCTGAGTGGGAGAAAACAGTATGTAATTAAAGACAATATCATAATGTATGCATACAGGACGGCTAAATTAAGATTGCATGGTCAGGTTTAATTCTGTCTCTTCCTAGCTTCGGAGTCCTTGACTTTGTAAAGCGTGTGTGTGTAAATAACATAGAACAACCCACCCATGCTACTAAATATTATATTTCATACAAGTATATGTATGAAACATAATTTTTAGTAGCACCTCAAGGCCTCAATTGGCATCCAGAGATTTTAAGTCCAGAAGGGACCACTGTGCTCTAGTCTGACCTCCTGCATAACACAGGCCAAAGAATTTCATCGTTTTCTGATATTAAGATCAATAATTTTGTGATTGAACGAGAGCATCTCCTTTGAAAACCTTCACAAATTTTAAGTAATGGAAAATCCCCCACATCTGTGGGTAGAATCGGGCCCCATTGTGTTAGGCACTGTACATACACACAGAAAGACACAGTCCCTGCTCTCTAGAGTTTACAGTATAATTCAGGTATCCAATTTCCTGTTTTTTAATGCTTCTTACTTTTCCTTTACTATTCAGTGGGTCTTATACTGGACCTGGGTACACTATCCTAGATAACCTAGGATTGCACTTGTGGAAGTGGTGGTCTCTAGGGAGATACCCACGCCATTGCCAGTACTCTCCACCAGCCAAGGTATCACAAGGCGAACACTAACAATGCCCCTGCTGATGGAATCTGAAGCATCCTACTTCTCTGATGAGCTGGAGGCTCAGACACCGGCTCCTCCACTGCTCAAAGGCATGAAATTAGCCCTGGTGGGGTTCCTGAGTCTCTTGTGCACCGTCACACTCCCACAGGGCACATTACAGAGTTCAGGAGCAATGGTACCCTTTCCCTTTGGCACCTGCTCCTTACTCTTAAGATCACACACGCTGGCCCTATTGTGATTCTTGGATCCTTACTTCAGACCTCCCAACCTCAAAGGATCCAAGTTCAAGTTCAGACAAAGGTCACTGAGTAGAAAGGTGTGTCAGCTCTTTCAGGAGTTGTCAGGGTTCCCTCTCCACTCTGAACTCTAGGGTACAGACGTGGGGACCCACATGAAAGACCTCCTAAGCTTAGGTTAAAACTTCCCCAAGGCACAAATTCTTCCTTGTCCTTGGAATGGTATCACTGCCACCACCAAGTGAGTTATACAAAGATTTAGGAAAAAGACCACTTGGAGTTCCTGTTTCCCCAAAATATCCCCCCAAACTCTTTCACCCCCTTTCCTGGAGAGGCTTGAGAGTAAACAAGGTCAGCAGCCCCTTGGGTTTTTAGGACACTAAAAACCAATCAGATTCTTAAAAGCAGAACTTTATTATAAAGAAAACGTAAAAGAAGCACCTCTGTAAAATCAAGATGGAAGGTAATTTTACAGGTAATCAGATTCAAAACACAGAGGATTCCCCTCTGGGCAAAACTTTGAAGTTACAAAAAAAAAATCCCCCCAGGAATAAACCTCCCTCTTAACCTAGGGAAAATTCACAATCTAAACCAAAAGATAATCTAACGCATTTTCTTCCTATTACTTACAATTTGTAATATTAGATGCTTAGTTCAGGTATGGCTTTAGGAGATGTATTTTTCATGCCCTGGTTCCTCGCTGTCGCAGAGAGAGGAAAAAAAGAAGCCCAAAACAAAAACCTTCCCTCACAGATATGAAAGTATCTTCTCCCCTTATTGGTCCTTTTGGTCAGGTGCCAGCCAGGTTATCTGAGCTTCTTAACCCTTTACAGGCAAAGGAGTGATTTTATGCTTCCCTTAGCTGTATGTTTATGACAGGAGTATTATTTTGAGGAGGATCAATTCTAACAGACAGATCCACTTAATTACCCCATGCAGCACTTTCATCCTCAGGGCCTGATGAAATGGGGCCACCGGCCTCACTATCAGGCCTCACCATCATCACCTGATGACTACAAGCAGTTACAGGACCTCCTGCAGAAGATTGTGGAGTCACTCCAGATTCCCCTGGAGGAAGTCCCAGGACTCGACTCACAAGTTGCTAGACATCCTTCTGCCTTCAGACCTAAGCAAGGTGGCACTTCTGATCAATGAAGGTATAGTGGAGCCAGCCAAGATGGTCTGGCATATCCCAGTCACCTATATCACCACCCCAAAAAGACAGAGAAAAAGCATTTCTAATGGCACAGAATATTTGTTTTCTTGCCCCACCCTGAACTCTGGTGGTTCAGGTTGTTGCTGAATGCTTCAGTCTGAAGGTATTACTCCCTCTCCAACCAGAAGGTTTTTGGAAGGCCGTAACAGAGCCTTTCCTCTGGGACTCAAACAGATGCCTATTAGGAAACTTAGTCTAGTTTTGTCAGTGCTCATGGATTCTGATTTCAAACACTTGGCCTCCTGCTCTCTTCTTCATCTGTCTCTGATGGTAGCTTTCTGACTGCAGTCACTTCCATCAAAAGAGAAGGTGAGCTCAGGGCCGTTATGGCAGACCCTCCGTACGCTGTCTTCCATAAGGATAAGGTTTCTTTGAGGTTACACCCCAAGTTAATGCCACATAAATCAGGTCTTATACCTGCCTATATTCTAACCAAAACCTCACAATGCCAGAGAAGACAAGACCCTACATTCCTTAGATGTCCATTGAATCTGAGCTTTCTACCTGCAGAGGACAAAATCCTTCAGGAAATCTTTCATAGCTGAAAGTCTGAAAGGGGAAAGAAGTCTCCTCATAGACTCTTTAAATGGATCTCCGGTTACACCCTGCTTTGCTATGTGTTGATGGAGCTTCTCCACCTCAAAGTGCAAGAGCTCACTCATCCAGACCCCAGGCTACCTCAAAAACTTCTCTTCTGGGATTTCCCATCCTGGAGACATATGAAGTGGCAACGTGAGGCTCTGTTCATACTTTACACCCGGATACAAGCCTCTGTATGGCAATCCTGCAGTCTGTGGTGTGGCATGGTTCCTTGTACCCTCCTCGATGAATACTGTGTGGGAGTCACCCACAGTAGCAATACCCATGGCGACCACCACTTGAAGAAGAAAAGAAAGTTACTCACTTTACAGCTCTCAGCTGGAGGGGCATGTCAGACTTCCTAGGGGAGTACGGCAAGCCTTCCCACTCATGGGGTTGCAACTCCATGTTTGGCCTGGCCATCCTTCCATTGTGAAGGAGAGCTGGCTGAGCTAAATTTGAGTGTGTGGTATTGCGACCTGTGCAAGGGGTCTTAACACCCTCTATCACTCTCCAGTGCTGAAATTGAGAAATGCTGCCCTGGAAACTTTATGAATATTAAGGTATGTGCTTTTAAAAGAAAAGGAGTACTTGTGGCACCTTAGAGACTAACCAATTTATTTGAGCATGAGCTTTCGTGAGCTATAGCTCACTTCATCGGAATTGAGCTGTAGCTCACGAAAGCTCATGCTCAAATAAATTGGTTAGTCTCTAAGGTGCCACAAGTACTCCTTTTCTTTTTGCAAATACAGACTAACACGGCTGTTACTCTGAAACCTGTCATTATGCAAGGCACTGCTTTTAAAAGGTTTTCTTGCCTAGGCACAGTTGGCAGAGTCAAAAGGACGACTTATTTAAAGCAGAATCCCCTTTACTGGAATCAATGTATTAATGTGCCCTGTGCCATCTAGATTATATTGGAAATTCCCATTTTGTAAGGGGGGGGTGGTGCTCCAAATTTAAAAATGAAGTTGGGTAGGGGAGCATGATTCAAAAAAGATATTAAGCTCCTGTCTTACAGTAAAGGAGTGTTTAGAAGTGTGGTCCCTATTGTCATTCCACTACCCATATTCCTTCCTATCTGCTTCAGACCTTTTCCTAAGGTGATTCACAGTAGAAAAGAACTGGAGAGGTGACTCCCCTGAGGCCCTTGGTTTGGCATGTTGATAATAAAAATTTTGCAGTCGTAGGCGCCTGGATTGCAGGTGCACTCACAGTGGCATATCCATAGGGACCACACATCTTGAAGAATTCCAGCTATTGTAAGGTAGGTAACCTTCATTTTCAGCGTGACCACTGTTGCTGCAATTGTTTTCACAAGTTACTTTATGGCGGTAGGAAAAGAAGGGGCAGCGTTTCGTGGCAGCTCAGTGAATGACTTGGCAACACTGTCAGTTTGCATTGTATTAAGTCTCACGCATACATATTGCATGAGGCTGGATTCCCTAGTGCAATTATGTCTGTGCTTCTTACCATTTCACCTCACCCAACATATCTTTTTCAGTTAAGAGAAAGTTTGCTTGTGACTAGTTCTTGCTATTCCTGCTAATGCGCACACGTGCAAAACCTATACAGAGGGCGTTTCTTATTCTATCTTCTTTCTCTCCCATATTCGCCTGTAGCTACCTGTATCAAATATGATTGAAGATCACCACTTGTGATCATTTGCATGACATTTTTTAAACTGGAGCTAGTTTTCCTTGTGTTTGCCAATGCACTTTAACTTGCCTTATTTGCCAGACTTTAAGATCTCTTTCAGCATCTAAAGGCAGAAGTTGGATATTCCCTAGAAGTATAGAAATTTGATCACTTTCTAGACAGACCAGTTTAGTAGTGTAAACAGTGTATAAATCCTAACCTCTCACATGTAAATGCAAAATCCTCTGGAACTTTGTTTAGTTTCTTACTTTATCTCACTTAGATAATATGGCAGAGAGGGTCATCGCTACCTGAGCACCTCACAACCTTTAAGGTGTGTATCCTCATGACACCCTTGTGAGGTAGGGAAGTCCTATTATCCCCATTTTACAGATGGGGAAATGAGGGCCTTGCCCAAGCTCACACATGAAGCTAGTGGTGGTTCAACCCAGCTTTCCAGAGACCTGGGTAAGCACTATAGATGCTGACCCATCCTTCAGATCCTTTCCTGAACAATATATGCCCCTGGGGATAATACAAGTCTTCTTAGGGAGGACTCTTCTTTACAGTCGCTTCAGACTTGGTAACTGAAAAGGTCGAAATGAGAAGTGACATTTCTGTCAAATGTCCCTAGGCAAATGACTCTAACACTATTAGTATTCAGGCTGTTATGCTGGAGGTAAGCTGTCTGGATGTTCGTGTAGGTTTCCCTTTAGCAATATGGAAAAATATTCTTTTTCATACCCTTCACTGAAGATTGCCTGATTTTATTTCTCAGAATGGCACTAAAACAAGAAAGTCATGACTAACCTGCTGCACTGTGAAACCAGGTACACCTAGGGAATAATTATTATCTATGACCTACAAGGCATAAAACAGGAGGCAAGTTACCATGGAACTCGGGATATCACAACTGATCTGCTCAATTGGCACGGTCACTGGCATTGTCAACCAGTTTCTTAACTGCTCTGCAAACAAAGGTTTAAAATACTGTAACTCATTTCTACTTTGTATGCATTTTGAATATTTAAAGCCATTGAAATGGGCTAATATTTTTTCTGTTATGTACAGGCTTGATATTTGATGCACACTAACCTGTTAAGCAAGGGCATAGTAACCCATAGGCAACCATTTTAAACTTAACATTAAGCACCTTGAACCAAAGACTGAAAAACAGTGGAGTTGAATGAGAGAGTAGGTTAGGCCAGGACAATTTCTGAAACCAGATTCCCCATTGCTAAATGAGAGAGGGCATTCACATAACACCTTTCCTTGAGGGTCAGTAACCTTTGACTTCACAAATACTGGTTATGATTAGAGTACGTGTATTTTCTAGTCTGGAAAGTGGATGTCATAAGTTAATACCCAATGCATGTCTAAAGTATGGACTATTCTACATGATGCATGGGGGAATGCATGGTGGCCCTTAGCTTCTTAACAAAAATATATATTTTATTGGTAAAATCTTATTTCACTGCAATGCTAGATCTCTAGAGATTACTACTGGGATTATATACCAAAGGACTTCATGGGGATGGAGCTGTTATTCTGCGCTTATTATTAGCAAATTATTTAGATAATAAGGACTAAGGAATTGGTACTGTCACAATTCCCGCACTAACTGCATCTCCCGCACTACCTGTATCTGACTCCTTTATGACTTCCTGGAGGGCACCCCACAGGCTTCTAGCTGTCACATTTCTTAGGGGAAGAGTCCTTCAGGGATTTAGGCTGCAATTCCTCCAGCGACTCACTGTGATTATTCCAGCAGGTCTGAGTTTAGTTCAGCCCATACAGCTCTGCTATCTCTCGGTCTATGACAGAGTTAACTAGTGACCATCCAGCCTTCATAAAGCATTTTTTATTTATTTGTCAAAAGCATTACAGAGAGAACCTATATGATAAAGTACTTATATGCAGTTCTTGGCATCTTCCATGTGGAGACAAAGGCCTTGATCCCCTAGGGGAAATGTGATCACAAAGCCTGAGTGTGGCACCTAAATTCCTTATAAAATGAATGGCGAGAGAAAGGTGCCTTAGAATGCGAGCCCTGAATCCAGCATGCTAGGCAGGGAGCTGCCTATATTAGCTTATGGGAGATGCAGATGACAGGGTTATGTCCTAAGCCCCGTTTCTCTCACTGAGAGAGACACCTAAGTCCAGGCTGTGAGGAGATGCCTCTCTCTGCTGGCAATCCATATTCCTTCCCCTAACTTGCATGAGTGGCTAGATCCAGTAGGCATGGTCAGAGGCTATCTCACTCTACAAAAAAACAGCCCGGGGAGGGGAGGAGAGCCTTCTTTATAACCTTTAACCCACTGGCTAGGGTACTCAACTGAGATGAGCCAGGTCCCTGGTTCAAGTCCCCTATTTGCCTGATGAGGAGAAGGGATTTGAACAGGGATCTGCCACCTCTCATGTGAGTGCTCTAAGCACTGGACTGTAGAGTGATTCTCACTTTCTCCAGCCCAATTAAATTAAATAATTGAATGATTAAATATTAAGTGGAACAACTTTAATAGAAGAGATTGAAGGAGAGCCCCCCCCCCCCCATTAGAATATTCCATAACACACTGGTTAGCTCACCTGAGAGGTGAGAAATCCGTGTTTAAATCCCTTCTCATCAGGTGGGGTGGACTTGAATTGAGGGTCTCCTACATCCCAGGTGAGTACTCTCACCATTGGGCTAAAGATTATAAGGGAGGGCTCTTCCTCAGCTGTGTAGTGTGGAGTTAGGTGATGTCTGATCATGCCCATGGGATCAGGCCCTGCACTTGAATTAGGGGAAGGAATGTCTGTAGTCCCCTGGCTTGTGGGTCACTCTAGGCTTAGATGGGAGAGAGGTGTCTGGACGCCTAGAGGGAGGCAGCAGTGCACATGCCTAGAGGCAGAAACACAGGTGCTGAGGGAACTTTTACTGAAAAGCTTAGAGGCCAAATGAGTTTAGATGCCTGCTGGTTTAGGCGACAGCTGAGGGGGTGTTCTGTGGATTGCAGTAATCCTAAAAACAGGGCCTAAGAGTTAAGCACCTGAGTGCCTTTGTGGATCTAGGCTAAAGTACTTCACGCTCTTTCCACAGGCCTGTCTTGGTCACAGTTTCATGTGAGGTCTGGGATCGAGTGAGTGTTATGTAACAATAGACGTGTTATAAAGTTCTTTGAGTTTGCAGGGTCTCTTGAACCGGGTTCACAGTTTCCTCCAAGGGGCAAGGCTGCTCCAGATTTGCTACCTGCCTAGGGGTTTGCATTTATTTCCACCCCCCAAACACCTATGATTTCAGTTTCTGCTTGAAGCTCCTGTAACTCCTCCCCCATGAAGCAAAAAGCAAACCTAATCCACAGAGATACCTATAACATTTATAAGGATGTTTCAGTAGAACCTCAGAGTTACGAACACCAGAGTTATGAACTGACCATTCAACCACATACCTCATTTGGAACCGGTAATACACAATCAGGGATCAGCAGATACCAAAAAAAAAAAAAAAAAAGCCAGTATAGTACTGTGTTAAATGTAAACTATTAAAAAGATAAAGGGAAAGTTTTAAAAAAAAGATTTTACAAGGTAAGGACATTCTTTCTGTGCTTTGTTTAATTTAAGTTAAGATGATTAAAAGCAGCGTTTGTTTTCTGCATACTTAAGTTTCAAAGATGTATTAAGTCATTGTTTAGTTGTAAACTTTTGAAAGAACCATAACGTTCAGAGTTATGAACATTTAGAATGACGAACAACCTCCGTGCGCGAGGTATTTGTAACTCTGAGGCAATCTCAAAGATATTCCCTGTGTCTCCAATATCTTTCACAGGCACTATCTGAGGACACCTGAGCAAATTTTTACAGAGATTTGCGGTTAACTGTTGAATGCTTTGCAGTGCAAAGGAAACAGGACTCAAATTAGCTTTGATAATTGTTGTCTGGATCAATCTAGTTTGCCTGGCAGTTAAGTGGTTTTTAGTGATTTTGTTGTTAATGATGATGCTACCTTTAGGTCTCGAGAATTTGGTCTTGTAGAATTGTCCTAAACTTTCCTTTAAAGTTAGCAGGAAATAGTGATCATCTCTCAGGTTAGTATAAAAACTGAGCACTTTCTGTGATAGTTCTTTACCTTTAGATGGAATTTCCAGGAGAACAATATTTAGTGTTACAGTACTTGCGTTGTTAATAAGATTGAGGAGATGGGTACAGCTCAGCAATATTTATCTGACCAGGACCCCTATTTTTATGGACTTTTGATGGATCAGTATGAACATTTTCCATTATACTTTCCATTATACATTTCCATTAGCACTTTTGCCACTGTAGAATCCTACCAGCTTTTGGGGCCTTTGAAGCGACAGCTGCCGTTCTCTCTGCAATTCTAAGGGCTCCAGATGCCAATGCTAATATTGAAGCTGTGATTTGGCGGGGGGAGGGGGGAGGAGATATGTGGGAAGGTTCTAGCACCTTTCCTTGCAAATGTAATGTTGAAAATGTTAATACTAATGGCCAGTGTTGAAAGTGTATCACTGAGTATTTTCCAAAGAAAATGAATCCCCTTCATGCAACCCCATTCAGGGCTGCCCTTTGGAACTTGAACAACCCATGTCCAGGAGGTCCTTCATTTCTAGGGGTCAGAGATAATATCAGATGAGTTTCTTTTGTGTATCCAAAAGAGATGTTCAAAATTTATTGCAAAATATTTTTATATAAAATTTGTTTCTAAGTTCACAAAACTTCTGGTTAATTGCATCACATTTAAAATGAAATGAAATGAAATATTTATTGAAAATACTTCCCATTAATTGGATGTCTGCACTTCATTTTGCCAGTAAAATGCCTAGCACATGTTAAGTGTTATATAAGGAGTAGTTCAGTTTCTCCTTACTTTGAAGAGAGACCTACTTTATTCTTCTTGATTTGCTCTTGTCTTTTGATGCCCAGTGGTCCTAATAGCATTGCGAAGCCCTTGGAAAAGGGAATAGTAAGCATGGATTAAATAACAAATTATTCAATTTTTGTTCACTTCAAACCATCTTCAGTTCAGGTGCCATTCTGCAGTTATTCATTTTGTTTCTTCTGCTCTTCAATATATATACACCTTTGAGTCTTACTTGATTTTGGCAGTTGATACCCAAATTTGTGCTGTCGGGTACAGTACATCTTTTTGAAGCAAGGCTCTGATGGGAAAAAGTCAATGACATATTAATGTGTTTATCATTATCTGTGCTGACATTTCTATGTGCTGTAAAGAAGCTTGACTGCTGTAGAAAACTAGTGTAAAGGAAAGTGGGAGTGAGGCTTCCAGAAATCATTTGTTTAGGTCACTGTGTTTTGGATGTATTATTAATACTTAAGACTTCACATGCTCTCTGAAACAGAGATTTTTCTTCCTATGTTTGAACAGCACTAGGCACATTTCAGGTGGCACTGCAATCTAAGAAATCCTCTTGATTTATGATGGGATTTTGCAAAGTGCCTAAGAGAGTTTAGTACAAGTCTTATCAACTTAATCTTGCGAGTAAAGAACAAATGCACTTCTTTTATTGCAAGATTTATATTAAACTGGAGAATGGGATTTCATCTGATGGATTAGGTGTTTTCTGGCATATAACAGCACTGTACTAATATTGCATGTGCTGAACCACCAGGCTTTATTGGTGTTTCAAAGAAATGTCACTTAAATTACAATAGCCACTCTACTGTTTAATCTTGTATTAATTATACAATTGTTTGTTGGCCAGAAGTGGTGGTTTAAGTATGAGATTCTGTAGATTCTTAATAGGAAATATTGCTGCTCCATGATTATATTTATCCTATACATAGTCACATAATTAGCCCTTTGTACCCATGATAAAGGATGGACATTTTGTCGTGTGTATGAGAGGGAGATGGAAGGAGGAACTGTCCCATTGGTGGTTCACTACTCTGTGTCACAATTCTTGTCCGGCCTGACATATTCACTATACTTTTGTTATGATATATACCCAAAAGGTAACTTATCATTTGAAAAGTAATAACTCACTACTCATTAATATTCTTGAGTCATGTATGTACAGGGAGTGTTCAAAAACTTATGGATATGTACCAAAATTATATTCTTAAAATGTGTTGGGCAAACAATGCATAAGCCCAGTCCACCCTAGACAAAGGAATGTGTTTGTCTGAGTGACCAGCCTGGTTGTCAGGCAGACACAATGAAGATACATTTACATAAAATGTAAACAAAGCTATCAGCCTAGCGAGTGGGAGAGAGAGCCTCTGAACCTCAAATGCTAAGTCACTGAATCAACTGATTGCGTACAATATTACTGTATTATCAAAGTATATCAAGTAAGGTCTTTATGAAAGCTAATGATGCATTGGAGATTAATATCACTGTAAAATGTATGTATCAACACTATATGAGGAATTATGAATACTTACTTATATTATGCTTTAAAGACTGTGAACAAGCACAAAGAGAAACAAGCTTTCTGCCAGACAGGAGGGAAGAGAGCTATCTCAAGTGAAATTAAGCAAGGCATGACCAAAAACAATGAAACCCCTATTTACATACAAATCAGCAGGGGGATGGGAAGCCCACAGGAAGGGAAGAACAGCAGGATGTCATCCTGAGTCTGGGGACAAAACATTGAGTTTGGGGAGATGTAAGGAGAGAGAAGAAACCATCTTGGCATCCATCACTGGACAGACACAAGGGGCCAGAGCTCTTGGAAGCGGAGAAAGATGGGTGTTTCAGCCTGGAGGGAAGGGGGTGGGTGGGTTTGAAGTCTCTGGGAACTGAATATAGGTGAGAAACTTGCTTTCACCTAGGAAGAAATGGGAAACCAGCATCTTGTACTTCTGTGGAAGGTCCTGACTGAGAGAAAGTCAGCCATGACTGAAATAAGACAGGCTGGTAAGAAGTCTACCTTGAATGAAGGCTATAGCTTGTTAAGTTAAGTCTTAGCCACTAGAAAGCATATTTTATTTTTATTTGCTTGAAACCACTTTGTCTTTATTTCTTGTTCTTAAACTCACTTAAAACTGATGTCTTTTGTTTTATAAACTTTTTTAACTTTTAATCTAAACCAACCCAGTGCTGCATTTAAATTCAAGTGATGGCTAATTCTGGTGAAATTAATAAACTGTGCTTTAGTCTCTTTACAGGAGCAATGGACATTATTATTACTCTGAATCTTTCAGGAGAGGGCTGGACATTTTAGGGCAGACAGTTTTGGGGAAATTCAGGACTGGGAGTATGTTGGGGTCACTTGGTTAGTAGTAGCCAAGATCAGTGGACACCAGTGTGTGGCTGTGGTGTAAGAATCAGGCTGCTGGAGTCAGAGTTCCTGAATTGGGACTGCTCAACACATACACACACTCATGCGTGCTTGTGTGCTGACTGGGAGCGTCCAAACAGGGAGCTACTGCAGCAGAACATTTTAAAGTATCCAGGGTTACAGGACAAGTGATGACACAACCCCTTACTGGTCTGAACTGCACCACAAAATGTGACAGTCTGTGTGTTTTGCTTGTTGTGTAACACCTTAGTTGTATGAGCATAGGTTTCTCTCCAGTAACTACCATTTCCACCTGAGCCCAAGCATAAAAAGGTTGAAAGGAAGACTCTCTTGCTTGTCCTTTGACCTTCATGATCTTTGTCAACTGAAGGTGGAAAATGAACCTCTTTTTCTTAATTCAATTTCAGTGCAGCAGCATAATTCGGATACAGATGTTGAAGTGAATGGCTGCTGTCTTCCCCTAAGTACAGTCTCGATATCTCATGTGACTCAGCTTGCCTGTACTTGGAAGGGTCAAAATTGCTTATAAATATCAATCTACATATTGTAGCAGACTGGGGTTGATATTGCTCTGATTCCGTCTGGATTTATTCTCCACTCTGGTTTACAAAGAAGAATCAGTCAGTGTGGAAGAAATTCAGTCTCCATCTTAATAGCATTAGACATGGCATCTCCTGAGATTTGTTCATAAAATCCTAGTTCTCCATTGCTGTGGTAGAGATGCTGGTGGAGGATTTGATGCATTAAGATTTTTTTCTTGAGATCAACTTTTAGTTCCAGGGGCGGCATAGAAAAACAGACATCTGTCAGTACCATTTTCTTCTTTAGAATAGAAATGGTTTTTCTTTTATGAAATTCAACGTCAGCTCATTTTTTTAACACTTCACAGATAGTTTATTAGGTGAGTTAATAAAATGGAATGTACGAGAATAAAATAATCATTTCAGGATGGGTTGATTTAATTCAAAGCAAATTGCCACCAATTTTAATCATGATTTAAATCAGCAAGCAATAAACCTTGATGGAACCTAATCAATTTTAATCTTGTTTTGCATTTGTACTTTTTAGTTATCCTAAAGAAAGGGACATGTTGATTTGCAACTAAATACAACCTGTCCTCTAAATTTGGTACTTCTTTTTGTAACCAGGAGGATACTTTATACACATTTGTTTAAGCAATTATAGAGCTTAACATTTATTCAGCATTTTAATTTTTACATTTTGATTAGAAAATGGTTAGTGATGCATTTCTTTATTATTAGATCAATTTTTGACGTGTGATTTGTGTCAAATTCTGTTTGGAAGGAAATTGGAATTCAATTAATGCACAAAAACATCATTTTAAAGTTGTTTTTTACTTGGATAAGCAACTTTAAATGTGTTGGACACAACAGGAAGAAAACGTTTCTCAAAACATGTTTTGAATTTAAAACGAATTGATTTGTTAAACAAGGGAAGTATAGTCTGTAGTTTAGTGAATTGAACTGACTGTTTGTGGTCTCCATGTCCTTCAAGATTTTAGAACTAGTAGATCTCCTCTCTCACCACATAATGTTTATCCATAGATTGGAAGAGGAAAACAAGCTTTCCTGCTTTTTCAGCTCCCTGTCAGTTTCACTTTGAATGAAATTTAATTTTTCTTTGCATGGAAGGAGAGGCTATTGATGTCAAAAGCTGGCTTAGCACTTCAGACTCTGGTTCCAAGTGCTTAGCTACTGACTTCCACAATTCAGTGGCTTTGACTTTATTTAAAACTTTAAAAACAAATGCATAGTGCTCAATTTTTTTATTTAATTCAAATTATTTTAATAGATTATATTCTGTCCTTAACATAAATTGTTATAATTTCAGATTTAATTTCAAATAGCTCTGTTTAAAAAGAAAAAATATACTTAATTTAAATTAAAAATAAAACCCAAAGTAAATAATTTTTTAAAATGTGTTTAAAAATAAATCATTGATTTTTATCCCCCCTGCATGATTCTCAAATGGCCTTGATCTTACATATTTCAAAGCAATAAAATTGGTAAGGGCTTAATTCTGGGAGGTGCTGAAAGCTCTCAAGACCCCACTGAAATCAGTGGCATTTCAGCATGTGCAGTAGTTGCAGGAACAAGCCCTATCTGCACTCTGTTTACCCTTTTCTAATATACTCTGTATACACAGAAAAATCATTCTGAAAACCTTCATGATAAATAATTAAAGTTTAAAGAAACATGTAATTGCAGCAGTCTTACATTATACACATTTTGAAATTGAGGCAAGTACATCAACTTGCCCTTTCTTATAGTAAAAAAAAGTCTGATTAAGCTGCAAAGGTGATAATGCTCTTATCTCTCACTCTATAATTGCATGCTATTTGTTCCTTTGAATTTTTTAAGAACATAGAGGTACCTATATAGTGTTACCATACGTCTGGGTTTTCCCAGACATGACTTCTTTATTTATCCTCAGCCCTCAGTCCTGGCAGATTTTTTAAATAAGAGGAAATGTCAGGGATTTTTCCTTGCAGAGCAGATGTTGCAGCTCAGAAAGAGCCATCTCTATGCTCAGATTCTCCCTCCCCTAGATCCACAGCTTCCATGTAAGCAGAGCCGCCAAGCACCTCTCAGTCAGGCCGTCTTCCCCACCCCGGGGCCTCAGAGCCTGGCCAGAAGAGGTGACAGGGCCAAGCCCTGGCTCCCCACCCTGGGGAGGGTGACAGACACTGACTGACAGGCTGGCTATGTATCCCGGGCCTGCTCCAACTCCCTGCCACTGTGACAGGGAGGTGCCCCCCACCTCGAGTATGAGGCTGCATACTCCTCCAGCACCCTCCAAATACCCCCTTCCCAGTATATACACGTCTTCCAGCACACCCCCAAATACCTCCTCCCAGTACACCTCCCTCCAGCACCTCCCCAGAACCTCCTCCAGCACCCCCCAAATGCCTCCTCCCATCCCAGTACACACACATCCCTCCAGCATCCCCCAAATACCTCTTCGCAGTACACACACACACACCCCCTCCTAATTACCCCCTCCAACACTCCATCCAGCACCCCCTAACTGTACCTTCCTCCTCCACTTCCCCTTCGCCATCACCCCAGCAATGTCTTCTATTTGAGAACTTGAAATATGGTAACCCTAAGTCTATATTAGAATAACAACTGTCATATCAAAAGTTCAGAAGTTTTTACCAGCTAATTTTTCCTTGATAAGCAATGTAGTTCCCATTGATTCTAATTAGCTCCCCACACATACTGAAGGGAAAATAAATACATCAGTGGTGATTTTGTTCTGATAAATTGACAAAATCTTTTTTTTTTTTTAAAGGTTATCACCACATGCAGAATACTATCATGCTGTAAAAGCTACTTTTCACTGGGAAATTGTTTGAGTGATCAGTCTATCCTACTGAGCCAAAAAGTTGCATATACAGAGTGTTCAGCAATTAGAAGCAAGATCTAATACTATATTTCATTAGAGTTCTGTCCTATAAAAATGTATGTATGTGCACTAATGTTTTTGTCACCACTGAAATAAAAAATAAATGTAGTTCTCTTCTATTTGAGCCCTCATAAGATTTTTATTGAATTATGGTTTGGATATTTTAGAGAGTCTTAATCTGTAGTTTGTCTTTATAATTTTTCATCAAGAGGCATATAGTTGACACATCTAGTTTGGTGGCAAAGCATTGAAATAATTTCAAGCAATGCCCATCTTTGAAAAATGCCCCTTAAGCATGACATCAACTGCTGTATCTTTTTATGATTAGGGTATCTGTCAACTCCAAGTGTGCTATCTGTGCTAAGCCATTTCTTTGAGCTGTCAAGACTCGGTAAAGTAGTTTTCATCCACTCCTTAAAAAAATGTAAGTTCATTTCACTGAAAGTCTTCAAAACGTTATCAAAGTATAGTGTTCAACCCACTGGAATTCAGGTTCTTCCTTCAAAATAGTCATCTTTAAAGGAGTGAAATGTCTTTGGTCTCTTAGTGGCATTAAGACACCACTTTGACAATTCCAACTCCCATCATCCTTGAGTGTCTGAGTTGAGAGACCTTTCAGACCATTTCTTGGAGTGCTCATTTGTGGAAAAAGAAGCTGAGTCTTCTGCATGTAATCCACACTGCATCATTCTCCTCACTTTCTCTTGAACTATTTCTTGAAGTCTGCAGGGTATCTGACTCCAGTCCCATTTTGGTTTATACTAGCGCTGTAAATCAAACCCTACTCACTTAGACACTGATTAAATTAAGCTTAGCAATGTTAAATGTATCCCCCTGTACTGCTTGAAAAAATGTTCTTCTCTGGTAGTCTACAGAATCACTGTGAGCTTCCCTAGCCCTGCCCCTACTTGGTTGGGAGTCTTGAAGGAGATAGAGGCACATGACTCGCACAGTAGTTTGGGGTTCCACTGCCTCTTCTGTTAGTGAAAATGGATGCACTGGAGGTGGAGTATTCAGTAAAACTGGCACCTAGAATGGAAAACCGCTATGAAATATAGACATACAAACATTCACATCAGTGTGGGGCTTCACCAACCTGTCATTAAAACACAAATTAAAAGAAACGCAGAGGAAGCAGTTCTTTTCACCTAAATAAGATTGCATAAAGGAACAGGGGGAAAGAAAAGCCTTGGACTGACATAAGGCGGCATATCTATCTATGTGGCATCTGCATTAATTAGTCTGAATTTCCTGGGTTTGTAATGCTTGTTTTAATAATTGCATCATCCCTGTCATTTCTTAACCCTGATATATAAACTCAACCTTCATTCCCATCTTAACTTTTTTTTTTTTTTTTTTGGTGGGGCGGTGGGTCAGAGAGTCAGAGAATTTCCTTGTGTGTGGTTTCTTTCAAATGATTAAAAATATAAGTTTTCATCTAGCCAAGAAACCCAAAGAAAATGTTACCATGAGGTATTGCTAATCATATGTAGTATCAACCTTAAGTAACTAAAAAGTAGTTAATGTTCAGAACCAAATTCACCAGTACCTACTACATGCTGGCTGCTTTATACTACTCTGGAGCAGTGCAAAGCAGCCAGATCATGCTGGCAATTTAAACTGGTTTATGTCAGGGTTATAGCAGGTTTTTAGAAGGCCAAGGACAGGAGACTTGAACTTGATGGAGTTGAAGAAAAAAGTGGTAGAGAGATCAAGGAGGATGAAAATGGGGTAATAGTCCTAATATTTGACCAAGAAGATAACCTAGATAAATCAAATTTAATGCTGTTCATTGAATATACTTATTTTTCAGTTATATTAAATAAAGAATTGCTTCTGTAAGGTAAATATCTTATGGGATTTTTTTTCCCATTGTGAGTAGCAGTGTTAGATAATGACTTTTTGGGATTCTATTAATACTTGTTAGGTAAAACACTGTAAGAATTATTACCCCATCTACCACACATTTATTTGTTAATTAATATTGCTGAAATAACTCTGGACAGTATCCCAAAACAATTAGGGATACTTGCACTCTTACTTGTCATGCTTTATATTTCCGTATACAATATGGCAATATGGCAGTGATGGTTGAATAATGTGATCTTGTGGCATGAAGAACTGATAGTATAGGTTGTGTTTTTGGCACTCAGGAAGGACAGTTACAAAACAGGGCAAACTGATTATATTTACTAAAATATTTTGAACAACCATATTGTTAAATGTAAGCCATTATGTGGAAATAATAGGTGCCTGATTGAATCCCAATGCCTCCAGGAATCTGAGCCAGATCTACCCCTCTGCATATTTTGAAAGTCGGGGGAGCATGTGCTTTTTCCTGTGTGTTTGTGTCCTCCCCACCTCCCCAGATACACTCCATTTGGGGAGGTTACTGTTATTGGTAGTAGCTTCAAGTAGCTTTTGCTGGACGGAAGCTCAAGGACTATGGTTGGCCCCTGCCCTTTCTTCCACCCCCTTACTTGTGCAGCAGTGCAGAGTTCGTCATGATGTAGCTATTTCCCATGAGAAACCTGTATGGTTTTAAATAAATCTGTTTTAAAATGTTTGATATTGTAATTACATTTTCCCCTAAGTAATATTCTGCTTATTAATTAAAACATATGATTATAAACATAGTTTGAATTTTTACATTTTGCCTCAGGATAAGGTAAGGGTAACAAATGCAGCGTACAGCATACCTATACAAATTTGTATGCGGTCAACGGAGCTTATTTTGCATCTCCTATCACTCACTTGGAAACAATCAGCCCCATCAGAAACAGCTGTTAGTTGTAAAAATAATTTTAAAAAACCTGGCTGACCGTAAAAATTGAGAAATCCCACCGAAGGTTTGTAATAAATCAGAATATTAGCTTTGAATGTGAGTTCTGTTGTAGATGCTTTAATATACAGTACTCTAAGAAAGCTTTGGGTAGGTTCATTCTGTTTTATGGCATCAGTTCAAAAGGATTCATCACCTTGTATTTCTTGTATTTGCAGACTTCAGCAAATCGATTCTTTCAAAAATTATATATCTGAGAAGTTGCTTTATTGTATTTTGATGGAAGAATGTGTTTAAATAGCTAATCCCATGAGCAGACCTCAAAGTGACAAATTTAGACCTGGACTTCCCGAGGCAAACTAAATGTGAGGGTTCTCTCCCTGTCCCCCTCTGTCCCCCCTATTCCCCCCCCTTTTTTTCCTTTGCAAAGGTTGCTTTCAAATACGGGAAAATGAAAAGTATGTCACCATCACTCAGATAGCTATTGAGCTCATCCTCTTCCAGATCTTAAACACCAAAGAGAAGGGGATTCTGTATCCTAGCAACCAGCATTGAAACACATGGGAAAGATACAGACACACAGGAATGCAAGACCTCCACTGACTATTTCAAAATGGTCATCTGCCTGAATAAAAAAATAAAACCTTATCCCTGTATAATTTCTGTGATGAAAGCTTGCCTTGAAACCTAAATCCAAACTGTAAAAAAGATGTGTGTGGGTGCATGTAAGATGTGGTGATGGTGTCAATTTTTTTTAGTTATTTAAAAATGTTAAAGGTTGAGAGTAAAGAATAATAGGGACTATGGCTTGTTATTTGCCTAAAGCATGACAGGCTGATGCCTGAAGCAATAAGATATCAAATGTATATTAAAAAAAAGTCTGACTAGAAACATTAAAATCTTTAACCATAACATTATAGTGAGGTTCTTTTTTTTCCATGTCTGAATTCCCAGTAGCTGAAAATGTAGGTTTTAAATGTGTTTTTGAAAGGTTAAAGATCAAGGTTACAGATCTATTTCTAACATATAGTATTGTTAATTTTTTATGATATGCAAATATGTCAGGCATGTAATAGAATAGAAGGTTTAAAATGCTAATACTGTATATTGAATTAGTAATAACTTAATTTTATTTGTGGGTGTTAAGACATTAGATTTCATGTACTTTTTGATATGATCAACTCCTACAGTGAAGAATTCTCCTTGATCCTCTTGGTTTTAATGTAGTGAAACCATCTCAACTACCTATTATAGCTCTGGTTTATGTGGATTTTTTTTTGACACCGACGCACAGTTCATGTGTTGAACTAGCTAAATTAAGTAGAATTTCTACATACGACTTTCATGTTTTTAAATGGACTCTGTCTCTATGCAGACATTATTCCTTTTGTTGACTTAACAGGGATTGCTGTGTCAGTAACAGATGGAACTTTCCATGTTTAGAAAAGTACTTCAGTGTGTTTTGGAGTCTTCTGTTATGGAGGCAGGTTCAGTTTTAAATGTTCACCCTCCTTTATCTAAACCTATTCTGCAGTACAGCTTTCCATACTTGCCAGCCCATTGTGCCCCTCCCCAAAAAAGTAGATTTCAAATTTGCATTAAAACACAGAAAATTGCATAAAGTGTTGCCTGATGATGCTGGAACTTCAAGTTCCTTCCAAGAATACAAATGCTAGCTAATTCTGCAGCCCAAAACGAGTCCTGTCCCCCAGCCCACATCAATTAATCATGTGCTGGCCTGGAGGGGGAGCAGATGCATAGTAGTTCTGCAGTCTCCAGCCCCACATCTGCCCCTTGCCCTTTCCAGCATACCTCTGCTCCTCCTCAGCTCTGGAGATTTCTCGCACATGCCCACCCATACCCCTCGGATTAGGGGGGAGGGGTCTAATCCAGAATTCTTTTCTTTCCCACCATTTCTATCACAGGTCTTAATGGTCAGCTCCAGGGAGCCTCTTCTTCTTCCCCAGGAGTAGATATATTTTTTTTTACAAGAGTGTGGAGGAGGGAGCAGTGCCATCCTGAACTATTTTGCTCTTTCTGCTCTCCACTCATTTCATGTGTAAACTGCATCTGCTCCTCCTTCTCATCCCCTTCCCCAAAACAGAGCTTTGACCGCCACATGTAACAGTTCTGATTCCCCTCTCCTTCCCCAGAAGGCAGGAGAATGGGGAAGGGCAATCAGTCAGCGTGTCTTTATCCATAGACGTCATGTTTGCAGTGGTGTTGTCAGATGGTATTTCTTCAGACACAGAAGGGTCTCATAGTATAATAAGTGAAAATTCTGTATAGTTGGCAGTTCTGCATCTGATTGTCTTTAAGTTAAAATACAAAAGCTGCTTGCTTTAATTTTTATAGACTACTGATTTACAAATAGAGAATTATCACATAAATTGCCATGGTCAAAGTTAACTGATATGCTGTTCAGGCACTGAATTATGAAAAGAAATTCAATCTTCATTGACCATGACAAATAACCAGTGAAGACTTGTTGCCAGAGGTGGAAAAAATCATGCCAATTTCTCTTTCTGACCAAACCTCCCTTCTAGCCTCTCCTGCCTTCCCCATCTCCCCAAAAATTCTCTGTCGGGAGCTGCAAAGCTTCTGTGTGTCATAATTTATACACATGCACATAATATTGAAGAAACAAAATAAAAAAGTGGTGGTTTCAGTTCCCATCCTTCTGTTGGTAGGAAAAGATAGCTTGTCAGATTGTGCCAGAACAAGTTTTTATAAAATAAAAAGATACACTCATGCAAATTCTGTCTACAGTTATAACTTAATCATTTCACATTTCATTGCTAGTGTGACTGATTTTGTATCTGTAATACACACGTGTGTGTGTGTGTGTGTATATATATATATATATATATATGTGTGTGTGTGTGTATATATATGCTGTGTTTATTTTCACTTATATACATAGCTAGTTGTCCTGATCTACTTTTCAGTGTTAGTTATATACCTTCTTTCTTGTATGAAGAAGTTGAAACAATTGTTTAGGAATGGATGGTTTTATATATATATATATATATATATATATATATATATATATATATATATATATATATATATATATCGTGTATGTGGCTGTGATCTTTTTACATAGATACTTCAACAGAGCTAACAATCATATATTTATGAAAAGATTTGTGGCTTAGCATCTCTATATGGACAGGTTACAGTTAAGATATTTTATCTATCTGTCTCACTTATTACTGCTTTCCTAAGGAAAGTTAGCATGATTGTATTTCCATGTATTTTTAGAAGGTACTAAAGGTACCATTATTACAGTATCTATTAAGTTGAAGAATCTCAGTTTAATGTGGAAGTTTTGTCACTTTTGTTATTTCTAAAAGGTATTTAGAAACGATATACTGTTTGTTCTGTGGTGTTAGTGTAAGATATTCTCTCCCCAATGATCTCTTGAACTCTATCTGAGCACATACTCTCTTCTTTCAAATCAAGACTCTCATCTTCAGCAAAGCCCACAAATACTAACCTCCATAAGAAAAAAAAAAATACTCTCGTCCATTAGATTTAAAAACCCAAAACACTCCAAGATAGATCAATCCTCTGGGCATCTCATTGCATTCTGAATGTCAATCTCAGAGTGTAAACTCCACGGGGAAGGGGGTGCCATTCTTTTCTCTGTCATGACAATATGTTGCTCCATCTGGCATGGAACTTCTGGGATTTTGCTGCCTTTTCCAAGTGCTGGAGGCAGGCAAAAGGCTCCTCTTCTCTTCCTTTTCCTTTCCTTCCTCCCCTATCCCTTTCATGTGCAGTCTACCTCTTAGCACCCTCTACAATGCATCTGGAGAACTGAACTGATGTTTCTTCCCTGTCTTCTGGTTTCCATCTTCAGAGACAGAGACTTTCTCAGCAGCTTTCTGGCAGCTCAACAGCTGCCAAGTCAGTAAACAGGGGAAGAACTGTGAAGATAATCCCCCATCTCCAAACTGTCAGGGTGGCCCTACTACTTCTGCCTTTTTCCTGCTTCAGCTCCCCTCCTTCCCCCTCCCCACTAAACCTCTGTTTTGTTCAAGGGTTTCCCCACAATCTCCCTGGTCAGGAATTTGCTCTCCAGCTCATTTAATAAATTAGGGAAAGCTGACAGCAGGCATAGTCGGACAATGGTACTAATATTGATAGACCTGAAAATATCTTCCCAGTGACTTAATAAAGACATATGAGGTAGCAGGGGGCTCTTACATATTACACTTGAAAAATAACTTTGTTTCCTGACCCAGTACACCATCAACTGATCTGTTATAATTAATAATCGTATGAAGCGTTCTCACTGACATTTTCAGGTTTGCCTGTCCTTGAAACCTGAAAAAGTTTGGATGGAGCCATTGCTTTCTTTCACTGAAGAATGTGAGATTGTACTGAAGTCTTTAAACTACGATTTGAGGACTTCAATAGCACAGATATAGGTGTGAGGGTTTTTTTTTTTTTTGTAGGAGTGGTGGGTGAAATTCTGTGGCCTGTGTTGTGCAGGAAGTCAGACTAGATGATCATAACGGTCCCTTCTGACCTAAATATCTATGTATCTACTGATACTTTTGGGGTCTGCAGGTTCTTCAGACATAGCTCACTGCCATAATTGTATTTTCATAGCAGGCTACATGCCACCTATGGAAAGTTGTCAAAACATTATGAAACGTCCCTACTGTGCACTGAAAGATGTGCTTATCAAAGAAAATAACTTGCCCTTTTGTAGGGTCCACTCCAACCATAACTGAGGCTAAGATTTAGTCATGCGTATTTTTAGCAAAAGTCATGGACAGGTCACGGACAATAACAAAAAATTCACATCCCCTGACCTGTCCATGACTTTTACTGTAAATACCCCTGACTAAATCGTAGCTGCTCCTAAGGCACTGCTGCTCTGGGAGGCCCCCTGGGGCGCTGCTGCTGTGTGCGGGGTGGGGGAGGGTGCCCCTGGGGTATCACTACTCCAGTGGTGGGGGCTGACTGCCTCCAGCTGCCCCTGGGGTTGCTGCTCTGGCTGCCTCCGAGGTGGCCCCTGGGACCACTGCTTCTCTGGCAGTCCCCGGGGCAGCCCCCAGGGCAGCTCCAGGAGTGCTGCTGGGGCTGTCCCCAGGGCCAGCCGGACTGGCTGCTGCTTGGGCGGTCCCCGGGGCCAGCTGCACTGGCTGCTGAAGCTGTGGAAATCACGGAGGTCTCGGAAAATCACAGAATCTGTGACTTCTGCAACCTCCGTGACAGACTCGCAGCCTTAACCATAACTAACCTCTGTAGCTGATAGCACATGGTAGCCCCACAACCATGACAACTGTTTAGAGTCTGATGATTGTAATGGTCACTTCTGACCTTACTCTGTGAAAAGCAGGTGTCATAAATAAAAAAAAAATGGGGGGGGAAGGGTAACCACCTTTCTGTATACAGTGCTATAAAATCCCCCCTGGCCAGAGGCAAAACCCTTTCACCTGTAAAGGGTTAAGAAGCTAAGGTAACCTAGCTGGCACCTGACCCAAAATGACCAATGAGAGGACAAGATTCTTTCAAATCTGGAGGGTGGGGGAACAAAGGGTCTGGTCTGTCTGTGTGATGCTTTTGCTGGGAACAGATCAGGAATGCAGCCTCACAACTCCTTAAGTTAGTAAGTAATCTAGCTGGAAATGCGCTAGATTTCCTTTTGTTTAATGGCTGATCTATTACTAGGGCTCCTAGGCACTACGGTAATATAAAGTATAACAACTTATCTCCACGAAAAATATTTAGCTGAGTTTATTGAAGTCATGATCTTAAAGTTTGATCCTGAAAAAATAGCCCCAAAGTGGAACATAGAAGGTTTTCTCTTGTATTTTAATTTCTGTTTCTTCCACAGCATAGAATTACTTTGTTGTTCTGTGTTTCTGAGTGCCAGCTGGAATTTAAACAGCCCTGTGATATTGAAGTGGTGTGATCAGGTGGTACATTCCATGTGGATCAACTTTCCTACAGCTATGTGTGTTTGTCTCTGTGTCAATGAGAGAGAGACACACACATACATCCGGTAGTAGCAACCACAGTGCAGCTGTGTAGGTTCCCCAGCAGGAAGGATTCCATTTTCACCATCCGTCTTTACACAGTTCATATGGTTTTACTTGGTCTGTCCATTAGGGACCAAGATATGTCACTGTGATGTATCACCCCTTTCAGTCTTGGTGGGTAGACAGGGCAAGAACCCCTGAAAATCCTCTCTGAAAATTTAAACAGAATAGAGGTTTTTGCACTCTCCTTTTCTGACCGCTAATGGACTACTACTGTTTTGGGAGAGAAGAAACCCAGAGATTGTGGCCTGGGACAGAGCCCTCATGGTTCTGAGGTAGGAAGGTGCTCTGGGGAGTCAGAGAGTGACACTTGGACTTCTGCCTTTGTTCACAACAGAAGACTGGAGTTCTCAGGAGCAGGGTAGGGTGGGAGCTGGCTTGCCCCTTTGGCAGTGGATCACCACCACACGTCTTGATTACCATTTGTGAAACAACGCACATCTGGTAAATAGGATAATTCTGAACATGTACTGAAAACATAACATAATTTTTAAATGAATAAAAGCCTTAATGTGGTGTTGATTAGAAGACCATTTGCATGAAAATGCATAAAACTGAATCTGCCCCCCGGCAAATTCTGATGTGCAGTGGCTTTGGTATTGCTTTGCTTTTGTGTAGGAGAATTTTACTGGATTTTTTTCAGTGATAAATTGTGTTTCAGGAGTGGTAATATATCATGGTTTTCCTAGACGGAATGAAATTGTGATCCTGAAGAAAATCACTCCCATAGGTGAAACACACTGAAATTTGTACTCTGCCTTTAAAATAGAACTTTCTGAGCCAAAACTGTATACTGGCCTTCCCTGTGCCTGGGGCATATTTGTATATCAAAGCAATATTCTTACACACTGTACAAAGGATATCATGTGAACACATGGTAGTTGCACTGAAATTTATATTAATCCCTTGAAACACTTCAGTTCTCTTATGAGTATGGCAAACTGTACTTGTGGGTCAGAGCTGCACTGCTTGCTCTACTACCATATTGGCCTATGTTTGCTTCTGTTCACAACTATAAATTGTTCCTGACATTCCTCTTTATTTTTCTTGAACCGAGAAAAAGCAATCTTCTGTGGATGCAACTTACTGCTCGTATTGTAGGAAATAACATTCTGTATCAATAGTATTATCATTTTGTTGCTTTCCTTGATGAGATCTCTCTATTAAAATTGAGATTTTTATCTCTTCAGAAATCTGAAAAACTTCCATTTGCTTAGCTGTTTGGAAATGATTTGGAATGGCTTAATTTCTCTACAGTATTGGAGTGAAAATATATGCATTTAAAATTATGGGAGTGCCGATGCAGCTGAAGGCCAATCATCATATTCTTAAACATATTTTATTATTAATAAAAAATTTTATTCCCAAAGTGTCTAGGAGCTCTAGTCATGGACCCCACTGTGCTTGGCACTGAACAAACACTGAATAAAGACTCTCTTCCCTACAGAACTTAGTCTAAAACCAGAGACAACAGACAGACAAATGCGAGGAGTACAAGGAAACAATTGGACAATATTGGTCGTCATGATAGGCAGTAATGGCGGCACACCCATGGCCTAACTGTTGTCGTTTTTTGTATATATACTGCATCGTCTAAGTTTTTTAAAAGGGCTCCATAATTTGTGCTCATCTAGATGTTCCCCTCACCCTTAGGTAACAGATCAGTTGGCTAAGGGTTGTAAGTTACAAAGTCGGGAAGGATGTTATGGAAGAACTCAGTCACTGAAAGATGTTGGGTACAATTTTCAAAAGCACCTATAGCTGTTTGGAAATGGGACTTAGGCTTCTGAATCACTTAAGCTCTTATGAAAATTGTATTTGTCTAAATATTTGTATATTTAGTGGCAATGGGAAGCTCCTGTCATAGTCGTAGCGTTTAGGGCCAGAAGGGACCACCAGATCATCTAATCTGACCTCCTGGATATCATAGAACACCAACACCACCCAGCACCCGCACACTAAACCCAAGAACCAGAATTAGACCAAAGTATTACAGCCCTCAGGAGACTAAATTATTATATGCTACAGGCAGAGAATAGGCAGGACCAAGATACACCAATGCCATCGGGCTTTGCAATGGCAGGGAATTCGTTGACTGACTTTCTCCAGGTCACATAGGAAGCCTGTTACAGTGCCAAGAACTGAATCCAAATCTCTTGAGTCCTAGTCCAGGGCCTTAACCACAAGGCCATCCTTCCTTTCTTACTCTTCCTAATTATAGGCCATTCTAGCCCATAATATGCTCTGTCCTTTGTGCAAAACTGTCCCCCTCCTTAAGTTGCCATCGACTCTGCAACATACTGTGTGACTTGGAAGCTTAATAGTACGTCTCATTATGCAAACCATGGGATCACCTCCTACCACTCATGACTATCGTGTATTTCTTAAGCTTGAATGTATATTTTTCAGTGTACTGAGAGCAGGATTTTGGTTTGCATCACTTGTTTACAACTAAGCACTACTGGAAACAGCTAGGTAAAAATAAAGTACAGAGTGATTTTCTTTTTTAAACTTAAAAACAATGAAGATCTTATGCTTTGTTGGATCTCTTCCATAGCTTTATAGGGAACTCCAGCCAGCCTGTACAGAATAACATTTTTTTAAATGCAAAGAAATTTGATTAAGGTGGGACATGATTAGTGATACGTGTTTTCTGTTATTACATAAATGTGATATTCAGGCAATTGCATTTTGTCTTCATTATGCTGAAAATCATTAGAGATGTTTCCACTCAATACCAACTAACCAGCTTCCAAATTAAATATACTGTGCAGTACAGGAGATCTTAGCGTGTCTGTTATGTAGATAGTATTTGCATTTTCAGTTGGTGCCCTTCCTCCTTGATGATTCTGCTGATTTTCTGCCTCACTATCCTATGCAACTCTATGCTATATTTGTGAATTCCGTCTTATCCATTAGCCTTCAGTAACACTTAAATCATTGCTGATGATAAATGATTTCTGTTTGTCAGTTACTGAAATTACTGATTAAGGAAAGGATTTAATTAAGCCAAAACCCACACTCTGTCCCTTTGATCAGCTAAAGAAAAGATCTTTAGTCTGAGTGTGTACAAACAATTGTCCAGACGTCAGGAACAAAGAATTACTGCCAAAATTCAAGTAGGTCTAAAAAGGGGACCAAACAAGAAACTCCTGTAAATGTCAATACAATGACAGTCTCCCCATAAACCTTGAAAACCAAACAGACGATGTGGGATGAGGATTTATAAAAAACAATCTATAAACTGCCAGACAAAGTTGGTTGCTGTTATTGATGGCATTATAAAAGTAATGCATGGAGAGAGCGTGAGATGTTATGGATGATCCACAACCTTGCACATTGTGTAGTACTTAACACTTGTGCAAAATTAGAGTGAAACACTGCACAGATGCTAAAAAGTATATAAGGTTCAAGGCAGTGAAGACTATATACTTTATTAAAGCATTTGATGAATTCAGCTTCTGCTCACATTCTGCAGTTTCTCTTAATGGTTGCTAAAAGATCTCAGGACCAATACCCAAAAGTTCCAATCATTTATTTCTTGATTGGAAGTTCAAGGTTCAAATTTCTTTCGTAATGTGTTCCTTTGTTTCAGTTAACTGCAGCACTTAATAAAATAAGTCAATGTTTTGATTTGCTATATCCTACATTATGAGAATGTGGGGCTTTGTCCTCCTGTAGTTGGTGGTGCACATAAGAGGATCTGAGTCTGCTATAGCTGCCAGCTAGAAGAGTTGCTACTTTAGCTCAGTCAATAGAGGTTATGCTCCTGGGCCCCAGTTCAGCAAAGTTCTTAAGTATGTATTTGGGTCCTACTGACTTCAGTGGTACTTACAATTATTAAATACATACTTAGGAGCTTGGCTCAATAAAGATGGACTTAAGAATGTGCTTGAGTCTTAGCAGTGAAGGTCTTGAGTTTTGACCCCATTGGAGGCTCATGCTGTTAGTGATACTGGGTGTCATTAGATCCATTGTTGACTTGGTTTGGTGTTAGAAAACCAGATGTTAAGCACTGAGGCAGACAGTACGTTTAACTTTGAATTTCCCTTTCCTGGTGTGTACGTTAATTTTCGAATCAATCAGCTATGTTGTAATTGCATTGATTTAAACTGTTACTTTTTACCATGCTTGGATATGACCCTCAGTTTTAACTTAATGTAATGTTATGTCTGTTTCATTTTTAATAAAACAGTGTCTCTCTGCTAATGGTATTTCATTTTCCAGAATGGATTTTCACAAAGTGAGAAGAAAAAATTGATAGGAATCTCTCATACAATTCCATGGAGGACAAACCAGACTTCCTAGGAGCCAGTTTAAACTAAATGTATCACCAATGAAGCAAATAAAGAATTAAGAACAAATCATATCCCATACAGACTTCCACTGACCTCTAGGCTACTTGAGTAGTTTAAATATTGTTGCTTTTGGATTTTTTTGTTTGGGAATATTTCCATCCATTTTAACTCTTTTCAGGGAAACTGGGTTTATCATTAATAAATACTTGTAAGCAGTCAGGGTAGTGATTTAAAGTAACCAGGAAGAGGGGACAGCTATTTGGAAATGAGGAACAGAGGTTGAAGTGTAGCTATCCTTATGTCTGAAGAGTATGCATCCATCTTTCATTTCATCAGCTGGAAAAGCATCAGGCAAAAATAAATTAATTGAAAACAGTACTGGGAGCCGATTTCTGCAGTAAAATTCAAAGGAAAGTATGAGAAGTTAGAATATGTATTGCTCAGAAAATGAAGTACAATGCCTAATGTAAGAAACGAAGTGCAGAACCAGACTGAAAGGGTCCATTGAGAGCAGATTGCTAATTGGGGTTGGGAGGGACTTTGACACATACTCAACTTCATAGAATCATAGAATATCAGGGTTGGAAGGGACCTCAGTAGGTCATCTAGTCCAACCCCCTGCTCAAAAGCAGGACCCATCCCCAATTAAATCATCCCGGCCAGGGCTTTGTCAAGCCTGACCTTAAAAACTTCTAAGGAAGGAGATTCCACCACCTCCCTAGGCAACGCATTCCAGTGTTTCACCACCCTCCTAGTGAAAAAATTTTTCCTAATATCCAACCTAAACCTCCCCCACTGCAACTTGAGACCATTACTCCTTGTCCTGTTCTCTTTCACCACCGAGAATAGTCTAGAACCATCCTCTCTGGAACCACCTCTCAGGTAGTTGAAAGCAGCTATCAAATCCCCCCTCATTCTTCTCTTCCGCAGACTAAACAATCCCAGTTCCCTCAGCCTCTCCTCATAAGTCATGTGTTCCAGACCCCTAATCATTTTTGTTGCCCTTCGCTGGACTCTTTCCAATTTATCCACATCCTTCTTGTAGTGTGGGGCCCAAAACTGGACACAGTACTCCAGATGAGGCCTCACCAATGTCGAATAGAGGGGAACAATCACGTCCCTCGATCTGCTCGCTATGCCCCTACTTATACATCCCAAAATGCCATTGGCCTTCTTGGCAACAAGGGCACACTGCTGACTCATATCCAGCTTCTCGTCCACTGTCACTCCTAGGTCCTTTTCCGCAGAACTGCTGCCTAGCCATTCGGTCCCTAGTCTGTAGCTGTGCATTGGGTTCTTCCGTCCTAAGTGCAGGACCGTGCACTTATCCTTATTGAACCTCATCAGATTTCTTTTGGCCCAATCCTCCAATTTGTCTAGGTCCTTCTGTATCCTATCCCTCCCCTCCAGCATATCTACCACTCCTCCCAGTTTAGTATCATCCGCAAATTTGCTGAGAGTGCAATCCACACCATCCTCCAGATCATTTATGAAGATATTGAACAAAACCGGCCCCAGGACCGACCCTTGGGGCACTCCACTTGATACCGGCTGCCAACTAGACATGGAGCCATTGATCACTACCCGTTGAGCCCGACAATCTAGCCAGCTTTCTACCCACCTTATAGTGCATTCATCCAGCCCATACTTCCTTAACTTGCTGACAAGAATACTGTGGGAGACCGTGTCAAAAGCTTTGCTAAAGTCTAGAAACAATACATCCACTGCTTTCCCTTCATCCACAGAACCAGTAATCTCATCATAAAAGGCGATTGGATTAGTCAGGCATGACCTTCCCTTGGTGAATCCATGCTGGCTGTTCCTGATCACTTTCCTCTCATGCAAGTGCTTCAGGATTGATTCTTTGAGGACCTGCTCCATGATATTTCCAGGGACTGAGGTGAGGCTGACTGGCCTGTAGTTCCCAGGATCCTCCTTCTTCCCTTTTTTAAAGATTGGCACTACATTAGCCTTTTTCCAGTCATCCGGGACTTCCCCGGTTCGCCACGAGTTTTCAAAGATAATGGCCAATGGCTCTGCAATCACAGCCGCCAATTCCTTCAGCACTCTCGGATGCAACTCGTCCGGCCCCATGGACTTGTGCACGTCCAGCTTTTCTAAATAGTCCCTAACCACCTCTATCTCCACAGAGGGCTGGCCATCTCTTCCCCATTTTGTGATGCCCAGCACAGCAGTCTGGGAGCTGACCTTGTTAGTGAAAACAGAGGCAAAAAAAGCATTGAGTACATTAGCTTTTTCCACATCCTCTGTCACTAGGTTGCCTCCCTCATTCAGTAAGGGGCCCACACATTCCTTGGCTTTCTTCTTGTTGCCAACATACCTGAAGAAACCCTTCTTGTTATTCTTGACATCTCTGGCTAGCTGCAGCTCCAGGTGCGATTTGGCCCTCCTGATATCATTCCTACATGCCCGAGCAATATTTTTATACTCTTCCCTGGTCATAAGTCCAACCTTCCACTTCTTGTAAGCTTCTTTTTTATGTTTAAGATCCGCTAGGATTTCACCATTAAGCCAAGCTGGTCGCCTGCCATATTTACTATTCTTTCGACTCATTGGGATGGTTTGTCCCTGTAACCTCAACAGGGATTCCTTGAAATACAGCCAGCTCTCCTGGACTCCTTTCCCCTTCAAGTTAGTCCCCCAGGGGATCCTGGCCATCCGTTCCCTGAGGGAGTCAAAGTCTGCTTTCCTGAAGTCCAGGGTCTGTATCCTGCTGCTTACCTTTCTTCCCTGCGTCAGGATCCTGAACTCAACCAACTCATGGTCACTGCCTCCCAGATTCCCATCCACTTTTGCTTCCCCCACTAATTCTACCCGGTTTGTGAGCAGCAGGTCAAGAAAAGCGCCCCCCCAGTTGGCTCCTCTAGTACTTGCGCCAGGAAATTGTCCCCTACTCTTTCCAAAAACTTCCTGGATTGTCTATGCACCGCTGTATTGCTCTCCCAGCAGATATCAGGAAAATTAAAGTCACCCATGAGAATCAGGGCATGCGATCTAGTAGCTTCCGTGAGCTGCCAGAAGAAAGCCTCATCTACCTCATCCCCCTGGTCCGGTGGTCTATAGCAGACTCCTACCACTGCATCACTCTTGTTGCACACACTTCTAAACTTAATCCAGAGACACTCAGGTTTTTCTGCAGTTTCATACCGGAGCTCTGAGCAGTCATACTGCTCCCTTACATACAGTGCTACTCCCCCACCTTTTCTGCCCTGCCTGTCCTTCCTGAACAGTTTATAACCATCCATGACAGTACTCCAGTCATGTGAGTTATCCCACCAAGTCTCTGTTATTCCGATCACGTCATAGTTCCTTGACATCACCAGGACCTCCAGTTCTCCCTGCTTGTTTCCAAGGCTTTGTGCATTTGTATATAAGCACTTGAGATAACCTGTTGATCACCCCTCATTCCCAGTATGAGGCAGGAGCCCTCCTCTCACAGACATTCCTGCCTGTGCTTCCTCCCGGTATCCTGCTTTCCCACTTACCTCAGGGCTTTGGTCTCCTTCCCCCGGTGAACCTAGTTTAAAGCCCTCCTCACTAGGTTAGCCAGCCTGCTGGCAAAGATGCTCTTCCCTCTCTTCGTAAGATGGAGCCCGTCTCTGCCCAGCACTCCTCCTTCAAGGAACACCATCCCATGGTCAAAGAAACCAAAGCCTTCTCTCCGACACCACCTGCGTAGCCATTCGTTGACTTCCACGATTCGACGGTCCCTACCTAGGCCTTTTCCTTCCACGGAGAGGATGGACGAGAACACCACTTGCGCCTCCAACTCCTTTATCCTTCTTCCTAGATCTGCTTGCTATGCCCCTACTTATACATCCCAAAATGCCATTGGCCTTCTTGGCAACAAGGGCACACTGCTGACTCATATCCAGCTTCTCGTCCACTGTCACCCCTAGGTCCTTTTCCGCAGAACTGCTGCCTACCCATTCGGTCCCTAGTCTGTAGCTGTGCATTGGGTTCTTCTGTCCTAAGTGCAGGACCCTGCACTTATCCTTATTGAACCTCATCAGATTTCTTTTGGCCCAATCCTCCACTTTGTCTAGGTCCCTCTGTATCCTATCCCTGCCCTCCAGCGTATCTACCACTCCTCCCAGTTTAGTATCATCCGCAAATTTGCTGAGAGTGCAATCCACACCATCCTCCAGATCATTAATGAAGATATTGAACAAAATCGGCCCCAGGACCGACCCCTGGGGCACTCCACTCGACACCGGCTGCCAACTAGACATGGAGCCATTGATCACTACCCGTTGAGCCTGACAATCTAGCCAACTTTCTACCCACCTTATAGTGCAATCATCCAGCCCATACTACTTTAACTTGCTGACAAGAACTTCCTAGTACTAATACTCATGTCCCCAGAGCCATCCCTGCACTGAAGCAGGGCACAGCATATTATAGAGGTGTATATCTGAAATATCTCAAAAGTCATTTAAAAACATCTCTCTATTATGAAATTCAATCTGTTTGGGATTTTCCCCAAATTCCTTCACTACATTTAAGTCCAGAAGTAGAAACATTTTTTAATTCCAACATACTGATAAATGGTGCGTGATATACTTCAGTATCGTCTCTTTTAAATCACATTATAAACTTTTTCTACACTAAATTTGTCTTTTTTATAACTCTTTCCCTCATGAAAAGATATTTAGGAAAGCCATAAGGAAAGTAGAAAGTGCACATGTGACCCACACTCCTCCTGATGTGGTGGTCTGTCCCAGTTAGTGGCACTGACACCATGTAGAAGAGAGAGATGAGAAATGAGTCAGCTCTACAGCCTTAACTAATAGGCAGTTGGCTTTTAGCTCATGCAATAGATACTCCTGCACTAAGCTCCAGAGGTCTCAGGTTCAATCCCGACGACCGGGGTCTGTTGGCATTACATATACATACAGTTTATACGTTGTTTATCAGTAGTCTTAAAAATTAAATTTCACAGAGTTACCATATTATGGTGTTCATCTCTCTTGTCTCTGAAGGAGCTGACAAGCTAGCATCACAAACAGAAGCCTCTGCTTTCACCTGTCCAGTTCATTGCCTTTTCACGCTCATAGCAACTTCTCTCAGCTCCCTGTGGTATCATTTTAATTGTCCCTTTTGTCTGTGCACTGTCTGTTTCATCATCATTTCTGTGGTTTTGAAGGCTTTTATTACAGTAGTTTGTACTTTCCAGAAAGAATGTCCTATGAGGCCAAAATATTCTTTTCTTTATTTCTGCCCTGTCTTGTTTCCCTACTTGATTCTACTTCTTGTCCTACTTAAAAGCATTATTAAGAGATGCATCTGCCCCCTTCTTTGTGGATGTGCTCAATGGCTTTAGATTTTCCATGAACAAAGCTTCAACTCAAATAATATGTTATCAAAGGATAGATTTTTTTTTTTTTTACTTTTTCTTCACTGACAAAATAAAGTGTCTTTGTTTTCAGGATTCCCAGGAGGCCAACCCAACTCGCTATTAAAATAGAAAAATCTGTTTGCTGCTGGAGGTCTACCAGCCTTCCCAGGGTTTTGTTTCTGGAGTTCTGCCAACCTCCCCACGTTTTTGTTCCATACCTGACCAATTGCGTCCTGACCATCTACTCCCTAGAAGAAAATAGTTCTGAGCTGGGCAATGTGACGTTATCCTCCAACTCAGTAAATACACAACTGGTGTATTTGCTGTTATTTAAATACAGTTGTGCCAAGTGTGCAAAGTTCCTGCCTAGAAGATTGTCCCTGCCCAGTGTGGCAAGGCACCTTCTCAGTCTCACTAGCCTCAACTGTTTTTAGCCTTGGCGTGACAGGCTTGGTGTAAAACAGTTCCTCTTGGCTGCACAGGGGCAGTCCGCTCCTTCTCTTAGCCAGTCTTTTAGGCTTGTTTTTCTCCCTTAGGAGAGGGAATGCAGCCTCCCCTCCTGGTGAGGCTTGCTGTCTTGCTGCGCCTCAACTACTGGCAGCTTGACTACTCTTCTCCCCCCCCCCCATAGGGGAGGGTTTAAAAAGGTCTCATGCAGCCCTTAGTTGGAATCAGCTGATCCTAATTGCCCTCAGGTAACCCCCTCTCATCTGACCCTAATTGATTTCTGGTAACCCCTTCTTAGCTGAATCTGATTGACCTGTAGTCACCCCTTCTCCGTTGATAGGGAGGAGGGTCTTTTACCCTTCTGGGATTGTTTTCTACCCTGCTCTTGCAGCTGTCTGTCCTGAATTTATCACACCAGAGAAAAGGGGTGAAGGAAAAAGACCAAAGTGGTCAGGGAGGTGATAAGCACAAGGCTTGTATCACATCTTGGTACTTCCATGGTTTAAGTTTTAACATGAGTGATTTTTGTTTACAGGGGAGGGCATGGTGGGGTAAAGGTGGAGAGGAGGGGAATGATAGGGACGGATGAGTGTGAAGGAAAAAATGGGAGGGGAGAGTGGAGGACAATTGAGGGAGAGGGGGAAACTCTGGGGTGGGTGGAGAGGACCAGTGTGGCCAGGGGGAATAAGGCTCTGATGCTGAGGGATGTAGGTTAGAAGATCAGGAAGATGTCACTGCACCCAACCAATCAACATGTGGAAAATGACCAGAGTTCAAGTCTGACTGTCCAGTGACAAGGAATCTGATAGGGCAGCCTCCTGCTGCTGCTCCTGACTAAAGAGCAAGAAGCTTGGGGGCGCTAAGGTTTCTCTTTGAGCTCCTCCTGCTGGAGCAGGGCCTCACATGGGCTGAGGCCTCTGGCACATTGATGTTCCTTACTGCATCCTACTTGTTCTGTTGTGAGGTAAGGTGTGGTTTGGGGATCCTCTAATTTTATTCCTCTCTTACCTATTGTATGGCAACAGTGCTGACTGTTAGGGTAGGAATAAATGGTAAATTTTCAGAATGGAGAGGGGTAACTAGTGGTGTTCCCCAAGGTTCAATCATAGGACCAATCCTATTCAACTTATTCATAAATGTCTGGAGAAAGGGGTAAACAGTGAGGTGGCAAAGTTTGCAGATGATTCTAAACTGCTCAAGATAGTTAAGACCAAAGCAGGCTGTGAAGAACTTTAAAAAGATCTCACAAAACTAAGTGATTGGGCAACAAAATGGCAAATGAAATTTAATGTGGATAAATGTAAAGTAATGCACATTGGAAAAAATAACCCCAACTATACATACAATATGATGGGGGCTAATTTAGCTACAGCTAATCAGGAAAGAGATCTTGGAGTCATCGTGGATAGTTCTCTGAAGACGTCCATGCAGTGCTCAGCGGCAGTCAGAAAAGCAAACGGGATGTTAGGAATCATTAAAAAGGGGATAGAGAATAAGATGGAAAATATCTTATTGCCTTTATATAAATCCGTGGTACACCCACATCTTGAGTACTGCATACAGATGTGGTCTCCTCATCTCAAAAAAGATATACTGGCATTAGAAAAGGTTCAGAGAAGGGCAACTAAAATGATTAGGGATTTGGAACAGGTCCCATATGAGGAGAGATTAAAGAGGCCAGGAATTTTCAGCTTGGAAAAGAGGAGACTAAGGAAGGATATGATAGAGGTATATAAAATCATGAGTGGTGTGGAGAAAGTGAATAAGGAAAAGTTATTTACTTGTTCCCATAATATAAGAACTAGGGGCCACCCAATGAAATTAATGGGCAGCAGGTTTAAAACAAATAAAAGGAAGTTCTTCTTCACACAGCGCATAGTTAACCTGTGGAACTCCTTGCCTGAGGAGGTTGTGAAGGCTAGGACTATAACAGGGTTTACAAGAGAACTGGATAAATTCATGGAGGTTAAGTCCATTAATGGCTATTAGCCAGGATGGGTAAGGAATGGTGTCCCTAGCTTCTGTTTGTCAGAGGGTGTAGATAGATGGCAGGAGAGAGATCACTTGATCATTACCTGTTCGGTTCACTTCCTCTGGGGCACCTGGCATTGGCCACTGTCAGCAGACAGGATACTGGGCTGGATGGACTTTTGGTCTGACCCAGTATGGCCTTTCTTATATTGTTCTCTAACACATGTACTTTGGAAACTACAGCAGTGCACAGCAAGTTCTGGTTGAGCATGTATGCCTCGTGTTGAGCTCAGAGTGGTAGTTATGGGTGTTCTCACCTTCTCTGGCTGTTGTGTAGTAGGGGAGGCTAGGGAGCAGAGCACTGGGTACCTGTTAAAAAGCATGAACAGCAGAGCTGATGATGCTGGAGAAGAGGGTGTGGAAGCTGCCACAGGAAATGGGGTAATAGCAATCGTTTTATGTGGGGAGGAGCAAAAAAAGAGACAAACACACACCTGTCTTCCATCCTCAGTAGCTAGGAAAGAGAGAGAGAGAAAAGCATTTTCCTTCTTGCCTTATGTCTCTGGATAGGATAATTCCTGTATTGCTCTATATAGATAGAAGAAAGGACATGGTTTGGTGTCATGATAAGATTTGGTCAGAGGAACAACTCTACAAGTTGAGATTATTTATGTTAAACAGCTGAGAGGAGGCTATCTTACTGTTCCATGCCCTTGCTTCCTTGGAAATATTCCTTCTAGTAACTGCAGAGTAATGTTGATGCAGGCTTCCATTTTTTTAAGCTGTTGCTACAAGGTGCTGCCTAAATTACTTGGCAAGAGACGGATGAAGACTCTGCTAATAACTTTGCATTGCCCAGTCTCCTATGATAGTTGCCAGATAGTGTGAAATTTTGTCAGGGACAATACTAATAAGATAGTGGTCTGAGGATCCCCAGGTTCCCACACACCAGGTTGCTGCTGGTGGATTTTCAATTGTTTTCTTTCTACAAGGGTATGAGAAAAAGGCAGATAAAATATCCAAAAATTCACCCAAATATACACTCTATGCCAGCTCTAAATGTTCAAAACTCATGATGCAGGCCCCGCAAAATCATGAGATTATCTTAAAAATCATGAGATTAAAATAAGAATAATTTGAGAGGTTTTTTTGCTTTCTGGTCTTTGAGTCTGTAGGGTGCGCATGGGTCACATTTTCAAACTTTTCTCCACAGTCATGAGGTCTAGAAGCTTTTATTTTTACTTTTTTAAAGCTGAGTCTCACATAATCCTGTGTCTCCAGGAGCTTTAAGTGAAACATCAAGTACTGTGAGACTCAAGATAAAATTGCTAGAGTTGGCAACACAGCAACCTTCCACATTTTGGTTTTACTTGAAAAATCATTCATTGAAAATATTTTTGACCTTCTCAGCCCCCTTTTCTCCATAGCTCCCTGATACCTCTCCTTCTATTAGGATGCTTCCAGGGCTGAAAACTGAGATTGTTGTAACTTTTGTCTTGATCTTGAAATAAATTGTCTTCCAAAATCATGATGTTAAGTGACTATCAGGTTTCCAGCTTCTCATTTGTTATTTGATGGCCCACTCTGGTTGTAATCATAGCCATGTTTTGTTGTCTTTCTGCTCTGCCTCTACATTCTTGTGACCAGGCAGAATACTCACAAATTTCCGTACTTTACACAATCACCGTAAGAAATCAGATTGGCTTAGTGGAATTGTCACATGAAGTACAAAAACACTGGGGTAAGGGAGACCCTGAACAATACCCTATCAGCTCTTTAAGGGTCTCCTTACTGAAAAAGAGAAGGAAGTAAGATGCAGGATGTAGCCCACAACCCTAAACCAACAACTTTACTTTGTTAGTAAATCCAAAAGTTAACTAAAATGACCCAATGTGTTTTCCCACATGATTAATTAGAGAGGGGCCTAACCAAGCCCTTTTTACCTCCCCAGTGCCTTCCTCACTTTGGGAGGGAAACCAGTAGTACCCTTTAAACCAGTGACTGATAATGACTGATGCAAATGATGAAGAAACACAGCTAAAAGCATAAAAAGCTGGGTGTGTGAGAGAGAGGTTCTGTAAAGTTAAAAAGGAAGGTTTATAAAAAAAATTCTTAGAATTTAAGTATTAACGCAAAACACCCCAATGTGATGTAATTGGCAGTTGGTGATGGGAGGAGCTTAGGGAAAAATACAGAGTTTTGCCTACCCTAAAAAATTCTGGTGACCTTTTCTTTGAAAATCTCTAGTGACTCCATGTTTGGAGAAGGGAACTGAAATTAGCCAGGGGCATGGCTCTTGTTTCAGGGATGCCTTGCTGTCCCTACGAAAATCAACTGAAATTTGGCCCAGTTATAAGACTTTCAAAAATCAGTTTGCATGCTCAGTAGAAGGGTAGAAGAGCTAAAATCTCTGAAGTTTCCATGTGCACTGGGCATGCTCCAGCCCAGGGCTGAGGAAGACTTTTCTTACAATTGCTGCTATGGGCTATCCTTAGGGGACTGTGTCAGGTCTGGGTCGAGATCCAGGCACCAGAACTGAAAAGAGGGAGTCTCTCTCCTGTGCTCCAAATGCCCACCATGCTAAGCCTGGGCAGCACAGAGGAGGAAGTTGTCTAAATTAAATGCAGAGGGTGAGAAAAGATGGACTTGCAAGAGTAGATTGGAACAAAGAAGTTGCGTGTGGGGAAGACTGAGACTGGAGGCTGGTAGTGGGGAGAGGGAAACTGGGATGGGGATTTGGTGTTGAAGAGTGACTGGAACTGGCTGGATAAGGAGAGTGGGACTGAAAACCAGTGGGTGAAAAAAGTGAGGGGGAGGGGAGACAGATCTGATGAGGATTGAAGATGGTTGTGGGGGAAACGGACTGACAGAGCAAAAAGATTTGTACAAGGACCTAGGGGAGAAGTGAGATTGGATGAAAAGCTTGGGCAGGAAGACTGGGAGTGTGGAGAGGACTAGATGTTGGGGGAGACTGGGACAGGGAAGTTCACAGAGGGAGACTAGGAATGGCTGGGCAAGGAGACCAGGACTGGGTTGAGGAGCTGGGTAGGGAAGGGACAGGATTGGAACAGAAATAGTGGGAAAGGATGGGTCAAAGAGGGTCAAGCTTGGGAAGAACAGGCTGAAGGGTCTGTGACCACTAGAGCACACGCCTCTCCAGAGATTGGAAAGGAACCCAAGATTCCTGAATCTCACCATTCCTCTGTTGTCAACAAATAGCTGCAAAACCCATTGGCAAAGTGTGTGTCCCCTCCCCCTCCAGTGCTGGTCCCACGGAAACTGAGAACCTGGTACTGCTGTCAGTCACTCCCCTACCTCAAGTGAAAGAGGTCTATGTGGTGAAGCTAATGTTTCCACTACTGCTGATAAACCATTAGGGTGTCAATCTGATGCCATGTGGTGGAATTTTTTTTTCTGTTTTCTCTTTGAAAAGCCTACAAATTTACACACACACAACTGCATTTAATATTGTTAAAGTTGTGAAATCAAGCACTCCAAAGTCACGAAATGCCAGAATTAAGGTTGTCTGTGCTTTCTTATTTCAGCCCCCTTGTGCATATGCATTGTGATGCAGTCATTAGATGATTGCATTGTGTGGACAGGATGGACAGTGGTCATGTTATTTTGTTCTCTCATTGTTCAGTGGAAGTCCCCATACCTTATTTATTGCACACTTTCAAACACTGCTGTGAAGACAGAATGATGAATTTCTTCTTGGGCTTTGCTATGGTGCACATCGTCAGCGAATCACAAATATCAATGAATTTGAGATGAGGAGGTATTATTATCTCCATTTTACAGATGGGGAACTGAGCCACAGAGATTAAGGTCAAAAGTATTCACTAATTTTGGGTGATCAATTTGAGACAACTAGATCCAGATTTTTCAATGTACTTAGCATTTTATAACTCTTCTATAGTAAAAGCCCAACTCCCATTAACTACAGCTGAGAACCCAGCACTTCTGCAGATTGGACTCTAGAATCTCAATTCATTCATCTGGAGGAGCAACATAGTTAGTGACCACCTGTGAAATGTCTGATTTAAATGACTTGCCTAGAATTGCATAGGAACTCTTTGGCAGAGCCAGGTATAGAATCCAGTTTTCTAGGGCAGTATTCAACTTGCTGTAAACATGAAACCATCTTTTTTCTCCCCTGTCCCATTCACTCAGTACCGTCCAACTTCTGTAACAAATGAAGCAGGGGAGCTATAGACAAATCTCCTTCACTACACAACCCTGATTCATCTCCAGAGCAGGTCCATTTGGGGCATCTAGTTTATGATCATGTAATTAAAGACTATCATACTGCCTGTGCAACCTTAATTTAGCGCCCCCCTTGTGGGTAGTCATCTTAACTCTGCCATCTCCTATTTTTATGCCTAAAACTTACACCACAATTTCACTATTTTAGATGCAGTTCTTTTTCACTTCTAAAGGGGGGTGCCACATATAAGTAATTGGTTTATGGGTTCTGAGCCACATACCAAATCCCTTTGATTTCCTTCTGTAGGTAAGAAGGGCCTCAGGAAGATCTGAACAATTTGGGAAGCGTCTCCTTCTAATTAAAAAAACGTTGAGATGTTTTTGGTGACCACTTAAATTCTAAGAGGACTTTTCCACAAACATCCATTTTTCCTTTATAGATCTCTTTGTATGTATTTTGAAATCCCCCTTCTCCTCTCTCTGTCTCTCTCTCACAGATTTTTCATGCTTGTAATTGTGTTTCTTTGTCATTTTTGGGGTGTCAATATTTATCAGTCATTGGTTTAGGGGTTCCAGGCCAAACACCGAAATCTCTGTAGATAAGATGAGCCTTCAGTTGGTGGTTGGAGCAGAAGGCGGTAGGTCAGACCCTGGAAGGGCAAGTATTTAGGTCATAACATCATATGTGGTGCATTTTTATTTCCTGTGATGTCCTAGCCAGTGACTTGATTTCTGATGATGCCATCATCCTTTTTTCTTCATCAGTCTCTCACTTATCTGAGACCATCACTCTAAATAAGTTCACCAATTCCATTTTAGCAGAGGTCGTATTTGCATGAAGATCTAAAGTCAGTATAGGATTCTTTCATTTAATCAATTAAGCAGAGTGTTTCCTCAGAAACATTAAATGTTTCTTCTCTGTGTCTGGACTTTTTCTCATGACAGAAGTCTAGTATTGTCCTTACTAATGATATCTGACTCTGAAACACCTTGACATGAATATTTACAAACTTGGTTGCCTGAAGTGAGACCATGCTGTTAATAGACAGATGCAGCCCACCTCTCCCCCACCCAGGGACATCTCCTCTCTACTATTTAATATCGTACATCTTATCTGAAAAGTATTCTAGTAAATTGCTGGCTGGTACTGTTCAAGAGCACCTTTTATTTTGCTGGCAGGAGACATACACAATGCAAAATACTGAAAACAATTAAAGCCAGTTGGTTTTAAATAACATAAGAATCAGAATCACACTCAATATCTTTTTAAAAGCATCTGTTTTACAGATGCTCAGTCAATTTGTTTCTTTGGATTGTCTTAGGTTTGCAAAGCTTCTGTAATACTGAGATTAATGATGCATTTTATTTATTCAGTCACTTTATTGGTTTATTTTGCCAAAAGCTATGAATTTTATGAAAGGAAAATCTTTAATTTTGTTTATATCTAATCAGATGTGCAATTGCCCTGGCACAGATTTGTGATAAACCTTCTATCTTCAGCATAGCTGCAAAAGCAGAATGATAATTTGGATGTCATATTTGTGACTCTAGGTCAAAAACATGAAAAATTACAAACAAATTTACTGAATTTATCTGATGAAACATTTTAAAGGTAAGACTTGAGCTCTTGTTAGCCTTCTATTTTAGTGTCTTTTCATTAATTCTGTAAATTTTGTTTTCTCCTATGCTGGACCATGAATCTTCTTCTTTTAATGATGTAGAAGTAGTTGGTTGATGACTACAAGTGGGGTGTCAACAAAAAAATATATTATTTTTAAAGTTGTTGAAAGTGGCTCTTGCCTAGACAGGTTTGACCAGCTTTTAATAAGAGATTCTCTTTGAACTTGTTTCATAATTCAGTTGTTGAAACTATTTACAAATATCCAGCTTCGCTGAATCGGAACCATATTTATATCAGAGTATTGAAATTTTTTTACTTTGTTAGTTAAAAGCCATTCATTTCACAAGAGATTTCCACAGTTCATGCTAATTGTTAATCAAGAGCAACATTTCGAGGAGACACAGTGAGGAAAATGTAGAAATAAACCTATGAAGCTTAGAACCTTGAGTATGTCAGAACTGATTATTTTTGTTGAGCTTTTTGTGCATTATTCCTTTGATTGAATCCATTTTGATTCTTATGCCTATCTTAATTTTTATTAGGTGCTATATGTAGGTATACCATATATAATGTATATGTGTAAAATATAATTAGGATCAGAATATATTCTGATTAATGGCATTACGGGCACAAACTCATTCTGTTAACAAATGGAATCAAGTATTATACACTCTTTTTTTGTTTGGTTTCAGAGTAACAGCTGTGTTAGTCTGTATTCACAAAAAGAAAAGGAGGACTTGTGGCACCTAAGAGACTAACCAATTTATTTGAGCATAAGCTTTCGTGCGCTACAGCTCACTTCATTGGATACATACTGTGGAAAATACAGAAGATGTTCTTATACATACAAACCATGAAAAAATGGGTGTTTACCACTACAAAAGGTTTTCTCTCCCCCCACCCCACTCTCCTGCTGGTAATAGCTTATCTGAAGTGATCACTCTCCTTACAATGTGTATGATAATCAAGTTGGGCCATTTCCAGCACAAATCCAGGGTTTAACAAGAACATCTGAGGAACGGGGGGGGGGGGGGGTGTAGGTAGGAAAAACAAGGGGAAATAGGTTACCTTACATAATGACTTAGCCACTCCCAGTCTCTATTCAAGCCTAAGTTAATTGTATCCAATTTGCAAATTAATTCCAATTCAAGAGTCTCTCACTGGAGTCTGGTTTTGAAGTTTTTCTGTTGTAATATCTCAACTTTCATGTCTGTAATCGCGTGACCAGAGAGATTGAAGTGTTTTCCGACTGGTTTATGAATGCTGTAATTCTTGACATCTGATTTGTGTCCATTTATTCTTTTACGTAGAGACTGTCCAGTTTGACCAATGTACATGGCAGAGGGGCATTGCTGGCACATGATGGCATATATCACATTGGTAGATGTGTAGGTGAACGAGCCTCTGATAGTGTGGCTGATGTGATTAGGCCCTGTGATGGTGTCCCCTGAATAGATATGTGGGCACAGTTGGCAACGGGCTTTGTTGCAAGGATAGGTTTCTGGGTTAGTGGTTCTGTTGTGTGGTATGTGGTTGCTGGTGAGTATTCGCTTCAGGTTGGGGGGCTGTCTGTAGGCAAGGACTGGCCTGTCTCCCAAGATTTGTGAGCGTGTTGGGTCATCCTTCAGGATAGGTTGTAGATCCTTAATAATGCATTGGAGGGGTTTTAGTTGGGGGCTGAAGGTGACGGCTAGTGGCGTTCTGTTATTTTCTTTGTTAGGCCTGTCCTGTAGTAGGTGACTTCTGGGAACTCTTCTGGCTTTGTGCTGGAAATGGCCCACCTTGATTATCATACACATTGTAAGGAGAGTGATCACTTTAGATAAGCTATTACCAGCAGGAGAGTGGGGCGGGGGGAGAGAAAACCTTTTGTAGTGGTAAACACCTATTTTTTCATGGTTTGTATGTATAAAAACATCTTCTGTATTTTCCACAGTATGCATCCGATGAAGTGAGCTGTAGCTTACGAAAGCTTATGCTCAAATAAATTGGTTAGTCTCTAAGGTGCCACAAGTACTCCTTGTCTTTTTTGTTTGTTTTCATGTTATAGCTTTCTTTATCACATTGTTTTTAGGACACTTACACTTTAAAATTAAACTTGTCAGGGAAAGAACAGTTTTCTGTTTGGCAGACATGTTTCTGTCCTCCTTATGGAGCACAAAGTTACTTTGACTAAATCATTTGCTCCTCTTTTACCGTTCCACATATGAAGGATGCTAGAGAAGTGTGGGAAAGTTTTTGTGAATTAACTTGTGCTCCTTATGCTGGAGAGCAGAAACCCAGTGAGTTCCTAAACACATCCTCACCTGCAATCACTATACAAATGAAGTCAATGGGATTTGGAGATGCATTTTGATTGCAAAATCTGAATACGAACAGTGGCAGAGCATACTCATTTAGTTTCATGGTCTGTGTTAATATCAGCAGACGTTCGTAATCTAAATTTGCATAAGCAAATGAACCTCTTGTAATCAACAAGATTTATTGGTTTATAACTGAATTTTTTTTAAAAAAATAGTTGCATTTTGGGCCTTAGACCCCTGAAAGTCTCCTATTTGGTCTAGTTTCCCATTTTATGCATTCTACTAAGTATGAACAAAATATTCTGAATTTGGTGAAAATGAGGAGGAAGTGTGTCCTAACTGGGAGTACTGAACTGGTGGGATAATAATACATTTTGTGCTTTTCTGTTTTTAAAGCTGGACCTGTGATTTGCAGAATGCTGACCTACTCTCCAACTCGAAGAGCTTTAATTGTGGGTTGTGGTCTACAGATGTTCCAACAACTGTCAGGCATTAACACAGTCATGTAAGTATCTGTTCATCCTTTTGATAAAATATTGGAATAACATTTCATGAGGTTTTTCAACGTTTGGCTTTTAGGCTGAATATTAATGGGGTTCTGAATCATTAAATTGGATATTATATGTATGGAACATCACAAGTATACCATATTTTGAGTATCAATAATTTAATGATGGTGAGCTATTATTTAAAATTAGATGTTGATTTCTTTGCATCATGGTTATGGTCAGAAAGATGTTGGTGTAAAACATCCTGCACAGATTTTCTATATGCCATAATCAGTCTCATGTACTTTATTGGATTTTATTACTGTGCACTTTACTACTCTCTCTATTGCAGACCCCATACTTCTCTGGTTGACTGGGCTGGACTCTACTCCAGCCTAAGCATCAACAAATTGCTAACAATGTTCTATTTGCAGAATCTTTACCTTATTTTTACCTCAAAGACATCTATGTGTAATATTAGGACAAACAAAAACTTCATTTGGCTTGACTGGGCAAGTTGCGTCAGGACACACCCCATCAATTCACATCTTTGGGAGCATGAAAATAATTTAAGGGGCAAGTCTCCAGCATTCCTTGCTACCTTCGCATCATCTACACACCTACATTTCTGGAGATAAGACACTCCAGCACTTCCTAACATTTTCCTTTCCTTCTCCAACACATACTGAAAAACAATATGCATTGTAACATACACACCCATGCATGATACTCTCACTGTCATGAAAAATCTGAAGAGTAGCCTCATGCTCTTTTGCATCAACAGATTGTCACAAATGATTATCATGGTCCATTTCTGCCTTAATAGTACTGCAGCTGCTTTTAAGATTCAACTTCTGGCACAACAGTAAGCTTAGAAAATGAGTAACTCAGTATTTGTATAGGTGGAAAACAGTCTGTCATCACCTTGGAATACTGTAAGAGAGAGAGGGTTTGGCTGACTCACTGTCCCAGAAGCCAGCAGTTCTTCATAATGCTGTACAATTTAGACAAAATAGACTCATTTGAGAGGTCAGTTTATACTCTCCTTGAAACCTTTGCTTTGAGCTGTCAGGTTAGATGAAATAGACTGAACTCACACACCCAAGGTTTGAGCATTGTCTGCAGTGTGGATTCATGAAGGCAGTCATCTGGAAGACCCACAGTTACAATGAGAGTGGCAGTTTCTTCTCCTGTAGAAGGGAAAATAAAAATGTGGCGTGTATCCTCTACTTAATATGTGTAACTCATTAGTGTTTTGAGTTCTGTCTGCACATCTTGCTAAGAACATGCTCCTATGACCTGACCTAGAGAAAGAAGCGTGATTATAATCAAAGAAATACAGGGGCCATAATAGGAAGGGTAGAGTGTAACTGGACTGCGTAATGGATATGACAGAATATTAGAAATGTAAAGGAGAGGAATGTGAATGTTAATATGTGAATTGTCTATATCATTTTGTTTATGAAGGGGACCATGGTGTGTTCAGCCCATTTCTAGTTTATTAAGCATACGCTTTGATTTTTTTTTTAAACTGCACTATAACTTTCAAGATCCTGGTAAGAAGGAGCAAAAGGGCATACGGAATATATTCGTGAATAATAATACTTTAAAATGTTCACATGAATACGGTGTCAGGATATAATGTTAAATGGTTAAACTTTTGATTTTTGAGAATCATTTTATTTGCAACAGATCCAAAACTTCATTACAGCAGAAATATATTGAAATGGCATAAGATCTATAGTAGCTTACTTTGCTTTTTCTAAATTGCAGATGTGTTCAGATCAAACATTTTACCATGCAATAGCTTTTACAATCAGCTTGTAATTGACCTAATTTGATAGTGAGTGTGTGAGTGGAAGAAATTACTGCTATACAATATAGCTGGACTTTATAGACTTTGCATAGAAAGATGCCTTTAATAAACACATTAAAAAGTGTTGATAAAAGAATAGCGTATAATCATTTACAGTATCCAGCATTTTTTTTAAAAAAATCAGGATAGTTGATTTCCCTTTTCATTTCACAAATTTTGCAAGCTACGTGAACATTTTCCCATGAAAGCAGTTTCTTTATACAGGACATTGGACATCTGTTGATGGTTTGGTTGCACAATAAATTGGGGATAACAGTTTTTAATTTTCTTTTTAAAAAATTGTTACCTTCAAGAACTGTCTGTCTGTGCAGTAGCTATCTATGTAACTGCATGGTCTTATTTTCATTGTTCTCATCCTCCTAACCTTTTTATTTGCTGTTTGCACTCTTTTTGTGTTTGATCTCAAATTAGATTGTATGCTCACGGGGGCAAGGATTGTCTCTCACCATAAGTTCATACAGCACTATCACAATGAGGCCTTTGTTCCTGATTGGGACGGTAGACGATACAACACAAACAGTTAATAACGATAGTAAAACCTTCTTGTAAACCTAGATATATTCCACTAAGTGACTTAGCGATAGTTCCAGTTAGAAAGGAATTATAACAGACCTAATATTAGTTTCACAAACACCTACTACCGCAGCTGTGGCAAGTGGCAGTCAGCCAGAAGGGTTGGAGGAACAAAGATGGTTTTATTTCTTAGTGCTCCTCGAAGTTGCCTTGGCTGGTAATGGGCCCCAATGAGGCTGTTTTGTCAGATGAGGTTCACCATAGCACAGCAGTACTCTGGCATGTTCCCATCCCCCAGCATCCTCTATTGTTGGGGGAGAGGGGCTGACAATTCTGGCTCATTGCTATCTGGGCTTCCCTTACCCTGCAGAGATCTCCATGTAGCCTGTTAAGCTGGCTTTTCACCTTCTCGGAAGTGCCAGAGCACTCTTTTACCAGTTGATTTAATGTAGCAGCATTCATGGCAGTGTATACTGTGTTCTAGTCTTCTGGCTGGAGACTTTCCACCATTTGTCAGATGACAGATTCAGTATAGCTGTGTCTCCTTTTAAGAAGACAAAGCTCCAGAAGCCTTATAATTTTTTTCTAAAAAGTTAGTAGTTTACTGATAGATTAATGATAATAGGTGAATTCAAAATACTGTATTTTAGAGGCGCAGAAGCTGGAGGAATAGTATAATAACCACTCTTTCGTATATCTGTGTTTGCACTGAAAAGTATACTACTGTGTCTGTAAAAGAAACAAAAGTTTTGAATCAGAAAGACTGGGTGATTACGAAGCAGGAAAAAAATTGCCAGGCTCATTAGACCTTGTGAAAACGTTCTGAAAGATTACTTTCAAAACAGATCTTGTGGAGTTGTTGAGCGTTCCAGGACTAATGGACAATAGGAGAACTCTGAAAAACACATTTAAAAAACACATACAAACAACAAGTATTGTAGTGGTTTGGTGCTGAAAGGTTTAGGACTCTGCTATATATTTTCCAATTTAAAAAAACAACTAATTTACTTGGAGAACCCAATAATAGCTACAGGAGAGAAATGGTCACTTTCAGTAGGCTGCTTTTTGGTGAGGAATAGAAAGGGAAGGGATAAATGGGCTCGTGTGAAAATTCCCAACGACTCTGTTCTCGCTAAGAAATTCTATAGTAAAATGGACGTGTTTGACAGCATATATAAAAAGAGGTTCATATGACATCTACATGTATCAGATAGCAAAACTCCTACAACATATCCGGCTGCACAGACAGACAAGAACTGTAAGCATAAGCAGAAAGCCATTGTGGGTATGTCTGCACTGCAGTTAAAAACTCGTAGCTGGTCCATGTCAGCTGATTTGGGCTTGTGGTGCTCAGGCTGCAGGGCTGGTTAATTGCAGTATAGACTTCTGGGCTCAGGCTGCAGCTTGAGCTCTGAGACTCTCCCATCTTTCAGGGCTGGAGATCCCGGGCTCCAACCCAAGCCCAAACATCTATATTGCAATTAAATAGAGTCTTAGCTTGAGTCACCTGGCCTGGGCCAGCCTCAGGTGTCTCATTGCAGTGTGGACATACCATGAAACTGTGAGAGCTGAATGCAGAACAATGTTCTCTCCATTAAGGAAATGGATCTAAAACGGGAACAAAAAAGCGGACTGTCTAAGCAGACAAATGATTCAATCAGAGTGGAGTAAATTTTGGAATGCTGAATTTGGTCACTAGAAAAGTAAATGTCAAGGACCAAAAGTTCTTTTTAGGGGACAAGGAAACCGATACCATAGGATATATTGTTGCAAAAGAGTCCTTTTGGGATTTAGACATATTTGAAGATTTTACAGACACTAGTCCTGGAATGCCCTGATTTCTGATCTAGTATTTTAGAGGCAAGTGGTTCATCTCGATTCTCCTCTTATCCCCACAAGATACATTTTGAGAGCACCAGACCAGATAAAGCCTAAACAAAATATTTTGTTTTCCAGATGGAAATTTAAATGTAATGCCAAGGAGCTGTTTGATTTCATCTTAAACCACATTGTATTTTTCAGTTTCATAAATTTTTCTAATAGCCATTTGAACAAACAGAGCTTAAGTCCTTCTGTGTTTCTTTACCACTTTACCTTGGATTTTCATAAGCCTGTTTGATCTTTATTAGTCCAAATTAATAAACATGCCACTTGTCTTCATTTAATTAAGTATTTTTGTGCCCCACCTCCTTCCAACAAATAAATTAAATGTAACTATTATACATAATACATCTATGTCTGGACTTGGTCCATAGACATCTTCAGTCCGTAATAAGCTTGCACTGATTAAAAAAAAAATACCAAGAGAACAAGAAATGAAATCACAAAAACAAGCATCAATTTCCAGCTGGCAAGAAATATAACAAGAGAGTAAAAAATACAACAAAGAAAGAAAAGCTCAACAGAAAAAGAGAGAAGAAAAACAGAGTCAAATAAGGCAGTTAAGAATAAGAGATAAAAATGGAAAAGACAAAAGAGGGGAAAAAGAGAAACAGGTTTTAGAAACAGAGACACCGAAGGAAAGTTAGAAATATTTAAAAAGAAAATGAAAAGAGAACAAATATCACACTGAGTATAAATGAAAGAAAGAGAATAGAAACTGCATAGAAGACATAGATTTTGAGATAGATGGGAATAGGCCAGGATGCTTTTGAAGATGAGTAGGTATTGGAGAAAAGTCTAACACACATCTAACAAAATAAAGAAAAGCATTTCTCGACAGGTTTAATAGTCTCTTCTGCAATGCACTCTACTGCAGTTATAGGGTCTGATCACGTGAGGTTCTGTGAGCCCTCAGCTTCTGTTAACTTAAATGGGATGTTGAAGGTGCTCATCCACTCACATGACTATATCCAAACAGAGGGAAAGCAAGCTTCCTCTACTAATGCATTTGCTAGTATTGTAGCTAACTTGGTAAGAGTATACAACTGACTTCCATTACAGTAGGAGGAGGAAGGGTGAAGAAATACTACTTCTAATATCCATTTATCTTCAAAAATAAAACACTGGACTGACAGTCCACAGAGTAATGGTACAGATAAACATTTATTAAAGACACTGTGGAAATTTACTGATGATCCTAATAATGTTTATACCCAATTAATAATCTTCAATTAGGAATATTTTTAAAGTAAAACATTTACAACCAACCCTCACCTATCCTCTTGGGGGGGAAAAAAAACAACCAGGATTGTTTTCTGAAAAGGCCATGTTCTCCAGTAGCTGCAGCAGACTTAGAGGGGCTGTATCACGTTTGCAACAGTTCAAGATGTAATTGGAGAGTAACACTGGGACTTCAATAGTTTACTATTTTTTTTAAATCACTTAGTTATGGACGGTTTTTAAAAATTTGTCTAGTGTGCATAACATAACTTCACTACACTCCATGTTGCCTCGCTTTTTGCAGCAGACCCACCAGCCAGACTGCAGTCCCAGTTCCCAATGCCTGGAATGTAGCCTGTTGCAGCAGGTTGACAGGTCTGAAACCAACTGTCATTGTCTTAGGCTATGTCTATATCACCACTTACGTTAGTATAAGTTTTGTCGCTCACGGGTGTGAATAAGTCATCCCCATGAGGGACATAAGTTACACCGACGTAAGCACTGCTGTGGACAACGCTATGTAAGTAGGAGAGCTTCTCCTGCCAACCTAGCTACTACCGCTCAGTGGTGGATGAATTAAGTCAATGAGAGAGCTCTCTCCTGTTGGCTTAGAGCAGCTACACGAGGGAGCTTATAGTGGCGCAGCTCCATTGGTGCAGCTCCGACGCTGTAAGCTGTCTAGTGTAGCCATCGCCTGAATGGGAATCTGTTCCCTTTGCGTTAGGAAACTAGAAAACAGTCTCTCTCTCAGGAAAAGCAGTGACTTTTTGATCTAAAACACACATATTTCAGTTTTTGTTCCACTTGTCTGTTTGCTCCACTGCTGTGACAGCTACTCCTCATCATAAGATATGGAGTTTGAATAAAGTTCACCCCACAAGAGAGTGCATTTTGTTAGCAGGGCCTGGAGGGATGACAAAAGGAAAGAGTATGGCCGTGATGCAGCCAAGATTTCAACAAGACTATTCATGTGCTCAAAATAAAGTATACTTAAAGGTTTTGCTGAGTTGGGGCCTAAAGAGCTACAGAAAATATGTGTAGCTTGTCTAAGTGCCAACAGAGAGGGATGTAAACCCACAGATAAATGAAGAGTGTAAACACCAAGGTGAGAGAAAAACTTAGTGTGGCACAGGTAAAATGAGATGAAACTAAGAAAAGGAAAACTTCAAGTTGCAGATGAGGAAAACTTCCTGACAACAGAGTATTCGGCTGTGGGATTCAGAAAAGTGAGGGAAGCATTTAAAAGCTTTCTTGTTTCTTCCATTAGGAAAACATACGGCTCATGTTAAAAAGCTGAGGTGACTGTTCATGATTCTTCTTCCTTTTCTTTTAATGTAAATGGTCCTGAGCACACAAGGAGTAAGACATTGCCCTCAAATGCACTGCAGCACCTTCACTTAAATCACATTGGATTTTACTATTAGCTTTCTGTTTGGTATATGTTTGATCGCAGGTAGTGTCAAATTACACATGAAAATAGCTGTATCTGAACTAAATCAATATTTTTCTGCGTCTTATGAAGTGGAAGTATCAGACTGAAGGAGAGTGGTGTTTGTTGAGGACCAAGTTTTATAGAGTGAACTGTAGATAAGTTACAGTAGAATAAACTACTTTGATTTTTCCTATAAAGTAGAGGATAATACTCTCATCCTCTGAAATACGAAAGGCTGCACACCAGAGCAGTTGTAACTTCCAGTCTCCTTGAACATCAAAAACTTTAATATCCCATGTGATGCTTCTGAATTGCTTTGAAGATCACATGGAATGGGTTATTTTAAATGGCACTTACTATTTATCTATAGAGTGCTGCAAATGTGTAAGGTGCTTTAAAAAGTGCAGACTAAGACATGGTCCTCACCAGGAATAGCTTATAACTCTGAGAAACAGTTTGACATATGAAGGCCCTGCCTGTCTGGAGGCCAACGTGCCTCTCTAGGAGTTATACATTCACACCTTTTAACAAAAATGAAAGAGAAACGAAGGATAAAAGCCCATGAAAAATGGAGGCATTTGTTTCTCAGGCCATCCTTTCCTAGTCACCCTAGTTCTTTGTCCCTTGTTTAAACACGTATCACGAAGCCTGCTGGGTAGCCTGACCTGAAATGATCTTGTTAGACTAGATTTGTGATTTTTATTACTGCCAACACATGGGACTAAGGGAGCATAAGAATCATAGAATCATAGAATATCAGGGTTGGAAGGGACCCCAGAAGGTCATCTAGTCCAACCCCCTGCTCGAAGCAGGACCAATTCCCAGTTAAATCATCCCAGCCAGGGCTTTGTCAAGCCTGACCTTAAAAACCTCTAAGGAAGGAGATTCTACCACCTCCCTAGGTAACGCATTCCAGTGTTTCACCACCCTCTTAGTGAAAAAGTTTTTCCTAATATCCAATCTAAACCTCCCCCACTGCAACTTGAAGAAGCTCTTCATATCTGAGAGGACAATGCTGGGGAAAGGAAGGCAGCCTCCATGGGGCTGCTACTCCCCCTCCTGAATAGGTGGGTGGGCAGGGACACAGAATGAGTGGCGCCTAAGCCCTGGTTTCCATCATGTCCCCAGCCAGTACAGCTAAACTATGCAAGGGGGAAATAGTCTGTGTCAAGTTTAGGAGGACTGGTGCAGATTATTTCCCCTCCCTGGAGCAAGTGGGGAGCCAGGCACCATACTGTGACTCTGGTTCATAAACTGGGCCCTGGCCTGCTCTTGGGAGAACTACATGGTGCCCCTTACTCAGGGCATGTGGCAAAGCCACAACATATCCCGTGATTAGTTCCAGCCCATTTGGTGCATTCATTATCACTTATAGCATTTGTATTTAGAATATCACATACTAGGAATGAAAAATGAAAGGCTATGGGACAATCATGTTTGCCATCTTCACATTTGCCACCTTTTATGTGCCCTTTCCTGTGTTAGAAAAGACTGTTTTTTTCATAGTTTAGAATTTTTGACTTACACAAACATTGTAAAGTACAGCACTTTCTTAAACATTCTTTTATCTATAAAAAGGTACAAAAGCTAAAACAATATACTGAACCACATTTACAACAGCTGGGAGCTGGAGAGTTTAGCGGATGGCTGCACTAGTCCATAAGTTATTAGTTCAGTTAATTGTAAAAGGGCAATTGACAGTTGTTCATTAGGACAGGGTTAAGGGATACACAAGGAATAAAGGCAAAAGGAGACGCATCCCAAGGTGAAACCATAAAAATGAGCACTTAATATTGTGTTCAAATGGAGATGAAAGATTAGAATAGCATTTCAAACAGTTTTAGCAAAAGATAAAGTAAAGGGACGGATGCAACTTTTTTCACCCTATTGTGTTATATTTGTGTGATTACCAGAAAATTACCATCCCCAAACTCATCCATATCTTCCTCACCATAACAATGTTACATTCAACAACAAACACTTTGTCCAAACTGTGGGAACAGTCCTGGGTACTGTGATGGCTCCTGAATGTGCCAAATTCTTCATGGGCCACCTTGAAGAATTTCTGGACAAATGCACCACAAAACCAGTGATATGCCTGAGATAAATCAATTATTTATTTCATCCTCTGGCCAGATAACTTCAACTCCTTCAGAGATTTCCACCACAATTTCAACAATCACCACCCATCCGTTAAACTGTCTCTGGAACACTCTGGCACCAACATCAACTTGTTGGACACCACGATCAGGTTCTGCAATGGAACCTTACAGACAAGCATATACAAGAAACCCAAGGATCCCCTCACCTACCTTCATAGATCCAGTAGTGACCTCAAACACACCAAGAAATCTGTTCTCTACAGCCAGGCACTCAGATACCACAGAATATGCTTTGAGGAGAAAGTCCAAGATATTCACTTTAAAACACTTAAAACCACCTTCACCAAACAAGGACCCTTCACCAGAGAAGTAGATTTCGTCATGGAACAAGCCACCCAAATACCCCGAGAAAATTTGCTTCAATACAGAAATGAAGCCCCCTCTGACTAGACACCCCTAGTTCCCACACTGGCACCCATCCGGGGTATCATCAAACTATTACACCCCATACTCGATGGAGACCCCACCCTGAAAGAAATCTTTTCCAACCCCCCTCTTCTGGCCTTCAAACAACACCCCCACCAACTGCTCCAAGCTCATCATCAGAGGCAGGCTCCCCACAGACCAGGACACACCAACTCAAGGCACAAATAGGTGTTTCAAAATCTTCACCCTGAGCATTTGGTATGAGAGAGAAGGTGGTTCAGTTTCTATGCCCTGAAAGTGTTTCTAAAAGTTTTTTAAAGGATGAGTCCCAAAGATAGAGAGCTGGAGAGTGATACAAGAGGTTATATAACTAGAGTAATAGGATGAAATCAAGAAAAGGAAAATTTATGATGAATATCAGAAAAATATTTCTACTGCTGAGATCTAGATTGATGTAGTCTCTTAAGGGAAGTAGAGAATGCTCATCATTTCTAACTTTTTGAACTTGCCCATACAAACCAGAGGATATGTTATATAGCGCACTCTGTTGTGCTTTATAACACTGAATTATTATATTTATAAATTGTAAAACAAGACCATAAGCTCATACAAAAGTAGCTAGCCTTATTTCAATTGTATTTCTTGCACGCAACCTCCCCATGAATTGTGTGTATCTGTAATATCATACATATTTATTTTAATTAGATTATTATTTAAGATCTAATTTTAAAAACAGTAATGATTTAGCCTTCCAAACATCCTCCAAGACGGATTTATAATGATTTTCTTTCCAGCCTAGTTTGGATTTTATCTTTTGTAAAAAATGGTATGTTGTATAAAATGCCTAATGGAAACAAGCTCGGAGTACTCCACTTAGTTTTACTCACTATATTGCATTGTTCCACTTCCCTACAGCTTCTCTTCCTTTCTGGAACATTTACTGTCCCCCATTTTCACAATATATGAAATGTTAATATTTGTCATTCTATTTTCAGACTATTCTGAAGTTATAAAAGAGGCAAAAGTAAATTTCTATTATCTCACATATTATTGTTTGTAAGCCAATCAGTTACAATAATAATGAGTGTTAAAAGAATTACTATAACTAAACTTTTTAAAATAGTTAATGTAACTATTGTAACCTTCCACTCTGAATTATTAAAGAATAGGACTCTAGCACTGCACACACTGTGTAACATTGCATTGTACAGTGTATTATGTAATGCTAGTAAAGTGTTGTGCTATAATTGTAAAGCACCTTTACACACATTCAGAGAAATGTAGGGCTAGAAGGTACTTCAACAGGTCATCAAGTCCAGCCCCCAAAAGGTGGTTTAGACTGTAAACTGAAGTTGTTTTTGTTCAACCATCCAAACATTGGAACAATTAAATTAAAGTAGCTGGATTTTAATATTTAGCAGCTTTTTAGGTCAGGCACCTTCCCTGGTTGATTCACTTAAAACTCACTAAAAGTCAAATGTAGCTAATATAAATTGAACAAAGTCAGCTTCATTTTGAATTGTGAGTAAATACATTTTGACATTGTCTATTCTAGTAATCATATAAAAGTTAAAAGGGTTAATTGATATTCATTATTTTGAAGGAATAGCCAGGGTTGTTGTCTTTTTAATTTTCAATACTTTTTTCTTTTCAAAAGAAACTTATTAGAAAATATATAATAAATTTTCAGTTTTTCATGCATACCAAGTTGGTTTACATCAGTAAATCATCCAGAATATTGAAAGCAGGATTATGGGAAATTGAAAGCCAAATATACCATTAATCATAGTGAGAATGTGTACCTTTGTTTTACATTCATTTAACTGAAGAGATTGTACTTGGTAAAATCAATATGCTTTGGACAGTTTTATTAGGGCTGTGAAAGACTATGTAAAGATGGATTTTAACAAAGGACAAAACTTGAAAACAGAAATTATTGATTTAAAGAAGAAAAGAAAAGCCAATACCTTTGTGGTGTTCCCTTTGCTGTTATTGAAGGCATTTGTATTTTAATAAAGATTTCTTCCTCATAGTCCAGCTTCTTCTCCTACTTGAGCCTATAGTGAAGTCATAATACTGTTTGATTTCAGTCTGTTGCCTTGGTAATAACTGTAATGTCAAAAAATCGGCATTATAACTTCACTGCAGGATCAAAAAGCAGGGAGAGTATGGATTGTGTGGGAGGGAGCAAAAGCCTTTGTTGAAATATGCAGCTTGGGTAATTAGCAATTATGATAAGACAATTATGAAAAAATGTGAGCGATAACATGGCTTTGTTTTAAGTCTTGTATCATCAAAAAATTGCCAGAGTATGTCAGCCAGTTAAATGCATTTCATTAGTATTTTCATATGTAAAGCTTACTAATTAAATGAAAGCAGAATCATAATGTTATTCATTAATTATTCATGAAGGATTGCTAAAGAAATGTTCCTAAATCTCCTCACATTTTTCTGATGTTTTGTCTAGATAGTCATTGAAGTACGGTTCTATTTATCGCACTCTTCCCACACTTGTAAAATGGCTATGTCCCATTAATTTGTCTCTTGCATCTTGATTAAACATTAATAAGCATAATGCAAAGATAGTCTATATACTAACAAAATTATCTTGAGCAAGAGCCATCCTTATGTTAAATAGTGTCCTGCAGTCAAGTATCTCATTATGGCTTGAAAAATTGTTATGAAATCAGGTACTTCTGACACGACCAATTTAAATGTACAATAGTTTTTTCTTCAGATACAGTACACAGTTGGGATGTTGTTTACTTAATGTGTTCGCTGTACTGTGGAGTGGTAGAGACTGTGTGTAATGAAATGTTGTAACCGATTCTTTGCAACAAAAAGTGGGATGCTGTTTAATATTCAAAGTAATGGTATGATGCAAATGTAAAACAATTCAAAGCTGATAGTTTGAAACCTCAGGAAAGAGGAATAAAAATAAATTGTAAAAGGTAACCTTGTCAGACACTGTCAGTTAGTGTAATATGAAAGATTCAGTGCAATGTACCAGTGAAGCCTTTGCAGAATAAAAGTGAACAAAACACAACATAAAGTAAAAGACATGATGCCCTCTGTTTATTGTTCATTTGTTTATTCATCTTTCCCTTTACAACATGAGAACCAGTTTTGGAGATTAGATTCCTCAGATCCTGTGAATATGAGTGAACCCACTGCAATTTAAGAAAAAATAACCTTACACAATATGAGGTGAGGGAATGAGAAAACAAATGAAGTTGTGTATGACACAGAAATATGCTCTGTATGTTCATGCAGTCTAGGAATGTCCACTTTAGTCAGATTATTAAAAAGTTGAAGCAACATGGTGCATTTATTTGGCTCCAACAGCTTAAAGAGAGCACAGTTCTTCCTGCTTATTTCCTATACACCTTGTCCTATAGACATCTAACATTTTCATCAGATTCCCCCACTGCCTTACCCTCTCGTAGCTACTATGACCCTATTTTAATTTCCCATTCTCACTCACCCCCAACTTCTAGCCCTCTGTTAAACTCACCTTTCTTTTTACTGTGCGCTTTTGTCACCTGCCCTCTTTGAATCTAGTTTACGCTCCTCCTAACTAGGTTGGTGAGTCTTATGTGGTCTTATAGTTCTTTTTATCTGCAGACCTCAGTGCACTTTACAAAAGGAGGGAAGTATTGTCTGCATTTTACAGAAGGGTAAACTGGGGCACAAAATTGCCTGCAAGCAAGCCAGAGCTCGAAATAGATACCTGGTTTACTGACGTACATGCCGGTACTTTTATCTGTTGGACCACAGTGAGCCAACTCCTCATGTGTTAATAATCTGTTGGTTTCCCAAGGCCTCTGTCTTCACTTAAACTTGAGCTCTTACCCTGGCTCTTGAAATACATTTGCTAACAAACCAACAAAACAAGACGACATCTAAAAGTCCTTTCCACTCTTATGAAACAAGGGACATCAGCAGCAGCATATTCCCTGGTCCAGGGAATTGTGTGCAAAGCCAGAGGTATTGTGCCCTCGAGGGCTTCTGAACTTAAATGAGGGATAGACAAGCGCTTGCTATTAGTTCTATGAGCATAGGCTTGTTCAGAAGTAGTGCTCTTTTGGGAAGATTCAAATGAAGGAGTGATACCATGTCATCCCCTCATCTCCAAAGTCCTGAAAGCAGCTTTCTATGTTTACCTCTTTGAGGATCCATCTGGAGTTTTGACTTCGTGTTTCAGAAACTAAGCCAGATCCCTGGACACTCATTGTCCATTTTCTTTTGGGGGAAGGTAGTCCTTTTAGTAGCCATATCTTCAGGTACATGAGTATGTGACCTGGCGGCCCTCCCCCGATCCCATTTCATAAGGACAAAATAGTATTATGGACCTGTCGTAACTTAATTCCCAAATTGCTATCGAAGTTTCATTTAAATCAGGCTATTCACCTTCCAAATGCTTGTCCTAATCCAAAGGACCTTAAAAAGAAGTTTTGGCACTCTCTATATGTATACAGTGCACATAGAGTCCATCTTGCTGGGACATCCTCCTGTAGGAAAGTAGACTTTCTTTTTGCACGCTTCTAAGGGCCCTCAACGAGTCATAGCAGCTTTCAGTTTTGCTGTTGCCAAATGGTTGTGTTCCTGCATCCTTGGAGCATGTAATTTGCATATTATTTTAGACCAAATGAAATAAATGGTCCTACTAGTAAGCAGGGGGCTATGTATGGGAAGAAAGGGAGACGTTTCAAAAGAGGAACTTTGTAAGGCAGCCACTTAGTTTTGTCAACACCAGGTGTTCAATAAGCATAATAACAAAACTGGTTTTAAAATCATGAGAGTTAAAATAATAAATTGTAGGTACTTTTTATGTGCCATATGTTTTTTGACCAAGTAGGATTAATGTTCTCAGGCTTTTCTGCACAGCCATGAGCGCTACACACCTTTTTAAAAATGAAAGCTGAGATTCTGATATATTTGCAAGACTCCAAGCTCTGGGGTGTTAAGAAAAACATCAAATACCACAAAATGGGCCCACTTGGTGGTCTTTAAATACGCTCTTTGGGTTAGAGACAATGACATTGTTGAATGGAGACTAGGAAACAGGTTCTTAGGGGAGTGGTGTTAAGCTTAGCTACGTGCAAATAATAAGTCCTTTTAGTAGTTTACTTGCTTGCCAAACCTCTAAATGCAGCTAATGTATGTAGTTTTGGGAGGTATTTAGATTTAACTGGTTTAAAAGTTCTTATATATTATCCCATCAGCTGCACTTTCTGAAGTTAAATAACTGATAGTAAAAGGGGAGAAAAAAGGTTGTGTTGTTGGCAGAGAGAAGAGATGAAAATCTGGCTTTTCATAGTAATTTCCCTCATGGCATGTGGAAAAGAAAACTACCATTGGTATATACTGTTGTCCCCAGAAAGGAATGAACAGATGAACTCTTCTCACTAATAATGTTACTAATATTTTTTTTGCTTTTTAAAATTCTAATCCGTTTAAAAGGCTTGGTAGAACTAAGTGCACCCTACATTTTCTGTACAGCTATCTAGATAGATAGATAAAATGTGCATATGTGTCTGTCTAACCTATCTTTTTTTTTCATTAGTATTTTAAATATAGTGGGCCAGATTGTAATGTGCATTGCAGCACCACTTGGTGCCTGGGAGAGTGGGTGGAAGGGAAGGCAAAAATAGATTTCCACCTTCACCTATCCCTGGGGCTGCCAGGGTTCAGGTGCCAGTGCAAATTAGACTAATCTCAGCATTCTTTTAACCTTGTCATCTTGTAAAAAAAAGCCCTATGGGTCCTTATGCTGGTGAGGATTGCTGGAACACAGTGTGTTCCGTCCACACCCCTTTCGATCCCCAACACACCCTAACTCTGAAGGTGGGGCCCATGCATAGCTACCTTAGTTTTACACCACCTATGGATTTTACCAGACTAAAGAAATCCCCAGCTGCCAATTTAGGGTTCTATACATCCTATTTGTACCACTGGAGCAGCAGAAAGGGGTTTTTAACCAGGCTGAGAATCTTAAAATTATCAGCTGACTATTTTTTTTCCTACTCAGCTTTCCAAAATTTTAGATTGTCAACAAATATTGTAATGATGTTTTAACATTCATGACTCTCATTTGTTCTTATACTTGTCCTCCATATTGTAACGCACGTTGTTTTGGTGTTAAGTTTGCTCAGTAGGTCGCTTATTTAAAGCAAAAATAAAAGGCAGGACATAGCCTGTTTTTTGTCTCTATGATGTGCCTGAGAATGGAGAGTGGCTTATTAGGGAAATGGGGCTGCTCTCTGGGGAAATGCACTCTCATTTTGAATAATTTTTCTCTCTCTCTCACTTTCCGTGCTATATCTTATTTAACTGTAGTGAAATGACCACCATGTGTTTAGACCATTGGTGGCTGGATAGTTTTCAAACATAGGCCTGTATCCTGTCCAGTGCTGTTTGGCCGGTTGGAGTCATTAGGATTACTTGAATGAGAAAAATTAGCAAGATTTGGCCCATTATGTTTTCCAGAGGTAAGTAGTTCTAGTTTGAAAATCTAAAATAGTTTTTAACAGAAAAGAATCATTTTATTGATTCATCTAGCATGAGTATCTGGTCATGTTGTGACAGGTATATTCAGCCAAGGCAACTGTCATGCACAGAGGCAGAAACCAGGTGTTTTTGCACAGTATATGTGACTGACTTACTGTGATTATGTTTTGGATACACTGGAAAGATTGGTATCAGGGACTTCCATGGGTATTTTGGTCTCATTTTTTGCACATGGAAAAAAAAATTAACGGCCTCATTTTTTGCACATGGAAAAAAAAATTAACGGCCTTACCAGCAAATTCACCTTTCGCTCTAAATGCCTAGATGAGTTATTTCCTTCTCAGGTATCACTGTGTGTAAAAGATTCTGTATTCTAAATTATGTCTTCAGTTACATCTGTGCATTGTATTCCATTTATGCGCTCAATCACAACTAAACCCAATTAACCTTTATTTGTCCTGCCTTTTTAGAGACTCTCTTCAGTGTAGAAGCCCATTTTAATTTATCAGTTTCTAAACATAAGTAAACTTCTTGGGACTGAGATTTGGAATCCAGCACTGTTTACCTACTGGGAGGAACAATATAATGCAGCAACACAAATGATCAGGTGCATTGGTGAGAGCAGACAATACTAAAGAGGTGATTAAAGATAAAGGGATTTGTATTGGGAGAGATGTGGCATATGGGAGAGCATGAGAGAACCTTGAAGCATAAAGTTAGAGAAAATGATAAAGAGTACTTAAGGAGAGAGGAATACAGATGTATAGAGCCTGAGAGACAGGGCTTGAAAAATATACCGGACACCTACTGGAGTCATCAGACTAGCTAATGGTCAATAGGAAAGACAAGGCTGAGAAGCCCAAGTAGTGAGGTCCGGTGGTGATGCCCTGGTGAGAAGCTGACTCTGCTGGGAAGGAGAATAGTTTTAGATGCATTCCTAGACTTTTGCTTTATTAAGATAATTCAATAAATAACTATTAATTCTCTGCTCAACAATATATTCTTAAGCTCTAGTTTTTACAACCTTTTGAAATATAACCTGTGGAAAAAATCTTGAGCCAAAGGTTTGATTCATGGAAATTCAAAGACACTGTCACAGAATTTTAACTCCCCTCTCATACCCTTTCGGGTATTCCTGGAAGCCATATTCGTTCTCTTTGATTATGTTGAAGCAGAATCTACTTTTTCCTAAGGAGTGTAGGGCTGTTAAATTATTCAACCAGGGTTAAATAATGAAATCAGTAGCAGTAAGACTCCTGCCAGAAACATATTACCCTGCCTTTCCTCCTTCCCCACACAAATTTATATACCGCATAGGAGTACACACTTGCATGCTGCTCTAAGCAATTATCTCTGATTTAGTGTAACAAAGTACTGCCCCTTTGCCAACCTTTCACGCTTTCTGCTATGCCTATCACAACCGTGTTTAGGTACCAGGCACAGTGCAGTCCATTCACAAGCCACCATCTTTTTCTTTCTCATTCGTGAACAAGGTTGGTTTTAACAGTCTGACAGGTTTCCCTTTTCAGGGGGATGCTGAGGGTTGAGCTGCTCATGGTCCCATGTGTCTGTTTCAATGTTTTTGTGTCACTGTGTGTGCTGGATCATCCAGAGTGGTTACAGTACTTATGACTTGGGGCCTTCTAAGGTCTGTCATCCATCTTCTGTTGAGTTCTGAGTCAATGTCAGACTTGTTATAATTTATCTTTTTCACAAAATACTTATGTGGTCTAGTAGCCTTTTTCAAATTTTGATTCTTGCTAACTGCTGCACACCATGGTCTCCCACTGGCTCCATGTTCGCTGTTTGCTTTACTCTCACATACTGAAGTACTGGATACAAATTTATACTATACAAAATTAAGTTTTTGTAAAGGTATGAGACTGTTCTCCTTGGCTCTCTTACAGCATTCCTAGGATTTCATCCTCTTTTGCCAGCTTTAAATATGGTTATTATTAGATAGAAGACTTACAAGCACCTTCCATGTATAGTACTCCTTAAACTAAGCATTCTAGTAGGGTGATTCACTAATCCAGGGATTTATCCTGGTTTCACAGAAGACTTTCTCAACTGCAAAACTCTTTTTCCAGAACAAATTAACTTGCATTCAAGGCCTAATTCATTCCTTCATGGCAGCAGAATGCTGTTTGCTCTTCAGACTGGCTGTTATCCTTACTGCCATAGACAAGCTCTCCAGAGACTTCATATCAGGACCACATCTGCTGTTGCCCTCTCTAATGAGGTTGCAATATTCATTCGACTAATTTAATGCAGAAGTGAAGCCATGTGACATGGTTTGGCTGTTGGGACAAGTGAGCTGGTTTTGTGGAAAATTCAAGCTACTCAAACAAATCTATATTTGATTGTGGTCGACATAAAGAGTTTAAATGCTCAATGTCTGACCTTTATTTGTTTTAAAAATATTTATAGACATAATTAAATATGAAAAGTAAAGAACAACATATGCAGTGGGGGTAAAATCTTAGCAGTGCAGGAGAGTTTGCACCAATGGGCCTGGTCTACGCTTACAGCACTGCAACAGCCTGTGCCACTGTAGCGCTTAGTGACAACTCTACCTAGGCCACTGGAGAAGGTAGTTAATCCACCTCCCCGAGAGGTGGTAGCTATGTTGATGAGAGAAGCCCTCCCGTCAACATAGTGCTATCTACACTAGGAGTTATGTTGGTATAACTGTGTTACTCAGGGGTGTGGAAAATCCATCCCCCTGAGTGATATAATCGTAGTGCAGACCAGAGCATGGTTACAAGCATGTTCCCTTTTGTGTCTGTATGGAGGGCCCTAAACACAACAGAGCAGTGGTGGTTTCACAATGCAAGGTAGGAGGTGGCTTACTCTACATGATGTGGGGCAGTTGTGTTACAGGAGAGATATAGGAGCAGAGCAGAAGCATATGGAGCCTGCTACAACCTCAAGACTGCAGTAGCTTTTCCACTGCATCTCTGTAGCATGTGATAAATAGGATTTCTCCTCTTGCCTCTGCAGAGACTCCTGGCTTGCCCAGTTATTTGGTCAGGATGCTGGGAACAAGATTTGTCCAGTATTACTTATTAATGGTAGCACAAGTTAAGTACCTGTGTAGGAACAGTAGTTTAGTCTCCTCCTACTGGCTGTAATACTTTGGGTCTAATTCTGATTGTTGAGCGTGGTGTGGAGGTGGCTGGTAGCCTGTGATAAACATGAAGTCAGACTACATGATCTGGTGGTCCCTTCTGGCCCCTTCTGTAACTCTCTGACATAATTTAAAAAATTTGCATTTATTACAACACTCTTCATTGATGCACTAATATTATTAAAATTGTGAACTTTTTGTATCCACAGTATGTACTGTATATAGTAGTGTATACAATAAGTTCAAAGGCTTTTTTTCATCTTATAGGGACTAAATCTAAAGACTTCAACTAGATAGAGGAAGTTGTTCAATAATAAAGAAATTAAGCTATACAGAAAACACTGAGTTAAAAGATAAGTGAGAAAAATGTGACTGTTTCTGGTAAGAAGAAAAAAGTAAAGGGCTTTTAGGTAGAATGACTGAGAATGATACGCCATAATTTTGAAGTGTGTGTAAATATATTGCCTTCACTTTGTTTAACTTTCTATCCACAAATCATAAAAAGAAAGCACACTGTAAAGACAAACAGCTACATGACAATCCCTTGACAGAAATACAAGTACTCAGTAATATGTACTGCATGCAGTGTTTGCAAATGAAATGTATTTAGGAAGCGTGCATTATGCATGCTGAGCATTGGAATTTCTGTTGTAAATCACAGTATCAGTTTAAGCCAATTAAGAAAAAGAGCACTATCCTTACTAACAATACAGGAGCGCCCCTGATGGGGAATCTGGGATACAGAAATGGACACAGACCTAATCAGTGTCACACAACAATGAAAAATCATGTTATTAGAGAGTGGTAATACTCTGCAACTAACAGTTGTCCATCACCATTGGTTTACTGGCCCTCAAATGCTCCAAACCCACACTCTCCAGATACACAAGAGGATAAAGTCTGAGCAGAAGATGGTGAACGTAACTCCTATCTCGAGAGATGTCAGTCCTCAGCTCCCTTTTTACTGCATCATTGCTGTAAGATATTGTATATAGCTAGTTTTAGTAGTTTTAGTAATTGTCATAGTATAGGTTTCAGAGTAACAGCCGTGTTAGTCTGTATTCGCAAAAAGAAAAGGAGTACTTGTGGCACCTTAGAAACTAACCAATTTATTTGAGCATAAGCTTGCATGAGCTACAGCTCACTTCATCGGATGCATGCTGTGGAAAGTGTAGAAGATCTTATCATACACACACACAAAGCATGAAAAAATACCTCCTCCCACTCCACTCTCCTGCTGGTAATAGCTTATCTAAAGTGATCACTCTCCTTACAATGTGTATGAGTATAGTTTACATTGTATAGTTAGTGTTTTTTCCCCATTTCTTCCCTACCTTTTCCCACAGAGAAGTCTGGGACTATGCCTAGGGTCAAGAACTGTGTTTCCTGCCCTGACTCCATTTTGATGAACAGCAAACATCAGTGTTGCCTCTACTTTCTGGTTGAGGCTCATATTTTTTACTCCAGAACTCATGAGGGTTGGGAGTTGAGATTCAGAAAACATCTCCTGGAGAAAGCGATGAAGTCAGATCCAGGCTAGGGACCACTCCCCACACCTTGCCCAATACATCAGTTTTACCAAGTGGGCAGCACCTCTCTGAGCACGAGCTCAGGATTGGAAGCTAAGACTGTTAAGCCTGAAAGCAAAGGCTTTACGTTTGAGCAAAGGTCACTCTCTTAGACAGAGGCACAAGCTGTATCATCCAAGAGTTTCTGGAAGAGAGAGGATCCCTCCACGACCCTATCAAAGTTGGAGAACTGGCATGCACAGATGCTAAGGACTTACACTCGAGTGAATCTTCTCCACTGGAGAAGGAGGTACACAAGGATAAAGATCCAACAGTTCTGATAATGGTTCCGATGATGAAGGCTCGGGATAAACAGCTTCCGTTGCTCCCATCCACTTCTAGAACCGATGTGGTACTGGTAATGACATGGCTCTGAAGGGAGCTGACCACCGTGGTGACCAGAGGAGCTCTGCTCTGCCAATGGACTCTCCTTGTACCCCTGGGTGGTCAGAGACCTGAGTCTCCCCAGAAAATATCTTTGCTCTTCCTTATCCACATTCACTCCTCCTATTGGAACCGCCTTTATTCTCGGACATGGATACTCCAGAGGAAGAGGCTATCCCGGTAAGTCAGAGTTGTTCTCCCAACCCTCCTGCCAGCCTTGAGGCGCAACCACCAGTATTGTGGAATCTGCCAGAGACAGGGGATTCAGCTTTCTCTTCAGATGAGTCTGAGGCCCTGCAGGAACCTCTGTAGCATAGGATAGAAGTGGCATGAGACATGAACCCCAGAAGATTGGGGTTATGGCCTCCAACCAGATATGATTGGCCAAGACACAGGTGGTATATGCTATGCCATGGGGTCCTCCTCCACCAGTTGATTCATCCTTCTGGTAATACTGGGTACCGTGGGAGCCCTATCCTAGACACCCAGGATTGGTGCAGGAGTCCTATTTGCCATTACGATTGCACCGACAACCAGCCTCATTGGAATATTTGGAAGGGGAAGGTGAGTCAGGTCCACTGGTTCCAGAGCGATCTCGTTGGCTTCATTGGATGAGGCGGTTACTCCATCTCTGACAGCCGACTTTAAACAATATCAAGACTCATGCACAGGGTGACTAAAGAGCTATCAATTCAACTTGAGGAAGTCCAGGAGCCTCAGTACTGTATACTAGATATTCTGCAGCCCTCCAATGCCAGGCAAGTGGTCCTCGCCATCAAAGAAGCCATCACGGATCTGACAAAGATGGTTTGGCCCACTCTCTTCTTGGCCTCAAAGGACCAAGAAGTGCTACTTTGTTCTGTCCAAGGAGGGAGTGGGAATTTTTGTTCTCTCATCCACCACCTAGCTCTTTGGTGGAGCTGGCGACTACAAAGCAGCCCAAGCAACAATACCCAAAGACTGCTTCCCCTGATAGGGGACACAAGTGACTCAACTGTCTAGGGAGAAAGGTTTTCTCTTCCACTTCCCTGCAGTTCAGGATCTCAAATTTTCAGGCCGTTTCGGCCAAATATGATTTTACTGATTGTAAGTTTATAGAATTTAAGGACAAGCTCCCTGAGAAGGAAAGGACCCACTTCCAGGCCTTAGTAGATGAGGACAGATTGGTGGCCAAACCATCCTTCCAAGCTGCAGTGGATACAACAGATACTGCGTTTAGGGGGATTACTATGCCCATTGTTGTGAGGCGAAACTTGTGGTTACAATCCTTAGGTTTCTCTAGAAAGGTGCTGAGTGCCATCCAATATCTGCCCTTTGATACTGTCAGCCTAGTCTCTCCACTCCCTCAAAGACTCAACTACAGTGCTTCACTGGCTGGGTATTTATACTCCTGCCACAAAAGAAAATACCACAGACAGGGTATAGATCACCTCCTCATCTGTTTTATCACCAATGTCCTCAGGAGCCACCATGAAAGAGACGGAGGGTTTACAGACCTAGGAACTCAGCCTGTGTAACAACCACTGCCACATAATACCCCAGTTCTTTAGATATCTACCATGGGAATTCTAAGTATACATTTCTGTACACAGAATGACATGTATGAGTGGCATCCCAATTGTGTAACGATTTAAACTTAATTCTGCTAAGGGGTCCCTAAACGTCTCAGCACCCCAGGCTTCTGAGAAGAGAAAAGTGTCACCACCCTGTTTTCATATTAGTTTTTACATTGTCATATTCCTAAGGTAATTCCTCCATTCTGACTTCCATGTACCTTTCCTAGTAAAGACAAAGCACAGGGCCATGCATGGCATAACCACATCAAGAGAGCATAATGGATGTATTCTATAGGCACAAACCAAAGTGAATATTTTTAGGCATCATAGTACATAAACAATACATGTGAGAATAGTCATGATAAATATTGTTGAGGTAACAGAAGAGTGAGTCAGGATGGAGAATAACAATGAGTCAACACTTTTTTTTTTTTGGTAAATATATTTTTTCCCTATGTGATTTGATTCTTGGTCTATATATATATATATATACTATTACAGTAGCAATTCTTATAGAAGTGATGTACTATAATTAAATTGCCTTAAGACATAAGAAAACATGGACTGTTATGCTGCATGACACGCACTGCATCATTAACAGAAAACACTGGAGGTTGTTAAGAAAAGAATCTTCCTACATAGTTTGTCATTCATTTTCTGTGGCTTAATCAGTGTTGTTGAGTGATGAAATGTGTAAAAGTATAATTAATTACTATGTAGAATGGAATTCATCTTCTGAATAAGGTGAGGCATCACCATTTACTGACTAATTCTACATCCCTCAAACTTTCATGATATAAAAAACACATTAAAGCTAATTCCTGTTCTCTCATGGATTCCATAAATTGGGATCAGTTTGTTTTTCAACTTAAATATTTTATATGGTCTGTATTGGTAAATTATTAAAAGTCCAGTAAATGAATCTTACAGGAATTCATAAAAATCTTCTGAGTAACAGGAAAGGTAATAAGTGGCTATACTATTAGTATGCTTTATTATTTTCTGACCTTGGCATTTCTGGAACTAGAAATCCGAGAAGGAAAACACCACATGGATGTTTTTATTAAATGTAAAAAATCTTTGCAATTCTAAGGCTTGGACTTCAGCCATGATCCAAATAGAATGCAAATATAAAGACATACATATTTATGTCTCCAATAGTATACATTGCATTTTTTTAAAGATTGATTGATACATTTCCTAGTCATAGTACATAGTATTGCAACAAAACATCAAACAATTTGTACTACCTATATAGCCATTGGATGTAACCTGTTGGTGAATCTGACTAGAATAGCCTTCAACTATTAAATTGTTTGTTCCAGGACTCTCATACTCATGGGACTGTAGTTCAACAGGATGATAAAGTTGGTGAAGACAAGAAACTGTTATACTCCAGGCATGTCATTTGAAGTGGATCACTCAGTGATTTGCATGGATCCATAGTTAACCCATCTGGCATGTTATGTAGCTGAGGAACTTGATCATGCTATGATCAAATTTGATTTTTCTATATTGATTTTCTATCTATTTTCTAAATTTGATATTTTACAATAGAGGTGGTTTTGACGGAGCCTCTCCAAAACGTGGCATATGTTTTGGCTGTGAAGGGCCTGTTTCTCAGAAAAGATAAAGATGTTATCTAGATATGTTACCCAGGGTTTTAAGAACCCAAAATGGTGGTAATTTAACTTTTTCTCTCCAGACATGTCAGAAATAAATCACGTCTGCCATCTGATAAATCAGTGGCTCTCAACCTTTCCAGACTACTTTACCCCTTTCAGGCATCTGATTTGTCTTGCATATCCTCAAGTTACACCTCACTTAAAAACTACTTGCTTACAATCAGACACAAAAATATACTATTCCTGAGAAATTGCTTTCTCATTTTACCATATAATTATTAAATAAATCAATTGCAATATAAATATTGTACTTAATCTGTGTATAGTATATAGAGCAGTATAAATAAGTAATTGTATGAAATTATAGTTTTGTACTAATTTTGCTAATGCTTTTTATGTAGCCTGTTGTAAAACTAGGCCAATATCTAGATGAGTTGATGTACCCCTGGAAGATCTCTGAGTAGCCCTAAGGGTACCCATACCCCTTGTTGAGAACCACTGTGATAAATGATGGGTACAAACAGTAGTGCTTTTACCTAAAACTACTCTTTTATTAGATCTCAGGAACACACACACACACATTTGCTATCGCCATAGGTTCAGAGTATCCCAAACGTTTATATTTACCCAAAGTCTGAGATGGTTTTGAGTAATCAAAAAACAGACTTTCGGGGGCCCGCCTTTCATCCAGCTACTAGGAAACTTAGATGTCAGCTCCTTGGCAGAAGGAAAACTTCCTTGAACTGCTTCAAAGCACACTTTCTAACTAAACTCTATAAATTTTCTCCAGACAAAGCATATAACTCATAATAGCCACTAACAGGCTAACAATTTCCCTAGCAACAGCCAATAACAATTCATTATTCTCCCTATAAGCAAAGCAGCTTCAGCAAAAAAACTTACAAACTCAGACAACCAGAATCAAGGTCAGTTTTTTTTACATTTCCTCCCCTTCTCATGAATCTGTCTTTTCACTTTCTCTATCCCAGTGAGTAAAACTGCAGCTTCTAGAAGGTAAATGGGTTGTGAGTGGTAAGCCAGGTAATCCTGAGGATGACTGGAGAATATAAGGAATGCACCAGTCCGAACTGCAGGGTTTTGTGAGGTTCCTTAACAGTAGTGACTTGTAAGGGCGATGGCTCAGGCATGAGAGGACCCTAGGAGAGGAGTGACCTGTCAATGGATTTGACCAGGTCAGCAACAGCCTTGCTCTGGGTTGGAATTCCATGAGCTCAGGCTCAAGCAAAATTTCATGTGCTCAAGCAAAATCTGAATCAATAAAACATCTGGAAGCACCAGAATCTATTAATGCTGTCAAGATGACCTTTGACATGGCAGAATGTCACAGAAAAAGTGGAGGTAGAAGGTACATCAGACGTTGCTGGGCTGCTACTAGAGTACCAGTGGACAGGTATGGAGGCCATATGCGATCTTGAGGAGAAGATAACCAGCCCAGCCTAGACTTCTTTACTGGGAGTTGTAACCTGGCTTTTCCTGACCCAGATGCAACCCAGCCTTTTACTTGACAGGAAGAGTCAAAGTGCCCCAATGCCCCACAGTAAAGACAGAGACCTGATGCTTGGTGCTTGGTCTTCTCAGTATCAGGGAGATGAGACTGTTCCACGTTGACCTGCATGAGTCCAGGTGATGGGAAGGGGTGGGAATGGAGGTGGGCTGATCAGAGTCATGGGAGCAGGCGTGGGTTGGGTGCTTCTCTTTCTTTCCTGGCAATGTTTTGATAGCGAGTCATAGATTTTTAATAAAAAGGTTGATAAATGCATCCTGGCTGATTGAGGTTCTACCTGTGCCGGCTTTTTCAGGTGGAGTCAGAAGTGGTAGTGCTGAACAGCCCTGTTCCTTTTGGTCTCTGCCACCAGGTGCTGAAAGTCCACAACATAGCTGGGTCATAGTATAGTTTAGCATAGCATAGTTTGGGTCATCAAAGGCTACCAATGGGCCTGGACAAACTCCTCAAACTGGCCCAGGAGAAGACTAGACTTCTTGAGCAAAGGAGAGGCCCAAGCCCGTGCTTCCCCAGATAGTTTTATAAAAACTGCCTCTCACACATTTATTTCAAACTGCAACTTGGCTGTGATAGTATAGTAATAATATTTAGTGACTTGGGACCAATTGTGATGCACATCCTCATGCTGAGTATTACTTTACTCCATAAATAGTCCTTTTGAAATCGATGGGACTACTCATAGTCTAAAGTAGTATTTGGAGGAAATATGAGTATTGCAATCTGGTCCTTCCATAACACATGCACCATATATAGACATGAATCCTCTCATCACCCTATGAAGATGATATTATTAACCACATTTTACAGGTGGGGAAACTGAGGCAGAAAGGTTAAGTGACTTTCCCAAGGCTACAGAGTGAGTCACTGACAGAACTAGGATTAGAATTCAGTTCTTGGCTCTCAGCTTTGAGTTCAAACTGCAAGCCTCTCAGGGATAAGGAACATAAATTAGGTACAATCAGGCATTCCTGAACATAAGAGATAATTGATTTGAATATGTGAACTGGCAGAGACTTAAAACTTCCCAGCTTAATTAGATGCAGCAAAGAAATCATCAACATGAAAGTATTTTTTACGCAAGGGCAACAATGAAAAACAGACAGCTGATGTGAAAAATGTATTGGTTGAAGCAATTAACCACAAAGCCAATACACTATCCACCTTTTCTCATTAATCTGACTGATTATTTAAGAAATAAGTTATAAAGGGGATTCATTTAAATATTAAGCACAGAATTATTTAACAAAATCATCTGTCAATACATATGTTTTATGCAAGAATTTAACACAAGTCATTTTATCTTAAGCCTTGAGGTTTTCTTTCATGCTAGTTACAGCAGTTTTACTGAATTGTAAATTCAGAGTGTCTTTTAAAGATCATATAGATATGGAAGATTTTAAACTCTGAACTGATCAAAATGAGGTCAGTAGGATGTTACATGAATATAAAAATTGATATGCTAATGACACTTTTTGTGTTAGTTCATAGACAGAATAAACGTGTTACTAAATCCTCCTCTGTATATTTGTCATATGAAAGTATTTGCAAAGATTTGTTAAGAAAACCAGAACAAAATTTGGTTATATAATAGGAGCATATAAAGTAATTAAAGTTCTGTAACTGAGAAGTTAGCAGCTGCCAAAGATATTCAAGCATTGTGTGCTTAACCAAATATGGATCTTGTGACCTTTAAATTTTTCTGTCATACACTATAAGGTATGTTTTTCTTAAATAAAGTATTTCTCTTGTATTTGTATTCTTACATGTTGTTTGGAAATGACCTCTTTCATGTCTTCCTAATAATCTTCAAATATAACTTTATATAGTCCTAATAATTTTGATGTATGTAAGGAACATCTTCTGGAGTTTCAGAAAAAATATTTTGAATTTTTAATGTCACAATTTCTGAATTAATGTATAATAGGCAGGCTATGTAAAAGATGTGGACATAAAAGAACCATGAAATGGTTTCCTTATTTCAGCCATATCTTTTGTTGTATATTCCTAAAAAGAGGTACTTGGATTTTGAATGATCTGCCACAGGGCTATTTTACCTACCTCTCAATACTATATAGTAGTAATGATTATACTTAGCATTATGGATGATAAGTGCTGCATTCAACTTAGACCTCTTTACAAGTGGATAAGCATCATTATACCCATTTTACAGATTAGAAAACCAAGGTGCAGAGAGGTTAGGTGACTCGCACCCATCTTCATATCAAGCTGGTGGTAAACCTGGGCCACTTTGTCATGTTCTGAACTTCTGTTGATATCATTAAGAGGAAGGTTAAAAGTACTATATTAAAAATCCCAAACCTCTTATAGACAGGTTAAACATTTTGCTGTGTATTTTCAAATTACAAAGCTTCAAATTTTGGGGCTAATGTTTGGCTCTGTTATTATTTTATCCAGGCTAGTTTTCCCACTCCTAAAAAGAGAGAAACAGCCTGGGTCCATTGGCAATGTCACTGCTGGCAGAAGATCTTGCTGGATCATAACTTTTAGAATTTAGTATATGGGTCTTGTAGCTACCAAGGTTATCTTTTTTTGGTCTCCCATGATTGTTACTTTCTCTGCTGGAATAGATAAAGCAGAATACAACTATTAAGATTATGAGTAACAGGAGCAAACATTGCCAAATTAGTATTCATGTTGCATACATTAAGGTTTACTGGGCAGTTTATATATAGTTTGGGCGGGGGGGCAAGGTAAACAAAGTTAAGTCTATGTGCAGCATGTTTGAGTTATTTTGCAAATGTCTTGATACTTGAATCTATGGCCAATCTTTTCAAACCTGGGTGCCTAAAATGAGGCTTTTAAATCCGTTTCTAGTCATGTTGGTAAAAGTGGCCAGATTTTCAAAGATGCTGAGCACTTGCACTTAACCTTTACTTCCAGGGTGTCTCTGGATGCTCAGCATCTGTGAAACTTGGGCAGTTTTATTTTAAGTTCCCATATGTGGATAGAGGACCCTAACATTGGACACCCAAGTTTGGGCATTTTCTCAAAATGTTTATTCCAGAAAGGGTTCTAACCTGTATCCATCATACCTAAGCAGCAAGCGATGAATTCAGATGGTTACACTAGTCTGAAATTATCCTTTATTTTAAAAAAAACCCTAAAAAATAAGGTTGAAAATTTGCTTTTCAGTGTAATATTTTCTTTATGATAAACGCAGTTATAATCAATATTTTAAGTACTTTATAAGTTTGCAGTAATAATGGAGTATTCCCCTTTTCTTTAATAATCCAAGATACATTTTCAGTCTGTTACTAAGAAGAGTGTTGTGCCCAATTATGTGCACTATGAAATTTTTACTTGTCTGTAGTGACTTCTGCTGTAGTGCACATAAACTCTCTCACATTCTTTGAATGTTGTTCTGTATGCCTTACACGGACAAATGTCCCAGTCAATTACCAAGAATTTTCTCATAATGGCTATAGGATTGGGGCAGCAAATTTTTGAGCTGCACTCTCCTAGACTAACTCAGGATGTGTAGAAAATGTCTGCCACATACGGAAGTTTTCCGAATTAAAGTTTATGTCGTTTGTTCCATTGCCATTGGTAATTACATGCAGTGGGGGATTATGTTGGCTTTAAGCACTTTTCTGCCAGTGAACGCAAACACACACTTGAGTGTGCACACACCCCTGATACTGGGCTGGTCCAGCAGCTGAAGGAGTCCTCAGCATAATTTAGACAATCTGAGAGGCCAGTCTATTGGCTCTGTGTGCTTCAGCCGAGCCCAGGACATGCCCTTCCTTGCCCCAGCACACCCTCTACACTGGGACTTGCAGGCGAGTCTTCTGAAGATGGCCTTAGGGTTGTTTACCACAGTGCCTACCCTGTGAACACACACTCTTGGCTGGAACCAGGGCTGTTAGGGTCCTTTTACGCTCTTCCATCCATTTTACCTGGTGAACTGGGATCAGGATAAATATCTCACCTGTAATTTGTGTAGTTTCAACTTCTAGCCATTGGCTCTTGCTATATTTGTCTGCTACATTAAAGAACCCTCTACTATCAGAAATCTTCTCCTCATACAGATACTGATAGACTGTGATCAAATCATCTCTTAACCTTATTTTTGATAAGCTAAATATTTAGGACTGCTTAAATCTCTTCCCAAAAGGCAAGTTTTTCAGACTTCAGATCATTCTTCTGGCTCTTTTCTGAACCCTTTCCAGTTTTTCAGCATCCTCTTGATGAATGTATCCAATTCATGTGTCCAATCATACATTGTTTAATGTATACACAGACATAGTCATATTCATGTAGCAACCTTACATTTTATATTCCTGGCTTCTTGCAATGTATAAAAAATTCATCCTGTGTGATGTTTATGATGCTTCTTTCTCTGGAGTTAAGTATTTTAGAACACTCAATATATAAAGTATCTAAGAATTAGAGATGTGTATGAAAACTGATGAACTAAAACCTAATTCCATCAGTTAGTTTCTGGACTATTTGGAAGTTCTTTTTCAGAACTAGATCCATCTCTCCTTCCCCACTTTGCACTTCCATGTGGTCTCAACAGTTTTCCTATATGTACCATCCCTGTAAGATCAGAAACATTCTCTACAAGATCTTCTACCTTTTGTAGATGAGTTATTCTGTGGAGTCAATGTATCTCTTTTTTGTCCGTTGGAGCACAATATACAATAAATTGGTTAGTCTCTAAGGTGCCACAAGTACTCCTTTTCTTTCAATGTACTACTAGGCCTCCCCATCTGAGAGATTTCTCAGATTGCGCTGTCTCTGACCCAGGAAAACAGAGAAGCACAAACCACTGTAACAGATGTAGGTCCATCAGTGAGAGTATGTACAGCTATGACCTCTGAGGAAGTTATAGTAAAGATCAGGGGGACTGGTTGGGGAAAACTGAAAACTAGGGGCTGAAGTTGCATGGATAGGAGCAACCTCAAACACACTAAAGGAAAATCCCTATTTAGTGTTGTTAATGATACAGATTGGTAAGTAAAATGTTACATGAACAACAAATGAAAAGTCTTGCGCATGATAATTAGTCATCTAGTATTTTACAGTATTCTTGGTTGATAGATTTCGCCAATATTTGTTCTAAGTACTTGCTATTCTGCAGCAGCAAGTTAGAGTGTGTTAAGAGTAGAGTTGTTAGAGATAGATAACACACACACACACACACACACCATAATATAATTAAATATCATAGAAGGGGTTGCCAGGTGTCCAGCTTTTGACCAAAAAGGGACGCTGGGTTGCTATTGAAAGTCCGGTTGGCAGCGCAGTGGGGCTAAGGCAGGCTCCCTGCCAGCTATGGCTCCATGTGGCTCCTGAAAGCAGTGGCATGTCGTCCCCCCCTGCAGCTCCTATGGGTAGGGGCAGCCAGGGGGCTCTGCACACTGCCCCTTCCCCAAGCGCTGGCTTCACAACTCCCACTGGCTGGGAACCGTGGCCAATGGGAGCGCCTGCAGACAAGGCAGTGCACAGAGCCACATGGCTGCACCTCCATGTACGAGTCGAAGGGGGGGACATACCACTGCTTCCGGAAGCTGGTTGAGGTAAGCACCACCTGGAGCTTGCACTCCAACCCCCTGCCCCAGCCCTGATCCTCCTCCTGCCTGCCAAACCCTTTGATCCAAGCCCAGAGCACCCTCCTGCACCCCAAACCTCTCATCCCCAGCCCCACCCTAGAGCCTGCACCCCCAGCCGGAGACCTCGCATCCCCTGCACCCCAACCCCTGCACCAGCCCTGATCCCTCTCCCACCCTCTGAACCCCTTAGTCCCAGCCCAGAGCCCTCTCCTGCACCCTGAACTCCTCATTTCTGGCTCCACCTCAGAACCTGTACCCCCAGCCCAGAGCCTGTACCCCCTCCCACACTCCAACCCCCTGCCTTAGCTCGGACCCCCCAGCCTATACTCTGAACTCCTCTGTTTCACTCCCCCCCCAGCCCGGAGCCCCCTCCTATGTGCCAAACCCCTCATTCCTGTCCCACCCCAGAGCCTGCACCCCCAGCCAGAGCCTTCATCCCCTCCCCCAACCCAACCCTCTGAGCGAACATAATGAAAATGAGTGAGTAAGTGAAGGTGGGGAGAGCAAGTGACGGAGGGAAGGAGGAAGGAGTTGGGGCGGGGCATTGGAGAAGGGGTGGGGTATCGGAGGAGGGGCAGGGCAAGGGGCGGTGCAAGGGTGTTTGGCATTGTGCGAATAGAAAGTTGGCAATCCTAATAATATAATATTTGAAATGAGAAACTGGGACACTCTCCTTGCTGTGGTGCAGTAGTCTTTGTCAGCATAACAGCCCTACAAGATGTTTTTCCCCCCTTCTTCCCTCTACAATATTAATTGCTTTCTCTATTCCTCTCCCTTTATCTCCAGCCTCAGGTCCTAAATAATATATTTTCCTCTGCTTTTGTCTTCTTTCTTGCTAGAATCCTTTATGCTGAGTCGGTCTCTTGAGTTCCTTAACCCAGAGGAACGGGCAGGAATACTTTATCGTGTAATACTGCCTTTCCCTGCCAGCTCAGAGACAGGGACTCCTGTGCTGCTAGCTGGTTTCCCTCATGCAGTGCTCCCAGCTAGACTGGAGTCTTCTTTTTACATCTGCCTTCCCTCCCTCCCAACGGTGCACATGCACTATGTTGCCTGTCTCCTAGCTGGGCTGGGATGTTGTGAGGGAAGTACTTAGGGCCTGATCCAAAGCCTAGTAAAGTTAGTGGTAGGTTTTCCATTGACTTCAAATGGCTTTAGATCAGGCCCCTAGTGCGTGCTCCTGTCAGGGTTCCCTCTCCACTGTGAACTCTAGGTCAGGCAGGCTCCCTGCCAGGGTACAGATGTGGGGACCTGCATGAAAGACCCCCTAAGCTTAATTCTACCAGCTTAGGTTAAAAACTTCCCCAAGGCACAAATCTGTATTTGTCCTTGGCTGAGGTATGCTGCCACCACCAAGTGATTTAGACAAAGAATCAGGGAAAGGACCACTTGGAGTTCCTATTCCTACAAAATATCCCCCCAAGCCTACACCCCCTTTCCTGGGGAGGCTTGAAAAATAAACAAGGTGAGCACAAGCCAGACCCTTGGGTTTGTAGAACACTAAAAACCCAATCAGATTCTTAAACAGAACTTTATAATAAAAGAAAAAAAAGTAAAAGAAGCACCTCTGTAAAATCAGGATGGAAGTTAATTTTACAGGACAATCAGATTCAAATCACAGAGGATTTCCCTCTAGGCAAAACTTAAGTTATCCTTTTATCCCAAAAACCTGGGATAAAACTCCCTCTAGCACAGGGAAAATTGACGCCCTACAACAAAAGATAAACTAATACATTTCCTTGCTTTTACTTACAATTTTTGTAATCTAGATGCTTAGTTCAAGTAGGGCTTTGGGAGGTGTATTTTGCCTGTCCCAATTCCTCGCTGACCCGAAGAGAACCGACAAAGAGAACAAAGCAAAAACTTTCCCCCACAGATTTGAAAGTATCTTCTCCCCTTATTGGGCCTTTTGGTCAGGTGCCAACCAGTTACCTGGGGGATTTTATGATACCCTTAGCTGTATGTTTGTGACAGCTCCTCTTTGGCTCTGGTCTACACACATACAGGAGCACCATCCTCCCTGCTCGCTCTATTGTAATGATAACCATAGAGATAGGAGGGAAGAAGGAAGGCATCAGTACCATAACACAAAGCAGCTGCTAGCTTCCCCAGCACTAAAATTACCGGTAGTTTGGTGCACTTCTACATGACAAAGGAGGCTCTTCAAATCTGGATCAGATGACCAATTTCTGCAAACCTAGTCAGGACCTCAAACCCGTAACATTCTTGGATCGCTAGAGAGGGTGGTCACCCCAGAAGATATATCTATAGAACTCTATATCTTTGAATATGTCTTCATTCCTTTGATTCTTTGATGTTGTGGTATGAATGACAAAGTTCCATTAACTATTTGATAATCATTTTCTGGGCCTTTTGTGAGAATTAATTACAGAGTTTTGCACAAGCTTTGTTCTTAAAAAAGTTAAACTATGGAAACATTGAGGGGGGAATTTTAAAGCACCTGAACATTCCCCCTCACCCCAAATTCAGGGAATTCCCCAGGGAATGTTCTGGTGCTTCAGGAAACTATGGAAACATTCCTGAAGCACCAGATTTTAATTAAAGTTGGAAAAAGGAGAGAATATTAATAAGGTTTTACATATAAACTAATATTTGCAGTGTCACTAGACTATTAAGCACTTCCGTTGCGCCTCTAAGGGAATGATGTTGATCAGGTGGATGATTTCATTAGGAAAATAGAATTCTGCATGCAGGGTCCATGGGTTTTATTTGTGCTGTTTATAAACGTTTAAGAATTCTATATTTCTTTGCTTTACATACTGTATGTGTGTTATTTAAACTATCACCTTTCATGTTTGTAATGGTAAATATAAATCAGCCTCCTCTCAGGGAAGTAAATCTTTACTGGTAAAAATTCTTTTTGTTCCATGAAAGAAATTATTTTCCCTAAAATATTACTCCTGGAGAAATTCTGTGCTACTGTGTGCATGCGTATTTAGTGAGCCCGGCAGATTTCTAATTTTTTGCTCAGAGAAAAGCTTCTGCCAATATATAGCTGCAGTTCCACCTTTTTCAACCAGAGAGTGCTGTGGTGATAGAACACCGCAGCAGCTCCCTGCCAGCGAGGGAAGAGTAAGAGCCTGCAGAGCCTTCTTCGCAGCTGGCCAGGTTAGGAAACAGGGGCTATGGGGAGACAGACACTATGGAGTGCTGGGGCAGAGGGGGTGGGCGGGTTCAGACAGGGGCTCACAAGGGTTGGTGGTGGAGGACAGACTGGGGCAGGGGCGGAATGAGTGTGGAGGTGTAAAGCCGACAGACCCTGGTCATCAGTGGACGGGATCGAACCTGGGACCTCTGGAGCTTAGTGCATGAGCCAAAAACCAATTGGCTGTTAGCTAAGGCTGTAGAGCAAACTCATTAATCTCTCTCTCTAAGTGGTCTTGGTGCCACTAGATAGGAGAGAACACAGAGGCACAGAGCTACAGGGGGAGAGAGGTACAGAGGGGGGTGACTGGGTGGGGGTATAGAGACACACGGGGATGGGAGAGGGGGTACAGGGACAGGGGGTGGCTGGGTGAGAGCACAGAGACACATGGGGACAGGGGCAGATGTGCCTGACTGAATGGGAGAGGCTAGGGGTCAGCCAGGGTCTGCATGGGGGAAGCTCCCTAACATCCCCCCCCCCAAAAAAAAAAACAAAAAAAAAAACCCTGTTCCATACTTTTCCAACCCATACACAACAACCTTCCAAGTTCACGCCCAGGCTCCTTCCCAGCAATTTACTTCCCTCTCCCTCAGCTCCTCTGTTACCCCTGACTCCCCCAAGCCTTTGCACTGCTTCTGAGGGGTGTGGGAAATGGTTCTGTATTGTAGTTTTAATGAATTATTACTCAGAGTTCTGTATTAATATGCCTAGTAAGGAATCTATTTGTCAAAAAATATTTCCTGAATCTTTTTTGTTGTCTGTATTGTTACAGACATAGTTGCTGACTGGTATTTTGAAATAAATGACCAAAAATAGCTGAAACTGGTGTGATTATAATGTATTATTCTGACAAATAAAATATGCAGAATTTTGCACAATTTTAAAATATTGTGCATAGAATTTTTTTTTGTTGCAGAACTTTTTTTTTTTTGGCACAGAATTCCACCAGGAGTAAAATATGACATGTGAGGAAAGGTTAAAAGAATTGGTGATATTTAATCTTGAGAAAAGAAGACTGAAGGGGGACTTGATACAGTCTTCAAATCTATTAAGGACTGTGGTAGAAGACAGTGACCAATTGTTTTCCATGTCCACTGAACATAAGACAAGAAATAATGGGCTTAATCTGCAGCAAGGGAGATTTAAGTTACATGTTAAGAAAAACTCTCTAACTGTAAGGGTAGTTAAGCTCTGGAATATGTTACCAAGGGAGGTTGTGGAATCCCCATCATTGGAGATCGTTAAGGACACATTAGACCAGGGGTGGGCAAACTTTTTGGCTTGAGGGCCACATCGGGTTTCCAAAATTGTATGGAGGGCCAGTTAGGGGAGGCTGTGTCTCCCCAAACAGCCAGGCGTGGCCCCCGCACCCCGCTTTCTCACCCCCTGACGGCTCCCCCAGGACTCCTGCCCCATCCAACCCCCACTGTCCCCTGACGGCCCTCCCGGGACTCCTACCCCATCCCCCACCCCCGGATACCCCACCCCGGCTGCCCCCTGCCATCCCATCCAACCCCCCCTCTCATTCCTGCCCCGCCCCATCCAGCCCCCCTGCCCCATCCAGCCCCCCTGTTCCCCGCCCTCTGACCACCCCAACTCCCCTGCCCTCTATCCAACCCCCTCCCCACCGCTCTCTGCCCCCTTACTGCACTGCCTGCAGCACCAGTGGCTGGTGGCGCTACGGCTGCACTGCCCAGAGCACCGGCTCAGGCTGCGGTTCTGCAACTGCTCTGCGCCCAGAGCGTTGCACCGGCAGCGTGGCGCGCTGAGGCTGCAGGGAGGGGGGCACAGCGCGGGAGGGGCCGGGGTCTAGCCTCCTGGGCCAGGAGCTCAGGGGCCGGGCAGGAGGGTCCCGCAGGCTGGATGTGGCCCGTGGGCCGTAGTTTGCCCACCTCTGCATTAGACAGACATGTGCCAGGATGATCTAGGTGGTATACTCAGTCCTGTCTCAGCACAGGGAGCTGGACTAGATATCTTGCAAGGTTCTTTCTGGCCCTACATTTCTGTGATTACCTTGCATTCACACAAGAGGCCAAATGAAGGTTGTACAGGCGGCCTCGCTTTTTAGGGCCTGGCTTTGTAACCTTAGCATTGTTTTAACATAGGTTTTTTGCATGCAATATACAATTTATATTGCATACAGTGCAGCTCCATTGTATAGATAGATATAGTATGTATTGAAGCTGGAGTCACTGCAACTTAGTTCTTTGCCAAATAAATTGGCAGAAATTATGCTAAATCTGTGTCCCCATGAGCTGCTTTACCCAAATAGATGCATTTCTAGGAACACTGTCCAAGTTGTAACAAGATACTTGTATCTTGTTACCAGAACAAGACTAGTCAGCAAGTATGTTACTGGGGAATAGGGGGATAAGGACTCCATGATCGTGTCATATATCATGGCTACTGAAACAACTAATTTTAAGATAATTGTTTTCATAGATATCACATCCTTATATACTGTAACTACTAACTAAATTTTTGTATGTTTGACATGTTTTTATTAAAAAAGTAAAGCTCTCTTAATTAAAAAAATATTTTGATTTAGATAAATAGCTCAGATACCACAATTATGGGTGGCAATACAAAGTCCTAAGATAAGTATTTCCAATGGGGTCTAATATAATGTGAAATGGGTCTGTTCAGGCAGGTGGAATCTTTATAAAGCTGAAACAGAGATAATGTTCGTAATCTCCTTTATAAAGCACTTTGAGATCTACTGATGAAAACCACTGTAAAAGAGCTAGGTAATATATTAAGTGAGAATTACAAAAATAGACGAATTTATAGAAGAGAAGAAGAAAAAAATGAGATTCGCATCATGCCAAGACTCATGGCAGTGGGTAATAAATGGTGAAACCCAGCTGGTTATAATCAGAAAATGTCACCTCATTCCTTTTGTGATGACTTCGTTGACCCCTGGTGCTTGCATTTAATTCCAAATGCTGCTGCTTGGTCTTTACAATCACTCTTTCATTTCTTGCTCTAGCTGAACACATTTCTTTAATTGGTTTAACTTTAGGATTCTTTGGCTAAATATTAAGCAACTTGAAATCCTGTTGGGGATTTTTTACGTGTTAAAAATAATTTAAGGCGCTACACTTGATTCTAAGCCCCTTCCACACACACACACCCCGCCATTTTATTTGACAATCACATTTTCCTACCTCTTTTTTTTTTTTTTTTTAAAGGATATTTTTCTCCCTTTTTGCTATGAAAAGACCCATACAAACTGGAGAAATAGTCTGAGCCTATAAGGAAATTGACTACATCAAAAGAGCTTTCCAGTATACACAGTAAACAAATGGAAAACTGAGAAGCGATTTTTTTCTCTGATCTTTCAGTTTATAGTAATAATGGGTCTTATTTCCAACAAAGTTTAAAAATATCAGAGAGGCATGATTTTGTCCCTTTAAATTGGGGAAATTGACATATTTCAAGGATTGATAGGGGTCTTAAAAATATTTCAAGGATTGTTAATCCTTAGTGCATCCTCTTTCTGAATTTGTTTAAAAGTGACATTTGTCTCTTTGAATAGTAACGCATTCCCTCTGCCCCCGTATTTTCTTAACAAAGTTAAGTGGTGATCATTAAAATTTTTACAAATGACTTTGTTCTTATTTTTCCTGTATCTACAGTATGTCCTAGACAGAGATAATTTAAAGTTAAGATTTTTGTCATGGTAATTTTTCGTAAAAGGCATGGGCAATAACCAAAAATTCACAGAAGCCCAATTCCTGTCTCCAGGGTTGGGGGTTGTAGAGTGTTCTAATGCTGTGGTTCTCAAACTTTAGCAACCTGAGGACCCCCATTTTGATTTTTAAAATGTTGGGGACCCCCAAGCTCCCCTGCTTAGCCCAAGGCCCTGCCCCCATTTTACTCCTTCCCCCAAAACCCCATCCTGCCCAACCTCTTCCCGCCCCCTGCTCACTCCATCCCCCCTCCCTTCATCGCTCGCTCTTCCCCACCCTCACTCACTTTTGCGAGGGTGGGGCAGGGTGTTTGGGTGCAGGAGGTGTGTGGGGTGTGGGCTCTGGGAGGGAGTTTGGGTGCAGAAAAGGTGTGGGGTGAAGGGTCTGGGAGGGAGTTTGGGTGCAGGGTGCGGCCCTGGGTTGGGGTGTGGAGGGAGTGAGGGGTGCAGGCTCTGGCCAGGTGGCGTTTACCTCAGGTGGCTCTTAAAAGCAACCGGCACATCTCTCTGGCAATGGCTCCTAGGCGGGAGGACCAGGGGGTCGCGGTGCGTTGCCCTTGCCCGGAGGCACCGCCCCTGCAGTTCCCATTGGCCGCAGTTCCCGGCTCCTTGCTCCCCCCAGGAGCCACAGGGGTCTGCCGGCCAATTCCAGACATGGTGTGGAGATAGGTTAGGAAGGGAGCCTGCCTTAGGCCCCCTGCACTGCCGGACTTTTAGCGCCTAAAATCTCCCACTTTGGCTTCAATAGTCTCCGGGAGATAGAGGGAAGGGGAGGATTTGGGGGGGAGTTGATCATCGGGGCCCACGGACCCCCAGGAGTACCCTCAGCGACCCCCAGTGGTCGGCAGACCCCAGTATGAGAAACACTGTTCTAATGTACATACACTGAGATTCCTCTAATAGTGAAGAATCGATGTACAGAGTCCATGTAATCTGGTGAAAGCAGTTGTGTAGCCTTTTGGATGCTACAATAACCTTTGCCTCATGTTGAGGCATAATAGTCTTCCATGACTTCCAAAATATAAATACGGGCAAGGACATATCATTGCATTGCCTTAAGCCCTGATCCTGCAGCTTATTATGCAAGAGAAGGCTCTTGTGCCCACCTGGAGCCCCACTGAAGTCAATAAATTAAAGGGTCAGGCCCTTAAAGAGGTTAACTTTGTCTTTGTGTTAAATTGACTGAAATGGAATGTGTGTATTCTCTAGTCCATTCTCAAATTGCTGCAGGGGGAATGCATTTTAAGTACAGGTTATTTATGTTATTGCATACTAGTCTACAGATGGGTGTGAGAATATCTTGTATTATATACATGGTGTGTAGGATACTTGCTTTGTCCTGTATACTACCCTATGTTAATTTATTTAGTGAGCTAGAAAGCCAGAGAACTACAGGATCTTGTTTGTGTCCAACAGATGGAATAAAGAAGCCCCTGTATATTATTATCACTGAGATTTGTCTCACTTCTGCCACAAGGGATACCACAGGCATCAATAAAGCTGCTTACTAATAATCGATACAGGCAAGTATTAAGTGTCTTTTGGGAGACAACAATGGAGATGACAAAATGTTCTCTTTTGCTTTGATGAAATGACTGTGGGATTTACTCAGTCATGTTGAATAATAAAATATGACAAATTATGTTTTAGATGAGCCATAAAATCATGTTCACCAAGAAAGTCTCTCTGTAGATACATTTATTTTATATTCTCTAGTGCAACAAGTATTGTACCTGTTTGACACATTTAAAAATCATGAAAATATGTATCAGAATCTGAAAATATATTTCCTAGTATTCATGGTAGGTACTCAATTGCTTTCCTGTTTTTATAGTCTAATACAGAGTCTGATATTTGGTGCTAAACCACAGATGTAAGGTACTACTTAAACTTAGGGAGGGGTTAAGATGGTGATTTTAGGAGCTGAGAAGATGCAACAAAATAATAAGGGTAGATTACAAGGTACATTTTCGAATTTGAATTGGAGAGAGAGGTAAATGCTAAAGAGGAAAGCAATCAGATAATGTGATCTCCAAAGAGGGTCTCTGCATAATAGTCTGGAAATGAGGCAGCATATTAAGAGGGAAACACAATAGAGACGCAGATGAGGAATGCACTGATAGAGTGAGGGAAGTTGGACAAGATCAGATTAAACTAATATATCTGGGTTTTGGCCTGGTTACCCATGACTCTCACTGAGGTGGAAATCCAGAGGATTAATTTAGTTGTTCAGGTGCATTAAGTCTTTTTGAACAGTAGCTCCTACATCAGTTTAATGGCTGTTAGCCTGATCTGAAGTTCTGTTAATTAAATGGAGAGCATAGAATATTTATTTTCTCCTCTTTCAGTGAGTACATATGGGTGGACCATGCTACCATTGTGATTCAAAAGTCTAATCCAAATATGGATGAACTGTAATTTTACGGTGGTTGAAGTAGTTATGATAAATTGAAATTTTTCATCATGTACAGAAAGAAAGAATCAAATCTTTAAGGGAGAGAATAGAGTTTATAAGATGCCTAGCAGGTTTACATCACCTTCTGATATGGAAACAAACAAGGAGCTGAAGCATTGATCCACTACACAATGAAACACCAGAGGGAAAATTTTATTTTTGTAGGGGAGTTAGAGGCTGCTGCAAACCTGTTAGAAAAACTAATACTGTAACCTGTAAACTGGTGCTGAGTCAGAATAATGAAAAGGTAGTTTTATAGGTTGTATGTCCAGGTTTGTAATACATACTAACATTAAAAGGGAATAGGGAGTTAGATGTCCTTTCAGTGCCCTTCCTTTTTGTATCTTCTTCAAGTTGAGTTAGTGGAAGTTCAGAATCGGAAAAGCTTTTCCTGGTAAAGGCAGACTTAGCACCTCACCCCACCCCCACCCCCGCCCATTAAAAGGCAAATCTTTGCTCAGTTACCACACAATAGCTGAGCTATTGTTCTTATTGTTCCTTACGTGTATTATGGTAATGCCTAGAGTTCAAAATCAACATGAGGGACCAGTTATACATAACAATATTAAATAAGAGATAAGATAGACACAGGGGCCAAGAGGTTAACCATGTTTTGACCAAGGTCACAAGAGGTCAACAGCAGAGCTGGAATAAGAATTTAGGTCTCCTAATCACCAGTCTGATGCCTTATCCACTGTACTACAATCTTTTCTAAGTAGACACTGTAGTATCTTGGATACCAGTGGGATATGCATGATATGTAGGTAGAAATATGAATCCCTTTATCCCAACACACCATGTGTCCAAAGGACTGCTGCATTGCCATTGCGCTGAAACCCTTCATTCACACAAATACAGCCCAGGAGCAGCTTCTCCCTGCTAGCTCCGTAGTTACTTATCCCCACGTTTGGCTCCCTTTCCCAGGTCCTACACTGCTCCTCAATCAGCACACACAACTGCAGCTTCTGCACTCTTTGGCTCCTTCCTAACTACTACAGTGTCTCTAGAGTGACCAGGTATCCAGTTTTCAAGCAGCTCCGGGCCATTCACTGTCCAGTTGGCGGCGCTGCACAGTGGGGCTGGCAGGCACCCTGCTAGCCTCCATGCCACGTGGCTCCCAGGAAGCAGCAGTATGTCCCCCCTCTGGCTCCTACACCTAGGAGCAGCCAGGGGGCTCCGCACAGTGCCCCTGGTCCAAGTGTCGCCCCTGCTGCTCCCATTGGCAAGGAACCGCAGCCAATGGGAGCTCCGTGGGCAGTGCCTGGAGATGGGCAGAGCACAGAATCCCCTGCCCCAGCCTTGAGCTCCCTTCTGCACCCTGAACCCCTCATTTTTGGCCCCACCCCAGAACCCACACCCCCATCCCAGAGCCTGTACCTCCTCCCACATGCCAGCCCCCTGCCTCAGTACGGAGCCCCCTCCTATGCTCCAGCCCAGAGCTCCCTCCTGAACAATGTCAACTCTGTAGAGGAAAGAGATGAAATGTATTGTTTTATTAGAAACTGAACGCGCGCTCTCTCAATATTGTGTGTGGCTATCAAGTACTTCATTGTATGAGGATTGCTTTAAAATAACGTGTATATAAAACTGCTTGTGTTTATAGAATTAGCAATGCGCCATTTGACTTTGTAGATTGTGATGTATTAAAGGCCAGCTTTCTTCAAGTTCAGGAGGCACATCTTCAAAAATCATGTGTTATTTAAGATACTTTAATATGTATATGAGTGCATAACTGTACATAATCATATGATTGTCTTTCTGCATTTATTTGCTTTCAACAATATTGTATGTGTTTCAAAGACTGTCCTTTGTCATTTGTTTTAGAATTTTTAAAAATATTCTAGAATCACAAAAACTTTAAAAGGCTATGCCCTGTACATTCATTTTTATGTCCTTTATAATATTGGGTGCAAGTTCAGTGTTGTCTGTAATACACAGTATCAAGACTTCACCTTTGTGGACCTAACGGGTTTTTCCCCTCTTCAGGAAGAATTTAAAATAGGCTGTCATCACCTATTGCTTGTAACATTTAATAAGCAGCTAGAGCTGCACCGGTGGACAATAGAGAAATAATGAAGTATGGACTCAAGTGCTAAATTCAGTCTATTCTTATTTCTCATAGCCTGACTCTAACAGACACATATACATAACAGCTGGGATTTTTAGCCCGTTATGTTGCCATGCCATAGGAGAGCTGGGTCATATCCAAAACTTCTATACTAATCAGGCTTCCTTACATCAATGCCTGAACTTTGGTGGCTTGTGGTTTGGTTTTGCAAAACTACGGCTGTCAAGCGATTAAAAAAATTAATCATGACTAATCACACTGTTAATAATAGAATACCATTTATTTAAATATTTTGGGAAGTTTTCTACACTTTCAAATATATTGATTTCAGTTACAACACAGAATACAGTGTACAGTGCTCACATTTATTTTTTATTACAATTATTTGCATTTTTTAGTATTTTTCAGTTCACCTATACAAGTACTGTAGTGCAATCTATTTATCATGAAAGTTGAACTTACAAATGTAGAATTATGTAAAAAAAAAAACCTGCATTCAAAAATAAAACAGTGTAAAACTTTGGAGCCTAAAAGTCCAATCAGTCCTACTTCTTGTTCAGCCAATCGCTCAGACAAACAAATTTGTTTACATTTGCAGAAGATAATGCTGCCTGCTTCTTGTTTACAATGTCACCTGAAAGTGAGAACAGGCATTTGCATGACACTGTTGTAGCCGGCTTCGCAAGATATTTACATACCAGATGCTCTAAAGATTCACATGTCCCTTGATGCTTCAACCACCATTCCAGAGGACATGCATTCATGCTTATGATGAGTTCATCATCTGCATCAGATGCCACCAGCAGAAGGTTGATTTTCTTTTTTGGTGGTTTGGGTTCTGTAGTTTCCACATCAGTGTTGCTCTTTTAAGACTTCTGAAAGCATGCCCCACACCTCATCCCTCTCAGATTTTGGAAGGCACTTCAGATTCTTAAATCTTGGGTCGAGTGTTGTAGCTTTCTTTAGAAATTTCACATTGGTATCTTCTTTGCATTTTGTCAGATTTGCAGTGAGTGTTCTTAAAACGAACACGTGCTGGGTCATCGTCTGAGACTGCTATAACATAAAATATATGGCAGAATGCGGGTAAAACAGAGCAGGAGACATATAATTCTCCCCCAGGGAGTTCAGTCACAAATTTAATGAACGCATTCTTTTTTTAATGAGTGTAGTCGGCATGGAAGCATGTCTTCTGGAACAATGGCCAAAACATGAAGAGGCATATAAATCTTTAGCACATCTGGCACGTAAATATCTTGTGACACCAGCTACAACAGTGCCATCTGAACACCTGTTCTCACTTTCAGGTGACATTGTAATTAAGAAATGGGCAGCACTATCTCTGGTAAATTTAAACAAACTTGTTTCTCTTAACGATTGGCTGAACAACAAGTAGCACTAAGTGGACTTATAGGCTCTAAAGTTTTAAATTGTTTTATTTTTGAGTGCAGTTATGTAACCGAGAAAACTACATTTGTAAGTTGCACTCTCATGATAAAGAGATTGCACTACAGTATTTGTATGAGGTGAATTGAAAAATACTATTTCTTTTGTTTATCATTTTTCCAGTGCAAGTATTTGTAATAAAAAATATAAAGTGAGCACTGTACACTTTCTATTCTGTGTTGTAATTAAAATAGATACATTTGAAAATGTAGAAAAGCATCCATGAATATTTAATAAATTTCAGTTGGTATTCTATTGTTTAACAGTGTGATTAATCGTGATTAATTTTTTTGAGTTAATTGTGTAAATTAACAGAGATTAATCAATAGCCCTATGCAAAACACAAACTGCCCTGGTTTGCTCACCACAGAAATGAGATGGAATAGAAACCTTTTATCCAAACTCTGTACTCAACCTCTGAAACTTTGGTGGTTCAGATAAATGCTTAAAATATAGTGAAGACAGATGAAACAAGGGGGTGCAACAAGCCGCTGGAAGGAACGTGGAGAGTAGATAAAGGGAATAGTTATGAGAATGTGTTTTTATAGGCCATGTATATGTACACTGACATGGTTTCAAGTTGATTATTTTTGTTTTTAAATAAATAATAAACAAAACAGAAAATAAGTATCAGAAGTCTGTACCTAATGGGTAACAGCTGGCAATTTCCTGTAGACATCATAGTAGAATTGAATCTTAAGGAGGGACTTGAAGGAGAAAAGAGTAGAGGCTTTTATATACTACTTCATGCGTTGAAATTCTGGTCCGATTGAAGTCAATGTGAGTTTTATCATAGACTTCAGTAGGCCAGGATTTCACCTTTGGGGGGTCCATTTCCTATATATAGAAGAAAATGTGAAGATGGTTGTAGGAGACTAGACAAATGAGCAAGGGAGGCAAACCACCACTGGATGAGCAGGTGGCAGTAAGAGCAATGTAGTAAGTTACAAGAGTGGGTAAGTAAGGAGAAGCTAAGTGAAGGGCTGTAAAAATGAGGAGGCAGATGCTTGTGTTGAGGTGATGGGGAAGGGCAGCCACTGTAGGGACTCAAAGGGCCTAAATGTTTCATATCTTAATTTTATGTGAACATGCTATCATTTCATTTATAAAGAAAATCTATACTACTGCAAGATACAGTTGCACCGAATGCTTGGCCATAGGTTGTTTGCTAGAAATAAGAACTCTTTGCTGTCCTAAACATAAAATAATAGGACACCAAATTTCAGAGGCTGGAAGGCTGAGGCATTAAAGTAATGAGGTGGCATTTAATGCAAACTACAAAGGTGAGCTCTGACATTTTGTTTGGTGATTGCTGTGTCAAAACCTGAAGAGCTATTATGTATTTGAAGGAGTTTTTGAATGACTGAATAATCAATTCTTCAGTCAGTGCAGCTTAACAAAAGAAAATGAAGATGGAGGAGTTTGTGCAAAACAAACTTCATGTTTTGTTGAAATATTAAACAGCTCACCAAAACTTTAAAAACAAGCATACAAGACATGCATTTGATTAAACTTGGGCAAAAATGGCCACAGCTTCTTTATTTTTTAATTGTGCCCATTTTTAATTGACACCTCTAATTGTTATGTTTCCTGGGCAAATGATTTTTTTTCTGAAAAAGAAAGAAATTGTACCAGCTTCCTATGGTATCTCTCAAGGTTATACAGGAACCTTTTTTTGAAAGAAGATAGCTTTTTTAAATACAAACAAGTATTAAAATAAGATAGAGAACAGGGCTCAGGAACCTAGGCCCATCACTGTAAATAAATAAATAAAGCACTGTTAGTGGGCACTTGAGCTAGCGTGCAATACCAGCTTCTGAGTCTGCACACAACAAAACAGATACTTCAGAGGCAAACCAAAGACATGAACTGAGCAAGATCAAACTAACAGAAAATTGGTGGCAGGCTAGTAGTATGGCTGTGACCTCAATCAATGTGCTGTTAGTAAATGCTATATGATTAATGATGACATATGAATCCTAATCCTGAGTCCTATCCTAAATTGTACTTACTCAATGAACGGTTAGTGTCAACATTGCTAATGTCAGCTGTCAACAGTAGTAGTATCAGAGTTTGTTCCTGATGCTGAACTTCTGGAGTCCAAAGGAAGAGGAGCCATGACTGCTGCTCTCAAAAGACCTCTGTCCTGCTTCTCCTGTTACTGTGTCTGCATTCATTAGGATTGCCATTCTTGCTCTTTTACAATAGTGAAACCTCACATTTTTTATTTTCTTCATTTCATCTGTGGGGGTAGATGCTCCCGAGTCTCCTCCAGCCACCACTTCATTTCTAAAGTCTTTGCTCCTAGTTCGTAGCGTAGGTGGGGTTCTCTTGGCCAGGGATTCTCAACCTTTTTCTTTCCGAGCCTTCACCCTCCCCAACATACTATAAAAAGTCCACAGCCCACCTGTGCCACAACAATTTTTTCTGTATATAAAAGCCAGAGCCAACATTAGGGGGTAAGAAGCAGGGCAACTGCCCGGTGCCCCATGCCACAGGGGTCCTGCAATGCTAAGTTGCTCAGGCTTCAGCTTCAGCCCTGGATGGCAGGACTTGAACTCCCAGGCTTCAGCCCTAGGTGGTGGGGGCTTCAGCTTTCTGTCCTAGGCCCCAGCCGGTCTAATGCCAGCCCTGCTTGGAGGACCGCCCCCCTGAAACCTGCTCACGGCCCCCCTGGGGGCCCCAGACCCCTGGTTGAGAACCACTGCTCTAAGCAAAACAGTCAAAAGAAAGGTCCTTTCCTTTCTCTCTCACTTATGAGAAAGGGAAATGCAAGTGAAAGCAAAGACAGGGAAAGGTGTCCTGTCCCTCAGTCAGTCTTTCTCGGTTCAGCTCTCTGGGCATGGTCCATCAGTGAGTCTGTTGTCTTTTATTAGGGTCTACCTCCAGCCCCTCCTATTTGGTGTCCTGCTTTGCGGCTAGTCTGTGCAGTTTTGGGGCAGTGAGGCCTGCACCTGTCTCCCTCTTGGCTGATCTGTTTCTGTGGTGTAGCAGCTCTCCTCCTGTTCATCACCCCTTCCTGTGGCAGGTTTTCCCTTTTTAGGCTCCCCCCACCCAGGCAGAGCAAGCCTTTCGGTGCACCTTGTTAACGCTCAGCAGGTTCAGAAGAGCTCGTTAGTCTCCTCTCCACCAGAGCAAGGGTGTGTCCCTTCACATCATCCCTTCTTTCTTGCTCTTGGTTACAGGGCCGGCTCTAGGATTTTTACTACCCCAAGAGATTTTTTTTTGGCTGCCCCCGCCCCCAACCCCTTCCCCAAATCCCCGGCCCCACCTCCTCCCTCAGGCGTGCTGCATTCCCGCCCCGCAACCCCCCCGCCCTAGCTCACCTCTGCTCTGCCTGTTCCCCTGAACATGCCGCCACTCCGCTTCTCCCCCCTTCCTCTCAGGCGAGGGAGAGGCCGCGCGTTCAGGGGAGCAGGCGGAGCGGAGGTGAGCTGGGGGGGGAGCATAGGAAGTAATGGGGAGCAGGGGAGGGGGGGCGGAGAGGAACCGCTTCCCGCCCCAGCTCACCGCCGTTCCACCACAGCTGTGGAGGGGGAAAGCGGAGCGGTGGCAGCAGCGCGCTCGGGCGAGCAGGCGGAGGCAAGCGGGGGGCACATTTCTAGGGGCTGCATGGCCGGCGCTGGAATGCCGCCCCTAGAAATGCGCCGCCCCAGGCACCTGCTTGTTTTGCTGGTGCTTAGAGCCGGCCCTGCTTGGTTATCTCTCATCTTTCATAGAATCATAGAATATCAGGGTTGGAAGGGACCCCAGAAGGTCATCTAGTCCAACCCCCTGCTCGAAGCAGGACCAATTCCCAGTTAAATCATCCCAGCCAGGGCTTTGTCCTGACCTTAAAAACCTCTAAGGAAGGAGATTCTACCACCTCCCTAGGTAACGCATTCCAGTGTTTCACCACCCTCTTAGTGAAAAAGTTTTTCCTAATATCCAATCTAAACCTCCCCCACTGCAACTTGAGACCATTACTCCTCGTTCTGTCATCTGCTACCATTGAGAACAGTCTAGAGCCATCCTCTTTGGAACCCCCTTTCAGGTAGTTGAAAGCAGCTATCAAATCCCCCTCATTCTTCTCTTCTGCAGGCTAAACAATCCCAGCTCCCTCAGCCTCTCCTCATAAGTCATGTGTTCCAGACCCCTAATCATTTTTGTTGCCCTTCGCTGGACTCTCTCCAATTTATCCACATCCTTCTTGTAGTGTGGGGCCCAAAACTGGACACAGTACTCCAGATGAGGCCTCACCAATGTCGAATAGAGGGGAACAATCACGTCCCTCGATCTGCTCGCTATGCCCCTACTTATACATCCCAAAATGCCATTGGCCTTCTTGGCAACAAGGGCACATTGCTGACTCATTTCCAGCTTCTCGTCCACTGTCACCCCTAGGTCCTTTTCCGCAGAACTGCTGCCTAGCCATTCGGTCCCTAGTCTGTAGCTGTGCATTGGGTTCTTCCGTCCTAAGTGCAGGACTCTGCACTTATCCTTATTGAACCTCATCAGATTTCTTTTGGCCCAATCCTCCAATTTGTGTAGGTCCTTCTGTATCCTATCCCTCCCCTCCAGCGTATCTACCACTCCTCCCAGTTTAGTATCATCCGCAAATTTGCTGAGAGTGCAATCCACACCATCCTCCAGATCATTTATGAAGATATTGAACAAAACCGGCCCCAGGACTGACCCTTGGGGCACTCCACTTGATACCGGCTGCCAACTAGACATGGAGCCATTGAGCCATGGAGCCATTCAGATATTTAAATATTGAAAAAGAGCTCAACGCCAAACACTCAGTGCTCTCCCATAACAAAATTAGAACTGGAATTACAACTGGCAAATGCAATTTAAACACATGCTCCGAAATCAATTATTAGCTTTTGTTAGTCAATTTTCAATAACAATTTTACCCAAAGTGTTTGAGATATTTAAAATAAATGAGATAAAGAGGGCAAAGCTTAAGTGAAGTTTGGATAATGGGGAGTTTTGGTTGACTTTTCCTCTTTTGATGCCCACACAACTATCCTCTCCTTTCCAATGCACAAAAATGCTGTTTATCACAAGCATAAGATTCAGGTCAAGACCACTGGCCCTACAAGTTAACATAGTGATTGATAGGTTTCAGAGTAACAGCCGTGTTAGTCTGTATTCGCAAAAAGAAAAGGAGTACTTGTGGTACCTTAGAGACTAACCAATTTATTTGAGCATGAGCTTTCGTGAGCTACAGCTCACTTCATCGGATGCATACCGTGGAAACTGCAGCAGACATTATATACACACACAAAGATCATGAAACAATACCTCCTCCCACCCCACTGTCCTGCTGGTAATAGCTTATCTAAAGTGATCATCAAGTTGGGCCATTTCCGGCACAAATCCAGGTTTTCTCACCCTCCACCCCCCCACACACACACAAACTCACTCTCCTGCTGGTAATAGCCCAATAGTGATTGATGTTCTTTTCTTCCCCCTTGTGAACTGTGATCCATTGTTTTCCTTGTCAGCGAGCAAGCAGCTGGAGTTTTTGTTTTGTGTTTTTTGCTGCTGAAAAACTTCTTGCCATGAAATGGCACTGAATGTATTTGTGTGGCTCTTTTAAAGCACTTCGAAAGGTTATGAAATCTCTCAGCAGCGTGTTCTCTCCTTGAGGATAAAGACCATTCTCCACTTCACTCTTGCTAAAACATGTTTAACTTTTTAACACTGAGGGTGATTAACCATTCGAACAAACTACCAAAGGAAGAAGTAGATTCTCCAACTATTGGAAGACTTCAAATCAAGACTTGGATGCCTTTCTGGAAGCCACACATTAGCGAAACACAAGCTACTGGGCTCAATAGAGGGGTAACTGGGTGAAATTCTGTGGTCTGTCACACTGGAGGTCAGACTAGATGATCTAATGGTCCCTTCTGGCCTTAAACTGTATGACGGAATCTGTGATCTAAGCAAAGGTCAAATTAGTGGTGGTACTTATATTTGACTCTTGTTCATTTTACAGGTACTACAGTGCAACCATTTTGCAGATGTCGGGGGTTCAAGATGACAGTCTTGCAATCTGGCTGGCTGCAGTGACAGCATTTACAAACTTCCTTTTCACACTGGTGGGAGTCTGGCTTGTTGAAAAAGTGGGCCGCCGGAAACTTACGCTTGGTAGCCTAACAGGTGAGACATTACTTGGGGAATACTGTTTGATTCTAATGAAGGTGAACAAAATGAAAATAAGGCTCTGAATTCTCCTTTGATCAACACGATCTTCTAAAGAAAAGTAAAATAAACGACTGACTCATTTTGCACACACACAAGTAAAATGTGTGTGTTTAAATACATTAAGCTGAAGTACAGAGGGCCCTTTAAGAATGAAAATAATGTGCAGCTACGTGCTAAGAATGAAAGCAATTTTTAAATTTATCATAACGAATATATTTGTTCAGCTGCAATTTCTGCTTCAGGGCACAGTTGACAATAATATGTATATCCCTTTAAGACTTTAATTTAGGAGCAATCAAATGTGCCTAACTTCACAGTTGGTTAGTTTTTAAATATATAATATGGCATATGTAATTTTTAGAAACTAAAATGAATTTGTAACATTTTGTCAAAAATTATTATGGAAAGCAAAAAGACATATAATTGCTGTGTTCTTTTAAAAAGAGAAGAGTGCTGTTCTGTTCATTGCCCCTCCAAATATGAAATAGTAAAAGCATTATAGTTAATGGTTTAACATGAAGTGGCTAATCCAACATAGTCACATGAGAAACTAAAGTGTAAAATTCTGAATGCCTTATGAATTTTAGCCATTAGCTAAGCATTCTTCTATAATGGCATTAACATCACACTTAAACTCAATAAAAACAGTCACTTCTAGGAAGATGATATAGGCAGAGCTAGTAGCACTGTCTATCGTTAATGTAGCCCAGCGGTTCTCATTATAAGACCATGTTTTCATTTGCTTATATCTTAACCAGACTGTTTGGCCTGAAATTTTCCATGTCAAGTATCTGCCTCAGGTTGAGAGGCCTGGTTTTGTTTTGGAAAGTTTCAGCTAAAACAGTTCTGCCATTTCAGAGAACGAGATTAGGGAAAGGTACTTTGTTTTGCCCATTTTAAAAAAATTGTATAACTGTGTAGTTGAGAAGTTCTAGTACCCCATAGTTGGCCCAGAAACATGAAATTTGACAGTGGTGGTCTCTGTATCGAGGATCTCAACGTCTCAAGAGTAAAATAACTTACTAGTTCATTTAATAATTTATTTGCCAGAGTGGAACACCAATACATTTGGACAAAATTCTCAACTAATAGCACTTGAGCTGCAAAATTTGTCTACATTTATTTTGCCTACAAAACATGCATTTATGTGTGGTAACTGTGCGGGTTGGTATGCACAGTTAACCAATTTGTACATTAAAACATGTAATTTTGAGCAAATTTGGTATGTTCAACTTACAATAGGTACCCACATTTAAAATAATGCCTTTTCAGTGCAGATTTTGACAACTTAAATCTTCTTATACATGATTCAACAGCAGAAGGGTTGAAACTTGACAGAGATAACTTGGATAAAAGAGAGCAATCACCGTTAACCATCTACCAACTGAGTTCAAAGCCAGAATGTTACATGAAGTTATTTCCATCAATAGTATCTAGTAACTTAGCTGCTCCCCATAGTAGGCAATTTAATGACTTGCAGGAGACACCATGGTATGGAATATCAGGGTACATTCCTTGCATTCTTGTGACCTTTAGTATTCTCTAAAAACCTTTATGATCATAATTGAACACAGCAATGCTGAGAAAGTACTTCTTCAACTTTAGCTCAAGCAGATAAGTTTAAAATTAAAATTGTAAATGCATGAGGAATGGTCTCCATGCTAGCAACCCTCTGTTGCAATCACTAGTTAATGTTGAATGACTCACGTCTCTGCAACCTGCATCTTTTATTTTTCCATATCTGTCGGCACATGGCTTATGTATCTGATCATGCTCCCTAGACATGAAACTGATTTATCAAATCCACCTTTATTCTTTGGATTGAGTTGCTGATAGCTTTCATGCTGTTGACCTTTGTTTAAATTTCCTAGCCGTTTAAAGCACACATCAAAATAATATGCACTTCATTGCTTGTGACTGACTCCAGACCAGGCGACTTGTTTAGTCCCAAAACTGTTTACTGTATATCACTCTTACAGTAATATATAACGTTGTGTGAATTTGTCTAACTCTGTCATCTAATGCTATTTATTCAGTTAATAGTCATTCTTTTTCTGTGTGGTCTATCAAATATTATAATGGGGCATGAACAAAAGCAGAACAAAGCAGAATTGTATTACTTTATTATTACTCCCAAAATACTTTAAGCCTATTTCTTGCAATAACACAATACTGATCTTGTACTCTGTGTTAGGCATAGTGTATTTTTCAGTGTTTCAGTGCCAGAATTACAAACTGATCCTTTTGGGTCCTGACCATCAGGCTTTAGTCACTGCCTCCGGAATTTTTGGGCCCTTTGTGACCAGGCCCTCTAACTAATATATTCAAAGATCAATGATCTGAAAATGTTCATGCAAACATTTCTCGCAAAGCAGTTTAGTAAAGAGTAGATGGCCACTGTAGTAAAACCAAGAAGAATACTGTAAAGAGTGTGTGTGTTTGTGGTACTTAAATGCAGAACAGAATTAGTACGTAAAGATGTCCTTTTCTAGGTCCCTTCTCTTTACTGGGTTGCCTTCTTTCAATCATTTTAATTAGTGTTGTGTTACTTTTCATCATCTTTATCCTGTGGCCTTTTAAAAAAGGAAAAATGCAATACTGACTCCCATCGAGCTGAGACTGAGATCACATACCATCTCTAAATACTATTTAGAGCTTTTTGTGTGGTGCTTGGCTTTTAGAGTTTGGTTGGGGGAGGCAGTGTTGTGTTTGTAAGTCACATATTCTATGATGATTTCATTCTTGCATATCTGTTATTACTGCATTTTAATCGTCTGTGCAGCATACAGAGCATCTTAGGAGGAGGGATGCTTAATAAATAAACACTAGGTCCTATGTTGCTCTTTAGATCCTCTGGTGGGCAGTGTTTCAAATAGAGGGTTTTGTTATGTTTGTAAGTGTGCATTTTTCACTCTGCTACTTTAAACTGCCTTTCAAGGGAACTGGGAAATCTTGAACTCTAAACTGATTACAACTGGTGCTGCCTCTGTGGGTAACCTCTCTGCTGTCATCTCTCAATATGTAAAATGAGGACAATACTCACTGGCTGCATGGATATATGAAAGCTAAGTGCAAGAAAAAATTGAAAAATGTGCACAAATGTATGAAGTTATGAAAAGCACCGTATAAGTCATAAGTATTATTTCTAAACATTACATAGTGTAACAGTGTGCACATTAAGTACTGTCTTATGGTAATGACTTGACATTTATTGGACTAGCTGTGGTCTATAGTATCATTGTTAATGATTGGATAAAAAAGGTAGATTTACTCTAAATTCTTTTTCCTAAATTGATATGGACATTTTCCATTCTCTGCCAATGTTCTGTAAAGAAGTGTTTACCATTTGAAGTCTGGCATCTTCACTAGTTTCAAAGAGCTGGCAACATTTAAAAAAAATCCTACCATGCTGATAGATCGCTGAAAAGTTACAAAAGTTATCATAGGCTTCTTTCTGCCAAAAAAGGGGAGAAGACAGGCAGAATTTTAACAGGTTGGCTACTGACTCCGCTTAGTTTCCAACTCCTGCTATATTTTGATGCCAGTTGTCTTTCTTTCCTTTGTTCTGTATCTTCAAAGGCTGTTCATTAAATGTAAAATGTGCAGAGATTTTGATGGGTGTAATGTCTGTTTTAGTTTTTTTCTCAGGCTTTGGCAGTCTGAAAACACACTGTATTTGTACATATGACAACATTTTAGCTTTATGTAATAGAGAGGACATTAAATATCTTCAGAATACTTACAGTTTTTTAGCCTCAATTAATGATATGCTGTATTGGTTTGTGTTGTTAGCCAAAGGAAAACTTTCCACAGACGGAAATACTATATAATGCCTATTTGCCAAATCTGAATATTTTCCTCCTCCTTTGTACAAGGGGTTAAAGGATGAAGGAAGATGTTTCAGTATTAGGTCAACCTCTCAAAAGATGAACAAAGCATATTTAGAATGAATATAAATTTGATGATAGTTCCCCATGTGAAACATGTCTAAAAATATTTGATGTTCTGGCTTATAGGCATTTGGAAAGTACATTAAATCCAGGATGAGCTTCAGCATGCCCAGATGATTGTCGTTGATGTAAATAGTCATAGTAGCAGCACAAAGCCAAATATAGAATAAATTGAAAATCCACATTTTTATTTTGATGATGGCTTCGTAATTTCTCCAGAGATTTAGGCTTCCTGGTTTGGCTTAAGCTTTTGGCATCAGAAACAGATCTATCAGCGTAAGTAAACTGCCTGTGTGTGCTCAGAAAAACACCTTATTAATGTACACGCGTCCATGCTGGCAAAGTTGCTGGTAAATGCTGGTGCACAGTATTTTAATACCAGAATAATAGACTGGTTACTATAATACATCAAACAAACACTCTTTGCTACACAGGACATTAGTTGTAGTAGTAGTAGTAGTAATATTTTTCATATTTTGTAAATTGGTTTTCTCAAGAAACCAGATGTTTTCCTTGAAAAACATAAGAACCATATTATGGGTAGTTCTTTAAAGAATATCTGCCTAAGTTTTTAATGTGTAAGCCAGGCACACACAAGTGTGTGTGAGTTTTTGAATGTGTGTGTTGTGCTCTTCTTCTTAGATACAATTACATTCTGACTGCAATACCTTTGTTCCCCATGCCGACTGAACTGGGTAAAGTATTTTTCACTTGTCCGAACTATTACATAGTGGTGTTGTGCACTTCTAAACCTCCGCTGCACTCCACTTGTATGGTAGTGAAATGGGTTGTGAATCTGTCCCCATATGTTACAGAAGGACTTATTGTGTCTGCATAACTAAGGTAAAAGCTAGCTTCACATTATAAGTACTTCGTCGGATCCTTGGGTAAAGGTGTTAGCTAAATGTGTAATACAGCATACTATATTACATATATAGACATATACAGATATTTTCTGTGTGTGAAATGTATGAATAGTTAAATAAAGGAATACATGAGGGTGTGATATAGTATAAAGATTTTATCGGCATGAATTTGGGATAGTCACATACCTCATGACTGGTGAAGCCATATGTGAGCTTTACAGACAGTTCCAAATTAGCTTTCCACAAAACCATCATGTATTTCTCTGTGTGCCACCTATTTTAGAAAAAAAACTGCTGTAGGAATGGCTCGGGGAGGTATATTTTAATTATAGGCACGAGTTTTTGTATCCCTCCATCCTAACACCAAGTCCCTTTGTCACCATTAGTAGAACTATACAGGAATCAGAGGGAGCCATAAAACCCTCCAAAAATACCTTTAATTGCTTTTTTGTACCTAAAGATGTCACATTTTAAAGTTCTAATATCTGTGGTCTTTCCAGGACTAAAAATGAATGCTGAGTTCTACTGGGAAGTTGAAAATCATGATCTCCCCTTTCCAATAGCATAAAGCTCTGCAGGGCTTCAAGATATCAGGCTTTGAAGTCACACTATTTTTATTTGGAGAAAAGCTTTAACTGGTGTAGGGTTGATTCTTGTGCATCCTGAGCCCTGAACAGGTGAAATTTGGAGGAGGAAAACCATTTTTTTTCTGGTGGATTTATATTAAAAGTCTATTTAAATTTGCTTATGTAACCCTTCTGCCCGTCAGAGTTGGCAGCAACAAGGGCTGGGTTCAATATCTAGGGGTTCCATTCCAATAACACAATGCAAACCGGCTCGAGCCCCCACCCAGTGACCTGGGACAAATATATACCACCCCCGCTGGGCGCCTCCAAGAGGCAATACTTCCTCTCTCGCAAGCACATAGTCTGAGTGTAGCAAAAGCCTTTTAATAACAGAGAGAAACAATGTGGCATTATGTTGGGGAAACACCACCAACAGGATTCATAACACAACCCATGAGCAAAAAAAACCCACCCCAGGCAAATTGGGGCATGCCCTTTCCCTTTGGTTCTTGAGTCCAGCAACCCCAAATCACCCAAAGTCCCAAAAGTCCAATGCCCCAAAAGTCTCTGTCCCTGGTCAGGGCAGCCCCAGAGTTCGAAAGTTTATCTGCAGAGCTTTACCTCCCAACCTGTGTGGAAATGGGACGGGGGTAAGAGGCACCTTACATGATCTGAAGCTGACCGCCCCATAGCTCCATAGCTGCGCTCCGCTCTGCCAGCCGCCCCACAAACTCCTTCGCTCAGCTGCGCTCCGCTCCGCCAGCCGCCCCACAAACTCCTTTGCTCAGCTGCGCTCCACTCCGCCAGCCGCCCCACGAACTCCTTCGCTCAGCTGCGCTCCGCTCCGCCAGCCGCCCCACGAATTCCTTCGCTCAGCTCCATGGCCCACAAGCAGCTCCTGCCATCCACACACTGCTCCGCGTCGAACTGCTTCACCAGCTGTCCCGCAAACTGCTCCACAATATATCTTCAGGCTCCCCCACTACTTAACACAACACTCAGTGATTTCAGCTCTTAGGTGAATTCAGTTTGTAGTAGGGGAGCCCCAGTGCTGGTGCACTGTCAGCCCAAAGTGAGCTCAGCAGCCTATAACTAGACTTCTAATGAAATCAAAATTAGCTCTGATATTCCACAGTGGAGAAAGTGCAATTAGCATGTAAGGCCCTCATCAAGGGGCCCATGCTACCAAGTATTACTACTTATCTCCAGCCTCTCTCCATTCACACAGTTTTGGAACCCATGACCCTTGCCTAGCGAGTGCTACTTAGTTGATGGTGAATCCCTCCAGCATAACAAAAGGCCACGTACAGTTCCAAGCACAGTTCCCATAATCAGGGTAATAACAATTTATTCTTCCTGCCCCAATAACAGAGACACTGGGGATCCCACAGCAGCCAAAGTGACCATTTGGGCAGCTATGGTCTCATTCTAGGCGTGGTGGGTGTGCCTATGCAAATGAGATCGGCCCCTGAAGTTCTTTTCCACAAGTTGCCACACCTCACCACCAGATGTCAGGGTGGAGCTCATCCTGACACTGCTTACACTTAGGCTTTTAGAAGTAGTCTTAGAGAGATGGAATATTGGGAAAAGGGTACGAGTGCTGGTAACAAGTGCATGATATCTTCATTCATCAAATGACACTGAAGTTTATCATATTTCTTTGTAACTTATCACACGATTATCAACTTCATATATATAGGATGTAGAAAGATATGTATATAAACACAAACATAATATAAAATATGATATTTCAATATACAGTGATTGAGCTTACTAGAAATAGATAATACAAGATATAGTACACAGTATGGTATTCTTCCCCAAAAGCAAAATAACCTATGTTACTTATTAGGACATGGTGAAGGCTGACCAAGGTGTTATCAGTTTATATGGTCTAAGGTTTTGTGCTAGGAATGAACTATTTTTAATACACTGCATGTATCTATTTGCCTATGTCCTCCCCTTTTTGGTGTTACACATTGAGACAACAGATGCACAGAAAATTCTGGGGGCTCGAGTGGATTGGTAGAAAAAGGTTGATTCATAACAGCAGGTTTATATTTTTGGTAGCATTTCTACAAACTGAGCTCTGCAAAAAAAATCAAATTTATTTTCTTGTTTCTATATAACTAGGAATGCTGTGCTGCAAAAGCGTGTTGCTATTGTCCTTCTTCCAGGTGGATCTGGATGTCTGGGAGCTAGGGACATATTGTGATTTACAAGCCACTGTTTAACTCTGCTTTTTTAACATTATTTGTATCACTTAAGGGAATACGAGTTAATTCATACAGTCTTCAACTCCATGTTTAAAAAAAAGAAACAACTGAGTAATTTAATATCTGGATAATAAATCAGGAGCTGTTGAATTTAACACTGATCCCAACCCAAAAAAACAATTTTTTTCTCAGATCCTTATACAATAGATTAGCATAGTGAGGAAATACTGTGCTAAGCTCATATAAATTGGGTGTCTTCCTTTTTCCAGACCTAGGTCTATGCAGCAAAGAATTATTTTGCGTACTTTGAAGTAAAATCTTTTTTATTTTTGTATTTTAGGTACTACTGTAGCACTCATTATCCTAGCATTGGGATTTTTGCTGTCAGCTCAGGTCTCACCTCGAGTCAGTCTTAACCCAACAGATCCTTCAGGTCAAAATTCTACTTGCACAAACTACAGGTGAGATTTCATGATCATTGTTTTTTAAATGTCTTCTGCAAGATTTTCCCCAATTTCTCAGGTGTTGCAACCCTATTAAAACTCATAATGTTAATATTCAGTGAGTGCAAGACTGAGTAATTTTTTTAAATGTAAGCGGCGAATGTGCTTGCTATTACTAGTCTGTTCATGGACGTTACACTGCATCACAACTGTGAGCTCTCCCAGAGAACATTTGTGCCCCTTGCCCTTTATTTTACTGTTTTTTAAAAAAAGGGTTCTGTTTTTTCAAATAGTGATAATTACAGACCCATTCATGATTAATTCAAAACACACGATCATGTTAACCTTTATCGATGGTAAATTGAACTTGTACTTTCATAGATAGTTCACCCCCAGTATTTGTTTCAAAAGATGAGTCATTTATTTAGAATGTTTTTCTAAAATATATTCTATCATTTTCTGTATTTTGAGTTTTTGTTCACTTTTTCCTCCCCTAGTAAATAAAATATCCAAACTGGTAAGATAGCAAAAATTGTGTCTTTCTGCATACCAGAATTTAGTAAAGACTAAGCATCTTCTGACTTGACTTACCTATTGATATGCACAGGATAACAATCAGTAGCTAGTCTTTATCCCTTTGGAGACTGCAGTCTTGTATATGAGCTCTTCAGCATTCATTTGGCTGGCAGGTTGGAAAATGTCTCAGTCTCCCATTGAGAAAAGACTAGTTAAATGTGACTGAGTTCAAATGCTATAAAGGCTGAAACAATTCTTGTTGCAATTCAGAATCTTTGCTTGACAAGTTAAGACTGCAGTACAAATTAGTCTTGAGTTTATTCTAGAAATGAGTGAGTTGAATAATTTCTCAAACACTGTAAATATCCATGCAATTCAGTGTGCAGACTATTTGGGCACTAATATTCAGCTGTCTGTCCCTGCTATCTGCTATTCTGTCTCAGCAGCAGAACACAGGCTGATCAATTATTTTCCCCAGACTCTGTTTGGATTCTAATAAACTAACAGTGGATAACTAATTCCTAAGAGATCTAGGAGGATTGTGGGGATGAGGACCTACTAGTAGGGCCCTGGGAATGGGAGGGGCAGGTCTAGTTTCCCCAAAGATGTCAGAAGAGGTGGCAAGAAGTACATATGGCTGCTCATCATACCCCAGAAGTGAGTCTGGGGAGAGGAACCTCATAGCATCATGGAAAAAGTGTAGAAGAGATGCTGATAATCAGCTTGAATTCAGGGCTTTGGATACCAGCCATGTATTAGATCCCTGAATGCAAAAGCATCCTTTTATGTGTTCACTACCTCAGCAAAGACTACATATACTACTTTGCCTGGTTTTGATGGTTACCCATTCTCTTTCTCACATGGATCTAGTTAAGAGAGAGGGGAAAAAAGAGTCTCCAAAAAAAATAAAATAAAATAAAAGGTCCCTTTGCAAGGTGTGGAAGGAGATTAATAGTGAGATGCCTCAAGTATCCATACTAGAACCTGTGCATTCAGATCTGTGTTTGTCATTTGGAAGAGAGGTGAACGGTAAGTGGTGCAACATTTGCAGATGACAAAATTATTTAGGTTAATCACATCTCAAGACTATGAGGTCTTTCAAAAGAACCTAACAAAGCAAAGTGATTTTCAACCAGATGAAATTTGATGCAGGCACATTCCAGATAATTCTCATTTGGAAGAATAATTTGAATTACTTGTGCACATTGTTGATTTTGGAATTAACTGTAACTGATATTATTGTGGACATCTCAATGTGCAGTTGTGGGCAAAAAAGGCAAACAAGATATTAGACTATTAAGAAAGGGATGCCATTATATGAATTAATAGAATGCTTTCATCAAAATGTTTCTGACAAAAAGTGGATATTAATAGAAGAGGTCTAAAGAAGGTGGAAAAAAGGATTAGAAGTGATGAAAAACATCCGTATGCAGAGAGATTGAAAAGACTAGAACTGTCTTTGCATAAAGATAATAGTGAACATGTTAGAGGTATATGAAATAGTGAATGGAATAAGAGAGAAGGTCTTGTGCTCCTATTTATATTCTTATAGCACAGTTACAAGGAGACACACAATTAAACTAAAGACAACAAAGTTAAAACTAAAAAGCAGAAATGTTTTTCTACACTACACATACTTAACTTGTGAGCTTCAGTGCCAATGATTTAGCAGAATTCAAAACAGGTTTAGATATTTGTATGAATTACCAGAATGTCTACACTTATATTATACAGAATAAAATTGTATGTGGGATATCAATCCTCTTGACTCAGGTCATCAGCATACTACTAACTTCCTGAGATTAGAAAACCTTCCCTCATAAACCTGTTATCCATAACTGTCAGTTTGGGTGGGGAGGGTCTTACTTCCTCCTCTGAAGTATCTGATATTTGCCATTGTCATTCACAGCACTATGAAACCTCAGAGTTCCAGTCTCTTCCAGCCAAGACAATAAGAATAGAAAATTAATATTTTTAGTGGGTTTTCAAATGAAGAAAAAGCAATTAAAAAACATTTGCTCTCCAGTGGAGTCTCTGGAGGAGTTCAGCTCCAACCTGTCTCCGTTCCAAACCTTTTAATCCACAAGTACAGAATCCAGGAGAACAGCTTCTATCTATTCTATGAAATCTATTCCTATAATAGACTTCATACATAGACTTCACACTGTGGTTCTACTCTGAAAAGTGGCTGTGTTAAAATAGCACCTTGTTACTGAGTAGCTTTGCTTCCTGTGTATTCAGAGTCCTATCAAATGACTTCACTGGTTAAAATAAGTTTTAACTACCTCAGCTCCTATTAGAAATGCAGAGCAGAAGAGGGAACTCTATTCTTTCTCAATTAAGAACATAAGAATGGCCATACTGGGTCAGACCGGTATCCTTCCAGCAATGGCTGGTGCTAGGTGCTTCAGAGGAAATGAACAGAACAGGGCAATTATCAAGTGGTCCGTGCCCTATCGTCCCGTCCCAGCTTCTGGCAGTCAGAGGTTTAGGGACATGCAGACCATGGAGTTACATCCCTGACCATCTTGGCTAATAGATTGAGGATCCCTACAGGACAGCTGCTTCAGTATCTCTCATTGATTAGACGTCTCATAAGTAATAAGGGGGTCTTAATAGGTGTTTCAAAACCAAAAAATAACAGGACTTTAGGGAGGGTGCCAGCCATTAATGGAACAGCCACACTGGAGAACTAAGAGGCACTTTCAAAAATGCCCTCAGTTAATGCCAATGCATGCAGGTAATGAAGCTAACCATACCCCACCTAATGTTGACCTAGAGTTGGCCTATGAGGCAAACATCCAACTGTGGGTACATCTACGCTGCCAAAAAAACCCTGCGGCAGTGAGTCTCAGAGCCCAGGTCAACTGACTCGAGCTCGCGAGGCTGGTGCTGTGAGGCTCAAAATAGCAGCGCAGACATTCCCACACATGTTGGAGCCTGGGCTCTGAGACCCATCCCCCTCACCAGGCATCAGAGCCCAGGCTGGTGGAAAGTCAACACTAATATTTTCAGCCTTGTAACATGAGTAGGAGTCAGTTGGCCCAGGCTCTGAGATTCATTGCTGTGGGGTTGTGGGGTTTTTTGTTTTGTTTTGTTTTGTTTTTGCAGTATAGATGTACTGTAAGTGTTGGAAGTAAGATGTGTGTGGGTGTGTTTCTGATACAGTCTACAAAATAGTAAGTTGAACAAACTGTCTTATCCATAATATATTCTGCTGAGAAACAAAATTTTCCTAGCACTGTACAGATTATGAATAATTGATTTTAAATTTGCACGTCTGTTTTGTAGGATTGAGTGTGGTGTCTGTAAAAGAAACCTAAATACTACTGCACATGTCCCATTTGTCTGCTGATTGGTAAGAGCTGTATTCCCCAGCTCATCTTTTACAGATATTGCTAGGATAAGATTGAAGGTAGAACAGACTTAACGAATAAAAAGCCACAATTGTTTTCCTGACTCAAAAGTAATTTCCATGTGTGGGTGTTTTCTCTGAGGTAGCTTGGGGACAGCTGTCACCCCACAGAAGAGTTCTGCCACACACACTGATACTTGCATTTGGTTTAAGAACAGAAAATATCACAATCAGTAACTTCAAAAATAATAAAGGAGCAAAGCGATTGAACTGCTTTGGAGTGTAAATCAGTGCAGAATTTGACCTTAGTCCTTATTTACAAGGGTATTGTGGAAATCACATTCATATAAACTCTGGCAGGCTGCACTGTCCTTTAAATTCAACTTTCTGTTCATAGATGGAGCTGGGCCAGGGTCATATTGGAAAAAATAAAAGGTGTAGGTTGCCTCCTAAGCTCCTTCCTCAAGTTCAAGTTGGCTCACAAACCACTCACATTAAGATGTCAAAAGAAAATGTCACTTACAGGTCCTCTCTCTTCCTACAATGATGCATTGCTCAGTAGCAAAATCAATATAGACTCATAGTACTAGAAGGGACCTTGAGAGGTCTTCTAGTCCAGTCCCCTGCACTCAAGGCAGGACTAAATATTATCTAGACCATCCCTGACAGATGATTGTCTAACTTGTTCTTAAAAATCTCCAGTGATGGTGATTCCACAATCTCCCTGGGCAATTTATTCCTGTGCTTAACCACTCTGACAGTAAGGAATTTTTTCCTAATGTCCAACCTAAACCTCCCTTGCTGCAATTTAAGACGATTGGTTCTTGACCTATCCTCGGAGGTTAAAGAGAACAATTTTTCTCTCTCCTCCTTGTAACAACCTTTTATGTACTTGAAAACGGTTGTCGTGTTCCTCCTTAGTCTCTTCTCCAGACTAAACAAACCCAGTATTTTTAATCTTCCCTCATAGGACATATTTTCTAGACCTTGAATCATTTTTGATGCTCTCCTATAGACTTTTTCCAATTTGTCCACATCTTTTCCTGAAATGTGGCCCCCAGAACTGGATGCAATACTCCAGCTGAGGCTCTTTCAGCATGGAGTAGAATGGAAGAATTATTTCTCATGTCTTACTTACAACTTTCCTGCTAATGCATCCCAGAATTATGTTTTCTTTTTTTGCAACCATGTTACACCATTGACTCATATTTAGCTTTTGACCCACTATGACCTCCAGATCCTTTTCCACAGTACTCCTTCCTAGGCAGTCATTTCCCATTTTGTATGTTTGCAATTGATTGTTCCTTCCTAAATGGAGTACTTTGCATTTGTCCTTATTGAATTTCATCCTATTTACTTCAGACCTTTTCTCCAGTTTGACTAGTTCATTTTGAATTTTAATCCTATCCTCCAAAGCACTTGCAACCCCTCTCAGCTTGATATCATCCTCAGACTTTAGAAGTGTATCTCTATGCCATTATCTAAATCATTGATGAAGATATTGAACAGAACCAGACCCAGAACTGAACCCTGTGGGATCCCACTCAATATGCCCTTCCAACTTGATAGTGAACCACTGATAACTACTCTCTGGGAATGGTTTTCCAACCAGTTGTGCACCCACCTTAGAGCAGCTCCATCTAGGTTCCTTAGTTTGTTTAGAAAAAGGTCACTTGAGACAGCATCAACATCATCAACTGTAAAGTACAAATTATCATAAGGCTTCAGAGAGAGGTTTAGATACCAGAGAGCAAGTTAGCAGTCTCCAAAAATGAATTGGTTCAGAAATAAAAAGGTTTAAAATGAACTAACCAGATTTGGAAAGAGGTCGAGGGTCAGTAACACGTTAGCTCACTGCAATCTTTCCAAGATCTTAACAAACCCTTAGAAAATCAAAGATCTGGTGGCTTGAGCACACCATCCATCTCTTCACAGGGAAACAGACCCAGCTTTTGACAGCCATTATTGTTATTTTGTTCCATTTTTCAGTCTCTCTTTTCTTCTTTCCTTAATTTGTCTCTCCCCCTTACTGTTCTCTTTTGTTTTTTCTTGACAGTTTGATCACCAGGTGCAGAAGAAATAGTGCAGAGTTGCCTTTTGCCCAAACAATGTTTTTGTCCTTAGTACTAGCTGCAGTTTGAAACTGACAGTGGTTGTGTCCATCCATGTCAGGTTAACTTCTAAATACAGACATTATTTTACCTCTGTATTTGGCACTGAATGAATACTGTGTCCTGTTCTGGTGTCCACAATTCAAGAAGGAAGTTGATAAATTGGGGAGAGTTCAGAGAAAAGCTGCAAGAATAATTAAAGAATTAGAACTCTTGCCTTATTGTAGCAGAATCAGTTTACCTTAACAAAGAGAAAGTTAAGGGGTGACATGATCACAGTCTATGAGTACCTTCCTGGGGAACAAATATAATAGAAGGCTCTTCAGTCTAGCAGTTAAAGGTATAAAACAATGTAATGGTTGGAAGTTGAAGCGAGACAAATTCAGACTGGAAGTAAGGTATACATTTTTAACAATGAGAGAAATCAACAACCGGAACAATTTACCAAAGGTTAGGGTGGATTCTCTATCACTGGAAATTTTTAAATCAAGATGAGGATGTTATTCTAGAAGATATGTTCTAGTTCAAACAAGAATTATTTGGGGGACGTTCTATGGCCTGTGTTATACAGGAGGTCAGATTAGATGATCACAATGGTCCCGTTTGGCTTTGGAATCTATTAATGTATCTATGAATGTAACTCTTCAGCTCACATCATTGTGGGTACACTATCTCAATGCAAGAACCTTCCCGTTCAGTTTCTATCAGAACTGGTTGCCTTCAGAGTTCATTTAAGGTAAAGGAGCCAATCTGCTGTACCCAGCACACAGATATTGTGGTGTTCATCTTTGCCTGAGTCATCCTCACACAATTAATCTTCCTAATCTCATCAAGCGAGTATGCATCACTGACTAAGATGAAGGCATTCATGCTTAATAATATTATACATTAGTTATATTACACAGTTAATAGCTGTACGTATTTAATAGTAATTAATAATTTTATTTATAAAGCACCCACACATACAAAAGCTCTCTGGGTGCTGAACAACAATCACAGAAACAAATTTTCACTGAGTAAAAAACATATATTTGAGTTCAACAATAAAATAGCATTGTCTTTAGTCTTGTGAAAAACCCAGTAAAACAAATAATTTAAATTTGTTTTATCTGGAGTTTACACTTTGGTATCCCGTCAGTGAGTATGGAAAAAAATAGCTATTGGCGCTTACATCTGCCCCAGCTAGCCCAAATTTATAGTTATGTGTTATTTACAATGCAGTGATCAGGATTTATAGAGCTGTGATATATAGATATTACAGACCTCGTATCCTTTAAAATATTATTCCTGTTTTATTTTTCTGATATTGAAGAGACAGCACTACCTGGCATCCTAATAACTGAGAATTACAGTGATAAACACAGTGATTGCTTTCCTCTCTAAAGCCCAAACGAACTAAAAGTAAATTGAGGGATAAATCTGTGTTTCAGTCAAAACTTAATTAAAATTCTAGTGGAGAGTTCATGCTGTAGAACTGAAGAATGACCTTAGTACAAATCCGGAAATTGTTTAAGTAGGAAAGCCATTTCAGGTGTTGGCATTTAACCTTTTGCTAGCATGTTGCTGCTTGAAATCAAACCTGATACTGTAACTTAAAATCCTAGGTGGCAGAAAGGTCCATTTCAGAACAATGTGTAGGGCATCCTTCCTATTAGTAATGAAAGTTGTGTGCAAAACTCCTTTCATGTCACACTGAAAACACAGAGCTTGATAGCTATCCATTTGAAACATATGTAACTAACCTGATCCAAAGCCCACTGAAGTCATTGGGAACTTTTCCATTGACTTCAGTGGTCTTTGGGTCAAGCTCTGCATAAATGGGGGAACATCCAGTTATTTCCACTATTCAATAGAATATCTCTGGCACTTTCATTTTCATTCATAAGAGTTATTTTTTTTTAAATGTTAATCACAAACAAGGGTTACAAAAGTAATACTCTAAAGGTAATTTGTGAAACCTCCATATGTGGTGGTATTATGGTATACATGCTCTGTCCATTTTAGTCATGACAGGGTGACTTTACACACGTAAGCAGATCTGCTATTTTGTCCAGCAGAGGGCAGTGGAATGCTCTTTCTCTGTGTGTGTTTGTGTCTCTGTCTGAAAGAAATGTCACAAATGCGTGTACATTGTTTAGATACTATAAGTGTGTTCCTATCAAAGGCCTCTGTACAATAAATTCAGTGGTTGTAATTATGTATTTATTATTTATATTACCATAGCACCTAAGAACCCTAGTAATAGACTAGGACTCTGTTGTGCTAGGCACTGTACAGATGGTCCCTGACTCAAAGTGCTTACACTCTAAGTGTGGGCAAACTTTTTGGCCCGAGGGCCACATCTAGGTGGGAAAATTGCATACAGGGCCGGGGCAGGGGGTTAGGGTGCGGGACAGGGTGCGGTGAGCAGGAAGGGGCTCAGGGCAAGGGGTTGGGGCAGAGGAGAGGTGTGGGGTATATGAGGGGACTCAGGGAACAGGGTTGGGGTGCAGCGGGGGCTCAGGGCAGGAGGCTGGCGTGCAGGAGGGGTGCGGGATGCGGCAGGAGGCTCAGGGCAGGGGGTTGGGTTGCAGGAGGGGTTTGGGCTCTGGCCCGGGGCCACTTACCTGGAGCAGCTCCAGGGTGGCAGTGGCGCGCACCAGGGCCAGGGCAGGTTCCCTGCCTGCGTGCCCTGGCCCCGGCACCAGCCCGCTCCCAGAAGTGGCCAGCACCACATCTCTGCAGCCCCCAGTGGGGCGGACAGAGAGCTCCGCCCGCTGCTCTTGCCTGTGGGTACCTCCCCCGAAGCGCCCATTGGCCGTGGTTCCCCGTTCCCTGAGGGGTTGGATTTGGCCCGCGGGCCGTAGTTTGCCCACCCCTGCTCTAAGACAAGAGACAACTGATGGATTCAGTCAGAAGATGGACCACAAGGAAACAATGGGATAATATTGGTCAATATAATAGGCAGTAGTCTGAGCACACCAGCTGGCTAACCATTGTCAGGTTTGTTTTTGTAGACATCACAGTCAAGACGGCTTTTGAAGATGGATAATGAGTTAGTGTTGCAGACTGTTATAGGGAATTCCTCCCAAGCATTAGGGGCATCCTGGGAGAAACCAGGAAGATGCTTTTTTGAAAGTTTAACAAAGGGGCAATGGAGGCTGGCATCATGGGCCAACTGGAGATAGGAGCAGACATCTTCATAGTGAATGAGAGATGATACACAGAGTGGTGATAGGCTGGGAAGAGCCTTGAAAGTGAAGACAAGCTGCATATGTTCAATGCAATAGAGAAGGGAGGCCCAATTCAAGGATGCAAAGAGAGGAGCAACAGGCTAGGACAATTATCTTTGCAGCAGCATTCTGAAAATGAGAAAGTCAAGATTGCATTTATCAAGGCCAAGGGGAAAGGATGCTACAGTAATTAAGATGCGAGGCAGTAAGAGTCAGGACAAGAGATCTAGCTGTCTGAATGGATAGAAGTGGCCATATCTTTGAGGTGTGATGCAGAAAGAATCAGCAAGATTTAGACATTTCTTGGATATGAGGACCTAGAAGGACGTCCAAATAAAAGATTATGATCAGATTGTGGGGCTGAGTGACAGGCAGGATTGTGGTGATGTCCACAGTGATCAAGAAAGGAGGAAATGGGGAGGTCATGGAGTGGGAAGATTAAGAGCTCTGTTTTAGCCATGTTGTGCTTGAGCTAACAGCTAGACATCCGTGAGGAGATGTCAGAGAGCACACCAAGATCTTAGTTGGACAGAAGGCGATAGGTTTGCAGTAGAAAAAGTAGGTTTGAGAGTCATCAGCACAGAGATGGTAGCTGAATTTGTTTTGTTGATGAAATTATGAAGAGATAAGGTACAAAGGGAAAAGAGAACCAATTATAATAATTGGTTATTTGTATTAGTTGGTTATTTGTAGTGCCTAGAGGCACTAATCCTGGATCAGAGACCCATTGTGCTGGTGCTGTACAAAGACAGCCCCTGCCCCAATTGCTTACAGTATAACCTTATAGTCTGTTCAGAGTTGTTATATATTACTTTTGAACTGCATGGTCTCCAACTTACTATAATAGCTTTCTCTTATTTTATGTGTTTCATATTGCAGATGGTAGCCTCCATTATTATTCTGTGACTTTCTGCGTTGTGAGGGATTTAGACTCCACAATCAGATAGATCTTTTCCATTTTTAACTTCTATAATTTCATGTGGAAATATTTGGAGATGCTTGGGGGGATTTATTAGGAATTTGGGGATTGTAGGGAAGTCGAGTGGGTAGAGACCTGGAACAGGTGCTCCTGGATTGGCCTGAGTAAAATCAGGACATAAGTCTATGGGAGGTGGTGTGGTTTCGGGGAACTGGGGCTTGTAGTGGATGTAAGAAGTAAGCCAGGGCTGAAAGAAATTTTCTCAGAGCAGTGGCAGAATTTGCACTGGCATGTGAAGGAAACTGCAGTTAGCAGAAGGAGAGGGAGGGAAGAATGCTGCGATTCTGCTGAGGTGGAGAGGAAGCAGGAGAGGGGCTGAGGTCTGAGAAGGGGATATGCATAAGTTTCCAGTAGGTGACCTGGAGCCGTGTATATCTTTCAGGTGAGCATCCTCACCTGCCATTGAAATCAATGAGACTGGTATGTGCTCACTAACCTTCAGGAGGGGCTCAGCTCTTTACTGGACCAAGATCCTTGTAAAGTTTATAGTGAATTAGGCATGACTCCTTACCTTATCAGGTAAAAGCCACACAGCTCTTAAGCTTCAGAGCAGAATGTCTTAAGGTGTACAGGGAAGAGGTTGCCTTGTGCAGACATTTTAAAGTGTGTAGGACAGGGCCATTGGTGTCTAACCTAGCATTTCCATAGTGTGGAATATCTAAATGACTTAAGAAAAAAAGAATCCTAGGAAATTTCATTAGAAAACAAAGTTGAAAGTGTTAAGATTGCCCAGTTAATTGCTCAGAAGTAAGAAAATGACAAAATTACAATTGCACCTGGAGTCTTAACTCTTTCCCTCCTGCACCGTTATGTTTGGTAAAATACATGATATATTATCCTAATATTGTATAATTTTAGGTACACAAGTGTAACCTTGAAGAACTGGGTGATTTTCTGTGCATGCCAAACAACCCTGTGATTCCTTGGCTTTTGACTGCTTAACAGAGCAACCTTAACATTCTCCCTGTGTTGCTTTTTAATGGAATTTAATCTAATTAAATTTAAATATTTAATTATTTAGTGTCAAGATTTAGGTTAATCTTTGGAAGCAACACAGGGATAATCAGAATTACTAAGTATGTACTAATTTCTTGCCTGAGGTAATTAAGGGAAGTAACTTTATTAATGGGGCTACGTGACAGGAGCACTGCCTGCTGCTACTTACAGAATTCTTTGCTCCTCTGGGTGGGTGACTGTGTACTCTGCCCATGTGGCAGGATAGTACAAAACCATATATTAACTAAAAGGGAATAGATTTTCAGGCCCTGTCTTGATTTTCTTAAACAGACAACAAGAGAATATTAACATTGTTCTGTAATCAGTCTTTGGAAAGGATTGGTGAGGATAAAAGAATTCAGAAGACAAAGTTGAAAATTGAGCATAAACTGTACAAGGAACCCAGAAATCTTAAAATAAATCAAAACTGAACAACCCCAAAACTAAGGATCAAAGCAAGAAAAACTGGACAATTCACTTGTCAAAAAGAGAAATTACATCCATAGAACAAGCTGCCTGAAAAAAGGTCTTTACTGCTAAGTCATGCCACAAAAACCAGGTATTGTACAATTTGCATTTCAAATTAAGGTGCTTCTGAGGCACATAGAAAAGCCAAACTGACTAGGACTTTGCAGAAATTTCATGCATGAGGTGTAATGTCTAACAAAATACAAGTACAGAACACCGTAACCAGTGAAAAAAAGTGAGGAAAGAAGCAATTGCAGAACTTAAAATGAACAGTAACTGAATCCTACTCACCCTGGGAGAATAGGGAGATATAATCACACTTTATCTCTGGTTGAACTAAATTATTTATTTAATGGTAGAAAAATCCTGTCTGAGTAACAGAAAAGCTGTATGCAACAGGCCCCAACAGGCTCTCTCACAAGTGATTTCCCATTGTGAAATAGCATTCTCCAAAGCTAATTTCATAATAAAATAAAGGCTGCTTCCAAATGATTTTCACTTTTAAAGTTGTCGTATTTAAAATTGAATGGTTGCCTTTTTCTGTTGTAAGTGTCCTAAGTGGTGAATGGCTTTTCAATTTTTAAAGATTTTTTTTTATATCCCTTTCTCTTTTCTGCCTGATTTCCCCTCCCTCTGATCATTCCATCCCACTCTTTGTCCTTTTCTTCTCTCTCTTTTCATCTCTACCCTTCATTTTATTCCCCCCTTTTGTGCTTTAAAAGGCCCTCAACACATGTTGAGTGCTATAAAGTAAGTTAGGCCAGTTGTCAAATCTGTTTGGCTAATTCTTGTTCTGATGAGAACATAGTAGCATTGGTAAAAAAATTTCCCCTGTTACAGCTAGTTTTGGAATCCAAGTAATATAAGGGCCCCAGTTATACCTGTCCATGAACCATATCATCCCCATCACAGACTCCTGGCTGAAAAGGAGTCCCCAGTGGATGTAGCCAGTCCCCCTGGCTCTCTCCCTGCAGCCTCTTGTGTATGAGTCTGGACAAAGAGGAGTGGCAGGTGCATGCTGTGCTCCAGCTGGTGTATGGTCCCTTGGGGACCATTGCTTGGTGGCACGAGTTAGGGGCTAGCACAGAAAATCAGGGAGCTGTTAACTGGTTGTTCTCATTTTCACACTTCTGCTAGCCCATCCTGGATGGCTGTGTGGAAGAGGGAAGCCATCCTGTATAGGCAGACCCAGTGAGGCACCTCTCCTGCTTTCCCATGGGCTCCTACAGCCTGCAGTGATACAAGCATGCAGTTATTGGAACAGCTGCTGCAGCACAGGGACAACAGCTCCACCTGATCCTGGCTTAGATGCAAGCTCTCTGTGAGGTAGAGCTGTGCAGAGAAAGGCCATTCCATTTCACAGAGGGTTTCAATATTTCAAAATTTGGCACTTCCAGGCTCCTGCTCCTAGTCATCCCACCTGGCAAGCTGAAGGGAAGCCAGGACCCTGCAAGCTCTTTCTAACCTGGAAACCTCAGCACTTGAGTGCTGTGTCTTCCAGGTTCCCAATTCGCCATCAGGCACTCTGATGAGGAACAGGAAGCCTTGCGAACTCTGTTCTGTGGCAGCACACCTGGTGAGTTGTGTTGGAGCTGGGTTCCTGGAAGCCCTTGGTGTCCCACTACTTGGCAGCCTGGGAGCTTTGGAACTTGGGAGTTGGGGCTTCCAGACTCTCTGTTCCATCTTAACCTACCAGGCAAGCTGGCGAGAGGCCATGCCGGCAAAGTGGTAGGCAGCCAGGCAGCTTTCGAAACGTGCCTGGTTGGCACAGTCCTGTTGCAGCTTTGTTGAAAATGGAACCGCCTCCATTAAATGTTTTGATTTCAACATATTGGCTTTCTCTGATGAAAAAAATGTTCCACTGGAGAATTTCTGACCAGCTGTATTCTGGAGCATCAGTGGAAGGCTGTTGGGAAGATGGCACCGCTTTATTGCCTCCCCAGTGCTTCAGGTTAAAAGAGAGGGACCCGTTCAGGGAACACGTTTCAATTTGTAAGCAAATACTAGTTTTCTTCTTAACACACACACCCTTGAGGACTACAGTGTAGCGCCTTGAAGGCCCCCGGTTGGAAACCACTGTTCTGTGGGTGGCGTTGAATATGTGTCAATGGTTGTAGTGTCTATTTGAGATTCCTTGGGAGTTGAATCCATGCACACAGCTCTGGCATACATCCGAGTATTCTTTGGGGTTACTGGTGAAATTTAAAGAATGCTGGGGGTCCATACTGATATCTACTAAAGCAATAAAGATTATGATGTGCACAGTACTTTTTTGTATATTACGTGTAAGCCACATCACTGTGCCTAAATACATAATATGTGAGTAATATACGATATGTACCATAACATTTGCTAGTTAGCAAATAGTTATAGAGTCACTGTCATGAAAGACATAAGGTTGCAAGACCATTTCCATTTTAAGATCTCGTTAAGAGCCCCTTCTATCTTTGTTACAATAACTCCTTTTGGCCTGCAAACTTTTAGGTATTATTCTGTGCCAAAGTGATTTTTATGGGGCATAAAATTTAAAGCAAACCATTTACACAAATTCAGGGAGTTAATGCTCTTAATTTTTCCTTTCTCTTCCTCACCAACTCCTTTCAGTCCATCTTTCCAATCCCTTTTTACTTTTTGTTAACTGGTATAGCTTAGTATGTCGTACTGTGAAAGAGTTTTAATATACTAGAGATGGTGTATACTTTCAAGAGGTACTGGAATAAACTACTCGATTTTACTCAGTCTTGATGTTGGAAAAAAGCTATACATTATCTTCCTAGATGCAATCTGTGCAAAAATTCAGCTTCTCCAATAACACAGTGCATGGAGGAATGCAAAATGTTCTGAAACAGCAAGTCACCTGCAGTACCTAAAACTTAATTGTAAATTACATTTGAAACAGCTTTTAAGTCTTTTGTCCACTAGATTTCTAGTTTTCCTCTGACATAGACTGATCTTCCCTCAAAGACTTAAGGTCAAACCCTAACACAGTGTGAATTCATGTAACTCATTTATTCATGGAACTCCTGGTCCAAGAATAAATGACTATTCAATGGTGGTCATTTGACTTTCCTTTGGAACACAGCTCAAGGCTACAAGCAGATGAAATAGAAAAAAATCATTAAGGTGGTGCTTCAGGCAAGCTGCAGAAAAGAACTCTGGCCTGTTTTTACAAATTTATTTAAGCTGTGCTAGATAACTGTAGCCTCTGTTACTGAAACAAGTAACTCTTATTCTGTTTGCTCTCCACTGCAGTTTAGCTGAGTATGCTCACCAGAGCCTGAGTAACAACTAAACTGGGAATCGCATGAGAAGAGTCTGGAGTCAGTAACAAAGCTTGCTATAATTTTCTTGTTTTGTTCTTTCTGTTCATTTTAAACGCTTTTAGTTTCACATACCACAGCTTGATGATCAGTGGGACCAGGACAGATTGATAGTTTACCTAATATTCAGTACATGGAAAGACTCATTGCAAAGGACAGAAGTCCAAGAAGGCAGAACTATTTGTTCACCCTATTAGAAAATAATGTGCCACAACTCCCTTGTCGTTTTGACACTCCCTTATTCATAGAATAAGAGAGTCAGATGCTTTATCTGCAAATTGAGCATTCTTTCGCTGCATAATGTAGTGATAGGGCAAATGTAATCTTTGTGCAAATTGTTCTTAGAGGATCAACAGAGAAATCACATACATGACTCTTCGTAAAGTTTTATGAACTGTGGCAAACAGAACTGTGCCAGGATACACTTGAATCTTTGTGGCTATATCACCTTGTTCTGTGATCACACCAACTCTTACAAGCTAAGCAGCCAGAAAAATTCAATGGGAGATCTGGAAGGAACACTTGGATGCTGCAAGAAGTATCATTAGTAATGTGGGAGATAGTCCTCTTTTTTCTGAGTTAGTACTGAACCAGGGCTCGTGCTGTGGCTCTTAATATCTCTCCTTTGATTCTTTGTCCTTGCACGCCACAAAGATGTATAGATGGCCTGTGACATAGAAAGTGGAAAGGAAGAGGATAGGTTATCAGTAGCCGAAAACTACTGGCTGTAGCATAAATACATTTTTGAAATTTCATGGCATGGCTTGAAGCAGAACACTAATTTGCAGAACAGTTCCAGCTAGTAGGCAGAATCTGAGTTTTCTCTGCATAGATACACAGTTACTGTGGTGTCTGAACTCTCTGTTGGTCTGTGTGAAAAGTTTTCAGCCTACTACACCAATTTGAACGCTCAGATTTTCTGCATTTGTGATGGTCGATTCTGCATTCAGAGTGGACAAATGTGATACCTTCTTTGCTTCAGCTTCTGCCACCTTGAATCCTTGAGGGGCTGGACATGCTTGGGGAGTTTCTGGCTGCAACTTGCATTTTGGACCCACATCCATCATGGCTGATGAGAGCTTTTGGGAAGGAAGCATTGGTTCACTGTGGGTGAAGATGATGGTCAGTGCCCCCCTTGAGAGGGCAAGGTTCCATCACCTCTTATATACGTTTCTGTTACATACTTACTAAATAAACCAGCCCCCGTATTTTCAGTCTTGCCTATTATTGCCCTGTTCCTACCCTATTATTTTAGGATGGTAGAAGGCAAGGGGCAGGTAAGGTAGAATATTGTTTGTTTGTTTTCTTTCGATTGAGAAGAAATTAAAAGTACCCACAGCAAAACCATTCTGGCAATACAAGTAAATCCTAATTATCAGACTGGCTTGGGGGACATATCTGGATTTTATATAATCAAGATTCAGATATGAGTTTATCTGTACTTGAAGTACATGGAGTTCCTTGACTCTTTTCAGTCTAGCTTTAAGCCAGCGTATGGCAGAATCTGCAGTGATCTAATTGATGGCTGCTCTCATCACAAGAGACCATGATCAAGAGTCCATGCTGATTCCTTCAGCTCTACCAGTTGCCTTTGATACTGTGCATGAAGACATCTGATGGTTACGACCTAGACGTGGGCTGTCTGATCTAGTGGTCCAAGCAGGAGTCAGGCTGGGTCAGATATCAGTAGGTCAGAGTCTAAGATAGGCCAGAGGGCATACCTGAATCAAGTGTCAGAAGGCAGGCAGGATCAGGTTACCAGGAGATCAGAAGCAGGAGAACTACAAATCAATAACCAGAGTCAAGCCAGGGGAGCAAGAGTGGGAGTGGAATCAGGAGCAGGAAGCACAAGGCTCACAGTCCAGAGCAAGGTGGGTCCCTATTGTATGGACAACTTCCTGTTCTTGTGCTGGATTTATATAGAAGCTGTGGACCAGTCAGGTTCCAGGTTCCAGCATTCTGCCAGTCAGGTTCCAGGACTGGAGTCTTCTGTCGAGGTTCAGCTTCTGCCCTAGCAACTGTTAGCAAGTTGTTGTGTGGCAGGTTGGAGCTTACTAGGTCCTAAGAGTCCTATGGCTCCAGGTTTGAGACCTATGGTCCCAGACAATGATGGCCGTTGGCATTTGCAGGGTAAGATTATGTGGAGTTGTGGACCGTGGACCCATTGGTCTAGCTTAGGGCAATTCCTCATCTGCCCCAAGGCTTTCTTATGTGACCTACTACAAGGTTCTGTTCTGTCGCCCTCCTGTGCATTGTTTTTGTGAGAACGTTAAAGGAGATAATGAGGTATTATATGGTGTGGTGCCATCAGTATGAGGGTGACATTGCGCTTTAGATCTCTTTATTATCCTTTCAGGACAGGGCATTCTTTTGTCTTTCCCAATGTCTGACTGTTGCTTGGATCTGAGACATGAACAGGAAATATGACTGAAGTATTGTTAGTAGGTTATTGAAAATGTCTTGAATATAATCCATCTGGAAGGGATGGTAAATAGAATAACTGCCACTTCATCAAGGGGATTTGGCCCTCTTCTGTTACCAAGGTTTGCAATCTGTGGGTCTTGTTTGTTTCTTGCCTGTTTCTGGTGCTTGTATACCAGAAGTGACCAAGAACAATCTTGTACAGAAGCATTGAAATATTTCAAGATATATTAGACTTTAAAGCCATGAATATTACTATTATTCTTTAATTATTATTTTATTAACATGGAACTCAGGTAGCCACATCAGACATGTGACTTTGCCACACACAATTGATATATACAGGTTATCCCCAAAAAGTGACAAGGTATATTTTAGAGAGTTCAATATTTCCAATTTTACTGGGAATATTTATGTCCCTCTCTCTGTAAAGTCCAGTGCCTTAGTTATTGTCAATCCAACTGTACAGAGCTGAGAGACAGCCATAAGCTTTTCTATATCTGGACATTTCACAAGTTGTAAAGTCTGATCTTGGGCATTTTCAGAGCTAGACGTGAATGCAGGATCCCTTTGGGAAGCTGGGAATTTCTCCTCTATAGAGCACCCATTTCCATCCATGCATGCTGCAAGATATTGAACTTTGAAGTCATTACATTTTTAGGTATAAAAATACTAATACAGGACTGAAAATTTGCAAAGGTGGGTTACCAATATTATCCTCATTTTTTCAGATGGAGAAGCTGAGGCACAGAGCTGTTAAGTGACTTACCTCACACAGCAAGTCAGTGACAGAGTTAGGAGTAGAATCCACAAGTGTCCTGACTTCCTATCTAGTGTCACATTTCCACCTAGAGCCAGACCTAATAAAAGGAAAGAAAAATTCTAGAGAAGTATGGAGCCCCGGAAGTTCTGTTTCCCCCTAATTCTGGCTCGTAAGTGGTTTATTCAGATGAACTGGTGGGGCCTGAATGGGTGGTTCCTCGTCCATTTCATCTGTCTCTTCTGTCTTCAGCTGAAGTCTCTCATAGGCCACAGAATCTGTTTGACTGCTATAAGGTAACTTTTATTTGGTTCACTCACAGTTCTCTGAGATCTCTCCTACCCCTTCTTTTTCTCACCACCCAAAAAGAGTATTTACACAGGTAACTTTACAAGTTTTATCATCATATACCAGGTAGTCCTAATGACATTAAACCCAGAGAGAGAAGATTGAATGGCTTGTACTGTCATAGGCCTGAGATCTTCCATTAACTTATTCAGTTGTCCCTTTCTGTATTTTTTTTTTTATGCACTGCAATTGATGGTTTATACCGGGTTTTAAAAGAGAAATGTTTTAAATGTTTTAAATGAAATAATTACAATGCACTTCTCTCCTCCTGCGTTTTTGAATTTTGTAATAACTTCTTTGTTAGAGTAGCAAGGCGGAGTGGCCTCCCTCCAAACTGGAGAGCGAGGGCCCACTAAACTCTCCATGGTGGGTGGAGCCAAATCTGCCCCGCTTCCCTCACTGGAAATACCAGGGCGGGATAGTAAGTATAAAAAGAGCTGAGTAGGTGCTGGACCATGGGAGAGAGTAGACGTCTCTTCCAGGGAGCAGAGTCCTGTGCAGGATCCCAGACCAGCCCCTGAGGAGACAGAAGACCCCAAGGAGGAACTGCACTGACCCCTGCCTGACTGTGAGGCAATAAGACCAAGCCCCTGCTCGACAGAGCCCCAGTGGCTAAGTGGGGTAGGAAGTAGCCTGGGGGAGCCATACCTTGAGTCAGCTGTGCTGCCAGGAAGCAAGGCAGCCTGGTTCAGGGGCTTTCCCCATTGACCCAGTGGCAGGACTGCCCACCACAGATAGGGCCCTGGGCTGGGACCTGGTGGAGTAGGGTGGGCCTGGGTCTCCCTGCCCCTCCCTGCAGCTGCTATCCCACACCTGGGGTGGTTGCAAACTCATCCTAGACCAAGAGGCCTGTACCTATAGACTGTCCCAGCCAGAAGGCTTGGGCTAAAGATTGTTAGTGTTGTGCCCCACCCAGAGGGTCAGAGCCCCCTTATAGACTGCCATTATAGACTGATAATTGCTGTCTGTCCCAGCCAGAAAGCTCTGCGCTAAAGACTGTGCTCTGCCACGCCCAGAGTACTGGAGCTTCCCCCTATAAACTATTGTTTACCATCTTCCTGTAGCGAGGCACAGTGGCCTCCCTGTGCCCTCGAGAGCAAGGAACCACTAATCTTGCTGGAGAATGCAGGCATTGCCTGAAACAAGGGGACAAGCCCAGTGCAGCAGCAAATTGAATTCCCCCCTCTGCTGGACGATAAAACGGTGAACCTTCCCGACCAGGAAGAATGGAGGTTAAGAAACTCATCAAGTGGCTTGCTGAGAGCCAACAGCAGCAGCACTTGGCACAGCTTCAGCTTGAGCACTTTTGAAGCCAGGATACTGGCCTAGATGATACAATCTATAGCTGTGTCTCTGTGGTATTAAGTTTGAGGGTTTTCTCACCCTTAAAAAGAAATCATATGACATGTGTTATCACAATGTTAAAATCCGAAATATAGCCTTCCATCGTCATCACAGCATCATTTTCACTAGTCGGTCATGCAATTTTTATACACCCATTATATGCCATATGTGAAATCTCCATGCACACACACATACACTCCTTTACGATTTTTTAAAAACATTTTATCCTGGTTTATTTGTGGCCTTCTGTTCCTGTCAACTGTTTTTGCTGTTGACCACTGCTGCCTCAAATAGTGGTTTACAAAATTTAATTAAGACTCTCTAATGTAATATCGGAATTGTTATTTCCTTTTGCAGTTGATAATTGCAGGGCTACATTTTTCTCATGAAATCTTGTAAGAGAAATATTCTGATGATGAAATTACTTTCAAATTGACTTCTTTCTGAAAGTTTTTTCTATTTCTGTTGTACAAATTATTAGATTTGTGTGTCTTTATATATCAGGATGAGTGAAGGAAAGTTGATGTATCCCTCTACTATCTCTTTTTCTTTGAAAACTGTCATCTTTTCTGCAGTTTATATCATTCTGTAAAAAAATATTTGATTTAATAGGGTATTCCCAGGAGAAATATTTTGTTAAGCTCGCTAGGGTTGTAAATACCTATGTGTTATATAAAGGGAAAATGTCCTTAAAAATATTAATTTTCTCAAAAACACAACAGTCTGGAAATTCTAGGGTAATGTTTACATTTTAAAGAAATCCCAAACTTAATGAAGCAGAGCGTGCACAGTTAAGCTTACTGAAAGAACCTTAACTCTGCCCCCAGCTCCTCTCCACCTAACACCCTGCATACTCATCTTATCTGAATTTAGAAACATTTTTATGGCAATTTTGAAGGACTTTGAGAAGTACGGTTTTAACTCTGCAGCTCTGAACCTCTTAAATATCCTAAATCTGCCTGTTGGTTTAATTCGCCTATGAAACTGAGGGATTTTGGCGTACACAATTTGAGTGTACAGTTAGTCTATCTGCACTAGGAAGGTAGTACAGTTAGATCACTTGCACATCACAACTAGGATTGTTTCCTCTAGCTTTTTTGTGATACAGGGGCAGAGCTAATCAGTCTCCTTAATTTTATAAATTGACACTTTCTAATGTTGGATTTTTTAAAGTTTAATTTTAATCTGGAATTTCCAGACTTTTTACTGTAGTATTTTAGGATAAATAGTGCATTGTCTTATTTTTCCCTCCTTAAGTAACTGATAAATATTTACAGCCAAACAGTTTAATGAAGTTTTTGCGTGGAAATTGCCTTCATTTAAAAAAAATGTTAAGAATTGCTCAGTGACAGGAGTCTCCACAGAGCTTGAGAGAAAAATTGAATTGCAGGTCACCACCTCTGATTCTCCAGTGCAGCTCCACTCCTCTGTCATGAATTATGTACCACCATCACAAGAAGTCTCAACGAGATCTTAAACTGTGCTCTGCAGGTCAGCAGATTCAGGTTCTGAAAGATCAGAGAGGGAACACATTCTAGGGTACATTCCTGCAGCACTTGTCATTCATGTGAGTAAGGACTGCAGATGTGGCACTGTTGCCTGGTAGATACACCCCGCCATGGGGTGTCTGGTTGCAAGGGACAAAATAGGGGTTATGGCTCAAGTGGCTAGACAAGATACTGCTGTCCTAGTCTACAAAACAAAGCAGCGCAACCTAGTGGCTAGAGTCCTCGGGGCTGCCTTTGCTCTTGGGGCAGCGCGGCCTAGTGGCTAGAGTCCTCAGGGCTGCTCTTGCTCTTGGGGCAGTGTGGGCCAGTGGCCAGAGTCCTTGAGCAGTGCCCCCACACTGCAGTAGGTTTTGGGTATGGTAGGGGGACCCTGGCCCATCCTCCTTCACCGGGTCCTGACCTAGTGCCCTGTGAAACCAGTAGTCCACAGTTCAGCTCTGTTTCCTATTTTAGCAGTCACATTCCTGGGTCGCTTCCATGCTTCCATGCTTTCTGCTCTGTCAGTTCTCGTGGGATATTGGCCTTCCAGCTCACTCTTGTCCTCCAGGGTAATCAGGGGTTCCGCCATCGATCCCATTGGCTCGGCCTCCACAGTCTGTAGCTCCAGCAATTCCCTGGCAGGAGTCAGCAGTGTGCGTCAGCTCTCCTCTTCAGCCAGCCCAAACTGAGCTGGGCCACTCCGTTTTATATTCTGTCTCTAGGCTGAGCATGCCCAGCAGGGGTGAGGGGGGCGTGGCCTCTTCAGCCCACAGTGTACGGTTAACCCCAGCTGGGTCAGTGCAGGGTCACAGGCCCCTCTGAAGTTAAATGTAACAGTTACTTTTATATAGTTTTACAGTTTGCTCCTTTACATCCATATAAAAAACTCTAAATGCTCCAAAATACTTTACCTGGAGTAACGTGGGGTGTTAGGATATAAGCTTTTTCAAATTCTTGCACTGAAACATAGCAACAAAGCAGCAGCAGTAAATATTTATATTATGATGGTGTCCAAAGGCCCCATTTGAGATTTGGGCCCCATTTTCCTGGGTGCTCTAAAACACAGAAAAGAGACAATCCCAGCCCTAAACGACTTACAAAACATAACTGAATTTCTATCCTGAAAGCTTTCAGAGTAGCAGCCATGTTAGTCTGTATTCGCAAAAAGAAAAGGAGTACTAGTGGCACCTTAGAGACTAACCAATTTATTTGAGCATAAGCTTTTGTGAGCTACAGCTCACTTCATCGGATACATTCAGTGGAAAATACAGTGAGGAGATTTATATACACACAGAACATGAAACAATGGGTGTTATCATACACACTGTAAGGAGAGAGATCACTTAAGATGAGCTATTACCAGCAGGAGAGCCGGGGTGGGGGGGGAGAAAACCTTTTGTAGTGATAATCAAGGTGGGCCATTTCCAGCAGTTAACAGGAACGTCTGAGGAACAGTGGGGGTGGGAGGGGGGAAATAAACAAGGGGAAATAGTTTTACTTTGTGTAATGACACATCCACTCCCAGTCTCTATTCAAGCCTAAGTTAATTGTAGCCAGTTTGCAAATTAATTCCAATTCAGCAGTCTCTCGTTGGAGTCTGTTTTTGAAGTCTTTTTGTTGTAATATTGCGACCTTTAGGTCTGTAATCGAGTGACCAGAGAGATTGAAGTGTTCTCCGACTGGTTTATGAATGTTATAATTCTTGACATCTGATTTCTGTCCATTTATTCTTTTACATAGAGACTGTCCAGTTTGACCAATGTACATGGCAGAGCCGCATTGCTGGCACATGATGGCATAGATCACATTGGTAGATGTGCAGGTGAACGAGCCTCTGATAGTGTGGCTGATGTGATTAGGCCCTATGATGGTGTCCCCTGAATAGATATGAGGACAGAGTTGGCAACGGGATTTGTTGCAAGGATAGGTTCCTGGTTAGTGGTTCTGTTGTGTGATGTGTGTGGTTGCTGGTGAGTATTTGCTTCAGGTTGGGGGGCAGTCTGTGGGCAACGACTGGCCTGTCTCCCAAGATTTGTGAGAGTGATGGGTCGTCCCTCAGGGTAGGTTGTAGATCCTTGATGATGCGTTGGAGAGGTTTTAGTTGGGGGCTGAAGGTGATGGCTAGTGGCGTTCTCTTATTATCTTTGTTGGGCCTGTCCTGTAGTAGGTGACTTCTGGGTACTCTTCTGGCTCTGTCAATTTGTTTCTTCACTTCAGCAGGTGGGTATTGTAGTTGTAAGAATGCTTGATAGAGATCTTGTAGGTGTTTGTCTCTTTCTGAGGGGTTGGAGCAAATGTGGTTGTACGTAGAGCTTGGCTGTAGACGATGGACCGTGTGATGTGGTCTGGGTGAAAGCTGGAGGCATGTAGGTAGGAATAGCGGTCAGTAGGTTTCCGGTATAGGGTGGTGTTTATGTGACCGTTTTTTATTAGCACCATAGTGTCCAGGAAGTGGATCTCTTGTGTGGACTGGTCCAGGCTGAGGTTGATGGTGGGATGGAAATTGTTGAAATCATGGTGGAATTCCTCAAGGGCTTCTTTTCCATGGGTCCAGATGATGAAGATGTCATCAATATAGCGCAAGTAGAGTAGGGGCGTTAGGGGACAAGAGCTGAGGAAGCGTTGTTCTAAGTCAGCCATAAAAATGTTGGCATACTGTGGGGCCATGCGGGTACCCATAGCAGTGCCGCTGATTTGAAGGTATACATTGTCCCCAAATGTAAAATAGTTATGGGTGAGGACAAAGTCACAAAGTTCAGCCACCAGGTTTGCCATGACATTATCAGGGATACTGTTCCTGACGGCTTGTAGTCCATCTTTGTGTGGAATGTTGGTGTAGAGGGCTTCTACATCCATAGTGGCCGGGATGGTGTTTTCAGGAAGATCACTGATGGATTGTAGTTTCCTCAGGAAGTCAGCGGTGTCTCGAAGATAGCTGAGAGTGCTGGTAGCGTAGGGCCTGAGGAAGGAGTCTACATAGCCAGACAATCCTGCTGTCAGGGTGCCAATGCCTGAGATGATGGGGCGCCCAGGATTTCCAGGTTTATGGATCTTGGGTAGCAGATAGAATACCCCAGGTCGGGATTCGAGGGGTGTGTCTGTGCGGATTTGATCTTGTGCTTTTTCAGGGAGTTTCTTGAGCAAATGCTGTAGTTTCTTTTGGTAACCTTCAGTGGGATCAGGGTAATGACTTGTAGAAAGTGGTGTTGGAGAGCTGCCTTGCAGCCTCTTGTTCATATTCCGACCTATTCATGATGATGACAGCACCTCCTTTGTCAGCCTTTTTGATTATGATGTCAGAGTTGTTTTTGAGGCTGTGGATGGCATTGTGTTCTGCACAGCTGAGGTTATGGGGCAAGTGATGCTGCTTTTCCACAATTTCAGCCCGTGCACGTCGGCGGAAGCACTCTATGTAGAAGTCCAGTCTGTTGTTTTGACCTTCAGGAGGAGTCCACCTAGAATCACAGCCCCCCAACCTGAAGTAAATACTCACCAGCAACCACACAACAGAACCACTAACCAAGGAACCTATCCTTGCAACAAAGCCTGTTGCCAACTGTGTCCACATATCTATTCAGGGGACACCATCATAGGGCCTAATCACATCAGCCACACTGTCAGAGGCTCGTTCACCTGCACATCTACCAATGTGATCTATGCCATCATGTGCCAGCAATGCCCCTCTGCCATGTACATTGGTCAAACTGGACAGTCTCTACGTAAAAGAATAAATGGACACAAATCAGACATCAAGAATTAATAATATAACATTATTATATATTATTAATTATTATTATAATTATTAATATATTATAACATTATACATGTTATAATATAACATTATAACGTTCAAAAACCAGTCGGAGAACACTTTGATCTCTTTGGTCACTCGATTACAGACCTAAAAGTGGCAATTCTTCAACAAAAAAAACTTCAAAAACAGACTCCAAGGAGAGACTGCTGAATTGGAATTAATTTGCAAACTGGCTACAATTAACTTAGGCTTGAATAGAGACTGGGAGTGAATGTGTCATTACACAAAGTAAAACTGAACAATTTATTTGAGTATGAGCTTTCGTGAGCTACAGCTCACTTCATCGGATGCATACCGTGGTAACTGCAGCAGACTTTATATATACACAGAGAATATGAAACAATACCTCCTCCCACCCCACTGTCCTGCTGGTAATAGCTTATCTAAAGTGATCATCAGGTTGGGCCATTTCCAGCACAAATCCAGGTTTTCTCACCCTCCACCCCCCCACACAAATTCACTCTCCTGCTGGTGATAGCCCATCCAAAGTGACAACTCTTTACACAATGTGCATGATAATCAAGTTGGGCCATTTCCTGCACAAATCCAGGTTTTCTCACATCCCTCCCACCCCCATACACACACAAACTCACTCTCCTGCTGGTAATAGCTCATCCAAACTGACCACTCTCCAAGTTGTTTGTTAGCTCATCTTAAGTGATCTCTCTCCTTACAGTGTGTATGGTAACACCCATTGTTTCATGTTCTGTGTGTATATAAATCTCCTCACTGTATTTTCCACTGCATGCATCCAATGAAGTGAGCTGTAGCTCACAAAAGCTTATGCTCAAATAAATTGGTTAGTCTTTAAGGTGCCACAAGTCCTCCTTTTCTTTTTATCCTGAAAGCACGTCTCCTAAGAAAAAGTAGTTCCTTTTTGGTAGACTTGATTCAAACAGCACAGCTATCTTTTATTTATTTTGTTCATGCTTCTTTTTTTTTTTAAAGAAAATTTATTATTATTACTATTATTTACTGCTGGTGTTTATTTCATTGTTCAGCTTATTTTTCCTTTTCACTATTGGTTTTAATACCGTACATGATATATTCATCTAATTATATGCGAGTAAACTTTAAAGATCAAATCATGAATATGAAACATTTGAAGCAGTGAGATTTTTTATTTCGATGTTATATTATTAATTCAATAGCTGCATTATATACATTTCCAAGTTCCCAAAGGCAGGATAAAATTTGGGTTTTCAACTTCCAGAAGCCAAATCAGAATAAAAAAATATTAATTTAAAAATAATAACTTTTTAGAAATGAAAGAAAAATTCAGCATGCTTCTTTGATTCTCTCTCATGGCCACTGCTCTTCTCTTTCTGTTGAGAGAGATAGTGGAGGGGGGTGGTGGGGAGGACAGGCTACACTATCTCTTTGGTACTTACTCTAATAATAGGGAATATGTATCTGTGTACCTCACAATTTTTAACATGTTATAGTCTCACAACACCCCAGGGAGGTAGGGGAGTTGTTCAAGGAATTGAACCTGATCCTCTAAGGCAGGGGTTCTCAACCTTTTTCTTTTTGAGACTCCTCTCCCTCCCTCCCCCCCCCCCAACATGCTATAAAAACTCCGTGGCTCACCTGTGCCACAGTAACTGGTTTTCTGAATATAAAAGCCCGGGCTGGCATAATTGCCTGGAGCCTTATGCCACAGGGGCCCCCACAAAGCTACATTGCTCAGTCTTTGGCTTCAGTCCCATGTGGTAGGGCTCACAGCCCTGGGCTACAGCGAGTTTAATGCTGGCCCTGTTTGGTATCCCCCTCCCCCTGAAACCTGCTCGCAGCCTCCCCGGGGCCCTGGCTGAGTACCACTGTTCTAAGGCCTAAACTAGAACCCTTATCACTGGACCACCCTTCTTCTTCCCTGTCTTTTATGTTGTAGAAGAGAGGCTATGAAACAAATAGCTATACAGCTACTCTTTTCTTTCTGCAAGATTATTTTCTCATATAGTGGTTTAAAAGGTTTCAACATATATGGGCATTGTAACTGTAATTGTCACATTATACTGTGTGTTAGCCTTCGTTTTAACCATTTGGTATGTAAGATTAATGTACAAATATGACACAGTTATTTATAAATGTAGATTTTAATTAAATTTAGCTTCTGGTTAAGTTCCTCTTTAAAAAAATCATTTGATTCATTTACTCACCTCTGTATAAAGATTATGTGAGATTTGCTTTTTCTTCATCTAGGGTCTTCACCATCCTCATACACTTAAAGGTACTTTCTCTGTTTCTCGACCAAAAATGTTCCACGTATTTTCCTAGAACCTGAGTATTTGATCAGCTGCAATTTAGTATGCATTATTTTACTATTCACAGCAGCACTGATAGGGGATGCAGAACTGCCCATTCACTAGAATGTGGCACGGAGGAAGAAAAGACAAACAACTTCATGCTTTTAAATCAGCATGTTCAGTACAAACTCGTAGGTAAGTGTTTCACTTCACAGGTATAGGTAAAGAAAATATTGTTTAGCATGTCTGTTTGTTTCTCTCTTTCAGTTATTGTAATGGATGCATGCTAGATCCAGATTGTGGTCTCTGCTATAAACTGAACAAGTCAAATGTTGTTGACTCCTCATGTGTTCCAGTTAAGAAAGAATCTACAATGGCAGCAGCATGGGGCAGGTACGTCACTTTGAGAGTTTATATTCCTTAATTCATAACTGGCCTCAATCAAAATTTATTTTCAGACTGCTGTGAGCATTTATGCTTTCATTGAAAATGGTATTCTTAAACATCTTTCCAGAAAATTGATCTTTTGACTGGTATTTTTGACATTATTATTTCATTATAGTGTATAGTATACATTTCCAGTGTGAAAAAGGTCCCATGTAGACTTCATTTTTCAAGGAAAATAGAAGCTGTCTAGGAGTTGAAGTACTTGTGATGGTTGACTTAAAAGGTCACATCAGATTTTTCGGAACACTAATTGCAAAGAACGATGAAAAATTAGTACTCGTGCTATGACGGAATGATAGCTTTGAAAGACATTAATTATGCAGACTTCTGTGCTGCACAGATGAAGTGATTAAAAAGGCAAGATATAGTGGGTATGTTTGTGTATTGACACAGCTGTACACACATATGTTTAAGTGCTGCAACACGAATAGAGTGGCAAACCTCTAGGACCAACTCTAAGGACACTTTTCATTTTCCTGCTGTTTTGGATTTTTTCTTCTGAGACAATTTCCCCTCCCCCGCACGCCCTCCAGTTACATTTGAAGCTGTGAAGTTTCATTTTCTTTTAAACCTTACCTTTGTTCAAACATTTTAAAATTAAGACAAAGCTTATAGGCCTAGTCAGTCAGCTGAACAAGTCTAAAATGTCCGCTGCATGGTATGTGTGCAAGAATTTGTGGTTTCCCACATTTTTAAAGTGGCAACACTGTACACCTTGTGCTTGTGTGTGAATATATATGTGTACACACAGAGAGGTTCCCACTAAAATGTCAGCAGTTACTATGCCCTTGTGCATGAGACAGCAAAGCATTTACCTACCCTTAGAAAGATTTTGTATAGTTTTAACTTTTATCAGGCAATCACTGTAAGACCAATAACCTGTGATAATGTAGTGTAAAGTCTTTATCAACATGAGTTTGGGATGGTGTGAAGCCACAAGGAAATTATATAGGTCATCCACGACTGCTGATAAAACCTTTCTACTTCATCTCACTACCATGTATTTTGTTTATGCCACATGTTCCATAAAAGTGTTTTTAGAAAAGTTTTTTAAGTTTTTATTGGAGCTATTTTTTGTCTTTCTCCAACTTCAAAGTCAGGAGCCTTAGCTATGATGAGTCACAACTGCCTAGGGCTCAGAGGAAATGAAAATATCAAACTAACTAAGTAAATAATATGTGTAAAGTGTCTCTAAAAAGGACCTCATCTTTCTTCAATATACATTAAAATGTTATGTCCAATCTCTTGGGCTGTTCCAGGCATAGAGGTGAGTGATGTGATTCCATTAGATCGAGGGATATTATATTTATTCACTTATGAAAAAGCATCACTGCTGCTTTGCTGCATCACCATATTGTGGCTTGATTTTAAAAGTGGTTGGATAATTTTGTGACCAATAAAATATGTAGTTAAAAAAAAAACCTAAAATAAAGGCTATAAAATCTCATGTGTAAGGGACCAGGGTGTAGGCAGTCCCGGCTGGTGTTCACCAGTCAAGGATGGCCACGAGGCAGTAGCCAGTGAGCAGGGATTGGAATAATCATTAGAACTGGGACTGATAAACAAAAGGGTCAGAGTCAGCCTGGGGTTGGAAACCAGAGATCAGAAAGCGAGGTGTAGTCTGGATTCGCAGCAGTCCAGAAGCCTGCGTGGTTGTCCAAGACAACTTCCTGAAGCAACCTCCAGGGTTAAATAATGCTCATAAACCAAACAGAGGGCCACTGGGTGTTGTCAGTATTGATCATTAGGTGGTACTTCCTGTGGCGCCTAATCTCGAGAGTGTTCCTTGGATAGGGCTCTGTACAGCCTCCCCGTGGTGATGTGGGAATGTCAACTATCCCAGGCTCAACAGACCTCGGTTCTAGTTCTACAGAGCCGTACATCATGCTCTTGAGCATATAGTGAATATCTCCCCTGTAGCTCGCACCATCTTGATTTTCAGAGGAGCTCCCATATTCTTTATTTGTCATAATAGATCTTTCTTCATATTCAGAATCAACATTTGTTTCATGTACTCTACCATTTTAAGAAAGAAAAGGAGGACTTGTGGCACCTTAGAGACTAACCAATTTATTTGAGCATAAGCTTTCGTGAGCTACAGCTCACTTCATCGGATGCATCCGATGAAGTGAGCTGTAGCTCACGAAAGCTTATGGTCAAATAAATTGGTTAGTCTCTAAGGTGCCACAAGTACTCCTTTTCTTTCTGCAAAATACAGACTAACACGGCTGTTACTCTGAAATCTACCATTTTAAGTACCATCTCTGTAGCTAGGGAAGATGTAATAGTATACAGTAAGACTTAAATGGAGACATAAACTTGTTACTCTGAAAATCCTTCCTAAGAGGAGGAAAACCTACTACAATACTCACTGTAAGGGTGTGGGGAATAGAATCCAGATCTGCAGAGCTAGAATAGTTGATACTCACAGTGCCACCTGCAGGCCATGCAGAGCAACAGCCAGGGAGCTTTGTGGAAAACAGACACTCCCAAAGAACCCAGAGTGACAGTACCTTGCAGCCCTCTGATTGGCCAGCACCCTATTTAGTCCTGGAGGGTGCCCCAGGAAGTTGTGTGGGCAACAACAGAGACTTCAGGCCTGCTGCAACTCCAGACCTCACCTCATCTCCTGATCTCTGATCTCCAGTTCCAGCCTGACCCTGACTCTTGCCTCGTGACTCTATCTTGGTACTGTCTCTGACTCCAGCCTGACTCTGAGCCTGCCTCCCGATTCCAGTCTGGTACTTCGGCAGGTCTCCAATCCCAGACTGACTTTTATCCTGACTCTTGCTTAATGAACCCAGCTCTGGTGATTCCTCTGACCCCTGCTCACCAACTATTGTCCCTGATGTGTGAACCCCAGCCCAGCTGTGACCAGACCACCTAGGCTCTCGTCTCTTATAGTTTGCCTAGACCCACTTCCAACCTCCTCCGCAGGAGCCCATTAACAGGGATATGGAAGGGGTGGATCTACCATCACCCATTGGATCCCATGGTGTACCAGACCTGCAGGAGCGGGTCATGCAACTCCAAAGCAAGAACCATCTGCTGCAGTTCCAAGTGGCACAGCTCTTAGAGGAAAATCAGATACTCCTTGAGCAGTTAGCATGGTCCCAGGAAGAGAATTCTGTGCTCCAGGCTCAGGTTGGGCCACTGCCCTCTGTACAGGGCCCTGCAGTACCACTACCCAACGATTTGAGAGGAACTGCCAGAAGTTCAAGGGGCTCCTGAACCAATGCCGTCTCCTTTTCCTGCTTCGCCTTCTAATGTATCCCACCTACCAGGCCCACGTGGGACTAGCGATCAGTTTGCAGGCAGAGGAAGCACTGGATTGGACCTCCCTCCTGCTGGAGCAGGACAGCCTGGTGTTAATGGACTGGTATGCCTTCCTGTGAGTATCTTCAGTGACCTTTGACCACCTTCATTGCACTTGCTCAGCTGAAGCCGCAACTACGAGGCCCCAGCAAGGATAGGAGCCAGCTGCCTCATACGCTGCCCACTTCCAGAGCCGTCCCTTGGGTAGGGCGAATTGGGACGACTTCTGTGGGCCCCGCACTTTGGGGAGCCCCACAGGCCAGTGCAATTGGCCAGCATGGTCGGTCCTGGAAGACATAGGTGCAAGAACTAGGAGTGCAGGGAGTGCTGCTGCCCCGCCCGCCTGGGCTCCCGGCTGCCGCCCCACGCGACTGGGGTCCCAGCTGCTGCCCTGCGCGACCGAGGCTCTGCCACCCGCGTTTCGGTGCAATGAGTCATCCACCCGGCTGGAGCCATGAGCCGCTGTGGCGCTATGGTCAACAATAGCCCTGCGGTAGGCACCGCCAACTGCCAGCAGCAGCAGGCAGCCCAGCACCAGGCCAGATCTGTCCCGCCAGCCTGGCCACAGATGCAGAGTGGGGCCCCTAAGCCAGCGGGTACTGATTTGTCCCAAGCCCTGCAACCCACCGAATGATGGTCCTGCCCAGTTCCATCAACTTGTGGCTGACGTTGAATGGAATAAGGCAGCCCAACTGCGTCATTTTCAGTGTGGACTTAGTGAAGAAGTAAAGGATGGGCTAGCCTATGTTGAGACCCTGACCCGCTTGGGTGCTTTCATTAACCTCTCTCTCTGCACTGACAACTAGCTGCAGGAGCAAAAGGAGAGGACGGGCATCCTGCCACTGCTTCACCCACACCCTAGACCAAAAGCCTGAGCGCCCAATCATGAAATAATGTGGGTTGATCTGGCCACTGATGCTTGAGCCTGGAAGAAAAGAAACGGCAACAGCACAATAACTTACACTTTTACTGTGGAGCACCAGCACGTGCCATGGCCTCTTGCCCATTGCAGACCTTGACCCCTAAGGAATCAGGAAACAAGCAAGCCCAAATCATACTGGGTTTGGGGGTGCGGCCTGGGCACTACTGGAGCATTGTGCTCTGGAACTATCCCCAAGACCTGCAGAGAAACGCAATCCAGGATATGCAGGTCCTCCCCATACTTCCAAGTATGAATAAAGTTACATACCATGGATGATGCCAAATGGATTCCCCCTCAGTGGGCCTTGGTTGCTTCCAGGGCTACCGATGACTTCTTTAGAGGCTAAAGCCACTTGAGCACTACAAATCCCCCTCCATTAAAAGCATACATCCGTTCTTTTAGAAACAACTGATGTGTCCCTCCTGTCCTTGGGGCCAGTAATGCAGGAAACAGTACGTCTAGAGGCTGTAATCCAGGGCCATCAGGAAGTACAACAGTTCAATGTGATCCATTCACCACACTTCCCCCTACTTCTCTGTATCACTTGGCTGGAGCAACGTGGCCCTTGTATCTCCTTGCAAGAAAAGAGGATCAGCTTCCCATCTGAATGCTGCCGAAACGTCTGTTTATGCGCAACTGGCCCCAGTCCTCTGCTCCAGGCTCCTGTAGCTGATTGGAAGTGACAGCATGTGTGGGGGAACTCCAGATGGCAGTTAGCCAGAAGGAGTCACTCCTAAGCCTGAGTCCCTATCTTTTGAAAAGTATTGGGATTATGTGGAAGTTTTAAAAAGAAGATTGCAGCCATGCTACCTCCACACTTCCCCATAGATGGGCGAAGGTCCCTTATGGGTTTATGACTATGACTTCCCCATAGATGGGCGAAGGTCCCTTATGGGTTTATGTGATGTCCAATCCAGAACTGGCAACCCTTCATGTGTGCATCCAGGAAAACCTGGCCAACGGCTTCATCCAGTGCTCCACCTCTCCAGTAGGGGCTCTTATCCTTTTTTTTAAGAAACAAGGACAGAATGCTACACCTTTGTTTAGACGGCCCTAAACCAGGAGACCGTCCAAAACCGTTATCCCCCTGCCCTTAATCTTGGAGTTCCTAGATTGTGAGTATTGTAATAAAAACAAACCCTGCATTATTCTTCAGTAATGGCCCCTAAACATTATAAAATTACTGGAACTTGTAATGTTGTGGACTACTTCTGTAGAATACTGTAGTTATTTTTTAAATGTTTCCTCTGCTCCTATTTTGTAGCAATAACACTGCATGTGTGTTTACAGTGAATGACAATTATTCACAAGTACAGTATGTTCCAAATCAAGAATATCCGTATGGTGGAGGAAAAGAAGATAGAGATTTCAGTCCCTTGAGACTGCCAGCAAGGCTGTTTATATTGCAGAGGTTGCCATGGAAACCTGAGAAGAAAATTAGAGTATCAAAATGTTTTTACAGGAAAAATATGAGACATTGATTCTCTCAAATGTAGGGATGCCCGTGGCAGACAATGGTACCAGGGGATGAAAAGAACCCACAAAAATAAATCGAACCCAAACGTATGCCACAAGAAATGTGCAGCAAGCATAACTGTCTGGTTGACAGCAAGGAATTGGGAGGGGGGTGAGTTTCCATAGAGAAAAGGCTAGAAGAGATGTTGCATGTTTGATCTGTTACATAAACATGACTCATATGTCAGGTATATTTGAGGGTGAAACATTGAGGGACAGCTCATCTAACTCATTAGCATAGACACGGCAGGCCTTGGCATTTTTGTATGGGCCTGAAAAACAATTTTTGTATGCACCACCAACCTTCCTGACTCCTGTGTACAGTGATCACACCACTGTTCCCAAGGCCAGCCCAAATATTTTGAGGTTGGTTAGCAAGATTGTTCTGTACTGATTCATTTTATGTAAAAGGAAGGAAGAGGAATGGGAATCTTCAGATCACTACCAGCCACATTTTGTGAGAGAAGTGAGGGCCCAGCATGTGGAGTTGATTATTTTCAAACCTGTGCTTAATCCACTAGACGACGCTGCCTCTCTTGAACTGCTCCTTCACTTCCTAATAGAGGAACCATGGGCAGTCTATCACTGCAAACAAATCTGGGGTCTTCTCAGAAACTATGTGACTTCTGTTTGTGCATTTCATGGACACTCCTGCCCCAAGGCCAATCCATAGGGCAACAGGAAGAGATTTTAATTGTCAAAATATGTAAGATTTTATCTCTACAAGGAAAAAAGCTCGAGGGGCAAAAATAATGAGACCTGTAGTTACTCTTGACACATCTGTATCCTCAATACAGTGGGACTGTGCACGTGAGCCCACAAGATTGGCTCTGGGCACAGCCTGTGGATAGAAACAGATCAGCACCCATGGCTCTGACTTTATGTGCTAGGTAGTACATTGGCACTGAGGGAGGGAGACATTAGCAAGAGCTATGTGCATTTTACTTTTGTAGTCAGTTGGCTACAAGGATGTTGTTGGCACACCTCCAGGAATGCAAGTTCGCTATTCTGATTTTTTTTTAAAGTATCCTGGTTCATCGAAAGTAAATTGGACAATTAGAGACCAGATTTTGAGAGACCAGAAATCCTAAATAGATTCCTGCTATTGAGACATTTTATAAGTTTGTTTAATTTCAAAGAGATATAGGTATTACTGATCATCTTGGTTACCTGCCTGTGGGTGAAACTTTAGACAAAATACTTTAAAGGCTTTGTAAAGACTCTGGAAAGTTATACATTTATCCCATCTTTTCTATTAGACCAATACATATCAGTTAAGATTATTGAAAAGCAATTTAAATACTCTTTTATTTTGTGGCGATAGTAGATTTTCCTGGAGGGTTCAGCAGGTGGAGATCTATTAGCAAAGGGTCCTTTAGCTGTTTGTAAATGACCCTCCTGTATTTTTTTCATGTCCAGTACAGTGAGAAACTCATTACTACTCAGTTTTCCAAGCCATTGACCAATTTGTATAGTAGCTTCTGAAATATGACAGGTATACTATGAATCACTTTTTAAAAGACATTTTATTTATGATTAAAAATGTGTGTGTGTATTTGTATATTTAAAACCTGTGAGTCTCTCTGTTTCTTCATAGGAGATGCATAAATCCCCCTTGTACATCAATCTGAGATCAGTAAATACTCTGAGAATGAAGTTGTCGTCAATTCAAATGAAGTTGCTTGTTTCGCATTACAGGGAGTATCAGTAAAAATATTATTAGTGAAACTGCAATCTTCAGAACCTTTCTATAAAGACTTCCATTTACAAGTTATTTTAGTAAAAACTGAAGTACTGGGGAATCAGTTTCTCTTGTGGAGACCTCAGGTTAATAGATTATAGGCATGAATATAATTGCTACTGTATTTTTAAAATGGTAGCACAACAGAGTGAATAATTAATTGAAAAGGCTAGCTAGATCTGCCATACTGCCAACACACAAAAGGAATACATTAACTAATCAAGTACCCCCAGAGGGATTTCTTTCTGGGTAGTGTATGTGACCCTAATCTAATTATTCAGTCCACTAAAATATCCACAGCCTTTATAGGCTGCAGAAAACAGTATTTTGTTACTTTTCTTTTTCACTGGATCATTTTCAGAAATAAGAATAAAATATTTTCTGAATTAAGTAAATAGAGACTTGGGGAGAATACAGCGATTCTAACTGCAGATTTGCCAAAAGTTGAAAACTGCAGATCTTTGTGCAGTTGGAATCACCATTATTGGTGCAGTCCCAGAATAACAACATGGCTATATTGTCCCATTTGAGTAAATACATTGTGCAGAATAGTAATGTATAAAATACAAGAAAATATGAAAATAGAAATGAAAAAAAATGGTTTTTTTACTGTTATAGGTTCTTCAGATTTCACTATGAAGCCTAAAATCTGATGAACTATCCTTTTCTGATGATGGAGTGTGGGGTCACTTTCATTTTTCCTATGCTGATCCTGACAACTTCCATTCTTAAGAGGTAGCAGATATTTACAAATTGTGGATGTATACTTCAATATCATTTCCACTAACTATTAACAGAGAGAGCCAGCAGAACAGCAGGACAAAGCAATGTGTATATTAGGTCCACAATCACAAATAAATCTGCTGCTCTTGTCGCATTTATGGTCAGGTGGCCAGCAAAGTAGATGGTATTTTCATAGGGCTGTTAAGCGATTAACAAAATTAATAGTGTAATTAAAAAAATTAATTGTAATTAATCATGCTGTTAAACAATAATAGAATACCATTTATTTAAATATTTTTGGATGTTTTCAACATTTTCAAATATATTGATTTCAATTACAACACAGAATACAAAGTTTACAGTGCTCACTTTATATTTATTTTTATTACAAATATTTGGACTGTAAAAAACAAAAGAAACAGTATTTTTCAATTCACCTAATACAAGAACTGTAGTGCAATAACTTTGTCATGAAAGTTGAACTTACAAATGTAGAATTATGTACAAAAAATATCTGCACTCAAAAATAAAACAATGTAAAACTTTAGAGCCTACAAGTCCACTCAGTCCTACTTCTTGTTCAGCCAATAGCTCTGACAAACAAGGTTGGTTACAATCACAGGAGATAATGCTGCTTGCTTCTTGTTTACAGTGTCACCTGAAAGTGAGAACAGGTGTTTGCATGGCACTGTTGTAGTCGGTGTTGCAAGATATTTACATGCCAGATGCACTAAAGATTCATATGTCTCTTAATGCTTCAACCACCATTCCAGAGGACGTGTCCATGCTGATGACGGGTTCTGCTCCATAACGATCCAAAGAACTGCGGACCAATGCATGTTCGTTTTCATCAAATGCATCAGATGCCACCAGCAGAAGGTTGATTTTCTTTTTGGTGGTTTGGGTTCTATAGTTTCAACATCAGAGTGTTGCTCTTTTAGGACTTCTGAAAGCATGCTCTACACCTCATCCCTCTCAGATTTTGGAAGGTACTTCAGATTCTTAAATCTTGGGTTGAGTGCTGTAGCTATTTTTAGAAATTTCACATTGGTATCTTCTTTGCATTTTGCCAGATTTACAATGAAAGTGTTTTTAAAATGAACAATATGTGCTGGGTCATCATCAGAGATGCTATAACATGAAATATATGGCAGAATGCATGTAAAACGGAGCAGGAGACATACAAATCTCCCCCAAAGAGTTCAGTCACAAATTTAATTAACACATTATTTTTTTTAACGAGTGTCATCAGCATGTCCTCTGGAACGATGGCCGAAACATGGAGAGGCATATGAATCTTTAGCACAGCTTTCATCACGTAAATACCTTGCGACATCAGCTACTACAGTACCATGCGAACACCTGTTCTCACTTTCAGGTGACATTGTAATTAAGAAGTGGGCAACATTATCTCCTGTAAATGTAAACAAACTTGTTTTTCATAGCGATTGGCTGAACAAGAAGTAGGAAGGAGTGGACTTGTCGGCTCTAAAGTTTTACATTGTTTTGTTTTTGAGTGCAGTTATATAACAAAAAACCCTACATTTGTAAATTGCACTTTCATGATAAAGAGATTGCACTACAGTACTTGTATGAGGTGAGCTGAAAAATACTATTTCTTTTGTTTAGCATTTTTACAGTGCAAGTATTTGTAATAAAAAATAATATAAAGTGATCACTGTAGACTTTGTAGTCTATGTTGTAATTGAAATAGATATATTTGAAAATGTAGAAGAACAACCGCAAATATTTAATAAATTTCAATTGGTATTCTATTGTTGAACAGTGCAATTGATCGTGATTAATATTTTAATCACGAGTAACATTTTTGAGTTAATGGCGTGAGCTAACTGCGATTAATCGACAGCCCTGTGTTTTAACCATCCTGACCTGTCAGTCCTGAGGGTAACTTTTTTTTTTTAATTTACTTTAAGGGTAGATTACCTGTTGGGCCTGTCAACCTTGACAGTATCCCTTTAAATGGTTTTTAAAATAAAACATCAAGTTTTCATATATGTACATAAAGAATTCAGATTAAGGCAGGGTTTTTGTCATAACTGTCATAGAAGACAGAGATTTCTTGATTTTTAAAAAATTGGGGGGTGAGGGGCAGAAGAAATAAATAAATCCAGGCTTAGAACTGAGGTGGGGGGTGGGAGCGTTGAGGGGCAGGGTGCTGTTGTTGTTTTGTTTTATGTTATCCTAAAATGGCTGCTGAAATAAAAGCAATTAAGAGATCACAAAGCACAGTCTGGTGTGCAGTTATCAGGAGACCTGAGTTCTCAGCTCAGCCACAGACTTCTTATGTGACTCTGAGCAAGTCACTAAGCTACTCTGTGCCTCAGATCCTCATTTATAAAATAGGGATGTTTCTTTGCCTTGGGGGCGTGCAGTGAAGATAAAATCAATTAATGGTTGTGAGGTGTTGAGATACTATGGTGATGGAAGATAAGTACCCAGACAGATGGAAGGATAACGAACCAAAACCACCACCATCTCTGTTAAATATTTCTCTCAAAGAAAAAAAATCTGTAAGTGACCCAGAAAGTGATGCACTGCTTTGGCGAGTGCTCAAAATAGCCTCACTAACTACGTATCATGAAGCCATATGCAGAAATGTTGTTTGGTTAAGAGACTTTTGCTTTATCTAGGAATTTATGATTTCACTCTTAACAATATATGGTCAGCGTAGAAGAAGTGTTTGGTGCTAGAACTGCTGAACTATTCTACTGAACCTTAAACAAGGGGCACTGCTGTTGTGTTGCACAACCAGACAGGTGAATGTTTTAATAACCATTCGGTTATTGTATTTTCCCCTCTCTATATATCTGGGGATACATAGTATCTGTGAGGGAGTCTTATTAATTTGTTCTATATTCTTTACACATATGAAATTGAAAAAAGAAAACTAGGAGAAAATCTGTGTGACTTTGGATGATGACTTAATTATATTCCTATATCTTTTGCTTTTTTCATCATGTTCGTCCCATGATTTTCCGTAAAAGTTATCATTATAAAATTGCAATCCTACTTATAATTCACATGGGTTCTAATAGTAAATGCCCTTTCTGATAAAATGACAGAGCAAATTACTCCATAAAACCTACATAATTTTTTATCAGGTACATGTATTACCCTTAGGTTGCACTAAAACACACTTTGGTTTAGTCGTCTAATTTTTTTAATTGAATTTACTTTTTATTTTAGGGTCTAGAACATCTTTTTTTCATTCTTCCCACTGTTAACTTGTGTATTTCTTAAGTGCATAGTTGAATAATGTCAATTCGCAATATAGGAGGAAACAAAGGAAATAAATTTCAAAGTATAGAATATCTTATGCTGTTCTTCCAGAAGGATCTTTGTTAGCAAATAATTTTATTAACTTTTCGTTAGAGCCTTATGTTCAACGCAAGGTTTTAATAAAGTATAAGAGTACAATACCTGAAAACAAGCTAGTATTTTCTCACATCTGTATATGTTAGAAAGAGGATATTTAATTTTCTAATCCATTGATACTCAGCTACAGAAGACTGATGTTCTCTAAGGGAAGGAAAAGCAATGCTATCTTTCTTTAGTGTGTGGGGAAACATTTGTATCTTGTTGTCCATGTTTGGTTTATTCTTAATTTGTTTTGTCTTATTTTCAGAAAATCTAAGGGGACTTCATTTTTTGTCTTCTTCTCAGATGCCTGAAGCCACTTAATAATTATCAGACAAATATAGTGTGTGTGTATATGTACAGCATGTATGAAGTCAAGAGGCATAATCTTTCTGTGTGCGGTATTGCATTTTATTCTCTGCTGTATAGAAGGGAGGGCCTTTTATGAATATGCATGTTGTTTCCCCTTGTTTCATTAAACCCCTCAGCAGCAAGTCACTAGCTTTTCTCAACGATCTTCTATAAATGCTTCATGTCTTGCTAGGCTCCAGGTTCATTCCAAGCAAGACACTGTGTTCCATGCGAAATAAACAGCTGTAGCAAGTAAGTTATGAAGGGTATAAGGCTGCAACAGAAATAATAATACAGTGCTGGAAGCTGTCATGGCCACTCCAGAAGAGACAGTGTGAAGCTTGAATAGCATGAAATGGCATCCATTAGTTATAGGGTCCAATCCACAGCCATTTGAAATCAGTGGGCTTCAGATCAGTCCCTTGATGTATTTCTACACATTTTAGAATCAGGAAAATGGTGAGGCATTTTATTCTCTTTGTTAAAGCCTCAACATGAATGTTTGAGAAGATATCAGCTTCCAAATGGTCAGGATGGTGGCAATAGAAATTTAAATTAAAAATTAAATATGGAGACTGTATATATATATGTTCTATAGATGTAGATCATTCCCCATCCTAGAACTCCCCAGATTGTACACATGTCTCAGGCAATAGGAATATTCTTTGTTTGGGGATGGGCCAGATTCTGCGCTATGTTCTAATAGCGAATAATGTCCTTTTTGTAAGTTTCCTGAACCATTACGTAGAATTCTATAACTGGGATATGATTCTCTATTAAGCTTCGTAGGATGATTCCTCTATGAAAGGAGGTAATTTTTAAATAAATTCTATTGGACTTTTCCATAGAGAGAAACTGGAACAAAATCTGGTTTCAGATTAATTGGCCATGACACCAGGATGTTCCCAGTAAACAGGGAAATCTGTTCACCATCTAGAAGGTCAAAGGAAAGTTTTTATAATTTAACACATAGATGTGATTCTGAAATTCATTGATTTGTTGTTCCAGATCAAAATGAGTCAGTGGGTGGGATTTTCAAAGATGCCTAAGTGATTTAAGGGGCACTAATCCCATTGACTTTCATTGGGACTTGTAGTCCTTAGTCACTTAAGTGCTTTTTGACAATCCGACCCAATCACAATATAATAATGAGTTTCTGTTCCTGGGATAAAATCTTCTGTCCTTTCCCTCGTTTCATTCCTTTCTTAAATCTTTCCTTCCATCTTCCTCTTCACTTCTCTTTTTATTCTTTTGAAATGCTAGTTAGTGTTGAACAATCATTTGAAAAAAGAACAAAGGAAGAAGGGAGGGGAGAGAGAAGAGACAGATTCGTGCTTTGCTGGCAGTTTTTCTTGTTAATTGTAAGAATAGCTTCAAATTCTATAACATTTCAAGTAGCTGTGGAATAGGAGAAAATAAGTGGTCCTCAGTATAAAGTATCCACAAATCATGCCTTATGTGAGTAAAACGTTGGGTTATAATAATTTATATGCCAAGATGTTTAAATCAGTACTCTGCACAAGTGCAAGGACAATGCTCTGTGTCTCGAATTTCAATTCATATCCTGCAGAAATACGGAGGGTTTCAGTTGTCCTCTGCTCCCTTATAGTGGAGTAGAAGGAAATTAATCTTGTCTCCCTTTTAAATCATTCTTGCCCTGCTTCTAAACTTATGTGGGGAATAACAAACAAAAAATAACTGTAGAAGTAAATTTAGTGTTGCCCAGATACACAAAGGAGCACAAAAAAATCCAAACTGCTTTTCCAGAGTACATAAGAGAACTCCCAATCCCACTCTCAATGTTATTAGGATACATGGGGGATCACACAAATTCTCATATCCCATCTCTGCCAAAATACATGGTGGAGAAAGCTGAAAAACAGCCCCTGTATAGATATAATGCACAGAGTAGTCTGCTGGTAATCAGCTCCCCTGCCTGCTGTTACCTTTCCACCAGACAGCAGCTTTGCCTCTCCTTCTTGCTGTCTTCCTGGGATAGCTCTCCCAACAGAGAGATGAAAGAGGAGTTCTCATTCTCATCATTGCTGGGAATGGGTCCGATGGAGTGAGAAGGAGCAGGTACCTTTGCAGAAGAGGAGCCCCTTTTGTTTTGGATCAGACCTGGACCCAAAACAGAAGGAGCTGATTTGGAGCTGGGGCTTTGTGGATGAACTGCTCTAAAGCTCAGCAATGAGGAGGGGAATAAGATCTGAGGCTTTGGTTCATGCTCATCTGTAACATTAATCTCTCAATACAGATTTTTTTTAAAATCTCCTATAATGAATTCTACTGGGAAAAGGCATCAAACAGTTTTTGTTCACATTCATTCAATACTGACTTTAATCATCAAATTTAACATTCAAATTTAAACATCCAGAGGATGTTGTGAAGCCCAAAAATATAACTGAGTTCAAAAAAGTATGAGATAAGTTCATGGAGGATAAGTCCATCAGTGGCTATTAGCCAAGATGGTCAGGGACACAACCCTATGCTCTGGATGTCTCGAAACCTCTGACTGCCAGAAGCTGGGGCTGGCAGACTGGGATGGATCACTTGATAATTGCCCTGTTCTGTTCATTCCCTCTGAAGCATCTGGCACCGGGCACTGTCGGAAGACAGGATACTGAGGCAGCTGGACCATTGGTCAGACCCAATATAGCCATTCTTATGCTCTTGAACATATGACCACTCTATGACAAATTGACTGGGTAGTAGATCTTTTGCAGGGTTTCATACTGTGGAATTACTAAAGTAACCAAATCAAATCTTAAATTAAAATGTACTTTATTTTGAAAAAAAATGTGAAGGTTTGTGTTTTGTTAAGTGGCAAAGTCTATTCAGCAGAATAGAATCTTTCTCCTGATGGTTTCAGAGTGGTAGCCGTGTTAGTCTGTATCCGCAAAAAGAACAGGAGTACTTGTGACAGCTTAGAGACTAACAAATTTATTAGAGCATAAGCTTTCGTGGGCTACAGCCCACTTCATCGGATGGACACTTGTAGTGTAAACAGCTTTCCTATCTCTTCATTCTTCTACACCTTCATTTGGTGATCATGGTGCTGACAATTATAAGGGTTCTGTCTAACTCTTGCTAAATGAGGCTATGTCTACACTAGGACTTATGTCAGCAAAACTTATGTCGTTTGGGGGGTGTGAATATTCCAAACACACACACCCCCAAAGCGACATAAATTATGCCAGCATAAGTGCTAGTGTGCACAGTGCTATGTCGTCAGGAGACATAGCTTCTGTCGCTCGTGAGGATGGTTTTTATGCCAACGGGAGCGCTCTCCCATCGCCATAGAACGTCTTCACCACATGCGCTGGAGCGGTGTATCTGTACCGGTACAGCTGAACCACTGCAGTGCTGTAAGTGTAGACATGCCCTCTGTAATCATGTCATCTGATGTAATAAAGGTTATTATCTCTGCTCTTCTTAAAAGGAAGAAATCTTCATAAATGATCTGGAGGATGGTGTGGATTGCACTCTCAGCAAATTTGCGGATGATACTAAACTGGGAGGAGTGGTAGATACGCTGGAGGGGAGGGATAGGATACAGAAGGACCTAGACAAATTGGAGGATTGGGCCAAAAGAAATCTGATGAGGTTCAATAAGGATAAGTGCAGGGTCCTGCACTTAGGATGGAAGAATCCAATGCACCGCTACAGACTAGGGACCGAATGGCTAGGCAGCAGTTCTGCGGAAAAGGACCTAGGGGTGACAGTGGACGAGAAGCTGGATATGAGTCAGCAGTGTGCCCTTGTTGCCAAGAAGGCCAATGGCATTTTGGGATGTATAAGTAGGGGCATAGTGAGCAGATCGAGGGACGTGATCGTTCCCCTCTATTCGACATTGGTGAGGCCTCATCTGGAGTACTGTGTCCAGTTTTGGGCCCCACACTACAAGAAGGATGTGGAAAAATTGGAAAGAGTCCAGTGGACGGCAACAAAAATGATTAGTGGTCTAGAACACATGACTTATGAGGAGAGGCTGAGGGAGCTGGGATTGTTTAGCCTGCAGAAGAGAAGAATGAGGGGGGATTTGATAGCTGCTTTCAACTACCTGAAAGGGGGTTCCAAAGAGGATGGCTCTAGACTGTTCTCAATGGTAGCAGATGACAGAACAAGGAGTAATGGTCTCAAGTTGCAGTGGGGGAGGTTTAGATTGGATATTAGGAAAAACTTTTTCACTAAGAGGGTGGTGAAACTCTGGAATGCGTTACCTAGGGAGGTGGTAGAATCTCCTTCCTTAGAGGTTTTTAAGGTCTGGCTTGACAAAGCCCTGGCTGGGATGATTTAACTGGGAATTGGTCCTGCTTTGAGCAGGGGGTTGGACTAGATGACCTTCAGGGGTCCCTTCCAACCCTGATATTCTATGATTCTATGATTCTAAGACTTGTGTGGATTTTTCTTTCTGAAAGAACACAGATTTCTACACTAGGACTGCTGAATAATTCAATATCTTTGATTAGTTTAATTCACATGAATTATTATATGTGCTGCCTGCATCTGTAGCTCATTTCCTTGAAAATGAAGGCAATGACATTAATCCTTCACTGGCACAAGTTGAGCCAGAATTATTGATTGATTTGGTTCAAAGTCAGGTCCCCCTTTTAAGTTAATTCATGTGTTAATAAGGAAAAAGAAATGAGTACAACCAAGTACAAGGAATATTATATGTATATCTGTGGACTTCGGGAGATTTGAGTAAAGACTTATAGTTGCTTGTGTACATAGATTATTTTTCTGTAGCCTTCTTGCATTATAATGTATACTTTGAATAGGTGGTAAGGAGGAATGTCTTTAAGAATCTGCATGATTATTTGTCTATTAAGGCCTGTCACTCCAGATAATTTTCATTGCATTTAGCACTTGTTTTCTTTTTGTTTTAATACCAGGAGAGGCACCACGAGTAAATTATACCTTTAAAGATAATTTTTAATTTTAATAAGGCACCTTGTAGATGGGGTTCTGCTTGATTTCTGTTAGATTACAGGCTAGAGCATTAGAAACACTCTGGGCCATAAGGGAACTGGCAGCCATGTCATATAGGCCTCTAGTTATCCCAAACTTTTGTTGTACTCACAAATATTTCCAGATAGTTATAGGGTCCCTGGTATCTCAAGTGATGGTTATAATGTGATCATTCATCTTTGTGGGGTTTTTTTGTATAAAATTCCTTAACTTGCAATAGTCTTGAATACATTTTGCATCTGAATCCAAAGAACCAAGACAGAAGTAGGAGAATGACCAGTTACTACTCTAAACCATGAAATAATTGTCTGACTATAGATAGATACTTACATGAGGCTGGGTGAGATAATACCCTGTTTTGGACCAACTTCTGTTAGTCTCAGGGCTTGTCTACACTTACATTTTATAGCGCTCTAACTTGCTGGCTCGGGGGATGGGGGTGAAAAATCACCCCCCTGAGCGCAGCAAGTCTGAGCGCTTTAAAGCGCTAGTGTAGACAGGCTCCGAGTGCTGGGAACCATGCTCCCAGCACTTGGAGCTAATCCCCTCGTGGAGGTGGATTACCCAGCGCGCTCACACGACCACACTCGCACTTCAAAGCGCTGCGCTTCTGCGGCAGCACATTTAAGTTTCCAGTGTAGCCATGCCCAAAGAGACAAGCTTTCAAACTTACACAGAGCTCTTCTTCAGGTCTGGGAAAGGTACTCAGGGTGTCGCAGCTAAATACTAGGTGGAACAGATTATTTAGCATAAGAAGTTAACAGGTTGTAAGAGACCATTGAAAGTGAGGTAGGCAGTTAACACCTTTGCAGTCACAGGACAAAGGAAGATTAGTGGATTATAGATTGTTACAGTGAGCCATAAATCCAGTATCTTTGTTAAATCCATGATTTTTAGTGTCTCACAAAGTTATCAGAGTAGAAGCCATGTTAGTCTGTATCCGCAAAAAGAAAAGACTAAGACTAAGGTGCCACAAGTACTCCTTTTCTTTTCACAAAGTTATGAATTTAAGTCTCAGGCTTGTCTTTTGAAGGTGTTGTGCAAGTTATCTTTGAAGACAAGGACTCAGAGGTCAGTTACTGTGTGATAGTTTTGTGAATAGTGTACACCCCTGGGTGATAGGATGTTTTTGTCTTTTATCATATTTCTGTATGAGTTCATTCAAGAGCATAGTGATTGTCTCGTTTCACCCACATAGTTTTTATTGGGGCATTTAGTGCACTGGATGAGGTACACCACATTGTGATAGGCATGTGTAGGATCCAGGGATCTTGAAAGGTGTGTTGTGGGGAGTATTGATCATCATAGCAATGAAGATATGTCTCCAGGTTTTGCATGTGTTTGTTATGGCAGGGTTTGGTGCTGCCTTGAGTTGTGTGTGGAGTTTGCTTCTGATGATGAGCTTGGAGGGATTGTTTGAAGGCCAGAAGAGGGCATTTAGGAAAGATTTCTTTCAGATGTGGTCCCCACCAGATGTGGGTTGTAATTGTTTAATGATACCCTGTGTGGGTTCCAGAGTGAACTCTCACTGAAAAATGATAAAAGACAAAAACGTCCTATCACCCATGGGCAAACACTTCTCAAAAAACAATCACTCCGTATCTGACCGCTCAGTTCTCATTCTCAAAGAAACTTGTACAACAGTTTCAAAAGATGAGCCTAAAAGCTTAAATTCATAACTTTGTTAGGCTAATAATCATGGACTTAATAAAGACACTGGATTTATGGCTCATCCAGTGACAGATTGTAAACATAGTGTCAGAGATACTATTACAGGCATAAAGAAAAGGAGTACTTGTGGCACCTTAGAGACTAACAAATTTATTTGAGCATAAGCTTTCGTGAGCTACAGCTCACTTCATCGGATGCATTCAGTGGAAAATACAGTGGGAAGATTTATATACACAGAGAACATGAAACAATGGGTGTTACCATACACACTGTAAGGAGAGTGATCAGGTAAGGTGAGCTACTACCAGCAGGAGAGTGGGGATGGGGAAAAAACCTTTTGTGGTGATAATCAAGGTGGGACATTTCCAGCAGTTGACAAGAATGTGTGAGGAACAGTGGGGGGTGGGGAATAAACATGGGGAAATAGTTTTACTTTGTGTCTGCACAGCTACAGACTAGGGACCGAATGGCTAGGCAGCAGTTCTGCGGAAAAGGACCTAGGGGTGACAGTGGACGAGAAGCTGGATATGAGTCAGCAGTGTGCCCTTGTTGCCAAGAAGGCCAATGGCATTTTGGGATGTATAAGTAGGGGCATAGCAAGCAGATCAAGGGACGTGATCGTCCCCCTCTATTCAACATTGGTGAGGCCTCATCTGGAGTACTGTGTCCAGTTTTGGGCCCCACACTACAAGAAGGATGTGGATAAATTGGAGAGAGTCCAGCGAAGGGCAACAAAAATGATTAGGGGTCTGGAACACATGAGTTATGAGGAGAGGCTTAGGGAACTGGGATTGTTTAGTCTGCAGAAGAGAAGAATGAGGGGGGATTTGATAGCTGCTTTCAAACTACCTGAGAGGTGGTTCCAGAGAGGATGGTTCTAGACTATTCTCAGTGGTGGAAGAGGACAGGACAAGGAGTAATGGTCTCAAGTTGCAGTGGGGGAGGTTTAGGTTGGATATTAGGAAAAATTTTTTCACTAGGAGGGTGGTGAAACACTGGAATGCCTAGGGAGGTGGTAGAAGCTCCTTCCTTAGAAGTTTTTAAGGTCAGGCTTGACAAAGCCCTGGCTGGGATGATTTAATTGGGGATTGGTCCTGCTTTGAGCAGGGGGTTGGACTAGATGACCTCCTGAGGTCCCTTCCAACCCTGATATTCTATGATTCTATGATTCTAATGACACATCCACTCCCAGTCTTTATTCAAGCCTAAGTTAATTGTATCCAGTTTGCAAGTTAATTCCAATTCAGCAGTCTCTTGTTGGAGTCTGGCGGGGGAGTGGCACGAGCACCAGTGCCAGCCATCCCGAGTCCCAGTCACAGGCTGGGCCACCCCAGCCCACACCGCGGGAGAAGCGCGGGAACTGGAAGCAGGCAGGAGGGGCCCTGGGGGCGGAGCATGGGTGAGGCCACGCTGGGCTGTTTGGGGAGGCTCAGCCTCCCCTGACCTGTGATACCTGCCGCCCTGTCTGTGATGAACTATAATGCTCAAGTCTAAATCACTATTACATGAATTTAACTCTGCCGTTCAGTACTCTACACACTTGGAGCCTTTTGTTGGCCCCCCCAAAACAGCAATACATGTGAATGCTAACAGAGAAGGTGTCCCTATTTTATCCAGAATTGAATATGAAAAAAGAACAGTGAAATTTCAAAAGGGATGACCTTTTCCATGTAATTGCTAAGATAGATGTCTCAAAATATACTATGCAGAGAATTTTCCTTTACATTCTTTATTCCTTCATACTTTTATTATTTAAAGAGCTGAAATTAATTACACAGGAAATGCTTCTAAGCCTCACTGCAACTTTAGAACAGCAGTTTTGAAGGATATGCACTGGATATGAATGAAATTCATAATGATGCAATTTAGAGTACCATCTGCTATCTTGTAATAGTTATGATTGTGTCAGCATTTCCAGTAGAGGACATGTGGCTTCTGTGAAGCTTAAAATTAGACCACAAAAACTCACTGTTCTCTGAACTTGGTATATGAGGTTTCAGCATGGGAGCATCATTTTCTTTACAGTCTTTTTGGTTTGTCCATTTGAATGTATTAGATTTGTAAAGTTCTGTTACTTTTGCTAATTATTATTGGTTTATGGACTGTACTGGGGACTTCAGAAAAGTGAAACCATAACATTGGAATAGGTCATACTTTCTTTGGAAAAAGTTGTGTAAACTTCAAACAGTATTTCCCTTAAGGCACCTTTAATACTGAGTTACAAACAACATCCTAACTTTCATTGTCTTGGGCATCTTCTGAGAACAGGACTCAGAATCACTTTCTGCAATTGTAAATTAAGTGCTAATGCTGATAAATATCTACTGAATGTTTGCACTGCCATTTTTGGGAGTTCTGCATGTGTGTCAGAGACCAATATAACTGTAAACTGAGACCATCAAACTTATTTTTACTTTTGATCTTAGTGAAATTTGAACACAGGACCCAAGAGATTGTCATTAGCTGCACTGCTTAGCTTCCACTATAAATATATGTTCTTTACATGTGAATAATTTAGAATTTACTCAGAATAAAAAGCAGAAATTTGATAGCAAACAGTCTATAAATGGTGCAATTAGTGTAAATAATTTGAAGGGGGATGTTAAATAGCTAATTAAACAACTTTTCTACAAACACATTTCCACAATTAAATACATATGTTGTTTTTAATGAAACGCAAATAAAACATAACCAAAAATAGCAACCACAAACCAATGGGGTCATTTAATAAAACATACAAATGGAGCCATCTGGGATGGAAATCTGGGAAGTCTATCTGAAACTTAAGCAGGTGTGGATTGTTCTGTCCTACTGAACAAAGCAGCTACTATTGCTGAACCTCAGCAGCTCTATGATCACATATCTACTTCTTGTTTTTGTAATACTGTAGTTCTTTTTGTAGTAGCAGAACTGAAAGAATCATTACTGGGAGTCTGTATTTGCTGCTCCTGTATTTTTTTTCAATGTCAGTGACTAGAGGGGAATGTGTTACTTCTGTCAGTAGCATCCTGGGTCTCCTCAAGAATCAAAGAAGCAGTGTCATCCTGGTTTAGGCATTAGCTGTTCTGCCTGTAAGACTGACCTTCAGAATTTCTCACCTCGGTTCAGGTGGTTTAGCAGGCTGATTGCCAGACACTTTGTTTGCAATCAGATATTTTCACCCACTTGCAATGAAAGTAACTGGTATTCTTGTAGTATTTCTTCTCATCTAATTTCCTGGCATATAGCTCTTTTCTAACTTTAAGGTTACATCATGCCGAGGGTGACCAGATAGCAACTGTGAAAAAACAGGACAGGTGTTGGGGGGTAATAGGCGTCTATATAAGAAAAGGTCCCCAAAAACGGGACTGTCCCTTTAAAAACCGGACATCTGGTCACCCTAATCATGCCTGATGTTAGCTTATAAGGTCTTTAGGGCAGATATCATGTATTTTTATGTTTTCAGAAGCACCTACCAAAATTTTGGACACTGTTATACATAATGATAATCCTGGGAATCCTCACACTGTGTGCTGTATAAAGTGCAAGGCTGTTGCTCTCTGGCACAAGAGTGAGCAAAGGATACTTATGAATAGAGCTGGTCAGGAATGGTTCGACAAAACAGTTTTAAACCAGAAAACTGATTTTTTTTCATAGGGAAGGGTCAATTTCAATGAAACTTTTGTCAGGAAGATTTCTTAGGTTCCAGGATGGAGTTTCTGGTCACAGGGAGACTCCGCCCAGAACAGCCAATAGTATAATGGTTTTGGCACTCACCTGGGAGAGCTGGGTTGAAGTCTCTGCTTTATCTGATGTGGAGAAGGAACTTTGAACTCAAGTCTCTCACATCTCAGGTAAGTACCTTAACCAGTTGGCTGTTCTGGGGTGGGTCTCTCTCAGCATCTTCTCCTGCAGCTGTTAAATCTTAATTGGAACAAGGACTTGAAGCTGAGAGTCAGTTTCTCTCTCTCTCTCTCTCTGGCCCAGTGAATACTTATACACGGTGGAGCAGGAGAGACTAAGGCCTGGTCTACACTACGCAGTTAGATTGGCAGATGGCAGCTTACACTGACGTAATTATGTCAGTCTGCACACTACAGCCTTGTCCTGCCGACATAAGTGCCATACTACACTGACATCGTAACTCCCCCTCCATGAGAGGCGTAGGGCTTATGTCAGTGTAGTTAGGGTGACGTAGTGCCTATGTAGACATTGCGTTATTTATATCAGCTGTTGGCTATCTTGTCAATTTCAGGGCTCCCCATTCTTAGCTAGGTTGTGCCCTCCCCACTCCCCGCTCAGGGAGCCAAGAGACTGGGGGGGCAGCTGGGCTCCCAGTAGGAAGCGGCACAGAGCTGAGATCCCTGGCTCTCAGCCCCCCCACACTGCACCTCTTCAGTCGATGGAAGCGCTCCTGGTGAGGACACGTGTCATAAATATAAAGGGAAGGGTAAACCCCTTTGAAATCCCTCCTGGCCAGGGGAAAGCTCCTCTCACCTGTAAAGGGTTAAGAAGCTAAAGGTAACCTTGCTGGCACCTGACCAAAATGACCAATGAGGAGACAAGATACTTTCAAAAGCTGGGAGGAGGGAGAGAAACAAAGGGTCTGTGTGTCTGTCTATATTCTGTCTTTGCCGGGGATAGACCAGGAATGGAGTCTTAGAACTTTTAGTAAGTAATCTAGCTAGGTACGTGTTAGATTATGATTTCTTTAAATGGCTGAGAAAAGAACTGTGCTGAATAGAATAACTATTTCTGTCTGTGTATCTTTTTTGTAACTTAAGGTTTTGCCTAGAGGGGTTCTCTATGTTTTTGAATCTAATTACCCTGTAAGGTATCTACCATCCTGATTTTACAGGGGGGATTTCTTTATTTCTATTTTTATTAAAAGTCTTCTTGTAAGAAAACTGAATGATTTTTCATTGTTCTCAGATCCAAGGGTTTGGGTCTGTGGTCACCTATGCAAATTGGTGAGGCTTTTTATCCAACATCTCCCAGGAAAGGGGGGGTGCAAGTGTTGGGAGGATTGTTCATTGTTCTTAAGATCCAAGGGTCTGGGTCTGTAGTCACCTAGGCAAACTGGTGAGGCTTTTTACCAAACCTTGTCCAGGAAGTGGAGTGCAAGGTTTTGGGAAGTATTTTGGGGGGAAAGATGTGTCCAAACCACTCTTCCCCAGTAACCAGTATTAGTTTGGTGGTGGTAGCAGCCAATCCAAGGACAAAGGGTGGAATATTTTGTACCTTGGGGAAGTTTTGACCTAAGCTGGTAAAGATAAGCTTAGTAGGTTTTTCATGCAGGTCCCCACATCTGTACCCTAGAGTTCAGAGTGGGGGAGGAACCTTGACAACACGCATCACCTACAAGGCAGGTGTGAGCATCAGCCACTGCAGTAATTACATAGGTTAACTTAAGTCTGTAGAGTAGTCTTGCCCAGAGAGGGAGAGGCAGAGACTGATTCCATAGACTCTGAATTAGGCAGAGAAGGTACTTGGCCTTGGATTTCCTGCATCCAGATAAGTACCCTAACCTAGCCACTTTTTCTCTTCCTTTTTTCATGAAAATTTTGGAAAAGTCTTGGTTTCGTCCCAATGTGAAATTAGAAAATTTTAGAAATTTCAACTTTTTGTGGGATGGGTAAAACCTTTCGCACCCACTTCTACTTACGAAGTCAACTGAAGTTAAGCACTAGATGCTGGTACTCTGCATGGAGCAAAAGTTAATTTCAGTCACCCCTGCATGTTTTCAAGAGTGCAGGGAGAAATAAGAAGTGGGTTGTGGGCAGAGAATGGATTTGCCTGGGAAGACCTAGGTTTAAGTATTGTGATCCTCAGCATCCAGATGAGGTGGTTTTCTTCCTTTTACTAGAGAGGAGTAACTTTGAGGGCTGTACAGCAGCACTCTAGTGTGGAGAATCAGGCTCTCTTTCCTGCTCATTACTTTATACTTTGCGTTTATACTTCATACCTTGCGTTTATATGTGCAGCAGTCCACACCTGCAGTATGTAGAAACTAACCCCTTATTGTCTATCTGTTTGTGAGATTGAGTGAATGAATAAGTAAAGTGCAGCTTCTCATGGAGCGAACAGGTTTTTGTGCTTCTTCCTTTAGCAACATGCATGTATGCTGGGAAACCCTGATGACAAGGCTGTTGAAATGTGGCTATTAATATCATTTAAATCCTCGGCCTTCACAGACAAAGTCAGCTCCCAGACTGCTGCACTGGGCAGCACAGTATGGGGAGGAGGTGAGCAGCCTTCAGTGGTGAAAGAACAGGTTAAGGACTATTTAGAAAAGCTGGACGTGCACAAGTCCATAGGTCCAGATCTAATGCATCCGAGGGTGCTGAGGGAGATGGCTGATGTGTTTGCAGAGCCACTGGCCATTATCTTTGAAAACTCATGACGATCAGGGGAGGTCGCGGACAATTGGAGAAAGGCAAATATAGTGCCCATCTTTTAAAAAAGGAAGATGGAGAATCCAGGGAACTACAGACTGGTCAGCCTCACCTCAGTCCCTGGAAAAATCATGGAGCAGATCCTCAAGGAATCCAATTTGAAGCACTTGGAGGAGAGGAAGGTGACCAGGAACAGTCAACATGGATTCACCAAGGGCAAGTCATGCCTGACCAACCTGATTGCCTTCTATGATGAGATAACTGGTTCTGTGGATATGGGGAAAGTGATGAACGTGCTATACCTTGACTTTAGCAAAGCTTTTGATATGGTCTCCCCCAGTATTCTTGCCAGCAAGTTAAAAAAGTATGAATTGGATGAATGGATTATAAGGTGGATAGAAAGCTGGCTAGATCGTCAGACTTAACGGGTAGTGATCAATGGCTCGATATCTAGTTGGCAAGTGGAGTGCCCCAGGTGTCAGTTTTGTTCACCATCTTCATTAATGATGTGGATGATGGGATGGATGTCACCCTCAGCAAGTTCGCAGATGACACTAAGTTGTGGGGAGAGGTAGATACACTGGAAGGTAGGGATAGGGTCCAGAGTGACCTAGACAAATTGGAGGATTGGGCCAAAAGAAATCTGATGAGGTTCAACAAGGACAAGTGTAGAGTCCTGCACTTAGGATGGAAGAATCCCATGCACTGCTACAGGCTGGGGACCGACTCTCTAGGCGGCAGTTCTGCAGAAAAGGACCTGGGGATTACAGTGAACGAGAAGCTGGATACGAGTCAACAGGGTGCCCTTGTTCCCAAGATGGCTAACGGCATATTGGGACATATTGCATTACTAGGAGCATTGCCAGCAGATCGAGGGTAGAGATTATTCCCCTCTATTTTGCGCCCCCCACTACAGAAAGGATGTGAACAAATTGGAGAGAGTCTAGCAGAGGGCAACAAAAATTATTAGGGGGCTGGGGCACATGACTTATGAGGAGAGGCTGAGGGAACTGGGCTTATTTAGTCTGCAGAAGAGTGCGGTGGGGGGGGGGGATTTGATAGCAGCCTTCAACTACCTGAAGGGGGGTTCCAAAGAGGATGAAGCTAGGCTGTTCTCAGTGGTAGCAGATGACAGAACAAGGAGCAATGGTCTCAAGTTGCAGTGGGGGAGGTCCAAGTTGGATACTAGGAAAAACTATTTCACTAGGAAGGTGGTGAAGCACTGGAATGGGTTACCTAGGGAGGTGGTGGAATCTCCTTCCTTAGAGGTTTTTAAGGTCAGGCTTAACAAAGCCCTGGCTGGTATGATTTAGTTGGGGTTGGTCCTGCTTTGAGCAGTGGGTTGCACTAGATGAACCTTCTGAGGTCTCTTCCAACCCTAATCTTCTATGATTCATTACAAATTCCTCTTTTACTATGAGCCATACCATACCATACCGTTACAAATATTGGACTTCCTAAAACTGCCTGAAACCCCCAAAAGATACTGTATTGTTTCATAAATGTCACTGCCACCTGTCTCCATTAAGTTAAAAACATTGCACAGAAGTTTTTGAAGTATTGCTCATTACAAGACATCTGCAATTCTTACATATTGTTCTATCAGCAGTATTTTAAAGAAAGAACAAAACTTTATGATTACATCAGCCCTGACTATCACTTTTGATATTTATGAATGAAATTGCCATAAATCTTAAGTAACCTTTACTAAGTAATCTTTACATAAGTAACCTTTACTGTAATTCTGAGATGTTATGATTTCTTTATATTAATAAAGGAAGAAAATCTCTATGTCTATTTAGATAACATCATAAAACAAGATCATAATCAAAGTTGAAAAAACTAAGTTATAATTAGAAAGATAGCATCTTTAAAGTAATATAATCCTTATTAATTAGATTAAGCATGTATGACTCAGCAACTAAGCATGAATGGTTAACTTAATTATGCCTTGGGAACCACTGATGAAAAAATTATCTGTTCATCCTAAATTCTCATCAGTATGTGTTCTATGTACAGAGTTGTGGTAATTCTGCACTCAGGGATAATTGTTATTTATTTATATTACAGTAGCACTGATATTTGGACCCATTGTGCTAGGCACTGTACATACACAACGTAAGAGACAGTCTCTGCCCCCAAAAGCTTATTATATTGCAATTGTTATCTCCTGTGTTGAATTTCTTGACAGCCTGACCGAGTTCTCATCACCTTTTAGAATCTCTAGTCAGTATTTTCATTGGCTTCAGTAGGCTTTCAATCTGGCCCTAAGTATGGCCATTTCTTATATCATTAATATATAGACTATCAGTATCAACACTAAGGGGCAGAGTGGTCTCTTCTGGGTGACTAACATCTGATTCACGACCAAACAGTTTGAGATAAGAGAGCCTTCAAGATCTGTTACACAAATACTTTTTAAAAAAAAATTAAAACTGAGGTCAAGAAATAGATAAGTAGATGAAACATATAGTGAACAGACAACTGTTGGCAGTGGACACCTTGAATCTCTAATATGCTTTATTTTATGTGGTCCACTCAAAACTGTTTAAAATATGAGACAAGTAATCTTCAGCACAATTTGTTTCAGTAATTGAATTATGTATCAAATAAATATTAATTCAGGTGTTAAGTCACAGACTCCTGAATTCTCTAATCCCAACTGTCCACCACAGATTTGCTATGTAAATTATGGCAAATCCCATAACCTCTCTTATCACATCAAAAACACAGAAATAACTGTCAACTTCTGCACAAAAGAGCCCTGTGTCTGGAGGAGCAGGATTGTTGCAGATTAGGTTAGGGGTATGTTTACTGTGCTCTTGCACAGTACCAGACTGCGCTATGTCTATCTCAATCCACCACTTTTAGCCCTCAGTCATGAACACCATTTTTCCAGGCCATTTACAATAAAGGATAGATTTTTAAAAAAAATCCTATGTATCATCTGCAGGTTGCAGATCATTGTTAGATTAATTTATAGTCAATTGTTTTTAAAATTTATGCTTTACTTAGCAGTTGGGTATAGTAAAGTATACTTTACTTAGTTACTTTGAGCATAATTCCCTTGGAAGTCAAAAAAGTGTCTGTTTAAAAGGATAATGATTGGGTAATATCTGACTATCTTCAGGCACTTCAGACAACTCCATGACATATATCACTGAGTGCTAATATACAATGTCCAAACCTTTTAGCTTCTTAGTGTGTAAGTCAAGGTACTGTACATGTTAATTCTGGATATCCATCACAGTGATTTACAACCTTCCTTTCAATTGTTGCTCATCACTGGAATTCATAGAAACAGAAATTTAGTCACAGTTGTCAGAAGTAATAGACTGATCATTAGTGAATGTTCCACTCTGATTTTGAATCATTTCACAGAAATTAGTTAATCCATTTCCTCCCTCCCCCATATAAATTCATATTAAAGATGCTAAGTTGGCAGCTCTAGGAACTGAACAATTCTGTTTATCCACAGAAGATATACTGGATAAACAGTGGCATTACAACTTACCCCACCCAGCCATGCATACACAATCTCATTAGTGTGTCTCGACTCTGCTTTACAGGTGACCATCTCTGGGGCAAAAGAATAGTGTTCTCCATTAAGATTCAGTGCTATGTCTCTCTGCTGAGATTGTTGTTTGCCAGTTGTGATGTGTGGACAGCTTTAACCTACTGCTGTATTTATAACAAAAACATGTTTCGTCAACAACTGTCTGTTTTAAAATGTGTGAAATAGAATCAATCTTATTAAAAATTCCTGAGGACAGTTCATGTGAAAGTTTTACGGTTGGGCTGTGTTGGTGCTGGGGTTTGCGTGGTTCTGGTTCTGTCTTACATTTAGTCATGGTGAGCAGGTAGGGTGACCAGACAGCAAGTGTGAAAAATCGGGACAGTGGGTGGGGGATAATAGGAGCTTATATAAGAAAAAGCCCCAAATATAGGGACTGTCCCTATAACATTGGGACATCTGGTCACCCTACGAGCAGGACATAATAAGTAATGCTTTGAGATTTGGGTGTTTTGGTGCTCAAAGGAAACAGGCAAGCTTTATCCACTGCCACATCGTAATAGCGATAGCCATTAAGCCTTCTGCCTCAAACTCATTTCACTCTCTCCAGCTTCCCATTATTCTTTGTTATAGGTCTGTATACTACCCTTAATATTAACAGATCCTAACCAAACTTGGTGTTAACAGCCTTCAAATACCTTTAGATAGTTACTGTTTCTAATCATCATCACTCCTAAATAACCCCACTTCTACCTGAGATAGCTAGATTATACACTTTACTTCTTCTAAACTGTTTACATAAGTCAGTACTTCTTTCATTCATGTTTCTATAAACTTCATGAAAGACCTTGGATAGTTGATTGAAGATTCAGTGAAGCATTAATGGAAATTACAGCATGCAGCAAAACACTGTCACAATTTTGAATGAGAAGTCGTATAGCTCCAAAATGTGACTTGTCTTTTATTGTATTTTTATTATTTGTGGAAATGATCATGTTTTTCTTAATTTGGCAGCTGTTTCCATATCACATACAGATCTGAACTACTACTTCTCAGGTATCCCAAATATATGAGAGGGAACCTTGTTGTTAAAACTCCATAAAAATAGTTCAGCCCACTCACTGCCTGTGGCAACATTCTGGAGCACATCCACATGGTTATAAAATTGTTGCTGGGGAGGGGGGCTGTGGAGGCTCTTTGGCATTGCTAGTGTGGATGCTGCAAGAAACCAGTAGAATCTATCGTTTTAACAGAAGGGAAAAGATGACAAATGTTTCATTTCCAAGAGGTGAAGAGTTCAGCAACATCATGAGATGCATATCATTAGAAAGAACAGACACAAAAATTATGTTTAAGTAAAAAAAGTTAAATGGCTCAGATGAATGAAGGGGGAACAGATTTCACGTTGCTTGTGATATTTGATGTAATTCCTGACAAGATTAAAGTTTGCATCTTATAAGCTAAAGAATCTGGAAAGACTATTGAAGAACTTGGTCTTGGAATTCAGTGCAAAGTCGCGTTCTGATTGCTCATGGTAAATTGAATCTATGTAGGAAGTTCAGCCCAGTAATATAACTGTTAGATAGTGGACCACTTGGATTCATCATTCTTCGTGATAGGAAATATATTTTACCCGTCATTGCCTTTTGCAACTTTACTGGACCCCAGTGCACTTTTTCACTAATGCTTTGTTTCTTATTATAGTTGCAAAAGGAGGAATATGTAGGTCTACACTTACGGTGGCAAGTAGATAACAGATCCTGTACATCCAAGTAGCTCAGTTTTAATTAAAGAGAGAAGGTTGGGAGGTAATATCTTTTATTAGACCAACTTCTGCTGGTGAGAGAGACGCCAACAGAAGTTGGTCCAATAAAACATATTACCTCACCCACCTTGTCTCTCTAATATCCTGGGACTGACATGGTTGCAACTAAACTGCTGTAGACAGTCAGGCACTGCTTCCGCAAGTAGAGAACAGACACATCAGAACCCTACATGGCTCTTTACTTGCCCAAGCAGTGCTTCCCATGTCTACACTGCTATATTTTGCAGTGTCTTGTCCTGCAACCTCCTGCTGCCGGAGCCTTTCGCTGTTGCAGTAAAAGACTGGGAGAGGGTAAAGGCTCTGGCTGGGGGTGGCAGTGGGAAAGGCTTTGGCAGTTCCTCACTGCCAGAGCCTTTCACTGCTGCATGTAGCTATATATCACAGTGCTGACGCAGCCTGCCTTTCAGTGCAGCGTGTAACCACATGTATCCTACACACTGCTGCAAGTGTAGACAAGGCTTTTAAAATTGCTAAAATATAATCATTTGTTCTCTTACGAAAAATAAAAAGACATCTGCTGTCCTCCTTCTCCTTTGTACTACTCCTACTGCAACTTTAACCTTCTATGACATCCAGTTCCAATAAATTGTTCTCTGGTATTTTAGGGGAGCATTTTCTGCAACCAAATATGAACAAATCATGCTAATACATGAGTCAAATTGTAAAATGGGGAAAAGGCTCCTCAGAATAACTTTTTGAAAAAAGGAACAAAGGTACGGTATCTACAAAATATTTAGCGAGTACTAGCAAGACTGGAAGTTGCACAGAAAAATAGGGCACATCAACTATTAATCCTCTTTCTCTCTCACACACACAGAGTCTTCATATAGTACCTAGTACCTCTAGAGCCATCTTATCCACAAAGCTGGTGGGGTTGGATTTTGCATTTTGAAATCTTGACAATAGTTTTCTGGGCACAAATACAAATGTGTGTCAGGCACTTTGTTTTTGCTTTTACCTCAAAGTTGTGAATGCTGTGTATAATTTTGCCAGATAAATTTCACCAGAAGTGTTCAAATCTTTATGGGACTGAATTTCCACAAGGTCTTCACCAGGTCTCTTTTTGAAGCCCACCCCTTCTCTAGGCTTCAGAGCTCCAGCCCAAGCCACAACTTCAAAACACATTCTACACAGCTATTTTTAGAGTGTTAGCATGAGCCCCACTACCCCATGATTGTCAACCTGGCCTGGTAGGCTGGCTTCTGCAGGCTGTGTAGATGTACTCTAAGTACCTGATAAGTGTGTGCAGTCAGGTATTGAAAGGCCAGAATAGTAGAGCTAGTTAAAATATTGAGTTCAAAACCTTTTTTTTTAAACAAAAAGAGGCTTGACTTTGAAAATTCTCACAGAAACGTTATTTTTTTCCCTCTCTAAATGTTCCAATTTTTTTTATGAAAAAAACATAACTAGAAAAAAAATCTTTGGGATTTTTAAACTGAAAACCAAAAATTTTTTTTGTTTGTTTGTTTTCTTGTGACACCCCTTTTTTCCTTCCTTCTTCTGCCCCGTTTTTTTTCCTTTTTGTCACTAAAACAGGGGAAGAAGAAGGGATAGAAAAAAATGGGGCGGAGTAAGGCAGTGTAGGAAATATAAACTATTTTTAATGGGGGGGTGGTTTGTTTAGTTTAGTTTTTTTTAAGTTTTCAGACAAAAATGAAAATGTTACACATTTTTATTAAGCATATTTTACGGTTTTTAGCCCAATCTACTAAATAACCAAAATTGTGCCTGCATTTTTTTTTTGTATCTGAAAATTTTCGGTTAAAGTGGCCAGATTATGAACAATGGTGTTTATGTAAACTGCTTAAACTTAAATCTGACTAATCAGCAATTACATTTCTACGGAAGATACTCTTAGTAATTAGTCAATTGAATGTACAGTGAGTACCTTTTCAAAACTATTGTCTAGCTCTTCATAAGCTTTCAGCTTTTTTGTTTAAATTTTCAGTTAATTTGTGGTTTGCACCTGATAAAATTGTGAAACTGCACCAATGAATTATTAATTATTTTGAATTTTTATTTCCGTAAAAGCCACAGGCCCCAATCAAGATCAGAGACCCATTGTGCTAGGTACTAACTATACAAACACAGACATACACAGCCCTTTCCCTGAAGAGTTTATTATCCCCTTCCACATCTAGAATAGTAGAAATAATTTTAGGAGGGAAAAAAAAAGTCAGCTGCAATTAATATAATCATTGTTCCTATGACAAAAACAGGTATTTGCACTTTTCTCTTCTTATTCTTTAGATGCATTGTATATTAGAGTTGCTATAATGGATTGGGCTGGATGAGAGCTAATAGCTGCTATAAAGTTTCAAATAATAGATCTTTAAAACCAGGATAAATGCAGTGTTCTGCTTCTCCCTGTTTCGAGGAGATCTTTTCACACGCTCAGGAAAGCATAAAAGAAAGGGCAGATAAATATGTCTGATATTGTCCTGCAAGAAAGTAGAGAGATGTCTTTATTGGTTCATGAAGTATATAATGAAGAGTGAAGCTGGAAACACGTGAAGAAAGTATGACAGAAGAAAAGGTGCATTGAAGCTAAAGGTGTGGAGGAAGCCACTTGGAAGATATCAATGAAGCATAATAGGGAATCTGAAGGAATATAACCACGAAAATCGAAGATGCTTGGAAGTAGAATATGTCAGCATCGAAGAGGACACTCAGTGCAGAAATCAATCCAAAGTTGAACGTTTTTAGTCTGAGGTTGAACTATGTAAACATATGTATAATGACAGGTTTCAGAGTAGCAGCCATGTTAGTTAATTAGTTAGTTAATCCACAAAAAGAACAGGAGTACTTGTGGCACCTTAGAGACTAACAAATTTATTTGAGCATAAGTTTTCGTGAGCTACAGCCCACTTCATCAGATGCATAGAATGGAACATATATATACATACAGAGAACATGAAAAGGTGGAAGTAGCCATACCAACTGTGAGAGGCTAATTAATTAAGATGAGCTATTATCAGGAGGAGAAAAAAACTTTTGTAGTGATAATCAAGATGGCCCATATAGACAATTGACAAGAAGGTGTGAGGGTACTTAACGTGGGGAAATAGATTCAATATGTGTAATGACCCAGCCACTCCCAGTCTCTATTGAAACCTAAGTTAATGGTATCTAGTTTGCATATTAATTCATATGTATAATGACTCCTAAATTGCAATGAGTGGAAATATTTTGACAAATAGTAAATTCACCAAAAAATACCATTTTGTGACACTGAAACTATACACAAATATGGGTCAAATTTGGCAAATAGTTTCAGTTGAAAAATAAATTGATCTGTTTCCCCAAAAAGCCGAAAATGGTTTGTTTTTACCATTTTGAAATGAAACATTTCAACTTTTAATTTCAAAGTGATATTTTGTTTTGAAATCTAGCTGTATTTATTTTTTAAAAGAGTGAGAAACATCCTGAAAACAAAACCAAACAACCTTCCCCCCAAAAGCTAAAACAAAACTTGTTTTGGTGTGTGTTTTTCTTTTCGGGTGTTTTTTTAATCCACATTTTTCAGTTTTTTGTTAGGTGAGAAAAACTGAAAAAAAATCAGTTTCAGTTTGAAATGAACCAGATTCTTTGTTGGATTTTTTAATTTGGTCCCTGTAGCAGGGTGGTCTCCTGCTCCTGCCTGGAAGGGCTTAAAGCAGCCCTGGGAGAGGGCTAGGCAGGGGAAAGGCTGGGCTGATTAGGAGGCAGCCTCAGCGGTGGCCATGCCCCAAACAGACCCCGCTGTCCCTATAAAAGCCAGTGAAGCCAGAAGCAAGGGAACTCTCCCTCTTGCTTGCTGAGGGAGAGGGGCCTGGCTGCTGGGAAGCTGAGAGAGTACCTGAGGTGGAGCAGGGCTAGGGGAAGTCCAAAGGAGCTGGGGAGCTCCGGCCTGGAAACCCCCCAGGCTGCAGGCCTAGTGGAAGGCCAAATAGGTACTGGGGTTGCAGGGGGCAGCCAAAGGTAGGCAGAGGCAGCAGCTCCAAACCCCCCTTGTCTATGATGAGTGGTGCTTACACTGCAGCTGGCCCCAGGGAACAGGGGCTAGGTGATGACTGGCAGTGGCTATAGACCGAGGCGAGGTGGTGGTAGAGGGTAGGGGTTCCCTGGGGAGGGGCGATCCAGATCTGTGCAGGGTACTGCATGTGGCAGCACCCCGGCATGAAAGGGGGCACCGTGGTCTGGGAGGAACACGGGGGGCCAGCAGCAAGGGGCCCTGACCTGCAGAGGGCGCTCCAGAGGCTGGAACGCTAATTCCCTGGACAACCAGCAGGAGGTGCTGCAGGGGTGTGTCCCGCACTGCCACAGTCCCAAAGCTGAAAAATCAGTTCATTCAGCTCTCCTCCTAAGATTGATACTAACTGCTGAACAAAAAATGACCACAAACTCACAGCAGCTGCTGTGCACTTAACTACATCTAAAGCTTTTCCTTGGCCATGAATCACTTTAATCTGGAATCCTTAACTTCTCCAGAAATTAACAGAGGGGATGATAGAATAAAAGAGATTCAAATGTATAGCGTAACTCACTATGCATCATCCCTTTTGTGCGGCAGGGCCCGCACTGGGTAATAGTTTTGTTACAGGTGTGAAAGTACTACCAGATAAACCATGCTGATACCCTTAGTCATCCCACCATCACAATTAATGTTGCCAGTTGGCTGCATTTTTGCATTTGTTCCTATATATGCTTGACATAATAAAACTTTTCTTCAAATCATATATATAATACTCCTGGAGCAATTCTGTGCCCAAAAATTAAGAATTCTATGCACAATATTTTGAAAGTCTGCAAAATTTAATTGTCAAAATAACACAATATAATCATGCCAGTTTCAATTATTTTGGTAATTTATTTCAAAATACCTGTCAGCAAGTGTGTCTGTAACCGTACAGATCACAAAAAAGATTCAGGGAATGATTTTTGACAAATAGATTCCTTACTAAGCATATTAATACAGAACTTTCAGTAATAATTCATTTAAACTACACTACAGACACTTATTTCCCGCACCTCTCAGAAACAGTGCAAAGGCTTGGGGGAGTTATGGTAATGGAGGAGCTGAGGGAGAGGGAAGTAATTGCTGAAAAGGAGACTGGGAGTGAACCTGGAGGGTTGTTGTGTATGGGTGGGAGAAGTATGGAACAGGCTTTTGGGGAGGGGGGTTGTTAGGGAGTTGGGGAGCCTCCCCTCATGCAGACCCTGGCTAACCCCTAATCTCTCCCATTCAGTCAGGCACATCTGTCCTTGTCTGTGTGTGTCCCTGAACCCCCACTCAGCCATCCCCCTCCCCCGTCCCCATGTATCTCTACATCCCCCACTCAGCCACCCCTCCTCCCCTGTCCCCATGTGGCCCTGCACTCCCACTCAGCCGCACTCCTCAGCTGTCCTCTCCCGTCCCCTGGTGTACTTGCACCCCCACTCAACCACCTCTTTCCCCCCATCCCCATGTGGCCCTGCACCCCACTCCCATTCAACACTTGACTCAACGCTGTCACCCCACTACCTCCTGTGCCCCCCCCAATATATCCCCCCATTAGCCCTTTCGAACCCACGTCTGTGTGGCCCCCTAGCAGCCCTGGGTGCCCCACTCTGTCCCCCCCATATCCCATGCCTCACCTGATTCTGTAGATGAGGTGCTGTGAGGATGGCAGCCGCTGGCCCCACTGTCTCCGCAACTGGCTGCTTTGGCCCTGAGCTGGCTGCCCTCTCTTCTGGCACCACAGCAGCCCCTAATGGGTGAAAGGTGTATTTTCTGCAGAGTACATGAATTCTGTGTGTGCTTAGTGGCGCAGAATTCCCCCAGGAATAATATAAGTATTTTCATTGCTTACCTTGGAAGATATCTGATGCAGGTTTGCCTGTGCTTTCTATGAAATACAATAATTAAATTCTGTTAAAAAAATCAAGGATTTATTAACTGAATTCCTGATTTTTTTTAAAGTAACTTTCCCGTTATTGAAACTTTAACTGAAAGTTTGTCTTCCTCTACTGTTGATTTAGTACTAATGTGGATACACTGTAGAAGTGTGTTAATGTGAAAAGGGATTCAACTGACATCTCATAATGCACTGAAACTCCATTATTGTTAGTCTAGTAGAGAGCTACAGTTCCTTTCATTTTAACCTAACAACATTGGGTACCCAATTAGAAGTCATATTATCCTATTTACATGGATCATGTTGAGATTAGGAAAATAGATTGTGTTAAAAACATGTTATTTCCTTTCTCCTGTGCTTTGTCAGCCCTCTCTATTTAGACTATAAGCTCTTTGGGGTAAGGACTGTCTTACTATGTTTTGTACAGCATCTAGCACAGTGGGCCTCTAATCTTGGTTTGGGCCTCTTGGCAATTCTGTAAAATAAATAATAAATCCTGTAAATCTCATGAATTGTGAGAATCCGTAGGTACACAGGGTCTGATGTAAAGCCCTTTGAAGCCAGTGAAATGATTTCCATTGACATAAATGAGCTTTGGATCAGACGCATATTGCCTAGAATCCTTTATGAGGAGTGATTGTAACACAATGTAACACATATGCTCTGTACCAGGAAAGTCAAGAGGTAATTAAAAAGTTTGATACAGGATTCAAGTGAAAAAGAACTAAAGGATAGGAATATCATTAATGCCAGTCAATATGGGTTTATGGAAAATAGGTGTTGACAAACATTATTTCACTGTTTGCTGTGTTTACAAGTTTACAATATACTTAGACTTTTATTGGGTATTTGATTTAGTACCACATGACATTTTAATTAAAAAACTAGCACTATACAATATCAATATGAGAACATGTAAAAGGATTAAGAACTGGCTAATTGACAAATCTCAAAAAGTAGTTGTCATTGAAGAATCATCATTGAATGGGGAATTTCTAGTGGGGATCCATGGGGATCAGTACTAGACCCAACACTGTTTAACATCTTCATCAATGATCTGGAAGTAAATATAAAATTACTACTGATAAAATCTGCAGATGACACAAAGATTGGCAGAGTAGTAAAAAAAAAAATTATGACAACAGGGCAGTCATATGGAGCAACTGTGATCTCTGGGCAAGCAGAGTCCAGGCAATCAAAATGCATTTTAATATAGCCAAACGTAAAATTACACTTTTAAGAACAAGGAATGCAGGCCATATCTATGGAATGGATGTCTCTCTCCTGGAAAGTAGGGACTCTGAAAAGGTTTTAGGATTCATAGTCACTCTCAGTGCAATGCTGGGTCAAAAAGTGCCATGCAAACAAGTGAGCAGGAGCAGAGAGGAGATTTTATCTCTGTATACAGCATTAGTGAGGCTGATAATGGCATCAGAACTGAATTTTTAAAAATTGGAGAGGGTGCAGAAAAGAGTCACAACAATGATTTGAGGGCTGGAGAAAATGCTTTACTGTGAAAGATAAAGTGCTCCATCATTTTAGCTTATCAAAAAGAAGATTGAAAGGTGACTTGACAACAATGTATAACCTTCACAGGGAAAAACACTGAGTACTAGGGGGCTCTTTAATCTACCAGAGAAAGGCATAATAGGAAATCATGGCCAGAAGCTGAAGACAGATAAATTCAAATTAGAAATAAGGCACACATTTTTACCTGGGAGGGTGATTAGCCACTGGAACAAACTACCAGGAAAGTGATGGATTCTCCCTGTGCTTCAGTCTTCAGATCAAGACTGGATGCCTTTCTGGAAAACAGACTTTAGTCAGACATAAGTTGTTGGGCTTGATGCAGGGTTAATTGGTTGAGTTAGATCTTTGATATGCAGGAGGTCAGGTTGGAGGATCTGATGGTCCCATCTGATCTTAGACTCTATCAATCCATGAACTTGTACTACAGTCTTCTTTGACATCTCTTAGTAGCATATTGCCCATTTTCTGTTTATTCTTAATAAATGGCTAAGAAGTTGTCTTATGTAGACTTCTTACCACATTCAGCCTCATATGTAGAGGTTACTTAGGCAGGCTTAGGCAGAGCAGCTAATTTAGAAATGTATTAGGGAGATGCACGATTTTGTTAGCAGCAGTTTTACCATAGTCATTGCTATTTTACATCTTTTGACAGTCTCTTGATTGAGTAATAGCTCCAGCATTTTATTGATTGGGTAAAGAAAGCTGCAGCTGCAAAGCAGGAAGGCAGCACAGATTTTTCAAACAGCCTATGAAAAATGCTGGTATCAGAATAAAACTTTTTATACGTTTTGGGTTAAATCATAGGAAATTAGCATGCATGCATATGTACAGGCAATCATGGACAGAGTTAGATGCACATAGTATAGCATATAAAATCTGATACAAACACGTGCAACATGCTGCTCTCTGCCAGAATTTGAGGAGCATGAGTGAAGATACAATTATTAAATTGCATTTGTTATTTTCATGGAATAATTATGCAGGTAGTTTTATTATGCCTGGGTGTGCTGAGATAAATGAAAGCGCTGAGTTTTTTTATATTAAAATATGTATGAGATAAAGAAAGAAAGCTTTGTTATTGATTTGAGGCATTAAGATGCCTGTAGACCTTCCTGGAAGAAGGAAGATGCAATATCCAATTTGGGGAAATTGACACTTAGTACAATGTACTGACAAGTGTTTCTGTACTACTAGGATCAACCCTCTCAAGTGAATTTCACAAGCTCTAATCAAGCTACTGCTAAAGGATATTTTCTTTTAGCTAAAGTGGCAAGGCCCAGGCATTTAGAACAGAATAACCTGAAATCTGTCACCACTAATGATTTTGATGTAATGGGTGGTGGCAGTGGTATAGCATCCTGGTCTGCTGTTGTGCCTAGAATTACCCTAGGAGTAGAGAAGCAATCAATTTTGAGGGCACTTTAGGTAAACAAAGGAATATTTGAAAAAATGCAACACACTAGAGTCATGCTTTACTTGTTATGGCACAAATGCAACAAACATATATGTGTATTATACATAATGTTAAAGCAAAATGTTGTATGCACTAAATGTTGAAAATAAAGCCCTTTACTTAAAATAACACTGCCACAGCTGGCACCCTTGTAATAGCACTACAAAGCACAGGCCATGGACCGAAATGCCAGTGATGCTGATTTACTATAGAGGGGATAGTCATAAATATAAAGGGAAGGGTAAACACCTTTAAAATCCCTCCTGGCCAGAGGAAAAACCCTTTCACCTGTAAAGAGTTAAGAAGTAGGATAACCTGACCAAAATGACCAGTGAGGAGACAAGATACTTTCAAAAGCTGGAGGGAGGGAGTCTCTGTCTGTCTGTGTGATGCATTTGCCAGGAACAGAAAGGAATGAAGTCTTAGCCCTGGTCTACACTAGGACTTTAGGTCGAATTTAGCAGTATTAAATCGATGTAAACCTGCACCCGTCCACACGATGAAGCCCTTTATTTCGACTTAAAGGGCTCTTAAAATTGATTTCCTTACTCCACCCCTGACAAGTGGATTAGCGCTTAAATCGGCCTTGCCGGCTCGAATTTGGGGTACTGTGGACACAATTCGACGGTGTTGGCCTCCGGGAGCTATCCCAGAGTGCTCCATTGTGACCGCTCTGGACAGCACTCTCAACCCAGATGCACTGGCCAGGTAGACAGGAAAAGAACCGCGAACTTTTGAACCTCATTTCCTGTTTGGCCAGCATGGCAAGCTGCAGGTGACCATGCAGAGCTCATCAGCAGAGGTGACCATGATGGAGTCCCAGAATCGCAAAAGAGCTCCAGCATGGACCGAATGGGAGGTACGGGATCTGATCGCTGTATGGGGAGAGGAATCCGTGCTATCAGAACTCCGTTCCAGTTTTCGAAAAGCCAAAACCTTTGTCAAAATCTCCTAGGGCATGGAGGACAGAGGCCATAACAGGGACCCGAAGCAGTGCCGCATGAAACTGAAGGAGCTGAGGCAAGCCTACCAGAAAACCAGAGAGGCGAACGGCCGCTCCGGGTCAGAGCCCCAAACATGCCGCTTCTATGATGAGCTGCATGCCATTCTAGGGGGTTCAGCCACCACTACCCCAGCCGTGTTGTTTGACTTCTTCAATGGAGATGGAGGCAATACGGAAGCAGGTTTTGGGGACGAAGAAGATGATGATGAGGTTGTAGATAGCTCACAGCAAGCAAGTGGAGAAACCGGTTTTACCGACAGCCAGGAACTGTTTCTCACCCTGGACCTGGAGCCAGTACCCCCCGAACCCGCCCAAGGCTGCCTCCTGGACCCAGCAGGCGGAGAAGGGACCTCCGGTGAGTCTACCTTTTAAAATACTATACATGGTTTAAAAGCAAGCATGTGAAAGGATTACTTTGCCCTGGCATTCGCGGCTCTCCTGGATGTACTCCCAAAGCCTTTGCAAAAGGTTTCTGGGGAGGGCAGCCTTATTGTGTCCTTAGTGGTAGGACGCTTTATCACTCCAGGCCAGTAACACGTACTTGGGAATCATTGTACAACAAAGTATTACAGTGTATGTTTGCTGGCGTTCAAACAACATCCGTTCTTTATCTCTCTGTGTTATCTTCAGGAGAGTGAGATATAATTCATGGTCACCTGGTTGAAATAGAGTGCTTTTCTTCAGGGGACACTCAGAGGAGCCCATTCCTGCTGGGCTGTTTGCCTGTGGCTAAACAGAAATGTTCCCCGCTATTAGTCACAGGGAGGGGGGAGGGTTGACGGGGTAGCCACGTGGTGGGGGGAGGCAAAATGCGACCTTGTAACGAAAGCACATGTGCTATGTATGTAATGTTAACAGCAAGGTTTACCCTAAAAGAGTGTAGCCACTGTTTTATAAAATGTGTCTTTTTAAATACCGCTGTCCCTTTTTTTTTCTCCACCAGCTGCATGTGTTTCAATGATCACAGGATCTTCTCCTTCCCAGAGGCTAGTGAAGCTTAGAAAGAAAAAAAAACGCACTCAAGATGAAATGTTCTCCAAGCTCATGCTGTCCTCCCACACTGACAGAGCACAGACGAATGCGTGGAGGCAAATAATGGCAGAGTGCAGGAAAGCACAAAATGACCGGGAGGAGAGGTGGCGGGCTGAAGAGAGTAAGTGGCGGGCTGAAGACAGGGCTGAAGCTCAAATGTGGTGGCAGCATGATGAGAGGAGGCAGGATTCAATGCTGAGGCTGCTGGAGGACCAAACCAGTATGCTCCAGTGTATGGTTGAGCTGCAGCAAAGGCAGCTGGAGCACAGACTGCCACTACAGCCCCTGTGTAACCAACCGCCCTCCTCCCCAAGTTCCATAGCCTCCACACCCAGACGCCCAAGCACGTGGTGGGGGGGCCACCGGCCAACCAGCCACTCCGCCACAGAGGATTGCCCAAAAAAAAGAAGGCTGGCATTCAATAAATTTTAAAGTTGTAAACTTTTAAAGTGCTGTATGGCATTTTCCTTCCCTCCTCCACCAACCCTCCTGGGCTACCTTGGTAGTCATCCCCCTATTTGTGTGATGAATGAATAAAGAATGCATGAATGTGAAGCAGCAATGACTTTATTGCCTCTGCAAGTGGTGATCGAAGGGAGGAGGGAAGGGTGGTTAGCTTACAGGGAAGTAGAATGAACCAAGGGGCGGGGGGTTTCATCAAGGAGAAACAAACCGAACTTTCACACTGTAGCCTGGCCAGTCATGAAACTGTTTTTCAAAGCTTCTCTGATGCATACTGCGCCCTCCTGTGCTCTTCTAACCGCCCTGGTGTCTGGCTGCGCGTAACCAGCAGCCAGGCGATTTGCCTCAACCTCCCACCCCGCCATAAACGTCTCCCCCTTACTCTCACAGATATTGTGGAGCACACAGCAAGCAGTAATAACAGTGGAAATATTGGTGTCGCTGAGGTCTAAGCGAGTCAGTAAACTGCGCCAGCGCGCCTTTAAACGTCCAAATGCACATTCTACCACCATTCTGCACTTGCTCAGCCTGTAGTTGAACAGCTCTTGACTACTGTCCAGGCTGCCTGGGTACGGCTTCATGAGCCATGGCATTAAGGGGTAGGCTGGGTCCCCAAGGATACATATAGGCATTTCAACATCCCCAACAGTTATTTTCTGGTCTGGGAATAAAGTCCCTTCCTGCAGCTTTTGAAACAGACCAGAGTTCCTGAAGATGCGAGCGTCATGTACCTTTCCCGGCCATCCCACGTTGATGTTGGTGAAACATCCCTTGTGATCCACCAGAGCTTGCAGCACTATTGAAAAGTACCCCTTGTGGTTTATGTACTCGGCAGCTTGGTGCTCCGGTGCCAAGATAGGGATATGGGTTCCGTCTATGGCCCCACCACAGTTAGGGAATCCCATTGCAGCAAAGCCATCCACTATGACCTGCACGTTTCCCAGGGTCACTACCCTTGATATCAGCAGATCTTTGATTGCGTGGGCTACTTGCATCACAGCAGCCCCCACAGTAGATTAGCCCACTCCAAATTGATTCCCAACTGACCGGTAGCTGTCTGGCGTTGCAAGCTTCCACAGGGCTATCACCACTCGCTTCTCAACTGTGAGGGCTGCTCTCATCTTGGTATTCATGCACCTCAGGGCAGGGGAAAGCAAGTCACAAAGTTCCATGAAAGTGCCCTTACGCATGCGAAAGTTTCGCAGCCACTGGGAATCGTCCCAGACCTGCAACACTATGCAGTCCCACCAGTCTGTGCTTGTTTCCCAAGCCCAGAATCGGCTTTCCACAGCATGAACCTGCCCCATTAGCACCATGATGCATGCATTGGCAGGGCCCATGCTTTCAGAGAAATCTGTGTCCATGTCCTGATCACTCACGTGACCGCGCTGACGTCGCCTCCTTGCCCGGTATTGCTTTGCCAGGTTCTGGTGCTGCATATACTGCTGGATAATGCGTGTGGTGTTTAATGTGCTCCTAATTGCCAAAGTGAGCTGAGCGGCCTCCATGCTTGCCTTGGTATGGCGTCTGCACAGAAAAAAGGCACGGAACGATTGTCTGGCGTCGCTCTGATGGAGGGAGGGGCGATTGACGACACAGCTTACAGGGTTGGCTTCAGGGAGCTAAAATCAACAAAGGGGGTGGCTTTACATCAAGGAGTATTTCAGGCAGGACTTCACGGAGGGTTCCAATAAGAAATGGTGCACCTAAGTTATTGTTCTTATTGGAACAAGGAGGTTAGCCTGGCCTCTGATTGATACATGGCTAGATTTACCTCGCTGCACCTTCTCTGTGAGTGACTGCAGTGTGACCTAGAGGAATGAGTCCCCTAGACGGGGGAGGAGGCAAATGAGTACAAAACAAATCTGGTCTATTTCTTGTTTTGATCCACTCCATCTATCTTTTACATCTTTGGCTGGCAGCAGACGGTGCAGAAGGACTGCATGCCATCCACATCTCATGGCTGCTCGGCAGAAGATGGTACAGTACGACTGCTAGCCATCCTCATCTCTTGCCTGCCCGGCAGAAGATGGTACAATACGACTGCTAGCAATCCATATCGCCTGCCTGCTCACCATAAGACGGTTCAATAGGACTGACTGCAGGACTAAAGAGAATGACCTGGTCAGGTCACTCCAAATTTAGTCCCTGCACCCATGTCTGCCCAGGCGCTCCCAGCCGACATGGCCAGGAGCACCTCGGACATGACGAGGACGGCTACCAGTCGTACTGCACCGTCTGCTGCCAGAAGGCAATGGGTTGCTGCTACTGTGTAGCAATGCCATACCGGGTCTGCCAGCACCCAGGAGACATACGGTGACAGTTACCTGAGCGGGCTCCATGCTTGCCGTGGTATGGTGTCTGCTCAGGAAAAAAGGCGCAAAACGATTGTCTGCCCTTGCTTTCACGGAGGGACGGAGGGAAGGGGGGCCTGACGATATGTACCCAGAACCACCCGCGACAATGTTTTAGCCCCATCAGGCATTGGGATCTCAACCCAGAATTCCAATGGGCAGCGGAGACTGCAGGAACTGTGGGATAGCTACCCACAGTGCAACGCTCTGGAAGTCGACTCTAGCCTCGGTACTGTGGAAGCACTCCGCCGAGTTAATGCACTTAATGCACTTAGAGCATTTTCTGTGGGGGGACACACACTTGAATATATAAAACCGATTTCTAAAAAACTGACTTCTATAAATTCGACCTTATTCCGTAGTGTAGACATACCCTTAGAACTTAGTAAGTAATCTAGCTAGATATGCATTAGATTCTGTTTGTTTAAATGGCTGAGAAAATAAGCTGTGCTGAATGGAATGGATATTCCTGTTTTTGTGTCTTTTTGTAACTTAAGGTTTTGCCTAGAGGGATTCTCTATGTTTTGAATCTAATTACCCTGTAAGGTATTTACCATCCTGATTTTACAGAGGTGATTCTTTTACTTTTTCTTCTATTAAAATTCTTCTTTTAAGAACCTGATTGCTTTTTCATTGTTCTTAAGATCCAAGGGTTTGGGTCTGTGCTCACCTATGTAAATTGGTGAGGATTTTTATCAAGCCTTCCCCAGGAAAGGGGGTGTAGGGTTTGGGGAGGATTTTGGGGGGAAAGACATTTCCAAGCGGGCTCTTTCCCGGTTATATATCTGTTAGATGCTTGGTGGTGGCAGCAATAAAGTCCAAGGGAAAAAGGAAAATAGTTTGTACCTTGGGAAAGTTTAACCTAAGCTGGTAAAAATAAGCTTAGGAGGTTTTCATGCAGGTCCCCACATCTGTACCCTGTTCAGAGTTCAGAGTGGGGAAGGAACCTTGACAGGGGTCCTTTCAGGTTAATGCTGAGTTACCTTGAGTTACCTTCAGACAGTGTAAGAAAACTTGCACTGCAGTTGCCTACGCTGTGCTTACTCGGAGTGTTAATAGGACTTATTTCCCATTGCTGTCAATCCAGCATTTTTAACCATAATATAATATCTTTAAAATACTGCATTTTATTCCTGGTTTACAAGCATTTTTATTCCTGGTTTATTTTACTTGAGTCTCCAATTTTTTTAATACTCTCTCAAAAACCTGAAAAGACTAATCTTGCTTTTTCTGCTGGAAAAAAAAATCTCCTTTATGTTTCCAGTACAGCTTGAAATTAACATGACTTTAGGTATACTTTGTGCATCAGTCTAATGGATGACAGCCCAGCTCTGGAAGTATGATTTGATATTTCTTTTAATGCTTTGCACTTACAGGGAGCTTGATATTTTCAAAATGCTGTAAAATTAATAATCCTCACAGCTCCCCCATAGATATAGGTATTTAAGTATTATAATTTTCATTTTACCAGTGGCAGAACAGAGACACTAAGAGCCTGATCCCAAATCCACTGAAGTCAGTGTAAAGACTCATACTGAATTCAGAAAGAAAAGGAGTACTTGTGGCACTTTAGAGACTAACAGATTTATTGGGGAATAAGCTTTCGTGAGCTGTAGCTGCATATGACACAAACAGACAAGGCGAAGCTGTAGCTCACGAAAGCTTATGCTCCAATAAATTTGTTAGTCTCTAAGGTGCCACAAATACTCCTTTTCTTTTTGCGGATACAGACTAACACGGCTGCTATTCTGAAACCTGTCATACTGAGTTCAGTGGACTTCGGAACAGAAGCCCCTAGTGTCTGGAATCAAGGCTATGGAGCAAGCCAGGCGCAGAACCAGGGAAAGTGTCCCTCACATCAGCACCAAGCTCAGTCCACTAGACTAAGCTGTAAAGTGCAAGCAGTGCAGCATAAATTTTCATCTAGCTCCTTGAAACAACACCAATTAATGTAAACATCTCATATGCAAACTAAATTTATTATAGATGGGACAGGTAGCACCATCTATTATTAAGACTGGCCAACACTTCCAATTATAAAATACCCATTACAAAAATCATGTACACATTTCAGTTGCTTAGAACTTTTCCAAATATATAGAAAGCAGGGCTTTCCCTGTAACCTTACAAAAGTTCAACATAGCTTCATTGCTAAGTGTAAGCAGGTCGACACTGACCCTGAAAACAAGGTTGTGAAGTTTTTCTTTTAAAGATCCTCCAGTGAACTACTTCAAAATTTCTGCTTTTGCCAGAACTTTCCAAAACAATGGTATGTTGGCAACAGGTTTCTCTGAAACGCCAATTTTAACGTAGACATTTTATTGCAAAAATAATTCGTAGCATAATACAATACACAATGAAGAGCAAAGAGCAAAATGATGGAGCTTTTATGAGATTTTTATTTATCCTTGTAACCTGTGCTTTTTATTTCCCAGACCTGCAGTAGGAACTGCCAGTCATACAACTTGCAGTGAATATTTTCTCATTAGTATTGTTCTAGCCACACTTGCTGCTACTGAACTTATGTGCTCTGTGTTGCATTGCATAGAGACAGAAACTGCTGTTACCACTTCAGTTTGACATTTATTGGATACTTTGGCCTGCTCCAATTACTATAGCTGTTATCCAGTTAAAATGCCCAGTAATGTTTCTCTTCTTTGCCAAGGAACACATAATCTAAGATTCTCCACACTTAGTTGGCAGACACTATAATGCTGGGACCTATAGAAAGCTCTAAGAATAACAGGTAGATAAAGGTTAGTCATCCGCCTAGAACATTATTCATATTTACTCCTCTTCAGTCTCACCGAGAACCTTGCAAACATGGTATTAGGTTTCTTGCCCAAAGTAATCTCTTTTTCCAATATCTTTCCTTTTGGTGGATGTCAATATTTCAAAAACTCATTAGCAGTTTTAGCAAAATGCTGCAACTGTCGGAAGATGCCCCTGATATTATTGTCTAACCAGAAGTGAAGCAGCATCTAGCTAAGTGCAGTGGTAAACATTATGTGCACATTTTTCAAGCCTAGATCTGTTTTGTTTTTTAAATTGAGGCTGATCATCTGGCATAAAATGCTTTACTCACATATTGGTGGCAATGTGTGTTTTTATGATCAAGACGTTACTCCAGATGTATGTTACAGGTGTAAGAATTGTGGATGTGGACCTAAGCTCCTCCAGAAAGGTTTACATGTTCAATGGATCCATTCTGAGGCATGTGAGCCAGTGACTCGGAAACTGTGAGAAAAGATGCTTGTTGATATTTCAGAATTTAGTTACTTTTGAAATTGATTTATTATTCATCTTTTGGCAAAGAGAGTTATGCTTTGAGTCTTAGTTCAGATGGCATTAAGACTACATACATATAATCAGTTTTACTCCAAAATATATGTTCTGCTTTATCGGTTGCCTCTCCAGGTTCACTCAGGATGTGTCTGCGGATATGAATCTTACAAGTTTGAGAGTATTTTTGCTGACCAACTGGTTTCAGACAATTTGTTGCCTTTGTCTCAGTCTGCAGTCTCAGCCTTCCACAATGGTTCACTTGTGCCTGAGACACTTGGGTCACATGCACACAGGTGGTTCAGTTTGCCATGTTGCGCCTTCGCCCTCTTCAAATGTGGCTCAGGCCAGTTTACTGTCCAACCTTTCACTGGTATTTTCCAATGCCACGGTAACAAAATTCTTAAAAGGAATTCTTTGTCTCCATCTGTTGGAGTAGGAAACAGTTCCTGTGTGGGATCTTAGGATAGTCTTAGAGGCTCTGATGGGCCCTCCGTTCAAGCCTCGACATCTTGTCCCTTTACTCTCTTGTGTCAAAAACCTACATTTGGTGGCAATAACATCCACAAGGAGAGCATGTGAGCTGCAGGCTTTGATGGCAGACCCTCCTTATATACAGTTCTCCAAAGACAAAGTGACCTTGCAGCCGCACCCCAAATTTTTGTTTAAAGTGGTCTCGGTTTCGTTGGAACCAGGCAGTTTCTTTCCCTGTTCTTTCCGAAGCTGCATTCATCTCAGAGGAGCAGTGCCTTCACATGTTAGACATCAGCTGATGTCTGGACAGGATTGACCCTTCATTGCTTCGCCTCGCCTGTTTGTGCCATATGCAGACCCTGAGAAGGGGCAAGCGGTCTCTTCACAGATGATCTCTAAAGGAGTGACATCCTGTATCAAGACTGCACATGAAATAGATTCATATACACGCCCCTCAGTGGGAGCAAGCCCCTTTTACCAGAGTGCAAGCTATGTCAGTGGCATTCTTGAGTGACATCTCAATATTGGACATTTTCACGGCTACCACATGGTCATCAATACATATGTTTATGAATCATTATGGCATTACCATGGCATCCAGAGCAGATGCAAACTTTGGGAAGGCAGTCTTGCAGTCCTTGTTCAAGTAGACTGAGTCCCACCCCCTATGGGTACTGCTTGTGAGTCACCTAAGTGGAATTCATGGCTGCAGCTACTCAAAGGAGAAGAAACAGTTACTTACTGTAACTAGTTCTTTGAGATGTTATGCAGCTGTGTATTCCGTGACCCACCCTCCATGCTCTCTGCATCGGAGTTTAGTTACTGAATGATTGGTGGGAAGGAACTGAAAGGGGATTGAGGCAGTCTCAGATAGCCAGTGGAAGGGGTGTGGCCACGAGACGCGAGTGCTGCCTCCTATAGGTACTGCTAGGAAAAATTCTCCGGTTCTGTTTGGGTGTGCACCTAGTAGAATACACATCTGCTCATATCTCGCAGAACCACAGTTACAGCAGAGGCTATGAAACAGAGTGGCCACAGTGAATGAACCCTGTTATCTAATGGCAAAAGTAAATTGTGGATCATCATCACTTAACACAGGAACTTGTCATTTGGAGTATTAATAGCCCCAAAGTGGATGTACACTGTTCGAGCAGTGAAAAGTGAGTGTTGTGTAAATGAGAATCAGACCCAATTTCTTTGTACACCATCAGCAGCTAGGGCTACTCTGACAAATGAAGGGGTTGGGAATAGCTCCCTTTTATAGACACCCAGCCAGCCAGTAGCTATAAAATCCCTTTTAGTAACTGTTCTCTAATTGCCCTACCTGTAAAGGGTTAAAAAGTCTCACTGCTATACATAGGTAAAAGGAAGGGAGTGGGCACCTGGCCAAAAGAGCCAATGGGAAGACTAGAACTTTTTAAAATTGAAAAAAGACTCTCCTTTTGTCTGTCTGTCTGTTCTCCCGGGGAGAGGCAGACAGGGCAACAGCTATGCTGTAAGAAGCTTGGGCCAGGTATGAAAAAAATCATCAGTATCATACCTAGAAACTACTCATTTAAAACCCAGATATGTAAGTAGGTCAGGGAATGTCTAGCAAGATGCAATTAAGTTTATCCCTTTTATTTCATTACGGCTTGTGGATTCCTCTGTGCTAACCCCAAGTGCTTTTGTTTTGCTTGTAACCTTTAAGCTGGATCTCAGGAAAGCTATTCTTGGTGTTTTATTCTTATCGTTGCTCTTTTAAAATCTAGCAACAGCCTGAGTTCCCGGATGTATTTTCTTTCTTATTTTTTATTAATAAAATTTACCTTTTTAAGAACAGATTTTGATTTTTATGTCGTAAGAGGTTTGTGCACATGTTGTTTAATTAGCTGGTGGAAACAGCTGATTTCCTTTTTTTTTTTTTTTCTGAGCTCTTCCCCAGAGAGGGGCGTAGAAGGACTTGAGAGTACCCCACAGAAAGGAATTCCCAAGTGCACCTTCCTGGGCTTTCAAAGGGGTTCTGCACTTGGGTGGTGGCAGCATCTACCAATCCAAGGTCAGAGAAAAACTGTAACCTTTGGAGTTTAATACAAGCCTGAAGTGGCCAGTGTTAATTTTTTAAATCCTTGCGGGCCCCCATCTTCTGCACTCAAAGTGCCAGAGTGGGGAATTAGCCTTGACAGCTACACGTCATCTCCAAGTACAGAGGATCATTTTGAAATGTGTTTATTTTACCAAGAGTTTAAAGAGCTGAATCATAACACTGGTGAGTTTGTAGAAAATTATTTTGTATCCTTAGACTTCGTGGGCGAAAGCTTTGAACTTTTAACTGCATTAGTCTAAAATGCTGGTGAACAGGCCAGAATGTTAGTAAAGAGGAGGCCATCATATATAATACATTTTACTATGAAAAAATCCTTTGGGTTAAAAATCTAACTCCCACAAATGTGCTTAGTGGGACAACAATACCCATTTTTATAGGAATATTACATTTTTCTGTGTTGGTCGTGTAATATCCTGTCCACCTATACTCTGGATGTCCCTAAACCTCCAACTGCCTGAAGCTGAGAGTGGATGACACTGGATAATTGCCCTGTTCTGTTCATTTCCTCTGAAGAGGAAAATGTCTGGCATTGGCCGCTGTCAAAAGGTGGGATAATTGGTCTAGATAGACCATTGGTCTGACCCATTATGGCCATTCTTATGTTCTTATTGTCTATTTCATGATGTTGCACCAATATGTGACCCTTACAACAAAGCAAAAGTTAATAGGAATTAGAGAAGGAAAGATCAGTTGGGTCACTTTCTCTTGTTTTGCTGATTTTTTTTCCAATATACTTCCTAATGATTTCTCTAATGTAGTTCTAAATAATGCCCATGCTGGTATTTCCAGCACTGCCCTGGGGAGTTATTCCACAGTCCAATTGGCCTCATTGTTAGGAAAACTAATGCTGACTCTCAAGGAAATTATCCTCTTCTTCTCAGTTTCATCCCATTACTTCTACCGAAATACTTTGGACAGTCCAGAGCAGTTTTTATCCTCCTGAGTGTTTACATGGTTTTAAAAATGTGTTAATATATTGCACATTAAAAATATGCATTTACGGTTATAAAAATCTAAAGACAACTGAAGTCCATGGAAAGACTCCAGTTAACTTCAAGAGACCTTGGATTAAGCCCTTAGAAAATAAGGTTTTTCAAATATTCCTAACTTCAGTGACTTTTCTGATAAAGAAATGCCTTCTGTGGTCACAGTGAAATCAGAAAGTGACACACTTCTGTGTAAGCATAAAAACTTTAAAATTGTTAGCAGCATTTGACCTGAGATGACGATAGTGGTGACTTACTATGTATAAATGGATGTATTAAAAATAAATAACCCAGTAAATTAATCATCTGTTTCAAATGAGTTTTTACCATATTTACTAAAAGTAAAGTTCCAATAATCTTACCTAGCATTACTATAGGTAAGAGTTAATAAGCGTTTCATCTGAGTTCAACACAAATAGTGTTACTGCATTAACATGAATTACTACAAATTTGCTTTTGAGTGGAACACCATAGCCTATGTCATTATATAAACTGTTGCTCTAGATTTGTTTTCAGCCCATGAGGATGATAAAATCTCCTGTTAGCAGTTTGAGTTCTCCTGAGATACTGAGAGTAATTCGGGGTAGATTTCTCAATATGTTATGGCTGTTTAGTTTCCATTAATTTAAAGTAAAGGGTGCTTCTTAAAGTGTTTGCAGAAAATACATGACAAAAGCAACTTGCATTAAAATGTTTTAACTGTGAGATTATTATGTTTTCACTTCAGCTGCAATTTAAGGGGAAGAGATCTGATATATCCTTACAGCTTATAGTTTTATGATCTGACACATTCTTGTTATTTATAAACTCTTTCTGCTGGGACCTGATTTGCATTATTTCTTTTGTAAACTATTTCCATGGAATTTTCTCCTTGTATTTGCATTCCCATTAAAGTGATGAAATTGCTCAGAAAGCATTTGGGTAACTACCATAGATATTCCATTCATGCAGTTCCAAATACAGCCCTTTATGTAGCAGCATGCTGTATAGTTGTTATTATTAATATATTTTCTTAGTAAAATGGTAGATGATTGCATTAGAATGACTACATTAACAGTACTTCATGCAGCAGTCAGTTTCTAACCTATTGGCCTTGCATTCGTTTTATTTATTTACATATCTTGATGTGTCAGCCTTCAGCAAGTGCAAATATATATCTCTATCTGTAGCTAATGGGTTTCTTCTGGGTGCCATGTGCCACCTCACTATAGAGAAGATAAATAAAGCACAGAGGATCATACCTGCCCAAGTTTATACTAACATTTAGTTTCTAATGCTGTGTTTTCCTATACCCATGACACTGAATCAGCTTTCCTTGAAACAGTACTTCCTCTCCGTTACTGACGTTTCTAGAGAGAGCAGGTCAGTGGCCCCAGCAGAAGGAGGTTTTTAATGACATGTGTTTTTTTCCCCATATGCTTTGTTTGTTCCATTCTGTCAAAAGTAGAAGGACACACCTGGAGAAAAACTGTGATAGAATGAAACATCCAAGCCTCTTGGTGGTGATGCCTATGGGAATCAGTAGGTTGGTGCATGCCGGTAGATATAGCTACAAGATGATAAAACAAAGTAACATCTTTGTGTACTGTGAGGAAAAAATCATAAGAAAGCAGCGGACTCTTCTTTGATGGGCAGCCGCAGTGCAGACTGAAAGGAACAAAGAAACCAATTACAATATTGTTTGCAACAAGACATTTTAAAGTAATAATCAGCTTCTATTCATTACTATGCACCTGCAAATGTACTAACAGTAGCAGTGAAAGAAGCAAATGTGTGCTAATGAAACCGGAGGGCATTGTCTGAGCAATTCCATGATTTGATGGTGATGCAAATGCAAAGAAGGTGACCATGCAGGGGTGAATGGGAGAAGGCTATGCAATCACCAGGTGCTAGGATATTAAATATATCAAACATCATTTGCTCGGCATTTAAGGAACCACAAACTTATGCACAAGGATAGTCTTCCAGTGAATTCATCATCTTGCGTGAATATCACACACTGTACATTGCCTGAATCAAATTGAACCTTTACCCATCAGGGAGGAATGCATGAAACTGTTTATACTGTAAAAGTTTGCCAAAAAAAGGTAGGGGATGTTGTTTTTCAAGCTATTTCAGTGTACAACGTGACATTGAACGAAGCCACAAACAAAATATCAGAGGTGAGATGAGACAAGACCTGGTGTCATGTTTAACAGTTGGGAGAGCCAACCAGAAGAAATGACAAAGATTATAGCAGTTTCCTTGATCCCTCAGTCTTAATCAGGTTTGCAACCTGGGGTCTTGTTAGATTGCCAGCTGCTTCTGGATATCCATGTAGCAGCAGTTGCTAAAGATCTGTTTGTTCTTTCTGCCTGGCAAGTTGATAACCATCTTTTGTGGGGGGTACTTAACTGGCCTTGGTTATCCATATGTTTGATACCTGAAGGCCAGAAACAAACCAGAAGAAACTGAATGAGACAGGGTTACTAAACGTGCCCTTTATTCTGCAGAGAGTGAATTATGGTTCCAATACAGGTACATCAGTGTTAGGAGATGAAAGGTGTCACTTAATAGCTATGTTAATCACACATGCATAACCCAGCTTTCTTAGCTTAAACCATTTGTTTAAAAGTACTCAAAAACATAAGAGTACTGAACACATGCAAATGGTGATGTAGAAATCCTTATAACTCAATTAAACTAGGGAAGAGTTAAGGTTGTTTTTCTGGCTTTAAATGTGCATTGACAATCTATCCAGTGTTTGGATTATTTTTATACCTATTTGAAGTGTGCCTATATTTCCAGGCATTCTGAAGTTGAGATTTGGGTTTGTTTTAAACTTAAACATTATGTAAACTTAACAGTAAACATTGAATTGACCTGTATGCTCAAACTTTGCCTGAGAATATATAGTGGGTTAATTCCAATTAGGAAGTATTATGTTTTATCAGCCATGTTGTTATCTTTATGTGATAGGGCATGGCTCTCTGCTCCTGTCTTCCTGGACAAATGGCTCTAACACCTCTGGTTTGTAACCACCACGGTGTAGTTTATTTGTGTTATGTTAGGGGGCTTATTCCTTCACCCACTTACTTCCCTGGTCCTTCTCGCATGAACAGAGAGCAACAGTACTCGAAGTCCAAAGGTGCAAACAATTCGATGCTTATTGGGGTGAACTTCCAGCAAGCATGATACCAGTTTCCTTCCTTAGTGTCCCCCTTCCCAGCTTTGACACCACAGAGCCTTACCTGTGTCCCTGTTCCCATTCCTTAGCTAAACATGATTCCAATTTCCGCACCCCCATTTGCTGTTCCCATTCCCCCCCACCCACTTCCTGATTGACTGCAGACTATATAGTAAAATTTGAGTACTGCTTAGCTATACCTTAACCAATCATTTTACTGAAATTTAACCCAATCCTAACATATTGTAACATGATTATGTAACCAATTATATCCCACCACCTTAATTAGTTTACACCCAGCAAAATTAATTATACAACAGACAGAAACAATCACAGAACCAGACAGAGTTTATACAGACAAACAATAGGGAAATGGGGACTACAGTGATGGAACAACAAAGAAATGAGGATTTCACATCCCAGCTATTGATAAGTGAGTTCTTGCCAGACAGGATGCTATCAAACTAAGTTTCCTTTTACATCTTCTAGGCACTTCCCTTTCTCTGGAGGCGATAGGCATTATCAGGACAGGATTGTATTCCTAACAGCCCAATAGCACCTTATTTCAGTGTGACTAGTTTGGAATGTGAGGATCTGACCATTTGCTTCCCAGCTTATGGCTGCCTCTGCTGCTTAGCCAAAGATCTTAGCCTAAGCACAGGGCCTCAGACTGTCACAGTAAGAGAAGGACCTTACACCAGCAGACAGTGATTTTGATTCTCTTTTATACCTCTAGAACTAGCTAAGTGATAAGAATACACCTAAATTCTTAGAGTATAGGCCTTTACAGACAGGTCTGAATATCTATATCCTAACATGTTATATCAACACCACCCTCTTACCCATCCAGCAATTCTATCATCATTCCTTTTTGCCAGACAGAAGAGAGGGCAGGGATCTCTCCACGCAGAGATCTCCCTTTACCATGGCCCTGCTGGCCTGCCCCGTCCCCACCTCTCTCTGTTTTCCTCCTCATACTTTCCTCCTGTGCTCCTTTTCTACTCTGGCAGTTAACATGCCAATTAGCAACTTAGCTCTCCCAGCCTAGTAATTATCCACTCCTTTGGAACTCAGGGTCTCTGGAGGGAACTAACTAAATTTGCAGTGACCAGAGTGCTGCTTCAGCTGCTGGTTCTCAGCACTCTGTCACAATTCATCATTCATTTCATAAACCAGCAGCGTACCAAGTTTAAGAGATATAACAGTTTTTCTTTTGCATTTTTTTGGGAACCAACTGTAATAATGACAGGCCCAATAATACGTTCCAGATGGTAATTCCTGCTCTTCCTCCTCACTACTTATTGCCCACTTATACCAGTGCATCCTGTTTTTCATGCTATATGACACATCAAATGCATGAGTGTGCAGCTGTATCAGAAATTTTTAACCTACACAGATGTTCAATTCTTTATACTTTTTCGTCTACAAATAAGTAATGTTTTGTCTATACTGTAGGGACACTGTCATCTTAAAAATCACATTTCTGACTGAAAATGTGGTACTACGGTAGTCAACAGTAACAGCTAAGGTTATTATAATTAAAAAGTTATTCGGGGAAGGGAGAAAAAAATATCTCCTTCAAGTTTATTTACTTTATGCATTTCACAGCACAATTGGTCATTGTAGAGTCAGTTAATTTCTGACTTGCTGAAAAGATGCTTATAAACATCAACAGGAAAACAGGAAAATCCTTACCAAAAATAATTAATGAATTGTAATTAATCAAAACATACTATTTAAAGAGTACTCTTTCAGAAAGTGGATTTAAAAAAAATCAATTCAAAAATTTCAAGTTGGTGGTGTCCCTTTAAATCTATAAAAAATAAAATACTAAACTAATTCACTGATACTAAACTATTTGACATTATGTTTTGATATGCTTTTATATGCATGGATCATAAGCTCTATTTTGTACACTTTATTTCTGGAAATGCACAGTTTCTAAATGCATGCAGAGTGGGAGAGATGGAGATGGAGAAGCATACTTTTTCTCCAGCAATTCAAATACTTTCTCCTTAAATACTTAAATGAAGTACTATACATAGACATTGGTGTAGTCTTTAGAAGAAAATAACTTTTTCCCCCTGTTATACAAACATGTTTTTCTGGTTTTGGCACGGACCAATGCCTTACTGGTTATGTCCAAAGATTCCAGTGTAAAAACTATGTACTTTGAGTTAAAAGTTTAGCACTCCATACTTCGGGCATGAATACGCTACTGTTGCAGCACTTCCAGCTTATGGGCCTGATGCTGCACCTCTTACTCAGATGGGTAATGTTTATGTGAATTGGTTTTGATGGGACTATTCATGTGTAGCAAAGACTATTCGTCTGAAGAATTGGAGGATTGGGCCCCAAGAACACGAGTACAGTATTTAAGTGCAGAGCCGCCGGTTACTATTCCTTGGGCCACAATGTCAAACACAAAATGTCTTTGAATGGTTTTGAAATAGGCATGTACTTAAATGTAGCATTTGGCTCAAAATGTCTTTATTAAATTAAGGAACAATTCAGTTTTCTAACTTTATACTTGCTTGATCTGACATTAAAAGTTTTGAAAATATATTTGCTTGTTTTTTTCATTAAGACATTCGGATACCACATTTGTATTGAAAGGCTGCTAATTTCCCTGAACACAATTATCTAATGATTATTTTATATGGTTATTTTTCAGATGTTCAAATGAAACCAGATTCAAAACAGAAGAATTATTTTGGGCATATAATTTCTGCCCTACTCCATACTCTTGGACAACACTTCTGGGCCTTATTTTATACTTGGTTTTCTTCGCACCTGGTAAGCAAATACTTGTTTCAGCACATAGCTTTAAGTAAATAGCAAACATTTGAAGTTCTTAATGGTCAGACCACTTGAAGCTTCTCTTACTGTTCAGTCTGATTGTTATACTAAAATTGATCTTTTTTTAAATTCTCAGGAATGGGACCTATGCCCTGGACAGTAAATTCTGAAATCTATCCACTTTGGGCTAGAAGTACAGGAAATGCATGTTCATCTGGTGTAAACTGGATTTTCAATGTTCTGGTGTCACTGACATTTTTGCATACAGCAGAATACCTTACATACTATGGTAAGATGTTGTTTATGTCTTAATCTGCAGTAATAACATTTGCATTCTTACATGGCACATAGATTTACTACAGTTTAGATCAGGGGTGGGAAAACTATGGCCCGCGAGCCAGATCCGGCCCATGAGGGCTTTGGATCCGGCCCGTGGGATTGCCACCCTTTGGATCTGGCCGGCGGGATTGCCACATCCCTGCAACCCCTGGGGGAGGGGGGCAGAGGGCTCTGTGCGCTGCTCTTGCCTGTGGGTACCTCCCCTGAAGCTCCCATTGGCCAGGAACAGGGAACCACGGCCAATGGGAGCTTCGGGAGAGGTACCCACAGGCAAGAGCAGCATGCGGAGCTCTCTGCCCCCCCCACCCCCCCCCAGGGGCTGCAGGGACATGGTGCCAGCTGCTTCCCAGAGCGGTGCTGGGCCAGGACAGGCAGGCAGGGAGCTTGCCTTGGCCCCGGTGCATGCCGCTGTCACCCTGGAGCCACCCCAGGTAAGCGACGCTGGGTCAGAACCTGAACCCCTCCTGCCCCCCAGCTCCATGCCCTGAGCCCCCTGAACCGCAAACCCCTGCCCTGAGCTCCCTGCTGCACCCTGCCCCCCTCCTGTACCCCAACCCCCTGCCCTGAGCCTCCACATACACTCCGCACTCCTTCTTTGACCCAACTCCTTGCCTTGAGCCCCTTCCTGCACACCTCACCCCCTCCCACACCCCGCACTCCCTTCCACACCCCAATCCCCGGCCCCTGGCCCTGCATGCAATTTCCCCACCCAGATGTGGCCCTCGGGCCAAAAAGTTTGCCCACCCCTGGTTTAGATGATGATATACTAGCTGTTTTGTGGTATGCCATTTTAGCTGCCAAGTTCTTGATTAACACTAGTTTAGTAAGTTTCATTCTTTAAGAAGGGAATGTAAACAGATCATTTATAATGAGGAAAATGAGGGAAACCTTCTGTTTAGTATAATACTGTGGTGCCCATTTAAAAGGGTAGCATTTGCCAACTTTTATCACATAGTAGTATCTGAGATTCCCCTTCTTGTCATTACCATCACATGCCTAGTCATGTGGTTATACAGTCATTGCAAATAGTAATTAGGGATAGGGTAAATTCAAAAGTCTGGTTTAATCTGTGTAATCCTTTTGTCTATTTTTGTTGATGTTTCTCTGTTTTCTGGGTCACCTCAAGGCCCATTCAGCCCGGGGGAAGCCAAACCTTCCCTTTCACGTGTCTCTTTATTGCAGACCTCCAGTAATGTTATTGCTATTTCTTTTAACTGATGGGAAGTTAAAAGGATCTGTTTGAGTTTCCATGTTATTCTAAAATCAAGTGGAGTATTGCTCCTTACTAATTTGATTTATTCCAGAGTGATGTAAAAAAGCCGTTTTTTCTCATGTCCACAGACATGTGCTCCTTTATTGTAATGCTGCAGTTCATATTTCACAAACTTCTTTGATTTCTGTAGCCTCCTAATTCTGTTGTTTCTGTGGGAGATGGTAAAGACAGGAGGGATAAAGTTCTGTAACCTAGTATGTGTGTTGTTTTGTATTGCAGGGGCATTCTTCCTCTATGCAGGGTTTGCTGGTATGGGACTCATTTTCATCTACGGCTGCCTTCCTGAGACTAAAGGGAAAAAACTAGAGGAAATTGAATCTTTGTTTGAAAACAGGCTATGTACATGTGGTATTTCAGATTCTGATGAAGGGAGGTATATTGAATATATTCGGGTGAAGGGAAGTAATTATCATCTGTCTGACAATGATGCTTCTGATGTGGAATAATTTTCAGCTGCTGATGTATTAATCATTTAAAAGCCTTCTGGGGGAAGAGCAGCTCTTGGTGACCTCACTGCCCTGCTTCTGGTCTGGTTCTCCTTTCTACTGCCTAGTTACAAATGCCTTCATGTAATAAAATACTTCATTTGGGAGAAAATTAAGTGTAATAATGTTTTCTGATCATGGAAAGTAATGGTTTCCAAAGGGGATTTAATTCTTCGATTGTATGAATTTACCTATGGTGTGCAATACAGGTATCTGTGCATTATACCAAATGAAATGCATATGGTGTACCATACTGTATATCCTTATCTTTCTTTTTTGACAAAAGTTAAAATAATGTAATAGCTAATCAGCAACCAAATGACTCATAAAAGTAAAATAAATCTGGGAACAGGGGCTGGATTCACAAAAGAACTTTAACTTCTAGGCACCTAAAAAAATCACTGGGATTCACAAAATTTGAGTTAAGCACTCAGGCTTCCTGTACAATGACTGGTGGGATATAGGCACCTGTGAATGGGATTCACCAAAGCCAGCACACTAGGTGGATTCCTATAGCCAGTGGGAGATGCCAGGGAGGGGGGGGTGTCCTAAGGCATGTCTCTCTCTGAGAGTTTGGCACCTAAATCCAGGCTGGCGGGAGGCATCTCCCTCTCCTTGGGATTCTCAGCTGCAAGCCCTCTCTTGGAGATTCACCAGGAGTTAGGGCACTCACCTGAGAGGTGGCAGATCCCTATTTGAAACCCTTCTCTGTGTCAGGTGGACGGGCAACATGAACCAGGGCACTCCCACATCCTTGATGAGTACCCTAGCCACTGGGATAAAAGTTGAGTGAGGTACTCCTCTGCATCCTCCTCCCGTGAGCATGCATCGAAGATTGGGCCCTACAGGCGAGTTAGGCGGAGGAATTCCTATCTTCCCCTGGTTTGTGCTTTGCACTGGGGCTTAGGCACCCAGACACCTACAGGGGAGCCACAGTGTGTGTACTGAGAGGCACAATATCAGCACCAACGGGAACTTTTAATGCAAAATCTTAGGAACCTACAGGGTTTGGCAGCAACTGAGCAGGGGTTTTGTGAATCCCAGTGGTGCCTGATCCTGGGATTTAGGTACCCAAAGTGGCAGTTAGGTGCCTTAATCCCTTTGTGACTCTAGCCCTACATATTTGGTGTTTTTGTCACAGCAGCCTGAATATGAAATAAGCAGAATGAGAAATCAACAGGATGCTGTAGAATAATCACTTGAAATTATCACACAGTTTGAAAATACAAATATCTTCTGTCTTTATGGGAGAGATGTATCTCCTACGTTTCCCTAATGGGATTCCACTCTTGTTTCTTTGCGGTGATATCCAGCGGTCTGTACTAAATTGCTCAGTGTTTCAACTCTAGTGGCACAGTGGATGTCGGTTATATTACTCTATCCAGCTATTGATCTTTGACCATATATTATGATCAGTAGTTGGTATTAGTGAGCTAAATTGCCAAAGAATGACCTTAAGTTCACAGTAAGGTGTAATTAAACGTGATTGCCTGGACAAATAAACTGACAGATATTGATAAGTGCCACTTAAAGGCCTTAACTGGAAAGGTTAACTGGAAAAAAGTGATTTTTCATTCCCATTTGTGCATCTGAGCATTCTGGTACATGTCCAGTTTTGAACACAAATATCAGTTTAAAAAAAAAGGAAGAAAAATAGGGTTAAGATCTTGTGTTGATAAGTTCACAGCAATCACTGCCCCATTGCTCATTAATATACATGTCACTTCCAATTTATGTCTTATGTGCAAAGTAAATTATTTCTAGCAGGTCTTTCCTCCCTTTACTCATACAGTGTCTTTGGATCTGAAAAGAAAATTAGCAGTATTCAAATGCTGATATTTACTCACATTAATTGTCTTATGAAGCATTGCAAAATTGTCAGGAAAATTCACCACGTCAGGCACAAAAAGCTGCTCACCCACATTCACCATGGTAATGAAAAAATTAATGGTATTTTATTCACCTGCCAAAAAAATTACTTGTGTTGGCAAGTAGAATCTTATAAGGCTGCATTAAAATATCATGATATTTTCCTCCCTCTCTACCCCTTACCCAGTTAATCCTTCAGAGAAATAAGTTTTTAAAAAAGTTGGAAGCTCAAAGTCATACCCCTGAAATTCTGAATGGAGGAAAAATCCCTTTTCACATATCCCTTTCTTTTCATGCTGTACAGTTTTGATGAAACTATATGAGATCGTTGGGTTTTATAGATACAGGTTTGGTGGCCTTTTCATGGACTGAGAGACATATTTTGAATGTGGGTTTGCTCTCTAAGAACAAGAATGTTATTGGTTGCCTAATTATTGTAGTCGGTCACACATGGGTGATAAGTTTGTATTGTAACTCTTTGCTAGATCTGATTTATATTGCGCTATATAATTTTATACAGGGGCTTTTCTAACTCCTTGAGTTTTCTTTGAATTGTGTATTTTGTCAGAGTTGGGTGTGGCTGTCTTTTTAACTTTATAAAACTGTTAACAAAAAGAACTGTTTAAGAAGCAAATGGTTTAAAACATCCCTCTTGTAATTTGGAAAAGGAGGAAATAAGCATGATAAACAGAGAGCTTTGGCATGATTGGACTCTGAATGTGCACCTGCTCAGTTAGAGGGCCAGGCTCCCAGGCCTCGGATCTCTGCTCTCATTTAGGCACACCACACTTTTATGCCCTCAAATATGAGATGTTGAAAATGTTGCAGCATGTACACATTCAAACGTACACTCTATTAGGCACACTGTTGCCAGTGTATAGCCTTCACTGAGGGCACAAGATAGTCTTAAATACTTTTATGGGTAACCTGGCTTCTGCCTGACCCCCAAAAGTCTATTCTCCAGGCCATGATTCAGAAAAGAATCCCTATTCAGGACAGCATGTAAGCACACGTTTAAATGCTGCCCTGAATAGAGACAGACTTTAGCATGTATCTCTCCTAAGGCCCTGACCCAGCAATACACTTAAGAATGTGCTTAACTTTTAGCATGCGATTAGTCCCATTGATTTAAGTGCTTTTGCTGGACTGGGGCCTAAGCTACTTGAAATGCAGCTGATCTCTAATAGCTTTAGTGATCAACTGTCACTCTATTGCACCAACATCTATGATTAGACAAAATTATTGCACTGCTGTCACTCATTTGGCATAACTGAAGTAAAGTGACTGTAATAGAAATTGTCACAAGATCAGTGACTTGTTTTTCTGCAAATGCTGGGGCTTTTTAGCAAAAGAAGACCATTATCCTTTGTCAACAGTGTTTCTTGGGTGTTCTCATAAACTACATCCCGCTGTGCACAGTACTCTGCTATATTTCTGACACTTATGACTTTTATCTTATTGTAGACAATTTTCTAAAGTCATGCATGACATTTCCCTACTCTCTAGGCATAGAGACTAAAAACACAATGCATTTCAGCTGTGAATGCAGCTGAGTAATGAGGGCACAAAACCTACTGTCTTCTTTTCTGTCACTTTCTTTTCCCACCCAGTGGAGTTGGATTTAAGTCTTCCTTTTACTATTGCTTTATACAAAGATAATATTCCAGCTCTTATAAGTATTAGACATAATTCCAAGCATTATTTATAATAAAAACAAGATCAACTGAATACTTGAAATTAATCTTACATAATTAGGGTTTTATTTTTAGAATCCGTTAACATTTATAATGTATGAAGAAAATGAAACAAATATTTCTATTTTGCAACAGGTTTTTATATTTGTGCATATTTTACGTTCTAAGAGATTTTGATAGTGTGGGTAGACTTACTAACATTCCAGATAAAAAGATATAAATACAATGTAGCTGAATAATTTCTTATGACAGGATTTTAATTTATAAAAGAACGTAAATAGTATGTCTAAGCACAGTGTCATTTTTATTAAAAGCTTTCTGCAGAAGATGTGAAATTATTTCTTCACACGTACTACATGTTTAATTCAGGGGCATCGGGAAAGTTAAAGTAGGATTGGTGGTATAATTTTGGCTAAATTGGCATATGAGTTACGTACTTACAGTTTGGGGAATTTCATATCTCTGATGCTTCAGATCATGTAGGTCTGATAATAGGTATAGGAGATGTTAGTCCAGATGCATATTTTATTTTTTAAAATTTTATTAAAAATTAATTTGTTAATCCTGTTGTAGAGTTCTAAAGCTTCTTTCATGTAATTTACAAGTTGTTTCTGCCCCTCATCAAATTGCTGGTCAAATTGTGGGGTTTTGGTTTTTTGTTCTTTTTAATTTGGTTTTGAAGATAATCATTAAAGTGGACTAAGCCCTCCAGGAATCATTTAGAGAGCATTTAGTAATGAAATGTAGTTGCTGAGCATACACAGGAGATAATTTTTATCATGTGAGTTGTAGTGATAGCAAGTCAGAACCTTGTAATAAGGGAAGAGACATGAAAAGAAATGTTGTTGTGCTAACTTCTTTTTGAATAAAATGGAAGTCGCAATGTCTTTCTTGTATAGGAGTTAGTGCTGGAGAAAAAAGATCAAATATTTCATATTAGAAGTTTCTTAAAGTAACATTACAGTTGAGACACCCATCAAGGAGGACAAGGAATTGTCTTTTACTTACCTCATTATAAATCCTCTATTAACCGGGGAGTTGGAGGCATGCAAGGTTATTCAGCAAAGCGAATGTGCCAAAAGGGCAAATCCTGCCCCCTCCTTTGCAGGTTGAATGGGCGTCTGGCAGGGGCAATGCTGTAATTCTGCTTTGTAGGAAGGTAGAGAATGGTAGAAGCCACCCCTTGTGTGGCATGGAGTCCAGTTCCCCAGATTATTCCCATAAACATCGGAGCAGGTGTGCCCCATGAAATGAGATGGCATGGCAGGAGTGAGTTGGAAGAAGGATGCAATTGCTCCACATGTCCTCCAGTCCCAGCTTCTCATAGGAAGGGGGGAACACTGGGCTTGAGCAGATCTGCGAAGAGGGAGCTCCCTTTCCTCTGGAGCTCCCCATTGCTCCCCTGAGTTTCTTGGGCTGGGCACTGGAGAGAAGTTTTGACCATAGGGATCCAAAGCTCATTGCATTTATGGGAGTCTTTCCTTTGACTTTTCGGACTTTGGAACAGGCCCTGTGTGCAGGAGTAGCTATGTACAATGGGATAAGATGGACCAGACTCATAATTCTGTTTGTTTGTTTCTCACCTTTAACATTATTTTAACAAGGATTTTTTGTTTTTAACGTTACCTGTAATTTACAAAAAGAAGCTTTTATTGTCCGGACGTTGTTTAACAAAAGAGAGATGTCGCATTCCACATTATAGAGATATTTTAGTATAAAAAACAAAGTTCTGCTAAGCACTTTAAAAAAGCAAAGATATTTGTGCACTTTTTCTGAGCGATTGAAACTGACCAAATCCCAGTCCTTTTCATCTAGAAGAAAATAGAGCTTTGTGTACCAGGCCAGAAGCAGATAATCCACAATATGTGCTTTATGGCAACTTGTTTTATTGCGGGTAACATTTACAGCTTACATGTAGCTGCTGCCTATAAAAATGATTCTGAATTATTCTCCAGATTTAGACAAGTCACTTTTTTTTGTGCAAAAATACTTGTTGTTTTCTATAAAACTTCATAGCCTTGTGTACAGTACAGTTAAGCATAATCCATGAAGTGGTTTAGGTTGTGGCAGTGTTAAAAATGTCAGACCAGTAAACTCTTCTAGGTGAACATTGTTGAAGAAATATTGTTGTTTGAGTTATTGGGGGGGAGACTCCCTAAAGGCAACTATATAGATTTTAAAAGTCAGAGAAAATGGCAGTTCCTGTGTATTTTGTGTATGTTCTCACATAGAAGAGTTTTTTATGTGCCAATAATCGTCACTGTGGTGTTTTGTAACAAAGTGTTAATGGTGTTCCAAAGTACTGTAGAGGAAAATATTTTAGCCACACAATCTGTTTGTGTTAACTAAAGGCCCATTTCTAATCTCACTTACACCAGTTTCTCAACAGTTGACTTCAATGGAGTTACTCCTGAATCACACCAGTGTGTAAGTTAGACCAGAATCAGGCCTGATGAATCCAGAGTTTCTGTAAATCCTTACTTTTTTATGTAATAGATGTACAGTATGTTACAGTTGAGTGATTTGGCATGTGTAATTATAAAGCTCTAAATATGATTCTGTTAAACTGTACACTTTTTATTTGGATTTTACTTTTCAAAAGTTAGTTTGACATTTTATCATATATATATGACTAGCAAGGGATAGCACAGAATAGTAAAAACGTCCATATGCTTAAAAATACAAATAAAGTTTGTGAAGGCCTTAAAATACAAGCAAACTTATCTCATTTCTTTAAACATTCAGCAAAATTAAGAAAGGATTGAAAATGTAACCATCGTGATTTCTGAACAAAGGCTCAGCCTTGTGGGACAGATCCTTAGCTGATGTCAAATAGTGTGGTTTCATGCTTTCGCAGACCTTCTGCAGTTTAAACCAGTCTCAGTCCAGCAGAACACATAATCACATGCTCAGTTTTAAGCACTTGGGTTGTCCCAGTGAAATCAGTGGAATTAGGCTTGAAATTAAGCACGTGTTTGCGTGCTGTGCTGGATCAGGCTCCAGCCGGGAATCAGGGCCTATATATACAGCAACTTCTCATTTAGACTCTGTCAGAATCTTTAACTTGATATTTCTCTAATGAAGTCAGATTTAGAATACTTGAAACAAAATGTTATTAGAGACTAAATTTAGTTATATTGATGTGCTTATTACTAACACGTACACATGTGAAGCTGGTGGGCATACACTAAACCCTGATTGCATGTTACAGTATGTAGTACTTAAGAAATGAGTTTTGGCAAAACTAATGTGAATATGTTATTCACCAGCCTGTTGAACATGTGCTGTTTCCTTTTGCAGCCAAACAAGCCTATAATGTATGAAAGTGTTGTACATTTTATGAAATTTCAGTGATGTAAAGTTAAATGATTGTTTTATGTTCTAATGGCTTTACATAAAAAATAAATATCTTCAGAGAATTGTCATTGCCAGACTTGTAAATGAACAAAATAAAAGGTGAGATAGTTAATTACATAATCTTTCTAAGAGTTTTATTTGTACTAGAATTTAAGTAACTTTTTATAGCTGGAAAAACAAATCATCTAGCAAGATGAGCTAGAAATGAGTTATAAATATTGGCTTAGATGATATTAAAGTATTTCTTAATCTATTTGATTGCTATGCTGTTAAATAACATTGGTAGCTGAAAGCCAAAGATGACATACAAGTGTCATTTATAAACTCATGTGTGTAAAAAAGCCAAAAATGGCTGAGAACTTAAAAACTGGATGGTAATAAACCATGAATCCCACTGTTGAACCTGGGAATATTCGAAACAAAAAGAGCTCTCAAACATGCCTGCAGCAGGTTCCATCACTTCACACTGACTCAATAGACATTTTAGGCTTCAGAGTCCCTGAAATCTTATTGTTGCCCCTTTTGACCCAAGTGGCTAGCCAAAGTTTGGGCCCTGGGGGTGTTATAGCTGGGAATAGAAATTGGTGATAGGTATTTCTTTGATGCAGTCTTTTTTTATTTACAAGGAATGTACAACGTCCTGTGTTTCTGAATGCAGAATTCACCAAGACCAAAATAAGCAGTTTTGTAGGTCTAGGCTACACAGGCAATGCTAAAGCACTGCCATGGCAGCGTTTTAACATGGCTTGTGTAGTCGTGGAAGAGAGGTCTCCCAGCACTCTAAAAAAACCTCCTCCATGAGGGGCGTAGCTCCCAGCGCTGGGAATGCGGCTCCCAGCGCTGGGGCACTGTCTACACTGACACTTCACAGCGCTGAAACTTGCTGCGCTCAGGGGTGTGTTTTTTCACACCCCTGAGCGAGAAAGTTGCAGCGCTGTAAATTGCCAGTGTAGACAAGCCCTCAGCTTACCAGCCTCCCTTGGCCAACATTAGACCCAAAAGCACTCACTCTAGCTTTTTCCTGAGTCACATTGTGCTTACAGGCTCCTACTTGGTTTTTTCTTGCCTCCCTCCCTTGCCTCTCTCTCTCTTTTTGTCTGCTATCTCAATATCTGTGTGCTCTCTCAGACTCGCCCCCACCCCTTCTCAAAACAATACTTAGCCCAAAAGCTCCTGGGCGGGTCCACACACCCCTTTTGTCTTAGGTGGGCATATGTTTACAGTTACGTTAATTGAAGGATGAGTTCACACCTACCAATCTCAACAGGGCTTTCCAAGGCATAACAAGGTTTCACTCAGCTCATATTATTATATAGATATCTCAAAAATGGGGTGTTTTTCTAATGATGGTGGTAGCACTCACTTAAAAATTGACGGGTCCACTTTCCTTCTTGGAGGCTTTAAATAAAACGTATAATGGAACTCAGGAGCACAGGTCAGCCATGAAACACAGCCCTCCCTGAGCAAAATGCAGCAACCATTATATGATTCCTTGCAAGTGTTTTTTAGGAGCAGAAATTAATCACTTATTAATGATAACTTCACTTACAATTACAGGTGGCACTGAGGTAGGCAGACTGTAAATATCCAGGATGGAATATGGCATGGGTAATGTGGCTTACCCACCTACCCTTGTGAAAAGTATCATAGGTTCTTTAAGGCTACAAATGGTCAATGCATCAGGTGTCCTCGGAATTAAGGAACTCCAGCACCATGCCTCCTTTACATCATTCTGTGGCATTGCTTTACCACTGATTGCAAGGGAAGAGTGCCACCTACTGCCGCACTAATACTGCTGCCTTCCAGGTCTCCCATCCAAGTACAGACCAGGCGTAGCTCTGCTTAGCTTATGACAAAGTCTAATGGTTTAGGGGGGCAATTTATACTCAAATACTTTGTCTGACTATGGGACCAGGGAGGGTGCAGAAGTCACAAATGTGTAGCCAAAACTGCCCAGTGTCCCAGAGTACATATTTTAATCAAAATAACTGTTCAGAGCCATCTGCTGATGGGTAATGAACAGTACAGCGACCAGCTAACCCTCTCAGCCCAGTGGCTGCTGGTTCAGCCATGCTGCCGTGCAGGAGGCTGGGCAGGGAGCAAAACTGCGACGGCCGCTGCCTCAGCGCTGCTTCCCTGACTCAGCGTCTACAAAGGGAGCAGGGCCCTGCAGCGCCCTCTGAAGCCAACTTACATAAGCCTTATGACTATGGTTTAGTCACGGCTACTTTTAGTAAAAGTCACGGACAGGTCGTGGGCAATAAACAAAAATTCATGGCCTATGACCTGTCCAGGACTTATATTATAAATACCCCTGACTAAATCTTGGCTGGGGGGGTGCAGGCCACTGCTTGGGGGAGTGGAGCCAGTGGCACAAGCAGTGGCTGCTCTGGCTGCCCCTGGGACCGCCGCGTGGGAGGGGGAAAGTGGTGGGGAGCACAGCTCGTGGGGGAGGGGGAGGCAGCTGGCAACACTGCCCTGGGACTGCTGCCAGGGGCTGCCGAGCAGTGGCTGCTCCAGCCGCCCCCCGAGGACTGCTGCTCAGGCGCTTCCCTAGAGTCACCTGCACCGGCCGCTGCTCAGGCAGTCCCCAGGGCCGGCTGCCCCTGAGGCCACCTGAGCAGCTGGCCCCAGAGCCGCTGCTTGGGCAGCCCTGGGGTCAGCCACGCTGGCCGCTGCCGCAGTCAAGGAGCCCTCCTTATGACTTCCCCAAAATGCTGAGCCAGTGAGGCCATGGGATGCACAGAGACAGACACATGTGTGCACACACCATCTTGACAATTCACCCTAGCCCTAACACCGTGAGCTCCTGCTCACTAACCCTCCCGGGAAAGCAAGGCTTTAAATGAGCAGCCCTCAAGACACTGAGTGAGTCTGGTCTTGTCCCTCTACCCACGCACAAAAGGTCAGACATCATGGACGCCTTTCATAGCTGTGACAAAGCTGCAGTCTTTTCACATGTGCCGTGCTGAACACATACCCCAAAGCAACAGGGCTCAGAGAAGAGAGAGTGGCAAAGGGCACTTGTTTAGCAAATCCCCTTTATGTGTGACCGAGCTCACCACCATGAGTGAGCAAAGGGAGGCTAATCTGGACAGGTTACGCTTGATTAGGTTTCTTGTCAAAGTGATGGACACTAGCCTTTCTGAATGACCTGTCGCGATAGGCATACATCAGTTGTGTGGAAAGTGAAAAAGGACAGAACATGGACCGTCAAATAATCCTCTTCTGTGCTGCCTCCCATTCCACTCCACCCCAGCAGCTTTCAAAGACGAATTACAGGTCAATCAATGGACACATCTTTGCTCAGAGAGACTCCAGCTACTGCAAACGTGTACTGATGTGAGCGGTGCTGCGCCCAGGCTCATTCTCATTGACATGAGTGCAATTGCCCATATGAGTAAGGCTTTGCAGGCTCATACCCATAAACATCAAAGCTTTGCAGAGCTGTAGTTAACCCCAAATCACCCACATAGGACAGCATTTGCATTCGCTCCGTTTTCCCTGTGAGCCATAGACATGCCCCTGCCTGTTGTCTGATGCCATTACAATTTCTACCACAATAACAGGAAGCTGCTGCACATGGTAAGAGAGGTAAGTTTAAGCAAAAACATTTGATCTGATCTTAGCAAAATGGAGCCAGGCTTCACCTGGGTAGCCATGTGAGCTTACTACTGATATTCTTGTAGCTTGTTCATTCCCCCGTCCCCCCTGCCTTTTTTATCTTTTGCTTCAGAGCAGAGACTGTATCTTTGGGCTTGTCCACATGAGAAAGTTGCACCAGTTGAACTTAAGATATGATTATAATCCCATTTAGTTAAACATTAAACTGGGCCAAAACCCTGTGCAGACACTCATTTTGGGGGTGTAAGGCATGGTCTACATTTAAAATGTAGCTTAGCGTATCTATGGCATAAAACTCCACATGCCTGACTGATGTAGGTAGGCCAATCTAATACCCAGTTTAGACACATCTGTGTCAACAAAAGAATGTTTTCATGACCTAGCTACTGTCACTCAAAGAAGTAGTGTTCATACTCTGGCAGACAAACCCCTTCCGTCACTGTAGGCTGCATCTACACCAGTGGGTAATGCTGACATAGCTGCGGAGCCATAGCTTTGTCACAATAGTCCTCACAGTGTAGACAAACCCTCAGCGTGACTTAATTCAATCTGGCTTCAATAGATTAGGAACAAATTTAAACTGAACTGAAATAAACCACTTGTAATCCCTCCCCCACAAAACGGAGTGTCCAAACAGGCATTTGTACTGGGTTAACTAAATCCATTTAGTAGGAGCATTGCCAGCAGATCAAGGGAAGTGATTATTCCCCTCTATTCAGCACTGGTGAGGCCACATCTAGAGTACTGTGTCCAGTTTTGGGCCCCCCACTACAGAAGGGATGTGGACAAATTGGAGAGAGTCCAGCAGAGGGCAACGAACATGATTTGGGGGTTGGGGCACATGACTTATGAGAAGAGGCTGAGGGAACTGGGTTTATTTAGTCTGCAGAGAGAAGAATGAGGGGGGATTTGATAGCAGCCTTCAACTACCTGAAAGGGGGTTCCAAAGAGGATGGAATTAGGCTGTTCTCAGTGGTGGCAGATGATAGAACAAGGAGTAATGGTCTCAAGTTGCAGTGGGGGAGGTGTAAGTTGGATATTAGGAAACACTGTTTCACTAAGAGGGTGGTGAAACACTGGAATGCGTTACCTAGGGAGGTGGTGGAATCTCCTTCCTTAGAGGTTTTTAAGGTCAGGCTTGACAAAGCCCTGGCTGGGATGATTTAGTTGGGGTTGGTCCTGCTTTGAGCAGTGGGTTGCACTAGATGAACCTTCTGAGGTCTCTTCCAACCCTAATCTTCTATGATTCTATGATTTAAAAATTGATTTAAGTTAAACCAGAAAGGACATTGCCTACCCGGCGTTCATCTTGCAGAGGACCATACTGCACCCACCCCAACTTTTACTCCCCTTTGGTAGCAGGGGATGCAGCAGAGAGGAGGAGGGGGCAGTCTCCCTGTTGGTTACTGCAGCACAGCACTTCCTCCTGTTGAGCTGGTCAGCTGGGCTTTGAGGAGGAGCTGCAGCTGCAGCCACATAACTAGGATTTGCTCTGCTCCCGCACTGGGTAGACAGGATGCTGTTCTATGGAGCCTCAGCTCCTACCCTGCCAGTCCCCTCCACAGGCTCTGAGCACCGAGCAGAACACCAGCGACAGAGGACAGACTACCCCTCGTCTCCACCAGCAACTCTTCCTCATTCTCCCCCAGCCCACGAAGGAGGTTCAGGTGTGAGGAAGCTGGAGCTGGTGGGACCCCAGCAAGGAGGTATTGTGGGGGGAGGTTCTAAGCCTTATGCTGGATTATGCTGAAAGGGGCACAGCCTCAGGCAGGATTGGGAGCTGGCACAGGACACGCATCTTCATATGTGGTTCCTCAATGCTGAGATCAGTGTAGTTGTAATAAGTGGGCTTCCTCTGCTGCTTCCAAAGTTCCTGGAGATCCACTTATTCCAGGAAGCATTCTCTCTCTAAAGACCACAGGCCACCTGTGTATGTTCTGTATTGTACTCGCGCCTGTAAGGTCTTCAGTTTAGGAACTCTCTCTTCAACCATTGTACAGACCAGCGCACGTATCCAGTGCAATATTAAAACGGGAGCACTGCTGAAGTTAATATTCAACAGCTTTCAAATACTCCTTTTAAGAAGGATAACTGCAGTATGGTCAGATATACCTTCTGGGGCAAAAAACCCCACTGAACTCTTGGGGAGGGTTTTATCCAGAAGACCTGCAGAAGTGGACCTTTTGAAGTCTTTTGGTATAAGTCACTTCTTTACACACAGCAGTCATCTGCCACAATTAGCAGTATTGATTTTATCGTTCTTTTGGATTTCAGACGAGAACATTTCCCATCTGGGTTTTAATAGAATTAATACAGCGAATCAAGAAATGGGGTGTTTTGAAAGGGTTGAAATAGTTACTCACCTTCTCCGAACTGGTGTTCTTCAAGATGTGCTGCACATGCCCATGATGTTGTAGGGGCGGGTGTCGTGTGCTCCAATGCTGATAGAGCCCCACATGAACCCTGGCTTCCTCAAGGGCATATAAGTGCACAACCTTGCGGTTCCTTCACACCAGGATCCTGACGATAGACTCCAATGCGTTGGGGAAGGAGGGTGGGTCCTGTAAAGGACACGGGTAACACATCTCGAAGAACAGCAGTGATGAGAAGGTGAGTGACTTCTAATTCTTTGAGTGCTTGCGTATGTCTGTTACGATGTAGGTGATTCCCAAGCCCTTATAAATGGAGGTGGGGCTAGGGGGCCTCATCGGAAGAGGGACTATAGGACCCTTTTCTGTCTTTTGCCTCTTCCCTGCATGCAGCTATAATGGCATAGTATCTGATAAACGTGTGGACCAAGCATCACATTGCTGCGCTGCAGATATCCACAACAGGGACCTTGCTCACAAACGCCACAGAAGCTGAGAGTGCTCGGATTGAATGTACTGACAGCATCATGGGAGGCATGATACTTTTGGCAGCATAGCACTTGACAGTGCAACTGGTAATCCATTTCGAGAGTGGTTGTGTTGTAATAGGATGTCCTCTCATCTCATTCGTTCCACATAAGCTATGAAGAGCTGAGAAGAGACCAAAAAAAAGCTTTGGTCTAAAAAGCTACAGCTTGGCATACATCTAAAGTGTGCAGCTTTTGTTCATCCTCATGAGCCTGTGACTTTGGAAAAAAGACAGGCAACTCCTTATACTGATTTAGGTGGAAATCAGACACCAAACTGAAAAAAAACTTGGGGTGGGGCCTAAGCTTCACATTGTCCTGACTATAGTGTATGGGGGATCCATTACCAGGACATGCAATTCCCCCACTCTTCTAGCAGAGATGATGGCCACTAAGAAGGCCACTTTTACTGAGCCGTATAATAACAAGCAGGAGGCTAAGAGGACCCATCAGTGCTGACAGCACTAAATTGAAATCCTGAGGTGGAGTTGGATCCCTGATGGGTGGAAACAACCTGACCTTTTAGAAATCTGGTTGTTGTAGGTTTGGAGAAAACAGTCCTTCCCTAAATACAGAGTTGAAAGGCTGAAATTGTAGCCAGATGCACCTTAATGGAGCTGACTCATAATCCTGATTCTCTGAGATATAAAAGAGAGTCCAAAATCTTTTGAATTGTGAATTAGCCACATTGTGGCTAGCCATCCAGAAGCAGAAACACTTCCATTTACTAAGGTAATTAGAGGTCATGGAAGGCTTCCTGCTATTAAGAAGGATATTCTGACCTACCACTGAACAGCCCACCTGTTCTGTATTTAACCACTAATGAACCGCACTGTGAGGTGTAGCACCCAAGGATTAGGGTGTAATACCCCCCCTCCCCCGTGATGTTAGGCAATCAAGTCTTTGCTTAGTGACAGAAGCAAGGGTTCTCTGGTGGATAGCCTGTGCTGATTCGAATACCAAGGCTGCCTTGGCCAGGCTGGAGATATGAGAAACATTCTGCCTCGTTCTTGCTTCAGCTTGACAATAGCTATGGGAATGAGTGGCACTGGTGGGTACACCTTCAGCATGGCCTTGCCTCATGGGAAGAGAAAAGTGTCAGCGATCGACCCAGGACTGTGACCTACTCTTAAACAGAACTGGAGACATTACCTGTTCTAATGAGTTGCTAATGAATCTTCTATCAGAAATTCTACTATCCAAAACACTGATCCTAGAACTGTTGTGTTAAGAGACGATTTGTGGTCCAGGGTGAAGGATCTGCTCAGGTGGGAGTGGTCTGCCAAGATATTCTGAACTGTTGACACACCTGGAATACTGCATGCTGCTCAAGAACATTTATATGTAACCTGGCCTCATGGGTGACCTACAAGCCTTGAGCCTGAAGATCACCCAAATGGGCTTCCCACCCATAATTGAAGCATATATTGCCAAAGAGGGGAGAGATGGAGAGAAGGGGACTCCCCCCGCACACATTGTCCTGACTAATCCATCAATTCAGAGATGATAACACCCTGTCTGGTATGCATAATAACATGTCTAGATAGAATTATAGAAATGTAGGACTGGAAGAGGCCTCAGTAGATCATCTAGTCCAGGCCCCTGCACTCACAGGACTAAGTATTATCTACCTCACCCTTAATATGTATTTATCTAATCTGTTCTTAAAAACCTCCAATATCGGAGATTCCACAACCTCCCCAGGTAATTTTTTCCAGTGTTTAACTACTCTTACAGTTAGGAAGTTTTTCCTAATGTCTCCTAAATCTCCCTCCTGAAATTTAAACTCAGTATTTCTTCTTAAGGAGAACAATTTATCCTCTTCGTAACAACCTTTTACACACTTGAAGCCTATTATCATAACTCTGCCCCCCCCCCCCAGTTTTATCTTCTCCAGACTAAATAATCTTTCCTCATAGGTCATGTTTTCTAGACCTTTAATAATTTTTGTTGCTCTTCTCTGGACTTCCTCCAATTTGTCCACATCTTTCCTGAAGGGTGGTGCCCAGAACTGGACACAGTTATCAATGTTGAATAGAATGGAAGGATTCAGCATTATTTCTTGCTTACAACACTCCTGTTAATATATTCCAAAATGATGGTGAACCCGAGGGCAGTAGACTGATTTGAGCCATGTATACATGGCTGCAGAGGTGCAGATTGACATGAGGGGTCATACATATACAAGCAGACATGTGACGTAGGAGCCTGAGGCAATTCCTCACTGTGGTTTGTGGCTGATCTTAAACAACACAGAGCGGTTCTATATGGCCAAGGTCAAATCCAGAGCCGCACCAGTTAATTCTATTCTTTAAAAAGGTTACAAGAGTGACTTTTCTCTGTTTATTTTCAGACCCAAAATGCTGAACAGGAGATTCAGATGGATTATGGCCTCTATCTGATGACTGGAGTGATCTTGTACCAACCAATAAACCAGGTAAGGATGTCCCTCTGGTGGAGATAGGCTGCCACCGTGCACTAGGGAAAAACTGTTGTGCTTATGATGTTTGAAGGGTAGAATGATGGACTGGTAGAGTAATCTCCTCCTCCCATGAGCATTACGAACTTCCTGTGGCCAGGATGGATTGTCACATGGAAGTAGACATCCTGTAAATTGAGCACAATCTCCCAGATCTAGAGAGGAAATAATAGAAGCAAGGGAAACCATGTGGAATATTAACATTTATCTGTTTAAATTCTGAAAGTCTGCAGTGGGTTTGAACCCTTCTGGCTTTGGGCATTAGGAAACATTGGGAGTTAAAATGTTGCCTCTCTGTTGAGGAGGCGCTTCCTCTTTAGCTCCGAAAGAATGTAGAATCTTCACTTCTTGACTTTGCACAGTTTCATAAGATGGGTCCTTGAACAGGGGCTGAGACACGGGGATAGAAATAAACAGTAAGGTATATCCTGATCCCACTGTGCAAAGCACTCAGTTGATGGCAAGTCATGCTTTTAGGAAATGGAACAACCTGTTTCCAAATTGACGGAGAGAGCCGGCGAGATCAGAGTTGCTAGGCATTCTATCCTTGACAGAAGGGACAAACAGGCTGCTTACAGGTTTGTGGTTGCCTCAATGAAGTAATTGAGGAGATAGAACAGGGAGGCCTCCTTCTTTGAGCTCTTTGCACCTAGAACAGTCAGGCAGTCTGTAGGGGTAGAACTGCTGTCTCATCTGGAATCAAGGCTGATATTTTGTCCTCTTTGAGTCCAGTGTGTATAAGCCTAGGAATCTGAGACTGCTCTCAAGACTTTTAATGTGTGTAAAACTTCTTCAGTCTGGGAGGAAAATAAAGCATAGACTGCCAAAGGAAGGTCTTCAGTCATCTGCAGTACTTTTGCAGGACCCCTGACGACTGCAACCATGAGGAATGGCACACAGTTACTGCTGTTGCCATGGCTCTCGCTGCAGAATTGGCTGCATACAAGGAAGCCTGCAGAGCTGAATGAGAAACCAGATGACTTTACCAAGAGGGGCTGGAACTGTTCCTTATCGCTTTCAGGCAATTCATCCTTGAACTGAGACATTGCTGCCCAATTTGAATAGTCATACTGGGCCAAGCCGGGGTTGGCAATGTGAAGCTGTAACCCTGCAAGTGAATAAATCTTTCTCCCAAAGAGATCTAGCTTTATTGGCTTCCTTTTCTTGGAATGTAGACTCAGCTTGACCTTGACAGTTCCTTTTATTCACCATAACAGTGAGCCTGCTGCAGAGTGTGAATCAAACTGCTCAAGCTTCTGGTCTAGAACCTGTTTTGTACTCCATGAACTTAACTCTGGGTGAAATAGAAGAAAGGGCGTTGCCCCGGTGACTTGATGGGACATATTTATTTATATTTATGGATTCTCATTTACAGGAAGGATTACCTTATGAGGATTCTCCTCCACCAACTCCATCCGAATACCCTCAAATGTAGCTATCCTTTTCAGGAGCTCTTGGTAGAAGCTTCCAGCATGAAAGCCTCATCCAGCGATGAGGATGATATTCAGTAGAGGCTGATCTTACACTGCTGCAGTAGGCTGTTGGTCCACGGCAGGGCCTCAATTCAGTCAAGCACTTAACCACATGTTGCAGCCCACCCCTATTTAACAAAGTCTTTAGGCATGTGCTTGTGTCCCACTGAAGATGGCAAAAGAGAAAGGGGCAGAAGGGTGCAAGGCAATGTTTGAGGAAGCAGCAAAGAATCCAGGAGACTCAAAGGAGCAGATGGCAATACAGCCAGGACTAGACAGCAAGGGAAAAGCTGGGGTGGAGAGTTAATTTGCAAAGTTTCAGAGTGATGGTGGTAGATGAAACTCTGGGATTGGATTAGGTTGCCAAGAAAATGAGGGTGCCAGGAGAAAAGACAATTGAGAACAAAACCCTGATGGATGTCAGAGGGAGAAAGCAAGAGATATGGAAGGAGTGGTCATCAAGAGGAGAATCAGGAACACACAGAGACCTGGTTTCTCTGGGAGAAGGAGGTCTCCTGGCAAAACTGCAATTCCAGTGTCAAAAAGTAGCAGAGACCAAGGAGAATGAGTACGGATGAGAGGCCTTGGAGTAAGTCAGGAGGATGGTCCCAGCACCTATCCCACAGCCCATATTAGGTTGTAGGATGCGGGGGGAAGTCTAAGTGCCTGCAACAGCTTAATTACTTGTACTGTAATTTCAGCAGGCATTTCCAAATAGTGTCATGGGTACCAGGCTACAAAGGGCGTTCTTCGGCTATTAGCTAAATCCGGGAGCGCAGCGAACCAAAGCTATATACATGTTTTTTCCAGTATCTTAAAACTGTCTTTTTGGCCATCAGCGTATTTCACAGGAAATACTTACACTTACCAGGTAAAATGGAACTGTACATAAAAGAAAATTCTTGCTGCACTGAGGATGCTCCAGATGCCGAGCGAGAAAGACAAGGCATCTGGCATTGCTCTTATAATCCCCAGTGTTCAGAGGGTTCTGACTCACAGAGCTGAAATGTAAAATACCAGTTGTCAGCCCGGGGCAAGTGTGTTTTCAAGACCCATTGTGCTATGTGCAGCCGTGTAGCTGACAAAAATAAGAAGATTTATATTATAGATTCATCGTTTAAGACCAGAAGGGAACGTTAGGTCATCTAGTCTGAGCTCCTGTATATTACAAATCCTTTCATTTCCTCCAGCTACCCCAGTATTAACCCTAATAACTTGTGTTAGGCTCATACATGTCTGGCTTTCAGCACTTCCCTGGTAGTTACTCTAGTTGTTAGTCACCCTCACTGTTTAAAATGTGTGCCTTGGTTCTGCTTGTCTGGCTTTGGCTTCCAGCTAGTTGGTCTTGTTATGCCTCTCTCCATTAGACGAAAGAGCACTTTCGTATCCAGTATTTTTTCCCTCATGAAGGTACTTATACATTGTAATCAAGTCACCTCTCAATCATATCTTGGATGAGTTAAACAGATTGAGGTCTTTAAATCTGTCACAGTAAGGCAGGGGTCGGCAACCATGGGGACATGCTGGCCGCCGCTTTCTGAAGCTCCCATTGGCCTGGAATGGTGAACCACGGCCACTGGGAGCTGTGGGAGGCCATGCCTGTGGACAGTCAACGTAAACAAAATGTCTCGTGGCCCGCCAGCAGATTACCCTGATGGGCCGCATGCCAAAGGTTGCTGAAGGACCCCTGCTGTAAGGCATTTTCTCCTACTCCCGAGTAATTTGTGTGCCACTTTTCTACACCCTCGCCAGTTTTTCAACATCCTTTTTAAAATGCAGAACCCAGAACGGGTCACAATATTCCAGGATCAGGCTCACCATGCCAAATACAGAGGTAATCACTCCCTGCTCCTACTCACTACTTCCCTGTTTATACATCCAAGGATCGCATCAGCCCTTTCTGCCACTGCATCCCAGCACAAGGGCATGTTGAGTTGCTTGTCCACTTTGGCCCCTTAAGGCTTTCAGAGTCACTGCTTTCCAGGATATAGCCCCCCCATTCTGTGGGTATGGCCTGTGTTCATTGCTCCTAGCAGATCCGGCGCTAGGCATAAGCAGACTAAGCAATTGCTTAGGGCCCTGAGCAGCTCAAGAGGGCCCCCTATTAATTATTAGTATGTGGTGTTTTGGAGGGACAAAAATATTCCTACTTAGGGCCCACAATGGGCTAACACCAGCACTGGCTCCTAGATATAGAACTAGGCATTTGGCTATATTCAAATACATTTTGTTTGACAGGGCCCACCTTACCAAGCAATCCAGATTGCTCCATATGACTGCCCAGTCTGCATAACTGTTTACCTATCTGTATGTCATCAGCAAATTTTGTCTGCAGTATATATTTCCTGATCATTGATGAAAATGTTGAATAGCAGCACTGGGCCCAGCACCAATTCCTGCAGATCACCACTGTAAACTATTCAGTGATGATTCTCCATTGAAAACTACTTTTTGAGCGGTCAGTTCGCCAGTTGTGAATTAATTTAATGTATGATTTATTGTATACTGCTAATTTTTAAATCAGAATATTATGCGGCACTAATTCAAGCATCTTACAAAATTCTAATTATGTTACATCTAGGCGGTTACTTTTGTCAACCAAACTTGTTGTCTCATCATTTGTTTGACAGGATCTCTTTTCAATAAAACCATATTGACAGGCATTAGTTATATTCCGGTCCTTTAAGCCTTTATCAATTTAATTTTATATCAGCCTTTTTTATTATTTTGCCTGAAATTGATGTCTAGATACCCAACCTATATTTACCCTAGTAACCCTATATGCCTTTTTTGAATAGTGGCACAACAGTAGCATCCTTCCAGTCTTTTGGAATTTCCTCAGTATTCCAAGTTTTAAATATTAAATATAAATATTAAATATTAAAATATAAATTATTAAATATTAAAAACATCAGGCCAGAGCTCTCCCCAGCCAACTCCTTTAGGACTCTTGGGTCCAAGTTATGATGGTCCACTGATTTTACAATATTTATCCCTAATACATGCTGTTTAACAACCTCCTTCATTTTTAATGGACTGGAAAGTATTTCATCATGTGATATGAATACATCATCCTGCAAGTATGAGATAAGAGTAACCTATTCTAAATGTAGGAATCACAGCCTCTAATGTAATGTTCACACTCGTTAACTGGACTTGAACTGGAAGAATATGAACTTTGGAAAACAGCCCTTCTTGTTAAAGAACTACATCAATTGGGCATTGATATTACAGCATTCAGTAAAATTAGGCTTTTGGAAATTGGATCACTAGATGAAGTAAATTACAACTTCTCCTGGTCTGGGAAATCTGACACTGAACCAAGAATACATGGTGTTGGATTTGCTGTCAAGAAATTTGTCCACAAAAGGTGCTCTCCCTGTTCAAAGAGTTCCATGAGGAAATGAAGGCTACCATCTAGTATGAAAATGAAACATGATCTGCGTTTAATATTGATACTGGTATGAAGAAAGGCTGCCATCTTAGTGTCCACTGACTGTGGCATCTTCTTCTCTATTCTTCTTAAGTACAGCTTTGGAAATGACATATCTGGTGCATTAATTGAATTGAGGATGGATGGTGGCTTGTTTAACATCAAACAATTCAAGAGCAGATGGCATGTCACCCAGCTTACTATTCGGGATCTGCTTTTCGCAGATGGCGCTGCATTCATCTCTAATTTACCTGATGAACTGCAGGTCAGGATGAACAAGTTCTCAGATGCATGCATCAAGTTTGGCATGGTAATCAGATCAAGAAAACAGTTGTTATGTCACAAGGTTCCAACATTCCACCCAACATCTGTATCAATAACGAAGCTCTGGAAAACGTGGATCACTTCTGCTCTCTTGGCTCAATTCTTACCAGCTCACTTCACCTTGACAGCAAACTTGATGCTAGAATTGGCTAAGCTTCTGTCACTTTTGGCAAACTTACCACACATGTTTGGAACAACAAGTTGTTAGCCCTGAACATTAATGAGTCCATCTATTAGGCTTATGTCCTTAGTACCCTCCTTTATGGTTGTGAAAGCTGGGTTACATTCTCCAAGCGAAGATTGAACAGTTTCCTCCTCTGTTGTCTTAGAAAAATCTTTGGAGTGACTTCGGACCAATGGCTCAGCAATAATGAGCTCCTTGAGCGAACTGGCCTACAGTCTATGCAGACTACACTGGACGTTTGCTGGTTTCTCTGGTTGGGACATGTAGAGCGTATGCCTCAAGATCATCTGCCAAAGGCTGTGCTCTATGGCCAACTTAAGAACTGCCCACAATGCAGAGGAAAGCCAAAGCTCTGATTCTGCCACAAGATCAAAGGTCTCAAGAAATTCAGCATTCCCACTGACAACTGGGAAAATCCTGCCCACAGTCGCTCAGTTTGGAGAAGCCGGGGTAAGGCTGGTGCAGTCACCATAGAGAGCCATCAGAGAGCGCAGGCTGAGGCCTATAGGCAAGTCAGGAATCAGGGTATGCTTCAGGCTCCATCTGGCAAATGAACCTGTAGCCACTCTGGGAACGGTTTGCTGCTCGCACAGTTGGCTCTTTTCCCATACCATTGCTAAGCACCACTGAGGGACCAACTTTGTCGTGTCTCTTTTCATCTGTCAAGATGTTGGATGGCCACAATGTAACATGATACTTTGGGGGTAATTATTTTTCTTAAAGAGATGTCCTATTTAATCTTTTCACACGAGAACAGCACCAAAGCCCATGCTATTGCTCCCACTAATCTTCCTTTTTTGGGGGGAAGGATAGCTCAGTGGTTTGAGCATTGGCCTGCTAAACCCAGGGTTGTGAGTTCAATCCCTGAGGGGACCATTTAGGGATCAGGGGCAAAAATTGGGGATTGGTCCTGCTTTGAGCAGAGGGTTGGACCTAGATGACCTCCTGAGGTCCCTTCCAACCCTGATATTCTATGATTCTATGATTCAGGGTGCAGCCTAGGACTGTGGGACTGCTGTGTCCCCTTAACTCTCCAGACTGTCTCTCACAATGCTTTGCTAGTGAAAAGCAGCAAACCCCTCCAGGCACTGTTCTCACTCAGCACAACCACATGTGGCGCCCTATACCAGCTAGATTGCATGAATGCTCCCAGAGTCACTCATGAATCACACAGAGAAAGGCACCATCCAAATTCTCCCAGCTCCCAGCCTTGAAGCTCAGAAATATATTGTTTTGCACTGCTCAAGACCCTTTCTTGAGCAATGCAAGTTTATTAATTGGTTCACCACTTCATCAATGGAAAGTGGATATACACCAGACTTTGTAAACTTGAGCAGATTTACCAAGCACTTCAGGCAAACTCACTGGTTAAAATAAACAGTTAAACATGTTTATTGACTACAAAAGAGAGATTTTAAGTGATTATAAGTGATAGGCAAAAGGTCAGAGTGGTTACCAAAATAAAATAAAATATAAACATGCAGTCTAAACTCTGAACCCTATTAGACTGGAGAACATCTAGCTTAAGAAGTTTATCTCACCCCAGTGAATACTGCAGTTCATAGTACACAGGTTTCATCCTTGAAACCTGGGCCAGTCTCCTCTGTTGGAGCCTTCAGTCTTTTGAGCGTCCTTGTTGCTTGCAGCACAGGGGAAGGAGAAAAGGCAAAGCATGGGCCTGCTGTGGTCTGTTTTATACTCTTAGTCCATGTGCTTGGAGAACACAAGTCCAGGCACGTCTGGTGGGCATTGCTGCGTCACCAGGCAAGGTTGAGCAATTCCCCTGATGTGGCCTTGTGTAAATGAGTCATTGTATTGTAGCTCCCTTGCTGGACAATGGCTGTTGATGGTTGTTCAACACCCGCCTACGCATTGGTTATCCCCCTGGTTATTGTCTTTGGGGAGCTAGTATCTGGGCGCTTCCCAAACTCACAACATGTTTTAGTGACAGCCATAAAACACAATCTCATAATTTCATATGCATTAATGATATACATATTTAGATGGAACAGTGGGTTTCAGCAGATCATAACCTTTCCCATGATACCTTATAAGGCATGCTTTATATGCAATATCACAATTATATACAAATGATGAACATGGGGGTTACAGGGTGCTCCCCTGGGGTGTAGAGTGTCACAATCATGTCCTCTTTGACTGTCACAGACATGAGATTCCAGTTAGACCTGGTCCTTAATTGTCTGTGGTGTCTTTCCCCCTTGCCCCTCTGTTTTATATGTGACAATGTCTGACAAGTTAGCTGAGGAATAGCGTGGGAGGCTGTACGTATTGCAGAACATCAAAGTTAAGTCAGGAGTTGGTACTGGTGCACCTGCTGTTTTTTTATTGCTGGGCAGGGACTGAGTGGTAAAGATAACATAAAAATAGTCACAACAGTGCAAGCAATTTTCTTATAAGATGGGGAGCTGGATGACTTGTGCCCCCTGCCTGATAGCAGCTGAGATATCTTTTACATAAAGCCTCCTAGTATGTCAGAAATTATTATTGTGTCTCAGATTCATGGGGAAAAGTTGAAAGCTTAAGATAACCTCATAGGATGAAACATCATGAATTCTTTCAAAATGTGGTTTGCAACAGTCCCTGAGCCTTCCCAGAACTGTGTTGTATTCCACTAAGTATTGGGGCTCACCACAGCTGTTAATTATCTGTTAATTGTGTTTACAAACACCTAGACCAGGGGCAGGGAACCGGTTGCTCAGTACAAATGCTGCTATTGGCCATTGCCAGTGAAATCTGGAGCAGTGACAGGCAGGAGATGTGAATGCAGCAGGCAGAAGGGAGATGGGCCAGCACTGAACAGCTGCCTCCCTTCAGTCACTGCACACCTGAGTCCCTGATTCCATCAGCCCTGCAACTGGCATACAGTCCATGGAAAAAAAGATGAAGCTGTTGTACAGTCCACTGCCCAAAGGAGGAGATCCAGGCTCGGATTGCCCCATCACTCATGACAATGGCTGTAGGGAAGAGAGCTACCAGGTGAACGTATCCAACTCTAGCCTGGGGGTCACATTATGTACTATTGGCCTGTCCCTGCCTATTAGCAACTGTAGTCTCCTGGTGAGTACCCAAAGCCAAACAGCTGAAAGACAGGCCAGCCCAGCCCAGCTCTTGCTGCTCTTCTGGGGAAGAGAGACTCAGCTGCCACAGATACTGCTTTCCAGGCAGCCAGGAGGGGGTCATGACCCCACCCCAGGAGCAAGGGTCCGTGGAGGAGGCTGGCACTCACATTTATTGGAATGGTGGTCTAGCCGAGGCCTTCTACTGAGCTGGCAGGAGACCCCTCTAGTGTGGTGATGGGCCACCATTCCAGCAGATGTCTCTTGTGTGGATGGCCCCCACATCATCACCCCAAGCAGCAGTAGGGCCATGGTGGTGACAGGGCCTGACATAGGAGTGGGCCATGGCCTGGAAATGGGCCCATGCTGTGGGAACAGAGCCATGACCCCGGAACCGGATTGTAGGGATATGCCTAGCAGTGCTGATTGGGGCTGGGCAAGAAGAAGGGATCTTCAGCGTGCTGAAGGATGAATCTGGTGGACTGAAGAGCCTCTCCAGTTATGTGTGGCGTGGATAGCCAACCGCACTGGAGTTATCTCATTGCTCTAGCCAGGTTCCCAGCCCCAGGATAGGATAAATTGGGTACATTATTATTGGTTGTCATGTGTGGTGCAGTAGCTCCTGGAGGCGTCGTCCAGGTTGGGACTCCATTGTGCTAGGCACTGTACAGATATGGAGTGATGCACAATTCCTGCCACCAACAGTGTATGCTGTGCAGAAGTATGCAGTCATTTAGGAAACCTAAAATATTTGCGCCTTGAGCAATTGAGCGGATGAAAGAACTAGACCTTTCCCGTCTCCCAGCCTCTCTTGCAAAGAGCCCTAACATGACTCCTTTCCCTCCTGAGCCAATCCTACCTACTCCCTGTCCCCCACCACAGAGCTGCTGGGCCAACTTCTTCTAGCTTCCAGCTGGTATCTTTTCCTGACCTTCTGCTGGCTGGGCTCCCACGTGACTTGTGTAACTGATCTGTGTGCTTTATATGAATTCATTACAGGTTGGTGCCTGCTGGATTTGAACTCCCATCAGCCTCCATTAACTGGGATGATCATTTTCTATCGGTGGAGCATAAATTACATTATAATGTACTGGTGCATGCACATATGTGTGTGAGAGAGACTGCCCTCTAGAGGCTGGCTCATAGAAATGATAAAAGACCTACTAGCAGAAATACAGGAGTCAGGGCTGTCACGAGGGGGGTGCAGGGCCCAGGACAACCCCCTTCTGGCCCAGGCCCCGCCCCCACTCCACCCCTTCCCCCAAGCCCCTGCCCTGCCTCTTCCCCGCCCCCTGCCCACCCCTCACCCCAAGCCCTTGCCCTGTATCTTTCTGGCTTCTGCCCCCTCCTCTCAATGATGCAGGGAGCCAGCGGGCAGAGTGAAGCAGGCTGGGGCCGGGCCGCTTGCTGCTGTCACCGCCAGGCCCCCCACTAGCACCCTAGGCCACCCTGGACCCCGCGTCCCGAAGTGTGGGGCTCCCCAAAGCGCGGGGCACAGGGCAGTTGCCCCAGTCCATTCTATGGACGGGACAGCTCTGACAGGAGTTCTCTTTTAGCTCAGGTTTTAGAGGCTTGTGCTTTCAGAGTCAAATGAACAGGACTGATCCACAGGAGGATGTTTACAAGGTTAGGATGAGAAATAGTAGCAGGGAGGTTTTGTACCTCTGGACTAGAGGGACAGACTACAATTTAGATAGGAGAATTGGGACTTGTTCTAATGTAGCTGATCTATGGATTATGTATGAATTCTACTGATTACTTAAGAATTCCCAGTTATCCCTTTGAGATTTGATAGGTTCGTGTCTCAAGAGCAGGCCCAATATTATTAAACTTACTGTAGAGTTGGGAACCCTGATGTGCACAGTTGCAACACTCACACTATAAGAACTCTTCTATATTTACAATAGTTTATGAACACATTTAGCAAAGTCACAGACACTCCAACTCAGTAAGGAGATAATACAAAATATACATCTGGACATCCATATACTCACACCACCTCTTGCAGAACAATCTGATATGTTAGCCATTATCTTTCTCATCATCACCAGTGGCCATATCCTGGCACCTCCCCAAGGCTACATCTCTCTCTCCTCCTGCACACAGGCTGGGATACAGCTTTTATAATACGTTACACTGATGCCACTATGTCTAATGCATATTCAGTGGGGGTTTCTCCCCTCTTCCTTAGTTGTATTTCCTCACCCTACTAATGTTGGGGTGTCATTCTCCTATAGGTTAGTATATTAATGACCTCAGCTTATTATCTGTGTGTTAAATCGTTGTCATGGCACTCTTGTGGTCAGACATTTGCAGATGTCCTATCCAAAAGCTGGTGTTAGCTCATGTTACTGTGGTTGGCTGATGTCATTATGGACAAAATTTCCCCTCACACTATATTTCCAGTTTCCCAAAACTTAGGGGTGATTGTTAGGCCATTTATCTTTGCCAAAGTTCATAGGCCTCAAGACTTAGGCTAACTGCTGAAGTCAATATCTTACAGAATACAGGCCTGTAAGCTCCTTGCATCACTGCTGAATATAATGAAGGCAAGGCAGTGAATATAATAAAGGCTAGCTAGTCCTATGGGCAACAATAAGCAAGAATCCCAACCTCGTATTACCTGCTGACAGTGGTAAACCAAGCTCTCCACTAAAACCTTTAGGAAAAAAGGAAGTTCCCAAATGGTCTCCAGTTGAGAACTAGTCAGGTGTCTGAAGACTTACATTAAGCTTTTCATTTCACACAGTGATGCTCTTTTACAAAAATGGAACAAATATTTCCGCCGAGTTCATGGAAGCTGCAGTTATCTGCATCCAGTACAAGCTACATGAAGTAGAGTAGCACTAAAGGTACAGTCCTGTTGGTGTTTGCCTAAAAAACATACCTATTTAAATCTATTCCCAGGAGGGCAACTGTAATTAGAGACATTTTTATTTAAAAAGGGTTTCTAACTTGGCCATTAACATTGCTTCAGACTGAGACTTGGTATAAAGTTTTCAATAAGGGAATAAATTTGTTTAGAAAATTTAGTCAAACCGGGTGATTTATATTTAGAAATGCTGAAGTGATAGTAAGATAATTCTATAGTTTGTGGTCAGTTTCAGATACCTTTCTACACTCTTCCTTAAGAAAACCTGGGTTTCTTTTTAAAAGTGAACTGAGAAATATAGCACAGACATAAGAATTAACTCCTACTAAACATACACAAGGCAAATCTACATTGTTTTAAACTTTCAAAGGTGCTTTTACGATTTCAGGAAGACAAATATGGATTGATAAACCACATCTCTGTCAATTTCATTAGATTAGATAAACCTGAAGTGGTTGCTCAACATGCAGCAGTGAAATCATGGTCTTCAGTACAGATAACCAATGCCAGTTGCTTCAAAGCCTCTGTTGGTGAAGACTTAAGGAAAATTTTTATTAGAAACACCCACTGGAAAAGACTGAAGAAATCCCCATTAAGTCAGCCTTCATGCTTCCAAAATTTCATGCTCCCCCTGCCCCCCCCCCCGAAATGTGAAAGGATGTGCTATGATTTCTTGGAATGGCTTGACATTCTGGTGAGTATGAGAAAGAGCTGTGAGGTATGTTAGCCCATCTCTGATTATGGCACTCTGATGTTATTAAATTGAACCTGCACCACCTCGTTTGAATTGATCATCCTGGGAGAGCTACATCAATAGTTTGATGCTCCTGTTTTTTTATTTGAGATGACAGACATAGCAGATTTCAGCAGCGTCCAGTCTATTTGGGATCCTGCCTGTAAATAAACACTCCTGTGGTGCAAACAGGGTTTCAAGAAAAGGTTAGTAGTACAAATGCTGAGATTAGGTTACAAGGCATGACTGTCTGTGCTAGCTAATAAGCCTTACTTGTGGACTCCATTACAGCATGTCTTTACGTTTTTAGAGATCGCAATAGGATATTAAATGTGATTTGCTTCCCTTCGGGATGCACATGAACAGAATGAAGAAATAGATGAGTAAGACACATACCTATTATTAAGCTTTTGTATATTCTTTAACTTGGATAGAATGTTATGGCAAATGTATTTGAATTATTCACTTATATGCATTATCTGAGTACAAATACTTTAAAATACCTTTGCAGTGGCTCAAGGAAACATGCTGCCATATTTATAACTAGAAAAATCAATTTATTTCTTCTCATTGGTTTAGCATTATAAGTGAGAAGCATTGAAGAGTGAGTAATTGGATTTGACATGCTCTCATCCAAAGGGTTTGGAATAAGGTTATCTATTTTGATAGATTTCAGAGTAGCAGCCGTGTTAGTCTGCATTCGCAAAAAGAAAAGGAGTACTTGTGGCACCTTAGAAACTAACAAATTTATTTGAGCATAAGTTTCCACAGTATGCATCTGATGAAGTGAGCTGTAGCTCACGAAAGCTTATGCTCAAATAAATTGGTTAGTCTCTAAGGTGCCACGAGTACTCCTTTTATTTTGATAGACACAGTCCTGGCACAGAATTATTACATGTTATAGACATCTAGACCTGTGTTTGACAGGTTATTCACACAATACATTCTCTCTCTCCTGCATATACTCAGTACAATGCTTGTTTCTTCCATTGAGCTGCATGTTTTCAGTCTTAACTGGAAGGTCATTTAGCCTAAACTGAAAACTAAGTAAACTGGTAAGGACATTTTGGACAGAATGAGCTGTGCTGGCTACTGGAGCAGAGGGGAGGTACAAAGCTTTGCAGCTTCCCAATCTTGGAGCCAGTTTGTCCCTCCCCCATGCAATTCTGAACAGCCTCAAGCTGGCTCTAAACTACCCGGAGCACCAAGGCACCTATCTGGTATCCAGGTATTTCCCCTCAGCCACTACCCCTAGGTTGGTTAAGAACTGTCAAACCAATCTGCACAAAGCAGTGATTGGCCTTATGCTGGGGAATCCTCAGGAAGCTGGTTAAAACAGCTTTATGGCTTCTTTGCACTGCCAGCATCAATAACAATGAACTAACTTGCCACGGAAATTAGTAGTATAATTTATGAAAAACGTCCAGCCTATGGCAAGGCTCTAAGGTCTTATATTTACATTACATTTATTTTTATCAAGCAGTTTTGCCTCTTTTAAAGCTACCATGCTTAGGTCTCTATGATGCTCTCACATCTGTACTGTATGGCTCTGAAATATGCCTTTCTTTTTACAGTAGCAGGTGCGCTGCACCAAGGTAGAGTGCTGTCCTGCAGAAAGTTTAGGCCTACAGGTCAGACACTTTTGTCCAAAAGTGGGTGGTGCTGTATTAAGAGAACAAGAACAAATCTAAAAAAACCTCGACTACGCTATCTGAACTAGGTCCCCATAGTGGCAGATTTTTAATTGCAACCTTAAAGTCAGAATAACTTGTACTCTTCAGCATCTGCCCAAGCGTAGTCACTAGAGAATTCCCTGGCCACATGGGATTTTTGCATTTTCCAGCTAAATCAGCAGCCCAATTGTAAAATATGTCACTCAGGAACATTTGGCTGTGACATGTCAAAGGATAGTTGTGGTAGAATGGCACAGCCTAATACCTAGAACAGAGCCAAAAAAACATGTGGCATGTAAAGACATGCATGATGTATGACACAAGCAACTGAAAAAACTGACAGGTAAATATGAGAGACAAGGTAGGTGAAGTAATATCTTTTATTGGGCTAACTTTTGTTAGTGGAAGGGATAAGCTTTTGAGCTTCACAGAGCTCTTCCTCAGGTCTAGGGAAGGTAACCAGAGTATCCAACCTAAATACAAGGTGGGACAGCTTGTTAAGCAGCAGGGGTTCTGCACATGTTCCAGGAGGCCACTTAACATGAAGTGGGCAATTAAGAGTTTGCAGGCAGCAGTGTGTGTTACAAATTGTTGTAATGAGCCAGACAATTAGTAGTGGTGCTGTTTAGTCTATGGTTTTTATTGTCCAGCAGAGTTCTGAATTTAAGGACCCAGACTTGTCTTTTGAAGGTGTTGTTCAGGATTCTTTTGAGGATGAGGACTGAGAGTTCAGATATGTCATGATGGCTTTGTGAAAAGTGTTTGCCCACAGATGATATGGTGTTTTTGTCTTTTATCATTTTGCTGTGTAAGTTCATTCAAGAGTGCAACGATTGTCTGGTTTCAGCCACATTGTTGTTGTGGGGCTTTTGATGTACTGGATGAAGTACATCGTAAGTTATGATCGGCATGTGTGGGACCCAGGAACCTTGAAAGATGTGTTGCGGGGGAGGGTATTCAGCATCATAGTAGTGAAGATGCATCTTCAGGTTTTGCATCTGTTGTTCGGGTAGGGACCGGTGCCACTTTGCGTTCGTGTATCCTGGTCTGTGCAGAGCTTGCTTCTGATGATGAGGATGTGGAGCTCGTTTGAAGGCCAAAAGAGGGGGCTTGGAAAACAATTATTTCAGGATGCAGTCCCTTTCAAGTATGTATTGTAACTGTTTGGTGATAGCCCATCTGAGTTCTAGTGTGGGGTGATAGGTGACAACTTCGGGTGTCTGATTAGTAGGGGTTTTTTCACCCTGTATTAAAGCAGATTCTCCCAGTGTATTCAGGTGGCATATTCCATGATGCAATCTACTTCTCTGGTGGAGCATCTTTGTTTAGTGAAGGTGGTTTTAAATGTGTATCCCCTACTTAAACTCCCTCATACATTTCTACCACAACTTTAAACAACCATCACCCAGGCATCACTCTCTCTAGAACACTCCCACACCAGCATCAACTTCCTAGACACCATGATCAGCTTCAATATGGAACCAGACAGAGGACTGTATACAAGAAACCCATGGACCCCCACACTTAGATTCTTCAGACACACCAACATATCTGTTATCTACAGGTACTCTGATACCATATAATTGACTCTCAAAAGAGAGTCAAGGATACAGAGACTTAAAACCTCAACACTTAAAACCTCTTTCATGTGACATAGTCTGCACAAGTTTTGCAGGGGTGTGTGCAGCGTAATTATGTCCCTGTTACAACACAACACCTTACAGACTACTAGCCCATAGTTGTGATATGGTATATCACATTTTTACTAAATATTGTCAGGAACTGTAGGGACAGTATTTCAGACGATATGTTAATACTGTGCTTTTAGCAAATCATAAATATGATTCAGCTAATCATACCTCCCTCTGAGGAAGATCATCATTGTAATTTCAGGTAAGAAAATTACAAGGAAGCTTGTGTTCTTTGAAGTCCGATTGAGATAATGTGAATGAAGAAAATCTGTTTATGTCTGGCCCCAGGAATCAGGCTCTGTTCTGGCTGAATACTGGCCCCATATTTCAGAAGTCTGGCTGTACAAATCCCATCCCACACAAGATTTGTGAATGTGAAAAGGCCAATACCCTAAATTTTGGTGCTCTCAAAGTGCTGAAAGATCCAATGAAATTTCTGACAAGCACTCTTTTAGAAACATCCTAGCCCTAAACCCGCACATTCCTGAGAACTGTCAACCTCCTTTTAAAAATAGCTCTAGGTAAGTGTCCCTTAGCTCCAAAAATAAAATGATGTAGAAAATGCAACCTATAGCTTAGCCATGGGCCTGGGGATAAATAACGTTCTGCTTACAATGGAAAGGGATTTTAGCAGTGTGGGATTGCCCACATCCCTTCAGCCAGGAATCCTTTCTAGTCAAAATATGGTAAGAGGAGAAACTGACCTCATAGGGGTAGACTTAGTGAATCTTGCAACAGGGGTCACCAACAGGAGAAGCCACAGCATATTACCCTTATAAAGAAAACCCACCGGACTGTTCACAGAACAATTGCTAATGCATCTTTTGACTAAACTCATTTCTCAACAAATGTGATCACTCCAAGAAGTCAGGAGCATAAAGCTTGAAAGCAAATGGAGACAACTCTAGAGGTTGCCTTTTCTGAACAAGATTGAGCTATACTGATGGGAGATGTGCACTTCTACTGTTGGTCATGTAGGTAAATAGAGGATTTCAGTTGTAGTCTGCCCGGTCCCTTTCACGAGAACTACATTTTAAAGTGAGTGTTTGATGGTGGGGAAGGGGAGGGGAAATAAATGTAAACAGTGTTATAGGAAATACAACTCTTTATTTTTCAAGATTTATGGATTAACACAAATACTGAACTAAATAAGAAAAGGTTAGAACGCAGCATTTTAATCAGCAGGCAAACTACAAAAAAGATGAATCTGTATTTGCAATCAGAGCATAAACATTACTGCTCATTTTAATATGTTGAAGTAATTTTAATTTATTCTGTGTGCATAAATATGACTTTTCTGGTTTTGGGTTTGTTTTTGTTTTTTTTACTAAAAATCATACAAATATTGCATATATGTGTGTGTGTGTGTTAAAATGGGTGTATAACCATGTATATGTTTTTGTGCACCAAGTGCCCTATCCAATGCCCTTGGAAGTTAACTGGAGTATTTACACTGACTTCAATAAGAACAGGATCCATCCCAAACCACAAAATATTATAACTGTATTGTGGAAGTGTATCTAATGAATAAGGGCTATTTTCAATAAGCTACTATAAAATATTGAGAGTACATTAATAATAATTTGTAAAAGAATATCTTGTCCAACAACTAAAACCAAATGTACCAAATAAAAGGAAATAATGTACTGTGGAATTAATAAAATCCCCTAAGAGTACAGGGCTCTTTGATGTACCCACAATATATTTAATAGGTTCTCCTTTGTATTCAGTTGTTCTCTTCTCTCTTTTTCATTATGTTAATGTAGTTCAGTACATCTACAGTCATCTTGTCAGGCAAAGTCAGATACCCAGTTTCAGGAGGAAATTCTGCAATAATTGTTGCACTGTCTGTTCCTGAAGACTGAAATGCCTCATCGGCTGTAATTTCCTGCCCTCCAGTGGTATCTGCTTTACTAACATTAGTTAGTAGTTCAGCACTGTGGACAGAGGAAAGATGATTTCTACAGCAACATGCTTGTATTATATCACACTGTATGGCAGCATTTAATTTTTCTACCCTTACAGGGGGGCTCTCAGTTTGTGACCAAGCATCACATCTTTCTCTCAGATTAATATTCTTCCTTTTAAATGATATGTGTGGTGAGTTGTGCTGAGGCTGGTCTTTATTTTCCTCCTCTGTTGCTTGTAAACTGGGCTCTTTCTGTTTAGGAGTGTTGGCTTCTTTCATAGCAACACCAGTGCAGGGAGGGAAAAACAAACTCTCTGTGCCAAAGCTATGTTGTGGTCCTTTGCTTGTTGAAGCTGCAATTGGATTGGCACTGTTTACTTGAAAGGAGCTGTCAGAAAGACACTTTTCAGCTAGGTAGTCCTCTTCAGACTGCACAAATAGATTTGTATGAATGCAGTTGTACATAAATCCAATAAGTTGCTACCACAACTACAGTAAGTAAAGTGACAAGGCCAGACCTATGATCTTCTTGTTCACGAACAGTTATGCAATATAAGGAACTGAGTGGAACTGTATTTCATTAGATATTATCAAAATTCCCTATGGTCCAATATCACTTACAGATAATGTAAATGACTGCTTGCCTATGCTATTTTAAAGCTTAAAGTGGATTCTTTTTTATATTTCTCACAAGTGATTTTTGCTTGTATAAAAAAAAAGCTAATAACTACGGTAATACAGCAAGTTCATCTGCATGTGCTTTGGCATGAGATAGCATGGTGATGAGCTCGTACAAATAAAAAGCATAATAAAAATATAAGAAAGATAAAATTGTATTGCTTACCATCTCGGAACTAGTACAGAAACAACTGTCTGTTTGCTTTGGAGAGTAACCGGGGGACTGACTGCTCAGTGATGATTCAATGTCTACAAAATGAGGTTAGACTGAGAAAAATTAGGTACAAACCAACCAACCAACCAACCAACCTCTCATATACTGCATGCACACCACCTTAAAATAACACTGACCCAATTTATAAATAATTTTAAGACACTATTTATAGTAGTAAAGGTTAGCTAGGTCATTGTGCAGTACATTATAAAGTGCCTATTCTCCTCTCAGAATAGGTGCTGTCTCCTGGTAGAACCCACGGGAATTATATTCATGCTCAAAGGCCTAAATTGTGCTATTAAAATGCAGCCCTGTGATGGGCACAGTGTGGCGCTGTACTGTCAGAGGCAAGCTCCATAGGAAGTGTGGCAGCTGCTTTACCTCATTGGTATCTTGTGCCCCAGGAGGTGGGGATGTTTCTGGAAACCACAGAGACTTAATCTGTGCCCTGCTGCTACAGAGGGACAGGTGGGGGTGCAGACTCCTATCACTACAATGTCCCTGTGGAGTTGCAGGACAGTCTGGCACTAAGAGGGTAAAGAGTCTAGTAAGAGACTACGGTTGAACTTCCAGGGCAGGGACTAATTCATGTCAAAATATTTTACAAAATATTTTCAAGCTAATCATGGTCCAAAGGAATGAGAAAGGAAGCAAATGAAAAAACTATATCTGGAACGATCACCTTATACTATGGGCTTATTCATAGGCTTATGCTGTTGTGTTCTTAGCAGCATTGCTAAACTGTCTATGTTTTTTTACAATTACCACTCTTCGCAAAATTGGCTTTTTATGTTTTTGGATATGCCAATAGTAGCAGAAATGAGACAATGAAAAAATAACAGAGGATTAATCACTAAGGAGATGCTAACTTTAATCTTTTTAGATAAAAGCAATTAAAAGTATTTCAGTTATGCACTAATGTTCCAATTTCTTCATTCACTGTTGGGTGAATCAGGCATATTCGTAGCTCACAAAACAGGATGCAGTCACTTTTACTTGACTTTAGATGCTGCTGTATCAGTTTTACGTGGAGAAAATCTACTTTAGAACTATGTATACTGACCCTTTTCCATCTTTCCAAGCTTTGAACAGACTTCAAAATCACACTGTTCCTCCTTTGCTGTCAGAACCTTTTTTAAAAAAGTGAAGTTAACACATTTTTCAGTCCAACAGTCATACTTTTCTTCCTTGTATTCCTTTCTATAGAATCTCTTTTTCCTGTATCCCATTGGCTGAGGATACTAGAAATCTCCACGATGGTTCTGCCATGCATCTAGCCTGACCTAGCAATGTGTCCCAGCCTTCCCTCATAAGAGCATAATAGCAGCCACATGGCAATTATCTAGTTCTCTTGGGGTTAATATTCCTCCACTTTATAACTTAACACTTCATTCACTGGACTAAGAAATATCAATTAGTTGCCAGACCATTTATTCTAGTCAGCACAAGTAGTGCTGCTACTAGTTAAGGCTTCCTGACACTTTCTATTGGAAACCTCGATTTTCAGTTGATTATAACTTGGCCACACTTCAGCCTTTTGGGCTGAAAACTTCCAGCCTCAGGCTGAATTTTTCTGGAAAATGTAAGCTAAAGTGTTTTGGCTATTGCCAAGATGAGAGAAAAACAAACAAACATGGTTTGCCCATGTTAAAAAATAGGCTTACATCCATTTAATTGAGAAGCTCTTGTGTCTATGCTTTGGAGCAGGGACATTTGGCATGTTTCTTGCCTTTTTCTTTTTGGCGAGGATATCTGAGGAAAGGACACTGCCTTCCATGTCATGGGGTCCACTTTATCCCTATTAACTGATGGTGGGCCTCACCTAGTCACATGGCTGTAATATTAGAGGAGTCTGCATGGCCAGCTTTTAAAGTAGGGTGACCATATTTCCCTATGCTGAATATAGGACACCTGGTAAAATTGTTCAAATTCAAGTGAGTTCAATGGCAATCAATCAATGAGAACTCTGCAGTACCCCCTCTCAAAAACAAACATGCTATAAAAACTCCAGGGCCCAGTAGGGGAAGGGGGGGCTTTGGGGGCTGGGCTGGCGTGGCGCCTCGGGCATAGGCATAGTACGACTTCTATTTTGGGGGCAGGGGCCAGTGGGGCTCAAGCCAGCTCCATATGGTGGGTCCAGGGAGGGAGTGCCACCTCTACCCTCTGATTCACCTCAGCAGCCCACCCAGCCTGTCTTGTTTGTGGCAGGGGGGGAAAGGCGCAACCCAAAATTATAACCCAAAAGGTGGGGAGTTCAGCTCAAAAAGTTTGAAAACAGCTCAGGGTGCAGCAGGGGGTAGCTCAGGGTGAAGGGAAGGGGTAAGTAGGGACTGTGTGCGGGCAGGGGGCTAGCACAGGGAAGGGGTGGCTAGAGGCCGTGTGGCAGGAGGGCTCCCCTATGGTCCCTGTTCTCTGAGGGCTCTGCCGGCCATGGCGCCAGGTCCCCCACCCCTGCAGCTCTTACCAGCTGCATGAAAAAAAGGGGGCTGGGAGTTAAGGAGTAGCTTCTACCCCCTGCACCAGCAGAAGAGGAGGGAACACCACGGCTGCCTACTCCATGGCACCAGCTCCACTCTGTGCGGCTCCTTGCCTCGAACTGGCCAGGGGGCAGGGAGAGAAGGAGGCGCGCCATTAAAAATAGGGTGACCATCCATCCCGTTTTTAACAGGTCAGTCCTGTATTTAAGCCCTCTTGCAGGTGTCCCACCTTTAAAAACAAAACAAACAAACAAACAAAAACAGGTAAGTTGTCTGGTATTTTCTGCTCCCCTGCTGGTCAGTCAGCACAGCCCCAGCTGCCTCTTGTTTGCAGCAGGTGGGTGAGTGTGGGCAGATGGTGGCCGGTCAGTGAGGGCAGGTGGTGGCCTCAGGCTGGGTGGAGAGGCAACATCAGGTAGGAGGAGAGGCAGACCTGGGGGAGGGAGGATGGGGTAGGGGTGTGTGTGACCCCTCTCCATGTGAAATCTAAAGCAGGAGTTCTCAAGGGGAGGGGCCGCAAGCCCTTTCAGGGGGGTCACTGGGCGCCAATGCTGAAACCCAGAGCTTGAGCTCCAGTTCCCCCTGCGGGGCTGAAACCCTGATTTCCCCCCCAGCCCTCCCCTGGGGCTGAAGCCCCAATCCCTGGCACCCGTCCTCCCCCTGTTGAAGCCGGGAGCTGTGGTTGCTGAATGTCTGAGCCCTGGCGACCCCCACGGGGCTGAAGGCAGGAGCTGTGGGGGGTGTAAAGCTTCCCCCTGGACTGCCCTGCACTTGCACAGCAGTTTGGGAGGGGCAACATTCCCGATGCCCCCCAACTCTGCCCATGGGCTCAGGAGCTTCTGCCCCACAGGGAGCATCAGGAATCCGGGATTCAGCCCCGCGGCTCCTGCCTTTAGCCCCGCGGTGGCTGCCAGGGCTCAGGCATTCAGCGCCCGCAGCTCCCGGCTTCAGCGAGGGGAGGAGGGATACCAGGGATTGGGGCTTCAGCCCCAACCCCTTTACCCCCGGGGCTTCAGCCCCATGGCTCTCAGCTTCAGCCCCATGGAGGGTGCCAGGGATCGGGGTTTCAGCCCCGCAGGGGGCACTGGGGCTCAAGCTCTGGGGCTCAAGCTACTCCCATGGTGAGCCAGCTCCCCTATCTTCTGACACTACAGCGGCTCCTGGTGGGCAAAAAAATGGTTCTGTGGATGAAGGGAAAGCAGTGGATGTATCGTTTCTTGACTTTAGCAAAGCTTTTGACACGGTCTTCCACAGTATTCTTGTCAGCAAATTAAAGAAGTATGGGCTGGATGAATGCACTATAAGGTGGGTAGAAAGTTGGCTAGATTGTCAGGCTCAACGGGTAGTGATCAATGGCTCCATGTCTAGTTGGCAGCCGGTGTCAAGTGGAGTGCCCCAGGGGTCGGTCCTGGGGCCGGTTTTGTTCAATATCTTCATAAATGATCTGGAGGATGGTGTGGATTGCACTCTCAGCAAATTTGTGGATGATACTAAACTGGGAGGAGTGGTAGATACGCTGGAGGGCAGGGATAGGATACAGAGGACCTAGACAAATTGGAGGATTGGGCCAAAAGAAATCTGATGAGGTTCAATAAGGATAAGTGCAGGGTCCTGCACTTAGGACGGAAGAACCCAATGCACAGCTACAGACTAGGGACCGAATGGCTAGGCAGCAGTTCTGCAGAAAAGGACCTAGGGGTGACAGTGGACGAGAAGCTGGATATGAGTCAGCAGTGTGCCCTTGTTGCCAAGAAGGCCAATGGCATTTTGGGATGTATAAGTAGAGGCATAGCGAGCAGATCGAGGGACGTGATCGTCCCCCTCTATTCGACATTGGTGAGGCCTCATCTGGAGTACTGTGTCCAGTTTTGGGCCCCACACTACAAGAAGGATGTGGATAAATTGGAGAGAGTCCAGCAAAGGGCAACAAAAATGATTAGGGGTCTGAAACACATGACTTATGAGGAGAGGCTGAGGGAACTGGGATTGTTTAGTCTGCAGAAGAGAAGAATGAGGGGGGATTTGATAGCTGCTTTCAACTACCTGAGAGGTGGTTCCAGAGAGGATGGTTCTAGACTATTCTCAGTGGTAGAAGAGGACAGGACAAGGAGTAATGGTTTCAAGTTGCAGTGGGGGAGGTTTAGGTTGGATATTAGGAAAAACTTTTTCACTAGGAGGGTGGTGAAACACTGGAATGCGTTACCTAAGGAGGTGGTAGAATCTCCTTCCTTAGAAGTTTTTAAGGTCAGGCTTTACAAAGCCCTGGCTGGGATGATTTAATTGGGGATTGGTCCTGCTTTGAGCAGGGGGTTGGACTAGATGACCTCCTGAGGTCCCTTCCAACTCTGATATTCTATGATTCTATGTAATTGCAGCACCTCCCCAGCAGAATCTGTTATTTTGCTGGGGGAGAAATCTGAAGGAGACATGAATTTTGTGCTTATTTTTGTTAAAAAGTGGGGAGCCATGGCCCCCTGGCTGCCCTGGTTCTGGTGCTGAGAGGTATCAGGGGCCAGGAACCCCTTTCCCATAGAGTTGCTGTATCCTTGCATCATATTTTGGATCAAGTGGTGAATGTTAAGAGCTCCATGTAAAGAACACAGAGGAAGCCACTGAAGTGCACACGTACTATTGGGCCTACAAAACCGATGAACAATTCTATGTATTTTTGAATGCCATCTACTGGCCCCTTATCTATATAGCTATTTACATATGCACAGCTATAGAGCACTCTCATATCAGGAAATGGTATGTGGCAACCTCTCTCACAGTACCCACCCCAAACAGTAGCTGCCTGCTGCTTTCTGGAGCTGCAGCAAAGAATCTGATCCAAAGTGCCTGGCACCAACATCTTGTAGTACATAGCACAAAAGTACATTTGTCTCCTTAAGCAAAAGCTAAGTAAAACTGTTTTACCTCTTCAAATCCAAAGACTTGTGAGCACTCACAAGTGAATTGTTCAAGAGGAGCATTGTCACTAAGGAATAAAACCAAAATAAGGTCCTAAGGCAAGAGATTCATGCTATGGTTTTCAGCATCTATTTACACCTCAAATGAAAAATATTACTAATAAACTTATAGTCCACTTTGATTATTTTCATAAAACATAGCAATACTGCTATTTGTAAGCTCATTGTCACTGCTCTCTAATTACAAAATGCATCCAGCTATTACAATTTGTTAAAGATATAATACAAAGAACTTGATTTTATAAACATCATTTTTGTGGAACAGTATGCTGTTAAAGATTACTGAAGACAATGCCACTTTGTAAAATGAAAAAAAGACAGCTCCAGAGGAAAGACTGTAACATTGGGTACTTGAGCAAGCTTGAGGTAACTGATGGGTCTGCTCAATAATGCCAATAATGGCTGTTTGTTTTATTTAAAAATATTGTCACACTGTCTATTTAACTTATTATTTTTAAAGCACTTTGCATGAGTTTGAGTATGAAAGGCACAATCTAAATACTCATTTTGTATAGAAGAGGATGGTGCATGTTCAGAAATATCTTGTATATTAAATATTTGCAGACTTATGAGCTGCAAAGCTAATAATCTTAGAAATTTTCATGTTCTTATACTCAGTGGGTGAAACTGTGGACCCACTGAAGTCAATTGGAGTTTTGCCATTGACTGCTGTAGAGCTAGGATTTCGCCCATCAAGTCTATCATATACAGATATCACATTTTAATTTAACAATTGCTTATGAAACTTACTTATTAATTGTTGAATAATTCCACATTTTTTCCTCTAAGCTAATCTTGTGATTGTGGTGATTTGTAAATGCTCCTTAAAAACAAAAATTAAACCTTGAATTTAAAATACAATTTTGAATTAAAACAAATGATTCCATCACAGTTTTGATCAGAAATTACTATTAAGTGACATATTAGCTCATAAGATGATTACCATTATATAATTCTACCTGAAACAAAAATACTACAGTGCCTAGTTTCATAACATCTTTCTCACTATGACATACAAATCCCGTGGCTCACTAAAACAATGCCAAAAAGATGGAAGCATAGTATGTTACTTCCTTGCATCACTGATACTTACCTGTTCTTTCAGATTTTGAAGGATTTTCTTGGTTTTCAGAAGATATAATGTAATCATGTCCATCAGGATATTCTTTCAAGTGGCTTTTATTAGGCTGTTTATTTTCTTTATGGCTTGCACTTGAAATATTCTTACTTTTAAAGAAAGTCTGCTCTGGAACAGTGAAAATCCCTTTAAGGCATCTGTCTACAGTATACCTTTCAGTACATTCAGTCATGTTATAAATTTCTCTATTATAAGGGCTACATCTGTAGGATATTTCATTCATATCATCTGGATCTGTAAATAACTGGCGGATACTACCTTGGTTAACAAAAGGACCACAATATTCCATGGAAGGAATATCATGAAACAGCGGTCTCTCATCTTCAGACAGTGCTAGACCATTTTCACCGTGAGTGTCGTTTGCTGCTGTTTCTTTCACAATACCAAATAATGGCTCTTTTATTCTGTTGTTGCTTCCAGAATCTTTACCAGTAATTAAAGCTGGAGTATTACCAACAGAATTTATATATTCTGGACTTTGAGGGGGAAAAAAAATAAAAGAGAAAAAGCCTGCTCAGTACAAAAGTAAGCAAAACACTAAATGCTTAAACATTAAATTACCAATTTTAAGTTAAGAATCTCAAAAAACTTTACTCTTTATGCTCTCCATACTTCTATCAAAAACGCATGTTCTTTTAATGGATAAATCCTCCTGTATTATAGATGTGGTTTTATAGTAAGGCAAAAAACTTATAACCTAGACCTGCAGCTTTAAAGAGAATTAGAATTCGGTTTCACGCCACCTCTGAACATAACTGCAGACCTGAGATGTATCCTCTTGCACAAAGAGCTGTGAATAACCAAATCACCCACTGTATGTCACTGCTGCTCCACTCACTGCTGAATTAGACACTGGACTGTGCACAACATCCAAATGCAAGACAATCTTCTTTAGGGTTTTTAGAAGGTGGTTTGTTCTTTAGGGTACAATTCCCCTCTATACAGAAGGCCCATACAAAGTCTCTGTACCACTTAAGTCACTGTTCTTAAGTGGTCAATAGGCCTTGTGCAAGCTCTCTGGACAGAGGGGGATTCCATTTGTATCTAGTGGCAGTGATTTACATTTGGCACAGAATTTTTTAATAAAGTAGTAATGGGACCAAACATACATTTTCTTTTGCCCATAGTACAGCCTCAGCATACAGTAGGGGTGACATTAATGACCACTATAATTAAGGCTGCATAAATATTTCCATTCTAAGCTCACTTGAGCCTTAATGAAATTTTCACCTTTCAAACTAAAACTTTCCAGCTTCGCATCCTGCCTGCAGGATAATATTTCAGGGAGTCTAAGTAAATAAGTTTAACTGTTTAAGTGCATAAGTCTTTTTTCCTGAACACCACACAACTTAAATGTCTGGAAAAATTCCTCACTGGAGAGACGTGCGTTGGTGTGTTCTGGTGAAAAGTGTTTTTGATTTTGACCAAGTGAAGAGCCTTTGGGAAAAAATCATGCACATAGCACATGTTCGTGCACAGTAAGGAAGGATGCATCATGTGCAGCATAGTTTTTGAACAGAAATACAGAGGTATCTTAGTACAAACCCACATTAAGGCTCTGAGAACTGACAAAAGCAAGGGACTGTAAATTAATGGCTGATATTTCATCCTTGAGTCCGGTCACCAAGCAGGGCACAACTGCATGACCATCGGAGAAAGAGAAATGCCACAGTGTTGCATACCATGATAAAAGTTTTGGAGTGTCTGTTAGGAAATACTAGAAATTGAACAAAGACCCAAAATGATCCTAAGGTGAAAGCAGTGTCCTTTGCTTATGTAAAAACTGGCAAACATTTAAGTTTTAAGAGACTAAATACATGAGGAGGGAAAACGTTATCTGCAGAAACCTACGGACACAGCTCTGTAAGAACATAACAGAACTGAAGCAACAAAGAATGCAGGGGCTCTGCTCTTAATGCGTCTGCCCTCCTCCCAGCTACTGTTTGCTATCCTCAGCTTCTTTTAACTACCTCCTATTCAGCTGATTTACCGTCCCTGAAGCTCCTAATTAATCTCCTCTCACTTCATTTTCCCACAACTTTTGTCCTGGTCTCTCTTTTCTTCAAGTGGTATCAGTAAAACCATGCTGTTTCTGAAATGACTTTCAGTAGTGTTGACCAAAGCTAACCTGTGAGCATTATAACACCGCCAAGTGACACTATTTAATGCTAAGTAAAAGTAAATGCTCATCTATGACCCAGTCTACTACTATTTAGAGTCATAGCCATCTGGCATTTGTACATTACATCCAAGTTTTTGGTTACTGCTTAATAAATAAATGCAAATACTCTAAATAGTTATTTTAAATAAAACTCCGATAATGCACAGTTTTCACTGTACCTTACAAACCATGAAAAACACATTCCCTACCTTGAACAGCTGGCAGTCAAAGGCAAGATAAGATGTGGGACAACAGTTCAGATAAGAGGTTGTAGGGATTATAGATGAAGAGAATCCAGTATGGAGGAGGGAAGATATGAAGGAGTGAGAGAAGCATTTCTTCAGCAAAGAGGAGGAAAGTGTTCCAAGCTTAAAGCACAATCCTTGAGTGGGAGAAGGAGACAACTGGGGAACAGTAAGAAGAGAGGATTGAAAAGAGTGCACAAGTGAAGGGGCATGAGGAAATGAAAGTGGAAATGTAGGCGAGGCAAGATTATGTAGGGCTTTCAATGTGATGCAATGAGGGCCAGGAAGTAAATGAAGGGATTCAAGGATGGGCATGATGTGGTCCGAGTGAGAGAACAGGAAGAGGACTTCAATCATCTGCATTTTAGATAGCTGGGGAAAAGGTGGGAGAGGTGAGAAACAAAGATAAGTTAAATTTATGGTGATCAAGTTATTGGTCAGTCCAGTGTTCCTGTAGCTAGTGCTGCCTGCCACGAAGTGAGAAATCTACAGTCCCTTTCTTGTAGAGGCAAGCAAATAGACTGGGTGTACTTGAGAAGAGCTCCCATTACTGTGCTTCCCCGATCACTCTAGTCAGTGTTGGAACATGAGGATGGATTCCAAAAGGCATTCTGTCTTGCCCTCCTCAGTCAGGTGGTGGACCAGGGACTTGAGAGCAAGTGATGCAATAAACTGGGCAGAAAAAGTAGACTCCTTAGGAACCCAAGAGACATGCAGAGAACCCCTGGAACAAACTTGAAATAAGATATTTATTATAAACTGCATATGGCCCTAAGCAGTCAGTCAATAGGTAAAGTTTTTCTCTTATCGGCACATTGTTCAAAATATATTTATCATAGAATCATAGAATATCAGGGTTGGAAGGGACCTCAGGAGGTCATCTAGTCCAACCCCCTGCTCAAAGCAGGACCAATCCCCAATTAAATCATCCCAGCCAGGGCTTTGTCAAACCTGACCTTAAAAACTTCTAAGGAAGGAGATTCTACCACCTCCTTAGGTAATGCATTCCAGTGTTTCACCACCCTCCTAGTGAAAAAGTTTTTCCTAATATCCAACCTAAACCTCCCCCACTGCAACTTGAAACCATTACTCCTTGTCCTGTCCTCTTCTACCACTGAGGATAGTCTAGAACCATCCTCTCTGGAACCACCTCTCAGGTAGTTGAAAGCAGCTATCAAATCCCCCCTCATTCTTCTCTTCTGCAGACTAAACAATCCCAGTTCCCTCAGCCTCTCCTCATAAGTCATGTGTTTCAGACCCCTAATCATTTTTGTTGCCCTTTGCTGGACTCTCTCCAATTTATCCACATCCTTCTTGTAGTGTGGGGCCCAAAACTGGACACAGTACTCCAGATGAGGCCTCACCAATGTTGAATAGAGGGGGACGATCACGTCCCTCGATCTGCTCGCTATATTTCATGTTTCTATTTCTCCTTTGTGAAAAGGGAATGATTTAATGAAAAAAAATTAAATTCTTAATTAAAAAAGAAACCAGAAGAATTATTTAACCAACAGGAGGAAAGTGCATGCTTTTGTTTGTTCTGCAAATTACATGTGTAATGGAGGAATTCAGTGACACTACTGAATAATGTAGTGAGAAAATGAACAATTGAATCTAGGATATTGAACTAAAATAACATTTTGATGTATTTCAGCAATTTGTAAGTAACCTGGTACTTTTGTCATTTACTTTTCATTCCAACTTAATTTTCAAAGGGCATTGAAGTACAATAAAAAATAATAATCAGATGAGTCTTGAAAGTCCTTTCTTATTTTTTAAATGTGACTCTTTTTTTAAAACAAACAAACAAACAAAATCTCTGCCTACCTATTCAATTTCTTAAACAATGTTCCCAATGGCCCTGCTGTATTGGACTTGCTGAAAATGCATTGCCTGTTTTGGGATTTTGAAACCCCAGGGTCTTGAGAGAGAATATTTCCCGACTGAGAAAATGGTAGAAACTGCCAAAATATTAAATATAGAGAATAGTTAAATTTTAATATTTAAAATGACATTTCACATTATATATACTATATTAACTATTGTGATTCTTTTGAATTTTGTACAATAAAATTCAACAAGACAATGTCCTTTCGATCTCTGTGAGGAAAAACAAGATTTTATTCTAATACAATTGAAAAAAATGGAATAATGCTATTTATTTCCATAAATTCATTATGGAGGAAAACATTCATAGTACTGCTCTATGTAACAGGCCAAATCCTGCTTACCTTATTCACATAAGTGTCTCAACTGACTTCAGTGCAGGTCGTATTTTAAATGCTGGCTGTCAGCCAGCTTGCAAACAGAAGGCCTTCAAATGTCCATCTAGCATCCAATGCCATCAGAACTACAAAGTTCTGACTTCCTGAACTTGCATTAAGATACCATCACTAATAGAATTTAAAGGGTTTACATATGTGTGACAAAATTATTTTCTAAAAAATAAAAATATTTTAGCAGGAAAAAACCCTCATAATTGCTATTGTATTTTTTTTCACATGATTTTTCATATTTAAAACAAAATAAAACTTCAAAATAGAATAAACAACTGTCATTAATTGCCTTAAAATGGTATATCAAAATACTGATTTCAGTTAAAAGGTATCCTCTGGAGCAGGCGTTCTCAAACTATTTCAGAGCATTGACAACATCTTAATAGAGAGATTGTGTAAGAGGATGTTGTGTGATCACAAATTAGATTCCCACATAAGCAAGTACAGAGTAATATTAGGAAAATATTCATACATTTTAGCTATCTTTACTTCAATGCAGGAGTGGAAAAGAGGAGAGTCAGCACCATATTACCAGCCAGCTCTCCACAGAGCACTTGCCGGCATCTGTGTGTAGTCCATAGAGCTTGCTTAGCCTTTACACTATTGTTATGTATTCATGAGTAAGAACTCAGAGAAAGTTCTGCATGTTCATAAGATCAACCTGGGCTTATTTTCAAACCAACCAATTTTTTTTTTAAGTCACTCTAAATGTAGTTTGCATCAATCGGCAAGAAACCTTCTGCCATTTCACTAGTGTTTCCCAAACTTGGGATGCTGCTTGTTCAGGGAAAGCCCCTGGAAGGCTGGGCCGGTTTGTTTACCTGCCACGTCCACAGGTTTGGCCGATCGTGGCTCCCACTGGCCGCGGTTCGCCGTGCCACTTCCCGCAGCCCCCATTGGCCTGCAATGGCGAACCGCGGCCAGTGGGAGCCGCGATTGGCTGAAACTGCGGATGCGGCAGGTAAACAAACTGGCCCGGCCCGCCAGGGGCTTTCCCTGAACAAGTGGTGTCCCAAGTTTGGGAAACAGTGCGCTAGACCTATCCCAAAAGAAAAAATTTCATTGAATACAATTCCTCTGAAGTGACAACATATCAAACCTGTTTGATCTGCTTCTCCTCTTTGTAGGCCACTTCCCAAGGGCTGCATGCTAGGTTCGTTCTGAAATCTTGTTCTGTAGATTGTTTGTAATTAGAAGACCAGGAAACTGAAGAGGATGCTGGATAGGAATTACAGTCTGCTGCTAGATTGTGCAGATGTTCAAGACTAGAGTCTGTGCAAGTTGATTCCATAACTTGTGATAACTTAAGTAAAGCACAACAGACATTTTATTTATCTAAAAATATTTTGGTTTAACGCTACACTTTCAGTAAAATTCTTTATTTTACAGAATACATTACACATGTACCTACTACAAGAAAAACGTAAACCTATTTGACCTATCCAGATATAAACCTTTTCACGAAGAAAAAAAAAATTCTGCCAATGCCATTTCAGCAGTGCACTTAGGCACATGCGTAAAGTTAGGCGTGTGCTTAAGTGCTATGATGAATGGAGATGGACTTAAACATGTATTTAACTTTAAACATGTACTAAAGTGCTTTGCTGAGTTGAGGCTTAAATTAACAAAATATATTCTATTTTACTGTAGGCTGGAGAGCTGTTCTGTGGGAGGGAGGGTGCTATGTTGGCTCAAGCCAGTCAGTATATAAAGGAGATTTGGAGGCAGACTGGGTGAAGTGCTATGGGATCTGCAACTACACAGATCCTGGTTGCCCTTACACTCAGCATAAGGAGCACATAGTGGCAAGGTCTTCTGTTCAAACGAATGGACAATGCCTTTGCATTGCAATCCTATGGCTTGCCAATAGGCTGGAGAATATGAATCTTCAGACCCACCCTCTCTGCTTAGTACTTTGTACAAATCCCACTTTCAGGTTTTGTGGGGGATGGAAAAATTTCACTCAATGCAATTATTTATTTTTAATATTTTTTTAGCCCAGTGCCTCCATTTTTGGATGCAAACAAGCATGCAGGTGCAAATGCTGGTGCACACTTTTCAAACCAGCCTGACACTTGTATGTGCACAGTGTTAGCAAGTCTTTGCATATATAAAGAGCAGGCACAGGCCCAGATGACAATTTGCCCCCAATGAGTTCTGGGCATTCTATACCAACCTAAAATAATGGCCTCTTTCTCTCCAACCAGTATGAGGGATAAAACTGTAGTGGAAGACTTTTACTAAAGTAATATCTAGGAAATTAATTTATTGCAAGCTGTGATCTTTGTAAAATATATTTTCATAGCCAAACACCTAACCTAGACTAAGTAATTCTCCTTTGCTCAGACAAAGAATTTAATCCTACAAATAGGTTTATCTTTCTTACTTTGTCTAAAAATCTTGGCCCAATTGCATGACTTTAGGAACAATGGATCAAATTCTCCACCAGCATAACTGCAGTGGAATCAATGGATTATGCCAGTAGAGAACTTTGCTTAATTGCTAGGTCTAGAGAGATTTTATCTCTTTATTCATAGAAGAATTGGTGTTTAGTAGCTGCATCTGAGCAGCTGATAACTTTATTCAAAGGATGCCTTTCATAAAAGCTATTAGAAGTGTAACATTTACACAGATCTAATACTTCAATATTTGCATTCTAAGGCCTTACACTCACACTACCAAAGCAAAAATGATGATGGAGCTTTGTTGTGACACACTGGGGACAACATGGTTCAGTTAGCCTAGACAGAAACAAAGGGCCTAATTGTGTGGAGCACAAGTCCGTATGGTCTCACCTATAGGCCCGATTCACTTAATGAATTCTGTTGGTGCAAGATGACACAACCCAGGCTCTCAGCTGTTGACAGTCTGAGGAGTGCAGTGTCATGAATTGCCAGCAATCCCTGTTACACCAAGGAGCCTGGGAGTGGGCCAGCAGAGCTGCAAAAGTGGGGTGAGGTCAGGCTAGGCCTTCTGGAGAAGTGCTGATTCAGCTTCTTTCATGGGCATCTTCTAGCAGGGAGCCTCCTGTGGAGGCCCAGGTGGATAATAAAGCTATCCTTCCACCTCCTACTCATCTGCACCCACCAGTACAGGGGGTTGCAAGTTGATAAATCATCTAAACCATCCTTCAGTCCATCTAAAAGAATGCAAACAAACCATGCTTTAACTATGTGTGAGATAATAGCTTCCCCGTGGTCCCACATCTTTTTGGCAAATGCATTTAAAGACTGTACAGATTTGTTTATGATAGCTTACTGACATCTACCCTAAATTCAATATACTTTTGGAAATGCTTGTAATGGATTTTTCCAGGGACAAATTCTCTTCTCAGTTATACCCCTACAACACCATCAAGTTGAACAGGTGTAGTGGAAGCAGAATTTGTTTCAACGTGTTTTAGGAGAAAGAGCTGAGGACCAGATTTGATTTGTATAACCCTGCCCTTTCCCTATTTATCTTCTATTGTCAAGTTGCCTCCCATCCCCTGGGCTCTGCCAGTGCTCCCAGCTTTGTCTGCCAATTTCTCAACTTCTTACAATGACCTCTGTGTCTTCTTCCACGTGACCTGCTGTGTGTGGTACACTCCTCTGAATTCATCCTCACAGCCCATATCCTGTCCACATTTAAAGATTCATTTCTGCCATGTTGCTCACAGTGAATCAAACTGACTTTATGTACATTTTACATATAGTTTGCCTTTTGTTGTTCCCATTCCCTTTCCCCTAACCTCTGTGTACTTGTTTGTCCTTACTGTAAACTCTTTAGAGCAGAGACTGTTCTTGAGTGTTTTGAAACCACCTAGAATAATTTGGAAGATAATTGTAATGATGCAGCATAGGCTTAAAGAGGAAAGCTCTACTTCACACCAAAAATCTGTGAGATTAGGCATTGTTTTAAAAAACAATTTAAGGGTCATTTGTTTACAAAACTGATGTCAAGTTATAAATGTATATTTAGCTTACCTGAGGTTGGTATTTCATCTTGTCTGAGAGATGCTTTCTTCTGTTCTCTAATACTTGTTGTTGTATCCTTGTAACAAAGTATAAGAAAAACCTATGATATTTGGAGTTCTTGGCCAACATTTTCAAAAGAGACTCATGATTTTGGGTACCTAACTTGAAAGATCTTAAAAGGGCTTGATTTTCAAAGAGTCCTGAGCAACCACCATGGTCCATCTGAAAATCTGGCTCCTTTAAGATGTCTCAAGTTGGGCACCGAAAGATTGAAGATTCAAAATAATGTTTGAATACAGTGGCCTGCTCCTTAGATATAGCTACTGCATGCAGGATCTTACATGAGTAAAGAAATAGTCCTTAGTCACTTTTGAAAATCTAGAGCCTCACCTACAACTTTTTGTTTGTTCAAAATACATTTCCGAACTCCTTTATATTGGTGAAGATGTTTATGACCCATCTAATTGGAACTTAAAGCACTGCTATGAAACTATTTCAACCTTAGAATATTGTATTTATTTTCCTACTCATAATTGACGTTTCCTCAGAAGATCTTTTCAAGACAGGACTATCTGGGTAACAAGACCGCTACAAGCGCAGGCAACACAGATACCTCCTCACGAAAGCAGATCCCCCGCTTCAGTCCAGAACAGTCCTAGGCTCCCAATCACCCACTAGTCCTCCAACTGCCTTTTCCCCATGAGATCAGTCATGAGCGGTGGGGAGAGGACATCCTTATCTCTAAATTTCTATCTTATCCAGTGTAACCAGTGCTGGTGAGCACCTGGCCCAATGTCTGGAAGAGACTGAGGCATGGAAGCGATCTAGCTGGCTAGAACTTAATCTGGATAAGGCTGAGATGATGGTGGAAGGCTGGGGAAAGCAACAAGAACATATAGTGAGAACTGTATCTGTCCCTTTGTGGAGGGTGCATATCTGCCAGTTCATAGATTCTGAGATTTTAAAGCCAGAGGGACCATTAGATCATCTAGTCTGACATCCTGTATAACACTTCTCTGCACCCTCTCCAATTTTTCAAAATCCCCTTTAAAATGTGGACACCGGAACTGGATGTTGTATTCCAGTATCAGTCTCACCTCCCTACTCCTATTTACTACTCTCCTGTTTATACATCCAAGGATTGCATTAGTGCTTTTTGCCCCAGCATCACACTGGGAGCTTATGTTCAGCTGTTTGTGTCTATGACGTCTACATCCTTTTCAGAGTCACTGTTTCCAGGATACAGTCCCCTATTATGTAAGTATGGCCTATATTTATTTGAGGTGTTGCTGGATTTCCAGCTGCTGTTAATCACATAGCAACAGTGTTTTCCGTCTTGCTCCAGCTAAGAGATTGCAATAATTTCTTCTGGATGCACACCTTGCTACTGTGGTCCCTGTCTTTGTTAGCTCAACATTAGACTATGCAGTGTGTTCCATATCGGGCCATATCTTAAGTGAAACCAGAAGCTGCTGCAGAATCCACTTTTTGAGTGTATCTTGCTGAGAACACATGACACAAGTGCCCTAGGATCTGCAAAGGTGTCTGTAGATTGCAGGTAGAATTTCAGGTGTTTGTTTTGACTGAAATGGCTTAGCACCTACTACCTACTCGAGAAACTGCTTCTCTCCCAGAGTTATAGTGCCACACAACCAATCAGCAGAAGTGTTTGATCTCAGTTTAATAAAAAAAAAAAAAAAAAGAGAGAGGGGTCTGTTGGCAGTGTGTTCTGTGTGAGGGGTCCTCAGCCGTGGGACCCGGTCCCTTCCCTTTGGTCTGAAATAGCACAACTTCTTTGACCAGGGGACCGTGCAGCATGCTCTAGCCATTTAGCCAGGCTTTGGGGGAGGGAGGAGCATAATAAGGGCTGTTAGTGTGGATTGAGCATCTATAGGGCTGGCTTTGGGGAGGGGGGTGTTGTGGAAGTTGCTGGTTTTACTCTTGTTCTGATTGTATTTTTCAATTTTGTGATGGTGCCTGGATTGGCACTTTTAGAATATATATTTTATAAATCAAAAGGAAGAAATGGCATCATGGAGCTCTTATCTTTGCTGAACTTCATTAATGTTTGACCAGTGTCCATAATTATTCAAGTACCTGTACTGGATGTCATCTAGGGCTATTTTAGATGACGTGCATTGTGGTGACATGGGAAATTCTATATTCCGTCTCCTTGTAGGTGTTTTTAAGCCCCTGTTCAGATCCACATGGACTGGTTTTCTCATTCTGTCTGTAATGAAAGTGTTCAGAGTGTTAGTACCTATGTCACAGAGAGATTTGAGATATCTGAATTTTAATAAGAACGCAGAACCCACCCTTCACTCTACATAATCAATATAAAATACATACGTTTTGCTTTATTTGCCATTACCGCTATCTGAACTGCTTATTATTAACTCTATTTTACAGTCTATTAGAGTATACACTTCTTTTATCCACCAGATTTTGGGCACTGCAAGGCTCTATTACACTTCTCATTTAGTTCCTGAGGGCTAAGGTGTTCCCACAGCCCATGAAAAAACTTGAAACGCAAGGCCTCTACAGTTTTATTCATACAAAAATGCAATACAGTACAACAGTTAAGGTTCATAAGGTAGATGGAGACGTTATTGAGGAGATCAGTGTAGGAAGAGTGTGAAAGAAGTGGATTTTGAGGAGGGATCTGAAGGAAGTACTTGATGTAGAGGTGGTGATAGGCTATTCCAGAGTGATAGTATGTTCCATGAAAGAAGTCATGAAAGTGGAAGTAGTATATGAATGGAGTGTTTAAGAAAAGAAGGTCACAAGGAACAAAAAAAAGGGATGTATGATGCTACTTAGCCAGGTGCAGAGCTGAGCACAGCCTTGAAGGTGAAATTATGCTGCTAGCCAAGATTATTAGGTTCCTCTTTTGTCCTCTGACTTTTTTGTGTGGTTGCTGTTTCACTTTCAGTTAGATTTTGATTAAAGATAAATTGAATTGTTGACACTACAAGCTATAATCTTACAAGGGAGTACAGAAGAGTTGAGGCAATAGCAGTTATAGGTTACAGTAAATGGGTCTTCCAATTGTAAAGTCTATTACTATATTATACTCACCAGCAGTGTCTTTCTTGGTGGATATCTGGTTAACAACATACAGGTTGAGGAGATCTAAACTGACTGTTGAACTTTTAGGGGGTGATGATACTCCTAGCAGCTTCATCTTTGATCTAAGCTTTTTCTTTTCAAAGAATTCCTATAATTTTCAAAAGACAGAACAATAAACCACTTGATAGATACTACAGAGCAACGCAGAAGTATATGTGGTACATATTCATGATTTACCTGCACAATTGCCTTTAATATCAATAAAATCACATGGCTGAATAGCTATACACACAAATCTAGCATTTAAATTCACTTTCATCTCTTTAAAGAAAGATTTCTTGTACAAATATTATCTGAATTGCTTTTTGAAAACCAAATGAATGATGGTGCTTCTGATGGGAAAATTCAGTCTCTGAAATTTCACTGTTTCCACCTTCACCTACCTATTAACAATTTAAAACTTTGTACAACATTTTTTTTAAGTGTCAGACTCCCTGGAAGAAAAACAACTTCTATTTTTCAATAATTTGAAGAGCTGAGACTTTGTATGCACATTATAAACTAGCAAGAAAATCAACAAGGATTATATACACAAGGCCATCCACAAAGATGCAAAGAGTTTATCATTCTCTTAGATAGCCTTCCTTGGCACAGAATATACAGTCCTATGAAAAAAAGAAAAAAAACTCCCATGGCTGCCCTCATGTGGCAAGAGTCTAAAGCAGATCTGGTTAACACTTCCAAAATCTATGGAGTATGTAAACAATTCAGTTTAACCCTTGAATTCTGTTCATAGCAATGCAGGGAACAAGCTTTGTGCAGGAGAACAGATTATTAATAATCATCCTGAGATCATCAGTATCAAATGCAGCAAATAATACTGAATGAGTAAATAAGAACAATGGTAACTTGTTCGTTTTAGCCACCACAAGGACATCAAAGACTCCAGGATGTGCCAAGTTACAAAATGCTGCAATGCTTTTCATGGGAATATAATTTTGGACGAGACTAGTAACCACCCCCATGTGATATTTGACAGATTTCAGATATGACTTTTTGGTAAATATTTTCCAGGATAAGCAATTGTATAATAATCTTTCAAGTTATTATGATATTGGTCTTTGCAAAACATATATATACTTCAGATAAAGCTATTTCCGATTAGGAAGACAAGGGGCCAAATTCAACCCTGGCATAAGTGAACACAATTCTTACTGTCCACCTCTTTTAATCCTTTCATTTCCCTCAGCATTCTTAATGCTGCTTCATAATCTTTATCTCTTTCCCTCTCACCATACAAGAATTTTCTGAATGCCTCTACCCTCAAAATCCCACACTTGTCCCTTATCAGCATATATCCAGATATGGTCCCATATACCTTCTTCCCATTACCTTCACACTTATTAAATGCACTGTTTACAGTTATTGTGTCACATTCCTCTCCATCAGCTCCTGGACCCCCTCCAGCCAGCTTTTACCATCTCTACCATGCTGGAGCACATTACATACTTGTAATGTTATTGATTAGCCCAGTTAGTCCTTAATGATCTGCCCCATATCACTTGTGTATCCAAGGGATTAGGAGAGTGTTTGGGGAGGGACAAGGGGACCCCAGAGGGTCATCCCACTGGTGGGAGTCTGCTTCTGGGACTGGCTACATCCCACAAGCCTGCTTTTCCTTCTCCTTTATGGCTTGGTGAGAGGTGCCACTTGGAGTCTAGTCTCCATGATCTATTCTGTGCCCAGAGTGGGTGCAGGCCCCTTACCTGGGCTTCCTAACCTTGCCTCACTGCTCCTAACTCCTACCAAGAAGGAAGAAAGTCTGTTCTTATTATAGTTACACGCACCCTCCCTCACTGATTTCTTGCCTATTGTGTGACATTTCCTCTGCTAAAATCAGGACAGAATTTGATCCACTCAGTGCACTTTGGAAGCCAGAAAAAAGTACTTAAACATTCTTACGTTTAACCCCAGAAAGAATGCCATCTATCTGTAATTAGCTATTAGTTGAAATGACCAAGTATTTAAGGATTGTGAATCTGCAAGCCATTCCTGCAGTCATATGTGTATAACGGGCATGTGTTTGTAATGGGTAAGAAATTACTAAACTTTACAGGACTTTTATGCATAGAAATACATACACAAATAATAATTAAAAATCAAGAATTCAGCTTGAAGCTCTCCTAGACAAAATATTTTTGCCCTGAAAAATTACTCTGAAGGTATGCACACTAGTCTAATCTCATAGCACTGTACCTCCCTTCAACTGCTTTGAAAAATTATCTGCATGTGAAATTCATGTTAAACCTTTTTTAGTTGTGTAAAATAATTATAAATAGCTATAACAATTTACCTTTTGCTTTCTCCTTTCCTGTTTAAGTATGATTCTGCTCCTGAAAGGTGGCAAATAGCTAATTAGTTCTTCAAAAAGGGATTATTATTTATTTGCAGAGTGTAATTTAAAGTTGAGACATGAGGAGGCTGGACTGCAATACTTAGTAACACTACTGGGAGATAAATGCATAAACCCTCGTCTCTGAGGATGAGACAGTGGGCCAGTCCTCAGCTGGTGTGAGACAACATAGCTCTAGTCAATTTGAGCTCTGTCTGGGGATCTGTCTCAGGATCTGGCCCATTGTCTCTAAATCAGGGCTACTAAACACACTGTGTGCCTAAAAGTCCAAACTTTTAAGTGACTAATGAGCTATGTAATTATCTATTTTTAAATCCTTAGAATAATACAAGAAATTTTTGACAATATATTTATTCCTTCAGTTTTTCAACAGCCTTTTTTCTGCTTTTTATGCCATGGCTCAACAGTAGTACAGATGCTATAAGAGCAAGGAAAAACAAAAGCTAATGTGTATAGCTCAAGTTCCCCATCATTCTAGGCTTCCAAGATTATAACCCACATTTTGAATTGAAACCAAAAGTAAAGGTGGAAGCCATTACAGATTTTATGGGATCATAGCATCCTGCATCACTCAGATGGCAGGTGATTACATTCAGTGCTATCTGGAGCTTCTAGGTGAATTTCAAGGTTAGCCTTATGCAGAGCATATACATTTATTTACTTGGAAGTTTTAAAAGTGCTGGGTTTTTTTGACTTTTAAAGTCCTCTAATGGTTTGGCTCCATCCACTTGTGATACTGTAATACAGTGTCCACCCTCACACAAGGTGAGCAGGTTAAATCAGGTCAATTGCCCTGATAGGCTGCCCCTGAGGGAGAGCCAGGGCTGATTGATGATTGAGGCAGCTGGGCAACGGTAGAAAGTTTGTATAAAGCCAGCAAGCTGCAGTCAGAAGATTGCTGTAGAAGAAGTAGCCTGTAGTCATTTCCTGGGAGGGAGGGGGAACAATGATGATGGCAGAATTAAGTAGTCACTCCCTTGAAGGAGGGAATTTGGGTTAATCAACCCAAAGAGGATGGGAGGGCAGAGAATTAGAAAAGAGTCCAGGGAAATAACAACAGGGTCTCGGAGCAAGCAGATTATGGTTGTACATAGGGTCTCTGATTGGGAACCCAGAGAAGTAGGGGAACCTGGGCTTACCTATCAGCTGCTGGGAAAGGGGTACAAGACCTGGCCTTGGGTGGGGTGTGGATGAAGACAGCTGATCCAGTGGCACTTTGATAACCTGGAAGGGCTGTACAGTTTCCTGTCTGGAAGGCAAAGTCACAATATGTAGAGTTCCAAAGACTGAGTGGGGGCCTAGTGAGAATGAGAAGACAGAAAGGGGTGTCAGTCCAGAATCAAGTTAATCACTGGAGTAGTCAGGAGGAGATGCTGCCCTAGCGGTGAGTGGACCTGTGACAGGGGCCTTCTGTTTCTTGTTTTAACATGGTAGCTGACACCACCTGAGATACTTGAGCAACCAATCCCTTCCTGATATAAATGGAGGCAGGTGCTGTTAGAAGAGCATCTTGGTGAGGAGATGATTTCCCTCTCTGGTTCCCCATAGTCTTAATTTCAGGACACAATACAAAACCAACCAATTTTCTCAACATTGCTGTGAGGAAAATTGATATTTTGTCTGGAGGGCTAAGTGGTAATTATGGGACAGGAATCTAGGTGAGGGATGATCTCAGGATGACCAGCTGATGATTGAGGGGCCTCAGTATGCTCAAGTAGGAAATGTTTATGGGAATAGGAAGGTGAAGTATGGAGGTCTCTCCTTTGCAAGTACCAGGTGGGGATGGGATGTCTCCATGGAACTGTACATTTTAATGTTGGATAAGCACTTTATAAATATATATTGTATGTAGTTGCAGTAGGGGGGGCCCTAGTCAAAGGCAATTTTTCTGCTGCCTAAGGATACCACTGGAATCCTGACATGCAATTAATAGCAATAGTGGGTACCATAATAATACACAAGGGATACACATTTTGCAAAATGAATGTTATCCTCCTAGATATTTTGTGATATGTACAGGATAGTGCTCCCAAGCATTTAGGTCAATGTTTATGTCAAGCTGAAATTTCCCCCACATACTTAGTGCTGAACAACTTGAATCTTACAAAAAGGCTTCCTTATGCATCTGGAATTATTTTAGTTTGATTCTCCATATATGGTTAGGATGATTACAAAATTGTTTAGCAAAACTAACCTCAAAAGCCTGGTGAAATCCTTTGAATTTTAAATTTTTGAATTGATGGTGGAGTGCTTTTTATACTTAAAAAAAAAAAATTTCAAAAACATTTGTTATAAAAAGCTTAGTAAACCTGCTGGTGGTGACTTTACTGTTTTCTGTACAGCTCAGTAGTTTCACATCTGCCTCCCCAGAACTTGATATAAAAATAGATAGGATAATAGAAAATACACACTGCCAACTTTCAAATTTTTCTGTTGAAAGAGAATGAACAATCTTGTCACTAAAACCATTACTGGGAGCAAAAGGCACTGAAGGTTTCCTCACTAATTAAACTTTGGTCTACTGATTGTAGGCATTTTATTTTCAAAGTTCTCTAATGTTCAGAAGATGAGCTTGTCTCCTTTTAATTTCTCATAATTGAGACATGTACATTTGGCTTATATGATGGGGAAGATCTTGAATTTGATTAGAAATGTAGCAGTTATGAATAAAAGGTTATAGTCAATTCAGACTACGAAGGTTGCAGAATACAAAGTTTGAAACTGTTTCCAAATTGCAAGAAAATGAGAACAACAAAATGTGTTGATAATTGATTAACATGATTCTATTACAGCTAGGATTTTAAAAATATAAAACATCAAAGTTAAAATGACCCGGAAACTAAAATCAGAAATGTAAAGTTACAAAAGCTCTCTAAATTTCATTTAAATTTAAAAGAAGTCTGAAGGTTTACAACATGTCTTAGACCATCAAATCTCTGAGTGAGACAATTAGGCCTTGCCCACACTGACCATTTTAGGGATACTGCATACCATTGCTCTAGTACCACTGCAGCTTCACCAGCGCTCCCAATGAAAGGAGCTCTAGTGTAGAGTGGCTGCCAGCATCATGTCTTTCATATTTGCTAAAACAATGGTGGGGAAATTTCTCTCACTCAGTTTTTACTCTTCATCCTTCCAAAATATCGTATGATTAATCATGTTTATTATAGTAGTTCCTAGAGAATGGGGTCCCCATGTGCTAGGCACTGTACAAATAGAGTACAAGACTCTTTGCCCCAAAGAGGCTATAATTTAAATATACAAGACAGACATGGGGTAGAACACACAAACAGTGAACAATGTGATGGCAGCAAATGTCATGTTCCATTTTTTCTGTGTGTGGGGGGAGGGGGTACTTAAGTGCTATGATAATACTAATTAATAATAAGAGGGGATAAGCCAAATAGGAAGGGCAGGGGTGAAGATGGTCAAGTGTGCAGTGAAGCTCAAGTGAAGAGTGAGAGGGAGGGTTGAGGGCAAACAGCCAATGAACACTAAGCAAAGAAGGTCCAGTCAAAACTGTATATGACTTAAAATTTATGGCATAATTAGGGGTAAAAGAATCAGTTGTCTATAATTAAACTAAACCTATTCTAGTGACCAATGTCCCTATCCTGCAATGGGGCTTGATGTGGGCAGAGCCTGTCCCTGTGCACAGAATCCAGGTTCAGACCTAAATGTTTTTTAAAAATTGGCTAAATTGCCAGGTTCAGAAAAAAAATTTCTTCAACTGTTTTCTTTTTGGATAAAAAAAATCTTCTGAAGTGAGAAAACGTTGTCTCCTTCTGATAAGGAAACTGAGAGTAATAAGTCTAGGGTTTTTAAAAGTGCCTAAGGGGGTTTGTTAGTCTCTAAGGTGCCACAAGTACTCCTTTTCTTTTTAAGGGGGTTTAGGCTTTCTTGAAAATTCTACCCTAAAGCTACAATGGTGTGGTAGATAATTTTCTAAAGCATAATCGGAATTTGAAGGAAAGGAAGCCCATTCAAAGATAGGTTTCAGAGTGGTAGCTGTGTTAGTCTATATCAGCAAAAAGAACGAGGAGTACTAGTGGCACCTTAGAGACTAACAAATTTGCTTTACCTTTATCTTCTTTCTGAGGAGGACCTAAGCTAAAAGAGAGAAAAGAATAATTTACTAATTATTGATTTGAGATTTAGAGATTCTGCTTTGTAGCAGTCTGAATTAGTAGATCAGTGTTCAGAGAAAGCACAATAATGCTAAATTCCTATCAGAACTGAAGATAGCTTGACAAATTACACTGAAGAGATTAATCCTGCACAAGTGGAAGAAAGGACTAGAAGACCTAATAAATATTTTTCACCCCTAATTCCTTTTCTAAAAAAATCAATTATTTTCTGTGAATTAGTAATGCATGCATCTTTGCTGTACAAATGTTAAACGTGCCATACTACTAAAAACTTTAGACAAGTAATAATAGACTGAAACTAACTTAAAATTTTGTATAGAAGCCCCATGTACTGATAGTATCATGATGCTGTTGAACAAAATGTAAAAAAAAATACCCGTTCCAGTTAACAAGATACACATTTCATTCATACAGCTGTAGTAAATGCAGGTCAGATGACACTGCAGTAACACTTTCTGTTACGGCCCCTTCACCTAGCCCCATTCTGTTCAGTCCTGGAGGAGTGGGAGAAGGTCACGTCACATATAGCTTTGCACTGCCCAAACAAAAAGTAGGGATGGAAGTATGTGCAGAGAAGCCCTTTCTGAATGTCCCACCTTACCCAGTCCTGGGAAGAGACTCCTGTGCACTGCACAAATAAGGGGGGTCTGTGAGGGAGGCCGAGGAAGGGAGGCCCTTTCAAACAGTCTGACTGTGTCAGCTCCAAAGTGGGGAGGACCATAGTACACAGCCCCATGCTACCCAATCTGGATGGGGGTGGGGGAAGAGTGCATAGGCCCCATTTGTGCACAGCCCCACACTGTCATGTGTGTGTGTGTGAGTGAGTGAAGTGTGTAGGCCCCATTGTACACAGCCCTCTGCTGTCAGTCTGGGCTGGGGAAGCGTGTAGGCCCTAGCGTATACAGCCCCCTGCTGCCATGTATGTGTCTGTGTGAGAAGCATGTAGGCCCCTTTGTGCACAATCCCATGCTGCCGGTCTGGGCTGGGGAAGTTTGTAGGCCCCATTGCACACAGCCCCACGCTGCCCTGTGTGTGTGTGTGTGAGAGAGAGAGAGAGAGAGAGTGTGTAGGCCCCACTGTGCACAGCTCTAGGCTGCCCAGTCTGGGAGTGGGGGAAGCGTGTAGGCCGCATTGCGCACAGCTCCAGGCTGTGCGCTCTGGGGTGGGGGTTGAAGCCTCACACTGGCTCGGGGCCTGGTTGTGCCTTAACAGTGAGGCCCTGGATGAGCTTCACTCACCGGGAGCCACCAACCCAGTTCATTGTCTGAGAGAATGAGTGCAGGGGGCTTGGAGGTCTGCTGATGGTGAGGGTCTCGCAAATGACCACCCACGTCAAGGCAGCCTGCCTGCAGGCCGGCTGCAGCTGGGGCTGAGCAGAGGTTCTTCTGTAGCGATGGCTCGCAACCAGCGGGACTGCTGACACTGAGAGCAGGGAGCCTGTCCCTCCTCTTCCTCACCCTGTGCTCTCCTTGCTGGCAGAGTGGCAGCCAGCCAGCTTGGACTGCTCAGAGAGGAGCAGAAGAAAGAAGTGGTAGTTGCCAGGGGCACCAGCAGGGAAGCAATGTGACAGGCTTAGGGGACGGAGGATGAAGGAGGCCCCTTCTCATAGACCCTGAGACAGGAGAATGAGCGGGGGTGGGGGTCGGCTCCAGGGTCCTGTTCGTTTCCCTGCCAACAAGCTACCAGCTTCCCTTCCACACAGGCTGTCCCTGGTCCCCAAAGGCTTCTCCACGTTGCCCCTGGTTGAACCCAACTTTTAATGGCAAATGTGTTGTCTTATATCAGAGTTGAATTTGGACATAGAGGTTTGATATTTTCTATACCACCTTTGTTCTTAATTATTCTTAATTTGTGGTATTACCTTGAGTCAAAGGAAAAAAGACCACAAGCAACTTTTTCACTTGTTTCATTTACTGGATCTGGTAGTTAAGGAAAATTGTCATGAATGAAGATTTAAATTACTTGATTATCTTTTAGTGTAAAAAATATTGACACCCCCACCCCAAATTGTGTTTTTGAGACCAAAATCCTGAAAAGTTATTTCAAACCAACTTAATATAAGGAATTACATTTATCTCTAGTGTAAAGTCAGTGGAGTAACAACAACAATATGCTTAGACAGTGGAGAAATGTAGCACAGTGTCCATGACCACACTATGGCTTTATTCGAAGCATCTAAGAGCTCCACAGGATTATGACTGATCTGGTGCAGCCAGGTTAATTGTGGGTGACTGCATGGTCGCTGCCAGTCCATAACCAGGCAGTGTCCCCTCCTGACCTCAAGTCCAATCTTCAGAGCTTAATGTCGTTGAGTAATACCAGGGATGACTTTGACCCAGGATTTCTAATGTTTAAATAATATGTTTTTACTGTCAACATTTGAAAGCTTTTAGACAGTGGGCTCAGATATGGGATGATGTCACATATACAAAGAATTACAAGACACCATTATTCTTATTCATTTTTGGAAGGAAGAGATATTGAGTTTCAGGATTTTTTTTTTTCTATTGGTTTTCTTTGTAGTGAAGTACAGTGCAAATTCTGCCCTGGATTCATTTGTCAAGCACCTCCCCACATCCCAATGCTCAGTGGCGCTTGCCAGAAATACTTGGGGGCAGGGAAGGTACGGTTCTAAAGTTGCTGCTTTTTCTTGGGCACAGTCAGGTCAGCAATTTGTTGTAGAGGTGAGCACTGACAGAGCCTATGGTCTCTGATCAGTAAGGACTCCAGCTCTCTGCTTTCCTTCAGCAGGACTGTCTCATGTGGAGGGAAGTGAATTGGAACAGCTAATGTAAAACCCTGTATTTACAAAGGAAGATATAGAAAAACTGAATTTTCTAATTTTATTAGAAATAAACTTTGTTTCTCTATGATTATAAATTATTCTTATGTCTCTTAATAAGTCCTTTCATTTTATAGTTCCTTCCGAGCAAGTGATCTCAGTCTGTTACTGGTTATGGTAAAGGAGGAGTGAGATCCACAAAGCTGTTGCAACACTGAGCATCACAGGGCCTAACTTTGGGGTACAGGAACTACACTGCGATCCACAAAGCCAAGTTAGGCACTCTATACAATGAATGGGGAGAGATGGGCTCCTTAGAATGTGATCCACAAAGTCACATGCTGGGTGGGAACTCATGTAAGGTAGCCAGTGAGAGGCATGGGTGGTAAGCCCTGCCCTTCTCATGTAGATAAGCGTCTAAGTCTGGCAACAGGGAGGCAGCTATCTCTGCTTAGTGACCCAAGAACAGGAACCAGCTGCCTGACTCTAGGCTGCTTAAGCGTCTAAGGCATTTCTTTCAGGAATGTTGTGCTCCACCCAAAATGGCCAGAGGAGGAGGTTCCCACCTTATAACTTTAGAACAGTGGTCTCTCACCTCTTAGTGGGGTGCTCTAACAACTGAGCTATTGGATATTCTGATGTGGGGCTCCCTCAGTCTCTCCTGAAACTGTTCCACTGCGGATAAATAATAAGTGATTGGGGTAGGAAAACTGGACCTGGAGTCTCCCACCTCTCAGGTGGGCACCCTAACCACTGGACTACAGTCATTCTCACTTTCTCTCTGGCTCAGAGACTTGGGTGCCTGCATCTGGGGTTTAAGTGCCTAAATACTTTACTTAGCAAAAGCACTCACGAAAGCTCATGCTCAAATAAATTGGTTAGTCTCTAAGGTGCCACAAGTACTCCTTTTCTTTTTGCGAATACAGACTAACACGGCTGTTACTCTGAAACCTGTCAGAGGCTAGAGACATCATCCCCGCTTATAGCCATTGATGGACCTATCCTCCATGAGCTTATCTAGTTCTTTTTTGAACCCTGTTATAGTCTTGGCCTTCACAACATCCTCTGGAAAATAGTTCCAGATGTTGACTGTGCACTGTGTGAAAAAATACTTCCTTTTGTTTGTTTTAAACTTGCTGTCTATTAATTTCATTTGGTGACCCTTAGTTCTTTTTACTTTTTCCACACCAGTCATGATTTTATAGACCTCTATCATATCCCCCGTTAGTCGTCTCTTTTCTAAGCTGAAAAGTCCCAGTCTTATTAATCTCTCCTCATACGGAAGCTGTTCCATACCTCTAATAATTTTTGTTGCCCTTTTTTTGTACCTTTTCCAATTCCAATATAGCTTTTTTGAGATGGGGCAACCACATCTACACATAGTATTCAAGATGTGGGCATACCAGGGATTTATATAAAGGCAACATGATATTTTCTGCCGTCTTATCAATCAATCCATTTCTTAATGATTCTCAACATTGTTAGCTTTTTTGACTGCCGCTGCACATTGAGTGGATGTTTTCAGAGAACTATCCACAATGACTCCAAGTTCTCTTTCTTGAGTGGTAACAGCTAATTTAGACCCCATCATTTTGTGAAATCCTTTTGTAGCTCTCCGCAGTCTGCCTAGGACTTAACTATCTTGAGTAGTTTTGTATCATCTGAAAATTTTGCCACCTCACTGTTTACCCCCTTTTCCAGATCATTTATGAATATGTTGCATTAAACCCATATTTAGATAGCTAAATAAAATTGGCCTGATTTTCAAACGCACTGAGGATCCATACTTCTGTTGAATTCTGTGGAGATTGTTGGTATTTAGCACTTCTGAAAATCAGGCTACATTTATTTAGATGCCTAAATATTAACTTATTTACCTAAAATTAGGCACTTATGGCTGAAAAATTTAGTCTTGATCCAAGTAAAAGTACTAGTTTGCTAACGCTAGTGATTCAAGTACCTTTGTTAGCTACAAAACAGAGCAAATACTCCCTGCCTATGTGCCTCAATCCCTGCCTCAAAAAGGGGCAAAAAAATTAGTTTCTGTGCTGTTTCAATGAGTGCTAATTAGCACAAAAAATTATTTTACTTGCTGCTGTAATGTGTCCTCCACCCAAAGTAGTCTAAAGTCACTGACAATGGGAGGTAATAAAGGGCATTTTACAAAGATTGTAGCTTTATCTATAGCTTATGGGTTACTTTAACCAATTACCCACCCTAAAGTGAGGGTTTACACCTACTTTAATCTGTGAAAGTTCAGCCCCAAGATTGATTACAGTAGAGAGGTTATCAACAGAAAGGGAACCCCGTGGTACATAACAGAGACAGCACACTTCTCTTTCAGTAATAACTACTTCTATTAGCCAAAGGGGCAATACTAGTGGGGGCTTGAGGGGGCTATAGCCACCCCAAAATTTGCCTTAGCTCCCCCATAGCCACCCCTCCCAGCACAAAGATCAAACACAGACACTTCTCCACTGCTGCTGGTGGCAGCACTGCCTTCAGAGCAGGGTACCCAGCCAGCAGCCACCACTCGTCGTCATCCTGTGATCAACCATTACACCCAGGTCTTTTTCTTCCTCTGTCACTTCTAACTGATAAATCCCCATCTTATCACAAAAATTCTTGTTGTTCGTCACTAAGTGCATTACCTTGCACTATTAAATTTCATCCCCTTTCTATTGCTCCAGTTTTCAAGGTTGTGATGATCTTCTTCTTCTTCTTCTTGAATTTAGGATGGAAGAATCCCATGCACTGCTATAGGTTGGGGACTGACTGGCTAAGCGGCAGTTCTGCAGAAAAGGACCTGGGGATTATAGTGGATAAGAAACTGGATGTGAGTCAACAGTGTGCCTTTGTTGCCAAGAAGGCTAACGGCATATTGGGCTGCGTTAGCAGGAGCAGTGCCAGCAGATCGAGGGAAGTGATTATCACCTCTATTTGGCACTGGTGAGGCTACTTCTGGCGTACTGTGTCCAGTTTTGGGCCCCCACTACAGAAAGGATGTGGACAAATTGGAGAGAGTCCAACGGAGGGCAACAAAAATGATTAGGGGTCTGGGGCACGTGACTTATGAGAAGAGGCTGAGGGAACTGGGCTTATTCAGTCTACAGAAGAGAAGAGTGAGGGGGGGATTTGATAGCACCCTTCAACTACCTGAAGGGGGGTTCCAAAGAGGATAGGCTGTTCTCAATGGTGGCAGATGACAGAACAAGGAGCAATGGTCTCACGTTGCAGTGGGGGAGGTCTAGGTTGGATATTAGGAAACACTGTTTCACTAGGGGTGGTGGTGAAGCACTGGAATGGGTTATCTAAGGAGATGGTGGAATCTCTATCCTTAGTGGTTTTTAAGGCCTGGATTGACAAAGCCCTGGCTGGAATAATTTAGTTGGGGTTGGTCCTGCTTTGAGCAGAGGTTTGGACTAGATGACCTCCTGAGGTCTCGTCCAAACCTAATCTTCTATGATTTTTGAATGATATTCCAGTCCTCCTCCGTATAGCCAATACCTCTTAACTTTGTGTCACCTGCAAATTTTATTTGCACGTTCCCACTTCTTATGCCAAGGTCATTAATAAAAATGTTAAATGAGATTGGTCCCATTTTTCACTCCATGCATCCGATGAAGTGGGTTTTAGCCCACAAATGCTTATGCCCAAATAAATGTGTTAGTCTCTAAGGTGCCACAAGGACTCCTCGTTGTTTTTTCTCCCTCCAGCCTGACAGTTCACCTTTCAGTGTGTTGCATTGTAGTCTCCCCTTTAACTAGTTCTTTATCCACCATTCAATTTTCATATTAATTCCCACTTTCTCCAATTTAACTAATAATTTCCTTTGTGGAACTGTATCAAATGCCTTACTGAAATCCAGGTAGATTAGATCTGCTGCATTTCCTTCATCTAAAAAATCGGTTATCTTCTCAAAGATAAAAAACCTCTTATAATCCTGTCATCCTTTTGCCACAGGGAAACAGCTGGTTCCACTGTGGGAAGGGCCCTCTTTATATTTTCTCCATAATGAATGCTAAATTGGTTCAAGTTAGATGACTTTGTCATTTTATGACCAATTTGCACTTGACATGTCACCTTATACAATTGTTTACATCACTGCTGAGTAAACTATTAACTCAGAATTGTTAGCAAATCTTTGTCTAAGTCTAGTTCTTGCTACTGATCTGAAAACAGAACTTTACAATGTCACTGATTTAAGGCAAATTATGCAATAACTTTGTGACAGTTACAAGATTAAAAGAGTCATGAATAATTCCCATGCTAATATCTGTAACTATGCAGTTTGTTGTAGGTGGAATTATCTGTATGTCTTTTCCTTGTTTATGCCTCTGTCTTTGAAATCAAGGTTTTCACCAGTAAAAATGTACCTGAAAAAAGTCAGACAAGTGAATACTTAGCTTCTAAAAACACAAGTATTTGATACAAACGTGTGATCATTCAATTCTTCATTGCAGCAGGTTCAGCAGATAGACAAATCTACATCCCAGAAATCACTCTTTTCTCTCTCAGTAAAGGGATAACAAAGAACCTACAAAAAAAACGAGGAGTACTCGTGGCACCTTAGAGACGAACAAATTTATTTGGGCATAAGCTTTCAAGGGCTAAAACCCACTTCATTGGATGCATGCAGTGGAAAATACAGTGGAAAACACTAACCCAGGAAGCTACCCTTGCAACAAAGCCCATTGCCAACTCTATCCACATATCTATTCAAGGGACACCATCATAGGACCTAATCACATCAGCCACACCATCAAGGGCTCATTTACCTGCACATCTACCACTGTGATATATGCTATCATGTGCCAGCAAAGCCCCTCTGCCATGTACATTGGCCAAACTGGACAGTCTCTATGCAAAAGAATAAATGGACACAAATCAGATGTCAAGAATTATAATATTCAAAAACCAGTCGGAGAACACTTCAACCTCCCTTGACACTCAATTACAGACCTAAAAGTCACAATTCTTCAACAAAAAAAAACTTCAAAACCACACTCCAATGAGAAACTGCAGAACTGGAATTTATTTGCAAACTGGATACCATTAAATTAGGCTTGAATAAAGACTGGGAATGGATGAGTCATTACACAAACTAAAAGCTACTTCCCCATGCTAATTTTTCCTCTACTGTTACTCACATCTTCTGGTCAACTGTTTGAAATTGGCCATCCTGATTATCACTACAAAAGTTTTTTTTTCTCCTGCTGATAATAGCTCACCTTAATTGATTAATCTCATTAGAGTTGGTATGGCAACACCCATTTTTTCATGTTCTCTGCATATATATATCTTCCTACTGTATTTTCCACTGCATGCATCTGATGAAGTGGGTTTTAGCCCATGAAAGCTTGTGCCCAAATAAATTTGTTAGTCTCTAAGGTGCCACAAGCATTCCTCATTCTTTTTGCTGATACAGACTAACACAGCTACCACTCTGAAAAGAACCTACAGTTCTTTCTAGAATAGTCTGTGGTTCTGAACAGTTTATGATCAATTTGTCATTAACTATGGTATCCCCAGGATCACTTGTTGGGTTGGGCACGAGTCCCATAACCAACAAGTCAACTTTCATACAGTATTGATTTATCAGGACCAAAGCAATTGTTACCAAAATATATTTTTGCACAGTGCAGCTCAGTAGTTTAAAATCAGTACAATGCAGTCTAACCACAATAATCAATGTTCAACTCTATTTCAACATCTGCCATATGGTATTTGGTGCTTCTTGTTTGGCTCAAATCTCCACATTCTAGATATTCCACTTTGTATACATGATTATAAACCAGTATCTTCTCAAAAGCAGGAGTTATAGTGAGCAAGTATTTGCTGCTGACACAACATTTCAGAGCAAATATCAACCTCCTTAAATGCTTTCTTGGCCTAATTTGACATTGGCCTTTGGGACTGGAAGTAGGCTGTCAAATTAGGCCTAATTTGACATTGGTCTTTGGGACTGGAAGTAGGCCTGATCCTGCAAAGTTTTGCTTACAAGAGTAGTCCCTACTTGTGCGAGTTGTCACATTAAATTAAATGGAACTACTCCCATGAGTAGAAGTATTCATGTGAATAAGGATTTGCATGATCAAGCACTATTTCTTTTGGCTCAGATCAAAGCTGATCTTTCCTACAACAGTATATAATCATATGGAGTGAAATTAAAAAAAAAAATCATGGTCACAAAACACTAGGGACCCTATGATATGTACTCATATACTGCATATCTTAGAAATCATTTACAATTGAAGTCTAATATTAAATTAGGTAGTTCTTAATACAAACAGAAGAAGAAAATATTTGTATAACCTAACATCACAGTACCTAGTTTACAGAAGGGCAACAGAAATACTAAAAATTCATCCAAAAGGAAGAGATATAATCCTCTAATCAGCATATTGTAGAAATACAGAAGAAAAATCTCTAGTTAAAGTGGATTTAAATGGACCAATTGTGTAAGAGGCTAAGTCACTCAACTCCCATTGAAATCAATGGTGTGTGTGTGTGTGTAAATATATACATATATGAATTAAATGTATTTTAAATGTTGAAAGCACAAAATAGCAAGACTATGGGACATACAGTACCTATCTATTTTAAATTTACCTTTGACTTTCATTTCAGATCCCCCAATGTCACACCAGCCAGCTCTCAAGTGGCACTCTAGATACAGACTAACACGACTGCTACTCTGAACCCCCCATGTCTGTTACAGACTCCAAAAAATCCGATGGCACCGGCCTAGAGGAGATCAGGTAAGTGGGCTTTTGCCTCAAATTTTGCATTTTATATTATTATTCAAAAGATATAAAAGAATTTTTAAAAATTGTGAAGGCTGGATGTATCATTAAATGATTCTCTTACTGTCCCCTATATTTCAGCTCTAGTATTGCATAATGTCCACAAGTAGTGCAGGGCACTATAGTGGTGGAGGAGCCAGTTGACATCCTCATGCACTCTCCATTCTAGTTCCTAAATGTTCATGTGTTCATAGAACTTATCCAACCTAACATTAATCACCTCTATTTATGTTCCAAAGAATGTAATGTTACCTGAATACAACCCATTTCCATATGCAATGATTCTGTTCATTCCTTCATCACAACATTACTGTTTGGAAAAAGGAGAATCTATTAGATCTCCATGGAGCAACATTATGGTTACAGTGCACTTTATCCTGCTTGCATCTTGGCCTTTAGAAGTCATTCATATCCTCCTTATTTTTCCTTCTCTAGGATTGTTCTTCCATTCAGAAAGTGCATACAAGTGACTTTTAATTTATTTGTTTGAAACCAGTTTTATCAATAAAAAAGCAGCCAAATTACTTTTAAAAATCAAACACATGCATATCTCTGGATCTCCATGTATGCATGACAGAAATTACAACAGTGCCCCCTTTCCAGCGTCAGTTATTCTAATTTATTTGAATGCACTTTTTTTTTTTGTGGTTTTTAAATAAAATCAGTTAGAAATTGGGCAGATCCCATAGGTTAAAAACAATCTGCGATAGATGTTACTACAGCTTTGGTAACTGTTTCATCAGTGTTGCCTGAGTAGTTTTATTATGAAGTGATAAAATCACTAGTCACAACCATTCCAAAAATTCTAACAACTAAGGCTACATTTCACAGAAGATGTAATTTGTTTATAGGTTATAGAGAGTGACACAAAAATCTCAAGACAGCAAGAACAGAAGAAAGTGGGTAATTCAATTGACAGTTCAGGCTTTTTCCTTGTTCTCAAAAAAATAAAATGCATTGCTCTTATTCATTACAGTACTGTATGGTCAGGAGATTTTTGTTTCATTTTAACATTCCCACGGGCCCCGCATGACTGAAAGCTTCAGTTTTTCAGACTCTGGTACAGCCAAAAGTCAGCAGATATGCAGAAGTGAAATAGGGATCTATGAACATTTCCCCTATTTTTAAAAAAATGCTGGGGCGGGGGCACATTGCAAGTAACTGTGGCTTGGCAAACCAACTTTAAGATAATGTTATGCCTAGTGCACAAAACAGTACAAATATGCAATCATCAAATGGAAATTGTGATTTAAAAAAATGTGTGTGTCTGAACTAGGTACTTTCTTACTCAACATGTCTAGTTCCTGTGTATCTTTGAGTTATATGTTTTCTGGTTATTTTACTGACAAAATAATAACTAGTGCAATGGGGAAGCGCAGCTGTGAAAGAGAACAGAGTACAGCTATCTCATATATCAACAAAACTGCTTTCTATGCTTAATTTATTTTATCTATTTTGATTTGCAAAGTAACAAGATAAAAAGACACCCATCCAAACCACTAGGCACCCTTGACAATATATAGAATTACAAATATTCTAACTCCGTTGTTTTTACATTTCCATCCGTTCTACGCAACTCTTCCAATCAACAATGGGTACACAATGAAAAACATTTCCTGCAACCCTGTTAGGGAAGGAGGCAGAAAAATAGCTGATTTGTTGGACCTTGTCTTGTTTTGGGTTTGTTTAGGGGGCTCTCACACTACAGAGATTGGTGCCTGATTAGATTTTTTTTTCCAATTCTAACTTTCACAAAGCTAAGCTAGTGTTTCGTATTTCTGAATCATCCAGAGTAAAATGCTTCCTAAATGTCATTGTTACATAAAAACTCTGTTGTTAGCAGTAATATTAGCTAGTTTTACTCTGCATAAGCTTATTTATAGAATAGTTGAGTCATGCACCTTTCAGTGGCCTTATGTTAATGAATATTTCTTATGGAAGTTTGTGATCCTTAGTTATATTAGTCTTATGGTTATTTCAAATAATGTATTTTCAAAACTCTGATTTACCCTCCGCCACCAAATGGGGGAAGAACTATTGCATTTATAGCTATAGTGGCTGCATTACTTGAACATATTTCACATTTTAAAAAGTTAATTGCTCTTTTTTACATTTTCTTTTCTCCTTCTGAGTCCTAAATACTATACTCTTACTAAGCATTATACCTTGAAATAATGGGATTGGGGGAACAAGGGAAATGAAAAATGGCTAGAGAAACATGTTTGTATTGTCATTCTTTTTTGTGGATTTATGATATGTTATAGGTGCTAATGATTCAGGTAACAAGAATTCAAATCTTTTTTGGGGAGTAAATCCCATGATTGGCAATACAATAAACTGTATGTAGTAGTGCAGCAGCAGGATGCATGGGGGGGAGGAATATTTCCAGTTTAAATGTATTTTTCAAAATATTCCCAGAGGGAACCATCTGATCCTTCATGCTGTCCCAACTGCCTACCTAGATTTAGAATTCAAAACCTCGAGCTAATTAAGTTCCCTCACCTGGGGCCTATTCTTCCTCTCTGCCTTCTCCCCCATCTGATTTCATTCTGAATTAGCTGCAATGCTGGGGCCATACCTGGAGCTCTCATCTAGAGCAAGATTCTGATTTCATTTACTGTTGGGGTTGCCAATTTTGGCTGGATGTACACCTAGAGATTTAATCACCAGACATAATCTTTAATTCCTGAAGACTCCAGGCCAATCCTGGAGGGTTGGCAACCCTATTTACAGTGGGGGGGGATTAATTCACTGGAGTTATTCCTGATTTTTTTTCTCTTCTCCCCACTAAGAACATAAGAATGGCCATCCTGGGTCAGACCAAAGGTCTATCTAGTCCAGTATCCTGTCTACCGACAGTGGCCAATGCCAGGTGCCACAAAGGGAGTGAACCTAACAGGTAATGGTCAAGTGATCTCTTTCCTGCCATCCATCTCCACCCTCTGACAAACAGAGGCTAGGGACACCATTCCTTACCCATCCTGGCTAATAGCCATTAATGGACTTAACCTCCATGAATTTATCCAGTTCTCTTGTAAACCCTGTTATAGTCCTAGCCTTCACAACCTCCTCAGGCAAGGAGTTCCACAGGTTGACTGTGTGCTGAGTGAAGAAGAACTTCCTTTTATTTGTTTTAAACCTGCTACCTATTAATTTCATTTGATGGCCCCTAGTTCTTATATTATGGAACAAGTAAATAACTTTTCCTTATTCACTTTCTCCACACCACTCATGATTTTATATACATCTATCATATCCCCTCCTTAGTCTCCTTTTTTCCAAGCTGAAAATTCCTGGCCTCTTTAATCTCTCCTCATATGGGACCTGTTCCAAATCCCTAATAATTTTAGTTGCCCTTTTCTGAACCTTTTCTAATGCCAGTATATCTTTTTTGAGATGAGGGGACCACATCTGTACGCAGTATACAAGATGTGGGCGTACCATGGATTTATATAAATGGCAATAAGATATTCTCCATCTTATTCTCCATCCCTTTTTTAATGATTCCTAACATCCCGTTTGCTTTTTTGACTGCCGCTGCACACTGCGTGGACGTCTTCAGAGAACTAGCCACGATGACTCCAAGATCTTTCTCCTGATTAGTTGTAGCTAAATTAGCCCCCATCATATTTTATGTACAGTTGGGGTTATTTTTTCCAGTGTGCATGACTTTACATTTATCCACATGAAATTTCATTTGCTATTTTGTTGCCCAATCACTTAGTTTTGTGAGATTTTTTGAAGTTCTTCACAGTCTGCTTTGGTCTTAACTATCTTGAGCAGTTTAGTATCATCTGCAAACTTTGCCACCTCACTGTTCACCCCTTTCTCCAGATCATTTTTGAATAGGATTGGTCCTAGGACTGACTCTTGGGGAACACCACTAGTTACCCCTCTCCATTCTGAAAATTTACTATTTATTCCTACCCTTTGTTCCCTGTCTTTTAACCAGTTCTCAATCCATGAAAGGATCTTCCCTCTTATCCCATGACAACTTAATTTATGTAAGAGTCCTTGGTGTGGGACCTTGTCAAAGACTTTCTGGTGTCAAAGTCAGATTCAAGGCTCACAGAATTTGTCAGACCACTCTGTTTATTAGCAAAGCGCTTTGCCAATGCACCCAGATATATGTGAGCCCCATGCAAAAGCTCAAGCTAACTTATTTATACAGAAGCCAAAGCCAATTTAACATAGGAGACAAAAGGAAGCAGAAACTGACAAATATACATACATATCTTATGTGCATACTAACGTTTACCAATCTCCTACCTCAGTAGGAGCTCTAAGTCAATTAGTTTGAGGACCCATTGTCTCACACTCCTTAACGTTTCTCTTCCTGACAACTATATTTCAACAAACTCTTCAAGCATCATTTCTTTAATGAATTATAATTTCAATATAATTCATTCTTCTTTCACAATCCCTCCTTTCGGTCTACGCAGTCTACACAAAGCTACACAATGACCAATAATGACTGGGTTCCACATATCAATCGTTCTTTATCTCTTTGTTCATCAGTGATATTTAAAATCATCAAATTAGCACTCTGGTTTGGGGCAGCTATCTGTGTAGCATGCCTGACACAATTTTGGATACAACAGGAAAGTAACTGAAAACATACAAAAATTACTAGGATTCCAAACAGGAGAGTTAGGGCTCCCTGAAACAACCAGTTTCCTATGCCAGAGAAATTGAAAAGGTTACTTAGCCACTTCCATAAAGAACTTGGCTCTTCGTGGGAAAGATATGCGATTTGCTCTAAGTGGCTAGCACAATCTATTACTTCATTGGTGTTGTCTGGTATATACACACAGCAGTCTTTTCCAATGAGAGCACAAGTCCCTCCTTTTGCCGCCAGCACTATGTCCAATGCCTGACGGTTTTGGAGGGCCATTTGTCGGATTGCCCCTGTTTCTTTGGCCAGGGCTCTTAAACTTTCTCCGGTTTCATTTGCCATTATTTCAACTACTGCTTGTAACCTTAGGAGTCTTTTTCCATGGTGTATTACTCCCCCTAATGGTATTAAGGAACCGCCAATGGCCTCTTCCCAGGTTAAGGGGTTATGTTATTTACATACCATTGGGCATCTGTTAAGTCCTTTCTTTTTCGCCTGAAATTGAGGAGGTGTTCTCGAGGGAAGGTTCCTAGCACTCGGAATTGTGGGGCGGGATAACAGATTCCTGACCAATTAGCTGGTAGTGCGGTATAAGCTCTGGTCCCACACACCCAGTGATGGCCTATTAAGGCCGGGAAGGGTCGGTTGCACCCATTTATCATATAGGTGTTTGCAAAGGAGGAGGAGTATCCCCCAAAGGGTACAGAGTAATTCTCCTTACGAGGAGTGGTGTTATTTGCATGACTGTAGGGGGAACATGAGATTGATTTCTCTGTTTGATCCCAGGTTGAGAAAAAAAAATTCATATCTCCATACCGAGCCCGCCACTTTTTAGTTTTGTTTGAATAATCCCATACACCATTGGCCACAATATGCTGAAGGCAATGGCTTTTCCCCAGATCCAGCCCTGTCCCATTACACACCCAACACCAATGACCTTTTCCCTCCACCACACTTATCCATTTAGATGCATTTATTCCCACTGCTTCACAAGTGTCATTGCTGTTCCATATTTTGTTAAACGGACGAGGCCCTCCAGTGAGGTCTGGGGACTTTAGTGGGATAGCCAGTTTGAGAGTGGGCTGGGATGTGGCTGCAGACCCAGCAATTAGAAATATTAAGGGTCTGAGCTATCCACACCTGCTGCTGGATAAAAGAATTGTCATCGTGGTCTCCCCAGACCGTAAGATACTAGCAGCCGAGGAACAGTGTCTGCTTCTGGCAACCCTTACGAGAGCGTAGATTGTAAGGTATTGCAGACTGTTCTTCTACGTCGTCTTCTGGAGTCAAAATTGACTCTACGCTGTCCTGAGGTGGTGATTGGTTCTCTGGGGATGGTGCCTTCTTACACTGTGAAGCATGTATCCACAATGCGATGCCAGATAGTTTAACAGCTGTCTGTGTAGTAAGCAGTACCTGATGAGGACCCTTCCACCGGGGCTCCAAGGTGTGCTTTCGATGATGGCGCCATACGTAGACCCAATCACCTGGCTCGAGGTTGTGACAAGCATCGGAGGTGGGTTCCGTGGGCCAGGCGGCTCGAACCTGTGAATGAAAGTGACTTGCAGCTAGCATTAGTCCCTTGCAATACTGAAGGAGTGCACTGTGAGTCAAGTTCAAATCAGAAATGGGAGTAATGGTAGTCATAGCTTGCATAGGGCGTCCCATAACAATTTCAAAGGGACTTAATTTATGCCTTTGGGATGGAGTGGATCTCATGTCCATAAGGGCTAATGGTAAGGCTACTGGCCAGCTTAATCCTGTAGAGTCACAAATGTTAGCAAGCTTATTCTTAAGTACACCATTTCGTCTTTCAACAGCACCTGCACTCTGTGGGTGGTAGGGACAGTGCAACAGGTGTTTGATATGCAATATACGGTCCAGGTGTTGAACAAGTTGTCCAGTAAAATGTGTACCCCGATCACTGGACAGAGTAGCAGGAATTCCCTTGGCAGGCATAATATGATTTAACAAACATTTGGCAACAGACAGTGAGTCAGCCTTGCGATAAGGAAAGGCTTCAATCCAATCAGAGAATAAACATACCATAACCAATATAAATTCATATTGTTGACACTTAGGCATTTGTACAAAATCAAGTTGCCAATGCAAGAATGGTGCTTGAGGCAGACCCCAGAACCCCTGGACCACTTTTACAGGTTTACCAATATTATGACTTTGGCAAATGGTACAGGCTGCACAGTGGTGGACTGCAAAACAGCTAAAATGGGGGGCCCACCATCTTGTCTTAGTTACAGCAGAGACCATCCCTTCCTTTCCGACATGTGAAACACCATGTAGCAGGGCGGCCAGAGATGGGTAGAGTGAAAAGGGGGCTACAAAGGCGCCAGTAGGCGAGCGCCAAAGAGAATTGGGACGTAGAGAACAACCTTGGGCAACCCAGGCTTCTTTCTTCGTTTCTGGGGCAAAGTCTTGGAGCAGGGTGAGGTCAGTGAGGGACCAGGAGGGTAAGAGGAGAGCGGAGAACAAGGGAATCAGACATTTCGACTAGGCGCGCTGCAGCAGCCACAGCACGCAGCCAGGGGGGTAAGCCTTGGGCAACAGGGTCTAAATTGGCAGAGAAATAAGCCACTGGGCGGTTCTTTTCTCCGTGCATCTGAGTGAGAACTTCAAGTGCACACCCAGATTGTTCGTGGCAGAAAAGGGTAAAAGGCTTAGAATAGTCAGGCAGCCCTAAGGCAGGGGCAGAAGCCAAAGCCTGTTTGAGGGAAACAAAGGCAGAATTGGCCTCAGGGGGCCACGGCATGGGGTCAGGCACAAAGAATAGAGTGAGTTCCTGGAGAGGTTTTGCAAGGGAGGCATATTGGGGAATCCACTGTCTGCAAAATCCAGCCATGCCTAAAAACTTCCGGGCGTGGGGAGCGGGGTCGGGGAAAGCTAAGGATAGCTTGGACGCGGGTGGGAGAAAGTGCACGGGAACCCTGGGAGAGGAGAAAGCCAAGTTATGTGACAGAAGCTTGACAGAGTTGTAGTTTAGAGCGAGAAGCTTTGTGACCCTTATTTGCTAGGGCAGTAAGGAGCAGTAAAGAGTCAGTTTCAGAGGCAGACAATGAAGGGGAACAGAGGAGTAGATCATCTACATATTGGACTAGTGTGGACCTGGACGGGAAAACAAGGTCAGCAAGGTCTCGGGCTAATGCTTGGGAAAAATATGACGGGCTTTCAGTATACCCCTGGGGCAGTGTGGTCCATGTGTACTGTTGCCCCTTGTAAGAAAAGGCAAACAGGAACTGGGAGTCAGGGTGAACCGGGACAGAAAAGAAAGCAGAGCACAATTCAACAACAGTAAAATGAGTTGTATCTGGTGGGATAGAAGCCAGAATCTTTGAGAGAGGCAAGTTTTGATTCTGTCCACCTATGATTTGCCTCTTCCCACCACTGCATGAAACAATCAACCTCTCCTTTTGCCAATTTAGTTTTAGGTTGGCCGAGTTTGTCTTTTAAGACGTCTACTCGGTCTTTGTCCCAAGATCCTAACAGTGGCCACTGAATTTTGGGATTCTCCTGAGTTAGCCTAGACCATTTTTCCAGAAATTTACAGGAGTCCGGACCTTTCCTAAAATACATAAAATGAGCCGGCGTTCCTTTCGGGAACTGTCCCGACTTAGATGTCTGGTTACCCATACAGGAGGACTTTACACACCAATCACACAAGAAGGAAAGTCGGGTTCGTCAGAGCGATGCCCAGTGCAACACACAAAAGGAGCCCACAGGTTACTGCCTCAATCGCCCTTGCTTTCACACCAAGGGTTTTACCCAAGGCACGGTGTGGCTGCGATTGTGCAGATTTCACTTACTCAGACCGTGGGGAGAGGAACCCTTTGGTCAGCCGATCCCCAGGCGGAGACAGCGCCCAGACTCAAACACACCACAGGGAGGACGGATAGACACAGAGACAAGACAGTCCTCAGTCCGGACAAAACACAGAAATAATTACCTGACCAGATTCCTGATGTCAGATCCTGGGATCCCTACCAGAACAGAGTGGGAACCAACAGGTTCGATGGCATAGACTTCACTGTGGTCATGCACCCTTCCGTTCTGGCGGAGGACCACTCGGGCCAAATGCCCAGGTGCCGGCTTGCCATGGCTGTCCTAAGAACGGTCAGGAGTCACACGGCTCCAGTGAAGATGGTTGCCATCTCGTTGGAACTTCCAAATTGTCAAAGTCAGATTCAAGGCTCACAGAATTTGTCAGATCACTCTGTTTATTAGCAAAGCGCTTTGCCAATGCACCCAGATATATGTGAGCCCCATGCAAAAGCTCAAGCTAACTTATTTATACAGAAGCCAAAGCCAATTTAACATAGGAGACAAAAGGAAGCAGAAACTGACAAATATACATACATATCTTATGTGCATACTAACGTTTACCAATCTCCTAGCTTAGTAGGAGTTCTAAGTTAATTAGTTTGAGGACCCATTGTCTCACACTCCTTAACGTTTCTCTTCCTGACAACTATATTTCAACAAACTCTTCAAGCAGCATTTCTTTAATGAATTATAATTTCAATATAATTTATTCTACTTTCACACTGGAAATCTAAGTACACTGTGTCCACCGGATCCCCTTTGTCCACATGTTTGTTGACCCCCTCAAAGAACTCTAATAGATTAGTAAGATGTGATCTCCCTTTACAGAAACCATGTTGACTTTTGCACAACAATTTATGTTCTTCTGTGTCTGACAATTTTATTTTTTACTATTGTTTCAACTAATTTGCCCGGTACTGACGTTAGACTTACCGGTCTGTAATGGCCAGGATCACCTCTAAAGCCCTTCTTAAATATTGGCGTTACATTAGCTATCTTCCAGTCATTGGGTACAGAAGCTGATTTAAAGGACAGGTTACAAACCATAGTTAATAATTCCACAATTTCACATTTGAGTTCTTTCAGAACTCATGGGTGAATGCCATCTGGTCCCAGTGACTTGTTACTGTTAAGTTTCTCAATTAATTCGAAAACCTCCTCTAGTGACACTTCAATCTGTGACAATTCCTCAGATTTGTCACCTACAAAAGACGGCTCAGGTTTGGGAATCTCCCTAACATCCTCAGCCATGAAGACTGAAGCAAAGAATTCATTTAGTTTCTCTGTGATGACTTTATCATTTTTAAGTGCTCCTTTTGTATCTGGATCATCCAGGGGCCACACTGGTTGTTTAGCAGGCTTCCTGCTTCTGATGTATTTGTTATTACCTTTTGAGTTTTTGGCTAGCTGTTGTTCAAACTCCTTTTTGGCTTTTCTTATTACATTCTTACATTTAATTTGGCAGTGTTTATGCTCCTTTCTATTTACCTCACTAGGCTTTGACTTCCACTTTTTAAAAGATGCCTTTTTATCTCTCTGCTTCTTTTACATAGTTGTGAAGCCACGGTGGCTCTTTTTTAGTTCTTTTACTGAAGAGTTTAGGTAGCTCCCAAGTACCTTCCCTCCTCCCTTCAGTTCCCCTTTTGTTCCTCTCTCTGGAGGTAAATCTAGAAGTGATACACTTGCAAAATCAGCAGCCCATTGGTGACTCTTTCCCCACCCCCTCAACCTCTGATGCGCCTCCTGGGTGGTCCTCCCAGTGTCTAGCGACGCTCCTGCCAAGGCCAATACCTAGCCCAAGTTGAGCTGCATGAATCGGGTGCTGCCAGCACGGACCGGCCCTGTTCCGGGCGCAGGATTCAGAGCGCGCCGCGCGGGGCTGGGAAAGGTCCAGAGGGAAGCGGTGGGTTCCCCAGCTCTTCGCAGCCAATGAGCGGGCGGCGGAGGCGGAGTTGGCGGCGGCGGATCTCAGCAGGCGGCAGCTCTCGGTGCATCGGAGGGAACCATCCGGCCCTGGGAGCCGGCGTCCGTCCCCTCGCCTCTGTTCCAGCAAGGGCGGCGGGGAAGGCGCCGCGGCAGAGCATGAGGCATGCCCGGGCTTCATGAACGTCCCTCCTCGGCGGTCTTCCTCTTGGGCATGACCCAGCGCCAGAGCATCCCTGCTCCGCGGCGGTCCCTGCGGCTGTGCGACATGACCCAGCTGCTGCGTGCCGCAACCGGGCGAGGGAAGTGGAGCGGATCCAGCGCGGCCAAGCGGGCTGCGTGCCTGGTGGCTGCGGCATATGGGCTGAACATCCTCTACCCCGTCCTCCGCAAGCGCCTGCAGCAGACAGCCTGCGAAAAGGGCTTGCAGGCTGCCTGCCGGGCGGGAGGGGGAGAGGAGCCGCTGCATTGCAGCCGGATCCGGGGCAGAGCCTCCCCAGCAGTGAATGCGGAATTTTTCAGGCAGCTGCTGGAACTTCGTAAGATCCTCTTCCCGAAGCTTGTGAGCACCGAATCGGGCTGGCTTTGCCTCCACTCGGTGGCTCTGGTCTCCCGGACCTTCCTCTCCATCTACGTGGCCGGGCTGGATGGGAAGATCGTCAAGAGCATCGTGGAGAAGAAGCCCAGGAGCTTTGCCATCAAATTAATCAAGTGGCTCATGATTGCAATTCCTGCCACTTTCGTGAACAGCGCCATACGGTACCTGGAGTGCAAGCTGGCCCTAGCCTTCCGTACCCGCCTGGTGGATCATGCCTATGAGACCTACTTTGCCAATCAAACTTACTATAAGGTGATCAATATGGATGGGAGGCTGGCGAACCCTGACCAGTCCCTGACCGAGGACATCATGATGTTCTCCCAGTCGGTGGCACACCTGTACTCCAACCTGACCAAACCCATCCTGGATGTGGTGCTGACATCCTATAGTCTTATCCAGACCGCCAGGTCCAGGGGAGCAAACCCCATCGGGCCTACGCTGCTGGCAGGGCTTGTGGTGTATGCCACGGCGAGAGTACTGAAAGCGTGCTCACCCAAATTTGGCAAGCTGGTCGCAGAGGAAGCTCATAGAAAGGGTTATCTACGGTACGTCCATTCGCGGATTATAGCCAATGTGGAAGAGATCGCCTTCTACAGAGGACACAAGGTAAAATGGAAATAAAGGCAAGGACTAAAATCTGGGATGATTCAGAACTGTTGCTGTACTACTAGATGTTGATCTACTGTAATAAGGGTGGTCATGTGCCCTCGCCCTCTCCTCTGTGAGGGATATGAATTCCTCTGATTCCTAAACCTGTTTACGATATATACTCTCCCACATTGTTTGGAGAGAGACAGAAGTATAGAGTATTCTCCATTTTATTTTTCTTTTAAAGTATTCCTACTTCTGAGCAGCATCACGTTTCTCTAGTAAATTTTAGTTTCCCTTTTCTGTCTCGTTTCCAAAAGGTGCCCTAGCTCTTAACCTTTCCTGCCTCTTATTTTTCCCCTATTTTATTAACTAAGAATATTTAATGATACAGAAATACTATTTCTCTAAATGCAAAAATCAGTAGCACACAGTAATCTAGAAGAAAACTTTGCTATAGTTTAGATGGCAACACAGTCTTTGACATTGTCTTGTATAGATAGCTAAGGAAAATTGTTGTCACTACAGTCCTAAAGTTGCTGAAATAGAGTACACTATTTGGGTTATCAGTTACATAAAAGTAACATAATTTAAAAATCAGCATGTTGAAGAAATTTTCAAAATTATATTGTGAATTTTGACTGCATTGTGTTTAAAATGGCTTTTAAAAAAGTTTCACATAATGTGAAAAAGAAAATGGCAAAATTTCACACTACCCGTTTGGTCAGTATTAATTAAAGTATTAATAAGACAACATAAACATTTAATTTTTATAGTAGCAATGAGCACCAAAAATTGTCTGCAGCACTGCATTAACTGCAGCTCAAATAAACATTAAATTCAACACTTTTTTTCCGATTCCCACTTTTGTGTGGGCTCAAATTGACTGCATTATGTCATACTGATTTGTCACTTTTCAGAGTAGCAGCCGTGTTAGTCTGTATTCGCAAAAAGAAAAGGAGTACTTGTGGCACCTTAGAGACTAACAAATTTATTTGAGCATAAGCTTTCGTGAGCTACAGCTCACTTCATCGGGTGCATTCAGTGGAAAATACACTGAAAATACACTGTATTTTCCACTGAATGCATACGATGAAGTGAGCTAAAGCTTATGCTCAAATAAATTTGTTAGTCTCTAAGGTGCCGCAAATACTCCTTTTCTTTTTGATTTGTCACTATTCTTGACTCATTTCCTTGATGTAGATTATCACTTCCTCTTGGCACATTGCTGAAAGACATGAAATACCAATTGGAGGTATTGGTTCTGCAGATTTACTCAGGCAAAACTCTCATTGGAATAAATTGGAATTTTGCAGGCTTGAGTCCCCAAATGTTGCCTATTCCTCTTCATTAAACATGTAGAATTAGTTTTACTTTGATGGTAAGGAACAGCTTTTATCACTCACTTGTATTTTGCTCTGGTACTGTGAAGTGGGTGGAAAACTGCCAGAGTGAGGTAAAGGGGCATTGGTGTAAATCAGAATCAGGCCCAATGAGTTCCATGAGCTATGCTGATTTACACTGAGAATGTGGCCCTTTGTGTAAACAGATACCACATAGCTTGCAGTACTGATTGCAAGGTATAGTGAAGAATTCAAATCCGAACACTGGTTATTTGATTATATTATAAGTACGTGTGTGTGTATTGTACCTATATGTATATTAATATTTACTATTCTGTGTAAGTACTTACATTTTTTTAACTATAGGTGGAGATGAAACAACTACAGAAAAGTTACAAGGCTTTGGCAGACCAAATGAACCTCATATTGTCTAAACGTTTGTGGTACATCATGATAGAGCAGTTCCTGATGAAGTACGTCTGGAGTAGCTGTGGTTTGATTATGGTGGCGGTACCTATCATCACAGCAACAGGATTTGCAGATGGCGGTAATAAGACTTTTATTTAATTTCAAATGTTTGTTTAAAGATATTAGTGTAGAAGACTAGTCACGTAAGAAGACTACGTTTCATTTTAATACCATTTGTAGCTGCCGCGCTATAATATCCAAACACCATGCATGCCTCATCCTTGGGTAGCTCCTGGGATGTGTTTAAACTTTACAAACAAACCACTTGAAGAAATATCAGTGACAAAAAACATATCTTTGAATTTAAACCTGATAAACAGAATACATTCTGAATCAAAGGATAGGTTTTTCAAATAAGATGCCAAGGTGAATTGTGGAGAAACAGTTTATAAATATCACTTTAACCATTTACTGCCCTTTTTGATGTATGAAGATGGTCTCACAAACTTTAAAATAAAATCTTGTTTTTTATATTCGCAATATCAAGAATGTCAGGTGCTGGCTTTCCTCTCTTCACAGGCCCTAAGCAGTGATGTCTCATCAAGTTGTAACTTTAGCTGTAGCTCTCATGCCCCAACCAAGGCTGGGAAGATGTGTCAATTCTCAGAATGTCTGCTGCTATATTATTAAATACTATCTGACTATCTAGTGGTTTTTCTGTGGCGTTTGCTCATCACCTTAGTATCAGAGTGCTTCACAAACATTAATTAATGTTTATTTATTCTGTTTTGTGCTGACCTGTGTAAGAATCAGCATCTCCTCTCACCTCAAGTAGAGTACAGAAAGGGATGTGAAGCTCAGGTTATAGGCTTTTATGACAGAACTATTCAGGTCTTCTGAAAATCATGTCCAGATCTTCCAGCAATGAGAGCGAAGTGAGGCCCTGATTTTAAAGTTGTTTGAAATGTGTTTTTTTTTTTTAAAAGTCAGGGAAAAAATGCAGTTTGGCAGAGCAGGAGGCAAGGGGAATGTGTTAAATTAAGAAGTAGTAACAAGCAAAAAAAAAAATTATTTGCTTATTACATAGAATCATAGGACTGGAAGGGACCTGAAGAGGTCATCTAGTCCAGTCCCCTGCACTCATAGCAGGACTAAGTATTATGTAGACCATTCCTGACAGGTATTTGTCTAACCTGCTCTTAAAAATCTCCAATGATGGAGATTCCGCAACCTCCCTAGGCAATTTATTCCAGTGCTTAACCACCCTGACAGGAAGTTTTTCCTAATGTCCAACCTAAACCTCCCTTGTTGAAGTTTAAACCCAATTCTTCTCCCTCCTCCTTGTAACAACCTCTTATGTACTTGAAACATGTGCAACTCTTTGTACTTTCAAAAAAAGAAAAGGAGTACTTGTGGCACCTTAGAGACTAACCAATTTATTTGAGCATAAGCTTTCGTGAGCTACAGCTCACTTCATCGGATGCATACTGTGGAAAGTATAGAAGATCTTTTTATACACACAAAGCATGAAAAAATGGGTGTTTACCACTACAAAAGGTTTTCTCTCCCCCCACCCCACTCTCGTTCTGGTAATAGCTTATCTAAAGTGATCACTCTCCTTACAATGTGTATGATAATCAAGGTGGGCCATTTTCAGCACAAATCCAGGGTTTAACAAGAACCTCTGAGGGGGGGGGTAGGAAAAAACAAGGGGAAATAGGTTATCTTGCATAATGACTTAGCCACTCCCAGTCTCTATTCAAGCCTAAGTTAATTGTATCCAATTTGCAAATGAATTCCAATTCAACAGTCTCTCGCTGGAGTCTGGTTTTGAAGTTTTTTTGTTGTAATATCGCAACTTTCATGTCTGTAATCGCGTGACCAGAGAGATTGAAGTGTTCTCCGACTGGTTTATGAATGTTATAATTCTTGACATCTGATTTGTGTCCATTTATTCTTTTACGTAGAGACTGTCCAGTTTGACCAATGTACATGGCAGAGGGGAATTGCTGGCACATGATGGCATATATCACATTGGTGGATGTGCAGGTGAACGAGCCTCTGATAGTGTGGCTGATGTTATTAGGCCCTGTGATGGTGTCCCCTGAATAGATATGTGGGCACAGTTGGCAACGGGCTTTGTTGCAAGGATAGGTTCCTGGGTTAGTGGTTCTGTTGTGTGGTATGTGGTTGCTGGTGAGTATTTGCTTCAGGTTGGGGGGCTGTCTGTAGGCAAGGACTGGTCTGTCTCCCAAGATTTGTGAGAGTGTTGGGTCATCCTTCAGGATAGGTTGTAGATCCTTAATAATGCGTTGGAGGGGTTTTAGTTGGGGGCTGAAGGTGACGGCTAGTGGCGTTCTGTTATTTTCTTTGTTAGGCCTGTCCTGTAGTAGGTGAATTCTGGGAACTCTTCTGGCTCTATCAATCTGTTTCTTGACTTCCGCAGGTGGGTATTGTAGTTGTAAGAATGCTTGATAGAGATCTTGTAGGTGTTTGTCTCTGTCTGGGGGGTTGGAGCAAATGCGGTTGTATCGCAGAGGTTGGCTGTAGACAATGGATCGTGTGGTGTGGTCAGGGTGAAAGCTGGAGGCATGTAGGTAGGAATAGCGGTCAGTAGGTTTCCGGTATAGGGTGGTGTTTATGTGACCATCGTTTATTAGCACTGTAGTGTCCAGGAAGTGGATCTCTTGTGTGGACTGGACCAGGCTGAGGTTAATGGTGGGATGGAAATTGTTGAAATCATGGTGGAATTCCTCAAGGGCTTCTTTTCCATGGGTCCAGATGATGAAGACGTCATCAATATAGTGCAAGTAGAGTAGGGGCGTTATGGGACGAGAGCTGAGGAAGCGTTGTTCTAAGTCAGCCATAAAAATGTTGGCATACTGTGGGGCCATGCGGGTACCCATAGCAGTGCCGCTGATTTGAAGGTATACATTGTCCCCAAATGTAAAATAGTTATGGGTAAGGACAAAGTCACAAAGTTCAGCCACCAGGTTAGCCGTGACATTATCGGGGATAGTGTTCTTGACGGCTTGTAGTCCATCTTTGTGTGGAATGTTGGTGTAGAGGGCTTCTACATCCATAGTGGCCAGGATGATATTATCAGGAAGATCACCGATGGATTGTAGTTTCCTCAGGAAGTCAGTGGTGTCTCAAAGGTAGCTGGGAGTGCTGGTAGCGTAGGGCCTAAGGAGGGAGTCTACATAGCCAGACAATCCTGCTGTCAGGGTGCCAATGCCTGAGATGATGGGGCGCCCAGGATTTCCAGGTTTATGGATCTTGGGTAGTAGATAGAATATCCCAGGTCGGGGTTGCAGGGGTGTGTCTGTGCGGATTTGATCTTGTGCTTTTTCAGGGAGTTTCTTGAGCAAATGCTGTAGTTGCTTTTGGTAACTCTCAGTGGGATCAGAGGGTAATGGCTTGTAGAAAGTGGTGTTGGAGAGCTGCCGAGCAGCCTCTTGTTCATATTCCGACCTATTCATGATGACAACAGCACCCCCTTGGTCAGCCTTTTTGATTATGATGTCAGAGTTGTTTCTGAGGCTGTACTTTGAGAGTGTATACTAACTTCAGAAGAAGATAAATCCACAAAAAAAGAATACAATGATTAAAAATTCCTGTTTAACATTTTTAGATACTGCATATTCGAGCTTAGAAACTATAATGATAGGTATCCTAGCAATACCTAAGCTAAATAAATGGATAGCAAATGACTTTGAAGTTGGCTCAACAAATCTCCATATACATGACTGGAATCATAAGAAATCTTAAAAAATCAATAAGATTCACCATGCAAAGATTCTGTAATGCTTTGTATATGAAAAGATCAATTTTAAATCCAGTACATTTAACCAAATTGCCAAATTCCTTATCAAATTCAGACAATATGCACAAATTTCACCTGCTCTGAAATTTGGTTATCATATTCTAAACAAAGGAGTTTATACAGGTCCATATTACACACAACAACCAGTGAAGGATAACAGTGCTTTAGTACTTTGGTAACAGAAATTATGTTAGCCAATTTAATGTACTTTCTGCTAAAATGGAAATAAGCGCAGCTCAGCAGAATCCCTTAACTGATAAAGAGATTATTTAACCACAAAATGTAAATGTCTCCTCCCTAGCCCTTCACCCATGAATCAGAAATAGGTTAGTTGTCCTTCAACAAGAGAGAGCCGCTATAAAGGTGTAGAGAGGAAAGGAGCAATATTTCACCCATATCATTCTCTGACATCCAGGAATGGACCTCTGACAAATATGTTTAAAATGTGGAAAGAGCAGAAGGTCAGAAAAATAAATCTGTCTTCTCCAAATCAGTGATAGGCTTGGAGGAACAGCAAAATGTTAAAGTGTAGAACTTATTACAGAGCCCTGAGGCATTCTACAAGAACAGGGACAAGATCAGAAATGCATTATTAATGGTGACAAATTGACCCCATCAAGTGGTAAGAAGTAAACCAGGTATGCTAAAAATCCAACAAGTGCGGCTCACCGCTGAAGGCAGATTAGTTGGAGAAATAGTACTGTATCCAATCAGATCAAGTGTGGAAGGCAAATGAAGTTGGTTAAAATCTCAGGAATGGAAACTAGAACTGTCATTGATGAATAAACCCATTAGAATCCAGGAAGTGTTTGGAACCGAATAGCTAGTGTTTAGAACTTATGATCATGCCTGAAATCACATCTGTTCACATAGATGTGATTTCAGACAGCAGGGATTGCATCAATACAACAATAGCCTTTTCACTGTTGCCAAAAAAAAATTGGGTATTTGTATGTATTTAAAACACACACACATCAGAGCTAGTGCTACCTTTACTGATATCCATTCGCTGTTACAGTATATACATTTTGTAAGTATCATAGACTCTCAGGGGTGGAAGGGACCTCAGGAGCTCATCTAGTCCAACCCCCTGCTCAAAGCAGGACCAATCCCCAATTTTTGCCCCAGATCCCTAAATGGCCCCCTCAAGGATTGAACTTACAACCGTGGGTTTAGCAGGCCAATGCTCAAACCACTGAGCTATCCCTCACCCCAATACTCTACTCTTCTCTAAGTACTCTAGTATGCAAAAGGAATCATACAAAAAATACCAGTAGACCAAAATATCTTGAATGTAGTTAGTTCCCTGGAAATTAAACATTAATGACAATGAGACTTTAATTTCATTAGGCACAATAGATATGTTTTTTCCATAAAACAAATGGGATTAAGAAGTTTTATAAGTGGGGAACATGTTAAACTACTGACAGAGGTTAGATACTAGACTGGCCTAGTCTGTTGTAAAGTCTGCACTTCCTCTAACACAGAAGGAAAAGCCTATATATGAAAAATATTGGAGAAAATGATCAAGAAAAGTTATTTTGGGCAGGTCTGGTGGTTTGATTTCAGTCATGCAATAATTGAGAATTGTGTTCTGGAACAGTTTAAAGTTCTTCAAATTTACCCAATTTTAAACCCACAATGACATCTAAAATGCTGGCTAGATCAGTAAAACTTGGTTATCTGCCAAGAAAGAGTTATAATTTTTTTTTTTAGTTTGTGCTACTGAATTGGCAACACTACTGAGACCCTTATTCACATGAATCCTCCAATTGGAGTAAATGTGACAATTTACATGACTGTCTATATGAGTGAGGGTTTTAGGATCACACCCTAACTCAGGAAGGTTCTGTCCTTTTCTAGAAAGGCATGACTCTCATTGTGTACCAGATGTGTATATCCCAGTGTGGTGGGTGACACACTATTGACTTGGCATAACTTAAACTAAAAAGTCTGAATAGCCACAGTTTTCTTAAATAATTCAGAAATTGAATTTTGAGACAAAGGGAGGCCAAATTGGGGTCTTACGTATATGACAGTAACTTTCTATATAATAATTTTGGCCCGAAATGTTTATACTTATCTCTGGTGTATCTTCATTGATGTAAGTGGAGTTATACCAAGGATGTATTTAACCAGGGTTTTTTTTGGTGACTTGATAAATTAAAACAAACCAGTGTTTGGGTATCAGGAGCTTCAAAAGCAAAAAGAAGATACAGACAGGTACAATGAGATTTGGTACAAGATTTATGGTACGGGATTTCAAACACTGCAGAGTCTGACCTTGTCATGGAGGTGAGAGAACCACTCGCTACATAAGAAAATTTTGCTTATGTTGCTTTATCATTACCTGCCATAGAACAGCACATAAAGTGACCATCATGTTACACCTGTAGGAAACTGCTCACAGATTTTCTTGACTAAAAGCACTGAGCCAGCCTAATAGACGTTATTAATAACAATTCCTGATATAGGAGTTGGCATACTGGATCAGCCTACTAGTGTGGCTTGCCTAGTGTCTGGCAGTAGCCATACTTCAGAGAAAGACAGAAGCTCCAATCTGCATATCCTCCCCAAACCCCTTTTGCAACCTAAAATTTTACATTTGGTTGACCATATATTGTCATCTTAATTTGCTTAGTTGCAGATATTAAGGATTATACATTATTCATTCTTAAAAAATTCAGCTACATTATTATCTTGATGATTTTGTGGAGGAGCAAATTACAGATTGGCTCTGTGCTGTATAGCAGTTTCTGTGGGTGTGATGACGGCAAGAGATATCACAGTAGCAGAGTTGGACTCCAGGCTTGAAACACTTAATGAATTTTACTCTGGTAAAAACAAACACTTCATGTGAAGATATTATACTTAAAACATAAAAGTGTTTCTTTTTCCCATGCCCTCTCTAGTTTCAGCTGCCATTTTTGCCTTTGTCAGTTGTTCAGGGTATTTTCTCACAACACATCTCTTCTTGCTCTTATTTGATTCAGAAGAATTTTCATGTTAACAGGTTACAATGTTATAAACAAAGGATAATGACTTCATTATGGGATCAGACAGACAGAGAAACTGGGTGTGAGAAAGAAGGCTTTTACTCAAACACAGATCCCTCTAATACTACCAAGAGGAATATAGAAACTTACTGACAGTTAATTGCATTCTTATAAAATATTCTAATTTTGCCAAATGTGCATCAGTATGAATGCTCCTTTTTAAGTGGAGTTGAAGAATTAAGTAAGGTTAAAAATGAATAATAGCAGTACTAGTAAAAACAAAACAATGAAACTGAAATTCTGTTTTAGAACATTACTTAGGTTTGACTCATTACAGTTGTGGTAAAACTCAGACTGAGTAATGGTATATTAAAAAGAAAAAGAGGCTGATGAGTGTTAAAAAGAAAAAAGGATGATCTGTGTAAGAAGAATTTCTCATACTCCCATTTTTTCTTTGTTACTAGAAGTTTTATGCTAATTGCTTGCCTTTCTGATTCCTTTCAGAAAGTTGTCTTCATAGAGTTAGTGTTCTTAACTTAATATCTATTTTAATAATGGCTCACATTTTAACCATAATTTAATTTGTAGAGATATTTTTCAGAAGAATATTTGAACAGAAGAACATTTTTTGCTTTTAGAATTAGAAGATGGCCATAAACAAGCAATGGTTAGTGAGCGAACAGAAGCCTTTACTACTTCACGAAATCTGTTGGTCTCTGGAGCAGATGCCATTGAAAGGATTATGTCTTCTTACAAAGAGGTATTGTGTGTCATTTGTAGTATACAACTGAAAAGAGAAATAAATGAAAATAAAACAGAATTTGCAAATGTAAGATTTTTTTTAAAAATTTCTTTTGTAATGATATTGGGGCAGATTCTGCAGTCCTTAAATCAATGGGAGCTTTTCTGAAGTGAAGACTGCAGAATTTGTCCCTTAGTAACTTAAGTACAGCTAGTATTTTAATGTGGGGATAATTTGTGGCCCATGAGCATAAACCAGAGGTCGGCAACCTTTCAGAAGTGGTGTGCTGAGTTTTCATTTATTCACCCTAATTTAAGGTTTCGCGTGCCAGTAATACATTTTAACATTTTTAGAAGGTCTCTTTCTTTAAGTCTATAATATATAACTAAATTATTGTTGTATGTAAAGTAAATAAGGTTTATAAAATGTTTAAGAAGCTTCATTTAAAATTAAACTAAAATGCAGAGCCCCCTGGACCAGTGGCCAGGACCCAGGCAGTGAGTGTGCCACTGAAAATCAGCTCACGTGCCACCTTTGGCATTTGTGCCATAGGTTGTCTACCCCTGGCATAAACCATGACAGCATTTTCTAGACTAGAGCCAGATACTGTGGAGACTTCTCAAGCAGTTTTCCTAATAGACTGTGTGATTTTTGATTCATCTGTTTCAATACTTGGCCTACAATGTAGAGAGAATGCCTGGTTACCAATTATGTGAAGGTGTTACTATTCGCATTCAGTGTTAAAATCATTTGTATAATGCTATAAATTTACATGGCGCCTTGCAAACATGGCTGCTTTATGATGCAGAAAAAATAGCCACTAAATAATAGGTGAAAGACAGCAAACTGATTTGACTTGTAACACAATTACACTTTAATTCAGAGAGTATGAAGTGAAAGACCAGGGAGCTGAGCTTCCATCTTAATTTTATACTTAAAATTTTGCCAAAGAAGTATTGGGATACCACAACTTCATATTTTATTCTAAGTTCCTTTTAGGTGATTGCCATAGAATGGTAATATGCTTCCTGTGAACTTTAATATTTTATGGTAATAAAGTAAGAATCCCACTCCCTTTTCTTACACAAGCAGTCCTGTATTGGTCAGCGGAACTGACCTCGTTAGTAAGATGGGCAATGTTTGGCTTTTTGCGATTTCTTTTTTTTTGTCTGTAGGCCACTGGTGTAAATCCAAATTTTCAGTGTTTTGATGGATAAGTCTATAGGCTCATGCTTTGGAAACTGTTACCACCTGTTAGCTTTCCTGCAGCGTGAGAGTTGAGATGATGGTCTAAGGTTTGTTCATAGGGTACAGCGTTCAGTATCACAAATATCACTGTAGCAGGGAACACTGTTTGGAGTGCTGGTTTGAAGTCTTAGCAGAGGCCAAGGATTGAGGGCTTGATTCAACTCCCACTGAATTCACTGGAGAGTTTCCCAATGACTTCAGTGGGAGTTGGATGAGACCTTGAATAGGCTTGGAGGCTGAATTACATTGTCATATTTAGAAGTGGTCATTGCAGGTCAGGATGGAGGGCACACTGGTGAGACAATGTGGAAAGGCTGTCCTGCTGCTGTCCACGTTGTACCTGCTATACTGGTAGAAGGAGATCTTCAGTCTTAAATACTGTCAGTACAACTCTTTTCACAAGTGTTAGAGACAAAAAACTGCCAATGCAGGACAGTCTAGGCTTACTCATGGAGTTGAAACATTTGATAATTATCATGGGTTTTGCAATGTTCTCCTTATAAACTCCTATACGCTTATAAAACCATGGCTGAGAGCAGGACCTTGTAATTCATAACAAATAGCTGTTCTTTAATTTTGTGCAATTATGGGACTTGTCTAGAGTTACACTTCCTTATACCAGAGGTGTCTTCTAACACCAGGTTTGGATCGGGCTACCTCTAAATGCTTTACTACAACTAGCTGATTTGTTTGTTTTTTAAGACTATGTGTAAATGACACACCACTTTTGGTGGCGTGTAAGATACGTGTGCTACATGCTACAGTGAAAAGCATGCTGCATTCACGCTGTGGCGTGTTGCTACATGTCTCAGTGAAAGGCTCTGGCAATGGGGGAGGCAGCTGGGAAAGGTTCTAGCAGCTCCCCTCTGTCAGAGCCTTTCCCTCTACTGGAGTCTTTTCCTACGGCAGGGAAGGACTCCAGCAATGAGGAGCTGGCAAAACCTTTCCCCTCTGTCTCCCCCCGGTTGCGTCTTTTCCTGCAACAGGAAAAGGCTTCGGCCATGGGGAGTTAGTGCGACACTATACTGCTAGAAATAGCAGTGTAGACGAGGAGACACGGCTTGGGCAAGTTGGAGCTGTGTAGGGTTTGTACTCAGATACATACCCACCCCCTTTATTTTACTTGCCTAAGTCGTGCCTGACTGTCTACAGTGCTATTTATACCCGTGCTGGGCAGGGTGGTTACGCGGTATGTACTCTGCATGCCGCAGAAAGAAGCATACTGTTTAGATGCACGTTTATACTCATTGTTCTGCTATTTTTGCCTCTCCTAGCTTTCGACATCAGAATTTGTGTTTTCTGAACCTGGGAATCATTCAGTTATATTAGGAATAATACTTTTCCCTTCAGTCTTCTATACCTGTGCTTCTCAAGCTATCTGATATGGGGGACCGGCAATTTTTTTTTCCAATGTGCGTGCAGACCGTCAGCCGATGGCTCGCAGACCGGCACCAGTCCGCGGATCACCACTTTGAGTAGCACTGTTCTATACTACTGCAGATGCTTGGGTGTAATTACTCTCTGCCAGCAGATGCAAACAGTACATTGAGACTTTTTGGTGAGGTCATCACCCTGCAAGATAAGGGGCTTACCAGGTCCTAGAGCTCATTTGTTTCTGTCTCCAGCAGGCTGAGGATCAGTATCTTCAATGGCTGTGGAGACAGGCCTGAACAAAGGAGAAAGTCCTTGAGCAGGCATCAAAGGTCTAGGAGGATTTCCAGTTATGCACCAATATGAGGCTCCATAAGAGGCATAGACAGCGTGGAGTGCAGTGAGCTAGCCCTCAGAAGAGTACTATATGGCTAACTGCTGCAGTCATTTCAGGAGTAGGAAGTGCCCATGTTGCTTGGCTTTCACACAAAAAATAGATTTACCCCACAGGATTCCTCTCCTGTGAGATAGAGGATGACGAGGTAAAAATAAAACAGGTCAAGACCCTTCCTTAAGACCCTGTCAGCCCTGTCCCCCAGCGGCCCCCTTAATTGCAGGGGGTCCAAGGTCCAGGCAGAAGAGCAGATCTTTATCCAAAGGAGGATTCATGGGACCTTTGCCAGGGTCTGCTGGAGAGCCTTCCCTACATTTTTAGATGCCTCTCTCATTTGAGTCTCCGTTGCTCTGGGGCCTCAGCCTACCCATGGAATCCTGAGTACAGATACCAATGTGTAGAGAAGGGAGTACACCTGGGGTACGCCATGACCCCGTAGTAGATTCATACCTTTCTGTCAGTGAAAACTATCTGTCATATCCAGAGGAGAACAGCTGGACTTGTTCCTCTGCACTTTCACCACATGCTGAAAAATGTTTTGGTGTGGGTACACTGAACAGCCACCATCTCTCACTCAAATAAACCAACCTGGAGCAAAGATATGGCCAAGGAAAACCAGGTATTGAAAGCAGCCCCCCATTCATCCTTAGCCATCCTATTTGTTATTCCCATAGTCAGAGTATGCAATAGAGCAGACTAGCCAAACAGATCCTAAATATGCTAGGGAGTGAGTTTTTTGAGAGAATTTGTCACAATAGAAGAAGACCTAAACAGACTAGACTGCCACAGAGTCCAACAGAACAGCAGAGAAGTATTTTAGCAGGACTAGAGATATGAATTCTAGCAGCCAGATGCTCTAGCAATTAAATAGAATGGTACACTGGCATGCTTTTCTCCCCATTGACCCAGGATGGGTGTTAGGAATCTCGCAAAAAAGCTCAGCAGTTCAGAGCCTCACAACAGCAGCATGAGTGCCACAGAAGAAAGAGAGAAAAACAAAGTGAGCTGCATCCAAATCCATTCCTTCCAAGAGAATGAAGTTTCTAGTCAGGGAAAGTTGCTTCAGTGCCAGCAAGGAAGTCCCAGAAGCATTCAGAGTGCGTGGCATTAGAAAGTTAAATGCATCGTGGCCTGGAAGGTGTATACAGAACTACAGGAGATAGGGAAGGCAGCCACCTGGGGTATATGTCCTTCACTGTTTAACCTGTAGTGTTCAGCAAATGTAATGTTCAGGCATGAGCTGATTCATCATTTGGTGAGAGCGCTGAAGGCAGCTTTCATGAGGTATAATCAGTCCCTACTGAATGGCACAGCGTTGCTTTTGGAGGTAGCCAAACATCTGGCTTGGCACAGAAAATCAAAGAGAGGAAAATTTTCCGTATGTGTTAAATTTTCTTTCTTTGATATCTTCTGCCAGCCCAGGCCTCCACCCTTCAAGCTTAGCACTATCTTCTGCAAATTTCCAGGACTTTTTCAAACAACAAGTTTTATACGAGGACTCCAAGGTCTAAAAATTGCATCTGGTGTATTTTGCACAATAAATTGCAATGATAGGAACTGCTTTAGGGGATTCAGCTGATAGATGGGAGCCAGCAGCCCCCTTATTTGCTGGTGATGACAGCACTAAAAATTCTTAAGGCCTTCATTCGAGTTATGCCAATTTACATCAGTTTAGAATCTGTCCCTCAACATAATGTCGCCATCTGCTGGCGGATAGGAACAGTACATGTGCATCTGGCGGGACTGTCAGAGAAGATCTCAAAGAAAGAAAATTAATTGGTGAGGAAAAATTTCCTTTTATTCTTAATCCAGAATGAAATCAAAGTAGTACTGAGTCAAAACAATTGGGAATGCTATCCATAAATTATTAGAGAAAGTATATAATTTCCAGTTTCCAGATTATGTAATTTAAACAGATTATTTGTTGTTTCTCAGGTCACCGAGTTAGCAGGCTATACAGCTCGAGTGTACAATATGTTTTCAGTCTTTGATGAAGTGAAAAGGGGCATTTACAAAAGAACTGCTGTTGTTCAAGAGATTGAAACCAACAGCAAGAATGAAGATAAAGCAGAACTACGTATTGATGGCCCCTTAGAAATCAAGGGTGGGTAATTCACATTTTGATACTTTTCTCTATAAACTCTTCATAAGAACATAAAAATGGCCATACTGGGTCAGACCAAAGGTCCATCCAGCCCAGTATCCTGTCTACTGACAGTGGCCAATGCCAGGTGCCCCGGAGGGAGTGAACAGAACAGGTAATGATCAAGTGATCTCTTTCCTGCTATCCATCTCCATCCTCTGACAAACAAAGGCTAGGGACACCATTGCTTACCCATCCTGGCTAATAGCCATTAATGGACTTAACCTCCATGAATTTATCCAGTTCTCTTTTAAACCCTGTTAAACCCTTCAGCCTAGTATGCAACTTTACTGGTATAAACAAAGCCTTTCTTTACACAACCCTTGCTGCTATTTCAGAGATGCCACAGATCAACTCCCCTCCCATTGCATATTCCTAGCCCACTTCTTTGCAGTTTTCTATGCCCCCCAGCAGACAGCCCTGAGATTCCTTCCCAATGTACTCTCACAAGGGCTGGCTGGAAATTCTCCATCAAAACCTCCACAGAAAATTGTTTTTTGGTTTTTTTTTTACTTTTTTCCCCCAGAAAGAATCTGCTTTCCTTTAAATTTTTTTAGTTTTCATTAGAAAACTGAAACCTGAAACTTTTCATCTGAAAAGAGAAAAACGTTGATGTTTTTACTAGGATTTGGCCTAAAAAACCTCAGGCACTGAAAACCAAAATATGTTCAGTTTTCATATTTTCAACAAAAAGGCAATTTTCTGCTGAAAAATTTTCTGATCCGCTCCAACCCTCCTGCCTGCCTTTCCCCTTGCTCCTCCTACCCTCTACATTTTGTCATTTCCCCTCTGTCTCCACCTAAGGTCTGTGTATGTGTCCTCTGTGACTGAATTCTTACTGTGCCCCATTAACCACCTTCTGTCTCTATTCCCCATCCAGTTTCTTCCCCAGTCCCCTCATATGGCCTTTTGCCATTTACTCTTCTTGATTACCCACATTGAACACCTTCCATTTCTGTTTCCCAGCTGCTGCTGACAAACCAAATCCCTTCTCCACCCCCACAGGAAAAAATGTAGCTATTCAGAGGTGAAGGAGTTAAACTACTATATATGAAACTTTTTTTTCCTTCTCTTACAACATTATTGCCCTTCAGCACAGATTTCTCAACAGGGTCATAATAAACACCCTGAGGCGGCACAAACATTAACTGTTTTCTTGACCTTGTAGGACACAACAATGTGTGATTACCAATAAAATAAACCACATTTTATAATAGACTCTGTTTTGTAATGTGGTTGAGAAAAGGGTTTTTTAGTCCATAAAGTAGTAAATTAATGTACTTGGCCCACAGGCCATTGTTCTTTAGCATGACTACCTCGTTATTTTAAAGACTGACTGCAGCTTGGGTCTGAGAACCCTGCTGACGTTTCAATGCGGTATAGCATCCCATTCTTTTTCCTTCAGCCCATACCAAGACTTTGTAGTCTCTGCAACTGTAGTGGAAACACATTTTCGGAGGCTCTCCCATCAGAAGTTCCACTGGAATAACATTTTTCTTCCTTTCTTTCAGCCTTCATAATTTCAGAATTCCCTGAATAGGAATTTATAACAGTGGAGGGGTATGTGTGTGTGTGTGGGTATCTGTGCACATGTGTGCATGCATGTAAGTGTGCATATTATTAAAAGAAAAATCCATATTTTAAACTGTCTTTTAAGGCAAGTTTTTTGCATTGACCCACACCACTTATTTCCTCTTTAATCGTCAGTATAAACTTGTGCCATCAACTAATGTTCTATTAGCCTCTGTATTTACTACAGCCCATAACTGTACTGGTGTAGGCCGAGAAAGAATGACAACCTGTTAAACAGACAAGGTGGGTGAAGTAATATGTTTTATTGGACCAACTTGTACTGGTCAGAGAGACAAACTTTGGAGCCACACAGAGCTGCTCTTTAGCGGGTGTCTCTCACCAGTAGAAGTTGGTCCACTAAAAGTTATTACCTCACGCACCTTGTCTCTCTAATATCCTGGGACTGACATGGCTGCAACTACCCTGCATACAACCTTTTAAATGCTTTAGTAAAATAACAATAATATATTACTTTACTACAGTCATTCCTTATCTTATCATTCAGAATTATAAAAAGGATCATCACTTTATTTTTGTAGCAGTGCAATCAATTATATGCCTCATTACCTTACAAAACAAAACAAACAACCTCCCACCCCCTTCCATTAAGAGAACCTTAAGGTCTCAAAGTCAAGCACTCAAATGTTAGGAAATCCCAGAATTAATGTTGCCTGTACAACTCTCACCACAATATCTGCATATTTTACAGCTGTTAATGAATTGATCTTCACAAGGTCGGTTTTAGGGTATTATTATCCTTGTATTCTAGCTGGGGAACTGAGACATGGAGAAATTAAGGACAAATATGTCATAGGTACCCAACTTGAGATGACTAGGTGTTTCAGATAATTTAGCATTTTTATAACACCTTATATGTCCAAAGTGCAGCTTTGACTTCTGTTGAAGTCATGAGCACTCCTGAAAATCTGGTCCCAGCTGTCTGAGGTCAGGCACCTAGAAAATAAGGAACACACAGTTAGTGGCCAATGGTGATCATTTTAGTTCAAATGGCTTGTCCAGCATCATATGGCAGAGGCAAGGAGTAGAATCTAGTTCTCCAGGATAGCATTTTAATTCTCTAACCATAAGACTATATATTCTCTTCTGATGGTCTCCTGCCTCCTTCACTACACATTTTCCAACTTCTCTGACAAATGAGGAAGGCAACAGATGGAATATTCAGAGAATGTGGCTGCCAAATTCTACCACACCTTTATGTTCAGACTTTTTTCAGAGGCTTATAACTTGGCCAAATTTGGATGAATTTTCATGGAGATGGCATAAGGCACATCCCTGACATTGGGGTGACCTGTCTGCCAAATTTCAAGTCCCTGCTCCAGAGCTTGGAAGCAACAGAGCTTCTCAGCTAAGTGGTTGTAAGAACTATTTTAAGATAGGAAGAACACCCCTAATCTCATTCCCAGAAATCACCAAAATATTTTAGCTGAAACTTTGCAAAATTCAGCCTGAGGAAAATGCCCAACATGGAAAATTTCAGCCCAAATAGTTACAGATTGGTAAAGTTATAAGCAACTGAAAACAGGGCCTTATAATGGAAAGCGTAAAGCAACCGTAATTATAGGCACTGCTACCAGATTTACCTGTAACAATCCTGTATTTAATTGTTTCTTTATTTGGATTAGTTTAAGATTTAACAAAATACGTAGGGCTGTCAATTAATCACAGTTAACTCATGCGATTAACTCAAAAAAATAAATCGTGATTAATCACAGTTTTAATTGCACTGTTAAACAATAGAATACCAATTGAAATTTATTAAATATTTTTGGATGTTTTTCTACATTTTCAAATATATTGATTTCAATTACAACACAGAATACAAAGTGTACGGTGCTCACTTTATATTATTATTTTTATTACAAATAGTTTAAAAACAATACAATGTAAAACTTTAGAGCCTACAAGTCCATCAGTCCTACTTCTTGTTCAGCCAGTCACTAAAAGAAACAAATTTGTTTACATTTACTGGAGATAATGCTGCCCACTTTTTATTTACAATGTCACCTGAAAGTGAGAACAGGAGTTCACATGGCACTTTTGTAGCTAGCGTTGCAAGATATTTACGTGCCAGATATGCTAAACATTCGCATGCCCCTTCATGCTTCTGCCACCATTCCAGAGGACATGCTTCCATGCTGATGTTGCTCGTTAGAAAAATAATGTATTAATTTAATTTGTGACTGAACTCCTTGGGGGAGATTTGTATGCCCCCTGCTCTGTTTTACCCACATTCTGCCATATAATTCATGGTATAGCAGTCTCGTATGATGACCCAGCACATGTTGTTCATTTTAAGAACACTTTCACTGTAGATTTGACAAAATGCAAAGAAGGTACGAATGTGAGATTTCTAAAGACAGCTACAGCACTCGACTCAAAGTTTAAGAATCTGAAGTGTGTTCCAAAATTGAGAGGGATGAGGTGTGGAACATGCTTTCAGAAGCATTAAAAGAGCAACAGTCTGATGCGGAAACTACAGAACCCGAACCACCAAAAAAGAAAATCAATCTTCGCTGGTGGCATCTGACTCAGATGATGAAAATGAACGAGCGTCGGACCGCACTGCTTTGGATCGTTATCAAGCAGAACCCATCATCAGCATGGATGCATGTCCTCTGAATGGTGATCAAAGCATGAAGGGACATATAAACTCCAGAAATTCGTGTCTCTCAGCCCTGTTCTTGGACTACTAGATCTCACTGCCCCCCTGAATGTTTCACTAACTTTTTTTTTTTTTTAACTTGTAGGAAAAGTTATTGATGTTGATCATGGAATTGTTTGTGAAAATGTTCCTATTATTACCCCAAATGGAGATGTGGTGGTTTCCAGACTAAACTTCAAAGTAAGATGATATGCAAGAATCTTCTGATTGTTGCCATCACATTAACACAAAACAACACAGAGTTCATGTACCCTATGTTAAATACTTGGAGAAGAGGGGAAGTCAAGAAAGGTAGGCATAGCGGCTCACTAGAGGCAGATATGTACAGGTTTCAGAGTAGCAGCCGTGTTAGTCTGTGTTCGCAAAAAGAAAAGGAGTACTTGTGGCACCTTAGAGACTGACCAATTTATCTGAGCATAAGCTTTCGTGAGCTACAGCTCACTTCATCGGATGCATCAGATATGTACAGTGTATCCTGCTCAAAGAAAATGGAGAGAGAGGAGAAGGAATGGTTTGACTTGTGTCATTGTCAGATTAAAAACTACAGCTGCATTTTCAAAATTGCTTAAGGGAGTTCTGCATCCAACTCCCATTGAATTTCTGGGGGACTGAGGTGCTTATCACCTTTGGGATGCTTTAAAAATCTTCCAAGTCCACAACATTAGAGCAAACAGTGAGTCTGTGGAACTTCACTTGACCACTCCAAGGAGCAATAGTAACTAACAGCTGACAGTATAATCTGCAGGTCCAATCCTACAATCTTTGCTCAGTAAAAACTCACATTGTTTTCAGTGATTTATTGCAAATAGCAATTGATTCCTATTGGCATCACATTGTTAATGCATTTCATTTATTGAATGACTCCAAAATATGTCACAATACTGACTGTCAGTGCAGTAATTATATAGAAATAGGTGAAAGCATTGGAAAGTTGCATGAGAACTTCCACTACCTCATTTATGCATCTAATTGCTTATGTTACCTCTGTATTTGTATACTGGGTGTGTGCGAGAGACAGAGAGAGAGAGAGCATCTTTAAGGAAATAGTCAGCACCTGGCAGAATAGGGCCTTTAATTTGGCAAAACTCCCAGCTACTTTAAATGTATTTCGTTTAACACTATAAAATGATGGATTGACATTCAGGCAGAGATACCTGTATGTTTGTACACTTTACCTAGTAGATTTATAGAGAGAATTCACAAACAGTGCTAATGTGTGGGTGGGTGGGTGGGGGGAAGTATAGGGGTGTATAGGGTGAATAAACAAAGGGGTGTGTGTGTGTATAAATAAAGAAATGCATAAAAATGACACTATATAAGCAGAAATGGAATTTTGAGGTTTATTTTCCAAGTCATTGGGCTTTGCTCATGCTGCTTCAATTCATTCACTTAAGGTCATGCCACACATCCCTATTCACTGCTTTGCAAGTTCACCCCTTTGCAATTAATTCACCTGTATAAAAAATACCATACGCTGTTTAATGAGACTGTGATGGTGTTTAGTATAGTTATAGGAATGTTAACGCTTGTAAGGTACTGAGTGTCCTTAACTCCTTACAGTTCCCTCAAATTGAAGTCAGTGCATTCAAGTACTTGAGGGGAATATTTGACTCTAAATATGATTTGTAGATTCAGTACAATGAATATTGAAATCAAGATTCATTATAGATAGTGACATATGGTATTTGGGCATGTTTTTCCCAGCTCTCTGTGACTAGGGTCTAATTTTGCTACATGTTCAAATGAACTGCAGTTAGATTTTATCCAAGACACAAAGTGCCCAAATGTTTAAAAAAGGTTTCAGTGCTAATGACTCATGCCCCTCCACAAAATAGCCTTTTGTAAGTAATAGCATAGCCATCTGGATTGTTTCCTAAATTAGAAAAAACACATCTTTGGAGCTAGTAAATACGATTTCTTCTGGTTCCTTTGCTTTTGCTCTTTGAATCCACATATTCTGTGCAAATGCAGTTTTTCAAACAGAGACTGAATAAGAGTTGTAGCCAATTTCACAATTTATACTTCCTTAAACTAAATGCTTAGGTGGTTTCATTGTGGGGTGTGCTAGATTGTGTCATTATACACCATGGCTTCATGGTGAAAAGTGATATATTTTGAAAGGTGGTTGTTTTTATCATTTTCATGACTATTTTAGGTACAGGAAGGAATGCATCTTTTAATCACTGGTCCCAATGGTTGTGGAAAGAGTTCTCTTTTCAGAATTTTAAGTGGTCTGTGGCCAGTCTATGATGGTGTTCTCTACAAACCACCTCCCCAGCACATGTTCTATATCCCACAAAGGTACGTGCTTTGCCTACATTGGAAATACTTTTTCCCCAGTTTTGTGAGATTTGGTCCATTTTCTAAACCCCTGGCATCTAAAGTTGGGTTAGAAGATGGTAACCCTCACCTCTTATTACTGGAAAGTGCAGAAGAATTGCTGCCACATTCAGTTGCAGGGGGAGAGCTCCCATTGCCAGTCACCAAAGAGTGCTGGATGACTGAAGAACACTGGGGGACAGTTTAGGCTTTGGAACATAGTTTCCTTTTCTGTCAAGCAAAACTTGAAATAGGCCAAATACAGCTTGTTTTTAAAATACATTTGAAATAAAGTATCACATGTGGGGAACATTATTTTTCCCCAAATTTGAATTACAATTTAAAAAACCTAAATTTTTCAATACTAAACCAAAACCAAATCCAGCATTACTTTTACATTATCGCTTTTAAATCTGTGTTCATTTTGCCAAGGAAAGTATGATGTTTTGAATGTTTCCTTTGTAATCTACAGGCCTCCCAGAATACAATACAATACAATACTCCCACAATACAATCCAGTACATTCCAATATTTCTCTTTGGAGTTCTAACTTGGATGTTTTTGCAAAAGCTAAATCAAGCACTGAAAATCTTTGCTTGCCTTTTGTAGTTCACCCTCTATAATTGGGTAAAAGTAAATGTTCACAATGTGTTTCTGCTTAAAAAATACCAGTGATAAAGCAGGGTGGAAGCTGTTAAGTGACGGATAGATTTTTCTCTGCAGCTAAACAGAGCCTTCAAAACAACATAAAAAGCATGCGTGCAAATAACACAAAGGAGTATTTTGTAACTAGATAGTTTCATTAAAGCTCAGTACTGAGTAGAAGGCAGTGAGGAGTTGAACAATACCAAGAGGAACTTCTCAGAACTTCTGGGGAACGGTTACATCACTATAGAAATCAATGGTACACTCTCACCTGGAAAGAAAGGTTTAAATGATGAGCAGTATAAAGAATGTAAGCCAGGCACTTCTGGTTCTTGTTGTTATGAGAAAGGGTAACAGAAGACGTTCAGTGAAACTGAAAGGCAGCAAATTTAAAAATGATAATAGGCTACTTTTTACATGACAGTATTAACCTGTGAGACTCCCTGCCACATGATATTATTAAGGACCAAGAGTTTAGCAGGATTAAAAAAAATGGATAATGAGCACCCACCATTACAATAGTAAGGATTAAAAAAAAGCAAAAAAATAAAAGACGTTTGGAAGGGATATAAACTGTCATGCTTCAGGGCATGTTACTCAATCTGTTACAGATGTGGCTAGGAAGAACTTTTCTTATGGGGAATTTATTTCATAATTGCTCGCTTCAGGGGTTTCTTGCACCTTTACCCAGTGCATCTGGTTCTTGCCACTGTGGGAAACACAGTATTAGACTAGATAAGCCATTACTCTGAATAAGCATGGCAAGTCTAATGTTCTATTTAAGATTTTAAAAGCCAACTCAAGAATCAGCTTATTTAACAGAAATAGCAAGGATAATTATCCTCCAGTGTGAATACAGTTCTGTCAGGAGCCAGGCAGAGCTGCAATAAGAAAATAGGCCATTTTGGAAAAGAAGCACCCATTGTCCAAGGCTGCTAGTAGTCTTCCTGCTTGGTAACAAAGGTCCTGTGATCACAATTCTCCAGCTCCCCTTGAACCAGAGATCTGAAGCAATGACGGAAATGGCACTTGGAACTGTAGGGGACTTTTTTAGGCAAGGGGAAAACAAATTTTAAAGAAAAAGCCACGCTCCCCATTTTCTTCCTGGCTCCACCTGAAACATTTAGAAGGGTCAGGAAGGGTTACATCTTAAACTTCCCTCTGACTGTGCTAGAGATTTAGGCACTAGTGAGGCTGAAAGTCCGCTTGGAGGAGCCACTTCTGTGTTCAATGTCTCTTTTTCTGTCTTTGGAGAAGGCTTCCCACAAACTGCTCTGCAAGTGATCCTTAGCTGTGACCTGACGGGATCACCTCTAAAGGGGAGAGAGTAATTCACGTTCCTTAGCCACTGAATTCTTGCCCTCCTTGCTGAGATAGCAAACAGAGGTACCAGTTGTGGTTATGGTTTTGTGATGTGCATAGATGTCCTCTTGGAAGTAAGTTGAAGCCATCAGTTCATTTCAGATAGGCCACTAAGTAGCCATCAGATACTATCACTTTCAGTCACTACTTGCATAGCACTTGATTGTAACTGTGACACAGAGGTGAAAGGTGAACATTTGTATGTTCCTTGCTTTTAAAGAGGTCTCTTTTTTTTTTAAGCGTTAATGCCTTTGCCCCTGCACTGTTCACAACATCTCTCACTACTTGCAAAGTAAAAGTTTTCTTTGCTAGGAGCTTTTTGAACTCTACCATATAAACAAGCTTTTGCTAGAATTAGAATATGATAGGTGCTAGAAAGGGGCTTATATGTCTCATCATCATCTTACTACTAGCCCTTCTCGCCCTTTCTCATTTATAATCTCCAAGCAGCACATCAAAAATCTCTGCTTTTGAGATATGCTTGCATAAATATTTTATGATGGTTAAGTCTAAGCAAGAAATGTAATGTAATATAGAAAGATACTGCATAGTCTAATGTACTTCACAAGGCATGTTGGCATTAAGGCATAAAGCATGGTGTTTTAACGTGCTGGCTACTCTATAATTATCTTTTTCTATATAGTTACAAATAAATGAACTGATGGAAGAGCCTGGTCACAAAACATAACAAAACTCTATAACAAACTGAGTTCAGTAAAAACAAGGGCAACAGAGTCCATGACTGTTGCAAAATAAGACTGTTCCTTCAGCGTACGAGTAGTTGTAGGACAAATGGGGGTGTAGCGGGGTGGTCACCTGCTCTGGTCTTAAAGGGCTTGAAATCAGCCCTGGGAGAGGGCTGTGGCTGGGAGCAAGCAGTCCCATGCCCCAATCAGGGCTCAGCTTGCCCTTATAAGAGGGCAGTGGGCCAGGAGCACACAGAGTCTCCTCTAGCTGTGGAGGGAGATGGGCCTGGCTGCTGGGGAGCGTACCAGAGTAGCTGAGGTGGAGCAGGGCTGGGGGAAGGCCAAGGGAACTGGGGAGCTCCAGCCTGGAAACCCCCCAGGCTACAGGCCTAGGGTAAGGCCGGATAGGTACTGGGGCTGCAGGGGGCAGCCCAAAGGTAGGCAGAGGCAGCAGGTCCAAGCTCCCCCTTGCCTGTGACGATAGGCTTATACACTGCAGTCCGCCCCAGTGTGTGGGGACTCAATGGTAACTGGCAGTAGCCAAAGACTGAGGTGAGGTGGGGATAGTGGGTGGGGGTTTCCCAGGGAGGGGAGACCCAGAGACTGGGGAGGTACTGCCAGGGGGCAGCATGCTGGGTAAAAGGGGCACCGGGGTCCGGGAGGGACACAGGGGCCAGCAACAAGCAGGACACCGGCCTGCAGAGAGTGCTCCGGAGGCTGGAAGAGCTAATTCCTTGAGAGACCAGCAGGAGGCACCGCAGGGGTGAGTCTCGCACCGTGACGGGGCCTTTGGGCACTGTTGCCTCTTCTCCCATCTTCAAAAATCATGAGAGCCAGGACCAGGTTGACTGTAGTATGTTGCTTATGAAAAATAGACTACTCCTTGCATACACACTACAAAATAGATTCTCAAGCTTAACACACAAGTAGCTCAAATGATAGTCTATATATAATAATAAGGTTAAGCATTCAAAATTTAGGATATGCCCAATTAAGGCTGCCCTTATTATCCTTATGGGAGTGTGCTGGGGTGTCTCTTGCCCCAGAAGGAGGGAATTTTCACATCAATGAGACTATTGTCTTTCCTGGCTACCAGATCCATTTCAGAGCTCTCAGTTGACGAAGTTCCATCTTAGTTCAGGTGGCCCCATTAAGGTCTTCTACTTCAGAATGGGATGAAAGTGAGAGATGGAGTTTAGGACCCTTCTAAAGTCTGAATAGAAAGCTTCTCTGTTTTATTGGTTGAAGGATTTAAAGTCCCCTTTTTGAGGAAAGGGAAAGTCCAGCTCTCTGGGATATTAATTCCTTAAAACTGAGAAGCTTTGGCCCTCAGCTAACAAGTAGCTTGTATTTGTAAAAAGGACTGTGGGATTAAAACTTTTGAAGGTTGGTGGGTAAAAATTCCCCCTCTCCTCTCCATCAAGTTATTTTACCACATTTATTGTCAAATCTTTTCAAGATCTCAGAGCAGCGTCCATATGAACCTGACAGGATATACTTTACTCTTCTGAGAGCCCTGGAATGAACATGGCCAGTAGAATGGTGTTACTTCTTAGGTGGGATGCTAGGCAAGTATTCAGGGGACTCTGACTATAGCTAAGGGTGGAATAATTTAATAGTCTTTGCTGGGGTTGAAGGCTGTTGAACCTTCCTTTTTTGTAGTGTGTATTTGTATTCCTACATGAATTGTATATTGTGTTTTAAATATTTAGCTTGTTCCTGACTATAAGAGGCAGAGAATAACCCTGGCAGATTCTAAATTGTGCTAGAACTGTGCAATTGAAGCAAATCACTACTTGTCTTGGGAAATCTAGCCTGAGGGAACCAGTTTACTTATTAGCCTGTTACAATTTGCTGCATGGTCAGAGTGACCTTTTTATTTGTTTGTTTAAATAATTCAAAAATTGCAGACTTGATAACACACTGTCCACCTGCCTGATTTCCTGAAGAGGATCTGTTGGAGAGGGGATGTCAGGTTTTCCATAAAACTCCTTTGAGTCAGACACATGACTATGTATCAATCTTAGATGATTTAAGGAGGCTGTAGGCCACTAAAGAGGGTCTGCATGACTATGGCTCGCTTATTTAGATCACCATTTTCATTTGCTCACATAAGAAAAATGCATTGCATAGCAGAATGCCCTCAAGCAGCTGTATGCTGGTGGTGCAGTGAGTTTGGCGGATGAAACATGGGGTGGCTTATCAGATTACAGCTCTCCCATAAATTACAATATGTTAAAGAAGCGCAAGAGTATACTTGGAATCTCTTTTATATCTCCATTTCAATATGGGCTTGTAATAATCCTCTCAGTGGGCAGGTCTTGCAGTCCCAGTCCTCTTTTAACCAGGGATGCAGTGAGTTGGGCAGTGGTAGGGGAGCCTTGGTCCGTTCATTACACCAGATTCTGACCTAGGGCCCTAGGAGGATCAACAGTGTCTGGTCCTCAAAAGTGCTCTCCAACTTACCCTCCCTGGGTTACTTCCTACCATCTGCTGTTCTCCCCCAGCTTCCAGTCCAATATAAGGTGAACAGAAAAAGTAGAAGCCACCAAACCATCAGCCCCAACCAGGCTCAACATACAGTCCCTCAGGGACGCTTCTCTGACACCTTTGTCAGGAGCCTTCAGGGCAGGTCTCTCCCCTCCCCAACCTCCTACTTCTGGGCTGGGTTGGTCCCTTTTCAACCCCTTTTCCAGTTGTAACAGGCTCTGAGGGCTGGAGGGTTGGGGGCTACCTGGGCCCAGTACGATCCTTGAACACCTTCCAGCCCGAAGTAGGGTTTGCATATCCCATCACAAGGTCCTATTGAGCCCTCAATAAATGGGCACAATTCCTGTTGAAACCAATGGGAGCCACACTTGCTTGCTTAGGGCTGAATGTGGTTCTCTGTCAGCTTTTTTTTGTTTTGGGCACAGACCAATATAGTCAGTGCTCTCACAGGTGACACCATCAGCTGTGCATCAGACTGTTGAGTAAGAAATAAAAAAAGAATCTCTGCTGATATTAGGCAGGCAAAAGATGAACCACCACAAAAACACCAAAGTAAAGAGGGGCTGAATGGAATGATTACTATTTCATCGCTAAAACAACAAGGAGTCCTTGTAGCACCTTAGAGACTAACAAATTTATACCTGCCACTGTATTTTCCACTGCATGCATCTGATGAAGTGGGTTCTAGCCCACAAAAGCTTATGCCCAAATAAATTTGTTAGTCTGTAAGGTGCCACAAGGACTCCTTGTTGTTTTTGTTGATAGACTAACACGGCTACCACTCTGAAACCTGTTTCATCACTGATTTTGTATGTAATGTCCAGTCCCAAAAATGCATGGACAGTCAGCTGGCTTGGTTGAATTCAGAGCTGAACACATAAGTACACATTATAAAAAGGTCAATTTATCTCCTTTTATATTACCAAGTTTCTGCTGCTGTGGAAACACTTCTCAGTAGCTTTACTTAGTGATTTCTAGATTTTAAAACAGTGCATCACCTGAGACTCCCTGGTTTCTATCTCCTAGATTGCTTAATATTAATTAGGCTGTTGTCAATGTCTCTCTTTTCCAAGTTCTCTGTCTACCAAATCACTATGAGATTTCCATTAATTTTTTTCCAAATACAGTGCTAAATCTTGCAGCGCTTAGTCCTTAATCGAGCAAAAATTCTCACTAATGCTAATCAGACAGTCTTCACCCGCATGGGCCCATAGACAGAGCAGTTCAAGTGTTCCATGAAGCACAGGGTCTGCAACAGTCCTCATGCTTCAGTGGGGAAGGGAAGGGAAGGAAAGGCTCCTTTCACTTCCTCTTTTTCCTCTGCTAAGGCCAGGGTCACTCTAGGACTAACTGTGTCTTGTTTTCAAGGGTATATCAAAGTTAGTCTATTTATTCCTTTTACATTCCCTTTTCATTGAATGTAAATGGTCAAGAGGGTAGTGAAGCAAAAGATGAATGCATTTAACATTTAAGGGACATGGAAAATCTTTTTTAAAAAAATCCAGAAACACTTTTAAAAACTAAAAAAACAAAAAAGCTGCACAGGACAACATGCGAATTAACTCTACATATATGAAAATGGAACTCGTCCTTGACTTGAAAGAATTAAGGAAACAATCTCACTCCTTCCATACTAAAACAGCATTGGGTGTGTGTATACAACATGCGGCAGCAAACCTCCCAGCCTAGGTTGACAGACTTGGGTGTGCAGGGCTTGTGGTAGCTTTTTAAATATAGCTGTGTAGCCAGCTCTTTGAAGTTGCGACTCAGGCTGGGGATTGGGCTCTGAAGCCCACCCCCATCCCTAGGCTTCAGAGCCTGAGCTCCAGCCCAAGCCACAACATCTACACAGCTACTTTTAGTATGGGAGCACAAGCCCCATGAGCCTGAGGCTGTTGTCCCAGGCTGGGAGGCTCACTGGCGCAGGCTGTGTAAGCATACCAATTGTGCCTCAGGGTAACCTGACTTGCCCAGTCTGCCCTCCCCCAGTTCTCTCTTCGTCTTGGGAGAATATTCTGGCTCTGGCTCTTTGTTGAACTAATGAACTCTAGAATTCCATTCCTATTTTGATGAACCTAGTGCTCACTCTTCTTCTCCTCACTTTCTATCCAAAACCTCCAAACAATTTCCAAACCTCTTCAGCTGTAAAGAAACACAGCTTCCTTCAGACCATCTTGTTTCTGACTTCTTTCTGTCTCACCCAGACCAACATCCCAGTGGGTTACCTTGACAATGCCACAGGGTCATTCATTAGAACATTTCCGGCCTGTAAATTTTCATGTCAGCATAAATGTTCTTAGGGTTACTGATGTTCATTATTCACCATACTCTGCTTCTAGTAACAGGCTCTCATTGTTTTTGGGCAATTTATCATTCAGTCCATGTTGATCAGTCAGACCTTCTTTTCCAGTTTTTCACAATCTTCCTAGTTTAGCACATTCCTAAAACATCCAGCATTAGCTCCTTTAGCTTTCTTACAGATTGTAGCGAGGCAGAGTGGCATCCCTCTGAGCTTGAGTGAGGGACCACTACGCTCCCCCTAGTGGGCGGAGCTAAATCTGCCCCACCCCCTCACCAGAACTCCCAGGGTGGGACAGGAAGTATAAAAGGAGTTCCCTAGAGTTCAGTTGGGGCTGGAACACCAGAGGGAGCAGACTGCTCTTCCAGGGAGCTGGGATCTCAACCGGATCCTGGACTAGGCCCTGAGTGGAGTTGTGCCCTGCAGTCTGAGGAGACAGATGAGTACCCCGAGGAGCTGCCAGGACTGCCATCAGACGAATGCCCCGAAGAGCTGTGGGAACTGCAGGTGGCAGAGTACCCTGATAAAACAGGGGACCTTTGGACTACAGAGCCCTACACTCAGACTGCGGTAGGAAGTAGCCCAGGGGAACCAGAGTCTGGTCCAATTCAGCTGCTGGAGTGTGAGTTAGTGTGTTGCAGTTGAACTCCCTGCTGATGCCCGTGGTGGAAAACTCCACCACTGTTAGGGCCCTGGGCTGAGACCCGGTGGAGTCGGGTGGATCTGGGTCCCTCCCTACCCCTACGCCCCACCCCTTGCGTGGTAGCCTCCTCACCTTTAGGCCCAGAGGCCTGAGTTTGTTGGCCTGCTAGAGTAAGGACATTTGGTGCCCCGTCCTGCCTGAGGGCCTGGACTTATAGATTCCTTTGCTGCTGTGCCCTGACTGCAGGCCAGAGCCCTAGGCAGTTTGTGCTCTGCCCTGCCATGAGGGCCAGAGCTTCCCCGATAGACTGTTGATTACTGTCAGCCCCAGCCAGAAGGTGCTGGGCTATACACTGTGGCTCTGCCCCGTCTAGGGTTGCCAGGTGTCTGGTTTTCAACTGGAACGCCCGGTTGAAAAGGGACCCTGGTGGCTCCGGTCAGCAACGCCGACCAGGCCGTTAAATATCCGGTCGGTGGTGGAGCGGGTGCTTGGGACTAAGGCAGGCTCCCTACCTGCCCTGGCTCCACGCCACTCCTGGAAGCGGCTGTCAGGTCCCTGTGGCCCCTAGGCGCTGGCGCGGCCAGGGACTGGGAGGCTCTGCGTGCTGCCCTTGCCCCGAGTACTGGCTCTGCAATTCCCGTTGGCCGGGAACCGCAACCAATGGGAGTTGCAGGGGTGGTACCTGCGGGTGCGAAGGCACCGTGCATCGCGCAGGGCCACCTGGCCGTGTCTCTGCCTAGAGGCCACAGGGACCTGACCGTCGTTTCCCCAGAGCTGCAGTAAGCGTCGCCGGGACCCCGCAGCCCCCCTCACCCCAACTCCCTGGCTCAGCCCAGAGCCCCCTCCTGCACCTCAAAACCCTCATACTGAGCCCCATACCAGAGCCTGCACCCTCAGCCCAGAGCCCATACCCCCTCCCGCACTCAAGTCCCCTGCCCCAGCCCAGTGAAAGTGAGTGAGGGTAGAGAAGAGTGAGCAACAGAGGGAGGGGGGATGGAGCAGGTTGGGGGGCATCAGAGAAGGGGCAGGGCATGGGTGGGGCTTCAGAGAAGGGCAGGCAGGGGTGTTCAGTTTTGTATGATTAGAATGTTGGCATCCCTAGCCCCGTGCAGAGGGCCAGAGTTTCCCCTACAAAGCGTGACTTGCAGTCTGCCTGTAGTGAGATGGAGTGGCCTCCCTCCCCACTCAAGAGCGAGGGACCACTACACAAACCACCTCTCAGAACCACATTCTTAGAATCATAGAACCATAGAATATCAGGGTTGGAAGGGACCTCAGGAGGTCATTTAGTCCAACCCCCTGCTCAAAGCAGGACCGATCCCCAATTAAATCATCCCAGCCAGGGCTTTGTCAAGCCTGACCTTAAAAACTTCTAAGGAAGGAGATTCCACCACCTCCCTAGGTAACGCATTCCAGTGTTTCACCACCCTCCTAGTGAAAAAGTTTTTCTAATATCCAACCTAAACCTCCCCACTGCAACTTGAGACCATTACATCTCATTCTGTCATCTGCTACCACTGAGAACAGTCTAGATCCATCCTCTTTGGAACCCCCCTTCAGGTAGTTGAAAGCAGCTATCAAATCCCCCCTCATTCTTCTCTTCCGCAGACTAAACAATCCCCGTTCCCTCAGCCTCTCCTCATAAGTCATGTGTTCCAGTCCCCTAATGATTTCTGTTGCCCTCCGCTGGACGTTTTCCAATTTTTCCACATCCTTCTTATAGCATGGGGTCCAAAACTGGACACAGTACTCCAGATGAGGCCTCACCAATGTCGAATAGAGCCACTGCGGTAAAAACTCTCTTCTAGCCCCAAAAACACCCGAGGAAACAAGAGGAGACTTCTCTTCCCTGCCCCGCCCCCTCACACCTTTCTGCCCCCACCAATGGGGAAAAAATCCCAAAGCGGAGGGGAATTTGGGGAAGAGGAGAGGTAAGGTCCTGGATGTTGGAGGAAGACATGTTAAGAACAAAGTTAGCAATGCTGGAGGGTGGCACTAATGTGGGTGGCACTAACCTTAGGTGCTACCACAATACAGAATATTAAAACAGCTGAGGCAGAGAGGTTAACTGACCAAAAATTACAGATTTAGCACTCAGAAATCCCTTTTCTGTGGAAGTATAAACTGTATAAGTCCACTGAATGCATCCGATGAAGTGAGCTGTAGCTCACAAACGCTTATGCTCAAATAAATTTGATAGTCTCTAAGGTGCCACAAGTACTCCTTTTCTTTTTTTATAAGTATTATCATTTAAAAATGGATACATTATTTAACATTGTGACACAAGGACTTCTTCAGTGCCAAGCATCAGATGGCAAGGAGTATATAGAGATACAAGGATTCCTTGGGTTCACCAAAACAATGTCACATAAGGTCGCTAATGAAAGCCTATGTCACACTGATCAGCGTAATCATTGTGAGATGTTTTTATAGAAAATATGTGACGAATTATATACCTATATAGAGAGAGAGTGCGCATTTTATTCAGATTGTAAATGGACGTTCATTGTGAATGATACAATACTCAATCTGCACACGACCAACCAGAGCGAGATAAGCATTTGTCCCCCACACCCAGCCAGGAGCACGTAGACTACCCTTTGGTGACCTCTCTTAATCAGTTAGGCTCAGATTTTCACATCCCGTGCTACGTCTCCTATCCAGCGTAGTTTCCAGTGTAAATCAGGCCTTTTTTATATGAGAAATGTGTTTCTTCATTACTACATATATCCCCTCTTTCACTGTGCACAGTCTTCTGGTATTATATAGAAACTTTACATGACCACTTTCATATCCATCGGCATCAGAGTCCACTTCCATAATTCTCCCTTCCTCCAGTACCTCTCTAACAAGATGGTGATAATCAGAAATTTGATCTGTGTTCTAATGTTAAGCCTTTTCCTTCAACACCAGGCTTGTAAATCTTTAAAATGGAAACAACCAAAGATTCACCGATAGTATTGTCCATATTACTTATCTTTCATCTTTCATCAGATTTACATACCTATATTTTGCTGTTGTCTTATAGCTCAGGAGTTTAGCACATTTTGCCCATTCTGTTCCATAGAGCCCTCTTGAAACTTTTATGTCCTTTCTTCCTGCTTTTCTGTTTCTGCTGATTTATCTTGATTTCCATGACAAGCCTTTGTTCCCTGGTGTTTCTCCTTTTGTGTTCTAAAATTCTCCTTGGCTACTAAATAAAATTGCATCAACTACCGAGATACTGAAGGGTTTAGGACAGAAGAAAGAGTAACCCAGATGTCTGAAGTGATTTTTCCTCAAATAGCTCCAAATTTCACCTCCTGGATGAGACTCAGCAAGGACAATTTCAGACTTAAAAGATAACTTTTTCAGAAAGTTAAAAGCATGGAATTATAATGCAAGACCCAGTGTTACCTTGCGTATACAGGTAGTCAGTAAGTGTAAAATATGGCTATTTTACAGACAATTCTTAATTGTCTAAACAATCATTTCAGTCCATCTTCTCTATATTTTGACAGATATTGGATTATCTGCTTTTCTTTGTGTGGCAATGCATCAGAGTATTACAAAATGTCATGATGAGGTAACAACTTTAAGAAGACAGTTGTAAAGTGGGCAACTGTGTGGGTTATCTACCTCTTTATTTTAGATAAGTCAAATCTTGTTTTGCTCTTTCATTAGCGTATGGACATGTAAAGTGTCAGGTTTTTTTATAGCATGTATTATCATGTTGACACAAACTGTCTCGTTTCAGGTCCACTATTTTATATACTGTAGTTCTTGCAAACAATTGTAAAGTGCATCTGACTCACTAGTGTTTAATATTCTAAAGCATCTGTCACCTAATCTTGACATCTTCTGCTAAATCTGTGACTCATTTTGTGGGTAGAGAGAGTTAACTGGTTCATTGGCTTTGACTATTCCATGTAGCGTTCTCTTCTGAATTCCAGCACCATGTTAACATCATCCATTGTCCCATCTGCTTGTGAATAGTGATGTCCCACCACACCTATTTTATTTTCCCAGCTTTTCGCCATTATTTCAGGTCACTTCATACACAAAACTAAGTCCTTTGAACATAGTTTTCATCAGTGACATTGTTTATCAGGCTGATTTTCATTGTGTTCATAGTACTCTCTATAAGAATATCTGTCCTTAAGTGTCATCATCCATCATAGAGATGTGAAAACCAAAGGAATGTAATTGATCAGCTGATATAAACTAGCATCCTTATTTGAGCAGCCATCATTAGTGTATATTGAAAAAGAAATAGGTGAATTTCTAAAGCCAAGGAGGAAGTAGTCTGATTTGAAACTAATGGTGGCCTTGTTGTTAAATGTTATTGAAATAGCCTTTGAGTGAGATATGCCTTTTCAAACTAGGTTTAGTTTAGATAATTGGCTATTAGTTTATTTGAAAACTTTGGGGGAAAAAAGTTTCTGAAGCAAATACACTAAGGTCAGACGGCTTCTGCTGACCTATAAAAAATGAGAAATTTTGTTCATCAGGTCTGTTGCTATGTCCATCGACTAGGACACAGCCTTCACAATGTCATCTGAAACATGATTCTGAGGCGTTCTCAAATGACACTGTTCAGGCCAGGTTATGCTTCATCTGAATTAATAGAGGACACCTTCTAAGTTGAGATGCTTTGCTCTACCCCATCCTCCTGAAAGAAAGGTCCATCTTATCTTATCTAGATCAGAAGAGACCTTGTCTTTATCGTATGTGTTAAGGGCTTTGCCTGTCTGAGTCAGTGGAAGATCTGTCCAGTTCTATCAAGGATTCACTTAGAACTGTGAACTTCAAAGGATTTTAATTTGGACATGGTTTCTGAACACGGATGATCAGCAGGTAACTTGCAAAATGAGTAAGATTTATCTGGGCTCATTTCCAGAAGTGAAAATTGGCTTTCTGGATTAGCTGTTATTTCCTCTCAAGCTGTCCAAAGTGCCTTGACTACCACCCAGACATTGAGTCTACTAATTAGTGTAGGACTTACAAGCACTTTATTTTGTATAGGCAGAGAGCTATGGAAATCACAGATTGTAAACCACACTCAGTATGCTGCACTGGGGTTTATATTTTAAAGTTCTTTGCATAAATCAAAGGTCCCCTTGTTGGGGAGATATGAATTGGAGTAAGATAAGATTCAGTCAAATGAGGAAAGATGTCTAGTTTTATGTTGATAACTTTCATGTTATTAATGGATTTAGAGGATTGCTTATAGACTTGCAGAATATGAGCTGATCGATCCTCACCTGCAGTAAAGTTAACCCTGCTTCATACCCTGGAGACTCTCGTGAGCTGAAACAAGTAATCATTCTGTGTTGCATGATGAGAACAAATCTTCCAGGATAGAATCACCAAACCTTATTTTAGAGAGACAGAGTGGGTGAGGTAATATCTTTTATTGGACCAACTTCTGTTGGTGAGCAGGATAAGCTGAAGAGTTTTGTGTAAGCTTGAAAGCTTCTCTCTCTCACCAACAGAAGTTGGTCCAATAAAAGGTATTACCTCACCCACCTTGTGTCTCTAATATCCTGGGAGCTGCGTAAATCAGAGTGACTGTTTGTGTCACATAGTGAGCAGCAGAGGCCCTTGAGTTAGAGCATCCCTGTTTAAAATGGGAGGGCATGGCTCACATGACACTGATCCATGAAGGGTCCTTAACTTTGGAATTTGCTCCTCCGTACCCCTTATATTTGTTCACCTTCATGATCTACGACTAGGCACATCTATTTTCCTGCACTGTTAGGGAGAGAGGAGAGGCATGGAAAGACTGCTTGCTTCAGAGAAGTGGGATATTTTTTTCATTTGTCTGCTTGATTAATGTGACTTGTCATGTAAAGCTGGGGTAATTGCAGGCTGCATTTCCTGTCTTTATTTTATATGGATATGGTGTGTTTTAGGTTAAAGAACCTAGAGGTTGACCTGGGTGCTTTTGTGGTATACATTTACATAAACATACATGAACAGGCCAAATGGAAAAATAGTTTTGGTGAATTGTTAACAAAATGTTCTTTATGCTTTTTCATGATAGCTAGTTTTAATGTAAGTGATCTTGGTGATGGTGAATTGGTAGTTAAAGAATGTATCTAAAACTGTGGGTCATGACCCTGTTTTTAAAGGTGTTGCCAGGGCTGGCATAAACTTGCTAGGGCCCGGGTCTGAAGCCGAAGCCTGAGCCTCAGTGCCCAGGGCCGAAGCCGAAGTCTGAGGTTTCAGCCCTGGGCAGCAGGGCTCAGGTTATGCCTCCTGTCTGGAGCTGGTGCCCTTGGCTTTGTCTTTGGCCCCTTCACTCAGGGCAGCAGGACTTGGGTGGGCTCAGGCTTCAGTTCCCCCTCCTGGTGTCATGTAATAATTGTTGTTGTTGTCAGAAGGGGGTCATGGTGCAATGAAGCTTGAGAACCCCTAATTGGTAGTGGCAAGTCAGTAATAATTAAGGCATGCATTTACAATCCTGGTTACTATTTCTTCCCAGGTTCTTTTCTACTGAAATGTGCTTGCACTTTCTATAAGAGAGCACAGAATCATTATTGTGATTTTTCTGCCTTTGATAGAAGATTCTAATTATATGCGCCAAGAGTGAAAATATCTTTTGTGCTCTATACTTCGTACCCTGTAAACTGTTAGTGAGTGTAAGCTAATTACATTCAGCTTTGGTAATTGAGCTACCTGAAATATTTAGAAGATGTTCTTGGATAGCTTTTGTACGTGTGGAGAGGAAAGTTTAGTGTCAGATATTTTAAGCACAGATCAATTATTTATAACTTCAGAAGGGTTGTAGAAACTTTAGCTGGCCCTTAAACCCTTCAACGAGATATAGTAGAATCAAATATATTATGAACCAAGCCTACTGTTCTCTAAATAACACTCCATTTCACTAATCTTCATTTCCACTATCTTACTTTCTTTTTAAATAGCGCCATGTTTTTCTATGCAAGGATTGGTGTCTGCAGTGGAACATAATTAATGTTCTTTCAAGACTCTCTAACTTTGTAAAAGCTTAGTTTGTGTTGTGCTGCTGTGATTGTTCTTTGTTCACCTTATTAGTCCCAGCAGAGAGTTGAATAGGAACAGACATCACCTTATGTTAGAGCTGTAGGCTGGGATTTTCTAATGTGCTCTGGCCCAGATTCACAAAGGGATTTAGATGCTGTAATGCTTAGTGCTACAATGCTTAACTTTAGGCACCTATAAAATCACAGGAACAACACTGTGTCGCACAAAGTCTGAGTTAGGGAGCCTGGGCTCCCTGTACAATGAATGGGGAGAGATCCACAAAAGACAGCACTCTGGTGGGGAGCTGCCTAAGCTAGCCAATGGGAGATACTGATGTCAGAGGTGTGTGCTAAACCCTGCCCCTCTCTGCTTAGTGATTCACAAGTGGCAACCACAAAACAGCTGGAGGAGGAGGTGATGCACACCTTAAAAGTTTTAGCCCAGTGGTTAGAGTATTCACCTGGAATGTGAGAGATCCAGGTTCAATTCCTCTCCTCCACCCCTCAAGGGGGGAGATTGGAACAGGGGTCTCCCACTTCTCGTGAGGGTGCTGTCACCAGTGAGCCATGGGAAATTCTGATGTGGCGCTCTTTCAGTCTCTCTCGATGAAGCCATTCCACTGTGGATAAATAATAAAAGAGCGAATGGAGCAGGGGGACTGGGCCCTTAGAGTCTTCGGGCCAGAGAGACAGAGAAAATGACTCTGTAGTCCAGTGGTTAGAGCACCCACCTGGGAGGTGGGAGACCCTGGGGCCAGTCCCTCTCCTCCAATTACTGCTTCATTATTTATCCACAGAAGAACACCTTCAACAGGAGAGATCGAGGGAATCCCGTGTCAAAATATTTCGGTGGTGAGAGCAACCTCCTGAGAGGTGCGAGACCCATATTCATATACTTTCTCCCTCTCTGGGAATGAGGGGGAAATTGAACCTGGGTCTTCCACATTCCTGGCGAGTACTCAAATCCCTGGGATAAAGTTCTAAAGTCAGCAGCACCACCACCTCTTCCAGCCTGCTTTTGAATAGATCTGATCTGGTAGGCTGCCACTGAGGAGGCCTATCAGATTGGGCTCTGCGTGTGATTTAGGAGGATGAACAGCTGTCTTCTCCCAGTTTGTGGCTCACTATGGGGCACAGGCAGATGCCTAGAGGGAGGCAGCAGTGCACATGCCCAGAGGCAGGAGCATAGGCACTGAGGGAACTTTTACTGTGGAAAATTTGCTCACTGCGTGAGTTTAGGCACCTACAGAGTTCAACAGGAGTTTTATGGATTGCAGTGGAGCCCAAACTGGGGCTTAGATGTGTAAATCTCAGAGATTTAAATCTGAGATTTAGGCACCTGAGTCTGGGGTTTAGGTGCCTAAGTACCTTTGTGGGTCTGGGCCTCCCAGTGAAATCAGTGGGAGTTTTATAATAGATTTCACTAGGGAGTGGAGTTAAGCCAACGCTGAACTCTGTTGAAAAATCCCACCCGTAATTCTTTTATTGAGATCCCAGCATAGTCTCTCCCTGTCCTACCCCTATGTTAAGGGGGTCTCTTACCATCCTGAGGCAGAAACTTTAAACCTACATCAATCCGGGCAGCGTTTATTGGGCTTTTACATCCCCTTTATTTTTCCTATATAACCCAATCCTTCCTTCTGAGCAACAGCCCCCATTTGATGTCATAGTTGCAATCACTCATGGATGGTGTATGGCTAGCCAACACATCCAAGATTATATCAATCTGAGTCAGCTGCACAGAGTTGTGACAGAATGATGCAAATTGTGCTGCTTTTGCTTCTTCCCCATACAAGACGGAGCATTTCTGTGACAGTTGCAGCTCCTGCCAATAAAGGTAAAGTAGTCTTGATCACTTCTGAAATCAGGTCTCCTGCATGCTCTAGCTTTTCATTTGGAATGAGCTCTGTCACACTCCAGTACAAGCCACTTAATTAAAATATACTTTAAGTGCATTAATTACTGCATGCTGCTTTTAATTAGGACTGTGAACCATTCAGATTATCTCAGAAATTATCAAAATGTATTATAATTTTCTATGGTAAGATTGTGGTGGTTTAGAATACTTAATCCATTCTATAAGCACATCTTACCTGTTTTGAACTTCCATGTAAAGCAAAAACAAAAAACCTGAATACATTTAGGAAGTATTTTTAAATGTGGTATTGAAGATATGGGTTGTTTTTTTCTGGTTTGGAATAGGAATTTCCAGGCATCCAAATATGGATTTTCTTCACCTGCTACCCTGACAACTTCTATGCTGACAAGGCCCTCCACACTTCAAGACAGTGACTTAGAAAATGCTAGTACAGTCGGACTGGAGTACAGCCTTTCTATCCTGTCATACCTTATGGACCAGCATTACTCCTCCTTTGGTAACACAGCAGCTATATGCTAACCCTGTGATTGGAGAGATCCGTAGCCATTACAAACAGTGTCTTTTTGAGCTGTGCATAACAGTAATGCAAGCAGTATTTTTTTTAAAAAATGAAGATGTGTCTAAACTGAGTAACCATGTAATCATGTTGCTGCATCTTTTGTTCTTCCTCATCCTGTCCCCTCTCTAAGATTTCATCACCCTCATGCATAGTGTAAAACTTAGACTGTAGATGTTTTGAGATCAGTGTCCTGGTGTGGAATGCAGTCATTCAGGTGTGAGTTGAAACTGAAGCCCTGAGAACTTGTGGTCATTAAAGATCCCTTGGCATTATTTGCAAGATTAGAGTATTATCCCCAGTGTCCTAGCCAAATTATAGTTTGGCTAATTACATTCTACCAACCTAAATCCTCCCTGCACTTTCAGTTAATTAACTTTCTTGTTCACTTCTTGATCTAAACTGTAGGGTTCTGTTGCTGTGCCCTGGTACTGTTGATGTGTTCAACTCCAGAGATGGTTGCATTTCAGGAGTGGGTAAAATAATTCCAGGAACTGCTTTGGGATGGTGAGATGGAAGGTGCAATACAAATGTAACACAATATTACTTACCGGTACACAGGGCAGCCAGGGTCCTGGGCAACTTGGGGGTGGGGGTTGGCTCTGGGCTCCTGGAAGGGATGGAACCTCGAATGGAAGGGGCAGGGCTGGGGCCAGACTCCCCCAGCCAGCCCTTCAGCACTGCCTGGCCTGTGCCACCTGGGGCTCCAGCGGCGATTTAAAGGGCTCAGGGCGCTGGCGGCAGCCAAGAGCCCCAGGCCCTTTAAACTGCTGCCGTAGCGCTGGGCTATTGGCCACCGTCACTGCTACCCCGGAGCTCTGGCAGTGATTTAAAGGGCCTGGGGCTCTGGCCGCTGGTGGGAGTCCTGGGCCCTTTTAAATCGCTGGGTCCTGGGGCAGCTGCCCCTTTTGCCCCCCATCAGCGCCGCCCCCTCCCCCCCCCCGCCATGGCAGCGCTTTAACATCGGCTGTGTACCGGCCCTTACCGGTGGCTACTTTCTTACCGGTATGCCGTACCAGCCCATTCTGGCTTACTTTCACCTTTGGTTAGTGGGTAACCAATTGTTGTAATAAGCCATAAATCCAGTGTCTGTTCAGTTCACGATTTTTGGTGTCTAGCAGAGTAATGAATTTAAGCTCCCAGACTAGTCTTTTGAAAGTGTTGTGCAGGTTTCCTTTTGAGGATGAGAACTGGTAGGTCAGACAGAGTGATGATCACTTCGTGAAAAGTGTTCACCCACAGGTAATGTGGTGTGTTAGGGGGCTTATTCCTTCACCCACTTACTTCCCTGGTCCTTCTCGCATGAACAGAGAGCAACTTCAAGTCCAAAGGTGCAAACAATTCGATGTTTATTAGGGTGAACTTCCAGCAAGCATGATTCTAGTTTCCTTCCTTAGTGTCCCCCTTCCCAGCTCTGACACCACCTGTGTCCCTGTTCCCATTCCTGCCCTTAGCCAAACATGATTCCAATTTCCCTACCCCCATTCCCTGTTCCCGCCCCCCCCCACACCCACCCACTTCCTGATTGACTGCAGAATATATAGTAAAACTTGAGTTCTGCTTAGCTATACCTTAACAAAGCATTTTCCTGAAATTTAACTAACCAATCCTAACATATTGTAACATGATTATGTAACCAATTATATCCCACCACCTTAATTAGTTTACACCCAGCAAAATTAATTATACAGCAGACAGAAACAATCACAGAACCAGACAGAGATTATACAGACAAACAATAGCAAAGTGGGAACTATAATGACAAAACAATACAGAAGTGAGGATTTCACATCCCAGCTATTGAAAAGTGAGTTCTTGCCAGACAAGATGCTATCAAACTAAGTTTCCTTTTACATTTTCTAGGCACTTCCCTTTCTCTGGAGGTGATAGGCACTATCAGGACAGGATTGTATTCCTAACAGCCCAATAGCACCTGATTTCAATGTGACTAGTTTGGAATGTGAGGATGTGACCGGTCGCTTCCCAGCTTATGGCTGCCTCTGTTGCTTAGCCAAAGGCCTTAGCCTAAGCACAGCGCCTCAGACTGTCACGGTAAGAGAAGGCCCTTACACCGGCAGACAGTGATTTTGATTCTTTCTTTTATATCTCTATAACTAGCCAAGTGATAAGAATACACCTAAATTCTTAGAGTATGGGCCTTTACAGACAGGCCTGAATATCTAACATGGTGTTTTTGTCTTTTATGATTTTCCTGTGTGAGCTCATTTGAGAGCATAGTGATTGTATGGTTTCACACACATGGTTGCTATTTTGGCATGTAGTGCACTGGATGAGGTACACCACATGTTGTGAAAGGCATGTGTAGGACCCATGGATCTTGAAAGGTGTGTTGTGGTGGTTTTGGTCACTGTAACAGTGGAGATGTGTCTGCAGGTTTTACATCTATTGTTCTGGCAGGGTCTGGTGCTGGCTTTGAGTTTTTGTGCCTTGGTCTGTGGGGAGCTTGCTTCTGATGAAGAGCTTGGAGAGGTTGGGGATTGTTTGAAGGCCAGACGTGGGGAATTCAGGAAAGATTTCTTTCAAGATGGGGTCCCCATCAAGTATACGTCGTAGTTGTTTGATATCCTATATGGGTTCTAGTGTGGTGTGGTAGGTGACAGCTAGGGGCTTTTATTTCTGTATTGAAGCAGGTTCTCTCAGAGTATTTGGATTGCCCATTCCATGATACAAGCCACTTCTCTGGTGGAGTGTCCTTGTTTGGTCAACACGGATTTGAGTGTGTTAAAGTTATCCCGGCCTTTCTCCTTGGAGTGAATTCTGTGGTATCTGAGTGCCTGGCTGTAGACAACAGATTTCTTGGTGTGTTTGAGGTGGTTACTGGATATATGAAGATAAGTGTGGTGATCCATGGGTTTCTTGTATATTGTTGTCCGTATGGTTCCATTGTTGAAGCTGATTGTCGTGTCCAGGAAGTTGATGCTAGCGTGGGAGTGTTCCAGAGAGAGTTTAACGGACGGTTGGTGCTTGTTGAAGTTGTGGTGGAAACCTATGAGGCAGTTTAAGTCCTCTATCCAGAGGATAAAAATACAATCAGTGGTTTTGTAGGAAAGTGACTAAGTGGTTGTCAGCAATTCATATTTCCCTGCCTCCCCCACTCCAAAAAGCTGGTGCTGAAAACAGTAACTTTCACTAAACGCTAGTATAGCAGTTCCCAAACTTTTTGTTGACACAACCCCATTTTAATTATTTCCTCCCATGACACCAGACAGCACAGAGGATGCCATTTTGAAGAGCAGTGTGATCTCGTACATATGGTGTGTGTGTGAGGTCATGCCACTGAGGGGGCTTACCAGATTGGGACCCGCATGTGACTTAGCCATTTTGCTGTACAGCGTGGTGGTGTCCTCTCAGCATGACCTTTACCTACAGTGCATGTGAGATCACGCTGTGTGGAGGTTGCCATTTTTAAGTGATATACTCCATGCATTGTGAGCTCATATACACAGTACATGCAAGTGTAACCCACGCATCTTCTGGGGGTGGTGTTCTGTCCCAGCTAGTGGTACTGAGACCACTTAGAGAGAAGAAGGAGTCTGCTCTACAGCCTTTAGCTAACAGCCAGTTGGCTTTCAGCTCATGCAGTAGAGGCTCATGCACTAAGCCTCAGAGGTCCCAGGTTCAAACCCGCCCGCCGATGACTAGGGTCTATCAGCGTTACGCAAGGTCACGCTGTTCCAGGCAAACTGGCATCCTCCACACATGAGGGATGGCCATGACCCCATCTGCTGAGGTCATGACCCCATTTGGAATGGCGCCCCACCGTTTGGGAACTGCTATACTAGTGTAAATAGGACAACACCATTGCCAGCACTGTTACAGAAAGTGCAACTGAGGCCTAGGCCAATACCATTAATAAATGAAAAACTATACAGGGCCTTAGTCCTGGAAGTCGATAACTGTTAGTGTCATAAAATTCTTTCCCTTTACCCTGCAGTGTGGTCTGCCCCAGTGTGCACTGATCACAGTTTGGCTGCAGTGGAGGCTCTGGCCCAATGGATGCAGGGCTGGACCTAAGCCACCTGAGTAGATATAATATGATCTGGAGCCCAGCTGTTTGGGGAATTCTAGTTAACTAACAAACTGTTCCTTGCAGTGTGCCAACAGCACTGTTATCATCGCTGTGCTTATGAGAGGAAATACCAATGGGCAGTAGGTTCTATATCAGCTTGTTCTTCATAAGTCACTATAGTGGGGGAAAATCAATATTTTCTGCTTCTCATTTTCTGTATGGCAACTTCTTCCAAATGGGAATTGTTTTGCCTCATTCCTAAGCAACAATCAGTGCAGCCAAATTGTACAGTGATGGGACTTGTATAGATGCCTGCAATAAACAATTATAGCCCTGATTCAGGAAGATACTTAAGCACCTGACTTAGTCCCACTGAGATCAAAAATACTACCCTTGTGCTTAAACTTAGGCACATGCATAAGTACTTTCCTTAATCAGAATGGGCAGCACTCCAAAAACAGAATGGGTATTTTAAGACTCTCTCAGTTACGAATCAAAAATAAACAAGTCATAAGAAAATACTTGTCCTTTCAACATTATGTAATTTTCCTTTAGTCTTCAAATGTTGTTGTAATAATTACATACCAAACACAAATCTGATGGTTGCATTTGTACATGTGTGGCAATGTTATATCTAGAAATGGAAATTTGGGTGGGCCCCTACTTATAGTGGACAAGCAGTGAATAAAGGTCTGAAATCAGAGCAAATCATTTATATTAGACCTTAAGTTTCTTCAGTTTGTACATGTAAAATAAAGTTGGTATATGGAAACAATTGGGACTTCTAACAGATTTGCACCACATGGCCACAACCTTTCAGTGAAATGCTGCTTGCACATAATTTGTTGTATAAGAGGGAAGATCCCACCCAAATATTGCATCACAGTAATTTTGTCTTTGATTGGCCAAAGTCTACTACATATTTTAAAAATAGCATATTTGTTCAATATCTGAGCTGCTGCCTTCAGGGTGCATGGTTAAAATAAATACATCTTTTAAAAGCATGTTAATAAATTTACTTAAGTTTGGCATTTCCACAGGCTCAGATTTGGGTGGCTCTGGGTGCTAATTGGTGGGCCATAGTTCATCCATAGCTACACCCATGATATGGGGTGAGATCCTAACCCCTGCTCCAGCTCCTTTACACCAGATAAAATTGAAGGAGTAGCATAAAAGGGCCCTGAATGCTAGTAATCCATGTAGGGGAGGATTCTCCCAACATAGGCACTGCAGAGACAATTGTAAGGCTGTTCTCTGAGAACCCCCGTATAAATCCAAGTTTAAGGGGTGTCGGGGGAATGGAAGTGGTGGTGTATCAGCAGTGGGGCCACACTCTGCCAACTCTGACTGAAGCTATTATGGGAGAATTTTTTTCGTAACATGATTTAATGTCATTAATTGTGCTGTTTAACCCATTCACAATATCAGGCTAGCTACAGAGCAACAACAAGGGAATAGCTTGAAACTTTAAACCTTCATACTTAAATAATTAATTATAATTAAATTTTATGTTTTTACCTTAAAGCTGCCAGCACGGAATGCATTCTGCTGCAACCATGTCAATTTTGTGAAGCCAGTTTTTGAATGCATGTTCTTTGCACCATTGGTCATTAAAACAGCAAAAATACTTTTTCTTTTTCACTGGGCCACTGTTCGACTGTCCCCTCACCACCGTCACTTATGTTTTGGGTTTTTGTTTTGAACTGGTAGCTAAATAGCTAATGTAATTTTTCTAGTGCTCCCTGGGGAAATGCAGTGAAAAAACAGGCAACTTTTAAGAGTGTACATGTGTGTCAGTTATGGTAGTACTACCGGTTTACATTACGTATTATGTCATTACGCTGCCAAGGGAAGGAAAAACACAGTGAGATGACACCGTTATGTTTTAACAATGAATGAACTTCTGTCTGAATTATGTGCATTCATTATATCAATTTATTTTCTTAAAATATCCTATTAAAATCTCCAGGATTGCTCTCAGTAGTCACCTGGAGATTGATGCCAATTCCGGGAAACTCCCAGCCAATCAGGGAGAGTTGGCAACCCTTGACCAAAGCATTGCAGAGATTCTGGGCAGCACGGGCACCTGCCCCTAGGCCACTCCAAAGAGTCAGCACTAGCTCAGGTGTCCACAGCTGTCTGAGTTATGCCTGTGGCTATGGGAGCCAAGGGGCCACGGCCCTCCCACTTTTGAAAGTGGACAGGCCTGGCCCATCCACTTTTCTCCACAGGCCCAGGCCCCTGCCCCTCCTCTTCCCCCCCCCCCCCCCCAAGGCTCCAATCCCCAGCCAGGCCAGAAGCTGGAGCCCGGCCCTGGAAAGAGCAGCCCGGGTAGCTGTGAGGAGCCATGGACCCTCCACCTGCCCAGGATGGGGGGACCCAAGAGCAGCCCCTGGCCCGTGTCCCTCCCCCCGTGTCCTCTGCCCAGGGCAGATGGAAGGTCTGTGGCTCCCCACAGCTGCCCAGACGGCTCTTACCATGGCCTGGCTGCGGCTCTTTGGCCACTGAGGCCCCGCCCCCAGGCTGAGCTGGGTTGGGGTAAGAACTGCGCGGGCCACTCTGAGGAGCCACAGACCCTCCACCTGCCTTGGGTGGGTGACCTGGGGGGAGAGAACATGGGCCAGGGGCTGTTCTTGGGCTTCGGAGGGAAGAAGAGGGGCAGGGGCGGGGGCAGGTCTCGTAGACCCCCCACTCTTAGGAAGAATCCATTGCCTCTGCCTGGCGCTGCTGTTCCCCATCCTCAAAACCAGTTCAGGTTAGAGAGGGTGAAAAGATGACTTTGTGGCACCTTCCTTCTGGCCTGTGAATTCTGTGTTTCACTTCTAAGAGATGCAGCAAAGAATCTCACCTGTGCTAAGTTTTTATTGTAGTTTCCTTTTGATATATATCTATATATATATGTAGAATTAAACTTTTAAAATCTAAAACCAAAACATATGCAAAACAGTATGAAGTATCTTCCCCCCCAAAAAAACCCATGGATTCAGACTAGGTCATGAAATGTTTATTCTGCTTTATCTATCGTGTTGTTTTCAGGCTAATGTTATGCATGTTGCTGCACTGTAATCAGTTTTTATGTAAACAGTGCATTGTCCCCAGAGTGAGTTTAGAGAAACATACACCCACAGTGTATCCACAGATAATTACAGTTTTAGAAACAGTGTTTAAAGCATTATACCCTGCTCACAGAACGTCAGCAAGATGTACTAAATAGCAGGGCAGAGAAGTGACTTGGTGTAGATTACTAGTTTCATTTTGTTGTTTTACAGGCCCTACATGTCCATTGGAACACTACGTGATCAAGTCATTTATCCGGACTCAGTGGAAGACATGCATGAAAAAGGATACCAAGACCAGGATCTGGAATGTATCCTGCACATTGTTCATCTGTATCACATAGTTCAAAGAGAAGGAGGTAAATCCTATATTTTAGTAAATAACTGAACATTTCGCAGGCATAGATTTTAGTGTAATATTATGAAAATATTGGGCCCAATTCTCCTTCTCACGCCTGTTTTAAAACATTGCAGCTCCATTGACTCCACAAGATGCAAGTGAGAGGAGAATTAAATTCATTGTCAACTATCAGTTATATCTCCTATATGGCTTTGATCAAAGCAGGCATGTTTTAAGTAGTATTTTCTACAAGCATCCCCAGACTGACCTAGTTAAAAGTAGCTAAACTACAGTGAGTGCCCTTAGAACCATCATGTTTACCATTTGCAGTATAAGTTACCATGGTATTGCCAGTATTCCTCATTCTAAGAATAGGGGACACTGTAAATACCTCAGCGCAGTAAATGTCAAGATATTAATGTCTCCTGTTGTATCTAGGGAGCTGGAGCACTGGTGTCAATGTGTTTTTTGTTCTGTTGTGTTTTCTTATAGATTATTTTCATAGTTCTGGTCCCACCAATCCCTTATTTGTAGTTTGAATTGACTGCCTTTGTAGTGTGCTTTAGTAACTGATTTGTGACAGAACTACTAGCATTTAAAAAAGCAGAAGGATACTCAGGAGGAGGCTGTAGGAGAGCAGGTTGTGCAGCTATAGTTGGTGCTCCTTTAGGGGGAGGTACTTTAAGTGCAGTAATTCATGCTCTCAGAGACCAACTGTATCATTCTCACAGCGTAGTTCATCCCCAGTGGCTCAGGCAGTAGGAAACTGAAGGCTAGTTTTGAATTCCAATTCCTGCCTGGGAGTCCATTACTCTGCTAAAAGACCAGGACATTGGTTTCTTTCTGAAAAACATATCGTATTGGTGACTTTCTGTGACACTGTGGAGTGTGGATAGTAATAGTTCCTGAGTGTAACATTAGTAATCACTTATGTCCATGTGTGTAATATTTTCCGTACTTATCCCATTTTTCCCAATCCACAATCCTGCACTCATATTTTTACCTAGGTTAACATTTCCCACGTGAAGAATTTAATGATTGTGTGACCTACTGACCTAAAAGCCATGATGGTTCTGCCCTTTGGGTTTTTGGGACATTTTGGGACATTATCCTGGTTGGATAAATATGAGAAAATAAAATCAAAGTAAATCAAATTTACTTTCATCTCCATTCACATTCAACATTCACATCTGTTAATATAACACACAGCACGAAACATTTTACCAGAAGACAAAACCTGTTAGCCAGAGGTAGAAGAGTCAGAGGGCCCAACTAACTAAATTGAGAATTTAAAATTATAACTATATTAAGTCTCAATTTACGTTCTTTAATGGAAGGTGGGACCAAAAACAGAAGCAGTGAAAGCAGCTAAGCCGTGGCTGTTATGGGCAGCAGCAGAATGGACCCTGGGGAGGAAGTAATTTAAAAATAAACCCAAAACACAATAAATAAAGTCAGAGCTGAATATGAAGGATGGATCTATGTTTTTCCCCTGCTTTTTTTTTATGTTATCTTTCCACTATGAACTCTTCTTCATAGTGGAAGGATATGTTAGACATTTTTTCCAAATAGCAGTTTTAGAAATATTTTCTAAAAGAAAGACCTTTCATATCAAGCATCTGTGCTATAATAGCAATAAGCCATCGCATGGTGTATGTTCATGGGTGCCAACGCTTTCCTGAGGTCTGTGGAAAAGAAACAAGGCCTCAACCATAGATGACTCATGCCTCCCAATATGCAGTGGGACACAAAGTAAAGGGGAGGACACATGATCACCCCACAAGTCTCCTCTGCCCAGTGACCCCACACACATCCTGCCCAGCCCAGGGCCGCCACGTTCTCCCCACATTACCTGGCAGCTGGGCGGGGAGTGGGACAGAGCCACTTCTGCCTGAGAGAGCCTGGCTCTCCATCCGGGTCCTTCTGCCAGGGACAGGGACCGAGCGAGCTGGATCCCCCTCTTCCACGCACCATGCTCGGCCCCTGTCCCCAGCAGCCGAGTCCGGGCAGGGAACAGGCTGCCACTGCCTCCCAGCCAGGCTCTCTCAGATAGAAGTGGCTCCGTCCCGCTCCCTGCCTAGTTCTGGCTGCCAGGGAGAGCAGCCAAACATGCCAGGGGGAGCAGAAGAGGGGGAGGCACAAGGAGATCAGAACAGAGCCTCTCTCCCTCCCTGCTCCCGGCAGGCCAATCTGGGGGGTACTTCACCCCTGCATGCTCCCCCCCCATGCATCATCTCTGCATGCGCCAGTATGACTTGCCTGCTGCTCTCTATCTGAACACATGCAGCTAATTAGAGAGACCAGTTGGGTGAGGTAATATCTTTTCTTGGACAAAGTTCCATTGGTGAGAGAGACAAGTTTTTGATCTACACAGAGCTCTTCTTCAGGTCTGGGAAGGTTACTTAGAGCCTCACAGCTAAATACAAGGTGGAACAGATTGTTTAGCATCGGTAGTTAGCACATATTCTAAGGCAGCGTTTCTCAAACTTGGGGCCCCGCTGATCAACTCTTCCCCCTCCCTCCTAGCACCTCCTGCACGCTAAAAGTCCGGCAGCACACAGGGCGAAGGCGTATCCCTCAGGACCCAGGGGTGAAAGGGGGTCTCCATGTGCTGTCCCCACCCTGAGTGCCAGCTCCACACCTCCCATTGGCTGGGAATTGCGGCCCATGGGAGCTGTGAGAGCAGTGCCTGTGGGCAGGGGCAGTGCACGGAGACCCTCCTGTCCCCCATGCCTAGGGATGAGAGAGGGATGTGCCGGTTGCTTTTGGGAGCCGGAGCCCTCACCCCCTCCCTGCCCCAGCCCAGAGCCTGCACCCTGCATCCAAACTCCCTCACAGAGCTCACACCCCTCACCCCCTCCTGCACCCCAATCTCCTTCCCCAGCCTGGTGAAAGTGAGTGAGGGTGGGGGAGAGCAGGGAGCAGGGCCTTGGGGCAGGGCAAGGACTGAGTGTGGGTGCTTAAGGGTCCCTGAAAAAATTTAAATGACAATGGGAGCCCTCGGGTTGCTAAAGTTTGAGAACCACTGTTCTAAGGGACTATTCAAATGGAGTGGCCCATTAACACTTCTGCAGTCACAGGACCAAAAAAAATGGGGGGAGGGCTAGTGGAGTTACAGATTGTTGTAATAAACCATAATAAAGCAGTAACAATGCTGCACCTAAAGAGCAGCCATTACCGATCGTGCCATATACTACCAAGTGGAAGACCCAGAATCAAGGTCTTGGTCTCTTGCTTCTGAAGCTGGAGGGCTTTCAGTCAGCCTTTCATCACTGCCCTCTATTCCTGCTCTCCTGCCTAACTTTCTATCCTCAGATTTGAACACACGCTTTATACAAATAATTCAAATGACAATATTATAATTAGTCTTATTGTAGGAGTACTCGGAGGCCCCAGACAGGGTCAGGACCTCGCTACACAAGGTGCTTCACAAACACATGGTAAGAAAAGTCCCTGTCCCAGAGAGTTTGCAATCTAAGCAGACAAAGGGACCAGGAGCGGGTTATAACATACCAGCAAAAAAGTCAGAGCCATGATAAACTCACAGCTTGTTTGTTCCATTTCCCCCCTTCCTTCCTCTCCACAAGACAAGCAACATACAAAGGGTGCAGGAGAAGGATGGCAATCAAAAAATATGTGTACTTTTATATGCATTACATACATTTTGCATATGTGCATGTTAATAGACATGATGTACCTTTTTTAAAAATACACATTACTTTACCCAACAGGCTCTCATGTAACCATTATTAGTTTAGCCAATTTCTAGCAACACCTGTGGAATATCTGCAAGCTATTTAAACAATTTACATGTTTTTATTATTCTTAAGAAAAGGAGCAAGATGTATATCTATAACAAACAGCATTTCTCATTGTTTGCTCTTGTCTTTCACATCCCACTCCCTTTGTTTCCCATCCCTTGCTGTATTATGTCTCTGTTAGGGCTGTGCCCTGAGGAGTTTACAGTTTGTCTATATTTTAATCGTCTGTGATTGCTGGGTGCACGTAATAAGGTGCTGTAAGGATTTGTGCTCCACTCCCTAGAGGTAGGGTTGAGAGCCAAATACAGCCTAGAGTAAGCAAGCCTGATTCTGATCTGATTTATACCAGAATAATCCCATTGTCTTCAGTAGAGTTACTTCAGATTTACATTAGTATAAATATAATCAAAATCTGGCCCAGCGGGTGCAACTGCTGTGGAAGTCTCTGGACCATATTCAGTGGTGATGTAAGCTCGCAGCCTGCACCCTCTCCTGCACACAAACTCCCTCCCAGAGGCCAATTCCTATTCCCATTATAGCCAATAGCAGAAATTCCATTTTACTGCACCGGGACTAAGATTCAGCCTAAAATGAGTCAAAGTGGGTGGTAAGAGAACGAAAAATAACTTGCCCAGATTTGGCATTTAATAGATGTACTATCCACATGTAACTTACTCTCTGTGGGGGCAGAAGCAGGATGCAACAGGAAACTCAACTAACCAGCGGGTGCAAGAAAAATCAGGTCTTTTCCACCCCAATAAATTAATTTATGCTGATCGAATCTGAACATTCCTAAACCCAAATTCAGCTCTGGTGCCAGCAGACAACTCCCAGTGTGAGGTGCATTCCCTTAGGCGAGGGGCTGAATTTGCTATCCATATCATTGTTCTCCACGCCAACTTGTCAGGCTCTGGGTTCTACATGGTCAGGCATGGTAGCTGGACGTGGGGTTAGGATTGGGCCACTTTGAAACCATGGCCCATGGACAGGCTGTGGATCAGAACTAGGGTCAGAATCCATGGACAAGCCAAATCAGGATCACAGTCAGAAAACGAGTTGATGCCAGATTGGAGTCAGTCCAAGGGTCTGGGGGTCAGGAGGCTAATGCAAACCTGGAGCGGGGTCAGGGCAAGGCATGAACCAGGCTAAAGTAGATTGGGATAAGGCTGGGGGGCAGGAACAGGAGCCAGATCAAGAGCAGGCTGGAAGCCTAGGAAATCTGTAGTACTTAGGGCCCTACCAAATTTATGGCCGTGAAAAACATGTCCTAGACCATGACGTCTGATCTCCCCCATGAAATCAGGCTATTGTAGGGGAGACCAGATTTCACAGAGCTAGGCGGCCGGAGAGCGGCAGCTGCTGACCAGTAGCCAAGCTGTGAAGGCAGCACAGCCACCAACAGCAATGCAGAAGTGAGGACAGCATGGTATGGTATGTCACCCAGCTCTGAAGGCAGCAGCACAGAAGTAAGGGTGGCAATACCATGACCTTCCTATAACAGCCTTGCGACCACCCCCCTCCACCCCAGCCTGCTGTGAAATTTCTGGTTTAAATATATGAAACTGTGAAATTTACCATTTTTAAAATCCTATGACCATGTAATTGACCAAAATGGACCATGCATTTGGTAGGGCCCAAGTAATATTGCAAAGCAGCAGAAGGGTTCCTGGCCAGGAAGTGCTGTTGCACAGACTGACTTGCAGCTCTGCAGGGTCAGTGAAATACTTGTGCCTGGGGGTCATCTGACCTGGGTCTTGCTCAGGGATAGGCTGCTGCAGCATACTGAGTGGGGAGTCACTGCAGGTTCTGTTGGAGCAGTGAGTCAGGACCAGCTGACAGGTTTCAGAGTAGCAGCCGTGTTAGTCTGTATCCACAAAAAGAGTGAGCTACCCTGGCCTGGCTGCAGGTTTGCCTCACATATCAGATGAGGGGCACTTACCCTTGTTTTCCAACAAGCTTATAATAGCCAGTTTATTTATACTACTGCTGGATTTGGTCCCAGATCCACAAAAAGGACACTGACAGTGTCTTCTCAGCTAGAGGAACCTCATATTGTGTTTATTTATAAAGCCCACACTACAACACTGTGAAGGTGCTCAGGATGCTGTCCAATAATTTTACAATAAAATAAATGAATAGAAACATAAAATATATTAGAAATAATAAATAAAGCCATGGTTAACATTTGATGTTGAAAAGACATGGCCAGTAATCTAGATTAGAGTTAAAAAGTAAATATGGATCTGTAGAGCTTTAATTCCCCATCCTGGGTCAAAATGTGTACGTATTTAGCAACTGTCAGTAGCACTGCAGCCTGGGGCACACTGATCAGTTTATTACATTATAAACTCCCCAGATACCTGTTGTAACCTGCCTAGTGCTTGCCCAGTTTTGTCGGCTTAGGGACTGATGAACCACCAAGCAGGTGAAACTAGTTCATGACTTTGCAGCATTATTATTTTGCATTACGGTAGCTCCAGGAGCCTTTTCAGTACTTGGTTCCCATAGGCCTGGGCACTATACAGACATACAGACAGACCTGGCATATGCTCCAGAGACTTCAGTCTGATAACTATAGTTCTATTTATGCTTTTGTCAATGAAGCTGCTCCACCCCGATCCTCAATTTGCTTATTTTTCAGTGTTTCAAAAGAACATGTGGACTGTTTATTGACCATTTTGCGGGAGCAGAGTGCAATCCTTTCCATGTAGACGGGGCTCATGGGATGTACTTTACCACATGTGCTCAGAACAAATGCCTACTTTTTGTTGTTGAAAGTGGGAGAGGATGATCCAGGAGCCTGTACAAGGAACTGATTTGGTTTTGCAATCAAATTTAGAGTAGTTTTGACAAGAGCTTCCACTTACGATACTCTGGCCAAGAGCACCCAGGCTTAAACATATTAAACATGTGCCATTCTGATAGTCTGGTTATTTTTTTTTTGCTTGATTGCTTTGTTACATATATTCTGTCATGTGACTAAACCAACCTTTTATCTGTGAAATGTCTCTAAATCCATTCTGAAATCCCACAGTTCTCCTTTCACAAACAACTTTGGAGAGATGTTTTCCTGCCATTTCTAAAATGAATATATATACAATATTCAATATTCTTTACACCTGTGTTGTGCAATCAGAGACTAAGGGGAAGTTATAAGGATCTCGTCCTTAACCTCTCTGCCTTAGTTTTCTTATCTGTAAAATGGGGATAATTGCCTGTGTCACCGGGTGTTGTAAGCTTTATTGAAGTCTCCAAAGCACTGAGATACTTTGCTGAAAGGTGCTATGTAAGTGCAAAGGGTTTATCCACATGCAATTGTTGCAGATATAAACTGTGAGGTTGGTTTATTGCAAGCTACACTACCGACTGTTCAGAGGAAGAAATCAGAGCATTAGAAATTAGCATTAATTTTAAATTTACCCAACAGGTAACATTTATATTATGTTCCCTAACCATTATTAAATCCTTACGTTTCTAAGTCTCGTGGAGGGGATGGATGAGGAAGGCATTAGAGGGAATAGGGCAGCGGAAACAAACAAAAATACTAGTATACAGTTAAAGTATAAGTTAAAGCAGAATCAAACCTGGCAATTTTGCCTTGATAAATGGAAGTCACATCTTTTTTTGGAGGGGACCATAGGGGGAGTTTACTAAACAGGTCATGTTCCCTCCATTTCCAGCAATCTTTCCTCTCTTTTGCCTTCTACCACTCTTGTACCATATCTGGTATAGGCTGTAGGTGGGCACAGTCCCCACTCTTAGTACGTGCGCACACACAGAGACCACTTTGGATCCAGAACATCCATCCCAATACGTTCCTGGGGTTCCCTTTTTTATTAACGTAAAAAGAAAGATATAAACATCAGCCTCAGTTACTTCCTGAGTTTAGTTGTTCGCATGGCTACTACTTTCTGTCCCTACCCCAGTTCCCCTTGTCTTAAACAGACACACCAAAACTTCTGTTCCCCTTGGTTGGAGGTCACCAGACCCATGGCATCTGTCTGCTGGGCTGAGTCTGCAGAATAGCACTCCATCTCAGTGCTGTGTTGGGTCGTAGCACCTGGGACACCCTGTCACAAAGAGCCCCCACATTCAGTTATCACCAGTGGTAGAATTCACCCAAATGGTAACTCAAGTGGGAGACAATTAAGCAACTTTCTTTAAAGGAAATCCGCTGATAGGAAGCAATATACATGCCATATACTGAGAGCCAGATAGATCCTCCAGATTTGAGTTCAATGTAATTCTAAGAAATAATAGAACCTAGGACTGAAAAAGTTGTATTTCTCTGTCATTTACGTGCATGTACATATATGAATAATGTCATTGCGTTACTACATATTTTACAATCGGGTAGACAGAAGATTCCAGGAATTCAGCTTACAGTATTACTGATTCCCATTTTCATTTAGCTTGACTTCCCATCAGGAGACTTACTGAGGCTTCTTAAATTACAAAGGCACAGCCCTGGTGGGCCCTGGCACAATTCCAACAATGCCATTGTGTAGTCAGAAGCCTACAGCACCCTTGCAAAACCCTGCCTGCACTTTTCTAACCATAGACCAAAGTCAAGAAATCACACAGCCTAACTTGCTTACTTGACCTTGTTTATGGTGTTATCTGGCAACTGTTCATTTTTGATCAGGCAGCGGAAGCAGAAAAGGTCTTTGTGGATCTCTTTATTCCTCTAGTTTCAGTGGTGTTGGGTTGATCTAGAAATATATCCTCCTTCTCTTCCACCCCCTCTCCCACCTGTCAGACAGTCTGTCTCTCTCCTCTGTAAATGATTGATTGGGAGAAATGTGCTTACCCTAGTTTCTCCCTTTTAAAAATAATTTCTTGTTTTGCACTGTTCTATCAAGCTTAATTTTATTAAAATCTTAATTTTAATAAGGTAGCCTGTATAATGTGAGGAGTATGCCATAATGCTGACATAAACACAATTCCACAATAATAAGCAAATAAAATGCATTCAGATAGGGTTTTTTTACTGATTTTTCTATGAGGAAGAGATGGTAAAAAGATTTATGGGAAAATCTAATTATATAAACAGTGTCAAATGTTATAGAAATTGTGGGTTACCTTTTTATTAAGGGGGCGGAGAGGTTTGCATGCGAAAAAAAAATCTGTGTGCGCACACGTGCTGTACAGGTATCCAGTTTGTGTTAGCTGCCCATTTGTGCATACAGTCTGCATTCACAGTGCAGAGGCATGTGAGTGACATTTCTAACTGGGTCACCAAAAATCTGAGCAGACATCATTCTTACCTGCAATAGCAAGGGAGTCACTCTGTAACTGTTATAGTTTTATATTTTGACTCATTGAATTCTCATTTATTTTCTTAAATTTCCTTTCTCTTTATCCTGTAGGTTGATTATTTTAAAATTCTTATTCAACTTTTAAGGAAGTGTTGCATTATCCCATGGGAAAGTAACATGCCAGGAAAAAAAAAAAGAAATAGATTTACCCAGCTGAAAGAATACATTTGTCAGAGGTGACATGTAAACATTTCAGAAGTGCATAAGTGACTTAGGAGCCAAATCTCATTTTCAAAATTGAAGTGGGATTTAGGAGCCTATTTCAAATAAGACTATGGGATTTAGGATCATAAGTGTCTTAGGCACTTCGGAAAATTTTACCCAGCACCTTGATCTACCTCTTCTACCACACCACTGGGAATTTTGTTTCTGCTTTAAATCGAGGATTGCAGGCACGCAGGAACTTAATTTTCTGTGGTTTCTTGTTTTGTACATTATAGTTCCCTGTTTTGTTTGTATCTTTTTGAAGGCTGGGATGCTGTGATGGACTGGAGAGATGTCTTATCAGGAGGAGAAAAGCAGAGGATGGGCATGGCTCGCATGTTTTATCATAAGTAAGTGTATTCACTTGCTCTTCAGGCAGCCAAGCTTTGGAAGCTTGCAAAAATGGTTTGAGCAGTGATAGTCTTTATACCCCCACACAGTACTGATCGGCAGTTGCACAGGAAAAGAGACTTCACAGTTTGTAAGAGGTGTGTGTATGAGATCTGCTTTTTAGTTTGGGTGATGCTTCTTGTTTCTGCTTTAATTTGTCCCTAAAAGCATTGCGTTTTCCAGACATTACTCTCCTTAGCATCATGAACAAAAATGATCACATTGGGGCAATCCTAGAAATATCGTGGGAAATATCGTCATACGGGGGATGTGAGTTTGAGACCTATCCTTTGGACCTTTACTCTTGGACCACCTGAGGCTGGAAACTCTGCAAAGGCAACACACTCAGCACCTGGAGGGATAGAAGCATCTTGAGTTGCTCTTTAGTTACTTTCTGATACATTAACACTGCTGAGTAATACAAGATCAGCCCTGCACCCAGAAGTTCCACCACCATGCACAGAGCAAGATCAGGAAGCAAAAGCCATTAACACTTATATTGCAGTACTGCCTAGAAGCCAGACAGGTATGGGCCTCACTGTGCTAGGTGCTGTACACACCGATACCAAATAACAGTCCCAGCATGGGATTCAAACCTAGATTCCCTGTTGGGTATTTTATCTAATCAGAACATAAGAATGGCCACACTGGGTCAGATCAGTGGCCTATCTAGTCCAGTCCAGTCCCCTCTCTCTGATAGTGGCCAGTGCCAGATGCTTCAAAGGGAATGAACAGAAAAGGGCAGTTTTGAATAATCCATCTGCTCTCATCCAGTCCTAGCTTTTGGCAGTTGAAAGTTCAGGGACAGTGGCACATGGGGTTGCTATTAGTCAGGCTGGACCTATCCTCCATGGATTTATATAATTCTTTTTTGAACCCAGTTATATCTTTGGCCTTCACAACATCCCGTGGTAATGAGTTCCACAGGCTGATTGTGTGTTATGTGAAGAAGCCTTTCCTTTTGTTTGTTTTAAACCTGCTGCCTGATCATTTAATCAGGTGACCTCTACTTCCCTTTTGCAAAGGGGTAAATAACACTTTTTCTCCGCACCAGTCATGATTTTATAGACCTCTGTCATATCCCCCTTTGTCATCTCTTTTCTAATCTGAACAGTCCCAGTCTTTTTAATCTCTCCTCCTATGGAAGTTCTTCCAAACCCCTAGTCATTTTGGTTGCCCTTCTCTGCACCTTTTCCAATTCTAGTGTGTGTGTGTGTGTGTATGTATATATATATATATATATATATTTTAAGATGGGTCAACCAGATCTGCATGCAGTATTCCAAGTGTAGGCATACTATGCATTTATATACTGGCAATATGATATTTACTGTCTTCTTATCTATCCCTTTCCTAATGGGTCCTAATATTCTGCTCACTTTTTTGAGTGCCACCGCACATTGAGCGAATGTTTTTAGAGAACTATCAATGATGCCAAGATCTCTTTGATTGGCAACAGCTAATTTAAACCACATCATTTTGTATGTATAGTTGGGATTATTTTTTCCAATGTGCATTACTTTGCATTTATTAACACTGAATTTTGTCTGCTGTTTTGTCACTCAGTGGATGACTGGGTTTAGTGAGATCCCTTTGTGACTCTTCACAGTCAGCTTTGCACTTAACTATCTTGAATAATTTTGTGTCATCTGCAAATGTTGCCACTTCTCTGTTCACCCTCTTTTCCAGATCAATTATGAATATGTTGAACAGCACAGCTTCCAGTACAGATCCTTGGGTTACTCCACTATTTACCTTTCTCCATTGTGAAAACTGACTATTTATTCCTACCCTCTGTTTCCCATCTTTTAACCAGTTATTGATCCAATGAGAGGACCTTCCCTTTTATCTTACTTTGTTTAAGGGCCTTTGACATAGGACCTTGTCATAGGCTTTCTGAAAGTACAAGTACACTATATTAGCTGGATCACCCTTGTCCACATATTTGTTTGACTCCTTCAGAGAATTCTAACAGATTGGTGAGACATGATTTCCCTTTACACAAGCTGTGTTGACTCTTCCCCCAACATATCATGTTCATCTCTGTCTCTGATGATTTTGTTCGATGGTAGTCATAGAATCATAGAATATCAGGGTTGGAAGGGACCCCAGAAGGTCATCTAGTCCAACCCCCTGCTCAAAGCAGGACCAATTCCCAGTTAAATCATCCCAGCCAGGGCTTTGTCAAGCCTGACCTTAAAAACCTCTAAGGAAGGAGATTCTACCACCTCCCTAGGTAACGCATTCCAGTGTTTCACCACCCTCTTAGTGAAAAAGTTTTTCCTAATATCCAATCTAAACCTCCCCCACTGCAACTTGAGACCATTACTCCTCGTTCTGTCATCTGCTACCATTGAGAACAGTCTAGAGCCATCCTCTTTGGAACCCCCTTTCAGGTAGTTGAAAGCAGCTATCAAATCCCCCCTCATTCTTCTCTTCTGCAGGCTAAACAATCCCAGCTCCCTCAGCCTCTCCTCATAACTCATGTGTTCCAGTCCCCTAATCATTTTTGTTGCCCTTCGCTGGACTCTCTCCAATTTATCCACATCCTTCTTGAAGTGTGGGGCCCAAAACTGGACACAGTACTCCAGATGAGGCCCCACCAATGTCGAATAGAGGGGAACGATCACGTCCCTCGATCTGCTCGCTATGCCCCTACTTATACATCCCAAAATGCCATTGGCCTTCTTGGCAACAAGGGCACACTGCTGACTCATATCCAGCTTCTCGTCCACTGTCACCCCTAGGTCCTTTTCCGCAGAACTGCTGCCTAGCCATTCGGTCCCTAGTCTGTAGCTGTGCATTGGGTTCTTCCGTCCTAAGTGCAGGACCCTGCACTTATCCTTATTGAACCTCATCAGATTCCTTTTGGCCCAATCTTCCAATTGGTCTAGGTCCTTCTGTATCCTATCCCTCCCCTCCAGCGTATCTACCACTCCTCCCAGTTTAGTATCCTCCGCAAATTTGCTGAGAGTGCAATCCACACCATCCTCCAGATCATTTATGAAGATATTGAATAAAACCGGCCCCAGGACCGACCCTTGGGGCACTCCACTTGATACCGGCTGCCAACTAGACATGGAGCCATTGATCACTACCCGTTGAGCCCGACAATCTAGCCAGCTTTCTACCCACCTTATAGTGCATTCATCCAGCCCATACTTCCTTAACTTGCTGACAAGAATACTATGGGAGACGGTGTCAAAAGCTTTGCTAAAGTCAAGAAACAATACATCCACTGCTTTCCCTTCATCCACAGAACCAGTAATCTCATCATAAAAGGCGATTAGATTAGTCAGGCATGACCTTCCCTTGGTGAATCCATGCTGGCTGTTCCTGATCACTTTCCTCTCATGCAAGTGCTTCAGGATTGATTCTTTGAGGACCTGCTCCATGATTTTTCCAGGGACTGAGGTGAGGCTGACTGGCCTGTAGTTCCCAGGATCTTCCTTCTTCCCTTTTTTAAAGATAGTCTATCTATTCCATTCCAAAGGCAGTAGTGTAGTGGTTCTAGGGTATAAGCCTCACGTGTGTAATTTAATATCAACCTATTTTGAGTAGCTGCCCACTATATTCTTTTGTCAGCCAGAATGGCTGCCTGTAAGCAGCGTAAAGCATTCCCTTCCCTCAGGTAATTGTGGCCTGGGGGGTAAGAGTGTGATCTGGGATTGAGCCTAGATCTCTCGAATGGCAGAGCAATGCTTTATCACTGATCCACCAAGCTGGGCTCCTAGGTAAGGACTTTTAATGTATTTTTATTAGAACTTTGGAGCTTCTATGATATTGTACAGCACTTGCAAACTTCTCACTAATCTGCTGCATGTAGAGTGAAGCCTCTACTCCCATGCACTAGTGGGTTATAATTAAAGACCAAGGCAGTTTTACCTGAGTAAGGGTTTGAGGAGTGGGGCCATTGTGCTGTTGCATACTAGCTTACAGTACTAGATGAGTGACAGTGGGCTCTGAAAACCAGTTATCTCACCCAACAAGCATCATCTCTGTTCTTTAAATTAAGCATTGTATGCAGTGTATAGGAATGTTGTGCAAAAACTAAATGAGGAACACGTTTTCTTTTCTTTTGAAAGACCAAAATATGCATTATTGGATGAATGTACGAGTGCTGTAAGCATTGATGTTGAAGGAAAGATATTCCAAGCTGCAAAAGGTTCTGGGATATCCTTGCTTTCTATCACACACAGACCTTCTCTTTGGTGAGTATATCCAAGTACTTACAATGGGGGGTTATTTTTAGCTTTCTACCAGATGATAGACTCGCTTTTCTTCTGTGCTCCAGTACACTTGTTAAATCAATATCTATGCTCCTTTTAAGATAACTTGACTACAATAATAGACATGGAACTGCATTTAGCATTGATTTTCTCCCTTTTATGTACACCTATTTATTTCCTTTTTTTTAATGCATTTGAATTTTTCACTCTTAATAGCAACGTGCAGATAGTGAAAGAGCCAATTAATTAATACATCATGTCACAGCTGCAGCAAATATCACAATATTATTCTGTAAACATGAAGGGAAAAGATAAATAGAATGGCTACTTCTCAGGCAGGTTGTCCATTGCTTGGAAGAAGAAGATGGCCAATATGTCACCAATATAATCTCCTCCTTTGTCTTTCACAAGTAGGGTGACCAGATGTCCCTATTTTTTTTTTAGGGACAGTCCTGATTTTTGGGTCTTTTTCTTATATAGGCTCCTATCACCCTCCACCCCCTGTCCCGATTTTTCACACTTGCTGTTTAGTCACCCTATTCACAAGGAGGAACAGACCCATCATTTATAGCATCAATTATGCATTCTAATCCTGCAATGTTTTTTACCTCTCAGTGCACCCCCAAGCAGGAAATCTGTTACTAAATGGGAACCGTTAGTTCTCAAGTCCAAGTTCTCCACTGCCACCTTCTTTTTTTATCCTGTGACAAAAGGCTTTGTGCCCTCTTGACCTCACAGTTGAAATATGCTGTATTACTGTCCCATTCCCTTAGCTTCTCTGAGAAAAGGATTGCTTCCGCCATATTCCTCCCTAGTCAGTGAGACTAGTCACAGAGCAGAAAGTAAAGCATGTGTAGGATTGGGGCCTAAATTATGAAAAAAACTCAAATGACAGGAAATCTGGAAAAATAGAAGTTTACCACCCCCAAGCTCAGCTCCCATATTCCACTTATTTTTAAAAGAGATTAGATTATATTAAAAATAAAAAAACGATTTAAATATAAAAAAGGGCAAGCTTATTTTAAAATCACTGGATAAGAAAGCAAGTATCTAGTTAAATATGGGAGTGGGGGAGAGGTGTCTAGCCTACAAGAGAGTGAGACCCCAGAGGGAGCTTCTATGTATTGGTTTGGATTGAAGGTCTTTGGAGGTCTGTGTCCCCACTGTTTTTACTTCTTTTCAGATAATTATGCTGGTCAGGCAGGTTTCCAGTTCCTCTTGTAATCTCCATTTGTTTATCAAAATTATCAACTGATCTGATCGTTTGATAGCAAGAGAGACAAATTTTAATACATCCATTTCATAAACTTGTGGGGAATAAACACTGTGTGTATTGGTCTTGAATGGGAAGAAAGAAGTACCAAATTCTGAGATTTAGACTTAAAACGTCTTCAACTCAGCTATGCTTCCCAGGGTATTGCCAGGCAGAGACAGAAGATCAGATTATGAACTGTTCTCTCTTCCTCAAGGATAACACTGGACAATACCAGTTATTTTATGTTTCATGCAGCAGATAGTCTGAGATGGCTGATTAATGCTGTCTGGGAGAGCAGCCAATTTTCTTCTCAGGACAGTGTCTTCTTTCTAATTTATGTGTCTTTTGGGAGTGGGTATAAGAGGATTGGTTAAACAATCTGTGCTATACAGAACAATGCATGTGAAGTGGTCATTATAATGATACAATTCTATCTCATCTGCTGATTATGTCATAAACGTGGAAGTTTATTAATTTATCAAATCTCCTTTATGGAATTACATGACTTTGATAATCACCACTTTGTGATGTAGTTCGACATCAATAAACTTCCTTTCAATTACCCAGCTCATAACAGCACATCTGCTGGAAACCCCACCCCCCCATGTTCTTAAGTATCTGTATGTGTCTTGAAAAAGTCAATGTGCAAATCTTGTAATATTTCTTTGAGCACACGCCCTGCTGCTGATTGAAAGATCTATGACACCTGTGCTGAGTTGTTTTTTTTTCCACTACTTGCAAATCAAGGGACACTGGAGAACTGAAGGGTTTGGACAGGCAAAGCTTACAGTCAGGGCTTGAAATTCAGGAAAAATGACATGCAACGTAAAATAAATACAGTCGCACCAATAGCATTCTGATGCACTCAGTCCTGCAAAATATCGGGACCTGTGGACTTTCTGGTAGGAAGGTATAATATCACATAGAAAGTAACAAAGAAAATTAAATGGTCTATATGCTCCCTCCATTCTGTGGAGTGGAAGGGGTCATTTTATATAAATGGGGGCTTGGGCTTGTGTAGAGGTCCCATAGCTGTGGAGTTGTGATGTCCTTGTGTGAAGGGGACTCCCTGCAGCATGAGGCATTCTGCTCAGGTAAGCGTACATAGAGAGCAGCTGCCGATTCTCTTCAGGTGGGTGGGCAGGAGAGAAGGATTTTCCTTGGCTGGTTGAGGTGGTGTAGAGGTCTCGGCTGCTTTGGTGAGTGCAGCCAGGAAAGAGGGCTCCCTGCTGCCATTCCCCTATGACAGAGAGCCCCAGATGCTGCTGCTGTTACAGTATCTGAAGAAACAGGGCTTTGCCGGGCAGCACAGCCTCAGCCACCATTGCCATTCCTTGTTGGGCAGCCAGGAAGTGGGAGACAGCAACCTCCACCCCCTGAAGCCAAAGGCCCTGGGGTAGCACCCCTAATAACCCAGTTGAGGGTGCCCACCAGCACCACCTCAGCAGGGAGCTCTGAGAGGGCGGGGGGCTCAATTGCTGCAAACCGTGGCTTGTCTTTGTCTACACTCAGGGGTCAGCACCAGTGCAGCTACGTAGACTGCTGACCGGCAACTGCTGAATCCCTGTGTAGGCAAGGCCTTAGGGTAAGTCCCAGTGACTTTCAATGAGACTTAGGCTACAAAGTTCTGAAGTCTCTTTTTGAAAATGGGACTTAGGCTTCCAAGTCACATACTTGCTTTTAAAAGCTTTTCCCAGTGACTGTAAAAACGGCCCATCCTCAGCCATGGTGGTATTGCAGCGTGAAGATGTTTTATACAAAAGTGCCTGGCTCAAAGTCTGCCTTAAGGCACTTAACACCCAGGAACCTCAAACCTTACTTACAAAAATGTCCCTAAAGCCATTACTAATATTTTAAATTCTTCTGCAGGAAGTACCATACTCACTTGTTGCAGTTTGATGGAGAAGGAGGCTGGCGTTTAGAACAATTGGACACTGCTATCCGCTTATCACTCAATGAGGAAAAACAAAGACTAGAATCCCAGCTTGCAGGAATTCCTGAAATGCAGCAGAGACTGAATGAACTTTGCAAAATCTTGGGAGAAGATTCAGTGCTTAAAACAATGGATAAAGAGGAATAAATATCTTAATTTATGTTTGATATTTTTAATTATTTTTAGTTAAAAGCTTTATAAATTTAACACTTGTTTGCATGCATTGTGGTAGGCTTAGAGCATAGAAAAAAGTAGTCAGCAAAAAATAGGGCTTTATAAGATTTTAGCATTTTGGTATTAAGGAAGAACGTAGTTTGAACCCTGAAAAGTAGATCAGCAAATGCACTTTGTACAAGATTAGTCATGAGAGCTTACAGTAATTCCTAGTGAAAGCCCAATTCACCTTTGTTACCGGCACAGTTAGATGTGCTTGGTGAATTCTTGCTTGGGAGTTGATGGGCAGAATGTGCTCTCATGACAGAATGCCCTGTGCATATGATATGCCTGCTAAACAAAGCAAATCTGGCAGCATGGAGCAATGCAAGGCAGGTTTTGGGTGAGTATGCACATGCATGCAAAAATCTAGTTTGGGTACAAGGAAACATTTTCCTGTCTATGTGAAACCGATCTGTTCCTCAGCTGAGCTGTATGCATGTTGTTAGTTGCATTTCCCTAGGAAATAACAACATGACAGGCAGCCCAGAAAATAACTGTCATAACAGCAGCCATCCAACTGTCCTTTCAACCAATTAACAGGGCTTTAACAAGACAGATAATACACATGTAGAGTACAGAATGCCACAATGCATAATTTAAGAAGCCTTTTTTCCTCAGGACATGTACATTAATTCCTAGTAACCTTTCAAGGGATTATGAATGTGAATGCCCATTATACAGTATACTCTGGTAGGCAAGGCATTGGATCCTGAGTCAGACTCAGGTTCTGTTCCTGGCTCTGCCACTGACCTGCTGTGACCTCGAGCAAGTCACTACCCCTCTCTGCCTCATTTCCCTATCTATAAAAAGAGGATAAGACGACTCACCAGTGTAAGGCACTTTGTGATCGATGGATGAAAAGACCTATCTAAGATCCAGGTCTTTTTATTAATGCACCCTTTAGTTTTCATAAGCTACCACCCTGATAATAAAAATGCCCAGCAATTAGAGTTCTTTAAAATGTTACAGCCCTGTGTAACCATCAGTTAATGCCCACAGCCCCTCAGAAAGGTGAATAAACATTGCTATCCTCACTTACAAATGGGAGAACACACAAGTTTGCAGCCATGTTTTCAGAAGTCTCTAATTTTTTTTTACCTCAGTGGGAGCTGTGGTTGTTCTGAACCTCTTGACAGTCAGCCTGAAGGTAGCTCAAATGCAGCATGCTTCTGGAAACATTGACCTTCTTAGCACCTCGCTCAAGGCCAAACATGCAGTGAGTCAGGGTGAGAGACGGGAATAGATTTGAAGCGCTCTCAAGTTCCAGTTCCTCGAGAACACAGTGCCTTTGACCTTCCAGATAAAAGGTTTGCTGCATCCATATTTTACTTGACAGCAGCACAAGGGTAGATGAGACAGGATGAAGAGAGAGTGCAGTCCAGAAATGTGCAACAATCCCTTCCCCTTCTGGTACAACAGGCCACTCATAATGGACAGCTCTGGAAGGTAGAATAGGAAGGGATGGCTTTTGAAAGTGTTTAGTCTGCTTTGAGGAAACAAGAGAGGCTAAGCAGAGAGAAATTGGATCTGAAGTTTGGTGGGTCTGTTTTAAAAGGAAAACAGTTAATTGTTAGGGGATTGCTGTGTGACCGGTGCTTTGCAGGCTGACAAAGCCCCGTTGCAAAACACAGGCGATGTATTAAGGCTCAGGGAGGGTTTAGGCCATTTGCTTAGCTGTAGTCACTGCTAGCTCTTCCATGGGGTACTTCAGACTGGAGTTGCATTGACATTAGTCGCAGAGACGGAAGCTCAATACGCTTGTGCTAGAAAAGACTCCAAAACGCCAGCAGTTTGCCACTGCCCTTAGCTGCGGTTCCTGTCAGGAGATCAGCTGTCATTCCTGCTAGTGCTCCACAGAGGACTCCAGCGCCATCCTGACTGTGCCCCATTTCTGGTTAGCGCCACCCACTTTTCACAGTTCAAGAATAGTTGTTGTTTTGTGGCAACGCAGCCACCTAACAGACATTTATCTGTACCTAGAGATTGCAGCATCTGAGCCACTCACAATCTGTAATATCCTTAGCCTCACAACACCCTGTGCAGGGGAGAAGTGCATTGTACAAAAAGACAATGTGACTTGTTCAAGGTCCCAAAGGAAGGGTGGGGTAAGCAGGGAATTGAACCCTCAGTGAGATCAGCCAGCCAGCTAGCTCAGGAGGCAGGAATGATACATGACCCCTCACCCCTTGTCTCTGCCTCTGTGGGCACTGCCCTTTCAGAGTCATTTCACACCATGAGTGTCGAGTCTCAGCAACAGGGTGTGCAGAAGACCCCTCCTTGTCCCACATTCTCAAAAGGTGTTTAGGCTCCTAACTTCAATTAATTTCTCTGGAAGGTGGGAGCCTACATATCTTCAAGGGACTGGGCCCTTGTGCCTATTTTTCCCCTTGCACGCCCATGCAGAGCTAGCCCCAGCTGAGCTCATTGGTTTAAGGAATTTCATGTGCTAAAATCATAATGGAACCAGGGCCAGATGCTGGATTGTGCAGAGCACTTCTGGGTGGGCTGTGAACACCCTCAAACCCTGTTCAAATTAATGGAAACTCAGGGTACTCAGCACTTCACAGGATCTGACTACTACAGGAGAAAAGGCCTTGAGCAGAATTAATATAATCTCAGGAATGGGGAAAGGTGTTATCTGGAAAAAAATTTAAAATACAAATTATCCAGCAAAACTAATTCATTGAAGGTCAGGGGTTTGTTTTGTTTTAAACATGTTTAAAAACAGTCTCTGCTCTCTGGCTATTAACACTGTAACTGCAATGAATGTTTGCTTTACTGATCAGTTTTGGTTCTATGCTAATTTCATCATTTAGGGCTGGATTCTAGTCTCATAGATCAAACTCCATTAAAATCAAAGGGAGTTGTGTTTGCACGAGGAAAGCAGGATTGGAGAATTTGCAATAGTAACTTCCTCCCTAAAGCCACTAAAATGATTTTAATTCTATAATATCCTTTCGGTAAACTCAAATTTATCTTTGCGCATGTGCAAGTCTTTTTATAAACTTATGTCCAGAGGTTTCAACAATATAGGGTATAGAATGTTTATAAAGTTTAAAATGAATGAATTGCTCAATCAAAGTTGTCTTTGTTCTGTTTACATTTGGTTTAATGCCCTTTAAAAGCAGATCATTTTTAATGCAATAAATTATGCTTTACAGTTGTAATTTATTTCAACACCAAATAAATTCATGGCATTTGCTTTACAATTGTACTGTTATTTTTGAACCATTCAAAAAGCAGTCCAAGGAGCACGTGAGATCTCTGCCTGCACTATACTAAGAGAGCACCCAGATAGGGCTGGAGTGGCACTACATTCCTGAAAGAGGTAAAAACTTCATCGGATTTTTCAGTTTTTGAAGAGAGAACCTGCATTTCCTTCATAGAAGAGTAAAGGGCTCAGATCCACAAAGGTACCTAGGCACCGAATGCTCCTTGATTTCAAAGGGAGTTAGGTGCCTAACTATCTTTGAAGCTGTGGGCTTTGCTGTCTAGGACAGACTGAAGTGACAGGCTGCTGCTTGGCTTCTCACATCCCAGGCCAGCCAGCTTTAGGTTGGAATTGATCTGTGACAGGAATGTAGCCACCATTTGCAGTGAGGTTTAAGGGAGAGGGTTTGACACTGTGTGAGAGCAGCACAGGCAGGATCAGCTGAAATTAGCGAGAGGAGTCTCAAAGGCTGTCAGGGCAAGTTTTAACCCTACGGCACCAGCATGAACTACTAGTATCGGGACTTTCCAAACATCCCATACAAACAGGGCCAGATTAAACTTTTGTGGGCCCAGCGCCAAACCTATTTGTGGACCCCCATGGAGGCAATGGAGCATGGCGGGGAGAGGTCAGTCCCCAGAGCGAGGGGCCAGCCAGGGGCAAGGCATGGCAGGGACGGCCCCAGCCCAGTGCGAGGGCACTATTTATACACTGGCAGTTGCCAGAGACAGTGGTCCGCCCGACCCTGTGCTACCAGCATGCCCCTTCCCCTTGAGGCATGCTGGCAGCACGCAGCTCGGGCCACGCAGCCCCCCTGCCCATGACCAGAGCCCCCACTTGACCCACTATGCCCAGCGCCCCACCAGATCCCCTCCTCACGAATGCACAGCACCCTGCACAACACCACCCCTGCCACAGCCCCACCACAACTGCCCGGCACCCCACACAGACCCCCCACTCCCTAGTGCCCCAACACACACATCTACCCTGCCCTCTCACAGCCCAGTACCCATCCCCCCACCAAGAAACTCCCCCACACTCTGCCTCCTGGCGGCAGTCACCCGCCCTGCTGAGAGGCAACTCTGGCACGATAAGCCAGACCAGGGCCTGCGTCGGCCGGGCTCCCTCAAGACCACTTGCCTGGAGGGACCCAACTAAGCCCCCTACACTTTGTTCCCGCCCCCCACTGGCTGAGACTGTCCAGGCTTCTGCACCAGTCCCAGGCGGCTCGGCTCAGCTCCAGGGAGACAGGCGGGGCCTCACAGGTGGTGGGAAGCAGAGACTGCCTGGAGCCGGATGTGCACTGGGGTCCGGCAGAGAGGAGCAGGGGAGTGGGGCCAGGGGGCGGAGAGGAGTCCCCACCCAGCCGGCAGGCAGGCCAAGAGGAGCATTTGGTGGGCAGGGGGAGTGAAGTCTTGGGGCTCAGTGCAGTGCAGGCTGGGGCCCCTTCTGAGCATGGGGCCAGCTGGGGCCATTGTAAACCCAGCACTGCATGCAAACTACTTGCTCAACACATTTGCTGTTGTGTTGTGGACACCCTGAGCCCATGCCCCAAAGGGTTAACTAGTCCTAAAAGAGACAGGACACTCATGAAAACCCCCTAAGCTTATTTTTACCGGCTTAGATTAAAACTTCCCAAGGTACAAACTATTTTACCTTTTGCCCTTGGACTTTATTGCTGCCACCACCAAGCATCTAACAAATATATAACAGGGAAAGAGCCCATTTGGAAACATCTTTCCCCCCAAAATCCTCCCCAAACACTACACCCCCTTTCCTGGGGAAGGCTTAATAAAACTCCTCACCAATTTGCATAGGTGAACACAGATCCAAGCCCTTGGATCTTAAGAACAATGAAAAAGCAATCAGATTCTTAAAAGAAGAATTTTAATTAAAGTAAAAAGAATCACCTCTGTAAAATCAGGATGGTAAATACCTTACAGGGTAATCAGATTCAAAACATAGAGAATCCCTCTAGGCAAAACCTTAAGTTACAAAAAGACACAAAAACAGGAATATACATTCCATTCAGCACAGCTTATTTTCTCAGCCATTTAAAGAAATCAGAATCTAACGCATATCTAGCTAGATTACTTACTAAGTTCTAAGACTCCATTCCTTTTCTGTTCCCGGCAAAAACCGCACAGACAGAGAGAGCCTTTGTTTCTCCCCCCTTTCAGCTTTGAAAGTATCTTGTCTCCTCATTGGTCATTTTGGTCAGGTGCCAGTGAGGTTATCCTAGCTTCTTAACCCTTTACAGGTGAAAGGGTTTTTCCTCTGGCCAGGAGGGATTTTAAAGGTGTTTACCCTTCCCTTTATATTTATGACACCCCTGGCCCCAGATCTCCTGAGTGAGCAGCTCCGGGGAAGGCCATATCGAGGCTTGGGGGAGGCGAGTGGGTGAGGCAGATTGGAAATGAATTCATCTATCACATTCTGGGGTGCAATCCAGACTTGTGAGGGGTGGTGTCACCATCTTCTCCCTGCAACTTGGGTGCCTCACAATGCTTTGTTGTTCTAACTCCCATTCTGGACTGCCCACAAACAGCCAGAGAGCATGCAGGTCACACCCTGAGTGTCTGTGTATAGCTACAGCCCTGGTACAGCAACACTGACCCCAGCAGCCTGTCAGCAATGCACCAGCCACACTCTGGCTTCCATCAGCCTTTGTTACTACTTGCAGGGTGACCCCAACCATAGGCACTGACCTAGGAGTCCAGGAGGTGCTAGAACCCTGCTCCACCCCTAGGCCCTGCCCCCACTCCACCCCTTCCTCCAAGTCCTCTTCCCGCCTCAGGCCCTGCCTCTGCTCCGCCCAGACCCCACCCCACTCCACCCCTTCTTCCAAGCCCCCATCCCACCCCCAGAAGGCACATACTCGGTGCTGGGGCTGCAGACCAGGGCAGCAGCATGCAGTGCTGGCAGGAGGGGGATGTAGCCAGGCGGACAAACACCGAGCCAGGGTTGGAAGTCTCAACCTGTGGATTTGGGTGAGCCTTGTTGGATGCTAAGTGGGTGGGCTGCAGCCCACGTGGGACTATACCCCTCACCTCTTTCTGCCCCCACCCCACCTCTTCCTGAGGCACTGGGAGAGAGGGGGAGGTGCCAACCTGCAGGGTTGCCAGTGGGTGCTGAGTAAACACTGGGGGTTTTTTTTGGGTGCTCCAGGGCTGGAGCACTCATGGTGTTGGGTGCCTATGACCCCAACATACTCCTAGTCCTGAATTTTCAACAAAACTTGTGTTCTGCACTGTCCGTCCCTCTCCTGGGCAGTTCAGATATTAGAGGTCCGTTGCCCCTGGAAGGGTTCAATATGCCAGTTTGTTATCTTAATTGGAGTCACCAAACAATTCCATTTAAACACAACACTGGATTAGTTTTGATTAAAGAATAAAGCAAGTTTATTTAACTACAAAGAGATTTTAGGTGAGTACATAAGGCACTAAAGTCAGAAATGGTTACAAGAGAAATAAAGATAAAATGCTTTCTAGTAACTAAATTTTAACAAACTAGATGTGGCTCAAGATAAAATCCTTACCCCATGCTCTCAGCAGCACTGCTGATCACGTCAGGATCTGCCTCCAAAGTTGAAGGGGCTGGTTCCTTTCTTCTCTTAGGTGAAAGAGCAAGGGAGCAGCAGAGAGAGTGAGTACCTAGGGTGTGTTTGCCCCTCAACTTTATATTCCAGTCACTCTTTCAAATGTATTTTCCTGAGGATTACCCCTGGATAAAGTTCCTTCCCTCTGTGAAGATGGAGACATGGGGTCTTATGGTAAAAGAAGTTCCATGTTGTTGTTTGCTAAAATGCAGATTGACCTGTTCCTGCCCCTGACCTCCTACTTTGCTGCCAAAGCATGGTCACCTGACCACTGATTACCAATCAGCTTTGATGACACCTGGCTAGCGGCGTCATCTTGTCCTTTATCTTTGAGAAACAGGTTTACCGCATCCCAGGACTTGTCTGGTAAACATATTTCAGTCATAATTTCAGCTTGTGTTCCCAATTGTACTTATAATGTTTCTACATACATACTGACCAGCAACCTATTAGTTTTCACATGACACCTCACAAGGCACTGGAATGGGTCACCTAGGGAGGTGGTGGAATCTCCATCCTTAGAGGTTTTTAAGGCCCAGCTTGACAAATCCCTGGCTGGGATGATTTAGTTGGTGTTGGTCCTGCTTTGAGCAAGGGGTTGGACTAGATGACCTCCTGAGGTCCCTTCCAACCCTGATATTCTATGATACTATGATTCTAAGGCATATTTTGTACAAAGATTATTATAATGGTGTGAATACAAGGGTGCATTCGGTCTCACACCACAACCAGTTAAGCCGCAGCCATAGCTCAGTGGTGTAGTGGTTAAAAAAAAAGAAGTAGGTAAACCTAAATTAAATTCCACATTCCGCAAATAAGTAGTAGGTAAATGCCATTTACTCTTGACTCCACGACTCCACAGCCATTTCATAAAGTTCAGGTGCAAAAAATGCATTAGAGTACAAGTATGTTTCGTCACACATCAAAGAACATAACGTACTATATTATTAAATCACAGATGGTAAACATAGAACCAGAGCTCCACATTCTAATGAGTCTCACCATCCATGTTTTGACAGGCTTCCCCAGGCAAAGAAGATCAAAAAACTGTGTACTGTCTTGTGGCTTAAACGCTACAACTGTAAAAGAAACTGTTCTGGCCCTCATCACTCTGAAGGCATGATACTCACACTGAAGAACTTAATTGCTCAGGGCATTGACTAAATATAACTCAGCAGAAAACAATATTAAACTGCCAGAGAGACTAAAAAAAAAAAAGTTTATGGGTAATCTACAAATTCTGGTTATTCCATGAATAGAAGCATATCTCTAAAGACACTCCCCAAGCAGTGTCCAAGAACTGCCCAATTGTTACCATGCCCTTTTAATGTTTATGTATTTATATTACTTGATGTATGTATTAGTAATATATTAAAATATGTTTATTAACTTCAAATTGACTGGGTGTGTTTGTTTGGCTTATACTCTCATTTAAAACTAAATATTTCCAGACATTGTCAAGTTCTTTTTAAAACCATTTTCATTCAACTATTCATTGTTTGTTAATTAATTAGAATTTCATAAATAAATTTTTTTCCCAGTTGATTTTGCATATTTCAGCTGTCAAAACTGACCTTTTTCCCTTGTGTTTTCAATGGACATTGGAAATAATAACACACACACACATTATATATAAATATTCCTTTTTTCCTGTTAGTACCTTTAACCATAAGATGACATAATGATGACAGAATCTCATTTGTAGATTAACACAAGAACCAGGAGCAAAATCCCTGTGTGTGTCTGGGTAAATCCCACATAAAAGTTGCATACTTTGAAAAATGACTTGCAAATGGAGTTATGGGGTTTTTTTACCTACATTTCAAACCTAAAGGACATTATATTCCAGATCTTCATAACTGTATTAAATAAAAATTGTTAAATGAATTTCACCATACTTACAAAACCTAAGCAGGGTAATGCAACAGAAAGCAGGATGTAAAACATAAAGACAGAGAGGAGCAAAACTATCAATAATGTTCAAACACCCTTGCTCTTTATAACTCTATTACATGTACTAAAGGGTTCACTGACCTTATGTGTCTCCTCTGCAGGAGTTTAGGACCAGGAAGGGCCTGGTACTGCAAGTTGTTCTGTAAGACATTCTTTCCCAGGTAAGTAGTTGCACTGAAGGTCAGAAATACACCTGTGAGTAAAAGTTTGCAGGATTGGGCCCTAGATAGGTATAATAAAGGATTTGATGACTCTTCCATTGGCCCACCCATTATACCATGCTGGTTGATCTGGGACGAGCACAGAGCCTATCCCTATGACAACTCAGTCTGTTGCCCTCCCCACTACAAAAAGCCTGCCTGGGGCCACTACAGGAGTTAGGCAGCATGCATGGCTGTTGGTTCTGGGGTGAATGTCACTGTACTCTGCCAATGGTGAATGTGACTGTGTGCCTGTTCATTATCTATTCAAATTAATAAAACTCTCTGAGAAAGCCATACCCGATGGAACAAATATTTCACAATTATTATTATTAAACATTTGTATTGCAGAGACGCCCAGCGACTCCAGTCAAGAGCAGGACCACTTTGCACTAGGTACTCACACACACCCCAGCAAATTCCCAGCCCCAAATAGCTAATGTCCAGATCCTGCACATACTTAACTTTGAGGTCAATGGAACAAATCACATTCTTAAAGGTATGCACATATGAGGGTGTAGGCAGATGGATGCAATCAACTGTATACATCATCTTGATTTATTTTAAATTAGTCAGTCAGAATCCCCTTAAGAATTTTAAGAAATAATTCTAAAACTATTCAGTGAAATGGTAGCTAGTAGTAATAAAATAGTGGTTTACTATGAGAATAGTCACAACAGAGTTTTTTCCATTGACTAATCAATTTTCAGAAGCCATTTATTCCTGCAGTTCAAGAGTGGAATGACAGTTATACAACCCATAACCATAAAAACAAGTGAATTTTCTGGAATCTTCTTTTAATCCTTTACAATTGGTTACCAAAATCACAGAGGTACTTGTTATAATAGCCTCAGGGAATGTTTATAAGTTCGCACACAAATATATTTGATACTTTGAAAATAAAATTATATTCCTGTTTTCAGCTACTTCGGTTAACAACGACCATTTGTAAAATTATAGCCACAGAATCAAACCATTAAAAATCCTTATTTTCCATGATGGTGCAAAATGAGCAAACTATCAGACGCTTTTACAGTCTCTTACTAGCCTATTTTTATACTGTAATCATGTTACAGAGAATTCAGCCCTTGTCTAATCGCTAATCTTCACTTATGTATGTGCCATATGGCACACTGCTGTGCATCAGAGGATAAGGGCTCCCTGTTTATTAGATCCTTCTTATTTAGATTATTATGGTGCATAAGGAGTCATTAAGGTATTTCATACAAAGGTTAAAGCTGGCTGAATGTCTGTCAGCACGTCCACTGTTAAGGCTCACTTCCTAGGTTTCTGAGTGATGGCTATTTTAATTTCTCTTTCAAATTATTGGCAAACAGTCTCAACCTGAAATAGTATTTATTAGTGACTAGGAAAAAATTTGTTTTAAAATACATTTTAGAGAGACTCAAAGGTGTCTGTTTCTTAAAAATGAGATTGTTAGTCACCCCCAAGATGAAACAAATAGATTTCCTCTTATACATGTGCACTTACTTTATTTGCAATGCTCTTTAATAAGCATAACTGAATTGAAGTTGTGAGGGATTATGGAATATCAGATGAAGGATCAAGTATTGTGTAATAGGTAATAATCTTGCTTTTTAAAAACTTCACTAAATAATTACATCTTGCATTTAGTTGTATTCCATTACTTATCCAGTGCCCAAATTGTATCTTCATTTTGGGTGTGGAATCAGGCCCTTAACATTTACAGATTACAGTAGAACCTCAGAGTTACGAACACCTCAGGAATGGAGGTTGTTCATAACTCTGAAATTAGGGTTGCCAACTTTCTAATCACACAAAACCAAACACCCTAGCCCCTGAGGCCCTGCCTCCTGCTTGGTACGTTCCCCCTCCCTCAATGGCTCGCTTTCCCCCACCCTCACTCAATTTCACTGGACTGGGGCAGGAGGTTGGTGTGCAGGAGGGGGGAGGGCTCTAATTGGGTGTGTGGGGCTCCTGGGTGGGGCCAGAAATTAGGGGTTCAGGGTGCAGGAGTGGGCTCCAGGCTGGGGGGTGGTGCCGAGGGATTCGGAGTGCAGGAGGGTGCTGTGGGTCGAAGAAGGGGGTTGGGGTGCAGGAGTAGGGTGCGGGCTCTGGGGTGGGGCTGGGGATGAGGGGTTTGGGGTGCAGGAGGGGGCTCCAGGTTTGGGGGGCTCAGGGCTGGGACAGGGGGTTGGGGCTCGGGGTTGGGATGCGGGCTTACCTCAGGTGGCTCCCGGTCAGTGACACAGCGGGGCTAAGGCAGGCTCCATGCCTGTCCTGGCATCACACTGTGCTCTGGAAGCAGCCAACCCATCCAGCTCCTAAGCAGGGGGGCCATTGAGCTCCGTGCTTTGCTCTCACCTGCAGGCACTGCCCCCCACAGCTCCCATTGACTGTGGTTCCTGGCCAGTGGGAATGCAGAGCTGGTACTCAGCATGGGGACAGTGCGCAGAGCCCTGTGCCCCGCACCGCGTAGGAGCTGAACCTGCTGGCCACTTCCAGGATGCAGCGCGTTGCCAGGACAGGTAGGCACCAGTCTGCCTTAAACCCGCAGCACCGCCGACTGGACTTTTAACAGCCCAGTTGACAGTGCTGACCGGAGCCACCAGGGTCCCTTTTCAACTGGTTGTTCCGGTCGAAAACTGGATGCCTGGTAACCCTATCTGAAATGTTCGTAACTCAGAACAAAATGTTATTGTTGGTCTTTTAAAAGGTTACAACTGAACATTGACTTAATACAGCTTTGAAACTTTACTATGCAGAAAAAAATGCTGCTTTTAATCATCAAATCTTTTTTAAAAACGTTCCCTTTATTTTTTTAGTAGTTTACATTTAACACAGTACTCTACTGTACAGTACTTGGGGTTTTTTTTTTAGTTTGTTTGTTTGTTTTTGTGTCTCTGCTGCCTGATTGCGTACTTCCAGTTCCAAATGAGGTATTGGTTGACTGGTCAGTTCATAACTCTGGTGTTCGTAACTCTGAGTTTCTACTGTACTTACTGCTGTGAAAGGCCTAATGAAAGCCTAGGGTTGGATACTGAAGCTAGACAAATTCAGACTAGAAATTAGGTGCACATTTTAACAGTGAAGTAACTGACCCAGGGAGGTAGTGCATTCCCTATCACTCGCAGTCTTAGTCACTGCTGGCTATCTTGCTAAAATATATGCTACAGCTCCAATAGAAGTTATAGGTTTAATGCAGAAATTATCTGATGAGGTTCTTTGGCCTCTATTATTTTGAAGATAAAACTAGACTAGACCATCTTTAAAATCTATGAAATCTGAGGCAGCATCATTGAAGTCAGGGAGGTATCAGCATACCATACTTCATAGGGGAGAAGTACAACAAAAATACGGAACACAAAGTTGTTTACAATTAACTTTAAAATCCAGGGAAAAAATTAAATATTAGAAGGGAAGAGATCAAGTCTAATTTAGAGATGCAGCTCTGGAGGATGGTTCTTTCCTGCCATTGATCCTGACAGGATGTCGATGAGTAAATGATACTCTTTCTTCATTCAATCTCACTCATTTTACATGTGCTTAATGTGTCATTTCCAGATGAGAAGCTGCACTCTTCTGTATCAGAAGTAGAATTCTAGAATGTCTAGTGCTGCATTTCCAAAAGTCCACATTTGTAGAACTTAAAGTATCTAAACCAGCCACGTGCTGGGTATCTGCTCCAACAATCTAGTTCTCCTGATATTTCTGAAAAAAGAAAAGGAGTACTTGTGGCACCTTAGAGACTAACCAATTTATTAGAGCATAAGCTTTCATGAGCTACAGCTCACTGATGAAGTGAGCTGTAGCTCACGAAAGCTTATGCTCTAATAAATTGGTTAGTCTCTAAGGTGCCACAAGTACTCCTTTTCTTTTTGCGAATACAGACTAACACGGCTGTTACTCTGAAACCTGATATTTCTGAAAGATGCTTTGGAGTTTTTGCTGGCTGCTAGTTTGGTGAGGAGGGTTGGCTGCACGTTTTCCTAAAATATGAGGCATTTTCAGGTAGAAATTATTCTTTTTCACTTTGCGTGCACTGTAGTAGTAGCCATGTCAGTCCCGGAAATTAGAAAGACAAGGTTATATCTTTTATTGGAACAATTTCTGTTGGTGAAAGAAAGACAAGCTTTTGAGCTCACACAGAGCTCTTCTTCAGGTCTCTTCTTCACTTTGTTAGCCTTAAAGCTGACCCCCAATCCTTGCTGGCCAATGTTCTCTTGAAAAGTAGAAGGTAGGTCTGTTTGATGGTGCCCAGTTAGACCTTATCTTACATTCTTGCAGTTTCTACCAGCAAATGCACATCCCACATACAATTGTACTTTAGGAGGTACTTTGGCCAGAGAGAGAGTGAGAATGACTCTGTGGCCTGGAAGAGCTAGGCTCCAGTCCCACTCATCCAATTACTCTTCATTTATATACAGTAGAACAACTTCAACAAGAGAGACTGAGGGAGTCCCACATCAGCATATCCCGTAGTTTGGTGGTTTTACCAGTTATCTAGACTGTGGAAGACTCAGGTTCAATTTCATCCTCAGGGAGTGGGGGAGAAAGGATTTCAACAGGGGTCTGCCACTTCTCAGGGAGTGCTCTAACCACTGAGCTATGGGAGATCTGAGGCAGGGCTCCCCTAATCTCTTCTGTTGAAGCTGTTCCATTGTGGATACCTAATGAAAGAATAATTAGAGCGGGAGGACTGGACCTCGGGTCTCCTGCTTCCCAGGTGGGTGCCCTAGCCACTGGACTACTGAATCTGTCTGGCCCAATGACTGTTCCACTGTAGATAAATACTTAAAGAGTCATTGGGCCAGAGAGAGGCTGAAAATGATTTTGAAGTCCAGCGGCTTCGGGCACCCACCCGGGGGGGCAGAAGAGCCAGGGCTCAGGTCTCCTGCTCCAGTTATGCTTTCAGTATTTATCTGCAGTGGAACAACTTCCACGCTAAGGGACCTCCCACCTCGGAATATCCCATAGCTCAGTGCTTAGGGAACTATCCTGAGAGGTGGGAGATTCCTGTTGAAATTCTTTCTCCCTCTCAGGCAGAGAAGGGGGGAATTGAACATGAGTCTCTCATATCCCACGGGAGGGCTCTAACCCTAGGGCTGAAGGTTATAACGTGGGCATGTCTTCCTCCGTCCATTTTGTGTGGAGTGAGGCAGGTGCCTAACTCATTCCTTCAAGGAATGGCATAGGTGCCTAAGCCACTTGATTGCAGGCAGCAGGGTCCCATTTGTGGATTGCTAAGCAGAGGTAGGCAACTCCTTGTTGCTTAGATTTAGGCACCTATCTCCAAGAGAGGGGCAGGGCTTAGCACACACTCCTCTGATTGCCATCTCTCATTGGCTAGCTTAGACAGCTCCCCATCTAGAGTGCTGGCTTTTGTGGATTATGTTCCTAGGTGCCTGTCTCTCCCCATTCATTGTACAGGGAGTCTAGGCACCTGACTCAGGCTTTATGGATTGCACTGTGGTTCCTGTGACTTTCTGGGGGCCTAAAAGTTAGGTACTGTGACACTCAGCATTGCAGCACCTAACTCCTTTTGCAGATCCCACCCTAACCTCCAGCATCATTTATCTCATTAAATTTCTCCTGCAATTATGACAGGGGTGAGTATCCCACAGATATTTAGGCTCAAATTCAGGAGCTTCAATGCAAGTCTTATATATGTGCACTCTTATCACCCTGATTCCTGCCCCATATGCAACTTGAGAACTCAGGAACCCTATCTGAAACGACTTCCTTAATCGTCTGATCTATTGGGGCTGGAACTGGAAAACTGCTTGACTCTGTGATTTTGGGTGCTGCAGCAGGAGAACTCTAGAGTCCTGGGGCTAAATGTATCCCTGGTGAAACACCACTGATTTCAGGGGAATTAAACTAAATATAAGCTTGGCCCATGACGCTCAGGTTCATTAACAGTCTGTACTGCTTTTTTTATCATTGTCTTGATGGGGCGGATTCAATTGGATAGCAATTTGCAAGGGTCTGAGTTTACTCTACCAGGTTTACAGATACATGTTGGAAGAGCATTGAAAAGGTTTCCTCGTTATTCGCAGGAGAGATGGGGTAATATTTTATTGTCAAGCGTTCTCCAGTTTATTGAGAATGATTGTGCGTGATGCCAACAGAGCAGAGAGCCCTGGCACTCTTAGTGTGCAGAAAAGTCATCACTGCAACATTGACATTATGCACTATCCATTCTGCAGCAATAGCATTCATGGGGAAAAGATGCCCGATTTAATTCTTTATTTAAGGAATTATTTGGTATGGATATAATTCTGCAGGGGTGTTCAGCACATCCTGGGAGATCCCAAGTGCACTCAGCTCCCAAGGGACCCATAGTCCATGAGAACTGAAGTCAAATTTGAAATGTTTACAAAATTATTGCCAGAGCTCTTGACTAAAATACATTTTCCCCATAGATTTCGCCCTGCTTTACTTAATCTGAGCAATCTCTGATTGGCTCATCGGTGCTGCTATGAGGGTACTGTAACCTAGCAACCACCTAGAGTTAATGAGTATCACACTGCAAGGCTGAAGTTTTATGGCTGAACTGTGCTCTGTGACTCCCTCAGTGAAGGCAGTGTGTAAATAAGAGCTGAACTGAATTTGGCCCTTAGTGCCAGCTTCCTGCTTAGGTTTAATGCATATCTGATGGTGCAGAGCCTTTCTGTTCTAGCTACTTGTGCTGAGGCTGTGCTCATAAACAGGTAAAGGGAGTTTACTGACATTGTTAATTAACTATTAAAACCACAAAAATATGTACAGTCTAGTTAGTACTGACATTGCACTACTAAAACCAACAAATAATGATACTTCCTGACAACTCACCAGCTCATTAATGTAGTAAGAGCAAATACAAACTATCCAAGTATAAGAAAAACTAAACTGACTCACTGGCCCAGCTTTTCAGAAGTGGAGGGTGTTCCAGCAGGGGCGATTTTATGCTTGTATTTTTGCAGCCACAATGAACTGTGGGCACAAAACTGTGTGCCAAGAAGCAGAGGCCACAACATGGCCATTCTGAAAACCAGACCATTGTATTTCCTTTTCTCTTTACCACTGCTGAAAACAGTACAGCCAACTTTGGCACAGACCAGTGCTTGTCAGCCTGGTTCTGGTAACATAAAAAGCACAACTACACTGGGTTATGTGGCCAATTGGGTACACGTGCTGGCTTTTCATCCCTGGAGATGTGGGTTTAAATCCTGTTTGCAGACAAAGTAAAACTGAGATCAATCCTGCTTAGGGTCTGGCTACAGTCTAGGCCTTAGTGGAGCTTCCTCCACTTATCACCACTGTATTTCCCTGGCACTTCTAGAAGTATTGCCAATGTTGAATGGGAACATACATCTGCTTGCATTATGCTTGCTGCCAGCCAATGCTGTTTATACCACATGGGTCAGATGTGCAGCTGATGTAAGTCAGTAAAACACCTTTTAAATCAAGGACCAGTTTATAGCAGTTGAGGATTTACACTGATTTACAGCAGCTAAAGATCTAGCCCATTTGAGTAACTGCCAAATGGAGACAAAAAATATTGAAGAAAATGAATCACAGATAATAAAATATGTTTCCTTCTAGTCAGTTACAACACTAAAACTGATGCAGACACTCTGTTACAGAACCCAGTGTAGAGTAGGCTAGGATAGTTTGATCAAACAACTGCAACTTGCATCTCCAGAAAGCTTTCTTCTTGAGAGATCCATAATACAGTTTATATGGGATCCAGTCTGAAATAATTAATCATGATGAACTTGGAGAAGTTATAAGATTTGCATCAAACTCTTTCTACATTTGAAAATGCCACCCCCAAATTTCCCTACCACTTACTATACAAAAAACAATCCCACCCTAAAATAATCCTGGGAATTCTCTCTGCAGCTGAGCTTCAGGAAATGTAGGTCAGTGTACAATCCAAGAAGCAGAATCAACATTTTAAGCTTCCAAGCTGAATTGAAGGAGCCTGGGAGTTAATATTTAAACAATCTGACTGGAGGACAAAAATTTTTAATTAAAGCTTATTCATTATTCCTTTTGTCTATCAAGCAGATGATATTTTCCCTGCTGCACTTTCAAGAGGTTATCCCAGCCCTCCAGAGACAATCTTATATTGTAGCTCACTTTCTAAACAGGTTTGGACCTCAGGGATGATGAACAAGACAGTGTTGCCCCATTCATGTTGAATTCTAAGGTGGTGTTCAGAGTGATAAAAGGGCAGCTCCTGGGTCTTACAGCCTGATCTCTCTGTGGTGAAGGATTTATAAAAAAAATTTAAAAACCCTGTACATAGGGATATATTTGGATTCCACTCATGAGAGTGCAGAAATGCCTCCCACCCTGAATGATCCTTTGTGCTTCTAATTCTGTTTACTTTTGCTTTCACCTGGATCAAATCTGTGTTCTCAAAAGCTGGAGCAAACAATACATATGGATGGTTAGTCAAATCAAAGTTAGTAACATAATCCTACACTTTGAGCATAATTCTTTTCTTTTCAGGAATTCTTTTCTTTCAGTGTCTCCCATTTCCCAAACAGAGAAAGTGGGACTGGATGCCCCAAGAGTTCAAAAATCATGAGATTTAAAGAAAAGTAGTTTGGGAGCTTTTTTTTTTTTTCCTATTGCCTTCTGGGTTCTGAGCCATTAAGGTGCTCAGTTCCTGCTTCAGGCTTTACTCCACAACCATGAAGCTAGAAACTTGGCATTTTTTTTAAATGGAAGCTGAGATTCTCACATAATCACTTGCCTCCAGGACGCGTGTGATAAAACGGTGAGAATTGGCACCACTAAGAAGGTAACTGACACACCCAACTTCTGCAGCCCAAACACCTGCTCAATGTTAAAAATATTGCTGTAAGCCCGGCTTCCTGAGAATGTTGCCTCCCTTGGCCTCCAGATGGCACCTGTATGTATCAACAGGGAAAATATTAGTAGAAATGATTGAACCAGGAAGCCCTTGTTGCTCTCTACCAGAGGGTCCCTGGCAGTGGTGAAAATATAGTAAAGGGGGTTGATGTTACACGCTGAGGTCCATTTGTGACACCAGGCTGAGGGATCAGAGGCTGCAGAGGGCAGCTGGCGTCTGGGGAAAGAAGTCACACTGCTCTGGCTCAACCAGGCCACTCTCCCTCCTGACCAGCCACAGATGTTGCCACACAGCAGCATTCTAAGCTGTTCTCTTCCAGGTCTCATCCCAGGCCTATCACTGCTTGAGCCAAACCAGCCTGTGTTGGCTGCTCCAAGTCAGCAGCATGAATGCATACAGCTGCGGGACCCCTAGTAGTGAACAGCAACCCAGAAATTATTGAGTACCAGAATGGGGTGTTCTGAGGAGGTTTGGCACAGGCCGGGGACAGAGGAGGGGCTTCATTTACTATAGATTTTGTATTAGCAACTTCCTTTCTCACTCACCTTCTGTTTGTCTGGATTAGAGCTGTCTGGTGAATCCATCAGTGATGTCCAGAAGAACTATGTCAGTTACTCTGCTCCTAATCATTGGTGGAGACAGTGCAGGGACATCTGGTGTACACTGGGCTTAGTGGCATTTGTGCTGAAGATATTTGCATTCTATTTCTTTTGTTGTTTGTATTGTTTAATCTGTATTCCTGTTTCCCTTCCCTGTTCACCCTTACCTAGTAAATATGCTACCATGGGCTGTCACTTGGTAAATGGAAACCATGTCTATCTTCACTAGTTCTGCTGCTGTTCTGCCTTATAGTGTATTTACTTGGAGGTTTTCAGGTGAAGCCCCCTGAATTTATATCAAAACCAAGGCTCAATAAGGCTAGCACTTTAGCCCATATTCCATAATACCTTGGGTGTAAGGTAGCTATGTGCCTTCAAAAAAAGAAAAAATCCATTAATTCCCCAATAAAAATGGTTCTGTGTTCTCCTTAACTAAACCTCTGGACTCTAATTCTTCCCTCACTTTCCACACAGGGGTGTCACACTGAGAGAAATCTATGGGACCTTCACCTATGTAACGAGTGTAGAATTGGGCCCACAATGTTCAGCTGCAGTTTTTATCATTTCATCTCACATTGCAGCAATGCGGCTTCCTGGACTGTGAGCTCGTTAGGCTTACAAGGTTAACAGGGTCAGGCTTTGTGTGTACTTAGATGAGAGAACTTCAAGGAAAACTGAGGGTGTTGCAGAAGCTGGGTTGTGATTCATTAGATGGCACTGCTCTCTTAATCAGTACAGAATCAATACTCCAACCTGGCATTAAGAAGCAGTATGTGGTATCTTTCAGATAAGACGTTAGACTGAAATCCTGACCATTCCTGTGTTGTGATCAAATTCCTGTTTGGGTGATTACAGTGTATTCCACCTACTTACATTTGGATATAGTATATATCTTGTACTAAACCGGTGTATTGTGTGCTGGTAAGTCCCTATCAGGCCTACCCCATTTGCGGCTGACTTTCAGTGGTGATTCAGTGATTCTTGTATGTTATGATGGAGAGGTAGTGAAACCATAGTTATGGTAGTGTCAGAGTTTTCATTGCAATGGAGAACATTACCCTTTACATCTGTTTTGTCAGTGCAGTCCTTTAAGAAACTAAGGGCCAGATCCTCAGCTGTTCAGCCCAAAGGAAACTTCATGAAGGGAACCATTTGAGATTATTCTCACCTGGGTAGGTTACTCCTGTACATGGAATGATCTGTGTACTTAACTTCTGTGTTTCCTGACTTTTGGGTGTTTAAATTTGCAAACAACATTACAGTAGTGTAGACCTTTAAAAAAATTAAAGAAAAGAAGCCAATTTAATGGAATGCATCCCTTTTGGACACACCAACACATTTCTTCTTAAGCCCCAAACTGGTGCATTTTTGAAGTTAATTCCAAACTGTTTGCACACAGAAGAGCTTTGGGGAGTGTGCATTTAACAGAGATACTTGTGCAGTATTTACAGGGATTGTACAAGTGGCTTCATGGAGTCAGCCAAGAAACAAATTAAGAAGATGCTTCCCCACTGAGATGAAAAGGACAGAGAGCCTATGGAGTCCCTATACGCTAGCCAGGGGTTCTCAAACTTCATTGCACACCCCCACCCCTTTCTGACAATAAAAATTACTACCTGGCCCCAGAAGGGGGGAATCATAGAATCATAGAATATCAGAGTTGGAAGGGACCTCCGGAGGTCATCTAGTCCAACCCCCTGCCCAGAGCAGGACCAATCCCCAACTAAATCATCCCAGCCAGGGCTTTGTCAAGCCTGACCTTAAAAACTTCCGAGGAAGGGGATTCCACCACCTCCCTAGATAACGCATTCCAGTGTTTCACCACCCTCCTAGTGAAAAAGTTTTTCCTAATATCCAACCTAAATCTCCCCCACTGCAAATTGAGACCATTACTCCTTGTTCTGTCATCTGCTACCACTGAGAACAGTCTAGATCCATGCTCTTTGGAACCCCCTTTCAGGTAGTTGAAAGCAGCTATCAAATCCCCCCTCATTCTTCTCTTCCGCAGACTAAACAATCCTAATTTCCTCAGCCTCTCCTCATGAGTCATGTGTTCCAGTCCCCTAATCATTTTTGTTGCCCTCCGCTGAATGCTTTCCAATTTTTCCACATCCTTCTTCTAATGTGGGGCCCAAAACTGGACACAGTACTCCAGATGAGGCCTCCCCAATGTCGAATAGAGAAGAATGATCACGTCCCTCGAGCTGCTGGCAATGCCCCTCTTTGTACACCCCAAAATGCCATTGGCCTTCTTGGCAACAAGGGCACACTGTTGACTCATATCCAGCTTCTCATCCACTGTCACCCCTTGGTCCTTTTCTGCAGAACTGCTGCCTAGCCATTCGGTCCCTAGTCTGTAGCAGTGCATTGGATTCTTCCGTCCTAAGTGCGGGACTCTGCACTTGTCCTTGTTGAACCTCATCAGATTTCTTTTGGCCCAATCCTCCAATTTGTCTAGGTCCCTCTGTATCCTATCCCTAGTCACTATTGAAGTCTGAGCCCACCTGAGCCCCACAACCCCAGATGGGGGGGCCAAAGCCCGAGGGCTTCAGCCCAAGGCAGAGGGCCTATAACCTGAACCCCACTGCCAAACGCTGAAGCCCTCAGGCTTTGGCTTTCGCCTCGGGCAGTGGGGCTCAGGCTTCGGCTTCAGTCCAAGGCCCCAGACAGTCTAAGTCAGCCCTGGTGACCCTATTAAAATGACTTGTGACCCACTTTGGGGTCTCAACCCACAGTCTGAGAACTACTGCTCTAACCTGATTTAGAGGTGATGGAAAGCAGACTGAGCACCCGCTCCACAGCAAAACTGGGAAATCACCACCACCAAGACAAGGATCATCCTAGGGACCTGCACTTCAGCCAGAAAAGTAACTGCCGATCCATATCAAGTCTCCTAGGCTGGGTAGCCATCAGTACATTTTAAGGTGCAAAGCCTCAGAGCTCAGGACATTAGAAAGCAGTATTTTATGATCTGATAGAAAGCACAAATACAGCTTCTGAAAAAGTTCTAGAAGTGTGTGATTCCAGAGCTGCCTCATCATGTACACTGCATCCATATGGACTTGGGCATCCTGGAAGTTAGTGAAATGTTTTACTCCAAGTTCTCAGAATGGGGTTTGTAGCTGTTACTTAGTCTGTTCATTGGAAACCTGTATCTTTGCATTTAGAAGACTGGCTGCTACTCTCTGGGGGACTATTTATGCGTTAAGTTTCTAGTCAGCAAGTCCAGCCTTTTCCTATATTTACAGCAACAAGAATGTAGCAAGAGTTCACTGAAAAGTTTTAACCCTATGCAAAGGAGGATTTTTCTGAAAGTTATGAGTGAGTCAAAATAGTGGTTTACAGAATATAGAAACTGTTTTGCAACTTTAACGATAGTGTTTGCTACCTGTAAATGGTATCATTTAAAATCAATTTATAAAATGCTTGGCATAAAAGGCGCTATTTCAGTGGCCACTTCAGAATATTGAAACAGGTTTAGAATCAGACTCATTACCCTAATTGAAAAACAACCAACAGTTATTAAAGCAATACAAGCTGCACTTCTAAGGGAAGTTATACAAGAATAGTAGCCCTTCATATGCCGTCAAAGGAATTGAACCTTGGCTATCTTACAATGCCCCTGAGGCAGGTAATTATCCAGATCTTACCATAGTCTTTACTGCGAATTTTATTGACTGTAGTTGAGGACTAATGATCTAATACAAGACATTGAGAACTAGTAGTTGTATGTGTTCAGGGCCACATTTTGGAATAATGCAGGTGTGCACACTAAGGCAGTGTTGACTAAGGCAGTGCACACTAAGGCTTGTGCTCTTGCTCTATGGAGCCTCACGCCTATCTACAGGAGCTCACTCCACCGACACACGGTTCCTGCTAGCCTCCGCGAGGTCTGGGGAGAGTTAGCGTAGGGAAAGGCAATTTCTACCCTGCGCTGCCAGGTGCAGTTTTTCTAGTCAAGCTGGATGTCTGTGTACAGTGCCTGCCAGAATGAGGCACTGTATATTTTGTACTAAAGTCGCTTTGTACATTAAAAATGTAGGCAAAATCCTTAGGTTTTTATTCATCTTTACTTTATCTTTAATTGATTTCAATTGGAGTCTGCCTGAGTTAATGAACTGCCACACCAAATCAGAGCAGTGCTCCATAGAGTCTGGTGTCCTGCTGGCCTGCAGCAAACATTTCAGAAGAGGGCATAAGAAATCCCATCATGGACAATTATATAAAAACCAGCCCACAGGGGAAGCTTCCCACTAATCCCAGCTAATTAAGGTTTCTCTTATGCTCTGAAACATGAGGGATTTATTATTTTTTATTCATAATTTGTATTATGAAGGCACCGAAAAAAGCCAGCCCCTTTGTGCTCAGCATATAACAAAGAGACACTGTCACAAAGAGCTCATAATCTAAGTTAAACAATTTTTATTCTGTCTAATGTAACTGTGGATGTTTTCAATTATCCTCATACATTTCTAATTCTTTTAAAAAGCCTACCATATTTTTGGTCTGAGTGATGTCTTGTGATAGTGAGTTTCACAGGTTAATTATCTGAACAAAAATATTTCCTGTTTCTCAGCACCTGCTGAAGTCACTGACTATAACAGAAGCAGAATTGAGCCTTAAGTAAAAACTTAGTAAGGACTTCAAGATCTGGTCCACACTTAATCAAGTAGTGAGACTTTATTCAGGATAAAACAGTTAATTCAGAAAGTAAACACAAACAGAAGGGCTTGATTCCACAAGTTCTTAGTCAAATATTTTGTTTATTAGGCTACAAACTTTGGTTTAAAATCATGGAAGACTGTCCATTCATGTAGCAAACACTTTGAAATTAAAGTCAGCATAGAAATATTTAATATAGAGCTCTTGGGCTTCCCCAGTTCATGCCTTTTTCTACAGTCATAAAACATATCACATAGCTCATATTTGATCTACTCTATTCAGCTTTTTCAAGAATGAAAACAAATCATAGTAATACGTTTTTCCAGTTTCTTGAATAAATTTCTAAATTTTTGCTGAGTCATCCTAACTGAAAAGTTAGGCTGATTAGGTCTGTGCAGAAACAAACAAAAAACGAAGTCTCAACATATTTTCCCTATCTATTTCAGTCCTATTCATATCATCACAATAATCCATTTTCTCTAAGTTAGTTAGAATCATAGCTGTAGATTTTGGTCTTTTTCAGTTTAAAAGACTAGGCAGGCCCAATGATTCTCTGGCAGTACATTCTGCTGCTCCATGAGTCAGGGATCCATCTTGATAACCCTACTCAACAACACCACAGTTTTACAGCTTTCCAGTTTCCTAATGTCTTAGTAGAAACTGCTCCAATAAAGGAAAAGTGCAAGTCAGTCAGTCACAGGGATATCAAGGTGTTGAAATGAAGGTTAATGATGTTGCCAAATCTTCAAGGTGAGCATATTCCATACCCAGATATTAAGGATATTTTTCTATAAATTTGTTAGAAATAGGATAGCAATAGTATCTGTATTCATGATATTAACATTGTTATAATAGAATAGATGTAACACATTGTATGTTTATAATTATTAAGACAGAACATTTTTAACTAAGGCTACATTGGACAAAGTATCAAGATTTGAAAAGATTTAATATGTAACTTTTTAAAATAAAAATAAAGTCTATTTTATGAGGAGACACTTCAGAGTGTGGGTTAGGAAATTAGAGTTGGGTAATGCCATTTCTCAAGCCACTTCTCACAAGACATCTGGGGTGTGGTTTTGACATGCCCTGTCATGCTGTTTTATTTATGGTAATTATATAGTAGCTGTAAACATAGAACAAAACCAAAACTAGAAACAGGCGGGGGGGGGGGGGGGAGGTGGTCTGTAAGAATTTTTGAACTGACGATGTTTGTTTGGTTCTTCTTGTAGCAAAAGCTATACTTTAACTCTGAATGTCTGGATTGTCAATATTGCTCAAACACCTATTGAGTATTACATTCCTCTAATGAGGTCAGTAGGGCTGCTTGTGATATACTCCCACTCAACATGAGTGGGAGTGGCAGAATCTGGCCCTCTGAATTAAGTTAATAACGATTGTGTTAATTATTTGCCTTCAGCATTACCTTATTTCCTACCATTGAAATCTGAACACTTGGTGAGCCCCTGATGAGTTTCTTCAACTACTGCCTATGGGTGTTGTGGGTGCTCATCTCTTCTAAAGCTTAATCCTTCTATGACCTGACAAACTATACAAACAAAACAAAACAAAACAGGAGAGAGAGAGAGACAGACATATGTACCAACAAATGCTGTTTAGCACTAGATGGTGCTCTTATCTCCATTAAAATATTATCCTTCTGTGTTTATGAAGAAAATAAGCATGTTTTATGACTTTAGGCCTTATTTGTAACATTGGGCCTGTCATTACTGGGACAGAAAACTCAAACTGTAAGTAAAAAATGTAAACTAAAAATAGTAAAGGATTCCTATTTCCCAGCTTTTTGGTGTTCCATTGGAGCGTGTGTGTACATAAAACTAGAAAGGGTTCAAAAGAATTATCACACACTGAGTAACAAGCTTCAGTGTGGAAATAGTTTAAAAACTGCAGGTGAATTAGCTCTCTTTGCTAAATTTTGTCAAGGAAAGATTTAGGGTGTGTCCTTCACAGAGCAGGTGCTGTGTTTTGTGCATATAAGCACAAGGTAATAAGAGAGGGAGAGCAAGAGAACCTGATCTTGCATTAATAACGGTACTACTGCATGGCTGATGAGTTGCCCCCTGCCGAGTAGCTAAGAGAGAAGCAACTAGTTAAGGATGGTATTAGCATGATGAGGATCATGCTTAACTAAGCCCATACCTTCTCAGACATGCCCATTCTCCATCCTCACCTATTTTATCCAGCACACTGGTTGTAACAAAACTGGTGTGCAAGGGGCTGAAGACTTACTGCAGCTTGGTATGGAGGATCCCACCTATGGCCTAACCTTATTTGAGCCTATGTGTAACTTTCACCTCTACTTGAGCTAGAGTGCAACAACAGCAAACAGCGTTCACCATCCACCATTCAAGGGCTTGCAAGTTCAAGGCCTTAATTGACTCCCTAGCATTTTACTTTAATTAAAGATCTACCTCTGCATTCCATACCTTGTAAGTAACAGGAATAAATATCTCTACCATCACCATGTTATAGAATCAAGAAAATTAGAGATGGCAAACACGTATGAGGTCATGTAGTCCATCTTTCTGGCAATGCAGGTTTTCTGGTGTCTTGTCCATCATGGTTTTAAGCATCCCTACTGAGGAGGTTTCTACCGCTTCCCTTCCCCATTCTCATGTCTTCCTGGCAGGAATTTCTTTTAATATTCACCCTAAATTTTCCTTCATTAATTTTGTACTATTACAGTTACTAATTATACACTTTGTTCCACCCTAAATAATTTCTCACTCCTTGGTCACACCCTCCAAATAGTTCTAGATTTTTGTGATGCTCTCTGTAGTTGTCACCTAGCCAAGTTATACATATATTTAGTTTTTTTAGTCTTTCCTCATGTCAGTCCTTCCAAGTCGCCAATCATTCTTGTTGCTCATCTCAGATTTGTCAAATCCAAGTCAAGCTGAGTAAATGTTGAGAGTGAGATTTCATGAGACAATGCATGACATGCTAAATACATATCTAATTCCATCCCTTCATTTATGAATTCTGTGGTGCTATCAAAATATCAGTTTTTGTGTGGCAAGAGTTATTCTTTATTTGCCAGACCTGCTCTCATGCAGGACACCCTCTACCCACTTGCTCCTCCTGTGCTGCTTGTTGTTCTTTAAATATTTATGGATTCCCCCCACAATTATTACCCTTCTTAGCTGATTGTTTCTCTGATGGTAGTGCCTTAGGACTCCCATCAAGGGTCTGGGCCCCATTGGCCAAGGCACTGTAAAAATAACTAACGCAATGACAGTCCCTGCCCCCCAAGAGCTCACAGTCTTAGACAAGCTGTGGCAGGTGAATAAGCAGAAAAACAGGAATAGGTTACTCTACCACAGCACTCAGGGATTAAGAGAGAGTGTAGCTATCTCCCCAACTGGCTAATTGGTTTACCCCAGCTGTTGCTGGTCAGAGCCTGCTGCCCAGGCAGAAGGGCGTGGTTGTTAGAGAGGCTGACAGTTCCGCTGCATCAGCAACAGACTGGTAGAAAGCTGACCAAGGAGCAGGATCCAGAAGCCCCTAAGGACTAGGGGGAAACTGCTAGGTGATGGAGCAGAGTCCTGAGCAGGTATCCCTTCTCCTATTGTTTGTGAGCTTGAGGAAAACCAGACTTATGAGGAATATGATATTGGGATATGAAGGCAGCTGGAGTTGAACTAGAAGGCCATGGGGGCAAGGCCTTAAAGGGCTGGGGTACTTTCAAGGGACCTGAGGCCAGGTGAGAGGGACTGAACCTCTTCAGTTTAGAGGATAAGGTGTTTGCATAGATTAGTTGTGAAAGTAGTCTCCATAGTCACTGCTGGACGCCAGTCTAACCAATACTAGGCGGTAGTGATCGGTGGGCATCACAGAAAAGGTAGAGGACTTGAAAAATATCCAGTGATATTTTGGGCTAATGTTTGTCCCGTTAGTTTACAGGGGATAGAGGAGAAAGTTAGTTTTAATGTGGTGCTAGGGTTTTTTTTCTTATTTCAGTTTTAAATATGGGATCTTCATTTTCTCTGATGGTAGACAATACTACCGGGGGAAGCTTGTACGGCCACTACTTGGGCTGCACTTGTTCTGTGGCTGCAGAACTCTAGTCTTCAAGTTGACAACCTGGCACCTACCACCAGCACTGATCCCGGTGAAGCTCTAACCCCATATTAGAAGGGAGGAGGGGCAGGGGAGATGTTTGTACTATGGGGATGGATGTTGTGAAAATGTTCTTGTTGGGTAACTGTACCCTTGAGACAACTTTTATGTTGTGTAACTGTGTTGTGACATGTTCAACTCTGCATAGTAGAATTGCATAGAGAAACACAGTTGGTTCCTATTCTGAGAAGCAGTAAGGATGTGGTTCCTGCTCATCTTTTGTGGTAATAATTAATCTCATCAAAAGACAGATGTGGTTGAGTGACATGAGCATAAGCCTGAGAGCCAGAAACATCTGAATTCTAATCCTAGCTCTGTCACTGACTTCTTCTGTGGCCCTGGGCAAGCCACTTCACCTCCCTGCCTCAGTTTCCCCATCTGAAAAAGCAGAATACTAATACTTATTTCAGTTTATATTTGTAAAGCACTTTGAAGATAGTGGGCCTAATTCTCTACTCCTTTGGATGTTGTGTAGTCATTCACACCTGTCCAAAGTGATTGTGGAACACACACATTCTGATCCGATAGCATTTCATTCACTGTGCCCAGGTGTAGATTACTGTGCAAGGCAGCGGAGAATCAGGCCTGAAAAGTGTATATAAATGCTAAATGCAATAGAATGGTGCCAATCCACAAACTCTACGTCACATGTAAAAAGGGCAGCCTCTGCCCACTTCTCAGGAGAACTTGAGTAATACTGAGCTGCAGTGAGATCTCACACTTCTAAGGCTTTATTATTTTTGCTGTGTATATTACCTTAAATTTGAATGGCATTTATAAATAATTAAAACTAAATTACTACTTACAAAAAAGGCCACTCTGTGATCCATTATCCATTCTTATTGTATGTGCTCACTTCCTAATTCACGTCTCTCAGTCATTAGGGACAGAGTAGCAAGGTTTTGCAATATTATTGTTCATCTCCTCTTCCTCCTCAATTGACTCTCTTTTTTCAAAATTTAAACAGAAGACATGCTCATCCTGAGATCACTCTGCCCACCTCACTTAGTGGGACTATTATGATTCTGTGTGCCAAGAATAGGAGGTTTCCCCTTGAGACACTTGGGCCTGGCCGACCCACAATTTTTGTACCACTCCCCAGTGTAACTGTTAGTTATGGGTGCATAAGTAAGTGTATGTGTGTTTGTGTTTTAACCAAAATAGCTATACTGGTTGTGGAGAATGTGGGAATTGCTGTAATATTTTTATGAGCATGCATGGCTCAGTTTATCCTCTCACTTTGGATTGCTACCACTGAGGGTATGGCTATACTTTGAGGTGGAGGTGTAATTCCCAGCTCGAGAAGGCGTACCCAGGCTAAATCTAATTGAGCTACCACATTAAAAATAGAGTATAGCTGTGCCACATGACTAGTGGGAGGGGCTAGCTGCCGAGTGTGAGTCCATGTGAGATGCTACGTACATATTTGGGGCAGCTAGCCCCACCCACCGTGGCTACACTCTGAGCTACAATCCTAACAATAATCAGAGCTAGTGCAGGTATGTCTCCTTGAGCTTGGAATAACATCCCCAGCTCAAGGTGTAGACCTACCCTCTGCATGAAGATGATAATTTGTGCCCAGGGATGGCAGAAGTGAGACACAGGCAGATGTCATGCATGCCTGTGTGAGTTAGAACAGGTTACATTATCAAGAACTGATTAGAATCAACACAGAGGAATGGAGCGTCGGGAGAGAAAATTAACTTTCAATAGCTAGGAGCCAAGGCAACCTGAACTTGTGAGTACAGCGTTACTGCAACTTGGGACAAAGGGACCAGGTGTGAACAGACTGGGTTTTTAAGTTTGCTGCTGCCCATGGCAGGCAAACAGAGGAGACAAGATAAATCCTAGCAGGCTCTGGGAAAGTGAGGCAGATGATTGTTGCCACAGTCTCTGATTTAAGCTTTGCTGTACCATTCTAACTAAGGTGTCTAAATGTTTTCAAAAGCTGCCCTGAAACAAAAACTAAGCCTACGGCCTGGCAAATAATAGGGGTATTCCCTCAAAAACTGTCGAAAGGCTGGGGCCTTGTAAATCCATAACACTAGTAGACACAATTATATCAGTGTAATCATATAATTTCAAAGAAATAATCTCTATTGATATAAGCATATTTATATTCACTGGTGAGCTGGAACCGGTTGTTAAATTTAGAAGCCCTTTTAGAACCGGTTATCCCTCGCAGACAACTGGTTCTAAAAGGGCTTCTAAATTTAACAACTGGCCAAAAGTGGCACCTTAGGCACCGACTCCGTGGGTGCTCCAGGGCTGGAGCACCCACGGGGAAAATTTGGTGGGTACAGAGCACCCACCGGCAGCTCCCCACCCTGCGCCTGGCCCCAGCTCACCTCCGCTCCACCTCTGCCCCTGAACACGCTGCCCTGCTCTGCTTCTCTGCCCCCCGGCTTCCCGCGAATCAGCTGTTCGCGCAGGAAGCCTGGGACGGCTGAGAAGCAGGTGGCAGCTTCATGCTCAGGCCCAAGGAGGCGGAGCGGAGGTGAGTGGGGGGGGGGGCGTGAGGAGGGCCTCCTGTGCCGCAGCAGGTAACGCGGGGGAGGGGGGGGGAGTGGCAGGGGAACTGCTCCCTGCTCCAGCTCACCTCCACCTCCCTGGGCCTGAGTGTGAAGCCGCCACCTGCTTCTCAGCCCTCCTAGGCTTCCTGTACAAACAGCTGATTCGCGGGAAGCCTGGGGGGTGGAGAAGCATATCAGGGAGGTGCATTCAGGGGAGGAGGCAGAGCGGAGGTGAGCTGGGGCCGGGCGCGGGGCAGGGAGCTGCCAGTGGGGGTCTGCACCCACCAAATTTTCCCTGTGGGGGCTCCAGCCCTGGAGCACCCATGGAGTTGGTGCCTAAGGCGCTACTTTTGATGTGATCAGTGTGGGGAGCGGCTGCTCCCCCTGCTCCCACCCAGCTACTCTCCTCCGCCCCTAGGAGCCAGAGGGACCTGCTCGATGCTTCCCGGGAGCCACCCCAGGTAAGCACCATTGGGACTCCCCACCTCACCCCCCGACAGGTCCCTCTGGCTCTGTGGGGTGGGGTGGGCATCCACTACGGTGGCCCAAGAGACTCTCCTGCCCGGTTCTGGGGGCAGTCAGGGAATAGGAGAGGGGGGTTAGATGGGGCAGGGGTCCCGGGGGCGGGGTTGTCAAGGAAAGTGGGGGGTTGTATGGGGTAGGAGTCCCGGAGGGCGGGGGTGGGTCACGATCTCCTCGTGGGGTGAGGAGGGAGCCGGTTGTTAAGATTTTGGCAGCTCATCACTGCTTACAATACTATGGCTGTGTCCACACTAAACCTTTGTGTGTATGTACAGACATTCTCCCCCTTCTCTTCCTCACCTGACACGCAGCCTCAGCCATCTACTCCCTTCCACTGCTTCCTCCTCTTCTTCACTCTCTGGCTCCAGAGATGTTCTCCTAGCTACCTGATCTCTTTCACTACCTCTTCTGTCCACCTCATCCATTGCCTGAGGGAGCTGTCAGCCTCTTGCTCCTTCTCACCACCCCTTTTTTCCTTCACCTGCTGTAACATGAATACAGGGACCCACTCCTTTCCCTCTGGCATTTAAAGGCTAGACTCACACAGGCACTTAGGAGCCTAATCCCCAAACCTAGGCACCTGTGTCCCAGTTTTAGGTTGCTCTCTTATCCACAATGCTCCTTCCAAACCCGATGGGTGACTAAATTCACTTGGTGCCTAAATTTTCATGGTAACAGGTCCACTCAGTTCTGAAGTTTCTGCCTCTAGGCATGCTCACCGCTGCTTCCCTCTAGGCATCTGGATGCCTATCTCTTGCCTAAGCTCCACAGCAATTAACAACTAGGAAAGACAGGCATTTAAAGAAGGTAGGCAGGCAAAGGGCCCAAATTGGATAGGTGTGCTCAGGAGCTGCTACTGGAGAGGGCCCCATTCAAAATCTGGTGACCAGGGCTGAGCCACCCCATTACCCATCTTATAACTTCTAGCTCAGTGAGTGAAGCAACTACTTGAGATTTGAAAGACCCAGATTCAATTCCCTCCTCTTCCAGAATGGGGGAGACTATTTGAACAGGGGGTCTCCCACCTCTCAGGAGAGCGCTCTAACCATTGAGCAATGGGATATTTTGATATGGGGTACCCTCGGCCTCGCCTGTTGAAGCTGTTGCACTGTGGATGAATAATTAAAGAGTCATTAGGTCAGCAAGCGAGTGAAAATGACACACTAGTCTGGTGGTTAGGGAATCCATGTGGGAGACCCAGGGTCCAGTGCCACAGCGGAGACTCAGGGAGCCCTACATCAGACTATCCCATAGCTTAGTGGTTGGAGTACACTCCTGAGAGGTGGGAGACTCCTGTTCAAATCTTTTTTTTTTCTTTTTATGGGAGGAACTGAAGGTACGTCTCCCACATCGCAGGTGAATGCTCTAACCAAGGAACTAAAAGTTATAAGAAGGGTGGTGACAGCACCACCTTCTCTGGCCATTTTCTGTGGAATGAGACAGCTGCCTAAGCCATTTCACAAGAAACACCTTCGCTGCCCGATTCCAGGAGAGGGGGTTTCTGGTTGTGAATCGCTAGCAGAGAGAGGTGCCTCCCTGCAGCCTGGACCTAGGTGCCTATGTGTGTGAGAGGGGCTTAGCACATACTCCTCTTGTTGTCGTCTCCCATGGGCTAGTTTAGGCACTCCCCTCCTAGTGTGCTGGCTTTTGTGAATTGCATGCTAAGTCTCTCCCCTTTCATTGTATAGGGAGCTTATGCATCTAACTCGGGCTTTATGAATCACAGTGTTGTTCCTATGACTATCCCAGTGCTTAACAGATAATCCTGTGTCACCATTAGTAACTGCTGTTTGCCAGTTTAGAGTAGCCTATGCTTTTCTCTCCTCTCCTGCTGTAATATGTTTTTATGGGTGATGGTCAAGAAAATGGAAAATCATTTCAGCTTTTTACAAGCCTCGATGCTTCAAAAGTTCTGAAGTTTTGAAACAAAAAAGGCAGCCAACAAAAGACAGATCAATTTCCTTCTAGAAAGTCCCTAGGAAAAAATCAAGAAATGAAACATTAATTTTTTAGCATAGCCTCTTTACCTTAAAATTGTGGCAAAGCTTTGCGTTCACTCGAGCCTGATGTGCCATGTGGAAATCAGAGCTGTAGAAGAAGAAATGAGGCGCTCCACCACAGTTTGACTGTAATTAGTAGAAACTTGGATGCAGTGTATGTTTTACTGCTGCAGCTCTTGGTGCTTTTAAAGAAAACAGAGTATAGATTAGGAGTACTTGTGGCACCTTAGAGACTAACCAATTTATTTGAGCATGAGCTTTCGTGAGCTACAGCTCACTTCATCGGATGCATACTGTGGAAACTGCAGCAGACTTTATATACACACAGAGAATATGAAACAATACCTCCTCCCACCCCACTGTCCTGCTGGTAATAGCTTATCTAAAGTGATCATCAAGTTGGGCCATTTAGCTGGATTCCACGGTATGCATCCGATGAAGTGAGCTGTAGCTCACAAAAGCTCATGCTCAAATAAATTGGTTAGTCTCTAAGGTGCCACAAGTACTCCTTTTCTTTTTGCGAATACAGACTAAGACGGCTGTTACTCTGAAAAGAGTATAGATTGCTGAAGAACTGAGTTAATTTCAATCACATATAATGTATCAAATCTAGAAGTCCAGTTAAAATTTTTGTGAAAGAAGATACAGAATCCAAATAACTAAAGACTCATGTAATTGCACAAAGTGTTGTAATAAGCTGAGTGAAACCTTGTTATGTGTTGAGTTAAAACCTCATTCAGCTTGATGTATGAAGGCTCCCTTCATTTAAGATTTTGGTAAAAGATGGTTCATGGGCCACACCTAAATCAAGGCTGCCCAGAAATTGTGATTCATGTAGGTGGGGGTTCCACTGGGTATTGTAAGCAGGGTGTGTGTGTGGGAGAGAAAAAGCAAGCACAGAAACTCAGGATAAGAACAGAGAGAGAGAAAACAGAGCTAAAAAGCAATAAAGTCAAGCAGTAGCTTGTGAGCACAGTGTGACCTTGTCCCTGGGAAAAGCTAGAGTAAGAGCTGTTGGCTAAAGGGGCTTGAGTCTGTAAGCTAAGAAACTGTTCGTTCTTCCTCCTGCATTCAGAGAAATAGAACTTGTACATTCCTTGTAAATAAACAAGATTTCATCAAGGAGAATACCAGACTCCATCAGTTTCTTCTTCCATCTGGCATATCCCCAGGGCCAAGAAATTTGACTAGCTGCTTGGGTCAAAAAGGGGTAATAGACAAAGCAAGGGAACAAGTCACAGAGAAAATTTGTGATCACTCATGCATGACGATGTACTGTCTACCTGCAAGATTATTTTTTTCAAACAGCCTATTTCTTAAACAATTGTAACAGATCATTTTTACTTACCAGAACTTCTATTGGTCTATCCCTTTTGCTTTGCATTTGGACTGCATTTACCAAAATCACTGTATGTATTCTGATTGGCAAGTGGGGAAAAAAATCTACATACACATTTCAAGATGGGAATGGTAACTGGACTTATCAATATCTTGCTAGTCCTGCTGGCTGAGTCAATCTTCATTGTTTACTTCACATATGAATGTAACAGCAGAAACCACACACGTTCTTAAATCCAAAGAAATTCAACAATAGAGAGCCAGTATAACGTTTCAACAGCTACTTGAATGTCTCAAGGATTGTGGATCCAATGGCCCATATTTGAAAGAATACTGTAACTTTTACAAGTGACAGAGCTAGCATTAAACTTGACAGAAAAGCAGGTTTTGCTTAGTCTTCTACTGGTCCGAATTGGGTGTCACTGTTTCTACCACAGATTAGTTAGAAGTTAGTGAGTCAAAATAATCTGTTTATTGTTAAGCTCCACAAAACCAATATCTGCACTGGGTCACAGAAAAAAACACCAGGGACTGACCTAATTTAAAGCACACAGTTGACGGTGCGTTCTGTACTGCTGAAAAAGTTTGAATGATATGGCTATGTACCATGACCATACAATGAATGACAGCAACAGACTCATCTAAGAGGGTGATGTGCAATGGACTCTTAAAATAATTGGCATTGATGTAATTATTGTTAGATCTTGAAGCTGTACTAGATATGACACCTTGAATGGACAGTCACACTTTCAGAAATATCTCAACTCAAATATTACAGGACAGATTCTCAGCTGATGTAAATTATCACAGCTCCAATGAATTCTATCCCACAAAATATCTCTTATGCTGATAAATTCTTTAGGTATAGTATCAGAAAAGTGATACTTAATGAACTTAGTAAATATGCAAACTGCTATTCAAACTTTAACCAGTTTAACCCTTGCTTAACTTGATTTAGCTTGTACCAATAAATAAATATTCATTGGGCCAAAGCGAAAGCATCTGAATGACTTTGTAGCTCAGTGGCTCGGGAACTCACCTGGGAGGGGTAAGACAAAGACTGAGGCTACAAAATTATGTTGACTTAAGTTATGTTGGTATACCGCCACTGCAGTTATTCCTTCACTTCTGTGTGCACACACTTTATTGCTTGTGTTGGCTGTGCACGTCCTCATGAGGAGCGTTGGTATCAATGCAGAGTACAATGCATCATGGGTAGGTATCCCATTGTGCACCTCACCACCATTCAGCACAGGATGTTTTGGGAAATTTTTGCAATGTGTTGTACAGGGGTGACTGGGAGTATGGGGTCAACTTCCCATAATGCAGTGTTTTCCATCCCATAATTTCATCTGCATTCCATAAGATTTCATAGCTAAAGGCCCCACAGGTCTAGAACCCAGGCCTCTAGAGCTACCGGGCAGTTAATGGCTCCAGGCTACCACCCAGCAGCAGCTGTAACCAACATGTGTTCCATTTCCCATGCCCCACTATGGACACAAACCATGGGAAGCTCTGCCTCAAGGGTTTGACAGGCAGAAACTCCATGGCTCCTTATTGGCTCCCTGACCTATATAAACCCAAAGGGCATTCCAGGAAGTCTCCAGGCAACAGTGTGTATCTTCTGTAGCCACCATGACTGCTCCTTTTCTATGCTCTTGAACTCCTGGCTTGATCTCAGCTTGTTTTGGACTTTGCCTCCTGACTCGGACCCTCCGTATCGACCCTGGCCAGGAACTGACTATGAACTCCTCGGCTACTCCTAGTCTCAGGTTTGCTCCTGCTTTGACGCTTGGCCCAGACTGACCTTGTTGGGATCCTGACAGTTTGCCTTGACCACCTAGGCTGTAGTGAAGGCCTACCTTGGGGGAATATGAAGGCAGCAGGCCATTCCTTGCCCAGCCTGTCCCAGAGGGTACTGAAGATGCCTGAACAGGCTGACCACTCTCGGGAGGAGCTTCCCCCACTTCAGACCCAATTATCACAACTCACCATGGAGAACCAAGCTCTGCACAGGCAGTCCACCCAGCTCCATGAGGAAAACATGGTACTGCAGGCCCAGCTGGCAGAGCATGCTGTAGTTGAAAGGATGCAGGATGAAAATGTTGCATTACGGGCAAGTGCTATGGCCATGTACCCAGAGTCAGTCCCTGCAGTCCCCCTCCCATAGTGCTTCAATGGGGACCTCCAAAAATTCAGGAGGTTTGTTAATCTATGTTCTCAATTGTTTCTTCTCCACCCCAAGTCCTACCTGACTGACCTGCTGAAAGTAGAACTCCTTATTAGCCTTCTGACAGGAGAAGCATTTGACTGGGCCTCACCCTTATTCAAACAAGTGAGCCTGATGCTATCGATCTGGGATGCCTGCCTTCATGCATCCTTCGCCATGTCTGATGATCCCCCAAACTCCAGCAGTGGCAGGGACTGGTCTCTTCCTACACCATGCGCTTTTAACATCTAGTATCTGACACTGGGTGGAATGAAGCGGGCCGGCTATACCAGTTCCAGTGGGGCTATGCGAGGAGATTAAGGATGAGCTAGCCTGTGTGGAGTCCTCAACTTATCTAGATGCCTTCATTGACCTCGTCCTACACATGGACAGTCCGCTCCATGAATGACATGAAGAAAGGAAGGGTTCTGTGCTACCAGCTGGTCAGTGTCCCTCAATACCTGTCTCCACTTGGGACCCCAAACCCATGTAGCTAGACAGTGCTCACTGCTGTGGAAAAGGACCCCTGAGGAAAAGGAATGTTGTTGTCACCACTGGCTATGTTTCTGTTATGGTAGATCTGGCCCTGCTCTTGTCAGCTGCCCATTCAGAGCTCCAGCATGATGCAATTTGGGAAATGACCACATCCAGGCCCAGTAGAGGGGGTTGGCCTGGGCAAAGCTCAAGATAATGCCCCCCAACTCCGCACCTAGGCACGCTGCAGACATGGTGAACACTCCCCACATCTTAAGGTACAGGTCAACGTCTATGCTTCAGGGGACCCCTACTGAGTCCCAGGGCAGTGGACAACTTCATAGATGCTGATAAGGCCCAAACCCTGAGTATTCTGGTTCAACCAAAGACTGTCCTTGACCTGGTGGAATCTATAGATGGCTCACTCCTGTCATCAGGGCCAGTGATGCAGGAGACAGTGCCTCTGGAAGTTTGTCATCTGGAACCATCAGGATCCCCTCCAGTTTGGGATGATCTGCTCACCACACTTCCCCATACTCCTTGGCATTTCATGGTTAGTGGCTCATAAGTCACACACCCTTTGGCATGAGCACCAAGTTAGCTTCTGCTCCAAGTTCTGCCAGCAAGTCTGGCTATGCCCACCATCTGTTTGAACCCCAGCACCAACACACACTTCCCATGCCCCGGTAGTGGGTCAGGTGGGACCACCACTAGAGCTGACTCCGGTGCTGCTCCCCAAATATGGTGACTACAGTGACATCTTTGAGAAAAAAGAATTCTGACACCCTACCACCACACCAGAGTTACAACTGCCCGATTTGAGCTGCAACCAGGGGACAACATGCCATTTGGCCGCAGCTACGCTATGTTGGAACCCGAGCTGGCTGCCATGCATTCCTATCTCCAGGAGATAGGCCAAAGACTTCTCCTGGGGCCCTGGGCTTATTCGTTAAGGAGAAAGATGGAACCTTGTGCCTATATGTGGATTACCAGGCCCTCAATTCAGTTACCATCATCCCAGAGCTACTGGACCATGTGCAGTTGGCCCAGGTATTCATGAAATTCAACCTACGTGGGGCCTACTGCCTTATTCAGATCCAAGCGGGGGATGAGTAGAAGACGGCTTTTCAAACCTGTTCTGGCTACTATGAATACCTGGTAATGCTGTTTGGCCTCACAAATGCACCTGAAACATTCCAGCACTTTGTGAATGAGGTCTTCCATGACATCCTGGATCAGGGCATGGATCAGTGTTCACGTTGCACTCCCCATAAATACCCAGCTCAAGCTGGGGAAGTTAATGATCCAACCAGTGGACCAAATTTGGTGATGAAGCCTGGTCACGTGCCACACACCAAGCATGTCCAGTTAGTCCTGGAATGGCTCCACCAGCATGGCCTATATGCAAAGCTGAAAAATGCAGCTTTGATCAGTGCTCTATGGAGTTCCTGGCCTCTCAAGAAGAAAGAGGTAGTTCAGACAGAGCTGCCCCCACAAAAACATCAAGGAGTTAAAACACTTCCTGGGGTTTGCTAACTTTTATAGGCATTTCATCTCTGGGCTTTCAAGTCAAAGAGCCCCCTTGACAACACTTCTCTGCAAGGGCACCACATTCACTTGGTCTCCGCCAGCCCAAGACTGTCTCAAGACAATCTTTACCAGTACCACAATCCTGGTCCATCCAGACCCAGCACGACCCTTCATCATTGAGACCGATACCTTCAGTATGGCAACTGGGGGCCATGCTGTCCCAAAGACATGGTCCCCAGGAGCACCTCCACTCTTAAACATGCTATTCACAGAAGCTCATGCTGGCCAAACAAAACAACGAAATCCTAGATAAAGAGCTCCTAGTCGTCAAAGTGGCTTTTGAAGAATGGCGCCACTGGAGAGTGTGCGGTACCCAGTACAGCTATACACTGATCATAAAAACTTAGGAGTATCTACGCTCAGAGAGCGTTTTGAAAGAGAGGCAGCTTCATGGGGCCCTATTCTTCACATGCTTTAATTTCACCATCATGTACCACCCGGGGCCCTACAAGACTGCTGATGCCTTGTCCTGAAAAGGGGAATATCTCACCAGCCAAGAGCCCCTTACATGAAGTCCCCATGGATTCTTAAGCCCCAGAATTTCCTGGATGCCATGATTCCCTAAGACCTAACATCACTGATCCACTCAGCTACAGGAAAGGAGCCCTTTTGCAATGAACTCGAGGCAACAAGCCAGGGGCAACACCAGGTACAGGATAGCTTGCACACCAAGACGCCACACTTGAATCTCCTTGGCACTCTACTATCCTCAAAGACACTGGGCAGCCATTACCCTAGACTTCATAGTTGAGCTCCCTGTGTCTAACAGGCCCACTGTGACCATGGTGAGGACTAATCAACTGACAAAAAATGGCCCACTTTGTCCCCATTGTGTACCTGCCCTCTGCAGAAGAGATGGCCCAGCTCTTGGTGACTCATGTCATCCATCTCCATGGACTCCCAGAGTGAGTCCCAACTGATCAGGATCCACAGTTTGTGTTGCAGTTTTGGTGTGAAACCTTACAATTGCTTGGGGTCTGCACTTCCACATCAACTGCTTATCACCCACAAACTGATGGTCAGTTGGAACAAGTGAATCAAGTGTTAGAACAATACTTGCATTGCCTCACAAACTTCCACAGGGATAATTGGTCAAGCCTCCTGACCCCTTTTGGAGTTTGCTTATATGTCTCCACCAGCAAGGCCAACTCTTCCTATGCAAACTGTGGTTTCCTCCCATCTCCACCCAGCCATACCTGTCAATTGTACCAATCCTACAGCTGCTGACTGGGTGCAACAGATCCATGAGGTGCAAGAGGAACTCTTGGTCTCTCTGGACCAGGCCAAGGAGATCTACAAGTGGTATGTCAGTGCCAGGAAGGCCCAGCATTCACCATTGGGCAAAAAGTGTGGTTCTCAGCCCAAAACCTCCATTCCAACTGGCCGTGTCCTAAACTGGATCAATACATCGGATCATGGTAATCAACCCAGTGACCATGAAGCTCCAATTATACAGGTCCCTCAGAGTACAGCCAGTGTTTCATATATCCCTGCTTAAAACTCTACATTGACAACAACTTCCCCCTCCAGTGCAGGTCCAAGGACATGATGAGTATGTGGTCAGAGATACTGGACTAAAAAATCAGACGCAACTCCCTCTGGTACCTCATAGACTGAGAGGGCTATGGCCCAGAAGAGTGGTCCTGGGAGCCTGCATCCCACATCCATATGCCCAACCTTGTGGCAGCTTTCCATGAGGTGAAACCTGGGTCCTGTGGGGGCAAGGGGTAAATGTAAGGCCACAAAGGTCTAGAATCTAGGCCTGTAGAGATAGTGGGCAGTTAACAGCTCCAGGCTACCACCCAGCAGCAGCTGTAATCAACCTGTGCTTCACTTCCCTTGACCCACTGTGGACCCAGACCATGGGAAGTTAAACCCAAGGTGAATTCCAGGAAGTGTCCAAGCAAAAGTGCAGATCTTCTGTAGCTGCCATTCCTGTTCTATGGACTATAACTCCTGGCTTGACTGTGGCTTGTTTTGGACTTCGCATCCTGATTTGGTTCTTCAATATCAACCCTGGCCTGGAACTGACTAGGAACTCCTCTGCTACGCCTAGTCTCAGGTTTGCTCCTGCTTTGCTCATTGGCCCTTACTGCCCTTGTTGGGATCCTGACAACACCTTCTTCTTTTCATAATCCACACAAACCTGTGCATCCCTCCTCACTCTCTGCCATCTCTGACAAGAAAGCATGGAGCCTACACAGCTCTGCACTATTGTCATGAATATTGCAAGCACAGGACATATGATCCTGCGGTATTTGCAGAGCCACAAGAGGAGCTGTGGGGACCATTACAATGTCATAGAGGCTAGATTGTTGTGGGATGTAGAAAGAAACAATTCAAGGTTGGAGGGGTGTTCATGGAGAAGCTGGAGATGGTGGAGCGCTGGTTCTGGGCCCAAGAAACAAGCACTGACTGGTGGCATTGCATTGTCATATAGGTTTGGGATGATGAGTAGTGGCTGCAGTACTTTTGGATGTGCAAGACCACATTTCCGGATCTGTGTGCTGAACTTACTCCACCCTTCTAGCGCAGGGACACCAAAATGAGATCTACGCTGACCTGCTGAGAAATGAATGGTGATCAAACTGTGGAAATTTGCAATGCCAGATTGCTAGTCAGTCAGGAATGAATTTGAAGTCAGGAAATCCAGCACAGGGGCTATTGTCATGCAAGTGTTCAGGGCTATTAATTGTCTCTTGCTACTCTGGGCAATATGCTGGACATAGTGGATGGTATTACAGCAATGGGGTTCCTGAACTGCAGTAGAGTGACAGATGCCATGAATATTCCTATGTTAGCACCAGACCACCTTGCCACAGAGTACGTCAACAGAAAGGGCTACTTTTCTATGGTAATGCAAGTGCTGGTGGATCACCAAGGACACTTTCCCTAGCTCAGTGTGGGCTGCTCAAGGAAGATGCAAGATGTGTGCATCTTTGTTCTTACAGAAAGCTGCAAGCAGGGTCTATCTTTCCCAACCAGTGCATTACCACTGAGAATGTTGAAATGCCAATAGTGAGCCTCAGATACCCAGCCTACTCCTTGCTTCCCTGGCTCATGATACATGAGCCACCTCGATAGCACCAAGGATTGCTTCAGCTACAGGCTCAGCAGGTGCACAATATGAGCTGAATATGCCTTTTGGTTGTTTGATTGTTTACTTACAAGATAGGACCTCAGTGAGAAAAATATCCCAATAGCCTACCTGGTCTTGTTCTTTTGCAGCCTGGTATGAATCTTATAGTGACTGCTGTGCATTTAGGAATAGAACATCTGTCATGCACCTATTAATATTGTCTCTGAATGATGTATGGGTTCTGTGACAAAGTGAAGTAATAGGAAATTGGTGGGTATCAGTCCTGCTCAGCACTATTCAGTTTATGTTGTGAACTAATAAAGATGAATTTTGCAGCAAAAAATAGCATTTTATTCTGTAACAGGAACTAGGCAATGGGAAAAACATTCAAAACTTAATAAATTAAGGGAACAGAACTAATGAAGGGGAAAGAACACTCCATTTTCAGGTACACATACATGCTTTCACAGGTTAGCATACGTGAAGCTGTGATTGTCCTTAGTGTCCTCTCCCCCAACCCAGGTGGAGTGGTAAGGGTAGTGCACCGACTCCTGATGCCACATAGAATGTTGGGGAGAGGGTGTAACAAGGTCCAGATATTTGTTTTTTATGGGCTGCAGAGGGAGATGAGCATGGGATTGTTGAACCTGCATGAAACTCCAATTATACAGCTTTTACCCAAGTCTGCAGAATCTGTTTCTGTCTGAGAAGTGCAAGCATCTCCTGCTGCATGTCCCTCTCCTTTTCCTATGTCTTTCTCCTCTTCACTCTATCCTTCTCCATGCTATCTGCAAGGATCATCCTCCAGGTCCTGGTCTTGTTCTCTGAGGCAGCACGGGCTTGCAGGATCTCCTGGAACACGTCATCCTGAGTCCTCTTCTTTCTCCTCATTATCTAGCTCAGGTGTGGAGGGGGAGACATAAGAACAGCCACATGGGGTCAGACCAAAGGTCCCTCAAGCCCGGTATCCTGTCCTCTGACAGTGGCTAATGGCAGGTGCCCCAAAGGGGATGCACAGACAAGTTATCATCAAGTGATCCATGCCCTGTCCCCCCAATCCCAGCTTCTAACAAACAGAGGATAGGGACACCGTTCCTGCCCATCCTAGCTAATAGCCATTGATGGACCTATCTCCCTTTTGAACCCTGTTATAGTACTGGCCTTCTCAACCCCCTCTGGCAAGGAATTCCAGAAGTTGGCAGTGCGTTGCATGACCCTGAAGTCCATAATAGCAGCGGCTGCTGATACAACACACATAGTCAGTGTGTTCACAATGGAAATTGAAACTTAAGTTACTGAACTCACTCACTTCCATACAGCACTAGCCATGGTGAATATGGCCCTTGGGGGAGGATGGGTTTGGAGAAATGACGGAGAGAGCTCGCTGGCATGATGATAACTATATAGGGCAATAGAACTGAATGCTGGCACTGTTTTCCACAGGCAGTGGTGATTTTTAGCTTATCTCACTCCTGAGGGTAACAGAGGCAGGGAAAGCACAGCTGCTCCGAGTAGACTTTACCAGTGGAAACTTAAGTGCCTGGGGACTTTAGGCACCCACAAGTTCAGGCAGCAGCTGAGCAGTGGTTTTATGGATGCCCGTGGTGCATAAATATTGTACATAAGTGACTAAAGTGGCAGGTAGGTGCCTAAGTTGCCCTTGTGAATATAGCTCTGAGTTACAAAATTGTATTAAAGATAAACAGAATTGTTGAGAGTACAAAGTACTTTTTTACATACATACACATATATAATAAAAACAGAGGGAGCGATTTCCCACCCATTTATTAAGGTTAATCCCTCAATGATGTGAATAGGATGATGGGGTGCAGAGGTTGCTCCTTATAGAAGGAAAATGGGATGAGGGATAGTTACCATGATCATTTATCCAGAGTCAGCTGTGTTAATGGAATAACAGCAGATTTGTTTACTTTGAGAAGGAATGGAAAAACACTTAAAAATAGATTTTTTTTTTTTAAATTAAAAGCTTAAATTTTGGAGAAAAGTGTGGAATACTCATGGGATCTATAATTCTCTTTCAAATGCTCTAAAACTGGGCAATTCCTTTGAAGAGAACATCAGGAGTCAAATGGAACTCTATCGATTTCAGTGGAGTAATACTAGGGAGGAGTGTAGTTTAAGCAGGGATTTCCCCAACCCCCCAGTATTGTGAACTAGTTACATGCTGTGTTGCCTGTTTAGTGATTGTTTGGAAATTTGAATTGAAATTGAAACGTTAATACACACTTTAAAAGCATATACAGTGTGTGATAAAATGTGTATCTGAAAAAGTAGAATAGATTTGAAAAGTAAACATAGACTAGCTTCCTTATACAGCTGTTGCTTTTTATGACAATGTCAGTGCATTCATTTCCGTGATGTTGGCCAACCTAATAATTTCAGATTATGATTTGTAGCAAAGTCTAAATGAGCTCTCCCTGACAGCTAGTGATGAATTAGGGGTTGGGGGGGGAAAGGCTTCTGGACCAGATTGTATTTACATTCACACCTAATCTACCTAAGTATCCAGCAAACAGAGCTGCTTTGCCCAAGTGATAGATTTTGGCTGGGGTTGTTACAAATCACTTGTGTGTGTGTGTGTGGGGGGTAATGAAATGTTGTTCTTACTGTATGAGTAAAGGGCAGTAGACATGTACTTAGCCTGTGCTGATTGAGGGCATCAAGAGAGAGGGTGGGGACAGGTGTTTTGCTTGATGGTCTGCCTGAGTCACAAGTTCTATTTGACCTGCCCCTCTCCACTGTTTAAAAACAGAGCTGATTAGGCTCCATAGATAGTCCTTTTTGTTTTGTTAAGTGACCGCTACAGCTGAAATCAGGTCTATGTGCTTAGACCTGCTGTGGGACAGTGTGTCTGTGGAAGAGATGGCCCAGCCTGCACTAGCAGCGAGGTTCCCCCACTGAGAGCGCAGCTGAAATCACTGAGAGCTGGGTGGAACCTCAAGAGACCAACTAGCAGAGGTGGCAGCAGAAGGTGACGGTGCAGGGCCACTGGCAACAGAGCGATGGCGTGAACGGTGGCACAACGAACAACCGTGGCCAGAGCGAACAGTGAGCAGCTGGAGGACCGAGCAAGGTGCCTCCTTGCCCCCCACTGGGGAGGTGAACTCATGTGAAAGCTCCTCTGCACACGGAGTCTCCACTGACCAAGGACAACACCGGTGGAGTGTTCATGAGGCTGTTAAGAATGCTGGAGACACAACACAGTTCATGCGAACACACACGGCTGTGGCATCATACTTTCTATTTAAGCAAGAGATACCACACACACTGGAGGCCAGCGTTAAGTGCGTTGTCACTTGTTCATCCTGAAGTTGGACACTGGTTCCGAACAAGACCAGCAAACGCTCACTGTCTTTCTGCAAGAAACTCGACTGACTGGCTAGACACATGTGGTGCAACAGTGGAAGACTCAACAGTTGAAAAAGTGAAGAACTCTGTCATAAATATAAAGGGAGGGGTAAACACCTTGAAAATCCCTCCTGGCCAGAGGGAAAACCCTTTCACCTGTAAAGGGTTAAGAAGCTAGGATAACCTGGCTGGCACCTGACCAATGAGGAGACAAGATACTTTCAAAAGCTGGAAGGGGGAAGAAACAAAGGCTCTCTGTCTGTGTGATGCTTTTTCTGGGGATGGAACAGGAATGGAGTCTTAAAACTTAGTAAGTAATCCAGCTAGATATGCGTTAGATTCTGATTTCTTTAAATGGCTGAGAAAATAAGCTGTACTGAATGGGATGTAGATTCCTGTTTTTGTATCTTTTTGTAACTTAGTGTGTTTTTGTAACTTAAGGTTTTGCCTAGAGGGATTCTCTGTTTTGAATCTGATTATTCTGTAAGGTATTTACCGTCCTGATGAGGTGATTCTTTTTACTTCTATTAAAATTCTTCTTTTAAGAATCTGAATGCTTTTTCATTGTTCTTAAGATCCAAGGGTTTGGGTCTGTGTTCACCTATGCAAATTGGTGAGGATTTTTATCAAACCTTCCCCAGGAAAGGGGGTGTAAGGTTTGGGAGGATTTTGGGGGGAAAGACATTTCCAAACGGGCTCTTTCCCAGTTATATACCTGTTAGACGTTTGGTGGTGGCAGCGATAAAGTCCAAGGGCAAAAGGTAAAATAGTTTGTACCTTGGGGAAGTTTTAACATAAGCTGGTAAAAGTAAGCTTAGGAGGTTTTCATGCAGGTCCCCACATCTGTACCCTAAAGTTCAGAGTGGGGAAGGAACCTTGACAAACTCTCTCACCACAATTTTTTTGCATACTTGGCTGATGAATGCACTGATGCAAATGGGTGTCAAATATTAAGTCATTGTGTACATTATCTTGATGTTCATGGTAGGCCAGTAGATGTATTTCTAGATGTTCAAGTTATAGAAGACACATCGGCTGCATCTGTGACAACCCACATCTTAGAAGAGTTAAATGCTTGTCAATTGGACCCCAAACAGATGGCTGCTTGTGCATTTGATGGAGCTGCAAACTTCTCTAGAAGAAATGGTGGGAGTACCAGCTTTGCTCAGAGAAAAGTGTAACCCTAATCTGTCCTATACACACTGCAGAGGCCATCTACTCCAACTAGCACTAGTATGAGCTGCAGACTCTTCAAAAGACATTAAAAAAGCTATAAATGTAATCATTAAATTCCTTTTTCAGTAAGAGTCCAAAAAGACTGAATATCTTGGAAAATATAGAAGGTACACTGGGGACTGAAGTTCAAATTAGTCCAACTTGGGAAAACCCTCTGGCTTTCTCATGAGCAATCCGTGGCTGTTGTCTTAAAATTACTCCAGCCATTATTACTGGCTTTGTGAAGTATCTACCAAGATGGGATGGATCTAAGTAGTGAGGCTGGTGAATTACTTTTGCTACTAGAATCATAGAATATCAGGGTTGGAAGGGACCTCAGGAGGTCATAGAGTCCAACCCCCTGCCATTCTCTCCTTTGTAAGTCTACTGTTGAAACCACTTGGGTCATTAAACAATGCCATCCAGGCATCTGCTACAATAATAGTAGATCTTTGTGCAGCAATAGAAGCTACATTTGGATCAATTAGAGTGCTATCCATTGAAAAAGTACTGGAAGAAGCAAAGACTTCAGTCCAGAAATTGAGTAATGAAGGCATTTATATTGAATCCTTAAGTGAAGAGGACAAGAAGTGTTTAAGACAACTGAAAAAGTACACAAACGTGCTTCTTAAAAATCTACAATAGCGACTTATAGATTCTACTCAACCTCTACGTAGCTTTTACAGATCCCTGTAACATGAGTGAAATCTAATTAAATGGTCATGAAACACTTTTTTCAGTTTTTACTATGGTGCCATAGAGCCACCTTCACCCTCATGGTCTCACCCCTCATCGTCCCTAACCCCTCTCTTACCCCTAAATTTGAACACTTCCTCCCCCATTTCAATTCCTGGGGAAAACACTGATTTAAGTAATTCAGGATGGGGAACATGTACATACTGTAAAAACTTTTTTTAAAAAAAGCCCAAAATGAGAAGAAGGTTTTATTCTTTTGACACTGAAATTTGACTTCCTATTTAGCCCTATTGTGAGCTGTGGTTCTTTGGCACAGTGCCTCTGTACTGAAAAAACTTACATGTGTGTTTAGTCATGTGAATACTTCTATTGGACCATATTCTTCAGTCTGTGGGAGGAGGGGATGTGTTGAGTGTGTAGGGGGTGCTCTGAGGATGGAAGGGGACATGGTGGAGATGAGCGCTCGTATGTCTGGTCCCTAACTAGCATAATTTAAAATTTTATGCCACTGTCAGAAATTAGAGTAGGACCCAGATCTTAGTGGCTGAATATGAGTGAACTCCAGTCAGCTCCTGCAGCTGCTACTGTCCACGAGGTTTGGGCACAGCTCTGACTGTGGAGAATTGGTGCCAGTGACTTCAGTGGGATTATACACATGCTTAAAGTCTTTGCAGTAGTGGGGCCTACAAGATTAAATATGCTTTAATAATGCAAGTCCTGAGTCTGATATTATATAGGTATATGAAATCAAATCTAGCTTTAACCTGTGTGGTGTTTTAGCATTCCTAATGTGCTAGATGGATAAACTTAGTTGATTCTTATAAGAAAACATCCATTTCACTAAAACATAGCCTGTGACTCAAGAAAAACACATGGACCTTCTCCCTTATTCATACTAGTCTGAGAGAAGCTGTGTTCTCAAATATGAAAACTGACATAGAAATTATTCTCTGCTAACATGGTTGTACCAGATGTTGCCACCCAATGTGGATGGGTTACAATTATATTTTAAAGAGATAACATAAGAATGGCCATACTGGGTCAGACCAAAGGTCCAACCAGCCCAGTATCCTGTGTACCGACAGTGACCAATGCCAGGTGCCCCAGAGGGAGTGAACAGAACAGGTAATCTAGTGATCTGTCTCTTGCCATCCATCTCCACACTCTGACAAACAGAGATTAGGGACACCATTCCTTACCCATCCTGACTAATACCCATTAATAGACTTAACCTCCATGAATTTATCCAGTTCTCTTTTAAACCCTGTTATAGTCCTAGCCTTCACAACCTCCTCAGGAACAAGGAGGTTGACTGTGTGAAGAACTTCCTTTTATTCGCAAAAAGAAAAGGAGTACTTGTGGCACCTTAGAGACTAACCAATTTATTTGAGCATGAGCTTTCGTGAGCTACAGCTGAAGTGAGCTCAAATAAATTGGTTAGTCTCTAAGGTGCCACAAGTACTCCTTTTCTTTTTGCAAATACAGACTAACACGGCTGTTACTCTGAAACCTTCCTTTTATTTGTTTTTGTTTTAAACCTGCTGCCCATTAATTTCATTTGGTGGCCCCTAGTTCTTATATTATGGAACAAGTAAATAACTTTTCCTTATCCACTTTCTTCACACCACTCATGATTTTATATACCTCTATCATATCCCCCCCCCCCCTTGTCTCCTTTTTTCCAAGCTGAAAATTCCTGGCCTCTTTAATCTCTCCTCATATTGGACCTGTTCCAAACCCCTAATCATTTTATTTGCCCTTTTCTGAACCTTTTCTAATGCCAGTATATCTTTTTTGAGATGAGGGGACCACATCTGTACGCAGTATTCAAGATGTGGGCATACCTTGGATTTATATAAGGGCAATAAGATATTCTCCATCTTATTCTCTATCCCTTTAATTAATCTTAACATCCTGTTTGCTTTTTTGACTGCCACTGCACACTGCGTGGACATCTTCAGAGAACTAGCCACGATGACCCCAAGATCTTTCTCCTGATTAGTTGTAGCTAAATTAGTCCATCATATTTTATGTACAATTGGGGTTATTTTTTCCAGGGTGCATTACTTTACATTTATCCACATGAAATTTCATTTGCCATTTTGTTGCCCAATCACTGAGTTTTGTGAGATCTTTTTGAAGTTCTTCACAGTCTGCTTTGGTCTTAACTATCTTGAGCAGTTTAGTATTATCTGCAAACTTTGCCACCTCACTGTTTACCCCTTTCTCTAGATCATTTATGAATAAGTTGAATAGGATTGGTCCTAGGACTGACCCTTGGGGAACATCACTAGTTACTCCTCTCCATTCTGAAAATTTACCATTTATTCCTACCCTTTGTTCCCTGTCTTTTAACCAGTTCTCAATCCATGAAAGGATCCTCCCTCTTATCCCATGACAACTTAATTTATGTAAGAGTCTTTGGTGAGGGACCTTGTCAAAGGCTTTCTGGAATTCTAAGTACACTATGTCCACTGGATCCACATGTTTGTTGACCCCCTCAAAGAACTGTAATAGATTCGTAAGACACGATCTCCCTTTACAGAAACGATGTTGACTTTTGTGCAACAATTTATGTTCTTCTATGTGTCTGACAATTTTATTCTTTACTATTGTTTCAACTAATTTGCTCGGTACTGACGTTAGACTTACCAGTCTGTAATTGCCGGGATCAGCTCTAGAGCCCTTTTTAAATATTGGCGTTACATTAGCTATCTTCCAGTCATTGGGTACAGTAGCTGATTTAAAGGACAAATTACAAACCATAGTTTAATAGTTCTGCAGTTTCACATCCGAGTCCTTTCAGAACTCTTGGGTGAATGCCATCTGGTCCCAGTGACTTGTTACTGTTAAGTTTCTCAATTAATTCCAAAACCACCTCTAGTGACACTTCAATCTGACAATTCCTCAGATTTGTCACCTACAAAGGACGGCTCAGGTTTGGGAATCTCCCTAACATCCTCAGCTGTGAAGACTGAAGCAAAGAATTCATTTAGTTTCTCCGCGATGACTTTGTCTTTTTAAGTGCTCCTTTTTGTATCTCGATCGTCCAGGGGCCCCACTGGTGGTTTAGCAGGCTTCCTGCTTCTGATGTACTTAAAAAACATTGTTACCTTTTTAGTTTTTGGTTAGCTCTTCTTCAAACTCCTTTTTGGCTTTTCTTATTACATTTTTACACTTAATTTGGCAGTGTTTATGCTCCTTTCTATTTACCTCACTAGGATTTGACTTCCACTTTTTAAAAGATGCCTTTTTATCTCTCACTGCTTCTTTTACATGGTTGTTAAGCCACGGTGGCTCTTTTAGTTTTTACTATTTTTTTTCAATTTGGGGTATACATTTAAGTTGAGCCTCTATTATGGTGTCTTTGAATAGTGTCCATGCAACTTTCAGGGATTTCACTCTAGTCACTGTACCTTTTAATTTCTGTTTAATTAACCTCCTCATTTTTGCATAGTTCCCCTTTCTGAAATTTAAATGCCACAGTGTTGGGCTGTTGAGGTGGTGTTCCCACCACAGGAATGTTAAATGTTGTTATATTATGGTCACTATTTCCAAGTGGTCCTGTTATAGTTACCTCTTGGACCAGATCCTGCGCTCCACTCAGGACTAGATCGAGAGTTGCCTCTCCCCTTGTGGGTTCCTGTACCAGCTGCTCTAAGAAGCACTTATGTAAAGTGTCAAGAAATTTTGTCTCTGCATTTATTTCTGAGGTGACATGTACCCAGTCAATATGGGGATAATTGAAATCCCCCACTATTACTGAGTTATTTATTTTGATAGCCTCTCTAATCTCCCTTAGCATTTCATTGTCACTATCACTGTCCTGGTCAGGTGGTTGATAATAGATCTCTACTGTTATATTCTTATTAGAGCATGGAATTACTATCCATAGAGATTCTATGGAACATGTGGATTCATTTAAGATTTGTATTTCATTTGATTCTACATTTTCTTTCACATAGTGCCACTTGTGCCCCCCCACCCCTGCACAACCTGTTCTGTCCTTCGGATATATTTTGTACCCTGGAATGATTGTGTCCCATTGATTTGTCCTCAATCCACCAGGTTTCTGTGATGCCTATTATATCAATATCCTCCTTTAACAGGAGGCACTCTAGTTCACCCATCTTATTATTTAGACTTCTAGCATTTGTGTACAATCACTTTAAAAACTTGTCACTGTCTGCCCTTTTCTGCTGTGTCTATGTGAATATTTCTCATCTGACCTGGCCCATACTTTTTCCTGACTAAAACCTAGAGAATCTCCAGCAATAGACTCTCCTCCTGTTAATTGTTCTTTCCTTCTCTATTAGCTAATCTACAATAATTTAAAAACCCCTAAATTATGAATCTTCCACAACTCCCTCAAGAGACTGTTCCACAGCCTAATGCAATCCACTTTCAAGAACCTTTTGCTGCTATTCAGTCTAAATATTCACTTTCTTAAACATATATTAAAAGAGGGGTTAGAAGTGAGACACCTGCCCAGGGACATCAGATCTAGGGAATGGTCTGTGGCTAAAGCACAGACAGCCCTGGGGAGATTCAGGTTCTACTTCTGTCTCTGCCGCATATTCTCTGGGTGACTTTAGGTTTATCTTCTCTGCGCCTTAGTCAGTTTCTCCATCTTTGGGTACATAATACATACTTCACAGGAATATTAAGGGGCCTGTCATTAATATTTGTAAAATGCTGGGCGATCTTAGTATAGAACATTTTATAAAGTTAAAGGAAAGATAATACAATATTTTATGTAGCAACTTGCAGTCAAACAATATTCCTAAGGAAAAAATAGCAAAGGAAAAGTGAGGAGGTTTAAGCCCCAAAGAAATAATTCAGTACTGCTTTAGTAGACTGAGATTTCTTCAGAGTAGGGGATTTGTTCCTGTAAAGAGTCAGATGTAGCTAGAGCCCCACTCCTGCAATCAGCTCTGTGGGAAAGGAGTTTTCCTGCACTGATCTGATTGTAAGATTGAGGCTTGAGTATGCACATTTTTCATAGACTAAAAACCTTGCCTATCATTACAAATTCAAAAATGGGCCTATTCTGATGGAAAATCCTACTCAAGAATGTGACTTGTTTCAAGCAAAACCCTGCCTCTTTCCTAGCGGGGCTGCTGTTGGCATCAGAAATTAGCGTCCTCCCCCATACGTTTCCAAATGTCAAAACCAGGCAGTTTGTTAAAGCTGGGAGAAGAGTGGTGGGCAACTTCTGAACCAATTTGCCAGACAAAACAAAGCCGGGGAGCGCGGCAGGGCTCTGGCACGCTGCAGATGATGACATAGGGGCAATGCAGAACACGCAGTGCTCTGGAGTAAAAACCCAGCTCGTTCTGCCCTAGGGAGGGGAAGAAATAAGTGGAAGTGGCTTTTCTTTGGGGGGGGGGGGAGAACAGGCTCAGCAGGGGCTGAAGCTCGTCCACCCCGGCTGGAAAGCCTGGACAAGCTCGGGGAGGGGAGGGGAGGGGAGGGGAGGGGGGGGGGCAGGGCGTGCTTCGCCAGCGGCGGCAGGCAGCGCCCGGCGCGGAGCCGCTCTCCGCCCTGGCAGCGCAGGCGGGGGGGAGGGAGGAGTGGCCTGGTTACGCATTGCGGCTGGAGAGAACCTGAGGCGGCCGGGAGAGGAGCTGCCGGCGCCGCTGCTGTCAGTGCGGTGGGGGCGGGAGCCAGGCTGGGCTGCAGAGGGAGCCGCTCGCTTCTCCGCAGCCAGAGCGCGCTCGCTGGGCTCGGGCGCCTCTCTGCCCGGGGGGCGCGGGACCCTCCCGGCGCGGCCGCGGTGCTACCTACTCAGCCAGGCACCTAAAATGGCTGGAGCGCGGAGGTGAGCGCGGCAGCCCCGCGCCCCGGCTCGGAGAGGCGGGCGGAACGAGCCTCTGTTTGCCGCCGCCGCCCCCCCGCGCTCCACGCCATGTCGGCGGGGCAGGACGAGAGCTCGGTGCGGGTCGCTGTCAGGTGAGGGCGCCGGGGTCGCTGCGCCGCGGCCGGGGGCCCGGGGGCGGGCAGGACCCCCGGGCAGCGCGGTGGTTGTGTGTGTGTGTGTGTGTGTGTGTGTGGTGGGGGGGGGGGCTCGCCGCGCCTGACGGGGGAGGGTCACAGGTGGACTTGGGACCTTCCGGCCTGGAGCGGTGCGGGCAGGTGGCTGCTGGTGTCCGGGGCGGCGTGAACCCAGCGCCCCGCGAGGCCTGGGGCAGGCCGCCGCCTGTCAAAGCTGGGGCCGGCTCTGGGGAGCCCCCCACGGGGGCACTCTTCTCTCCGCCCCACCCCACTCACTGACCACCCCGCAGCGGCGTGTGAAGCCGGCTTGGTGCGTTGGAGTGAATGGGGGTCCTGCTGAAAGCTCCTGCCTGAGACATCTGTGAAGGGAGTGAATACATGTTGAGCGTAGATTTCAAACATCGTGACTCTGAGCAGGGTTTCTATACAATAGAAGAACCAGGGGGTATTTTCCATACTGTATGCAATATCTTGAATGACGTTCCGGTGACTGCATGGTCATGAATATTCTGGACTGGACACACTACGGTCACGGTATCCGGGAGTAAAAAACAAGAGTATTCTACTCATGGAAAATTGCAACATCATTTTCCTGCATGAAATATTAATGAAGTATTTACAATAGAACAAGTGTATCAGCTTCTTTGATGTTAATCTCTCTAATTGAGTGTTTCCCAGGAATGGTTGAAAATTAAGAAAAAATCGTGTTCCTCTCACAAAATTTGAAACCACTGACTAATTCAGTAAGATTTAAACATCTGCATACAAACAATCTAATCCTGCAAACCCTTACTCATGAGTGCTTTCTACTAACATAACCTCTGCGACTTCAGTGGTGCTATTTGCATCAGTAATGCTTTCAGGATTAGACTCTAAAATTCTAGTATTTTAGGATGGCAAAGGCCTCAATCCTGGGAAGACCTGTGCAAGTCTTGAAGTTCATGTACTGTGAAAGTCCCATTGACTTTAATGAGACTATTCAGTGCATGAAGTTAAGTACCTACAGAAGTGTTTACAGGACTGGGACATAAATGATTTTAAAATGTCAGCTGATTCAAATGACTCAATTCTTTTATCAGAGATAAAAATCTGTCAGTGAAACTGGATTTTAGGGCTGTTCTAAGATTATTTTGTTGCTTCAAAAGATTCTATAGTAGTTCAATAATTGTTTCTTAAATTGTCTTAAGGTATCGGTTACTTCTTTCCTTCAAGCTTTTTGGGGGGAGGGATAGCTCAGTGGTTTGAGCATTGCCTGCTAAACCCAGGGTTGTGAGTTCAATCCTTGAGGGGGCCATTTAGGGATCTGGGGCAAAAATTGGGGATTGGTCCTGCTTTGAGCAGGGGGTTGGACTAGATGACCTCCTAAGGTCCCTTCCAACCCTGATATTCTATGATTCAAAATCTTTATGTAGTCCTTGTACAGGTGCTCTTTTAGTTTTGGACTATGCAAGCTGTCAGTTGGGTTTGAGTTATATGAAATAATTATACTGAATGATGAAATGAATTCTTCATTGTGTATTATGTTGGAGCTGGAGCATAATGTATAGGACTTTAAAAGCTCCATTTCTGTCACTGGATATTCAGATCCCTAATGTTCATTAGTTTGGACAAGGGCCAAATTGTAGGATGCAAAGGATGGATCCAAAGTATCCCAAGAGATGTAGAAGCAGCACTGTTACTGGGTGCTGATTGTAGATATATAGGTGGGGGCCATTGGATGACACTTTTATTAAATGCAGAGGCAAGCCCACAAACAATGAAATATGATGGATGCTGTACCAGTGTTTCTCAGACTTTATCGCACTGTGATCCCCTTCTGACAACCTAAATTACTATACGAGCCCAGGAAGGGGGATTTGGCGGAGGGGCCCAAAGCCAAGGCTCAAGGGCTTTAACCATGGGGGTGGGGGGCGAGTGGCTATAACCTGAGCCCCGCCACCCAGGGCTGAAGCTGAAGCCTGAGTCCTGCTGCCTAGGGATGAAGCCTTCAGCCCCGGACCCCAGGAAGTCTAATGCCAGCCCTGGCAACCCCATTAAAATGGGGTCATGACCCACTTGGGGTCCCGACCCACAGTTGGAGAACTGCTGCATCAGTTTTAAAATCAATATCTCAATTACAGTAGTGTTTTCTGTTAGGAGAAATTCTTCCTGTTAACTTGAGCAAATTGTCATTTGTTGAAATGCTTTGCTTGGAAAAGACTGAAAAGAGATATTCTATTCTGTAAGCAGGATGTTTCTATAAACAAAAGTAATTCAGAGGTGTAATCTTAAAAAACAGGATGTGTTGAAACAACTGCTTCACCTTTAAACAAAAATATTTCATATGTTGTTTTGAGAAGGTATTTTTCTGGTGCAGGATAGCAGATTTTTTATGTGTAGTTTTTGTAGCTAAGAGCTAAACAAAGCATTCTGGTACCAATGGATTTGTATTTGCAGACATTTGACAAATAGGATAGAAAAATATATGGTGAGCAGGCTAGTAAAAGTGAATTAAAAATAGGCAACTGAATTAAAGGCTTCTTTTGTGGCTCTGGGATCAATTTTAAATACTACGAAGTATATTCTCAAAATATAATCAGCAACCATCTTAATCCTCCAAATCTCAGTGCAGTTTGATAATGAGGGATTACACCCATCTTCCTTTCTACCTACATCCCTTGGAGGGTTAACTCTTCATGCACCAGATTTATCTCTCTGCTCTTAAGATTTCTAAGAGAAGCCATTCTGATCCAGGTTTTTTGAATGGACACAATACCAGTAACAATGTACAGAGCTTCATTTTAAGTTCTCATTTCAGTGTTTTGAAAGAAGAGTATTTCAGCTAATGACAGTACTTGCTCAATTTTGCAGGGACAGTGTGACTTCAATGGGTTTCAGTTGACTTTGAGGATCTGCATTGGTGCAGCAAATTGGAGAATTAGGGCCTTAATTAGTTTTATGAATGTTTCCGTGACTGCTTGCTTTGTCATGGTACCATATATATTCCTAAATGGGATGATAGCAAAGGTAAGGTCTTTAAAGGGCATATTTGCATTGAAGCTGGTGCAGAAAAGAACATGACTGGTACAGAGTAAACATCGGTATTCCCAAACTTTTGTACTGGTGACCCCGTTCACGTAGCAAGCCTCTGAGTGTGACCCCCTTTATAAATTAAAAAACACATTTTTATCTATTAAACACCATTATAAGTGCTGGACGAAAAGTGGAGTTTGAGGTGGAGGCTGAGAGCTCGCAATCCCCCCCCCCCCATGTAATAACCTCACAACCCCCTGAGGGGTCCCAACCCCAAGTTTGAGAACCCGTGCTCTATACTTTTTGGATGTAATGTAAAGTAAAATGTTTAGTAAACCGTTTTTCCAGACCTACTAATGAAATAAAGTGAAGTATAACATGCTGTAGTGTGATGGAAAATGATCTTTTCTTTCCAATTATCACCACCCTTAAGCTATTCTCTTGCACACTAATTGCTTCAGAGTTTTTTGCATAATTATTGGGTAGTGAATGATGTACCAGATATTCCAGTTTTAGTGAAGCATGAGACCTGCAAGTATTTTGGCAGATAATCTAATAACTAATGTTAAACTCTGCAATCCAGAAAAATTCTTTCACTATTGTCAGCCTCCACTGAAAGAGGCTGATTTACAATTTTGATGATTATGTGCAACTTTCACAAAGAGCTTTGCTTTTAGTCTGTGTGACCATGACTGTGTACAATTGTCAGACATGCTTGTTTTCCGTTAAAAATCAGAAAGTCCCCATTATAATCTAATCATATGACTATTTTTAAATGTAAAAACTACCTTTTTGTGACAGTGGAACTGCTATAGTGCATTTTTTGAATGCCCTTCTCATGTGTGAAAATTAATCTGCTTTGTTTTCTATGCAGAGTAAGCTATGAAATTCATAATGTTTTCATGATGGAAGAAAGATTTGCCCAATATGGATTTCTCAAAGAAAAAAAGAGGCACTGTGGTTATATATAACCAAATTACTGAAAACAAGCATTTAAGACAAATCTTAACTTAACTTTTTCTGTTTGGCCCCAAGTGCCATTGTTATCTAATCAAAGTGACATAGTGTATGGCAGTTACTAACTGGGTACCTAGTTTCATTCAGTTTCAGGAATGCTGCTGAAGCCTAGCTGACTAGGAGTGAACAAACAGATTATTTAGATAATATGCATATTTTGAACTGGTTCATTGGTGTACTATTGATTAACACTGTTACCAAGATAAAGTCATGTGTCTCTAACATCCTTTATAAGAATATTGGTCATTAATTTTTTTAAAATCTCTCTCTAACCTTCATTTTACAACAAAGTGCTTTTCCCACTTTTCCATAGGGTTCTCCCCCCCCCCTTTCTTTCTTTCGGAGGGAAGCATTTCATCCCAATATTTCTGTGCAGGGGATATGCCAAATGCTTTTAATGCTACTCCCTACCATTTTCTTTTCCTCCTGCTGTTGTTTTTACCCAGTATCCTTTTTCTTTTCCCTTCAGTTCACATCCAAATTCTCTTCTCCCTGCTAGATACCACCCCAGTCCATCACACCCACCCCCTCTTTTTTCCTCTTTCACCCACCCATCTAACTGTGTCTAGTATCTGTGGGGTTTACTGGGAGTAATTCCCCTCCCTGCCCCCCATTCTCGGTGGAGCTGCTCTCAGCCTCTCTTCTGGCAACTGTGCTCAGAGCAGGAAATGCAGAGAATTGTTTTTCATGGAGAAGAGGGAGTTAATTCCCTTTGGGTATGTCTAGACAGCAAAGAATAACCCGAGACTCTACAACCCTGCGGGGTGAGGGGGTCCCAGAGCTCAGGCTCCAGCCTGAGCTGGAAGTCTGCACAACAAGGAAACAACCCCACAGCCCACGCCTGAGTTGGCTGGCACAGGCCAGCGGTGGGTTTCTCTTTGCTGTGTAGATATACCCTTTGTGGCCCAGGAGCCTATTTCCATCACTATCAGCAAGGGGAAAAGCAAGTCACTTCCACAGAGAGTAGCAAGCAGCACGCTGTCTGGCCCCACTCATCCTTGACATGGAAGATAAAAAGAAACTAATAGAGGGGAGTGACCTAGTTAGACTGGGGCGGGGGGGGAGGTGCAGAGAAGGGGAAGCTGCAGTATATCAAGCGAGAGATTACTAAGGCACGGACAAGAACTTTTGTGGTAGGAATGAAAAGGGAGGACAGGATTTGGTGAGAGTTTAGAGATGGGGTAGGGAGAAGAGGAAAGATATCATGAGGTTGCAGGGAGAACAGAGGAGGTGAGACCAGTGATGGGGAAAAGAAGGGATTTGTATGATGTATACTGAATTTCTAATCATGGTAGGAAATCTAAGAGGAGGCATCAAAGGCGTACTGGGCAGAAATAGGAGGTTGGGAATTGATGGATAGGTTTGGGAGCTATTGCTGTAGAGAGGATAGTTGAAACCATGAGTATGATGAAGCCTCTTGGAGGAAGAGTGTAAACATGAAGAGGAGAGGGCTGGGAACAGCTGTGGGGATGGGGAAGGATGAAGACCCTCCCAAGGAAATGTGGCATAAGTGGTTGAAAAGGTTTGAAGAGAAACAAGAAGGCGTAGAACAAGCTTGAGCAGAAGAGTGTACTACTTTGAAACTGGCATTAAATTGAGGAAGATTTGCAGAGACAAAAGGACTTCAACTTGACCAGGAGGTGGTGATTAGTAACCCTGGTGACTTGAAACAAGAGAGCCAATTGAGTGAGGGATGGGAACTCTTGGTGGGTATCATCATTTTTGGTTTTTGATGATATCAGTAGGACCTTGGTCATTGGAGAAGTAGGTGGGGGAGAGGACTGAAGCTGTTGGAGAGGAGGGGGACTGCAGAGCTGATGGAAGTTTACTTGGCTGCTGGATTTTTCTGTGGCATTCAAAAGACCTGTAAGCCCTAATTCTTGCCTCTCCCCAACAAATATCAAATAAATTGGCTGAAGAGGAGAAAGATAACAGAAGAAAAAGAAATGCAGCTATATTTGTGGCAAGATGTGATTTGAAGCACTCTTGCTTGCAGCTGTTCTACTCCTGTCTTGTCCTACACTTGATATCAGTCAGCCCATTCATGTAGTAAAGAGAAGCATGTATATAAGGGGTTGCAAGATGGTAGCCTTTCAGCTGTACATTGTAAATTTACATAATCTCTTCAGGGACCTTGACTTCATACTCTGCCTATACAGCGCTGTAGCATGGTCTGTTGGTCTGCCGAGCTGCTGGGGGGTGCCAGGGAGCTACTGCCTTGCCGAAAGACCCTGGTCATACCTCTCTGTCAATGGGGAATTAGTGGAGGGAGGCGGGACATCACAGTTGGCATGACAACAGAGCACCGGCAAGAGTCCGTGGCATGCCCCTCAGGCAGGGGAGCGCCGGCCAGAGTCCTTAGCACTTTATCAGGGTTCTGCCACCTGAGGTAGGGTGGCAGGGGAAGGCAGGCCCACCCGACTCCACTGCGTTCCAGCCCAGGGCCCTGACAGTGGCAAGAGTAGAGGGTCCCGCCACTGGGTCAGTGGGGATCCATCTGCAACATGCTGACCGGACACCAACTCACCACACTGTCCAATTCCACCCCTGGGCTACTTCCTACCTGGTCTCTCAAGTGGTTCCCTTTGGTTCCTCCAACTCATTGGGGTATTCAGCTGCTGGTATCCCCGGTAGCTCCAGCTCAGCATCAGGCTTGGGTCGCTGCCTGGCTCCACCAGTTCCTCGGGGTACTTTGCAGCCGGCAGTTCTGGTTACCTGAGTCCCTCCTCTGGGTCAGGTTTCCCCTGGTCCAGGGCATCCCCTGGTTTGGCAGCAGGGTCCACAGGGAGTAGCCTGTGTCCATCTCCCTCACTGGGCTAAGGGCCTCGCCTTTTGTACTTCCTGTTCCACCCCTCCCCTTCCTGGGGGTGGAGTAAGCTTGGCCTGGCTCTGCCCACTCAGGTGCTGAGGGTGACTCCTCACTCTCTGGTTTGGAGGGAGACCACACAGGCACCCTACAAGCACCAAGCATACATGTACTGTGTAAACTGTCCTGCAAGGAGATAAACAATAGAAATGAACAGTACTGACTTTCTTTTTATCTGATAATCTTTATTAATTAGTGACATTCATATGTGGCTACAACCCACGATTTCTTAGCAAAAATTGCACCCACTGGTTGGCAGGAATGAAATTCAGTAGTCTCAATAAATATGCCTGTAGTATGTACATCTAAAGGCAGAAATATATCCACCAATGTCAAGTATCAGCAAGTACTACTTAGGGGAGGGAGGGGTGGGTGGGTGTGGGTGGGTGTGTGTGTGTGTAAAAAAGAAGAACCACACAATAAGAAAATATTGACTCATAACATTATTCATTCTTTTTCTTTTCTGTAAGCTCTGCTGTCTCTCCTTGCTTTCAAGAGGGAGTATTTAATATTGATTTTTTGCATCCAAGAGCTTATGCTATCATGAAAATACTTAAGTGTAAAAAACCTCCCCAAACATTATAATACACCCACCAACATATTTGCATTTTAGCACAAAAAATGCACACCACCATCTGCACCAAATTTAACAGTCATGTTTTACCCCATGAAAATTGATCATCCATTAGTTACATTGCTTGGGGCATGCGGAAATCTATCGTCATGCTTTGCTGTGAAATTAACATGAACTCGCTCTCGGACTGAGGGACAGGAAATAATAGTTTGACTTTTCTCCTTTTATGACTTCCGCAGCTAAAGTTGGATCATATTTTTTATTTGCATGTGATGCACACACTCAGCAGTGTCTGTTCCTTCGTTTCTCTTGAAGTGTATTTTTAGGGTGAGATTTTAAAGTTCCTAAGGGAGTTAGTGGAGTTGTGTGACCTAAGTGCCTTTGAATATCTCACCCTTCCTTAATACTGTTCTCTATATTTTTATTTTCTGAGGAATATTAGCATTTTTATTTATTGCTCCAAATACTACTTTACTAGTATACTGTCCACTTCAGACTTCGTTTCTGAATTTTTGCTTACCACCTGTAAATTGTTGAATAGCTAAACAGTAACTTCTGTTAAGAATTTGTGAAGCAAGTGTATTTGCATTCCTTTCCCCCATACCTCACCCTCTTTGCTTTTAGGATATTTTATCGTGACTGGGATGTCGCTACTCACCGGTCAGCAGTGCCTCCTTGTGGCTCCTCCGGGGAATTAGCTCTGCCACCTAGTCTGATACCCCTTCCTGCAGTTACTCTATCCATCAGTACTCGGTGGCCTCTCATGCACTAGAAGCAGCAGCCCTGTCCTCTTCATACCTTAGCCCTCCAGCTAAGTCATATGGAAGTTCTCCCCTCTTCTAGGGTATTGGAAGTACTTTGAGGCAAACTGTCCTAGATAGTCCATTCCCTGCTGCCTGGTCTGTGCTGCTCCCCTAGTGGCTGCTAGGGGAACCTCAGCCCGCTTGCTACACCAGGATCCAGTCCAGGGAACCTCAGCCCAGCAGTTCTGGGCTTTACTCTTCCAGCCCTCATTACCCCTTCTCTGGATTGTTTCCTACTCTCCCCTTACACCTTCCTCCATGTATCAGGGAGTGCAGGTTTCCTCCCCCAGCCTGACATCTTTCTCTCTTTATAGATCCTGCTCCTCTTGCCCCCCACTCACCCCTCTGCCACCCAGCTGGACTTCATTTGCAGTTAGGCCCTAGCACTCCCTTGGTTTCCTCCAGTGGCAGCCTAAGGTTCAATGACCTAATTTCCCTTCAGGCCTTGTGTGGGGTGGACACCCTGTCGCATTTATGTATAGCTGTTGCTATACATTCAGAGATGTTCACTGGTGTTCTGGCTTTTATATCAGGCTGCCCCAATAGTAAACAGGCATGACAGGAAAAGGTGAGCTGCTTTGGGTGCACTTTCATCAACTGCTGAAAAGGTTTAGTCTGTCTGTGCTGGCAGGGCTCTTGCAGCAGTGAATTCTTTCTTTGGTAGTACAGCACCTTTCTAAATACTTGGCAAAACCAGTATATAACAGACTAAGGAAATTATGAATGACTAAGCAAAATAAGAGACTGTCTCTGAATGGGAGAATAGATGAGTTCGGCTAAAAAACAAATGCAAACAATACTTAAACCAATAAACCCAGAACAGCAGTAACAACAGTATGACTTCTGCCATTCTTCTTCTGTGCCCTTCTCCTTTGCCATTCATCCAAAGTTCTGTTTTCAGACTTGGCTGATTAAAACTTTTCTAAATGTGTTGTTTTATAAAAGCTGTCAGGGATTCATAGGGCCCAATCTACTTCTCGTTACACCAATGAAATCCTACTGAAATCACTGCAGTTGCCCCAGCATGACTAAACGCAGAAGTGGGGCCTTAGCTTTCAAGCATGTTGCTATGGTGATGGCATTAAACAAGGGAACACTGTGTAAATGGAGGACTCTAGAGGGGTTTTTCACATGTGCAGCAGTTTGGTAAAGGGTGTGGAAGGGCTTTTTAACATAGTTTCCTAAAGGAGGCTTATGTGTTAGCCTGGGAATTTTTTAAAAGGGCATACAATATGTTTCAGAATTTTGCTTTTTTTAAAGTTCTGTAATTTATTAATGCTACTTAAAATTTAGCATCTGAAATGTTTCCCCGTCAAAGGCTGCCCATGCATGCAGTCTCAGAAGGCCATAAATGCTACCAAGTTGCTGCAGTTCTACTGTGTGGGTGGTGGGAACAGGTGTAGTCCACGGAAAAGCCACTGTGCTATGCAAATCGCTCTGTACTGCAGAGCTTGTTCTGTAATGCCTCTGCTGAAGCATAATCAGGGCTGGTGGTGAAGATTCAGGCCTTGTCTACAGTAAAGGGAAAAGTCGATCTAAGCTACGAAATTTGAGTTACACGAATAGCATAACTCAAATCATAACATAAGAATGGGCCTACTGGGTCAGATCAAAGGTCCATCTAGCTCAGTATTCTGTCTTCTGACAGTGGCCAGTGCCAGGTGCCCCAGAGGGAATGAACAGGTAATCATCAAGTGATCCATCCCATCGCTCATTCCTAGCTTCTGGCAAACTGAGGCTAGGGACGCCATTCCTGCCCATGCTGACGAATACCCATTGATGGACCTGTCCTCCATGAATTTATCTTGTGTTTTTTTTAACCCTGTAATGGTCTTGGCCTTCACAGCATCCTCTGGCAAGGAGTTGCACAGGTTGACTGTGCGTTGTGTGAAGAAATACTTCCTTTTATTTATCTTAAACCTGCTGCCTATTAATTTCATTTAGCGACCCCTAGTTCTTGTTTTATGAGAAGTAGTAAACAACACTTCCTTATCTACTTTCTCTATACCAGTCATGATTTTATAGACCTCAGTCATATCTCCCCTTAGCCGTCTCTTTTCCAAGCTGAAAAGTCCCAGTCTTATTAATCTCTTCTCATACGGAAGCCATTCCATACCCCTAATCATTTTTGTTGCCCTTTTCTGAACTTTTTCCAGTTCCAATATGTCTTTTTTGAGATGGGGCAACCACATCTGCACACAATATTCAAGATGTGGACATACCATGGATTTATATAGACGCAACAGGATATTTTCTGTCCTATTATCTATCCCTTTCTTAATTATTCCTAGCATTCTGTTAGCTTTTTTGACTGCCGCTGCACATTGAGTGGATGTTTTCAGAGAACTATCCACAATGACTTCAAGATATTTCTTGAGTGGTAACAGCTAATTTAGACCCCAACTATACATCTAAAACGATGGGATTATGTTTTCCAATGTGCATTACTTTGCATTTATCAACATTAAATTTCATCTGCCATTTTGTTGCCCAGTCACCCAGTTTTGAGAGATCCTTTTGTAGCTCTTCGCAGTTTGCCTCGGTCTTAGTCTTAACTATCTTCAGTAATTTTGTATGATCTTCAAATTTTGCCACCTCACTTTCCCTTTTTCCATATCATTTATGAATATGTTGAATAGGACTGGTCCCAGAACAGACCCGTGGGGGACACCACTATTTACCTCTCTCCATTCTGAAAACTGACCATTTATTCCTACCCTTTGTTTCCTATCCTTTAATCAGTTACGAATCTATGAGAGGATCTTCCCTCTTATCTCATGAAAACTTACTTTGCTTAAGAGCCTTTGGTGAGGGACCTTGTCAAAAGCTTTCTGAAAATCTGAGTACACTATGATCCACTGGATTCCCTTGGTCCCCATGCTTGTTGACCCCCTCAAAGAATTCTAGTAGATTGGTGAGGCATGTCTGTAAAGAGTTATATAAAGGAATATAATTAGTTTTCAAAAATGGATCAATTTATATTAAAAAGAATAGCGACTGTTATTAGTGGGATAAAATTAATAAACCCACCAGTCCTTAGGTTTCAGGTCATATGCTAAGCACAAGCAGGCTCAGAAATACATTTCCCCTATTGCATAACCTTTTTGTGTATACTTTAAGAGGTGATGGAAGTGGGACAAGCCCCTTTCTGTGAAGCACTGGATTCTGTCCAGTGGGTTGTCTGACTTTCTGAACCATTGGTCTGTTCTGGTATGGCAATTCTTATGTTTCTGTTCTTGAGGGAGAGGAATGGAGGGGGAGGAAGATGAAGTGGAAGAGAGTAGTAACATACTTTATTAGTTTCATTTCTTTAAAAAAAGAAAATATAGACATTGTGAATAAATCTCATTACCTTCATTGTAACCCAGTAGTTCTCAACCTTCCCCATGCTGGGACCCCCTTTTCATTTAGCAACAAGTAAGAGCAGCGTGATTGCTTCTCTTGAGACCTCTTTGTGACACCCCCAGCAGTTGTGACCCCAACCTCTGAAGCGGAGAACCTCTATTTTAGAACTTTGTTACAGGCTGTCTGCAGATTCAGGCAGGCATCACTGAATCAATTTATGCTCAGTTCACATATTTTTGGTTATTCCTACAACCATAAGGGCTAGAAACTTAATTTTTTTTTTAAAAGAAGGGATAAGAAAGTGAGGGAAGGGTGAGGGTAGTTACATGTCCCCAGCTAAGGGCTCCTGTTGCAACCCTTGTCTTCAACAGTGTGCCCTTGTTGCCAAGAAGGCCAGTGGCATTTTGGGGTGTATAAGTAGGGGCATAGCGAGCAGATCGAGGGACGTGATCGTCCCCCTCTATTCGACATTGTTGAGGCCTCATCTGGAGTACTGTGTCCAGTTTTGGGCCCCACAGTACAAGAAGGATGTGGATAAATTGGAGAGAGTCCAGCGAAGGGCAACAAAAATGATTAGGGGTCTGGAACACATGACTTATGAGGAGAGGCTAAGGGAACTGGGATTGTTTAGTCTATGGAAGAGAAGAATGAGGGGGGATTTGATAGCTGCTTTTAACTCCCTGAAAGGTGGTTCCAAAGAGGATGGATCTAGACTATTCTTAGTGATAGCAGATGACAGAACGAGGAGTAATGGTCTCAAGTTGCAGTGGGGGAGATTTAGGTTGGATATTAGGAAAAACTTTTTCACTAGGAGGGTGGTGAAACTCTGGAATGCGTTACCTAGGGAGGTGGTGGAATCCCTTTCCTCGGAAGTTTTTAAGGTCAGGCTTGACAAAGCCCTGGCTGGGATGATTTAATTGGGGATTGGTCCTGCTCTGGGCAGGGGTTTGGACTAGATGGCCTCCAGAGGTCCCTTTCAACTCTGTTATTCTATGATTCTATTCTTCTCCTAAACCCTTTTCCACGTATCCTGGTTCATTACACTGTAATTCAGCAACAACAAAGCAAGAAATTAGAAACTCCTATGGGAAAAGACTTGGCTGCAGAGTGCCAGAAACACCTATGGCACAGTATAAATAATAAATAGTACAGTATCAAAAGAAAAAAACAATTATGCTAAAACCTCTGATAATTAGTTGTTGGCTCCTAAGAAAATGGGAGCCCTGTGGTAATTTCTATCCATTGAAAAATTACTTATGGTAGTAGACATAAATAATGCTTTCTGGTTTGTATGTGTGTTTGAGCAATAGCTTGGCTGCTGTGCCCAAATCTATGCCTCTCTGTGGTGCACAGGAAATATCAGACTGTTTTTTTTCCATGATGAGCCACAGTTCTCAGCTGTGCATTGCTTCAGTTTTCATAAAATTTCAAACTCTTAATTGTCTTGTGTTTATTTTAATTATATTTGAAAGCATTAGTTCTAGGCCATGATCCTGCAATGTGGTGCATGTGGATGGCCCACTGTGTCAATTTGCTTCTGAGGAGGCTTTGTTCAGGCACCCCACGTTGCAAGATTTGGGTTTTTATTGACAACATCTAAGCATCACTGAAATATTCTTTTTCAAGTAAATTTTAGTCCTTGTGACAGTAAATAATGAAACAAATATATTAGTTCATTGAATTTATACATTCAGAAGAGGTTTTTTAATGAACAAAATACCTGAAGCATTTGGAAGTTTAGAAAATTTCTTCAAGAAAATAAACAGACTGTATGTATGATAACACCCATTGTTTCATGTTCTCTGTATATAAAATCCCCCCACTGTATTTTCCACTGCATGCATCCGAAGAAATGAGCTATAGCTCACAAAAGCTTATGCTCAAATAAATTTGTTCATCTCTAAGGTGCCACAAGTCCTCCTTTTCTTTTTGCGGATACAGACTAACACGGCTGCTATTCTGAAACCTTTGGGGGGAAAAGTGGGTCACGGGGCAAGCCACCTGTCTAATCCATGCTGTAGAGGTACATCTCTGTCTGATTTAATCAGTCAACCCATTATTCATGAACAATTGAATTGCCATTTTGACCTTTGTTAGCTGTACTGTGAATTCAGCAGAAGTGGATTGGTATTCAGTGAGCTCTAAAAATTACAGCTGAGTTAGGACTAAACTAGTATTGACCGGTAAATTGTTGGTGTTCAATTATGCTGGTATGCTTTTTTTTAAATTGGTCCAAAAGGTTTTAGATTCATGTTGGGTTAGAAGTCACTTACATTGACTAGTCTTCTGTTCAACTCCCTGTATTAGCTCTGAGTTTCAAATTGTAACCATAAATAAAACTTAACATTAGTGAACAGATGGGCTTTTCACTGTTCTTTAAAAGTTGACAAGTTAAGCTTCATTCAGACCAATAGGAGAAGGAAACTTCTGAGTCCAGGGCTTCAGTCTTTGCTCTACATTTTCAAACCTAGAGACTGAAAGTGATAACATTATTGATCTTAGCTGTTGTGGTTGTTGAATGGTCAAAGAAGTAGCTGGTAGCTTGGATTTGATAGATCAATATCAACCAATGTCTTGGATGGTAAAAGTTGTGGGCTTGATGCAGAAATTACTGAGGGAAGTTTTATGGTTTGTGTTGTGCAGGAAGTTGCACCAGGTGATCATAATGGTCCCTCCTGGCCTTAAAATCTATGAATCTAGATGCTTCTAGCAACCAGCCAACATCACTTACCCCTTGTCGGAATTGAGCCTCAGTCATCTCCTCATTCATGCTCTTACGTTGGCTAGACTGTGAAATGCTGTCTGGGTTTGATGAAAATGGAAAATTGGCACTTATGTAGCACTTCACATTTCAAAATCAGAGTTTAAACATTATTCAGAATAGTAAGGTGCACAGATCTGCCAATGAGACTTCAGTCTGCTTATAGCTTAAGAGTTTTATTCCATCTTCACAGGGATAGGAAGGATGGATAAACCTCCCTGATGCAGAGCTATGAGATCTTTGAACAACTCTGACATCGTAATCAAAAAGGCTGACGAAGGAGGTGCTGTCGTCATCATGAATAAGTTGGAATATGAACAAGAGGCTGCTAGGCAGCGCTCTAACTCCACATTCTGCAGGCCATTATCCTCTGATCCCACTGAGGATTACCAAAAGAAACTACACCATCTGCTCAAGAAACTCCATGAAAAAGCACAGGAACAGATCTGTGCAGACACATGCCTAGAACCCCGACCAGGGGTATTCTATTTGCTTCCGAAAATCCATAAACCTGGGAATCCTGATGCCCCATCATCTCAGGCATTGGCACCCTGACAGCAGGATTGTCTGGCTATGTGGACTTTCTCCTCAGGCCCTATGCTACCAGCACTCCAGCTATCTTCGAGACACCACTGACTTCCTGAGGAAACTACAATCCATCAGTGATCTTCCAGAAAACACCCTCCTGGCCACTATGGATGTAGAAGCTCTCTACACCAACATTCCACACAAAGATGGACTACAATTATCTCCGATAATGTCACGGCAAACCTGGTGGCTGACCTTTGTGACTTTGTCCTCACCCACAACTATTTCACATTTGGGGACAGTGTATACCTTCAAATCAGTGGCACTGCTATGGGTACCTGCATGGCTCCACAGTATGCCAACATTTTTATGGCTGACTTAGAACAACGCTTCCTCAGCTCTCGTCCCCTAATGCCCCTACTCTACTTGCGCTACATTGATGACATCATCATCATCTGGACCCATGGAAAAGAAGCCTTTGAGGAATTCCACCATGATTTCAACAATCTCCATCCCACGTTTTCTCTGCACAAAGCCCTAGCAAGTGGGTTTTATGCAGAAGACTGAAGAGAGGATTGGCAGGGGGCATAGGAGATCATGTGTAAGTGTATGAGAGAAAGATTTCCATCCAGGACACACCACACGATCCATTGCTTACAGCCAAGCTCTAAGATACAACCGCATTTGCTCCAATCCCTCAGACAGAGACAAACACCTACAGGATCTCTATCAAGCATTCTTACAACTACAGTACCCACCTGCTGAAGTGAAGAAACAGATTGACAGAGCCAGAAGAGTACCCAGAAGTCACCTACTACAGGACAGGCCCAACAAAGAAAATAACAGAACACCACTAGCTGTCACCTTCAGCCCCCAACTAAAACATCAAAGATTTACAACCTATCCTGAAAAATGATCCCTCACTCTCACAGATCTTGGGAGACAGACCAGTCCTCGCTTACAGATAGACCCCCAACCTGAAGCAGATACTCTCCAGCAACCACACAACAAAAACACGAACCCAGGAACCTATTCTTGCAACAAAGCCCATTGCCAACTCTGTCCACATATTTATTCAAGTGACACCATCATAGGACCCAATCACATTAGCCACGCCATCAGAAGCTTGTTCACCTGCACATCTACCAATGTGATATATGCCATCATGTGCCAGCAGTGCCCCTCTGCCATGTACATTGGCTAACCCGGACAGTCTCTACGCAAAAGAATAAATGGACACAAATCTTGACATCAGGAATCATAACATTCAAAAACCAGTAGGAATACACTTCAACTTCTCTGGCCACTCAGTAAAAGATTTAAGGGTGGCAGTTTTGCAACAGAAAAGCTTCAAAAACAGACTCCAACAAGAAACTGCTGAGCTTGAATTAATATGCAAACTAGATACCATTAACTTGGGATTGAATAGAGACTGGGAGTGGCTGGGTCATTACACATATTGAATCTATATCCCTAAGTTAAGTATCCTCACATCTTCTTGTCAAGTGTCTAAATGGGCCATCTTGATTATCACGATAAAAGTTTTTTTTCTCCTGCTGATAATAGCTGATCTTAACTAATTAGCCTCTCAGTTTGTATGGCAACTTCCAACTTATCTGTATGTATGTATATATCTTTTTACTATATGTTCCGTTCTGTGCATCCGATGAAATGAGCTGTAGCCCATGAAAGCTAATGCTCTGATAAATTTGTTAGTCTCTAAGGTGCCACAAGTACTCCTGTTCTTTTTTTGAATTTAAATGAATCAAGATCTGGAGAACCTGCCTTTCAGTGAGAGAATGAGCTCTGTAAGTCTATGTGGTCTATCAAAGAGAAGGTAACGAGGTGACAGAGGACTCTACTCTAGCAGATAAAGGCGTAACAAGATCCAGTGGTTGGAAGTTAAAGCTAGATAGGATGATTATAGACCAGACAGGACAATTATAACACATGCTGCTGTCCTGGGGGCATGGCAAGCTCCCACACATCCATGATATAAGGCCTTATAAAGAAAAGGCACAGCATCAACCTAGAACTGCAAACCATCTGGAATTACGTAAAAGTCCTGACACCTTCCATATGAAACAGATATATTGTAGTTATAGGTTTCAGAGTATCAGCCGTGTTAGTCTGTATCCGCAAAAAGAAAAGGAGTACTTGTGGCACCTTACAGACTAACAAATTTATTTGAGCATAAGCTTGCATCCGATGAAGTGAGCTGTAGCTCACGAAAGCTTATGCTCAAATAAATTTGTTAGTCTCTAAGGTGCCACAAGTACTCCTTTTCTTTTTATTGTAGTTATAGCAAACCTTTAGTCTGTCATGATGTATCAGAACAAACAAGGGGGAAACAGGTCACTCTGTTATCAAAATGAAACTTACATCCTATTGAAATGGGCAGCCCTCCATCTCTGCAGTGTACTCAAAGGGAAAAGCAAAGTGACCTTGGATGGCTAAGCAGACAGAGACGATTCGATAGAATAGGGCCTATAGCCAGAGATGGAAGTTGGCAAGATAGCACTGGAACTCAGACATTCTTGTCTTCAGAATTTGAGGCAGTGTTGTGTTTCTCAATGACCAAACAAACATATTTAACTCTGCCATATTCTAATATCCAGACTTCCTGCTAGGTGGCATCATAAGTATCAGAATATTACCATAGAATAAGAGCTGACAGTGCATGAAATATTGGTATTTGTTTTGTTTTAAACCTTACAAAAAAACTATATTTGCTCTGCCTGGCTGTTGACTTGAGGGGTGTTTCATGATAGAGGTCATATTGCTGCCAAAGAGACATTCAGACAACTCCCTCCTCCCCGCACCCCATTGCCAGACTATTTGCTAATCACCTTTTGCCTACATTTTTCCTTTTGCTTTTTAAGTTAATGTATTCTTCTGTCCAAGCTGACTAATGAGAATACTTGGTCCCAATCCTCTTTTGTAAAATTCCTTGTGCATTTATAGACTGTTCTGCCTCCCCCTAACCATCACATCTTCAGAATGAACCCGACTACTTTTCTTTTATGACTTAAATGTCAAATATATTCTCTCTCAGTTCTCCTGTTTCACTCATACAGTATTACAACGGAGTCATTGGGTACGTGTTTTCTGTGATAATCCTATCAGTGTAACCCAGTGTATAAAACTGTTTTACAACAGTTTCTCATGTCTCTTGTTCAGTTTGTCATCCAGTAATAAGAAATATAAAAAACAAGGTTTATCATTTTTTTGGGGGGTGTCCATGTTTGTGTTCCCCCACTGAGAAAATTAATATCCAGGTCTCTCATCCCATTTAGCTTGTTGTTGAATGCTTACTTAGTATGTGGGGAGAATGAGGCATGAATCTGAGCTAGCTGGGTAAAATTCAATCCCAGTAAGACAGAAGTGATATTGGTAGATAGGAGGAAGCTACTAAAAGATATAATGATGATCATGACTGCTTCTCATGTTGAGGGTATTTTCCTGCCATTCATTATTAGAATTTGCAATTTGAGGGTATTCGTGAATCCCCAATGCTGTCAGATTATATTACAGGAGTTTCTAGGAACTTTTTTTAATCTTTGTCTAGCCAGGACAGTGTCACTGTTTTTCTTTCTGATAAAGACCCTTTTACCACTATGCATACATTTCTCAACTCAAGATTAGCTTTCTGCAATGTGCCTGTACTCGGCTATACCTTAAATCAAACCAGGAGCTAGAGTTGATGCAGAATGCAGTAGCCTGTTGTTAAGTCATATATCTTACTTGACACCAGTTTTCTGGGATCTGTACCTACTGCCACCTGTCTTTGCCGATGGAGTTTAAGGGTGGTAGTTTTGATCTGTGTTTCCCAGAATGGTTTTGAAATGGCCTGCTTGGAACACTACCTCTTTCATTGAACTATAGGACTTCAGCTGTGATCAGTGAAGTAACTTAAGTCACAGAGGGAGCTTTTGGCAGAACATTATCTGAAAGGTTCTCAGCTTTGGAATCCTTTCCCCCTTCCTGTTGTTTCTCTGAAATACTGTTAATTTGTTAACTTTCAAGGCCCGTGAGAAGGCCTATCTATATTTTTGCCCATGCTTTTGAGGAAGGGTCCTAACAAGGACTGGGTGTTTTTGGTAAGGAGTATATTGTGGTATGGGGGAACATGACTTAGGTTTTGATGCAGTCTCTGGTTATTTTCTGGTTTTGGTTTGAAGTTGGGTCAGTCTTTGTAACTATATATACAGTGGTTTTGAACCTTTTTTCATTTGCGGACTCCTAAAACATTTTGAATGGAGGTGTGGACCCCTTTGGAAATCTTAGACATAGTCTGCAGATTCCCAGGAGTTCGCGGACTAAAGGTTGAAAACTACTGATCTATAGGGTAGCTGCTTTTTAATATATATATATTATTAATTGAAATTAAATATAAAAGTTTGCATTCAAACAGAATTAGTGAATTACATTTAACAACATACAGATGCTAATATATTTTAATTTGAAGGAATATTTTTATGTATCTATTTTTAAATTGTTTTTTCTTAAGTCACTTTTATTGCTTTTCCCTTGTGGCTTGAAAATTTTAATTCAGGCATTCTATCCAGTTTTGCTAATTATTGAAGACCTTATCACAACATGTTTGATATTTCAGCATTGGACTATCTCCAGCCACTGAGTGCCAAATGCTTCAGACTGTATGGGGTGTTATGTATATCGCAAGAAATCCACCAAAAAAATTTTAGCTACAGTCTAGGTCAAATTAGAACCCAGAGTTCCAGAGATTAATGGATTAACCTCAGTGCATTGCACACTCCTACTGAGCAGGGATTTGGAGCAATCAAATTTTTGAATTTCTCCGCTCCATGACTGCTCCAGCTCCGCTCCGACTCCGCTCAGCGCTCTGACTCAAATTAATTTTTAACTAAATAAAAAAGTGCATACTGTCATTTTGAAAAAACATTATTTTTATTCAGACTTTTAACACAATTTAAATGTCATCAACAATGGTACAAACTAGAATCATTCATAATTCATTCTGTAAAAAATTATTGCAGTAATCAAGTTGTCTTTCATAGCCTGCCGCAAATCCTTTAAAATTAACTTTAAAGCTGAAAACAGTCGCTCCACACTAGCTTGAGTTGTTGGCATGCTCGAAGCAATTCTACAGGCAGCCTGAATGCATTGTGGGTAGCTGTGAATGGCCTCAAAAACAGACTTAACTTTTAGCCTACCAAGAGACTCCGTCGCCTCACAATCTTCTCAAAAGTTTCTCTCGAATAATGCTTCTTTACAATTATGAATCGCAGAAACTCGCCGGCATCTTTCTTGTTTATCCAATTCCTTTTCAAAGGCGTCATCTTCTAAAGAATTGGTGCTTGAATTATCTCCATTTCCCTGTGACGGTTGAAGACGTCTCAGGGATGGACGCTCGAACAAGTTCAGAGTGGAGACGGAAGTTTGAGAACAGCCTGCTATTTCTGAAGGATGTGAACTTTCCGAAACCGCAGATTCGATTGTTGACGACTCCTTTTGCTGTGTTTTTTCTTCTTCAACTTCTTTCGTTGAGTTCAAATGTAGCAATACATTTTGTTTTTCAAGTCATCGAGCAATATCAAGGAGCCCTTCCTTTGCCTTTGGCATTTCCCTTGAGGTAAGAAGCATCCAATACCGTGGGTCAACATAAACTCCAGCAAGGAAATGAATATTGTCTAAAAGCTTCTCTTCACGTTTCTGCATGGAGGATAGAATTCCTTCTGCACTTTGTCCACCATTTTCTTGCAAGAATTTTGACAGTTTTCGCCATTCCTTCATTAAAACTCCCAGGGTTACATCGACAGCTTGAAGATTCACGGTTGTCTGGTTTGGCTTTGCCAAGAGGTCTCGCAGGTTCTTCACTTTGTCCCATTCAGCTTTTGTTAACTTGAGTTCTCTTGTTCCAGCAGCAGCCACTTGTTCACAGTAAGATTGAAAAACGAGAAGCCGATCAATCATCGCAGATGTTGAACCCCAGCGAGTCACAGTATCCAGTGATTGAGTTACCCCATGTAGATCAAGCAGAACACTTTGAATACTTGGGGTTTGTAGTTTGACAACAACTTGTCGAATTTTGGCCAGAAATTTCTTCGCATGTTCTTTGTTCAGTCCATCCCAGATTGCCAACTGAAGAGTGTGAATACCACACCTCATCAGTTGGACTTTTGAGTCGTCCTCATGAAGCCATGTTGGAAGTATGAGGCTAGGGTCATTAACCCATTGCGCAGCAGCATCCACGTTGAGTTCAATTTCATCCATTCCTTTAGTTCCTTCATCAGGCAAAATAGCTTCACTTCTGTCCACATCCCTGTTCTCAGACGTAGAAATGGTTTCATTGTCCTTGCTGAAATTTTTGATGGCACATGTCATGTTTGCTGCATTGTCAACGCAGATGCTCAGCACTTGCATTTCACTGACCCCAAATTTTTCTAAAATAGCTTTTTCTTGACTTTTCACGTATGAAGAATTGTGACGCCCTTCAGTGTCGATTTTATGTCCAAGGTTTTTACCACAGCTTTATGTTATCCTTCTTCGTAGTACTGAGCATTGATTGAAAGGAAATTTCTGTTTCCACGGGTTGCCGCATCCATTTTCAGGTAGCACAATTTTTGCTCCAAAGCTTTCTTGAGCTCTTCGCGACCAGACTCAGCTGTGCTGACAACCAAATGACAAACAGCATCGTGACCCATCGAAACGCCAAGCTGCCGACCCATTTCACCTGCAATTTTTTGGAATCCTTTGTTCTTTAGCCTGAAGGTAGTGAGTGGTGTTGAACTCAGTCAGCCCTTCACGGAAAGTATTGGCATCCATGGTGACTGTAACCTTTGGGGACTTCAAATATGAGTCAAGTTTTGTTTGCTCAATTTTGGGTTTCTTTTCAGATGAAGCTCCGCAAAAACCCCTTTCTCCAGGAGTTTCCAAAGAGCCAGATGACCGTCATTTACCCGTGTCAGCTTTATGTTTTGCCTCATCTTCCTGGTCCCTTTTTGTAACCAGAGCCGCATAGTTTTCAGGATGGTTACATTTTACATGCCGCTAAAGGTTGAAACTTTTCACGGCACTTGCTTCATTTGTCTTGAAGCTACGTGCTTTCAGCTCGCCATTCGCTTCCTTTTCCGCCTTGCACGTTGCCGATTTCTTCTTTGCTTTTCCCAAAAACCCAAATTTGGGCTTTTCAAATTCAAAAGTAAAGACGTTGTTGAGATCCTTTCCCGTAAATCGGCTATCAATCATGGGGGGCAGATTTGATTTTTTTTGTTGAAGCCATGGCCAAATCTTCTTGTGCTGCTACTGCATCCAAATGTTTCTTGTTATGATCTTCGAAAAGCAATGAACAAAAGCGTTACATTTTTTTATAATGTACCTGCTTGTGATATCTTAATCACTTAAGGTACTTTGAATTTATTTTAGATTTTCTGGACAAAAATGATTGCATTTTCTTTTTACACAAAATTATTATTAAAGTATATTTTAATATTTTAACATGTTTCTTGCAGTTTTAATGAAGTAAGAAGTATTTTTAATGTACATAATTAATATAAATTTTTATTTATAAATTGCAAGTTAGTTTTTCTTATGAAATTTTGCGGTAAAAATATTCGAAATATTTTCCAATTTTTTAACGAATATCTCAGAAACGCTTTAATATAGATATATCAATGAAATTTGGTATGTGCGTAGCGTTAGTACATGCTATCGCTGTTCTACAACATTAACTGTTGGGAAGTAACGAGGCTACACGTTACAAGGTTGAAAATAAGCTTTAATGGGAAAGCGGATTCAAATTGCAAGCACAGTCCTTTTAGTAAAGAGAGCAAATTTTCGGAGATATGTTTTTGCTTCATCAGCCTGAATAGATTATACAAGATAGAGCAAATAACAGGTTCTATCTTGTATAATATTTCCAGCCTGATGAAGGAAAAACATATATTTCCAAAAATTTGCTCTCTTTACTAAAAGGACCGTGCTTGCAAATTGAATCCGCTTTCCCATTAAAGTTTATTTCCAACATTCTACCATACAACATCATTCAAATAAAATTATTTAAACTACAGGTGTCGTGAACTGAAGGGGCTGGGCCAATTTTATTTAATATTTTTTAAATCTTCGACTATTTAACAGATACGACCCTGGAATATGATTAAATGGTAAAACATGTATTAAAACGGTACTATTAATTTATTTTGTATAATTAACCGTTTCCAAGAAAACTGTTTAAAAATTTTATTCTGCTTAGATGCTTAGAATGATCCAAACAATTTTACTTATTACTTATTGTTCAACTTTGGAACCATAAATTTTAAACGTTATAATAAATAATAACCAAAAATTAACAACTTATTATGGAACATAATACTACCGCTCGTAGCCAGGGGCAGTCTACAACAAGCCTTCCTTGAAATATGAAATAAAAATGACCAACCGCCAGTTCGGCATGCCTATGGTTTAAATAATTTTGGATAATGTAATATGGTAGCACATACTAACACAAAGACACAGACATAATTTCATTACTTTATATTAAAGCATTTTTGAGATATTAGTCAGAAATTAACTTTTCATCACCTCCTTGAAGGGACTGTAGCTCCCTTATGAAGAATTTTAGGATACGTGTTCACAGAAACGTTTTTTCTTAAAATGACCTAAGGATTCACCCCCCAAGTTGTGTTGGACATTTTCCAATCACTCTGGATATATCACCAACATCACTCCTAATTTATGCAAAAATGTTTACTGTATATTTATATGCCTGCTGCACATGACTTTTTCAGTAAATTTAAAATTACAAACAACGCTCCCATTAACCAGGACAATTGTTTGCAGATGGCTCTGTTTCACTTGTAAGTCTTCCTGTATATGTGTGCTGGCAAGTGGGTAATGAAGTCGTACAGTGACATGTGATCATGTCACCTGAACTGGAATTCATCTGGAACCTGGTGCTTTTCCTTTGAGAAGGTAGGGGTGGGAACGCAGCGCGGGACAAAGCATTCCCGCCTTATGCAAAAGATATATAAGTGGGTGGAACAGAACAAGAAGGGCAGCCATCATGAGAAATCCCCTAGCTACCACCTGAGCTGAAACAAGGGCTCTACCAGGGGAAAAGACTATGCCCAGATTAGTAAGGCATCCAGTCTGTGAAAGAAACTTATTGAAACATCTTTGAGCATGAGATTTTATCTATATTCAGTTTTATTACTGTATTAGGCTTAGATTTGTATGTTTTATTTTATTTTGCTTGGTAATTCACCTTGTTCTGTCTGTTACTACTTGGAACCACTTAAATCCTACTTTCTGCATTTAATAAAATCCCTTTTTGCTTATTAATTAACCCAGAGTATTTATTAATACCTGGGGGGGGGGGGAAACCGCTGCGTACATCTCTCTGTAAGTGTTATAGAGGGCGAACAATTTATGAGTTTACCCTGTATAAAGTTTATACAGGGTAAAACGGATTTATTTAGGGTTTGGACCCCATTGGGAGTTGGGCATCTGAGTGTTAAAGACAGGAACACTTCTGTAAACTGCTTTCGGTTAAGCCTACAGCTGTTAAGGGACATGGTGCAGACCTAGATCTGGGTTTGCAGCAGGCTTGTGGGTCTGGCTCAAACCAGGCAGGGCACTGAAGTCCTAAGATGACAGGGCAGGAAAGCAGGAGCAGAAGTAGTCTTGGCACATCAGGTGGCAGCGCCAAGTGGGTTTCTGTGATCCAACCCGTCACACACGTTATACAGGATATATCCGTGTGCTGTTATTATTAAAAAGAGATTGTGTTCTAGAGAGAGGATGTTCTGCTCATGCTCAGACTTAAAAAACCCCCACGTTTTACCTCTACATTTAATGGAACATTTTAATTTCATATTATCAAAATTCTAACACATTTTTAAACCTTCAAAATTAGATTATTTAAAAAGTTATATATAAAAATCAAGTACATACATTCAGGAAATTCCTTGTAGTCAAACATTATCATCAAAACCTGCAGTGAAATTCAGGAGTGGGGGAATGAGTGCTTTTTCATTCCTAAAGCAGCTTAAAGAACAAAAACAGTTAATTCACTAATATCCAAATAAAATATTAATAAAGATAAATTAAAACATACAGCAGTGTATGAATGATTATTCCATATGACCCACCAATTGTGAGTCAATGAGGTATACAATTTTAACAATTCTATGTTGTTAATGATTTCTTCTTCATATCATTCGATTGCAAACTTTTTTAAATGCTATTTTTCTTTAAAATTGAGTAGTGTTTAGAAAGCTGGCTATTCCTCCCACCACTTTTACAGCAGGTAACAGAGTTTGGAATGTTTACACACAACCAGGCTAAGAACAAGACAAATGAATCTTACCCACTCCTTCTCAACTCCCCTTCTGCCCATCCCTCTTCCTCCCATTCACTACCTTAGTAAAACATTACCTTCAAACAATCCACAAAATTTACCCTGGATACAAATCTAACGAAACAATAAAAATCACAGCTATTCTATTCAATTCCATGTGCTCTGTTATATGTTGTCTGGTGCATGCCAGTTAGTTTCTCTGTCATTTAAAACCACAAGTCCAATTACTCCAAGTAGTTTTATGCAGTGAGACCTTAAACCACAACTTCATTTAACCCAAAACAAGGATATGGAAGATTTCAGTTACCAATATGCTTTTTCTGGCTTACACTGCAAAACATTTCCAAAGCTTTTTTAATTAAAAAAACACTTCAAAGAATAAAAATCAGGGCAGTTTAAATAAATGTACAAGTTGCTGGTAATTATTAGTGAGAGGACAGCTCAGTTAACATTACTGAGATAAAAAACGGAGTCTTAACAGTGGGCTAACAAGCTAGAAAAAAAAAGGTGTTTTAATAATCTGCTGTGCATAATTCCTTCATTCTACTAGCCCCCCTTTAGCGTAACACGTCTGGAACAAAACCGCTAGATGATTTTCTCAGCCTCCACTACTGGTTTTATAAAAGTGTAGTATCCATTACATCCAGTCCACTAAGCTCCAAGGCAAACTGCAGAAACTCCTTTCATATTTATTGTTGACTGTTCCTAATGAACAGAAGTTGCTCTGTTTTGAAACAGACGGTAGACTGTGCATGTAATGACTGAAAGCTCTGAGCTAGCAAACCCTAACTGTGCAGTAAGAAAAAAAGAAAAACTTAGTTTAGTGTCCTGTTAAAACTCACAAAATAGTAACAAAGAAAATTACACACCCCATGCTGTACTTGTGGCTCAATTACATTTTGTACATTCCTGAATGTCAGGCCTCAGTTTTAATTCACCAGGCAAACTATCTACTTGTTCCCTAACTGCTCTTTATAACACAACCTGCAAACGACTTGTGATGGAGGTGGCACATACAACTACAAAAGGGATAGATCTGAAGTCTTCCGTCGCTCTGTTGAGACTTCTACCAGCCGAAGCCAGCAACTGTGCCACTTTGGGCTGTGACAGGTAGATCTCAGAAGATTACTAGGATTGACTTTGAACAGTACGCTGAGAGGCGACTTCTCAAAATAAATCTCAGGTTGTTGCAGGAAGTGATATTGGCAATTCAGTAGGAGGCATTCTTCCCTCTGAATCAGTACAGAAGCAATGCCTCAGCATGATGTTAGGTGCACTTTTGTTGTTGCAGGCAAATGTAAAGCAAATATCCCAACCATTACTTTTTGCAAGAGCAGGGATATTCGCAAAGCTGGAATTTGGCACTGAAGCTAACAATAGTCTACCTGCCAAAATTTGCTCTGCAGCTTCAACCAGGTGCAATACTATTGTCCATGCCCTTTCCTAAACTGATGTGCTACTAGCAGCTTCTGCAGTGCCACTCAAAGGTGCTGATTTTCAGTAAGGGTAAAGAGGGAAAAGAAGAGCGAAAGAGTATTTGGGATGAAGGCTGTCAGTGAAAGATTATTTACCGCTTGTACTGAGATGCCATAAGAAATCCCATCCAGTCCGCCTCACTGAAGGTTGAAAGCACTGGGGCTTCACAGAAAAGAGAAGATGAGGGAGAGAAAGAAATGGCCTTTGATGAGACAGTGGAGCAAAAATCTTCAGTTATGATCAGTTCAGAAGACTAGGAGCCTGGGTCAGCCCCACGGGGGGGGGGGGGGCAAACAAAAAACCTAGCAGAAGCTGGAGCTGCCGAAGGAAAACAATTTTCCATCACTTTACATTCCATGGTTGTAGTGTAGAGCAGTGGTTCTCAAAGCCGGACCGCTGCTTGTTCAGGGAAAGCCCCTGGGGGGCCGGACCGGTTTGTTTACCTGCCGCATCTGCAGGTTCGGCCAATTGCGGATCCCACTGGCCGCGGTTCGCTGCTCCAGGCTAATGGGGGCTGAGGGAAGTGGCGCGGGCCAAGGGACGTGCTGGCCGCCCTTCCCGCAGCCCCCATTGGCCTGGAGCAGCGAACTACGGCCAGTGGGAGCCGCAATCGGCCGAACCTGTGGACGCGGCAGGTAAACAAACCGGCCTGGCCCGCCAGGGGCTTTCCCTGGTGTAGAGAACTCCCCCTTAGGAGGATGGCTATACCAGAAGCTGACCTGCCACTAGTTACCACCCTAATCTTGCCCCCCTACCTTATTCCGCTGAGGAGGGATAAAAGGCTTGTAGTAAAACTCTTAAGCTAATATCTGCTTGGGAACATGTGGAGTTAGGAGGAGATAGCATGCTAGGTACAGCTACTATTATTCCCTTCCCATCACTCCCATAACTCTTGGAGCACCAGCCTGAGTGGCGGCTTTGGTAGGCGTACTGAGGAAAGGTAGAAGCTTGGGCTGATCAAACATTTTTGATGGAAAATATTTGTCAACAGAAAAATTGAACGTTCAGTTAAATTAACAATTTTTAAGCATTTGCTTTCTACAGAAAATGTCAACTTTTTGGCTTAAAACACTTTTTTGGCTGAAATTTTTTTTTTTACTTTTGATTTTTTGACAAAAATTATATTTTCCTCTGAAATTTCTCAAAAAAATTGTTTTTCCATTTTGAGCTAAATTTTCCATTGGAAAGAGACGAAGCATTTTCTGACCAACTCTACTGTGAGACTTCTTCCTCCTTTCTATCCCTCCTCTCTGCCAAGATCATTGGCCTTACGTTCCCTCTGCCAGCACAAGTGGATAAGAGCACCTGGCCCTAATTATGCCAAGAACAGGAAAGGTGAACAGGAAAATGAATGAAGCTGACTAAAACAAGTAGACTATTTAAAAATAGATCTACTGGCATTTAGCACATGGTTAAGGTCAGAAGATGACACTGATAACGCATATGCAAACTCCATACTAATATCTAATCAATTTACTGACAAAATCGTAAGGTGCCACTAGCATCAGCACTGACAAGTCTTAACAGAGAGAGAAAAAACAGATTCTCTTCTGCCTCATAAATGAAATTACAGGCCAATTTCCTATACTTGACTACTGATAATGTGTGTAGTAAAAAGAACAGCTTGATTTTCTGACGGTTGAACATCCACTGCTAGCAGTTAAAAGATTCTTGCTTTGATATACAGTTTAGACTGAGCAAATCTGATTTGGAGGTCACTGTGAGAACCTGGATACTATCATTCTCTAATTATAACTACAACTCAGACATTGTAAAGTGAGCTTGACCAATCTGCAGCTAGGTAACATCGCTAACAAATATATTGTTGGTAACATATCATTTGTACAAGGATTTTAACTTTAGTACAAATCACTATGAAGTCTATTCACCAGCAGGCAATCATAAGTATATTGTGGTGGAGCCTGACAAATTAATGAATCATAGAATATCAGGGTTGGAAGGGACCTCAGGAGGTCATCTAGTCCAACCCCCTGCTTAAAAGCAGGACCCATACCCAATTAAATCATCCCAGCCAGGGCTTTGTCAAGCCTGACCTTAAAAACTTCTAAGGAAGGAGATTCCACCACCTCCCTAGGCAACGCATTCCAGTGTTTCACCACCCTCCTAGTGAAAAAGTTTTTCCTAATATCCAACCTAAACCTCCCCCACTGCAACTTGAGACCATTACTCCTTGTCCTGTCCTCTTCCACCACTGAGAATAGTCTAGAACCATCCTCTCTGGAACTACCTCTCAGGTAGTTGAAAGCAGCTATCAAATCCCCCCTCATTCTTCTCTTCCGCAGACTAAACAGTCCCAGTTCCCTCAGCCTCTCCTCATAAGTCATGTGTTCCAGACCCCTAATCATTTTTGTTGCCCTTCGCTGGACTCTCTCCAATTTATCCACATTCTTCTTGTAGTGTGGGGCCCAAAACTGGACACAGTACTCCAGATGAGGCCTCACCAATGTTGAATAGAGGGGGACGATCACGTCCCTCGATCTGCTCGCTATGCCCCTACTTATACATCCCAAAATGCCATTGGCCTTCTTGGCAACAAGGGCACACTGCTGGCTCATATCCAGCTTCTCGTCCACTGTCACCCCTAGGTCCTTTTCTGCAGAACTGCTGCCTAGCCATTCGGTCCCTAGTCTGTAGCTGTGCATTGGGTTCTTCCGTCCTAAGTGCAGGACCCTGCACTTATCTTTATTGAACCTCATCAGATTTCTTTTGGCCCAATCCTCCAATTTGTCTAGGTCCCTCTGTATCCTATCCCTGCCCTCCAGCGTATCTACCACTCCTCCCAGTTTAGTATCATCCGCAAATTTGCTGAGAGTGCAATCCACACCATCCTCCAGATCATTTATGAAGATATTGAACAAAACCGGCCCCAGGACCGACCCCTGGGGCACTCCACTTGACACCGGCTGCCAACTAGACATGGAGCCATTGATCACTACCCGTTGAGCCTGACAATCTAGCCAACTTTCTACCCACCTTATAGTGCATTCATGCAGCCCATACTTCCTTAACTTGCTGACAAGAATACCGTGGGAGACCGTGTCAAAAGCTTTGCTAAAGTCAAGATACAATACATCCACTGCTTTCCCTTCATCCACAGAACCAGTAATTTCCTCATAGAAGGCGATTAGATTAGTCAGGCATGACCTTCCCTTGGTGAATCCATGCTGACTGTTCCTGATCACTTTCCTCTCATGTAAGTGCTTCAGGATTGATTTTTTGAGGACCTGCTCCATGATTTTTCCAGGGATTGAAGTGAGGCTTACTGGCCTGTAGTTCCCAGGATCCTCCTTCTTCCCTTTTTTTAAAGATTGGCACTACATTAGCCTTTTTCCAGTCATCCGGGACTTCCCCCGTTCGCCACGAGTTTTCAAAGATAATGGCCAATGGCTCTGCAATCACAGCTGCCAGTTCCTTTAGCACTCTCGGATGCAACTCATCCGGCCCCATGGACTTGTGCACGTCCAGTTTTTCTAAATAGTCCCTAACAGAGGGCTGGCCATCTATTCCCCATGAATCCAGTGCACGGTTAGCCTATGAAACATGTACTGCAAATAAATCCTAAAAATAACTGTGTCTCTCTCAGCTACTTTGTCTGTTTTATAAAACTGAACCCTATGCTACCACAGACAGAATGCATTCGGTTTCAGCCACAACTCTAGTAATCTGCAGACTGCATGTCTTTTATTTTGTTTCAGTTTTCTAGATAAAATCGGAATTACAATTAATCAGAAAGCCAGATAAAACTGGAATACTATTAGCAAGGTTTGTTTAAAACTTGTGTATACTTAGGCTTGGCAGAATTCTTTTTTTTTTAATTTCAAAGTACAATATCTATGTTTATTTTTAAGCAATTTTTTATATTTTACCTACTTAAATTTGAAGTTGCAGGACATTATGTGGGGAGTCAGGCCATAGTTATTTAAAGACAGAAGATGTTGAGATTCAAAAGGTTAAAACTTTATAACCATTAAAACACAAATTGTCAACATCACATGTTAAAATATACAAGGCAAAAATATCCTTAAATCAAACTCTAATAAGTTCTCAAGCAACATTTTTCTTACTTACTTTCTTATTTGGAAATTTCTGTTGGTTTGTGTGTGTATGGTGAACTTGACCTTCACCAACATTTACCAATAACAATCTAATCCTTCCAAGCCTATATATATAGTGCATCTCTCGGCATAATTTTATTACTTAATTCAATTAAACTTTCTCAATCTGTTTATGTTAATATTTTATATTTCAGACATGCAATATATGCATGTTTTTCTGCATACATTTCTGGAACAATTCTTCCCTTATGTGCACAGCTGCTGGCCTGTTCAGTGCTCTGCCAGTCTCTCTCAGCTCCAGCTCACACAAAAGCATCAACACCTGATCCTGGAGTCTCTTCTATTTGCTGAATGCTTGACTGCATGTCCTTGGGGAAAGACAGAAAAGTCTGTCCAGACAAGTTCCTTCAGGGTCAAAACCCATTCTTTGTTAGGACAGAACTGAATCAGCTCTTTCTGGCACATAATAGTTCAAAAATCATACATTTCCCAGCTGCTGTGAGCGGCCATTCATGCAAATTACTTGTGGCTTGGCTGCATAATAGAGCTCATCAAAAGCTCATGTATTTGGGGGAGGCAAGTACAGACACTATTAAAACACTTAGTTTTACTTTTAAAATAAAAATCCACCTTCTTACAACAGCTATGATCATTATATATTTATATTACCCCACTTCAGGACCACTGTAAAAATAATTGAGATAACCATGATCCCTGCCTGAAAGAGCTTACTATGTAAGGCCTCAATTTTTCCAAAGATTTACATAGCATTTTACACTGTGAGTTGTTCCAGTGACTGAAATGGGACTGCTCACAGTGTGTAAAGTTAAACAGCCATGTAACTCTTTGCAGGATCATTGCTTACAATGACAAGAAACATGGGTGTGGATAGAGGAAACAAATTAACATCTTTTATTATTTGTATTACAGCAGTGCCTAGAGGCCACAGCTTCATCGAGTTAGGCACTATACAAACCTATGAGACAGATAATTTTTATAACTGGTTGAGATACATATACCCATATTCCCCTAACAATTAAAGAGCTACATTTGCTCCAGAATATTTCCTCACAAACACTAATTTAGGAAATCTTAAATTAAAGTAATAGCTAAGCCCAACACAACTTTAAACGCCAAGTATCATTACATTCCACTACACTCATACACAAACACCTAACACACTCAATCCAATAACACTACTACATCTTCAGAAGCTAAGGATCCAACCAGCGGACCAAATTCAGTGATGAATGCTGGACACGTGCCACCTGAGGCACATTGCACATATGCTAAGACAGGGGTGGGCAAACTTTTTGGCCAGAGCACCGCATCTGGGTAGGGAAATTGTATGTAGAGCCATGAATGGAGGGCTGAGGCAGGGAGTTAGGTACAGGAGGGAGTGTGAGAAGGGGTGCTAGGAGGAAATGCTCACTTCAAAGAATTTACAATCCCACTGCAATAACAAAGGCCTGGAAGTTTAGCTGTCTGGTTTTCAACTTTCATGATACTGTCTTTTAACATCCATGGAACAAAATGTGTTTTTCCAAAATATTTTCTATTGCAGTTTAGCAGATGTTTAAAATCCTTATTTTATTCACATTGATTGATGTATCTTGTTCACCCTAAAGCACATCCATTAAATAGGATACAATGTTATAAAAACCCAGAAGTATCTCTACTTCCTTGAACAAACTAAACCTTATGCATTGCAAATTAAAATGATAGCACCTATTTTCCAAAGAAGTTTTACCCAATTTTTGTTAAGCTAATGATCCCATTTCACTTTTAGGACAAAAGAAACAAGACTTGATGGGTCATTATCAACAAAAATTTGGCCTAAAATTTAGATTTGTAAAGTATAAACTTTTACAAAATCTAAAATTAGTAGAAATATTTCCATGTTTGTTTGCTCTTTTTAAAATTACCATTCTGCGATATTTGCAATTCACGCATTGCAACATTGTTCTAGCATATGAAAATCAAAGACAAGCATTTTCATTGCTGAAGCTGAAAACAAATGTTAAAAGTAAGCAAACAGCAAAAAAAAAAAAAAAATAGAGCAGTAATTACAGATCTTACAGTTTTAACAATCTGAAGTGTTGTTTGCAACATATAATCAGGAAATAATTCCCTCCCCCCCCCCAACATATGATTTCTCAACCAGGTGGTGTCACTTTAAGAGTCTCGTAGAGACAGTTTGTTTTCCTCACAGTTTCACCTATAGACTTTGTCAGTGCCTTTTCACTTGACTTTTGTTTTGTGGAAATACAAAGCTCTGGCATCAAGTCAAGTGCTTCTGCAATGTTGCTCTAATGTAAAATAGATCACATGACTAATCAGCAGCATTCAGAGGAAAAAATAAAAATCACATATTCCAATCACATACTTCTCAAGATTAACCATTTATAGACCAATGGATCAAGAACCAATGGCCAGAATCTGAAGTCAGACAAATTCTAATTAGAAGTAAGGCACACATTTTTAACAGTAAAAACAATGAGTCATCCTTGTGGCATTTTAGAGACTAACACATTTATTTGGGCATAAGCTTTTGTGCCAAATATAAAAAAAACAATAGTCACTCTCTAATCAGCAGCAGCTGGGAACTGCACAGCCTACATGCCTTTATCTAAAACAGGGGTTCCCAAACTTGGGCTACAAAAGCTTATGCTCAAATAAATTTGTTAGTCTCTAAAGTGCCACAAGGATGCCTTGTTGTTTTTGCTGATACAGACTAACATGGCTACCACTCTGAAACCTGTCATTTTTAACAGTGAGGGTGACTAACCATTGGAACTAACTACCAGGGAAAATGGTAGATTCTCCATTACTTTACGTCTTCAAACCAAGGCTAGATACTTTTCTGGAAGACATGCTCTAGTCCAGGGATCTCAAACTCAAATCACCAGGAGGGCCACATGAGGACTAGTACACTGGCCCAAGGGCCGCATCACTGACACCTTTCCATATAAAGGTACAAAAGCCTGCCCCTGCCCCCACCCCCATTCCACCCCTTCCATGAGGCCCTGCCCCCTTCTTTCCCACCCCCCATTCCAACCTCTTCCCCAAATCCCTGCTCCGCCTCTTCTCTGTCTCCTCCCCTGGGCACACAGCTCCCCGCTCCTCCCCCCTGGAAAGCGCGAAGCGCCACCAAACACCTGTTTGGCGGGGGGAAGCGCCTGGAGGTAGACAGAGGAGCAGGGACGTGGCATGCTAGGAGGAGGGGGAGCGGGGAGAGGGGAGCTTGGCGGCCTGCAGGAAATAACTCCGGGGGGGCGGGGGAGCTTGGCGGGCTGCAGGACATTATGTTTGAGATCCCTGCTCTAGTCAAACAAGTTATTGTGCTCAATACCGGGGTAACCAGGTGAAATTCAATGGCCTATTTATACAGGAGGTTAGACTAGATGATCTAATGGTCCTCTCTGGCCTTAAAAATATGAATAAAAACATTCAGCATCCTTAAGCTTTTCTAAACCACCCATCACCATATAGTGTCCAGATGCCAAATACATTAAAAAAAAGTCAAGAAATATTCTCTTAATATAGGACCTAGTCTCTCCACTTCCACCTATTCATGGCAGCTAGCATGAATGACTTCATTTTGGTGACTGTCTTCTAAGAAGCTGATGCTGGGCCATCTTACAGCTGAATTGTGATGAAAGGGTGTGCAAAGAAAAGGGTCTTTCAAAGCATGCTAGACATAGCAAAACATAGACTCACTATAATCAGCAGCAGCTGGGAACTGCACAGCCTACATGCTTTCATCTCAAACAGGGGTTCCCAAACTTGGTTTCAGAGTAGCAGCTGTGCTAGTTTGTAGCCGCAAACAGAAAAGGAGGACTTGTAGCATAAATTTGTTAGTCTCTAAGGTGCCACAAGTCCTCCTTTTCTTTTTGCAAACTTGGTTTGCAACTTGTTCAGGGTAAGCCCCTGGCGGCCGCGAGACACTTTTGTTTACCTGAATGGCCGCAGGTACGGCCGTTCGCAGCTCCCAGTGGCCACACTGTGCACTCACACCAGTGCTGTGCACTCTTTCTCACTCCCAGTCCAATTTTGTTTTGGTTACAAGGTGTTAACTATGATATTTAAAGTCTGATATTGGCTAGGCTTCAACTATTTCAGAGACACTTTCTTTTCCCAACACACAGTACCAGCAGTGATTGTTGGCGATACTGAGCCTGACAGTCCTGACAATGAAATTCTTGGGAATTGCAGGCAGGAGGTTTTAGATCACCGCTTCCCGCAGCTCCCATTGTCCGGGAATGGCGAACTGTGGCCGTGTTAGTCTGTATCGGCAAAAACAACAAGGCATCCTTGTGGCACACTTTTTAGTCTGTCCCAGTTGGAAGAGTCACCGTGCAATAAAGCAGCTGATGTTTCTACATGAGTTTTGAATTCAACCTCAGGAAGACTGTGTTGAAGAACTCCTGCTAGGAAGTCACAAAACTATAGAATGCTGGCTAGGTTCATGTCCAGGGAGCAAGGGTAGGGTATCCTGAGTATTTTAAGTGTCCTGAAGCAGATGTGCACAAGCCCCTACACATTGCCTTTCATAGAATAAAATAACATTTATAAAACAAGAGATTAACTATATGTCCTTCCAAACACCATGTTGTGGAAGTTACCTAAGCAAAGAGCACAAAGTGAAGAATAGGGACAAATGTGAGTCTTACCAGTCTCTCTCTCTCTCCACAATAAAGCGGCAGTGTAGATATGCTGTTGTGCCATATCTACCCTTTGTTTATATAAAGCAGTCCTTGGAGTGATTTCTAAGTTAAGAATATGTCAACGCTAAGGTATCTAGTACAAGCATATGGGATATATTCTCTAATTTTTTGTATTACAGCAGCCCCTAATAGAGGGTCACAGAATGGGTGCCCCGATCTCCTAGATATTGGACAAACACACAGTAAGATTATAAGTAACCCCTTCTTCCAACACCAGTGTCAGCCCTCTGCAGAGTGACAGCAGATATCTAGAGCCTTGGAGTTCAGCTTATCAGTGGAGGGTAAATAAAACAAATCAGATGTGGAATATTTGCATATATATATATATATATCAGTACTGGAACAGACATGGTCAAACTGCAAGCTATCCCTTCTTTCAGGAATTTTAGACCAACACAAATGCCATTCCAAGGAGCAGCTCTACCTCAAGAACTGACTCTAATCAGAGGCCAAAGCAGAAAACAAATTCTCTCACTGCTCAAACAGCTCCCTCTACTACTCAGAACTTCACATTGAAAAACAAACAAACACACACACCACATAGCACATGTTCCCAAGACTAAACATTTGTTCACAAGCAAAGAACAGAACTTGGAAGACAAGATGTAACAGGGCTTCATGGTGACGCATGCCATAACATCTACTGGCTACTGCTGTCAGTTTGTGATTGGGAGTTCTGTATGCACAATGACATTAAATGGAGCAGCATACACATGTTGAGAGAACAGGTGCCTGAAACCAAAAGACTCTCCTCCAGTCCTTTTCCAACAGATTTACAGAAAATTAGAGATTCAGGTCATATGTCTATTCAATTTCATCATACATAGATACACTGGCAACTATTACTTTAGTAATAGCAGACTGAGAAAAGATACAAAAGGGATAACTGGGCAACAAAATGGCAGATGAATTTCAATGTTGATAAATGCATAGTAATGAGCATTGGAAAACATAATCCCAACTATACATCTAAAATAATGGGGTCTAAATTAGCTGTTACCACTCAAGAAAGAAATCTTGGAGTCATTGTGATAGTTCTCTGAACACATCCACTCAATGTGCAGCAGCAGTCCAAAAAAGTGAACAGAATGTTGGGAATCATTAAGAAAGGGATAGATAATAAGACAGAAAAGATCATATTGCTTTTATATAAATCCATGGTACATCCACATCTTCAATACTGCAAGCAGATGTGGTCGCCCATCTCAAAAAGATATACTGGAATGGGAAAAGGTTCAGAAAAGGGAAACAAAAATGATAAAGGGGTATGGAATGGCTGCCATATGAGGAGAGAATAATAAGACTATGACTTTTCAGCTTAGAAAAGAGATGACTAAGGGAGGATAGGATAGAGTTCTATAAAATCATGACTGGTATGGAGAAAGTAAATAAGTGTTATTTACTTCTTCTCATAACACAAGAACTAGGAGTCACCAAATGAAATTAATAGGCAGTAGGTTTAAAACAAACAAAAGGAAGCACTTTTTCACACAACACACTGACAACCTGTGGAACTCCTTGCCAGAGGATGTTGTGAAGGTCAAGACCATTATAGGGTTCAAAAAAGAACTAAATAAGTTCATGGAGGATATGCCCATCAATGGTTATTAGCCAGGACAGGCAGGGATGGTGCCCTAGCTTCTGTTTGCCAGAAGCTGGGAATGGGTGACAAGGAATGGATCACTTGACGATTACCTGTTCTGTACATTCCCACTGGGGAGCCTGACATTGGCCACTGTCGGAAGACAGGATACCGGGCTAGATGGACCTTTGGTCTGACCCAGTATGGCTGTTCTTATGTTCTAGTATGTGACTGCTTAGTCTATCCCTTAGTCAATGCATGAATAATCCCAATGGTTTCTCTTCTACTGTTTATCCAGTCTAGGATTAAATATCTCCAGCAATGGGGATTCCACCACTGAAACTTAAGGAGGTCCTTGACCTTTAAATTCTACTCTAAACAATACTACATACCAGAGCAGGGCTTTGGAGCGGAGCCTGGAACAAGAGAACTCAAGTTAACGAAAGCTGAATGGGACAAAGTGAAGAACCTGCAAGACCTCTTGGCAAAGCCAAACCAGACAACCGTGAATCTTCAAGCTGTCGATGTAACCCTGGGAGTTTTAATGAAGGAATGGCGAAAACTGTCAAAATTCTTGCAAGAAAATGGTGGACAAAGTGCAGAAGGAATTCTATCCTCCATGCAGAAACGTGAAGAGAAGCTTTTAGACAATATTCATTTCCTTGCTGGAGTTTATGTTGGCCCACGGTATTGGATGCTTCTTACCTCAAGGGAAATGCCAAAGGCAAAGGAAGGGCTCCTTGATATTGCTCGATGACTTGAAAAACAAAATGTATTGCTACATTTGAACTCGACGAAAGAAGTTGAAGAAGAAAAAACACAGCAAAAGGAGTCGTCAACAATCGAATCTGCGGTTTCGGAAAGTTCACATCCTTCAGAAATAGCAGGCTGTTCTCAAACTTCCGTCTCCACTCTGAACTTGTTCGAGCGTCCATCCCTGAGACGTCTTCAACCGTCACAGGGAAATGGAGATAATTCAAGCACCAATTCTTTAGAAGATGACGCCTTTGAAAAGGAATTGGATAAACAAGAAAGATGCCGGCGAGTTTCTGCGATTCATAATTGTAAAGAAGCATTATTCGAGAGAAACTTTTGAGAAGATTGTGAGGCGACGGAGTCTCTTGGTAGGCTAAAAGTTAAGTCTGTTTTTGAGGCCATTCACAGCTACCCACAATGCATTCAGGCTGCCTGTAGAATTGCTTCGAGCATGCCAACAACTCAAGCTAGTGTGGAGCGACTGTTTTCAGCTTTAAAGTTAATTTTAAAGGATTTGCGGCAGGCTATGAAAGACAACTTGATTACTGCAATAATTTTTTACAGAATGAATTATGAATGATTCTAGTTTGTACCATTGTTGATGACATTTAAATTGTGTTAAAAGTCTGAATAAAAATAATGTTTTTTCAAAATGACAGTATGCACTTTTTTATTTAGTTAAAAATTAATTTGAGTCAGAGCGCTGAGCGGAGTCGGAGCGGAGAAATTCAAAAATTTATTTGCTCCAAATCCCTGTTGTTAACTACAAAAGGTGAATTTTAAGTGAATATAAGAGATAACACTGAACAGAGCAGATTACTGACCCAATAAAGCAAAATACGCAAGCTAAGCTCGATACACTTAAAAAACAGGTTACACAATGTAATTTCTTACCCTAAATGTTGTTTTAGGTAGGTTGCAAAGTTTCTGTGGTTCAGAGTCCCAGTTATATTTCTTTTCAGATTAGACCCCTGTCTCAGTCTGGACTCCCCCCTTGCCTTCGCTTCTGGTGACTTTAGCAGGACAGACAGGCCATGGAGAGGAGTCCCGTTTGCCTTCCTCTCCACTCTTAAATAGGATCTACATAAGGCGGGAATCCTTTGTTTCCCAAACTTGACCATTCCCTTCCCTTCCAGTGGAAAGTTACAAGAAGTCTCAGGTAATGTTTAGTATCAGGTGACAAGACCACCTGACTCTGTAGTATACAGCATCCATGAGTCAGTGGCAGTATGGCCAAGCTTTTTCGCAGTCCATTGTCCTCGCTGATGGGCCATCAGCACTGTCTGACTTTTCCATTGTTGTACCTGAAGTGTTAGCATCACCCAAAGTAGCCTAGATGAAATACATAGTCAATATTCCTAACTTCAGATATAGAAATGATACAGGCATACAAATTGGATAATCACATTCAATAAATTATAACCTTTCCAATGATATCTTACATCTTGCATAAAGTACATCTCAGTTATGTCATATTCATATCATAAGAATATTTTCATAAAGAATATGGAGTGAAACATCACAATATATATCCCACAAAACTCTGCAAAGCTAAATGTAGCTTTTGGCATTAGTGAACATAAAGCCTGTCATTTTGTTCTATGGCCTAGTACAGGTGCCTTCACAGGCAACTGGTTTAAAATGTAGTATCCAAAACAGAGATGAGGAAAGATACAGAACAACAAGTTAAGGAACTGGCATAAACTGGTGGTTTGGATCTCAGGTGATGTATGAAGGGTTTTCTAACTTGTAAGTAACCTTCCTATAACTAGGAGTCTGGTGGCACCTTAAAGACTAACAGATTTATTTGGGCATAAGCTTTCATGACATCTGAAAAAGTGGTTTTTTATCCAAGAAAGCTTATGCCCAAATAAATCTGTTAGCCTTTAAGGTGCCACCGGACTCCTTGTTTTTGTGGATACAGACTAACATGCTACTCCTCTGATACTTGCTATCACTATAAGTGGTTTGGGAGGTATATTTCAAAGCACACTACTGTGTAAGGTAAACTGAATAGGGCTGCAAGAATCTGCTTCCTGTAAGGATTGGTGTCCTATTAACTTTCCTTTCTGTATTAAGCTACTTTGTATTTAAACAATAAATTGGCTAAGTTTGGTTATTTGTTCCTTACAGCATTTTTCATAATGAACCACAAGTGTAGTGAAATCAATTGGCTATACTGTTTGTTATTTATGTCCTTTACATTGTTGTTTAAGGGTCCTTAAAAAAAATGGACCTTAAATAATTTGATATGTTTGTACAGTTCTAGCACAATGGGCCCAGTCTGATGTGATCTTCCAGGGCTACCACAATACACATGTTTAATAATAATACTAACTGCTAGTAGGCTGCAGAGTTAGCATCTTGTTGAGATGAACACAAGCATTTCACAATTGCTTCTGAGCTACTGCTTCTCCCTGTTTCTTTGCTCGATGGACATGATAGCCCAACTTTAGTTCACACTTAGATTCTGTTCCTGGTAAACAAAAGGGATAGAAACATAATTTTAAGAAACAAGAAAAGGAGTACTTGTGGCACCTTAGAGACTAACCAATTTGAGCATAAGCTTTCGTGAGCTACAGCTCACTTCATCGGATAAATTGGTTAGTCTCTAAGTTGCCAATAATAAATTGGTTAGTCGCTAAGGTGCCACAAGTACTCCTTTTCTTTTTGCGAATACAGACTAACACGGCTGTTACTCTGAAACCTGTCATAATTTTAAGAACACAACATAAGAACGGCCATACTGGGTCAGACCAAAGGTCCATCTAGCCCAGGATCCAGTCTTCCGACAGCAGCCAATGCCAGGTGCCCTAGAGGGGATGAACAGAACAAATAATCATCAAGTTATCCATCCCTTTTTTCCATTCCCAGGTTCTGGCAAACTGAGGCTAGGGACACCATCCCTGCCCATCCTGGCTAATAGCGATTGATGGACCTATCCTCCATGACCTTATCTAGTTTTTTTTTTTAACCCTATTATAGTCTTGGCCTTCACAACATCCTCTGGCAAGGAGTTCCACAGGTTGACTGTGCGTTGTGTGAAAAAATACTTCGTTTTGTTTGTTTTAAACCTGCTGCATATTAATTTCATTTAGTGCCCCCTAGTACTTGTGTTATGAGAAGGAGTAAATAACACTTCCGTATTTACTTTCTCCACACCAGTTATGATTTTTATAGACCTCTGTCATATCTGCTCTTAGATGTCTCTTTTCCAAGCTGAAAAATCCAAGTTTTATTAATCTCTTCTCCTATGGCAATTGTTCCATATCCCTTATCATTTTTGTTGCCCTTCTCTGAACCTTTTCCCATTCCAATATATCTTTTTTGAGATTGGGCGACCACATCTGTATGCAGTATTGAAGATGTGAGCGTACCATGGATTTATATAGAGGCAATATGATCTTTTTCTGTCTTATTATCTATCCCTTTGTTAATGATTCCCAACTTTCTGTTCACTTTTTGGACTGCCGCTACACATTGAGTGGGTGTTTTCAGAGAACTATCCACAGTGACTCCAAGATCTTTCTTGCATGGTCACAGCTAATTTAGACCCCATCATTTTATATGTGTAGTTGGGATTATGGTTTCCACTGTGCATTACTTTGATTTTCATCTGCCATTTTGTTGCCCAGGCACCCAGTTTTGAGAGATCCTTTTGTAGCTCTTCGCAGTCTGCCTGGGACTTAACTCTGTTGAGTAGTTTTGTATCATCTGCAAATTTTGTCACCTCACTGTTTACCCCTTTTTCCAGATCACTTATGAATAAGTTGAATAGGACTGGTCCCTGTACAGATCCCCGTGGGACATCACTATTTACCTCTCTCCGTTCTGATAACTGACCATTTATTCCTACCTTTTGTTTCCTATCTTTTAGCCAGTTACCAGTCCATGAGAGGATCTTCCCTCTTATCTCATGAAAACTTACTTTGCTTAAGAGCCTTTGGTGAGGGACCTTGTCAAAGGCTTTCTGAAATTCTAAGTACACTATATCCACTGGTTTCAGAGTAGCAGCTGTGTTAGTCTGTATCCTCAAAAAGAAAAGGAGTACTTGTGGCATCTTAGAGACTAACAAATTTATTTGAGCATAAGCTTTCGTGAGTTATAGCTCACTTCATTGGATTCATGTAGTGGAAAATACAGTGGGGAGATTTTATATACACAGAGAACATGAAACAATGGGTGTTACCATACAGACTGTAACAAGAGTGATCAGGTAAGGTGACCTATTACCACCAGGAGAACGGGGGTGGGGGTGGGGACTTTTGTAGTGATAATCAAGGTGTGCCATTTCCAGCAGCTGACAAGAACGTGTGAGGAACAGGGGTGGGTGAGTGGGGAATAAACGTGGGGAAATAGTTTTACTTTGTGTAATGACACATCCACTCCCAGTCTTTGTTAAAGCCTAAGTTAATTGTATCCAGTTTGCAAATTAATTCCAATTCAGCAGTCTCTTGTTGGAGTCTGTTTTTGAAGTTTTTGTTGTTGAAGAATTGCCACTTTTAGGTCTGTAATTGAGTGACCAAAGAGATTGAAGTGTTCTCCAACTGGTTTTTGAATGTTATAATTCTTGACATCTGATTTGTGTCCATTTATTCTTTTACGTAGAGACTGTCCAGTTTGGCCAATGTACATGGCAGAGGGGCATTGCTGGCACACTAACCCAGGAACCTATCCTTGCAACAAAGCCCGTTGCCAACTGTGTCGACATATCTATTCAGGGGACACCATCATAGGGCGTCATCACATCAGGCACACTATCAGAGGCTCGTTCACCTGCACATCTACCAATGTGATATATACCATCATGTGCCAGCAATGCCCCTCTCCCATGTACACTGGCAAATTTCACTTTTGGCACTGTACCTTTTAATTTCTTTTTAACTAACTTCCTCATTTTTGTGTAGTTCCCCTTTCTGAAATTAAATGCTACCATGTTGGGCTGCTGTGGTATTTTCCCCATCGCAGGGATGTTATATTTAATTATATTATGGTCACTATTACCAAGCGGTCCAGCTATATTCACTTCTTGGACCAGATCCTGTGCTCTACTTAGGACTAATGAATTGAAGCTTTAATGAAAGCTTTAATTCTGTAGAAACTTATGTAAACACCAGAGAAATACTGGTATAGTGTATTAGCTTAATCTAGTCCTGCAGTCACTTACAAGCGGATAGAACTGCATAGCAGACAGTCTCTAGTATGATTTGCTGCTTGGATATTGGGTCCAGCACACACACGTATGCTCAAGCACAGTCACAAGTAGTGGGTTCCAGACCTTGACCTCTTTATTTCTTCTGGCAGTCATACAGTTCTCATTTTTGGAGCAGAAATCCAAACCTACAGATGGCTCAGCATTCCCTGGGACAATTCTGTACTACACATTTTATTTTCATCCACCCTTCCCCACCTTGACTTTTCTGAAGATCCTTGGAAAGATGAGGAAGGATGGAGTATATGAGTGATGATAGGATTCCCAGACTACCATGGGAAGGGACCTGGTGTGAGAACCAGATGTCCGGATGCTGCGTCTATTTCACCCTTTGTGGAGTAATGTCCAGTCATAGGATCCCAGTCTGTGCAGAGCTTATTGCCAAAGGCCATGCATGGTGGACGGTCTGCCTCGGATTTCCCATATAGTCAGAGGCAGCCTGTCAAAATTAAAATGATGTAGTATCTTCATGCTTCTATCTTTCTCTCTTAAAGGTAGGAAAGGTTCAGACTCTTCTGTTGATGTGAGACAAAGGTGATAAGCATTTTTCAGTATAGATTTAAATAAAAGCTTAAGACCAAGATTTTAGAAAGTCGGTACCTCTAATTGGATTTGTAGGGCCAAATTTTCAAAAGTGCTGAACTCCCAGGAGTTTCGATTGGCTTCCCTGAATATGAAGGACTCCATTTCTACAGCCTTTAATGGGAGAATATATTGCTGTTACATCTGATCTAGTTACTCAGTTTCTCTAGGCTGCCTTTTTCAGTGCACATCCCTCCCTATTCAGCATGCTGATCTTTCCTGGAAATGGAATGTGGTCTGAGCTGCTTATGTTAACTTTCTTTCAGCCCCCTCAGTTTTCTGTGTTTAGTTTTCATAGCTGCCAGTTATATCCACATGCAGAGTCAGGGAGTTAATGACCCTGTCTTTTTTTGCGTGGTTTTGCAGTGTCCTTTGGACCATATTTACTCCTCCCCCATCCTTTTTATTTATTTGAAGGTCATCTCTATGTTGGTTTAAGTATAACTCTCCCACACTTTGTTGTGACCAATGCCCTGACACAGAAAAAGGAAAGTTGGCATTTCTTTTCTCTTGGTCTTCTCCGCGCCCTTCCATGGAGTCAGCAGGGCTGTGAAGACTGAAGACTCCTGGTGTTGGGAGTGGAGAGTATTGTCCATACATTAACTGTCATGTTTCTTCATTGCTAGCAAATGATTATTTATAATACATATGTATACATACATGTGCATTTTTATATGAATAATTATGTAAAATAGATATAACAAACAGAAGTGTTAAAAAGTGTCTGTTGCCATGAGTTTGGGGTCATTGTGCTACTTGCATGTTACAAAACCACAAGTGTGTTACGAAGGTCATTCCAAATGAGTGTATCAACTTCTGTACTACATCGCATCATCATTTACTCTGGTTGTCCTATATATCTTACAGAAATGCTGTTTTAGAAGTGTTTCAGAGAGTTGTTTAAAAAAAAGTTGGGATTCTTGGTTTTGTTTTTGTTTTTAATCCCTCTCCCTGTAAAGCTAGGGGCCAAAGTTACCATCAGTCTCCACTTTACAGGACTCTGAGGGTATGTCCGCATTGCAGTTAAAAACCCCTGGCAGGCCTGTGCCAGCAGATTCAGGCTCATGGGGCTTAGCCTAAGGGGCTGTTTAACTGTATAGACATTTGGGCTCAGGCTGCAGAGGCCAGGCCCTAGGACCCTGTGAGGTAGAAGGGTCCTAGAGTTCTGGCTGCAGCCTGAGCCCAAACATCTGCACTGTGGTTAAACAGCCCCTTAGCCAAACCCCCATGATCTTGCATCAGCTGGCATGGGTCAGCCATGGATTTTTAATTGCTGTGGCCTCATTAAGGAAATAGGCCTTTTAAGGGAGAGGCCCTTGCTCCCAGGGAGGAGCACACTGATTGGCCCCCAGGCTGGGAGTACCCTGTCTTACAGAGCTCTGTGCTGAATGTCATGGAAGATGAGACTTCCATTTAGACCATTTTAGTGGACAAATATAGATTATAGTAGAATTTCCTGGAGAATCAGGAAAGTTTTGTAGTGAGATAAACCATATAAGGGGTTATAATCACTCTTGGAAGTTGGGTGAGCTCCAGCAGCCCAGGTGGAGTGGCCACAAAGTCATAAAAACATCTCAAAATGACCTGAAGTAGCTTTCCTATAACTAAAAATGTCATGAATTTGAGGTCCAATACCATGGGGATACTGCTGGTTAGAAGTGAGTGATGAGTCTACCTGGGAAGATAGAACTTTCTGATCATCAGTAGTATAAAGCTACTGTTTTTATGAGCTATCAGACTTTACAGACGTTACACGTTAAATGTAAGTTACTGTTGCAGGACTGAATCTTGACCATCCAGGACTTGAGTAAGGGTGGCGGGGGGGGAGGGGGAGGGGGAGTAGAATTGGGAGGGAAGAGAGGATTCCACAATAGGGAGGAGGAAGAAATATTTCACTGACAGGTTGTTGTGGGGGTGTGGCCTTTTTTTAAATGACATCTGTTTGAAGCTGTTCAGCATTTTGAAATGGTTTAAAGAGAGATTTACTGGGCAGCAGGTGAGGTGATAAAGGTGCATTTTAATGTAATTTATTGGTTGGATATTGCCTGTGTGTGTGTTTATATGTATTGTATATCATAAACCAAAAAATGACCTGCAGTAGTGGAGTCCAAATACTGTGGTGATGAACACATTAGAAATGCATATAAGATTTGACAAATGTACAGCTCAGTTTTCCAATGAAGACTGTAAATCTGTTGCACTCCTCCTGTTGCTACTTGTTGGGTCACCTGGGGGTCGATGCTGCCAGTCTAACTTCAGTTTATAAAACTTTATGCTGAATCTTGTCTCAGCATAGATTCTACTCTGTGTGTTCACCTTCTTGTCGAGTTTGTTTTCCAGAGGAGCACCTCATGCAATCAGTATTAATTCAAAGTGACGATAAGTTATCCTGTGAATTTCTCTTTTGAGAAGTACCCTATGCAGTATTCTTACAGGAGGATAAATACATTAGCCATTTTGACTTTTAAAAACAAGATGCTTAAGTTATCAGTACAAAAATAATTACAGCATTGGAACATTACAAAACACTGTGAATATTTACTTGCATATAATTGAGTGAATTTGCAGAGAAAAATAATTTTTCAGCTTGGGAGTTAGGAAATTTTTCCAGTTAAGATGGGAATATTTTTTCCCTTTAAACAAAGTTAGAGCTGAGTCGTTTAATATAGGATGAGATCCTGGTTTCATGGTTGATAACTTATCAATGGAGCTGCTACCAAGTGGTTTAAAAATCAGTTCTTTATTAAATAAATATTGAATTTTAAATGTAAAAAGACATATAACTTCTTGCTTTTTTCTCCTTGGTAGTAGGTAGCCCCAGGCATTTCAGATCTGCCCTGGAATGCGTTACCTAGGGAGGTGGTAGAATCTCTTTCCTTTCTGGTTTTTAAGGTCAGGCTTGACAAAGCCCTGGCTGGGATGATTTAGTTGGGGATTGATCCTGCTTTGAGCAGGGGGTTGGACTAGATGACCTCCTGAGGTCCCTTCCAACCCTGATATTCCTTGATTCTGTGATCTTAATTCTGAAGTGCATATTTGTCCTGCTTGCCTGTATCTCATTTTCTGTAGTCTACTAAGGTGTATACTACTACTTACATTTTATTTTTATCGTTTTGAGGGGGGTGAAGGGGGCATTACAACAGTCAGTGCTTATCTAGAACAAGCAGCAGTCAAGGAGTAGGGCAGTTTTCAAGTTTCCTTTTTGGAGGTCAGCATATTGCCTTAATACTTTACTGACTGTGGGAACAAGGTTTTAAAGCTACTTGTACATAATTTGGAGTGCTGCTGGTTATGCTGCTATGTTGCAAACTCATTGAAACGTTGACAGGCACGTTATTTCTCCTTCACTGCTGACTTTGTCTTGAACTAAAAACAAGGAACTATTTTTTTTAATTGGGACTCATGAGAATCCTTAACATTGTGTCCCTTTCCCTCCCCCAAATAATCAGTTTTATTCTTTGCAAATGGTATGTTTCTTTAAAGAAAATATCCTAAATCATAAATTAGAGGTTAGATCAGCAAAGAAGTTTTGTCCATGGTTTAAAAAGAGAGATTAGGTGACTGGTAGCCATGCTTGCAGGATCTTCTGTACCTGTCGTTGGGGGGGGGGGGGGGCAATGCTTGCAGGATCTTCTGTACCTGTCGTTGGGGGGGGGGGCAGAGATAGAGATACTTGAGAGCAGACTTCGGGTTCTCCCATTTTCTTTTTTCTTGGAGAGTGCACAAAGACCCTGTCAGTCTGTGTGAGGATGCCATCTGTGTTTAACTCTCTGCCAGACTGTTACAGAGTTTCACAAGAATTGATTTGAGAAAAATGCTGTTTTACTGTTACCCAGCTGATAGAGCTGGGATCAAGTGTGTGTGGGGGTGTGTGTGTCAGGAAACAACAGAAAGAAACAGTAAAGAGCAGCTTTATCCAGCTCTGAAACCTTGACCCAGTATTGTGAATAAGACGTCTAGCACACACAGTTAGTGGATAAAAGAGCCTGTCCTGATGAGAGCTACAGAAAAGGATAATTGTTTTAGGAAAATAAATCTCTTTAAGAAAAGCAAACCCATGTATGTTGGTTGACTGAAAATAAAGGAACAGCCTCCAGACAAATCCAATTACACTAGTGCCATATTTCCTTTATTAAATTTTATTTCAGTTAATTCATTTTTCTCCTGATTATTTGAAAATTGAAAATGACAGCTTGCAGACCTCCAACCAAAAAGGTTCTTGCTTTAGTTTTTAAAAAAGACTTACTGTTTGATATAAAACAAGCTTGTTATTTAAAACGAGATCTCTAATATGCGAAAGACCAACTAGTAACTACTTAATAGCTGAGACTAGTGAAAAGTATTTTAAAATGTAACCCTTCTGCCCATCAGAGTTGACAGCAACAAGGGCTGGGTTCAGTATCTAGGGATTCCATTCCAATACACAGTGCAAAACCGGCTCGAGCTCCCACCCAGTGACCTGGGACAAATATATACCACCCCCACTAGGCGCTTCTAAGAGTCAATACTTCCCCTCTCGCAAGCACAGAGTCTGAGTGTAGCAAAAGCCTTTTAATAACAGAGAGAAACAATGTGGTATTATGTTGGGGAAACACCACCAACAGGATTCATAACACAACCCATGAGCAAAAAAACCCACCCCAAGCAATGTGGGGCATGTCCTTTCCCTTTGGTTCTTGAGTCCACCAACCCAAAGTCCCAAAAGTCCAACAACCCAAAAGTCTCTGTCCCTGGTCAGTGCAGCACCAGAGCTTGAAAGTTTATCTGCAGAGTTTTACCTCGCAACCTGGGGGAGATGGGGGGCGCGGGGCGTTAAGGGGCACCTTACGTGGTCCTAAAGCCGATTGCTTCACGAGCTGTCCCACGAATCGCTCCTCTCTGTCAGCCGCACCCCATGAGCTGCTCCAGCTATCCCACAAACTGCTCCGCTCCACCAGCTGCTCTGCTCTGCCAGCTGTCCCATGAGCCACTCCAGCCGTCCCACGAGCCGCTCTGCTCTGCCACCTGTCCTGCAAACTGCTCCACAATATATCTTCAGGCTCCCCCACTACTTAACACAACACTCAGTGATTTCAGCTCTTAGTAAGTTTAGCTCTTTTGTGATTTCAGCCTGTAGTAGGGGAGCCTCAGTGCTGGTGCACCATTGGCCTAAAGTGAATTCAGCTGATCAGCCTGTAAATAGACTCCTAAAGGAATCAAAATTAGCTCTGATATTCCACAGTGGAAAGAGGAGGAAGTGCAATTAGTATGTAAGGCCCTCACTGGGGCCCCATAACACTAGGTATTAATACCTGTCCCCAGCCTCTCTCAATTCACTGAGTTTTGGAACCCATGTCCCTTGCCTAGTGAGTGCTACTTAGTTGATGGCGAGTCCCTCCATCATAACAAAAGGCCAAGTACAGTTCCACTGTCCTTGATTCACATAATCAGGATAATTACAATTTATTCGTCCTGCCCCAATAACAGAGAAACTGAGGATCCCACAGCAGCCAAAGTGACCATTTGGGCAGCTTTGGGCTCATGCTAGGCGGGGTGCATGTGTCTATGCAAATGAGATCGGCCCCTGAAGTTTTTTTCCACAACTTGCCACAACTCACCACCAGATGTCAGGGTGGAGCTCATCCTGACTCTGCTTACGGAAATAATAACTTGGGGATTGCTGTCAGGTTTTTATAGAATCCTAGAAATGTAGATGTAGAAGGGACCTTGGAAGGCCATCTAGTCCAGTCCCCTGAACTGAGGCAGAACTAAGTATTTCTAGACCATCCCTGACAGGTGTTTGTCTAACCTGTTCTTAAAAACCTCCAATGATGGAGGTCCCACAGCCTTGTTAGGTGCTTAACTACCCTGACAGTTAACTACCCTCATGTCTAAGCTAAATCTTCCTTGCTGCAATTTAAGCCTGTTACTTCTTTTTATTCCTTGAGAACAGGACAAAAATAATTTATCAGCCTTCTCTTTATAACAACCTTTTACGTACTTGAAGACATGTTCTCCCTCAGTCTTCTCTTCTCCAGACTAAACACATTTTTTTTCAATCTTTCATCATAGGTCATGTTTTCTAGACCTTTAGTTATTTTTTGTTGCTCTTCTCTGGACTTTCTCCCTATTGTTCACATCTTTCACTCAGTGTGGTGCCCGGAGCTGAACACACTAGTCTGGTTAAGGCATTATCAGTGCTGAATAGAATGGAAGAATTAATTCTCGTGTCTTGCTCACAACACTTCTGCTAATATATCCTACGATCACTTTTTTTGCAACAGTATTACATTGACTTATGTTTAGTTTGTGATCCACTATAACCCCCAGATCCACTTCTGCAGTATTCCTTCCTAGGCACTCATTTCCCATTTTGTATTTGTGCAACTGAGTATTCCTTCCTAAGTGTAGTACTTTGCATCTGTCCTTACTGAATTTCATCCTATTTCAGATGATTTCTCCAGTTTGTCAAGATCATCTTGAATTCTAATCCTGTCCTCCAAAGCTCTTGCAAAACCTCCCAGCTTAGCATCATCCACAGATTTTATAAGTATATTCTCTATGCCATTGTACAAATTATTCATGAAGGTATTGACTAGAAGCGGACCTAGGACAGTTCTCTGCTAGATCCCACTCGTTATGTCCTTCTGGCTTGATTGTGAACCAGCAGTTACTACTCTCTGAGTACAGTTTTCCAACCAGTTGTGCACACACCGTTTAGTAGGTTCGTCTAGGCTATATTTCCCTAATTGTTTATGAGAAGGTCATGTGATATATCTCGACTTTAATAAACCTTTAGATACTGTCTCACATCTTCTGCTTGTCCCTATCCACAAGAATATTTGACATGATGGTTTGACATAGTTTGTTCTTCACAGTTCCATATTGACAGTTACTTATTACTTTATCTTTTAGGTGTTTACAAATTGATTTTTTTTTTGTATAATTTAAGTTTACTGGTCTATAATTCTCTGGATTGTTCGTATTCCTCCTTTTATAGATAGGTACTATGCTTGGCCTTTTCCAGTGCTCTGGGATCTCTCCTATCCCCCATGAGTTCTCAAAGATGATTGCTAATGGCTCAGAGATCTCTTTACCTAGTTTCTTAAGTACTGTAGGATGTATTTCATTAGGTCCTGTCGACTTGGAGACATCTAAGTTGTCTAAGCAATATGTAATTTATTCTTCCCCTATTTTAGCCTCAGATCCTACTCCATTTACGCTGATGTTCACTATGTTAGTTGTCTGATCACTACTAACCTTTTGGGAAAAACTGAAAGAAAAAGGGTATTTAACACTTTGGCCATGGCTGTGTTTTTTGTTGTTGTCTTTTTGTCCTCCTTGAGTAATGAGCTTTCTCTGGGTTTGGTCTTCCTCTTGCTTCTAATGTATTTGTAAAATGTTTTCTTGTTACTATTTATGTCCTTAGCTAGTTTAATCTCATTTTGTGCCATGGCCTGTTTAATTTTGTCCCCACATGCTTGTGTTGTTGTTGTTTATATTCACCTTTTGTAATTTGACCTAGTTTCTACTTTTTGTTTGACTCGTTTTTGAGTTTCAGGTTGTTGAAGATATGGTTAAGGTCTCTTACCGTACTTCCTATCTTTCCTGTGTATTGAGATAATTTGCTCTTGTGCCCTTAATAATGTCTTTTTACAAACCACCAACTTTCTTGAATCTTTTTTCCCTTATAGTTGCTTCCCACAGAATCTTATCTACCAATTCTTTGAGTTTGCTAAAGTCTGCCCTCTTGAAGTTCCACCTTCCATTCCTTAGAATCATGAACTCTTATAATTCCATGATCACTTTCACCTAAGCTGCCTTCCACATTCACATTCTCAAGTAGTTTCTCCCTATTTGTCAGAATTAAATCTAGAACAGCCTTTCTGCTACTGTACTCGCTTTCTCCACCTTCTGTAATAAAAAGTTATCTGCAGTGCATCCCAACAACTTGTTGGATAAACTGTGTCCTGCTGTATTATTTTCCCAGCAATGTCTGGTTAGTTGAAGTCCCATACCATGGCATCATCACCCTTGTTTTTTTACCCTTTTATGCTTCCCCAGAGACTTTCAGCAGGTTTGCCTTCCACTTCTATCTCTATCAATTATCTACCAATTATTAATGAAAAATAACATCTTCTGACTCAGGAGCTGACATCAAGCTGTGAGATCAGTGTAACCATGTGCTCTATCTGTAATGGGTCAATGCCTCTGTCGTAGTCTGAGGTGGCTCTGCAGGGAGTCCTGTCTCAGTTTCCCTTTCTCTGGACTTCTCAAAAAACCCACATTCTGATTTGGCTGCCTTAGTGACTTGCCCCTCATGCTAAATCATTTAACGACAGTCCACAATTCTAAGTGTATACCTGTCCAAAAAGGACACAAACCCCTCCCCCCCCGAGCCTATACTCCAGTCTCAAGATGGACCAAGCCCCTCCATCCCAAGGGCATGGTCTGTCTTCTACTCAGATGCTCTTCATAAAGCGCTCTGGCTCAGTTTTCAGCCCTTCATGGGTTTTTTTTGTTTCATTCTCTCCCTTTCAGCCCCTCCTGGGCTCCTTTGGGTTACTCCCTGCTCTTGTGCTGAGCAACAACTTCCTTCTGTCTCCCTCCTCTGCCTCACCCTTGGCCCTCTTATTTTTTTCTTAAGAGGCTTACATAAGCCACATGGCCTGCCAGTCACATGACCTTACTACTTCTCATCACCTGGGAGGTGAGCTAATTACATCACAGGTGGGGCATCTTTGCATCTTAAAGGGCCAGGCATTCTGTGACCTGATCATTGTTATCTCCCTGTCCTCCCCTGTGCACTGTTAGCGTCTTGTCTTAAATTAGGTTGTTGACTTTTTTGGGACCGGGGACTAATTTGTTTTATAAGTTGGCACAGAGTCCAGCACAGCCTTTGCGTACCAAGGGTAATACAAATAATAACAAAATGGAATATTAGGCCTTACGTTTATGCATTTTCAGCAGGCTGTTTCTGATCATGGGGTCTCCTCAGCAAAACCAACAGCCAGCTTTTTTCCCGTGTTGTTCCAGGAGTAGGGATGTAATTTGATTGTGCAAGGGTATTGCCTAGTTCCATTTTTATTTTTATATTTAAAGAAAGAAGGATCACCTCAGCTCAGCTTTCTCCTCTCCTTTCCTTGGTGTTCAAGGGAAGGACTCTATATCCTGTGCTGGAGATACAAAATGCCTTTGGAGAAGGCAGAGTTCCGTGCCCAGGTGCTGGAAGAGGTGCTTTTATATTTTTTCTCATTATTTTGACTTATTTTAAGTGTTTTATTATTGAGGAAAGGACTTTTTGCTCCCTGTTGAATCCTTGCTGTCTAATCAGAAATTCTGTTTCTCAGGTTTTACTTCCTGTTGTCATTCTGTTAATTCAGAATGAAAAGTGTGTGTGTGTGTGAGTGTGAGTGTGTGTGTGTGTGTGTAAAATGCTGACTGGCTTGTAGAAAATATGTAACTAAAAATTTGCTGCAGTGTGTTGGAATTGTTTACAGTGTGTGTTTGGGTGGAGAAGAGGGTACTTGTACATTTCTCAGTGACACAGTAATAGAAGATCTGTTACTTGATCAAGTGATGATATGCATCATAGGGCCGGGCCCTGATCCTGGCAAAGGATCAGTAAGTGAGGCACCTTAGTACCATGCAGCATTCCAGTTGCACAGGGAATAACCGCTTATGCCTTTGGATCACTTTGCAGCAACTCAGCTAGTAGCTTTAAAAATATCCTCCATGTACTTCTTGCAGTGCATGTATACAGTTAACTAACGTACCTAGAACAATTTAATAATGAGGACTAACAAGCAACTTTTCATCCAGTGATCTTAAAGTGCTTTACAAAGGATTGCCTTCTCTACCCTTTGGTAAACACAACAGTGAAAAATACCTTTTCCAGTTGAAATGACAGGAAAATAATAGGTAGGCAGAATGCCATTGCCAAATTGGAATTTGGCCAGGACACTGGGGTTGACACCTACAGAGCTCTGTGAATATTGCTGTGGGATCTTTAATAATCTTAAGTGGTCAGACACTTAGTTTTACATGTCAACTGAAAGACAGCACCTCCAGAAACATAGTTTCCCCTAACAAGCTAGGGTATCCTCTCAATACTGACTTCTAGGGAAGAGTGCCATCTGCTGTAACACTGTCTGCAGGCTCTGAGTTTTGCTAAAAGATCTGCTCTAGTTCAAACAGGAATTAGAACCATAGAATATTAGGGTTGGAATCAGGAGGTCATCTAGTTCAATCCCCTGCTCAAAGCAGGATCAATCCCCAGCTACATCAATTTTATGTGGAAGCTAGTGTATGGAGATACCAGTGTTTGGGAGGCTTTTGTATCCAGAAGGGGTGGTGTGAAGGACGAGACAGTTGAGAATGAATGGAGGAGCCATTGTTGTATGCAGTTAGGGGAGAAGCTAGGAAAGCATACAGGGAGTGCTTCTAAATTTCCTTCATAGATTCCAGGACCTGAATGAACTGTTGTGATCTTCTAGTCTGATCACCTGTATAACACATGGCCATAGAACTTCTTCAAAATAATTCCTACAGTATATCCCTTAGAAAAATATCTAGTCTGGATTTAAAAATGGTGGGTGATAGAGAATCCACCATGACCGTTGGTAAATTGTTCTAATGGTTAATTATGCTCAGTGATAAAAAATCCAGTCTGAATTTGTCTAGCTTTAATTTCCAGCCATTGGATTGTGTGATACCATTCTTTTCTAAATTGAAGAGCCCATTATTAAATATTTGTTCCCCATCTAGGTACTTACAGACAGTAATCAAGTCACCCCTTGCTCTTCTCTTTGTTAAGCTGAGTAGACTGAACTCCTTGAGTCTGTCACTATGAGGTAGGCTTTCTAATCCTTTAATTACTTCCATGGCTCTTCTCCAAACCCTCTCTGATTTATCAAGATCCTTTTTGAATTGTAGATATCAGAACTGGACACAGTATTTCAGCAGTGGTCAGGCCAGTGCCAGATATAAAGATAAAATAACCTCTGTCCTCCTAATCGAGATTCCCCTGTTTATGCGCTGAAAAATCACAGTCGCCCTTTTGGCCACAATGTTGAACTGGGAGCCACAAACCCCAAATCTTTTTCAGAGTCACTGCTTCTCAGGATAGAGTCCCTCATTCTGTAAGTATGGCCTACATTCTTTGTTTCCTAGATGTATATATTTACGTTTAGCTGTATTAAAATACATATTGTTTGCTTGCGTCCAGTTTAGTAAGAGATCCATTTTGGTGACCTGCCCTGTTCATTATTTACCACTCCCCAATTTTTGTGTCATCTGTAAACTTCATCAGTGATTATTTTACATTTTCTTCCAGGTCATTAATAAAAATGTTAAATAGTGTAGGGCCAAGTTCTGGTCCCTGCGGGTCCCCTCTAGAAACACACTGACTCAATGATGATTCCCCATTTACAATTACATTTTGAGACCTATCAGTTAGCCACCTTTTAATCCATTGAATGTGTGCCGTGTCAATTTTGTATCATTCTATTTTTTTAATCAAAATGTCATGTTGTACTAAGTCAAATACCTTATAGAAGTCAAAGTATATTACATCACCACTATTATCTTTATTAACCAAGCTTGATATCTGTTTTTGATGAGATTACAAGTAAATTTGACAGAATCTGTTTTTCATAAAACCATGTTGACTGGCATTAATTATATTACACTTTTTAAATTCTTTATTAATCGAGTCCCATATCAGCTGCTCCAGTATCTTGCCTGAGATTGTTGTCAGCTGACAGGTTTATGATTACCTGGGTCATCCCATTTACGCTTTTAAAATATTGTCACAACATAAGTCAGTCTTCTGGAACTTTTCTTGTGTTCCAAAACATATTGCAAGTCAACATTAACGGTCCTCAGCCAGATCTCTACTGTATAAGACAAAGTGGAAATGTGGTCAGATTTTGGTGTTAAAGTAAGATAGACTTGGCAGAAGTAGCTTGGCAGATTTATGGAGAAGGAGATGGGGAAGGTGGAAGCCAACATAAATGTTGCCACAATGGAGGGGTGAAGTTACTAGCAGTGGTGATAGAGAGAATGGATCAAATTAAGATTTTTAGAGGAAAAAGTGCTCTATTCAGTAAGGATTTGGTTGTGGCAAGAGAGAGGCATTAAAGAGGACACCATGATTATGAATTGGAAGAATTGTTATGTTACCATCAATGACAAAGAAGTATTTTGGCTAAATGGGGACTGGGGACATGTTGAACCACCCACTGCAGTTGACTAGAATTCTGGGTAGTTGAAAAGTTTATGTAAATCAATTCCTGTCACACACAGTTCTTGAAGGGCTGAAATCAGGTTGAAGATGAGGTGCTCCCTATTCCAGTATCGAATCCAGACTGTTCGACGTCTGTTGTTGCCAGCTCACCATTGGACCCTAATTGCACTTGTGACACATCTTTGGATTGTAATTTACAGTAGAAGTTCTGACTGTTAGTGTAATTCCTAGCTATGTTGCTAGGAGGGAGGAGTGCAATGAAGGTCTCCTATTTGCATATACATTTGGAGGTCAGGCTTTGAAAGAGCCTGACCTCACTGTGCTCTCTGTGACAGCACAGAAAGTTTCTTCAGAGCATGCATAAGCTATATAGGGAGCCCCCTTCCCCGTGAATAGAATACCTTCATAAATGCATCCTTGTTATTGCATATACCTGCGTGTGCTGTGTATATTCTCTCATATGTCTCCTTTCTCATTCATCAGTTCCTTCTTTTTCTTACAAGCCCCCAGTAGCAAATTCTTTCCCCACTCCTCTGCCTATTGTCTTCACTGCTCTCCGTTTAGATGCCATGTTATAACACAGTGGAACTGTTTGAGCCAATGACAAGCTGCTAATTACTATTTTTATACTTGTTTACTCTTGCTCTGTTGGTCTCCACAATAGCATCTGATGGTTGTCACTAGTATGCTTACTGTGATGTTGGCTCTAATAAGAGCAAAACATATTTTGATGTTGTGCTGAATTGTTTGATAGAGATTTAATTGCTAGAAAGTCCTCTGCGTAGAATTTCCATGGCTCTTTTCTGTGGACTGACATTAAAACTGTTGCTCTGATGTTTACATTTAATATCCATCCTGTAAGTACTGTGTGTAATAAAGCTCCAGACAGTTACTGTACCTTAGGCTTAGGATACTTTTCATTATAATTCAAGTTTTTACGTCTAGCTACTGAGCAAGGAAAATATTTGGCACCTGTCATTATAAATTACATTAATTTTTCAGGTGTACAAGTTTGTTTAGTTTATATGGTGAAAGAAATCCAAAATAAAGATGCATGTTAATAAAAATATATGATAACATTGTAGGGTTGTACCAGAGATAGAGAGTAAAAAAAATACTTAAATGAAATATTCACATTTCTTAGTGTTTTTACAATAGTGGGAAGAACACAAGTCTTCAATCTTCATCAGCCAGAGTTTCAATAAACCAGCCTTAAAGGTGATCTGCAAATGGAATTGTGTATTTTTTGTCCTATGTGATCCATAAATAAAGGATTGAATTGCCTTTTTTTTGTTTGTTTATGGCTTTTGTCTTGGAAGCATCAAAAAAGTCAGTTTTGGTCTTTGCTTTACTAGAAGGCCAGGGGTGCTTTCTTGGTTCTTGGCTCTCAAACTTTTTTAAAAACAACGAGGAGTCCGGTAGCACCTTAAAGACTAACAGACTTATTTGGGCATAAGGTTTCGTGGGTCAAAAACCACTTCTTCAGATGCATGGAGTGAAAATTACAGATACAAGCATAAATATACTGGCACAAGAAGAGAAGGGAGTTACTTTACAGGTGGAGAACCAGTGATGACAAGGCCAATTCAATCAGGGTGGATGTGGTCCACTCTCAATAATTGATGAGGAGGTGTCAATACCAAGAGAGGGAAAATCGGTTTTATAGTGAGCCAGCCACTCCCAGTCCCTATTCAAGCCCAAATTAATGGTGTTAAGTTTGCAAATGAATTGTAGCTCTGCAGTTTCTCTTTGAAGTGTGCTTTTGAAGTTTTTTTGTTGCAGGATGGCTACTTTTAAATCGGTTACTGAATGTCCAGGGAGATTGACGTGTTCTCCTACTGGCTTTTGTATGTTGCCATTCCTGATGTCTGATTTGTGTCCATTTATTCTTTTACATAGAGACTGTCTGGTTTGGCCAATGTACATGGCAGAAGGGCACTGCTGGCACATGATAGCATATATCACATTAGTAGATGTGTAGGTGAATGAGCCCCTGAGGGTGTGGGTGATGTGGTTGGGTCCTATGATGATGTCGTTAGAGTAGATATGGGGACAGAGTATGAAACGGGGTTTGTTACAGGGATTGGTCCCTGGGTTAGTGTTTCTGTGGTGTGGTGTATAGTTGCTGGTGAGTGTTTGCTTCAGGTTGGGGGGCTGTCTTTAAGCGAGGACTGGCCTGCCTCCCATGGTCAGTGAGAGTGAGGTATCATTTTCCACGGTAGGGTGTAGATCGTTGATGATGTGCTGGAGAGGTTTTAGCTGGGGCCTGTATGTGATGGCCAGTGCTGTTCTGTTATTTTCCTTGTTGGGTCTGTCCTATAGTAGGTGACTTCTGGGTACCCGTCTGACTCTTGTCAGTCTGTTTCCTCACTTCCCCAGGTGGGTATTTTAGTTTTAAGAGTGCTTGATAAAGATTTTGTAGGTGTTTGTCTCTGGGATTGGAGCAAATACGGTTGTATCTTAGGGCTTGGCTGTAGATAATGGATTGTGTGATGTGTCCTAGATGGAAGCTGGAACATGTAGGTAAGAATATCGGTCAGTAGGTTTCTGGTATAGGGTGGTGCTTATGTGACCAGCACTTATTTGCAGTCTGTTGTCGAGGCAGTTGATCTCTTATGTGGACTGATCCAGGCTGAGGTTGATGGTGGGGTGGAAATTGGTGAAATCCAGGTGGAATTCTTCAAGGGCCTCCTTCCCATGGGTCCATATGATGAAGGTGTCATCAATGAAGCACAAGTAGAGGAGGGGCACTAGGGAATGAGAGCTGAGGAAGCATTGTTCTAAGTCAGCCATAAAAATTTTGGCATACTGTGGGGCCATGTGGGTACCCAAAGCAGTGCCACTGACTTGAAGGTATAAGTTGTCCCCAAATCTGAAATAGTTGTGGGGAGGACAAAGTTACAAAACTCAGCCACCAGGTGTGCCGTGGCCTCATCAGAGATACTGTTCCTGACAGCTTGTAGTCCATCCTCTTGTGGAATATTGGTATAAAGAGCTTCTACATGCATGGTGGCCAGGATGGTGTTTTCAGGAAGATCACCGATGCATTGTAGTTTCCTCAGGAAGTTGGTGGTGTCTCAAAGGTAGCTGGGAGTGCTGGTAGTGTAGGGTCTGAGGAGAGAGTCCAAATAGCCAGATAATCCTGCTGTCAGGGTGCCAGTGCCTGAGATAATGGGGCGTCCAGGATTCCCAGGTTTATGGATCTTGGGTAGCAGACAGAATACTCCTGGTCTGGGCTCTAGGGGTGTGTCTGTGTGGATTTGCTCCTGTGCTGTAGCAGGGAGTTTCTTGAGCAGATGGTGTAGTTTCTTTTGGTAATCCTCAGTGGGATCGTAGGATAGTGGCCTGTAGGATGTGGTGTTGGAGAGTTGCCTGGCAGCCTGCTGTTCATAATCCAACCTATTCGTGATGACTACAGGACCTCCTTTGTCAGCTCCTTTGATTTATAATGTCAGAGTTATTTCTGAGGTTGTGGATGGCATTGCGTTCTGTACAGTTATGGGGCAAGTGATGCTGTTTGTTCACAATTTCAGCTTGTGCACGTCTGTGGAAGCATTTTATGTAGAAGTCCAGTCTGTCATTTTGACTGTCAGGAGGAGTCCATGCAGAATTCTTCTTGTATATTGGTAAGAGGGTTCCTGTGGGTCAGTGCTCTGTTCAGTGGTGTCTTGAAAATATTCTTTGAGTTGGAGATGGCGAAAGTGGGCTTCCAGATTGCCACAGAACTGTACCATGTGCATGGGGGTGGTGGGGCAGAAAGAGAGTCCCCAGAATAGGGCAGACTCTTCTTCTGGGCTAAGTGTGTGGTTGGATAGATTAACAATATTGTTGGGTGAGTTAAGGGTACCACTGTTGTAGCCCACTGTGGCATGTAGGAGTTTAGATAGTTTACTGTTCTTTTTCCTCTGTAGAGAAGTAAAGTGTGCGTTGTTAATGGCTTTTCTTGTTTTTGTAAAGTCCAGCCATGTTTTTTAAAGTTCAGCTCCCCTTTAGTAAAACAAAATCAGTTGAACCACAGCCTACTTCCATTAGACCTGCCATATATTGCTGTGCGCCTGCTCATTTTACCTTAAACATCTTTTGCACCTCTCCTACTGGCTAGTCCTGTATACCTCCTCTACTTTGGAGAATGATGGTGCCAGCCTCTTCCTGGTTGGTGGCCCCTCCACTCCCGAATTGGGCTAGACAAAAAATTGGGGGGGGGATGGCGCTAAACATCTTGTGGGCATGCGCCACCCTTATATTTGCAGTTCTACGCTGCTGCTGGTGACAGCGGTGCCTTCAGAGCTGGGGGCTTGGCCAGCAGCTGCTGCTCTCTGGCCTTCCAGCTTTGAAGGCAGCACCGGTGCCACCAGCAGCAGCAGAGAAGTAAGGGTGGCAATACCAGACCATGCTACCCTTACTTCTGAGTAACGTTTGATCTTTGTGCTGGGAGGAGTGGCTATGGGGTGCTAAGGCAATTTTGGGGGCTACTATAGTTCCCACGAGTCCCCCCCCCCCCGCCCAGCGCTGCCCCTGACTCGTGTAGATATTCATAGTATGATACTTTTATTTTTTACACAGCTTTGATAAGCAGTGAAATAGTTAAGCATGTTGACATGTGAAGTATTGTCACTGAGTTAGAACCCACTGAAACTAATGGGGCTGTTCACACACCAGAGCTGTTATTTCAGGCTCTCTGGAAACACAGGCAGGCATCTTTGCATTGATTATACTTGCTTCACTGTCATAAAAGTTAGAGGCCCTTTTTGAAAGTGAAAAGCAGAGAACCTGGAGAACTGTTGAGAGGTCTGCCTGCTTCTCCTGACTTGTCCTTCATGCCACCCCTGTGCTACTACATTTGGGAAACACTGCATTCATTGCAAGACCAGGGTTTTGAGTCTTAAACAGAATTTGTCCTCCAGGAGACTGTAAGGTATTTGAGTTAAATAGATGCCGGCAGAACAAACGAACTGAAGAATTTTTAAAGAGTCCAACTAAAAATAATTTCCCTGGCAATCAGATTTCACATGATTGACGCTGTGAAGTCGTGGTCTCTGTAGTTCTCCAGTTGTTCAGAGTTTTTCAGGAAAGGCAACTCCTGAATTTCTAATTTGAAATAAAATAAGAAATGTTCATGTTTTCTTTGTACATCATAAAATTATAAAGAGGCTGTTGTTAGTTTAGGTCTAGGTAAAGACTCTGTTCATTCTCCTCAGTTTTGATACCAATGGACACATCTACTCTAATCCAGCTGTTTTTTAGATGGTGCTCTCAAAGCTTTCAGTAACAGCAGACTGGACTTCTACATAGACTGCTTCCGCCGACGTGCACGGGCTGAAATTGTGGAAAAGCAGCATCACTTGCCCCATAACCTCAGCCATGTGGAACACAATGCCATCCACAGCCTCAGAAACAACTCTGACATCATAATCAAAAAGGCTGACAAAGGAGGTGCTGTTGTCATCATGAATAGGTCGGAATATGAACAAGAGGCTGCAAGGCAGCTCTCCAACACCACTTTCTACAAGCCATTACCCTATGATCCCACTGAGAGTTACCAAAAGCAACTACAGCATTTGCTCAAGAAACTTCCTGAAAAAGCACAAGATCAAATCCGCACAGACACACCCCTGGAACCCCGACCTGGGATATTCTATCTACTACCCAAGATCCATAAACCTGGAAATCCTGGGCGCCCCATCATCTCAGGCATTGGCACCCTGACAGCAGGATTGTCTGGCTATGTAGACTCCCTCGTCAGGCCCTACGCTACCAGCACTCCCAGCTACCTTCGAGACACCACTGACTTCCTGAGGAAACTTCAGTCCATCAGTGATCTTCCTGATAACACCATCCTGGCCACTATGGATGTAGAAGCCCTCTACACCAACATTCCACACAAAGATGGACTACAAGCCGTCAAGAACACTATCCCCGATAATGTCACGGCTAACCTGATGGCTGAACTTTGTGACTTTGTCCTTACCCATAACTATTTTACATTTGGGGACAATGTATACCTTCAGATCAGCGGCACTGCTATGGGTACCCGCATGGCCCCACAGTATGCCAACATTTTTATGGCTGACTTAGAACAACACTTCCTCAGCTCGTCCCCTAAAGCCCCTGCTCTACTTGCGCTATATTGATGACATCTTCATCATCTGGACCCATGGAAAAGAAGCCCTTGAGGAATTCCACCATGATTTCAACAATTTCCATCCCACCATCAACCTCAGCCTGGTCCAGTCCACACAAGAGATCCACTTCCTGGACACTACAGTGCTAATAAACAATGGTCACATAAACACCACCCTATACCGGAAACCTACTGACCGCTATTCCTACCTGCATGCCTCCAGCTTTCACCCTGACCACACCACACGATCCATCGTCTACAGCCAAGCTCTGCGATACAACCGCATTTGCTCCAACCCCTCAGACAGAGACAAACACCTACAAGATCTCTGTCAAGCTTTCTTACAACTACAATACCCACCTGCGGAAGTAAAGAAACAGATTGATAGAGCCAGAAGAGTTCCCAGAAGTTACCTACTACAGGACAGGCCTAACAAAGAAAATAACAGAACGCCACTAGCCGTCACCTTCAGCCCCCAACTAAAACCCCTGCAACGCATTATTAAGGATCTACAACCTATCCTAAAGGATGACCCAACACTCTCACAAATCTTGGGAGACAGGCCAGTCCTTGCCTACAGACAGCCCCGCAACCTGAAGCAAATACTCACCAACAACCACATACCACACAACAGAACCACTAACCCAGGAACTTATCCTTGCAACAAAGCCCGTTGCCAACTGTGCCCACATATCTATTCAGGGGACACCATCACAGGGCCTAATAACATCAGCCACACTATCAGAGGCTCGTTCACCTGCACATCCACCAATGTGATATATGCCATCATGTGCCAGCAATGCCCCTCTGCCATTTACATTGGTCAAACTGGACAGTCTCTACGTAAAAGAATAAATGGACACAAATCAGATGTCAAGAATTATAACATTCATAAACCAGTCGGAGAACACTTCAATCTCTCTGGTCACGCAATCACAGACATGAAGGTCGCTATCTTACAACAAAAAAACTTCAAATCCAGACTCCAGCGAGAAACTGCTGAATTGGAATTCATTTGCAAATTGGATACTATTAATTTAGGCTTAAATAGAGACTGGGAGTGGCTAAGTCATTATGCAAGGTAGCCTATTTCCCCTTGTTTTTTCCTCCCCCCCCCCCCGGATGTTCTGGTTTAACTTGGATTTAAACTTTGAGAGTGGTCAGTTTGGATGAGCTATTGCCAGCAGGAAAGTGAGTTTGTGTGTGTATGGAGGTGGGGGGGGGGTGAGAAGGCCTGGATTTGTGCTGGGGGTGGCCCACCTTGATTATCATGCGCATTGTGGGGAGAGTGGTCACTTTGGATGAGCTATTGCCAGCGGGATAGTGAGTTTGTGTGTGTGGCTTTTGGGAGGGGGGTGGGAGGGTGAGAGAACCTGGATTTGTGCAGGAAACGGCCCAACTTGATTGTCATGCACATTGTGTGGAGAGTTGTCACTTTGGATGGGCTATCACCAGCAGGAGAGTGAATTTGTGTGTGGGGGGGTGGAGGGCGAGAAAACCTGGATTTGTGCTGGAAATGGCCCAACTTGATGATCACTTTAGATAAGCTATTACCAGCAGGACAGTGGGGTGGGAGGAGGTATTGTTTCATATTCTCTGTGTGTATATAAAGTCTGCTGCAGTTTCCACGGTATGCATCCGATGAAGTGAGCTGTAGCTCACGAAAGCTCATGCTCAAATAAATTGGTTACTCTCTAAGGTGCCACAAGTACTCCTTTTCTCTTTCCATAGTTTTTATTTAGCATTCCAAATTACAGTAATATAAAATCTTGTTCATGGAGATTCCTTTTAGCGTGTGTGTGTGCGCTAGAAAGGCAAATCATTTACAGAATTCAGTGAAATGGAGACCTGTATTTACAAGCTAAGCATGCTTGTATGCAAATGTTCAAGTTGGAGAATATTTATTTTGACTGAGAGGTTGTCTGTATGTTACCTTTTATGTAATAGTTCCTTTGAAGATAGTTTTCAAAGGTTTGTTTAGTTTCCACCACATACTAGAGGAAATGTTCACAAGAGAGAGAGACTTCCTGATGTGTTATTTATGAGTTTCCTGCATAGGGATTAACTTTCAGAAAACATTACAAGTAAATTACAGCTATTCTATAAATTGTCATGCAGTGTAATACAATAAAACCTTCATAACTAAAGTGCCAAAAAGTATTTTTAACTATCCTCTACGTCACTTGTTTGAAAATTATTGTTTGCAGAAAAATGATCAGTTTAACCTGCACAGGATACAAATAGTTCAGATTTTTATTCAGGTTACTCTGTGGTCTGTGTGAGGGATCAAAAGTTTCAATCAGGCTGCAACATTTGAATTCCAATTGAAAGTTACTCTAGTTTGAAATACATGGTGAAAGGTTTACACATTAAGAATATATCCCATGCAAGCAGAGTGCCAGGATAGTGCTCAGAGTTTCATTCTTGTGTAAATCCAAAGTAACTATATTGAAGTGAATTGGGTATTCCGGGTTTAAAGTAACTGAAGGTAGACTCTGATTGTATGGTGTTTTGTCACACTGCATGCCAAGAGCTATGTACTATTGTATTACCCTTGTATGTAACAAGCATGTCATTTCTCAGTAGTGTAGCTGGGAGGCTTACATGTTTCTATATTTTGCTCTCCCATAACAACAAACTGTGCTTTTAATAAAAGGTCACACTTGTTGTGATAAGTGAACCTCAAAGAGGTTTGAGTCAGGGTAAACTTCTGATAGGCATCCAAACAAAACGTATTTGGGAGGGAGGCTCGCATCTGTGGGACTCTGTTAGCCACCAGCAGAAGATTAAAGTTCTCTAAAAAGCTTTTCAAGTTGTCTATGGAATGTCTAGGTGTGATTGCAGCTGGAACTGACCTACTCGAGCTAACTTTAATCTAGCTAGTTTGGGTCCTGGAACAGCGAAGCCATGGCAACGTGAGCTTCTGAGTGGGCTAGTCCCACAAGTAATTGCCCAGTGTTTCAGGCAGATACGTACAGTCTGTGCTGAAGCTTCTGCTGCTGCAGCTTCACTGCTCCAGGAACCAAGCTAGTTAGATTAAGGGTATGCTGGCTTGAGCAGCAGTCATCCCAGTGACTGCAGTCTAGACATACCCTTAGGCTTATGAAAAATGAGGATATTCTTTGCTTATATGGTCATTTCTAAAAGAAGCGAAATAATCTTAATTATTTCTTATTTGTATTGCTCCTTTGATGCTATTTCTAACAAGGGGGATTTCTAATCTTTGGTTTGTGTATATTATGTTTTTTTTCTTAAATAATAGAATCAGACCACAGCTAGCCAAAGAGAAGATTGAAGGATGCCATATTTGCACATCTGTCACACCTGGCGAACCTCAGGTGTTCCTGGGAAAAGATAAGGCCTTCACTTTTGATTATGTGTTCAACATTGACTCGCAGCAAGAGGAGATCTATGATCAATGTGTAGAAAAACTGATTGAAGGGTGCTTTGAAGGATATAACGCCACTGTTTTTGCTTATGGCCAGGTAAGCCTTACAGTTTAATTTTAAATATTTGTTTATGAGCAAATGCAAGAAATTTCCAGTAACTACAGTTTTAGTAATGTCTTAAAATGTGTGAACCTGTTTGTTTTAAAAAGCATTTTGTAAGGAATACTATATAGAAGGTTTATATAGAGCCTTTGGCCTGAAGGATGCCAGTTCAAATGCAGTGTAGATAAATATATATTTATCATATATTTGAATTTATAGAAGTGCTAAAAAGGCCATGAATCCATATGCTCTAGGTGCCTGTCATGTAACTTAAAAATATATCCTAAGTACAGCAGTACAATTTAACCACCAGTAAACCAGTGCCCTTTCCCTCCTCCTTCTTGAGCTGTTACACACCATTACCTGAGCTGTTACACACCCTTTCCTTTCCCCCTGTATTTTCAGATGCATGGGGGGAAAATGTGCTTTGCAATATGTCCTGAAGGCTATCAGATGTGAGCTATTTCAAACAAAGTTTGGGGAACAAATTCCAAAGCCGAGAAGCTCTTGCAGGAAACAATGTGCTAGCAGCCCGCTATTGATTTGAAATCAAGTGAAGGCACCGGTCTCAGGAGACCTGGGTTCAGACTTCTGCTTAGAACTTGTCTTCATTTAGAACAGAAGGTGTGTTCTTAACTCCATTTAGTTAACTTGAGATAAAATCCTAGTGAAGATAAGGCAGATTATAGTTTCACATGAGTTAGCAGGGTGAGTTAAACCTCCATAGTCTTTGGGTATGTCTGCAGTTCAAGCCAGAGGTCTAAACTCTTGCTTGAGAAAACATACCCATGCTAGCGCTGATCAAGCTGGCATGCTAAAAGTAGAGTGTAGTCCTGTTGGCCTGAGTGTTGGGAGGAGCTAGCCACCCCAAGTAAGAACCTATTGTCTCGGACAAGCCACTAGCCCCTTGCACTGCCTTGGTTATGCTATTTTTATCATGCTAGCTTGATCAGAGCTAGTGTGGATATGTCTCCTCATCTGGAATTTACACCTCCAGCTGCAAGTGCAGGCATACCCTTTAATTCAACCTGCTAACTCATGTGAAAACTACAAACTGCCTTGTCTTCGCTAGGATTTTACCTCAAAGTTGAAAACACACATTTTTTCTTAGTAAAGTCACAGCCAAGTCTTTCTGTGTTTCAATACCTCATCAGTAAAATGGGGATAATCGTACTTTCCTACCTCAAAAAATACTTTGATGATAAATAAAATAATGAATGTGATACCACAATGAGAGCCATGTAATAACCAAGGTAGATAATTGAAAATAGTGCTAGCACAATTGGCTCTAATGACACATTAATTGGCACTCTCAATAGAAATGACTAAATGGGCTTGGAAATGGGCACTATCCATTTTGTCTTGGAGATGAGGGCTGAAGCATTTTGTCAGTACCATAGGAGAAGTTTGAACTGCCGCTGTCTGTGCTGTACCTGTTCTGTGGATAAGCGGAGGATTTTGATTTCCAACATGGTCAATCAAGCACTTTTCACAAGCATTTCATTCATAAAGAAAACCTTTTTAAAGAAATCAAAGTAGTGTATCTGCTGTAGAATTTATATAGCTTCTACTTTATCTCCATTTTTAGAAATGCTTCTGTTATCTTACTGTGTGTGGTATCTTTGTAAAGCAATTAGTAAGAGCTGTGACTTAACAGAAGTGCCTACCTTTCATATAGTGGTAGTGTTCAGCAGCAACTTTATTGTCCCTTTTGACATGTTCCAAGGTTGTGTGCCTTTAATATATGCTACTTCTTAAATTCAGACAGGTGCTGGCAAAACATACACCATGGGAACAGGATTTGATGTCAACATAATGGAAGACGAACAGGGCATTATATCACGTGCTGTTAAACACCTTTTTAAATGTATTGAAGAAAAAAAGCAAGCTGCTATTAAACAAGAACTTCCATCTCCAGAATTCAAAGTGAATGCCCAGTTCTTAGAGGTAAACTTTGTTTACATAGCTATCTCTCTGGAAAGTCAGTGAAACATTTCTGTATCCCAATATCTACTTATTAAGTAGTTCTTCTCATGTAAGATATTTTAAATTTATTATTTTGCTTTTTTCCTATAGGATTTCTTGAGGACATTTATGGTATTTGATTTGGCTCTTGAATTTATAAAAAGAGACTTTACGATCTAATTCTAATTCATTCTTTTTCCAGCAGGTAGTAAATTATTTTTGGCAGTCCATTTACAGTGTATTTTGAAATATAGAAAACATTTTGTATACATGCATATTTAAAGTAATCATATCCCTTTCTGTGCCATTTATGTGGTCATGGGAACAATCTCATAATCACTTTTTTTTTAAAAGCTATGGAATAAACTGAAAACTATGAAGTAGATTGCATTTCTAGATATGATAATGGTGATTTTTTTCATACCTGGCCCAAGCTTCTTACAGCATGGCTGCTCCCTGTCTGCCTCTCCCTGGGAGAACAACAACAGACAGACAAAAGGGGAGTCTTGTTTCAATTTTAAAAAGTTCTAGTCTTTCCATTGGCTCTTTTGGCCAGGTGCCCACTCACTTCCTTTTACCTATGCATAGCAGTGAGACTTTTTAACCCTTTACAGGTAGAGCAATTAGAGAACAGCTACTAAGAGGGATTTTATAGCTACTGGCTGGCTGGGTGTCCATAAAAGGGAGCTATTCCCCACCCCCCCCATTTATCACACTTGCACTGTATAGAAAAATCTACACAGCACAAGCTCATAAAAATCTGCCCTCTTCCTCAGTGTGAAGAGAGATGTGCACAACTTCTTGTCCTCCCCCCATTAGAAATTACATAAACTGGGTTTTATTATAAACAAGAAATAAGTTTATTAACTAAAAAAGGTGAATTTTAAGTGGTTAAAGGGATATCAAATAGAACAAAGCAGATTACCTTAGTTAATAAACAAAAACTGCAGACTGAGCTTAACACACTAGATAGATAGGATACAAATAAACAAATTCTCACCCTGAGTGATAAACAGGCTGGCAGATTCTTAAGGCACCAGTTGCCTTGGCTTTCCCAGGTTTTCTTACACAGGCTAAAGATCTTGGCCTGGGACCATCACTTCTTACAGTTCAGTCTTTGTTCCTCAGGTGTGTTGTTGTAGGGAGAGTGAGGACCCCTTGATGTTGTTATTGTCCCTCTTTTATATCTTCCCCCCACTTGGAAAGCTTTTTTTTCTGTGACCTGGGTCAAACAGCTCCCATTGTATAGAGCTGTCTCTGAGAGATTTCTGTTGCACACAGTTCCTGGGGTAATTCTTATGCTTGTGTGCATTTCTTCAATAAGCCACTAACGTTGTTTGGCCTCATCCAATGTGGCACATTTGAAATACAGAGACATGGTTAATTTTCCCAGCTTCAGATACAAAAATGATACATGCATATAGATTGGATGAACACGTTCAGTAAATCAGAACCTTTCCAATGATACCTTATATGAGCCATCTTGTATAAAGTATATCTTAGTTATACCATATTCATATCATTAACCATATTTCCATAAAGAATATGGGGTGTAACTTCACAGCTAGTGCTTCTTTCTTGCTGACATTTAGCCCATGGTGAGCGCAGAACGAGCAAGTATACTGAGTGTAATTTCATTGCTACTTGAACCAGATCAATCTTGTAAACTGGAGTGGTTCATAAATTTTCTTCCCCTGCACTGTCTAACAATTTCAGGCACTGATAATGTTTGTCTCTCTGAAGCAGGTTGGTCACATAAGACAATGAATTTGTAAGCACCATCAAGAAGTAGAATATGTTTTTCTTTGAAAGTTGACATGTGACTTGCAAGTGAATGTGGGACCTCTCCACTGGCATCATTTGAGAGAAAACAGTAACTAGTCCATACCCGTGAAAGTTCCAAAATACTGGCTTTTTTAGCAGAATGTTTTAACTCATTACTAAGGCAGACCATTGCCATGTCGGAAAGATTGTATGAAAGATTCCATGCTTAATTTTTGTTACTTGCATCCAGAAATGCTTATAGCAATTAGCGTGGTATTTCTCATCTGAGGCTGTAAGGTCATTTACACTAGCTACATGTACGGTGAGCTCCTGTTCATGCCCTGCTGCCTCAAATATTTGTTTGTTGATTTTGAATGTTGTTACAGAAGAAAGTTTTTATTTGGAACTTCCATCCTGGCAGAAAAATGCAAAGACTCCAGTTCACTCGGGGGACCTTGCTCTGTAGCATTGTTGAGGTTTTGGTCATTATAACTCTAGATTGGGTTTGCAGTTCATCCTTATTCTTTGATGAAGTAACATCAGTGGATTTACGAAGTCTGCTAATTTTACCTTTGTGTACGTTGCATAAAAGTTTTTATGCCAAAGTAAAAATTGTGTGCATGCAGGTTGAAGAGCTGTTAGGGATGCAATTAATAGAATTCTATTTTGGAAATCCTTGAGTTTGTCTTGCATTGGTTGCCTTTTGTATTGTAGCCAATCCCTGTTCACTGGAAGTCCTTCTTCATTTGTTGGAAAATATTATTTTTCTCATTAGATGTTGTTGAGGGAAAGGTTCAAGACTCTCTCCATGTTTTGTCTATGGAATACCTGAGAAACAATAAATTTAATTATTAACTACTGCATGAATGTTGAATAAATGATAAATGTTTATCAGTATGTAGCTTATGCCATGGCAATCCAAATCAATACTCAATTCATGTAGACTGTAAGCAAAAGTCAGTTTTAGGTTAGTTTAGGGCTTAGGGCTAATAATTACCTAATACTAATGTTTATTTTTGTAAGAGAGGAATTTATGGAAACAAACTATATCATACTATGTTGTGATGGTACTTTGTGAAATACATAGCAGTGCATTTAATTCCTTTACGTATCAAAATACCTCAAAAGTATTAGTTTACTTAACATTAAGTGTTGTCATTACTGCAAAACCAACAAAATTCAAGTGCATTTCATTATGTGACCAGAGGAAGAAGAGAGTATGATCTTCAACAGAGATTGCTCCCTGTGTTTTCTGATAGCACAGTATTCCAAATTTGGAGCATATTCCATATTGAGTACCTCTCCTTTACTTTCTGTTTGGTTGGAGTTTTTTTGAGTTATAAATGGTAGCCATTTTCTTTTTTGTTTTTACTTATCTTAAAGTTCAAAATTCAGCTTGGTAAACATCACTTTCAGATTCAGCACATTCAAATTAAGAAAGAAAATATGTTTACCAAGTTTTTTCCAGAAATGTTTTATTTCATTAATATCAATTTATCTGGGAATTTGGCCTATTTACAACTCTGCTTCTGTGTAAGAGGGTGGGAGGGCTAATATGGTTACAATATGGGCCAGTGTCACCTGTCCCCTCTCTCACTTGGTAATTCCATGAAACTGGACTAGGGGCGCTTAAGGCCAATGGCATTTGTGCTCCTTCCCCCATTCCTACACTCCGAACACTTACTAGTCTGCAAATCTTGTGAGTCTGCACTGGCTCTCCAGTTAATGTATCTCCCTCCCCACCCCCACCCCTTTTTTTTTTAAATCCAACATATTGCTAAACTACAAAATCTGGTACTGCATAGTGGTTCTCCCTGTCACTAGTGCAGGTTGAGAAAGTTCTTTTGTAAATTGTAGGAATTTGTGTATTGTTTAATTCGGTATTTTGTCGCTGGAATCTATCTAAATCTTTTAAGCTCCGCTCATCACCATGGCTTCTTTGTAAAAAGCTGCTTGTTTGTATAAGATGTTCTACGTAACTTTAAAACATATGACTAGAGTTTAATAAACCTTACTTTGTTGTCGGACTTGCACACTTTTGCCACTGTTCACTTTAGGCACAAATTTTAAACTCTCTGGCTAATGTTTGACTGGAAGAATAATGCACAATGAATAGTTCAAATGCTAAAACTGTTCTATTCACCCTGGATTTGGACTTTGCTTTCTAATTGTTTTGAGACTTGGAATTGCTGTACTTCAACTTGGATAGTAGCAACACGAGCAGTGACACAACCTTAAGAGAATATTTACTGGATTTCAAGAGTTTGTGCACCATATAACAAACACTACAAACATTACTGTGATTGTTGTAATCCCCAAATACTGTTCTGTAACTAAACAATGCAGTGGAAACTATAGATATAATTAGTTGTTATGCTTCTGTATCCTGTATAAAAACCATGGTAACTCTGCCCTACTTCCTCCCATATCTTTGAACACTTTGTCTAAAATGGCTACCTTCTGATAATTGAAAATTGCTTCTTCTTCTTGATACAAGCTGTTGACCTGCACTCTGGGCCAGGAGGGCCATTTGGCCTGGGCATCAAGCTCAAAGGGGGCCTCAAATTTGGACACTTTTAATTTTTTTTCCATTTGATAAGTTTTTTGCAACTTGTTTTTATGTGCATCCCTATCGGACCAAAATGTGACACATGCTCTCAGCTTAGAGCTGCAAATTTAAGCAAATAAGAGATGTGATTTGGTAAAAGACATAATTTTTTGTTATAGATTTTGTCATATTAAAGAGTTAAAAATGTTCATAAATATTAATAAAAATGTATTGGTTCTGATGGCACAAGATTAGACTGATGAACGTGTCCTCTCTGATCAGCTGATTATATAAACAGACCACTACTCACGGCTGGTGCTGGATCAAGTGCATGTTGAAAGGTAGAGAATTGTTACATTTTAGTATCTTTATAGTTTTATGCCTAGTTGACTAAGGAATTATTTATGTGTGAGAATTCCTCTTTAGTATCTTCATGTGGTAGGCAAAAGAGGTTGGTTGGCTGAGCCCTAGCTTGGTAGCTTGGCCATCGTCATAGGCTTTTGTAGTCTATAGGCCCAGATTCAAGGTGAAAATTTGTGAGGACAATCTTGTACAGTAAGTTTCGTGAGGGCACACGTTTGAAATATTTGGACATTATCCCTCTGTCTGTATCTGTGTCTGTGTTTTCTATATATATGTCTTCCCTTTGTCTTCAGCTTAGCCTGTTATATTATACCTTGCATGCCTGAGTTTTGATTCAGTGATAAGGATAATAACCTGTCTGACTGTTTCATTTTGTGTTCTCAATTAGTATTCCTTTGTTTAAGTCTTTTCAGCATTTGTGTACCATTCAGCATTTGTGTACATGTTTACAGTAGAAGATTTCAAGTGTAGATAAGCTGCTTATTTACAGCAGAATATTTCAGGTGTGGATAGGCTACATATTGACCGGATTGATCACTATGAAGAGGAGATTTGAAAGTGGTGCAAGCAAGAGATGGCAAAAACAACTGAGCTCAAAGCCAATAACTTCATTCACCTTACCCAACAAACAATGCTACAGATAATGACACCTCTGCAACTGCAACAGGTGCTATTTCAATGCCAATATCTGAACGTGAGGACAGTAGTCAAGAAGGAGAAGTGTCAACAGTAACAGATGCAGCAGAAGATCCTGTGTACGATCAAGAAACTCAACAGCCACAGGAAGATGCAGATCTTAATGCAGCAATTCATGAGTACCACAGGTTTGACTGTGACTAACACTGGAATTATTGACAAGAGCAATGCTGCCCAAATGCAATCTTTTCTTCAAATTAGTTGTTTTGAAATTCCAAGTAGCATTCCACGAGATGCAGATAATCATGCTTTCCCTACTCATCTGCTGACAAAAACTCTTCCAAATGGTGAGACCTGCACAAAGGACTGGTTATGCTGGAGTACGGAAAAACAATGTCTGTACTGTACACCCGTGTCATTTTGAACAAAAGTGCTGCAAATGCATCAGTTCTCTCTGATCAATCAGGATGTAGCATCAACAGAGGTTGGAGGAAGTTGAAAGACCGAATACCATCACATGAGAGTTCAGCGTCACACAAAGAAAACTATGTTGCATGGAAATCAGCCAGTAGGACAGCATCAGCTGAAAGTTCAGTTGAGAATCTACTCTTGATTGAACTCTCTACAGAAACTAATAACTGAAAAAAACTTCTTGAGCACATCCTGAATGTCATCCTTTTTCTTTCTGAGAGGGGATTGATTTTCTTTGGTTCCAGTCAACGTATTGGTGATCGTGCAAATGGAAACTTTCTAGGCATAATTGAGCTCCTCAACAAATATGACCCACTTTTATCAGAGCACGTTAAACGTGTTCAAGAATCACAAGAGAGTCAAAAGTACATGCAAGTCCATTATCTCTCCACATGCATACAAAACGAGTTTATTGAGCTATGTGGGTCACTCGTACAAATAACAATTCTTGATGAGATTCGAAATGCCAAGTATTTTTCAATCATTGTTGATTCCACTCCAGATGGTTCTCACAAGGAACAGACTACTATGGTTATTCGATATATTAAGATTGTAGACAGCTCAAAATTTTCAATTGAAGAAAGATTTGTTTTGTTTGATACTTTCACAAGAAAAACTGGAAAAGAAATTGCTGCTTGAGTACTAGCAATTCTAGAAGGTTTTAAGTTAGATTTTCAGGTCTGCATTTGTCAGGCCTATGACAATGGATCTAATATGGCTGGGAAGTACAAAAGTGTACAAGCAGTTCTGTGTGAGCATAATTCACACACTCAACCTTGTAGGTGTTGACTGTGCTGAACCATGCAAGGAGGCAATTACTTACTTCGGAACTGTTCAGCAAATGTACAAGCTCTTCAGTAGCAGTCCACAAAGGTGGGAAATTCTGAAGCAATATCTTCCCGTTTCACTGCATAGGATATCCAAAACTAGATGGTCTGCATGGATTAATGGTGTTCAACCAGTTGCACAGCATTTGAATTCAGTGAGAAAGGCTTTAAATAAGCTTGAATCTCAATCTCACTGCATAGGCTCGAACTAAACTTCAGTCTATTCAGAAGTACGTATCCAAATTTGAATGCATTCTGATGTCATCTTTGTTGGTGAAGCTACTTACAATGATCCACCAAACTAATCTGGTAATTGAAGCACAAAATGTTGCACTTGATGTTGAGAGGGATAACATTGAAAGTCTTATCCATGACATTCAGCAGATACGTGAACAATGGGATGTGATCCTGACTGAGTGCAAATTAGTAGCACAGAATATTGGCATTTCATCTGAAATCTCCACCATTCGCAATTTACCTACTGAATCCAATGCCAAGCAGCATAATAGGTCAATGTCTTCCTTGTCATCGTTAACTCTATTCAGTCAGGTCTTACACATCGATTTGAGTCACTGCGACTAATCTGTACCCCTTTTTGGGTTTCTCTGGCAGTTCAACAGACGGAGTAATGAAGATCTACTTTCTGCAGCTGAACAATTTCAGCAACAGTACAACAAAGAAATCTCAAAAGATCTCAGTGATGAGGTCATCTTCCTCAAATGACTATATTCCACAAACTTTAATTTGGATTGCAAGCCAAAGGAATTGCTTCAAGAAATTCTCAAACTTGGACTCTCTGGGGTGTATCCTAATATCACAATTGTATTGAGTATTTTTGTCAGTTTGCCTGCATCAGTGGCTTCAGGTGAGTGCACCTTCAATGTGTTGAAGCAGGTAAAGAACTATCACCATTTAACTATGGGATAAGAGCATTCGAATGGGCTTCCCATGCTTAATATCAGCTGTGACATTGCACGAAAGCTATTTTTTTCCTCAATAATTAGTGCATTGATTTGCTCAGAAAAAGGCTAGAAAAGCATTTGTTAAATAAAAAAATATTCAAATTATGTCTCACTCTTTTTTTGGTGCCTTATTTTGTTTTCATGTGTTGTCATTTTTTTTTTTTTTAAATTATGGCTAGAGGACTCAAAAGCTGGAAGTGACCCGGGCCTTTCTGGACCTCTGAGAGGGCCTGCCTGCATTTAAAAAATCCCACATGTGCTAAGTAACTAGTATGTCAAGCCTACAACTAGAAATAAAATGTTACTTCTGCCTAATTTGTCTTGCAAAAGTCACTGCACAGGAGTTGCATTCCACGCTATTCTTTGTGATAAGTGCATACACAGTAATCTCAGGCACTGTAATTAGGTCCTGAGGACCTTTAAAAATAAGTTTCTTTTTATTAGGTGCCTAAGTATTGATTTAGAGGCCTAAACTTACTCACACACATTTGAAAATTTTGGCTAAGCCAAGTTTTGATTCTCTCAGGCTGTTGGACAATAGCCTTTTTCTTAATGCTTGTTCTCTAAAGGCTAAATATTATGTGAATATTTGACAGCCTAAAAAATATCCTATACGTGTTGCTTTTATTATTTATATTAAAGTTGTGGCTATAGGCCCCAATTAAGATTTGGGGCCATTGTTGTAGGCAATGTACAAAGGTAGAGTAAGAAACAATGCCCCAAAGAGCTTATCTAAATAGACAAGACCCTTTACCTACCTATTTTCTAACTTGCAACTAGAGTATGACTTGTAAGTTCCATGTCAGTTTCACAGTGTTATTGTGTGTGGTTGTTTTGGTATTTTTCATGTAATATTTTTGGATGGGTGGATTTTTTGTTTTACTTAGATATTCTGGGTATTCTAGGGCAGTGGTGGGTGAACAGGAAGGGATTAGCCAAAAGGAAAAACCAAAGAAGGGACATTGAGGGGAGGAAGGTAGATGGGGGTGGGAAGGATAGAGAGGAACATGTCAGGCAAGTGGGGTGAGGGACTGAGTGGAAGGAGGGTTGAAGCAAACAGTCAGATGGCAGAGGGGAAAGAATGTCCAAAGTAAAACTATAGAAAGCAGTCTGAAATCATTGGTGTCCAAAGGTGCCTTGCACTGAAACTGCTTCTGCAATTGCTCCGCTAGCTTTGAGTGTCTCCTCTGGGTTGGCTTCACCACAGAATTTCTCTCCCCTCCCTTCCCACTCCTCCCCCTGCCACATGGCTCAAATTGACATTGCTCATGTTTTTTTAAATTAGATAGTAAAAGTGCATAGATAATTAACCTCTGGTCATTTTTGTGTTCACTGATTGTTCTCCTAATGCTGTATTTTATACAGTGGCCCTTATGGTAATTATTGATGAATCTCCTGTGAGAAGTCGATTTTACAATGTTACGTAAAGGTAATATGTAGATGTTTCGGTTTTTTGTTTATAATTTATTACCAAAAGTAATATTTTGTGCCTTTTTCTTTGCTAGCTTTACAATGAAGAAGTTCTTGATCTATTTGATACAACACGTGATATTGATGCAAAAAATAAAAAATCAAATATCAAAATACATGAAGATTCAACTGGAGGAATTTATACAGTAGGAGTTACAACACGAACTGTGAATGGAGAAGCAGAGGTGATAAATGAAAATAAGTTTATATATAACATATGCATCCCCAGTATAAAAATATGGATTGTCTCTAGTTTGATGGACAAACTTGTTAAACCCTGACTCATTTATCAGTCCTCCCCCGTCCTCCCCCCCCCCCCAGTTCTTACTATAGTTCAAGTTTAACCATTTTCAAACCATAAATGCAGGCAGGGGGTGGTGGTGCTGGTGGGTAGAAAATACTAATGCTATTGTCCACAGTTTCTAACATCTGATAAACATAATGACTAAAAATGTAGGACTTCCTTTTCAGTAGTGACAGAAACTTTTGAAGCCCAGCAATTTAACTTAAGCTTAAAATAGAGATGAGAACTTTTGTTTCAGACACTGCACTTTTTTATGTCTTTAGATTGATACAAATAGGACCTGCATTAAGTAAGGGCTTGTCTTCACTACTGGTGTAAGTTGACCTTAGTTACGCTACACCAGCTACGTGAATAACGTTGTAGAGTCGATGTAACTTAGGTTGATTTACCCCAGTGTCTTCATTGCGCTCTGTCAACGGGAGATGCTCTCCGGTTAACTTACTTTACTCTTCAAGGGAGCTGAAGTACCGGAGTCAGCTGGACAGTGCTTTGCTGTTGTTTAGCGGGTCTTCACTAGACCCGCTAAATTAACACCTGCTGCATCAATTTCAGCAGCGACGATCTCTCCAGTAGTGAAGACAAGCCCTAAGAAAGAACAGGAGCTGTGTTTAGCATAGCTTTATGATGGTAGTGTAGTTCCAGCATGTATATGTGTACCCTAGACCCTATGTATACTACTTTTCCCATGTTAAGAAACCATTTTTAAAATGACTTTTTCAAATGCATTTTTGCTGGTCAGAATAATTTTACTGCAATGGTTTTAAAATTCTGTCCCTAAATCTTGTTAGTGCCCGTCTTGGCACTAATGTGGGAAATTGTATTGTAGATGGTGCTCTAGTACACTACTGCTTTAAGTGATGGAGGGATATCTTCTTGTCACTCACTGAGGAATATAGCTGTAAAAAGCTCAGAAGAGTGTACTGAGAAGCCACAGTGAAACCACATAACTTTTCAGTACACTCATAAGATTCCATGCCGTTTTCAATTAAAAGCAGCTGAAACATTAGTTGAGAAAGGAAACAATCTATTTATAGCAAGAGCATTTCTAAAGTGCAGGCAGGTAAGCGTAGCAACTCTTGCTCTTTTTAAAAAATATGGAATGTATACATTTTGTCTCTCTTACAGATGATACAGTGTTTGAAGTTGGGTGCTCTATCTCGAACCACTGCCAGTACTCAGATGAATGTTCAAAGCTCACGTTCGCATGCCATCTTCACTATACACTTGTGTCAAACCAGAGTTTGTTCTGCAATTGACACTGTATGTATTACAGATTTAAAGTACTTTGCTTTACTCACAACTTTTCCAAATGTGAATATTGATTTGTCAGACAACTGTTCTGTGTTTGAATTACGTTTAGTAAAAATATCACATTCATCACCATGCCATTTGCTAGGCAGTATGAATAATTTGATCTAATCTGTGCACATGTAATCAGCCCCATAGCTGGAGGCAATAGTAGACTTGTCAATTTCATATGTGAATCAACCACTGTTGGGCTGCTTAGTTCCCTCTTCCCTTCCTGTGAGAGAGGCTTTCAGTTGCTATTGGGAGGGGGAGAGGAAGTTCTGCCTATGGAACCTCTTATTGGTTATTCTGCCAGGGAGGCAGACGGGCAACCAATCATAAGGATCAAATTTGCAAGGAGGGTGGACCTTCTTGCTACACTGCAAGGATGGGCTCCAGCCTTAGCCAGAATCATGTCATGAAAAAATAGCAAGAGTTGGCAATACTTTGTAACAGGGGTCCTTTAAGGGTCAGGGGGCCTGGGGCCAGCCAGCCCTATTTTAGGTGGAGCCCCATTAAGAACTGGTTGGGAGCTGGTCGTTCACAAAGTCCCAACCAAGGTGAATCTCCTGCCCCTATAGCAGGCTGAAACCATTTTCACAGGAGGGAGCTAAAGAGCTGAGCCGCTCAGAGCAGCTCTGCTCCCCTCCTGTGAGCAGTGGGGGAAGGGTGGTTCCTCTGCTCCTTGCCCCTCTTTTCTCCCTCCCTGTGCTACCTGACCTGGGAACGGGTGTGTGTGTGTGTGAAGACACTCTGGAGTTTCCCCCCACTCCTGGAAGGGGGAGAGGGGGACCCCAGAACAGCCCCCCAGGCTAGGAGAAGGAGGTGAAGAACCACAGGAGGAGGAGAGGTGCAGTTGGGGCAGCTGAACTGATGGTGGGACCGAACTGGTAGGGGTGAGGGTTGGGGTGCTGAACTGATGGGGATGGGGACAGAATTAACTGCTGGGCAGGAGCAGGGAAGATATGGGGATGAGAGCTTCTGCAACAGGGTCCAAAATCATCTTAATGAATGTGGAAGAGTGGCAACATTAATTATCACACACAGGAGATGTGCAGAAAGAGTTCAAAAATCAAAAGACAAACAGCCCCACCCATGGTCTTTATAGAAAAAAATCTCATAATTTTTGGGGGGCTTGAGTCATGATTTTTGATCTCTTGAGGTTGACAATACTAGTTACACGTCCTCTTGTCTGGGGGGCTTTAGTAAGATCTTTTGAAGATCTGGTATATGACAGTACTGGATCCTGAAACCCAAACTGCAGCTGATTAAAAGGCTCTCTTGTGTTTCTACAGTGCCTAGCATAATGGGTTCTTGATCTTAATGGGGACCCTTGGACACAACTGGAATACAAATAAATAATCAGGGGCAGGGAAGACGCAGTTCAGGTTTCAGGTTTTGCTTTTTTCCATAGACAGCAGCTTCTAGAGACATCGGTTACTAGGGTAACAGATTTACTCCTTTGGCAGACAGCACAGCAGATGCTGCCACCTTTTTCCTCTCCATGAAGGAGGGAGCATGCAGTAGTAGCTTCTGCTGCTCTGGGAGAGTAGGCAGCTGGGTCTGCAGTGGATTGAAAGGGTTCTACATCATCTACATTTATTCCCTCTGCACTTAGAGAAGTCCTTAAACCTATAGTTTATTTTCTAAGTTAGCAAGAATGAAAGGATGTGTTAATATTTAAGGAGTAAGAAAGGGTGTGTGCGCATGAGGTATAAATTAGCTATATAACTGTTACAGACTCAGAAGTAAGGTACTGCCGCTCTTAAGAAAAATGATGCATGGTAATAGCCTATTTTGAAACCTACAAAATCACCTGTGAGAAATGAAATGCTTGATTTCTAGTAAGTTTAAACCACAAAACATTGCAGTCAGAGACCACTATTGGCTGAGGGGATGCAAAAACTATCACGCTCTGGTCACCAATTTTAAAAACAGCCCATATTGGTAGTGATTTGAAAATTTGTAATATTTTAACCAGTTTGCAGAATACACCTATATGAAATGAGTTGGTCTTAGTCCAGCTTCAGTGAACATGTCCACAGCACAGATTGCCATGAAAACAGACACTAATTGGTTCCCTTGATGCCAGTCTTAGCAGAGGATCCAAGGAGTAAATAAATAAGCACAGGGAAGGAACAATCTTCTTAACCCACAGGTTTCCTCCACAATAGGATTGAGCCATATGGGAAGGACAGAGTGAGGACTACCGTTAGGTTTTGCTGCCTATGCTGTATCTGTTTTGGGATGGGTAAGTCATCAGTCTCCAGGGTAAACAGCAGCATCAAACACACATAGTCTAATAAGGACTGTTGCACCAGCCAGAGTAACCACAGTTGATGGCATCACACCAGGCATGGCATAGTGAAGTTCTTCAATCTGGTTCAGTCTTGTGAATCCATTAATCTCTGGGGTGGCCGTACACGTGGTGCCAGGTAAGGTCAGGACATGCACCCGTTTGCACATTGATAGAGAGTTTTGAGCTGGGGTGCTTTTGTCCATCCTGATGACACTGCTGAAGGACATGCAGCGGTGCTTTAGAATATAGCATGTGATTGAAGGAAGGGATTATGACATTCCACATGAAGTCAAACCACTTTATGCTCAGAATTTGGCACTGACAGGGCACGTGGAATGCCTCTTGCTGCTCCACTTCCGCCTGTCAGAAGGTCCAGGTTTCTGTCTGGTATAGTGCTCAGGCAGTATGCAGGTTTGGTAGGTCCTGAACTTTATCTCAGCGCAAAGATATTGTTGCATTCCTAAGCAAGACCTAGGCTTCATGCGGGAGGTAGTGAGACCTGTTTGTCGAAGAACATCCAGTTTGCTGCAATGGTTTGAACTTTGCTTGCAGCCTAGGTAGATGAACTTGCTAACACTTTGCATGATACTTGACCCCACTGGTACTGGGGGCTCTGGTGGCCCATCTCTGAGGTTCTGGACCTTGGTCTTCTGCCATGAGATGTTAAACCCCATAATGCAGGTGGTGTTTTGGAGCTGTTGGAGGGCAGGTCTGAAATTCTCTGACTTTCCTCAGGATAAGGACTACTAATTCTTTTCTTAAAAAATGCTTTGGTGTCGCCTTATGACAATGAAAGAGAATGTTTTTGCTGCCATGCATGAGGATGTGGATTTGAGAGTGACTGACTGAAACCCTCCTATAGCTTAAGCCACTAAATATAAGGTGCCCGACAGACTTTATGCAGTTGGGTGTGAAGAGATTAGGGTGTGCTGGTAGCATTTGTTACCACCTTGATGGAGATGGTGAATTTTTCCTAACCTCTTTCTCCCTTCTCCTGCCCCTGCTTCATCCCCGGTCTAAAATGTGGGTTTTGCTAGAATAGTGGCAGCTGGGAAGAGGATCAGAAGAAAATAAGCATTTCCTAAAATGTAAGTCTGGGGTGATGCCCTAATGATAGTTGTAGATCAGGACTAGAATTATAGAGTATTAAATCAGTGGATCTTTAGCTAACATTCACTGTGCTATTTTGGCAGGTAGATGAACTAAGCAAATGTATGTTATTTTAGAAGGTGACACACAATGCATTAACCAATACATTTTTAACCAATTATTGGGGTGAGTCGGGGGAAGATCCAGGTTTATGATCAAACTTTTTTGCCCAGCTGTCTAGCTTTTTTTTCTTAATACAATGTTTTTCTCTATTAAGAAGCAGTTGGAACCGTTAAGGCTGAACACTCATGTGTGGAACTTTGTTTTGGTGCTGATATTTGTCTCAAGTTGACTTTTTATGAAAAACGTGTTCATGTGTGAACCTAAATTTGAGGAGGATTTGGGAGTAATTGCTTTGTTAAAAAGAGATTAGTTTAATAAATTGAGAAGATGAAAGGGAACAGCATTGTCCCTTGTCAAATAATTGCTATTTAAGCCTTGTTAATATGCAGTAAAGTGTTTTACATTTTTTCTTGTTGCAAAGCTTTATGAATTCTTTCTTTGTTGCAGGACAACGTGACAGATAACAAGATAATATCTGAATCTTCTCAGACTAATGAGTTTGAAACCCTTACTGCCAAGTTCCATTTTGTTGATCTGGCAGGATCTGAAAGATTAAAGCGTACAGGAGCTACTGGAGAGAGAGCAAAAGAAGGCATTTCAATCAACTGTGGACTAGTAAGATTAAAGACTTGTTTTGTTAGGCTGTTATGTTAACCTTTTCTTGTTTTTCATTCTCTTCCACTGAGTAATCTCTGAAGTGGAAATGTTTAGTGATGCTCTGAACTAAGGACTTTAGTATGAGAGCTAAGAAATGACAATTTATAGCAGTTCTAACTAGGTTCTCATACTTGTGCAACCCCGGAATTGTTAACTAGACTGTAACTGGAAAACTGTGGTATCAATAATTCTCTCTGAAAGTAACTTGGGCACTGCAGAAAATATTTGTAGCTAAAGTATTTTAGTGGCAGTCACATTGTACAGTACTTACAGCAAACAAAAGCTAGAATTAAAATGTGTTTGCTGTAGTAAAATATTAAATAGAATTAAAAAATTATAGTAGATTGTTAGGCTTATAGTGATATTATGAAAATCAAAATATTTCTTTAAAAGGACACAATAAACTTGAAATATAATTCATTAAAAAAAATGTAAAATAGTTTCTGGTCCTATGTATACCCCTGTCTATTTCGATGATTTTACAATTGAATTTTACTATTTAAAAAAAAAATTCTCTCCCCTGTTGCTGTGTGAAAGACCCAGACGAACAGGGCAAATTGACAGACTTTAAGTGACTCCATGTCTAGCCTCTGATCCTTGCACTTGCTTGGAGTCCTGTTGGTTTATTAGGGCTCTGTGTGGGTATAAGGGGTCTGCCTATGCAATTTTCTTTACAGGACTGGGTACCAAATTTGTTCATTGTACGGGTGAAAACATGCCTTCTAACAGCCAGACTGCACACTTAGCCTGTGATCAGAACATAACTTCTCTTTCTTTCTGGCTCATGTATCACCAGTGATAAAGATTCTGCAACTGGAGCTTAGTTAACAATTTTATTAACATGGTGAGAGGCAGAAAAGAGTTCAGCTTAGTTTCCCAAAATTGTACTGACTCAGCAGAGCTAGCAGGAGTTTTTGGTTTCTCTGAGTTTTTTAAATCTTACATGCTTGTTTTAGTAACAAAAATATAACATGCATAAAATCTGATTAATAAGGTGCTGCTTTTATAAAGTCACCATAATTGCCCTTAGAAAAAAATATTTTAAACATTAAAATTTTAATTCACTGAATTACTTTTATAGCATTTTGTTGTAATTCAGAGGTGGCAAATAACTTAAACAAATTCAGGCATATGGGAACACTACTGAAAGTAGCATTGAATCTGAAATTGTATAATTGTTGGCTCAATTAAGACATTTTACAAGAATATATTGGGAATTAATTGTACAGAGTGCCACCTTGTGGCATATATTTAGAAGAACAAATATAGCTGAGATGCCATAGATGTGAAGACCTCAAAGAAAGTGATTATTTTCCTTTACAATTTAGACCTTGATACTGGATATGTTTACACACATGAATAATCCCATTGAAGGAAATGGAATTGCACGTGTACATAGGTTTTTGCAGGATCCAGGCAATAGATGGTTTATAAATACCAAGTAAACACTTGCTATAACAATGTAGTGTCTGTGGTAATGGAAAAATCACAACTAAAGAATTCTATACTAGCACCTCAATAAATCAAAAAATTCAGGGTATTCCTTTCATATCTGCAAAGGTGTTAAGTACTCATTTTTGTGTCAGAATAATACTGATGCAAGATGTTTGGTTGTTTTTTCTTTTAATATAAAACCAAACTTAGTAAAATTAAATATAATAAGGAAGATACCTTCTATGAGAAATAGCTTATAAATTTAACAATCATCAAATTAAATGGCTGTTACAAAACAAAATCATGAATACTGCTACATGTGACCCTTATTTTGGATTAATTAAGAGAACATATGGTTGCCATGTAACCTGCTTGTTCATAAAGACAGCAGATTGCAACACTCATTTAATTTATTATTGTGAGCATGTAAATATACAATAGTGCATAACAAAATTACGGTACGTGGGTCAGTAACAAATTTTTTTTAGATAAGGTAACTTAAAATTGATAATAAGTTTGTTGTAAAATTTGTCATCTTTTTAGCTGGCACTTGGCAACGTAATAAGTGCACTGGGGGATAAAAGTAAGAAGGCAACTCATGTACCATACAGAGATTCAAAACTCACAAGACTACTTCAAGACTCTCTTGGGGGAAATAGGTATGAAAATTGGCTATTATATACGACTTTGTGATAAACCAGGTTTGATGGCTCTGGTAAAGGACTGCATAATTTTAAAGAATATTATCAGCTTACTATATGAGGCCTAAAATGTTTTGGTTGTTGTGTATATTATTACAAAACTCAAGATGACTAGAAATGTATAATTTAAATGAAAACTTTCCTTTATCCTTTTGGAAATAAAAATACTTTTTGTATTGTGTTAGTGAATGAGAACTGGAAAGTAAGATATAGTATGAACAAAAGTGAAAATGACCACTATATTTTCCTTCTGAGTGAAATTAAAAAAACCACTAACAGTATAAACATTTTTCAGAGTAACAGCCGTGTTAGTGTGTATTCGCAAAAAGAAAAGGGGTACTTGTGGCACCTTAGAGACTAACCAATTTATTTGAGCATAAGCTTTCGTGAGCTACAGCTCGAAAGCTACAGTAGATTAATTTAATTTCCAATAGTCCAAGGTGATATTAGTAACATAAGGAAAAAATGTTAAGTTAGTTGACCTTGTCCCTTTCAGTGGTATTGTGGTTATACTTTGCTTATGGCTAAATTGTTTGAAATCTTAGCTGCCAATTAAGAGGAGAATCCTTTTTAAACTATGTCATACAAATGTTGTAATTTCATTGTTGCATCATGGCCTTATTAGAATGTGGTTGGAAATTGTAGTCACTTTCTGCTTGAAGCAGAAGTTTTTTTTACATGGCCTATTTTACATGGGATGTTCTGACCAGCCTTTGTTGTGTTACAATATACAGTTAGTGTCACAAAGGACATGAGTTCATCAATATGAATATAATTCTGAAACATTTTATTATTATTGAAACAATCCCAGCAGTGTTTTATAAAAAAAAAAATATCCAAACAAATAAAAAATCCCCAAGAGGATTTCCTGATCTAACTGCCATTTTAATTTCGCAATCCAGTTTCCCTCCCCACAATATTTTTTGGCACTATTCTTTTTTATAATCCCTCACACCTTAGTCGCCCCCCCCTCCCAAATCCTGGCTGCTGCTAATATTTGTATGTTTTAAGTGGTTTTGCAAACTAGTACTTGCCCATTTGCTGCAGGGTTGGGGTTTGCTCGTGTGTGAGATTTAATAGTTGGATAAAAGACCAATTTTTTTGTTAATATCAGTCATCATTGTAAACAGAAGCTGAATAGATTTTTGTGGCTGAGCTGATATTTTTTCATGAGTTTTCCAAGCTTGGTTTAAAGAGTTAATTCTCTCCTGCTTATATTCCTCTAGTCAAATCCTTAGCCTCTAACATTAATCACAGTTAGTTACTGTGGAGATGACTGTTATACAAATGGAGGATTACGACTTCAGTGAGGAATAATACTCTGTACTTAACGTATGCTAGCTCTTTTCATCTTCAAAATCATCATAAACATTAACCAGCTAATTAAGCAGTAAGCATCCAGGCTCAGATGAACCCTGAAAATCAAACAAATGTTTCCATGCAAATGTCCATAATAATTTAAAATACATAAGCCCTATCATGGAGAAAGAGCTTCTGCAGTTGCTGGCTGATAAATCTCCTGTAATACATATCCATGTACACTACTTTCAACTCACTTGGGGAAATGCTTTCCAACAGCAGCTGCATATGTCAGGTTACGCAGGAGATAGTCATCTATGAGTGCTTCTTGTTTTGGGGTGGAGTCTGACTCTCCCAGTCTGATCATCAAGTGTTGTAGTCCATCTCCTGGGAGTAGCCTCAGGATTTCTGAGCATATGCTCTCTCTGCCTCCTGCACTGTCATCTTCCTTGGCCTTTATGCAGCTTGCATGACTCAGGATGCCACAGATATGTTTAATGACGTTATGCTGAATTGAATCCTAAAGAAAAGAAGAAAACAAAGCTAGTCTATAACCAGAATTGTGTCTCAATGAAACCAGTTAAAAACAGATATTGTGTTTGCTGTCACAGAAGAGGGTATTGTCTTTGAACCTAAATATACAACTCTAGTATGTGTGTGATAACCCAGACAGAACCTTTATCGTATTGTTTTAAAAAAGATTTTAACAGGTGCATGACACTGTTTTGATATGTCACCAATCCATTATGGCTGCGACTGAGTGGTCTCTTTACCAAACCTGGAATTGCCAAAAGATTTCACAGAGGATGGCTAACCACATTTTGAAATCCTGACTGTCCTTGCAGAAATCAAATTAATAGATTTTTTTTCCCTCTTGACTGTCCCATAAGTATTTTTATTGTGATAGGAATCAGTATGTACTTATTTTCATTAGTTGTGTAGTACACCTGTTAAAATGGACAAGTCACTTCTATTAATTTTGTTCTAAATATCAGAGTTCTTTAACTTTGAAAAGCAGCTGTTGCTTGTGTGCAGTATTAATTCTTCTATAATTTTTCAGTACTGTAACATTGCATTGAATATATTGCTCTAACATTCCATTGAATGTAGTCCATTGAATATATATATTGTATATGTTGGAGACACATCACACACAATCTTTTATTACATAATAAGAGTTGCTAGTAATAAGTCCATCTACGTTGTACTACACCCCAAGGACTTTAGATGTTGGGAATGCTGCTATTGTGTTCATGTGTACTGTTCTCACTATGCATAATCCTGGCCGAAGGTTGATGCTGTAACAGTTCTGAAGCAGTATTTAAATATTAATCTTTTGCCTGGATTATGCGTACAAAGATACTGAGCACTTTTATTTACTGAGCTATTTTATTTGATAGGCGTCTGCATTAGGCACTATATGACATGAAAACTTGCTTAATTTTATGTTATTTTTAAATTGAAGGGAAAAGTAAAATGAAGGGAATAGAATGAATTTTGTTAAAATAGTTCATCGTGAAAGTCTGATGGTAAAGCAGAGCTGAAGTCACCACTCAGTGTGTCAAAGGGAAGTGTAGTATTATGTCAAAGACTTTGCTTGAGCAAACTACTTAAACATGCTTAACTTGCAGCTTGAGTCATCAGTTTCACACTATCATAAGACTGCTTGCACGCTTAAAGTTAAGCGCATGCTTAAGTATTTTGCTGAATTGGTGCCTGAGTGCATGAAGGGAGCCAAAGAAGAATTCCTAAATTCTAATCCGAGCTCTGACATTGAGGTCTTTGGCAAGTTATTTACCTTTTCCAGTTTAGTTTCCCAAGCTGTACAATGGGGATAATAATGATGTGACAGACAATTAATGAGTTTCTCTTTGTAAAGTCTTTGAATTTGTAAAGAACTATATAAATGCTAAATAATTACCATTTATTTTACTTGTAGGATCTCAGATCAGTTATTGATCTAGCACAGAGTTGGGCAAGACTATGGCCCAGGGGCCACATCTGGCCCTCCAGACGTTTTATTCCGGTGCTTGAGCTCCCACTGGGAAGTGGGGTCTGGGGCTTGCCCCGCTCTGGCACTCTATCTAGGGAGTGGGGTCGGGGTCTTGCCCCACTCAGCACGGCTCCCGGAAGCAGCGGCACGTCCCTACTCTGGCTACTATGCGTAGGGGCAGCCAGGAGGCTCTGCACGCTGCCCCCACTCCAAGTGCCACCCCCACACCTCCCATTGGCTGGGAGCTGCAGCCAATGTGAGCTGCAGAGGCAGTGCCTGCACACAGGGCCACACGCAGAGCCGCCTGGCCATGCCTCCATGTAGGAGCCGGAAAGCGGACATGTCCCTGTTTCTGGGAGCTGCTTGAGGTAAGCGCTCTCAGGCCAAAAAGTTTGCCCACCTCTGATCTAGCATCTTATAATGCTAAAGTAAGATGATTTAAGGACAATATGGTAGCATTAACTCACAATTTCCATGCTTTTAATGGTGTAAGTCAGATTCTGAACATTTTTAAAGTTAGTTTAAAATCAGTACTTTTGTATCCATGTTTATTTCAGTTGATGTATTTGATGCCATGGCACATGGGCTGTTTTGCATAATTTAAGAGTATTTGTTTCAATTTATAAAGTTGACCTATGTCTGTAACTCACAGCCAAACAGTCATGATAGCATGTGTGAGCCCTTCAGACAGAGACTTCATGGAAACTTTGAACACACTAAAGTATGCCAATCGGGCACGAAACATCAAGAACAAGGTGATGGTTAATCAGGACAGGGCTAGTCAACAAATCAATGGTTTACGCAGTGAGATTGCACGACTTCAGATGGAACTTATGGAGTACAAAACAGTAAGTAAATTTATTAAGGTTTCTTTTATTTTAGAATATCACTAACATTTTACAACTCATTTTTCTATTAGCTACTTCTACTACACAAAAGTAAAGAATAGAATTGTCAAGGTTCCTCCCCCACTCTGAACTCTAGGGTACAGATGTGGGGACCTGCATGAAAAAACCTCCTAAGCTTATCTTTACCAGCTTAGGTCAAAACTTCCCCAAGGTACAAAATATTCCCCCCGTTGTCCTTGGACTGGCCGCTACCACCACCAAACTAATACTGGTTACTGGGGAAGAGCTGTTTGGACGCGTCTTTCCCCCCAAAATACTTCCCAAAACCCTGCACCCCACTTCCTGGACAAGGTTTGGTAAAAAGCCTCACCAATTTGCCTAGGTGACTACAGACCCAGACCCTTGGATCTTAAGAACAATGAACAATCCTCCCAACACTTGCACCCCCCCTTTCCTGGGAAATGTTGGATAAAAAGCCTCACCAATTTGCATAGGTGACCACAGACCCAAACCCTTGGATCTGAGAACAATGAAAAAGCATTCAGTTTTTTACAAGAAGACTTTTAATAAAAAATAGAAGTAAATAGAAATAAATAGAAATAAAGAAATCCCCCCTGTAAAATCAGGATGGTAGATATCTTACAGGGTAATTAGATTCAAAAACATAGAGAACCCCTCTAGGCAAAACCTTAAGGTACAAAAAAGATACACAGACAGAAATAGTTATTCTATTCAGCACAATTCTTTTCTCAGCCATTTAAAGAAATCATAATCTAACACATACCTAGCTAGATTACTTACTAAAAGTTCTAAGACTCCATTCCTGTTCTGTCCCTGGCCAAGACGACTATAGACAGACACAGACCCTTTGTTTCTCTCCCTCCTCCCAGCTTTTGAAAGTATCTTGTCTCCTCATTGGTCATTTTGGTCAGGTGCCAGCGAGGTTACCTTTAGCTTCTTAACCCTTTACAGGTGAGAGGAGCTTTCCCCTGGCCAGGAGGGATTTCAAAGGGGTTTACCCTTCCCTTTATATTTATGACAAGAATAATACCTTTAACTTATATAGCACGTGGTGGCATCCCAAATTTTACCTTCAGATATGACGCATGACTACTGTTGATGTCGTGAAAGTTGCATATCAGAAGGCAGAGTGTGATTTTATAACCTATACAGAAAACACTTCATTCACCACTAAGCTGTGGGGGTAGATTGCAGAACAATTGAGGATGACACATGAGTAAGAGTGTCATTTTTTAGGAAAGTTATTGTTGTGTTGGTTAAAGATTTAAAAATCTATCATGTAATTAAAACAATATATATTGGTTGGAAATTTTGCATCAGTTGTAGAGATTCCTGTGCTGGTTTGACTGGCAAGAAACTAGATCATGGATTAAATGTTTTACAGTGAATTCTTGAAACACCAAAGTAAATTCTGGACTCTGGTTTTTAAAACTACAGTGTAAGTTATACACTTTAAATATTCATATTGTACTATTCCTGTTAGGGGGCTTATTCCTTCACCCACTTACTTCCCTGGTCCTCCTCGCATGAACAGAGAGCAACAATACCCGAAGTCCAAAGGTGCAAACAATTCGATGTTTATTGGGGTGAACTTCCAGCAAGCATGATTCCAGTTTCCTTCCTTAGTATCCTCCTTCCCAGCTCTGACACCACAGAGCCTTATGCCTGTGTCCCTGTTCCCATTCCTACCCTTAGCCAAACATGATTCCAATTTTCTTACCCCCATTCCCTGTTCCCATCTCCCTTACCCACATGCCCATGCCCACCCCCACCCACGCCCACTCACTTCCTCATTGACTACAGATTATATAGTAAAACTTGAGTTCTGCTTAGCTATACCTTAACCAATCATTTTCCTGAAATTTAACTAACCAATCCTAACATATTGTAACATGATTATGTAACCAATTATATCCCACCACCTTAATTAGTTTACACCCAGCAAAATTAATTATACAGCAGACAGGAACAATCACAGAACCAGACAGAGATTATACAGACAAACAATAGCAAAGTGGGATCTACAATGACAAGACAACACAGAAGTGAGGATTTCACATCCCAGCTATTGATAAGTGAGTTCTTGCCAGACAGGATGCTATCAAACTAAGTTTCCTTTTACATTTTCTAGGCACTTCCCTTTCTCTGGAGGTGATAGGAATACAATCCTGTCCTGATAGTGCCTAACAGCCCAATAGCACCTTATTTCAATGTGACTAGTTTGGAATGTGAGGATGTGACTGTTCGCTTCCTAGCTTATGGCTGCCTCTGCTGCTTAGCCAAAGGCCTTAGCCTAAGAACAGGGCCTCAATCTGTCACAGTAAGAGAAGGCCCTTACACCGGCAGACAGTGATTTCTTTCTTTTATACCTCTAGAACTAGCCAAGCGATAAGAATACACCTAAATTCTTAGAGTGTAGGCCTTTACAGACAGGCCTGAATATATATCCTAACAATGCCTACTTAGTATTTTTTCAGAAACAAAATAGAAACATTTTGAGGGAACTGGGGTTATTTAGTCTGCAGAAGAGAAGAGTGAGGGGGGATTTGAAAGCAGGCTTCAACTACCTGAAGTGGGGTTACAAAGAGGATGGAGCTAGGCTGTTCTCAGTGGTGGCAGATGACAGAACAAGAGGCAATGGTCTCAAGTTGCTATAGGGGAGGTCTAGGTTGGATATTAGGAAACCCTATTGTGACATTGCACTCTGTATGATTTTATACAAATATTCTAATGAGTGTGAATGTAATGTAGCTAGAATATGTTTCATGCAAAAGGTCTCTTGTAAGGTATCATTACAAAGCTTATAATCTACTGAGTGTGGTCATGCTATTTGTAAAATGTATCACTCTTGTATCTGAAACTAGAAATATGAAATATAACTCTGAGGGCCTACTGTAGTTATGCAAAGTGTGGGCCATTAATGGTGATTTGGAAACTTGATGGCTCCCATTATCCAGGACAATTACCTGTATGTAGATGGCTCTGTTTTACTTGTAAGTCTTCCAGAATACCTGTGGGCTGACAAGTGGGTAACGAAGTCTTACAGTGACATGTGATCATGTCACCTGAACTGGAATCCATCTGGAACCTGGTGCTTTTCCATTGAGAAAAGGGGTGGGAACCCAGGGGAACAAAGGATTCCCACCTTTATGCAAAAGATATATAAGTGGGTGGAACAGAACAAAGGAGGTGGCCATCATGAGAAATCTCCTAGCTACCACCTGAGCTGGAACAAGGGGTGTACTGGGGAAAGGATTGTGCCCAGACTAGGAAGGCGTCCAGTCTGTGAAAGAAATTTATTGAAACATCTCTGAGGGTGAGATTTTAATCTGTATTCAGTTTTATTACTGTACTAGACTTAGACTTGCGTGTTCTATTTTATTTTGCTTGGTAATTCACTTTGTTTTGTCTGCTATTACTTGGAACCACTTAAATCCTACTTTCTGTATTTAATAAAACCACTTTTTACTTATTAATTAACCCAGAGTATGTATTAATACCTGGGGGGAGGAGGGGCAAACAACTGTGCATATCTCTCTGTCAGTGTTATAGAGGGCGAACAATATATGAGTTTGCCCTGTATAAACTTATACAGGGTAAAACGGATTTATTTGGGGTTTGGACCCCATTGGGAGTTGGGCATCTGAGTGTTAAAGACAGGAACACTTCTTAAATTGCTTTCAGTTAGTCTGCAGCTTTGGGGCATGTGGTTCAGACCCTGGGTCTGTGTTGGAGCAGACTGGAATGTCTGGCTCAGCAAGATGGGGTTCTGGCGTCCCAAGCTGGCAGGGAAAGCAGGGGCAGAAGTAGTCTTGGCACATCAGGTGGCAGCCCCCAGGGGGGTTCTGTGATCCAACCTGTCACATCTATTTCACTAGGAGCATGGTGAAGCACTGGAATGGGTTATCTAGGGAGGTGGTGGAATCTTCATCCTTAGAGGTTTTTAAGGCCCAGCTTGACAAAGCCCTCTCTGGGATGATTTAGTTGGTGTTGGTCCTGCTTTGAGCAGGGGATTGAACTAGGTGACCTCCTGAGGTCTCTTCCAACCCTAATCTTATATGATTCTATGATTTCCAGGAAATGTACTGTTAAGTTTGTTTACCAGGCAGTCTCCTTCCTTGGTTATGGTTATGAGAAAATGTTTTTGTCTTCATAAGAAAAGGGATGGATTACTCATTTCCTCACCCATGCTAATACATGTTCCTGTGTCTTATCACAGACTAAGAGAACTTTGTAGGAACCTATTATTAAAATACTGGCAGCACATAACTGTTTTGAGAAATATGAAAATTACAGTAATCTTTGAAAGAGGGATAGCTTCCACCTTGAAGTGTCTCTGGAAGCGTATGGAATTTTAAGTAGACTGCCTTTTCTGAGTTGAATGAATATTTGTTTCGGATGAGTGTTAAACTAGTAATAAATATGTTTTCTCTAGGGCAAAAGGATTATTGATGAAGAAGGTATGGAAAGCATCAATGACATGTTTCATGAAAATGCTATGCTGCAAACAGAGAATAACAACCTGCGTGTAAGAATTAAAGCAATGCAAGAGACTGTTGATGCACTAAGAGCCAGAATAACACAGCTTATGAGTGATCAAGCAAACCAGGTTCTTGCAAGAGCAGGTATTGTGTACTTTTTAAAATTGAAAACTGTCTAATACATTTATTAATGAGGCAGCTAAACTCTTGCTTTTCAGTTCTTGCAGGTTACTTAGGGCAGAAACTGCAAAACCCACTTCTGCAGGAAAAAGTCCCCTCTTAGCAGTCTTCATTGTATTACTTAGAAATTTTAGTAGTGGAAAACTTGTTTAAAGCCCCAATTGACCAGACCACTTCAGTATGTGAGTAACTTTAAACATGTGAATGGTCCCAGTGGATGGGATTACTCGTGTGTTTAGATGCTTTGCTTTAGATTGGGGCTGAGATACAGAATGGGTGGATGTTGTCATGATTTCCTCACATTGTAGACTAAGTGATTGAAATTGCTTTATCTACTTTTCAATTTGCATGTTGCTTCGGAGCAATCTGAGGAGCTATGTACATATTCTATATTATTACATTTATGATTGATATATTATCAGCATTAACTAATGTAGAAAATAAATAGAAAAAGTTAAATATAAATAATGTTGAACTTGTGACACAAATGAGGAAACTGACATTTCAGACTGGTAACTCATTGTAAACTCACATGTCAAAGACCCTGCCTACACTTGTGGTATCATTTAAAAAAAAAAATCCCATCAGTTCAGTTGAACCAGTGTTAGAACTGGTGGAAGGCCTAATGTAGATAAAGCTCCTGTGACAATACCCATTTTGCCACTGTGCTAACTAAACTTGCTTTTCAGCATACCAGATGCTCATCTATACTAGAGCTCCTGCTGGTTCATCTGTACTGGTGTTAAAATTATGGGAATTTTTCTGGGGGGGAATAGCCAGGCCATTCCTTAACCAAGGTATTAGCCTTGCTACAAAACACCTCTGAAGTCCTCTATATGCGTGTCAATGAAACTTCTGGGGGCAGTGGTGATCCAGCTGGGGCCATTTTTATTTACAGCACAAACAGCCATAAAGTCTCATCTACACTGACCTCATAGCTATCTTTTAAAGGCTGTGTGTATACCCAGTCCTATGAATCACTGTATTATATGGTTTGTCTGACTTGTGCGGATGTGACCAATTCCATGTTAAAACCTAGAGAAGCTTCAGTTTTCCCAGATATAAAATTGCAGCCAGCAGAGGAGGTGAAAGCACGTTTAGAAGCTGTTTTCCCCCTTGTGCCCAACGATGGGGTTGTGCAACATGGGAAAGTCCACATTTGCCAAGCTATTGGGAATCAGTGTGCATTTCTGTTGTCTGTTGGTATTGATATCAACATCAGCAGGAGTAGAGAAAAGAATGAAAATTAAACTGTCCAAATAAAATAATGAAATAAATAAAATTAAAGGACACAGAAAACAGTAAGTTCCTCTACATGGAAAATTTTAGGCCAAAACCCCAATGATTGTCATTTTAACCTCCAGTGTCTCAAGATTTTTGATGCCTAACCACTTTAATGTTACATCTTCAGAGAGAATGTCATTTGAGTTGAAGACTGGTAGCTGTTCAGTGTGACACAGTACTTACAGACATACAGTATATTCCTGTTAAGCTCCTCATTTCACCAGATCTTTTCATTTCCTTTTGAAGAAACACGCTTGGTTGCAGCATTCTCAGGTTATGGATGAAATATATCTATATTTTTTCGCATATGAGGAGAAAATTTAGAGTGGGAAACCCAAATCACAATGTACCTTTTTTAATAGCGCTATTCCACTGCATCCATACTAATTTGTTGTGAATAAGTTGTATTACGTCACTTTCTCTGTCTCTCTCAAAGGAGATGGGAATGAAGAAATCAGCAACATGATTCATAACTATATCAAGGAAATTGAAGATCTCAGGTACTAGTACAACATGCTGTGGTATTTTGAGTCACATTTATGGGCAGGAAAAACCTTTCAGAATATAGATGCAGCCATTATATCACTGGCGGGGCTTAAAATGAACATTGGAAATAGCTTTAGGGTTTAGCAGAACCTGGTAACTTTGTATAAGTATTGGTATTTGAGAAAATACTTAAAAAACAAACAAAAAAACAAAAAAACCACACCATCACCTTGATAACAAAAGTAGAATCTAAAATCATTATTGTACATGCCCTGTATTTTTAAAGGAAAATAAAGATTGTTATGAATTTAACTGGTAACTTTTTTGGACTTAACCTCACTGTTCCTTAAAGGTTACCTTGCAAGTAGTGATCCAGCCCAATTCCCACGTAGCATTAGTGAGCTGGTAGGGTCATGGTATGAAATGGTATGGTCCCTGGAAATGTCAGAGTGGTTTTTCTTAATACTTTATATGTGTTCTACAATGGCTTAGAATTTGTTTTTAAGTTTGAAGACAGTTTGGTTCAGGTGCTGTAAAACTATATTATTTATATATCCATAGTATTTCTAACTCCATGATATCTTAGAGGCCTTTTTTAAATGGTTTTGTTTTCTTTTGTTGTTAGAGCAAAATTATTAGAAAGTGAAGCAGTTAATGAAAATCTTCGACGCAGTCTGTCAAGAGCTTCAACAAGACCATCATATTTTGGAGGCCCTTCAGCATTTTCTGCTTCTGTGCTTTCTTCAGAAAAAGAGACTTTGGAAATTCTTGATATAGCTAAGAAAGATTTAGAAAAACTGAAAAAAAAAGAAAAGAAGAAGAAAAAGAGGTAGCATTTAAAATCCATATTTTTAAATGTTTTAAATCCTTTTTATGCAAAGGGATGTATTTTAACCAGTGAGCCTTAAAAATGTATTGTGATACTTGCACAGGATAGGGGTGTAAGCTGCTTATCCTGCAAACACTTAAGCACATACTTAACATTATGCATGTGTGTTTCCACTGACTTCCTTTCTATAAAATTAAGCACACAGTATTTGCAGAATCAGAGCCTCTATCCTAGTGCATGTTTCTATCATTTGAAACTCAGAATAATTTTGAAACTATAATAGCACAAATTATTTGTGTTTTGTCTTCACACAAGTCTGAGATTTCAGTGAGAGAAAATAACTATTTTGTATACTCCGTTGAAACAAGGAAGTAGCTCGCTTCAAAAATATCCTGAACAGCTGTTGGCAAGTCCATTAGTAGCTCTTGAATGGCTTCTTTTGCTTGTACATCTTCAGCTTCTATCCCTGTTTTTATTCAAGACTTCCTACTTTACTGTGTCACCATGCTTCATTATTTTCTTTTATTCAATTTCTAACCCATTGAAATGTGCACAGACATTGATATCTGTTCAGACTGCAAGGATCCATTCATTGATACATTGATTCTTCTAAATCTCAAATAGTTCTCTTTTCTCCGAAATCTTCCCATGCTTTTAATTTATTATGTCATTTTTATTGACTGTTGAAACTTACACAAATAAGTAATCAAGAATTTTCACAACTTTTTAAAAAATCTGCTACAAATATGAAAAATTGAGGTCAGTAGTTCTGTATAAGGAAGATCTATTAGATTGAGTCCCATATCTACAAAAGTCATAACCACAAGAGGTGACTGACAACAATACTGACTGTTAGTTGTAGAAATTTACCCTTTCTCATGGTCATTAGGTTCCTTTGTGCCTACATCTGCAGGGAAGTTTCAAATTTTTTTTTTTTTTTTTACACACACACTTGTATCTCACCTCTTAGTCAGATGTCTTTTTATGAATCCTGGAAGGTGCTGAGCATTGTAGTCCCAATCCAGCAAAACACTTTGGTATGTGTTTAAATTTAGGCATGTGTGCTGAGATTTACTCTTGTTTTAAAGTTAAAAAAACTATGTAAGTGCTTTGCTAAACTAGAGTCTGAGTGCTCAGTGCTTCTCAAGGTCAAGCCCATAGAAGGAACTGGTCACTTGAAGGTTTCAAGGAATCTTTACCCAATGTACAGAATTACACAAAGGGGTATGTACTTTATTTATTTATTTTTTCCTTTTTTGAAGTCTCTGGTATTGACCATAGCAGCAGGAGACCGAACTCCAGAATTGGCCAGTGCTGTGAGCCAGATCCTTGGCTGGTGTAAAACTGCTTAGGCTGGTTATCAGGGCATGTGCTCCTATATGTTTTACACGTCTATAACATGTAAATCATGTCCTTGTTTAATTCCTAAGCAATAGAATGATTGTTGTAGTCTGCTCAGATGGGGAGGCTCAGAAAATGCTGCATTTGGGTTCACTTTTGTATCCTTGCAATTATTGAATGGGATCATGGTTTATTAATACCTGTATGGTTTGTGTAAAGTATACAGCTATATAAATTGCTGTTGTGTGTGTAGTTAAAAAACACACTGGAAAAACCCCTTGAATGGTGAGAAATGTTCGGGTTTGGGGGATCATACAGGTATGGTGTGATATTTGTTAACTATGGATTCCTCCCATCTACTTAATGAAACTGCACAATGGGCGTTTGTGGTAGAGGTTTCTCTACATTTGTTCCACTGCAATTTCAGTAGTCAGCAATGGATTAGCTAATGAATTATAAATGAACAAATTGCCCTGAAGTTTGGGGATTCTTTCCTCTACTCCTGTCTCCTACAGGCATTTAGCTTCTCTACCTGTACTGTACCTTGTTATGGATTTCATTCTTTTAAAGTTGCCTGACTAGCATAGCCCTTGTACGTGCATAATGTTCTGAAGATTTGATTTGTGCTGTTCCATGTCACCCAGTGGCACCCGCAGCCGTACGTACCTTACTCACAGTGTGTACCATTGGCTCTGTGTGGAGACCCAGCAAATGCCACCTCCCCTCTGGGCCATGCCTGGGACAGCAGCATGGGTGGCCCCATAGCTGGGGACTTGACACCCACGGTGGAGGTGTTGGGCTGGGGCACCTAGATCCCCACCCAATGGAGGAGCTAGGGGCTCATGGAAGTGCCAGGGTCCTAGCCCATATCGCTAGGACTGTGGCAGGAGTTCCCCCGTTCAGTAGGAATGCAGGCTCCCCAGACCAATACTTCCTGTGTAGTTGGCAGGGCCACTCATGCTGCTGTCTTGGGCATGGCCAGGAGGGAATATGGCAGCTACTGGGTCTCTGTTCACAGCAGGGTGGGGGTTTGGCCCTCCACTCCTCCTTTTGCACCCCTTCCCTGCCTCCCCTATGGTCAGTGCTGCTGGCACCCCCCTACTTCCACCAGGGCAGGGGGGGAGCTCTTGGACTGGCTGAAGGGTCTGAGTGTGCACACTGACCGCAATGAGCCACTGCCTGAGTCTCCTCCCTGAGTCAGGAGGGGCATGTGTACCATTTGAACAAATTCTGAGGGTGCCCTGTGTCACCAATTTTTATGCAGTATCATTCTAGTCACATAAGTCAGTGTGACTAGTGATGCATCATCTTAAATAGGTATTTCTCAATCACTCTAAGGTAGCCTAAGTGCCCATTTTTGAAGGTGCAACAGGTATTCAGTGCTTAGAATATTTAGCCCTTGATGAGAACCTATCATAGAACTTCTTGAATTCAGAAATCAGCTGGCCAGCATGGCTGTGGAACTGTCAGATATCTAAGTATAGTGTTCTCCAATCAATGTGACCTAAACTCTCAGTTTCTGGGGTAATTTTCCTTTCCTCTTTCAATCTTTAGTTATTTTTACATATTTCATAACTTTTTGGATAACTGTACTAACTGTTCTTGATTTAACCTCTATCACATTAGATTACTGATAAAATTAAATAGGTATCAACATGGTTAGTATTTTACGTTAGAAGGTGCACAATGGAAAATCATTCCAATAAATTCCAACTCAAAATTAGTTCATAATTTGAATGTGAGGTCAAAATTTATAAAATATTTTCAGTAATTTAAGACATTTCTGCATTATTGAAGTCATTCACAGATCTCCTTACTGTAATACATCTCTCATTTTAAAAAATTATTAGTACTTTTTCCCATCCCATCGCTTCTGATTTGTACTTTTTTGTTGATGTTGTAACAAGCGATAAGCGGCAGATACATTTTTAATCCCAGAAGAGTAAACTATAATATTTTGCCTTAAAACCTTTAAAAACGCAGCAACTGCAAATTGCAGATGTATTCATAGGTTATGTTCAGAATGTATCATTTATAGTTTTACTGTTAGAAGTGGAAGTTTTCTGCATATTGTTCTTTTAATGCAAAGTGTATATATAGATGCCTGTAGCTTATTCTAATATACAATTAATGTATTGTTTGAGTCCTAGTACATAGAGGGGATATATATTTTGTTAGTATGGTTTAAAGGCAGTACTTTTTGAAGTTTTAAAACAAAATTTTGGTAACGGCCTCCTATGCTGATTTAAAGGGCCTTTTGAAAAGCAAAAGAGACGAAACATTTATCTTTGAAGATCATACTTTTTAAAAGCTAATTAGAAATGATTCTCAAAATAAAATAAGCAGTTGTGTTTCCAAAAAACCCTTCACTAGTGCAACTTGAGGTATAGACAGCTACAGTGCTTTATAATGCCGGACTGGTCAACCTCAGATACTAGAAACACTGCCTAGGGTACATCAGCTCTTTTTTTCCCTCTTTACTTTCCAACTGCACAAAATGTATTGCCTTTTTACTATTGTCGTCTTTTGATGGTATCTTTTTAAATTTTATTTTAAAATCCACAAGCTCATGTTTCATTTTTACCTTCTTACCACTTTCGCTTTCACTGTCTGGTTTGTCCTTCATTGGTTTGGCCTTCCAATACTGTACCTCCTGCTTTTGAAGGCTACAGAAACTTGAGGAAAGCAATCAAGAAAGAAGGTTGGAATATTTCCCAGGTTTTTAATTAAACTGTAATTTAAATTAATTTAGTTGCCATACATGAAAGGCAATTCTAGCAGTAGATTCATAGACACATATCGAGTAGTTCATTGGGGCTTTTTAAAACTGTTTTTTTCTTTTCAATTAACACTTTTTTTGTTTAAACAGGAAGAAACATACTGTATGTAACTGGAGGTCAAGGCTAACTGTGGGCTCTTACCCTGTTCACACAGAATCACAGGGTTGGAAGGGACCTCAGAAGGTCATCTAGTCCAACCCCCTGCTCAAAGCAGGACCAATCCCCAATTTTTGTCCTGGAACCCTAAGTGGCCCCCTCAAGGATTGAACTCATAACCCTAGGTTTAGCAGGCCAATGCTCAAACCACTGAGCTATCCCTCAGTGTTGGGGAAGTAATGCTTCTAGCCTTTGAGGCTATGTATATAATACACACTAGTTTTAGCAGTGTGTAGTGTGTGTGTATATATAGCTACACACTGCAGTGAAAAGCAAGCTGCTTCCACCCTGCAACATGTAGATACATGTCACTGAAACATTCCAACAGTGGGGAAAGGCTTCAGCAGATCTTGCTGCCAGAGCCTTTCACTGCATGACTCTGGCAGGGGGGCAAGACTCTGACAGGGGGGAGGCACTGGGAAAAGCAGTTGGCAGTGTAGACAAGGAGGCACAGCATGGGCAAGTAGAGAGCCATGTAGGCATGTGCTTTGCATACATACCCTTACCCGTCAGTATTTACTCTCCTAAGCCTTGCCTACCTAGTTACTCTTATTTATAACCGTCCTGGGAGGCTACATGAGTATGTACACTACACAATGCCAAAAGGAGCATGCAATGTTAATGTACCCTGAGAATAGCTGGAGGGTTAAGCAGACATCCTTATTACAGTCCCCAGTAATTACAGTCCCCAGGTTGAGAAGTACTTAAATTCTGAAAAACATCTGGTCATCCCAGCTACATGAGAAGGGTAGTAATGCTTCCCTATAAGAAATGAATGGAGAGAGATTAAAATAGGCCAAAAATAGTTTTCATAATGGCACATAAGGCTTGATCCATGTTTCAATGAAGTCACTGCAAAATTTCCTTTAATTTCAATGGTGTGTGACTGAAATCTCAAGGCCATCAGACTTGCAGACTCCTTCCTGGAATCTGAAAGTCAAGCTGGGTTCTTTTTGGTATCATGTATCATCAGCAGTAAAGATTCTACAATTGTAATTTTGTTAATAGTTCTATTGATGATGAATGGACCAGAATGGAATCCAGCTAGCTCTGTCGTGCTGAGAGGAATAAAAGTAAAATAAGCATTTATAACTCTGAATACACACGGGAAGCAGATCTGCTGCGTAAGATGGTGCCATGTATACACTTAATGTTAGAAGCTCACTTTAAAGCTGACTTACAAAAGTCATGTACCAAATGCCAGGCACTTCATGAATGTGCTGTGTATCCTCAGTTGCCAGACTGAGTGACGTTCAGCAAATTTACGTAAAAACATAATTATTTCTGGTTTGGTGATATCCAGCCTGCCATTGCTCCCTGGCTCCTGATCTGAGATGATGCCCCAGCGTGTACTATGCTGTGATATAGTACTTATAAATCTGTGTTGGAAAGTCAGGTTCACCAGTACAGGGTCAGAAAAGTTCAATTTTTAATATATGATTTGTTTTTTTCCAAGCAATTACTCCTTCAAAAATGAATAATATATAAAGAAAGGACATGGAATATATTTAAGAATTATTTGCCCTGCCTGCAATGGGCCAGTTTCAGTTGGCTTCTAGAACAGTTGTTATACCACAACATGTTATGTGCTGGGTATCATATTGTGTCAGGAGACAGTCAACCCAGGTGACTCTAGAAGCTGTAGAACCTGAAAGAATAGAAATAAAGATGGTTATAGGTTATAATGTGCTAAATGACCCTTTTATATTTGCTACAGAATGAATTGTTTGTGTGTCAATGAAGAACTGGAATTTGGTACTTGACTTTTTGCGGGTCACCTTTTAACTGTGGGTTTTGCTTTTTCCATCATGACCCGGCATTTAAAAGAATAAAGTACTTTTCAAATGGCAGTACTTATAATAGTCAGTTTTAACACACCAATCATTATAGTTCACATCTTCAAGAGAGGAAAGGGAATACAGATGTGTGGCATCCAAGTAAGAGTAAGCAATATTCTAAACACTGGAAGCATGTAAATATACTTAAAAAAAATCTAAAATGCCTTCTTGACAAATGAAAAAGTTGCTTTTTAAAACAGTGTCCTATTGCAAAAATCCTATTCAGGGTTTCTTATGATATTTTATTGTGCTTCAGTGTCTACTTTAAGCATGCTTTCATGTATCTGTACGTAACAGCTCCAAAAAAGCAATACAGTTTAATAACTTAGGATTCTGTTTTTCAAGCCTTATGCCTGAGTTTGCAGAGATTCTACAGTGTAACAAATCTGCTGCATGCTAAATCACACACAAAATACTCTTCTATTATGTGTAGTAGAAGTTATAGGGATACATTGAGACTTCTATCCAAAGTGGGTTCTGCTATAGTATATGGAGATTTTTATTCCTATTGCTTAAGTTTCTAATTACAAAATTAAAAATCCAAAGGTAAAAGCTAAAATTATTTTATGATCAATAATGCTGCTGTACAAACTAAGATAATGTAGGAGTAATTAAAAATCAGGGCATTATTTTATCTGTAGAGGTCTAGAAGTTATGTTTTCCCAGCGCTCAGCTTTATTCACTTGGTTAGCTGCATTTTGTATTTCTCCTTTCTCTGGAGTATCATGTTTTTACAAGTGCCAAAGGCAGGTTATTGGTTTAGGGGAAAAAAAAATACTATCATAGCATCAATGAGCTAATATTTCATTTGCACTTTCTTTTAGTAATGTTAAAGAGGAGAACCCAGACAACGAACAGGAGAAAAGGGATGAAAAAAGCACTTCAGAGAGAGAGAATCATGAATTGGAAGTGGTAAGTACTTAAAAGGTGATATACTGGCTCGTAGTCTGATTTGTTACCCTGCTTCCATGTGCTTCCAAGTTAATCTAAGTATCAAAGGGAGGTGGGGAAATGTACATTTTTGTCCTAATTTTCGCCCCTACTTATTTACAGGAAGAAATTCAGGAAATAAGTGATCGTGAGGATGAGGAAGAAGACGAAGATGAAGATGATGACATGGAAGTTGTTGAAAGCTCAGATGAATCTGATTCTGACTTAGAGGAAAAAGGTGACATCACTTCAGTATTTTTGCAGAATTTTGTAAAAAATCTGCTTTGTCTGGGTATCCCATATTTGGGCGTAGATGATACTGTTTCATCTGGTTCTGGCACTTCCCTTCTCCATGATGACTTTCCCTTTGGCAGGAAGGGAAGTATGCTCAGCATCTCTTGAGCCTACTATCAGTAGTATTCTGTGAATTATCTATAATGCTGTGCCCTTCCGTGGGCTCCTAGAACGTTTCTTTACATTGCATCTCATCTTATTGCAAGAGTCCTGAAGTGCCCTTGTGCAATTCACCCAGGTTTGTTCTATAGCCCAGTAGAAGCAATCTGATACTTGATTTATTTCTCTAAACCTTTTGTTTAGAAAAATATCCTCAGTATAAGATTAAAACACTAGGTTAATTTGCTTCATTCTGAAGAACACCATGGATGAGGTGATACCCAGCACCTGTTAATTCAGCTGTTTTCAGAGTTTAATTCTGAAATGATAAAGCTTATCTGCTGAATTCGTTATGAAGAGACAGAGGCTTCCTATATAGAAATGGTACTTGGCACAAAAAGCTCGTGTAGGCATTACGCACAAATCAGGATTTACCCTATATGAGCACAGAATCCGGGACTCAGCCCAGCCCAACAATCTGGCTCATGAGAAGTAGGCCGGGGAACACTCTATGTATATCGATCCTTTTCTGATTGATTAACATTCAACAGGAACTTTAAAAGGGCCCCAGAACTTGGAGTGTCCCTGGCTGACCGCTCCATTTTGGAGCACAACCACAGAAGCCAGGGCCCATTGGCTTATAAACCTAACACTGCAGTCAGGGCTAGGGGACCCCCTCGCTTTGACTGAGACAGCTCCTCTCTTCTCTCTGGAGATAAGATATACCTTTTCAGCAGCTGGGTTAGGCGGTGAGAGAGGGGGACACCACTGCAAAATTCACTAACCAGTCAAGACTTCCTCCCTACACTTTCCTGAGCTTGCTGTTGGAAGTTTCTGCAGCTTTGGAGCTGAAGGAACTCTTGCAGACTGTGTGAGCTGAGCACAGGGAGGGACATGGTGTCAGAGCTGGGAGTTGAGGGTAGTTGATGGGAGTTGTGAAACAAAGATAGCGCTAATCTGACATGCACAAACTTTCCCATCGTCCTACTAAATTCCATATTTCACAGAATTGGTATGGTGAGCAGGAGGGCATTGTTTTGTATTTTTCTGGATCTCAAAAAGTAGAATTACCGAGGTGGAGATTCAGCATCTGTTTCCTTCTGTCAGGGTTACAAAATACTCAAAATCCTTATATGCACAATCACTTATGCAGCACAAAATTATACATAAACAAGCATTAAACTCCAAATAAGCTGTGACTGTCCAGAATGTGTTCATTTGAGCATGACAGATTTTGCATGTCAACCCAAAATTAGTACATGATCCAAGCATATTAGGTGATACAAGTTTTTTGAGGCATCTGACATTTGTACAACTCAGAAGAGTATGACTATTTATTGCCAGGTTGGCCCCAGTGTTTGGTAGTTTATGCCAAATAATTTGGCTTTTCAAAATCCTTGGCTTTTGGAAAAAATGCTTTTCATGTAATTATATTTTGATTACCCTAAAGTTACAGGAGGTATCTGTCTAGATGTTTATATGGCCCTCATTGCCATAGAATCTGAGTGCCTCCATTTTTAGAATCTAATTTTTCTTTTTTTCTTTTAGAAAATTATCAGGCAGATTTAGCAAATATCACTTGTGAAATTGCCATAAAGCAAAAGCTGATAGATGAACTAGAGAACAGCCAACGAAGACTACAGACTCTGAAAAAGCAATATGAAGAGAAGCTAATGATGCTACAACATAAGATTCGAGACACTCAACTTGAAAGAGATCAGGTTCTTCAAAACCTGGGTAGGACTTACAACTTTATTTAAATCATTTTACTGCAGTATCTTCAAGACAAATTATTTGTTACTTTCCCTCTATACATATAAATTGGTACTGCATCAAAACTGTGAGGCGAAATTATTTGAAAACTAGCTACTATCTAGAGTCATTTTCTAATCTTTGTTAATTTTTCAGTTTTAATAATACTGGTTTTTAAGTTTTTATTACTGTTTGGTACTAGGGATAGGTGAACATGTATTTTCAATTTCTCGCGAGTTCTGACTTCCTTTCACATAGTTTAGTATTTGTATTCAAATAAGTTTCTCTTTCCTTTTCCTTTTGGTCACCCTAAATAAGAGAAGAACCCAAACCACAACAAAATAGTTCAGTGGTGCAGTCAGTACTCTATGCCCCTGTCGTGTCCAGACTAATGAAAGGTTGTGCCACTGCTTGTCCTGTAACCCTGGGTGCCTCACAGTGCTCTGCTGCAGTAGCTCCCTATCTGGATGCTCCCAGCCAGCAGACAAGACGCACTTTTGTCTCTACCAGCCTTAGTTTCTGCTGGCCAAGTGACCCCAATATATCCCCAGTCCTGAATTTCATCAAAACCCTTTGCCCTGAAATGTCTAGCCCCTTCCTAGAACATTTAGAGGAGTAATAAAGTTTGTTGCTCCTTTAAAGAGGCAAAAGTACAGCAGCTTGTTGTTAATAATCATTTCAAGTCAATTCCAGCACTGGGTTGATTTAGAATAAAAGTAAAACAAGTTTATTTAATCAAAAAGAGAAAGTTTTAGGTCAGTTCAAGTAGAAGGGATAAAGTCAGAATGGTTACAAGCACTTAAAAGTAAAATACACTTTCTAGTGGCCAAGACTTAACTCCACAAGCTAGAGCCTTGGTTCAAGGTAGAGAACCTTCCACAGAAGAACACAGTGCTGGTTTCCTCTGTCTTCCTTGGTGAAAGATCTTTACCTAAGCAGGTTTCTCACCTATATTCAGTTCAACCCCTTGGCTGAAGGCCCCATCTTTCTCAGCTTGCAAGAGCTCCAACCCCATGTGTCTATCCAGTGATGGATGCCAAGATGAGTTCTTCTTTCTCCTTATATCTTCCCAAACTCACTGTTTTGTCCTCAGATTCAGGATGACCTCCTGCTGTACTTCCCATCCTGTGGACTTCCTCTTCCTCTGTTGATTCATATGTAAATAGGGCTTCCATTGTTTTGATTCCAAAATGCTACCTTTTCTCTTGTTTGGGGGAAAACCTGTTTCTCCCTGTGTTTGGTCTCAGACTTTAAAGCATAATATCATTGAGTATCCATATTTTCTCATTTAGTGCTAATACATATGTTTCACAATGATATTAATCACTAGTGTCTCTCAGAAAGGACTTTACTGGCTACACTTTTATAGTACAGTAATATTTTGTATAATCAGTGGATTCAGTTACTTATAATTTGAGGTTCAGACCCACTACCTTTATTGCCCAGTAAATCATGGAAATGTATTCTCATATAAAGTTCCTTTTCTCCTTCTTGGAAAAGACACCATGTGGTCTGGTGAAGACCTCATCCTGGTTCTTCCCCCACTTGTGATAGTTGAGTCATTATCTCCTCCCCGGTTAGCTTGATGGCTTTGTTTACCTTATGTGTAAATACATCTTCACTGTGTCTGCCTGATGACCAGGCTGGTGAGCCAAGCAAATACATATTCCATTATCTAGGGAAGACTGGCCTTGTGCATTGCTTGCCAAATACATACTAAGAATATAATTCTAGCACATATCCATAACTCTTTGTACACACCCCATACATTCATCGCACAAGAATGTTAATGATCAGTGACTTATTAATTTTCTAGTGATATCTTACATGACACCTTTTAGATACAGATTATGACAACCGTGTGATAAGTCTAGTGAGTATGTCATGCCTGACAAGAGCTCCTGACACAGAATAGTGACCCACAAATGGGCCTCTGTGTCAGCCCTGATTTAAGTGATGGATGGCTGATAAACTGCCACTTTATTTTGAATAACCCACAATTTAAAATAATATTTTAACTGTTATACAGGAAGTGTTAACTTTATTCTGCTTTACTCAAATTGTATTTACATGTTCATTTTCAGCAATGCCGAGAAGTGACAGCCCCCATGAGCTTCTGAAGGGCTTAAGAGTGGTTGGCACTTTTGAAAATCAGTCCCAAGGCATTGCATATTGCAAACACCTCAGAAACATAGGCCATTTTTGAAAATGTTGGCCTTAACTTACATCAGGGGAGCTCTTCCTGTGTCTACTAACCACACCACCATTTTTAAGCTCAAGCAGATAACCGGACACACTTTGAATAACAGTTACAGTCCTGGTCCCTAAATCAGTGAGCTGGAGAAATAGCCTGATGTGTAGCTGCAGTTAAAGGTTTGTTCTACAGCATCAGCTTGAGTATGTGAGTATCACATATATGGGCAACTGTTCTTTAAATAGTGCTGTCCAGGGGCCTAAGCTAATGCTCATAGTAATCAATGCAAGGACTTACTGCAATGCATTGGTTCAGTAGGCATTGAATTACATGACTTGTTCTTTGCTACTGTGTGCTAGACTTGGATTTAATTCTGAGGTTCTTGCTGGAAGAAGCTGGAGACTTTCCATGTACAAGTTATTCAGCTGTTATATGGAGAAAGAGAAATTCACTGGGTGTACCAAGCCAGAAATGATGGGTGCTTTTTCTGACCACATCGCTACCAGCAGCAGCTTTCAGTGGTTTTTGATGATGTAAGAAAATCTGATATAGCCTGTGGGTCCTGGAACTTGAAGGGAAGAAGACATTTTAATTTACACTCCCACAGACGCAGAGGTCTATTAAGCGGACCAATCATTTTGAGTTGAGTCCTTTAAGATTCTGTCAGTGTTGCTCTGTACATTGGCCAGAGAAGGTCAGAGTTGGCACCCATCATTAGTTTCCTGTTCAGATTTGCTTGGGTAAACTGTAGTGTTGGGGGGAGAGAAAAGTGAGAATCGAGCGCTTAGAGTCTCCAACTCCTGTGTCCAATTTAGACAATGTGTTCAGTATAGCAGAAGAGAATTCTTCTGTTTTTGTTTTTAATTTGGTGCATGTGCCTTCAGTGCAAGAAAACCAGAGGATATATTAAAATTAGAAACCAATTAAGGATATAAAGCTGATTGTGTTAGTACTTGATACATTACCCAAAGCTATAGCAGTCATCAATCCTGGGTAGAGACTTCACAGCAGTATGGAAGATAGAAGCATAATGGCAAATTAAATAGTTAAAGCTGATTGGAGGCTACTGCCAGTAAGCTACTGACTGCAGAGGTAACTCAGTATTGACAAAGTGAAGATATTCTCAACAAATTAGCAGATAAGAGCTCTCCTTTGTTATTTAGGTTCCGTGGAGTCTTGTTCAGAAGAAAAAGCAAAAAAAATAAAGTCAGAATATGAGAAAAAGCTCCAAACCATGAATAAAGAACTGCAAAGACTTCAAACAGCTCAGAAAGAACATGCACGATTGCTTAAAAATCAGTCTCAATATGAAAAACAGCTGAAGAAACTGCAGCAGGATGTGACTGAGATGAAGAAAACTAAGGTTTTTTTTAATTTGGTTAACATTTGATCAATGGGAAAGGGATTGAGAGCCATTTTCTTGCTCTCACATTAAAGAAGAAAAAGGTATCTCTGGGAGGAGGTAAATTACTGAAAGTACAGAATAGTAATAGGAGATTATAGTATGAAGAAAATGCTGTTTACATGAGTGACAGGAGAATAAAAATGTTTTGATTTAAAGTAAATGCCCTCTGTTAAAGTGGTTAAGAGATTGTTTATATGCAGGTTCGCCTGATGAAACAAATGAAAGAAGAGCAAGAAAAAGCCAGGATGACAGAATCTAGAAGAAACAGAGAGATTGCACAGCTTAAAAAGGAGCAGCGCAAGCGAGAGGTGATTTACAGATAAGATGTGAATGTTCGTAAAGCTTTCTGTACAGTAGTAAACATGCTCATTATGATGTGAAATATGTCACATTTCTTCCTTATAAACACAAATCCCCTCCTCTTGCCATTAAACAAGATTTTGCTTGACATCTGATGCCTTTTAGTTACATTATGGAAATCCTGCCTCCAAGCTTCGAGTAGTAACTATTACTGAAAACAAACAAAGGCTCATTGTAGACAGAATTTGCAAATAGCATTGGTATATCTATCCGTTCACCCCAGCCAAGTTATCTATTTGAGGGAGGCAAGTCAAGTTTTGAGGTGTTTTTTCCCATTATAACTATTCTATCAAATAATGGGCAAGAAATTTTGCACCTGGGTTTGCCGATTTTCACAACAGTTTTGCAAACCTATATTAGCATATATTGGACTTCTTTTCCAGTTTCAAGCTGCTAATGACAAATGTTGGAGAGAAAAATATTTGGCTTATTCATTGTTGTTGTTCACAGCATCAGCTCAAACTTCTGGAAGCTCAGAAAAGAAATCAAGAAGTTGTTCTACGCCGCAAAACAGAAGAGGTATTGTCTTACAGCACTTGTGTGTCCTGTCAGATCATAGTTATTTGCATCATTTATGGTCATAAAGTCAAATTTATAATGCTACAGGTGTTAGTAACATGTCTTGGTGTCCTGCTGTTTCAGGTTACAGCTCTGCGTCGACAAGTAAGGCCTATATCCGATAAAGCAGCTGGGAGGGTGAGTCGGAAGCTGAGTTTGCCTGACCATCCTATTCAAGAACCAAGTTCTAGTGTGTCATTTGTAGACTATGATGGATCAAGATCAGCAGCACAGCAGAAGATGAGAATTCCTGTGGCCAGGGTCCAAGCATTATCGGTAACTGCAATGAATGGAACCAGGTAAAGATTAGGGCTGTCAAGCGATTAAAAAAATTAATTGCGTGATTAAAAAAATTAATTGCGATTAATCATGCTGTTAAACAACCAATAGAATACCATTTATTATAAATATTTTTGGATGTTTCCTACATTTTCAAATATATTAATTTCAATTATAAGACAGAATACAAAGTGTATAGTGCTCACTTTAAATTTATTTTTATTACAAATATTTGCACTGTAAAAAATAAAGAATTGTATTTTTCAATTAATCTCATATAAGTACAGTAGTGCAATCTCTTTATCATGAAAATTGAACTTACAAATGTAAAATTATGTACAAAAAAACCTGCATTCAAAAATAAAACTATGTAAAACTTTAGAGTCTACAAGTCCACTCAGTCCTACTTCTTGGTCAGCCAATCACTCAGACAAACAAGGTTGGTTACAATTTGCAGGAGATAATGCTGCCTGCTTCTTGTTTACAAGGTCACTTGAAAGTGAGAACAGGTGTTCGTTCGCATGGCACTGTTGTAGCTGGCGTTGCAAGATATTTATGTGCCAAATGCACTAAAACTTCATGTCCCTTCATGCTTCAACTACCATTCCAGAGGACATGCGTCCATGCTGATGATGGGTTCTGCTTGATAACAGTCCAACGCTTGTTCATTTTCATCATCTGAGTCAGTTGCCACCAGCAGAAGGTTGATTTTCTTTTTTGGTGGTTTGGGTTCTGTCGTTTCCACATCAGAGTGTTGCTCTTTTAAGACTTCTAAAAGCATGCTCCACACTTCGTCTCTCTCAGAGTTTGGATGGCACTTCAGATTCTTAGATCTTGGGTCGAGTGCTGTAGCTATTTTAGAAATTTCTCATCGGTACCTTCTTTGTGTTTTGTCAAATCTGCTGTGAAAGTGTTCTTAAAACGAACATGTGCTGGGTAACCATCCGAGACTGCTAGAATATTAAATGTATGCAGAATGCAGGTAAAACAGTGCAGGAAACATATAATTCTCCCCCAAAGGAGTATAGTCACAAATTTGATTGACACATTATTTTTTAACGAGCATCATCAGCATGGAAGCGTGTCCTCTGGAATGGTGGCTGAAGCATGAAGGGGCATACAAATGTTAGCATATCTGGCATGTAAATACCTTGCAATGCCGGCTACAAAAGCGCCATGCAAACGCCTGTTCTCGCTTTCAGGTGACGTAAATAAGAAGCAGGCATCAGTATCTCCCATCAGTGTAAACAAACTTGTTTTGTCTTAGTGATTGGCAGAATAAGAAGTTGGATTGAGTGGACCTGTAGTCTCTAAAGCAGGGGTGGGCAAACTTTTTGGCCCGAGGGCCACATCTGGGTGGAGAAATTGTATGCAGGTGTATTGTATGCATATGCTTCCTTTGAAATGCTACAGAACTTGACATATGTTTTGAAGTGCCAAAGAAGTACATCTGCAGAGGACTGATTAGAAGCAGGTGGATGCGGAGTCAAGGTCTGCAAAAAAAAAAAAAAAGTCATGTTGTCTTTAAATTTAATAATAATTTTGCATTGATAATTTGCAGTTTCAGAATCTAAATGGGACAATGTAGTTACATTCAGTAATGTGGCTCTCTGAATTAACCATAGGAAGAAATACCAAAGAAAAGGAACAACTGTCAGAGTTTATTCCTCAAAGGCAGCCAGGATGAAGTGGCAATTACTTGAACGCAAAGTGACTGACATCATTATGCAGAGAATGACCATTTCCAATATGGAAACAGATATGAATAGACTACTTAAGGTAGGGTATTTATTATGCAATATCTTACATGCTATTGTATTAAAATAGCAGAAAGCAGATCCACTTTCTTTTATCAGTAGATTACTTATTCATATAGGACCTGCCAAGGTGATTCAAAGCCCATCGAAGTCAATGGAAAGGCTCCCTCTGACTTGAGTAAGCCTTGGTCTAGGCCATAGGTCAGAGGTGCTTGACACCTTGTAGGCACAAGTGTATAAAGTGATTTATTGCCAGAAGTGTTTGAATCCTAGCGTAGAACCCAGAACCATCAAACTTTACTGAGATAAGAAACAAAACAAATATGCCGTAGGTGTCAGGATCTAAAAACACCTTATGCATGTGTTGTCAAATACATTCACATCCTCCATTATTCCTCTCCCACTGCAAAAATGTACACTGTGGTTACCACGTAACCAGAAAAGAACAAAAATAAATAATAAAAATTATATTTGACTTAAGTATGCAATCTTTTTATTTAAAATTTCTCTTGGAAAATAGCAACGTGAAGAACTTACAAAAAGAAGAGAGAAGCTTTTGAGAAAAAGGGAGAAAGTCATCAAGGATGATGGTGGAGAAGCAGACAAAAATGTCCATAACATCAATGAGGAGATGGAGTCACTAACTGCAAATATAGATTACATCAATGATAGTATTTCTGACTGCCAAGCAAACATTATGCAGATGGAGGAAGCAAAGGTAAGTCAAGTGCTAAGGTTTAGTAATAGTAACATGTACAACTAGGAAATCGCATTAGCCTTGAGAGTGTTTTATTCTATGGTGAATTTTGCCTTGGTATTTTATGCATTATGCAACCTACTCATTATGTTGTTAAGTTAAAATATGTTGAGGGGATGGTTGATATTGGTAGTGTTTGTACAGTGGGGTTTTCAGATATAAGTATTACCTTTGATTATATAATTTAAGGTAACATTGCAGGGCCTTTTAAATGCCAAAGCTGATATGTCCCATTCTGCTGACATTAAATACTATGGTTCTTGTGACAAAAGCTCACAAATTTAAATCCTCCTTCCACAGCTGGCTGTTACAGGACAATCTATTTCACATTCAGAAGACACACTTTAAGTTGTACTTGATTATTGTCTTATACATGAGTACATAAACATGGAGAAATAGTTTTACTTTGTGTAATGACCCATCCACTCCCAGTCTCTATTCAAGCCTAAATTAATTGTATCCAGTTTGCAAATTAATTCCAATTCAGCAGTCTCTCGTTAATTAGGTTAAAAGAACGTATCTCATTGACTATCATTGTTTTTGAAAACCCATCCTGAATCTTTAGTGTTAATATAATTCATATCTTAAAATAGCAGCACTTGTGTCATATGAATAGGATGTAAATTCCCTGACTTTTTTACTGTTGTGCATGTAGGAAGAAGGAGAGACCATGGATTTGTCTGCAGTGATTAATGCCTGCACGCTAACAGAAGCTCGATATCTTCTTGATCACTTCCTCACAATGGGCATTAATAAGGTAACACAGGGAGTAAAATATAGTGTGCTTTCTGGTGAAACATTTTGAATTGTACTTTACAGGTATCTACATGTTGGATCTATAACGCTTTGACTAAAACATAAAAAACATATTTCAGGATGAAGTGTGCAAAAAATACTGCCAAATTATGAAATTCTGCATATTCAACTATGCTGCCATATCACAAATTGTTTCCAGGGAAAAGAGCTGTAGTTTATTCTCTGCCTCCTGCCTCCTGCAAAAAAAACAAGTGTTATCATCAGTCACTTTAAAGAAATAAGACAATTAGGAAACACACTACTAAGACCTATCCAGGACATTTTTTTCAAAAATCGGTGTCTACGGCTAAGCTCCTAACTCCTTATTAAGACTCTTAAATAAGTGAGCTGATTTTCAAAACAACTGAGCACCCTGCAGCTCTCAGTGACTTCAAAGGATGGTGCTGGGTGCTCAGAACTTCTGAAAACGAGAGCAGTTTTAAGGATCCTAACTTTAAGCAACTATTTCTTAGAACTGTAACTTAGCTTTTTTAAATAACAAAACTGGAGTTACTTATTGCTCTCTGGCTATTTTCCGTCCATATAACATACACATTTGATAAGACTTGTGGTTTTGAACATAGCAAGATGACTTTTTTTCTTAATGTCTGGAATCCAGTGAATAATGACTTCAAAGTGAGTGAGGTCACTGCATATTTGGTATTTTATAATGTATATTTAATAGCTACAGGTATATCTGCTTCCCCTCTTACATATCAGAGGTGTATCTAGAACATCAAATGTCAAATGATATCTACTTCTTCTTCTTTGAGTAGTGTCCCTCTTGGTGCTCCACTGTAGGTGTATGTGTGCCCCTGCACCTCTAATGGGAGATTTTTGATAGCAGTGTCCATTGATCCCGCACATACGCTCTCCCTCCTTCATGGTCTGCCTCGAGGCTATCCAGCACTGTGCAAGCAAACCCCCCGTGACACTGCACCCCATATTCTTCACAGTGATCTTATTATGGTGTATTTTATGCAAGACAGATCGTGTGAGGTGTCATTGGAAAAGTTATGATTTGCTGAATATGATTATCCTATTTGTATGCATGTATCATTTTTGTATCTGAAGTTACGACTATTGACTAGCAGAAATGGGCTTATTCTGGAAAACACCCACAGCCAACTTTTCAGGTACAACAATGAAGAAGCCAGATGGGGCTGATGGCCCATTAGCAAAGGCAATGGATTGTGGCATAGCTTAACCTTCCGTGGGCGTTTTGGCCAGCCTGTAAGCAATGGCTGCTGAAACTCTACAAGGTCATGTGACCAGACCACATGTCTCTGGACTCAGTATTGGGATGTCAGTATTTTTCTACAAACCGGTCTGGGCACCAAGTTTTGAAACAAAGGATTCCTGCCATATGCTAAAGCTATATAAGGCAGGGAGTGACATCACCTGTGGTTCTTGACTCTCCACACAAGAAGACACCTGGAAACGCTCGAGGAACAAATACTGAACTGAGGGAAGAGCTAGACCCAGTCTAAAGGGATTTCTAGCCTGTGTATGAAAGACCTGGGGAATCCAAGCTGTAAAGCAAGTGCAGCTTGTCCCATAAGAATCTGCAGCCCGCCTGTATCATCAGCCAGGGTGAGGATTTGGCTAGTTCATATCCTATCTTTCTAGTATCTTAGACTTAGTTTACATTTTGTTTATTTACTAGGTAATCTGCTTTCATCTGTTTGCTATCACTTACAATCATTTAAAAAGAAGGACTTGTGGCACCTTAGAGACTAACCAATTTATTAGAGCATAAGCTTTCGTGAGCTACAGCTCACTTCTTCAGATGCATATCGTGGAAACTGCAGCAGGCTTTATATATACACAGAGAATATGAAACAATACCTATTCCCACCCCACTGTCCTGCTGGTAATAGCTTATCTATTATCTATTATTATCTTAGCTATTACCAGCAGGACAGTGGGGTGGGAATAGGTATTGTTTCATATTCTCTGTGTATATATAAAGCCTGCTGCAGTTTCCACGATATGCATCTGAAGAAGTGAGCTGTAGCTCACGAAAGCTTATGCTCTAATAAATTGGTTAGTCTCTAAGGTGCCACAAGTCCTCCTTTTCTTTTTGCGAATATAGACTAACACGGCTGTTACTCTGAAACCAATCATTTAAAAATCTGTCTTTTCTGGTTAATAAACTTATTTTATGTTTTAATCCAAACCAGTGAGCTTTGACTGGAGTGCTTGGGGAAAATCTCTGTTTGGTTACCACAAGTGTGCATTGCCCTCTTCACATTGAGGGAGATGTGGACTGGGTATTAAACCTATGTACTGTCCCAATTTGACCGGGGCAGGACGGTACTGCTCTGGGGTTGTAGGATAGGAAGCTGGTGGTTAGAAAGCCTGGGTGTAACTACAGCTGGGTGTGTCCCTACCTGTGTGAATGCTGGTGAAAGTGCAGGTTGGAGGGCATTGCAGCTTGTCACAGTAGCACAGTGTGAGAGGGAGCCCTGGCTGGTGGGTCAGAGGGCTTAGTGATATCCCAGTTCCAGGTGGCCCCCCGGGGGGGACAGGTCATACCCCCGCCCTCAGTTCTTTCTCAACTGCCTTTGGCCTTGAACAGAGCAAGCAGTTGTCCCTTCCTTATCTGCGTCATTAGCATAGGTAGTAGTTGCTTTTGTTTATTTTGTTCTCCTTAATAGTGTTTCCTTTCTTTACTCCATTGGGATTAAAGGAGGAAAAAGAAAGGGAAAAAGAATTCAGTTTGTTTCCTGCCCAGTCTCGGGGAATTTCTACCCTCCCCGCACCCAACCGGGTGTTTAGAAGAATCTAAGTTTTTTCATTTAAAAAAAAAAAGAGGAGGAGGAGGAAAGAAGACCTTTCTTCTGCATTCCTCACTGCTAGAAGATGATAGTTCCCAGCCCAGTGGTATGCCCGGCTCTCCTGGCTCCAAGAGGTGCCTCTGCTGCGAGGAGTTGATTGTTGTAATGGCCAGACACTCTCACTGTGTTTGGTGCTTGGGAGAGTCCCACAGAAGTGCTTCCCCTGCCACAGCTAAAACGGTAGGAACTGGGAGCTGAAGTGAAAACTTCTCCTTATGGAGAAGGCACTTCAGTCTCCAGGGGATTCCGGTACTGACCCCAGATCATCTATGGAGCCTTTAAATTCAAAGGGAATAGAGTCGTGAAAAAAACCAGCATATGCCCCCTGTAAAAAGGGCGCTGAGTCATTGTTCAGCCAGAAGGGTTCCCCAGTGCTGCCACCTTGGTACCATGGCACCAGAAAATATTCCCCAGTTCTGCCACCTGTTTTTTGGCAGGCGAGTTGTTGGCCAGCCAAAGGGGTTCCCCAGTGTGGCACCTCGGTACTGACAGCATTGTTAGCTCTGAAGCCTGGTACCCAGAAGGGGGCTTCTGCTATGAACTCGGCTGCACCACCTGAAGAAGCCGCGGGCTCAGACTCTGAGGCAATAGTACCGCCCTCTATGGAGAGAGACAATTACCATACTGTCTCTAAAAGAGCAGCACAGAGAAAACTTTGGTACCAGGTGCAACAAAACTTCAATCTAGGGAATGATCTGCACCTTCTTAACCATTGGTACTGACAACATAACACGGACACTCCTCAGCAGTACCAAGTGAGCCTACGGCACCACGTGAGCTCTGGTACTCTGGAGATCTGTGACCCCGATACCCAGGGAAAGACAATTACTGTACCATCTCTAAAAGAACAGCACCAAGAAAACTTTTGGTACCGGGTGCATCAAATCACTCATCTAGGGAGTGTTCTGCACCTTTTCAACCATTGGTACGACAAAGTACCACGGACACTCCTCTGTGGTTCCAAGTGAGCCCACGGTACACATGAGCTCCGGTACCCTGGAGACCTGATGGTTGGGGATCCCCAATCCCCAATACTTTGGAATCACTCTTGGCATGGGCTGTGTACCACCCATTCTCCAGTCAGCACTGCCCTTACCCAGTGACGAGTCTGACAGTGGCCAGGAGGAGGTCATTTCCCTGGTCCCTCATTGTGGCCCACCATCACAATACAAGCGTCCTCTTCAATTCCATTGGGCCAACCCATGATCATGGTACAAGCCCCCTGAGGTAACCCCACCACCTATGCCCTCCCCCTCCCATGTCTGTATGGCGATCCTTGGGCAACGTACACATCCCACACGTTGCGGCCGTCCAGTGTCTCTCAGCGAGAGTCCACCATATGGTCTCCTGCAGCCTAGCTATCCAGAGCCCGTGAGCCAGGGGAGGAGGAAGGTTTATCAGAACAGGAAGAAGGGCTCAAAGGGGAAGCTACCCATCCAGCAAAGTTCTCCTCATCTCTGTCACATGAGGCTGTAATGCCTCCCCCCACCCCATTACTAGGGGATGATTTTAAGAACTTCATGAATCTTACCAAGAAGGTGGCAGATGAGCTGCAGATTCCCCTAAAGGAGGAGGCAGATACACATCACAAGTTGGTGGATATTCTGCACATCTCCTCCTCATCCAGAATTGCCCTCCCAATTAATGAGGCGATTCTAGATCCGACCAAAGTCATCTGGCAGACACCAGCCTCCATCACACCAACCAGCAAGAGAGCAAAAAAAAAAAAAAAAAGCCCTACATGTCTCCCAAAGAGGCAGACTTCCTGTTTCAACATCTGCAGCCCAACTCCATTATAGTGGATGTAGTTAATGGATGAAGCAAGCAACATCATGCCCAGTTGACCCCATACGATTGGGCTTGGGAGGACAGCGTATTTGTCGGAAACATTACAGTTTAGAGTCATGAATTACCAAACTGTCATGGCCAAATATAATTTTACAATTATGGGAAACGCAATGCGTTTCTGGAACATTTACTGGAGGCACAAAAGGAGCAATTTCAGGCCATTCTCAGAGACGGTCAGTTAATAGCCAGACCGGTGCTAGAGACAGTACTGGACATAGCAGATACAGGGACCCACCCAATCTCCATGACAGTGGTAATGAGGCGGGCTTCTTGGCTACACCTTTCTGGGTTGTCCAAAGAGCTGCAGAAGGGCCCAAACTCTTCGCAGAGAAGACAGATTCTTCTCTCCACACCTTGAAGGATTCCTGGGCCACATTACACCCCTAGGAATCTACGCTGTGGGACAGAAGAGAAGATATACCTCTTAGCCACAGCACAGGTCACAACCTCCTCAATACCTCCATCTCAGCACTTTTACAAGCTGCAATGTAAGAGGACCAGCGCTCAAAAGTAGAAGCAGTCCGCACCCCAATCCATGACCTCTCAAACCGCCTCTAAGCACTTTTGATGGGTTGGTTGAGGCCCCGAATAATTATACCTTGCAACATTGGCTGCCATTTGCACACCTGTCATGCCCCTTCAGTAGTCACCTGACCCTCTTTCACGGCAGTTGGGAGAATATCATCTCTGAAAGATGGGTCCTGGAGATTATTTCAAAGGGTTACACCATTTAATTCATGTTCCTCCCCTATTCCAACCCTCCTTCCCCACCCCACTGTAGGGACCCTTCTAACAAGAACCTACTTAGTCAGGAAATAGATCATTTGTTATACCTAGAGGCCATAGAACCAGTCCCAGTGCAACTCAGGAGCCAGGGGTTTTACTCCAATTATTTCCTGATCACCAAGGTGAAGGGAGGTTGGAGGCCCAATCTAGATCTAAGGGCATTAAACAAATACGGGAAGGCGCAGAGGTTCAAGATGATCATGCTAGCAGCCATTATTCCAGGTCTAGAGCAAGGAGATTGATTTCTGGCCCTTGACCTACACGATGTCTACTTCCAGATCTCGATACAACCATTGTACAGGAGATTCCTACAGTTTACCTTTGGGCAGGACCATTATCCGTACTGACTGCTTCACCCAGGGTATTCTCCCAGGTTCTCTCCATTGTAATGGTGCACTAACCCCAGTACAGTGACTGGAGTTTCAGTGCCAACATCGATGCAGTCCAAGCGAGAGCATTCCTCCCGCTACGCAGACTCACCACTCTGGGATGGATGCCTCTCTAATAGGCTAGGGAGCTCACCTACACCACCACAAGGTTCAGGGCAAATGGCCTTCCACAGAAGTGACCCGCCATATCACTCTTTGGGAGCTAAAGGCTGTCAGGAACACCTGTGCACACTTTTTGCCTTTCATCAAGAACGTGCACACAAAGGTCATGATGGACAATATGACACATATATTTTACATAAATTGCCAAGGAGGTGGCCAGATCTCCCTCCGTCTGCACAGAAGCACTCAAACTTCGGAGTTGGTGCATCCATCATGATGTGCTCATCTCAGCTGTCTATCTACCAGGGATACAAAAGGTGACAGCCGAGAATCTGTTGGAATTTTTCTCACAACCACAAATGGGAACTCAGAGGTGCTCCGAGATACATTCACCCTTTGGGGAACCCTGACTACGGATCTTTTCGCTACTTACTGGAACAAGAAATGTTCTCATTACTGCTCCAGGGCCAGCCTGGGGAAACATTCACTGGGAGACGCTCTTATCCTCCCATGGAACGGGGACCTCTTGTGTGCCTTTTCCCAGTTTCCTCTTCTATCCAAGGTCCTGTTGAAAATTCAGCGAGACAAAGCAAGAATTATTCTGATTGCTCCTCCTGGCCAGCACAAGTCTGGTTCCCTTACCTGACACAGATGGCAATATGTCCTCCAGTGCCTCTTCAGCCCATTCCTCACCTGCTTTCTCAGAACAATGGGCTGATCCTTCACCCCCACCTGCGGGTCCTCCACCTCCAGTCTTGGCTCTTTCTTAGTTCTAAGGCTTAGTGGCAGAATGCTCTGATGAGCTGAAAGATGTGTTGCTACACAGCCATAAGTTGACCACTCGACATATTTACCTACAAAATGGAAATTATTCCAAGTTTGTCATTCTAAACACATAGCCCCAACCTCCTCTTCCCTCCCTCTGATTTTACACTGCATTTTAGACCTCAAGATGTCAAAACTCTTACTCAGCTCCCTTAAGGTACATCTAGTGGCAAAAACTGCTGTCCCCCGCCAGGTACATAGATACTCGGTGTTCGCTCACCCTCTGATGCATAGATTCCTTAAGGGCATTGCGAATCTCTTCCCTGCTCCCGAGCCTAGAATCTTAACCTAGTTCTCAGGGCTTTGATTAGACCTCCCTTTGAGTCTATGGGAATCTGCTCTCTCTTACACCTGTCCATGAAGACAGCGTTTCTAATTGCCATCACCTCAGCTACACATATAGGAGAAATAGTGGCCTTGATGGCACACCCACCATTCATGGTCTTTTTTAAAGATAAATTAACTCTAAGGACATATCCCAAGTTGCTCCCTACTTTCTCTGCACTTTCCATGTGAATCAACAGATCCATCTCCCTGCTTTTTTTTCCCCAAAACCACATTGTGAGAACAGAGGGACGATTCTGTATATGCTAGATGTTAGAAGAACACTAGCATTCTATTTGGACAGGACTAAGGACTTCAGGAAATCCCCTAAGTTCTTCCTTTCACTCGCAGAAAGATCCAAAGGCTCTGTGATATCTGCTTAAAGACTATCCAAATGGGTCTCTGGTTACATTAATCACTGTTATTAATCACTGCTGCCTCTGACCTCATGGTGTGCGTATGGACTCTGGACAATTTCTGCCTTGGTCACATGCCTTAAAGATATCCCTATCTCAGCATTCTGTAGACGAGCAACTTGTGCCTCTTCCCACACTTTTGGAGAACATTATGCAATCACTGGAGATTCGGCCTCCAACCTGATCTTCGATGCCACAGTACTCTCTGTAGTAACAGACTCCACTCCAGAGTCCTAGCCTTCTGTGGTGGGTACTGGTCAGGAGTCACCTACAGTGGAGCACCCATAAGGACACAACTCAAAGAAGAAGAGGAAGTTACTCACCTTGTGCAGTAACGATGATTCTTCGAGATGTGTGTCCCTACAGATGCGCCACAACCTGCTCTCCTCCCCTCTACTTCAGAGTTCTCCATAGGGCTCTGCAGCAGAGAAGGAACTGAAGGGGGAGAGTTCATCCACACAGTACTACATAGCCTCGAGGCAGACCACGAGGGAGGGAGAGCTCACGTGCAGACTCCACGGACACTGCTACCAAAAAGCTCTGATTAGAGGCACAGGGGCGCACATACACCTACAGTGGAGCACCTGTAGGGGGACACGTCTCGAAGAACCATTGTTACTGCACAAGGTGGTTAACTTCCTCTTTTTATAATTATAAAAAGGCCAAAATTGTGTGAGGCCCTTTGCTCCTCCTCCTGTTAGATGATTAACATATAGCAGAGCCAAAGTTTTTGCATACTTGCTCCCTTGCTTGTTTTTCGTTTTGTTTTGTTAGTTAGTTATTTCCCTTGTCACACAAAGGCCGGTTATGGCAGAACCTGTTGATTTATTTTTTTTAAAAAAGTATTCATTACAAAGAGGTAAAGGTTTACCAGCATCCTCTTGGGGAAACAGAATTGAAAGAGTGGCCTGAAAACTTTTAAAATTCGGGGAACTGGATTTCCTGATGTATCTGATTGTAGTTTTATAATTCTTTCCTGCAACGTACTTCACGGCAGGCTGTCAAATGTATCTATGTAGTTTCTCTTGTCCTTGAAAAATACACTCAAGAAGATGTTTTATTGATGCACCTTTTAACTATTTAGTTTCCTCCATTTGGAAAACGTTTGCTGTAAGTTTTCCATTTTGGGCAATACTTTCTCAAACTAAATAAGCCTCACAAGTCAACACATCTGAGGAATTTATCCTAAAATGGATTCTTGTGTAGGTTAGGTTCTGAGAGCTTTCCAGAGAAAACTGAATGTTCATGTAATGATCCTGGAAGTTTATAGTTTTGTTTTTTGTTTTATAGGTAACATAACAGGCAATAGATAAGAGGACTGCGTTATGGAAAAATTAAAGCCCAAGTTTGCGTGCACTTTGCTTGTGCTTCATTCAGTGCAAAAATCCTGTCTGCTTGGGGATGAACCCAATTTATACATTTGGCTTATGCCTAAATTGGGCACCGTCTTGGGCGTGTGTATGCTGGAAAGTTTAACCCTGAGGAAAGAAGGTGAAACAGAAAAGCAGACAGAGGATGCCCAAAAAAGTTTGGCCACTAGTTACCTTTTAATCTATTGAAAATATGAGGAGATGCAGCAGATTCAAATTGACCATTAAATTGCAGAAATCAAAACAACATGTAAGATTTCTCATTTACTGACGACTTCTCAGAATGTTTTTAAAGTACTTGTCATTTTTCTTATAGGGTCTCCAAGCAGCTCAGAAGGAGGCTCAAATTAAAGTTCTTGAAGGACGCCTTAAGCAAACAGAAATTACAAGTTCTACTCAAAATCAGCTGCTATTTCATATGCTGAAAGAGAAGGCAGAATTAAATCCCGAACTTGATGCTTTGCTGGGTCATGCTTTGCAAGGTAATTTAGGCGTGTTATAAAGGGGTAGTACACTGCATGTCAGGTTTGCTTTTCATGCATGATGTACTAGATATTTTAGGTCATTACTTTTCTGAATAGATGCTGTATTTTAACATCTTACATTTAAAAATATACTCCACACTTGATGTGCATGCAAACCATTTTGAAAGTGTAATTGGGGTGACCAGACGTCCTGATATTAAGGGCTTTATGTTATATAGGCAACTTTATCCCCCCCACCTCCCCCATGGTGTCCCGATTTTTCACATTTTATGTCTGGTCACCGTAACTGTAATGCCCATGCAGCAGGGAAATGCAGGAAATAAGGAAGTTTTGATCACCACAATTTTTTTAACTCAAAATGTACTGCCTATTGTTTCTACAAAAATTAATATTGACAATTTGGTATTATTTAAACTTCTAAACATTAAATTCTAAATATTTGTCCCCCTTCTCTCTTCATATATTTGTACTTTTTGAAGGAGGTGCTAAATGTCTGCTACAGCATCTATTCTGCTTTCTCTTAGGTTAAACTATGAATAATATAGTTTAATGTGGGATTTTTTGTAATGGATCTGTTTTGATTGGAGTGTTGCTTTTTGTTTCCTTGTTGCTGTTATTTACACAGACCTAGATAGCATACCACTGGGTAAGTATGTTTAGCTTCCTGTGTACTGTACAGCTGCATGAGTTACTAATTGTTCATGTACACTAACTGGTGCATCCTAGAATTTGTGAGCGTGTGAACAGTTTGCATATACATACTCATTACCACACAAGCTTAAAAAACATTCTTTCCTTTAGTGACACCACTTAAAAACACTCGTAAGTACTCAAGCCCACATTAAGAAGTGAGTGCAGCAAATACAGTTGTAGATAAAACTTGTTCCTAATTTACTTGTTAAAGAGCCTACAGTATGTTTATATATATATCTCTCAATGGGGTATTTCATCACATTTTATTATTGCTGTAGCTGTGACAAATAACATTTGTATTTGACATTAAAAATAACTCTTAACATGCAATTAATTTTTAACCTTTTGCAGATAATTATCTTCAAACTTAAATGCTTTACAGAACGTGTATAATGCACACTGTATAACGGACTATTTTACACTCTTATTCAAGGCTTAATTTATTTTAATCATTTTGTGGACTCAGTATATATTTTGTCACTTTAAAATTATTAGCAAGGTAGGGAATACAAATTTAAAAAATCCTCCAAAACACCACATTATTTTGGTTGCTCTCTATGAATACATCAGAAATACCTCAGGTTTCACAAAATCTGCAATTCTTTCTGTATAGTTTTGCAAAGTTTCTAACCACATTGAACTGTCTTATACTAATTTGCATATAAGTCAGATAACTTTCAGGGGTAGGGTTTTATTTAACCCAGTGATACTTCATAGAAGATTTTGCATTTAAGGAGGCAGATGCCCCATTCATTGTGAAGGTCTGTTGGTTTAAACCGTCATAGCTTTGTTGGCTTCATTGGCACTGAGATAATTTTACATCAGCTGAAGATCCATCTCAAAATATGTTGTTGCATCAAGCTAGTATTCATTCCGGAATGATGTCAAAGGTTATCAAAGGTTATAGCTTGGATAAAATAGAAACTTGATCATTTAATGTTAATAACTTTTTATATACTTCAATAATAAGTGTAAGCTTATTAAGTCAATTTGAATTAGAATAACATTTCTCCAACCTGCAGTCCATGTTATAGTTTCTTCAGCTTTGGATATATTTTTATTCTGTCAAATTAAGTCAGGCACTTCTTAGGGATATTCAAAATCAAAATAGATATAGAGATATTCTGCAAGTATTTGCACAGTGCCTTTCATCTGATAATCTCAGAACACTTTGCAAGCATGAACTGTCCTGCAACACTCCTGTGAAATAGATTAGCTGTAGTATTTTCACTTTGCAATGAGGAAACTGAGTCATGGTGAGGTTAAGGCATCTGCCCAAGACCTGACAAGTGATGAAAATTTTTCTTCTTTGAGTAGTGTCCCTATGGGTGCTACACTGTAGGTGTGCTTGCATCCTTGCGCTGCTGATCGGGAACTTCTGTAGCAGTCTCTGTTGAGCCTGCACACGCATTGTCTCTACTCATGCTGAGCCACGGTACTAGCCAGTGTGCGCGGGCTAACCTTCCTCAGTTCCTTGTCTACCATCCCTGGCTAGAGAAGGAGGCATTAGCAGTCCATTAAGACTATCGTCTTAATCTACATACTTATAGTTAGTCTCCTAGTTATAGTTTTTCCCCTTTCTTTATTTTATCCTTAATAATAATAATAAAAAAGTCTATTTTTTCTTCCTGCCTTTTCTCCCCTATCGTGGACCCTTTCCCCCATCTGGGTATGCCTGGTTCTTTGGGCTTCAAGAAATGCCTTACTTGGAAAGAGGTGATCCCGATCATGGCTAAGCACTCTCAGTGCATTCACTGCCTCAGAAAAGGCCACGTACAACAGAAGTCTGGTCTTTGCCAACAACTCCAGCCAAGATCCCGCAAAGACGGAGCTCCGCCAGAAGATTATCTTCATGGAGGCAGTTCTCCGACCCAAGTCACACGGTAGATGTGAGTCTTTCCCACAGCCTTCTAGATCTAAGGGCTGCAGGTTGAAGAAGCAGGCTGCAGACTCTTCTCTCAAATCATCTAAGAAGAGAGCGGGAAGCCCCTATAGTGAACCCCAAGATCGCGAATTACCATCTCACTTGATATCTTTGACCCTTCCAGCACCAAGGCCATCTCGGTCTGGCACCCATGGCTCACAGAAATCGCAGCAAAAGTCATCTGCCAAGGATGAGGGAGAAGGCATGATGGCTTCGTCTGGAGAGGAGGAGGATATTATCTTTCATTCATTTCTTCTTCAGTACTGGCTTTCTGTTCCTCTCAGTCTCAAGAGGCTCGGTGCAGAGGTCTCGGAACCAAGAGGACCGATGTGGGCTTGTGTACTGGGAGTGTGTTTTTAGAGGAGTTCTTACTCCTGTCCTTCAGTGCCAATGACTCGGTGCCCATACCCATTGGGTCCGTAGGCCTGTCAGTGCGGTCAGTCCCGGAAGTGACATCACTTCCCCACCGGACCCCACACCCCCGTAGGGATGGCCCTGCTCGGTATTTCCTAATACCCAAAAGGAAGGGAGGTTGGAGACCCATACTAGACCTCAGAGCTCTCAGCAAGTTTGTCAAGGCTCAAAAATTCAAGATGATCATTATAGCATTGGAACAGGGAGACTAGTTTTCAGTCCTTGACCTCTACGGTGCCTATTTTTACATCTCAGTCCTACTGACTCACAGATGATTTCTCAGATTCACTCTGGGACACGACCACTACCAATACAGAGTGCTCCTCTTCAGGCTGTCGTCAGCTCCAAGAGTATTTTCCAAGGATCTCTCAGTGGTGGCCATTCATTTACACTCTCAAGGGATAAAGATTTGCCTCTACCTGGACAATTGTCTACCCAGAGCTCGATCTCTCCAGGAGGCTCACCATTCACCAACACTTCAATATATTTGTTTGCAGAACTGGGCCTACAGATCAACACTCAGAACTCAACGCTCACTCCCGTGCAATACCTGGAATTCCTGGGACCGACCTCGACACATTACAGGCCAAAGCCCTCTTACCTCAGCACAGGTCCCTATGCTTAGTCACACTTATAGACACCATTCAAAGCAGCCCACAACTCTTCGGACATATGGCAGGAGGCATAGCGGTGATAGCTCATGCCAGGCTTCACATAAGATGCCGCCCAATGCAGTTCAGCTTGGTTTGCAGACTGAACAATTATAGGTTGGACAAACCCCTATCACTACCCACCAGGATCAAAAACTCCTTAAACTGGTCGAAGGACCCAGCTAATGTTTGCAAAGGGATCCCCTTCTCACAAACATCACCATCATTGCTCCTCACCACCAACACATCACTCATAGGGAGGGGTGCACACCTAAATGGCCTCACGACACAAGGCAAATAGTCACCCATGGAGATATCTCTCCACAGCAATCTCCTTGTGGAATGCTTACACCTGTTTCCTTCGATTGATCACAGGATCACACACAAAGATCCTGACAGACAACATAGCCTGTATGTACTACATCAATCGGCAGGGGGGAGCCAGATCACCCTCCCTATATGCAGAAGCGATGAGATTATGGAATTGGTGCATCTGACATAATGTTACACTGTCTGTGGTGTTTCTGCTGGGTACTCAAATCTCGATAGTGGACAGTCTCCATCACAAATTTCCACACAATCATGAGTGGAAGATACACCCATCCGTATTTCACGACCTATTTAGATGATAGGAGACACCATCTTCGCCACTCACCTGAACAAGAAGTGTCCACACTACTGCTCCAGAGCGGGGATGGGACAACACTCTTTAGGTGATGCTCTCCTCCTCCCCTGGGACAGGGACCTTCTCTATGCGTCCCTCCATTTCCCCTACTGTTGAAGGTCCTGCTGAAAATAAAAAGGGACAGAGCTTGGGTCATTCTTATTGCTCCTACTTGGCCGAGACAGACCTGGTAGTCTTACCTGTCACAGCTTGCAACGTGTCCGCTGATCTGTCTCTGAGCCACTCCGCTCCTCCTCTCACAGAAAAAAGGAAATACCCTACATCCCAACTTGGGGATGCTCTGCCTCAAGGCATGGCTTCTGTTTGGTTCCAACACCTAGAAAGCTCCTGTTCAAGAGAGGTACAAGAAATTCTGTTATACAATAGAAAGTCCTCGACACGGCACATTTACCTGCAGAAATAGTCCAGGTTTCAGATTTGATACGTGTCCCAACAGATCTCCCCAGCATCCGCAACTCTTCCACATATAGACTATGCTTTAACCCTAAAATGGTCCGGTCTATATCGAAGCTCTCTGAGGGTCCACCTAGCGGCTATTACAGTTTTTCACCAACCTGTAGAGGAGCACTCAGTGCTGTCACATCCAACTACTAAAAGGTTCCTCAAAGGCATATGTGATGGGGTATGCATACCCCGCACTGGGCAAGATAGGATTAACTCTGCATTATGGGCGGTGCAAGCCCCACCCTTCAGACCATGCTGGCATACACCAACTACTACCACAGTATAAAAAGGAGCAGCCCAGCTCATTCTAGGCTGATCGCCAAGGAGAGAGGACACTTGGTGAAGGCTCCAGACCAGAAGCTGCTATAGCTGCAGACTGCAAGAGCTCGAGGACCCGGGGCTCAGATTGGTAACCTGCAACCCTCAACGAGCATCCAGGAGCTGGAGATCCAGAGCGTTAACCCAGCCAGGGAACCCGGAGATCCTGACGGCATAGCGACTGCTACCTCAGTAACCACAGTAGGAAGTGGCCCAGGGAGGCAAGGGGAGTGGTATCTACCACCTGAGCAAAGTCAGCATGTTGCGGTAGGATTCCCTGCTGACTGGGTGATGACTAACCCCATTGCTGACAGGGCCCTGGGCTGGGACCCGGTGGAGAGGGAGGGCCCGGGTCTCCCATCATGGCCACCACCCGCCCCTAGGGAGTGGCCCACTTCCCTGACTCTGGCTGATAGGCCACGTGGCCTTGACCCTAAGGGCAGGTACATTGACTCTGGCCGCTAGGCCACACAGCCCTGACCCCAGGGCCATCATATTGACTCTGGCCTCTAGGCCATGTTGTTTTCAGCCCGAGGACCGTTTGGCAGACCGTAACCCCAGTGGGGTCACACCCCACCCCAAAGGAGGATGGAGTGTACATACCTCCCGACAGCATAGTAAATCTCTTCCCTCAACCTCGACTTCTGACTCCACATGGGACCTGAGCCTTGTACTGAAAGGACTGACTAGGCCCCACTTCAAATCCATGGCCACCTGTTCGCTAACATACCTGTCCATGAAAATGGCCTTCCTGGTAGCGATTACCTTGGCCAGGAGAAAAGGAGAGATAGCAGCTCTGATGGCGCATCCTTCTTACACGGTATTTTTTCCACACAAGGTTACACTCAGCCCACACCCAAAATTCATCCCTAAGGTAACCTCTCAGTTTCACATGAATCAGTTGATTCATCTTCCAATCTTCTGCCCCAACCCTAACTGAGACAACAAGCAGGGCTATATTGCTTACCCTAGATGTCAGGAGAGCCCTGGCCTTCTACCTAAGGACAGGACAAAGGCCTTCAGGAAGTCCCCTAGGCTTTTCCTCTCCATGGTGGAAAGATCCAAGGGCTCAGCAATATCAGCCCAAAGACTTTCCAAGTGGGTCTCGAATTGTGCTGTCATCTGTAACTGATGCAAGTCCTGGCCCTCCAGAAGGGGTACTGCTTGGGAGTCACCTACAGTGGAGCACCCGTAGGGACACTACTCGAAGTTACTCACCTTGTGCAGTAACAATGGTTATTCGAGAAGTGTTCCCCTATGGATGCTCTACAACCCACCCATCTCCCCTCTACTTCACGGTTCTTGTCTTGACTCTGCACTAGAGAAGGAACTGAGGAGGGTTAGCCCGCGCACGCTGGCTGGCCTCAGGGTGCAGCACGAGGAGAGACGGCGCATGCGTGGGCCCAACAAACACTGCTACTGAAGTTCTCCAATCAGCAGTGCAGGGACACAAGCACACCTACAGTGGAGCACCTGTAGGGGGACACATCTTGAAGAACCATTGTTGCTGCAAAAGGCGAGTAATTTCTTCTTCTAGTATTGCATCCAATTGGGAAAAATATTATGGTCTAGAATGACAGGGTGGCTGACACTATTTTCTGATGCCTTAGGGCTCTTGCTTCCCTAAAAAGTCCTGCTTCCACTGATAGCAGTGGTAAAATTCCCATTGATCTCAAGAGGAGCAGGATGAAACCCAAAATAGAACTCCAGCTCCCTTCTTCAGAATAACATTTATCCATATTAGTCCTATGCATAAAGCAAAGTGGAATTGTATTAATGCATTAAACCTTTCTAAACTTAGAAACAACTTTCTTTTAAAAGACCAAAAAAAAGTCATAATTAAAAAAAAAAGTGGTTTTGTCTCTTATGCTGAGAAAGTCATTCCTCTTCAGGTGTGTGTGCGCACACACATACACTGGTCACAGTGATAGATATTATGTAATTAGGTCAACAAGGTCCATCCTGTGCTGTTTTATGCTGCGTGGCAACTAACGAGATAGCTGCACTGCTTGACTTGCCCAATTCATTTTATAAATAGAGAATAAACCATATCCTGAGCTACAAGTACAAAGTGAGAGTGGGTTGTGTGTCCACCACTCTCCTGATGTGTTATTACAGCTTTGTAAGTCACAATCTGCTTGTACTATATTTTATTGTTTATTATAGGACTTTCTTCCACCTCTCCTCTCCCCTCCCTTTCCCATTCAGACTGGCAATATAGCAACTATTCATGAAATGTTGCTAGAGTGACTAATTTCTGAATCACCACTAGAATTGTTTTTCTCGTTAATGAGATCTGGTCATTCATGAGTATGACTCACAGCCATGAATGAGCTGATCAGTCTTGAGAGGGGAGCAAAGCAAGTGTCATTTCCTCGGAATGAAATATTATGTCTCTCTGTACCCTTGTCAAACTAGTTACATTCTGACAGTTTGTCCTCACCTCCAAGATGCTCTGCTGTTCTTTGTCCATGTGCATCTCTGCTTTCATCTCCTGATACTCTTCACCCGCCCCTCTCCCCTGCCCATCTGGTGGGCTGCTCACCTTAATGTTCCCATTGTCTCCACTCTCTCAGAACTCCACGTCTGATTTCACTATGCCACCTGTCATGGCCTCCCTCCTTTGTGCCTAGCAATCTCACTTCAAATCCTATCTCAAAACTCATTTAATTTGGTTAGTACTACATGCTAGTCTCCACTGAGGGGCTTCCCAAAGTCCTTCGTGGGCTTCGATTATAAAACAGACATAAAAAGGAGTTAATGTAACATGACAACTCAATTGAGTCCACAAACAAAACCTTCTACTGTTTCCCCCTCTACAGCATTTTTGATTGTCTGGCTTTTATTTTGTTGTGTTAGCTATAAAAATTCGTTTGTAAGCGTCTTGTGGCAGGGACTCAGAGTTAAATTCAGCCCTAGTGTCCATAAGTCACTGAGAAATATGTTAATTTTATCCTCAGTGTTTTGGAGGTCTTGCTAGAAAGAAAGGTATTCTTCTGTCTTGTCTTTCCTCTTTTTTGCAGACACATATTAATGAAATACTTACAGAAGGCTCAATGTGATCTCAAAATCTAAAGAGGAACAAAAGGAGAACATTTGAAGTAGTATTCCTGTCACTTGTTTGTCTTTGTAATATTGTTATATTTATCCAATAACTAAAGTTATATTGTTAAACTAGTACAAAAGTAGAAGATGCATCACCTGGGTTTAGGTTGACAAGGTCTTTGGAGATTGTGGAAGCTTTTTTGGATGTGGATAGCCTGATGTGTACAAAAAGGCAGCATTTGCATTCACCCAATTTATTCACTACTGTACGTGGTTCAGATGAGTGCTATCTTTCCTACTTCTTTCAAAAGTATGAACTTGGATAAATATATAGACAAGCTTGGTTTAACATTGATACTAGAGCTGGTAGGGAATTTTTCGATGCAACTTCTTTTGTCAAAAAAATGCTGATTTGTTGAAACTGAAACTATGGGAAACATACGGGGTTAGATGAAAGTTTCATCAAGAAGTTTCTCAGGTCTAAGGATGGAATTTCTAGAGGGAGAAAGACTGAGGTGCACCACAGAATCGCTGAGTAGTTCGGGCACTCACTTGTGGTGTGTTATCTGGGACCTGACTGGGACCAGACACTTGAACACAGATCTTCCAGCTGCACCCCAGGGGAGTGACCTGACCACCAGCCTGTTGGCTAGTCTGGGGTTTAGAGATCTCTCATCCTCTCCTGTTGGAGCTATCCTACTGGACCTATTTCAGAGCAGGGACTCAAATCCGGGTCTCCTGTATCCCAAGGTATATCTAAGAAAACAAGTAAGGAAAATGATAGATTTTCTTTATTGTTGTGTAATAAAGTGACTTTAGATTTCAGCAAAACAATATTGAATACATGGGATTATTTGAATGTGCTGAATAATTAAGGGACTTTGTCAAGGTTCCTCCCCCACTCTGAACTCTAGGGTACAGATGTGGGGACCTGCATGAAAAACCTCCTAAGCTTATCTTTACCAGCTTAGGTCAAAACTTCCCCAAGGTACAAAATATTCCACCCGTTGTCCTTGGACTGGCCGCTACCACCACCAAACTAATACTGGTTACTGGGGAAGAGCTGTTTGGACGAGTCTTTCCCCCCAAAATACTTCCCAAAACCCTGCACCCCACTTCCTGGACAAGGTTTGGTAAAAAGCCTCACCAATTTGCCTAGGTGACTACAGACCCAGACCCTTGGATCTTAAGAACAATGAACAATCCTCCCAACACTTGCACCCCCCCCCTTTCCTGGGAAATGTTGGATAAAAAGCCTCACCAATTTGCATAGGTGACCACAGACCCAAACCCTTGGATCTGAGAACAATGAAAAAGCATTAAGTTTCTTACAAGAAGACTTTTAATAAAAATAGAAGTAAATAGAAATAAAGAAATCCCCCCTGTAAAATCAGGATGGTAGATATCTTACAGGGTAATTAGATTCAAAAACATAGAGAACCCCTCTAGGCAAAACCTTAAGTTACAAAAAAGATACACAGACAGAAATAGTTATTCTATTCAGCACAATCCTTTTCTCAGCCATTTAAAGAAATCATAATCTAACACATACCTAGCTAGATTACTTACTAAAAGTTCTAAGACTCCATTCCTGGTCTATCCCTGACAAAGACCAGCATATAGACAGACACACAGACCCTTTGTTTCTCTCCCTCCTCCCAGCTTTTGAAAGTATCTTGTGTCCTCATTGGTCATTTTGGTCAGGTGCCAGCGATGTTACCTTTAGCTTCTTAACCCTTTACAGGTGAGAGGAGCTTTCCCCTGGCCAGGAAGGATTTCAAAGGGGTTTACCCTTCCCTTTATATTTATGACAGACTTGACTTAAATATTACATCTACTGCATTTTTTAAAAAACAATGTTCCAAAGTAATACTGTACTCAGTTAAAATGCAAATGAGTGCTATTGCCTTCTCGCATAAGGTAACACATTATATAGTTCTGTTTTCCTTTGTCACATTTCTTAGTTTTTGTGTTTTTAAATTACATTGTTTTTAATATCAAAAGTACGTAAACACTGGACTGGTTAACTTAATTTACCATCTTGTATTGTTTGCATGCAAATTTGTTAATCTGATGATGATTTACTGTTACAGTGAATGACATGCATGCTGACGTTGTCTTATGTGAACAGATGTTTATATCTGTTTTGTTAGAGGAGTCAGTTCTACTGCACAGCCTCTTTTTGCACTTAGTTTAAATATAGAGTTTGTAGTTTTTTAGGAAGCTGTTCTGCTTAGAGGGTGGTATAATACTCTTCTGAAATGTAAATGCTTGTATACTAATAAAGTGCTTGCTCTTGTCAACCCAATCATTGAAAATAGTCCCCAGCTCACTTGGCTAACAGAAATAGAGGAAAAAATTTTACCTCAGAATCAGAATGTCCCTTCCTGTATCTGAATAATTCCAAAAGAAGAGGGGGAGAGAGAGCTGTCATGTTTATTATGAATGCATTTCACACTACTCACTATTAATCTTTTCTTTCTGTCTTTTCTCCATTTTTCTAGAATTTCCCATATAAGTACATCATTCTGGTTTTTTACACTTCATTGGTAGTGCACTGCAAAAAATGTAGGGATGCTCTCTTGACACTATACTCTTAGGCTGAGATTTTTCAAAGGCACCGACGAGAGTTAGTTGCCTAGCTCTCACTGAAATTCAATGGGAACTGCCAGTGAGCTCTCTTGAACTCATTTGAAAATAACCACTTTGATATATATTTCCTCACTGGAAGATAGATGTAGATGAATTAAATGTTTCAGTGTTTTCTAGGAAGCACTTTCAGTCCACGTACCTGTGATGCATGAGCTTTCTAACATTATCTTTTTGAAAATTTTCTAGAAAATGTAGAAGATAGTACTGATGAAGATGCCCCACTGCACAGCCCTGGAGCAGAAGGAAGGTAAGAGACCTCTGTAAATTGTATAACTTGCCTTGTTTCCAGAAAACTAAATGCAACTTCTTTTCTTTTACTAAGTCATTATTGATCCATTAGAAAATATTTTTCATACTGGTGTCTTCTCATTTTACCCACAAATTCAGCCCAAAAAAAATTGTCAAAGGAGTAAAGAAAAAATACTTTAGTTCTGCAGAAATGAATTAGTGTCACTGTTCTCCTTTTAGTTCCTTGTCTTCAGACCTCATGAAGCTTTGTGGTGAAGTCAAGCCCAAAAGCAAGGTAAGACACACTGTGGTAATAACTTGTAAAGCACTTTCTTTGAGAGTCATGTATGGTTCTTCTACAACCATTAATGAAATAAGTCTCACGACAACACTGTGACATAGTGAAGTGTTGTTCACTTCACTTTAAAGCAGATTAATTAGGAGTCAAGTTCCCCTCGGTAAAGTGACTGTAAGTGGCATTGTAGGATTTCATGTTTGTCTCAAAATTTCCAGATCAGATTTGTTCAGTTTTGGGGAAAAAATGTTTTCTTCTACTTCCAGCACCCCAATTCAGCACAGCACTTAACTATGGTGTCAAAGAGGCATAAGCACAATGTGAATTAAGCACATGTTTAATGTTAAGCATTTGCTTAAGTGCTCTGCTGAATCAGGGCCTTAGTCTGTGGTTGTAGAAGTGTTATTGAGGGTATAATTTGGCCTATAGGATCTTAATTACAAGTGGTGATGCATTAGGAAAAAAGGAACCAAGTCTGACTTTCAGATGCCAGGTAGAGTTTGAACAAATTTGGTCTGGAAATCATTGACCCAAAATAAGCGTGGAGCCACCATTTTTATAAAGTGACTTCTCAGATTAGAGCTGCATTTTTAAAATTAGACATTCCTTCCCTGAGATGAACTCAAATACCTCGGAACAAAAAAAAAATGTTTGAAATACGTATTTCAAAAAGTTCTCTATATTTTAAGAATTTCTCCTTTTCTCATTTTAAAACATTCTGAAGGTTTTTTTTAGACAGTAGAAATAAAAACTGGTTTAGTAGTTTTAGTATTCTTGGTAATTAGAAACTTTAAGAAGACAACGGTATAGCAGTTATATTCCTCAAATGTTGTCAGTAAAGATGCACAACTACTGGGCCCTTTTTAAGGTCTAAGCTAGTTGGAAGTACAGCTCCATTCTTTGTGCTCCTTACTTTTCTGATCTTCAAGATGTTCACGTTGTATAGTGGCTGTCAGTAGCACAACAGCTGCAGCTTCTCTTTCCAAATGTTGCACACACCAACGCTTCTCTGTGTCAGAGATGCAAAGTGATCATTTAGCACAGAAAAAGTTGTTTTATATTGGAACATTTCCTATGCTTTTAGGCCATTCTTCAACAAAGCGCATTCCTCGGTGCTTTACTAAATATGGATGGGATTACCATGTGCTTACAATTAAACATGCTTTGTTGAACTGGGTGCTGTAATGAGGTGGCCTGCCTCTTTAAGGACCGGAGGCATGGAGCTGGCCAGCCCCATACAGTTAGTCCTGCTGCCTCACTTGGGATGAGATGTGGGGTTTAATTAGTGGAACCAGTTGGGAACAGGGAAGGGGATTCCCCTATATAAAGCAGCAGGAAGCTGCAGAGAGGGGGTTGCTCAGGGAGAGACAACCAGAGTGAAGGTAGAGTAAGAGACTTCAGCAGAGATCTGCCAAGGCAGGAATGGCTAGTGGGAGCAAGTAGACTCCAGCAGCAAACCCTGACTTTTCAGAGAAAAGGCTCCAGGAAGGAAAGGCTTGGGAGATGCCCAGCAAGAAAACTGAGAGTATGTACTTGATGGGGATTTGAGAACTTTTATTTTTGATATTAATAATCCAGCCTCAGAGAGGGGTGTTGCTGAACTTGAGAAGAGTTTGTTTTGCTAATTTGATTGAGATCCATGAAAATTTGGGAAATGAAGGCAGTACCTCAGCACAGCAACCTCTGGCCACGGTTGCTCAGGGGATGCTCAGGATGCAGCAGTTACAGAGATTTATTTATTTCACACCATCTCCTTCCCTTTGTAACATGCACAGGTGACTGCACTTGTCATCATGTCAAATAACTATTTTATGCTGTTGAAACTTGACCAAGGCCCCCATACTGCTCTCATTGAAGCCAACTAAAAAGATTAAAAGCAAACTCCATGATTTAGTTTCCAAAGATAGTTGACAGTTAAGTATAACTACTGAACAGTAAAAATTAAGAATGCGCTTAAAAATATATCACTGACACACTCTATCAATGCTCTTATGTTTAGAGTTGATTGTTTATTTATTTATTTTAAATCCAGGCCCGCCGGAGGACCACTACTCAGATGGAATTGCTATATGCAGATAGCAGCGATTTAGCTTCTGAGAGTAGTGCAGCAGACACCATATTGCCTGGCCCTCTTACACCTGTTGCAGAAGTGCAAGAGAGTGGGATGCATACCGATACAAGTGATACTTCCGCTAGGGAAAGGGACCTCATTCCCCCACCATCTGGCTTACCTTCTAAAATAGGCAGCATGTAAGTTTGGCCAAGCTGTACTAATGACCTTTTGCTTTTGAAAAACGCATGTTGCCAATTCCTTGTAATCTCTGATTTTGAATTTTACAGAGGGGGACAATTGATTTTAGACTAACCAGGTAGCATTCAGAAATCTGTTCCCTCTGTCTCCACAGCCACCCCATGCAGCATACATATGCTGTTGTAATTAATATATTTTGAGACATTTTTAAGTAGCTTTCTTTAGCCAAGCTACTTTAGGTTTGTTTGTAAATAGTGGATGCAATCATTTGGTACCATGGATGCTTCTGTTTTGTTAGTGATGTGTGAAATGCAAATTCTAGAGGGAAAAATCTTTTCAGAAATGTCAATCTTTTCAGACCTTAAAAAGAAACACATTGTAAATCCAAAGTAAAGCATATTAGAACAAAGCAATGTAAACTTAAATTTTATAGTTAATAATAAAGGTCAGAGTCCTAATGACTTGGGGCGGGGGGGACTTAAGATGTATTCTGCGTTTCCGGTGTTTAAAATGGAGCAGTCTAAATTTACAGTAAATAATAAAAACCTTATCTATTTTAATAATAGTGTATGATAAAAAAACAACACTGTAAACATACATCTGAGTTCCATTGGTGCCTTTCCGACTATAGTACACTTTAGCTGAAGAATAGTTTTTAATCATTGATAATTACTTAATAATAACTTAATTTTATTTAACAATTTTAATTTTGGGGACATAAATCTTTTCTCACTTCTTATATACTGAAATTACTGTTGTTTTCAGCCATTCACAGGCAGGGAACTTTTTGCTTTTTAGATACTAACCCCACATTCTGTCACATGTAAGCTGAATGCACTTGCCACATTCAGTAATATGAAAAAATATTGCTGACAAGCCCCATTGCTGTCTTTAGGTTATAGATGCTGAAGTAAGGCATTTTTCACCAGGTCCCATCTGTCCTGTTCCCTTCAAACTATTACTTTTTTCATGGAAGCCTTCACTGTTAAGTGTACACTTGCTTTTAGTTTTAAGTTTCATATTTTTCTAGCATGCGCTTGAGGTGGCAGAAATAAACAGTAAAACACTGCTGACAGCGATTGTTAACATATGCTGATGGCTTCATTACTTTTACAAGTAGAATATGCTCAGAAGGAATGCTACTGATGATGCAGAGGGGGGAATGATGATCAGAATAGGCTGAGAAACCTGCTTGTTTCAGCATTTAGTGTGTGAGATGAGACTGTTGGAGCTCCAAGATTTAATAACATCAAGGGTTATGACCTGGCATCCAACGTTCAGGTAATATCATCTTTTTGCTTCACTGCATCTTCTAAATTGTATCCATTATGAAAAATAATTAGCAATGAGGCAAAATAAAATTATCTAAATTCAAACTTTGGAAGCATTGAGCCTCTGTAGTAAATTGTTCTGCTCAGGAGTGGACTTCACTTATTTCTGTATTTTATTGATCATACTTTAGCAGATGAGTTATAAAACTTTTATCTCAAACAGTTCTTAGTGACTTCCACATTGTAGGTATCTGCTTAATACTCTCCCTCCTTTAGAACTTATATTAATTTACTTTCTACGTTATTAAAATTTTTCCTTGTTACACTTCCAGGTTATTGCTGATATTTGTTGTTGAAACAAGGTTCCCTCTTATAATCCGTCTGTTCTTCTGACTGGATCCTGCAGTAAAGTTGCAGTGCCAACTCTGTTGCATCAAAATAGTTCCTATCACAGCGGGAGGTTATTACTTCTTTGTAGGGTGATGGAGCTGAAATAATAGTGGGTTGGCAAGGGAAACTATCTATAAGAGAGAGCTCTATAATCTGCAATAGTAGGAGAAAGCAAAAACATCTTGTAAATTATTTCTTTCTGTAGATGTTCACTTCCTGCAGTTTCCCTGAAAAAAAGTCCCTTTTGAGAGCTCAAGCCAGCTCTCATTGAAGTGATGGACTTTTTCCATTTTTTAAGAGTAAAAATCCAGCCCTAATTCAATTATTATTGAATCCAGCCCTAATTATTAATACCACAGTGTCATAGATAAATATACAACTATTCTTTTAAAATTGGATTATTTAGATGCAATACCCCACATGTCTGCAGTACAGTGCTGTTTGTTTTGGTAAGGCCTTGTCTACTTGGAAAGTTATACCAATTTAACTTAAATCTGTTTTTAACTGGCTTAGTTAAACGGGTGCAAGCCCCTTTGTGAGCACTCTTTCAGTTCAGCTTGAGTGAGTTATTTCAGTTTATCTTAAACTAATTCCTAATAGGCTTAAACTGAACTGAAATAAGCCTGGTTTAAACCAAGATGAGAGGGTCCACACAGCCTTTTGCAGTGGTTTAGCTAAATCAGTTTAAAAATCACACTCTAAGTTAAACTAGTGCAGCTTTCTTGTGTAAGCAGGACGTAAGTATATAGGAATGGATTCTGATCTTGGATATTAAACACCAGCAGTGATGTCAAGCATAAAGCCCTCATTTCAGAACTGGCCCTCATGATGTAGTTGTCTGCTGTACATGAAAACTTTAAGGGTATGTCTACATTGTAGAATAGGTGTGTTCTTAATTCAGGTTAAAACATCAATGAAGGCACAGCAAACTCAGTTTTGCAGCTCAAGTTAAAGCCTATAGGGGAGCCTGTCGTTGAACTTGAGCTGCCAACACAAGTTAAAATGCTATTTTAACCAGAGCTAACTTGAGTTAAAAACACACCTTGTTTTGCAATGTAGATATAAGAAACATAAGAATGGCCTTACTGGGTCAGATCAGTGGTCCATCAAGCCTGATATGCTGTCTTCCAACAGTGGCCAATGCCAGATGCTTCAGGGGGAATGAACAGTCAAGGGCAATTATCAAGTGATCCATCCCCTGTTGTCCAGTCACAGCATCTGGCAGTCAGAGGCTTAGCCATCTTGGCTAATAGCCCTTGATGGACCTGTCCTTCCTGAACTTATCTAATTCCTGATCCTGTGTGCCATTTAGGACTAAATGCTTCTCCCTTTGTGGGTTCCAGGACTAGCTGTTCCAAGAAGCAATCATTAATGGTGTCTAGAAATTTTATCTCTACGTCCAGTCATGAGCTGACATGCACCCAGTCATTATAGGGATAGTTGAAATCCCTCATTATTATTGAGTTTTCTATTTTTGTAGCCTCTCTAATCTCCCTTAGCATTTCACAGTCCCCATCATCATAAGGTGATCAGTAATATATTCCTACTGCTGTACTCTTGTTATTCAAGCATGGAATTTCTGTCCACAGAGACTCTGTGGTACAGTTTCATTCATTTAAGTTTTTTACTATATTTGACTCTGCTTTCATTCACATACATTGTCACTCTCCCACCAGCACGACCTACTCTATCATTCCTATATGTTTTGCACCCTGGTATTACCATGTCCCACTGATTATAATCGTTCCAACAAGTTTCTCTGATGCCTATTATATCATTATCCTCATTTAATACTAGGCACATCTTGATATTTAGGCTTCTTGCATTTATATACAAGCATTTATAAAATTTGTCAATATTTAGTCGTCTGCGTTCATGTGATGTAATTGAATGGAACTTTTTCATTTGACTGTTTCTCTTCAGCCTGTACTCAACTTGTATCCTCTCCCCTTTTCTAAGACATAGAGAATCCCTTTTAGTAGATCCTCTCCTAAGGGACCTCTCCGTCTGAACAGTGTGCTCCTCTGCACCTGTCGGCTTTACATGCCAGCAATCTGATTCTGTTGTGGTTTAGGTGGAGTGTATCCTTCCTGTATAGGCTCTTCCTTTCCCCAAATGTTGCCCACTTCCTAATAAACCTAAAACTCTCCTCCGTCCAGCATTATCTCATCCACTCATTGAGACCTTGTGGTTCTGCTTGTCTAACTGGCCCTACACATGGAACTAGAAGCATTTCAGAGAATGCTACCATGGTGGTTCTGGATTTTAGGCTCTTACCTCGTAGCCTAAATTTGATCTCCAGCATCTCTCTCCTATCTTACCCTACGTCAATGGTACCTGCGTGTGCCACGGGCTCCTCCCCAGCACGCCACATAAGTCTGACGTATCCTCAGATTATACAAAATCTCATCTGACTTTAAAAAAAACTGAAAGCTTCAAGCCCTCATAATTGTACAGAAATCCTTCCAAATGCGAACCAAGGGTAAACCAATGCAATGTTACCTCCCTGAGTCTCCAAGCAGCCTGAATTAATGGCTCAGAGAAGTGTGGGACTCCACAGTTCCTATTTATCTCATTGGAGGGTCAGTTACAATGACACTTTGATGTCAGCATTAATTGTTGCATTGGTGATCCCTTTTAGTGGATAGGAAGGGTTTGGGAGGGAGGTTTGGGGAGTGAGAGTTGGAAATTGCTGCAGTGAAGGAAATGCGGAGGAGAGGCACAAATACAAGGAACAAGGAAAGAAACAGAGAAGGAAGAAGGTGAGAGGAAACTAAAAACAGAAATAACTATGTTCCAAAGAGGGAGCATATTATTTCACTTCATGATACTGAATATGACAATGAAGAACTTACTAAATAATAAAAAGAACGAGGAGTACTTGTGGCACCTTAGAGACTAACAAATTTATTTGAGCATAAACTTTCATGGGCTAAAACCAACTTCATCCATTGCATGCAGTGGAAAATACAGTAGGAAGATAGATAGATAGATATAGATATACACACACAGAGAACATAAAAAAATGGGTGTTGCCATACCCACTATAATGAGAGTGATCAGGTAAGGTGAGCTATTATCAGCAGGAGGAAAAAAAAACTTTTGTAGTGATAATCAGAATGGCCCATTTCCAACAGTTGACAAGAAGGTGTAGGGGAGGGAAATAAGCATGGGGAAATATCTCTAAGATACAACCGCATTTGCTCCAACTCCTCAGACAGAGACAAACACCTACAAGATCTCTATCAAGCATTCTTACAACTACAATACCCACCTGCCGAAGTGAAGAAACTGATTGACAGAGCCAGAAGAGTACCCAGAAGTCACCTACTACAGGACAGGCCCAACAGAGAAAGTAACAGAATGCCACTAGCCGTCACCTTCAGCCTCCAACTAAAACCTCTCCAACGCATCATCAAGGATCTGCAACCTATCCTGAAGGATGATCCCTCACTCTCACAGATCTTGGGAGACAGGCCACTCCTTGTTTACAGACAGCCCCGCAACCTGAAGCAAGTACTCACCAGCAACCACACAACAAAAACACTAACCCAGGAACCTATCCTTGCAACAAAGCCTGTTGCCAACTGTGTCGACATATCTATTCAGGGGACACCATCATAGGGCCTAATCACATCAGCCACGCTATCAGAGGCTCGTTCACCTGCACATCTACCAATGTGATTATATGCCATCATGTGCCAGCAGTGCCCCTCTGCCATGTACATTGGCCAAACCGGACAGTCTCTAAGTAAAAGAATAAATGGACAAAAATCAGTCGTCAAGAATTATAACATTGAAAAACCAGTCGGAGAACACTTCATTCTCTCTGGTCACTCAATTACAGACCTAAAAGTCACAATACTACAACAAAAAAAACTCAAAAACAGACTCCAACAAGAAACTGCTGAATTGGAATTAATTTGCAAACTGGACACCATTAACTTAGGCTTGATAAAGACTGGGAGTGGATGTGTCATTACACAAAGTAAAACTATTTTCCCATGCTTATTTTTTCCCCCTACTCTTACTCACACCTTCTTGTCAACTGTTGGAAATGGGCCATTCTGATTATCACTACAAAAGGTTTTTCTCTCCTGCTGATAATAGCTCACCTTAACTGATCACTCTCATTATAATGGGTATGGCAACACTCATTTTTTCATGTTCTCTGTGTGTGTATATATATATATCTTCCTACTGTATTTTCCACTCTATGCATCCGATGAAGTGGGTTTTAGCCCACGAAAGCTTATGTTCAAATAAATTTGTTAGTCTCTAAGGTGCCACAAGTACGCCTTGTTCTTTTTGCTGATACAGAGTAACATGGCAACCACTCTGAAACCTGTTACTAAATAATAGTAGTGAATAGTTTAGATACCATGCATAAGCCAGATTCCATCCTTGACCTTTTTGTGTAAGCATTTCACTAACATCAGTGGGTGTTCTGCTGTGGATGAGAGGGAGGATGAAGTTCAAAATTTATGCTCCTGCCCACCGATCATAACTAAAATTAGAATTCCTTGTTCCCATTGATTGAGCTTGACACCTCTGCTCCAGCTATTAAAATTACTTCAGTTAATTTATTTTATTGACAATGTCAATGTACTGCTATAAATGTCTCTGATCTCTGGCCCATGATGTATTTTGGAATTCTTTTTTTAAAAAAAAATAAAATGGGCATATATTATATTGGTATTTAAAGATGAGGCTTCTAAGAACAAATTTAAAGAGTGGAGCCAGTGAAACTCAAGAGCTGTCGGATGTCCATGAACCAATGATGATGATAAATAAAAATATCATGAGATCTAACAAATTTTATATTGAGACTAACTCTGAGTGGTAGAACTGCAGCATGAATATTTTAACAAATACTGAAAGATAAGATAATCTTCCCTGTTACCTTAGCTCTAAACAGTCATCTCTGATGGAAAAGAAAATACCTGAACCTTCACCTTTAACAAAGAGAAAGGCCTATGAGAAAGCAACAGAAAAGCCAAAGGCGAAAGAACATAAACAGTAAGAATGTTGGGGTTTTTTCCCCCCCTTTAAGCTATTAAGCTTTTGGAAAATATTCTTGAAGAATAATAGATTTGTGTAACATTTTTTTTCATTCTAGGTTAAATTTTTAATGGTGGCTGTGAAATTATTATCCACTATTAGGTTCCTGTGTTTGTTTTATAATGGTATTCTTCTATATTCATGCAACTTGGTGTCAGCACTCTGAGAGAGAGTCCTCTTGAGTATTTGCAAATGATTTATTTTTTAAAAAGTCTTCAAATGCAGCTTTTCTCAGACATTTAAGAACTCCTTCATTTTACATATGCCAATTTTTTCTGCATAGGGCTTTCACTATTTAAAGTAAACTGATTGAATTTCATGCCATCTTGTGGCCAGCAACGGTTTTGTAGCTGTATGGTGGTTACATTCTCCGATAGTGCATGTACTCTGCATTTCTTGTTTAAGAAAATAGAATCTAATACATTGTTTGAGGCATGTTTCATTTAACCTCTCTAACATGTCATAATCTTTTAAAGAAGATGTTCTTTTTTTCTTATAGCTCAGATTCTGGAACCTCAGAGGCTAGTCTGTCACCTCCTTCTTCCCCACCAAGCCGGCCCCGTAATGAACTGAATGTTTTTAGTCGTCTTACTGTTTCTCAGGGAAACACATCAGTTCAGCAGGATAAGTAAGTCACAAAGGGAAGCTTCAGACCCCTACCAGCAAGTTGCAAAGCATACTCAAGTCATCAATGTAGCAGTCCATTAAATGCCTTGGCTTTTCCTGTGAGAGAGAGAGAGAGATACTATTGCTACATTTCATAAACTTTCTAAAAGGGAGTTTAAAACTTTTCTGGAAATGTTTTTCACATATTGCCAAAATTGAAGAAAATCAATTTCCTGCTGAACCTTATTCCCTATTTTATAGCTTATCTCCTGTACTTACTATTTTCCTTTAACATGAGTCAAAATGCTTGAAAGAGCTATAGAATTTGTAAGTGTGTGTGTGTGTGTGTGAGAGACTATATATGTTTATATTTGAAATTAGGATTTAGTTAACAATTTAGGAAATAGTGCTTCTGATAATTATTCAGCTACTCTTTTAGCATGGCTGAGAGAGCTCTCCAAAGTAGCCCCTGTAGGGTGATTTGCTGGAATAGCTATAGTGCAGCAGTTTAGCAATAATCCTAATTATTTAATGGACTGCATTCTGTTGAGGCAATTTGGAGAATTATTTTGAAGAAATAAAACTAGTTTCTTGACACTGAAGATATCTCCTTTGCTAAAAATCTCATTAAAACTAGTGATTGCATTGAGTTGAGCCAGAATCTTCATTTCAAGATTTCAGGACTGACAGTACTGCCACATGGTGCTTATTAACTCTAACTCAACAATGGAGAATCAACCTTTGATTTTGATTGTAGCATTTTGAGGGATTGCTTTAATCCTTTTTTTTTAATGTTATTTCTGTTTAACTTTGGGGTTTCAGTGACTTGTAGAGTCACAGCACACCAAGTAGTTGCTTGCAAGGCTTCCAGTAGTTTAAAACTGCTTGTAACTCCCTAATCCCAACTAAGTTATCTGAGTATCTTATCACTAACCAGATATAATATTATCAGAGGCTTCTTTTTTTACTTTGAGCTGTAGTAACCATGACTCTTTGTATTTTCTATTATCTGACTATGAAATCAAACTCGAATTACTGAACATGTTTGATTTGCATTAAAAATGAAGGACATAGTATCCTTTTATTATTTTAAGGCATACTGCAGATATAGATCTTGGTTTTGGAGGGAGGCGGTTCTAAAACATTTTGGGGGTCAGAAAGTGAAGGATTTTGAACTTGTCTGATCATTTGCAAACTGCTGAGCTTGGTTCAATAAAGACTGAATCATCTTGACATTTTATATTTAAGAATGTAAGCAATCTGCAAAATTTTTAAGTGTGTTTCTATACTAAACAGACACTGACAGGTTTAGATTTTTCTCTTTAAATATTTGGTAGAATTAGTATCACATGCAGGGTCAAATTGTGTCCATCTCATTTTTCTTCACTGCCTACTTCTATAAGAAATACTGTATTGGGGAAATAGGAAGTGGCTACACAGTATTCTTCAGCTTCTTGATATGAGACACTTCGTGAATCTTACCCTGAGAGAGCCATTTTAATGTTCATCCCCAATGTTGTACCTGATGTAAAGCATAAACTAAGAAGCAATGCTGTGTGCAGTAAGTAAATGTGCACTGCATTTCTGAGTCAGCCATGCTGTTGTTTGTTCTTCTCATATGGAGACTTTACCCTGCTGATACCTGTATTCTTTCTCCTCGCAATCTCCTACCACTGTTCATTATAGGTCTGATGAAAGTGATTCCTCTCTGTCGGAGGTACACAGGTACTCTCTTTCTCTTTTCCATCCTTCTGGCCTCTTGTTGATGTTCTTAATGCCTTTACTCCGGTTATTAAGTAATCTCATTTTTGCTGCATGCTCTTTTTTGATACCTCCCGCAATACATGTATGCTGTGTACCTTTTCATTTATTCCTTTTTTGCAAGAAATTAAAATATTTGTTTTATTTTGTCCAGCATGTCCTTTTTGTTTTTTAGAGAAAATCGGAGGTCAATTGTTTCTTAGGGTTTTGTTTTTTTTAATCAAGCATGTTTAAAAAAAATATCAGTGGCAAACTTTTTTTTAGGTTTTAGCTTATTAGCTAAAAGTTATATTCCAGTGTATGTTAGTCCGTGGTATCTACTGTCTTACTGCCAATACTCAAAATTGATTAAGAGATGGAAGAATGTTATAGCTCAACATATTTCCACCCTTGTTTGATCCAGAAACATGGAACAGGGTTCTGAGAAGAAACAGCTGTGACTTGTAATGTGGCTACTCTGTATAAAAACTACAGAGCATATCCAGAGAGAGGCAGTGAAAAGGCTAATAACCGTATAGTGTTGCTGGTAATAGCATTTCCAGCATTTTTCATCCATAAATCTCAAAGCTCTGTTGCAAAGGTAGATAAATGTCCCTGAGGTGCAAAGATGTTGGATGAATTGCCCAAGGTTACAAATCAGAGGCAGACATAGGAGTAAATTGTGGGTCTCCTGGCTCTGACAGTGGTATGATCTGCTGAATCATGCTGCCTTTAAAACTTGGAAAGCAGAAGAGTTAGAGGTATATAAGATATTGAAAGCCATAGAGAAGTTTTATTGGTCGTATCTATAGTCTTTGCTATAAGGGCAAACATAGTACCTATCTTTTAAAAGGAAAACAAAGAGGACTTGGGGAATTATAGACCAATTGCCCTTACTTCTGTACCTGGAAAGATACTGGAACAAGCACTTGGAGGATAATAGGGATATAAGGAATAGCTAACATGGATTTGTCAAGAACAAATTATGCCAAACCAACCTAATTTCCTTCTTTGACAGTGTTACTGGCTTGATGGGTGGGAGGAGAGCAGTAAATGTGATGTGAGGCCTGAACTGGAGCACTGTGTCCAGTTCTGTGCACCATACTTTAGGAAAGATGTGGAGAAGTTGGAGAGAGTTCAGAGGATAGCAACAAAAATGATAAAAGGTTTAGAAAATGAGACCTAGGAGGAAAGTTTAAAAAACAACAACTGTGCATGTTTTGTCTTGAGAAAAGAAGATTGAGGGGGGACTTGATAAGTCTTCAAAATATGTAAAGGACATTTATAAAGAGGACAGTGATGAATTGTTCTCCATGTCCACTAAAGGTAGATCTAGAAGTAATGGCCTTACTCTGCAGCAAGGGAGATTTGGGTTAGATCTTTGGAAAAACTTTGATTATGAAGGTAGTAAAGGTCTGGAATAAGCTTCCAAGGGAGGCTGTGGAATCCCCACCATTGAACGCTTTAAAAAACAGGTTGGACAAACGTGTCGGGGATTGTTGGTCCTGCCACAGCACAAGGGGCTGGACTTGATGACTTCTCTATGATTCTATAATATCTGGTTTCTATGATTCTATAATATCTGACTCAGAGAACATTCTATGAAATTATAATTCTGCAAATTTAATACAGATAAAGGGAAATACCTTTTTAAATAATGTGTCACAGGGGATGACTGAGGCAAGTATATTAGTAAAATATTAGACATGAATAAGAATTTATATGAATAAAAATAGCCTCTGCAGTAACATGACAGGATAACATTACAAAGGCTGCAAGACATAAACTACCCACCATCTGGGATCAGTAAGAAGTTGCTCCCCGTGGCAGACCACTGCTTAATGAAGAGCATTGTGGAATTATATACCTTCCTCTAAAACATCTGACGTGGGATATGGGACAAAGTCGGATGATGGTTTTATTACAATGTGGCAATTCATATTTCCCAGGGTGGTGCGTTTAATCCCTAAAAATGGTAGTATGATCTGATACTGTGTGGACAGACCCTAGCACTGTCACAGAGCCCTGTTGAAGTTACTGGGTTCCACAAGGACATGCAGTTGCAGGACCAAGGGTTTAGGCAGCTAATAATGATCATTTAATGATAAAATATTTGAGGCCAGATTCTCAGGCTGGATTATAACCTCTTTGTGCCATTCAGGTAATCTAGATACACATGCGCAGCAGAAAATACTCTGGTGTAGGGGAACTCTCTGGTGAGGAATCTGTGCCACAACCCAGTTTCTCTTTCCTAGCATGGTGGAACTCTGTTATGCGATCCCTCCAATCACATCGGGTGCACTAAGGACCCTGCCTCAGTGGCACATATTCAGGCAGCCTAAATGCAGCTCTAAATCTTGCTGGGGGGACCCTGAGAATCAGAGAGCTGTAACTGGCTCTCTTCTTCCCCAGCCACTCTCTCTCCTATGCTGGAGTATCAGATGTCATATCTTTTGAATTAGATACGGCTTCATTTAATTGATTGCACAACGCTAACACTTGATAAAGCCGAATAATAAAAATAAATGCAGAATTTATAGAAGACAAATTCAATTGTCCTATGTCAAATATGTAAGTGAATGATATTAACATATTTCCCTACATGCCTGCAACTTCATTTTTATATGTAAGGCTATAGGAAATAATGCAGGAAAAATAAATACTGGATCACAGAGAGCTGTGGAAAAAAGTGATTTACATTGCCATATCTAACCCGTATTTCCTTTTTTTTCTAGGGGCATAATCAACCCATTCCCTGCTTCAAAATGCATCAGATCTTCACCACTTCAGTGTATCCATATAGCCGAAGGACATACCAAGGCTGTGCTTTGTGTTGATTCTACTGATGATCTTCTGTTCACTGGATCTAAAGGTTGGGGCGGCTTCATGTATTTGTTGCCTAGTGAAACTGCTTTGAAAAAAACAATATATTTTGACATTCCTTATCGGTTGCCAGTGACAGAAATGCAAGGTTTTAGGGTAGAATGCTGTGAAAGATCCATTTTTAGAGCATAATAAGCTTGATTTGATTAACTAATGTTTGTTCCTCATGTATACCATCTGTGAGTTCCTTTTAATTGGAAAATTAACTTCTGAAATAACATCTTAAAAAACATCTGTTCTTCTGAATTCCAGTCTTAGGCTCTGGCCACCAGACCATTTTCCCCTCCCAGTAAACTTCCCCAGTCTGGAAAAATACTGTGCAGATCAGCTCCCTATTGGTTTCATAATCTGGCTGAGGTATTTTGGATCATTCCTTTAACTCTTAAAATGCAATTGTGAGGTTAAAAATAATATGTTTTAAAATAATTTTTCTCTGTTACAATTAACCCCATGTTATTAAAATAAATAATTTTTAATATCTAACTTACTCTTCACTTTTGCATTTCTCTCAGCCTGAACATTGAAAACATAGTAATCAATTTTACTGCTCAGTTTCACTTTCAACTTCTCATGCACTAGCTCGCTGCTGCAACATTTGGGTTTGAAACATAGAAGGAATATTTTTGTTTTTAAAATGCATTCTATTAAAGAAAAAAAAACCTAGAAACATTTCTATTGGTGTTAGATTTTGAAAATATTATTTAAAGGGGTGGGGGGTGGGAAACTAACTGTACTTTGAGTCAAGTTTGACCTGATTCGCTTCCTTTAATAATGCTACAGTTTATATGTCCTATAGATTTTATAGGAACTTTTCTTTTAAACTCCTCCTACAAGATGCATAGGCCCCAGAATCTACAAGGCAATCCAGCTGCTATAGCCAAGAGAAAATATATGCACTATTGCAAGAATGGAATTTGCATAAGAGTCTGCCCAGCAACGAACTTGGAAGTATATGTCCACTTGGTGGTCTTCATACTCCTGTAAAGAAATAGATTAAAGTTATCCATTGACTACAGTAACATACCAGAAAAACTAGGGCCCTGACACTGCAAATAGTTTATACATGTAAGCAGTTGTATTAATTTCAGCTAGGGTACACAAGTGCTTAGACTTAACCATGTGCAGAAACATTTGCAGTATTGAAGCCTACAAGTGACCCTCCATCCTAATTGTTTGATTTTGGTTGCAGATACACAAATGAATTTAGAAAAAGACATTTCTTTCCCATTTACTCTATATTCATTCTTTCTGGAGCGCTTCCTGAATATCTTTGTGAGGTAGCTAGTAAAAAGCTCTGCAGCTGTAATATCCATGCAGCCAAAGATGTAGGATAGGCATTTCAAGGCCTCTAACAGGCATGCAGAATGACATGTATGGACCTCTGCTTCCACTCAGAACTTCATTGACAGCCCACGTGGTTCTCCTTCTAGGATGGGGCCAAGTGAATTGGAGTAGCTGCAGGGCATGAGGTATAGCTTAGTGGTAGGAAAAAAACCCTTCTTCATTAAGTAATAAATACCAAGATTTCAGTGCCTCCCCTGTTTATCCTTACATTCATTTCTAGAAAACACTGTCTAAGTATGGGTCTCTCTGTAGATGATATTCGAGTAATCTGGTGCAACCTATTCTGATTATTTCTGTTGGTGGCACATAGTATCACTGACTGTTCTTACCAGTATTGAGTTATATCCTGGATGGCTGAAAAGCTAGTAGAAGTCAAATGCTGCCAACATTTTCTAATTTTATTTTGTTTATTATTTTTCCTGTTTACATTTGTGGGAAATTATATAATTGTTCATGTTCTTGTTAAAAATGTAATATTTTTATAAGTTTACAGGGGATGTGCTCTGCTAATTTTTGCATGTGCATAAGTGATGGCAGGAAGAAATGTGTACCTTCTGTCTGCTGCCTTTTGTTGTATTTGCGGATATTTTCACTATGATGATACGATTAAAAATGTTTTTGCTCAGTTGAATTGCAGTGAGATTTCAATTTTAGTAGTTATGTGACAAAAGGTATTTTAAATTAGTGTTTTACATTCAGATTTGTGGTCTTTAAAAAGTTTTCAATGCATCCTAAATTTTTGGAACTAAGAAGCACAGTGGCAGGTGGGGTAAATATTTGCTTTTCTTGCAACTTGCTAGTTTCCAAAGTATTTGTTTAAGAAAGGTAAATATTAGTGGGGGGAAACCTGATAAAGCTGCAAAATGGCATAGAGTTTTATTTACTTAATATGTGTTTGAAACTCTTTGGAAATTGCAGTTAATGTAGAAGGCAGTGGCCTACTTAGGGTATGTCTACACTACGAAATTAGGTCGATCTTATCAAAGTCGATTTTTAGAAATCGATTTTATACAGTCGATTGCGTATGTCCACACTAAACTCATTAAGTCGGCGGAGTGCATCCTCACTACCGTGGCTAGCGTCGACTTTCAGAGCGTTGCACTGTGAGTAGCTATTCCACAGTTCCCACAGTCTCTGCTGCCCATTGGAATTCTGGGTTGACCTCCCAATGCCTGATGGGACAAAAACATTGTCACAGATGGTCTTGGGTACATGTTGTCAGTCGCCCCTCCGTCCGTGAAAGCAACGGCAGACAATCGTTTCATGCCTTTTTTCCGCACAAACGCCATACTGCTGTCAGCAGACGGTGCAGTAGGACTGCTAACAGTCATCGTCATCCACCGCTTCCACTGTAACTCTGCTCTCCTGGTGCTATGATTCCACCTCACAGGCCCTCTTGTCGTTCTGTATAAATATCTATTCTCGTGGCATCCGTCATCATCCACCGCTTCGCTGCAATTCTGCTCGCCTGCAGACGCCATACCACAGCAAGCATGGAACCCGCTCAACTCCCCGCTGCTGTTGTGAGCATTGCAAACACCTCACGCATTATCCTGCAGTATGTGCAGAACCTGCAATAGCAGATGAGGAGGCGACGACAGTGCGATCACGATAGTGATGAGGAAATGGACACAGACTTCTCTCAAGTCATGGGCCCTGGCAATTTGGACATCATGGTGGTAATGAGGCAGGTTCCTGCCATGGAACACTGATTCTGGGCCCAGGAAACAAGCACAGACTGGTGGGAGCACATAGAGTTGCAGGTCTGGGATGATTCCCAGTGGCTGCGAAACTTTCGCATGTGTAAGGGCACTTTCATGGAACTTTGTGACTTGCTTTCCCCTGCCCTGAAGCGTAAGAATACCAAGATGAGAGCAGCCCTCACAGTTGAGAAGCGAGTGGCGATAGCCCTCTGGAAGCTTGCAATGCCAGACAGCTACCGGTCAGTTGGGAATCAATTTGGAGTGCGCAAATCTACTGTGGGGGCTGCTGTGATCCAAGTAGCCAACGCAATCACTGAGCTGCTGCTATCAAGGGTAGTGACTCTGGGAAATGTGCAGGTCATAGTGGATGGCTTTGTTGCAATGGGGTTCCCTGACTGCGGTGGGGCCATAGACGGAACACATATCCCTATCTTGGGACCAGACCACCTTGGCAGCCAGTACGTAAACCGCAAGGGGTACTTTTCAATGGTGCTGCAAGCACTGGTGGATAACAAGGGATGTTTCACCGACATCAATATGGGATGGTCGGGAAAGGTGCATGACGCTCGCATCTTCAGGAACTCTGATCTGTTTGAACAGCTGCAGGAAGGAACTTGCATCCCAGACCAGAAAATTACCGATGGGGATGTTGAAATGCCGATAGTTATTCTTGGCGACCCAGCCTACCCCTTAATGCCATGGCTCATGAAGCCATACACAGGCACCCTGGACAGTAGTCAGGAGCAGTTCAACTATAGGTTGAGCAAGTGCAGAATGGTGGTAGAATGTGCCTTTGGACATTTAAAAGCTCGCTGGCGCAGTTTACTGACTAGGTTAGACCTCAGCGAAACCAATATTCCCATTGTTATTGCTGCTTGCTGTGTGCTCCACAATATCTGTGAGAGTAAGGGGGAGACATTTGTGGTAGGGTGGGAGGTTGAGGCAAATCGCCTGGCGGTCGATTACGCGCAGCTAGACCCCAGGGTGATTAGAAGAGCAAAGCTGGGGGCCCTGCACATCAGAGAAGCTTTGAAAACCAGTTTCATGACTGGTCAGGCTACGGTGCGACAGTTCTGTTTGTTTCTCCTTGATGAAAACCCGCCCCCGTAAGTCAATCAACCTCCCCCTTTGATCACCGCTTTCAGAGGCAATAAAGTCATTATTGTTTCCAAATCATGCATTCTTTATTAATTCATCACACAAATAGGGGGAAAACTCTCAAGGTAGCCTGGGAGGGGTGGATGAGTAGGGAAGCCCGGGAGGGAAGGGATGAGGGGAGGTGGGAAGGACAAGGCCACAGTACAGTTCAAAACGTATTGAATGCCAGCCTTCTGTTGCATGGGCAATCCTCTGGGGTGCAGTGGCTGGGTGCCCGTAGCCTCCCCCGCATTCTTGGGCATTTGGATGAGGAGGATATGGAACTTGGGGAGGAGGGCAGGCGGTTATACAAGGGCTGCAGCGGCAGTCTGTGCTCCTGCTGCCTTTTCTGCAGCTCCACCAGACAACTGAGCATGTCCGTGTGCTCCCCCATTAGACTCAGCATTGCATCCTGCCTCCTTTCATCACACTCCTGCCTCCTTTCATTGTGCACCTCCCTCCTCTCATTGTGTTCATTTAACACTTTCCTGGACTCTGCCATTGTTTGCCTCCACGCATTCTGCTGAGCTTTTTCAGTGTGGGAGGATGGCATGAGCTCTGAGAACATTTCATTGCGAGTGCGGTTTTTTTCGCCTTCTAATCTGCACTAGCCTCTGGGACGGAGATGATAGGGGGAGCGTAGAAACATTTGCAGCTGCGGGAGGAAAATAAAGGGAGAGTAGTATTTTAAAAGATACGTTTTAGAGAACAAAGGAAAGACTATTTCACGCTGAATCAAGCGATTCACATTACATAGCACACATGTGCTTTTGGTACAGTCGCATTTTGCCTCTTATATTGAGTGCCTGCCGGTTTGGTATGAGACATCACACACGCTCAGCTGGGCAGCAGAATTCGGCTTGCAGGCAGCCCTGGTAAGGCAAAGGGTTTTGGCTTCTTCAACCTTCATAACATCCAGTGCACCGCTACAGACTAGGGACTGAACGGCTAGGCAGCAGTTCTGCAGAAAAGGACCTAGGAGTTACAGTGGACGAGAAGCTGGATATGAGTCAACAGTGTGCCCTTGTTGCCAAGAAGGTCAATGGCATTTTGGGATGTATAAGTAGGGGCATTGCCAGCAGATTGAGGGACGTGATCGTTCCCCTCTATTCGACACTGGTGAGGCCTCATCTGGAGTACTGTGTCCAGTTTTGGCTCCCACACTACAAGAAGGATGTGGAAAAACTGGAAAGAGTCCAGCGGAGGGCAACAAAAATGATTAGGGGACTGGAACACATGAGTTATGAGGAGAAGCTGAGGGAACTGGGGATGTTTAGTCTACGGAAGAGAAGAATGAGGGGGGATTTGATAGCTGCTTTCAGCTACCTGAAAGGGGGTTCCAAAGAGGATGGCTCTAGACTGTTCTCAGTGGTAGCAGATGACAGAACAAGGAGTAATGGTCTCAAGTTGCAGTGGAGGAGATTTAGGTTGGATATTAGGAAAAAACTTTTTCACTAGGAGGGTGGTGAAACACTTTACCTAGGGAGGTGGTGGAATCTCCTTCCTTAGAAGTTTTTAAGGTCAGGCTTGACAAAGCTTTGGCTGGGATGATTTAATTGGGGATCGGTCCTGCTTTGAGCAGGGGGTTGGACTAGATTCTGAGGTCCCTTCCAACCCTGATATTCTATGTGGGAACAGTGCAAACAGCAGTGCCCTCCTTTCCCATACCAAGCAAAGCCCGTTGGGTTGGCCATTTAAAAGGAGGGGCTGTGGTTTTAGGGTGAATGTGCAGCAGAACCCAACCCCCCCCCAATTCTCTGGGATGATCACTTCACACACCCCACCACCATCACCGCATGGCTAGTATCAGGGAAGATCCCTCAAAGCCAAATGCTAACAGCTCAGCATGAACGGGCCTCCCCCCACCATGTGGCTAACAGTGGGGATGATTTCTTTTCAGCCAAAGGAAAACAGCCCAGCAGGAACAGGCACCTCTGAATTTCCTCTTAAACAAATTTCCCGTATTTCAACCAGGTGACCATGAATGATATCGCTCTCCTGAGGCTAACACAGACAGTACCTCCAGGAGAGCTTCATGGAGATGTCCCTGGGGGATTTCTGCTCCATCCCGAAACACGTTAACAGACTTTTCAAGTAGCTATACTTGCCGCAAATGCATCCCAAGTCTTCAGGGCAAATTAATCTTTAAACACGCTTGCTTTTAAACCCTGTATTATATTTACAAAGGTACACTCACCAGAGGTGCCTTCTCCAGCTTCATGGTCCGGGAGCCGCCCTGGGAGAGTTGGGAGTGATGATCCAGGGTGATGATCAGTTCCTGGCTGCCGGGGAGAAGGGATTCTCTGCTTGCCTGCTGTGCGCTATCCTCAACCTCCTCATCCACAAAATCCTCATCCCTGTTGCGTGAGAGTCCCCCCTTACAGGTGTCCATGGACAGTGGTGGGAAACTGGTAGGGGTTCCCCCTAGAATTGCATGCAGCTCATCATAGAAGTGGCATGTATGGGGCTCTGACCCGGAGGGATCATTTGCATCCTTTGTTTTTTGGTAGGCTTGCCTCAGCTCCTTAACTTTCACGTGGCACTGCTGTGTGTCCCTGTTGTAGCCTCTGTCCATCATGCCCTTGGAGATTTTGGCAAAAATATATGTGTTTCGTCTTTTGGAACGGAGTTCTGCCTGCACGGATTCTTCTCCCCATACAGCGATCAGATCCAGTGCCTCCTGTTCGGTCCATGCTGGAGCTCTTTTGCAATTCTGGGACTCCATGGTCACCTGTGCTGATCAGATCGCCACACTGGCCAAACAGGAAATGAAATTCAAAAGTTCCTGGGGCTTTTCCTGTCTATCTGGCCAGTGCATCTGAGTTGAGAGTGCTGTCCAGAGTGGTCACAATGGAGCACTCTGGGATAGCTCCTGGAGGCCAATACCGTTGAATTGCGTCCACGCTACCCCAAATTCGACCCAGTGAGGTTGATTTTAGCACTACTCCCCTTGCCGGGGAGGAGTACAGAAATAGATTTTAGGAGCCCTTTAAATCGACAAAACAGACTTGGTCATGTGGACGGGTGCAGGGTTAAATCGACCTAATGCTGCTAAATTCGACCTAAATTCGTAGTGTAGACCAGGGCTTAGAGTAGGTTATGTCAGTGTTCCAGAAGCTGCACTGGCTGCTAATTTCATCTGAGAGTTCAGATGTAGGTTTTGGTTTTGGCCTTTAAAGCTGGGGTTTTCAGAGCATCTGACGAGAGTCTAGGTCTATCCACACTTCTTGTGCTCATATAATTACATCATTAGGGGTATGATTTTGTTTTTGGTTTGTTTTTTTTTACTAATAGTTATGCTGCCACAACCCCTAGTGTGGATGCAGTTTTATTGGTAAAAATGTGCTTATACTGGTATATCTTATTCCCCTTCCCAAACAGAATTAATCTATGCTGGTATAACCGCATCCACCTTAGAGGGCTGTACCATTTTAACTATACCAGAGCAGATAAAACAGTATATCTTTGGTGTGTGGACAAGACCTTAGGTACTTAAATCTCATTGAAACTGGAACTGTGCATCATACCAACTTAGACTGAGATTTTCAGAGGTGCCTGAAGCCCTGAATAGTTTGGGACCTGACTTCCAGAAAGAATGCCTTTCTCGTCACATGTTAACTTGTCAGTCAAGGTCATCTGTGGTGCTCAGGCTTTCAGCCCCCTGCTGCAGTGTGTTCTTAGTGAGGTGTCCCTGTGATCTTCCATAGCCCAAATTTTGGTGAGGTGTCCCTGTGATCTTCCATAGCCCAAATTTTGGTGAGGTGTCCCTGTGATCTTCCATAGTCCAAATTTTGTGATCGTCAGGATATTCTTTAACTTCCACCTGTCTTCTCACATTTTCCCTGTGGAGGGACTGGCCAGGGACTGATTGCAAGGCTATTGTACATTGGGGTGTGAAATGCTCTTGGGAGCTGGTATGTTACGAAGGAACATACTTTATTATAAACTGGGTGTCGTTTTGCTGCAGCATGGAGATGTCCACATGTGGTTGTTAGGATATATTGAATTCCATCATTTATGATGAACCTAAAATGCTGGAGGGTGTGGTATATAAACATAAATATAGATTTTTTTTTAATACGGAGAAAAATATACACATTTTCTCTTCTGTGTGTCTTTTTTAGATCGCACTTGTAAAGTATGGAATCTGGTAACTGGACAAGAGATTATGTCTCTAGGAAGTCATCCTAACAATGTTGTATCTGTAAAATATTGCAACTATACTAGCCTGGTCTTCACAATTTCAACATCTTATATTAAGGTGTGGGACATCCGTGATTCTGCCAAGTGTATTCGGACATTAACGTAAGTGACTTAAATCTCAAATGCAAAGAGCTGAATAATTCTTAATTTTAAATAAAATTGCATTAGTCTTAATAAGAGAAAGTGTAAAGATCATATTTTAAGTACAGAATATTATGGGACCGCAAAGAAACAAAATATAAGGGCTCAAACTCCCTGAACAGACTCCCATTGACTTTAAACTTGGACTTTTAGGGGTAGACCCACAGTCTCTAGGGAAAAGGAAAGTATTGTGAAGTTTTTCTTTTTCTATGTTCCACTGAGAAAAAACAGCTTTGCCTTTAACTTTAGGTTTTTTTCAGCTCTGAGATGGCATTTTGGTCTTGGTTGAGTGAGTTGAGTCTTTACACGATAGTTCTATTCAGTTTTAAAGATATGGGAGGGCTTTTTTTATGGGGATACTTAGAACCCTAACCAAACATGAATCTTTCTCTACCTTATCTTTCAATACAAGAGTTTAAGGTGAGTACCTGTATTCAGGCTAGTTTGAAAACACTGTTATTCAAAAGCCAGAGCTAATATTTGAAGGGAACCTCTTTTCTGAGTGAATTTAAAAATACCAGGATCTCACTTGAGATTGCATCTTAGTGCTGGCTAGTGGGGATGTGGAAATAGAGGTGGGATATGTGTTGCAGGAACTAGAAAGGAGATTGTATGAGTTCAGGGGAGAGAGCAAGGGGAAGGGTTTGGGAGAGAAGTTGGAGTGGCTGGGTTGATTGTGGGAGTAGCAGAGGAGGCAGCTACCAAGAACTGCAGCTGCCTTGAAGTTGATATCAGCTCTGCCAGCTTTGATCTGAGGCCTCTCTTATAGTATCACTAAAGGGTTAAGGTAATGAGGACACAACCCCTTTTGTTGCTGTTGTCTATATGTACAGTTATATGTGTTATCACTTTATCCACCATTCCACTGCAACCACCTGTAACGTGCAACACAGCAGTCATTTTGTATCAGCATAAATACACAACAGTTTTTAGGAAGAGAAATTAATTTATCCAATTAAAACAACAGAAACGTAGTGAGCGGAATGTAGTTACCTAAGCTGCAATTTGGCCAGAATATCAAGGTTAACATCTCCACTCTTGCAAAAATATGCCACTCAGTTTACCAGGAAGTTGGCATTTCCGATTGCACCATGACCCTACTGTTGTGCTGGGGATGAATCAACAGGCAGACAATCAGCATGTGTTAGAGAGAAGAATGCTGCCTCCTGAATAATCAGCACCTGGGTTTTTTCCTGAAAGTCTCCCATCCAAGTACTTACCAGGCTGACCTGCCTAGTTTGAGATCCCAGTCACAGGTCAATGTAGTACAAGTGCTTGTTGGTGCCAGCCTCTTTATGGATGCAGACTCAGTAAATATTTATTATAATATGTGGAAACGTCAATTTTCTTAAATCCAGGTATAGAGGGTAGTTTTTTGTGGATTTGCCTATATTATTCAGTGCTTATTTTTAAACAAAATGTAAGGTATATTTGAGAAGAGAGAAAGTAACTGTCTCTTTTTGGTAATATTCAGGTCTTCAGGCCAGGTGATGTCTGGTGATGGTTGTTCTGGAAGCACTAACAGAACAGTAACTATTCCTGCTGGAGAAAACCAGATCAACCAAATTGCACTAAATCCAACTGGCACTTTCCTCTATGCAGCTTCTGGAAATGCAGTAAGGATGTGGGACCTTAAAAGGTACATAACTAAGGCAAAAGATAATATTCTCTTGATATTTACCAGAATATATTACAAAGATAGCACCAGGATGCTTCGTGTTCATGAGGCAATATCAATGTCTTGGGCTGAACAAGCTCGTAGGTCGTAATCCAAGGGATTAATTTGTCCACACTATGGTTATTACTGACCCAATACAAGACACTCTGAAGTGATTGCCTAATCACTATTAGGCTGAGTCTTTGAATTAAACATTGACTTTTTAAATTAGTGGAAAAGAATAAAAACGGAGTTGAAAGCTGAATTTTAAATGAAAAGCATACAGCCTTGTTCCTTGCATACAGCCTTGTTTCTTAACTCCCCAGTCATTTCCCCTGCTTTCCTTCATTCCTTCTCTCCTTTCCCTGCTCCCCATCCCTGCCTTCCCAACAGGTCAGCAAACTAAAATGTGCATGATAGAGGGGGGAAAACTATAGAAGCAAATCAAATGGGGCTGTGAGATTGTGGAAATGGGTTTAAAAACCTTTTGACTCATTTTCTGCATTCCTTTCATCTCTCCTCCCTACTACCCCCAGGTCAGCAAAGCCTTCCCCTCAGAATAATGGTCATTGTGTTTGCACTGAGATAATCCCAGCCCCACACAACCCCAGTTCAGTTCTGAAACACAGCTCAGAACAAACACACATAGGTTGATACGACCAACCCTTACTGCCCCAATCCTGCCATGAGTTATGTGTAGGTAGCGCCTTCTTTAAGTGAATGGTGCCCTCTGAGGAGCTCATTGTAGGATCAGAACTATAGCAGGCACTTCGGCTGGTAGTGAGAATCTGGAGCATCAGGCCTATATGTAGCAGCTACAGTGGGAAGAAGAGTCATTTTCTGTTCAGTCAAAATGAGTCGGGAGGCAAGCAGTTTGAAAATGGCACAAGTGAAAATACAGATTAGAGTAGCCCATCAGGGTACGGAGACTTGCATATTTAAGATAGTTACTGAAAAATGATTTTGCTAATGCCTGCATTCAGACTAGTAGTGGCTGTCACCTAATGAGAGCAGCTGGATTTACATAATATATGGTAATTGAAAATAACCAGACAGTGGTTATGCAAATCAGAATACAGACACCCAGAAATAGTCAAAAAGCAAAGACTAGCTAAAGTGGAGATAATTGCCTGTAGTTAGAATCATCTGACTTAAAAATAGATTTTTCAAACAAGCTAAGCATGTATTTATTTACATTTACCATGATTGGGTATGCTTATTGGGTGAATTTCCATGTGTGGTGGGGGTGAGAAGGTGGAGAAGACATCTGGAAACCTTGTGAAGAAAAGAGCAAAAACGCAGAAAATCCATTTGTCCAGAAACTGTCTGTGCTATAAAACTGTACAAATAGATCATATTTTTCAGCATATCCAATGGAAGTAATAAACCCCCAAATCCCCACAGGGTCACACACTTTTGAAAATGGAGCTGCATACTCTCTGCATCCAAGTTTAAAGCTGGTTAAAAATTAAGAATATTCTTCATCACATTACCCCCACCTCACATTCACTCCTTTTCTTCTTCTTCTTAAAGATTCCAGTCTACAGGAAAGTTAACTGGTCACCTAGGTCCTGTCATGTGCCTTACTGTAGACCGCATTTCCAATGGACAAGATCTTATCATCACTGGCTCAAAGGATCACTATATAAAGGTAATACATCTTAGTATTAACATTTTCTCCTTTACTGTATTTTCACTTGACCAGCAGGGGCAGGGTTTATGATTAGTGTTACTTTCATTTTCTACCTTCCTCTCCCAACATCCCAAAAAATGGCAGCCCAGATGGAAAATCGTATATCATGTAATGCATATTAATATGTTTATTAATAATACCAATTTTATAGCACTTTATAGCACTAACGATGGCCCCATCTCAAAAAGTATAAAGCAGAAACAATTTGATGAAGGGCAACAGCAATTTTTAGACTCAGGGAAAGACTTTCTTATCAAGAGAAATTAAAATATTAGGGCAATATCAAAGGTGAGAAGATGAATAAGTAGTGACATAATAGATATAGACAAAATATTGAACTGTGTACAGAGGTTAAATCATAGAATCATAGAATATCAGGGTTGGAAGGGACCTCAGGAGGTCATCTAGTCCAACCCTCTGCTCAAAGCAGGACCAATCCCCAACTAAATCATCCCAGCCAGGGTTTTGTCAAGCCTGACCTTAAAAACTTCAAAGGAAGGAGATCCCACCACCTCCTTCAAATAACAGACCATTCAAGAACTCTCTTCCTGATGCACTGAATGATGCAGGGATCCTGAGGAGAAAATAGCATGTGATCATGTAATTAAATACTGTACATTATGCATACCCAGACAGAGGCAGAATTAAGGTTATGCAGGCAACGTTAATTCTAGTATTTTCTAAATTTTGAGTGCCTGACTTGGCCACCCAAATAGTTTCCTTTTAATGTCATTGCATTTGTATTGTAATATGTTGTCAGATTAAGCTGGAAAAAGGCCAGCAGGTAAATCCCATTTAATTTAGTGGGAAAGATTGTTATTCTCTTAAAGGGAGATTCTAAAATATGGATGTAAACTTAATTTATTTCAGTAGCTTGATGTGTATTAAAATATTAAGAACAGAATATACCACTGAAGTGAATGGTTTCAGAGTAACAGCCGTGTTAGTCTGTATTCACAAAAAGAAAAGGAGGACTTGTGGCACCTTAGAGCCTAACCAATTTATTTGAGCATAAGCTTTCGTGAGCTACAGCTCACTTCATCAGATGCATACTGTGGAAAATTCTGCAGTTTCCACAGTATGCATCCGATGAAGTGAGCTGTAGCTCACGAAAGCTTATGCTCAAATAAATTGGTTAGGCTCTAAGGTGCTACAAGTACTCCTTTTCTTTTCACTGAAGTGAACATAATCTTTAGATGAAATTAGCCTTACGTGTCTTTGTGAGACAGATGCAACTGTTCCATGAATTTCTAATTGAATGCCATGCATAATGACTTTTTTTAAAAAAAACCCCAAAGCTTTAATTCATTTAAGCTTGTTTGTTTGTTTGTTTGTTTTTACATCGCCAAGTAATCAGTTTTTCTTACTGTCAAGGTTATTTATTGTAAAGTGCTATTAAGGTAACTAAGTTGCATGACACAGAGCTTATTTGAATGGAGCTAGTGGTCTGTTATTTGAAGAGCCTGCATTCTGGGGCCCCGTTCTCCGAGAACTGGGAAGGAGAAAGGTACGTGTGGCTCAGAGGAGACATCAATACTTAAAGGGACAGAACACTTACAGAAACAAAATTTTCTGGAAATTACCACTTCTTCCTACAACTATCCACCTCTCAACTACAAGACAATGCTTCCACCCGTCTGTTCCTCATTCTGCTGCATGCTCCTTCCCTGAGCAATCAGAAATTACTAACAGGCTGTCTGTGAAGATACAAAGGCTGAGAGGAGAGATGTTCCTCTGCTACAAAGCAAATAAATACTGGGCATTGGTTATGTATTTGGACATATTTTTATAATACAATTAGAAGATTTATCCATTGATCTCCTAGTGAGTTAGCACTTTTGTATAATTCCCACTTGCAGTGAATTCAGTGAAGCTCTGCTACATTAATTGAGTGGGGCTCTGCCACATAATTTATGTGCTCCATGGTACCCTGGGTCTTGCCCATAAGGAATGAAACTCTCCAGCTCTTTCCCAAGTTTCCTCCTATAAATCATTCATGGTTGGTATGTCTACCCTGCAGTGCAAGCCCAGATTCAAACTCAGGCTCAAGCCTAACCCCTCCTCCTGTCTACACACAAATGATGCCAACTGAGGGTTTGGCTCAAGAGTCACAGATCCCATGGGAGTGGAGGGGCTGAGCCTGAATCAAGCTGGGACCCATAGTTCAAGCTCTATTGCTTTGCAGTTTAGACACAGTCTCACTGGACTCTTGCTCTGGAAGTTCACCAAAGGGATTCCTCAATCCCTCGGGCCAACTTTCTTTGTCCTTTGGACAGTCAAGTTTGTTGGACAGTCCAAGATTCCCTCACTGCACCACAAACAAAAGGCTAGAGCAGCTACGTTTTGGAGGGCACTAAGACTGGGGTATAGATGGTTGGACTCAGGCCTGCGTGAGTCCAACCTTTAAGGTAGGTATTGGAACCCGAACAATGACAAAATGAGTGTAGATGCTCAAGCCTAGATTAACAAACTCAGGGTCTGCTAACTTGAGTTTTGCTAAACCTGAGTTTACATTACATTATCCCTGAATATATTCACGATAGCTACATGGTATAGGTGAAATGAGTTCTCTGATTTATTTTGTTAATTGCCTGCCAAGAGAAAATAACATATCTGAATATTTATTGCTATTCTTGTTCCAGATGTTTGATGTAACTGAAGGGGCTCTTGGAACTGTTAGTCCAACACACAATTTTGAACCACCTCATTATGATGGAATTGAAGCACTTATTATCATTGGAGACACCCTTTTTAGTGGGTCCAGAGATAACGGAATAAAGAAATGGGATCTAGCTCAAAAAGACCTGCTTCAGGTAATGTAAAATCAGGTGGATGATCTGATAATTGTGCTGTAGTACTTTTGTGTGTATTTCATACTTTATAAATGAACACTCAGTTTGTGCCCAACCAGTCACTACCTACTTTGCTGCTGCTGTTTTTAATTTGTTAGGTAAGTATATTGGGCAAATGGACTGGACTTGCGGAGCTGCTCTTTGTACTAGGAACACCATTGCTTTCCCATTGCTGTAGTTGAAGTGGAATGTCAGAAGACTGACAGTGAAGAGGTTTGTACTCCATTAGTGGAGCACAGAACATGTACGTTAATTGGTTGGCTTCAAGAGAATTGTTATAAACACATGAAATTACATCCTCATGGAATATTCATCTTAACCTTCTTGTGGTCTGAATTGGTTTATTAACATCAGTATTGTGGGCAGTGTGGAGAATATTGAATTGAGGAGTAATTTGTGAACAAAATTTTTAGTATTTCCTAAGTAACAATTGTTATAAATCGGGTTTCAGAGCATTTTCATTGTATACCCTTGGTTTTACTTACAACTTCCAAAAACATTCTTTTTGTCTGAAAAGTTTTCTTACGTGGTCTCAACTGAAAAGTGCATACATATGTATGTGTGTGTAAAATTATAGCTATAATGTTTCAAAACATCTCTTTAGCTACATGTGTCTAGAAAAATATGTTTTTCACTCCTAAAAAAATTGTCATTTATTTTCAGTAGGATTAGGTTAAAAACAATAGAACTTTGAAGTGTAGCTTAAATGATTTTCAGTCTGGAGTATCTCCACAATCAAACTAAAAAAACGTTGCTTGGACAATAATTCTGAAAGTCATTGGAAAAATTAACCTCTGATCATGCTCAGTGGGTACCTGGTAGGATTTGTAGCAGAGCCTAACAACATCTTGGTTTGGTTTTGTTTTTTTCCTATGACATACTGCACATTCTTTGACAGACCTTTATTTAAAACATTTTGAGTGAGGTTCTGTTCTGCAGCACAGAACTGAGAGCCTCAGCGCTAAGGCAGCTTTAAGCTACCTTTTGAGACTTCCTGATTCTAGGCTGCTTCAGGGGCTGGAGAAGCCACTGACATTAGTGGATGCCTGTCTAAACCTCCCTGGGCTGCTGTATGGGCTGCAGCTCCACAAGACTCTGCTCCTATCGCAGAGCTTGAGGGAGTCCTTGAGACGAGACAAAATTATTTAGGCAAGTCAAAACTAAAGAAGATGTGAAAAGCAGCAAATCTGATGAAAAGAAATGCTTATTTTACACAGTGCACAATTCGTCTGTGGAACTGATTGCCACTAGATCTCATTCATGCCAAGTGCTTTGCAGAGCTTAGCAATTCTTGAAAAAGTATTGGACGTCTCTATAGGTATTGAAAACATCCACAGTTGTATCAGTAAGGATTAAAATAAACAGAAGTTATTCCTTCGGGGCATAAGAGAACCACTAACTGATGAGGTTAAGAAGAAACTTCCTGTGTGGGCAGGTTTTTTTTATAATTGTGTCTTGCATGGTTTTTGTGCCTTTCTATGAAATCACTGGTCAGATCTGGAATGGCGATTCCTATTTTCCTATGTTATGCAGTCTTAAGGTTGCACAGTTAAAATAGGAGTTAAAGTACAGAAATTCAGATTCCCACAATAACGTGTATTCAGCCATGTTTGTACGTATGTACATCCATATATTTTATAGCATACATTTTATCATATAAATAAAAAATATATTAAGCTACACATTTAACAACAAAAATGGGTAGAATATATATGCATAATATGATCAAATTAATGTTGAGAATCATAGCTTTTGCATTTCCAGACTCATTAAAGTATTGTGCAATGTGAACTTTGCACTGATATATGTGTTCACATGTATAATTACGTTAATGTTTGTAACCGTACATAGTGCACTCTTTCTCTATCCTATAGTGATTTACTATGTAATGAACTGGGTGTATTCCAGTATACCAAAGGCAATATATTTTATGTTTTCTCACATAGTATATATTTTGTTGGTTTATGCTCTATCATTAGTACATATCCTGTTATCTTTATAATTTAATTGTTAAAAAATTCAGAACAGCATGACAGAGCTCAAAAATGGTTAACCTTAACTTCTAGTTTTTTCCACAAATACTGCTTCAGAATATGTCATGCGTTTATCTGCAAATGTGATATGAAGGCATTGGGTTGAGTGACACAGTTGTACTGAATTTTAAAGTAAGAAGTGAAAAGAATTGATGTTGCTTTTGAATGCCTAAATATATTCAGAAAACAGTTGGAGACATTTTAGAAAGCAGTATGAGCCTGGACACTTAATCTCAGAGATTACTTATGCTTTCAGGTTTTTTGGTGAAGTCAGTAATATTTTGCTCTACCAAACGTCTCAGCCACTTGGGAGCTCTGTAAATAAGTTTAGCAATAATTTTATAACCTGATGGCGTATATTGTATTATATAACCTTTTCTGGCAATAAAAACACCTGGTTTGTAATGCTGTATGTAGTCTCATTGTGTACTACATGTTTTAGCTCAGCTCTGGACTGTTTTTGGCATGACTATTCCAGAGGGGGAGAAAAGTGGAGTCAGAAGCCAAAGCTAAAGTTGCTATAAAATTTAAGGGTGTTGGAAGTTATGGCCCAGTCCTGTTCCCATGGAAGTCAATGGGAGCAGGCTTGGGCCATTAGTTCACTGCTCGTGGTCTCAAATTAATGTTATTGGCATCCTGTTTGGGTACCTTTTTGCTTTCTGAATCAGCAGTGTCTCTCCTCAGTCAAGGAAGATTTTTAATAAGTGTTCCTCAAATCTATTTATAATGCATAGGAGGGAGTGGGGAACGGAGGAGAGGGGATGAGCTTTAGACAAACAGTTTCACAGTTCCTTACCTATTTATATACAGCCGGTAAGCATTTGCAGCTTTAGGGGTAATTTTCTTTAGTCTGAAATGTTTCTGCTGTTCCACAATTTGTTTTATATGCTTATCAGTAAAATGCAGAACCTGAACATTCAAATATACAATTATTCTGTATCTACAAGTAACTTCTCTTGAAATTCAACACGTATGGGCTGAGCAGATAGATATCAGAGTCAGTACTGTGCATAGTGGATTTTACTCCTGTTCTGCGATAACACTTAGCATTTCACACATTCAAAATTATGTACAAATGCTAACTAATTTTATTATATAAAAACTATGTGCGGTAGGAAAGCTTTATCGCTGTTTTGCAGAGAGAAAGTGAAGCAGAGAGATTGTGATGTTTGCATGACCACATACCTAGTCTGTTGCAGAGCTGGGAAATTGGGATTAGAACTCAGAACTTCCTGATGCCTAAACCTGTGCTCATTCCTGTGCCCACTCTGCCTTATAGCATGATTTGTGTATCATTTGTTTTTCAGCAAGTCCCTAATGCACACAAGGACTGGGTGTGTGCTCTTGGACTGGTGCCTGGCTCCTCTGTTCTTCTCAGTGGCTGTAGAGGAGGTATTCTAAAGCTCTGGAATGTGGATACATTCACACCAGTAGGAGAAATGCGGGGACATGACAGTCCTATAAATGCTATCTGCACCAACTCCAGCCACATTTTTACAGCAGCAGAGTGAGTTTGTGTTCTAATGTTTTCCATACATACTACTTTCTCTTTCTTGATGTGTAACTCAAATTCTGCACAAACAAATTAATTCAAAGCACTCACAAGTGAGCTAGTCACTTCACAGTAAAAGCAGAAAGACAAGGTCCATGCTTCAAATTGCTTACATTCTATGTAATACATTATGACAGGTTTCAGAGTAGCAGCCGTGTTAGTCTGTATTCGTAAAAAGAAAAGGAGTACTTGTGGCACCTTAGAGACTAACCAATTTATTTGAGCATAAGCTTTCATGAGTTACAGCTCACTTCATTGGATGCATTCAGTGGAAAATACAGTGGGGAGATTTATATACATAGAGAAGATGAAACAATGGGTGTTACCATACACACTGTATCCAGAGTGATCACTTAAGGTGAGCTATTACCATCAAGAGAATGGGGGTGGGAGGGAACCTTTTGTAGTGATAATCAAGGTGGGCCATTTCCAGCAGTTGACAGGAACGTCTGAGGAATAGTGGGGGGTGGCGGGGATAAACATGGGGAAATAATTTTACTTTGTGTAATGACCCATCCACTCCCAGTCTCTATTCAAGCCTAAGTTAATTGTATCCAGTTTGCAAATTAATTCCAATTCAGCAGTCTCTCGTTGGAGTCTGTTTTTGAAGTCTTTTGGTGAAGAATTGCCACTTTTAGGTCTGTACACCTACAAGATCTCTATCTCTACTGCATTCTTACAACTACAATACCCACCTGCTGAAGTTAAGAAACAGATTGACAGAGCCAGAAGAGTACCCAGAAGTCACCTACTAAGGACAGGCTCAACAAAGAAAATAACAGAACGCCACTAGCCGTCACCTTCAGCCCCCAACTAAAACCTCTCCAACGCATCATCAAGGATCTACAACCTATCCTGAAGGATAACCCATCACTCTCACAGATCTTGGGAGACAGGCCAGTCCTTGCTTACAGACAGCCCCTCAACCTGAAGCAAATACTCACCAGCAACCACACAACAGAACCACTAACCCAGGAACCTATCCTTGGAACAAAGCCAGTTGGCAACTGTGTCAACATATCTATTCAGGGGACACCATCATAGGGCCTAATCACATCAGCCACAATATCAGAGACTCGTTCACCTGCACATCTACTAATGTGATATATGCCATCATGTGCCAGCAATGCCCCTCTGCTTTGTACATTGGCCAAACTGGACAGTCTCTACGTAAAAGAATAAATGGACACAAATCAGACGTCAAGAATTATAACATCCAAAAACCAGTTGGAGAACACTTCAATCTCTCTGGTCACTCAATTACAGACCTAAAAGTGGCAATTCTTCAACAAAAAAACTTCAAAAACAGACTCCAACGAGAGACTGCTGAATTGGAATTAATTTGCAAACTGGATACAATTAACTTAGGCTTGAATAGAGACTGGGAGTGGATGGGTCATTACACAAAGTAAAACTATTTCCCCAGGTTTATCCCCCCCACACTGTTCGTCAGACGTTCTTGTCAACTGCTGGAAATGGCCCACCTTGATTATCACTACAAAAGGTTCCCCCCCCACCCGGCCCCTGCTCTCCTGCTGGTAATAGCTCATCTTAAGTGATCACTTTGGTTACAGTGTGTATGGTAACATCCATTGTTTCATGTTCTCTATGTATATAAATCTCCCCACTGTATTTTCCACTTAATGCATCTGATGAAGTGAGCTGTAGCTCATGAAAGTTTATGCTCATATCAAATAAATTTGTTAGTCTCTAAGGTGCCACAAGTACTCCTTTTCTTTTTGTAAAACATTATGGAGACCTCGGGCCATCCACTGCTAGAATATGGCATCAGAACATTCCTATAGACTAGGAGAGAACCCAAACTGTCATGCTTTTGTAATGTGAACACACGATATCTGTGTTAAGCAGAAACTCCGAATATGGCAACTTCTGACTGTCCTCCTTTAATGTCTTAACGTGAATATTCTAGTGAGTAGTGCATCATTAGGTAGAAGTGAGAAATGTCAATGATTAGTGACAAAAGGTCAGATCTTCCCATTGCACTCCCAATATCTAAGAGCCTGAGATAGAAAGATAGGCATGTTTAGGTAGAAGCAACATAGATGGAATCATTACTTTTGTGGAAAAATCAAACATACTGGAGACACCATAAACAAGAAAAGTATCTAATTCTAGAGAAAATGCAGACATTTGCATCAGAGCCTAGGCAGACAGTAACAAAGGTGAGCACAGGGCCTGCCAAGGCCAAAATTGTTAAACTCTGATGTTTTTTACTGAGGCACCCAACTTTAAGAAATACTGAGCTGCCACAGCTCATTGATTGGGAGCTGCCAGTGCTCTGCATTTATGAAAATCAGGCCACGTATATTAGGTGCCTAAATATGGGTGCAGGTGTCTCATTGTATGTATTTATGTTTGAAAATGTTGGCTATATACCTTTTGAAATGTATATCATACATAAATCTGATATTTGTATGTTTATTTAGATTTTAAATCATTAAAAATAGGCCTATCCCAGGCTCCAGGTACCCTTATGCCTTATTAATAACGCGATAAAAGCCTAGGAGTGTTGTTAATTCCAACAGGGAGCCAGGTACCTGCAGAAATTTCTTTCTTCATTGTTGTGGGAAGCAAAACCTTAGCTTTTGGCAAAAGCCCACTCCAACAGATGCCACACGTAGTATGCCCAAAAGGTCACCAAAGTTGGGCTATTTCAGGTCAGGGAAGGAGTAAGTTCCAGAGTTTAGATCCATGCCAGCTGACCCCAGCCTTTTATAAGGACATGAATATATGCCTAAGATATAGTATGTGAGGTAAGCAAACAACTATTTAGTCAAGTAATAGATAAGTCAAGGAGATAGATAAAATCTGATAAATATTTACATCAGGTTCATATCTGTATTAATACATTCTTCACAGATTATATGGCTACTAACATAATTCAGATCTTTTCATTTTTCTCAAAAGGTGATATTGATATGTTATTTAACATGTGTTGCACATGTTGAAAGGAAAAAACATTTTAAAAAAACCCTGAATCGCTTTACAAGAAGTCTCCTCCATAAGGATTATGGCACAGAGCTCCAGAATTAAGGCCCTTCCCTATCCTTGGTGACTGAACACCTTTTTATTTTGGCTGAAACTTCCTGAACTAAATTAGCTGGGATTTGGGCACGTAAATGGGTGCTTTGTCCTGGCCATTCAGGAAGAAAGATAAAATGCAATGTATATAGTTTTTAATTAGACCACAGCATTATTCGCTTAGCATATCTAGGAATACCTGGCAATAAATCATGCAGTGCAAGTCATCATTTTTTCCTTAATCATTTTTACCTATTTGGGAGGGCTACCTTTGTCCTCCCACCTTCCCAACCTGGTCCCAGCCAGCCTGCTGCTGGAACCCCACCGCTCTCCCTTCATATGATGGTAAAGAGGGAGGGTTATCTCTCCCTGCTGTACCAGACGTTAGAAGCCACAGTTCTTTCCAGCTTCCTTAGGGAATGGCTCCCCCTAATCCCACTTCCAACTCCTATTTATCAGGGAACTGCATCCCCTCTGTAACAAGCACCTGCTCTGGATACCTGCCACCAACTAAGTTGTGACATCTTGATGTAACCTTACCTACCTCATCAGGTCTCGGACATGCTGTGGGGAAGGTAAAAACACCCATCTTGCCTCTGCCAGTCTGGTAGTGAGGGAAGAATTCCTTCCCAGCCCCAAAACAAAAAGGAGACTAGCACAAGCCCAGAGCAGATCATAAATCCCAGTTCTCCTCTGATCCCATGAGTGGGATGAGGGGGGGGCTGCTGATCGGTAACAGAGAAATCCTTGTAGAATGTAGGGGTGTAAATATTCTGCCTCTCTCCCAGTGCATATGGTAGGTCAGTGCCCCTACCTGGTCCCACCACTTCCTGTTGCCCTTGGCTACACTCAGGTAAATCCCCTTTTCTCTCAAATGTAGTAGGGACCCTTAAAGGAGCCCCATCCTCCTTTGCCTGCTGCCTTGCTAAAGCATCTCTGCATTCAGTTGTGGTGAGCACATTCTCACCACTTGGTTCCTCCTGTTTTCTCCTGGCCTGCTCCCCTTACCATGCCCCAGTACTTTCCACTGCCTCTTAAAATAGCATGAATTCTACCCAGTGCAGACTGAGCCTGTTTCATTCCCTTCAACTTAAGCAGGATTCAGCCTGTCATAACTATAAAGGGAAGGGTAACCATCTTTCTGTTTACAGTGCTATAAAATTCGTCCTGGCCAGAAGCAAAACCCTTTCACCTGTCAAGGGTTAAGAAGCTAAGATAACCTTGCTGGCACCTGACCCAAAATGACCAATGAGGGGACAAGATATTTTCAAATCTGGAAGGGGGGGGAACAAAGGGTTTGTCTGTCTGTGTGATGCTTTTGCCAGGAACAGATCAGGAATGCAGCCTTACAACTCCTGTTAAGTTAGAAAGTAATCTAGCTAGAAATGTGTTAGATTTCCTTTTGTTTAATGGCTAGTAAAATAAGCTGTGCTGGATGGAATGTATATTCCTGTTTTAGTATCTTTTTGTAACTTAAGGTTTTGCCTAGAGGGATTCTCTGTGTTTTGAATCTGATTACCCTGTAAGGTATTTACCATCCTGATTTTACAGAGGTGATTCTTTTACCTTTTCTTTAATTAAAATTCTTCTTTTAAGTACCTGATAGATTTTTCATTGTTCTTAAGATCCAAGGGTTTGGGTCTGTGTTCACCTGTACAAATTGGTGAGGATTCTTATCAAGCCTTCTCCAGGAAAGGGGGTGTAGGGCTTGGGGGGATATTTTGGGGGAAGACGCCTCCAAGTGGGCTCTTTCCCTGTTCTTTGTTTAAAACACTTGGTGGTGGCAGCATAGGGTTCAAGGACAAGGCAAAGTTTGTACTTTGGGGAAGTTTTTAACCTAAGCTGGTAAGAATAAGCTTAGGGGGTCTTTCATGCAGGTCCCCACATCTTTACCCTAGAGTTGAGAGTGGGGAAGGAACCTTAACACAGCCCTTCACCTAAGCTATGGAACTTTTACAAGTTCAAGTGTTTTTCTAAAGTTAGGATTTAGTCTGCTCTTATAAATCTATTTTATGAATACTTTGGTACATTGGTTCCCAGACTCTGGTCTGTAGAGATCTGAGTGTTCATATGTTCCAGTTTCCAGCTACTACTTTTTAATTAAAAGACTTCTAACTATAAAGGAAATACTGTTCTAATGCTACTTTGCTATGTTAGTAATTTCTGCAGTTATGTCAGCAGTGTAGTGTGAAGTGCTGTGTTTGTACAGCACCTAGCACAATGTGGTCCTAGTCCACAACTGGAACTCCAAGGTGCCATGATAATACAAATAATAATAGTAACAATATGAATGGACGAGAAGGTGGTCCATGCTGTGAAAAAGTTGAAGAACCCATGCTGGTATACCTGAGATTAAGAATCTTATGCAGATGACAAATAGCTCTATTACTAAAGAGTTATGTTGGCTTTATTTCACTAGCAATATATTCCCCTATACAAAATACTTAAGTAAATATCTGTGTTCAAACAAACAAACAAAAACCCGACCTGACACTGATGCTGGCTTGAGGCCATGCTTACATAAAGATCAAGAAATGTCTAGGACAAAAATATATATTTAAAACCAACTTGAAGTAAATTGACAAGCTAAACATTTCCAGAAACTTGTTTTTTTTTTCTTTTTTGCTCACTTTTTCTGTTTGATACCACAAATGTTTTACAGTGATCGAACTGTGAGGATCTGGAAAGCTCGCAACCTGCTAGATGGACAGATCTCTGATACTGGAGATGCAAATGAAGATATTGCCAGTAATTAAACATGAATTGAAATGATGGGCACAAATGAATACTGTGATAAAATGCTGTGTGTTCTTAGTGCACTTTGCTGTGCATTTACTGGGTAAACACTAACAACTGGAATAAACTGGAAAATGCAGCTGAACCCAACTGGTAAATATGTGTTGTATTCTACTAGCATTGATATCCTTAGAACACTTGTCCTGTATACTGTATTTAAAAATAGCCTATTGGTAATATACTTGAGTTTCCCTGATATATATATCTAATGGCTAGATTTGTGTGCATATGTAACACTTGTAATTTAAACAAATTGGAAAGTAATCTGCTCTAATAACAGTCTCAAACCTGTAACCTGAAATACAAAACAAAATACTCTTGTATTTCACTCTCTCAGACATTATGATGAGCTTCTCTGTATCTTGGGATAACATGGGAATGATGCATACCGTACTAAGCCTTTAATTAAACTAGACCTTGGTTTGAGATTATAAAAGGCTACCTATATTGATGTTATAAAAGCAGACTGAATAAAATATCTGAGAAAGTTGTTAGTGTGACAGATATTTTTGATATGACTGTTTCTGGCTAACAGCAAATGCTGTATGATTTGTGTTAATGTTAACATGTACTCTTTTTGACCAAAGTTGTGTAGCTGTGTATATTCTGTGCTCAGGACTAGAACTAAATTGCTGTTAAATTGTTATGTTTTATTAGTGCTTTGCCTATATTCTGTAATGAACAGTATTCTTAATGTCATAATAGAAGTATATCTTAATCTATTTTTCTTATGAACTTGTTTTTATCATCTCACATTTTCTTTTTTAACAGCAATTTGTCATTCATTTTTATCTAATTTTATATGCTGCTAAAAATATTTCAGATGCACTATGTTTTGCAAACCTTGGCAGTGACTATGAGAACTGTACCATCGACATTTGGAAAAAGCTATGTAAATAGATGGATTGTAAAAAGAGAATATCTTATCTTGTGCCTATGTGGATTTTAAAATGTTGCAGAGTGTGAATATTGAATGAGGATGTATAGTTTATCCAGCTGCTCCAAATATTAATTTGTAAATTCTGCGAGTTTTAAAAGGTTATGTAGATTAAAAAACAGTGTTTGGATTTTTTTTTTTTTGGCGGAAAATATCAGCCTGTAAATTGTGGCTTATGTAGGTGATGCTTAAATAAACATGTGACTGTGAATTATTTCTCTGTGCATTTTTCACCATTCTGTCTGTAAAGAATGCATTGTTAGAGTACGCTTCCTGACGCCAAAAATTTTACATTTTTTTACAATTTTACATTTTGCATTTTTACTTTTTTTTAATGCAATAGAACAATCTGATGAGTAAAATATTCCATAGATTCTACTTCTATATGGCTTCATTGTTCTAATTTCCTATTATTATTTATTATGTGTGTTACAATAACACCTAGGAACCCCATCAAGGATTAGGGCCACATTTTGCTAGGTACAGTACAGACTTGTAACAAAGCAGACATTCCCCACCCCGGAGAGCTCACAATCTAAATTCTAGACACTACACAACAGGACAACAAAACACACAAAAGCCTTGAAGTTTTCTATTAATTTTTGTTAAATGAATTTCCCATCACATTAAATCAATTTGAAAAGTAAATGAAAATTCATAAATCTTTTCAATAATCTTCATTTACTCTGGTTGAGACTTCCAAAGTATTAGCATTGTTTGAGTTAACAGTTGTGTTCAGGTTGTTGGGAAGCATTACTTACTCTGGGAGTTTAAGCGCTCATTCTGACTACCAAAAGGGTACGTGCTCAAAAGATTTAGGACCATATCCCACCTTCCCATGTTAAATCCCTTAGGTGGCAGTTATGTGTGTATGAGTGAGTGTGCCCTCTAGTGTCTGGTCCACAGAGAGCAGAAGGCACCTGGTACTACTACCATCAGCTGCAGGAGTTCATCTGTAGCTTAAATTGTACTAGAGACCTGTGGTTTTGGAGCTTGAAAGTTCAGGGTTCTAATCCCAGTACCCAGTTAGGGGTGTGGATTGGTGGATGTGAGATTTATATAGTTATTGCGTACTCTGCAGAACACATTCATTACAAGAAGGCCCTGGAGACTATCGTAGGTCACCCTCATGCTGTCTGATTAATGTTCCCCCTCAGTGGGACAGTTGGTGAGGAGAGGCTGGGGGCAGAGCCATGAAAGCCTAAAGGTCCTGCCTGATTTTTGAAGTCTTCTGTCTGGCAGACTAGAGGAAAGCATCCAGCTCTTTAATTTTAGTTTACTTTTAGTTTTTAGTTACCAACATGTTTTACATTCTGTATCTTTATCCAGTAAAAAAAAAACAGTACCTGACATGTGTAGAAGAGCATGTGTTTTGGTTAATCTCATGTCAGATACTAATGTTTGGAAAATGTTTGCAGTGTCTCAAATTACAGATATGCCGATGTAGCTGTCCTTGTGTTGCCCATTATAAAAGGTTGACATACTGTGTGTACTAATTCTACCTGTCTGACCATGAAACAAATCAAGAGTCTTCAGTTTTTTGCTGTTCTGCTTGCAGGTCAGTACAGATGACATTTCTATTTTGCAATAAGCAGTTTTCAGAAGCTGAATATAGTGTCTGTAAATACAAAGTAACTACATGGGGAAGAGATCAGGCATTTTGTGTATGGGAGAGAATGGTAGAGGGAGAAAACAAAATGGAAGTAGATTTGGAAACCATCTCAGGCAAGGCTGCAATGGAGATAAAGCAGGACTGGGATGTCTGTTCAGTGCTGCAATTAGAACCTGATCCAACAAGGCATATGTCTAACTCTGTGCATGTGAATTGTCACACTGAAGTCAGTGGGACGACTCACATGCTAAAATTTAAGCATATACTTAAGTACTTTGCTCATTTGAAACCTAAGACAGGGAAGGCAGCCCCAAGATAAGTTTGCCCAGCTCCCACTTCTGAGGCTGGGAGCTGCACCCACTTATACTAGAGATTTGATTCAGTCTAGAGCCTATTTAAGGGAGAAAGTTGGAGCGGATGTCATAGGAGCCTCTGCACACCAGGACTAGCTATGCCATGTAATGTACCTTTTAAACATGCAAATGATCCCAGCGTGTAAGCTGGAGAAAATGTGGTTACACTCATCCTCCTCAGGGATGTGGTTACACTCATCCTCCTCAGGGATGCCTAGTAGCAGCAGCATTTGCTAACCTAGTTTCTAAAAAAAAAAGAAAAGAAAAATCAGAAAGAGGAAACATTTAGGAGAAGTTTTCATATTTATATTTCAAGGTACTTATTTTCAACATCTGTTTCCATGGAAATTATCTTGAAAAAGCCACCAGTGGGCAGCAAAAGCTCTTACTAATTTCAACTGCTGATTTCCAATTCCAGCCTCTACTAATGTTTATACAGAAACTGCCAGCAAAAATGAGCTGAAGGTTTTAAAACAGGGAGGCATAAAAAAAGGGGGGGAGTCTCCAATGAAGTGGGTTTTAGCCCACGAAAGCTTATTCCCAAATAAATGTATTTGTCTCTAACATGCCACAAGGACGACTTGTGGGTTTTTTTGCTGATACAGACGAACATGGCTACCGCTCTGAAATCTTTGTTTTTGTTTGTCAAGTTGCTCCTACCTCATTTGCACCAAAACAGTCAGAAATGTGTCTGAGAATCAGCACTTGCGTGAGAGAACCTAATTGTGCCTTTCCGCACCTGAGACTTACAAGGTTTGGTTTTCAGAATCAGCTATGGACTCAGTGCTTCAAACTGGCAAGAGAAATTATTTTTTAAAAAATGTTCTGACACTGACAGAGTCAGAAATTTTGCCAGGGAGCAAGTTGTGCTTTCATACTGCCCATTTTATAAAGCATTTCAGCGTGCAAATAAGTTAGTATGGCTCTAGTCTGAAAAAACACTATGTAATCTGACAGATTTGCTATTCTTGTGTATTAAATCATGTCTGCTGACTTTAGGGGTTAAACACAAGCCTATTTTTGCATTTTAGCTGAACTAACAAGCTAAGATGAAATGAACTGGGTTCATTCCACCTTGTGCATAGAATCATAGACATGTAGGACAGAAAGGAACCTCAATAGGTGATCTAGTCCTGTCCTCTGCACTCAAGGCAGGACTATGTAATAACTAGACCATTCCTGACAGGTGTTTGGAGGTTTTTAAAAACAGGTTAGATAATGATGGAGGTTCCACAACCCCCCTGGGCAATTTGTTCCAGTACTTAACTACCCCGACAGGAAGATTTTCATAATGTCCAACCTAAATCACCCTTGCTGCAACCTCCATTGCTTCTTGTCCTATCCTCAGAAGTTAAGGAGAATAATTTTTCACCCTCCTCCTTGTAACAGCCTTTTATGTATTTGAAGACTGTTACAATTTCCCCCCTTCAGTCTTCTCTTCTCCAGATTAAATAAACCCATTTTTTTCAATCTTTCCTTATAATCATGTTTTCTAGACCTTTAATCATTTTTGTCACTCTCCTCTGGACTTTCTCCAGTTTGTCCACATCTTTCATCAACAGTGTTTACTGTGTTACGTTCAGATACACCTCTGCAAAGCAACAGGCAGCAAAGGGGTTGCACATTTGTCAGTGGGGGCCAGAATTTGTAACCCATGTGGCTGAATAGGGTATAAGTGAAGACCTAAGTTTGGCCTGTGGAACATTTATTGATGCACATGGATGGAAAGAGCCTTGCTTGACTCTGACCAACAGGTAAGTTTTGCAGGGCTGGCAGTTAAGTTAGGATCCAGAAAGTTGTTTCCTTTCCCCTAGACTCCCCCATCTCTCTTCCTGAAAATTCTAGAGGCAGTTCAGACTTGTTCCTCAGGCCTAGCCACATCCTTTCTGCCAGATTTATCTCCAGCAGTGGAAACTGCAGTTTGTCACCATTGTGTCACCAATCCTGCCTTGTCCACTGCAGTCCTAGTATTTAAGCTGACTTTGGGGCCAATAACAAGCAAATCTCCCAACCCCAACCCTCCGTGCTCTCCTCTCCCTTCAGGAAATGACTTTTTAGGGGTTTTACTCCCCCTGAACAGGGCCACCTGTCGAGCTCATTCCCTCGTGTGTTTCTCCCTTCCTGCATCATATACTGGACGGAGCAAATCAAAGGTAGAGTTGCTCCTTCCTCAAGGAGCCGTAGCAGGGGAGTTTTACCATGATTGCTTCCAGCCCATATATTCTGAGCAGCCAGTGAAGCCTCGTTGAAGCCTTTGCATCCTCCCCACCAGCCAAGACTCCTCAACAGACATCTTCACAAAGGCAGGTCAGTCTTTTTCATCTCTTGGTAATCTGCAAACAGGATCTTCATCCTTGATAAGGGACTCTTTGGGTAGTAAGTTCTAAACTGCCCTGAATCCCACAAGCCAACCCATCTCTAAAGGGGAAAGCCTCAGAGTTCCATCCCAGTTCTTAAGGGGGTGGTGGAGTCTGTGCATAAGGAGTCTGGCATTCTTTCTAATTCTCCTTCCCAAGGGGAATATTTGAGTGCTCGTATGAATGTTTTTACTTTCCAAATATATATATTGGATGAAGGGGGTGGGGGAAAGATATCGATCCCACCCTGGGCAAGACAGGGTTAATGAGCTACCCCATCATGCCACACCTTTCAGAGAAGTCAGACTTGGAGAGAGGAAACCAGATGTGATTCCAGATGAGACGAAACTCATAAATTGTCCCCCCTCTATAACACTTACAGAGAGATATGCACAGCTGTATGCCCCTCCCACCGGGTATTATTACATACTCTGGGTTAATTAATCAATAAAAAGTGATTTTATTAAATACAGAAAGTAGGATTTAAGTGGTTCCAAGTAATAGTAGGCAGAACAAAGTGAATTACCAAGCAAAATAAAATAAAACATGCAAGTCTAAGTCTAGTACAGTAATAAAATGAATACAGATAAAAACCTCACCAGTTCCAGTAAGCTTCCTTTTACAGACTAGTCTCCTTCTAGTCTGGGTCCAGCAATCACTCACACACTCTGTAGTTACTGTCCTTTGTTCCAGTTTCTTTCAGGTATCCTTGGGGTGGAGAGGCTCTCTCTTTAGCCAGCTGAAGACAAAATGGAGGGGTCTCCCAGGGGTTTAAATAGACTTTTTCTCTTGTGGGTGGAGACCCCCTCCTCTATCCTATGCAAAGTCCAGCTCCAAGATGGAGTTTTGGAGTCACATGGGCAAGTCACATGTCCATGCATGACTCAGTTTTTTACAGGTAGCAGCCATAGGTCACATGCTACCTTGAACGTCCTTGTCAAGGTTCCTTCCCCACTCTGAACTCTAGGGTACAGATGTGTGGACCTGCATGAAAACCTCCTAAGCTTACTTTTACCAGCTTAGGTTAAAACTTCTTCAAGGTACAAATTATTTTTCCCTTTGCCTTGGATTTCCACTGCCACCACCAAACTTTATCTGGGTTCCTGAAAAACCGTAGTTTGGACACATCTTTCCCCCCAAAATCCTCCCAACCCTTGCACCCCACTTCCTGGAGAAGGTTTGTTAAAAATCCTCACCAATTTGCATAGGTGACCACAGACCCAAACCCTTGGATCTTAGAACAATGAAAAAGCATTCAGTTTTCTTACAAGAAGACTTTTAATAGAAGTAGAAAAGGAATCACCTCTGTAAAATCAGGATGGTAAATACCTTACAGGGTAATTAGATTCAAAACATAGAGAATCCCTCTAGGCAAAACCTTAAATTACAAAAAAGACACACAGACAGGAATATTCATTCTATTCAGCACAGCTATTTTCTCAGCCATTTAAAGAAATCATAATCTAACGCATCTCTAGCTAGATTACTTACTAAGTTTTAAGACTCCATTCCTGTTCTGTCCCCGGCAAAAGCATCATCAGACAGACACAGACCCTTTGTTTTTCTCCCTCCTCCCAGCTTTTGAAAGTATCTTGTCTCCTCATTGGTCATTTTGGTCAGGTGCCAGCAAGGTTACCTTTAGCTTCTTAATCCTTTACAGGTAAGAGGATTTTTCCTCTGGCCAGGAGGGATTTTAAAGGGATTTACTCTTCCCTTTATATTTATGACAGTCCTCAAGTAGACTTCTTGTGGGAATGGGAGCATTCCAAGATCTATTGTCCCTTAAGTGCTTCTTGATTTGCACATTCCTTTCTCAAGAAGCTGATGAAATGCTTTACAAAGCATTACTTAAAAATGCTTTACTTAAAAATCAAGCCAGTGCACAAACAATATTTATAACTTCGACTACAAAAATGATACATGCATACAAATAGGATTAATAGATTTAGTAGATCATAACCTTTACAGAGATATGTTACATGGCTTACCTAGCATAAAAAGTATTCTAGTTATGTCATATATACATTCATAAGCATATCTCCATAAACCCTTATGGGGGGTATCGTCACACCAAGTGTGGAGGGGCTTAATGTGGGGGTGATCCAGGTATTGGTTGAGAGGGTTCTGTATGGGGCAATCTGGGTGCAGGTGGCTCAGTGGGGGATCTGGATGCACACAGGCTTGTTGGGAGGTCCAGGTGAAGGTGGTTGGGGCTCAGCAGCAGGCATGGTCTGGGTGTGTGTGGGGGGGGATAGAGCTCATCAGGGGTGTGTGGGTGAAGAGTTCCAGATGCTGGGGAAGTGGGGCTCGGTGGGGTGGGGATCCAGGTGTGGGTGGCTCATTGGTGCAGTCCAGGTGCAGGGAGAGTGGGGATCATCAGTGGATTCTGAGTGCGGGGGGTTCGGCTCAGGGGTAGGGCCTGGGTATGAGGGAGTCTGGATGCATGAGGGTTGGGCAGATTGGGGAGCATCTCCCTGCACAGGTATCTCTCCCCCTACAGGTGAGGAGCAATAGGTGTAGGAAGCGGGGTGGGGAGGGGAGGGAGGATGCAGCCAGGGGAGAAATATGGGGGTGGGTTTGACGTGGCCCTGGATGCTGTGCAAGGGAAGAGGAAGTCTCATCCTCCCCAGCCTAGCCTGGACTAGCCACTAAGCCTAGTGCAGGATAGGAGCCACTAGCTAGGTCTTCCCCAGTCCTGCCTCCTGGCCCACAGTGATTTACTTCTCTGCTGGCTGCCCTGGGCACCCAAAACATACTGCTGGGGAGGGTCACGTGATTGCTCTTATGACTTCCCTTTGCTTCCCTATCAGAAAGTCATTTTTCTGTGGGAAAGCAAAGAAATCTGCAGGGGACATAAATTCTATGGATGTGCAGTGGTGCAGAATTCCCCCAGGAGTAACCAGTGGAAATGCATCCTTGGTAAAGCAATCATGGGAAATTTCCCAAAAGTTGTCAGTTTAGACAATACTTAACTCTCATTCCTCTCCCACACCTTGCTCAGGAATAAACTCAGGAATCCTGGAAGGTTTTGAAGTGAATTTATAATCTCGTTCCTCATCCGACCATTCTATATTTTAAACTGCTTGTAAGAGGCGGATGTAAATATTGTCATGTACACATTTAAATGGAGACCACTAGGTCAATAGTATAGTCAAGCTACATATGTAGTAAGGTCTTCAAACTTTTAAGAATGCAATAGTCTACATTTAAAATTTAGATACAGAAGCTTTAGTCATTTAAGATAGTTTTAATTTTGAAATGAAATAATCACCAAAATATTGTTGCAGTAATTTAGAATAATGGCCTTTAATTATGATCAGGGCTTAGTAATGAAATTCCCATATGCTAAATCGAGAGTAGATGTTTTACATGCAGTAGGTTTATTCCCCCTTTTTGTAATATTTGTTAAGGCGCTACTTGTTAACGCTATAGATTCCCATTGTTGCGAACCCCTCTTTATGTGAGTAATCCCATTGATTCCAGTGGGACCCACTTGCATGGGAGAGGAAGTGCAGGACTGGACCAAAAGAAATAGCTAGCTAGGTAACATTCTCTTTGTAAGGTTATGAGGATGATTAGCTTAGTTTTGGTTTTCTTAGTGATGACTAACTACAATAATACATGGAGTGGAACATACAGTAGGAAGGTATACATACACAGCATATGAAAAGATGGGAGTTGCCTTACCAAATGGGGGCGGGGGTCAGTGCTAATGAGCCAATTCAATTAAGGTGGAAGTGGGCAATTCTCAACAGTTGACAAGAAGGGATGGAAATCACTTTTGTAGAGCTAATGAGGCCAATGTAAACAAGGTGGCCCATTTCAAATAAGGTCTGTGAGAGTGAGGGATCGCCCTTCAGGATAGGTTGTAGATCCTTGATGGTGTGCTGGAGAGGTTTTAGTTGAGGGCTGTCACCTACACTCTCACAGACTTTGGGAAACAGGCCAGTCTTCACTTATAAGACATCCTCCCAACCTGAAGCAAATACTCACTAACAACTACATACCACACAACAAAAACACTAACCCAGGAACCAACCAGGAACCAACAACAAACCCCAGTGCCAACTCTGTCCACATATCTATTCAAGGGACACCATCATAGGACCTAACCACATCAACCACACTATCAGGGGCTCGTTTACTTGCACATCTACCAGTGTGATACATGCTATCATGTGCCAGCAATGCCCATCTGCCATGTACATTGGCCAAACTAGACAGTCTCTACACAAAAGACTAAACAGACACAAATCTGACATCAGGAATTATAACATTAAAAAACCAGTAGGAGAACACTTCAATCTCCCTGGAGACTCAATAACAGACTTAAAAGTGGCAATTCTTCAAGAAAAAAACTTCAAAAACAGACTCCAGTGAGAAACTGTAGAACTGGAATTAATTTGCAAACTGGACACCATCAAATTAGGCCTGAATAAAGACTGGGAGTGGATGGGTCACTACAAAAACTAATTTTCCCCTGCTGATACTCACACCTTCTTGTCAACTGTTTGAAATGGGCCACCTTGTTTACATTGGTCTCATTAGCACTACAAAAGTGATTTCCACCCCTTCTTGTCAACTGTTGAGAATAGCCCACTTCCACCTTAATTGAATTGGCTCATTAGCACTGACCCCTCACTTGGTAAGGCAACTCCCATCTTTTCAAATGCAGTGTATTTATACCTCCCTATTGTATGTTCCACTCCATGCATCTGATGAAGTGGGTTTTAGACCACAAAAGCTTATGCCCCAAAAAAATTTGTTAGTCTCTAAGGTGCCACAAGGACTCCTCATTGTTTTTGTTGATACAGACTAACACGGCTACCACTCTGAAACCCATAATAATACAAACATACTACTAATAAAAGGAGTACTTGTCGCACCTTAGAGACTACAGCTCACTTCATCGGTTACATACAGTGGGGAGATTTTATATACACAGAGAACGTGAAACAATGGGTGTTATCATACACAGTGTAACCAGAGTGATCAGGAAAGGTGAGCTATTACCAGCAGGAGAGCAGGGGGGGAGGAGGGGAAACCTTTTGTAGTGATAATCAAGGTGGGCCATTTCCAGCAATTCACAAGAACGTCTGACGAAAAGTAAGGGAGGATATAAACAAGGGGAAATAGTTTTACTTTGTGTAATGACCCATCCACTCCCAGTCTTTATTCAAGCCTAAATTAATTCTATCCAGTTTGCAAATTAATTCCAATTCAGCAGTCTCTCACTGGAGTCTGTTTTTGAAGATTTTCTGTTGAAGAATTGCCACTTTTAGGTCTGTAATTGAGTGACCAAAGAGATTGAAGTGTTCTCCAACTGGTTTTTGAATGTTATAATTCTTGACGTCTGATTTGTGTCCATTTATTCTTTTACATAGAGACTGTCCAGTTTGACCAATGTACGTGGCAGAGGGGCATTGCTGGCACATGATGGCATATATCACATTGGTAGATGAGCAGGTGAATGAGCCTCTGATATTGTGGCTGATGTGATTAGGCCCTATGATGGTGTCCCCTGAATAGATATGTGGACACAGTTGGCAATGGGCTTTGTTGCAAGGATAGGTTCCTGGGTTAGTGATTTTGTTGTGTTGTGTGTGGTTGCTAGTGAGTATTTGCTTCAGGTTTGGGGGCTGTCTGTAAGAAAGGACTGGCCTGTCTCCCAAGATCTGTGAGAGTGATGGGTCATCCTCCAGGATAGGTTGTAGATTCTTGATGGTGCGTTGGAGAGGCTTTAGTTGGGGGCTAAAGGTGATGGCTAGTGGTGTTCTATTATTTTCTTTGTTCGGCCTGTCCTGTAGTAGGTAACTCTTCTGGCTCTGTCAATCTGTTTCTTCACTTCTGTAGGTGGGTATTGTAGTTGCAAGAGATCTTTCTAGAGATCTTGTAGGTGTTTGTCTCTGTCTGAGGAGTTGGAGCAAATGCGGTTGTGTCATAGAGCTTGGCTGTAGACAATGGATCGTGTGGTGTGGTCTGGATGAAAGCTGAAGGCATGTAGGTAAGTATAGTGGTCAGTGGGTTTCCAGTATAGGGTGGTGTTTATGTGGCCATCGCTTATTAGCACCATAGTGTTCAGGAAGTGGATCTCTTGTGTGGACTGGTGCAGGCTGGGGTTGATGGTGGGATGGAAATTGTTGAAATCATGGTGGAATTCCTCAAGGGCTTCTTTTCCATGGGTCCAGATGATGAAGATGTCATCAATGTAGCACAAGTAGAGTAGGGGCATTAGGGACCGAGAGCTGAGGAAGCGTTGTTCTAAGTCAGCCATAAAAATTTTGGCATACTGTGGGGCCATGTGGGTACCCACAACAGTGCAGCTGATTTGAAGGTATACATTGTCCCCAAATGTGAAATAGTTATGGGTGAGGACAAAGTCACAAAGTTCAGCCACCAGGTTTGCCATGGTATTATCAGGGATACTGTTCCTGCCTGCTTGTAGTCTATCTTTGTGCGGAATGTTGGTGTAGAGGGCTTCTACATCCATAGTGGCTAGGATGGTGTTTTCAGGAAGATCAACGATGGACTGTAGTTTCCTCAGGAAGTCAGTGGTGTCTCAAAGATAGCTGGGAGTGCTGGTAGCTTAGGGCTGAAGGAGGGAGATTACATAGCCAGACAATCCTGCTGTCAGGGTGCTAATGCCTGAGATGATGGGGCATCCAGGATTTCCAGGTTTATGGATCTTGGGTAGCAGATAGAATACCCCTAGTCAGGGTTCTAGGGGGGTGTGTGTGCAGATTTGTTCTTGTGCTTTTTCAGGGAGTTTCTTGAGCACATGGTGTAGTTTCTTTTGGTAACCCTCAGTGGGATCAGAGGATAATGGCTTGTAGAAAGTGGTATTGGAGAGCTGTCTAGCAGCCTCTTGTTCATATTCTAACCTATTCATGACGACGACAGCACCTCCTTTGTCAGCCTTTTTGATTATGATGTCAGAATTGTTTCTGAGGCTGTGGATGGCATTGTGTTCTGCACGGCTGAAGTTATGGGGCAAGTGATGCTGCTTTTCCACAATTTCAGCCTGTGCACATCGGCGGAAGCATTCTATGTAGAAGTCCAGTCTGTTGTTTCGACCTTCAGGAGGAGTCCACCCAGAATCCTTCTTTTTGTAGTCTTGGAAGAAGGTCTCTGTGGGTTAGTATGTTGTTCAGAGGTGTGTTGGAAATATTCCTTGAGTCGGAGACATCAAAAATAGGATTCTAGGTCACCACAGAACTGTATCAGGTTCATGAGGGTGGAGGGGCAGAAAGAGAGGCCCCGAAATAGGACAGGTTCTTCTGCTGGGCTAAGATTATAGTTGGATAGATTAACAATATTGCTGGGTGGGTTAAGGGAACCACTGTTGTGGCCCCTTGTGGCATGGAGTAGTTTAGGTAGTTTAGTGTCCTTTTTCTTTCATAGAGAAGAAAAGTGTGTGTTGTAAATGGCTTGTCTAGTTTTTGTAAAGTCCAGCCACAAGGAAGTTTGTGTGGAAGGTTGTTCTTTTAAGAATATCCAGTTTTGAGAGCTCATTCTTAATCTTTCCCTGTTTGCTGTAGAGAATGTTGATCAGGTGGTTCCGCAGTTTCTTTGAGAGTGTGTGGAACAAGCTGTCAGCATAGTCTGTGTGGTATGTATGCAGGTGAACAAGCCTCTGATAGTGTGGCTGATGTGATTAGACCCTGCACATCTACCAATGTGATATATGCCATCATGTGCCAGCAATGCCCCTCTGCCATGTACATTGGCCAAACTGGACAGTCTCTATGTAAAAAAATAAATGGACACAAATCAGACGTCAAGAATTATAACATTCATAAACCAGTTGGAGAACACTTCAATCTCTTTGGTCACTCAATTACAGACCTAAAAGTGGCAATTCTTCAACAGAAAAACTTCAAAAACAGACTCCAGTGAGAGACTGCTGAATTGGAATTAATTTGCAAACTGGATACAATTAGCTTAGGCTTGAATAAAGACTGGGAGTGGATGGGTCATTACACAAAGTAAAACTATTTCCCCTTGTTTATTTCCCCCCCACTGTTCGTCAGACGTTCTTGTCAACTGCTGGAAATGGCCCACCTTGATTATCACTACAAAAGGTCCCTCCCCCCCCCCCACTCTCCTGCTGGTAATAGCTCACCTTTCCTGATCACTTTGGTTACAGTGTGTATGATAACACCCATTGTTTCACGTTCTCTGTGTATATAAAATCTCCCCACTGTATGCATCTGATGAAGTGAGCTGTAGCTCACGAAAGCTTATGCTCAAATAAATTGGTTAGTTTCTAAGGTGCCACAAGTACTCCTTTTCTTTTTACTAATAGTAGTAAATATACATCAAATTCAATCATTAAAATGAAACAGGGGATTTTTAGCCTTTGTTTAAGGGCCGATCTCAGAGCAGCCTTGACTGTGAGCCTTGACTCCAGAGTCAAGGCTGCACGCCTCCATAAAAATACTATTTATTTCTTTATCCACTATTTGTCTTCAGACAAATATTTCAAATCTACTCCATCTTCAGCTGAGAACAATAGGCACTGGGCAAAGTAACAACACATAGCTGCCTACATACAAGAAACCACAGCAGGAGGAATAATTACAATGGCCCTCCAAAAAATCCACATCTGGGTAATAAAAATACAGCACATTGTTCTTGAGGTCTAGAAAAACTATATTCTCTTGTTTGAACAATGAAGATGCTGCGTTCAGGTCCCATCCATCACAAGCGTCATGCGTTCTAGCTATAGCTACACAAAAGCAAGTTGCATTATTTCATTCTGAACTCCTCTGTGGTTTTGATGCTCACTGTCCGTTTCCTTTCCTGGTTTAGTTTTAGCTCGGCCTTTTCACTCAAGCACATGCCCAACAACAATCTCTGAGGACCTTCGGCAGGACTGTCATCCAGAACCTGGAGCTACTGAAACCTCCTGCATAAGTCGTGGCTGCCGGTGGTGTGAGACTAGTGCGCCGAATGTTCCATTTTGCTTCTATGACTCAGTTGAAGATCCATCTTGCCCTAACAATGTTCCAGTTCAGAAACGCATTGATTGCCACCCTCAGCTTGGTGCCTCAAAAGAGGCATGTGAGGCAAAGGGCTGCATTTGGTGTTCTACAAAAGTCTCCAATGCCCCCTGGTGCTCTTTCCCAGAAGATGGCCTATATGGGTACTCTCTGTCTGGGCCGCTGCAAAAGACAGCTAAAGGCTGGAGGTAAACTTCACCATTGCTTGTTTAAGTCTTTAGTCATTCTTTATGCATTCACATTTGGTTGGACTGCCTAAAAGCTATGTACCGTTTTGGGTTCTGATTCTAGAATTCATTTATAAATGCATAGGCATAAATTTTCCCCACTCCCCTTTTGTAGAATAGCTGGACCTTCCACAAGAGGGTACAAGATGATGCTATCTAGCTGAATTTTGGGGGAAAATATCCTCCTTTGCCCACCCCAACAATATCTATTAACAAATTCATGATTTATGGAAGTTCTAGTCCAGGAAGATTTGCTATTGGTTAATAGAACTGAATCCTTTCCACTGTTTTGCCCTGTATATGGGTGTTCTTGTGCTTAAGCACTTTGGTGTGTGGTAATTAAGTGTGTTTGTAGGTTAATGCTGATGAAACGTAATATCATGATGTCACTGTTCGGCAATGATATTTCTTCTGTTGCCATGGATGTGGAGTTCCAGACGAAAGACCGACTCAGGTTTAAGGTAAGTGTTAAAAGAAAAAAAAAATTAATCCAAGTAACTTAAGCTAACTAACCAGCCAATGACTTTGTGCCTACTCTCACGCTGATTTAGATTTATGATCCTAATAGCCAACGATTTGAAGTTCCACTCAAGATTGAATCTCCATCCACTGCTGCTGCTGACACCAGCTATGACATCGAGTTTATAAATCAGCCCTCCTTTCAGTTTAAAATCATAAGGAAAAGCACAGGAACAGTGCTGTAAGTACAAGTATATTAAGATTGTTTTGTGTAGAAAATAAGGAAGACAAGATGAGAATGATTTTGCATACCATTGCTTGTTCAACATGGCGAACAGAGAGAAATGATCCTTCCTCTCACAAACGTGAATTTTGTGTGTGTGTGTGTGTACACACATGGCATCTAGTAGATTAAGGTGTGTCCCATTAGGAAGTGGAGTCCTATCATAGTGCTTACTATAAACATAAAGATATATACACATGCAAGAGTTACTTAAACATTAAGGAAAGATTGATCAGAGAATCAAGATCTGTTCCTTATCAAATAATAATCTAGCTGGCACTGCATGCTGTGTGTCTGCAATGTAATAAATTATTGCCAAGGACTAGTGAGTTTGGAGGTCCTGCATTTCTGGATGCCCAACCTGAGACATCTTAATGGGGCCTGGTTTACAGGAAGTGCTAATCACTCACCCTCTGAGAATTAGGCTCCTGTAATGTCTTAAGCTGGACACCCATAAACACTAATCACTTTTCAAAATGTAGGCCCAAGGAAACTAGAGAAATCATGATAAAACAGTGCAAAAATATTAGTTGAATTGTACAATTTGTGCAGTGTATTTTTTTTAAGGAAAAATGTCCATACATCAGCAAACACCACAAATTTTGTATTGTCACTTTCCAGCCATTCTAACGTCATAAATCTCTTCTTTGCTTATTTTCCACTTAATGATGGTTACCAAGATATTTGTATGGAATGAGTAACTTACTCCTTTCTAATCAGCATGCTCTTGCTGGCTTCATTTAGTGAGGCTACAATCCGGTGTTATCATATGACATCATATGATTGGTTGTTATGATGTATTAAGATGTCACAAACTGTACTGTGGTATCATTAGATGACTCAGGTAGCAGAAGCAGGAAATATAGGTCATATAAATATATGTACCCTAGGCATGAGAATGTTGGGAGAGAAAATGCAGAAAAAGTATGTTTCTGCTCACAGGAATTTTTATGTCAAGCACATTTTCAGAAGTTTGTTGAAATGTGGCATTGGTTATTTCTATCCATAATTTCTGTAAAATTGCACCCAAAAACTTAAGCCTGAATATTGAAAACAAAACATATAAAACCCCATTTCTTTCAGATGTTTGTTGTTAAACAGACTCAGAATATAAACATTTTGCTGGCAAGAAATGGAGCGTCACAATTTATGGGGAGGAGACTGAACATTTTCAAAACATGTTTTGGTTGTTTTCACTAAGTGTTACACCCTCTTGTGTCTCACATCAGGAATTTGTCCTTGCGAATACAGCTTATAAAATATGTTGAGTCTGCAAATGTAAATACTGGGCTTTATTTTTAATTAGCTGGACGCTCTTCTAAATAGCTATCTTGTGTGACATCTTTTACAAGTTTCATAGCCAACTTTGTAAAAGTGTTTTGTTTTGTTTTTTAACAGGGTATTGTAAATTTAGTGTTCTATGTATCAGTGAGATAGCAAAAAATTTGCTTATTTCCTCATTTAGAATTAATGGCTTTGTGTTGATAGCAGGTTCCAGTTAAAAGTCCAATTTTCCTGTCTTTGATCCAAGAGATTATCTGTGTAGCCCTTTCTGTTGTAAGGATTGATTAAGGCTCATTAATTGGAATTATCATATGTGAAGTGAATGCTTACTGAAAAATTACTACAAGCTGGTTCTTTGGGTCTCAACTTGAGATACCTGCAGGATTTATTTTCAGGGGTGCTGAGAGCACACAATTCCAGTGGGAGCTGTGGGTGCTCAGCAACTCTGAAAATCAGGCCCTATTTGGCAGGTTTTCAAAAGAGCTCCTTGTAGATCCCATTGTTCTCAATGGGAGCTACTGAGAGCTACGGGCATTTGAAGACCAGGCAGTATCTGTCTAAAAAGGGACTCCTAAATATAGTGAAAAGAAAAGGAGGACTTGTGGCACCTTAGAGACTAACCAATTTATTAGAGCATCAGCTTTCGTGAGCTACATACAGACTAACACGGCTGTTACTCTGAAACCTAAATAGAGCGCTCACTTCTGAAACTTTGGGCTTAATGACAGTGTAAGCTCTGTGAAAGAATGGGCTGTGTTGAAAGAAGAGGAAGATAGAGGGCAGCCTTGGCTAATGTCTGTATCAATAGTTCAGATTTCAGTAGAAATCCATTGCTGTTAAAAATTGCCACTGGAAAAGCATACGCTGTGTTACCCCAGGCGATGAAGCTCTTCTGGAATCCACCCAGTTAAAAAAAACGATTAAATGTTAATATTGCCATGGTTAATGGTTTTATCCGGCAACTGAAGACAATACTATTAATGAAACATTATCACTGCCGAGACTGATGTTTGCATATAGTGCATGAGAAAGGAAAACGGTCTGCTTCTGGGAAAAGGCACAGCAAGTTGATTATAGATGGGAGGGTCTCGTTCCAGCAGGAAAAGATTCCTCTCACAGCTGTACCCCCTTTGCAGCTGAATTCCCTGTGTGATTAACAAAAAAGCACCTCTTCACACATCCGAGCTGATCTAAATGAGTGAATTTGGATGCTGAGTAGTATCTCTTTGTCCCAATATAGGGATTTACACTCACCACTTCCATTAGAGTTCAGGAGAACTGTGTGTGTATCCTTCTTTCAACATGTTAATTTACTCCATACTTCCTGATCTGGAAGCCATGATGTTTATTTGATAGTAGCAACTGTCTCTACAGCAGGGAATGTTATGAAATTATTCCCACTGCACCAGTGCAGCCGGAGCAGTGAGAGAAGCAGTGGGAGCCATAGTGTAGAAGACACTCCAGTAGCTTCTGGCATTTTTACCACTAGGTTATTTAAACCTGGTGAAAGCAGTTTTAACAACATGTTGGTAAAAACAGGTCTAGCCGTATGGGAACCTTCTCTACATTAGGGCTCCCACCAGTGGTAACATAGGCTCAGCTGAACCAGTGGTAAAATCCTATTGTGCAGAAAAAGCAGAAGAGTCCAGACTGGTTAAAGCAAGAAGCCTATAAATGGAGCAATCAGTTCTTTCTGTCCTGTCCCTTTTGCTGCTGCAGGAACAACCATCCAAAAAGCTTTGTCTAAGAAAATTACTCATTGCCGATGATGGGTGTGAGCAATCAGTGCAGCTGAACGGGTGCCAGGCATGTCTCCATGTGTTGCCAAGGTCAGAGCTGTGTTCTACACAGCTTCAGAAGCAGTGATTAAAACTCATTTCTAAAATTGTGCTGAACATGGTTTGGTCATTGCCGTTGGACTTTGCTGGGCACTGGTTGATGACACCCGTTGTTAGCAAGTGGAAATTTTCTTTGTCCGTTCAAGACTACGCTGTGACCCAATGTGCTTCTGTCCTGCTGACACAGCCTTGCAAAAAATTGTCTGTTACCAAAGCTGGCAACTCAGCTGGGCCTTCCCAAGGACCCCTCTATTTAGCTTAATTGGGGGGTCTATTTTAAGCCTACACCCACTGCTCATATGAAAATGAACCTTATCACCCTGCTAACCATGTGGAGGAGACCCTGTGTTCATAGCCCTTTCCACTAGGAAGTGAAGGGGTCAGATGCTTGGTGGCATTTTTCCTGCCCTTTCTCCACCATATTTCAGCATGGGGGTGGGGGTGGGGGTGGGAGGAAGCACCCAGGGGAAGTAGGAAGAGGGACAGGTGTAGGGCTGGAAGAGATTGCATCATTCCCCCCCCCCCACCTGTCAGTGAAATCCATAGTAAAGGTAATATAGCTCCAGGTTTTAGCACAGAGAGTCACCTCCTGGGAATCACCTCTCTCAGAAGTTCTGGGGACAGGCAGTGACTCAGGAAGAACCCTTTTTAAGACACAAAACACCCTGCATATCCAGCTGCAGCAGATCAAATCCCTGGAATCCCAATAAAGAGTTGATCTGATCATTAATCTCTCTGTAAACACCAATATTGCTCAAAGTAATCAATAACAACAAACCAGGCCAAATTACACGAATCCAAGCTGTATTCCCAGCATCTCAGTAGATGGTAAATGGTGTCTAGACAACACAAATCCATATACACCACTGTAGCTTTCATGGGTCCCTGCTGAAAGCTTTTCCATTGTAAAACTATCCCAACTTTTCATAAACCTGTTCACATAGAGCACTTTATCTCTGTCAGCAGCTTTTCATTTTTGGACAACCACACTAACAATGCTTAGAAGTCCCTATAATCCCACAATTCCTATAGCACAATGCCATGAATGTAATCCATGTAGAGTTAAGTACATTCTGTGCTGAAGAACCACTGTGGATTTTTTGTTAATATCTATATTTTTATTTCTCATCCATCATTTCTATACCACAGTCTCTGTCCCAGATGCAATAGATGTGTATTTATGCTTTAAATTCCGTCACAGTGGATTAGTATGATAGATGAAGAAGAAGAGGATATCAGGCCTGTTGTCTTGTCCGTAGAGTATAAAAATCCCTTCCAGCTCTGTCATATGTGTACGCAAGGTCTCCTTACAGGGAGTTATTTAATGTCATACTTGAAAATATTGCAGGTGGGAGAGGATGGAAATTTAGGGGATATATATGTTCCTGAATATTATTTACAGCCATTACTACAGCTCTTTGTACTATGTGGGAAGCTTTTGTGAGAGGTGTGAAAACATCTGCTCAGGGCCCAATGGCAGTCAAAATAGCTAAGAAAATGTAAGGGTGTTGTAAGAGAGGGGTAGAAAATAAAACTGAACAGATAATGCCATTATATTACTCAATAATATGGTGTCATGTTGAACGTCATATTCATTTTTTGTCATTCCATGGGTACAGCAGCAATAGAAAAGAGCAGGGCAAATGATCAGAGGCATAGAATGGTTTCTCTTTGAGGAGATAGTAAAAGGCCCGGGGCTATTTGGTTTCAGCAGAGATGAACAACAAGCAAATACCAAACAGATTTAAAAGTGTCAAATTTAAAAATAACACAAAGAAATAATGTTTTACACAACGTATAATTATCCTGTGGAGCTTGCAATATATTATTGAGGCAGAGAGCTTGGTAGGATACAGATTTGTATAATAAGAACCAGCTATAGTCATACCAGTTAATTAAAAAATTATAAGGGCTATCAACCCAAATGACTCAGAATATAAACCAATTCTCCTACAATATTACCAAAAAACTTCCTCCGCAAACAAGTTTCATGCCTTCCTCTGAAGCATCTGGCACTGGCTATTGTTGGAGACCAGGATACTGGACTAGATGGCCCATGTGTCTGATCCAGTTAATATATGTGCTCCAAACAATTTTTCTTGCATGATAGAATAAGAATAATGCAAGACAGAGCATCTTTCCAAGCCAGTCAAATATTCTGTTATCTCTATTAAGAGCATTCAATTCTTTGTTAGTTACCACACTTCAGAGGACATGCAACAAATAATCAAATCCTAATCAAGATTGTCACTAATTTCAAAACTGCTGCTGCAGAGTTCAGCTGGCTTTTGTATTGATTCTTGTAGTAAGCACAGACACCATTTCTCATGAGAAGATTTTCTAGAAGGGAAGCTATCAGAATGATTTCGAAAGCTATTGTCTCAAACTGCAATTTTGCTGAAAGTAAAATAGGCAAATTGTGTGCAACTTGTGTAACTCATATTTGCTTCCAGTTTGTAACAGCCATTATTCTTACAGGGTATTTTTGGAGTTATAATCATTACGATTTTTATACATGGGTAAGGGGGATGTAGGTAATGTTTGCCTAATTCCTTTTCAAAACAAAAATGCAGTTGTCTGGGTTATTGCACTTCTGGAAAATGCTCTGATATGATGATGATGGGTGCAGTAGAAGAACCTGAACAGAACAGAATCAATCATTGTAACTACATTTTGTGATTAATTATCAAAAGTGGTATTAGCTCAGCAGTTGTTGAACTGTGGTCAATGGACCACTAGTGTTCTGTGGAAAACCTGCTGGTCACACGATGCTAACAGTCCTCCCTGCTTCTTACTAACTCACATGACAAGAAAACTAGAAATATACCAATCTCTTTCTGAGTATTCCTCTTCCAAGTCATCAGTGTCTGGGGTTGCCACAAGGATGTTCGATGATGAGGGAACTGGAGAGGAGGTGGCTCCTGAGTCATTTTCAGAAATTCTTTAGGAACCTCATTGAACGTCCTCGAGATTTAGGCTCCTAAATTCTAAGTGGCTTTTTAAAATGGGATTTAGGCTTCTAAATCACTTAGGTGCTTTTGAAAATTGTACCCAATCTCTCTACTAAAATGGGGTCCACACATCTCTGAGGGTTTATAAGACATCTTAGTAGCACCAGATGTTCATTTACATGTAATAATGTTCTTGGGCCAGGGGATCTTTTTACATTTAATAATTGCTTGGATTTCAAGGAATAAGTGACCATATTTCAACAAACTTGATTCCGTTGACTTTTAGTCATACTTGAAATGCCACAAGGTATTATATAGTCCTCCCTTAAATAAACCAAGCATTATTTCATTTGTTTATTTTCAAAGGCATTTCACTGATCCATTATAGTTACACTTTGATCTGGTAGCACAAAGGGGACCTACTGTTTGTTCTCGTGCTACAAGCTTGAATGCCAGCCAGAAATGCAAACTTCATGCTGTCCCTTTGGCTCCTGAGTCAGTCTTCTTCCAGATGAGACACTATAAATAGAAAGGCTTATTCTTAAGCCTTATGCACAGTGTTTGGAAGGGAGCACATGTTTTCAGAAGTGATACCTAAAGGAACGGCAGCTCTACAGTTAGTATGCATTATCAGAGCTATCAAAATACCTTGGCCTCCTCATACTTCCAAAGATTGGGAAATACAATAGAAACCACTAAAAGGTTAATATTTTCCAAACATTTTACTAGGGAGATCTCCTGAGTTGAGGGAGATGCTCTGGTATTCATAGACAATGCTGTGTGTAACTGATGGCAAATGCTGAATTGTTGATGGTGAATATTGTATCTGAATTTTTTAGACTTTTCTCCCATGTAGTAATCTCTCAAACCAATCAATTTATGTGAAAATACACAAACTTCTTAGACTGACCTTATTCGTGGAAAGGGGGCTGGGTATATTTTTCAGTGTACTATTGTACTTAGTAAGTAATTTTTTAATGAGAATCAAGCACATTCCTACAAACACTGTATGATTTTATATTCCCTTCTGTTTTGTTGGCTTTCATCCTGCTTTAAAGCAGATTGGAGTAAACAAACACTGTCACAAGGCAAATATAACATTTTTATTTTATTGTATCCAAAGGTTTTTAGAGTGATAAAGGTGGGTGTCTCATTTAAATGGTCATTTTTTAATCTAAATAACCCTCAGAATATTGCAGTGTTGTAAAGTAATGGATCTTGGCAGCTTACAAAGTTAATGTACTAGTGGGGCTCAAGGCTGTAGAATGCTTGGGGAGGGGAGGATTTAAAGGGAAGTCCTGCCTTTTTGTCTTTTAAAGGGGAGAAGGGAAAAAAGAATGCAATGGCAGCAATCAGAAGTTACCTAACATTAAGGAAAAGAGAGAGCAGAGGCTTATTTAGGGAAGTTCAACATATGGCCATGAAGTAGCTGAATACATAGTAAGTTAATAAAGAAAACCTGGTGTCCCAATACACGAGCCGCTGTGTTTCATGTTCCATTACAGCAAATACTTGTAATCCCTTGGTAATGCTAATTACTTTCAAATCGGAAATGTCAGTGTTTGAATGCAGATACCAGGAAATATGAAACCTCATGTTCTCTGAGTAGGCATCACATAGAGTGCTCAATGGGCTAAGGCAGTTATTCAAGGTCTTCCCAACATCTTTCCTTCTGGCTACATTTACTTTTTAGTTCTTTGACCATCCTTTTCTCCGAACATTGACACTGGAAACCCAGTACCTGACTGAACTGGGTGATCATGTTAGTTTTGCCTGGCACACAGCCCATGAGCTGATACCTATTCCCATATAGGGTAACTTTTCACAGAAAAGCCTTGGTTTTCAAAAGGGTTCCTTTTAATTCTTGGTGATACTTTATACATATTTCCAAGGAAAAAGAAAAAATCACCTTTCCCAGTGGCTTGGGGGTTTCCATTGGCAAAGGCACGAACATGATGTGTAACAACTAAGTCACCAGTGGCAGAAAATCCTCATGGGTCCAGCTTGTTAGAACTGCAGTACTGCCAAAACACAGAGGCCCAATAAATACATTGTCTTAATTTTCAATAATTGCTTGGTACACTTGGCTTCTCCCTCTAGGCCCAAACTGTACCTAACCCTTGCATAGGTGCAGTAGACTGGGGAGGGAGCAAGGAGCCTTCCCATGCCCCATTGCAGCTCTATGTAAGGGCAAGAGTCTCTGCTCTCCCAGTGATGGAGGATGCAGCCTGGGCACTGCCTGGAGTGCAACATAGGCCCAGTTGTTTAACCCAACTCTCTTTCCCACAACAGTAAAAAGTTTGTCCCAGGGTAAGAAATATAAATTCGGTCTGGTGACAACAGTATAAACCCCGGCTCTCAAACACGATAGTTTATAGATGTGCTACAGTAAATGGCTATAGTACTATGCTCACTGCTAATACACAGAACCTTCCACATAATCAGTTTTGAAGGAACAGCAATGGACACTGTGTGGAGTCAAGCACAGGAGTTTATTACGCACAGCACTGGCGGAGTATCACTTTGCTTATTAGGCTCAGAGGCACTGCCCAACAATTAATTACAATAGTTTATATAGGGTGCCATGGGTGGAGAGAAGTGACGGGGAGGGAGTTCCCAAGCCCCTGGACAGGTTCTAGCAGCAAGACGAGATAAGCACAATAAGCCAAGGGTCTAAAAGATTACACAATGGCTCCACCCATGGCTCAAATTAACATATTGCTAACACATAGGTAATTACCCTTAAACTATTTCTATTAAAGTATATAGGTTAAATCCTAATTTTGGGGTCCAGGGGAATGAGGTAGCAGCTCTCCAGTTGACCAAGAGGTACATTCCTGGAGATTTAAAGCAAAAAAGTAATAATTAGTATTTAACAATAACAATTGTTTATAGTTTTATCCTTGCATTTCTGTGAACTGGGATTGGCATACATCTGTGAGTGGAGGGTGTCATTACTCATGTCAATCATGTTAGGCCTCTCCCTGAACTCTGTTCTGGCATCTGAGGGGTATTGTACCACTATCTCCTTCCTGCATCAGGGAGTTAACTTTGAGGCCCTTCTTAGCGTTTTATGTGTCTATAACTCGCGCTAAGGACAGCCAATTACAGCTCACCATCTGGAGTCATGCTGACTCCACTAATCGATTTGAAACGCACAAGGTTGTCTGTCTACCCCAGCTTTCTCTTAGCCACGTATTGTTCTTTGTTAGCTAGCCCTCATGCCCCAGGCCAAGCTGTGGACTCCAGGCCTATATGAAAAGTTCTTAACAGAAATTGTAGTTAAGAGTTTACATCTACATTAAATGGATTATGGCCCCTCAGTTTATGGGCTAATTTGGTATTCCATTTAATTTTACCAAAACCGCTGATAACAAATAATTCATATTAAAGGATTTAATATTTATATTTGTATTTATATTCACACAGGAAAAAGGCGCACATTTTAGCAGTAAGCATAGTTAACCACTGGAACAATTTACCATGGGTTGTGGTGGATTGTTCATCACCGACCATTTTAAAATCAAGATTGGATTTTTTCTAAGATATAAGCACTGGCCACTAGGAATTACTTTGGGGAAGATCCGTGGTCTGTGTACACAAGAAGTCAGACTACATGATCACAGTGGTCCGTTCTGGCCTTGGGATCTATGAATATGTGAAAGTACCTCCACTACCACCTTCTGTGGTTTTGGTTCTTTTATTTTAATTTATTGTAACGAAATCACAGTTCTTATATACATACATAAGTATGGCATTCATGTCATATAGCGGTACAATGTACTTTCAGAGTATGTATACAGCTCATTATAGCATTAGTAACAGCAAACATGAAGTAACACCTAATTAAAATGTGTATTTGTCCATAGATGATTCAATAGAAATAAATGCATAAAACTAATGAAAGAAACCAGAAAAAAATCATAAATATAAAAATATCTATAAATGTCCTTTGTTTAGAACAAATTTGATCTGTTTATGCGGGTATTATAAAGTCACAGATGAGAGAAAGCTGTCGTTTAAAGACAGGTTTCAGAGTAGCAGCCGTGTTAGTCTGTATTCGCAAAAAGAAAAGGAGAACTTGTGGCACCTTAGAGACTAACCAATTTATTTGAGCATGAGCTTTCGTGAGCTACAGCTCACTTCATCGGATGCATACCGTGGAAACTGCAGAAGACATTATATACACAGAGACCATGAAACAATACCTCCTCCCACCCCACTCTCCTGCTGGTAATAGCTTATCTAAAGTGATCATCAAGTTGGGCCATTTCCAGCACAAATCCAGGTTTTCTCACCCTCCGCCCCCTCCCCACACAAACTCACTCTCCTGCTGGTAATAGCCCATCCAAAGTGACCACTCTCTTTAAAATGTGTATGATAATCAAGGTGGGCCATTTCCAGCACAAATACAATGCCATCCACAGCCTCAGAAACAACTCTGACATCATAATCAAAAAGGCTGACAAAGGAGATGCTGTTGTCATCATGAATAGGTCGGAATATGAACAAGAGGCTGCTCGGCAGCTCTCCAACACCACTTTCTACAAGCCATTACCCTATGATCCCACTGAGAGTTACCAAAAGCAACTACAGCATTTGCTCAAGAAACTTCCTGAAAAAGCACAAGATCAAATCTGCACAGACACACCCCTGGAACCCCGACCTGGGATATTCTATCTACTACCCAAGATCCATAAACCTGGAAATCCTGGGTGCCCCATCATCTCAGGTATTGGCACCCTGACAGCAGGATTGTCTGGCTATGTAGACTCCCTCCTCAGGCCCTACGCTACCAGCACTCCCAGCTATCTTTGAGACACCACTGACTTCCTGAGGAAACTACAATCCATCGGTGATCTTCCTGATAACACCCTCCTGGCCACTATGGATGTAGAAGCCCTCTACACCAACATTCCACACAAAGATGGACTACAAGCCGTCAAGAACACTATCCCCGATAATGTCATGGCTAACCTGGTGGCTGAACTTTGTGACTTTGTCCTTACCCATAACTATTTTACATTTGGGGACAATGTATACCTTCAGATCAGCGGCACTGCTGTGGGTACCCACATGGCCCCACAGTATGCCAACATTTTTATGGCTGACTTAGAACAACACTTCCTCAGCTCTCGTCCCATAACGCCCCTACTATACTTGCGCTATATTGATGACATCTTCATCATCTGGACCCATGGAAAAGAAGCCCTTGAGGAACTCCACCATGATTTCAACAATTTCCATCCCACCATCAACCTCAGCCCGGTCCAGTCCACACAAGAGATCCACTTCCTGGACACTACAGTGCTAATAAACAATGGTCTCATAAACACCACCCTATACCGGAAACCTACTGACCGCTATTCCTACCTACATGCCTCCAGCTTTCACCCTGACCACACCACACGAACCATCGTCTACAGCCAAGCTCTGTGATACAACCGCATTTGCTCCAACCCCTCAGACAGAGACAAACACCTACAAGATCTCTATCAAGCATTCTTACAACTACAATACCCACCTGCGGAAGTGAAGAAACAGATTGATAGAGCCAGAAGAGTTCCCAGAAGTTACCTACTACAGGACAGGCCTAACAAAGAAAATAACAGAACGCCACTAGCCATCACCTTCAGCCCCCAACTAAAACCCCTCCAATGCATTATTAAGGATCTACAACCTATCCTGAAGGATGACCCAACACTCTCACAAATCTTGGGAGACAGGCCAGTCCTTGCCTACAGACAGCCCCCCAACCTGAAGCAAATACTCACCAACAACCACATACCAAACAACAGAATCACTAACCCAGGAACCTATCCTTGCAACAAAGCCGGTTGCCAACTGTGCCCACGTATCTATTCAGGGGACACCATCACAGGGCCTAATAACATCAGCCACACTATCAGAGGCTCGTTCACCTGCACATCCACCAATGTGATATATGCCATCATGTGCCAGCAATGCCCCTCTGCCATGTACATTGGTCAAACTAGACAATCTCTACGTAAAAGAATAAATGGACACAAATCAGACGTCAAGAATTATAACATTCATAAACCAGTCGGAGAACACTTCAATCTCTCTGGTCACGCAATCACAGACATGAAGGTCGCTATCTTACAACAAAAAAACTTCAAATCCAGACTCCAGCGAGAAACTGCTGAATTGGAATTCATTTGCAAATTGGATACTATTAATTTAGGCTTAAATAGAGACTGGGAGTGGCTAAGTCATTATGCAAGGTAGCCTATTTCCCCTTGTTTTTTTCTACCCCCCCCCCCAACGTTCTGGTTAAACTTGGATTTATGCTGGAAATGGCCCACCTTGATTATCATGCACATTGTAAGGAGAGTGGTCAGTTTGGATGAGCTATTGCCAGCAGGAGAGTGAGTTTGTGTGTGTATGGGGGTGAGGGGGTGAGAAAACCTGGATTTGTGCTGGAAATGGCCCACCTTGATTATCATGCACATTGTAGGGAGAGTGGTCGCTTTGGATAAGCTATTACCAGCAGGAGAGTGAGTTTTTGTGTGTGTGTTTTTTTGAAAAAAAAAAAAAAAAAAAAGAGGGGGTGGGGGGGTGAGAAAACCTGTATTTGTGCTGGAAATGGCCCACCTTGATTTTCATACACATTGTGAGGAGAGTGGTCACTTTGGATAAGCTATTACCAGCAGGAGAGTGAGTTTGTGTGTGTGGTTTTTGGAGAGGGGTGGGGGGGGGTGAGAAAACCTGGATTTGTGCTGGAAATGGCCCACCTTGATTATCATACACATTTTAAAGAGAGTGGTCACTTTGGATGGGCTATTACCAGCAGGAGAGTGAGTTTTTGTGGGGGGGGGCGGAGGGTGAGAAAACCTGGATTTGTGCTGGAAATGGCCCATCTTGATGATCACTTTAGATAAGCTATTACCAGCAGGAGAGTGGGGTGGGAGGAGGTATTGTTTCATGGTCTCTGTGTATATAATGTCTTCTGCAGTTTCCACGGTATGCATCCGATGAAGTGAGCTGTAGCTCACAAAAGCTCATGCTCAAATAAATTGGTTAGTCTCTAAGGTGCCACAAGTACTCCTTTTCTTTCTGTCGTTTAAAGACATGGTCTTGTGGGGTACCATGCACTCTCACATCTGTTAAAGTCAGTGATCTATCTCTGATCCAACCCTCAGCCCTGATCCAACAAAGCATTAAACATATGCTTTAGTTTGAGCACACAAGTAATCCCATTAATTTCAATGGGACTTTATACGCTAATCAAAGATGATTGCAACTAAATGTTGTTATTGTTAGTGACATTGCAGACACCACCATGTGATAACAGTCTTCCATATGTCCCACTGGTCATAGAAATAGCAAGAGCAACTGCATATTTCAGTGACAGTACTTTATATAATGCCTTCCTTTTACTCATTTTATATACTATATATGTTTAAGCACATTAGAAGCACACACAGAACTAATTTGTAAGTTGCATTTGTATATGTTACTATTGCAAGAAATGCAACAAAATTTCCAATATTCCAACTTGATGTTAAAGTGATGAATATAAGGAATGAGCAAACTAATCATGTTCAGACTCTTTCTGTATTTGACACAGGTGGGACACATCACTTGGAGATTTAATTTTTTCCAGACAGTATCTGCAGATTACCACCATTGTGCCATCCACCTCTGTTTATGGATTTGGTGAACATGAACATCCATCCTTTAAGCACAATATGAATTTTGTTAATTATGCAATGTTTTCCAGAGACCAGCCACCAACGGTAAGTCATTTAATGCAGCATCTGGTGCTGGGATCATACTGTAAAAATTAAATGGCAAAATAAAATAATATCAGATTAATAGCATTACTATATGACAAGAGGTGTTATTTTTGAATTAACAGCAAAGAACATAAAATGGGTTTCATAAAATGTTATGGAAATACAACAAAATATAATTAGCTAAATAGTAAGATCACTGGGTATTTTACAGTGATTTGGAAACTTGGCATAAGAAACATTCTTCGTTCCTAGTAAAAAATATTCCATGTGTCAAGGCTCTGATTCAGCATAGTATTTAAGCTCATGCTTAAATTCATCCCTATACATCCAAGCATTTAAGAATGACTTCAAGGGGATTAAAATTAGGCACATTCTTAAATGCTTGGCTGAGTTGCAGCTTAAATGCTGGTCTGTCAATGATATATTCTCATTAGCAGTGAATTTCTTAGCCTGGTCATTCAGGAGCATTTGCCTGAATGCCAGAGTGCTATAGTCCATGGCTAAGAGTTTAAATAAGATAAGATAAAAGTGACAATGTTGAGGCTAAAAATATCTCTTGTTCTATTGATGAAGCTTTACATTAGTTATGCAAATAACCCATTTCAGCTATGAACTAATAAATGTCCTTGTCTGTGTATGTGTTTTTGGTTGACAAAGATTGTGAAAGATTGGCAAAACAAGCTCTATATAATCCATTTTTGATGTTTCAGCCATTTACCAATCTTTATGGAGTTCATCCTTTTTATATGTGCATCGAGAATGACTCAAATACTCACGGTATCCTCTTACTGAACTCCAATGCACAAGGTAATACAGTATATGATCCATACATATATAGATTAAGTATAGAAAGATGTTAAATTGTTTCTGTTATATATAAATAACTCTTTTCACTAATGACTTTTAAACATACAAATATGTGACAGGATTTCTAAAATATTACACATATCATAAGTGAGTTTCCAGGGACCATTATTATGTTCTCAAAGAGACTTCATTGCAATTCCTGTAAAACAAGGTAAAATATACACTTTCAACTAAAATTATATGATTGATTAACTTTTTAAAACTAGATGCAAGGGTAGAGAAAGTTGAAGTCAATAGAAATTTCCTCTGGGACTGACACCAGCAAAATAAGTCAATTTAGGTTAGTATTGTGCTCAATCTGAGAAGAATAGCTTTGCATGTTACCATGGTCACCTCACTGTATTAATCTAATACTGTAAATTTTGAAAAGGGGAATCTTCACTAAAGCTATGAAATCAATTTCTCTGGCAGGCAATGACTTCCAGTAAAAAATTAGATGTGTATATATTCTATGGAGGAGCTTTAGACGCATGTGGGTGATTCCTTTATCTATAAATGAAATTAAGAAACACAAAACCTTGCAATATATTTTATGTGCATTTGTTATTGTGCAGAATAGAATAAATCTGGAAATATAGCTCACAGCACCATAGTAGCTTACTACTGTTATACACATTTCCTTATTTCGCTTTGTCCATACAGTGTGCCATCCATGTAAGACAGGACCGCCTTGCAAGGGTGCCTGTTTCTGTTTTGTGATGCTGGAAGATAGACGATTTGTACTTGTTCTGTGGGCTGTGTGGGTGGGATATGTGTTTAAAGTAAGTGTCTGGCTAACCTACTTGGCAGCTGTGCACTGAAGGGTTCAGAATGCATAGGACTGGCACTGAGGCAATTTCTACTGTGTGCAACACTTCTGTTTTCTTCTTTCAGATATTACTCTGAGTCCAAATCCATCCTTAACCTTCCGCACCATTGGAGGGATCCTCGACTTCTATGTATTTCTTGGCCCAACTCCTGAATATGTAGTACAGCAATACACAGAGGTTAGTAGAGAATTAGCTGCGGCACACAGGATCATGTACTATAAAGAAACCCTTAATTATCCGTATTGTCAGATAATTTGATTATAAATTTGTCCATCGGTTATGTTTACATCAAACTGGAGCTTATTGGCAAAACTTTTATACCTCCATCTGGGCAAAGTTTTTGTAAAAACCCTATAGGCTTTAATTGGGATGTGACTAATATAAATTGTTCAAAGAATCTATATAATTTAATAGTGAATGTGATCAGCATTTCTATAGGCATTTGAATCAAACTGTAGAATTCTATAGCAGAGATGGATTTTCTATTTAAGTTCTCTAGGAAAAGTTCTCTCTATCAATATATCTGGGTTCTTATAACAGTATATGATCACCTCCCAACACCTAATAACCAAAATCACAATAGGACAGTGATTTAATTTTCCTCCCTGTTTAGCCCAAGTCTGCTAGGTCGATGATTAATATTTATTTTTATTCCCTCCCCGCTCTCTCTTCCTAGGGTTACCCTGTACTTTTCTTGCACAGAGCAATAATCATAACATTTTTCAAAGCACAAAAAGCTTTTAACAGTATTTTATCCTCATTAATGTTGGAGTTCTGATTGTAGCCCCTTTTTTGCCACCTGCAAATTATTAGATTCGTGGGAGAAGTTCCGGTTCCTACAGGCGCTCATTATGCATTTGGATGAGAAAGACAGGGAGAGATTCTAATCCTTTTTGATTTTTGTTTCACTCAGTTTTGTGAGTCGGAGAGTTTGTGAACATAGGAAGCAAGAATGAAGAAATTAGTCTGTTCCTTTAACATGATTAAAGCAGGTATTTTTGCTTAATAATATAAATCTGCAATAGTATTTGACTTCATTTGAATACATGAAGACAGATCCCAGAACTGATCTGGATCCAAATTTTCTGAAGGTTCAAGGTAGTTTGGATCTGGTGATCACATTCAGGTCCATCTCTAACATGAACTTATTGTTATCATTGCAGCTGAGGAAACAAACTGACGTACAAAGAGGGGTAAGAGCAGGGTGAAGCTGTGTACAGGATTTCCCCAGGGGTTTTATAAAAAAGTAAATATTGTCTGAGCACCAATAGCATAAGGAGGTATCTCAGAAGGCAGAGAATAGGGGGAGCATCCAGGCTTATCTTTATATATATATGGCCCACTGCAGCTTCATACATAGACTATTTTATATCTCATACAGTAGGGTGACCAAAATGCACATTCTGGTTGCTCCCCTCTAAATGTTGTTGCTCTAGGTCTTGTGGTCGCTACAAAATTCTTTACTATTTTGCCTTTGTAAACAAATAACATCACTATGGTATTCACTATATTCCCTGTAAGAAGTAGAATCAACACCATGGTAATGTTAATGGCTTGCAAAGCCAATTGTAAAGATTTGAATGGTAACCACTGTAATTATCAGGAGAAAAATTATGAATGTCACTACTTAGATCCATGGTGTTTCTTCTGCCACCTTTACCCCGCCCTCGCGTCTTCCTTTCTTTGTTTCCCTATCCTGTCATCCAAGTCCCTCTCTTTCTCTTCTCTTCCTTTCAGTTTGTCTCTTATCCATTTTTGTTTTTCTATTCTGTAATTTTCCCCATTTTCATGCACCTCTGCACATGCCTGAGTGTGTATGCGCACGCCCACGCACACACGGAGCTGACAAAAGTGATGTGACAAGCCTCTGATGCAGTGCAAGACTGACTCTCTGGGAATAAGCTGTGTCATTTTGTTTGGCATCAAGCACTTTACACTTGGAGCTGGCAGGAGACTGAAACTGATTAGGATTTCCCTCTACAGCCAGCTTCTTGTTCAAAGTGCTGGATGGCAGAGAACAAGCATAAAGGTTGGCCCATAATTAGGGCCCTTCCAAATTCACGGCCATGAAAAAAGCATCACGGACTGCGAAATCTGGTCTTTTGTGTGCTTTTACCCTGAACTATACAGATTTCACAGGGGAGACGAGAGTTTCTCGAATTGCGGGTCCTGACCCAAAAAGGAGTTGTGGGGGGTGGGGGTGTAGAAGGTTATTTTAGGGGGGGTTGTGGTATTGCCACCCTTACTTCTGTGCTGCCTTCAGAGCTGAGTGGCCGGAAAGTGGTGGCTGTTGGCTGGCTGCCCAGCTCTGAAGGCAGCGCCCTGCCAACAGCAGTGTAGAAATAAGGGAGGCAATACCACCCCTTCCCCCCCCCACAATATCCTCGCCACCCCACGCAACTCCTTTTTGGGTCAGGACCCCTACAATTACTGTGAAATTTCAGATTTAAATAGCTGAAATCATGAAATTTACTATTTTTAAAATCCTTTGACCATTAAACTGACCAAAATGGACTACGAATTTGATAGGGCTGTACCCATAATATATGTGACGCCGACCACAAATGCATTTCGGGGAAACACTGGATTAATACAACAGTGCTTCTATACCACAGACCTGGATTAGGTAATCAGATACTATGATGACCAGTGCCCTAGAAATACATTAATGTTCTCCCCATATGACCAAGAGGAACAAAGTTTGCTGGTAATATCTTAGTCCCCATTTATTCATGTTGCAAAATCACCATTTTTCAGCTACAGAGACCAACTGCAAGATTTACATAAAAATAGAAAAAGGATGGGTTGGAGTGGGGAAATATTACTCTTTTCCTACGGTGGGACTGGATAACTCCACTTGCACTCCGGTAAGGAGAGAACTCAGTTTGTTTCTGTTTGTCTGATGGACCTCCAGAGGTAAAAGCATGAGCGGCTACAGCTTGAGCCAAAGAGTCCTGGGTCTCTAGCTGGGCTATAATAGACTCATCTCTTCTGCAGATTGGGCACAGAGGAAGGCCTGTAACACATACTGACCAATGGATTACATTACTATTCCAGAAAAGGCAAGATCTTTCCGGTTTTTCGTTTCTGCCAAGGGGAAAGGGATCCTCTAAAATTGCATGAAGGAAAAAGAACCTTGTTTGGTTTGGATGATTAGCTACCATCACTGTAGGGACCAGTGTTGTATACTGTGCTTTGTTTAAATAATCACAGAATCCCAGGACTGGAAGGGACCTCGAGAGGTCATCTAGTCCAGTTCCCTGCACTCATAGCAGGACAAAGTACTATCTAGACCACCCCTGACAGGTGTTTGTCTAACCTGTTCTTAAAAATCTCCAATGATTCAGAGTCCACAATCTCCCTGGGCAATTTATTCCAGTGCTTAACCACCCTGACAGGAAGTTTTTCCTAATGTCCAACCTAAACCTCCCTTGCTGCAATTTAAGCCCATTGCTTCTTGTCCCATCCTCAGAGGTTAAGGAGAACAATTTTTCTCCCTTCTCCTTGTAACAACCTTTCAACAACCTTAAAAACTGTTTTCGTGTCCCCTCTCAGTCTTCTCTTCTACAGACTAAACAAACCCATTTTTTTCTATCTTCCCTCACGGGTCATGTTTTCTAGACCTTTAATCATTTTTGCTGCTCTTCTCTTGACTTTCTCCAGTTTGTCCACATCTTTCCTGAAATGTAGCACCCTGAACTGGACACAATATTCCTGTTGAGGCCTAATCAGTGTGGAGTAGAGTGAAATAATTGCTTCTTGTGTCTTGCTTACAATACTCTGCTAATACATCCCAGAATGGTGTTCACTTTTTTTGCAGCAGTGTTACACTGTTGACTCATATTCAGCTTGTGATCCACTATGACCCCCAGATCCCTTTCCATAATACTCCTTCCTAGGCAGTCATTTCCCATGTTGTATGTGTGCAACTGAATGTTCCTTCCTAAATGGAGTAATTTGCATTTGTCCTTGTTGAATTTCATCCTATTTACTTCAGACCATTTCTCCAGTTTGTCCAGATCATTTTAAATTATGATCCTATTCTCCAAACCACTTGTAACCCCTCCCGGCTTGGTATCGTCCACGAGGTCTTGTGTACAATATAACTTTTAAAGGAACTTTTTTTACCCAGTTAGTGAAATACCTAGCTCTAAACACACCTTATGTGCACATGCAACATTACTAATGCAGCCAGGTGCTGTGGCTGCTAATCATGCATTCCCCTTGTCAAAAGCTTAAGCATTCAGAAATTACAATGATGGGGCCATGTAAAAACTGTGGAAGACAGATAGAAGCCTGTCCTAGCACATGGTTTCCTTATTGTAATCAGTTTTCAACGTTGTTATTTTTCTGGACAGACGGGAATTCCGAACTAAGCTATGTAGCTTGTTTGGCTGGTCTTCCTTCCAACTAGCTGTGTGTGTAGTAGGATGTCACAGAGTGCTAGTCTCCAAGGGCAGGTCTTCATACCCACCAGATCGGCGGGTAGTGATTGATCTAGTGGGGATCGATTTATTGCATCTCACCTAGATGCGATAAATCGATCCCCGAACACGCTCCCCATCAATTCCGGAACTCCAGCTCGCGAAAGGCGGAAGCGGAGTCGACGGGGGAGTGGCAGCAGTCGCGTAGCTGAAGTTGCGTATCTTAGGTCGGTCCCCTCCCCCGCCCCCCAGTGTAGACCAGGGCTAAGTGTTGCTGATGCCACTCTCGGTGTATGTGTATGCCTCTGGATGCTCCATCCACAGCTGCCCAGATTTTCCTACAATGCACTAAACATGGTTCACCCACAATTGTGAGGCAGAAAAGCTGCAGTGTGTGCTCTCATGCTAGCTGTTCAATTCTTCTTTCAATTACAATGCCACTGCATTGCAAATCATCACAAAAAAAGAGGCTGCAAAGCCGGTGAATTCCCCTGTGCAGCAGGAACCCAGGGGTGGGACAGAGCTGGTCTAGTGCCTGTTTGGCACCCACCCACATTTCCTGGCATAGGATGTGTGGCCTGTGAAATGGGGATGTAGCTGGAGTACGCTGGCATTCCATTTATTCCTGGGTGCTGGAATAGTCCATTGGGCCACGGGCAGCCAGGCGTAAATTAGAGCAGCTTGTAGCGATCTATTGTACTAGAATATAATAGCATGGTTTGGAATTTAATCCCAATCACGCATCATAGCCACACAACATTGTACTCTGACCATTTTCTAAAACAGTAATGTCTCGGGAGCAGGAATGAACTGCAAGGTAGAGGAACAAAATAAGTGGTAAGAAACCTGTCTGAACCATTTCTGTATTATGCTTCTCTGGGCTTTGATTATTTTACGTGCTGCATTTCAAAATTGTGGGTCGAGAAAACAAACCAGGGACAGCACAGAGGGAAATGTTTTGCGACCTCGGCATCTGTCAGGATTCAGAGATATTAACTAAGCTTTGAAAGGTTCAAGCCTTCCTTCACAGGTGCAATCACATGCTGTTTTTAGAGCAGTTAGGCTGAGTTTTGCTAATGAAAAGCCAAGTAATTGGACTGGAGACTGCAGACATCATGAAACCATATTTGCCAGTGTCTAATGAGGGGAGAATCACTGCCTGCTGCTGGTTTGCTCCCCTCCTCATTAAACACGTTCCCAATTGGGCAGGGAACTCATGTAAATAAATAGCCTGTTTGGGAATGTGAGGAGCAATTGCTATTCAGTGGTCTGAGAACTGCTTCAAAAGAAGTGACAGGTCACTTGGTTCTCCTGGTTACTAAAGGCCAGGAGGTTTATTAATTGTGCTCCTGCACAGACAATTACTGCCCCAGCAGTGCCAAGGAAGAGACCCCATAAAGAAACGCCAAAGAAGCACATGCACATGACAAAGTGCTGGGTGGTAGGGTGTGTAATTGCAATATTAGTGCATGCAAAACACAGGGGTACATCCAAACTCCTCAGGGTTAAAGCCAATGATATCAGGGACCCAACACAAGGGCTATCCTGGCAGTTTTTAGGAAAATGAAGGTTACTTACTTGTAACCAAGGATCTTTGAGATGGACCCAGCACATTCACCCTCTTGGAATAGGTGCTGACCAGTGCAGCTGCATGGTGGTCCCTGGGGTAAGCAGTGCCTCTGGTGTTCGTGCTTGCGTGCTCCCTTTTGCCTCTGCCCTCAGCATTTCATCATGTTCTGAGGGCCCTGCTGTAAAAGGCGCCACGGCAGCAGATCCTGCCTCTGTTACTTCCACAGAAGAAGGGAAGGAGGGTGGGGGAGTGCAAATATGCAGAGTCCCATCTTGAAGAACCTAGTTTACAAGGAAGTAACCTTCATCTCTTCTTCAAGTGTCCTCTGCATATTCCCACTCTTTCAATAGTTTGGCGAACAGTATATAGTAAAATGGCTGGTGGGACAAGATGTCCTAATTAAAGAGAGATTGGAGAACTGTCGTGCCAAACCTACCAGCTATGTCTAATGCATAATCTTTAGTAAAAGGATGTATTGAGCTCCTTTTGGCTGCTTTACAAATTTCTATTAATGGGAGGTGTTTGAAGTATGCTGCTGAAGTAGCAACTGCCCTAGTAGAATGGGTTTTAATAGCAGCAGAAGTGATTGTGATGCTTTCTCTACTCTCTTCTATATAGTGTCTGACCCATCTAGTTTAAGCAGAAAAAGCTTTTCCTTTATAATTATCTGAATAGGTAACAGTTTATGAACAATCCTGAACATTTTTGTTCTATCCAAATAATTAGTTAAAACTCTTTTAGCATCCAAACAATGTAACTTTGATTCACTTTTATGAAGTTTTCAAAAGAATACTGGAAGGTTAATACATCATTGATTAACATGAAAATCAGAAATTATTTTAGGTAAAAATTTTGGGTGCAGCCAGAGCACTACTTTGTCCTTGCTCTTGAACAAAAGTGGTATTTGGTATTGAGGCTGATGGCAAAGAGGTCTATGCTTGGAAATTTCCAAGGATTGAAGATGTCCTGAATCACTGATTGCTTCAGAGACCATTTATAACTCTGCAAAGAGTCTCTACTCAGTTGGTCGATTAGTTAGTTCTGAGATCCCTATATGCAATGCAGTTAGATAAATTTTGTGACATATACACCAGTCCCATAGTTTTATTGCTTCTCGGCAAAGTTGTAATGATCTGTTTATTTACATACTACATCGCTGTCATTGTCCTTGGCAACTTGAACCACAGAGCCCTGAATTTGGGGAAGGAAGGATCTGAGTGCTAAATGGACATTGATATGAAGTTATAATTGTTGGAGATTCCACAGACTCCTTGCCATTAATGTGCTAAGATGCGCACTCCAACTGTTCTTGGAAGCATCTGTTCTAGCTGTTACTGAAATAGGCAATGGATTGAACATCACTCTTTTCAGTAGATTCATGGGCTTCAGTCTCCATAGGAGAGCATCTGAGGCCTTCGCTGGGACTGTAAGCACCATGTGCATACTGCACATTTTTGGCTTGAAATTTCTTGAAACCCAGCGTTGAAGAAGACTCATTCTGAGCCTTGTGGTAAGAATGTAGGGTGTGTGACAAAGTTCCTCCTCTGCCTTGGTGGTTCCTGCGCTTATTGGCAGATTTTGCTTGCCTCAGAGATTCACAGTAGCCCTCAGTTTGGCCATTTTCGTGGCTCAAATCTGCGTTCTCGGCTCCCATTGGCTGCGGTTCGCCACTCCAGGCCAATGGGAGTGTGGGGATGTTTACCTGGCACATCCCTTGACCCATGCTGTTTCCTGCAGCCCCCATTGACCTGCAGTGGCAAACCATGGCTAGTGGGAGCCGCGATCGGCTGAACCTGTGGGTGTGGCAGGTAAACAAACCGGTCCGGCCCAGCAGGGTCTTTCCCTGAACAAGTGGCCGACCGGCTTTGAGAACCACTGCTCTAGGAGGTACGCTCTCACTACTCTGGAGTTGAGAACTGCTCCTGTGAAAGAGTTTGGAGATTGTTTGTTTTTGCTGGATACATTATGGATTTTTTCTTGTTTATCAGAAAACCTAGTTTTTGGAACAGAGACTGTGTGAAAAGAATTACTAGGTTCAACTCATCTTTGGCATGAACTTTCAGAAGCCAGTCACTGGCATATGGAAAAATGAAAATTCCTTGTCTTCTGAGGAAGGCTGCTATTACAGAAAGGCATTTTATAAAAAGCTCTGGGTTTAGCAGAAAGGCCAAGGGGGAGAACTTAGTATTGGAAATGGTCCTGCCCGAGGGCAAAAGAAAGGTATTTCCTGTGAGAAGATTGAATAAAAATATGGAAGTAATCATGCTTGAGATCAAGAGCATCAAACCAATCCTGAGCAGAAAGAAAGGGGAAAATTGAACTGAGTCAATATCCCGAAGCAGAACTTTCTGGTGTGTTTGTTTAATTAGATCTAGATTCATATCTAGAATTTGTTTAAAATATCGTGTGTGTGTGTGTGTGTGTGTGTTTAAAGAGGAAATATCTATAATAAAAACCTTGATTCCTGAGGTTTTCCAGAACCTCCTCTATTGCTCCCTCTAATAGAAGAGAATGGATTTCTGATCTCAGAAATGTCTCATTAGAGAGGTCCCTAAAAAGGAACAGGAGGGTGCTATGGAGAGATGGTCTTGAATTGGATGGTGTAGCCCTCTTTAATAATGTCCCAAACCCATCTGTCTGTAGTGATGTTTTAACATTTGGTGTAAAAATGAGACAGAAAGCTACAGAAGAACTGTGTAAGATTGGTTTTCAGCTCTCAGCTGTAATGTCAAACCTGAGGTCTAACAGAAGTTAAAGAAGTAGTGGTAGTAGAAAAGTTCTTTGATCTCATCTTGGATTTAGAGGATCTTTTTCTTAATTGGGACTGAGAAGGAGGAGGATGCTGTTGTTGCTACTAGTCTTGTCTTTAAGAGTAGTAAGAAGAAGATGAACAGGGTATATAACATTGTCTCCAGTATCTAAACAAGATGCAGAAATCCTCCTGAAAGACTGCAAGAGTCCTAGAGATCCTTGATTTAGATCTCATTTTTCTAACGCTTCATCTGTTTTAGAACTGGACGGATTGTTTCCCTCAAATGGGAGATCCTTGATCTTTGATTTAGTAACAAGGGGAGAGAAAAAGATCAGAATCAAGTTAGCCTATGAAGAAATATAGAAGAGGCTATGATCTTGAAGAAGCATCTGAAATGTCAAAGGAGCCTCTAAGGACATTTTTGGCCCACATTTTCATAACGGCGTTAGCTAACTTTCAATCTTCCTCCAGAATATTCTTTGTAAAGAATGAAATTTTGTCCCATAGGTGAAATTGATACTGGTAATGATTGCTTGATGGTTAGCAATCCTCATAATCAAGGAAGACTAAGAAAACAGTTTCCTTCCCAAAGAATCTAATCTTTTCCCTTCTCTATCATTAGGAGTGGAGTGTAAGTACCCAGCTTTTGACCTCTGTGCTGTTGCTGCCACGACTAGGGAGTTAGGAGCAGGAAGCATAAAAGCATGAAAAACACTCATACGGGATTTGATATAGCCTCTCTTCTTGGAAATAGGTTGGCAAGATGAGAGTTTTTTCTATATTGATTTTGCTGGTTGCAAGCGACCTTCCAAGACTGGTAAAGAAACCTTGTTGGTAGGGGTACTACCAAATATATCAAAGACTGTGTGAGGAGCTTCATCTGTGACAGATGTGAAGTTTATGTAGTAACCATTCAGCTAATAAGCTCATGACATTGAATAGTGTTTTTCCAAGAGAGACTAAGCTGATGCAACACCCACATTTCATCAGGCGAGGAAACACCTGGTAATTATTGTTCAAGTTGCTGAGTTCAAGTTGTTGAGAAGGGGAATCTCATTCCTGCTCTTCTTCATAAAGAGCGTCAGGGACAATGGTAGAGCCGTAGTTCTTATCACTGGATCTGCAGGGTTAGGCTCTGAACATCCCAGCTCCACAGGAGTAGTTCTGTCTCAACATGGATCCAAAGACTAAGATATGAAGGGAGGTTGATTGAGCCAGGATATCCAAGGTGGCATATGCCAATCCTGCCAACTCTTCAATTCTAGCATGGTGTCATAGTACTGAGGATAGGGGACCTGCTGATAATCCAGATGAGAAATGCAATTTTTGGATAAGACAGGAAAGGGTTGTGGATCCACAAATACCACCAGATCCAGATCTTCCTCTGAATGGTGTTCTGATCCTGGATCTAACAAGGAGCTGATAGAAGAAACAATTGAAGTTGGAAGTTGAAGTAGATATATGGGAGATATTGTCTACCTCTGCAACCCAATAAGAATCTTAGCTGGCAGAGTTAGTATTTCTGCAGATTCTTGCACTACAGTGCCTCTTCATGCACTCTGCCTCTTGTCTGGAGGAAAGGAGTCTGAAAAATGCTTTTTCACACTTAGTTTTCCAGATCTCAGCGTGGAACCGAAAAAATCTATGGGGCCAGGTGGATCAGAGTATACCTGTGCTGTAATGACTATAGATGGAACTGAGAAAGATGAAGTATTTGGATCAGATGATTTTCCAGAACCATAATGTTGTACAATACGATGATACAGAGAGGCCTTAAGGTACAGATCTCTGGCAAGTTTCAGATCCATAAATTCCCAATCTGAAGATGAATCTCTTGACTGAGGAGTTTTCTCCTGCAGTGAAAGATGCTTTGTCTTGGTCTTCTTTTTCCTCTGAACCAAGGGTCCCAGATCCGCAGAGGCCCCAGTCACAGATTACCCATTGCCCATAACTCTTTTGGTGAAGGGCTGACCTCTTCTCAATATGAGGTTCAGAAGTTTAGCTACTGAACACTCAGTCATCTTGGAACTGGAGCTTGGTGGAGAGGCTGACTAAGTCAATAACAATGCCTTCTGGAACCAGAAGCACCTGGTGCCAATTCAAGACCCTTAATCATTTTGTCAGACATTGGAGACCCACAATCCAGGAACGTTAGCCATTAAAACTTCTTCAAGCAAAAGGCCTTGAAGCTTATTTTGTCCGCCTTTCCCAGCATGAGGAGAACAAGTGCCACAGATGGTACAGTGTGAAGGAGAATGGCCCTTGCCTAAATATTTCAAGCACAGGGTGTGAGTGTCAAATGCAAGACATGGCGTGCACCTCTTGAGTCTGTGCTTCTTGTTCTTCACATCAACCACTATTCTTGGCACTGATTCTAATGAAGAATAACAGTAAAATTAACTGTTAGACTAATCCAGTCGCTAACTACTAAGCACAACAAGGCACTTATCTAAAATGCTTTGGATCCATGGAATTCAGAGAAGGTTCTCATCTATCAGATCAGCAGTTGGAAGGACTGAGGGGGCCTTTTATGGCCACACCCTCAGAATATGCTGGAATGCTGAGGGGAGGGCGAGGCAGGGGCATGCAAGTGCTAACGCTCTAACAGGCACAGCTTACAGGAGGCTCCACTATTCAACCGCACCAGTCAGCTCATATCCCAAAAGGGGGAATATGCAGAGGACACTCAAAGAAGAATCTCCTACTCGTGCACTTCCACTAGTGCTAGCAATGCTGGGAGCAAGAGTCAGCTGGCTGGAAGTGTTATGTCATTCTAACCATCTCAGGACAGGAGGTACACCGAGGGTAGTGCAAAAGGCAGGACACGGGCACATTTGTGATCTCCCATTGGATCTTTTAAAAGTCTTTTGCTGGTGTTTGAAACCAGTACTTTCGCAGCTCAGCGGGTGGCCAGCAGCTGAAAATAACAAGAGAGAGAATTCTTGCTCTCAGCTAATGACTTCTGGCAGCTTAAATTCCAGCCCTATTTCTGTGGAAACTGAGGTTGGCTCTGAGAAAGCCAGGTAAGGGACAGCCAGTATTTCCTTAATAGATATGTCACAGGCCAGAAAAAATCCATGCTGTTCTGTATTCTTTGACTTTGTGTTAGGCTCTGTGAGGAATCTTAAAGAATGCACGGAGGTAATTTCATAGTGAAACTAACTTTTTAAGCAAACATTGTGAAATTCCCTGATATCTAATGCTACTGTTACCATGTTATTAGTCTCTAGGATACTGATTCAGCTTTTAGAGTCAAGAAATGTGGGGAGGGGGTGGAGGATGGAGGGGAAAATCTATTTTGTCTGGGCTTGTTTTCACCTTTGTTGTCATATTGGAGGTATTCTCTCTTGTGGTCATGCCCTCTTTCCAGGGAAGAAGAGGGAGTAGAATAGAATGGACGAGAAGAGATGTAATGTCCATAAAGTCCATAAAGCAGTGTAGTAAAATCTGTCTTCCTTTGCCCTGTGGTGCAGTTTTTATAACCACAGGCTTCAGTAACCAGGGCAACTGTCTTGTGGACACTTTATTATGCTCTTGGGGCCAAATTATGTCCTCTGATATGCCGGTGCCCAAGCAGGGAAGGGAAGACAGGTGCAGGAGCCTCCTCCTATGCACAAGCAGTGAGGCAAAATGACTTGGTGGTGTGCAAGATGACACTAGAAGATACGAGTCACATGCCTGATGGGCGTACAAGAAAGGTGGTATGACCAGTCCCCCTGCTGGCTAGTGTGTGTGCTGCCCTCAGGAGCAAATACTAGCTGGCAGCAGTTAAGGAGCACATGTTGAGAGCAGAAGTAACATGCTCCTGTCTGTGTGTTGCACTGGCTCACTGTTCCAATGCATTTCTTCCAACGGCAGCTTCAGATCTGCCTTCCCATCACCAACCTTTCCACCAGGATTCTTCATTCTATCAAGTCAGGATTCAGTGTGAGATTTTCAAAGGCACAAAGGGCAGCGAGATGCTGGTTTCCCATCTTTCACTAAGCCCTTAAGCTAAATAGGGTTTGTAATGAAGTTCTTTGGGGACAAGCTTCTCCCCCATCTGCCTATCTCTGTGGGTCCGATCACCTCTGTGTGTAAGCACTGTAAGGCCACAAGGCACCAGCAGAGACACTCCATGGCTGCAACTGGAACTCTGAGACTACAGTGCAACGTATAGCCCCTCTGCTTCACCTCCTTGACCATTAGCCACACACCCTGTGTCTTCTGCACCTCATCCTCAAACTGCCCTGAATGGGGGGACGGCGACTGCTCCTATGGAACATGGTCCCCAGTGCGCCGGAGGTACTGAATCCCCTGGTGCAGCCCTTATGGATGGACCCCAGTGTAGCCAAGCCACAGCTGTTCTGCTGCCTTTGAGGCCATCTATGACCTTGCCACCTGATTAGGCCACTGAAAGCATATCTATGACAGCCTATAAGAAAGGGGATTTGTTCTCAGCGGATTGCTTGCTTTGCCTTTCTTTTTGCCTAGAGTAGAATTAAATATTAATTTTGCTTTTTGTCTGTAACTCGTGTTTATCTCTTATGCACAAAATATTTATAACCAGCAGCACTTGGATAAATAAATACCCCTGCCCTAGCTGCACTGATGAGGAAAATGGAGATGAAGCCAAGTGGTGGAGCTTTGGTAAGGACAGGGCCCCTAGTGAAAGCAGCGAGCCCTTGGAGTTTGATCATAACATGTGTAGGTAGAGGGTTAAAATGGTGCAGTTCCAAAACGTCACTTGTATCTGAATCTAATCCGTTTGAAATGAACTTTGGGGGCAGTGAAGAGAATGGAAAGGGAGTGCCTGATTGAAAAGCAAATCCTTCTCCCATCCCTAATGAGCTGTTTCTTTTCCTGCACACTATTTTGCAAGGAATTTAGCTAGTTGGTTGGTTTACAGGAAATAGCATGCCAGTGGCACAATAACAGCTGAGTTACAGTAATTACTGAAGGTATTACACACATGTGTCACAGCTTGTATAACAATAAAAATTCTCCACTCTATTACTGCCTCTTCCTTCCCTCGGGGGAGGGATAGCTCAGTGGTTTGAGCATTGGCCTGCTAAACTCAGGGTTGTAATTCAATCCTTAAGGGGGCCATTTAGGGATTGGGGCAAAAAAATTGGGGCTTGGTCCTGCTTTGAGCAGGGGGTTGGACTAGATGACCTCCTGAGGTCCCTTCCAACCCTGATATTCTATTATTCTGATTGTTAAATTCTACTGAGAGAACTGGTGTTTAAGGTAAGTCGTAGGATGGTTCCATCATGGTTACATATGCTTTAAAATAAACATTCTGTATTTCTCTGCAAAATCCCACTATAGAATAGGTTCAGCTCTTAGTTCACTGAACAGTTATATAACACACACCATTCCTATCAGGACAAACAGCTAATTTTCAACCAGACTGTATAGCAAAAGAAAGCAATAAACTAAAGTGCTCAAACTGATCAGATGAACCAATTAGTGATTATACAACCAGACACAATATTCATGTTATTACTGCCTGATAAATTTACAACTAATTAGGCTAAAAGTATGTTGCATAACAATATAACATGAAACCCATTGGAAAACATACCAGAAAATTATTATTTAGCAAATGAAACACAATATTGAAATCAAACAGCCATCAGGTGAGTGAGGACCACAAATTTGTTGTAATTATCTGAGGTCAAGCAACCAGTGGCTAGATGACAAGCGTTAGAAGAGCACATTTAGATAGCTCCCACTTTTGCTTCAGCAGAATAAATTGCTGGTCAATATCTCAGTTTAAATCGACAGCTAGTGTGTGTAAAACTTGATTATACATACTACTTTTCACAGATGTATCATTGATGGGGCCCTCAGTTGATCTTACAGGTCCTTCAGCAAGGAGATGGTGGCTGAAAAGTATTCAGGTGATAAACGTTCTTATTTCTGTAGTGGATGATTTTCCAGTTTTATCACATGACATTTTTGAAGTCCATGATGTCTAAGGCCATTAGGGTCTTTAGAGTCTTCTGAGTGCTTGGAATCTGCTTCATTCTCTGGGATATGCAGCATATCTTTTCTTTTTATAAATAATATAATTATATATTCATTTATAAATAAATAATCTCTCTGGTCCTCTTTAAATTCACTGCATGGACTTTGAACTCAGTGTTATCAACTGACTAGCTCAGAGTGTGCAGCATTCACTTTGCCACCTTGCCCAAAGAGGGGGTGTCTGATGAGCTGGATTCAATTTTTGACAGATTTGTGGACTGTGGAAGCTGGTGAAACTTCCATGTAATTTAGCCACTCTGTGACTAACCAAGGCCATTAACTGCTGTTTCTAAGTCAAGAACTTTTATCCCACTCAGATTTTTATAGTTACCTCCTACAGATCTTTACTAAAAAAAGAAATTCAGGCAACTATCAGGTATCAAGAGTAATTTTATATGGCTAATTAGAGTTTGAGCGTTTTAGAGCAATCTTCTGTGGTACATCCATGTAATTACAACACTGCAACAGCCCTTTGGGGGTAGCCCTTTGAGCAGTGGTCTCCAAACTTTTTTGATCGCGCACCCCTATCAGTAAAAATTTTTTGAGCATGCACCCCTAATATATGTATATTTATTTCTGTATAAATTATATACATGTATTACTGTACAAATATATTGTGTAAATTATAAAACATACACAAAAAATAGACTTTAAAAATGATGAGATAAAGATGAAAAACAATATTTTTAAAATAATTTTTTATTTTATTTACTGACGGTACAAAAAACCTTTTTGCTCTCACTAACAAAATTTATTATTAATAATAATATTTTTAGTGAGAGCAATTTAATTGAAAATGCTTTATTATTTTTGAAAATCTTGGTTTAACACTTTGTGATACAGCGAGCGCTCAGGGTGGGGTGCAGGGTCTGGGAGGGAGTTAGGGTGCCTGAGGGTGCTCAGGGTGGGGTGCAGGGTCTGGGAGGGAGTTAGGGTGCCGGAGGGCGCTCAGGGTGGGGGTGCGGGAAGAGGCTCAGGGCTGGGGCAGGCAGGAGGTGCAGAGCGTGTACCTGGGGCAGCTCCTGTTTGGTGCAGGGGGTCTGCAGGGGGCTCTGCGCAGCGCAGCACCACCCCATGGCCGCGATTCTGGGAGCTGCCCCCCACACGGCAGGCAGGGCCACCCAGAACGCAGGGGCTGAAGGGCCCTGGGCTAAGGGGACCCCGGGGCCCTGGCCTGCAGCTCTAAAGCCCCTTTTGGAATGCGGCCCTGCGAGCACAGGCCGGAGGACTCTGGAGGAGCAGTGGCAGCCGCGTAGCCAGCGGCCGAAGAGAAGCGGCTCTTTCCGCTTCTCTTCTCTCCGGCTGCTGGCTGCGCTGCTGCCCCTGCTCCTCCACAGGCCAGAGGACTCAGGGCTGTGCCTTCCCCCCTTCCTGTGGTGCCCCCCAATCCATCATCTTGCGCCCCCCTCCCCCCTTTGGAGACCACTGCCTTTGAGGATGCTGAAAATGAGAGAAGTTAGAGGAAGAGCTCAGAAAACAACACTAACCTCTACATTTTAAAAGAACTGCACAAGGCCTGAGCCACACAATTGCCACTAGAATTGAAGGGAGTTACCCAACTAAAGTTCATTCTCAGGGAGGAGACTGTTGTTTTCCTGTTTTAAAAGTGTAGCAGCGAGAAACTAAAGGAGAGACAGTGAGCGCCACAGAACGTAAGGGCGGGGGTGATTATGAGACAGAAAGCAGGCAGAGAATTCCATGCCTGATTTGTTCCTGTGCATCTGGCAGGCCACCCAGTGACTCCCATTACGATCCTTATGTAAGCTCTTAGCATGCTCAGCTCTTCTGAGTTCATCCATTTTCTCTCTGTGCATCAGTTTCCTGAGTTGTAAAATGGGACACTGTTTATAAAAGTTTATAAATGTTTATTAAGTAATTTGATTCTCAGGCTGAGGTGCTAGGGAGACTAGAGAGGCTACCAAAATAAAGAACTCAATAATAGTGGGGGATTTCAATTATCCCCATATTGACTGGGTACACGTCCCCTCAGGATGAAATACAGAGACAAAATTTCTCGATACTTTAAATGACTGCTTCTTAGAGCAGCTGGTACAGGAACCCACAAGGGAAGAGGCAACTCTCGATCTAGTCCTGAGTGGAGCGCTGGATCTGGTCCAAGAGGTAACTATAACCGGACCGCTTGGAAATAGTGACCATAATATAATAACATTTAACATTCCTGTGGTGGGAAGAACACCTCAACAGCCCAACTCTGTGGCATTTAATTTCAGAAAGGGGAACTATGCAAAAATGAGGTGGTTAGTTAAACAGAAATTAAAAGGTACAATGATTAGAGTGAGATCCCTGCAAGCTGCATGGACACTTTTCCAAGACACCATAATAGAGGCCCAACTTAAATGTATACCCCAAATTAAAAAACACAGTAAAAGAACTAAAAAAGAGCCACCGTGGCTTAACAACCATGTAAAAGAAGCAGTGAGAGATAAAAAGGCATTTTTAAAAAAGTGGAAGTCAAATCCTAGTGAGGTAAATAGAAAGGAGCATAAACACTGCCAAATTAAGTGTAAAAATATAATAAGAAAACCCAAAAAGGAGTTTGAAGAAGAGCTAGCCAAAAACTAAAAAGGTAATAACAAAATGTTTTTTAAGTACATCAGAAGCAGGAAGCCTGCTAAACCACCAGTGGGGCCCCGGACGATCGAGATACAAAAGGAGCACTTAAGGACTATAAAGTCATTATGGAGAAACTAAATGAATTCTTTGCTTCAGTCTTCATGGCTGAGGATGTTAGGGAGATTCCCAAACCTGAGCCGTCCTTTGTAGGTGACAAATCTGAGGAATTGTCACAGATTGAAGTGTCATGAGAGGAGGTTTTGGAATTAATTGAGAAACTTAACAGTAACAGGTCACTGGGACCAGATGGCATTCACCCAAGAGTTCTGAAAGAACTCAAATGTGAAATTATGGAACTATTAACTATGGTTTGTAATCTGTCCTTTAAATCAGCTTCTGTACCCAATGACTGGAAGATAGCTAATGTAATGCCAATATTTAAAAAGGGCTCCAGAGGTGATCCCGGCAATTACAGACCAGTAAGTCTAACATCAGTACCGGGCAAATTAGTTGAAACAATAGTAAAAAATAAAATTGTTAGACGCATAAGAAGAACACAGATTGTTGCGCAAAAGTCAACATGGTTTCTGTAAAGAGAAATCATGTCTTACTAATCTATTAGAGTTCTTTGAGGGGGTCAACAAACATGTGGACAAGGAGGATCCAGTGGACATAATGTACTTAGATTTCCAGAAAGCCTTTGACAAGGTCCCTCACCAAAGGCTCCTACATAAATTAAGTTGTCATGGGAGAAGAGGGAATATCCTTTCATGGACTGAGAACTGGTTAAAAGACCAGGAACAAAGGGTAGGAATAAATGGTAAATTTTCAGAATGGAGAGGGGTAACTAGTGGTGTTCCCCAAGGGTCAGTCCTAGGACCAATCCTATTCATAAATGACCTGGAGAAAGGGGTAAACAGTGAGGTGGCAAAGTTTGCAGATGACACTGAGCTGCTCAAGATAGTTAAGACCAAAGCAGACTGTGAGGTACTTCAAAAAGATCTCACAAAACTAAGTGATTGGGCAACAAAATGACTAATAAAATTTAATCTGGATAAATGTAAAGTAACGCACACTGGAAAAAAATAACCTCAACTATACATACAATATGATGCGGGCTTATTTAGCTACAATTAATCAGGAAAGAGATCTTGGAGCCACCGTGGATAGTTCTCTGAAGATGTCCACACAGTGTGCAGTGGCAGTCAAAAAAGCAAACAGGATGTTAGGAATCATTAAAAAGGGATAGAGAATAAGACGGAGAATATCTTATTGCCATTTATATAAATCCATGGTACACCCACATCTTGAATACTGTGATCTCCTCATCTCAAAAAAGATATACCGGCATTAGAAAAGGTTCAGAGAACGGCAACTAAAATGATTAGGGGATTGGAATGGGTCCCATATGAGAAGAGATTAAAGAAGCTAGGACGTTTCAGTTTGGAAAAGAGGAGATTAAGGGGGGATATGATAGAGGTTTATAAAATCATGAGTAGTGTGGAGAAAGTGAATAAGGAAAAGTTATTTACTTGTTCCCATAATATAAGAACTAGGGCCCACCAAATGAAATGAATGGGCAGCAGGTTTAAAACAAATGAAATTCTTCTTCACACAGTGCATAGTCAACCTGTGGAACTCCTTGCCTGAGGAGGTTGTGAAGGCTAGGACTATAACAGGGTTTACAAGAGAACTGGATAAATTCATGGAGGTTAAGTCCATTAATGGCTATTAGCCAGGGTGGGTAAGGAATGGTGTCCCTCGCTTCTGTTTGTCAGAGGGTGTAGACGGATGGCAGGAGAGAGATCACTTGATCATTACCTGTCAGGTTCACTCCGTCTGGGGCACCTGGCATTGACCACTGTCGGGTCACTGGGCTGGATGGATCTTTGGTCTGACCCAGTATGGCCATTCTTATGTTCTTATGACATACATACTCCCAAGGAACCTCTTTGTTTCAACAGAGGCTATTTTCTGTATTCACCTGAATCTCCTTCTGACGTACATCTAGCAGTAGTGAAATCGCTACATTAACGCTAGTTTTTGTCAGACTTGGAAAATTCACAGTGATACTACTGTAACATCCATAGGGATCATTGTTCCTCCCTGCTCTTAACTATTATGGACTGTGTTTAGGAGGAACTGTAATAGAGATAATAAGAACCCACTTTTCCACTTTCCCAGTGTGGCAGCCTTCCATTCGATTTCCCCTCTAACTACCCTATATCTTTACAGCTTCTAAATTTCTGATATTTTCTTTCCTTTGTTTCCCTCCTCACGCATCATTTCCCCTTTCTGTTTCTAGGAGAGTCACTGTTTTTATGTAAAGCAATTTATGTTCCTCTGTATGCAAGATAAATTTTATTTAAGTTTTGTGTATCCTAAATATATATCAAAACTATCACAAAATCCAGGACTGCAAAATTACATCTCTGCTTCTGCTCCATCTGTACTAGGTGTAATATGTCAGTTGCTTTATCAGGATGCTGCACGGGGATCCATTAGAGTCCACAGCACAATTAGAAGTAATTTGTTTTTCCAGTTGCCCTATTTTTATCCCTCCTTTTAGAACGTTCTGTTGATTTGAATTAAGCTCATCTCATGTTCCAGCCTGGCCAACCTGGGGAACTAATTGTTTTAAAAGTGAACCTTGCTTGCAAGGTGGGTTTTTTTCAAAATCACTCAGCTTTAATTCCAAATTCCCCCAGGGATGCTGTGGCAACATACAGCCTTGTCTTAGAGTAAACCTGACGTTTACAGGCTAAAGAGAATAGTTACCTAACTGAGAACAACTGAAACTAAACAAACAAGCAAGGGCAGGTAGGTGTCACACAGCCTAGCAAGGACTGGAGCCAAAGAGACAGTGCAATTTGCTTTGGGCCAGAATCTGGCCATTCTGAAATGAGTGCCCAGGGGAAGGAGGAGTGTACGGAATCATCCCTCCCACCTTGTGTGTTGTTCAGTTGGTAGCCAGAATCCTGATTCTCAGTGCTAAAGGTGGCCCTTTTGCCTGGCTGGCCACATGCTCCACAATTAAAAGCCATAGCAGTTACCTGTCCTCCATGTGCTCCCTCGTGAGCTCACAGGCATTTTGTCAGCCTCGGTTTTCTGCAGGCAGAGAGTACCTCAGGAACTGACCCTCTAAAACAACCTCTCTATTCAGCTGTGGCTTATACATACTGCTTCATTCTGGCTCTCTGTATTTAATTGACTCTAGACTATGGTATGTATATTCGGGCAACTTCAGTTTCAAGCATTGCTTTCTCATATTATTCTCTCAGTTGAGAAGATCACTTATGAAGAAATGTTTAATCTTTATGCATAGCAATAACATATTAACAGTGGTGAGGTTCCATTACCTAAGGATCATATGCAGTCTCTCAATGTATTCCATGCTGGTATTTTCTGTCACCAATGCTCAAGTGTTGTTCCTTCTCACTTCTGCTGCTGTGCATAATTACAGAACCATGAAGATCTGAGGGGCACAGGGCAGGAGTACTGGCTACATCCATACTAGAGCATCAAAGCTGACAGTTAACTGATAGTCATAAAGACCCAGTACATCTTCTATTTTCATGGAGCGGAATTACCTTTCCAGCAAGGATGATTTGGAATTTGACTGGGATAACGAAAGTGTATGGAGGTTAATCTCATGGAGCCAAATCCTGTAAACGTGGAGTAAAGATTTTCGGATTTGGCCTACAGAAAAGAACAGTGTATATGCCCCAAACCTTTGGCTTCTTTCTGGAACCCAAACACCATCATTGCTATGCATTAGTTTTAAACAGCAAGAGCGACTTATATACAGACAGAAATTAACACATCATCCCATGTTGCTTGAGAATTTTTGTATTCAATTTCCTCAATCATTTTTTAAACTGGCTTATAATTTATTCTATTATGTAGGGAAAAAATCAAATAACTGAAAAGTCATTGGCTGGCAATTCAACATTGTGACTCAACCCTGTAAATAGTCAATTGTCGGTAACTGAATTTCAAAGGAGAGTCTGATCCAGGTGACGTGTACAAATGATGGAAATTTCAGAGAGCTCAGAATAAACACCAACCTTTTGATGAGCTAGTTGAGCAGGATGTGGTAGGAGAAACCATCTAATTCTGGTTCACATTGTCACATTGCTATAGTAATTAAACATTTGCCTTTTACTCACCAACAGGTTTGATAATTGGCAATGAATGTGCAAAACCCAGGGATTGTATTGAACCACTACGTAACAATACACGTCGGGCTTCTCTACACTACTGCTTAAACAGATTAATTTACGTCGCTCAGGGGTGTGAAAAAGCCATTCCCCTGAGTGACATAAGTTAGACCAACTTAAAGCAGTGTCCACACTGCGCTATGTCGGCAGGCGTCACTCTCCTGCTGACATAGCTTGCGCCTCTTGCTGAGGAGGAGTAATTTTGCAATGGGAGAGCGCTCTCCTGTCGGCATAGTGCATCTGCACCAGATGCGCTACATTGGCACAGCTGCATCGATACAGCTGCACTGATGTAACATAGTAATGAAGACAAGTCCTTAGACTATTAGTCTTATAATTATTTCTCTTTCAAAGGTCCCATTCAGGACAGGGGTTCATTATGCTAGGTGGTCTTCAAACATATAGGTAAAGACAATGCCTGATAAGAAGAGCTTTCAGTGTCACTCAAAACAAGGCACAATGTGTGCAACCTACATTAGAAGGGAAACATTAGTGGTAATGAGAATATTCGTTTACATAGGCTGGCTTTGTGTATGACTTCATTTCAATTAAAAAATATATATATAAAAATTTCAGATGTGAAGGTGTCTTCAGCCTACATCCCCAAACTCTGCCCACAGCACTGGAGTAGCTAGAAGTTTCTGCCAAAATGCTTGATAGTGACATTGTTTGTCATTATTCTGCAAACTTAAGCTTATCGTCAAATGAGACCAAATGCTGATCCCCCCCTCCCCCCCGAAAAAAGCCTGAGTAAATGGGCTATGTGAAGTGAACGTAACGGGCTTGGTGCAGAGCAGCTGCATGTCCACTCCGTTGCGAACACTAGACCTTGAAGGCCTTTAGTGGCAGCTGGGAGAGATGAGATTTGTCCATCCAGGTAGTGGCTGCTCTCCGGACACATCTCCCTGGCTCTGCTCCTCTACACTGGATCTGCCATGCCGCGACATTCCTCCTTGCAGAGACCCTCTGCTGCTACCTGCTCCCCTAGCTCCCTACCATGGTTGTAGAACAGTAGTTCTGTGGCGTTTAGAGCTCTGTGTTTCTGTGTGGGGAGGTCAGCAGGGCTCTACAGGAGAGCTGCTTGAAAAAAGGTAAGTATATATTTTTTAAAAGTAGAAAGAAACTAACTGTTTGTTTGGTTTTTTTTGTTCATGTTGTTCTGTGAAATTGTTGGGGGTTTTTTAAATAGGAAAACATTTAGTTTCAGTGACATCCCCCCATTTTCTAATCTATTTCCACTGAAAAAAAGTAAAAAATAGGTGAGTGATTTTATTTCCCATTGAAACAGAACATTCTCCACCCCCCCCCCATTGAAATTTTTATTGAATAATGAAAAATTATGATCAAAACAATTTTTGTTGAGGGCATTTTTGTTGAGGTTGAAAACAATTTGAATGGACCCCCTCTAGTCTCCAGTGGGTAAGGGGCTGCACAGAGGCTCAAATAGGATTGGAGAATTAGTGAGTACCATCCCCCATACAAAAATGCCCTGGTGCACCAGCGGAGCAAATGTATATAATCTGCCCCAATATTTGTTGCTGTATCATTCTTGGAAAAATGAAGCGAAATAATTTAATTGCAGAATTTTACAGCAAGTATTTTCTCATAGCACACTTTGCTAGTTGAGTAAAATAGCACAACAAAGATTGTGAGCCATTCCTTTTCCCCTGTTTTAACGAGTGTGTGGAAGCTATGGTGATAAACATGTATTCTTCTTAGAATTACGTTATATTTCTGTCTCCAGGGTTTTCTGTTCGTCTATTAGAATGTATTAATTCCTGGTTTAGGCCATTGGACGCCCACATTTTCCTTCCTATTGGTCTCTGGGATTTCAGCTGTCTCGTTATGGGTATGACAGCCTTGATGTGGTAAAGAAAACAGTTGATCGCATGCAGCAGTATGGTATTCCATATGTAAGTATGACTTTTTCAAAGTGCAGTTTAATTATTTAATTACCTTCTCAAAATGAAATGAGTAAAAAAATAATAATAGAAGGGAACAATTGCCCTGTGAATTGTACAGTATGAGAGTATTAATAATTCTGTGTAATGATTTGGCAAATAGTATCCCAGGAGTTCACAAATTTAAATGATTTTTTAAAACCCAGTTCTGCTCTCAATTACATAATGGTCAATCTGGAGTATCTGTGATGAACTCAATGGAGTTATACATTGGATTTACTGTGGAGGAAGTGAGAGCAGAATTTAGCTGCCTTATTCTTAAAGTTAATCAGAAATCTCCTTTTTTTGATATATCCAATAGTTTAAATTACATTTGATGGCAGATTAATTACTTTTTGAGGCTTCTTAAATAAAGTAGCATAAATTCTGATTTCGTTAACAACATACTAAAATAATTTCATGTTCAAAACTGTCAGGATGTCCAGTATGGTGATATCGACTACATGGAGCGTCGTTTGGACTTCACCTATGATAAAGAAAACTATGCAGGTCTGCCAGAGTACATTCAACAGCTGAAAAAAGATGGAATGCACTATGTCATTATTCTGGTAAAACTAACAACATCACTAATTTTCTCTCAATTTATGTTACGTATTTACGTAGTACCAGTCACTGAAATATCTAGGCACCAAAGTATCTATGCTATTGAAATGGGTACTCCATCTTTTTCTCTTGCAATATCATTCATCTGTCTAGTAAATCAAAAGAAATTCTTTACACACTTCTCATTGTAATGCTGTTTTGCTTTTATCAGGTACTTCTGTAGCAATACTCTTCGTATGCCACAACACTGATTTTTCTCTCACACTTTTCCAAGAAGTTTCTATGAAAATTATGGACTCAAATTGAGAGGGAACTGGTTGAAGGCATTTCCCTTTCTGAAAATAAACTAATTTTCTTAATATGCACAAAACTATTCACAAACTTTTTTAGGAAACTAGAAACCACACTTCATTTTCCCAGTAGCTTTTTGTTAATATTCATATAAGAAAGTTTGCATGAAAATTTGTGGAAAACAAATTTTGAGCCTGTAGTCAAAAAATATGTAATAATGACCAAACTGATTTCATTTTGTGCAGAGATGGAAGTAGAATTTATTTCTAATAAAAATTATTTATTTGCAGTAGATCAGCACACACTTGTAGTGAAATTACTAACTTTTTGGGACAATAATTATAGTGAATGTGACGGTAGGTGGTAGAAAATTGGAGGCCAGTAAACTATTTTTTTAAAAGTCCTTGATAGATGTATGAAAAATTACTCTACAGATCTTAACAGCAATGCAGCACTATACTGACGGTGTTACCCCAAGCTAGAACCCTGCCACTGCCACTGACCTCACATTTCTCAGTTACAGACAGCCGAAGTCCCTGACCAGAACTCTGCCAAACCGCTGTATAAACCAGACAAGAATCTGGCCACCCACTTTGTGACTGGGACTATGCACACATGCTGTACACAATATCGTTGTGTGAACTAGATAAAAATTCATTTTAAATGTTATCCTCATCTACAAATCTTACAATAATCTTATTTTTTTTCAGTATTGATGTTTTGGGAAAAGTGTGAAAGGAAATATTTTGAAATGTATCTTCTTAATCCTGTTGGCCATCCTCTTCAAAACCTCCACAAACTGCTCCCACCAATTTATAGATTCACTCATTCTATGACCAGAAGGGACCAAAGGGATCATGTAGTCTGACTTTCTGTACAATACAGGCCATGGAACTTCCTCCAGATAATTGCTAGAGCATATATTTTGGAAAAATATCCAGTTTGGATTTAAAAAAAATGTTAATGATGGAGAGTCCACCACGACATTTGGCTGATTATTCCAAAGATTAATTAGGCTCACCGTTAAAAATGTACACCTTATTTCCAGTCTGAAATTGTCTTGCTTCAACTTCAAGCTAGGATCATGTGATACCTTTTTCTGCTTGAGCCCATTATTGAATATTTGTTCCCCAGGTAGATACTTGTAAACTGTAATCAAGTCACTCCTTAACCTTCTGTTTGTTAAGATAAATAGATTGAACTCCTTGAATCTGCCACTACAATGCAGGTTTTCTAATCCTTTAATCATTCTCATGGCTCTTCTCTGAACCCTCTCCATTTTTGATGTAGAGTGCCACTCCCCCTCCCCTTTTCCCCCAACTGATCCTTCCTAAATAGATTATAACAATTGATTTTAACATCCCAGTAGTGCAAATCATCCTACCATGTTTCAGGTTTCTCAGCTGTGTGCTGAGTGCTCATATCTTCTCTCTTTTTACCCTGCCCTTTTGCTATTAGTTTAACTGCCTCCAGCCTGTCCCCAAAGATATTGGTGCCCCTTCTACTGAGGTGGAGGCCTCCTCTCCCCACAGAACGTGGACCAATGTTCCACAATACCAAAACCCTCTATCCTACACCATTTACCTAGCCAGTGAGTCACTTCCAGAATCTTCTGCCTTCTGTTTCCCTTTGCTCATCAGACAGGAAGTATCTAAGAGAAGATTGCTTGAATATTCTTCTTCTTCAGCATACTTCCAAGTTCCCTGAAGCCATCTATTATCTGCAAGATATCCCCTGACAATGTCATTAGTGCTGATATGAACCATCCCCAATGAATCCTTACATGTAGACTCCAGAAGCCTACCCAATCTCAGAGTGACTTGTGTCATGGCTCCAGCAATGCAGCACACTGTCCTGTTGTCTGTCTATCCCTTGAAGAATGTTCTTTCAATTCTTCTTAGTATTGAATCTCCAGTGAGGATCTGTCTGTCTTCATTGGCTGGTTGGAGAACTCTTTGTGGATAAGCTTGATTTTTCCTCACAGATTGGGCCAAGCTGCCATCCATACATTTCTCCATTCCCTCAGACCTGCTGGATCTTAAGAAGTATCTTCCATAGTTTCCATGTTGAAGACCTGGTATTGATTTTAAACTTCTAGCTATATAGAATTCCTCCTGCTTCTCTTCTCTCTGGTGGCCACAGTCTGTCTAGCCTCATCTGTCTCCAACCATGATCTCTTGCCTCTGGTGGTTATGAAATGCCAGTCCTCTCTGACTTCCTTTCTCAATGATTCCAGGCTCCATTCTTCCTTGACTCTGCAGTATGGGTGTTTCCCAAATCTGGTTGTCTAGGAAATCCCCAGTTTCTCTGATTCTTAGTACCATGTCCACTTGCCCCTCCAATACAAGAATCTTTTCCTCCAGCACAGCCACCAACTTGCACTTCGTATACAGGAAATCCCTTTGGTCCTCAGGCAAGAAAGAATAGGGCACATCTGTTGCTGGTCACCACCACTGTTCCATTGCTGTCCATGTCGATATCACACATAGTGCTGAACCTGGAAGGAAAGCTGCTCACACTCCCTCCCAAATTCCCCTGTTAGCTGCTATTACCAGCTCCTGGAGAGAATCAAAGGCTCAGTGACTTGGTCATACCTGCCCCGTCTTTATTATACAGTAGAACCTCAGAGTTATGAACACCTTGGGAATGGAGGTTGTTCGTAACTCTGAACAAAATGTTATGGTTGTTCTTTCAAAAGTTTACAACTGAACATTGGCTTAATATAGCTTTGAAACTACTATGCAGAAGAAAAATGCTACTTTCCCTTAATTTTTTAGTAGTTTACATTTAACACAGTACTGTAGTGTGCTTATTTTTTATTTTATTTTTGTCTCTGCTGCTGCCTGATTGCATACTTCCGGTTCCAAATGAGGGGTGTGGTGGACTGGACAGTTTGTAACCTTGGTGTTAGTAATTCTGAGGTTGTACTGTAGTAACATTCACCCAGCTGGGAAACAAATGATGCCATGTGACCAAAGTGGTCAGTCATCAATGATAACAACAAATAGTGATACATGTGGTGAATACAGCTGGCAAAGCTCACAATTTCTGGTTCATCAAAAATTTCACCAGTTTGCAATTTCCTGTGAACTGGAGATTCCGAGATCTTTTCTGAAACATGATGTTTCCAAATGGAAAAAAGCAACTCTCCAGACCCTGCAGCTGCTGAGTGAAATTGACATGATTATTATGTGCTTCACTGCTGCCCACCACTGATGCTATTTAGTGGTAGGCCACCATGAGACTGACAAGAATCATGTCAATTTTACTAAGCAGCTGCCAGGGCTTTCAGGATCTGCAGCTCCAGGGCATTCCCACTATGTTGACTGCTGTGGGCCAGGTATCCCAGACTTCCAGACTCCCGTAGTATAGCTAGCCTACCAGGCTGCAGGAGTTGGGTAGCTCAGGGAACCAGCTGGCCTGGGAGTCTGAAAGCACTGTGGTCCACAGCTCAGGGCAGTCCCAGGATTTCCAGGCTCCTGGCTTTGTGGCAGGACTTTGGGACTGTGCTTTTAAGGGCTGAGCTTCCCAAACAGAGCCTGGGTAGGGCACTGTGAAGCTCTTGCTATTGTTATGTACAGGCAGTTGGAATTGGACATAGGATAAAGTAGGTTTCAGAGTAGCAGCCATGTTAGTCTGTATCCGCAAAAAGAAAAGGAGGACTTGTGGCACCTTAGAGACTAACAAATTTATTTGAGCATAAGTTTTTGTGAGCTACAGCTCACTTCATCAGATGCATTCAGTCGAAAATACAGTGGGGAGATTTATATACACAGAGAACATGAAACAATGGGTGTAATCATACACACTAAAATGAGAGTGATCAGGTAAGGTGAGCTATTACCAGCAGGAGAGCGGGGGTAGAGGGGAACCTTTTGTAGTGATAATCAAGGTGGGCCATTTCCAGCAGTTGACAAGAACGTTTGAGGAACAGCGGGAGGAGGTGGGGGAAATAAACATGGGAAAATAGTTTTACTTTGTGTAATGACCCATCCACTCCCAGTCTCTATTCAAGCCTCAGTGAATTGTATCCAGTTTGCAAATTAATTCCAATTCAGCAGTCTCTCATTGGAGTCTGTTTTTGAAGTTTTCGTTGTTGAAGAATTGCCACTTTTAGGTCTGTAATTGAGTGACCAAAGAGATTGAAGTGTTTGCTGACTGGTTTTTGAATGTTATAATTCTTGACGTCTGATTTGTGTCCATTTATTCTTTTACGTAGAGACTGTCCAGTTTGGCCAATGTACAAGGCAGAGGGGCATTGCTGGCACATGATGGCATATATCACATTGGTAGATGTGCAGGTGAACGAGCCTCTGATATTGTGACTGATGTGATTAGGGCCTATGATGGTGTCCCCTGAATAGATATGTGGACACAGTTGGCAACAGGCTTTGTTGCAAGGATAGGTTCCTGGGTTAGTGGTTCTGTTGTGTGGTTGCTGGTGAGTATTTGCTTCAGGTTGAGGGGCTGTCTGTAAGCATGGACTGGCCTGTCTCCCAAGATCTGTGAGAGTGATGCGTCATCCTTCAGGATAGGTTGTAGATCCTTGATGATGCGTTGGAGAGGTTTTAGTTGGTGGCGGAAGGTGATGGCTAGTGGCGTTCTGTTATTTTCTTTGTTGGGCCTGTCCTGTAGTAGGTAACTTCTGGGTACTCTTCTGGCTCTGTCAATCTGTTTCTTCTCTTCAGCAAGTGGGTATTGTAGTTGTAAGAATGCTTGATAGAGATCTTGTAGGTGTTTGTCTCTGTCTGAGGGGTTGGAGCAAATGCGGTTGTATCGTAGAGCGTGGCTGTAGACAATGGATCGTGTGGTGTGGTCTGGATGAAAGCTGGAGGTATGTAGGTAGGCATAGCGCTATGCCTGGAAGTTTGGGGTCCATGGCCTCAGAGCTTTCCACATAGTGAGATTGCCCTGGAGCCACAGACCCTGGAAGCCCTGTGGTCTCTGGGACAGAGGCCTCCATCCCATGGATCCTGGAAGCCTGGGGTGGCGTGGCTCCCCAGCAGCTATGGGAACCTTACCTGCAATTTGACAAAAATTAATCAAACCCCAGATGTTTCTGCAAAATTTCCAGCTAGCTCTAGTGTTGAGCACAGTTGGCCAGCAATTCACAGCCTAAAATATATTCACAGAAAGGGCCAGCAGTTGTAAGTCAGCATAGCTCCATTGGAGTTAATGGAGTTATACCAGTTTCCAGCAACTGAGGACCTGGCCCACCGTGTTTAAATAATTTTGAGTAAGAACAAATGAATGAAAAAAACTAGTCTGTTCATGAACCATTTGCAAATAGAAAATAGGGGGAAAGGCCTAAATGCAAAGGGCAATAGAAGTGCAAAAAATTATTGCTATATAAATCTAAATTTAGATCACTAAATTAATATAACATATAAAAATGAAGAATTCTTAATACAGGCTATAAATTAATAGAAACTAGGTAATATAACTGAAAGAAACTAACCTGCAGCTAGGGAACATTTTTTACACATCCCAAGAACTGTGTTGTCCGCTGATGAAAACATGACAAAGACTGGTCTAGTTTGTCCTGCCCTACAGTGGGTCACTGTCAGCCACGGATGAATACAAATAAATTCAATCATCTTTGAAATGCTAATGGAGAGTATAGGTTGCATTGGCAGTGAAGATTTTCATCTTCACTTTAGTGCAGTTACTGGAATTTCTATCATCCTTTTATTGTTCTCATTCTTTAGTGATGTAAATCACTCCCATAAATTGAGTCAGGAGCTGGAACATTATTAAGAGTTTCATTCCAAGGTGACAGCAAAGCTATCCTAACTAAAGTCAAGGCAAGTGTAATCCAGTTTTCTTGATCTTGAAAAATAATTTTCCATTTTCAATTCCCTTTGAGGATCAGTTGCAGAGAGAGAGTTCTTGTGCATCAAAATTTAGAATCTCTGATAATGATTTCAGGAATGGTGATTAAATATATATTATACCTTGACCGCATAAAACCCAAGTAAACAGTTTTGTGATGATGTGGTGGGTAGAGAGGGCAGAATCTTGAATTCATGGGCAGAGTGGCAGAGGGCGTAGCAGTTATTCCGCCATCTAAACAAAATTCCAACACCGGGGGATGAGAAACTCAATCCCTGAGAATCTTCTATGTTACTGATTTGTCCTCATTACCGACTCTATGGCCATGGCTTTCCCCCTACTGCCCATTTCTATGATGGCATATACAGAGTTGAAAAGATGCTCAGTGCAGATACATGCATGAGGTACTAAGTCTCCCGCCCCCACACACACACTTTTATCTAGATACTGATATCTTGAAAATGGGGTCATATCTGAGTGCAGTCTGGCACCTGTGCATCAGAAATGCTACAGTGTTGTTGTGCTAGAAGTCTTCTATTGCCTCTCAGCCCCAGGATGAATTTTAACTAAGAGTATCATGACTTGTTCACCGTGATTATCTTGAACTGTGTTCCCATTTTCAAATGTGACTTATTCTGAGTCAGAACAAATGTATTGTTTAGAATCAAAGCAAGATGTTCTAAAAGTAACAATGATTATAAAGTAAAATGATAAACATTTATTACAGCAAAATTTAATGAAACCCCTTGTATGTTACTCATTAAATCATTCTAGAAAATGAAATAGCTAAGAATGAAATTAATTGGAACATAAAAACAAACGAACAGTCATACTGGGTCAGATCAAAGGTCCATCTAGCCCAGTGTCCTGTCTTCCGACAGTGGCCAATGCCAGGTGCCCCAGAGAGAATGAACAGAACAGGTAATCATCAAGTGATACATCCCCTGTCGCCCATTCTCAGCTTCTGGCAAACAGAGGTGAGGGACACCATCCCTGTCCATCCTGGCTAATAGCCAGTGATGGACCTATCCTCCATGAATTTATCTAGTTCTTTTTTGAACACTGTTATAGACTTGGCCTTCACAACATCCTCTGTCAAGGAATTCCACAGGTTGACTGGGCGTTGTGTGAAAAAAATACTTCCTTTTGTTTGTTTTAAACCTGCTGCTATTAATTTCATTTGGTGGCTCTAGTTCTTGTGTTATGAGAAGGAGAAAATAACACTTCCTTATTTATTTTCTCCACACCAGTCATGATTTTATAGACCTCTATCATATCCCCCTCTTAGTCGTCTCTTTTCCAAGCTGAAAAGTCCCAGTCCTATTAATCTCTCCTCATACAGAAGCCTTTCCATACCCCTCATCATTTTTGTTTCCCTTTTCTGAACCTTTTCCAATACCAATATATCTTTTTTGAGATGGGGCGACTACATCTGCACGCAGTATTCAAGATGTGGGCAAACCATGGATGTATATGAAGGCAATATGATATTTTCTGTCTTATCTATCCCTTTCTTAATATTCCCCACGTTCTGTTCTCTTTTTTGACCACTATTGCACACTCAGAGAACTATCCACAATGACTCCAAGATCTCTTTCTTGAGTGGTAACAGCTAATTTAGACCCCATCATTTTATATGTATAGTTGGGATTATGTTTTCCAATGTGCATTACTTTGCATTTATCAACATTTAATTTCATCTGTCATTTTGTTGCCCAGTCACCCAGTTTTGAGAGATCCTTTTGTAGCTCTTCGCAGTCTGCCTAGGACTTAACTCTCTTGAGTAGTTTTGTATCATCTGCAAATTTTGCCACCTCACTGTTTACCCCATTTTCCAGATCATTTATGACTATGTTAAATAGGACTGGGCCCAGTACAGACCCCTGTGGGACACCACTATTTACCTCTCTCCATTCTGAAAACTGACCATTTATTCCTACCCTTTGTTTTCTATCTTTTAATTAGTTACCGATCCATGAGAGAACCTTCCTTCTTATCCCATGACTGCTTACTTTGCTTAAGAACCTTTGGTGACGGACCTTATCAAAACCTTTCTGAAAATCTAAATACACTATATCCACTGGAACCCCTTTGTCCACATGCTTGTTGACCTCCTCAAAGAATTCTAGTAGATTGGTGAGGCACGATTTCCCTTTACTAAAACCATGTTGACTCTTCCCCAACAAATTATGTTAATCTATTTGTCTGATCATTTTGTTCTTTACTATATGTTCTTTCAACCAGTTTGCCCAGTACTGAAGTTAGGCTTACTGACCTGTAATTGCCAGGGTCACCTCTGGAGCCCTTTTTAAAGATTAGCATCACATTAGCTATCCTCCAGTCATTTGGTACAGAAGCTGATTTAAATGGTAGGTTACAGGCTGCAGTTAGTAGTCCTGCAATTTCACATTTGAGTTCCTTCAGAACTCTTGGGTGAATACCATCTGGTCCTGGTGATTTATTACTGTTTAGTTTATGTATTTGTTCCAAAACCTCCTCTAATGACACCTCAATCTGGGACAGTTCCTCAGATTTGTCACCTAAGAAGAATGGTTCAGGTTTGGGAATCTTCCTCACATCCTCAACTGTGAGGACTGATGCAAATAATTCATTTAGTTTCTCTGCAATGGCCTTATTGTCCTTGAGTGCTCCTTTAGCATCTTGATTGTCCAGTGGCCCCACTGGCTGTTTAGCAGCCTTCCTGCTTCTGATGTACTTAAAAAAATGTTTGCTATTACTTTTTGAATCTTTGGCTAACTGTACTTTAAATTCTTTTTTGGCCTTCCTAATTATATTTTTACACTTTATTTGCCCGAGTTTATGCTCCTTTCTGCTTTCCTCACTAGGATTTAACTTCCACTTTTTAAAGGATGCTTTTTTGCCTCTCCCTGCTTCTTTTACTTTGTTGTTTAGCCATGGTGGCTCTTTTTTGGTTCTCATACTATGTTTTTTAATTTGGGGGTATACATTTAAGTTGAGCCTCTATTATGGTGTCTTTAAAAAGTTTTCCTGCAGCTTGCACAGATTTTACTTTGGTGCTGTAACTTTTAATTTCTGTTTAACTAACCTCCTCATTTTTGTGTAGTTCCCCTTTCTGGAATTAAATGCTACAGTGTTGGGCTGCTGTGGTGTTTTCCCTGCCACAGGGATGTTAAATTTAATTATATTATGGTCACTATTACCAAGTGGTCCAGCTATATTCACCTCTTGGACCAGATCCTGTGCTGCACTTAGGACTAAATCAAGAATTGCCTGTCTTCTTGTGGGTTCCAGGACTAGCTGCTCCAAGAAGCAGTCATTTAAGTCATTTAAAATCATTTAACATTTTTTGATTAGCTAGACTTCAGGGTTAAAAATAATATTCAATTATTTTAGCAGCTAAGGATCCAGTTTTGTGAGGTGCTGAGGCTTAACTTTTCAAATGTGGGTGCATACAATTGGGCCCCGAATCCATTTTTGGGCACATAGATAAGTGTGGCCTGATTTTGGGAGGTGCTGATTACCGACAACTCTCACTGAAGTCAATGAAATTTGAAAGTGCATAGCACCTCCCAGAACCAGTCCCTAAATGAACAACTAAAAGCTATAGTGTCAGAAGAGTTAACGGGTGCTAAAAAAACTTTTTATTGAATGCAGAATCAGGTATGGCAGTTTTTGTTCTCCTTAGGATGATGTTAAAGCTGCATTATATAGTAGATTTATACACTGGAATAACTTTTCAGCTAAAAGAAATCAGAGATTTTTATTAGGAGTAGCTCATTAAGCCAACTTGTTAGAGCTTTGGTATCTCTTGGGAACCATCTTTTCCAGAATTAAAAAATAATTACTGCTCTTGGACAGTTCTCTTTTTCAAAGCTGAACTACTTAAGTAGGTTAAAATTCTAATTAACACTTACTTTACTTAATTATTCAGGCACCAGTTGCAGCTCCATGGTAAAGATTGAATTGAGTTTTGCACTTAAAATAGGGATTCAGCCTGTTTGTTTTACACGGAAAAATCCAGTTTGTTCTCGCCAAAATTGCAGCATTGGCTTTTTGAGCACAGAATGACTTTTTCAAGAATTTGCAAGTAAATCTGTTAAAGTAGGAGTTCAAATTAATTTTAAAAGAAGATGTGATAGGCGCCGCCTCTTGTGAGTGCCTCTGTCAGCTGGGTGTGATGCTGCAAGCTCTCCTGCCCCCAGCACAGCCCTGCAGGTTGTTGACCTCACTAGGTGGGTCGTCATTGGCTCAGCACTCTGGCCAACCCAGACAGTTTAAAATGGATGAACCCCTCCTGGGGTAGCAAAGGTTTCAACACACTGCCCTCCCCAAGGTCTTCAGCCCCATCTCTGGGCTCCTTTAAGTCTTGCCCTTCACTTGGACTTCCCAACAGAGCCTTGTCCCCTTCTTGGCACTTAGGCCACTTCACTAGTAGGCCAGTGAGGAGGATCTTGGCCTGTTCACTACTCTGGGCCCCAGCCCAGAGACCCTACACACAACAGCCACACATTGCTTCCTTCAGTTTGCTGTTGCTATTCCCTGGGCCTTTTCCCACGTAGCCTCTTTCTCTTCACCCTGACCTAATGGCTGAAGTTCTTAAATTCTTCCTCCTTGATGAATGCAAGTATCACCAGAGCCTATCTTCTGGTTCTCTTCTTGAGCTCCTGTGACCAGCACTGAGCACCCTTCCTTGCTCCTCTGGTCCCACCAGGAACTGACCTGCTAATGCCCTGAAGCTCCTTTTATCTGAGCCTGCTGATCTCTGATTGGCTGCTTGTATGCAACATCTCTTGGCAGGCTCACCTCTACTGCTCCTTCCTAGCGTGGAATGTGGTAAGACAGCAGGGCCTCTAGCAGGGGGCTTGAAAGGGCTAGGTACACCCAATCACAGAAGCCTTTTGAGAAATTTACAGTTGGTATCAAACTTTTTTTTTGTTGTCCCTCATGATCTTAATAATGGAATATCACAGATTCTTCAAACTTCCCTTATAATTAAAACTCACTGAAATAATGTACAGTAGTCTACATTTGAAGAATTGTTTCTAGAACTAATAAATAATTTTTTCCTGTTATTCTTCATAACTAAAAGTTGCTCCTTCAGCAGAGTCTGAAGAATATTGTTCTATTACAGAGAACTCACAAAGAACCGTCACATTTCAAAATGGCTGTAACCTTCCATTTTTCCTCAATGTTATTGAGGGGACAGTTGCCCCCACATAAGGAAGAATTGAAAAGATCATCTATCTCCTTTTACTCTCAACTGGACTGAGGCCGCTGACTGCCTGAGCAAAGATGGCTACTTTCTCCATTTTCCTGGTCCTCAGTGTTCCTGACAACGTAGTGGGCCACCATCTTCTCTAAAGGCAGCTTCGCTTCACCCTCTTGGAAAAAAATGGAGTACTTGTACCACCTTAGAGCCTAACAAATTTATTTGTGCATAAGCTTTCATGAGCTACAGCTCACTTCATTGGATGCATTTAGTGAGCTGTAGCTCACGAAAGCTTATGCTCAAATAAATTTGTTAGTCTCTAAGGTGCCACAAGTACTCCTTTTCTTTTTGTGAATACAGACTAACACGGCTGCTACTCTGAAACCTTTGAAAAAATGGGAAACAGTGGCCATTTGAAAGAGGTCTTGCAACTGAGGGAAGCTATGCATTTAATCCATTAAAACAATGGGAGATGGTCACCATTTTGAAAGGTAGGGCAGGAGGAAATGAAAAACGTGTGTGTTTAAGTGTGCATTGTATATGTATACAAAGGAATATATGGGGTGTAGAAGGGCAGGGGAAGGGGATATGTGTGTGTGTATATGTGTGTGTGTGTGTATATATGTGTGTGTATGTATATACAGAGAAATTTGAAGTACAGGAGGGAGGAGCGACTGGGCTAGAGTGTATGTGCAGGGGGAATGTAAGGAGGTGCAAGAAGCAGAGATATTTGGAGGAAAGAAGTGGCACTGAGATGTACACTCCTGGTTTCTTTGAACTCTCCAGCATGGCATAAAGAAGCCAGAGTGTACTGGTGAATCTGAAGTGAGCATTTAAAAAATGATTGATACCTCATATCTTCAAATCACTGGAAATATTACATAGTAACATTCCCTTTGAATTTCTTGTTTAGTGTTCATGAATGAAACTCTTAATGAAATGGAAATTCCCAGACAAAATTTATGTTAAAGTGGAGTTAAGGTTGAGAATATATATCAGTAATTTAGGGTAAAATATGTTACAGGGCTATTGTAATTATCCCAGAATCAAGTGTTATAAAGTCGGGAAATTCAGATTTAACGTTGAACTTAAAAAAATGCAGACATATTAAGGTGTTGTATTAAGGAAAGGCACAACTGGGTACCCAAACAAGCTTATCTCTGCCAAATAGTGACACCCTGATGGGGGTCAGGGGGAAAGAGAAAAATTATAATGCTTCTTTAAAATCAGTTTAATCTAATATAGAATCACAAGCACTGACATTTCTTAAATGTATTGGATGATGTCCATTCACTCTGAAATTCCAGGGATCATAATGTTTGGTTTTGTACTGAGAGGTACTCTCAACTTTAACTCCATTTTAATGTAGTTTTAATCTAATATTAATACAATCTACATTAGCTATATCTGCCAAATTATTCTGAAAAGTAGTAATGAAAGTAGCTGTTACCATAGTGCTTATGATTATTCTAGGAATACCTTTTTTTTTAGGATCCTTTCCTAAGTAAGGATGAAGCACCAGGTACTTATTGGCCCTATGAACTTGGACAAGAAATGGGAATCTGGGTGAACAATTCTGATGGAGTAACTCCAGCTGTTGGCAAGGTTGGTTTATTAAATTAGCCTATATGTAGGTAGCAGTGTTGTTTTTCAGTGTTAGCGACTCTTCAAAATCAGAAGTCATAATATGTTAATCAAATACTTACGGTCAATTCCAGGCATGGCCCCCAGGAGATTCGGTGTTTCCTGACTACACTAACCCCAGGACAGCTGATTGGTGGATCCAGATGTGTATTGAGTTCAAAACTGTCCTTGACTATGACGGACTCTGGATTGTATGTCTGAGTATATTTTCCTTCTCTTTTTTCCAAAATAAAGAAGACAACTTGTACATATGTAAAACTTTTTATTTAAGGATATGAATGAACCAGCCAATTTTGGAACTGGCCAGTACCCAGGCTGTGCTCTTAATGACCTCAACTACCCTCCTTATGTTCCTAGTAAGTGCCTTTTAAAAAACTCTTTATCTGGATTGGTTATTTCCTCAAACAGTGCAAAGTTTCTTGTTTTCCATCTTTACTTGCCTATTGTTCCATCAGTATAGATTCAGTTACATAATCATTTAGGGTTCAGTTGTCCCCAGCCCTTAAGGGGGAGACAGCATAAAAACATTCTTCAGTCAGTCTGGCGACTGTGCCAGAGGGCTAAGCAAATGGCATTCCTTGCACTTCCCCAAGTGAAAGACCTGCTTCAAGTTAGTGCTACTGCTGGTATTACCACCCCATGGTCTTTTGTATGGCCTCATCACGCACACTGGTTAGCAGAGCTGGCCTCAAATAGGAAAAAAGTGTACCCTGCAACCTGTGAAAGGATAGCTGTCACAGGGTGGCTGGCCCCTTTAAGCAGAGATGGACCCACCCCCATCTGTGACACAATTAGCTTGCTTCCCCAGATGAGGAGAAGCAGAAAGGTCATGTAACTTGCAGGTGAGGTGCTTTAATTAGGCCTCCTAGTGAAAGATAGGAGGCCTAGGGAAAGTTTGTTGCAGGGAAGGAAGAGCAGAAAGACTCCAAGAAGGAAAACATGGGAGATGCAGCAAAAGATCCAGTGGCCCCTTGAAGGAGTCTAGGTGGGTCTGAGGGGGACAGAGACTGAAAAGAGCTCAGGAAAGACTGAACACTGAGCTAGAGGGATTTCAGAAGAGTGTCTGAGAAGCAGACCCTCAGGATGCAGGAGCTGGGCCCAGCTTGAGACTGGGCTGTAGACTACTCTGTGGTGGATTTTTGTGTTTGTTGTTTTTGGACCTGTATACCCCAGAAGGGGGGGATTATTGTAAAATGACTCGGGCTAAGCCATTGGAGTAGCTAAACCAGGCTGTGGGGGGTTTATCTGAGAAGCCCTGAGGAGAGGAAACTGAGTCAGAGCTGCTGGAGAGCCACCCCAGGCCAAGAGAGGGCACTCAAGAAACAGTGATCCAGCCACAGTGGCACAGAAGCTGTGCTCCTCTGCTGCCCTTAGAGGCACACAAGTGAGCTCCAGGAATTCCTTCTGCAGACTGGCCCTCTGCCCTTTCCCCTACTGTGGGCTACAGCTTTCAACCGTAATTAAGCCCTTAGTGGCTCTCTAAATCACAAGCAGCAGGAAGAAAACTTAGGTATTTCAAGTCCATATTTTATATAGGAGGGAAAAATATTACAAAGATTTGAAAAGGTGTCAAATTCTCTATGTATATACAGCAATAGCAGCTGTGTGTGCTGCACAAGTCTCTGTGGAATTTCTGTGGAAGTGCTTAGATGCTTTGCAGAACCCTCTGTGAATTCCCTCAGGAAGTGTGTGAATTCTTTTCTCCCACGTTGTGTGAATACAGTGTTGCTTTAATGTGAGAACACTGTAAGTTTTATTACAAGTTTGACTTGTGACGTTGTATGGGACAAGGGTATATCACTCTCAAGTCAATGTCACCTCACAAGAGGTTCCTGAATTTAGCATCAAAATAACTTGCACAGATACACACACAATCTTACAATCAGCACAAAGTACTAGTTCTACTAGTATTTCAGTGAGGAGATATCCAATGGGTTATCTTATTAGTAATCTTAAAGGCTCCTTTATTCTCTTCACATTGGCTAAAACAATGCCTCACAGATGCAGTTTTACTGTCTCACTAAGCAGCCAGGACTTTATCATTAGGCAACGTGTAGATCAGCAGTTCTCAAACTGTGGGTCTGGACCCCAAAGTGGGTCATGACCCCATTTTAATGGGGTCACCAGGGCTGAAGTTAGACTTGCTGGAGCCTGGGGCCGAAGCCCAAGCCCCATTGACCAGCCCCGAAGCCCAAGCCCCACCTCCCAGGGCTGAAGCCGAAGTCTGAGGGCTTCAGTCCTTGGTGCTGGGGCTCAGGGTTATGGGCCCCCTGCTTGGGGTTCAAGCTGTTGGGCTTCAGCTTTGCCCCCACCCCACCCGGGGCAGTGGGGTTCAGGCAGGGTTAGGCTTTGGTTCCCCCCTCCTTGGGTCATCCTTTGTTGTCAGAAGGGGGTCGGGGGTGCAATGAAGTTTGAGAACCGCTGGTGTAGATCATGGAATATAGGCAGTAATGAAATTTTATTCTAGGAAGGGAATACACTGCCATCCCAGAATATTTTTTTCTTTGGGTTGTGGTATGCAAGGCTTGAAAACCACTTTTCTGCCAGGCAAGGGAGCAAATTTAGGGCAAATTGTCATGGGCATAGTTTGGGGGAGAGAGCGGGGGGCATTGTCCCCCCAAATTGCAAGCCTTAGGCAGGCATGGAATTTGCCCTCCCGCCACGTGTGGCCCATTGGCCTGACTGGAGCCCTCCCCCAACTCCCCCAAATATTAAAGTCAAACTACGGCTAGGCAAATTTGTTGCTGTTTTGTACTGGTGCAATTTCATTAAAATAGCATGTAGTTCCCAATTGCCATTTCCCCCCTGAATTCTCTGATTTTGCAGCAAACGTGTGTGAACTGAATCATGAGTTTTGTGTAGTTCTAAGGCCTGATCCACACCTCAGTGTAGTCAGTAGGAATCTTTCCTTGAATGGGCTTTGGATCAGGCCCACTATGTTGTGCTGTAGGTGTCACTTGGATGTGAGAGGTTAAACTTCAGCCCATCTGTGATGAAAGGTCAAGATTCCTAGGCACTTTTCCAAAAAAGTAACTACTGTAGTTATCTCTGTATCCTTGGCAACACTTCTCTCGGGAAGATAGGTTCTAATAAAGTTGTAGGAGAGTGATGGGGTGGACAAACCTCTTACAGTACCCAACATTAAAACTATGGCGTTAAAACTATGTCCCAGGAAACTAGAAGCCCTGCAGCTGGTGCCAACAATCCAGCAATTAATCTAGTCAGCATTTCACCAACAGACCCCTGCTGTGCTAGCAAGCCTAATTGGCAGCAGGCAGCTGATACAGTTCATTGTTGGCAGTGAAATATTGGATATTTTTACTTTGTTTTTCTCTGTTGCACTCCAATATGGATGCTTTGTAACAGTAACATTTTTATTTTTAAATCTCCTGTTCCCTCACTGAGGTACTCAGGACACTGAACAAACTCATGAATGAAACACAACAAAAGTACAATATTATTAAAGATTGTAAAATACTGAAAACAATAGAAATTTTTTTAAACTGGAAATATCAAGAAGATTCTCACCCTGCTCCTCTATTTGTAGGAGTTTGTTGAACTTAACTATTACACACAGATCCTACCACTGCTACCCAGGCCAATCTCCCCACTGATTTCAAAGATCAAGCCCTTAAAGGCTTTCCATAGTCACCTTAAGTACGCCTCTTTTGTTGTTGGCATTAATTGTACCCACAAATAAGGTCACTGAAATATCTAAGCTGCTTTGCATTCATATATAACAAACTTAGCCACTGTTATCTCAACTGTACCCACAATTATTTGCACCTGTAATCTGAACCCATAAAAATGGAGGCCGAAGATTGAAAAGCTGGCCCTTAAAAAGCAATTTTCTATAAAAAACCCCTTAAGTTGTGGATTAATATACAATTGTGAAAATAAGCTGTATGATCGAGGCAGAAATCGAGGAGGCTTTGCAGTATTTAAAATAAGAATGAATCATGATAATAGGATTCTGTCTTGGTAATTTTATTTTACATTTCCCTTTGTTTCTCATGCAGGACAGAACTGATACTTACTTATCACCAGAATATTACACTTAGCCATAACTAGTGAATTGTCTGTCAAATTACTTGGAAATGGACTGTAAATTAAATGATTCCACATGCAATTCAGCCACAATGGAGACTTTACAGCCTGTTGTGTCAAAGGATCCAATCATAAAGATTCTAGCTCTAGAAGGAGAGTAGAGAGGACATGCTAATATGGTTTTAGATACTGGAGATTACATTTTGTAGTCATTTCAAACATACAGTAGCATGGGCTCCAGTAGCTCCACTGTCTTTTAAGTCCGACATGCTGCAGGGAAAGAGAGGCAGGATTTGAGCCTAGTTATGAATTCTTACTCTGTCACAGAGGCCTTACGAGTCACACTGCTTAATTGCCATCTACAATGATAGTGATATGCAAATTGAGGACCCATGATTTCAAATAATTATGCAAGGTCTTTGTGCCTTTGCATTTTTATTTTTGTTTGACACTGGAATTTACTAAAGTTTGTCACTCAATAGGAAACAAGTGTCATCCTGTAGGATTATTATTGATCCAGTGATTTTTCCTTTTGTGTGTTAGTATTTGAATCTACATTACCTTTCTAAAAGATCTGATTTTCTAGGCATAGAACTGGACTACATTAACACAGCCTACTCAATAGAAACATCCCTTTGAACATAATATATCTAGGCGTTTCCAGGTGCTTGGTTTTCGACTGGAAAGTCTAATCAAAATGGGAACCTGACAGTGTCCGGTCAGATGTCCTGGCTGGACACCCAAAGTCCGGTTATTGGAGGCGGGGGAGGCAGGGAGGTGCCGGGTCATCACCTGCGCCAGCCACTACTCAGCTTGTGTCAGGCGCCTGCAGCTCCCAGACCCGGGTTTGCAAGTGAGTCCCTCCTGACCTGGGTGGGCAGTGGGTGGGAGGGGAAAAGCAGCGAGCAACGGGGGGGTAGGGGGAAGACGAGTGAATGGAGTGGGATATTGGGGGAAGAGGCAAAGCAGAGGAGGTTCTGGCACTCCTGCTGGAGTGTCTGCTTTTAAATATTACCAAGTTGTCAACCCTATGCTAAGTCCATCTAGAAGAAGGTTTGTCACTATTGTCTTTAAACACCCAGCAATCTAAAAAGAATAGATCCTGCAGTGCTTCAGCTTTTATTCCTTTTAAAATCTTCAGGATTTTGTTCTATATTGTAGTATTTCTTCATTGAATACAATTGTGAAGAGGTTTGAAATTTGATCTGAATAATTCTCTAACTTTACATGTCATTCTCAGGAATTATCGATTACTCTCTGGCTCAGAAGACATTATGTCCAGACTCAAAAACTTATCTGGGGGATCATTATAACACACATTCTCTCTTTGGCTGGTCACAGACACCACCAACTTTTGTGTAAGTCATCAAGTATCTCCTTCTAAACATGCAGTTTAAACAAGAATTTAAGAACAGCTGGTGTTACATGGGAAACTTTGAAATGGGCTCTACTTAGAAATATCTGTTTAGTTCTCTTTGCTTTTTATGTACTAAGGACAATTTCAAGGAATCAGAATCTTTGCTTCTGTCATGTTAATTTATTTCAGATAAAGTGAAAGGGCCTAATTCTGATAGGGCCTAATTCTTCAGCTGTTACTCATGTGAAACTAAACTGAGAAGTTCAGTGACTTCTGTGAAAGTTCTCCCACACAACAGCTACAGAATCAGATCTAGTGATTTCACAACCATTTCCCATAGCAGCTAATTATGATGTCATATGTAAAGGAGTATTTATTACTTTAGAGGAAGAATCAAAAATATAGACTCCCAAGATAACAAAAATCCTCTTTTCATGGACATGTCTTGACTTGCCTGGAGAGTATATTATTTTTTTGGCATACGTCTGTGATGTGGCAAGGAAAACCCAAAGGGCATTCTGAATGGTGGAGTTACATTGCATTGCAGTTATAGGTTAATGTAAAAATTATCATTTTTGCAGCTGGAAAATGCTGAGCTATTTCAGACTAACGGTATCTGTCACTATGAAACTAGAGTTAGTTCAAAGGCTGGATATGTTTTTTAGACTCTCAAAAAAGAAAAATCAAATGGGCACATCATGCTTGTTTTCAGTACAAATTGAGGTTAGACACAATTCTTTTTGTTGTATTAATAAAGAGCCAAAACCTGGCATCCTTATGTTGTTTTTACTCAGTCTTAACATTAGTATTTACTAACGGTAGTGTGGGCCCCATCATTCTGCTACTTTCTGTACAACCACATAAGAATACACAGTCTCTGTGCCAGAGAGAGCTCGGTAGAGAATTCAGATGTGGCCCACAATCTCACACCCTGGTATTTAGGATATTAAAGGAGCCTATCCTTCAGTCCACCTCCACATCTGAAAAACTGCCCTGAGGCTTTATAACCAAGTATTCTGCCACCCACGAGGCAGTCCATCGCAAACAGTAAGGCTGTGTGCTCTGCATGCTGTGTCAGCTGTACAGACCTAACACAGAAAGTAAAGGTCAATTTTGGCCCTTTTCATATCTGTCTTATTTCAGCTTCATAAACATAGCACCACACAAAAGTGCCTTTCTCAGCCATCCTCCTGCTTCTGAAGAATAGCACTGTTCATGAAAAATACAAACATTTTATTCAACCAAACACAAAGAATTCTTGAAGACAGAAAAATCATTTTCAAAATATAAAGTAGCTCCTAATGCATCTAAAAACAGAAGCAGGGTGTGCAGTAGAACTGGGCAAATGCTGCAAACAATATTCCGAGAATATTCATTTGGATTTTTTAAAAACAAATGTCTTCCATGGCTGTGTTCATGCCCCTTTTGCATTCACTTTCCACAAATAATAATCTAGTAAATGATGTTACTGGCAGGAATGTTTATCAAAACTGCATATATTGCAGAATATTTGCAGAAATTGAATTACAAAGTAATAATCATGAGTATTTGTATCTAAAATCTGATTCTAAGAAATCCAATCAAGTAAGAGAAACCTGTCATGTGATCTGTTTCCAGTCAAATAGGATGGCTTTTGAATACTGAATACTTGCAACAATCAGCTCTCACACAATTTACAGCCCGAGAATTATCCACAGATGATGTTCTGTGAATAACTTCAAACAAATGTATTTGAGAAAATCAGATTTGGTTCTGTGATGACTCACAAAGTGGTAAAACTTCTTAAATTGTTTGTTACAAACTAGTCATCCAGCTCTAGTTTATTGTTTTCCACCCATTACTACTACTCAGCACTGTGTTGCAAGTGTGGGGCAGTAATTTGCCCCAAACATAAAGCTGGATTATCTGAGGAGACCTATACTAAGGTTTAGGGAAGGCAGATTTCTTTGCCAGTAATGCTCCAGGATGTTACTTCTAAAAGAGACCTGGAGTCTTGTTTTATGTGGCCGCTCCATCAACTGGCCCCCTTGAACTACAGAACCATACCAATTCCACTGTGTTTCAGGCATTGTATGCCTTGCAGTGGTTAGCGCATAAGCTTAATGTTTATTTATTTGTATGAAAACCAATCAGTTTGTTCTAGAAATGTCAACATAACACATTTTGAAAAATCTATGCCAGTTAAAGAGCCAGTACAGTAAAATACTTAGATCACTTATATAAAAATGTGTGCCAGCACTTTTGTGCAAATCTCATTAATAAGGGAAACTGATGAGGATAATACACAAAAGTATTAATAATCTAGGCTGCAGTTTTCCAGGGAGCCTAAGGAGTTAGGTGCCCAAATCTAAGTGAAATTGAATAGAATTTGGGTTCCTAACTTTCAGTGTTTTACCAGGACAGGAAATGGGGAGAAATCAGTGAAAGGAAGTATGCATTTTGTTTAGCGTAACTCAAGATTTCTTTCATAGTTTGATTTGGTGCTTGTTTGTTACTTCCATTTGGCTTTATACTTGCCATCAAAGCAATACTCAGGGGTTGAGGGGAGGGATAGCTCAGGGGTTTGAGCATTGGCCTGCTAAACCCAGGGTTGTAAGTTCAATCCTTGAGGGTGCCATTTAGGGATCTGGGGCAAAAATTGGGGATTGGTCCTGCTTTGAGCAGGGGGTTGGACTAGATGACCTCCTGTGGTCCCTTCCAACCCTGATATTCTAATACTTTATTATCTAATAGTACTACATAAACAAATTCCTATATTAAAAGCAAAGTAGTACAATTATTTTTATACAGTGAATGTTATGGGAAAAGATATGAGACTGGATAACCATGTAAATGTAGAGGGGTGTCAGACTTACTAATAGCAATATGAATATAGATATTAGAGTTTATTGTCAAGGCTACAGATTAGACATGGTAATTTTGGGAGGAGTCTTGATAACATCAGAAGTCATCATAAATATTATGAAAAGACGGGCATACTCTGCAGTAACAAACTATGGCAACATTTCTCCTCTAAGATTCGCATAATATTTCTCAGTTTCACTCTTCGCTCTTCCTATAATTGCAGATAAATTTTGATCTCAGTAGGAGTTCTGTACATGTAAGGACCGCAGATATTGGAGCTGAGTACTTCTGTGTGGAGCTGAGAAGAGAATTTTGCCCTACTTTTGAAATGACTTTGAAACTTTATGAAATATTTTGGGGACACCTCATATTTTGGGTACTTAACCACTGCTGTCCCTTCTTTCCCATTCTGTAAGTCTCCATGTTCATCCAGATTTTTAATTTCCCTCCTCTTTCTGTGTCCTCAAAAGAGTACTGTCTTAAAGTTTAGGTGTTGCTTTGCAGCCACCCTCTTTCCTTTATGTAGTGCCCTGTCAAGTCTTGATAGTCCGGAGTTTTCAGGGGGCCTTCATGGTGAGTTCACCAGCCTGGTTCTTTGTCTGACCGTGTTCTTGCCAAGTACCTCACTCTATTAGCCTTCTGTGCAGTCCTATAGTTTGTTTTGGGTGTAAAATTTGGACAACTCGTCACCTGGACTTTCATCCAACACCTACGCACGCTCAAGTAGTGTGGACATGTTCAGGGTCTAACTGATCACCATATTTGGGGTTGGGAAGGAATTTTCCCCCATATCAGATTGGCAGAGACCCTGAAGGATTTCCAGCTTCCTCTGCAGCATGGAGAACGGTGCACTTCCATGTTTAAACTAGGTGAATTCTCTTTAACTTTAAGTCCTTAAACTCTGATTTGAGGATTTCAGTAACTCAGCCAGAGGTTAGGGGTCTATTACAGGAGTGGGTGTGTGAGGTTTCATGGCTTGCAATGTGCAGGTCAGACTAGATGATCACAATGGTTCCTTCTGACCTTAAAGTCTATGAGTCTAACTCACTTTACCTGCTTATTTAAGCATTGTCCCATTTTCACTCAGTCTCTCACCCACAACTAACTTGCTAACTTATTTGCACAACATTTCCAAACAACACGGACATCTTAAACTAAAACAAAACATGAATATAAGTAGGGATGACACAAGTTCCAGTATTTGTACGTTTCCTTGTATTTGTGTGTATATGTTTCTCACTGGCCTTTTTTTAAAAATAATTTGGGGAGCTTCTGGAGTATCAAACTATTGAGAGGTCTGGTCTTCTCATAGTATGTTTCAGTTTCTGGATGGTGGAAATTCCACAACAAGACCTGCTCTAGTTTTATTTCAACCTGATAAATGGCTCTCTAAGGGAAAACCAAGCCTCAGAAGAACATAAATACAAATCGTGAGAGATTCTTATGTTCTTAGTCACATACATTCAGATTCATGAGGAACCTGAATGAGTACACGACCCTAAACTTCCTGGATTCCATGATCTGCATGACAATCATGATATACATTCTTACCAACTTATGGTTGTCATTTTTCTTGACAAGGATGCAGTACTGATTTCTGTATTTTACATGACTCAAGAATGTAACGGACCACAATAATAGTTATTATATGGATAAAACTCTCATTGACCTTAACAAAAATTTTGCCTATATGGGGACTTCAGAATTAAGCTTATAATGTGAAAACTGCTTTAGCTGGGTTTTCTTCACTGTATGTTTATGCATTTTTTTCCCAGTGCTGTTCAGAAGGCCACTGGAAAGCGAGCATTCGTTCTGAGTCGTTCTACATTTGTCGGAAGTGGGAAATATTCCGGTCACTGGCTAGGTGACAACTTTTCACGCTGGAAAGATATGCACATGTCAATAATTGGAATGTTGGAATTTAATCTCTTTGGGATTCCATATGTAAGTCTGTCTAAAGGCTCTCACTGTTTCATACATAATACCGTTTGAAATTAATCCAAATGTTTGCTTAAATTAAATGCTTGATATGGCAAGCAGGTGCTGATTAAATTTAACTTTGTCAATTTTTTCTAGTTAAAGAAGAATGAAAGATTCTCATATGAAACAATTGTGTGATGTGCCAGTGTAACCCACACACCTTCTGGGTGTGGTGTTCTGTCCCATCTAGTGGCACCAAGACCACTTAAAGAGAGAGCGATTGAGTCTGCTCTACAGCCTTAGCTAACAGCCAGTTGGCTTTTAGGTCATGTGGTAGAAGCTCATGCACTAAGCTCCAGAGGTCCCAGCTTTGATCCTGCCTGCCCAAAACCAGGGTCTGCATTACACCAGCAAAAATAGATTTCCTTCCTGATATATGTTTCATCATTCATATTCCAAACTATATTTCTAATTTTGCAAGCTGAATTGAAGAAATAATACAATTATTAAAATATAGTCAAATCTATATTGACATTCTCAGTCCCTGCAAATTTTTTTCCATGTTCATTACACTATATTGTGGGACCACCTGATAAAATCACCAGAAAAATGTCCTTTTGTTGACCTTTATTAACAGGTTTCACTGTAACATTGATTTAGGGCCTGACTGTGCAACTCTTACACTCATGAGCACTTATTTAAGTATTATGTTTCTTCAGATTGGTGCTGATATCTGTGGGTTTCTCCTTGATACAACTTATGAACTCTGCTTACGATGGATGCAACTTGGTTCATTTTATCCTTTCTCCAGAAATCATAATGGAGAGGGCCAGATGGTAAGAAAGCAAAGCTACTAAATGCTGCAGCCCTTGATTTTCATATTCATCATTGTAATATTTAAATTGTACTCTCAGAAATCATTCTGCATTTTTGTGAGTAAATCCTTGTTGGGTGAACAGGAATCTTTTATATGGTGCAGTGCTATCAGATGTCACGCACAGAAGGGATTGTTATGCATTCCCATAATTTAAAAATGGATCGAAACTTTAAAAAAAAGTCTAATATCCCAAAGCTGCATAGAAATAAATTTGTTCACAGTTTACAATTACAAAAATGTAGATAAAAATCACTTCCTCCATGATTTACCTACCAACACCCTAGTTTTTGTTTCCTGTTCTCTTTTAGGTGTTAGTGATGTTATCAAGTCTTGCAGGGAAACAATTATTTGAAGGCAAATGAAGGAGGAACAGATTTGCAATTATCTCCTGTCCATAAATTATCTCCTGTCCATAAATTATTGTTTGGTTGTAATTTTAAAATATGAACATATAAGATATCCTTTTATTTGCTTAGAATGTTTTTAAAATGCTTTTATGTTCACCTTTTAACATACATTACAGGAAGAGGTAGACAGGGTACAGCCTGCATTATCTTAAATTAAGCTTCAGACATATATCATAATTAGAAGTTTTAGACAAATTATATTTCTTATACATTAGAAACTTCAAGGACAGTAGCAGTAGAAACAACAGTTACTCAGCCTAGAATAATTGAAATCTGAAAAAAAACAACTAAACTTAATTCATAACTGAAAAAGCGCATGATCAAATCTAACTCTGTATCCATATACTCATTCTAGCTCTTATCTCAGCTAGAAAGAAATATCATGTTGTTTCTAGCTGCTGAAAGGTTGAAGGTCCTCTGGTCTTTGGATATACATTATATTTGTCCACTGTGCTGTAACAAGAAAGATTCTGCTTTTACAAGAGGCTGTTTTTACTTTTGTAAGATGAAATGTGCAAAGATGGAGTTCATGTTGTGACCGTTCACTTTCATTTTGCTGCAAGGCCAGATTTTTAAAGGCAGATGTAACAGGGGCACCCACAAGCATTCACATTTGCCTGCACAAATGGGTATGTGCCTTTAAAAGTTGGGCAATTGCACATGGAAACAGGCACAATGGTTGCTATTAAAAAGTCAAGACTTGCCCCCACATTTACCTTTCAATGGCATAGGAAATATCAAAGTATTTCCCTATAATTAGAATAGGAAATGTCTGGTTTTTCAGATACTACTGTGGGTAAATATGCTGTGTGTAGGGTGTCCACTGTATTTAGATTTATAGTTATCTGATTTGCGCTCGTGCATGCACCCATTTGTGCATGAAAATGTAAAATTGTGTTTGACCTACATGAGAGTATATTTGTAGTCTACATACAGGTTGGTAGTTAATTTGCATGTCAAACATGAGTGCATACAATGGAAATATAAACATATGCCTACATGAATGCTTTCTTCATGAAGGCTGTAGCTTATCAACTCATAAATAAGTAGGTCAAGGGCCCAATTCCGTCATCCTTATGTTGATGGATCCATTTGAGGAGTAAGGCATTAGTAAGGGCTGCAGAATAGGGCCCACATGATGTTCCCCCCACACACTCAAATTACTACCTGCCAATTCAAGAAAAAGTGAATTGAGCAACTAGAATTAATTCTTTCTTATACTGTTAAAAATCATAAAACAGTTCTGTTCATTTTTTGTAAAAGTCTAATTTGCAGGGAGCTTTAAGTGACTCAGCGACTGACTATTTTTACTGTATTTAGACAATATTTGTACACTAGGGCTGTCCAAGTGGTAAAAATATTCCACTTTTAAAAAGTAGCTGGCATTCCAGAGCTTAGAAACCAGTAGGAAACATGGTTATTGACTAATGCAGATGTATGTATAAGAGAGGGTAAAATAACTAAAAAAATAACTTAAGTGTAATATTAAAATTTGATCTTAAGCATCTGGTTTGTCTGACTCACAGGGATGTTGCATGGCTTAATAATATGCTTGCCTGAAAAACACTAGATAATATAAAAGCAAAATTTTCTTATTTCTGTTCCTTTTATGTTTCATTATTCCAGGAATTCATAATGCAGTATTTTAAAGAGAAACTGACTCATTTAAGGAGAAATTTTTAAAACAGATATGGAGTCTTACAACTCCTTTTCATGATCTCAGTCCATAGTTTCTATGAACTTCAATAAATAGCAGAGTGAATCCACTGAATACAACAGGTCAACAATGTCCAGTGAATTTTTGAATCTGCTCTTTCTCCTTCTGAGGAGGCCATACAGTTTCTAGTGAGGGTCTTTTTGACAAAACCTTAAAAATAGAAGTCCTGTCTTCTGTGTATAGATTTTAGGAATGAGGGTTGAGCTTTTTAAAGTAGGGCAGGGGACTGAACACATTTTCGATTAATTTTGCTGGAAAATGTGTAGCTAAATTTCCTGCACTACTTTCAAATCACAACCTGGTTTTTAGTAATGGCCTACCCTATTGTGCCCTAAGAATTATATGCACAAATATTTGTAAGCATAATTGATGTCATTAAGACTAACTATCTAGTAGTATTTGAAATCAGGTAGGTAGATGTCTAGGTTCAATTAAGCGTGCCCCCAAAATATTTGGTCTGCATTTATTTGCATCCAAAAATTGTAGTGCAGAGTAACAAACCAAGCTGAGACCTCTTAAAAATAAGTATGAAATCTTGGCCCATTGAATTCAATGGGAGTTTTGCTACTGACTTCAGGGGGGCCACAATTTCACCCAAAGGCCATAAAATCACAAAGTACTTTTCATACAGGTTTGTCTCTATGGTCTTGGCCAAAAGAATTTCCCTCTTCCCTCTGTTTGGCAGCATATTGAGTATCCATTTTCCATTTATCTTCCACATTCTACCCCAGAGGTAGCTGCATTTCAGTGGTGAAATGATTTCTAAATATACAGAGTCTGATCCTGAGAGGACCGAAAAATCTACAACTCTCAATGACTTTAGTGACCTTTAGGGCAATTGCAGTTGCTCAGCACCGCTAAGGATCAAGTCCATGGCTTATGACGTTCACAGATATATTTACGAATAAAAGGTTTCTAAATCAGTGTAAGACTGGATTCCTCTTATTTTCTATACTATTAGTCTAGGGTTTTTTTTTTTTTACTCTAAGCATTCAGCTGTAGACTGTTCATGTCAATAGAAGCTTTTCTTAAATTATGACAGGCTACTTTCTGTGTAATAATTGCATATTTGTAAACTTAAATACAAAACAAATAACTTTTTCTTTGGTAGGAGCAAGACCCTGCAGTGTTTGGAGCAGAATTTGCTGAGATAGCTCGGTCTACACTATTGATTAGATACACGCTGTTGCCTTATTTGTACACCTTATTCTTTGAATCTCATGTCCATGGAAACACAGTGGTGCGAGGATTAATGCATGAGTAAGCTATCAGTCTCTTTCCTATCTGTCATATTGTATTTATATTTATTGCAGATCCAGTGTAACAATTATTTTATATTTATTTTGATGATAATAATAATAATAATGATAAAATTGTATCCCTTTGCCTTAACAAGAGAAGTTTACAGTAAAACAGTACAAATATTTTGCATCGTTCATGTAACATTTAACTTAGATTTTACTTCAAAAGCAATATTCCCGCCTCCTTAAATAAATAACACTTGAGGAAAGTTCCCAGGTGTTTGTTTAATAGAATGGGTCGTATGATGTTTCAAATATTTATATTTAATATTTCTGCTTAACAATGTTTCTGTCTATACTTTTAACCATTAGGGCTCTTTGGATATTCATATCAAGGGTAAATAGCAGTGATTTAATGCACATTAATAAAAGAATTCCTCATGTAGTCTTCAGTGATGTGAAGTTTGTAGTCCTATCTATTCTCCACTTCTGCTATCAATACTTCAAGGCCAGATCTTGCAGTCACTTATTACTGGGCATAGTGCTTGCATTTGAAAGCAGTCTCATTGCTTCAGTAGAATTAATCAAGTATCTAAAGCTACTTAGATGTTTGTAGCACAAAAAAGTTCTATGCATTTGATCTGATATTTCTTGAGAAATTAAATAGAATCATTACGGGTAATATTGTAGGATTTTACTTAATATTTTTCTTCTTTATAGAAGAGAAAACTGAAATCTGCATGTTTTCTTTTGGTATCTTATTAGTTCACAAAGACTTACTGTGAAAGTTGTGTTTTTAAAGATGTCCTCCCAACAATAGTTTTAGAATCATGGAACTGGAAGGGACCTCGAGAGGTCCTCTAGTCCAGTCCCCTGCACTCATGGCAGGACTAAGTATTTTCTAGACTATCCCTGACAGGTGTTTGTCCAGCTTGCGCTGAAAAATCTCCAATGATGGAATCTGGCCATGTGGTCGTTGCAAATAACATACAACAACTGTGGCCTGTCGGATTCTGCTTTGTGTTTTAGTGCCTCACACTGAGGCAATGAAATAATAAAAGAATTCAATAGCTCAACAGTTAGAAAAGGACTTGAAGTGATGGTCTATGACAAACAGCTTTAAAGACTACACCATATGTGCATGTTAAGATTCAAGACTTGGTTAACATCTTTAAAAAAGGAAAAGTGGGACAACATCAAACAGTGGGAAATGTGTATAGGCTAACTAGCTTTCATAGACTATGAGAAACACAGTAGATTGGGGCATGAGTAGAAGGGCCTGCATTTTCAACATGAGTGAGTTCATTTGCATGCCTAATTTATGTTCATGATTGCAAGATCAGCTGTGGTGTTTGTATGTACAAACAGCCAATTAGACATATAACTGGTATTTGTATGTGCAAATCAAATACATAAACATAAACACTTTCATCTTCTCCTTTGGATACATTTGCTTCCCTATGATTTCCCACTTACTCTCACCCTTGCATAGGGTATTTTTATCTTTGTATTAATATTATTACAGCTAAATCAAGAGTAAAGAAAACTTGTTGAATCAGTGAAAAGCTTTTGAGGTTAGAATTAAGAGAATTTAAAAGAAACAAACTTATTAGGGTAAGCCTTTAAAAACAACCAAAAATCTTAGCTATTAAAACAGCCAGACAATTCAGAAAACTCTGAACTTTTACAAAGGATGAAACTGGGATTGGTTATAATACATAAACTCAGATATCAAAAACAGATTTAAAAATCAAAAATCCTGGTGTATGATGATCTCCTGACATACACTCTGCAAAGCCCTAAACATATAACCTGTGTTGTTTGTTTTCAGTCTGTTGAAGCAATCACCTTTATAAACACCCTGTTAAAAATCAAATTATAGCTTGTTATTTCATATATGTCTGAGGTAGTGGGACTGTTGCAGGAAGAAAAATAAATGGGTTCCCTTCTTAAATCCCTTCTTCTTGCAACACGTTCAAATTTTTATAAGAATATAAATATCTTTATCAAGCAAAGTTTCTTACTGAAAGTTTTCTGTCACACACCCAATTAGGTAGAGCCTGGAGCAAGTCCTCAGGCACATGAACCTTTGACTCAATATACTCTCCCAAACTCTCCACTATTTTAACAACTAGAACATTGGGTACATTTCCCTTTTTTTGCCACAGTTCTTTTGGAATTACTAAGATACTGAACTCCTTCAGGATCAGATACAATGTGCTATGCACATATAGAGGTATGATGACACAGACACCATTGAGAGAATCCTTTCCTAAGCAATAAAACCACATAAAGTCAGTGTATGGAAACTTTAGCAATGTCATATACATTTCAAAATAACTGAAGGACATTAAAGGTAATGATGACACCATTAGAGCTAGTCAGGAATTTTTTGATTAAACATTTTTCTGTTAGAAAATGCTGATCCATATTCAGACAAGGTCAAAATGAGAGCGAGACCCCAGAACACTCAATAGCCCAGTGATTACTGGGCATTCATGCTTTACTTTTGCTCTGTCTGATTCAGAGCAGGAACTTTAGAGTCTCCTGCATCCCATGTGAGTGTCACAACGACCGGGCTATGTGGTATTCTGAGGTCTCTCTGTCTCTCTCTCATTTTACCTTCCTGACTAAATATGAATCAGCTAGTCAGCTGGACCACTGCCTGTGATGTGTGCCCCTTCCCCTTTCCCCATTTTTCTCTTTAACAAAAAAAAATTCAAAAGGTCTAGGTCTTATTCTGATCCAGATTGAAAACAAATGATGAAACCTGAATTATTTTGCAAAATGGAACTCTTGTTTTCCAGCCAGACCTAAATAAGACTGTGTCTTACAGGTAGCTAAGGCAATTACTTTTATTCTTTGTCTGATGACTGGTGTGTAAAATATTTACTGTAAAAGGACTGTGTTTAAAGTTAAGTAGTGTTACATCTTCAGCATGAAGAATCAATTATGTAATACCAGTTCTGTGTCTGGCAGTCAGAGATTTGGTCAGTTTCTGCAGCCATTTGACAAATGTCAATTAATTTAGGCAATGTAGATTGAAAGGCTTGCAGAGAAGGCCATAAATACTTGAATGTACTCTCAGGGAAGCATCAGTTATTCTGCAATAGGACTTTGTGTGCTACATCATCTTCCAAGGAGAGGGCAGTTCTCTTTTCCACCTGGATATAGTGGCATCTCCTCTTGGCCAGAAGCTGGGAATGGGCAACAGGGGATGGATCACTTGGTGATTGCCTGTTCTGTTCATTCCCTCTGGGGCACCTGGCACTGGCCACTGTCAGTAGACAGGACACTGGGTGAGATGGACCTTTGGGCTGACCCAGTCTGGCCATTCTTATGGATTTGCCATGAAAAACACTGCACCCTTTGCTGGAAGGACATATATGAGCCTCCTCAGTGTATCAGCTCCTGATTTTCAATTAAGGAGACGTTACTTTCCAACAATAATATGCTCCTTGTGTGTCTATATTCAGACACCACAGTCATTACTGGAGACAGAACTTGGGACTGTAAACACTGAAAATACAGGCCTCTTCCACTTGAGCTAAGGAAGAGCTCCTTTAGCTATGGGGTCATGAGACTCTGGATTAACCACTAGAAAGTATCATGAACACGTGCAAATGAATAGTTTAGGAGGGAAACTTTGTATTCACTGGAAAATATCAGATCCCCAAGACTCTCTCCATTGCTCTTTACTCTATCAGTTTCATGATCTATGTAACAGGGGTAATGCTATTCTGTTTACCTACACTGTCATCTGGTGTTAGAACTTGCATAAACCTGCAGAAGTTCTACTGATTCTGTATGGCAGATGTACCTCATTAACTCCATCCATGATAAAAGGGAGATGTAAGTGGCTGGTCTGCAGAGAGAAAGGGCAGAAGAGGTCCCCAAGGGACAACTAGACAACCAGGCAGTGGACCACATAGCGAATCATCAGTCAGCAAAGTTGGCATGGGTAATGAGACTAGTGAGGGCATTTTGTTTTACATATATGTGTGTGTGTGTGTGGCCAGGGTAGAAAATGGCATTGTAGATGCTCTAACTTGTTTTCAGGACAATAGATTCCAAAAATGTGCACCGTGTGCCAACACAAATCCACAGGTGATGTCTCACCCATTATGGAACTATGACTATGGTTAGCTACAGGATTAACTGAAAATACTTTTTGCCCCAATGATTTAAGGGCTTACTTGGCCAACCTCATTGAATTCACAGAATTCAGGAAGGTATCCAATGTCATTGGCCCATCCCCAAACGTTAGGTGGGTTGATATGCTCTGTCTTTAGCCCGCTGTGGATTGGCTTCATCCACTACATTGGGTTGCCCAACTGGTTTATCCTTTTAGTGCAGGCTAGTGGGAGTCCCTGACCCATGTAGAGGATTTGTGGTAAGGAAATTATTGGAGGGATGGGTGCAGAGGTGATGCATGCAGAGAAGGTGATAGACATCCCATAACCATATAGAGTCTATCAGGGTTAGTGGATGCTCTATGCTCTGCATTTGGTGTTGCCCTTTTTCAATGCCTTCACTGTTAGTGCACTGGTCCCACAAGCAGCCAGGAACAGATCCAGGTGTATATTAGAATTCACAGATGTTTATCTTGGATGAGGAGTAATGTCTTTATGCTTGAGGTATTCTAAAATGTATCAAACACGACAGATGGGTGAATAGTGCCCCTCTCCAATGTTACATTTTAATAAAGTTTCAGCCTGCCACTTAAAATCTACCCCTGTGTCTGTTCTCTTCCACTTGAATATCCAGATCAGTGAATTCAGGAATGCTGAAGGTAGCATAGCTACAGGAGGAGTTCCCCAGCAGCTCTGTGCCTGCTGGAGGAATAGTGTTGTTCAGCAAAGGCTGATCAATATTTCTATGAGGTACAGTTTGGAGGGAGTTGGAGAGTCTGGATCTTGATGAGGAAGGAAGGTTTTAGAAATAATGTATCTCATACTTGCACCTTATGAGGGTTTAGGGATCTTTTCATGCATTTTCTCCAGGCTGCTCTTCTGCTCAGGTGACTGACAGATCTGAGTTCCATTGGCATTTGTAAGTGTTGAAGACCAAGTGGTTCTTTTGATCCCCCCCAAAGGCCTGTACTTCCCAGGAGGCCAGAATAGTTTGATATCCAAACATGTGGCCGCCAAAGTAGTGCTTTAGGCTCCCTGCTAGTACTTTACTGAGGGAGTAGGATGAACAGCTGGATGTTTCTTACCAATGGGGCAGTCTGAGCAGGCTAAGTCTTGTCTGGAGGTGGCATTTCAGGTATGGTGTGTATCCATGAACTAAGCTGAGTAGCCTGCTTCTCCACAGGGCCATTGGTACGGGGTTAGCCCTCTAGATTCTAGATTCTCTCCTCAGGAAATCAGGTTTGATAACTAAAGACTTTCTTCTGTTTACACACTAAGGCATTGTTTACAGTGGCAATGGAATTATTTTCGCTATACTGTTCTTAAAGATGGTTAGCATGAAATACGTTTAAATATGGTTTGCCTGGAGTATAAACTTGTCTCAAACTGTATTCTAGGCTAGTTAACAGCCTAGTACAAAGACAAATACATGATTACATGTATACTCTAATACATGTAAAATAGATGTGACTTGACTCTGTTGGCTAGGAAAACTGTGTTGAACTATGTTTTAAATCATGTTTCAGTCAACAATATATTATTGCCAGTATGGATGAGGTCTAAGTTATTGATCCTAAAGGCTGGGAAATGAGAAACCAAAACTTCTTGCTATCAGTCATGAAAAAGGTATCTGGATATTGATGGAACACACTAACGTAGGAAACTAGAGACTGTTGGTGCAGTGAGCAAATCACAGGATCAAAATATTTCACAAGGTCTTTGAAAAAAAATAAAAGATTTGAATTAACAATGGGTATCTTTCTTTCAAAACTAGATTTACTTCTGATCAGCAGACTCATGGAATAGATACAGCTTTCCTTTGGGGACCAGCTTTTATGATTGCTCCAGTTCTTCAAGAGGCAAGTATTCTAACTTTAAAATGTTATAATATAGGAACCAAAGAGATTAATACTGTTCAGGGCTTTAAAGCACAGGCTGGGTGATCGTATATTTATCTTCATCATCCACTTTTTTAATCCATTCTCAATCCCTGAGGAGTCAGTTTCACAAACAGACCTAGCTGTACAGAAAGTACAACTATACGTACACAGGCTGGATTCTCCTACTTGCCGAGTCTCATGTTGCAGATGTCCCTGAAGGGTGCCATCTGTAGCCGTAAAGGGATTGTAGATTTTGGAAGCAGGAAGAAGAAAAGCCATGACAGAGAAACAGATATAGAATGACTGCCAGCTTGTGGACAAAGCTGTTAAACTATAAATTAAAACTGCCCAAAAAATCTTGGAATTGGAACTTGTGAAAGAATATGCTAGGGGTTTTCCAACACCAAATCCAAATGAAACCAAAGTCCTTCTGTTAAGCTGATAATGACAATTTCATATACAGTTGTAGCCATTTTGATCCCAGGATATTAGAGAGACAAGGTGGGTGAGGTAATATCTTGTATTGGACCAACTGCTGTTGGTGAGAAAGACAAGCCTTCGAGCCACACAGAGCTCTTCAAGTCTATATAGCTCAAAAGCTTGTCTCTCTCACCAACAGCAGTTGGTCCAACACAAGATTTTATCTCACCCACCTCGTCTCTCCAATGACAACATTAGTTAGTTACTTTCTGATTGGTTTAAAAAAAACCCACTGTCCTGTGGATGCACAGGGCATTTCCCCCTGTTGTGTGAGGCCATTAGGACCACTGATTCTTTTCTACCATTGAGTCTGAAGTACCAGGTGCACAGTGGGTTTGCTTGCAATCCTTAGTCTGCACCTGGACTCTGCTGCCAATGGGGCTTAATGGAGGGCACCTGGGCTTTAAAACAGGGGAGACTGCTGCAGGTTGTTGGCAGATGGCTGCAGACACTGCAGGGAATAAGAAGGCTCCTGCAGGGCTCTGAGTTAGCAGGCGGGAGATACCACTAGGGATGACCCATGAAGAAGGCCAAACAATAGTGGGGCAGGGGCAAGAAGATGGATCTCAGGGAGGAAGGGCTGTCCCTAGCTTGGAACTGGAACAGAAGGGTGGTTGAACCCTGAGGGGAAGACAGACCCTCAGAGAGAGGAGGGGCTGTGCCCAGCTTGGGACTGGGGTGAAAAAAACAAACCTTTAAATAGAGGATAGACCTTCAGGGAGGGGGAGCTGGGCCCATCTGAAATTGGGACAAACACTTAATAAGTTTGAGTTTTCTTTGGAAAGACTATGCAGCACTTACTACATTGGAGCACAGAAGGGGGAATGTTTTGAACATCTGGACTTAAGGGGCCATAAGTTAAGGGGAAATTGAGGCAGGCCTCAGCAGAGCCATGCTGGCCAGTAGACCATGCAACAGGGCAGGCACACCCTTTGACACTCCCCCACACTACCACTTCCTTGATACTCAGCAGCAAGGCTGGGTGAGCACTGGGAAGAGGGGTCGAGCCATTATGAATAGTTATATTTGTAGTAATGTAAATTTCTGTTTGGAATAAGTCTGTTACTAGAACCTGAGTGAACGATGTCATTTTTTACCAATACTGATGATCAGAGGCACAAAGGGATTTAGGTACTTACCTGCCACTTCAGGTAGCTAACTCAAAAATTTAGATCCTCAAAACCTTCACTAAGTGGCTGCCTAACTTTGCAGGTGCCAAAATTTCCACCAGGAAAGCCCCAGGGCACTTAAATGTCTGCCTGTGGGGATACACAAAGCCACCTAAATCCTGATCCTCTGGGATGTAGCTGCTGGGCATCTATGCCCCAGACAATTCTTGACCGAGGCATTCCCCTGCCTATCTTGCCTGTGTGGCCTGACCCAACCGGCGTTTTCAGAGGCTGCCCACTGAATTGGGCCCCACACAAAGCACAGCTGGAGGAGGACAAAGAGGTGGTTATGGCAGCAGTGGCCCCTTTATATTGTTATAGTTCAGTGGTTAGAACGCTTTCCTGGGATGCCTTTCCTCGGCATTAGGCGGCTCCCCACTCAGCTTGCTGGCTTTTGTGAATCTTATTCTTAGGTACCTAACTCTCCCCATGCATTCTATAGGGACCCTGGGTGCTGTACTCAGGGCTGTGGAATCCCCTCAGCTTCAGGATGCCAATACATTAGGCCTTTCAAAACTGAATCTAAGTCCCCTTTGTAGGTCTAGCCCCAAACAGGCTGCTGTTTGTCACATATTTTTATCTTAAACTTGTGCCTCTGAAGTTCAAAGAGAAATTATTATTCCTGTTTCAGAGTAACAGCCGTGTTAGTCTGTATTCGCAAAAAGAAAAGGAGTACTTGTGGCACCTTAGAGACTAACCAATTTATTTGAGCATAAGCTTTATTATTCCTGTGTATCAAATCATTTTTACCACCGGGGGAGATTGCTTTCTGAGCCTTCTTGGAGTCCTTCATTTTCAAATATCCCCTATATTCTTAACAGCTAACAACTAACTGGGGGAGTTCACAGAGAGTTCAGAGAACGGTGACAAGCATGATCAGGGGCCTGGGAAAAACTCTCAGATGAAGAGACAGCGAAAAAATTAGGATTGTTTATCTTGGAGAGAAGATCGATATGATAAAAGTACATAAAATGGTGAATGGTCTAGAGAAGGCAGATCAGGGACTTCTGTTCTCCCTATCTCATAACACACAAACAAAGGGACCTTTAATAACATTCATATTAATTTAATCACTGATAAAGGAAATATGTTTTCATACAATGCATGATTAGATTCAGAAAGTTATTGAGGTCAAGAACTTAACAAGAATCAAAAAGGTATTTTGGAAGGGGTATTGAATCTCATGGTTCAGGATTTAAGGCAATCTCTAACTATGAGATCAGGATGAAACCTGGGGAGGGTCAGATTGCCATGTAGCTACTTACTGTGGGATTATTGCATTTTTTTTTTTTGGTAAAGGATCTGGTCACCGCCACTGTCAGACAGAAGACTAGAGTAGCGGGATTTTGGTTCTGATCCAGTATATTAATTCTTATGTCTAACTGAAGACTTTTGTGCTTTAATAAAGCAATATATTCTTAGACATTCCTTCAATTTGTTTACATTTGCCCAGGCATGATGGCAACTTCAAGAGTTTTCCATTAAATATTTCAGATGGGTGACTTTGTCATAGTCCCATTCTATCGACAGATTTCCAGTCACCACTACACTATTTATTTTGTACTCAGTTAAATAGGCCAGGCATTTCAAATTATACGTTCATCTATCTGTGCAATATGTGCTTATTCCCATATGTGATGTAAAATTTTCAAGATACACTCACATGTCTTCATGGTAATTGCATGTTTCTGCAGATTACTTTGTAAGTAATGGGCCAGATCATCTCCTCCTGCTTTAAAAACCCATGAAAAGAGACTCTAGGAACAAAAAATCTTCCCATGGGAGGAAAAACCATAGATTCCTACCCCAAATTAGTGGATCTGTGGTTGGCTAGGACCATCCATGCCGCCTCTTGCTCCCATTGTCCACCTGTTCCCTGGCAGCTGAGCCCTGCTTCTGCATGGAAAGGGGAGATGTGCACGTGGAGAGTCTAGGGGATTTTATACACAAGAATAACAATCTATTTTGATCCAAGAACGTATGGAACGTACTTCTTTTGATTCAAACTTTTTCCAGAGTAATCCTATACTAAGCACTTTTAGAATTAACATGACTTTTTCTCTGAAACTCAATAATAAATGTGTCACCAAATATAAACTAGTAATTGTGCAGTTAGCAATAAATTACCTATTATAATGACACTGTAAAATATTGTAAAGAAGAGTCCTAGGCAGAGAGATGTATGTAACCTTGCCTCCTGTCACTTCCCCCTGGGAGGAGTCAAGCATTCCAAACTCTGTGTCTCCTACCCCTTATAAGGAGGCCTTTCCCCTCAAGTAGTGCCATCAACATCTGTGTAACCTCACTCCATTATCCAATCTAAGGCCCTGATCCTGAAGGCATTGACACATGTGTGAAACTTCTAAGCATGGGATTAGTCCCATTGAAGTCATATACATTGGTGTTTGCTGGATTGGGGCCTGCAGCATGGATACTGGGCTAAAATAATTAATCTGACAGTGCCATGGACTCATCCAATACACCTGCAATGAGCCAAATTCAGCATGATGCAGGCAGCTGTCAAGCACTGTTAGATTAGTCAAATCTAATATATTGCCACAGTAGTAACATTTATTAATATCCAAGATTTTACCTTAAAGGGATATTGAATATACAGATACTTAAGCACAAAACAAAAAAAAAATAATTTAGCAATATACTGTCAAAAATGTGGAAAAATAGTTTAACTACTTTTACAATTACAGGGAGCAAGATCGGTGGATGTATATTTCCCGGAAGCATCCTGGTTTGACTACTATACAGTATGTATTTTAAAAGCTTACAATTTCTTACAGTTTGAACATAATTTAAAATGTTACAGTCTAAGTAAAATAAATTTTTAGCATTGCTCAGGAGTATCTTTTTCCAAAGCATCTGTGGTGAAGAAATCCAGAAGAAAAAAAAAACCTTCTGCACCAGATTGGCTACTTGAGCAAGAAAATTACCCAGCTTTCAGAAGCATTTTATTTTCTACTTTTGGTTTATACAGCACTAAGACACAGAGGGCTGAATTTTCAAGAGCAGCCTATAAAATCATGCCTACAATTGTCAGGGTTTCTATTTTTATTTGCATTCATAAGTTTCATTTGCATGCTATACTGCTTTCATGCATACAAATCAGGTGGATATATATTTATCTGATTTGCACACCTGACTGCAGATTGTACACAGTAATACAAAACTTTGCACACCACAACAATTTTGGTATAAAAAACTGTGGAGGGCAATCTGACCTATGAGGCTGAAGCCTCTTTGAAAAATTGTCCCAGAGAAGTGTGGAACAATCCAAGTTACAAAACACAAACAAGCAATCAAATCCATTCCAGCCAACCACCTATCTTGGGTCTTGAAAATGTTTAGTGTTTGCTCGAGAGCTTCTATTACTGTATAAATAGTTCCATTGCCTAAGGGTTGAATTTTCAAAAGTGCTTTGAACTAGCCTACCTCCAGTGATGAGCTGCTAAAAGCTGAAGAACCAGTTCCTTCAGTCACTCTGGTTCTTCGGCGGCACTGAAGGACCCGCCGCCGAAGACCCGGAGCGCTGCCGGATGAGTAAAAATTAAAAAGGGATTCTCAGGGGAGCCTCCCCAGCCGAGAGCTCAGGCAGGCCGGACAGGACGGTCCCGCCAGCCGGAGTTTGCCCATCCCTTTAACAACCGGTTCTAAACCGGCTTCAAAATTTAACAACCGGTTCACGCGAACTGGTGTGAAGCGGCTCCAATTCACCAATGCCTACCTCTGCTCTTACTACAGTCAATGGTGAAACGCATTTTGACTTCAATAAGAGAAGACTTAGGCCAATGCTGAACCCCTTTGAAAATTCCACCCCAGAAGTTTAAGGTTCATGTTAACTATCCTGAGCAGTTACGAATAGGGGAAGGGAAAGAAGAAAAATGTTAGTAGTCTGGAACCATAAACATTTTTATTCTTATAGAATCATCACTTGGCACCTTTTTTTGTAGGTGAATTTTTCCACATTCAGCCAGTGGCTGCAGGATGAGGGTCTAAGTTATTTCTCCCCTTTCTCCTTCAGTAAGGACTCAGTCCTTCAGGAGTCAGCCTTCAGGTCACATTGGTAACTTCACCTCTTAATAGAGCTGGGTGAAATTTTTTAGCCCAACCACCCTTTTTTTTTTGTGAAAAACATTTCAGTGTCACTGAATCTGCATTTAAAAACATGTCATTTTCACCAAACTGCATGGGTTTTTAAGCAAATCCTAAAAAATCCTGTTTCATTTTGACATTTTCAATTTGATTTGAAATGTTTGGGGGTTTTTTGTTTAGAAATTTCCTTCAATTTTATTTAACTTTATAAAAAAAAAAAGTTAAAGCTCAAAATCAAACTGTATAATTTCAGGTCCAACAAAACATTTATATTAACCCCAAATGAAATTTTGTTTTCATTTTTTGGTTTGGAGTTTTCTTAATAATTTGTTTCTGATTGACGTTTTTTTCTTTTTACTTTCTGTGTGTGTATTTGTTTTCAAACTATCAGCAAACCAAGCAAAAGTATTCAAACAATTCTATTTCTCAACTCCCAGCACCTCACACCAGGGGGCTCCACATCTCAGCTGACTGTTATGGCAGCACTTAAAGTTTTAAGGAGAGTGTTGGAGGAAAATAAATTGGTTTTGCTGATATTTTCAGGGAACTATGCCAAAGCATGGGAGAAAGCACAAAGGCAATGGAGGCTGGCATCATGGGACAATCAGTGGCAGGAGACAACTTTCCAGTATAGAATGAAAGATAAGAAGGGTGCGGGGTAGGTCATCAATATACTTGAAAGTGAAGATAAATATCTTATATTTGATACGGTAGAGAAGAGGAAGCCCATGAATAGATAGAAAGAGAGGGGTGATGTGGTCAAAGTGATGGGCTAGGACAATGATCTTTGCACCAGCATTCCAAATGGACGTTTTCTAGACAAAGAGCCATGGTGTTCTTGAATTACTATGGTACCGTTTTGCCTCAAAGACTGAAGAAAATTTAACAAAGTTTTCATTCCAAATGACTATAAATTTCTTACCACAAAACTGAAATGTAACAGCTTGCATATACCTAGAAAGGTTAACAAGACTCTCTCGCTTTCTGCTTAGAGACTATTCACAAGTTTTTCACAAGATACTGAACAATGACACAATTTTTAAGATGATTCACTGTATCTTATTCATGATTTTTCTGTCCTTGGTGTACCACTTATGCATAACTTCAAAGTCCAGATTATGTTAGATACTGATGTAAATCTGAAGAAATGCCACTGAATTCCAAGGTTTTATTCTGGGGGAGGTTCTTATCTTACTTACATCAGTGTAAATCCAGATCCGTTTCATATGGTAATTAATGATGATATCTGGATTTAAAATAAAGAGCTTTGAACTGTATTTGTTTCTGTGGTAGGGTGATGAAGTGCCAGCTTCCTGGCACAGAAAATATGTTAGTGTTGATGCCCCATTGGGCAAGATCCCACTCTTTCTCCGTGGAGGTTACATTCTGCCAACCCAAGCGCCAGCCACAACGACTACTCTGAGGTAACTACCATAGAATAATATATTTATTTCAAAAGGATATACCACATTTTCCTGTTCAGGGATTCTGCAGGGGAAAGGAGTAGATATCTTTATTCTTGTCATGCTGAAATCCTTCAAATAAACAAAATATTAATTAGTAATAAGAGAGAAACCCCTCCTATGTAAAGTTTACATTTTAGTTTAAGCATTTGACCATATCTTTTGGAATCTCCAGCTGAAATAATTTATTTTCAAACCAAGTTTATATGCTTGGACACCAGTGGGGATAAAACAGACACACATGATGAGCGTGGTGAGCAATGGGTACAACTTTTCTTAAGTCAGCGTACACTGGTGACATATAAGGCTAGCAAGCAATCAACCTGGCAATCAAATAGTCCAGTGTGGCATGGCTAGATGGCAATCAAAGTATATTGCAAATAAGGGAAACTACACTTGGCCAACTCCTGGTACAACAGGGGATTAAGTCTTTATCCCACCAGTTGTTCTTGTGTTGTATGAGGGCCCACACAAGGGGTTCCCCAGTCTGTAAATCATCTAGAACAGTATTTCCCAAATGGTGGATCCCAACCTAGTAGTGGGTCATGGGAAGTTTCTAGATGAGTCACCATATCAAGGGCTGGATGTCATGACATAGAGGTGGCCTTTCTACCCACCTTGCTGTGGGCAATCCTCCACACCAGGTGGGGATTAGGGTTGCAGTGCCAGGGCAGAAGGTGCTTATATGTAATTGTGCATTGCAAAAAAAAAAAAAAAGACAAAATGCAGTTGGTGAGTGGCTTTAATAAAAAGTTTGAGAACCACTGACCTAGAAGCTTTCCACCATCTTGACCTACCAGTGCAGGATCCAGCCAAAACCTACTCCCAGTCTGGTAGTTGGGACTAGAAAGTCAAATGCCTCTGCTGCATTGGCCGGCCAGTTACTTCATATTTTCAATAAATATGTGGCAAAAGGGTAAACTTTAGATCTCCACTCCACTGTTACCTGGAACTACCAAATACTCTGGGGAAAGTAGAAAGGCCCTAACTGCTCAGCCAGTCAGCTGTAGGGGAAAATTTCTACCTAATACCAAGAGGTGGCTTGCATATAACCAAAGCAAAATGGTAGTTCCAGACAAACACAGACCAAGAAATATTTGACCATGCCTGAAACACTCAAAAGCCAATATAAAGACCAGGTGGGACAGGAAACTGGTACACACCACAACACACGATGCAGCAGCCAAACTGAGCCTTGGGGAGCAAAGTCATCCCTCAGGCTACCTGATAACTGGCACATCAAAGCAGCCAAAGTAGGGAGGGTTTTGTCCTCAGCAGTGTTTCTGAGAGAGGTCCCCTCCATCACAGAAGGATACCTGGTGTCATCTTCATCCTCACCTCCAGCAAAGGATCCATCTCTGTGAGCATGTGGACATTCTGGTCTCTTTTTATTGTTGTAAAATCTGATTTAATAATTTGTAGAAATTACAACATTTCTAGTTTTACTGTGAACTTTGAGGAGGAGAAAAAGTACCTCCATATTGATTGATCCTTCTCATTGAATTTCTCATCAGCCGTCTGAATCCATTTGGACTTATAATTGCTCTGGATGAACAAGGAGAAGCATCTGGGTCCCTCTTCTGGGATGATGGTGATTCTATTGGTATGTTTGTCACGCTACTGCAAAACAGTCAGGGGGCCTGACTGTCCTCATATCAATTTTTCACCAGTGTGACTCCATTGATTTAGCTGGAGTTACTCCTGATTTATATTGGTGTAAGTGACAGGAAAATTGATCCTGATCTTACACTGGTGCAAATCATGAGTGATGCTACTGAAGTCAATGGCACTACACTCATATAACACAGGTGTGAGATCAGAACAAGCACATCAGGAATAAAAAGATAGTAATTAGGTTTCAACTTCCTATGAAATTACCTTAGATTATTGCAGAAGAACTGAAGATGTATAGGTAGCATTTGAACGGTCAGCCCAAAAGTCTGTCTGTTCTTATTTGCTGGCTACTACAAAATTCAACTCTGTATATCTTAATATCATGAATCCTGTGTTTTGACAGATTCTATCGAAAAGGAAGTCTATTTCTTGGCCAAATATACATTCAGTGAAGTAAGTAGCAACAAGTATTTTGTTACTTATCTTTGAATAACTTTGATATTCCACATCTGAAGTTGGTGAGCCACTTTGTCAAACAAAATTAGAGACAGCTACAAAATAATCACATTGTTATAGTGCATTGCCATATTTGTGTCATGTCGTGCCACCAGGATATATAGTGTATTGATTGGACATCATGAGATGACCCTGACAATATATTTTTCACCTCTCCTCCTTTTCCCCCAGCACCTTTTTCCCCAGCCACAGCTGCTGGGAGGGAGGCAGGCAATCTCCTTCCCCACATCCACCTGCTTACTTCTGGCTGCTGGGTGAAAGGAGGTGTTACTCTGACCTGCAGGAGATGCCTGCATCTTTTTAACCTTCTTTCCCATGCGGGTGCAGTCGGAAACTCAGCGAGTTCCATGCTGTCATCTATTCAGTACTCCCTGCACTGTGATTGTTCTTGTGAATGGTTTTCCACTAAATCTTTCTGAGAACCATTTAGTGTCTGAAATGCTGATACATGCAGCTCTAGAAGCAAAGGCTCAGTCTCACTGTGTTTAAAAATGGAGCCTATGAGCATTTCAAGTCCAGGGCTTGCAATCTCTTCCTGTCTCCTGGTTGCTTTCTCAGAGGCAGCCTGGCACAGGGCTGTTGCCCCTTTGCTATGTCAGTCCTTTCTGCCTCCTTCTCCTTCTTTGGTCTCCCACCTTTATAGCAGGTCTTATTTTCTCTATTCGTCCCAGCTCTGGTTGCCTGTCTCCATGATTGGCAGTTCTGGCACCTATTGAGTTTCTGGGGGGTGGGCGTGATCAACCTGTTTGATTATAAGGAGGAGAGATTCTCCTTTCCCTTCTGCCCATGCTCAATATGTAGTTTGTAAACCCCATTACATATCTATAATTCAGTCTCTAGGAGGAAATATTTAAGACAAACCACATATATTGGTGAAGACTTAAATAATTCAGAAAATGGGGAAAATAACCTAGCCTCTACTTGAATCTACATTGTCAATGGTTTTCAGATCATACATTCCCCAAAGTTTGCCATCAGTAGAAGTTACTTGGAGGAATTAAATTATATTTAATTTGCAAGGGTGATACTGTTCTTAGAATTATTCCTTCTAATAGTAATAGCAGATTATAATAAATTGATGGGTATTTTTGTAAATAGAGTGGGATCAGCTCTTTCCTTGTGTATTACAGCAAATGCTGCCCAGCGTTTAAGGTTCATTATCTAATTCTTTTTTCTCTGAATGCACTGAGAACAATTCCACTTCTTTTATCTTGTTGTCTTAAGAAAAATGGCATTTTCACTGGGTGTAAAAGACGGAAAAAATTACTTCAGTTTTCTGTATTCTGTATTTAGCAATTTACTGTAGGCAGACTACAGAAAAAGAGCAAACAGTTTTATATTAAATTGGGATTTGTGCAAATATGATTGTTGACTTAGTGATGCTTCCATTTCTCATTGCTCATATTTGATTTTGTCTGAAATCCCTCTCTGTATTCTGGTAACCTCCAATGTCAAGTTTTTATTACCAGTATATTGAAGTAAAAAAAAAAAGTCATTCTACATTACAAATGTATGACTGATGTGTGACATTAAAACATATGAGAGCCCTCAGTGTATGCTTTATATTCCTATATATATAAGACACTACTGATGCATAATTCCATCTCATCTAATTCTAATGGAACATTTATAAAAATAAAAACAAACTTTCTCTCTACTTTCAATTGTCAAAATATTTACTTACAAATACAGATCTTGATCCTGCAGCACTTCCTCGGGACTCATTAAGGAGTTTTGCCCAAGTAAGGACTTCAGAGTTAGTCCGCAAATTTATATTTTCATTTAAGTAGTTTAAAGCCTTCTTGGTTACAAGTATACAATATTACAAGTCTAGGAAACACAGCTCCCTAGAAACTATAGGGTTCCTCAATGTCTTCAAAGTTGTGAAATATGATGACTAAAAGGTTTGTAGCAGAAGTTGCACTATTATGATAATAAAAATATCAGATTAAATATATGCTACCAAATGTACACAGAAAACATTCACTGGAAAACAGTTCAGGTGTATTGTAAATAACTGCTACACTTGCCTTAAACTACTTGTCTAGATTCTGGTACTGCACCTGCCAATGTAATATCTGAGTGGGGTATTAGAATCAGTGCTACAAAAATAACACAACGAGGTGCAAGAAGATTACATATATGTACTGTAAATATTTATTATGTTTCTTATTTTGCTGGTTTTTAATTATATGCAAAATCTTATTCTATATGAAACTGAATGTGTCCACTATTACAATTCTTCACCTTTCTATTTTTAAAATTTGTATACTTTATGTATGGAGTAAAACAATGAGATACAACAATAGAACAAGTATTCAACAAATAATTTCCAACAAGTTACTATTAATCTAAAATTCCTTCTTCTGAATTATTATAGGGCCAAATGAGGACAAAGATTGTTAAAAATGGCTATCGTGGAGTTGATTCTCTGATATACAACACAGTTCAGGTTCTTGGTGTGACTTCAAGACCTAATGCTTTTGTTTTGAACGGAAATGTCATCCGTGGCGAGGACTTACAGTATCAGGAAAATGGGGTAAGAGTTATGCTGACAAATTATGAAAATGATTTTTCATATGCTTTTTCCCAAACCCGATGAACAATTCTAATAGTTTCCTATTCATGTCCTGTTTCTTTAAAAAAATGACTGGAGATCAGATTTTTGTACAGCAGAGTATGAGGTTAACTAAAGAATGGAAGACTTTTTGGGTTATGTTACCTAGGAGGAATGTAGGAAAATTTGTAGGAAAATGTATCTCTTGTCATTACTCACACATCTGTCTAGTTTTCTGTCTGCTGTGTTTTTAGCTGTGTTGTAAATGGTCAGGATATGAGAAAGACAAGGTAGGTGAGGTAATATCTTTTATTGGACCAACTTCTGTTGGAAGAAGGTACAAGCTTTCAAGCTACACAGAGCTCTTCTTCAGGTCAGGGAAAAGTCTGCTTCCTTTCCCAGACCTGAAGAAGAGCCTTATGTAGCTTGAAAGCTTGTACCTTCTTCCAACAGAAGTTGGTCCAATAAAATATTACCTACCTTGTCTCTCTAATTTTGTGTCTATCACTTACACAAGCCTACATTTCCAGGTTTATAAAACGGTGATAAAATGACAAATCCCCACAAGTTATTACAGTATTATGATAGTCACACCATACTTAGAGCTATGGAGAAATGTTAGCTGCTACTGTTGTGTTATATTATTCCAACAGCATGGGAAAATCTGCCACAATGTTATTTAGCAGCTATTTATGTTTCAGATATTTTATCAAAAATGAGTGCCCAGAATGTCCAAGAAAAATGGATATAGTTAATTTCAATAAGGATAAGTGCAGGGTCCTGCACTTAGGACGGAAGAACCCAATGCACAGCTACAGACTAGGGACCGAATGGCTAGGCAGCAGTTCTGCGGAAAAGGACCTAGGGGTGACAGTGGACGAGAAGCTGGATATGAGTCAGCAGTGTGCCCTTGTTGCCAAGAAGGCCAATGGCATTTTGGGATGTATAAGTAGGGGCATAGCGAGCAGATCGAGGGACGTGATCGTTCCCCTCTATTCGACATTGGTGAGGCCTCATCTGGAGTACTGTGTCCAGTTTTGGGCCCCACACTTCAAGAAGGATGTGGATAAATTGGAGAGAGTCCAGCGAAGGGCAACAAAAATGATTAGGGGACTGGAACACATGAGTTATGAGGAGAGGCTGAGGGAGCTGGGATTGTTTAGCCTGCAGAAGAGAAGAATGAGGGGGGATTTGATAGCTGCTTTCAACTACCTGAAAGGGGGTTCCAAAGAGGATGGCTCTAGACTGTTCTCAATGGTAGCAGATGACAGAACGAGAAGTAATGGTCTCAAGTTGCAGTGGGGGAGGTTTAGATTGGATATTAGGAAAAACTTTTTCACTAGGAGGGTGGTGAAACACTGGAATGCGTTACCTAGGGAGGTGGTAGAATCTCCTTCCTTAGAGGTTTTTAAGGTCAGGCTTGACAAAGCCCTGGCTGGGATGATTTAACTGGGAATTGGTCCTGCTTCGAGCAGGGGGTTGGACTAGATGACCTTCTGGGATCCCTTCCAACCCTGATATTCTATGATTCTATGATTCCTATTTTCACATGCAAACCTGGGGCTGGTTCTATTCAATGTCTTCATAAATTATTTGGACAATGGCAAAGAGAGTATACTTATAAAATTTGCAGATGATACCAAGCTGGGAGTGGTTGCAAGTGCTTTGGAGGATGGGATTAGAATTCAAAATGATCTTGACTAACTGGAGAAATGGTCTGAAATAAATAGGATGAAAATCAATACAGAAAAATGCAAAGTACTACAGTTAAGAAGAAATAATCAATGGCACAAATACAAATGGTAAATGACTGTCTAGGAAGGAGTACTGCTGACAAGGATCTGGGGGTTATAATGGATCACAAGCTAAATATGAGTGAACAAGGTAACACTGTTGCAAAAAAGTGAACATCATTCTGGGATGTTTATCAGGAGTGTTGTAACCAAGACCCAAGAAGTAATCTTTCCACTCTACTCAGCACTGCTAACGTCTCAACTGGAGTATTATGTTCAGTTCTGGATATTGCACTTTGGGAAAGATGTGGACAAATTGGAGAAAGTCCAGAGGACAGCAACAAAAATGATAAAAGGTCTATAAAACATGACATACAAGGAAAGATTGAAAAAACTGGGTTTGTTTCTTCTGGAGAAGAGAAGCCAGAGAGCAGGGGACATAACAGTCTTCAAGTATGTAAAAAATCGTTGTTAAGAGGAGGGTGATAAATTTGTTCTCCTCAACCGCTGAGGACAGGATAAGAAGTAATGGACTTAAATTGTGGCAAGGGAGATTTGGGTAGGCATTAGGAAGAGCTGCCTAACTGTCAAGGTAGTTAAGCACTGGAACAAATTACCTAGGGCGGTTGTGGAATCTCTGTCACTGGAGGATTTTCAGAACAGGTTATGGTCTAGAAATACTGTCAGGGATGCTCTAGAAATACTTAGTCCTGATTCAGGGCAGGGAACTGAGCTAGATGAACTACTATTAAGGTCCCTTCCAGTCCTACATTTCTATGATTCTATTTAAGATGTTTATTTTATAAATGAATTTGTTTTAATATCAGCTGTGATTCAAGCTGTAACTACCATAGTATGCTAAGTGGTAAACCCAGTGCCCAAAGAAGAGTGTCTCATCTAGGTCTCTAGGGAGATCCACAAGTAGAGGATGGAGGAATCCTCCCTTTGGCTGTGAAAGAGAAACCAAGGCTACTCCCAATAATCGTAATATCCTCTGTGTCCTTAGTCTCCTTCTCCACAGGGGAAAGAACAGGAGGATCAGCACAGTAGTAGATCCTCCCACTGTGGTAACCTCCCCACCTATGCTCCATCCCCAAACACCCTGCAGAGCTGGGCTTTGCATTTGGCAAGCGGTGTATGGTGCCCAAATTTTCCCCATAGTTCTTCATTGGTGGAGGTAAAAAGAGGTGTCTCTAAGGGCTTACTCCTATCAAAGAGAGAGAGTCAAATCATCAAGCAACGGATACAGTGTTTTTGCTATGTTACACCACTTATCTGACTTAATAATTTAAGTTCACATGTAATCAAGATATGAAACCCATTACATGCATTTGTTTCTAATACCATCTTACTGAAGAAATCAATTGAGCAAACAAACTTAGAGAATAAGTTTCTGCTTTGAAGAAAAATGGATAACTCACTTTTAGAGGAAAATGTCGTAAATAACTGTAATCAGAATCCCCTCAAAGGAAATGTTTTAACAGCAGAACTGTGTCTGAATAAGCTGAAAGCAACACAAACTTAATGGGGAGTGGGAGAGGAGAATAAACTCCATAGAAATATGCTTGGAAGGAACCAGTCAAGCAAGCCCGTAGTATGATAGCATGGAAACAGATGAAAACTTAAAAAGAGATCAACAAAGATGTCAAAAGTTGTTACAAAATAATTCTTTTTTCTTTTTAAACACAAACAAGGCAGCTACCCCAGATCTCACTGCCCTAACAATTATTTAAAATAACAAGGAATACAAGGAATAACCCCCACAGCAGGTGGTAGCAAAGTCTCCAACCCCACAAAAATTACATTAATTGAACCATCTGGTACTTTAAAACAGCAGAATATGTTTCTCCCAGCCAGAGATCCATCACATCTTTGCCATCAGCCTCGTACAGTTGATTAGGGCTGTTTCTACTATGGAAAACTCAGAGTAAATTCACAGTTTTGGAGTTCTAAGAAACTTACAACCAGTGTATTTAAAAACAAACAAAAACAGGCGCAGACCTCACTACTTTCTCACGGTCCTGAGACTCTGTTAAAATACGATACGCTGTGCAAGAATAAAGAAGCGGTACTTGCTATTAGAAACATAAATAATTCATACTCAGGGAGGGGTTGTGTATGGGAAAGGCTGAAAGAAATTCCAGTTGATAAGAAAAAACTAGTAAATATGAACTGCAGCTTTTGTGGAGTATTGATTCAATATGGTTGAATGTTCAACTCCTGTTTTCATGTTACAAGCTTTACTTCTCCTAATTTACCTATTCACCTTCTCCTAATTTACCTTTCTAATAATTAAGAAAGGCTTCTCAAATTAGCAGTCTGGTATGAGGAATACCTTTTCACAGAACAGTATTTCTGAACAATAGCAGTGAAAACAACTTTAAAAGAGCATGATGGAAGGAAAAAATAGATCTGTTCCAAGTCCTGTACAGGTTACTTCTGTATCCTACAAGGACTATACTGTTACTGATTGCAAATGCACAGATATGCCAGGACTTGACACGGGTGTCAGTGTACAGGAGCCTTTGTATGGTTTGCCTAAGAACGAGGCACAATTGCTATCCTTGCACTTAGAATGGAACCTGCATGGCAGAGGGATTAAACTATACTCCTTGAGATTGAGGGGATGTAGCAGGAAGCATGCTTCCTCTGTGCACTCGAGAATTCAGAAAAGAATTTTGCCTCTGCAGCGCCTTTTACTATGGGCTGTGTCTGAATACACACTACAGCCCTAATGTATTTGTATATAAATAGAAACAGTTTACAGTACTTAATAATCAGCCTCTTCCTCCTAGCTCATTCATTTGGTGATGCTGTGATCCAACATTTGTGATTTCACAGAATTCATTATCAGAGATGCCTTTATAGTATGATATTACAAACATTGATCTGCAGCTTTAATGGATGAATTAATCAGGAGGAACAGGCAGATTATGGAGAAGAAAACTTCTATTTATATACAGATTTCTTGGTAAAAAGCGATGAAAAGTAGGGAAATATTGTACCTGGCAGAACAATGAGGTTCTGGAAAAATATCATGGACAAAATCATTAGTTGTGCTGTGCATGTGCAACTTCCATTGAAGTTAACCATTGGCTGCCTCTCAGGATTTGACCCTGGTTATTTACAGTTTGCGGTTCTGTGGCATGGTCTGTGTCACTATAATTATGCATCTCTTTTTTCACATTTTAAAACAGATTCTTTACATTTTATTCTGGAAGAAAATCAACAACAATTTGTTTAGTGTGTAATGAACTCCCCATCTCCTGTATTCCACTATTTCTAATCCTTAGGACTGTTTACCATTTCCTACCCCCACACATCTAAAGCTGTACAGCAGCCCACAGGAATATTACACCTTAAGAGCTGTAGAAATTCCCATGTAATGGGTGCAGGATGAATGATGGAGGGTTTCTGCTAGCTGGGTTGAATTATAAACAAAAATGACCTGAGAGTAGGAAGGTCCTTCTTTCTCTTTGACATGGATCACTTTGTTGGGGGCTACTTGGTTTTGTATTAGGGCTGCTTAGAGCCAGTCTTAGAGCCTTCCTCTTGTTACTGTTGTATGCTTTGTGGGAGTTGGATAAATCTTCAGGCTAGGTAGTTCAGGAAGCTCCATAACTTCCATGAATGGTGGCTGCTGAAGCTTATTTTGGCTGGATCCAGCCCTCTCTAGGAGAAGGGGGTGGATCAGATTCTTTTGGAATACTGCAAGGAGAGGGTTTTGCACTTGTTAAGACTCACAGAAACGTAGAAGGCTGGAAGGGACCTCAAGCAGTCATCAGGTCTAGTCCTTTGTGCTGAGGCAGGACAAATGCAGGCCACAACTGACAGGTGTTCATCCAACCTGTTCTTCAAAACCTCCAACAATGTGGGTTCCACAACTACCCTTGAAAGCCTATTCCAGAATTTAATGACTCTTATAGTTAGAAAGTTTTCCTAATATCTAACTTAAATCTCCCTTGCTACAGATTAAGCCCACTACAGCTAAAATGGACATGGAGAACAATTGATCACTGTTTTCTGCATAACAGCTCTTAACATATTTGAAGACTGTTATCAGGTCTCCCCTGAGTCTTCTTTTCTCAAGACTGAACATGTCAAGTTTTTTTTTTCATATTTTCTAAACCTTTTATCATTTTTGTTGCTGTCCTCTGGACTCTCTCCGGTTTGTCCACATCTTTTTCTAAAACGTGGCACCCATTATCCATTAAATAGTACCGAACGCAGGACTGCCCCATGTGGGGGTCCACTAAATACCCACTCCCAGTTTGACAGTGAACTATTGATAACTACTCTTTGAAAGACCATACTCAACCAGTTGTGCTCCCATCTTATATTAATTTCCCTTTTATACAGACCACATTTCCCTTATTTGCTTATGAGAATGTCATGCGGGACAATGTCAAAAAGCCTTACTAAAATCAAGATATAAGTTAAGAGCTTGTATAGAACTATCCTTGATAAATTTAGGCACTACTCCTACTATAGTACGATGATAATACTGTTGTACATAAAATATCAGCAGGAATACGTAAAATTTATTGTTGGATGACCTCATACAAAATTATAAATGTTGAAGTGCTTCGAGGCAACCCCTTTATTCTCAGGCTACAGAATTTGCCACAGAATTCATCCCTTCATGTACAATTGGGCTGGAGATTCTTATCTTTCATTTTAAAAAAGATTGTTTCTAGCTCTCATAGTTGCAGAGATTACACTTGGTTTGACATGTTCAAGGTTAATGCAGTAATGTGCACTCAGATTTGTAGGGAACCTGGGAAAAAAAAAGTTTGAGTATGAATTTCCCCCATTTATCATAATGGGTTGTTGCTTCTGAAACCTAAAGATAAGAATCTGTGGCAAAATGGAAATTAAAAATAAGGAGACAGCATAAAATAAATTAAATTTAGTATCAAATTAGCATTGGGACTACTACTCTGATTTGATTTTTAATTTTCACATATGATTTGTTTTATTAATTTATCGGCAGAATTTCCACCAAAGTACTAAGGAATGTAGGGACTTCTCTTCAGAACTTATGTCCAGTTTGTCTCGACTGAGTCTTACCTGTAAGGTCAAGTGAAGGGTCTTATGGCAGTCTCTACTCAAACTTATATTCTTGTTTCAGATTTGGAGCTGGTCTTTATATTAATTTAGCATACATTTCTTAATTACATTTGTTTCACTTTTTCAACAGAAACTCACCCTACAGATTTCTTTACCACTTACTGAGGAGCTGAACATTATACTTCAGTAGAATATTAAGGAAATACTTGTGTAATTCAACATAAATGAATCTCAAATTTTGATGTCATTCTGATTTTAATGTCAAAATAAAAAAAAATCAGTTTTTGTTGCTTATGTTCCTGATGTATTTTTTAATACCATAATAGGTTAGTGGGATGTAAATAACTATTTTATGCTTTTAATTCAACTATTCTTCAATTACAGGAATACTAAGATTATAGACAATTCAGTAACAGTCAAAACTACCTCAAACTATTGCATATTGACATAGAAGAAAACAAGCCTGGAAAAAGTCCTCCCTCTTTTGAAGCTCAATCCTGCGCTACTGAAGTCAATGGGAGCTTTACCATGAACCTTAAAAGGGTGCAGGATCTTGGAATCTCTCTCTGCCCATCATAAATATAACAAAAATTGGGATTAAAAAGAATATTACAAATATAACCAGTTTAACTAGATAGATGGAACCCTGTAGTAACTGAGAAGACAAGGAACATTGCTGTCATCACAGACTGAAATGACTATTCACAGATCTTGACCTATAAAAGTGTTCATTCTATTGTCTTCTACACCATCCTTAACGATGTAGGATCCGGTTCTGGGGCCCCTGCTCTGGTTGTTTTGCACCATTATGCACTCACTAACCAACTGGAAAGTCAGCTTAACCAGCTACTTAGATAGTCCTGTTTTGTAAGGGGAATTACCAGGAGGAATACAACTGGAATAGTGGCTGTACTCCACCTACCTTTCAGTCCCTGACATAAAGATAGTCAAGGGATGGGAGAGTGGCTGGAGCAACTTTGTACTCCAGTTCTTTTTGGCTGATTAATCAACCCTTGAGGCTGTGGGCATGGCTGCACTAGCTTCTACCAGACACTATACTTTTCCCTGGCCAGGCAGGGATACACTCTAAACCCGAAACACACCCCAGAATCTGAAGACCATAATTGTTGCATGACACCACCTTTGCCTCCCTTCCCACTGTCCTGAATTGCACTGAGTTCAGCACAGACACCATGAAGAATCTGGGCTATACAGTTGAGTAGATAGCTACAAGCATAGTGAGAAGTCATATAAAACTTTAGGGAGGGCTCTGGGTAGTTCCAATGTTATTTTTCAGTTTCTGGGGAAGAAATCCCATATGATTTTCTGTGGATACTTTTTGCATTATTAGGGAACCCCTCACAGTGACAACCGGTCAATGCCCCTACTGCTGCTTATAGCCACAACCTAGACAGTGGCACACACAGCATGGGGTCAGAGATTTTATGTACTTTTAAAAAAACCATTAGTTACCAAACAGAGAGAGGAATACTGACATCTTCTTTTCAATGTTTTGTTAAGCAGACATTGCCACCATGAAGACGTAATATCGTTAAATGTTAGTAGTTCTCTTCATTTGCAAGTTCTTCTGTTGAGAGCCACTATATTACTAAGCCCATTGTAGGTATTTCTAATTGTGAAGTTTCTTATTACCAGTATTGAAAGACCATTCTTTTCATCATTGATGCAGCTTGAAGGAACTATTTTCATTGAGATCATTAGTTTTAATTCTAATGATAAGGCATTCCCACCTACCCACAATAAAAACAAACAAAAAAAACCCACCTCTGGTAGAAAGCAATATCACATCCTATCATAAAATTAATTCTCCTTTCAGAATTCTATAATTTGAGTAGTCCATAACATATGCAATAGTTTTCATGCCTAGGGTGCCCCTGTATCTTGAACATTTGATCTGTTGCTGATGTCCACTTTATACAGAGGGACACTGACAGGATAGGGTCCAGAAGAGAGAGAGAGAGAGAAAGAAAGAGAGGGAGAGTGTGTATGTGGTTTTTTCCCTTGCTGGATCAAACGGAGCTATAAGTCAATAGAAACTTTTTATTGTAGTCTATAACATTCCGCTGCATAATTCCCACACCCTCTGTTCACACTGATTGAAATGTGTCAATATTAAATTGAATTAATGAAACATAGGTTCTGCTGGTGTATTGCAAGATATAATGTCCTGGATGAATTTTAGTACATCTGTAACTACGAAAGCATGAGGACCAAACTAGTTTACTATTAGATGTTTTAATCACAGATGCTGCCGGAACTGAGTTTTTAAAAGTTTGAAAATTGTCAACTTGAACTCCAACTTCTTAAAAGTGTAACACCAAATTAATTGAAGCAGTATTAATAGGCATTCTCATTCCATTTTCTCCAGATAATTGGTTCCCCTCCAATCAGTAGTACTGAGTTACAGTACGCTTCCATATAGAATCTTTATGCAGTAGTGGCTGAAATTTTATACTAGTGGTAACGTAGATTAGTTCATCATAATAGCCTCTATCAGCCTTGATTTTTCCTCTGTTCCTGATTCAGGGAGGTATTTAAGGATGTGTGTAACTTGCATATTTAAAGAATATTGTGATGCAGTGAAGAAGCATTTTGCTATGCTGGGGGTTCGGTGAAATCTTGTTGGAGCTGGTGGGCATAACAGCTGCCCTTTATTCAGGATAAATGTAAAAAGCAATTTTTGGAACTGATAGCTGAAAGAATAGAAGTCACCACCCAAAACTGACCATTTGCAGGGCTGGTTAGGAATCTGAGCTATGTGGGTAGAGAGGTTTGACTGGAGGCTGAATGCAAACACAGGAGGCTGGATACTGTTTGATAGAGCTGCATATGTGAACAAGAAGCAGGAAAAACATGACAGAAACAGAGAAGGCAGCAAAGAAGCTCAGGGAAGCATTTGTAGCATGACCTTAAGAAAAAGGTAAAAGGAGAGAGCTTTTGGTTAGAGTGCTGGCTGGAGAGAGGCCTGGAACTGTAAGCAAAGAAACTGTCACCTTTGCTTCCTTCTGTCTTCAGGAAAACAGCACTTTATTTACATTCTTTGTAAATAAACAGGACTACATCAAACAAATACTTGACTCCATCATCAAATTTCTCCCCTATCTGAAACAACCCAGGATGGAGAATGGCAGTGTTGAGGCTTTTGGTACTGTAGATGAAAGTCTCAGTCTGACCGTACTCTGTTGGGATCAGGACTTCCAGCATCAGTGTGGGGCAATCCAAAGAGCACCCTTGTGTTGGTGGCTTCAGTACTGGCTGTCTTGGTGCTGGATGATTCAACCTTTGATTGCCAGTACTGGGTGTGTTGCTGGCATCTAGAGATTTTTGCAGAGGTTGGCTGGTGACCATTTGCTGTAGAAGATTGCTGCAGTTACTGCAAGAGCAATCCTCCTTCCGTCCTCTCTCTTCAGAGGATTGGGATGAAGATGTTAAGGAGGTTCTGGCGGAATGGGATTTCCTTGATGCCAAATGGGTTTTGGAGTCTCATGTGGCCTGTTGCTTTACCAGAGACTCTGAGCAGTAGTCTGGGCTGATGGAGTAGTTTTGTCACCTGGTGCTGAAGAAGCCCTTCATACAAGCCCCTCTGGACATCTGAGTCCTTTTTGAAAAGGAGAAGCATATACGGCACTTGTGTGGTATATGTACATCATAGCTTGGACTTAGACTTCTGCAGTAATAAGTCACCACCCTCTCAAATCCAATAGTGCCCCCAAACCATAAGCACTAGCATCTGTGTCCATTTTCAAAACCCCTTTCAAAGCCTCAGTTTTCTTTTTGTCAATACAAATTCCCCCCTCACTGATTGATTGATTGTATGTCTGAGGAAAAGTATCACTCTTTGAAACACTTCACATTTCTTTGGGTTCAAATTCAGATTGGCTGCCTTAAATTTGTCACTGTATCAGTTCCTGTCCAAAGGTTTTCAACATTACCATGATATATAATGTAGGTATAACCCCAAGGCTAAGAGAGGCCTGCCATGCAATATTCTCTCCATTAGCCTCTTAAATACGGCAGCAGCATTGGACAAGCCAAAAACCATCACTTTAAATTGTCACCAGACATCATAATCTGATTCTGTGTATACACTTCCACTACCCACTTCGGATCCAAAACTGAACCTGTTACACATCCAGGGTATGTTCTATTTGTGGTAATGGATAAGAATTCATTCAAGTAGTATGTTTAATTTTCTACAGTCTACACAGAATCTGATGCTGCTATTTTTTTCTTAACCAGAACTATGAGTGAGGCCCAAGGATTGACTGAAGGCTCAGTTATGTCTTCCTGGTACATTTCTTCAATGACCTGTAAGGCCTCTTTCCATTTTGCTATGGGTAAACGGTGTGCTATGGGTAAACGTTTAATAGGTGTGATACAGCATGGCCAGAGGGCAGCAGGAGGGTGATAGAAGGGAGACATGTAAGCCCCAGGATGATGAGAGCCTTATTCCCTGTAGAGGGAAGAGAGGTTCCTATAGATTAATTAGAGCACCTGAAGCCAATTAGAGCACCTGAAGCCAGTCACCTGATTAAAAAAAAACACCCTGCTTTAATCAGACAATTGGAGGAGTTGAAGCAGAGTGGTTTGGTGTTGGAGCAGAGAGCAGTTTGAAGGAGAGCAGTTTGGAGGGAAGCAGAGGAGAGTTCGGAGAAGTGCTGTGGCGGGCCAGAAGACCAAGACCCTAGGTAAAGGGAAACCCAGCTTGTGCAGAGCAGAGGGACTCCACAGACACAAGAGGTTGGGAGAAACCTGTCCCAAGCAGACAGAGGGCAGGAAGCCCCACAAGCTGAAGGTCCAGAGAGGGAAGTAGCCCGAGGGAAGGAATCACTAGTTCAAGTGATTTGCCGCTATCCCTAGGACTCCTGGGCTGGGACCCAGAGTAGAGGGCAGGCCCGCTTCCCTTCCTCTCCACTCCCCTTCTCTGGGATACTAGTGGGACAGCTGATTCCCCAGATCAGGGGTGAGAAAAGGCGCCCTATATCTCCCCCACCCACAAGAAGAGAAAGTGCAGGACCATGATAGTAGTGCTGGCAATTTGCCACAAGGTCAATTTCCCCCAGTACCAATCTTTCCCAACTAGAAAGTCTGTTCGACTGTTCTGTTGCCCATCATCTAAATATATAGCTGTGCTGCAACCAGTCCAATAGACACTCTGGGAGCTCACCCCTTTCCCCTTGTAATTTCCTTCTATGCTAGCGTACACTAGTGCCATTGGCTTGCATTTTGCAATGGTTACTATTTGTAACCATTTGTTTGTTGGTTACTATTTCCTGCTTGTGAGAAACATTCAGCAAACAAACAGCTCTGCTTCAGGTCCGTAAGAACTTTAGTGACTAACATGCCCCTGGGTGTCAAATCAGGTCTCAACCACAGCCCATCCTTCCTTTCCTGGAAAGCTACCACAACATACAGAAGTTACTATGGTTTTTCGTCAAGTGACTGCACGTGTATTCCACTCTGGTGTGCATATCCCCTGTGCCTATGAGATTGGAATCTTTTGAGCAGCAGTGTCCAATGGAGCACTGTGTGCATCCATTGGAGCAGCACTTGCACTATGCATGCCCATTGGAGCTGCCCTCCGTAGACGCAGCCACTCTCCAGTTCTTTCTTTCTTACATGGCTGTGAGACAGAACATGTAATTGCATTGTCCTCATCTCTGTGCACTGTGCAATTCATCTCTCTCGTTGGATAATTAGAGAAGTTAGTTTTATTACTTTAATCCATTGGCATTTTAAAACATAGATTTTTTTCAAGTCCACATGGTGCCTCCAGAGGCAGCACTCCCCTAGACATGGCAGAGACCAAGTTCTTCAGATTCAAGACCTGCTGTTCTTGCAAAGGAGCTATTCCTATCAATCTTGAAGACTCAAAGTGCCTCTTCTGTCTCCCCTCAGAATACCACAACAAAAGCTTTCTGGTGATTATTGGAAAACTTGGAAATTAAAAATAAAATTGTACAGGAGATGGAAAAACAAACAGATGATCAGGCCAGGTATCTGCTGGTTGTATCAAATATATTAAAAAGGGAGTTTTTGAGGTTGTCGTGATTTCAGAACTGATGGATATTTTGGGACTGGAAAAACCTTAGAGAATTTCTGTTGGATAAAATAAAGGCAGAATGTAGAAAACTGGCATAGGAAATGTGATGCTTGGATTGCGAAGAAGGGTCCCCCTAACACAGGGTGAGCCCCTATACAGCAATAGCTCATGAGCACAACAATGGAGCACATTGCTGTTGATGTGTTTTGGCCTCTGCCTGAGACAGAGTCAGGCAATCAATATCTTCTGATTGCTATGAACTACTTGGGTCCTGAAGTTTACCCAATGATGAACCAAGAGGCTGTGACAGTGGCTGAGGTCCTGGCCAATGAACTCTTCACCTGATTTGTGGTTGAGGGTGAAATTACACACAAATCCATTTGAACCCAAATTGTTTGAACAGGTGTGTGCAATTCTAGCATCTCTCCTGTTTTGGTCAAACCTCTTGTATGAAGTTCCTGAAGATGAACACAGGAATTTGAACCCTTTGGACTTTGTAGAATCTCGACAATCCAGAACTGAAAAGTTCACACCTTTGCTAGAAAAAAATTGAGGTTAGACTTTGTCGGAGGCTGCCTTCACCAGCGGGAACCATCTTTGCTGAGTAGGGTGCTACACCGTTGACTCAATTTCTTCCCTTTACGCTGTCAATCATTTAGTCCTGTGTCTATTTCTTGTTATGACTCCAGTCTTCTGGTAGGGCCCCTAATAGTCAGCCCTTTTGGGGTAATAGTCAGGGGTCCTGTGACCCTTGCGGAGGGTAGACAGTGCTAGGTTCCTTGGGGTAGGGCCTTTTCTTGCTCCCAAGTCTTTATTATGCCTTGCATTAGAGGTGGTAGGGGCACCCAGGCCCATCCACACCAATGGGTTCCAACTCAGTGATCTTATTTGAGGCAGCTAGAACCAGTTTCTTCCAGTCCCTTATTGCTCCTTGAGTGGCTTCCTACCTCACCTCCTCTCTAGGCATTTCGCAGACTCTTGTTCTGGTTCTCATTCTCTGGAAGCCAGGCTTCCCTGGCAGCTCCTTGCCAATCTGCTGAAGGGGTCTCCTCTCTGAAGTTCCTCCATCTCTGGCAGCTGCCCTGTCCTTCACCCTTGCATCTATACAGCAGTTGTGAGGCCACCAATCAGCCCCAAGAGAGCAATCAGTCAGTTTTCCTATTAACCCTTTAGTTGCCAAACCAGCATGAGGGTCTGTATGCCCAGGATGGACTGTGATAAAATGAAAGGACGATGATGTAAGGTCATACAGGAAAACTTTAAAAAGAGGGGACCTGGTGTGGTTCCACAATTATAGGAAAAATAAAAATAGGCACTCGAAGTAGGATAAACCTTGAGAGGAACCCAATACAATACTGACTTGAACATACGAAGTGGAGTACAGGACACAGGACTAAACTCAGTTATCTATAAGGACCATCTGAGGAGGAATCAGGGCAACAGGATTTCAGCATGGTAGCCCCAAAACCTGAGAATGTACCTGTGGAAACTGAGGCAGGAAAAGTTGTGAAAATAATAAGTTCCCCATTAGATGGGCGGGATCTCTCCCAGACAGCAGATTCCACAGAAACAGCAGATATTCCCCAGGGACTCATCGAAAAAGACCTCTCTGCTGGGTGAAAGGAAATTGGGCAGGGAGAAAAATTCTAGAGAGATCTGGATGAGTGTAAAACTAGTTTGGATTGGTGATGTGAAAATATCCTGACAGATAAACCCTTTGTAAGTAAATAATTAAGCTTGTATAATTTCTAATTTTCCTTTGGACAGTTAGAAAGGAGAATTTTTGGCTGGATTAGAAGGCCAAATCACCTTTTTAGGACTGGTCTACACAGTGCGGTAATGCAATTTATGGGGATGTGATTTCTAAACCACCCAGGGCTGGCCTTACCATGAGGTGAACTGAGGCGGCCGTCTCAGGTGCCAGACTTGGGGGGGGGGAGAGCACTAGGACCCAGAAATGTAGAAAATTGTGTCTGCTGCTGGTGCATATGTATTAGAATCATAGAATATCAGGGTTGGAAGGGACCTCAGGAGATCATCTAGTCCAACCCTCTCCAATCCCCAGTTTTTGCCCCAGATCCCTAAATGGCCCCCTCAAGGATTGAACTCACAACCCTGGGTTTAGCAAACCACTGAACTATTCTCTCAGCTTTAGATGCACAGAGATGGTGGAGTGCTGTGCTGGAGGAAGGAGGGCACAAGAGACATAGCAGGCAGGCAGGAGAAAAGGTGAGAGGGAATAAAAGAAAGCAGCAGGAGGTACAGGGAGAGAGAGGAGGAGGAGCCTCTTATTTACCTCTCTAGCACCCTCAGGAGCTTGGACTGATTAACACCAGCTTCTCAGGGAACTTCCTGTTTCCTGCTGCTTCCCTGAACTCACTTGAAGAGAACCAGCAGTCAACTGAAGTAGTAGTGGCCAGGTAGGCCCTTAAGACACTGATATCTTCCCTCACTCTGGCCCTGCTACCAGCCTGCTTATTTGTCCCCTTCAATTGAGTGTTGAGAGACACTATAGCTAGCTCAGAACAGCAGTCATAATTGAAAGAAGAAAATACTTCTGAGGCAGCATTCAGAAAAAGAAAGAAAACAAAAGAAGCTTTTCTATCTAAGCAGGAAGGAGCTCTCCTGAGACACAAATGTTCACGGTGAGCCTTCTGGCCCCAGTGAGGATGTGAGTGGTGAGGAGATGCCTGATCTTCTAGTTAGTCAGAGTGCAGGTGACCTGGCAGCTACTGCAGCATCCATATCTCCATCTCAAATGGATGTAACCATGCACATTCCTGAAGAAAAGTGTAGATCAGAGAAGAGTGTAGTGGAGGTGCAAGAAACAGCTGCTGCTGAGTTTAGTTCCTTTAGTCTAGATAATCCAGGACTGTAGACCCACTGGAGCAGTAGCCTGAGGGACGTCCTTGTACTGCATGGGCCACAGCAAGTGAAAAACTTCATGTTCCCCAAAGACAATGAAAATAGAAGTTTCCATCCAACACATTACTGGCATGAAATCCCCAATGGTGACAAAGTGGAGAGGCCATGGCTTATGTATTCAAAAAACCAGAATGCTGCATACTATTTTTGTTGCAAACTCTTTCAGTCTAATGTTCCAGCCACATTGGGTTCTACAGGAACAAAGGACTGGAAAAATCTGGCTAGAAAACTGGCATGCCATGAGAAGGCAGCAAATCACAAGAGAGTATTCCATAGGTGGAAAGAGCTTGAGATGAGACCATCAGGAGAAGATTGCATCAGTCTCTTTACTGACAAAATGTTCTGAAAAGGCTCATTGCCATTGTGAGAATGCTCGCTACCCAAAACCTAGCACTGCGTGGCACTTCAGATCAGCTGTATGTGCCAAACAGTGGAAACTTCCTTAAAATTGTGGAGCTGATGGCTCAGTTTGATGCTGTGCTCCAGGATCATGTAAGAAGAGTCACCACCCAAGAAATGTACACACACCACTACCTTGGAAAAACAATTCACAATGAGATCATACAGTTATTGGTAACAAAAGTCAAACAGAAGATTGTGGCAGATCTGAAGTCAGCAAGATATTACTCTGTTATTCTGGACTGCACACTGACATCAGCCATATGTAACAAATAACTTTAATGGTGCATTTTGTAACAACAACAGAACCTAGTGAAAATGTCCCTGCAATGGTGATGGTCAGAGAGCATTTTCTAGAATTTATTGACACTGATGACACTACAGGAGCTGGTATGACAAACGTGTTTCTTAAAAAGCTAGAAGATATAGGAATTGCGATAACTGACATGAGAGGTCAGGGCTACGATAATGCTGCCAACATGAGAGGAAAGAACAGAGGAGTGCAGACACGGATCTGAGAGTTAAACCTTTGAGCTTTTTTTATACCATGCAGTTCTCATTCATTGAACTTGGTGGTCAGCGATGCAGCATCAGCTCTAGTGAGGCTGCTGAATTTTTTAATGTAATTCAAAGAATCTATGTACTTTTCCTTGCATCAACTCATCGATGGCAATTTTTGAAGCAACATCTGGGAACATCCTCTCTGGCACTGAAACCACTGAGTGCCACACAATGGGAAAGTCGAGTGGAGGCAATAAAGCCTATCAAACACCAAATTGGGAAGATAGATGATGCCATAGTTGCCATTATGGAGGATAACGCTATGACAGGAACTGTTCGTGGGAGAACAGTGGCAGAGGGAAATGGAATCACCAGAAACATACATAACTTCAAATTTCTGTGTGGCTTAGTGTTGTGGCATGACATACTGTTTGAAATAAATGTTTTAAGCAAGAGACTCCAAAGTGTTGACCTTGATATATCTGGAGAAATGGAACAATTGGACAAAGCAAAGTCATACCTACAGTCTTACCAGTCAGATGAGGGATTTCAAAACGTTCTGAAGAGTACACAGAAGTTGGCAGAGGAACTTCACGCTGAAACTATTTTCCCACCCATTCAAGAATACAAGAGTCACTGAAGAAGAAGACATTTTGATTACGAGGCACGGGATATAATCCCATAAGAGACCCCAAACAACAATTCAAAGTTGAATTCTTTAACCAGGTGCTAGATAGTGCAATACAATCTGTTGAAGAATGTTTCATGCAGTTCAAGGAACACAGCAGTATATTTGGGATGTTGTATGATCCCAAAACTCCTCACTATATCTGAAGAAGACCTACACCAGCAATGCAGGGCACTAGAGACAGTATTGACACATGATGACATGTGCGATACTGATGCAAGTGATGGAGAAGATGAACTGAAAGCCCTTTCAAGATACATTTCAGCAGGATCAACTCCAAAGGCTGTTCTGGAATGTATGTGCACAAATAAGATGACCATCCTCTTTCCAAATGCTCTTGTTGCTTTGCACATACTTCTAATACTTCCTGTAACAGTTGCCAGTGGAGAGTGATCACTTTAGATAAGCTATTACCAGCAGGAGAGTGGGGTGGGGGGAGAGAAAACCTTTTGTGGTGGTAAACACCCATTTTTTCATGGTTTGTGTGTATAAAAAGATCATCTGTACTTTCCACAGTATGCATCCGATGAAGTGAGCTGTAGCTCATGAAAGCTTATGCTCAAATAAATTGGTTAGTCTCTAAGGTGCCACAAGTACTCCTTTTCTTTTTGCGAATACAGACTAACACGGCTGTTACTCTGAAACCAGTGGAGAATGCAGCTTCTCCAACCTGAAGTTAATAAGAACACATCTACACTCCACAATGACACAGGAGAGGCTGGTCGGCCTTGTAACCATCTCAACAGAGCATGAGCTGGCCCAGATTGTGGACTTTCAGCAGGAAGCAGTTAAAATCTTTGCAACCAAGAAGGCACAGAAAACACCACTTTGATTATTCAAACAGATAAAAATGCCAGTGTTTACTATGCAGACAAGAAAAGTTACATTTGCTGTTCAGGCGTTTGAAAGTTAAGTTTTACTTACAATTTTTGAACAAGGCATTTTAAGTTGTTAGTTCTCCTTCATTGGGGTAGGTAGCAGAGCAGTACCATGAGAGAAGTAGAACAGGAAGAAAGCAGAATTGAGACCTTTCAAAGTTTTGGCCCAAGCAAGGTGGCATGGGTGCGCCATTTGAGTTCCCTGCCTCAGGTTCCAAAAAGTTGTGGGCCAGCCCTGAAACCACCCTAATATGTTGTGCATTAATTGGTCTGTTTAGACCCTGCTGGTGTGCTTTAACATAGTGCTATTAAAAAGCAGTAGGGAATCTTCAGGGTGCACCAGACGGGGAATGGAAAGCAGACACATCTCATCAGCTGGTGTGGAGGAATCTTCAGCAGGTATACAGTTGGTTCCTATGCCCCTCCTCTGCAGCCCCTGCATAAGGGACATGTCAGAGGTATATTGGGGACAGGACTGCACTCTGGTTGTCCCCTGCTGGCAGAGGGCTGATTGGGAGCTACTACCAACTAGAAGAGTTTAGAGCAGCCCCCCAGGTTGATTTGATCTCTGCCAGAGCTGGTATACAAAGCTGAGGAACAAGAATCTGTAACTGGCTCTCTAAGGTCCCTCTGCTGCACTCACCAGCAGAGCAGCTAGGCCAAAGAGTTTTAAAGTTTTACTGAAAAATATCGCTTCCCCATTCAACTTTCCTTGGTACCATACTTATGATGATATAATCCTATTAGTTCTCTATTAATCCATAGAAAAAACCTAAACATCTATCTTAAAAATCATATAATTATTTTTTTGTAACTAAACAAAGCAACCCCCACCCCAGGTCCCTGCATCCAGATATTCTTTAGACATGCTAAAGAAGCAAAATTAAAGGGAAGACACATTTTCCTTCATCCACAGGTTACTTCGGGCTTGTCGTCACTACCAAGAGATCGATGCTGCTGCAGTTGATGCAGCGGGTGTTGATTTAGCCGGTCTAGTGAAAACCTGCTAAATTGAAAGCAGAGTACTTTCCAGTCGACTCTGGTACTCCAACTCCCCAAGAAGAGTAAGGTAAGTTGACCAGAGAGCATCTCCCATCATCGCAGTGCAGTGAAGACACCGAGGTAAGTCGACCTAAGCTACGTCAACTCCAGCTACATTATTCCCCTAGCTGGAGTAGCGTAACATAGGTCGACTTACCCCGGTAGTGAAGACAAGCCCTTTAAAAGGAAACTTCAGCCCTTTTCTCCATCTGGATTACATTGAAAACAGAGATAAACAGAATGGAGAATAGATGATACTATATACATAAAGAGAGAGAGTGTGAGTGAGTGTGTGTGTCCAACGCGCTGCTATCAAGAATAAACATTCTGACCATATCAGAGTCAGCACTGTCTAGTGGTTAGACTACAGGAATAGGGATCTGATAACCTGAGTTCTAATCCCATCTCTACTGCATCACCTTGAACAAGTCACTTCATTTCACTGTGCCTCAATTTTCCCACCTATAAAACAGATAGAGCAAACTTAACTTCTAACATTGATGTTCTGAGGTGTGATCAATTAATGCTGCAAAAGCACTTTGTCCAAAGTAGACTGTGAAGAGCTACAAAGGGATCTTGCAAACTGGGTGACTGGGCAACAAAATTGCAGATGAAATTCAGTGTTGATAAATGCAAAGTAATGCACATTGGAAAACATAATCCCAACTATACATGTAAAATGACGGGGGTCTAAATTAGCTGTTACCACTCAAGAAAGAGATCTTGGAGTCATTGTGGATAGTTCTCTGAAAACATCCACTCATGCAGTAACAGTCAAAAAAGTGAACAGAATGTTGGGAATCATTAAGAAAGGGATAGAAAATAAGACAGAAAATATCATATTGCCTCTATATAAATCCATGGCACACCCACATCTTGAATGCTGCATGCAGATATGGTCGCCCAATCTCAAAAAAGATATATTGGAATTGGAAAGGGTTCAGAAAAGGGCAACAAAAATGACTAGGGGTATGGAACAGCTTCCATATGAGGAAAGATTAATAAGATTGGGACTTTTGAGCTTGGAAAAGAGACGACTAAGGGGGGATATGATAGAGATCTACAAAATCATGACTGGTGTGGAGAAACTAAATAAGTAAGTGTTATTTACTCCTTCTCATAACACAAGAACTAGGGGCCACCAAATGAAACTAATAGACAGCTGGTTTAAAGCACACAAAAGGAAGTATTTCTTCACACAATGCACAGTCAACCCATGGAACTCTTTGCCAGAGGAGGTTGTGAAGGCCAAGACTATAACAGGGTTCAAAAAAGAACTAGATAAATGCAGGGAGGATAGATCCATCAATGGCTATTAGCCAGGATGGGCAGGGATGGTGTCCCTCATCTCTGTTTGCCTGAAGCTGGGAATGGGAAACAGGGGATGGATCACTTGATGATTACCTGTTCTGTTCGTTCCCTCTGGGGCACCTGGCATTGGCTACTGTCAGAAAACAGGATACTGGGTAGATGGAGCTTTGGTCTGACCCAGTATGTCCATTCTTATGTGCTTCTCTTTTCTTGCATCTCTGGTTTAGGGAAGATCTGATGGAGCAACAGCCAAGAGATCAGATCAAATGGGTGAAGAAAAGTGCTCTCATTCTTAATGTCATTGACTATTAACACAAAGCAGTTAAAGACAACATATTTTACATCAGAGGAAAACTCAAATCTTATTGGAAATGCATAAAAGACAACCATTAATTGCATAAACCATACACAAATTATTTCATTTTTCTCAACCCAGTGTTTCATGTGCTTCTAATAGTTTGGAGGCTAGTATAGGAGAAGGCATTTGAAAGATGTAGGCATCCGCAGTTCATAGACGTGTCCCACATGTCTGGGGAAAAATAGAGGAAATACCTCTATTTAAAGGGTGATTCATGCCACAGGTCAGGGGAACTGCACCTGTATGTAGGGTGACACACAAGGTCACACCACATGGAGGACACCATTTTGAAGACCATGCCACCCTGCCCTGATGGCATGTGCAAAAATGCCATCCCTATCTCATACCAGACAAAACCATATCTGGTTTTGTCTCAATATTAGAAGAGCAACAAACCACCCAAAAAGAGGACTGAATACCAGACAAATGGCCGGCCTGCCTGTACTCCCCCTCCATGGCAAGGGGCACCCACTCTGAGCACCTGGCTCCTCAGCCATCATCTCTCTTGGGTTAAGATCCACGTCTCTCTCCCTCCTGACCAGGTTTTTTCCAGGCTGCACAATTCTTTGTCCGTGCTGCTACATTCCCAGCCAGGCAGATTGCCTAGACAGGCCGCTGCCTGTGCTTTGCTCTCGCCTCAAAGGCTATAAACAGTGTAAGTGCCCCAAGTTATAATTTACCACATGGCTCTTTATAAACCAGCATGTTTATTCCTAAGGGGAAAGCATCACAGAAAAAATATTCTAAAATCAATAGAAGTTCCTATATGCTTGCTAAAAACTTACCAGAGATCACACATTAGTCTTATGGAGACTTAGTTGGCTGAAGTTCTTCCAACTCCTCCCAGGAAGGATTGAGCCTCTCCCCCGCCCCCTGCCCCGGGACGGAAGTTTCCGTCTGTTTGCTCAATTAGAAAGAAGGGGTCAGTTTAAACACAAGCTATTAAGCCAAAAGTCCTGTCTTTGGGCTCTGAAGAATCCAGTTTGAACCAGTATATATGTGAGTCTCTCCAGATGGTGGTACCTTTCTGGAGATGTTACAACCTGAGTGAATTTGCCTATTTACCCCATACACTGTTTTTAGTTCCTGGAGGGCTGTGGTCACCCTCCCTTATGGAATTACATACAGTCCCTGGGCCACAATGACACACAAATTTAATACAATAAGATAGTCCAAAGATATTGCAGGAAATTGTCGTATCTGCCACAACATATACAGCCTCTCAGGTTATTTGGGACAGACACTTCCTATACAGCAAACAGGAAAACATCAAAAAAGAGATCTCCAACCTGGAGACTCTCATAAATAACCAACCTTCCATACAAACGGACTTTACTAAAATAAGACAGGAGATCTACATTACACACTTCACCTCTCTACAAAGGAAAAAGGACTGTAAGCTGTCTAAAATCCTACCTGCCACATGGGGCCACAACAGTAGTACCCCTAACTCAACTAGCAATATCGTCAATCTATCCAGCTACACACACAGCCCGGGAGAAGAATCTGTCCTATCTTGGGGACTCTCTTTCTGCCCCGCCACCCCCACAAACATGATACAGTTCTGCGGTGATCTGTAAGCCTACTTTCGCCGTCTCCAACTCAAAGAATACTTTCAAGATAACACTGAAAAGCACACTGATACACAGATGCCCTCCCACCAACAGCACAAGAAGAAGAACTCCATGTGGACTCCTCCTAAGGGTCGAAATGACAGTCTGGACCTATACATAGGATGCTTCCACCAATGTGCACAGGCAGAATTTGTGGAAAAACAACATCGCTTGCCTCATAACCTAAGTCGTGCAGAACGCGATGCCATCCACAGCCTCAGAAACAACCCTGACATTATAATCAAAGAGGCTAATAAAGGAGGTGCTGTTGTCATCATGAACAGGTCTGACTACCAAAAGGAGGCTGCCAGACAACTCTCAAATACCAAATTCTACAGGCCACTTTCCTCAGATCCCACTGAGGGATACACTAAGAAACTGCACCATCTACTCAGGATACTTCCTACACTAACACAGGAACAAATCAACATACCCTTAGAGCCCCGTCCGGGGTTATTCTATCTACTACCCAAGATCCACAAACCCAGAAATCCTGGATGCCCCATCATCTCGGGCATTGGCACTCTCACTGAAGGACTGTCCAGATATTTGGACTCCCTACTCAGACCCTACACCACCAGCACTCCCAGCTATCTCCGTGACACCACTGATTTCCTGAGAAAACTAAAATGCATTGGTGATCTTCCAGAAAACACCATCCTAGTCACCATGGATGTAGAGGCTCTCTACACAAACATCCCCCACACAGATGGAATACAGGCTGTCAGGAACAGTATCCCTGATGATGCCACAGCACAACTGGTTGCTGAGCTCTGTGACTTTATCCTCACTCACAATTATTTCAAATTTGGTGACAATACATACCTCCAGACCAGTGGCACCGCTATGGGCACCAGCATGGCCCTACAATATGCCAACATTTTTATGGCTGACCTGGTACAACGCTTCCTCAGCTCTCGTCCACTCACGCCCCTTCTCTACCTATGCTATATTGATGACATCTTCATCATCTGGACCCATTGGAAGAAAACCGTGGAAGAATTCCACCATGATTTCAATAGCTTCCACCCAACCATCAACCTCAGCCTGGACCAATCTACCTGGGAGGTCCACTTCCTAGACACCACGGTGCAAATAAATGACGGTCACGTTAACACCACCCTATACCAAAAACCCACTGACCTCTATGCCTACCTTCATGCCTCCAGCTTCCACCCCAGACACACCACATGATCCATTGTCTACAGCCAAGAGCTGAGGTACAACTGCATTGGCTCCAACCCCTCAAACAGAGACCAACACCTACAAGATCTTCACCAGGAATTCTCAAAACTATGATACCACGAGGAAATAAGGAAACAGATCAACAGAGCCAGACGTGTACCCAGAAGCCTCCTGCTGCAAGACAAGCCTAAGAAAGAAACCAACAGAACTCCACTGGCCATCACATACAGTCCTCAGCTAAAACCTCTCCAATGCATCATCAGTGATCTATAACCCATCCTGGACAACAATCCCTCACTTTCACAGGCCTTGGGAGGGAGGCCAATCCTCGCCCACAGACAACCTGCCAACCTGAAGCATATTCTCACCAGCAATTATACACCACACCATAGTAACTCTAACTCAGGAACCAATCCATGCAACAAACCTTGATGCCAACTCTATCCACATATCTACACCAGCAACACCATCACAGGACCTAACCAGATCAGCCACACCATCACCGGTTCAGTAACCTGCACGTCCACCAACATAATCTACACCATCATGTGCCAGCAATGCCCCTCTGCTATGTACATCGGCCAAACTGGACAGTCCCTACGTAAAAAGATAAATGGACACAAATCAGATATTAGGAATGGCAATACACAAAAACCTGTAGGAGAACACTTCAACCTCCCTGGACACACAATAGCAGATTTAAAGGTAGCCATCCTGCAGCAAAAAACTTCAGGACCAGACTTCAAAGAGAAACTGCTGAGCTTCAGTTCATATGCAAATTTGACAACATCAGCTCAGGATTAAACAAAGACTGTGAATGGGTAGCCAACTACAAAAGCAGTTTCTCCTTCCTTGGTGGTCACACCTCAACTGCTAGAAGAGGGCCTCATCCTCCCTGATTGAACTAACCTCCTTATCCCTAGCCTGATTCTTGCCTGCAGATTTATACCTGCCTCTGGAAATTTCCCCTACATGCATCTGACGAAGTGGGTAGTCACCCACGAAAGCTTATGCTCCAATACGTCTGTTAGTCTATAAGGTGCCACAGGACTCTTTGCCACTTTTACAGATCCAGACTAACATGGCTACCCCTCTGATACTTCCTACTGTTAGACATCTGAGAGAAAATTTCAAAGCAGGAGGCAACAAATTTGACTACACCTGTTATGCTTGCAAAAGCACATTTTTGTGTGGGCAATGTTTCACTTGTGTACACTAATCAAGTATATTGCCATCTGGCTGATTAAGTACTTCGATTTTCGTGCTAAATGGGGTGTTGGCATCCATACCCTGTTTCACTTTGTTCTAAGCACTGTGTGTTTTATGTATTCATGAAACCTACTTGCATATACTTGTTAAACATTATATATCCCCAACCAGCTTTCAATAAAAGCCTATAATGTTATATTTAGGGTTTAAAGGAGACTATAAAGAAACATTACATAAACTGTTTTGTGTGGATTTTAAATCTTAGACTGCCTGAGGGCCAAATTCTGCATTCCTAATCATACATACAATTCCCATTGACTTCCATGGGTATTATGTATGTATATTAGAGGGCCAAAATTGGTCCATAAGACCATAGCCCCTTTTTCCTAGGAGGAGCTCACTTTTCCTCTAAAGATTAGCAAAGTGTTTCAGAAAAAGAGGGACATCAGAACCTGGTATTTCCAATTAAAATTTTTTTAAGAAACATTTTGAGGCCAGCCGTATGCATTATAAAGGCACCATAAAATACACACACACATTTCCCCTACTTTTCACTTAAACTTTAACAAAATGCCTACAGAAAAACTTCCAACTTAAGTGCTCTGAGACAGTATGAGGCCATGGCTCCCAGTGGAGAGCTGTGTACAATATATACAGTTTTTGCAGTAGTCCTCTCTCTCTTTCTTTACTGGTTCAAGCTGGTAATGTTGAATTTTCAGAGCTTGTAAATCGTCATTCATGATTCATAACCTTACATCTTTAATAATGTTGTGTTGCAAAGTTTACACGTCAAATCAACAGCTCCTAGAATATTTGTAATTTAAAATTCATGCAGCTTCCTATAGAAAAAATCCTTTTTATGACCACTTCAATTAATTTTTTTTCACATTACTGATAGCTCTGTAACATAAAAAGAAAAGAAATACTTGTGGCACCTTAGAGACTAACAAATTTATTTGAGCATAAGCTTTCGTGAGCTACAGCTCACTTCATCGGATGCAACAGACTCCAACGAGAGACTGCTGTTTAGAGAGTTCAGCAGTCTCTCGTTGGAGTCTGTTGCATCCGCTGAAGTGAGCTGTAGCTCACGAAAGCTTATGCTCAAATAAATTTGTTAGTCTCTAAGGTGCCACAAATACTCCTTTTCTTTTTGTGAATACAGACTAACACGGCTGCTACTCTGAACTCTGTAACATAGTAATCTATGAATATACCACAGGTATTGCTAAGCAGCAGTGATATTATAAACCTAACTTCAGAAAACTCCTTAAAATCCACTTGTTTCATAGTGTTTACACTGACCCCCTACCCTTCTTTTAAAAAAAAATCAAAAAATCTTTTTCTAGTATTCAAGATCATGTCCTCAGAATGTAAGCCTCTTGGTGCAGGAACCAGTTGTTTGCTTACCACTGCCTTCTGATATACTGCTGTACATATCACCATTAACTATAAGCATATCTATAAAAGAACCTTACAAAAAATAATAATTACTCTGTTACAAAATGACTCCAGAAAATCCTTGCTGTAACAGGGTGGCTTGCCCCTTTAAGGGCTATAGGTTTGGGGTCAGCCACCCCTAGTTACTAAGTAGATACACCTGAGTAGGTATCAGGTGATTCCTGGAAATGGGCTCAGGAAGTTGTGCAGAGAGTGAGAACAACTCCTGAGGGGAAGACCCTGAGCTGAGAAGAGTTGCCCCAGCTAGGAAGGACTGGTAGTAGCCTGCTAAAGCAGGAAAGCCCTGAGACACTGTGGGAGTTTGGGGTTGTGTCCAACGTAGGCTGGAGGAAAGAGTTTTGCATTTCGTTTTGAACTTTAACGTAATGAATCAGACCTGGGGAGGGTCTATTCGTATGGGACTTGTCAAAGTCTCTTTTTTCAGTTTAAGGAGCCATGAGGGGAAATTGAGGCAAGGGGCTGCTTGCAAGACTGCCCTGAGGCCACCTGGAGTAGTCCAGGAGGAGGTCATTTGTTGACACTCCTCTTCGAAACAGCAACCATAATGCTGTCTGGCCATTCTGTGATTTGGAAAATATGTGGTGTTAATTTAGATGTATAATGAAATTAACCCTCCCTCCACTTATTATAGCCACTGATATGAATACAGTGAATTTTACATGTTGGCTCCTAAGCTACCAAACCCTACAGATGCTTTAATACAAGTGTTATCTATTACAATTATTATTTTTCTTAATGACACTGGTCCTATCTGATTTTAGCAAGATCAATAGTTTCTTGCTATAGACTAGATTCTGCCTGACCCTTATTTGGGCGCATACTAGAACAGGGAGTGGGAAAGTAAAGAGCTGCAAAGTTGTACCCCCGTGCCTATTGCTCCCCCGCCCCAAGAGGCCATTTTGGAAACTGGAGATTGCCAGAACACAGTAGCAATCCAATCAGGTGCTATTCCCCTGAAAAAAAAACCCATATAAGGAGGGTGATATAGAGCTAGTAAGCCAGTTCTATGCCACCTAGGGATCCTATTGCCCAAGAGAAATCTCCAGCTTTACACTGACATGCTCCTTTGAAATCAGGGCATCACCAGCCTAAATCTGGTGTAATGAAGTGAAGAATCAGGGCCAAATGGTTTAAACATTGAATTCAGAACCAGGTTGTTGAAGCCTGTCTATACCATGTAACTGGCTCAGTTCTATAAAACATTAAAATATTGAGAGGTCATGATGAAAAGTTAAGTGTTATGTTTTATACAGTTGTTTCCATAAATATATATTGATAATGGGCTGGACATGGGGAAGCTGCTGATCAACCTTATTATTGCTATGTAACAGCATTGCTCTTTCAATTATATTAACTTGGACTAAATGTCCAGTGTTGAAAAACTCCAACATTTTAAATGTTTTATTGGAACTATAGAGAAATCATGTAACTTGGAACCTGACTTAGTCATCTATGAAAGTTTATAGACACATACTGAAAAGTAACAAGATCAAAGGAAAAATGAATTGTTTAAATGGATATTTTTCAGCTGTTCACTTAGGAAAACATAAGCTTTAGGACATGTCACATATTGTATACTTACGGGGGAAAGAGTGTAATGTAAATATTTGTAAAAGAAATTACTGAGCTCTGACCTCAGAAACAGACTTTTAGATCTTGTCTTTTGGATAACCAGGTTCCTGAAGGAAAAGTACCCAATAATTTTGACTCTGAGTGAATTTATGTAGGTTACAATAAAACAACAGATAGGCAAAGAAAACAAGTGTGAGAGCTAGGAAGGTAGCAACTGATTGATGAGAGTAATTTAGAGAAATAAGTGAAGAAAAATTAGGTGTGAAATTTTGGGAAACCTCAAAAGGGCTTAAGGAACATAGTGTTTATGCTATTGGTATAAAACTGAAAACTGATGAAAGAACTAGGAGCATCTAAGAAACCATGTCAGATACTAAGGCACAAATTGCATCAAAACAACTTGGCAAAGCTTTGGACTGGTTGGAACAAAGTTCTGTAGTCTGAGGAATTAACATGCTTCACTTACATGGAAAGGTAAACATGGGGAAAGGAATTAGAAGATTTAAAAGAAGACAGACTGGTGCCTACTACGGTATTAAGCCTTGTGAATGAAATTGCAGTATATACAAATATATTTCTTCTAAATTATGCCCTTTATTGTGGAAGAAGTTTGGAGGACCATATTTCCAACATGAAAATGACCTAAAGCACCCAGAAACCTTCTTGTGTACAAACCTTCTTACATTCAGAAGATAAATCATTCAATGGGGTTATTCTGGTATAAATGGAAGCAAAATTCGGTTCAAGATGTTTATTGCATTAGCCATCAGACATGGGATCAGAATTCAATTAAAGTGATTTTGAAGGAACTGAAGAAAGTAATAGTTAAGAGAATCTAAATCAACAACATGTAAGCAGGGTCTGAATGAGCTCTCCCCTGATGTCTAGTGATGAGCTGGGGAAGAGAACTTCAGGAGGTGACCTTGTTTGCATGGATACACCTACCCTGCCTAGGGGCTCAGCATGATGGGACTGCTTTGCCCAAATGATCACTTTTGGCTGATGATGGATCACAAGCCACTTTGTTATTGGGTGCAGTGGTAGGGTTGTTATCCTTGTGTGAATCAAGGACAGCAAAATTGTGCTTGGTGTGCCCTGATTGAGGGGCTCACCTTCAGCTGAACTGCTGCTTGCTGAGCATGGGGCAGGGGTGCCAAAGCCTAGTAGGGATGAAAGGGGGGTGACAGGTACTTTTCTAGCTGGTGGTGTGGGTGCTGCCTAAAGGTCCTACCAATAGAACTGCAATCACTGATAACTAGGTCTAAGCATTAGACCTGCTTTGGGACAGCGTCTTTGATGCAAGGGACTGCCCAATCTGCACTAGCAGTGAGCCTCCCTCACGAACAGCCAAAATCACTGAGAGCTGTATTAAGTGGTACCTCAAGACATCCCAGAAGGTGCAGAGCAGTGAGTGGAGCAGCTGTGGGAGCAGCGAGCAGGGTCACCAGCAGAGTGGTGGGCAGGCAGCTGGTGCAGCGGTGGGCAGCTGATGCAAGAGCGAGCACCCGGATGGCGGAGCAAGGTGGGAGGTGAACTCATGCAGATGCACCTCTGAACTCTGGGTCTTCACTGATCAAGCACAACGACTGTGAGTGGGATGCAGTGGAGGGAGAAGGGAGGGGCATGTTACAGGAACTTTTTGTTGTTGGATTTAAGAACCTGAGGCAAAAGGACACTGCCCAGCCTACTCTGGGATAGGTGTTTTGCTCATAATTTTATGCTTACAAATCCTGCTTGCAGCATTTTCCGAAGTTAATGTCAGGTTACTTTCCCACTTTTTTATTAAAAGTTTCTTTTCTACACTCAGACTTTGTGCTTGTGAGAGGGGAGTATTGCCTCTTAGCGGCACCCAGGGCGTGAGAGGTAATTTTCCCAGATTACTGGGTGGTGGCTTGAGCCAGTTCTGTGTTGTATCTAGGAATAACCCCTAGATATTGAACCCAGCCTTTGTCATGGCGGATTCCAACTGGCAGAAGGGTTACAAATGGAACAATTGAAGCAGTAAATAGTAAACATCTGAAAGAAGCTCTTATCTGTTTACTATACAAACAGCATTCCAAACGGATTTCATTGTGCAATAATAGCAGATGGTAGAGACAAAGTCTTCACTGAAGTGATTGGAAATAAATCCTGATATCCTTATCTTCTATTTTTCAGTATGCATTTTTAAACCTCTGTTGATGTGCGAAGATTGATGCCAAATTACATTATTTCTTTGTGAGTCTAACTAATGTGTTTTTAAATGATAATCTTATCTCTATGTAGCACCTTTCATACCAAAGGATCCCAACTCATTTTACATGATGCAACTTTACTTGCCCCTCCTCCCCACCCTTTGTGAGTATACACTGTGATACAGTCTTTAGTTACATGATCATATACTATTTTTCCAAAGGGCCCATACCTCATCAGTGCACAGGAGGGAGGGTGCTCACTTAGTGAGCAGCTATTCAATATTTTGTTTTATCATCCTTGTCCAATGTATGGCCCTAGGCCTTTTTTACTGTACACTATTCAAACCCTGCTGTGAATACAGAATTCTTTTCTCATGGGTTGTCTATGGAGCTCCTTAAACATTAGTATCTGAGTGCTTCTCAACCATTAATTAAATTTAACTTTGTAACACCCCTGTGCAGTGAGTGTGTGGTATTATCCCTATTTTACAGATAAGGCTGTGAAACAGCGGCCAGATTTTCAAAGGTCTTTAGGCACTTAAAAATGCAGAAAGGAACCTAGTGGAATTGTCAAAAGCTCTTTGTTTTAAGTGGGAGTTAGGCACCTATGGGCTTTTGAAAAATCTCACAAGAAGCCTATCTGCATCCTTAGATGCTTAAATACCTGAAAAATCTGATTTAGAAAAAATAAGGTGAAAAGTATCCACTAATTTTGGTTGCCCAATGAGTTGCCTAGGACCTGACTTTTTAGAATATTTTAATATCGCACTGTATACGTTCAAATGCAGCTCCTTCTGACTTTGGCTGCAGTCATGAATACCCAGCATTACTGTAAGTTAGACCCTGTGGACTAAAACTGGGCACCCAGAAAATGAGAAACACACAATTAGTGACCACCTGTGAAGTGACGACGTGTATCACATAGAAACTGTATGGCACAGGCAGGGACAGAATCCCATTTTTCAGGAGAGCATTCAACTATGAGACTATCCTTTCTCTTTCTCAAATGCCGGGCCTTATTTACTACATGCTGTGATGGGGTTTGACTCACCGCTGTGGCACCTCCTGCTCACTGTCCTGGGAATTAGTTTAGTTCACCAGTGTGCCCTCATCTGGTGACATCTCGCCGCCGTCACATCTGCTCCAGGAAGCATGTTGTCCCAAAGAACACAGAACCCTCTTCAGGACACAGCCCTCTGGCTGTGTCACACTCAGTTCTCCCCACTTCCGGGAGAAAAAACGGTTCCTTACCTCTCGTAACGGTTGTTCTTCGAGATGTCCATTCAAATAGGTGTGTGCACGCACCACATGCACGATCGCCAGAAAGCTGTTCCCCTAGTGGTACCCATCGGGTTGGCTGTGGAGACCCTTAGAGTGGCACCTCTGTGACAGAGTATATATGTCCCTGCCAACCTGCCGCCTGCTCAGTTCCCTCTTGCCAGAAGACTCCGACAGTGGGGAGGCAGGCAGGATTTGGAATGGACATGAGCAACACATCTCGAAGAACAACAGTTACGAGAGGTAAGTAATTGTTTTTTCTTCTTCGAGTGATTGCTCATGTGCATTCCAATAGGTGACTTCTAAGCAGTTACCCTGGGGGAGGGGTCGGAGTTAACCTAATTGCCGAGTGCAGGACTGCCCTACCAAACCCAGCATCATCCCTCGCCTGCTGGGTAATGGCATAGTGGAAAGTGAAGGTGTGGACTGAAGATCAGGTTGCCACCTTGCAGATGTCCTGGATAGGGACCTGCGCCAGGAAAGCTGCAGACGCCGCCTGTGCTCTGGTAGAGTGTGCCGTAATCGGCGTGGCCAGGTCATAGCAAGCAACTTTAGCCAGGTCATGCAGGATGTGATCCATGATGAGATGCGCTGTGATGAGATCGGGAGCCCCCTCATTCTTTCTGCAATAGGAATAAAGAGCTGTGGTGACTTACGAGCTTGTGTGTTCAATGTAAAATGCTAAGGCACGTCTAACATCCAAGGAATGGAACATGCCGTCCCTGTTAGTGGCATGGGGTTTAGGGAAAAACCCAGGTAAAAAATATGTCCTGGTTCACATGAAACTGGGAAACAACCTTAGGCAGGAACACAGGATGGGGGTGTAGCTGCACCTTGTCTTTATAAAATACCATGTAAGGTGGTTCGGAGGTCAGTGCCCTGAGTTCGGATACCCTTCTATGCAGATACCTTAATTAGGTATCTGCATAGATCCAAAGGTGCCACTATCCACTGCCCACAATTGATGACATCTTGCCAGAATTTTCCAAAGCCAGAATCTTTGTGGTCTGTGATGTGAGGAATGGATTTGGTACATAGGCCTGGATAAAGAGTCCAACATGCTGATAACCTTTGCAACACCATTTGGCCACTACAGATGGCTGTACATGCTGATGGGCATAAGCCCAAAACCAGAGGTGTTCCAGAGAAGACTCACTGAAGTGCTGGAAGAACTGCCTGTAGGTGAAAAGAGTAATGATACAGCAGGTGAACAAGACCATAGCAGAAAATTACAAGCTTTTCTACAGCGATGCAAGTCAAGAACATAAAACTGAACTTAAAAAAAAAAAAAGCAACTGAAACAGCATGAGATGACAGGCATTGGACATCTGCTCACAGCAGAGAGACTGAAAGCTGATCCCAACAATATCAAAGCCGTCAGAGACATGCCAGCTCCAGTGCATGGGGGTTCAGCCTTTATAGGAATGATAAATTTTCTAACCAAGTTCTCTCCACACCTGGCTGCACCAGTGGAAGCCATTCATTAGCTCACATGGCAGGATGTTGAGTGGGACTGGACAGGTCCCCAACAGCAAGCATTTGACATGCTGAAACAAATGATAACAGATGCCCCTTTCCTGAAGTAGTACCAATTAGCAGAGTCACTGAGAAGCCAGTGTGATGTGTTGGAGAAAGGATTGGATGTAGCTCTTTTACAGGAACAGACGGTTGCTTGTGTCATCAGAGCCCTGTCAGAGACTGAACAGAGGTATACCCAAATAGAAAAAGAGCTTCTGGCTTTGGTATTCGGGGTGGAACAATTCCATCAGTACACCTGTGTCCACCCAGTAATAGTGCAGTCAGACCACAAACCTCTAGAGGCAATCATGACAAAGTGCCATCTTAATGCTCCAAAGAGATTGCAGCGCATGTTGATGAGCCAGTGATACCAGGTCAAGATCAGATATTGCTTAGGACAATTAATAGTGTTTGTTGACACCCTGAGCAAGGCATACATACTTTAGCATCAGCGATTTGGGGAATGAGGATTGGGACATAGTGCAGAATGTTAATGGATTCAATCTCCCAGTTTTAACAGCAAAGCTGTTGGAAATCAGAGACTATGGTTCCCATACAAGCCATCAAGAAAAGACATAGTGAAGGCCCTAGACAATGCTTTAAGAAAAAGTGCCTAGAGTGAGGTCAGAGACCTGGCACAAGACTGCTAGACTATTATTGGACTGCACTCTGACTTACCCCAAAAGGAGTCAGACAAAACATGACCTGGCCAGAGAGCTGGGTCACAAGACAAAAGGGGATGACCAGCAAAGCTGAACAGCCAGTCGGGGGGCTATGGAAAGAAAAAACTCTACAATGCTCACCCAGTCACGAGGGCGCACCCAGGCTGGTGAGTCATTTTGCCACAAGTGGTGGGGAACATGGGCACCTTTCCAGACCCAAGGAAGGGTCGGATGCTAGGGAAAAAAATCAACTTTACACCCTTGACAGGAGTCGAGTTAGAGTCTAGAAGCCAGACCGGTCTGCATCAACTACTAAGAGGACTGACAGAGGAACAGTTGTTACAACGGATAGTACAGTAGCAGTGACTGATGCAATTAGTCATCATCCAGCTGCAGAGACTGATGCAGGAGATACAGGTAATTCAGTAATCCTTGGAGATGAGGGGGGACTTCATGGTTGTTGCTCTGAATGTCTCCCACCAGTTATTTTCTTATGGACAATTGGGTCACCTCCATGGCAGCAATACTGGTATAGACTCTATGTACAGACAGGTGTGGACAGTGGAAACATGGGCATGTAAGCAAGGCCCTGCTAAGATGGTTGTCCCCATGCAAGTTAATAGGACAGAAGCAGTCAGTTTAGTTGACTCTGGGTGCAACCAGACTTTGGTCAGGGACCAGCTGATCAGTGTAAAAGGAGTCCCCAGAGAAACCATTTTCCCACAATGTGTCCACAGGGCCATGAAATCCTATTCTAGCCAGCAAATAGAGCCGACTGTAGGGAAGCATGTTGTGACTCTTGTGGCAGGACTGACCCTAAAACTATCTTATTTGGTCATCCTGGGCTGGGATTGGGAATCCCTGAGAGAAGTGTTGAAGGAGTTAAATGACCATTTGTCAGTAGAAGCCCCAGAGATCCAGGAGATGGCCAACCAGGAACCCATAAAACTAGTGGGGCTTGGAGAAGAAGAGTAAACTGGCAAGGGACATTTTTAAAATCAGTGGATCCAGATAACTTGCATTCAAGAGTTTTAAAAGAGCTGCCTGAGGAGCTCCCTCGACCGTTAATGTTGATTTTCAATAAGTCCTGGAACAGAGAAGACACTTCAGAAAGCCAGAAGAAAACTCATGGTGTTTTTAAAAGGGGTAAACAGAATGACCTGAGTAATTATAGGCCTGCCAGTCTGACATTGATCCTGGGTAAGATAGTGGAGTGGTTGTTATGGGACCTGATTAATAAAGATGTAAAGGAGGGATAGAATAATTAATGCCAATTAGCATGGGTCTATAGAAAACTGATCCAGTCAAACTAACTTAATATCTTTTTTTTTATGAGATTATAAGTTTGGTTGATAAAGATAATAGTGTTGATGTCATATACTTAGACTGCGATAAGGCACTTGACTTGGTACCCCATGACATTTTGATTTAAAAACTGGAAAGATATAAAATTAACATGGCACAGATTAAATAGATTAAAAGCTGGCTAACTGATAGGTCTCAAAATGTAAGTGTAAACAGGGAATCATCACTGAATAGGTTTGTTTCTACTTCCCACAGGAATCAACTCTTGGTTCTACACTATTTAACATTTTTATTAATGATCTGGAAGAAAATGTAAAATCATCACTGATAATGTTTGCAGGTGACACAAAAATTGGGGGAGTGGTAAATAAAGAGGACAGGTCACTGATATAGAGTGATCTGGATCACTTGGTAAACTAGGTGCAAGCAAATAATATGTGTATTAATGTGGCCAAATGTAAATGCATACATTTAGGGACAAAGAATGCAGGACATACATACAGGATGGGAGACTATCCTGGAAGGCAGTGACACTGAAAAAGATTTGGGGGTCCTGCTGGATAATCCAGGCCAAATGGGCTAATGCAATCCCAGGATGCATAAACAGGGGAATCTCAAATAGGAGTAGTGGGTTATTTTACCTCTGTATTTGTGTGACTGGTGCTGGAATAGTGTACAGTGAAGTCGCATCTTATGCGGGGGTTAGAGTCTAAAGTCAGCGCATAAGGCAAAAATCGTGTATAGTCAAAATTACCCTTGAAAATCCCTTAAATTGCCCATAAAGTACAGTATACTGTACATGGTTTTGTGTATACAACCCTGTACAGTAATATGTATAAATGTATAATGTATACAGTAATGTACAGTATGTAATAAAGAATACATATGCAAAATATAATTTTACAGTACTGTATTTTTAATTACAGGGGGTAATTACAGGGGAGTAATTACAGGGGATTGTCAGGGCTTGATGTCGATCCAGGAGGCAGAGGTGACGGAGAGCTTGGGTGATGGAGAGCGAGTCGTAGACGAAGTGATTGGCTCTGGTTCAGATCGAGAAGTTGATTGCGTAGGCTCATCTGCTGCCGGTTGTTTTTCCTTGAAAAACATGGTGATTGGCAACTGTCGCTGTTGTCTCTTGAGCGGCTCAAACATTTCTTGATACTGTCTCAAATGGTTCGTAATACTATGTGTGATTTTGAGGCTTCATTCCATAGAGGGATCATATTCAGAAATTAAATCATTCAAGTGTTTCGCTGCTTGGAACACTTCAGCAAATTTATGAAGATTCCAACTTGCTGGCTCTTCCTGTTCGTCATCATCATCTTTGTCTTCTGTAGATGATTTTATCAGTTCCTCTAACTCTTCATTAGTCAATGTTTCTCTATGGCTCTCAATTAATTCTTCGATTTCTTCCTCAAGGATGTCGACGAAGCCATCACCACTCACTTGCCTGGCCACCTGAAGAATGCATTTCACTTCTTTGTCACTGAATCATAGAATATCAGGGTTGGAAGGGACTTCAGGAGGTCATCTAGTCCAACCTCCTGCTCAAAGCAGGACAGATCCCCAATTAAATCATCCCAGCCAGGGCTTTGTCAAGCCTGACCTTAAAAACTTCTAAGGAAGGAGATTCTACCACCTCCCTAGTGTTTCACCACCCTCCTAGTGAAAAAGTTTTTCCTAATATCCAACCTAAATCTCCCCCACTGCAAATTGAGACCATTACTCCTTGTCCTGTCATCCGCTACCACTGAGAATAGTCTAGATCCATCCTCTTTGGAACCCCCTTTCAGGTAGTTGAAAGCAGCTATCAAATCCCCCCTCATTCTTCTCTTCTGCAGGCTAAACAATCCCAGCTCCCTCAGCCTCTCCTCATAAGTCATGTGTTCCAGTCCCCTAATCATTTTGTTGCCCTCCGCTGGACTCTCTCCAATTTTTCCACATCCTTCTTGTAGTGTGGGGCCCAAAACTGGACACAGTACTCCAGATGAGGCCTCACCAATGTCGAATAGAGGGGAACGATCACGTCCCTCGATCCGCTCGCTATGCCCCTACTTATACATCCCAAAATGCCATTGGCCTTCTTGGCAACAAGGGCACACTGTTGATTCATACAGTCATACAGGGGAAACCCTTAAAATCATTCACATATTCTTTCCATAGGTTTCACCGACATGCATTGACTGTTTCAGGCTTGATTGTATCCATTGCCTGTTTAATATATGTGATGCAATTGGCAATGTTGAAGGACTTCCAACACTCCATCACGTTAAGATTGGGATCAGCATCCATAGCGCTACGTATCTGTGAGAACGTAAGCCTTGTGTACGTGGCCTTGAAACAGCAAATCATGCCTTGATCGAGAGGTTGGAGGTGGTATTGTGGGGAAGAAAGACAACGTCAACTTCTTCATACGCAAACTGGAGTGCCGCAGGGTGGCCAGGAGCATTGTCTATGATCAGCAACACTTTAAAGTCAAGTCCTTTCTCTTCGACGTACCTCTTGACCTCCGGAATGAAACACTTGTGGAACCAATCCAGAAATAATGCTGCCGTCACCCAAGCCTTTTTATTTGATTGTCAGAAGACAGACAGGAGATTTTTGTTCTTGCCTTTTAGGGCCCGAGGATTTGCAGCCTTGTAGAGCAAGCCCAGCTTTATTAAATGCCCAGCCGCATTGCCACAAAACAACACAGTCACATGGTCTTTAGCTTCTTTGAAGCCAGGGGCTTGTCTTTCTGATTGTAAAGTGTAAGTGCAGTCAGGCATTTTTTTTCCAGAAGAGCTCAGTCTCGTAAGCATTAAAAACTTGTTCTGGAAGATAGCCCTTTTCTTCTAGGATTTTCTTTAATTGTTCGGGGTAGGCTTTTGCAGCCTCTTCATTGGCAGATGCAGCTTCACAAGTAGTCTGCATGTTTTTGAGGTTGAAGCGGTTCCTAAAACTGTTAAGCCAACCTTGGCTGGCTTTGAATTCCTTCTCATCAGAAGGCTGTCCCTCTTCAGCAGGAGGCTTGAACAGCATATAGAGGCTAAGAGCCTTTTCTCGCAACATGTTGCCATCGATAGGCACACGTTTACAGTTCATGTCTTCCAGCCATAAGCTGAATGCTTTTTCAGTCTTCACTAAAGTCTTATCACTCACCTGGCTCATCACCTTAGCAGTTATTGGAGCACTTGATGCCACAGCTTGATGAATTTCTCTCTCTCAAATCTCGATGGCACAGATGCTAGATTCATTGTGGCCATATTTATGTGCCGCGTTGGAGACCGACATACAGTCTCTCAATAAGTCCAACACAGCCAGTTTTTCCTCCAGCGTTGGAACAGATTGCTGTTTCTTTAGTTGAGCACCTGATGAAGTAGTTGGCTTGCGTTTAGGGGCCATGTTGTACGAATAATACGTACAGTATCTTTAAACACTAGAATCACACTCAGCGCTGCGAGATGCTCACACTATGAGAGGCACGCAGGAACAGAGGCCGACTGAGGGAACAGCAGATTCATGTCTCCCATCTCAAGCTCATTCCAGGGCATATGCTTATTGAGTGGAATGGTGGGCGGAATCACCCACACTACTTACAGGTATCTTTTTGTTATTCTTTTTTTTTTGCCAAGTGCATATAGTTGAATTCGCATAAGTTAAATGTGCATATGGTGTGACTCACCTGTATCTGGTTCTGGTGTCAACAATTCAAGAAGGATTTTGCTAAACTGGAGAGGGTTCAGAGTTGATGCTAGAGAATGATTAAAGATTAGAAAACATGTATTATAGTGATAGTTTCAAGGAGTTCAATCTATGTAGCTTAACAAACAGAAGGTTAAGGGGTGACTTGATTACAATATATAAGTAAATTCATACAAATGTCTCCTATATGTTAAGAATATTTAGGCAATCCTAGTGTAATTAGTCCCTGGAAGCTGTCTTTCATGTGCTCTGATACCAAGTTTAAGTTTTTGAAAATGACGATTAGCAGCACGTGAGTGCTTTGCTCAGTGATTGTCCTTCAAATACTTTAAGGGCCCAAAGTTTCTTATGGTGTCTGGGAGGTCCCTTTCAAAGGAATCCTATCCACTTGAGGTATGTGATGACTGTTTAGTTTTGGAACTTAAGGATGTAAGAAATCATGACAGTGACACTGTCAGAAAAGGGGTTAAAAGCAGCGCTAGGGAGGCTGTGCAGGAGGCAGCCAATCTCAGAAGGGCTTATAGGAGCAGCCAATCAGGTCTTGGCTGGCCCATATAAGAAGGGCTGCAGAAGAGAGCAGGGTCAGTCACACCCTGGAGCTTGAGGTGGGAGGAGGACTGGCTGCATTACAGGTGGAGGGCAGCAAGCACCCTGGACAGAGCAGTGTTGCAGGTGTCACAACTCAATGTGACAATGTGATGGCTACGCAGGTGGTGTCGGAGAGAAGGCTTTGGATTCTTCAACCATGGGATGGTGTTCCAAGAAGGAGGAGTGCTAGGCAGAGACGGGCTCCACTTAACGAAGAGAGGGAAGAGCATCTTCGCGAGCAGGCTGGCTAACCTAGTGAGGAGGGCTTTAAACTAGGTTCACCGGGGGAAGGAGACCAAAGCCCTGAGGTAAGTGGGAAAGCGGGATACCGGGAGGAAGCACAGGCAGGAATGTCTGTGAGGGGAGGGCTCCTTCCTCATACTGGGAATGAGGGGCAATCAACAGGTTATCTCAAGTGCTTATATACAAATGCACAAAGCCTTGGAAACAAGCAGGGAGAACTGGAGGTCCTGGTGATGTCAAGGAACTATGACGTGATCGGAATAACAGAGACTTGGTGGGATAACTCACATGACTGGAGTACTGTCATGGATGGTTATAAACTGTTCAGGAAGGACAGGCAGGGCAGAAAAGGTGGGGGAGTAGCACTGTATGTAAGGGAGCAGTATGACTGCTCAGAGCTCCGGTACGAAACTGCAGAAAAACCTGAGTGTCTCTGGATTAAGTTTAGAAGTGTGTGCAACAAGAGTGATGTAGTGGTGGGAGTCTGCTATAGACCACCGGACCAGGGGGATGAGGTAGATGAGGCTTTCTTCCGGCAGCTCACGGAAGCTACTAGATCGCATGCCCTGATTCTCATGGGTGACTTTAATTTTCCTGATATCTGCTGGGAGAGCAATACAGCGGTGCATAGACAATCCAGGAAGTTTTTGGAAAGCGTAGGGGACAATTTCCTGGCGCAAGTGCTAGAGGAGCCAACTAGGGGGGGCGCTTTTCTTGACCTGCTGCTCACAAACTGGGTAGAATTAGTGGGGGAAGCAAAAGTGGATGGGAATCTGGGAGGCAGTGACCATGAGTTGGTTGAGTTCAGGATCCTGACGCAGGGAAGAAAGGTAAGCAGCAGGATACGGACCCTGGACTTCAGGAAAGCAGACTTTGACTCCCTCAGGGAACGGATGGCCAGGATCCCCTGGGGGACTAACTTGAAGGGGAAAGGAGTCCAGGAGAGCTGGCTGTATTTCAAGGAATCCCTGTTGAGGTTACAGGGACAAACCATCCCAATGAGTCAAAAGAATAGTAAATATGGCAGGCGACCAGCTTGGCTTAATGGTGAAATCCTAGCGGATCTTAAACATAAAAAAGAAGCTTACAAGAAGTGGAAGGTTGGACATATGACCAGGGAAGAGTATAAAAATATTGCTCGGGCATGTAGGAATGTTATCAGGAGGGCCAAATCGCACCTGGAGCTGCAGCTAGCCAGAGATGTCAAGAGTAACAAGAAGGGTTTCTTCAGGTATGTTGGCAACAAGAAGAAAGCCAAGGAATGTGTGGGCCCCTTACTGAATGAGGGAGGCAACCTAGTGACAGAGGATGTGGAAAAAGCTAATGTACTCAATGCTTTTTTTGCCTCTGTTTTCACTAACAAGGTCAGCTCCCAGACTGCTGCGCTGGGCATCACAAAATGGGGAAGAGATGGCCAGCCCTCTGTGGAGATAGAGGTGGTTAGGGACTATTTAGAAAAGCAGGACGTGCACAAGTCCATGGGGCCGGACGAGTTGCATCCGAGAGTGCTGAAGGAATTGGCGGCTGTGATTGCAGAGCCATTGGCCATTATCTTTGAAAACTCGTGGCGAACCGGGGAAGTCCCGGATGACTGGAAAAAGGCTAACGTAGTGCCAATCTTTAAAAAAGGGAAGAAGGAGGATCCTGGGAACTACAGGCCAGTCAGCCTCACTTCAGTCCCTGGAAAAATCATGGAGCAGGTCCTCAAAGAATCAATCCTGAAGCACTTGCAGGAGAGGAAAGTGATCAGGAACAGCCAGCATGGATTCACCAAGGGAAGGTCATGCCTGACTAATCTAATCGCCTTTTATGATGAGATTACTGGTTCTGTGGATGAAGGGAAAGCAGTGGATGTATTGTTTCTTGACTTTAGCAAAGCTTTTGACACGGTCTCCCACAGTATTCTTGTCAGCAAGTTAAGGAAGTATGGGCTGGATGAATGCACTACAAGGTGGGTAGAAAGCTGGCTAGATTGTCGGGCTCAACGGGTAGTGATCAATGGCTCCATATCTAGTTGGCAGCCGGTATCAAGTGGAGTACCCCAAGGGTCGGTCCTGGGGCCGGTTTTGTTCAATATCTTCATAAATGATCTGGAGGATGGTGTGGATTGCACTCTCAGCAAATTTGCGGATGATACTAAACTGGGAGGAGTGGTAGATACGCTGGAGGGGAGGGATAGGATACAGAAAGACCTAGACAAATTGGAGGATTGGGCCAAAAGAAATCTGATGAGGTTCAATAAGGATAAGTGCAGGGTCCTGCACTTAGGACGGAAGAACCCAATGCACAGCTACAGACTAGGGACCGAATGGCTAGGCAGCAGTTCTGCGGAAAAGGACCTAGGGGTGACAGTGGACGAGAAGCTGGATATGAGTCAGCAGTGTGCCCTTGTTGCCAAGAAGGCCAATGGCATTTTGGGATGTATAAGTAGGGGCATAGCGAGCAGATCGAGGGACGTGATCGTTCCCCTCTATTCGACATTGGTGAGGCCTCATCTGGAGTACTGTGTCCAGTTTTGGGCCCCACACTTCAAGAAGGATGTGGATAAATTGGAGAGAGTCCAGCGAAGGGCAACAAAAATGATTAGGGGACTGGAACACATGAGTTATGAGGAGAGGCTGAGGGAGCTGGGATTGTTTAGCCTGCAGAAGAGAAGAATGAGGGGGGATTTGATAGCTGCTTTCAACTACCTGAAAGGGGGTTCCAAAGAGGATGGCTCTAGACTGTTCTCAATGGTAGCAGATGACAGAACGAGGAGTAATGGTCTCAAGTTGCAGTGGGGGAGGTTTAGATTGGATATTAGGAAAAACTTTTTCACTAAGAGGGTGGTGAAACACTGGAATGCGTTACCTAGGGAGGTGGTAGAATCTCCTTCCTTAGAGGTTTTTAAGGTCAGGCTTGAGAAAGCCCTGGCTGGGATGATTTAACTGGGAATTGGTCCTGCTTTGAGCAGGGGGTTGGACTAGATGACCTTCTGGGGTCCCTTCCAACCCTGATATTCTATGATTCTATGATTCTATGATTCAATAGCCCCCTCCCTCAGGAGGTCCCCTCGGGAGGCAGATCAGCATTTTATGTTGTTAATGCTGTTGCAGGTATTGCAAGGCATTTTGGGAAGGGTTAAAGGTGTGAGTGTGGAGTGGAAGATTCCTTTGCAGGTTGTGGGAAGCCAAAGAGGGAGGGAGAGAGAAAGGAACAGGTTAACTCGACGATTCAGCTAGCCTTGAAGATAAGGGGCGAAACTGCCACTCAAGGCCAACGCACACACAAACAAGCTCCCTGCTGCTAAACAGTCAAAAGCCTGTGGGAAAGGAGAACTGAAACAAACAGACCTGAAACGGGGGTGCAAAACTAGTGAGAATGTGAAGGTCAGCAAATGGGAACATAACCATCTCACAACCCTGAAGCCAATGTGTTTTGGGGAAACCAAGGAAGCCGCAGAAAGCCGGTTTGGACTGGTACAAAGAGCATAGGGGACAGAGGTCTCTGAACAGAATGTCCCCAGAAGAATCAAGGGCTTAAAAATCCTCCCAAGAGCCAGGGCAAGTCAGAGATCAACAGCGGACCCTGGATGACCTGTGCATGGGACAAGAACTCCCATCCACCCCTCCCCCTCTTCTTCTTACATTACACCCAGGCTTGGCCAGCCTCGGGTAGTGCAAGTGTGAGTATGAAAGTGGGTTAGGGCTTGGGGCACTAACGCTTTCTTCCTTCCTTTGAGTGACGTGGGGAACGGAATCCCCAGCACTCTCCGCTGTTATTTTATTATTTTATCAATAAAGCTTAAAACTCAGTTACTTGGTGTGCTCCATCATCTCCTCCCCAAACGATCCTGCAGCCTCACTCTGATCACCTGACGCCTCAGGCAGATTGGTAATAGAAATCTGTCATACAAGCAGAGACCCAGAGAGCTAAAGGCAGCTCCTGGCAGGCTGCAGGAATCTGCAGACTGAGGCCCTGATGCAAGGGCAAAGAAGGTGCTGGAGCCATGTGGGAAGTGGCTAGACCATGGGCTGCAGTTTGCCACTGAAGAGAGTGGCCTGACAGTAGACTGCAGGTCCCCCCCCAGAAGGGGGGAACATAGAGTGTGGCAGAGCTGGAGGGCAGTGTCACTGAAGAGGATGCCGCGGTCCTGGGAGTGATGTTGATTCAGGAACAGAGATGACAGTGGGCGAGACACCACCAGAAGAGAGTGCAGCACTAATTCCCTAGACAGCCAGTAGGAGGCGCCGCAGTGGTGAGTTACACCCCATCACATAGTGTCAGAGTGGGGCTCAGGTATGTTCAATCTAGTGGTGCTAATGTGGTCTCAGTACTCTTGAAATCAGCTCTTCTGATTTTAATTCACTGTCAGAGATGGGTAGCGGTTGCATTGAGGTCACGTGGGAAAAGAGTCCTCAAAGCAAAAGCCTCCTTCATGCAACTGAAGTCTCTCAAGCATGCAGAGCTGGCTAATGAAAGATGTAGGGGGACTGTTTTCAGAAAGGGGGACTGCTCTTTGCAGCTAGATCGACAAACTCAGCTATTGATGGAGTTAAGCATTAGGCTTCCAAATTTTGGTGCAAGAAACATTTCTCTCTCACTAAGCATTCTTTAAAAGAGGCAGTTTAAAAAAATGGCATTATTCTTCAGTAATGAACCAAATGACACAGTGTACACATTTGCCACTGTTTTTCTGTGCAAATGTTGAAAATGAAATGTAGGCAGATTCCAATGCAATAGGCAGCTATCACAATCCCTGCTACAGAGCAGAGTGAATATAACAGTTACATCATCAGTTTCAAGTGTATTAAGTAATTAACAATCTTTTTATTTTTCTGATCTGATAGGAACAGGTTACTTTTTGAAGTAAAAACTGTATCTTTCTTCAATATTTGTAGTTACACCTAGAACTATTCACATAACTTCTATCAGGGTATGTCTACACTACGGAATAAGGTCGAATTTATGGAAGTCGGTCTTTTAGAAATCGGTTTTATATATTTGAGTGTGTGTGTCCCCACAGAAAATGCTCTAAGTGCATTAAGTGCATTAACTCAGCGGAGTGCTTCCACAGTACCGAGGCTAGCGTCGACTTCCGGAGTGTTGCACTGTGGGTGGCTATCCCACAGTTCCCGCAGTCTCCGCTGCCCATTGGAATTCTGGGTTGAGATCCCAATGCCTGATGGGGCTAAAACATTGTCGCAGGTGGTTCTGGGTACATATCGTCAGGCCCCCCTTCCCTCCCTTCCTCTCTCCGTGAAAGGAAGGGCAGACAATCGTTTTGCGCCTTTTTTCCTGAATTACCTGTGCAGACGCCATACCACGGCAAGCATGGAGCCTGCTCAGGTAACCGTCACTGTATGTCTCCTGGGTGCTGGCAGACGCAGTACGGCATTGCTACACAGTAGCAGCAACCCATTGCCTTCTGGCAGCAGACGGTGCAATACGACTGGTAGCCGTCCTCGTCGTGTCCGAGGTGCTCCTGGCCACGTCGGCTGGGAGCGCCTGGGCAGACATGGGCGCAGGGACTAAATTTGGAGTGACTTGACCAGGTCATTCTCTTTAGTCCTGCAGTCAGTCCTATTGAACCGTCTTATGGTGAGCAGGCAGGCGATACGGATTGCTAGCAGTCGTACTGTACCATCTTCTGCCGAGCAGCCATGAGATGTGGATGGCATGCAGTCCTTCTGCACCGTCTGCTGCCAGCCAAAGATGTAAAAGATAGATGGAGTGGGTCAAAACAAGAAATAGACCAGACTTGTTTTGTACTCATTTGCTTCCCCCCCCTCCCCTGTCTAGGGGACTCATTCCTCTAGGTCACACTGCAGTCACTCACAGAGAAGGTGCAGCGAGGTAAATCTAGCCATGTATCAATCAGAGGCCAGGCTAACCTCCTTGTTCCAATAAGAACAATAACTTAGGTGCACCATTTCTTATTGGAACCCTCCGTGAAGTCCTGCCTGAAATACTCCTTGATGTAAAGCCACCCCCTTTGTTGATTTTAGCTCCCTGAAGCCAACCCTGTAAGCCGTGTCCTCAGTCGCCCCTCCCTGCGTCAGAGCAATGGCAAACAATCGTGCATCTGAGTTGAGAGTGCTGTCCAGAGCGGTCACAATGGAGCACTCTGGGATATCTCCCGGAGGCCAATACCGTCGAATTGTGTCCACAGTACCCCAAATTCGAGCCAGCAAGGCCGATTTAAGTGCTAATCCACTTGTCAGGGGTGGAGTAAGGAAATTGATTTTAAGAGCCCTTTAAGTCGAAATAAAGGGCTTCATCATGTGGACGGGTGCAGGTTTACATCGATTTAATGCTGCTAAATTCGACCTAAAGTCCTAGTGTAGACCAGGGCTTAGGGATTACAGTAGTACATGCTAAAAACTATTTTTGCAAAATAAAACTTCTCCCCTGTTTACAGTTCTGTTGTCTCTTATATCTGAATCCATTTTTCTCAATATGGCAACTAGAACACAAAACTATTTTTGCTGCCTTCAGTGTGATTGTAAAGAAAGTAACTGCTTTCTACTCACATCAAGGAAGAGAAAAGATTAAGCAATCAGGACACAATTAGTGTCAATTAGAACAATTTTGCAGCTGTGAAAAGAGACATTTTTGTTTCAAGGGACCCTGTCCTCATGGCACACATAGTGGGAAACCTGTAATTAGCAATATTTTAAATATAAAAAAATCAAGGGTGGAAAAAATACAAACCTTTCACTTGTTTACTAGGGCTAATTTTACTATTTTTAGTGTAACACAAAGTGGAACAGATATTTTAAAAAACTATTCATATGCATTTACAGAAGATTGTCATGCTGTTTGTGTTTGCTTTCCTCTAGCCCATATGTCATCCTTGCACACAGAGGAGGAATCTATTCATACTGAAATAAAGACAAGGTGTAAACACCAAATATGTGTAAGAAACTTCTTCTAGAAAGTAACTTTCAATGCAATAATATTTTTGAAGAGATAAGGGTCTAGTCTTTAAAGGAGCCTCAAGGTGGCCTTTCATATTCAAGGCATAATTTTGCAATGATAGTATTTAGAAAGCTAACTATGTGCTTTGCAGGTGCCATTGTACAAGTTGGACATCTAAATACTCTTGTTTGTATTCACAATAAATAAAGATGCAATTAATTGCGGCATAAAACTTTAAAGATCTCTGACAATCAGATTCTAGATGTCTAAATCCTCTTCCTCATCATCCATAGCTGCAGTATTTAAGAATCTCTTCAAGATTAATTTTAATATTTTGTCTTCAGTAGTCTCAGTATGACTTCCTGACAGTCCAATACGGGATCTACTGAATATTAAGATCTCTATTATCTTTTTCTGTTTCCCAAGTTGGAGAACTTTCAGAGTAACAGCCGTGTTAGTCTGTATTCGCAAAAAGAAAAGGAGTACTTGTGGCACCTTAGAGACTAACCAATTTATTTGAGCATGAGCTTTCGTGAGCTACAGCTCACTTCATCAGATGCATGCCGTGGAAACTGCAGCAGACTTTATATATACACAGAGAATATGAAAAAATACCTCCTCCCACCCCATTGTCCAGCTGGTAATAGCTTATCTAAAGTGATCATCAGGTGGGCCATTTCCAGCACAAATCCAGGTTTTCTCACCCTCCCCCCCCTCCCCCCCCCACAAATTCACTCTCCTGCTGGTGATAGCCCATCCAAAGTGACAACTCTTTACACAATGTGCATGATAATAAAGTTGGGCCATTTCCTGCACAAATCCAGGTTCTCTCACCCCCTCACCCCCTTCCCAAAAACCACACACACAAACTCACTATCCTGCTGGTAATAGCTCATCCAAAGTGACCATTCTCCCTACAATGTGCATAATTAAGGTGGGCCATTTCCAGCACAAATCCAGGTTTTCTCACATCCCCCCCACCCCCATACACACACAAACTCACTCTCCTGCTGGTAATAGCTCATCCAAACTGACCACTCTCCAAGTTTAAATCCAAGTTAAACCAGAACATCTGGGGGGAGGGGGGGTAGGAAAAAACAAGAGGAAATAGGCTACCTTGCATAATGACTTAGCCACTCCCAGTCTGTATTTAAGCCTAAATTAATAGTATCCAATTTGCAAATGAATTCCAATTCAGCAGTTTCTCGCTGGAGTCTGGATTTGAAGTTTTTTTGTTTTAAGATAGCGACCTTCATGTCTGTGATTGCGTGACCAGAGAGATTGAAGTGTTCTCCGACTGGTTTATGAATGTTATAATTCTTGACATCTGATTTGTGTCCATTTATTCTTTTACGTAGAGACTGTCCAGTTTGACCAATGTACATGGCAAAGGGGCACTGCTGGCACATGATGGCATATATCACATTGGTGGATGTGCAGGTATACGAGCCTCCGATAGTGTGGCTGATGTTATTAGAGAGAACTGAAACCCAGAAGATGAAGTGTGCTGTCCAAGGCATTTTGCAAACATTTGTAGCACTGATTATTTCACTTCTTGGAGCAATTGTCTCTCTCACAATCAGCTGAAATGGCAGTCTACAAGGGTTTTTTCACCGTTTGGGTAGAAAAAACACAGGCATTGCATTCTCTGTATTAATCTGGCTAGTTCTCCTAACTACATCCCATAATGCAAGGCCTGTGTCTATTTTTAGTGATGGCTCTGCTCTGTACCAGAGTCATCCAGCTGTTTAGGCTTCCTGCCCCAGGTACCCCATAGAGAAATTCTACAGGAACTCTTTTTTTTTTTTTTTTTTTTTGGAGTAAAATAACCAGAATTTCCTTAACATATCCATAACGTTCTCCAGAGCCTCGGCATCTACAGTTGTGAGATATCTGAACTCCTATGCTAGCTGCCTGCTACATCTTTCTTATAACAATACTTATTTCATCAAAAACGTTTGATGAAGCTGCATGTTGGCCTGAGGCTAGTGTGATGGCTCTGCTTGGGGTCTGGAAGTAGGGTTGGCAACTTTCTAATGGCACAAAACCAAACACCACTGGCCCGCCCCGTAGCCTGCCCCTTCTCTGAGGCCCTGTCCCACTCACTTCATACCCCCTCCCTCTGTTGCTCGCTCTCCCCAACCCTCACTTCACTTTCACCAGGCTGGGGAAAGGGATTGGGGTGCAGGAGGGGGGTGAGGGTTCTGGGGTGGGAATGAGGGGTTAGGGGTGTGGGAGAGGGTTGTGGGCTGGGGCAGAGAATTGGGGTGTGTGGTGAGGGGTTGGGCTTTGGGCTGTGGGTGTGGGCTGTGGGTGGGGCCAGAAATGAGGGGTTCAGGGTTCGGGAGAGGGCTCTGTCCTGGGGCAGGGGGTTGGGGTGCAGGGGGGTGAGGACTCCAGCTGGGGGTGCAGGCTCTGGGGTGGGGCTGGGGATGAGGGGTTTGGGGTGCAGGAGGGGGGTGTGGGCTCTGGTTGGGGGTGTGGGTTCTGGAGTGGGGACAGGGATGAGGGGTTTGGGGTGCAGGAGGGGGCTCTGGGCTGGGGCCAAGGGGTTTGGAGTGCAGGAGGGGGTGTGGGCTTCAGCGGCGGGGGTGTGTGTGTGGGATTTGGAGTGGGGCTTGGGCTGCAGGAGGGGGCTCAGAGCTGGGGCAAGGGGTTGGGGTGCAGAAGGAGGTGTGGGGTCCTGGAGGCGCTTACCGTGGCACCCTGGAAGTGGCCGCCAGGTCCCTGCAGCCCCTAGGTGCATGGGTAACCAGGGAGGCTCCACACGCTGTCCTCGTGCCTGCAGGTGCTGCCCCCGTACATCCCATTGGTTGTGGTTCCTGGCTAATGGGAGCTGAGAAGCCGCCACTGGGGCGGGGGCAGTGTGTGGAGCCTCCCTGGCCACCCAAGTGCGTAGGGGCCTCAAGGACCTGGTGGTCACTTCTGGGAGCTGCACGGTGCTAGCCAGGCAGGGAGCCTACCTTACCTCCGGGCCCCTGCTGCGCCGCTGACTGGATTTTTAACGGCCCAGTCAGCAGTGCTGACCAGAGCTGACAGGGTCCCTTTTTGACCAGGCATTCTGGTCAAAAACTGGACGCGTGCAACCCTATCTGGAAGTAATCCAGCTAGAGCTCACCTCTACGGTTAGAAACCAAAGATTCCTATGCAGATGAGTAGCATATAAATACCTAGATTGAAAGTCAATACTGAAATGTTGCAGAGATTTGCTGAACTAAGCAACGAGTGCAGCACCAGAACAGAAGAAGGACAAGATACAATGGCTTAAATTTCAGTATAACAAAGTCTGGGTCAATGACTACATAATTACAAATGGCCTAACTTGCAGTCTCAGAATATGAATAGACATAGAGGCTGAACAATACTCATTCCTAGAGCCTGTCCCTTCAAGTTAGCATTTACTATATTATAGGGTAGTGTAGGAAAGTTTGTATTGCTGCTACCTGTGTTCTACTTGCCATGTATATACGTAGAGGATCTGTCTCCAGAGCTGTAATGTCAGCACCTTTTATAAACACTAAATTCATGTTAAAAAAAATCTCTGAAATGTTTTTCCATAATTATTATGAGGGATAAATGTGTGAACATCATATAATAGAAGAGATGATGAATATTACAAATTAGCCTCAATATTTAGGGAAAACTAATAGGTTAAAAGTAGTGTTAAAGCTCAGATGATATTCTTCTAGAATGTTTTTGTCAAAAACAAAATTGACTTTATCTTAAAAATTCCCATGTTAGCTGATTTAAATCCACGCAAATGATCTCGCCTTAATTGACAGGTATTCTTTGTCTTATTGCAGTATTTTGTTTTTTTAAAGACACTACAAAAAATAATTTTGGGACCTGCACAAATAGGACTAAATGATATGAAAGCTGTTGTTGTAGGTATGGGCTTCAGATTATCAAATGAGTACATTTCGAAATAATTCACTGAAGGAATCCTGCAAAAAGACAAACAAATGAGGAACTGAAGATGATGTAAAAGATGATTAAAGTATATATTTGTATAAAACCTCTATTAAACTTACAGGGCCAAATTCATCCTTGATATAACTCCACTTTCATCAATGGAGTTACAGTAGGAATGATTTCTGTGCAATGATTTAGATACTCCATCTACTTACAAACTATAAATGAATGGCTATTTTTCTAATTTGTCTCCTAGTACACATGAAATGTTTTAGCCTGACATAATGCAAACTCAGATGTTCTCATTAAACATATTCATATGCCACTTTCAGTGATACTACACTGGTTTAATATTCTGACATTTACAGTTAAATCCTAAAAATAAAATATTGATGTAAATATGATGTGTGAGACCACTGTACAAATAAGAGCCTTTTTTATTTTAGGGAATTCTGTGTTCAGCTGTGAAGAAAATAAAGAATGCAGGCAACATTATTGCTGTCAAAGGCTGCCATTTTCTCTTGCTTTCGCTGCTGATAATCACAAAGAAAAATGAAATGTGCATGAAATTGCTTTCTCAGCTTTAGCAGACAGTTTGCAGTGGCAGCTAGCCAATGCTTTTGTAATGCAACTATGCAACTGTTACCTAAATGGCACTGTAATTTTTAAAATATAATTATTGCTAGTGTTTACTTTACAATTTGAACTACCCCAAACTAATTAGTTCTTTATTACTGTGGAGGAATGTTCATTCAGTCGATGAATATGTGTGTTATATAATTTGAGTAAGAGTATTCTTCAAGCAGAAGGAAAAGCTTATTGAAAATAAGTGAAACAAAAGGTTCAGAACACCTACGGAATTTGTTGTTTTGAAAGCCACCAACACAGTTCAGACTACAGTACTGATGCAATTTAATCTTTCATATTCTGTAAAATAGATGTGGCAAATTTGCCTCTCATTGGTCTAATTTCAGGAAATACATATTTTAAAAATTAGAAGTACGGTGACTTAACATTTATTTGAAAACAAGTAATGAATTCAGATCACAGCTGAATAATTCATAGTTATTGACAACTATATTAAGGCGTGTGAGATGTGACAGAGCAGTAATATTATACTTGTGTTTTCCTACAGGTAGGAGAAATATAGGCCCTGATTTAGGAAATCATCTCTATTCAGAACAACACTTTTTGTATGTGCTAATGTGGTGTTCTGTCCCATCAAGTAGCACCAAGACCACTTCTAGAGAGATAAAATAAGTCTGCTCTACAGCCTTACCTAACATGCAGTTGGCTTTTATAGCATGAGCCTCTACCACACGAGCTAAACTCCAGAGGTCTCCTGTTTGATCCTGTCCGCTGATGACTGGGGTCTGTCAGCATTACACTTATATTCCACTTAAGTCAATGGGAGTGCTGTCTTGAATATTGATGTGGTTAGGCATGTGCTTAAATGCTTTCCTGAGTTAGGGTCATAGTAATTTCTGGTAGATAGTCAATCCAACTAAATTACTCATGCTGCAAATCTGTAACTTGATTTTAAAATAGTGCTGGTTTGAATGTTGCCATGAGATGAGGAAAAGATTGAGAAGTCTGATGGAAGGTGGACAAAAAAAGACAAACCACACTTATTAAACAGTTTGTCTAACTTTTGTTAATGTCACAGGGAGTAGAGGAAAACTGAAATCTGTGAAAGGGGGAATGATAGGAGATTATGGGAAAAAAAGGAGAAGCTTTTTTAAAATCTGAAAACAATTGAGACTCACCAACTTCAACTATTATAGACAATGAGTGTTTCAATGCTGTATTTTTTGCCCTAAAATTTCCCACCATTGCTACTGTGATGGGTTACCCCCCCATGGTGCCACCTAATGTACTGGGGTACTACTGAGCCCACCTGTTCCATCAGCCTGGGCTCCCTTACACTATCTTGCTGAGCCAGACCCTCAAGCCTCCTCTAGCACACACACAAGTAGGGACACACCCAGCTGCAGAAAGACAGACACTGAAAGCAGCACTGCATGGGAAGGCTTCAGCTAGAGAATTGCCCAGCAGCTAAGTGCACACCCCCTCTGGAGCGTAAACCCCAAATTGTATAGTCTTGCACTGCTCAGAGAACTATACAGCGTAAAGTCATGAAATCCACCCCGCCCTCAATGCACAGTTTTTTGCCCCCCTAAACTCCCACCCCAGTTATGAATTCCACAAACTGGTTTTAGAGAAACAAAAACAAGTTTATTAACTAAAACAGATAGATGTTTAGTGATGATAAGTGAGAGCAAAGTGATCAAAACAGATTACCTTGGTAAATAAACAAAAACCACAAAGTGAGCATAATACCCTAAATAAGTAGGAATATATTAGCAAATTCTCACCCTGAATGATAAACAGGCTGGCAGACTCTTAAGGCACAAGTTGTCTTGGTTTTCCCAGGGTTTTCATACACAGGCTAAAGATCCTTCTAGCCTGGGGCCATCACTTCCCACAGTTCAGTCCTTGCCCCTCATGTGTTTCCAGGTGTATTGTTGCAGGGACAGTGAGGTACCCTCATAATGTCATTGTCCCCCTTTTATATCTTCTTCCCACTTGCTGGAAAGCTCTTTTGCTATGACCTGGGTCAAACAGTTCCCATTGTGTAGTGCTATCCCTGAGAGGTTTCTATTGTATACAGTTCCTGAGGTAATCCTTGTGCTTGTGTGCATTTCCTCCATAAGCCATTAACATAATTTGGCCTTTTTACTGTTGTACCTGAAAGGCTGCTTGTGAGTGTTTTCAACCTCACAACATATTTCAGTAACATATACATAGCCTAACTTCATATATGACAATAGCACATACAATCCAATGAGATATTAATGTCATTCAAGAGATCAAGACTTTTAGAATGATACCTCTTAAGACATACTTTGTACAATATATCCCAATCACACGGCAATGGTGAATACTGGAGTGTCAGGATGTCACAGCTACCACTGGGTCAACTGTGGCAGTGGTAGTAATGGCAGAAGTGCTACCTTAATAAGGCTCAAGGGGTTGGATTCACAATGGGGACTTATATGCTGCAACACTCAGGCTATGTATACACTACACAGCTTTTAGCGACACGAGCTTATGATAGAGCAACAGGAGGAGGAGTACCCCAGGCATGGCAGACTCAAACTGGCTGATGCTGTTCATGACACTTGGTAAAGCCACTGATGCCCCCTATGTAGACTGGCGCTTCTGGAGCAGGGCCACAAGCACAGACTGGTAGGATCACATTGTCATGCAGACCTGGGATGACCACCAGTGGGTCCAGAACTTTAGCATGAAGAAAGCTATAGTTCTGGGGCTTTGTGAGCAGCTTGCCCTGACCCTTCAGCATAAAAAAACACACATGAGGGTGCCCTTACTGGTCCAGAAGCAGGCTGCTGTAACTATCTGGAAGCTGGTTACCCCAGATTGCTACAGGTCCATTGCCAACAAATTTGGCATTGGAAAGTCAATGCGGGTAAAGAACTTGCCTCAGAAACCTCTGCCATCAGGCATGTGGTTTACCCCAAATTGGTGTGCATAAAATATATTCCTGGAGTAATTGCTGGCTTGAGAGAATGGCGTTTCCAAACTACACCAGGGCCATTGATGGAACTCATGTGCCCATAGTTTGCTCCCCTCAAGTAGTACATGAGTAAATAAACTGCAAAGGGTACTACTCCATTGTTATGCAGACCCTCATGGACCATAGAGGGCAATTTATGAATGTCAGTGTAGGTTACACTTGGAAAGATCATGCTGCCAAGGTTTTTTGCTGACTGGGAGTCTACATTCATTGGCAGGCTGGACACAATTTCCATCAAGTGACATTGTCATAATGGGAGTTACTGTCCCCACCGTTATTCTGGGAGACTCCGCAAGCTCCCTCCCTTTCGCCTTGGCTTATGAAACTGTGCCTTGGTTTAAGAAGCCCTGGCAAAAGATGGTTTAATTACACTCTCAGCAGATGTACAATGGTTGTTGAATGTACTTTTTGGCAGATAGAAATCCCATTGAAGATGTCTACAGCCGCAACTGGATTCCAGTGTCATCAATGCTGTTTGCATTACTGTGGCTTGCTGTGCTCATCACAATCTTTGTGAAGACAGAGGTGTACCATTTTCCCCCTGAATGGATCTATGACAGCCAGGGGCAGCTGAATTGGTACAGTCAGCCAGCAAGTGCACCTACTACAGCTGGAGCTGGCTGCATCCAGGCAATAGGAGTCAGGGATGCTTTGTGCGCCCACATTATGGACTTGCACGGCCCAATGGAAGAGATGGACTAGTACCTTTCTAAATTTGCTTCTAGCATTAACTGATATTTGTGGGGAGCCCCCAGTTCTTGGGGAGGGATGGGGACTTGATTGCTATGCAATGTGCTTATGAATGACATGACCACGTATGAGATGGGGGATGATTCACGGTATGGATTTGTGACAGGGTGTACCTTCCCCACCTTGGACAGCAGGGGTTAACTATGCATTGCAGGCTGAGGAAGACGTGCCCCTTCACCTCTGCTGGGCATGCTCAGTCTGGAGGTAAGATATAAAAGAAAGCAACCCAGTTCAGTCTGGGCAGGCTGCTGAAGGGAGAGAATGCAGACTGCAGGCTCTCTGCTATAGCCCCAGAGCCAAGACACGCAGAGTTTCAGAAGGACTCCAGGCTGCCTTAAGAATCCGGAGAAGAAGCTGCGCCATGAGGAGCTACGCTGCCTGAGGACCTCAGAGACCCATGGGAACCACGGACCATCGCTGGCGAAGACCGGGTAGGAAGCAGCCCAGGGGATTAGATTTTGCTCGGTGGATGAACTGGGGAACCAGTCAACATATTTCAGGAGGATTGCTGCTGACTCAGTGCCGAGTAACCCTACCTTTGCAAGAGCCCTGGGCTGGGGCTTGGAGGAGCAGGGAGTCCCCCTACCCTGGGTGCCAGACACCCCTGAGTGGCGCCCCACTTCCCCCAACAGGCCAATAGGCCACACAATGCCACAGAAGAGTCAGAATTTATTGACTCTGGCCATGATACCCCGAGCAGAAGAGCCGCGCTATTGACTCTAGCCACTAGACCACACTACCATGTTTTATAGTAAGGGTCATCAGCATAGGACCTAGCTGGCTGTGGTACAGCCTCTTCCCTTTCTTTTGCCCACATGTGACCCCAATACCCGGTGACGTGCACCTACCCTGAGACAGGATTCATAAAAGGAAGTGATTGAAGTGTAGACTGATGTACCTAACTGAATAGAGGAATAGTGGTTGCTTACTAATTCTTAATGGTTCCTGATCATGTATTTACTTTTATTATTTCAAATATCAACTGAATGATGAGATGCAGTGTAGCCTGATCTATGTATTTTTATATTGATTACTTAAGAATTCCCAGTTATCACTTTGAGGTTTGACAGGTTTTTGATCAGGCACAGTATTATCAAAATTACTATTTAGTTGGGAATCCTGATTTGTACAAGTGCAACACTCACACTTTAGGAACCCTTAATAATAGTTTATTAATACATTTAACAAAATCACAAACACTCTAACCCAGCAAGGTAGATAGAGATAATACAGAATGTACATCTGAACATCCATATACTCACACCATGCCTTGCAGAACAACTTGAAATGTTAGCCATCATCTTCCTCGTCATCAGCAGTGGCTGTCATTCTGGCACATCCGAAGGGCTACATTTCTCTCTCCTCCTGTTCAGAGGTTCGGATACAACTTTTATAATATTTTACACTGATGCCACTATGCCTAATGCATACTTAGTAGAGGTTTCTCCTGTCTTCCTTATTTGTATTTCCTCACCCTACTAATGTTGGGATGACCTTCTCCTGTAGGTTAGTATATTAATGATCTCAACTTATTATCATATATATCAATTTGTTGCTATGGCACTCTTGTGGTCACACATCTAGAGATGTTCCTATCCTAAAATATTCAAAAGCTGAATAAGTGAAGGCTAGGACTATAACAGGGTTTAAAAGAGAACTGGATAAATTAATAGAGGTAATGGCTATTAGCCAGGATGGATAAGGAACGCTGCCCCTAGCCTCTGTTGTCAGAGGATGGAGATGGATGGCAGGAGAGAGATCACTCGATCATTACCTGTTAGGTTCACTCCCTCTGGGGCACCTGGCATTGGCCACTGTCGGTAGACAGGATACTGGGCTGGATGGACCTTTGGTCCGACCCAGTATGGCCATTCTTATGTTCTTATGTTGGTATTAGCTGATATTCCTGTGCTTGCCTGATCAGTATGTATAGACTTCCCCCTTAAACACTCTATTTTCAGTTCCCCAAAATGTAGGGGTGACTGCTGGGCCATTTATCTATGCCAAAGTTCGTAGGCCTCAAGCCTTATGCAAACTGCTGAAGCCAATGTCTTAGGGGAGACAGGCCTATAGGTTCCTTGCGTTATTGCTAAATAAAATAAATGCTAAAGCTAGTCCTGTGGGCTACAGCACCGATAGCAGGAAACTTTCCTGATGACATAAAAAGCTTTGTTTATAAATATGTATTATAAAAGTGCAACATTCACCTGTTGCCAGGCAAACCAGCTAGGTCCTGACCACACCAAAACACCAGTAGCAACAGAACCTTTCCAAAACAAATATATATAAAGTGGATGAATAGGTGTAAACTGTGAAACTACATATGAGATAGAACCCCCCCTACTGTTGCATGTCCTCTGGCCCCACATTCTCCTTTCCCTGGCTGCACCCTTGGCACTGGGGGAAGAGACAGGGAAGCATCCATAGGGCAGAGGGTCAATGTGGAGGGATGTATGGGCAAGGTTGCCCTGCCCAGCTGCTCATGAGGCCCAGTTGCATAGACCACCCAGCCATGGAGTTTTTCAAGGTGTTTCTGGACTGCATCATGGGGTACTGCTCAGAGGACTCAGGCTGCGGTGTGGCTGATGCAGTAGGAGCCAAACTCTCGTGGCCATTAGTGACATAAGCTGCTCAAACAGTTCTCTCTGTTGATCCCTGTCCTCCTCCCTTAGCTGCCTTTCCTGTTCCAGGAACTGCAACGCAAGTGCCTGCTCCCATGCTGAAACTCTGTCTTCAAGCCGTGCAGCCAGCCTCAGTCTTTCCTTTTGCATCTCAACATGCTTTTCCTCTAGATGTAAGTCCCTCTGTCTTTGGTAATGGACCTGCTTGTTGCCCCTATTCAGAACTTCAACCATAAGTTCATCACAGAAACGCTTCTCCTTGGAACAGTCTGTGAAAGTAAGCTGTTCCAGGCTTCCGCTGCAGTATGGGTGAGCTGTGGAAGTACTGCAGCCAGTAGATGTTGAAGAGCCTGGAACAGCACAAGACTCAGGGGGTTAGTGTCTCAAATAGCTCAGTGCAGGAAAAAATCCCGGCAGAATTTCAAGGACACAAGTGAACTTCAGTATATTGTGAGAGGGATGCTTCAGACCACAGAAGCTCCCTAGACACAGCCTGGTTAATCACAATGAAAGAAGTGCAGAGACAATGATAAGTTTAAAATTCAAAGCTGTTTTTTGTTTTCTAAAAATTACAGATTTACTTGGGTTGGGGAGGGCAAGGGAGTGCCATTAGTGGCTGTGGTAGAAAAGCTTTTTCTATCATTTCAGGCCCTTCCACATTTTGGAGGACATAACAGTTCTTGTGGTGCCCAATTGGCAAAGGGAGATGTTATCCCAAGCTGCTGGTGGGAAACCTGCAGTGTATCCAACCAAAGTATTCAAACATATAATGAATGAATGGCACATCTATAAGTGGAGTGGGCTGATCAGCTTCTGAGATGGCCCTAGAAAGTACACCCTTGCCCGAGATGTAACAACCTATCTGGAATTCCGGCTTCAGGAAAAGTCTGCAGCTATCAGCACTTGAGATGGTGTGAGAATTCATGAGGGAATCAACAGGAAGATGCGTTAGCTTCCAAATGGCTTAGCCTGTCATGGCTGCATGCAAATACACAAAACTCCACAGCCATTCCCCTTACCTCCCTTCCAACGTGCCATATTTCTGGACACAATTTCTAACCCCGTCGAATTTGGCATAAATGATTTTGTCATCTATGCACTGCCTCTAACTGAAACGGACTACATTTGTGAATGGAACACATTTCCACACTCCTCCGGACAATTCACTGTTTCTGGGAAGCTTGTTACACTGCTGAGTGGTTACAGAGTGGCATACTTCCAAGCATACCAACACAAGGTTATTATTTTAAGAAACAGAAATGCCCTAGCAAAAATCTGTGTCTTCTCCAAAATTCACTTTCAAGACATTTTTATTGTTTGCATTGCCCGGTTGCCATATTGAACTCCATGTTATGAGAGGTAGCCAAGCCATTAGTACACAGTCCATCACTAGCTGATACATGCTGATAGCCAAGGCTTCTAATAACTTTTACACTGGCTCATAGTACAAAAATCACTCCCCTCACTGTATTAGTATTTATTAGTATTAGTATTTATTAATATGAAACCAGAAACTCACTGGGCTCAGGCGTGGCTTCTGTCCCTTCCCCATATGCTCCAGACTCCATTGGTGGGCCATTCCTTTGTGAGGCGGCATCAAACAGCTCCTCCAAGTATAGCCCAAGGATGTGCTCCTGCTCCCAAGTTTCCTCTGGGACTGGTTTCAGCAACAGAATCACTTCACTGTCCTCACTCAGTGCCTGCTGGTGGCTCCCATTAGTCCGCATGCTGGAGTCTTGAGGCCAGCAGGTCACCATCCTGGCTGACCAGGTCATCATGCCCTACCATGGACTCTGTGCTCAGCACAGTGCCCAGCACCAGGCCAAACTCCTTATAAAATGGGCATGATGTCAGCGAGTTGCCTGAGAAGCAGTGATGGTCCCTGATTTTCCTCTACTCAGGCCTGAGTCACTTAATCTGCTCCCTGCACAGTGCAGGAAAAAATCCTTGCAGAATCACACTGGTCCCATAAATTGCAATGCTGCCAGCTTCTTCGCTATTTACTGGTATGCATGATCATTCCTGGTATTCCTACTAAAGTCCACTGTTTTGCTGGCCTTGCACCAGAGAGTTACCAAAATCTGGCTGTGCTCCTGTGACCAAGAAACAGTGCACTTTGCAAAAGGCTTCTTCTGTTCAGTCTCCATTACAAACTGAGAAGACTCTCTGATGGTGTATTTGCAGCTCAGTGGTCAGAAGACAATGGATAAGTTAAGACAGACTCACCAAGCTGCTACAGTACACATTAGGGGATTGTTTAAGTTTTCACTGGAGTTGACTGAAGATTATTTGGCTAGAGGAGAAGTTGCCCCATGAGATTGTGGGATATGTTTGTTGGACTCCTAGGACCTATGCCATGAAGGGCTGGAACTACACTGCAAAGCAAAAGTGTTCAAACCCTGGCTCTTGGCTTGACTCGGGCTCGGCCCCTCCAACCTCATGGGGTCTTAGGACCCTAGGTCTGAGACTGAGTCTGACAGATTTGTGTGTAGATAGAAGTGGGGTTTAGGCTCAAACCTGAGTCTTAGTCCAGGTTTACTCTACAATGTAGACAGAATCTAAAATTGGGATTCCCAAATGCTAGCCTACTGAGTAGAGAGCTGCCTAAGGTCAGCAACAGGAAATGCTGAGGAAATGGATGTGGCCTAAGCCTTGCCCCACAAAGGGAGTTAGGTACCAAGTCTGGGATAGAGGGAAGCACCTATCTCCAGTTAGGATTCACAGCCGTGAACCCTCCTGTGGAGTTAGGAGCCTAAGCCAGATATTTTTCAAGAAAAAAAGGAGAAGGAGGTGCTGCCACCCTTATAACCTTTAGCCCAGGGTAAGAGCATCCAGGAGGTGGGATGCCTGGGTTCTAATCCCCACTCTGCCTAACGTGGAGCAGAGACTTGAACTTAGGTCTCCCACCTCTCAGGATGGTGCTCTCTCAATTTCTCCTATTGAAGCTGCGCCACTTTGTATAAAATAAATATTCATAGCAAGAGAATAACTTTACAGCCCAGTAGTTGGGAGACCCAGGTTCCAGCCTCCTTGCTCTAGTGAATATTTAAGTATTTATACACAGAGGAAGAGCTTCATCAGGAGCTATTGAGAAACCCACTCCAGAATACCCTATAGCCCAGTGGTTAGGGCACTCTTCTGGAAGCTGGGAGATCCAAATCCCTGCAGCACATCAGGGGGGATTTGAACCCAGTCTCCCACATGCTAGATGTGTGCATGAATCATTGGGATAAAGGGATCAGTTCCTATAGTATCTTTTGTGTGAGTGTAGATCTGCTCTGAGCATGCCTACCAGTTCAGGCACAAGGGAAGATAGGTGGGGAAATGCCTAGTTTGTGAATCTGCTGGGTCTCAGGTGTGAGTTAGGTGCTGAGCTGCTGGTTGATGTCAGGACTTAGTGGTGCACATGCCCAGCCACCAAAATGTAGGCACCCCATGGACTTTAATGGTAGAAACTTAGCTAGGGACTTTAGGCACCTACAGTGTTAGATGAGAAGGGCTTTCGTGAATGCCAGAGGCACCTAAATATTGGAGTTAGGCCCGCTTGTGAATCGCACCCATATCTGCTGGCATTTTAAATACAGTGTCATCTCACACTGCTCAAACCACATCCAGATGGCACGATGAGGAACAAACCAGAAGCCATTATTGCCCACATTAGCTAAGCAGTAGTGGGGAAACTTGTAATGATCCTAGCGTAGCCACAGCTAATAGAGTCAATGTCAAAATTCCCATTGACTTTAATGAGAGCAAGAATGGTAAACTATCTGGGCTATCAACAGACTGCCACACAAACTCATCTGACATGAAGGGCATAGGTGGTAGCCACAACCAGTTTCAAGTAGACATATAATTCAAGTTGGTATTTATCTGTGACAGCATAATGTTTCTGGTTAGATATCAAAGTGTCAGCTAACACAGAGACACGATGCAGGAGATTCAAACAAACAGACCTATATTGTAGCCTGTTTCAGATCACACTCCTGTACCTCCAGCTGGTTTACTTACTGGTGTGTGCCTCTGAAAAGCACAGTTCATTGCACTACTGACAGAGAGGAAGAGATAAGGAAGAACCTGAACTGCATTTCAGCTTGAACTGGGGCTAATAATCCAAGTGTTACTTTTGTATATAAACAATAGTACTGTGTAGATTTGATATATTTATATGGCATTCCATTTTTCTAAACTTTGTAACTGCTTCTATATTTAAGGTCATCCTCATAACAGTAACTTAAATTGCGTAGTGGGGAATATATGAGCTGGAAAGTTTTTTGCTGATTCATTTTAAAGAAAATTAGGCATTTCTATTTTATTTTGCAGTAAGAAATGTGGTGATGCAAGTATAATGAGGCTGGTTCTGGCAGGACCCAACTGAGAGTGCCAGTTCAGGACAAATTGCTTCAAGCAGGGCAGTTACAGCCCAAGGCTGCGGTTTCTATGCACACCAAGGCAAACCAAACCAGCCAAACAGAGAAGACTTTGGTTTTACCCCACTGGCTAACCACAAGTCACACAATCAATTCCCTTAGACACTCCAGTTTCCCAGGATCACCAGTGGTGCCCCTCGTTATGGGGACAAATGGTTATGAAAAGTAAAAGAAAAAAAGGTTCTCTCAATCCCAAAGAACCAAGCCCCAGACCCAGGTCAATATACAAATCAGATCTTACCCACAAATCACGCTGTTGCCAATCCTTTAGAATCTAAAATCTAAAGGTTTATTCATAAAAAGAGAGAAATATAGATGAGAGCTAGAATTGGTTAAATTGAATCAATTACACACAGTAATGGTAAAGTTCTTGGTTCAGGCTTGCAGCAGTGACAGAATAAACTGCAGGTTCAAATCAAGTCTCTGGAGTACATCCACAGCTGGGATGGGTCATCAGTCCTTTGTTCAAAGCTTCAGTGTAGCAAAGTTCCTCCAGAGGTAAGAAGCAGGACTGAAGACAAGATGAAGAAGCTGCAGCAGCTTTTTATATTCTCTTGCCATGTGGTCTCTTTCTTTCTTTATCCCAAAGACAAGCTGTCCATCACATGGCCTGGAAAAACCTCAGAGTTCTGTCCATAGGCTGGTCCCTGCATACCTTGCTGAGTCCCAAGGCGTGTCTGCCTTCTCTGAATGGGTCAGTTGTATAGTTGATGGTCCTTAATGGGCCATCCAGCAGGCTCGGCAGAGCTGACACCAACTTTTCTGGCGTGGCACCCAGAAGCATAGCACAAGTTTGAACTACAGACAGTATAGAGCCAATATTCATAACTTCAACTACAAAAATGATACACACATATAGACAGCATAATCAGCAAACCATAACTTTGTCTTAGACACCTCATTTGACCCCCTTTATATAAGATTTGGTGCCACTACAGGACTTTGGTTGCAACAGTGATCTATACGGTCCGAGATTATGTCAATAATGTCACAACAAGTTAAAGTGGTTTGTGACATAGAACCAGAAATAACAGCTGAGTAAAATACAGTTACTGTGTAATAAGTCATGCAGTCTTGTGATATTTCACTGGTTAATGCAGAAGTCAACCTCTATCACCAGTTAGCATTTGGATACTGACTGTGCCACTCTAAATATATGATCAAAATAAATGCTGTAGGAAAATTCTGATTCAGTGGAATAAATTTTGCCATTGGTGGCCAACATCAGGTTCTCAAAGTGTGTGTTGATGTGCAGGATTCAGGGCTTGCTTTTTTTATATAGGCAAAGTGAGGGGATACATCATGTTCATCACGGACTTAGAAAGAAAAGGAGTACTTGTGGCACCTTAGAGACTAACCAATTTATTAGAGCATAAGCTTTCGTGAGCTACAGCTCACTTCCTCAGATGCATATCGTGGAAACTGCAGCAGGCTTTATATATACACAGAGAATATGAAACAATACCTCCTCCCACCCCACTGTCCTGCTGGCTGAGGAAGTGAGCTGTAGCTCACGAAAGCTTATGCTCTAATAAATTGGTTAGTCTCTAAGGTGCCACAAGTACTCCTTTTCTTTTTGCGAATACAGATTAACACGGCTGTTACTCTGAAACCTATCACGGACTTAGTTAGCAAGCAGTGATTTAGTTGTCATACAAGTACTGTCATGTTACAGTTGCAAAGTGATTTTGTTCTGATAAAACTCAAACTCTCTAGTAAGATCTTCAGTATACTATTCCATATATCCCATTCCTTCCGTAAATGGTTTTGTAGCCCTTCTTGCCATTCCAAGTTCCTTAACCCTTCTACAAAATAGTTTTCTTAGGAGTACAAAGATTGAGTCATAGAAGTTTTTCCTTGTGACATATTAATTAATGACCTGCAAGCAAGAAAACTGAGGAGGTGGTAAAGGAGTGATCAATGTTTGCATCTCGTGGCATTCAGTTAAGTGACAGCACTGAAATTTAGAAGCAGCAAAATTTTAAAGCATTTGTTCAGTGTTACACATTTCACTTATTCTGAAGTCTGTAGACTGCTTACAAGCTATGCATTTATTACCATAATGGTGTTCCTTTTACTCTTAAAATTAGGTTGCACTTGTTGAAGCAAGAGGTGCAGATAGCTGTTAATTACCAGCAACTGACAATAATGGCTTCCCAAATGATCTTCTCACATGAAGGTCAAGAAATTATCTGCCGTTCGTTTCCTATCCTGGACCTGTAACATAGCCATGCACAATGCTCTCATTTCAGATGTCAAAACAGTGTGTATAACATACAGCTCTAATGTGGTGTTTTTTCTGTAGTGCAAATAATTGTGGTGCACGGAGGACAGTGTTGGAATTGCAAGCTAGCATTTTAAAAGGTGTGTGTTGGGGGCCGGGGGAGCTTCCTGGTCTTACTTGCAGGCTAGAGGGCTCTGTAGCGAAGGGTGTGATCTGGGCCTAGCAGAGTCTGTTTGCAGACAGCCAGCGTAAAGCAAGGTGGGGCGAGTTATACCTTTCTGGTTTTGGAGAACAACCTCTTTTTTTCTCCTTTTTTTGGGGGGGTTCCTGTGAATTATTGTTCTGAATTCTAAGAAATAAAGCAGTGTTATGTTGCAACCTTTCAGCAAGAGTATTTATGGTTTTTTTCTAACTTTTCTGTGTGTTTGCTCTGAACCCAACAGCAATAAGAAGTTCTACAAATATATTAGAAAGAAGGGGGAAAGCATAGGTCCATTAGTTAATGGGGAAGATGAGCAAATAATGGATGACACAGAAGGCTGAAGTGCTTAGTTTACTTCAGTCTTTTTTTAAAAGGGTTAATTGTGACCAGATGCTTAATACAAATAATATTAACAAGGGGGAAGAAACACAGGCAGGAATAGGGGAAGAACAGGTTAAAATATTTAGATAAGTTAGATGTATTCAATAAGCAGAGCCCGATGAAATTCACACTAGAGTAACTAAGGAACTAGCTAAAGCAATCTCTGAATCTTTAGCCATTATCTTTGAGGACTCATGGAGGACGGAAGATGTTTCAGATGGCTAGAGAAAGACAAACATAGTACTTACATTCAAAGAGGAGGAAAAGGACCTAGGAAATTATAGACCAGACAGCCTAACTTTGAGAGCCAGAAAGATACTGGAGAACAAATAATTCAACTAACAATTTGTAAGCTCCTAGAGGATTACAAGGTGCTACGTAGGGCCCTGAGAAAATTGTGATTTTCTGGAAATCACAAAATTAGCCTTAGACCATGATTTTTCCAACAGCAGGGAGGCAGAAGTGAGAATTCTCACATGCAGTCTCATGTTTGGTGAGGCTCACAGATGGCCATTCCTCCTTCCCCCAAATGCTATTCTGACAGCAGGATAGCCAATGGGTGTGCAGTATCTCACAGGGCAGTCCTCCCCATTGGCTATGCACTTGTCCAACTAGGCTCCATACCTCACTGTGTATTAATGAGCCCCGAGGAGCAGGGTGGAAGCATTGCAAGGAAATGGTTTCTGAGGAACCCTGTATAAAGTGGCTGCTGCTGCTGCACTCAAGCACCCCCTCTGTGGTCACAGGGAGTAGGTATCAGCAGAGGAGGAGACATGGGGACAGGTAAAGGAGGGTGTGTGTGGGGGGGGGTTAGGGAGATGAGACAGGTGGGTGGGCAGTTGGGTGAGGGGCTGGAAGTGGATGGGACAGGTGTGGGGGAAGGTTGAAGGGCTGGGGGGAATGGGAGACTGGTGAGAGACTTGGTGGATCAGACAGATGAAGGCAGTAGCCGTGTGAGGTGCCAGGGGAGCTGGGTGAGGAGTCTGGGGAGACAGGACAGGATGAAGGGGGAGCTGGGTGAGGGGCTGGGAGGACAGCAGTTAAGGGAGGGTCTATGAGCTACACCAAGCATGAAAGCAGTGCATATGGATGCCAGCTTCCACCTCCCTGCTGTTGGAAAAATTGCAGCAGTTTGAGGGGGAGCAGGTTTTATGCAAAAGGAATGCAGCAGTGACTTTTAATTAACTGAATTCTGTGCATATCTTGTGAAAATCACTACCTTTACCCATGACAATGTTGTGAAATTTTTTAATCTGCTATTTTCTCAGGGTCCTAGTGATAGCCAAGATTTTTCAAGAACAAATCATGCCAAATCAATCTAATTTCCTTCTGGGTAACTAGTGGATAGGAAAGAAGTAGATATGATATAGCTTGACTTTAGTAAGACTTTTCAATAGTCCAATAGCCTCATAGATTTTAAGGTCAGAAGGGACCATCATGATTATCTAGTCTGACCTCCTGCACATTGAAGGCCACAGAACTTCACTCACCCACTCCTGTAATAGACATGTGACATTATCTTAAGCAAAATAGGGAGTATGGTCTATATGAAATTACTATAAGGTGGGTGCATAACTGGTTGAAAAAACATATTACAAGAGTATGTACCAATGGTTTGCTGTCAAACTGTGAGGATGTATCTAATGGGGTGACACAGGGGTCTATCCTGGATCCAGTACTTTTCAATATTTTCAATAATGATTTGGATAATGGAGTGGAGAGTATGCCTATAAAATCTGCAGACGACACCAACCTGGGAGGGGTTACTTGCACTTTGGAGGACAGGAATAAAATTAAAAAAACCCCTAGACAATTTGGAGAACCTGTCTGAAATAAATATGATGACATTCAGTAAAGACAAGTGCAAAATACTACACTTAAGAAGGATAAAGTCAAATGCACAAATACAAAATGGGAAATGATTGGCTAGGCAATAGTACTTCTGAAAAGGATCTGAGGGTTATAATAGATCACAAATTGGACATGAGTGAACAGTAGGATGCTGTTGCAAAAAAGCGGATGTATTAACAGAAGTTAATCAAAGACACAGGAGGTAATTGTTCTGCTGTACTCAGCACTGGTGAGTCCTCAGCTGTGAGTACTGTATTTAGTTTTGAGCATCACACTTTAAGAAAGATATGGACAAACTGGAGAGGGTCAAGAAGGGAGCAACAAAAAAGAGAAGAAGTTCAGAAAACATGACCTGTGAGGAAAGGTTGAAAGAATTGGGTATGTTTAATCTAGAGAAGAGAAGGGTTGGGAGGGGAAAGGAGCCATGATAATACTCTTCAAATATGTAGAAGATTGTTATAAAGAGAATGGTGATCAACTGTTCTTCAGGTCCACTGGGGATAGGAAAAGAAGTAATCTGTTTAGTTTGCAGAAAAGGAGATATAGGTTATATATTAACAAAAACTTTCTAACTCTAAGGATAGTTAAGTACTGGTTATCTAGAGAAGTTACAAAATCCTGTCACTGAAGGATTTTAAGAACAGATTAGACAAATACCTGTCAGGAATGGTCTAGGTATACTTAATCATCCCTCATTGCAGGGGGATGGACTAGATGACCCCTGAGGTTCCTCCTAGCCCTACATTTTATGATTCTGTAATGCTTAAGTGTACATAAACCTAGATACTGCCCTAATACATATGTATTTTTCTAGTTATCATATATCATTGCTGTTTAAGAATATACAACTATATTCTGGTTCACTGGAGTTATATCAGGGATGAATTTTGCCAGCAGGTGTCTTTTTTTTTTTTTTGCATCAAGATAACTAATGTGTGATAATTATCTTGATGTTAAATCCTAGGGTATGTCTACACTACCTGCCGGATCGGCGGGCAGTGATCAATCCAGCGGGGATCGATTTATCACATCTAGACTAGACGCGATAAATCGACCCCTGAGTGCTCTCCTGTCAACTCCTGTACTCCAAATTCATGAGAGGCGCAGGCGGAGTCGACAGGGGAGCGGCAGCAGTCAACTCACCGCGGGGAAGACACCACGTAAGTTGATCTAAGTACGTCGACTTCAGCTATGTTATTCACGTAGCTGAAGTTGCATAACTTAGATTGATTTCCCTCCCCCCAACCCCGGCCCAGTGTAGACCAGGGCCTAGTGGAGATGTAGTTTTTACTGCAAAGTAGATAAGTGAGAACAACATTATACCTCTGTGCCCGCAAGGGCTGGGGGGGAGATACCAGCGAAAGGAGGACACTCAGGCCTAAGAATAGTAAACTATGCTTTATTGAAGGAAGGAAGAACTTACGCTCCAATCTGCGTGGGGAGCCCCTAGGACACATGGAGGGGCTGCAGGGGACTCTGGCTGTTCGGGATAGCTGACCAGGCAGGACTCCACCGGGGGGGAATCCTCTGCGACACTATATTCTCCGCGCTTATCTCAGGGTTACATGGGGTCAAGAGCTGGTTACATTCTTATATATCTAATTTATGCTTATTACATAAACTGACTCGTTTACAGGCAAAAATATGCTTAGCTATGCTACAATATCTTTTGGCAGGGTCTGTCGGACAAAATTAATTGAAACTGCCTGCATCCTCCGCTTACATCCAGTCAGATACTCAGTCCACCATTTAGCTCCTCACCAATCTTCCGCAACCTTGCCCCTACATTCCACCCCTTGGCAGACTGAGGTGTATTAGTTACTGTCACCAGCACAGTTCAAGCGTGCACACTGGTTTGGGGGTTGCCAGTTGGGCCAGAGGGCAGAGGAGCAATTCACGCAGCATTGAAGAATGACAAACACACATACATAGCCCAGTAGTCCAATCAATAGCAGGAGCCCGATGTGTCTCCCCCAGGCACCGAGATCCAGAAGCCAGGAGGTTAGCCACTGCCAAGGGTCATCCCATACAGAAGCCTCCAAGCCCATGTCATGTAACACCTTTAAGTGGTCCATCATATTATGAACATCAGTTTTGATGCACTTATCCTGATTTGAATAAAAACAACAACTTTCATTAATTAAGGCACAAATGCCCCCTTCAGTGGCTAATAGGTAGTCCAACGCCATACGATTCTGTAATACAACTTGCAACAAAGAAGCTACTTCTAATTGCAGGGCTTGGACTGCATCTATGGTATTATTCTTTATAATCTTTAACGTGGCTGAAATATTTACAATAGCCTGCTCCAGTTCGGCCACCCCTAACCAGGGGAGGAAAGCGCGGACAAACTGATGGAAGCCCATGGGTCTCTGCACAATGGGATTTGGGCTCCGTCGTGGACGTGCCACCAATATGTAATTATGAACTGCATGAGCATGCATGGTTTGCATTCCATACGTATAGGGGAGGAGCCGTCCCAATGTGCACCGTCCACACCATTGATTGGGTAGGGTTTTATATGCCCAACAGCCACTCGCCACCATCGTTCTGCCCCCCTGTATGAGGCCGATCCATCAGTAAACCACGCGACCTCTCACTGTTGTTCGGTTAAGGAGGCATAGGGAGGGGCCTCCGTACGGGGGGTTGAGGCCCCTTGACTGGGGGGGCATAAGTGTGCTGGCCACTGGAAGGCAGTTCCTTGAAGGTGACAGTGCCCAAAAGCCATGCGTGTGTATCAGTAATGCTTGCCTGGGTTATTTGCATACACAGCTGTAGGTAGTGTTTCCACTTCCATAGGGTCTGAGTCTGGGATACCCCAGTTCGTGTGAGCGGGCTTTCATCCTGGACACAACCCATAATCGGAAGTGGGGTACACACCTTTACAGGCTCCGCGCCCGTTATGGGCTTAATTTGCTGCAGGGTCCATACTACTGCAAGCAGCTGCTGTTCAAGGGGTGTATAATGCTCAGCTGAGCCTTGCAGGGATCGCTACCAATACCCTATGGGCTCCTTTTGAGATGAAGCTTGCTGCCACAGCCCCCACGAGGTCACGTGGTTAACCACCGTTACCTTGAGTTCGAAGGGGTGCCTCGTCTGCCTGGGCTCAGCACTGCGTGTTGGCTGAGTGCCTCTTTAGCCTGCTTGAATGCGGCATGCTGCTTGCCCCCACAAATAAACATGGCTTTCTTCTGGACTACTGCTTGTATGGGCTGCAAGATGTACCCTAGATGGGGAATAAATGTGCGCCAGTACCCAAGGAGGCCCAGGAAAGTTTGGGCGTGGCTTACGCTAGTGGGCTCTGGGAAGTGGGTAATTGTTTCGATGGCTTTTTGTGGGATCTTACGTTGAGGCCCCGACCAAAGTATTCCCAAGATCACCTCCTGGCTGGGCCTCTGGATTTTACTAGGGTTGACAGCCCATCCCCTGGCTGCCAGAACCTGCAACACATTGTTCTTGGTCTCAGAGAGTGCCACCTCATGGGGCCCGCTCAGCAAGACATCATCAATATAGTGCTCTAGTACTACTCCCTCTGGACGAGTCACCTGCTCCAGGTCTTGACTAACCAACTGGTGGCAGATGGTAGGGCTATGCTTGTAGCCCTGAGGCAGCACAGTGAACGTGTACTGCCAATCCTTCCATGTAAAGGCAAATTGATCCTGGCTCTGTGGGGCAATGGCAATGGAGAAGAAGGCATTTGCCAAGTCCACCACGACATGCCACTGCCCTACCTGCGTTGCGAGGCGCTTCATGATGGAGACCATGTTGGGAACTGCCGCTGTCAGGATTGAGGGGAACCCTATTCAGGTTGCGGTAGTCTACTGTTATGCGCCAGGTTCCATCCTTTTTATGGACTGGCCAAATTGGGCTGTTAAATGCGCTCATGGTGGGGCGAATGATGTCCGCCTGGAGCAGTCCTTTAACGGTAGCGGTTATTTCCTCATGGCCACCAGGTATCCGATACTGTTTGGTGTTGACCACTGTGGTGGGGGTTGGAAGCACCACAGGGTTCCACCACGGATGCCCCCGCAGCATGGTTACAACCGCTTGGACATACAGCGGGCACCCAAAGGAAAAGTATCCCCATTGGGTATCTATGGTCTGCCCTCGGAGGAGGTCTATACCGAATATATATTCATGAATGGGGGTGATTAAAACAGTGACTTGTATGGGTGGGGCCTTCCCAATGGCCAGCCATAGCTGCATTGGTGTGGAAAATTATTCCTGACAAGTCATATCATAGTGACCTTAGTCTGAGAAGATGATTTCCCCCAGGTCTTTAAGAAGCTGGGGAACTTATAAGGCATTCATGAAAAATATTAACCAGGTCTCTGTCATGCCCCCTTTCCTTGTCTTCACATACCAGCCCTGGGAGTTCCTGAGGATGTGGCATAGAATCAGTTCTGTTTGACTATGTTTGCTAGGTTCTCCTTCATTGAAGCAATACCCCTATATTCAGTTATGACTGCTTTGAGGCTCTTTTTGCTGTCAGAGACATGTGGCACTGCTGGTTGAGGTCTAGTGTCTTTGAAAAAAAGAGTTTACAATCTAAGCCCCTGATGTTGCAATCAGGTCCTTGTAATCAGATCCCTGCACCTGTGCAGAACTCCATTCAGTTCAGTGGGGCTCCATGCTGGCAGAAGGGTTGACCTGCCACATCAGCTTGCATACTCAGAGGCCTAAATCTGACATATGTCATTTTGCAGTGGGGAAACAGGGGATTAAGAAAGGAGTTACTTAAAAATCAAGGTCAAGGAAATGTAATTGTTAAGCCATAAAAATTGGCAGGATAGATGTATCTGAAACAAGGTAAGCATCTTTTAACTTTAGTAGAATCCAAATTAAACATGAACTCTTATAATGCTACATTTCCTTCACCTTGATTTTTAAGTAATTACTTTGTCAACATCACATGGCAAAAGATATGTGTGTTTTCATGGTTATGGAGCTTTAACTCTTTGAACCTCAATGTCTACTGTCATTAAACTATTATTGGCTGATTTCCACATAAGTTCTCACAACTCTGAAAATTTAAATAGATAAAAGTAGAAAAAATGCTTACATCTCACAATTTCATGCAACTGTGAAAATTTAATCTAGAAAAGCTTAAATATAATATTAGCCATCAAAATCATAAAACAATAAAAAAACTGAATTCTGCCACGCATAAATATATATGCCTGGTGGTTTTAAAAGCCAGTTTCACAAAGCTGCGCAAATGCAAGGTGAAATCAGGCCACAGAGTTAAGGACAATAAAGAGGCATTTTTTAAAGCATATTCAGAACAAAAAGAATCCTAACAATGGTATTGGTCCATTACTAGATGGAAATGGTAGAATTATCAGGAATAATGAAGAAAAGGCATGAGAGTAGTCCACTGAACTCAGTGGGACATTTTCCATAAGTAAAGTTAAACACATTCATAAGAATTTGCAGGATCAGGGCCATAATTTCATCTCATTTCCCAGGTACTTATATGGTCCCCATTAGCATGGTATCTGAGCACTTCTGTGAGGTAGGAAAGTACTATTACTCCATTTTTAAAGATGGGAACTGAGCTACAGAGAGATTAAGTGAGTTGCCCAAGGTCACACAAGATGTCTGTGGAGGAGCAGGTAATTTAAGTTAGCTCTCCTGACTTGCAGGCTAGTATCCTAATTGCTGGACCATACTTCCTCCCATTTCCCTCTTTGTGTGGTCTTTCACACAGAAACAGGAAAAGTGTGTGTTTTTTTGATGCTTGGATTGTCATGGCAAGATCATTTGCATATCCACATTTTTGTGATTTAGTTTGAGGTATGTCGTTTATGTAAATGTTTAAAAGCATTGGTGCAAGTACAGAGCTTTGTGGTACCCCACTGTTTATGATACAGGGTGAGCTGGTCTTGTTACCCAGGTACACCCATATGCGTCTGTTACTCAGCATGGTCCACAGCAGGCGAAGTGTTTGGTAGCAAGGTATAATTTTAGCAAGTTTCAGCATCAGGCCCTTAATCTATACAGTATCATATGCAGATGATAGGTGGACAAATACTGCACCAGTCTTTAGGGCTTTTTGGTAGCCAGCCTCAATGTGAGTTGTGAGTGCCAGAACTTGGTCACAATAACTATGTTTTGGACAGAAGCCCGCCTATTCGACAGGGATTATTGGCTCAGTAAAAAGGCATATTCTTTTGATGACACAAAATTGGGGGAGTGGTAAATAATTATAGAGACAAGTCAGTTATACAAACTGATCTGGATTGCTGGGGAAACTGAGCACATTTGAACAGTATGAACCCAGGGAGGGTTGTATGAGATAGTACAAGAGCTTTGAGGACAACTTCCTGGTACAAGTGCTGGAGGAATCAACTAGGGGCCATGCTCCTCTTGACCTGCTGCTTACAAACAGGGAAGAATTGGTAGGGGAAGTAGAAATAGGTGGCAACCCTTAGCAACAGTGACCATGAGATGGTTGAGTTCAGGATCCTGACAAAAGGAAGAAAAGAAAGTAGCAAAATACAGTTTGGGAATAAGAACCATTCGAGAAATATATGTTTGCTGATGATGTTTTAAAGAAAGCCACACCAGTGAACTGGTGGAAGTCACTTAAGCACTTGGATTCAGAGACTGTTGAAGTGATAATCTCACTTTTAACAGCAGTAGCTTCTTCTGCTGGTGTAGAAAGAATATTTTCTTCCTTTGGACTAATTCATTCCAAATTGAGAAATCGTTTGGGACCTGAAAAAGCAGGAAAGCTTGTTTTTCTTTTCCAGATTCTGAACAAACAGGAAAATGAAGGTGAAGACGACTGAGTTAGCTGCAGAAGCCAGTATTTTAAGTTTCTCATGTTAACCTGGCTACATAACCGATTTAATTTTTTTAAAAAAAATTTTAACAGTTGTAATTAAAAACAATTTTAACAAAAACAAACCTGATTTTAAAAAACTTGAATGTTTACCTAAATTCAAAAATCCATATGCTTGTTTTGTTAAAATCCTTAAATCAAACTCTAAGTTCTCAAGAAGCAGCATTTTTCTTATTTTCCCTGTCTGTAAATTTTGATGACTATTGATGGAAAAACTTTTGTTGGTTTGTGTGTGTACAATGAAAATGACATTTACCAACAAAAATTGAATTCTTCCAAATCTATATATATATATTAGTAGCTGGACTTTATTCTGTTTGCACAAAACAAATGTGATTAAGTTATGATCCCTTGTACCTAAGCTATCACGGATATTTAGTTCTGTGATCAATTCTTTTTTTATTTGTCAAGATGATGTCTAATACAGAATTGCCCTGTGTTGAGTTAGGAAACTATCACCTATAATATTTAGAAATTCTAAGGAAGTTTTAGTACTGGCAGCATGAGACCTCCTGCATGTCACTTAGGCTATGTCTACACTACTACTTATGTTGGTATAACTTATATCGCTCAGTGAGGTGGTTTATTCAAACCCCTCCCTCCCCGACTCACATAAGTTACGCCGACATAAGCGCTGGTGTGGACAGCACTACGCTGATGGGAGAGCTTCTCCCACCGACATAGATACCGCTACTTGTTGGGGGTGGATTAATTATGTCAATGGGAGAGCTCTCTCCCGTCAACATAGAGTGGCTACACTAGAGATCTTATGGTAGTGCAGCTGCATCAGTACAGCTCCACCACTATAAGCTTATGTCGACCTAATTATGTCACTGTGCACACTACAGCCTTGTCCAGCCAATGTAAATGCCCTTCTACACGGACATAGTAAATCCACCTCCACGAGAGGCACAGAGCTCATGTTGGTGTAGTTAGGGTGACACAGTGTGTGGACACTGCATTACTTACGTCGGCCATTGGCTGTCTTGTCAAATTCATGGCTCCATGCTGCCCCCAGCTCCCCATTCCCTATGCTCGTGCCTGGAGGCTCCCTGATCAGGGAGTTAAGAAACCAGGGTGACTGTCCCCCTGCCATTCCCTGCTGGGAGTGGAGAGCTGAGTGTCCAGGGAGCAGCTGGTCTCCCTGCAGGGAGCTGTGCAGAGCTGAGAGCCCCGGCTCTTAGCCCCCCACTGTGCCCCTCTTCAGTCGGTTGAAGTGCTCCTGGTGAGGATGCACACCACTGACAGGAGGGAAGTGTGGACATCAGCCACGGGCTGTAAGTCGAACTAACATAGCTCAACTTAGGGCTGTAGTGTAGACATGCCCTTAGAAACAGGTAGAGTTATTTTTGACAAAGTGCCCCTGCCTCTCTCCTTTATCCCCACTCAAACCTTCCTGAATATGTTATAATAATTGATTTTAACATTCTAAACATGACTCATCCCACCAGTTTACAATACTACCAATTATATCAAATTTATGCTCATAAATGGGCAATTCCAATGATTAGCGTAGGTTTCTAGAATTGGCACATAATCAATTAAAGAATTTCTCTGTTTCATAGCCTTTGGTGTCTTGATTCATTTTGTTCTTAACATCATGATTTGGTGCTAAATGAGTGCTTATTTTTCCCTCTTTTCACACACTTCCTCCCAGACTACTGTAGCCAGTCTGTCCCTGAGAAGACTGGTTCCTGTTCTACTGAAATGCAGGCCATACAAACTGTACAGCCCCTTCTCCCTGTGGAAGGTGGACTAATACTCCACAAAGCCAAGCCTCTCTACCTTACGCCACTTACCTATTACGTGATACACTTTCTTTGCTCATAGAGAAGGAATGATCTTCGAGAAGATCTGCAGGACATTCTCCTCCTTCCCTGAAGTCATCTAGAATCTGTGAGATACCCTGCAATGCAGTGTCATTACTGCTGATATGCACCATCACCGGTGGATCCATCCCCTTTGACTTCAGAAGCCTATCAAATCTTAGGGCAGGTCTACACTACGAGACCTAAGTTATGCAACTTAATAATATAGCTGGAGTTGACGTAGCTTAGGTGGATTTATTCCAGTGTCTACACCATGCTGGGTTGACAGGAGAAACTCTAATTTCTGGTGGAGTACCGGAATCGATGAGCGCGATCTGTGGTCGATTTAGCGGGTCTTCAATCCCCCGGTGGATTGATTGCTGCAGCGTCGATTCATCATAAGTGTAGACATGCCCTTAGAGTGATGATTCATAGCTTGATTCAGGGAAGACAGCACACCATTCTGTTGTCCATCTGTTCTTTGCAGAACATTCTTTCCATTCTTGTTAATATGGAATCCCCAACAAGAAGCGCCTGTCTTCCTTGGACAGTTGAAGATCTTTGAGGCAAGTAATCAAATTGAAAATAGTTTTTTTTAAACTAATCTCTATTAGTTATAATCTTTGCAGTTACTTGCAACAATACGTGAGAAATTCAGGAAGAAGTGTGATTTTTTTTTCAAGTTGGTGATCCTTTATCAGAGTACAGGTCATTTAATCTAATGGTAGAGTATCATTTTCTGATGGCTTTTGCTTTTAAATGATTAGGCTTAACAGGAGCAGATAAGTGGTGTACATTTTTCAGGGTGCTATACAAACATTAAATGGTATAGAATAAATGCACTGTTTGTCGAAATACTGTAGAACCAGTGTCCAATGCTCCCCAAGGCCCAAGTGTTACGAAGTTATGCTGTGAGAGGTATTTTCTCTTTTGATGGTATGGGGACTCCTTCATTGCTTCTGCTCAGTAGTGCTGCCTGGTGGTACACAGGCCACTCTGTTTAGCTGCTCATTAATGTCTCTGCCTGGACTGTCACTTAACTGAAAGCCATCTAATTATTACAGCGTTTTCTGTATTACAAGAAAGAAAGTTAGTGTTCCCCTTTGCTAGGGTTTTTTTCCCCTTATGAACAACATAATGCTAAAAACTGGTTTAGGCCCTCTCCTTCCTGAAAATACACAGGGTGTTGAATGAGGGTCCAGATGGCATGTTAATTATAAACATGAAGTGTGTGTGTATGTCTTTTTAAAAAAAGAGTGAAAGAAGAATTGGCTAGACCACTCCCAAGCCTCTCATTCACTTGGGGGATGGGGGGAAGATTTATTCATTGAGGCCTGTCCAAAATCTCACTCTTGCAGGGGAGGATAGACTCAGGCTGTCAGGCCCACCCCAAGTCTCCCTCATAGGGGAGATGGAGGGCTCCTTCAGGAAGAGCTGCCCAAATCTCACTCATTGGAGGGGAGACCCCTTTCAGTCAGACCCTCCCCACGTCTCACCCACTGGTGGTAGGAGGGAGACTTCCTCAGGCAGTTTCTGAGTCAGGCAGGGGAGGTTATGTCTGCGGGCGGGGGAGAGAGGAGCGTTGCTCTGTATGCTCCAGGAGCATCCCCATGTCTCATGACTTCCACCCAGCAGCTGGAAAGCCCTCTGCCCCCTTAGTTCCCCTCCCCCAGCAGATGAAAAGCCCTGACCTGCACCATAACTGTTTCCAGCATAAACTAGCCCATCCTGGTCTAGCAGAGTTGGTGCTGCTGGGGGAACAGGGAGAAGGGGAGTGGCTGAAGCCTTGTGGGGGCTGGGACAAGGCTTGATGTGTGCCAGCCCCTGGCAAACCCTCTTGGACTCCTGCCTCAGCTAAATCCGATTTGCTGTTGTGCTATTGCTAAGTGACCCCCCTCTCCATGGCTCCAGCCATTGGGTAGTTTCATCAGCAGCTGGGCTATGATAGATGAAGGGCTCAAAAGGGGCTCGGCTGCATTTCATGCAGTGGAAGGTCCCTCAGCACTTGGCTTAGGGTTACCAACTGCTCAGCATTTGACCAGCTTGGCCATTTTTTTAATGGATTTGCCAGTTGCCACAATAATAATTTAATCTGCTGGGTTTTTTATGTGGGTCTAAAGAGTTGCATTATCATCACAATACACCAGGATATCTAATGTTAAAAGTTTATGTATCCAGCTAAAGATGCAGCAGTGTTCCCATTTCCACACTTTAAGTGACAACAGATCAAAACTATTGAAATTCAGTGCTGTCTGCCCACCAACATGCAAATGCACGCGCGCATATGTGAGAGGATTTGAGTCACGCGAGTGTGAGGAGATGTGCAATGTTATCAATCTTATCGATATGTGTTATCTCTCCATAGGTGGCTGTTGAAGGGGGCGTTGTGGTGTAGTCTTGTGGTTGAGGTTGTGACAGGCTTGCCTTGTGGGGCGGGGGTTAGGGTTGCCAGGTGTCTAATTGAAAAGGGACCCTGGCAGCTCTGGTCAGCGCTGTTGACCAGGCCCTTGAAACTCCGGTCCCAGGCGCAGCAGGGCTCAGGCAGGCTTCCTGCCTGCCCTGGCTTTGCGCGGCTCCCAGAAGCAGCCGGCATGTCCGGCTCCTAGGTGCAGGAAAGACCAGGAGGTCTCCGTGCGCTGCCCCCGCCTGAGCAGCGACTCACACTACATTTCAAAGGTGGTAACCCTACCCTCTTCATGGGTCTGGCTCCAGCTCTCCGGCCCCCTCTGCTCTGTGCTCTCTTCCTTCAGGGGTCTGGCTCGCTCTGCCCTTCGTGCGACTGCCAGGGCGTAGCGCCTGCCCCAAGGGGGCTCAGGGCTCGAGGTAACCGCCAGATGTTCGGCCGCAGGAGGCTTCACTTAACGGAGTCCCCCACCAGGGGCCGCTGTACACGTGTCCCAGCGCTGCTAGGGAGGGTAAAGTGCTATTTCTCCTCCCCCGCCCCGGCGCAGGTTCCCTCCGGCTCCCGCCACCGGGGCGGCTCATGTTCCAACCCCGCGCTGGCGCCACGCGGGGCAGGGAACGCTCTCACCCCCCTTGCGCGGGGCAGGGAACGTTGGAGACCGTTGGTCACTCGTGGGCCCCCAGGTTGGGGTTACTGTCACGCGCGGGTTCGGCCCGTGGTGACGTCACCGGTCGCGCCCTAATCTCACTTAGTCGGCGTTTCCCGCCCGCGTGCAGCAGTTTGAGCTCAGCCCAGTGGCTCTACCCAGTCGGTTAGTGACCAGCAAGAGGAGCGGCGGCAGTGAGCTCCGCTGCTGGGAGCTCCCGCTAGCGACGCCTCTTACGCCCCGCCCTGCCCCATGTTCGGACCTGATAAGCAGTCCGGGCAGCCGAAGCTGGACGGCGGTGGCAGGTTTGGGAATATGGCGTCCGTGGGGGAATTTAACTCGTTCAGCGCCAGCATGCCGGCCACCAAGGTGGAGCTGTCTGTGTCCTGCAGGTAAGCGAGCGGGGTTAGACGGTGCGAGGCACCCGCGGGTGCCGCCTTGCGTGGCGAGTCGGGTGTGAAAGCCCCGTCTGGTGCCCTGGGAGGATGGGGGAGGGGGTCCGACGTGTCTGATCCAGCCCCCTTGTGCTTTCTCGGGCTGGGGTTGTGCGCTCCACTCCCGCTGTGATGAGCGGTGTGGGCGGAGGGTCGCTTCCCTCTGCGGGGTGGGGTGGGTAGGACGGGGACTTGGGGAGCAGGCGGAGTGAAATCCCTAACGCTGGGGACCGCACAAAGGAGAGTTGGTTTCGGTTCCCTTTCGCAAGCTCAGTCTGGAGACACTTGTCTCATCCGTTTCTTCTGGGAATCTTCCAGCTGGGAGAAGTTCGTAAATCCTCATGCAGAGGGGTGGGTCAGACACCAAAATCTGGTAACAGGCTCGTTCCCTTCCTGGGAATCTCCGATTGGCTCTGGTGTTCTGGGCAGCGCAGGGAGTGATGGTAAATCCGTAGAGAAATAGTAGATGGGGGATTCCCCGTACCAAAACGGTATGGCAACCTGGGCCACTGCCTCAACTTATTCCCTCATGGGAGGGCTGCGTGTGAGGCAGGCATCTTTTTTTAGATCTGTTCCAAACCTCTCACCGGAGGAGGGGGGAGGGAGAGAGAGAGACTCGAGGTGGGTTTCTGCGGTCAAGGAGTATTTCATCAGTCAGGCTGGCACTTATCCTCAGACCTCTCCCCAAGTCTCATGAGATGCGGAGAGGAGGGACAACCCCTGTCAAAACATTGTTTAAAGGCGCCTTCTGAAACTGTTTCCAAACCTTAACAGTCCAGCCACACACTCCGTCCATCCTTGACTATGAAGTTAACGGTAACTAACAAAAACCTAACTAATGATATTTTACTTGCTCATCAGAATTTACTCGGCCTGGGTGCTTGTGGGCAAGTAGAATGTTCTAAGTTTGGGAAAGATTTCCCACCCCCACAAAAGATGAAGAATTTTTGCTTTGTGTGCAATGAGACCCTCTACCTAGTGTTTAGAAATCTCCTTAAAACTGCCCAATCGACTGTAGATAAGCAGCCGCCATAGCTGGTGTATTTGGCAGCTTTAATTGTTAGTGTTGCTTCCTGTTGGGAAATGAAACAGTTTGCTGAGCCGTTGCCAGTGACGAACTGTACTACTAAAATGTCACAGGCTGTATCCTCTCTCTGTTGCTCCAGAGGTGCTGGGGTTACCACGGCCACTCCTTCAGCAGTTTTGAAAACAGAACAGCTGGTCCTGCAACTCCCTTCCTCAAAGTAAACCTCGTAGCTGTTTAAGGGGAACATTTTGAATAAGGATAAATGGAATGAGAAGCACTATATTCCTCAAAAAGAAGGAGTACTTGTGGCACCTTAGAGACTAACCAATTTCAAGTACTCCTTTTCTTTTTGCGAATACAGACTAACACGGCTGTTACTCTGAAACCTGTCACTATATTCCTCGATTTCCTGATAGCTTTTCATCTGCCCAGCCAAGCACTCCCCACCCCCCAGCAAAACGTGCTTGTTTATTGTTAGGTTGTCCACCTCCTCCACCAATACTTTTGTTTAAGTTGCCTCTTGTCTTAATATAAAATTACAAGGTGTCTTGGACAGGAATGACCTTCTTGTTAATTTTTTGTACAGCACTGTATAAATTGATTAGGTACCCTAGCCACTGTCTGTAATACAAATAATAAAAAAGGCTGACGTCCTCCACTCTCTGTGTAGAAGAGGGATGAACTTATTTAATGGGGGTTGGTTTTAAGACTCTGTAAAAGTTCTTCCTTTTGGGATGAAGTTTTTTGTATTTTGAAATTTTCAAAGTTTGTGACGCCTCAGAATACTGAATTTCTAGAAGTCTCCACAGAGTTTCTAAATAGAACCCAAAGGGAAACTGGACACCACACAAGGCATATTATTGTTTAGAGAAAAACAGGCGCTAGGATTCAGGAGTTTTAGTTTTAGGGTTTGGTTTTGTAAGTAAATGCTGTGATATTATCTGACATTTTGTGGTATTTTATACTTTTTGACTCAGTTTTGTTTGTAATGAGAGAACACCTCTTCAATTCAGATTGCTTGGTTTACTTTTTTATATTTTATTTCAGATTTTCAGTACTAAACTTGGCAATAAATAGAACAGTACTGTTATGAAACTTGTGTCGAAGAAAATAGTACTGATGTAAAATAGTATATCCAAATCTAGCTTATAGAGAGATACTATTTTTTTTAAATAATCAGTTCAAGAAGTTATTTAAATACTATAACTCACTTAATACGATTGTCTAAAATACTGGGTGTTCATGTCTGTGTACATGCTGTAGCTAGACAGAGGAAAACAAAACATTCCATGGGTTCATGCAACAGAAAGAAAAACAAGGTTGTTCAAACAAAACTGGCTTCTCATTTGACTGTTAACTCCTCCTAGCTCCTCCTCTTCATTCCTGTGTTATGTCTGTCTTGTCAAATGTTAATGTCTAAATATATGGGAATTCCCTAAGGGAATTTCCTTTATAATGCAAGTGGTGAACTGCACTTTTTTTTTTGATTGGCAGCAGAAACATGTATTAATATCAAAATGGAAAATGAATGACTTTAGGAAAGACACTAATGAATAACACATGATTATGACTCATCTGCTTACACATTTATTGGCTAAAACCTCAAAAGAAATAGCATTCTAATAAAAATATGCAATATGGACAGAAAAATAAACTATGCCAGTTACAGCAATAAATGCTTCAATCGTTCAATAATTAGCAATTACATTTGTTTTTAGAAAATTTCTGCCTTCATTTATAGTGTAGTACAATATCTTAAATGATGTAATTATTTCATTATGAGCCATAGAACCAGTATCATCACTAGGTGATGATACTGATTATCAGCTAATAAAGCATTAGTTTGTGCTTGTCTGTTCTTAAATTCCAGCTACATTTTCCACTTCCTTTTTGGATGTCTATAGGAACCATAGAACACTGGTCCATTTATCATTTGCTGACTGGTGTAACTGGGCTGTCAGTGGAGGCAATGTGGTCTACTAGTTACATTAATAGACAGGGAGTGAAGCAACATGGGTTCTATTCCTGACTTGACCAATAATTCATTCTGTGACCTGTGCAAGTCATTTCACTACTACTTGGTGCTTCAGTTTCCCCATCAGTAAATTGGAGTTAATAATAAAACTATGTTCACACACAAATGAAACCTCTGACTTCAAGAGATTTAAAAAATGAGTTAGACCACTCGAGAAACCATGTGACTTCCCCCCAAAGAGATTATAAAAAAAAAGATAGTGCCCTTCTTCCCCCCCCCCCACCCCAATTTTGTCTTGATTTTTGAATTCCCTCTGCCTATCACATGCATGTGTGACAATTGGTATTGCCCACTGTCCCAAATTTATTTGGCAAGGTGATTTTTGGCCCTTGATGCAGGAATAAGTTTGCCAGGTTTCCAGTTTTCAAGTGGAACACCAGGTCGAAAAGGGACCATGGCAGCTTCGGTCAGCACCGCTAACTAGGCTGTTAAAGTCCAGTTGGTGTGGGGCTGGCAGGCTCCCTACCAGGTTTGCACAGCTCCAAGGAAGCTGCCGGCATGTCCCTTTGCCTCCTAGATGTAGGGGTGAGCACGAGGGTTCCACACGCTGCCACCACCCTGAGTGCCGGCTCCGCAGCTCCCATTGGCCGGGAACCTCCACCTAAGAGCTGGAGGAACATGCCAGCAGCTTCCTGGGAGCAGCGTGAAGGCTAGACACCTAACCTGCCTCAGCCTGGTGAAAATGAGTGAGTGAAAGTGCGGGAGAGCAAGGGTGGGGGGATGGAGAGAGTGGGGGGCAGAGCCTTGGGGAAGGGGCAGGGCAAGGGTGTTCTGTTTTGTGTGATTAGAAAGTTGGAGGAGCTCTAACCCCTACATCTGTCTGTCCCCTGTCCAGCGATTAATCCTGCTCCTCCTTCCCCCAGTTCCTGCGTCAGTTCTGCTCATTTGTAGCCCCAGGACCCATACGTTCTGCCCTCTAGCCTCTCCATCAATTCAATGTTCCACCCCATCAGTTCTGCCCTCTACCTCATTTCTGCTCTTCCTGGGGTTTTTCACTTCTCTCTCCTAGGCCTAGGAGTGGGGACTACAGCAGGGTCCCCTTCTCCCCCATTCCAGGCTGGGGCAATCGGGAGGATTAGCTCTCGTGCTTCTTCACCCCTTTATCCTGTTCCCAAGGTGCATGTTGCAGTGAGTGGAGAGAGGACCAGAGGAGCCATCCCCATTGTTACAGGAGGGGATGAGGGACGGGAGCCGACCTGAGCTTCTGAGCTCTTTCCTTCCCTTCCACACCCAACCCCCCCCCCCCCCCCCCCCGCTCCTGCACACTGAAGCCATTTTCAACTGGTGGAAAGAGGGAGTGGGGGGTGAGAGCTCTTCGTGCAGCAGCTCCGACTGGTTGCTCTGCCCCATGAACTGAACTTCTTTCCCCCGAAGCAACACTCAAAAAAAGTCAGATGGCTGGAGTGTCTTGCTTCATCATAAGACTTGCTACATCCCTGGCCAAATCCAGACACCTGTGGATAAAATGGCTCATCTCTTGGCATTGATTTAGTATTGATTTTACAGTTATTTCTTTTTTTGTCTACAATGTTTTGTCTGATTTGTATGGCTATAAAATGTGAGCATAGGCATAGTCTTACAATTGTTGGAGAAGCAAGAAGTCAGAATGTTTTTCATTATTATTATTATTGATTTGCATTATCATAGTGCCTAGCCTAGGAGCCCTCTGTGTTTGTGAAGTGCCTAGAAAAACAGGGTCTTGGTCCATGACATTTATTTAATGTCAGATAATTAAGGAAAGGGCCAGAGTTTCTGTGAACTTGATAGAGCACAGTATGTCTGTGGGTTTCCAATCCAGGGAGATTCTAGAAGTCTGCAGGGGGATCTATCCAGGAAGCACCAAAATAATTGTACTTTTAAGTTTAGATACTGACTTCCAAAGTTTTAAATACTTGGGATTTTTTTTTTTTTTGGTCTCGTGTTTAATGTTTGTGTTGGGATTTTCTGTGGTCTATAAGTAACTTATAGATGTTTGTTTAGTTGTGATGTTACATATATTAAGAAGAACTTATTTGTGGTACATTTCCATTTGTGAAATATGGTACATCTGGTATGTAGCTGATGAACTGCATTGAAAAGCAATGTCTTGCAAAGTCCGGGGGCAGGCGGTGGGGGTGACATCCTTGACCTACTCTACGTAAGGGAGTGCACCACCTTGACAGCCTCAGTTCCTTTGCCACTGTCGCAGAGAGCAAATGGAACTTGCCTTTGTTACCTCAGGCTAGCTCTTCCTTTAATCTGATTTTAATATTTTCTTGTAAACGTAAGTTGAGTAATATAGGATAGTTTAGTCTAGAGCCTTCCTTTTTCCTGGGAGCCATTGACCTCTCACCAAGACTTCACGGGGTTTATGAGGGTTTCAACAGGTACACCTCCCTTGGGGTTCCATGTTATTCCCACTGCTTTCAGCGAGAGGGAGTCTGTCTTATGGTAGCTGGATGCATAGGCACTGACTCCATGGGTGTTCTGGGGATGGAGCACCCACAGGAAAAAAATGGTGGGTGCTGAGCACCCACGGACAGCTCCCCTACCAGAACCTCCCCCTCCCCCACAGCACCTTCTGCCCACCAGCGGGCCCTGCCGATCAGCGAGTTCCCCCCCCCCCCACCTTCCAGTGCCTACCATGGATCAGCCGTTTCACGGCAACAGGAAGTGCCGGGGGGAGGTGTGAGGGCACATGCTAGGGGAAGGGGGTGGAACTGGGCAGGGAAGATGTGGGGCGGAGCGGGGGTGGGAAGAACCAGGGCGGGGTGGGACTTTGGGGGAAGGGGTGAAGTGGGGGTGGGGCCTGGGCAGAGCTGAGGGGGAACGCCCCCCAGAAGATTAGAAACTTGGTGCCTATGGCTGGATGTCAACTTCTTGATACTGCCAGCGCTTCAGTCACATAAGCACTCTCCTCTGAACTTACACCAGCCCTCAGTTTGCCTTACAAATTAACACTAAGTGCACCCAGTTCCGAAGTTCCCCATAAGTGTCCCTCTGTTAGGGTGACCAGATAGAAAGTGTGAAAAATCGGGACGGGGGTGGGGGGGTAATAGAAAAAAGCCCCCAAAATTGGGACTGTCTCTATAAAATTGGGACATCTGGTCACCCTATCCTCTGTAGTATCTAGCCCTGATCCACTGGACACTCACAGAAATTACCAGATAAGCTGTCCCCAAAGGAACGCAAGCTTGTTCGATTCAGCTGAGTATAATCTCCAATGTAACAATATAGCACTGTAATCTATTTATAGTGAAAACAAATATAAAGTATCAGAGGGGTAGCTGTGTTAGTTCTATATCCACAAAAACAATGTTGAGTCTGGTGGCACCTTAAGCAGATTTATTTGGGCGTAAGGTTTTGTGGGTAAAACAAATATAAAGTTTTATTAACATCTTAATATGTAAGAGATCGCAAGCAAGGATAGTCAGAACACCACGTTACAAATAAAACAAAAGGTATAACATGCTTCTTACATTCTAAGCTTAAAATTAACAGGCTAAGCCCTTGTCTAAAAAAGTCTGTCTTGCCCAAATGTCCTTTATGGTGCTTTCAGCCAAACCCTTGTTGAGATCCCATTTTCATGACTGTAATTGCACTGTTCAGTAGTCCCCAGATGCAGGATAAAACAGGGATCCTTTTGCCTTCCTATTATACCCCAGAGTTGATTGTCTTTGCACCTCAGGGACAGGACAATGCCCTGTGGTTCAGTTTCCAGCATCTTTCCATGTTAATTTAACATCCTTATGTTGACTGAGGTAAGCAGTGTCAGGATGAGCTCCACCCTGACATCTGGTGGTGAGGTGTGGCAAGTTGTGGAAAAGAACTTCAGGGGCCGATCTCATTTGCATAGGCACACCCACCCCGCCTAGAATGAGGCCATAGCTGCCCAAACGGTCACTTTGGCTGCTGTGGGATCCCCAGTGTTTCTGTTATTGGGGCAGGAAGAATAAATTGTTATTACCCTGATTATGGGAACTGTGCTTGGAACTGTACTTGGCCTTTTGTTATGATGGAGGGACTCACCATCAACTAAGGAGCACTCGCTAGGCAAGGGTCATGGGTTCCAAAACTCTATGAATGGAGAGAGGCTGGGGACAAGTATTAATACTTGGTGGCATGGGCCCCTTGGTGAGGGCCTTACATGCTAATTGCACTTCCTCTTCTCTCCACTGTGGAATATCAGAGCTAATTCATTAGAAGTCTAGTTACAGGCTGCTGAGCTCACTTTGGGCTAATAGTGCACCAGCACTGAGGCTCCCCTACTACAAGCTGAATTCACCAAAGAGCTGATATCACTGAGCGTTGTGTTAAATAGTGGGGGAGCCTGAAGATATATTGTGGAGCAGTTTGCGGGATGGCTGGAGTGCCTTGTGGACAGGCTGGTAGAGCAGTTTATAGGATGGCGGGAGCTGCTGGTGGGATGTGGAGCAGTTCGTGGATCGGCTGGTGGAGCAGTTTGTGGGATGGCGGGAGCTGCGTGTGGGCTGCAGAGCGGAGCTGAGCGAAGCAGTTTGTGGGGCGGCTGGCAGAGCGGAGCGAAGGCCTTTGGAGCTGTGGGGCAGTCTGCTTCAGATCATGTAAGGTGCCTCTTACCTCCGCCCAGGTTGGGAGGTAAAGCTCTGTAGATAAACTTTTGAACTCTGGGGCTGCCCTGACCAGGGACAGAGACTTTTGGGTCATTGGACTTTTGGGACTTTGGGTGATTTGGGGTTGCTGGACTCAAGAACCAAAGGGAAAGGGCATGCCCCAATTTGCTTGGGGTGGGTTTTTTGCTCATGGGTTGTGTTATGAATCCTGTTAGTGGTGTTTCCCCAACATAATACCACATTGTTTCTCTCTGTTATTAAAAGGCTTTTTGCTACACTCAGACTATGTGCTTGCGAGAGGGGAGGTATTGCCTCTTGGAGGCACCCAGCGGGGGTGGTATATATTTGTCCCAGGTCACTGGGTGGGGGCTCGAGCTGGTTTGCATTGTGTTATTGGAATGGATCCCCTAGATATTGAACCCGGCCCTTGTTGCTGCCAACTCCGAGGGGCAGAAGGGTTACACTTAGAATGCAGATGTAGTTCCCATTGTGTTTTGTTTACTATACTTAATTTACATAAGAGTCCGGGATAGGTGAATAGATAGGTGCTTTGTCTGGCAGAAAACAGGGTGGATTGATTTTAAATCATGATTCAGATCACGAAGTGGAAAGCCTCTATTTCAGCGGTCCCCAAACTTTTGAGGGTTATGCCCCTACCTTATCCCTGTCATGTTTCTTCCCCCCCCCCCCCGCCCCCCAAGCTGGGGCAAGGAGCAGGCCATGGTTTGCGGGAGAGGGAAGGATGCGGACCGGTGTAAGGGGGTTGAGGCTGGGGTAGCAGCTGGGGGTGAAGTGGGGCTGCGGCCAGGGGCCGAGACTGGGGGTGGGGGCGGGAGTGGAGCTGCAGCCGAGCCGCTGTGGGGACTGGCAGCCAGGCCCATGGCCAGGTCCGGCACTGCTCCTGGCTTTGTCCCCTGCCCCGGCCTTGGGCTGGGAACGGCGCTGAGGCTGGAGGCTAGCACGGGACTGGGATTGGAGCTGTGCAGAGGCTGGGGACAGGGCTGGGAGCTGAGGGCAGGGAGGGGCTGGCTGGTGCTCCCTCCCTGCTCCTGTGAGGCTGGCCTAGGCCCCACTATGCCCCCCCCCCCGGACGTTCCTCCACACCCTCCTAGGGGGCCTGCCCCACACTTGGGGGACCTCTGCTCTATTTAAATCATTGATTTTTAGTCAGTTTTCCCATTTGTACTTCAGTTTTTTTCTAAAGAAAGGTGATTTTCTTCTCCGTTGATATAGCCATTAAAACATGTTGAGTTACAGCTAAATAGAACTCCTGTACCCAATAGAACAGGCCTTGGGTCTCCCCAGGATCAAAGCTTTAATACAGTACATGACCTATTGTGCCATATTTATAAAGCTTGACCTCAAAAGTTAGGTTCTCCCCCTCCCCTATTTCTTAAACAGATTCGAAAGAAAAGCAGCCCTTAACTCAGTTTTTGGTAGAGGCTCATGGATTGAACAAATTTATATGTAAATGTTTTAAGACATTAACATATTTTATATTACAGTCAGATTTCATTTTAAACAGGTTTTTTAAAAAGAAAAAATTTAAATTTAAATGACATTTAAAAAAAAAATCTTTAAATCATCCGGTCTAGCAGAGAACCTGTCAGTCAACTCTGCCAGGTTACATAGTTTTAAAGCATATTTTTAGTAGGAATACACAACTCCTCACACACCATCCATACATGCATCTCAGTGATTACGGTGACCAGTGTGTCACCGGCTTTCATTTGATACCTTACAATACAGTGCATCATTGCTGTAACGTCTTTCATTATTATGAAACTTCGGCTATAACAACCCTGGTCCCTGCATCCCAACTACAGTACAGTACTCAAAGCCAGAACCAGGACAGGGCGAGTGGGGCAGCCACTCAAGGCGCAAAGCTGAGGGGATGGAAAAATGAGGCGGAAAAATGGGGGGGGGGGAATAGTAGGGGATAGAGCCCTGCAGCAGGACAATACCATGCCACCTTTACTTCTGCACTGCTTCTGCTGGGATGCTGCCTTTAGAGCTGGGTGGCCAGAGAGCAGCAGCTGCAGAAGTAAGGTGGCATGGTAATAGTATTGCCATAGAAACTGGCAAAATTAATTGATTTTTTTTTTTTGTTTAGAACTGAGATTTAAATCAATGTTTGGAATTTTATTTTAATTGAAACAAAACTGAAAATTTACACTTCTAAATTTTTATATTTGACTGTTCCATTTCAGTTTGAGATTTGTGTTATTTTGTATTCTTCAATGAATTAACACAGAATACTGGAGGCATGTAATATTATTTTATTAATTAATTTAGCTAGCACCTTTGTCCGAGGTGACAAAAGTTAACTTACTCCAGCAGTTCATCGTTCATTTTGATTGTTCATTTGCTATAACAAACAAAAGGTTTGGATCCCAACAAGTAGTACACTATTTGTGTAAAAATACCGTGAAAGCAATATGTTAAGTGTAGTGAGATTGTCAGACCTGATACGAGTTGCTGACCCAAAATAGTAAACTTTTTGCCAGCTGGCACCTCTCTGTCATGGGCCTTCTGCCTGGCAGTCATACTGGACACTAATGCCCATGTGCAGTGACCTTTTGTGCGGGTGGGACTTACACAGTAACCCAGCATCTGACTTTCCCTTCCACCACAGGGAGTGAAGGTGTGGAGAGAGATTTGAGGTTCCATGCTCATCTAGCTTCTCAGTGCCTACAGCTTGATACTCCAGTGGGTCCACTGAGGGTTCTGAAACCAACCACTATGCTGTGATCCTTTGATATAGGACCCAAGATGGGATTTTGCTGTTGAGCCTCAGTGCTGTGTTCTATCACTGGCTCAAAATGGGAATCTCCTGTGTCTTATACTGAGATTGAATCCCTCACCTTGCTACTGCCACCAATATCCATTCTAGCACCGTGAGCTCCCTTCAGCGTGTGTGCCCTCACCAGCACCTATTCCTCACTTGCGTGAACACTTTTTACAAAGTGATCACTATGTCTGACCTTTTAGTCCTCATCCTCAAAAGGTAACCCACATATCACTTTCAAAAGACAAGCCTGGGAGTTTAAATTCATAATTTTAAAAATCCTGGACTGAATAGAAACTTTGGATTTATGATTACAATTATCTCTAACCCACTAACAACCCCCCTCACCAGCTGTCAAGGTTCCTTCCCCACTCTGAACTCTGGGGTACAGATGTAGGGACCTGCATGAAAAACCCCCTAAGCTTATTTTTACCAGCTTAGGTTAAAACTTCCCCAAGGTACAAACTATTTTACCTTTTGTCCCTGGACTTTATTGCTGCCACCACCAAGCGTTTAACAAATATAACAGAGAAAGAGCCCACTTGGAAACGTCTTTCCCCCCAAGCCCTACACCCCCTTTCCTGGGGAAGGCTTGATAAAAATCTACTAATTTGCATAGGTGAACACACACCTTGGATCTTAAGAACAATGAATAATCTATCAGGTTCTTAAAAGAAGAATTTTAATTAAAGAAAAAGGAAAAGAATCACCCCTGTGAAATCAGGATGGTAAATACCTTACAGGGTAATCAGATTCAAAACATAGAGAATCCCTCTAGGCAAAACCTTAAGTTACAAAAAGACACAAAAAACAGGAATATCCATTCCATTCAGCACAACTTATTTTATCAGCCATTTAAACAAAACAGAATCGAATGCATATCTAACTAGATTGCTTTCTGACTTTTTACAGGAGATGCTTTGTGAGGTATCATTTGAAAAGTCATAATTTGCTTAACATTGTTGTCCTGTTAAAACTTGTGCCTCAACACTGTATATGGAGTTATGAGATTTTGCTATAGGTTTGTTAATGAAACATATTGTGAGTCTGGGAAAAGCCCACAGACTAGCACCTCAGAAGTAATAAAGGCCTTGACTGTCAACTGTATGTACACAGAGGGTGCAAGCAAGAATTTGCAATTCATATGAAGGACTGATTGCAGGGCACATAGGCAATGGAACTGTCTAACCACTTGACACAGCAAGGATTTTTCAGCATGAGGAGCTGTGTTTTTTTTCCTTTTTATACCCCAACACACAAATTACCTCACTCCTCCCTCATCTCAACACCTGGAAGTAAGATTGTTTGGAGGGCAAAGAGTAGCAGTATTGAACTGTGGGAAGGGATGGTCCTAACTGGAAGGTTTTCTAGTTGGGATGAATTGTGAACTGTCTGCAGCATCTGGTTGGGTGAGAAAGTTGCTTGCTTCACATTTTAGTTAGCTTGGTGAAGCTTCAGAATTAGATTGGAATTTTTATCATTTTATTTCTTTTTTTAGTCAATTCTGACCTTTTATGCCTGTATCACTTATCACTTAAAAGCTATCTTTAGATAAAAGAACAGAACTAGATTATCTAAACTAGTATGTTTTGATTGAAGTGTTTGGGGAATCTCTATTCAGGTTAACAAAGGCTGTTACATATTCTTTACTCTTTGATTGAATGATGAACTAATTAATGAGCTTGCACTACACGGTGAGGGAACTGGACTATACAAGGCACATGCTTCGGGGGTGCAGTGCTATGACAAGGATATGGAGGTGTTCCCCTGAATTAGTTCATGAGTGACTGAGAGAGCATTCATGTAATTTCGCTGGGTGTGCCTTTATATGCTAATGGCTGTGTGAGCATGGCCTGGAGAGGCTGTTTTTCCATCAGCAGAGCCGTGTAAGAGGAAATCCTGGTATGACGTTATTGACTTGAACTGGGACCATATAGAACATTTTGCAACCAAAGTCCTGTAGTGGCACCAAATCTTGTATAAAGGGGGTCAAATGAGGTGTCTAAGATGAGGTTATGGTTTGCTGCTTATGATTATGCTATCTGTTTGCATGTATCATTTTTGTATTTAAAGATATAAGTATTTCAAACTTATGCTATGCTTCTGGGTGACACCCCAGATAAGTTGGTGTCAGCTCTGCCGAGCCTGCTGGATGGCCCATTAAGGACCATCAACTATACAACTGACCCATTCAGAGAAGGCAGACACGCCTTGGGACTCAGCAAGGTATGCAGGGACCAGCCTATGGACAGAACTCTGAGGTTTTTCCAGGCCATGTGATGGACAGCTTGTCTTTGGGACAAAGAAAGAAAGAGACCACATAGCAAGAGGATATAAAAAGCTGCTGCAGCTTCTTCATCTTGTCTTCAGTCCTGCTTCTTACCTCTGGAGGAACTTTGCTACACTGAAGCTTTGAACAAAGGACTGATGACCCATCCCAGCTGTGGATGTACTCCAGAGACTTGATTTGAACCTGCAGTTTATTCTGTCACTGCTGCAAGCCTGAACCAAGAACTTTGCCATTACTGTGTGTAATTGATTCCATTTAACCAATTCTAGGTCTCATCTATATTTCTCTCTTTTTATGAACAAACCTTTAGATTTTAGATTCTAAAGGATTGGCAACAGCATGATTTTTAAGATCTGATTTGTATATTGACCTATGGGATCGAGAGAACCTTTTTTTTTTTTTACTGGGGTATTGGTTTTCATAACCATTTGTCCCCATAATGAGGGGCACCAGTGGTGATCCTGGGAAACTGGAGTGTCTAAGGGAATTGCTTGTGTGACTTGTGGTTAGCCAGTGGGGTAAAACCAAAGTCTTCTCTGTTTGCCTTGGTGTGCATAGAAACCCCAGCCTTGGGCTGTAACTGCCCTGCTTGAAGCAATTTATCCTGAATTGGCACTCTCAGTTGGGTCCCACCAGAACCAGCATCGTTACACCTGGTCTTTAATTAAGAATTAAGGGGCACAGCTTTTCAAAAGTCCACACTGTACCCTTGGGCAGTGGTTCTCAACCAGGGGTCTGGGGTCCCCTGGGGAGGGGGGTTGTGAGAAGGTTTCAGGGGCGCCGCCAAGCAAGGCCAACATTAGACTCATTGGGGCTCAGGGAACGAAGCTGAAGTCCCAGCCCATGAGGTTGAAGTCCAGGGTCCTGAGCCCTACCACCCGGGGCTGAAGCCAAAGCCTAAGCAATGTAGCTTTGTGGGGGGGGGGGGCCCTCTGGCATGTCCCCTGGCAATTGCCCTGCTTGCTACCCTCTAATGCCAGCCCTGGCTTTTATATGCAGAAAACCAGTTATTGTGGCACAGGGGGTCCATGGAGTTTTTATAGCATGTGGGGGAAGAGGGGTCCAAAAAACAAAGGTTGAGAACTCCTGCCCTGGGGGATGTCACAACTACCTTTTCTGATGGGAAAGTATTCTGAATCATTCTACAGTTGCCCTCTTTCATGGAGCCCAAGATCAGAAAGGACCATTGTGATCTTCTAGTCCAGGGATCTGCAACCATTGGCATGCGGTCCGCCAGGGAAAGCTGCTGGCTGGCTGGGATGGTTTGTTTACCTGCAGCGTCCGCAGGTTTGGCCGATTGCAGTTCCCACTGGTCATGGTTCGCTGTCCCAGGCCAATAGGGGCTACAGGAAGCAGCGTGGGCTGAGGCATGTGCTGGCTGCCCTTCCCGCAGCCCCCATTGGCCTGGAACAGCGAACCACAGCCAATGGAAGCTACGATTGACCAAACCTGCGGACGCTGCAGGTAAACAAACCTTCCTGGCCTGCCAGGGGCCAAAGATTGCCAATCCCTGTTCTAGTCTGACCTTCTGTATAATACAGGCCATAGAACTCAAGGGCTGAGTCTGATACTACCCAAATAACAAGGAGGCCCTTAGAAATAATTTTCTGGGTCATGCTCAGTAAGTCCTCTGTCAAAACACAAGGGAAGGATTCTTCCCCTGTTGACCCGTGTTTAGTGAGGAAAGAGAGTATTAAAGTGTCTAGTCTGAAAATTGACAATGGGGAAAATGGCACCACCATATTAAGCTGGTAAGTAATATTTAATGAAATCTGAGATTCTGCAGGAGATGAGGCTCTCACTTGCTATCTGTGAGTGGATTTTAAGTTGCGTGTGAGGTTACAGGAGGAAAATTTTGTATTCTTCAGAGATGAAGTTAGTATGTATTGTTTCTCATTACTCTAAAATTTGAAATTAGAAAAAAAAAAACCTCAAATATGAGCAGGCTGAAATAAAATATGCTCAAATAAATTGGTTAGTCTCTAAGGTGCCACAAGTACTCCTTTTCTTTTTGCGAATACAGACTAACACGGCTGTTACTCTGAAACCTAAAACAAATGTTACCTTTATAATCTAGGTCAGTTTTTTAATCGGTCCGTGCATAATGTATAAATTACCCTAATGTATAAATTGTATAAATTAAACCACATAAAACAACATAGGGATCAGTGATTTTTATTTTATACTTAGCTTCAGCAGCTGACTGGATTAGTGAATACTGGTCTGATTTAATCAAGTGTGGTACAGTATCTTCAAGTTTTAGGCTAAATGTAGTATGATTATAATAGCTGCACAATTTAGGGAAGTAAGAGGTTTTTATTTTATTGGTTTGACTGAGGTTACACTACAGTAAAGCTAATAATTTCATTCACTAAGAACTATTTTATGTATGGAATAATTAGGCTAGTTCTTTCTGCTTTATTGTTACTACTCTTTAAATAGAACAAGAAACTTATTCGGATGTCTTTAACCCGCCTCACTCTTTCTTAAGCTGGCACCGCATACATCCAAACTATGTAGATGTTCTGGGTGATGGGCTCTCCCTCCCTCCTCTGACCTCCTGACCCTGTATCCTACTCCAGCCAGTGTGGATGGTTCTCTTCTTCTTCCTTTCAGGACTTTCATCACTGGGCCATAAACATGATACTACTTCCCAACTTGCAAAACAAAGAGACCTTTTCTTTTGAGGGTTGTCTAGATTAAACAAGTATTTGTTCTAGTCCTCAATTGATGAAGGAGAACTTTCCTCCCTCTTAAATACTCTGAAAGAAGATTCAGGTCAGTTATTCCCTAATAAAGGCATAGAGGTCTTCATTGGATTAATTAATTTCTCTCAAGCTGCCTGAGCAAGCAACTTAACCTCTTGTTCAGGATCCCCCTCAAGATGAGCCATAGGAAAGGCAGGTCTTTTGAGAAATCTGTAGATTTCACCCCTGCACATTTCTCTGTATGCTCCAAGCCTGAAAAGAAGTCAATCATTAAAGTATCTCTATATGAGATTATGCTGGGTTAAGGCCATCAGATTCTCTTCTGACCTGAAGATTGACTCCTCTTTCTTGTCCTTAGTCAGGTTCAGTCAAAGATGAGAGATTTTGATCCCATTTGATGAGATGGGCTCTCCAGAGGACCCAAAGATCAAAAAGTACCTATAAAGGTGCTGAAATTTTCTTCTGTTAGTACATGCAATGGCGACACAAAAAAGACTATCTGCTTAAATGGCCCTGTGTATCTCCACTTCCTCCTGAACTCTCAGAAAAAAGAAGCTCTGTGGAGATCAAAAGAGGGAGACCAAAAAGAAATTAGATTCTATCAATATGATGCTGGCTTCTTCTACAATAATTTCTTCAACATCATCAGATCTCTTCTCTATAATGCCCTGGCTTAAAGAAATGTGTTTTTTGGTTTCTGCATACTGATGCCACTTCCAAAAGCAACCTGGTTCAAGTATCCTGAGACGGAAAACAAAGAGTTAGGTGCTGCTGTGATCCATAAAAACCCCTGCTAAGCTGCCGCATAACTCTTTAGGCACTTAAATTCACTCTGCGGCTAGATTTCTGCTGTAAAAGTTCCCTAGGTGCCTAAGCTTCTGCCTCTAGATTTGTGCATTGCTGCCTGACTCGGGTCTCTGGGCACCTGTCTCATCCTTAAGCCCCAGGGTGATCTCCATACCAGTTGAAGATGTGATGCTCCACCTGTTTTTGTCTGTGTGGGCCAGTCGGGTAAACCTAATCAATCTATAGTCAACAGAGTAAAGGACGATAAGAAGGGGTTTGTAAATTGTAACTGGGAAGAATTTTTTGTTGGTCCATTACTAGATGGAAATTGTGGAATAGTCAATAATGAAAAGGCACAAGTGTTCAATAAATATTTTTGTTTTGTGGTGGGGGAAGAGGAGAAACAGATGATGTAGTCCTATCAGATTATGATTGATGATGAAGAAATGCTTTCCATTCCAATAACAGTTCAGGAAGATGTTGAATAGCAGATACTAAAGTTAGACATTTAATATCAACAGGTCCCGGTACCTTGCATCCAGGAGTTGGCTGAGAAGCTTGCTTCACTGTTAATGTTTCTTCCCCCCCCTCCGCCCTTCCTGATAACTCTTGGAACACTAGGGAGGTTCCAGAAGAGTAAAAGAAAGTTAATGTTGTGCCAAGTATTTAAAAAGGGTAAATGAGATGACTTGGGTAATTATGGGTCTGTTTCCATGACAGTGATCCTAGGCAAAATAATGGAGTGCCTGATAAAGAATTAAAGGAGGGTAATGTAATTAATGCCAATCAACATGAGCTTATGTAAAAATAGATCCTGTCTAACTTGATATCTTATCAAAAAAATATCAAGTTTGGTTGATAAAGATTAATAGATTTAGACTTCTGTAGGCCATATGACTTTTTGATTAAGAAATTAGAACGATATAACATTAACATGGCATACGTTAAACTGATTAAAAACCGCATAACTGACAGGTTTCAAAATTTAATTGTAAAAGGGGAATTGTTGAGTGAGGGTATGTCTACTGCGGTCTCACATCGATTAGTTCTTGGCCCTATGCCCTTTAACTATTTTTATCAATGACTTGGAAGAAAACAAAAAATCATAACTAAATAAATTTTGCAGATGACCCAAAATTTGGGGTGGGAGGTAAAGAGGAGACCAGTATTTTTCATCACTAGGAATTTTTAAATCAAGATAGGATGTTTGCCTAAAAGATATGCTCTGCCTAGTTCAAACAGGCATTGGTTTTGGGAAGTTCTGTGGCCTGTGTTATGCAGAAGGTCAGACTAGATGATCACAGCAGTCCTTTCTGGCATTAGACTTTATGAATACTTACACCTTACTGGTTTTAAACAAAGTTACAAAAAAGACTTGCATTTTTACGGACAGTTTGATAAAGACCTTTTGCTCACTGTGCAACAGTAGTCAAGTAAATGTTAGACTATGTACTTAATGGAATAGGGAATACTATGGAAATGTGATTTTCAGTTTATTAAATCAGTTATGTAACCTCACCTAGAATACTGTGTTCAGTTCTGGTCACTCAATTTCTATAAAAGATACGCACTAGAAATAGAAGCGGCTTAGAGATGAGTTGAGAAAATTGAGATGAAAAGAGGAGACGTAAAAATGTAGAAAATAATGAATGGCATAGAAACAGATGACCTTAACTCTGCCCTATAGCAACATGAAAGAAGATCAAATATGTCTTAAATAATTAGTTTAATTGTTGACCACAAACCTAAAATTCCATAATCATAAAGCTATTGCACACAATTGCTACAGTGGAGAGCTAATATAAGTGGGGAATAGTTCTGCTATTGTGGGGAACTTTTCTGGCTTCTGCACTACCCCAGTGAAGTGGGCTAGCGAAAGGATCTGAGTCCTCTCTCCCACTTCCTTTACCCAGTGGTCTCCCTGCCCTTGAGGACTCCCCTTCCACTCTCCTGTTTGGCAGAGTCCTCGTAACCCCAACAAGGCTGGGCCCAGAATTCCTGGAGGGCTCGATTTTCCCCCCCCCCAACCCTGCTGTGGTTACCTAGGACAGGGGCTAGGGTGTCCCCACTCCAGGGTACTCTGTCTGCACTGGGCACTTAGAATCATAGAATATCAGGGTTGGAAGGGACCTCAGGAGGTCATCTAGTCCAACCCCCTGCTCAAAGCAGGACCAATCCCCAATTAAATCATCCCAGCCAGGGCTTTGTCAAGCCTGACCTTAAAAACTTCTAAGGAAGGAGATTCTACCACCTCCCTAGGTAACGCATTCCAGTGTTTCACCACCCTCTTAGTGAAAAAGTTTTTCCTAATATCCAATCTAAACCTCCCTCACTGCAACTTGAGACCATTACTCCTTGCCCTGTCCTCTTCTACCACTGAGAATAGTCTAGAACCATCCTCTCTGGAACCACCTCTCAGGTAATTGAAAGCAGCTATCAAATCCCCCCTCATTCTTCTCTTCTGCAGACTAAACAATCCCAGTTCCCTCAGCTTCTCCTCATAAGTCATGTGTTCCAGACCCCTAATCATTTTTGTTGCCCTTCGCTGGACTCTCTCCAATTTATCCACATCCTTCTTGTAGTGTGGGGCCCAAAACTGGCCTCCTGACTCCCTGATTAGCCTGCTTGCCCTGTCATTCAGGCTGACTTGGAGCATTGGCCTCTCCCTATTGTTCCTGGGGACTATCAGTCTCAGGGTCCTGATTTCCCATAGACCCTTCCCCTTTTAGTACTGGGAGCTAGCCAACCAACCCCCCCCCCCCCCCCCGAATGTTAGTAAGTACACTAAGGTGTACACTTAGTACACTAAGGTGGTTTGGTATCCTGATTAAGGATTTCCATACCCCAACATGTTTGGATTTCTTCTATATTTAATTGTGAATTTTAGGGATTTATAACACTTGATTTTTGGGATAATTGAAACACCTGTAATGTATTCTACTTTATTTATTGGTATGTACTCCCAACCTTAATGCCATTTTCATATAGTTTGTCTTGACATGTATAACTGTTAGTTGGGAGGAAATTTTCCCTAGGGGGCAGATTGCCCCGTAATTGTTATTACAGAGTTTCTTGTAACTTTTTCCGAAGCAGCTGGTATTGGACATTGTCAAATATAGGGTATTAGACTTTGATGGGCCACTCATCTGATTCAGTATGGTAATTATGTCTGAAATTACTATCTGAGTGTACATATGTGGATAGTGTTCATTTTAATCCTAATGAAATAAATTAAGAATGATCAAATGTCATCACAAAGCCTAATACTGGAGAGAGTTTAGGATAAGAGAAAGGAAAGAGGACCACTGTTACTCAAAAATAAAAAATCCATTTTAATTTTTACTGGTTACTTCAGCAAAATACAACACTGGAAGAACTATAATTATTTAAACTGAAAGAAGAAACAGTAGAGCAGTATTAAGATTGACCACTTCCTCTTTACCCATGCTATTTCTACACTACCCCACAGCTGGGACTACGGGATGTGAAAAGCAGTGTGCACCAAAGTACTGCTCTCTAACTCCCCAAGTGGATGCTGTGGGTACAAACTAAAAAAGAAAAGGAGTACTTGTGGCACCTTAGAGACTAACCAATTTATTTGAGCATGAGCTTTCGTGAGCTACAGCTCACTTCATCAGATGTTTACCGTGGAAACTGCATTTCCACGGTAAACATCTGATGAAGTGAGCTGTAGCTCACGAAAGCTCATGCTCAAATAAATTGGTTAGTCTCTAAGGTGCCACAAGTACTCCTTTTCTTTTTGCGAATACAGACTAACACGGCTGTTCCTCTGGTACAAACTAAGTTTCCTAGTTTGCATTAATGATAGTTTAACTATAGTGAACTGTATAGTTACGCAATTACTACATTTGTAGGTAAGATACCAAGTGTAATCAAATAATGAGAGCTTGGACACAGAACACTTTACTAGAGGGATCCAGGGCCAAAAGACTGTTTTAGCCTGGAAAGATTAGGTTGAGCCTAGAAGCTTGGTTTAGGTAGAGATCTACCCAACTTGAAAGATTTGTTCTAAACCTTGGGGGTGGGGGGTGTGTTACTTTTAGCTTAAAGCTGAAATAATAAACTCGCAAATTACCATGACAGTTTAAAGTTATTTCAGTTCCTGTGGGATATTACATTTAAAAATATATTTTTAATGATAGAGTGTTTTGCTTCTTTACCCTTTGTGGTAGTTGAGTCTACAATCTACAGTTTATATGCACCAGAATTGTGTGACAAACTGAAAAGTGTAACGTTTTGAGATTGGCAGAATACTAGCTCTGAGTAATTCTGATATGCATAAGAGATGGAGGAGAGCCAACTGTGTCCCCTTATGTTCCTTAAATAAACTGTTTTTAATCATGTATGCATTGTAGAGGCTTTCAATCAGAAAGAAATTATCATTGTTTTCTTTGAGATCGTCTTTCTCTGTTTTAGTAGCAGTGTCATTTATCTGTCTTTCTTTAACAGAAACCTTTTGGACAGAGACACATTTTCAAAATCTGATCCAAGTAAGTAAAAATCTTTTATTATATTTATTTGTTGGACTGGATAAACTGCAGTGTAAAGATGTCAGGTAAACCTCAAGGGGAATTCAGCCCCTAAATCAATTCAGTTCTTGTCCCCTCAGCAGAGACTTAACATAGTGTAATTGTAACAATGGTTTTTGTCATGTAGACAGTTGTATGCTAGGAAGTGCACTGAGACTACTGAACTCATTTCACATAGGCTACTGAATAGTCATTAGCTGATAAATTTTCGTTACTACTGATGTGAACCACATTTTCGATGAGTGACATAGAATTTAAAGGTTCTGTATCCCATTACAGTTTCTTGAGCTATCTAGTCCATTTGAAGAAGATTTAAGGTTAATTTTTTTTTTTTTTTTTTTTTGCTGGGAATTAATAAATGCAGAACTTCCTGTTTTTTTTTTAAAAAAACAGTCTATTGTACTTTTCACATTTTTCCAGGCTGCTAGGCAAACTATGTAGAAACCTTTTTAAAATCTCCTCTTTCTGCTAATGCTCCTAATGAATAGAATTAATCTTAAATCTAGAGCCAAAAGATGAGAAATAAATGCCATTTACTTTTGTGTTGATATATTAATATGCCTTGGGTCACTGGGCAATGTCACATCTTGATTGTAAGCCCTCCAAGAGCAGATGTGAAAGATCATAGACAACTCCTCGATTAATGTAAGAATGCAGCTGTGCAGAGAACCATGTTGCTGAACGTGATCTTGGCAGGATTGCCCTTGGCATGAAATTCCTGGCTTTGGTCCAGCATGGATACCTTCTACTCATAGACTGTAAGGTCTGAAGGGACCATTATGATCATCTAGTCCTGGGGTTCTCACAACAAATTTTTTGGTGGCCTCAGTGTGCGGCCACCAACTCTTGCTAGTGGCTGCTTTGACAATTTTTCCTAAAATACTTCAGGAAAAACAAATACAGTCGTGCATATACATGTCCAGTCATAGTAATTTATTTATGTAGGGGTGTTTTTGCAGACTCAGTAATAACATACAGTTGTCTCTATTTACTGGACCCAAACAGAATAGAAACACCAGATGCTTTGCATGTTCTTGTCTTCTTGTTGTTTGTTTTTGTTTTGTTTGTTTGTTTGTTTTTAGACTTGCTGGCTAGTAAGTCCACTTCTGTGAAAAGTGATATTTGAATATTTAATATCACTTTTCACAGCAGAGACTTGTTAGCTAGCTGAGAGGCAGTGAAAAGCGATATTAACAAACATGCAAATATCTCTTTTCACAGCAGACTTACTCAGCCCTGGAAAGCTGGGGGACAAATTAAGCCTTGGATGGGGAGATGGGAGGCAGTGGGGGCCAAGGATGATGGGGTGAGGGACTGGGGTGGCAGCAGGAACCAGAGGCGACAAGGGGTGTGTGTGTGTGTGTGTGTGTGTGAGCCTGAAGCCCAGTGGCCTGAGGGAGGAGACTGCAGCTGTGCAGCCAAAGCCCGGAGCCTGCCGACACGTGACCAGAACCTGCCGCCTGCCACACCAGGGCTGAAGCCGGAAGCCTGAGCTCCACCGCCCTCGGGAAGGTGGGAAACTCACACCGGCTGCCTGCTCCTCTAATGTTTGTGGCTCAAGAAGGGGGCAGGACGCAACCTCTCCTTGCTGACCCCTCTTCCCCCCAGTCACTGCCCAGGAGGCTGTGGCGTCAAGAAAAGCCCCTGATGGCCGCATGCGGCCACGTTTGAGAAATGCTGATGCACATTGCAGACCACAGAACTTCACCCACCCACTCCTTTACCCCTAACATCTGGCTGAGTTACTGAAGTCCTCAAATCATGGTTTAAAGACTTTAAAGACTAAAGCTCCATAGAATTCACCATTTACACTAGTTTAACTCTGAAAGTGATCTATGCCCCATGCTGCAGGGTCTCTGCCAACCTGACCCAGGGAAAAATTCCTTCTCGTCCCTAAATATGGTGATCACTTAGACCCTGAGCATGTGGGCAAGACTCACCAGGCAGACTCCTGGGAAAGAATTCTTTGTAGTAACTCAGAGCCCTCTTCATCTGGTATCCCATCTCTAGCCGTTTGGGAATATTTGCTAAAAGCAGTCGTTGATGGGCCACCTGCTATTGTAGGCAGTCCCATCATACCATCCGCTCCATAAACTTATCAAGTGCAGTCTTGAACTCAGTTAGGTTTTTTGCCGCCACTGCTTCGTTGGAAGGCTGTTCCAGAAATTCACTCCTGTGATGGTTAGAAACCTTTGCCTAATTTCGAGCCTAAATTTGTTGATGGCCAGTTTATGTCCATTTGTTTTTGTGTCCACGTTGATGCTTAACTTAAATAACTCCCCTTCCTCCCTGGTATCTATCCCTCTGATTATATTTATAAAGAGCAATCCTATTTCCCCTCAGCCTTCTTTTGGTTAGGCTAAACAAGCCAAGCTGTTTGTCTCCTCTCATAAAGTAGGTTTTCCATTCCTCGGATCATCCGAGTAGCCCTTCTCTGCATCTGCTCTAGTTTGAATTCATCTTTCGTAAAAGTGGGAGACGAGAATTGCATGCAGTATTCCAGATGAGGTCTCACCAGTGCCTTGTATAATGGTACTAATGCTGCTTCTTTGAGGCATGTCCCTGTGGGTGCTCCACTTTAGGTGTCTTGGCATGTTGCATTTGTAATCAGAGATTTGTAGTAGCAGTGCCTGGTTGGCCACGCCCGCGCATCAGCCATCTCGCACTGTTCAGAGTGGTTGTCTACTGTGCACAGCCAATAGTCCCCCAGTTTCTTCTCTTCCGCGTTTGCCTTGACTCAGAGTGACAGCAGCGCCTTTCTTACCTTAGATAGCTCAATAGTTTTCTGTTTTTCCTGGTATTGTTAGCCTATCGTTTAGTTCTTTATAGCCTATATTTTATATTTTACGTAGTTTTTCTTTATTAAAAAAAATTTATACCTTTCCCCTTCCCTTTCACCCTACCTCTTCAGCGGGTCCATGGCTTTGAAAGACAACGAGAGAAACAAGAACAGGCTTATTCCTCTTCTTTCTCCAAAGCAAGTACCCTTTCTGGCATGCCCAGCTCTCCTGGATCTAAACACTGCTTGACTTGCAGACTTCTGATACCAGTCTCAGATGGCCACTCAGTGTGTCCACTGCCTCGGTGTGACACACATTGCTCAAAAGTGCCACACTGCAAAGTGATTGCTAGGACAAGGAAGGCCAGGGATCTACAGTTGAAACTCCTAATGATGGAGAAATCCCTCAGACCAACCTCCTACCCTGAGTCCAGGATGCCTCCTGGCCAATGGTCGCCAGCGGCAGTGTCTGATGGACTCTACTTCAAAAACGGCTGCTAAGGAGCCTGGTCCCCAAAAGGCTACCAAAAAGTGGTCTCACTCATCCCTACAATGAGATTCGCCTAAAAGAAAGTGATCACTGAGTGAAAAATCTGCTCTGGTACTGACTGCACCGAGAGCGCCAGACCATGAGGCAACAGGAACGTCTGGCACAAAGACTTCCCAAGGAGCTAAAGACCGTATGCCGGCAAGCTCTCATGGAGGTATGCACACTAAAGCCAAACCTCCCAGCTCAGCACTGATGGAGTCAAAGAAAACCTCAGCACCGAGCAGGGCAGTGGTGGCACCTGTTGTACCTAAACAACACAGCAAGTCATCGGCACAGACAGCTCTGACCCTGATTCCTAGTCAGTGCATGCTGCCTCCCCTGGCACCAGTCCTATGGTTCCACAGCAACTCATGAGACAGGTGGACCCGATAGTTGCTTCAATGCCTAGGGCTCCCCTATTTGGTACCAATGGTATCCCAGCTAGACCAGGACCAAGCCTGGTGTCCACTCCCAGTGGGTCAGCCCCTCCCCTCTCCAGCGATGAGGAAGAAGAGGATGACGCAGGGCTATATATCCCTCGCCACTCCTTCCCTAAATCAGGACACTCTCAGCACCAAACATCTTCAGGCATACAAGGCTGGCAAGCTCAACCATGGGTACGCCTCCTATGACCTTCCCACCCAATTGGCCGTACTGGGATCCCTGGGCCATATATACGTCCCAGAACCTCAGCCCCCCCCCCAACCCAACAAGGTCCAGAACAACACGGTCCCCTTCACCAACTGTCCCAGCACCCTCAGATGCAGGATGAAGAGCTCGAGAAGCCTGAGGACAAACCTGAAGGTGATACCCTGCCACTCACCCACATTTTTGTCTTTATCACCGGACGAAATGGTAATGCCACCACCCTGCACTTTGGGGGATGATTTCCAGGACCCTATTCAAAAGGGTAGCAGAATCTCTGGACATTTCCTTAACCAGAGCTACCAGAAACCCAACACAGGCTCACAGATATACTTCGGGCATCCCCAACAGCAGAGATAACACTGCCTATTAATGACTCCATAATGGACCCTGCAAAAATAATTTGGCAGACTCCCACCACAGCTCCTCCCTCGCTGGTGGTAGAGGTGGTTAATCAAAGGGGGAAAACACCACCAGTCTAGAATGACCCCTAGTCCTCAGCTATGCTGAAGTTCCGCATAGCTAACTTTTCAGCCTTGTTGGCAAAATATACACATAATCTGTTCTCCAAGACGTCAGCTTTTATTGAAAGTCTGCCAGATGACAGAAAAGAACTGCAGAAAGCAAACATTTCTGAAGGTGCTCTCACTGCCAGAACAGCCCTGCAGGCCTCTCTCGACTCTGCAGACACAGCAGCACAGACCATTGCTATATCAGTGGTAATGTGCCGGGCATCCTGGCTCCATCTCTCCAGGTTCCTGAAGAAGGTTCAAGCCACTGTCGAAGACTTACTCTTTGAGGGGCAAAAATTGTTTGCAGAAAACACCATTGTGTCCTTACACACCTTAAATGACTCCTGGGTGACCTTAAAAACCCTGGACATCTATGTACCTGCAAACAAAAAGAAACAAGGCAGGTTTTACAACCAGAGATTCTGGGCTGTCCCATACTCCCAGCCCCAAAGACGGTATGACCAACAATGTAAATGGAGACAAGACGCCAGCAAAACTGAGAGAAGCCTTCCATGTCTCAACCATCCACCTCCAGACAATCATTTTTTGAAGATGTGGTCAAGGGCACGAGACCTCCACACTCTTTGATTCCGGAACCATATCCCGTCTCCAGCCCATTTTGGAGACAGTCTGTCACTATATTACAAAATCTGGAACAACATCACTACAGACAAATGGGATGTGGAAATTATCCAGCAGGGTTACTCCATCCTCTTTATTTCTATTCCACCTACCCACCCCCGTTCCCCATCCCTCTTTAGGGACCCCTCTCACGAGCACCTGTTACAACAGGAAATAAACCACCTCGTACAATTAGGTGCTGTGGAACCCGTACCAACTCAACACACGGGGAGAGGGTTTTATTCCCATTACTTTCTTACTCTGAAAAAGACTGGAGGGTAGAGACCCATCCTGGATTAACAAAAACTCAACAAATTCGTGAGAACACAATGTTTCAAAATGGTGATTCTAGCCACAATAATTCTGGCATTAGAGATTGGCTCTCAGCCCTCGACCTCCATGTTACCATTCACCCGATGTACAGAAGGTTCCTGAGATTCAACCTAGGGAATCAGCATTTCCAATACAGAGTGCTACCCTTCGGCCTATCAACCGCCCCGAAGGTTTTTCCCAAGTTTCTTGCTGCTGTTGCAGCTCACTTCCGCAGCCAGGGTGATAATTTTTCCATACTTAGATGACTGCCTGCTCAGGGCACCAACGCAGCAGGCAGTGATAAACGCCACACAGACCACGATAACCCTGTTCGTGGACCTTAGGTTACAGATAAATGTGCAGAAGTCCACCATGGTTCCTGTCCAACAGCTGGAATTCATAGGAGCCTACCTTGCCTGTCTCACAGCAACAGCGAGCTTACCCCAACAATGCTTCCTCACCTTAGCCAATCTAATTGCAACAGTGATGGACCGCCCACAAACGTCCTCTAGAACGTGTTTACAACTCTTGGGGCACATGGCTGTGACAACGTTTGTCGCAAAATATTCCAGGCTCCACACGAGAAGCTTACAGTTCGAAGCCAGGCCTGTATATATACCTCACAGACATTCTCTCAACAGATGTCTCACGATGCCCCACAGGGTAAACCACAGAACTTCTGCGCAGATCTCCTTTCAACAAAAAGCTCCGACTATAGCAATCATGACGGACGCTTCCATCATGGGATGGGGGGCACATTTACATGACAATACGATCCAGGGCCACTGGTCCCCAGCAGACTCTAACCTGCTTACTGGAGCTAAGGGCAGTCTGAAACACTTACGAGCACTTTCTCCCTTTAATCCAGAACAAGACCATCAAGATCCTTATGGAAAATATAGCATTTATGTTCTATATAAATCGCCAAGGGGGAGCTTGATCATGCCCCTTGAGTGCAGAGGCAATACACCTCTGGAATTGGTGCATCACTAACATAGACGTTTTGGCATCCTATCTGCTGGGATGTCAGAACATAACAGCGGACCAATGAAGCAGGGACTTCTCACAAACCCACCAGTGGGAGATGGATCCCGGAACTCTCACAGCCATATTCAGATTATGGGGGTTTACTATTATAGATCTGTTCTCAACAGCTCAGAATGCTAAGTGCCCACAGTACTGCTCCTGAGCTGGGTTGGGACACCACTCCCTGGGCGATGCTCTTCTTGTAAAATAGGAAGTGCCACTATTGTATGCATTTCTGCCGATCCCACTACTGAGCCAGATCATTCACAAGATCAGGCAGGACAAAACCCGGGTCATTCTTATTGCTCGCACGTGGCTCAAACAAACGTGGCTCCCATACCAGAGACAGATAGCAGGGAAATAAGCACAGACTGGTGGGAGCGCATAGTGTTGCAGGTCTGGGATGATTCCCAGTGGCTGCAAAACTTTCTCATGCATAAGGGCACTTTCATGGAACTTTGTGACTTGCTTTCCCTGCCCTGAAGCGAAAGAATACCAAGATGAGTGCGGCCCTCACAGCTGAGAAGCAAGTGGCCCTGTGGAAGCTTGTAACGCCAGACAGCTACCGATCAGTCAGGAATCAATTTGGAGTGGGTAAATCTACTGTGGGGGCTGCTGTGATCTAAGTAGCCAACGCAGTCACTGAGCTGCTGCTATTAAAGGTAGTGACTCTGGGAAATGTGCAGGTCATAGTGGATGGCTTTTCTGCAGTGGGGTTCCCTAACTGGTGGGTCGATAGGGATATGCGTTCCATCTATCTTGGGACCGGATCACTTCGGCAGCCAGTATGTAAACCTCAAAGGGTACTTTTCAATGGTGCTGCAAGCACTGGTGGATCACCAGGGACGTTTCATCAACATGGGATGGCTGGGAAAGGTGCATGACGCTCGCATCTTCAGGAACTCTGGTCTGTTTGAACAGCTGCAGGAAGGAACTTGCATCCCAGACCAGAAAATTACCGATGGGGATGTTGAAATGCCTATAGTTATCCTTGGGGACCCAGCCTACCCCTTAATGCCATGGCTCATGAAGCCATACACAGGCACCCTGGACAGTAATAAGGAGTTGTTCAACTACAGGCTGAGCAAGTGCAGAATGGTGTAGAATGTGCCTTTGGACTTTTTAAAAGCTCTCTGGCGCAGTTTACTGATTAGGTTAGACCTCAGCAAAACCAATATTCCCACTGTTATTGCTGCTTGCTGTGTGCTCCACAATGTCTGTGTGAGTAAGGGGGAGACGTTTATGGCAGGGTGGGAGGTTGAGGCAAATTGCCTAGCGGTTGATTACACATAGCCAGACCCTAGGGCGATCAGAAGAGCACAGCTGGGCGCTCTGCACATCAGAGAAGCTTTGAAAATGGGTTTCATGACTGGCCAGGCTACGGTGTGACAGTTCTGTTTGTTTCTCCTTGATGAAAACCCAACCCCTTTGGTTGACTCTACTTCCCTGTAAGCCAACCGACCTCCCCCCTTCGATCACTGCTTTCAGAGACAATAGAGTCGTCATTGTTTCAAAATCATGCATTCTTTATTAATTCATCAAACACGGGGGGGAAAACTCGCAAGGTAGCCCGGGTGGGGTGGTGGAGGAGGGAAGGACAAGGCCACACTACAGTTCAAAACTTGTGCAATCCTCTGGGGTAGAGTGGCTGGGTGCCTGTAGCCTTCCCCCCCCCCCATGTTCTTGGGCATCTGGGTGAGGAGGATATGGAACTTGTCGGGGAGGGCAGGCGGTTACAGAGGGGCTGCAGTGGCGGTCTGTGCTCCTGCTGCCTTTTCTGCAGCTTCACCAGATGCTTGAGCATGTCAATTTGCTCCCCCATTAGGCTCAGCATTGCATCCTCCCTCCTCTCATCGTGTTCATTTAACGCTTTCCTGGATTCTGCCATTGTTTGCCTCCACGCATTCTACTGAGCTCTTTCAGTGCGGGAGGCCTGCATGAGCTTTGAGAACATGTCATTGCGACTGCTTTTTTTTTTTTTGCCTTCTAATCTGCGCTAGCCTCTGGGACGGAGATGATGGGGGAGCGTAGAAACATTTGCAGCTGCGGGAGGAAAATAAAGGGAGAGTAGTATTTAAAAAGATACATTTTAGAGAACAAAGGGAAGGCTATTTCACACTGAATCAAGCGATTCACATTACATGGCACATGTGCATCACCACCCCCCTCTGTGGCTAGTTTCAGGGAAGATCCCTCTCAGCCAAACGCAAACAGCTCAGCATGAGTGGGCCTCCCCACACCATGTGGCAAAGGCTTTTAGAGTACCTCCAGGAGAGCTTCATGGGGATGTCCCTGGAGGATTTCCGCTCCATCCCCAGACACGTTAACAGACTTTTCCAGTAGCTATACTGGCCGCAAATGCATCCCAAGTCTTCAGGGCAAATTAATCATTAAACATGCTTGCTTTTAAACCCTGTATTATATTTACAAAGCACCTCTGGTGAGTGTACCTTTCTCCAGCTTCATGGTCCAGGAGTCCGCCCTGGGAGGGTTGGGAGGATATTGGCTCCAGGGTGATGAACGCTTCCTGGCTGCTGGGGAGAAGGGATTCTCCACTTGCCTGCTGTGCGCTATCCTCAACCACGTCGTTGTCCTCCTCCTCCACAAAATCCTCATCCCTATTGCATGAGACTCCCCCCTTGCAGGTGTCCACGGACAGTGGTGGGGTAGTGGTAGGGGCCCCCCCTAGAATTGCATGCAGCTCTTAGAAGCAGCGTGTATGGGGCTCTGACCCAGAGGAACCATTTGCATCCTTTGTTTTTTGGTAGGTTTGCCTCAGCTCCTTAACTTTCACACGGCACTGCTGAGTGTCCCTGTTGTAGCCTCTGTCCATCATGCCCTTGGAGATTTTGGCAAATAAACTGGCATTTCGTCTTTTGGAACAGAATTCTGCCTGCATGGATTCAGTACCTCCCATTCAGTCCACGCTGGAGCTCTTTTGCAATTCTGGGACTCCATGGTCACATGTGCTGATCAGCTTGCCACGCTGGCCAAACAGGAAATGAAATTCAAAAGTCCCTGGGGCTTTTCCTGTCTACCTGGCCAGTGCATCTGAGTTGAGAGCGCTGTCCAGAGCGGTCACAATGGAGCACTGTGGGATAGCTCCCAGAGGCCAATACTGTCGAATTGCATCCACAGTACCCCAAATTCAACCCAGCGAGAGACTGGCTCTGTGCGTGGCATATTGTAGTCCCTTGCATGCCTATAGGGATGCATCTCAAACACCAGCAGTATCTCTAATTTCCACTTCACCAAAACATACTGTTTCTACAGGTAGGCAAGAGTAGGTAGGATATACAAAGTCAATAGATTCCTTCCTTAGGATATCTACAGACATGCACAGTAGGAGGTAAGGTTTTTTAGCTGAGTTGTGCCTAGGAGTGTTCTATATAATCGAGTAGACTAGGGGGAATAAACTCACTATATGCTATTGAAGTTCAATTCCAAGCCTTCCTACTTTAGGTTGGGATTAGCGTTTATGAATCAAGCAGATCATCTGCTGGCTCCAGCAGATGTTCTGATGATGATGTGGATTTTGGGCCTAATTGCCATAACAGTTGGTCCTTGTTTGGGGGCAAGTGCTTCAGGTCTTTATTGGATAGGGAACTCAGAACATAGATATGTTTGAGATAACAAGCAACTTCTTTGTTTTCCATTCTGAGATGTATGATAGGGACATGTATTGTTAGTTCCAGTAGTTTTCTGTATATTTTTATGATAGTGTGTAACTTTAGAAAATATTTTATTCCTGCCTGCTCCTCTTGCTTGTGTATCTAATTTCTTATTACTTAATCTTGTCTATTCTAATGTTCATTGTTAATCTTAGTCTATTTAAAAGCCCCTAACTATGTCTTCTGCAGCAATTTGGTGCCTCCAAGGACTTTGAACCCACACCTGAGAAAAGACAAATCTGCCTTTTGCTATCCTCCTGAGTATTCTCCCAAATTTGGCCAGGTTGAGATTTCTCAGAGGTTTATAGTTTGTACTTGCTCAGAGACTTCTTAGAGCTACAGAGATAAGAAGGACTTTCTGTAGCATCAACTGCAGAGGAGTGACAACAGGCACGAGAACTGACAGCAGGGAGATTCTCCCTGTGCTCTCAATGCTCCCCCTGCTGGTCCCAGGCAGGGTGGAGAAGATGATTGCCTGACTCAAATGCAGGAGGGGCAAGAACTGGATCTGGGAGAGAGGAGCATATTGGAGCAAGGTGTGTGTGTGTGTGTGTGTGTGTGTGTGAGAGAGAGAGAGAAACTGGGACTGGTTGGAGAGGGGGGGAGCTTGGGGGAGGGGAGAGGATTAGATGAGTGGAGACTGGGATGAGGAGTCAGGGTGGAGAAGAGATAAGATTGGGATGAGGACAGGTTGGAAGGGATGGGGTAGAAGGTATTGGTCTTGGAGGAGAAAGGGACAGAGAGATCTGTGATCACTAGCACACACTGACAGATCTCAGGATAGTGTTTCTTCAAATTCCTTCCAGACATTGCCGCAGGGGATTCCTCCAGATCACTTATGAAAAGGAGCGTTTCCAATAGAAGGCTTTCCTATCTAGACTGGCAACACCTCAAATATTTATGAAAATCTTAGTAGTTTTCATTGCATCCCTAATTCCAAAAGGAGTGCATTTCTATCATTTCCTGAAAAGCCTCTTTGAGGGAGAAAAGAGCTCTCAATACTGAGGCAATGATAAACTTCAGTCCTGTGGCTTTGTTGTAATTTGTGAGTATAATAGGAATTACCTGGTGTTACAGTCCTGGCTGAGCTCCTCCTCACCGGGCAGCTGTTTGGACTGATTCAACTGGTGCATCCATGTGCTTCTGAGCTCTTCTGGCTCTGGGCAGACTCCAGCCACAGACTCATACATAGACTTTTTTCTGGTACTACTTCTAGGAAATAGGACCCTGTGTTCCAGCTGACCTGGACTCCAGGACTGGTGTTGAACCCTCCCAAGTCTTCCCAATCAAACAGACCTTCAATCCCATGGGTAATCCAGTTGATAGCTTAATCCTTCAGGAACATGGGAGAGTTGAAGCAAGTAATACAGAGACTTTGCAAAGGGATTTCTAAACTGAATATACTTTATTCATGGAAAAATTACAAGAGATGCAAGCAGTTTTATTATATTGACTACATTTGTGTAAGACCCCTGGCTAAGGTTCTTCAACACTCTTGATCATTGTTTGGGATTTGGTCAGTCTCTTTTCAGTTCCACAGGACTCTGCTCCCTTCCTTCCTCCTGGCTGGTCTGGCCATCTTAGAATCATAGAATCATAGAATATCAGGGTTGGAAGGGACCCCAGAAGGTCATCTAGTCCAACCCCCTGCTCAAAGCAGGACCAATTCCCAGTTAAATCATCCCAGCCAGGGCTTTGTCAAGCCTGACCTTAAAAACCTCTAAGGAAGGAGATTCTACCACCTCCCTAGGTAACGCATTCCAGTGTTTCACCACCCTCTTAGTGAAAAAGTTTTTCCTAATATCCAATCTAAACCTCCCCCACTGCAACTTGAGACCATTACTCCTTGTTCTGTCATCTGCTACCACTGAGAACAGTCTAGAGCCATCCTCTTTGGAACCCCCTTTCAGGTAGTTGAAAGCAGCTATCAAATCCCCCCTCATTCTTCTCTTCTGCAGGCTAAACAATCCCAGCTCCCTCAGCCTCTCCTCATAACTCATGTGTTCCAGTCCCCTAATCATTTTTGTTGCCCTTCGCTGGACTCTCTCCAATTTATCCACATCCTTCTTGTAGTGTGGGGCCCAAAACTGGACACAGTACTCCAGATGAGGCCTCACCAATGTCGAATAGAGGGGAACGATCACGTCCCTCGATCTGCTCGCTATGCCCCTACTTATATATCCCAAAATGCCATTGGCCTTCTTGGCAACAAGGGCACACTGCTGACTCATATCCAGCTTCTCGTCCACTGTCACCCCTAGGTCCTTTTCCGCAGAACTGCTGCCTAGCCATTCGGTCCCTAGTCTGTAGCGGTGCATTGGGTTCTTCCGTCCTAAGTGCAGGACCCTGCACTTATCCTTATTGAACCTCATCAGATTCCTTTTGGCCCAATCTTCCAATTGGTCTAGGTCCTTCTGTATCCTATCCCTCCCCTCCAGCGTATCTACCACTCCTCCCAGTTTAGTATCATCCGCAAATTTGCTGAGAGTGCAATCCACACCATCCTCCAGATCATTTATGAAGATATTGAATAAAACCGGCCCCAGGACCGACCCTTGGGGCACTCCACTTGATACCGGCTGCCAACTAGACATGGAGCCATTGATCACTACCCGTTGAGCCCGACAATTTAGCCAGCTTTCTACCCACCTTATAGTGCATTCATCCAGCCCATACTTCCTTAACTTGCTGACAAGAATACTGTGGGAGACCGTGTCAAAAGCTTTGCTAAAGTCAAGAAACAATACATCCACTGCTTTCCCTTCATCCACAGAACCAGTAATCTCATCATAAAAGGCGATTAGATTAGTCAGGCATGACCTTCCCTTGGTGAATCCATGCTGGCTGTTCCTGATCACTTTCCTCTCATGCAAGTGCTTCAGGATTGATTGATTCTTTGAGGACCTGCTCCATGATTTTTCCAGGGACTGAGGTGGGGCTGACTGGCCTGTAGTTCCCAGGATCTTCCTTCTTCCCTTTTTTAAAGATTGGCACTACATTAGCCTTTTTCCAGTCATCCGGGACTTCCCCGGTTCGCCACGAGTTTTCAAAGATAATGGCCAGTGGCTCTGCAATCACAGCCGCCAATTCCTTCAGCACTCTCGGATGCAACTCGTCCGGCCCCATGGACTTGTGCACGTCCAGCTTTTCTAAATAGTCCCTAACCGCCTCTATCTCCACAGAGGGCTGGCCATCTCTTCCGCATTTTGTGATGCCCAGCGCAGCAGTCTGGGAGCTGACCTTGTTAGTGAAAACAGAGGCAAAAAAAGCATTGAGTACATTAGCTTTTTCCACATCCTCTGTCACTAGGTTGCCTCCCTCATTCAGTAAGGGGCCCACACATTCCTTGGCTTTCTTCTTGTTGCCAACATACCTGAAGAAACCCTTCTTGTTACTCTTGACATCTCTGGCTAGCTGCAGCTCCAGGTGCGATTTGGCCCTCCTGATAACATTCCTACATGCCCGAGCAATATTTTTATACTCTTCCCTGGTCATATGTCCAACCTTCCACTTCTTGTAAGCTTCTTTTTTATGTTTAAGATCCGCTAGGATTTCACCATTAAGCCAAGCTGGTCGCCTGCCATATTTACTATTCTTTCGACTCATTATCATCCAGATGCTCATTATTCTGGATGGGGAAGCTGCTGCTCAGGGTAGACCTTGTCCTTTTAAAAACTTCTATCCTCCTTTCATTTGACCCTCCTTGTCCATCTCTTAAGGCCCCATCAAGTGATTTAAGGTCCACCATCAGGTGATCTGTTGCTTGATTACAGTCCACCCTGAGTCCTGACTGGAAAAATTTTGGTTTCTTGCAACTTTGGCCACACTCTTTAGCATACCCATTTAATTGCCAGAGCAAAGTCATTCAGTGGTTATGACACTTTATTGATTAGTACTGTTTGTATTGTATCTATACCCCTTGGAATTATCATCCAAGATGGAGGTAAAAAGAGAACCAGGAAGACACAGCATGGTCTTACAGTCAAAAGAATGCTAACAAAACAAAATGCAGTTTGTAGCTGATATAGATACCTACAAACATGTACTGAATCTTCACACTTGGTCTAGCTTCAAGCTCTGCTTCTGCCTTAGTTTGCCTTCCTGTCAGATAGTTTCCCACCAGTTTCTAGCATGACTAGGTTGCTGAAGCAACTTAGCCCTCCATCCAAGTCATGACTTCTTCTGGAGTCTATTAAAGTCCAAACTGAAACAGAACCCAAAGATTCCATCCCAGACTCTTTGTTGGGCATAGCCCTTCCTCTCAGGGTCTGTCCTCTGCACACAACAATCTGTATCCCTTCTCCTGAGATCAGCTTCTCGTTTTTTCTGGGCGCCAGTCAGTCCCTTGATGCTGGCAGGAGTGGCTATATCACTTCACAAGATGGCAGCATAGGGGGAACCCACATTCACCCAAAGAAAATAACAGAACGCCACTAGCCATCACCTTCAGCCCCCAACTAAAACCTCTCCAACACATCATCAAGGATCTACAACCTATCCTGAAGGACAACCAATCACTCTCACAGATCTTGGGAGACAGGCCAGTCCTTGCTTACAGACAGCCCCCCAACCTGAAGCAAATACTCACCAGCAACCACACAACAGAACCACTAACCCAGGAACCTATCCTTGCAACAAAGCCCGTTGCCAACTGTGCCCACATATCTATTCAGAGGACACCATCATAGGGCCTAATCACATCATCCACACTATCAGAGGCTCGTTCACCTGCACATCCAACAATGTGATATATGCCATCATGTGCCAGCAATGCCCCTCTGCCATGTACATTGGTCAAACTGGACAGTCTCTACGTAAAAGAATAAATGGTCACAAATCAGACATCAAGAATTATAACATTCAAAAACCAGTTGGAGAACCCTTCAATCTCTCTGGTCACTCGATTACAGACCTAAAAGTGGCAATTCTTCAACAAAAAAAACTTCAAAACCAGACTCCAGTGAGAGACTGCTGAATTGGAATTAATTTGCAAACTGGATACAATTAACTTAGGCTTGAATAGAGACTGGGAGTGGATGGATCATTACACAAAGTAAAACTATTTCCCCATGTTTATCCCCCCCACTGTTCCTCAGACGTTCTTGTCAACTGCTGGAAATGGCCCACCTTGATTATCACTACAAAAGGTCACGCCCCTCCCCCCCCCCCCCCCCCCGCTCTCCTGCTGGTAATAACTCACCTTAAGTGATCACTCTTGTTACAGTCTGTATGGTAGCACCCGTTGTTTCATGTTCTCTATGTATATAAATCTCCCCACTGTATTTTCCACTGTATGCATCCGATGAAGTGAGCTGTAGCTCACGAAAGCTTATGCTCAAATAAATTTGTTAGTCTCTAAGGTGCCACAAGTACTCCTTTTTGCGAATACAGACTAACACAGCTGCTACTCTGAAACCTCTACTATGGGTTCCTTCCCTCAGTACCTAAATAATTGACATGTCTCCCCAGTAACAAACTACTCTGTTTTTCATCCCATGGTGTCTTTCTGTATGTTCAGCTTGGTCTTTAATGGAAGCTTCCCAGGAATGACCATAGGTTGCCCTTTTATCTCTCAATAGGCCTGGTTTAGCCACATGCTTCTTCCTTGTCCCATAATCCCTACGTTCAATCCCTTGATCTAGGAAGGCAGGTTATACCGGTCACAGGGAGGGCTGAGCCTCAATCCCAGATCACCCTGAGACTGTGTGTGGGGAAATTACTAAATTCCAACTCAAAAGTTCTAGTATCTTAGAGTCCGAGTGTAAGACTAGTTTGACCTCCTCTATATCACAGGCCACTAACATCACCCAGGCAGCCACACACTAAACCCAACAACCAGAATTAGACTTAAGTATTACAGCACTCTGGAGACTTAACTATTGTGTGCCACAGACGAAAAACAGGAGTGACTGTGGTGCACCAATACCTGAGGCCTTTGCAATGGCAGGGGCATTGATCAGGTGAGATTAAGCCCAGACGATGGTAGCATGTGACGTGCACCCCATGCTGCAGAGGACAGTGCGGGAAGAGAACCTCAAGGTCATGGTCAGTCTGACTTGGGGAAAATTCTTTCCCTACCCCATATAGGGAAGTTAGACCGTGAGCATCTGAGCAAGAACTGACCAGCCAAGGACCTGAGAAAGAGAACTCTTGGTTCCACCTCAAACTACCAGCCCACCTCCTCCAGTATCCCATCTCCAGCTGTGGCCATCTCTGATGCTTCAGAGAAAAGAGACTTCAACAACAACAACAAAAAAAAGGCAAACACAACCCACCAACAGCCCAGAATACACCAGGGAAAAAATTGCCTTTGTGACCTATACTGGTGACCACACCTGGATGCAACTTTAAACCACCAGAAGAAAAGCTTCCATCTCGGAGGAGATATACGTGAGGATCATGACAGCCATTCAATAGGTCTTAATTCTTGCTTGATAATGCTAAAGTTTGTTCCCCCAACCCCCATGAAGCTAAAGGTAAAGATGGTATATGCATTGAGTGTGTCTTATTCCGTATGACGATTCTGCAGAAGTTTCTCCTTTCTGTGGCCACCTTTTCCCCATGTAACCTGGATGCCAAAGTTGCAAATTTGAATAATGGTCATTCAGGTCCTCAGCTGATCAGTGTCCAGTAAACCAAAAAGAACAATTCTGTTGGACATGAATTTGTTTGAAAAATATGTTCCTCAAATAAGTTTACCTCAAGTTGAAGCTACATCAATAGGTACTCTTAAAAAAGGCACATTAACTATCCACTATGCTCAGAATGCTAGACAAGATCAAGAGTAAGATTAACGTGGTAATGATGAGGAACTTGATAACAGGTGAATGTGAACTACCAAGATGGGAAGAGATGATATCTTTACAAAGAACCTGTATATCAGTACATATGAACAGAAAAGAACATATATCTTTCTGAGCCTGGTCAAAGGACAAATGAACATCTTGAATATCTGAGTTTATTAAGTCTGTACCAGGTAGACTGGGAGGGATGAAGCCTTCGCAGTTTAGTATTTCAAGTAATAGTGGCCAGATTTTGAGGCCAAAGGAAATGCTAAAGTCAGAGCTGGCTTCTGCAGTTGTAAAGGACAAGGGACAATTAGCTCTAGATCAGTGGTTTTCAACCTTTTCATTTGCAGACCCCTAACAAATTTCAAATAGAGGTGCCAGACCCCTTTGGAAATTTTAGACATAGTATGTGAAGCCTCAGGGTCCGGGGACCACATGTTGAAAATCACTGGTCTAGTGGCACTGTACAACAAGTGAAAAGTCTCCTTTACATATGCCACATCTACTTCTGGCTAAAAGAATCTAAAACAATATGAATAGATCAGTAGGCATTCTTGGAGCCCTCCCCCAACTCCCAGCTGAACAAGATTCCCTTTGTTCTCCGACTTAAATATGCATTCTGCTCTTCCTATAACTTCCCGTCCTCAGATATCTGATTCAAGGGCCCTTTGTACATCTGGAACCAGGAAAGCTTTCTCTGACATGATGGAGACTGAAAGGGTAGCAAATGACGACAATGGGCAACTGATTAAAATTTGGGCCTTAAGAAAACATGTTATTGAAGGTCATACTATCAGTTTTTCTCAAATTCAAGCACTCATGCATTGGAAAGGGAGAACCTCTGTGAAGAAGGCCAGCATTACTCATGTTTTGTACTTCCTACAGGTCAGACTTTCCATGTATTTGCTTTCAGATTACAAGAGTGCAAAACATGTTTTATTCTCATTCTTACATTTTAAGACTTCCATAAGCAGCAACTCTCACTGGGCCTTTGCAAAGTACAAGGATGTTCAACACTGAAATTTTTGTTTTGGTGTTTGAATCTCTGGAGTTGACATCATTGACCACTTCTACAAAGTTTCCTTTTTAGTGATGGTAACCTCAAAAAGAGCTCAAGTTCTGAAGTTGTAGCAATATAATCTCAGTATTGTACAGTTCAAATGATAAAATATCCTTGAGGAGAGACCCCTCCCACTCCACAAAATACCATCTTCTACAATTATCAGAATAGATAACATTCCTTCAATATAACTAAATTTAGCTTCTGACAAGGGAAAAAAATTCACAAATTTGATGTCAAAAGAGTAGTAAGTATTTTTATTTTTATAATATATATGACTAAACAATTCAGAAAGCCAAACTGTTTCTTATAATATTCTTATTGTCAAAGCAGAAGTCTCACTATTGAGGTGGATAAGTTCACACATCCCTCAAACTTAAAGCCATAGATTCTTTTCCACCTCATAAATTCAGAGAGCGCTTTACTCAAGTGGCAGCCACAGCTTGGGCAAAAAGGTTATATGCATAATACCAAGAAAATTAGAAATGTTATGTGACATGGCTGTCTCCGCTCATGCTAATTAAACAGAATTTGAATGTACAGTTCCCCAGCAGAGAAGTCATTTGTTAGGAGAATGTCTCAATCTCAATAATATCATGGTAGATTTTTCTAGATGATTCTGAATATAGTTACCTGGTATTCTAATGATTTCTCATGTCCACAAATCCAACCCATCAATTAATTTTGATGTTATAATTATGTATGATAACCAGGTTATAATTAATTGTGACTTGCAACTTTTTAAAGTAAAAATTTGTAGAAAGTTGACTTCATATATTTGGCTAGTGGTTTTTTTTTTTTTTTTTTTTTTTTTAATGCCTGGGAAAGTACTCCTCTGAATTATGATCTTTAATCATTTCTGATAGTTCTTGTCTTGCCAAGACAAGAAGGCATAGTGGATTAATTTCAATTCATGATTTTAATCAACTTTTCCTTTTGTATTTAATTTCTTTTCTAAAGAAAGGTGCATTCTCATTGGTTGAATTACAACTAAATAGAGCCTTTACACTAGATTTGGTACATCTTTTTGCTATCTAGGAGGGTACGCTGTAACCCTATACATTTAATTAAGCGATTATATAGCTAAGTATTTTCAGATTCTTATTAATTGTACATTTTAGTATGTTAGTAGATGGTGAATATTGCTTATTAGATAAATCATGAGCAAAAAGTGAGTTGTCTAGCTGCATTAGGATAGTAACTGGAATTTAATTGAATAAACAAAAGAGGGTATACAATATATAGTTATTAAAACAACCTAAAATGTTTTGGATACATAAACGTCTCTTATCAAAACATTTTTCACATTTACAACTAAATGACTTATTAAAGGAACAGAGGGATAGCTGCAGTCAGTGAATTAAACAGATTTTCAGGTCAGCCTGGGAAAATTTTCAAATATGTCTAGTGAAAGTGACTGGAGCTTAAGTTCCTACTTGCTTAAGTTTCTTGACAATGAGACAACAGTCTCTTAGGTTACTTAGGCTATCCTTCAAACTTTTAAAACTAATAGATCTCATCCCCTCCATCCTCATTTTTATTCATAGACTGGAAGAGAGAGAGACAAGTTTTTCCTATTTTTAGAACTCCCAATCGATTTCTCAACTATGAATGAATTTGTCTAAATGAAGAAAATATTCTCTCTATGTGCCAGCAGAAGAGGCTACTGCTGTTAAAAGTTGGTTTAGCACTTAGATAAACTCTCTGGTTCCAGGTGCTTAGCTCGTGACTTCTACCAGTTCAGTAGTGTGACTTTAAAACATCATCAGCAAATATGTACTGCTTGAATGGTTCACCTCCAGCCCTGAAATATATTATGACTCATATCATAACACTGCTTGCTCCGTGCACTTCTTTCCTGCCAGTAATTTAACTTTGTTGTAGGATATTTCTTCAATGTCTCTTAAAGTTCTTTCAATATTTCAACAACATCAGCAATGCAGCTGCAGTCTTTCTGCAGTTTGTTCAAGGCTGTGGAAATAGGTTTCAGTATATTCAGCATATCTTCTACATTTTTCTTTATTCCAATGGTGACTACTTCGCCTGTGATAGTTCCATCTGTTTTGTTACAATTTTCTTCCCAAAATGTCTTCCGAATGGGCCAGATGTTAATAAATAGATCAGAACTGTCACCCGCTAAATTCTATGGTACATCTTGGATGAGAATTAGTTTGGATCATCTTACTTTCTCAGTGAAGCTGAAGCCAAATACTTTCAAAACAACCACTTTGCAATTTCAGTAGGATTTTCTTTCCTGGAGTTACCTTAAGCCTTCAGCTAAAAGATGCATCTGCACCCATATTTTATAAGTTTCAGGGACCTTTCATTATCTTCTTCTAGATTTCTTCTCCTGTTTGCTATAGTTGTAGCATTGTGTGTGACAAAGCTATGCACTTCGAAGTTGTAGACATTGCAGATAATGGACATTCATAACCCTGTTATGTCTAAGCTGGATCCTGAAACAAAATGGTGAAAAAAAGATAGTTTTCAGGAATCACAGGGAAGAATGACAATTATTCTCTGTCTCCAAATGTAGACCTTGGATCCCCTTTTTTGACATTTTAGAGATGCAGATTATGGAGACAGGGCTTTGGAGCAGAGCCCGGAGCTGGAGTGCGGAGCAGCTCCGGAGCAGTGGAGCTGCAGGTTTTTGCCTGGAGCTGGAGCGGAGCCAGAGCACAGCTCCAAAGCCCTGCATGGAGAGGCTGGTTATACCTATTAGGTCTGCTCTCTTCAACCCAACCAAGATTTTATCTCTCTCCCACTTTTCATCTCCACCTGTATCTGAGAGTATACAGGATATATCCTATACCAGTGGAAGGACATTCATTTATATTACTGTACTGTAATGGTTCTTGGAGTACCTGGAACTGTGAGTTACCTTGTTACCCCTCCTCTCAAGTGAGAGGGAGTCTGGTCTGTGATGGTTTGGTCTTAGCTCCCTAAAACCACCAGCCTTTCAGCCACTCAAGCACTCTCCTCTGAGCTGTGCCAGCCCTGTCTTTGCCTCGTAGATAAATGAGAGGCATGACAGTCCCTGAGTCCCACTGAAGTGTTCTCTTGTGATTTCCAGCCCCTGACACCTGCTACTCACAGAAATCCCAAATCCTCTTTTCCCAAAGGAGCAGTGTATCCCAGTTTCTCAGTTTTATCTTAAGTTGGTGCTCCTGTATAACACACAGCATGTATGTGCTTTTATAATAAAACAACTGTGTTTTAAGAAAATACAGAGGTTCCACTAGAAACAAGAGTGATGCAAACAAATGGTTACAATTAAAAAGCCCACATAAAACGCAAACTAGGGCCTACACTTATTAGTTACATTACTCCATTATTTGTTACCTTAGCTATCTAATAAAATCGGATTTCTCCCCTCCCCCAGTTTAATCTGTTGCGGAGCTCGCTTGCTTCTCGGGAAACAGGATCCAATCTTTCATAAAACACCCGTGCTGAATAAGAGGTCTCCTCAGTTAATAGATCTAGAGTGTCTTTCTCCACCTGGTGATATACTAACTAAACCAGTCTTTTGCGTCTCTGTTCGTAGAAAGGGTGATCCCCGTCTGTCATAATGTTCCTTTTTACTGCAAGTGGTTTCAGTGGTTATAGTTTCTTTGATGGTTTTCCATTGACACTTTTCTGTGTTGTTGGCATGTTGGACATTCATCAATGCATTACATAATCAGTTAGCCAGGGAGGGGGACTACTTCCTCCCACTTCAATGAGCCCTCACTGAGATACATGATTCCCTGGTGACTCACTTTCACACCATGACCATAAGGGGATAATTTTCAATATGGTTACATCATTCCTTGGACACACACCTCATGATTGCGTATTGATAAGTCACAAGGTTGCAGTAGAGACACCTCCTCATGGTGTATCCTTCATGGATAAATATAATGAAAGTGATGTATTAGGTGAAGTGAGTTTGTCAAGTCCGAGACAAAATTATTGGTAAAGAACTGTGAATTCTTTGCCCTGGTGCCAGTGGGCTTATGAATCACATGTACTTACTGTCAAACTCTATAGGGGTATCTGCAGCATAGGAAAGAGTTAGGAGCAACAAGGCTTCTCATTCTGCCCCTTCTGACATAGAACAATGTAAGCTGAGCACTTCTGGCAGGAAAGTCTACTTCAGCTCACTAGGTCTTCAAGAAGCCACTTCTTAAATCATTATGTCCCATTATGATTGTCTCATGGGATGCCAAGAGCCCCATCCTGGACTTTTTGCCTGAGGACCAGAGGGAAGTACCAGGACCCTCTTCACCAAAGGTCAGATTGGCACTAGGATTGCTGTATGATGCCTCTGTCATGAGTACAAGAACAGTGGCCCCAGGAGTGGCTCTTGTGAGGTATTCTTGCTTGAGATCCTTACAGGTGGCTCTCACAGCTGAATCCCAAGAGAAAACTGAAGACCTCGCTTTTGAGGGCACTAGCCTCTCATGACCAAAGTGGTGAGGCGGTGGAGAAGACCAAGGCTACTAAAGCCACTGCACCATCCTTGGAAATAATAGTCCTTTTTCAACTTACTTTCTACCCAGCATTCTACTTCTAAAGACAGGCTTCCTCACAACACCAAGGGATTCCTTCCCAGAGGCAGTATCAGCTGCCTCCTAATCCTGTTATTGGCAAATCATTTGAGCAACAGAAGAGCAAGTATTCCTTGCCACATATCCCCATAGCCTTCAGTATCAGCTTCTAAAAAACAATTTTGAAGGTGCAGTTCAGAGTCATGTATCAATTTACATTACCTCTCCAATCCTTCCTTCTTTATGTCCTTCCTTTGGACTCACTCTCCTCCTCCTTCTCCAATGCCTAGTGCATTATTACTTTGATTACTGAGTACTGAATGTTATCTGCATTGGGTACTCTATCCAGTTCTGCACCTGGCCACCTCACCATTGTCCCTTCTTCTTCCTCCTCCTTCACAGACCTGTCTCAGAGTCCTATTGGAAGAAGTGGATTCCTTTCTCAATAAGGGAAGCCATACAGGTGTTTCTACAGGAACAGTGAGGGAAAGGATTGTATTTCCACTATTTCCTGATTCCAAAGTTTTTAGATCCATTCTTGACTTCCTAAACTTCAACAGGTTTAGGAGAACATTTAAATTCAGGATGCTTATTCTGCAGGACATTGTCTTACCTATCCCAGGGATATTGGTTTGCAGCTCTCAGTTTACATGATTTTTGCCCTTGTGCCAGTCAAACACACTTGCTTCAAGTATCTGAGGGTTTTTGAGGGGTGGCGGAATAAAATACTATCAGTTTAGCGGCTTTTTTTTTTTTCAGTTAATTCATGGCTCTACAAGTCTTAACCTAGTGCCTTGTGATGGTTACTGCACATCTCAGACACAAGGGATTTTTATCTAACCATACCTTTACAATTGGATTCTAAGGTTCAGCTCCCAACAGGATTTCACAAAGCAATCCAATATATGGGTAATCTCTTGCAGTCTTTGGGATTGTTTAATCTCAGGTCGGAAATACTCACTTCATCCCACAAAAAGGATCATCTTCGTCAGAGTAATCCTGGACTCTATTTGTGCCAGTTCCTTTCCTGCAAAAGAGTTTTCCCAAAAGTCAAGACTCCCTGGCAATTCTCAGGGAACAACTGATGCAGACCACACAATTATTCTTGAAACTACTAAGCCTGATTGCCATAACAACCTACACCTCACCATATGATTGTCTGAACATGAGATCCTTGAAGCTCTGGATGGTAGGCGAATACATACTAAATGTACACCACGTTCAAAGAAGACTGACCATCCCTCCTCAAGTCCTTGAACAGCTTTGCTGGTGGAAGAACAGGGATAACATCCTCCAGTGGGATATCTTTTGCTTCACCTTTCCCCACTATCGTGGTCACAACTGAAGCTTGCAGTCCATGCAGGGGTGTACATGATCATGATTTCCAAATACATGGACTGTGGAACACCTAGCAATCCAGACTCCATATCCATGCACTGGAGCTCAGCGTAGTATGGTGGGCCAAAGGGCCATACTCAAAGGGCCCTGTCTCTGTATCTTCATGTAGTATAGGTGCTTTCAGACAATACCATGGACATTTATTAAATCAACAAGCAGGGAGGAGTGTATTCGCAGGCCTTAACAGCAGAAGCAAGAAAAGTGGTGCATTTTTTTTTTATTTAAAAAAAGAAAAAATTTGTATCCCAAACCAAATCTCCCTAGTAGCTCTTCACCTTGCTGGGGAGAACTATGTCTATACATTGTCTCTCAGTAAGGGGTCTCAGGATCAAGCCAAGTGGTCCTTGATACCAGTGGAGGCCAACATATTATTTCATAGATGGGGCCAGTAATAGACCTCTTTGTGTCTGAGCAAAACACTAAGTGCTATGTATACTGCACAAGAGCACACACAGACCAAAGATTCCACTTGGATGTGTTTCTGCTGGACTAGAGCTAACTGCTTCTATATGCCTTCCCTCAAATTTCTCTGATACCCATAGTTCTAGGAAGATCAGGTTGGTCAGAGCAAACATTATGCTAGATGTATAACAATATTATGTAGCACAACTTTGCTATATCTATATTTAGCCAAGAACTCCGTACCCATGTTCTCCTGGCAGAACACTGCTTGCTAATTTCCCATAAATGGAAATATAAAGAGGCCCTTAAAGAGAAGTTACTTACCAATAGCTGTTGTTCTTCAAAAGTTGCTTGGGTGTAGTCCCAGTACCTGCCAACCTTACTCTCTACCTCCGAGTTCTTAGAACATTAGGACTGGCAGTTAGGGAGAAGGAACTGAGGCTGTCTGTGTATGCACACTTCTCCTTATATAGAGTAAGGGGTTGACACCTTTGTATGAGATCTCTCAGGCAGCTGTACTGGAGGTGGCTTTTCAAGGCCTTTCCTTTGCTTGACTCTAAAGGTGCCATATCTCACAATTGTGAATACACAGAGGCAACACACAAACATTAGTTATTGGTAAGTAACCTCTTTATTATCTATTATTATTTATTTATTAGCTCAGGGGCACCATTGTTTTGGGCACTATTATAAACATACACAAATTGACACATTCCTTGTCATGAAGACTTTATAGTCTAAATTAAGACAAGACCTACAGTCTGAGTACAAGAATAAGATGGAAGGAGGATAGAGGAAGATGGTTAGTATAATAAAAATCATGGTACACAATGTGATGATTTCAATGTAATTAAAAAAAAATCATACCCCCCACACACTTCCTTAATATCAACTTCATCCTCTATAGACTATGATAATCTTGGCTTGGTATTATTTGGCTTTGGTTTTATTGTTTTTCTGCCATTTGGTATAAACTAGTCCCAACTTCCCATTTTAGCCTGCCAGTGCAGGATCAATATGGGTGGGTTGTCTTCTGTGCTCCTGGGACTGTCTTACCTTCATTCTGTTAACTGCAGACTAGTGCAAATTAGGTATGGAGCAAAGTATCTTTTAGAGGAGAAAGAAAATCCAGTTTCAGGCTTGACCCTGTTTCCACTGAAGTCAGTAGGGTGATTCTCTTTAACTCCAATGGAAGTATGTAACAGGGTCCACAATCCGCCCCTCTTCCTAGGGCCTGCTTGCTGCTCCACTCAGACTCAGAAGCTTCAGGGTTGTGCAACACCGTGTCTTTATTCACTAAAGGTTATCCCACCACCAGTGTCTGTCTATATACAACTTTACAGGATTAATCTCCTCCTTTACAGGCAGAACCAGCCTTCAGCTAGGAGGCCTCCAGTCCCCTCCCTAACTGGCTGCCTCCCAGCCTTTGTAGCCCGTGGCTTGTCAGGCCAGCAGGTCTTGCCAATCCTCAGGCCACCATCAGGCCTTTTCCATGAGCCCCAATATGTTTCCGCTGATTGGAGCTGACTGGGCAGGGGCTAATTAGGCGCTTTTGCACCAGCACCCTGCTACAGAATTGAATTGGGCCCTTACCCTTTGTTGCTAAAGACTGCAACCCAAAGCATTTTTTTTTTTAAATTAGAGATTAAAAATGTATTGAAGCAGGAGAATAATCTGTCAGAAAACCATTTAGGGCAGATCTAGATCAGCATTATTCAGAAGGCGGAGTGGTACTGTGTTAGGTTGCCTTTTTGGTTGCTGGCTTACACGTGGTTCAAGATTCATGTGTAGTGAACAAACATTAACCTGTAAAGGCTGTTGGATGTGAATGAGTGATTGCCCTAATCAATTTTATACATGTATTGGATAACTGCTGCTATTAACTGTATTACAGAAGTGCAGAGAACTCCCGATTCTTGTACCTCCAGGATTGAGTTTTCCTGCTCTCAGCTCCTGAGATGGAGCTGGAGAGTCAGATGATGATAATAATATTTAATAAAAAAATTATATCTGTTGGAAACAAAGGGAGTTCTTTTTTTGGGAGGAGGCAGTGGCATGAAGTCTGTTGCTAAAAGTGAAAATATTCTGTATGGGCATTTAGTGACAGCTCATAAATGTACTTTATTATGGCGTTTCCTTTTTTAAGGCTTGTACTGGGTGGATGTGTCACTTTGGCAACAATTACTGGCTTTAAACAAAATTTTTGTTTGTGGGAATTTAGTTAAAAAGTGTATCGATATACAACATATTATATCTTTCTTTTGTATATTTGGAGCAGGTCTAAGGAAAAAAGGCTCAGGAAGTTTTATCTCTCCCACCCTATTTTCTCTCTCTTTCCTATATGGGTCCCTATTTGTTTCTCTTTTAATTCTCATCTCCTGAAGACAGTGTATTTTTTAGAGTACTTATAGTTAGACCAATATTTCAATCTGATTTTAGTGAAATCTTGCTTTTACGCAGTGTTGCATCTAAGGATTGTCAAGTGACTTGCTAAAAGTCAAGCAGTAAGTATCACAGCCCACTTTAGAGCCATTCTATTTCCAGGCTCATTGTCCATATTGTCTCCATAGGAGGGCTCCAAGCATAGGACTATTAGGAACTGAGTGCAAGGATTTGATATTTGATTGTCCTAGCTAGTAATTGCAACAGCAATGTAAGACTTCCTAAAACAGATTCATTTAATGTAAGAATGTTAAAAGAAATTATGAAAATGACAGAGCATTTCTTCTTTCCACAGTATGTGTTTTGTATACACAAGGTATTGGAAGCAAAGAATGGAGAGAGGTAAGGTGGTGGTTTTTTTTTTTTAATGTATGTTTTTGTTTTTAATTTTTTAATTAAGTGTGGTGGTTTGTTTGTCATGGCAAAAAAAAAAAAGGGAAAAATTATGATTAGTTGATTGATTGCTATGCAAAAGAAGTCCAGCTCTGAAATGTGCAGAAAAAAAAGCCGAAAGACTCAGGGTCACTTTATTTTGAACTCTTTGTATTTATATATCCTGTGTTATATTTAAAAATGGTTAATTCCATTTAAAGAACAAAGATGGGTGTCCCATACTTCCCTCCACCGTAAATAAAACCAACTTTATTTTTAAAAAATATGGAGCAGGCTAGCCAGGTTTCCAAAGGCTATTTGTGAAGGGGAAAGGGGGGAGGAGACTAGATCACTAACAGTTTTTGTCTCAATTATTAATGGTTTTACTTCTCCGATTTGGCCTACTGGTACTTTACAGTAGTCATATACTCGAGTTCTTAAGTATGGTGCCTGGGTGCCTCCAGATTCTAAGTGGGAAGAAGAACATTTCATTGTTGTATCAGCAGTTGGAATCATCTCAGGTGGTAATGACTGAAATACGTTACTACCTTACAACTGTTCATTGCCCTGCTCTAAATAAGTTAGTGGTCTCAGTTCATTTTCTAGGGGACAGATGTCAACATCACTTACGTGTAGTACTGTACGCTTGTTGGCACTCTTAGCAATAGAAGTAAAAGAAAGACAAAGTGAAGTTAAGCCTATTACTTAACAGGGAAGGAAGCAAATAATGAATGACACAGCAAAGGCTGAAGTGCGTTAATGCCTTTTTTGCTTCAGGCTTCACTTAAAAGGTTAATTGTGACCAGATGTTTAACACAATATTAACCACAAGGGAGAGGGGATTTCTGGGCAGAATAGTGAAATAATAGGTTAAAGAATGTTTGGATAAATCGGATCTCTTCAAGACGGTGGGACCTGATGAACTTTGCTGCAGTATACTTAAGGAACTAGCCAAACCGATCTCTGAACCATTAGCTATTATTTTTGAGAACTCTTGGAGGATCGATGAGGTCCCAGAAAGTTGGAGAAGTGCAAACATATTACCTATGTTCAAAATAGGGGAAAATGAGCACCCAGGGAATTACAGACGGTTCAGTCTAACTTCGATACTTGGAAAGATACTGGAATAAACTATTGAATAATTTTATTCAACCTAGAAAATAAGGTAATAAGTAAGAGCCAATATGGATTTGTCAAGAAGAAATCATGCCATAAGTGTATGCTTATAAAATCTGTGGATGGCTCCAAGCTGGGAGAGGTTGAAAGCACTTTAGAGGACAGGATTAGAATTCAAAATTACTTTGATAATTTAGAAAATTGGTCTGAAATCAGTAAGATGAAATTCAGTAAAAATAAATGCAAAGTACTATACTTAGGAAGCAAAGGAAGAAAAAATTAAAATGGTGAATAACTGGCTCGGCAGTAGTACTGCAGAAAAATAATCTGAGGGTTATAGTGGGTTGTAAAACCAACAGTATGATATTGTTGCGAAAAAGTCTATATGTCATTCTGAGATGTACTTACAGGAGTGTTGTACGTAAGACAAAGGAGGTAGTTGTTTTGCTCTACTCTGCAGTGGTGAGGCCTAAGCTGGAGTACTGTGTCCTGTTTTCGGCACCACTTTAAAAAAGATGTGGACAAATTGGAGAGAGTCCAGAGAGGAGCAACAAAATAAGAGGCTTAGAAAACATGACCTTAGAGCAGCAATTCTCAAACTGTGGGTCAGGACCACAAAGTGAGTTGCGACGCCATTTTAATGGGGTCACCAGGGCTGGCTTAGAGTTGCTGGGGACTGGAGACGAAGCCCGAGGCCCAGGCCATAGCCCAAAGGCTTCAGCCCTGGGCGGCAGGGCTCGGTTACAGGCCCCCTGCCTGGGGCTGAACCCCTTGGGCTTTGGCTTTGACACCCCTGCCCCCGGGTGGGGAGGTGCAGCGGTAGGGCTCAGGCTTCAGTCCCCCCTTCTGGGGTCATGTGGTAATTTTTGTTGTCAGAAGGGGGTTGCGGTGCAATGAAGTTTGAGAACCCCTGCCTTCGAGGAATAGTTGAAAGAACTGGGCGTGTTTATTCTAGAGAAGAGAATGTCTGGTTGGGGGGGTCATGATAAATCTTCAATATATAGAAGGTTGGTATAAAGAGGACTGTGATTAGTTGCTTCTTTGAATAATGTCCCTATAGGTGCTCTACTCTGGGTGCACTTGCACCCATGCTCCTTTGATCATTGATTTTTGCATAGCAGTGTCCATTTGGCCCACATATCGCATAGTGCAAGCAAACTATCCTCAGTTCCTTCTCAACCACTCACCTGAGATGGAACCTTAGCAGTTGTCTGCACTGAGTTTTACCTCAACTGTGTCCCCTTAGCTCTTTAAGTAGTTAATTATAGTTGTTCTTAGTAGTAGTTTTAACTGTAGTAGTTTAAAAAGTTATTGGATTTTTTTTTAGACAGTTACTCCCCCCTGGGAGTTTTTACTTTACTGGAAAGGCATGCCTGGTTTTCCTGGTTTCAAACATTGTCTGTCATGCCAGAAGGCAATCCTGGTGACCTTGCCTGTCATGCCAGAAGGCAATCCTGGTACATCTGTTGCTTCAGGACTCTCATATTTCCCAAAAATGCAACTTCTGTCTGGTATTTAAAATGTAAAGCCAGAAAAAATGTGAAGCTCAAACTTCAACTCTTCATGATGGAGAGCTCACTCTGCCTGGCCTCTGACCCTAGCCAGGGGACCAACCCCTGTTGGCTGGTCTTTGAATAAGTCCGCTGCCTCCACTGTCTCCAAACTGCACTCCTCAAGGATATCTAAGAGGAATACCCAAGATTCCTCTCATAAGACTCCCAAAATCTGTCCCTCAAGTTATCCAGATAGGGAATCTACCTCAAAAGAAAGTCACTGCCTTCGATGACTCCAGCCCCTTCAGCACCCACTGCTCTCCAGTCTGGTACTTGCGAGACTGCTGGTTCCTCAGGTACTGAGGGCATGATCAAGCCTAAAGACTATGAAGTCCCAGGTTCTGAGAGGTCAGCTGGTACTGTCAATGGATCAAGGCAGCAAAAAGAGCACTGCCTCTTCTCACCCAGTACCGAAGATGCTCAATCGGGCTTCTTCTGGAGGTCTCCCCTCAGAGTGTTTGAGATTTATAGTACCGTCAACTCCCTCTGCCATTATCACTTTGGTGCAGGCCATGGATATGGTACCGACACGGCTCTTGGTACTGCAGGAGTTTCATTTTCTGCTAGACCTGGCTGTTTCCGAGACACCTGACTCAGTCATTGCTCAGTTCTGATCTGTTCTCTGTACCTAGGATCTCCAGATTCCCATACACCTGGCTGGTACTGATGGTTGTACCTCAAATTTCTTCTGCTGCTCCACTGCTTCACAGTGACTTGGAAAAGGAGGATTCTGATAAAGATCTTATCTTCATCTCTCAAATATCTGTCCTGAGGCTCTCCACTCCATTCCTATAGAGGCTCTTTTCCATAGGTCTCTGAGGAAATTGATCTCAGTCATGAGAGATGTCCACAACCACCATCTTGCTGGTACAAACACTCATGGATTCCTCCACCCATGTAATATTCACCAGCCCCTCAGCTATACTGGAAGTCAGGACACCTAGGTGGCTTGTCATCGGCAATTCTTTAGGGCCTCGAACGCCATCTGTCAGAGGTAGACAACTTTCATCGCCCTCTCTCCAATAGACCAGAACCTCAGGAAGAAACCTTTTGAGGAACAGGAAACTAGGGGCTGATGAAGAGATCTCTCCACTAGCCAGCATCTTTTCTCTATGCCCCGATGAAGTGGTCATGCCACTCCACGATCCCTGGCTGACTATTTTAAACAGTTCCAGGACCTTTATCAAGATGGTCACGGATTCTTTGCAAATTCTTCTTCAATAGGTTAAAGAATCACATCAGAAGCTGCTTGACATTCTTCATACAGCTTGATCTGCTCACATTGCCTTTCTTGTTGGCTTTTTCAGGGCCTCATTATGTGGCACACCTGGCCTCAATTTTACCCATGTTCGAGAGAACAGACAAAAAAAATACTATGTCCCCTCTAAGGACTCAAAATTTTTATTTTCTCATCCCTATCCTTAGTCCTTGGTGGTCAAGGTGGTTAACGAACATGGAAGGCAGTACCACACTAATGCTGTTCCCTATGGTAAAGATCATAAACACCTTGACCTATTGGGTATAAAATCATATTTGTCAGCAACTTTATAATTTAGAATCACCAACTACCAGGCATTAATGGCCAAGTACAACTGTACAGATTATACCAAGCTGAACTCCCTTATTGAACATCTACCATTGGAACACAGAGAGCAATTCCAGGCAATTATTGCAAAGGCCAGCTGCTTGCCAGAACATCTCTTCAGACCTCCCTGGCTGCTGCCGCTGCTGCCACTCCTTTGATTTCTATGGTGGTAGTTATGAAGAGGGCCTCTTGGATTCAGATCTCAGGATTTCCAAAAGATATCCAGATACAGTTGAAGACTTTCCTTTTGATGACACTAAATTGTTTGCTGACTGTACAGTCGAATTTCTGATGCATATTTCCATATAGCAATCCACACATCCCACAAAAGATTCCTATGTTTTACTGTCGTTCAGGCCCATTTTCAGTTCAGGGTGCTCCCTTTTGGCTTATGATCTGCCCCAAAGACCTTTTCAAAGGTCATCAGTAGTAGCAGCACACCTCCGCTAAATGATTGGCTTCTGAAAGGTTGCTTCCTGGACCTTACTTCACAGGCAACTTGTGAAGCCATAGATCTCTTTCTCAAATTGGGCCTACAACTGAATACTTCAAAAATCCTCCTTGGGCCTCTATACATACCTTTTGGTGAGCATTATGCAATAACTCATGATTCGGCTGTACTTTCTTCAGTACTGGACTTGATTTCGAAGCTCCCTCCTCCTTACTTTTACTTGATAGCCATCTGGAGTGGAGCACCATAGGGACACAACTCAAAGAAGAAGAAATGGTTACTTACACCAAGCAGTAACTATCGTTCTTCAAAATGTGTCCCCCTGGGGGTGCTCCGCCACGCGCCCTCATTCCCTTCTGCTTTGGAGTTCTCTGCTATGGAGCTTCATGGTAGAGAAGGAACTGAAAGCAGTTCACGCACTCAGTGCTTATATAACAGTATGGCCCATAAGACTGAGTAATATGCATGTGTGGGCAGAATAGGTGCTGCTATGAGAAATCTATGATCAAAGGTGCAGAGTGCCTAAGTGCATTTGTAGTGGAGCATCCATAGCGACACATCTCAAAGACTCAGTTACTGCACAGGGTGAGTGTACACTTTCTCTCATGTCCATTGAGGGTAGGACAAGAAGTCATCTGTTTAGTTGCAGCAAGGGTGATTTAAGTCCGATATCAGGAGAAACTTTATTACTATAAGGATAGTAAAACACTGGAAGAGATTACTTAGGGAGGTTGTGCAATCCCTGTCCTTGGACGTTTTAAAGAACAGGTTAAACAAATACCTGTCAGTCCCCAAGAGGGTGGAGTGGAGGGAAGTGCGGGGCGGGGGAGGGGAGCGGAGAACTATATGACCTCTTGAGGTCCCTTCCAATCCTATCCTGCTATGAGTATTTGATTTCTAGGAACTATAGCATTCAAATTGGGAAGAGTAAATATAACTAATGTTTATGGTGGGGAGTAGTTTTCCTAAATTTGAGGGGAAAACTGTTTGTTTGTAGCTTTAATGTCTTGACTGATATGGGACCGGTTTTGTTCAATATCTTCATAAATGATCTGGAGGATGGTGTGGATTGCATTCTCAGCAAATTTGCGGATGATACTAAACTGGGAGGAGTGGAAGATACGCTGGAGGGCAGGGATAGGATACAGAGGGACCTAGACAAATTGGAGGATTGGGCCAAAAGAAATCTGATGAGGTTCAATAAGGATAAGTGCAGGGTCCTGCACTTAGGACGGAAGAACCCAATGCACCGCTACAGACTAGGGACCGAATGGCTAGGCAGCAGTTCTGCGGAAAAGGACCTAGGGGTGACAGTGGACGAGAAGCTGGATATGAGTCAGCAGTGTGCCCTTGTTGCCAAGAAGGCCAATGGCATTTTGGGATGTATAAGTAGGGGCATAGTGAGCAGATCGAGGGACGTGATTGTCCCCCTCTATTCGACATTGGTGAGGCCTCATCTGGAGTACTGTGTCCTATTTTGGGCCCCACACTACAAGAAGGATGTGGATAAATTGGTGAGAGTCCAGCGAAGGGCAACAAAAATGATTAGGGGTCTGGAACACATGACTTATGAGGAGAGGCTGAGGGAGCTGGGCTTGTTTAGCCTGCAGAAGAGAAGAATGAGGGGGGATTTGATAGCTGCTTTCAACTACCTGAGAGGTGGTTCCAGAGAGGATGGTTCTAGACTATTCTCAGTGGTAGAAGAGGACAGGACAAGGAGTAATGGTCTCAAGTTGCAGTGGGGGAGGTTTAGGTTGGATATTAGGAAAAACTTTTTCACTAGGAGGGTAGTGAAACACTGGAATGCGTTACCTAGGGAGGTGGTGGAATCTCCTTCCTTAGAAGTTTTTAAGATCAGGCTTGACAAAGCCCTGGCTGGGATGATTTAATTGGGGGTAGGTCCTGCTTTGAGCAGGGGGTTGGACTAGATGACCTCCTGAGGTCCCTTCCAACCCTGATATTCTATGATTCTATGAAGGAAGTGCTGTCTTTTGAAATTTTCAGTCTATAAAATGGGGATGGGCACATGCTGCTGTTCATGCTGGAAAGGGTGGACTTCTGGTAGTCTTTTCTTGCTTTCCTGGGTGTTTTCATGTGGACATGATCCTCTCCTTGCAAAATCGCTGTTCCAGGAGAGACCTTTGGTGCATCCTACTTCATGTCCCTTGCACGTTTCTGTTCCTGGATCTATATGCTGTGATATAGATATGTAACTTCTTACAACAGGATCTTATGCTTGCCATAAGCTATTACTTTTCTTTTACAGTTTGGAAGAACAGAAGTAATTGACAATACTTTAAATCCAGATTTTGTAAGAAAATTCATCATGGACTACTTCTTTGAAGAAAGAGAGAACCTGCGGTTTGATTTGTAAGTTAATCAACACACCTTTGATTCTAATGTCATTAGCACTGTGAAAATGCACTGATGTTTTGTGAAGGCAACCAGTGGTTTACTTGGGAAGAAGTGACATCTTCAATGTGAAGTAGATTAATTTGGATGAATGTGGTGATTTATATTTACAAAATGGAATAATTATGTAAAATGGTAAGCCATTAGGAGCGACTGTGAGGAATGAGTGGATGTCTAGTGGTTAAAAGTATTGCTTTGTTTTTTATAAAATCTTTTATAAGATCAGAGTTTTGAAAAACTTAAAAGTTCATTAAATTGTTATGAAATGGCAAATGTACTTGTGGCATATTCGCAAACAAGGTGTGAAGCAAACACTCCAAGTGTAAATTATCACACATTAATTGCAGATCTAGGGTTTTTTTTAAATCAAAATAAGACATGACTCCACCTACAGTTACAAGTGTACATCTGATAATACTGGCTCGGCATTTTAAGTTGGAGATAATTATTTAAGAAGTGAGTGAAATTTGAGATTGTTCCAAATAATAGCCACCTTCTGTCCTTCCTATTTTTTTCTGTAGTTTTTATCCTCCTACATATAATCTGAGGGTTAAGCCATTTACAGAATAAACACATCCAAGAAGATGTCTTCTTGTGCTACCTATAGGTACAAATTCTATGGGAAAGAATAGGGCCTTCTGATATTCTTGATGAACTAAGCCAGATGCTGTCTACATAGAAGTAGTAGTAATAATCCATAATAATAACTTCCTTTGTATACCTCAAAGTTCTTCATAAAGTAGGTGAGCATTATTATCTCTATTTTATAAATGGCAAAACATAGGGGAGAGAGAGAGAATGAATTTGCCCAAGATGACACGGTAAATTAGTAGCAGAGCCAAATTTCAATTCCCTAGGTTTGATTCCCAATTCAGTATGCCATCTATTGGGCCAGGCTGCTTCTACCTTGCTCACACTGGTGCCATACTGTCACATATGGGGACTTCGTAGAATCATGACTGATCCTGAGGATAATTAGACCTACACTGAAGGTGGCAGAAAGGTCATGGAAGATCAGTCAAAGGCTGGACGTGGAAATTATGTATTAGACAAGAAAAATTAATTTATTCCTTCAAAAACTCAGAGTATTTTAAATTATTACCTTTCCTGTACTTTGCTACTGAATATATTTGTCTATGAGATTAATAAAAAATATAATAAATAATACTCTGTGTGAATCCCAAAATATCTTGGGAGAAACTGTTGCAGATACTGATATATAAAATGCAGAAGATGATTCTAAATTTTGTCTAAATATGGCCTCTCTTTCTCTTCTATCTCCGAGCACAAATGTGAACAAAAGAAGGGATCTCATGAAGTGGAAGACTAGTAAAATTGCCTCATAATTTCAAAGACTATAAAGCTAATTGAATTTTAGTTTTTATTACTGTAAGAAATGTTAAGAGTTTTCTATAGAAGACATGATATAGAAGGAGCTGGTTGTGATCCCTATAGATTGCCTAACGCTTTCTATTAAAAGTTTCTTGTGACCTTTTTATGAGACATACAAACACCTCCACTATTTTCAGTAGCCTTTTGAAGTTCAGCAAGGAGAAAACCTTCAGTCTACAGAAATGTTTTTCTTTGCCCTATGAAATTCCATTCAGATTTAGTCATGTTATAAATGGTTAAAAATGCTGTACACCTATTTTTGGCAGCATGCAAAATAATAATTGAACACAAACATTAAGATTTTGGCCCATGCCATAACCATCATAACAGAAGCTGAAGGAGCACATGCTGCAATGCTGAGCTGCTGTAAAGGTGTGGTGTGGAGAGCCAAGCTGAGCTGGACCTCAGCACCCCCATCCCTGACACACACCCACACACGCCAGACCTGGAAGAGAGATCTGTGTCCCATTTGCATCTCATGGAGGTAGAAGGAGAGAGAAAATGAGCACCAAGTTGGGTTCCCCTTGACCACCCTCTTAATCAAGCATGTGGCACAAGCAACTCATTCTGCTCCCCCCCGCCCCCCCGGCCAAGGATAATAGCACAGATAATAGCGTTCTGCTGCTGGCAGCTAATGTGCTTACTTGTGTAGCTCAAGTGGTAGCAGTTTGTGCTGAAGAATGAGTGTTCAGACCATAGTGTGTGTGTTAAATAATATAACTTGTTTTTACATTGTTTCCTTTTATTAAAAAAAAAAAAGGAAATTACATACTAAGAAACTAAATTAAAAATGATTTAGTTTGCAAAGTCAAGCACATGAGAGTTAGGAAATGCCAAAATGACAGTTGTCTGTCCCACTTTATCAAAATGCATACATACAAGGTGGCAGAATTAATTTTAATTTACACAATAATATGCTGGTTTTTTGTTCCACAGGACCTCTGATTCTTTCAATTCGTTAGTTAAATGCACAAGGAGGTAGAATTAAGGTGGGCCAGGCAACAGTAAAACTGCCATTTCCTAAGTTTCGAATGCTTGACTTTGCAAACTAGATAACTTAATGGGGTTTTTTTTGTTTGTTTTTTGTATGTCTCAAGGTAGATAGTTTATCTATAGAATGTCATCTATGGCTATATCCGAATATATTGAATTGTTCATAAATTTGTAGTGTCAGTAAAATTGTTGGATTTTAAGCATAGCAAATAATTTCCTGAGTGCATGTTTGCAGACATTTTGTGTAGCATCTTGTTCTCCGACAAGCTGAGGTAAATAAATTTAAAACTGTCATTGTAAATACTTTCTGTTCTGTTCTCTATAGGTTTTCCTGTCCTAATCACTGTACTATCTGAGCACCTATGAATTGTGAGTTAAGTGACATGTCGTGTGGTTGACATGGTTGACATGTCGTGTGGTTGATTCTTTCTCTCCTCCTCTCCCTGGGGAGGGCGGGGAGTGTGCGTGTGCGTGATTTGGAAGGTTTTGGTTTGGTAGGATTTGTTTTTATTTTAATTCTGTTTATTCACAGACTATGTGCCTTATATTAGCAAATGCAAGGTTGAAGAAGCTCATCCTGCACTTGGAAAAGAAGTTAGTGAGATTTGTGATGATCCTTACTCCCTGTAAGAGTTCATTCTACAATCTTGAACTGGTACCCAACAATGGCCTGCCCAGTTGAGCTTTACCCTTATGGTAGAAAGTTCCATGGTGCTTGAGGAGTGGAATTTTTCATCCGAGAGCTTTAGGCAGTCTTTCAATTATAGTAGGCTGAAATCATTGAGCTTCTGTAAGATAAAGATAGAGACACTAGGCTTGACTTGCTATTCCTTTGGAAGCTGGTCTACAGATTTGAGGAGAGGTGAGGGGTGCTCCTGGTAGCCTGTGTTGCTGAGGGTGTATGCTACAAGGATCTTTACTAGTTGCTGTTAGCTTCATGGCCAGCTATATTACATTGCATTGCGATAGTCCATCTGGGAGGTGATGAAAATGTGTATAACTGAGGTCCCGCTGGATGGGATGGAGTTTTCTAGCCAGTCAGAAATAATGGAAAGTGTCCCTCTCTGATGCTACTATGTGAAAGCTTAGTGTCCATGAAGAATCCAGTTCATAGTTCAGGAATACCCTGAATAGGTCAATACAGAAGTAATGTACTTTCAACCAAAGGAGTCTTCACTGTGGCTGCAAACTCTTCGAAGTGCATTCCTCTGCCCATTGCATAACTTCAGTCTTGCTTGGGTTCAGTTTTAACCAGCTATTTTGTTTGTCAAAGACCACTAGCAAGTGGAAAAACTATTGGAGTCACAACTAAGATTTCTGCTATTTATTTTTATTGTTGGTAAACTTAAAAAGATGGGAGCTCCAGCTCATGTCCCTGTAAAGAGTCAGGACAAATCTTTCTGGCAAGAATGCTGAGGGGCAGACATTTCTGGTGGGGCTATTAGGTAATGGACATTTCAGTTCCTATTATTTTAGCTGTAGTAGACAAACACAGCACATCTAATATAAGTTTTTAAAACTTCAGTCAATAAGTTAGTGTCTGCATTTACTATTTACATGACACTTTGTCCTTGGCAAGTGCAATTCCTCCTAGGGCTCCCTTTGGGGTTGTATCGCTTTGCATCACCTCTCTTCCACAAACTTGTGTCTAAGTACAATCTAGGCACGTCATTTGCCATATTGACGTAAAGACACTTTCGGAAGTCACTTTTCAGTTATTTTTCTTACATTTAGTTTAAAATGTTGATTTTAAAATATAACTGGTTACATTTTTTTAAACATTATATCTGATAGCCATTCAGAGGAAATTCAAAGTTCAGGCAGTTGCTCAGTCCTTAATATTTATCATTTTGTTCCTAAATATCATGGTCTCAGCTAAATGTAACAATTCTATTTTATTGGGCCTACAGTCCTGAATAAGAAAACTTCCAATTGCTCTGCAGGATGAATTCTTTCATTAAAAAGAAGAGCAGTAAAAGAAATAAATCATTTCTACCATGCAGGACAGGTGGAATTTTAAGACTCCCGTACACTGGAAAAGAATGAAGTGTTAGATTTAACTCTGATTTTATTTTGCTGATTTGTAACACACCAGTAATTCTGTGTAGCTAACTTTTGTGTGAAAGGAAGTTTAAGGGTCTTACCTTTCTGCCTTTCTCTGAAGTACACAGATATAAATCCATTGTCAAAACTTGATCCTTATACAATGCATCTAAAATTAAATATATTTAAGTGAGAAACTTCACAATATTTTGACATTTGATATGTTTTTCTTTAAAAAGAAATTCTATATAATTGCATGTGCTGGGCAAATTATGTTGTTACACCAGTGTAAATCAGTAAATATACTGACTCCATTGCAGTTAGTCCTTTTAAAATTACACAGGTATAACTGAGGGCCAAAACCTTAGTTCACTGTCTGCCTCAAGTAACTGAGTTCAGGCTCCTGGCAGTGGAGCAGGGTGTGCATAGAAATCCTCCTCCTAAATGATGGAATAGCTGTAGAGCTTCACTAGGTTTAAGTCGCCACAGTTTCTGAAATGGCCACTTTGGGCCTAATACAGTCTCCAGCTGAATGGGGGACAAAATAATCTTTGCAGCAGTAGATTCCCTGTCCCTTGCCAATACTGCTGCTAAGGGGCCCTTTATGGTCAGGAAATGAGGTTGGGTTTGCCCTTGCAAACAGTGTTTGCTTACAGTCTCTAATGGAGCAAAATGGAGAGCCTTACTTCCAATTTTTATGAGTTAAAACGATCTTCTGTAGGCAATCTGGTTTACTCTGTAAAACATTTAATATATAAAATTTATGCTTTCATTTTACAGAAAGTAATATAACTCTCTCAATATAAATATCATTAACTTTATACATAACAAAATTAATGGAAGATGCACAGGATTAAATAAAATAACTGGTTTACAAAACTTTAAAGGTAACAAGGGAATTCAGGTGACTATATGAAAATAAATTCTTGATTGTCTTTGTATCACTTCAGTACATTCCCATGTAGCCAATAGAATCCTAATTAAATTCTCTCCTTTTCTCTGAAGAGCCTCAATTAAAGTAATTTTACGACCTCTGTTGGCAGGTTATTCAATTATTCAGCTGTCCAGTTTTATTCACTATCCTACAGTGGTTCCTATTAATTAGACTAAAACTTTCCATTTTTAATTTTGGACTAGGGCTTCTACACACGTTGCCTGCTGGGATATTCTTCCCTTCCTATTTGTTAATTTCTCACAGGCATTTCTAGCCAGTTAATATGACACCACTGAATCATTATGTCTTTATAGTAGAATGAACAAATTCAATTATTTTAACATACTGTTGATTTAAGCTCTTCAATGTTTTTGTTCCTTTAATAGCTGCTCTGATTTTAGTAGTATTTTTACACTTAATTTCAAAACTCCATGTGCTGTCCCTACAAAAAAGAAAAGTTGACAATAAACTGGGGCTTCTGCAAGGGCTCACATTCCATTGGTATTGGAAGTCCCTAAATGGGGAACAACTTGTTTTTATTTATTTATATTAGCATAGCACCTAGGCATCCCAGTCATGGACCGGGAACCCATTGTGCTAGTCGTCATACAAACCCAGAACAAAAAGACTATCCCTGTCCCAGATGGGCTGGGCACCTGGTCTTTGAGGTTTGAGAGGGGGTTTTCTTGATGTATCTTGCTCTTTTTACTGTATTTTTTTCTGTGTAACTGTTTATTTGCTAATTCGTAAAATTCAGCAATTATAGACAGAGCTGATATAGAGTTAAGGTTGACTAGCACTTTCCATTAAAGATCCTGGTTTTAGTTGCTTATCACTTTTTAACTGTTTGGGATGGAATTTTCCATGCTGGCTGTCTGCCTTTTGTGGGAAGTTTCAGTTAAAACAGTTTAGCAGTTTCTCAGGAAGAGATCAGGGGAAAATTTTAATTAGCCTATGTTTTTTAAAAAAAATTCTTCCAACCATTTTGCTGGGAAGCTCTAATGCCGCCATAATCTGGACCAGGGATTTGAAATATGTCAGGAGGGATGACCTGATATCAGGACTGTGTTTTGCCTTCCCCATGAAAATCTCCCAAATTTGTCATAAAAACTGCAATTTACACATGCTCATTAAGGACTGATTGGAATCTTCAGAGAATTTTAGTAGCCAAATTCTATCTACTTTGGGCATCATATCATAACTCCTACATGCGCACCAGATTGCGCATGCACCATCCTCAGATTGCAACTGAGCATTCTCCATCTTGTGACTGAGCGGGTGTTTCCCTAAAATTGCTTCTCCTGGTAGCTTGTGGAGCCACGGTGGTGCTAGTCACAGGAACTGAGAGTAGGGAGGTGGTCTCTCCTGTGGCTTTGCCTCCCATGCTGGTGCCCTGGCCACATGAAGTGGACAGAAGAAGCATCCCATTTGAAAGTAGAGGGATGCAAGAGAAAGGGGTTGTAGGAGCTAGAGAGTGGGAAGGGGACTGGAGCTGGTGAAAGGATGCACAGGATTAGGGGAACAGGAACCAGGTGATGGGCTGGATAAGAGAAGACTGTGACAGAGATGGCAACTAGGTAAGATGGATAGATAGGAGGGGAGGGAAGGGGAGGCAGGAGCTGGAGCGGGGAGGGAGGATAGGAGCTGAGCGGGAAGGGGGCAGGAGCTGGTAAGTGTCTTGTAAGAAAAAAGTATGTGATCATATAATTAAAGACTGTATCATAATGTGTATGCACAAGGGGGACAAATTAAGGTTGTGTGAGCAATCTTACTTCTGGAATTTCCTAACTTATATGGCTAACTCTGCAATGTTACCATTTTTACATCCAAAAATAATGTTATGTTTGGATTATTTGGTTAAACATATATATAAAATTTGCTGCTGTTCTGCCATGATAGTTGTTGATCAAACAGCGATGTAGGGCTGATGAGAAATTGGTGGATTACTAGACAAAAGGAATCCTTTTGCCTCTACCAAACAAAGCAGACATAGTAGAGTGTAGTAACAATTGTGTTCTCTCCCTGATGGTGCATGTGACATTCTGCTCTACATAATTCAGAATCTCATGAAGTGAATGTTTTAGCAGAACTAGCACCACAGCTAGTTGGCTTCAGAGAAGAAGGTACATGTGATCAAATTGCGAATATCCATCACATCATTGAAAAATGTAGGGAGTATAATCACCCATTGATCGTGTGATTCACTGACTATACAGAAGTGTCAGTACAGTCTGACATAATATGACAGTCTTTGTAGGATTCTGGCAAACATGGGGATCCCAAAGCACCTCCTTGAACTCATCACAAGTCTCTACCATCTACAACAGACCACAGAGTGAATAGCAGCAGGTGACCTAAATTATTTTTCCAGTGGTCAGGGTTTGAGACAAAGGTATATCTGTCTCCAGGCCTTTTCAATGTTCATGCAGAAATTCACTATGAGACAAGGCCTGAAAGGTTTTGTCCGACTAGAAAGAGCTGGAATTTCCATTGGTGGACACCTTTTTAATCAACTCCAGATACTCTGATGATATGGTGCTCTTTTCTACAACAACCAATGCAATGCAACACATGTAGCCTGTAAAAACAGTTCGTGAGGAATGTGGACTATCCCTGAATGAATGAAGCAAAAGTGAAGGGCATGCATGTTGACATGATTAACAAAAACAGGATGCAAGTGGACATTACAATCAATAGTCCAGTTGTAGAGGCAACAGGTGAATTCAGTTGTCTGGAATTATACATATCCAACCATGGATGCTGTTCTAAAGAAATCAGAAGTAGAGTAGAGTCATGGCTTCCTTTACAAAAGTTTGGAAAAACAGTGGCATCTTGAAATGTATGAAGGTTCAGCTGGTGAAAAACTTAATTCCATAGCAATTTATGGATGTGACTTGTGGGAAATTAATGCTACTCCATAAGAAGTTTGAAGCCTTTGAGAGGTGATACTGGTGAAGACTCTTGTGTATCTCTGGAATGGAAGAGAAGATGAATGCTTATGTTAAAATATTATGGGATAGAAGCAGACCCTGTTGTCAGAAATCAACAGATGCAAACTTATTTACTTAAGAAGTACTGATAGTGAGTCATCAGTATTTCAGTGATGCTTAAATCTGAGTTAACCATACAGCTGGTTAATAAAATAATTGATCATATGCTACTTTATAATGACTATACCATAAACCTATAGTGTAGCATAATTGTTCATTGTCAATACTAGTTTAATAATTTTTTTTATTATTAATAGCTGTCTTGTATTGTTGCCTAGAGGCCCTAATCAGGAATTGGGAGCCCAAATGTGCTAGATGCTGAACAAACACATGGTCTCTGCTCCAAAAAAACTCAGTCTAAGTAGATTAGACACTAAAACTAATGATCTTTTTTTACTGTGACTCTAAATCAAATTCATATTTAATCATTCCATTTTTAAGGCATCATGTTTGCAGTGCCTTGGTTTTGGAAGACATTTCATCATCTTGGTTATTCCTTGATAATGAACAAAGGTTTCATTATAATAAACCTTTATAAGATTGAGAAATGGAAGAATAGAATTTCTGACAAAAGTGAAAATGATGTGGAATGAAAAGAGAGTTTGTAAAAGAGTATTGGTTGCTAGAAATTATTCTGAATGTGTCATGATTCCTAATAAACTTTTCCTGAAAGGCATTTAATTCTAAAGTATTGGAAAGTTTACTTATTTTCTTATAATACATTTGTCATGTCTTTGGTATTAAACCAAAAAACTCCTAGTTTTGGCCATTGATACTTGCCAGAAAAAACATTTTGAATAGTTAGCATGCATCTTTGGTAATCTCTTCACCTATCTTTTATGTAGCCTGTGCTGACAAGTGTTCAGATACAGGTTGTGGCCAGTGAAGTTAATACCATCTAGGATTGTCAGTTTGCTGGGTGACCTTAACGGGTCCAGGCATGCACAGAAGGAACACCTTATCAGAGGAGTAGTCAGCATGCTAAAGCCACTTGGAACATTACCAACATAATTTAAGTCTGTTACCTGGAGTTTGAACATAGAAAAGCTATGATTACATGAGAATCTGAACACCACTTACGGCCATAAATCATATCAAAGGCACCTGCTAACCAACAATAGTAATGACTTCTCATATTTTATTGATGTACGGGTCTTGTTGAATGCCAAATAGTTAGGCCGTGTCTATGTTACACCGTTAGGTCTACACAAAGTAGCTTATGTTGACCTAGCTAAATTCATTGAGGATAGGTTCATCAATGCTTATTAGCCAGGATTGGCAGGGATGGTATCCCTAGCCTCTGTTTGCCAGAAGCTGGAAATGGGCGACAGGATGGATTACTTGATGATTACCTGTTCTGTTCATTCCCTCTGGGGCACATGGCATTGGCCGCTATCGGAAGACAGGATACTGGACTAAATGGACCTTTGGTCCAACCCAGTATGGCAGTTCTTATGTTCTTGACTGTGGATGCTCTACACTTTTACATTTTGGTCCCTCTGGCATAACTGCCCTGCTACTCTGACTTAATACCACATCCCCAAGCGGCATAGAATCAAGGTCAATTTAGTTAGGTCGACACAGTGTCAGTGTAGACACTGTGTTACTTATGTTGACTGTTAGACTTCCAGGAGTTGTCCCATAATGCTCTACAATGATTGCTCTGGTCACTGTTGTGAACTCCGCTGCTCAGGGAACATGTAGACAGGGAGCGACCCCTCCCTGTAAAGCCCCATGAATTTTTGAAATTCCTTTTCCTGGGCTCTCAGCTTTGTGAGCAAACTTAGGAGCTCTCAACTGCTATGTGCAACCGCCCAGCTGACCATGCCGGGTACACGCTGCAGATGTGCTCCTGTCTGCAGTACACTGGAGGTGTTGGGTTTGTGGGTGAAGAGGCTTTGAAGGCACAGCTCCGATCCAGCTGTAGAAACATTGATCTCTATGAGCAGATTGCTTGGAGTATGAGGGCTACAACAGGGACCAGCAGCAGTGCTGCATGAAAGCCAAGGAGCTGCAGCAGGTGTACCAAAAGGCCAGGGAGGCCAACAATTGATCTGATGCGGAGCTGCAGATCTGCTGCTTCTACAAAGAGCAGCGGCAGAGACTACTCCCTAAGAGTCCAGTGGATGCTTTGGAGGAGCCGGAGTCACAGGCCCCTGCTGTGAATAGAGAGGACAAGGAGGCGGATGAGGAAGAGGAATAGTAGGGGGGCAAGTGATCAGGGGATCCAGCTGCGCAGCAAGCCAGCACATATTTTTGACTCCGCCGCAGTCCAGCAAGTCCCGAGGGTCCAGCATGGGTGAGCCTGATGCAGGAGACGGAACTTCTGGTAAGTATGCAGTTTGCTTTGAAATTACAGGGATGGAACCCCCAAAGTAGAAGAACAAAGTTGTTGTTTTTTTTTTTTGTTTGTTTGTTTTTTTGCTTGTGCTAGAAGAGCTAGTGAATTGACCAAGAGAGGTAGAGTTGCTATCTGCTTTTTATTCACTTCTAGGCAAGGGGGACCACATGGAGCAGTTTGTTTATGTGCACCAGAATGTCTCGTGAATCCTTCATAGAGAGATGAAACTTTCATGAAGTTATTCTGCAATCCTTTGCCAAAGGCATTTTGGGGAGGGCTGCCTTATTTCTTCTGCCATGGTAGGACACTTTCCTACGCCACTCAGGGATTACTTCAGCAGGCACCATTGCAATACACAAGCCAGCAACATACGGGCCTGGGTGGTATTGGGACATTGTCCTCTTTCTGCCTCTGTTACCCTCAGGAGTGAGATCAGCTAAAATCACCACCACCACCACCTGTGGAAAACAATGCCAGTATTCCATTCCATTGCCCTGTACACACACACACACACACACACACACACACACACACACACACACACACACACACACACACACAAATATATATATAGATATCTATCTATCTATATAGATATAGAGATATAGATATAGATACACACTTATGCCTGTGAGTTTTTCCCCACTTGTGTTCCCAACGCCCCTCTTACTCCTGAGGGCCATACTCGCCGCGGCTGGTGCGGTGCTGTATCAATCCCAAGGAGAAGTGAGAATGTAGTGCTTACAACTTTCTGGGATCAAGGGGACTGAGTTCAGTATCCTAAGTTTCAATTTCTGGTGTGAATAGACTGATAGTGGTACCTCTGTGTGCTATATCTGCAGCTGATGGTATTGTGGCCTTGAGGGTCTCTTGTGGAACATCTGTGTCAAATGAGGAGAAAGAAAAGGACTCAGGATGACATGTTTCAGGAGATGCTGCAAGTCTGAGTTGCATCAGAGAATGAGACCAGGACCTGGAGGATGATCCTTGCAGACAGCATGGAGAAGAGAAAGGCCTGGGAGTCCAAGCAGGAAAAGGAGAGTGAGATGCACCAAGACATAATGTGGGTTCTCAGGCAACAAACTGAGATGCTGTAGACTCTGGTAGACCTGTAGGTCGAAGAATCCCATGCTCGCCTTCTTCTGCAACCCAGACACAACTCAATGTGTGGACCTCCCTATCCGCCGCGCCTTCTTTCCCCCCACCCCCCCAACATTCCGCGTGGCATCAGTGGCTGCTCCTCTACTCCTACCACTTCATTCTGGGAGACATTAAAGACCATCACAGCTGCACATACGCTGATCTATGAAAGACATGGTTGGCGTATGTGTACCTAAAATGGAAATGGCTGCTCTTTTGCCTTCGCAAGTTGTTTCTCCCTTCATTTTTTATTTGCCTGGTTCATGTTACAGAAGAATACAATTTTATTTTTTGGAACATAATTTATCTTGTAATTCACAATATATGCTAACTGGTGCTGCGCAGGTCTAACACCCAGCAATTTCCTGTTACTTCATTTGATCACAGGATCTATAACCTAATTCTCAGACAATATTAATAGGTGCATTGGCAATGTTATATTCCTGCACACACAGCCCTCACTGAAAGATTCATATTGATCTGTAAAAGAGCAAGGCAACTACAATACAATGGATGGAGAATGGGAGTGGGGAGGAAATCCCACAAATGATCTTTGTCTAGTAGTAATGCAACTAGCTTTGACCCTTTATTTATAGTTATTTGTAAACAAATACATGCAGCTATATGGTCAATATTACATCATAGGCAACTGAAGAGCAAGTGAGGGCTGGGTAATCAAATTCACAATTTATATTCGCCACTGACCATCTCCAGAAAGGTTAGTAGTGAACCGTTCATGGAGCACATTCTAATCATTAAAGCACAGTAAGCATTTATAAGGTCATACTGTCATTGCCAGAGTGGAGTAAAGGAGCATTAAAACTTTACGCCTGTTTTATGCTCCTGGGGGAATTCACTAAGAATGGGAACAATTCCCTAACAATGGGAACAACTAAGCAGGCAGTTGCCAGCAAAAAGGAACAGAGAGGGTGTAGGGTCAGTGGCGCCTGATATACCGGTGCATGAGTATGGCACTCAACGAGGCGCTACTGTAGACCCTCCGGATACTGCTAAGGCAAAAATCTCCACTACTGCGCACGTGGGCACACATGCACCTAGAATGGAATGGCCATATGCAACACCTCTAGAAGAACAACAGTTTTGAAAGGTAGGTAACTTTTTTTTTTTTTTTTTTTTTTTTATGGAACAGGTGAGTAACCATTTTTTCTGGAATGAGGGAATCTCATTTACTACTGAAGTGTCTTTTCAAATGTCTTTATTACCAATTCTGTATATTTCTTTTGTATATGCGAATACACTGAAATGTCTGTTTTTACATTTCCTTAACTCTGCCACCTGGCAGTAATTGTTTTTCTTTAATTTTTTTAGGTATGATGTTGATTCAAAGAGTCCCAACCTATCAAAGCATGTAAGTGGATGGTTAGAATACTCTACTTATTATGGGTTTTTCCTTATAAGGTTTATCTTAGAGTAACTTTTTAATTACATCTTCTAGAATGTTTTATGGTATTTACTGGCAAATTGTGTCAAATGCAGCAGACACAAATACAGGGATTGTGTTGTGATTTAGATGTGCGTAACTCTGCTAAAATGGGATTTTTACATGTCCAACACGCAGAATGTACATTAGGAAGGGATATATATTTTTAAAGTTAATATCTGTTTAGATAAATGAAGGACATCATCTCCTTACTGACACTTTTTTGTGTGGCCCAAGAGTTGAGTAATTTACATGCTGGTGAATAGATTTTTTTCTAACTAGAAATCTTTAGCACTTGTAGCATCGTGGAAAGGAAAAGTTCCAGATTATGCAATATTTTAATTCAGATACACTAGAGCATGATAGAGAGGCTGTAATATCTGTTGAGTATAACTATTTTATTAATTGAAGGGAGACTTTGGAGGAAGAATCCCTGGGAATCTGTAGTCTGTTTGGAAGAAGAGGTTCATTGGGAGCATTGGGTGGGGGACTGCAGGGAACCCTACAGCTCATTTTGGGGAGAAAAGGGTAGGTTTGCCTGGGGCTGCAGGGTGGGGAGAATGGTATGGGTCTGACATTTAAGTGATTCAGAAATCCTGGGTTGCAGAGACTTTCATTATAATCTATATTCAAGAGAGAGTTAAAAAAATCAAGATGCTGCATCTCCAGAATCTCCATGAACTAAAAAGGACAATGATTTAAATGCAGAATATCTTTTTTTTTTTTTTTAAAAAGGCATTTCTGTTTTGCATTTTTAAAAAATATATGTCCACGTAACCCACACAAATCAAAGCAAATATTTGTAGAATTCAGTAAATCTTTTAAACTACTTGTCAAATCCTTTTTTAAAAAAAAATCAATCACAAGCTCTTTTCAATTGATCTTATAAAATGGCTGGGGAGGTTTCCATATTTTTGGGAAGGTGAGTGGTTTATTTGTTGTGATAAGAGGTTATTCTGGGGAACAATGAATGGGAATGGGAGTAATTTATGGGGCAGAGGATTGGAGTGGGGCTATAGTAGGGTGACAGAAAGGGTGGGTGAGGTCTGTTTATTGGCTGTAGGGGATCTCTCCTTGGGAAAGGCCGGGAATTCCCTAAGCCCAGGCCACTCACTGAGCTGCCACTGAGCTGCCCAGGGCAGAGGGAATGAGCCAAATTTCATAACTTCCACAAGGTCCTGGATGGATTCAAATATCACTTTCACTCAGAGTGGGTAGGAGGGAGACCCCTTCCCCTTGCAAAGGGCTTTTGTCCCAGCCCTCCCAGCTGCAGGGGCCTTGGTCAGACAAAACCCTCCCTTGGCCTAGGGAGCCAAGGCATAGGCCTACTCCTACTGCAGCAGGGCCTGCTCCTGCCTCAGTGCAGGACAAAGAGGATTCCCCTCCCCCCAGTCTCTCTACCGCCAATGGACTGAAGGGGGGCTCTGGCCTAGAAGGGCCAAGGGTAGCCTGAGGAAAAAGAAGAGGATGGGCTGGTCACAGAAGCCCCTGGGGCAGGGCTGTTCTAGGTGGGGGATGCTCTGGGGAAGGGAAATGAGGAGGGTAGAGAAAAGGTTCAAAAGCTATTCATGTAGAACACATAATAGAATAGAAATTCATAAATAATTGTGATTAATTAGTACATTTTAGAATTTGGTCAACTGAAATGGAGGCAAAATTAAATTATTCATCATGTATTAGGTACACAGTTCTAAAACATATGCTTTAAAAGCACTTTAGTTGTTGGATCCTGTTTCCAGGTGCTTATATCTATTATTATAATAAAATTGTCTTTTGTTCGGACATTTGTCAGCCCAAAGTGGATGTGTTTGAAGGAGAAATATTCAGCTGAAGTTGTCTAAAGCTTGAAAAACAAATGTCCATGTTTTGAGAAAATTAATATGCCTCACTGTGCTTGGGTAATTAAAAATGGCTTAGGTGTAAAATTTCAAACTTACAGCCTGATTGATTGAAAATTCATTGAAGTCATTGGAAAATTTCCCATTTATTTCAGTGAGCATTTTAGCAAATCCTAGTACTTAAGTGAGAGAGATTTGATGTGCTTTGAAGAAATAATGCTTAGAAATAACAAAATTATAAGTGATTTTGAAAATCTCATACAGGTTGACAGTATGAGTGAATATTACTGCTTCTTCCAGTTGTTATTGCTATGTGTGCTCCACATGTGCACCCATACACTCTTTGTCAGAGATTTTGTCAGCAGTGTCCGTGGGTCTGTGCCTGCATCCTACGCACGCTGCTGATCTTGCATATGAATATGTAGGAAGGGGTGGTCCTGCTGTCACTCCAGTTCCTTCTCAACCGCAGGTGCTTGAGATGGAGTGTTGTGTCTGCGTCCTAGCTACCTATCTTGCTGGGTTTTTTTTCTTATTTGTTTTTATTTCTTTAGTATATAGTTAAGTCCCTACCAAATTCACGGCCATGAAAAACGTGTCATGGACCATGAAATCTGGTCTCCCCCTGCCTGCCCCCTGGTGAAATCTGGTCTTTTTTGTGTGCTTTTTACCCTATATTATACAGATTTTAATGGGGGAAACCAGTGTTTCTCAAATTGGGGGTGCTGACCCAAAACGGAGTTGCAGGGGGTGTGCAAGTTAATTTTAGGGGGGGTTGTGATATTGTCACCCTTACTTCTGTGCTGCTGCCTGCAGAGCTGGGTAGCCAGAAAGTGGCAGCTGCTGACTGAGGGACCAGCTCTGCAGGCAGCAGCACAGAAGTAAGAGTGGTAATACAAAACCATGCCATCAAGTTGCAGTGGGGGAGATTTAGATTGGATATTAGGAAAAACTTTTTCACTAAGAGGGTGGTGAAACACTGGAATGCGTTACCTAGGGAGGTGGTAGAATCTCCTTCCTTAGAGGTTTTTAAGGTCAGGCTTGACAAAGCCCTGGCTGGGATGATTTAACTGGGAATTGGTCCTGCTTCGAGCAGGGGGTTGGACTAGATGACCTTCAGGGGTCCCTTCCAACCCTGATATTCTGTGATTTACTTCTGCGGGCGGCAGCACAGAAGTAAGGGTAGCAATACCTCAACCCCCTCCTACAATAACCTTGCGACTCCCCCAGCAAACTCCTTTTTGGGTCAGGACCCCTACAATTACAACATGGTGAAATTTCAGATTTTATTTATATAGTGATTTTTATTTTATTTTCCACTTTATAATTTATTTAAGACAACTTTGTTCTTTTGGGGAGTTCCCCTACCCCATTCTTCTTTGCCTGGTCAGATCCTACATTCCAACTTGGCCTTCTCTGTCTGCAGTCTTTCTTAACTCTGGTGACCATCCCGGCTTTGGTAAGAAAAGGCCTTGGGGGACCCTCAAAGTCTTCCAGACTGTCTAAAAGGAAGATACTCCATTCTGTCGAAAGAGAGATCAAGAGAAGGGGAAAGTCACCATTTTGACTTGAGAAAAAAGAGGCATCATGTCATAGCATGGGTACTGCTGAGTTGTCTACGTTTTCTGGTATCGCAATCCTAGCACTGCCAAAGAAGACTATGTTGCGTCCTGAGAAACCTTCCAAGAAGCAATCTTGAGTGAGTGGCATCAGGGATCTGTATGAGGATTGGAGTACAAAAATTCCTCCAGGACTAAGATCTTGAAGTTGTCATCCTCAGAATAGTCTTCCTCATGAGGCCATGGTAGAGATGCTGGTACTTCCTGATGTGCTGACTACCCAGGAATGCTTTCCAAATTACCTGGACAGCTAGCTCCTTAAGGATTGCTCCTTTCTCAGAGTGCAGTTGGTAACCAATGAGGCCCTATCTTTTTTCCACTCCTTGGGCATCCGACTCAACGTGGAAAAATCTATTCTTATAACTATACAGTCAATAGACTTCATTGGAGCCAGTCTGGACTCCACTACTTTCTGAACATATGTGTCCATGAATAGGTTCACCACAATGCACAGTCTCACTTCCATGATACAACAAAGCCTGCAAACCATAGCAAGGTTTTGCCTTCAACCCCTGGACCACATGGTAGCTCGTCCTTTTGTAACATCCCTTGCAAGACTACGCTCCCGTTGTCTTCAAGCCTGGCTTAGGTCTGTCTACCCGCCCATTAAGCATCATCTGTCTAAGGGGGTATCAATATCTCAATGGGTCCTCAACTCCCACGAAGACCTTTTGGATCCTTCCACTAGTTGTAAGGATTTCCATTGTTACATCCTACTGATATGCTTGCCATCACTTCCTACCAAACATCAAGGGCCACTCAATGTTACGACTGTGGTGTGGGTGGTCAGGCCCAGTGGCTAGCACAGAAGTCATGCCTAATGGTTGGTGCAGGAGCCAGGGGTCAAGTTGGAGGGTTGGAGCCAGGGGCCAAGCTGGGGCGTCTGAGCTGGAGTCAGGAGCTATCAGAGAAGCAGTAGACTGGAGTAGGACAGGAACAAGGCTGTAAAATAGTATGTAAAATACTTATAAATGTAAAATAGTTATGGGTAAGGACAAAGAACACTATCCCCGATAATGTCACGGCTAACCTGGTGGCTGAACTTTGTGACTTTGTCCTTACCCATAACAATTTTACATTTGGGGACAATGTATGCCTTCAGATCAGCGGCACTGCTATGGGTACCCGCATGGCCCCACAGTATGCCAACACTTTTATGGCTGATTTAGAACAACGCTTCCTCAGCTCTCGTCCCCTAACGCCCCTACTCTACTTGCGCTATATTGATGACATCTTCATCATCTGGACCCATGGAAAAGAAGCCCTTGAGGAATTCCACCATGATTTCAACAATTTCCATCCCACCATCAACCTCAGCCTGGTCCAGTCCACACAAGAGATCCACTTCCTGGACACTACAGTGCTAATAAACAATGGTCACATAAACACCACCCTATACCGGAAACTTACTGACCGCTATTCCTACCTACATGCCTCCAGTTTTCACCCTGACCATACCACACGATCCATCGTCTACAGCCAAGCTCTGCGATACAACCGCATTTGCTCCAATCCCTCAGACAGAGACAAACACCTACAAGATCTCTATCAAGCATTCTTACAGCTACAATACCCACCTGCGGAAGTGAAGAAACAGATTGATAGAGCCAGAAGAGTACCCAGAAGTCACCTACTACAGGACAGGCCTAACAAAGAAAATAACAGAACGCCACTAGCCGTCACCTTCAGCCCCCAACTAAAACCCCTCCAACGCATTATTAAGGATCTACAACCTATCCAGAAGGATGACCAACACTCTCACAAATCTTGGGAGACAGGCCAGTCCTTGCCTACAGACAGCCCCCCCAACCTGAAGCAAATACTCACCAGCAACCACATACCACACAACAGAACCACTAACCCAGGAGTCTATCCTTGCAACAAAGCCCATTGCCAACTGTGCCCACATATCTATTCAGGGGACACCATCACAGGGCCTAATAACGTCAGCCACACTATCAGAGGCTCGTTCACCTGCACATCCACCAATGTGATATATGCCATCATGTGCCAGCAATGCCCCTCTGCCATGTACATTGGTCAAACTGGACAGTCTCTACGTAAAAGAATAAATGGACACAAATAGATGTCAAGCATTATAACATTCATAAACCAGTTGGAGAACACTTCAATCTCTCTGGTCACGCAGTTACAGATATGAAGGTCGCTATCTTACAACAAAAAAACTTCAAATCCAGACTCCAGTGATAAACTGCTGAATTGGAACTCATTTGCAAATTGGATACTATTAATTTAGGCTTAAATAGAGACTGGGAGTGGCTAAGTCATTATGCAAGGTAGCCTATTTCCCCTTGTTTTTTCCTAACCCCCTCTCCCCCCACCCCAGACGTTCTGGTTAAACTTGGATTTATGCTGGAAATGGCCCACCTTGATTATCATACACATTGTAAGGAAAGTGGTCAGTTTGGATGAGCTATTACCAGCAGGAGAGTGAGTTTGTGTGTGTGTTGGCGGGGGGGGGGGAGTGTGAGAGAACCTGGATTTGTGCTGGAAATGGCCCAACTTGATTATCATACACATTGTAAGGAGACTGGTCACTTTAGATAAGCTATTACCAGCAGGAGAGTGGGGTGGGAGGAGGTATTGTTTTCATGGTCTCTGTGTATATAATGTCTTCTGCAGTTTCCACAGTATGCATCCAATGAAGTGAGCTGTAGCTCACGAAAGCTTATGCTCAAATAAATTGGTTAGTCTCTAAGGTGCCACAAGTACTCCTTTTCTTGTTGTTGGGAAGTTACCTAGTCCCACTCAACATCCTCCTAGTGAGCTGACCTATTAGTTTCACTACTGAAGCCAGGAGTGGACAGCACTTGGTCGGAAAATGTATTGTTCCTATGAAGTGCTATAATCCTTTCACATCCACTGGAGCTGACATATCTCTGATTGTGTTGATCTTGTTGGGATCTTCTTTTGTCCCTTTGCTATGAGCAGATATCCAATGTATGTTACCTCATGCTGTCTGAGTACCATTTTTTCTGGGTTCAGTTATATGTTCTTCCTGTATCCCTGTAGAAAAGCCTGTAGTTTTCTGCTATGGTCTGATTCAGCTTCTGTATAATTACTCCCTTCACTACAATGAAGCTGTCATCTGCCATAATTACCCAAGCACTGAGTCTTCTCTGGAACAACTCCAGTGCTCCCCTTATGCCCATCAACATACAAAGCACTTTGTAGTGACCAAATGGTGTTGCAAAGGTTGTCAACGTGCTGGACTCATTATCCAGGTTTATGTGCCAAACCAATTCCTCACATCAGATGGTAAAGAGTCTGGCTTTGGGAAGTCCTGGCAAGATGCTGCTATCCTCTGACCACAATTGATAACATCTCTTCAGTGCCTGGTTCAGTGTCTGTGCAGAAGCATAATATGTCTGATGATTTCTTTACACCACCATGCTGCTTATCCAGGCTGTACTGGCCTCTCCAAGTGCTGAGATACTCCTACTCTGCAGACTTTCAAGCTCCTTGAGTATTGAATTACGAAGTGTCACTATGTAACCAGGCGCAGTCTCACTGGTGGCGCCTCCTGCTGGTTGTCCTTGGGAATTAGTGTTCCAGTCTCCAAAGCGTCCTCTTCAGGCTGGTGTCTCGCCTTGCTGCTGGCTCCCGTGTTCCTCCTAGGACCCCAGTGCCCCTTTCACTGGGTGCTGCCTCCTGGCAATACCCCCACAGTTCTGGGTCTCCCCCTCCCGGGGCACGCCCCAACCACTAACCCTACCTCGCCTCAGTCGTAGCTCCTGCCAGTCACCAGCTAGCCCTCGCGCCCTGGGGCAGACTGCAGTATGAGCCACTCATCACCAGCAAGGTTGGGTTTGGACCTGCTGCCTCTGCCTACCCGGGGCTCCCCCTGCACCCCCGGTACCTAATAGGCCTTCCGAGGCCTGTAGCCTGCATCTTTCCTAGGCCAGAGCTCCGGCTCCCTTGGCCTTTCCCCAGCTTTGCTCCAAACAAGGTCCTTTATTCAGGTCTCTGCAGCCAGGTCACTCCCTCTCAGAGCTAGAGAGAGAGTGCTCTTCTGCTCCTGGCTTCCCTGGCTTTTATAAGGCCCACTGGTCTGTTTGGGGCAGGCCCCCAGCTGTGGCTGCTCTGCCAATCGGCCTAGCTCTTCCCCTGCCCCAGCCCTCTCCCAGGGCTATCTTAAACCTCTCTGGGCCTGAGCAGGTGTCCACCCCGCTACATACTGGTATTTTCCTTCATGGGAAGCATGGAGTTTCCATTTTGTGGTCTACTTTCAGTTGCAGCTTTCCTTCAAGGCACCCATTGCCTCTTCATGTGCTTTTAAAATGGTCTCCATTGTACATGGGACTCCCCTTTTTGCTTCTTGCACTGCAGCTATAGAATTCTGATGTTACACCCTGATCAGATCCATGACTTGTATGGATGTATTCCCCAATTAGGTCTGTGGAGCTTACCATTCATGACCACAGACTTCCGTTGGTACTGTCTTATTTTTGGGTTAGTTACTGTGAGGTCACATTTTTCTCTGAGCTGCATTATGCCCTCATTGTACATTATTAGAGCGTGCCTGCTCTTTGTAATGGGTGTTTTCAAGTCCAATTCACACCAAGGAATCACACTGCAGGAGGCCCTGCTATCCAGCTGAAATCGCAAAGGGTGTTTCCCTGTTAACAGTGCATGGATGGAGAGACGTATCTTCCCTTGTTGTTTTCCTGTCCCAACAGCATGAAGCTGATATGCTCGCAGACTCAAAAAGAGAGTCATGATGTCATCATTGCAGACTACTCTGCCCAAATCTGGGAATCTGTCAAATCCCGAAAATTGCATGTAGCAGTTAGGGTCTATTCCCTTCCCTTCAGATTGGTCTCTGTTGAAAAAATCTGTGTTGCTTCACAGTTTTGTTCTGCTTTGGGGAGCAATAGTTCCCCAGGGCTCCCAGGACTGCTGTAAGGCTTAAGGCAGTCATGAGCTCAAAATGGTGCAGACTTCTCTGCCTTGTTCTGTAGTAAGGTTAAATAATAGTTTTACTTTGCTGCTGTTTTTGTCTTCCTGCATGTCCATGTGTACAGTTCAAACTCCTTGTTCCACTGCGTCCATTGCTGAGCTAGGTTTATGTGTCCAAATCCAAGGCTCTAGGGAGGTTTCAGAGTGAGTTCCATGGCTCATGCTGCCAGCTACTTCACTTCAGAGAACTCACAGCTCTGACACTGCCATAGGGTTGCCAGGTGTCTGGTTTTCGACCAGAACACCAGGTTGAAAAGTGACCCTGGCAGCTCCGGTCTGTGGCCATTAAAAGTCTGGTTGGCAGCACAGCAGGACTGGCAGGCTCCCTGCCCGATTCCGGGTAGCTCCTGGGGAGCAGCCACTATGGCCAGGTAGCTCCTGGGGAGCAGCCACTTCCAGGCAGAGGGGTGACCAGGGAGTCTCCCCACACTATCTCAGCCTCCAGGAGCTGCCCTGAATGGCGGCTCCACATATTCCATTGGACGGGAACCGCAGCCCATGGGATGTGAGGTGGTGGCGAATGTGGGCGGCGGCAGTGCATGGAGCCCGCTGGCCGCCCCTCCACCGAGGAGCCAGAGAGACATGTCATGCTTCCTGGGAGGCGCCTGAGGTCAGAGCTACCCGGAGCCCACACCTGAATCCCCTGCCCCAGGCCCGAGCCCCCTCCTGCATGCTGAACCCCTTGGCCCCTGCCCAAAGCCCCTTCCTGCACCCCAAACTCTTCATCTCTGGTCCCACCCCAAAGCACATGCCCCCAGCTGGAGCCCTCACCCCCTCCCATACCCCAACCCCCTACCTTAGCTAGGAGCCCCCTCCTGCACCCTGAACCCCTCATTTCTGGCTCCAGCAGAGAGCCCATATCCCTCCCACACTCCAATCCCATATCTCAAACTGGAGCCCCCTCACACACTCTGAACCCTTCGACCCCAGCCTGGAGCCCCCTCCTCCATCACAAACCTATCGTCCCTGGACCACCCCAGAGCCCCATCCCCAGCTGGAGCTCTAATCCCCTGCCCCAGCCTGGAGCCCCCTCCCACACTCCGGAGCCCCCTCCTGCACCACAAATCCTTGATTCCTGGCCCCACTCCAGAGCCCACACCCCCAGACAGAGCCCTCACTCTTTTCTGCACCCCAACTCCCTGCCCTAGCCCGATGAAAATAAGCGAGTGAGTGAGGGTGGGGGAGAGCGAGCGACGGAGGGAGGGGGATGTAGAGAGCTGGGGGCAGGGCCTCGGGGAAGGTGTTTGGTTTTCTGCAGTTAAAAAGTTGGCAACCCTACATTGCCATCATGTTTCATTACCAAAGACTGAAATTGACTGCAGGTTAAGTTTAGCAAGTGGAAAAATCTTATGCACTTTTAAAAATCCTATGCACTGTGCTGTCCATGTGGCTGAGCTGCTTCCAGCCTAACTCCACTGATTGCACCTGGCGACCTGTCCATAATAGTCCCCGCAGTGAACACGGGCCCTCCGACTAATTTCATGGATCACGATACACTAACAACACAGGAATTCAAATTTTTTAAAAAAAGTTTATTGTAACATCGTAACTGAGAATTTAAACCCCAGAAGTGAAGAAAATGAAAGTTTTGATTTCTGCAACCAGAACTTACTTATGTTACATATGAAATGTAGACCTAAATATTAATACTATTTGCAGAGCTCATTAATTACTACTTCTCTCCAGGAGAAATCAGTTGCAGTGATAGAACCTTGTAGTGTTGCATGAATGTATTTTTCATCAAGGTGTGTGTGTGTGTGTGTGTATATAGTGCTTTTAAACGTAAGTGCCTGAAGTTAGGCTCCTGAGTTCATATTTAGGCACCTGCCTGATTTTTTTTTTTTTTTTTTTTTTTTTAAAGCGCTGAGCACCCAACAGCTACCACCGAGGTCAATATGCATATTGATCGCACCTACATTGAAACCAGACACTGTAGTTACATAGCCTAGTTTCCAAGGTCAATAACCACAGAACCTCGCTTTACTTAGAGCCAGGCCTGTGGAAATAAGTTTACCTTTTATCTGAATGCAGAGAAGTCCTATATTTTAAAATGTTAAGTCTGCTATTACTGAATATATTTATTGTATATCTCTCATTTGACATTTCTGAAAGATAAATTAACAGTGACATTGTCAATGTTTCCATGAGAATTTCAGGTGTTTCATAGGACAGTAACTTTGTATTTATGGAGTGATTCCTGAGCATTGTCAAGCATCTACAGTTTTCACTGAAGTCAACTGAAGCTTTTTTAAAGGGAATTGTGGGTCGTTGTTTCAGGCTCTTTTTCCTATTTAGTTATTCGCATCACACATGGATGTTTTGAGACAACAGGTCCTTCTGTATGTTATACCTTATTCAGTGATGAGGTACCAAAACCTTAACAACCGGTTCCCTATAAAAAGTTCTGATTTAAGGGATGTGCCAAGGGGTGGAGGGGGCGGGGGTGTAACGGCAGGGAAGAGATTGCACAGAGGCAAAAGGGGTTTGTGACAGGGAGGGAGTGGCACAAGGGAGAAGTGGGCAGGAGGGGGTTGTTGCAAGGGGCTGGCAGGCGGGGGTGTGTATGTGCCCGGGGTTGTTCCAGTGGGGTGAAAGTGGCAGGTAGGGGTTTGCACAAGGGAGGCGCGGGCAGGAGGGAGATGGCAAGGGGGGGGTAGGGGTGTCCCGAGGTTGATGCAGGGGTGAAGGTGACTGTGGCTGGCTGTGGGGGGTTGCTGGGTGGAGGTTGCCCAGAGGCAAAAGTGGCAGGACAGGGTGGGTTGTTGGGGTGGGGGATGCACAGGGGAGAAGGTGGGTGTTGGAGGGGGTGGCAATGGCTGGGGGAGGGATGCCCGGGTTGTTCCCAAATACACCCCCTGGTGCTCCGCGGGGCCGTGCGGCTCTCCGTGGCCCAGCTAGGTACCTTGTAGGTGGAGTAGACACCCAGTTTCTCCACCTGAGGAGTAGAGCGCAGCTGTGCCTTCTTCCTTGTGCCGCAGGCCGAGCTGGGCTCCCCGCCACCCCTGGGGCTCCCAGTGGCAGTGGCGGTAGCTGCTGCTGAGAGCCCTGGGGGCGGCGGGGAGCTCGGCTCGGCCTGTGGCGCGGGGAAGAAGGCGCAGCTGCTAGAGCTAGACCCTCCCCTTCCCCACTCCGCCGCTGGCTGCTCCCTTGAGGGGAGGGATTGGCCGCGCCGCAGGCGGCCCCTCTGGAGGTGGGGAGCAGCGGCAGCCTTGTGTTCCGCTGTTTAAAAAAAATTTGGGGGGCACCAGTTTTTGGCGCCCCCAACCACTTGGTACCCTAGGCGGCCACCTAGTCCACCTAGTGGTTGCATCGGCCCTGCCCGACAGACCCCCCAGAACTCCCACACCTACCCAACCCTCCCCCCATCCCCTGACCGCCCCCCCCCAGGACCTCTGCCCCCTCCAACTGCTCCCTTCCCCTTATATAACCCCTTCTCCCGGCCTGGCCCCCTTACCATGCCACTCAGCACAGCGTATGTGGATGCTGCGTGGCCCACTGGAGCTCGCAGACCCACCCCCTTACCACACCGCTCAAAGCGGCAGGAGCTGCAGAGCTGCCCAGGAGCAGTCCAGAGCGCTGGTGCTGGCTGTGCAGTACGCTGAGGCTTTGCGAGAGGGGGAAAGGTGGGGGAAGGGCCGGGGGAGCTTCCCCAGCTGGGAGCTCAGGGAGCCGTAACTATTTTTAACAACTGGTTCAAAATTTAACAACCGGTTCATGTGAACCGGTGTGAACTGGCTCCAGCTCACCACTGACCTTATTTAAACATGTATAAAAATACTGTCGAACCTGTATAGCAGTGTTTTAGGCTGAAAGGTCATTTTTGAAACTTTGCATTATATTTATTTGTGATTATTATATTTATTTGTTCAGCGTGTCTTAATGAATGATTCTTGTGCCAATAGTGTTATTGATGAGAACTGCAATCACTCTATTATTTTCTGTCTAAAATACTTATTCACTAAAGGGATTAAACCACTACATGTCTTCGCTTGTCAACTTGTAAAACCGCATAAGGTCTTTCTCATATATAGAATTTATGGGAATAGATGCCATGGAATGTTAACCTCTTGTCTTGAAGTGAGATGGGTTTTTAAATGTGATTTGGTTTCCAGTATGCATAGTAGCCTTATCAGAATAAAAAATCAAGTATCCATCATTAAAGGGACACTTTCAACTACTTAAAGCCACAGTGACATCTCTGAGGTTGCATAAGGTACAAGTCACTGTAGAACTCAGTCAATTGTGTTATAATTTGGTTAGGGGGAGGCTTATAGACATGCTCATTTATACTTATTTTTATTTAAATTACTTTTATTGATGAAATTAATAATTTACAAAGCAGTAGATGCAACTGTCAAGGTTCCTCCCCCACTCTGAACTCTAGGGTACAGATGTGGGGACCTGCATGAAAACCACCTAAGCTTACTTTTACCAGCTTAGGTTAAAACTTCCCCAAGGTACAAATTAATTTTATCCTTTGTCCTTGGAATATCCACTGCCACCGCCAAACTCTAACTGGATTTACTGGGAAACGTCATTTGGACACGTCTTTCCCCCCAAAATCCTCCCAACCCTTGCACCCCACTTCCTGGGAAAGGTTTGGTAAAAATCCTCATCAATTTGCATAGGTGACCACAGACCCAAACCCTTGGATCTGAGAACAATGAAAAAGCATTCAGTTTTCTTACAAGAAGACTTTTAATAGAAATAGAAGTAAAGGAATCACCCCTGTAAAATCAGGATGGTAGATACCTTACAGGGTAATTAGATTCAAAACATAGAGAATCCCTCTAGGCAAAACCTTCTGTTACAAAAAAGACACAGAGACAGAAATAGTCATTCTATTCAGCACAATTCTTTTCTCAGCCATTTAAAGAAATCATAATCTAACACATACCTAGCTAGATTACTTACTAAAGTTCTAAGACTCCATTCCTGGTCTATCCCCAGCAAAAGCAGGATATAGACAGACACACAGACCCTTTGTTTCTCTCCCTCCACCCAGCTTTTGAAAGTATCTTGTCTCCTCATTGGTCATTTTGGTCAGGTGCCAGCGAGGTTACCTTTAGCTGCTTAACCCTTTACAGGTGAAAGGATTTTTCCTCTGGCCAGGAGGGATTTTAAAGGGGTTTACCCTTCCCTTTATATTTATGACAGCAACATTTTATGCTCTGATTTTATAAATTAAACCTAATCATTACTCTCAGGGTACCCGGAGATCACTGATGTTACTGGTGCACAAAGTAGTCATCAGAAAGCAAAGTTAAATTTCAGGTTTATTTGAAAATAAAGGACAAAAAAATTAGGCAAGGGGGAATTATTGCTAGAAAATGCTATTTAAGTTTCTAAGAAAGTATTACAAGAATTAAAAGTTTAATTTTTAATGTAAAAGAGTAACTGAAAGAAACTCCTTTTACTTTAAAATTAGAAATACGGTAATATGTATAGTATACAATGTAACACACCCCAGGTTTTTAATGTACCTAATTTTATATCAAATGTAAGTAAAGTCTGACTTATGAATCATTGTGTAATTCCACAACAATATTTGGCAGAATATAAATGCGTATACAGATAGTAAAGCTCAATAATGAAAAACAGGATAAATGTGTTCTAGGAAAGTTCAAAGACCAGATCAATGAAAAAACAGGATGTATTGGTGTCTTATGACCTTTTTTCTTGCTTTTCAGGATTTTTTGGGACAAGTGTTTTGTACACTAGGAGAGATAGTTGGATCACAGGGAAGCAGACTGGAAAAGGCAATTGCGTAAGTGCATCATTCTTGGATAAATAAGCGCTGCCTCATAAGGTGTGGTCATTTCTATTAATTTATAGAGGTACTTTGCCATCTGCATTGTGGCAGACACAGCGTCTTGGAGAAAATAAATTGATAGGTGACTCAAATAATTTTCCATTATAGATTTTTATTATGTTTCTTTTCTGTTTTGGGTAATTATCAAATGAATTGAAGATGTATTTAAATATCTTGTCTCCTTTCTTTGTTCTCAACTGTCTTTTAACTACATTGAGTGTAGTGCCTTAAGTGAGATTTTGTTCTTTTTTGGGATGATGATCCGTTTTATATTTGTAAGTGTAGGTTTAGAAATGGTTCACTATAGAAACAGCTTTGATTATGGTTTTAATCTTGTCAATAAGATAAATAGCTAGCTTTTAATTTTAACCTTAATTTCTTATTCGAATGCTGTCCCTGTGGGTTCTCCACTTCAGGTGTTGGTGTGTCCCAGTGCCACCGATCAGAGATTTTCAGTAGCAGTGCCTGGTGTTGGGGCGTGCATGTATAGTAGCTACCTCACTGTGCCATTGGCGCTTCATCTAGCACTCACGTGGCCTCACCCCCTCAGTTCCTTCTCAGCTGTTCTTGGGTGCAGACTGAGCTCCAAAAGCAGGGTTGAAAAAACCTAGAAGAGAGTTGGAAATAGTTGTTTGTTAACTTTTAGTTATTAGTACTTAGTTCATCGTTAGGCTTAGGTTTCTGTTTTTAATTAATTAGACTTTTCTCTAAACAAACAAAACACGGGGAAAAACCTGTCTGTTTTTTCTCTTTCATTGAAATGTTTCCAAAAAAAAAAAGAGAGAAAACAAAAATGCCAGGCTCTCCAGGCTTTAAAAGAAGCAGTTCGTGCAAGGATGCTATTACTGTCTCCGGTGGGCACTCGCAGTGCGTCCGTTGCTTACAGGAGGTGCACATTCCTCAGAAATGTGCCCACTGCAGCAACCTCAAAGCCAGAGTGAGGAGGGATAGAGATCTCTGGCTCAATATGATTCTTATGGAGAAATCCCTACTGCCACCTTCTGATCCTGGAAAAAACCCATTCGGGGGGACTTTCAGGGTGGATTTGATTTAAATCAAATTGATTTAAATCATTAGTTAGGAAGACTTGATTTAATCATGGATTTCTACATAAAAGTGCATTCTTGTTGGTTGTTATAACCTTAATATATATTCTTCACAACTCAGAGATAGATGTAGGTTTCATTTTTAGAAGGTACACACTATACATTTTTAAAGTGATTTATTTTGAAAACTTTTCAGATTAGTTTTATAGCTATATCAGAAAGTGAATTATTGGTTATTTCATTTACTAACGGTAATTGAAGCAGATAAGTCATCTCCTAATGACTTCATAAATATCTCCAAGTCAGCAGGTTAATCCATTAATATTTGGAGGATTTTCTTGCCATGCTGTATTAGGAGGAGAACGTCACCAGACAGACATTTAAATGTTATGTATTCTGGATTTTTTTCTTCAACAGCGAACATATAATATTTTAATAAAACATGCATATGAATTTTTGAATTTAGTTAAACATTCAAGTTTTTTTAAAATCAGTTTTTTGGTTTTGTTAACTATTTTAGTTAAAAACAATTTTAAATGAAATGTTTAAAAAACAAAAATTAAATTGACTATTTCAGCCAGGTCAACATCAGAAACTTAAAATATTGGCTTTCTGCAGCTAAGTCAGTTGTCTTCACCTTCATTTTCCTGTTTGTTCTTAATCTGGAAAAGAAAAACAAGCTTTCCTGCTTTTTCAGGTCCCAAACTATTTCTCAATTTGGAATTAATTAGTCCAAAGGAAGAAAATATTCTTTCTACACCAGCAGAAGAAGCTGCTGCTGCTAAAAGTGGGATTATCACTTCAACAGTCTCTGAATCCAAATGCTTAAGTGACTTCCTCCAGTTCATTGGAGTGACTTTCTTTAAAACCTCATCAGCAAAATCTATTTCTTGAATGGTTCACCCTTACCTCTGAAGTTTATTATAGTTGGCATTATGGAGGAATGATTGTGGGATGTCCATGTCACAGCCAACTCCTCTTCTTCAGCAGTTAAGGTTTGACCCTGGTACTGAGTATTGAGACTATTTGCAAGAAAATGAGCTGGAGATAGTGCTTGTTCCATTTGTTTTTATAATGCTTGTAATTTAACTCTGTCATTGCATATTTCTTTTTTTAACATCTCACTCAGTTCCTTCCAAATTTCAACCATATCAGCAATAAAGCAGCTATTTCCCTGCATTTTGTTCAAGGCTACAGAAATAGGCTTCAGGGTATTCAGCATGTGTTCAACATTTCTCTTAAGCCTAATGTTGAGAACTTTGGCTGTGACGGTGCCATCTATTTTTTTCATGATTTTGTTCACAAACTGTCATTAGATTAGGCCAGTTTTTGAGATAGTGCTCAAAACAGTCCACTCCTGAGTTCCATGGCATGTCTTGTGGGAGAGTTAGCTTGGTTCCTCCCACTTTTTTCAGAGCAGCTGCTGCAAAGTGGTAGTTACGGAAGTATTTTTCAATTTCAACAAAATTAGCCTTATTTCTGGAACACTGAAGTCTTTGGCTAGGAGTTGCATCAAATGAGCACTGCAACCGTATGTTATTAGCTTGGGATTCTCTTCTAAACAATTTCTTCTCATCTTGGATACATTTGTAGCATTGTCTGTGACCAAGCTGCGTACTAGAAATTTGAAATTTTTTTCAGTTTGTTATAGCTTTTACTGCTGCTTCTTGTAAGTATTCTGCTGTGTGTGCATTTCCTGATGTATCAATTTTTTCTGTAAGACAGACATTCCCTCCTTCTGTTGTCACACAAGCACAACAGGATCATTGTGGATATTGCTCCACCCATCAAGACTCAGGTTAACAATTTTATGCTCTAGACCTTTTGCATGCTGCTCAGTTTCTCTTTCATACACCTTATCCAGCAATTTGCCTGCGACATCTGCTCTGTTGGGTGGACTGTATCCTGGTCTTGATGAGTAAACCTCTTTTTGTAATCCTCTGGTTCTGATCACAAACTTATCTATGGTTGTTTCTGGGTGATGGAGATTTTTTTTTTCTTTTTGCTACAGGTGATATACTGTGGCTATGTGACATACATGATGATGTGACTGAAACACTATGATTGGCAGATAACTCTGAAACTATAGAAAATGATGGTGATCTTGAAGGTGGATAGTCTTCAGAATCCTGTATGTTGAGGATGGATTCTCCTAAACAAAATAAGTCAATGCAGTTATTTAATTATTATTACCATACTGCTCATTTAGTATTACTTATTGCTTTCACTGACACTCAGTACTACTTTAAAGGTGAAATTGTAAAAGGAAGATCTGCCAATTTCAGCTATTTATTTATCACAACTGCATCTAAAATGATAGTACCATAGTTGTTTGAGCAAAAAATATAGAGTAACATGAGAATTCAAGAATAGTCCAAAAGGAAGAGAGGCAGTCCTTAAAGAAGAATGATATAAAAAAGTTTACCAACCTAAAGATCCTGCATGTTCAAACATGTTCGTTTCATCATCTTCAACACCGCTTCCTCCTGAGAAGGAACAGTTTTCATGATGTTGTTTCATTCGGGAAACCAGACCTTGCATTTCTTTGTTGCACTGTTTGCATTTTGCATGCATGCTTGTCTTACCCACAGGTAGAGGAACTTCATTAAAATATTCCCAAACTGGGTCTCTTTTACGGCCTGCTGCCATTATAGGGTTTCCTTTCTAGTGAGAGAATGGTAGATCTCAAATCAATGAAGGCTACACTCAGAAAGACCTCAAGACTTCTGGAATATGCTGCTCAAACAGTTTCACTTTTGTTTCTAGTGCCTGTCCCTCTCCCTCTCTTCTCACATTTATCTCCAGACTTCTTCTCCTTTGTACAGATCTGTTCTGCCCCCAACAATCTTCTATTCATTGAACTTTTTGAAACTTTGCACTTTTAGAGAGAGGTAAGGGATTGACTCTGTGTACACAAATTTGCAGAGGGACAATAGGGTTGAGGTCTGTTATTTCTTGCCTCTCTATTATGTATGTATGTATTTATTTTTATTTTAAAAACATTTTTGCTGTTAACAAGGATGTTATCTCTGGAGACACAAATCCACAGTTTAAGAACTGCAAAACTAAGCATCTCTGATGGTATCTTCTAGACTGAGCACTGAGTCCCATTGGTTTGATAGAAAGATTAACCTAAATAATCTATACAGAAGCCCCTGGAACCCCATAAAAATGGGTCCCTAATCCATGAACTATTGGAACTCATTTACAAAACTTTTCTTAAATGTTACATGAATATATTGTCATACTATAGAATTAGAATTTGTAATCCCTATTCCATGATGAGATACCTTTGAGCTATAATGTATCTTAATTAAAACTATCTTTTAGGTAGGTTTTTTCCTCAAAAAGCATTTTATCAAAAAAATCCAATTTAAATTAAAAAAAATTCAATTTTTATTTATTTATTTTTTAAATCATTGATTTTTATCCATCCTAGGGACTCTCTAGGCGCCTCCTCCCTGGACAGAGCGAGTACCCTTTCCTCCAGAAAAAGGAGGTAGAGGGAGAAATCTCCCGCACATGGAGAACCATTAAAGAGAAAATAGGATAGGTGGTTTTGGTTTTGTGGAACATTGGCCCACCTTCTAATGGGAGAGGGGGAGTATGGTGTGGATGGCCTCCATCTCAGTAGAAGGGGAGCCAATTTTCTTGGGGACAGGCTGGCTAAAGTAGTCAGAAGAGCATTTAACTTACGACAAAAGGAGAAGGTGAAAAGAGGGAACAAGATTCAGATGTTGGGAACAAAATTAATCAAGAAACCAAAGGACATGAAGAAAAAACATATAAGAGACAGAAGGAGAAATTTATGGCCAGCAGGCTTAAGGACAATAAAAAGGGGCTTTTAAACAAAAAGAATCTTAACAGTGGTCCCATTACAAGATGGATATAGTAGAGTTGAAAAGGCAGAATTGTAGGGTAATTAACAATTGGAACAATTTACCAGAGATTGTGGTGGTGTCTCTATCGCTGGCAATTTGTAAAGCAAGATTGGATGTTTGTTTTTTCTATAAAATATGCCCTAGTTCAAATAGGAATTATTTTGAGGAAGTTCTGTGGTGTGTGTTATATAGGAGGTCAGACTATATGATCACATTGATCTCTTCTGGCTTTGGAATCCATGAAACCTTAAAGCAGTCTGTTCTGGCAGCAGTGAACAGGGGTGTACAACTTTGGAATTTTAATAAAATTGATTAACCAGACCCTACTTAAGGATAGAAAATGACCAGAACTGGACCAGTGATAAAGCTAGTGGTGAGCCATCTGGTTAAATAATTTGTTAAATATTAGGGCTGTCAAGCGATTTAAAAAACTAATTGCAATTAATCGCATTGTTAAACAATAATAGAATACCATTTATTTAAATATTTTTGGATGTTTTCCACATTTTCAAATATATTGATTTCACTTACAATACAAAATTATTCTGATGCTGATCTAGTCTACAGAGTTAATCAGAGCTCTGATAGGTAAACCCTTGTGGATTGGGAGTCTCTCACTGTTTTCAGACCACATGTAATAGGGTCACCCTCTTCCCATCTTCTTTGCTTCACACTGACTGCTCAGAGACCTTTTTTTGTAGATACCACCTTGTTGTTTGTTTACTGTTTCACTCCACCACCTTTTACTTCGTAATGAAGTCTTAGTATTTATAATGCTATCCAACTTTATTACTCCTTTTGCAGAAGGTGGGGGAGGTGTCTCTTTCCTGAGAACTCCATTTTGTCAACACCCACTATCCCTTTTCTCCTCCCAATTCACTTCCTTCCTGTGCTCTTTTATCCAGTCTTCTTGTTAATGAGCTAATTAGCTCATGAACTTCCCAGCCACAACCTTATCTGATAATCAGAACTCTCCTTAGTCAGGCACTCTCTGAGGACCTAATTGGTTCAACTCTGTCACACGCTTGCCCCCTTTGCCAGACAGAAGTGTATTCCTTTCCCCATGCTGTCCCCACTTTACCAGAAGTGCTACTCAACTTCAGCCTTTCTTTGCTCCCAAGGTGGTCATCCAGGATCCCCATGTAGGGCCCATCTATTCTTTACCCACCAAAATCAAATTTTACTGGTGGAGGTTACCCCCATAATTCCACTTCAGCCCACAGGTCTTCACACCAGGGGCAACCCCGGGGGGACTCTCCTTGTTCTTGTCCTCTTTGTTTAGTGGAAGGACCTGCTGGTGCCCCTCCTCCTCCTGATTACCCATGGTTGCTTGTTCCCCTAACCCGCTGAACCTCTTGGGATCCCTCCTTTTGGAATTCTGTAGGTGAGAGTTCTGATAACTGCTCAACCTCTGTTAATGAGCTCAGGTTATCTTTATCCCCTGAGATTATTTCCTTCTTTTATTTTCTTCTTTCTCTTGGGCACACCCCTCTCTTTATTTTCTCTTTGACATGTTCTCCTGTTTATTATTTTCCAACCCTTTTACATTTAACAACTCCTTTTTTTCCCTTTCACTGTGGGTTTCACACCTTCCCTCTGGGATTGCGACACCCCTTTGCCTCCCTAATGGGAAGGGGTTCCGGTCTGTGCCTAACTCAGCTGGGTTTGGCAACCCACTTCCATTTAAACTTCCTCCAAACTTTCTGTGCCATAGGGCAAAATTTCTTACCCCCATGTATACATTTAAGCTTCTCTCTTGCTCTGTAAATTAGCCAATGGGGTTTCACCAACTCCCGCCTGATTAGTGAACAGATGGAGGAAGGGTTCACCAGACCCTTTGATATCTCTTTCCCAACATCACAGAAAAAGTTGTTAACTTCCTTCCTTCTCCCTGCCCAGGGTTCTGGCCCAACCGCAGATTTCTGTAAACCCACACTCCATTTATGGGCAGGCTCTTTTTATATGTTCCTGCTGCCCATGCTGGTAAACACAATAGCCTGAGACCCCATGGGTGCTCCTCTAGGCTGCTCCTTCTTCTTCTTGGTGTCCTTTCCAGATGTATGCTGGCTGGTCTTCCTCCCTGTGTCAGTCCCCTTAAACTACCAGCTCCCTCTGGGAATGTCCTCCTCTACAAACTCTTTTGTTAGTTTAACTGCTGTATATGGGGTAACCAGTTTGATGCTGCCTGACCCATATTTGGGTATTCTCCAGGGACTCTGAAGGAACTGTTCAAATATGACAGTATCCATGATATCGCTCATACCTTGGGTGTCTGACCTCAGCCAGTGAGAGGCCCAGTCTGGCAGTTTTTGAGCAAATGCCTTGGGCCATAATCTCCCAGGCTATCTTGTGTCTCAAACTTTTTGCCGGTATTTCTTTCTGTTGAAAGCCCCACCTGGTTGAGGATGGCTGCCTTAACCACTTCATAATCCTCTACCTGCTGGTCACTGAGAGCCATGTAGACTGCCTGAGCTTCCCCTGTAGGGCCCATATTCCCCGTCTCATTCTGCCACCACACCTACTCAAAAATGATCAAAAACCTGTTAGGGTCATCCACAGGGCCCATCTTGCAAAGGCCTACTGTGATGCTTTTCTCTAGGAAACCAGAACCACAAGCCACTGTTTTACCCCTCTGCCTTAGCAAATGAGAGTTTGGCTGCTGCTATGCTGAGTGTCAGCTCCCCGACACACCAGACTGTCTGTCTGCTTGCTTTGGAAACTCCTCAAAGCTGCGCCAGTCTAAACCTTGCCTTGCAGATAACAATCAGTGAACCCCAGTCCCAAGTTCCCCAGGGACATCTCTCTGCAGTGTGCAGTCCCTCTTACTGGACACTCACAGAAGTTAGAGACAGAGCACACACTAGCTTTTAGTTTAGCTGAAGACTCACCCTTCATATAACAGCACGGAATTGGTTTATAGTAAAACTAAGATAAGATTGTTAATAATGAACAGAGATTTAAGTGATACTAAGCAACAGAAAAAGAGACAGGTATAGCTACAAACAAAACAAAAGACACTTCCTGGCAACTAAAACTTAATCTTAGCAAATTACATTCTTTGCCTAAGCAGTTTTTTCATATCATGTTACCAGCATCTCCAGGCCAGGGATCCAGCTTCCACAGAATCATCGGGTACTGTCCCCTTTGTTCTTGAAGTGATGGATCACTACAATGTCTTTTTGTTCCTCTTATATTTTTCAAAGTCCATTGTCTTTGTCTCAAGAGCCAGGAATAATTTTTGGGGGTGCAGACTGTCCCCTGGTGTGCTCATTAAACTGTGTCCTCTGCTTTTTCTTAGCTTGATTGCTTTGTTTACCTTATATGTAAACGTACTTTTCATTAACTGCTGCCTCATTCTAGCACACATGCATATCTGTTTGTACACAACCCAGACATACATCACGCAGTGATATTCCTGACCGGCATATCACTGGCTTACATATGATACCTTTTTTTGGGTACGTATTATAACAACAGTGTGTCAGGCCCGATATGACTCACCGTATAGTGGGCTCTCTGACAGTGGGCATTGAGGGGCTCTTAAGGTCACACCTACTCCCAGGCACCTGAATGCTGATTCATGCTGCAGGTCTCAGTACCCTTGGTAGTAGCTATTGATGCACCTGGGATTATTGTCTTATAAATTCCAGCAGGCTTTTTTGTTGCTCAGCCTGCCAGACAAACAAGGACTGTCTTTCCAAGTGGTGGGGCTGCTAGTAGCTATTGATGCACCTGGGATTATTGTCTTATAAATTCCAGCAGGCTTTTTTGTTGCTCAGCCTGCCAGACAAACAAGGACTGTCTTTCCAAGTGGTGGGGCTGCTGGAACGTCTTCAAGGTCTTCTGAATTTCCTTCTGCTGTTCAACCAGCCATCTCCTCCATCTCCCGACTTGCTGAACCTTTACACCAGCTCGCCCATCAAGCTTTCCATTTCTTTGGATAAAGGCAGGATACTGGACAAGCTCCCGTGTGTGCAGGGTCTCCTGGCTCTGTCCTCTTTGCTTTGCACAGAGACCGCTCAAAGACCTTCCCTTTTGTAGATACCACAGTGTAGTTTGTTTGTTGTGTTTCACTCCACCACCTTTCACATAGTATTTTCAAGGCTATCTAGCTTTACTCCCCCTTCTGCAAAAAGGGGAGGGGGAATGTTTTCTTCCAGAGAACTCCCTTTTGTCAGGCCCTCTAGCCTTTTTTCTCTTCTGTGTCTCCTGTTTCTTCCCTTCTTTCACTTTCTTCCTGTGCTCTTTTATCCAGTCTCCTTGTTAATGGGATAATTAGCTCATTAGCTTCCCAGCCCCAGCCTTATCTGGTAATCAGGAACTTTTTTTTTTTTTTCTTTTCCCCTTAATCAGGCCCTCCCTGAGGGCCTAATTGGCTCAACATTGAGCAGAGTGCTGGTTCAGTTGCTGATTCCCAGCATTCTGTCACATCACAGTAGACCTCATCAACAAGCTCCACACATGCCCCCACCCCAGCGAGGTCACATCTCAAGCTTTTGAGACACATGGCAGCATACACCTCTGTCATACAGCGTGCCAGACTTTCCCTCTGGCTGCTGCAACACTGCTTAAAATCAGTATACATACCCAAGAAATAATATCAGCACAGACCGACTGGTCACCACCCCTGCAGAAGTCCTATCTTCTGAACGTTGGTGGACAGATCCATTCCAAATACACAGCAGAGTTCCATTCTCTCTATCACTCCCACCAAGACCGTGATAACAGATGCCTCCGCTCTGGGATGGGGAGCCCACCATTTAAAAGTTCAAGGGAAATGGTCGCCATAGAAGGCCTGCCTGTATATAAACATAATAGAGTTCAGAGAAACACAATTTGCCTGAATGCCTTTCTATCCTCCTGAGGTCTCACTGTCCAAGTACTCACTGATGACACCAGGGCAATGTGCTACATCAACAAACAGGGAAGGATGAAGTAATTCCCTCTCTGCCAAGAAGCAATGTACATATAGGAATGGTGGTTACATTACCACATCACACTAGTGTTTATCCATCTGACCAGTCTACAAAACACCCCTGCAAATCACCTCCGCAGACCTTTATACAAATTAGTAAATGGTCGGTCAAAGATCCCATCCTTCTCAATGTACTTCTGAAATGGAAATGACCGTCTTGATATTCACTAGACAGTAGAGCTGGGCAAAACTTTTTGGGTGATAGTTGGTTGGAGTTCAGTTTCAGTCAACCTGAAAGTGTTTGTCAATGTGACACAATAGTTTTGGCTGGGGAAAAGTGTTTTCAGGGTTAGCTTTGACAAAAATGAGAGAGAGAGAAAGAGAGGTGGGGTGTGTGTGTGAGAGAGAGAGAGAGTTAGGTCAGTTGCCTGGGATGGGGGAGATTGAGGTTTTGAATCCCCACTGTGGAGCAGGGACTTGAACTTTGATCTCTCCCCTGCCAGATAAGTTCCCTAGCCACCAGAATATAGACTATTCCAGGGTGGGATACTTTCAATCTCTCCTACTGAAGCTGTTCTAATTTGTATAAATACTTAAATATTAATTGGGCCAAAGAAAAAGAGTGGGTGGCTCTATAGCCTGGTGATAAAGGCATTCACCTGGGAGGCAGAATATGTGAATTAAAATCCTTCCTCTGAAGTAGGCAGAAAGAAGATTTGAATCCACATCACGTACCTACACCTTGTAGCCATGGTCACCATTTCAGACTTTGGTGGCAGGGAGGCAACTTTAATCATGATTCCAGGGGCTACTGAGGCATCTGAAAACTCTCTAGCTTTTTGGCAGAGAATAACTTAGAAATTAGCTGACAGGAGCACTATATCTAACTCCTATATAAATAAAGAAAATTAAATAACTATTAGACCAGTGGTTCTCAAACTTTTGTATTGGTGACCCCTTTCACACAGCAAGTCTCTGAGTGCGAATTCCCCCCCCCTCCCCACATAAATTAAAAACACTTTTTTATATTTAACACTGTTATAAAGCTGGAGGCGAAGTGGGGTTTAGGGTGGAGACTGACAACTCGCGACCCCCATGTAATAACCTCACGACCCCCTGAAGGGTCCTAACCCCCAGTTTGAGAAGCCCTGTATTAGACCCACTCAGCTTTAATACTAATATGTTCTGACATCTTGTGCCAAGTCACTTAAGGGACACTGGTAGGGTGACCAGATGAAACGCACAAAATATCGGAACACATGGGGGAAGCGCGCAAAAAAAAAAAAAAAAAAAAGTGTCCAAAGCTGCAACATTGGGACCAATGGTGTTCCGACCGTGCATCGGTCGGGACGCAGGACAAAGAACTAAAAATCGGGACAGTGGTTAGGTTTAAAATATTAATGTATATTTTTACTCTGTTACTAACTCTTGAATACAATAATTAAAACAATTGTATAAAAATCTAGATTACTTTCTATCATTTAGTCTACTTACTTTTTGCGGTTCACCAAGCTTGGAATACGTCATTTAACTTTTGGAAACGTCCTATAAGGGCAAGGCCACGTGAGTTTATACTGCACCTGCCTGGGGCTCTAGGGGTGTTAAGCTCTATAAATAATAATAGACTTGTCAAGGTTCCTCCCCCACTCTGAACTCTAGGGTACAGATGTGGGGACCTGCATGAAAAACCTCCTAAGCTTATCTTTACCAGCTTAGGTCAAAACTTCCCAAGGTACAAAATATTACACCCGTTGTCCTTGGACTAGCCGCTACCACCACCAAACTAATACTGGTTACTGGGGAAGAGCTGTTTGGACGCGTCCTTCCCCCCAAAATACTTCCCAAAACCTTGCACCCCACTTCCTGGACAAGGTTTGGTAAAAAGCCTCACCAATTTGCCTAGGTGACTACAGACCCAGACCCTTGGATCTTAAGAACAATGAACAATCCTCCCAACACTTGCACCCCCCCTTTCCTGGGAAATGTTGGATAAAAAGCCTCACCAATTTGCATAGGTGACCACAGACCCAAACCCTTGGATCTGAGAACAATGAAAAAGCATTCAGTGTTTTACAAGAAGACTTTTAATAAAAAATAGAAGTAAATAGAAATAAAGAAATCCCCCCTGTAAAATCAGGATGGTAGATATCTTACAGGGTAATTAGATTCAAAAACATAGAGAACCCCTCTAGGCAAAACCTTAAGTTAGAAAAAAGATACACAGACAGAAATAGTTATTCTATTCAGCACAATTCTTTTCTGAGCCATTTAAAGAAATCATAATCTAACACATACCTAGCTAGATTACTTACTAAAGTTCTAAGACTCCATTCCTGGTCTATCCCCGGCAAAAGCAGGATATAGACAGACACACAGACCCTTTGTTTCTCTCCCTCCACCCAGCTTTTGAAAGTATCTTGTCTCCTCATTGGTCATTTTGGTCAGGTGCCAGCGAGGTTACCTTTAGCTTCTTAACCCTTTACAGGTGAGAGGAGCCTTCCCCTGGCCAGGAGGGATTTCAAAGGGGTTTACCCTTCCCTTTATATTTATGACAAGACTAGAAACTGACTTTTAACAGGAGTGAAACTGACACTTTCAAGTCACTTTCACTTCTGTTTAAAAGTTAGTTGCTTTCCAGAAGGTTCTTAAACACAACGCTACAGTGATTGAGTTGTAGTTCTCAGAGGAGAATATTTAAAACCAGACACCAAGAAAATTACACATTTTAAAGTTGAGGAAAAAATTGAGTCTTGTTTATTATTTAGAGTTGGTATGTATGGTTTTTTGTTTGTTTTAAGTACCATTCTATGTTTGGACACTGTGTCTCAGTTTCCATTGCAGTAAAAGGGGAATAATAATACTTGGCTGCCTGCCATATGGAAGTGTAAGGAGTAGTTTGAGATTTGTGGGGCAGAAGCTGGATCTTCTTAATGGTTTGTAGGGTTCCTAGCACAATGGGGGACTCATACTGATTAAGGTCTTTGGGCACTACTATAACATAGGTCAGCTGTTGAGATGCCCACTGGTGGTAGCTGAAGGGGACTTAACTGGTGGATGGGATGTTGGTGGAGTACAGATTGATCTGTGTTGGCCAGAAGCACATCCTTCATCCCCCACGAGCTCAGCACCTCTGAGCAGAATTTGAAGCATACCTGTCCTTGAAACTGCAACTGCTAATGAACATGATGGTCCTTCAAGTGCTTGCTCATGTCAATTCCAAGTAGGTGTGTGCGTGCCATGTGCACAGTTGCTGGAAGGTTTTTCCCCTAGTAGTACCCGATGTCTCAGCTCAGGTGCCCCCTGGAGTCGCACCTTCATGGTGCCGCATATAGGGTCCTGCCGACCCGCCGCCTCTCCAGTTCCTTCTTATCACCAGTAGTAGTCATTGGAGTGTTCTCTTCTCTTTCATTTTCAAGCAATCCCCTAGTGGACTCTAAGTTCCTACCTGTAAATAGTTTAAATAGTTAATAGTTCTTAGTATAGTGTAGTGTATTTTTTTTAACCCCTTGTTAGCAGGGGTTCCCTTCATATTCTTAGGGCCGGGGCATGCCTCGGTCCCAGGGGTTTAAGCCGTCTGGGGTTGGCCAGAAGCTGATGCCAAGAGGCAACCCACACACATCCTGCTTGAAGTGCCTGGGGGAATACCATCAAATGAATAGTTGCAAAATCTGCAGAGGATTCTGCCCCGGCAGCAAGAAGGAGAGTGACCACAGGCTGAAGCCATTGCTGATGGAGGCAGCCCTGTGGCCGCAGTCGGAGTCAAGCCCCATGGATCCGGCACCTGGTTCTTCAGCACTGGTGTGCAGCGCACCAGCCTCGATCAGGGATGTGGCACTGAGAAAGGACTCTGGGGTCACCAGCATCATTGACTCCAGGCCCACACTGGTCCGTTGAGCCGCCACCTGTGAAAGAGGGTCAAGTGGAGGACTTAGATCTCCCCTCCACACCAGAGACCTTTGAGGCAGCCAGGGATCTGATAGCCCTGGCGGGCCTGCACTCTCCCAACCAGCATGAGAGGTCATCAGTCCTGAAGCCTCCAGCACTGCAAAGACTGCCGGTGCCATCCCAGGAGCAAGTTGGCAATCATGTCTCTGCTCACCCTCTCCCCAGCACTGTCCAGCACCGCTCCACCATCGTCTCTGCGCTTGGACTCCTCTGCAGATTTGGAGGTGGAGCCCTATGTCTCCAGGAATAGCTGGCACGGAGGGCAGAGACATCCCCAGAGACTGGAGATGGCACAGTCCTTTCCACCCGTGCCATGGCCAGTGCAGTGGCAGATGCCAGCGCAGTAGCCCTTTTGGACCCTGTGGACATACCATCAATCCCAGGGTTCCTTTTCAATCCTTCTTGGTTGCATCAGATGGATGAGCGCCATCCAGGATGCTGCCAGCACCATGGATGACATAGTTGTTGGCACTGCAGTCGGCACCACAGTCTGCACCGAGATGGGCGCAGTTACAGATAACTGGGAATGCTTCAAGGAACCGGACGGGCAAGAAGGCCCTGTACTGGCCCGGGTTTCCTCCTCATCCTTCCCCGATGAGGCAGTAGCGGGAACATAGGTTCCTGGCCCACCGGATAGTTGAGCCCATCTGGAACTCCTAAAAAGGGTGTACGAATATCTCTTTACGTGCCCCCCACTGGACTTGGTGGTGGCGGCGGCGGTGGTCAACGAGCGGGAGAGGCGGGGTAACAGGAACCCACTTCCCGGGCAAAGGACACAAAGAAGCTGGATCTCTTTTGGAGGAAGATGCATTCCACTGGAGGGCTCTAGCTTCACTTTGTGAGCCAGCGGGGAATCCTCAAGTCTCTATAATTTTTAATCCTGGGACGCACTTTAAAATTTGAAATTTAAGGAGTTTGTGCCAGCAGACTCCAAGTCTGAGTTCTTGGCCTTGGTTGGCGAGGGCAAGGCTGTGGCAAGACCTCATTGCAGGCCTCAATGTACTCAGCAGACTCAGTAAACCGCACCATGTCTTCGGGGATTGCAATGCTTTGTTGCTCCTGGCTTCAGGCCTACCGGAGGAGATTAAACAGACTATTCAGGATCTCCCTTTTGAGAGCTCCATCTTGTCTTCAGAGAAAACTGACCCAAAGCTGAATAGCTTAAGACTCTCAAGCCACTCTCAAATCTCTGGGGCATCACACACCCGCCACACAGCGCAAGCATTTTAAATCCCTGCCTATGCCGCACCCATATCAGGGGCATTCTAGGCGGGACTTCTATAGAAGAAGGGGCAGAAGCCATTGGCATCACCAGTCTCAACCCCCTAACAGCCAGGGGTCGGGATCGTTAAGACAACCCCCAGGTCCTAGGCAGACTTTTTGAAGATGTGTCCGGGGGCGATACACCAACGCAAATTCTGGATCTGTTACTACTCTCTTTGGCCCGTCTATCTCATTCCTACGATGGGTGGTCCCAAATTACCTGTGGTTAGACCCATCCTAGGTCTGCGCAACCTCAACAGGTTCATGAAGAAACTAAAGTTTTGTATGGTCTCTTTGGCCACCGTCATCCCATTCCTGGATCCAGGGGATTGGTATGCCACCCTCAACTTGAAGGACACATACTTCCACATTTCCATAATCCTGCCCTACAGGAGGTTCCTAAGTTTTGTAGCATTCACTAACAATTTCATAGTCCTCCCTTTTGGCCTGTCATCGGCCCCTTGGGTATTCACCAAATGCATGTCAGTTGTAGCCGGCCTTCCTGAGGAAAAGGCACGTTCAGGTATTCCCATACCTGGACGACTGGTTGGTCAAGGGCTGTTCCAGGATGCAAGTGGAACAGGTCAATTTGATAAGGTCCACATTCGACAGATTGGGTCTCTTGCTGAATGTGCAAAAGTTGACTAATCCCCACTCGGAGAATAGAGTTCACAGGGGTGGTGTTAGACTCAAGGCAAGCCGGGGCTTTCGTACCACAGTCCCGTTTTCAAGCTATGCACGACATTATACAAGACCTCAGGCAATACCCCATGACTGCTGCTGGACTACAAGGAATTGCTTAAAACTTCTCTGGCACATGACATTTTGCATGTATGTAGTGCAACGCGCGAGGCTCAGATCTCTCCAGGCCTGGCTAGCATCAGTGTATTGACTGGGCAGACAGAGTCTGGACAGAGTAGTCACACTCTCACTGCTGGTTCTCAAGACTCTTCAGTGGTGAGTCGACATGTGAATGGTGTGCGCAGGCATCCCTTTCTCCAAACAGCACCCTTTGCTGTGTCTGGTTACTGATGCATCAGCAGTAGGGTGGGGAGCACACCTCAGAGAGCACAGAACTCAGAGCTTCTGGTCTCCAGCAGAGCTGTCGCTTCTATCAGCTCTCTGATACTGATGTGCAGTTCATCTGGACCACCTGTTTTACGCATTCCCACCTATCCCGCTCGTTCACAAGGTCCTCCTCAAGATCCGCAGAATCAGTGATATTGATGGTTCCAGCCTGGTCCTGCCAGCATTGGTACACCATCCTGTTGGAGTTATTAGTGGACAGCCCAATCGCCCTACTTTAGTTCCGGATCTGATCACCCAGCATTGTGGCCGGCTCCCGCATCCCAAATCTCGAATCTCTCCACCTCACGGCTTAGAAGCTTCATGGTTAAACCCAATAGAGCTCATATGCTCAGATCATATTAGGGAGATACTCCTTGGCAGTAGGAAATCATCCACCAGGGCTACCTACTTAGCCAAGTGGAAGAGATTCTCGATTTGGTGTTTGCAGAGCCATACCTCTCCGACGCAATCTTCAACACCCTTTATCTTGGACTACCTGCTAAATTTGAAGCAGCAGGCTTGTCACTCTCATCAATAAAGGTTCACCTGGCTGCCATTTCGGCATTCCACCCAGGAGAGGCAGGCTGCTTGGCCTTTGCTAACCCAATGGTGCTGCGTTTTTTTAAAGGACTGGATATGCTGTACCCACAGGATTGGCAACCAACCCTGGCTTGGGACCTTAATCTGGTGCCCCCAAGGCAGATGGGGCCTCCATTCAAGCCCTTGGCGACATGCTCGCTGCTCTATGGATCATGGAAGGTAGCTTTCCTGGTTGCAATAACTTCAGCTAGAAGAGTATCCGAGCTCCAGGCCCTCGCATCTGACCCTCCGTATACCATCTTTTACAAGGATAAGGTGCAACTTTGACCGCACCTGGCCTTTCTTCCTCAGGTCATCTTGCATTTTCATGCCAACCTAGACATCTTTCTCCCAGTTTTTTTTCCTGAAGCCTCACGCTAATAATCAGGAGCAGAGGCTCCATTCCCTGGACATTTGGCATGCATTGGCTTTTTATATTGAGCAAACAAAGCTGTTTCGTAAATTGAACCAGCTGTTTGTGGAGGTGGTGGTGGACAGGATGAAGGGCCTCCCACTGTCCTCCCAAAGGGTATCATCATGGATCATCCAAGCATGCTAAGATCTGGCAAACAAAGATACCTGCCCCCACGCTGACTGCTCATTCCACTAGGGCTCAGTCTTCCTCGGTGGCTTTCCTGGCCCAAGTCCCAATCCAGGAATGTCTGTAGAATGGCAATGTGGTCCTCGGTCCGCACTTTTACTTCTCATTATGCCATTACCCAGCATGCCAGGAACAATGCAGCATTCGGCAAAGCGGTGCTTCAGTCAGCAATTCCATGAACTCCAACCCCGCCTCCTAAGTAAAGCTTGGGAGTCACCTACTTGGAATCGACATGAGCAAGCACTCAAAGAAGAAAAAACAGTTACCTACCACTCGTAACCGTTGTTCTTCAAGATGTGTTGCTTATGTCCATTTCAAGACCCACCCGCCTTCACCTCTGTCAGAGTAATCTGTCAAGAAGGAACTGGAGAGGTGGCAGGTTGGCAGGGCAGGGCCCTATATGCAGCTTCATGAAGGCATGACTCCAGAGGGCACCTGAGCCAACCCTAAAGGTACTGTTAGGGGAAAAACCTTCTGGCATCCGATGAAGTGAGCTGTAGCTCACGAAAGCTTATGCTCAAATAAATTGGTTAGTCTCTAAGGTGCCACAAGTACTTCTTTTCTTCTGGCGACTGTGCACCTACTTGGAATGGACATGAGCAACACATCTTGAATTACGAGAGGTAGGTAACCATTTTTTCTGGACCAGAAGGGTCTGTCACTGGTCTCTTCCCAGGGATAGGTGAGGGTGCTTCCTGCTCCTCTGAGGGCAAACAGACCCCCAAGACCCACTTAGCTGTTCCTAGCCCTCCACCCTTTTTCAGCTCCCCCTCCTTCAGGATCCTTGCCCCAGGGACTGTTCCCCCTCAGCTGCTCCTCCTACGCTCACTGGCCCCTCCCTCAGGGGAAAGACCTGTTCGCTCACCTCTCCTTTCCCCTGGAGACTTTCTCCCCTTTCCAAACCTACTGGCCCCCCCAAGTTCCAACACCCCCGCCACTGGTGGCCGTGTGCTCTCTCTCTCCTTCCCATTGCTATCAAGGGGGACCCTGTGCTCCCTCCAGCATTGGAGGCCATCTGCTTCTCTCCCCCCCATTGGGTACCCTATACTCCCACCACCACCAGTGGGGCCCCTGTGTTCCTCCCCTCCTACTCACCCCCACCAAAGGGTACCTTATGCTTTTACCACTACCACAGGGTACCCTATGCTCCCCCTCCCACTCTGACTGACCTCTTTGCGTGCTCCACCCCCAGAGGCGCTGCTCACTGCCTCGCTACTATTGGTTAGGAGGATTGTCACTCCATATAGTCTCAGCTAGTGATTGGTGGAGGCAGACAACGGGGCAGGGTGGGTGAGCTAGCATGGCAGTGGAAATTGACCAGAAGAGCCCCAGCTCCCTGGAGAAGGGGACCTGGCTGCATGGTACTGCAGTGTGCACCACGAGCAGACCTCTGGTATGAAACTGGGGGGGGGGGGTGTCAGGTGCCCCCCTGCCCTCTGTAAATGGCATCTCTGGTTATAGCATTGTTCTCTCTGGCCCAGTGAACAGTTTCACTAGGAGGGACTGTGAGCAAAATAGACTATAGCCTGATGGTTAAGATGCCCATCTGGCAGGGGGAAGTCCTAATGGACTTGAGTTTGAAGTCCCTGCTAAAGAGAGGGGATTCAAACCTGAGTCTCCCATATCCCAGGAAGTGCCCTAACCACTGGACTACACACACACACATTTGTTGGCCTGAAACAGATTTCCAGTTTGCTGACAAATTCCAAACATTTTCAGAACAGAAAATATTTTTTGATTTTTTTTTTTAAAGTTTGTGGGCCAATCTGAAAAATCAATTATCTGTCCAGCTCTACTAGACAGTACTGCTTGTACCCTATCTCTAAAGACTCTGTATTGTGTTCGCTCAGACTGCTCACAGGAATGGAGATCCACACAGGATAGGGTAAACTAAACAGGGTTTATTTACAAGAGCATTTATATACAAATTCATATTCTGGCCTAAGCAGCCCAGCTCACTGCGTTGGCATACCTGCTGTCTTGCTCTTGCTGTCTGTCTCTCAGAGGTGGCCAATACAAGAGAGTCATTCCCCATGCCTGTCTTAAAGGGAGAATGCACCAGTTCTCTAACCACACTTGAAGACCATACAGAGTGTTTCTGCTTTGATCTTGCAGTTCTGTAGTTCAGTTTCCAAGGGAGTCCTGTCACTCGCACTTTCTGGAATTTCTGTTTCTTCAGCATGTCCCTCCACTGAGTTGATAAGATTTTTGGAATGGTTTTTCTGGTGGTTGGGTCATGTTCTACATCTTCGCAGCTTTTTATTGGTGAAGGCTGATGTGTTTGGGAGGTAATTTTTACCTCTTATTTAAAAAAGGCAAACAAAAAAACCCACAAAAACCTTTTTCCTTGATGGCATTTGTCTTTGTTCTTTCAGCCATTTTAGTAGTTACTATATAATGTTTTCCTTTGGACATCCTTGAGCTCATTGCTTTCAAGGAGTAAGAATTTTGCACAGATATCTTCAGAGGACAGAAAATGACTTAGATTCCATTGTGTTTCATTAGAGATATAATCTTGCAAGATTCACACTCTCCCATCTCCCCTCAGAGTTTGGAGTGTGGTATATTTGTTCGTTAGTTACTGATTATGTTATGTATGTACATGTACTGAGTTTATTATTTCTGCTTTTGAGGCCTGATTTTTCAAATAGATGGTGATTGGCTTAATTTGAGGGTGGTCAGTCACAAACTAATTGTAATGTTCAAGCCAGTAGTTGTAGGTGCAGGTAAGAAGTGTGTGGAGTAGAGGTTGGCTCACACCCTTAAGAGACAATAGTACGTTTAGGCAGTTTCACCTATATCAAACTTAGATGCTCAAACCCAGGAGTGAGAATCTTGCAAGATGATATATTCCAAGAATCAGAACCCTTTACTACTTATGAAATTCATTTTAGAGAGAATTAACTGGATTAATGAAAATTCTGAGGGGGGAAATAATTAGTTTTTTGACTTTACAAAGAGCTAATTAATTTTGACTAAAACATTTTTGTATTAATGTTTTTTAAACTAGTACAATTATATAACTAAAAGAGACAGAGTGTGTGTGTGTTTCCTGTGCCAGAGAGAATTTATTCCTTTTCTCTCAAATGTGGAATCCACACTTCAGAATACAATGATATACAGGATGGGCAATTTTCAGCCTCAGGTTGATGACAAATTTAAGATCAGATGCCTCCTTGAGCCAAGATGGCTAGAATTGGTTACTGTGTGATGCAGCAGAAAGGGCAGATTTCCAATTTTTCATTAGAATACAGAACTTCTTGTCCTACAAAAAATATTTAAGTATCAAGCCTAAAATATTGTCACATGGTATGAAAAGATATTTTAAGGTCTGTGTGTATTTCAAGGATTACTTTTTAAAAATTTCCTTTCCTTCAAAGCCTGTTTAGTTAAACTCAGGCTGCTTGGAGATCTTGGTTTTACAGGAGAGGGTTATGAAAACTGGTTTCAATGAAAGTTTAACATTGTAAGACATTTCTAAATGATCTTTTCCATAAAATGGCGAATTATAGGGGCATTCCCACTAATTGAATATGGTGCCTGTGATGTCAATCTACAGAACTATGTTGAAAAGCTTTGTCCATTGGAGAGGCATGACAGTTCTCATACAAAGGTGATGTCATTGCTGTACTCCAGTAAGAGAATTTACCTCCCAGCTGCCTCACTTCCTCTGCCACCACTGCAAAGAGCAAATCAGACTTTATATTTGTGTCCTCAAGACTAGGTTTTTCCTTAAGTAGTTTGCATAGAGTAGTATACGATAGTTTACTTGTCCCTTTTGGCATCATAAGGCCTTCAAGAGGGGGATGTGAGAACCTGGATTTATGCAGGAAATAGCCCAGCTTGATTGTCATGCACATTGTGTAAAGAGTTGTCACTTTGGATGGGCTATCACCAGCAGGAGAGTGAATTTGTGTGGGGGGGTGGAGGGTGAGAAAACCTGGATTTGTGCTGGAAATCACTTTAGATAAGCTATTACCAGCAGGACAGTGGGGTGGGAATAGGTATTGTTTCATATTCTCTGTGTATATATAAAGCCTGCTGCAGTTTCCACGATATGCATCTGAGGAAGTGAGCTGTAGCTCACAAAAGCTTATGCTCTAATAAATTGGTTAGTCTCTAAGGTGCCACAAGTCCTCCTTTTCTTTTTGCGAATACAGACTAACACGGCTGCTACTCTGAAACCTTTTCTTTTTGCGAATACAGACTAACACGGCTGTTACTCTGATACCAGAGACTGATACCCACATCCATTGTTTTCTGTGTCTGGATGAGACTTAGTAACTCAGTGCATTTTTTGCCACATCTTCACTCCCCATACCACGAGGAGGAGACACTTGAGATTTATTGGCTTGGATAAAATTAAAATAGTGACTATTAAGGCTCATGTTTTATGGTATAAACTGATCACAGGCAAGAGTCAGAAAGAAATTACCCATGTATGGTATAGTATTGTGCAAATAAGTGAATGCTGAGTATTTACACCTACCTCTGAACCATCTGGCACTGGCTACTGTCAAACAAGATGTCTGTCCTTTATATTCTTAATTAATATAGCTCTCTGGTATAAGAATCTATTCTGTACCTTTCCCCCCATAAAAACAATATATTATTTCTAGGGCTGTCGATGAATCGCAGTTAACTCACGCGATTAACTCAAAAAATTAATCCCGAATAATCGCAGTTTTAATTCCAATTGAAAATTATTAATAAAGTGCTCACTTCATATTATTTTTATTACAAATATTTGCACTGTAAAAATTATAAACAAAAAATAGCATTTTTCAATTCACCTCATACAAGTACTGCAGTGCAATCTCTTTATTGTGAAAGTGCAACTTACAAATGTAGATTTTTTTTTTTGTTACATAACTGCACTCAATAACAAAACAATGTAAAACTTTAGAGCCTACAAGTCCACTCAGTCCTACTTTTTGTTCAGCCGATCACTCGGACAAACAAGTTTCGGTTATATTTGCGGGAGATAGTGCTGCCCACTTCTAGTTTTACAATGTCACCTGAAAGTGAGAACAGGCATTAGCATAACATTGTTGTAGCCGGCGTCACAAGATATTTACATGCCAGATATGCTGAAGATTCATATGTCCCTTCATGCTTCAATCACCATTCCAGAGTACATGCATCCATGCAGATGACGAGTTCTGCTCGATAATGATCCAAAGCAGCACAGACCAGCACATGTTCATTTTCATAACCTGAGTCAGATGCCACCAACAGAAGGTTGATTTTCTTTTTTGGTGGTTCAGGTTCTATAGTTTCCACAATGGAGTGCTGCTCTTTTAAAACTTCCAAAACATGCTCCACATCTCGTCCCTCTCAGACTTCGGCTTTTTAAACCTACGGTCAATTGCAATAGCTATCTTTAGAAATCTAACATTGGTACCTTCTTTTCATTTTGTCAAATCTGCAGTGATAATGTTCTTAAAATGAACAACAACATGTTCTGGGTCATCATCCAAGACTGCTAAAACATGAAATATATGGCAGAATATGGGTAAAACAGAGCAGGAGACATATAATTCTCCCCCAGGGAGTTGAGTCACAAATTTAATTAAGGTTTCAGAGTAGCAGCCATGTTAGTCTGTATCTGCAAAAAGAAAAGGAGTACTTGTGGCACCTTAGAGACTAACAAATTTATTTGAGCATAAGCTTTCGTGAGCTACAGCTCACTTTTTAATTTTTTCGTGAGCATCGTCAGCATGGAAGCATGTCCTCTGGAATGGTGGCCAAAGCATGAAGGGGCATACAAATGTTTAGCATATCTGGCAGGTAAGTGCCATGCGAACGCCTGTGTCACTTTCAGGTGACATTGTAAATAAGAGGGCACCATTATCTCCTGTAAATGTAAACAAACTTGTTTGTCTTCATGACTGGATGAACAAGAATTAGGACTGAGTGGACTTGTAGGCACCAAATGTTTTTACATTGTTTTATTTTTGAATGCAGTTCCTTTTTTGCATAATTGTATATTTGTAAGTTCAACTTTCATGATAAAGAGATTGCACTACATACTTGTATTAGGTTAATTGAAAAATACTATTTATTTTGTTTTTTACAGTGCAAATATTTATAATAAAAAATAAATAGAAAGTGAGCACTGTACATTTTCTATTCGGTGTTGTAATTGAAATCAATATATTTGAAAATGTAGAAAACATCAAAAATATCTAAATAAATGGTATTCTATTATTTTTTAACAGTGCGCTTATTCACAATTAATTTTTTTAATCACTTGACAGCCCTAATTATTTCTTCTCTCTTGCTAACTTTTTTAGTTTGTTGCATTAAAAGTTACTTTATAGGTACTGCTGCTAACATAAGGGTAGTAATTATACATAACTAAGCACTTTGTAGTAAGACGTCACAAAATAAAGGCATTTCATTATCTTCCAAATTGTTTTTGGAGTTTTGTTCAAACAAATTTCTCATGAAACAGTACACCTTTTAAGAAACTGTTGAATTGCAGTTTTTTCCAACTTCTCAGGAGCTCTTTTGTTTAGCACACATGGTAGAAGAGTTGAAATGGCCATCCTGTTGCATCTGAAGATTTTTTGCTATCTCTTCTCTAATTTATAGCTCTAAACTAATTATTTTATCAAATAAATAAAATTCCATTTACCACATTGCCAAGATACTCTCTCACTTTCTTTGAGCCTGTTCATGTCTTTAACCCCAGTCCTTGCACAGCACAGTTGGGAGACAAACACTTGCGTTTTAAGGTACCAATTATACTATTTAAAATACAAGAAGGCCAAGTCCTCTTTGAGTAGTCTGACCAGCAATGGCACATGCTAGTGTTCAGCTTGAGTTAGCTGTAGCCTGTCTCATGGAAGATATTAATTAATGTCTTTATACCTCCTAGCCATGAAATACAAATTATTTAAGCTTTCCTTTATGATAAGACACTTAAAATCATGTCTGTGGAATTTTGGCTGCTGGCATGGGAAGTTTTCGCTAAATAATATTAAATCATTCTGAGGTATATATTTGCTGTTTGTTTTCAGAGGAATTCCAGGGAAGAAATGTGGAACAATCATACTGACAGCAGAGGAGCTGAACTGTTGCAGGGTAAGTGAATGTTTGCACTGTTTCTTAAACAATTTGGTTTTTTGGTACTAATGTAACCTGATATTAGACCAGTTTTTTAAAGATACAGTTTACAATGGGGTAAAAGAAATAGGAACACAATTACCTAGAGCAATTCATTATTTATTGCTTCACTTAATTGTTCTTTTCAGTTACTATTAACCTGAATAGTAGAGAGAGAAGTGAAGAACAATTTGGAGCACAGCAAAGTTCATATTAAACCTACTCTTATTGTTCCCCAAATTAATCAATATGACCCTCCTCTTGGGGTATGTCTACACTACAAAATTAGGTCGATTTTATAAAAGTCAATTTTTAGAAACCGATTTTATGCAGTCATAGAATATCAGGACTCAAGATGGACATCTAGTCCAACCCCCTGCTCAAAGCAGGACCAATCCCCAACTAAATCATCCAGTCGATTGCGTATGTCCACACTAAGCGCATTAAATTGGTGGAATGCATCCTCACTACCGTGGCTAGCATCGACTTACAGAGCAGTGTTCCCGCAGTCTCCGCTGTCCATTGGAATTCTGGGTTAAACTCTCAATGCCTGATGGGGCAAAAACATTGTCACGAGTGGTTTTGGGTACATGTCATCAGGTCTCCCTCCCTCCATGAAAATAACAGCAGACAATCGTTTTGTGCCTTTTTTCCTGGGTTACCCGTGCAGATGCCATACCACAGCAAGCATGGAGCCTGCTCACCTCACTGTCACTGTACGTCTTCTGGGTGCTGCTGGCAGACAAGGTACTGCATTGCTACACAGCAGCAGCTCCTTGCCTTTGCGGCAGATAGTGCAGTAGGACTGATAACCATCATATGTCTCCTGTGTGCTCCTGGCAGACCTCAGTGAGGTCGACGGGCGCCTGGACAGACATAGCTATTCTCCTCTTAGAGCACCGAATGGGAGACAGAGACTCCAGGTCATTCTCTTCTTTGATTTTCGTCTCATGGAGATTGAGTCCTGCCTGGAATGTCATGCGAGCTGGAGGCTTCTGCCTCAGGCTGCTCTCCCAGCCGGCATCACCGCGCGGTTGCACCTACCCCAGCCTACCCCTTGCTCCCTTGGCTCATGAAGCCTGGACAGCAGTAAGGAGCAGTTCAACTATAGGCTGAGTAAGTGCAGAATGGTGGTAGAATGTGCCTTTGGATGTTTAAAAGCTCGCTGGCACTGTTGGCTGACTAGGTCAGACCTCAGCACAACCAACATTCCCATTGTTATTGTTGCTTGCTGTGTGCTCCATAATATCTGTGAGAGTAAGGGGGAGATGTTTATGGCGGGGTGGGAGGTTGAGGCAAATCCCCTGGCGTCCGATTTTGAGCAGCCAGACACCAGGGTGATTAGAAGAGCACAGCAAAGCATGCTGTGCATCTGAGAGGCTTTGAAAACCAGTTTCATGACTGGCCAGGCTTCAGTGTGACAGTTGTATGTATTTCTTCTTGATGCAAACCCACCCCCTTTGTTGATTTTAATTCCCTGTAAGCCAACCACCCCCTCCCCTTCGAAATAAAGTAACTATTTTTTTGAAACCATGCATTCTTTCTTCATTATTATTTTTTTTAAAAAATGAGATAATAGACAAGGTAGCCCAGGTGGCGTGGGAAGGACAAGGCCACGTTGCTTATTGTAGCCACACTAAAAATCAAACTGTTTGAGTGACAGCCTTCTGTTGCTTGGGCCATCCTCTGGAGTGGAGTGGCTAGGTGCCCGGAGCCTCCCCCCACGTGAGGAGAGTATGGAACATGGGGAGGAGAATAGGTGGTTATACAGTGGATGCAGGGGGGGTCTGTGCTCTTGTTGGCTTTCCTGCAGCTCCAACAGACGCTTCATCATGTCCGTTTGCTCCCCCAGCAGGTGCTGCTTCATGTCCGTTTGCTCCCCCATTAGCCTCAGCATCGCGTCCTGCCTCCGCTCTTCGCACTCACTTAATTCTTTCCTGGCCTCTGCCACTGAATGCCTTCATGCATTAAGCTGTGCCCTATCAGTGCGGGAGGACTGCATGAGCTCGGAAAACATGTAATCATGAGTGCGGTTTTTTCGCCTTCTAATCTATGATAGCCTCAGGGATGGAGATGATAGGGAGAGCGTAGAAACAGTCTATGCTCTACGATTCTGGGGGGACTGCATGGTCACCTGTGCTGCTGAGTTTGCCACGCTGACCAAACAGGAAATGAAATTCAAAATTTCCCTGGGCTTTTCCTGTGTACCTGACTAGTACATCGGAGTTCAAAGCGCTGTCCAGAGCGGTCACAATGGAGCACTCTGGGATAGCTCCTGGAGGCAAATACCGTCAATTTGCATCTGCACTACCCCAAATTTGACCCAGCAAGGTCGATTTTAGCGCTTTTCCCCTCGTCGGGGAGGAGTACAGAAGTCAATTTTAAGAGCCCTTTAGGTCGACGGAATGGGGTTGGTTATGTGGACGCAATCATTTTTTTAATTGACCTAACACGGCTAAATTTGATCTAACCCCATCGTGTAGACCAGGCCTTAGTTTCTTAATCCCCAAATGCTAGTAAACTATGTGAATTATGGGGTTATATGTCCATTATGAGATTTTTTTTTTGAGAGAGAGAGAGACGTGAGTAGCAAGAACAGCAACAAGCAAAAGAAATCTTTGTAATTTTAGCTTTGTAATTCAAAGTTTGTCTGTTTTGTACTTAATGTGTGGCTAAAACAGTTTAAAAAAAGTTTATTGGAATAAACAATCTTGTATGAAAAGGAATAGCTCCAAAAGAGAGGCTAAATTTAAAAAGATTGTCCGAGCCCAGTGATACTCATGAGCGTCTAAATGTGGAAAAGCTGTAGGGACCAGGGAAGGAAGGGGAGAGAGTGAGGAGAGATTATTGTTATGTATAACAAGGAATGATTGATTCCTGAAGGGAGTTTTGAGGAGATTGCTAAATAGAAGGATGGTGTTTACTGGAAAGAAAGTGAGAGAGTTTTCCAAGTGTAAGTGGTAACATAAGAGTAGATACAAAGTCAAGAAAGGAAAAACTAAGTGTAGGGATCAATAAAGCAAGGTATTTGGTAAAAAGCATAAGGAGCAAATAAGGAAGTAGAATGAAACTAGATGAAGACATAGGATGGAGTATGTAGAGGCTTGAAGGGATTTGTTAAGGGTTTTAATTTTTAGTAATTGCTAGTGTCATGCTGAATGTTTTATTTAACTGTTTTGACTTTTTTTACTGGGTAACAGTGTTTCTCACTTTTTTTCTCAATTTTTACAGTAGTAACTTGTTTGTATCTTTACTGATGTATTCAACATGCTATACCCTGAGAACTTACCATAATGCTTTTTTACGTTCTGTTTTCTGTTATTTAAAATATTTTATTAAGAACCCTAAATCCTGTGCCTTATTTCTAGTTTACTTAGGCTTGTATGTCCAATTGCAGAGTAGAAACTGTTTTAAATTGCATATTGTCCTAAAATGTAAATAATTATACAGACTATTCATTGCCTTTGGCAGCCCAATAGATTCCAAATATCGTGCCCTTCAGGGTACAGTGTAATGCCTAATTCTTCTTTGAGTGCTTTTTCATGTCCATTCCAATCAGGTGTGCGCGCACGCATGGTGACCAGAAGATTTTTCCCATAGCAGCATCTGTCGGGTTGGTGTGGGCATCCCTTGGAGTCCCACCTTCATGGCGCTCAATATAGAGCCCTGCCAACCCTCCACTCTTTCAGTTCCTTCTTATCGCCAGTGACGGTTGGCTGGAACGTCCCGTAGTCCTTGCTTAGCAAGCACATTCTACTGTTCTTTGTATATAGTTTACCTTAGTTATTAGTAATTAGAGTTGTTGAGGGGTCCCCCCCCATTTTGACTCCCCAGAGCTATGTTATGCTGCAGTCCCCAGGGTTTAAAAACTCTGTGGCCTGCTCAAAGCGCAGGCCAAAGAGCGATCTACACTCCTCATGCTAAACAGTGTCTAAGGGAGGGTCACCAAAAGGATCACTCTAAGATCTGCCATGAGTTCCACCCTAGAACCCTTAAAGAAAGGGAACAGCGGCTTAAAGTGATCCTCGTGGAGGCAGCTCTATGCCCCCAATCGGACCCAGGCTCAGGGGACCTGGCTCCTAACATGTGCTCCTTGATGTGGAGCGCCCCAGCACCGTACTCCAGCTTAGTGCCGAGAAAAGACTTTACCGGGACGCTTGGCACTGGCACGGCACCTCCTGAGGTCCAGCGGAGAGCAGGCACCTATCCCACTCGCCGGTGCCTCAGAAGAAAAAGAAGCCAGACAGTCAATCATCTCTGGCTAAATCCAGAGAAGTGAGACCTCAGACAGGCCACAGTTCCGGATCCCCTACTGGGCAGTCTCAACTCCTGCCCAGGCGAGGCAGTTGAGTCTAGGCTCCACATGGTCACTGGTCCCTATGGGCCCGCAGCTACAGCTCCCTTCGATGTTGGAAGCTTTTGAAGCTGCTTAGGACCTGCTGCACCTTACAGTGCCGTTCTCACACCCAAGGAGGGAGGAACCTTCAGCACTGGCGGTCCCACCCCACCTCCGGGTGCAGTCAAGAGGGAAGCCGGCAATGATGTCCAGGCACTCCCCCTCTCCATGTCCTTCGGCACTTGCCAACTCAGACAGAGAACCTACTCATTTCCCGAGCTCTCGACGCTCAAGACACCGAGGCTTGACTCCTCCGTGGTCTTCAGTCTGAGACCTCAGAGTCAGTCTGACTCCTACCAATCTAGGAGGAGTAGGAGGCGAAAATCGAAGTCAGGGAGAGACAGGAGAGAGCCCCAAGCATGGCCATTGCAGTGGCCATTCTGGACCCCCGGGGACTTTCACCAAAGCCAGGGAAGGAATCAAGGGCAGTGCTCCGCTGCATCTTCTGTGGCCTCAGCCACCTTCATCCTGCCATCAACTGCACAGCTTACCTCGGCGCCTGCCCACATGCCAACTCCTCTGGCTGTGGTGCCATTGCTGGCACTGACCTTGGCACCGGTGACGCGTCCGACTTCGGCACTGGCACTGATCTCAATGCCGACTATGGCACAGGCACTGACGATTCTGGCGCCAATGCCGGTGACAGGCCTGCCACCTTCATTGGCCCAGACATGGGGTTTGGCATCAGTTCCATCAATGGTTCCACCGGTGTTTCTGATGCCTGCGTCAACACCAGGTTCAGTGTCGACAGCCCCAGTGCCGGCGAGCACTCTATTGGCACCAACGCTGCTCTGAGAGTTGCTGGACTCCCTGGGAGCAGATGGCAGGGAGCATCCGCTTCTTGTAAGTGTTTCTCCTCATCGTTGCCAGACAAGGCATTGGTGGGCACAGACATAGTTCTGGCACTTGAGGACAACAGGGTGCCGCAGCAGTTGCTGCAAAGGGCTGCTCAGGGTCTGGGAATTAAGGCCGAGGATGTGGTCAAGGCTGATCCCATGGTGGACATCCTCGCCCCCTCAGAACCTTCTTGTATTGCCGTACCACTTATTAAGACTATTGTGGACACCACCAAGAACCTGTGGCAGATCCCAGCTTCCTTGCTGCCCACTGCCAAGCGCAATGAGAGGCATTATTTCGTGCCCTCCAAAGGGTACAAACATTTGTATTCTCATCCACCTCCTGACTCTCTTGTTGTGGATGCTGCTAACCAGCGTGAGAGGCAGGGTTTCCAAGGACCCTCTCCAAAAAACAGGGAGGCTATGCGACTAGACCTTGTCGGGGGAGAGGTCTTTTCTACATGGGGTTTGCAGCTCCGTATTTTGAGCCAGCAGGCCATTGTCAGCAGGTACTCTTTTAACACCTCTGCAGCAATGGCCAAATTTACGGAGCTCCTCCCTTCAGACTCCCAAGCTGAGTTCTCGGCCTTTGTGGAGGAGGGGAAGCAACTCTCCCGGGCTTCCCTCCAGGCTGCGTTGGACGGTGCAGATGCCGCCACTAGGGTCATGGCTACTGGGGTGGCCATGAGAAGGGGCTCCTGGCTCCAAGTCTCGGGGCTCCATTATGAGGTCCAGCAAACTATTCAGGACCTCCCATTTGAGGGTGTGATGCTTTTTTCTGAAATGACAGACAAGAAACTACACAGTCTGAAAGACTCATGAGCCACCCTCAAGTGGAGACATTTCAGACTGCAATCTCCTCCAAGATTTCATCAGCAAAACCGCCAGGATGGCTCTGAGAGGAGGAACAGGAGTGGCAGGAGGAGACAACACCCATCTTCAGGCCAGGGCTCTGGCCAACCCAAACCGCCTTTTGAAGGGGCAGTCGAGGATGGCACACCAGATCAGAGATTGGATCTACCCCACCTTAACTTTTTCCTCCCCACTGTTCCCTTTCTACTGTGCATGGTCCTGTATCACTTTGGACCGCTGGGTGCTCCGCACGGTAGACAGGGGATACTCCATCTAATTCTGTGCATTCCTGCCCTTCCACCCTCTTTCCCCGTCCCTCTTCATAGACCCTTCTCCTGAGCAGCTCCTTATCCAGGAGGTGCAGTCGCTCCTATTGGTAGGGGCAGTGGAGGAGGTTCCTCCGGAACACAGGGGCAAGGGCTTTTATTCCTAATACCTAAAGCGAAAGGCGGCCTCAGGTCTATCCTGGACCTGTGAGAACTCAACAAGTTCGTGAAGAAACTCAGGTTCCGCATGATCTCCTTGGCCTGGAAGCTCAGGTCAGATTAATCAGAGCCACCTTCGATAGCCTGGGTCTACTTCTAAACTAAGCAAAATCGACTGTCTCCCATCCAGAGGCTAGAGTTCATAGGGGCAGTACTGGACTTGACCCAAGCCAGGGCATACCTTCCGGAGGCAAGGTTTCAGGCCCTGAACAATACAGCGAGGAACTGCCTGAAACTTCTCGGACACATGGCTGTCTGTACCTACGTGGTGCAGCATGCCAGACTCAGGCTTTGACCGCTTCAGTCGTGGCTTGTGTCAGTGTATCGCCTAGTCCGGGACAGCTTGGACAGGATCGTGACCCTGCCTCGCGTGGTCCTTGACTCCCCTCTGTGGTGGATTGATGCTCAGGAGGTGTGCTCAAGGGTTCCCTTTACCAAACCACAGCCATCTCTGTCACCGGTGATAGTCGCGTCAGACTTTGGCTGGGGAGCTCATTTGGGATACCACAGGACTCCAGACCTCTGATCTCAAGCAGATCTGGATATCCACATAAATGTCAAAGAACTGAGAGCAGTGTGCCTAGCATGTCAGACTTTCCATACCTAACCAGACAATGTGTGTATCAATCATGACAGACAATACAACAGCAATGTTCTATATCAACAAACTAGGGTTCATGCTCCTCTCCCATATGCCAGGAAGCCCTCATACTTTGGGACTTCTGTGTAGAACATTCAATACACCTTCAGGCATCGTACCTCCCTGGGGTACAGAACGAGCTAGAGGACCACCTCAGCATGTCGTTTCACAGCCACGAGTGGTCCCTTCGCCTGGATGTCGCAATTCCAATCTTCCAGAGGTGGGTTTTTCCCCAGGTAGACCTTCTCGCCACGTGACGCAACAGGAAGTGCCAGCAGTTCTGCTTCTTCCCGAATCACAGCCTGGGTGCCAGCATGGATGCGTTCCTCCTCCACTGGGGAGGTTCTCTCCTATACGCCTTTCCACCCATACCACTCGTTCACAAGGTGCTTCTCAAGATCCGCAGAGATCGAGCCCACGTCATACTGATAGCACTGGCCTGGCCCTGTCAGCACTGGTATACATCTCTCCTAGACATGTCCGCGGGAACCCCGATTACCTTGCGCTCTTCCCAGACCTTCTCACACAAGATCACAGATGTCTCCAACACCCTAACCTCCAGTCGCTTCATCTCACAGCGTGGAAGCTCCATGGTTAAATCCATTGGAGCTTTCCTGTTCAGACCAGGTTAGACTGGTCCTCCTTGGCAGTAGGAAACACTCAACGAGAGCCGCATACCTTGCCAAGTGGAAGAGCTTTTCAGTCTGGTCAGCGCAGCACCATTCGCCCTCATGCTAGCTTCAGTGCCGCTCATTGTGGACTACCTCCTCCATCTGAAGCTGGAGGGACTCTCATTGTCTTCGGTAAGGGTGCACTTAGCACCATCTCGGCCTTCCACCTGGGCACGCAGGGCTGCTCTGTGTTTGCTAACACCATGGTCAGCCGATTCCTAAAAGGGCTCGACAGGCTATAGCCTAACATCCGTCAGCCTTTCCCTGCCTGGGACCTCAACTTGGTCCTTTCTAGGCTCATGGGCCCTCCCTTTGAACTGTTAGAGCAGGGAGCATGTTGCTACCTCTCTTACAAGGTGGAGTTCTGGTCGCGCTAACCTCGGCCAGGAGGGTGTCTGAGCTCTGGGCCCTAACATCAGACCCTCCCTACACAGAGTTCTGTATGGACCAAGGTTCAGCTTAGGCCTCATCCTACTTTTCTCCCGAAGGTTGTGTCGCAGTTTCACATCAACCAGAATATCTTTCTCCCAGTATTCTACCTTAAGCCACATTCTAGTGGCAGGGAGCAGAGACTCCACTCTCTGGATGTCCGCAGGGCACTGGCCTTTTACAGTGAGAGAATGAAACTGTTTAAAAAATCAGTCCAGTTATTCGTGACAGTGGCGGACAGGATGTAAGGTCAGCCTGTGTCATCCCAACGCATCTTGTCATGGATACCATCCTGTATTCGTGTGTGCTACAGCCTGGCAGGTGTTCCTTCACCTCCGATCACTGCACGCTCCACCAGGGCACAGGCTTCATCTACAGCATTCCTGGCTCAGCTTCCCACTCAGGAAATCTGCAGAGCGGCGACATGGTCCTCCATACACATTTTTGCCATGCGCTATGCGATTACCCAGCAGGCTAGAGATGCTGCTGCCTTTGGATGAGCAGTACTCTAATCAGTGGACAGCTCCAACCCCGCCTCCTGAACTTGGGCTTGGGAGTCACCTGATTGGAATGGACATGAACAAGCACTCGAAGAAAAAATGGTTACTCATCTTCTCGTAACTGTTATTCTTCGAGGTGTGTTGTTCATGTCCATTCCAATACCCACCCTCCTTCCCCTCTGTTGGAGTAGGCGGCAGGAAGGAACTGAAGGGGTGGTGGGTCAGCAGGGCTCTATATTGAGCGCCATGAAGGCACAACTCCATGGGACGCCTAGACCAATCCGATGGATGCTGCTATGGGAGAAATCTTCCGGCCACTGTGCACGTGCACGCGCGCACACACGATTGGAATGGGCATGAACAACACATCTCAAAGAACAACAGTTCCTAGAAGGTGAGTAACCGTTTTTTTCTTTTTCAAACTGCCTTTGCACATTCATAGTCTCGAGATGTGCGAGCACTGTGGCTTGGACTGAGGGAACCTTCTAGTAGCAGTGTCTGCTGGAATGCTGTTGTGCACTCTCTCTCTCTCTCCTCAGGACTCTGGGATTTGGAGGGTGGGAGGTACAAAAGAAGATGTGGCATGCTAATTGCCTCAGTTCCTTCCAACTGTGATAGCAGGTGAACTAGGAACCCCCTTTAGGTTCTTGAACCCAGATTCATTGGAATGGATCGTTCCCTGTGCCGTCACCTTCTTTTGTTTAATTAGTTTTGAATTCTTTTTTGATTAAGGATTTTAGTACCCTGCACAGGTCCTTGATTGTGATACGTGAGAATTAAAGATAAGCAATGGTTCAAGAGGTGTCCTCCTTACCCTGCCACTTTTCCTTCTTCAGGTATATACATGTATGGAAGCCTGGTGGAAGGTCTTTAGCCCTCTTATTGGTCCATATAGATCGTCTTCACCCTGAACTAATACCTTTTCTTGCCCTAATCCTCCTTTGGTTCCAGCCTTTCAGACCATGAGATCACTTTCACTCACTATGAGTTATCATAGGGAATTCCCTACCGGATACTGGCAGAACTGGCAATGTGGCCATATTGACCTTCCCTATAGATATTATCCTGAATTTAAAAGGGCTGAAGAAAGACCGCCACAAGGGAAACCTTCTCCCAAAAGGGTTCAAGGGAAATGACCTGCACCAGAACTGTTACACTTGCTAGGGACCAAGAGATTTGTCTCAAGCACATTGTCTGCAGTAGAGCTATAGAAGAGCCTATTGAACCTCTGCCTGTAGATCCAAATGTTCAAACTCTTCCATATAAGAATGTGGATGCATCATCTTCTTCCTCTCCTTGCAGAATATATGTTCCAAGTTGCAGAAAGAATGGCTATTACCTTAAACATCCCTTTGGTAACAAGAGGAAACTACACTTAGTTTTCAATATTCTGAGTTCATCCTCTAGGAGTAATATTACCTAGTGAATTCTAGAAAGTTTTCTTACAGCTGGCAAAAAATACCTGATTAAACAGAGCATCAGGACAGGCAGTTTCTAAAAAAGCAAACTATATGGAGCTGCCTTCTGATGTCATCTTTTTCTTGCTGATCCTTCAAGCTACTAATTCATTGGTAGTGGTGGCTCCTGCCCAAATTGCTAAAGGATGGTTGTGCAGAATGAGGGAGTTGTGTATTGTTTATAAATATCATATGTGCCTCAGTTTACCTGTGAGATTCTCTTCTCTGACTGTGTATAGACTTAAGTCAAAGGAAGTTGCAAGGGGAAATGAACAGGAAATAAAACAATGGCAAAGATAAGGTGCTATTATAAGCAATGTCAACATCCTTCAGGAACAATGAGAAAGCTAATAAGTGGAAAATAACTCCTGGCCTGGTGCCCACTAGGTTGACAAAGTTTACTTTTCCTGGGCCAAACCTAGGATCAAAGCATATAATAAAATCTTAAAGATGCTAGCCTAGCAGAGATGGAGGGAGGGAAGAAAGGATCCGTTAGCAAACTGAGCCTGGCACACAGGCTGAATGAGACACAGACAGAAGCTGCAGCAAGCAGTCTGCTTCTCCCAGCCTACTAGAGAGGGAGGTAACTGGGCTATATGGAACTTATCAAAGCTGGCAAGGAAATATTAAGGTGCAGGTAAGGGAAATGGGAGTATAAGCCTTTAATTATTTATACCATCTTCTTGGCTTGGTGTATACTTTTGGGTGAATAAATGATACTTTTTTTTGATGAAGCTGTTTCTCTGTCCCTGCAAACTTATTCTTTCACAAGCTCACTCTTTCATAAGCTCCTGGAGGAAAAGTGCCAGATCCAGTTGGGTCTGTCAGGTTAACACGGTTGGTAAATGGGGGCTGCAGCTCAGAGATCCAATCTGAGTAGTAGGACCATGTGGTTTCACCATTGAGAGAGGGTGAAGGTAGCCAGGCCAGTCACCTGTGAAGTGCACTCAAGACAGACTGGAAGGAGTATGAAGTGCAGCTCACTTGGTCACACTGATAAAGGTGTAGTCCACTCTACCCCTTCTGTTAGAGCAACTAAGCAGCTAGATGCACAAGGTAGAAAGATGTTTTCCTCTGCCAAGCTGGGAATTAGTGGTGAGTTTTCAGGCAGTAATGTACAATAGCACTGTTTGCCCAGTCATGGCTTGAAGACCAGAGATAACTGGCCAAAGCCCTGGTTATCAAAGGTCATTTAGTTGCTATGCATTCTTTGAGAACATCATTTGATGCTTCTGATGTAATGTTTAGAGCTGGAGCATCCACGATTACTTTGAGGCACCACGTGTATCTGTTGTTCTGGAATTCTTCCAGAAACAAGAACCTCCATCCAGGATCTGTGATTTGATGGTGAAAGGCTATTTAGCTCTCAAACAGACAAGGTTCTAGAAAAACTGAAAGATACCAGGTATGCTGCAAGGTCTTTGTAGATTTGTCAGCCCCCTAAGAAAAGATTTTCTGACTCAGTTTTGTTGCCAGAGAAACCATACCAAGCCTCTACTTCCTATACCAACAGCAGCCTCTTGTTCAGCATCGGCAGCAACGCAATACCTAACTACCATGAGCTAGCAGGAGTTCCACTGTATCGTCTTCCTCTGCACCAGCCTCAGGTTTGATGGGATGTCCAAAAAAATTAGGTCAGTTTTAAACCTATAAGAGGGCTCACCTTCATTTGAAAACAATCTCTCATGTTTCTTATATACATGGAGTACTACTGCCATAGACCGATGTATCTTGGAGTTTGTAAACATTATCCCTTGTCCCAACTCTCCTTCCCCATCTCCTTTCATGCATCTTTCACCGGAGGACATGCTAAGATCAGAATTTCATTCAATACTGGAGTTGGAGTCTGGTTTTGAAGGTTTTTTTGTTGTAATATTGTGACTTTTAGGTCTGTAATCGAGTGACCAGGGAGATTGAAGTGTTCTCCGACTGGTTTTTGAATGTTCTAATTCTTGACATCTGATTTGTGTCCATTTATTCTTGTGTAGAGACTGTCCGGTTTGGCCAGTGTACATGTCAGAAGGGCACTACTGGCACATGATGGCATATATCACATTGGTAGATGTGCAGGTGAACGAGCCTCTGATAGTCTGGCTGATGTGATTAGGCCCTATGATGGTGTCCCCAGAATAGATATGTGGACACAGTTGGGAGATGGTTGGGAGATGTCCAGGTAATCTCCACGCCGGATTTTAGCATTGAGAGGGAAGAAAACGAAGTAAGAAAGGATACAGCCATGGGTAGGAGAATGGATATAAGGAGGAAGGCCAGTGTGGATACCAGTCTAATAGGTTATACTGGCTGTAGAATGACCGTGCCTAATAGGGTACAGAATGTGAGTGAAGCCAATCAGTAAAAATTAAGATATTTGTACACCAATGCGAGGAGCCTAGGTAACAAAATGGAGGAACTAGAGCTACTGGTGCAGGAAGTGAAACCAGATATTATAGGGATAACAGAAACAAGGTGGAATAGTCGTCATGACCGGACTACAGGTATTGAAGGGTATGTGCTGTTTAGGAAATACCCAAATAAAGGTAAAGGTGGTGGAGTAGCATTGTATATCAATGATGAGGTAGAATGTAAAGAAATAAGAAGCGATGGAATGGATAAGACGGAGTTCGTCTGGGCACAAATGACATTGGGGAAGAAAACTATTAGAGCCTCCCCTGGGATAGTGCTTGGGGTGTGCTATAGACCGCCGGGATCTAATTTGGATATGGATAGGGCCCTTTTTTAATGTTTTTAATAAAGTAAATACTAATGGAAACTGTGTGATCATGGGAGACTTTAACTTCCCAGATATAGACTGGAGGACGAGTGCTAGTAACAATAATAGGGCTCAGATTTTCCTAGATGTGATAGCTGATGGATTCCTTCATCAAGTAGTTGCTGAACCGACTAGAGGGGATGCCATTTTAGATTTGGTTTTGGTGAGTAGTGAGGACCTCATAGAAGAAATGGTTGTAGGGGATAATCTTGGTTCAAGTGATCATGAGCTAATTCAGTTCAAACTGAATGGAAGGATTAACAAAAATAAATCTGCAGCCAGGGTTTTTGATTTCGAAAGGGCTGACTTTCAAAAATTAAGGAAATTAGTTAGGGAAGTGGATTGGACTGAAGAATTTATGGATCTAAAGATAGAGGAGGCCTGGGATTATTTTAAATAAAAGCTGCAGAAGCTATTGAAAGCCTGCATCCCAAGAAAGGGGAAAAAATTCATAGGCAGGAGTTGTAGACCAAGCTGGATGAGCAAGCATCTCAGAGAGGTGATTAAGAAAAAACAGAAAGCATACAGGGAGTGGAAGATGGGAGGTGATCTGCAAGGAAAGCTACCTTATTGAGGTCAGAACATGTAGGGATAAAGTGAGACAGGCTAAAAGTTACGTAGAGTTGGACCTTGCAAAGGGAATTAAAACCAATAGTAAAAGGTTCTATAGCCATATAAGAAAGAAGAAGTGGGACCGCTAAACACTGAGGATGGAGTGGAGGTCAAGGATAACCTAGGCATGGCCCAATATCTAAACAAATACTTTGCCTCAGTGTTTAATAAGGCTAAAGAGGATCTTCGGGATAATAGTAGCATGACAAATGAGAATGAGGATATGGAGGTAGATATTACCATATCTGAAGTAGAAGCGAAACTCAAACAGCTTAATGGGACTAAATCGGGGGACCCAGATAATCTTCATCCAAGAATATTAAAGGAATTGGCAACCGAAATTGCAAGCCCATTAGCAAGAATTTTTAACGAATCTGTAAACTCAGGGGTTGTACCGTATGATTGGAGAATTGCTAAGATAGTTCCTATTTTTAAGAAAGGAAAAAAATGTGATCCGGATAACTACAGGCCTGTTAGTTTGACATCTGTAGTATGCAAGGTCTTGGAAAAAATTTTGAAGGAGAAAGTAGTTAAGGACATTGAAGTCCATGGTAAATGGGACAAAATACAACATGGTTTTACAAAAGGTAGATCGTGCCAAACCAACCTGATCTCCTTCTTTGAGAAAGTAACAGATTTTTTTAGACAAAAGAAACGCAGTGGATCTAATTTACCTAGATTTCAGTAAGGCGTTTGATACTGTGCCACATGGGGAGTTATTAGTTAAATTGGAAAAGATGGGGATCAATATGAAAATTGAAAGGTGGATAAGGAATTGGTTAAAGGGGAGACTACAACGGGTCCTACTGAAAGGTCAACTGTCAGGCTGGAGGGAGGTTACCAGTGGAGTTCCTCAAGGACCGGTTTTGGGACCAATCTTATTTAATCTTTTTATTACTGACCTCAGCACAAAAAGTGGGAGTGTGCTAATAAAGTTTGCGGATGATACAAAGGGAGGTATTGCCAATTTAGAGAAGGACAGGGATATCATACAGGAGGATCTGGATGACCTTGTAAACTGAAGTAATAGTGATAGGATGAAATTTAATAGTGAGAAGTGTAAGGTCATGCATTTAGGGATTAATAACAAGAATTTTAGTTATAAGATGGGGACGCATCAATTAGAAGTAACGGAGGAGGAGAAGGACCTTGGAGTATTGGTTGATCATAGGATGACTATGAGCTGCCAATGTGTTATGGCTGTGAAAAAAGCTAATGCGGTCTTGGGATGCATCAGGAGAGGTATTTCCAGTAGGGATAAGGAGGTTTTAGTACCGTTATACAAGGCCTCACCTGGAATACTGTGTGCAGTTCTGGTCTCCCATGTTTAAGAAGGATGAATTCAAACTGGAACAGGTACAGAGAAGGGCTACTAGGATGATCCGAGGAATGGAAAACTTGTCTTATGAAAGGAGACTCAAGGAGCTTGACTTGTTTAGCCTAACTAAAAGAAGGTTGAGGGGAGATATGATTGCTCTCTATAAATATATCGGAGGGATAAATACCAGAGAGGGAGAGAATTATTTAAGCTCAGTACCAATGTGGACACAAGAACAAATGGATATAAACTGGCCACCAGGAAGTTTAGACTTGAAATTAGACGAAGGTTTCTAACCATCAGAGGAGTAAAGTTTTGGAATAGCCTTCCAAGGGAAGCAGTGGGGGCAAAAGATCTATATGGCTTTAAGATTAAACTTGTTAAGTTTATGGAGGAGATGGTATGATGGGATGTTAGATGGGGTGGGATCTGAGTTACCCAGGAAAGAATTTTCTGTAGTATCTGGCTGGTGAATCTTGCCCATATGCTCAGGGTTTAGCTGATCGCCATATTTGGGGTCTGGAAGGAATTTTCCTCCAGGGCAGATTGGAAGAGGCCCTGGAGGTTTTTTGCCTTCCTCTGTAGCATGGGGCATGGGTCACTTGCTGGAGGATTCTCTGCTCTTTGAAGTCTTTAAACCACGATTTGAGGACCTCAATAGCTCAGACATAGGTGAGAGGTTTTTTGCAGGAGTGGGTGGGTGAAATTCTGTGGTCTGCATTGTGCAGGAGGTCAGACTAGATGATCATAATGGTCCCTTCTGACCTTAGTATCTATGAAACGGGCTTTGTTGCAAGGATAGGTTCCTGGGTTAGTGTTTTTGTTGTGTGGTGTGTGGTTGCTGGTGAGTATTTGCTTCAGGTTGGGAGGCTGTCTGTAAGCAAGGACTGGCCTGTCTCCCAAGATCTGTGAGAGTGATGGGTCATCCTTCAGGATGGGTTGTAGGTCCTTGATGATGCACTGGAGAGGTTTTTGTTGGGGGCTGAAGGTGACAGCTCGTAGTGGCATTCTGTTACTTTCTTTGTTGGGCCTGTCCTGTAGTAGGTAACTTCTGGGTACTCTTCTGGCTCTGTCAATCTGTTTCTTCACTTCAGCAGGTGGGTATTGTAGTTGTAAGAAAGTTTGATAGAGATCTTGCAGGTTTTTGTCTCTGTCTGAGGGGTTGGAGCAAATGCGGTTTTATTGTAGAGCGTGGCTGTAGACAATGGATCGTGTGGTGTGGTCTGGATGAAAGCTGGAGGCATGTAGGTAAGTATAGCGGTCAATAGGTTTCCGGTATAGGGTGGTGTTTGTGACCATCACTTATTAGCACTGTAGTGTCCAGGAAGTGGATCTCTTGTGTGGACTGGTCCAGGCTGAGGTTGATGATGGGATGAAATCAATTGTTGTAATCATGGTGGAATTCCTCAAGGGCGTCTTTTCCATGTACATTGGCCAAACCAGACAGTCTCTACATAAAAGAATAAATGGACACAAATCAGACGTCAAGAATTATAACATTCAAAAACCAGTCGGAGAACATTTTAATCTCTCTGGTCACTTGAGACTTTTAGGTCTGTAATCAATATTACAACAAAAAAACTTCAAAACCAGACTCCAACGAGAGACTGCTGAATTGGAATTAATTTGCAAACTGGACACCATTAAATTAGGCTTGAATAAAGACTGGGAGTGGATGTGTCATTACACAAAATAAAACTATTTCCCCATGTTTATTTCTCCCCCACCCCCCGTTCCTCACACGTTCTTGTCAACTGCCCACCTTGATTATCACTACAAAAGGTTTTTTTCTCTGCTGCTGGTAATAGCTCACCTTACCTGATCACTCTCGTTACAGTATGTATGGTAACACCCATTGTTTAATGTTCTCTTTGTATATAAAATCTCCCTACTATATTTTTCACTACATGCATCCGATGAAGTGAGCTGTAGTTCACAAAAGCTTATGCTCAAATTTTAGTCTCTAAGGTGCCACAAGTACTCCTTTTCTTTTTGTGAATCATTTTAGACCTTCAAAATCTCAACTCTTTCAACAGAAAGTTCAACCTCTGCTTGCTTATCCAAGTCATGATCATCTCCTCCTGATCAATTCAAGACTGGTTTGGGGCTCTTGCTGTACAGGATGTTTATTGTCACATCTCAATCAGATATTCACATCAAAAATACTTATGGCTTGTTGTCATTCCATTTGGCTTATCTGCAGCACCTCAAGTGCTTGTCAGTAGTATCAGCACATTTGAGAAGTTAGGGTCCCTTACTTGCATGATTGGCTCATCTGGGCATCCTCACAGGATGTCACAATCATGTACCCTATTCCAAACACCTGGGTTCAAGATAAATGGGAAGAAATTGCACAGAGCTCCAGCCCACATCATACCTTTTGTTGGTTAAATTTTGTATTCTCAAAAAGGCAGAGGTTTTCTTCCAGAAAAAGGCACTTTAAAATCCTTGCAGCAAAACAGCGATAAAAGTACTATAGGAGAACGAATATCAAACAGTGCTGTTCTTACTCAAGCTTGGTGGCATTATGGCTTCTGTAATGTACATAACACTATGTACACATTTAAAGATGAGGCCTCTACAACACTGGCTAAAAGGACACTATATACCAAAACAGACATTACCCAGAGGTGTGTTCCTATTCCCACATTCAACCCTGCAATTCTGTCAGACACAGTAGACTTGGACGCTTCCAATCTGGGCTGGGAGCCTGTTGCAAGAATTTGACAGTTCAGTCACTGGAAGTTCAGAGAGGAAAAACTCCGTATCAGTATTAAAAGGAATACTTTGGGCTCTCGAGTCCTTTCTCCTTCAACCACATGACAGAGTGGCCCAAGTAGTTGCCAGGACTACTACATCAATATTGTGTATGAACAAGCAAGCTGTGCAAAGACACTTCCACTCTGTGGGAGTGGTGCGCAGTACACCAAATTTATCCTCCTTGCAAACAAGGACAAGATACTGGCCTATCAGCTGAGCAGAAACTTGCAGGATCAGCACAAGTAGTTACTCCAGAACTTGGTAACAAACTATATCTTCTCCCTGTGGAGGTATCTGGAGATGTATCTTGTTGCAACAAGATAGGACGGAAGAATCCCATGCACTGCTACAGACTAGGGACCGAGTGGCTAGGCAGCAGTTCTGCAGAAAAGGGGTTACTAGTGGATGAGAAGCTGGATATGAGTCAACAGTGTGCCCATGGTGCCAAGAAGGCTAACAGCATTTTGGGCTGTATAAGTAGGAGCATTGCCAGCAGATCGAGGGATGTGATCAATCCCCTCTATTCAGCATTGGTGAGGCCTCATCTGGAGTACTATGACGAGTTTTGGGCCCCACACTACAAGAAGGATGTGGAAAAATTGGAAAGAGTCCAGCAGAAGGCAACAAAAATGATTAGGGGGCTGGAGCACATGACTTATGAGGAGAGGCTGAGGGAATTAGGATTATTTAGTCGGCAGAAGAGAAGAATGAGGGGGGATTTGATAGCTGCTTTCAACTACCTGAAAGGGGGTTCCAAAGAGGATGGCTCTACACTGTTCTCAGTGGTAGCAGATGATGGAACAAGGAGTAATGGTCTCAAGTTGCAGTAGGGGAGGTTTAGGCTGGATATTAGGAAAAACCATTTTCACTAGGAGGGTGGTGAAGCACTGGAATGCGTTACCTAGGGAGGTGGTGGAATCTCCTTCCTTAGAGGTTTTTAAAGTAGGGCTTGACAAAGCCCTGGCTGGGATGATTTAGTTGGGGATTGGTTCTGCTTTGAGCAGGGCAGTGGACTAGATGACGACATCCTGAGGTCCCTTCCAACCCTGATATTCTATTTCCTCTAGGCTGTGAGGTAGGTCTCCTCTCTGCATTTTCCCCCAATTCTTCTAATTCAGTGTTCACTGGAAAATAAATAAGACAAAGCCAAGGTTATTGTGATTGCCGTGGCCTGAGCAAGACATTAGTCATTCTCAGGTACTGTGACCATCACAAGGGTTTTATCTGTCTCCTGCAATTCCAGACTTATTGACCTAACAGGTTTCAGAGTAGCAGCCGTGTTAGTCTGTATTTGCAAAAAGAAAAGGAGTACTTGTGGCACCTTAGAGACATTAGTGGCATTCAGCCACTGAATGCATTCGATGAAGTGAGCTGTAGCTCACGAAAGCTTATACTCAAATAAATTTGTTAGTCTCTAAGGTGCCACAAGTACTCATTTTCTTTTGACCTAACAGAGAAATTGTATTGTATCCGTATTCAGACTCTCTCCACTTGAAGGCATGGTCATAGAACTTGAGCTATCTGTTTGCAAAAAGTAAAGGAGAGTCTATTCAACTCCAGGAAGCAGTCAACTCACCAGTTATAAGTGGAAAAGTTTCTTTTTGTGTGTAACCCACAATAACATGAACCAAGCTTCAGCTCCTGTTCAGTCCATACTGAAGTAATTACTTCATTTGAAATCCTTTGGGCTGTCCTAACTGTCAGTAAAAGTACATCTCACAAGCATCTTGGCTTCAAGATACCATCAAAATGTAGTCAAGTAAAATACTATATTTAGACATGCTATAATAAGATTATTGAAGGGATTAATGAACATCTGCCCTCTGATTAGTGAGTCCATATCTACATGGAACCTCAATCTAGTACTTAGCTCATGGAACTTCCTTTCAAGACTATGAGAGATTGTTCCCTGTTTCATATCACAATTCAGACAGCTTTTATGGTAGCTATTAAATTCACTAGATGAGTGAACAAGTTGCAGGTTCTTATGGCTGATTTCCCCTGTCTCCCTTACAGTCTTTCACAAAAATATCATAGTCCTTTGTCTGCACCTGAAATTTCCCTTCAAGGTTGTAACAAAACTCCATCTTAACTAGTCTATAAACTTGACAGTATATTTTCTCAAGCTTTACTTTCACTCAGGGAAGCACAACTTAGAGGGCTAATGCTCCATTTGTTTCAGTCTAAGGAATATAAGCAATCACCTAGGGTTTTTTTTTCTCTCATTCAGAAAAGAGTAGCAGTCAGGCAATCACATGCCAATGCCTTTCTAAGTGAATTAGAATAAGTATGGAAAGATTTATAAACTTACATCTGTTCTTCTTCTAGAAGGGCTTAGAGTGCACTTGGCTAGAGCAAGGGCTGCTTCTGTGGCCTGTCTTTGACATACTGTTGGTGGAGTTGCTGTCTGTGCTGTTAGCTACAATATTCTCATATTAGAAATCTGTAGAGTTGCCATGTGGAGCTCTATTACATAACGTTAGAAATATTCCTTAGAGCTGGCATCTAGATCAGATGCAGTTTGGTGAAGTAGTATTACAGTCTCTATTTAACTAGGACTCCATGTTATACTATCCAGAGACAAGAGTACTGCTTATCCAACTATCCTAAGAGTAGGAAAGTGCAGAGGCCACTCAAAGAAGAAATGAAGGTTACTTGTCTGTAACCAAATTCTTTGAAATGAACTCTTCATATTCACACTCCCCACCCACCTTCCCCTCTTACTCAGTCATAATTTCAACTTTGGACCCAAGAAGGCAATGGAAGGAACTGAGGCGTTTGGTGCACCATGACATGTCTCCCTATTATAGTACTGCCTTCCAAATGCTTGGATACAAAAGGGGTCTGAGAGCACTTCTGTGAGCACTGCTTCTAGAAGGTTTCACTGGGTCAAGCTGCACTGTTGGCATATCCCAAGAATGTGAATGTGCAGAGATTATCTTGAAGGTGAGTAATCTTAAATGCTCACATATAAATGAACTACTTTGTTTTGTTGTTTGTTCTTTATTTTTGCAGATGACAAGCTGAGCATAATTTGTGTCTTTATTTCTTTTTTAGGATTCTGTACTTATGCAGTTTTGTGCAAACAAGTTAGACAAGAAGGACTTCTTTGGGAAATCTGACCCTTTCCTAGTATTTTATCGAAGCAATGAAGACGGCAGGTAGATAACAAAATTATAAAGACAATAGGGATATCTGATGTTGGTAGTTATAATACATAGTTATTGCATTTTGATGATGATTGTCAGACTGCAAGCTCTAATTTATTCTGTAACCTCATAACAACAATTGCTTGGAATATAGTTTACTATTTTAACAAGTTCATTTACCTAAACTAGATAATGTTATGGCAGTGTAGAAATAAGACTGTTATTTTAGCACACAGTTAAAATAACATAACTAAGGCATTTTAAAGCTGAGTTTGTGAGTAAGCCTAGAGTGCTATGAAAAATGGCATGGAATTTATTACTGTGGAAAATAGATCATGTGGTATACCTTAACATGTTAATAGAATTCTAGATGCATCTGTGAAGAATATATTAATGCACAAAGATTGATTTAGAGAAGAGTCCTTTTGCTGCAAGTTTGGAGATCTGTTTTAACCTTTTCATTAGAGTCGTGAGGGAAAAAGACTTATGAACAAAATTTCAAAACCTCTCAATACATAAATGATTTTCAGATGTGTCTGTCTGCTACGTTCATGCTTAATTCACTAAAATAGATTTATCTCTGTTTCAGAGTAACAGCCGTGTTAGTCTGTATTCGCAAAAAGAAAAGGAGGACTTGTGGCACCTTAGAGACTAACCAATTTATTAGAGCATAAGCTTTCGTGAGCTACAGCTCACTTCTTCAGATGCATATCGTGGAAACTGCAGCAGGCTTTATATATACACAGAGAATATGAAACAATACCTATTCCCACCCCACTGTCCTGCTGGTAATAGCTTATCTAAAGTGATTTCCAGCACAAATCCAGGTTTTCTCACCCTCCACCCCCCCACACAAATTCACTCTCCTGCTGGTGATAGCCCATCCAAAGTGATAACTCTTTACACAATGTGCATGACAATTAAGCTGGGCTATTTCCTGCATAAATCCAGGTTCTCACATCCCCCCCACCCCCATACACACACAAACTCACTCTCCTGCTGGTAATAGCTCATCCAAACTGACCACTCTTCAAGTTAAAATCCAAGTTAAACCAGAACATCTGGGGGGGGGTAGGAAAAAACAAGAGGAAACAGGCTACCTTGCATAATGACTTAGCCACTCCAAGTCTCTATTTAAGCCTAAATTAATAGTATCCAATTTGCAAATGAATTCCAATTCAGCAGTTTCTCGCTGGAGTCTGGATTTGAAGTTTTTTTGTTTTAAGATAGCGACCTTCATGTCTGTGATCGCGTGACCAGAGAGATTGAAGTGTTCTCCGACTGGTTTATGAATGTTATAATTCTTGACATCTGATTTGTGTCCATTTATTCTTTTACGTAGAGACCGTCCAGTTTGACCAATGTACATGGCAGAGGGGCATTGCTGGCACATGATGGCATATATCACATTGGTGGATGTGCAGGTGAACGAGCCTCTGATAGTGTGGCTGATGTTATTAGGCCCTGTGATGGTGTCCCCTGAATAGATATGTGGGCACAGTTGGCAACGGGCTTTGTTGCAAGGATAAGTTCCTGGGTTAGTGGTTCTGTTGTGTGGTATGTGGTTGTTGGTGAGTATTTGCTTCAGGTTGCGGGGCTGTCTGTAGGCAAGGACTGGCCTGTCTCCCAAGATTTGTGAGAGTGTTGGGTCATCCTTTAGGATAGGTTGTAGATCCTTAATAATGCGTTGGAGGGGTTTTAGTTGGGGGCTGAAGGTGACGGCTAGTGGCGTTCTGTTATTTTCTTTGTTAGGCCTGTCCTGTAGTAGGTAACTTCTGGGAACTCTTCTGGCTCTATCAATCTGTTTCTTTGCTTCTGCAGGTGGGTATTGTAGTTGTAAGAAAGCTTGACAGAGATCTTGTAGGTGTTTGTCTCTGTCTGAGGGGTTGGAGCAAATGCGGTTGTATCGCAGAGCTTGGCTGTAGACGATGGATCGTGTGGTGTGGTCAGGGTGAAAGCTGGAGGCATGCAGGTAGGAATAGCGGTCAGTAGGTTTCCGGTATAGGGTGGTGTTTATGTGACCATTGTTTATTAGCACTGTAGTGTCCAGGAAGTGGATCTCTTGTGTGGACTGGACCAGGCTGAGGTTGGTGGTGGGATGGAAATTGTTGAAATCATGGTGGAATTCCTCAAGGGCTTCTTTTCCATGGGTCCAGATGATGAAGATGTCATCAATATAGCGCAAGTAGAGTAGGGGCTTTAGGGGACGAGAGCTGAGGAAGCGTTGTTCTAAATCAGCCATAAAAATGTTGGCATACTGTGGGGCCATGCGGGTACCCATAGCAGTGCCGCTGATCTGAAGGTATACATTGTCCCCAAATGTGAAGTAGTAGGGCCTGAGGAGGGAGTCTACATAGCCAGACAATCCAGCTGTCAGGGTGCCAATGCCTGAGATGATGGGGCGCCCAGGATTTCCAGGTTTATGGATCTTGGGTAGTAGATAGTTTCCTCAGGAAGTCAGTGGTGTCTCGAAGGTAGCTGGGAGTGCTGGTAGCGCTCAGGCCCTACGCTACCAGCACTCCCAGCTACCTTCGAGACACCACTGACTTCCTGAGGAAACTACAATCCATCGGTGATCTTCCTGATAACACCATCCTGGCCACTATGGATGTAGAAGCCCTCTACACCAACATTCCACACAAAGATGGACTACAAGCCGTCAAGAACACTATCCCCGATAATGTCACGGCTAACCTGGTGGCTGAACTTTGTGACTTTGTCCTTACCCATAACTACTTCACATTTGGGGACAATGTATACCTTCAGATCAGCGGCACTGCTATGGGTACCCGCATGGCCCCACAGTATGCCAACATTTTTATGGCTGATTTAGAACAACGCTTCCTCAGCTCTCGTCCCCTAAAGCCCCTACTCTACTTGCGCTATATTGATGACATCTTCATCATCTGGACCCATGGAAAAGAAGCCCTTGAGGAATTCCACCATGATTTCAACAATTTCCATCCCACCACCAACCTCAGCCTGGTCCAGTCCACACAAGAGATCCACTTCCTGGACACTACAGTGCTAATAAACAATGGTCACATAAACACCACCCTATACCGGAAACCTACTGACCGCTATTCCTACCTGCATGCCTCCAGCTTTCACCCTGACCACACCACACGATCCATCGTCTACAGCCAAGCTCTGCGATACAACCGCATTTGCTCCAACCCCTCAGACAGAGACAAACACCTACAAGATCTCTGTCAAGCTTTCTTACAACTACAATACCCACCTGCAGAAGCAAAGAAACAGATTGATAGAGCCAGAAGAGTTCCCAGAAGTTACCTACTACAGGACAGGCCTAACAAAGAAAATAACAGAACGCCACTAGCCGTCACCTTCAGCCCCCAACTAAAACCCCTCCAACGCATTATTAAGGATCTACAACCTATCCTAAAGGATGACCCAACACTCTCACAAATCTTGGGAGACAGGCCAGTCCTTGCCTACAGACAGCCCCGCAACCTGAAGCAAATACTCACCAACAACCACATACCACACAACAGAACCACTAACCCAGGAACTTATCCTTGCAACAAAGCCCGTTGCCAACTGTGCCCACATATCTATTCAGGGGACACCATCACAGGGCCTAATAACATCAGCCACACTATCAGAGGCTCGTTCACCTGCACATCCACCAATGTGATATATGCCATCATGTGCCAGCAATGCCCCTCTGCCATGTACATTGGTCAAACTGGACGGTCTCTACGTAAAAGAATAAATGGACACAAATCAGATGTCAAGAATTATAACATTCATAAACCAGTCGGAGAACACTTCAATCTCTCTGGTCACGCGATCACAGACATGAAGGTCGCTATCTTAAAACAAAAAAACTTCAAATCCAGACTCCAGCGAGAAACTGCTGAATTGGAATTCATTTGCAAATTGGATACTATTAATTTAGGCTTAAATAGAGACTTGGAGTGGCTAAGTCATTATGCAAGGTAGCCTGTTTCCTCTTGTTTTTTCCTACCCCCCCCCCCAGATGTTCTGGTTTAACTTGGATTTTAACTTGAAGAGTGGTCAGTTTGGATGAGCTATTACCAGCAGGAGAGTGAGTTTGTGTGTGTATGGGGGTGGGGGGGATGTGAGAACCTGGATTTATGCAGGAAATAGCCCAGCTTAATTGTCATGCACATTGTGTAAAGAGTTATCACTTTGGATGGGCTATCACCAGCAGGAGAGTGAATTTGTGTGGGGGGGTGGAGGGTGAGAAAACCTGGATTTGTGCTGGAAATCACTTTAGATAAGCTATTACCAGCAGGACAGTGGGGTGGGAATAGGTATTGTTTCATATTCTCTGTGTATATATAAAGCCTGCTGCAGTTTCCACGATATGCATCTGAAGAAGTGAGCTGTAGCTCACGAAAGCTTATGCTCTAATAAATTGGTTAGTCTCTAAGGTGCCACAAGTCCTCCTTTTCTTTTATCTCTGTTGTGTTCCACTTAAGAAATATCTGATCTACTAATTCCTGGCCCAGGGACTGCTTATGTGGGTCTATTAGCAATTGGCTTAACCTGTTTTCTGGAGTCTTCCTTTCTGGGATACTCCTCATTGTCATATTCAAGAATGTAGCAGTCCAGAGGCTAGCCATGCCTGATGGTGGGTCCATGGGGAACTAGCCTTACTGACAAATTCTGGAGCATAAGCTGTTCTATGTAAGTAGCTGTCGCCAAGAACTGTGCCTCTCTGAGGCAGTTTGCTGGAACAGCTCAGCTCCTAAAGATTATAAAGTGCAGCAGGAAAGTACTTGGACCTCTATTGAAAAATTGCAGGGCACTCTCTCCTCTCCCTTCCATTGATGCATTCAGACAGTCAATAGACAGTCAATGGGGAACCTCCTGAGTGCTGGTAAGTGTGGCTGAGCCCTGTCCATAAGAACCACACCCCACCAGTGGTAGGCATAATTGCCTCTGTATGCTGCTGATAGTGACCACAATGAGCCTTTAATTCCTTACTTGCCCCTAGGGTTGCAACCTGTCCCAGTTTTCTGAAGATCATCCCTTTTTTGAGGTAACTGTCCTAGGTAATTTGTAAGGGTGCTCAGTGCACACACTGAGCTGTCAAATTTTATGAGCTAAGGATCATCCCAGATGCCCAGGTTTTTTGTACCTGAGAGGTGGCAACACTACAAGTAGCCCGTTAAATCTGATTATAATGGGATACAAGGAGCAGCACTTCAGAACTCCTGTGAGAGGCTGGATCGATACTCCCCAGCTTGGCTCAGAGCTTCAGGGGCTCCCTCACAATAAGAACAAGAATAAAAGATAGGGTTTGTGGCGCTTAGGAAAGGATTTTGATGAACCTGGTAAGCAAGAAACTGTCATTCTCATGAGCCCCCTCACCCTTGCACATCCCCTTCTCCTTATCAGATAGAAGGAAAGACCCTTACCCAGGAAATTATCTGGTTCTTGGGAAAATAGCAGCAGCTTAGGAGCTAGGAGCACCAGGGAAGCCAGATGCAAGGAGAAATCCCCAAGGAACTGTGTACAGAGCAGGCTGCAGCAGAAGCCAGGACGCAGTCATTGGAACAGGGTGTGACTATCGGACATTATAGCTGCAAGCAGGTCTGTGTGGGACTTTTGAGGAATCCGCAGTTCAGAGGCGCTCTTCTAATTGAGCCTGGGCTGGAAATCTGCAAGATCCTATTTGATTTGCATAGAAGACTGGACTGGAGAGGCACCCCAAGCACTAGGCCTAAAGAGTCCTAACCTTTCAAATTATAACCTCTTTTTTTTAATATGTTGTTTAATTATAAACAGCTATGTGTCATAAACCTTTCACACATCTTAGTTGTACATTATCTGAATAGGTCATATTCCCCTAACTCAACAATTAGGTGTAAAACAGCTAATAATGCTCAGGTTAGATCTTATATATGATTAAAATAAATAATTTCTTTTAATTTTCCAAAAGAGAGAGATAGTTATTTTGTTATAAAACTGGTAACCAATACATCCAAACAATTAACAGTGTGATTGGTTAGTATTAAATTCCAAACCTAAAGTAGAATAGATTCTTTTCAGTTCAGCTACAAAGTACTTACAGGTATCAAAACTTAACTTCCATTTCCAAAGTATATCTCCCATTTAATGGAATCATTTACAGGGAATACATTTTAACTTATTTTAGATAACTGATAAATAGATGCCACGTTAGAATTCATTGCAGTACCTCTTTTCTGAAGAAAAAACATTTCAAATTTAAAATAACTTTAAATAACACCATTGAGGTTAATTGAATCATGAATATAAGAGATGTGCCATCATATTGCTCTTTATTTTAAAAGAAACAAAAAACAAATCATTAATGCCACTGAGATGCCACTGGTACAAAATCTCATTCCTGACCAATAGTGTTTTCACTATTTTGAATGTAAAATGAGGGCCAAAAGATAATTTTTAAAATAAATTAATGGTATCTCTAAACAGAAATTATGGGAATTGATACACAAACGGACCCTGAATGGGATATCACTGACTATTTCTCACTGTCAAGAAATGTCACATGGAGCTGCACAAAACTTGGCATGTATGGGTATCTGTTGCTACAACCTGTCTCCAGAAGCAAATGATTATTATTTACATAGCAGCAATAATGGCTGGACACTGCTCAGACAAGAACGACTACACGGTCTGCCTCAGTAAATTTACAATCTTGTGCATACAAACAAAGCAGTGGGAAATGAGAAGTGATAAGGGCAGGCTGATTGGACATGAGGTTTACAATGTTCCACAATTTTTGTTCAGATTTTGATTTGTTTTTTTAGTGGAGTAAATATTCTTCCATGTGTAGTTTGGAAATTTTTTCTAAGAGAAGGATTGAGGATTATGGTTCTCTACTGGTATGATTAGCTGGCCTGAGAAAACACTTGCAGAACACCAAGATCTAAATTCTGTTCTGGTTCCTGGGGCTACAGTAGTTGTGCATTCCACCAAAAATTCTATAATCCCAATACCCAGAATAGTCCACCTGGGATTTCCTTCCAAGTCAATCTGTGCGGACATTTCCTATCCTTATGGAAGATAAAGCAAAGTGATGCAAGCTGTGAAACAAGTTTTAAAGTCAATTGCACTCACTGTTCTTTTTAACCAGCTTCTGGGTCTGTTCAACATTTTAAGTGTCCTATTTCTGTGTAGTTCCTTCTGATTGTTGCAATTGATGTATCCTGCAGCTGTTCTCAGATAATGGACAGATTACTAAAACTTGCTATCCTTCAGTGAATGTGGTTTCAAGGTTTGAACTTTTTAAAAGGATTCTCTCCGCCTAGTGTCCAGTGGGTGTCAGTGGCCACATACATGCAACTTTTTCTGGATGTGTGGAATCACATGATTCAGAAAAAATTATCTGCATTAAAAAAAAAAACAGGTGCATATACATTTTCTGGAGCTAGGCCATGCATTAGAAGGGTCCTGGTGATCTCTCTGAAGTAGGTCTGTCCAAGTCCAGAAAAATAGCTCAAGAGTTGTTCACTGTGCAAGCAGTCAAAGAGTAACAAGGACCCAGCTCACCTTCTCTGAGTTCCAACGTTTATAGAACCAAATACCGCAGTTAAAATGAACACAGCAGTCATGAATTGGCATAACTGCAAGTTTATAAATTCTAAAGTCTGCCCTTTTCCAGTTAGGTAAAATCTTCCTAGTCCTAGACTTCATTGTACTTCTGTTTTAGATTGTATTTGGACATACTAGCTTTAGAATTAAATTATTTAAATACTGAGGTAGAGCAATAAAGAGATTGACTACTTCTGCATATTTATGACTCCACATCTGATCACTCAAAAGTGAAAAAATATTTATTTATTTTTTTCAGTTTTACGATCTGTCACAAGACAGAAGTTGTAAAAAATACATTAAATCCAGTGTGGCAGGCATTCAAAATCTCTGTCAGAGCGCTGTGTAATGGAGACTATGACAGGTAAGATAAAGACTGAGTTCTATATGCAGAGATAATTTTCTTTTCACTTACAAATTCTTATGTGAATAACTTCTGTAAGCATTGCTGCTTCTGAATTTTTGGTTGCGTTATTTAATCTTCATTTTAGAAGACAAAATTAGTTCAAAACATTGGTTACATTTTAAAAAATATTTATCTGAATCCTTTACTTAGATGTGAACAAAGTTCCTTTTAGCTAGGAGATAAGTCACAAGAAATAGACATTTCACATAAATGAGCAAGGCAAAAATATGAATCGTGCAGCAAGTATCATGAGTAATTCAAACTAGTAAATAATCCTCTCTCCATCAAAAGGAGTCCCTGCTACTACTGTGCATGGAAACTAGTTTCTACTCTGCTTCAGTGAGAAGCAAATACTGGTGCACTACTTTCCTCAGGGGTGGAACTTGTACATCAGAGGATGCTGGGAAAAAGTCCCAAAAAAATAAGGTATTTTATCAAATGGTTTTTGTCTGCAGTGTCCTTATGTATGTGGCAGCTGGACCCTGTGTGCCTGAAGTACATAGGAGTCAGAACAGCTCAAGACCCAACCATGCTCAGAGTCTAGAAATGTTTGGTATCTCCAAAATTCTTACAAATAGACATACTCCGCATTAAATTCTGACAGGACGCACAAGGAAAAAAAAAGTATAACTCTACATGTTGACTACCTCTTGTTGTTACCACCAATGTTTTCTAGGTGCACTGAGACATTGCTGCAATTGCAACTGGCCCTTCTCAGTCCATTTATCGTGTCCCTGCTTCCCTGTCTCAGCCTTGTATCTGGAGCTGTTGGTACATCTCACCCAGTCCTCAATGGACACCAAAAACGTACACCGCAATCTGTCACTCAACCTCCTCCAAGTAGTCAGTACTAAGCAGCATAAGAGCAAGAAGCATTCTTATTCACCAAGAGTTGAGAACCACACTTTCATGATAATAAGCCTAGCAAGCCTTTCTCTCCCTAAAGGATACAAAGAAATCCAAGCCTAACTGACCCAAAGTTTTTGAGGAGAAGGGGAAATTTCTTTAACCTTCTTATTGGAACTGTAGGCTGAGGACACTTTCCTGGGTATTTTTAATATTGAGGACACAAGCAGAGTAGAGTTCAAGGCTCTTGTCTCAGTATATTGCACTACTTTCTATAGTAAAGGAAAAAGTTTTTCCCAATCATTACAAAAATGAAAGAATTGTCCACATATGTTTCAAACCAGAGGACGAAAAGGATCAATTGTGTTTTAAAAGGGCCTGGACAATAACAAAGGTGTTTAATTATGAAACACTCCTCAAGGATAAGTGGAATTTTTGAATTTTGTTATGAAACTCTTCATGAATTCCCATATTTCAGAGGGCTCTAAGAAATTGTATATTCACTTATAGTGAACAGCTTCATCTGACCGGTCAGACAGGAAGAAGAACACTTTAAAGGAGGTATATGTTTGATACAGGTGACAAGGGCTTGAAGGCAGATCTAAATGCATCTTTTCTCACTAAAGATGTTGACATTCAGGTAGTGCCATTATACCTACTGATTTTCTAGCCAGTGCTACTTTGAACTCTTTCAAGATATTTTGCTAATGATGGTGAAGACAATACACATTCCTGTAATGAATTAATTAATCCAGTAATGCTTAAAAAAGTATTTTCAGATCTTATCAGTCTTACAGATCTATCATCATGTATCCAAATTCCAACTTTCTGAAGATCTCCTCCTTTCATTCATGTCAGGGAAAGAATAACCTGTTTTCTCAGAGTGAAAAATCTATAATGAAAAAATGTTTTAGAATACAAGAAACTTAAATGAAATCCTTTTGGTATATAATATCAGTTGTACACCAGTGTGAACTTTCAGAATCTGTAGGTTTTGAAGACACGTTTAAATATCTCTTGCACATCTCATGTGAAATGTATAAAATTGAAGATCAATAGCTAGCCTTCTCACCGTGGAACCCTTTGGGGAGAGTATGTAGCTTGCCCAAAGAAGAGTTACCCAGCCTGAAATAGGCAGAAAAGAAACTTTTGGCACTTCATTCACATAGCTGGGAAAATAGATATCTCTACAGACTGGCTGAGTTTTTCTATCATGTACCATAAGCAATAGAGAAGCCTTTTTTCCACATATATTATCTAATTTGTAGTGGGGGTAGAGAACTCATGGGAGATTTGGCTTTTTGCCACAATTGCAAAGTGTAACTATTCTAAAGCGGATAAATGGAACCACATTAAAAGGCATAGACAAGTTATCTGTTGTTTTTGTAAAAATTCCAACATTACCATACTTTCTCTGTTAACCCTTATTCCCAAGTTGCGAAGAAAATTGCACCAAGTTGGCCTCCCAAGTGTCTGGTTTGTTGAACTGACACTTTGGACCATGCAGAAGCCCTGGCCACCACATAAACAATTTTTTGTCTCAGGAACTGATTTATTATGACAGTTTTCAGCTATCAGTCACTGTGGCATAGTTTGTGGCTGAAGTGCCAAGGTGTGTTTGGCTAAGTAACTAGCACACCTCTCAGATCTTGAAGTCAAGTAGCAAATAGCTAGAATAACAGACTTCTTGTGATGTGCTACTTTTTATGATAAACTAACAAGGATATTTCCCTTTCCAGTGCCAGTTCTAATTTTCATAATTTTTCACTGGTGTGACAAACTAATCTTTGGAGGTGTTTTCATCTTTGTTCTAAAGAGTAACTTTCACACTAATCAGGAGGCATCCTTCACTTCCTTTTCCATGAACCTGAAATATGTTTTTAAAAAAACATATTCTATATTAAACGATGCAGTCTAAGTCCTTAAATTTTACTTGGAAGAGAGAGAACATCCAGACCACCTCATCCCCTCATTGCCTCTTTTACAAGAGAACAGAGAGGCAAAACAGTTCCCACAGCATTGATTTTTTTTCTTTAATTCATTCAACTATTTGTAAAGCATACCTGCAAGAAAGAGTTCCTTTCCAGGAAAGAACATCAAACCAGTGATCTGAGGACTAAAATTAATTAATCTAATGTGTTTTAAAAGAAGGAGGAAAATCAGTAGGTATATTATTTTATGTCCTTAGTTCACCTCATTGATATTGAATAGAGTCCATTCAGTACTGGAGCTTTTCCGAAAACAGAATGTTCCTCGTCCAGTAAATGGTTTTTCTGAGAAGATACAATCTCCTGGTGGTTTTTGTTACGTATCAGTCTTGATGTTTGATATTAACAAGATCTGTTAGTGTGTTAGTTCTGAGGAAGTCATTTTCTTCAATACTGTATACAGTAGCAGCAGTGACCCCTTGAAGCAGGAGAATTTTCTCCCAATCACCCATAAAGAGTGGAAGGCAGGGAAACAGGTAGGGAAACTTTTTTTCATGTATGTTATCATTCAACATTTGCTGCTCTCTCTGACACTGAAGACTGTCTTATGGATGGATAAGTGCCTAATAGTTCAGCAGTTTAGGGTATAATTTCCTAAAATATAAAGAACGCATTGTCAACATTGTACGTGTCGGATGAATGCATAAATAATATTAAGAAATATCTAGCAATATAAGAATTGCTATACTGGATCTGATTGCTAAACTAATCCAATATCCTGTGTCAGACAGTAGCCAATACTAGATTCTTCAGAAGGAGGTACAAAATACTCTCTAGGATACAATTAAGGAATAACCCATCCCTAATAGGAGTTTCTTCCTAATATTGTCAATTAGTGGATAGTTGTAGATCCTTATTTTTTTTTTATTCTAACATTCATGGATATAGCCATTATCCATGTAAATGTCCAATTCTAGTTTTAGTCTTAGAAAGGTCTCAGCCGTAATAATATCTGGTGGCAATAAGTCCACAATTTAATTATGTGTTGTATAAAGAAGTTTTTCCTCTTGGTTTAAATTTGCTAACCTTTTCAATTACACTGAATGTCCCCTGGTCCTTGTATTATAAGTAGGGCTATGATTTTGTCATGGAGGTCATGGCAGTCACGGAATCCTTTACTTCCAGAGACCTCCGTGACTTGAGCCCCCAGCGCCTGGGAGCTGTAGGGTTCCCCGCCCCCCCTGGCGGCTGGGAACTGCGGGGGCCTGAGCTCCCAGCCGCAGAGGGAGACGGGTTCCCCCGCAGGCAGCTCCTAGCCGGGGCGGAGTCAGGGGTGCCCGGAGCTCCGAGGCAGCGGAGTGATGGGGGACCATGCACCTCCAAGCCAGCCCCCACTGGTTGACGTGAGGAGCCTGCAGCTCGCCATTTTGTCATGCATATTTTTAGTAAAAGTCATGGATAGGTGACGGGCTTTCGTGAATTTTTCTTTATTGCCCGTAAACTGTCCGTGACTTTTACTAGAAATATGTGTGACAGACTCTTAGCCTTAATTATAAGAAATGGTAAATGGAACATTCGATTTACCTTCTGCATGCCATTCATTTTGGGGGGCTTCTGTCATATTCTCAGTTTTTCAGTTTCTCTCATGAAAATCTTTCCAGGTCTCCAGTTACTTTTGTCACCTGACTCTAAGTCCTGTCTGTTTCTGTTATAACTTTTTTGGGATGCAGTGACCAGTTCTGAACATGGTAATCCTGGTGTGGGCATTCTGTTCATTTATTATAATGGCATCATGTTTACGTTCCATATATGCATCCTAATGTTGTCCCAGACACCACAGGAAAAAAAGGCAAGATACCAAGAACATGGTTTAACTAGGCTGTAACTTTATTAAGTAACACATCTGGGAAACCATCTGGTTATAACTCATCCACTGTCAGACTTGAGGGATGGGGGCTTTCTTCACCCTCCCCACACACCTTTAACTTGGTCCCCACACTGTTCCCAGGACCAGTGTCAACAGAAGAGGGGGGCATCCGTGCAATGGAAATAAACTCTCACATGCTGTGGGGGCATCAGCTTGGAGGTGAGAGCAACACCCAGGTGGGCTGAAGTGGCTGCTACAGGGCCCAGGATCAGGCCAGGGAGTGGAACCAGGAGGGGCTTGAATGGGCCTGAGAGCTGGTAGGAACCCCTGGGGCCCTCCTTCCCAGCCTGGAGTTGGCTGCCCCCCAACTCGCTAAGTTCTCACTCTCCTCCCCTTCTGTCCTTCCAGCCCCCATTTTCAGGGCGCTTAGCCCTCCAGCTGGGATCCCAGTGCCCTCTCCTCACATGAAAGACGATGGTATGAGAAAGAAGATTTGTCTCCTCACTGCACCAGATTTAGAAGCCAAAACTCCATTCCCCATCTTCTTTAGGAGATGCCTTCTTCTAATCTGCTTCCGTTCCTGTTTATCAGGGAACCAGACCCCTATTGTACAAGCATCTGCACTGGGTACCTGCTATGTTTTAACAACATGAGTTTTACAATCTAATCTATCCACCTGGTCACTGAGCCACTGAAAAGAAGGTGAAAATACCCACAGCACCTATGCCAACTTGGTAATTCTATCCCAGCTACCAAAGGGCAAACCTGGTCCTACTCTAGTCCCAAAGAGAAGGGATTTGTTGGTCCTTGGTGCAGAATAGCAGTTTGGACAAGGGAAAGTGTTTATAAACCTGCCGCTTGAGTGTGTAAGTGCCAGTAGGATTATGCTGCTTCTTCCTCTTCTTGCTTAATCAATCAAAGAGCCCCTCCCCCCCCATCCTCAAGGCCATGTGGGGGGAGGGATGTGCTCCTTAAAGGGGCAAGGATTTTCTTTCCTCTGCTGGCACAGTCAGTCTCCCCACCTCTGAGGTGGCAGGTATATGGGGCAAGTTTGCCATTTTGACCATTACAGTGTGTTTAGCTGAGGCTTTCATTGAGCTGTCCCCAACGACAGGTCTTTTTTCTGAGTAGTTAGTTACTTTTAATTCAGAACCAAGATATGTGTAGGGTAGTTCATATGATTACTTCACATGTGCATTGTCCCTCTGAAGTTCCTCGGTCTTCTCTAGTTTTTGACTAACCTAAATAACTTTTTTTCTTTTTGGCAAATCTTGCCTGCCTACTGTCCATGCCCTTTTCCGAATCATTAATAGACATTAAATAACACCAATCCTAGCCGGAACTCTGGAGCACTCCACTGTTGAACTTTCTGCATTATCAATGTGTGAGAGATGGTATTAGAAAGGAATGTACACTCCTAAATCTTGTAATTTGTTAACCGGTTTTGTGTTTGAATCTCAGGCATATTCTGTGGAAATGATCCCATAAATCCCATGTAAAAAGAACAATTTTGTCTTTAATGAAATTTTAATTGTATTTATTTTCATTAACTTTTTTTTTTATTTGAAGAAAATTACTTGGACTAAAATGAATTTAGTATTAAATCTTAGCTGGTATGAAATGTTTTTTGTAGGTTGCTGGATGGCTAAAAATGTTAAATAATGGGAAATCATAACTGAATAGCTCAATCAAGTATTTTCTACTTAAACTGAGCAAACAGCCAAACTGTCTGACCTTTCTGCTTTTAATGGAAAATTAATCTTTCAGAACAGAGTGCATTTTCATTAGCATATTTTTTTCAAAAATTAAGCATGGTGTTGAGTGAAAACTTGCATTTTAAAAATATATATATATATATTTTTCTTTTGCAGAACAATTAAAATAGAGGTGTATGATTGGGAAAGAGATGGAAGGTAAGATATTTCTGTATTACAATCACTAAAGTTGGTTTGTGAAAATTTTGTGCATTTTAAAATCAATTTTAGGGGTTAATTGTTCTTCAATGAGAATTAGATATGCATATAATGTCAATAGCTATTATATATGTGTATTAAGAAAGGAGTACAGTTCCACATAATTACTTCCTTGTTTCAACTAATATTCTTTTTAGATTATTGTAGAAAAGGCCCAATCTTTGCATAATTTCCAGTGCTCAATAAAGGTATGATAGCTGCTTGGACTTTGCAATATGGAAGCTACTCTCTAATAATAATTCCAAACAGGAGCTGCAAGTTTGTTTACCCAAGAATTATTGTAAGCCCTGGGGCTATAGTAATTCTGCTGGGCATGGTCAACCTGTAGAGCGTGGGCAGAACTCTCCATTTGAACTTGTTTCAAAAGAAAAGATATGTTGTGCACCTTTCCTGCTCTCCTTCCTCTAGTAGATGTAGAGATTCACGTCGCCAAGTACAGCAGGAAACCACTCCCAATACTAGACTCCATGCCGAACATGAAGAGATCTAATGCTTAGATTCAAGTTGGCTGCTGTTACTTTTTTTTAATGGTTTTATGCTTTTATTGGCTAGTTGACACTTTTAGCTTCTGAATATGCTGTTTGGTTAATGAATATGCAACATTTTAATTGCTTTTTTTGGTGACAGAAAAGATTTAGATAACTTATAAAGTTAGTTTTAACTCTTATATTTTCTGAGATTTTTAAAAATTTGTTTACTTTGACAGAAAATGAAATTTTGTTTTGAAAAAGTTCAAACTTCTATTCCTTATATAAGTTTTTGGTTCTTAAAGTAGTTATTAAAATTAAATAACTCTTGGAAAGTCTTTGGCCTAAGTTATTAACTTTACATGATGATTTTTGAAATGAAGATTTTCTTGTATTTTTGCATTGGGTGAGGTTTTACTTGTGTGTTGCCAGTAATTAATTATTTTTTTTCCATTAATTGAAATATTTTGTACTTAAATGGTGTTACATATTTAGTAATTTAATCTAGCATTATATAGTCTTGCTATATTTGTACATAAAATATTTTACTACTCATATAACAAAGATATTAGGCAGTTCTTATATGAAGGCTTGCATTTAGATACAAAATATTTCCAAATATAAAATGTTAAAATAAGCTTATGCCATCTTAAACATTTGAGAAACAAATACCAAAGATTTAAGTGGAAATGTGAGTTGGAAGTCAACAATATATTTTGTAAAACATTTTCCACCATAAATATTTTCCAATATGCTTTACAAATACATTTATTGAAATAAGGATAATTTTGGAACTTTTTGTGTGGATTTAAACTCAAGTGTTTCTTTTAAAAGAAAAGAAGGGGATGGGTATTATAGGCCAACTTTACCTCTAGATTTATTGCTTTGATAACACAACTCTTACTATCAGGTTCCTTCCTAAAAGTACTACATGATTTGTTTGCTTGTCCTTGAGAGCTAGAAGCAGAAACCTTTTGGAATGTTTTTATTAACTTTAACATTTTGTAACATAATTAGCTAAACGTGTGATTTGTCATATTTTCAAGCATTTTGGCTATAACATTTTTGTAGTCATATTCAATAAAGGTGAAAACAAGTTTGTAAAAACTTTTTAAAAGTTGGTTATAATAATTTTATTAATATAATTTTTGCATCAATATTGAGGTCTGTCCCCCCACAAAGAATTCCCTTAATCTGCTGTATGAACTTGTGATCAATGGATTCTAGCACACGGGGGTGAGCAGTAGCTGCAGAGCCACTATTTCCCCTCCCAAGCAGGTAGGTGGACAGGTAAAAGGAGTGAGTAGAGCCTTGGCTCTTCCCCTCTAGTGCACGAATCAGCATAGTTTAGGACTGACCTTTCCCAATTACAAATTACTTCCTTCCCCTTCCGACTCACCACTCTTCTCTCTCAAACACACACTCGCACTCTGTCATGGTGCAAGTGGGGAGCCAGAGAGAGAATGGAGGACTGTTGGCAGTTCCTTTCGGGTTCTGTTCACGGTCCACAGTCTTTATTCGTTGCTGGTTGTAAATTTGCAATCTAGTTCTTCATTCTGTGTTGGGTACAGTTAACATAAGCTATCAGATGGATTCAATCAAATCTATTTATAATTATAATTTAGGGGGGAAGAGTAATGAACATACATTATATTTAGGTCAACAGAATAACAAGTCTTTTGCTAGCATTGCTTTTCTCACATGTCTATTCATGTGTCAGCTGTGCTTCACTTTAGATGTATTTTTGTAAATTAATGGAAAAGTAGTTTATATTGTGTATGTGTTGATTTGAAAACTTTTTTTTTTCTAGCCATGATTTCATTGGAGAATTCACAACAAGTTATAGGGAATTGTCTAGAGGGCAATCACAATTCAATGTATATGAGGTAAGTATTTTGAACTTTTATTTTTATTTATCTTGCGAAAATGGATAAAGTTGAGAACTTTCAATGTTTGCTTGTCGGATTAGTCAATGTTCAGGGTTACTATCAGAATCCAAGCCTTTATAAAGGGGAAAACAGACATTCTGGGTCAAAAAGGATTTGTTTCAGAAACGAGTTTAAAAGCATATGTTCTTTGGACAAGAGCAGTATCTTCAGTGCTGTTTTGAAAAAGTTAACAAAAAATAATCTCTCTTGTTCTACAGCTCTTCTTTCTCAGTATAGTTGTTTGTTTAAAACAGCTTTGTGTAGAAATAAAAAGTGTGCATATGGCAATCAGAGCTTGCCTAAACTGCCGAAGTAAACAGTTAAAAGAAAAAGAAAGGCTTGTAACCTTGTAATCTTTGCTTAGTGTTTCACATCATAATGTATCACTGGATTTATTTTGTCTATAGCATCCATGAAGCTAAGTTGTAAAAGGTTTCTTTTAAAAAGTTTTTAATCAGGCCTCAGACTAGATTTGTCAGATGACGTGTGTTGGTTTCCTAATATCAGTAGTCATAACCACATGACCTGCTCCAAATTATTAAAAAGGAAAATGTTCATCATTATACCACAGGAAGAAAATTAAATTCAGTAAATATATTCTACCAACATATAGTAAAGACTGGTTTCCCTTATGTACAAGATAGGGCCATTCTCTTCTTTGAACTTGGGTGCTGTCTGTCCTCCTGGAGCCAGTCAGAACGACATTCAGTGTATATCTCATGGTGCCAGGACTCTATTCTCCTGGTTTGTTAGACTGTGAAGGAAGCAATTAGTTTCTTTCTGATGTGTGGCTGCGCAGTGCCACTGTACACGTGAGCAGCAGCTGCCTTTCCTGTCTCTGTGGTATTGGTAACCTCAGAGAAAGAAACCTTTTAGTGTCATTCCACATAGTAGTTGCTGATTTCCTTCTGGAAACTTACAAGGTCTTGGAGAAGGGACAATGGTGTGACCTCAGTGGGATCACCCCAGAGGTGCCAAGTTTTTTGTCGCTACATATGTGACATTTCCCTCATTACCTCCCTGCTTTCTTCTCTGAGGAGTGGGGGGCAAGTAAGGGCAGGACACAGAAGCACAAGCTAAGTCCCCCAGAGAAGTGGAAGCAAAACTGTGTAGAAGGGGAGAGTCAGGAGCCCAAAAGCAGGTGATGTGTTTGTCACAATTCAGGGCAAATGCACCTGTATTCCCCTCTTTGGTCCATCAAGGGCACCTACTCTAGGCTCCTGGCTCATCACTCATCACCTCTCTTAGATGGAGACCTTTCCCTCTTTCTTCTTTCTGACCAGAGTGTTTTTCCAGGCAGCATGGTCCCCTGCCTGCACTGTGATAGTCCCAGCAACCCAGATTGCCTAAACAGGCCAGTGTCTGTCCCAACACCAACAAGGCCTCTGATAGGCGTCAGTCCTTCAAACCTCTCAAAGGGTTTTTTCTGTGGTTACAAGTTCACAACAGCCTTAGGTCAGAACTAGCACACCCATGAATTGTTCAGTCTTTCCTTTATACAGTTTGGGCTTTTGATCTTCATGCTCCAGGAACTATAATGGCAGACAGTGGTCCTCTCATCAGGGTGTAGCTTCAAAAGGCTGGATTTTTACATAACCAGAGATGGAGAATTTGCATTCACCTTCCCGTACAGATTACCCAGGTAAACCATTTGACGCTGTTTGTCCCAAAAGTCCATTCTTGTCTGGGACATTGTTTAGTATAGTCCTTTGAAGTTCATAACATTTCCCAGGATTCACATCCAATCTCCCTCCCTAAAGAGAGGTTACATGCAAACCTGGCCCACAATAATACGTATTCCATTTAATAAATGGAACCCGAAAATACTTAAACTTAGACCTATTGTCCCAATTTAATAGGTATGGAATTCAGTGTACACAGCCTAAGTGCCCTGCAGCGGTTCCTTCTGAAGCAGAACTAGTGTGGAGATGGATTCACAAACTGAACATACATTCACAGTTCACCATAAACCTGGAAAGCAAAATGTGGTTACAGATGCCCTCAGCTAGGTGAGGGCAGTGAGAATAGACTCAATTTAGTCATCTGGCATGAACAGTCTAAGGATCCTGATATAGTCAGTGTGCCAACAGAACTATCAAAGATGACTCAGACTAGGGAGGTTCAGTGCAGTCCTGGACCAATTATCCATTGATCTGGTTACCAACTTCCTGGTATCTGAAGGTACCTGGATTTGTCCAGCAAGCTTACAGAGAAGGATACAGGAGTGTCTTCCTAATGACTAAGTAGCAGGCACATGAGTTATGAAAAGCTGGGCATCTGACAGATTTTTTTGGTGAGGCATAGCTGCAGATGTTAAGGATTAGGTACTTGTCAAGAAAGGAAAACACCAGCAAGAAGAGGTAGAGCTCCTTTAGGGGAAATGCTCCAATACAGTTAGCTCTGGGAGTTCATACAGATTGACTTGAAAGGCCCACTACCAGAAATACCAGCTGGAAATCAGGATTTGCCGGTGGTGTCTCACACCTTTTCAAAGTATGTGGTGGTGCAATCCCAGAAGTATAAAGGGACTCGGAGGGTTATGAATGCATTGATGAAACATGTAGTGTTGCAGTTTGGTCCACTAAGCTGCTTCTACACTGATTGGGGAAGGAATCTGAATCACAGTTATTACGCGAGGTTTGTCGACATCTCCAGATAACCAAGGTGAGGACTACTGTTGCTCATTCTGCGAATAATGGGGAAGTGGAGAGAGTAAACCACATCATTGGTTCTCTGCTTAAAGTCTTAGTCATTGAAGACCAACAAAATTTGGGTTGCAAAGTCACCTTTTGTTGTCTTGGCATACCAACATCAGCTGTGATTCAGTTATCCATTACTCGCTGTACCTATTGGTACAGAGGATCTACAGGACCTGGAAACCAAATGATTCCGGGGGACAAATAATGAAATAATTCTCTCTAGCAGGGTGGTCACCCCACTCTGTCCCTGAAGGGGTTAAAGCAGCTCTGGAGAGGGCTGCAGCTGGGGAAAAGCTAGGCTGATTGGGGGAAGCAGCCACAGCTGGGGCCATGCCCCAGTTAGGCCACAGCTGGCCCTATAAGAGGGCTGAGGGCCAGAAGCTGGAAGAGTCTCACACTAGCCCTGGAGTGGGATGGGCTAGCTGCCTGAGAGCGAGGTACCCTAAGTGGAGTAGTGCTGGGGAAGGGCAAAGCGTGCTGGGGAGCTCCAGTCTGGTAAACGCCCAGGCTGCAGGCCTTGGTAAAGGCCCAGAAAGGTACTGGTGTTGCAGAGGGGCAGCCCAGGGATAGGCAAAGGCAGCAGGTCCTACCCCCTTGCCAGTGTTGGGTGGCCATTACAGACTGCAGTCTGCCCCAGGGAAAGGGGGCTGGATGACGACTGGCAGTAGCCACTGAGGCAAGGTGGGTTTAAAGGGTTGGGGGGTTCCCTTGGGAGGGGAGACCCAGAGTGGGGGTACTGCTGGGGCAGAACCCTGAGGAAAAGGGGCACCGGGGTCCAGGAGGGACGCTGGGCCAGTGGCAGGCGAGACACCGGCCTGCATAGGACACTCTGGGCTGGAAGAGCTAATTCCCAAGACGACCAGCAGGAGGCGCTGCACCGGTGAGTCATTGCCTCGCTACACTCTCCTTATGAGATTTTGGACTCTGCAAACCCATGATTTCCTGTGACTTGATGTTCAGGCAGCAAGAACTGGCAAAGCCCTGCACCCGCACAGGTAGGTGATATGGCAGAGTACTACATCAGTGACCTGAGGACAGAATTCCAGAAGGTGGTGGAAAAGATAGGCCAGAAGTGAGCATGCCATGTACCAGATGCCAGAAAAATGGGAAAATATGGGCCCATTCAGGAAAGAAGATGTGGCTATGCAACTGGAAAAAACAGTCCAGAAAAAATCCCAAACTGACCTCTTAATGGAGGGGACCTTACACAGTGATGGAGCAACTAAACAACTTATCTTTGCTAATACAAAAAGCAAGAGCCTCACCCATTTGTAGTGCATCAAGAACTGGTGTTCTGATTCATTGAAAGAAAGGGGAGGGCAAACACTGTGGATACTCAACAATCATTCCAAAGGGATGCAGAGGAGGATTTGGACGTACTCCGGCTGGCTCCTGTGGCTTGTCATGGGAGACCGGTCGTGCAGGAGAAATTGCCAGGGTGTTCTCAGGATCTCAACTTACTGCCATCTTCAACAGTCTGTCTACAAGAGACAGGTCTGACCTAGAGGCCATGAACTCTGCACTCACAGATATCTAGATCCAACTATAAGCAATATGTCCATGACAGAATATAGGACTCAAGGGGGCAGATGAACACAGAAACCTGCATAAATGGCAAACTACCTGGATTCTTAGGAGTTACTATTTAAATTCTTCTTTAAGTGGAGGGGGGGAGTTGGAGTGATTAGTGTAGACAGCACCTCCACCAATAGATGGTGCACTATCTTTATCTTAGCGTGAAGTTGTCTTGTATATTATGTTGTTGATCTGACATAGGGGGCTAGCAGGAAATTCATTGCGGCCTATGTGTGCAGAAGTTGGTACATGCTGCATCCTAATAAATCTGTGTTTGTGTAAGTGAGTATTACATAATACTTCCCCACTTGCAAGCACTGAATTTGTATCTAACAAAAGAAAACTTTTATTAAAAAGGAGACGGAATGCAGAATTAATTTGCCAAAACACCACAACAGTGGTTCATAAGTATGCAAACAATAAGTAAATGCCCACCTCGCACTATCTTGGATAGCAATTCCTTACCTCAGTTTCCCATCTTGCAGTGTGAAAGACTGACAGATGAATGTCCCTTTAACATGCTGCTTCCCTTTTCTCTCTGCTGCACCCACTCTTGATTGTCCGTGGTCACCAACATCTTAAAATCCAGGGATGCAGTCAGGTGGGTTTAATTCCTGCTCCTGAGAAGGAGGATTGGTTGAGTGATACCTCTGCAACTGATCTCTGCTGGCACTGATCACTGCTGCTGCCTCTGCTTGCTAGCATTGCTGCTACCTTTGCTGGCTGCTGCCTTTAGCTGCAGTGCAATGTTCTGAGGTTCCTCCACTTAGCCCCCAGTACTTAACGATTTCAGCTTTTAGTAATTTCATTGGGTAGAGGAGAACCAGTGCTGCTTCCTCTGCATTACCTTTGACTGCAGTACTGTCCCCATACTAGGTCTAAGGCTCATCCAGCTAAACCAACCTATCGGTGATTTCAACACATTCAAAAACATAATCCCAACTATACATACAAAGTGATAGGGTCTAAATTAGCTATTACCACTCAAGAAAGAGATCTTGGAATCATTGCGAATAGTTCTCTGAAAACATCTGCTCCATGTGAAACAGCAGTACAATAAAAAAGCTAACAGTATGTTAGGAACCATTAGGAAAGGGACAGCTAATAAGACAGAAAATATAATGTCACTACATAAATCCATGGTACACCCATACCTGGCATACTTCATGCAGTTCTGGTCACCCCATCTCATAAAATATATATTAGAAATGGAAAAAGTACAGAGAAGGACAACAAAAATTATGAGGGGCATAGAACAGCTTCCATAGGAGGAGAGATTAAAAAGACTGGGACTGTTTAGCTTAGAAAAGAGACAACTAAAGGGGGAGTATGGTAGAGGTCTATAAAATCATGAATGGTGTGGAGAAAGTGAATAGGGAAGTGTTATTTATCCTTTCACATAACACAAGAACCTGGGGGGACTCAGTGAAATTAATAGGCAGTATGTTTAAAACAAACAAAAGGAAGTATTTCTTTACACCATGCACAATCAACCTGTGTAACTTATTGCTAGGGCGTGTTGTGAAGACCAGAAGCGTAACTGGGTTCAAAAAGAATATCAATAGCTAGTAGTCAAGATAGTCAGGAGTGAAACTCTCTGCTCTTGGTGTCCCTAAATCTGTGACTGCTGGAAGCTCAGATTGGATGACGAGATGGATCACTCAATAAATTTCCCCATTCTGTTAATACCCTCTGAAGCATCTAGCATCAGCCACTGTTGGAAGACAGGAAACTGAGCTAGATGACCATTGGTCTGACCAAGTATGGCCATTCTTATGTTCTTAAGCTCCTCCACTGCTCCCCTGCCTTTAGTCCTCTCTGGCCCTTGGCTCTGACTGTCCGGTTTAGAGCTAACAGGCAACTCCCTCTGCTGCTCCTCTTGCCTTCAGCCCTGGCTCTCTGGCTGGGGACACCAGCCAGCAAACCCCTTTTGCTGCTTTCCCTCATTCAGCTTCTCCAAGGTCCCAAACATATATAGTCGATTCTTTCCTTTTCACAGGGAGGGCCTCTGCAGCATTCCCCAGAGACCTGTTCCAGTCTCCTGACTGACTCTTACTGTCTTTCTTCAGGGACTTCCTCTAGTCCCCTGGTCTCTTGTAGCGCTCACCTACCCTTCCTGACTAAGCCAGGCTCACTGTTAAGTGAGTAGACTGTTTAAAGAATCGAGTAAAGAAATGGTGTTTCCCTAAAATGTCCCTTAAAATAAAGTCCATCAGGATGAGGTCTGGGTAGCTTTTAAGCCATCTTTGTGTTGCCCAGACTCGGGCCAGAGCAGCCCCTTAACTCTAATTAATTAACTCTAATTTACAGCAGCCTCAATTGAACTGTGATAAAAGCCAGAATCTTTGTAGCAATATGGAGATATCCTCTTCTGGGTCTGGCAAAACTCCTACCTGTTCCCTGTGCCAGGAGAATTCTCTCTTGGCAATTTAAAGGAACTTTATAGTCCGTGAACTTTATATGAAGGGTAGAATAATCTTTACATGATTATTTAAATAGTCTACTTTTAATGGTAACTACTTAGCAGTTATAACCAACACTTTGCCAAATAGATGCACTGGGGCACCACAATGATGAACACAGCAAGATAAAAACTGTGGAGATGGGTTCTCCTGTCACTGTTTTGAACCTACTAGCTGAAAAGAGAATTTTGAGAGTTTGAATGGGCCCCCAGATTGTGGATTTGGTAGTAGTAGTATTATATCCTTATCTCAGTGGATTTTTTTCTTCATTTTAAACCACAGCCAAGAGTTCATGTAGTTTTCTAGGACAGTCAGGGTTGGTGGCTCTCAATGATTAAAAAAAATTGTATTTTAATTGCAAACATATCTGAAATTTGAGAGTGGGGGGGTATGAATAAAATTTTAACCAGCATGCATTCCCTTGTCTTTTATATCACAGTGGTCCTATATTGCACAAAGAATATAGTAGGACATTGGTTTTATTTTTTCCCCTCAGTTGATGGCCTAAAATGTTCTATTTTTCTAACAATGTACATTTTAATAGCTCTACCAAGATTTCAAATGTGAATATTTTAATTCCTCGTCGTTCACAGAACATCTGTGTATAGTGTATAGTAAAATTTGGCAGTAAGCCATATGGATTCCTCTTTCATAGTTGTCTGGGAGATTAGTTGATAAATATCATTGATAAAATCTCTTTGCTTCCACTTCTAGTGTTTGAAAACATGCTCCCATCTTGCTCAGTGTGTTCATAGTGAAACTGACTTAGCTATACAGATGGCTTTGAGCAGACATTTAAAAGGGAAGTGTTTTTTGGTTGGTGGTAGGTTTTTTATGTGGCTGGCAAGATGTTTATTATAGGGGCTACTTTCCATTACAACACTCTCTTTTCAGTTGTTTACAATTTTGCCAAACTTTAACTTTGGGCTGAAATTATTCATACTGGGTGTCTGCCTCATGTTGAATTGATTTGGAAAATACTCTGCAAAAATGATTTAGCCATTTCTCAGAATGAGTGAAGGAAAAATTACATTGTTTTGTTCCTATTAATAAAATTCTTGCCACCATTTAATTGAGACATTCTAGATTTGGAAAAGGGATTTGAAATTTGGCAGGGGGATGGATCACCCTAATGCTGGGGATGTGCCTCTTGCCATCCCCATGAGAAGCCATCCAACTTTGGCCAAGTTATGAGCCTCTGAAAATCTCAGTTCACAGATGCTCAGTAAAACTTGTAAAAGTTTTATGGCTCAGTTTGCTAAATATTCCTCATGTACTGAGCGTGCTTCACCATCATGCTGCTCTAGTGTGCTGGCCAAATTTTGCATAAGTGCTATCCTCACAGAGTGACTGGGCATGCACCATTCCAAGGCTATAGTCACTGAGCATGACTTTCCTTGCAGTTGCTCCTCCCAGCACCTCGGAGCTGCTCTGGTACCAATTACAGGAACTGAGAGCAAGAAACTTCTCCTGTCCTCTCAGTACTCCCACTGCTGGCCAGGTAATATGGAGAAGGAGGAGGAAATAGCTTGCCAGGGATGCAGAAGGATAAGGAGCTAGCAGGGTCAGCCTTAGGGAAAGTAGCACTCTGGACGAACTTGTATTTTGGCATCCCTGTGGGTGAGGCGCACCCCCCATTACCCCTGACCTCCATTGGCTCTCCACCACCCCAGGACCCTGCTGCCTCTCCCCAGTGCTTAATTTTTATTGAAAGGGGTGCCAGAGCTCAGCCCCAACAAAAATTAAGCACTGGCTGGGCGGCTAGAGAGTGGCAGCTGTTGGCTGGGCTCTGAGCTCTGAAGGCATTGCCACTGCCAGCAGCAACTGAGACGCAAGGGTGGAATGGTATATGATGGATTGCCACCTTACTTTATTCTGCTGCTGGTGGCAGCACTTCCTTCAGAGCTCGGTGCCCGGCCAGCAGCCACTGCTCTCAAGGCATCAAGTTCTGAAGACAAAAAAACCAGAGAACTGCTAAATTACAAGAAATTTGTCATACTATCACATGACATGATTAGGGAGGAAAAAAATCAACTTCAGAAAGCTATACAGAACAACAGATCTTTCTGTACATCGTAAAAGATTCTGCTTCCTCGAGCTTCTCTCTTATAACTGCTCTATCTGGCTAGTTTAATAGAATGCCATGAGAAAGGATCATTTTTAGATTGGCTTTCCTTCTTGCTGGTCTGTTATTGCAGAGTTAATATTTTCAAACAACCAAACGAGATAAAGACTTTTGACCCGTTTTTGTATTTGTAATTTTAAAAAAACGTAGGAGATAAGTAATCTAAAACATAAATACACTCTTTCACATATTCCAGTAAAGCAGGATGGATACTGCATCATCTATTACAGGAATTTCCACTATCCATAGCTGTGGGATTGGAGTTGCAAGAGATTAAGTCTTAAAAAACATATTCAAAATAACCATCAAAAAGAATACAGAACACACAGTGTTTGCTTCTCCAGTATAGTATAGTGTGTGTATACATATGTATATATACTATATAAGTGTATAATTTAACAACCACTTACCGACTTCTGTGTTAGCTAAAAAATAAAAAGCAATAATAAAAATATATAAAGTGCAAAAACTACGGCATAAGGGGTATACATTTTGCACTTGGACATGCATTGTCTGCTACTAAACAGTCTTTAGAAAAATGATAATCTGATTAGGCTAGTCAGTATTTCAAAAGTTGATTCCACTGCTTATTCTGAAGAAATTATCTTTATTAGGAATTGATTTGTAGGCAAATTCCTTCTGTATAAACCCATACATTTGGGCTTTAACAACATTATACATCTGCAGTGTCTGTCTCAGGATCGGCAAGAAAACGTGCTTTATCTCTCACAAAATGTGCTCTATATATATATATATATATATATATATATATATATCCAACAGGAGTCTGGCATATGTGATTTTCCTTCAGGATACAAAGACTGCATGGTAGAACATAGACTCGTTCTTTATTCTTCCTGGCGGCAGCAGCAAAACATTAAAATGTTTACAGACAAATCAACACAGATGTAGTGCTGTTCCAAAACTCTGAGCTACAGCAGGAGCTGGGAACAGATGAGTTCATGAGTTCAGTGGGATTAAGTGTATGAGTAAGGACTCCTTGCAGCATAAAGGTTTCAGGATCAAATATTTGGGAAGGAGACACCCCAGGCAGACAGAGGGGGTGATAGACTCAGTGCAGAGCGGCTGAGAGATAATAATCACTGATAAAATAGTGTGTGATTCCAGGCATCTAATCTGAGATGTATGTCCGAAAATATTTGTAAAATACCTGCACTCCCTTCCTGCACCCCAATCCTTGCACTGTGCCCCTTTCTTCTCAACCACGGTCTGCAACCCTTAATCCCTGTACTCCCCTCCTCATGTGGTGTAGCTCAGCACCCACCGGCAGCCCTGCGGATCAGCTCCTGCCCCGCAGCCCTCCCGCACGCTGGTGGGCCCTGTCGATCAGCTCCACCCAGTGCTTCCTGCCCGCCGTGATCAGCTGTTCAGCCCCTGCGTTTCCTCTGCAAGTTTTCAGCACTCTGCAGAGTGCCCCCTGACCACGGTGCCCTGGGCAATCGTCCATGTGCCCCACCCCTAAGGACAGACCTAGGAGCTGGGTCTGGAGTTGATGAGCCAGGAAACTGGGACAGTGGGACAGGAGTGGAGAGGACTGGGGCAAAGAGAATAGTGGGGTAGGGGAATGTGAGACCTGGGGCCTGATTTGCAGAAGTGTGGAAATTCTCAGCTGCAACTGAAGTCACTCAGATTTGTGCACTGAACAAATACTATGAAAAATCAGACCAGAGGTATCTCAAATTGGGTGCCCAAAATTAATGTACACTTTTGACATTAATGTGTCTCTGCATCAGTTCCCCATCTGTAAAATGTGAATAATAATACTAACTTACATAGCAAGGGTCTTGTGAATATAAATTCATTAACATTTTGGAGGCACTCAGACATTTGTGATGAGGGCCAAGGAAAAGCCCACTGAGGAAGTTAACACCTCTGGTTTTGGAGCAGGGTTGAATGGAGTGCAGTAAATAAGGCATGGCTCATACATTGAATTATGAGGATAAAAAGAACTATTGAATAGCTGATCATTCTGTAGGTACCATCCATCCTATGTGCTAAATGAACATTATGATATAGGCTCTAGTTACTGTATGTGATCTAAATTAATGTAAAGACTGCATCATATTGCTTTACACAGGCAACTTTAATTCTGGCATTTCCTACCTTAGAGTGCTTGATTTTGCAACCTTAACATGGTTTTAAAATGTAGCTTTTTAAATATGTAGTTTATAGATTGTATTTGCTGCTGGTTTCCTATGTCACACTATAACGGCAGCATATACCTATGCTTTATGCCACATTATACAAATATTGTGACTGCATTGTTATCTAGTTTGATGGTTCTGTTATATAAAACCAAGGGAAGGACTGTGCCAAATCTTGAAATTTTTATTCAAGCAAACAAATTTGCTTTGTTTATTTTAATGCATGAGTGATAATTTTGTGTTAATTCTTATTTTAACCAAACTAGGTTACCCATTCTTTGAAGGTTGCAAGTCCCTGTTGGGCATTTACTCACATCCATAAAAGACAACAGTTTGACTCATTAATAGTCTTCCAGTTGACAGTCATTTTTAGAAGTGTGTAGAATAGTATCCTCATTTTTACTGTGGCTGGTTCTACCAGTACTATTAAGCTATCGCTTACTTGAACACTAGATTCACCTAAAAATGAGCAGTAGTGCTTCTGGGTGAGCTGACTGGGTGAGATCAAAAGAACTCTGGAAGTAAGGCTATTACTCCATGTATTGCTTTGTTACAGAGCATTTTCTAATATATCTGAAGTTCTCAAGTTTCAATCAATAGATATTTTTTCTCTTATGAAAAATCACATTGTGAAAGTTCAAAAGATTTTGCAAAAGTGTAAATCATGGTGCTCAAGCCTGAAAAATATGTTCTTAAAATTACTTCTAGGATGCCTTCATGTTCTTACCATAGCAACGAGGGAGTAACCCTGTACATTTTCAACTGGGCTGAAGGCTAACTTGTCTGTTTGTGCAAACAGTTCATGCCCACATTTTCTGTGATTACAAATCACTGTGGGCACCAAGTTTTAGTAGTCACATGTCTGTCCTTCTGCATTCATAATTAGGTGAACTTGAAAATACTAAGATTTGCATGTACAATTCACTGAGGGAGTATGAACTGGAAAAAGGCAAATATAGTGCCTATATTTTAAAAAGGGAAAAAAGAGAACCAGGGGAACTACAGACTGATCAGCCTCACTTCAGTCCTCAGCAAAATCATGGAGCAGGTCCTCAAGGAATCCATTTTGAAGCACTTGGAGGAGAGGAAAGTGATCAGGAACAGTCAACATGGATTCACCAAGGGCAAGTCATGCCTGACCAACCTGATTGCCTTCTATGATGAGATAACTGGCTCTGTGGATATGGGGAAAGCAGTGGATGTGATATATCTTGACTTTAGCAAAGCTTTTGATATGGTCTCCCACAGTATTCTTGCCAGCAAGTTAAAGAAGTATGGGCTGGATGAATGCACTATAAGGTGGATAGAAAGCTGGCTAGATTATCGGGCTCAACGGATAGTGATCAACAGCTCGATGTCTAGTTGGCAGCCGGTATCAAGCAGAGTGCCCCAGGGGTCATTCCTGGGGCCAGTTTTGTTCAACATCTTTATTAATGAACTGGATGATGGGATGAATTGCACCCTCAGCAAGTTCGCAGATGACTCTAAGCTGGGGGGTGAGATAGATACGCTGGAGGGTAGGGATAGGGTCCAGAGTGACTTAGACAAATTAGAGCATTTGGCCAAAAGAAATCTGATGAGGTTCAACAAGGACAAGTGTAGAGTTCTGCACTTAGGAAGGAAGAATCCCATGCGCTGCTGCAGCCTTGGGACCGAGTGGCTAAGCAGCAGTTCTGCAGAAAATGACCTGGGGATTACAGTGGACGAGAAGCTCGATATGAGTCAGCAGTGTGCCCTTGTTGCCAACAAGGCCAATGGCGTATTGGGCTGTATTAGTAGGAGCATTGCCAGCAGATCGAGGGAAGTGATTATTCCTCTCTATTTGGCACTGGTGAGGCCACACCTGGAGTACTGTGTCCAGTTTTGGTCCCCTCACTACAGAAGGGATGTGGACAAATTGGAGAGAGTCCAGCGGAGGGCAACGAAAATGATTAGGAGGCTGGGGCACAAGACTTACAAGGAGAGGCTGAGGGAACTGAGGTTATTTAGTCTGCAGAAGAGAAGAGCGAGGGGGGATTTGATAGCAGCCTTCAATTACCTGAAGGGGGGTTCCAAAGAGGAAGGAGCTCGGCTGTTCTCAGTGGTGGTAGATGACAGAACAAGAAGCAGTGGTCTCGAGTTGCAGTGGGGGAGAATTAGGTTGGATATTAGGAAACACTATTTCACTAGGAGGGTGGTGAAGCACTGGAATGGGTTACCTAGGGAGGTGGTGGAATCTCCATCCTTAGAGGTTTTTAAGGCCTGGCTTGACAAAGCCTTGGCAGGGATGATTTAGTTGGTGTTGGTCCTGCTTTGAGCAGGGGATTGGACTAGATGACCTCCTGAGGTCTCTTCCAATCGTAATATTCTATGATTTTATGAATTACAGTTGCTTCTACAAGTGGGAAATTTGGACTTTTCAGGTCCCCTTTATGTAAAGGTAACATGAAACTGTAGTAATATGCTGGGCACAAGAGTTGGGCAAGAAATGGAAGTAAAAATTCACAAAACAATGCAGGGTTTTTTCTGATTTTTGTCAAAAATCTTGATGCAGTGTGTGCAAACTCTTCTGGCTCTGTTCAACAGCAACAATGTAGTCTTCTCTTAACAATTGCCAGTGTCCTGTTGTGAGTCATTATGAAGTATCCGATAAGAGTTCCTGAATATCAGTTCATACATGTAACTATTAACGTGTCATATATCTAAAGAATACTACTTCGTACCTTAAGAGAATCTTAAGAATTTTCACTATGTCAACTGCATAATGAATGATGCATCTGTAATAGTTTTATCTGCCCTTCTAGGTAATAAATCCAAAGAAAAAAGGAAAAAAGAAGAAGTATATTAATTCTGGAACAGTAAGTAGATACTTTATATTAACTTATGCTTTCCTTTTCTGTCTGACTTCGTGAAATAAAGTGTATTCAAACTAATTTGACAGTGTTAGAGTAAGACTTTCTTTGAAGAATGCAAGAGTAAAGTATTTACTATAACTCATTTTTTCTACTTTTCCCTCTTTTCTGTGATTAAATGAGTGTCTCGTGAAAGCTTTATCCAAAATATAATTTTGGGTTCCCTGTGAGTTTAGAATTGCTGGAGGCAGTGTTGACTTTTATCTGGAATACATGTTGATTTTTAGAATGCATTAAAATGCTTTTCTTAGTTATTCAGATCTTGTACAGAGACATGAACAAATAAGGGATGATAGATTGTGTCCTTTGTGTTTAAGAAAATATTTATTCTCTAGTCTCTAAATTTTTGGCAGAATTAGATTTAAGAAATGCTGTGACTGTAATTTGCAAGAGTGCTCATGTTTTTTTAATCATTGAGGTACTAACAGCCAGTTCCATATAATGTTGTGAAGTTTTCAGTAAAAATGCAAGAGCCTTTGTAGTCTCAGTTATATTAGCTTGATCCACTGTAATAACTGCAATGCTGATTTTAATATTCTGGCATCCAGGAGAATCAAAACATAATTTAATATAAAACCAGAATAAATCTAAATCTACAAGAATTTATATTTCAGAAAGTCAAACTAAATACAGATGAGTACTGGTTCTACAATCACATATATGCTTAATTTTACTCATGGGAGCAGTCTGAAGTCAGTGAGACTTCCATATGCAGGATTGCAGCCTTGAGGTGGAAAATGATGATTGTTCCTGTGTGTATTTTTCCGTTCATAAATGGGGCATGTGCCATTGTCTTTTCCACAAACCTATGGAAAAAGATCCAGAATAGAAGAAACTTTATTTCTATGGTAATTTGATGGTAAGAGTTTATTGAAGGAGTGAGTGATTTTCTTTCATGTTAATATATTGCCAGTGGTAGACTTTAATATGTTAGAACAAAGTACTAGTACATTGCATCAGTGTGTTGGCATGATGTCCCTGTGAGTGCTCCATTTTAGGTGTTTAGCGCCCCTGCGCTTGTAATTGGAGATTTGTGGTAGCAGTACCTGGTTGGGTCGCATATGCACAGTCCCCATCTCCCGCTGCCTCAGGTGGTTAACTGGTGCTGTGCGACCAACTCCCCCTCAGTTCCTTCTTTACCGTCCTTGGTTACAAGTCGGCGCATTCAGCAGCTCCTCAGAGCTTAGTTAGCATAGTATACCCCAATTAGTTCTAGTTTTGTTATAGATAGTTAACTCCTTTCATTTCCTTATCCCCGTTTATTTAAAAAAAACAAAACAAAACAAAAAAACCACCACCCTTATTTGTTTCCTGAATAGAAATAGGTTTTCATTGAACCATTACTTCTGGTTCTCCCTTCAGGGGGACAAAACTCTCCCTTCAGGGGCATGACCGGGTCTCAAGGCTTTAAACGCTGCCTCACCTGTAGGCTATCGATCCCAGTGTCGGACAGGCAGGCTCATGTTCACTGCTTAGTCGAAGCACACGTGCCTCAAAAGTGCCCTCATTTGCATAAACTGACAGCCCAGACCAGGAAAGTCAGAGACTTGAAGCTTAAACTACTGTTAATGGAGAAGTCTCTGCGGCCAGCATCTGAACCAGAAACACACACACCCCCGAGACACAGTTCACTGACTGCAGCCTCTGATGGGCTCTACTTTGTCTGTGACTCATGTGATAGACCACCCAAATAAAAAGGTGGCTAAGAAGCATATGCTGTCCCCACCAGCTCAGGAACTGATCAAGAAACAGCGTTCCCCAAACGAAGAGACCTTGTCAGTACCGAGAGGCTCCACAGCCAAGATAGCAGGACCCTCTGCTACCGTTGGTACTGCGAGAGCTCAAGAGAGCTAGCTCCAATGCAGGCACCCAGGGAAAACAGAAACCCCATATATCGGCACCAGCAGAGCCGTCCCGACACTTGGCACCGGTCATATGAAAACAACTGCAGCCTATGCTTTCACTTCCTGTCAGCATTGTGCAATTGACAGTTGCACCCATAGAGACAACAGCTCCACAGCAGCCAGTACCCCCTGTTACCACATCAGCGGCACCAAGGCTGTCGACACCACAACAGTTCTTCCTTCCCAGAGACTTCAAGGTGACGTGAACACCAGACTCTCCCATTCTCTGCACCGAGATTACAACAGCACTCTCGGTACCGAGCTGTCCCACCACTCCGGAGACGGGCTCCACCTAATGAAGAGAGGGAAGAGCATCTTTGCAAGCAGGCTGGCTAACCTAGTGAGGAGGGCTTCAAACTAGGTTCACCGGGGGAAGGAGACCAAAGCCCTGAGGTAAGTGGGCAAGCGGGATACCGGGAGGAAGCACAGGCAGGAACGTCTGTGAGGGGAGGGCTCCTACCTCATACTGAGAATGAGGGGCAATCAGCAGGTTATCTCAAGTGCCTATATACAAATACACAAAGCCTTGGAAACAAGCAGGGTGAACTGGAGGTCCTGGTGATGTCAAGGAATTATGACGTGATTGGAATAACAGAGACTTGGTGGGATAACTCACATGACTGGAGTACTGTCATGGATGGTTATAAACTGTTCAGGAAGGACAGGCAGGGCAGAAAAGGTGGGGGAGTAGCACTGTATGTAAGGGAGCAGTATGACTGCTCAGAGCTCCGGTACGAAACTGCAGAAAAACCTGAGTGTCTCTGGATTAAGTTCAGAAGTGTAAGCAACAAGAGTGATGTAGTGGTGGGAGTCTGCTATAGACCACCAGACCAGGGGGATGAGGTGGATGAGGCTTTCTTCTGGCAACTCGCAGAAGCTACTAGATGGCACGTACTGGTTCTCATGGGCGACTTTAATCATCCTGATATCTGCTGGGAGAGCACTACAGTGGTGCATAGACAATCCAGGAAGTTTTTGGAAAATGTAGGGGACAATTTCCTGGATCAAGTGCTAGAGGAGCCAACTGGGGGGGAGCTTTTCTTGACCTGCTGTTCACAAACTGGGAAGAATTAGTAGGGGAAGCAAAAGTGAATGGGAATCTGGGAAGCAGTGACCATGAGTTGGTCGAGTTCAGGATCCTGACACAGGGAAGAAAGGTAAGCAGCAGAATACGGACCCTGGACTTCAAGAAAGCAGACTTCGACTCCCTCAGGGAACTGATGGGCAGGATCCCCTGGAGGAATAACATGAGGGGGAAAGGAGTCCAGGAGAGCTGGCTGTATTTCAAGGAATCCCTATTGAGGTTACAGGGACAAACCATCTCGATGTATCGAAAGAATAGTAAATATGGCAGGAGACCAGCTTCGCTTAACGGTGAAATCCTTGCGGATCTTAAACATAAAAAAGAAGCTTACGAGAAGTGGAAGATTGGACAGATGCCCAGGGAAGAGTATAAAAATATTGCTCGGGCATGTAGGAATGAAATCAGGAGGGCCAAATCACACCTGGAGCTGCAGCTAGCAAGAGATGTCAAGAGTAACAAGAAGGGTTGCTTCAGGTATGTTGGCAACAAGAAGAAAGCCAAGGAAAGTGTGGGCCCCTTACTGAATGAGGGAGGCAACCTAGTGACAGAGGATGTGGAAAAAGCTAATGTAATCAATGCTTTCTTTGCCTCTGTCTTCAGGAACAAGGTCAGCTCCCAGACTGCTGCTCTGAGCAACACAGCATGGGGAGTAGGTGGCCAGCCCTCTGTGGAGAGAGAGGTGGTTAGGGACTATTTAGAAAAGCTGGACGTGCACAAGTCCATGGGGTCAACGAATGGCTACGCAGATGGTGTCGGAGAGAAGGCTTTGGTTTCTTTGACCATGGGATGGTGTTCCATGAAGGAGGAGTGCTGGGTAGAGACGGGCTCCATCTTACGAAGAGAGGGAAGAGCATCTTTGCCAGCAGGCTGGCTAACCTAGTGAGGAGGGCTTTAAACTAGGTTCACCGGGGGAAGGAGACCAAAGCCCTGAGGTAAGTGGGAAAGCGGGATACCGGGAGGAAGCACAGGCAGGAATGTCTGTGAGGGGAGGGCTCCTGCCTCATACTGGCAATGAGGGGCGATCAACAGGTTATCTCAAGTGCTTATATACAAATGCACAAAGCCTTGGAAACAAGCAGGGAGAACTGGAGGTCCTGGTGATGTCAAGGAACTATGACGTGATCGGAATAACAGAGACTTGGTGGGATAACTCATATGACTGGAGTACTGTCATGGATGGTTATAAACTGTTCAGGAAGGACAGGCAGGGCAGAAAAGGTGGGGGAGTAGCACTGTATGTAAGGGAGCAGTATGACTGCTCAGAGCTCCGGTACGAAACTGCAGAAAAACCTGAGTGTCTCTGGATTAAGTTTAGAAGTGTGTGCAACAAGAGTGATGTAGTGGTGGGAGTCTGCTATAGACCACCGGACCAGGGGGATGAGGTGGATGAGGCTTTCTTCCGGCAGCTCACGGAAGCTACTAGATCGCATGCCCTGATTCTCATGGGTGACTTTAATTTTCCTGATATCTGCTGGGAGAGCAATACAGCGGTGCATAGACAATCCAGGAAGTTTTTGGAAAGCGTAGGGGACAATTTCCTGGCGCAAGTGCTAGAGGAGCCAACTAGGGGGGGTGCTTTTCTTGACCTGCTGCTCACAAACGGGGAAGAATTAGTAGGGGGAGCAAAAGTGGATGGGAATCTGGGAGGCAGTGACCATGAGTTGGTTGAGTTCAGGATCCTGACGCAGGGAACAAAGGTAAGCAGCAGGATACGGACCCTGGACTTCAGGAAAGCAGACTTCGACTCCCTCAGGGAACGGATGGCCAGGATCCCCTGGGGGACTAACTTGAAGGGGAAAGGAGTCCAGGAGAGCTGGCTGTATTTCAAGGAATCCCTGTTGAGGTTACAGGGACAAACCATCCCGATGAGTCGAAAGAATAGTAAATATGGCAGGCGACCAACTTGGCTTAATGGTGAAATCCTAGCGGATCTTAAACATAAAAAAGAAGCTTACAAGAAGTGGAAGGTTGGACATATGACCAGGGAAGAGTATAAAAATATTGCTCGGGCATGTAGGAATGTTATCAGGAGGGCCAAATCGCACCTGGAGCTGCAGCTAGCCAGAGATGTCAAGAGTAACAAGAAGGGTTTCTTCAGGTATGTTGGCAACAAGAAGAAAGCCAAGGAATGTGTGGGCCCCTTACTGAATGAGGGAGGCAACCTAGTGACAGAGGATGTGGAAAAAGCTAATGTACTCAATGCTTTTTTTGCCTCTGTTTTCACTAACAAGGTCAGCTCCCAGACTGCTGCGCTGGGCATCACAAAATGCGGAAGAGATGGCCAGCCCTCTGTGGAGATAGAGGCGGTTAGGGACTATTTAGAAAAGCTGGACGTGCACAAGTCCATGGGGCCGGACGAGTTGCATCCGAGAGTGCTGAAGGAATTGGCGGCTGTGATTGCAGAGCCATTGGCCATTATCTTTGAAAACTCGTGGCGAACCGGGGAAGTCCCGGATGACTGGAAAAAGGCTAATGTAGTGCCAATCTTTAAAAAAGGGAAGAAGGAAGATCCTGGGAACTACAGGCCAGTCAGCCTCACCTCAGTCCCTGGAAAAATCATGGAGCAGGTCCTCAAAGAATCAATCCTGAAGCACTTGCATGAGAGGAAAGTGATCAGGAACAGCCAGCATGGATTCACCAAGGGAAGGTCATGCCTGACTAATCTAATCGCCTTTTATGATGAGATTACTGGTTCTGTGGATGAAGGGAAAGCAGTGGATGTATTGTTTCTTGACTTTAGCAAAGCTTTTGACACGGTCTCCCATAGTATTCTTGTCAGCAAGTTAAGGAAGTATGGGCTGGATGAATGCACTATAAGGTGGGTAGAAAGCTGGCTAAATTGTCGGGCTCAACGGGTAGTGATCAATGGCTCCATGTCTAGTTGGCAGCCGGTATCAAGTGGAGTGCCCCAAGGGTCGGTCCTGGGGCCGGTTTTATTCAATATCTTCATAAATGATCTGGAGGATGGTGTGGATTGCACTCTCGGCAAATTTGCGGATGATACTAAACTGGGAGGAGTGGTAGATACGCTGGAGGGGAGGGATAGTATACAGAAGGACCTAGACCAATTGGAAGATTGGGCCAAAAGGAATCTGATGAGGTTCAATAAGGATAAGTGCAGGGTCCTGCACTTAGGACGGAAGAACCCAATGCACAGCTACAGACTAGGGACCGAATGGCTAGGCAGCAGTTCTGCGGAAAAGGACCTAGGGGTGACAGTGGACGAGAAGCTGGATATGAGTCAGCAGTGTGCCCTTGTTGCCAAGAAGGCCAATGGCATTTTGGGATGTATAAGTAGGGGCATAGCGAGCAGATCGAGGGACGTGATCGTTCCCCTCTATTCGACATTGGTGAGGCCTCATGTGGAGTACTGTGTCCAGTTTTGGGCCCCACACTTCAAGAAGGATGTGGATAAATTGGAGAGAGTCCAGCGAAGGGCAACAAAAATGATTAGGGGACTGGAACACATGAGTTATGAGGAGAGGCTGAGGGAGCTGGGATTGTTTAGCCTGCAGAAGAGAAGAATGAGGGGGGATTTGATAGCTGCTTTCAACTACCTGAAAGGGGGTTCCAAAGAGGATGGCTCTAGACTGTTCTCAATGGTAGCAGATGACAGAACGAGGAGTAATGGTCTCAAGTTGCAGTGGGGGAGGTTTAGATTGGATATTAGGAAAAACTTTTTCACTAAGAGGGTGGTGAAACACTGGAATGCGTTACCTAGGGAGGTGGTAGAATCTCCTTCCTTAGAGGTTTTTAAGGTCAGGCTTGACAAAGCCCTGGCTGGGATGATTTAACTGGGAATTGGTCCTGCTTTGAGCAGGGGGTTGGACTAGATGACCTTCTGGGGTCCCTTCCAACCCTGATATTCTATGATTCTATGATTCTATGCGTTGCATCCGAGAGTAATAAAGGAATTGGTGGCTGTGATTGCAGAGCCATTGGCCATTATCTTTGAAAACTCGTGGCGAACGGGGGAAGTCCCGGATGACTGGGAAAAGGCTAATGTAGTGCTAATCTTTAAAAAAGGGAAGGAGGAGGATCCTGGGAACTACAGGCCAGTCAGCCTCACCTCAGTCCCTGGAAAAATCATGGAGCGGGTCCTCAAGGAATCTATCCTGAAGCACTTACATGAGAGGAAAGTGATCAGGAACAGTCAGCATGGATTCACCAAGGGAAGGTCATGCCTGACTAATCTAATCGCCTTCTATGATGAGATTACTGGTTCTGTGGATGAAGGGAAAGCACTGGATGTATTGTTTCTTGACTTTAGCAAAGCTTTCGACACGGTCTCCCACAGTATTCTTGTCAGCAAGTTAAAGAAGTATGGGTTGGATGAATGCACTATAAGGTGGGTAGAAAGTTGGCTAGGTTGTCGGGCTCAACGGGTAGTGATCAATGGCTCCATGTCTAGTTGGCAGCCGGTATCAAGTGGAGTTTCCCAAGGGTCGGTCCTGGGGCCAGTTTTGTTCAATATCTTCATAAATGATCTGGAGGATGGTGTGGATTGCACTCTCAGCAAATTTGCGGATGATACTAAACTAGGAGGAGTGGTAGATACGGTGGCAGGTAGGGATAGGATACAGAGGGACCTAGACAAATTGGAGGATTGGGCCAAAAGAAATCTGATGAGGTTCAACAAGGATAAGTGCAGGGTCCTGCACTTAGGACGGAAGAATGCAATGCACCACTACAGACTAGGGACCGAATGGCTAGGTAGCAGTTCTGCGGAAAAGGACCTAGGGGTGACAATGGAAGAGAAGCTGGATATGAGTCAACAGTGTGCCCTTGTTGCTAAGAAGGCCAATGGCATTTTGGGATGTATAAGTAGGGGCATAGCCAGCAGGTCGAGGGACGTGATCATTCCCCTCTATTCAACATTGGTGAGGTCTCATCTGGAGTACTGTGTCCAGTTTTGGGCCCCACACTACAAGAAGGATGTGGATAAATTGGAGAGCGTCCAGTGAAGGGCAACAAAAATTATTAGGGGACTGGAACACATGACTTATGAGGAGAGGCTGAGGGAACTGGGTTTGTTTAGTCTGCAGAAGAGAAGAATGAAGGGGGATTCGATAGCTGCTTTCAACTACCTGAGAGGTGGTTCCAAAGAGGATGGTTCTAGACTATTCTCAGTGGTAGAAGATGACAGGACAAGGAGTAATGGTCTCAAGTTGCAGTGGGGGAGGTTTAGGTTGGATATTAGGAAAAACTTTTTCACTAGGAGGGTGGTGAAACACTGGAATGCGTTACCTAGGGAGGTGGTAGAATCTCCTTCCTTAGAAGTTTTTAAGGTCAGGCTTGAGAAAGCCCTGGCTGGGATGATTTAATTGGGGATTGGTCCTGCTTTGAGCAGGGGGTTGGACTAGATGACCTCCTGAGGTCCCTTCCAACCCTGATATTCTATGATTCTATGATTCCACTGACTTCTGCTCCCCCATTTTTGAGCAATGATGAGGATGAGGAACCCCTAGCATTGTTCTTCCCCCGCCCGCAAAACTATCAAACTGGCCCTGCCACACAAGGGGTACTATTCAGGGGCCAAAGAACAGCAGTGGTATGGGCCCCATGGATGGCATATCCCCCTCACCACCTCAAACCTCCTAACCCACACAGGGAGGGTACACAGCAGTCACCTATGCCGTCAGTACCAGGACCATCTGAGCCCCCGAAGAGATGACAGGAGAACAGGAAGAAATCTCTGACCAGGAGGTCGGAGCAACAACCCATGTTTTTTCATCATTCCCAGATGACACCATCATGCCAACTCCTCCCAACATGGGGAACGACTTTAGACATTTCCAGGATCTCTATAGGAGAGTTGCAGATTCCCTTGACGTCTCACTGGGGGAAGTGCAGGATACATGACATAAGCTTGTTGACATCCTGCAAACATCAGCATCATCTAATATCGCTTTACCCAAGAATGATGCAATCATGGAACCTGTCAAACACATCTGGCAGGCCCTTGCAACAATCACTCCAACCTGGAAAAGGTCCGACAGGAAATAATATGTTCCTGCAAAGGGAACAGAGTTTCTTTTTCACATCCCACACCAAACTCTTTGGTAGTGGATGCTGTTTATGAAAGGGGCAGACAATAATATCCCCACCCCATATGACGAAGACTGGAAGAGGTTTGACCTCTTTTTCTGAAAAGCTTATTCTTCAGTTATGCTTCACCTTAGAATTTTTAATTACAAGGCATTATTAGCAAAATAGGACCCCACAAATTATGGCAAACTATCAGATTTTATTGAATTTCTCCCTGAAGAGAAAAAAAAAACAATTTGGTGCACTCATTTCCAAGGGCCAACTGATCTCCAGGATGGCATTGCAAGTTGCCCAATATTCTGCAGATACAGCAACATGATCTACACCCACCGCAATTATAATGAGAAGGGCATCCTGGCTACATTTCTCTGGCTTCCCCAAAGAAGTGCAAGCAACAGTGGATGACCTGCCATTTGAAGGGCCCAAACTCTTCGTAACCAATACAGACAAATCTCTGCACACCCTCAAGGGCTTGAGGGCGATTCTGAAATCCCTGACTGTCTATACTTCTAGGGGAAAGAGAAAACAAGGAAGGTATTCCTGTCCACACCATATGTACGGACACATAGGCAATATGAGCCACAAGCCCGGAAACAACAGTCCCAAAGGAGACGACAACTGTCAAATCAATCTACCATGTCTCATCAACCATCCGCCAAGCAGCAAGTTTGAGACGCTGGTTGAGGGCCCAAGACCCCCTCATCTTTCAGCGCTGAGAACTCCTACCATCTCCTAGCCATTCAGAGACCGTTTAACTGCCTACTACTCAGTCTGGCAAAATCCATCACTACAGGCAGATGAGTGCTCGAGATAATTGAAATTGGATACTCCATCCCTTTTACTTCCAATCCCACTACCCATCCTCCCTTCCCATCTCTCTTCAGGGACCCCTCTCATGAAGATCTACTGCAGCAGGAGGTAACCCACCTCATCCATCTAGGAGCAGTAGAACTGGTACCAACAAAATACAGAGGGATGGGTTTCTACTCAAACTACTTCCTTAGACAGAAAAAACCAGGATGATGGAGGCCCATTCTCGATCTCCAATGGCTCAACAAATTTGTCAGAAACCAGCATTTAAAGATGGTAACGCTGGCCACCATTATCCCAGTGTTAGAAAGGGGGACTGGCTCTCAGCCCTTGACCTCCAGGATGCATACTTTCACATAATGATTCACCCATCACATCAGAGGTTTCTCCGATTTTGCTCTCGGACCAGATCACGTCCTGCCCTTCAGTCTGTCCACTGTTCCCCAAGTCTTCTCAAAGGTACTCACAGTAGTTGCTGCACACCTCCGCAAGAAAGGAATCCTGATATTTCCATATCTGGATGCCTACTGAAAGCAGCGAATCAACCAGCGGCAATAGAGCAGTAGTTCTCAAACTTTTGCATTGGTGACCCCTTTCACACAGCAATCCTCTGAGTGTGCCCCCCTGCCCATAAACTAATACACATTTTTTATATTTAACACTGTTACAAATGCTGGTGGTGAAGCAGGGTTTGGGGTGGAGGCTGACTGCGACCCCTACTTAATAACCTCGTGACCCCCCTGAGGGATCACGGCCCCCAGTTTGAGAACCACTGCAATAGAGGCTTTCCAACAAACAATAGATCTCTTTACGCAATTAGGTCTCCAAATAAACACACAAAAGTCAACCCTCACACCAGTACAGGAACTGGAATTCATTGGCGCTTCTCTCAGTACACCCGAGGCAACAGCATCTTTACCAAGGCAACACTTTCTAATTCTAACTAATCTGATTTCCACATCCCTGAACAGTCCCCAGGTAACAGCCAGCACTTGCCTGCAATTACTGGGCCACATGGCCGCATCGACTTTAATCATCCAACACGCGGGGTTACATATGCGAACCCTACAAGTGTGGCTCCACACAACTAATTCCCCATGAAGGCACAGTATAAATAAATGCCTCACGATGCCAAACAAAGTAAAAGACTCGCTATCCTGGTGGACACAACCACATAACATATGCCTAGGAGTGCCTTTCAACCAAACCCCTCCTACATTGACTATTATGATGGATGTGTCCCTCATAGGATAGGGAGCACATCTGAACTCACACTCTGCTCAGGGCCATTGGTTCCCAACAGAAGCCTGACTTCACATATATCTACTAGAACTAAGAGCCATTCGCAGTGCATGCACGAACTTCGTACCCATGATCAGAAACAAGACCATACGCATTCTCACAGACAATTTAGCATGCATGTTCTACATAAATAGACAAGGGGTTTGTTAGGGGGCTTATTCCTTCACCCACTTACTTCCCTGGTCCTTCTCGCATGAACAGAGAGCAACAATACCCGAAGTCCAAAGGTGCAAACAATTCGATGTTTATTGGTGTGAACTTCCAGCAAGCATGATTCCAGTTTCCTTCCTTAGTATCCTCCTTCCCAGCTCTGACACCACAGAGCCTTACACCTGTGTCCCTGTTCCCATTCCTACCCTTAGCCAAACATGATTCCAATTTCCTTACTCCCATTCCCTATTCCCATTTCCCCCTTTAGCAAAACATGATTCCAGTTTTCTTACCCCCATTCCCTGTTCCCATATTCCCCCACCCACCCCCTCCCACCCCCTCCCACCCACACCCACTCACTATCTCATTGACTACAGATTATATAGTAAAACTTGAGTTCTGCTTAGGTATACCTTAACCAATCATTTTCCTGAAATTTAACTAACCAATCCTAACATATTGTAACATGATTATGTAACTAGTTATATCCCACCACCTTAATGAGTTTACACCCAGCAAAATTAATTATACAGCAGACAGGAACAATCACAGAACCAGAGAGATTATACAGACAAAGGATAGCAAAGTGGGAACTATAATGACAAAACAATACAGAAGTGAGGATTTCACATCCCAGCTATTGATAAGTGAGTTCTTGCCAGACAGGATGCTATCAAACTAAGTTCCCTTTTACATTTTCTAGGCACTTCCCTTTCTCTGGAGGTGATAGGAATACAATTCTGTCCTGATAGTGCCTAACAGCCCAATAGCACCTTATTTCAATGTGACTAGTTTGGAATGTGAGGATGTGACTGTTCACTTCCTAGCTTATGGCTGCCTCTGCTGCTTAGCCAAAGGCCTTAGCCTAAGAACAGGGCCTCAGACTGTCACAGTAAGAGAAGGCCCTTACACCGGCAGACAGTGATTTTGATTCTTTCTTTTAGGAATGACCATTCATGCCTGATTCTGTTTTACTTGATTTCAGGTAACATTGCTTTCCTTCCTAATTGAAACAGAAGTTTCATTCCTTGACTATATTAAAGGCGGGTAAGTGATCCCTGCAAACTTTTCTTGTTTTCCTGTTTTCATTATAATTCACTATTAACCGGTTTACATTCTTGCTAAGTGATAGTTCTAAATATCCATAAGAATTGCATTGCTTTTTTCATTTTAAGGAGTAAACTTCCTTATTGATTTAAAAAAAAAAAAAAACCAACCCTAACTATATAAGAAAGTTTTATGTTTTGTTTTGGTAAGGTTTTATTTTGTTTGTTAATTGTGCTTATATCTGTTTTTGTATTCGCGAAATCAGTGCTGAATAAGTGTACCTTGCACTTGGAGCAGAAGGTGGTAAGGTTTGTGATGGTTCATAATTTCTGTGGAACTTCATTCCACAGCCCTGGGGCTGGCCCTCAGAAAGGTTCCATTGTGCCTGTACAGTAGAGTTGTTGATCATGGTCCTCACCCTGGAGTTTTAGGCAATCTTTTTGGTATCCCAGAACTAGACCATTGAAGTAGCTTGCTTATTAACTAATTTGAGAATGGTTTGAAGGTGTAGTCCTATGTATAATCCATTGCAATAGTCCAATGTCAAGGTAACAAAGGCATGGATAACCATGGCAAGGTCAACATTAAAAAGGCCAAGTAAATAATGAGCTGCACTGAACAACAATTGAGCGTCAGGAGCAATTTAAGATACTACAAAACATTCCTTCTCCTCCTTCCCCTTGCTCCCAACATTAGAACCAATTCTCGCTGTCTCATTTAATTGCGTCCCTCAGTCTTTTAGGCCTAAGGCATAACTTGTCTTGTCTGGATGGAATTTCAACTGCCTTTCTTTAATCCATGCCCTGTCTTACTAGACACTGTGTAACCTGTTACCAATACCCAGGCAAAGTCAGAAGAGACAGAAATATAAAATTGGGTGCTGTCTTTGTGGAGACCCCACTCCCCAAGATTAATAACAGTTTGATGAAAGCTGGCCCTTCTCTGAGTCCTGATTGGCATGGCGTGAACAAACAGGAGAAACTGGGGCTCCATCTCCACAGAGCTCTAGCTAGTTAGAGAGATGGTAGGAAATCCCACTCCATCTTGTTGCAGCCTCTCTTGAGAAGAAGGGATGGCAGCAGTGGCAGAGAACAAACATGCAACTGCTGCTGCTGAAGGGACATGGCAGGCTGAGAGTCCGAATCCTGTGATAGAGTACAGGCCCCCAAAGCTCCTCACATGCTGCACATGAGGATCAGCCAGAGCCTAAAGGAGGGAGATCCCTAATCAGTGGCTGATGCTGGGGGAGATAACATTGGGGCTGTCTGTTACTGATCAACATGTCTGTTGCTAATAGAGCTGAGTGTTGGTTACTGATAATGGTGTTGGGAGTGATTTCTTGATGAATTTCTTCCTCCCCAAAGGGAGGGTTCTCGACTGCAAAGCAAGTTTGGCAGTCATTACTAGAAAATACAGCCCCACCCTGTCAGTTTCCTGAATTCATCACAACCCATAGTTCTTCACTACCCACTCCCAAATGGTCCTATTCATACCATGAACAAGAAGGGTGATGAAACAGAACATTTGAAAACTCGTGAGATAGCCCTTGAAGCAGATTAGTGGGAGAGGATAAAAAGAGATGCTTTCCTTTACGATACTACAGATGGACACCCACACTTTATTTAGATGCTAACTTTATTTTTGATTACAAATATATATGCTATAAAAAACAAAAGAAATAGTATTTTTCGATTCACCTCATACAAGTACTGTAATACAATTTATTTGTTGAACTGAAAGTTGAACTTACAGGTGTAGAATTATGTACCAAAAAAACCCCTGAATTCAAAAATAAAACAATGTAAAACTTTAAGGCCGACAAGTCCACTCGGTCCTATTTCTTGTTCAGTCAGTCACTCAGACAAACAAGTTTGTTTATGTTTGCAGGAGATAATGCTGCCTGCTTCCTGTTTACAGTGTCACCTGAAAGTGAGAACAGGTGTTTGCATGGCACTGTTGTAGCTGGCGTCACCAGATATTTATGTGCCAGATGCGTTAAAGATTCATGTGTTCCTTCATGCTTCAGTCACCATTCTAGAGGACGTGCATCCTTGCTGATGATGGGTTCTGCTCGATAACGATCCGAAGCAGTGCAAACCAACGCATGTTCACTTTCAAAATCTGAGTCAGATGCCACCAGCAGATGGTTGATTTTCTTTTTTGGCGCTTCGGATTCTACAGTTGCGTCGGAATGTTGCTCTTTTAAGACTTCTGAAAACATGTTCCACACCTCATTCCTCTCAGATTTTGCAAGGCACTTCAGATTCTTAAACTTTGGGTTGAGTGCTGCAGCTATCTTTAGAAATCTCACATGGTACCTTCTTTGAGTTTTTTCAAATCGGCCGTGAAAGTGTTCTTAAAACAAAGCCAGCAGCATTATCTCCCGTAAATGTAAACAAACTTGTTTGTCTTAGTGATTGGCTGAACAAGTAGGACTGAGCAGACTTGTAGGCTCTAAAGTTTTACATTGGGTTATTTTTGAGTGCAGTTACATAACAAAAAAAATCTACATTTATAAATTGGACTTTCATGATAAGGAGATTGCCTTATGGTATTGTAAGAGGTGAATTGAAAAATACTATTTCTTCTGTTTATCCTTTTTGTAATGAAAATAATAATATAAAGTGAGCATTGTACACTTTGTATTTTGTGTTGTAATTGAAATCAATATATTTTGAAAATGTGGAAAAACATCCAAAAATATTTAATAAATTTCAATTGGTATTCTGTTGTTTAACAGTGCGATTAAAACTGTGATTAATCACGATTAATTTTTTGAGTTAATCATGTGAGTTAACTGCAATTAATTGGCAGCTCTACTATGTATATATGACATAGAATATATTTATCCCCATCTCCCACCATTTAATTGACTCTTGCCATCACAAATTACATAGCTTACTCTACTGCACGTGACAATTTCATAGAGCAAAATATTGGAGTCAGAGCTGCAACATTTTGTGCCACAGCATACCTCTGAAATTAAAGACATATGATAGGTTGGCTTTTCAGCTGCGGTATGTTACCTAGATTGTGGCATTCTTCGTGGGAGGCTGGACTGGTTGGGCAAGAAGACTAGGAACTGGGGGATCATAGGCCTGAACTGGAGGGATGGAGATGAAAATGGGCTTTGTTGGGCAAGGAGATTGGGACTGAGAGATGGAAGGCATAGGGGAGGCAGTAACTGATTGGGCATGGAGACCAGGACTAGGAGCCAGAGAGACAAGATTAGGAGATGGTGTGGAAAATGATGATGGGGACTGGGAGCCAGTTAACAAGGGAAGGACGTATGATGATGATATATGAGGAGAGGGTAGGAGACTGGGACTGGATGGTCAAGGAGCCTGAAGATAGGAACCAGTGTAGAGGGGAATGAGCTTTGGAAAGGAAAAATAGATCTGACAAGAGGCTGAGGGGCAGAAATGTGACTGTCTGGATAAAGAGACTGGGCAAAAGGCTGAGAGAGGAGGTTGGTGTGGGAGGCTGAGTTGCCTGGGTAAGAAAACTAGAACCTGGAGCCAGTGATGTGTGTTAGGGGGAAAGAGATCAGACGAGCCGGGAGGAGAGAACTGTTTCAAACAGCCGTAAGTCAAAGGGTACTGTGTAACTTTTACTGTGCAGCAGCAGTGTCCATATGGCCACTTTGTGTGTGGCAGGCTGGTGCATTGTAGATTCACACACCCCACACCCCTCTTGCTGCTCTCTATGTCCTGTATAGACAATCACTTAGACCGGGTGTGATGAATACTTTGGGACTTGGCCAGCAAACCCAGAGGGGAATCTAGGACTGACTGGGCAAGGAGACTGGGCCTGGGATAAGAAATCTGAGAAGTGCAAACTAGGACAGTAGAGGCAGGGAGAATGCAACTGGGACAAGGAGCCAGGGGTGGAGAAGAGAGAGGACTCGGACGGGGAGAGGTTGGACGGGTCATGGCAGAATGAATCAGGCTTGGGAGGGAATGGGCAGAAGAGTCTATGGCTACTAAAGTACTGGAGTGGAACCCAAGGTTCCTGAGTCTCACCTGCTGTCAGCAAACATCTGTGAAACCCACTAGCAAAGTGTGTGTCTTGTCTCCTTTAATCCACGTAGAGGACAGCAACCTGCTATTGCTATAAGATACTCCCTTATCTCAAGTGGTCTGTGCAATGGATCTACAGGTTCAAATCCTGCATCTGGGTGTCAGTATGATGCCACATGCGAGAATTTCTGTTTTTCAATTTGCTTTTTTTTAGAATTTAGGAAATTATATACTATAAAACTGTGGTAAAGAACGCTATTAAGGTTGCAGAGTGAAGCACTCAAAAGTTATGTAATGCCAGAGTTATGCATTTGCTTAGTTCCCATAATTGCACTTATTGCAAAATGTTGTTTTTCATAATTGAATAGATGGGTGAGTTTCACCCACATTGTTGTAGGGTTATAAGAATGATTCATTCCTGAACTATAAATACCTCTGTGCCTAAGGAAGGGCATGGATTCAAACAAATATACCAGTACTGTACTGTTAGAATGCTTGTCTTCTGCATTTAACAAATGTCATAGTTTTGACTTCCAGAGTGGTATTCTGTGTACATACTGAGTTGCATAGATTTCCTGCTTCATGGTAACTTAAAAACTCTAAATTTGACGACATTCAGTCAGTAAATGTCCTTGAATTGCAGGATATGAGAACTCTGTAGTGTCTCTGTGTATTTATTATAGGTTCTTTTAAACATAATCAGAGAAAGCACAAGAGGAATAAAAATATTGTGTCCATATATGTTTTGTTGGGGAGTAAAAAACTTATTTTATGAAGAATTTAAAATCTTTTAATGACTTTTTTAGGGGTTTCAACTGCAATTTTTAAAAATAGTTTGAAAATACTTTTGTTGGAATCTTTATTGCTTAATTTTGCCCTTTTCAAATTTGTTACTTTGGAAAGCTATCACACCTATTGTAAGGCATTCTTTCTACTTTCTGACTGAACTAAACACACCTGGAGATTTTTAAGAGCAGATTAGACAAACCCCTGTTAGGGATGGTCTAAATAATACTTAGTCCTGCTATAAATGCAGGGAACTGGATTAGATGACTTCTCAAGGTCCCTTCCTGTCCTGCGAGTCTATGATTTAATTTCTCAAATATTCTTTCTCTAAAATTACACTAATATGCAGGACAAAATCACCCAGATTATGCTTGCATATATTTCAGTTTGGAAATCACTATCTTTTTTCCTGGTCTGAGTTCTTAAATAATCTATTTATTTACAATAAATTATAAGGGACTTTAATTACAAAAATTTTGTAGATTTTAGTTCAATATTAAAAAATAAATACATCATACTCATGAAGTTAGTTTGAATAATTAGTGTGACAATTCTCCAAACATCATATAGAATAGAGTTCTCCCTAAAATCCTATTGAAGTCAAAACATCACTTCTGTCTGTCAGTCCATCCACCTTATCCTGGGTCCATCACTATAGTATCTCAGCACTTTTTAAAAATAATTGTTGTTAGATATTGCTAAATCATTGCTTGCAAAACAGCCTTACATAGATTAAATAAAGCTGTACTTGGCTTTGTTCAACTAAAACTAATTAATAAAGTACATTGTGCTTACAGGATTTAAACATTTAAGCCAAAATTTAAAAGTGAAAGCTGCTAGGTCTTGATACTTTTGAAATTCATTTTATTTAATCATGCACCTAAATATCAATGTAGAAGCTCAACTTTAGGCAACCATTTTTTAAGAAAATTGACCTTTATGCTATTAGGTATTGAAGACTGAAACTGCGACATAACTTCTTAGGTGGCCTGTGTACTGGGTGTTTCTGAACATACCAAACAGTGCAGTATGAGAGTTACCAGAACGTAGTAATGTAAAACATATTTTTATTTGTTAATGATCACACAAAATGATAGTAGTAATGAAATTGGATTGAAATTGGAAGATTCAAATAAAACATTATTAGATTCTATTAACATAATGAATTGTAGAAAAATAAGTTCAGTGCACTGTAAAGCATGTCCATAACTTTTAGTTTGTTTCCATAATGCAGACAAAAGTATTCTGAGGAATGTTCTGCAAATGAATAAACTAATCATCCTTCTTGGTTTATAAAATGTTCATCTCTGGTATTTCCACAACAGATAGTTTCTGAAGTTAGTTTTCCCAGCCTGTTTCAATTATGGCCATGTGATTCGTGCTTTATCATATTTACCTGTTATAAGGAAAATTCTGCTGAACCTTAACTATGGTGGAGCTCATGCTCCTCTGTAATAACCCTTCACACAGGGGTATGCATGTTTGCAACTGAATTCTTATCTTGGAAAAAATTTCCTTCACTGACTCCAGTGTTCTTTGCAAGTGAATGTTGGGTAGAAGCTTCCATACCTATTTTCTGTTCAAGGAATACTTAAGCAAATTTAATGTGGCTAAACCACTAGGATTGTCCATAGTTTTTGTTTTGTTTTGGTTGCGGCAGTAGGGGGAGAGAGTTATTGGTTTTACTACTTATTACTTTCTCTATAGAAATAACTCTGAAACAAGCATAGATTAAAATGAAAGGATAACTCATAAAAATAAGTGTTTGCTTTGGTCTTATTTTATATCACAGTTCATATAGGTATGAAATTCATAGAATCATAGAATATCAGGGTTGGAAGGCACCTCAGGAGGTCATCTAGTCCAACCCCCTGCTCAAAGCAGGACCAATCCCCAATTAAATCATCCCAGCCAGGGCTTTCTCAAGCCTGACCTTAAAAACTTCTAAGGAAGGAGATTCTATCACCTCCCTAGGTAACGCATTCCAGTGTTTCACCACCCTCCTAGTGAAAAAGTTTTTCCTAATATCCAACCTAAACCTCCCCCACTGCAACTTGAGACCATTACTCCTTGACACACACAAGCACTCTTCATTGATTCCATGGCCAGAAGGGTCATTGTGTTCATCTGGTCTGACCTTCTGTATAATACAGGCTAAAGTACATCCCCAAAATAATTCCTAGAGCATACCTTTTAGAAGAACATCCAATCTTGATTTAAAATTTGTCAGAGATGGAGTATCCACCATGACCCTTGGTAAATTGTTTCTGTGGCTAATCACTCTCACCGTTTGAAATTTATGCCTTATTTCCAGTCTGAAGTCTAGCTTCAACTTCCAGCCATACCTATCTCTGCTAGATTGAAGAGCCAATTTTAAATATTTGTTCCCCATGTAGATACTTGAATACTGTAATCAAGTTGCCCCATAATCTTCTCTTTGTTAAACTAAATAGATTGAGCTCTTTGAATCTATCTCTCTGAGACATGTTTTCTAATCCTTTAATCATTCTTGTGGCTCTTCTCTGAACCTTCTCTAATTTATCAACAACTTTCTTGAATTCTGGGCACCAGACGTGAACACAGTATTCCAGCAGCAGTCACACCACTGCCAAATACAGAGATAAAATCGCTTCTCTACTCCTACTTAAGATTCCTCTGTTTATGTATCTCAATATACATTAGCCCTTTTGGTCACAGCATCACACTGGGAGCTCATGTTCAGCTGATTATCCACTCATGACTCCTAATTCTTTTTCAGAGTCACTGCTTCGCTGGATAGAATTCCCCATCCTGTAAGTGTGGCCTACATTCCTTGTTCTGCTTGGGTTAAAAACAGAGGGCTGCAATTTTATGAAATCATGTAATACAAATTACATTCAAACAACTGCCCAACCTCTCCAAGCTCATCACCAGCAGCAAGCTCTGCACAGACCAGGATATACCAAATCTAAGAGGCACCAGACCCTGACAAAACAACAGATGCAAAACCTGCAGACATATCTCCAATGATCAACTCCCACAACACACCTTTCAAGATCTCTGGGTCCTACCCATGACTATGTATACACTACTGACCTTACAGCAGCACAGCTATACCACTGCAGCTGTGCTGCTGTAAGGTCTCCCGCGTAGCCATTCTATGCCGGGGAAGAGCTCTCTCCCACTGGCATAATTAAACTACCCCCATTGGGTGGCGGTAGCTATGTCGGCGAGAAAGCATCTCCCACCCACATGCCACTGTCCACACCAGTGCTTTTCTCAGTCAGGCGCATGTTGTTCTTTTTTTCACACCCGTCACCAACAAAAGTACTAGTGTAGAAAGCCTAAATGCCCCAATAACAACTATGTGGGTGAAACGAGGCAATCACTGTGCTCTCAAATGAACTCAAACAGGAAAATGATAAAAGACAAAAATACTATATCATCTGTTGGTGAACACTTTTCACAAAGCGATCACATTATATCTGATCTCTCAATCCTCATCCTCAAAGGAAACCTGCACAACACTTTCAAAATACAAGCCTTGGACCTTAAATTCATAACTTAGCTAAACACTAAAATTCATAGTCTTAATAAAGATACTGGATTTATGGCTTATGCCAACAATCTGTAACACAGTAACTTTTTTGTTCTATGACTACAGAGGTGTTAATGGGCCACTTCACCTTGAATGGTCCCTTAGAATATGTGCTAACTACTAATGCTAAACCAGGGGTTCTCAAACTGGGTTGGGACCCCAAAGTGGGTCAGGACCCCATTTAATGGGGTTGCCAAGGCTTGTGTTAAACTTGCTGGGGCCTAGGGCTGAGGCCAAAGCCTGAGCCCCACCGCCCTTGGGCTTCAGCCCTGGGAAGGCGGTAGGGCTAAGGTTACATGCCTCCTGCCCAGGGCAGAAGCCCTTGGGCTTCAGCTTTGCCCCCTCTCCACCTGGGGCAACAGAGCTGGGATGGGCTCAGGCTTCAGTTCCCACCTCCTCAGGTCATGTAGTAATTTTTGTCAGAAGGGGGAGTCACAGTGCAATGAAGTTTGAGAATCTCTGTGCTAGACTATCTGCTTGATCGTGTATTTAGCTGTGACACTCTCACTACCTTTCCCAGATCCGAAGAAGAGCTGTCTGTAACTCAAAAGCTTGTCTCTTTCTAACAGAAGTTAGTCCAGTAAAAGATATTACCTCACCCACCATGTCTCTCTCTAAAGTACCCCAAAAGTTAATTTAGCCAGAAAATCTCATCCCATTAGTTACCTACTTAGTTGACTGGAAACAGCAGCCTGCCATATCCAGCACTTTCTTGGAGACTGTGTCCTTCACAAGCTGAGGATCTTCAGGCTATCATTCCTCCCTTGTTGAGGAAAAAGACTCTGTCCACGGTTATGAGGCCCTGTCCATGTGTCATATGGAATCTATTCTGAATGGTAAGGTTCTGATTTTTGACTCATTCAGCTGCAAAGCCTAGACCCATTGTTCCCCATCTTTTGCCTGTCTTTGATAAAAGTTTAAACCTTCAAGTAACTACTTGTGCCACGTAAAAACATTTATCAACTATAAATTTCAACCAAGAAACAACACAAGGAAAGCAATGCATAGAAACTCAAGCTATTCCAGCTTGATCACAGTCAAAATTACTTCATGAAAATGAGTGCACAAAGAAGACATGTTTTTTCTTCTCTGAGGAAGAATTGCTTGAATCTTGGCTGATGACAAAATCCTCCTCTCTTCTACCCTGTCAGTTTCTAATAGGGATTTATGTGTATGAGCCACCTCTAGAGACATGCGGGAAAAGGTGAAGCTCCACACAAAACAACGGCTAGACCAAGCTGCTTGGGGAGGGGGGAGATTCCTTCCCATTTCCAAATATGGTGATCAACAGAATTCTGAGTACCACAGCAAGAGTCCCTTGTAGAAGAATTGGGACACAAAAGCCATGACAAACCAACGAATCACCAGAGTTCAATGACAACTCGAGCCCATCTACTGAACAGATAACTAAAGAATATAGATAGAAGCTTCTAGCTTACCAAGCTGAGAGCTAGGGTTAGCTGAGTTTGAAGCCTTTTATCCTAATGGAGGTAGGCATCAATTTGCATGCACAGAGTCATATTTCTCATGCTTTTCAGTAGCTAATGGCTATATCAGGTGGTTAAAGACTCCTTCAAGTCCTACGGGGCAAAGCAAAATATTGTCCCCCATGGAGGCAGGAATCTGCATTTCCTTTTCAAGGAATTATCCACAAATCCTCATAATTGGGTTCTTCTTACTTGGGACAGCATATGGACAATTAAAAAGCTATGCAGCAGATGATGCCACAGTGAGGAACACTTCAGAAACTGTGTCCATCAGACAGACTACAGAAGGCTGATGGCTGAAAAGATTTTGTTAATTTTCCAGTTGAGATTTAGTCCTTAGTTTTTTCTACTTATGCCAGCTCTTTTTCTTCTATCTGTTTTTCACCTGTACTTCTTCCTGTTCCTCTCTGCTGTATTCAGTATCTGTCTGGCCCAGTCTCCTGCTGCCAGGCAGCTTGGAATGGCAGACTCAGAAAAGAGTGCACAAGGAAGAGGTTGCTTTTTCTATTCTGAGAAAAAATTGCTTGAATCTTCGCTGGATGACAAATTCCTCCTTTATTCGACCCTGTCAGTTTCTAATGAGAATTTATGTGCCTGAGCCACAACACCTATAAAAGACTGGTCTTTCCCCTCACATAGTGTGTCACATCAAAGGGCCTTTTTTAAAAAAGGCAGGGAGAAAGCAGCCCAGCAGCTGCTGTTACCAGCAGAGACAGCAAGGACACCAAGAATAACTCTCCAGGTGAAAGGTTTCAGAGTGGTAGCAATGTTAGTCTGTATCAGCAAAAAAGAATGAGGAGTGCTTGTGGCACCTTAGAGACTAACAAATTTATTTGAGCATAAGCTTTCATGGGCTAGTGTTACAGGACAGGCCCAACAAAGAAAACAGAACGCCACTAGCCATTACCTTCAGCCCCCAAAACCTCTCCAGTGCATCATCAAGGATCTACAACCTATCCTGAAGGACAACCCATCACTCTCCCAGATCTTGGGCAACAGGCCAGTCCTTGCTTACAGACAGCCCCCCAACCTGAAGCAAATACTCACCAGCAGCCACACAACACAAACACTAACCCAGGAACCTATCGTTGCAACAAAGCCCGTTACCAACTGTGCCCACATATCTATTCAGGGGACACCATCATAGGGCCTAATCACATCAGCCACACTATCAGATGCTCGTTCACCTGCACATCTGCCAATGTGATATATGCCATCATGTGCCAGCAATGCCCCTCTGCCATGTACATTGGCCAAACCGGACACTCTCTACGCAAAAGAATAAATGGACACAAATCAGATGTCAAAAATTATAACATTCAAAAACCAATCGGAGAACACTTCAATCTCCCTGTACACTCAATTACAGACCTAAAAATTGCAATAAGCAACAAAAAAACTTCAAAACCAGACTCCAACGAGAGACTGCTGAATTGGAATTAATTTGCAAACTGGACACTATTAAATTAGGCTTGAATAAAGACTGGGAGTGGATGTGTCATTACACAAAATAAAACTATTTCCCCATGTTTATTCCTCCCCCCTCCGTTCCTCACACGTTCTTGTCAACTGCTGGAAATGGCCCACCTTGGTTATCACTACAAAAGGTCCCCCCTCCGCCCCCGCTCTCCTGCTGGTAATAGCTCACCTTACCTGATCACTCTCGTTACAATATGTATGGTAACACCCATTGTTTCATGTTCTCTGTATATATAAAATCTTCTTACTGTATTTTCCACTGTATGCATCCGATAAAGTGAGCTGTAGCTCACAAAAGCTTATGCTCAAATAAATTTGTTAGTCTCTGAGGTGCCACAAGTACTCCTTTTCTTTTTCTCCCTACGGTTACTCACATCTTCTTGTCAACTGTTTGAAATGGGCCATCCTGATTATCACTACAAAGGTTTTTTTTTTCTCTTCTGCTGATAATAGCCCACCTTAATCGATTAGTTTCATAAGAGTTGGTATGGCAATCCCCATTTTTTCATGTTTTCTCTGTCTGTCTCTCTTCCGACTGTATTTGCCACTGCATGCATCTGATGAAGTGGGCTGTAGCCCGCAAAAGCTTATGTTAGTCTCTAAGGTGATACAAGTACTCCTCATTCTTTCTCTAGGTGAAGCAAGTGTCCTTGACCTTATGTGGTTTGGCTATCCCTTTCATGACAAAAGAAAATAGCCTGAAGACTCCCTTGTACATTACCCTAAAGCTGGCAGGCCTGCACTGCTTCTCATCATCTTTGTTCCTTAGAGCCAATAAGCTATGCAAAATGGTGATGTGCCTGAGGTCCTAACAGTCTGATGATGTAGGCCAAGTGAAGCTTGATGGCCATACCCTTAGAACAGTGCTTCTCAAGCTATATGATGTGAGGGACCGGCAGTTTTTTTTCCCCAATGTGTGCGCAGACCCGCAGCCGATGGCCGGTCTGCGGACCACCACTTTGAGTAGCACCGCCTTAGAAGACAAGCATCTTTAGGGGGAGACTCTGGATAAAGCAAAACAGTAGGCCTCATTTCATAAGATTATAAAGCTTCTGATACTTTCAGAAAGACTACAACAGCTTTTATCTCTCCTCAGCGAAGTCCAGCTTCCAGTCTAAGTTTTAAAGGTTTTCATAAACTGATTTCCATGGATTTCAGACGAATTATGAGTATTCCAAGGGAACTAAAGACTATTCCTGACACAACAGGTATGAGCAAGTCTCGCCTTTTCTGAGAGGTAGGATCTGCCATTATGTGCCTGGTAACTACAAATTGTTGGCATTTATGCAATAGAATTCAAGCACCTAGCCATGGAGCACTTTTTATTCCATCCCCAATTTTTTTAGACTGGGAGAAATGGCAGCAGATCAAGGCAGTATTCTAGCTGCTGCAGGACATTCAAGTAGTAAGTATACTAGATGGTTGGAACTTAACAAAAAATATGTCAGTGCACAAGGGGGAATAGACTATTGCTCACTCAATCTTTGCTGTTCTAGTGTTAAAAGGGCTAAAATTTAAAAAAAAACTTCTCTGTCACTGACATCAGTATGTCTCTAAATTCACAGAACAAATCTATTGAATAATAATAGATGCTTTTCAGGATAGCGTAGAACTCCAAATTGAAATGGTGTTCCTTATGGTCAGAACTTTAGCTCATAGTGTGGGTAAGCTGGCTGCTCAGTCTTGCTTGTTTCCTGTTATACTTTGTCCTGGTGAAAGCCACACTTAAAATGTTACCGTCTTTTTAAACCTAAAGTGGATTCTCAACACCATTGGGATCAGGACAGTCACATTCCCTACTTCTTTGCCAATCCAAAATCCTCAAATGAAAGAGAACCATGCTTCCTGACTGTCTTTAAGAATACTATTTTCTTAGAACACAGCAGTTCCGGTCCTGAGATTTCCTTTTTATATTTGTTGAAAGTTCCAAGTATGGTTTGTCCTTAAGAAGGGGAGGAAGTCCCTGCAGTGTCTTAGCAAAATGGATCATAACTGGTATTACATTGATTTGCATACCATTTTATTTGTTCCTTGGCAATAAATTCTCACTTTAAATTCTGACTTTAGTGATAGCTGACTCTTGGACCCAAGATTGTGTCCTCTGTCCTACCCATTAAGAGTGTAAAAATGGCCATACAGGGTCAGATCAATGGTCCATCTAGCCCAGCATAGTGCCTTCTGACAGTGGCTTGTATCATTCCCTCTGAAGCACTTCATAGAACAGGACGATTAACAAGTGATCCATCCCCTGTTGTCCAGTCCCAGCTTCTGGCAGAGATTTAGGGACACCTAGAGCATGAGGTTGTGTCCCTCACCATCTTGGCTAATAGCTGCTGATGGAACTATCCTCCATGAACTTATCTAATTCTTTTTTGAACCCAGTTATGCTTTTGGCTTTCACAACATCCCCTGGCAACGAGTGCCACAGGTTGACGTTACATAGAGTGAATTTGTGTGGGGGGGTGGAGGGTGAGAAAACCTGGATTTGTGCTGGAAATGGCCCACCTGATGATCACTTTAGATAAGCTATTACCAGCAGGACAGTGGGGTGGGAGGAGGTATTGGTTCATATTCTCTGTGTATATATAAAGTCTGCTGCAGTTTCCACGATATGCATCTGATGAAGTGAGCTGTAGCTCACGAAAGCTTATGCTCTAATAAATTGGTTAGTCTCTAAGGTGCCACAAGTACTCCTTTTCTTTTTGCGAATACAGACTAACACGGCTGTTACTCTGAAACCTGTCATTATGCAAGGCACTGCATTTAGCCGTATGGAGTGGAAATCTATCAACTGCATGAAAAAACTTGTACAGATACAGACAGACATCATCTTCCTTTCCAAATGCAAACAGATGGACATCGTACCAAAAGGACTGAAGGTAAAAAATCCATTACAATCTACATACCACACAGACTATGCTGACAGCTTGTGCCACACGCTCCCAAAGAAACTGCGGAATCACCTGATCAACATCCTCTACAGCAAACAGGGAAAGATTAAGAATGAGCTCTCAAACATGGATACTCTCATAAAAAACCAACCTTCCACACAAGCTTCCTCGTGGCTGGATTTTACTAAAACTAGACAAGCCATTTACAACGCACACTTTGCTTCTCTACAAAAGAAAAAGGACACTAAACTTTCTAAACTACTACATGCTACAAGGGGCCACAGCAATGGTTCCCTCAACCCACCTAGCAATATTGTTAACCTATCCAACTATACTCTCAGCCCAGCAGAAGCAGCTGTTCTATCTCGGGGCCTCTCCTTCTGCCCCTCCACCCCCACGAACATGATACAGTTCTGTGGTGACCTAGAATCCTATTTTCGACGTCTCCGACTCAAGGAATATTTCCAAAATACCTCTGAACAGCATACTAATCCACAGAGGTCTCCCTACCAACACTACAGAAAGAGGGATTCTAGGTGGACTCCTCCTGAAGGTCGAAACAGCAGACTGGACTTCTACATAGAGTGCTTCCGCCGACGTGCACGGGCTGAAATTGTGGAAAAGCAGCATCACTTGCCCCATAACCTCAGCCATGCGGAACGCAATGCCATCCACAGCCTCAGAAACAACTCTGACATCATAATCAAAAAGGCTGACAAAGGAGGTGCTGTTGTCATCATGAATAGGTCGGAATATGAACAAGAGGCTGCTCGGCAGCTCTCCAACACGAGTTTCTACAAGCCATTACCCTCTGATCCCACTGAGAGTTACCAAAAGCAACTACAGCATTTGCTCAAGAAACTTCCTGAAAAAGCACAAGATCAAATCCGCACAGACATACCCCTGGAACCCCGACCTGGGATATTCTATCTACTACCCAAGATCCATAAACCTGGAAATCCTGGGCGCCCCATCATCTCAGGCATTGGCACCCTGACAGCAGGATTGTCTGGCTATGTAGACTCCCTCCTCAGGCCCTACGCTACCAGCACTCCCAGCTACCTTCGAGACACCACTGACTTCCTGAGGAAACTTCAATCCATCGGTGATCTTCCTGATAACACCCTCCTGGCCACTATGGATGTAGAAGCCCTCTACACCAACATTCCACACAAAGATGGACTACAAGCCGTCAAGAACACTATCCCCGATAATGTCACGGCTAACCTGGTGGCTGAACTTTGTGACTTTGTCCTTACCCATAACTACTTCACATTTGGGGACAATGTATACCTTCAGATCAGCGGCACTGCTATGGGTACCCGCATGGCCCCACAGTATGCCAACATTTTTATGGCTGATTTAGAACAACGCTTCCTCAGCTCTCGTCCCCTAAAGCCCCTACTCTACTTGCGCTATATTGATGACATCTTCATCATCTGGACCCATGGAAAAGAAGCCCTTGAGGAATTCCACCATGATTTCAACAATTTCCATCCCACCACCAACCTCAGCCTGGTCCAGTCCACACAAGAGATCCACTTCCTGGACACTACAGTGCTAATAAACAATGGTCACATAAACACCACCCTATACCGGAAACCTACTGACCGCTATTCCTACCTGCATGCCTCCAGCTTTCACCCTGACCACACCACACGATCCATCGTCTACAGCCAAGCTCTGCGATACAACCGCATTTGCTCCAACCCCTCAGACAGAGACAAACACCTACAAGATCTCTGTCAAGCTTTCTTACAACTACAATACCCACCTGCAGAAGTAAAGAAACAGATTGATAGAGCCAGAAGAGTTCCCAGAAGTTACCTACTACAGGACAGGCCTAACAAAGAAAATAACAGAACGCCACTAGCCGTCACCTTCAGCCCCCAACTAAAACCCCTCCAACGCATTATTAAGGATCTACAACCTATCCTAAAGGATGACCCAACACTCTCACAAATCTTGGGAGACAGGCCAGTCCTTGCCTACAGACAGCCCCGCAACCTGAAGCAAATACTCACCAACAACCACATACCACACAACAGAACCACTAACCCAGGAACTTATCCTTGCAACAAAGCCCGTTGCCAATTGTGCCCACATATCTATTCAGGGGACACCATCACAGGGCCTAATAACATCAGCCACACTATCAGAGGCTCGTTCACCTGCACATCCACCAATGTGATATATGCCATCATGTGCCAGCAATGCCCCTCTGCCATGTACATTGGTCAAACTGGACAGTCTCTACGTAAAAGAATAAATGGACACAAATCAGATGTCAAGAATTATAACATTCATAAACCAGTCGGAGAATACTTCAATCTCTCTGGTCACACAATCACAGACATGAAGGTCGCTATCTTAAAACAAAAAAACTTCAAATCCAGACTCCAGCGAGAAACTGCTGAATTGGAATTCATTTGCGAATTGGATACTATTAATTTAGGCTTAAATAGAGACTTGGAGTGGCTAAGTCATTATGCAAGGTAGCCTGTTTCCTCTTGTTTTTTCCTACCCCCCCCCCAGATGTTCTGGTTTAACTTGGATTTAAACTTGAAGAGTGGTCAGTTTGGATGAGCTATTACCAGCAGGAGAGTGAGTTTGTGTGTGTATGGGGGTGGGGGGGATGTGAGAAAACCTGGATTTGTGCAGGAAATAGCCCAACTTGATTGTCATGCACATTGTGTAAAGAGTTGTCACTTTGGATGGGCTATCACCAGCAGGAGAGTGAATTTGTGTGGGGGGGTGGAGGGTGAGAAAACCTGGATTTGTGCTGGAAATGGCCCACCTGATGATCACTTTAGATAAGCTATTACCAGCAGGACAGTGGGGTGGGAGGAGGTATTGGTTCATATTCTCTGTGTATATATAAAGTCTGCTGCAGTTTCCACGATATGCATCTGATGAAGTGAGCTGTAGCTCACGAAAGCTTATGCTCTAATAAATTGGTTAGTCTCTAAGGTGCCACAAGTACTCCTTTTCTTTTTGCGAATACAGACTAACACGGCTGTTACTCTGAATACTTTCTTATGTTTGTTTTAAAACTGCTTTCTATTAATTTCATTTGGTGACCCCTAGTTCTCATGTTATGGGAAGGGGTAAATAACAGTTCCCTATTCACTTTGTTCTTCACACCATTCACGATTTCATAGACGTCTCTCATATCCATCCTTAGTCGCCTCTTTTCTAAGCTGAATAGTTCGTCTTTTTAATTCTCCTCATATTAAGCTGTTCCAGGCCCCTAATCAATTTTTGTTGCCCTTCTCTGTACTTTTTCAAATTCTGATACATCTTTGGGAGATGGGGCAACCAGAACTACATGCAGTATTCCAGGTGTGGGTATACCATAGATTTATATGGGGACATTATTATATTTTCTGTCTTATTAGCTATCCCTTTCCTAATGGCTCCTAACATTATGTTGGCTTTTCCGACTGCACATTGAACAGATGTTTTCAGAGAACTATCCATGATGACTCCAAGATCTCTTTCTTGAATGGTTACAGTTAACTTAGACCCCATCACTTTGTATGTATAGTTGGGATTATGTTTTCTAATGTGCATTACTTTGCACTTATCAACACTGAATTTCATCTGCCATTTTGTTGTCCGGTCACCCTGTTTTGTGAGGTCCCTTTGTAACTCTCTGCAGTCAGCTTTGGGCTTAAGTATCTTGAGTAATTTTATATCATCTGCCAACTTTGTCACGTTACTGTTTACCCCCTTTTCCAGATCATTTCTTGAACAGCACTGGTCGTGTATAGATCATTGGGGACCCCACTACCTACCTCACTGCTCTCTGAAAACTGACCATTTATTCCTACTCTTCATTTCCTATTTTTTAACCATTACCAATCCATGATAGGACCTTCCCACTTATCCCATGACAGCTTATATTGCGTAGAAAACTTTGGTGTGGGACCTTGTGAAAGGCTTTGTGAAAGTCCAAGTACAGCATATCCACTAGATCACACCCTTTGTTCACATGCTTGTTAAAATTCTCAAGGAATTCTAATAATTGGTTAGGCGTGATTACCCTTTACAAAAGCCGTGTTGATTCTTCCCCAACATGTTGTGTTTCAACCAATTTGTCTGGTATCTGAAGGCAGGGGGGAGGGGAAAGCCAAGGGAGGGAGGTGGGACAAAAATAAATGAAAGCCAGGCATGTCCTATATAGTGTATCGTGTATGAAGTTATTGCTATAAAATTAATTGGTAAAGTATTTGAACTGAAGCTTTGGTGAAGTGGACAGGTTTCTCCAAGATGGGACCACTGAAAACCCATCCAGTTACATAACGCTTCTACATATTTAAAGGGAGAAGAGAGACTCTTTCACAAATGTAGTTTACAGGTAAGAGAAAATTAGGTTTCAAAGAGTAGTAACCTCAAGAATTGATGTTTCATTGATGATACTGTATAAAATACAAAATAATGCACAATGATTTTAACCTGAATTTTGCAGTGATACCTTTTGACCAGAAAACTAATACATTGTAACATGTATATTAGTCCATTAAAAGGTATGTTACCTCCCTTGCATATTTTTTCCAATTATCAATGGTATTATTAACAAGATTCCTATCTGCTTGTTTGACAGAACCCAAATCAATTTCACAGTGGCTATTGATTTCACAGCATCAAATGGTGAGTAGCAAAAGTAGCTTCTTGTAAAATTGAATGCTATGTCCAGATTCAGAACATTTTTTCTTTAGTACTACATATGTATTTCTATATTTATTCTACACAGCTTAGATTTGCAATTATTGTGTATTATTTGTATCACTATACTGCTTAGTGGCCCCAACTGTATCTCAGCCCCATTATTATAATGTACAAACATAGAGTAAGAGACAGTTCCTGCCTCAAAGAGCTTATAGTTTAAATAGACAAGACAGACAATGGGTTGGGAGAAAGAGATATAATAAACAAGCAAAGCGAACATTGTGATGACCTGCAAACATCATGTTCATCATTTTCAAGGCAAGGAGGCCAATATGTTCATCACTGGCGATCTTATCATGCCACCAAAGCTTTTGGTGACCACATGATCAGTGACCATGTAGCAGCATTCTTTAGTAAACATGCTTTGTAATTTGTTATTCTTCCATCCAAGAAAGCTTTCAAAACCAAACCAGTGCTGATAGAGGTGGCTCCTGAGTTCAGCTATGAATATCCTCATTGCTAATCTTCTCCTGCCACTTACATGAAATAGCTGATGAAGACAAGCAGAATCAAAATGCATAGTCAGCCTGTGGAACTCCTTGCCAGAGGATGTTATGAAGGCCAAGACTATAAAAGGGTTCAAAAATGAACTAGATAACGTTCATGGAGGATAACTCCATCGATGTCTATTACCTGGGATGGGCAGGAATGGTGTCCCTAGCTTCTGTTTGCCAGATGCTGGGAGTGGGCAACAGGGAATGGATCACTTGATGATTACCTGTTCTGTTCATTACCTCTGGGGCACCTGGCATTGGCCACTGTCAGAAGCAGGATACTGGGCTAATGGATCTTTAGTCTGACCCAGTATGGCCGTTCTTATGTTCAAAAATATCAGTTCCCTGCTCTTCAGCCTTCTTCAGCACCCACATTTTATTGCCATGAAGTAAAGATTATATAACTGTTTGTATAAATATTCAGCTTTCTGGTAAGCTTGCTGTCATAAAGTTTCCACAAAGGCCTCTGAAGAGCTCAAAACATAGTGTCAGTTACTGCTATACAACTGTCATGGAGTCCCTGGGCGATGCTCTGGAACTGCTCCCTATGAAGCCAGTCAGGACTCACACAGCTTCCACCTTCCTGGGTCTGACCTCGGAGCATTCAGCATCCTCTGCCCCTCCATGCGCGTCCCACAGCGAGTCCACCCAGGCAGGGCTCCTGGGGAAGCCAGAGGGTCCTGCACCCCAACTTCACAGTCAGACTTGACTCTCAGCCAGCCAGTAAAACAGAGGTTTATTAGACAACAGGAACATGGTCTAAAACAGAGCTTGTAGGTACAGAGAACAGGACCCCTCAGCCGGGTCCATTTTGTGGGCAGTGCGCTGGACAACCATGTCTGCACTTCACTCCCTGTCCCCAGCAAGCCCCAAACTGACTCACTCTCCACCCCCTCCTCCTCTGGGCTTTGTCCCTTTCCCAGGCCAGGAGGTCCCCTGATTCCTTTGTTCTCCAACGCTTTAGCTATGACCTTGAAGGGGGGAAGGGCCCAGGCCATCAGTTGCCAGGAGACAGAGTGTAGGCCATTTATGTACACTGGCCCTTTGCTCTGCAACATTTACACCCCCTTATCCCACCACCTAGAGACTTAAGAAATGCATAGGGGAAACTGAGGCACCCCTACAATATTCAGAGGAAACATTAAGAACAGTCCCACTTCGTCACAACAACCATCTATATTTTTCAAACATCCTCAATCATTGTCTATGATGCTTTCCAAGTAGTTGACAGTTGTCACCTGCTCCATCTCCCATCCAAACAAGTTAATAGTAAACTGATTTTAATCTGGATTTGGAGCCTGCTTGAAGGTAATTGTATCTGAATTAATAATCAGACCAATGTGCGCTGCTTCTTGCCTGACCAGATCAGCCATCAGCTGTACTGATTCACCATATTGAGCCAACAAGGCAATGCCATCGTCATATTCGAGGTCTCAAAGTAAAATGACAATCACCTCAATGCCACTGACAGATGCCGCTTCAAGCTTACCCCTCAACCAGCAATGCTGATATTGAATAACAATGGAGACAGAAGAGATGCAAGGTAGTTGGGGTAATAATTTTTATTGGACCAACTTCTGTTGGTGGAAGGGACAAGTTTCCGAGCTTCACAGAGTTCTTCCTCAGGTCTAGGTAAAGTAACCAGAGTGTCCAAGCGAAATAAAAGATGGGACAAATTGTTAATTGAAGGGGTGCATACCTGTTATAGAAGATCACTTAAAATGAAATGGGCAGTTAACACCCCTTCAGTTGTAGGACAATAGAGGGTTAGCAGAGGCAATGAGGGTGTGTTACAAATTGTTATAATGAGCCATATAATCAGTATCCCTGTTAAAACCTGTTTTTTAGTGTCCAGCAAAGTTATGAATTTAAGATCCCAGGCTCATTTTTTGAAGGTGTTGTGCAGGTTTCCTTTGAGGATGAGGACTGGGAGGCCAGATACAGAGTGATTGCTTTGTGAAAAGTGTTCACCGACGGGTGATAAGTGTTTTTAAAATCATAGGACTGGAAGGGACCTTGAGAGTTCTAGTCAAGTCCTCTCCACTCATGACAGGACTAAGAGCTTGTCTACACTGGCAACACTAAAGTACTGCCAAGCAGCGCTTTAATGGGCCTTGTGTGGTCGCGGCAGAGCACTGGGAGAGAGCTCTCCCAGAACTCCAAAAAAACCCCACCTCCACGAGGAGTGCGGCTCCCAGCACTGGTGCACTGTCTACACTGGCGCTTTACAGCGCTGAAAATTGCTGCGCTCGGGGGTATTTTTTCACATTCCTGAATGAGAAAGTTGCAGCGTTGTAAATTGCCAGTGTAGACAAGCCCTACGTATTATCTACACCATCCCTGGGAGGTGTTTGTCTCACTTGCTCTTAAAAATCTCCAGTGATGGAGATTCCACAACCTCCCTGGTCAATTTATTCCAGTGGTTAACCACCCTGATAGCAAGGAAATTTTTCACTATGTCCAACTTAAACTGCACTTACTGCAATTTAAGTCCATTGCTTCTTGTCCTGTCTGCAGAGGTTATGAAGAATAATTTTTCTCACTCCTCTTTGTAACAACCTTTTATGTACTTGAAAACTTATGTCCCCTCTCAATCTTCTCTTCTCCAGACTAAAAAAACCCATTTTTTTCAATCTTCCCTTTATAGATCATGTTTTCTAGAACTTTAATTATTTTTGTTGCTCTTCTATGGGCTTTCTCCAATTTGTAGACATCTTTCCTGAAATGTGGCTCCCAGAACTGGGCACAATACTACAGTTGAGGCCTAATCTGCATGGAGTAGAGCAGAAGAATTACTTCTTATGTCTTGCTTACAACAAACACTCCTGCTAATACATCCCAGAATGATGTTTGCTTTTTTTACAGTGTTGCACTGTTGACTCATATTTAGCTTGTGATCCACTATAATCCCCAGATTCCTTTCTGTAGTACTCCTTCCAAGGCAGTCATTTCCCATTTTGTATGTGTGCAACTGATTGCTCCTTTCTAAATGGAGTATTTTGCATTTGTCCTTATTGAATTTCATCCTATTTACTTCAGATCATTTCTCCAGTTCATCCAGATTATTTTGAATTTTAATCCTATCCTCCAAAGCACTTGCAGCCCCTCCCAGCTGGGTATCCTCCACAAACATTGTACGTGTACTCTCCACCCCATTATCTAAATCATTGTTGAAGATATTGAACAGAACTGGACCCAGAGCTAATCCCTTCAGGACTCCACTCAATATGCCCTTCCAGCTTGACTCTGAACCACTGATAACTACTCTCTGGGAATGGTTTTCCAACCAGTTATGCACCCACCTTATAGTAGCTCCATCTAGGTGGTATTTTCCTGGTTTGTTTGAGGTCATGTGAGACAGTATCAAAAGCATTACTAAAGTCAAGATGTACCACATCTACTGCTTCCCCCCATTCACAAAGTTTGTTATCCTGTCAAAGAAAGCTATTAGGTTGGTTTGATAAATCCATGTTGAGTGTTGTTTGTTACCCTATTATCTTCTAGGTGTTTGCAAATTGCTTAATTATTTACTCCCTTATCTTTCAAGGTACTGAAGTTAATCTGACTAGAATGTAATTCCCCAGGTTATCCTTGTTTCCCTTTTTATAGATGGGCACTATATTTGCCCTTTTCCAGTCCTCTGGAATCTCTTCCATCTTCCATGACTTTTCAAAGATTATCACTGATGGCTCAGATACTGCCTCAGTGAGCTCCTTGAGTATTCTATGAAGTATTTCATCAGGTCCTAGTGACTTGAAGACATCTAACTTGTCTAAGTAATTTTTAACTTGTTCTTTCCCTATTGTAGCCTCTTATCCTACCTCAGTAGTAAAGGCCTCGATAGTACTCATCACCATGCATTTTTGACAGGTTTCCATGCCCCATTTGGGGCTTTTGTCCCACCTTCCCACCCGGTTTCCGTTGGCACCGAAGTTTGGCGCCGTCGGCCATTTTGAAAAAAAATTGTGCACTTTTGAATGGGGGAAGTGTTGTGCGTGGATACACTGAGAGCAGTTTAAAGTTTGGGTAAGGTTTATTGAAAAAAGGTGATTGAGTAAGGAGAGCTGTTAAAGGGCAGATTATTAAAGAAAAGAGATGATGGTATGCTGTAAAAGAATAGAAAATGTGATACATTGGAAGATTAGAGTGAGATACATTTGGGTAAGGTTTATTGAAAAAAGGGGATTGAATAAGGAGAGCTGTTGGTAAAGAATAGAGTGTCTGTGTTACTGAACACATGGAGAGCGAAACATCCTACCTCACCAACTGTTGGTAGTGAAATGATAGCTGGTTTGGACAGCACTCCTGGGAGCTAGCCCCTCCTTTTGGTGGACCAATCAGAGATGGTTTTACAGCTAGGTCACAGAATGTGCTTGTGGAACCAATCCTGTAGTCCCAAGATTTAGAGAGGATCTTTATCTTTACATTAAAAGCTATAAAAACAGGATTAAAAAGGAAATTTAGTAAGCACATGATGAAAAATGAATAAAAAGCATTAAATAATATTAAAAACCTGTTTAGTAAGCACATGGCCAAAAACTGGCTAAAAAAACATTAAAAGTAGGTTTAAAAAGAAAATTTACTAAGCACATGGTAAAAAAATGAATAAGAAAGCATTAAACAATATTAAAAACTAAGGCAAAGTCTGTGTGGCTTTTTATTCACTTTTTTATCATGTGCTTACTATTCAGTATCAGGGTAGGTTAAAAAAAAGAAAGGTTAAAAAAACAGGGCAAGAAAAGGAAATTCAGTAAGCACATAAAAAAGTGAATAAAAAAGCATTCAGTAACAGGGGAAAAAATAGAGAGCACATGGTTCAATTGGAGAGAGAAAGAGCTCTTTACCTTTCCTAAAAAAATGGGACTAGAAAAGGGGAAAAATAAAGAGCACATGGTTGCAGAGCCTGTTTAGTAAGCACATGATAAAAAAGTGAATAAAAAAACATTAAACAATATTAAAAACCTGTTGAGTAAAGACCTGGCCAAAAACTGGCTAAAAAAACATTTAAAAACAGTTTTAAAAAGAAAATTTAGGAAGCACATGATAAAAAAGCATTCAGTATCAGGGGAGATTAAAAGAAAGAACATGGGGAAGATAGAGAGCACATGGTTGAATCAGAGAGAGAGGATCTTTACCTTACATTAAAAGTCATAAAAACAGGATTAAAAAGGAAATTTACTAAGCACATGATAAAAAAAGTGAATAAAAAAGCATTAAACAATATTAAAAATTGTTTAGTAAGCACACGGGCAAATGCTGGCTAAAAAAACCATTAAAAGCAATAAAAAGGAAATTTCCTAAGCACATGATAAAAAGTAAATAAAAAAGCCTTCAGTATCAGGGTAGATTAAAAGAAAGAAGAGAGGAAAGATAGAGAGCACATGGTTGAATCGAAGAGAGAGAGATTTTTTACCTTGCCTGTCTTTCTGTAAAATGAGGCAGTCGCACAGTTTAGAAACTTTCAGACTTGTTACCCCCGCCTTTGGATCGGGCTAATCAGAGATTGTTTTATAATGGCAGTATAGAGTTTATTTTTCTGACACACCCAGCATTTTTCCCACCATGTATGTTTTTTAGAAGGGGGTTTTCATAAAAGTTAAAACCATACTCGTTTAGTAACCAACAATTTTTTAAAGTTTTTTTTCTAGGTTTTAGGCTAGCATTGATTGTTTTTTTTGTTTTGTTTTGTTTTTAGTAAGCCCAATATAAAAAACAAAGGCTTTTGCAGCTGATAGCTGTGATTAGAAAGAAGGCGGCTGCTTTTTTACCTGCTTTTTAACAAACACAAGTTAGTTACATTAAGTTTTGTAATGGAATAAAGCTCTGCTTTATATTGACTTGAAAAGACACATCCCTTTATTTACAGGGATGTTTCAATAAAATAGAGCAGGCAGAATTACCCCAGCTTTAAAACCCCAGGTTTTTAGTAACAGACAGTTTATATTTTCCTTATTTTGTTAACCCCTGGATCAGAGAGAAGAAGCTTGTTTTGTTTTTTTTACTTTTTAACGAAGAGAGGTGAAAGTCTTGTAAAGGAATAAACCCTTGAAAAGATACACTCCTTTATTTAGTCCCATTGACATAAGTGTTTTAATTAAAGGGAAGCCTGCAGAAACAGTTCAGGAATTAAAAACACAAAAAAGTTTTAGATTAACATGGTCAGTAAAAACAATGTGAAAAAAGAAGCCAATGTGCTCTGAAATAAGAAAGTCCAAGGCCTGCTTTTAAAACAAAATGATACCAAAGACTTGTACTAAAAAGAACATCTGGTTTTGGGTCTGGGCAAAAACAGATTAGGCCCAATCCACTCGGCCCTTCGGAGCTGTCGGTGTCCAGAACCTCCAAGTCCTCTGAAGAACCATCTCTCAGCTGCTGAAAAATTTATAGTAAGAAATACGTGTAAGGCATCTTTGTACTTTTTCATAACATGATTTAAAAACCTTTTACGCCATGTATCAAGAGATCCCTTCCGCATGCAGCTTTTAAAAACAACAAACAACAACAAATGCAATATGTCTCTGTGCAGGCTTGATCCAAAAGGCTCTAACCAACCAAGCCTAGTTTCCACTTTTTGTAGGACTCTTTTTTGAGTTTCAGATAATTGAAGATGTTCTGGGTTAGCTAGGTTGGTCGCTTGCCATACTTCCTATCTTTCTTCTGTAGTGGGATAGTTTGTTCTTGTGCCATTAATAATGTCTCTCTGAAAAACTGCTAGCTCTCTTGAACTGTTTTTCCCCTTAAACTTATTTCCCATGGGATCTTACCTACCAACTCCCTGAGTTTGCTAAAGTCTGCCTTCTTGAAATCCATTATCTATATTGTGCTGTTTTCCCCCCTACCATTCCCTAGAATAATTAACTGTATCATTTCATGATTACTTTCACTTAAGTTGCCTTCCACTTTCAAAATCTCAACCAGTTCTTCCCTATTTGTCAAAATCAAATCTTGAACAGACTCTCCCCTAGTAGTTTTCTCTGCCTTCTGAACTAAAAAATTGTCTTCAATACATTCTGAGAACTTGGTGGATAATCTGTGCCTGTCTGTATTATTTTCCCAACAGATGTGTGGGTAATTGAAGTCCCCCATCACCACCAAGTCCTGTGATTTGGATGATTTTGTTAGTTGTTTAAAAAAAAGCCTCATCCACCTCTTTTTCCTGGTTAGGTGGTCTGTAATAGACCCCTACCATGACATCACCCTTGTTTTTTATCCCTTTGTCCTTACAGACAGTCTTTCAACAAGTCTGTCTCCTATTTCCATCTTAACCTCAGTCCAAGTGTATTCATTTGTAATATATAAGGCAACATGTCCTCCCATTTTTCCATGCCTGTCCTTCCTGAGCAAGCTGTACCCTTCTCTACCAATATTCCAGTCCTGCATATTATCCCATCAAGTCTCTGTGATGCCAACTATGTCATAGTTGTGTTTATTAACCAGCATTTCAAGTTCTTCCTGCTTATTCCCCATAGTACACAGTAGGGCTGTCAAGCGATTAAAAAAATTAATTGTGATTAATTGTGCTGTTAAATAATAGAATATCATTTATTTAAATATTTTGGATGTTTTCTACCTTTTTAAATATATTGATTTCAATTACAAAACGGAATACAAAGTGTACAGTGCTCACTTTATATTATAATTTTTATTACAAAAATTTGCACTGTAAAAAAGATAAACAAAAGAAATAGTATTTTTCACCTCATACAAGTTCTGTTGTGCAATCTCTTTATCGTCAAAGTGCAACTTAAAAATGTAGACTTCTTTGTTACATAACTGCACTAAAAAAAACCCATGTAAAACTTCAGAGCCTACAAATCCACTGAGACCTACTTCTTGTTCAGCCAATCTCTCAAACAAAAAAGTTTATTTATATTTGTGGGAGATAATGCTGCCCACTTCTTGTTTACAATGTCACCTGAAAGTGAGAACAGGCCTTCACATGGCACTGTTGTAGCTGGTGTCGCAAGATATTTACATGCCAGATGTGCTAAACATTCATATGTCACTTCATGCTTTGACCACCATTCCAGAGGACATAGGTTCATACTGGTGACTCGTTCTGCTTGATAACTATTCAAAGCAGTGCAGACGACGTATGTTCATTTTCATCATCTGAGTCAGATGCCATCAGTGGTTTGGGTTCTGTAGTTTGCATTGGAGTGTTGCTGTTTTAAGACTTCTGACAGCCTCTTTCACATCTCATCCCTCTCGGATTTTGGAAGACACCCAGATTCTTAAACCTTTGGTCGAGTGCTGCAGCTATCTTTAGAAATCTCACATTGGTACCTTCCTTATATTTTGTCAAATTTACAGTGAAAGTGTTCTTAAGTCGAACAACATCTGCTGGGTCATCATCCGAGACTACTATAATATGAAATATATGGTAGAATGTGGATAAAACACAGAGCAGGAGACATAAAATTCTCCCTCAAGTAGTTCAGTCACAAATTTAATTCATGCATTATTTTTTTAACGAGCATGTTCTCTGGAATGGTGGCCGAAGCTTGAAGGAGCATACGAATGTTTAGCATATCTGGCATGTAAATACTTAGCAACACTGGCTACAAAAGTGCCAGGCGAATGCCTGTTCTCACTTTCAGGTGACATTGTAATAAGAATCTGGCAGCAGCATCTCTCGTAAATATAAACAAACTTATTTGTCTTAGCGATTGGCTGAACAAGAAGTAGGACTGAGTGGACTTGTAGGCTCTGAAGTTTTACATTGTTTTATTTTTGAATGCAGTATTTTTGTACATTTGTAAGTTCAATTTTCATGATAAAGAGATTGCACTACAATACTTGTATGAGATGAATTGAAAAATACATTTTTTTACAGTGCAAATATTTGTAATCAAAAATAAATGTAAAGTGAACACTGTACACTTTTTGTATTCTGTGTTGTAATTGAAATTAATATATTTGAAAATGTAGTAAACATCCAAAAATATTTAAAATAAATGGTATTCTGTTGTTGTTTAACAGCGCGATTAATTGCGATTTATTTTTTAATTGCTTGACAGCCCTATTAAAAATGTAGAAAAACATCCAAAAATATTTATAATAAATTTCCCTTGGTATTATATTATTGTTTAATAATGTGATTTAAAACCATGATTAAACACAATTTTTTCCAATTAATTTTGAGTTAATCGTGAGTTAACTGCGATTAAATGACAGCACTAGTACACAGACATCTAAGATACTGATTTGATTTCCTCTCTCCCCCCCCCCATGTTTTCTCTTGTCATATCCCTGCTACAACAGCCCATGCTTCTCCCAGGTCTCCTTTGGTCTTTTTTCACCAGCCTCCATCAAACAGTTTAAAGCTCTCCTAACTAGATTAGCTAGTCTGTATCCAGACATGCTCTTCTCCTTCCTCGATAGGTGGACACCATCTCTGCTTAGCAGTCCTAGTTCCCGGAACAGCATCCTGTAGTCAAGGAAGCCAAAGCCCTCCTATCAAAACCATCCTCACAGCCAGGCATTCATCACCAGGGTGCATCTCTCTCTCCCTACCCTTGACCAGAAGGATTGAAGAGAACAATACTTGCACCCCCAGCTCCTTCACCCTTATTCTCAAAGCCCTGTATTCGCTTCTGATAGGCTCAGGGTCATACCTTGCAGTATCATTTAGTGCCCACATGGATGAGTACAATGGGGTATTAGTCAGAGGGCTGGATGATCCTTGACAATCCCTTTGTAAAGTCTCCTATATGGGCCCCTGGCAGGCAGCATACCTCCCAAGATGCCTTGTCAGGCTGACAGATGGGTGTCTCTGACCCCTCAGAAGAAAGTAACCAACCACCGCTACCTATGTTTCCTCGTGGGAGTGGTGGCTGTGATCTTCCCAGCCTTGGAGGTACATGGTTTCTCCTTCTCCTCCTTTATGGGTGATTCCTTATTGCTCGTTGCTGGGCATCATAACGGTTCTTCATCACTGTGATGGGTGGGTTGGGAATAGGGGTGGAGCACTGCTTGCTGCCAGAAGTAACCAGCAGCCACTGTCCTCCCTGTGACTGAGCCATATCCTCCTCACCCAGTGGTATGACAGAAGTCCTCTCTAGCTGGATAGCTTCCTTAGCCTTAAACATCTCCATATGAATACTCCCAATGAATTCCTCATGGGCACAGATGCTCCTCAGCCTAGCCACCTCCTCCTGTAGCTCTCCCACCTGCTTCCTGAGAGATTTCACCAGCATACACCTTTCACACTGGAGAGTCCCCCCCAGACTGTCTTTCTGAGAATGGGAAATGCCAGCCACAATCTCTGCAGATCCATACCAGGATCTAGGTAGAGGCATCCATGGCCAGGTTCTCTGTCTGGATCCAGGTACAGATGGAGGAGACAGGAACAGTGTTGGCACTGACTCTTACTAACCATAGCGATTATATTATGACTCCCTCTCAATATCCCTGTTTGCAGTCCCCTATTCGCTAGCTTCCCTTGGTTCCTTAGCCTCTGGCTTTTAAGGCTTTCTCTCCTAGGTCAGCCCTACCCCCTCATTAATCACTCAGGGGGAGGGTGATCACAAGGCTGATTGAGGCTGATCAAAGATGATCAAGGATAATCCAGGGAACAAAGGCTCAAACAGTCCCCAAACACACAATCCCAACTGACCCTGTAACTTTAAATAACCTGAAAAGAGAGAAAAACACACACAGCCAAACAAACTCACTCACCCCAACATTCCTACACACACGTTCATTCAGCAGGGGGATCACCTTCTCTCCCTCTCTTTGCATGTGTTCTTATTGAATTTCATCCTATTTAATTCAGATAGTTTCTCCAGTTTGTCAAGATCATTCCGATGTCTAATTCTAGCTTCCAAAGCTCTTGCAACCCCTCTCAGCTGCTATCATCCACAAACTTTATGAGTGTGCTCCATATACCATTATCCAAATCATTTATGAAGATATTGAATAGAACCAGACCCAAGACAAATCCCTGCAGGACCCCATTCGATATGCCCTTCTAGCTTGATTGTGAACCATTGATAACTACTGTTTTACTATGGTTTTCCAGCCAGTTGTGCACCCACCTTATAGTAAGTTCATCTAGGCTATATTTATCTGGTTTGTTTATGAGAAGGTCATGTGAAACAGTATCAGAAAACCTTTGTAAGGGCACGTCTACACTGGCAAAGTTACAGCACTGGCAGTTCTTCTTCGAATGGTGTCCCTGTGGGTGCTCCACTCTAGGTGTCGGTGCATCCCTGTGTCAGTGCATCTCCGGAGATCGGAGATTTCTCGCAGCAGTACTCGGTCGGGGGAAGGGCGTGCACAGGAGTCATCTCATGCAGCTGTTGGCACCTCCTGCAGCACACGCTCACCCAGCCGTCCCTCAGTTCTTTCTCAACCAGCCTCGGCTGCAGACAGAGCTCCACAGCAGTGCTCTCTTTGATACTTTCTATATATGTAAAAAAAAAAAAAGTTAGTTACATAGTAACTTCTTTTTAGTCTATACTGAGTTACATTGTTTAGTTTGTCTTAGTCTACACATAGTTACATAGTTTAGTTAGTTTCTCTTAAAGAAACAGTCGTGCCAGGCTCAACAGGATTTAAAAAATGTGACTCCTGCCCTGAACCGATGCTGGTCTCTGAAGGCCACACATCCTGCATTCGCTGTCTGGGAGAAACTCATATCTCCCAGAAATGCATACGTTGCACCAGCTTAACAACAAGAGCAAGATGTGACAGGGATCTCTGCTTGAAAATGCTTCTGCTGGAGAAATCCCTCCAACCTCTGCAAGAGACGTCCTCCGGGGAGTCTCATAAACCGAGATCCCTGAGCTCTGATAAGGCTCCGACTTCCAAAACTGTCAGGAAGCAAGCCTTGACCTCTCCAGCAAGGGTCTCTCAGAAAAAGAAAGTTTTCCCAGCGAGGTCATTACCCTCAGTGCTCCACTCATTCAGAGTGAGCACTTATGAGGCACCGGGCTCCTCCGGCAGCATCCCTCAGCGGACCCCTGCTGAGCCCCAGCACACAGCACCGGAGTTGAGATGTCAATGTCCTCCATGGCACCGAGTACCCCGGTGCAGAGCGTGGCACAGGCAGCAACACCGCGATCAATGCTGCCGCCACTGGCACCGACCCAAGACTTTCTGCCGCCTAATAAGCCAAATCCAGCACCAGCAGCGGTCCAACGGTTGACCGGAACCCCAAGGCGGGACCAGCACAACTCCTGCGTCCTGCTGACATAGCAGTTTCTTCGGCACCGCAGTCACCACTGCTCAGCACTGAACACTCCTCGAGCTACATAGCACGGTACCATCCTTCATCTCCTGCACCACTCTCCATGCATAGTGGTGAGGGAGGAGACATGCAGGACAATGGCTTCTCCTCTCAATGTTCATCCCCAACACAGATGAGACCTGCATGGAATGTTGTGAAGCCTGAGCCTCACCCCTCCGAGCATTCACAGCCCAGGTATGCACAGCACTGGTCTTACCCATTACCACCTTACCCCATGCAATGGCCACAATGGGGTCCTTGGCCCACATTCCAGAACCCCTATTCTGGCCCCCCTTCCCCAGCCAAAAGAGGTTCCAGAGTACACCCATCATTACCACACAGAGAAACCTCTGACCCCCCTCCCCGCCCCCCAGACAAAGATAGAAGAGGAAGAGATACTATCTCAGGCAGACCTGGGTGATTCACCACCTGCCCCACGCTCGTCTTCTGCACCAGACAAAGCGGTGACCCCATCTACTGCTACGACACCAGATGACCTGAAACAGTTCCACGAACTTTTCAAAAGAGTAGCAAACAGCCAAGAAATTGCCTTACATAAGGTGTAGGAGAAACAACATAAGTTGTTAAAAATCTTACAACCAGCATCATCGACCAAGATTGCCCTCCCCATGGATGAGGCTATAATGGAGCCTGCGGAGTAATATGTCAAACACCGGCATCAGCACCACCCACCAACAAAAGGGCTGACAGAAAATACTTCATGGAATTTTCAGGTCATGGAATTTTTGTTTTCACACCGTCAAGCCTGTTCTCTGGTAGTAGAGGCTGCTAGTCAGCTCAGTAAACAGCCTCATTTCCGCTCCTCACTGCAAGATAAAGAACACAAGAGACTGGACCTCTTTGGGCGAAAAGTTTACTCATTAGCCACCCTTCTGCTTAGATTTGCCAACTATTCTGCTCTACTAGCAAATTACGACTACTCTAACTATAGTAAAATACAAGAGCTTGTGGAGGACCTCCCTGAGCATAAACGTCCTCAACTCAACACCATTATCAATGAGGGTCAGTTAATAGCCTGCACAGCGCTGCAAGCCTCAATGGATGTAGCGGACACAGCTGCCCGAACAACCGCAATAGCTGTGTTTATGAGAAGAACATCGTGGTTGCAGGCTTTGGGAATTATCCGAAAGAACTATAGCTAAAAGTGGAGGACCTCCCCTTCGATAGGGATAAACTGTTCTTGTCTCAAACAGACGACGTCCTCCATACCATGAAGGCCTCCCAAGCGATGCTGCATACACTAGGCATACACCCACCGCCTAACAAACACCCTTGCTTTACACCATACCAGAGTTCACAAGACACCTCGTTTAACCATCAACAACCAACATACTTCACTCAGAACAGACCCAAACAACGGGCTCAGAGACGACGAGCTCCACAGAACCAGGCCTCATCCATCTACATCTAAGCCACAACTTTGAAGACTTGGTCGACGGTATGCACGACCTCCCCACACCTCTAGCGCTAATAGATACCCCATACCACAATTTAGGTCATTGCCTACACCCATTTTACCGTGCCTGGGCTGTGATAACCACAGATCAATGGGTTTTGGAGATCATACAATCTGGCTACACCATTCCTTTCACATCTATACCCCCTACACTCCCCCCTTCCCCATCCCTCTTCAGGGACCCCTCTCAAGAGCACCTTCTGCAACAGGAAATAGACCACCTCCCACTGCTGGATGCTGTAGAACCAGTACCACATCAATACCGAGGGAGGGGTTTTTATTCCAAATATTTCCTGACAGAGAAGAAAGGAGGGGGATGGAGACCAATCATAGATCTCTGAAAACTCGTATGCAACCACAATAGACCTGTTTCACCAGCTAGGTCTACAGAAAAAGAAATCTACCCTGCAACCAACCCAGCAAATGGAGTTTATTTGAGCCGACGTAGACTCCATAGAAGCTAAGGCAATATTGCCAAACCACAGATTCACTACATTGGTTATTTCCACGGTGACCATCAGCCCACAAACTTGAGTGATGACATGCCTTCAGATTCTGGGACATATGGCAGCTACGACTTTCGTAGTAAAGTATGCCAAACTCCATATGCACTGTCTGCAGCACAGGTTGAGCATGGTCTATGCACCTAGCAAACACTCTCTCAACAGATGTGTGACACTACCACCAAGGGTTATCCTCTCCCTACAATGGTGGACAAAGCCAGGGAATGTATACTCCGGGATTCCCTTTCAACAAGACCCCCTATCGGTGACTATTATGACAGATACCTCCCTGATAGCTTGGGGCGCTCACTTGGGTCACTACAATGTACAAGGCAAATGGTCTGCGACAGAAACCCAACTACATATCAATCTCCTGGAACTCCGCGTGGTACACAATGCATGCTGACACTTCCTCCCCCTCATATAAGAAACCTCAGTCTCTATTCTCACCGACAATGTGGTGTGCATGTTTTACGTCAATCGCCAAGGAGGAGCCAAGTCTCACTTGCTATGCATAGAAGCCATGAATTTATGGAACTTCTATATCCACAACAATATAAACATCATAGCATCATACCTACCAGGGTGCCAAAACAGCCGACAACCTCAGCAGGCACTTCTCAAAGGAACATGAGTGGGAAATCCATGACAGTGTTCTTGACACAATATTCCAAAAATGGGGTCACCCAGTAATCAACCTTTTCGCCTCAGCAACAAATCACAAATGTCCACTATTTTGCTCCAGGGCAGGCCTGGCACAGGGGTTATTAGGGGATGCCTTCCTCATCCTGTGGAACATGTCCCTCATGTACGCCTTCCCGCTGATCCCACTGATCCCACGGGTCATCCGCAAGATACAACTCAACAAAGCATACATCATTCTCATTGTCCCCACATGGCCCAGACAGACTTGGTTTCCATACCCCTCATGTCTAGCAGTCTGTGCCCCACAACTGCTGCCTTTCCAGACGGATCTCCTCTCCCAGAACAAGGGCCTGACGCTCCATCCAGACCCAGCTAAACTCCATCTCAAAGCGTGGGTCCTCTCTGGATCCAACATGGGGAATTGAACTGTTCAGAGAAATTAAAACAGGTATTACTAAATAGCCGTCACCTCACCACTAGAAATACTTACCACCACAAGTGGAGAAGATTCTCCCTTTGGTGTCAGCAAAAACAGCTGGATGCAACCAAGGCGCCTCTCCTATGATCCTAGACTACCTACTAGAACTGAAGGAAACAGGGTTCAGTGAAATTGGAGCATTGATGGCTGAACCACTGTACACTGTATTTACCAAAGACAAAATTATGTTACATGCTCACCCAAAATTCTTGCCCAAAGTGACTACAAATTTTCATATTAACCAAACCATACACTTACCTGCCTTCTATCCCAAGCCACATAACAACTCTCGAGAAGCAAAGTTGCACATGCTAGATGACAGATGGGCTGTAGCCTTCTACTTGGACAGAACTAAACCATTCTGCAAGTCACCAAGACTATTTGTCTCTACAACAGAGCGCTCCATGGGCTCTACAGTATCGACTCAGGGACCCTCCAAATGGGTCTCTACCTGTATTCAAACTTGCTACCACCTGCATCACAAAGAACCCCCCTTGGCATCAGATCCCACTCAATGCGAGCCATGGTGACATAGATTGCATTCTTGAACAATGTCCCCTTAATAAATATTTGTAGAGCTGTAACCTGGACATCGGAGCACACTTTTGCAAAGCATTACACTATCACCCAAGGCCTTGTCTCAGACTCTATTGTTGGCCTTACAGTGCTCTCATCACACACTTATACATAACTCCAAACCCCTACCACCCCTGGTGGGGTACTGCTCTACAAGCACCTAGAGTGGAGCACCCACAGGGACACCACTCGAAGAAGAAGTTGTTACTCACCTTGTGCAGTAACGATGGTTCTTTGAGATGTGTGTCCCTGTGGGTGCTCCACTATCCACCCTCCTCCCCTCTACTTCGGAGTTCACACAGCTAAGCTCTGCGGTAGAGAAGGGATGGTCGGGGGAGTGCGTGCTGCAGGAGGTGCCAACAGCTGCACGAGATAACTCCTGTGCGCACCCTTCCCCCGACCGAGTACTACTGCGAGAAATCTTCAGCACAGGGACACACCGACACCTAGAGTGGAGCACCCACAGGGACACACATCTCGAAGAACCATCGTTACTGCACAAGGTGAGTAATTTCTTACAGCGCCGCTCAGAGAGCGCCAAAGGAAAACCACTTTTGTGTGTTCACACTGACAGCTGCCTGCGTAATAGCATGTTTGCGCTTGCGGCGCTATTCAGAGCGGTGTACTCTGGGCAGCTATCCCACAGAGCACCTCTTTCTCTTTTGCCGCTAAGACTTGTGGGAAGGCAGAAGGGGTCGCAGGGCATCCTGGGTCCTGTCCCAATGCCCCATGATGCATTGCTTCGCATCCCAGCAATCCCTGTGCTTCCATTCGCATTTGACGCCATCTTTCAATGGTTTATGTACTGCACACCCTGTCCTGCCTCTTTCTGGCTGCAGGAATGAATCCCGAGCTGTTGAGAAGAATGCTGTTCACATTGACGAACACGTCACAAGTGGCAGTGGAGTTATTCCTTAAACTACAAAGGCAAGAGGAGTGTGACATTGGTCTCGCCCCGCCTACCAGCTACGACTTGAGATTTCTTGTGGCATTCACAGAGGTGCTGACCACTGTGGAACGCTACTTTGGGCCTCGGGAAACAAGCACTGAGTGGTGGGATCACATCATGATGCCCGTTTGGGATGACGAGCAGTGACTGCAGAACTTTCGCATGAGGAAAGCCACATTCATGGGACTGTGTGATGAGCTCGCACCAGCCCTGTGGCACAAGGACATGAAAAGGAGAGCTGTCCTGCCATTGGAGAAGCATGTGGTGATTGCACTGTGTGGAAGCTGGCTACTCCAGACTGCTACCGATCAGTCGCTAACCAGTTCAGAGTGGGAAAGTCGACCGTTGGACTCGTGTTGATGCAAGTGTGCAGAGCCATCGATCGCATCATGCTTTGAAAGACTGTGACTCTAGGCAACATGCATGAGATTGTGCCTGGCTTTGCACAAATGGGCTTCCCTAACTGCGGAGGGGCGATAGATGGTATGCATATTCCAGTTCTGGCACCAGACCACCTAGCCACCAAGTACATTAATTGCAAGGGGAATTTCTCCGTGGTTCTCCAGGTGCTTGTGGATCACAGTGGGCGTTTCATGGACATTAAAGCAGGGTGGTCTGGAAAGGTGCATGACACACACATCTTTTAGAATACTGGCCTGTTCAAGAAGTTGCAAGCAGGGACTTTCTTCCCGACCAGAAGATCACCGTGGGGGAAGTTGAAATGCCCATTGTGATCCTGGGAGACCCCGCATACCCCTTAGTGCTGTGGCTCATGAAGCCATACACGGGGCAACTTGACAGCAGCAAGGAGCGGTTAGACAACAGGCTGAGCAAGTGCAGAATGACAGTGGAGTGTGCATTCAGCCATTTACAGCGATGCCTGTATGGGAAGGTGGACATGGCCAATGATAATATTCCTATGCTTATAGCCGCGTGCTGTGCGCTCCATGATATTTGTGAAGGGAAGGGTGAAAGCTTCACTCAGGGCTGGACCTCAGAGTCTCAGCGCCTGGAGGCTGAGACTGAACAACTGGAGACCAGGGCTATTAGAGGGGCACAGCGTGGGGCCATAAGGATTAGGGATGCTTTGAGGCATCAATTTGAAGCTGAAAGCCCCTAATATTTGTTGCTATGCTCGGATTGCAGTGCTTGTAATGTTAGGAGGTGATTGGTGCACATTATGCAAGAAGGGGCCTTAGCATAGCTATATATATGTTGCTTTGCAGTACTCTTTTTGCTTTCACTTAATAGAATGATTGCTTTCAAACAACCACAATTCTTTTATTGAAAGACAACAACCAGACGAGAGAGTCAAAGGAAAAAATTAATCAGCAGGGAGGGGGATGGGGGAATGGAAGGAATGGAGAAATGGAAGGTCTCAAGAGGAGGAGGGGTCCCGGGACAGCTACAGATTTGTGTATGTCCAGGGATCATACTCAACCTTCTCCTTTGGAGTATGATGCAGCAGGCGCTGTACTTCAGCAGGGCCAAACTGCAGATGGACAGGTGTTGAGTGCAGTGGGTTTTGGAAGTCCACACTGCTGGACTGTGAGGAGGGAGGAGTAGAATGCTGCAGGTAGAGAGTGAAGTCAGGAGATTGATAAGAGTGTGTTGGCGGTGTGGGGGGATACATGGGAAAAAGTTTTGCTACAGCGGCTACAGGGGAGGGCGGGCGCGGAAGCTTCTCAGTTTGAAGAGCCAGTATATCGCCTGGAGCATGTCTCCTTGGCGCTCCATAACTGTAAGAGCCGCTCCGTGGCTTCTTTCTGGTGTGCCATGTTCAATCCTTTCGTTCCCTCTTCTCGCTGTCCCACCACTCTTTCAATTCCTTTTTCTCGGCGGCGGAGTGTGTTAACCTCACGCATAAAGTCCTCCTTAGTTCTTAGCTGATTTCGAATTCTTCGCAACCGTTCTGCCACTGATATGGGAGGCTGGCCTCCCAAGGTCATCTCTGTGAAGTTTAAATGCAACATTTTACAGAAGCAGTATTGTTTGCAACACAGACAACACTGTTTCAGTGCTTTAAAACACAACCAGTACTCACACACCTGGCACAAACTGGCTGACCCCAGGCAAGCACACATAAGCCACAAGACCCCCCCCCAAATGGTGAATAGCCACAGGGGCAGGCTAAATCACTGTTCCCGGACTCTGCTGTCCACTTGGCATGTGTCTCTTGGGCACTTGGAGAGAGCCAGCACTGGGGGGGGGGGCTGATAATCATTCCTGTCCCCACACTTTCCACAGGAGGTGATCATTTTCAAACATATCTCGCTGTTGAGGGTGAGCAGGGAATCAAGGGAGGGTCTTCTCCAAGCCTGTGGCTTCTGCCCTGGGCCCTATGCGGCTAGCCTGTGTGCAGCTATGGTCTCTTCCCCGCCCCGCCCTGGTGATGGCACAGTGGCATAGAAAAGTTACCGTTAATGGGGCAAGAAACAAAGCAGCTCTGCCGAGGAACTTGCGGGAACAGATTTCCTCGTATCTCCACGAGAGTTTCCTGGAGATCTCTGAGGGAGATTCCCATGAATAAGGGAGTGATCAACAGCCTGTTCTGTTGCTCAAACTAGGCATGAGGTGGGAGACAACCCTGCTTTCTGCAACTTTCCTGCCCCCAACAACTTGCTTCAGCCATTCCCAAAATCAGATCCATTTACCAGAGGCCTCCTCTCAGGTTTGCGCTTCACCAATATCCGCCTGCTGTAACTGTTCTGGGCTCCTCCGGGGTAGAAAAGAGTTCCTGACTGCATGCATCTCTCGCCTCCGAGTCATCCTCTGCCTCTGGTTCCCCCATCCCCCTCTTCATCCAAGATTGCCTCCTCCTGGCTCGGTCCACTCTCGACTGACAATGAAGCTAACCAAGTATCCAAAGGGGACTTTGCAGTGGAGGTGGGGTCACCACCGAGTATCGCGTCCAGCTCTTTGTAGAACTAGCAGCTTGTGGGCGCAGCACCAGAGCGGCGGTTTGCCTCTCGCGCCTTGTGGTAGGCGTTGCGCAGCTCCTTCACTTTGACTCTGCACTGCAATGTGTCCCGGTCATGGTCCTTTTTTATCATGCATCTAGAAATCTGTCCATAGGTATCAAAATTCCGACAGCTTGTGACTGCATTGCCTCCTCTCCCCAAATACTGATGAGGTCCAGCACTTGGCATTGCTCCAAGCAGGGGATCGCCTGATGCGTGGAGCAGGCATGGCCACCTGGAAAGATGCACTGAGACCACTCCACGCATCACCAAGCAAACAGGAAGGGGACTTTCAAATTTGCAAAGGAATGTACGAGGTGGGGCTGACAGTTGGTCACCTGAGGGCAGGGCAGTAGAGTTCAAATGGATGGCCAGAGAGGTGAGAACAGGCATTGTGGAATACCTCCCAGAGGCCAGTCGCAGCTCTGTAATCGCCACGGTGTCCACACTGGCACTGCAGCGCTGTAACCATGGTGCAGAAAGCTGTACGCCTCTCGTTGGGGTGGGTTTTTTTAGAGCGCTGCATCTGCGCAGTCTCTGTGCACTAAATGGCTTGGCAGTGTGTACACCTCGGGAGTTACAGCACTCGAAGCTGCTTTACTGCACACAAACTTGTCAGTGTAGACCGGGCCCCAAATTGAGATATATCACATCTACTCATTCCCCCTATCCACAAGGCTTCTTACCCTGTCAAAAAAGGATATTTGGTTGTTTTCTGAGTGCTACTTATCACCTCATTCTCTTCTAGGTGTTTGCAAATTGATTGCTTAATTATTTACTCCCTTATCTTTCCAGGTACCAAAGTTAAGATGACTAGTCTCTCATACCCTGGGTTGTCCTTATTCCCCTTTTTATAGATAGTACTATATTTTCCTTTTGCAGTCCTCAGGTATCTCCCATCCTCCACAAGTTCTCGGAGATCTCGTTAGCCAGTTCCTTAAGTATTCCAGGATGTATTTCATCAGGTCCTGCTGACTTGAAGACATCTAACTTGTCTAAGTAATTCTTAACTTGTTCTTTTCCTATTTTAGACTCTGATCCTACCCCATTGAAACTGATGTTCACTGTTAGTCGTCTGATCACTGTTAGGTTTTTTTGGTAAAAACTGAAACAAAAAGGGCATTTAACACTTCAGCCATTGCTGCATTTTCTGTTATTGTCTTTTCCTCCTTACTAAGTAATCAGCCTACCTTGTCCTTGTTCTTCCTCTTGTTTCTCATGCATTTGTGTAATGCTTTCTTGTTACCCTTTATATCACAAGCTAGTGTAATCTCGTTTGAGTTTCGGGTCATTGAAGATCTGCTGGTTAAGCCAGAGTGGCCTTTTACATACTTTCTGTCTTTCCTATGAATTGATATAGTTTGCTCTTGTCCCCTTAATAATGTCTCTTTAAAAAACTGCCAACTTTCCTGAACCTTTTTTTTCCCTTAGACTAGCTTCCCCTGGAATCTTATCTACCAGGTCTCTGAGTTTCCTAAAGTCTGCCTTCGTGAAGTCCATTGTCTTTATTCTGTTTTTCCATTTTACCATTCCTTAAAATCATGAGCTCTGTCATTTAATGATCAGTTTCATCCAAGCTGCCTTCCACCCTCAATTTCTCAACTACAGTAAAGGTTGTGTTATCCAGCACTTAATCAACCAGAAAGCTCTATTAACCTACATTTCTGATATCTCCCAATACAAATCTTCAATCTAGTGACCTGGACTAGTGTACTGTCCAGGAGGTTATGCAATTGCACATTCTGCACTCCCCTTTTATGAAAATGAGGCAGAAGACAAGTAAGCAAGCTGATATCAGGGATTTATTCAGAAAAGCAGCTTCCAGGATGCGTCCTAAGGTTATTGCAGATTCAGCCCAATCTTCTACACCTTCTACATCTACAACGGTAATTGATGTTGATAATGATGACCCTGAGGCACTGCAAGATCCTGAAGTGCCGTCTGAATCATCAAAGAAAGATTAAATTGCTTTCAGTTTAGGTGTAAGAATCTGAAGTGCCTTGCAAAATCTGAGAGGGATGGGGTATGGAGCGTGCTTTCAGAAGTCTTTAAAAGAGCAACACTCCGCTGCATAACCTACAGAACCCGAACCACCAAAAAAGAAAATCAATCTTTTGCTGGTGACATCATACTCAGATAATGAAAATGACCATGTGTCAGTCCACACTGTTTTGGATTGTTATCGAGCAGAACCTGTCATCAGCATGGACGCATGTCCCCTGGAATGGTGGTTGAAGCATGAAGGGACACATGAACCTTTAGCGCATCTAGCACGTAAATATCTTACAATGCCAGCTACAATAGTGCCATGCAAACACCTGTTCTCACTTTCAGGTGACATTGTAAACAAGAAGTGGGCAGCATTATCTCCTGCAAATGTAACCAACCTTGTTTGTCTGAGCGATTGGCTGAACAAGAAGTAGGACTGAGTGGACTTGTAGGCTCTAAAGTTTTACATTGTTTTATTTTTGAATTCAAGTTTTTTTCCATAATTCTATGTTTGTAAATTCAACTTTCATGGTAAAGAGATTGCACTACAGTACTTGTATTAAGTGATTTGAAAAATACTATTTCTTTTGTTTTTTCACAGTGCAGGTTCTTATAATAAAAAATAGATATAAAGCGAGCACTGTACACTTTGTATTCTGTTTTGTAATTGAAATTAATATATTTTAAAATGTAGAAAATATCCAATATATTTAAATAAAGAGTATTCTATTATTGTTTAATAGTGCGATTAAGCGCAATTAATTTTTTTAATCTCTTGACAGCCCTATCCAAAATTAAAGGCTACTTTTGAAATTTTTAATACCTTGTACTCCACTAGCACAGATGGGAAATAATTTTGATATTTGAAAAGAATTGAAACATATACAGTGTATGCCGGTTATTAACAATCATGGTATTGACAACTTCTGGTTACTAATATGCCACTTACTGAATTTTTTTTTTTTTTTTTTTTTTGCGATGCAGCCCCATGGGGCCCTAGCACCACAACTTGTTGTGAAAAGCTCCTGCAACAGGGAATTTTCTGGGGCTGGAGCCAGGGAAGGAAGCAGCCTGTAGCTAATGCTCAGCATGTCCCATCACTTTGGTCCCTGGCTGCAGCACTGCAAACTTGCTGCTGCGTTACAATCAGGAAGGGAAGGGTTGGGACGCGTGAAGCTTGGGTCCCTGGTGCCAGGGCAGAGTGCACCTCAGAAAGTGTAGGGAGAGGTACCATGTAGCCCTGCAGGCACCCAGAACACCTGCTTCCTGTGTAAAGCTCCAGCTCTGGGCTGCAGTCTCCCACCCCACTGCTACTCTCCCTGCAGACTTCCCTCCCAACCTGCAGTACCAGGACTCTGAAAAACCAGGGGGGCTGCAGCCCAGTCACCAATGCTTTCCATAGGGAGCAGGAGTACTAAGGACCCACAAGGCTGCATGGGACCTCCCCCTGTACTCTCCAGGGCTTGATATACCTCAGCAATTCCTTCCCTGGCTGCACTGCCAAAGAAGGAAGTGCTGTGATGTGCCAAGCACAGGCCACGGGCTAGTTTCTAGGGATGCAAGTAGGGAAAGCATATCTTAGTGCTTCCTTCTTTGGCTGCAGCCCCACAAACCTCACTTATTGGTAACTGTTGAATAATGGCATCTAAAATATGAGCATCACAGACTTCAGCAATTCGTAGTTTGTGTTGAACTCCTTTTTTAAAGAAAAATTTGAAAATGCTTGTCTGATCTGGGATTTTTGGAGGGGAAGGTTTGAGCTTTCAAATCAAGCTATTCCATAAATTAAAGGTTCAGTCATGAGAAGCAAGAGGGTTTGTGTTGGTGTGCTTCCGTGTGCATTAACAGAGCTATGCCAGCAAAAGCATTTGGGAAAAGAGGCAAGACTACTCCCATTTTCACCACTTGCATCAGGGGCAGGCGGGGATATCGCTGCTTACATGACCATGAATCACAACCACCCTAACATTACAAACGCAGTGCAAGACTATGGCAGATGAGTTTAAGAAATTTCAGGAGTTTTCTTTCCTGAGCAAAAAAAACCTTTTATGTAGTAGCTACAACATATAAATACATAGTATTACCTTAGACCCCTGTAATTTGACTCTTGGTCATTGTCATTAGATTTTGTAATGTACTGGGTCAAACACAACCCTGGCATTGGTTGCACTTTTATAAAACCGTGGTCTCTATTCCTTGCTTCTGAACAAAAGTCTTGAATGGACTTAGGTAACAGATCCCCTTCATTACTTCTCCATAGAGATAAAAGGTTATTTTACCTCTCACAGATTAGCGCTCTGTAAATAACCCCAAAACAGTCTTAAGATCAGAAGAAGTTTAAATAAACACGGTTTATTAGGAAAAGTAAGAGAGATGCTCATCAAGAATAATATATATGGTATGAAAGCATGTCTTTGTATAGGTAAAACTAATCTTCACTGGTACATACTTAGAGGTAGTAAGAGAAATCGGACAATCAAATGCTTACATCTTTAGCTTGGTATGTCAGTCACTCATGGTCTGTCAAAGCTTGAGCATCACTGACAAGATGTAGGTTCTATCTGTCAGTTTGAATCCCACCCTTGTATTGAGCTTTTCTATTTTGTCAGTGAGATTCCTTTTCATATATTCGTTTGTCTTTGACGTAAAGATGTTTGCTGTATTATCATATTGATTATAGTGTTCTTAGGCTTTATTCACTTCAGGTGCTGTAATGTCTACGCCCAGTCATTTATCTGCTCGTAAACAAAATTTCTGCCCTTTTAATAAACATACTTATTTTGCTTTTCCTATCTGAATACTCAGTTGTGTGTTCCAATTTTATTCAAATCTCATCCTTCATGTTTGTGAAATAGTGAGCTTTTCAGACTTATGTGAGAATATTTGCAATGAACCTCTTCCAGAGAAGAGACAATTCTGTGACAACTCTGTCATTTGATAGCTTAGTCTACCAGGTTGCATATCTTGGATTTTCCCTGGAAAAAGGACACTTTCCTGGCTTCAAAGCTGAGTTGCATTCCCAAGTGAATCCATTATAACATACATCTGATCTTTATGTTTTAACAGGTAACCCTGCACAGCCCACCTCGCTCCACTATATGAACCCATACCAACTGAATGCTTATGGCATGGCACTGAAGGCAGTAGGTGAAATCATTCAAGATTATGATAGTGACAAAATGTTTCCTGCTCTAGGTTTTGGGGCTAAGCTGCCCCCAGATGGAAGAGTATCGCATGAATTTGCTTTGGTAAGAAAATGCATAGGAATTCAATTTTTAATAACTTTTCTTGCATGTTTAGCAAAGTTATTTTGTGGTTGTACGTATGCTTGAATTCCTTGCAGTACAGAAAATCTTTGAGAGTACAGTAGTAAATTCTGGCCTCTTTTTCTGAAGTATTTTTTTGTATTTTGATCACAACTGGCAATAAAACCGAAGAAAATGTTCTACCAGTTGGGTCATCCAGCTTTCAAAAGCAAACTACTTTCATATTCAAGGTAGCAGTTTCAGCAGTCTTCATCAGGACTAAGTTATAGACAGAAAGCCCGAATAGTCAGGAAGTCCTTTAAACCCCAAAGGAGGAGGAAGAGGTAATCTTCCTAGGCCTCAGCTGCAGTAGCTTGACAAACAATTACTGCTTCTTCTAGCCATCCAGTTGGAGGATATGATCACACCAAGGTCATCTTTCTTCATCTGTCCCACTTTTTGGGGACTAATTGTGTCCCAATTTGTACATGTATAAAAGGCAAAATCTTCAAACTGAAGGATCCTACAGATAATCGAATAGGGTGTAAAAGTGAAGTGAAGGGGTCAAATTTATGAATTTGCCAGGGTGCCAGTTACATTTTAAAGCTGAAATCTAACAAACAAGATTGGCCAATTTGGTAGATATTTTAGCTGATACTTGAGTGAAATGTAATATTGAGTCCAGAGAGCATAAGTTGACTAATCTTAACACTAGGTTCTTCTCATCTCTTACTTTGGACAGTACTTTTTCAAATCAGGACACTTAGGGATAGCAAGGAGTACGATTCCCATGTCACATAGACATACTCACACTAGTTTTCATTGAGCCAACATATTAAGAATACTAGTGTAGCATGGACAGTGGTGATTGGTAACATGGGCTAGCTGTGCTGAGTGCAAACCAGCCTGAACTCTGTGGGTATGCACTCAGCAAGGCTAGCCCTTGCCACTGCCTATGCTACCTCAGCTACACTATTATTTTTAGCATGCTAGCTCAAGGAGAGCTAGTGCGAGTATGTCTGTGCAAGCTGAGAATCCCAACCCCAGCTCTAAGTGTAGACATAACCTTAGTTATTCTTAACCAATCAACAAGTTTTATTAATTTGCCAAGAACCACCAAGGTATATAATCAACAGTTTAAAGAGGTTTATAGATTAAGTTTGGGTACCAGATGTTCCAGGCATTCACTGAGCACAACATACAGTCTTGAAAGCTATTGACGTAGACCAGTGTTGGATTCAAGCAGTTATTCCATACAACATAAAATTGTTAAAATGTCTTATTACATTTACTTATAATCATCAGTTATTAATTTCTTCAGTATTTCTAATACATTTATTGTACTTCAAAGTATTTCTCCAAGGAGTAAAGTTAAACTTTTTTAAGTCACTCTTATAAGTGTGGTCCCTCCTACTTCTAGTTTGTTTTGAAAGGGACAAATTTAAAGCATCAAAAGCAATTACTTAAAAGTTTTTCTTGGAGGTTCCTCTTAGGTCACTTTCCTTGGACTTATCAAGGAGAAACAAGCATACAGCATTGTGATGGGTTCCCCCTAGGGTTCCACCTGGAACTGGGGTACCACTGAGCCCCCTGACCCACCAGCCTGGGCTCCCTCTCATGGTATACTCCTGTGACAAGCTGCAGAGCCCTCCAGCCTGCACTTTCACCAGCATACATACAGGTAGGGACACACCCAGCAGCAGTTACATGCAAGCTTTCTGACCAGTCCCTGCATTGGAAGGCTACAGCTAAGGCAACTCCTCAGACACGCACCCCCTCTGGAGTATAAACCCAAAATTCTTCAAGTGATTGCTCATGTCAGTTCCGAGTAGGTGTGTGCACCGCATGCACAGTCGGAAGGTTTTCCCCGAGTGGTACCCGTTGGATCTGCTGTGGAGCCCCCTAAAATGGCGGCTTCATGGCAGTGTATATAGGTCCCTGCCGACCTGCTGCTTCTTCAGTTCCTTCTTACCACCAGTGATGGCCACTGGAGTTTCTCTCTCGCCTCGGGCAAGCGATTCCCTAGCATTTCCTGTCTTTGTTTTGTAAATAGTTTTATTAGCATAGTATTGTTAGTTTTAATGGTTAGTAGTTAAGGGGCTTTGTTGGGGGCTGCCCCCCGCATGCTCTCCCCTTTGGGGACTGGGGCATACCTCGATCTCAAGGCTTCAAACCCTGTGGGTCCTGTCAGAAGCCTATGCCCAGGGGAGAGCCTCACGATTCCTGCTTAAAGTGCTTAGGCGAGGCCCATCAGACTGATAAGTGTAAGATCTGCAGGAGCTTCCACCCAAGAACGAAAAAAGAGAGGGATTTCAGACTTAAGCTTCTCCTTATGAAGTCGGCTCTTCGCCCCCAGCTGGCACAGCCTGTGTTGGCACCAAAATCCAGCACTTTGGTGTGGAGCAGACTGGCCTCGGTAAGAAAGGCCGCCGTGCTGGTAAAGGACCCGGCACCCAGAGACTCACAACACTGCCACTGTCCGGCATCAAAGACAAGTTCGACGGCCTCTTGGCACTGGTCACGCTCACTGGTGCTGCATAAGAAGCAAAGAAGAGCTGAGAGGGGGCGTTTGCCAACAGTCAGAGCAGTGGAGTGCCATGGTGCCCACGGAGTGCATCCCATGCTGGGACACTCAACTCCTGCTCAGGCGAAACTGGCTCTGTTGACTCCGGCTGCACAGGTGGAACCATCGAGTCCAGTCCCATTGTACTCACTGGCACGGAAGAGCCAAATATGGGAGTTGGACCTGCCATGTACCCCGGACACATTTTAGGCTGCAAGGGACCTCATAGAGATGACGGGCCAGCAGTCTCCAGCACCACACAAGGGGCCAGTTTTCTCCAAGGGCAAACCAGCCATGCTTCATCAACTGTCCCCCTCACCTGGACATCGCTCTCCTAGGCACCGCTCTCCAAAACCATCCCACATGGCACTCCTGTGGTCCTCAAGGTTGGACTCAACCTCTGAGCCTGAGTCATATATCTCCAGGCAGAGCCGGCACCATTCTCATTGTTCCCAGTGAAGGAGGCACACCAGGTCCCTAAAATGCCCTGGGATCCCCTCAATGGAAAGCTTCTACGCAATGGCCTTTCTGGACCCCCTTGGCATTCCATCAAGCCCAGGGGCCAAGCTCCAGGTCCCTGTCTGTAGCCTCAGACAGGCAGGGCCTCCCCATCTTCCTCGATGGTGAGGGAACCTCCAAAAGGATCAAAGAGTCCTGTGGCACCTTATAGACTAACAGTCGCATTGGAGCATAAGCTTTCGTGGGTGAATACCCACTTCGTCAGATACATCTGACAAAGTGGGTATTCACCCACGAAAGCTTATGCTCCAATACATCTGTTAGTCTGTAAGGTGTTACAGGACTCTTTGCCGCTTTTACAGATCCAGACTAACACAACTACCCCTCTGATACTTGATCCAAAAGGATTTGGATTGGAGCCCAGCACCCAACCTGGCACTGAAGTCAGCACCGAGGCCTCACCATGCTTGCCACCACACAGGCGGCATCACTGAGGGAGGAACCTGTGCCCACGGGGGCTTCTTCATCTTCCTCCCAAGACAATGTGGTAGTGGGCTCATCTTCCTCTTTGCCAGCCATGGACAAGTAGGGCCCATCAAGAGCTGCTTAGAAGAGTAGCTCAAAACTTAGGTCTTCAGGCAGAAGAGGTATCAGAAGGCATAGATTCTATGGTGGATATTCTGACGCCAGAAGGGCCTTGCCCTTGATCAAGACCATTCAGAACACCACAAAGATCCTGTGGCAAACTCCTGCCTCCATTCCTCCCACGACAAAGTGGGTGAAAAGGAAATACTTTGTACCTTCCAAGGGGTACAAATACCTTTTTCACCCACCCTCAGCCAGGTATGCTGGTCGTGGACGTGGCCAGCACCAAGGAAAGGCAAGGGCAGCAATGTCCTACACCAAAATCCAAAGAGGCAAAGAAGTTGGACCTCTTAGGCTGTAAGGTCTATTCCACCGGAGATCTCTAGCTTCGAATTACTAATCAGTAAGCAGGTTTCAGAGTAACAGCCGTGTTAGTCTGTATTCGCAAAAAGAAAAGGAGGACTTGTGGCACCTTAGAGACTAACCAATTTATTTGAGCATGAGCTTTCGTGAGCTACAGCTCACTTCATCGGATGCACTTCATCCGATGAAGTGAGCTGTAGCTCACGAAAGCTCATGCTCAAATAAATTGGTTAGTCTCTAAGGTGCCACAGGTACTCCTTTTCTTTTTAATCAGTAAGCAGTGCTCAGCCACTACAATTTTAATTCTTGGAACTCTCTGTCCAAGTTTAAGGAGCTCCTACCAACAAACTCTCGATCCAACTTGGGAGCTGCTCTCGAGGAGGATAAGGCGATTGCAAGGTCTTCCTTGCAGGCTGCATAGGATGCAGCGGACTCGGCCACCCGCACAATGTCCACTGCCATTGTTATGCGCCAAAGCTCATGGCTGCAGGTCTCAGGCCTCCCACCAGAGGTACAGCAGGCTATCCAGGACTTGCCTTTTGACAACCTAAAAGACTCTAGGGCAACCATAAAGTCACTGGGTCTCCACATGCCAGCCCTGCAGAAGAAGCATTTTAAGCCTCAGCTCCTGCTTCACTTCTACCCCTCTCCGCATAGACAGGACTATAGCAGAAAATGGGGTAGAAATAATAGGTGAAGGCCCCCACAGTCCTCCTTGAACCAGGGCTGGGCTCGACGAGGCAGTCTCCGGCTTCCAAGAAAACTTTTTGAAAGTGCGCCCTCGGGCAATGCACCAGTCCACATCCTGTATCCTTCCCCACCTTTTGTGAACCATCTATCCCATTTCTACCGTGCTTTGGCCCAAATAACCTGAGACCGGTGGATCCTGAGCACAGTAGAATTGGGATATTCTTACCAATTCTGTTCCCTCCCACCTTCCCCCCAACTGTTGCCAAGAAGGCCAATGGCATTTTGGGATGTATAAGTAGGGGCATTGCCAGCAGATCGAGGGACGTGATCATTCCCCTCTATTTGACATTGGTGAGGCCTCATCTGGAATACTGTGTCCAGTTTTGGGCCCCACACTACAAGAAGGATGTGGAAAAATTGGAGAGTCCAGCGGAGGGCAACAAAAATGATTAGGGGACTGGAACACATGATTTATGAGGAGAGGAGGAGGGAACTGGGATTGTTTCATCTACAGAAGAAAAGAATGAGGGAGGATTTGATAGCTGCTTTCAAGTACCTGAACGGGGGTTCCAAAGAGGATGAATCTAGACTATTCTCAGTGGTAGCGGATGACAGGACAAAGAGTAATGGTTTCAAGTTGCAGTGGGGGAGATTTAGGTTCGATATTAGGAAAAACCTTTTCACTAGGAGGGTGGTGAAACACTGGAATGCGTTACCTAGGGAGGTGGTGGAATCTCCTTCCTTAGAAGTTTTTAAGGTCAGGCTTGACAAAGCCCTGGCTGGGATGATTTACTTGGGGATCGGTCCTGCTTTGAGCAGGGGGTTGGACTAGATGACATCCTGAGGTCCCTTCCAACACGGATATTCTATGATTCTCCCCGTCCCTCTTCAGGGACCCTTCTCACAAGCAGCTTTTAGTGCAGGAAGTGCAGATGCTCCTACATTTCGGGGCAGTAGAGGAGCTCCCTCTAGAGTTCAGGGACAAGGGTGTCCACTACCATTATTTCCTAATCCTTAAAGCTAAGGGTGGCTAAGGACTATTTTAGACCTGCAAAACCTCAACAGATTCATGAAGAAGTTGAAGCTTCCATCATTGCATCTCTGGATCAGGGGGACTGGTACCCCGCCCTCGAGTTGGACATGTATTTTCACGTCTCCATAATTCCATCTCTCAGAAGATTTCTTCAATTCGTGGTAAACCATCTCCACTATCAGTTCACGGTCCTCCCCTTCAGCACCTTGGTGGCCCCTCAGGTGTTCGCCAAGAGCATGGGGGTCATAGCAGCCTACCAACGGATGCAGCAGGTGCAATTATTTCCCTACCAGGACGACTGGCTAATCAACGGCCAATCTCGAGCCCAAGTGGAGGACCATGTGAGCCTGGTGCGCATGAAGTTACTCAGGATTGGCCTCATTCTGAACATAGCAAAGTCAACTATAATCCCCATTCAGAAGATAGAGTTTATCAGAGCCCTGCTAGGCTTTTCTTCTGGAAGCTCATTTCCTTGCCATGAGCGCCATCATAAAAGATGTCAGCAGATTCCCCATCATGACGGCACAGAATTGCCTAAAATTACTCAGACATATGGCTGCTTGCATTTATGTGGTACAGCATGCCAGACTCTGGCTTTGTCCCCTTTAGGATTGGCTGGCCCGAGTTTACAGGCTGAACCAAGAACACCTAGACAGACTGGTCACTCTTACTCCTCGGGTCACTCTTAGTCCCTCCGGTAGTGGCTCGACTCACAAACAGGATGTGCTGGAATACCCTTCTCCAAACCTCAGCCGACTCTGTCATTAGTCACAGATGTGTCGGCGATGGGATGGGGAGCACACTTAGGCGATCTCAGGATTCAGGTTCTATGGTCCCAGGCAGAACTGTTGCTGCATATCAATATAAAGGAGCTGCGCACAGTGCGCCTTGCTTGCCAGACTTTTCAAACCCATCTTCAGGGCAGATGTTTATCAGTATTGAGAGACAGCATCACAGCGATGTTCTATATAAGCAGACAGGGTGGTGCTCGCTCCTCTCCCTTGTGTCAGGAAGCCCTTAAGCTGTGAGAATTTTGCATTGCCCACTCAATACAATTGGAGGCCTCGTACCTTCCATTTTGCAGAACGAACTGGCCAACCACCTCAGGAGGTCCTTTCCCGGCCACAAGTGGTCTCTTTGCCCGGATGGCACTATCAGCATTTTCCACAGGTGGGGCTCTCCCCAGATAGACCTGTTTGTGACATGACACAACAGGAAGTGTCAGCAGTTCTGTTCCTTCCTGAATTGCAGCCAGGGCTTGCTCATGGATGCCTTCCTCCTTTCCTAGAAAGGGCACTTGTTGTATGTATTTCCACCATTCCCAATCATCCACAAAGTCCTCCTCAAGGTCTGACAAGACAAAGCATGATTAATCTTGATAGCAACAGCATGGCCATGTCAGCACTGGTTCACCACGCCACTGGACCAGTCCGGGAATACAGCTATAACCCTGCCTCTGGTTTGGACTTGATCACCCAGGACCACGGCTGCCTCCAGCACCCCAACCTGGGGTCTCTCCACCTCACAGCATGGAAACTCCAAGCTAAACCTGTTGGAGCTTGCTTGCTCAGACTCCGTTAGGGAGATTCTCCTCGACAGCAGAAAGCCTTCCACTCACAGCACTTACCTGGCTAAGTGGAAGAGATATTCAATTTGGTCACTTCAGAAGGGCACTCCTTATTGCAGGCCTCGATTCCCTTCATCCTGGACTATTTACTCTAGTTAAAACAGCAGGGGTTAGCAGTACCATCAATAAAGGTTCACCTGGCTGTGATTTTGGCTTTCCACCCTGACTCAGTTTGCCTCTCAGTGTTTGTTAACCGTATGGTTGGCCGTTTTCTCAAGGGTCTAGACAGACTATACCCTCAAGTAAGATGGCCGATTCCCTTATGGGATCTCAATTTGGTGCTCTCTAGGCTGATGGGCCCTCCCGTCGAGCCCTTGGCAACTTTCTCTTTTACTTGGTGGCTATAACAGCAGCCAGAAGAGTGTCAGAGCTTAAGGCTCTGACGTCCAAGTCCCCTTATACAGAGTTTTATAAGGACAAGGTGCAGTTACAACCAAGCCACATGCTAATGACATGGAACACATGCTCCATTTCCTGGACGTTAGACACATGCTAGCTTTTTACATTGAGTGGACAAAGCCATTTAGAAGGTCAACGCAGCTCTTCGTTGCCATTGCCAAGAGGATGAAAGGTCTTCCTGTCTCATCACAAAGAATCTCCTCTTGGATCACGGCCTGTGCTGTGACATGGCAAAGATACTGGCTCCATCGTTGACAGCGCACTCCACAAGAGCAAAAGCTTCCTTTGCAGCATTCCCGGCACAGGTCCCCATTCAGAATATCTGCAGGGCGGCGATGTGGTCATCAGTTCACACTTTTACTTCGCACTACACCATCACTCAGCAGGCTAGAGACAATGCCACATTTGGTAGAGCAGTGCTTCAGTCTGCAACTCTGTGAACTCCGAGCCCTCCTCCGGGGGACTGCTTGGGAGTCATCTACTTGGAGTTGACATGAGCAATCACTTGAAGAAGAAAAATGGTTACTGACCTTTCATAACTGTTGTTCTTCGAGATGTGTTGCTCATGTCCATTCCAAGACCCACCCACCTCCTTGCTGTCGGAGTGTCCAGCAAGAAGGAACTGAAGAGGTGGCGGGTCGGCAGGGACCTATATACACCGACATGAAAGCGCCACTCCAGGGGGCTCCACAGACGACCCGACGGTACCGCGAAGGGAAAACCTTCTGACAACTGTGCACGCGGTGTGCACACACCTCCTTGGAATGGACATGAGCAACACATCTCGAAGAACAGTTACAAAAGGTAGGTAACTGTTTTTTATACTTTATATAAAGTACTTTTATATACTTTTTTATACTTTATATAAAGGTAACTGTTTTTTATACTTTATATAAGGTAGGTAACTGTTTTTGTGCTGCACAGGGAACTGTACCACGTAAGCTCATAAAATTCACCGCGTCACTCAATGTGGAGAGGAATATGCAACCGCCTTTGCCCATGGGTTATGATTCCCATACACCTCACTCCAACTCACTGGTTTAGATAAAGCAAAAACAAGTTTATTAACTACAAAAGATAGACATAAAGTGATTATAAGTGATAGCTTGGAATCCCCAGGTGTTTCTTTCACAAGCTAAAAATCCCTTTAGCCTGGGTCCAGCACTTCTGCCAGTCCAGTCTTTGTTCCTCAGGTGTTTCCAGGAGTCTTCTTGTGTCTTCTTGGGAGTGAAGAACACCAGATGATGTCACTCCCTGCCTTATGTAGTTTTTGCATATGGCGGGAACCCTTTGTTCCCAAAGCTTCGTTCTCAGACCAGTCTGTGGGAAAAATAGTGACATCCCAAAATGGAGTCTAGAGACGTGGTCTTATCACATGTCCTTGTAGAATCTTAGTAGCCATTACTTGGAGGCTGTCTGTAACATTCTCAGGAAGGGTCCCCAGCTGGGAGATAAGCTTCTCCTAAGCCCTATTGTTTTTCCTAATGGCTCATTGCCTTGAATAGGCTCTTCCCCACCCACTACTTAGACTTATATTAAAGACAGAGAAATCAACCTCAGAAGAAATAGAAAGATTTCAAAGTCCTGGTAACCATGGAGGAAGGGAGAAGCTGTCCAAGTGTCTGGTAGCACTTCTGGAGTTAGACAGTTTCTTTGATGGGTTCAGCAAAATCTGAGGTACCCTTCTTTTCAGGGATTATTGGAGGTTGTCCAGTGGAATTAAAAAAGCTGCCACTTGTCAACCAGATTTCTGATTTCTAGTCCCCAGTTTTCCTGCTACTTCCATTGATATCCAGTAGATAGTTTTGGTATATAACACATTTCTTTCTTTGTCAGAGGTTTTTTACATTTTATTCATTTCAAAGATTGTATTTTGTTTTGAGCGCCCTATTAATTAGAATTCCCTCTTTTAAGAATCTTTTAATACTTTAAGACTATACACAAGTTAGGTGTTTATGCTTCCTTATGCCATATAATTCATAAAATTTCTACAATGCAGCAATAATTTAGAAAGAAAACAGTCCTTTATAGTTCCACAGAATTTGGTGAACATGGTCATACGTTCTTTAATTATATCTAATATATTTTATTTCACATTCTTCAAAGCTTACAATAAAATAAGAAATATTCAAGGACCCAGACAAATTATCCACATATAGAAAGATGGTACATCTGATTGATAAGGCAGATACAGTACGGGTTTTAATTTGGAATGAAAACATGTGCTTTGGACTTGTGGGGTATAAAGAAGTTTGGCCCATGTAACCTTCAGTTTCTTTGGTTCAGACAGGAAGTTATTTCTAGCTTGCATAAATGCTATAGTGTTCACACTCTGTGACTTGATTAACTCTCAACATTATGGGTTTGTCTGCATAGGAAAACATCCTCTTTTTCCATATCCTTGTTTAATCTTCTGGGTGGACTTTTTTAGCCATGCAAAGAAGGCTCCATCCATATATAAATTTATAAAATGGTCTCTGTATTAATCCATTGCACAAAGGTAGTTAAATGATATTGTTTAAACATTCCAGATCAGTTTCCTGAAAATTTCAGATTCAAACTTCACTTATCTCTGTTCCACAAGCAAGATGCAGTGTGGATTGCTGGTTTCCTATTATTTTTGGTTAGATTGAGATAGACATTACTTGGAGGTAAACAAAGGTACATACTGTAACCTTGGTTGTGTCCTTGGTAGGGGAATAAATTGGTAGATTTTCTGATTTAAGGCCAGAAGGTACTCTACTTATTATTCTTAATACACTCAGGGGCCTATTTGAAATCTGTACGTCTCACAGGAGGCCATGTTCCCCCTAGTTTGATCTAATGCCAAAGCCCCCTCCTGTTGTCTCTCATGTCTCTCACATACAAAATGAGAAATGAGTACTGCGGAAAGGGATCTGGGGGTCATAGTGAACCACAAGCTAAATATGAGTCAAGAGTGTAACACTGTTGCAAAAAAACCAAACATCATTCTTGGATGTATTAGCAGGAGTATTGTAAGCAAGACATGAGAAGTAATTATTCCGCTCTACTCTGTGCTGATTAGGCCTCAGCTGGACTATTGTGTCCAGTTCTGGGTGCCACATTTCAGGAAACATGTGGATAAAGTGAAGAAAGTGTAGAGAAGAGCAAGAAATATTATTCAAGGTCTAGAAAACATGACCTATGAGGGAAGATTGAAAAAATTAGATTTGTTAATCGGGAGAATAGAAGAGTGAGAGGGGACATAACAGTTTTCAAGTACATAAAAGGATGTTACAAGGAGGAGGGAGAAAAATTGTTCTTCTTAACCTCTGAGGATAAAACAAGAAGCAATGATCTTAAATTGCAGCAAGGACGGTTTAGGTTGGACATTAGGAAAAACTTCCTAACTGTAGAGTGGTTAAGCACTGGAATAAATTGCCTAGGGAGGTTGTGGAATCTCCATCACTGGGGATTTTTAAGAGCAGGTTGGACAAACACCTGTCAGGGATGGTCTAGATAATACTTAGTCCTACATTGAGTGCTGGGGATTGGACTAGATGACCTCTTGAGGTCCCTTCCAGTTCTATGAGAAAAACTGTGCAAGAAGAGATCTTTGCACTGTTGAGTAAACAAACAGTGGTGCCAGAACTTTACTGAAGTAAAAGGTGTTGTTTCTGCTATTCCCTTTTTCCCAAATAGAATGCTATCCTGTGCACTCTGAAAATGAAACAAATATTTTGGGAAGATAACATTCCATATGATTGCGCTGGGAAGTATTATCACTACTCTTAACCAACAGACCTAGTTTGGGGCCTTAGATCTTCAAGATGCTTATGTCTACATTTCACTGAAAGAAGACACAGGATATATCTCTGTGTACTTTCAGTCACTAGCAGTATAAGGTGCACTGCCCTTTGAGTATGCAATGATTGCAAGAGTATTCACCAAATGCTTGGTGGTGGTAGTAGTTTAACGTCATGATTGAGGCCTGCGGGTGTTATCTATAGCTGGACAACTGGCTCATAAAATCAAATAATTTCAGAAGTTAAGAGTTTTTTGTAACTACCAGCCTTGAGATTCAGTATGGAATCTTTAACTGGGATTTGACATATTTACATATTATGAAACAAATAAATAGGTTCCTCAAAATTGGCAGCCCATTGTGCATAGGCATTCAGTGTGATAAGTGTTATAGAGATGTAGTAAAAAAAACCTGCCCCAAAAAGCTTAGTCTCAAGTACAAGAATTCCAAGCAGTCCTGTGTCTCCCAGCATAGTGAGATCACAGGTCCCATTTGTCCTCCAGGTCCAATCATGCTCAGGATCAGCTTGCTCAGTAGAGAGCAGAATATTGAAGCCAATAAAAGACTACAGCATCCCTTATGCTTATATACTGTGTATACATTGGGGTCTGGCCATCATATTATTTTTCCTGAAATGTTTTAAATAAGAAATTAAGTAGTAATATATTCCAAAACATGATCCAATAAAAGATATTAGCTCACACACCTTGTCTCTCTCTAATATCCTGGGACCAACACAACTGCAACAACACTCCATACAGTATTAGTCTTTTGTTTTATACCTCAGATGAACACAAGATGTTCAGTTAAATATCATATGAGAACTTTCTCTGTATATTGTGATACTGCTTATTTTGATTTGTTAATATTTCAGTTATTAATCAATCTTATCCAATGTTATTTAACTGTTTAGAATGGAAACCCTCAAAATCCCTATTGCAATGGAATTGATGGTGTAATGGAGGCATACTATAGAAGTTTAAAATCTGTACAGCTTTATGGACCAACAAACTTTGCTCCAGTAATTAATCATGTAGCAAGGTAAGTATTCCAACAGTTGCTTTGGAGAAACCGAATATATTGACATCCTATTACCAAAATTGTGACAGGGTCGGGCCAGATGGCTACAGGAGAGTAATAGAAGGCAGATATATTAGCCCCAGGCTAAGTAGGTCCCTTTTCCCTGGGTAAGGTAACAGGGAAGGTTCCAGAACAATCAGGAACCTTCTGGAGACAATTAAGACAGGCTGATTAGAACACCTGCAGCCAATCAAGAAGCTGCTAGAATCAATTAAGGCAGGCTAATCAGGGCACCTGGGCTTGAAAAGGAGCTCACTTCGGTTTGTGGTGCGCGTGTAAGGAGCTGGGAGCGAGAGGCGCTAGGAGCTGCGAGTGAGGACGCATACTGTTGGAGGACTGAGGAGTACAAGCATTATCAGACACCAGGAGGAAAGTCCTATGGTGAGGATAAAGAAGGTGTTTGGAGGAGGCCATGGGGAAGTAGCCCAGGGAGTTGTAGCTGTTGCACAGCTGTTCCAGGAGGCACTCTAGACAGCTGCATTCCACAGGGCCCTGGGCTGGAACCTGGAGTAGAGGGCGGGCCCGGGTTTCCCCCCCCCACCCCCAAACCTCCCAACTCCTGGTCAGACACAGGAGGGGTTGACCTGGACTGTGGGTTCACGAAAACGGCCAAACTAAGGGCTGCCATGAAGCTCCAAGGCGAGCAAATCCGCCAATAAGCGCAAGACCCACCAAGGTAGAGGAGGAACTTTGTCACACAAAATAATTATTCCGTTGAAAAGACAAACAGAAATAGGACATTAATGTTGAGAAGTCAAGCATTCAATTGTCAGGAAATAGAATTAAGGTTGAAAGTTAAATCTTAATTTTCTGCCTTCATGTGCAATTCTTAACATGGTCTTTCCATATATAATTACATATTGTTTCTCAAATAATTAAATTATTCAAAAAATAATTTCTTTTACAAAATTCTGTACAGTAAACATAGGGATCCTCGGTCTCCTTTCAGTTGCACTTGTTTCACTGAAGAGAGAATTTGGCCTCATATGTGCCATACTGTACTATTGTGTACTAGACAGATCTTGGTCCCTCTCCCAGCCCATTTGTTCTACTCCAGCAGCACAGAGGGCCTGGAAAGCTGCCTTAGTTTGGCCCTTGAGGCAACTCTGGGTGCCCTAGAGGCCAGTTTAGTGGGGTTCAGTTGAGAAGGGGTGTCACTGGAGTGTGTTGTGCTTTGGTAATACCTGGCCAGTGTAAGGGCTCTTTGGTGGCCATTACAAGCTAGCATAATTTAGAACAGATCTCAGGCTGATCCAGGTTTATACTGAGGGCACGTTGTAATCAAAGGTGGCTTAAACACATTTTTGTTCATCTCCTCTCCTCCTTGGTAGCAAGATAATCTTGTGCAACTGAGGATCTGGCATCTGACCTGATAAAATGACATTTTAGGAGATGAAATATTTTAATTTTATTAAATTTGTATTTTTCATTTGTCTTGTTTTGCTGTTTTAGCACCTTCACCTCTTTTGAGGAAAAACAAAGTATGTTACAATCAGTTGTCTGGAAAATGGAAAAATATTTCACAAAAAAAATTTCATATTTTTGTAGTTGTTTGTTTTACAGGGTCCTAAGTGGAAGAATTTAAGTTTTCACCAAATATTTTTTTATTTTGACATTTTGAATTTTAAAATGTTTCTCCCCCTCCCCCTTCCTCTTTTCTTCCCTCTTTGCCACAGAATACAATAATATGAATAACATTCAGGGGTTGGGTGGGTTGATTAGTTGAACTTTCCTACTTTTCCTTTTGCTTCTCTAACTTTTCCAAAGTTGAGTAGATTTTGAGAAGTTAGAGGGGGCAAAAGGAAAAATTAAATTAGAAAGAGAGAAATGGAAAAAAAGAACAATGGAAAATAATCTAGACAAGCACACTATCTCATTCGGTGGCAGAAAGGAAAAAAGGCACAGAAAGAGGGGGGAAAACTAAATGTTGAAAATTTGATATTTTGAAAATTCCTGGTTCAGTGAAAATCCAGAAAACTCGTAGAGAAAAGTTAGAAAAATGGAATAAATATTCAAAAGAGAAATGAGAAGGTGCTTGGAATCTTTCTGAACTATTGTCTCTTATCTGTATGTTAGGAACAATTTTTCCATTATGAAGGGATATATTTTACAACTTCCCATTTCACCAAACTAAGTTATGTAGTAGAGAAAACTTAGTCCCTTTCCTCCAAAACATAAGATAGATACGAGAAATATACCAGTTAAGAGTTCTACAGAGAATTAATACATGCTTTAATCCCCAGTGTGGCTGATAAGCACCTTACTCAAATGGACTATCAGATTTGTTTGTCTCTTTCTGCTGATTGGGGAAGGGATGTTGTAGTGTTGTAACATTGTCATCAGAAGTACTCCTGCGTTTCTGAAGAGATTTTCTGTGGAAAAAAACTAAAATGAAAAGTAAGGATGATGGCCAAAAAGTGCAGTCATTAGTGCAGGACAGGTTTGTGCTTCCTGTAGCCGGGGAAGGTCTCTGTTGCAGAGTTGTAACTAAGCATTTTATCACCTGGGGTGAACAATCATATTTGCTCCCCCTAGAGGTGCTGTGGGGGGGGGGCATGCAGGGCCACATGCCTGGCCACATGCCCTCCCTCCCAGAATTCTGCCTCCCATTTGGCACAGAGGTTTTCAAACTGTGGGGCACACCTTCCGAGGGAGATGCACCCCACAGTTTTAAAACGGTTACCTTCTACTAGAGGCCAGCAGATCGGAAGCTGGTGGGAGCTGCTCGGTCTGCTCAGGCTCCTGGCTCTCTGTGCTGTGGGAGCCGGAGTGCTGGCTGGCTGCCAAGCAGCCTTCCCTGCCCTGTTCCCCGAGTCAGGCCACCTCTGCGAAGCCAGGCACTCCCCAGGCAGAGCGGTGGCACTGCTCCGAGCTCCTGACACCCTCTTGCCTCTGCCCCAAAGGAGCTTGGTGCCAGCCGGCAATGCCCCCTTTAACCAGCCACTGTGCATAAGATTGCCATAAGATTTTCCCTGGAGCACTCATTCCCCTGGGGCCCCTGCCTCACAGCAGCATGGTCACAGCCCACTCGCTGCCCAGGGGCCTGCCATTGCAGCCTGGTCACTCTCGCCACACTCCCTACACACAGAGTAGAACTACCCATTGCGAGCCCAGCAGCCAAGGAGAGCAGTGACACAGCCTGAGCTCAGCCACGTGAGACTGGTGCCCAGCCCAGGGGCTGGGGGCAGGCAGCGGCTGACAGGGTGGATTCGCTCCTGCCAGCTCCAGAAACCAAGGCCATGAGAACAGAGCAACTCCTAGGGTTACCATATTTCAAATTCCCAAATAAAGCACATTAACTGGGGAAGGGGGATGGGGTCCTGGAGGGGTATCTGTGTGCTGGGAGGGATATTTGGAGAAGGTATTTGTAGGGCACTGGAGGGGGTAACTGCGACAGGGGTACCCGCTGGGGATGGACTGACTTAATGGAGGAGCCCTAGCTGCTGCTCCCACGGGGATACTGCCTGCAGGGCTCCTGCTTCTCCCGCCCCTTCTCTTCCCCATCCCATCCCATTTATCTTCATAAATGATCTGGAGGATGGTGTGGATTGCACTCTCAGCAAATTTGCGGATGATGCTAAACTGGGAGGAGTGGTTGATACACTGGAGGGCAGGGATAGGATACAGAGGGACCTAAACAAATTGGAGGATTGGGCCAAAAGAAATCTGATGAGGTTCAATAAGGATAAGTGCAGGGTCCTTCACTTAGGACGGAACAACCCAATGCACAGCTACAGACTTGGGACCGAATGGCTAGGCAGCAGTTCTGCGGAAAAGGACCTGGGGTGACAGTGGACGAGAAGCTGGATATGAGTCAGCAGTGTGCCCTTGTTGCCAAGAAGGCCAATGGCATTTTGGGATGTATAAGTAGGGGCATAGCGAGCAGATCAAGGGACGTGATCGTTCCCCTCTATTCGACATTGGTGAGGCCTCATCTGGAGTACTGTGTCCAGTTTTGGGCCCCACACTACAAGAAGGATGTGGATAAATTGGAGAGAGTCCAGCAAAGGGCAACAAAAATTATTAGGGGTCTGGAACACATGAGTTATGAGGAGAGGCTGAGGGAACTGGGATTGTTTAGTCTGCAGAAGAGAAGAATGAGAGGAGATTTGATAGCTGCTTTCAACTACCTGAGAGGTGGTTCCAGAGAGGATGGTTCTAGACTATTCTCAGTGGTAGAAGAGGACAGGACAAGGAGTAATGGTCTCAAATTGCAGTGGGGGAGGTTTAGGTTGGATATTAGGAAAAACTTCTTCACTAGGAGGGTGGTGAAGCACTGGAATGCATTACCTAGGTAGGTGGTAGAATCTCCTTCCTTAGAAGTTTTTAAGGTCAGGCTTGACAAAGCCCTGGCTGGGATGATTTAATTGGGGACTGGTCCTGCTTTGAGCAGGGGGTTGGACTAGATGACCTCCTGAGGTCCCTTCCAACCCTGATATTCTATGATTCTATGATCCCCTTTCCCTACTGTCCTCTGCCCCATCCCCCACCCCCTACTCCCACATACCCCTCTCCTTGCCCCATTTCCCTATCCCATTATCTTTCCTCTGCCCTATCCCATTCCCCTTCCTTCCTCACTTCCACCCCCACCCTTGCCCTGCTTCTCCTCCTGCCTGCGGGCACTCACCTTTGTACAGAAAACAGGATTGTGGCCATATAGGGCATCCAGCGTAGGTAGAAAGGGAAGCCAACTGGCACTAGGACCCAGGAGGTGGCGTACAGCTGCAGAGGCAGCAATAAACAGCTCTGGACCAGGACCAGACCCCTGTTTGGGGCGGGGGGAGGGGTAAGCCCCCTCCAAAAAAACTACGCTCATGGACTTCAGCCAACACTGCTGGGCCTAATCCTGAACAGGGAGGGGGCTGATGCTGCTGGGCCCAATTCTGCGCTGCCCAAGTTCTGCACCCATGACAGCACTGTATCCTGAGCAGCTGCCCTTCTCGCCCCTCCCTAGTTATGACCCTGTTCTGTTGGAAAGGACATCATACGACAGGTGTCTGGAACGTCCCCTCACTATTCCCTCAGAGGTTAAGGGATTGAGATGGGAACTCTAGAGAGCCTAGAAGATCAGCTGGCAGAGAAGATAAGCAGAAGATGCTCAGCAGCAGCCACATATTCCTGATCCTTCTTCCTCTTACTGGTCCTGCCCAAGATCCTCAGTAGGACTATTTCTGTAAATGTTCATTCTCTTTTTCACCATGATACCACTCAGATTAACCCTGAAGTTAATGGTAGAATAGAGAGGAGAAGGTGTTTTTGCCTGCACCCAGAATCTCAAGTTCAGAATGACTCTTTGTGGAGGACAAATCATGCAGTTTTGGGGATCATGGTCAGCTATAAAATAGACAGTAATATACAAGGTGTAGATAATTTGCCTCCAATCAGTAATATTAGGAGTTCATCCAAAAGCTTTAGCACCAGTAATCTTACAGGATGAGTATCTTCATATCACAGTAGACTTCATCCTTCACCAATATTTATGTTCTTCTGTGAGTGCTTGCTCATGTCCATTCCAGTGCAGATGTGCGTGTGCTGTGTGCACCGCTGCCAGAAAGTTTTTCCCTCAGTGGTATCCATCAGATTGGCTCTGGTGCCCCCTGGAGTCATGCCCTCATGGCGCAGTATATAGGGATTTGCTGACCTGCCACCCTTTCAGTTCCTTCTTTCCATCCGTCATGGTTGCTGGAACTTCTGCTCATTCTTGCTCTTGCAAGTACTCTCCCCAGTGGACTTTGTTTTTCCTGTAAATAGTTGAAAAATGAGTAGTTAATTGTTATAGTTAGTATTAGTTAGTAGTAATAAAGTAGGACCCCTCTGAATGGGGTTCTCCCCCATCCCTGGCACCAGGGCTTGCCTCGGTCTAAGGGCTTCAAGCCATGTGAGGCTTGCCACAAGCCTATGCCCATTAGTGACCCCCCACTCTGCTTGCCTCAGGTGCTTTGGGGAATCTCACCTGTGTGACCGCTGCAGGATTTGTAAAGGGTTCAAACCCTGTAGCCAGAAAGAAAGAGACTAAAGGAGGGAGAGCCATAGGCACACGGGACTGGCACTTCCATCTATACTAGAGGCATTCCAGGAAGCACAGGACTTATGTCCCTGCTGGTACTGCCATCTGACACCAGGCATGAATCAGTGCTGGAGGCACGAGCAGCTAAGGCACTGAGACCCCAGGTGCCGTCAACGGGTAAAGCAGCAATTGATGCCGCAGCACCAGTCACCCCCTTTCGGCACCACTCGCTGATGCCATCTGGCACCGCTCCCCCATAGTCATTGGGGAGTAAATCCTGACCCTCAGATTCAAAGCCGAAATCCTACAGCTCCCACAGGAGCCGACACCGGTCTGACCACCGGTACCCAATGGCCGATTTGGGCCAGGGGGGTTCCACCAGTGGCCTGGCTGGCACACACTGATGCCTGTAATGGCTATTTTGGACTCGTTTCACTTTTCGTAAGACCCAAGGATCTCAGTCAAGGAGGTCATACTCTGTTGCATCAGGGGGTAGAGCCTCACCACCTCCTTCTGCGGTACAGGAACAGGGCCCAGGTACTGAGCCCAGTACCATACCTCAGGGACCAGCACCATTGGATGTGCTAGGTGCTGATGGATAGAAGCAAGGCCTGGTGCCAGTCCTAGCATCCTCTTCCTCAGACAAGGTGGTAGTGGGAACCTCCATTGCACCCACACAGGATGACCACAGGGTGCACCAAGATCTACTAAGGAGGTTAGCCCAAAACCTGGGAATAACAGAGACTTGGTGGGATAACTCATATGACTGGAGTACTGTCATGGATGGTTATAAACTGTTCAGGAAGGACAGGCAGGGCAGAAAAGGTGGGGGAGTAGCACTGTATGTAAGGGAGCAGTATGACTGCTCAGAGCTCCGGTACGAAACTGCAGAAAAACCTGAGTGTCTCTGGATTAAGTTTAGAAGTGTGTGCAACAAGAGTGATGTAGTGGTGGGAGTCTGCTATAGACCACCGGACCAGGGGGATGAGGTGGATGAGGCTTTCTTCCGGCAGCTCACGGAAGCTACTAGATCGCATGCCCTGATTCTCATGGGTGACTTTAATTTTCCTGATATCTGCTGGGAGAGCAATACAGCGGTGCATAGACAATCCAGGAAGTTTTTGGAAAGCGTAGGGGACAATTTCCTGGCGCAAGTGCTAGAGGAGCCAACTAGGGGGGGTGCTTTTCTTGACCTGCTGCTCACAAACCGGGTAGAATTAGTGGGGGAAGCAAAAGTGGATGGGAATCTGGGAGGCAGTGACCATGAGTTGGTTGAGTTCAGGATCCTGACGCAGGGAACAAAGGTAAGCAGCAGGATACGGACCCTGGACTTCAGGAAAGCAGACTTCGACTCCCTCAGGGAACGGATGGCCAGGATCCCCTGGGGGACTAACTTGAAGGGGAAAGGAGTCCAGGAGAGCTGGCTGTATTTCAAGGAATCCCTGTTGAGGTTACAGGGACAAACCATCCCGATGAGTCGAAAGAATAGTAAATATGGCAGGCGACCAACTTGGCTTAATGGTGAAATCCTAGCGGATCTTAAACATAAAAAAGAAGCTTACAAGAAGTGGAAGGTTGGACATATGACCAGGGAAGAGTATAAAAATATTGCTCGGGCATGTAGGAATGTTATCAGGAGGGCCAAATCGCACCTGGAGCTGCAGCTAGCCAGAGATGTCAAGAGTAACAAGAAGGGTTTCTTCAGGTATGTTGGCAACAAGAAGAAAGCCAAGGAATGTGTGGGCCCCTTACTGAATGAGGGAGGCAACCTAGTGACAGAGGATGTGGAAAAAGCTAATGTACTCAATGCTTTTTTTGCCTCTGTTTTCACTAACAAGGTCAGCTCCCAGACTGCTGCGCTGGGCATCACAAAATGCGGAAGAGATGGCCAGCCCTCTGTGGAGATAGAGGCGGTTAGGGACTATTTAGAAAAGCTGGACGTGCACAAGTCCATGGGGCCGGACGAGTTGCATCCGAGAGTGCTGAAGGAATTGGCGGCTGTGATTGCAGAGCCACTGGCCATTATCTTTGAAAACTCGTGGCGAACCGGGGAAGTCCCGGATGACTGGAAAAAGGCTAATGTAGTGCCAATCTTTAAAAAAGGGAAGAAGGAAGATCCTGGGAACTACAGGCCAGTCAGCCTCACCTCAGTCCCTGGAAAAATCATGGAGCAGGTCCTCAAAGAATCAATCCTGAAGCACTTGCATGAGAGGAAAGTGATCAGGAACAGCCAGCATGGATTCACCAAGGGAAGGTCATGCCTGACTAATCTAATTGCCTTTTATGATGAGATTACTGGTTCTGTGGATGAAGGGAAAGCAGTGGATGTATTGTTTCTTGACTTTAGCAAAGCTTTTGACACGGTCTCCCATAGTATTCTTGTCAGCAAGTTAAGGAAGTATGGGCTGGATGAATGCACCATAAGGTGGGTAGAAAGCTGGCTAAATTGTCGGGCTCAACGGGTAGTGATCAATGGCTCCATGTCTAGTTGGCAGCCGGTATCAAGTGGAGTGCCCCAGGGGTCGGTCCTGGGGCCGGTTTTATTCAATATCTTCATAAATGATCTGGAGGATGGTGTGGATTGCACTCTCAGCAAATTTGCGGATGATACTAAACTGGGAGGAGTGGTAGATACGCTGGAGGGGAGGGATAGGATACAGAAGGACCTAGACCAATTGGAAGATTGGGCCAAAAGGAATCTGATGAGGTTCAATAAGGATAAGTGCAGGGTCCTGCACTTAGGACGGAAGAACCCAATGCACAGCTACAGACTAGGGACCGAATGGCTAGGCAGCAGTTCTGCAGAAAAGGACCTAGGGGTGACAGTGGACGAGAAGCTGGATATGAGTCAGCAGTGTGCCCTTGTTGCCAAGAAGGCCAATGGCATTTTGGGATGTATAAGTAGGGGCATAGCGAGCAGATCGAGGGACGTGATCGTTCCCCTCTATTCGACATTGGTGAGGCCTCATCTGGAGTACTGTGTCCAGTTTTGGGCCCCACACTTCAAGAAGGATGTGGATAAATTGGAGAGAGTCCAGCGAAGGGCAACAAAAATGATTAGGGGACTGGAACACATGAGTTATGAGGAGAGGCTGAGGGAGCTGGGATTGTTTAGCCTGCAGAAGAGAAGAATGAGGGGGGATTTGATAGCTGCTTTCAACTACCTGAAAGGGGGTTCCAAAGAGGATGGCTCTAGACTGTTCTCAATGGTAGCAGATGACAGAACGAGAAGTAATGGTCTCAAGTTGCAGTGGGGGAGGTTTAGATTGGATATTAGGAAAAACTTTTTCACTAAGAGGGTGGTGAAACACTGGAATGCGTTACCTAGGGAGGTGGTAGAATCTCCTTCCTTAGAGGTTTTTAAGGTCAGGCTTGACAAAGCCCTGGCTGGGATGATTTAACTGGGAATTGGTCCTGCTTTGAGCAGGGGGTTGGACTAGATGACCTTCTGGGGTCCCTTCCAACCCTGATATTCTATGATTCTATGATTCTATGATCCAGGTGGAGAAGATTGCAGAGACCTCCCATGCCCTAGTGGACATCTTGACTCCTTCAGTCACCTCACGGGTAGCTTTGCCTCTGGATAGTGCCATTCTGGAGCCTGGTAAGGCACTGTGGCAGACTCCTGCCTCCTTTCAACCCATGTCAAAAAGGGTGGAGAGGAAATATTTTGTACCACGGAAGGGCTTTGACTAACTATATACTGATCTTCCTCCAAGATCGTTAGTGGGAGAAGCAGGGGCACCAGAGGCCTACCCCCCCAAGGGTAAGGATGCCAAGAATCTGGACCTCTTTGGCAGAAAAATCTACTCGAAGGAGGCTCCAACTTCATATTGCCAACCAGCAGGTGCTCCTTAGCTATTATGACTTTAACTCCTAGGGCACAATAACAAAATTTAATGAGTTGCTGCCACAGGAATTCAGGGCTCAGTTCTTGGTTCAAGTCAAGGAAGGCAGAGCAGTGGCGCAAGCAGCACTGGATGTGGCCAACTCAGCTGCTCGGATCATGGTTTTGGCTGTGGCTATGAGAAGAAGCTTGTAGCTGCAGGCCTCAAGTCTCCCACATGAAGTGCGGCAAACTATCCAGGACCTTCCATTTGAGGGCACGGCACTCTTTTCGGAGCAGACAGACTCCAAGCTCCACAGCTTGAAAGACTCCAGGGCCAGTTTCTGGGAAGTCTCTGGGACTGCACACACCGGACCCATTGAGAAAGAATTTTATGCCTCAGTCTCTGCCTCATTTCTACCAGCCTCAGTCGAGGCAGGATTATAATAGGAGGCAGGGCAGGAGCTACAAGAAGAGGCCTCCTTCCAAACCCTTGTTGGTTCACAGACCAGGGCCTGCCAGACAATTCTAAACAGGCCTTCTGAGGATGTGCCCAAGGTTGCCATACCAGGACAGTGTCTGGATCCAACCTCCCCAATTTATGTTGACCAGCTATCCCATTTCCATTGGGAATGAGCCCAAATCACCTCAGATCGCAGGGTGATACACATTATACGACTGGGATCCACTCTGCAGTTCAGTTTTTCCCGTCCTTCCCACTCTCTCTTCACCTCCCTGTTCAGGGAGCCTTCTCTGATTCAAGAAGTGCGCAAAAGCTCCTGCAAATGGGAGCGGTAGAGGAGGTTCCTCCAGAGCTAAAGGGCAGGGGTTTTACTCCCGATATTTTCTAATCATGAAGGCCAATGGCGGACTCAGACCCATACTGGACCTGCAAAACCGCAACAAATTCATGAAGAAGCTAAAGTTCCACAGGGTCTCCTTGACTTCCATTATCCCCTCTCTGGATCCAGGAGACTGGTATGCCGCACTCAACTTAAAGGTTGAGTATTTCATATTTCAGTCTTCCAAGGCCATAGAAGATGCCTTCGTTTCATTGTGGGTCAAGTACACTACCAATTCACAGTACTTCCATTCGGCCTGTCAGCAGCCACTCGGGTTTTCAGGAAGTCCATGGCAGTGGTCGTGGCCTTCCTAAGAAAACAGAGTGCAGGTGTACCCTGACCTCAACGACTGGTTGATCAGAGATCGGACCAGGGCTCAGGTGAAGGCAGACATACGACTGATACTGTCAACCTTCCAGAAGTTTGGGCTGTTGTTAAACATGCAGAAATGGATTCTTTCTCACATCCAGAGGATAGAATTCATAGGGGCAGTCCTTGACTCAGTCCAAGTCAGAGCCTTTCTACTGGATGCCAGGCTCTAAGCTCAATCGTAGAGAGCCTCAGAAAACAATCCATCACCATGGCAAGAAACTGCCCGAAGCTCTTGGGGCATATGGTGTCATGCATGTAGATGGTGAAGCACACGAGGTTGCAACTCAAACCTCTTCAGGCCTGGCTAGTATCAGGGTACCAACTAGGTGAGGACTGCTTAGACAGGATGGTCACAATTCCCCCCTCGGTGATTGCCTCGCTCTTACGGTGGTTGGATCCGGGGGTAGTATGCACAGGCGTTCCATTCACGAAACCTCAGCTGTCGATGTCTCTAGTCACCAATGTTTCCACACTGGGTTGGAGAGCTTACCTGTGGATCCTCAGGACACAAGGCCTCTGGTCCCAGGAGGAGCTCTTGCTACACATCAGTGTGACAGAACTCAGAGCAGTGTGCCTTGCCTGCCAAACGTTCCAGCCCCACCTGGAAAGCAAGTGTATGTCGGTGCTTACAGACAACATGACAGCGATGTTCTGTATAATCAGACAGGGTGGAGTGTGCTCCTCTCACCTATGCCAGGAAGGCCTCCGCCTCTGGGAATTCTGCATAACCCACTCGATCCACCTTGAAACTTCTTATCTTCCAATGGCCCAGAACAAGTTAATGGATTGTCTCAGAAGATCCTTCTCTAATCACAAGTGGTCCATTCGCCCGGATGTTGTGAGGGCCATGTTCCAGAGGTGGGGAAATCCCTGGATAGACCTGTTTGCAAAGAAGCGCAACAGAAAGTGTCTGCAGTTCTGTTCCTTTCAGAATCACTGGGCTCGATCACAGACACGTTTCTTCTCCCTTGGAAGGAACATCTCTTCTATGCATTCCCTCCCATTCTGCTCATACACAAGGTCCTGCTGAAGGCCAGAATGGAAAGAGCGAGCCTGATCCTGATAGTGCCGGCCTGGCCACATCAGCACTGGTTCACCACTCTTCTGGACTTCTTGGTGGAAACACCAATCACCCTACCTCCATTTCTGGATCTAATCTCTCAGGATCACAGACACTTACATCATCCAAACCTCGAGTCCCTCCATCTAAGAGTCTGGAAGCTTCATGCTGAATCCCTTGGAGGTAACATGCTCAGGTCCGGTTCAATAAGTTCATTTACGGAGCAGAAAGCTACTCACCATGACCACGTACCTGGCCATATGGAAAAAGTTCTCAATCTGTTTAGTGCAGAAAGACGTCTCTCCCTCTCAAACATCAGCACCGTGTATTCTGAGCTGTTTGCTACATCTGAAACAGCAAGGGCTATTGGTATCTTCAATTAGAGTACACCTGGCAGCAATTTCAGCTTTTCACCCAGCGGTGAACGGCAGGTCTATTTTTTTCTAAGTCACTCTGTAGCCACTTTCTTAAGGGACTGGACGGGCTGTACCCACAAGTGTGGCAGCTGATCCCTCCCTGGGACCTTACCTTGGTACTATCAAGATTCATGGGACCCCCATTCAAGCCCTTGGCAACATGCTCTTGTCATGGAGGGCCTTCCTCATGGCCATCACGTCAGACAGGAGGGTTTCAGTGATTAGGGCCCTCACATCAGAGCCCCCATACACAGCTTTCTTCAAGGATAAGGTCCAGCTGTGCCCTCACCCAGCCAGCACAGTTCCACAATAACCAGGACATTTTTCTCCCAGTCTTGTACCTAAGACCGCACACCAGTAGCCAGGAGCAGAGTCTCCACTTGTTAGATGTCAGGAGAGCACTGGCTTTCTACATAAAAAGAACCAAATCGTTTAGGAAGACTACTCATCTCTTAATGGCAGTGGCTGACAGGATGAAAGGCCTTCCAGTCTCAGTCCAGAGAATTTCATTGTGGATCACTTCTTGTATCCACGCATGCTACGACCTGGCAAAAGTCCCTGCTCCAGCCCTGATGGCACATTCCACAAGGGTGAAGAAGCGTCTTCAGCCGCATTTGTGGCACAGGTTCTCATCCATGATATCTGCAGAGCAGCAATATGTCCACGTCTTTGCAACTCACTATGCTATCATGCAGCAGGCCAGAGACGATGCTGGATTTGGCAGAGCAGTGCTAGAGTCTGCTTGTTGTTGAACTCTGAACCCACCTCCTACATCTTTGGGAGTCACCTACATTGGAATGGACATGAGCGAGCACTCAAAGAAGAAAAGATGGTTACTAACCTTCTCTAACTGTTGTTCTTTGAGATTTGTTGCTCATGTGCATTCCAAAACCTGCCCTCCTATTCCTCTGTCAGAGTTAGCCGTCAAGAAGGAACTGAAGAGTCAGCAGGATGGTAGATCCGTATGTACAGCGCCATGAGGGCACAACTCCAGGAGGCACCAGAGCTGACCCAATGGATGCCACTGAGGAAAAAACTTTCCACCGGCGGTGCATGCAGCACGCGCACAGCTACACTGGAATTCACATGAGCAACACATCTCAAAGTGCAACGGTTACAGAATGTTAGTAATCATCTTTTTTCCATTGGGGAATTTTATAGTACAGTGGCAGGCCCTTCAGATTAGGAAAGTGCCATGTTTTTTTCTCAAAGATCATGGTCATCATTGCAGCAAAACCAAGGAAGAACAAAATTGTATTTCTCTACCACTTGTAAGATTTTCTGATTTTGGTTCCATCAGTTGAATCAGGCAGGAGAGCTGTCAAATGCAGTTGAAAAGTGGCACCTTCTGTTCAATTACTTAACCATCTGTGACAGGGCATACCTATCCCACACCAGCGCCAAAAGGGTTAACTCTGCTTTGCAAGCTGAGGAAGCCCCGCCCCTCCAACCCTGCTGGTCATACTCGGCCTGGAGGCAACATATAAAAGGTAGCAGCCCAGCTCAATCTGGAGAAACTACTGACCGGGAAGGACTCAGGCTGAAAGCTCCCTGCAGGGAGTTGCTACAAGTCCCAACCTTGGGACTACGGGCTCACAGAGTTCCTGACTGGAGACTCCAGGCTGCCCGACAAGTCCAGAGAAGGGATGGGACCGATGGGAGCTCGGCCATTTGAGGACCACAGAGACCTGGGGAAACCGGGAGTTTCGACGTGGGGGAAAGGGTAAGAAGCGGCCCAGGGGACTCCAACTCCTTTGCCAGTGAGTGAACCGGGAGACCAGTCAGCATGTTTCGGGAGAATCCCTGCTGACTTGGTGGTCAGCTCCCCCACTACTGCCAGGGCCCTGGGCTGGGGCTCGGAGGAGCAGGGAGGGCCCAGGATGCCACACCCTCCTGAGTGGTGCCCCACTCCGCCAACAGGCCGCACAGCCTCACAGAAGTGGGCTACTTTACTGACTCTGGCCATTGGTCTACACTGCCCTTGCAGGAAGGGCTGCTCACTGACTCTGGCCATTGAGCCACACTGCCCTGACGGGAAGGGCTGTTTATTGACTCTAGTCACTAGGCAGTACTACCCCATGTTACAGTAAGGCTCATCAGCGTAGGATGTAACCGACTGCAGAATCACCTCCGCCCTTCTTTTTAACTCTACATGACCCAACAACCCAATGACGGGATGTACCTACCCCACACCCAATGTACCTACCGTCACACCCAATGACGGGATGTACCTACCCCACGACACCATCTGAAAAGCACTGTTCAGTCAATTCAGACCTTGATTTAGCTGCTGGGAATCCAAGCCTAATTTAGTTCTAAAGCAGGGAAAGTCTTCCCTCTCCCAGGGAAAATCTAGATGGCATGCAACATGGTATGCTTAGCAATCAGATTACACAGATCATCACAGAGAGTGACTTACTATTCAAAGTCTCCTTGTCTCTTCTCTGGTGCTAACTTTTTCTACATATTATCTTGTTCTCTCTACCTTACCTTCCTTCAACACTTTTAAAGCAGTCCCATGCCAATCAAGAATTCTCCCTTCCATCTTTCTGGTCTAAGGCTCTGAACAACCCAGAAAGGAATCGGTATTATGAACGTTTCTATGTTTGGTTTAGGAAATATGATTGCCTTTTTGTTTTATTGTTCGGTCCCAAGTTATGAGAGAATACTGGATTGGGAAACATATGACCCTTAAAAAGCCCAAAGGTGTTCTGAGTCCAGACCATATATAGGCTCATTCTGCAAGAGGCATTCCTTCTTGAATGAGAGGAGGGAAAGGATTTACCAAGCAGCAGAGTAATATTTTCTCCACATCTTCATAAAGAATTGTAGAACACCCTCTTTTATTGCAGTGGATGCAGGGCATACAGAGTCCTTTGGTGTATCAAGCAAACATAGAGCCTTATGATTCTCTACTCATTTACGCTAATGTAAATGTGGAGTAACTTCACTGCATTAAACTGGTATAGCAGAGTGGAGAATTGGGTTCATAGTTTTTTCCATGACATTTTTCTAAATAATGCTTTCTCCTCCTGACATTGATATACAGTTACGATTTTTTTTTCTAATAGAGGGCTCCTGTACAAATCCCATTCGTTCTGAGTTGATAAACTTATGACTGCAGAAATGTGAATTTTTACCTGTTAATTTTTCTGAATCTTCATTTCTTGAACTTGGAAGAATTTATCCATACTGTAAAAAGAATACTGGTTTCAACAAGTAAACTTTTTTGAGTTTCTTTTAAGTTTAGTTTGTGGCAATCTGGAGTGTGAATCAACCCCACACTAGTCTGTTGCACACTAACTATTTCTGTGGACCTTCCTAACCCACACTAACAGTTCCTTAGTGCACTTTGATCTAGTGCCATTTCAAAGTGGGGTAGATCGAAGCGCACTACAGAACTTTTAGTGCATTGCAGCCAGGTTCATATGGACACCTTAATGCACATCCGGCTGGATGGAATAGACTTGCATCCCAGTTTGTTGCAAACTAAATATTCATGTAGACAATCCTATAGAAGTTTAGTGGAAAGTAAGATTTTACTTAACATCATAATATTAGCTATAGAAATTTTAGTCAGGGAAGAGAATGTTGTTGCACCTGGCCTGTTACACAGAAAGTCAGACTAGATGATCTAATGTCCATTCTGGCGTTAAAAAAAAATCTGTGAAAACAATAAGAGATCTTAAATTCATATACCAGGCCAGAAGGAACCATTGTGCTCCTGTATAACATAGGTCATGGAAATTCCCGGAAATAATTTCTAGAGCATATCTTTTAGCAAAACATCCAGTCAGTGATTGAGAATCCAATGTGATGTGCCAGTGGTTAATTACTCTCCCTTTTAAAAATTTACACCTTATTTCCAGTCTGAATTTGTCTAGCTTCAACTTCCAGACATTGGATCATGTTATACCTTTCTCTGCTTGACTGAAGAGCCCATTATTAAATATTTGTTCTTCGTGTAGGTACTTCAAACTGTAATCAAGTCACCCCTTGACCTTCTCTCTGTTAAGCTAAACAGTGTTCCATGACACTATTATTGCAAAACATGTTTTCTGATGCTGTAATCATTCTTGTGGCTCTTCTCTGAATCCTCTCCAATTTATCAACATCCTTCTAGAATTGTGGACACCAGAATTCAACATGGTGTTCCAGCAGCAGTCACACCATGTGAAATACAGAGGTAATATAACCTCACTGCTCCTACTCAAGATTCCAGTTTATGCATTCAAGGCTTAAAGTCAAGTGCAAATCCTACCTGTCAGACAATATAAGGAAGTCTTCTGTGTTGAACTGAAGAAGCCAAGAACAAACTAAAATGTAAGAATTCTCATTTGTGAAGTCAGCATAAGAGTCTGAATGCACAATTTTGATATAAATTCAACTACTTTAATTAGGTTTTTGTATAGAAGACAGTAATAGCAACATCTGTCTCTATCATTGATGTGGCATGGTATAAAAAGGATTTTATAAAGACGTTAAGAATTGCCACATTCTCAATCCTGCTAGTAGATATCCAGGTACGCATTAAAGAGCATTCAATAACCTCTGCTATTTTGCATGTGTGCACAAACATAGTAGTTTATTTTATAAGCTACACAGTGATGCACATCTGTATATGTAAATGAAGAATCAAGTTCAAATTGTTCATCCGTCTTAACTATAGTGGGTTTTTTCCAGATAAAAATCTGAACAGGAACTGTAGGCTGGTTGGTCCTTTTTACTTTATTGCAAAAGATTTATCTACTGTATTATTTTTTAAAAAAAAAAAGGGGGCAGTTCTAGAAAAATCATTCAGGAGGAAATCCTGAATAGCTGAATGTATAGCTTGGTAAGTGGCAGAAGTTCTCAGTTTTTTTTTCATCCCCTCATTCAATTGCATGGAATAGATCCTATCTAGATGCACTCCGCTTCCTGCCAGTTCCCATGGCTAGTCCCAGGAGGTGCTAGGCACGCTGCACTTCAAAGAAGTCACCGTGCAGTAATGTAATATTCCTGGCATCTGAAAAAGATCAACTGATTGCAAATATACTTCAGCAGAAAACCACAGAACAAGGAATATGAACTAGCTGGTGTCCCTCTTCTCTCCCTGCCACCTGTGAGAGTGAAAGTGTTTTTTTTAAAGTTGCTAGACACCAAGTAATTTTATCCAAAAAAGGACTAAAATGTCTAGAGAAAAAAGAAATGGTGGGTCAGCTCATAATAAACTCAATCTCTGAATGCCAGTTCAGGAATGTGATTCCTGCTATTTCAGGCATATGGGGCTCTTAGGGGACACCATGGTTAAAAACAAGCAAATCATCACAATAATTAACTGTGGGTATTTTATCTTTAAAGAAAGGAACCACAGAAACCAAAGCAAACAGAACATAAATGATAAATAATGCTTACTTAAATTGCAGTCTCTTCTGTATGTGTCTCTGTGGAAAGCTTTTGACAGAGATTACATCTTTAAGATTGGGCCTGCCTCTGGTGGAGGCACTTCTCTCTTTGGAAGTTAAGACCAAAGTATATTATTTCCAAAATTAGTAGAGAGTCCAGTCATAGTGTATCTTGAGTAACTAAAACAGTTTATAGATCAGAAAAATAATTTTGTTTAAGGGTAGGTGAGTCCTATTTGGTTTACCATATATAACCTAAACAGTTTATAAATGGGCAAAGGTGAGTAAAAATTAATTAACATTAAGAACTGTAATCCGAATTAAATCCCATTAGTTCTCTCTCTTTACCAATATTAGACCTAACTAGGATTACCTGGTCTAACCATTTGGTATTTTAACAGGAGAAGTTGTTAATATCTTAAATTAAAATAGTATTTCAATATCCCATTAAAATTATTACAAGAAAATTCAGATCTAATTCCTTGACAATGCTATGGTTAATTTCCATCTCACCAATTCATGTTGAAGACCTGGGGATGTTTCTGAACTGGGGGGGAGGGTCGCTTTTTCTTGATGCGGCTCAGTGACTGTTCTTTTATTGGCTGTCTTAATTTGGCAGTTGCCAAAATAGTGGCAGTTGCTGTTTGCTTGCCAGATGAGCTGTGACTGCTGTAAAGTTGAGGATGGGAGCAAAGTGCATACTGCTTGCTTGCTTACTATAGAGATTTTTATACTCTGCTTTCATAATTTTGCTGGTGGTGCAAGACATACCTATTTTTAGGGCTTGGCTGGATTTAAATTAGTTGTTTTCATTCTTATGTTTGCTCAGTATCTTTGTGCAGTATCCTTAGGAGCTGTAGCTCATGAAAGCTCATGCTCAAATAAATTGGTTAGTCTCTAAGGTGCCACAAGTACTCCTTTTCTTTTTGCGAATACAGACTAACACGGCTGTTACTCTGAAACCTGTCATTAGGAGCTTATGTAGCCCATTAATGCATATGCATTAGGATTATAAATTTATCTTAATTTGATAGTTATATTGCTTTTGTCTCTGTGGCAGGAAGTTATCAGAACATTTTTAAAGTTAAGAGTTTTAATGCTTTCCTTTATTTAGTCCATTTTCTGAGCTATTTCTTCAGCTTTTTTAGTATCTAATATAAATTGAATTTCTGTCTTCAGACTAGAATAGTCATTAAATAAGTCATTGTCTTTTCTTAACAGTCTTGGAGAGGTGATTTTCTTTCTGAGTTGGGTGAAGGAGTTGCTTAAGCATTGTCAAATAACTAGTTATTTTCCCAATTAATATAAGTATTCTATACTTACATGGCTTCTTGTAGTTAGCAACCAGTCCGCATGGTCATTAGATTCAAAGTTGGTACATACTGCCTTTTATTATTTACATATCATTAGAAGCTTTGATACAAAATATTTGCAAATATGCATTTCAAAATAAGCTTAGCAATTTAAGTATTTAAGGAATAAAAAAGAGGGTTGTTCCAAATGAGTTAGGGCTTGTCTTCATGGTGTGTGGACCTGCACTAGGGGGATATAAATTCAAGTGTGCACTAGTGTGTTGCACACTAACTGGCCTGTGTGGATTTGCTGGCGTGTACTAAATGGTCCCTAGTGCGTGTTAATGTAGTCCCATTTCAAACAGTGCTACATTAAAGCACACTAGGAAATTTTAGTGTGTACTAGAATTCACACCCCTCTATTGCACCACTCATTGTGTAAGCAAGCCTCAGCTAAGAGGAACCAACATTTTCAACCATCATTGTTTTCTTAGTTTGAAGAATGAAAACTTTAGAGTGTTTGTAAAAGAAATGTTTCAGAGTAGCAGCCGTGTTAGTCTGTATCCAAAAAGAAAAGGAGTACTTGTGGCACCTTAGAGACTAACCAATTTATTTGAGCATAAGCTTTCGTGAGCTACAGCTCACTTCATCGGATGCATTCAGTGGAAAATACAGTGGGGAGCTTTACACACACAGAGAACATGAAACAATGGGTGTTACCATACAGACTGTAACAAAAGTGATCAGGTAAGGTGAGCTATTACCAGCAGCAGAGGAACAGCAGTGGAGGGGCGGGAAATAAACATGGGGAAATAGTTTTACTTTGTGTAATGACCCATCCCCTCCCAGTCTTTATTCAAGCCTGAGTTAATTGTATCCAGTTTGCAAATTAAATTCCAATTCAGCAGTCTCTCGTTGGAGTCTGTTTTTTTGAAGACTCCAATGAGACATCGTTCCTCAGACGTTCTTGTCAACTGATGGAAATGGCCCACCTTGATTATCACTACAAAAGGTTCCCCCCTCTCCCCCGCTCTCCTGCTGGTAATAGCTCACCTTACCTGATCACTTTCGTTACAGTCTCTAAGGTGCCACAAGTACTCCTTTTCTTTTTGTAAAAGAAATGTATTTCAGTATGAATTTTGTAGGTGTTTTAACTGATGTTTTTTCTTGCAAAACAGAGGCGGGTCTAAAGAAAAAGCCCACTTCTGTGTCTTAGTTTATAGCTCTGATAACACATCCCTATACTTCTCTTTGGAATAACCTGGGAAAAAAATCCTCATTTTTTTGCGCTACCAGGTCTTTCTCTAAAACATAAAACTCTTTAAAAAGTTTGTTTTCTTGAGACAAAGATCATATGTAAACCAGACTAGTGGGTCTTGTACAAGGGAAAGTGTCCTGTTCTTTGAGAAGATGCTCTTTTGCCTTTTGACCAAAATTGCCCTATGACCTGCCATTTATGGCATTTACAACTGGCAACTAAAATTTCTGTTAAATACCTTATGCAAAGCACAAATTGCAATAACAGTACATCTTTTACAACATAATATTAAAATATAGCATTAAAACAAACTAGGAGACATAAAAGGTATATTCTTCTTTGTATGGCTGATGTAAATGTAGAGCAACAACTATAATTTTACATTTAGATGGTTAAGCCAGATAATTGTGTCTGGAATAGCAGAGTCTATTGCTGTGACGTCTCCTTCATGTTTGTGAATTGAGCATTGAGTTTTTATATGTTCCATGGTCTGTTCTGGGTGATCACAGTCGCACACCAGAGAGTCTTTAATTTTCCATTTGTGCAGCAAGTATCCGTATCTGTCATAGTTTGTGCAGATACAGTTTAGAGTTGCCCATGAACTTCATGGGAGATCAAAGCCAGAGATCTTCTGCATCAGCTCTTTCATAAGGTGTTTATTTATAACTTTTTGTGAACTCGATTCGGCTTTCCAGGCTTCATCAGGTTTGAAGTTGCATTGTTGCAGGTTAAACGTGTGAGACCAAAAGGGCCTACACAACTTCAGGTGGTGTTGGGGCGGGGGGGACTTTGTTAAGGCCCTGGTGAATGGGAAGATGTTTATTTTCCATGATCCTCTGGAATTCCCAAAGGATTGCGGCATCACGTCGAATGGATGGGGGAGCAATGTGCAACAGCACTGACAGCCAAGGTGTTGGGGTCGAATTGATGGTTCCAGTGATGCACCACATTGCACTATTTAGTTGGACATCAACAAGTCAAGTATGGTTACTTGTCCATAGCTATGCACGGTACTCGGCTACAGAGTACATAAGGGCCATCACTGATGTCCATAACACTGGGATGCTGATGCTCTTCAACTTGTGCTTGCCAGTTTCTGGACCTTGTTGACCCTTGTCTTTATCTTGACAGCTACCTTCTTCAGATGGTTGTGGAAGGTTAGCAGGCAATCCAACTTTACTCCGAGATAGGTTGAGGTGGTGTCATGTCACACAGTGTTGCCAAAGGTCACTTTTAGGGTGCGCTTAGCTTCTTGTTATCAAGATGGAATGAAGTGACTGTTTTGTGAGGATTTGGCTTGAGCCCCCATCTGGAAATGTTCCTTCTTGGTGTGTAGGTCCCTGTTCAGGGTAGACTTGATGTCGCAAAAGGTGGCTGCTTCTGTTGCCAGGGGAAGGTCATCCACATATGCAAATTTGCTTGGAGGCATGTCACTCTTGTAAACATTGAAAAGCATCAGTGCGAGTACTGAGCCTGTGGCAGTCCATTGTTGAGGAACCAGAGTGAACTGACGTGCGTTGCCCAGGTGGACATGTAACCACCTATTGCTCAGCATCATCCACAGTAGCTGTAGTGTTTTGTGGCAGGGGATGATCCTTGTGAGCTTTAGCATCAGGCCTTTAATCCAGACTGTATTGTGGGCTGATGGCACATCTTCAAAGGTTGTGCTGATCTTAATTTTTTTCTGGAATCTTTCCTTAATATGTGTTACAATCACCTAAACATGGTCGCAACAAGTGCATTTAGGCCAGAATCCCACTTGTTCTTTGGGGTTCATTGACTCAGCAAGAAGACTGATTCTCTGAAGAATAAGTTTGTAGATAGTACACAGGAGTGATATCAGCCTATAATTTACTAGATCATCAGTCAACTTGCTCAGCTTGCAATATGGCAATGACTATCGCCTCCCGCCAGGCTTTTGGGATACATCCAGATTCCATGGTTTTGATGTACTGTTTCACCAGCCATTGGAGTCCCCTGTGGCCTAGTTGATGAAGATGTGACTGATTGCTGCGACAGTGCTACTGTTGAGATAATATTCTTAGTTCCTCCCATGCTGTCATAACAAGTATTTTAGTTAGTTAACACCTGCAATGCACAATGTACTACTTTTGATTGAGTTGTGCCTTGTTATGCTATGAACTTCCTGAAAACTTAATTTCATTAACCATGTGACCATGAGGCCCAAGAATAAATGTATAATTGCATAGCTCAGAACTTTTTCCTTACTTTTGTAAAATGCAAGTGAAAAACTAGAGTTACAAAGAACTATTTTGAATTGTGCTGGTAACTGGGAGTTTTCCTTTAAATTACTCAGTGTAGATTGCTGATACATCTTATATTGTATATAATGTCCTATATATAATGTTTGCATTGGACTTTTACTCCCTGAGCCAGTGGAGTAAGGAATCTAAGGCTTCTTTCTACACGTGCCTCTTTTTAAATGAGTTGGCCCATAAATGGTTTTATTTCCAGTACTAATTTATTTTAGGAATTACTATGTTAGCTTAAGTGTACAGAGTAAGTAAAATACTTAGTTTCAGGATAGTTCATTTAAACAGCTACTATTCCATGGTAGTAAAGAAAAGGCAGATTGCTAGCCATTCTATTTGAACAGCCTACTTGTAAAACTGAATTGACGATCTAAAACAGCTTTATATTTTGAATCCTACACATTGTTTTCTCAGTTTGTAAAAATCTACAATGACAAGACCAATGGTTATAGTAAGGAATATGCAGCTACCACTTAAACCTCTGCAACTGCTTTTTCAATTGTTTTTATGCCATTGCAGAAACCCTTTGACAAACTGTCATTCCTGAGAAACAAGTCCATTCCTGAGAAAGCTCTTTCAACCCAGGTCTCACACACAGAAATGCTTATTGTCAATTACATTAAGCAGTACTAAAGGAAAAAGATATAATTTTCAGTGTCTTCAACTTGTAGTAATCAACTAATTTTGACGAATGGTATTTTCCAAACAAATAAAATGTCAGGTCCTTAATCCAAAGTGCTTAGATTTAACATAGCAAAAACAAAAGCAGTATGGAGATGTGGGAGGATGAAGGTTACAACAATGAAAGTTCATGAGACTAGTTTAATTTTGAATGCACATCCCTAGTTCTTGTTAGGATTTTTTAAATATAAATTAATTTAATATACTACATTTATGTACATTTTTAAACAATGAAGACCAGGGTAGGAGATGTAAAAAATACATTTTAAAAAATCACTCTGGATACTAGTGAGTGAAATGTTGTTCCACATATATATATTACTTCATTTTTATAGGACTACTTTGTGCTATTGTATGGGCTCATAATCCACATGGGACCAACTATGAAATTATGCATTATGGTGTGACAGATAAATAACAGATGCCCAGATCATACCCTCCCATGTTAAAACCAAAAGGAGAAGTCCCTATGGAAGAAAATCTCCAAGGGGATGCTTCTGCAGAGTTCTCCTTTTGGGGAGAGAGCAGGGTTTACCTCTCATGAAAATGACAGAACCCTAAACTTGGCAGAACCCCGAGGATCTCTGCATTCCTACACCTTTACATTGACTTTAATACTGATGTATCCCTGGTAGCCTGGCTCATCACACTACCAGTGCCTCCGTCTGACCCAGTGCCCCCAGGTGGAGTGGACTCATCAGAAGAGGTAATACAGCCTGGAGAGTATACTATGTTCTTTGGAGATTCCCCATTGGGGTGTAGGAGAGATGATGTGCATCTCTTCTGCATCCTCCCTCAGTATAGCCCCTATACCTGGCGAGACTTCTGAGGGGAGAGATGCTTCCGTGAAGGTGACTGAGGCCTGATTTCTAAATAATATTAGGGAGAGCTTCACACAGAAGGTTCCCTCTGTGTGTTGATCTAGGGCACGTGATTTGGACCAGGTAATTTTAGCTAAACAGATTCCTGAGCAAATAATTTAATTGTTTCCCTGTATCTCTTAAATAAAGAAAGACTATAAAGTAGAATAAAACAGTGAGAGTCTGTGTGTAAACTATTGTATGTAGTGCCTTATATATTAACTTGTAAAATAACCCCTAGCTGCAGGCTGGAGCAAGGGATATTTACTAGTTATGGCATTCCATACTGAAACTGCATCATACTCTTATTCTTGATGCAGATTCACTGTTGCCAGTTCTGCTACCCAAGAAAAAGTGATCATTTTGGTATCTTCTGCTGGTGAAACTTGTGCATAATCCTCAGAGGTGGATCCAACACAATCTTCACAGGTCATGTGGGGATGGCTAATTTCAGGGGTTAGAACTGCTGATGCAGAATATAGCAAACTGTTGCATATGACCCAGAAACATTCCGGGTGTTTAACAAGATCTTCATATCGTGTGCTGATTCCTAATTATTTTAAATGCACCATAATTATATTTCCCCATTAGACCCCAGCAACTACCTCCATAGTTCTAATAACTCCCTAATAACTAATACAGTTCTAAGGCACTGCCAGATACTACATTTTCCATTCTACCTCTGCTGCTGTAAGCTATCAACAATATACTTCTCACACTTCATTGATTCTGCAGCCACAGAGAACTTTGTTCAGTTGCTTCTGCAGATATCTATTAACACAGTTATCCTACATACCACAGTTACTTTGTTAGAACATATTCGGCTAAAGGCAGAGTTGTCTGTTTTAACTATGAATGCTTTTTCTTTTGGGGGGCCTAGCAGAGACATTCAGCATTACTGTTTTAAGCAATTGAATTGTAAAAGTATACTTTGTCATCTTAGTCTGTTTGTGTACAGGTTTTCTGCTGTTATAATTTTGGTCTTTTTTGTTGTTGTTCTTTCAGATATGCTTCCTCAGTAAAAGATGGCTCCCAGTATTTTGTTCTTCTCATTATTACAGATGGGGTTATTTCAGACATGGCGCAAACAAAGGAATCTATAGTTAATGTAAGTTCTATTTAAACTTGGGTTTCTATATTTTATAAGCAGTATATTTCCTGGTCTTAATATTTTGGACAGTAAACTCTTCTTTTCAAATAATAAAAATTGCCAGGGATAAAGGCCAAATGAAACTTAACTGTGAAATCTTAACTAGCTTTATCAAATCAGTGCTTTGAGGAACTTGTGGTCTTCTAGCTGATACTATATATTGATTGTACAATCTAGAAATAAATGACTTCTCAGTCCTCTTTATGTCAGATGGTCTTTGGAATGGGATGTTCTCCATCTCTGTACAGACCCTTCTGGTCTTAAAATCTATGAATGAAGACCAGATCTTTACTATAAGCCTGGGCTCAGGATGAACCCTCAGGAAAAATGCCTTTCCAGGATTATTTGCCTCTGAGTGGCATGTACTGCAGACTCCAGCTTTCCTTTTGTAGCATCTTTTTAAAGATTTTTAGCTGAAGTCAGTTTCTTCATTGGTTTTGAAGTTTTTCTGCTCAAAACTGCTAAACTTAAAAAATTATTTTGACTTTCTGAGAAGGGTTTGAAGGACAGCACCTCTCTTCCCCTCCCTTCTCAGAAATGGCAGACAATAGCAGGCTGCAGAAACTTAGCTCCCACCTGATGTGTGAGCAAGATCTACATCAACACAGATGAAATTGCCTTTGCTGAGATAAGGGCAGAATAAGTGGCCTGGAACCAGATGTATGTTTTTCAAAACCCTTCTGCTTCTCCCCCAGACATGGGACACCTATTGCTATAGCTTCCAGAACAAGCAGGAAAGTTTCCCTGGAATCTCCTAAATCTCCGGGCAAGACAAGTTTCCCCCATAGCAACGAGGAGGATGAAATTCCTGCTTTTAGCCGGCACATAAGCAAGATCTGTGCTGAGATAGTTTAAAAAGCCACAGAGCAAGCCCCTTCTCACTAGCGGTTTTACCTGCAAGTCCTCATGTGCCTTGAAACGTGCCAGCTCCTGTGACCTTTCTGAAACTAATAAGTCCGTTGTCTTCAATGCCTGCAGCCCACTCCTCATTCTGTGTGGATGGTCCCCACACTGCTGTTGGGTTTGGGCTGTTGGTGAAGTGATTCAGATCCTCTTGTCTGTGAGATACACCTACCTTCTCTGTCCTTCTAGCCTCCAGGGGTCCCACGCAGGCCATAAAGTGGCTACTGTTTTCTGAAGGGATACATGCAGAATACATTCCTGCAGACTGACCTTTCAGTCTAATGGTAGTGCACTCTCCTCTTCACAGGGTTCCTCCCTCTTTCTCTCAGGATTTGTCCCAAGGAATGGTGAACAGTATTGCTCACAATCAGATCTTAAAGGGCCAGCGCAAAGTCTTAAAACCTTTCATGTGAGAGTCTCCCTCTTGATCCTGTAAAGAGAAGGAGAAATCTCTGAAGCTGGGGCTTTTTGCAAGATCCCTCAGAGTCTCAACTAAGCTTCCCAGAATTATGCACAAATGAGGATCTAACTTCAGAAGTGGTTGTGGCTTTTTTTAAAGTGGAAACAAAACAAAAACAAAACTGAAGAAGACATTTGAAATTCTTTCTCACTTATTTAATGAGGTGATATTTTATGATTAAAGTGGAGTGGAATTCCCTATCAAGACCTACTTGTATCTAAGGACTAAAGGGTCTTCATTACTCTGTCAAAGGTTAAGCCTGCTGCAACCTCTTTAGTAAAGGGCTTAGTCACAGCAACCAAGGAAGTATTTTTGCCAAACTTATCAAAAGAATAGGAGCAACATTCAGACCAAAGTTGTATACAGCAGCTTCACTCCTGAGAGTATTGGCCGCAGTTTTTTATTGTGGCTATCTATGCTCTGCTGGGAGGCAATTGAGAGCATGAAAAAAGAAATGTGCTTTGAATTAGGTTTCCCTAGCAGCTTTTTCAAGTGATGTTTCATTTGACTGATTTGCTATACATTCAAAAATTCCAAAGATGTGTCTTGGGGGCAACTACGGCTCCATTTGAAGAAACTGGAATTGCTGTCTAACATCTGATTATCCTTCCAAATATTTTGTTGATCAGTTCTTTGGGGAGTACTGAGACAAAGTTGTCGCTGAGGCTTTAGAGAAGGAATAAATCCCTCCTTCCTTCCAGTGAGAGAATCTCAAAGTACCATACCTCAGCAGATGTTCCATTTGATCCTCCTGTTCCTCTAGGTTCGAGCATAGATTACACAGAAGTTGGACATTGCTGCCTTTCCTGAGAGTTGGAGAGGATGGGATTCTCTGGAAAAACCATCCACTCCCAAAAGCATCTCTTGGGGTTGTCCAAGACTGGGAAGATCCCCCCGCCCAACATCCCCTAAGGAGACTTCAGGGTGGGCCTTCATCTGGGAATGAGCAACATCAGAAAACAAATACTTGAGATAATCAAGGAAAGATATTCAATATAACTTGCTTGTTGTCCTAGGGACAAGTTTATTCTTTACTCAAAATAAATGAATAAACCAACACTATGAGAACCTTCAAAGCATCAGAAGATGAAGGGTGCAATAGACCATCTCCTACATACTGGAATATAGAACCAATTCTGTGGAGAGCCAAATCTTTTGGAACGGTTACAAGATTCTACAAGATTCTTTGTCTTGCAAAGAGAATTGTAGAATGCAACCCATTCAACAAGCCCATACAGAGATCAATATTCCAGGTGGAAATACAGTAGAATCTCAGAGTTAAGAATACCTCAGGAATGGAGGTTGTTCACAACTCTGAAATGTTTGTAACATCAGTACAGATACAAGAACTCAGGTAGGGAGAACATATCTGGATTGCTATGTGATCTTTATATGATGAGAGTGTGAATGTTGCCCAAAGAAGGTGACATGGAATATGACCTGTCTCATGACAGAAAGTGGAAGATTCTAGAGCCACTGGTTAAGTAAGTGATGTAAGGCAGAAGCTTTTGGTTTTGTGGAATATTGGTCCACCTTCTATCGGCACAGGGGTTTGGATGGCTTCCACCTCACTAGAAGGGGGACCAATCTCATCAGGACAGGCTGGCTAGAATAGTCAAGAGGGCGCAAAACTAACCACAAAAGGGGAGGGTAAAAAGAGGGTAGGTATGAGCACTCAGCACAAAATCGAGATGTTAAGAACAAAATTAATCAAGAAAAGGACATGTATAGGCAGTTCAAGAATTTTGTCTCTTCACCAGTGCTAGGAGCCTGGGTAACGAGAGGAACTGGAGTCATACATTTATGAGAATAAATTAAATCTAGTTGATATTACTGTAATCTGGTAGGATGATTCTTGCTATTCAAATTTTAAAATCAGTGGTTATAACCTATTTAGGAAGGATCAAGTGGGCTAAAGGGGAGTTGAAATGGCACTCTGTCAAAAATGGCATTAGCTGTTTCTCACTCACTGATAACTCAGAAGAAAATCTTAAATGCATATGGATCAATGTCAAAATAGATAAAGCACAAGATAGGGTATTGGTGTCTATTACAGACTGCTAAATCACATTAGGAAACAGGATGACCACCTCTTTAAGCATTTATCTATAGTGTGTAAGGAAAAACCTGTGTGATCGTGGGGGAATTCAATTTGAGTCACTCATTTTGGAAGTCTCATGCAACTAGTACTAAAACATCCTTGGAATCTCTGAACAAAATAGATGATAATTTCCTAACTCAAAAAGTGCTACAGCCAACACAGGGAATTCTTTATTAGACCATGTCCTAATAGATGAAGAGTAACTGATCACAGAACTAAAAATGTTAATGGTAGCTTCGGTACAAGCGATCATGACTTGATCACAGTTATAATGTACAAGCTGAATAAAGTCCAGACCAATAATATATATACTTAGTACTTTAATAGGGCCAAATTCACAAAGCTGAAAGCAATTATGAGCCAAATCAGCTGTGAGGAAGAATGTAATCAGAAAAATGTGAATGATAACTGGGAATCAATTAAGAACACTTTACTAGATGCCAAAAAAACCAACTTCTTCACAAGTGAGTAAGAAGATCTTATTGGTTAAAAAAATTCCCTGGTTTAGAGGGGAAATGAAGGCAGCTATAAAAAAAAAATAGAAAGAAGAATATAACATATGAAAGAAAGGGGAAGTTCATAGTGATGAGTGTAAACCAGAAGTTAGGAATTGTAGAAAACTGATACAGAAAGCTGAGGAACAGAAGAAGAGATCTATGGCCAGCACAGTTAAGAACAATAAGGAGTTGTTTAAATAGGAATAAAAAATATTTTGAAAGTGATATTAGTCCATTAGATTAAAATGGCAGAATTATCAATAATAATACAGAAAAGGTAGAAGTGTTCACTAAGTATTTCTGTTGTGCATTTGGGGGAAAAAACAGATGATATAGTCTCATCATATGGTGATGACAGCACTCTTTCCATTCCACCAATATCTGGAAGACATTAAACAGCAGCTACTAAAATTAGATGTCTTTAAATCAGCTGGTCCAGATAATTTATATTCAAGAGTTTTAAAAGAGCTGCCTGAGGAGCTCACTGGACCATCAGTTTAAATTTTCAATAAGTCTTGGAGTACTGGAGAAATTCCAGCAGACCAGACTGAAAGAAAACTGTTTTCCCTTTTTAAAAATTGGCACAGCAGGGTGACCTGGGTAATTATAGACCTGTCAGCCTGACATTGATCCTGGGCAGGATAATGTAGAGACTGATACAGGACTTAATAAAGAATTAAAGGAGGATAATAAGAACAGGAGTACTTGTGGCATCTAAGAGACTAACAAATTTATTAGAGCATAAGCTTTCGTGGGCTACAGCCCAGTTCATCGGATGCATAGAATGGAACATATAGTAATATATATATATACACACACACACACACACATATAGAACATATATATATATACACACACACATACAGATAAGTTAGAAGTTACCGTACAAACTGTGAGAGGCTAATTAGTTAAGATGAGCTATTATCAGCAGGAGGAAAAAAAAAACCCTTTTGTAGTGATAATCAAGATGACCCATTTAGACAGTTGACCAGAAGGTGTGAGGATACTTAACTTAAGGAAATAGATTCAATATGTGTAATGACCCAACCTGAAGCAAATACTCACCAGCAACCACACAACAAAAACACTAACCCAGGAACCTATCCTTGCAACAAAGCCCGATGCCAACTCTGTCCACATATTTATTCAAGTGACACCATCACAGGACCTAATCACATTAGCCACGCCATCAGGGACTCATTCACTTGCACATCTACCAATGTGATATATGCCATCATGTGCCAGCAGTGCCCCTCTGCCATGCACATTGGCCAAACCAAACAGTCTCTACGCAAAAGAATAAATGGATACAAATCTGACATCAGGAATCATAACATTCTAAAACCAGTAGGAGAACACTTCAACCTCTCTGGCCACTCAGTAAAAGATCTAAGGGTGGCAATTTTGCAACAGAAAAGCTTCAAAAACAGACTCCAATGAGAAACTGCTGAGCTTGAATTAATATGCAAACTAGATACCATTAACTTGGGTTTGAATAGAGACTGGCAGTGGCTGGGTCATTACACATATTGAATCTATTTCCTTAAATTAAGTATCCTCACACCTTCTTGTCAACTGTCTAAATGGGCCATCTTGATTATCACTACAAAAGGGTTTGTTTGTTCCTGCTGAGAATAGCTCCTCTTAACTAATTAGCCTCTCACAGTTTGTATGGTAACTTCTAACTTATCTGTGTGTGTATATGTGTGTGTGTGTATGTGTGTGTAATATATATAATTACTGTATGTTCCATTCTATGCATCCGATGAAGTGGGCTACAGCCCACGAAAGCTTATGCTCTAATAAATTTGTTAGTCTCTAAGATGCCACAAGTATTCCTGTTCTTTTTGCGGATACAGACTAACATGGCTGCTACTCTGAAAGGAGGGTAATGTAATTAGTGCAAATCAACATGGGTTTATCGAAAATAGAACCTGTAAAACTAGTTTGATATCTTTTTTTATGAGATTACATGTTTGACTGATTAAAAGTAATAGCGCTGACATAATATACTTGGTATCACATGACATTTTGATTAAAAACTAGAATGATATAAAATTAGCATGGCACACATTAAATGGATTAAAAACTGGCCAATTGAGAAGTCTTGAAATATAATGGTAAACAAGGAGTTGTCACTGAGCAGGTGTGTTTCCAGTGGGTCCTGCGGGATTGGTTCTTGGCTCTACACTACCTAATATTTTTGTCAGTGACCTGGCAGAAAACATAAAATCATCACTGATAGTTTGCAGATGACACAGAAATTAGAGGACTGGTAAATAATGAAGAGGAAAGGTCACTGATTTAGAGCTGTCTGGATCACTTGACATACTAGATGCAAGCAAACAATATGCGTTTGATAATTGCTAAATGTCAATATGTACATTCTGGGAACAAAAAAGGTAGGTGAAACTTACATGATGGGGGACTCTTATTCTAGGAAGCAGTGACTCTGAAAAAGATTTGGGGGTCATGGTGGATAATCAGTTGATTGTGAGCTCCCCGTGTGATGTTGTGGGCAAAAGAGCTAATGTGAACCTGTGATGCATAACCCAGAGAATTTGAGTACTTCTGGAATACTGTGTCCAGTTCTGGTACCCACAATTTAAGAAGGATGTTGACAAATTGGAGAGGGTTCAGAGAAAAGCCATGAAAATAATTGAAGGATTAGAAAACATGCCTTATAGTGAGAGATTCAAGGAGCTCAATCTACTTAGTTTAACAAACAGAAGGTTAAGGAGTGACTTGATCACAGTCTGAGTATCTACACAGGGAATAAATATTTAATAATGGGATCTTCAGTCTAGCAGAGGAAGATATAACATGATGCAATGGATGGAAGTTGAAGCTAGACAAATTCAGACTGGAAATAAGATGGACATTTTTAACGATGAGAGTGATTAACCGTTCGAAAAATTAACCAAGGGTTGTGGTGAATTCTCCATCAATGATTATTTTTAAATCAAGATCGGATGTTTTTCTAAAATATATGCTCTGTGAATTATTTTGGGGAAGTTCTATGACCTGTGTTATACAGGAGGTTTAGATTACAACAGTTCTGGCCTTGAAATCTATGAATCTACAGTCACTCCTCCATTTCCAGCAAATGATTCTTCAGAAACGTGGTGTGTATACAACTGCTAAAAAGACAGAAAACATTCAGCATTGCTAAGAGAGGTAGACCTGTTCATGTCCTAGGTCGAAGTTCCCACTCTGTTCCTCAGGGTTCTCCACCAAGAAGGAAAGCCCAGATTGGCTGGCTTATCAAGGCACACTTAGCACCAAGGTCAGCTTCGTGTGTATCACAGGCCAGGTTGGGAGCCTATTGATTGAAATTATTCGCATTCAAGTCCAATTAATATGTCTTTTCGTTTTCCATGTGAGGAAGAGAGACTCTGAAACCGCTATTCCTACTTACATGCCTCCAGCTTTCACCCAGACCACACCACGCGATCCATTGTCTACAGCCAAGCTCTACGATACAACCGCATTTGCTCCAACCCCTCAGACAGAGACAAACACCTACAAGATCTCTATCAAGCTTTCTTACAACTACAATACCCACCTGCTGAAGTGAAGAAACAGATTGACAGAGCCAGAAGAGTACCCAGAAGTCACCTACTACAGGACAGGCCCAACAAAGAAAATAACAGAATGCCACTTTCCGTCACCTTCAGCCCCCAACTAAAACCTCTCCAACGCATTATCAAGGATCTACAACCTATCCTGAAGGACGACCCATTACTCTCACAAATCTTGGGAGACAGGCTGGTACTTGCCTACCCCCCAACCTGAAGCAAATACTCACCAGCAACCACACACCACACAACAGAACCACTAACCCAGGAACCTATCCTTGCAACAAAGCCGTTGCCAACTGTGCCCACATATCTATTCAGGGGACACCCTCAAAGGGCCTAATCACATCAGCCACACTATCAGAGGCTTGTTCACCTGCACATCTACCAATGTGATATATGCCATCATGTGCCAGCAATGCCCCTCTGCCATGTACATTGGGAAAACTGGACAGTCTCTACGTAAAAGAATAAATGGACACAAATCAGATGTCAAGAATTATAACATTCATAAACCAGTCAGAGAACACTTCAATCTCTCTGGTCACTCGATTTCTGATTTCAAAATGACTATCCTTCAACAAAAAAAATTTCGAAAACAGACTCCAACGAGAGACTGCTGAATAGGAATTAATTTGCAAATTGGATACAATTAACTTAGGCTTGAATAGAGACTGGGAGTGGGTTGAGTCATTATACTAAGTAAAACTATTTCCCCTTGTTTATTCCTTCTCCCTCCCCCCCCCGCCCCCCATTCCTCAGACGTTCTTGTTAACTCCTGGAAATGTGCTGGAAATGGCCCACCTTGATTATCACTTCAAAAGGTTTTCTCTTCCCCCACCTCACTCTCCTGCTGGTAATAGCTCATCTTAAGTGATCACTCTCCTTACAATGTGTATTTTTTCATGGTCTGTGTGTATATAAAATCTCCGCACTGTACTTTCCACTTTATGCATCCGATGAAGTGAGCTGTAGCTCATGAAAGCGTATGCCCAAATAAATTGGTTAGTCTCTAAGGTGCCACAAATACTCATTTTCTTTTTTCTGAAACAGAAGCTTCAGTCTCTATCTCGGAAGTGGGCTAAAAGGCCTCCTTTCAGTGGCTGAAGGCAGACAGGCTTAAAGTAAGGATGGTTAATAAGATTATGAAGGAATAGGCCCCAGTCATTGTAATGACCTTCTTATTATCCCTAAAGGCCAGCTATCCTGAGGAACCCTTGGAGCTGGACCCCCCTGAGGACACCACCCTGACCCAGGTACCTCAAGAGGAGGAGTCTGGAAGTAGCCTGGGGGCAGCCGACCCTAGTCTGGCTGCAGCACTGCCAGAACCCATGTCAGTTTGTTGCGGCCAGGATCCCCACTGACTCAGCAGCGGGTCTTCTGCTACTGCTAGGGCCCCAGGCTGGGACGCAGTGGAGTGGGAGGGCCTGCGTCCCCCCTGCCACCCAACTCTCGGGTGGCAGTCTCCCCCTCTCCCAGGCCCTTTGGAACCTAGGGCCTGGGCCTACTGTTTCTATACTGTTGTTGCTCAGCCCCCTGCCTGAGTGCCTGACTCACCATTACCCCGCCCTGACCTAGGGCCTGGGCTTACTGTGGTATTTCCACCTTCACAAAGGCCACAGAGGACAACTCCTGTGGCTGAACTAATTCCCCGCGAGACCTATTCCCCAATTTAGTGAGACGGTGTGGTTCCCTGTCGCCCCGGAGAGAGACACGCCCCGGCTAACCTCTCTACAATTGACTTAACGCAACTTTGAAACTTTACTATGCAGAAGAAAAATGCTGCTTTTAACCATCTTAATTTCAATGAAACAAGCACAGAAACAGTTTCCTTACCTTGTCAATTTTTTTTAAACTTTCCCTTTATTTTTTTTAGCAGTTTACATTTAACACAGAGTACTGTATTTACTTTTTTTTCTTTGTCACTGCTGCTGGCTGATTGCATACTTCCAGTTCCAGATGAGGTGTGTGCTTGACAGATCAGTTCGTAACACTGGTGTTCATAACTCTGAGGTTCTACTGTAGTTGCTATCACCAATATTAGGAGTGGCTTCTCCCCAGCCTCACATGCGTGGGGTCCTGGAATTTTTTTCTGGTGCCTGTACCCAAGGCGACACCTCACTGTGCAATGCATAGAGGTGATAGCCTTTGAGAGAATCAATGCTAGTATTAGCTCGCAAAGAATGTAAAATCCAATACACAAGGGATATTTCTTCAGAAACTACAGTTAATTTTGATTTCAGGATTATGAATCAACACTCTATTCTGTCAAGGACTACCATCTTCCCTGAGGACAGCTTGACTTTACTCTTATTGGAACAGTGGGAGGTGGTGGCCATTTTGAAAAAGGATATTTCAGTTGAAGGCACCAGTGGCCTTAGGTCCATTAAGAATAATAGGAGATGGCAGCCATTTTGAAAGAGGGCAGTTTTTGATGCAATTCTCTATTGAAGAATGTTATTTGTCAGCCCCTTCTGAAGAGAAAACTTTCAGTTATTGAGAATAACAGCACAAAAGGAACATTAATCCTAAAAAAAACCAACCCCTAACTACATGGGAAGTTTGAGGAGTCTGTTTTATTCCATTATTAAGATCATTTGAGGTAAAAAAAAAAAAATAACCTGACATCATCATCGTCCTCATGGCAAATGCCAAAGGGATGTGGCTTCCTTGCCAATCAATCACCAACCAGAACAATCTCTGGCAAGGTGCTTAAGGTGGTCTGATTGTATATTCAGTTTAAGACCATCACTAACAATCTTGTTGCGCCAATGAAGCTTTTGGTGCTTACATGATCACCAGCCTTGCAGTAGCATTCCTTGCTACACACGCTTTGGAATTTATTGGTCTTCCATTCTTATAATATGAGCATACCAAAACAGTGATGATGATGGAGGTTGCTAGTTTTGGCTTCAAATATCCTTGTTTCTGATCTTGTCCTGCCACTTGATACGGAGTTGCTGATGGGAACAATGGGAACTGAAAATGTCAGTCTGGTGTTCTTCAGCCTTTCCCAGCACCAACAGAGCTGGTAAAACTGTGGTTCTGTATATCAAATTTGCTACAAAGCTGTGGATCTATAGAACCACGGTTAATAGACTGACAAAGGGTGTTACGCTTCTTAGAGGACCCATTTAAAAAGGAATTTTAACTCAAAATAGTTAATTGCTCTTACTTGGAATTTCTAAAAAAATTCATTCTATATTCAAAAAATAAGTGCTGTAATTTTGAGGATATGCTGTATTTTTCATATGTAACAAAGTGTTTGAATCCCTGGTTGAAGTTCAAAATTCAACCCAACCTTAACTATGGGACCACACATGGTGATTTCATAAATCTCTACTCAAATTCAGAATAGTGGCAAGATGCATCATGGCAGAAAATACTGAAAACCTTTTTTTAAAAAAAAGACATTTTATATTTAGTCTTGTTTCTTTATTAATACACTTCCACTGATTCTTATTTATAAGTTGATTCTTAAGTGTTGGAGAAGGGTTGAAACATTTGTGGGGAAATGCTGGATGACTTGGTGCCTTGCCTTTAAACATTTGTTGTTGTGTACATGCTGGCTGTGTTGTGGACTACTGATGAGTGCAAACATGGATGGCTTGACAGCTTGGGACAGCCCTTCTCTCCCAGATAGTCTCTGGGAAGGTACAATCCTTGCTTCCTTCCCACTGCAGGCACGGAGTCTCTCCCCACAACTACTGAAACCACTTTCTTGGTAGCTACAGGGGTCACCAGATATGAACACTAGCTCTCATGGAGTCTTCTCCTATACCAGATCCTTGGCCCCAAGTCCAGGAATTGCCCCTGGATGCCCTGGAGCTCACTTTCTCATCAATGCCCTTTCAGATACCTGAACTCTTTCTCTGGCTGATGCAGCTGCATTGTTTTACTCTCACTCTTTCAAGCTAATTCTCAGATATACTTGTTCCATTCCTCAATCCAGGCACATGATGGCCATCCTCCACTAATTTATAGCTCCTCATTCATCTTAGACACTGGGTCCTCCAATGGATCAACATCTGAAGTTGTTTTGACCCTTCGCCAGTGTTCCCTCTAATTTTTTACATCCATGTGCACCAATAAGGAGATGATGTGTAGTGAGAGTGCAGCCGAGGGGTTTGGAGTGTGGGAGAGGTCTCAGGGCTGGGGCAGAGGATTGGGGTGCAGGGTGTGAGGGCTCTGAGGTGGGGCCAGGGATGGAGGGGCTTGGGGGTGCAGGCTGTCCCGGGGCTGTGGTGAGGAAAGAGGACTCCCCCGGCTCCTCTTTTGCTGCAGCAGCTCCAGGGCCAGGGGAGAAGCGCCTCTCACCGGCTGCAGCAGCCCCGGGGACGAGGAAGAGGCACCTCTCCCTGCTGCGCTGCTCTTGATAGCCTGCTGTGTGGCCACGCGGCTGCACAGCTTAGAGGGAACTTAGCCCTCCCCCTATGAGGTCTGCCTCTAACTACCTTTTCCTCCCTCTCCTCTGGAAATGGAGGCTTGGCCACTTGGAAGGCAGAAAGCAAGGGGTGAAAGTACCAAACAGTCCCACAACCACATTGATTTCTTCTCTGGGCAACTCCATGAGCATATCCCTAAATACTTTATCCAGCTGTCTGATAGAAGTGCTTGAAAACTGACCATATTAATAGAGGGATTGGAAGGAGAGGAAGAAGATGGTTTACTGGTTTGTGCCCAAAGCAGTTTCTTCCCCTTTGAGGTGAAACTGCAGGGAATGAATGGCAGCTTACACCTGTAAAGGTGGGGGATGATGGTGGGGATAGAGCACTCCTGCCAGCAATCAAAGCCCACACTGTCATGACTGCTCCATTTTCCACTTCGCATTGGGCCGTGTGTGGGGGTGAATGAGCAAACAGAATGCCTGCAAAAAATGTTGCTGCAGAAGGAGGAGAGTTCAAATGGTTCTTTGCTCCTTCTCCAGCTCAGCCTAAAGGTTGGGAGCACAGCTCCTTCCCTCCCTCCCAGCTTCTTAGAGCTAGAGGAATGACCTTTGGTCCAGCCTGACACCAAGTTGGGCATCCATCCAGGTTAAACAAAAAAGCATCAAACCCAGCTCAGCTGTCACTACCCTGTAAAATGACTAAAAACAGTTATTTTGTTTCAGTAATTAATAGTTCCAGTCAAAACATGGTTTTATGTTACAACAGAGTCTACAATAATAAAACTGCTTTACACGATTGTGGAAATACAGCTAAATGGCTATATCTTTAACCTGGAGTAAGTGAAATGTTGGAGATATCTATACTTTTTATTTTTATGGAGCTATGTTAATTTTTCTGCCTGGATTCTTGAGAATAAGATTTTATTACATTTATTTAATCCATTTGTCAACTTGACAAAATATTCTGAAATTGAATTGCTATTGGATAAGCTTTTTTCATTAATTACTAAAAAAAATATCTATTTCTTGGTGTAATAAGACAATGAAGTTCATGAAGTTCAAGCAGAGTATATTTCCAGTGGTTTAGGTATACATGATGTTTGCATGCACTGAGCATAATCTTTCTCATTACTGGTTTGTCACATGCACTGTACTTTGATGGAAAACTATATTAATATAGTGTTAAAAGTTGCAACATTAAGTACTCATTCAGGAGATGCCAAATGGTAAGGTTGCATTCACAAGCTTCACTTCCCCCTCTTATAGGATTCATACGTGTAGCATCTTGTAGTACTGTGTACTGCTTATGTATACGAGATAGAGTCCATTAAAGTAATTTATATTCAAGTGGCAATTCACAAGATTGTAATAAAAATTATAGGATATTTTATTTATGAAATATATCTAAATACATTTTATAATGCAGTAACTATATAGTTGCACTAAGCAGTGAAAGCCGTACTGTATATACTGAATGTATAATGCAGTTACAGTTTAATTACACTGCAATCATATTTTGATAGCTACAGTTAACTACTGGGCTGATATACTCAGTACCCTTTAATTTAATATTTAATACATTATCCTGTAATTACTTTGTGTGACAGGGTTGGACCAGATGGCTATAGGAGAGTAATAGAAGGCAGATATATTAGCTCCAGGCTAAGTAGGTCCCTTTTCCCTGGGTAAGGTAACAGGGAAGGTTCCAGAACAATCAGGAACCTTCTGGAGACCATTAAGACAGGCTGATTAGAACACCTGCAGCCAATCAAGAAGCTGCTAGAATCAATTAAGGCAGGCTAATCAGGGCACCTGGGTTTTAAAAAGGAGTTCACTTCAGTTTGTGGGGTGCGTGTGAGGAGCTGGGAGCAAGAAGCACTAGGAGCTGAGAGTGAGAACGCGGACTGTTGGAGGACTGAGGTGTACAAGCATTATCAGACACCAGGAGGAAAGTCCTATGGTGAGGATAAAGAAGGTTTTGGGAGGAGGCCATGGGGAAGTAGCCCAGGGAGTTGTAGCTGTTGCACAGTTGTTCCAGGAGGCACTCTAGACAGCTGCATTCCACAGGGCCCTGGGCTGGAACCCGGAGTAGAGGGCCGGCCCGGGTTCCCCCCAAATCCTCCCAACTCCTTGTCAGACACAGGAGTAGTTGACCTGGACTGTGGGTTCAGAAAAACGGCCAAGCTGAGGGCTGCTGTGAAGCTCCAAGGCGAGGAAATCCGCCAATAAGCGCAAGACCCACCAAGGTAGCGCAGGAACTTTGTCACATTTGTTATACTTTTTACATATATATTCCTAATACATGATCCTATAACCAGAAGGTTAACTACCTAGATTATACTTTATAATTACACTGTAACTGCAGTCATTTCCTGGTATCTTAGCTGTCTACCATATTAGGTATAATTCACAATGGTGCACAGTATTAAGTAGCAGCAAAAATTTGCTGATAACTCTGGCTGGTAATATGACTTCTCTTTTGTAACTGACAATTTCATTGACATGATCTATATTATACAAAAAAGTCAATTTCAGATGTAGTAATTTAAGGAAAATTTGTTGTCTTCAAGAATTGTGTCTGCTGTGTTAAAATTAAATTTGTTTGTCATATTTTCTTGCTAAAGTAAATTAGCTCATGGAAAGCATTATAAAATAAAGAGTGACAAATGGCAATGGAATATATGAAAAGAAAATTATGTGTGTTTCAAAACCAACTTGCTCCCTACAATTACTATTATGGGAAATTGTGCATGTATGATTTGGGCCAATATACAAGTTCTGCTTAGAATGATTTTAAAGATTTCAAAGTTTAGCAGTATGTTCCCGTAAGGAACAATTGTTAGTTCTGACATTTGCTTGATGGATTTTGGTTGTCTTCGTGCAACTTGCAGATGTTTTGTGCTTCCATCGGGGAAAGGGAACCTAAAATATTTATGACATTGCCTCTGTGAATTTACAAATATTTTATTCACATAAAGCTGTATATCATCTATCTGTTTTTATAGAATAAAAAACTTGAAGTATCTATTCATTTTAAAAGCTTTACCTTTCACAATTTTATTTTGTTACTCATCCTATTTTTTTTTCTCATTCTCTGGGCTAATTGATTTAATTAACATTTCTTTTATGGGAGAGATATAAAGTCTTATTTCTGAGAGGCGCCAAGAATAGAAATAGTACATGTGCAAGTATCTTGAAATTCTGTGTACTTTACTGTGTGTATTAATTAAGCGTCAAGTTCTGCCTTTGGATGTACATTTGCAACTCTTATTTGCATTGATTAATAAACTGCTATAAGAATTTTAGTTGTGCACTCTTAACATGCCTTAATAGTGTTTGTTGCATTTATTCATATTTTTTTATTTTATCTGAATCATAAAAAGACAAATTATGGGGAATAACAAACCAAAACTCTAAAGAACAAAATGATCAACTATCATACTATCTTCATCCAAGATTTTATATAACTTAAAGCAGACAACTTACATGTATTTTTCTTGGGTAATTTTTCCTTTCCTCCTCACAATATAAGGAGCTGTACATGTTTTTAGTCCAACTATCTTTCAAGTCCAGCATAATATTTGCAGATTATACTGTGTATTAAATCTGTTTTTCTTTCTGTTTGGAAGGCATCAAAGCTTCCAATGTCAATAATTATAGTAGGAGTTGGACCAGCAGAGTTTGATGGTAAGTGTTCTGGTGTCAGTATGTTTTTCCTAAAATGCTTATCCCTTATATTTCAATAATATATGGCTCTTCAAATAAATTCTGTGCTTTTTAAAGAACAACATAATATGGAACAAGCTATGAACAATGTTGAAGTTTCCAGCTGACTTGATTGATAGCTCAACGTGCTTACAACCCTGCATGTGGAGTTATATTGCCCGTAAGAACACCTGTTCAGTTCACAGAACCATATGTGGACTCTTCATTTATAATGCTCCACAAGCTGTTATGTAAAAAGAGAAAAGTGGGTATGCTCAAGAAGTTTTGCTGAACAGATAGTTATTTGTGCAGTTTCAGATGGCTGGTAGTATTGACTGTGTGCCTGACCTTTCTAACAGCAATAACCAAAGAAATAAAAGAACTCTGAGTAAATTTAAGATATTATCTAGATTATATTTAATTTTCATATAATGTGATTATATTATCTCCGCTTGATTTTGGACTAGCATAATTTAGCAACAATGTTGGGAGACTAGTATAGTGTGAACAAAAAAGTTCCAAAATTATTTTAAAATTCTTCCAAACTTTTAGAGCAGAATCCTGATCCTTGATCCCCAGACAGGTACAAAAAACCCTAAATGCAGCCAAACAACATCCAAGCTGTAGAGAGGCCACCTGATTGGGCCTGCACTCCCCCAGCATTCTACAAAGTTATATTCTGTGGCAGGTATCAGCACTTCAACACAGAGCTGGCAGGGGAAGAACAAGAAGTGTCCAGTTGGTCTACAAATATGAGGCCTATTGAACATCATCCCTTAACCCCTTAGAGAGCCAGAGAACAGGGGCTACAGTTACCCTGAGGTTGCAGTTGTAGCTCCAGAAAATGTTGACCTATATTTAGGCTTGGCAGAACTCGATGGTTACTTTTTTTGTATAATTTTAACAGAAAATATCAGTTTGTTTTTAAGCATTTTTTTCTGTTTATCAATTGTATTTTCACTGTTGCGTAGAATTATGGGGTTTAAGCATTTTTTTTCTTTTTTTATCTATTTGAATTTTCATACTTGCAGTAAATTAGAGGATGGTCAGACAAACTGTTGCGGTCAGGCATAATTATTCAATGACAGTAGATGTTGAGATTCAAAAAGTTAAAGCTTGATAACCATTAAAACAAATTTTCAATATCAGATATCAAAATATACAAAGTAAATATCATTAAATCAAATATTAATATGTTCTCAAGCAACATTTTTCTTACTTTGCCTGTCTGTAAAATTTGATTATCAATGGAAGTATTATTTTTATTTGGTTTATGTGTGTGTAGTGAAATTGACATTTACTGATTAAAACATCTAGTCCTTCCATGTCTGCCTATATTTGTATAAAATGGATATGCTTTCATTTGTCTTCAAGCAAAAAGAAGCCATACTTGCAATATCTACAATACATAAAAAGTGTGGCAAGTTAAAAAGTGACCATCGCTAACAGAGAATGTATTTATAATCCTCTGTCAGAGGATCAAAGTAATGGCCCTATTGGATCAGTCCAATGGTCCAATTAATGCCATATTTTATCTTAAACTGTAACTGGTACCAGATGCATTAGTGAAAGGTGCAAGAAACCCTGAAGTGACCAATAATGAAATAACCTGCTCATAGGAGAAATTTTGTCCTCCATTAGAGGTTGGCTTATACCCGAGAAAGAGAAAATAAACCTAGGACTCAAGTCCAATAATGAAACCAATAAGACAAGACTAGAAAAAGTAGGGGTCAGCAGAATAAGGTACCTACTATCAAGTTTCACACAAACTGAGTGTCCAGAAATAACAACCCCATTTTTACCTCCATGCCAGTCCTGGAAACACTGATCCAGTGGTACCATTGGGCACCACAAGGATCAAAATACATGCCCTGCAGGAGTTGTAATCCCCATGCACCTTACTAAACCATAGGGCAGTGATGAATACCTGGTTGTCTACATGTGGACTAACAGGAAACATTACACCATTTTTATATTGTCTTTTAATCACTCAAAAATTTGCTATGAATCTTGAAAAGGGCTTCCTGATATTAGGTGGGGATGAGGATTAGACCAATTTAAAAAGGAGGATGTATTGTAGCAGGGCACTGATAGGCTATTCTGCTAAGAGAGGGAGTGTCTTTCTGTCCTGAACTGGAGGAAACTAAGTATTTTTCTTCATTTTCTTTAGTGCCTAAACAGCGGGGGAGGGAGGGGCGAGTTGAAAACAAGAGTCTGCTATTAATTAGCCAGCAGATGAATCTCCAGAGCATTTTCTCCCCGCAAAAGAACTTGGGAACCATCAGTTACAGAACTACGGGCAGTTCTCTCAAATAGAACCCACAAACTTAAATAAAATTTACAGCTATGAGTAAAAATTGATAAGCCAATGCTGTGGGCTGATCAAAGGATAGAACTAGAGCTATCCAAAACGTGGGTTTTCTGGATAGTGCGCAATTGATATTTCAGAGATTGGATTCATTCCAAATCAGACCAAAATCAAATTTTTCAAAATTTCTTATGAGCCAGAAATCCCCCAAAACACTGAAAACACCAGCACATGGTGTTTCCCAAACAAAATGTCCCCTAAGACCAGCAGCTCTGACTGAGATTGACACTATCAGTTTCACCATTATTATCAGCAGTGGAGCTGACAAGAATGTCAATTTCAGTCAGTAGCTGCTCGGCTCTCAGAGTCTATATCTGCCCCAGAGCCACACCATATAGACTTCTTTGGACTCAGGGCTTCCAGATGCCTGGGCCAGCAGGCTCCCTAGGCTGCCCACTTGGGATTTGGGCAGCCCAGGGAGCCAGCTAGCCCAGGCATCTGGAAGCCCTGAGTCCAGGGCAGTCCACATGGCAAGGCTGCCACAGATCCTGGGAGCCCACCCTAGGACATCCAAGCTCCCAGCACAGCAGCCAGGGGCCTGAAGGCCAAGAGCCTCTAGGGTTTCCAGGCTTCCAGCTCCACAGAAGTCCACATGGTAATGCTACCACAGACCCTGATAGCTGGGAATCCTTGGTCCCAGAGCAGTCCATATGGCAGAGCTGCAGACCCTAGAAGCTGTGGGGCAGTCCACAGGGTGGGTCTGCCTCAGAGCCACAAACCCTGGAAGCCCAGGATCCCTGGTCCTGGGGCAGTCTGTATGGTGGGGCTGCTTTGTTGCTATGGTCCCTGGAACACCAGGATCCCCAGTCCCAGGGCAGTCTACATGGCAGGGTTGTCCTGGAGCCTTGGACTGTAGAAGCCCCCAGTCCCAGCAACCCACTAGGTGAATTGGCAGGGAACCTTACAAGGTCCAATAGAACACTGTCTGTGAATGATCAAAAGTTCATTGAACTGGACTTGCTTCTGTAAGACATTTCAGGTTTGAAAAATAGTACATTTCCTTTCAACCAGTTCTAGATAAAATAACTGGCAAACCAAATTATATCCAGAACGTTGAGTATTTTAAAGACTTCAGAATATGGTGCATCTCATTAAAAATATAACACTTGTACAGTTAGCTTTGAAACTGTTTTTTCAATCCATCTATGTGGAATAGATGTGATGCCACAAAACTCTAACTTGGGTAGCTCAATTCAGTGGGTAGCACAAAGATCACAGCACTTCTGATGTCTTCTGGAAGTAGTTTACAAAAAAAAGTAACTTATGGTTGAAGGAAAAAAACTTCTAATCTTCCTAGACTTTAGTACTATGACCCGGCAGAGACGAAAATCGTTTACAAAAAGTATCTAATCACTTACGGTATTTTACTTCAGTTTTGTTATCAGCTAAGCCTCAGGTGATATATACTGCAGTGATAGCCTCAGCAGTGAAACTGATGGAAAAAATCAAAAAGGAAAAAATGAATGTCTGAAGAATCAGAGGCAGTGGATTTGCACAGGTGTCACTTAGAGCAGATTTTGACCTGCAGAACTCTTATTACTGGTTCTGATGCACAAGAAAGAAAAAAAATCAAACTTCAATTTATATTCCAGGTTGAGTTCATGGGAGAAAAAAAAAATTACTTGTAAACTAAGTACATTTTGCTCTCTAAATCATTGAGAGACCATAAAAGTGTAGTGCCATTTTTAGTCACTTTTTAGAATAGAAAATCACTTTAATTTTTCTAATTCTATACATGTGGAGTCTGATTGTTTATTAGTGTGGTGCAGATATTCACATTCAAATCAGTTATGACCTGTCAAATTAAAAAATTATGTAAACACTGAATAAATTCCTTACCTAAAGTGTTACACAATCAATTTACTATCATAATCTTCAAGAGCTTGTTACTACTAGACAATGGCAGTCATTACATTTCCAGATATAAGTTTGAATCACTCCTGCCTCATGCCATACCAAAAGATGTCAAAGGCTAAGGAAAAAGGTTTCTTTATCTGAGAGAGAAATAGAAATAATTTGTGAAATTTATTTTATCGATAAAGTTCAGTTAATTGAAGGAATGGGAGTTAGAAGAGAGTCCCACACTCAAATTTGGGTATTGGGCTACAGTGCGACTGTGTTACTGTGACTACAGAAAATGTTGGGGTAGGATTTAAGTGATCCAAAAAGTTTTGTACTGGCTTTCCATACCAGGGTTTATTTTGTGCTAAAGAAGTAAATAAAACTATAAAGATAAGAAACAGATTATTCCGTGAATGATAGGAGAGTGCAAATTAACTGTTGTACCTTTATACATTTTGTATAAAGGAGGATCTTAAGAGGTGCCTTAAATTAATAGAAAGAAAGATGACTTGTTGCTCTGGGTTCAGAAGGATCTAAAATTTCTTTTTGATAACATAGTTTTGTTGGGTGGCTGAAATGGCAAGTGGATAAACTACTTTTTTTTTTTTAAGCTATGGAAGAATTGGATGGTGATGTAGTCAGAATCTCCTCAAGAGGAAAATATGCAGAAAGGGATATTGTACAGGTGAGAGAGAAAAATTATTACTAATGTGCATTGATAAAAATAAAAATAGTTCAAATTGACGTATTTTATATGTACTAGGGATATTGATATATAAAATTTAAGAATGCATTAGATATTAGTTGATGATGCATTTCCCATTGAAGAAAGTGTTCAAAACAAGTATGCACCTAGTTCAAAACTAGTATCATAATTCATGTTACTAATTCAGTTATTATATATAGATGAAATCAAGACAAGCAAGTCTGACTAACTACATGATACATTAAAATTAATAATGACCTTTTATCTGTTTTAGCCTCACAATGTAGTATTGTACTAATGTTTGTCTTTGCACTTTTTTCGTGATTAACAGGGAACACTTCCCTAGGAATGAGTAAACAATGAATAAAGACAAACAGAAGTCAAACTACGCTTGCACTCTGTAACACTAGACATAGGGCCTTACCAAATTCATGGTCCACTATGGTCAATTTCACAGCCATAGGATTGAAAATTGGTAAATGTAACATTTTCAGAGTTTAAAACTGAAATTTCACAGTGTTGTATCTGTGGGGGTCCCAACCCAAAGGGGGATTGTGTTTGTGGTGTTGCAAACCTGTGGTGGGGGGGTGTCATAAAATTTTCACTCTCACTTCTGTGCTGCCTTCAGAGCTGGATTTCAGAGCTGCCGCAGGAGATTCCCGCAGGTGGACATGATCTGATCTCCCCTGCTGCTGGGAGTGCCCCAGCCAGGGACTCTTAGCTGCTAGTCTTGGCCATCTTGGGAGGGACATTGTTGCATTGTCACTTACAAAAGCAGATACGCTGTCAGAGTTCACACTGTATTTTGAAACCGCTTGAGAAACTAGTGTAGTTAACAGCATCCAAATAAATGCAGTCGGCGAACACTGTTGTTCACTTTCCTGTGTGTACATCTTCGGCCCTGTCAGAAATAAAATGAAACAGAACATGCAGTACATAGTTGTCTTGCTCATCTGTGGACTCATCCGAAATAATTACAAAACACTCACATGAGTTAATTGGAGACTTCATCTCCTCAAAATGTATAGCAAAAACCTTTGGAAGGTAGTTCTGTCATAGCATATTCGCACTTGGTAAACAACCGGCATTTTGTACATTCCGTTGAATGAATTCATGCAGCTTTGGGTGATCATGTTTTTTCAGTGGTATATTAGCTCTTCCCAATGCATCCACAAGTTCCATTCTAGCTAAATGACAGATCTGAGTTCTCTATCGTCTTAATAAAAAGAGAAGAAATTTGTTTTTTGTTTTATTAACTTTTTATTTACCAGCGTCAGCCAATGAAACATTGCAGCTTGTACAAAATAGTTTGTCACCATTGGCATGTAGAATTTGGCTTCCTAATTCTTTCACATGATGCACTACAGTAATCATTTTTGAGGTTTTTGATTTACTTTGGACACTCATTTTATTGTAATTGCATGTGTCTTCTTGTAGACAGTCGAGACCAACACACTATAAAACTTCCACAATGTCCATATCTACCAATCAGTGAATTGAGTCCTGACTGTGATTTGCTGCTGTCAAGTGTCAGTCAAAAAATTCTGCAAAGTACCTCACTTTTTATTTTTCTTGAAATAAGTTAATTGCAACAGGAACGGGGGGCAGTTCTCTGTACAATGTCCCCTCCCCAGGCAGCTGCAAAGAGAGGGGACAGGAAGCGAGTACAGAGGAGGGGATGCGGCGCTATCTGCAGCGGGGAGAGATGCCCAAGAGCAGCTCTGCAGGGAAAGAGCAAGTCCTGTCCCTCCCCCAGTCCAGCCAGAGCTAGGAGCCCTCTTTGCTGGGGCACTCCCAGCAGCACAGGGAAGATCAGATCCAACTCCACAAGCCTCCTCCAGCTGCAGGAACTGCTGGGGGTTGTTTCCCAGTCCCAGAGCATCCTGCAGCAGGGGGAGGCACCCAGAGATAGGTCTGGACTCCTCCTCCCCCCAAAGCAGCTGTGCAGGGGATGGACAAGTCCTGTCCCTTCCCAGCCCAGCTGGAGCTAGGAGCCCCCTTTGCTGGGGCAATCCTAGAACAAGGGGAGATTGGACCTAGGTCCACAAGTCTCTTCTAGCTCCAGGAACCTCTGAGGCTGCTGTACAGTCCCAGAGCATCCTGCAGGAGGGGGCACTTGCGTCGCTGTGGGGGAGCGGGGCAGCGGCCGCTCCCTCACTGAGCAGCAGTGGTGCCTTTTTAATTCTTTGGCGCCTTTTAAATTTTTACTCGACTGGTGGCGCTCCGGGTCTTCGGCGGCGGGTCGGGGGAGCGGAGATAAAAAAAAGGCACCACCCCCTGGTACTCATCCGGCGGCGCTTCGGGTTTTCAGCAGCACTTCTGCATCTGGTCCTTCACTCGCTCCAGTCTTCAGCATTGTGGTGGCGGGCGTGTGGCGGTCCTTTAGTGCCAAAGACCGGAGCGAGTCTTTTATCTCCACTTCCCCTATTTTTTCCACCTGGCTACGCCACTGGCAGGGGGAGGCACCTGGAGGCAGGTCTGGTCTCCCCCTACCCCTGAGAGTAGCTGTGCAGGGATGGACAAGTCCTGTTCCTTCCCAGCCCAGCCAGAGCTATGAGTCCCTTTTGCTGGGGCACTCCTAGGAACAAGGGGACATCGGATTTCACGTCTAAGTGCTTATTTCACGGTCTGTGGCACATTTTTCATGGCCGTGAAATTGGTAGGTACCCTAACTATACACGTGAAAGTAACTAAGCTTTCTTCGAGTGATTGCACACATCCATTCCATTGTAGGTATGTGCATGCCTCATGCACAGTTGTCAGAGATTTTTCCCCCAACAGTACCTGTTGGGGCAGTGTGAGCCCCCTCTGGTGCCCCTGACAACCCTCGGTTCCTTTCTTCCACCAGTGATAATTGTTGGAGCTCCAGTCTTTGCATCTGCAAGTCTTACCTCTGTAGTATCTGTAGAGTTAGTTTTCAGTCTCATGTAGTATATTTGTATAGATTTAGATATAAGAATAAGTTAAGGATAGTAATTTTCTGTAATAGGGTTAACAGTTTCCAGTTGGGTACCAGGTTCTAGTGGACTAACACCTCATTCTGCTGGCTTCAAGGCCTGTCGCTCGTGTAACAAGTCTATGCCTGTGAGTGACCTGCATCTCAGGTGCCTAAGTATCTGGAAAAGGCACATGTGAGCGACAAATGTAACATTTGTAGGGGATTCAAACCTTGATCAGAAAAGGACAGGGCTGCAAGACGCAAGTACCTACTTATGCAGTGTGCACTTCATCCAACATCGGAACTTTCCCGCTCAGAGCCGGTACTGAGCATGTCCAGTTCAGCTAGAAGTGCTCTCACTCTGTTCTGAGTTCAGAGGCAGAGCCTAGTCACAGGTACCTAAGAAGAGAAAACGTAAGTTTCCCAAACACTGAGTAACTGGGCCTTCAAAGTCTACAGTGAAGGCACCAAGCCGAGGTAAGGACCTGGAGGTGCACTCAAAGAAGAGACACTCCCAGACAGTCAATAAGCCAGAATGGAGTGCTGACTCTAGAGCCCAAGAAGGGTCCATTGAGACCAATCCCTGAGGGTTCAGTGCACCTTTCAGTACCTTAGACTCAGGAGCCCTTTCCAGTTCATTTTGCACCTGAGATTTTGGAGGCAGCCAGAGAGTTGCTTAACCTTCAGTACCAGTTTCTCCTGCTATTCAGGAATCTCACTCAGTGCCGGGATTGGAAGAAGTGCACACTTCTACAGTCCCAGCTCCAGCCTCTGTGTACCGTTAAGTACCGATGACTTCTACAGTTGTAGCTCCTCTCTGTAGATTCCATGTAGAGAGAAGCCAGCAATGATCTCACCAGTACCCACATCTCCAAATTTGGAGCTGATTGGTACTGACCGTGTCTACCTCACCGTGGCCTCAGGAAGCAAACTCCTCAACAGACTCTAAGATCGGATCATATGTGTCTCGACACGAACATACCCACCATAGTACCAGCCACAGCCTCAGAACTCTAATTACCAATGACCTGCACATAGCTGGGTCTGCCTCCATATCAGTGGCCCTTTTGGATCCCTTGGGGCTTCCCTCCACATCCTAGAGGTTCTCTATTCCCTTCCTTTCTGCTTTTCTACGTCAGCTAGGCACTGGGAGCGTCTGCAGTAAGGTCACTGTCTTCCCTCCCCTGGTACGGGGATTGGTACTATGCAGAGGGAACCATGCACTCAGGACTTTCCTGTGGATGAGTTGGAGGGGGGACCTTCTCAACAACCCTTAGCCTCTTCATCTTTGTCTTCTGATGGGGTGTTAGTGACTGGGTCTACTTCTTCCCCTCCTGATGATGTCAGGGCTCATATCAAGACTTGTTGAGGAAGGTGGCTACAGCTCTGGCTATCCAATCAAAAGGGTGCAAGAAAGGTCACACAGGCTTGTGGACGTTTTAGCCTCTGCAGGACACACTCTAGGGTTACTCTCCCTATTAATGAGCCTATCCTGGAACCTGTCAAGGTTTTATGGCAAAACCATCTTCCCTATTTCCCACTGCTAAAAGGGTGGAAAGAAGATATGTCCATTCACAGAGATTTGAGCACTTCTGTAACCACCTCCCTTCAACTTTATTCCACAGGAGGTTTACAGCTTGGGATCATAACCAGCAGACTCTGCTGAGTTGATAAGATTTAAGCCTGTGAGATAATATCCTGAAATTCAAAGACAAGCTCCTTGATGAGACAAAGCAGGAGTTAACTGCTGTGAAGTGAAGTTCATTTGCAAGCAAGTCTGGATGCTTCAGATTCTGCAGCTTGATCTTTGGCTTCCCTACCATCAGTATGCTGCATTTATATAGATTGCAGTCATCAGGTCTTCCCCTAGAGGTGCAACAAACCATTCAAGACCTCCCATTTGAAGGTCCCTTGCTCTTTTTGGATAAGACAGTTGATAATTTTATCTCCAGCATAGACACTATTCAGTCTACTTTCAATGCACTGGGTCTGCTAATCAATATAAAGAAATCTATCCTGATGCCCATTCAAAGGATTTTGTGGCAGTCCTGGATTCTACAAAGGCCAGGGCTTTCCTGTAGGAGCAGACATTCCAAATATTGCAGGTCATTGCTTTAGATCGAAAAGTGCACCCTGTTACCACCATTCGAAATTGCCTCAAACTTCTAGGGCACATGGCAGCTTGCACGTATATGGTGCAATGTGTCAGGCTGTACCTCGGAGAACTGCAGGGTTGACTAGCCTCGCTGGCCTGTCCACAAACAGACATGGTAGTTCTAGTACCTGCTCAGTTCTTGTCCTCCCTGAACTAGTCAGCAGAACCTGCAAATGTTTGCAAAGATGGTCCCTTTGCCTCTCCACAACAATTACTCCCTCTAATCACAAATGCATCAGCTCTAGGTTGGGGAGCTCACTTGGTCCCCTTCAGACTCGGAGCCTATGGCACTATATAAATATCAGGGACCTTTGGGCCATCCATTTACCTCATATGGCATTCCTTCTACATATGAAGGGGTTGAACTTGCTGGCACTCACAGACAACACAGCAGCCATATTCTATGTAAATCGGCAACGGAGAGATCATTTGACAAAGTTATGCCAGGAAGCAGTCCTCCTTTGGAATTTCTGCATTGCCAGTTCCATCAACCTGAGAACTGTTTACCTTCTGGGGGCTCAAAGTACACCACCTGAGCAAGTTGTTGCAGGTCACCAGGGGTGGTCTCTTCAGCCAGGTGTGTCCAGGTCCATTTTCCAGCTGTGGGGAACTCCCCAAGTGGACCTGTTTGCAACTAGAGCTAACAAAAAAGTAATCTTTTTGTTCCTTAAGTGAGTTATAGCCCAGGTTCACTGACAAATGCTTTCCTGTTACCCTGGTCTGCCTTCCCTCCAGTTCTGCTCCTGCCCATAGTCTTGTCCAAAGTTGTCAAGGTTCCTTCCCCACTCTGAACTCTAGGGTACAGATGTGGGGACCTGCATGAAAACCTCCTAAGCTTACTTTCACCAGCTTAGGTTAAAACTTCCCCAGGGTACAAATTAATTTTATCCTTTGTCCTTGGAATAACCTCTGCCACCACCAAACTTTAATTGGGTTTACTGGGAAACATAGTTTGGACACGTCTTCCCCCACAAAATCCTCCCAACCCTTGCACCCCACTTTCTGGGGAAGGTTTGGTAAAAATCCTCCCCAATTTGCATAGGTGACCACAGACCCAAACCCTTGGATCTTAGAACAATGAAAAAGCATTCAGTTTTCTTACAAGAAGACTTTTAATAGAAGTAAAGGAATCACCTCTGTAAAATCAGGATGGTAGATACCTTACAGGGTAATTAGATTCAAAACATAGAGAATCCCTCTAGGCAAAACCTTAAGTTACAAAAAAGACACACAGACAGGAATAGTCATTCTATTCAGCACAACTCTTTTCTCAGCCATTTAAAGAAATCATAATCTAACACATACCTAGCTAGATTACTTACTAAAAGTTCTAAGACTCCATTCCTGTTCTGTCCCCAGCAAAAGCAGCATACAGACAGACACAGACCCTTTGTTTCTCTCCCTCCTCCCAGCTTTTGAAAGTATCTTGTCTCCTCATTGGTCATTTTGGTCAGGTGCCAGCGAGGTTACCTTTAGCTTCTTAACCCTTTACAGATGAGAGGATTTTTTCTCTGGCCAGGAGGGATTTTAAAGGGGTTTACCCTTCCCTTTATATTTATGACAAAAGTCAAGCATGATTCCACTCATCTCATTCTAATAGCCTTGTCAACATAGCCTTGTCAACATTGTTTTTCCAACTCTACTATCCCTGTTAGTCAGACTTCCACTGCTAATCCCAAGAGATGTGATTTCATAAGACCATGGCCACCTCCTTCATCTCAACTTCCAGGCTCTCCACCTGACACCATAGATACTTCATGGTTGACAACCTCAGAACAAGTTAGCACTAAGGGGGTGTGGGAAGTTCTGCTAAATAGTAGGTTGCCTTCAACTAGGTCTACTTACCTTGCTAAATGGAAAAGATCCAAAGAGGTGTCCCTCCACCTCAAACTCCATTTTGCCATATCTTGGACTATCTTTTGTTTCTGAAACAAGGGTTAACTTTTTAGTTCCATAAGTGTACATTTGGCAGCTATCTCTGCTTTCCACCCTCCCATGGATAACCAATATTTTTTTTCAAACCCTGTGTCCATCAGATTTCTAAAGGGTTTGCGCGGAGTATACCCACAGGTTCACAGCCCAGTTCCACAGTGAAGTTTAAATTGAGTTCTGACAAAATCAATAGAGCCCTCCTCTAAGCCACCAGCATCTTGTTCTTTGTTACAGTTGTCTATAAAGGTGGCTTTCTTGGTTGCTATAACCTCGGCCAGGAGAGTAAGGGAATTGCAAGCTTTAGTATCAAAGCCTCTCTAATACAGTTTTCTTTAGGGACAAGGTTTCCTTCGACCTCACCCAAAATTCTTGTCTAAAGTGGTTTGCGATTTCACATTAATAGAGCAATTTATTTACCAACTTTCTTTCCAAAGCCTCATTTGAGTAAAGGGGTAAGCCTCATTTACCTGGATCAGGCTCTCAGCTCTTCATTGCAATTTCACTCAGAGTAAATGGCCATGCAGTACCTGCCCAAAGGATCTCTTCCTGGATTTCCAGCTGTATTAATTTATACTACTGATTGGCTGATATTGCACCTCAAAGTAAAGTGATGGCTCACTCAACCAGGTTTCAGGCAACTTCCACAGAATTTTTGGCTCATGTTCTCATGCTAAACATTTGTAGGGCAGCAACCTGGTTGTTGGTCCCTCCATTTGCCTCTCATTATGCCATCTCTCAACAATCGAGAGACCGTTCCAGATTTGGTTAGGTAGTCCTACAAAGCCCTTTTCAAGTAGACTCCAAGCCACCCTCCAATTCAAACTGCTTGTGAGTCACCTACAATGGAGTGGACATGTGCAATCACTCAAAGGTGAAAAAATGGTTACCTGCCTTTCTGTAACTATTGTTCTCCAAGATGTGTTGCACATGTCCATTCCATGACCCACCCTCCTTCCCCTCTCTATCAGTGTCTTTTGGGTCAGAAGGAACTGAGGGTGTCGGGGGCAGCGCAACTCTTTATACCTTCATGCAGCAGTGTAAGGCATGAGAGGGCGTTCATGCTGCCTCAGTGGGCATTGCTGGGGGAAAAATTTCTGACAACTGTCAGTGGAATAGACGTGCAACATATCTCAAAAGAACAATGGTTACAGAAAGGAAGGTAACTTTTTTTTCAATTGTTTTAGAAGTAGCTATTATTTCAGAAATGTAAGGAATATCCTTTTTTGTTTTTTGCAACATTTGGAGAAAATATCTGCTGGGTAAGACAGGCATGCCAAACTTGAGCCACAATGCAAATGTGATATTAAGATTTGCTGGAGTCTCTTCTGGATTTTAGATTCAGTTTTGGCAGAAGGATGGCTGTAAAATTGGAGGTGGAGGGAAGACACAAAACTCCAAAGTAATCAGAGAAGAGAAATACTTCCTTCACCATCACTACCATAGCAATTCTTGGTGATCAAGGATAAACTCCATATATTCTTCATTCATGTGATGACTACAGCAGTGTCTCCAACCAGCAAACAGCAATTTTGCAGTCTAACTATAAACATAACTAAACAGTTTTTTAAACATTGGTAACACATTTTAATATTTCCTAGCAAAATGATAACTTGTGAAAACACAGTTTACCTAAAAGACTAATCCCACGCTCAATGGTAAGGCACAAACAGCAATGCACAATTAATGTTGTTGTTTTTTTAATTTCTTTAGCATTCTTGGAGAATCCAAAACATTTTAAAAAAAACCTCATTCATTTATATTCACTATTAATATGTTTAATTCAGAGCCCTGATACAAATCAGTAAGACACTTAATTAGCTGAAGGCAATATTATTTTGTGCTCTTGATGTTTTGGCTAAGTAATAGTAAGAAAGATAAATCAAATATCTAAATAAATAAAAAGGGATGTCATCAAACCCTTTAAATCCAGCATGACCTTTATACTCACTGGTAGGGATTTGATCTAAAATCCCGTTAGTATAGTATCTAACTGTCAGACTAGAAAACATTGATTTGCTTTTTATAAAATTAACAACTTAGTTAAATGTAAAGTCAGAAGAATGTTTTTCTGCGTGGCGTGCTAGATTTTAACTGTTGGAACAGATGTTAAGTATCTTAATTAAACATAAATGCAGCAATGTGACTCCTAAATATGGTGGGTCACACTACGTACATTATATCAGCACTGTATGCTCTTCACTGGTTCCCTACTTACTTCTGGGGGTAATATTAGATGACCATTACGATCTTCAAAGCCAATTCTCTGCTCTTTTACCCACTCCTACCTTGTGTGTATCACATTCTTTGCAGTCTCTCTGGTGACCTCTCTCACTCCCTTTGAATGCATCTCTCTTTCCTGTTCCTTTGGGGCCTTGTCTACACTTAGGACATTTTAGAAAAACACCATTTCACACCAGTGCTACTGCTAGTTTAGCTGAACTGGTGGTAGAACAAGTGGACATTCTAAAGTGTAGACACAATCTTTTTCTGCCTTTTTCTTTCTCCCTGCACCTCTCTCATTTGCTGTCTTCTACTACTACTGACTAGTCAATGTATTTATCTTTCTCTTGGCAGTTCTTTCTGAGCAGCATTAATGCATTCTTGTCTTCCTTAGTCTGCAGACAGCATGAAGTAGTTCTAAGCTGCGTGAATAGTAGAGCCGGTTGAGACTCACAATGTTTCACTTAAGATCGTTTGCATTTTTGAAATTTGGGTTCTTTCTGCATCAGAATAAAACAAAATTTGCCAAAATTTCTTGGTGAATTGCAAAATTCATTTCTGAAACACCAAAACGTGGTGGTTCCAAAATTAAATATGTTCAACTGACTGGTCACTAAATGTTGTTTGCAGTGTTGTTATAGCCACGTTAGTCCCAGGATATTAGAGACACAAGGTGAGTGAGGTAATATCTTTTATTAAACTAACTTCTGTTGATGAAAGAGACAAGCTTTCAAGTTACACAGGCCCAAAAGCTTGTCTCTAACTTGTAAGTCAGTCTCTTTCACCAACAGAAATGGGTCCAGTAAAAGATATTACTTCACCCACCTGGTCACTGAATCTTAGTTTCACTGAGCTACTGCTGGAGCTCCCAGAGTCTGCTGTTCTGGAGTAGCCTTGCCATGCAGACTGTCCTGAAGCCAGGAACCCTGGGACTTCCAAACTCCCGACTAGCTCCCTGGCTGCCCGACTCCTGAGCAGTCAGCCTTGTGAGCCAGTTTACCTGGGAGATTGTAGCCCTGGGATCCCTGGCTCCAGGGCATTCCATATGGCAAGTCTGCCCCACATCCATGGACCCTGTAAGTCAGTCCAGTATTGCCAGGCCCCCTGCTCTGCAAAAGGGAGCCTGGCGGAGCAGGGAACATAGCTGCACCAGGAGCTCTAGAGCCACATAGGGCTCCTGGGGCTAGGAAGCTCCCTGCCATGGAGCTGTGGTCACTGGAACACAGGCACATTTTCATTGGAAATCTATTTTGATGTTCTGTTTAGCCAAATCTATTACAGATTCGACAAACAATTTGCTTCAGCAAAGTGGCATTTTCTGATTAAACTAAATTCATCAGAATATTTCCAACCAGCTCTAGTGAATAGGAATAGAAACCTTAAAGATGGCAATGGCAACTATTTAATTGCTGATCATTTTAGTAGAAGCATCCAGATGGTGTATTTAACCCATAATCTCAAACTGCCGCACTTGCTTTCCTAATTTTTTAAAATTTCTAGCTTTCTCTAGGAGAGTTGCAAAATTATGTGAATTCAGAAATATGCAACACATCAAAGACTAAAAATGTATGGGCGCTATAAAATAAATTAAATGTTTAATATCAAAATAAATAACAAAAATCATACAGTACTGGCTGTATGATTCATACTTCTATTTAGTTAATTAAATCTTACTTTAAACATTTGAATAAATATGCTGCAGAATTTTCAATTTATCACACAAGACACCCACAGAATCATAGACTTTGCTGCAAAAATTATTAGGTACTGGTAGCCGCAGTAGTACCCTTGAACTCAGCCATTTCCTTTGCACACATGGATATGTACATGGTCAAGACTCCCTGTGGCTTCTACAATCTCTGTGATATCAATATGATCAAGATAATTTTCTTAAATACTAGTGATGTTAATCCTCTACAGACTGAGTTTTCAAATCCTTGCTGTCTTTCCTTCCCTTAACAGATAAAACTTGCAAGAGAAGGTTATTAAATATATTGGGGTTCCCTTTAGAACAAGAATCTTTCAAGGTGGATAGCACACAAAAGCCTGCGAAGTAACAAGGCAGCTGTGCCTAGTGTTGCCATGCAGAGTACCAGATTGAGGAGAACCCTTGGGATTACTCAGTGGTGCCAGTTGAGGGAGAGATTGGTGGAAAGAGGGCAACCCCCCGCAAGGTTTTTGCACTTACTCAAATTTCTACAGGCTGCAGAGTCAGCGGGGCATTGCCCAACCAGAACTCAACACAGTATTCCAGTAATTGTTGCACTATACCAAATACAAAGATAAAATAACTCCTACTTGAGATTCTCCTGTTTATGCATACCAGGATTGCATTAACCCTTTTGGCCACAGTGTCACACTGGAATCTCAAGTTCAGCTGATTATCCATCGCAACCCCCAAATCTTTTTCAGAGTCACTGCTTCCTATATAAGGCCATATCTGCTGTGTCTCTCACCTGCTAGCCCTTCTAAGCAAGAAAACATTTTAATAAACTGATATTGGTGTAGACAAAACATGGAGCCTGCTGGTGAACTTACTTAGAGGTAGTAGTGTTGGTAAATGTAAGACAAGTCCCAAATTCATTGCCATGCCAGTTAATTTACAGAAATTACAACAGCTGGGCTATAGTGAAACCCTAGTAAATACTCCACTACATGCACTTGACATGGTTTTCAGGCCCCTCACCATAACTGTAATCCCTTCACTTTCCTTGCTGCAGCTCTCCAGCCGTTACACCTCTCCCCCATTCCTTTGGGTCAGATGTACTCATTGGTGATGGTGATTGTGAAATGTTCAGGGAGATTAGAGAGGCTACAAAAACAGAAAGCCCACAATAATGGGGGATTTCAACTATTCCCATATTGACTGGGAACAAGGCACCTCAGAACAAAAATTTCTAGACACCATTAACGATTGCTTCTTGGAGCAGCTAATCCTGAAACCCACAAGTGAGACAATTCTTGATTTAGTCCTAACTAGAGCACAGGATCTGATCCAACAAGTGAATATAGTTGAACTGTTCAGTAATAGCATCCAGAATGTAATTAAATTTAAAATCCTTGGTTGAGGGGAAATAACAAACCCACAAACAGTAACATTTAACTTCTAAAAGAGGAACTATACACAAGTGAGGAAGACAGTTAAATGGAAATTAAAAAGAACAGTCACAAGAGTGAAATGCCTGCAAACTGCATTTCAAAAAATGCCATAATAAAGACTCATTAAATATATACACCAAATTAAAAAAACAGCAAGAGGATCAAAAAATGCCACCATGGCTAAACACTAGAGTAGAAGAGGTAATTAGAGGCTAAAAGGTATCCTTGAAAATTGGAAATCAAATCCTACTGAGGAAAACAGAAAAGAGCATAAATTCTGGCAAATAAAGTCTAAAGGTACAAATAGGCAGGCCAAAGAAGAATTTGAAGAGCAACTAGCAAAAGAGACAAAAAAGTTTAAGTACATCAGAAGCAGGAAGTCTGTCAAACAATCAGTGGAGCCATTGGACGATCGAGGTTCTAAAGGAGCACTCAAGGAAGACAAACACTCTTGCGGAAAAGCTAAATGAATGCTTTGCAGTAGTCTTCACTACAGAGGATGTGAGGGAGAATCTCAAACCTGAGCCATTCTTTTTGGGTGACAAATCTGAGGAACTGTCCCAGATTGAGGTGTTGATAGAGGACATTTTGGAACAAATCAATAAATTAAACACTAATAAGTCACCAGGGCCAGATGATGTTCACCCAAGCATTCTGAAGGAACTCAAATATGAAATTGCAGAACTACTGACTGTGGTATGTAACCTATTGCTCAAATCAGCCTCTGCACCAGATGACTGCAGGATAGCTAATGTAATGCCAATTTAAAAAAAAAAAGGCTCCAGAGGCAATCCTGGCAATTACAGGCCAGTAAGACTAACTTCAGTACCAGGCAAACTGGTTGAAACTAAAGGAACAGAATGATCAGATACATAGATGAACACAATATGTTGGAGAACAGGCAACACCGCTTTTGTAAAGGGAAATCATGTCTCACCTATCTACTAGAATTCTTTGAGGGTGTCAGAAAGCATGTGTATAAATGTGATCCAGTTGATATAATGTACTTGGACTTTCAGAAAGTAAGCAGTCATGGGATAAGAGGGAAGGTCCTCTGATGGATCAATAACTGTATAAAAGATAAGAAATGAAGGGTAGGAATAAATGGTCAGTTTTCACAATGGAGAGAGGTAAATAAAGGGCCCCCAATGGATCGGTCCTGAGACCTGTGCTGCTCAACATATTAATAAACGATGTGGAAAAGGGACTGAACAGTGAGGTCACAACATAGGCAGATGATGCAAAATTACTCAAAATAGTTAAGTCCAAAGCTGACTGCGAAGCGTTGCAAAGGAGTCTCACAAAACTCAGTGACTGGGCAACCAAAATGGCAGATGAAATTCAATGTTGATAAATGCAAAGTAATGTACATTAGAAAATATAATCCCAAATATACATACAAAATGATGGGGTGTAAATTAGCTGTTACCACTCAAAAAAAAAATCTTGGAATCATCATGGATAGTTCTTTGCCAACATTTGCTCAGTGTGCAGTAGGAGTCAAAAGAGCTGATGGACTGTTAGGAACCATTAGGAAAGGGATTAACAAAAATATCATAATGCCACTATATAAATCCATGGTACACCCACATCTTGAATACTGTGTGCAGTGCTGGTTGCCCCCTCTCTTAGAATTGGAGAAAATACAGATAAGGGCAACAAAATGATTAGGGGCCTGGAACATCTTCCATATGAGGAGAGATTAAAAACACCAGGACTGTTCATCATAGAAGAGAGATGACTTGGGGGTACATGATAAAGGTCTATAAAATCATGAATGGTGTGGAGAAGAAAGTGAACTAGGAACTGTTGTTTACTTTTTCACATAACACAAGCACTGGGCACCAATGAAATTAAATGGCAGCAGGTTTAAAAGGCAGTACTTCACACAATGCACAGTCAACCTGTAGAACTCACTGTGAATGCCAAAAGTATAGTTGGGCTCAAAAAAGAATTAGAAGGATAGGTCCATCAATGGCTATTAGCCAAGATGGTCAGGGATGCAGTCCCATGCTCTGGATGTCCCTAAATCTCTGCCAGAAGCTGGAACCGGATGACAGGGGATGGATCACTCGATAATTGCCCTGTTGTGTTCATTCCCCCTGCAACATCTGGCACTGGCCATGGTTGGAAGACCGAATTTTGTGCTAGATGGACCATTGATCTGATCTAGCATGGCCATTCTTATGTTCTTACATTTCTACTGTAAAATAGATGTAGAATGGAATCAAATTTATTTATTTTATAAAAACTTCAGTCTTTTATACATAATAAAGTAGCAAAAAAAATCAAGCCCTTTTATTTAAAAAAAAGAAATTACCTTTGAAAGTCACCTTTAAAGCACTTTCTGTTTATATATTCTCCTTGGATCTACTAGCATCCTGAAAAGTCTTATCCTCTTGCATCAAGAGGATATGCATAAGGGGAAAAAATACACAAAATTATTTATAAGAAATAGCTTTTCTGGGATGAAAAAGAATTGTTGCCTCTGCTCATCCCCATATAGGAAATTGGAAGTTAAATATGCCCTAATATAAGTCCTATATGGTATGATGAAACTAATAGCCCAAATTGTCTATTCTGTTCCATTCCATTCCATTCATTCAGTGCTGCTCAGGCAGCAAAGTGAGTGGATTCTGGCTGCAAAGGGCCAGTAGAGAATCCCTGTTGTGTAAAAGAATTCTCTACTGGCAATAACTCTGACAGAAGTGTCTCCTCATGTAGAGGTATTGTTGAGAGAGTGATGGGGTATGACTGGGGTAGGATGTAGCAATGCTACACTACACTAGTTCTCCACTAATATAAATCAGAAAAGCTCCTCAGTTGCCCTAATGAACCCTAGAGCTGGGTGGTATAGGACCAGGAAGCTGCAAGTATCTCTCTTGAGTGTCTCCCCAGCCTCATTCCCTGCAGAACTCTAGTGAGGGGAATGGATCCCTTTGAAAAGGACATAAGAATGGCCATACTGGGTCAGACCAAAGGTCCATCCAGCCCAGTATTCTGTCTACCGACAGTGGCCAATGCCAGGTGCCCCAGAGGGAGTAAACCTAAAATGTAATGATCAAGTGATCTGTCTCTCTCCTGCCATCCATCTCCACCCTCTGACAAACAGAGGCTAGGGACACCATTCCTTACCCATCCTGGCTAATAGCCATTAATGGACTTAACCTCCATGAATTTATCCAGTTCTCTTTTAAACCCTGTTATAGTCCTAGCCTTCAGGCAAGGAATTCCACAGGTTGACTGTGCGCTGAGTGAAGAAGAACTTTTATTTGTTTTAAACCTGCTGCCCATTAATTTCATTTGGTGGCCCCTAGTTCTTACATTATGGGAACAAGTAAATAACTTTTCCTTATTCACTTTCTCCACACCACTCATGATTTTATATACCGCTATCATATCCCCCTTTAGTCTCCTCTTTTCCAAGCTGAAAAGTCCTCGTCTCTTTAATCTCTCCTCATATGGGACCTGTTCCAAACCCCTAATAATTTCAGTTACCATTCTCTGAACCTTTTCTAAAGCCTGTATATCTTTTTTTAGATGAGGGGACTACATCTGTACACAGTATTCAAGATGTGGGCGTACCATGGATTTATATAAGGGCAATAAGATATTCTCCATCTTATTCTCTATCCCTTTTTTAATGATTCCTAACATCCCGTTTGCTTTTTTGACTGCGACTGCACGCTGTTTGGACGTCTTCAGAGAACTATCCACGATGACACCAAGATCTTTCTCCTGATTAGTTGTAGCTAAATTAGCCCCCATCATACTGTATGTATAGTTGGGGTTATTTTTTCCAATGTGCGTTACTTTACATTTATCCACATTAAATTTCATTTGCCATTTTGTTGCCCAATCACTTAGTTTTGTGAGATTTTTTGAAGTTCTTCACAGTCTGCTTTGGTCTTAACTATCTTGAGCAATTTAGTATCATCTGCAAACTTTGCCACCTCACTGTTTACCCCTTTCTCCAGATCCTTTATGAATAAATTGAATAGGATTGGTCCTAGGACTGACCCTCGGGGAACACCACTAGTTACCCCTCTCCATTCTGAATATTTACCATTTATTCCTACCCTTTGTTCCCTGTCTTTTAACCAGTTCTCAGTCCATGAAAGGATCTTCCCTCTTATCCCATGACAACTTAATTTATGTAAGAGCCTTTGGTGAGGGACCTTGTCAAAGGCTTTCTGGAAGTCTAAGTACACTATGTCCACTGGATCCCCCTTGTCCACGTGTTTGTTGACCCCCTCAAAGAACTCTAATAGATTAGTAAGACATGATCTCCCTTTACAGAAACCATGTTGACTTTTGCACAACAATTTATGTTCTTCTATGTGTCTGACAATTTTATTTTTTACTATTGTTTCAACTATTTTGCCCGGTACTGATGTTAGATTTACTGGTCTGTAATTGCCGGGATCACCTCTGGAGCCCTTTTAAAATATTGGCGTTACATTAGCTATCTTTCAGTCATTGGGTACAGAAGCTGATTTAAAGAACAGGTTACAAACCATAGTTAATAGTTCCGCAATGTCACATTTGAATCCTTTCAGAACTCATGGGTGAATGCCATCTGGTCCCAGTGAGTTGTTACTGTTAAGTTTCTCAATTAATTCCAAAACCTCCTCTCATGACACTTCAATCTGTGACAATTCCTCAGATTTGTCACCTATAAAACACGGCTCAGGTTTGGGAATCTTCCTAACATCCTCAGCCATGAAGACTGAAGCAAAGAATTCATTTAGTTTTTCCGCGATGACTTTATAGTCTTTAAGTGCTCCTTTTGTATCTCAATCGTCCAGGGGCCCCACTGCTGGTTTAACAGGCTTCCTGCTTCTGATGTACTTAAAAAACATTTTGGTATTACCTTTCAAGTTTTTGGCTAGCTGTTCTTCAAACTCCTTTTTGGCTTTTCTTATTACATTGAATTTGGCAGTGTTTATGCTCCTTTCTATTTACCTCACTAGGATTTGACTTCCACTTTTTAAAAGATGTCTTTTTATCTCTCACTGCTTCTTTTACATGGTTGTTAAGCCACGGTGGCTCTTTTTTAGTTCTTTTACTGTGTTTTTTAATTTGGGGTATACATTTAAGTTGGGCCTCTATTATGGTGTCTTTGAAAAGTGTCCATGCAGCTTGCAGGGATTTCACGCTAGTCACTGTGCCTTTTAATTCCTGTTTAACTAACCTTCTCATTTTTGCATAGTTCCCCTTTCTGAAATTAAATGCCACAGGACAAAGCAACAGGCAAAGTATGCCACCCTGTAACCACTTAAAAATACATGTTTAGAAATGGAAAGGCTTGAAAAAGGCCTCTCAAGTAGTACCCATAAATATGTGACATTTGTAGGTTACAACAGAGATGAAAACAGAGAGTAAATACCAATTGCAGTTGCTGTTATCCCAGTACTAGGGCAGTGGGCTGCTGATGAAGGGGGGAGGGGGGATGTTTCTGTCACAGAAAGGGCTCTATCCTCATTTTGTAAATTAAGTAATAAATGGAAATAATCCAGTAAAAAACTATTATTAAATTTTGGCATGATAATTAAATATGTATTATCATTAATCAATCTAGAGCTAGAAATAAGTTGTTAATACTTAATTTTTATAACAGTAGCACCTTCTGATTATGGACAGCTCAGGGCCCCATTGCACCAGGCACAACTTGCACATATACTAAAAGATAATCCATAGCCAAAAGAATCTTAGACAAGATGCAGTAAGTGAGTGTGACACATTTGGGGAATGGAAAAAGGATGAAAACGGTAGCAGTAACATGAGCAAGTTTTGTATAGATTAGTTGTATGCAGCATTACTCACCACCTGAGCAGCCATTATCTGTTTCAATTGTTCTATCGGTATCTTGGCAGAAATGAGTTTTAAGGAGGCATTTGTAGGAAGATAAGGTGATAGCTTTACTGATTTTGATAGGGAGTTTTTCCTATGCATAAGGGGCAGCACACAGGAGAAAGAGTGGGGTGATGTGAGAATGACCAGTCAAGCAGATGATCTTAGGAGCAGCAGAAACAAATTAGAGATAGTAAATACCTGATAAGACTACATGTGTTGTCAATACTATATCATTGTTTTCTAGAATAGTAAGGAAGGGAACAGTTCATATTTATACCAAAAACATAGTAGAAGGGATTAATGGCTCATTACAGTAGAGATTAGGATCAGCTAAAATGCTCTTTCCCCCATACACCTTTTTATGGAAGAGGATATATTCATCTGCTTGAGGCAACAGTGGCTTGACAAATTTGAAGTGTTGTGGAAGGCTTGCAATAATTACTATTATCTGATTATGGTTTACTTTTTAAAACATATGCAGTCTGAAGCAAAATTAACATTCCTGCAGATACCTGCTTTAAGTTTATTAATTATCTAAAACAAAACTTTCCTATCTCCAAATCTCTTATTTCTATTAGGGCTGTCAAAAAAATAATAAAAATAATCACAATCAATTGTGAGATTTTAAAGAAGTCATGATTTGTCACAGTTTTAATTGCATTATTAACAGTGATAGAATACCAATTTAAATTTATTATAAATATTTGGATGTTTTTCTACATTTTTAAATGTATTGATTGCAATGACAACACAGAATATAAAGGGTACAGTGTTCATTTTATATTATTTTTGTTACAAATATTTGCACTGTGTGCTAAAGGCCCCATGGCCCACGCGGCAGGTTCTGGGCAGGGCCCAGGGTCCCGGCTGCCCAGCCTGGCAGGATCCAGGGCCCCAGCTGCCCAGCCCTGCGCAGCCTCCCAGACCCAGGACTCCACTCCTGTCCCCACTTTGTGAAGGGGTCTCTGGGTGGAGGGCAGCCCACAATGATAAATAGGTTGGGAACCTTTGCTCTAAAGTTTTGCATTGTTTTGTTTTTGAATGTAGTTATGTTAAAAAAAGAAAAAATCAACATTTGTAAGTTGCATTTTCACAATAAAGGGATTGCACTGCAATACTTCTCTCAGGTGAAGTGAAAAATACTATTTCTTTGTTTTTGTTTTTACAGTGAGAATATTTGTAATCAAAAATAATAAAATAAAGCGAACACTGTACACTTTGTATTCTGTGTTGTAATTGAAATCAATATTTGAAAATGTAGAAAAACATCCAAAAATATCTGTAATAAATTTAAGTTGGTATTCTATTTTTATTTACAGTGTGATTAAAATAGTTTGTTTTGCATTAATCACCTGCATTAACTGCGATTGACAGACCTAATTTTTATATTGTATGATATGTTTGCATATACACAATGGAATATATGATGTATAATGTATCTTTTTTTTTTTTATTTTAGTTTGTGCCATTCCGGGATTACATTGACAGAAGTGGAAACTATATATTGAGCATGGCCAGACTTGCTAAAGATGTCTTAGCTGAGATCCCAGACCAGTTTCTCTCTTACATGAGGGTCAGAGGAATCAAGCCATCACCTGCACCACCTCCATACACACCCCCTCTTCATGTGTTACAGACTCAGATATGACTACTCCGAAATGGTTAACACTTACCACAAACCATGTAGAGCTACTGACTCAGTGCTTCAGTGCTGGTGCACTTTAAAGAACCAGTGAATTGAGACTGTTGTCTGTCTGGATGAAGTAGTAGCTTGCGATAGGTTTTTGGATCGAAACAAATTCTCTTCATATACCAAAATTCTCAATATGGTTGCATGAGCAACTGAAAAGCTTTTAAACGCTATTCTCTTCAAGTCTCATTTTTTTCTGAATGAAAAAGCTACTTTTTCATTTATTTGTTGGGAGAAAGCACGAGTCAGTTTCAACTCGGAAGATATTGTTCTCCCTGACTACTGTGTGTATATACATATTTAGGAATGCAATTCCTCTGTATCAATGTTTACATGTTACTACTTTTTAAATTTCAATACTTTTATAAATATTCTTAAGAATAAGAGTTTGGAATATTGAATCATGTATCTTCTAACTTGCAATAGCTATAGCCACAGGAGAAGCAATATCTCTTTGAATGATTGTCCAGACAAATACAAGCGCAAAACTAAGGAAAAAGAGGACAAATACATTCATATTTCTCAATAACTGAATTGCTTCACGTAAGTGCTTAGTAGTCAATTCATCTGTCAAAATTTAAAACAGTATTTGAGAATAAGATCTGGAGATGTGAAGACTGTAACTGTATTTGACTTACTAATAAAGCTAAGCCTCAGGAAGGGGGTTATGTATTTTTCAGAGATACTCCAATTTCTAAATTTATGTAAGTTTACATTTTTTAAAATAGGTTTTGCTGGCTGAATAGAACAATTGCATATTAACGTAATGAAAGAATAATTACCTCAAGTCCCATAGCTGACTTAGTAGAATCATCTCATACTTTGCTTAATAGCATTAGCACTTTTGCATCTTAAAGCTATTTTCAAGTGATTATAACGGACATTTTATAATGAACCGTTTTAACACCCATTTAAAATGTAAAGTTGTCACCTATTGTCTAGATTGCCCATTCAAAGGGATGCTGGCTCTTAATATTTGGATTCATTGTTGTCACCTAATCACATTGCTATTTGAAGTGCACAGATGCTAATATTTCATGAATTAACTGGTTTAAAAATTGCACAGCCATATTGCTTTGTGCACAATAGTTTTGTGTATTTAAGTACCCAAAATTTTACTATATGCCTGTTCGTATCTAATTATAAAATGTTTTGCATGTACAGTTTTTACAAGAAATTCACAGTATTGTGAGTATATGTGTCAAAGATACATTTTATTTAGAATAAATGGCCTTAAATCTCACAAAATTCCTGGAAATGATTGTGAATTGCCTTCAAATTCTGTTAAGACTGAAAAATGTTTTATTTATCATTGTAACTACCTTGTAATGTGACTTTGTTTTCTTTACATATAATTGGTTTATTACTTTGTTTCTTACTCCTATATGTTGTACAATACAGTATCAAGGTAAGGCACATTTTTTAAGCATGAACAAAGATTTTTTGCTGAAAAACATATTTGCAGTATCAATGACATATAACTATGTAAGTGCAGAATCTTCCATTTTGAAATATATTAAAACTTAAAATTAAAATTAATATCTCACATTGTATATTACTTTTTTCAGATAGCTATTCTGTCATGACAAGGACTTTTTTGTAAGAACAAATCATTTTAACTTTATTTCAAACCAGTTTTTACATGAGAATGAAGTTAATTTTTTCACAAAAATGTGAGATTTTTAGTGGGCTTATGTTGCGTGAATGAAATTTAATATCTGGCAACTACTGCTATTAAGGAGAGAACTTCATATAGACTATGTATCAATCTATATTATGTTATTTTCCCTTCTATGTTGTGAATTAATTTTAAACATGCCATAATTTCTTTATAAGATGTTTTTAAACATTGCATCAATAAGTACTTCACAAGCAATTAAAGCAAATTAATATTATACAATGGTGCACCTCTGTTGTTCCAATATGATAGCTAAGTCTGTTGTTACACTTGTAATGATCAACAGGTTAAACAGCTTTTTCAGTCTCCAGCCCAAGCCACAGGTTGTCATTCTTCTATCCTCTGCTCCTATAATCATTTACTTCTCTTTATATTTTTGATTCAGCAGATATCAGACTGTGTCCAGAAAGAAAGAGGCTTATGAGGGCTATTAAATATCTTAGACCTGACTCAGATAACATTTTATAAATGCACAGCATAGTGTTAAAGCTAATTTGATTCTTTACATGTTGGCAGTATGACAGTTTTGAGATAGGTATATAACTAAAACAATTTTCCCCACAACATACACACCCATTACAGCTGCACTATTTGAGGTTTATGTATGACTGTATTGGTCTTATCTAGCTACTATTGATTTATAAATCAAACAAAAATATGAAAAGTAAAAGTAATGAATAAATGCAGTACCATCTCCCTAGTGACAAAAAGAAATGCAGGTTGGCGATATTCCCTAGATCAGTGGTGGGCAACCTGTGGCCCAACAGGGTAATAGTTTGTTTATATTTGCATGGCCACCCGCAGCTCCCAGTGGCTGCAGTTCACCGTTCCCGGTCAATGGGAGCTGCAGGAAGCGTCGTAGGTTGCAGGGACATGACATCTTAACTACAGAATTGGTGTGCATTTTTTAGATAAAGTGGAGGCAGTCATAATCTCTGCCTCCTTATTAAAAGAGATGAGATATTAGGATCCAAATTCACAAGAGGACTTAGATGCCTGACTGCCACTTTAGGCACATGAATCCCAGAATCAGTCCCACGGGGATTCAAAAAGCCTCTGCTCAGATGCTGCCAAAGCCTGTAGGAGCCCAAACTCATTCTGTCCTAATTTTTGCAGAAGTCCCTTAGGTACTTATGTTTCTGCCTCTGTATATGCACACAGCAGCCTCACCATTGGCATCCAGATTCCTAAACCCCAAAGCAATGCACAAACAAGGAGAAGATAGGCATTCCTCCTACTAACTCACCTGCAGGACTCAAACTGGTAAGCAGGCTCAAAGCAGGTTAGAGAAACACCTGTATGGGATGGTCTAGCTAGACTTGGTCCAGCCTCAGCACAGGAGGCTGGATCTGATGACCTCTCAAGGCCCCTTCCTACCCTACATTTCTAGGAGTCAGTGAAATAGAGTAGATCAATGTGCTAAAATAAAAATTAGGAAAAAAACAAAACAATGTCTCTATTTGATAGTTCAGATCAATTTTAATTCATAGAATTTATAAAAGCATTGGAGGCTTTCCAAGCACTCGCTAAATTTTCATGTTCTCTCCAAGTTTATGTCAACCCTGGGAACTGATCCAGCAAATGCAAAAGGAAAATAAGCACAAGCAGCAGAAAAGTCAAAAAGACAAAGAGTGAGAGGGACTGAAAAACAAGTGAGAAAAAATTACCAGAAAATCCCAATTCTGACTGAAATAGGATACAGAGTTTTTTCTATTTTATGAAAGAGGAGCATGAAGTTTTTGGCCCATTAGTACTGTGATCTCTCCTTTGTGCTTTCTGCACTGATCAGTCTGCTACTGATTACTTTGTATTGAGCATCTTTCTCCCTCTTCTTTTTACGCAATGTGACCCTTCAACTTGACTGACCCATACCCAACCACCCTATACCCAACTTAGCCTGACACAAGCAATGTGTATATATTGTACATAAAGCATATCAATAATACTTTTAATGCCATAATATTAACTCTGGTACCTCACACAAGCTAAATGCTCATGCATGGCTAATAGTTGCTGGAGCAAAGACATGAATTGGAAATAGCACTGCCATCTTGGGAATGACAGACAGGAGAGTGGGTGGGGAGGTTGCCTTTTTGACATATACCAATCATCATGCAAAGAACAGTTGACAAGCGGAAAACAAAACCATTTTTAAATGTAGCCACCATGCAGTATATTCCTGATAAATCATCTGTAACATTTATGGTGATAGCAAAACCTCCACATCATAAAAATAACTACGAAGAGGAAGGAAAAGACCTTATACATCCTTGAGAGGAAAACTTGAAACCTGTTATAGCCTCAAATTAATACTCAGTTGAACCAGGATGGGGTGAAGGTATAATATTATAGAAAGGGGCTCAGGGAAAAAAATCAAGGTGAAAACAATATTTTCACTATTTGGTTTTGAAGGAAAGACCCAATAGTAAGAAGTGGTTCAGGACTATTTAGAAAAGCTGGACAAGCACAAGTCCATGGGGCCGGATGCGCTGCATCCAAGGGTGCTAAAGGAGTTGGCGGATGTGATTGCAGAGCCATTGGTCATTATCTTTGAAAACTCATGGCGATCGGTGGAAGTCCCGGAAGACTGGAAAAAGGCTAATGTAGTGCCCACCTTTAAAAAAGGGAAGAAGAAGGATCCAGGGAACTACAGGCAAGTCAGCCTCATCTCAGTCCCTGGAAAAATCATGGAGCAGGTCCTCAAGGAATCAATTCTGAAGCACTTAGAGGAGAGGAAAATGATCAGGAACAGTCAGCATGGATTCACCAAGGGCAAGTCATGCCTGACTAACCTAATTGCCTTCTACGACGAGATAACTGGCTCTGTGGATGAGGGGAAAGCAGTGGATGTGTTATTCCTTGACTTTAGCAAAGCTTTTGATACGGTCTCCCTCAGTATTCTTGCCAGCAAGTTAAAGAAGTATGGGCTGGATGAATGGATCATAAGGTGCATAGAAAGCTGGCTCAATGGGTAGTGATCAATGGCTCCATGTCTAGTTGGCAGCCGGTATCAAGTGGAGTGCCCCAAGGGTCAGTCCTGGGGCTGGTTTTGTTCAATCTCTTCATTAATGATCTGGAGGATGGCGTGGACTGCACTCTCCGCAAGTTTGCAGACGACACTAAACTGGGAGGAGTGGTAGATACGCTGGAGGGTGGGGATAGGATACAGAGGGACCTAGGCAAGTTAGAGGATTGGGCCAAAAGAAATCTGATGAGGTTCAGCAAGGACAAGTGCAGAGTCCTGCACTTAGAATGGAAGAATCCCATGCACTGCTACAGACTAGGGACCGAATGGCTAGGCAACAGTTCTGCAGAAAAGGACCTAGGAGTTACAGTGGACAAGAAGCTGGATATGAGTCAACAGTGTGCCCTTGTTGCCAAGAAGGCTAACGGCATTTTGGGCTGTATAAGTAGGGGCATTGCCAGCAGATCGAGGGACATGATCGTTCCCCTCTATTCAACATTGATGAGGTCTCATCTAGAATACTGTGTCCAGTTTTGGGCCCCACACTACAAGAAGGATGTGGAAATATTGGAAAGAGTCCAGCAGAGGGCAACAAAAATGATTCGGGGGATGGAGCACATGACTTATGAGGAGAGGCTGAGGGAACTGGGATTGTTTAGTCTGCAGAAGAGAAGAATGAAGGGGGATTTGATAGCTGCTTTCAACTACCTGAAGAGGGGTTCCAAAGAGGATGGATCTAGACTGTTCTCAGTGGTAGGAGATGACAGAAGAAGGAGTGATGGTCCCAAGTTGCAGCGGGGGTGGTTTAGGTTAGATGTTAGGAAAAACTTTTTCACTGGGAGGGTGGTGAAGCACTGGAATGGGTGATGGTCTCTATGGATTCCAGAGGTGGGTGCCCATGTGTGTCATGCACCAGAACTGGAACTGTTTTGTAGTATCATAGAATATTAGGGTTGGAAGGGACCTCAGGAGGTCATCTAGTCCAACTCCCTGCTCAAAGCAGGACCAATCCCCAACTAAATCATCATCGCCAGGGCTTTGTCAAGCCTGACCTTAAAAACCTGAAAGGAAGGAGATTCCACCACCTCCCTAGGTAATGCATTCCAGTGCTTCACCACCCTCCTAGTGAAAAAGTTTTTCCTAGTAGTGTCCATTGACCCGCATGTGCATCATGTGTCATCCGCATGTCTGCATCTGAGGCTATAAAAAGCCTTGCAGGTTTATGGCGCTCCAGTTCCCTCTTACTGCCATATGGCCAGAGTCAGAACCCCTCTTCCTCAGTGCTCTTAGCTCTGCTAAGACAGCCCTTGTCTGTTTCTGCTTTCATGTAAATAGTTGTTCAGGTTTTATAGTTGTATCTTATAATCTTGTAACGTTCTTAGTTAGGTAGGCTCCCTGTTGGACTTCTTCCTCCAGTGAGGAGACAACCCACCCCACCCCTTCCAGGGATTATGCCTTGGCAAACCAGCTTCAAAAGCTGTGCTTTGTGCCCAGGCTCCTTTTCGGTGAATGATGAGCACCAACAGTGTCTCTACCGCCTCGGCGAAGCCCCACATCATCACCCGCTGTACCATCTGCCACTCAGTCCTGCCTCAGACTTGGGAAGTTAGAGAACTTCACCTCTACACTTTTCTGATGGAGGAGGCTATGAGCCAATGTGTCCCTCAGATCTGGGACCGGCAGATCCACTGGAATGGTGCCCATCACCACCAGTGAGTGCCCCTCTTGCTTCCTCCTCAGTACCGCCACATCTGCTGAAGCCCCACTGTGAGCATAAGAAGCACAGACATGGCCATAAGGGCAGCTTCCCCGAGCCAGGCCTGAGGAGGTGAGAAGTTGCACATCGACCTGGCTGCAAGACAAAGATATCCCTCTGGGAACATAAAGAACAGCGAGAGAGAGAGAGAGACTTCATCTTTATCCTTCACCTTAGGGAGACAAAAAGACCAAGCAATTTGATCTCTGTGAATGGTCCTGTCCAGGCTCGCCAGTAGAAAGCTGAAAAGAAGACGGGGGCATGAGAGAAGCCATCCTGAATAAAGACCGTATTTTATTAAATTAAGTTTTAGAATTTTAGTTGTGTGTTTTCACTTTTATTTGCTTGTAATCGTCTCTACCTTTAGTGCTTCTACTTGGTATCACTTAATCCCTGCTCTTTTGTTAATAAACTTGATTTACTCTTGCTATAAGCCAATTCAGTGCTGTGTTTGAAGGGAAGGGTATATTTACCCCAGTTAAACTGATAAATTGTGATGTACTAACTCTAACAGAACAGCAAACTTAGTATTTTCTTTAAATGCACAATGATAGGGTCTGTACATTGCAGAGAAACATCTCTGAGGACCTTGGGGGCTGGAATTCACTGATTGTTACCTGCAAGGCAAGGTTTTGGCCAGGAGAGGCTTGAGGAGCTTGCTGGTGAGGAAGACAGACTGGTGTGGCAGCATAGGTGCTGGACCTAGGGGTTCTGGGGGTGCTGCCGCATCCTCTGGCTTGAAGTGCTTTCCATCATAGACAGTGTTTACAGTTTGGTTCAGTAGCTGTCAGCACCCCTGCTATGCAAATTGTTCCAGCACCCCTGTGTGGCAAGGAGCTGACACAGTCTATCTGCCAGCAAGGCTCACGCTTGCTGAGGCAGAGAGGTAACACCAAGACTCACAGCTCTGGGTATCCCTAGCAGTGTGTTATGACCCATCAAGTTACCTACATCACTTTTAGATCCCTACATGCAGCACTACGGAGAACATCCCAACAGGGATACTCTGACCTCATGAATGTGTGGCAGGGTCAAGGTCCAGGGTCCCAGCTGCCACCCAGCGGGGTCAGGCTGCGCGGTCGGACTGCGGGGTCCTGGCTGCCGCCCGGCCCCACATAACAGGCTGCAGGGATTGGGCTGCGGGTCCCGGCTGCTGCCCAGCTCCACACAGTGGGGTCCGGGGTTATGGTCCCTCCTGCTCTGCTCCTGGCCCCACCCTATGGAGGGATCTCTGACAAGAGGGCCCTGAGCATACGGGTTTGCACTGGGGTTTAGGTGGGGGGCCCTGTGATTCTCCACCTGCGACCCACTATGATAGAGAACCACTGGACTAAAGTAACATCACACATGTGTTGCTTTGATTGTTTATGTATAAGTGCTTCAGCACAAATGTAGCGATGAACCTACAACTAAATTGATAGTAATGTAGGCAAACAAGCAAGCCTGACAAAATTCCTTTAGACATGTTCAAGTGGAGTGTGCTGCTAGATGACAGGGGTTTAAAATAGCACCATAACAAGCTTTTCCTACTGTAACAAACTCTGATATTTCCCTCGTGTCAAATGAACTCACTGTTAACGGATCATATGTCTCTTGATAAAAGGAGAACAGAAATGTTTTTTGAGTTGGTGGAGTGTAATTGCATAAACTTTATCAGATGCCCTCACATGTGTACCTTTCACCGTCACTGTGCATGAATTCTCAGATAAAATCTTCCTCCGGGTGGAGAGAAAATCAGTTTACAGTGCTAGCTATGCCCGTGCTACTGCTATCTACCAATAACCATCCTCAGAGCTGATGGTTTCCTTCTGAGGCAGCTATTTTCACAGAGATGTATTGTTTTTTAGTGCCTCTATCTGGGAATACAAAAAGACATTTGTCTTAAACTGAATTCTCCTGCACTTCTTAGGCTAGACATTCCTGATCACTTGGCACTTTTCTGTAATTTGTTTTTGTATAAATTTCCCCTGTATGCAGCAGTTTCCAACCCCTTCAAGAAATCTAAGGGGAACAGCACTTCTTTTGCATTTACTTGGTCATGTCATCATGTGTATTTGTGATATGCTCAGTATAATGATGGAATCACAGCTGCTAATAAAATTAATTCACATATATTTCACCCTGCACCCCAAATGATATCCATTTCAACAGATACATCTGTTTCCTTTTTAACATTGGCAAGCACAAGTCAGCTGCACTCTCTCCAGTCTCTGCAGAGATAATTTCTCTTGTCTCACTGAGCCCTATGGGTGAATACAAATACCAGGGAGCTGATGACGCAGGTGAATGAGGAAAATCTTTGGATCACAGTGGTCCATTATTTGGAAGGCTCTCTCTGTACTGCCTCATTCAAATATTACCAACCTGCCCTGACAGAATTAGTAAGAAAAAAGACACATTTTAGTACATGCCTAAAACACTAATTAGTGATTTCTGTTATATTGATAGAAGTTTAATAGTTAAATAGAGGTTTAAAAACCTGTTAAGTAAATTAAATTTTACACACATTTATGCACTTTATCAATATCTGCCTGTTATATATATATATCACACCAAGACAACACCACATTTTTTAAAAAAACATGTCACTACTGTAAAACCTACCATACCGGAATGAGAACATGAGGACTATACAACATTTGACTTGCTTTCTGTGTCTGTCAGATTTTTAAGCATCTTTTCCCCTTTGTTTCAAATGTAAACAGAAGCAGTGGCAAATTCATGCAGTTGAATACACTTCCTATTGCCCACCTAATGGCTCTAGCTAGGCATTTATACCACTCGTGTCACTGTGGAAACGGAGCACATTTTCTAAATATCGTATGTATTATAGCCCGAATACTGTACCTCTCCAGTGTAGCCCCAGACAGCAGTACCTCAGTCTTAGCTATTTTATGTCTCTCAGAACACATTTAAACCTTAGGCAAACAAACTATCGCTGAAGCGGATGAGTGTGACAGCTGTCTCCTGTGCACATGGGTCAGGCTCTGTTCTGTGGTTCCAGAGAAAGGTAAGTGGCATGAGATGTCATGCTCACCAAGGAGAGGTGCCCTTTCAGGTAACATAGGCCAGTCTTGGGTACGATTTTGAACATGAGAACCGAAACAGTAAGCGTGGCCTGTTCCATTGGGAGCCAGGAAAGAGAATACAACATAGGGTGATGAACTCTCATGGACCTGCATTACTGAGCAGCTGGGAGGCTGTGTTCTGAATTGATTGCAAGTATTTTACAGTTAATGGCTGCATCCTGAGGTACAGAAAATTACAGTGGTTAAGCTTGAAGGCCATGCATGTGTGATCACAGTAGCTAGGCCAAAATTCAACAGGGTGGGGCAGCCTTTTTGCCTGCCATAGATGGAAAAGTGAATTTTTAATGGTTTCCAGAAGCAGCAACGAAACCAAGCATATGCAGAGTCCTGGAAAGCCAAGGAGAAAATATCAACAATATTACCAATGAATATATATTATGATTAAAATATACAATAGATACATTTTTTATTATATATGGCTAAAATGCACGCAAGTAGTTGTGACTTCCTGAAAGCACCTTTGTATTAGCTGGGTTTGCAGAGCGAGCGTAATGGGAAAGAGATGACTTTCTTACGTGTGAGCAAAGGGGTGAGGCTTGAAATGAAGTGATCTGCTATCTGAAGAAAATTGATCATTCTGCTGTGCATCTGGCCCTTTGGTTCTAGGAGCAGGGATTTGACAAATGGAGAGCACATTAGCACTTCACATCGGGAATGATGGGCCTGCCAATGCCAGGGGGCTAAGTAGCGTATGAGCACAGTAAATGAATCTCAAACTACAATACAGTAGAATTAATGCAGCAGCTCTACGTTTGCTTGGAACAGATTTGCAATGAAAAGTAGCCCTCAGAATTGTAATGTAATTGTCATAAGTATAAGATTGAGGTGAGGTGATTTTTTTAAAAGAATTAATGAGTTTGTAAATCATAACGAAGAATGGTTCCCTTGGTGCCTTAACTCAGTGGGCAATAAAATCCCTATGGTTCTAGCGAACCTTATCCCAAGGATCATTCATTTATTATTTTAATAATTAATAGCTGACCCTGTCATGAAAAAAACAACTGCTGTGACCCTCCATCCCAGCTCTCACTGAAAGGGCTAGTTTTACCTCTGAAAGGACTGCAGCGTGAGGTTCTGTGTTAGTAGGGAGGCATTCTGTTGGGGAATGATCCAAAGCCCACTGAAATCACTGGTGAGAGTCCCATTTACTTCAAAGGGCTTTAGATCTGGCTCTTGAGTTCCAGCAGTAAAACCAGGGGTCCGATTCATTGTTACCCTTCATTTTGTGTAGTCAACTGCACTGGTGTGAGTGACTGCATAAGGAGTGGGGCAACGTGCTGTTTTGCCATTCTACAACAGCAAAAACCTTGATGAGCACACTCAATGAGTCCCTAAGTCCAGCTTTTCAGTAAGCTGACAAAAAATGGTGAGCAGCCTGGGCCTGGAGATAATGATGTGTAGCCGGAAAGGGCAAGATTTTTTAAAAGAGAGGCTTAGAAAGGATATCTCAGTGGAAATTAAATCTAACTGGTGACAGAATTCTGTGAGTAGCATTAAATGTGTCTGGGACCTGAGAAGTATGTGAGATGCTGACAAAGTGGGAAGTAGGGTCAATCTGCTCTGCAAGAGGGGGGCTGTGAACAGATAAAGCTTCTGAAGAAAATATGGTAAAAGGATTTATTGAAACTGCCATTTTTATCAGAGCTTAGATTCAGAAGTTTAAATCAAAAGGGCAACTCTGTGAAGATACTGTAACATCCACTGCCAGCCAGTGTTATTTGAACCAGCAGCTAGAAGACATTTATGGGGGCGATATTTAGCTGGCTGGGTAATCTCATCATCTGAGAGGAGTAGGTGCTTTTGCTTCAGGTACCCACGCTTTCAGTAGATGTCTTCCCTGGCAGATCTTTTTCAAAGTAAGTTTTGTTCCACTCACACAGTTTCTTTCTTCACACAAAGACGCACACAATGTGTGCGCCAGCAAAGTTTCTTGTTTTAATGCAGGATGAATGGGAACACTGGTGTTGTGCAAGAATTTCCAACCACACCTACAATAGCCATCAGTGAGCTTTCCACGATACCTTCCTGGTTGTTTTTTGGTGTTCCTCACATGGATATCCTTGTCTCATACTAAAAGTGTAACTTCCCTAACCTGTTTCCCCTGCACATTTTCTTTCTCCGTCATGACGATTTTTGGGGAGAAGATGGACTGCCAGCATCTCTCTCTCCATTTTTCTTCCTGCTTTGCCATCTCACCCTTCCACCAAGGACCCCTAGAGCATTGGATGGATGTTCTTATAATCAAAATAAATCACAATATGGTTATCTGCAGAGTCTATTAAAACCTCAATGCATCCTTCCCTCAGGAACACTCTTTTGCAGCCACTAGGGAGCTGGAGCAGCTCTTACCAAAACATGAACAATATCACTGTTCTCCTTTGTGTCCTGTGATGTCCATAGCCTGGCACTGTGCTGCTTTTAATGCGCCCTTAATGTCTAACCATTCACCCCATGTGTATAGCTACAGCAGACACTGTGGCTCAGAGGAGACACACACATGTTGTACGCTCATGGAGATTTCATTTTTCTTCTTTCCCGAGGTTTTTCTTTAATCTACAATAAAATTAATTTTAGACAAAGTATATTATTTGCCCTGCAGCTTCGAGCCATAGCGGTGGAGGGGGCACTCTCAGGCACCGCGGGCAGTGGGAGAGACCCCAGAGCCGTAGCAGCGGTGGGTGCTGGACACCTTCCTCCCCATTTTGTCAAGGTTACTTTTAGTAAAAGTCAGAGACATGTCATGGGGAATCTTAAGGAGGAAGAGAGAGGTGATTTTACCTCTGTATTTGGCACTGGTGTGACTACTGCTGGAATCCTGTGTCCCGTTCTGGTGCCCACAAGAAGAGCCACGCGAATGATTAAAGGATTAGAAAACAGGGCTCAAACTGATAGACTCAAGGAACTCCATCTATTTAGCTTAACAGAGAGGTAAGGGGTGACTTGATTACAGTCTACAGATACCTAAATGAGGAACAAATATTTAATGATGAGCTCTTCAGTCTAGCAGAGAAAAGTATAACACGATCCAATAGCTGGAAGATGAGACTAGACAAATTCAGACTGGAAATCAGAGCTAAATGTTCAACAGTGCATGTAATTAGCCCTTGGAACAATTTAGCAAGTGTCGTGCTGGATTCTCCATCACTCACAATTTTAAAATCAAGATTGGACGCTTTACTAAATGGTACGCTCAAGGAATTATTTGGAGGAAGTTCTATGACCTATGTTAGACAAGCGGTCAGACCAGATGATCACAATAGTCTCTCCTGGCCTTTGAATCTACGATTCTATTGCTAATAAATTTGTTTGTAAACAACCAAAGACAAAGGGACAGGTTTATAAAGGTATTTCAGCTCTTAAAGATGCAGATAGGTGCCTAACAGGATTTTAATTGTTTCGGGGGGGAGGGGGCAGATAGATGCCTAGGTACTTTTGAAAATCCCACTTGGTGCCTATGTACATCTGTGGGTGTCAAAATACTTTTGGAAATCTGGCCCAAAGTAATCTCTGGGTACACTTTTGAACAGCACCTCAGTGACTAGGACTGTCAATCCTGTTGAAAGTCACAGATTACTTTACTGCAGCGAAGCCAATGCAAATCACTGGGGAGGGGCTGGATTTGAAAAGCCAAACAAGTAGACCCCTAAATGCTATGGGAGCAGTGCATAGATTTTAAAAGCCAGACAGGACCATCATGAATTCTTGTGCTGAGTCCAATAATTTGCGCTTAAATTAGAACCTATCTTTCGGAAAGACATCAAGTCTTAAATTAAAGACTCCAGGTGATGGAGAATCCATCACATCCCTTGTTAATCTCTCCCCCGGTTAATTACCCTCACTGTTAAAAATCTGCATCTTTTTTCCAGTTTGAACTTTGCTGACTTCAGCTGCCAGCCATTGACTCTTATTAGGCCTTTGTTTGCTAGAGGCCTTTAGTATCTGATATAGTCTCCCTGTGTAGGTTCTTATAGATCATGATCAAGTCACCTCTTAACGTTCTCTTAAATAAATAAAATAGATCTCACTCCCAGTATATTACACAATTAACTGTGATTGTAAAATGGCACCCATAAAATAACAGGCCATCTTTACAAAGTCATGGCCACCATATTGGCAATGTTGATTTCTGCAATAAATTCAGGGCTGTAGGGACAGCCACATGCTAAAGCTGGCTGTGCCTTCTGAGGTGATTTCCTGCTAGCAAGGACTTGTTTGAAACATTGAATGTGGAGTCTTGCATGTGTCCCGATGATATCTGGAACATTGGAGAAGGCTGGGCTGTCAAAATGGGAGAGTATTCAGCGTACTATGAAATGCATGTAATCAACTGTTGGTTAATACCCCGGTCTTTTGCATCAGCTGTAGGAATAAACATTACTGATAGCTAACAAAAAATGGAGGTAAAATTGCATAGGGACACCTATTGACACAGCCTGACCAGCAAAACCAGAAAAGGATATATTGATGTACATAAAAGTAGTGTTATATTATTAACAGTACTGCCAGGAGAGGTCATGGACTGTTTAACTGGATGATGATATTTATTCCTTCTAGAGAGAGCGAGGCAATGAGCATCGAACAGAGCATTGTCTGTAGTTCTGCTCCTGGGTATTCTCCTTGTGTCTTCTCCCGCTACATGACATGATTCTCTCTGATTTTTTTGTTTTGTTTTTTCTCCTAGTTTTAAAATGTCTAGAAAGCTATTCAGCAAATAGCAGCTCAGCAAGGTTTTTTTTCTTTCTTTCTTTTCATCATTCCTTGGTGCTTGTCATATTCTTTTGATTTATAGATACAAAGAGAAAAGGCAAAGAGGCATGACTTCCTCGGCCCTTGCTAGCAAAACAGATAATCTAATCTAGTCTGGAGTTGAATGCTGATGCTAGAGGTGTCATCCCTGGCCCTGTCTTTTGCTCAGCAAAGGGTACTTTGGGAGTCATTTCTTTTCCAAGTCAAAGTAACTAAGGGTATGTCTACACTACCCGCCGGATCGGTGGGCAGCGATCAATCCAGCGGGGGTCAATTTATCGTGTCTAGTCTAGACATGATAAATCGATCCCCGAGCACACTCCCGTCGACTCCTGTACTCCACCACCATGAGAGGCGCAGGCAGAGTCGACGGGGGAGCGGCAGCAGTCAACTCACTGTAGTGAAGACACTGCGGTGAGTAGATCTAGGTACGTTGACTTCAGCTATGTTATTCACATAGCTGAAGTTGCGTAATTTAGCTTGATCCCTCCCCCACCAGTGTAGACCAGGGCTAAGGGTGCAAATCTCCCCAGACTTAAACTATTTAAAATATTTCAAAATTACAGCATCAATAAAAAGCAGCTTCTACCCACATTTGCCAACTAGACCTATTTGAAAACAGCTAAATTAGTACCCAGCAGCCATCATGGTACTGTGGATTTTTTATTTGTGTCTTATGGGAATACTTGCAGTTAAGTACACATGTGAAATATGCAAGTAGATATACTGCTCTAGGTTTTATTGCGAACAGGTCAGAACACAGAGATTTAATAGAGAGGCACCGTGCACAGGTCAAGATTTTTCAACAGCAACTTGTGATTTTGGGTTCCCAATTTGCAACACTTTAAATGAGCCTGATTTTCAGAAAGCGCTGATGCTGAGCACCCACCTTTGGTAATCAGGCCACACGACGATATCTCAAGTTGGTCCCCTAGACGGGAGGGGCCCAATTACTAGTCACTTTTGAAAATGTTGGCTGTGGGTATCTGCTGCAGTATTATACACTGAAAAGGAGCTGGTGTAGAGTTTCTATACGCAAGTAGGAACATGGGTATTTGGTGCAGAATTGTCATTCTCAGGCCAGTATGTGCCACGGTAGACATGGCACAGGGTAGTTCTTGCTTGAGATCATAGCCATATATCTTTGTTTCTTTCACGTTACAAATAGTTCATTGGCTAAGCCTCGGTGAGGCTGGGCATTTGTACTGCTGGCTCGTCAATTATGATGAGTTTACAAGGACTCCAGTTGCTATTCCCCAGTCTGCTTCATTACTTTTTATGGGAAGCCTAAATTATGATTATTATAAAGAAAGCTAAATGATTGTATCCACCAGGCATCTCATTAGCCACGTCCATTAGAAATGATGCAGCAGCGGGTGAAGGAGTACACTAGCAACTGTAGTCACATTAATCCCACTCTAATAAGAGTGCTAATTTCATTATGAGCACAAGTCCTGACTGGTGTGTGCTCCCTCCCTCATGCCACTTCTTCTTCATCACTTACTTTCTTTCCATATCCTGCAGTCCTCTCCTGGTCTGCCATAAATGATAAACAGCAAAGAGGTTGGCTGAATGAGGGTGCTGCATGAAAAGTGATTGTCCAGTTCCCTTGGGAACTGTGTGCCTCTTAGCCAGCTCTGAACACAGTCCATATTGTTGTAAGCAGAGCTGTGCGAACAATGCCGGCTTTGCTTCACCAAGGGTTGGAGGCTCAGCAATCCCTTTGTACTGGCTTGACAGTTCAAGCCTGTTTGATTTAAAGCTTCTAGAGCTTTATGGAACTCACTCTGTACCTCTCCCCTCCCCAGCTCCATAGCAAGCACCAGCTCTCTCTTACGTGCTGTTTTGTGGCCTTTCCCTACAGCCTCCTGTGTCATCAGGTTCTTTAATTCAGATTCATAGATTGCGAGGCCATTTCGCACAGCAGTAGCAGCCACTCCACCTCCAGGGGCAGACTAGGAATTCTAAGGCTTTCCATCCGAATATGCAGCTCTCACTAAAACCTGGGATTGTAGTGAATGGGCAATGGCTCCCCCCTAGCAAAGATACAAAATGGGAAGGTTCTATGTAGTTGAGAAGGGAGAAGGATGGGCGAGGAGGCCTGACTGCCTTCCCCAGGACAGTAAATAAAAGGTTCTGGTTCTTCTTGAAGATCAAACTGTCAAAAGTGCAAGGATCCTACCTGCAATGATGCACAGAAGGTGCAAGCATGTCCTTAACAAGGCATGATCATTGCATGTTACCTGAATAACCGATCCTTCCTTACTATACATTACCCAAACCCTTTGCCATTATGTGGGATTTGGGGAGGGGCTGTGGGTGCATCTGAGGGGAAGGAGGAAGATGATGCAGCTGAGTCAGCGTATTTTTCCATTGCCTCATGTTCATATTTAATTTCAAACCTCAAGCCCTCCTTGGAAAGTCATAGAGTCCTGGTCCCCTCTAGGACACCCTTGACATTTATCTTCCTTTAATCCCCTTTCACCCTCTCTCTCTCTCTCCTTCCCCCCTTTCTTTTCTTCTCCCTGTTTATATTTCTCTCCCCTCTGTCAAGCTCACTTGGGAACATCTCCCTGACCTCACTCAGTCACCTTTTCCTTCCTACTCCTTTCCTGTTTTCTCTTCCTCCTTCTTCCCCTTTACTCTTCCCTCCTGTCTCCATCTCACCCTACATCCCCTCTTACTAGGCTTCCCCATTTTTCAGTGCCTCCCTTCCTCACATCAAACGAAGAAAGTCATCTGAACAGGGGTGTAAGAAGTAGAGATGCTGGCCTGTGGTAGCACGCCCGGCTTGAAGTAATAATAGCACCCAAATGCATGGCTTCCGGCACATACAGGGCTTACGGTTCTGTTCAGAGACTTTCAGCATCCCCGCCATTATAGAAATTGCTCCAGCGCCACTGCATAAAAGCTGCCTGCTGCTGGTAATAGCTTAAGAGTGGATACTTAATTGTCTAACCCTGACCCATAACTTGTGACTAGGTCCAGGCACTGAAGACCACTCTCTTACCAGTATCCCGCCTTTATTACGTGGTGTCAGGAGTAAAAGATTCTTTGGCAAAAAGGAGCAAACAAAGCCAGCTGATTACCTCAGTCTACAGGGGAACCTGGCACAGAACTACAACTGCAGCTCTACAAAAAGTTCCTGGGCACAAGTGGCACTGCAGAGAAATCAGAGCGTGTGAAGTCATTCCCATGCTCTATGGGTCAGGCCAAGAGGCGATGGTGAGGTACAATACATTCCCAGGGGAGTACCAGGGAGACTGCAAAGTAAGAACATAAGAACAGCCAGACTGGGTCAGACCAAAGGTCCATCTATCCCAGTGTCCTGTCTACCGACAGTGGCCAATGCCAGGTGCCCCAGAGGGAATGAACAGAACAGGTGATCGTCAAGTGATCCATCCCCTGTTGCCCAGTCCCAGCTTCTGGCAAACAGAGGCTAGGGACACCATCCCGGCTAATAGCCATTGATGGACCTATCCTAGTGCTAGACAGTCATACAAATATCTCAAGAATGTTAGGCATACCATGTCAAAGCCTAGCTATACACAGTCCAATGGGTTAACAGAAACGTCAGTGCACACAGTGAAAAACGTGCTACAACTAAACCTGGTGGCTGTTGTGTCCTTGCTCTCTACACAACATTAAGACTCTGAGGAAACCATGCTTGGCACAGATGGATTCCAAATAACATTTTAACTATGTACAAATAGTCAAGGCCGAACTACCTGTGCACACGGCTGCTTCAGCAGGGGGTCTGATGGCTTCTGCAATGGGAGACAGGGGTGCCTACTAGAGGGCTCCAAACTATTTAAAGAGATATTACCCAATTTCTATGCACTACAGTGGATACAAGGATACATACTGAGTAACGTTAGAATTATAGAATCATAGAATATTAGCATTGGAAGAGACCTCAGGAAGTCATCTAGTCCAACCCCCTGCTCAAAGCAGGACCAACCCCAACTAAATCATCCCAGCCAGGGCTTTGTCAAGCCGGGCCTTAAAAACCTTTCCCCTGGCCAGGTAGGAGGCAGGACTCCGAACTGGAGTGGACACTTTTGGGAAGCAGCAGCTGCAGGGTAAGCCAGGAACTGCAGAGAAGCTGGATGCAGAGAAGAATCCCCAGGAGCTGTACACGGTGCCTTGTGTGGACCAGCTGTGACTGCTGGATGTTACAGCTCGGTGCAGGTCTCTGTGGGACTTATGGGGGAGCAGCAGCGGCTGGGCAGTGAGCCAGTGCTGATAGACCACTGAGTGAGCCTGGCCTGAGTCCCTGCAAGCTTCTCTTTGCTTGAATAGAGACTGGACTGGAGAGGGCACCCCAGGCATTAGGCCTGAAAAGCCCTGACTCTTGACTGGACTACCCCAAGGGGCCCAAAACAAGAACCATTATGGCTCACCTTGAACTGTAACTGGTGAAACCCCTGTACCTAGGGTATTTGCAACCTTCCCCTTTCCTGCCAGCCCTAGTAAAATATCCTTTCCCTTAGCCAAGTTTCTGAGTGGTCCTTGGGACCCACCAGGGCTAGCACCTACAAGGCCTAGCTGTTGAAGTACTTACAGTGCTTGCTTCCGAATCATGGTACATTTGGCATGTTATTGGTACCTTAGGTACCTCCAGCACTGAACAGCTATAACAATTCACTAGGCTTCAGGAGGCTTACCAGGTTGGAGACTCATGAGCAGGAGAACAAAATACCTTAGTGAGGTTCCAGCTACCAAGCTTCTGGAGCCTAAGACAATTAACCAGGAAGTAGCTAGCAAAGAACTAGGCACACAGAAACTAGAAGAGACAAAATACTACAAGATTGACAAACATTGACCATTACAGCAAGTACGGCTGTGAGATTTCACACAGCAGGGAGCTGGCAAGTTGCCAGAATACAGCTACACCACCTGAACTGGAGGGCGGGGTCAGGAATACAGCAGGAATAAAAAGCATATTTTTAAAAAAACAGGAGAATGCTGGCCTCTGTTTCTTGAGGACGTCCAGGATACTACTGACAGTGCTCTTGGGCTGACAGAAGTAACAGCTGCCCACCAGTCACTGCTAACTAAAAAGCACCGGGAGCTGTAAAGCGAGGCTCCCAGCGGCTGTATTACTACCATGGCCAAGCACAAGCCACCAGCAGGAACTGTTCTGAGAGCAAGAAGAGGCATGTAATTGAAAAGACATGGAGATTCAGAGATATGGCAGTACCTATTTCCAGAGGTCCAGTAAGATACAGAGTAATCCTTCAATTTGTCTGGGGTGCATGTAATTTAGCCTGATCACCTTCCTAGATGTCTCCATTTGGTTTTTTATTAACTGGCTGCATTAGTCAGTTCATTTTGTTTTATATGCATTTGATTTCTTTTTAAGGGAACATTTTACAAGGAGCCACTGCATTCAGTGGCTGTTAGCATGTGCCATTCAGCAGGTGCATTAACCTTTGAACTCTTCAGCCATGTCATGTGACTGAGGGCAAGGAAATTCAGATCCGTTTTTTTACCAGCACCCCTGCCTGTTCTGGCCTCATGACAATGACATTCCTTCACGTGCACCCTAAGACTAGAGTACCCCGTGCTGCTCTGAAACCTGCACGGCCTGTGACACATTCGTCATTGCTCTTTCAGGAGTCCATGCACTGTGTGTATTGTATGGGATGGGCCAGGTGGAAATCCCAAACATAACGTTCCCATTTCAGGCCGTAGATTTCATCTGCTTTTTCATTTTGCACAGAGATTGCAATGTTATGTAAAAAGTCCATTCATTCTATGGACAATCTGTTCTGGGGAAAAGTAATAACCGACCTTTCCCAGAGCAGTCAACACGACTTAAAGTCAGACTCAGCAGGAAAATAAGTGATGCTGCTGTTCAGGGCCATGCTGGAAAGCATATTTTTGGTAAGGCATTTGTTTCTTCTGTTATTTCCATCTGGCATAAAGGGAAGGCCTATGTAGGAAGAAATCCTGCTGGGTGAGCCTGTTAGCCCAGTCACTCTTCGAAGAACACAGTCAGCAAGAGATAGCTGTATTTCTGTGCCCCTGTGATATAACACATTGTTCTCTCAGATATCAGTGGAGGATACTGCAAAAGACTGAAATGCTGTTTAGAGAGTAGACAGATAGCAGGCCTAGAAGTCTTGGGTGCAGGAATTTAAAAAAAAAAGAGAGATAGGTAAAGAGGAACGTTTATTGCATTTCCTTGCAATAGAACAAGATTTATATCCTCTAAATTAACAGAGAGAGAAAGCTAATGATTTACTCCTGAAAGCCTGCATGCTGCAAAGCATTTAGTTACCAAGAGGAATAGTTTTAGGGCTCAATTTGGCCACTGACTGCTGTGGATTTCTGAGTCACAGTAGCACTGGGAGACCATTGATTCTGATTCCATGGCAGACCCACCTCTTGGGATGAAAGATTCCTGCTTTTGTGTTCTGCTATACCCAGTTCTAATTCGCGTCACACAACCGGAAAACTGAAATTTTTTTTTTTTTGAGGTTCAGAATGTTAGTGATTTGTTTTCTGAGAGTGAGCAAGGTTTAGTGTTCAAACCACAGAACTGGGAGGCAGAAGAACTGAGTTCTCTTCCTGACTCTGCCAAAGTTGTCTCCAGGGAGTTGGTACTTCAGGGGGCGTTCCCGGGGGCTGTACTGCAAGGAGTGATCTGGACCAGGGAGGGGCAGTGGAACTGAGGCTCTTTCTGGTGAGCCTGAAAGGCATGTAATGGAAGCCTCCAGGCCCGCTGACAGCGATTCCGGGCCCCAGGGCAGCTCAGTCAATGGACCCCCAAGCACACACAAGCCGTGCCAGAGCGGACACGGTCCGCCTGACATTTGGGCAGTGCTGCGCCTGCGCTGGCTAGTGCCTAGCTAACTGCTGTCATGGCCATGGCTTTTACATGCCCGCCCGGTAGGGTTGCCAAATGTCTAATCGCACAAACCCAAAGACCCTTGACCTGCCCGCTACCTCACCCCTTCCCTGAGACTGTGCCCCTGTCCCGCCCCTTCTCTGTGAGCTATGAACTTTAGGGGAAGAAGTTGTCCCTATTTTTAGGGTTTCATAATTCCTTTGGGTATTTCACATTGATGGGCACTAAGCTGCTGTCATAAAACTTGCTAAGCAGATGCCAGCCAGAATGGACAGATGAGTTTTTTTCTGCAGAAAGTTGATAGAGTTTCCGTTATTTGTTCTCCTTGATACCTGAATTTCTCTTCAAATGTTTGAAAACACTTCATAGATTGATCAGGAGCTGCACAATTCAGTAAAAACAGGCCCATTTACACAGAAATGCAAGCGTTACTGTACAAGTCTCTAACACTTTCAGGTGACTGGGTTCTTGCTGGCAAACATTCTCATGCACGAACTGTTCCTTTGCCTGCCTGCAGGAAAAATCCAGCAGTTTAAAGGGACACCATCAATACTGTTTGGCCAAAATGTTACAAGTTGCGAGAGCCTGTTCCCAATGCCTTGCTGATAACGTGAAGGATTTTAAATGTGGAGATAGTCTATTTATTAACATGCAAGGAAGTGGCAGAAGTTTCAGCTGGAAGAAAACAACTTAGCATAGCTCAGAGCTAAGCACCTACACTATTTACAGTTTGTCTACAGAATAAATCAAGATATTCAGGGACCGTAAGTCAAGTAAATTGTTTCAGCAGATATTGAAATGCTAAGCATCAAAACAAAGAAACAGAACCAGCAGAGCTCTGTAAGTGCGTGAAGCACATCACTAGCCCCGTAGAGACTCTGCAGGGAAAGGAGTATTAATGGGAACATTGGCACTGATGCTCTGAAACCCCTCTCCAAGCTTCATATCTGAGGTGGCAGTTTTAAGTCTGATGTTCTGTGGTCTGTTCAGATTCATAAGAGAGAAGCTCTGTTCACAATTGTGAATACTTCCAAAGGGGCTGGTACAAAGGGCAGCCTCTTCTGTAACTCTGCATATCTCCTTTTCTACTGGCATTGACAGTAATTCAATGCTTTCCTTTCACCCAGCCTGACAGAGCATTGTAAATCATCAATTCCAGCTGACCTCAGGCCTGACACTGCACAAGGGTCAGTAAACAAGGGCAGATTCTTTTGTCCCTTCGCTTGAATCATTAATCAGACAAATCTTGAAGCCTCCTGCTCCATTCAGCACGGAAATGACAATCAGAGTCATATTTCCACAGCACAGGTTGACAAGTCAGTAAGTGGGAAAGATCAGTCCACTGAAGGCCTCCACAGAAAAGGTTGCATCTGCTCCCCTGCATGATACAAACAAAAGCCCCCACTTCGCTACCCGTGACTGCTTCAGATAAAGACCTCGATACCCTAAGCAGCTATAATTTAAAGTCCACTCTTCCCTCCAAAGTATTTTAGTATTTTACGTATTTGGAAATAACATTTTGTCTGAGCCAAATACTCTGCAAAATTACAGAGACTGGAGTCTTCACTGAGCCTTGCTGTAAGGAATTCATGCAGCCTGTGCAGGGCTTATGATTAGGATAGCTTATACCCTATTGGTCACTGCCCACCAGAGACTGCCCTTGCTGGCTATATAAGAACTCAGGCATTGTCTGCTCAGTGCAACAGCTACTTGGGTCCTTACCTGCTAGGTGCTGTGTTGTGTTCTGGAAATAAAACCTGGTGCTGCGTCTTGGTCCATGAAACTTGCAAAGTTAGCTGCACAATGAACCTTCCATGAGTTACCCTGTCACTGATGATGAACTGCTAAGCCTCTCTAGCACACACGGGAGGTCTTTACTTTCCTCCACATACTTACTCTCACCTGAACTCTGTTCCCCCATGATGACCAAATAGGTCTTTTCCGTATCTAACATCTGTGATATCTAATCACACCAGATAATCAAATTAGATGGAACCTACAGGCCTGTATCCTGTCAGACATTGTAGCATAAGTGAAGCATAGGCCTATGACCATTAGCATAGATAAAGTGGCCCAATGGTCACCCTGAATTTTGGGGAACTGGGAATAGCTGGCATAGAATGAGACTAAGCAAACGCAGGGATACTGAACTGATATCAAGCTTGGCTATTTTAGGATAGGATCATTGGCAGATGTCTAACCACGAACTTGCTTTAGCAGTAGTTGGCCGTGTATGGTAATTAGCGAAAAGGAATTAATATGCTAGCCTATTGGCTAAAGGCACCCCAATATGATGAGGTAAGGAAGTTGGATAAGGACAGGGCAGGTTGAGTATCTGAATGAATATTCATGGTGGTACCTAGGCCCTATATAAGCAAGAACCCACACAAAGGAGATAGTTAGCCCTCCACCCTTCAGCACTTTAGTGCTATTATCTATCATTTATCTTCAAGCACTGGGAATCTAGACCATCTGACCCATTTGGCTTGCAAGGGCTAGGGCTAGGGCTTTTGTCTCTTACCACCAGAACTCCAAGAAAGGGGTGTGAGTATATGTCTATGAGCTATGCCAGGGATGACATTTGAGCTGTCCCTAATACTATATTATTGCTATTTACTTGTGTGGTTTGGAGCTTCTCTGTCTCTATTAATTATATAATAAACGTGGCTACAGTTGTGCTTTGCTCGCCGGGTGAGCACCATTGCCTAGTGCCCTTGCCCATCGGATTCCCGATGAGATATTAAACAAGAGTACACGCCTCTTATGAGGTGCGTACCAAATGGGACGGCGAAAGGATCAGGCTACAACTTGGAGACTGTGGTAGAGTCACTAGAACCTGGAAATGGCAAGTGAAACTCAGAAGTGAGGTGGACCTATGAGGATAAAACATGGAAGGAAATGTTTCCCTAGGTTCCCTGTGTATATAGCAAACCCACTGCATTTTGCACAGCCCTAGTCCTGTCACACAGAGTTAAAGGAGGCACCTGGGGGCACTTAACCAAGGACATGTTGGAAAGGATGGATGTGGAAGTGGTGATTCTGTAGCCCACAGAGCTCCAGGTCCAGGGAAAAGAGTGTTATTGTAATCAGTATTTAATTTAGGCTGGCCTTCCCCTCTAACACTTGTCTTGGAAAACTGACTAGTCGTCTAGATTTCTGGTGTTGTCAGTTAGCTCTAACAGGGAATGGATATATCACAGTCAAATATCTATCTGAAGTGAACTCTATTTCTTTAGGGTGAGGTTTTTCAGAGGCAAATATGGGAGTTAGGTGCCCATCTCCCACAGAACCCCTTCCGTGCTGGTAAAAATCCCCCCCTTAGCTTTTAATGGTGGACACAGAAAAACAATGCTCAAAGCCTGCTCTAGAAATGAATGTCCTAAAATGCAGCTTGTCACAGTGAAGAGCAATTCCTCAGCTTCTCTCTGGAGACCGGTGCTTAGGGAATTTGAGGGATCTTGATGCCTGTTACTAAGGAAACCACTTAATTGGTAGCCAACTATTTAGCTAGTCACTGTTTTTTGTGTCTGAGGTTCAATGTGAGGAGAAAATCTGAGCTAAAGTCATTTCAAAAGCACTTGAGACATTTTGTCCAGTCCATACGTCTGCACCTTTTGCAATTTGCCTGCCACGTCTTGACATGTCTGTATATTGGGTTATTAGGAATCGGTTTCCTCCAGTTGTCTCATACCAAAAGCTGAAAGAGTAATAATTTTCTCGTGCTAAGAAAAGGTGGCTTTTCAAAGAACATTAGGGAAATGATTGATTTAGGGAAATAAATCACCAGTTTTAGTTGGGTTTAATTCCATAGACTCCTGTAGCAGGGGAAATTTGAAATGTCCAATACATCCGTTGATTTCTAGTAGCAATACAATGAAGGCTGGCTATAAACAGGGTGAACTAACCTGAGTGCATTTATTTACAAACTCAATGTATCATCATTGAGACACCCCCCGCCTCCCCAGAATCATGCATATGCTTTTAAGCTCAAATCAAGTGTATAAAGCTAATGAAGAACCAGACATCATTCTAGATTAGCCCATATAATGACTGTATTTTCTCAGGTGCTATTGTAACACCGACAGACCCCGGTCAGTGGCAGGCAGGATGGGACCTCTGGAGCTAAATGCATGAGCTAAAAGCCACATGGCCCTTAACTAAGGCTGTAGAGCAGACTCATTAATCTCTCTCTCTAAGTGATCTTGGTGCCACCAGATGGGACAGACCACCACCCCAGGAGGTGTGTAGGTTACATTATGACTTTTTAAAGCTAACGACATGGTCTTTGCAAATGTAAAAGTGATTGCCAACTTAAATTATATGAGTTTTGATACAGCAGGGTTCACTTGCTCTGTGCCAAGAAGGTAAGTTCAGCAAGTCAGACTCTGTTCTGGGACGCCCATTAGCAAGACTGCTTTTGTCCCATCTCTATTTGCTGCCAACCTGCCATAGATCCATCAGTGTGTTTGCAAATAAGGCCCTAAAAAGATCTCTTCCTTAAATAGTATTTCTAACGCTCATGCCGCAAGCTGAACATGCTGGCTGACTAGCTGCCATTGCGATGTAACTTCAGGAGGTGCTGGTTGTTCAGTGTCCCAGGCTTCTGAGGGGTTTTGACAAGAGTAGCTGCTGCTGCTGCTGGGTATACAGTGGGTGCAGACACCGTGCTTTCAATTATTTCATTGCCTACGGTCCCACATCATGAGCCACATTGTTAAGCCAATCACACCCCTGGTATAGACAGTGCTAGGTGGCTGGAAGAATTCTCCTGTTGACCTAGCTACCACAGATTAACTACAGCAATGTGAGACCCCTTCCAGTTGCTGTTGTGTCTACACTGCAGCAGTACAGTGGTATATACATAGCCTGAGGCTAGTTTTAATCTGGTGTAACCCCACAGCTTTCATTACTAAAGTCACCTCTATCCACTCCCTCCAGTCCTGCTCTGAGAACAGGAACAGGGATGGTGAATCTGGCCCAGGAGCTCTGCAGGGGGATATGATGGGGAGTGGAGTGGGATCCTTTATTCCCTGGAGCTCAGGAACTCTGCAAGGAGGAGAAGGAAGGGACCTACTCTCAGTCCTTCTAAACCCTTTCTTACCTCCTAACCTCTGGCTCTTCCCATGGTGCAAAAATTACACAAGTACAAAGGCATTTAACAGGCAAGCGCACAAGAAGTGCGCTCTGAAGTTTTCTGTGTGAAGAGGTCCAGCTGACTGTGGGTGGTCTGGAGCTGGGGCACTGTGCGGGCAGTAGTGGTGGGGGTGGCAGTGGACTAGGGCCCAGGAGACCAATCAGGGGAGGCTGCAGGCCTACCAACAGGGGGCTAGGGGCGGCGGAAAAGGGGGCAATTGCCCATGGGCCCAGGCGATTTAAAAGGGATCGGGAGCCCGCAGCTGCTGCCGCCACCGCCAGCAGCGCAGTGGGGCTAAGGCAGGCTTCCCAGAAGCATCTGGCACGCCCCTGCACCCCTGGGGAGGGGGGGCTCCACGTGCTGCCCACCGCCCCAAGCACTGACTCCGCAACTCCCATTGGCTGGGAACTGCGGCCAATGGGAGCTGAGGGGGTGGTGCCTGTGGGAGGGCAAGAAGCTGCTGCCAGAGGGGTGTGTCAGTTGGTTTCGGGAGCCGCCTGAGGTAAGCGCTGACCTCCTAACCCTCTCCTGCACCCTAACCCCCTGTCCCAGCCTAAAGCCTGCATCCAAACTCCCTCCCAGAGCCTGCGCCCCTCACCCCCCCACAGCCAAACTCCTTCCCAGAGCGCCCCCCCCCCACCTCCTTGCATCCCAACTCCCTCCCAGAGCGTGCAGCCCGCACCCCAACCACTTGCCTCAGCCTGGTGAAAGTGGGGGAGAGCGAGGGGGGAGGGGAATGGAGTGAGCAGGGGCAATTATGAAATAGTTCACTCATGAAATCCTGCTGTCAGTTACCCTGCTGTCAGTTACATTGCGGCAAATGGGGAGTAACTCTATTGGCTTCACTGGAGTGGCAATGAATTTACATCAGTGTAACCGGGAGAAGCATTTGACTTAACATTTTTCTTTTTTTATACAGCAAACACACCTATCAAGTACTTGTCAGCCAGGAACAGAATCACATCTCATTTGCAATCCTCCTTATTTATAAGAAGGCTTATTCTTCTCCAATACGGTCAATGGCAAAACTCCCATTCACTTAATGGAGCAACACTGGACTCAGAAGCTCCGATCTTGAAACTGACTCCGCTCCTGTGGACCCTTGCACCCAAACAAAGCCCCAATGGAGTGTATGGGTTCCAGGTAGGCACAGGAGACTGCCCAGTCTGAGCCAGTTTCATGAGCAGGACTGTAGAGTCCTTGTGGCTGGGCCCATGTCTTCCTTTGTATCTTGCACAGCTGGGACCATCCCAGTGCTCAGGTAGCCCAGGGTTCCTGACTGCCGTGTGATTCTTGGCTGGAGCAGAGGATCAGGGCCTGGAAGTTTAGCCAAACTCTCTGAGTCTCTTGGGAGCACAGCACTAGACTTGAAAATGACACGAGAAGAGCTTTCCAGCATGACACTTCCGTTTCCAGCTAGTCTAGAATTCTGCAGTAATGGCCTGTCTCATACTAACTGGGACTTAGGGGGTGCTTCTTTCATCCCCAATCAAGTATAACCACTGTGGTGATTTTCCCTGGCTAACAGGACCTGAAATTTACAGGGGTTTGAATTTTGTTTAATAGTAGAAAAATTCTTTTTTCCTGTGATTGACATACTCGATATACCGAGTGCCAATACTGCTGATGTGCCCCATCAAATATTTAGAGCAACAGATTGACTTCCCTTCAGAGCTAACAGACTGTTCTCAAAGCAGATGGTATCCCTGCGTGCCAACTCAGTGAAATGCAGGCAGTTCAGCGCTTCTTTAATAGCAACATTAACATCAGTATCATTGATGTGTCTTGTGCCTGCTTGCTTGTTTCCATGACATTTGAACTCTGATAACAAGAAAGGCATCGTAATTATTATTTCCACATGACATTCCTTAGAGAGGTCTAAGGAATCACTGAGAGTGCAAACGACAGAGTTTTAAGAACACCAAGGCGAGGACTGTGTCTTCATATAGGTTTGTATGTGCCTAGCACAATGGGCCACAACTATTAAATAATATTAGTCAATGTGGAAATCTCTCCAGAACAGAGCTGGCTAGATGAAAATTTATGCTGAGAAATTATTTAAAGTAATAGCTATGTGCATTTATTGCCCTAAAAATGTATAGAAAAATTATAATATTCTGATTTTAACGCAAATCACCTTTAAAAATGCTAATACTGTGCCATTATTCTTTTCTAAACACACCAATTTTTAATTTGTCACATAACTGAGAATTTAAAAGTTACTGCCATGTTAGGGCACAAAAAGCTTCTGCAATGTTAAGGAAATTTGCTTTTAACCAAAACCACTTTTAACTCCTGTTTTTCCTTTTTAGTGCTCTTCACAACTACTGCTGGCTTACAAAAGATCATGGCAAATATTGATGCTGTGTTCTAGATGAATGGCATTATACTGCAAGTAGATAGTCCATCACATCCAGGTCTATGCAAAGGGAAAATTCTGCCTCTAAATGGAAGAGATTTACTTAGATGCTCTAACTATGGGAGAGGCTCCCACCACTGGCTATTCCAAATTGGTTTCAATAGCAAAGTGCCTCTAACAATGTAGCCACAGGTGATTAGGGTTGGCACCTCTTCTGCTATTTGGCAAAGAAAAGGCCAAGAGGTGAGAAGTCCTTGGGCTCATCCAACCACTGCCAGGCATCAACTTTCTGGGTTTATTTACTTTGGGCACCATAACGTCAGCATAATGGAAAATAAAACGGCATGGCAGTTGGACACACCATGAGACACAACTAACTACGAGATACGCCGAGTGCCAGGGCTCTGATGGCCGGCAGCTGAAGAATCGCTTTGCCTTCTTCTTAGACATGGTCATCCACAAATTGGATGGAAAGTGGCCAAAACTGACAGGTCTGAACATTCAGCATGAGCTGACGGGCAGTGGGAAGATTTTAAGAAAAAGATTTGTAAGATTCCAGGGGCAGCTGTCTTCTTTAGTGGGGACAAGGTGGGTGAGGTAACATCTTTTATCGGGCCAAATTCTACTGGTGAGAGAGAGACGCTTTCAAGCTACACAGAGCTCTTCTTCAGGCCCTTTAGCAGTAGCAGAACTAGGGCTGGGTTGACAAGGACATGAGCTGTTCTGATTCCAGACAGCGAGGGCAGTGCGACACAAACACACTAGCTGGGCCCAGGACATTGCCGAATTCTCTGTGCACTGTTTGCCTCCTTATTTTGCCCAGGAGCGTCTGAATGTCAGGGATGGGTAAAGTGCTCCCTGTACTGTACATTCCTTGCCACCTTCACAGGGCCGGGGGTGAGAGGCCTAATGAATATCTGTAAAGCATTTTGAGAACCCGGGATGAGAAGTGCTCAGTCTTTATTTTCTGATCACAGCAGGGTCAGCTGGGATGAGGGGAAACACTGGCAGCAGCAGCAGGTCAGTACCTGGCACGCTGGGCAGGCACAGACAGAGAAATTTTATTCCACTGGCAACACCAGCACTTTCCTTCTAACTGCCCGAATGCTCATCAGATCCTCTAACTTTACAGGTGAACTACAGAGGATCTTTACTTATACATGTGGGGGTGAGAAAAACTCCATGGAGCCGGCTGGGGCAGTGACTTAAATCAGCAGCAGCAGGCATAGATGTGGTTTCACCAGGGCCTGATAACAGATTCTGCTTTCCCACACCCTCACTCACAGACACTTCACTTCAGTTCCCTCCACCTGCCACCCTTTCCTCCCTCCCCTCAGTGCTCCTACCCCCTTCATTTTTCCTTTTAATTAATCCCTCCTGGCCTTTCCACCACACCCACCTCTGCCATAAAATATATTTTATATGTACTGACACCCATGCATGTCTAACAAGCATAAACCCATGAAGAGTTTTTTTTATTAAAAAACTCAACCACGCACAAAAATGGCCATGGAATATAACATGACATTTGCAACCACTCACTCTGTTTGTTCTGCTCGTGTGTTGGATTCTTTTCCCTAATCCAACATCTAGTTCGACTGTAAGCAATTTGGGGCAGGTGCTATCTGTTCATAGCATGCCTGGCACTCCGTAGCCCCAGTTTTGGTTGAGGCTCTTAGACGCTACCATAATAAAATAAATGATGATGAGTAGTAATCTTTGTATACACTGAGATCATTGAAGTCTTTTCACTGATTTCAATGAATTCTTAACAGGTTCTAAAAGGAATGATATAGTAGCTAACACATCATTATGAATCCTACTCTTGCATCTTATCGGCGGCGTGACGGGCTTAGGACTCAACACTGCTGGCACCTCCTGCTGGGTGCTCCGGGAATTAGCTCTGTCCAGTCATGGAGCACCTTTCTCACGTGGTGCCTTGCCCCTTGTCTGCTCTGCTGCTTTGGGGACCCTCGTTCTTCCCCCCTTGGCAGCGTCCTCTTCAGGACACTGCCCTCCGGCAGTGCCCACTGCTCCGGTCTCACCCCCTTCCAGGGGTTTGGTGTTATCAGCAGTCCACGATCTGCACCTGTTGTAGTGGCTGGCTGCAGCCTCTAAGTCTAGCCCCTTATCGCAGAGCCCAGCCACAGCCTAGATTGGGCCACGCTCTTCAGCCCAGTGTAGCACAAGGGGAAGGGGGGGAACCCAGGCCCACCCGGTACTCTGGGTCCCAACCCAGGAACCCTCTAGGGGCAGCCTCTCTGCCCTCCTTCTCCCCCCGTGCCCTGCTATTGTCCCTGGGCTACTTCCCCTTCGGCTCTATGCACCTGCCTGGCCTAGACCGGTAGCCTGGGGTTTTCCTTGGCCAGAGCTCCCCAGCTCCTTCTGGCCTTCCCCAGCACTGTTCTGGCCAAGGTGCTACCTTCCAGCCAAGAAACCAGTCCTCCTCCCTTGACCACCAGGAAGAGATTCCCCACTCCCTTCCTGGGCAGCCTTTATATATGGCTGAGTCAGGGTCTGATTGGCTGTCTCTAAGTCAGCCTCTGATTGGCTCCCTAACAGGCCTTCTCTGATTGGCCGCCCACCTGCACCGCCTCCCTGGCCTGCTGAAGCCCCATCTAGGATAGGAGTGGGGCAGCTACTCCACTACAGGCAGATTCTAAGATGATATCTGTTTAATTATCTGAAGGTTTGAACTCCACAGCTACTGAGAATGATTTATTGAATAAGTGCTGGTCTGTGAAGACTGAACTGCCATGGAGTTAAGAAATTCCAGTTAAACCCAAAAGAAAATATTAGCTTGTTTAATCTCCTGAGTGCTCAGTTACATAAAATACAGTGTTTATTGCAGAGGCATTAAGCAAGTTAATTGATTGTTCTGTCCACAATGAGAACAAGTAATATCCCTTCTTAATATAAAAAGCTTTGCTTTAGAGAAATACAGAATATCATTACTATCCTGTATTCATTAAAATAATCATATAACAAGAGTGAGGCACAATAAAGGGCATAATACAGATACTATAGAACAATCTGGTATACCATTGTTTTATTTTCCCTTTGCATCTTTGACTTAACTGATACATCATGATCCTACAGAGCAAGCAAACACTTTGTCTTATTGATGGATCTCGACTTAATGCAAATTATTAGAATGTACCTCTTAGTAATATGATCTGAACCATAGAAAGCAAAATAAGAAGAATCTTTATGGTGGTTCCAAAGCACTCCACACAGAGACAAGATCTGTCCTCTGCAATTTGCACTTGCAATACAAGAATGGGTAACCAAAGGGCTTTTGATGAAATCATTCACTGCTTTCTGCAAGACCTTTTCAAGCGTGAACGATGGTGCCAACAAGCTCTGGAGGCTTGGAATGAAATAAGGGAAGAAAAGGTTGAATGAAATATATGCCAAGTGGCAGAATCTCAAAGCATAGTATTATAGGATATGAACTAAAGAGGAATTTTGGAAGTAACATTTCTAGGGCCTACTAGTACTAAAGGCTGAAAAATAAGCTTTAGAAGAAATCATATGTGCTGTCACTGCCCTCCAAGGACTGGCACTGTTGTAAGAAGCCTTCCTAGGAAGTGCCTGGAGCTCCACATTAATTATACAGGAAGCACTTCACACTTCATGCTGTAATATCTTGATCTTTGCTGCTCCTGGCAGCTGATGAAACTCTGTTCTCTCCTTTAAATTTAGTGTGGACACTGGATGCAAGAAAATCCATTTCTGTTTCAGGAGAATTTCTGTTGCTATGGACAGATTAGGAGCAAGCAGCATGAGAGCAGAAAATATTTTAGCATGTCTTTGGGTTTTGAGGTAGGAGGGGATCAGAACAAGGAGCAATTGTCTCAAGTTGCAGTGGAGGAAGTCTAGGTTGGATATTAGGAAACACTATTTCACTAGGAGGGTGGTGAAGCACTGGAATGGGTTACTTAGGGAGATGGTGGAATCTCCATCCTTAGAGGTTTTTAAGGTCAGGCTTGACAAAGCCCTGGCTGGGATGATTTAGTTGGGGATTGGTCCTGCTTTGAGCAGGGGGTTGGACTAGATGACCTTCTGAGGTCCCTTCCAACCCAGATATTCTATGATTCTATGATCAATGCAAACTCATGATAGTGCTAAGGAAGGTGCCCTAGTCTTTAATCAACTCTTCCCAAAATCTGAACTGTTAAACCTCGGTGCATCAATAATCCTTGTGGCTGCATGTCATGAAGTACCCTAAGTGCATATCTGCACAGAAAAACAACTCCGTGGCATCGACTCTCTGAGGCCGGCTGTGATGGCGATTACAGACCCCTCACTAAAACTAATGGAGCAATGAGCAGTACTGGGACAAGCAGGCCCTGCACCTCAGCAGCTGCAGAGCATGCTCTAACTGCAGGGCCTGCTTAAAAGGAGACTGACAGGTAAGCAGGGGGAAAGTGAAGGAGAGACTGGCTGACAGAGGGCAAGAGTCTGGACTGCAGGTAAGACCCAATCAGGAGGCCAAGGCCCTAACCCCTTTTCCCCTCCTCCCTCATCCCCCACCCTGACAAGGGATAGCAAGTGGACACTGGAAAGTGAGCTGGGAAGACCCAAGGGACTGTTTGAACTATTGAGACTTTGGGAGCAATCCTCTGCTGAGAAGGAAGCCGAGCACCATGACCCTACCTCCCCCTGTCCTCTCTTCAGTTTGGGGCATGAAGAGGTCTGGGGTGGCTGGTCTGTTGTACCAGCTTGAGGGGACTGAGCCTCTCCTCATCCTTTCCTCCTTGGGCCCTGGGCCAGGACATGGTGGAGAGGGTGAGCCTGGTCCCTCCTACTCTTCTCCCCCCTCCTTCCACCCAGAGGTGGGCACCTGTGGAGCATCAGGGAATAGTGGTATGTAACTCAGCCGCTAGGCCTTCAGATTGCCTGGCAAGGCCACTCCAAGACTCTGAGAGACAGTTGAGCCACAGCCTGCCCACTAGGCCAGCTGGTCCCAAGTGAAGCCTGCTACATCGGGTCAATAGTGATGGGACAGAAAAAATGGGTAAAGTGAATACCTGGCAGTTCCTGCCCATCACCATCCCTGAACATAACTCATGCATTTGGGTTGTGCTCAGCAGTGCAAAATCTGTGAACAGAGGGCATAACCCATCACAAATGGGTTAGAAGGGAGGATGTAAAGGAAACTGGCCAGCCTGGCCTCATCTTCTCCCATGCCCTTGCAATACACACATAGGAAAGGCTCCATATGGGGTCCATGTGGGCACAGGGATACTTTATAGTATGGAATTAGCATTAGCAGAATAGGGAGCACGTGCAATAAGCAAATAGGAGATGCAGCACAGCAGAGAAGCCTCCAGTTATAGGTTATGGAGAGGAGGCAGAAGCAGCTAAAAGGCCTCATGAAGTAGCCCTGCTGATCACAGACACGGTGATGAGCAGGGCCCGAGTTGCACAATTGCCTGAACTGAGAAAGCCTCACATGTACCAGGAAAAAGATCCAGCCAGTTGGTCTGAACTGGTGAGTAGGGGCGGGGTAGGTGATCCAGGCTTATGAGGGTGTTCAGCGTGTGGCTGTGAGTTGGCTCAGCTGCCCGTGGATCCACAGAACCAGCAAGGGCAAAGCCGTCAGAAACTGAATGCTATGCATCTGCATGGCGATAGCCACATCCCACAAGCCCAGCAGCATGCCCACTCTTAAGGCTGGGCTCAGGAGTCAGCTGTCCATTTCACAGTAATCCATATGGGAGAAAATTCATCCCTGCACAGCTCATGAGTGGTGATCCAGTGATACCCACGGCCATTTGGTGGCACTGGATAGCATGTTCAAGGATGGTTCAACCTTTTTAGACAGTGTACTGTATGCAGTTAGCAGGAACCAGGACAGTACAAGTAATACCACATCACTCATCAAGGAGAACCATAGGCAAGACTGGAAATCTGAATGGAGGCCATTCCCCCTTGCTCAAGCCTCCCCAGCAAAGAACACTGGGAGAGTCCAATACTTTTAATGATACATGCATTGGGTAAAAACTCTGATTGAATGAGAGGTACAAAGTATGGTTCAAGGTCATCCACTGGGGAGGAAATGGCTCATGCAGACTCTGGGGGGTAAAAGGTGGAGAGGTGAAGCACACGCATTCAATGTAACAGTTGTGATAGTTAGCTGACAGACCTCATTGACAGCCTATATATCTCTACAGAAGCCACCACCCCTGCAAATGATATCAGTGTATCTTCATTGCCATTGTGGTTGTGGTGTATTGAAAACTGTGCTAAAATTACAAGCTATCACTTTAAATTGTAAGGGTTCTCCTGGTCCTGCTTGCAGGCTAGGGGGCTCTGTAAGGAAATGTGCAACCTGGCTCTTCAGCAGTGAGTCTGCAAAGGGCCAGCCCAGAACAAGGTGGGGTGAGTTGAACCTTTCTGCTTAGGGAGCTGCCTGCCTTGTCTCTCTCTGTTTTTGGTTCTTGTATGTTAGGGTTCTGGATTCTAAGAAAAATTAAAATTAAATTAGTGTTAAATTAAAAACTTCCAGAAATAGCCTTTTATGTTTGTAATCTAACTTCTGTGTATGGATGCCATGAACATAAGAGTGGTCATGTGAGATCATCTACAATAGCTGAAATAGGCAACAGACCAGGAAGGCAGGAGCGAGACCAAAAATGCCCATCTGTGTACGTCATCATCTGCACAGAGTACAGCAATGCACAGAAGGGTTCCTTCAAGTCATGTACACCAGCGTTTATTGTATATTAGCTTTCTTGGAGCAAAAGAGAATGTCCAGAAGGAGGCGACAGGGAGCAGTATTCATGTGATCCATGATATGGGGATCCCAGAGCGGCTACTCATTTTAGGATTACTACAGTATGTTGACCCTTTCGTAGTAAAAAGGGATGTGAAGCAGCAGTACTGTAAATGCTGCTGTCAGTTCTTACTGACCAGCTTCTTAATTGCTTTTTGCTTCTGCTCTTTTTAGAGTTGTATCCGTAGCCAGAGATAAGTAGGTTCCCTCATCAGCCATGTTTGCAGGACCATTACATTTATGTGCAACCTGAATCCTGTATCTCAGACATTTCTTACGGTGGTATTTGTTTGCTTTTGAATAAAAGGCACAACTGTTATGCACAATAATATTTACTCATCTTCTTAATTTAAAAAATTCTTCCTTGATTAATAAAATAAAAAGTGTATGGAGTGCCCTTAAATGCTGATTAAATATTTGGATGCTGGATAAACAGTTCAAAGTAAATTTAAAAGATTGTACCAGCAAAATAATCAAATATTATTAAAAAGGCATCATTGAAAAGGCAGCTCCTATGTAGGAACAGATGATGAACAAGAAATAAACCCTCCTCTGAAAAAAAAAAAGTATAGGTATTTTAAAGAAGAGAGATGGGAATGAGATGGGTCAAATATCACATGTCTTGATCATATGGCAGCCTTAGATGAAAAGGGGTGGCCTGTAAAGCCTTATCTGCACTGGAACAGGTTGGCATTTGCAACGCTGGCTCAAGCAACTGAATTGCCTGTAAAACACTTTGTGTCTGCATTAAGTGCTCCTCATATTTCACAAGTGTTGCCAGGACGGGGACGCTGCATCGGCTCTGAGGAAGCCTTGAAAACATCTCCACCCATGCCTCCTTAATTTAAACTATTTCAGTGCTCGTGTGGATGGGAACTATTAGCATTACTGCTCCACTAATCATAGAATATCAGGGTTGGAAGAGACCTCAGGAGGTCATCTAGTCCAACCCCCTGCTCAAAGCAGGACCAATCCCCATCTAACACTAGTGCAGTTAGCCCTCCCAAAACAAATGCACGGTGCTCCTAGACACCCTTATTTAATGAGTCTGGACAAAAATATATTCCTAAAGTCTAGTCTACAGTAGAAAATGGAATCATTGCTGAAAACATCTTCGCTTACTAACATAAACCAGACAATACCATTTCGGACTGTGATTGAGTCCACCGCGGACAAGCCTTCACAGCAAAAGGGCATGTACTGCTATTGTGATGTCCTCAAGAGAGAAGTACAGGTGCACTCTCTGTAAGTACTGCTGCGGAAAAAATATATTTCCATACCAGACCTGACACACGGGACTTTTCTTGGAAAGAGTCTGGTCAAAAATGACACCAGATTCTTACCTCGTTCACTGCTTCTGGACATGACCTCTTGAGATTGCAAAGAAAGAGAGAATCTCTTTATACCATCTAACTCTACCCACCAGCAAAGCTTCTGTATGAAAAGGAGGCAGCTCTGAGGCACTGAGCTGCCAATGTCACTGTTATCAACTCAGGATTTTATTGCAAGTCTCACAATAGTTTTTTTCTTCTTTTTTTACACATTTATAATGTTTATTATTTTTTTTCAATACAACAAATATACCAAAATACCAGATTCATCATAATACACTAGGTAAGTAACAAGGGTTAGGATAAAGGGAGGAGCGGTGTTCCTAGTTGTTGTTTTTTTCTTAAAGTGCCAGTACCTGGAGTCAAGTGATTAGTTGCGATTATCAACTTTCATTAAAATAAAGTAAGTTTGTAGCCCTCATGGTTGCTTAGCAAAAGCTTGAAAATGTGATCTTAGTGTAACCTAAAGGCTCAGAAACCAGAAAGCAAAGAAAAAGAACCCCACATTTATTATTTATTTAAAAACTCATTATTTTAAAGCCAGGTATGTGATTTTTTTGTGGGGGGGGGGAGCCTTGCACTCATGATTTTTGAACACTTGTAGTTGGCAATGTCATAAGAGCACAGCGCTCCTAATGATACTCTAATTATTAGAAATGATTTTGCTTAAGACCTTATACACATATTTAGCAATGTGGGGACACCTTGAGGGATGGTACAATTAGAATCCTTTGACAATTAAATAATTGCATGCTATCACTGATCTTACTTTTGTCATCGAGGTATTGAAGGCAGTGCCAGACATACTCTTCCACCTTGCAGTATATATTAATTATATTAATTATAATTAATTAAATTATAAATTAATTATATTATATTATAAACCTCGCTGTTACATAACATGTTTCATCAGTAGATCTCAGAGTGCTTATATAAGCCATGGGCAATCATACCAAATCCTCTGAGAGGTCTAGCATGACCAAGATGTCAATGGTCCTAACCAGTCTGGTCTGAACATACAACATAAGCCTGAATCCAAACCAGATCCAACCAAGAATGGCGGTGGGGTAGTGATGCACCTGAAACTCAATAACTTTCCCCAAATGGGAAATTTTCATACAACATCAGCACTTAAGTTTTACCAAATGACTTACTGAATGGATAGTGCAGACCTCTATATGTCCGAGAGTAGCTGGTCAAGACAATAGTAATGATTGGTCAGAAACTGACCACAGGTAGAGGAAGGGACGCCAAGAAATCACAGATATTCACATCATAATCTATTTCAGAACCAGCCAAAAGGAGGAAGTCTGCTGAGAACCTGAGGTTCTCACAATCAAAAGGACCCTAGACCCTATACTTTACCAGGTAAGAGCTTAGAAAATTTATCACACTGTCCAGTTGGAGGAACAATTAGCCAGCTGATTGACTAGCTTTGAAATATCACAACGAATTCAGGTGGAAGAATAAACTCATTCTGATTTCATTTAGAAAGGAACATCATCAACTACTAATTTGTTTCTTGGTAGAGTCTGCCTTTGAAATTGGCACTGTAAGAATTCTAATATAATAGGCTGTGGAGAGAACCAATAAAGTTTAAGAACCAGAGATCTCTGTAGTATTAATCAATTGACAGCACATGCCATTTCCATTTACTCAGCAGTATTAAATAGAACTGAATACACCATTAAGGTTTAGTTCTGTTACTGGTATTGTTTTATTTTCTATCCTGTATGTAAATTCTGTCCCATCTCTGCCTTTGTCTCTTGTTCTCCCCTTTTGCAGAAGCTCAAGTGGTGAATTGTGTCACTGGTGCTATCAGGAGACCTTCCAATACTGACTTCAGGACAGGATCATGCAAAATTAGGACTCAGTTTTCCCTCATTAGTCAGTAGAGAGAAAACTATTCTGCTAATAAAACAACTTGACTGGGACTCCAAAATCCTGGTTTAAATTCTTATCTCTGCCACAGACTTCAGTTGTCACTTTGGACATTTACCTACCAGAAAGATGTATACAGCATTGTTGTAGACATGTCAGTCCCAGGATATTAGCGAGACAAGGTGGGTGAGGTAATATCTGTTATTGGACCAACTTCTGTTGGTTAGAGAGAGAAGCTTTCGAGCTTACACAGAGCTCTTCCAAGGGTTGCCAACTTTCCGGTCGCACAAAACCAAACACCCTCACCCCACCCTGCTCACTCTATCCCCCCTCCCTCCATCACTTGCTCTCCCCTGCTCACTCGCTCATTTTCACCAGCTGGGGAAAGGTCCCTTTCCAACCGGGTGTGGTCCTGAAGCTGGAAAGCTCATCTCTCTAACCAGCAGTAGTTTGTCCAATAAAAGATATTACCTACAGGAAAGAAGCAGTTGCAATCACTTGGCCAGAGGGAAATCAAATATAAGCCTCCTACTGCTATGTGATCAAACAGAAAAGGGCTTATCACTTGTTTAATTGAATTTAATACAGTTTATGACATTTCAAAGTGCTGGGAAAGCAGTGTTGATTTTGTTTTTAATTATTGTGCATAATTTTTATTCATTCCTTTAATGACTGAGTTGAGAGAGAATAAGAGAAAAGATCCCATACCAAAAAGCAGATATAAAACTGAACAAACAATAGATTAATTTATTCTAAAGTGTTTCTGCTAGGCTATTAACTGTGACAGCTTAGTTGCAAACAACTTTATTTTTCACAGCAAATGTCCTCTGTAGAAGAACTGGTTTGTTTGTTTACTCTTGATGTTGATCTTGAGCAGCATCTTTTTATTCCTTTTAGTTTATATGATTTCTTACTCAGTGTCTGATGAACATCAGTGGTTACATCTGAGCTTGCAATTGTCTTCTATATCTAAGATTTAAATCGAGCTTTTCCTGTTAATCGATCACTCCAATTCCCACTACTCTATCAGTTGTTGTGCTTGTTCCTTCAGCTGTTTTGTTTTAGTTCATTTTAGTTTCATGTTCAGCTTAGCACTGGAAAAACCAAGACCAGCCCTGAAATATGAATGTTTGTCCTCAGTAATACCATTATTCATAGGATTAAAGAGCACATGGAATGCAAATTGGATATACCAGGATAAACAATTGTAAGAGTTAATATCCAGTAGGTTTATGATAATAATAAGTCTGTCTAGGTCATTCACCCCCATGCCTACATTCTAAATAATGTAATGATATCGTTATGACAATCAGAAAAAACTTCCTACTAGTTTCCTTTTCCTTCATCACTTTTGCTCCTCTCACTTCCCTCTCCTTTGCTTCTTGGTCCTGTGACCTCTTATCTGATGCTGGTTCAGCTCTATCTTCTCTTGTTGTCTCACACTCCCTTGCCTGCTGATCAAAGTTGGAAAATACCTCTTGTAGTTTACAGAGATGAATGCTGTTCCAGGGCTGTATCACTCATTCTCGTGTTGTTCAGATGGGGAGTGTTTAGTTAGAAATAATGCCAAAGGAAAGGCAGTAGTTCAGACAGCTCAAATGCATTGTTTGGTAGTGCCTGGGGCTAAGTGCAGGAGAGGGACAGAATGGCTGCAGGCTGTGGCCTTATCAGGGCTCTGGACTCAGCCCACCAGTGTTCGGCCATAAGTCGCTGAGGTTTGGGTCCAGCCAGCACACTCGAGCTCAGTTGCCATAGTACATGGTATGTGGGCTGGAGATGCAGGCTGCTCCTCCATTATGATGGAAGGCCTACTGGGGCTGTACAATATGTTTGAGTTTAAAGTACGAGGTAACTGTCTTTAGAGAGAATTGTGCAGTCTATTAGATTCCTTCAGCCCCTTTATTGTGCTTGGAACATTGCTGCTGTGTTTGTATGTAATAAATCAGAACAGCAGAGCAGGACAGAAGGACAGTGTTTATTTCAGAACAATGACCTCCTCGTTGAAGACAGCAGCCATGCAGCACTTCCCTGCCATGAGTCAGATCCTCTGACGAAGGCACAGAACAATTATGACCAGTCCAATGTTCTTGCGGGCCCCTTCACTCCAGGAGTAGCCATTGCTTGTGCAGGCAAAGATCTGCGTGTGGGGGGAAAACAGGACTCATTCCTATAGGCTTCTCCCCATCCATGCCTCCCCTAAGTCTCCTACAGTAATATCAGCACAGCTGTCAGCCCTGCCATGCGATTTCTGACTGGCTTCCCTTCAACCATGTGCTCTGTTATATTCAAGCCTCCCCACCCCTAATTACTGTAAAGAGAGGGAGTATACTGCAGTTCAGGGGCCCCATCCGGTAAACACTTACATGCACATACACATACCAGCTGTCTCACTGATGTCAATAGGACTATATACGTGAGTCAAGGATGCTGAGGAATAGGCCCCCAGAGCAGCAACAATTAATTATTCAAACCACTGAGGTTAATGGGAGTTGGATCAGCCCCTTGGAAAGCAGTATTCCAAAGCAAAACACAAAATATGAAATGGGAGTGAATTGGTTTTACCAGACCAGAGTTATGCTTTCAGCTTGACAAGGGGTGTGGTAAATTCTCCGTCACTCAGGGACTGAAAATTAAGATTGGATGTCTCTTTCGATAAGGTATGCTATAGCTCAACCACAAGCTACTGGGCTAGATGCAACAATTCCTGGGTGGGGTCCTACAGCCTGTGTAATGCAGAAGGTCGGCCTACTTCACCATGACAGTCTCTTCTGGCCTTAAAACCTAGGAAAGTTTATACCACATGTTGTAATATCCACCTGCAAGGGGGCACAAGGGCCTGACTCTGTTCTCATCAGTCAGCGTCTAACCTCCTATTAACTTCACTGGGTGTGGGATCAAGTATCCAAGATTCCCTATCAGCTCAGCTATGCACTGACTGAACTAAGGTCCACAGCCGAGGGATGTGCTGGCCACCGCTTTCCGCAGCCCCCATTGGCCTGGCATGGTGAACCGTGGCCAGTGGGAACTGCTATCAGCTGAACATGCGGATGCTGCAGGTAAACAAACCGTCCTGGCCCACGAGTGGATTTCCCTGATGGGCTGCATGCCAAAGGTTGCCAATCCCTGAGCTAGTGTTTCAAAGGAAATGAAACCTTTTTTTTATTATCTGTCTATTGACTATTATGATATTTACAATAAAAGAATAGGTCTTTTCTTCAGCAACAGAAAATCTACACTGTGAATGGAAGAAAAGGCTTATTTTGACTAGTAATCTGAGTAAACCTGACATGGAAATCATAGAGGAAGCACAAAGCAAAACTACAAAAGGCCATTTCTATAATGTGACTTATTTAAAACACACACACACAAAGCAACTTTTCAAATAACTAATGATGCAACCATTAGGTTTGCCACCACTCTGGCATTGTCACTTGGCTAGCAGCTACAGCTAGACCTGAGGGATTCTATGCTTATTACCTCTACAGCTCTGGATATCCAAAGAAATCAGAATATTTAGAGCATCTGTGTACTGTATCTGTATACTAATTTGACATATTTTTGGTTACAATTAAAACAGAATTCAAAGTATACCTGACACCGTATATGCACATTGTTTTAGTGCAGAAAATGATTCCATACAAATGAAAAGGCCAAATTCAAAACAACTGGGCCCCAATTTTCTGCTGGCATAACTCCATTAGTTTTAGTGTAATTAAACACTAGAGAAAGAATTTGGCCTAGGATTTTTAGATTAAGTCTCAAAAATAAGTGTGTCTGATCCCAACACAATTCCATTACCAACTGATTAACACACCCTATCATGAGAAATGTTGGCTCTTGAGAGCTCCCTGGGGTTGTTATATTGTCAGGGGACTAAGGTACATGCACTGACCTATCCTACACAACTGAAGTTAATGGTGAAAGTGACAGACTTCAGTGGTGCAGCACTGGATCAATAGCAAACAAGAAACGGAGTACCTGTGCAGTTCTTTTAGATTCAATAAAGTTGGGGTCAGGTTTGGGGAAGATTTCATGCTGTTATCCTACCCAGACTCCAGCCACAGTCCTAACTTCACCCACAACACACTAGGTATTTCTGTGAAAGAGATTGGCACAGAAAAAATTAACACTGTTGACATTTAAAGGTTCCCATTAGGGTTCAGAGTCAACATACCATTAATATGAATGGAGCAGTTTTCATCTTCATATTACATTACTGCTGCCTTCTGCACTGTCACACACAACCCAAGCAAATGGGCTTTGTGCAGAGAATTTGAAGACTGCTTGAGGGAAAAGGAGTCCTTCCCTCAGCCTGTAAGCGTGACATGCCGCTGCTACAGGCCTGTTGGTGTGCAGTGTCTCATCCACTGGCACTGGCCTGCACCATGCTTACCTTGCAGCTAACTCCTTCTGTATGCAAAATACCACTGTGCTGCTGCGTGCCCTCCCCGCCACAAAGAAACCAAGCTGATTCTGTTGTGCTGACAACTTTCGGCGCCCACGGAAAGGGTAAAGACAGTATTAGCCTTTGGCCTACCGGTAGGGCATAAGTCTGGCTGCAGGCTCATGACTGGAATGAGATCTTTACAATCAGAAGGGCTAAAATCTTAATTTATTTTTAAACAAAATCTTAAATTGTGCAGAAACTCAAGGAGTCACAAGAGACATGCTGGCACAATGAAGCAGTTCAATCCTCCCCTTGCGTCTGATGCTATGGTGATACACATGAACAAGGTAAATATCCAGTCAAATTACATCTTAGACAGGAGTAATTACCTCTGGGACAGCACAGGGACAGGCTCTGCTAGGTCACCGCTCTGGTTCCATTCCTTATCAGATTAAGCATTCTATTGCAGCCACATAAACCTCCAAATGACCCATCCAGAACATTTTGTCCTGTGTATCCTCTCTGCTTCTCTAATACAGTAATATAAAATACAAGTCTAACTCTCTCAAAGGAATCCATAGCCTTGCAGATATATTTAAACATGCGGTCCAAGCCCTAACAGTTTGTTGCTATAGAAATCTATACACATTGCTGGGTTTTAAATTACCTGAGTTACTAAACATCTGCATTTCATTGGGGACACTCAATTAATACATCGGCTGAACCCACAGTGATAGTCAAAAAAAGCAAACAAAATGTTGGGAGGTATAAAGAATGGGATAAAAAATAACACTGACAAGATTAATAGATTAATAGATTTTAAATCCAGAAGGGACCACTATGATCATCTGACCTGCTACATAACACCGGCCAAAGAATTTCACCACTTCAGGAAGGTATCCAGTTTTGATTTAGTTTTCAATTTAGAATCCACCACAACCTTTGGTCAATTGTTCCACACTCTCATTGTTAAAGTTGTGTTTTGTTTCTAACCTGAATTAGTCCAGCAACCAGAGATTGATTGCAATGCCATTAATCAAAACAATGGAATTCTCTCACCTGAAATATTGTTTTCAGTTCAGGGCCCCTTATCTCAAATTATTTTTAAATGGTAATACAGTTGATTGAGATTACAAGCATGCATAGACTCCCATATGAGGAGACACGGAAAAGGCTGGAACTGTTTAGTTTAGAGATGAGACAAATAAAGGGTGTGTGTTAGAGAGACACAATAATAAACAGTCCAGAGAAGGTAAATCAGGTGACTCTACTTACCTTTTCTCCTAATACAAGAACAGAGGGCCTTTCAGTGAAATGGAAAGGCAACAAATTTAAAGCTGATAAAAGGTGATTTTTTTTTTTACAGGACACAGACTAACTCTGTGTAGCTCATTGCCACAAAGTATTATTCAAACCAAGATTTAATAGAATTCAAAAAAGAAATAGACATTTATATGGATAACAAGAGCGCCATGGTTATATTTGATAGGATGTTTAAAGAAGAATATAAACCTTCATATGTCAGTGCATAAACCAATCCTGTAATTGATCGGAGAACTTCCCAATGGATAGGTTAGTTCATTATTGTCCCTTATGGGGTTTCTTATACTTGACTCTGAAGTATCTGGTACTGACCGCTGTCAGACACAGACACACTAGATAGTCCAATCCAATTCTATTTTCATGTCATTGGTCAACTGTGAACATAACAATTCTTATGTTCATATTTGACCAGTGACAACATAGCTTTTCTTTAAGCCTACAGACTGTCCTTAAATTACTGATTGAATCTATTTTGAATTCCTCTTTGAATTCCTAATCAAAAACCTCTTAACGGTTTCCTTCAGACAATGTAATGGTTCACTGAGCACAGACCACTGCTTGATAGTGATAACAGGCAGGTTATTTTCTGAAGGCTATTGGTGCTTAGATCACATACTATATATTTTGTTCCTTCAGGACTTATAGTCTCATCCTTTCAAACAGTTATTAGGAAGCAGTGTGGCCTGATGGTAAGAAATTGCATGAAAAAGTTCCATAACTAAGGACATAGATGTAAACAAAACGGCTTCTATGCAGATTCTAAAGCCAATTGATAATGAAACTGAACAAGAGCACAGTGATGAATTTCCATAAATTGGGAAATCCGGTAAATTGGGTCACTGTTCCCTTAAATGGAAACTCTCAGCTAGACTGTTCAGAGACTATCACATGCATATTTTCTAAAAGATAGTTAAGACCTGCCTGAGCATTCATTAGGGTCAGCAGAGCCGTCCCTAGAGGAGTGCGGGGTCCAGGGTGGAAGTGGCAAATCCGTCACTTCCAGGACCAACCAGTCACTTCTGAGACCAACCAAGCTGTCCAATCGCACTGGCCCAAGGGGGTCCCCAAAGCACAGGGCCTGGAGCAGTCACCCCGATTCGCCGTACCCAAGGGATGGCTCTGAGGGTCAGTCCTCCAGAGAAAGTGAGTGACCAGGATCACACAGAACATTATAACTATGATCCTGATCCTACATGGACTTGAGTGCCCTCAATTCTTTCAAACATTATTACATGAATGTTCACTAAGCAAGTTTTTCTTCATGCCAGCAGTGTCTATGCTGGCCAGTTAACATGCAACAAATTGGTGCACTTTAGAAATGGTCCCCTTTTAGTGCTCATTACTGCTCCTTGTAGATAAGCCATCAGTGAAGTCAATGGACTCTCAGAACACTCAGTCCCTTTGTTTGCAAAGCAGTTTCCATATCTCTTGCACTGCGGAAGTTAATAATACATACAAATGCTGCTGCTTTTCGAATCATTCGCAGGAGACAGAGTGCAGTGTTAGCATGCTTTGCATCAAATCTACCAGAATACGAGGCTATTAAATATATTAAATATTAACATGTTTTCACATCAGTCCATTTGTTTTATCAGGATGGGACAGCCCCATTTTGATACACTTTGTTTAGTGTAATTTCAGAAATGGTTTATGTTACAGTAAACTGGGGTTATAGTGTCATAAGGTAGACCGGGATGCAGGTAGAAAACCACGTCATTGCACCAGAAGGTACTGGAGCCATTTCCAACTAAGGAAGGATCAGAATGGTCTCATCTCATTCACCTATCTGAAGTGATGGCTATAAGGAATGAAGTCTGGAAAGAGAGATGGAGGAGAGAGCAGGTAGTCATTGGTTCATTTCCCCAAGGCATTGAGAACCAAATTAAGATCCTGCTGGGTTGCATACAGAAGGAAACAATTTGTGTAAGCCCCTAAGGAATCTGGTCGTAGTAGTGTGAGGAAAAAACTAAGAAGACTTCAGTGGATGAGTGGAAAGCTGTGTACTGTGGAAACGGTCAAATGTACTCTGACTGAGCTCACTGAGAGACCCTGGGTATATAAATCAAAAGCTTGTTTCTTTCACAAACAGAAGTTGGCCCAATAAAAGATATTACCTCACCCACCTGGTCTCACTCTCATCCTGGGACCAACATGACTACAGCAACACTGCAAACATTTCAGTCCAACAGACAGTCTAGAATCTTGGAGAGTGGAGCATCTGGTGCTTGAGAAGAATGACAAGAACACCAGGAATGGAAGTGTTTCCACTTTTGAAGGTAAGCTTTGCGAGTAGTAGGTTTCCTGCTAGATAGGAGCACTGACTGGAGAACCATCTAGCAACCATACTCTCAGCTTCAAGGACAAGGGGTTGGGATGGATCAGGGCCCCTGAGTTCTGTAACAGGAGATCCCTCTTGAGGGGAAGGCGGAGAGGCGTTACCTCAGGGAGGTGAAGACAGTTTGAGTACCACACTGTCTTGGCCAGGACAATGCTATGAGGATAATCCGCCTCACTCTTTCCTGTCACAGTTTGAACATGATCTTGCAAATTAGAGATAGAGGTGAGTAAGCATATTGCAGGGTATGGGGCCATGGTGTTATCAGGCTATCTGCCAATGATTTCAGACCATATCATCCCTTGGAACAGAAAATGTGACATGTTGTGCTGATTGGGGTAGCAAAGAGGTCTGCCTTTGGGAAATCCCAGGTTTGGCAGGTCCTGTGGAAGACAGAATTGCTGAGCTTCCTCCCGTTCATGGTCCAAATGGAAGTTCCTGCTCAGGGAGTCTGCATTTGTGTTCTGGAGGCCTGGTAGATGGATTGCTGAGATTTATATCTGATAGAAAATGCACCAGTTCCAGAGTTTTAGTGCTTCTGTGCAAAAGCACTGGGATCTTGCTCTGCCCAGCTGGTTTCTAAAAACATTGCTGCCCAGCTGTCCAGCATTAACTTGATGGAGTGACCCTGTATGTAAAGGAAATGTTGACAAATATATTAAACTGCTCTTAGTTCTAGGATATTGATGTGGCGCCTGGCCTCTCATGCTTGCCGTGGGCTTTGGTCCCTTGGCGATGAGTCCCCCTACCCCAAAACGTAAGCATCTGTTATGAAAATCTTTGACGGTGGGGAATGTGAGAATGCAGATCTTCAGTGAGGCCCCTCCACCACCTGAGAGAATCCAGAACTTTGGAGGTCCTGTGATGTGTTTGGAGAGACTGTGTCTGGTTGAGGTGTACATCATCCTTAGACACATCTGAAGGCACCTGAGATGTAGTCTTGCCTCAGGTGTGACAAAAATGGAGGCCAACATGTGGCCCATGAGTTGTAAGCAGGTCCTTGCAGTTATATGCAGGCTATGTTGTCCTGTCAAGATTAGACTGGACAAAGTGGAGAATCTCTCCTTGGACAGTTAGAGAGTCTAGAGTAGCTCCAATGAATTCTATCTTCTGGACTAGAGTCAGTGTAAATGTCTTCAGGTTGACACGGAGACCCAGGGACTGGAATAGGGCTAGTTCCTTCAAGGTTGCCAACTGAACCTCTAGAGCTGACCAATCTCTGAGGAGCTGGACATCCAAGTATGAGACATCCAAGTATGAGTAGCTCTTCCAGTCAAGTAGGTCTAATTACTTTGTCCAAAGCAGGGGGTCTAGAATGAGCCTGATGGTTTCTTTCATTGACTTCATATACCACCAGGGAATTAGGGGGCAGGATGGGAGAAGTGCTCCATTCCCTTAGCTGGGTTATAATAATTTTTAGAGTGTTTGTCTCATTAATTGGTAGGCCAATTTTTCCCAGGGGGTAATGTTTAAAATGTACACCAGAGACTGCTGGGCCTCTTCTAGTGGAATGGAAGCAGTCCTCCAGGCATTTCATGCGCTCCTGGAAAGCCCGAATGTCATCCGCATAAGCGAGTGGTGACATTGCCACCACATCTGGGAGGAGAATGACTTGGCTGAAGGAGGTGAGTATCCCTCAGTCTGTGGCTCTGTTCTCTTTGTGTGCATCCTAATACTGAGGGCATGGGCTCTGGAAGGACTGCAAGAGTGGGGAGACCAAGCCCCTCCCCGCATGGCCCAACCCTCCCAGAGCCCCAGCCCCCCTCACCAGTCCAACCCTACCAGAGCCCCTGCCCCGCCCAGACCCCTTGCCCTCCCAGCACTCTGTTCTGGAGTCCCGCCCTACCCTCCTCCAGTCTCATGCTCCCAGAGCCCCTCCCCCTCACACCAGCCTCACCCTCCTGGAGCCTCTGTTCCCACCACACACTGTCATAGAAGTCATAGAATAGAATATCAGGGTTGGAAGGGACCTCAGGAGGTCATCTAGTCCAACCCCCTGCTCAAAGCAGGACCAATCCCCAATATTTGCCCCAGTTCCCTAAATGGCCCCCCAAGGATTGAACTCACAACCCTGGGTTTAGCAGGCCAATGCTCAAACCACTGAGCTATCCCTCCCCCCGTCCTTACCTTAGTCTCCCTGATGACTAGCCCAAAGCCCTCAGGTGATGGAGTCTTTCCTGCTTCCCAGATCCAGTTGGTCCCCAGCACCAAGAGGAGCCTCCACTGCAATTTGGTAGCCAACAGGTGAGGGACAAGATGCCAGCATGTGACTCAATCCAAGTGCTGGCCAACCACGTCAGGTCACAGCACTCTCCTTGCCCCATCCATCCAGGTTTTAAAAGGGGGGATGGACAATGGCCCTTTGGGCACTGGAACCTATGTAGAAATGGGGGTGCCAAGGCCAAAATGGTGGAAGAATTAGTTCTTAAATATCCTGAAGAAAGCACATATGTTTCTTTTGTTAAAAAGTGAGCGGCCATGGCCCCCAGTTCCCCCTCCCCCTGGTTCCAGTGCTGGTGACTGAGGGGGCAAAAGGTAGTGGGAGATGGTCCGTTGGTGCCTGTGCATGATACAGTACCTGTGAGTAGTTGGGTCTCTTTCCAGCTGGCACCCTGAAAAACTGTTCACCAGAGTGCTCCCATGAATTCCAGTAAGCCCACTGAGGAGGGGGATAGAGGAAGGGTCCATGAGGATATTCATATCGCCAAGGTCTAGGATACCTGGTGAGCTCTGAAAGGTCTTCTTCAGTAAACGGACTCAGGGGTGTGACAGTACGGTACTGAGGTAGAACCCTGAACCAAGACCTCAGGGTCAGAAGTATCCTCCCCTGAGCTAAGAGGGGGCCCTCGAGCATCGGTGCCAATATCGAGAGTTGGAAGCCCAACTGAGAGTTCAGTTGTGACCTAGATCTCATTAGCAGGGGTGACTCCACTTTGTCAAACCCTGAGTCAGTACCAGAGCTGGGAATATTGATCGGCAAGGTGAATGTGCTACTGGAGAGGTCAACAGAAGGGCTTCTCTGACCTCGCAGCTGTAAGGTGATAGTACCACAGCCCTCTGAGTAGCCCTGTTTACATCGTGGCTCCAAGAGGTGCCAGGCGGTACCAAGAAGCTACCATGAGTTTAGAATACTTCTCCACATGTGACTTCTTATATGGTACTAATACCTCAGAATCTGTTTTGGTCAGAGTCTCAGCAATATCCCTTAAGGGGCACGAGATCTCCCAGGAGTGAGATTTAGGCGGTGACCTACCCCTCTTCTTTGTTTCCCTGGAAAGGAGAAAGGCTTCTTTTTTCTAGAAGTCCTCGTCTCTGGAGCTGCTAACAAGGCTCCAGCACTCACCAAAATGTCCTGAGATGTTGAGGCCAATGTACAGGAGTTGGGGTAGTGGCCTCCACAGGAGCTAGGAATCGTTCCATTAAGAGGAGCTTCAGCCTAGCCTCTCTATCCTTTCTAGAACTGCCTTTAAACCTTGAGCAGACCTTGCCCGTTGATGGGCGACACCAAAGACCGCTAGAGTATCTGTCATTGTGGGGGAAAGACTTGTGGCAGGTCTGTAAGGGCTTAAACCCCAGGGTCTTCATCATGACCCAGTGTGCTGAAGCACTAACCGAAGGCCTGAAAAAAAAGAGGAGAGAAACACCTTTGAAAGCACAACTGTGCTGAAATAAAATAAAATAAAAATAAAACAGCATGGTAAATAAGAAAGGCGGGAAGCTACAAAGCAGCAGAGAACAAATGCTCCATCTTGAGCCACAGGTGCCTGAGAAGGAACTGAGTGGCAGCAGCCCCCCTACATGTCTTCATATGGGAACATGAGGTGCTGCTCTGCACAGGAGCAGGCCTGCGGACACTGCAGTTGAGAGCGCACAGGCATGTGCCCACGTCCTGTGGTGGAGCACCCAGAGGGACACATTCGTGAAGCTGTTCTCCCGAGTGTGAGGAGTTTGACATTAAAAATAAAGGCATTAAAAATAAAACCGAACACTTTTATTCAGTTTGACTGAAAATCTCTTCTCTCCCAGCTGTTCAAATGTCAATCATCTGAGATGTTATAATCCCACTTGTTTGCCACTTGTCCATGCAATTTTCCAGTAAACACAGGGTTGACAAGGCTTGACAAGGCTGATGAGACTTGTATATTACACACATCTGGACACAAATAAAAAATTCCTTGTCAAAAACACTTAAGGTTGCTAAAGGACAATGTAAAACTCAAAATCACAAAGCCATACACCTACATTTCTATATATAGATGTAGGTTTGGCAGAATTTAATTTTTACTTTTTTAAGTGATTATTTTAAAGCATTTTATTTGTATCAATTTTAAATGTTCATATTTGTTGGAAACTATGGGGGGATCAGACAAGAGGGAGTCATACACTAATTATTTGATGACAGCAGACATGAAGATTGAAAAAGTTAAAGCTTTATAAATGTTAAAACACAAATTGTCAACTTCATATGTCAAAATATACAAAGCAAATATCCTTAAATCTCAAGCAGCATTTTTCTTACTTTGTATATCTGTAAATTTGGATTATTATTGATGGAAATACTTTTAAATCAGTTTGTGTGTGTATGATGAAATCGACATTTACCGATAAAAATTGAATCCCTCCAAGCCTATAAATATGATGTTAAAAACAAAGAGGAGGGAGTATTTTATTCTTTTACTAAGGTGGAAACATTTTACTTTCCTTTGCAGGTGATGCTTAAAGCTGAACTAAATAGATTTTTTGTTGTTTAACTGATTAAAACTGAGTTAGGTCACAAATTTAAGCAAGAGAATATTCTGTGTGCAAGATTTTAATTGGAGGGAATTGCTTAATGTAGGAGGCAGAAAACTAGGGCAATCCTTCAGTATATTTGCTTTCTTTAGTTAGTGCCTGTATCTTAGAGCTTCCAAAAATGTCCTATCCTTTTGTGAATTTGGTGGTCTTTAATGAACTTGTTTTACTCACTAGACTCTTGTATTGAACCTATTATTTTACTCATTTATCATTTTACATATTTTAGTGATATGTTTTTAGCCTATAATAATAATCAGTTTTTGACTGCTACATACTTTTAGAAGATAATGTATTTGTAGTTATCCCTTCCATACTAGATGGAGTATCCCCAGGAGTTTGGACTTGCTTCAAGGCACTCAATTTGCTGGTGCGAAGGAATGTTACTCAGCAGTTCCCTTCTATAATCCCCCAAGAAAGAGTTCTAATCTCCAGGTCTGCTCATGTAAAAACAGAGCTTATGTCATGATACAAACCCTTGTCCTGGAACCAACTAAACAGATTGTGTAGTTCTACTCCAGCACAGTTGTGAGAAAAGGGGCTATGAAAATGCTAATGTAGTCAAGAGCTCTGTAAGGCAATTTGACATACTTCCAATAGAATTGGCTGCATCACTATACAACAAAATCCCACAGAGGAAAGCATCACAGCATAAAGCAAAAATAGTGTAGGCTGAAATATTTTGCTACAGTTTCTAATACAAATACAATAAATATGCCCCATCCCTACCCAAAAGAAAACCATAATGAATTGAGAGAAAACAGCTGGAAAAGTTTTTGCTAGTAGAACCAATTTATTAACATGCCTGCAAAAATCATCAAACTGAAAACTTTCGGTGGGAAACAACCAATGGAACTTATAATACTATGCTGTCTCCTCAGGCCCTAGCTTACAATATTGCCAGATAATGTTGCTGACAGTGAATACTGAGGTAGGTTCAGTGGATCTGGTCCGCATCCCAGCCAGCTCTGTCCACTTTTGGAGCTGTGAGGGCACCTGGTGGCAAAGAGGTTGCTGAAGTTTTGTACCATATTACCATGCCACCTCAGGATCCTGCACTTGCATGTACTGTGGCAGACAGCCAAATCCGTCCCATGCTTCAGAAAAAGTATTTTTAGTTTATTCTGTTGTTTGCCTCACCAAACAAGGAGGGGATGATTCAGTGATCTAAGCATCTCTTAGAAATACCAGCGCCCTCCCGGAACCACATTAGCTCAGCAATTCATGTCATCTGAATGTTGAAGACTTAGCCTCCCATTGAGATTAATGTAATAGTTCATATGTCAGAGCTATTGTCTTCAATTTCCTGCAGATTCAGGGAGATGACAATATGTTACTCAAATTGGTTTGTGTGTTCAACATTTTCTTTTCAGCCATAAGGATTGGTAGCATAGTTTGGGCCTTGCTCCCATTTGTGCCTTTTAAAATCTCTCCCTAGATTTTGGAGCACAATTCTGTGACAAGAGGTGGATCCCAGGGCAAATTCCACAGCTGCAGAATCATGGAACATGAAGCCCTTACTATAATATCCACTTTAGATGTTTTTTTATGAATTAGCTGGAGGGAAATGAATGAAAAGATAGAGGGAGATCATGGTAATCTACTGAGAAAAGGTAGCAGAAAGTCTCCTTCTGACAACAGAAAAGTCCCTTGATAATACTCCAAAAGCCACAAATACAAACAGGCATTGCAGGTTCCTCCTTTTCTGGATTCCTAGGCCACAGCTTGCCTAGTGACCATAAATGTATGCACACACAGACTAACCAGGTTCATGCACCTTATTAGGAATCTCTCAACACCCTTGAGCCTTGTCAACATGATACAGGAGGTCAGCAATAGGTGCAGCCAAACCCATGTTGAAAACAGTTTAACGGCAGATCCAGACAGGACCAAACCATGTTCAACACCATTTCAGTGTGCAACTAATAAGAGTTCAGCTTATGCAACTTGAAACTGGGGGCCTGGAAGAGCTGAATGGGGGGATGCTCCCCTGGGGTTTAAAATAAATAAACATGGTAGTTTATGCAGTCTGGTGTATCCCAAAGGCAAAACATAATTAGGCTCTTCAGAAGTGTAAATGTCCATCCAACAATATCCAGAGAGGGGTAAAATCATTTCCCAGACCAGAGGAATAATCCCAGCTTCCCTTCAACTTAATGGAGAATTTTTAACTAGGTACCCTTTCCAGCCCTGCTTAAACAGGACATTTGAAAGAACTGATCTCACTAACTTAGGAGCCAGTTATCACAGCCATTAAGTTTAGTCATATCTAAAAGGTGAGCTGCATCTGTCCCCACAGTATTCTCATATCAGCAAATCTGTTGTTTTCTACAAGATTGATTTCTATGGCGTTTATCCTCAGACTCATTCATTTACTGCTGCAGTAAATTCCCAGGCCTTAGTGCCAGGCACTCATGTAATTAGGGATGTGAATCTCCATTTCTTGCATACATTCATTTGCGGTCATAAATAAAGTAGTGTTTGGAAGCAACTACGATTGCTGCTGAGCTCAGATAATATCAATATTGCCCGTGCAGTGCCAAAAAGATACTGATTGTGCAGAACCACTTGTGCCAGCAGGAATGAGAAATGCTCCTACATTCTTGGCCTCTGTGCAAGTCTCCTCCTAACGGAAAAAATTAAATACACACACATATACATGTGCGTGTATATGAGAGACATTTTAAGATGGTTTGTGGATTACAAAAAAACAAGGGTTCAGAAAATACATATATATATATGTATATATACACATATATTTCCGGACACTTGTTTTTTTGCAATCCACAAACCATCTTAAAATGTCTCGCCTATTTGACCCCATTTATACAGACATCCATCACAGGAATAATTTCCTAGCAGTGAGTGCACGAATGTGCTTTCTGGGGTCAACAGAGTCACAGTGGTAATTACAGAAATAATTGCTTTTTATGCATTTTTCACTTACAGAAACCCATTAAAATGTTCCTCTTGGAGAGATAGAAGGGAACAATGTTTTAAGACATGTTAGACAGAGAAGGGTCTATGCAAAACACTTTCTATCTCCTTCATTGTATTATAGCTCCTTGACAGTGATTCTGAATTAATTTTCACACTGCATACTCTGATTCTGAGCTGTCTTGAGCTGTGCAGCTTTTGCTGGTTTAATTTGTAACAGTTTCAGAGGCTTACAATGGGGCTTAGAAAACACAGAGTGCTCTCGTGATTATTTAAAAGATTATGTAGCAGAAGCACTCATTTCACAATTAAGGTTACAGCTGGCTGAGTTTCAATTTAAAGTAGGTTACATTGACTGGACCAAAGTTTTAAGACTTGCTAGACAGAGAAGGGTCTATATAAAACTCTTTATTTATCCTTCCCTGTATTAAATTTCTTTGACAATGATCTGAATTAATTTTCACGTGGCATACACTAATTTTTGCCTCAGTATTATCTAGCTCTACCTGAATTGTTCAGATTTTGCAAGTTTAGTTTGCCTAGATTTACAGAAACAGGGCTGCTTTCCAGTGGACCTTAGAATCTTGAAAGAAAGAAAGAAAGAAAGAAAGAAAGAAAGAAAGAAAGAAAGAAAGAAAGAAAGAAAGAAAGAAAGAAAGAAAGAAAGAAAGAAAAAGAAAATTTCCACATAAAAAAGTGAGTTAAGGTTACAGACACATCAGCATGTTGAGCAGATGCTACCTTTGAAGAAGGTTATATAAAGAAAAAGTTATAAACCCAGGCAATTCCGGAAAAGGGTAGCACTCCCATGAAACCCAAACATTTGAAGCTAGCTCTGATCTCATATTGACACTTGGAAAAAATCAGTAACCTTATCCATCCATAACAAACAGTCCCAGCTTGTTGGTGACCACAAATACTAGAATAATTCACTCTTCCTCTTACACAGCTCAATCGGGGGAATGGATTTCCAGAGATCTTAGGCTTCATGGATTGCCTGGGATATGCTGGATTTGAGGCACCATCCTCTCAAGTACATGATTCCCTCCCATTTTCATTGGGAGAGCAAGGGAGCTGTGTGGAGAAGGCCCTGAAGGCTGTGTTTCTAGGGGCTCTAAACATGAAGACCCCCTCGTAGTCCTCTAGGATTCTAACTACGGGGATTCTGCTTATAGTGTAGCTCTCAGCCCACCCACAGCCATACAGATATGGCTAGAGCACAAGGCAGCTTGATGGACAGGTGGTAGTGTGGACTAAACTAGTGATACTCAGACTGAGGCACAAGAGCCGCAAGTAGCTCTTCCATGTGTCTCCTGTGGCTCTTTGCAGCATGTGATATTAAAACTCAGTGTGATTTAATTATTAACCAATCTAAGTTATTCACCAATCAGGATGCTTTTACTATGTTATTAACCAATTGTAGTTGGTAAAATAATAATACTTGGTCAGTCATTTTGCTGTGAGAATTATATATATATACACACACTAAATATTTCCCCTGTCAGACTGTTTAAATATGAATAGATAGTACTGTAGCAAACAAAACAATGAATTTACACTGCTGTGGCTCTTTTGGGTATTATTGGTTGCTAATTTGGCTCCTGAACCCACTGAAGTTTGAGTATCACTGGACTAAACTGTCATTCTAGCCATGGGTAGGTTAGGGGACAGGGTATAGTGAATGGCACAATATAAGAACCTAATCAGAACTGAATGGAGTGTTGCTTGTTAACATACATTGCTCTTGCCTGTGTTATCTCTGTAGTGTGCAGAGCTCTCGCATGGTTTGGTAAGATGATTATTACATAAATGTATTGGCAGGCAGAATGAAAACATGTAATAAAATAGTTGGGAAACTATTTAGCTATATAATGAGCCCCCAAATGGTTACATCACTGGTATAGGTGAGTCCTAACTTTGTATGATGACACCTACACATTGCGGAGACGTGAGGCAGTAGAAGCCAAGACTGAATTGTGGGTAATGCCATCTCATACCAACTCATAAGGTGGATAGAAAGCTGGCTAGATCGTCGGGCTCAATGGGTAGTGATCAATGGCTCCATGTCTAGTTGGTAGCCGGTATCAAGCGGAGTGTCCCAAGGGTCGGTCCTGGGGCCGGTTTTGTTCAACATCATCATTAATGATCTAGAGGATGGCGTGGACTGTACCCCCAGCAAGTTTGCAGATGACACTGAACTGGGAGGAGAGGTAGATATGCTGGAGGGTAGGGATTGGATACAGAGGGATCTAGACAAATGAGAGGATTGGGCCAAAAGAAATCTGATGAGGTTCAACAAGGGCAAGTGCAGAGTCCTGCACTTAGGATGGAGGAATCCCATGCACTGCTACAGACTAGGGACCAAATGGCTAGGCAGCAGTTCTGCGGAAAAGGACCTAGGGGTTACAGTGGACGAGAAGCTGGATATGAGTCAACAGTGTGTCCTTGTTGCCAAGAAGGCTAACAGCATTTGGGGCTGTATAAGTGGGGCATTGCCAGCAGATAGAGGGACGTGATCATTCCACTCTATTTGACATTGGTGAGGCCTCATCTGGAGTACTCTGTCCAGTTTGGGGCCCCACACTGCAAGAAGGATGTGAAAAAATTGGAAAGCATTCAGGGGAGGCCAACAAAAATGTTTAGGGGACTGGAACACATGACTTACGAGTAGAGGCTGAGGGAACTGGAATTGTTTAGTCTGCGGAAGAGAAGAATGAGGGGGGATTTGATAGCTGCTTTCAACTACCTGAAAGGGGGTTCCAAAGAGGATGGATCTAGACTGTTCTCAGTGGTAGCAGATGACAGAAACAAGGTGTAATGGTCTCAAGTTGCAGTGGGGGAGGTTTAGGTTGGATATTAGGAAAATCTTTTTCACTCGGAGGGTGGTGAAGCACTGGAATGCGTTACCTAGGGAGGTGGTAGAATCTCCTTCCTTTAAGGTTTTTAAGGTCAGGCTTGACAAAGCCCTGGCTGGGAAGATTTAGTTGGGGATTGGTCCTGCTTTGAGCAGGGGGTTGGACTAGATGACCTCCTGAGGTCCCTTCCAACCCTGATATTCTATTATTCTATGATTCATGAAACGAGGCTTGCGTTATGTGCTGGGAGTAGAACAGAACAGATCAAAAACAATCTTATTTTTCCCTAGTAGTTAATATTAATCTCGTAGGTGCAAATTGACAATGGTTGAAGAGATCTAAAAGGGAAACAATGAAGTAGCAAACTGGTAAAATCAGCTGTGGAAGTGATATTGCTAATTTAAGTATCAAAAAGAAAAGCTAAACAATTTCAAAATGATACAAACTATTAACTGACCTCCTATGCTGTTCCTAGACACTGTGCGATGCCTCTCAATGCATATTCTCCTCTTGACATTTTAGTGGCATAGCAGGAGATAAATTAAAACTTAACCTACCTGCAGGATAGATATTTTCAGTAATTAATGGTAACAGCTGGAGCTTTAACTTCTACTCACATTTTTTTGTAACAGAGAAATAGACTTGACCATCTATCTCAGTGAGGCGCACAGAACAAGAGTGGTATGGTTTTAATAATGAAGCATTAGTGAAGCTCATCATTCAAAAACACACTGGACCAAATTCATCCCTGCTGTAACACTAATGAAATCAGTGGAGTTACATTACACCAGGAATGACTTTGACCTTGACAGAGGGTCCTTCTCAGAGGTTACCGATCTTCAAGATGGGAGAAAGGTTATACTGTTTTGCTAAATATAAGAGCTTGTGTTGCCTACTAATGTCTTTCTAAAAAATATGCTGAGAAGTGAATTGATTTCTTTGCACCACTCTTACCCACAGAAGATGTTGGAAAGACACCGACTCCAGACCTAATCTTTGCTATTAATAATGTGAGGTAGCTATTATTAGAAATTGATGTGGCAGAAGAAGAGTTTCTGGAACTAACTGATAAATAAAAAGTCATCTGTTCTGAAGAAATTTAAGAATTCATAGATTTTAAGGTCAGAAGGGACCATTATGTTTTTCCAGTCTGATATCCTGCATAACACAGGCCATCAAATTCACCAAGTTGTTCCTGCATCACACCCACAGCTTTTGGTTGAATAAGAACTTCTTTTAAAAAGTCATTCCGTCTTGATTTGAAAACTTCAAGTGATGGAGAACCACATCAATAGGTGACCTGTTCCATTGGTAAATTGCCCTCACTGTAAAGCACTGAGCACTATTTCTAATATGAATTTGTCTAGCTTCAGCTTCCAGCCACAGGATCTTTTACATTTTGCAAAATTAAAGAGTTCCATGCTATCAGCAATATTCTCCCCACAGAGGTACTTGTACATTGTGACCAAATTGCCTCCTAACTTTCTCATTGTCAAGCTAAATAGATTGAACTTCTTCTCTCTCTCACTGTTTTCCAGACCTCGAATCCTTCTTGTAGAACCTTTTCCAATTTGTCAACTTTTAAAAAATGTATGCAACACTTTATTCCTGTAATAGTCTTACTAATGCCATGTTGAGTAGTAACAATTAGAGCTGTCAAGTGATTAAAAAATTAATCATGATTAATTGCATGATTAATCACACTGTTAAACAATAATAGAATACCATTTACATATTTTTGATGTTTTCTACATTTTCAAATATAGTGATTTCAATTACAACACAGAATTCAAAGTGAACAGTGCTCACTTTATATTTACTTTTTATTACAAATATTTGTGCTGCAAAAACACAAGAAATAGTATTTTTCAATTCACCTCATACAAGTACTGTAATACAATCTCTTTATCATGAAAGTTGAACTTACAAATGTAGAATTATGTATAAAAAATAACTGCATTCAAAAATAAAACAATGTAAAACTTTTGAGCCTACAAGTCCACTCAGTCCTGCTTCTTGTTCAGTAAGTCACTCAGACAAAAAGTTTGTTTACATTTGCAGGAGATAATGCTGCCCGCTTCTTGTTTATAATGTCACCTGAAAGTGAGAACGGGTGTTCACTTGGCACTCTTGTAGTCAGCATCGGAAGATATTTATGTGCCAGATGCGTTAAAGATTCATATGTCCCTTTATGCTTCAACCACCATTCCAAAGGACATGCGTCCATGCTAATTAGGGGTTCTGCTCGATAACAATCCAAAGCAGAGCGGACCGATGCATGTTCACTTTCATCATCTGAGTCAGATGCCACCAGCAGTAGTTTGATTTTCTTTTTTGATGATTCGGGTTCTGTAGTTTCCACATCAGAGAGTTGTTCTTTTAAGACTTCTGAAAGTATGTTCCACATCTCGTCTCTCTCAGATTTTAGAAAGCACTTCAGATCCTTAAACCTTGGGTCGAGGGCTGTAGCTATCTTTAGAAATCTGACATTAGTACCTTGTTTGTGTTTTGACAAATCTGCAGTGAAAGTGTTCTTAAAACAAACATCATGTGCTGGGTCATCATCTGACACTGCTATAACCTGAACTATATGGCAGAATGCAGGTAAAACAGAGCAGGAGACATACTATTCTCCCCCAAGGAGTTCAGTCACAAATTTAATTAACACATTATTTTTTTAATGAGCGTCATCAACATGGAAGCATGTCCTCTGGAATGGTGGTCGAAGCATGAAGGGGCATACGAATGTTTAGCATATCTGGCATGTAAATACTTTGTAATGCCTGTTACAAAAGTGTCATGGAAACACCTGTTCTCACTTTCAGGTGACATTGTAAATAAGAAGCCAGCAGCATTATCTCCTGTAAATGAAAACAAACTTGTTTGTCTAAGTCCTGGTCTACACTACGAGTTTATGTCAGATTTAGCAGCGTTAAATCGAATTACCCCTATACCGTCTACACAATGAAGCCATTTTTTTTGACATAAAGGGCTCTTAAAACCGATTTCTGTACTCCTCCCCAATAAGGGGATTAGTGCTGAAATCGGCATTGCTGTTTCAAATTAGGGTTAGTGTGGACGCAATTCGAAGGTGTTGGCCTCCAGGAGCTATCCCACAGTGCACCATTGTGACCACTCTGGAAGCACTCTGAACTTGGATGCACTGGCCACGTGTACAGGAAAAGCCCCAGGAACTTTTGAATCTTGCTTCCTGTTTGGTCAGGCAAGCTCATCAGCACAGGTGACCATGCAGAGCTCATCAGCACAGGTGACCAGGCAGTCCCAGAATCAAAAAAGAGCTCCAGCATGGACCCAACAGGAGGTACTGGATCTGATCGCTGTATGGGGAGAGGAATCCATGCTATCAGAACTATGTTCCAAAAGACGAAATGCCAAAACATTTCAAAAAATCTCCGAGGCCATGAGGGACAGAGGCTACAGCAGGAATGCAACACAGTGCCGCGTGAAATTTAAGGAGCTCAGACAAGCATACCAAAAAACCAAAGAATCAAATGGATGCTCCAGGACAGAGCCCCAAACATGCCGCTTCTACGCTGAGCTGCATGCAATTCTAGGGGGAGCCGCCACCACTACCCTACCCCTGTCCGTGGACTCCGATGGTGGGGTACTCTCCGCCATGCCTGAGGATTTTGCAGACGGGGAAGATGAGGAGGAGCTTGGGGAGAGCACACAGCACACCGTTCTCCCCGACAGCCAGGATCTTTTTATCACCCTGACTGAAATACCCTCCCAACCCAACGAAGCTGGAGAAGGGACCTCTGGTGAGAGCACCTTTTTAAATATAATACATGTTATAAAAGCAAGTGTTTTTTAATGATTAAGTAGCCCTGAGGACTCGGGATGCATTTGTGGCCAGTACAGCTACTGCAAAAGTCTGTTAATGTGTCTGGGGATGGAGCAGAAATCCTCCAGGGACATCTCCATGAAGCTCTCCTGGAGGTACTCTAAAAGCCTTTGCAGAAGGTTTCTGGGGAGAGCAGCCTTATTCTGTCCTCCATGGTAGGACACTTTACCATGCTAGTAGCAAGTAATCTGGTATCACTGCATGACAAAGCCTGGCAGCATATGGTCCCGGTGTTTGAGGGCATTCAAGCAACATCTGTTCTTTATCTCTCTGTGTTATCCTCAGGAGAGTGATATCATTCATGATAACCTGGTTGAAATAGGGGAATTTAATTAAGGGGACATTCAGAGGTGGCCGTTCCTACTGCACTGTTTGCCTGTGGCTGAAAAGAAATCCTCCCCGCAGTTAGCCACACGGTGGGAGGGGGGGCCATTGGTGCTGAGCTGTTCGGGTTTGGCTAGCAGGGATCTTCCCTGATACCAGCCACGCGGTGGGGTGAGGGGTAAAGCGATCATCCCAGAGAATTGGATGGCAGGGGGGAGGGGAGTTAGTTTGGTTTCTGCTGCTGCACATTAACAGGAAAACCACAGTACTAAATAGCTAACTCAACGTGCTTTGCTTGGTATGGGAGAGGAGGGTGCTGCTGTTATGAAGGTTGCAGAAGCCAAAAGACTATGGCTTACCATGACCGCCTGCAAACCAAATTCTGTTGCCCGGCACTGCGTGTGTGATCTCTAACACCAAAGCCACAGGCACTCAATATAAGATGCAAAATGCGACCTTGTACCAAAATCACATGTGCTATGTAATGTGAATAGTGTTGTTCACTGTGAAAGAGTATAGCCATTGTTCTGTAAAATGTATCTTTTTAAATACTTCACTCTCTTTTTTTCCTCCAGCAGCTGCAAATGTTTCAAGCCTCTCTCTTCCGTCCCAAAGGCTATCTCAGATAAGGCGGCGAAAAAAATGCACGCCGATGAAAAGTTCTCCGAGCTCATGCAGTCGTCTGGCATTGACAGAGCTCAGCAGAATGTGTGGAGGGACACAAGAGCAGAGTACAGGAAAGTGGCCAATAAACATGAGGAGAGGTGGCGGCAGGAAGATCAGAAGAGGCATGAGGCAATGCTGAGGCTACAGTTGGATCAAACGGACATGCTCCGGTGTCTGGTGGAGGTTCATGAATGGCAGCAGGATCACAGACTGCCGCTGAAGCCCCTGTTTAACTGCCCTCCCTTCTCCCCAAGTTCCATAGCCTCTTCACCCAGATGTCCAAGAACGTGGGGGGGAAGGGGAGGCTCCGGGCACCCAACCGCTCCACCCCAATGGACAGCCCAAGCAACAGAAGGCTGTCATTCAAGAAATTTTAAAGTGGTCTTTTCCTTCCCTCCCACCCTCCTCCCACACCCCACCCGGGCTACCTTGTGAGTTATCTCCCTATTTTTATAACCAATTAATAAAGAATACATGTTTTTTAAACGATAGTGACTTTATTTCCTTTGCAAGCAAGCTGTGATCGAAGGGGGGAGGGCAGGTGGCTTACAGGGAATTTAGAGGCAACAAAGGGGGCGGGTTTTCATCAAGGAGAAACAAACAGAAGTGTCACACAGTACCCTGGCCAGTCATGAAACTGGTTTTCAAAGCTTCTCTGATGTGCAGAGCTTCTTGCTGTGCTCTTCTAACCACCCTGGTGTCTGGCTGTGCATATTCAGTGGCCAGGCGATTTGCATCAACCTCCCACCCCACCATAAATGTCTCCCCCTTGCTCTCACAGAGATTGTAGAGCACACAGCAAGCAGCAATAACAATGGGAATATTGGTTTTGCTGAGGTCTGAGCGAGTCAGCAAACTCGCCAACGACCCTTTAAACGTCCAAATGCACACTCTACCACCATTCTGCACTTGCTCAGCCTATAGTTGAACAGCTCCTTACAACTGTCCAGGGTGCCTGTGTATGGCTTCATGAGCCAGGGGATTAAGGGGTAGGCTGGGTCCCCAAGGATGACTAGAGGCATTTCAACATCCCCAACAGTTATTTTCTGGTCTAGGAAGTAAATCCCTTCCTGCAGCTGTTTAAACAGACCAGAGTTCGTGAAGATGCGAGTGTCATGAACCTTTCCTGGCCATCCCACGTTGATGTTGATGAAACATCCCTTGTGATCCACCAGTGCTTGCAGCACCATTGAAAAGTACCCCTTTCGGTTTATGTACTGGCTGCCCTGGTGGTCCGGTCCCAAGATAGGGATATGCATTCCGTCTATAGCCCCACTACAGTTAGAGACAGTCCCAGACCTGCAACACTATGCGGTCCCCCCACTCTGTGCTTGTTTCCCAGGCCCAGAATCGGCGTTCCATGGCATGAGCCTGTCCCATTAACACCATGATCTCCAAATTGCGGGGAAACATGGTTTTAGAGAAAAGTGTGTTCATGTCCTCATCATCGTGCTGCTGTCACCTCCTCACCTGGTTTTTCAGGTGTTGGTTCTGCATAAACTGCACGATAATGCGCGAGGTGTTTACAATGGTCATAACTGCTGTGGTGAGCTGAATGGGCTCCATGCTTGCTGTGCTATGGCATCTACTTCTGCTCAGGCAATCCAGGGAAAAGGGCGCAAAACGATTGTTTTCCATTGCTCTGGCGGAGGGACGGTTGACTGACGACATTTACCCATAACCACCCGTGACAAATTTTTGGCCGCATCAGGCATTGGGAACTCAGCCCAGAATTCCAATCGGCAGCGGGGACTGCGGGAACTGTGGGATAGCTACCCACAGTGCACACCACTCGGAATGTTGACGCTTGCCATGGTACTGTGGAGGCACACCGCCGAATTAATGTGCTTAGTGTGGATGCATGCACTCGACTTTATACAATCTGTTCCCAAAAATCAACTTCTGTAAAATCAGAGTACTTTCGTAGTGTAGACATGGCCTAAGTAATTGGCTGAACAAGAAGTAGGCCTGAGTGGACTTGTAGGCTCTAAAGTTTTACATTGCTTTGTTTTTGAGAGCAGTTACATAAAAAAAATTTACATTTGTAAGTTGCACTTTCATGATAAAGAAATTGCATTACGGTATTGTATGAGGTGAACTGAAAAATACTATTTATTTTCATCATTTTTACAGTGCAAATATTTGTAATAAAGATAATAATATAAAGTGAGCACTGTACACTTTGTATTCTGTGTTGTAATTGAAATTGATATATTTTAAAATGAAGAAAAATATCCAAAAATATTTAATAAATTTCAATTGGTATTCCATTGTTTAACAGTGTGATTAAAGCTGCGATTAATCACAATTAATTTATTTTAGTTCATCACATGAGTTAACTGCAATTAATCGACAGCACAAATAACAACATTTATAGATTCCATAGATTCACAGATTCCAAGGCCAGACGGGACCATCTAGTTTGACCTCCTGTATAACACAAACCAGAAAACTTCCCCAAAATAATTATTAGAGCAGATCTTTAAGAAAAACATCCAATCTTGATTTAAAAGTTGTCAGTAATGGAGAATCCACCACAACCAATTGGTAAATTGTTCCAATGGTTAATTACTCTCACTGTTAAAATTTTATGCAGTATGCCCATTCTGAGTTTGTCTAGCTTCAACTTCCAGCCATTGCATCATGTTATACCCTTCTCTGCTATATTGAAGAAACCATTATTAAATATTTGTTCCCCATCTAGGTACTTACAGATTGTAATCAAGTCACCCCTTAAAATTCCCTACTTCGATGTTGAGCCCAATGGCAGATGGAATTCAGTGTTGATCAGTGCAATGCAATGTTGATTCTGTGTTGATCAGTGCAAAGTAATGCACATTGGAGGGGAAAATTTGAACGGCTCATATACCTCACAGGGTTAAAAATTAACAGTATCAATCCATCTACAGTATCAACTTACCAAGAAAAAGGGCCTGGGAATAATTGTGAATAGCTCAGTGAAGATTTCTGCTCAATGTGCAGCTATAATCAAAGGGTAGGTCTACACTGCAATGTAGAACTTGGGTTAGTAGAACTTGAGTTAGCAGGCTCAATAGCAAAATCATAGAGCTCCAATGACCCCTTCCCATAGCCAGCTGGGCAAATGTGGAACTTTGTTTCTGAATGGGGAGGAGCTCTCACTGGGATTTGGCATTTGCACCCACAGATCATGCCATGGGTAGCTTGTGAAGCTAATCAGATGGTTAAATAATACCAGAGAATAAGCACAATTAATTCAAAAATATGTCTGTAATACTGGTTCTCTGTACGAGCCATCTTTCAAGTTGGCATAAATTGAAGGTTAAGCTGGCCTGCCCTGTTGTGATCAAAAGCAACCCATGGGCTGCTTAATTTTAATTACAGCGCTTGTGGACCATTTAGGTGCTGCTGTAGATGCTGCCTATGCTGTCTGAAGAAGATGATTAAAGTTGTCAGTCACAGCTTATGAAAGCATAAGTACAGAAGGAACTGATTGATACAGGTTTCTCCCTAATTGAAGCATAAGGAGGATTAAATAATGCAGATGATGTAAATAGATATTTTGGAGCTGTAAAAGCGTTCTGGGTTCCTTTTGTCTGAAAGTCGCTTCATAAATGCCAGTCACTGCTGATTTGTCTGAATGAAAAGGAAGAATGCTTGAAAATGAGGCACTAAAAATACTGCATTTGAGATGTGTGGGTTAGATGTAAAATACTTTTTCCCTTTAACTCAAACTGCCTAGCTCTCCAAATGCAGGGCCAGCCCAAGGCCCTCTGCTCTACAAATGCTTCTCATGGGGGCTGTGCCAAGGATGTGCTGTCAGATCAGCCACACTACTGTGCCCATGCACCACCTGCACACCAGCATGGAGACCAGTTCCACAGTCTGTGCGTGCCTGGTGTGGAAGGGCACGTTATAGATGTGATGGGGTGGGTTATCCAGCAGTAAGCCATGGGAGGGGCCACAGATCTTCATTTATGCAGCTGCTATATCCCATACAACTCACAGGAGGGGCTGCGACTGCTACTCCAGCCCTGCACCCTAGCCTCAGTTAGAGAGATGGGGAGAATTTCATTCCCCCCCATCCCTCATCTACAGTGAGCCTGCATAGGCATGTTCTCTGTGAGCAGAAAGCTTTTCACCTTGGGTGTATAAGTGCTCAATGTGAGTAAAGGCCACAAAATCTGTTCTTCAGCAGTATGTTTACATCAGCCATTTTAAATTGATTATAAAAATGAATCTGTTACGAACTATGTGTAGTTGAGATAGAAGAGTAATGAACAGTGTTTTAACATTAGGGGTCTGTTTGTTTTTTTAAAGCTAGATGCTTGGCTTGTTCTGTGGAATAAGTGACATTTCATCGTTATTAGGTAGCACCCCAAAGGGACCAGACAATGTTGCGTGTTTCTAGGCAAGAAGAGGAACATTTTTATTATACTTTCTGCACACTGGGCTTCCTCACAAACCCCAGAGACCATCAGATAATAAGCAGCAATAACTCAGAATCCAAATTATTCTTATTGTAAATGTTAATGTCACTTTATGAATGAACCATATGCTACAAAGAAATGAACAGCTCCATGCTGGATGTTATCAAATAACCTGCTCTTAGATCTTCAAAGAGGGCATTTTGAGCAAGGTCAGCTGACCTAGGGGAGCCAGGAGGGCTAGTGCTCCTGCCAATGGAAATATTGGTGGGGGGACCTGCTGTATGTTTCTGCTCTCCCCACTGTTTCCCTCTCCCACACTCTCTCATGGAGGTGAAAGCAGGACCCAGCTGTTTCCACCCTCGTATCCAAGTACAGGGGAGCAGAGGCGAGAGCAGGACCCAGGGGAGAGGCCACCATGGTGCAGGACATTGGGTCGGCTGCCAGGGAGCAGGCAGGAACAGCTTTCCACTCCCCACCCTCCAGCCACTATGGGTCCCAGCAGAAAAACCCAGCCCAGGAGCACATGTGCCAGTCACCAGTGTGGCATGGGACACAGGACACTGGCACCGGAGTGGGGGGGTGTCACTGGTGTCCAGGGTGCCAGCTGCCATGGGTGGAGGGAAGCACTGGGCACCAGCTGCCCAGGAACTGCAGGGATGCCCCTTCCCAGACTGGAGGCACCATCAGGGGGCGGAGTAGGTTCCATGGAGGTGAGGGGAACGTTCACAGTTAAGATTCATGTAGGCTTTTGCAGATGCAAGCCCAGCTGAGCTCAGGGCCCTATTGTGATAAGCACTGAACACACACGCAGAGTATGAGTCTTCAGTCTAAACAGACAACTGAATATTAAAAGCTATTTTTATTTTTCTCCTCTGATCCCCTTAGGTTTATCCCTGCTGAATCAGCCAGCTCCCATACCAGGGTTTGGTCTATGTTGAGGCATCATAGTGGAGGGGGAGTTAGGCAGTTGTGAGGAGATGGATATTCTACAGTCAAAAGGATGGAATTAAAGTAACTTCTGGATAAAAATTTACTTGGTCAAGGCCTCCCACTTACTGTGACCCTTAGAGGAATTTATTCAGCTAGTCAACCCAGATTTGCAAAGTTGCTTGTGTTTGGTCCTTTACCTTCACAGGTCACCTTTAAAAGATTTAGCAAAAGTAGCAAAACATGAAGCACATCATAAATTGATGAGAACTAGTTCTAAGAAAAACAAGATGATAAATGTTTAAACAATACATAGACAGCAGTAAATGAAGCATTCTGCTTTTGTGCCACAAAACTGAAATTTGCATTCCTGCCTTTTCCCTACTGGCCAAAGTGATTCTGGGGAATTAAATAAGCAGTTTCAGATCCAAAAACCAGATCGTTATCATAGCTTGCATCTGCTACTGTACAGGAGCAAACATTAACTGAGTGTTTTAGCCAGTCAGAGCATGAATCACCATTACGTAAGGCTTCTCATCAGTGTTGAAAGGATTTAGAGTAGAGGGATACACCAAAGGTGGACCTTGACGTATTAATAAAATATTCTTTGCTACTCTGACATAGGAGGTTCCAGAAACAAGAAAGTTATTTTTCCCATGTATTTTAAGCAAATCTTTGGCAGCACTTTCCTTGTAGAAGATGTTTTGGGGGCAGAATATTGACAGTACTGGGGTATTGTTTGTCATCAGATGTTGGCTGTATGTGTGTATTCTCCCTGCGTGCTGCACTGGCTCTGACCAGATAGCCCATACAGCAGGCTCTGATTGAACTGCCCACAGAGACCACGAGACTTGGTTTAGTAGCGAAGGCATCCAGTCTGGTTTATTGCCAATGAAGCACAGTCCTAGCTCCCCAGATCAATGTCTACGGTTACACTAGCACATGTAAGCCCATGACAATGGACGCAGTTCATTGAATGGCAGGACTTTCAAGTCCCCTCCAATCTGGCCAAAGACACTCCCTCTGAGACTCTGGCCTGTCAGTCACATGCCTAGGGCCCAATCAATCAGAGTTAGGTGCCCAGGCCCAGATCCACAAAGGGATTTAGGCATCTTAGGACCAGTTTTAGGCCTTACTGCAATCTGCAAAACCCCCACTCAGCTGCCACCTAACACTAAATTCACTCACTGCCTAAATTTTTGAACTAACCACTGGACTATGGAATATTCTCTCAGTCTCTCTTGTTGAAGCCATTGAACCAGAGATCTCCCACATCCTGGGTGTGCACCCTAACCACTAAGCTAAAGATTATAAGCAAGGCTTCCTCCTCTTTCCACGCCCTCTGGCCATTTTATGTGGAATAAGGCAGGTACCTAAGCTATTTCACACAAAAATACCTTAGGTGCATAAGCTACCTGACTCCAGGAGCAGGGTTCCCAGCTATAGATCAGAAGCAGAGATGGGAGCCTCTCTATAGCCTGAACTTAGGTGTCAAACTCCCTGTGAGGGGCAGGACTTAGGACATACCCCTATTGTTGGCATCTCCTATTGGCTAGCTTAGCCAGCTGCCCACCTAGTGTGCTGGCTTTTGTGGATCCATTCTTAGGCACCTCGCTCTCCCCATGTATAAGGAGGCTAGGCACCTAACTAAAGCTTTGTGGATCCCAGTGATTTTCAAGGCCACGAAAAGTTCAGCATTGCAACACTGAACATTAGAATACCTAAGTTCCTTTGTGAATCTGGGGCTTCAAAGGTGACTGGTACACCGTACAAACAGTTGAAGCGATCATGTCTTGACTTCAAGTTATTTTGAAAGCAAACCAAAGACTGCGTCATACCTAACTCAACATGGAAAGTGCAAAATCCTGCATCTTCAAATTCTCTTTAAGTAGATCTATATTCAAGTGACTTCTATAGTCCAGCTGGACTGCATCTCTCAAGATTCACCACAGTGTCTCCCTGGGCCTCAGCCACTGAAGTACATGAGTAGCAGCTTAGGTATCTACCCAAGGAGAAAAAAATCTTTCCACTTCATGTCAACAAACCAAAATGAAATCATTTTGATTTTCTCAATGGAAAATTCTACCAAAGTTGATTTTTTTCCCCCCATGGAAGTATTCAATTTCAGTGAAACCCTGACTCATCATAGTCACAGGTTTAAATGGTTTAGGTTTTTGTTATTTCAGTTCTAACATTCCTTGGTATAAATATATCATAGCAACCTTCAACTAAACTTAAGTAACTAACTTTTTTGGCTTTTTTTTTTTTTTAAGAAAAAAAGGTGAGGGAGGGGACAGTGTATTTTAGGAACTTCATAGGGTCTCTAGCTCCCCATGCTTCTTCCTACGTTGTGGAGCATAGCAGTTCCCTATGTCCCTGGCTCCTCCTAGCTCACACTACTCTGCTTAGCTCATCATCTCTATAAGACAACTGGCAAAGATCATGCACACTCTATCTGTAAAAAAAAACAAGGCGTACTTGTGGCACCTTAGAGACTAACAAATTTATTTGGGCATAAGCTTTCATGGGCTAAACCCACTTCATTGGATGCATGCAGTGGAAAATACAGTAGGAAGATATATATATATACACACAGAGAACATGAAACAATGGGTGTTGCCATACCAACTGTAACAAGACCCATCAATTAAGGTGAGCTATTATCAGCAGGAGGAAAAAAACCTTTTGTAGTGATAATCAGGATGGCCCATTTCAAACAGTTGACAAGAAGGTGCCAGTAACAGTGGGGGGGGCTTGAAATTAGCATGAGGAAATAGTTTTTACTTTGTGTAATGACCCATCCACTCCCAGTCTTTATTCAAGCCTAATTTAATGGTGTCCAGTTTGCAAATTAATTCCAATTCTGCCGTTTCTCGTTGCAGTCTGTTTTTCAAGTTTTTTTGTTGGAGAATTGCAACTTTTAGGTCTGAAATTGAGTGATTAGGAAGGTTGAAGTGTTCTCCAACTGGTCTTTGAATGTTATAATTCTTGATGTCTGACTTGTGTCCATTTATTCTTTTGTGTAGAGATTGTCCAATTTGGCCAATGTACATGGCAGAGGGGATTGTTGGCACATGATGGCATATATCACATTGATAGGTGTGCAGGTGAACGAGCATCTTATGGTGTGGCTGATGTGATTAGATCCTATGATGGTGTCCCTTAAATAAATATGTGGACAGAGTTGGCAATGGGCTTTGTTGCAAGCATAGATTCCTGGGTTAGTGTTTTTGTTGTGTGGTGTGTGGTTGCTGGTGAGTATTTGCTTCAGGTTGGGGGGCTGTCTGTAAGCGAGGACTGGCCTGTCTTCCAAGATCTGTGAGAGTGACGGATCGTCCTTCAGGATAAGTTGTAGACCCTTGATGATGCGCTGGAGAGGTTTTAGTTGGGGGCTGAAGGTGACGGCTAGTGGTGGCATTCTGTTACTTTCTTTGTTGGGCCTGTCTTGGAGTAGGTCCTTTTGGATCCTCTGTGCTGAAAGTTGTTACTTAAATTTAGTCCAGATTTTTCAGAGTTGGGTGCCTAAAATCAGGCACCCTAAATCCATGTTTAGGAACTGGAATGAATCCACCTGATTCTCAAAAGTGTTAGGCATTCACACCTGCTGTTGCCTTTATTATTATTATTATTATGGAATGGCTACAAACAGATACAGAGGACTGCATACCTCATTGACAACCAGCAGTGCTAGAAATAAAAACATTTGTTTCCAAAACAATTGTGAAATACAACTATTATTAAAGGGGAAAATGAAAATGACCAAACAAGTTCCAGATTTTTTCATGTTTTTTTTAGCCAAAACTTTCCATTTTAAGAAATTCACTGCATCTGATTCCTACCCATTCTTAGAATCCTGAGAGACAAGTAGACATCATCATCGCCAGAGAATTCTCATTAATTATGGAAGCAACCGTTCACATTTCCATAATTGTTACAGCAGAGCACCAGCTTTGCTAGAGTTTAGGTTGAGAAATATCTTTCTGTTTAAAGGCTGACTTGTCTAATTGCTCTAAAATTTTCATGCTTAAATTGTCTTGAAAGTTTCTGTGCCTCAGGGGGTTGTACTGGTGAGCCAAATTTGGGGTTATTTGACCAAGGGATTCCCAAAATATAACCCCCTGGGGGCAGGGGGGAAACAACATTGTACAAAATCAGCTGGTTCTTAGAAATTTTTTTGTACACATATGGGGCTCAACCTATGGCTCTGATTTGTTCCCCAAACTGATCTCAGCTAGTGAATGACATGCACTGCCCCTTTGGGGAAGCAACGTTGAAACTGGTATTAATAGAAGAATTTGGCTCTCAAGCATGATATGTGCCAAACAGTCATGCACCAAAAACAATGAAATGTGCATGTGCAGCAGGATTAGATAAGAGAGTTTCAAAGTAATTTGGTGGCTCCTGGGGACTTACTGTGGTCAATGAACCTGAATTATACCTGTACCCCCATCATAAGCATATTCACCCCACACTAGTAAGCTGCAGCTTGTGAGTGTATACACAGTCCCAGAGGGGGCCAGACAGCAAGGTTCAGCTTCTTACGTGCTAATGGCTTCTAAAGTGCTAATGTGATAGGATGGGGTGGGGGGGGGGCCTAGCTGGAAATGTTGGCAGCGAAGTGCTAGATGCTGTGGGGAAAGCTCGGGCAGGTGAGTGGAGAAGGAGTGAGATACACCAGTCTTCTCTTACATGCTCCTGTAATCAAGATTTAAAAGATTTTTGGGACATAGACCATGTCTGATTTCTCTTCCTGCCCTGTCAGCAACTCCACCCTCCACAGATTTCAAAGAATGACCATTATCGCCATTCGTCTGTACAGAAGTGGGAAGGACCACTTAGGAATCACATAGCCTTCACCTTTAGTTAGCCCGTAGCCGTGCCTCAGCTGCAAACCTACAACTACAACTGCCTAAGAACACTAACTCTTAGACAAACATTGCGCTGTTTAAACAAAACAACAAAACCCACACGCATACAGACAAAAAACTAAACCAAAACAAAAGACAACTTGTTAACACAGAGCTACTGTTTCCTGGAGACATCTCATTCCTTTCAAAGATGTCAAGCTCAGCAAAACTCAAACCTCTGAAAAAAATCAGGAAATACGGAGTTACAGTACACACAAACCTTAACTCTGCCCTCTTCGAGTGATGATCAAACACACCCTTAGCGCACACACACTCTGCCTTTCCAAATCACACAAGAGACTCAGGGAACGGGGTACATTACAACTGTAGCACAAAGTCAAATGCCGTCTTTTTGCTAAGGCAAAATTTGTTGTTCAGTAAACTCTACTGAACAGGACCTACCACTGGGCAATCTTAACTGCCAAGTTTTTGTCGGTGACTCTATAGTTCGGGTGAGTTATGTTTTCCACCTGAAGTAGGGTTCAACAAATTTGTGTATAAAGACGATAGTATAGTCCCCCAAATTACAGCACTTATTCTTCCAGTTAAGGTTGTGTGAGTGCCCTAAATAACTGTGCATTTTCATCCACATGTAACATGTTTTAAATTTAATCCTCACTCTGAGTTTCCTGGGTTTATAACATTTGGTTTGGGGACAACTGCAACATCTTTGTAATGTATTTTCCTCTAAATTATTGATATGTACTCTCAACCTTAACTCTAATGTAATGTTTTTGTCTGAGAATATTAAAAGGGGGTATACCCATATTAAATTCTTTCCTGGAGACAGACTGTAGCTGTGCCTCAGTGGGTCACAACTGAGAATGCCAAATTTAGGGCAAACATCCCAAAACCGGTGGTTACCCTTCCATAAGATATACCAAACCAACAACAAAAGTAAACTTTTGTTTCACCACACTGGCTAACAAGAAGTCATAAAAGCAGTTTCCTTAGGCATTCCAGTTTTTATATCACCACCAAAAACACTGGATTTTGAGATGAGTGGTTCTTTAAAACCAATCTCTTCAAATAACAGGTTCTTCTGATCCCAAAGAACCACCCACACACCAAGATCAATACAGAACTTAGAGCTTTCCCCAAAATCACACTGATGCCAATCCTTTAGTATCTAAAATCTAAAGGTTTATTTATAAAGCGAACGAAAGGTGAGAGTTAAAATTAGTTAAAGGAATCAAATACATACAGTAATTGCAAAGTTCTTGGTTCAGGCTTATAGCAGTTATGGAATAAACTGCTGGCTTGATAAATTTCTGGTTGCTTCCAGATCATTGGAAGGTCCTCAATTCCTTGGTTAGAATGCTTCCATTAATGTAAGTTCATAGTCCAGAAGCTGGAGCAGAAAAGAGGCAAAATGGAGGGGTTTCCAGGACCTTCTATACCTTCTGTCCTGTGGAGGGAATCCCATTGTTCTTACTGTGGAAAATTTACAGATAAAAGATAGGGTTTGGAATCACCTGGGCAAGTCACATGTCCGTGAGCAATTTCGCTCAGTCATTGCAGGAAGCCATTCCCAATGCTTTAGATGGAACGTTCACAGAAAAGTCCATTCAGTTTAAGATGGGTATCTCCAATGATTCATTGTGAGTTAAGAGTCCTTTTGTTGGGCCACTCAATTTGAATAGTCCCTTCAAGATGTGCTGGCTAACTACCTTGTGGGCGTTACCCAGGAGCAAACATTTGAAATTCAGGTATACAGCCAACATTTATAACTTTAAATACAAAAATGATACATGAATACAACTACCATAATCATAACCAGCAAATCATAACCTTTTCATAGAAATGTTACATGACACATTTTGTACAAGTTTTGTTGCAAATATATAACAGTGGTTGCAAAAATTATCTATACGTTCATATTTTAATTAGATAACTTCACACACCCTAAGAATAAATATGGCCAGTTAAGAGATGAACATACCCAGTTTGCAATTGGTTGATTCGTTATATTAGACTGATAATCACTGCCTGTAGTAAAACAATGTACTTTATTTCACAAGCAGCAGTTATTCCAGAAATGGTTTTAGATCAATGCTCTTTACCTGCATTGTAACAAATCTATATGTTCTTTATTTGCATTGTAATAACTAAACAAATTACATGAATTATTAACATATATACTATACTAAACAATTCAGGTAAAGAACATAAGAACACTTTACTAGATGTCCAAAAAGCCATAATCCCACAATCAATGAAGGCCATACTGGTCAAAAAACCTTTCATTCAAGAGTTTTCAAGACCTGGCTGAGGAGCTCAGTGAACTGTTAAAATGAATTTTCAATACATCTTGGAGCACTGGGGAAGTTCCAGAAGTCTGGAAGACAGCTAATGTTGTGCTAATATTTAAAAACGGGATGACCTGGGTGACTATATGTCCATCAGTCTGACATTGTTAATCAAGTCCTATGGCAACCTATCCATTATCTTCCCTGGGAACAAAGAATTAAAGGAGGATAATATAAATAATGCCAGTCAACATGGGTCTAAGGAAAATAGATCCGGTCAAGCTAACCGGATATATTTTTTAACAGATGACAACAGGGATGGCCTTACCATGAGGCGAACTGAGGCAGCTGCTTCAGGTGCCAGACTGTGTGTGGGGAGTGCCACTAGGACCCAGAGTGTAGAAAATTGTGTCTGCTGCTGGTACATATGTATTCTTTCTGCTCTAGATGCACAGAGATGGTGGAGTGCTGTACTGGAGGAAGGAGGGCACAAGAGACATAACAGGCAGGCAGGAGAAAAGGTGAGAGGGAATAACAAAGCAGCAGGAGCTGCAGGGAGAGAGAGGAGGAGGAGCCTCTTATGTACCTCTCTAGCACCCTCAGGAGCCTGGACTGATTAACACCAGCCTCTCAGGGAGCTTCCTGTTTCCTGCTGCTTCCCTGAACCCACTTGAGGAGAACAGACAGTCAACTGAAGTAGTAGGAGCCAGTTAGGCCCTTAAGACGCTGGTATCTTCCCTCACTCAGGCCCTGCTACCAATTGTCCCCTTCAACTGAGTGTTGAGAGCCACTATAGCTAGCACAGAACAGCAGTCATGAGTGAAAGAAGAAAACGCCCCTCTGGGGCAGCATTCAGAAAAAGAAGAAGCAAAGGAATCTTTTCTATCTAAGCAGGAAGGAGCTCTCCTGACAGACATAGACACAAATGTTCACGGTGAGCCTTCTGACCGCAGTGAGGATGTGAGTGGTGAGGAGATGCCTAATCTTCCAGTCAGTCAGAGTGCCGGTGACCTGGCAGCTACTGCAGCATCCATATCTCCAGCTCAAATGGATGTAACCAGGCACATTCCTGAAGAAAAGTGTAGATCAGAGAAGAGTGTGGTGGAGGCGCAAGAACCAACTGCTGCTGAGTTTAGTTCCTTAAGTCTAGATGATCCAGGACTGTGGACCCCCTGGAGCAGTAGCCTGAGGAACTTCCTTGTTCTGCATGGGCCACAGCAAGTGAAAAACTTCATGTTCTCCAAAGACAATGAAAATAGAAGTTTCCATCCAACACATTACTGGCGTGAAATCACCAATGGTGACAAAGTGGAGAAGCCATGGCTTATGTACTCAAAAACCCAGAATGCTGCATACTGGTTTTGTTGCAAACTCTTTCAGTCTAATGTTCCAGCCACATTGGGTTCTACAGGAACAAAGGACTGGAAAAATCTGGCTAGAAATCTGGCATGCCATGAGAAGGCAGGAAATCACCAGAGAGCATTCCATAGGTGAAAAGAGCTTGAGATGAGACTAAGGTTAAAGGCCACCTTAGATGATCAGCATCAAGATAAGATTGTATCAGAGTCTCTTTACTGGCAAAATATTCTGAAGAGGCTCATTGCCATTGTGAGAATGCTTGCTACCCAAAATCTAGCACTGTGTGGCACTTCAGATCAGCTGTATGTACCAAACAATGGAAACTTCCTTAAAATTGTGGAGCTGATGGCTCAGAAGAGTCACCACCCAAGAAATGTACACACACCACTACCTTGGAAAAACAATTCACAATGAGATCATACAGTTACTGGCAACAAAAGTCAAACAGAAGATTGTGGCAGATCTGAAGTCAGCAAGATATTACTCTGTTATTCTGGACTATACACCTGGAACAAATGACTTTAATGATGTATTTTGTAACAACAGAACCTAGTGAAAATGTCCCTGCAATGGTGACTGTCAGAGAGCATTTTCTAGAATTTATGGACATTGATGATACCAGAGGAGCTGGTATGACAAATGTGCTTCTTAAAAAGCTGGAAGATATGGGAATTGCAATAGCCGACATGAGAGGTCAGGGCTACGATAATGGTGCCAACATGAGAGGAAAGAACAGAGGAGTGCAGACATGGATCCGAGAGTTAAACCCTGGAGCTTTTTTTGTCTCATGCAGTTCTCATTCATTGAACTTGGTGGTCAGTGATGCAGCATCAGCTTCTAGTGAGGCTGCTGAATTTTTTAATGTAATTCAAAGCATCTATGTATTTTTCTCTGCATCAACTCATCGATGGCAAATTTTGAAGCAACATCCTCTCTGACACTGAAAACACTGAGTGCCACACAATGGGAAGTCAAGTGGAGGCGATAAAGCCTATCAAACACCAAATTGGGAAGATAGATGATGCCATAGTTGCCATTATGGAGGATAATGCTATGACAGGAACTGTTCATGGGAGAACAGTGGCAGAGGGAAATGGAATCACCAGAAACATACATAACTTCAAATTTCTGTGTGGCTTAGTGTTGTGGCATGACATACTGTTTGAAATAAATGTTATAAGCAAGAGACTCCAAGGTGTTGACCTTGAGATATCTGGAGCAATGGAACAACTGGACAAAGCAAAGTCATACCGACAGGCTTACCGGTCAGATGAGGGATTTCAAAATGTTCTGAAGTTGGCAGAGGAACTTCACACTGAAGCTATTTTCCCACCCATTCAAGAATACAGGAATCACAGAAGTAGACGACATTTTGATTACAAGTCAGGGGATAATCCCATAAGAGACCCCAAACAACAATTCAAAGTTGAATTCTTTAACCAAGAGCTGGATTGTGCAATACAATCAGTTGAAGAATGTTTCATGCAGGTCAAGGAACACAGCAGTATATTTGGGATGTTGTATGATATTCCAAAACTCCTCACTATACTCCTCACTATATCTGAAGAAGACCTACACCAGCAATGCAGGGCACTAGAGACAGTGGTGACATGTGTGATATTGATGCGAGTGATTTAGGTGATGAACTGAAAGTCCTTTCAAGATACATTTCAGCAGGATCAGCGCCAAAGGCTGTTCTGGAATATATGTACACAAATAAAGTTTGGTTAATAAAATGTATGTAACATACTTGGACTTATGTAAGGCATTTGACTTGGTACCTAAGTTCCCTCTCAGCTGCGCAGCCACCCCGTCCCACACTCAAACTCCCTCCCAGAGCCCACAACCCTCACGCTCCTCCCATACCCAAACTCCTTCCCAGAGCCTGCACCCCTCACCCCCTCCTGCACCCAAATTTCCTGCCCCAGCCTGGCGAAAGTGAGTGAGGGTGGGAGAGAGAGCAAGCGATGGAGGGAGGGAATGGAGTGGGGGCGTGGCCTGGGGAAAGGGCAAGGGCTGAGCAGGGGCAGCCTTGTGAGTCTCTGAAAATTTTTAAACCAAAATGGGTGTCCTCAGATTGCTAAAGTTTGAGAACCCCTGCTCTAGTTCAAAAGGAATTATTTTAGGGAAGTTCTATGGCCAGTGTTATAGAAAAGATCAGACTAGATAATCACAATGGTCTGACCATCTGGTCTTTGAATCTATGCAGAAATTCAGGTTTAGAAGCAAATATCCTGCCATCTGCAACATGAAGTTGTTAACTCTTTACTTTCACAATGGGCAGGCTGGAATATGTTCCTATTTTTCTTCCCTTTATAGCAGAGGTGGGCAAACTACGGCCCGCGGGCCACATCTGGCCTGCAGGACTGTCCTGCCTGGCCCTTAAGCTCTCGGCCCGGGAGGCTAGCCCCCCGGCCCCTCTCCCACTGCCCCTCCTCCCCCACTGCCTCAGCTCGCCACACTGCCAGTGCTCTGGCCCGCCGCTTCTGCCGGGCAGCGCAGTGGCATGGCTGGCTCCAGCCAGGCGGCAGGGCTGCAAGCTCCTGCTGCTGCTCTGAGTGGCAAGGGGAGTGGGGCGGGAGGGTTGGATAAGGAGCAGGGGGTTCCGGGGAGCAGTCAGGAGACAGGGGGGTTGGTTAGGGGCTGGAGTCCTGGGGAGGTTAGGGGTAGGGGGTCCTGGGAGGGGGCAGTCAGGGGATAAGGAGCACAGGGGGGTTAGATGGGTCAGGGGTTCTGAGGGGGGCAAGCAGGGGACAGGAAGTGGGAGGGGATGGATAGGGGGTGGAGGCCAGGCTGTTTGGGGAGGCACAGCCTTCCCTACCCAGCCCCTCCATACAGTTTCGCAACCCCGATGTGGCCCTCGGGCCAAGAAGTTTGCCCACCCCTGCTTTATAGGGTCAGTTTGTCCCTGGCAGTAGTCTGGATGTGCAGGATGGGCAGGGGAGGGTGCAATGAGTCTTCTCCATATGCCATGGAAGGGTCCAGGACAATGGTAGCCCTGTGAACAGGAGAGCATTGGCGCTGCTTCCTCCATGTGTGGACAGGGGCCACACACACACAAAAATCACTCTAAATGGGGTGGGGAGGAGGCACAATCTTAGCCCGCTCACCCAGCACACCAGAGCCAGCTGAGAACTCCAGGGAGCACAGGCTTCCCTGTCCCAAAGGATGACACAGTTTGTACCCTCCCACAGCATGCTCGGGGCCCAGGGCTTCCTTTAGGACCCCCTTTAGGTGTTCACACTGCCTCCTGTTCAGGACTGCAGCTAAATGCCGCAACCTGGCTTTTACAGCGTATCTATATTTCATGCTGGGGGGTGGGATTCCCAGCTTGAGGAGACATACACTAGGGCTGATTAAGCTAGCGTGCTAAAAATAGAGTGTAGGGGTGGCAATATGAGCAGTGAAAGGGGCTAGCAACCCTGAATACCTGCCAGTCAGAAACCCTCCGTACCCCTCAATGACAGCTAGTGCAGCTATGTCTCCTTGCAGCTGGGAATCACACCCCCAGCTCCATGAGCAGGCATATGTTTAGTGAGTAGCTCTTTGCTAACAATCCGGGTGTTTAACAGAAGCACAAATGAGTTCCCATCTCCTTTATCTCTGAGAACTCAGACTACTGCCTTCTGATTCTCATTATGCAATAAAGTTGCATTATTCATACATAGTTATCTCAGCAATCTGACATCTTACTCTCCACCTCAACTGTTCTTCCATCATGGTAATTAACAGTCAAGCCATCAGGACATCTTATATTTGCATGATGGCCCCCAAGGGCTGGAAGTAATTAGTTCAACATAAAACTACTACAAATATTGCAAAACAGAAGGAGAGACAGATTATCTTTAAGAAAGGAAAGGGTAATGCCAATTAAGTTTTATATTTCTTCCTTTCCAGCAGTGTTTGCAAATTTTTACTCTCCCTTTACCAATAATTATTTCGTTTATGAAAGGCTTCATATTCTGCTCATATAAGGAAGTGAGGCAAGATTGGACCCTTGGGTTAGGCTCCTAAATCTCTTTATGATCCTTGGTAAATAAATGACCGGAGTGCCCAGCAGTCCAATTGAAATCCTGGGGAGCTGGTAGATGCCTGGCACTTTTGAAAATCAGATTTATTTATTGAGATCATAAAGACATAGAAGCCTAATGTGAGCTCCTGTTTTTTCTTGGTCTCCGTGTTTAAGAAATTGTGGTTAAAAGGGTAGAACTGCAAGAATTCTTGGAACCAACTACTTTGCAAATAAGTTGGCTCTTTAGTTCTTAAAAGCTCCTCAGACTGATGAGCACAAAGAAAGCTTCCATGAAATTATTTCCTGATACCATACATTAAAATATTCCATCACTTGTTCTGATGCTGCATTCAGCTGAGGCACTCTAGCTACTACCACTTTTTCCTGGGAGTACTCAAGCTTTGGTGTTAGGGGGCTTATTCCTTCACCCACTTACTTCCCTGGTCCTTCTCGTATGAACAGAGAGCAACAATACCCGAAGTCCAAAGGTGCAAACAATTCGATGTTTATTGGGGTGAACTTCCAGCAAGCATGATTCCAGTTTCCTTCCTTAGTGTCCCCACTTCTGACACCACAGAGCCTTACCTGTGTCCCTGTTCCCATTCCTGCCCTTAGCCAAACATGATTCCAATTTCCCCACCCCCATTCCCTGTTCCCATTTCACACACACACACACACACACACACTTCCTGATTGACCGCGGATTATATAGTAAAACTTGAGTTCTGCTTAGCTATACCTTAACCAAGCATTTTCCCGAAATTTAACTAACCAATCCTAACATATTGTAACATGATTATGTAACCAATTATATCCCATCACCTTAATTAGTTTACACCCAGCAAAATTAATTATACAGCAGACAGGAACAATCACAGAACCAGACAGAGATTATACAGACAAACAATAGAAAAGTGAAAAGAAAAGGAGTACTTGTGGCACCTTAGAGACTAACCAATTTATTTGAGCATAAGCTTTCGTGAGCTACAGCTCACTTCATCACTGCATCCGATGAAGTGAGTTGTAGCTCACGAAAACTTATGCTCAAATAAATTGGTTAGTCTCTAAGGTGCCACAAGTACTCCTTTTCTTTTTGCAAATACAGACTAACATGGCTGTTACTCTGAAACCTGTCAATAGAAAAGTGGAAACTATAATGAAAAAACAATACAGAAGTGAGGATTTCACATCCCAGCTATTGATAAGTAAGTTCTTGCCAGACAAGATGCTATCAAACTAAGTTTCCTTTTACATTTTCTAGGCACTTCTCTTTCTCTGCAGGTGATAGGCACTATCAGGACAGGATTGTATTCCTAACAGCCCAGTAGCACCTTCTTTCAATGTGACTACTTTGGAATCTGAGGTGGTGACCGGTTGCTTCCCAGCTTATGGCTGCCTCTGTTGCTTAGCCAAAGGTCTTAGCCTAAGAACAGGGCCTCAGACTGTCACAGTAAGAGAAAGACTTTTAAGAACTAAAGAGCCAACTTACACTGGCAGACAGTGATTTTGATTCTTTCTTTTATACCTCTAACTAGCCAAGTGATAAGAATTCACCTAAATTCTTAGAGTATAGGCCTTTACAGACAGGCCTGAATATCTATATCCTAACATTTGGAAACTTGGAAAATTTATTTGAATAGTGGATGGTTTAGTGGCCTACACATTGGGTGTGAAATATCTGGACTTCTTGTAACGAGAAGTTTGGATTCCAGAATGGTCATCTCAGCCCTTCCTCTTTCCAAGACAGGTAAACTGAGTGAGTTCCCCCACCCCCAACCCCCCAAAAAAGCCTAAACTTTCAAAGTTCTATGTAGGCATTAAAGATCTATGGTGCATTTTGTAGGGGTAAGCACTGTCCTGGTGTCCTGGCCTGAATATCTCCTCCCTGCTCACTGTTGTACAGCATATTGAGAGACTTTTGGATGGAGGCTCCTGCTTCCTTGTCCTTCTGCATCTCTAGCTTCCAGATGGCTGATACTTCCTTCCCTTGCTGTCCCTTCCAGCCAATCACCACCCTCCCCTGCCTCAGCTTCTTTTCTTCCAGATACAGCACCAGCTGCTATGGGAAAAGGTGTGCACGTAATCCAAGGCTAAGGGGTGTTCACGGGTGGCACTGCCCCTTTGGTAGGGAGCAGGGCCTGTGCACCTGTGACTGGTCAGCTGATCCCAGATGAGCTCTCACTGCCTGCTCCCTAGGAATAGAGAGCCCTGGAGAAAGAGAGGACTGCCCAAGTCTCCTGGGAGGGGAGGGAGTGACAAGAGGAGCAGGAAGACTGCCGAGTCATCTGGGAGGGGAAGCAAAAGGTAACTGAAGGGGGAGAGGGAAGAGCCCTGTGAGCTATCGCCCAGTGTGAGTTGAGAAACTGTGATTTTGTTGATTTGATCCAAGTTTGGACAGTAAAGCTGCATGAAAGACTGTGGGTGTAGCAGTGAATCCTTAGCACGTTGGGGAGAAGCCCTACCTTGTTCCTGTGTCATTAAACCCTTCACGAGCGCCATCTGCAGGTGGATATCCACAGAGGCCAGGTCCCCACAGCTACCATCATCTCCTCACGGGTGCAAACATCCTGCAGCTGGTGGTGGCAGGGGAATCCTTAGCATGTTGGGGAGAAGCCCTACCTTGTGACACAGGCTGGAGGCCACTGGGAGCTGCAGGTGGCTGTGCCTGTGGGTGGTCAATGTAAACACTGTCTCGTGGCCCACCAGCAGATTACCCTGATGGGCCGCATGCAGCCCGTGGGCTGGAGGTTGCCCACCACTGCCCTAGAGAATCATCCATTCCCTTCCCCTGGAGGGCATCCCAGCTAAGATGAGGGAAAGAGGCTCACACACCAGTTTGAAAAGGCACACGCCTGCCTGCTTAAAGATGGCCTGAAAGATGCTCAAAAAACATGCACCGCTGTCTCTTGCCAATGGGCCAACCTCCCAAACAATAATTCACCATGAAAGAGACTCAGTTGTGAGACAAACTAGACACTGAGTGGGAATGTTCTTTGTTAGGAATAAGAAACCATCATGTTTAGGTCTGCATCACTGGGGCTTCTCTTCGCTGGGAAAAAGAAACCAGCATACTAAAGCCAGGAGGGTAGTGGGGGAGGGTGACAGGTTGGATCACAGAAACCCGCTTGGGGCTGCCAACTGATGTGCCAAGACTACTTCTACCCCTGCTTTCCCTGCCAGCCTGGGATTCCAGCACTCCATCTTGTTGAGCCAGACACGCCCAGTCTGCTCCAACACAGACCCAGGGTCTGAACCACTTGCCCCAAAGCTGCAGACTTAACTGAAAGCAGCTTAAGAAATGTTCCTGTCTTTGACATTCAGATGCCCAACTCTCCATGGGGTCGAAACCCCAGATAAATCTATTTTACCCTGTATAAGCTTTATAAACTCATAAATTGTTGGCTCTCTATAACGCTGATAGAGAGATATGCACAGCTGTTTGCCCCCACCCCAGGTATTAATACATACACCGGGTTAATTAATAAGTAAAAAGTGATTTTATTAAATACAGAAAGTAGGATTTAAGTGGTTCCAAGTAGTAACAAACAGAAAAAGTGAATTACCAAGCAAAATAAAATAGAACATGCAAGTCTATGGCTAAGAAAACTGAATACAGATAAAAACCTCACTTTTTACAGACTAGTCTCCTTCTAGACTGGGTCCAGCAATCACACACACCACCTGTAGTTACTGTCCTTTGTTCCAGTTTCTTTCAGATATCCTTGGGGGTGGAGAGGCTATCTCTTGAGCCAGCTGAAGACAAAATGGAGGGGTCTCCCAGGGACTTAAATAGACTTTCTCTTGTAGGTGGATACCCCTTCCTCCCCCTGTGTAGAATCCAGCTACAAAATGGAGTTTTGGAGTCACATGGGCCATTCACATGTCCATGCATGACTCAGAACTTACAGGTAGCAGCCATGGGTCACATGCTATCTTGAACATCCTCAAGTAGACTTCTTATGTGGATTGGAGCATTCCAAGATCCATTGTCCCTTAAAAAGAAAAGGAGTACTTGTGGCACCTTAGAGACTAACAAATTTATTTGAGCATAAGCTTTCGTGAGCTACAGCTCACTTCATGCATGCATCTGATGAAGTGAGCTGTAGCTCACGAAAGCTTATGCTCAAATAAATTTGTTAGTCTCTAAGGTGCCACAAGAACTCCTTTCCTTTTTGCAGATACAGACTAACACGGCTGCTACTCTGAAAATTGTCCTTTAAGTGCTTCTTGACTGGGCACTTAATTTGCCCATTCCTTTCTCAAAAAGCTGACCAAATGCTTTACAAAGGCTACTTAAAAATCAAGCCAGTACACACCCAATATTCATAACCTTGAATACAAAAATGATACATGCATACAAATAGGATTAATAGATTCAGTAGATCATAACCTTTATAGAGATATGTTTTATGCTACATAGGCCGTGTAACATGTTCTAGTTATGTCATATATACATTCATAAGCATATTTCCATAAAGCCTTATGGGGGGCACCATCACAGGGGGAACAGGACCATTCTTCACTATGAAGAGACCATTGTACTGCAGAGTGAATGAAAAGAATTTTCATCCCTGTAAATAAGACACAAGAGACTGAATGGTGAGATTTGCCATTATTTGATAGGATATGTTAGGTATTATTCTACAGAGTGGAGAGGGAAATTGCATCTTGTCATGATGATAAAAATGGATTTTAGAAAAAAAAGTTGTATTGTGCTACCTTTATCTTGGGGATGGAGGTAGTTTGTACTTCAAACTGTTAGAAGACTTCTGGGGTTCTGCTGCACTGGAGAGAGAATTTTTATGCACACCCTTCAGTCCTTTTTCCATTGCCTAGACACTAGTAAAAACTTTCTAGCCCAAACATAAAATACAGCTAAAGCCACCATTGTCACCAGGGCATTGGAGATCAATAAAGGTTTAATATGATTACAATATTTTAAGTAAGTGAGACAAAGGGTGGGCATTCTTCTGTCTCCACCATATAAAACATGCACCACTTTGCTCAAGCTAGCATCTTTAAAAAAAGCAATGTGGCAGCTGACGCTAGTACATACCCGGGGGCCAGGTGGGATTGTACCTGGGCAGCTAGCCTGAGCTACCCCCCCATGCCACAGTGGCTACGCTGCTATTTAGTGTGCTGGCTCAAACAGAGCTAGCATGTCTGTCTTCTCACACTGCTAAGCATCCGCCCAGCTGCTGTGGAGAGTTTGTAGACAAAATCCTTTGTAACATGCTCTCACAAAAGAAGGTATGAATAGCTCCCCATCAGCAATAAACCTAAACTCTTTCCACTGGCTCTTGCTAACCCTAATGGGAATAAGTCCATTTTGTAGGTGGTTGCTAAAGTTAACACATTCAGAGCACCTATGAGTGAGACTGAATGAAGCTCAAGTAGAGAAGAGAGGACACCCTTTTACCCCTTCCTGTTCCACAACTGTCCTCAGTGCCAGAGACACTGCCATAGCCCTGATCAGCCTCGTGGGGAATGGTACTTTTAAGGGGTTATGGGAAGAACCAATTATATAACGCAGAGGCTCATGTTACACAGTGCTGGTTAGACAGAACTCAGACACTGAATGAAGCAGACCTCTGTCGGATTCCTTGTCTCTCTGAATGATTACTGAACACCACAGACCTTCCCTGCAGCATGCATGAAAAACTATTCAGAGTGAGTATTTTAACTTAGCTCTGTCACTGAGTAGAAGTTGTCTGGATCCACCGGGTTACCCCAAACCTCCAGATTAGTTTGGCCATGATGCTGATGGTACAGGCAGAAGAATAGATTGAGTTGTGTCACCTCCGGATTGCAATGCAGTCTGTTTAGGGCTATCTATGAAGCGCCGTCAAAAGCTTTGGTTAATGCAGAATTGGATTGCCTGACTTTAAAGCAGTGAGGCTGAAATTAGATTATAAATCCTCTGCTTTGCACTGGCTTCCTGTCCGTTTCCAGGTGAAATTAGAAGAATAAAGATTATCTAGAAAGTTGTAGATGTCCTGGGACCTGGTTCCCATTGAGATTGTTGTGTTTCCTTTTCAGTTAACTGCAATCAATTTTTGCTCTCTGTGCATAGGGTACCCTAGCCAAGGAACTGATCTAGCACTGTTTGTGATATGTATATATTGGAAAAAAACATTGTTGCAAAAAGAGCTTGTCACTTTAAATTTAATCCAAAGTGCTGCTTGCTGATCCTTCCTCCAAACGAATATATGGTGTTAGCTGAGAAAAATACCCAACGATACAGTTATGTTTGGTGACATTTAGATATTTGCGTTTCTGCGATTACTGCATTGAATAGGTCTCCTTTCCATATAACATGCACCAAAGGAACACATTCTTAAAATGTCACTCCCTTATGAAGAGCCATCCTCATAACATCACACCAGTTCACAGCTGTTTGCTAGTTGTTAATCCTCTTATTCTAGCACAAGTTCTCCCCACAAAAACTTCCCTCACCTCACCCACTTCCCACCCCAGCTGCCCCTGCACTCCCCCACACCTTAGCTGATTGGCAACATAGTTTAACTGAGCAAGTATAAAAGTGTACTTGCAGGAATTACGTGAAGAACAGGGTGGTCAGAACACTTGTCACAATCACATTTCTATCTGGAACCTTCCAGACTTTGAGAACTCCATTTTTCATGAACCTTCTAGAATGTTGTTAGCCATGCCCTCATGAGTCTATAAAGTGGTGCGGCATCAGCAGTCAGTGAGATATAAGAACAAAGTGAAAGTCCAGCTGCAATGTTGTGAACCTTGTTTTACTGTGTAATTGTGAAAGTGTACTTGTGTTTTAAGACTTGAAAAGTAGCAACTAATAAAGGATATATTTAATGAGACACCAGTGATATCTATCAAACCACTATCTATGCAACAATATAAAAGATACTTTTACTTCTTTTGCCATGCTTAACACAATGTCTGACCTGAACGGATTTTTTGCTCTCCCTAATACCGTCTGTTTTCCCCTGTAGAAAATAAAAGATTCCCCTGAAGAAGCCTTCAGGAGCTCAGTATAGGAAGCAAAAAGCTCAGTTGCAATCTAGTTTGTAGCCAGGGGCAAATTTGATGGGAAAAAATATCTGGAACAGAACACAGACCAGGCTTTCGGCTGTAGCAATTGTCCCAGTGCAGAAGATACTGAGGAGGAAAGCATAAATTATGAAAGTCCTATTACTAGGGAATTAACAGATTTACCTGAAGATAAGGAATGGAAATATGAGGAAAGTGATGGAAAATCATCCAGTTTTCCCAGTGGCCTAAAGGAAATTGATGATAAAGAAGAATGTGGTTCACATGAAAAGGAGAGTAATGACAAAGAAAAATCTGGTTTACACACAAAGGAGAGAAATGATGAAGAACAATCAGCATTGCATGATGGCAGAAACAGCAGTGAGAAAAACTGTAACCCTCAATGATACATCAGACCCTGCTTCGTGGCTGGTGATCCTAAACTCTGCCAATATTGATTGTACAATTTTGAACAGGCTGGGCAAAATTAAGGATATGACATTTCCAGTAAATGAGCAGAATCGACACTTCTCAAAGTCACACTGCGAAAGAGTGCTCAAGAATGGTAAGAAACTAAATCGGCATTGGCTAGTTTACTCAAAAATCAACTGATAAAGTGTTCTATTTTTGTTGCAAAATATTTGACAAGAATGCCAAGTCATTGTGCGTGCTTTCCAGGTACAATTACTGGCATAAAAAACTTAGCTGATGCTCTGAAGCAGCATGAAAAGTCACCCGGCCATTTTACAGCCTACTGTAATTGAGTCAAGCCTCAAGCTGAATAAATGCATAGACACAGAAAACAGCACATTATTCATGTAGAAACCCAGCACTGGAGGAACGTGTTCAGGCAGCTGATTTCAATTATCCTTTTCCTTGCAAAGAATAATTTGGCTTTCTAGAGCTCATTGGATAAGTTGTTCACTGAACATAATGATAATTTCCTTGATTTGGTAGAACTCCTTGGGAAACACGATGATGTCATGCTTAAGCACCTATGTCAAGTAGAATCATAGAAGATTAGGGTTGGAAGAGACCTCAGGAGGTCACCTAGTCCAACACCCTACTCAAAGCAGGACCAACCCCAACTACATCATCCCAGCTATGATGAAGTAGTTCATAAAGAAGCTATAGACCAATTAATTTTGAATTGTTTTGCCGCAGTAATGATTGACCTGATGGTAAGGAAGATGCTTGATAATATATTGATGCAGTTCAGCCAAGCCAAGTACTATGCCACTCTCTACATTAATTAGTGAAAAGGCATCATTTTACAGTAAGATTTGTTGATGACACGGATAGCTGTATCCAAGTAAACGAACACTATCTATCTGTTTCTGGTCTGAGGACAGAATGTTAGGCCTACTTCAAAATGTTCATAAACAGTTCTGAGACTAAAATAAAGCTTCAGGACTGCCGCGGCCAAGGCTATGCCAATGGCGTGAACATGCAGGGAGGAAGCAGCGGTATCCAGGCTAGGATCCTTGCACTGAATCCAAGAGCTTTCTTTGTGCCTGGTGGCTGCCATTCCCTCAACCTGTGTCAGATGCAGTGTCATCTTCTTTAGAGTCAGTATCTCTCTTTGGAGTACTGCAAAGGAGATACGTCCTGTTTTCAACATCAACTACCAGGTGGAAGATGCTCATGGACAATGTTATAAATCTGACCGTGAAGCTGCTAAGTGACATTCACTTGGAGAGCCACGTTGACAGTGTAAGGCCAGTGAAGTACCAAGTGACTGAGGTTTACAGTGCTATGATGGGACTGGCACAGTTGAGTAAAGCTGTGGCTGGAATCCAACATAAGGTGCAAAGCTTGGCAAACCAGATCACGGACTTCAAATTTATGGTGTCAGTTGTGGTTTGGCACAATATCCTGTTTGAAGTAAACATTGTAAACAAGGCATGACAAACTCAGTCTGTGGACATCGCAACCACTACTACTTTGATGAGAAGCTGCCTTGATTTTGTTGTGGCCTACAGAGACAACAAATTTGAAGATGCCATGATTGCTGCCAAAGAAATGGCGGAAAATTTAGGAATTGAGCCTATCTTCAAGGAAACTTGTATTCATTGGAAGAAGAAACAGTTTGTTTATGAGGGCAGAGATGGAGTGATTAGAAGCTCAGAAGAAAAAGTCAAGAGGGAGGGTTTTTTGCTTGCTTGTTGACAGGACTGTACGTCAAAGAAAGGTTCTGATAAATGAAGCACCATTTTGTATGACCTTTGTAAGCTGCCGGCAAACAGGAAAACATTGTTGAACAATTGTATAGACCTTCACTGGACACTGATACATGGGGAATATTCAGACATCAATGATAAAGACCTCTATGTCAAATTGGACAACATCTGTCACATTTTGCAACATGGGAAGCACTCTCCACTCCAATGACAGGTGGATGTAACCAATGAAGTGAGCAGGAGCTCACGAAAGCTTATGCTCAAATAAATTGGTTAGTCTGTAAGGTGCCACTAGTACTCCTTTTCTTTTCTCCACTCCAAGTTCTCCAATTCATTCATGATGTAGAGCTGAAGAACACTTTTGTGACTTAAAGAGCTTGGCTTGTTTAGCCTAACCAAAAGAAGGCTGAGGGGAGATATAATTGCTCTCTATAAATATATCAGAGGGATAAATATCATGGAGGGAGAAGAATTATTTAAGCTCAGTACCAATGTGGACACAAGAACAAATGGATATAAACTTGGCCATCAGGAAGTTTAGACTTGAAATTAGATGAAGGTTTCTAACGATCAGAGGAGTGAAGTTCTGGAACAGCCTTCTAAGGGAAGCAGTGAGGGCAAAAGACATATCTGGCTTCAAGACTAAGTTTGATAAGTTTATGGAAGGGATGATACGATGGGATAGCCTAATTTTGGCAATTAATTGATCAATTAATTAATTGATCGACTATTAGCGGTGGATATGCCCAATGGCCTGTGATGGGATGTTAGATGGGGTCGGATCTGAGTTACTACAGAGAATTCTTTCCTGGGTGTCTGGCTGGTGAGTGTTGCCCACATGCTCAGGGTTTAGCTGATCTTCATATTTGGGGTCAGGAAGGAATTTTCCTCCAGGGCAGATTGGCAGAGGCCCTGGGGGGTTTTCGCCTTCCTCTGCAGCGTGGGGCATGGGTCACTTGCTGAAGGATTCTCTGCACCTCGAAGTCTTCAAACCCATAATTTGAGGACTTCAATAGCTCAGACGTAGGTTAGAGGTTTGTTACAGGAGTGGGTGAGTGAGATTCTGTGGCCTGCGTTGTGCAGGAGGTCAGACTAGGTGATCATAATGGTCCCTTCTGATCTTAAAGTTTATGATTCTATGAGTCTAAAGTCTATGATTCCTAATGTGTGGATAGCTTTGAGGATTCTGCTTACACTGCCAGTCACCGTCGCAAGTGGTGAGCACAGCTTTTCAAAGCTCAGGCTCATTAAAACATATCTTTAATCGACTGGCATCACTTGCTATTTTATCACTTGAAAATGCCATTGGCTAGTCTCTCTCTCTCTGACACTGTGCTTGAGTTTGCAAGGGCAAAGGCAAGAAAAATGGCCTGTGGAACTAGAGGACTAGGGTTACTATTCAAAGGCTACCACGACACTGTGTAATACTGGTCCACCCAAGGTTGGTGCACAGTGCAAGTTCTTGACATTAGAAAATTTTTTCAGTTATTCTTAAAATTTAAAAAAGTTTCTATTTACTTATATATGGCATGAATACATACAGATTTACAAATCCTAGCTTGCAAATGTAACTTATATGACAGAGATAAATCATGCATCCAAATCATGCATCAAAGTCAAGAAATGGGCTACAAATGCAATAAAAAATAAGGTATTAACAAATGGAAGGGGGGAACCGAAGACACTCCTTGCCTGGGTGCCATTTGGTCTATGGCTGCCCCTGGGATGCATTATAGCAACAGAAGTGAGGATGGTTTGCCTGACTTTTTAAACTAAGCCAGCTGGAAGCCCAGTGTTACCTTTTATGTAAGCCTGCAGGCTAGCTGCATGCTCACTGTGTCACTGTTACATTATTCATGCAATCAGGGGTTATTTATGCCCTTCAATATCTCTGACATATAAAGAAGGGATTTCTCATTGAGGAATACTTTAATAGACCAATAAAATAGATTCACTTTTCTGTTTTGTGGTTTTCAAAAATGTCCTTGTCCTTTTTACATTTGAACATACCTCACTCTCACCCATAATGAGATCTCAGTCACTCCCAAGGCAATTGTCTATGATGTCACAAACAGGATTATGACTTCACTGCAAGATCACACAAAAGGAAACACTGGAGTGGGGGAGTCATTCTGAAAGATATATCCGATCAGAAAGAAATATTTGTTTTAGATCAGGATGAAAATCCTCTCTGAGCCTGATGAAGCCAAATGCTGACAATCCCTGAGAACTGCTGAAAGCACAAAAGGAGTTAGGTACTGTGACAAAGTTCCTGCTCTACCATGGTGGGTCTTGTGCTTATTGGCGGATTTGCTCGCCTTGGAGCTTCACGGCAGGCCTCAGCTTGGCCGTTTTTCTGAATTCATAGTCCAGGTCGACTCCACCTGAGTCTGACCAGGATTTGGGAGGTTTGGGGGGAACCCGGGCCCTTCCTCTACTCCGGGTTCCAGCCCAGGGCCCTGTGGAATGCAGCTGTCTAGAATGCCTCCTGGAACAGCTGTGTGACAGCTACAACTCCCTGGGCTACTTCCCCATGGCCTCCTCCCAACACCTTCTTTATCCTCACCATAGGACCTTCCTCCTGGTGTCTGATAATGCTTGTACACCTCAGTCCTCCAACAGTCTGCGTTCTCACTCTCAGCTCCTAGTGCCTCTTGCTCCCAGCTCCTCACACGCACACCACAAACTGAAATGAGCTCTTTTTTAAAACCCAGGTGCCCTGATTAGCCTGCCTTAATTGATTCTAGCAGCTTCTTGATTGGCTGCAGGTGTTCTAATCAGCCTGTCTTAATTGTCTCCAGTAGGTTCCTGATTGTTCTGGAACCTACCCTGTTACCTTACCCAGGGAAAAGGACCTACGTAGCCTGGGGCTAATATATCTGCCTTCTATTACTCTCCTATAGCCATCTGGTCCGACCCTGTCACATAACCTAAGTCCCTGTTTTGGGACCTTTGATTTGCAAGATCCTATTGAACCCTGTTGGCACCTAAACTCACTCAACAACTAAATTTTTGTAGTCAAAGTTCCCTAGGTGCCTATGCTTCTGCTTCTGAGTATGTGCACTGCTGCCTCCCTCTAGAGGCCCAGGCACCTATCTCCCACCTAAGTCCCAGAGTGAGCCACAAACCAGGGGAAGACAGGTGTTCACCCACCTAAGTTGCATGCAGGGCCCAATCTAGCAGGCATGGTTAGGGGGTGCCTACCAGCTCAGGCCCCTAAGGCAAGTTTACAGAGAACAGCTGGGAGGTGAGGGGAGGGAAGAAGTGGGACCTCCATGATGACTCTTAGCCCAGTGGTTATGATACTAGGATTCAGGAGACCCCTGGTTCAAATCCCTTTCTGTCGAAGAGGGAAAAGGGATTTGAATAGTGATTGACCACCTCAGGTGAGTGTCCTAACATTGGGCTATGAGATATTCTGATGGAGGGTTCCCTCAGTCCCTTGCGTTGGCACTGTTGCATTGTGGATAAACAAAGTTACTGCAGCAGGCAGATTGGATCATGGGCCTCCCACATCCTAGGTGAGTTCTCTACCTAGCAGGCTGTAGAGTCATGCTTGTGGTCTTTTAAAGAGTCACTTGAGACAGAAGTTATTTCACTGGAGCAGGGGATTTGGATGCTGGGAGGATACTCTAACCATCAGGCTACAGCTCATGCAGACTTGCTCTCTTTCTTTCTGTCCCAAATGTCTTTGAGAGAGCACAGACTGAGAATTAGTCTACAGCCTGGTGGGTAGAGCATTCACCCAGGATTTGGGAGACCCACAAATGCAGTCCACCTGCTGCAATGACTATTTATCCATAGTTCAACAGCTTCAAAAGGACAGACTGAGGGCCCCCTACATCAAAACAGCTCATAACCCAGGGTTTAGAGCCTTACCTAAGAGGTGGCAGATCCCTGTTCAAATCCTCTTTCCCTCTCATGTGGAGGACTTGAATCAACCAGCTCCCATATTTCAGGTGAGTACCCTAACCACTAGGCTAAAAGTTGTGAGGGAGGACCTCCTCCTTGCTAAACAGTCCCTAACACTAAAGGAGGGTCACAACTGAAAATTGCTAGGTGCTTATCTCTGCTAAGTCCAGGCAACAGGAAGACACTCATCTCTGAGAGAGGGTAGCCTCTCCCATTGGCTAGCCTAGGTGGCTCCCTACCTTGCATACTGGCTTTCTGTGAGTTGCAGGTAAGGCACCTATCTCTCCCCATTCATTGAAGCTTAGGCTACAATGGTCTTATTGGGTGAGTTATGCTTGAACCCCTTTGACAGACCTATAGTCATTCTTTTAGGAAAATAATTCATTTTTAAACCATGTTGTTTAAAAGTATGTCTACACTATAGTGAAAGCCCAGGGTTCACACTCAGGCTCAAGCCTAACCCTCCCCCCTTATATCTACACACAAATCACACTAACCAAGGGCTCAGACCTATGGTCCCAAGGCTTCACAGGGGTGGAGGTCCCAAGCCTGAATCGAGATGGGACCCAGTGTTCAAACCCTATTGCTTTGCAATGCAAGCACAGACTTTCTGAAATGATGCTCTGGGAGTCTGCCAAAAGTATCCCATAATCCCACAGGCCAACTTTCTTTATCCTCTGGACAGTCAAGTTTTTCCACACTGCACCACAAAGAAAGGGCTAGAGCAGCCACGTTGTGGGATGGCACTAGGAAGCCTGGGATATGGATGATTGGACTGGGACCTGCATAATGCAGTACAGACTTTGAAGCCCCAGATTGAGACCCAGGGCTCAGCAGTTCCCAACTGGGGTTACAATCGAGTGTAGATGTTCAAGCCCTATGTTAATGCTGGTGTCTGCTAACTCGAGTTCTACGAACCCTGGGCTCACATTGCAGTGTAGACCTACCCTAAGAATATAAATAGTTTCTTGATACAGTAAATCAATGCCCCTTTTTTAAAGGGTTAAACATAAAAGCTCTGGTCATTTTTTACTCATTCTTTGTGAGTGTGTTACTCCTACAGCATTTTTACTTGCTATGAAGTTCTATACACCTAATGCTTCATTCAGATAAATAATCCATACCGAGTGATTCATCATCATTATTTTGGTTAAAATACATTTTTAATTGAATGTTCTGGGCCCCATCCTGCAGTCCTTACACAGGCAAAACTCCCACTGATGGCAATTGAAGATCTGTAGGATCTAGCTCTTGGCATGAAAGAGCAAAACAAAAACCAACATGAATGAACATACCATTATCCTCCCTCTGTAAATGAGGCAGATATTGTAATAGTAATGACACATTTGGCACGCTGTATTCTGAGCCACTGCTTTAATGTATCATTAAAATTCAAATGTTTTCATTGTACAGGACTACAATCCAGAACTGAAAGTAAATCCATTTTGTGAAAACAGTCAGTAATGACTTTGCTTTAGTTCCAAAACTTTTCCCCTACTAAGTAAGGAGAGGATTGGGACACAGCTCTGTGATATTGAGATGTTTTTATATTTTGCTTCAAAGACAAATAGCATTAAAGGTAGAATACTATAAGCATGTTTTTCTTAGTGTGCTCCTTGCATTGTTTGGAGCCTTTGTGTTTCTCAACTGTGGCCACAGAGCATCTGGAGACATCACACCTGGACTGTCTAAGAGAATGAGTGTGATGGGGTGAATAGGAACGAGAAGAGCGGAAAAGGGAAAGGGCTGAATGTTCAAAAGGATTTAGGCATTTGACAAAAGCTGGAAGGCTAGGCAGGGAGCTGTCTAAGCTAGCCAATAGAAGATGCTGATGAAAGGGGGGTGTGCTAAGCCCCAGAACAGTGCATATGTCCAATGTAGAGACATAGGTGCCAAGGGAACTTTTACCGCAAAACCTTAAGTGCTGAGAGTGTTTAGGAGTTTACAGGGTTTCAGTGGGAGTTGTGAATCACGGTGGTCCCAAAAATGGGACTTAGGTTCTTAAAACAGAGACTTATGCTCCTAACTCCTTTTTTGTATCCAAGCCAAAGTGCTTTTCAAAGAGAGGTACAGAAGGAGTGAAACAGACAGAGTGAGCCAAGAGAAGATGGTGTGGAGATGGATAGAATGGATCATAGAATATCAGGGTTGGAAGAGACCGCAGGAGGTCATCTAGTCCAATCCCCTGCTCAAAGCAGGACCAACACCAACTAAATCATCCCAGGCAAGGCTTTGTCAAGCTGGGCCTTAAAAACCTCTAAGGATGGAGATTCCACCACCTCCCTAGGTGACCCATTCCAGTGCTTCACCACCCTCCTTGTGAAACAGTGTTTCAGTCATGGAAGAAGAGAAAAAGAGGCTACAGCAGTGGGAGAAGGAAATAAACAAGAAAGGGTTCTTATGGCTTTTAAAGCCACTGCTTCAGTAGGTATCCGGAGGGAGTAGGGATGAGGCAACTCACTCATAGCAGCGGCTGGACACTTTGACAGCAAAGGAGAGCAGAATGTGCCAGGGGAAAGGGGAATTTGACACACATTCTGCTCCTTCTTTTTTGCCTCTCCACCATTTTAAGAGATGTTTAGAACAGGCTCCTGCTGGGACCAGCTGCAGTCACTAGCCATAGACTCACCCTTTCCACTCTTACCCTTTGTCATGTCTATGAGCTAATTGCTTCTACACTAACAACAAGTACTTGGATTCTGGCATGGAGAGTGCTTCTGGCACCTTCTCTCAGAGGATCCAACCTTGATTTATAGCCTTTATTAGACAGTAAGTACAGTTTAATCTATTTATGCTCCTTTATTTTATTGTGCTTCCTCAGCAGATGTCCTGCATTTCTGCAAATTCAAGGGAAGAGGATGGGGTGACTATTTTCTATACTACTGGTTACTCTGGATTCTATAGTTAAATACCTGGTGAAAAGGACTGAGAAAGCATCCTGCAGTTCACTGGGAAGCATACAAAACTCTTTGGCCTTGGAGGTCTACCAATTCCAACTCTTAGCTTAGTGGGAGACTTGTCCCTTGATTATTTTGTTTTAAATGTTGACAAATATACACGGACCCAGTGCAGGGGCTGAGACCAATTTCTCAAGCAAAGCAGCTGCTGACCGTTCAATTCCATTTTCCTATACCACAACACCAAGTGACACACACACTTACATTAAATGACTTAGTTATGTTTGGGAATCTCCCCAAGAAATGTCTCCCCAGCCACCCCCAAAGTCAAAGGCAGGTCATGTGCATTTGTGTTGTCAGATGGAACAGGGTTAGTTTGGTTTGGAGGGGGCCTGAATATTTATTTCACTGAGTATCCCCCAAATGCCAATGGCATCTCTCATCATTTCACAAGGTCTCTTACCATGACATAGGATTTAACATCCCATTGACAGGTTGGTATGTACGTTTTCAGTTGCCTTGTTACACGTTACAAGATCATACATTAACTCTGCCAAATTAGTGTGACCTGCCTGCTGAAACAGGAGCGTGAAGAACAAATACCAGCACAGATGACATGGTGGTCAATGAGAATACTTTATACCCTTTTCACTTGACTTCTAGGTAGCTGGGGGAGAAGGGTATAGTCTTAGATTTTCCATGAGATTTGAGACAAGGTGTTGGGTGAATGATCAGTTACCACCCTGTGGAAACTCCAAAAGCTGTGAGTATCACCTTGTTAAAAGAATGTCCTACTGATCAAGGTATAGGAAATCATGCCCTGTATAGAGGCATATGATGTCTATGGGGAAACATATGGTTCCATATCAGGATGGAAAATTAAAGGCATATTGTAATCTTCAAATAATTAATACAAAGTTTTCTTAATGTCAAAGCCAGAATTCCTAAAACTGCTACACAGTAGCTATTTTAATCATTCAGTACAGAAATGAACCTCTTAAAATTAATCACACTGGAAGAAAGCCATTTGTTTAAAAAGGTCAACATGTTCCTTGTAGGCAAAAGTGTCCTGAAACAGTTTGAAATCTGTTAGTATTTTCCTTTTTCCAATAACATTTTAAAAATGACTGAAAGGGGGGAAAAAGCATTTTTTAACCACTCTGCAGTTACGACAGTAGGGAGATAAGTTTCTGAAAGAGCAAGATTTCCCAGTTCCAAATAGCACCAGAGTAAAATCCTCTCAGGTGTACTAGAAACTGACAACAAGCTGTGCATTCCTATTTTAATACATTGATTAAATATTTAATACATAGTCACAGGTCACATACTCAGGGCTGCTTCCCTTTGTTGTTCAATATCACACATCCATTGTGAATGCATCTTGACACGTTTCCTTCAATTTAGAGGATATATTTAACTCTCATATATATTTTTGGAAACTACCATTTAAAACTCCTTTGAAGATAGGCAACAAGCCTTCATTGACCTTGGGTTTGGGAATAAGAGGTCAAGGAAATTTACACACAGACACACAGAGTTTAGAACAGAGAATACAAAGGACCAAATTCTTCACTCAGTTCAGGCATGCAACCCTGTTGATAGCAGTAAGATTGCCTGACTGCAATGGGGAGCTGAGTTTGGTCCACTATATTTCCCACTAAGCAGAAGTGCCACTAGTAGGCATTTGAACAATTCATTGTCCCTCACATCCACTCGAAAATATCTATAACTTTTGTTGCCAATATGCCTAGTTACACAAATACATCATTAATATAGTAGGTGTCTTTAGACAGAGAGAGGTCTAACAGGGTCCCAATAAGAAACATGAACAAAATAATTGCTCCTAGGAAGCTGAGGACTTCATCCTGCAGCACTCATGCACAGAATACTGATGCAACTAGTCCCACTGGTTTCCCCAGTCACTTCTCAGAGATGGAAAGGGTTATTTTTCCATTTGTATATATTTTTGAAAATTTTAGGAGACAAAATTGTCTAGATGTGCAGGGCAAGTCAAAGGGGCTGAAACTAAGTGATGAAGGATTCTATGGCATGAGAAACGCATGTAAGGAAGTGTAATATTGCTTTTGGGAAGTTAGCTGGATTCCAGTCAAATGCATTTTCAAACTGAACGCTGTTTTAACATTTTTTAAAATCTGTGAATAAGTTTTGACCTGATAGTAGTCCTTTGAAAATGTTTTAAAATTATTAAAAGATTATTCTGTATGTGTACAGCATGAAGGAAAGATCCAAACTCTTAAGACTGGTTCACACGCAAACTTACACCAACTAACCCGCCCAAAAGGTGTGAATTAAAACTAATTTCAGTTTGTTGGTGGAAGTCTGCATGTAGACACTCTTAGTTCAGAATAAAAATGGCTGAAGTCAGTTAGCTAAACAACGTCAGCCACTTTTCCTACAAAATAAGAGTGTCCACACCCTGATTTGCATGGAAGTAATGAAACCTGTTTTAGAAAAGGGATTTAGTTAAATTAGTGAAAGTTTGTGTGTAGACTAGCTCTTATATGTTCAGAAAACAGTAAAAAATAATGCCTACTCTTTTTCCTTTTTAATTACAAAAGATCTTTCTAAAACTCACATTCAAAACAACTTTAAAACTAAACTTTAAAACAACAACAACTAAGGTATTCCATGCCACACACAGAAGTCCAAATTCTCTGCTGGTGTAACTCCATTTATTTCATTGGCGTTAGACCAGCAAAGAATTTGCCCCAGAATAGCTTCTGTAGACATATGGCCTTAAAAAAATTCTGCAAACCAATTCCTGAGACCATATTTGCAATTGCTGCTGGGCCTCACAATTCTGTGCTGGGTTGTTTTGTTTTGTTTTTTAATTGAGTTGCCTTACAGAGGTCATCTATAATATTATCTGAAATGTGGATTTCTGTTGGTCAGAAAAGAGACATGTATAAAAAATTCTGACTACAAAAATCAGTTTACACAAAAGCATTTTAAAATTATTTCTATGAATATTACAGACTGTATTATTACAGTGAAACTAGATTTTTGTGCCATTTAAGGACTTGACTCTGCAAACACTTGCAAGTTACTCACATAAGTGGCCCCCCTGATATTCCTAGCTTTCTCCCTGAAAAGCTTGACACTCATTCATTCCAAATTTGAGCCATGGTATTAGCATCCCCATAGCAAGATGGTATGCAGCTTGTGTCAGAACATGGCCTCTGAACTCCTCAGTAATATGCCCATTATGTCTTTCCTAGTTACAGAATTCTTTCCCCTTGATGACTGCAGGTTCATCCACTGCTTGCAACTGCAGATGCAACACACAACATTGTATCAGAATGGTATCTGGGTCCTCAGCTGGGCTTCAATCCCACTTTTCCTATAGCTTTACTTGATGGGTCACTGTAGCTTGAAATAGAACAGCTCCTACTTTCATTATTTGACTTGAACATGGGGGCAAGGGAAGGGCATCCTGCTGCAACTGGAAGGGACGAATTTGATGTACAGCACAAAATCTGGCCTCCACAAAAGAGAGTCATACAGGTTTGGGCTGGGCTAGGTAGACTGTTCCTCGTTCCACATCCAGGGTCGGCACCACCATGTTGTGCGACGGACACTTGACAAAATTACCGTACTTAGTGACGGACAATGGGGGGTTAATAGTCATTCAGTTATTCAATGTTTCTTGAAAAATTACCATGGACCTCAAATTTTTTACCAGACACTTGTGTCCATGTATGGACATGTTGCTGAGCCCTGGTCCACATTGGCAGAGTCAGCCTGGCTTCTCTGTTGTGTGTGGCATCGGGCTTGCTTGCACAATATCCTTGAGTGGAACACTCATGGCAAATGGTGAACAGGAAGACTATGGTTAATTGTGGTTCAGAATGGGCAATATGCCCTCATCATGAGGGCCTCTCAGCTTGATTTAATCCAAACCCTTTCAAACACAATACTTTCAAAAGACAAGCTGCGCTCCCAGCGCTTGGAGCTAATCCCCTCATGGAGGTTGCTACCCGAAATTGGGCCAGCTAGTAAGCTTAGGGAGGACTAATGACCCACCAAAGTTTGGCAGAACGCAGCACGTTTATTATACTGATAGTTAAGCTCAAAAGAAGGGGCGGGGGGGCCACACTCACTCGCATACTCACGCACCCAGGACAGCCATGGCACTGGAGATGTCAGGATCCTTCAAGATAAGCGTCCCACAGTGCAGCGATGGCCGGTGTGATGAAGGTAAGTCTTTCCAAGGCACGATGGAATGCAACTCAGTGAACCCCTGGCCAGGCGGTCCGGGCGAAGGGCCTTCACGGGAGGTACAAGCTTGTGAGTGCACTCCTGAGCACATGGCCCCTTCCCCTTTTAAGGACCTGCTCCTCATGGCCTGCAATGAGATGACTTGGCCGTGTCTGGTTGGTCACACTCCACCTCGGGCAGTGCCCATGCACTGGGTGTGTGAGTGCAGCCTAATTAGAGTCCCAGACACCTTGCCTATCTGGGAGCTCTTCTGATCTTCCAGCTGTTCAACCAGCCCATTCACAAGCACAAGCATTCCACGAGGGAGGGGGAAAGCCACTTCACAGGTATTCAAAGAGGGAGAGGAGACACAATGGGGGTCAGGGCAGGGGGTGTAACAGACCTTTTGAGCATACAGGTTACACATACAGAGCATACGGATTGTAGCACAGGGACATATACCCACACTAGCTAACAATAGTACTGAAGATATGGCCACATGGACTGGCAATCAAAGTATATACCCAGGGTCTCCAACATGTTTGTGCTGGAGCGGCTAGCCCAGACTGAAGCCCATGCTGCTACATCTTCACTAGTATGTGTTACCTGTGCTAGCTAGATTAAAGCTAGATTAAAGCTAGCACAGGTATGCCTACCTGCATTGCAATCACATTTTTATTTGCTGTGTAAATGTACTTTTAGTCCTATGTAAAGGAATAGATCAACTGGATTCATCTCCACTTCCCAATGGGGCCAACAAATTGTTACCTATCCCAGAACCTGAAATCTGTTGGGGACATTTTTGTCTGTTAGAATCCTCTCTCTGATCTGAGTCACACTGTAAAAAGTACAAAGATTCTTTTCTTGCTGACTTTACCACCCAAATAAGTTAAATGCCATATTCTGTTACTTTGCTATCAATTAAATAAAGTTTTAAAATACCCCACATCTTCCTGCCCCTCATTATATCCTGCCATCAGCAATTTGTACACAATAAGAGGATCCGAAAAAGAATCATGTGGATACTTTCTATTATGTCAAAGTGACTTAACCTTCAGCTCAGCGGAGAGAAATCTGAAAAGTGCCTTGAGTTTGTATTAAAAATATTCATTATCCAGCTCACCTCCATTACTCTCTAACTAAAGATTTAAAGTAACAGGAGAAAACACAGAATGAAAGTATTGAAAGATTTGCTCTCCGACTTTTTTTTTTAAAATGGTGCAGTGTTGCTATGAATTTGTTCATCTAATTAGATAACAACATGAACTGACTCAGTGGGTTTTACATATTATGGTTTATTCTATCTCTAAATGTTTCCCATATACCATAGCGGCAGGCACAGATGAGAGGTCTGTTTTCAGAAGAATCTTTAAAATGCACTTCATGTCTTATGCTTACTAGAAAAGCACCTCAGAACTGCAGAAAGAGAAGTGGGGTAAAAAAATCAGATTTATTTGCAACATTAAGAATAATTTTGTTTATTTCAAGAGAACAGTGGTCTGCCATATGAAAGCCCTATAGAATTTAATAGCAATGAAACCCTCAGGGTTATGGAGAAATTTAGTAGGGTTCTATAGAGGTTTTTCAAAAATCTGAAGAATTTAATAGAGAATGAGATCCTGTGAAATTCTCCAGGATGCTTAAAAACAAACCTATAGAAAATCTGTCACTGTCTATTAAATCATCTGGGATTTTTCCATAAGAGTCAATGGGCTTAACTGTGATCCCATTTACATTGGTGTAACTCAGGAATAACTGAACTGGCATCAATCAGTAACAGTGGAATAAAACTTAAAAGGGCTCCAAGCAAAAGTCCATTCAAGTCAGTGGGAGTGTTTCCATTGACTCAATAGGCTTTGGGTCTGAAATCAGACCCATTATTTTAATCTTTGGGAGCTGACTTCAAAATTGTAATAAGAATTTGCAACCAAACAGATCTCTTTTGGCAGTGCTAATGCCAGGATTGAATTGCTACAATATCAGAGTTAGCTGTTAAATTGGCATGTATCCTATCCTGGTTTGTCAGGGTGTTAGAGCTAGCTCTCCTAAAGATAAGTGTACACTGAATGAAGACAATACTAAAGAGGACAGGTTTCGCCTCTCTAGTGGAGCCAAAATAAATCCAAATGCTGTTTGACCTGGTCAGAAGATGACTAGAACTCAAGAGTATGTGCTGCGTTTGCTTTACCCCTCAATAGATACTTACCCACCCTGTGAGATTTGAATAGTTCAGGTTAGGCAGAATTTTATCAGTCCCTTCAATATGCAATACATGGTCTGCCCTGGAGCCAAGAATGCTGCAGTAGATCTGATCTTCCTGTATTCACTTATTTAAAGGTATTTGTCAAACATTCAAGATGACAGACAGGCAAATAGATAGACTTTAGGAGAAGGGAAACAATTAATGCACAAGTAGCACAGCAATAAGGGGGCCTTTAAGAGTGACATTTCTTTGCTGGTAGAGATTTTAATTTATCTAACTTGTGTCCTGGCATCCAATCCTGCATTTCAACCTGCCTCTCTCATGAGATACAACTTGACTGTGATCTATACCACATGGGGAGAAGATATCAGGTAGCAGAGAGCTCTTTACTTTAGCAGACAAAGATAACAGCCAATGGGTTGAAATTGAAGCTAGACAATTCAAGACAGAAATAAGGCACAAATTTTCAACAGTGGACCAAGTTAGCTGTCAATACACCTTGCCAAGAATGTGGTACATTCTTCATCACTTGAAATCTTTTAACCACAATTTGAAGTCTTTTTAAGAATTAGGCTCTAGCTTCAACCACAAGTTTCCTGATGCTTCTTAAGATTTCCAAGATCTGCCCTTTTCTTTCCCGCCCCACAGCCAAACTTCTCATTCATGCCACCTCAACAACTGCAACATCCTCCTCCCTATCAACACATACTTGCCCTTCTGCACACAACCTGGTGCAGTCAGCATAGAGGAGTTCACCTTTTAGCTGCTGTTAGACATCCTTCTTTCCAACTCTGGTTGGGATGAAGGGATAAATTTGGAGCAGCCCCTACAGAAGAGGCCCTGGAGGTTTTTTGCCTTCCTCTGTAGCATGGGGCACGGGTCACTTGCTGGAGGATTCTCAGCTCCTTGAAGTCTTTAAACCATGATTTGAGGACTTCAATAGCTCAGATATAGGTGAGAGGTTTTTCGCAGGAGGGGGTGGGTGAAATTCTGTGGCCTGCGTTGTGCAGGAGGTCAGATTAGATGGTCATAATGGTCTCTTCTGACCTTAGTATCTATGAATCTAGAATAATCTCACAGACCTTCCTAAAAATCCTAAAACGAACCTTAGGAATCAGCATTCTGGCTTCAATATTTTAAACTGGAAGATATACTTGTCCAGTTCCTGGTTTTCACAGTGATTGCACCATCAAAATTTTGTGGTCAGACATTGACTCAGAAGCACATTTTAAAAGCAGACCGACAATAGAACAGGGGAAATTTTCCATGTCACATTGCAGGGAACATGCAACAAGCTCTGAAATTCAGGAAATTTAACCATTGCATCCCTTTTTATCCCCTACCTACCACTTCTAAAATACAGCTGTCATCTACATGATACCAGTATATTATAAAACTTACCGTAGACAATTCAAGTAGTTTGTATCATTTGGACAATATTTCCTCATAAAAGTATTGAGGCTGAAGGGTTTGACTCATAAATTAGTATATTGCAAAGCATACTTAAAAATAAGTGATACCACAGAAAAGATAAATTTCAGTGTAAGCAATATATAATATACTTTTTTTCCTTTAGGGACTGATTTTCAGCCAGGCTTTTGCCTGGCCTCAGATTTTGCAGGAGCCGTTTTGCACTCAGATTCTTGTGGCATAAATAATTGCATCTATAAATCTGGTAGTGAGATGTATTACCAGTTATCCCCACAGTTCACTGGGGATGCAAAACTGCATGTGCAGTTATTTGCATACTTAACATAAAAAACCTAAAACTATTAAGCAAATTGTAAATGCAGGAAGACCCTGTGGAAATAAATTATTGCTAAGATCAGGGAAGAGAACGTATACAGACAGGCTTATCTGGTTGATATTATTCCAAGGTTTTATTTTTAATATTTAAAAATATATAAGGATCATAAAAACTATTAGGCATTTATCTGCTTTCAACTTTAACAAATTACTATGCCATTTAGACATTAAGATAATGAAATGCACTACATACAAATAAATTATTATTATTATTTCTCCAGTGAATCACGCCTTCTCATGCAACTCACAAAAAACTATTAACAAAATAATTGAAATCTTTCATCTCACATTCCCATCATTTTTATGTACAGCACATAATCATGAGTATCACTTTCTCATACCTTTCTAGGCAGAGTTACAGATTCATTATTGTTGCTGGCATTTGCTGTCCTTTTATCCATTTCCTCTGCATTAATATCAAACAAGAAGCCTGTGATAGACTGTTGATCCTCAACCTCATTTTAATTAATTTATTTTTCCCATGGATCAGTCTGCTTTTCCACAACTTCAGCCCTGGCTTCTTTCTATTTAATGAAATGTTATCATTACTAAAGTCATCTTTCAAGTCACGTTGTGATGGTCTTTTCTCTGGCATCTTGTTTTCTCCTCTCTATGCCTCTAATTATTTCCTGGAATAGATATGTCTGATGTATGGTATTTGATTGCTTGTCACCTAAATAATTAAAACATTTTATATTTTTGGAGGGAAGGAGAGAGCTAAATGGGATCAATTTATAGTAGTGAATATTTATCGTTAAAATTCATAAGCCTTACTTGTCAAGCTAGAGTCTGATACTGCTTCCCACTCAAGTAAAACAGGAATTTTTATCATCGATGTCAATCCCCACATCCTCATTTATGTGATATTCTACAAAACCTTGTAGTATGTTTTGCGAAGCTTTGTGCTGTTTCTGTAGAACAGTGGTTCTCCAACTATTTTTTTGTGGACCACTTGAAAATTGCTGAGGGTTTTAGCAGACCACTTAATGATCTTTCCAAATGTTGTTTGTACCGTTAGCTAACTATTGTAAAGCGCTTAGGATAAAAGCACTATATAAAAAAACCCTTCATAATAAACGTTTTTTTGTTCTACAAATAAAAGCACACTACTCATTTTAATATCACTAGTCTTACCTTTCTAATGAGATGGATGTGCTCTCTCTCCCCCACCGCAGCAGCCCCCGAGCTGGGACTGGGAAGGAGCGGGGTCTCTCCCCCACCGCAGCAGCCCCCGAGCTGGGACTGGGAAGGAGCGGGGTCTCTCCCCCACCGCAGCAGCCCCCGAGCTGGGACTGGGAAGGAGCGGGGTCTCTCCCCCACCGCAGCAGCCCCCGAGCTGGGACTGGGAAGGAGCGGGGTCTCTCCCCCACCGCAGCAGCCCCCGAGCTGGGACTGGGAAGGAGCGGGGTCTCTCCCCCACCGCAGCAGCCCCCGAGCTGGGACTGGGAAGGAGCGGGGTCTCTCCCCCACCGCAGCAGCCGCAGCCCTGGAGCTAGGGAAAGTCGCCTGTTTCTCTGGCCGCCGCAGCCTTGTATGTCCCAAATTCCCCCCACCCCCTCTTCTCACCCCACTGCCCCCTCCCACCTACTCCCTATTCCCCCCCAAGGCCATCACTTCAGCTTACATGTGTATCTTCTCCAGGGTCCAGGCACCTAATTAGTGGAGCCATGCCTGTGTGGCTCCACTAATTAGGTGGGCAGCCCTTCATTCTCTCGTGTGCAGCTGCCCAGGCACGCACCTTACAGAGAACTATCGGCGGACTGGAGCTTGCGGACCACTGGTGGTCTGCGGACCACAGTTTGAGAACCTCTGCTGTAGAACAACAGGACCTTGTAATGGGGTTGCCACTCACTGCTAGTGCACCTCCTTGTGTCTATATCAGAGAATGTATCTCTTGCTATTAGGTCTCACTTGTTGCTTCCTCTGCAACAGCCTTCTGGCAACTTGGTTCTCAAGCCAGGTCACCATTTAGTCCACCCCTTCCAGGGTTACAAGGTCCAACAACAGGACCACTGTCCTAATGCTTCTCCAGACAGTGTTCAGCCCCAGCTTGCGGCTCTGTGCCATTATACCAGTGGCTGGCAGGGGAACCTGGGCTCACCCACTACCCCAGGTTCCAACCCATGGACCCTACAACCAGCAATCCAGGTCTTCTCCATCCTCGTCCCTGTTGCTGTTTCCCTGGGCTCCTTGCTGCCCATCCCCTGCATCTTATCTTACCTGTTTCTGGATTTACTGTGGGAGCCTACTCTACTGTCCATGGTTACTTCCCCTCCTAGCCTCTGTTGAGACACCTTACTCCAGGGCAGGATCCCAGTGCTCTCTCTGTGGGCTTCCTTCTTGCTCCTGATGACCTCCATCTGGGGAGTGACTGTAAACTCCTTCCCTTACAGCCCCCTTCTGCTTTTTTAGCCTCTTGGCTTTATAGTGCTAGGTCAGCCCTTTCCCAGCTGAGCTTCACTCTCAGTTAGCTCTGACCCTCCCTCTCTCAGGTGATGCCAGGTAACTTAACTGGTCTCTCAGGACCTCTTTAACTCTATTAGGGCTAGTGTGGGGTGTATACCCCATCACAGATCTCAATAGGTTCCATCCTATGCTATTTATGTTCTTATACTGCACTCATCACCATGGTATGTGACCCCCTGAAATATGGATAAGACAAGACAACAAGAATGGCCATACTGGGTCAGACTGTTACCATAGTTTTGGATTCAAATAACCCAGGGTAACTAGTTTTTGTTTTCCAGGTGTTGTTGTTAGGGGAGACATTGGCAGTGCAGCAAAATGCTTAGGCCACTGCTAGCACTGGAATAGCAATTATTATACTTATTGTCAAAAGCAGCTAAGCTAGTAGGCCTTTGTACCAGCCTTAGCATAACTAAGGCAAAGCTGGGAGGGAGGGGGGCAGTGATCACAAGGAGTGAGCCTGACTCCACGTCCTCCCTGATATGCTGGGGTAAGCATGTGTGAAAAACAGGAAGTCTCTCTCTTTATGACTTGTGTGTATGTGTATACCTATGAGACTCCAGACTGCAAAAACACATCTGTATAACTAACAGCTTAAAAAGTGCTTGCTTAATGGTTTTTCTTTGATTGACGTGTTGTTGATGTAATTGTACCAGTTACTAACATAAAAGGGGTAGACAAGGCTAAGAATTTGGATTTGACCTTCTGGACGTTTCTCGGAATCCCCAGCAATTGGCAGATAGCTGGCCAGTTGAACCTTGTTTTTAGATCATTTGAGACCTCTCCAGACCATAGGTAACTATTGTGTATTGTGTAACCCATTGTGTTTGTATGTGCTCGAGATTAAATAAAGCAGAGACTTTTAGTAAAGGCATTCTTGTGAGAGTGCTGGAAACTAAGTAAAGGCTTTAAGTGAAAGCACTTGACTTTGTGTGATTTATGCCAACCACCTAGCAGATGGATGTGCTGCGTCTCCATTGATTTATTTCTTTATACTGCCTTGCAGAGAGTAAAGTTACCAAGAGCTTTGAGTCTGGGGAATCCAGGCTAACAGTGTCAGGACATAAATCAGTGGGGGCACAGTTCCTCCATCTGATAAATGATTGGTACACACAAGAGTGCTTTCACTCAAAAATCCTTGCTTTCATTGAGTCCAAAGCACACATCTAAAATAGTAATAGTGTAGAGTATCCCAGGTATAGTTACTCAAAATCTGAGATGCTGTCTACTGGTCAGCAGCCCGGTTCCAGTGGCCAGCCTTCTTCCTAGCCATTGGGGAGTTGGAAGTCCATCTCTTAGCTCGCTGAAAACCTCTCTGAAACGTCTCCAAATTGCACACTCTGAACTAATCTATTATATGTTGTTCAAAACAAAGCACATCACTCATCGTGACCCCAATGGGGTAACAATTTCCCTAGCAACAGCATAGTATAGTTTCTACTTATCAGCAAAGCAATTCCCAGCAAGAAACTTACAGACACCCAGATACAAGGTCATTTTTCCACACTCCCTTTCATTCTCATGAATCTGTCACTTTATCTATCTTTGTTAGCTATCTTTGTACTGAAGCTGTACAGCTGTTTTGTCTGCCTAAGCAAAGGACAAATTATTCCTGACTACATGGTATTTGCTTCCAGTTTATGGTGGGTAAGTACACAAAATGGCTGCAGTTCTGTCAAGTCCAGTTCTCGTAACAAGACCAGTGGTCAATCTAGCTCAATATCCTGTCTTGTGACAGTGGCCAGTGTCAGATGCTTCACAGGGAATAAACAGAGCAGGGCAACTGAGTGAAACATCAACTGTCATCCGCTCCCAGCTTCTGGCATTCAAAGGTTTAGGGACACCCCGAGCATGGGATGGCATCCCTGACTATCTTGGTTAATAGCCATTGATGGACCTATTCTCCATGAACTTAACTAATTCTTTTTGAACCCAGTTATACTTTTGGCCTCCACAGCATCCACTGGCAATGAGTTCCATAGGTTGGCTGTGCACTGTGTGAAGTAGTACTTCCTTTTGTTTATTTTGAACCTGTTACCTATTAATTTCATTAAGTGACCTTTAGTTATTGTGTTACTTAAAGGGGTAAATAGCACTTCCCTATTTCTTTTCTCCACTCCATTCATGATTTTATAGACCACTATCATATTCCCCCTTAGTTGTCTCTTTCCTAAGCTAAAAAGTCCAAGTTTCTTTTAATATCTCCTCATATAGAAGCTGTTCCACACCCCTAATCATTTTTGTTGCCCATCTCTGTACCTTTTCCGATTCCAGTGTATTTTTTGTTTAGATGGGGTACAGACGCTCCCCGGGTTACATAAGACCCGACTTACGCAAATCCGCACTTATTGAAAAAGTTCTGTAAGTTAGAAATAGGAGGGGTTTTGAGGTGGGGTTTTTTTGGCATAATGGTCAGGTATATGTTTCCAATTTATGCAAAATTCAAGTTACACAAGGCGTTCCAGAACGGAACGATTGCGTAAGTCAGGGAGCGTCTGTACTCAGAACTGCACGTAGTATACCAAGTGTCAGTGTACCACGGATTTACATAGCAGCATGATGATATTGTTTGTTTTATTATCTGCCCTTTCTTAATGGTTCCTAACATTCTGTTCCCTTTTTTGCTTGTCATTGCACATTGAGTGGATGTTTTCAGAGAACTGGTAACAGCCACTGTGGACCTGATCATTTTGTATGTATAGTTGGGAGTATGTTTTCCAGTCTTCATTACTTTGCACTTAACAATGAATTTCATCTGCCATTTTATTGCCCTGTCTCCCACTTTAGGGAGATCCCATATTAACTCTTCACAATCAGCTTTGTACTTAAAGATCTTGAAGAATGTTGTATCGCCTGCAAATTTTGTATCTTCTGCAAATGTTGCCACCTCACTGGTCATCCCCTTTTGCAGATCATTTATGATTATATTGAACAGCACTGTATCCAGTATACAGTGTTGGGGGACCCTGATATTTAACTCTCCACTGTGAAAACTGGCCATTTATTCCTACCCTTTGTTTCCTGTCTTTTAACCAGTTACTGGTCCATGAAAGAACCCTCCCTTTTATCCCATGACTGCTTATTTTACTTAAGAGCCTTTGGTGAGTGACTTTGACAAAAGCTTTCTGAAAGTCCAAGTACACTACATCAACTGGATTACCCTTGTTCACATGTTTGCTGACACCCTCAAATAAATCTAATAGATGGGAAATCATGTCTCACCTTTTACAAAAGCTGTGTTGACTCTTCCCCAACGTATCGTGCTTATCTGTGTGTCTTAGAATTCTGTCTTTATTATAATTTCAACCAGTTTACCTGGGACTGAAATTAGGTTTACCAGCCTGTAATTGCCAGGGTTGCCTCTTGGATCCTTTTGTAATAATCAGTGTTACATTAGCTATCCTCCAGTCATCTGGCAAAGAGGCTGACTTAAGCAAGAGGTTCTACACCATAGTTAGTAGTTCTGCAATTTCATACCTGAGTTTCTTCAGATGAATATCATCACAATACCACCTGGTCCTGGTGATTTATTACTGTTTAATTTATCAATTTGTTCCAAAAACTCCTCTACTGACAACTCAATTCGGGACAGTTCCCCAGATTTATCATCTAAAAGGAATGGCTTGGGTGTGGGAATCTCCCCCATACCCTCTGAAGTGAAGAGTGATGCAAATAATTCATTTAACTTCTCTGCAATGGCCTTGTCTTCCTTGAGTGCTCTTCGGTCACCCACACACATATGGCAAGCTTCCTGCTTCTGAAGTACTTAGAATTTGAAGAGCAACTAGTTAAGGACACAAAAATCAAACAGAAAAAAAAGTTCTTGGCCTGCTTTATTGTAATTTTACACTTGTCAGAATTTATGTTTCTTTCTATTTTCTTCACTAGGATTTGACTTCCAATATGTAAAGGATCCTTCTCCCCTCACCAACTGCCTCTTTTATTCTGCTGTTTAGCCATGGTGTCATTTTTTTTGTTTTTACTTTTATTGTTGTTTTCTTTTGGTTTTATTTGTTTATTTTTTTATTTGGGGTATAGATTTAGGGTAAGCCTCTATTTTGGTGTTTTTAAATAAACCCCAGGCAGTTTGCAGTCATTTTATCCTTGTGATGGTTGCTTTTAATTTCCAAGAAACAAAGGTGGAGGTGGTGAGATAATCTCTTTTATTGGACCAACCTCTGTTGTTGAAAGAGAAAAGCTTGAGCTAGGCAGAGGTCTTCTTCAGGTCTGGGAAAGGTGTCACCGCTAACTCCTTATGTGTTCCACACTGCATTTAACACATGCAAGAGATCATTCAAGATGAAGTGGGCAGCCAACACCTCTACAGTCATAAGACCAAGGAGGGTTAGTGGGTTACAGATTGCTGTAATCAGCCATAAATCCAGCATCTTTATTAAGACCAGGATTTGGGGTGTTTAGCAAAGTTATGAATTTAAGTTTCAAGACTTGTCTTGAAGGTGGTCTGCAGGTTCCCTTTGAGGATGAGGACTGAGAGGTCAGATATGGAGTGGTCACTTTGTGAAAAGTGTTTGCCCACAGGTGATATGGTGGTTTTGTCTTATTGTTTTTCTGTGTGAGTTCATTAGAGAGTGTAGAGGTTGTCTTGTGTCACTCACATAGTCAGTTATTGTGGCATTTAGTGCACTGGATGAGGTACACCACATATTGTGATAAGCATGTGTAGGACCCATGGATCTTGAAAGGTTTGTTGTAGGGGCTATTGATTATTATAGCAGTGGAGATACATCTGCAGGTTTTGCATCTGTTGTTCTGGCAGTTACTTTTGTTTCAGTTTGTTTTCATTTCTTCTGCCACTTCTACCAGGCCTATTGACCTTGACATTGGTTTGACACAGCTGTTACATGGAGTACAAGTTCATTTTCTAACCACTCAAGGACCACAATTCTTTTCCATCTCACTCACAGCCATATTTAATTTAATATTTAGAGTTTAATATTTAGATTAGATAAGATAGTTCAGCAATACGTATGGTTTATCTACAAAGTTCTAGAATGTATGCGTCAATGCCAACTTCACCGCATTTCTTATCCCCCTCTCATTTTTTCCAAACAGAACCATGTGCTTTTAGTCTCAATGACTAATTTTTAGTTTTAGAGATACCACAAATGTAAACTCTCCATGAGAGAGCAGACTATTAAATGATGGAGAACTACTGAATGTAGAATATGAGTACCAGAAGAGGCTAATGAAAATGTCTTGTTTTTCAAACCCATCAACCTAATTTTCCCAGAGGAAGTTGCTATCTGTGAAATGATGAAGTACAAAGAGTTCAGAGATACAGATTACAGGTGCTATGTATCACCCAAATATTTGATCACATCATTACTGTTTATTTTTTGTACTGAGGTATGATTGAAGATTCTCAGTACAGGGCTTTTAGTCTCAATGACTAAAACTTACTGTGATTGAAATAAGAGTGTTTGTCAAACTGCAATTAAATTAATAAGCTGCAATGTATTTAAAGGAGCAACAGACTTAACTTCTGTGAGTGTTCCAAGAGAGGGCTGGACAGTGTAGGGACATGGCTCTGGGGAAACACAGGAGTTGGGGTTCATTGTTTGTTACCTCCAAAGGAAGGTTTGGCCTGGCACAGTGCTGAAGAGTTTGCTGGCCAGGCAAACAAACAATCTGGTGTGTCAGGGAATTGTCACACATCTTAGCAGTAGCAAAACTCTCACTTTTTGAGGCTGAGAGGGCTACCACAGTAACTCCCAATTCTGGGAACCTCAACAGATTGTCATAGTGACAGATGATTTTGGGGAAATTTGGGACTGGGAGGGTTAGGTGTCACTCTGCAAACAGTAACTGGGCAGTGGAAGCCAGTGTGTCATCTGCATGCTTATATGCTAGCTGTTGGTGTCAGAGCTGTGAGCCACAGTAGCATAGCATTTAAGGAACACAGTTGCAGGGAAGGCAGCAACACAACCTTGTACTGGTCTGCATTGAACACCAAAGCCTCACATCAACCAGTAACTGTGGAGACTGAAAGGGAGGAAGAAAGAGACAGAAAGGAAGAGAAGAAAAGAAAAGAAATACAAGGAACAAAGGAGGCTGTCAAAAACTTGCCATTTATGCATACTCAATTGTGTTTCATTGCTGTATGGTGCTTAGATATTATGGAGACAGGAGCCTTAGAAATGCATGTATATTTAGATACATTTTTTTTAGAGTTGCTGGTAACAATATAAACTGCAAAAGCTTCACCTTATACATACATTTTATGCACTTTTTTGGATTTCCATAAAATGTATCTATCCAATTACGCTAGAACAGGTCAATTAATTCAAAATAAACCAATTAGATATTAATTCGTCTCACCTGTTGTGATAACTGGGCTTACACATTTACCCTAATTGAGCTCAGTTGTAAAAAGTGAGTGAAGATTTATAAAAGTCACAAAAATATGTAACAACAAATGTTGATGGGAAAAAAGGGAAAAGGAAGAGAGACTGAATTAGTCCAAATAAAAGGCATACTGATATAATTCAAGGACTGTGTTAAGATAATGCCTACTAAACAAGAAAAGCATGGGACCAGAAATCAATCTACTAAAATTGGTGTGTTGGAAATTAGACCTAATGGTTGAACAAAATAATGAGGGGATGACTATTCCACTTATCATCCCCTTTTCAAGTTCTTAAAAGACAACTTTTGGAGCAAAATTAGTAGAAGAAGATGATGGCTGCCAACAACTGCTGCAGTGAGATTTACCATCATGGTTGCCACCCCCACGGTCTTCTGGGTCCTTGGGATCCACCATAACACTATGAGCATTTGTCATTCTGCTCCTAAGAGATTTCCTTACTAGACGGGGCCAGAGAGAGAAACCAGATGACATCATGACCTCCACTATCTCTGGCTAGCTCCCGAACACCAGATGGGATGTGAGACTTTGTTATTAAACAGAAGAAAAAAGAAAAGGGATAGAAAAGAGAAGAAATAGGGTGGGGAAGGAAAAGAACACATAGGGTGTGGGGACAATGACAGTCTGGCTTACCTAGCCAAGACTGTATTTTGCAACACTGCTCAAAGCCTGTGGCTAGAAAAGCAATGTCCTAAACAGCCCAATGCTTGTACAAATTGCCAGGTCTTAGAGTGGTGGTTTCAGGGAGACGAGGAATAAGCAGTCAGAACAGGAGTCAGGTCCAGTGGTCAGAGTCTGAATGCCAGAGCCCAAGGTCAAGAAGAGTCAAAGCATAGGGTCGGAGCTGAAAGTCAGAACCAAAGTCAGAGTTCAAATGCCAGAGCCAAGTGTCAAAGCAGACTCAGAACCAGGGGCTGAGATCAGAAGCAGATTACTGGAAGTCAGGAAAAGCAGGATCAGGCTGGTTCCAAGGCAGGAGCAAGGCTGCAACATGATTGGAATAAGGCTGGGCGCAGGGTAGAATCTAGGCTGGAGAAGGGGTTGGCACACAGATAATCCATGGACATGTGCATTAAGCAACTGCTGAGCCTCTGTAGCTGCTGGGTTGAAGAGCAAGCCACATGACTGCCTTGAAATATCAAGTGGTTCTGCTAGGGCACAGCTGTGTTCATTGACTGTCTGACGGCTGGGCAGGAGCACCTGCCGACACTCATTCCTGATAGGTGGATAAGACGAGGGTTCTGGTGTTTCTCCAGGTATGAGGTTGCAAATGAAAGTTAACAGAAGCTGCTTTTTTTTCCTCTTTGATGTTCTTTTTTCTCAGCTCTTGTGTGTTTGTCTTGTCTTTTAGGAAATGGGATCAGATTTCAGCAGCAGCAGCTCCAGCCCATTTCAGTGACCGTCTTCTTTTTTTCTGCAAAAAGAACAATTATTACCATCTTAATACCATCTGACAGACTGTCAAATTGGGGGGGTCCTTTTAAAATGCCTTCCAGTTAGAGGGAAAGGAACCAAGGAATGTTGTTAAAATGAAAGATTTACATAATATTTTACATTGTAAATGCTTTAGCTGGCTTTCCTTCTTTTCTGTATCTTTAATAAAATGTTTAAAAGATTTGTAATGATGTGTTTTCCATGATAATAAGCAGGATTAGGTGCTGTATATCAAACTCTGAACCTCATTTAAAACATGTTTACTGTTGGATGTTTGACAGGTTCACATTAACACCTTTGACTTTGGGGGCCATTTATTCCATCAGACATTAATACAACACTCCCTCCTGCCCGTTAGGCTCATTAGGTCTGCCCCCTCTAAAATCCTTTGTATCCTACATAGGCGAGCTACCTTTTGGAAACATGGGGAAACAAAGAGGCCTTGAAAGTCAAGACACTCAGGCTCTATCATAGCAAGGGGGAAAGTGAGTTCCAGAGTTGTGAGCCTGTTACAGAACCTTCCATTGAGCCAGGGAACCAGCAACCTCAGCCAATCCCAATTGTAGCTTGTAGGGAGATTACATTCCGATTTCATTTATCATTTAGACAAAATCAATTTGAAGTCTGTGTATGTACCATTTGACATGGGGATGGGGCTATGGGGTAGTGGTTTAAAAGTGGTTCCATTTACCATTGAAATTCAAGGTGCAAGATCAGTAATAAAATCTTTCTTTAGTGAACTTAAATGGCTATTTTGGATTTTTTTTTTTTTTTTTTTTTTGCTGAATCCATCAAACTGTACCAGTCAGTTATTTTTCAATTTGGTTATATTCAGTTTGCAACCCTAACTGAAGTGCATTTGGTGATTTCAGCCTTGGTTTTGGATGGCATCCCAGAATCTAGCAATTAGGCACTATGGTCAGGCAGCATGTTGACTGAATGTCCTATTATCACTGCAGAGAGAAAAGGTTGGGGAGGTAATATCTTTCATTGGACCAACTTCTGCTGGTGAAAGAGACATGCTTTCAAGCTTCACAGAGCTCTTCTTCAAGTCTGGGAAAGATACTCTGTATTTAGCCACAGCTAAATACGAGGTGGAACAGTTACGTAGTCAACACATATTTCGAGGGACTATTCCAGGTGAAGTGGCCTGTGGTCATAGAACAAAAAGTGGGGTTAGTGGGTTACAGATTGCTGTAATAAGCCATAAAACCAGGATTTTTAGTGTAACCCCTTGGGGTTTAGAGAGCATAGCCCCTTTAAATCTTTTTCCTATTGGGGAGGGGGAGCAGTGAGAGAAAAGAGGGAAACTTGGGGGTGTGGCTCTGGAGCCCCGGAAGAGAAGGGCTGCAGCAGGGAGGCCCTGGACAAAGTGAAGGAGAGAGAACCTGCCTGAAGCCTGGGAAGGACAGGGCGGCTGATCGGGGACACCCTAGGACAGGAGCCAGGAGGAGCACTGTGCTAGGGAGGAATGGCCCAAGAAGGACAGGCCGGAGCTGGACCCAGTATCACTGCTGCCCAGAGCTGCATGGGGCTGTGAGTACTGGGGCTTGTGACTCTGCATTGGGATCAGGAGGGAGGCTGCTAGTTAGTTAAGTGGGGAGGTTGTCGCTCTGTGTGGCTTTGCAGAGAGCGGCAGAAGAGGGCACCGGAGGGGTTTGTTGAGGAAAGTTCACTGGCGCCGAAGACAACCAGGAGCACCCAAGACTCAGCACTGGACTCCTGAACTCTGTGTGCAGACACATTGCTCAGTGTCTGCCCTTTCAGACTGTGCTACCACTGGGCCTGTGGGGCCTTGGTTTGGATGCAGCCCTATTCTACTGCTCCCCCTACATTTCCCCTTGTTGTTTTTTTCCTTTCATCCATCTGCAAATAAATATCTCCCTTTGTTATATCCATTGTACTTTTCCTGTGGGTGGGTGTGTTTCACTTTGGGGGGTTTAGAACAGGTGCTCCTGGGGTGGAAGGAATTTTTCCTGCTGCATTCCTGCATGCTTCATCTCTTGGCCAGCGCTGCCTGCAGAGCAGACTCCATCTTGGTCACGAGGGCGCTAAAGTTACATTAGTGTCTAGCAAAGTTATGAATTTAAGCTCCCTCGCTTGTCTTTTGAAAGTGTTGTGGAGGGTTCCTTTGATGACGAGCACTGAGAGATCAGATATAGAGTGATCGCTTTGTGAAAAGTGTTCACCCACAAGTGATGTGGTGTTTTTGTCTTTCATCATTTTCCTGTGTGAGTTCATTCGAGAGCGTAGTGATTGTCTGGTTTCACCCATAGTTGCTATTGGGGCACCTCATTACTCCAGTGTGGGATTCCCTTGTTTAGCATCCCAGGATCTCATTAGCTCTTTTGGCCATAGTGTCACACGGGGAGCTCATGGTCAGCTGTTTGTACACTACAACTCCAAATTCTTTTTCAGAGTCACCGCTTTCCAAGATAGCATCCCTCATTGTGTAAGTGTGGCCTACTTTCTTTGTTTCTAGATATGTACATTTACATTTAGCCATATTAAAATTCATACTGTTTGCTTGTGCCCAGTTTACCAAACAAGCCAGATAGCTCTGAATCAGTGACCTGTCCTCTTCATTATTTACCATGCCCCCAATTTTTATGTCATCTGCAAACTTTCTCAGTGATGATTTTGTGTTATTCCAGGTCATTGATAAAAATGTTAAATCGCGTAGGACCAAGAACCAATCCCTGCTTGACCCCACTGGAAACAAAACCATTTGATGACGATTTCCTGTTTACAATTACATTTTTAGACCTATCAGTTAGCCAGTTTTAAATCCATTTAATGTGTGCCATGTTAATTGTATATTGGTCTAGTTCTTTTGTCAAAATTTTGCATGGTACCAAGTCAAATGCCCTACAGAAGTCTAAATATATTATGTCAGAACTATTACCTTTATCAACCATATTAGTAATCTCACAAAAAATTGTTAGTTTGACAAGTTCTATTTTTAATAAACCCACGATGATTTGCATTAATACATTACCCTTCTTTAATATTTTATTAATCGAGTCCCATATAAACCACTCCATTATCTTGCAAGGGACTGATGTCAGGCTGACAGGCCTATAATTACCCAGGTCATCCTGTTTACTCTTTTTAAATATTGGCACATTAGCTTTCTTCCAGTCCTCTGGAACTTCCCCAGTGTGCCAAGACATATTGAAAATCAACATTAATGGTCCAGTGAGCTCCCTGGCCAGCATTTTTAAAACCCTTGGAAGCAAATTATCTGGACTTGCTGATTTTAAAATGCTTCACATTAGTAGCTGGTATTCAACATCCTTCAGAGATACTAGTGGAATGGAAAGTGTTATCATCACCATATGATAAGACTAGATCATCTGTTTTTTCCCCAGACACAGAACAGAAATATTTATTGACCACTTCTGCTTTTTCTGATTTATTATTGATAATTCTACCATTTCCATCTCATCATGTACCAATACCATAGTCAGGATTTTTTGTTTCTAATATATTTTAAAATCTCCTTATTATCCTTAACTTTACTGGCCATAGATTTCTTATTCTGTCCATTTGCTTTCCTTTTTTATTTTCTACAATTCCTATCTTCTGATTTACATTAATTACTATCAACATCCTCTTTCTTCCATTTGTTTTATAATACAATATAATTAATAATATATCTGCCTTCACTTCCCCTCTAAACTAGCTCATATTTTTAACCAGCATGGACTTCTTCCTCAGATGTGGGATTGTGGCTTTGTGAAATTGGCCATGTTAAAGCACCAAGTATATATATTACTGTTCTCAACTTTATTCTGCTTGTATATTATAAATGTAATCAAGTCATGATCACTTGTACTTAAACTCCCATTAATTTTTAGTTCTGTGATCTATTTCTCTTTATCTGTTAGGATATGGTCTAGTACAGAATTCCCCCATGTTGGCTGCAACACTTTTTGAGTTACGACATTGTCATCTATAATGTTTAGACGTTCCAAGGATGTTTTAGTGCTGGTAGCATGAGCTCTACAACGTGTGTCATTCAAACTGAAGCCCCCATGACCCTGCAGCTTTTCCCCCTACACATTAGAGATAGGTGCATAAGGAGGCAGTCATCCTGTTCTCTAGTGTGAACTGGTGATCTAGAGCAGACTTTATTTTAATTTGTGTCAGTCAAATTTAATCTGTGCCAGTCACCGAAGACCTATTTAGCTTAACTAAATTCCTATCGCTCAAAATCGGAGGCCATTCAAAATGCTACTTCTCTGAACAAGGATTAATGGAACATTCCATTGGTTAGATGACAGCTTTTGGCTTCAGTGAGATCAACTAATTAACTCTTTTCTTCTATTATCACTTCCTTTTTGGGGTAAATATTTCTATTTTTATCTTTTTCTTCACTCATATCTTCTTAACCATTTCCAGTTTTCACATATAATGGTATTAATACTTAGCATTTATATGCCATATTCCATCTTCACAAATATTTGATATTTACTCCATTAAGCTAACTAAACTAAGGAACTATTTATTGACATCTAGCTAAAAGGACGATGGCCAGTTGCCTATGATAGTGCTATAATATGAATATGTGCCATAGAGGGTTGCACATAACATTGTTCTCCCTTCCAGACCCACAGTGGAAATTTCAATTCTTTCTGAACAGCTGCTGGTTCTAAGCCCGAGAAATTGAGCCCACTCATTGCTTGACCTTACATTTTGTTACATTTCTAAGCTATTCTTTCCTTCAGCTTTTGTGTATGTGCATATTTTAAAAGCTCTAGCTGATTTTAAGGAGTACTTAAGGGAAGGGTAATTTTGTGTGAAACTCCTAAGAGCTTTAGAAAAAGTGAATTATGTGGGTACATTTGACTGCGAACACCTGCCAGTTATTGAGATTAAGCAGGTACAGCTGGTACGAAGTATGTGTAGAAACTGTGGGAGGGGAAGAGGTGCTGACTGATTAGATGTCTTTGCACATTGCATTTCATTCTTATTTTGGGCTAGGCTTCTCTAGCTCGCTCGCTCTCTCTCTCTCTCTCTCTCTCTTTAATTTTTACAGACCTAGTTAGCTGAAGAATTATATCTAAAATGGAGGGGAGAGGGGTCTCATTTGTGAACAGATCAAGAAATGATGTTCAGGGAACATGTGCCTAGTGTATGAGTGTGCTAATCATTTTGAGAGTAATACTGCCATGCTATGAAAAGTTTAAGAAAAAAATCAATATTTTTTCTTTGTATATTGTATAAAGGAGACATTCAAAACACAGCAGGAGTTTATATTGTAGAACACAGGAAGCTGAGTTTCTGTGGGCAGAACAGATAAAGAAAGGTAAAGTCACCTATAGTAGAAGGGTCAGACAAATGATAATTACATTGTTTAGTAAGTGGCAATGTTGGGTTTGGAGATGGACAAGACATAGAGAGAAATCTGGACTCTGCCCCAAGGAACTTACAATCTACATAGACAGACTAGTAAACACATAAACACACTGGGACATCCAGCCAGCGGTGCTTTCTTAGGCTTGGTCTACACTACAAAGTTAATGCAAGGCAGCTTAGGTCGACCTAGTTGTGCAAGTGTCTACACTTAAATTGGTCTCCCACAGCTGTAAGCGCCCCATTATGCCAACATAGTAACACCAGCTCCCCAAGTGGCGTAGAGCCATGGTCAATGTACGTAGGTCAACACAGTGCATGTGTAGATCCTAACTGTCCTCCAACAGCTGCCCCACAATGACCGCTCTGGTCACCATTGTGAACTCCACTACCCACGGGTCACAGATACCAGAAGTCCCCGCTCCCCTTTAAAGTCCTGCAAATTTTTGAAATTCCTTTTCCTCATTGCCTGGTTTGGCGATCACACCTAGCAGCTCTCCATTGTTGACTGCAACTGCCCAGACGACCATGCTGGCTACATACTCCAGATGTGCTGCTGCCTGGAGTAGACAGGAGATATTAGATTGACTGGGCCTGTGGGGAGAACAGGCTGTACAGGCACAGCTCTGAACCAGTCATAGAAACATTGACATCTACAAGCAGATTGCTCAGGGGATTCAGGAGAAGGGCTATGACAGGGACCAACAGCAGCACCATGTGAAAGCCAAGGAGCTGCAGCAGGCATACCAGAACCAGGGAGGCCAACAATCGATCCCGTGCCAAGCTGCAGACTTGCTGCTTTACGAAGAGCTGAATGCCACGCTCAGCTGAACCCCCTCCTCCCCTCTCCCCGATCCTGCCACAGCACAGTGGATACCTCCGAGAAGCCTGAGTCACAAACCCCTGCTGTGAACAGCAGGGAGGAAGAGGTGGTGGACATGGAAAAGGAGGAGGAGAAGGGGGGACAGACTCTACAACAACATATATTATTCTGGCTCATTGTGAAAATGGTCTTTTAAAGCCTACCTGAGCCATATAGGTCCACGCTGAGCTCTTCTAATAGCCCTGGTATCTGGCTATTCAAATTCAGCAGACAGCTGCTCCACCTCTGCCTTCCACCCTGGCAGAAACTTTTCCCCCTTTGCTTCACAGATATCATGCAGGACACAGCAGGCAGCTATAACCATTGAGATATTTTTCTCACTGAGGTCCAATCTTGTGAGCAGACAATGCCAGCAACCCTTCAAATGACTAAAGGCACATTCACCCATCATTCTGCACCTGCTAAGCTGGTAGTTAAATAGTTCATTGGTGCCCCCGCCCCCTATCTGACCCCCCCGCTTCTCGCCCCCCGACAGCCCCCCCGGACCTCCCCCCAACCACCACCCCCTGCTCTCGGTCCCCTGACTGCCCCCAGACTCCCCGCCCCTAACTGCTCCCCACCGCCCCATCCAAAACCCCTCCTTCCTGACTGCCCCCCCCAGGACTCCTGCCCCATCCAACAACCCCTTCTCCCTGACCACCCCCGGACCCCTCACCCCTAACTGCCCCCTGCCCCTAACTGCCCCCACCACCCCATTCAACCCCCCCTCTCCTTCCTGACTGCCCACCCAGGACCGCTGCCCCATCCAACACCCCCCGCGCCCTGTCCCCTGACCGCCCCCCCCATCCTGACTGCCCCCCTGGGGCCCCTGCCGCCATTCAACCCCCGTTCCACGCCCTCTGACCGCCCTTTAATTCTTCACTTGCAGAACAGTTAATATAGAGACTAAGGGTATGTCTATGCTACCATCATGAAATCTGATTGCAGCTTATGTAGACATACATGAGCTAGTTTTAATCTAGCTAGTTCAGGTACTGGAGCAGTGCAGCCACAGCAGCATGGACATTAGTATGAGCTAGCCCCAAAAGTAATTACCCAGAGTTGTACATCCCAGACTGAAGCCTGTGCTGTTGCGGCTTCACTGCAAGTGGTTCCTGAGCTAGCTAGATAAAATTAGCTTGGGTATGTCTACATGGGCTGCAATCCTACCCCATGACTGCAATGTAGATGTACTCTAATTTACTGTAGCAAACGAGAAAAGTATTCAGAGAGAAAAAAGTGGAGTGAAACTTATAACTTAGTCAGAATGGATGTGACTCAAATGAGCCATGTGTCTCATTCCATCCTAAAATTTGATATACAACCCCCTGAGCAAAGTGACATCTCAATTTGAAGATGATTTATTGATTCCAGTAACTCCTGTCTATTTCCTCCCAGATGAAAGCCTCCCACAAAGACGTGATTCTTTGCTTATTCCAGCAGTTTACATCTGAAATTCCAGTGACATTCATGATTTTAGTCATCCCATTTCTTTCCACTGTTCATTTCCTTAAGCCAAAGCAAGTTGATAGTCTGTTAATGGGTCATGCTGGGCTTCTGAATGAAACCTTTGGTGCCTCTTCTAATGCAAATGCATTTCCATGTTAAATTAATATACTTTCTGTGTGAGATTCAAGTTGCTCTTTTAGAAATGTGTTAGTTTGTCTTAAGATACTGTGCCATCTGGCTCGGTAATATGTCACTGTCAGCCTTCTGTCTTTTTAGCTTCATTCTGTTAAACAGTTCTTCAGTGAAGAGGGCTTTGCTTGGGTTGTATATTTATTCATACAGGTTAATAAGATGCTACACAGGTTCAAACAAACTTAGCATAGTGATAGCTTTTTTGCAGGATGTAAATGTGCATTTAATGACAGTAACTCATTCCTGTAAATTTGAAGTGTCATTGTGTTGGAGCTCTTAAGTCTAAAAATGTTGGCAAAGAGCAGCCAAGTATTGTGACTAATTCAGCATCTGTGCAATGGAAAAATATTTATGCTCGTGCTGCCAAAAAGGAGATCATGGCAACTTATTGAACTGAAAAGGCAATAGACCACACATTTATTTGATCTGTAAAACTCTGGCTCAATATTTGACACAATTTATTGTCTCCTAGTGCCAGTGCATGGGGCCAGTTTCTCTGACACACTGCAGCTGCTTTGTGTCTCATTGTCAGTGTTAACTGGCCCTACAGCCAGCCACAGTAGGATTAGTCCAGGATAAGGGTGATCCTCCAGTGACATCACTCCCCCTTTTGGCAGTTGGTGTAGCTGGGAAACGGGAGCATGGCCAGAGGAAATGAGGGAGGAGGGATCAAGGCTGGGATGCCCCTGTGACACACAGACTCCCATCTGCAGTTTTGGCTCCTCAGGTTCCTCCTTTGCTGTACTGATGTAAGTTAAACCAGCCCTAGACCTCTGCTATCACAGCACAAGGGGAGTAGCCCAGCACAGAGCTGCAGCATGTCAGGGGAGTACCTTTGTATACATATACTGACCTGTACTCAGTGCACATCATCTGGACCCCAAGATGTGACCCAGGGGCCAGCTGGCAGTTGGATGGGAGAATTGGTATCATAGAATCATAGAATATCAGGGTTCGAAGGGACCTCAGGAGGTCATCTAGTCCAACCCCCTGCTCAAAGCAGGACCAATCCCCAATTAAATCATGCCAGCCAGGGCTTTGTCAAGCCTGACCTTAAAAACTTCTAAGGAAGGAGATTCTACCACCTCCCTAAGTAACGCATTCCAGTGTTTCATCACCCTCCTAGTGAAAAAGTTTTTCCTAATATCCAACCTAAACCTCCCCCACTGCAACTTGAGACCATTACTCCTTGTCCTGTCCTCTTCTACCACTGAGAATAGTCTAGAACCATCCTCTCTGGAACCACCTCTCAGGTAGTTGAAAGCAGCTATCAAATCCCCCCTCATTCTTCTCTTCTGCAGACTAAACAATCCCAGTTCCCTCAGCCTCTCCTCATAAGTCATATGTTCCAGACCCCTAATCATTTTTGTTGCCCTTCGCTAGACTCTCTCCAATTTATCCACATCCTTCTTGTAGTGTGGGGCCCAAAACTGGACACAGTACTCCAGATGAGGCCTCACCAATGTCGAATAGAGGGGGATGATCATGTTCCCCGATCTGCTCGCTATGCCCCTACTTATACATCCCAAAATGCCATTGGCCTTCTGGCAACAAGGGCACACTGCTGACTCATATCCAGCTTCTCGTCCACTGTCACCCCTAGGTCCTTTTCCGCAGAACTGCTGCCTAGCCACTCGGTCCCTAGTCTGTAGCGGTGCATTGGATTCTTCCGTCCTAAGTGCAGGACCCTGCACTTATCCTTATTGAACCTCATCAGATTTCTTTTGGCCCAATCCTTCAATTTGTCTAGGTCCCTCTATATCCTATCCCTGCCCTCCAGCGTATCTACCACTCCTCCTAGTTTAGTATCATCCGCAAATTTGCTGAGAGTGCAATCCACACCATCCTCCAGATCATTTATGAAGATATTGAACAAAACCGGCCCCAGGACTGACCCCTGGGGCACTCCACTTGACACCGGCTGCCAACTAGACATGGAGCCATTGATCACTACCAGTTGAGCCTGACAATCTAGCCAACTTTCTACCCACCTTATAGTGCATTCATCCAGCCCATACTTCTTTAACTTGCTGACAAGAATACTGTGGGAGACCGTGTCAAAAGCTTTACTAAAGTCAAGAAACAATACATCCACTGCTTTCCCTTCATCCACAGAACCAGTAATCTCATCATAGAAGGCGATTAGATTAGTCAGGCATGACCTTCCCTTGGTGAATCCATGCTGACTGTTCCTGATCACTTTCCTCTCATGTAAGTGCTTCAGGATTGATTCTTTGAGGACCTGCTCCATGATTTTTCCGGGGACTGAGGTGAGGCTGACTGGCCTGTAGTTCCCAGGATCCTCCTTCTTCCCTTTTTTAAAGATTGACACCACATTAGCCTTTTTCCAGTCATCTGGGACTTCCCCCGTTCGCCACGAGTTTTCAAAGATAATGGCCAATGGCTCTGCAATCACAGCCGCCAATTCCTTTAGCACTCTCGGATGCAACTCGTCCGGCCCCATGGACTTGTGCACGTCCAGCTTATCTAAATAGTCCTTAACCACCTCTTTCTCTTTCATGGGCACAGAAGACAAAACAGACAGTTCCTCCTTGCCCAAACCTGCTGTGGTCCAATGGGGCTAGTGAGATCACTATCCCTGACTGGCTGTGTCAGGGGCTACCAATTAACCTGGAAGGAATGGCCAGTTTTAAAACATTGTCCGTTCTTCCCAAGTAACACAAGCATCCAGCCTGCTTGGCTAGTTCTTCCAGTTCATCCAATTGTCCAGTCTGTCTGTGGCAATATCAGTCCAGCAATCTGGGCAAAGTGAGCCTCCTGGAGGAATAGCAGAGGACAGCCTTATCAATACATAATTATCAAAAAATGCTTCTGTTTTCCTGGCCTAATTAATGTGGAAGATACTGTGTGCTGGAAATTCACTCTGTGCAAGTCTATTGTGGTGGACGAGCCCATCCTTCAGAGGTAACACACACATACTTGGACAAGTAATTATCCTGCAAACTGCAGTGTGGTGTATTGCCAAGTCCTGTTACAAGCCAAGGCTCTGGAGTCATCCATTTCAGTGTAGCGTCACACCAAAGTGAGATCAGAGTATATTTGACTTCCTGCCATTTCTGTTTTTGTATACTGTTAAAAAGTTGACAGTGGTGGAAACTTATTTTTATAGCTCAGAACTAAATTTTTAACTAGCAGATGCTTCCGCAGGAGAAGATTATTTATTTCCTAGGACTTTAACCATGACTCCTAAATCAGTGGTTTTCAACCTGTGGACCATGGACCTCAGAGGGTCAGCAGGCTATGTCTCAGCAGTCTGCAAAAGGTTGTCATTACCAAAGAACCATGGTTTTCAACCAGTGGTCTACAGACCCCTGGAGGTCCACAGACTCTGTCTCAGATTTCCACCTCCATTCAAAATTTTTAGGGCTCTGCAAATGAAAAAAGGTTGAAAACCACTTTCCTAGATCAATCACTGTGACCGGAGTCCCCGGGGAGCCAACTGAGGTCACTCAATTAGGGTGAACTACAAAGAATGGGGCAGACAATCCCCAAAGATGGTGAATATTCCAATACTTAGATTTACCAAGCCAGCTCAAAACAGTTTCTATATAATACCTCACTGGTTATCCAGAAGTCAACAACACAGTTCCTTTGAAGTAACCCTGCCTTAGGCCTCCATCCAGACACCCAAGCCAAATATGATGAGGATTACTGAAAATCTTATTCATCATATAAAAGAGTTTTACCAGTCCCAAAGGATCAGACACATTACCTCCCAGGTTAATGAATATTCCAGATCTTACCCAAATACTCGCTTATAGCCAATTCTTATTAACTAAATTAAAATTTATTAAAAAAGAAAAGAGAGAGAGAGTAGTGGTTAAAATATCAGTGTACATACAGACATGAGTACAATTCTTGAGATTCAGACTCATAGCAGAGATGGTGAGTTTTGTAGTTGCAGCTTAGGACTGGGATCTCAGCCCTATGACTTAAGCTTCTCCTGCATGAAGCATTATGCAGAACAGAGATAAAAAGGATTGGGGCTCAAGCCTTTTTCATACAGTTTCATACAGTTTCGCCTTCTTTGACGGGTTGGAGTCCTTCAGCAAACAATAGGCAATTATGGAGACTTATTTCCAAAGAACCACCGGTAATTAGTTACACAAATTAACACAGGGCAATTTATCCATTAAGCAGTCTATCACAAACTTCAAAGAGACATATAGACAATGACATTATTGCACCCAAGATTCATCTAAATGTTAATATTCCCTTTTGATCTCTGAATTAATAGCTTTAGTGACAGACAGGAACCATCTGTTTACATGGTTAATCATTAAACAACATATAAGTAAACATATACAATTAGTGATCACCTTGAATTTCTAACAATATAGGTTTGCATTTCAAATTTCGAATCTAGCCTATCTACCATGGAATGGCCCTAATTAGCATTCGCATACTGTTTTAACATGTCTCTAATGGTTGACTTACGGTTATTTAGCCTACAAGCTGCTTAACCCTTTCTGGCCATGTGTCATACTTCGTATAAGATTTACTGCAGTTATATAACAGTGGTAGCAACAATGGTTTACATGTTTACATTTTAATCAGATAACATCACAATCACACTTTGAATTCATAATTAGAGTGTGATGTCAAGCTATCATAGTTCTCTGATATTCAGCAATAGATAGCTTTGTCAGGAGTGGCAGGCATTGGCTCAGGAGGTCTGGGCAGCTGGATTGACTGGCTAAACTAGAAGGTTGCCCAGATTTTTGATGGGGAGGGTATGATGGGCTAGGACTAATCTATTAAGTCTAGCCAAAATCTATTACTCTCACATGGCTTTGTTGGGGGCTGCAGCTGACTTGTTTAAAAAAAGTTGTACCGAGCCCAGATGTCTGTAATGGCTGTGGGAATAGCATGCTGGTCCCATTGAATTGGGGAAGCTATTATTTATGTCCCTTGTACCTATGAGACTAACTCTACACCCTTGTAAGTCTTATTGGCTTAATAGCTTAATCCATAGATTCCCCTTCTGCATAAAACACCACAAAGGGAATAAGTTGGCCCTAGAACAGGGGTGGCCAACCTGTGGCTCCGGAGCCACATGCAGCTCTTCAGAAGTTAATATGCGGCTCCTTGTATAGGCACCGACTCTGGGGCTGCAGCTACAGGTGCCAACTTTCCAATGTGCCAGGAGGTGCTCACTGCTCGACCCTGGCTGTGCCACAGGCCCTGCCCCACTCCCCCTTCCCTTCCCCTCCCCTGAGCCTGCCGTGCCCTCGCTCCTCCCCCTCCCACCCCTGAGCCTCCTGCACACCACGAAACCACTGATTGGGAGGTGCGGGGAGGTGGGAGGTGCTGATCAGTGGGGCTGCCGGTGGGTGGGAGGTGCTAGCAGGGTGTGGGGGGAGCTGAGGGGGGGTTGCTGACGTATTACTGTGGCTCTTTTGGCAATGTACATTGGTAAATTCTGGCTCCTTCTCAGGATCAGGTTGGCCCTCCCTGCCCTAGAACTACACATTTCTCTAAGAACAGTGGCTTAAAGCTATTTTCCTTCTATTTTTTAGGACAGGGTGGGATGATGTGTTAGTAGGAAATAGGACTAAAACACACATGATTCCATGTCAAAGCAAGCCTTCAATACCATGGATCCTGCTTGACTCTGTCCCCATAACCCTTTTCGCTGCTGCCATTGGCCAGCCATGTCACAGTTGCTCTTTGTGAGGGTTGACAGGGCTAGTCATTGCTGAGTCCAGAGTGCAGTTATGGCTACTTTAGGCAGGATTAAATTGCCACAGCTTTTGCTGTAGAAAATATTAAGTTTTACTAGAGGAAAGAAAAGGAATTCCATTTTTCTCACCCTGCCATTCTCTTGCCCATCCTCTCTTTCCTTTTGTGCCACACAGATCTTTTGCAGAGGGAACAAAGGTGGCTGCACGGAAAAGCAGACATTTCCACATAGTGATCTTTCTCCTCTGCATGATTCTACAGCAGCTTGTTCCTGCTGCTGCAAGCAGGGGCCTTTGTACACCTTGAGGTCTACGTATGCAGGGGCACTGTGTGATGGGGTGTCCACCCCACACAAGTCTGATTGGAGTTAAGGTGGCTGAGTAGGCCAATTAGCTGGGAAGAGGGAGGAGTCTTTGGGGCTGCTGGGAAAGGCTGCAAGAAGGCAGGCATCAGTCACTCCCTGGGAAGAGAGTTTTTGGAGTTGGTACACCCAGAGAGAGAAGGGTAACCAGAATGGTAGGAAGTAGGCCAGGGAAGGGACAGTGAGGGCAGAAAGAGAAAAATCCCAGAACTCCTAAATTGAGGGTCTCTGGACTGTAACCTGGAGAAGATGGTGGGGCCAGGTTCCCCTACCAGCCACCAAGGGCGTGGCATAAAACTGAGGCAGGGAATGGGAAGACTGCCTAGGACTGCTGATGGACTGTACCCCAGAAAGGGGAACGCTGAGTGACCTAACCAGAGGCCTAAGTCATGAAGGAGATGCTGAGGGCTGTGGAGATAGAGGAGCTGCAGACCAGAGTAAGAGCTAACCACCGACTGGGTGTAACCATGCCTTAATGGATGCCAGAACTGAGGATGCCAAATTCAGGATGAACTGCTGAGAAACAGGGCAAGCACAACCCAAAACTGGTGGTTATTCTTTTATAAGATATACCAAACCAGCGACAAAAGTAAAATCCTGTTTCACCACACTGGCTAACAAGAAAACATAAAGGCAGTTTCCTCAGGCATTCAAGTTTTTATATCACCACCAAAAACACTGGATTCAGAGATGAGTGGTTCTTTACAACCAGCCTCATCAAATAATAGGTTCTTCTGGTCCCAAGGGACCAGCCACACACCCAGGTCAATATATAATTTAGATCTGACCCAAAAATCACGCTGATACCAATCCTTTAGTATTTAAAATCTAAAGGTTTATTTATAAAAAGAAAGAAAGGTGAGAGTTAAAATTGGTTAAAGGTATCAATTACACACAGTAATGGCACAGTTCTTGGTTCAGGCTGTAGCAGCGATGGAATAAACTGCTGGCTTAAATCAAGTCTCTGGAGTACATCCACAGCTTGGATGGGTCATTCAGTCCTTTGTTCAGAGCTTCAGTTTGTAGCAAGGTTCCTCCAAAGGTAAGAAGTGGAATTGAAGACAAAATGGAGATGTTTCCAGGGCCTTTTATAGCTTTTGCCATGTGGAGGGCATTCCATTGTTCTTACTGTGGAAAATTACAGCAACAAGATGGAGTTTGGAGTCACATGGGCAAGTCCCATGTCCATGCATTTCGCCTAGTCACAGCAGGGAATTTCATTAAGTGTAGCTGGGCATCTCCCATGGTCCATTATCAGTTAAATGTTCTTTCAATAGGCTACTCAATTTGAATAGTCCCTCCAAGATGTGCTAGCTAATTACTTCATGGGTGTTACCGCAGGAGCAAACATTTGAAATCCAAGTATAGACCCAATACTTATAACTTCACATACAAAAATGATATATGCATACAGATAGCATAATTATAGCTATCAAATCATAACCTTTTCATAGACATCTCACTTGACAACTTTTGTACAAGATTTGCTGCAAATATATAACTGTGGTTGCAACAATGATCTATATGGTTATATTGTAATCAGATAATGTCACACAGGGACGTTAGCCCGTAGAGCTAATCCCCAGAGTGACCAACCAATGAGGAGGCACCAGCCCAGTGGTGAGTGGAGCACACTGTGTCACACTGTCTGATTGAACAGTGTAATTTTCAACTTGTTGGCTTGTGTCACATCCTTCCATTATTTAATTGTTGGTTTTTGTATGTAAACTTCATGAAATCAGAAGAATAAATTAGATCTTGCGTACAGCGTAATGGCTCATTATTCACATCACCCAAGAATCCTCTAGCACATATTTTAACAAGACAGCTTTTATTCCACTGTACTTGAAGAATTACTACAGAATTGGTTTGCTTTTCAAGACTCAAAAGAATACCGAAACGTAGTTTGGGCATTTATATTATGGTGCTGAGTTTCTGCACTTAGGTCCCAATTCTACAAAATGCCAAGCAGCTCAGTTTCTATCAAAATCCATGAGAATTGAGAGTGCTCAATGGGCGTTAAGAGCGTTAACAACTCATAGGAGGCACTCAGTATCTTGCAGAATCAACCACCTTGATTGCTTTTTTTCACCTTAATAGTACAATAGACACTTGTTTGCAGCAGCACCTTATCAGAGTAAACACCGCTTACAAGAAACATTTTCTTTGGGAACACTTTCCCTACCATGAATTGTCCACTCAGTAACAGCAACATTGCCACCTCATAAGAGCAACATTTGTGATGTCACATCCTCCACTTACTTAAATCATTTTTTGGTGTCAAAAACTGACAAAATGCCAAGAAGTCTCCCACTGAAAGAAAAAGTACAGATTATCCAAAACTGTCAAACTCCGGGGGCTACTCAAAACCAAGTTGCAGTCAAGTGGGAGTTGCACGGGTCAGTTGTATGCAGAATGTGGAAGCAGAAGGATAAGCTTTTGACTAAATACAAAGATGAACAGTCAAACAGCTGCTGTGAGTGGGTGCGTGAAGAAAAAGACCCTGATGTCGACCAGGCTCTCTTTATATGGTTAAAGGAGAAGAGGACACAAGGAGCACTGCTTGCTGGGTCCACTATGAAGGAAAAAGCCCTTCAGCTTGCTACTTCACTTGGATTGAATGATTTTAAGGCAAGTGATGGTTAGTTTACCAGATGGAAGAAACGCTTTAGTGTCACTTTCAAAAAAGAACATGGTGAAAAACAGTCAGCAGACAGAGCAGCTGCTGAGCAGTGACAGTGCAAAACATTTCCTCACATTCTGGAAAAGTTTTCCCCAGCTGACATCTACAATGCTGATGAAACAGGACTTTATCTGAAAGGGTTCTGTGACAGAGGGCATGTAGAAAAAAATGAAAATTTAGAAGGAGGGAAAGTTTCAAAGGACAGAGTGACTGTGCTCACCTTTGCCAACATGGATGGGTGTGACAAACACCTGCTGCTCATGACTGGGAAGTCAAAATGACCCTGATGCTTTCTGAAGGATTTCAGGAAACTTCCCCTCAGTTATGTCAGTTCAGCGAATGCCTGGGTCACAGGTGAGATTTTCATCGACTGGCTAAAAAATGGGATCATCAGCTTCGCTCGCAGAGCCATAAAATATGTCTCTTCCTGGATAACTGATCCGTACAACCCCAAAGCAGGCTGTCTTTGGTCAGAGGACACTCCCCATAACAGCAACAGCCGCTTAGGAGTAACATAGTAAAAGGGCACTGATATGTTGCTACTAACGAGCATCTATTGTATTTACTAGTGACCTGAAGGACTCTTAACTACATTCTGCAATTACTGCCTTAGCTGACTGCTCTAAATCAAGCAACTTAGGAGGAGTGGGCATGAGTACAGGCGTAGTAGAATCACCTGATGAACCAGGCTGAACCAAAGATTATTTTACTTCCGGCAAGACCTCTGACATTTGTTTGGTTTAGGCTGGGAAGTGGGCAAGAACAGAAAAAAATATTGTTAATGGCAGCACAAATGTACTTTACTGGAAGGAAAGAGCTCTCTGAAAGCTGTGCAAGTCGGCCAAGGTTTTGCATGCAAGTTTCTTCACACATACAAATGTCCTTTTCACTGGGAGTTCCACTACACATTTATCTAACAGTGTAAAACCCAATGTAAAAATAAAAATCATGCACAATCTGTGAGGAAATTTGTGCTTTTATAAAATTTTAATATATTTCAGAAAATTGGCCACTTTCACTGGGCGCTCTCTTTAATATTTAATGAAAAGCTTCCCACTGCATTGGCCAGATCGCAAATCTTTTTTTACTTGGAGGACAGTGTTTTAATCTAACTGTAGCATTTTAAGATGATACAAGTTATCAGCTGAATTTAGTATTCTTGGGTTGCTCAGAAACACTACTTAGCACCTCTACCATCTGACTACTTAGTAGAACTTTGTACAAAAGGTGGTTCATTGTGTTTTGAAACATGAATAATTTCTTAGTTGAAGATTCATGGGTGTGGGAAGTTATTTTAAGTAGTCACAACACGAAACTGAAGGAACAGCACAGGGATAATTAAATGTATTGTATGCTGCCATAATTGAGGCAAGTGTTGCTGTAACCATGTTGGACCCAGGATATTAGAGAGACAAGGTGGCTGAGGTAATCTCTTTTCACACATATTTCAAGGGACCATTCAAGTTGGGCCAGTTAACTAGCCACTTCACCTGGAATGGTCCTTTAAAATATGTCTTAACTACTTATGCTAAACAATCTGTTCCACCTTGTATTTAGCTGTGGCATTTAGCTGTGTAAGCTCAAAAGCTTGTCTCTCTCACCAACAGAAGTTGGTCCAATAAAAGATATTACCTCATGCACCTTGTCTTGCTGTTGAGGCAAGTCAGGTAATCACTCAGTTTGCAGTATAGACTGCACATAGGAGAACATAATTTCTCTCTGCTGGGTGCTGTAATGATCAGTATTTATTATTTAAAATCAGCATAAGCTTTATGGTACCACGCCATCCAAGGAGAAGCATAAAGTTAGTAGTAAGGGAGTTATGATATGAAGAACAACTGAAGGAAAGAGGGTAATGGCCACCCAGATATCTGGTAATGAATTGCAGCTGTCTTAACCAGTTAAAGTGTACCTCAATTCTTTAAAGTCATGAAATGTATATGAAAAGCTCATGACTCACTGGTTATTAATATCATCCTGTAATGTAGATGCAAGCAACTGATGCAAAGTTAAGAATATAAACTGAAATTATAATTCTTAAAATGTGTTTGAAAGTCAAGCAGGAGTTATACCACCTTAGACAAAGTAATGCAGTTCTTCCACCCCAGAGTTACTTCCAAACTACTTCGAAAGACAATGAGAATGTGTTTACATATGGAATAAACAGAACCACCAAGCTAACAAGGGGTGGAGGAAACCTCACACTACCACGGTAGGGGAGGAGATTGACGGTCACCTGTCTAATGTTCATTCAGTTGCACTGGAGAGGACAGGAACTAAATCATTTGCATTTTAGCAAACAAACCCAGTGTGGGAAGAAGCAGCAGGACACTTCCTTCAAGACAGACTATATCAGGGATTGGCAACCTTTGGCATGTGGCCCATCAGGGAAAGCCCCTGACCGGCCAGGACGGTTTGTTTACCTGCAGCATCCGCAGGTTCAGTCGATTGCAGCTCCCACTGGCTGCGGTTCGCCGTTCCAGGCCAATGGGGGCTGCGGGAAGCGGCGCGGCCGAGGGATGTGCTGGCCGCCACTTTCCGCAGCCCCTTGGCCTGGAACGGCGAACCGCAGCCAGTGGAAGCTGTGATCAACTGAACCCCTGTGGACGCAGGTAAGCAAACTGTCCCAGCCCACCAGCGGATTTCCCTGATGGGCCACATGCCAAAGGTTGCCAATCCCTGGACTATATGTTGCCTACCTTAGAGCAGGAAATTGACTTTTATCTGGAGTTGTCCTTCAGAAGAATCCATTTTAAAAGATTCAATGGACTGTAAAAGAGGGGGTATAGAATCCCAAATTATCTGTCTTTCACCTAAGAAGACAAAGGTACCAGGCCTTTGACTTTAGGGGATAGATCCTGATCCAGGAGCGCTGTCAGCCATCTTGATGGAAATGTGGTGAGGATTTTACCTTGAACAAAGTCTATCTTATTAAGTTTTAGTTACAAGAAAGAATTTATCTTTATTTCTCTAGTAACCATTTCCGACTTTAATCCTTATATTTGTACTCACTTAAAATCTATCTCTATGGAATGAAATCAACTTGTTTTATTTTTATTCTAAACCAACCCAGCACTGTGTTTGAACTGAACTGTTTGACAACTCCAGTTAAAGGAACAGACTGTTGGATATCGACTCTTTAAAGGAGCAATGAACTTTAATATTTCTCTGATTGTTCCAGGACAGGACTGGAAGTTTCAGAAAACATGTTTGAGGGGAAATTCAGGGTTACGAAGAGCATAGGCTCATCTTACTAGTAGTTAACCAAGGCTGGTGGCATCCAGTGGAAGTATGTGGTATTACAGGTAGGCTCCAAAGCTTTGGAGCCTGGCTGCCCAATACATAGACATAAAGTGCATGCTTGTTGCTGATTGTGGGCATCCTAGGCAGAGATCTGCAGCAGCAAACCTTTAAGGAACTTAAAGGTTATAGTGTAAGAGTGACAACTCTTCACCAGTCTGGATTGGAACCCAGAACATAACAGGAGTATTTTAATATATATAATTTGTTAAGCACTAATTATATTTTTGTTCACGAAGTGCAGACAGTCCCTGTCCCAAATGGTTTACAATCTAAGCAGATATGCAGGTGAGGTTGTGTAATGTTAATAATGTGGGAGTGACTACCCAATGCCTGAATTATAACTCCTAGTATGTCTAGTGTGAAGTAAGTGTTTTCAGAAGCCTCAGGAATCTCAGACTGAACTGAGTACTTTCATGTAATTATTTTCATGTAATATTTCACTTTCATTTAATATTTCTTAGGTGTGGAGGATGCATGAGAAGGCTCCAGTTGTTTATTAGGATATGTAATGGAGACTGCTCAGTCAGATCTCTCATCTCTATTTTCTTGTTAGTTTATTTTTAAAAAAAAATATTACGAAGAACATGACCTTAATGCTCTTAAGGAGAAATTAACTTTGCAGATGAATTGTCCAGCCCCCAGTCCAAATATTGTTTGACACAGGACACAAGAGGTGGTGAATTTAAAGTGACAGATCTACAGAACACTGGTTTTCTTAAGGCAAATCTTGGTCACCCCTTCCACAGTCTCCCAATTACCTGAAGCAAAGGATCCCTGTTCTGTTCAACTGCCTAGGAAAGGTGACAGATGTGTGGAACCAATGCAGGAGTATGCACTCTCTGAATATGTCTATCAGGCAATATAAGCCCAGGGTTAGTAAAACTCGAGTTAGCAGACCCTGGGTTTGTTAACATACGGCTTGAGCATCTCATTTGTAACCTTAGGTTAGGAATTGTTGAACCTTGGGTCCCAACCTGGGGTTCCGGCATCTACACTGCATTATGAAGGCCTGAGCCCATCCACCTATATCCCAGACTTCCTTGTGCCCTCCCAAACTGTGGCCTGTCTAGGCCTTTGTTTGTTCAGCAGTGTGGGAAAACTTGACTGTCCACCAAATTTGACTGTCCAGAAGACAAAGAAAGTCAGCCCATGGGATTCCGGAATACTTTTGGTGCACTCCCAGGGTATGAGCCCAATGGGGCTATGTCTACCTTGCAAAGCAATAGGGCTTGAACACTGGATCCTGGCTTGACTTAGGATCAGATCCTCCACCCACAGGGTTCTGGAACCCTGGCTCCAAGCCCTGGGTTAGTGCAATTTGTGTGTGGATGTAATGGATATTAGCTTAAGCCTGAGTTTGAATCCTGGGTTTACAATGCAGTGTAGACATACCCTCTGCGTTCTTCAGAGCTGACCTCTATAGGGACAGCCACTGCATGCAGCCTCCGATGGATGAGGTAGAGCAAGAATGGTGGTGGCCATGACTGTGTAGATCTCATAGTCCAAATGCCCCATTTCCATGCAGGAGGCTTGCAGTAGCTGCAAGGGTCTTGAAGGATGAATACCTTTTCTTCTAATCACTGTAGGATTGGGCTCCTATAGTGTTCACACCTTGTATTATAACAAGTACAAAAATAAAACCTACAGAATAAAGCCATCATGACCACTCTCTTCTCTGTGCCCTTCCCAACTGCAGAGATCCACTCCATTCCTTAATAAATACATTTATTTAAAGAAACAGAGGCACTCTCCTTTGATCCCACTATGAAAGCCCATTTTCAGCTCTATCAGTTTAAACTGCATTTTAACAAGATTGAAAATATGGCTCTTCCCATTGCAGTTCTTAGGTATTTAATCCTGTCACTCAGAGTGAACATGAGAATAGCCTCTTCCAATGGCCAACAGCCCCTTCTTCACACTGATTTTAGCTGGCTGCTTCAGCACAGAAGCTGTCAGCTGTAGAACCAGTTTAGTGTTCAGTGTCAGCAGTAGCATTTTCTATGCAAGATTAACATGCAAATTGTCCAAAGGAGCAGACCTACAGATATTCTGGTCTGCTATCCTAAGTCTCTCAGAGGCCAAGAGATGTTTCAGAGGCAGATGGAACTGCTGCAGTAATGCACTTAGCCAAATGTTCAGACGTATGCTATGGCATGAAACACCTTCCTAAGCCTGGGGAAACTGATGATTAAAGGCAAAGTTTTCAAAGGAAACCACAACTTCGGGGTCGGGGTGGGGGTGGGGAATCCATTAGTTCCTTCAAACCAGTTCACCACCTGACAATAAATGTCCACCCATAAAATCAGGTCCATAAAATGTGGACTCTTGCAGGGGTCATAGGGGTCTGTTTATTTTTGCCAGCATACCCTTTGTATCTTCATTTGAAAAGCAGGCCTTGAGAGTGTACAGTAGCATATTACTGCTGTGAACTTCAATGATAGAAGAAAATCATTCCGTAGTGTGCAAAACTTCATTAAACAAAATCACTTCAGCTCATCTGCAAGGATAAGGAGAGCATAGGCATGAAATATGCTTTGAGGAGGGCTGCATTAATCGGTATTAGGGAGTAGGCATTCCTAAGAAGGAGGGTGTGCTACTCGAAAAGGTCTTCTTTCAATAGACCCAAACCTTGGCTGCATAAAGCTTCCCTTTTGGTTAATTTGATCACACACTAGGAAACGCTTGAAGCATTTACAACATTACCTACGTCAAGAGATCAAAAATCATGAGTCGGAACCCCTCAAAATCATGGAATTGGCCCATTTGAGATTTAATATGAGATTTAAACAAAAATTATGTGATTTTAAGTCAGTCTCTTGATTTTTGAACTCCCCCTGACCATTCCCAGGGTGTGTGCATGTGACAATTAGGGTTGCCCACTCTCCCACGAGTACTGGGTAAGGAGATTTTGGCCTGCCACAGGAGCTCTCACTCCTGCTGTGGTGCTGTATGATTAAAGATGATCATTTATATCATTCTTGCTACTACTGCTGCACAATGGCACTAAATTTGATACAAAGTGTATCATGTAAGGTGTCAATGGAAAAGTTACAATCTGTCAAGTTTCAGAGTAACAGCCGTGTTAGTCTGTATTCGCAAAAAGAAAAGGAGTACTTGTGGCACCTTAGATACTAACCAATCCAGGTATCATATTTGTATCAAAAGTTATGAATATTGGCTCTGTATTTGTACCTCAGATGTGTTGGTTCTCGGGTGACACCCACAAGGTAGCTTTTACATACTGTCTAGCCAGCCCAGTGTTGATGAACCATTCAGTTGTGGATGGACCATTTCTGTGGTGATTAAGGGAAATCAGCTCTTCAGTGAGTCTTCCTTCGGTTGCCCCAGACAGCAAGGAGCCAATGGCCACCCCTGTGACACAGCAAACATGTAAGGGCATGTGATATGGACATGTGATCTCAGACTCCATTTTTGTAAGTAACTTTCCATACATAGGGGCTGTAGGCTTTGTTTGGGACAGTAAATTTCAATGCACATGGCAGAGAATATAAAAGACACCGAGACATCTCCATTTTGCCTCATTCCTCCTCCAATTCTCTGGACTGTGGATTTACAACTAAAAGGAGCATCTTGAACTATGGACTGATGACCTTCCAATCTATTGGAAGTTACCAGAGAGATTTTACAAGCCAGCAGTCTACTCCATCGCTGCTATGATCCTGATCTATGGACACTGAAAATCAGTTGCATATATATGATTCTTTAACCATTCAATAACTCTCTTATTTTATTATTAAATCTTTAGTTAGTTTACCAAGGATTGGCTGACAGCATGATATTTGGGTAAGATCTGAGATACATATTGACCTGGGGGTAAGCCTGAGCCTTTGGGATTAGTAGACCCCCACATATGGTGAATTGGGTTTTCAGTAACCTTTCACTATATTAGACCTGTGTCTGAATGTCAGCCAAGGGTTGGAGTGCCTAAAAGGGACTGTGTTTGGCTTCTTGTTAACCAGGGTGGAGCTATAGAAGCTTTTTTGATACTGGATTGGTGAATCTAATTATAGAATAAGCCATCAGTTTTGGGGGGCTTGTCTGCCCTGGTTCTTGCAGTCTGCCCTGAGTATAGCATTCTCACTATGGTTCATCTGAGGCACCCCATCACACTCACATCTGCCTGTCTTCTGTCTAGCAATTAATCCTGTCCTCCAGTCCCCCACCAGTTCTGTCCCCACCCAACCCTGCTCAGTTCAGCCACACATCCCATTGATCCCCCACTGTCCTCAATTCACCCTCTCAGCTCTCACCCCATCTGCTCAGAACTCACCATCAATACAGCCCTCCCACCCCATCACTCCCACCCTCCTCACTTCAGCCACCAGGCCATAGTTCAACCCTCCCAGCCTCACCTCTGCTTCTCTTAGGGTTCCTCCCCCTCCCTGAGCCTGGGAGGGTCTGCCGTGAGATCCTCTCCCACTTCCCAGGCTGACAGGGGAGCAGCCACCCTCTGTGATAGCCAGAGCACACACTTCTGGGTTCCCGCTGTCTGCTGTGGGTGGAGGGGACAGAGGAGGCTGACAGCCGGAGGTCCAGTCGCCCAGGGCTGACAGCAATTTCTAAGTAAAATTAAGCCTCACTCATGATCTTGAGACAGCACTCTCAAATGTCAGGATTTTTTTTTCAGCTATGTCTGAAAAAAAACCTCCTGATATTTCAGAGTTCTGTCATGAGATCATGAGTGAGGCTTAATTTTATTTAGAAATTGCAGCTCTCAAGATAAATTCACAAGATTTGGCATGTCTGCATTTAGTTTAAATCTCTGATTGCAGAAAGTTTGTTGTTAATTTGAGCTGGATCACACAAGCTTTTCACATAGCAAGGACTAGTGGTCCTACCTGTCGCTGGTCATACACACAGTTCTGATATAAATACACTATACTCTGAACTCTCTAGCCATGCCTGAGCCAGCTGAGGGTGCGAGCCTTCCTCCCACTGAGTTCAATGGGAGATTTGTCTGAGCGAAGGATGCAGGATTGGGCAGGAGGTCAGGAAGTCTCCAACATGAAATCTTTCATCACTAAATGTGAAAGCAGTTCTATTAAGTAGAGACTTAATTAAGCAGAGACCGTTGTATTCAGCAGAGGCGCGAACTGGGTTTCCTGTTATACAGAAGCCTTCTGAGATATATACTATCCATCTGTTGTTCATAATTTTTAAATAATTGTTTTACTTACAATTCAACTGAATCCTGCTTCTTTCCCAACTCTCCACCAGTTTGTTATTAAATAGTTGTTTGAGAATGCTGGGCCACTAGTGCTGATTTAAAGAAAAGGAAAAGAGAGGCTTGCTTTGTAGACAAAGAACTGAGTGGATTGTAATAAACAGATAAGAAAAATAGCAGTAGGTCAATGTCCCTTTGAAGGCATGTGAAGTATATTTCCATATTGTTTTTCCATTTTCCTTTACTTACAATAGCCTCTCAAAAATGGGAAGAGAATATTTCTTTTGCTAACACTTTGTCTTCTTCTTGCAATATTTTATCATACATTTCTCATAGAGATCTACTTCAGTTATTGGCTTACCCTGTTTGCCAACAATCACCACACAATTAGCATAGCGAAAAAAAAGAAAAAAGTTTTAGTGAACTCCTCTCTGTTGGATGTCCCAATAGCAGCAAAGCAAAACAATAGTATAGGTCCTACATAAAGGCTGAGGGCCTGACTCACCGCTACCTTGCGCTTTTCATAATCATTTACTCCTCTACAAAATGAGCTTAATCCTTAGCTCCTAATCTGACTGCTCTGTGCTACCTCAAGTGGACAAGACAGCCTTAAAGGGACAAGCCAAAATTCCTCTGACACAGGGCAACCCTCGAATCACTGGCAATATGCCACTCGCTCCCCACCCCCTCTACATAGGCAGCTCCTCAGGGAAGAGGAGGAGACATGCCAGAGGCTGGAAGGATCAGGCACAGCACAAAGCACTCCTCAATCCTTAGACAGCCCTATGGGACCACAGTAGTTGGCATAATTTAGAACAGCCCTTTGGTTACTCTAAAATAGGGAGCGTCCATATTGGCCTCCAGCCAACCCAGGAATGGGAAAAAGGAAAGAGGCTTAGAGTCACCTTCCCTGCTACTCTCCTCAATTGCACTAGATGTAAATTGAGCTAGATAGTTATGACGTGGATGTAAATTCCTAGCAGATCAGAATAGAAGCATTTACATCAACTTTGCCCTCTATTTGTAAAGAGGTAAATTATCACATAAGCTACACAATGACAAGGAACTGGGAGGTGGATATTTTGTTTAATTTCTTGGGGTCACAGGGTTTCTTCTTTCACAGGTATGTGATGAAAGATGGGGTGAGGAGTGGGAACTGGGAGGGTTAATTAAGACAAGTAAGTTAATTAAGTAAGTCTCTTTACAGGCAACATGTTCTGAAAAGGCTCATTGCCATTGTGAGAATACCACAATGCTACCCTTGCTACCCAAAACCTAGCACTGTGTGGCACTTCAGATCAGCTGTATGTGCCAAACAATGGAAACTTCCTTAAAACTGTGGAGCTGATGGCTCAGTTTGATGCTGTACTCCAGGATCATCTAAGAAGAGTCACCACCCAAGAAATGTACACACACCACCACCTTTGAAAAACAATTCAAAATGAGATCATACAATTACTAGCAACAAAAGTCAAACAGAAGATTGTGGCAGATCTGAAGTCAGCAAGATATTACTCTGTTATTCTGGACTATACACCTGGAACAAATGACTTTAATGGTGTATTTTGTAACAACAGAACCTAATGAAAATGTCCCTGCAATGGTGACTGTCAGAGAGCATTTTCTAGAATTTATTGACATTGATGATACCACAGGCGCTGGTATGACAAATGTGCTTCTTAAAAAGCTGGAAGATATGGGAATTGCAATAGCTGACATGAGAGGTCAGGGCTACGATAATGGTGCCAACATGAGAGGAAAGAACAGAGGAGTGCAGACACGGATCCGAGAGTTAAACCCTGGAGCTTTTTTTGTCTCATGCAGTTCTCATTCATTGAACTTGGTGGTCAGTGATGCAGCATCAGCTTCCAGTGAGGCTGCTGAATTTTTTAATGTAATTCAAAGTATCTATGTATTTTTCTCCGCATCAACTCATCAATGGCAAATTTTGCAGCAACATCCTCTCTGACACTGAAACCACTGAGTGCCACACAATGGGAAGTCAAGTGGAGGTGATAAAGCCTATCGAACACCAAACTGGGAAGATAGATGATCCCATAGTTGCCATTATGGAGGATAATGCTATGACAGGAACTGTTCATGGGAGAACAGTGGCAGAGGGAAATGGAATCACCAGAAACATACATAACTTCAAATTTCTGTGTGGCTTAGTGTTGTGGCATGATGTACCATTTGAAAGAAATGTTGTAAGCAAGAGACTCCAAGGTGTTGACCTTGAGATATCTGGAGCAATGGAACAACTGGACAAAGCAAAGTCATACCTACAGTTTGATTGGTCAGATGAGGGATTTCAAAACGTTCTGAAGAGTGCACAGAAGTTGGCAGAGGAACTTCACACTGAAGCTATTTTCCCACCCATTCAAGAATACAGGAGTCACTGAAGAAGAAGACATTTTGATTACGAGGCACGGGATAATCCCATAAGAGACCCCAAACAAGAATTCAAAGTTGAATTCTTTAACCAGATGCTAGATTGTGCAATACAGTCAGTTGAAGAACGTTTCATGCAGCTCAAGGAACACAGCAGTATATTTTGGGATGTTGTATGATATTCCAAAACTCCTACCTGAAGAAGACCTACACCAGCAATGCAGGGCACTAGAGACAGTGTTGACACATGATGACATGCGCGATATTGATGCGAGTGATTTAGGTGATGAACTGAAAGCCCTTTCAAGATACATTTCAGCAGGATCAACTCCAAAGGCTCTTCTGGAATATATGTGCACAAATAAGATGACCACCCTCTTTTCAAATGCTTTTGTTGCTCTGTGCATACTTCTAACACTTCCTGTAACAGTTGCCAGTGGAGAACGCAGCTTCTCCAAGATGAAGTTAATAAAAACAGATCTACACTCCACAATGACACAGGAGAGGTTGGTTGGCCTTTCGACCATCTCAATAGAGCATATGCTGGCCCAGACTGTGGACCTTCAGCAGGAAGCAGTTCAAATCGTTACAACCAAAAAGACACAGAAAGCACCACTTTGATTATTAAAACAGATAAAAATGTCAGTAATTACTATACAGACAAGAAAAGTTACATTTGCTGTTCCGGCATTTGAAAGTGTTACTTAAAATTTTTGAACAAGGCATTTTAAGTTGTTAGTTCTCCTTTATTGGGGTAGGTAGCAGAGCATTACCATGAGAGGAGTAGAACAGGAAGAAGGCAGAATTGAGACCTTTCAAAGTTTTGGCTCAAGCGAGGGGGCATGGGGACATCACTTGAGCTCACCGCCTCAGGTGCCAAAATGTTGTGGGCCGGCCCTACATCCCAGAGAGTCATGAATGTGACTATTGGTAACAAATGCACTCTCTCCCTCAACTTGATAGACCACAGAGTTTATGTAAGCATTCACATAGAATTCTAAGTGATTAATTTGCATGCAAACTCTGTCAGCTTCTTACTGTGCTACTTGAGTTACTCATGAAAAAATGTGTTGAATATTTGCTCCCTTGTCATAGGTACTTTGTCTACATATAAACTTTTCAAATTTTTACCAGAAAGAAATTCTTATCTACTGTATACCTTTCAAGACAAATCTAGCAGAACTGCACTGATTCCCTCTGGTTCTTTAGAATAAAGCACAGTTTGATCAATATTGCTGTTATGCACAGAATAATTTGCTAAATGTTTTTGCAGTATTCAATCAGCTCTGGACTCTAAATTAGTCAGACTATGAGGTACAGACTTCGGGTTACAGAAGAAAGTCTAAACTTGAACCAGTGCAGATATTTGTTCCCTTTTTTCGTACAAAAAAAGCATGTTCCTTTTTATATATGCTTTGCAAAAGAGGTAGGGGGTGTGTGTGTGTGAGTGCGCACAGGGATTTGAATAGGAAGGTTGTGCATCAGAAGGCAGATGGAGAGAGTTTTGAGGGGTAGGACAGAAGACACAAAGAGTGTGAAGAGTGTTAAGAAGTCATGCTAGAATTGTAATAGAACTTAACAGAAGCCAGTGGGATGTGCTGGCATGAGAAGACCCTCTCATTCTGACAAGTCTTTAGTCATGGACTCTTGCCCCTTTTTCTCTGTGTCCCTCCCACACTTTCTCTGTGGTAGACTCTGGGAGGTGCAGCAGCATAGGTGAGACACCGAGACCTGCGCTCTGTCTAGGACCCACTCCCCATCTTCATGAGCCTCTCCCTCATGAAGTCTCCCTCTTTGTCCTTGTGGAAGTTGAACAAAGAACCCCATTCATGGGCAAATCTCTAGGAAAAAATGAGACTGAAGAGGGGGTCTGGACAGCCCCAGAGTGGTGAAAAAGCCCTGAAGACATTCCCACTGCCCCAGACAGGGTACATGGAGGCCGTGAACTTCTCATCTGCCCTAGAAGCAGTGGGTGGGAAGGAGAAGGGGGAGTGTAAAATCTATCAACAACCCCATTGACAGAAGCAGCAGGGGGTGAGCCAAGAGCTGCACAACAGCTCCCTCTGGTGCAGTGACTGTTCAGATGGCTGGGAGTTTGCAGGCCTGAGTCCTTTGTTAGTGTGTGTGAAGCTCTTTGCAGATTAGAAGTGCTAAGTATTCTTACTATTGTTTCTTGTTTAGTATTTGCCATAGTCTGCAGCACATTCACCAAATTTAGTTTGTTTGATTTCCATTTACTAAACACAGATTTTTTTTAACAATATTAAAACTAGATCTCAGAAACAACATATAATCATTTTATAAACAAATTATGTACCCAACAATTTGGTATGGATTTCAGTTTCCTTTCAGTGTGTAGGATCTTCAAATATTTCCCAGTCTAGGGTTTAACAAGGTGGGGGGTTTTTTAAAAGTTATTCTTATGGTTTCTTTCCTTGATGCCAAGATACATTTTAAAATTATTTTTTCTCTTGATAAAAGGTGCCAAACAAGAACCCAAAAAGCAAATCTTAAAGAAATGAAAATAAACTAAGAAAATATTCACGTTTCTAATATTAACATATTTTAAATAGCATTGGTATGCAGGTGGCTGGGTCTTGGCCGTGATTCATAAGCTTTTCATAAACAGCAGGGAAATAATAGTTGCTCTGCTACAGCATATATTTTGGCTTAAAAAAAAACCTGTACCATGTCAGTTAATAGTAACTATCTGAGCCAAAAATAACTGTCACTTTTTCATTTTTAATTGCTGCATCTGTTTTTCCATTTACTCTTGGCGTGATAGCACAATGGGACACTGACAAATCAGATATAACACCTATTACTTTGGAGCTCATAAAGAAACAGTCAATGGACTACCATAAATACAATATAAATCTACAGATGGTTTAGGAATGGTGAATAATGCTATTTCATCTGTACGGAATATTCTGACACTTCCCTCTTAAAGATATTTTGGTCGCATTTCTAATTAAAAGCAGCCACATGCTGTGAGTTATGTAAATATGCTTTTGCCAGATTCCTGATTATTATAGTTGTCAGGGTTCCTTCCCCACTCTGAACACTAGGGTAAGACCCCCCTAAGCTTATTTCTACCAGCTTAGGGTAAAACTTCCCCAAGGGACAAACTCTTTGTCCTTGGAGGGTACGCTGCCACCACCAAGTGATTTAACCAAGAATCAGGGAAAGGACCACTTGGAGTTTCTGTTCCCCCAAAATATCCCCCAAGCCCTTACACCCCCTTTCCTGGGGAGGCTTGAGAATAATACCCTAACCAACTGGTTACAAAGTGATCACAGACCCAAACCCCTAGGTCTTAGGACAATAGAGAAATCACTCAGGCTCTTAGAAGAAACAGAACTTTATTAGAAAGAAAAAAGGTAAAAGAAGCACCTCTATAAAATCAGAAGGGAAGCTAATCTCACAGGGCAATCAGATTTAAAAGACAGAGGATTTCCCTCTGGCCAAAAACTTTAAAGTTACAAAAAGAAAACCAGGAATACACTGTCCTCTCAGCACAGAGAAAATCACAAGCCAAACCAAAAGTAAACTAATGCATTTCCTTGCTAGTACTTACTAATTCTAATAGAGTTGGATTGCTTGCTTTCTTGATCTCTCTCCAGCAAGCACACAGAACAGACAGACAAAAGCCTTCCCCCCCTCCTCCCGCCCCAGACTTGAAAGTATCTTGTCCCCTTATTCGTCCTTTTGGTCAGGTGCCAGCCAGGTTACCTGAGCTTCTTAACGCTTTACAGGTAAAAGGATATTGTGCCTCTGGCCAGGAGGGATTTTATAGTACTGTATACAGGAAGGTTGTTACCCTTCCCTTTATATTTATGACAGTAGTGCTGACAGCCTTTAACTCTCTCTAAGGCATTGCCCTCCAGTGTGGAGAACCATCTATACTAAATATACATTGCGTGCATGTGTGTGTACTTCACATGGTGCTTCCCACCAAGAGTATCCAAGTGCCTCACAAACATTAATGATAATCAAGTTGGGCCACTTCCAGCACAAATCCAGGTTTTCTCACCCCCCCCCCAACACACACACACAAACTCACTCTCCTGCTGGTGAGTTTGTGTGTGTGTTGGTGGGGGTGTGTGAGAAAACCTGGATTTGTGCTGGAATTGGCCCACCTTGATTTTCATACACATTGTAAGGAGAGTGATCACTTTAGATAAGCTATTACCAGCAGGAGAGTGGGGTGGGAGGAGGTATTGTTTCATGGTCTCTGTGTATATAATGTCTTCTGAAGTTTCCACAGTATGCATCCGGTGAAGTGAGCTGTAGCTCACGAAAGCTTATGCTCAAATAAATTGGTTAGTCTCTAAGGTGCCACAAGTACTCCTTTTCTTTTTGAAGAATAAGTTGTGGCCTTTAGATCATACTGAGTGGGTAAGAGAAGATAAAGTCTTTAATCCGTACATGAACGGGTAGAGGCAAGATGTTAATGTTACCAGCTAACACAAGGTGTGTAACCATAAAGCTAATGTGCCAATATTTTAAAAGGGCAAACAGGACATCCTGAGTAATTATAGGTCTGTCAGCCTGACTTTGATCCCAGGCAAAATAGTGGAACAACTGACATGAGATTTGATTAATAAAGACTTAATGGAAGGTAAATATAATTAATGCCAATAACATGGGTTTATGGTAAATAGATTAGATGGGCTCTTCAGACTCCTAAATTCTTCCATAATGCAGATATTGCAGCTCTCATTTTTTAAAGAAGACCTAGTGATACTCTCCTCTCTGGGGTACATCATAACATAAGGTTAAAGAAGTCTAAGTTTCCAGTTAAATGGTTATTTTTTCCAGTAATATAAAAGAGTATTTTGACAGGGAAACTTTCCAGTATTCTTGTTAGCTGCTCTTAGTACAATTTTATTTTATTGCCAGGTGCTGGTCTCTCTTGGGTGTCATTTTAAATGAGAACATGTCCAGAATATTTTATGATAGAGTTGTTTTGGCAATTAAGTCAGCCACCGTAAACGTTTCACTAATTTTGTTTACCAAGGCATGTACTGCAACTTCAACTTTCTAGCTTAATATCTTCAAGCACCATCATTGTCCTGACCTGCTCTAGTACCCCTTCTAAGTATTTTCACTTTGTCTTCAAATGCTATGCAGCCCACGCATTTTTCTACACGTCAGATATAGAAGATAAAAATGTTTATTTCCCCCCATTATAAGATAATTAAGTCTGTGGGGAATGCTGGAAGCTCTTATCTGAGATGTAGTGGTGCAGAATCGATGGAGGAGAAAAACCATCCGAGCACAACACTGAGAGAACTAAGAAAAAGACGGACTGAGGAGCACTCAAATAATTGGCTCCCAGTGGCAACAAAAATACAAAACAAAACTCTCTTGCTGGCAATTTAGAGGTAAAAGCTTTGAGTGATTTTGTGTCTTCATTTAATCTTCAGACAGGTCCGTTTGCACTGAAGTCAGCTGAATTATACAGCTGTATTCACCACTCAGGTATATCTTTTGCCAAGAGCTGAACTGTAAATAAGTTGATGGTGTAATTGAATGGGCTTCTGTAAGGTGGTAACAAAGAGAGAGAAAAAAAAATTCACTAACAAGCAAGACTCAGAGTCTGACCCACCTACATGCTTATAAATATTCTCAATAAATTCTTGGCTTAGGTTCCACCAATTTGAAACTTAAAGCTATGTTTTCCATTCATCAAATAAAATTGTCTGGTGGAAACTACTTCAGCATTTCAAGTGATGTATTTATCTGATGAGGTGCATTTTTGGCATTCTGAGAGCATTTCAATCAGCAACGAAAACATACCTCTCTTGAGTATATTATAGCAACAGATACAGAGCTCCTGTATCATATGTTATAACAAGAAAACAACTAATGTTTTGGATTATCTTTGAGGCTTAAATAACAGTGTTAAAGGCAAGGAGATAAACAAAGATATATTTGATATAAAGTTAAGTGTTTGTTTCGTTTCAAGAGAGTCTTCTGTTCAGACACTAGGCTGAGTAGGTTTGATGTGGATTATGAATATGAACTCATGACTTAATTAAATGGGCTGTTTGAGAGCTTATGATTAAGGCTATGTTTTAGTAAAAGTCATGAACAGGTCACAGGCAGTAAACAAAAATTCACGATCCGTGCCCTGTCCATCTCTTGTACTATACACCCCGACTAAATCTTGTGGGAGGAAGTGGCCTGGGGTTGCCATGGATGCTCTTGGGGGAAGAACCCTGAAAACCCCACTGGTGTTGAGGGGGGATTGGTGGGGTTGGCAGGCTCCCTACCTGGCTCCACACAGTGCCTCTGCCCTGAGTGCCAGCTCTGCAGCTCCCATTGGCTGGGAACCACAGCCAATGGGAGCTGCAGGGGCAGTGCCTGTGGGCAGAGGCAGCATGCAGAGCTGTTTGCTAGGAGCTGAGGGAGGGGGATGTCACCACTTCTGGGGAGCCCCCGAGTTAAACACCACCCAGAGCCCTCACCCCCTCTCATGCCCCAACCCCCTGCCCTGAGCCCCATCCCACACCCAAACTCCTGCTGCTGCGGGGGAAGGAGGGCACAGTGGCCCAAGACTGCCCCCACAGCGTCCAGTGTGACTGGCCCAGGGGCTGCCTGAGCTGCTCAGGAAGCCCCCGGGCCAGCCATGCCAGCTGCTTCAGAAGTCACGGAGGTCCTGGAAAGTCATGGAATCTGTGACTTCCATGACTTCTGTGACAAATTCGCAGCCTTACTTATGATGCTGCTTATGTTGCATTTCTACATGTTCTTTTCCAGGCTTCCACCCCATTCCACACTCCACCTGAGTTAAAGCCCAAATCAAACTTATGCAAATACAGATAATTGATGGGCTCATACAATACAAACTTCATCTAAACTTTTCTATATTAGACAGCCTGTGATAGAACCAGATGTCCGTGCATTGCCCCTGCCCTCCCAACACATACCACTCTAACATACCTGTAGTTGGAAATATATTGGGTTGTGGTTCTGGGATAGACGCTATCTCTAATGCTATTCCTGTTCCAGGCAACATTCAAGCATTGGAGTCCCTTTGGAAAGTTCCTGGAAGCAGCAGTCACTGGAGCCCCAGATCTGAGTAAGCTACCTTTAACCTCAGGGAAAGGCAAAACACTTATACCCTTGTGGCAACAGCTGAAACGTTTCAGAGTAGCAGCCATGTTAGTCTGTATCCGCAAAATGAAAAGGAGGACTTGTGGCACCTTAGAGACTAACAAATTTATTTGAGCATAAGCTTTCATGAGCTACAGCTCACTTCATCGGATGCATTCGGTGGAAAATACAGTGGGGAGATTTATATACACAGAACATGAAACAATGGGTGTTACCATACTCACTGTAATGAAAGCTTATGCTCAGATAAATTTGTTAGTCTTTAAGGTGCCACAAGTCCTCCTTTTCTTTTAACAGCTGAAACGACACCCAGGATAACCGTTTCATTTCCTTTTAAGTCTTCTCACAAGTGCTCCCAGCTTTTTTAGCCCCACACCAGTAACACTGAAGCCTGGCAAGCCTAATCCAAGAAATTTAGAGCTGGGAGAAGCTTTCCAGGTTTTTATGTCCATAAAACAAGTAGATCCTGTTTAGCCTGGAGGAGACACTTTGATTCTCTTCCCAAGCCTCTTCTATTCTCCTTGAGTCCAGCAAGAGTCAACCTTGTGGGGCTCAATGTAATGACTCCTGGACTTAGGAACCATTGCCCATGTCTATCTGGGCAGGATGGACTTTGGTCCTTCTTTGGCTATTATGAGTGCCCATAAATAAATAGGTGCAGGGGGTGGGGGGGGGGAAAGGATTTCATTCTATCCTGTATTAGACTTTCCATAATGGAATATTTAGAACTGCTCCAGGAGTAAAATTCTGGCCCTCTTGAAGTCAATGGGAGGTTTGCGATTGATTTCAGTGGGGTCAGGATTTCTCCCTAGGTTTCTTGCCTAAAGAAGTTTCTGTCAGCTCTGTCAGGCCACAACTCTTGTTATAAGATGTCCTAAATTTACTAATTCTCACAAGGCTACAGTTAGATTCCTGCAGAACCACCAAATTAGGATTAGGAAGCAAGGTCTCCTATGCTGGAAAGAACGAGGGCCTGAAAGCTTCAACATCAAAAGTATCCTAGAACCACTGAAGGAGGGTGGGAAAAAATAGCTCCTTCCAATCACAGAGCACATTCAGCAATATCAGTCTCCATCTCCTGGGCAGAAAGAAACAGAGTAATATGAGGAGTTTTGCAGAATGGCCATGTGGCAATCTCTACATTCCTTCACCAGATACTATGGAGTAGATTTGGTTTCTTCTTCAAATGCTAGGTTTGGTTGATGGGTATTAAAGGTGCTGTTCTTCCCTAAACTTTCTTTGTTTCCTTCTGTTGTGCCAGCTGCTTACTACATCCTGTCAGACAGTCCCAGATTAGAGGATTCTCTGTGTATGAAAATAGACAGTTTGAACTGTAAATATGTCTCCTAACAGAAGAATCTTCCAGTCTACCTTTATTCCTACCCTTGTAAATAGCGATATATTTTATAGCTTATTAGGTGGGGACAAAGTTTGGCTGTTGATTATCTGTGTCCATATAAAGGCAGAATCTTAGAAAGAAAAACAAACAAATTTAAGGCAGTAGTTCTCAAAGTAGGGCTGCCGCTTGTTCAGGGAAAGCCCCTGGCAGGCCAGGCGAGTTTGTTTACCTGCCGTGTCTGCAGGTTCGGCCGATCGCGGCTCCGACTGGCCGCAGTTCGCCACTCCAGGCCAATGGGTGCTACAGGAAGGGTGGCCAGCACATCCCTCTGCCCGCGCTGCTTCCAGCAGCCCCCATTGGCCTGGAGCAGCAAACTGCAGCCAGTGGGAGCCGTGATCGGCCGAACCTGCGGACGCGGCAGGTAAACAAACCAGCCTGGCCTGGCCCGCCAGGGGCTTTCCCTTAACAAGCGGTGGCCCTAGTTTGAGAACCACTGACTTAAGGGAAGGCAGGAGAATATTTGATATATGACTGTAAGAGAAAAATCTCTTTGAACTTTGCCAGCCTGGTGCAAAGGTTGAGGATCTCTCGAGACATCTAGATAGACTCATGTGTAGTGCTGGGGAGGAGCTGGAGGTAGTGGTACATGTAGGTACCAGTGACATAGGAAGGATAGGAGAGAGGTCCAGGAGGCCAAATTTAGGCTGCTAGGTAAGAGACTGAAGTTCAGGCCCTCCATGGTAGCATTCTCTGAAATGCTTCCAGTTCCACGCACAGGACCAGTGAGACAGGCAGAACTGCAGGGTCTCAATGGTGTAGGGAGGTGGGGTTTAGATTTATTAGGAACTGGGGAAACTTTTGGGAAAGGAAGACCCTATACAGGAAGGATGGGCTCCACCTAAACCAAAATGGAACCAGATTGCTGGCATTTAAAATTAAAAAGGTCGTAGAGCAGTTTTTAAACCAAGGGCTGGGGGAAGCTGAGAGGTGTGGGGGAGCATGTGGTTCAGACAGATGCATCCCCTTAGACAATCTCCATTAGTAGATCTTCCCCTATGTCCTAGTAAAGAAGAAAGAATGGAAGATGATAAAATATGGGTAGGATCTGATGAGAAACAGTCAAATGAAAAAGAGTCCCATTCAATTACATCATGTAATAGCAGACAGCTAAAAAGTGACAAGTTTTTAAAGTGCTTATATACAAATGCTAGAAGTCTAAATAATAAGATAGGTGAACTAGAGCGCCTTGTATTAAATGAAGATATTGATATAATAGGTATCACAGAAACTTGGTGGAATGAGGATAATCAGTGGGACACAGTAATGCCAGGGTACAAAATATATCAGAAGGACAGAACAGGTCATCCTGGTGGGAGAGTGGCACTGTAAGTGAAAGAAAGCATAGAATCAAATGAAGTAAAACTCTTAGAATGAACCAAATTGTACCATAGAATCTCTATGGATAGTAATTCCATGCTCTAATAATAAGAATACAGCAGTAGGGATAATATTACCGATCACCTGACCAGAATGGTGATAGTGACTGTGAAATGCTCAGGAAGATTAGAGAGGCTATAAAAATAAAAAACTCAGTAATAATGGGGGATTTCAACAATCCCCATATTGACTGGGTACAAGTCACCTGAGGATGGGATGCAGAAATAAAGTTTCTTGACACCTTAAGTGACTGCTTCTTGGAGCAGCTAGTCCTGGAACCCACAAGAGGAGAAGTGATTCTTGATTTCGTCCTAAGTGCAGCACAGGATCTGGTCCAAGAGGTGAATATAGCTGGTCCGCTTGGTAATAGTGACCATAACATAATTAAATTTAACATCTCTGTGGCGGGGAAAACACCACAGCAGCCCAACACTGTAGCATTTAATTTCAGAAAGGGGAACTACACAAAAATGAGGACATTAGTTAAACAGAAATTAAAAGGTACAGTGCCAAAAGTGAAATCCCTGCAAACTGCATGGAAACTTTTTTAAAGACCCCATAATAGAGGTTCAACTTAAATATATATCTCAAATTAAAAAACATAGTAAGAGAACCAAAAAAGTGCTACCGTGGCTAAATAAAGTAAAAGAATCAGTGAGAGACAAAAAGACATCCTTTAAAAAGTGGAAGTTAAATCCTGGTGAGGAAAATAGAAAGGAGCATAAATTCTGGCACATGAAGTATAAAAATGTAATTAGGAAGGCCAAAAAAGAATTTGAAGAACAGTTAGCCAAAGACTCAAAAAGTAATAGCAAAAACATTTTTAAGTACATCAGAAGCACAAAGCCTGCTAAACAACCAATGGGACCACTTGATGATCAAGATACTAAAGAAGCACTCAAGGACGATAAGGCCATTGTGGAGAAACTAAATGAATTCTTTGCATTGGTCTTCAGGGCTGAGGAAGTGAGGGAAATTTTCAAACCTGAGCCATTCTTTTCATGTGACAAATCTGAGGAACTATCCCAGATCGAGGTGTCATTAGAGGAGGTTTTGGAACAAATTGATAAATTAAATAGTAATAAGTCACCAGGACCAGATGGTATTGACCCAAGGGTTCTGAAGAAACTCAAATGTGAAATTGCAGAACTACTAACTGTCATCTGTAACCTATCATTTAAATGAGCTTTTGTACAAAATGACTGGAGGATAGCTAATGTGACACCAATTTTTAAAAGGGCTCCAGAGGTGACCCTGGGAATTGCAGGCTGGTAAGTCTGGCTTCAGTACTTGGCAAACTGGTTGAAACTATAGTAAAGAACAGAATTGTCAGACACATAGATGAACATAATTTGTTGGGGAAAAGTCAACATGGTTTTTGTAAAGTGAAATCATGTCTCACCAATCTACTAGACTTCTTTGAGGGGGTCAACAAGCATGTGGACAAGGGGGATCCAGTGGATATAGTTAAACCTAAGTTTTAGTCACGGCTATTTTTAGTAAAAGTCATGCACAGATCAAGGGCAGTAAACAAAAATTCATGGGCCTGTGACCTGTCCATGACTTTTACTCTATAACCCTAACTAAAACTTGGACCTGGGGGCGTGGGTGCTCCGCAGGGAGGTCCAGGGGTGCTGCGGCAGGGGGTGGCCCGGGACCGCCACTGATGCTGGGGGGGAGGCGGGTGGCCGGGACCAGTGCTGAGGGGGTAGAGGCGGGCAGCGGTGCGTGACCAGGACACCCGCTGGTCCTGGGGCAGGGGAAGTTTGGCGGGGCTGGCAGGCTCCCTACCTGGCTCTGACCAGCATGTCCCTGCAGCTCCTAGGGGGAGGGGCGGTCAGTGGGGCTCTGTGTGCTGCTCCCACCACAAAGCACCGGCTCCACAGCACCCACTGGCTGGGAACCGCAGCCAGTGGGAGTGGCACCTGCAGGCACGGGCAATGCGTGGAGCCCCCTTGCCCCTCCACCTAGGAGCTGCAGGGCCATGCCGGTGGGAGCCAGGAAGCCCTCTCCCCAGGTAAACACCTCCCTGCTGCCCAACCCCATGCCCCAGCCCTGAGCCCCCTCCTACACACCCAAACTGCTGCTGGCCGCTGCAGAAGTCATGGAGGTCATGGAAAGTCACAGAATCCGTGACTTCCGTGACAGACACGCAGCCTTGGATATAGTGTATTTAGAGTTTCAGAAAGCCTTTGAAAAGGTCCCTCACCAAAGGTTCTTAAGCAAAGTAAGCTGTCATGGGATAAGAAGGAAGGTCCTTTCACGGATTGGTAACTGGTTAAAAGATAGGAAACAGAGGGTAGGAATAAATGATTGGTTTTCAGAATGGAGAGCAGTAAATAGTGGTGTACTCCAGAGGTCTGTACTGGGACCAGTCCTATTCAGCATATTCATAAATGTTCTGGAAAAAGGAATTTTGATCTCTAATCCCTTTAGGATCCATTAACCGTTAACCCGGCGGAGCGACTTCTCAGGGAGAACAAGGTTTTAAAAGCCAGTTCCTAAGCGACCGGTGGAGCTACCAAATAGGAGTTTTCAGAGGAAGTTTAGAGAGGGAGTGTGAGTCAGATACACCTAACATTTTGTAAACTTAGGCCAATAAACACCGCATCCCCAAAAGTAAAACACAACAACAAAACTGCAAGTGTAAAAAAAATGCAGCCAGAAGTCCAGCAGCTACCCAGTTTATTGAACTGAAGGCAGTATGTATGATTATCTGCCTTGTGGGCAGGTGGTACACGTGTGCATTCAGTGCAAGATGCTCCTGGCCCTTGGAGACTGTGTATGGGCTCTTGAGACCTGAGTGGCTGAACTGGAGGAGCTAAGGGAGACAGAGAGGTATGTAGATGAGAGTTTCCGGGACACAGAGTGATCCCATCCCTAGTCTGAGAGCCTCTGTGCTGTTGAGGAGATGAAAGTCTTGGGGAAGGAGACCATCATACTGGAGTGGAGGGAAATGATCCCATAGTTGGGACCCCAAATGATCTCAGTATGAGAGGATTCCATGACGATCTCTCTCCAGAGGAGGAAATCCCAGGTATTAGGAAGAGACAGATAATAGTAATGAGAGATTCAATCATTAGATATACAGATAGTTGGGTTTGAGATGACTGGGAGAAATGCATGGTGAATTGCCTGCTGGGTGCGAAGGTTGCAGATCTCTACAAACATCTAGACAGACATATGTGCAGTGCTGGAGAGGAGCTGGTGGTCTTGGTACATGTAGGTACTAATGACATAGGAAAAGGTAGGAGAGAGGTCCTGGAGGCCACATTTAGCCTGCTAGGAAAGAGATTAAAGTCCAGGCCCTTCATGGTAGCATTCTCTGAAATGCCTCCAGTTCCACACGGAGTCAGACAGACAGGCAAAACTGCAGGGTCTCAAGACATGGATGAAACAGTGGTGTAGGGAGGTGGGTTTGATGTTTATTCAGAACTGGAGAAACTTTTGGGAAAGGAGGAGCCTAAACAGGAAGGATGGGCTCCACCTAACCAAAATGAAACCAGACTGCTGGCATGTCAAATTGAAAAGGTCGTAGTGGAGTTTTTAAACTGAAGCCTGCGGGGAAAGCCAACAGATGCAGAGCAGCATACGGTTTGGACAGAGACATCCCATAGGGAAGGATCTATTAACGGGGATTCTCTATAGTCTCATAAAAAGGAGAGGGTAGAAGCTAATAAAGCACAGATAGGAACTGATGAGAAAGAGTCAAATGAAAAAGTCCCATTCAATTACATCACATGAAGGCAGACAACTAAAAAATGACCAATTTTATAAGTGCTTATGTACAAATGCTATATACTAAGATGCATGAACTTGAGTGCCTGATATTAAATGAGAATATTGATATAATAAGCATCACAGAAACTTGATGGAATGATGACAATAATGGGAAACTGTAATGCCGGGGTACAAAATATATAGGAATGACAGAATAGGTTGTGCTGGTGGGGAACTGGCACTATATGTGAAAAAAAGGCATAGAGGCAAATTTAGTAAAAAAAATCTTAAAATGAATCAAACAGTATCATAGGATTGCTGTGGATTGAAATACTGTTATTATTCAAGCATGGAATAACAGTAGGAATATACTATCAACCTCCTGATGGTTATGATGATTGTGAGATGCTCAGGAGATTGGAGAGGCTATAAAAATAGAAAACTCAATAATAAGGAGGGATTTCAGCTGTGCCCATATTGACTGTGTGCATGTTACTTCAGAAATGGCTGCAGAAATAAAGTTTCTGAACAGTATTAATGACTACTTCTTGGAGCAACTAAGTCCTGGAACCCACAAGGGAAGATGCAATTCTTGATTTAATCCTAAGTGGTGCACAGGGTCTGGTCCAAGAGGTGAATATAGCTGAACAGCTCAGTAATAGCAACCATAATATAATTAAATTTAACATGGGGGGGGGTGGAAACCGACCACCATAGCATTTAACTTCAGAAAGGGGAACTACACAAAAATGAGGAAGCTAGTTAAACGGAAATTAAGAGGAACAATCACCAAGAGTGAAATGCCTGCAAGCTGCACAGAAAATTTTTAAAACCACCATTGAGGTGGCAATAGAGGAGGTTTTGGAACAAATTGATTAATTAAACAGGAGTAAGTCACCAGGACCAGGTGCTATTCAGCCAGAGTTCTGAAGGAACTCAAACATGAAATTGCAGAACTATTAACTGTGATATGTAACCTATCACTTAAATCAGCTTCTGTACCAGATGACTGGAGGATAACTAGTGTGATGCCAATTTTTAAAAAAGGCCCCAGAGGCAATCATTGCAGTTACAGGCCAGTAAGCCTAACTTCAGTACCAGGCAAATTCGTTGAAAATATAGTGAAGAACAGAATTATCAGACACTATTTGAACATGATTTGTTAAAGAAGAGTCAATGCAGCTTTTGTAAGGGAAAATCATGCCTTACCAGTCTACTAGAATTCTTTGAGGGTATCAGCAAACATGTGGACACGGGTGATCCAGTGGATATAGTGTACTTAGACTGTCAGATCCCTCACCTAAGGCTCTTAAGCAAAATAAGCAGTCATGGGATAAGAGGGAAGGTCCTCTCATGGATTGGTAACTGGTGAAAAGGTAGGAAACAAAGGACAGGAATAAATGGTCAGTTTTCAAAATGGAGGCAGGTAAATAACGGTGTATCACGGGACCTGTACTGGGGCCAGTATTGTTCAACATATTATAAGTAGGGAGGTAAACAATGAGATGGCAAAATTTGCAGATGATAATTATCTTGAGTAATTTTGTAAGTCCAAAGCAGACCGCAAAGAGTTTACTATGCAGTCTCATAAAACTAGGTGACTGGGGAATAAAATAGCAGATGAAATTCAATATTGATAAGTGCAAAGTAATGCACACTGGAAAACATAATCCCAGCTATATATACAAAATAGGGCTGTCAAGTGATCAAAAAAATAATTACGATTAATCATGCAATTAAAAATATTAATCGTGATTAACTGCACTATTAAACAATAACAATAATAATAGAATGTTTTGAGATAATCACGTGAGTTAATTGTGATTAATCGACAGCCCTAATAAAAAATGATGAAGTCTAAATTAGCTGTTGCCTCTCAAGAAAGAGATTGTGGAGTCATTGTGGATAGTTCTCTGAAAACATCCACTCAATGTGAAGCAGCAGTCAAAAAAGCAAACAGCATGCTAGGAACCATTAGGAAAGGGAAAGATAATAAAACAGAAAATATCTTAATGCCACTATATAAATCCATGGTATGCCCACATCTTGAATACTGTGTGCAGTTCCAGTTGCCCCATCTAAAAAAAAAAGATATATTAGAAATGGAAAAGGTACAGAGAAGGGCAACAAAAATGATTAAGGGGATGGAATACCTTCTATATGAGGTGAGAATAAAAAGACTGGGACTTTTCAGATTGGAAAAGAGGCGACTAAGGGGGAATAATTATAGACATATATAAAATCATGAATGGTATGTAGAAAGGGAATAGGAAAGTGTTATTTTCCCCTTTACATAACACAAAAGCCACACAAGAAGATAATAGGCAGAAGGTTTTAAAACAAACAAAAGCAAGTATGTCTTCACAGAACGCACAGTCAACCTGTGTGACTCATTGCCAGGGAATGTTGTGAAGACCAAAACTATAACTGGATTCAAAAAAGAACTAGATAAGTTCATGGAGGATAGGTCCATCAATACCTATTAGCCAAGATAGTCACAGACGCAACTCCATGATCTGGGTGTCCATAAACTTCTGACTGCCAGATGTTGGGACTGGATGACAGGAGATGGATCATCTGATGATTGCCCTGTTCTGTCTTTTCCCTCTGAAGCATCTGGCATTGGCATCTGTCGGAAGACAAGTGTGACACTGCACCACATATTCTTCATAGAGATATTATTATGATATGATTATGGCATAACTATGATGTATTTTATGCAAGATAGGTCATATGAGATGTCATTGAAAAGTTTATAAGTTTAGGTTGCATGTTTTGTTTATTTGCTAGGTAATCTGATTTAACTTGATTGCTATCCCTTATAATCAATTAAAATCTATCTTTTGTAGTTAATAAGCTTGTTTTTGCTTTTTCTAAAACCAGTGTGTGGGTGTGGAAATCATAACTCAGGGCAGAAAGCTGTTGCATATTTCTTCTCCACATTGAGAGGGGGTGAATTTCATGAGCTTACACGGTACAGTTACCTGTCCAGAGCAAAATGGTTTAATTTTGGGTTTACACTCCAGGGGGTGTGTGTGCCTGAGTAGCTGTGAAGTTCCTCAGCTGTCCCCCTATCTGTATGTGTGTTGGTAAAAGTGTAGGCTGGAGTCTGGGAGAGGGCTTGGCAGGCTGGGCATAGCAATACAGTGTAAAGGGAGCCCAGGCTGGTGCTTCCGGGGGCCCAGTTCCAGGTGGCATCCCGGGGGGGAACCCATCACAATAAGATACTGGGCTAGATGGAACATAGGAATGGCCATACTGGGTCAGACCAATGTTCTTATATTTCCCAGGTATTAGCAGTAATCTGTCAATGACAAGTTACATTCCATTAAAGAACAGGCATCATACATTGAAGTCACAAAAACCCAGACACCTGATGAGCACTCACATATATTTCCCTTCCCCACCAACGTCAGGAGAAGAAAGGGAGTTTATAGGGCCATTTTATTAGGATTTGGTGAGGCTTCTGCATGTCACCCAGACAAGAGGGTAGGATCTCCCCTTTTCCTTCTCCACCCTGGGTAGTGCAGCCCAGCCAGCATGAGTACAGAATGTCCTTAGAAGAAAATGAACAGACAGAAGACTCGCCCATAGAATACCCCTTCTCCCAGACAGGCACTGTTGCTGCATCAAGTTTGGAAAGGATCAAAAGCTCCTCAGGCAGGTACTAGTTACTCTGGCTGCTCCTAACTTCCATGTTTTCTCCAAACCTATTATTAAAAATTATCTGCTCTGCAAGGATATTTTAAATGAAATGACATATTGAGAAACCAAAGGCATTTTATTTAGAGATACAGTGGTTCAACACACTGTCTTGCTCTCTAGTTGTTTCATCTGAAAGGACTACAATGTCTCCCCAGTAAAACTGCCTCACTTGGACATTACTATATACACCAGTTGTGATTATGTTAGTTTCCCCATCTTAGTTGTGAAAACCCATCTGTCTGTGTCACCCTTTAACTACAGAGTCTAGCAAAATAATGGGGCAAAGAAACAACAGCCACATATGACTATTAAAGCTCTGAAATGGTCTAGTGAATATAGATTCCCACTGAATAATAAATTCACCTTTCTCATAAATTGTGTGCCTAGGAGTGAGTGCCTTCTTGACAGTGTCACTTTAAACAGATTATGATATTGAAATCAGGAACTGTCTCACAATCCTTCTGACAAAATCTGTGGTTTTATAAATCACATCTTATTGCTCAATCTTTACCTTTGTGAAAAAACATGAGAAAATATTCAGAGAAAATATTGAAAATGACTGTACACACAATACTGTTAAATACAAAGATCTATTCTTTGTTCTAATCACTGTTATAGCAATCAATCTATTGTTAAGTTTCAGAGTAACAGCCATGTTAGTCTCTATTTTCAAAAAGAAAAGGAGGACTTGTGGCACCTTAGAGACTAACCAATTTATTTGAGCATAAGCTTTCGTGAGCTACAGCTCAAATCGGTGAGCTGTAGCTCACGAAAGCTTATGCTCAAATAAATTGGTTAGTCTCTAAGGTGCCACAAGTACTCCTTTTCTTTTTGTAAATCTATTGTTACAAACACTTAAAAGAAAGTTCAGAAAAGGGTGATTTTATGTTGACAAGAGAGACATACACACACACTCTTCATACCTGCCTGAACAACAGTGAATACAAACATCAGTAATAACTTCTAGCTTCCCAATGAGAAGTACACGTTTTGCTTTGCTCAGTGAAGAAAATTTTTACAAGAAAGAAACAGCTAGTGACAAAAGCTATTTTTCCTCCCATTAGTGTATTCTGCTCCCCTGCCCCGCCAAGTTACATAGAAATCTTGTGCCATATCTGAATGTGTTGATGCTTTGTAAGATGTTAGGAGTCACAAAGCCCTACACACTCCAGTGCAGAAGAAGAAAACATTGGTTTCAGGCACTTATTAGTAATTTGGAACCACAAGCTGCACTGAAACAAACTAAAAGCAAGAAGTGTGGCTTTCAGCCTGCGTTGCAATGTCTGCATCTCAGGCTCAACATTCAGATGTGAATCAAAATCATGTTGCATATCTCACCATAGCTAGATGTTAAAAATTAAGATAGCCAAAAATAAGTCAAGGAACCTTTACAGCACTCCAAAGCATTCTGTAGCATTCCTTAGAAACACCATGTATATTTGCAAACTAGACTTCAAAAAGGTTTGGAATCTGGGCTTGGTTCAGAAAAGCATCAAAATCTGGATCCTTAACCAAAGCTGATCGAACTTCTTGAGCCTGGAAAATGTTCAGCCCCTTTGTGCAACAACGAACTTCCTTGTGAGATACCAACTCCTGTTCCTGATGCATGAGAATAGTGCTCCTTGTGGTATAATGGCACTTTCAACTTTGGTGGGAATCCAGGAATGCAGAGACACAATAATGGGGGTAGTGAGGGCAGAGACATTAGTTACATATTTCAGAATCACAAACACAGCTTGGTTTGAGCTGGGTTCCCAAAATGAGGAAAATTTACAGAAGTGGTTATTTTTTCTGGACCTGTTTCACCCATCCATTTACTATTTACCATGACATTTGCAAAAGCAGTGCCTAGGAGTTTAGCATGTGTGAGTCCAATTTCAGTTAATAAAGAACCCTAAGCAGCACTTTGAAAGTGTAGCTGTTCAAGTTAGGTGTCAGGTTTTTAACTGGAACCCCTGGTAGAAAAGGGACCCTGGCAGCTCCGGTCAGCACCGCCGACCGGGCCGTTAAAAGTCTGGTAGGTGGTGCTGCCCAGCTAAGGCAGGCTAGTCCCTACCTGTTCTGACACTGCACTGCGCCCCAGAAGTGGCCAGCAGGTCCAGCTCCTAGGCTGGGGGGCTACAGGCTCCACGCACTGCTCCTGCCCCGAGCACCGGCTTCACACTCCTATTGGCCAGAAACCGGGCCGGGCAATGAGAGCTGGGGGGCAGTGCCTGCAGGCGAGAGCAGCGCGTAGAGCCAGCTGCGTGCCTCCACCTAGGAGCCATCCATTTTTGGGGTGCAGTGTGGTCCATGGTGCCAGGAGAGGCAAGAAGCCTGCCTTAGCACCCGAGCCGTGCCACTGACCAGGAGCCACAGGAGATAAGCCCGTGCCGCAATTCCCTGCCCCAAACCTCCCAAACCCAGAGCCCCCTCCTGTACCCCAAATCCCTCATCCCCAGCCCCATCCGAGAGCCCTCACCCCCACACACCCTAACTCCCTGCTCCAGCCCAGAGCTCCCTCCTACACCTGAACCCCTCATCCTCGGCCCCACCCCAAAGCCTGCACCTCCAGGCCAGAGCCCTCACCCCCTCCCACATCCCAACCCCTGCCCCAGCCCAGAGCCCCCTCCCATACCCTGAACCCCTCATCCCCGGCCCCAACGCAGAGCCAGCATTCCCAGTCCAGAGCCCTCACCCCTTCCCAAACCCCAACCCCTGCCTCAAACAGCAGCACTCTCCCATACTGCGAATCCCTCAGCCCCATCCCCAAGCCTGGAGCCCACTCCTGCACCCCAACCCCCCTCATCCTTGGCCCCACCCCAGAGCCTGCACCCCCCAGCCTGTACCCCCCTCACACCCCAACTCTGCCTCAACCTGCAACCCCCTTCCACATTCCAACCTCTCTGTCCCACTCCCCAGCCTGGAACCCCTTCCTGCACCCCAACCCCCTGCCCCAGCCCAGCGAAAGTGAATGAGGGTGGGGAGAGCGAGCCACCGAGGGCAGGGGAAATGTAGTGAACAGGTGGTGGGGCCTCGGGGAGGGGGCAGGGCTAGGGTGTTCAGTTTTGTGCAATTAGAGTGTTGGCAACCCTAGTTCAAGTGCCAACACCAGCAAAAACTATTATATTATTAGTCTCTCTAAACCAGGGGTTCTCAAACTGGGGGTCAGGACCCCTCGGGGAGTTGCAAGGTTATTACTGGGGGGGGGGGGTCACAAGCTGTCAGCCTCAACCTCAAACCCTGCTTCGCCTCCGGCATTTATAAGTGTTTAAAAAATATATGTAAGTTTTTAATTTATAAGGGGGGGGGGGTTGCACTTATAGACTTGCTGTGTGAAAGGGGTCACCAATACAAAAAGGTTTGAGAACCACTGCTCTAAACTATCAAATTCTATTTAAAATTCACTTCAGCAAGGCCTACAGATAACGAGCCTGCCAGTGAAGTTCTGTAATTAAACAAACAGACACTCATCTTGTCCATTTACTCCTTGCACCTGGAAAATATCCACAAGAGGGGCTAGGAGGTGAGGGAAACTTTTGGTTTTCCCAGTTGTTCCATGATGGAGATGTTCCTCCTCACAGAACAGAGGCAGTTCTACCTTCAGAGAACATTATTATCTGTGAAGGGGCTGTATGCCCCTGCATCAGCTCTAACGAGAGGACTCCTCCCACTGTCAGCATCCACTAGTACTTTCCCTCACCTGACCTGAACCTGACCTTCACAGAGCAAAGGGTGACTGTAGAAAAGTTAATGAACCTGTGGTAAATGAAGGGGGTGGGGGGTAGCTCCCTTTTATGGACACCCAGCCCTCTTAGTAGCTGTTCTCTAATTGCTCTACCTGTAAAGGGTTAAAAAGTCTCACTTCTATACATAGGTAAAGGGAAGTGAGTGGGCACCTGGCCAAAAGACCCAATGGGAAGGCTAGAACTTTTAAAAATTGAAACAAGATTCCCCTTTTGTCTGTCTGTTGCTCTCGGGGAGAGGCAGAAAGGGAGCAGTTATGCTGTGAGAAGCTTGGGCCAGGTATGAAAAATCATCAGTATCATACCTAGAATCTCATCTAAAACCCCAGATGTGTAAATACATCAAAAAATGTCTAGGAAGATGTGATTAGGTTTATCCCTTTTATTTCTTTATGGCTTGTGGATTCCTCTGTGCTAACCCCAGGTGTTTTTGTTTTGCTTGTAACCTTTAAGCTGGACCTCAAGAGAACTATACTTGTTGCTTGATCCTTGTAGGTTTTAAGTTCCCAGATGTATTTTCTTTTTATTAATAAAATTTACCTTTTTTAAGAACAGAATTGGATTTGTGTGTCTTAAGAGGTTTGTGAACATGTTGTTTAATTAGCTGGTGGCAACAGTTAATTTCCCTTTTTTTCTGAGCTCTTCCCCAGAAAGGGCGGGGGGTGGCAGTGAAAGGCCTTGAGGATACCCCACAGGAAGGAATTGCCAAGTGCGCCTTCCTGGGCTCTCAAAGGGGTTTTGCACTTGGGTGGTGGCAGCATCTGCCAGTCCAAGGTCAGAGAGAAGCTGTAACCTTGGAAGTTTAATACAAGCCTGGAGTGGCAAGTATTAATTTTTAGAGTCCTTGCGGGCCCCCACCATCTGCACTCGAAGTGCCAGAGTGGGGATTCAGCCTTGACAGAACTTAAGGCTGTTACCTCTTAACAATTCCCCACATGACTCAGGGAAGCTGTTGTTCATCTAAAGCCCTCTCTCCTGCCCTAGCCTATTCACATCCCAGGCACAAATCCCAACTCCATGGAGGGCTCTTCATGGGGAATGAAATAAGGAGCAAGACCCAGTGCTATAGAGGTGGCAGACCTATCACCTGGTCCTTTCTGAAGAACAAAGGGAAAGAACACTAACAGAAGGCTACTAAAATTGCCATGATGTACGAATCTCAGGATATTAGCATCATCTTCTGGAAGTCCAAGTGCATCTTGTGTTGTCTACCTATTTCAATTTTAAGATCCTTGGAGGACCTCATTTTGTAAGGAGTGAAATAAAAAGTAGCAATAATAATCATCAACTGGAAAACAAATCACCTACCCACACTGTGATAACTTCAAAGAAGCAGAAAATTAAGAAATTTATTTAAAAAATATAAAATCTAGTCTTGTAAACTATTTCCTGCCTTTTCTGTGCATCTTCCTCAAAAGAGTATTCCCCCCACCCGCATACACTAGATGCCTTTAAAAATAGCTCCGAGATTGTTTCTTCTAGCAATTGTGATGACATGATACAAGGTTTTTTCCTACACTATTTTGTAGGTGATAAAAATAGAACGACTAAAGTGCTACTCGCTATAATTTTAACCTCCTACACAGGATTGTTTGTCCCTTCCTCTCCTCCTCCTCCCCATATAAATTACAGGCCTTGTAACTAAAATTGAAAATGAATTTGTTGAAGCATGCATACTAGAATCATTGGCAACTTTATCTTCCAATCAGTTTGAGTTTACATAGAAAATACAGGCTCCCAGTTACTAGATGAGGCACTATACTATTCATGTCTTTTGAAAGAGTTATTTCAAAATGATTCAATATTAGAGTGGCTTTTTTATATATAAATGTCCAACTAAGTCTTAAGTTTTAATCCTGATACATTAGGTGAATCTTTCATTATTTTCCCTCCCTCCCAATTATTTTTGGGAAAGTGCACTTAATAGAAAATACCTGTACACAAATTTTATTTGACCAATGCTACAAGAAAGATTTAATTTGCACTATTGGCAAGATAAATTTAAATTTTCAGAGAGAAATAAAAAGTGGTGGGGGAGGGGCAGTTGGAATGCCAATGTTGCTAGAATCTAAAATTAAAGCACCTGCCATAAAGCAGGGTTGGTGCTAGATTTAGATGTAGTACAAGACTTTAGGGGGGGGGGGGGAGTTATAGAATAGAGCTTGATATCACACTATACTGTGAACCATTATAAGTTAGATTCCAACAATGAGATTCTGATACCACTTACAATGGAGTAAATATGGAAAATGAAATCCTGGCCCTATTAAGGTCCATGGCAAAACATCTATTGACTTCACTGGAGCCAAGATTTCATCCAGAGTATCTCCATCAAATTCAATGAAATTAGTTTGGATTTACACTGTGGTTAGAAAGGTCAAAATCTGGCCCAACTCTGTGTGCATCTTTGCAGAGGACTATTATTAATTACTACTATTATAGAAATTCCAATTAAAACCGGTTGGCCTTGGGAATCAGACTATGATCTTGAGAGTATAGTATCTTGTTTAAAATCCCATTGGGTTAGAAAGTTGTTCTGGTGTTATGTTGAAGATAAATTTTAATCAAACTGGATTCTTTCTTGCCAACCTGCTTAGTCACAGCGATGCATTCAAGGGGATCTGAGAATATCTGGAGCCTGTTATGACTCTGGAGGAGCTAAAAAGAAAGGAGGAAAAAAGGTAAATTTGGAGAACCTAAAAGCTGAATCTCCCTCTTACCCTTGCTGTCTGGGGAATTCAACACATAATAGCAGGTGCAGCAGACAAAATTAATTTTAAAAATAAATATACATCCAAAAAAAAAAAACTGTTACAAATCATTTGCCACCAGAAATGATCTATGCATCGCTTCTGACCACAGAGACATGACAAACCTACTTTCCTTTGATCTTTTTTAATTAATAAAGCTGAAGAAGAATAGGTTCAGTGGCAGCAAGGACCACTCTGACACTAGTGACAGTCCAATGTGTGCTTAGTGACCTTGCTCAGACAAACTCTGCCTGACCAGCTCTTTCTGGCTAACTAACATCCCTTGGGTGCTGTCTATGGGTAACAAGGTATTTGCAGAACAGATAGGACTTTTCACAACACATGCCATGTTAAATGAAAATCTTATACTGTTCTCCACGGGAGAAAAAAACCCAGATGATCAGCTCTGTTAAGGAATTTCCATTCATAGGGTCCTATTTAGTGAATTACGGGTTCCAATGCATATAGTAGATACCAGGCTCTCATTGCCATTAGGACAGAAAAAAAAAACCACTTTTTGAGCATGGATTGCTTTTTGTTGGAGAAAAATCAGAGATTTTGTAGCATGGACATGCTATAGAACTGCTCATACATTTAAGGGAAACATAGCACGTTTTACAATGAACTGGACGAGTGGGCTGACAGGTTTGTTGTCTAGGTCTCTGTTTATCCCTTATTGTTACAGTAGCACTGAGGAGAGAAATTGAAGTGTCAGTTTAGAAATAAATGGCTGGCATGCCTGTGGCCTTTAGCAATAGGTCTCCTACCCTCACACAGATTTGGGCTGTCAGCAGTTATTTTAAATTACACCGACGTGAAATCATTTGTGTCAGTCAGAGTGAAGCAGTGCTTCACAGTTGCTGATGAATTGTACGGTTCCTTAAGTTTCCTGAGCTCAGATTGGCTGTAGCTGACTGATTTGCATAATGACCATACAGCTATTTAAATAATAATCAGAGGAGGTGACTTTTATTATTAATTAATAACAGTGTCCTGGGCTAAACAAACTCTTCACCTGAAGGTGAATCTATTGCTTAGCCCAGGATAAACTTACCACCTTGTTACCAGGGAGCGCATCATTTTTATTACACTAAAAGATGCATTCCCTCTTCTCACTCCTGCACTCCGCTGACTACTGTTCTCCTCTCCCTGTCTACAAGCCCACAACAAACACGAACATACTAACATGTAATTCACCTCCCCATCCTCTCATGCTACCAAACCCCAGGCTCCTCAATATTTCCCCATATACAGCCATGTCTCTTTAGGAAGAGATGGTCTGACCCTGCCCTTCTATCATTAGAGCAATTCCTTTTTAAAAGTAATGTTACTTCTTATCTTGCATGAAGTGTGGTGACAGGGTAAGGATGTGGGGAGGTGAGTAGGTAGAGGAGCCATGCTTGTTATGGGCACATGGGTGTGGTATTATGGGAAAAGTGGCCAAATCAGAATGCACACCCTATAGAGTTAATTGCTCAGTAGTTACAGGCAGAAGGACAAAAACCTTAATGTAAACATTCAACAAGCTTCTTGCACCAAACCAATTAATCCTGGAGTAGTTGTAGAAGAGCTATATTCCAGAAAGATAGGTGAGAAGAAATACCACAGCAAAAATGCCAAACAGGTAATAACCCCCATTGCAAGTAGGAGAAAATGCTACATTTCAGCGAGAAAACGGCTGCCAGCCTGCAAAGCTAACTGTCTGCATTCGGATCATACACCATAACCAGGAGCAGAAAACAGGCTCCAGATGGCACAGCCACCTCAGTAGCTGAGCAAGCTACCACAGAAAAAAATATTTTGAGAACAAGTAGAAACTATATTCTCAAAGAGTCACTGAGGTTCAGAAATACTTATTGACAGATGTCCAGTACTCTGACTTTTATCCCAGATTTGTGTGTTTTATTAATGGGCTGTACTGGTTTGTGGTTGTTATTTTTGGTTCCTAGGCTCCAAGGCCAGAAGGGACCATTGTGATCTTCTAGACTGACCTTCTGCATAACTCAGTCCACAGAACTTTAAAATAACTCCTAGAGCATATATTTTAGGAAAAACATCAAATCTTGATTTAAAAGTTGCCAGTGATGGTACATTCACTGCAACCCTTGGGAAATTTTTCCAATAGTTAATTGCCCTCACTGTTTAAAAAAAAAAAAAAAAAAAAAAGGTATGCCTTGCATCTGGTTGATAGGATTTCTTGTTTAAAATATATTTTAAAAGGGAAGGTGCAACAGAAGCCATAGGAGTCAGGGGATATTGATCCCTGCCATGTGAGAGGGGTATAATTTTTGGTAACTTTGACTTTTGTCCTGCAATAAGAGACAGAAGCTAAAGCTTAGTGTCTTACCAGCACTGCTGGTAAGCCAATATTTTCTTCAAGTCTGCATAAGGAGGCTACCACTCATTAGCTTTGGTTTAAAGAGAGTATTGTAGATAATGTTTTCTTTATTTGTATTTAATATGAATATTTGTATACTAAGCAACTGTGCAATATTCTTTGACAGAGCTTCTAATGAGACCTAAAATACCAGAGTTTAACTAAAATGGGCCAAATTTTTACTTTAAATAGAATTGTAGGTGTTCAACACTTCTGAAAAATCAGGCCCAATAGCACTAGGTTGGACTCTAAGACTCTCTGAAAAGTCCATAGATGACAGAACTCCATTTTAACTCTTTGCTAAAGCACAGGCTGAAGAGCAGGAGGGAAGAGTTCTACATAGTTAGCCCCAATCTTCTAGTTACACACATTAGAATGTGTTTTTGCTGTAATCAATGGGGGGGGGGATAAAGTTTCCTACTTTTTTTTGGCTAAATGTCAGCCTTAGTAAGAATATGTATTCAAGAAAGGATACGTGCAGGGAGAGCAATTTGCCATGTAATGTAAGTAAAATATATTAAAGAAGCAGGTAGTTAGGATGGAGTATAAGCAAGAAGTAGCTGGCAAAAAACCAAAAACCCCATTGTTTACTGACATCAGCTTGCTCTGCAATCATGTATTGTAAAGGGTAGCAACTCCTAGTGAGACACTCCAGAGAACCTTGAGATAGGAGAAACAGTATATTTTCTTTTATTCCACATAAGGACATATTTATATGCAGCAATGCAAAGTAGTTTTTATTTTCTACTAATATTTGTAATGAAAAAATGTCCTTGTGTGCATAAATATCTAGTATCTACTGTTGAGTAGGAAACAATACAGGACTCAAATGATAACAGTAAGGAGAAAGAACAAAAGCTTACTGTGTTATTGTGTGAAAAACTTGACATATCTTTGCCTCCCATATCCATTTTCACTCTTATTTGAGCTATATTTAGCATATTGACTGAGATATTGAGAACGGCCAACTAACGTCATTTGCTCCTTTGATTTTCATTAACATTCTGGGTAGATTTCCATACACTTCATTGTCCTAACATCAGAGCCTCAAAAACACAATCACAATACCAGGAACTAATTGTCTATTTGCTCTGAGTAAGTTGAGGCCATGGGAATTTATTTCAGCTTTTCTTTTCCTTCACAGCCCTTACAGCTCCCCTTCTTTCACTCTGCTCTATATTCTCTCCATATTTAGCCACTTCTGGAGTTACTGAGACGAAATATGATCATGTTGCTCTTATAATAGGAATCATGTTGCCTGAGGACTTTAAGACAATATTTCAGATTTGGCTAATTTAGGTTGAGATTTTCAAACTTGACTAAGAGATTTAGCCACGAAACTGCTATTACTGTCAATGGAGTTTTGCGGATCTTTTGAGACTCAGAAGTTGCTTTTTGCTTGTCTAAGGCCATACATCTGAGGTTTTCAAAGATGACTAAAAGGGTGTTTTTCAAAGTTACAGGTGGGAGTTAAGTGTTGAGATGCTTTTAGGCACCTGGGGGGAGGGGGGAGTAACAACAACCCTGTGATCCACTAAGTCAGAGTTAGGCACTTAGGTTGCCTATTCGATGAATGGAGAGAGATAGGTACCTCAGAACGCAATCCACAAGTCAGCATGCTAGGTGAGGAGCTGCCTAAGCTAGTGAAAGAGCTGTGCTGACAAGAAGCTTGTGCCCTAAACTCCGCCCCTCTCACAGAGCTAGATGCCTAAGGCCAGGCTGCAGGGAGGCACCTATCTCTGTTTGCCAACCCAGGGAAGATAGGTGTTTGACTACCTAACTCATTGTGGCATCCGCTCCAGTAGGCGTGCTCAGAGCCTGCATAGGCCTACACAAAACAGCTGGGGGAAGAGGGAGGAGACCAACCTCCCTTAAAGCCTTTAGTCCAGTGGTTAGAGCACTCATCTGGGATGTGGGAGACCTACATTCAATTCCCCTTCTGCCTCAGAAGAAGAAGAAGGGATATGAACAGGGATCTGTTATACCAGAGATGAGTGCCCTAATCCCTGCACGATAGTCATTTTGGTGGGGGGTTTCCTCAATCTCTCCTATTGAAGCTGTTCCACTTTAATTGAATAATTAAAATATTTATTGGGCTAGAGAAGAGTGAGAATCACTCTATACTCTAGTGCAGAGGTTCCCAAACTTTTTTTATTGCGTACCCCCTTCCAGACCTACCAGCTGACCACATACCCCATCCCTTCTCCTCAGGTACTTTGTGTTCTTCTTAACACTACCTGTCGTTAGCCATCTGTCCATATTTCACTGTTACAAACAGATATACTTCTAGTGCAACATATACAACTGAAAAAAACCCCTGAATAAGTTCTGAGCTCAGCTAGAATGGACAGTTGCTGGGCAACTGAACCCATGCTGTACGGTGATTGGAAGTGAGGGCTCTGTACATCAGTGTATCTGTGTTCTCATTGGAACATCGACATAAATTAACTACTGTCTTTTATATACTAAATTCCCATAGTTTTAAAGCTCTGAGTAGCCTATTATGAAAATGCAATAAATAAAATTAGATAAAATCCACCATTACACAATTTCTCCCATGTACCCCCAGAGATGTCTCACGTATCCCCAGGGGTATGCATACCATGGTTCGGGAACCCCTGCTCTAGTGGTTAGGGCACTCACCTCAGGGGTGGCAGAACCCTGTTCAAATCCCTGCTCATCAGGCAGAAGGGGGACTTTAAGTACTGAACTAAACATTGTAAGAGGGCGTTATCATCTCTGTCTCCCCCCGCCCCAAGCTGTTTTGCATAAGTCAGGGCACCTCTGAGCACATCTACTAGACTGGACCTCATGGGGGAGACAGGCAGTCCTCCATCTATTTCCCCCATAGTTCGTGAAGCACTCTGGGGCTTTGGTGTGAGATAAGCGCCTGGATGCCTACAGTGAAACAGCAGCGCACTTGCTCAGAGGCAGAAACTTAGGCATTGAGGGAACATCTATTGCCAAACTTAGGTGGTGAGTGAGTTCACTTGACTGTTGCCTAACCCTAGACACCTGGAGTTTGGTGGATTGCCCTGGCACCTAAAAATGGGACAGAGTAAGCACCTGTAGAAGTTGTGCCTAATTCAGATGAGAAAGCCAGGCTTGGGTCATGACCATCTACCCCCAGCTGCAGGGTAGGTGCATCCTTAGAATTTACAGCTCATGTAGATGTACCTACAGTATCTTTGATCAAGCTAGCATACTTAAAAATAGCAGCATAGATGCATACCACCTGACCACAATCCTCCCTGACCTCCATGGTAGGAATTTGGATAGCTAACCCATGCCACCACCAACACAGCTGCAGCCACAATGCTATTTTTAAGCATGCTAGCTTGACTGAAGTTAACACAAGTATGTCTACTTGAGGCTCCTAGGGTAGCCAGCTTTGTAATATTTAAAGACTGGACACTCCAGGAGGAGTGCTGCAACCTCCCCAGCCCCGCCTCTTCCCCGGGACCCCCCCGCTCGCTTTTCTTCCCCTACTGTGAACATAGGGTAAAGCAAGGTTGGAGAAGGGACCTTTATCTATATCCTTTGATATTTTAGGTTGCACCATTAGTATTGTTTTAGTTAAATGTTTTGTCTTATTTATGCCTGCACTATGCTTTAGGACAGTTCTAATGATTTTAAAATGCCCACATAGTAATATATTCTCTATATGTGCAGATACACTTCAGTTTTTCACTTTGAAAAAACAAAAATATGCAATTCTTTATTGGAGAGCCACCATATATAACTTCAGTAAGGGAAGTTGCGTTCGGTGAACCAGAGCTCAAAAACTATAAAATAGCATTCACCACTGGAAATCCATCATAGCAAAAGCTGTCAAAGCTTTTAAACCTATTTGGTAAAAGAGAAACATTCGCTACAAGAAGTTGCTTTTGAGATGCTGTTTTCAGAGTTAGCCGCAGACTACAAGAGTTCATACACCAGGCTTTAAAGGTTTGTTTACTGCCAAGTGTTTGGCAAGAAAATTTGGATGAAACAAGTTTGCTATAATATGACTTACACACTAAATTATATGCAACAGCTTTTTGCTAGTTTCTAATATCTTTGTGGTAAAGAGTAAAGATAAAACATGAATCAACTGCAAAGAAATCCAGCTCAAACTTTTATATTACTTACTAAAAAATGTTTTGACAGCTCAGGAGCCAAGATAGATAACTTATAGAATTCATCAAAAGCAAAATTGAGTTTTGGACTTACATTTCAGATCTTGCACCATATTATATTATGGAGGTGCATGACAAATCAGAAGCAGACCCGGAGGCATTACAGTTACTAGAATGTATACAGTATCGTCATGAACTGAATTAGTCAACTATAAAAAGATGAAGTATCCTAGTTACATTAACTGGTCATTTCAAAACTTGTATAGTAATGTTTCTTTAAAAATGAACATGAGATTATTCAAGCAAATAATCCTTATGTTCACAGGGCAACCCTAAGCATAAAATTAAATTTTATAGTTGGGGCTGCTGGCTGTCTCTGTAGAAACAGAAGGAACTGAGAAATTTATACCATTTGGTGGTTAACAAAACAAAACCCCACACAAAAACAAGCATTTTAATCATGTAGATTTCCAGATTGTTCAGAGTTATACTGGAGGATTCCTCTCCTGCATAGGTCTTCTGAGGCTTATAAAGTTAAAGTGGGTGGTCAGCCAAAGCAGCACTTAAAAGTTAATGCACTTAAAACTTAAGTGCTGAAGCACTTAGAGGCCAAGCCAGTAAACATCAACTGGCATCTATACTTTGCGATATAGTGAATTCATCATTACTTGTAGTCTTCAAATTGGGTGCATGCATGTCTAGAAGATAATGCTCTAGCTCAGCTATAAGCTATTAAAGCTCAGTACATGTAACCCAGGCCTGCTTGGTGTGGTGCTCTGAACCCCTCTAAGGGCACCTAGCCAAGACTGTAGCAAACTCATCAATCTCTAGCTGGGCTAAGAGCCATGTGGCTATTAACTCATGCCTTTAGCTCCAGGGGTCCCAGGTTTGATCCTGCCTGTGGAGGACCAGAGTCTATCAGCATTACATACTCACTTACATAATGTGGAAATAATTTGAGTCTAAAAGGCCTAGTGTTATGCACGAGATAAGACTCAATCTTAGCACTACCTTCTGGTATTTTTAAAATGTTTGAACCAAAAAAAAAAAAAAAAAAAAAAAAGCCACACACAGAAAAGTTGTAGCATTTAGCCTGAACAGAAGCCCAAAGCTCCTTGAGCATAAGGCAAACCAAAAAATCCCAAAACCCTTTAGAGTCAAGCAAAGTCTCAAGTTTCTCCTATTCATCAGGAAAGAGCAAAAGTACAAACATGAATCAATTACAGAGAAACCCAAACAATGACATAGTTGAACATTTATAATACCTCCTAAAAATGTTTTCAGCTAATAGCCTATCCTTCTTGCTTCCAGAAAGGAGAGTAGAAAAAACTCCCTTTTCATCAGGAGTTAAACAGAACCCCCAACTCTTGAAGGAGGATTACAACTGTCTTTTTTCAGCACAAGTATATAACTCCTTCTCACAGCAATCACAGAACTTCCTCTTCCTTTAATATGCTTCAGGCTGTCTTCCTGAGAGCCTAATGGGCCCCAGCTGCTGCAAAGCCCTACCTATTAACTCTTTCTGCCCTAATAAAACCTTGTCTGGAACTCTAGGGTTTCCTCACTCAGCCACCTTTCTAGGCTCCACCACAAACATGTATGTATCTGAATTTTCAAGTTTTAAAACAGCTCCATCCCTTAGACAGAGTTAGTGAAAAATTCTTGAGAAATGTGATAGTTTCAATGGGTAAGTTAAAGCTTCTTACAAATATGAAAAGTTTATTCCACATATTTAAAATTTATAGCAAAAAAATGTATCCTGCATATTATAAAACATTTCAGAGGGAAATGTTGTTCCTGTGAAAAGTTAGAAGGGTGTGAAAAATATTTCCCAAACTAGAAGTCTGGTTGCAGCCTTAAATATGGAATGACTGCATGATCTTATCACTTTTTCCATTGTCTTTCTTCCCCATCTGTATTTTTACAATTGGTGCATCTTGTCTGAAATTACATTGTATGGCCCAGATCCACAAAGGGACTGTGGTGTTGCAATGCTGAGTGTCACGGTGCCTAAATGGAATAGCAATGGGATCATAAACCACAAAGTTTGGTACCATACAATGAGAGGGGAGAGACAGGCAGCTAAGAATGCCATTCACAAAAGCCAGCATGCTAGGTAGGAAGCCATCTAAGCTAGTCAATGGGAGATGTCAAGGAGAAGGATGTAGCCCACCTCTCATGGAGTTAGGTGCCTGAATCCAGGATGCAGTGAGGTGCCTATCTCTGCTTACAAAATCCACAGCCAGGAACCCTCCCCTGGAGTCAGAGAGCTTAGGTGCCTAAGTCATTTACTGAGAAAATAAGTCAAGCACCTGTCTCGCTCCACACAAAACAGCCAGCGGAGGAGTGATGGTGCTGCTACCAACCTTATAACTTTTATCCCAGTGATTAAAGCACTCGCCCATGATATAGAAGACCCAGAGTCAATTCCCCCATTACCTGAGTAGGGATTTGAACAGGGGTCTCCCACACAGAGGTGATGTAAGGGGGTGGGGGATCACATTCCCCCCCAACCTCCGATTTCTGCCAGGGTTTATATCCCCAGCCCTGAACCCTGCTGCATACCATCAGAATCTTTAAATTGTGCCCCCCTCCACCACTATCAACAGTTATGCATCATCTTTACCAAAGCTTTTGATACGGTCTCCCACAGTATTCTTGCCAGCAAGTTAAAAAAGTATAGATTGGATGAAAGGACTATAAGGTAGATAGAAAGCTGGCTAGATCATCGGGCTCAATGCATAGTGATCAATGGCTCGATGTGCAGCTGGCAGCCAGTATCAAGCACAGTGCCTCGGGGCCGGTTTTGTTCAGCATCTTCATTAATGATCTGGATGATGGGATGGATTGCACCCTCAACAAGTTTGCAGATGACACTTGAGGTAGATATGCTGGAGGGTAGTGATAGGGTCCAGAGCGACCGAGACAAATTGGAGGATTGAGCTAAAAGAAATCTGATGAGGTTCAACAAGGATTAGTCCAGAGTCCTGCACTTAGGACGAAAGAATCCCATACTCTGCTATAGATTGGGGACCGACTATCTAGGCAGAAGTTCTGCAGAAAAGTACCTGGGGATTACAGTGGACGAGAACAGTGTGCCCTTGTTGCCAAGAAGGCTAACAGCATATTGGGCTCTATAACTAGAAGCATTGCCAGCAGATCAAGGGAAGTGATTATTCCTCACTGTTCAACACTGGTGAGACCACACCTGGAGTATTGTGTCCAATTTTGGGCCCTTGACTACAGAAAGGATGTGGACAAATTGGAGAGTCCAGCGGAGGGCAATGAAAATGCTTAGCGGGCTGCGGCACATGACTTATGAGAGGCTGAGGGAACTAGGCTTATTTAGTCTGCAGAAGAGAAGAGCGAGGGGGGATTTGATAGCAGCCTTCAACTACCTGAAAAGGGGGTTCCAAAGAGGATGGAGCTAGGCTGTTCTCAGTGGTGGCAGATGACAGAACAAGGACTAGTGGTCTCAAGTTACAGTTGCGGAGTCTAGGTTGGATATTAGGAAAAACTATTTCACTAGAAGGGTGGTGAAGCACTGGAAGGCGTTACCTAGGTAAGTGGTGGAATCTCCATCCTTAGAAGTTTTTCAGGCTTTGACAAAGCCCTGGCTGGGATGATTTAGTTGGGGTTGGTCCTGCTTTGAGCAGGAGGTTTGACTAGATGACCTCCTGAGGTCTCTTCCAACTCTAATATTCTATGATTTCTGCTCCCCACCTTGCAAATAAGTGCTCTAACCACTGAGCTTATGGGATATTCTGATGTGGGGCTTCCTAAGTTTCCCCCGATTACGCTGTTCCACTGTGGATAAATAATGAAACAGTATTTAGAGCAAGAAGTCTGGGCTCTTGGTGTCCCATCTCCAATGTGGGCAGCCAAACCACCAGGCTAGAGTGTCATTCTCTCTCTCTCTGGCCCAATAACTAATTCATACACAGTGGAACAGCTTCAACAGGAGGGACTGGGAGAGCTCCCACATCAGAATATCCCATAGCTCAGTAGTTAGAGCAACCTCCTAAGAGGCAGGAAACCCCTGTTCAAAGCCTTTCTTCCTTCTTCAGCAGAGGGGGAAACTGAACCTGTGTTTCCCAGTGATTTAGAGCACTAAAGAAAAAAAGTTGTAAGGTAGGACATGTGATAGGTTCCTCCAGGGTGCCACCTGAAACTGGGGTACCTCTGCACCCACCTGTCCCACCAGCCTGGGCTCCCTTCACACTATATTGCTGAGCCAAGCCCTCAGGCTTCAGGCTGCACTTTACCAGCACACACACACACACAGGTAGGGACACATCCAGCTGCAGTTTCACAAAGATGCTGAGATCAGCTCTGCATGGGAAAGCTCAGCTAAGGAATTGCCCAGTACTCAAGTGCACCCCCCTCCTAGAGTGTAAACCCAAGATTATGTCATCTTGCACTGAACAGAGAACTATACAGCATAAACTCACTGAAATTCATCCCCCCACCCTCCCCCAATGTGGAGGAAGATATGAACAGCTTTTTGCCCCCCCTCCCGAGTTATGAATTCCACAAACTGGTTTTAGATCAAACATAAAAGTTTATTACCTGCAAAAGATAGATTAAGTAATTATAAAGGGTTAGCAAACAGATCAAAGCAGATCACCTTAGGAAATAAACAAAACCACAGACTGAGCTTAAGATACTGGAGAAATCAGTATAAGTAGCAAATTCTCACCCTAAATGTTGTTTTAGGCAGATTGCAGAGATTCTTGAAGGTCAGCTGCACTGACCTGCAGCTTAAAACTTCAGATATTTCATTCACAGGCTAGACACCCTTCCAGCCTGGGCTCAGTCCTTCTCTCCCCACCCCTTCTTAGTTTCCTAGATGTTAACAGCAGTCATCCTTGGTGGGGATTCAGTGAAGAACCAACCACAATTATAGCACTCCTCTGCCTTAAATAGGTTTTACATATGGCAGGAATCCTTTGTCTTCCAGTATGATTCCCACCCCAGCTCAGTGAAAAAGTACTAATTTTATCATGGAGTCCAGTATCAGGTGATGTGATCACATGACCCTCCAGCCACAACTAAAAGTCTGTTTGCAGTGTCCACAGGAAGGTGGGAGATTAGCATCTTCAAAGACTATTGTTTTTCCTAATGGCCCTTTCCAGCCTGCAATCTAGACTGATTGCATTCTGTCTAGTGGGCATTCCCCAGGTGTAAACAGATTTGTAATAGGTGCATAGACAATATTCCTAAGGTCAGATACAAAAATGATACATGCATACAAATATAATAATCATAATTAGTAAATCATAACCTTTCCAATGATATCTCACATGACCGATCTTGTGTAAAATACAATCTTAGATATGCTATAATCATATAACAATATTTCTATGAAGAATATGGGGCATAGTATAACAGGACACCTACACCTCTGGCCACATTTTGAATGGGACCCACGCTGGAAGGCATGCCCACTAGATCACACATGAGTTAGGCAGAGGAACATTTAATCTTTCCATTGTTTGTGGACTGCACTGGGAATTAAGCAGGAGAAAGGCATCTGAACACCTTGCATGAGGCAGCAGTGCACATGCCCAGAGGCAGCAACTTAGACATTTGAGGAACTTTATTATGAAAACTTAGGCCCAAAGTGACTTTAGGCACCTACAGGGTCAGGCAGCAGCTGAACAGAGGGCTTGTGGATTAGTGCTTACATCTGGTACTTAGGTGACTAAATTCCTTGGTGGATCTGGGCCTTAGTTCTTTGGGAAAGGGACTGTGTCCTCCCTCTGTGTTACTTTAGCAGGTACCAAATGTGCCCACATCCTGATCAGTTCTTTTGGGCACTGTTATAATAAACACGACTGAAATGTAGAACCTCTGGGGTGAAATGTGTCCACAATTCAACTGTGCATAACTGCTTACAGCAGGAAGTGAAAAAGAGCCAACAAACTTCAAGTGTACTTTAAAAAGCCTAATTACCCAAATTGCAATTAGCCTAAGACAGGGGTTAATGTTCTTACTCCTACAAAAAGGATGCTCCCTAACACAATGGGGTAGCACTTCTTCAGTTCAGAGAACAGAGTGCCAGCTCTGAAATCAACAACATCCCTTACTGGTGTTCTCTTGAAGCTGCATCTAAATACTAATTCCACCAGCCACTGCTCAGTTTTAGATATCTGAAGAGATCCCAGTAAAATTGACATGATTTATGTATTCTAAATCAAGCTGGGTTTTAAGCAATACTCTAAAATTACAGCCTTTGTAGATAGCAATCATCAAAAATATTCTATTTACATTGGGTAAATGACAAGCTTTTCTATAGCAATTGTAGTGGGGGCTCCTCGCCCCTAGAGCACCCCCCAGCAGCTCCATACAGGGCTGCCGTTGCACCGCTACCTCAGTTTCCCAGGTGTTTTTAATTAGTCCCATGAGGCTTGTACATTGAACAGCACCCTTCAAGTGTCTAGTTTATTCAACCCCAAAAGCAGATCATCACAAAAATAGACCTCCCTCTCAGCCTCTCTGGCACCTACCAGGGTGTCTTCAAACCTGTGCTCATAGTTTCCCACAGCTCTCTTCCACTGAGCTGGAGCTATGGTTCCCTGCTAATTCAGGGGCCCTGCAGAAGCCTTATTGCTCCCTAAAGTGTCTAGTCACCTGCCCTGCTGTGTGGGAGGAGACAGCATTATGCTGGCCCCTGCTCCCAGGTCATTTCTTATTGCCTGGGTCAGAGGGGATACCTGCCTCACCTTCTCTGCAAGGCTCCAGGTCCTTAAAGATACGCTAACGAGATTCCTTTTAACTGCTATTTTTTCCTCAGGACCCTTTTCCCCTCTGTCCGTATCTCCTCAGTCCTTATGTGTAAGACCATCCCCAAACTCTTAAAGGACATGCATGTGATAGGGAGGACTGACTGGTAGCAGAAATGCTCTTAAGCAGACTACCCCATCACAACAATATATTTTGGAGACCTGATGGGAACAAATGGAATTCACATCTTATTAAAACAGATATGAAGGTAGCTAAAGAGTGTTTACATCACTGAAAAGATGTACAACAATATTTTTAATTAATTCAATGCAATTTGAATCAAACATACAGTGCACACAATGCCAAAAATTGGTAAAATATACAAAGAACCATTTATTTATTTAAAAACACAGAAAATATGTTCACGGCATCCCTTTGAAAGGGATCATATATATATACATATATACACACACATATAAAAACAGACTTGGAATTTGTATTTATTTATTACTTTATAAAACATCTACATTAGTCTTTGGAGGATGAACAATATGAAAAAACATATAACAAAAGCATAGCAGTCACAAGTCCAATTAGCATAATACTTTTCTTGACAGCAAAGAGGCAGATTATATTTCTTGTATTTAACTATCGTTGTTTTAATAATTTGATGAACTATTACAAAACAGACATTCAGTGACGTCAGTCACACAAATGAGCAGACCTGTACCAGGAGTACTTCCCATTCCAAAGGGAAATTTCCAGAGGCTGTCAGCCACTAGTAGATTAAGAACTCCCCCCATCTGGCTATATACGTGAAGCAATCACTGTGCACCACCAATGGGAGAAGGTATCCAAAAACCAGCATGAATCACCTCTCTCCGCTTCTGCTCCTAGTAGCAACTCTCATTCCATCTGTAACAAAATTACAATAATGTTTTCCTTCTGAAAAATCTCTTTCTTTCCTTTTAGCTCCTGCAAGGAGCATCTCAAATTCTCACTGAAGACAAAGGAAGTTCAAAGAGTTCAGCATATTGCAGGACTGAGAACAAAGTCCTTAGAGATTAAAAGTGAAGCCCCACGGGCATTTTATCCAGATCCAAATGTCAATACGCCTGGGCTAGGCAAGCATTCATGTCTTAGAAACAAACTCTTTATTGCTAGAAAGAGTGAGCAACCAATCTGATTATGCTGGCTTAGCTCTAAACCACTCTTACTAAGGATATTTTGTAAGCAAATATTGTACAAGTCACTGAAATGCACATAAGGGACAGACACTAAAGCAAAAAATATATATTAGTGAGCCAAAACTTTTTTAAAAAATTAAGATTGTTAATACAGCACAAGAGTTAGAGATATGCAGGCAAATATTCTTGAGAAATTCCTGGCTCTACATATTTCAAGTACACCAAAAATTAAGTGACATTTAACACATAATAAGTCTACCATATGGCTCAAAGCCCTTTGAGTATACATTTTTCAAAAGTACACAGTCCAACAAAAAAAGCATTAATATTTTAGAAAGACACCACCTGTGCCAGTCTCACAAACACAATTACTTTGCTTTCTTTTCTCAATGTGTCTGTTTGCCATATTTGTATCTCAGGTATGGCAGAATGGCTCTCTGTCTAAAATATGGATGGGGTGAAACAGTTAACTCAAAAAATCAGTTAGGAAATTAAACAAGTTTCCTACTAAAAAGCTATTTTGACATTACACACCATAAAATACTATGTAAAGTAAGTACCTCATTTCAACAGTGAGCTTTCAGGCTTAATTTCTGTTTTTTCTAATATCAAGTATGAAAAGAGATCAAGGATTTCACAGACACAAAATACCAAATCTTGCTAGAATTAAAACAAATATTTTTAAAATAATAAGCAAAAATACATGGCTTTCAGAAACCTAACAAAAAGGTTAACAAATTAAGAACACAAACATTGTAGCTACACAAGTTATTGAAAAAGTTACATAAGGATATATGCTAAAGTACTTTAAATGTTTTAACTCTTGAACAGGAACTAAGGATAGGAAACATGACACTATAATTCAAAATATCATTAAAATAAATACCTGGTCATTTGAAAAAGATGGTTCAAGGCTGCCACCTTGTGAGGATTTTTAAAAGTGTGTATCACAAGACAAAATTAACCATCCCTCCTCAAAGATTACAAAAATGGACTACATCATTTTCAGAAAATAATTCTGAACATAAATTATGTACATTGTATGAGCTATTTACTATCAAAAGTTATTATAGTCCCCAATGAAGAAAATTTTATGAATGCACCTATCTGTAGTAGATTTTGCATCTGAAATGAACCAATATTATGTGTTGTTGAAGGATTAAAGAGGAATGAAGCAAGTCAAGTAACACTTCTAAGCAAAAGAAAATAGAATTACTCCTACAGGACTAGTCACACACTGTTGTCCAAAAGACCCCTGTAAATCTTTGAAACAATAATCTCATTTTTTGATTAAGAACTGTATGCAAAGCCCCTGTAGCTCAGCCTCTATTTGCTGACCACCACAATTATTTTTATGTAAAATATGTGCTATATTTTCCCACATTATAACAAAGCAAACACATTATTGTAGCTAATTCAATTGTACCTGCTCTTCTCTTGACTTTAAACTACATACATTGTTGAGCTAATAGGATCCACATGGCACAATGTTCTGAAGATTCAGAACAGGCTGCCCAGTGGGGACAGGAGGACAGTGAAGAAATTTGGCAGCATGTGACCTCCAGAAGAAGTAAGGGGAGCGTCCATGTACCAGCAACTCAGATACAGGTAAGTAACCATTTTCATGTTCTCTCCACAGGTACTAATGCAGAGAGTGGACTAGATGATACATCGGAGGGAAGGGAACAGAAGGAGACTCCGCCGATTGGAAGGCATGAGATGCACTGTCCTAGGGTTGGGGGTTCCACGACCACCGCTCCCAAGAGAAGGAGGCGGGTGGTGGTGGTCGGGGACTCTCTCCTCAGGGGGACTGAGTCACCTATCTGCCGCCCCGACCGGGAAAACTGAGAAGTCTGCTGCTTGCCAGGAGCTAGGATTCACGATGTGACGGAGAGACTGCCGAAACTCATCAAGCCCTCGGACCGCTACCCCTTCCTGCTTCTCCACGTGGGCACCAATGATACTGCCAAGAATGACCTTGAGTGGATCACTGCGGACTACGTGGCTCTGGGAAGAAGGATAAAGGAGTTTGAGGCACAAGTGGTCTTCTCGTCCATCCTGCCCGTGGAAGGAAAAGGCCTGGGTAGAGACTGTCGAATCGTGGAAGTCAACGAATGGCTATGCAGGTGGTGTCGAAGAGAAGGCTTTGGATTCTTTGACCATGGGATGGTGTTCCAAGAAGGAGGAGTGCTAGGCAGAGACGGACTCCACCTAACGAAGAGAGGGAGGAGCATCTTCGCAAGCAGGCTGGCTAACCTAGTGAGGAGGGCTTTAAACTAGGTTCACCGGGGGAAGGAGACCAAAGCCCTCAGGTAAGTGGGGAAGTGGCATACTGGGAGGAAGCACGAGCAGGAGCGCGCAAGAGGGCAGGGGTCCTGCCTCATACTGAGAAAGAGGGACGATCAGCGAGTTATCTCAAGTGCCTATACAGAAATGCAAGAAGCTTGGGAAACAAGCAGGGAGAACTGGAAGTCCTGGCACAGTCAAGGAATTATGATGTGATTGGAATAACAGAGACTCGGTGGGATAACTCACATGACTGGAGTACTGTCATGGATGGATATAAACTGTTCAGGAAGGACAGGCAGGGCAGAAAAGGTGGGGGAGTTGCACTGTATGTAAGGGAGCAGTATGACTGTGCAGAGTTCACGTATGAAACTGCAGAAAAACCTGAATGTTTCTGGATTAAGTTTAGAAGTGTGAGCAACAAGGGTGATGTCGTGGTGGGAGCCTGCTATAGACCACCGGACCAGGGGGATGAGGTGGACGAGGCTTTCTTCTGGCAACTCACGGAAGTTACTAGATCACAGGCTCTGGTTCTCATGGGAGACTTTAATCACCCTGATATCTGCTGGGAGAGCAATACAGTAGTGCACAGACAATCCAGGAAGTTTTTGGAAAGTGTAGGGGACAATTTCCTGGTGCAAATGCTGGAAGAACCAACTAGAGGCAGAGCTCTTCTTGACCTGCTGCTCACAAACCGGGAAGAATTAGTAGGGGAAGCAAAAGTGGATTGGAACCTGGGAGGCAGTGACCATGAGATGGTCGAGTTCAGGATCCTGACACAGGGAAGAAAGGAGAGCAGCAGAATACGGACCCTGGACTTCGGAAAAGCAGACTCTGACTCCCTCAGGAAACTGATGGGCAGGATCCCCTGGGAGAATAACATGAGGGGGAAAGGAGTCCAGGAGAGCTGGCTGTATTTTAAAGAATCCTTATTGAGGTTACAGGGACAAACCATCCCGATGTGTGGAAAGAATAGTAAATATGGCAGGCGACCAGCTTGGCTTAACAGTGAAATCCTTGCTGATCTTGAACACAAAAAAGAAGCTTACAAGAAGTGGAAGATTGGACAAATGACCAGGGAAGAGTATAAAAATATTTCTCGGGGATGCAGGAGTGAAATCAGGAAGGCCAAATCACACCTGGAGTTGCAGCTAGCAAAAGATGTTAAGAGTAACAAGAAGGGTTTCTTCAGGTATGTTAGCAACAAGAAGAAAGTCAAGGAAAGTGTGGGCCCCTTACAGAATGAGAGAGGCAACCTAGTGACAGAGGATGTGGAAAAAGCTAATGTACTCAATGCTTTTTTTTGCCTCTGTTTTCACAAACAAGATCAGCTCCCAGACTGCTGCACTGGGCAGCACAGCATGGGCAGGAGGTGACCAGCCCTCTGTGAAGAAAGAAGTGGTTCGGGACTATTTAGAAAAGCTGGACGAGCACAAGTCCATGGGTCCGGATGCGCTGCATCCAAGAGTGCTAAAGGAGTTGGCAGATGTGATTGCAGAGCCATTGGCCATTATCTTTGAAAACTCATGGCAATCGGGGGAGGTCCCAGACGACTGGAAAAAGGCTAATGTAGTACCCATCTTTAAAAAAGGGAAGAAGAAGGATCCTGGGAACTACAGGCCAGTCAGCCTCACCTCAGTTCCTGGAAAAATCATGGAGCAGCTCCTCAAGGAATCAATTCTGAAGCACTTGGAGGAGAGGAAAGTGATCAGGAAGAGTCAGCATGGATTCACCAAGGGCAAGTCATGCCTGACTAATCTAATTGCCTTCTATGATGAGATAACTGGCTCTGTGGATGAGGGGAAAGCGGTGGACGTGTTGTTCCTTGACTTTAGCAAAGCTTTTGACACCATCTCCCACAGTATTCTTGCCAGCAAGTTAAAGTAGTATGGGCTGGCTGAATGGACTATAAGGTGGATAGAAAGTTGGCTAGATTGTCGGGCTCAATGGGTAGTGATCAATGGCTCCATGTCTAGTTGGCAGCTGGTACCAAGTGGAGTGCCCCAAGGGTTGGTCCTCGGGCCAGTTTTGTTCAATATCTCCATAAATGATCCGGAGGATGGTGTGGATTGCACCCTCAGCAAGTTTGCAGATGACACTAAACTGGGAGGAGAGGTAGATACGCTGGAGGGTAGGGATAGGATACAGAGGGCCCTAGACAAATTAGAGGATTAGGCCAAAAGAAATCTGATGAGGTTCAACAAGGACAAGTGCAGAGTCCTGCACTTAGGACGGAAGAATCCCATGCACCGCTACAGACTAGGGACCGAATGGCTAGGCAGCAGTTCTGCAGAAAAGGACCTAGGGGTTACAGTGGACGAGAAGCTGGATATGAGTCAACAGTGTGCCCTTGTTGCCAAGAAAGCTAATGGCATTTTGGGATGTATAAGTAGGGGAATTGCCAGCAGATTGAGGGATGTGATCATTCCCCTCTATTCGACATTGGTGAGGCCTCATCTGGAGTACTGTGTCCAGTTTTGGGCCCCACACTTCAAGAAGGATGTGGAAAAATTGGAAAGAGTCCAGCGGAGGGCAACAAAAATGATTAGGGGACTGGAACACATGACTTATGAGGAGAGGCTGAGGGAACTGGGATTGTTTAGTCTGCAGAAGAGAAGAATGAGGGGGGATTTGATAGCTGCTTTCAACTACCTGAAAGGGGGTTCCAAAGAGGATGTATCTAGACTGTTCTCAGTGGTGGCAGATGACAGAATGAGGAGTAATGGTCTCAAGTTGCAGTGGATATTAGGAAAAACTTTTTCACCAGGAGGGTGGTGAAGCACTGGAATGCGTTACCTAGGGAGATGGTGGAATCTCCTTCCTTAGAAGTTTTTAAGGTCAGACTTGACAAAGCCCTGGCTGGGATGATTTAGTTGGGGATTGGTCCTGCTTTGAGCAGGGGGTTGGACTAGATGACCTGCTAAGGTCCCTTCCAACCCTAATATTCTATGATTCTATGGTTTTTCCCTCATATATAATTCAGCAGAAGTAACCTCAAAAGTTCAAAACTCAGTCTTTTCTCTATATATTTCTCTGTTGTCTGAGGTGCAAGTTTTTTTGATTTTCCCAATACTGACTGTGGAAGATCACCCTTCACTTTCCTAGTTTAATAAAAAAAAAAAAATCAATCTAGAGTTACCACTTTTGGATGCTGTTAAAACACGACGTTAGCTGCCACCCAGGACAAAACCATCTGCTTCAACAAATTAGCATGATGAAATTATTTTTTAAATGGATGCCTCATTAGAAACATTTACATTAATTCATTTTTATAATGCTTCAGTAAATCATTTCACCTACAAGACATTTTGGGGCTGAGGATGTGCCCCTCTGTTTTTAAAATTGCAGGCTGGCATTATCTCCCACAATAAATTTAAAAAATTGAAATATTTTAGGGGCAAAAGACAAAGATTAGAATTTTTCAAAACAGAAACTATTCTCTTCCAGGATTATTAAAATCACAGAACCTTGGTCCACTAAAAATAGATTAAAACAATGCCATTATTAATGGTAGTTGCAGAATTTCAAATGTGATTTCAGTAAATCTTGAAACCTTTCCTATGACTGATAGCATTGTGACTACGACCATATCTATTTCTGAAAAATACAGTATTGCTAAAATAATATTGCATTTGTTTTCTAAATTCACTGTTCAGGAATAAATTGAATTAAATCCAATAAAGAGCCTCTAGCTCATCAGCAAAAGTGATGTATATGTATACGTATTTATACAAAGTGAATGTATATTTGAAAGCCTTAACATCTTTCTCTCTCTCATATTCTGTGTTTTAGTAACTTACTAATGCATGAATACCAGAACTCCCTTGGTTGGGAACATTATTTGAAAGAACAGTGAGCTGTTAAGAATGCCAAATGCCTTTTTTTAAAAATGAAAAAGTAAGTATTTCAATTCCATCCTGCTTTTAAATTAGTAAGATACATAAGTACGGCCATTCTGGGTCAGACCATCTAGCCCAGTATCCTGTCTTCCGACAGTGGCCAATGCCAGATGGTTCAGAGGGGTGAATAGAACAGGCAATCATCAAGTGATCCATCCTGTTGCCCATTCCCAGCATCTGGCAAACAGAGGCTAGGGAGACTTCAGAGCATCAAGAACAGGAAGTAGCACCCTAAAGTATTCATTCAAAATGCAATTAACACATTTCACTGGGGAAGAAAATTCATGGTGTTAAAATGTTCAGGTGTTTCAGTTTGTAAACGTCACCCTTTTTATTTTAAATAGTTCCTAAGACCTATGTATAAGTCATTCATGAACTGCTTGATTACTAGTATCCTGTACTAAAAAGCCCATCAGAAAATTCATGGTGCTCTGAGTTCAGGGGGCTTCTACAATGGGTTCCCTTCTCTTTACAGGACCAGAAGAATATGACTGCATCACAATTTTTCTATGTTTAAATTCACTCTTTTCAACTGAAACACAACTGAGCTCTCTCAATTAAGGATAAGGAGAAAGAGAGCACAAAAGCTATCCATCCTTATGTTTATCTGAAAGACATTCAGATACCACAATATCAAGAGAGATCTACACAGAAAATATGTGTACATGGACTATATAAATTCAGACCCACTCTCCTTCATCTAATCAAGGAAAAGCCAGCTCTCCCATAACCCAAACATTCACAAAAGCTCGATCATGAAGAGGTCAGAATTCTAGACAAAAAACTACTTGAACCCCCTTGGTTAGCCCTTCCATTCTCCCCCACAACAAAATTAAGGAGTGTGTGTTTAAAGTTGTATTTAAAGCTTACGCACACACCTTTTACATAACAACATTAATTACTGTTTTAATTAAACAAGCATAATGATGGGAGCCATGAAGAATTCTCTCCCATAAACTGTCACATTGAAATCGTAAATTAAGACAGTGGTACAGACTGGGCTTGGAAGCAATGATGTGTGGAGTGCTAGAAATGCAACCCAGCTCATGCTTCTGCTATCTCTTTCCCAGTTGGTTCTGTTATGTGGAATTATCTGAGTGGGCTTCCCTATTCAAATGCTACATACAGATTAACAATAAATTACAGTTATTGGAAGCAGGGCAAGAAAGAACCCAGGAAGCAGGGGAGTGCTTTAAATACCAATACTCAAAAGAAATTACTCACTGAAGGGTGGCTCTAAGCCTTCCTCAAGAGAAGTGGTGTGCGAGTATGCTGTGAATGGATAGATGGGATTCCAAGCCAGAGTGCAACATTTTGCATGCTGCACAGCTGAGAAATGACAGCTGTGGGTCAGTAACTACACATCTCTGACCTTCTGAGAAACAATTCCATTTCAGAATAATTGGAATGGTAGTCGTATAGGTTTTACAGGCTGAATTTGCTGTGAATACACAGACCTGACTGCAATATTTCAGTCCCAGAACAAGGAGTAGCTTGGAGACACTTCATTCTAGGGCATTCTATTTATAAAGCTGCTTTATAAGCTATTAGAAATGTCCAAAGAATGCTTGCAAGTCTAATTAAAGTAATTTACTGAGGGGAAAAGACACACCATTCTTTGATTCTGAAAATACACAAAGGTGCTTTTTTAAAAACAAAAATTTCCATATACAGTACACCTTTGTATGAAAAAAGTACTAGTTCTATATATATGGAAAACATGTAAAAGTACAATTAAATAATGCCATTGGTACTTTTTTAAGATTATATGTCAGATCTTAGAAACAATCAATTCTACTTGGGAGAACACTTACATCCCACTTAAGTGCAAACTTGTTAAGCACATAACCTCAGGACAGAGAAAGCCTATTATTTTAAAGAGTGTTCATTATACTAAGCTCCACAGTGTAATGATGTGTTTTAGAAACTGCTCCCTTTTTAACACGTCATGTTATCAAATGCAATCTTTTGTTGTACAATTACATGTATTTATGAAAAAGAAGGTTCATGAATAAGGTCTGCATTATGAGTTTATAAATACTGATCTAGGGTAAAATGTTCAAAACACCTAAGTGACTTAGAAGCCTAGGTCACATTTTCAAGAGTAACTTAGGCACTTAGCAGCCTAAATCTCACTGAAAGTCATTGGAAAGTAGGAACTTTTGAAAATTTTACCCCTGAAGAATCTGGGGTGAAATCCTGGCTCCACTGGATTTAACCCCTGATCTCTAACAGGTATGGATGGAAATGACCTATGCTGCAGATTTTTACTGTTTATGAAACCCGGTCATTACTGTTAGACAAATATTTAACTGCTGAAATACTTTGGAAACAAAACCCTACAATCTGAAATCAGAATGCTTACCAATTAATTTGCAATTTTTTTGGAAGTTTTATTTGTGCTGGTCTCTGGCCAAGAATTTAACTTTTACTCCAACATTTCCAAGTATCACTGTTACGTCTTTCTTCAGAGCCCCCACTAGAGGAAAAAGTTTTAAATATTTACCATAGAACAACAGTATTATTATGAAATATGACCGTAAACATCTCCCTCATTTCATATTAATTGCAGAATGTTTGGAAACACTTCTGTATTTTCCCTGATGCCATATTTATTAAATCCAGGACTCTAAAGCCTTATAAATTTGGTGTAATACCCTATCATGCAGAAACAGTAAATCAAATCTCACATTCATTTCCAAGAATATAAATATCCAACTCACTTCAGTCCCTACACCGTCCACAGAAAAGTTACATATAGCAATACACTCTACTTAATTTTAGGGCTCGTAGTCACTTATTCATTGCAGAAAAGGCACAGAATTGAGTCTTCTTAAGAGTACAAAATCACCACATGAACCTCTGGATTTCTTCACTATTTGGCCACTGAAATGTTTTGTTCAGAAATAAATGAAAGCTTACTGCATTCACAACAACATATAAAGTCAGCTCAAGGAGAAGCCTGGAAAGAGGTGGAACTGGAATATTGAGCCTATATATTAAAAATGGCAAAATGAAGTAACGAAATTCCAGTAGCTTTTGAGGAACTGTGACAGCAAACACACATACAAAATATATTAAGTTCCAGAAAATAGATTTTGATTTCAGTGAGTCAGCCAAACTCCAGCCAGCAAATATATAGGCTGGAACAAATATGTATTTCACAAGGTCATGTCTTTGGAAGACTTTTCTCCATACATAAAATGTGTAATGTCTGTTATCTCCAATCAAGTATTTATGAACATATGTAAATTTCCAGACCAGGAATAAAGAGATGGCAATGAGTATGCTATATTGAATCAAGTGCTTCCGTACTGATCGAAGGAAATTTCCAATTTTATTAGGTGTCATTAGATGAGGAAAGGAAAAAAAGAGAGTAAAGGAAAAAAAGTAGAACAGTTGAGGGATGTGGAAACAGGCTTCATGGCTACTCCTGTCACCAACAACTATTCCACCATTGATTACCACAAAAGCAAAGAACACAATTACTAAGAGGATGTACGGCCAGGTCAAAACAATAAGAGTTACTAGGTTTTTAAATGACATGATGTACTCAGTAAGAAATTGTACTACTTTGATTAATTCTGAAAATGATCCCTTCGTTGCTGAAATCCTTTCTTCTTTTTTCTTCTGTAATTCTGTCTTCCAAGCTTCACTTAGCTTTTGTGCAACAACACTTCCCCCACAGAAAATAGTCCATATAATATTTGTTTGACGAAACATAAAGCCACAAAACCCGAGTAGGGCTGAAGTTTTATGGTTACCATAAAGGCACATTAAATATGCAAACAGAGTAAAAAACACTGATCCTGTGTCTGTATAATAAAGGAATGTAAAAAAATAGAGAGTAGGAAACATTGCAAGGGTTAACGTAGATAAGATTCTCTGGAAACCAGACACAGTCTAGAGAAAGAGGGAGAAAAAAAACTATCAGTAGTATTACTTCCATCAAGGAACAAAAATCACAATTATTTAAAGGGTACCATTCTTTAGAATCCTCAGTACCATAAAACAGCATCTCTTCTGAGCTGAATCAGTTTTTATTACACCAGTATGCACACTGCACTCAATTTATTGTCAACCTTCTGCTACACTAATATGGAACATAAGACAATAAAACATAAGAGAAATATGAGTATGTAGAATATTAGAGCACTGCTGGTGATTTAAAAGTAAACTGTGAAGACAATAGGAAAATTACATTCATTTCAATTCTATTTTAGGTGTTTATATAGTGTCTGTCATGGTATATCTAAGGCCCCATCCTGCAACTATCTTACTGCAGTTCCCTATGACATCCAGAATGCACCATTCTCTGACAGCATAGTTACCATAACTTCTGCTGAAACTGGCCATAGAGCATCATTTAAACCTATTTAATCTGTGCTGCAGTTTCTACAGTTCCTTTTCATTATTATTTTATAAAGTAATAAAGAAACTTTGGGGAAAAAAAAGTCTTATAGTTGAAAATACTAAAGCCAACACTTTCACTTATATACCGGGTACTTTACATTTATATTTGCATCTACAAATATAAAATAAAAGCTATTCCAAAAGAATGAATTCTTTATTAAATTAGACCCTGACACATGCAAAGATTTATGCATGTGTTTTTTAAGAGATGACTTTATCCTGGATTGAGAATATCTATATGGAGAGATGATTTCTGATGATAAAGGGATCCTTAATCTAGCCGACAAAGGCATAAACTGATCTCAAGGTTGGAAGCTGAAGCTAGGCAAATTCAGACTAGAACTAAGGTGCAAATTTTTAATTAGGGTAATTAACCACTGGAACAATTTACCTAGGGATGTTACTTGAAATCTTTATATCAAAATTAAATATTTTTCTAGACAATAAGTTTTAGCTCTGTAATGCTCAGACCTCAGTGGTTCAGGAGCCAAATTAGTGATTAACATTTCCCAAAAGAGCCACAGTTGTGTGAATTCATTGTTTCATTTGCTACAGTACTATATATTCATATTTAAACAGCATGACCGGGGAAATATTTTGTATGTATGTATATATAAAATTATTCTAGCAGCAAAATGACTGACCAAGTATTATTATTTTATCAACTACAATTGGTTAATAACATAGTAAAAACATCCTGATTGGTTAATAATTAAATCACACAGTGTTTTAATATTATGTGCTGCAAAGAGTCACAGAAGACACATTAAAAAGACGCCTGTGGCTCACAAGCCTCAATCTGAGTATCACTGTTCTAGCTCAACCCCAAGTTATGGGCTTGATGAAGGAATTACTCGGTGAAGTTCTAATGCCTGTGTAGTGCAGGTCAGACTAGATTGCCATAAGGGTCACTTTCAAGCTATACAAATCTATTAATATTAACTTTATAAATACAGTAGTCCCATCAACTTGAACAGGACTGTTCAAATGTGTAAAGTTGAACACAAATGTAAGTCTTTACAGCATCAAGTCCTAAGGGAAGGGAAAAAACCTGGTTTTAGAGAAGAAGGAAGGAGCCAATAAAATAATCTAAATGATATAAATATTTGTTGCATAAAACTGAGGAGATCTGAAACTCCTCATATAGTAAGGGATAGCTTAGAGTTTCATCAAAATTTGTATTTATTACTGTATGTAATTCTAATGGATTCAGAGTGTACCTTGTTTTTATGATGTATCTTGCACAAAAGCAAATACAGTAAGTAGAAGTTCCCAACACTGAAAAGGAGATTAATAAATCGGAGCATTCCTGTAGAGCACACTACACTTCCAGACCATCCAAAGAGCCAAACTGCAGGTTTCACTATTCCAACCGACATCAAGTATAAGCCAGGCAATGTAGTGATCATGGGGTCCCACTTAAAAATAAAAAAAAAACCAGGGGATTAAAGGATTGGGAAAACCCAAAGATGCATCACAGAAACAATTAAAAACAATAATAGGTTTATAAGTAGTTCTATCTTACATTCCAACTCATTAATTTTCCATTTAGATATGTTATATTGTAAAGGTGAGTATAAATTCTGAAAACACTTTTGCACACAACTAACGTGTTTCATGCAAGTAGTTCCATTAAGTTATCGGTCATCTTTATATTCAGTATTAGTCAGATCAGTAAACAAAAACAGTCTCATCCTACTTTCAATCACAAAAAAAAAAGTTTTAGTTTTTTTTTTTTAGTATTCTACGGATTTTGGTTTTGGAAAAAACAATCAATCATTTTTATCTGGAAGAGCTAAAGACAACATGAAAAGGAAAAGAAATTGCACCTATGCCCTTTTTTTGCTTCTTTATGATGTATACAAATGTTTCCTCTCCACTAACCCAGCCATAAAAATGTGTATTTTTCTGCTTGGTTTTTGTTTTGTTTTTACATGACTAGACATTTAGGTTTCTCTACCCTATTATTTTTCTTTAAAACTTTATGGACAACCAACTGACAAACCAAAGGACTATGTCACTAAGTGCACCAAGCAAGTGAAACTTGACTGCAAGTAGAAACCAGACATCTATTAAAATCTCAGTTTTTGTTAATACCTAACAGACAACTGTTAGAAGAAAAGAGGTAGATAAGTGGTAGATGCCTAGTTGCTTCGGAGATTGACTGGATAGATTTTCTAAATGGAATAACCCTGCAATCCTGGCAGAAGGTGGACTAAATGGTTTTGATTTTGTTTTCTTTTTTCCCATTCCCTCCACCTTTGTCCTTTATTCCTCTTTGTCAATGATGTCTAGGGTAGATTTATTCTCTTTAGTTTTTACTTTTTCTTTTATTTTTTCCTCCATTTTTTTTCTACCCCTCTGTAACCTCTGAGAACAATTCCCATCTACTTCCCCATCTTAGCCAAACTCAGGGCAGACCATTCTTGGCATTACTGATATATCGTAAGTAAAAATAACAAGCAAGCAAAAATCCTTAATTTTAAAAAAAATGCCAAGCCTTCTTTATATATCATAAACAAAAAAGGGCCCAAGCAATATTTTCCTTCCTTGTGGTCACCCTTAAGTGAAACATAAGTACTGTACATGCATTCCTCAAACTATTGTTATTAACAAGCACTTATTAGCTGAGAAATTATGACTATAATTATACCATCACATTTTTCTGTTGCTAGCTAAGGCCTGACAATTGCTCCCCCTCAGAAATAACTTGTGCGGTCCACCAACCAGTAAGAATTGTTAAAAGCTCATCTCCACTTCTCACATAATTTGAGTGCCAAAGCAGTTTAATCTGCTCCAGCAAATAGGAGGCATATATTCTAGAAAAAAGGTTATGTCTACACTGCACATTTCTTTCTGTGGCATGAGGAATACATACACAGGTAGTCCCCCTAGAATGCATATCTATAGCAGCACAGACATTAGGACATGACTTAAGCAAGTAAAGACACACCTGAACGGTGTTAGTATATACCCGAGTACATACCCTGTACTCTCTACCTCCCAAGCCATACATCACTGCTGCTGGAGCCTCTCCTAGCCACAGGAAAAGACTCCCACAGCAGGGAAAGATTCTGGCAGGGGGGAGGCAGACAGGAAAGAACCCAGTAGCTCCATGCTGTTGGAGTCTTTCCCTGCCACAAGGAAAGACTTCTCCAGCTCCCCACTGCTAGAGTCTTTCCCTGCTGCTAGGAAGGGCCCTGGCAGGGAGGAGGCAGCAGGGAAAACCTACTTTTCCTGTTGCATCCCCCCCCCGGCCGCCGCCGCCGCCGCCGCCGCCAGAGTCTTTCCTCACCACAGTGAACCGCTGCAGCAGTGGCAAGCTGCTGAAGCCTTTTCCTGCCAACGCCACCAGAGCCTTTTACTGATATGCATAGCTATATACACCATACTGCGGGTGAAGCCTGCTTTCCACTGTGGCCTGTAGCTGAATACACCCTACATGCCGCACCTGTGGTGCTCAGTGTGTAGACATAGGTAAAGACAGCTCCACCGCTCCCATCCAAACAGAACAATGATTGATACCAAAAAACAAAGAGGTATCCAAGGGTGCTGGAACAATTGGTATAGTGCTGGTGCTGAGAGCCCTTGCACCAAACTGTAAAATCCTGTATGTGCTGGAAACCACTTCAAGCCAGGGGATGCTGCAGCATCCCCAGCTCTCCTGGTTCCAGCAAATGTGGAGGTCCCATAACTGACTGTATTATGCCATGTCAGGATGGCGACAGAGAAAATACAGGAGGATCGTGCTCTGAGTAGTGTCATTCCCTCCACTGGAGTGTAACTGGAGTGGGGGAGGAGATAAGGAGCAGGACAGCTTGAGACCCTGCCTCGAGCTGGGGCGTCCAGAGCTTGGGGCTGTCACGACGGCCAGGCTCCGGCTCCCAGGCCAGTCTGAGCGCTAGGCTCCCAGCCACGCAGCAGGCACCATGGCGGGGCGGGGCTGCGTTTCCACAGAGGTTCGTGGAAATGGAAACATTCCGGTTTGGGCAGCATTTGCCCGCAGACAACCCGATCGGACCAGCCGGCTCTCCGCAGGCTCCTCGGGGAAGGCCCCGGGGGCGGGAGCTGGGGCCCGCTTAGCGGAGCAGGCGGCGCCCTGGGTAGGGGTGGCCCAAAGCCGGGGCTGGGCCGTGGCTCGGCAGCGCCCTGTCACAAGCGGCCCCGGCGGGGGCGGAGGTGGGGGCCCGTGCGGGCCGGGCCGGGCCGCGCCGCGGCCCCGGGGCGGGGCCGCCGGGGAGCCCCGTACGCACCTGCTGGAAGAGGCCCTCGCAGTAGGCCTGCGCCTGCGGGACGTGGAAGGCCTCGTCCATGTAGGGCGCGCGCTGCTGGCGGTTCAGGGCCGAGAAGAGCAGGCACGCGAGCAGGAAGGTGCCGCTGATGGCGGCGGAGAAGCCATAGGCCTCGGAGCGCTCCATGGCGCGGGCCGGCCGGAGCTCGGGGCGAGCCTGGGTTTCCGGGGAAGGAAGGGATTGCCCGCAGCACGCGGAGGAGGAAGCGGGTAGGTCGGGCGGACGGACAGACGGACGCGCGGGGAGGGAGCGGCTGAGCCGGACGCGGAGCGCTGCCCACGCCGGCTGGCAGCTGAAGCTCCCCCTGCTCTGAGCAGCCCCAGCGGGAGCGCTCCGGGGTGGGTGATGCCTCAGGCAGGTGCCTGCGGGAGAGGGCTGGGTACTGTGCAGGGCTGAATGCCCCTGCCCCGTGTCCCACGATGGGAGGCCAGAGCCCCTGGAAGTGGCACTGTGGCCGCCCCTCGTCTGGCGTCTCCGGTCAAGCAATGGACAGACAGGCAGGCAGAGCTCGGGAGCGATCGGGGTGAACTGTGACGGGAGCTGTAAGACCTAAAGCTTTTCTCTGTCCCTGCCAGAGCATTGCAGAGCCACCTCGGCCCACTGTTACACCACTTCAGAGGCGCCTTCCACCTCCGGCCGGCGGCCTGGAGCTGATGATAATTGGAGCTAATATTGCTTACGCTTTTTTTTCTGTTTTTTGACTAAGAAAAAATTCTTAGTAATGATATGATGATTTTTTGTCTTGGGCATATTCAGATTAATCACATACAATGGATTCAATTTCTAAAGTTAATTTTTAACTTTTTTTGTCCGAGTAAAAATAACAAATGGAATATTTTACAAATCTTTTTACAATGTATTAACTTTTACATAATGATCGTGTTTACTTATTTTATTAAAGAAGAGAGAAAAGGAGGAAAGAAAGCATATGTAAAACTGAATCAGACCATAGTCACCAAAGGCCTGTGCAGTAATTATGTTTATAAATACTCCAGTGTGCTTTCAACTCCCATTTAAGAGAAGGGCAGGTCAGTACCTTGTTAAGATCTTAGAGGACTGGGACCTTCCAGTGGACAGCTGACTGGTCACATACTGCTGCCTGGGCTTCCTTCTTGTTTCCATCTGCCAAACTTTCATCTGCCAGTACTTCCTTATTATTTTTTCCATATCAACTACTGAGATGTCATCTGATTGTGAATGGCTGGGGAAGTGATTTGCACAATCCTGAGTAGGAGAGGTGGTGGTCCATACTAAGAAAATATTTGCAAATTCCTGTCTTAACACATAGGAGTGGTTATTTTATGCAGTATTTTTGTAGCTGTGTCAGTCCCAGCATGATAGAGATGCCTGCTGGGTGAGGTAATATCTTTTATTGGTGAGCAAGACAAGCTTTCTACCTTACACAAAGTTCTTCTTCAGCTCTGGGAAACTTAATCAGAGTGTCTCAGCTAATAACAAGGTGGAACAGATTGTTTAGCACAGTGCTTTTCAATCTGTGCTCTGTGAACCCGTGCGGGTCTGCAGACTATGTCTAAGATTTCCAGAAGGGTCCACACTTCCATTCAAAATTTGTTAGGGGTTTGCAAATTTAAAAAAGGTTGAAAACCATTGGTGTAGCATAAGTAGTTAACACATATTTCAAGGAACCATTCAAGGTGAAGTGACCCATATTTTATAGTATTTGCCACTTAAGCTTCATTAAGAACTTTGTCTCTTTCAGAATAATGTTTATCTTAAGTATTATGAATCCTGTGCAGTAATTATGTTTATAAATACTCTAGGTTTGGCTGTTTTATACTGGTTCAAGGCAAACTCACTCTTTTGTTACAAGATGCAGCATTTCACACGTCAACTGGAACTGTTTCCTGACTGTAGTGTGACTCTTGTTTTGTTTAATGATGTCAAAAATGCTGTTGCTCTAAGAAAAAAAGCAATGGAAGGATCTATTGATGGAGCATTAATAAATCCTGCAATGGTAAGCAAATCACCAAATAATTACACATTGTAACTGTTTATATTGTATTACAGTTTTGTAAGCTATAATTCCTTCTCTGGATATGTTTGTATTCCTGCAAGCTTCTGCATATGGTTGGACTTCTGTGCCTATCCACAGCCCCATGGACTTCATGCAAGTGTAAGGGTCCACCCATGCAGATCTGATTGTAGGATTGGGCTTTAAGAGTTTACAGCCTTCTGTCTTTGATTCACTTCACCTCCTAGATGTAGCTATTTGAATGATTTACTTCCATCTGTCAAAGTAAATGCTAATCATTTAAAGATTTAGTTCCAGAAATACAGTAGTTTGAATAGTCTTCATGTCCTAATATCTAACATCTGGAGCCTTCATTCTTCTTTAACTCCATAACTATTTTCAGAACCTGCCATTACCTTTTGTTAGCAATAGCAAAGCAATGGTTGGAGGAGAGAAAAAGAACTTTATTAAATAATCCTGACACATTAGATTACTGGATTTTATTCCAATTCTTTGATTTGAGACGGTTTAATCTGTGGTGTTATTCATCCATCACTAAGGGACAGAGTCAGTCATCCTAACAGGATGAGTACTACCTGTCTCAGTGAGTAGTCCCATTGACTTCAATGGGAAGATCACAGAATAATCTTCTGCTCAATGTAAGGATGGCAGATTTTAGGGCAGTAAACCAGGAGTGATTGAGTGAGAAAGTTAACATTATTAAGATTATATGATTTGAATGGGGGAAAAAACCTAATTCTTTATAGTTTTAATCTATTCCTATTCTGTTCTGCAGATTGTTGATCCATTTCAGATACTTGTGGCAACAAACAAAGCAGTTCACCTACACAGGATTGGTAAAATGAAGACTAGAACTCTTAATGCAGAAATTATTTTCAACCTTTCCCCAAACAACAATGTAAGATTTACTTTGCTGAACAAATGTCTCTGTTGCCAGATGAACTTTCCAAAATCCACCCAGCCAAGCTGAAAATAAGCATTAACTGAATACTGTACTTGTCTCAAGGGCCCAATTCTGTGAGGTACTGAGCTCCTTTCTTAGATCGCGACAATGGTTAAACTTCCGTGGTCATATTTCAGTGCACACTTATCAGCTCTCAGTGTTATGACCTCTACTCTAGGTCATCCCTGAGAATCCAGGAATACTCCTGATTGGCCAATTTTCTTTTTTTTGTGGACTGCAGGTGGTAGCAGCCCTTAGTCTGACATAACAAATAAGTTCAGATTTTTAAAATTACCACAATACAAAGAACAGAAAATACAATTTTGGCTTTTCTCATTCAATTTACACTTTTAAAACACTGTGGAAAACAATATACGAGGATAAACTTGCATAAAATTAATGATCAATTGATCCATTTTGTCCATAGCAAAATTAATTTCATACAATCCTTTATTTTTGCCACCAACCAAGCAAATATGAGAACTGTCCAGATAACCAAACTATTATAATTGCATAACAAATATTCTAATTTTTGAGTCAATAAGACAAAGGACTTCTGAGCCAAAACTGGAAAAAACTTGTATTTCTCTGATGACAATAAGCGCTACAAAATAATAAGTAATGTGGCAAATCTTCAACATGGCTAGACCTACATGTGCATAAACAATTGTGCCTCCCAGTGCAAGCTCGCTTCCTTTTTAAGAAAGCCCCCTTTGTTTGAAAATTGTGTGTTTCTAATTAGCTTATTATTAAGATTTCCACATACTTCTCTATTATACCCTAAGTTCCAGAAAACCCCAGGAATGAAAAAACTAGTGGACTTGCAAAAGCAAGGGCAATTTTAAAGTTTTATACTTATTAAGGTGTTCCTCCAGAATGTAAATTCACATTCTGAATGCATAACCAGTCATTAATATAGAGGAATTGTGCTTTTGGTTGAGATAAAGCATTCACTCACCTCTGCCGTAAGTAAGAGTTGGGACAGAATTAGGAAGACCAAACATTTTCCTCAAAAATATATTTTTGCACTATCTCTAATGACCTAAGAACAATTTTCAAGTCCCAAATTTCTGTACCACTGAATATTTGAGCACAAACTTTGCCTTAAACGCTCTGAGCACTGAAGCAATTAAATTACCTCCATGTATATATGAGGAAAAATAAAGAACTGCTTGTATAGACTTTAAGGCATGCTCCTTAACCTTCTGTATATGCTTATCCTATTTATCACTGCATGTAAAAAAAAAAAATGCCCAGATAAGAAAAGGACTTGATTTGTTCAATACAGTGGTCATTGTCCATTTACGCAACTTTGGTCTGTGGCCAAAGGTAATTACTTCAGTTTTCTGATCATTTATGAATATACTCTCCTGTTGAGGAAAAAAAAAAAAAAAAATTCTCAACAAACACTTTAGACACAAAGGTATTTGGGACAACAAAATCATATGACTTACTAAAGTAAAAATTGGGTCTGTATTCTCTGCTGCTATAAACTGGCACTGCTCCACAGGTGTAGAACTATGCCAGTTTACACAATTAGAAAATTTAGCAAAATGATTGAAAAGATTATACCAGATGCTTGCTTCCATGTAATAAGAAAATGACCAATACAATTTCAATATTTCTCATTTTATCTTAGATTTCAGATGCATTGAAAAAGTTTGGTATTTCAGACAATGATTCTGCAGTGCTCATTGTTCTGATTGAAGATAAAGAAAAAACTTTAAATCTGGAAGGCATAATATCTCAAGTGGAAGGTCAGCAGGTTTCTTTAGCAGAACTCCACAAAATAACAGATATAGCCAAAGTTAAAAAGGTTTGTAAAGGCTTGTTTTAAGAATATATGAAATATGACTGGGGCTGGTATATTTTACTTAACTAGCTCATTAAATCCAAATTGGCTTCTAAAGATTCCCAAATCTGTAGTGTGAGTACTCATTACTTTTCTTTCACCTTGTGGGTTTTCGTGTATGTGATTGGAAACTTTTGTTTTAAGTGGAAATAGAGTATTTGTTTGCTGCTGCTTCTGTTCAGGGAATTTCATTTTTCAATCCAGCAGCATCCAAAACTGTCACTGGCTTCAATGAGAGTTTTGGATACACAAGGAATGCTAGGTTGAGTCCTTTTGAGGTTTCTCACAACAGCAGGCCCAAATACTGCAAAGATTTACCCAATTTCTTAACTTAAGGCATGTGAATAACCCAATTGGAGGGTCCTAAAATAATAATATTGAGTTGACAGGCTGCTGGCAGTTGCTTTAGAAATCAAAAGATTTTGCAATAATGTCATAGCCTTTATTTTAAGTCCTTGCTGCTTTTTTTGACGTGTGTTATAGACTTCTGGAAACCCAAACAGGAGTCTGGTTAACTGTGCTAGAAAATAAAACAGCTGTTCAGTGCCTGAAACTCTTCATCATATAATAGATCTATTTAAAGTAATGGATGCAAACCCATTTTCATATTTAAACATGATCAGCAAAGGACTTTTTAAAAGCTGTTTGTGCCCTTTTTTCTTTTCTATAATATGTAAAGAAGACTTGGGCTATTTAAAAAAAAAAAAACCTCCTTTTTTTTACCTTTAGAAATATCAAGAATGTCAAGTCTAGTATTCCTTGCTTTTGCTGGAGAAACTTTCATAAATCTTTGAGATGTGTGTTGGGAGCTCTCACACTTAAATGAGGGGCAAAGGTGTTAAATATGTAAGAGACAGATCCTGTGCGGAATCCTGGTCCCATTGAAGACAGTAGGAGTTTTGCTAGGGTGAAGATTTCAGTCCCAGTTTCCAAAATGCTCATTATGTTAAAAAAAGTTAATGAGATGCAAACCAAAAAAACATAAAGCTCTTAATTGCGGGCTAAAAGTCCCATTCCTGCCGTTTCTTCCTTTCACTCTCTTGCCTCCTGTGATGTAAAAATTTGTCTAGGTCCTCAGTCTCCATCAAGTCTAGCCTGAAAGACAAGATCTACATTTCTAATGTTTAAAAAAAAAAGGGGGGGGGAGAGAATCTTCAAAAATACTTAAATATCTCCTTTATAAAGAAATGTGTTTTGTTGTTTTGGGGGGGGGTTAAGAAAAGGGGTACATGCCCACCTTTTTTCTTTTCCGTGTAACCTTTACATGTTGGGGGTTTTTTTTGTTTCTACAGATATACAAACTTACTCCACAGGAAGAAAAAATTGGCACGTTACTTGATGGCATCATTTGCAGAATGTCAACAAAAGATATTTCATGAAAACATTCAAATAAAATCCATTTTAAAGCTACAGGAACAACTGTTGCAACCATTCTTATTAGTTTTGGACTCTGTCTCAATTCTAAAATACTTTGCACTCCTTTATTTTGCGTGGAAAAGTAAGAAGAGTCACTAAAACATTCTGTGAAAGAAACGGTCAGGACCTAAACCACTAAAGGAACACTGAAGCAATATTTTATCTTCAGCTTCATTCAACTTCAGAAATGTCAGTGCAGTACTGAGCAGAGTTTGAATTCTCACAACTTGTACAGATTCTACTCAGTGTTTTATTTAAAAATATTATTTAAAATTTTTCCCAATATCTTTTAACTGGTCATAAACATAAGGTTTCAAAATCTATTACTACTTACCTTTGTAGTAAAGTGCTTTAAGATCATCAGATATGCCACGAACAGTGCAAACTATTTTTATTTTCCCCAAGGGCTGCAATGACTTGGTTTGCATGGGCACGGAGAATAAAGGATGATATGGAGACATTTTTAGCTGCTAAGTGTTTATGTATATATCATACTTGTCTAACCATCATTCACTAGGAGAGCATATACAAACTGCTTCTTGTGATTTCCTAACACTCACAAGTGTCTGTCAAAAACACACAGAAAATGGGTCCCTGCCCCAAGGAACTTACAATCCAACTGAGAGATTTGACAAATGGGGATAACACATACACTATGGAAGGGGGAGAGGAGAGGAAGGAAGCAGCTCATAGAGCTGTGTTTACATTGCTATTCTGTATTAGTGATGCACATTTAGTAGGTTCATAAACTTTAGTGTAAATGCACTCATTTATTTGTAGATACTGCAGAAGTTAGTTTTTAGGAAGGATTTGAATGAGGTAATTGTGGAGGCTTGAACAAATTTTTGGAAGACATTCCAAGCATAAGAGCTAACAAGGAAGAAGCCACAGAAATGTTTGCAAGAGTAGATGTAAGGGGTATTGAGGCTGGTGTCAGTGAAAGGTCAGGAGCTGATACAACCTGTCCTATGGAAGGTTTTCTCAACAGTCTAGCTATACAGCTATTGTGGCTCATAATTTGAGAACCCAAAAGTAGTCAGGATAGACATGGGTAAAGATTTTTTTTTTCCATTCAGCTTGTGATGAAAGAAGCAGAAGAATGTAGAAGCATACAAAAAGAAAGTTGGAGGGTTCTTGCCTTCAAGATATCTCTAACAAAACTACAATAGCGTGTAGTAAGAAAGCCAGAGGATCTTCTACTAATCCATCTAAACTTCTACGGGTGCCTGTGGTTTCATCCATGACATTCTGCTTGCTATGCTTTTTTGAATAAATGGTTGTCTTCTTTCTATGCCTTTGCCATATCATTCTTCAACAATTTATTTCTCTAACACCACTCCCTTATGAATTGCTCACAGTCGCAACTTTGTTCCTCCCATATATCCCACTATTAATTTTTCTCCAAAGATGTCTTTGACTGAAATGAAGAGACACTGCTCGAGTCCCCCTCAGGTGCCTGTTTCATCAGCCTTTATTAACTCCTTTCTCTGCCTGTGTTTTGGTGCTTGGGTAAGAATTCTATATAGTTCTTAGACTGCAGTCATCACTGTAGTACCTGAGCACTCAGCAGTTGTGCATTAAGCAATGTGACTACACATTTGTCATGTGTTCTCTCATCCCCTCCTAAGGGGAGAAGCACGTCCTGTGGAATGTCTTATTTTGGTAGAGTTTTAGGTTTTTGTTTTGTTTTTAAATACCATAGGTTCCACATATTAGCAAGTCCTCGGTCTTCAGCAAAAAGTTGCTATTATCCAGCAGTTGCTAATAAGTGGAAGGCAGGTTTGCAAGACTACAGCCAGGGAAGGTAGCTCTCGGATGTGCTTTCCCTGGCTGCAAACCAGCTTAGGCAAAGCAGCAGTAGGAAGGAGGATTGCAGCCTGGATGCCAGGGTTCTCTATGGGGAGTGAAGGCGCTAGGGGTCCCATGGGACTATAAGTACCTCTCCTTTCCTCTATGTGTTGGGGCTCAGCATGTCCCATCGCTTGCTTCCGTGCATGCAGTCTCCTGGCAAGATACAATGAAGGCTACCATGCAGCTCAGCATCCAAGCTGCAGCCTCCTTTTCTGCTACTGCCTTGCCCACAGCCTCCCCTCCCTTACCTTACCTCCTCTGCATGGGCAAGTTTGCTGAGCTGCAGGCAATTGCCATGCTGTCCGGAGTGGTTCACAAGTGTGAGTGCCAACTTCAGGGCATGCTGTCAAGAAGCAGGGCAGACACCCCAAGTTGGTTGTATGTTTTATAATTAGATTTTACCAATCCAGTAATAAATGTTTACTCCTAAAGCACTATGACAGTTTTACTGTGGAGTCACAGACAGTCTCCTTGGGCATTCCAGTCTATCTTGCCTCCCAGGCAAGCTGGACTTCGTGATAATTGGTTCTATATACCAAAAATCACAAAAATTTCAAGTTGCTTTCAGTCCTAAGGGATCAGTCACTTACCCCAGGTAAGCCAATGTGTACCTTCAGTTTCTCACCAAAGACAACGCTTGTAGCCAATTCTGTAATAAACTAAAGATTTATTAACTAGGAAAAAGAAATTAGAGAGTTATTAAAAGGTTAAAGCAAGCAAACATATACCTAAATGAGTTACATTTTGTGGTTTTAAAAGGTGACAGCTATAGTAATGTTAGCTCTGAATCTCTTTTAGGGCTAACCCAGGCTGAATGCGGGGATCTTTGCTTCTCTTTCATAGCTCTGGCCTGGTGAGAGTCCAAACGGGAAAAAAAAAAAATCTTGTGAGCTGTTTTTATTTCCTTCTTCCAGAATTTAAACTGGTGGGAAAAGCCCTTTTTCACGTAGCTTCTTCATGGGTTTGAAAGGGCAGTTAACATAGCCTTTGTATGGCGATGTCCCACAGTGGCTCATTTAGTTTTGATAGGCCTCCTTGACAGAAGACAATTTCTCCTGACTCGGTTCACAGTTTGTGTCATAAATATAAAGGGAAGGGTAGCCACCTTTCTGTACACAGTGCTATAAAATCCCTCCTGGCCAGAGGCAAAATCCTTTCACCTGTAAAGGGTTAAGAAGCTAAGGTAACCTTGCTGGCACCTGACCCAAAATGACCAATGAGGGGACAAAATACTTTCAAATCTGGAGGGGGGGAAAAAGGTTTTTGTCTGTCTGTGTGATACCTTTGCTGGGAACAGATCAAGGATGCAAGCCCTTCAACTCCTGTAAAGTTAGTAAGTAATCTAGCTCGAAAATGCGTTAGGTTTTCTTTGTTTTGGCTTGTAAATTCGCTGTGCTGGAGGAAATGTGTATTCCTGTTTTTGTGGGAGTTTTGTATCTTAAGGTTTTGCCTAGAGGGATTCTCTGTGTTTTGAATCTGACTGCCTGAATGATTATCTTCCATTCTGATCTTACAGAGTTGTTCTCTTACCTTTTTTTTTTTTTTTTTTTTTTTTTTGTTCTTCTAATAAAGTTCTAATTTTTAAAAATCTGATTGGGTTTTTTGGGTCTTAAAAATCCAAGGGGTTTGTCTCATCTTTTTATTCTCAAGCCTCCCCAGGAAAGGGGGTGTAAGGACTTGGGGGAATATTTTGGGGAAATAGGAACTCCAAGTGGTCCTTCCCCTGTTCTTTGTCTAAAACACTTGGTGGTGGCAGCGTTTTACCTAATCCAAGGGCAAAGACTTTGTGCCTTGGGGAAGTTTTAACCTAAACTGGAAGAAATAAGCTTAGGGGGTCTTTCATGCGGGTCCCCATATCTGTACCCTAGAGTTCAGAGTGGGGAAGGAACCTTGACAGTTTCAGAGCAAACATTTTTTACAGTTATAAAGCAGGAACTTAAATATTACCTCCTAGCATGTGATAAAGAAATAATAAGTGAGAGTATTGCATGCAGCAATTTACAAGCATTTCATAAAGTCTAAAAACATTGTGACAAGTTCAATATCCATCTCAACCATACTAACACACAGGTGAAACAGACTAATTTCCAGAAATGAATTTGTCAGTGTGCAGCTGACACCTAAAGCCTTGGCAAGCACCGGCACCTAGTCTGCCAGCATCACACAGCCCCAGAAAGACGTGCTGGGACAGGCTGAGCACCGGCAGCGGGCAAGTTTGAAGGGCTGCAGCTTGGGGAGGCATGTCCTAGTGCTTCCTTCTCTGGCTGCAGCTTGCAAACCTGCCTGCAGTTGTGGCCTTTCTTCCCACAAAAAGATGGGTGGCAGGTATCATAGGCTCTGGGCGCTGTGCCTCCCCAAACAGCCTGGAATGGCCCCACCTACACTCCACCCCCAAGTCCCCTCCTGCAGTTCCCGGCACTCTGCTGGGACTGGGGCTGGCTGGCCTGCCGCAGGAACTCGTGGTGACTGGTGCTCGGACTGTGCGGCCCAGCGCACCAGGGCTGGGGATACTGCAGCTGTGCCAGCTGGCGCACTGGGGCTGAGGGCACTGCTGCCCACCACTCTGGGGCTGGCCACCCAGTGCACCTGGGCTGGGGGTGCTGCAGCTGTGCCGCCAGGCACTGGGCGGAGGGCTGTGGTGGGGGTGCTTTGGGCTCCTGGCGGTGGGCAAATGGGGAGAGGCAGACAAAGGGGTAGGGGTCAGGGGCTAGCCTCCCCCAACGGCCAGATCACCGGCTGCCCATGCCCAAAACATTCTTAATAAGCAGTATGCCATTGCCAGTATCGAAATCCTGTTTACACTGATGTTAATGGGAGGGGATTGGTTCCCAGAAGAATGTTGCCATCAACCAGAAAAATCTACTGTATATACATTTTGCTGTGTATTTGCATTTTAAAAAGGTGAAGTCAAAGTAATGCACCTGGAAGGTAGTGAGGTTTGTGATGGTTCTTTGTTTCTGGGGGAGTTCATTCCAGTCTTGGATCAGCTTCCAAGGAAGTTCTATTTCCTGCACAGATGAGCTTTATCCTTATAGTCGAGAATTCCATTGTGCCAGAGGAGCATAGTTGTTGAACACAGTCTTCATGCTGGAGCATTAGGCAGTCTTTTAGATATCCTAGGCCCAGGCCATGGAGCACCCTGAAGGTATTAAAGGACAGAGGCCTTTAATTTGATTCAAATTTCTATGGGAAGCCAGTTTAGGGAGTGGAGAATAAGTTGGACATGCTCACTGTCACCAGTGTTGCTCAGGAGGTGCACTGCAGCATTCTGTACGAGCTGGAGTTTCCGAAGTGCTGAAAGCTTCGTGTCCAGCTATAAGAAAAGGAGTACTTGTGGCACCTTAGAGACTAACCAATTTATTTGAGCATGAGCTTTCGTGAGCTACAGCTATGTTGCACTGCTGTCATCCAGCCAAGAAGTGACAAAGGCATGACTAACTGAGGCGAGAGCATCCTGTGTTGGGATGGAACAGTCTCCTAACTAGCTGGGGCATTAATCGTTGGTGCCATGTGAAATCAAGTATCAGTGGGAAGTGAAAAGTGCTCCTAAACTACAGCCTGAATTAACCTTATGAATTAACCTTTGTCTTATGAAAGGAGACTCAAGGAGCTTGGCTTGTTTAGCCTAACCAAAAGAAGGCTGAGGGGAGATATGATTGCTCTCTATAAATATATCAGAGGGATAAATACCGGAGAGGGAGAGGAATTATTTAAGCTCAGTACCGATGTGGGCACAAGAACAAATGGATATAAACTGGCCATCAGGAAGTTTAGACTTGAAATTAGACAAAGGTTTCTAACCCTCAGAGGAGTGAAGTTCTGGAATAGCCTTCCAAGGGAAGCAGTGGGGGCAAAAGACCTATCTGATTTCAAGATTAAACTCGATAAGTTTATGGAGGAGATGGTATGATGGGTTAACATGACTTTGGCAATTAACTGATCTTTAAATATTCATGGTAAATAGGCCCAATGGCCTGTGATGGGATGTTAGATGGGGTGGGATCTGAGTTACTACAGAGAATTCTTTCCTGGGTATCTGGCTGGTGAATCTTGCCCATATGCTCAGGGTTCAGCTGATCGCCATATTTGGGGTTCAGAAGGAATTTTCCTCTAGGGCAGATTGGCAGAGGCCCTGGGGGTTTTTTGCCTTCCTCTGTAGCATGGGGCTCGGGTCACTTGCTGGAGGATTCTCTGCACCTTGAAGTCTTTAAACGATGATTTGAGGACTTCAATAGCTCAGACACAGGTGAGAGGTTTATTGCAGGAGTGGGTGGGTGAGATTCTGTGGCCTGCGTTGTGCAGGAGGTTGGACTAGATGATCATGATGGTCCCTTCTGACCTTAATATCTATGCGTCTATGAATCATTTGTGGGTATGCACCTTCAACCAACGGAGGCTGCATTGTGGCTGCAAACTCTTTAAATGTTTTCCTCTGCCCACCAGCATCACTTCTGTCTGTAGATAACTTAAGGCCCTGATTCTTGGGTTTGTCCAAGCTACACTCTGCCCAGGACTTGCTTTGCATCACCTTGGCAACTCCCCGATTCTGGGGTGGGTAAGTGGTCATTTTAATAGCCACAAATATTCAGAGCACAGTGAGGCTCCAGCCACACCCTCTATGCCAGACTGTTGATAGAGTGGCTTACTTGCTCACCACCAAATGGTGATTTCTCCTATACTGTGGGAAATGCTGGGAGGTCAGTTAAACCAGGCTCCTTTCACTGTCAGAGCAGCACAAGGAAGGGCCATAGCAGATCTAAGAATTAGGCCTCAAATTTTAATTTATACAGTTAACAATGGGGGAAGTATGCACAAATCCAAACTGTTCAGCGTAGCATTCTGTAAAGCATCTCTGAAGTTGAAGAGCAAACCCTCAGCCTCACATGAACAATATCTGGGGAAGGAGGAAGGGGAGAGATTCCACCACGTTCTAGCTGATGGCTCTACAAATGCTTTTCACCCTAATTTTCAAAGACAAATGTTTTGATTATATAGTAAAATTCTTTTGAGTGTGGGTGCCCCTTTGGATAGCCCATCATCCCAATTAAACAGATTTCCCTATTGAGAGAAGATGCCTTTTTTAAAATCAGAAATGGTTCTCAAATTCCCTTACTTCATTCACAACAAACCTGATAGCTCTAAAGACTGAAAGGTCTCCCACTGACAAAAGGCTTAAAGTGTTTGTTCCCCAAAAGGAGATGAAATAAAATTGAAGGAAAGAAATCCACCGCCATAGAGTATTAGAAAAGTCTGATGATACCAACTTAAAGTGAGCTTATTTTAAATGATGCTTGGAAAGGGTCATTGAAGTAATTGTTTAATTGAACCTGTATTAGAAAGGGTCTTTAGAGGAAAGACCATGTGTTTTCAATAATCACCAGGTCCCTATGTCAATACCACCTACCATATGGAGGCATCCCTATTTAGGCAGCAGTTCTTACCATTGAGTATCATTAGGCTATGTATCTTTCCCTGGAAAAGGTCATGTATAGCACTGCACAACTGTCTGCATTTTTTTCCATTTTTTCCCCATTCTCTGAGGCACTCAGAAGTAGATACTGACAGGCTAACAGGAAGGTGCAGAAGAATAGGTCATGCCTCAACTTTTTGACTGCTAATGGTTGAAAAAGAGTGTGTGTGTTGAGGGAGAAGGAGGTAGGAATGCCGTGAAGCGTACTCTCACTTTTCTTTGTCCAGTCTGCTGCTGAAAGTAATGAACTGACGTCCTGATCTGGTTAAGGTGCATCTTCTATTCCTATATTTAATATGGAACTCTCTCCCTTCCAGATTTCTGACAACTGTCCTGTTTTTGTGATCTGATATCTGTTAGGGTTTTCTCCTCCTCTACCTTTTAAGTAAGCAGAACATAACGTCCTCCTTTTTGTTGAACTTGCCATTGATTTGATTTGCATCACATCTCTCAGGTGCATGAAAGACATGCCAATTTACAGAGCAAAATAAGTATCATGAAATTAGATGATTAACAAGTTTAAAACTCATTTCATACTACTTCCAAACTAAAGCCAAGATTTTCAAAAATAAGACCCTAATGTTAGGCTCCTAAAAAAGTGATTTTCTACTGCTAACATCGTTCCCATTCACTTCAGTAGAAAAAAATAAGCTCCTATTTTTGAAAATCTTGGTCTCAGGAAACAAACAGAAATGCAGAGGGCCCTGAGAAACAATATTTATAAATTAGGACCCATGTACAAAGATGACAACAAAGTTTTGGCAACAGAAAAGGTCCAAACAGAAAAGAACCAGACGTATTTTTGTGCTAAATACTATGTTTTGGAACATGCTGTCTTTTTTAAAAAGGGAGAAGTAAGACGGTATTGAAGATGGCGTAGGGAAGAGTTTGAAGCTTCTGAAATAAAACATTCACAAGAGCAGCCTGGGACTATTATCGTGGAAAATTAAAGACTTGTTTTCATTGTCTGACAAAGCAAATGGTACATGGAATATATCACCAGGCTTGTTGGCTGAAGTGCTGACGTTGTTTTTGGTAGTTTAAAATAACGGCAGACAGGTATGTTTAAATCACATCCTTTTTTGAACATGTGCAAAAAATCAGTCCAAGCCCGTTTAACATAAACAGACGAATTAATAAAAAGATCACTACGTAATAACTGACACATACTTTCCAAACTTGTGTTCGCATTTTCTCTTTTTCGTCAGTCATGTCCATAGGTGCGAAAAGTATAAACAGCTTATGATTGTGTGCATTTTTATGAACCATTTTAGTATTTAAATTATGCTGCTGTTGTGTCTCTTGGGTTTAAGTGCTGTCTTATGATTTGCTCTGAGAGCTGAATGTATTTTATCCTTTTAACATAAAAAGGCTATAAATCCTTTATAGAATCAAATGTTAGAGCCCAGTGGAAATTTTTGCACTGTGGGGCATGAGATTTATTTAGTTAGTTTATTTATTTATCAATTTTAAAAGAAGCACATCCAACATAGTTATGTTTGGGCGGTTGAATACACTAGACGTGAATAGCCTGAAATCCAGAATTCAGCTGTTAAATATAACACAGATTTTCACACACCTCCTATTGATCCCCTCAAGCAAAAATCCAAACAGATGGTTTTACCATGTGACTTGGATTTGAGTCCCGGTGTGGGCTCAGGCTTGGGACTCTCCTAAAGAGCTTAAAGCTCCCCTCCACAAAACCGGTGAAAGGAGAGTTAGGTCAGGAGAATGGGATAGGTGTCACACAGTAGCTATTACATTCACCTTTACCACTGCTGTGGCTACAATGTAAAAATTCATCTCTCCATGTTACATGGCATGTCTGGCCAGGATTGGGAAACGTCAGGAACCAGATGCTCAACACAATGTGTTCCCTTTTCAGGACAGCATAACAGTTCAGGGTATAAGTGTGTGCCTGCTAGCCAGGGAGACAGCTGTGCTGCAGGGTCTGGAGAAGATGGAAAGGCCACAATCTATGAGAATCTGCAGCTCTAAGGCTTCTTTGAGAATTGACGTTTATGGCCATTCCACTGCACTGCCAGCCTCCCATCCTGCAAGGAACAATGCAGTAACGTAGAAATAGAATAGGAGTCATTAAGCAATATGTAGACACCCTCCTTTACAAAACAGAGAGGATCGTCATCGGGGAGAGCTGTCATCTCCCTGAGAAGAGTATCTGATACTCAACAGTAACCCCTCAGCCAGGAGCAGTTAGTCTTCAGACTAAAGGATGGTTTCTGTGGCAAAGAGGAATGAAGGAGTGAAGTAAAATTGGAAAATATCAAGAAATCCGATCCTTTCAAAGAGGAAAAAAAAATGGTTACCTATCTTTCCGGAACGTTGTTCTTCAAGATGTGGTGCATGTGCCCATTCCAATGTTGGTGTTTGTGTGCTCCAGTGCACCGTTGTCAGAGAGTTTTTCCTTTAGTGGTACCTGTCAGGGCAGCATGAGCATCCTCTGCTGCCTCATGCACCATACGCAGGCATAAAGGGCCAAGCCACCCCGACGTTACACCCCATATTCTTTATGGAAATATGCTTATGATATGGATATGGCATAACTGAGATATATTTTATGCAAGATGGACCTTGTGAGGTATCATTGGAAAGGTTATAATTTACTGAATGTGATTATCCAATTTGTATGCATGTATCATTTCTATATCTAAAGTTAGGAATATTGGCTATGTAACAATTTCAACTGGGTGTGTACTTGGGAAACAGACAACAGGCCATCAGCCTTGATGGGCCATTAGGAAGAAACAATAAGACTTTGAAGATACTAATCTCTCTCCTTCCTGAGAAGCCTCCTGGGACGTTGCTTTGACACAACAAGGTCAGGTGGTCATGTCACCTGGTACTAAAAACCACTTTGGACACTGCTAGTACTTTTCCACTGGAAACAAAGACTTCCCGCCTTATGTACATTCTATGTAAGGCTGGGGAGTAATGCAAACAGGACTCTTCTCCATTGCCTTCCTGCCCAAGAAGAAAGAGTACCTGCAGAGACAAAGGAACTGGGCAGTGGGAAAGGCAAGGGCTGAGTCCAGACTCAGACAGGAATCTAGTCTGTAAAGAGAAATAACTGGAACTCTAAGCTACAGAAACTCTGCAACTTGCCTAAAACAACATTTAGGGTAAGAAATTACTTATTGAAACCAGTCTCTTTAAGATCTTTAGCTCGGTATGTGTGTTTTGTTTTATTTGCTTGGTAATATGCTTTGTTCTCTTTGTTATCCCTTATAATCACTTAAAATTTACCTTTTATAGTTAATACATTTATTTCTTGTTTATAACATAACCCAGATTGTGTAACTCATATCTGTGGGGAGGGGAGGGCAAGAAGCTGTGCATATCTCTCTCCACATTGAGGGAGAGGAAGAATTTTTATGAGCTTGCACTGTGCAGAACTTTCTATACAGTGCAAGACAATATTATTTTGGGTTTACTCCCAAAAAGGGGGTGTGCACTTGAGTGCTGGGCAATTTCCTAGCTGAATCTCCCCACAGAAAGCTGCTTTCAGACTCTATGTGATTCTACAGCTGATGCTTCCCTACCTGTGTGTGTGCTGCCAGAGGCCAGAGAGGCTGATTCAGCAAAACAGGGAAAGGGAGCCCAGGCTAGTGGAGCAGGCAGGCTCAATGAAACCCCAGCACATCAGGTGGCATCCTGGATGGGGGCGTCTAACTCTACACAGGTTCAGAGTCTATTTGGACATGGACTAGAGGGTCTCTTGTCCAAATTTAGCATTGTCTCTAGAGTTTTGAGAGATAAGTGTAGTGAGAGGTAAACATGTGAAGTGACACAATGACCAGGTTGCCACTTTGCAAATGTCTAATATTGGCATGGCATGTTAACCAGAAATGCTGCAGAGGTCACTTGGGATCTAGTCGAATGACCCAATACTCTATCCAGCGGCTTCACATTAGCCAAGAGGTAACACAGGCGAATATAGCCAGATATCCATGAAAAAATCCTTTGCGTGGAAAAAGGACTGCCCTTCTTTCTGTGTGCAAATGCATTGAACAATTGAGATGAAGACCTGAAAAGTTTAGACTATTCCAGATAAAACTCTAAAGCTCTTCTAGTGTCTACAGTATGCAGTCTCACCTCCCCCTTATTATTATGAGGTTTTGGGATGGTCAGTAAGAAAATGGCTTGGTTGATATGAAAAGTGGAGATCGCTTTCATAAGAAAACTTGGATGGGGATGAAGGTAAACTTTATCTGCGTAAAAAAGATATATAGAGGATCTGATACTTATGTCCTCAACTCCCCCACTCTCCTGGTCGATGTAATGGCTACTAAAAATGCTACTTTCATTGAAAGATGCAACAGAGAGCAGCTAAAAGGGAGGCCCCATCAGCTGTGGTAAGGCTCAGTGGTGGAATAGGGTTCTGTATATACGCAACAGTCTATCCAAACCCTTTAAAAATCTTACAGCCATTGAGTTGGAAAAAAGGGAGAGGTTATCCACAGGCGGGTGAAATGCCGATATAGCCGATAGGTGTACCCTGATCAAGCTAATCACCAAATTCAGAAGATAGTCAAGCACATGCTGAATATAAGCAAGAATAAGAGAGACACATTTAAGCCATGACCAGATGGAAAACCTCTTCACTTTAGCAAGGTAAGTTGTCCTAGTTGATTGTTTTCTACTATTCAGCAATACCTCCTGCACCTTTCCAGAGTAGAACTTCTCCGCTGATGCTAACCATGAAGCCTCCAGGCCATCAGGTGAAGGGCCTGAAGATTGGGGTAGAGAAGGAGGCAGCTGCGATTATGTAAAATTAGGTCTGTGTGAAATGAGAGTGATGGTGGGGGACTGATTGAGACCACTGCTGATGGAGCCATGCTGGAGCAATAAGTGTAAGATGGGCCTTGCCTAGAACTCTGGGCAGAAGAGGGATGGGGGAAAGCATACATCAGACTCTCATTTTGGCAGTAGAAAAGGGTCCATCAACAAACCCAGGGTGCACTTGGGGACTTCCCCAGAGCTGGAAAATGAACCTTAGTATGTTTGGGTGAAGGTGGTTAATAAAAAACCTGCTCAGGTGATCTGCTCATGTATTTAGAATCCCCAAGAGGTAAGAAGTATAGAGTTGTCAATGCCGAAATCCCAGAGTAGTGTTGCTTCGCGACACAATAGTGAGGAACGGACTCCCCACTGCTTGTTTACATAAAATATTGCGGTATATTGTCAGTCAGCACCAATATGCCCCTTCCCTGATAAGGAAGGAACACCATGCAAGCTAACTGGACAATCCACAACTTCCTGATGTTTATGTATAGATAGAGATCTTGGGGAGACCAGAGACCTAGATTCTGCAGGGGTTCCAGGTAAGCCTCCCAACTAAGGTCCAAAGCATCCATGACTAAGGTAAGAGATTGAGGTGGGGCAAAAGGAACGCCCTTGCAGACATTGGTTGGGTCTATCCACCAATCTAGGGAGGATAAGATACGACTTGGAACATGCACTAACATGTGCAGTATGTGGTGCCTTCATGGAGAATACATCTCTGCCAACCAGCCTTGAAGAAGCATGAAGTGCAGTCTGGCATACTGGACTGCACAAGTGCACACTGCCATGTGCCCCAGCAGCCTTAAACAGTTTCTCAAGTTGGTGAGAGGGTAAGCCTTTAAATCCAGAATGAGGGTTTGCATTGCATGAAAACTGGCCTGAGGTAGTGAGGCCCTAGCCATTGTTGAGTCCAGGACTTCTCCAATAAATTCTATTTTCTGTACTGAAGACTAAACTGACTTGTCTGTGTTGATCAGTAGGCCAAGCACATTGCAGGTGGATTGGATTATGTTCGTACTGTATGCCACCTGTGACATGGATGGACATCTTATCGGCTAGTCATCCAGTAAGGGTAGACATGGACCCCTGACTTACGAAGGAAAGCTGCTATCACTGCCATGCACTTTGTAAAAACACATGGGGCAGCTCAGAGACCAAAGGGGAGCACTATGAACTGATAGTGGTGACCAGTGACGGTAAATCTCAGAAATTTTCTGTGTCTCTGATGAATTGCCACGTGAAGGTAGGTGTCCTTTAAGTCAAGAGCAGCATACCAGTCTTCCAGCTCCAAGGAAGAAATAATGGAAGCTAGAGGGACTGTCTGGAATTTTGATTTTTTTTTCAGGAACTTGTTTAACTGCCTTACATCTAAAATACCCCTGAGATTTCCTTTTGCCTTCAGGGTCAGGAAGTATCGGGAATAAACTCCCTTTCTCCCGAACAAAGGAGAGACCTCTTCTATAGCTCTGACTAGGAGGAGCAGTTGTATCTTTTGGAGTAACACTGCCTCATGCAAGAGGTCACTGAAGAGGGACAGGGAAGGGTGGGGGTAGAAATAAATTGGAGTGTATATCCCAATTTCACCATGCTTAGAACCCACTAATCTATTGTGCTGTGGGCCCAAGCATGACAGAAGTTGGACAGGTGGTTTGCAAAAAATTGGAAAAGAACAAGATGGCACTCTTAGAACTGGTGGTCTGCTCTTGACCTGAACATCAAAATGAGCTCTTGGAAGATACTGCCTGATTTGATGAACCAGCGGCTGCCAAAGCAAGGGGAGATGGTGAACATCTTTTGTAACCTCTGCTCCTTCTGCTTGGCAGGCCTTGGACTTGAGGGGCAAATCCCTGAAAATACTGGGACTGATGAGAACAGAACACTTTTTGCTTCACCGCTGGGGTGATTTCAGGGTTGCTCTAGAGTCTTTGAGACTCTGCAGAGTCTTGTCCATCTTTTCTGAGAAGAGCAATGCCTCTTAAAAAGGTAAGTCCTTTTGTCTGTTGCACCTGTGCAGGGAGGCCAGAAAAGTGTAACCAGGATGAGCACCTCACTGTGAAAGCAGAGGTCATGCTGTGAGCTGCAGAAACTGCTGCATCCAGGCTTGCCTATAGAGCTGTTCTAGAGACCAACTTGCCCTATCGTATTAAAGACTATAGCTCCTGTTTTACCTCATTTCAGAGTTTGTCTTTGAACTTTAAAACGGTATCCCACAGGGTGAAATCACAGTGACACAGCAAAGCTTGCTAGTTTTCAATACGAAGCTGTAATCTGCTTGTGGAATAAAGCTTCCTCCCAAATAAATCTATCTTCACACCCTCTTTATTTTTGGGAATTAATGCCTCGTGCCCTTGTCTTTCTTTCTCATTGGCTGCCAGCGTTACAAGGGAACCTGATTATATAGGTGCTTGAACCTCTAAGAGGAGACATAGTATCTCCTCTACACTCTTCTTGCAGTCAGAGACAGGGAAGCTGGGGTCTGCTGGAGGACCCTGGTAAGATCTAAGATAGCCTCATTTATAGGCTATTCTAACTGGAGCCACAGATGTCAAAATGTCCACCACCTTGTGGGATTTTTCTTGGACCTACTCTGGGTGGATGTCTGGGGCCACAGCCATCCTCCTCAACAATTCCTGGTGAGTCTTAGAGAAGTAGGCTCTACCACCATTGCCTCATCAGGAGATGAGGAAGAGGATGCCAACAGTACCGGGGGCTGGTCCAGTTCCTGCTCCTCTTGTGGTTGCTCATGAGAGGTATCCCCAGCACCCCTGGTTCCCGCACCGATGGGCAGTAGGAAGGAACTGGAGGGGGCCTAGGTGACTTGGCCCTTTATGCCTATGTGTGGTGGGCAAGGAAACAGACGTGCTGCCCCAACGGGTATGGTTAAGGGAAAAACTCTCCGACAACTGCACTGGAGTGCGCAAACGCCTGGAATGGTGGAATGGGCATGTTCAATAACTCAAAGAACAAATAAAAATTAGGTCATTACCTCCTTTATAGTTTCTTCTAAATAATTGGTTTTAATAAGGTCATTCAACCAAATCTACTATAAGAGAAGACTACTTAAATATATCAGTTGATATATTTTCCATTAAAAAAACCCAAAAATATTCAAAACACACTGAAATGTGGCAAAGTCATATTAAATATACTACTGTTAAAGGGGATAATCTTGCACCAGTGGGATAAGCACAATAGAAAATCTAGCTAAATGTTATATATCTATTCATATATCAGGTTGCTCATATATCAGATTAACATCTAACACATCACCCAACCTATCCCACACATTGCATCAGTCTTATATTTTCCACACAAAAAAGTGTGAAACTGAAAAGTTATTCAACTATTTTTACTCAGTGAATAAATATAATCAGCAAATCATGGTTCTTGTTATGTGCCTGTGCAAGGGAATAAAGAGCCTCTTCACTCCCATAAGGGGTTAGTGATTTTACAGTTGTAACACAGTGGGAAGAACAGCTTCCTCAGGGGCACTACCTCTCATCCCATGCAGATGGGTAAACAGAGATCCCAACCCCTGAGCCCCAACACACTTACCAGCACAGTTGTTCTGGCACAGAAGAGGAGTAAGCTACACCAAGAAAACAGCTTACTTCCTACCAGTGTCAAGGGGAAACCCGGAACTAAACCATGGCTCTGTGTCACAATTCAGTCTGTGAGCTACACTGCCCAAAAAGCAGACACCTGGTGCCCCTTTATTCAGGGCTCATAGTAACTGCCTCATTTAATCTGATATCTGTACAATTTATGTGAAGCGTAGCTGAGCTCCAGAAAATATACAGGCTAGAAAAAGTATGAGATGAGGCATAGTCCTTCAGATATATCTCAGGATATGGGTTAGGAGTTCTGGATTGTGTTCTAGTTTCTGCCACAGAATTTCTTAACTTCCAACCAAAATGGAAATAACAACAATTACCTGAAATAGTACTGAGAATTAATTAACATTTGTAATATGCTTTGAGGTCCTTGAATGAAAGGTGCTATAGATGTGCAAAGTAGGAAGAGTATTACTGAATATATATCTCCTCTGAACTATGGAGGAAAGATTAAGTGTAGGATACCCTTTTATCAGGGGGTGGTGAACTTTCATATCAAGAAATAATAGATACATTTTAACTTAATAAGACAACTCAGTTTAGAACTCTCCACAGAACTTTCTTGTGGTGCATTTCTGCCAAAAATTATCATCATTTCTCAGGAACTTGTGAAAACAATAACATAATATTTCCCCTTGCAACATCTTTTCATAATAAGTTGAACATGGAGCTAGTGAACTGGCTCTGGGCATACAGGTACCATAAAAGTTTCTAAATAGACTTGTTTACTATACTTATGGGGCACTTAGTTACCATGGAGGGGGAAAATTATGCAAAAGCTTCAGACAATTTCATTAGCTACCAAATATCCTTCACTAATGGGAACGGAACATTTTCAAAATGTCAATATTTTTTTGCAGCTGTTAGTTGTTTTCCTGGCCTGTGCCAACTGCCCTGTGAGTAACAAGGAATCCATATGAAAGAAGAGGGGGTCTTATTAGCTTTCATCTTTAAGTGTTAGCATCAATATAGCAGCAACAGCAGCTAAAAAATTTTAAAATTATACTGCCCTTTTCTAGGATGAAAAAAGAGTGAAGGTCTCTCTTTAGTATGTAGTTTATGCCAGTGAGAGAGTGATTAAACATTGGAACAAATTACAAAGGGAAGAGGTAGATATTCCATTTCTTGAGGGCCTGGGATCCAGACTGAATGCCCTTCTAAAAGATATGCTTTAGTCAAACAGAAGTTATTGGGCTCAATACAGGAGTAACTGGGTGAAATATGAATGGCTTGTGTCACACAGGAGGTCAGACCAGATGATCTAATGATCCCTTCTGGCCTTAAAAATCTATGAATCTTCTTAGCTAAAAATCTTTCCCCTTTCCCCCGTCCCAAGGGCAGAAAAAAGGCTCTGAATCTAAACAGTGATGAGATTGTTGAATTTCAGTGATAAGATTACATGAAAGAGGACGGCAACCCTCCTGATTTAGGGCTCAAATTCCCATTTATTTTCACTGAGTTTTGTCTGGAATGAATGAGTAAGAAGTGTAGTATGGGGCCTTACACTGTATGAAGGGTACCAAATAGGAAACTATTTTGGTGCCATGTTTTGGGTATCCAACCTGACACCTTGAGGTGAACAGCTGCAGCTCCCATTTACTTCAGTTGGAGTTGTTGATCCTCATTACTTCTGAAAATCAGGCTCTGAGTGTCTCAAATTGAGCAATGAGAAAAAATAGACACCCAAAATCAGGCCACTTGAAAATATTTGTATTAATTTATTTAATTTGAGACTGTAGTGCCAGCATGGAAAATTGTGGACCAATTTTGCTCTCATTTCCACGGATGGAACTCTCTGAGCTTTGATGGGATTGCAATAGTGTAACTGTGAACTGAATTTGACCTAGTACATTATTCTTTCATTATTATTACAATACTTCTGAAGGTATTCTTTGAAATCACATAGACTGAGACTAATTACATTTGTCTTTTGTCTTTTCATTGCCATAATTTGTTTTACAGCCAAATATTATTTCATCATCATACTAATGTTAAGTTTCAGAGTAGCAGATAAGCAGTGTTAAGTAATCTTTTCCTACTGTTTATGAATTTCTAAAAAAGTTACATAATATAAAGAGCATTGTCTGCCCTGATGAGATCAAAAGCCAGACAGCAAATTAAGAGCATGTTCTATAGAAAGATATCATATTAATAAAAAACTTAGAATCTTTCAGAGAAATTCAAAGTTATTTATTATTGTTCAATAATTCACCATCACAACACTCTTATGACATAGACATAGTACTTGTTTCTAGATGTGGAGTCTGAAGCATAGAAGATAAGTGACTTCCCATGATCCATATAGTGAGTCAGCGGCAGAGATGCCATGTGGATGTAGCAGTATTTGGATGGGCCAGAAAGCACAGAGTATTGTAGGCCTCCACTCCATAACTTTGAAACTCTTCCCATGCCGTGCTTCTTTTACCACCAACCCAAAATCTCATCCCCACCAGTTCCTGCTGATTCTGACTTTCTCCTCACCTCTCCACACCAAGTTGCTTGTGGTACTGCCTCCATTTTCTCTGAAATTTACAGAAACTACCAGAGGTCTTTATCTGTTTTCCAGCACCAGCAAGGAGATCCTTGCAATGAGATAGATCTGGAAGCTATTTGCTGCACCTTGCTGGTCTTCTGCTCTCTCCTCTGAACTTCTATGCTTCTCCCCTTCCAAAGACCAATCAGAGGTAGGAAGAGAGGAGGTCCTGGAAATCTAATAATTTTCTCTGAAGCACCAGGAGCTCTTAAAGTATTCTCTGGACCTGTGGACCACTCTCCAGCACCCCTGAGGCAGGATTTACACCCATAAATTGACAACTGAACCCAGAAATCCTGCCTGCAGTCACTTATTCTAAATGCAAGACTGAACTGCTTGCCTAGTTATAAGTGGAACTATTTCATGTGCTTATTTATTCCTACAGTAATAGCAAATATCTTTGAAACAAGACAAGGTTCTTTGGTCAATTATATCCATTGCTTGTTTTCTTCACTTTAATTTATTTGTTCTTCATAGATACTTATCCTCTATTCCTGTTCAGAAATTACTTGATATTTCTTTTTTACTTCAGTAGCTCTGTTTTGGTAAACTCTACCTGATGTATATTGTCTTTCATGAAGAAGTTTTACCTGCTTCCTGTTTTTATTCCTTTTCAGTGTATTATGGATACATGGTATGCATCCAGTAAAGCAGCAGTCGTATGACTATATAGATAGATAGATGTATAAGACTTCATGTTCCATTGAATTCCATGTGCCTACATTAATACTGTTTGATACACACGTACTGTGCAAACGAATTAACACCTATTGAAAAAGGGACAAGTGACTGGTAAAGAAATAGAATGTAAAATGTCATACTTTTAAAATAGGTAAATTTGTGTGTCCAAACTCTGAAGAAAAATGTCAATAGCTAATCATTAATTATTAAAATACTTATATAACCATATATCTCTGAAGTTTTGTGTGTGAAGTATTCAAAATGTCTTGTAGTCATATAATGTATTAACGTGTTGTTGGTATGTGGGCCACTATTACCTGGCTGTAAATAAAGCATTGGTATAGAGCAGGCAGTGGTTAAGAATGAGATTATATACGTTGATATAAACTGGTAATGGGCTAGCTGGTCCATTAACAAAAGACTCTTACAAATATAGTTTTCCCCACAGTTTATTCCTGAGCCTGTGCAGATCTTAACAAAAAGAGATATTTACATAAACATAAAATCAAACAGAATGGCCTAACTCAAACTACAACACTTCTCTCTAGCAACTGAGTTGGGAACTCAGCTAGATCAGAGGTCTTTGCTTGCTCATAATCAGGCAGGCTCCCTTCAATATTATCACAACTCCCTGCTATAATATAAAACAACAAGCAAATGAGCAACTCAAGTCAAAAATGGAAAGTGGGACAGATGTAAAAATATCTTGACCAGCAAAAGTATTAATCACATTCCCCCCCATCAGATTGTATTTAACATACAGTTTCATTTACATAGTTATACAATTATGTTACATTGAACAGTGTTACTTTACTAATATTCCACTTTCTCATTGAAGTTGTGTTCTGTACTTTGTCCACAAAAAGGGTTCACTGGTTCAAATCCACTGGCAGAAGCAGTTCTGCCTTTAAATTAAAGATGAGCTATAATTTGCAAAGTCCATGAGTTTTGTCCCTTCCTTTGCATTTTTAATCCTTATGAGTGTCTCTAAGTTTTTATCAGAGACAGCATTTTGCAGCTATGAGGAGGCGTCTTTCCTTGCCCAAGCTCCCCAAATTGCCATTAGGATAACCATGATGATTACTGTGTAGAAGAGTGTATGGAGTGTAGCTAGTTCATCTCTACCCCACTGTTTGGAGCCACAGGAATTCTGCCAGTTCTCCCCAGTATTTGCTGGAGCTTTCTGTCTGTGAGCACGGAGAGAATGTATTCTGCCAAAACAAAAAGACTAGGATTAAAAATAGCTCTTTTTATTAAGAGTACTGCCGTGTGATAGTGAAGTCCAGGAGGCAAATTAAACCACTAAACAGAGTTCGTAAACAGCTCCTCAAACTGTACAGGGTTAGTAGGGGAATCTCCATAATTGGAAATATAGAACATTTGCCAGCCATTTATCACATCTGTAACACTGACAGGCAGAATAGGCTGAGTAAATGTTAGTCAACAGACCATACTCTTGGCAAAAATTATTATTCATTTATTTGTTGATACAAATCAACTTTGTGACAGATTTTTCTTTCTTTTGTTTTTCAGTGTTCATCAGATTGACAGCTCTGGAAACTGAAATCCTCTTTTATCCACAGGAACAGGTACAGCATTGCCATGTAAGCTTCCCCAAGCTGCCCTGGCAATGTATTTCCAACTCTATTCTACTGTAGAGGGGACACTCCTGAGAAAATACTTCAATCTCCATGCCAGTGTAATCCTTGGCCAGAGATACCAGCCAGTGGCAACTGCGCTGTGAGCATACCCACTGGTAACTATACTGAGAATGATAATAATATTTTGCACTTTTATGCCACCTTCTGCATCTTGTTTCAAAACACTTTGCAGACATTAAATGTTACAACACCTTTGTGAGGTACTATTATCCCCATTTTATAGAGAAGGAACCTGAAGCACAGGGAAATTAAGGCTAAATTTTTCATAGAGGATTTATGACTATAGATGCATCAGTTTTAGGTGGCCGCTACAGACACCATAGGCCTGATTTTGAGAAATACTGAGGATCCACAATTCCATCTGAATACAATGCAATGGAAATGACAGAGTAGACCAGCTACCAGTGTTTTAACCATCATCGTGCCTAAAACTACTCTGAGAAGGACTAGATGATATGGTGGGGTAAAACTCTAGTCTATACTAGTGTTCCCACCATTACTAGCACTGGTGCGAGAGCACCAGGTAGTGCTTAATTCATGCCAGGGTTTGCCAGGGCTCTAGGCTTGGCAGTTCATAGCCCCAGCACCTCTGGGCTTGCTGCATCAGTTATGAAAGTAAAAAAAAATTGCTTGAGCCCCAGCACCTCTTTTATTACAAATTAAGCACTGGCACCAGAAGTAGTACGACAGTGAGGGATTTAAGGAAAATGCCAATGCAGACACAGCCTTCGGGTAAAGACCTCTTAAGCACAAAGATATATGACTGTCATACACTCAGAAAGAGAGCTTTTAGAGCTAATGATTAAAGATGGAAGGCTAATAGGAAATGTAGTCTGCTGAAGGAATTTCACCATTAAAGCAAGAGCTCTGCATACATTGTTTTCCAATAGATGAAAAATGATCCTATTAGCCTCAAATTAACTATTTAATGTGTGCTCCTTAGGGCATGGACTGTCTTCTATCTTGTACAGCAACAAATACCAATAATTAATAATAATATCTACCTGTAGCATTTTTAAGACCACAAGAAAAGTGTTATCCTTATTAAGCAGTTTGTCCTCCCTCCTGCTACCTGTCTGCCTGGTGGAATGTAACATGGGAAACTTACCTCCTGGAAACATTCATGATATCCCAATGACTGAGCTCTCAAGAAGACAAGTTTCCAATCCCTCTGAGGTGGAGGAAGGTGTTTGTGGTGTAGGTGGGCAAAGATGTCCTTTCTATCCCTTTGCTCCCTCCCACATGAGGGAAAGATCTGCACTGGGCACACAAAAAGCCAGCTTGGCAATCAATAACGTTGTAGTCACCCAGGAAATGCTCTGGAGCTGCTCAAGAGAAATATAATGAGCAATCTCAGTCATGCTTTCTCCTCCTTCTAGCTGCTGGGATCTTTCCTTATAAACAGAAGCAGCTAAGATGTTGCCAAATTTGCAGAAGCAGCCCGCCCCATGGAGTTATGTGCAGGGGAGAGTGCTAGAAATGGAAAATACAGAAGGATGAAGTGTAGCTCAGAGCTGTTTCAGACCAACCCAACACAGCATATGAAAACCTAAATAGATTTCTAATACAATGCAGCCTGTCTTTTATGCACAACTTGGTTACTTCCTGCAATGTGGGCATTTGATTGAATTGAACTGGAGAATAAATATTAAGTCATCATCATTCAGACCTGTCCCGAAATTCACAATCAAGTATTTGGGTGATGGGGACTCTCATATTAGGCATCAGCTTGAGGTTGCTTTTAAAATCTGTCATACTTTGGGAGGGAGGACTGTGCTATGTATATGTTTCACTGAGACATTTACAAATTCATTCTCATGTTTTGAAACCTTTAAATTTGTCACTGGCTTGAGAAAGCACTATATATTGTGTAAGATATGCCTACTCTAAATGCTCCTCTTTCTTTGTTCTACTCAGTAGTTCAGAGCATTGGGGAATGTGATGAGGAAAGACAGGAATAGGTAGCTGGGAAAAAGATGAAGGGTAGATTATAGCAGGAAGAAGAGAGGGTGAAGGGAGGTCGGATGGAGAGCACATAGTAGTTGACAGAGGATAGGATGAGGAAGGACCAAAAATAGGACAGATGGTAGCAGGTGAGAGTAGATGGTGGCAGAAGTTTGGATCAAGAACACAAAGTGAAAAACAAAGGGCAGCATGAGAAAGTGCAGAAGGCAGCAGGAGGAAAAATGGGAAGCAATGTTAACAGTAAAAAGGGCTGGAAGGAGCTGAGAGCAGTGGGTGACTGGAGGAACAGCAAAGAGTGAAAGAAGAAGAAAAAGTAGTAGTCTATAAGCTCATAATGTGGATTTTTCACCCTGTGTTTGTGCCTTTGGTCTACCAACTTTGTCCTTCAGCCCACTTTCCACTTTCAATACCTTTAATATCGAATTTTAAAATGCAAAAAACAAAGTATTAGGCAATTAAATCTTCGGGAGGTAATTGTTTAACATTTTTGAATATGGTGTTGGTGCGTAGGCTTCATCAGGGATAAGTTTGACGTCACAAGACTGAGGTCCCAGTTATGCTGGTACGCCCTGAATATGAGATTTGGACATTGGACTATAAGCTATGAACTATTTCTGAAAGAACTCTTTGCAACTACAAAGATCACCATCTCTGCTATAAATCTGCACCTCAATGGATTGAACTTATGTCTGTAGGCATATTGATCTTTTAACCATACTCTCTCTCTCTCTCTTTTTTTTAATAAATTTTAGTTTAGTTAATAAGAATTGGCTGTAGCGTGTATTTGGGTAAGATCTGAAACATTCATTAACCTGGAAGGTAATGTGCCCGATCCTTTGGGTTTGGTAAAACCTTTTCTTTTATAGACTAAATGGGGAGGAGAGGTAGATACGCTGGAGGGTAGAGATAGGATACAGAGGGCCCTAGACCTCTGTATCCTAGATTAGAGGATTGGGCCAAAAGAAATCTGATGAGGTTCAGCAAGGACAAGTGCAGAGTCCTGCACTTAGGACAGAAGAATCCCATGCACTGCTACAGACTAGGGACCAAATGGCTAGGCAGCAGTTCTGCAGAAAAGGACCTAGGGGTTACAGTGGACGAGAAGCTGGATATGAGTCAACAGTGTGCCCTTGTTGCCAAGAAGGCCAATGGTATTTTGGGATGTATAAGTAGGGGCATTGCCAGCAGATCAAGGGACGTGATCGTTCCCCTCTATTCGACATTGGTGAGGCCTCATCTGGAGTACTCTGTCCAGTTTTGGGCCCCACACTACAAGAAGGATGTGGAAAAATTGGAAAGAGTCCAGCGAACAAAAATGATTAGGGGACTGGAACACATGACTTATGAGGAGAGGCTGAGGAAACTGGGATTGTTTAGTCTGCGGAAGAGAAGAATGAGGGGGGATTTGATAGCTGTTTTCAACTACCTGAAAGGGGGTTCCAAAGAGGATGGATCTAGACTGTTCTCAGTGGTAGCAGATGACAGAACGAGGAGTAATGGTCTCAAGTTGCAGTGGGGGAGATTTGAGTTGGATATTAGGAAAAACTTTTTCACCAGGAGGGTGGTGAAGCACTGGTATGCGTTTCCTAGGGAGATGGTGGAATCTCCTTCCTTAGAGGTTTTTAAGGTCAGGCTTGACAAAGCCCTGGCTGGGATGATTTAGTTGGGGATTGGTCCTGCTTTGAGCAGGGGGTTGGACTAGATGACCTCCTGAGGTCCCTTCCAATCCTGATATTCTATGATTCTATGTAACTAACCGGAACAGCCCAGACTGCAAATGTTTCAATCAAGGGCACAATTTCAAATTTCCATTCAGCAAATATTTGACCATTTCAGTTCTCTTCGCACAAGTACTCTCGCTAAACTCAAACACCTGTTCCTCTGATTTATTGATTTATTTATTTTAAACAAATAGCAGTTCTGCAGCTGTTCTAAACACAGAACTTCTATTGAGTCCAGTTACAGTCATGGACAAGAGGGTTGGAGGATCAGACCTTAATTACATGTGGATTTGCTGCTTTCCTAATAAAGGTTTTATTGGTCTGAGACTTTGCTGGAATTTCCTGAAGTTGGACAGATAAACATCATAATTAGGAAGTACCAGGTCTCCAGAGAGGGAGACCTAAGAATCAGCTGATAAAATAGCATTACAATATAAGTACCTCATTCCATTGGTAGAAGTAGAAAAAACAGTTCCCTGTTAACCGGCTGTCCACCCACACAAACATAAAACAAAAGTCAATTTAAGGTGTCTTTGCAGAAGTACATTCCCTCTACTTCGCCGACTGATAGAAAGTCTTTTCAGATGTGTGGCCAGATCCTCAGCTCACGTAAATCAGCACAGCTGTGTTGACGTCAATGAAACAATGGTGATTTACACCAGCCCAGGTTCTGGCCCCATTGACTTCAATGCAGTGACGCTGAGTCAAACCTTGGTCCAGTGATTAAGGCTCTGGGCTAGGATTCAGAATACCAGGGTTCTCCTCCTGGCTGTGACCTTGGGGTGAGTCATTTCCTCCCTGGTTGGGATGATTTAGTTGGGGATTGGTCCTGCTTTGAGCAGGGGGTTGGACTAGATGACCTCCTGAGGTCCCTTCCAACCCTGATATTCTATGATAAACCTTCTATGATATGACAGGTTTCAGAGTAACAGCCGTGTTAGTCTGTATTCGCAAAAAGAAAAGGAGTACTTGTGGCACCTTAGAGACTAACCAATTTATTTGAGCATGAGCTTTCGTGAGCTACAGCTCACTTTTAGATAAGCTATTACCAGCAGGACAGTGGGGTGGGAGAAGGTATTTTTTCATATTCTCTGTGTATAAATAAAGTCTGCTGCAGTTTCCACGGCATGCATCCGATGAAGTGAGCTGTAGCTCACGAAAGCTCATGCTCAAATAAATTGGTTAGTCTCTAAGGTGCCACAAGTACTCCTTTTCTTCTATGATATGATGAAATAAGATTTACAGAAATTTTCATCATATTTGACGTGGGTACCTGGATGGAGGCCTCAGGCTGGATCACTTTAAGGGAACTGTGTTGTTTGGACTTCTGAGTAACCAGTAAGGTAATAAAGAAGCTGTTTTATGCTGGCTTTGTAAATCTAAGTATTGGAATATCCACCAGCTTTATGGGAATTGTCTGCCCCATTCTCTGCAGTTCACCCTAATTGAGTGACCATAGCTGGCTCCCCACTAGGACCCTGGTTTCAGTGGCGTAGTCATGCTTGGATACACATTACCACAGGTTAATTGGGTTTTTGGATCAGAATCACACACGTGTCAAAATTTAATTTTGATACTGGAGAGTTTAAGGGTTAAAAATCAATTACAGTGAGTGACCCATGATCAAGACCCTGACAGAAAAAGCCTGGAAGAATTGTGCTTACAGAGAGGGTTGTATTTGAAGCAAAAGGCTCCACAGCAGGAACTGAAAAATCTGTTAATTGCCAATGATAAGGAAGCAGACCCAGCGAAAATACTTGCAGTAAGAAACCAGCAGCTAGAACTTGAACAAAAGCAAAAAATAGCTGATATGGAAGGAGAAGCTGCTGAAAGAGAATGCCTGTGTTTTGAACAGGAACAAAAAATGGCATATATTCGATTGCAGGAACTAGAAGCTAAGGCAAAAGTGGACAGCTCCAACTCAAGAGAATAAAGGAACAGGAACTCTGTCATCCTGAAAAACCAGTTCCTCTCAACAAGAAAGATGGGGTAGAATCTATCCAGTTTGTAACAATGTTGGTATGTTGTTTGACTCTAACATAAGAACATAAGAATGGCCATACTGGGTCAGACCAAAGGTCCATCCAGCCCAGTATCCTGTATACCGACAGTGGCCAATGCCAAGTGCCCCAGAGGGAGTGTACCTAACAGGTAATGATCAAGTGATCTCTCTCCTGCCATCCATCTCCACCCTCTGACAAACAGAGGCTAGGGACACCATTCCTTACTCATCCTGGCTAATAGCCATTAATGGACTTAACCTCCATGAATTTATCCAGTTCTCTTTTAAACTCTGTTATAGTCCTCCTCAGGCAAGGAGTTCCACAGGTTGACTGTGCGTTGAGTGAAGAAGAACTTTCTTTTGTTTGTTTTAAACCTGCTGCCCATTAATTTCATTTGGTGGCCCCTAGTTCTTATATTATGGGAACAAGTAAATAACTTTTCCTTATTCGCTTTCTCCACACCACTCATGATTTTATATTCCTCTATCATATCCCTCCTTAGTCTCCTCTTTTCCAAGCTGAAAAGTCCTAGCCTCTTTAATATCTCCTCATATGGGACCTATTCCAAACCCCTAATCATTTTAGTTGCCCTTTTCTGAACCTTTTCTAATGCCAGTATATCTTTTTTGAGATGAGGGGACCACATCTGTACACAGTATTCAAGATGTGGGCATACCATGGATTTATATAAGGGCAATAAGAATTCTCCGTCTTATTCTCTATCCCTTTTTTAATGATTCCTAACATCCCGTTTGCTTTTTGACTGCCACTGCACACTGCGTGGACGTCTTCAGAGAACTATCCACGATGACTCCAAGATCTTTCTCCTGAGTAGTTGTAGCTAAATTAGCCTCCAGCATATTGTATGTATAATTGGGGTTATTTTTTCCAATGTGCATTACTTTACATTTATCCACATTACATTTCATTTGCCATTTTGTTGCCCAATCACTTAGGTTGTGAGATCTTTTTGAAGTTCTTCACAGTCTGCTTTGGTCTTAACTATCCTGAGCAGTTTAGTATCATCTGCCAACTTTGCCATCTCACTGTTTACCCCTTTCTCTAGAGCATTTATGAATAGGTTGAATAGGATTGGTCCTAGGACTGACCCTTGGGGAACACTACTAGTTACCCCTCTCCATTCTGAAAATTTACCCTTTATTCCCACCCTTTGTTCCCTGTCTTTTAACCAGTCCTCAATTCATGAAAGGATCTTCCCTCTTATCCCATGACAACTTAATTTACGTAAGAGCCTTTGGTGAGGGACCTTGTCAAAGGCTTTCTGGAAATCTAAGTACACTATGTCCACTGGTTCCCCCTTGTCCACATGTTTGTTGACCCCCTCAAAGAACTCTAATAGATTAGTAAGACATGATCTCCCTTTACAGAAACCATGCTGACTTTTGCACAACAATTTATGTTCTTCTATGGGTCTGACAATTTTATTCTTTACTATTGTTTCAACTAATTTGCCCTGTACTGACATTAGACTTACTGGTCTGTAATTGCCACGATCCCTTCTTAAATATTGATGTTACATTAGCTATCTTCCAGTTATTGAGTACAGTAGCTGATTTAAAGGACAGGTTACAAACCATAGTTAATAGTTCTGCAATTTCAACTCTAAGCAGTTCTCTGTGTGTAACCAAATTTACCCCAACACTACCACCTTTTTTGTGTAAGCAGTCTGAATGAGCTCTCCACTGACATCTTGTGGTGAGCTGTGGAAAAAGACTTCCGAAGCTGATCTCGTTTGCATGGACACACCCATCTTGCCAAGGTGCTCAGCATGATGGGATTGCTTGCCCAAACGATCACTTGTTGCTGGTGTTGGATCCCCAGTCTCCTTCTTATTGGGGCAGCAGTAATAAAGAGTTGTTATCCTTGTTGTGTAAACCAAGGGCAGCAGAACTGTACCTGGCATACCCCAATGGAGGGACTCACCTTCAACTGAATGGCACTCGCTAGGCAGGGTACATGGGTTCCAATGCCCAATCAGTTGAGAGTGGGTGGGTACCATGTAAGGATCCTAGTTGAGTCTTTCTAGTTCCATGGTATAATAAAAGAGCTAATTTAGACTTTATTGAGAGCCCTGTTACATGCTAGAAAGCTGAAATCACTGCTATCTAGGTCTAAATATTATACTGATTTTGGGACACTGTCTCTATTGCAAGAGACTGCCCAGTGTGCACCAGCAGTGAGGCTCCCCTACTGAGAGCTGTGTTAAGTGGCAGGGGGCCCCTGAAGACATCTTGGCAAGTCGCCAGTTGGGCACCTAGTGGAGAGGATGGGCCAGCAGGGTGGCTGGTGTAGAGGTGCGGCTGCTGGAGAGGTGTGGCAAGCAGCCAGCAGATAAGCTGGTGGAGAGGGCCAGAGCAGAGCCTGCAGAGATGTGGCAATTGGTTGTTGGGGCAAACAGTGAGTGCCCAAGCAGACTGCGTGTAAGGTGCCTCCTTACCAACCCTTGCCTTCCACACAGGGTGGGCGGTGAACTCTGCAGCTGAACCTCTGATCTCTGGGGCTGCACTGGCCAACGACAGCAACTGTGAGTGGGGTACAGAGAAGGGATGGGCACGGTAAAGGGACTTTTGGGTTGCTGCGCTTAAACTGAGGGGAAAAAGACACTGCCCATTTTACTTGGGGGTGGGTCTTTTCCTCATGGTTTGTGTTTATGAACCCTAGTTGCAGGTTTTCCCAAATTAATGCTGAGTTAATTCTCTCCTTTTATTAAAAGTTTTTGCTGTACTCAGACTCTGTGCTTGCAAGAGGGAAAGTATTGCCTCTCAGAGGTGCCCAGGGGGTGGTGTGTAATTGTCCCAGGTCACTGGGTGGGGGCTCAAGCCGGTTTTGTGTTGTATTGTTGAAAAAGAACCCCTAGATACTGAACCCGGCCCTTGTTGCTGTTGACTTTACCTGGCAGAAGGGTTACATATGTAAATGCTTTTACTGTGAGCTCAGGTGAAGGTGTGATAATGAAGGGGGCGGGAGTAGTTCCCTTTGATGGACACCCAGCCAGCCAGTTAGTTGTAAAATCCTTCTTGGTGTCTGTTCTCTGCTTGCTTTACCTGTAAAGGGTTAACAAGGAGTGGGCACCTGACCAAGAGAGCCAATGGGAAGACTAGAACTTTTAAAAATTGGGAAATTTTCCCTTTGTCTGTCTGTTCTCTGGGCTGCAGGGACGGAGCAGCAATGCTATAAGCAGGAATGCTGTGTAAGGTTTGAAAAAGTATCTTCCATACCTAGAAGAAATTATTTGGATAGGGAATGTTTAGCTAGACACAATCAGGTTTATTTCTTATTTTGGCTTGCGGATCTCCTCTATGCTAACCCCTGATGCTTTTGTTTGCTTGTAACCTTTAAGCTGAACCCCCAAGAAAGCTAGTTTGGGTGCTTAATTTTTGGAATTGCTCTTTTAAAATCTAGCAAAAGCCTAAGTCCCAGATGTATTTTTTTCCTTTCTGTTTTTAATAAAATTTACCTTTTTTAACAGGATTGGATTTTTGGTGTCCTAAGAGGTTTGTGCATGTTGTTTGATTAGCTGGTAGCACAGCTAATTTCCTTTGTTTTCTTTCTCAGCTCTTCCCGGGGGGTCAGGGGTGTGTGTGTGTGTGTGTGCGTGTGAAAGGACTTGACAGTACCCCACAGGGAGGAATTCCCAAGTGTTCCTTCCGGGGTCCAAGGGTTGTTTGTTTTTTTTTGCATTTGAGTGATGGCAGTGTTTACAAAGCCAAGATCAGAGAAAAGATGTAACCTTGGGAGTTTAATACAAGCCTGGAGTGGCAAGTATTAATTTTTAAAATCCTTGCGGGCCCCCATTTTCTGTACTCAAAGTGACAGAGTGGGGATTCAGCCTTGACAGAGGGTAACCCTATAACTCGTACACAGAATGTAAAGTCAACGGTAAAAGCGATTTAGGGCAAATTACCGATTCTAACATCACTCTTATTAAAACAGATTTTGTCAAAGAGGAAGATTATTTACCAAATCAGAATGTAAATATTGTAATCCTCTATGAGTTTACTGTAAGTGTGCCTTTAGCCAGAATCTATCTTGAATGGAATGGTGTTAAACATGAAGTTATAGCTGGTGTAAGGAAGTTATTGCCTAAGCATCTTTTGATTGGGGATGATATTAAAGCTTTGTTCAGTCAAGTTGATGACATAAACCAGTCACAGGAAAGAAATAATCCTGAACCTGTGTCTATTAGAGACAAGGATTTGCCTATGGAGGGTTTCTCCAAATGTTTGTCTCAGGAAGATGGCATATGTGGAAAAAATTCCTAAGTGTCTGTCTGGTATCTCAGAAGTGAATCTGGCATTAGAGAAGGCTCAGGGAAATGTTTCTGTAAAGCAGATTAAAGTTGGTGATCAGGTTAAAGCCCTAACTGAGGAAGGAAAGGGTGCAGTCTTGATAAATGATGGATTGTTGGCAAGGTTAGTGGAGCATGAGTATCCTTATACCTTACCTGTTACCAGTGTGGAGAATTGTGACAGTAAAGGAAATGTTCCTGTGTCTGTTAGGGATAATGACTTACCCATGAGGGGAGCTACTCCAATCTCCAAGCAGTTATCTGTGAACAGCCATGTGTGCTGGGAAAAGAGTGAGGAAATCTCAACTTGTTTGTGTGCTGCAAATAGCAGTGTGCCTAATAAAGGAGAATGTACCTGCAGTCCTTTGTGGAGCAGACAGAAAGTGCTTCTCAGTTTATGCTAGCTGACAATTTATCAGTTGTCCCAGAGCTGGATCTGGATTTAACTAAAGCCCAGGAAGGAAATGTTTCTAAGTTTTTGTCCGTTAGGGAGAATGACATTGTGAATAGGTTGCATCCAGTTGATGTCATAAATAGCTCCCAGAGACCAAGCAATTCTGGTGCTTCTATTTTGCCTGTTGCTAGTGTGTGTGTTTTTTTGTTTTGTTTTGTTTTGCTGGGTAAAGATATGACAACCTAGTATGATCAGGGTGATATCATAGCCAAGGCACAAGAAAAGCATGAAGGTGATTTGACTATGTTACCCACTGACAGTGTGGAAACTTGTAACAGGAAAGAGAATACGTCTAATCTTGTGATTATGAAGTCTAACAGTTTACCTGAAAGGGGGTTTTGTGAAAATCCTCCTGATGGGCCAGAGGTGATTCTGAATGTATGTGAAACTCAAGAAAGAGTTTAGTGATTTTTCTGTTATGTCCAGAACCGACTTTGGCACAAATAAAGCTCAGAAAGAATCTGTTGCAGTACATGATATTGCAAAAGAAAAGGAATTTCTTAATGAAGTCTTTGAAGTCTGTGAAAAAGAATTGTTTCCATTGACTCTTAATGGGCCATTGTTGATAATAAACAGTCTCTCTTCTGGGGAAAGTGTGTTGGTGCCTAGTGACCAAAGTCTTTCAAATGAAAATGAATCCACTGAATTTGCTTTGAAAAAATCCATTGTAGATAGCTTTGAGGAGATTTCAGATGAAATAAAAATTATTAGGGAGTTTAAACAGCCCTATACGCTTAACCAGCTTGTTGGGGAGACAATGGTGTTGGGACAGGACCATCTCCATGTTGATTCTTTGAGTAAACAGTCTCTATCTCAGGTTCAGAGGGACGACTGGACAGCTGAATCTGCAGAGCAGGAGAGCAGTTGTGCAGTTAATCTCTCGAGAATACAGGGGATGGCAGGTAAACTCTCATCTCTAGATATTTTGGATATGACCTATAATCTCTTAGTAGACTTGACATCTGGTTCCGTGTGGAAGCAGAGGTTGGTAAGGGAAGGACAAAAGAACATGAGTAACATGCTAGTGAAAAGAAAAGGAGTACTTGTGGCACCTTAGAGACTAACCAATTTATTTGAGCATAAGCTTTCGTGAGCTACAGCTCACTTCATCCGATGTAGCTCACGAAAGCTTATGCTCAAATAAACTGGTTAGTCTCTAAGGTGCCACAAGTACTCCTTTTCTTTTTGCAAATACAGATTAACACAGCTGTTACTCTGAAACCATGCCAGTGAAAATGGATGGTGTCTCTTTAAGACAGAGTCCAGCCTTGGAATTGGTAAAGCTTGAGGATCTGAAAACTAGTAAACAAGCTAGTGTCTGTGTTAAAAGAAAAGGAGTACTTGTGGCACCTTAGAGACTAACCAATTTATTAGAGCATAAGCTTTCGTGAGCTACAGCTCACTTCATCGGATGCATATCGTGGAAACTGCAGCAGACTTTATATATACACAGAGAATATGAACCAATACCTCCTCCCACCCCAGTGTCCTGCTGGTAATAGCTTATCTAAAGTGATCATCAGGTGGGCCATTTCCAGCACAAATCCAGGTTTTCTCACCCTCCACTCCCCCACACAAATTCACTCTCCTGCTGGTGATAGCCCATCCAAAGTGACAACTCTTTACACAATGTGCATGACAATCAAGTTGGGCTATTTCCTGCACAAATCCAGGTTTTCTCACATCCCCCCCACCCCCATACACACACAAACTCACTCTCCTGCTGGTAATAGCTCATCCAAACTGACCACTCTTCAAGTTTAAATCCAAGTTAAACCAGAACATCGGGGGGGGGGGGGAGGAAAAAACAAGAGGAAACAGGCTACCCTGCATAATGACTTAGCCACTTCAAGTCTCTATTTAAGCCTAAATTAATAGTATCCAATTTGCAAATGTGTCTGTGTTGATGCAAATTACCTGACTGACTGGAGGGGCGGGGGGAAGACTTGCCCATAGCCATTACAAACAGGATGCACCCAGCCAACCAATGGATTCTGTTACACAAAAGAGTTCAGATTTTGACCCTACTGGACAGGGAGGAAAGGAAGGATTAAGCCTCGCAAATAAAAGCCACAGGTTAACTTTAAAATACCAAAACCCCAAGGAAGTGGTTAAACTGAATACCTATGTTAAGGAAGACCCTGAGGACAAGAAAAAGCTACAAAGATTCAAAAGAGATATTGAACAAGCTGACCTAAAGAATGATTTATCTAAAGCAAAGGTTTGGCATGACAAAAACAATTGGAAAATGTACACGATAGAACTGATAATATTATTGCCAATGATTGTAACTAACTTGTTGCTGATGCCAAGAACTGTAAAAATGTACAATGTGCATGGTCTTTTGGAAAAGCCCTTCAACATGTTAAGAGTGGTACATAATAGAAACCCTTATGCTGTTTGGTTCAACAAGAACAAACTTTGTGTTAAAAAGCCTAATAATGTTGAGGCTCCACAGCTAATACATAGACATATTTCTAAAACTTTCCACACCAGAAAATAAATAACCCTCAAAAGACGTGTGAGGAGATGTTTGTGTTTTTGTGTATTTACATATGTATGAGTAGGGTCAACAATGTAATCAAGAGTCCCTGTCTATGGTGTATTCTGATATCATTTAAATGCATTGTAAACACAGGATATCTCAGTATTCATCTCTCTTTGAAATGTACTGTGAATGGTGGAGGAAAAAGCAAATGACTTTATGTTAATTCGTATAGCTAAGTACCAGCGATGGACCTCCTTCAAAGTCATCCTAATTACCTTTTGTTCCCCGAGGAAATCCCAACGTGTCAAAGAGGACATAAAATTGTATAAAAGATCCTTGGGTCCTGATTCTGTCATTTCAGATCTGTTTCAGCTTCATCACGGGAAGACTGAGGCACAAGACTGAGGTCCCAGTTATGCTGGTCTCCTCTGAATATGAGATTTGGACATTGGACTATAAGCTATGAACTATTTCTGAAAGAATTTTTTGCAACTACAAAGATCACCATCTCTGCTATAAATCTGCACCTCAATGGATTGAACTTATGTCTGTATATATATATTGATCTTTTAACCATACTCTCTCTCATTTTTTTTAAATAAATTTTAGTTTAGTTAATAAGAATTGGTTGTAGCGTTATTTGGGTAAGATCCGAAACATTCATTAGCCTGGGAGGTAATGTGTCTGATCCTTTTCTTTTATATGATGAAATACGATTTCCAGATATTTGATGTGGGTACCTGGATCACTTTAAGGGAACAGTGTTGTTTGGACTGCTGAGTAAGCAGTAAGGTAATAAAGAGGCTGTTTTATACTGGCTTGCTAAATCTAAGTATTAGAATATCCACCAGCTTTATGGGGATGGTCTGCCCCATTCTTTGCAGTTCACCCTAATTGAGTGACCACAGCTGGCTCCCCACTAGGAGCCCACTCACACTCGGACTGCACCTTTCCCACTGGCCACCCTTCCTCTCACGGGCTCGCACTGCCACATATTCCAGCGCTGGAGGGGGTGAGGCAGACTCTGGTGCACACGTCCCTGGGCCCTGGGCGGGCCACCACGCAGTACGATGATGCCCCATTGCATGAGACCTGCAGGCAAAGGACGTCTCCACATCGGGCGCCAGACACCCGCCAGAGTGTGTGACCCCACGCGCCGGGCGGGCTGACCCGGGGGGGGGGCAGCGAGGCCCTCAGGGTACGGTACCTGCCGGAGCCTCGCTCTGGTCTGGGGGGAAAAACCTTGGGTCATGAGACAAACAGAGGCTGGCTCTGAGGACAGCCTCGATTTGGCGCAGCCAGGCGCGCCGTACGCCGAGTTGGGGCGGGTCTAGGCCGCAAGTGGAGGGGAACGGCGGCGACAGCCTCACTCTGGTGCTTGCTGGGACCGAGGGACCCCTGGGGGAGCCTGGAGCAAACCAGGGCCACGGGACGCTGCTCCTCAGCGGAGCCATCCCTCCCGAACTACGAGTCCCACCATGCATTGGGTTCTCGCGCCGCCCGACCGCCGTCAGCCCTGGGTCACGAGGCTGTAACCTTGTTTAAACCTACCAATGAGGAAGCTCGATCTGTGCCAGCTCTACGTGCCCCGGGCCGCGAGTAATTCAAATGTGCCGCTGCGCCTCGCTTCCCTCTTAAGGGAGGGGGCGCCACCAGCCCCGGGGTGCACAGTGCGGCCGGAGGGCTCGACCCGGTGCTGCGCAGCGTCGGCGGGACGGCCTCGGGGGTGAGGGTGGCCCGGTGGCCTGTGCGGACTGTCGGGGCAGTGGGGAGGCCCTGGGCGGGCTGGGGAGTGAGGCAGGCGGGGGGTGGCCGGGGGGAGAAGGGGCGAAGTTGGGGGCCGGGTGGGGTCAAGGAGCGGGGCGTGTGGGGCCCCCGGAGCGGCGTGAAGGCGCGGCGGCCCCCTCCGCCATGGGGCGAAGGAGCGGCTCGGGGGCAGGCCGCCCCACCCCAGGTGGGGCGAAGGGATTGGCAAAACCAGGCGAGTGGATGGGGACGTAATAAACAGACTAAACTGCGCGCTAGCAGAGAGGATGGAGTTTGCGGCGCCGTTTGCCTTAGTCACGTAATCTCTACAGCTTCCTCACGCCCTCGGAAAACAGCTTGTAACCGAACCCTAGCCCGTGTTTAAATTCTGCTAAACTGCGGGGGGGGACAATTCTCACTTTGCTTACCTAAGAGGTACATTTCTTGTTTTTCTTTCCATGAATGCACCTACCCTCTGTAAAATGGACCACGTTTAATCTTTACTGTGGAGAGGCTCACTTGATTTAGCTTTCACTAAGACAGATTTAAAAAAAAAAAAAAAGACTTAGTGTTTAGGTACCATGGTACTTAGTAGGTAGCCCACAGAAGCTACTTAGGTATTTCCCAAAGGGAAAAGGGACACTATATGGGGCTGGCCCAAGCCACTGGCCCAAGCCCCCACCCCCACAGCTGCACCGGTCTGGTCCAAACCACTTGTCCCCTTGCATGTCCTGTTTATTCTTGCCAACTTATCAAGTTGGGCTTAAAAAAGGGACTGTCCTGGTCAAAATGTGACGAATGGTCACCCTAACTTACATTACATGAATAGTTTAAACCTGCAAAGTGCTTAGGGGTAATTGCAGAACTCCATGAACTCTCAGCTGTGTGCTGGGCTTGGAGCTTTGTTTAACAGAGCCCCCACCACTATATTTGAGTTCTTCAGCACCATCTCATTTGATTAGAAGGGAGATGAGAATTGTAGAATTTATGAACCTTGCAGTCGTTTGCAGGGCTATTGCTGAAGTTAATTGATCCATCTCTTTGAAGTTATGGATTTCAGAGTTTGCACTTCACTGAACTGCACTACCTGTGATTCCCTAAGTGTAATCCTTGTCAACAACTTGATCCCTGCGCTTCAAAACATGCCTGCAAAATTAAATTGTGAATCTTTCTGAACTGTCTTATTTTGCAGACACTATGGAAGAAGGAAAGGAAATGTCAGTAGGCTGGTCAAAGAATATGGCTGAAGAAAAACTGGATGTTTGCAAGAACAGTGGTAGGTGGAAAGCTATTGTTTAATTGTCTTCTTATAACTTTTAGCAAGGGATATACAAGCCTGAGCTAGTTTCTAAGATACAGCTACACTGCAGCTGGGAGTGCAATTTCTAGCTCAGATAGACATACACACACTGGTTTTGACTGAGATAGTAGGCTATAAATAGCAGCGTAGGCACAGTAGTGCAGGCAGCAGCCCAGGCTAGCTGCCCAAATACATACTTAAGGTCTCGGACAGGATTGTGCTTGGGCTATGTAGTTATGGCAACGCTGATGTTTTTAGCATGCTAGCTTGATCAAAGATAGAGCATGTATGTCTACTTGAGCTGGAAATTCTTCCTCCAACTGCAGTGCACATGTACCCCACATGTTCTGATTATTTAAATCAGTGATTCTGTCACATCTGTTCCATAACCTGCTGTGTAAGCAGTCTTTTCATGGATAGCCTGCTGTTTCCCACTACTTTGATCTTAGTGATTTTCTGCAGAGCTCTGTAAGAGTTCTTTGAACCACGGGTAGCCTCTGCAACATGTGGTGGTGGCGGCATTTAGGGTCTTTCTAATCTCCCTCGTATTTCTACTCTGAAGTCTGCTCTAGCAATTTCTTCTTTCCCATATCCCAGAGTTTGTCATTCATCAGTTTAGCTTCCTTGTTAACTGATGTAAATACCTGATGCTTGACATACTTGTCATTCCCATGGGTCCTTCTAACCCCTTCAGCTGTGTCCTTGCTTCCTCTGTTCCTGGACATGTTCCCTTGGATGACTGGGGAAAGTAACACTGTTATGCAGCTCCCTCAGTCTCTCCTGTTAAAGCTCCTCTGCTGTGGATAAATAATTAGCTATCTCCCTCAATTCAGTGTGTGTTCTCTCTTGCCACACACCATCCTTGGCCAGAAGTTACTACTACTCCAATTCAGATTCCCATGCCTCTATCTTAGGCACTTACCACTTTAGCATCTAAGTCAGAGGGGGACAAACTACGGCCTGCGGGCCCTATCCAGCCCGCAGGACCCTTCCCTCTGGCCCACGGGGTCAAGACAGGCTTGCAGAGGTGCCAGCCCAACTCCCTGCCAGCATGGTGAGCGGGGCAGAGGCTAGCCCCTGGCCCCTCCCTTTCTGCTCCCCTTCCTCCCTGCCTCGCTCGCAGTCACAGTTCCCCCAGCACCTGGGCAGCGTGGCTGCAGCTCCGACCGGGTGGCATGGCTATAGCACCGTCAGACCTGGTGCTTCAGGGCAGTGCGGTCAGGGGGAATTCTGGGGGTGGGGGTCGAGGAGCAGGAGGGTTTCAGGGGGGCGGTCAAGGGGCCTGGGCCCTGCTGCCAGGAGCAGGGGCAGAGCAAACCAGGGCCCCCCTCCACCTCCAGCATGCTTGGCCCCTGTCCCCAGCAGCCAAGCCCAGACAGGGAGTGAGCCCTGCCCGACTGCCAGGGAGAGCAGCCAAACGAGTAGGGGAAACGCACAGGAAAAGGACTGAGCCCCCCTTTCCCCCACCCCACAGGTAACGTCGGGCAGGGAGGGTTGGATAGGAGGTGGAGGGTCTCAGGGGGGGCAGTTGGGGGTGGGGAACAGGGGAGATAGGATAGGGGATGGGCGTCCCAGGGGGATGGTCAGAGGGAAGAGAGCAGGGGTGTTTGGATAGGATGCAGGAGTCCTGGGGGGCAGTCAGGGGTGGGGAGCAGGGTGGGTTGCATGGGGGTTGGAGTTCCAGGGGGCTGGGGTGGGGGGCCAGGCCACGCCTCACTGTTTGGGGAGGCATAGCTTCCCCCAGCCTTCCCTACCCAGCCCTCCATACAATTTCTGTACCTGATGTGGCCCTAGGGCCAAAAAATTTGCCCACCCCTGGTCTAAGTGCTAGATTCACAAAAGCACTTAGCTGCCTAGCTACCACTTTTGGCACCTAAATCCCAGAATCGGGCCCCAGTGGGATTCACAGAACCCCTTCTCAGGTGCCACCCAACCCTTTAGGTGCTTCCCCCCACCCCACCCCACCCCTCCAGTAAAAGTTCCCTAAGAGTCTGTTTTTTTGCCTAACTCACCTGCGGGGCCGAATCCAGTGAACAGGCTCAGAGCTTGCCTACTAGATTATGCCCCCATGGATGAGTTCACACAAAATGGAGTGGAGGAAGATCTCCTTTGTAACTCTTAGCCCAGTGGTTAGGAGGTGGGAGACCCACAGTTCAAGTCATTCCCTCCACCTGAGGGAGGATAGGGGCTTTGAAAAGGATCTGCCTCCTCTCAGGTGAGTGTCCTAACCCTAGGTTATAGAACAGGGGTCGGCAACCTATGGCACGCGTTCCAAAGACAGCACGCCAGCCGATTTTTAATGGCATGCTGCTGCCTGCCAGGCCCCAGTTGCTGGCCCGCTCAGCCCGCTGCCGAACCCAGGCTGGGACCCGGCAGGCAGCAGCTTGCCATTAAAAATCCTGCCCGCTGTGGCCTGCTCTTCTCCACCTCCCCCTCCCCCCAGCGGGGTCAAGGTGAAGAAGCTTGGTCCTGCTGGCTGCTGCTGCAGGGAAGGCAAGCTCCCTCCTCCCCCCCCGCCTCTTCCCCCAGCGTGCTGGTTTCCTGCCCCTCCTCCTCTCCCTCCCTGCCGCTGATCAGTTGATGGCCCTTGCGAGGGAGGGAGGAGGGGGAGAAGCAGGAGCTGCAGCGAGCTGCTCCAGGGAGGAGGCAGAGAAGAGGTGGGGAAGGGGGGTGGAATCGGCATATCCCCTCCAGCCCCCTGCCGTGAGCTGCTCTGGGCAGGGGGCTGGGAGCACCCCCACGACCCTAGCCCACACCCTCAGCCCCCTGCCCTGACCCCTGCACCCCCCATGACCCCATGCCCTGACTCCAGCACCCCCCACACATACCCAGCCCCCATGCCCTGACTCCTGCACCCCCACACACACCCCCAGCCCCCTTCCCTGACTCTTGCACCCCCCACATTCTCACCCCTACCCTGAGCACCAAAAGGGAGCTCTTGCATCTCCCCCCCACATTCCCACCTGCACCCCTCGCACCAAATGGGAGCTGCCCAGGTAAGCACTCCACACCCAAACCTCCTGCCCCAACCCTGAGCCCCCTCCCTCATTCTGGCTCCTGGCCAAACCCTGCACCCTAACCCCCAGCCTGCTCCTTCACCCCCAGCCCTCAGTGCACTCCCACCCTCAGCTCAGTGCAGAGAGAGAGGAAGAGAATGGGCTAGAACCAGGGAGAAGGTAGGTACCCACTCTATGTGGGCAGGGCTGGAATCCCAGACCGGCAGCCGGGACCCTGGCTGGTAGAAGGCAGCGGATGGAACCCCAGACCGGCAGCGGGTCCCGGCCACAGGCCCCGCTCAGCCTGCTGCCGGCCTAGGTGAATGGAACCCCAGGCTGGCAGCGGGCTGAGCGGGCCAGCGGCGTAAGATCAGCATTTTAATTTAATTTTAAATGAAGCTTCTTAAACATTTTGAAAGCCTTGTTTACTTTACATATGACAATAGTTTAGTTAATAATATATAGACTTATAAAGAGAGACACCTTCTAAAAAAAGTTAAAATGTATTACTGGCATGCAAAACCTTAAATTAAAGTGAATAAATGAAGACTTGGCACATCACTTCTGAAAGGTTGCCGACCCCTGTTATAGAATATTCTGTTGAGGAGCTCCCTCAGTCTCTCCTGTTGAAGCTCCTCTGGAGAAATAATCAACTATCTCCCTCCGTTCATTGTATCGGAAGCCTGAGCAGTGATTTTTCTAGATGCCTAAAAGTTATGACACTCAGCGTTACTATGTCTAAGTGCCACCATATTCTAAGTGCCTCAACTCTTGACATCTCTTCTGAATGTTTGACACCCACCCTGCCACTTGAAGCCCACATCCCTAATTTCAGATCTCAAAACTGACACCCTCCACTAAGAACTTTCTCTTTGCCTGGGATCTACTCTGTCCCCTCCTTATCCTCTCCTTTCCTTCTGTATCCCAGTTAGATCTCCCTTCTGCTGCCTTTCAGTTCCAGGCAGGCCTTTTCATTCCCTTATTTTCACCTAACTACTGTCTTCTCACTTGTTCTGTGCCTTATTCAAACAAGTCCTCTTATACTTCTCTTGCTGGGAGGGTGGAATCTGTCCTAGGTTTCCTAGTTACTACTGTATCTCGTTTCCCCTCATCTCATTTGCCTTTTAAACATCTGACAACTGGTTTACATATTACCCTTTTATTTCTCTTCCATCTCTGACCCCTTCCAGTCTGGTGCTTTCCCAGTTCATCAAAACTGCTCAGCTTAAAATAGCTTCCTCACTTTCCTGCATCTTTCTGCTGCCTCTAAACTCAATAACATCCTCTCTTCAACGGCAAATTTCTTCTAGGGTAAAATTTAGTAGTTTATTTTAATTGTTTCAGTTGAGTGCAATGCAAAAGTAATGGATGATAAAGAAACCACCCTTAATCTGAATATTTTCTGACAGTCATCTTGACATCTGTTCCATTTCAGTGTTAAAAGTAGTCTTGGTCACTTTCCCCAAGGGCTCTCAATAACATTTTTGCTTTTACAACCTTTTCCTGATTTTAAATGTTTCTCTCCACCTTGCTGTGTCCCACAAACAGAAACTTTCTACTGAAACAAGAGCATTGGCTATGTACAAAGTGCTGTCAAATGCACACTAAAACTAGGATATTTTTCTTATCTTTCAGTTTTAATAATGTTAAGTGTTACTTGAAATAATTAAACATGTTCAGAAAGATGTGTGGTTATTTTTAATTATCTGACCTAATAACTTGAACTATTGTCGTAGTTAATTTTAAAGATATCTTGGCAATGTCTTTGGAATAACTACAAATGGGGTGTGAACTTAATGAAGATCAAGTAACTACTTAAAACAAATTTAGAAGTAACTCTAAAGGTTAAATTTGTTAAGGCTAATGCCAACTGGCAGTGTCGTGAGAAATATACTGCAATGCAAATTGTGTAAATCCTTGTAACTACAGCGATAGTCACAATTAATGAGATCATTATACTTTCAGACTTTCCCCTTCTAACTGATGAAAAATTTGATTTTGACCTTTCTCTGTCTCCTGCAAGGTAAGCTAAGTGTTTAAGGGCAAGTACATATGTAAAGTTCAAAGGATGTTACAATATCTTGACTGTCTTGTCCGTCTTACAGTGGAAATGAAGATGAAGTTTTTGTTGGACCTCTTGGGCACAAAGAAAAATGTGTTGCTGTCAGTATTGAAGCAATTAAAGGTGCTGAAGAAAAGATCTCTCAGACCCCTGATGATAAGCTGATGTGGAGTCCTCTTACTGGAGAGAAATTTGTGGAAATCTTTAAAGAAGCTCACTTGTTAGCACTGCAGCTAGAAAGCGGCAACAAAAATGAACAGAACAAAGTCACCCAATCAGAAGGGCCAAAACCCAAGGTTATAGAAAAATTTGTGCAAGCATCCAAGTCAAAACTAAAAATCTTTCAAAAAGGAAACATAGAGAAAAGCCCCAGGGCTATTAAAAGGGAGACATACTGTGTGTGGGACAGCCCAATTTCTCAACTGCCACCTTCCTTTCAGAAGCGTTCAGATTTACCTGTGACAGCAGTTGACAAAACTCCTCCAAACACATCTAGTCCTATTAAAATCCATAAATTTCCTAAAATATCTGTTTCACCTCTAGCCCAAGAACAGCAAAGTGATGAAAAAAATAAAAAGGCAATAAGCAAATTGCACACAAAGGCTTCATCTGCTCTTGGAAAAAGCCGTCAACTGACAGTAGAAAAGGTAAAGAATTTTCTTCTGGATAGCTTAATACTCAATAAAAAAAAACATGGTTGTCTTGAGATAAGGGACTGTTTAAATCTCGTGCAAGCTTTTGTTTAACAACTTTCTTTTTTAATGCATCTCTCCATTGTTTGAGAGAACCTCAAATAGGAAACTGACTTTACACAAAGAGCTGACAAATGCACAAGGTAAACTGAAAGCATATTTTAACTTGTTATACTAATGCTAGTGGAGTAGTAGTTATTAAAGTAGTGGCTAGAACTGCAGAAAGAACTTGTTTTGTTTTTTAATTGACTGAATTTAAGTTTTTACACTTATTAATACTTGATGTTCCTGACTTCTATGTAAATATTTAATACTTATTTTATCATCCGTCTGGTAAAATTATTGCTGTCTTTTGGTGATTTAGATGCCAACAGGCTCTTTACTTATATTAAGCTCTCTTCAAAATTGACAGTAGTAGGCACAGCTCTGGAGATACAGCAGTAATAACACTTTATAGTCTTGGTACACCATCCTATCTAGAGCATGATTAGCCAACTATGTAAGATTGAGGAGGATCCAGCTATGCGGCAGTACACTGAAGAACTGCCCAGATATGTTAGGGGAAGCGGTAGCTGTGTTAATCATCTCTCGTGTACATAAGCCCTGTCCAGGTTGGTTTTTCTCTCCTGTCCTTCTGTTCCTTCCCCTTCGTAGCTAAGGCTATGCAACTAGCAAGATGCTCCTTCTCTCTGTGTGCACTACTGAGGAGGAGGATGTTGGCTCCTTACTCCTGAGAAGAAGGGTGAGGAAATTGTGCCATAGGCAAGGGAACTTCTGTAGTCTGCTCTTTTCCCCTTTGTCTCCAATCCCATAGCTTTGATAGTGTTGCTGGTCATGTGGCCCTCTCAGATGCTAACTGGAATAGACTCGTGAGCTGTGCAGTCTAAAACTTTCATGTCTAGCTGTTGGTGTCATCCAGGGAAGAATCTCCTTTGGGCTATTGGAAAGAAGCGTTCGTGTGTAATTACATTTTGCCTACAGATGTGGGACATACCTATTTTAAGAAAAGGGAACAACCACTGCAGTGTCTAGGGATGAGCATGGGCTGAAAGAATCACATAGGGACTAACTTGCTGCAGAGGTGATCGCCTTATGTTGATTTAAAGCCAATTTTAATAAATGGGAACATAGTCTATGCTGTATTTAACACCTTTAAATTCTAATAGAGTCTAAATAAATTGAGAACTTGGAATTTTTAATGTCTAGCAATTCTCATACTTGGTAGATGCAATATCCTTTTCTGTTGGCTGGTATAAAAAATATGGATTACTGAATAAATCAGCTCCTGCACGATCATCAGAGCTGTTGAAATTGTAATAGCTTTCAAATAAATTTAAAATTTTAATCTTGCAGCCAAAACCAGGGAAAAAACATGTGAACAGCATGGGGTCATCTGAAGATCTACTCTCTGACAAATCCAGTGTTGCTTCAGATGTATGTGACTCACCATTCAGTGGCAGCTCATCATTACAAGACAAGCGAGTTCTTCCTTCTCAAAGCAAGGTAATTACAGTGTTAATACAACTGCAGAGTGAATATGTTCTTAGAATACTGGTGACTTCTCCATTTTTACATATGTAAGAGACAAACCTAGTTTTCTGACTTAATGCCATAGTCTTCTCTTATAATAAATTCAAGGTAAAGTTTCTATTCTACAATTGCAATTCTTGGGTGGCTAAGTTATACATCAAGTGTTTTCCCCATATTTTTAACACACAATTGTTCTTAGTGCATCAGCATATAGTTAGATATTGTGTTAACATGAAATGTAGTATGTAATATTAAGGGGCAGGGAAATGCAGATAATAGGCCTCATAGGAGGTTTGTGGATTAAAGTCTTTACTCTTCATGGTCACGTATTGTGCTACTTGGAAAGACTCTCATTTTTCTAGCATGGAAGCAGAATAGCAGTGACTCTTGCTACATCAGAAGCCAAATTCTAGGAACCATAGCACTACAATTTAAGTACTCATGTCTAAAAGAATGTGACTAACCTGTAGAATATAGTTTGTCTCAATTTTGTTAACTTTTGTACAACATTGCAATCCACTTAATATTGTCTATGCTGTTTCCTCTCCCCTCCACCCTCCCAGAGGTGCCTGATCTCTTGGCAGTGGATACACTTAAATGAAATATTGGCCACTCTCTCCAGATCTGATGCTAATGGAACAGTCTTAGTTATAATAGTCAAACTCACACAATCACTTTCCTAAAGAAAAGAATTGTAATAACATGGGATATTGCATGTGAGATGGGGAAAGATGCCTAGCATTTCAAAAATAGCACTCCAGTGTATTGTCCCATTAATCTTCATTTCTATATACTTTGAATTCATTATAAGGATATACTTGAGCTGGGGGCGGGGAGGGAAGGGGGAACACCATTGGGCTAACAATCAATTTCTGAGACCTATCCTATTAGGTACCATACAAATGTATAATTACATTTTTACTTTATTTTTTGCTTCCCAGCAGTCTGCTTTTTACTTAACTTAAGCATTTTAAAACAGGATTTAGAACTTTTCCCTGGGACAAATGAACCCAGAGAATGGTGATGCATAATGATGTAGAAATCTAACAAATGAAAATGTTGTTGTGCTAGCTTAATGTATTTTGGACAGTTAAATAAATTAGACTTTTTTTATTCACAGTTTGGGTTAAGGAAGACACAGTTAAAACCTCCTAGTGCTGCTAATGGTCCTCTAAGAAAGAACACCTCATCTTCATCGTCGTCCTCCATTTCCAGCATGAACTCCAGTTTGAATTCAAGTTTGTCCGTCTCTCCCATAGGGGGAAATGGTAATAACTAGCATAGAGATGCAGTATGCAAATCAGTTTAAACTTAAAATAAGTAATGGGTTTTTTTTTTGACCTGCAGGTTCCAAAATGTGTTTGGTGCTGTCTGTATTTCTTGCCGCTTCAGAACGCTAGGCTGTGTTTGGGGTGGAGTTTGGAGTGTTGTAGCTGTATTGTTCGCAGGATATGAAAGGCAAGGTAGGTGAGCTAATATCTTTCATTGGACCAAGAAGGTAGAAGCTTTGAAGCTACATAGAGTTCTGCGTACCTTCCACCAATAGAAGTTGGTCCAATAAAAGATATGATCTCAGCCCCTCGTCTCTTTGGTGTTGAGAACAGGTGAATAAAACTTCATGTAGGCTGAAAGCTCGGTAGTTAGTTCAAGTTCTTGACTTCTAGCACTTGAATTAAACCAGAGTTTAGAATCAATGAGGCCAGTATCTACAAACTAGGAACTGACACACTTACACGGTATGCTTCTCGGTGATGACTTAATTTTTATTTTTTACATAGTCCATAATGGTTCTTTTCTGGTTAGAATTATGTCTAGCCACAGGAACCTCTAAATGCCACAATGTAACGTGATTTAGAGAACAAACAACATTATGAATTAGAGAAGAGGGAGGAAGTCAAAAAGTATGTTACTCGAGCCCTGGTTTAGTCCTCCAAAGCCCCATATAGTAGTAATTTACTCATGGCAAACTTAAACGGTAATATCTCAAAGGTTGTGGTTAACACAAAAGCAGGGAGTAATGCAATTGTCAAAGCCTTATCAGGACTTATTAGAAACAACAGTGGAATATAATAGCTTACAGTTTCTTGATCCATTGTAAAACAAGACTGAAGCACACACCTGTAACATTATTTCATATTTAAACATTTGCCTATCATGAAGATAGAAGCAGTCATTGTTCTACCTGAAGAGTGTCAAGACTTGGAAGCCTTTCTGAGCTTCCTGTTTTAAAGTTATGTATTAGCTTTTTACACTAAACAAACACGCACCATGTCTCTGTTCTCAGTCCCTGTAGCTGTGCACTCTGTTTTTAATACCTGTCGGCTGGCTGTATTTCCTGTTAAAACTTAATGACAGGACCCTAGAAATCACACTGCTACCCAACTTACATCTGGAGCAGAGGTTCCCAAACTTTTCTTATTGCATACCCCCTTCCAGATCTCCCAACTGCCTGTGTACCACTACCCTTCTCATCACTGATACTTTGTGTGTTCTTAACACTACCTGTCTTTAGCCATCTGTCCATATTTCACTGTTATGCACAGATATAGTGTGACGTGTATAACCAAAAATAAAACCCTGACTAAGTTCTGAGCTCAGTTAGACTGGACAGTTGCTGGCCAACTGAACCCGCACTGTATGGTGATTGGAGGTCTCTCTGTATCTGTGTTCTCCTTGGTACATCTTGAAGTAAATTAACTACTGGATTTTATATAACAAATTCCCACAGAGTTTTAAAGCTTTGTCTAAGTAGCCTATTATGAAAATGCAGTAAATAAAATCCACCCACAATTTCTCCCATGTACCCTCCACCCTGAGATGTCTCACATACCCCAGGGGTATGCATACCACAGTTAGGAACCCCTGGTATAAGGAAAAACGACTACTTAATACCAGTAACTTGCATATACTGTTATCTTCTCTAGTAATCCAAGATGGTAATAAAATGCCCTGTACCTTTAGCGGGCAATTATTTTAGAATTGTGACCCATCTTATTTGTAGCCCATGTGGTGATTTTTTAAAAATTTTTTTTTTGAGGGGGTGAGGAGGAGGGACACATTTTTTTAATAAAACTGAATTAATGAATAAAGTTGCAGAATATAATCAGATCTATATCTAGCATAAAATTTGACCTCTATAAAGAGATTGAGTCAGTGTTTAATGAGCAACTGATATCTTTAAAATGTATCCAAAAGCAGACTTGCAGAAGTATATGGATAATGTATGTGGCTAAACTACGTATTTATTCCAAACAAAATGAGTGCTTGCTCTCAATTGCTCATAGCGTAAGAGTGGGAGAGGAAAACATGCTCCTAATTTCTTGTGAACTAAGAGGCTCCCTGTTTCAGGAAGTGAAGAGAAAGGCACCTGGAGGAGATGAAAGAATTTTGGCATGCATGATTGGGGAAACACTCCAAGTGTAGTGGCCTGCATGAGTAAGCACCGAAGTCTTTGAGGAAAGTGAAGTGTGTTGGGGGGAATAATCGGGTCCAAAGAGAATGTTAAGTGACCACAGATGAACTGTAGGCAGGGAGAAGAACTGTGTAGAGCGTTGAAAGGGAGAACAAAACTAAACTCTAGCCCAGTCAACAACATAACATATAGATAAGGAAGTCGCTATTGGGAAGTATAATGCAAGACTCTGCTATTGGAGGACACAGTTTCCATGCTTCAGTGATTCAGAACTTTAATATCTTGTTTTTTAGAGATTGTTTATTCTGTTGGCTGTGGAATCCATGTGACCCTTACGCTATGTCTAGGCAACCTATTAAATAATACACTTCCTTTTAGGGGTCAAGAAAATACTGTTCTAAGTTGTAGCTTGCTTTTTTGCCCATAGGCTAAAACACATCCACACTACTTATACTTACCCAGTGTTAAAGGAGCACTTAGCTGAAAATTTAACTTTTGTAAAAACTTGTCTTGCATAATGTAAGCTTAATAAGTTTAATAAAACTTTAATTCAATGGGAAAGTTTAGTAGCACATGTCTTGGAAATACACCGGACCCTCGCTAGAACGCGTGTCTATATAGCACAAATTTGCATATAACACAGTCGTAGCCATGGATCCCAAATTTAATTACTTTAATTGCAATTCATTTTAACGCGGTCCCCATGTTAACGCGGTACCATGCATGGATCCCAAATACCGCGTTCTAGCAAGGGTCCGGTGTATTTAATGTGAATGACCAGAAACTGTCTAGCAAATCCAATTAGTCTAATCGAAAAACTATGATTTTAAGTGAATAAATAGAATATTGAAACTTGTCATTTAAAAAAAAGTTAACTTTTAAATACTCTTAACTAGCATAGGGAAGGAGACTTCATTGACTGTCCCTTAAAATATGTATTTCAGGTAGCTGGGCCAACTACATTGAAAATACAAGTTATGCTTACATATACCTATAAAGAAGGCATATTTAAGTGCTTCTTAAAATACCTTACTCTTGTTTCATTTGAACTGGAAGCTGATATGCTGAATCGTGTCAAGGAGGCTTTTCTGAAGCATCAAAGACAAATAACCACCCGTAGAGTTTTCCTATAGTTTTCAGACTTCTAGTGGCTAAAAAGTGGAAAAAAATTTAAACCTTTAAATTGTAACAACTACAAAGTTCAGATGCTTGAACACCTATCACAAATCATTGCATAATGTTTTCATATCTTCAGCTGCACTTGAGTAAACTTACTCTCTTGTAATTTAGTTAAATGTACCTTGTAACCAGTTGAGGGAAAAAACAACGAGCAATATGAGCTTTCTATCTTTCAGGTAAATCAAGTCTCTCTTCAAAAATTTCTGTGAGCAGCTCCAAACTCTCATCTAGCACAAAAAGACTGGCTATGGTTAGACCTATCAGAATGTCATCTCTGCAGACTGTCCATTCTGATGTGTCCTGCAAGCAAACAAGATCAGGTAGTACTCCCAAAATATCTACTGCTGGGAATTTAGCCAAGTCTTCAGCTTCTGTGACAGGATCCCAAACTCTAGCCAGTGGAATTCAGAGACTGAGCTCAGTCCCTAATCTGCAGAAAATATCTCAGCAGAACAAAGATGGAAGTGCAGCAAAAGGAAACACATGCCCAAAAGACAATGCTAAAATTATACTCACACCTACAAATCAGATTAAGGTCCCTAAGAGATGTGGAGGTAAGCACACATTTTTGGAAGGCTGTTTTTTGTGTTAACTTGGCTTTTAATTTTAACATTTCTTTCAATGTTCCTCACACTATTTGCTAATTGAGAGTGAAATTTGTCTTTATTTGTATATTGTTCCAAAGCTGTTGGGATGGAATGAATCATATGACTTGTACGTAAGATGTTATAGTTGAAAACAAAACTAATATAGATAACAAATAAGTAATAACGTAGAGTAATATTTTTCTCTTCCCTTAGGTTCATCATCAGAAAATACAGCACCAAAAATAATGGAGCCAATCAGATTACTATCTTGTGGCACATTTGGAAGGTAACTTTTTGTAATTAGAATTTAACAGGTCACTTGCATGTTTTCTTAACTATACCTACCTTTGAGAATGTTGTACCAAGCAACTATGTAACCTGAATTTTAAAAGTGCAGTTCTAATTACTTTGAAAACTAACATTGTGAGGTATCTCTACCCTCCTGGTGACTTCCAGATTACTCTGCCCTTCCACAAGTAAAAATGTTAACTCACCCTGGGATATGAAAGTCAGTTTGGCTCTCTTGGGACTGGGTAACATAAATACCTAACTAGAATTCATTGACCATTCTGATGTGCAAGGGAACAGAATCGGCTCACACATAACAGAGATACTTCTGCAGTGCTAATGAGGGTATGTGGGGGGTTTTTGTGTGTGTGTGTGGTTGTTTTGTTTTTTTTTTAGTCAGCTCTGAATATACTCAGGAAGCAAATCTATTGAGGGCTGTTTTCACATAATACCTGTTCACTGTAGAAGTGCACTTCAAGATTCTGTTACATTGAGTGCACTGCTTCCTCTTCCGTCTCAAATTTAATCTCAAATTTTCAAAATGATTTGAAACATCTGTTAACTGAACTTTAACTATGAGGATGTGACCAGTTCCAGCATAATACAGCAATCACTTTTAATGTTCAGGTTTAGTTATCCTAACACTTCCGTATCTGTTTGTGTTCTTAAGCCTGCCTTATGTTGTTTATTTCTGTTGTCTGAGTAGTATTCAGAATGTTTGTAAGAAGTTTCTAGAAGCTTTCAGTTAAATGTATGCTGCTTGTTTTCTTCTAGTGGTGTTGCTGTTTGCACTCCTGTCAGATCTGCAGAAGATGGGGCCTCGCAGAACTCTTGTCTTGGTTCCAGGTCCATTTTAATTACTCCAGCCAGTATAAAACGTTCTGCTGTGCCTACACCTGCCAGTCGTATCTCAGGAATTCCAACAATAACTCCTAAAACTTTGCCAAGATCTGTCTCCTCTCCACATTTTATGTCTGTTCGTCAAGTCTCCAGTGTGTCCACCAGAAAGACTCTTGCAGCTTGGTAAGATACCGTGGGTGTAACATGGCTCTATTGAAATCTATTAAAACTCCTATTGTCTTCAATGGGGGAAAGATTTTGTCCCAGATGTTCAGACACTGTACACTAGCATGTAAGTGATTTAATCTACTGTTGAGTAGAAGCATGCCCAGGTAACTAGCAAAATAATACAGCTATACTTGTTAGTTCTTTCCAACATAATTCTCTAACATGGTTTGGTTTGCCTAAATCCGTAAACCAAGGGATAACGTTAGACTCTCTTGTAAAAATAGTGAAGATAAGCACATCTTATTCCATCACTTGACCACATCTTCAAACTACCTGTGAATCAACTTGAATTATGTGCATCATAGAACTTGTATTTGAGGAATTTGCTGCTTTCAGCCAGCTTACTTGATGTACTGCAGAAGTAACTTTGTGTTCCAACACAATGACACTTCCAGCTACGTGAAAGATAATGGAGGACCTAAATGTGGCAATACTTTCTAGATGAGGAAAGCAAGCAGGCAGTTAAGTCAAATGATCTACTTTTAAGTTCTGTTTAAGTTACACTTTAAGGTATTGACCAATCTTATGCTGTCACCATTATAAAATCTGGCATCCTAAGAGAGGCCAAGGATTGAATTAAGACTGAACTGTTCTTGCTCCATGAGGTGGTCTTTCCATGCCATAGTTGAGACAGTGGCTAGGTACAAGGGGAATCTGGGCAGCACCATCACAATTCTGTACCTGTTCTGTGGAGGGGATGCAGTCTTTTCCATAGCTGTCAACCCAAAATCTTTTCACAAGCTCTAAATATATACACAGCTTAAACTAATATTTATGGTAGTCTCATATGGTGCTGATTCCCCAGAATAAAATTTAACTAACCTTATATTTCATGTTGTGCTCAGATAAAACCTTTTGTTCCAGGGTAAGCCAAGCATTATCATGCCTGTCTCATATCTCTCAAATGTTCAGTTACTTCCTCAAACTACAAGTCCAAAATGCTTTCTTCCCAAAACCCTCTCCTTTTCCCACTCTACTAGCCCACTGATTGTTAAGCTTGCAACTTTGGAATCCTCCAATTCGTCTCTGTACTTTTTCCCTTCACCAGGGAGCGGACTGAACCAATTCAGTGACATGCAGTACCGGCACTTCTCTGGTACAGCAATCTCTGCATAAGCTTCCAGAAACTTAAGTTAAAATTTTCAAATGTGGTATCCCAAGATTATCCACCAAATATGGATTGTCCATTTTGCTTGTACATTGTAGGCAACTTTGACTTGTCTATTTAAATTGTAATTCCTCAGGGCAGAGACAGTGTCTTTATGTTCTGTGGGATGCCTAGCATGCTTTTAGATAATGAATAAATAAGATGTTATTTTCAGACTGAGGGTACTCACAAAATAGAGAAAAATAAAGTTATCAAATGGCGCTTTAGCATTTGTAGGGCAGCTAAATGACATGGACGTTACCTTGTTTATACTTTAATAGTAATGCTTAATGAATACCTCTTAAATACTTGCCAACTTACTTTCCCCCAGTTCTAAACAGGCAAAGGACACCAAGACACAAGTGTCATCATTTGAAGATGATGACTTATCTCCTCCACCTATAATACCTCTTACACTTGTCTTTTCACCAGAAAAGACTATAGAAATAGCACAGAATGAAATACAAGAAGAGACTGAAATACAAAAACAGCCAGCTGAAGAAGCACAAACTAATGAGGTAGGTAAACTGAATCCATTTTTCCCTCTTGTAAAAGCTGCCATTGAGTGAACTGCATGAAAATGTGTGCTGTCTACTAACTAAAAACTTGCTCAGATTTTGAAGTGAACTAGATTAGGCATACATGTGCCCTCTAGTGTTTGCTTATCATACCACTGAACAACATTTCTTCATTGGGATAAATGTTCCTGGAAATCGAATTTCAGTCACCTGCACAAATAATTGTAGGTCAGATTTTAGATTTGCACTCCCAGTTATCTACACTGGAAAGTCCTTGTGTATTTATGAATCCAATCATGAAACACAATACCATGTTGGGTAATTCAATACTGTCCAAAAACAGATGTATTACAAAACTACGATTAGAATGTCTGTCTGTAGAAAACTGTTTAAACCATAGTGTTAAAAGAAAAAAAAAGTCTAAATTCCTATTTGCTGGAATAGCAACTTGCTTGCAGATATCAGGCATAGACCAAACTAACAAATTACTCATTGTTAGTTCAACTGTAGTTATTTTCTCTGGTATTCTGTTTACTTAATGCTGGAAGCTTGCTGTGGATTTGTTTGGTGTATGTAAATACTGAATCACAATCAAATTGGATAGAGGGGTGATTAAAGCTAGTAATCTTATAGAACTGTTTCTTTGTCAAAATGTTGTCATCACAATTGTAGGTACAAGGTTAAAACTGAATTTAAAAACTGAAATATGAAACTTGAGAATATTTTTCAAATATGATTTAGCACTTACATAATACTTTACCCCCTCTGCTCTGCACACTAATCCTTCTCTCATCCACCAAATTATGCTGCCTTTAGGATGGTCTACATATAACCTACAAACCTAAGAATGATGGTTGCTTTTTGTGGCTTTTCCCTATGAGTCAATAACTGATTTTTCTACATTATTCTGAAGGGAGTATAATAAACAGAGGAAAATTAACTATTTACCATTTCTAGGTCTTGCTGGTAGATATTGGAATAGATGAAACTCCCATTGCTGCTTTGGAATGTGAAAGTAGACCTCTCATTGACCTTTCTAATACTCCAGAAGTGAATAAAGTTATTCCACTAAAACCTAGTGTGGTAGGACAGGTAAGGTATCTGAATCATTTGTTTCCATAAATGCATAAAAAATAATTGTTTGGTTGTATGCATTTGTATGTAGAATAGTTATTTCTCCCCTGTAACAATGTATTGTATACGAATTATGCTTGGCACTAGTACCTTATATTCAACACTCTTATTTAAGCTGAATCCAATTTATGGATTCTTCTTGCAGTCTCTTCCCTTTCGATCTCTAGGGTAAGTGAACATTTTGTTGTAAAACAGAGCTATGAATGAGCATCAGTTCATGAGTCAAGAATTTTAATTATTCAGCTTTGCATGGCCCACTCTTGCTGAGCTGCTTTTTGAAAGTCAAAAAACTAGCTGCATCATTTATTATTGTAGAAACACAGCTCTGTGCAGGCTCACTAAATTTCTCTTAGTAGCAGTGGCATGTCATGACACTTTTTTTAGTACATTTTGTGGGGTTGTACAAGAGACTGGATAGACTCATCCCATGGACACAGCCAGTCAGGAAGTCCTATTCAGAGATTTCATATTCTTGTAGAAATTAATTCTGAGGCGTGCACTGCACACACAAATGGCACACCACTGCTTACTAGTCCTGAACACCAATAACCTGGAGGCTAGAATATGTTCCTGCTACTCTTCTCTGCTGTGAGACAATGTCTGTCAAACCCCTAACTGCAGCATTGGTTTTCAGCACTACACCAGTTCAGACCAGTTTGGCATGTAGAGGTTTGTGTTAAATGGCTCATCACTCCTGACGTGGTCACCACTCTTCAAAAGTCAAAGCAGCTGAGGCTTGACCTTGGCTTTAAAAGTAACTTGATCACTAATGTGCAGTGCCACGGAGACTCTTGGCTTTCCCTCCACTGGAGCCAATATAGAAAAGCAGATGTGGTAGTAGTGCACACTGACACTATTCCTAGTGTTCAAGGCACATATGCACATGATGAGTGTAGGACTTAACTAAGTAGTCATTCCATGACTTAAAAAGATGTTTGGGAGGGAATGGTAATGGGAGTAAGCTATTACCAAAATCTGTTACTGTGATTCCCTGAGACAAATAGTGCTTTTTAGGGGACAACAACTTGATAAAAACATCTGGTGAAAGTGCTGGTGCTTTTATTTTACTAATAAGTAAGGCTCAGGTCCACAAAGAGACATGAGCAGCTAGAAAAATCACAGGAATACTGTGATCCGCAAAGCCTGAGTTAAGAGTAGGATCAGTGGTTAGGGTACTCATCTAAGATGTGGGAACCTACCAGTTTAAAGTATCCCCTTCTGCCTGGATGAGGGTTTTTTATATCCATTTAATTTGTACATTTAAACAGGAGACTCCCATTTCTCAGGTGAATGCTCTAACCTCTGGGCTATGAGATATTCTGATGTCAGTCTCTCCCGTTGAAGCGATGTCACTTTGGATAAACAATTAGCTACTGAAGCAGGGAGACTGGATCTTGGGTCTCCCACATCCTCAGTGACTGCTCTAACCACCCGGCTATAGGACCCTTCTCATGCATGCGTGCTCTCTCTCTGGCCCAATTACTCTTATTTTCTACAGTAGTGCCACTCTTTAAGAGGGGTGTCTGACATTCCCCAGGGTACAATCTGGACTGATGGGCAGCTGTGTCTCCCTCAGTTCTCCAACCTGGAGTGCCTTTTACACTGATCTGCTGTGAGAGCAACCACTCCTGGTCTGCCCGCACACAGCCTCCAGCATGTAAATCACTCTCAGCTATGCTCTGAGTGCTGCAGCCAGCCACCCTGAAATTACATTGCAGGGCAACACCAGAAAGCTTCCAGTCCCAGACTAACCAACCCCCCCCCCCCCCCCCCCAAAATGTGCATCTTGTACTGCCCAGCCCCTTCTGGACAATGCAAACTCATATAAAGTCTGCCATTTCAGTAACAGAAAATGATATACACAAATCTTGTTTTCTCAAATGGAATTTCCCAAACACTTCAATCTAAATACGCTGGTTTAGATAAAACAATAAAACAAGTTTATAAACTATGGAAAGATAGATTTTAAATGATTACAAGTAATGAGGCATTTGGGAGGGAGGGATAGCTCATTGGCCTGCTAAACCCAGGGTTGTGTGTTCAATCCTTGAGGGGGCCATTTAGGGATCTGGGGCAAAAATTGGGGACCGGTCCTGCTTTGAGCAGGGGGTTTGACTAGATGACCTTCTGAGGTCCCTTCCAACCCTGATATTCTATTAAAAGAATTTGTTACAAAGAAATAAAAGGTAAAACATGACTGACGCTTAGCTTAATAAGTTAAGTGAATTCAAAGCAAAAGGTTTCGCTCACCACATGTTCTAGCAGTCTTATTGGCTGAATCTTTCAGCCATGATCCTTCCACAGTCTAATGATACTTCCTTTGACCTTCAAGTGTTGTTGACGCTGAGAGTAGAGATAAAGGGAGAGAGATCCTTTGGAGGTGTGTTCCCCATTTTTATCTTTTCTTCCTCTTCTGAGAAGCCTCTCCAGCTGGGGTTCAGGAGACTGAAAGTCTGTGGAGATGGGAACTTCCAGCTGTGTGTTTTGTTTTTTGGGTTTTTTTTTTGACAAGATGTAAATTTCTCGCTCACGTTCTTTTTCCTGCCAAAGAATGGACACTTAATTAGATGTTAGTCCATTTTATTTTGTTGACACCGGGCTGAAGCATCAGTTTGCCTTTTGTCTTTGAGGAATTGGTCTAAACTTGGAATATGTCTCAGTAATGCTATACAGTGTTGCTACACATTTTACCAGGATAATAACGATCAGAACATTATGGATTTTCAGATGATACCTTACAAAGCATACTTTGTACAAAATCCATTATAGTTTTGTAAAAGAGTTTGTATCCCAATATTAACTATCATGGGGGGTAGGAGGAGGGAAGAGGGCAGGTAAAACACATGCCTCTCTCTGGCATTTCCCAACAGCTATTGGAGGTGCGGGGTGACCTACCATCCTCTGGCTTTTGTGAATCTCTTCTCTCTCTGCTGTACAGGAAATCTGAGTACCTGACTCTGTCTTTTAATCCCAGTGATTTTTTTTAATCCTTTTTTTTTTTCTCCTAAGCACGTAAAAGCTAGGTGTTGCGAGGCTGTGTGACAAAAACTGATTCACAAATGGATTTTAGCCCTGAGACTCAGTCCCCATGCATAAATTCTTAGTGTAGCAAGAAAACTAGAGCTCAAAACCAAGTAAAATCAGTATGTTTTTTTCAACCTTTGGGAGCTAATTCAGTTCTGATAGACTAGCATTCTTTGATACATTGGATCAGTCTTTGGGGCAGAGACTAGGTCTCCTTTTGTATAGCACCTAGCACAAGGGGCTCTGATTGGTGCATGTGGCTTCTGCTATAATTAAACTTTTTACAGTAGAGTAGAGAGGCTCTAAATTGAACATCTAAGTGAGTGGTGTAGGTATTTGTCTTCAGGCACCTGAAGAAAAGAATCAGCTATCTAAATCTTATGTCGTTTAATTTCTGTCTTTCAGCTTATAGATTTGAGTTCTCCTCTTATCACTCTGAGTCCTGAAGTGAACAAAGAGAATCTGGATTCCCCTCTGCTGAAGTTCTAAACTAAGCATTAGCTGAACCAAAATTTTATCTTGGGACTAGCATCTGCAATCTTGATTTGATATATTAGCCATCTTCATAGGACTGTGTGGAGTGAATATCATGCAATAAAATCCCTTTAATGTACTACTGAATGTAACTTGTGTTGACAAAATGGAACTAGAATAATCTGTTCAGCAAATCCAAATTGGGAGCACTTGATTAACGTAACTGTCTTTAAGCATTGTTGCAGATCCATGTAGTTTAAAAAAAAAGTGCTGTATGTCTCCTTTAGTAAAATTATTTTAAATCTAATTATACATAACAGTAACCTTTTTCTAAAGGTTTACTAGTAAATGATCTAAAGTACTAAAATTAAACTGAAAATTAAAGCTAATGTGGTAGTTTTTGTAATTAAGGGATTTTAATGGTCTGTATACATATGAAAGCATCGCAAGTCTGGAAATAAAATGGTTTTGGGACTACTAATGTGTTACATGCTAATTGTGCCATAGAGTATTTCAGGGAGCTAAAATTAGCTACATTCAATAAAAGCATCTGGATCTAATTGTGTACTTTGACATAATCAGGATAATGTTAAAGGTGGTAGTGTCAGAACTTTGCAAAGTGCATATAAATTGAGTTGCCTGCCCTGAAGACTTTTTCTATAAAAGATTTAGAAAATGGAAACAATGGGATCAGAGTGAAAAGTGCATTATGTTAATTTTAACTTCTGATAACTTTGAGGTAGGGAAACATTGCAGGAACAGATAAAACAATAATGAGGTCAGCTGTAGAAAGCAAGGTAAAGGATGGGATTTGACAAGGCCAGCTGCTCTACTGTATGAGAGAGGTAATTCTAGATGTAAGAAATGATACAAAGTCAAAAATAGGACATAAAATGAGTAAAATACCTGGCTCTTCCCATTTTATCTTACGCATCAAATGTAAAGTCTGGTCTGCCCTACTTTTTGCTAGAGGTCTTGCTTGGAAGACCCAGAAATGGACTGGAAGCTTTTTAACCCTTCAACTATCAACAGACCTGTACTCTGATGTCCATGGTAACAACTCCAACTCAGCCTGTTTAAACTATAAAAGCAAAAGTTGAAGACAAAGCCTGCTATGAGCTGAATTGTTTAGATTTAAAACTCCTGATAAAGGTTCTTTAAGGCTCCGGGTAAACCCTTGGGTTCATATGACTAGGTGAAAGATTCTAGAAGTAGGAGGACACTTTTGAAATAACTGAAATGTTTCAATTGATGTTATGGGTTGAGGCTACCTTCTCTTCTCAGACATGGTGTATGTGGATCACAGGCCAAATCTGGACTACCAGATGCTTTTGAATGGATCCTGAAATTTTTGTATTTAATTATTCTTAGCCATCATCTATTGTTATAGTTGCTGGGTTTTTTATTATTTTCTCTGGAGTCTGGACCTTGACCAAGAAATTTGGACCTTGACAAAAAAAATTGACTATTCCTGGCTTAGGCCTACATCCTGATCAGACGAGCCAGAGAGGGAACCAATGGCATTACCACCAGCTTTGAATAAATCCTGAGCACTGCCTGGCATGTGAGACTTTGGTTCTGGTTCTCCGACTCCCTCATGTCAGGGGCCAAGAAGGCAGGAAACCTGGGTCCCCTCCTTTGGAAAATTCTGGTTGTGCCCCTGGCTATAGAGTCTCACAAAGCTCAATCTTTGCCTATACTATCAAACAGCTATATGAAGCAGATCCATCTCTCACCTTGACCACTCCTTTGTCAGATGTCAACACGATCCCCTAGCTTTCTCCACATAATCATGTCTGACTTGCTCCATGTGGCTTGAGGCTGCATAACTCCCAGTTTCTATGTAGTGTGAAACCTCCTGGCAATACATTCCCTAGAGCAGGGGTTCCCAAAGGTGGGCTGTGACACAGTCCCGGGTGGTCTGCCAGCACAACTGCATTCTCCAGTCAAGCTCTTAGTAAATCTCTAACTCCATGTGACTTGTATAACTTAAATAAAAGCTATATAAATGTAATGTTTTGAGACGTATAGGACAGAGTTAGAAATCGTTAGTTAAAAAAATAAGCTGCAGTATGTCAACTTTAAGTCTCATGAGTACAGCTGTGTGTTTCACTGCCAGGTAACCTAGCAACATACACACAGTCCACCATTTACAACTGTAAAAAACAGGAAGCAGTATTTCAACCTGACATGGATCGATTTATTTTTCAAAAGCAAGAAGGGTGTGTTGGTAGAGAAGATAATGAAAGTCCCAGACCACCTACAGATATGCAAAATTAGCCAGCCAAAAAAAATAGTGGTAAGAAAATATGACAACACATACTTAAAGTTCAGATTCTCCTTTATGGGATTTGCAAAAAGAAAAGGAGGACTTGTGGCACCTTAGAGACTAACAAATTTATTTGAGCATAAGCTTTCGTGAGCTACAGCTCACTTCATCGGATGCAGTCAGTGGAAAATACAGTGGGGAGATTTATATACATAGAGAACATGAAACAATGGGTGTTAGTTGGGGGCTGAAGGTGATGGCTAGTGGCATTCTGTTATTTTCTTTGTTGGGCCTGTCCTCTAGTTACTGACTTCTGGGTACTCTTCTGGCTCTGTCAATCTGTTTCTTCACTTCAGCAGGTGGGTACTGTAGTTGTAAGAACACTTGATAGAGATCTTGTAGGTGTTTGTCTCTGTCTGAGGGGTTGGAGCAAATGCGGTTGTATCATAGAGCTTGGCTGTAGACAATGGATCATGTGGTGTGATCTGGGTGAAAGCTGGAGGCATGTTGGTAGGAATAGCTGTCAATAGGTTTCCAGTATAGGGTGGTGTTTATATGACCATCGCTTATTAGCCAGCAGAGTACCCAGAAGTCACCTACTATAGGACAGGCCCAACAAAGAAAATAACAGAACGCCACTAGCCATCACCTTCAGCCCCCAACTGAAACCTCTCCAACACATCAAGGATCTATAACCCATCCTGAAGGACGACCCATCACTCTCACAGATCTTGGGAGACAGGCCAGTCCTTGCTTACAGACAGCTCCCCAACCTGAAGCAAATACTCACCAGCAACCACACAACAGAACCACTAACCCAGGAACCTATCCTTGCAACAAAGCCCGTTGCCAACTGTGTCCACATATCTATTCAGGGGACACCATCATAGGGCCTAATCACATCAGCCACACTATCAGAGGCTCGTTCACCTGCACATCTACCAATGTGATATGTGCCAGCAATGCCCCTCTGCCATGTACATTGGTCAAACTGGACAGTCTCTACGTAAAAGAATAAATGGACACACATCAGACGTCAGGAATTATAACATTCAAAAACCAGTTGGAGAACACTTCAATCTTTCTGGTCACGCGATTGCAGACCTAAAAGTTGCAATTCTTTAACAAAAAAACTTCAAAAACAGACTCCAACAAGAGACTGCTGAATTGGAATTAATTTGCAAACTGGATACAATTAACTTAGGCTTGAATAAAGACTGGGAGTGGATGTGTCATTACACAAAGTAAAACTATTTCCCCATTTTTATTCCCCCCCTTTTACCCGCCACTGTTCCTCAGACGTTCTTGTCAACTGCTGGAAATGGCCCACCTTGATTATCACTACAAAAGGCCCCCGCCCTCCTCCCTCTCCAGCTCTCCTGCTGGTAATAGCTCACCTTAAGTGATCACTCTCCTTACCGTGTATATGGTAACACCCATTGTTTCATGTTCTCTATGTATATAAATCTCCCCACTGTATTTTCCACTGACTGCATCCAATGAAGTGAGCTGTAGCTCACGAAAGCTTATGCTCAAATAAATTGGTTAGTCTCTAAGGTGCCACAAGTCCTCCTTTTCATTTTGTGAATACAGACTAACGGCTGTTACTCTGAAACCTGTCTTTATGGGATTGGATCAGGATGAGTAGCCATTACTTCAGTGTGTTATAACTATTGTTTTATATTTTTTATATTTTTTATTCTTTTCTAACTAGTAGAGTGTAGGGTTGGTTCTTTAGTTAGCATAGATATTGAGATTTTACACTAAAAAAATTGAAAACAACATAGTGGTCGAAGTTGGACAACTATTTTGTTTTAAAATTAACAATGTGTTTAACAATTTTAGTAACATTGTGTTGCTTATTGTTCAGTTTTATACATTGTGTTTTTCCCGTTTGAACACAACATATTGCTCTCAACGTTTATCCAAAGTCTAATTTTACGAAAACGGTTTGGCTTTGAAGACCTTGAAGCATTTCTATGAGTGTATATTGCTAGGGCTTTCTATCATTACAATTGTTTACATTAAAATGATTGTTTGTTTGTAGTGTTATAGTTTGTGTATGTAATTAAAATCATTTGCCTCAAGAAGAGTTAATAGTGGGCCCCTGTGCTTATTACAGCTGGGCCTTAGCGGGAAAAGTGTGAGAAGCCCTGCCCTCGAGGAAAGCCTTTCACGGTGTGCTCCTAGATAACAGCTCTGCTTGAGGCTGCACTGCTCTCTGCCATGCGGGGGGTGTCTGAGGGGACATCCTACCACGGGACCTGCTGAACCTGACTCTTGCTACTTTTCTCCTCAGGCTTCCCTTCTAGTACCGTGCCTGGGAGGGGGGACGGGCTCCCCCTCCCTGCTCCCACAGCACCAAGCGGCCGGCGAGGGCGCAGGGCTGCTAGGCCCCAGCTGCTGGCTCTGTCGGCAGGAAGACAGTCCCCAAGCAAGCCCTACCGCGGGAACTCACACAGCAAACGCATTTCTACACGGCGGGACGCTGCACGCCCTTCTTTAACTGGTTCCCAACGGGGGAGCATCCCCTGCCCTCCCCCCGCAGCGGCCGGTGGCGGGGGGGAGATCTCCGAGCCAGCACACGGCGCTGAGTCTCCTCCTCTCTCCGCGCCCCTCCCTCCGGTGGGGCCGGCTCTGGGTGAGGGGCGGGCTCGCCCCAGGCCGAGCCCGGATGAGCGGGGCGCAGGGCACGTTCCCGTCCGCCCCGGCCCCGGCTGCGCCCTAGGAGCCCCGGACGCCGGAAGGGGAGAGCCGGAGCGGGCCGGGCGCCCCAGGCAGCGGGCCCGGCGCCCCAGGCAGCGGGCCCGGCTCGGGAGGATGGCGGCGGCGGCGGCGGCGGCGCGGCGCGTGGTGTGCGCGCTCTCGGGCGGGGTGGACAGCGCGGTGGCGGCGCTGCTGCTCCGGCGGAGGGGTGAGGCGCGACAGGCCCGTGCTGCGCCGCCGGGGCAGGGGGTCCTGGGGCCGGTGACGCGGAGAGAAGGGCGGGGAGGAGGAGGAGAAGAAAGGCTGGGGTGCGTGGAGCTGGTGACACGGGGGCAGTGCCGGGTTTACAATGGCGCCATGGAGCCGGGCCCATGCTCAGAAGGGGCCCCGGCCCGCTCTGCTTGCCCTGTGCCCCGAGACCCCCCGCCCGTTGGCTCCCCCCCCCCCCCGCACACTTGCTCCTCTCCGCTTGCCCGCTGGCCGGCCGGCCGAGGGCTCCTCTCCGCCCCCTGGCTGGACCCACCCTCCTGCAATTCTGGCTCTGGACGGTCTCTGCTTCCCACCACCTCTGGGGCCCCGCCTGTGTCCCTGGAGCTGAGCCGCCTGGGACAGGTGCAGAAGCCTGGCCAGTCTCAGCTGGGGGAGGGGGGCTTGGTTGGGTCCCTCCAGACAAGTGGGTCCTGTGGGAGGGGGAGTGCTGGGCTGTGAGGGGGCAGGGAAGATCTCTGTGTGTCGGGGCACTAGGGAGTGGGGGGTTCTGGGTGGGGTGCTGGGCAGTTGGGGTGGGGCTGTGGGCAGGGCACTGTGCATTTGTGGCAGGGTCTTGGGGGGGGCACGCTGAGCACAGTGCGTACGGAGCGGCTCTGGTCATAGGGAATTGGGGAGGGGGGGAAATGTGTGGTATGGCATGGACCTGCCCCCAAGGGGAAGGGGCATGCTGGCAGCACAAGGCCGGGCGTCTGGCAACTGCCAGTTTGTAAATAGTGCCCTTATGCTGGGCGAAGCAAGGCCGCCACTGTCATGCCATGCCCCATTGGCCCTGGCCGGCCCGTTGCTCTGGGGACTGACACCTCCCCCCACACGCCATGCTCCTTTGCCCCCATGGGGACCCACAGAAGGTTAATCTGGCTCTATACTGGGAGAGTTAGAAGAAGGGCAGGAGATCCTGGAGCTGGTGGGAGTGGAGGGGAAGGGGGAGGAGAAGAAGGGCAGGGGGCCCTGGGGCCCATGACAGGGGAAGGGGGAGGAGAAGAAGGGCAGGGGGCCCTGGGGCCCATGACAGAGGAAGGGGGAGGGGAGAAGGGATGGGTTTCCGGGGCTGGTGACACGAGGGGAGAAGGGATGGGGTGCTTGGGGCTGGTGACACGGGAGAGAATGATGGGGGGGGGGGGGGGGCTGGGGCCTGTGACACTTGATGTGGAGAGGGCTAGGGTGCCTGGGGTCTGTGATATGGGGAGGAAGGCTAGAGTGGCTGTGACAGGGAGTAGGGGAAGGGCTAGGAGTGCCTGGAGGTGCCCCGTCATCAGTTGCTGCCTGTGAGAGTATTACACTGTCCTGATTGTTGTCATTACAGATACTCCTGCACATACCTGTCTGTACCAGTTCATTCCAGGCTGATTTTCCTGTAACCTCTATCCCTTGAATTCATACAACAGTCACCCTCCTTCTCTCTCTGATAGTTAACCGTAACAATTTAACATTGTTCTTCTCTGTAATAGGCACTAAGTCTTGTTAAATATCAGATTATTTAAAATGTTAACACACTTTCTCACATGATTTTCCCAGTGTAGATATGGGCTTTCAGAGAATGAAACATGAATCTCTATTAATTTGATGATATCTCATGATTTGTTATGGCAAGGTTAGTATCAAACTCTTTTGATACCAAGGTTGAAGACTTTTTTAATTCACTATTTTACTTACTGAGTAAGAAGGAATTCCTTATTTTCAAACCTGAAGAGCTGTTGAAAAGAGAATAGGTTGAATATTTTCCATTACCATTGCAGCTGCATTAAGGGCCCTTACATGGGAAGTGCTAGTCTTACAGCATTTACTATTTGGCATAGAATTTTTCAAACACTGAAAAATTAGGAATTATACGCCTGCTGGAGGATGTATAGGAAGAACAATCCCTTTTGTTCTTTGATAGGTTTAGAAACATTAAGTACCAAATGCAGAGTTTTGCTGGGGTAACGCCTGCCCTCCTGCATTCTTGGAATGATTCAAGAGAGGGACAGCAGGGCCCGTGTGAGTTTAGGGAAGGAGGGAAAAAACTGCTGGGATGGGCCACCCTGAAACTCAGCTGGCAGGAGCAGAGAGAAGCATCTGCAATAGGACCCTTAGACACTTATGACATCTGTGTGCAACTGCTTTGTAGTTTTTACTCTGGACGTTCTTCCTTTCTGCTGATTGGCTGTTTGCTCCAGCTCTCTCCTGCCCCCTCCTTGACCATCTCTTCACTTCAGCCTCACTTCACCTACCCTCCAGAGTCCATGCACACTTCTTTCTCCCAATTCTCCTTCTCCTATCCCTTACCTACACGCACACACTTTGCCCCTCTCTTATCTTATTCCATCCCAGCAAAACTAACATGATGTGCAGCTGACTATTCTTCACTTTGCTGGTATGTTTCTTGTTTTGTGTTTTCTGAACAGATCTGTGTCTTGTGTTTTCTGTTTCCAGTTGGGATCCTAAAGGTTACTATAATACATAATTTTTTCCTCTCTGAAAAAAAATCTAAAATGTGTAATGATCCAGTATTCAACCTGTTAGTGTCACCTTAGGAGTTGGTTGTGAGTTCAATCCTTGAGGGGGCCATTTAGGGATCTGGGGCAAAAATTGGGGATTGGTCCTGCTTTGAGCAGGGGGGTTGGACTAGATGACCTCCTGAGGTCCCTTCTAACCCTGATATTCTATGATTCTATCTGACCAGGTGTTTTTAAATCTTCAAATTCATACTGGACAATGAGTGGGTGGGGGGAAAGGTATCTGGATGTAGAATACTCTGAAAAACTAGCAGTGGACAGAAAATCAAATCAATAGGAGACTGGCTTTTAAAAATTCTTTTCAGTCTATACATAAACAGGAATTACTAATATATGCAATGTAAAACAATCTTGGGGTCTTGGCATGTTCTCCAGGAAAGTCAGGTGCTCAGAATGCTGGGGTGAAATAATGGTATTTGGAAGAAATGAAAGAGGCTCTTGATTTTTTACGAAGCACACATCAGTCTGCCTTAATGGCTTGTCTGAGTGTTGCGCTATCTGTAGCAAGGAAGTGCAGTGTGAGGCACTGATGGAATGACTTCTTGACAACTATAAGAACACTCAGGATACTGTTGCCCAGTTGGGACTTGGAAGATCCAGAGTTTGGGTCTGATCCATAAGAATGTTTTCAGTATGTGAATAATTCCTTTCCTCCTCCCTTAGGCTACCAAGTGACAGGGGTATTTATGAAGAACTGGGATACTCTGGATGAACAAGGAGTTTGTTCTGCTGACAAAGATTGTGAAGATGCTTATAGAGTTTGTCAGAAACTGGATATCCCTTTTCATCAAGTTTCCTATGTCAAGGAGTACTGGAATGAAGTTTTCAGGTAGGATTGTTTTAGAGACATTTTCTTTAAAAATATAATTTCTCATAAAGTGTTAGTATACCTCTAACCCGATATAACGCGGTCCGCGGGAGCCAAAAAATCTTACCGCGTTATATATGAAACTGTGTTATATTGAACTTGCTTTGGCCCCCCCTGCTCCTTGTCCCCTGACCGCCCCCTCCAGAGACCCCCTGTCCCTAATCACCCCCAGGGCCCCAGCCCGCTCCACTCCGCCAGCTCCCAGCTGCGATGCTCTGCTTCCCGCCGCCGGCGAGTGTGGGGAGGTTGGGGAAAGGATGCCCCCACGCTCACCGGTTGCAGGAAGCAGAGCGCCGCAGCTGGGAGCTGGCGGAGTGGAGCGGGCTGGGGCCCTGGGGGTGATTAGGGACAGGGGGTCTCTGGAGGGGGCGGTCAGGGGACAAGGAGCGGGGGGGCCAAAGCAAGTCGCCCCCAAAGCAAGTCGCCGGGGTCCCAGCCGCCGTCCCCGCTCAGCCCACTGCCAAAACCAGGCCAGGACCCCGGCAGGCAGCAGCGTGCCATTGAAAATCCTGCCTGCCCCGGTCCACTCTTCTCCGCCGACCCCTCCTTCCCCCCCCCCCCCCCCCCCCCGCGCGGGGAAGGGTGAAGAAGTTTGGTCCTGCTGGCTGCTGCTGCAGGGAAGGCAAGCTCCCTCCTCCCCCCGCCTCTTCCCCCAGCGTGCTGGTTTCCTGCCCCTCCTCCTCTCCCTCCCTGCCGCTGATCAGCTGATGGCCCTTACGAGAAAAGGGGAGAAGAGAGAGGGGGCGAGCGGCAGTACGCTCGCTGCTCCAGGGAGGAGGCGGAGAAGAGGTGGGGACGGGGCCTTGGTGAAGGGGGGTGGAATCAGGGCATATCTCCTCCAGCCCCCTGCCATGAGCTGCTCTGGGCAGGGGGCTGGGAGCACTCCCACAAACCTAGCCCACACCCGCAGCCCCCTGCCCTGACCCCTGCACCCCCACACACACACCCCAGCCCCCTTCCCTGACCCCTGCACTCCCCCACGACCCCAGCCCTGACTCCAGCACCCCCACACATACCCAGCCCCCCATGCCCTGACTCCTGCACCCTCCTCACACGCCCCCAGCCCCCTTCCCTGACTCCTGCACCCCCACACCCCATGCCCTGACTCTTGCAGCCCCCCACATTCCCACCCCTACCCTGAGCACCAAAAGGGAGCTCCTGCATCTCCCCCCCACATTCCCACCTGCACCCCTCGCACCAAATGGGAGCTGCCCAGGTAAGCACTCCACACCCAAACCTCCTACCCAACCCTGAGCCCCCTCCCTCATTCTAGCTCCTGGTCAGACCCTGCACCCTAACCCCCAGCCTACTCCTTCACCCCCAGCCCTGTGCTCTGTGCACTCCCACCCTCAGCTCAGTGCAGAGAGAGAGGAAGAGAATGGGCTAGAACCAGGGAGAAGGTAGGTACCCATTCTATGTGGGCAGGGCCGGGATCCCAGACCGGCAGCGGTCTGAGAGGGGCCGGCAGCCGGGACCCTGGCTGGCAGGAGCCAGCGGATGGAACCCCAGACTGGCAGCGGGCTGAGCCGCTCAGCCCACTGCCGGTCTGGGGTTCCGGCTGCCAGCCCCTTGCCAGCCGTGGTCCTGGCCACAGGCCCCGCTCAGCTTGCTGCCGGCCTAGGTGAATGGAACCCCAGGCTGGCAGCGGGCTGAGCGGGCCAGCGGCGTAAGATCAGCATTGTAATTTAATTTTAAATGAAGCTTCTTAAATATTTTGAAAACCTTTTTTACTTTACATACGATAATAGTTTAGTTAATAATATATAGACTTACAGAGAGAGACCGTCTAAAAAACGTTAAAATGTATTTACTGGCAGGTGAAATCTTAAATTAAAGTGAATAAATGAAGACTCGGCACACCACTTCTGAAAGGTTGCCGACCCCTGGGGTAGAGAATGGCAAAAGACTAACAAGGATAACTTAGTATTGATAATTAGTGTCTTTCATAAGACAGTACAGAAATATCTTAATGTGGTAGCAATTATTATTCATTCCTTGTCTTACAAGTTTAGGATCACCACCAACTAATATAGACATAGGTCTATTGGCATACTTACTTACATTTATTCTTTGAATTGATAGACGGGATTTCTCTGGAATTAGGTTAATTCGGCTATGTCATCCAGTTCCAATTCCTCCCTCTTTCTCTTTTCATCCATACTAACTAGCAGCAGTTTGAGGAAGGAAATATTTAATATGAACTTCAGTTACTTTCATTTACATCAGATTGGAGGAAAAAACCCTGCATATTAGACTACTTTTATTCCGAACCCAGCTCACCACCTAGTTGTCATAAAAACGAGCTTTGCTTCTTTCAGCCTCTTTTGTGTTTTGTAGACCAAATCCAGCAGGGGAGGGAGGGACACAGGCCTCTGAGCCAGAGGCGGGCTTGGGCATAGGTGTAGTTTTACTTCTATTTTGTGTGGGCAGGGGCCAGCGGGGCTCAGGCTAGATCTGCATGGCAGGGTCTGGGGAGGGAATGCCACCTCCACCCCCTGACTCACCTCAGCAGGCCGCCTAGGTTGTGGGGGAGGGCACAACCAAAAATTATAACTCAAAGGTGGGGGGCTCAGCTCAAAAAATTTGAAAACAGCTCAGGGTGCAGGGAGAGGGGTAGCTAGGGGTTATGTGCAGCCAGTGGGGTAGCTCAGGGTGCAGGGAGAGGGGTAGCTAGGGGCAGGAGGGTAGCTCAGGATGCAAGGAGGGGATAGCTAGGGACTGTGTGCAGGCAGGGGGGGTAGGTCAGGGTGAAGGGAGGGGTTAGCTAGGGGCTTGTGTGCAGGCAGGGGGGTAGGTCAGGGTGCAGGGAGAGGTTAGCTAGGGGCTTGTGTGCTGACGGGGGTAGGTCAGGGTGCAAGGAGGGGAATTGCTAGGGGCTGTGTGCAGGCACGGGGATAGCTCAGGGTGCAGGGAGAAGGGTAGCTGGGGGCTGTATGCTGGGAGGGCTCCCCTGCTGTCCCTGTTCCCTGAGGTCTCTGCCAGTCATGGAGCTGGGTCCTCCCACCCAGGCTGCTCTTACCACCTATGTGAGCAATGGGGGCTGGGACCTGAGAAGCAGCTTCAACGCCCTGCAGCAGCAGGAGACAGCTGCCTGCTCCGTGGCACTTGCCAGAGCAGCAGCTGTTCTGCACTGCCTGACTCTGGCTGCCTGACTCTGACCTGGGCAGTGGGTGGGGAGAGAAGGAGGTAGAGTGGGGGTCTGGAGCTGCCCCGGGACTGCCCTGCTCTTGCACTGTAATTTCGGGGCAGGGGGGAGGGGAGGCAACACTCCTGTGTCCCCCCAACTCTGCCCATGGGCTCAGTGCTTCTTCCCCCTGGGGAGCACTGGAGCTCGGGGCTCCGGAGTTCAGCCCTGCTGCTCCTGGCTTTGGCCCCGCTGGAGGCATTGGGAATTGAGGCTTCAACCCTGCAGCTCCTGGCTTCAGCCCCGTGGGAGCTGCTCGTGCTCTGGGTTTTAGCCATGGTGCCCCACAGTCTCCCTGAAAGGGTTCACAGATCCCCAGGGGGGCAGCGGACCCCCTGTTGAGAACTGCTGATCTAAGAGGCTGCCAAACAATGGGGATTTTCCTTCTAAAAATTGTTTACACTACAGCTTGAAAAGAAAACGGGGGAACAAGGAAGTGCAGTTAAAATGAGAGCCTTATTTAATACTTAATATTTCAAATGTTTTAACTATTTTTCTTCTTTTCTGTATTTTTAATAAAAGGTTAAAAGGATTTTTAATGGTCTGTTTGCTCGGGTACTAAGCGTTCTATACCAGTGGTTCTCAAACGCTGAGTGCGATGCCCCCTTATAAATTAAAAACACTTTTTGATATATTTAACACCATTATAAATGCTGGAGGCAAAGTGGGGTTGGGGTGGAGGCTGACAGCTTGCAACCCCCCATGTAACAACTTCACAACCCCTTGAGGGCTCACGACCCCGCAAGAGCCCCTGCTGTATATCAAGCCTTGGACCTTGTTTCCAACTGTTTAATGTTGGACAGTGATTGGGTTAACACCTTTAGCCCATTTATTCCATCTAAATTAATATAACAGCCCTACCCTCCCCTACCTCCACTTCCCCTGACTATGGGTCCCTGCTTCTTTCCTCACCACCACTCTACACTCCTCTATTCCCTTGTGACTCCCTGCTTTGCCCCCCTCTTCTCAATTCCATGCATCATCAGATCCACTTCCTTGTTTCCCCCAGTCATCTCAGCAGAGAAATACAATCAGGTTAAGCATAGGGCCTCACTTTGCTCAGTAAGGAAATACAGGGTGTCCCCTCCCCATTTTCCCTGTTGATACAGGAGAGTGAAGTTATTCTACCGTCTTTGGGAGTGCTAGCCTGGGATCTCCAAATAAGAGACAGTGCAACTCGAGGTGTTAAGCCCACACTACTACTTTTGTCAACCATTTCCTTCCCCTGTTTTCCCTGCGTCTTCCCCCTTCAGTGCAGGGCTCCCATGCAGTCTTTTACTCTAGCAAGCAGCTTGCCCTTCCCTAGAACTTCCTCTTCTGCCTCTTCAGACTGCGAACTTACCTCTTCCCATGGTTTCTACCTCTTCAGGCCTCCTCTTCCTAGGCCTTTTTAACCAAGAGAATCACTCTGGATTTGCCTTTTCTGTAGTCTCTAACCAATATTGGAGAGATTCAGCAGCCATTCTTACTCCCCTTTTCCTTTGTTTTCTGCTTCCCTAAAGAACCTGCTGACTACCCTTTTTTTAGAACTCCCTCTGACTGACATGAAGGCTTCTTAGCCTATGTTGGCAAAACTTATGTTGCTCCAGGTACAAATATTCCACCCCCTGAGCGACATAGATTACACTGACATAAGCGTTCGTGTGCACAGCAAGCTTCTCCAGCCGACATAGCTTATGCTGCTTGCGAAGGTGGGGGGTTTTGTGCCGATGGGAGAGCTCTCTCCCACTGGCGTAGACTCAGTAGAGCATCTTCACCACACGTGCTGCAGTGGTGCAGCTGTACAATACAGCAAGCTTTGCTGTTGCCTACTTTCACAGGCTCTGGGAATTATTTCCTTCAGAATTTCCTCTGGGTTGTAGTCTTCCTTACAGGTTACAGTACACTCTTATGAATAAATTGCCTGTTTGGCCTTGCCCTTGAACGTCAAAGAGGAAAAACAAGAGCAATGCAGGTGTGGGTAGGCCAGCTGACTTAGTTGCTGGTATCATCTGTTAAATGTATGGGAAAAGGTAGTAAACAAAGGACAAAGCATTTTGCTTTTTGTTTTTAAAATAGTCTGTCAAATGTAAAAATGTAAGGGACAAATCTGAGAGGCTGTTTCAGTTTGTAAAGAGTAAAAAATAAACACCTGTATTTTTTTTTTTTAAGTGTAAAGTACCCTTTAATTAGCATGTACTGTTTGCGGGCAGAATCCTTTGCTGTCAGTTTCTATTTATTTGAATAGGAATTGAGGACAAGAAACACCTTGCAGGCTCAGGCCCTAAGGTATTTCAGTACACATGCCCATCACCATAGTATTTAGGCGCTGTTGTTAATTGGCAATTGTTTAAGCATTTTGAACATGTAATAAAGTGTTATACAAGAGATAATCAGATACTGTGGTGATGAGGCCACGTTTGTCCCTAGTTAAAAATATAAATGCTAAGCACTTTTCTTATTGTAAAGTACAAAGATGTTGAAACTTAATTTGATAAATGCTAGTATGAGTTTAAATATGAAAAACTGTAGCTTAGTCCAGTCATGGAAAATCTTAAATGAGTGTTGTCTTACAGGTAAAATAAAATGTTAATGAATCGTTCATATGTTTGCTTCCTGCACAATTTATGTTTAGTATTATTGATAGGTGTTAAGCTCTCAAGAGTAATAAGTACTTCTTCACGCTTGAATCAAATTATCTGACATTAAAAAATGTTTATAGTTGTACATTTGTTTTACAGTTACCTTTTAAATGAGTATGAATTGGGAAGAACTCCTAATCCTGACATAATGTGCAACAAGCATATCAAATTCAATTATTTTCTCCATTATGCTCTGGATAACCTTGGTAAGTTGTCTTCAGGTGTGTTTGTGCATACCCTATACTGCAAAAATGCCAAAGAGGAGCAAATTCTTTTTTAAATGTTGGGCAAGAAGCCTGATCTCATGTGCAAACACAATTTAAACGTCTTTGTAGCCTTATACCAGTATTTGTAAAGTATTTCTTTTCATGTGTTTTCAGAGATGTAAGTAAGTTTATTTCAGGGAACTCTCTCTTTTATGAAGAGAAGTTTAAAATTTGCATTTGAAGGTGCTCCTTGAAACCAAAAAAAATGGAAGTGTGGTACCTCAAGAAATATGATTTTCCATTAAATATTGGAGCTGTATTAAGGTTAGGACAGCACTGGCTAGCTATGTAAAGTTTCTCAGATGTCATTTATCTTTATTTTTTGTTCCGATAATCATTTTTGTTTCCAAATATTTCTATAACCTTTAATACTCTGAATATTGTGAAGTTCAAGTGTGATGTAGATGTATTTTTAAAACTGGCATAGGAGCGAATGCAGTTGCAACTGGACATTATGCAAGGACTTCACTGGAAGATGAAGAAATTTTCCAACAGAAACCTATTAAAATACCACAAGGGCTTTTCAGAAACCGATTTGAAGTTAGAAATGGTAAGTGGTTAATATGGCTTTGTCACAAATTCACAGGCCCAGTGCTCTGTCTTGGCTCCATATGGTCCCTGGGAGGAACAACTTGCAGTGTCAGCCCTCTGTGAGGATCGATTCTCTCTCTCTCTCATGTTAAGCCATTTGACTCCATTGTCTCCTGGACCACACCTCTAAGCCTTCCCCATGGCTGGTGTGACAAAGTCATACCAGATGGCTGCAAGAAGGTCCTGGAAGACCAATTTGTTATGCCTAGAATGTTAAAGGCCCTTTTCCCTACAGGCTGAGAGAGGATTACCTCGGGTCAATTAGGGACATCTGAATCCAATTAAGGACTTGCCTGAGGCCTTTAAAAACCCCTTCTCTGGGGAGAGAAAAGGGGATTGAGAATGACAAGCTGCTGCCAGGCTAGTGGCAGCAAGGAAATAAGCTTCTCCAGGCTGAAAGGCTGTGCTTCCTCCCATAGGAGGAACAGCCAAACCTGAATGCCTGCTAAGGGAGGGACCGACACCCTGCCCAAGCAAGGAGGCAAGGAAAGGTATCCCCTTTGGTTGTGTGTTTGAGACTGTTTCCTTTCTGTTTGTTTGGTGAAGGATCACCCCTTAGACCAACCCTGAAAACGGCCAAAGGAGCACAGAAGGGGGAAGGCAAACGCTGCCCAGAGCGGGGCTGATTTACTTCAGGGCTGCCATTGCCAGAGGGAGTAGTGCTAAGTCTGGCAAGACAAAGGAGGTGCCTTGCCACACTGGTCAGACTCAGTGAGCTCCCCTCAGTGAGTCCACTTGAACTGGACCCTTGGGGGAAGACTAGCAGAGAGGGAGCAACAAAACTTTTATATTGTAATAGGTTTCATAGTGGTAACGGTGTTAGTCTGTATCAGCAAAAAGAACAAGGAGTACTTGTGGCACCTTAGAGACTAACAAATTTATTTGGACATAAGCTTTCATGGGCTAAAACCCACTTCATTAGATGCATGGAGTGGAAAATACAGTAGGAAGATATAGATAGGTAGATATCACACACACACACACACTGAAAAGATGGGGGTTGCCATACCAACTCTAGCAAGACAAATCAATTAAGGTGGGCTATTACCAGCAGGAGAGAAAAAAAACTTTTGTAGTGATAATCAGGGTGGCCCATATTGTTACTCACAACTTCTTGTCATCTTTTCAGGTTCTCTGTGTGTGTGTTTGTGTGTGTAAAATCTTCCTACTGTATTTTCCACTCCATGCATCTGATGAAGTGGGTTTTAGCCCATGAAAGCTTATGCCCAAATAAATTTGTTAGTCTCTAAGGTGCCACAGGTGGTACTCTTTTTTTTTTTTTTTTTTTTCTTTTTAAGATTGTAATGACTCTCTGCCAGCGTTGTAAAACAAATGGATTTGTTGGAAGTCTGGAACACAGCATAGAAAGTTCTCGGATAGCCTTTAGAACAGAAATTTACAGCATAGTTCATTTGGGTCTTCCTGAGTTCAAGTGGGTCCAGACCCCTCTTTGTCCCCAGTCTAGAAGTGTTCCTCCTTCCAGCCTCCACACTATATCACCTTCCTAAAAGCTACTCCTCCTTGCTTTGTCTTCTTTCTTGAGTAAACAGATCACCTGGGCTCTGTCTCTTCAGCCCTTTGTTCTCCCACTGGCCAAAACCAGATGGGGAGGGCCTTCAGGTCACCGGTTGCTAAGTTATAAAGTGTCCCAGCCATTGTCTGGGGTCCAGGCCGCTACATAGCGGAAACTGAGGCATGCTCAATATTCATATAAAACATTAAGAAAATTCCCCACTTTGTCTCTTACACAATCATATTGAAAGCAACATGACTTCCTCAGTTGAGGTCTCTCAAAGCACTTATCTTTGTAAGAACTTTCCTTAATCACAGTTATATTTATAAACATTAAAGAAACAAGATACTTAAATGGCTTTAAGCTTAACATTTTCTTACACAGTATTGCCAGCCCCCTTGGCATTAGGTCATGGTGTTGCAGGGGTCTTAGCCTCCAGTGTTCCCTGTTGCCTACTACTTGGCCCTATAATAACCTGTTTCTGTCCACAGCTTAGCCCTCCAGCTAAATTGCATCTGATCTGGATCCCTTTCAGGATAACAGAAATCCAAACATCCCGAACAACCCATCTTGGGCTATGCCTCAACCCATCTGGATTCAGTTCTCAGCCCCACCCTGGGCTTAATGGTCCTTGAGTTGGAACTTCTGTGCACCTTCTTTGGGGCAGACCCATCTTCTGCTTTGAGTTCTGGCCCAAGGACCCTTTGTTAAACAGCTAGGTCTGTGCCTTTAAACATGGTGCTGTTTTTCTGAGCTACTTCCTGCCTCCAAGGCCCTTTTGCTGTTTCCCAGTAGGCTATTTTTATTACAGCATCTTCTGTGGTTTCCAGACCTCTCAGGCTTCTTCCTAGTTCATCTCAGCTCCTTGCTCCTCCCTTGGAATGCTGACCCCAGGATTGCCTTCCTGGATGTTTCTCCTTTTCAAAGGCCCATCACAGGGACTAAATCCATCCCTGTAGCCTTTTTCAGCATGTCTTTGCCAGGCCTTTACCCAGGGAAGTCCTTAGGCATACCCAGCATAGCGTAGGGCACATGAAAATTTGGGGTACCCCTGGGTCTTAGTGTCCACCCTCCCACCTCTTCTTATCCCTGTTCTGACCCTTTCTGCAGACTCCCACCACACCTGGCTGGTGCAGCCTGGTGAGTCTTCCTCTGAAGGGGATCTAGTACTTAAAAGAGAAGAAGCCTTCCAGCTTGCTAGACCTGTTAACACAACATTGAAACTGTTAAAGAGTCATTCAAGTGGTAATGAAGCATTTGCCAAATAACAGGCATTTGCCAATCCCAAGATATATACTGTCAGTTTCTCAATTTACTGACAGAAACAGTTGTGCATTACTGTAATATTTACTCAGAACATGTTCAGCTACAGGTCCTTAGTTTAAAATTTGCTTTAAAAATATTTCATCAATGTGTTACTGAAGATTATAAAATCACATCTCTAAAAAATCCTTGCATAGTTTTTAGATGCACAATCTTAATATTCATCTTTAGCCTTAAATGCTTGGATCTTCAGACATATAGTTTTTTAAATAAATCCTTCAAAAGATCACCCTTATCTAAAATACACATGCGAGCTCGGACTGCCGTTGGGCATAGGGGCACCAGTTTAATAATACTGTATAGGGCACCATAAATCCTAAGGACAGCCCTCCACACCTGACAGCCCTTACTTGAGAGAGAAGTATCTCCCTACCTCCTCTCTCCTGGGCCTCCTTTTTTTGAAGGTGTTCTCCTTTTTCGGTGTAGTCTTCCCTAATCCTTTCACAGCTGTGGTCACTAATGGTAATCAAGCCATCAGGTCAGGATCAGCAGGGGGATAGCTGCTACATCATTGGTGAGGCTGATCCTGACTCCCCTTAAAGGGTCAGCCAGCCTGTGACAGTTGGTTACAATCATAATACATATCAAGATGATATTTCAACATTATTAAACTTCAGTAGTCAAACTTCTTGTTGTAATATTGTTGGAATTCTGTACCAAAAATTAAAAATTCAGTGCCAAAAAAATAAAAATTCTGCGCACAATATTTTAAAATTCTGCAAATTTTATTTGTCAATAAATAAATGTGGAGGCTCCAGCATGGCAGTGGGAAGCACAGGTCACTGGCTCCACAGAGTTGGGAGATCACCCTGCAACCCCCTCTCCCCCCGGGGAGGGGGGAGACATAGACTCAGTGATGAGGCTGCCCCTGACGCAGCATAAGTGCTGGGTCTTCCCCAGAAACACCCCGGAGCCCTGACCCTCTGCACCTGAAGCACCAGGTGTGGGCAGGCAGGCTCAGCCCAGCAGGCTCCAGGTGTAGGGTGAGAGGGTTCTGTGTGGGGCAGTCTGGGTGTGGGAAGCTCTGTGGGGGGTGCGGGGCAATTGGACTCTGCAGGGGGGGTCCATGTGAGGGTAGTTGGGTTTCAGCAGAGCGGGGAGGGGGTCTGGATGCCGGGGGAAGGGGCTCGGCAATGCTCCAGATGCAGGGGGAATAGGGCTTGGCGGGGAGGGCCAGGTACAGAGGGGTGGGGCTCAGTGGGGATGTCTGGGTATGGGAGCATCCGAAGGCACAGGGGCTGAGTGGATGGGGGAGCATCTCCTATATAGTGACCCTTCTCCCCAGTACTGAGGAGCAATTGAAACAGAAGTGGGATGGCATGTGGAGCCAGGGGAGGCTTCTGGGGGTGGCTCTAACCTGGCCCTGGCCGCTCTGTGCACTCCTCCCCCAGCCCAGCTGGGACTAGCAGCTGAGTCTGGTGCAGGGTAGGAGTCACCAGCTGGGGCGATCCCCAACCGTGGGGAGGGCCAGGTGTGGGGTGAACAGCTCAGTGGGGGGGGGATCCAGAAGCATGGGGGTTGGGTGGACAGGGAGTGGGTCTAACCCAGCACTGGCCGGGGCATCCCTCCATCCCCCAAGTAGGTATTTACCTCTCCGTCGGCTGCTCCGGGTGCTTGAAACCATGCGCCCGTGCTGCTGGGCAGGGCACGTAACCACTCTTGCAGCTTCCCTTTGCTTCCCATCAGAAAGTCATTTTTTTCCAGGGAAGCAAAGAAATCTGCGAATTCTGTGCAGGAGCAGCGGCACAGAATTGCCACTGGAGTAAAATGAGAGACAATAGGTAGGGTGGAGATAAGCAGAGACATGAAAGGTCTTGAAAGTGAAGAAAGTAGCTTATATTGAATGCCATAGAGAAGGGTGAGCCAGTGGAGGGATGCAGAGAGATGGGTGGTATGGTCAAAGTGACAGGATAAGAAAATTACGTTTGCAGCAGCATTCTGAATGGCTGGGAATGGGACATTGTTGCATTTGTCAAGTCCAGAGAAAAGGATGTTGCAGTAATTGAAACGTGACATAAGGAGAGTCTGGATGAGAGTTTTAGCTGTGTGGATGGATTCATAGATTCCAAGGCCAAAAGGTACAATTATCTAGTCTGACCATCTGTATGACACAGGCCATAGAACTTCCCCAGAATAATTCCTAGACCTAGATTATATCTTTTAGAAAAACATCCAGTCTTGATTTAAAAACTGCCAGTGATGGAAAATCCATCACACCCTTGGGGCATTGTCCTAAATGGTTAATTACTCACTGTTAAAAATTTACCCCTTGTTTCCAGTCTGAATTTGTCTAGCTTCCGGTTAAAGCAATTGGATCATGCTACAGCTTTCTCTGCTAGATTAAAGAGCCCATTATCAAATATTTGTGTCCCATATAGGTACTTATAGCCCAGAAGGCGGCACTTCTAGAGTAGACCTGAAAGGTAAATCTGTGTTATCACCATATAGATGGTGGTTTTATTTGCGTCTGGAGAGTCAGCATTTTCCGGGGCAGGGAGAAACCCCACTTTCCAACTTCTGTTTTGTGACACCTCTTAACTATCTATCACCATGAATGTGGTATTCTAGGTGTGTTTCCAGACCTATTGTGGCGACTCTCTATTACTAGATGTGACTGACCAGTATCTCAAAATCATCTCTCAGTCATTTGAAACAGAAGGCATTGATGTGTTAGCCATGAAACTCCAGAGCTATGATGGAGACTAGTTCTTATCCAAATGGACAGAATATGACTGAAAATTACAGTATAACTATGTGATGGAGGCTGACATCATGGGCTAGTTGGATCATAATTATTACATATACAAGACAGGATCAAGTTGTTTGTGCTCCGAATCTGTAGATCATTTGTATAAACAAGTCAAATTTTGTTCTGTGGTACTGCTGTAGGTCTGGAATAACTCCAGTGACATTAATGTGGATTTACATCAGTGTGACTTTGAGCAAATTTGGTCTAACATTTTCTTGAAAAGCAAGATACAACACTGTTAGCTACATTTACAAACAGCAATATTTTAAAATATTAATTTATAGCATTGCTTTTCTTACTAGGAAAATTCACAGTGATGTAAAGAAAACAGAGGTTCAGCAAAATACAAAATCAAAATCTGTGTAGCTCTTTTTGGTAGTTTTAAAGAAAAAATATTATAAAAATATTATAAAAATCTTGGAAATTTTTATCATTTTATTAAAATGTTTAAGACCATAATAAACAGGCAAAACCAAAGATTTGGAATGTTGGGTGTCGTAAGTCAAACATGGGATTAACTGGTGTTCATGTTAGTTTGAGTAATCAGTTTTAACCCCCATTTCTTCTTGTAAAATTGAACAAAAGATACAGTATTAGGAAATGTAGCAATATCTAGGTTGTAAAAAATGCCCCAAATGTTTTCTGTTAAATACAATGAGAAAACTCGCTAAAATGTGTTTATAGTAGAAGTTCTTATTTTAGGTTGAATTTTAACTAAACTTATTTGTAAATAGTAGGAGTTAAGCTATGTAACATTGAAACATCTTGTGTATTCTACACCTTGCAGCTGTAAAACTCCTTAAAGGCGCTGACCACTGGAAAGACCAGACCTTCTTCCTCAGTCAGATTTCACAAGATGCTTTGAGGAGAACCATTTTTCCTTTAGGAGGATTGACAAAAGATTTTGTAAAGAAGATAGCAGCAGAACATGGATTTCATCATGTGCTAAAGAGAAAAGAGGCATGGTAACACTTATTAAACTTTTGATTTATATTTATCTCTAAACCAGAGGTCCCCAATGTGGTGCCTGCGGGCACCATGGCGCCTGCCGGGGCATTTTTGTGCACCCGCAGGACACTCCGCTGCCGAAATGCCGCCGAGAAGCGCTGCCATTTTCCGGCAGCATTTTGGTGGCAACGCTTATTACCGCTGCCACTTCTCGGCGGCGGGGTGTCTGGTACCCGCCACAGTCTTCTGGGAATAGCAATACGCTATTCCCACAAGAAAGTTTGGGGTCCACTGCTCTAAACCATTCTTTTTCTGATTTATATGTTATTATAAACATTAATACTTGTTAGGTAAACTTTAAATATAGTCATAGTTTTTTTAATTACATTGCATCAAATTAAGTCAAATTACTTCTGAGTAACATAATAAAATATATTTGGACTGTAAATTGAGTTTTGCATTGTTTACGCAGTTGTTTCTACCTGTCCCAAAGTACTGTTAAGTGTGTTTAGGCTGGATATTTTAATTTTTGGTTTTGTTTTGTTTAAAAAACTCCTCTACCATTGTAGCTCTGAGGAGCTGAGGTGAGGGATGTGGCCTGTTTCCAACCAGCACAAGTCACAGAGATAGCCAATGATTTATATTTCACCATGGTTCTCTGTATCTCTAATTTACTATGGTTGGTTGCAGGATGCATTGATATAGATTGTTTTTTCTTAGGTCACTTTTTTCACAAGACAAGTTCTGTTTCCATAGCTAAGGAACTAATGCTTTATGGTGTGATATTTTGGAGTATGAATGTAAGCAGCTGCTATGTTCCTGATTATGTTCCTTCTTGCTTTTAGTACTTGTACTTATCTTTATAGCAAGAAGTTTTTTACTATGCTGTTGTCTGAGGACTGTATTATAGGGTTTTTAGGTGATGTAGTTTCAGGAAGAAAGAAGAACAAATCTGCAGAGGTGCTTAAGCATTGCAGTGATAAGTGTGGAAGTAATTTTCCACCCTGGCCAACAAAACAGCTAGGGCTTCTCCTGCCGACAGGATTAGACAGCAGTTGAGCAGGAGTTTTGTGGATCAGAGTGGAGTCGAAATGTGGTACTTAAGTACCTAAATCTGAGGTTCAGGTGCCTAAGAACCTTTGTGTATCTAGGCTTCAGTGACTTGTCTGTGTGTTAGTATTGTATCATAAGGTAAAGGACAGGTCACTTTTTTAAAATATACATGCAACACAGTCATCAAGATGTGTTCATGTCTTACTGAGTAACCATGTGATCTTATTGTCACCCGTGTCTTTCTCCTCTTTCCCGTGCTTATGATTTTTACTTGTATTGAATTTAGTTTGTGTGCTCTTTGAGGCAGCGATCTTTATATTCATTTTGTGAGGCTCCTAGCATATTTCTAGGTGCAAGGGAGGGTAAATCTTTGTTGTACTGATAATGAATGTTTTGACGTTAGTATTTTAAAATGTTTCATTCTGCTTTTTTATAGTGTGCGTTCATTTTATTCTTTTTTTTTTTTTAAGAGTATGGGAATCTGTTTTATTGGTGAAAGAAATTTTGAAAACTTCATTCTTGAGGCAAGTAGCATTAGATTTGGGGAATTTATAAACTTCTGTTCTGATTTCCCTAGTAATTTGTAATGTGGCCTGGGGAAAGATCTTTTATGTAACTATTTTTCTTTCTTGTAGTATTTACAACCTCGTCCAGGTAACTTTGTTTCCATTGAAGATAACAAGGTGATAGGAACACACAAAGGTAAGCAGCTGCCTTTCCTAGCTAATTGATTTTAAATAAACCGTTTGTGTAATATATAACAATGCTTTTTTTTTTTTTTTTTTTTTTGGGAAAGACTAGTTCTGTAAAATTCCAAAGATCTACAATCCCATTCTGTTTTGGTATGCCTAATGAATCATAGAAGATCCATTAACCCTGTAACTATGGCTTTGGTCTATCTCTAGTTTTTATATTAGTTTTATATCACAATAAAAAGAAAAACCATAATTATTGCCTAGCACCAGTGATACTTCAGATTACTTTGTTGCCACTAGGTAGGTCATCATTAATTTTATGCTAAGGGAACATTGTCAATTTGATTTATTTTTTTAAATGACTAAGTTTCAATTCCATTTTCTGATAGAGCGCCCTTTAAATGTCCAGAAATTTTAAATTCCTTTAAATATAAGTTAATACAGGTTCTTTTGGGCAGTTAGAGAACACCAGCACCAGATATGCCCAAGTTCACCTCCTCTTTCCCCTCCTTCCTCTCTGTGAACATCTGCCTGTTGCCTCTTCACTTTCAGACTCTGTTACTGATAAACACCCTTCCAAGGCTTGCAAAAGAGCCTACACCGAAGATCCCACAAGCCAGTGCATGAAAATCTGATGTCAAGTTAGTGAATATAATAGGAAGTGAAACTGACTCATTAAAACTGTGAAACTGACAAGACACATTTATCAAATTCACAAACTAAACAAGCTGAAATACTGATGTTTTTCTCTAATCTAGTTCAATTATAGTAGTCTTTGGGGTATTTGTCACAACAGCAGGTACAGACTTTTAGGATAAAAACTTTTTCAAGTTTATGGGGTGTCTCTAACTTTTGCTCAGTGGTATACTTAACCTTTTGAGGAGAGGGATTTATGCATTTGAAAGATTTTGATTTCTGCAGCTAAAGAGTTAAGGGGTGTTAGCTGTGTTAAATTTTCATATTTCTTTAGGTTGTTTCCTGTATACAATAGGCCAGAGGGCCAAGCTAAGCGGCCTCAGTGAAGCTTGGTTTGTTGTTGAGAAAGATACAACCTCAGGAGATATCTTTGTGGTAAGTTTATTTACACTGATACTGTGTGTGATTAATGTAGGCATTGCATGATTCCCACTGAAAAGAATGTGATTCTAATCTATGTAGAAGTCTTGGCTTTTCCATTTAAAAGAGAAACAAAAGCTGCCAACTGATACAGCATTAATAGGTTTTATACATCCTGTCCAAAAATTTGGCATCTGATTAGTAGACAGTTGTTAGAGATTTTAGCTTGAAGTATGTTCCAAACTATAGGCAATCAAGCTCCAGTGTACTACTCCAAAACACAGGTCGTTTTTCATATAGCCATTGTGGCACAATACATAATACTTTATCTAAAACATTTCATTTATTATATTGGTATAGCAAGTTGCTAGAAAATGAAGTATTGAACACTAATACAATTTCACCTCTCTGTGAAAACAGACAAGATACAGCTCTGTAAATAATTTCTGCCTTACTGACAAGTCAACATGTAGCATTCTCCAGCATTCTGAAGCACCCTAACATCACTAATGTTTTGTGCAATGTTTGGTTATCTAATTGGCTAGTGATGTTATTTTTCTTGCTCTGAAGTGTTTCATTGTAGCAGATGTGTTTTCTTGAGACAGCACCATAAACCAAAAAGGGGATGAAGAGAGAAATGAGCATAAGAGAATTATTTCATGCCTTAGACACTGATGTAAGAACCTCCTCTTGGTTGCAGCTTGTATGCCAGACTACTCAGTTTTGTGGTGTTCTCCCTTATGCCACTGGCAGAACGACAAAATAGTAACTTGAGAAGCACTTCCAGTGGCATGTATTTTTAACTCTTTATGCTTTACCTACTTCTCAAAAATTCCTTCCAGAGGTAGTGTGTCACATGAATTGGCATTTGTCTTCCATCACCCAATGCTATTTAATCAATAGAATAGCATAGATTTAAAGTCCAAACATCTTTGGTGTCTTATGATTGGTAATGACAGTTGGGAGCTTGTTACATTACAGCATTCAAAAGTATATTAGTCACTTTTTTACAACAAATGGTAAGACATGGTCCATGCCCCTAGAAGGCTTACAGTCTGTTAAATATGATTTGATAAGTGAGGGTAAATCAATAGAGTGGGGAATGGGTGAATAAGGACAAGGGAACAATAACAAATCACATTTCCTCATTATAAGCATGTGCACATCTTGATTTCTCAATTCCTTTTTTTTTTTAATATCTATCTATTTTTTAAATGGATATCAAGGAAGAAGAGAATCTTAGAAAGGGATTTGGATGAAGAAAAGATAGTGGAATTGTTGGATCAAGATAACGAGGACAATACTGCATAAGGGTCAGCATGGAGAAAGGGCTGGCAAGGATTGTGGGAGAAATGCACAAATGATCTGGCATAACTGTGGCGGTGAAGGAAGCACGACGCTGAATAATAATTCATACTTGCTATGGCATATTTTTTTCATGAAAGATTTAAGGAAGCTGGTTAGAATCTAACATCTACTTGCTTTACTAGTTGATTAGCTTTTATTTTGTTATGCCTTGATGTTTTCCTGAAATCTATGTTTTCATTCACAGCAGTTATGTAATATCTGGCATAAACATTGGTATTAAACAAAAATGTTGTACTTTAAGGCACCATCTACAGATCACCCTGCACTGTATAGAGACCTACTGCGGACAAACCGTGTGCATTGGATTGCAGAGGAACCTCCTGCTGAGCTAATTAGGGACAAAATGATGGAGTGTACTTTCAGGTTTCAGCATCAGATGGCACTAGGTGATCAAACTTTGTACATTTAAATCTATTCAAATTCTGATCTGGGTGATACATTGAAATAGGGTCTAATATAATTTCCCAAAAGTAGATAAAAATGTTTGTGCTAATGATGCTTTTCCATTTTTTAAAGACTTAAAAAGCATTATTTTTGGAGACATCTTCACTCATTAGACTTGTTTCAGCCAGTGAAAAACTAGTTAATTGATTTGTGACTATAAGGGTGAGCTAGCTGGCTGTTTAACAACTTTCTCTTTTAGTGCCTTGCACGTTAACTCTAAACCAAGATGGGACAGTGTGGGTGACACTAGTCAAGCCAATAAGAGCTCTTACACCAGGGCAAGTAAGTGTTGCCAGAATTGATTCTTTTAATTTCTATTTACTAGCATCCTGCATAACTTCAGTTAGAAGAACTTCAGAAAGTTCATCCACCCAGTTTTAAAGAACTGTTGTTTCAGGCTATCTAAATCAGCGGTGGGGAAACTTTTTGGCCCTAGGGACACATCAGGTACAGAAATTATATGGAGGGCCGGGTAGGGAAGGCTGGGGGAGGCTATGCCTCCCCAAACAGTGAGGCGTGGCCTGGCCCCCGCCCCATTCCAGCCCCCCCGGAACTGCCCCCCCGGAACTCCCACCCCTATCCAACCCCCCCCGCTCCGCACCCCTGACTGCCCTCCAGGACTCCTGCATCCCATCCAAACACCCCTTCTCTCTGCCTCCTGACAATCCCCCCGGGACGCCCGTCCCCTATCCAATCCCCCCTGGACCCACCCCCATCCAACCCTCCCTGCTCTGCCCACCCCACATTACCTATGGGGTGGGGGAAAAGGGGGCTCAGTCCTTTCCCTGTACGTTTTCCCTGCTCATTTGGCTGCTCTCCCTGGCAGTTGGGCAGGGCTTGCTCCCTGTCTGGGCTTGGCTGCTGGGGACAGGGGCCAAGCATGCTGGAGGTGGAGGGGGGCCCTGGTTTGCTCTGCCCCTGTTCCTGGCAGCAGGGCCCAGGCCCCTTGACCACCCCCCTGCAAGCCCCCCTCCTCCTCGCCTGCCCCGGAACTCTCCCTGACCGTGCCGCCCGGCTGGTGCTGCAGCCACACTGCCCGGGTGCTGGGGGAATTGTGACTGGGAGGGAGGGAGGGAGGGGAGCTGAAGGGGAGGGGCTAGGGGCTAGCCTCCACCCCTCTCACCACACTGCCGCGGAGTTGGGCTGGCTCCTCTGCAAGCCTGTCCTGACCCCGCAGGAGCTCAGGGGCCAGAGGGAAGGGTCCTGCGGGCCGTAGTTTGCCCCCCTCTGATCTAAATCATCACTCAGTTATTTTACTAACATTCAGAAAGTTTTCTCCAAAAACCAAAATGAAAGAAACTTGATTTAGAAACTTTGGGCCTCTCTAAAGCCCATTGCAATACATGTAAATATTCCCTCGGATGTTAGTGGACTTCGGATCAGACCCTGTATGCAGAAACTGAATCTGTTATGGGTCTAAATACATACATGAATTGAACCAGGAGTTTGGTTAATAATTTGCTTATTAGAAACTTTGTGATACTGACTTTCATATTTAATATTTGACTCGGGGAGTACTATTGGTTTTTTGAATGTCCAGAAGGTTATCTGCTTCTGACAGATTCACATGTCCCAGCATAAAAGTGAAAAGAATAATTACATAGTGGTATGTAACATAACAGCCTTTCACATTCAGTACCACACCATAGAATGTATAACTCAGCCTTTTGAAGAGGCTCCTGTGAAAATGATACACTCTACTTACATGACTATCAGCCCCTTATTGAAAAGCTTTTCAAACAAAAAGTGTTACATAATAACTAAAGAGAGATTCCATCAACAAGAAAAATAATTAAAATAACTATCTTACCACTGATTTCTCATGTAATATTGTAAAATTTCATGATGGAATTTCCATAACATTTTATATTTATACTCGCATGAGTCAACAGTTCTAACTATTCATTCTCTTTACACTCCCATTTTATGTAATGTGGTCAGAGCAAATACAAGGGAATAAATTTAATGTTATCTTGAGTATTCAGGGTGATCTCCCTTCTTATCTGTCAGTCTCTCAGCATGCCACTTTGCCAGTGCTCTAAAGACTGTCGCTGTGTTTGTCTTCTAGTTTGCTGTGTTCTACAAGGGTGACGAGTGCCTTGGCAGTGGAAAAATCATGAGGCTGGGCCCATCAGTGTACACCTTGCAACAGGGCAAAAGCAGAGAGCAGGATCCAAGGTGTGTGTTAGCAGAGGAGACCAAGAAGTTAGAACCAGCAACGTAACTCTTGCACTTTTCTTGATTGAAAGACTTTGGGGAAACTGGAGCCTTAAAATAATGAGAGCAACAACACACACACACACGTATTCTCTGACAAACTATGACTTTTAAAGGGTGAATTATGACAGTCCTGTCCTTGTATTTGATTGATGGTACCTGAGAGGGTTTTTGAACAAAAAACAGTTTTGATATGGTTTCATGAAAATAGGTCAGTAACAGAAACATAGTATACAAAAAGATGGGCATGACTGGATGAGACCCATCCTGGCAGTTTCAAGATCAGCACTTTCATGTTTTCAGAACTGAGTTAACTGTAAACCAAGTATTTAAAGTCAGAGTCTTTCTAATATAAATACACTGTTTATGTACTACTCTGTTCTATAAATTTATGAAAGTCTCTACAGCTTGAAAAAGCTGCTTTTCCCTCTTCGTTTCTTGTGCTATGAATCAGCCTTGTGGTTGAGAACTCGTTATTAATGAATTTTCAATATGTAATAAAACAATTAATTTCCTAAAATTGCTCTGTTACAGCATCAGCATATAAAATTATTTTAAAAATGCCCAAAACACTAAACTTCTCTTCTAGGCACAACTGAAAGTATTTTTTAAAAGCTGTCTTTCGTTAAAATGCATACATGATTTTTGTTAAATGTGTGTGCATGTGGACTTTGGGAGAAGGATGTGTTATCTCTTCATGCAAACTGGTGAAGTTGAATATAACTGTGAGCAACAGGTATTTATTTTTCACTTGCAATAAATTTTACAACATGTATTTTACACTTGTTTGAATCTTATGCTGCTAGTAGTTACGGTTTAAGATTTTACTATCATTTAGGTTTTGAAATCTAGTGATTTGAAAGTAAATGTTTTGATACATCTAACAATCTCTTATAAAACTGAGTAATGGTATGCCATTTTACTGTAGTTTAAATAATTTTGTAAACTAATCAGGGCAGGGACTGTGGATTGTGTCCTTGGAGCACTGAGAGTGCATTGTCAGGGTGTAAATAACACCAAATTCATATTTACTTGTTTGTTATATTAAAGCTTGTTATACGGGTAACTTTTGGGGAAGGAGGGCTGGCATTCGTGGAAATAGACCAGATACTAAATCATTGTGGTGTGATACTATATGGGAGGTGTCAGGGTCCCTCCCTCCCCTCCCCCCCACTCTGAACTCTGGGCTACAGCTGTGGGGACCCGCATGAAATATCCCCTAAGCTTATATTCTACCAGCTTTGGTTAAAACTTCCCCAAGATACAAATTCCTTTCCTTGCCCTTGGACGGTATTGCTGCCACCACCAAGTGATTTACACAAAAATTCAGGGAAGGGTCACTTGAAATCCCTATCCCCACAAAATATCCCCCCAAGTCCCTTCACCCCCTTTCCTGAGGAGGCTTGAGAATAATATACCAACCAATTGCCTTAGCAATATGAGCACAGACCAGACCCTTTGTCTTCAGGACACTGAAATCAATCAGGTTCTTAAAAGAAGAACTTCATTTATAAAGAAAAAAATAAAAGAATCACACCTGCAAAATCAGGCTGGAAGGTAACTTTACAGGGTAATAAAAAAATTTAAAACACAGAGGATTCCTCTTTGGGCTCAGCTTCACAGTTACAAAAACAGAAATAAAACTACCTCTGTAGTATAGGAAAATTCACAAGCCAAAACAAAAGATAACCTAACACATTTCCTTGCCTTACTTACAATTTCTGTGCTTTTAAATGGATTATTCCAGGTATATTTTCAGGAGATATTGTACCTGCTTGGCTTCTCCTTCCATCCGGAGAGGGAACAACACACACAACAACAAACAAATCCTCCCCGCCCAAGATTTGAAAGTATCTTCTTTCCTTATTGGTCCTTCTGGTCAGGTGCCAGCTAGGTTATTTGAACAGCTTAACCCCTTACAGTTAAAGTAATCCAGTACAGCTGCCAAGGAGGGATTTTATGCGACTGCATACATAAAGGTTGCTACCCTTCTCCCTATATTTATGACAGGAGGATATTATGAAATGTGTTTATTATTTAAAACAAAAAACCTCCCAAGACTTTTGATACTGTGAATTGGAGCAAGCCACTGCATCCTGAAGACCTCCTCAGATAGCTATATAGCTCCTTTATTACAAGTCTTAACAAAAGCCAAGTCCTGTAGTTAACATTACTGTATAAATTAACTATCATTAACACACAGCTGCACGGAAGTAAGACTTTTTTCAAATGGCTGTAGAAGTCTGATGGGTATAGAATTCTGTCTTTATCCAGTTAAGGAGAGAGTCTAGAAAGCTGTACCACAAATAGATTTCATCAAATGTAAAAGTTAATTACATGTAACCATGTTGTCTCCCCCCTCCTACACACACCTCCCTTTCTATATCCTGATTGCCAGTTTAAGAGCTGCTATTCTCTGCTCAGAGTAACAAAGGAAAATAAAGTTCTGTCTTTTTCTCCAAAGAGGGGAAATAAATGAACAGAAAACTCTCCTTTGAACTGCTACTTGCCAGTCTGTGGATTTGCTGAGAACACTTGTGTGAAGCAAACAAACCACCCTTCCTGTAAGAAATCTGTACCACTTGTCAGAAATATCAGTTGTCCTGTATGGGGAAAAAAAAACAAAGTACAGCCACTTATGATCGGTGTGTAAGGCACATCAGGATAAGTTCAGTGGGGGAAAGTGTTTTTCTTTGGCTATCCAGATAAGAATGTATTATAATGTTTTCTTTTGATTTTGTGGCTGTGTTATTCCTCCTTACAGTTGTTGATTCCTATTATTTTGATAATGTTATTCCAGTAATGAATCCAGGTAATGATTTTTATGGTTTTTCTTCATCTTAACCCCTTTATTCCTGAAATCGTAACTCTGCCAAATATGGAAATACTATAAAGAGGCTAATGGTCCATTTTTTTTCTAACTTGTTTTATCCAGTAAATGTGAAATACACAATAAAATCTATTTTTATTAATTTTTTGTTTTACTGGTGTGATTTACTACTGCTTCACCTGGAAACGCATTAGCTCCACTTGCTCTGGATCACAGGTGTTTGATATTTTATACTTGATTAATAGAAAGTACTTAACCTGAAGAGGACAAGTGGAAAGAATTCAGGCTGAAGGGGGACATTCATTTCCATTTAAAAATAACTATTCTTTATTGTATTGAAACATGCTCGTCTCTTGGGAGGTGCTTTCTCAACTAATGAAACTACTTCGTAGGCTTCCATTTTTATTTGGTGAGCATGTACTATAAATTAGATGCAGAAAATACAGCACTTTTTATTGAAGGCCATTCTAATTATCTTCAGCTGTTTGCTCCTTCAGAGTTACTTTTTATTACTGGGGATTTTGAGTGCACCAAGGAAAGCTGGGTTTTTTTGTTTTGTTTTTTTTTCCTTGCGGAGTTATTTTCTCTCTCTATCTCTCTCTCAATCTGGCCCAATAACTGTTTTTGGGCCAGAGAGATAAGGGGAATGACTGTGTAGTCCAGTGATTAGGGTACCCACTTGGGAGATGAGGCCCCAACTCCAGTCCTCCTGCTCCAATCTCTCACTCATTATTTATCAAGAGCGCAGCAGCTTTAACAGGAGATATTGGGGGAGCCCACCTTAGAATATCCCATAGCTCAGTGATTAGAGCCTACACCTAAGAGGCGTTAAGCCCCTGTTCAAATCGTTCCTGCCTCTGAGGCAGAGAGGGCTGAATTGAACCTGGGTCTCCCATGTCCCTGATGAGTGCTCTAAACACTGGCCTAAAAGTTATAAGATGGGTGGTGACAGCACCGCCTCTTCCTCCAGCCAGATTTTGAGTGGGACAGATCCAGTAGGGAGCCTCTGAGCATGCCTCTGAGATTGGGCCCTGCATGTGACTTAGGTAGCCAAACATCTGTCTCTCCCTGGTTCATGAATTGCTGTGGGACCTAGGCAGAATATAGGCACCTGGATGCCTAGACTGAGGCAGCAGTGTGCATGCTCATAGGCAGGAATGTAGGGATGATGGGAACTTCTTACTCTAAAACTTAGGCACTGGATGAGTTTAGACACCTACAGGATTCAGCAGGAGTTTTGTTGATCATAGTGGAGCCAAAATTGGGATTTACCGTGTCCAAGTGTGAGGTTTAGGCACCTAAGCACCTTTGTAGACTCAACCCTTAGTTTTTACAAGTAATCGTGTCAATGACCGTGAACCAATTCTGCCAAACATGGTTTAATTAGATGTTACTCATACCATAAAGTTGTCAAATTATGTCTTGCATCAATTCTTTAGGAAAGCATATCCATCTAATGTGCCACAGTCATGTTTTGTCCCCTGTTGAATGTAATTACCCTTGTCTGCCTTTCATTTGGTGATTTAAAAAAATTCATTCCCAGACATTCATGTTGCTTTAAGGGACATAAATGGAATAACGAAGACCAGTTGTGAAGAATTGGGCTCCTTGTAAGATAGAACAATATTACTGAATTTCTGTTGTACTATTTTTACACACCAGAATGTTTCTGTCCAGGGAAGCTCCTTTTTAACACTCTTCCCCCGATATTGAACTTTTAAAGAGTATGAGAACTGTATGCCAACTGTGTCTTTGCTCCTTTCTCCAATAAATGTCAATACCTACCCTATTTCCTCACAGGAGAACAAAGGAGGTCTACACTACAAAGTTAGGTCGACACATGCTGCGTTAGGTCAATTTAATAATGTATGTATCTACACTACCGAGTCCCTTCCGCCGACCTAAAGGGCTGGTAAAGATGACTTCTGTATTCCACCTCTGTGAGAGGCGTAGCGCTTCAGTCAATGTCCACACATCAACATGGGGATAGTGTAGACACTGCGCTGTGTAATTTGAATGAATTGGCCTCCAGGAGGTTTTCCACAGTGCTCCACTGTGACCACTCTGGAGAGCACTTTCAACTCCACTGCACGTCAGGCAGGTACACAGGGAACAGCCGCCCCATTGTTAAAGCCCTGGGAACTTATGAATTTTCATGTCCTGTTTGATCAGCGTGGAGAGCTCATCCACAGCTGACAATGGATGCTTAAGCCGCAAATGCGCTCCAGCATGGAACACACAGGATGCAGTGGATCTTATTGCTGTGTGGGGAGAAGAGTCTGTGCAGGCAGAGCTCCGATCCAGCAGAAGAAACACTAACATCTATGCGAAAATCGCGCAGAGCTTGGGGGAGAAGGGCTACACCAGGGACACACACCAGTGCAATGTGAAAATAAAGGAGCTTCAGCAAGCATACCAGATGACAAGGGAGGTGAACAGTTGCTCTGGATTTGAGCCACAGACAATCCGCTTCTATGAGGAGCTGCATGCGATTCTAGGTAGTGACCCCACCACTACGCAAAACGCTCCATGGATACCTCCCAGGAACCTTGGGTGACCTCGGGCATCAACGAGGAGGACATTGTTAAGGAGGAGGAGGAGGAGAATGCATCGCACGCAAGCAGAAGATCCATTATCCTTGACAGCCAAGAACTTTTTTTTAACTCCGGAGCCCATCCCCTCACAGGACCAATTGTCGGCAGAGCGTGATGCTGGGGAAGGCACCTCTGGTGAGTACATGTTTTCAATCAAACTGTAAGGGTCATATATTATTTTTAATGTTGAATCTGAATAAAAAATTGGGATAGAAGTTATCAGCAACCACTCCAGCTACGCAGAGGGTACTCGCCAAAAAAGACTTTATATGCCCAGGAATGGCCTGCGAATCTCTAGGAAGCTTTCATGGAGGTACTTTGCAATCCTTTGCAGAAGGCTTCTGGGAAGGCCTGCCTTATTTCATCCACCACGGTAGGACACTTTCCCACAACACTCCAGTATTAACTCTTCTGGCATCATTGCGACAAACAGCACTACAGTATAAGGACCAGGTCTGTACCCAGATGCTTGCAGCATCTGCTCCCTTTCCGCCTCTGTTACCCTCAGGAGAGTGATATCACATATGGTCACCTAGGGGAAATGGGGGAAGGCTTAAATACTAGCCCTTAAACTGCAAGCAATTAGATAAGTAATCCACCTCTGTTTTGGTGAATTCTGGGTCACACAACCACACTTTCTTCTTTGAGTGGTGTCCCTGTAGATGGTCCACTTTATGTGTCATTGCACTCCTGCACTTGTAGCTGAAGATTTAAGGTGGCAGTCCCCGTCTCACACTGCTTTAGGCAGATAACTAGCGCTGTGCAACCTGCCCTCCCCCACACTTCCTTCTCTGCTGCCATTGGTTCAAGTCAGAGTACTCAGCAGCGCCACACAGCTAGAAATAAGCCCTTCTTCCTTTAGCAGTAGTTCTCAGTTCTTAGAATATTAGCGACTTTTTCCTTCCTACTTTGTCCCCATTCCTTCAAAAAAAAATTTTTTTTTCTCCTCATAGGACCTTGTTTCCATTATCCCCAATCGCAGCAGCATCTGTGTCTCCACTGAAGAGAGATGCTCCCTCAGGGGCATGCCTGGTATCTCAGGCTTTAAACGCTGCACTACCTGATGCCTTTCAATCCCTCTCTCAGACGGACACTCTAAGTGCATCCGCTGCCTTGGCGAGGGACACATGCCACAAAAGTGCTCGCACTGCCACAACTTGAAAGCCCACACTGGAAAAGCCACCGATGTACAGCTAAAGCGTCTCCTTGTGGAGAAGTCTCTTTGCCTGGCATCTGAGCCTGAGGTACGAACCCCTCCCTGCCAAATGCTGACTGCTGCCTCAGATAAAGGCTCCTCTTTCAGAGGCGAAGAGCCTGAACAACATAGCAAGAAGGCAAAGAAACGGGGCTCCACGTCCCTGTCTCCGGAGTTGCTCAAGAAAAGGCGCTCCAATAGCAGCAGAAGACTCCTGGTACCGACTGCACCGGCCATACCAACAGCCGACAGACCAGGTCCCTCCAGTACCAACGGTAACAAGAAACCCAGAGTTCCTAAGCAGTCAAGCTCTGGCACAGGCGGCAAAGGGAAAGTGAAACCCCATGCTGCCGCACTGACAACAAACCAAGCATCGGTACTGAGCATCCCTGTTCTAATGCTGCTACCTACTGCTGGCACTATGTATTCCAGCCACACACCTGTTCCCATAAGCTCACTCCAGTACACAGTACTGAGTTCCCTCATTCCACTGGGACCGGGCACTTCACAGCAGTTCCTCTCTCATACAAACTTATCTATATCATTGGTACCCCAGTCTCCTCTCTTCAGCACCAACAGTACCACGGTACACACGGTACTTAGCCAACCCAACTGTCTACAGTTTTCACACACTTCTCTAGTGGGGAGGAGAATATAGGCCACTCTCCCCAGTTTTTCTCTCCTATGGCTACACCTGCTACATAGGCCCCACCAAGCATGGGTTTCCATGTAAACTTTACAAATCAAGCCTGGTACAGCCAAGCCTGGATGCCCATGATGCCCTTTCAACTGCAATGGCCATTCTGGCAGCCATGGGCTCCATATCCACAACAGAAACAACAGGGAGTAGTAGTACCCACCACTCTGCCCCTAACTGGGGCACCTCAGCCATCCATATTGTCATCCAAGGCACCTTCTGCCATCTCTGAACATGGGTCTGAAGGGCAGGAGCAATTCTCAGACCCAGACAAACCACCTGACATTCAATTGTCATCCTCATCGGATGACACGATTATGCCTTCACCTCCCACCACTGCAGACGATTTCATGCAATTTCAGGAACTTTACAAGAGAGTGGCCACTTCTCTAGACATCTCTCTGGAAGAGGTCCAGGAATCTTGCCACAAACTGGTGGACATACTATACACGTCCACTTCATCCAAACTCACCCTCCCCATGAATGAGGCAATTATGGACCCCGTGAAGTTGCTTTGGCAAACCCCAGCAGCAATTCCACCCACATGTAAAAGGTCTGATAAGAAATATTACATGCCTGCCAAAGGCACTGAATTCCTTTTCTCACACCCAACGCGGAATTCACTGGTTATTGACGCAGTGAACAAATAGGGTAAGCAACAGTATTGTAGGAACTCCCTGTATGATAAAGACTGGAAACGACTTGACCTATTCGGCTGTAAAGCATACTCAGCAGCGGCATTACAATTGAAAATTGCCAACTATGAGGCCCTATTGGCCAAATACAATCACAATAATTATGCAAGTCTCTCAGAATTTATAAACCTCAGCCTCCTGGTTCCATCTTTCCAGTTTCCCAAAGCCAGTACAGTCTACTGTAGAAGACTTACCCTTCGAGGGCACCAAACTCTTCATGAACAAAACAGACAAGTCAGTGCACATCTTGAAGGGCCTACAGGCCGCTTATTTTCATATATCTATCCATCCTTCACATCAGAATTTCTGCGGTTTACAATAGCACAGGACCACTTTCAGTACAAGGTTCTACTGATTGGCCTTTCTACTGCACCACGGGTATTTTTCAAAGTACTCACCATAGTAGCGGCCTACCTATGCGGAGAGGGAATAATGATATTCCCATACCTGGGCGACTGCCTCCTGAAAGCACCACGACTGCAGGCAGCCATAGATTCCACCCAATGTGGGATACATCCATTTACCTCCTTAGGACTTCAAATAAACTTACAAAAGTCCACACTAACACCTGTCCAACGTCTGGAATTCATTGGAGCGGATCTCGATTCCCTCGAAGCAATTGCCTCCCTCCCAACAAAACACTTTCTGACTCTAAGCACCTTAAACTTATCAGTGCGGAACAGCCCACAGGAACTTGCCAGAACTTGCTTACAACTACTAGGCCACATGGTGGCCACAACCTTCGCCGTCCAACATGCAAGGCTACACATGCACCTTCTGGCCTGGCTGCGCACAAATTATTCCCCCTGTCCCACCTCCCCCCACACGGCACAGCATAAACAAACTCCTCACCATGCCCAGTGCAGTCAAGGACTCTCTGCTATGGTGGACCAATCCAGAAAATGTTTGCAAAGGCTGCCATTTTTACAGAATCCACCAGCGCTCACCATCACCATGAATGCATCCCTTCTAGGTTGGGGGGCACATCTATAGGCATATTCTATTCAAGCCCGCTGGTCTCCGGCGGAGTCCCAGCTTCCTATCAACCTCCTGGAACTATGAGCAGTTTGAAATGGCTGTTCCCATTGCCTGCCGCTAATCCAAAACAAAATGCTACAGCTCCTCACAGACAATGTAGCCACTATGTTCTACATAGACAGACAAAGGGGAGCATGGTCACACTCCCTGTGTGCAGAAACTATGCACCTTTGGCAATGGTGCATCCAACAGAATGTCCATCTTATAGCTTCATACCTACCTGGCTGCCAGAACAACACAGCAGATGCCCTGAACAGGAAGTTTTACCAAGACCACAAATGGGAGCTGAACACACGGGTCATCTGAGATATTTTCCAGATGTGGAGGTTCGCAATGATAGACCTGTTTGCCACCACACACAACTCCAAATGCCCCCAGTTCTGCTCCAGAGCAGGACCCGGTCGACACTCTCTGGGCAGCGCCTTCCTCAAGTGGAATGCCCCGCTTCTGTACGCATTCCCCCCCCCTCCCTCTTAGCCCATGTACTTCACAAGATAAAACAAGATGGATCCAGAGTGATCCTCATAGCTCCCACATGGACACGACAAATATGGTACCCTTACCTTCTCCACATGTCGTTCTATCCCCCATACACGCTCCCACTTCTGCCTCAGCTTCTATCACAGGATGTTTTAGGAAAAACTTTTTCACTAGGAGGGTGGTGAAGCACTGGAATGGGTTACCTAGGGAGGTGGTGGAATCTCCTTCCTTAGAGGTTTTTAAGGTCAGGCTTAGTTGGGGATTGGCCCTGCTTTGAGCAGGGGGTTGGACTAGATGACCTCTTGAGGTCCCTTCCAACCCTGATATTCTATGATTCTGTGCAGGCTGCATCATTCATCCAGGTTCCCAAAAACTTCATCTTAAAGACTAGTTACTACATGGCTCTCAGGATCTGAAAGGACATGTTTCACCGGAATTCAAAAACGTATTATTAAACAGTCGTATGGCAACTACCCAACTCACACATGGACATAAGTGGAAACTATTCGAATTATGGTGTCACCGCAAATGGACTGCACCTGTGTCACCTTCTTTACCTCTTATATTAGACTATCTACTGGAACTTAAATGGGATTCTCCATGAGTTCCATCCACATACACCTGTCAGTCATCACAAAGTTGACAGATTCTCTGTTTTCACTCATCCCATCACTAAACACTTTCTAAAGGGCCTCTCCAACTCCTATCTGGAAGTGAGAAAACCCGCTCCACCATGGGACCTCCACCTAGTTCTCCACGTCCTCACTGGGCCCCCTTTCAAGCCCATGGCTACAAGCTCGTTACTACACCTCTCTATGAAGATTGCATTTCTGTTGGCCATCACATCTGCCAGACAGGTGGGAGAACTAGCTGCTCTCATGATGGACCCTCCCTATATTTTATCTTTAAAAAAGATTTGTGTATCTTAGAACCCACCCCAAGTTTCTGCCTAAGGTGGCTTCATCCTTCCACCTTAACCAACCTATATACGTACCTACATTTTTTCCAAAACCACATATAGACAGTAAACAATCCAGACTACATTCCCTGGACATCCACAGGGTTCTTACCTTTTATATCGATAGAACAAAATCTTTTCTCATGTCTCCAAAATTATTTGTCCATCCTGAACGATCGAAAGGACCCTCTATTTCCAAACAACACCTATCCAAGTGGATATCAGACTGTATCAAACTCTGTTAACTGCAGTATGAACAACAACCCCCTACAGGGATCTATACTCATTCTACTAGGAGTCTCTCAACCTCTCTAGGTTTTCTCAACAACATCCCTATTGTGGAAATCTGTAAGACCGCAACCTGGATCTCACTGCAGACTTTTACACAACACTATGAGTTACAACAACGTGCATCTTCTGATGCCCTGTTTGGTCACATAGTACTTTCATCTGTTACGACTTCAACTCCAAAGCCCCCCTCCTTCCTGAAATCACCTAAAGTGGACCACCCACAGGGACACCACTTGAAGAAGAAGAAGAGAAAGTTACTCACCTTGTGCAGTAACGGAGGTTCTTTGAGATGTGTGTTCCTGTGGGGGCTCCACTACCCTCCCTCCTCCTCCCCTCTGCTTCGGAGTTCTGTCAAACACAGTCTCTGCAGTAGAGAAGGGAGTGGGGGTGGATGGGTCACACAGCGCTGGTTAACTGCCTGAAGCAGCGCGAGACAGGGACTGTGCATGTGCCATCCAACCAGGCACTGCTACCTTAAATCTCCAGCTACAAGCGCAGGGGTGTAACGACACCTAAAGTGGAGCACCCACAGGGACACACATCTCAGAGAACCTCCATTACTGCACAAGGTGAGTAACTTTCTCTTCTCGAGCGTGCCCTGGTTGTGGTTGTAAGGGATCCCACGTATTGCAGCCAGAATTTTAAAAAGGGGGGCCGACACTTTTGTTCATCTCACTTCCATCCCAACCTTCTTTTGTAACAAACAAACTATTCGTGGGGCTTTACACTGGTGCCTGTCCTCAAGCACCATCCAGGTTGCTGTGGGAAAGGGGGTTGTCCTGAGGTTGCAACCACTGATCCCAAAGATGTCTTAACAAAAGCTGCAGCACAAGCTATCTCACCCATGCCTCGTGGTCTTACTCATCATGGCTGTAGCAGCAAACCAACTCTTGCAGTAGCCAGTGGTTCTGCTTAAGTCATGGCTGGCAGGGAAGTGCATTGAGGGGTGTTTCTTTTATAAAAAGATTTAACCTTGCACCAGAAACAGTGTATGCACTGTCAATACTAGCCTTGTGCCTTGTATTCTTTGCAGCTAAAACTTTGTCCATAGGCACATCCTCCATGCTGCGACAGAGACTTTCCCAGATTAGAAGGCAGAAAAAGAAGACTTGGGAGGACATGTTCAATGAGTTAATGAGTGCCTCTGAGAGTGACAAGACGGAGCTCAGTGAATGGAGGATTGCACTGTCGAAGAGCCTGCACAATGACCGGGAGGACAGAAGAGCATGCAGGGAACATGAGCATGACATGCAGGATGAGAGAGTGCAGATTATGAGGGAGCAAACAGACATGTTGGGGTGTCTGGTTGAGGTTCAAGAAAGGCAGCTGGACGCTAGAGTCCCCCTGCAGCTTCTGCTGGACCTCCTGCCATCTTCACCAAGTTCCCCATCCTCCTCTCCCAGACGTTCTAGGATGGGGGGAGTGGGGAGAGAGAGAGAGAGTCCAGTATCCCTTGCACTCAACTCCAGGGGAGGGTACAAGGACCAGAAGGCACCCATTCTCACACCTTTGATTTTATAGCAGTGCAATTGTAAGCAAGCTGTCCCTGTCTCTTTCCCGCCCCGCCCCCACCAACACCCCAGCCACCCCAGTGTTATCGGCCCTTTTGCCCCAGGTTATCTTACTTTTCTTTGCTCTGCCTGTGTTTGTGAGCATAATAAAAAAATTAATGGATTGAGGAGAAAAGGCTCTTTATTCATTCAGCACACAACAGTTGGGGGGGTGTAGTTTACAGGGGAGTACATACAATGAAGTGGACAGCTAGGTAAGGAACAACACATGTATGTATCACATTGCTGTAGGTCATTGAGTCAACTAGTTTTCAAAGCCTCATGGAGACGCAGCACGCCTCCATGTGCTCTTATTGCCCTGGTGTCTGACTTCTCAAAATTGGCTGCCAGGCAATCTGCCTCCACCCCCCACGCTGCTGGAAACTTTTCTCCCTTTGTTTCACGGATATTATGGAGCACACAGCAACAGCAGTGGGGCTATTGCTTTCACTGTGGTCTAACACAGTAAGCAAATATGCCAGTGGGCTTTTAAAAGTCCAAAGGCGCATTACATCACCATTCTGCACTTGCTCTGTCTATGGTTGAACCGGTCCTTACTGCTGTCCAGGTTGCCTGTGTACGGCTTCATCAGCCATGGGAGCAAGAGGTAGGCTGGGTCCCCTAGGATCACGATTAGCATTTCAACATCAACGTTTATTTTGCAGTCTGGAAAGGAAGTTCCTGCTTGCAGCTTTCTGAACAGACTGGAGTTCCTAAAGATGCGTGCGTCATGCACCTTTCCCGACGATCCCATGTTGATGTCGGTTGATGCCCCTGTGATCCACCAGTGCTTGCAACACCATTGAGAAGTACCCCTTTTCAATGTATGTACTCTTTGGCAAGAGGGTGTGGCCAAGATAGGGCTATGTGTTCCGTTTATCATCCCACCACAGTTAGGGAACCCCATCACAGCAGAACCATCTACTATGTCCTGCACGTTGCCCAGAGTCACTTAGCTGAAGTCTATTGATTGTCCTGGCAATTTGGATCACAGCAGACCCCACAGTAGATTTACCCGCTCCAAATTGATTCCCCACTGACGGGTAGCAGTCTGGCGTTGCACCCTTCCACAGAGCTATCGCCACTCACTTCTCAACTGTCAGAGCAGCTCTCATTTTAGTATTGCTGTGCTTCAGGGCTTGGGAAAGCAAGGGGGGTGCAAGGTGCAGGCTCCGGACGGGAGGCGCTTACCACAGGCAGCTCCCAGCCAGTGGCGCAGCAGGGCTCAGTCTGCCTGCCATAGTCTCACGCCGCTTCCGGAAGCAGCCAGCTGCTGGCACGTCTCTGTGCACCCCTGAGGGGAGGGGGACAGCGTGTCTCCATGCACTGCCTGTGCCTGCAAGCACTGCCCCTGCAGCTCCCATTGGCTGGTTCCTGGCCAATGGGAGCTGTGGGACAGTGCTGGGAGCAGGGGCAGCGAGCGGAGCCCACTCCCCCCTACCCCCACCAGGGGATGCAGAGATGTATCAGCAGCTGGCCACTTCCAGGAGCAGTGTGGGGCCATGACAGGCAGGCAGACTGAGCCCTACTGCGCCACTGGACTTTTAGCAGCCCAGAGATCACGATCGACTGGCAGAGGCTTCAGGATCGATCAGTCAGTCACAATGGGTGGGTTGGTGACCACTGAATTGTATATAATTTTGGATTTATTTTTGCGGGGCCCCCCTTAGCCCAGGGCCCTGGGCTGCAGCCCCTAAAACCCCTGTTTTAATCTAGCCCTGCTCGCACTCCCTCCTGCACTCCAACTCCCTGCCCCAGGTCAGAATCACTTCCTGTACCAAACTCCCTCCCAGAGCCTGCACCCCAACACTCTGCCCCAGCCTGGGGCCCTCTCCTGCATCCGCACTCCCTCCCAGAAAGAAACTAATATAAGAGCTGTCATAAGGTAAGAAGTAGGCTATTTTGAATTAACTTGACTATATTCTACATGTTTTAAGACTAAAATGTAACCACAGAACAGTTTTATGTTAATTAAAAGGCAAGTTTAGTATAGCATTAATCGCCTCGATGCCATAATTTTGATCATTTTGTTTTAAATAAGGAAAAAGACTTGTATACAGTGGCCCCACAAAATCTAATAGCCCCGGGTCCACAGGAGAGTTAATCTGGCCCTAGTTAGCGCAAGAACAAATGGATATAAACTGCCCATGAGCAAATTCAGGCTGAAAATTAGGTTTCTGACCATCAACAGGGGTGAGGTTCTGGAACAGCCTCCCGCAAAGAGTTGGGAGGGCAAATTTCCCTACCATTTTGGAGCCCTCGGGCACAGTGCACCTTGGTCACACCTATTCTCTGTGGCATATAATAGTCTAGTCTCCTGTGCGTTGTAATACTTTGGTCTAATTTTGGGTGTTGCGTTTCGTGCTTGGTGGCTGGGTGGTGTTGGTGCCTTGTGATATATAGATAGACTAGATGTGCGGGTATTCCCTTCTTGCCTTAAACTCTATGACCCACAGTTAAGATGTACGCAATTTTTCATAACAAAAAAATTTGTTCACAAATCAGACAGTGATCAGAAACTGTGATCAGACAGGTTTCAGAGTAACAGCCGTGTTAGTCTGTATTCGCAAAAAGAAAAGGAGTACTTGTGGCACCTTAGAGACTAACCAATTTATTAGAGCATAAGCTTTCGTGAGCTACAGCTCACTTCCTCAGATGCATATCGTGGAAACTGCAGCAGTATATATATATATATATACTTTATATATATAAAGCCTGCTGCAGTTTCCACGATATGCATCTGAGGAAGTGAGCTGTAGCTCACGAAAGCTTATGCTCTAATAAATTGGTTAGTCTCTAAGGTGCCACAAGTACTCCTTTTTGTGATCAGACAGTTCATTATTAATGCCTTTAAAAATATTACAACCTTTAGGAAGATCCTACTTGGCTCTGTAGTTTTCCATTCATGCAATAAATGTGAGGGTGACTTTAAAAAAAAAGATTCTAACACTTCTTTCCAGACTTAAGTATATTTTTCTACACTGTATTTTGGTTTCAAGTGACAAGTTTTGCAACTGAATTCCACAAAAGGAAATAAAGCGGGCATACCTAGCCTCAGTCCTAAGACCTCTTTTCCGCTTCAAAGGCCACATAATGGGAAACCCTCTTGAGTATATTTGTAATTGTCAACCCCAGTGTACAAACCTGAACCCTCTTTTGAAATCTGAATATAATACTGTACGCTTCCGTGCAGGCACCTGTAAAGGCACATATACTCACTATGGGGAAATATAGGGGAGTAGCATTGATGTAAAAAAACAATTCAGAGAGAGAGTAGTGACCTCAAATTGTAGAGACTGCACACATTAGTAATGGTCTGATTCAGAGTGAATCTCTGATAGCAGGTGGCAGGGAGCGGTAGCAAGTCCCTTGGTAGACCTCCAAATGCCACACCCAGCAGGAAAGTACTGAGCTGGGCCCCACCCACTTGGGGTGCAAGAACAGCAGAAGAAATGCCATTCAGCTATGGGGATGGGGAGGTTCCTGGGTTTAGTCAGTGCTGGGCCCACTCTTGTGCAGGGGCTGTGGAGAGACAGCCTACATTTCATCCAATTGCCAGTGCCTGCAGCCCAAATGCACTGTGAGTGGATACATCACTTGGTAGGCATGGCAGCCTTGGCATTGGCTGCTGGAGTTCTACATTAACTGCTGGGCACTTGTCCTGTATGTGGCCATCCCCTGAAGCTGTATGTGGCACCCTGTACCTCAAAACAGCACCCTGGAACTCTCATATTCACCCCATCATATAATTATGATATATTTTGTACAAAACATGCCATGTAGGCTATTGTATGAAAGGTCATGATCTGCTGAAACCCATTGTTCTGTCAAATTATGTATATCATTAAGGTTTATTAAGTTACAAGGTTTTGCTGTATGGTTGTTAGTGAAATATGTTGTGAGTTTGGAAGTCACCCAGTGCTAGTTCTCCAGTGGTGCCGACAAAGGAGGTGATCAACACCTAGGCGAGCATTAAATGATCATCACCAGCCATTGACGAGCAGGGAAATAGTAAAGAAGGGCTTTACAATTCAATGACAGTTCCACAAGCACCACACAATGGGGACTGCTCAACTCTGTGACTCAGTTGCACAAGACCACACCAGGGGGGTTGCTCAACCCTGTGATTCAGCAAGGCCCATCAGACATGTCTGAGCTAGTGTCTTCCAGGCACATGGACTGAGGATGTAAAATAGGAGACAGTGGCATCATGCTTTGGCCTTTCTCCTCCCCCACCTACACTGGAAGCAAGAAGAATGCTGGGAAGACAAAGAACTGTGGAGACTGGTCCCAGGTTTAAAGGGGAAGCCTGTGTATTAAGAACTGTAACAGCTAGTGGGATGAAAAAAACTGCTTGATCAATACTGCCTAGTCTAACAAGGTTTAAGATTTAGCCTGTGTGCTTACCTTTTATTTTCTTTGATAACTATCGCTGACCTTTTGCGCCTACCACTTTTATTAACTACAGAAAGATGGATTTTAAGTGATTATATCTGTTTTTATATTTTACCTAAAACAGCATGTTTTGCTTGAAGTTCTTGGGAAATCTCAGCTAAGTTTACAAAGGCTCATGTGTGTCCTCTCTACACCAAGGGAGGGGCATACTAGGTAATGAACTTACACTGGTCAGGCTTCTGACCAGAGCAAGACAGTACAGTTCTGGGGTGCAAGGCTGGGGAGCTGGGGGGAATTTGGCTGATGCCGTCTCTGTGTGATTTGTGAGTGGCTCAGGGAGCACTCATGCAGTTTGGCTGGATGTGGGGCTCCATATGCAGTTGTGCTGAGTGATGATAGTGCTCGGAGGGGTTTGCTGAGCTTGTCACTAGCAAAGCATTGTGAGAGACAGCCCAGATGGAGAGTTAAGAGGGCACAGCGGTACTCCAGGTGCCCCGGGGATCCCATCACACTGCACCTGGAATAATCTTCAGGAAAGATGTGATTTAGTGAGGGGCAACACATGGGGACAGCCTTCCCTGCTTGCAGGCTTTGGAGCAAAGACAACTCATAACTGGGTCTGGGACACAGTGCAGCTCTGCCAGCAGCGTCCTGCCCACCTTTACTTATCTCCTCTGGCTGCAGCATAGTTAACTTGCTTTCCAGCACGCCCAGCCAGAGGAGACACTCCCATTTCATGGTGTACGGGGTGCTCTTCCCTAGTGGCTCACAGCATGAAGTTGGCCAGCCACACAGAAGAGCAAGACCTTCCAAGAACAGTTCAGTGCAATCTAAGGTCAGTCCTTCTGGACCAAAGACTGCTTTACTGCCCAATTATAGGGGCTTCTGCTCCCAAGGCAGAACTATTTTCAAATTCCTTCCCCCTGCCACTGAAGGAAAACTTCTCACTCAGAGGCATAAGTTCCAGTTCTGTGGGTGCTCCAGGGCTGGAGTGCTTAGCATCCACCAGCAGTCAGCTCCTCCTCTGTGCCTCCCGTCCGCTGGCAGCCCTGTGGATCAACTCCTCCCAGCGCCTTCTGCCTGCTGCAATTAGCTGTTTTGCGGCATGCAGGACGCACTGGGGGGCAGGGGGAGAGGGCAGAGCGGGGACAGGGCACGCTCAGAGGAGGGGGTGGAACCGGGCAGGAAGAAGTAGGGTGCCAGTGGGGGCTTGGAGGGAAGGGGTGGGGTTGGGGCAGGGCCTGGAGCGGATCAGGGGCGGAAAGAGGTAGGGATGGGGGTTTGGGGAAGGGGGTGGATCGGGGGGGGGCAGAGCAAAGGGTTGAGCACCCCTGGGGCCTAGAGGAAGCCAGCACCTATGCTCAGAGGCTCCATGAGGTGCACTTGGGACTGTGCTATGGCCAGGGTGGATAAAAATCAATGATTTTTTTTTTTAAAAAAAAAATTTAGTGGATTTTTTTAATTTAAATCGGATCTTTGAGGAAAAAAACCTATCTAAAGATAGTTTTAATTACGATACATTGTAGCTCAAAGCTATCTCATCGTGGAATAGGGATTATAAATTCTAATTCTATGGTATGAGACAATATATTCATGTAATGTTTAAGAAAAGTTTTGTAAATGAGTTCCAATAGTTCATGGATTAGGGACCAAATCTTATGGGGTTCCAGAGGCTTCTGTATAGATTATTTAGGTTAACCTTTCTATCTACCCAATGGGACACAATGCTCAGACTAGATGATACCATCAGAGATGCTTAGTTTTGCAGTTCTCAAACTGTGGATTTGTGTCTCCAGAGATAACATGCTTGTTAACAGCAAAAATGTTTTTAAATAAATAAATATATAGAGGTGAGAAATAACAGACCTCAATACTATTGTCCCTCTGCAAATTTGTGTACACAGAGTCAATCTCTTACCTCACTCTAAAAGTGCAAAAGTTCAATGAATAGAAGATTGTTGGGGGCGAATAGATCTGGACAAGGAGAAGTAGTCTGGAGATAAATGTGAGAAGGGAGAGACAGGCAGTAGAAACAAAAGTGAAATTGTTTGAGCAGCATATTCTAGAAGTCTTGAGGTCTTTCTGAGCGTAGCCTTCATTGATTTGAGATCTACCATACCATTCTCTCACTAGAAGGGAAAACCTATAATGGCAGCAGGCCGTAAAAGAGACCTAGTTTGGGAATATTTTAATGAAGTTCCTCTAGCTGTGGGTAAGACTGGCATGCATGCAAAATGCAAACAGTGCAACAAAGAAATGCAAGGCCTGGTTGCCCAAATGAAACAACATCATGAGAAGTGTTCCTTCTCAGGAAGAAGCTGCATTGAAGATGATGAAAGGAACATGTCTGAACATGCAGGATCTTCAGGTTGGTAAACTTCTTTATTTCATACTTCTTTCTTAAGGACTGCCTGTCTTCCTTCTGGATTATTTTTGAATTCTCATGTTTGAGCAAAAAATATAGTTGTTACTCTGTGGTACTATCATTTTAGATGCAGTTGTGATAAAAAATAAATAGCTGAAAGAGGCAGATCTTCTTTTTACAGTTTCACCTTTAAAGTAGTACTGAGCGTCAGTGAATGCAATGAGTAATACTAAATGAGCAGTATGGTAATAATAGTTAAATAACTGCATTGACTTATTTTGTTTAGGAGAATACATCCTCAACATACAGGATTCTGAAGAATATCCACCTTCAAGATCACTATCATTTTCTATAGTTTCAGAGTTATCTGCCAATGATAGTGTTTCAGTCACATCATGTATGTCACATAGCCACAGTATATCACCTGTAGCAAAAAATAAAAAAAATCTCCATCATCCAGAAACAACCACAGATAAATTTGTGATAAGAACCAGCAGATTATAAAAAGAGGTAATGTCTGAAGAAATTGCCCAGTTTGTTTATGCAACAAACTCTCCTTTCCGTATGATTGAGAACCCACATTCATTAACATGATTCCGTCATTAAGACCAGGATACAGTCCACCCAACTGAGCAGATGTCGCAGGCAAATTGCTGGATAAAGTGTATGAAAGAGAAATTGAGAAGTGTGCAAAAGGTCTAAAGGGTAAAATTGTTAACCTGAGTCTTGATGGGTGGAGCAATGTCCACAATGATCCTGTTGTATGTGCTTGTGTGACAACAGAAGAAGGGAATGTCTTCCTTCAGAAACAATCGATGCATCAGGAAATGCACACACAGCAGAATACTCACAAGAAGTAGCAGTAAAAGCTATAACAAACTGTGAAAAAAAATCAAATGTCTAGTACACAGCTTGGTCACAGACAATGCTGCAAATGTATCCAAGATGAGAAGAAATTATTTAGAAGAGAAACTCAAGCTAATAACATATGGTTTCAGTGCTCATTTGATGCACCTCCTAGCCAAAGATTTCAGTGTTCCAGAAATAAGGCTAACGTTATTGAAATTGCAAAATACTTCCGTAACAACCACTTTGCAGCAGCTACTCTGAAAAAAGTGGGAGGAACCAACCTAACTCTCCAACAAGATGTGTGATGGAACTCAGGAGTGGACTGTTTTGAGCACTATATCAAGAACTGGCCTAATCTGATGACGGTTTGTGAACAAAATCGTGAAAAAATAGAGGACACTGTCACAGCCAAAGTTCTCAACATTGGGCTTAAGAGAATGTTGGACACATGCTGAGTACCCTGAAGCCTATTTCTGTAGCCTTGAACAAAATGCAGGGAAATAGCTGTTTTATTGCTGACACTGTTGAAATTTGGAAGGAACTGAGTGAGATCTTAAAAAGAGAAATATGCAATGACAGAGTTAAATTATAAGCATTTAAAAAAAAAACAAATGGAACAAGCACTATCTCCAGCTCATTTTCTTGCAAATAGTTTCAATACTCGGTACCAGGGTCAAACCTTAACTGCTGAAGAAGAGGAGTTGGCTGTGACATGCACATCCCACAATCATCCCTCCATAATGCCAACTATAATAAACTCCAGAGCTAAGGGTGAACTGTTCAAGAAATAGATGTTTGCTGATGATGTTTTAAAGAAAGTCACAGCCGTGAACTGGTGGAAGTCAGTTAAGCACTTGGATTCAGAGACTGTTGAAGTGATAATCTCACTTTTAGCAGCAGTAGCTTCTTCTGCCAGTGTAGTAAGAATATTTTCTTCCTTTGGACTAATTCATTCCAAATTGAGAAATCGCTTGGCACCTGAAAAAGCAGGAAAGCTTGTTGTTCTTTTCCAGATTCTGAACAAACAGGAAAATGAAGGTAAAGACGACTGAGTTAGCTGCAGAAGCCAATATTTTAAGTTTCTCATGTTGACCTGGCTGACACAGTCGATTCAATTTTTGTTTTTGTTTTTTTAAATTTTTAATTTAACTATTTTAGTTAAAACAATTTTAACAAAAACAAACCTGATTTTAAAAAACTTGAATGTTTAACTAAATTCAAAAATTCATATGCTTGTTTTGTTAAAACATAATATATTTGCTGTTGAAGAAAAAAATCCAGAATACATAACCTTGTTGTTTTAGTTAAATAAAACAATTTAAATGTCTGTCTGGTGATGTTCTCCTCCTAATACAGCATGGCAAGAAAATCTTCCAAATATTAATGATTAACCTGTTGAATTGGAGATAGTTCACCTCCCAGTGATTTCATAAATATCTGCTTCAATTGCCTTTGGTAAATGAAATAACCAAACAATCATTCATTTTCTGACATAGCTGTAAAACTAATCTGAAAAGTTTTCAGAATAAATCACTTTAAAAATGTATAGTGTGTACCTTCTAAAAATGAACCCTACATCTATCTTTGAGTTGTGAAGAATATGTATTAAGGTTATAACAACCAACAAGAATGCACTTATATGTAGAAATCCACAATTAAATCAAGTCTTCCTGACTAGTGATTTAAATCAAATGATTTTACATGGAAGGTGCTAAGTTACTAAGTGATGGGCTGCAGATAGCTTCTGGGTGGGCCTTGGTTACCAAATGAACTAGCTCAGTGGTACGTGTTTTGTAAAAGTAGGACATGAGTGGCTGCTCAGGGCCAAGTAAGCAGCACCATTTGTGATTTCCCATGCTTTGCTGCTGGCTGTGGTACCCTTCTTAAGGGAGGACAAGTTTGATCTCTGAGGGGTGGTGCAGGTACCTCTAAAAATTCATAATGGGGTATATAGAAAGTGAAGATGGGGAATGTGTAAACAACAACAACAACAAATCGCATGGCTACTCTGCATAAGAATGTACCCACCTTTAGTACTCAAGTCCTTTAAACAATTTTTATTAGGGCTGTCAAGCAATTAAAAAAATTAATCGTGATTAATCACATAATTAATCGTGCTGTTAAACAAGAATAGAATACCATTTATTTAAATATTTTTGGATGTTTTCTACATTTTAAAATATATTGATTTCAATTACAACACAGAATACAAAGTGTACAGTGCTCACTTTATTTTTTATTACAAATATTTGCATTGTAAAAAACAAAAGAAATAGTATTTTTCAATTCACCTCATACAAGTACTGTAATGCAGTCTTTTTATCATGAAAGTTGAACTTACAAATGTGCAATTAAGTACAAAAAATAACTGCATTCAAAAATAAAATGTAAAAAACTTTAGCACCTACAAGTCCACTCAGTCCTACGTCTTGTTCATCCAATCACTCAGACAAACAGTTTTGCTTAGATTTACAGTAGATAATGCTGCCTGCTTCTTGTTTACAATGTCACCTGAAAGTGAGAACAGGTTTTTCTCATGGCACTCTTGTATTCAGCGTCGCAAGATATTTATATGCCAGATCCACTAAAGATTCATATGTCCCTTCATGCTTCAACCACCATTCCAGAGGCCATGCAACTATGCTGATGATGGCTTCTGCTCGATAATGATCCAAAGCAGTGCAGACCAACGCATGTTCACTTTCATCATCTGAGTCAGATGCCACCAGCAGAAGGTTGATTTTCTTTTTTGGTGGTTCAGGATCCATAGTTTTTGCATCAGTGTGTTGCTCTTTTAAAACTTCTGAAAGCATGTACCACACCTCATCCCTCTCAGATTTTGGAAGGAACTTGATTCTTAAACCTGGGGTCGAGTGCTGTAGCTGTCTGTAGAAATCTCCCATTGGTAGCTTCTTTGCGTTTTGTCAGACCTGCAGTGATAGTGTTCTTACAATGAACAACATGTCCTGGGTCATCATCCGAGACTGCTATAACATGAAATATATGGCAGAATGTGAGTAAAACAGAGTAGGAGACAATTCTCCCCCAAGGAGTTCAGCCACAAAGTTAATTAACACTTTTTCTTTGTTTTAACTAACATCATCAGCATGGAAGCATATCCTCTGGAATGGTGGCCAAAGCATGACAGGGCATACGAATGTTTAGCATGGCACATAAATACCTTGCAATGCCGGCTACAAAAGTTCCATGTGAACACCTGTTCTCACTTTCAGGTGACATTGTAAATAAGAAGCAGGCAGTGTTATTTCCCATAAATGTCAACAACTTGTTTGTCTTAGCAATTGGCTGATTAAGAAGTAAGCCTGAATGGACTTGTAGGCTCTAAAGTTTTACATTGTTTTGTTTTTGAGTGCAGTTATGTAACAAAAAAATTCTACATTTGTAAGTTGCACTTTCACTATAAAGAGTTTACAGTACTTTTATGAGGTGAATTGAAAAATACGATTTCTGTTGTTTATCATTTTTACAGTGCAAATATTTAATAATAAAAATACTAATATAAAGTGAGCACTGTACACTTTGTATTCTGTGTTGTAACTTAAATCAATATATTTGAAAATGTAGAAAAACATCCAAAAATATTTAATAAATTTCAACTGGTATTCCATCGTTAAACAGCGCTATTAAAACTGCGATTAATTGTGATTAATTTTTTAAATTGTGATACATTTTTGAGTTAATTGTGTGAGCTAACTGTGATTAATTGACAGCACTAACTTTTATAAAAAATATTGACTTATTTTTAATGGGTCTTATGGAAGAAGTGAATCTTAAAGAGGAATTTGGATGAGAGGCTAGGTGGACCAGGTTAAGCGGACAATACGTGCATATGGGCAACCCAAAGTTGACTGTGGGAAAAGCAGACAAATGAGCTTAATTGTGGCGTGGAGGGCTCACAAATAGAAATCCAAACTTGCTGTGGCATATTTTTAATTAGGTACTTAAAAGCCAATTCAAGTATAAGAAGTCTACTTGCTTTACTATTATACCTGAATATATTTTCATATGCCTTGGTATTTTTTTCTGCATGTCTATGCTTTAATTCAAAAAAGGTTATGTAATAGTCTGGCATGAAGCACTGTATTACACAGAAATAGTGTCCTGTAAGCATAATGAGCTGCAAAATGATTGCATGTAATTTCAGGTTTCAGCACCAGATGGCAATAAGTGATCAAATTTTGTTCTTTTAAATCTATTCAGCTTCTCCTCATAAGTTTGTGAAAAATGTTTGTGATGGTGATGTTTTTCCATGTTTGTAGACTTAAAAAGCAGTTATTTTTGGAGCCATCTTGACTCATTAAACTTGTTTATGCTAATAAGAAAGTAGATAACTTTTTGTGACTATAAGGATGAGCTGGATAAACATAATTCCATACTTCAAAAATGGGACCAGGCAGTCTTGAATAGATTTAACTTTGGTGTGAAGAGGTTTGGCTTATACAAAGCTTTTTGCACCTCTAGAATTGGTTCTCCTCTAATTGCAATTATACTCTGTTTTATTAACTGTATAACATCAGCTAAAAGAACTTGAGAATGAGAAATGTTAATAGATTCTTCATCCCACACAATGTCGCAAAAAGTTATTTCAGGCCATCAAAATCAGCACACAATATAGAAGGTCTCCTTCACAACTAAAGTACTTGAAACTGGATTTGGGCCTGATCTCACACCCACTTAAATGTATGGAAAGACCCCATGGAGGCTTTGGATCAGATATAAAGAAAATGAGTGTGTTTTTAGAATGACAAACACAGGAGTCTGATAATTCACTGTTTAGAAACATTGTGACACTATGACTTTTCATATTTAATATTTGCCTGAGGAAGTGATATTGACCTGTGTGTGTGTCCAGATGATTGTGTGCTTCTGATTTCCACCTCCTAACATAATAGTGAAAACAAGAATTAAATATTGGTAGGTAACTTAACTGCCTTTCCGACCCACAAATATTAAGAGTTCAGTACCACACTGTAGACTGCATAATTAGTCTTTTGAGAAAGCTCCTGTGAAAACATTATTCACATAAAAAGGGAGTGTATCAGCCCCTTATTGGAAAGCTTTTTTTTTTTTAAAGGAGTTACCTTAGTAACTAAAGAGAGATTTTTTTCATCAAGAAAAATAATTAAAATAATTGGCCTACCACTGATTTCTCATGTAATGTTGTAAACGTTCATGATGGCATTTCCATTACATTTTATCTTTAGTTACACACATATAAGCCAAAAATTCTATCCATTTGTTTTCTTTTTTCACTCTCCCATTTTATGTAATGTGGTCAGAGCAAACACAAGCGCATACCTCTAACGTTACCTTCAGTATTCAGAGAGATGCCCTGTCTCATCAGCATCACTCTCCCAACACACACTTTGCGGGTGTTTTAAAAATTGTCACTGTATTTGTCTTCTAGTTTGCTGTGTTCTAGAAGGGTGACGAGTGCCTTGGCAGTGGAAAAATTATGAGGAAGGGCCCATCAGTGTACACCATACAGCAGGGCAAAAGCAGAGAGCAGGATCCAAGGGGTGTGTTAGAAGAGAAAATCAAGACTGAGGCATTTTTCTTGATTGATTGAAGATTTTGGGGAAATTGGAGACCCATAATAATGAGAGCAATCACATACATGCGTGCGTGCACGCACATTTTCTCTGATGAGCCATAACTTTCAAGGGGTGAATTACGACAGCCATGTCACAGGACTTGACTGATAGTACCTGAGAGAGTTTTTAACAACAACACAGTTTTGATAGGGCTTCATTAAACTAAATGGTGATTTATGCTAGTAAGAAACATCAAACAAGCATAAAAAATGATAGTAGTCAAAAAGGTTGGCATGTTTGGAAATGAGAAATCATGACAGTTTCAAGCTCAGCACTTTCATGTTTTGAAGGTGGTGTTTATTAACCTCTCCAGCACATCATCAAGGATCTACAACCTATCCTGAAGGCTGATCCCTCACTCCCACAGATCTTGGGAGACAGGCCAGTCCTTGCTTACAGACAGCCCCCAACCTGAAGCAAATACTCACCAGCAACCACACACCACACAACAAAAACACTAACCCAGGAACCTATCCTTGCAACAAAGCCCATTGCCAACTCTGTCTACATATCTATTCAGGGGACACCATCATAAGACCTAATCACTTCAGCCACACTATCAGAGGCTCGTTCACCTGCACATCTACCAGTGTGATATATGCCATCATGTGCCAGCAATGCCCCTCTGCCATGTACATTGGTCAAACTGGACAGTCTCTATGTAAAAGAATAAATGGACACAAATCAGATATCAAGAATTATAACATTCAAAAACCAGTTGGAGAACACTTCAATCTTTCTGGTCACTCGATTGCAGACCTAAAAGTCGCAATACTACAACAAAAAAACCTTCAAAAACAGACTCCAACGAGAAACTGCTGAGATGGAATTAATTTGCAAACTGGACACCATTAAATTAGGCTTGAATAAAGACTGGGAGTGGATGGGTCATTACATAAGTAAAACTATTTCCCCATGCTTATTTTTTCCCCCTACTGTTACTCCACCTTCTTGTCAACTGTTGGAAATGGGCCATCCTGATTATCACTACAAAAGATTTTTTTCTCTCCTACTGATAATAGCTCACCTTAACTGATCACTCTCACTATAATGGGTATGGCAACACCCATTGTTTCATGTTCTCTGTGTGTATATATATATCTTCCTACTGTATTTTCCACTGCATGCATCCGATGAAATGGGTTTTAGCCCACAAAAGCTTATGCTCAAATAAATGTGTTGGTCTCTAAGGTGCCACAAGTACTCCTCATTCTTTAAGTATTTAATGAGTCTCTCTATTATAAATATGCTTTTTATGTACTACTCTGTTCTAGACATGTATGTAAGTGTGCACAACAAGAATAAGTTGCTTTCCATACTTGTGCTGTGCCTGTCCCATGGCAGAGAAAACATTGTTGGTGAATTTGCATTATATAATAAGACTGTTAATTTCCTAAACCTATTCTGTAGTAGCAGAAACATTTAATATGATTTTTATTTTTAAAAAAATCATGCCTGAAATTCTAAACCTCTTTTTTATGCACAACTGAAACTATATATTTTAAAACAAGACATCTATCTATAGATTAAATGTATACATGATTCCTGTTAAATTGGTGTCTGGTGCATATGGCTCTGGGAGAAGGATGTGTTATGTCTCATATTCAGGTTCTGTGTTATGCAGGAACTGTGAGCAATAGTTTTATTTTACAAAGAAGTTATACTTACAGTTGTTTGAATCATAAACCATAAGTAGTTATGTTTTAAGATTTTACCAATGTGACGTTGCACTCCATATGTTTATGGAAATATGCTTATGAGTGTGAATATAATATAACTGGAATATGCTTTATGCAAAAGGTCTCTTTTAAGGTATCATTACAAAACTTATACTCTACTGAGTGTGTTCCTCCTATTTGTATGTGTGTATTATTCTTGTATCTAAAATTAGAAATATGAAGTATAATTCTGAAGTCCTATTGTAATTATGCAAAGTGTGGGCCATTAATGGTGGCTTGGAATCTTGATGGCTCCCATTGACTAGGACAATTGACTATAGATGGCTCTGTTTACTGCAAGACTCCACTGTATATATGCGGGCCAGTCCTGGAAGAATGAAGGGAGTCTCACAGGACATGTGAACATGTCACATGATACCGGAATCCATCTTTAACCTGCTGCTTTTCCATTTAGAAGGAGGGGTGGGAACTCAGAGAGAGACAAAGGATTCTCGCCTTGTGCCAAAGATATAAAAGGGGGTGGAACAGAACAAAGGGGGTCCCAGTCATGTGGAATCCCCTGCTTTTCATCTAAGATGCCTGCTGGAACTAACAACATCTGTACTAGGGGAAAGGATTGGGCCCAAACTACGAAGGAGTCTAGTCTGTGAAAGAAGCTTATTGGAACTTTTGAAAGTCAGTGGCCCCTGTGCTCCTAAATCAATCAGGCACTTTTGAAAATTCAACTTGTTTAGTATTCTTCTAACTTAGTAAAACTTTAAAAAGTTTCTCTACTGGGGATTCACCTACCTCAGTGCCTGACAGTGAGAACTCAGTGCTAAAATGTAGCAAGGTCATCTTCATTTACACGGCAGCAACAAACTCCAATTGATAAGGAGTATATGCTATTCTGTGAAGACGGTACTTACCAAACTTAAGAGTGGCAAAACTTGCCCGGAACTACTGGCCCATCTTGATTTCAAACATGAAATATATTCACACTTTTTCTTTCAAAATAGATTTTTCTCAGGGACTGCACAGTTGCAAACCCTTGGCCCAGATAGAGAGGTAGCCACTCCCTAAACTTCAGAGGAAGATAAAACACACACACACACTGCTGTAAGTACAACTCAGAGAGGCAGCTACATGCATTAAATATTGCTCAGTTTTACATTTTTATTCACCATGACAATTTGATTTTAATTTTCTTCTATTCTGAATTTCGTTTGACTAACTGGAGGAAATGAGATTCATGACTTTGGGTGGACATGTGAAGCTGAAGTCTAAAGACATTTGAGTGAGATATTTGTGTCATTTCCTTTTTGTACCATATTTTATATTAAATGTTTATTAATATAGAAAGCATTATATATAATATAGCATTGTCTTTGTTCCTGCTCATGAGCTGAAGTTTTTTGTTAGTGTACTCAGCTATGATTCCAACATTTACTTTAATTTTTCCTAAGAAGAGGATGATATTCAGTTTCTTATCCAGTTGGCAGTCCTCCTGGGTATGCTTGGGTTGCTAAAATGCCTTCATGGCTTTTTTTTTAAATGTTCTGTGCTGCCTTTATGTGGCTGCCACTGTGAACAACAGGACTATTGGCCACTTCTGTTTTATTCAAGAATGACCCGCATGAGTGCATTTCAGTACTAGTGACCTAAGCTGTCCTGGCTTGAACAAAAAGCCATATTTTCCCCCCACCAGCTATAAAGAAATCTGAGCCTACTCCTATTCTCAATATTCAGTGATGCACTTTTCTAAGTGTTCTTCTTGACCAGTTGATGATGTTATATTATATTACACCCTGTCCCATACACAAGGAATAAACAGCCATCAGTAAAATAAACAATGTAAGAGCTAGTCAGTGGTTTGACAGACAACTACTCATAGCTCCTTGGGGCAGGAACCATGTTTTCTCCCTGATTTATGCAGGACTGAATCATACTGGAGGCGTTCACATCATTAATAACTTTTAACATTCAAAATACAAAATTACTACACTGTTTAAATTGTTGTATTGTAAACGCACAGCTCTTCATGCTATCACTAGTTCTGCCGGTGCATAAACAAGCTCACAAATATAATGGTAAAAAACATTTCAGTGTCTTTATTTCCAAAATACAATAACATCGAAATACTAACAAGATCATTAAACAAAGACCTATGAAGAGCCACTCTGGAATCACAAAAAGCAACATGTTTTGGTAAATATTAGCTGAAGATGATCACATCCTTCAGTCTGTTACATTTGTAGGAAAAACAGTATTAGTTACTATACCACTCAAAAGGAACCCCATCTAATATTTTACAACTGTACAGTTAAAGAGAGTGCCAGCATCTAGAAATGAGTTCTGCTTAACTTAAAAGTGTTCTCTTTTTTTGTGATTAGTTGAATTAATCATCAACAGACTAAAAAACATATCCAGCCAGTACTGAACTGGGTACAATCCTTTGGTTTGTGTTAGATTTTGTACATGAGGGAATATAGTCTAATGATGGATTGTAGTCCCCAGTATGCATGGCCCAAATGCCATAGTAACAGCCCAAATCCTCAGCGGTACTAAGCATGCATTGACTTGCATGAAGAACCAAAAACTTCCATGGAACACTTTTCAGCCTGATCAGCCTCTTTCAGGATTTGATATACAGTTTTTATTAAACACTTTTAAAAACAATTAAACTCATAGATCTGGCTCCATATTGCAGAGTAAATCACTAATGTTGTTACAGTGAGAACGTGAACCTCTCATGAATTTGCCCAAACTGATTTCTGTTCAATAGATAAAATAGTCAGCAACTGACTATATTGGAATTGGAAAAGGTTCAGAAAAGGGCAACAAAAATGATTAGGGGTATGGAAGTTTCCATATGAGGAGAGATTAATAACATTGGGCCTTTTCAGCTTGGAAAAGAGGAGACTAAGGGGGGGCTATGATAGAGGTCTATAACTATGGCTGATGTGGAGAAAGTAAATAATGAAGTGTTATTTACTCCTTCTCATAACACAAGGCCTAGGGGTCACCAAATGAAATTAATAGGCAGTAGGTTTAAAACAAACAAAAGTATTTCTTCACAAAACACAGAGTCAACCCGTGGCAGTCTTTGCCAGAGGATGTTGTGAAGGCCAAGACTATAACAGGGTTCAAAAAAGAACTAGATAAATTAATGTAGGGCAAGTCCATCAATGTCTATTAGCCAGGATGGGCAGGGATGGAGGCATTTGTCAGAAGCTGGGAATGGGCGACAGCAGATGGATCACTTGATGAGGTCTGTTCTGTTCATGCCCTCTGGGGCACCTGGCATTGGCCACTGTCCGAAGACAGGATACTGGGCTAGATGGACCTTTGGTCTCACCCAGTATGGCCGTTCTTATGTAACGTGTTTTTACATTTATTGTTTGACATGCACTTGCCAGTTTAAAGGCAAGAGGTTAAACAGCTCCTTGTGCTGCCTTTGCAAAATGTTGTTGCACAGATTTTATTTTGGTATCAATTAAAATAAATGAATTGATGCTCAGAATTTGTAATGTTTCAGAACCCCTCCTCCCCTGAAATCTTTACTATTACTCTAGTTGAAAGAACTGTTTGGGTTTGGGGTTTTTTTTGTTCATCCATGGCCAAAGTTGATCTAAACAGCTAAATCTGTTAGCTCAAGCAAACACAGCAGGGAGATTTGTCTGCTGTCTAGCGTCTGTAAATAACACGTGAGAGTAGAGAATTTGCTTAGACCAAAGTTTGAAGGGCCCGATTCTCATTTGTATTCTGGCATTGTAAACGAGACTCAGCCCCAAGATGTTACTGTTCCACTTAAAAATAAACAATACCATAAATTTTTAAAAAATGAATAAGGGTTTCCTCTGGGCTCAATACTTTTGGTTTGTTTAGTGCTGATTTTTGGCAGCGTTAGGTTTTAAAACTTGCAACATCCCCTTCATTTCAATCCTGAGTCATTATAATAAATATTGTTTCTTTCACTCACCCCACACCCTGCCAGTTTATTTCATGAGTTTCACATTAATTTATTGAAGAACTGGCCAGGTATTTAGAAGTAATTCAATTAAAAAATGCTGGCACATTCTCACATCAGTGCTGTGCCGCATAAAATACATGAACCAAAATACTTGCACCAGTGTACTAAAACATCTCACATCTTAATTTTATTTACTTTTAAGGAATGGAAAGTAATACTTATTATAATAAAACCCCCTCTCACTCATTGGTTCACTAATGCCAACCAAGTTCAGTTTTCTACACTTAGGTATTTTGAATACAGATCTTTCCCCCTTAAATATAAATGGCTATAAAATATGGTACAGTTTGACTTGACGGGAAGTTTGCTCAGAAGCAGCCCAGGACAAGCAGGTTGTTGGTAGATACAATTTAATCATTAACAGTGAAGGGAATATGCCTTTTTTATTTAAGAAAGGACAGTGCAGGTCACTGGTTGACTGTTCTCAATGGTAGCAGATGACAGAACGAGGAGTAATGGTCTCAAGTTGCAGGGGGGGAGGTTTAGATTGGATATTAGGAAAAACTTTTTCACTATGAGGGTGGTGAAACACTGGAATGCGTTACCTAGGGAGGTGGTAGAATCTCCTTCCTTAGAGGTTTTTAAGGTCAGGCTTGACAAAGCCCTGGCTGGGATGATTTAACTGGGAATTGGTCCTGCTTCGAGCAGGGGGTTGGACTAGATGACCTTCTGGGGTCCCTTCCAACCCTGATATTCTATGATTCTATGGTGCTGAAAGTCATTCACTGGTAACCAAATCCTCAGGCCCTTACTTTGGTTTGAGTCAGCCCTTAATCCAGGGTGACCAACCTCCGGCCCGCGGGCTGGATCCAGCCCACTGCTTCATTCATCCGGCCTGTGGCAAGTCTCCACACCATGGGCTGCAAGCCTTGAGCCTCAGTGCCCTCCTGCTAGGCTGGAGTCTCGAGCACCAGCTCACCAGCATGTCCCTGCAGCCCCTAGGTGGAGGGGCAATCAATCAGGGAAGCTCCGCATGCTGCCCCCACCCTCAGCACTGGCTCTGCAGCTCCAATTGGCCTGGGAACTGTGGCCAATGGGAGCTAAAGGGGTGGTGCCTGCGGGCCTGGGCAGCACGCACCATGCAGAGCCGCCTGGCCCCTCTGCCTATTGGCCAGACATGCTGGCCACTTCCGGGAGCAGCGTGAAGCCAGGGTGCCGGCAGGGAGCCTGCCTTAGCCCCACTATGCCACCGACTGCCTGAGGTAAGAGCCGCCTGGTTGGAGCCTGCCACCCACACCTCCTCTGCCCCCCCACAACCCCCTGTCCTAGGTCGGAACCCATTCCCACACCCTAACTCCCTCCCGGATCCCGCACCCCCTCCTGCACCCCAACCCCTTGGCCCCAGCCCGGAGCCCCCTCCTGCACCCCAAACCCCTCATCCCCAGCCCCACCCCAGAGCCTGCACCCCCCCAGAGCCCTCACCCCAACCAGAGCCTTCACCCCAACCCCCTGCCCCAGATTGGAGCCCCCTCCCACTCTCAAAACCCCTCATTTCTGGCTCCACCGAGCCTAAGGGAAGTCCTGAACCTCCATACCCCACTGCAGGGCTGGAGCCATAAGCATCTGCTCGCCTCGCTGCAGGGGGAGCCCTGAGCCTCCACGTCCCCCTCCCAACCACATGGGTTGTGTGTGGCCCCTGACTGAATTTTTCTGTGGGTCAATGGCCCCTGATAGAAAAAAGGTTCCCCACTCATGCCTTAATCAGTCAATTCCCACTGAAATCAGTGGGAGTGGAAATCAAGAAAAAAACAGAGTAAGGACCAGATTTTTAAAAGTATTTAGGGGCCTAAAGATATAGTTAGCTGCCTAATAAGATTTTTCAGAAAGTGTGTAACTCTTGTGGGCCTAAGTACCTGGGGATTGGCCCTTAGAGCTTAAGGGCCTGATTTTGCAACCCTTCCTCACACTGAACAGTACTTACACAAGTACTATGCTGACCAGGGGTCCACTCTGCTGATCTTATCAATGTAACTAGGACTACTTGGATAAGGCAGTATTACTCTTCATCAGTAAGGGTTGCAGAAGACTGGGCCCTACATGGGTATTTTTCCTGTCAAGGATTGTAGGATACGGGCCTGTATCTTTATTCGCTACATCCATGGACCTTACAGCACTTGCACATGGTCTAATAGCTGGCTTATCTTTTATCTTTTTAACGAGTAAACCAGAAGTGACTTTGTTAAATACAACACCTGCCCGTTATTTTTTTACCTCCCAAAATCAATGCTATTTAAGTTGCAGGGTTTCATTCCTTTTCAAATCTCCAGGTTTTTTTCTTGACTCTAAAATCCTCTTCCAAATTTTTGCTACATCAGTCTTGGTAACAAATCAAAACAGGCCTTAAACTTTGTTTCAGTACAATTAAGGCACTTTCAAAACAAGCATATAAATCCGTGATACTCAGACTGTGGCTTGCGAACTGTAAGTGGCTCTTTAAGTGTCTCCTGTGGCTCTTTGCAGCACATGATATTAAAACACCGTGTGATTTAATTATTAACCAATCGGGACGCTTCCACTATGTTATTAAACAATGAAGTTATCAACTTACATCAACTTATTTTCTGTGAGAATATATATTTTCCATCATACTGTTTAAATATGAATAGTACTATAGTAAATGAAACAGTGAATTCGCACTACTGTTGTTCCTTTGGGTAATGCTGATCACCCATTTGGCTCCTGAACCACTGAGGTCTAACTATCACTGGTACAAATGCTTTCCACAAACAGGATTAGAAATAATTTTCACAAAGCAGAGATGATGCTATTAGGCTATTCTCTGAAACAGAGGTTTTCATAATCCTACAGATGGCACAGGGGTTGTATCCAGAGTATATTCCCTGCTCCTCAATGCTCATACTCCAAAGAAAGTTCACACAATAAAGCTTGGGAAAATGAACTTAAGATTTAAGAAGAAAAGGAGTACTTGAGGCACCTTAGAGACTAACCAATTTATTTGAGCATAAGCTTTCGTGAGCTACAGCTCACTTCATCGGATGCATTCACGGCTGCTACTCTGAAACCTGTTAAGATTTAAGGTCTAGATAAATTCTGTCTGCCTGTGCTCAGCCATGTGAGCAGAAACCTGTTCGTGTATCATGCCTTATAACTCCTTTCCAAATTCTATTTAGCACTTACAGTCTCCATAGAAACTCTATTTACTTTCAGTTTAGTGGTGAGGGGCTGTAATTCCATAGAAAAGGTCTCACATGTGGAATGTGAATGGTGGGTTTGGGGACTGAATTGCAGTGTATTGTTCTGAAATAGTGGGTCAGCAATTTGTGTTATCTGCCTTTATATATATATTGTTGGTTTTGAACAAAGGGAATAATTCAAAATCTCTTTGCGCTTTATGACATTTTATAACATTTGGTGTGAGTGGCCTGAATGGTCATAATGGGGGAATGGAAACTGTCACTGAACAGATGGATTTGAGAGTCTAGGATGTGCTTTGCTATGGAGAAGCTTTCTCACTCAAGAAGAGACTCATTTGCCAAATTTTTAACTACTTGGCAGCCCTTCATCAATTATGCAAAAAGAGTGAAATCCCCTTTTTCTGTACAGAGGCTGAGTATTCCGTGTGCGTGTGTGCCCCACACCCAACCGGCTCCTCCCTCCCCCTCCCCCACGGTTGGGTGTGGGGCTGCTATGCTACCACTCACTTCTCTATGCCAACTGGATAGGGTGCTGGCAGTGGCTGGTTCTGTCTTAATGCTGATCTGTGGTCTCTTTCTCTGGCCTCTCCTTGCCTTTTGTGACTATTAGCACAAAATGTAGTCAGGAATGTGGGGCTCTTTCAGTTTGGGAGGAAAGGGCTATTCATACCTTTTGTTAAAGTAGGGTTTCCAGACGGCGTCCAGAGGGGGCATTTTATGGTGCTGTGTCTGTGAATCACAGGTGCAGCTTTATCCCCTTTTTCAATCTCAACATGAGGGAGTGGGGCTGGAAAGAAGTAAACGGTGGGCGAAGAGGCCCCTTATTACCTGCTTATTCTTTCACATCCACGTTGTTCTCCTTCTCTCACTGCTGACTTCGGGACAATGAGAGGGTGCTGGGCACGGAGACCTGCAGCAGCAGCTGGGGATGTTTGCCTGGATGGATGGCCACGGTGTCCCACAGAGGCAGCTGGGGAGAGTTGCCCAGTACTTTCCTAGTCTTTTACAAATGGCTGAAAATTGCCATGACTCTTGTGTGATATCTTCCCTGGGAGTTTAAGGAGGGATAACAGCTATAGCTTTAGGGAGCCTCCATTCCACAGCGCTCTTACTGGAAGAGATGCCGCTAATTCTGACTGGGACAGCTGGCCTTCCTTTCCAAAGGTAAAACTTCCTTCACCACATCCCCTTCAATGTCTTTGCTCTTTGGCCCTGTGCTCCTGGTTCAAAGGGAGGGGCTGAAATTGGGCTCAGGGATCACTCCAAGATATTTTGGGTGATTTGAGCTCTCTCTCTGCCCTGAAAGAAGCCGACCTTATTCGCTCTCCTCCTGCTCTGGGACCCATTTCACAATCTCTTGAGGAGAGGGATGGGGCTTGGGAATGGCTCCCCAAGAAGCTGGATGGCTTGGGACCAACTTATCCAGGATGGTGGGTCTCATGGCCCTACTGTAGCAAGGTCTCACTTGGTCCACTGAGCCGCTGGGGAGCAGTGGGGAGCTACTGCCTCACCGAAAGGCCTTGGTCACACCTGTCGACGGGGAATTAGTGGAGGGAGGTGTGCCGTGGTAATTGGCACGACACAGTAGTACCGGCCAGAGTCCGTGACACGCCCCTCAAGCCGGGGGGAGCACTGATTAGAGTCAGTGATGCACCCCTCAGGCAGGGGAGTGCCGGCAAGAGTCCATGGCGTGTCCTACAGGCAGGGGAGCGCCGGCAAGAGTCAGAGCTCTTTATCGGGGTTCTGCCACCCGAGGTGGGGTGGCAGGGGTAGGGGAACACAGGCCCATCCGATCCACTGCGTTCCAGCCCAGGGCCCTGACAGTGGCAAGGTAGAGGGTCCCTCCACTGAGTCAGCGGGGATCCATCTGCAACATGCTGACCAAACACTAACTCACCGCACTGTTCAGTTCCACCCCTGAGCTACTTCCTACCCCGTCTCTTGAGTGGGTCCCTCTGGCTCCTCCAACTCATCGGGATATTCAGCTGCCGGTAGCTCCAACTCACCCTCAGCATCGGGCTCACTCGAGCTAGGGTCGCTGCCTGGCTCCTCCAATTCCTCGGGGTACTCTGCAGCCGGCAGTTCTGGCAACCCGAGTCCCTGCTCTGGGTCAGGTTTCCCTGATCCAGGGCGTCTCCTGGTTCGGCAGCAGGGTCTACAGGGAGCAGCCTCTGTCTGTCTCCCTCCCTGCCTGCCTGGGCTAAGGGCCTCGCCTTTTGTGCTTCCTGTTCCACACCTCCCCTTCTGGTTCGGAGGGAGGCCACTCTGGCTCCCTACACCTACTTCCTTGTATTGCATGGGTCCCCATGGGTCAGATGGGCCTGCATTTTCCTGAGAGGTCTCAACTTGGGCTATTGATAGGGAACACCTGGAAGGCCTGCTACAGGAGTGGAGCAAGGGGAGGGATCTGGGCATGGCAGCCCCTTATCACACTCTCCAATGTAGGGGTCAATATCACCATGTTGCGCAATGGACACTTGACAAAATTACCGTACTTAGTGACGGACAGCGGTGGTGGTGGTGGTGGTCGGGGAGTTATGTCATTCAGTCATTCAATTTTTTGAAAAATTACCACAGACCTCAGAATTTTTACCACGGACACTTGTGTCCACATACAGATATGTTGCTAACTCCTGCTCCAGTGTCCACGCTGTGCAGCCTGAGAGGAGAGGAGGAGGCAACTGAGTTTGTCAGTGAGAGGCGGGGCTGTCAGTGCAGGTCTGAGGAACTTAGGTGTGCTCTGCCAAGTAGCCCTTCAGTTGTCATTCCCCTTACAGAGATGGGGAAGGGAGCTGCTTGCCATTGGCTGTGGCTCTCCAGTCCTGCCTGCCTCCCTTCCTTCCTGGGGTGGGGTTGTGGGAGCTGAGGCAACCCTGCCCAGATTGCGCTGTGATGAGGGTGATGAAGCTGGAGACGAGGAAGTTACTCACCTTGAGCAGTAATGGAGGTTCTTCGAGATGTGTATCCCTGTGGGTGCTCCACTTTAGGTGCTGATGCACCCCTGAGCTTGTAGCCGGAGATTTAAGGTAGCATTGCCTGGTTGGGTTGCACGTGCACAGACCCCATCTTATGCTGCCTCAGGCAGTTAACTGATGCTGTGCGGCCAACCCCCCACCCCTCCCCACTTCCTTCTTACTGCAGAGTCCGTATAAGCTAGAACACTGAAGCAGAGGGGAGGAGGGAGGGTAGTGGAGCACCCACAGGGAGACACATCTTCTTTTTACATCTTGAAGAGCCTCCGTTACTGCACAAGGTGAGTAACTTTCTCTTCTTCTTCGAGTGCTGTCCGTGTGGGTTCTCCATTTCAGGTGACTTCAGAGCAGTGCCCTCCGGAGGAAGGAGAGGACTTCGGAGTTGAAGTCATAGTGAATGAGAGCACCGGTGAGCAAACAGGGAATGGGAAAATGCGTGTTGTAGCAATGCATAGTGTTGTGTAAATGTGTGCGGTGAAGTCCAGGTTGCAGTTCTGCAGATTTCTGCAATAGGGCTGTTGTTGAGAAAGGCTATTGATGTTGAGAGACTCCTAGTAGAATGTGTGCAGATCCCCCTGGGTGGTTGTCGCTCGTACTGGAGATAGCAAAGTTTGATACAGTCTGATATCCATTTGGACAGGCGTTGTTTAGAAACGGCGTGTCCTTTGGATCTATCAGTGATGGAAAGAAATAGTTTTGGAGACTAGCAAAACGATTTCATTCTGTCGATAAAAAAGGTGAGAGCCCTGCGGATGTCCAAAGTGTGCCTACTGGCTGTATGTGGCTTTGGGAAGAATGTGGGTAAGTATATAGTTTAGATGAGGTGAAAGGATGATACCACTTTAGGTAAAAATTTAGGATGTGATCTGAGACATACTTTATCTTTAAAAAAAGATGGCATAGGGTGGGTCAGCCATGAGAGCCACTAGTTCTCCCATCTGTCTGGCTGATGTAATGGCCACTAGAAACGCAAGTGTCATAGAAAGGTGTAATAAAGAGATTGTAGCTAAGGGCTCAAATGGGGGTCTGGTGAGGGCATGGAGGACCAGATTGAGGTCCTGTGGTGGGGCAGGTTTTTTCATGTCTGAATAGGAGTTCAAGAGGCCCTTTAAGGAGCATTTGGTGATGGGATGTGTAAAAATAGATAATCTATTCATTTTATGATGAAAAGCCGTAATGGCTGACAGGTGGCCATGGATTTTGGGTATAGAAAGTCCAGTTAGTGTGAGTTCCAGTAGGTAGTCTAGAATAAGGGGTAAAGAGGCCAATACAGGTGCAGTCTGTTTACGTTGGCACCATGATTCGGAACGTTTCCACTTATGTGTATATGTGTGCTGGGTAGTTTTCCTATGGCTGTTTAACAATATGCTCTGTATTTCTGTCGAACATGTCATTTCAGATCCTGAGAGCTATAGAGTAACCAGGCTTTGAGTTGAAGTTCGTGGGGATCTGGATGGATGATGTGTCCTGCGTCAGGAGTCAAGGCAGAGGCGGGAGCTTGCATGGTGGACAGACTGCCATGCGGAGAAGGTATGGATACCACATTTGTCGTGTTCATGTCGGGGCTACTAGGATCACTCTGGCCCCGTCCTGTTTTATCTTGTCGAGTACTCGGTGTATGAGGGGGATGGGGGAGGAAGGCATAGAGGATGGGGGTGTTCCACTTGATGAGGAAGGCATCGCCCAGAGAGTGATGGCCGAGTCCTCCCCTGGTGCAGAATCGGGGGCATTTGGAGTTTTGTGAGGTTGCAAAGAGGTCTATTGTTGGGAGCCTCCACAATTGGAAGATATCTCGGATGGTCTGTGTGTTCAGCTCCCATTCATGGTCTTGATAGAACCTCCTCTCAGAGCATCTGCTCAGAGCATCGGCCAGGTAAGTATGATGCTATCATGTGGACGTTGTGTTTGATGCACCATTGCCAGAGGCACATGGCTTCCATGCATAGGGAATATGATCGTGCCCCCTCTTGTCTGTTTACGCAGAACATACTGGTGACATTGTCAAAGAGGATCTGTATCGTTTTGTTTCGGATCCATGGCAGGAAGTGTGAGCAGGCATTACGAACCACACGAAGTTCCAGCAGATTGATATGAAGTTGGGACTCTGCTGTAGACCAGTGGGCCTATACAGAATATGTCAGTAGGTAAGCCTCCCAGCCTAGGAAGGACACATCCGTGGTAATGGTAAGGGTAGGTGGATTCTGTATGAAGGGCACTCCGGTGAAGACGTTGTCTGGGTTGGTCCACCATAACTGGGAATCCATGACTGCGTTGGGCATGGTGAGGAGTTTGTGAATGCTGTGCATGTGAGGAACGTACTATATACGTAGCCAGGCTTGAAGATAGCGCATGTGTAACCTTGCGTGATGGATGACACAAGTCACAGTGGCCATGTGGCCCAGAAGCTGTAGGCACATCCTGGCAAAAACCTGCGGGTTGTTCCATGCTGTTGAGACTAAGGTGGCTAAAGTCTGAAAGCATTTTATCAGAAGGGAAGCAGTTGCTTTGAGGGAGTGGAGGTCCGCCCCAATGAATTTGCTGGACTGGTGTTAGGGTGGAATTTTGAAAGTTTATTTGAAGCCCTAAGGAGGTAAAGAGATGGATCGTATGTTGGGTGGACTCTACGGCTGTCTGCAGTGTTGGTGCTTTCAGCAGGCAGTCGTCCAATTACAGGAATATCATTATGCTCTCTCTGTGTAGGTGGGCCGCTACTACAGCGAGTACTTTGGAAAATACCCTCGGCGCAGTGAAAAGGCCGAAGGGTAGGACCTTGTACCGAAAATGGTCCTGTGCTACTGTAATCACAGAAATTTCCAATGCAATGGGTGGATGGATATGTGAAAATACATGTCCTGGAGGTTGAGGGCTGAGAACCAGCCCCCCTCCAACGCTGGGATTATGGTGCTTAGTGTGACCATTTTGAATCTTTGTATCTGTACAAATTTGTTGAGTTGCCTTAAGTCGAGAATAGGTCTCCAACCTCCTGTTTTTTTCTGCGTGAGAAAGTAGTGGGAATAGAACCTTTTCCCTCTGTACTCCGCTGGTACCAGGTTCTACGGCTCCTAGGGATACAGAATGGTTCACCTCTTTGCAAAGTAGGTGCTCATGAGAGGGGTCCCTGAAGAGAGACGGGGAAGGGGTGTGGGTAGGGGGCTTGGAGGTAAGGGGGACGGAATACCCAGTTTTGGTGATTTCCAATATCCATCTGTCCTTGGTGATGGAGTGCCAGATAGGGTCAATTGGGATTTGGTGATCTCCAAAGATTTTGCCATTGATAGATGGAGCCAGCATTGAGAACAATGGGGTTCTCGAGCCCTCGACCAAGACTTCAGATCTGCTGTCTGGAGATTGATGGTTGGGAAGCAGTAGTCGAGGAAGCGGATTGCCTTCTCCTGGGGGTTTTCTGTCTGTGGCTTTGCTGGTTGTAGAACCTGTTGTGCTGAGTGTATGAAGGGATTTGGAATCGCTGCTGAGTTTGGTAATTGGTTTGTCATCTCTTGTTCCTAGGTGTGTGGATACCTAGGGATTGTAAAGTGGCCCTGGAGTCTTTCAGTGTGTGTAATGACTCATTAGTCTTGTCTGCGAAGAGCTCGGCACCTTTGAATGGTAAGTCCTCTACAATGGACTGTACTGGCTTTGGAAAGCCAGACAGGTGAAGCCAGGAAGCTCTCCTCAGCAGGGGAGGCTCTACCAATTTTGCCGCCCCAAGCAGTTGCCACCAAATTGCTGCTGCCGCAGAAAGCTGCCATGGTGGGAAGAGTGGCGGAGCTGCTGCTGAATTGCTGCCACGGGACACGGACTGCCGCCCCATTGTAAATGCTGCCCCAAGCACCTGCTTGGAAAGCTGGTGCCTGGAGCCGGCCCTGCTCCTCAGAACGACCCTAGTGGCTATGGCTCTCGCTGCAGAATCAGCAGAGTCGACAGCGGCTGGAAGCGCTGTTCTAGCGATGAGGTCACACTCCGTAATGATGGCTTTATACTGCTCTCTTTTGTCTTCAGGAATAACGCTTGTAAATTTGGAAAGGCTGGCGTAGTTATTGTCATCGTATTTTTCCAGTAGGGCCTCAAAATTGGCAATTCTCAACTGTAACGTTGCAGCTGAGTATGCTTTGTGACTGAACAGATCAAGTTGTTTCCAGTCTTTATTGTATGGGGTATTCATATAGTGTGCTTGCTTGCCCCTTTCACTTACTGCGTCGATAACCAGTGAATTTGGCGTTGGATGTGAGAAGAGAAATTCAGTGCCTTTGGCTGGTATGTAACATTTCTCATGAGATCTTTTACAGGTAGGTGGAATCATTGCTGGGGTTTGCCAGAGTAATTTGACAGGATCCATAATTGCCTCATTCACAGGGAGGGTGATTTTGGATGAAGTGGACATATGTAGTATGTCCACCAACTTATGGCGCGATTCCTGGACCTCTTCCAGAGAGTTGTCAAGGGAAGCTGCCACTCTCTTGCAGAGGTCCTGAAACTGCCTGAAATCCTCCATTGTGGTGGGAGGTGGAGGCATAATTGAGTCACCCGGGGTGGAAAGAGGAAAAATGAGTGTCAGCTATATCATCTAGGTCTGAAAATTCCTCCTGTTCTTCGGCCCCCTGTTTGGGGACACTAGGGGGTGTATGTGAGAGCAGCACAGGTGGTTGGTGTGCGCCAGTTGCGGGCAGAGTGTTGGGTATTTCTTGTTGTTGTTGTTGTGGGTTTGGTGCCCACGGTTGCCAGAATGGCCATTCTGGTTGGAATGGCATAGGAGGCATCCAAGGCTGGCTGAACCAGGGTTGGTTTGCAAAGTTTGCAGAGAAGCCAGTGGCTGGTGGTGCCTGTGTGGCAGGACTAATTACAGGAGAGGAATGTTGAGGCAAGCCTATCACGTGCTCACCACTATAGCAGTGTGTTCGACTGTGGAGAGCTGGGCTGGGAAAAAGCCCTGTGTATCGAGGCGACATTGGTACCGAGGAGGGGGGGCTGAGGTACTGATGAGACAGATAAGACTCTGTGGTGCAGGAGTTGCTGTGATGAGGTCAGGGTCGGTACCAGTGTGATAGGGGAACACGGTACCGTATGCTGCATTGTATTCACAGGTGTCTGGCTGAAATTCATAGTGCCAACAGTAGGTGGCAGCATGAGCGCTGAAATGTTTGGTACCGAGGGTTTACTGGCTGTTGTAGGTGCCGAGACTTGGGGTTTAACTTTCCCCTTAGCGCTTGTGGAAGAGCTCGAGTGTTTAGGAGCTCTCTGCTTTCTGGTACCGGAGGGCCCCGGTGTGTCGGCCGGGGATATAGCCGGTGTTACCGGCTTGGCTGCTATCAGAGCGCCTTTTCTTAGATGACTCCGAGGCCAGGGATGTGGTCTCCGTCTCTTTGCTGCCCTTTTGGCAGCTTGGTCGGGCTGCTTTGCGCTTGAAGAGGGACCTTTGTTCGACGCGGCCGTAGGCGATTTCTGGCCAGGAGGAATTCATACCTCCTGGTCAGACGCCGGGCAAAGAGATTTCTCCATGAGGAGAAGCTTCAGCTGTAAATCTCCTGCCTTTCTTGTGTGTGCTTTGAGGTTATGGCAGTGCAGGCACTTTTGTTATATGAGTCCCTCCCCGAGACACCGGACGCACTGTGAGTGGCCGTCTGGGAGCGGTATTGACAGCCGGCAGGTAGCGCAACGTTCAGAGCCTGAGGGGGCAGGCCTGCCCCAGAAGGAGCGTAGTCTCTCAGTTGTATGGAGAGAGATGGCTGGAGAGCTGCTGCAGTCGCTGGGTAAATGAAACTTACGGTCCTGTGAGGAAAATACTTTTTTTTTTTTTGAGACAGGGCAAGAGAAAAGGGAGATAGTATTTCAATGAGGACTACTAACTACAGGTAAAAAGGGAACAGAAGAGGGAATTAAGAGTAACTGCCAGGTGCTCTGACTCGAGCCAACGGCAGTAGAGAAGGAAGTGTGGAGGGTGGGTTGGCTGCACAGCATCAGTTAACCGCCTGAGGCAGTGCGAGATGGGATCTGCGCATGTGCGGCCCAACCGGGCACGGCTACTTTAAATCTCCGGCTACATGCACGGGGGAGCACCCACAGGTCAGCACTCGAAGAAGAACCAGACCTTTCCTTTTGCCTTTGGCTTTCTCAGCCTACCTCTCTCCCCAAAGCCTGCAGGGGCACCAGCCACAATGCCTCAGGAGGGGAAACAGTACCGAAGGGAAAATCACCCCAGAAGCCCTGGGACGGGGCTGGGCATTAGCCGGACATCTCATGGAGCCCAATAACCAGAGATTTGAAATGAGAGTATGGAATTTCCCTCAGTAAAGCAGCAGGGAGGACTGGCTGAGCCACTATGGGGGCAAAGCAAATCTAGTGGGAACTTCAGAGGCAGGGCTTCCTGCTTCTGCGAGCAGCCTGAAGTGCCCATTGTAATGGAGCTGTGGACATTAGGCATGGTGAAGAATTATCTAATATTATATTTGATATCTCAGAACCATGTGAAGGCACCCAGAATAACTGTTTGTAATTTTCAAGCAAAAAACCAGCTTATACTGGTTTGCTGCTTGGAATGTTCTAGAAGGAAGAACCGCAGCAGATAACTACATGGGGGAATCAATCTAGAGGTTGTAACTGAACCAAATGGTAAGATGCTCATACATGATCAAATCAGATTGGTGCAATGTGTGGCCCTGACTCAGCAAGCTCATCTGCAGGGACAGAGCCCCGTGCTTATGCGGAGCCCTATTAACTTAATCATAATAAGAAATGGATTCACAGATTTCAGCATTAGAAAGGCATCAGGTTTCAGGAAAGGACATCTTGGGAGAATATGACATGTAGCATCCAGCTCGCAGATATGCCCATTGGCTTATTCAAAATGAGGCTGGATGCTATAGGGTTATGCACAAGCTAACTTAATAGGTATTTCCTCTTTCTAATTTCTATGCTCAGCAACCTTCCTCAGAAGCATAACCAAAGATTTAAAATCTCGCAAACAGTGCTACTTTGGTGATAAACATTCCTGAAGTTTTTCAACCATTCTGTTTCACAGGAGAGTGACTGTTATCAGTACAAACATTACTTCTGTCTGCATTTTCAAACAACTCCTTTACAAACGATAGGAAATGCTACTCAAAAGTTCACCCATTTCTACTTCAATGCTCCATGAAAAATAAATAGCAAGAGCAGGAATACAAATTAAAAATCTTAATTTATTCTCCTTTCATCTGTGCTGCAATTCCAGTGTTCTGCACATTAATAAATACATATTTTGTTAAAAAACCTCCAGTGTCTAACCTGCCATAAAGTTTTAACAAGTCATAAAAATAGGTTGTAATTTTTCTGTCATTAATACAACTGACACATTTACTGAAACAGTTCTGATTGAAATAAAAACTAACTACATCTCACTGGGGCAAAATATACATACACAGATGCAAAATGGTTAACACAGGTTGTACACGGTATCTGAGCACAATCAAGTGTGATAGACACTTCAACATAAAAAACTTTTCAATCAGAAAATTTCACGCAGTATGTTGCATAATTTTTTTTAAAGAGACAGTATCCTTTCCCCTTTCCAAAGGCCTCAAGTAGATTTAAAAATGCATAAGGATATAATAAAACCAACATTACTACAGTATATGCTTTTTTTTTTTGGTTAATTTCCTGCATTTTATCCAGCCTGATGTATTGTTTCTGTTTCTTCTTTCTCACATGCACATTCATACAAAGGAACAGCTAATAACTTTTCAAAATGGTAACTATGAAAAATTACTATCGTATGAAATACATAACACTAAGAAAAGGTATATAACAAATGTATCATTTTTGTAAGTGGAATTTTAAGGACTCATTTTGAGTCATATATTCAAGCCAAAAGGAACTGTTAACAGAAACATTTCCCTACATACTTATTGTGAACAACTATTTTTCACCTTTTTTTTTTCTTTTGGTAAACACTGTGAAAAGATGAGGTTGGCAGACACTACACATGTTTCTTACACTTGTGAAAATATGAATAGTGCACATGAAACATAAAATTGTTTAATACTTGTGTTTGTATTGCAAAACAACAAGATAGCCAGGAATTTCCCAAAAAGTTAAGAAATGAAACACAGGTATCCTTAAAGACTCATGTTGCTGCTCCAGTTGGCAAAATGCTGACTTAGAGTAAAAAATAAAAAGTAAAACAAAGCAGAAAGCCTCACACACGATTTGTGCAATGGGGAGCTGCACAAGTGTGTCCTCACAAGTGTGTCCTGGTTTGTTGCTTAGTAGGAAAAATGTGATGAAAAGCTAAGTCAAAAGGTGACTAGCATGTAAATTACACAAGCTTTATTTTAAAAGGGAAATATTGTAAACCAGAATTGATTTTTCTCCAAGAACTGTTTTGAAATCTTTAACTAGCTGAAGATACGATGTCTTTTAGCTGGGAAATTCAATTTCTGTTCTTTTTAATGTAAACACCAAATAAAAAAATATGGGAGAAGAGGCCAAAACACCTTCAAAACAAATGAACATTTTTGTTGGTGTTTGTTAGTAGAGGTTATCAAAAATACGCACTGCATCCTTAAAATATTCCATAATCTGGAAACAGAAACCTATAAATTATATTTATAAATTTAGACTCAACCATTTCACTGTAGTATTTTAAAAACTGCACTGCATTTTTAGGGTGGCTTTGATGCAAACACGAGTTACATTATCAAATGCCAAATTCAAGTACAACTGTGCAATTTTTAATATAAAAAATAATCAAGAGCTCTTCCCATTGATTTCCTAGCATCAAATGAAGAATATCAGTATAAATGTAAAATATACAAAGGAACTTTTCCTTCTTTAGAGTCACCATACAAAATATATAAAATTATCTACAATTTTTTTATATTTATATATTTATATATATAAAGGACATTTTTTAAGACACTGTGTCCATCAAAGGCTAGTAAAGATGCTGGCATAGATAAGGAAGGGCACTTGGTGTGATATTCTTCTCTCTAGAGTTCATGAAGCTGAATGGTTCACACTGTAACAGAACAAGACCTCAGGAAGAGGCTTCTTTGAGTGCTTTTCTTAAGGCTGATAATTTGACTTATTGTAGGTCCACTGGAGTAAAGACAATTTGTTCTCCTTGTGTAAGTCATTATGGGCTGCACACATTAGCAGTTCCTGCAGCATTGCTGTGACTCAGTCAACGCTTCTTATAATCATTCATCCATTGTAATGAGTCTCTGTTACATCTCCATGCATTTTGGCACAGTTACATATTCACACAGCCATTGAACGTACCACAATGTAGCCTTATCATGCATGTCTTGGGCACTATTTTTCATGTATGAGCAGTCAGAAGTCTGCCATAGGAAGCAGTACCATCCTCATCCTCGATATGCAGCATCTCCTGTGAAATCCAAGGTACCAAGGAAGTGACATCACAGCAAGTAGTCCCCAGGTGGAAAAGTCATCAGTATTTCCTGATGGTTCAAATTGAAGTTTCATTACTGCCTCTGTTCATGAGAAGAAGTAACCATGCAGGCTTAGGGTTAAATAGAGACAGGCAAACAATTCCAAGTGAAACTACCTATTCCATTTTAGTAAATTACCATGCTTCACCAAGTGCTTGCAAGGCAGAGGCCGCTCTTGTTACAAAGGACAAAATAAGGCAGAAGAAAGTTATTTACAGGAGATGCAGATAGAAATGCATTATGAGAGGAAGGCCTGTACAACGCATGTAACTGGTAATGTCTAGGAGGAGGCGTGCATTTCATAAACTACTGAAATCCTACATGGTGTTAGAAACTTTGCATTTCAAACAGACTCATGCCATAGTTTATACATAAACGGTACAAAGATGTAACAGTATATATATAAATTCTTTAGCATTGTAGGCTGGCCAGATATTCCCTATGAGTGAATAATTCTACTGATAGCAGCAACTAGCTCCTATTAGTGAGTAATACTTAGGCTTGTTGGCTAATTGGGGAACATTCCCATAGCCAACTTCCAAAGATCAGAGGGTAACTTTTCAGATGGAGCTTAGAGAAGTCTGTGTACCAGTTTAGAGTGTGCGTACTGGAGCTGGTGGAGCTGGTCACGATGTCATGGTTAAGGCTGTGTTAGCGATTTCCTTATGAAAAGAATTAGGATATTTATTGTTATTATTGTGGTACTTAAAGGAAAACTGAACATGTAAAGTAAAGTTTGGCTAAAGAAGGAATGTATAGGTATGTCATTTTCATAATCGGAACTTTGGACATGTTACTAGACATGATTACTAATGAAACAATCATTCCATGAATACCTGTTTTAGGAAAGTCTGTGCTGTACTTGGGATTAAAATCTAGCTTTAGTTCATAATGGCAAATATATGCACCAATTTCAACCCAACAGATTTACTTCTGTTAATCACATCTATGATATTTTTAGGGACTGTAGTATTGTATGTCACTTTTCTCTCCAGCTCCCTGGACTTCCCTAACAACTCTACTCATCTTCCCCCAGCACTGCTCCCCCGCCCTAGCCATGCCAAGCTCCTCATGCCCTTGACCCAAACTATCCGCTCCTTTCCCTCACACTGCTCCCAGCCCTCCTGAGACCCAGTTCCTCAGGGCTCCTGCACCCTGACACTGCTCCTTAACGTTCTCCCACTGCTCTCAGCCTTTCTGGCATCCTGATACTTAGAACTCCCCCACCATGCTCCCACTACCCAAGATCTCCTCACTCTCGACTCCCCAGAGCATTCACTCTTTGGCATCTGCCCCCTGTGCTGGTGGCCACAGACTTTCCTAGGTCTCCAAAGCTCCTACCCCCTAAATTTACCCTCCCCTTCCTCCCACTGCATGCAGCCCTCCACACTCCCAGCACCCCCATTACCCTCTCTCCCACAGGGACCATCCCTCCCTATCTTCCTAGAGTTCCTGTCCTACTCTGCCTACTGGTGCCCCCAACTCCCCGGGGCTCCTGCCACCGACTTTCTACTTTGTCTGCACTAGACTCCCTATAGCCTCGGTCTTCAACACTGCCCTCCCTGCTCCCTAGAGCATCTGCTCAGCATGCACCTTCTCCTCTCTCTCACTGCTCCTAGCCATTCCTGACTCCCTGATGTTCCTGTCCTGGGTGACCAAAGCATCTGCTCCGTAGCATCTCACATCCCTTCCCGTGCCTCCCCATTTCCCATTCCCCACACTCAAGAGACCCTGCTTAGTGGAATCCCCCTTTCTCTCCTTCTCACTGCCCCCCAGCCCTACCAACTCCTTTTTCATCCACAGCACCAGCTCCCCAACCCCTCCCTTCCTTCCACTACCTCACCAGACCTCCCACCTCCCTTAACCCTCCCTTTCCTTCCCCCCACTGGCCCTCCCAGCCCCCTGGTCCCCCACAGCTCCAGCTCCACAACACCGCCTCTTCCTTCACCACTAATGCCCCAGCCCTCTGACCACTTCCTCTCTGCCACCAGTCCTCCAAGCTCACTGACTGCCTACAGCCCCAGCCCCTGACCCCTTCCGGCCACCCCCTACTGCCCTAGCCCTCCTGTCCTTTTTAATTTGAGGCTGCTTGAGAGGTGTTTTTTCATGTCTGTGGCTGAGGGCAAAGAGAGGGTTGCTTTAGTCTAGAGTATGTGTTTAGTTGTAATATGTTCTTAAGACATGTTTTGTCTATTTAGTGAGATGTTAAGAAGCCTTTGGGCATGGGGCGCTGTATAATTAAGAGGTTATCACAGTCATTGTCCCAAGTCTTTAATCCAGTAGCCTAGAAATCTAAAAAATGAGATGGTGCAGTCTCGTGTGGAAGTGAACCCGGGGCAGGGAAGAGAAAGGAGCGGAAGTCAGAAGCCAGTGATTGTGGGAAGACAGTCTCAAACTGGCACTTACTCAGAATCTGAGGTCTCAGCATTCACTGTTCCCACATGAACATTCATGGCCATTCCATTCAGCTGATCTCGAGACTGTTCTCTCCGTGGATTTTTTATTGTCACCCCAGTGTCAGAGGGTGAACGAACCCCATCATTTGTCCTTAAGGAAGCAGTCCTGGATGAGATAGTGGTTTGATTATAATCCGATAACTTTTCCCGTAGTCGATTCTTCATATTCTTATCCATCAGAGGGGGAGGGTAGGTGACTTTATTTTTTAAGATGCCTGGAATAGAAAGAAAGGAGGATCAGGGGTTTTAATTATGTTGGTAATTTTATTTAATCGAACAAATGCAAAAGCAACATTTACCTTTTATTAGGCAGATTGTTTCAAGTTTGCCACCATTATTCCATGTTAAAATAAAAAGGTTAGACCCATCCAAAAACAGTCCCTACAGTTATTGCCCCTCCACAGACCTCTCTGGTTACACAGACTTAAGCCAATTTGAATTATGCCCCTACAGAGCAATCATATTCTGCAAGAACATGAATGGTGCTGATGGCCAACCCTGCCCATGCCTGCCTCTGGCCAAGTTTGTTGCAGCTTGCTAGAGAAGTCAGTAGGCTGAAGGGAATGAACGGGAATTTGGCAAATTCCCCACTTTTCTAACGTGGCAACAGAGGCCTTCAGCTGGGATCTCTGAGTTACCGTCACAGAATCTACAAAACTTTTCACTTAATCTCTCATTTGTTTCTTTCTAATGCACTGGGTTGGCTGACTTACCTTTCCTCTGTTCCGGGTGCTGGTTATTCTGCTGTTGTATAGGTTTATTCTCTTTCTGTTGCCCTTCATTCTCATTTTCTCGAGGTGCTTCATTGCTGTGGTTCACTTGATTTTCCCTATGAAGCTCTACATTAACCTTTGTCTCCACTTTCAGTTTCTGCTTCCCACCTGGATCCTCCCCATCGCTTGTTGTTACACACTCTGTGGGCCAATAGGGTTTCACATGATTGGATATAGAATCAACTGCAATGCAAAAAAACACATTGGCTCGAAAACCACCCTTCAGCAAAAGGTGAGGTTCTTTCCTCCAGTCCTGCTCAACTAGTCCTATTCTCTGCAACAGTTTCAGTGGAACAGTCATTTGCAGCAGACCATTTCTAAAGATTAGCTAGGCCAGCCTTTTGCTGGAGGGCTCTATCCTGCCAGTTAAATACTGTCCTAGTTGGTGGCAGTGTGCTGGTACATTGCCCCAGGTGGAGCTCAGAGAGGAATTCTGTTTCCCCAAGGCAGAATTATTCCTGGAGCAACCTGTCACAGAGTGGGAGCAGCAGCAGCAGCATACTCTTCATCCCTTATGTGCCTGACTAGCTCTACTGGCCAGCAGTGCATAGGGGGTGGGAGCACATCCCCTTGCACCCTCCCTCATTGTCCAGCAGTGGAGCACAATCTGGTCCTTAAACTGGAATGGCTCTATAATGTTCTTTCCAGAAGATTAACCTTTCCATGAAGGAATCTTATAATTGTGCATTTCTTTGATAAGAAAAAGGAGATATCTCGTGCAGCCTTACAGCAGCATGTTTCCTAGGAACTCAGAAGTTGCCCTGTATGCCTGAGGCTAATAAAAGCAAACGTTGGGATAGCTCGCTAAACTGAAAATGCACAATGCTGAACAAACGCTGTGATGGAAGCACCTACCATTGTCAAGGTATTATTATAAAGAGCTAAATTTAAAGCCATCATTGTCAATTCAGCCATAACCCAAGTTGCTACAATAATGAATGGATTTGTAGAAAACACTCTCTAACCCAAAACTTGCTCCAAGGCTGGGCTGAGTTTCAATCACATCAGTTTATATTTGTGGGAAAATGGTAGCAATTTTGGTTGAATTTTACTCTGGGTTTGTTTGAATGTAAAAATCAAAAGGGAACTGAAAACCTGTATGGGATGAAGCAAGGGAAAGTGAATGAACACCAGAGAGCCAAAACCCACTGAGTTTTGTCTGACCATATCAGTCTCTCTGTATCTTCAAAGAGTCACAGAGGGACACGGTGCACAGAATGTTCACGTGACTGATACCAAGTGTTAATTTCAAACCTTTCAGTTCCATGCCCTCCCCTGACCCCAGGAAATCTCCATTATTCTATTGTATTGGGGGGGGAGGAATGTTGCAGGTGTTCCTTTTTTTCCCAAATTGCCACGCTCTTTTATTGCCGCCTCTTCCTGCCTCCCTCTGCTGATATTTAGATAGCTGTGTAGTGCTATTTCCAGTGACATTTGTGGAGAGAAACAGTCTGCAGGGTCCCTCTGCAATGCTAACAGCTATGCTGCATTGGTACGCTAAGTAGCTGGTGCACACTTGCTCAAGTGTCCTTTGTTCTTGCATTCATTCACCACAGGGGACAAATCCTCTGAGCTTGAGGAAACAAGGATCTCTTAGATATCACCACCAATAAGAAAACAGGGATTCAAAACAGCTTTAGCTGTACACTATCCTGGTCAATTCCATGCATCCACTACTCAATTAATTTTATAATATGGGAAAGAAATCTATTCCTACAGCATGAACAGCTGCTTTACCTTTAGGAGTGCTGTGGATTGGGCCGCGTTCATTGTTTTTGGAAGTGGCTGTGTTCCATTTTTTCTCTGTTTCAATCCCATCTTCCTCACTCTCTGATGAATGGGAGGAAGCGTAAGAGCTGCTATGTTCATCAAGAGACAACTCGCTGTCAGAATCAGAATCATGTTCTGTGCAAGTGGAGGAGGCAAAAAACATAGGGATTAGAACCTGAAAGGCAGTTGTGGAAATCTACATGCCAAATGAATGGAGTGAAAGAAAACCACTGTAGGCTCCCAGATACTGTGGTGATGGGCACTTTAGAATGCTTATGCCTACACAGCCCAGCCAGTCAGATGAGATTAGATTATTAGTGCAGCAGTCTTCAGCTGAGGAAATCAAGTGAAACAAAATTGCACAGTACAGCTAACTGGATAGGATACTTTAACAATTTATATGGTTTAGTGTCCACTATTGTTGCTCCTGTAACTGTTGCTAAAATTTAAATGTGTTTAAACGTGTGAGAAGAAGAGAGTGACTGAAGTTCATTTGTTGGATAATTGCTATGTACACACAGTGGCTGGAGAGCACAATTCTCGCTGCTATTCAATGTGCAAAATAGTCATCTGGCGCCATCTTGGTCAAAGCAACACATACACCCTCCAACATAAAGCACCAAGAAGACATAGAAACAGAAAACTGAAAAGCATGCTTACAACGCTAAACTGCAACAATATATTTGTCCAGATCCAAAATATAAACAATATGAAACTGAGACACACTTCCTACTTTACTGGAAAAAAATACAAAGTAGTAAAAGGAAGCCACTTCCTCAAACTTTCAACCAGTAAGAAATTTCCATCTGAAAAGCAAGGAAGAAAAACTGTGCATAACTTTGTGAGAAAGGAAAGAGAATGCACAAACCATCACACAATTTGTGGTAACCTGCCATCAAATCAGAAATAGATCCTAATACAAAATAGACATATGATATTTCTACTATGAAACCATGTCCCAGATAAAGATACTCAATAACTATGGCAACACCTTTATATCTTGTCATGCCAGTACAGCTATTTAAATTGAGAGTGAAACACAGTAAGATGGAAAGGTTACTACATTAATTATAGGATCTTTTTGAAGAAAGTATCTTTATTAAGCTGAGGAGGAAGAAATGCACACGTGGTTCTAAGCAATTCTCCAAAAAGCTCTTACCATTGGATTTTGATGGATTCCTATGAAAAATGGAGGAATCTGCTTCTGTCTGACCAGCCCTTGCTTGGCTTGAGGACCCACTGAGCTTCTGAGCAGCCTCATCCCTAAAAAATGGGGAAGCAACATTTTTGGTCAACATGCTAGTCTTAGTGACAAGACAGAAATACAGAGACCACCCTAAATCTCCATTATGCACTGTCAAATTTAACATTTTAACAGGCAAGCTGTACAGGACTAATAGCAAAAATACTTCTAGTATTTCATTTTAATTATAGTTTGAATTGCCCACTAAAGTTGCATGCAAATGAGAAATACATAAAGGAAGATGAAAAGATAACAACTGCATAAAGAGAATTGCTAAGGAACAGGACAGGTTTCTCATCTCACTAGTAGCATTTGAACTAAAACATTAGTTGGTTTTGGTTAGTTTTTTTCTCACAAAAGCAATGAGAAGGGAAAAATAAAGGCCTGAAAGCCATGCACCCACCACCCGATTACCTGAGAATGTAAGCAAGGTAGCTATTGTGGCTCTTGGCTGACCTGATGGTGCTTTCTAGGGAGACTGTGGATTCACCAATATTTGTGCGATACATATTTGGCTCCTCTATATATGTGTTGTTACAGTTCAGAGATCGCTGAGGAAAAAAGTAGTAGTAGTGAATGATAACCAATAAACAAACATCTCTCCTTCAGCTGCCCCCAGAATGGCTACACAGCAGAGGAACGTCTAAGTACATGAACCCCCAGACTGCACATTTTGAGTAGGAACTGCGTCCCCCCACTGCAAACAATGTCTCTCAGCTCCCGAGCATCACCGTTTGAGTGGCCTGAGCACAGGACTGGGAATGAGACACTCCAGAGATGTAATCCCAGCTCTGACACAGGCTTCTTCCCTGGCCACTGACAAGTCACACAGCATCTGATTTTCAGAAGTGCATCACAAACTCAGCTCCCATTGACTTTCTTTTCTCTTTTTATAAGTCCTTATACGCGCTCATTACCGCAGTATCTGAGCACCTTCCAGCAGTGCATTAAGCAACGTGACTAACATCTGTCATGTGTGATTCAATCTCTTTCTCATCCTCTCCCCAGCAGGAGAATTCTGCGTTCAGTGGAGTGGTTTGGTTTAGCAGGGCAGGTTGGTTATTTATGTATATGCTGCTTGGTGTTTATCAGAGGAGGCAGATTTAAGAAGTGCACCTGGCTTTTGAAAGGGAAGGTAGTAACGGTTGTGATGACCCTTAGCATTTGTGGGAGTTTGTCTCAGTCACAGACCAGCCCCTGAGAAAGCTCAGAAAGCTTTACCCTGACTGTAGAATTTTCTTGTGCCTGAGGAAGAGAGTAGTTGACCACAGTCCTTATCCTAGAGATTCAGGTGATCATCTAAATATTGTGGGCCCAAGCCAATGAGCACGTTGGTGATACGGACCATGAGCTTAAACTTTACTTGATATTCGATGAGAAGTCAGTGTAGGAAGCAGAGGACAGGTATGGTGTGTTCGCAGTAGCCTGTGTTGCACTGCAATGTTCTATCCTAGTTGGAATTTCCTAGGTGCTGAAGCTTTCTGCCCAGGTATAACATGTTACTTTAGTCCAGCCAAGAGGTGACAAAGGCATGAATAAATGAGGCCAGGTCTTCATCTGCCAAGCTGGGACTAAGTCTCCTAGCCAACTGGAGATGGTAGAAAGCATTACTAGCAGGTGCTTTTATGGGAGAGCTTAATATCAGCAAGGAATCCAAGAATACCCCTAAACTATGGACTGAATTGACCAATTGTGGGTGTGTACTTTCAACCAAAGGAGGCTGTATTGTGGCTGCAAACTACTCAGAATGCTTTCTTTTGCCCATCAGCATCACCTCTGTGTTACTGCAGTTCTGTTTAAAGAACCTGCTGTTCTTTATCTATGAGCTGAACTCGTCCAAGCACTGGCCATCTTGATGCTAGTGGTAGGATCATAGGTAGTGAAGGATAAGCGGAGCTGCGTGTCATCTGTATATTGAGTCCATGTCATCTCACTAGTTCACCTAATGGCTGCATATAAATGTCGAGTAGGGCAGGAGAGAGAATTGATTCTTGTTGGGACTCCACATGGAAGGGGGTCTAGTGGCAGAGGTAAAGTTTTCCATTAACCCTCTCTGTGGGCAACTGTGACTGCTCAACACTTTTGAGAATCAGATATTTAATCTCCCTGCCGCAGTTTCTCACCTGTATAATGAAGATAATAAAAGCTACCTCCCAGGGAACTAAGTAACGGTCTTGTAAGTAGGAACATGAAAAGTGCCAAGCAATAATTACTCAGAACAAATCTTTACATATTACCTTATGGGGGAAACTGTAAACAAGAATCTTTTTATAAACAAGGAATTGCTTTTACTTACGTGAAAATATTGCAATATAATTTCAGTGGCAGCTAGCTATTCTACTTAACAGCTTTCAACCACCACTTATACAAGTTAACATTTTACAAACTGGGCAGAAAACTGCTGATAAATAATCAGTTTAGAATAAGGTGCACAACCACAGTTAACAGACATTGCCTTTACTTTCAACTTTGTGGGAATAAAAAAAGAAGTCCTTAGTAAAAAGCCATGCCACTAGTATTTGCAAAGTCTTGTGCAAATAGCTAATAGCTTCATGATGCTCCATTTTACTTGAAGAAAATAATTTCCTTTTCCCAAAAGTTTTCATTTCTGTTTTAAAATGAAAAGGCTTTCAGTGAATCACTCAAAACAGGGAGAAAGAATTAATTTTGTTATGGACAAGTTAGTTAAAATTATACGTGTGGGTGGCTGACAACTATAAACAAGAAAACGTTTTTCCAAGTCGACCTCTTACAGTTAGTAATGTAGCTCTTGTTGTAGTAGAGTCATCTGGAAGGGGTTTCTTTCCAGTTAAAGTATTCTTCAAGTGCTTCCTGACTTCTTTATTAAAAACGCAGTGGAAGAAGAAAATGAAGAGCCCCTGGATTATTAGACATAGAGAGAAAAATAATCTAAGATAAATGCATGATTTATTACTACTGGATTAAAAATACAACTGGAAATTAGTGAACGGCCTTTTTCAAACCAGCTTTTAATTCCAGCGTACGGTACATGCTTTTAATGGCAATGACTGACCACAACAGCATTAAACACTTACTGTCCTTAGTGAACTGATAATGGTCAATCCCTCAGGGATTCATGCTTTTCCACCAGCTACTTGTATTACCACAAAAAGACTGGGAAAACACAAACACAATTTTCCTCTGAGAAGTCCACGATGCATCTCAGAGGATGGTTGTTAGCACCCTTGTAGTTTGGGAGGGAAACATTCTATTCAAATGTGCACAAGAGAGTTCAGGTCGAATGGTTCAGGATATTGCAGGGTGCTTTTGTGTTGTACCAACATTAATATTTTTGAGTTTGTACACTGGGTATGGGTCCAAATCCTGAAAGGTACATTGGAACTCATCAAAATATCATAGACAGCAGTGGAAGCCTTGGGAATAGCAGAAGTGGGCCACTTCTGTGCTAGATCCCCTTAAAAACACTGGAGAGAGAGAGGAGAGAGAGGAGAGAGAGAGAGCGCTCTGCAAACCCTCTAAAACAGGAGCTGCGGAGGAGTGTTAAGGGTGGGGTTGAGACCATGTGCTAACAGGTGTTATATTCCTCTGAACCAGCAGTTACTCCTACATTCAGCCTCTTTGCAGATTATTCATACTCCTGGCAGGAACACTGTAATCTATGGGCTGCTTTTGTAGCATGTGTGTGTTTGTTTTGGGTTTATTCGGTGCAGCTGCCAAATTTGTTATTTATTTAGGTTGCAGGTGTACTGCTTTGAACTCATCATTCATGAAATTACAGCAGCACCAATGTCCCAAGATGCCTGTGTTTCATGATTTCAGACAAATCAACTGAGGTAGACTAATATTAAGCTTAAGGCGTGCTCTCTCTAAGCATTCAATCAAATTAGTCGTATCTGACATTAGCTCATTGGGATTACTCATTAATGAAATTCACATAAAATATATCTTTAAAAAAAAAAAAAAGTTCAAAGAAAGCAATGATGTGAAACATTATGTAGCACTGTGACTCTCCAGGCAAGGTAAGTCTCTTATTTTCTTCCCTCTGAACTTATGTTGTATTTAACATCATTTTACTTTAGAATTTTTGTTCAGGTTTGTGAAAGGATTTACATCTCCAGTAACTGGATTTATTTCCATACAGACCAGCTGTAACACAGGCAATGGCACTGTCAGCATCCCCCAGGCTGGCCCACAAATGTGCCTCCACCCTGAGCTGAAGGAACCACCTTGAGAGGAAAGCAGGGACCATGACCCCTTTACTGAGCCTGACAACCAGGGTACCCCATTTCTGATGATGGTTTTTGTACTGTGGATACCTGTCCATTCATTCATTTCACACAGGCCAACAAGACGCAATCGACTTTTGGTCACTACCATCCTGGACCAAATTCAAATAGTGACTGGATTCTGAATCCCATTACTATCTCCTCACCAGGCCCCTATTGATCAGCTGGGGTGTGTGCTAGGACCTTCAACCTCTTAACAGCTTCTCTAACATAAATGAAAGTCATCTTCTCCATTTGTCTTTCCTACAGTAAATTCAATTGTAAGCTGTCCACATGGCGTGGAAAACCACAACTTCTTGCTACTGCTAGCAAGAACGCCAGTGTTAACGCAGAAGAGACCATAACTAGAGTTTATTTGACAGTCTCAGGCAGAAGGTTGTGTCTGAGGTAAACCATTTCCTTTTATTAGTGGTGAAATTGCCCACCATGAATTCCACTAGCAGTACATCCGGAACCACTGAGAGAATAGAAAGCTCCATTTATTGAAGGGTGTGATAGTTCCGCCCTTTGCGATAAAGGGGGTGGAAACTGCACCTAGGACCTTCCATCGTCTTCATTTGGAAACTCAGTTTTAAAAGGTAGCTGCTCTGGCTTGATACTGGATTTAATGGATTTTCCCTGTTAATGGAGCAGCACTGCAGGGAGATGGCTGTTCAATATGCAGCATTTTCTAGATCTGAAGAGGTACAGTAACTTAATGTTATATAACTTACTTGTAAGCAGCTGAAGATGGCAAAGAGATAATGGAATGTCATGACATCACTATTCACTGCCATCAACCCCAGTAACCATGTGGCACTGATCAGCAGCAGGAGGAGGAAAGCAGTTCGCAGCCCGGAGCTAAAGTAAATACACAAAGTTAATTGCATTAAGGCAGAAAAATAATAAAATAATACAATCTAACACCCCATATGCCAGCTATAATTTTTAATGCACTTTGCTCTTAGAATGCACATTCACTATACAGGGCACAGATCCTGGCTTGGAGCAGCAGCATGGCCCAGTGAACTGTTTATGGGTCTAGGTGACAGAAATGCCAGAACCTTAATTCTGGCTCTGTCAATGACTCACTGTGATCTTGCACAAGTCATTTAATCTTTTGGTGCCTCAGTTTCCCTATCTGTAAAATTGGGCTAATAATGCCAGCTGATGTACCTCACTGGGTTACTGGAGTTAATTAGTTAATGTCTGTGAAGCACTTTGACAAATAAAGTGGTCAATAAGCACCAAGTAATAATTCTCTCTCCTGGCACAGAGAGATAGTTCCTAGATCCACAATTTGCTGCAGAAAGGAGGGATTGAGGCTGGAGCTGCATGGCTCTTACACAATCTCAGCTCTGAAGTTTGGTGCTGCGAGCAGCATGATGCTCCGGTTGGCATTACTTTCCAAAAGTTTCCCATGGTTCAGTGCCACAACTAGCAGATCTCATAAGTGAGGATGTTCAGAGGCCACATTCCTCAAGGCAGTATTATTAGCAGCTGGGGAAATGTTAAATGAGTTGCCCACGGCCATGGCTGAGTCAGGAATAGAACAGGGAGATAAGCGTCTGGATATCCTAGTGACTGGGCAGGCCCTTTCTGAATGTTTGAACAGAAAGAATTCAGTAGCTCCTGATTCCGAGAACTACTCTCAAGCTACTCAGACCTTAGACCATTCAAACAAACATGTTAGAAGTCCACTTTCCTTGACACTCTGCTGTTTGTTTACTTCTTGAATTTCTTCCCCATGGACAATAAAATCAGTAAAGTCTGCTTTAGTTCTGTTTGTCAGTTTCACTTTCAGGTTCTCCTATCTGAGCACAATGTTGCAAGGTTTGGATTGCAGATATTCCAGGAAGTATTTATTTGTTTAGAAATACTATTTTCACTTACATTTAAAAAAACTATGGAGATAGTTCTATTGTTAAAGGCTTGTTTTTATAGAATATAGATTCTGGGACAAATATGACCTTCCATTATATGGCAATTAGACACTCTTCACTTAAGGAGATTAAAAAACAAAACAAAACAAACGATAACTTTTAAAGAAATCACTTTTTTTCTTATTGTTTCTAAAACTGCCCACCAGTCCATGTGTTCAAGGAACAGTTAGTGGATGCCTTGGGAAATCTCATATAGTTTATTAATTTGAAAAACGGGGCTGTCTAACCACTAGCTAATCACATTATAGTTCACAGGTAAATTACAAGCTTTGGGTAAAACATGACTTAAATGGAAACAGTCTATCACAGAGCCAGGAAACTCAGCAAGTTTCAGCATGTGGAATTTCTGACTCAGACCATCTCAAATGGCGGTGAGGAGAACATATCCTTCTGTGGATTGGGATGGACATGTTGCCTCAAAAGACCTTTGCCAAAACAGCAGCAGGAAAGAGCACTCCTGGAGGCACACCTATAAATCTGATGGTGCATGAGGAAGAAAGGGAGAACTCTCTGGGCCTCATGTCTTCCCCTTCCATGCCTTGCTATATCCCCACCAAAGATGCAGAGCCCCTAGTCCATGGAGGGGTTTCTACAGAGCCCAGGAGTGGGGTTGGGGAGAAAGGATGGCACACTGGTTCAGCCTCTTCTGCCCAGCACAAACTGCCCCTGTTTGTACAGCATTCTGCTTCTTTCCCCACCCTCTACAGTTCTCTTTATAGAGGACATGATCTGTCTCTTTATTATTCCTGGTCAGGGATCTTCTCACCAGTTTTTGAGCCTTGACTGCAAACTTACATGACTCCAGTTTTTTCAAATGAGCGTTGTCTTCGTCTGCATGATGCTTTCACTGCTAGTATAAAGATGACCGTGTTGATCTGAAAGGGAAATGTAAATAACACAAAGTAGATCTTTCTTCCTGAACTTATCAGAGCTTGTGTTTCACTGACAATGGAATTTTTTTAACATCAAAAGTCTTCAGTGCCAAGAGCTTTTCTCTTGTTGTTAGGGGTTTCTTCATATTGCCAAACTGACTGAGCTTTGAGCCAATGACCATTAGCAACCTTCTTGGGATACTATGCTACTGAGTTTGCATTAATACAAATCTGATAAGACAGCCCTAAACAATGAGTTTAAATGAAACTCTCATCAGGGGGTAGGAAAAAGTAGAAAACATGGGCCTGACCATGTAACCTTTACTCATACAATCAGTCCTTTCTCATGCAAGTAGGTCCATTGATTTCAATGGGAGTACTCATGTGAACTGCACTTACTTTCACAAGGGATTCTAGATTGGATACAACAGTTTCACATTTAAATAAGATTATGAATAGATAGTGATCAAACAAAAATAAAAAGACAGTAACAGAGAACAGTCAGCGCAAGATGCAAACTCCACAATACTTACGACCACAACGATCACAATAGGGCCTGCAAAACTCCAGATAAGGGTATCATGAACAGAAAGCCAGCAGAAGTCAGGGTTCCCATAGCCCTGTGGGTCCAGACCCACAGCAAGACCTAAATCACAAAACAGAAAGAAAAGGATAACAGGGAAAATTAATGATGATCACTGTAGGATCGGGATGTTTATACCATGCCTAATCAATCACAAGGTTTTAGAATCAATCCGAGTGATGAACAACGATAACGTGGTTAATAAGAAATTCCAGAAATAGAAAACAACACTTACACTTTTCCAAAGTCTAAACATAAAACCAACCATCATTCCATATTAAATACTACTCCCAATTCTTCCGCTGACCAATACGAAGTTGGACCATATAAAACCTATAATAAATGTGTGTGCCACAATAATTCAGTTTCAATTAATTTTATATAGCAGGATTAAGAGAGAGTAACAAAGCATTTAGGGTGAGAGACATTTTGAGAAATTTCAATAAGTCAGTGCCCCATAATGACATACATAATTATTTCTCTTATAAACCAAACAGATATGAAAGTCTCAACCTAAGAGATCCTCCTTTAGCAGTGGCTTGAAACCAAATATTGTAGTTTCATGGGTAAGTAAAGCAATTCCTTCTTTTCTTAAAAAAAAACCAAAAAAACGCAACAACCTTGTGTTAGTGCTTATGAATGAGAGCTCTAGAAAATGGAGACATTTTTTCACAGAACAGGTTACAGCCTGGGCAGAAGCAGCGTAATCTACTTCAATCCTGGCCTGGGGAAGCCATCTCTAGGACAGTCCCTATGCCCATACAGTCCTTAGTCTCTTTGCTCAGAGCACCTACAGTGATGCCAAATGTGGTGGTAGATTTTGCAATGTTGACACTTGTCCATGTAGAAATGGCTGAGACCATCAACTTATTTTCTGTACAACACTGCACAGCTATTCCTTCTTAACGATGCAGAAATTTATCCCAGAGAGGCACTTGACAGATATTATAAGGAAGATGACTATTGCACATTATATTATTTGGGAGTCAGGAAGATGGTAATTGCAATACCTTTAGGTCCTGATTCAACAAGGCATTTAAGCATGATAACCTCATTCACTTATATGAGAGTACTTGTGCACATAGTCCAATACATTCATAAATAATTCACTGAAAGGGGCCTTAATGCTTTGATGAAAAGTCACTGAGTAGGGTAGAGGGAAGGTAGCTGTATTTCACCCTGCCTATTTAAAGTTTGGCCCAAAGCCAACGTTCACATCTGGTACAGGCCTTCCAGGCTATGAAAATTCATCTGTGGCTGTTTGGCAAAGGGATATTGGATCTGTTTCCTCTGAAGTATGGACTTGAGATGGGACTGCCTCCTCTCCCTCTCACTATAATTGGTTTTTGCACCACAGTCTTTAGCAGTCACCACCCAGAAAGAATTAGCCATAAATGATTAAAGGTCCGTAAAATATTTTATACAGCTGTAATTCTGCAGACACAGACTCAGTGCTCAGGACTCAATCCTGCCATTAGTGGGGCTTTAACCACAATTTGGCCAAACATCTGGCTCTAAGATTACAGTAAAAGTGATTTCACTTTCCAAATCCCATCCTATAATCCTCTAAGTGAATGGGGCTAGCTTTGGCTCTCTCAGGAACACTGTTCAACTACTACTGAAATCAATGATAAATTAAAAGGGTACATCATCTGAGGGTAGGATTGAGCCCATAGAATTTAATACAGGTGGCACAGAATCTTTCTTAAAATTTCTCAGTTCAGTAATATTCAGCTGGCATGACAAGGGTTGCCACGCTATCTACAGAACCCTCCAGCCCAGCCCACAAAACCTCTCTGTGCACTGTGCTGCCCTTCCACTTGTGCAGCAGAACTTTTCTAATATAGATATGTTAGTGCTGTTAATTAACTCAGGCGATTAACAAAAAAATGAATCGTGATTAAAAAAATTAATCGCAATTAATCGCAGTTTTAATCATACTGTTAAACAACAGAATCCCAATTGAAATGTATTAAATATTTGTGGATGTTTTTCTACATTTTCAAATATATTGATTTCAATTACAACACAGAATACTGAGTATATATACAGTGCTCACTTTATATTATTATTTTTTATTACAAATATTTGCACTCTAAAAATGCTAAACAAAAGAAATAGTCTTTTTCAATTCACCTCATACAAGTACTGTAGTAGCAATCTCTTTATTGTGAAAGTGCAACTTACAAATGTAGATTTTTTGTTACATAACTGCACTCCAAAACACAATAATGTAAAGCCTACAAGTCCACTCAGTCCTACTTCTTATTCAGCCAATTGCTAAGAGAAACAAGTTCGTTTATGGGAGATAACGCTGCCAGCTTCTTATTTACAATGTCACCTGAAAGTGAGAACAGGATTTCACATGGCACTTTTGTAGCCGGCATTACAAGGTATTTACGTGCCCCTTCATGCTTTGGCCACCATTTCAGAGAACATGCTTCCATGCTGATGACACTAGTTAAAAAAATAATGTGTTAATTAAATTTTGACTGAACTCCTTGGGGGAAAATAGTATGTCTCTTGCTCTGTTTAACCCGCATTCTGCCATGTATTTCATGTTATAGCAGTCTCAGATGATGACCCACCACATGTTGTTCATTTTAAGAACACTTTCACGGCATGCATGCATGTCCTCTGGAATGGTGGTTGAAGCATGAAGGACATATGAATCTTTAGTGCATCTGACACGTAAATATCTTGCAATGCTGGCTACAACAGTGTCATGTGAACGTCTGTTTTCACTTTCAGGTGACATTGTAAACAAGTAGTGGGCAGCATTATCTCCTGCAAATGCAAACAAACTTGTTTGTCTTAGCAATTGGCTGACCAAGAAGTAGGACTGAGTGGACTTGTAGGCTCTAAAGTTTTACATTGTTTTATTTTTGAAAGCATAATTCTACATTTGTAAGTTCAACTTTCTATCGCAGCTGTTCTATCGCAGTGTAGACATAACCTTAGTCTACCAGCATAGGACGAGCAAAATCTCTCTAACCTACAGAGTAAGTAATTACAATACAATGTTACTTCCGAGTGCTTTCAATACATCTTGATTTGATCTGAATTCAAATATGTTTTTACCGCTGTAAATATCAGAAAATTACTTTCATTAGGGCAAGCAGCATTCATTGTGCTGATTTGTCTAGTTCAGTCTGATGTCTTCTTGTTTGCTGGTGGTTATTGCCCTGATTCAGGAAAGCACTTAAGCGCCACTGACTACAACAGAAGTTAAGCACATGCTTTAATGCTGTCCTAAATAGAGGGGGAGGGGAAAGGAATGAAGTTGTTTTGCCTTTTCAGCTTTGGTGACCTACTTCCCCTACCTGTTATAATAGCAGGAATCCCCCAACCAACGACATAGTAGAACCTCATATGTCCAAAATTGATGTTCCTCACTTCAGTCAGCATGCGGTAGATGTGGAGCTGTTCCACAAACATCCAGGCAAAGGTGCTCATGTAGAAGTAGTGCAGGAGGATGGCTATCACAGTGCACACAAACTGGGGAAGGGAAAAGAACACTGAGATTACAGCTGCTCCTGCTGAACCAACGACCCTTGCAACACACACAAGACTGGATATTCACTAGATGTTAAAGAAAATATTAATAAGTCTTTGAAAAAAACTGTACATTAAAATTGATTTAATTATTTTGTCATAGTCTTAAGAGCTTTAAGGAAAGTGAGTTTGTAAGCCTTTATTTTTAGATTGTGTGGCCTGCATGTGGTCTGACTGTTGAGAATTACATATTTCAGTCTAAAATTCTTTCAGTTATTAAACCCCCACCCCTAGGACTCTTTTCTGAAGTTAATTTCTTTGTGCGTATTTGCTGTACCTTTGATGGCTTGGGCCATTCTAACACACTCACCTTGTTCTGTGTGCAACACTTAACAATTTAACAAGAAAACAGCATTTTTGCAGAAGCAAGGCATGGAGTCTCCACTACTTTTAATAGTTTAAGATTCACAAAACCAAGATGGAAGCCAAGAGGCAAAAAGTTTCTTAGCAAGGCTGCTGATTGCAACCTCTGACTTTTGGTTCCATTTCACAGTCTGAGGGATCATATAGATCGTCCTCCTGACAATGTAACACATACACAATGGCAAAGAGTCAGATGGATTCAACAAAGCAGGCTTAGCTGCCACATGAACATCCGATGCAGTGAGCTGTAGCTCACGAAAGCTTATGCGCAAATAAATGTGTTAGTCTCTAAGGTGCCACAAGTACTCCTTTTCTTTTTGCGGATACAGACTAACACGGCTGCTACTCTGATAACTACAAATGGTACATTAGGGCTTTATGGGGCTGACTGATCCCTATCCTGAAGCCAATCTACAACTAAAAGCCCCCAAGACATCTACATAGGTTCTACATATACTTCCCTAATCCCCATAAGCCCTGAGAACCTTCTAATAGTGCCTTAAGTGATGTGGCTAACATCTGCCACGTGAAGTTCATTCTCTCTCACATCCTCTCCCCAGGGGGAGGATTGTGTGTGCAGTGGAGTGTTTTGTTTTGGTAGGGTTTTGTTATGGTTTTGTTTTTTTTAATGTACATGCTGCTGTGTGTTTATACTAGAGCAGTCCAGGCGGAAGAAGTGCGCCTTGCACAGGAGTGGAAGGTGATGAAGTTTGTGATGGTTCTGGGTTCCTGTGGGAGTTCATCCCTCAGGCTTGGACTGGCCCCTGAGAAAGCTCCACCTCTGCACTAATGAGCTTTACCCAGGTGGTAAAAAGTTCCATTATGCCTGAGGAATGCAGTTACTGGCCACAGTCTTCATCCTAGAGCCTTATGCGATCTAAGCACTTGTAAACATTAAGTCTCACCTCTCTCCGAGGCACTGTCTCCTCAGTTAAAGGTACATAAACCTAATAAGTAGAAGGAAAAAATACCTCATGCTAGGGCCAGCACTAGATTAATGCACTACTAAAGGACCACTTAGCCCTAAGGTGAATTCCAAAGGATCTTGGATACCATAGCTAATTTTCCAACGGTGTAACAATTGGGGTCTAAGCAGGCCTACCCCAATTGCAGTTCAATTTTTGGAAGATGGGTGAAAGTTTATAGAATGAATAACAACTCAAAATGATAGAAAGAGTACGGTTAAGTATGAACTAAAAAGGGCCACTGATCTGAACCAAGACTAGACTAAGGTAATAGTTTGAAACTAGATAATGATGGACAAAATTGGGATATTGGTAATTAGGCTAATTGGTGGTGTAGATAATGAGTAGATGGTCTATTCCACCCATTATACCCCTTTCTGAACCCTTAAAAAAAGACTTCAAAGAACAAAAACATGGATGCTTGGGGGATTCCCTTGGGACTGGCTAACAGGCTGTTGCTGCACTCCTGAAACTCTGCCCATTGCTGGTGAACCTCAAGGATCTTCGGAGACATCCAGACCCTCAACTGGGTTGTGAAGATGCCTGACCATCACCAGCAATGATCACAGATTGATACATGTGAGATCTAGCTCTGTTCAATCTAAGAAGGACTCATGAAAGTGAGAGATCTGCCAAGACTAGCCAGATGATGTCCCAGACTGGGCAAGTAAGTCCCAGAGCAACATCCATCATGGATGAGCTGCTAACCCAGAGCATGCGTCCATGACCGACCAGCCACCCTGAGCCTGTGAATTTACAGAAAGCTGTATTCTCCCCCCACCTTTGCTGTCCTATTTTTCCTCCCCCTTTTTTCTGTCTGTTTTGCCAAAAGTGGGAATAATCATAAGAACCCAGAGCTGAGTTAAAAATCCAACAACAGAACTAACACCTTCTTCCCTCCTAAGAAGGGGTATTTGATAAAACAAGGGACTCTACCCGATATCCTTTGGAAAGTTTTGATTAAGATTGGTTTGCATAACCACTCAATTTTAATTTCAAAACGCTTTATGCTTTGTTTTGGATTCTTTCTATTCTGTACATCACAATCAATACATTTTCAGATTCTGGCATGACCTTTCTAACTTGTTTGACATGGGTCTAAGTAGGCCAAAGTCTCTGTACTCAGAACCCTGAAGCAAGTTTAACTGTTCATGTTGGATAGTGACAGGGTCAGGATAACACTTTTGACTCTCTCTTTTATCCCTCACATCAAATTCCATCAAATTTAATACACCAAGTCCTGCTGAAAGTTTAGCCCTCAAAATAAAAATTCTTTTGCTATATTAACAAAGGTATGGTTCTTTATGCTTCCACTGGCAAATATCTGTGCAGGCTGCAGCACTGAAACTCTGCCTTTTTCAGGTAAGGAACAGAGAAAATAAATCATTGTCTGTTTATCAATAGTCCACAGGGGATTAAAAACCTCTCCCTGAAATGTGATTGTTCATTTACAGAAACCCATAAAAGCCAGGCCCAGTGCCAGCCCCTTAGTATTATTTGTGCTCCAACATTCTTTTTCATTTTGTGTTCATCAGTGCATGACTCGTTAAACAACTCTCATTCCACACAGACAGATGAATAATTCCCTCAAACACACATAGCTTACAGTCCTCCCGGCTTCTTAAATTGACTGGGGAGGTTGTAAGGAGTGGCCTTGTATGATATAAAATGTATTCTCTAACTTAAAAAGACTTTTTAAAATGGCTTAAGGTTAAGGATATTACAGTAAATTATAGTAACCGAATCATGGAGAGGAAAATGAAAAGGGTGGTCATGTCCCTGACACAATGGACATTGCAGTATGAAAATGCCAGGAAGTAATACTGATGGTATTAACAATGCTTCGGAATTACCTTGCTAAAAATGAGCTAGTCTACTTTTTTTATATCAATTAACTCGGCATTCAGTTTACAAAAAGTAATTGTAAATGGGGGGGGAGGGGTTCTAGTGGGGTCCTGCAGGGATTTGTTATCTGTTCTTGGCCCACTGCTGTTCAATATCTGTATCAATGATCTAGAAGAAAATATAAAAACATTGTTAGTAAAATTTGTAGATGACACAAAAATTGGTGGAGTGGTAAATAATGATAGGGAAAGGTCAGTTATACAGACCCATCTGGATCACTTGGGTAAGGGGCTTATCTGAGCAACATGCATTATAATACAGCCAAATGCAAGGTCACAATTCTAGGAATAAAAACTGTAGGTCACACTTGCAATGGGAGACAGGAATGCAGTGATTGGTCCAGCTTTGAGCAGGGGGTTGGATTAGATGACCTCCTGAGGTCCCTTCCAACCCTGATATTCTATGATTCTATGACACTGGAAAGGACTTGGCAGTAATGGAAGATAACCAACTGAACATGAATTCCCAGTGTGATAAATTTAATAATAAATTAATTAATTAATAATAATAAAAAGGCCAACACAATTCTTGGATGTATAAGCCAGGAAATATGAAGTAAGAGGAGGGAAGTCGTATTACCTCTGTATATGGTATTAGTGATACCATTATTAAAGAATAGTGTGTCCAGCTCTGGCATCCACACTTTTAAAAGGGATGTTGAAAAACTGTAAAGGATTCAGTAAGGAGCTACAAGAATTATTTGAGGTCTGAGAAAACATGCCTCATATAGCGAGAAATTCAAGAAGCTCAATCTATTTTGTTTATCCGTAAGAAGTGACTTGATCATGATCTGGAAGCATCTAAAGGCGGAAGAGATTTCTGACAGTAGATACATTTTTAATTTAGCAGAAAATGTATAATAAGATGCAATTGCTGGAGGCTGAAACTAGACATATTTATGCTAGGTGCAAATTTTTAATGGCGAGGGTACTTTGTAACCACTTACTTAGGGATATGATAGAGAATCTACCACCTGAAGTCTTTAAATCAAGACCACATATCTTTCTAAAATATATGCTACAGTCCTAACGGAACTTATGGGCTTGATGCAGAAAGTACTGGATTGAAGCTCTTTAGCCTGTATTATGCAAGAGATCAGACTAGATGATCACAATGGACCCTTCTAGTCTTCAAATCTACATGTCTTTTGCATTTCTCTCCCCTTGGACAATGAAAAAATCAATGCAATCAGCTTCACTTGTGTTTATAGCTACCTTCTCTCTCAAGTTACTTATCTGGGATTTAGAGTAAAGGCTGTTTAAAGATATGTCTAACAGAACATTCAAATAATATTTACGAAACATTTCTAATGGTCTAAATTGTAAAAGCTTGTTTGTATGATTTTATATTCTTTTCACTGCAACTCCATGCCCCATCTGTACATTGGCTGTTTACGCAGACTACTAGTTCTCTGGTCCAGGAACCTTTCCTTTTGCCTGTATGCACGGAACCCAGTACATTTTGGATGCCATTAATAAATAATAATAATTGCTACATAAAAATGGCTACAAATGAGGCACTGATTATAAAACATGAAAATGTCATGCATATTGTATTTCCCACATTCACAGTTTCAATCCAGGTTGCGTTTCCCCATGCACACTGGCCGGTGCAAGAGAAGGCTGCACTAAGCTATAAAAATATTCATGCTATGCCAAAGCCAGAAACCACAGTGAATGGAAAGCACAGTGCTAGGCAATGGGTTTCCCTGTTGTGCCAGGAGGTAGCAAGCTACCTGTGCCAGGCAATCGGCTTCTCCAGCATGACCGGTGCCAGTGTGGGACATGCACACTGCTCTTGAGTGACATGCCTTTCGGCACTAGGAGCCGAACATGGGACATGGTGCTTGGTGACATGCCTTTCGGCACTAGGAGCTTCTGCGTGGGCTTCTAAAGGAGTCTGTTCTGCACAGTACTGGAGAGATAAAGTGAGGTAGAATGTTATCAGGCAGAACCAAAGGAGGAAATCAGTATGTTTGGGGTTCAATTCTTATGTCACATTTGCCCTTCGGGGGGCAGTTTTCATCTGTTACCTGGGGGAAAAAAATACCTTCCCTATCTAATGGGACAACTATTCTTCCCAATGAGTGGTGTATAAAAAGGTGTAGGCTTCATACAAATGAAACCTTCGTGCTCCCTCCAGCCCCCCCAAAAAAGAAAAAAGAAAAAGTGAAATAGATAACAAATGATCAAAACTTGCAGTGTGAACACTCTATTTACAGCTTTACACAAAGCTTCAGTCATTGAATGGCAGCTGGTATCCCAAAAGCACTGAACTGGCTCTTACCGGGTTTTCTGTCTGATTGATTCCAATAAGAAAGACCAATTCTGAGAAGAAAAGGGCAGCCACCAGGTTTTTGTGAATGCTGTGTAGGTTTGAACGCAGTGTTCGGATCAGAACTAGCAGTATGAAGGTCATCAGCAAAGCCACCAATGAGATGGATACAGTGGTGTAAGTGACTATCTTCAGAGGAAGCACCTCGCCATTCTGTGGAGTGACAGATTAAAAACATCTCTGTAAAGCTTTCCTTCTAATTATGTTTTTTGTCTGATGTTATTTCTTAGGAAAAAAATTTAACTTTTAGCTAATATCCAGGCAGAAAATTTACTACAGAACAGATGGAAGTGGGGACTCAACCTTTTGAGCATGAAGAAAATGTATCATAAACCCTGTTACATGTCGGGTAAAACTAGCTCACTCGGGGGATTAAAAATACAAAACCACCATTAAGTGAATTTCAAACTACCAAACCAGTTTTATTTTTGTCCTGATTTACAGCTTCCTGAAGAAAATCAGTGTTAACAGGAAATCAGTATGTGCCAAGCAAGAACCCCTCAAGATAGTAAATTAAAATCTAACTCTTTTCAAATTGGCAACTTCACAAGATCTATACTGTAGTTTTTCAACTGACAAGTGTTGTTTTGTGCACTGCGGAGCATACTGATCTGAATCTGGCCTCTGGATTTAAGTAAAACTGATGCTTAACTATAGATAACTACAGTACAATCATATTTAGAAAGATGAACATGAGTCTCTACTTCTATGACAACTGTAACTTCTTAGGTGGGAACTTGGAATTTTCATGAGCTTTGCATTAGTGGTTAGTTTGTCAAACTTGACTCTCTGTGGCACAAAGCAAAACAAGGCCGTCTTTATGTCCAAATCTTGCTTAGCTTCCTCCCATGAGTATTGCCAGCAAACAAACAAAGCAAGAAATTGGAATCAGGACATTACATTCCACAGATGGCGTTTCATCCAGAAAGATTGCAAGGGTTTTAACTAACTTTAACCGAGATGATCTTTTGTGCAGGGCAGAGGGCTCACAAATCTGCACTGAAAAATATGGGTCCCTATGGAGAGGGGGAAAAGGCTAACAAGATGCTCCCTTCCTCCCTTTAGCCATTTTCCCCTCTTCAAAAGATCATCAAGGCCCCCAGACTGACCAGGAGTAGGCAGGCATTAGACAGCACACACTCTTTACAGAGTAGGTTGTGCCTTGAGCAGCAGTAACTCTCCACTACATGCTTTGTGGCTCCTCTCTGCACACTCACAGAATGCAGCAGGACGTCATCACCAGTAACAGTGTGACTGCCAGTCTCGCTCTGCTGCTATGGCTTGGGGAGGGGGAGGCGAAGGCATAATGGGGTGGGGCATGGACGTAGGGCAATACAGAGTGGGTACACAGGGTGGAGAGCAAGGATCCAAATAATCACAAGACCTCCATTGCCTTTTTGGGCCTTGTTGCCTGCCCACTCTGGACCCTATCTGTCTTACAGACTGTGTGGGGAGAGTTACAGACACTCAAATTTCAGTGGAGCTGTTAAGTTTATGCATTTTTGTTCGTTCCCATTTACATATTTCTGGATGAGGGGAGCATGTGGACATTTCTACATAAGGACCACTCACATATCTATAAAGCGCAGCCACCTGTGGTGTGGGAAGAAGTCTTCATCCTTATCAGATTGATTAAAGCAAAGAAAAACATGTCTCATAGCGAGACACTCAAGGAGCTCAATCTATTTGGCTTAACAAAGAGAAGATTAAGGGATGACTTGATCACAGTCTATAAGCATCCACATGGGGAACAAATATTCAATATCTTGCTCTTCAGTCTATCAAACCAAGATACAACAAGATGCAATGACTGGAAGCTGTAGCTAGACAAATTCAGACTGGAAATAAGGTTTATATATTTAACAGTGAGGGTAATTAACCACTGGAACAATTTACCAAGGAGTTGTGGGGGATTCTCCATCCCTGGCAATTTTTAAATCAAAACTGGATGTTTTTCTAATAAAACAGGAATTATTCTGGGGCAGGCTTATGGCGTTTGTTATACAGGAGGTCAAACAGATCCTTCTGACCTTTAAATCTATGAATATATGGTCTGGAATAATTGCCACAGCTCCTCCACACAACCTATTTGGGGGTTCCCAAACATTGGCTCTGTATAAACACATGTGGGGACCCCTGTCCTGATTATCCTTGCTAGCTTTCTCCATATCCATCTATTAGGACAGCACAGAGCCCCCGGTCTGCAGTGTGCAAGAACCCCCAAGCCATGTGACTGCTACCCCATAGCTGGACTTTAGTGATGGAGAGGGCCTTGCACAGGCCCTCTACAGCCGAGCAGAGTTCAGCCCAAAGCAGCCTTTTTTGAACTGAGAAGGAGTCCCCCCTACCCATACAATATTCTAATCTGTAGTCTTGTGCATCAATTTTTAGTCCAGAACTACGTTTTTATGTCCATGTAATAAACTCAATGAAAATATGGACATAGGCCTCACTGCAGCAGCACTGGCAGGCACTACAAGAATACATCTCTGACATGCTGTTGGCTTTATTTGCAGGAGAAAGCAAAGAAGGAATTAACCAGTTGGGGAAAAGCTCTTAAATCACACCTGAAGCCTCTTAAAAACACCTTAGCCCAGCAGCTGCATGAGTGTGGCCACTCACCTCTCGTTTTGAAATGTCCATTAGGACTGCAAAGCTGGTCATGTGATTGCACTGGCAAGAAACATGGCTCTGATTTCTGGAAAAAAGCTCACACCCTTTGGAGGACCAGCCTCCAGACCCACCAACTCTGTTGAATGAAGAAAGCACAAGTAAAGTGATAAACTTTTATTGTTCTAGAGCATCCTTACATGACCACTTCCTCCTTTCACTCCTCACCCCATCAATGATATTAATCACTAATGCAGCTCTCAGTTTTAGATTAGTGGGAACAGCATCCTAGACAAAGTTGAACATTGGCAGCCTTCACCTGCATTGATTTACTGGGCCACTATCACCCTGAAATCTAGTCAGTTTCAAAAGCTGAGTCAGAAATGGTTTCAGATATAACATGCATCCCCTTTTCTTTTTGTCCAATTTTTGTGACAAAACAAAGTGATGTCACTTGTGCAAAGTAAACAAAGTGAAAATACCAAGAAATATATTTTCACCTTTAATTTCTCAGTCATCTTAGGTATTATTTCACCTATGATTGTTACAAGTATTTTCAAACAGAAGTGTGAGATTTTAAACTGTGTTCTTTTAAAATCAGATTGGAGAAAATATGACAAAACACAATATAGAGAACAATATTCTATATCGAGGGATATCCTGCACCAGCACCAGAGAGGAACAGATAACCCAGCAAAGCTTCCTAATTCCACCAGGTATAACTCCTCTGACTTCAGGGATGAATTTGTCCTGAAATCTATTACTCTAGTCTGTAAAAATTATGAACAACAAATATTACTGTATTCATTTCAAAGGCTTCTAATTAGACATTTTAACTGTTTTTTCCATTTGGCAATATAATATTTTAACTGTGTTTTTAAGATAACTAGACCCTTGAAACACAGTTAGCTTATTTAAAATTCTTTTGTTACAAGAAATTATAAAGCCAACGAACAAAGTTGGTTTTTAACGGCAACTGTGAAGAAGCCACAAAATAGACTGAAGTACCAATGAAGTAGTCAGCAATAAAAGAGGCAAAGTATCAAACTATTTAAAACTATTGAGTTATTCTAACCCGTAATATTACTGAAAAACTTTACAAACATAGGAATTGTCATTCTCTTTTATGAGCTATTCACAGAAACAATTGTTTAAGGTGTCAAGAAATTGCTTCTCTAAACTTAATTACTGCTGTATTAGATTTTCATTGCCCCTTAGAGCTCTCTTGAAAAATGCACACTTGATATGTTTTTCCTGAAAAAGAGACTATGATAATCCTATTAGTATATTTGTAATCTCATGATTTGGGACTTTCATTTTTTATATTTATATATTCATTTTAATACATCAGAATTATGAAATGCTGAATGAGTAGTTAACTCTTAACACAAAATGTTCATTCCTTTTTCCCACACCCTTAAAAATATTTCAAAGAGGATTGCTCTTCATATTTTCACAACGTTGTAGAATCCCAAAATGCTTACACAACGTAATATTGTTCATAGCATTCTCTGTATCTTTAAGGAATATTTGTGTTTTCAACTTTCCTCTTTATCAAATATGAAAGACTAGACTAGACTGAGAATATTTCTCCTTATTCTCCCTACTACTTCCTTCCATGAAAGTCAGACACAGAAACTGCTGCTTGATCATGATGGGCTGAAAGATGGAATGGGAAGGGTCAAAGGTTCCATAATAGACACTTCCCTTCCCACTCACTCACACATCCCTTTTATTTTTCACTAAAACAAAGACAAATAAGCAATAGTTTATTGGAGGAAAGATAAGTTACTAGTAACTAGCACAATTGTCCTTGTGATCAACTTTTTATTTCAAAATGATATTTTGAGGTTAGATTGTGGTGTATGTAATTCAGTTTAAAATTTGTAATCTCATCAACTGTTTAAGAACCACATTTCCACTTGTTCTTGTATGAAGAAAAGCTAGCTGCTATAATTGTACTTATATATAGCCAAATTGGGCTTGGTCATGCCACAGAGAGTATGGGAAGGCACAGGGAGTCTTCTCTGCTTTGCGCCCCTTCAATTGCAAGGACTGGAGGATGGAACAATAGGCAAGGAACCCAGCAAGCAAATCCTAACAGAGATTTCCTTCCCAGAGCTCCCAAGCAGGAACTTTAACACAAGAGGGGAAAGCTCACTCAGAGTTTGTAAAATCACTGGCTTTCCTGAGGCTCATATTTCACTGTGATAAGATATTGCAGAAAGTTACATATCCTGCAGTGAGAGTTTGTTAGAAAGCCACATTTTTAGAGGATCATCCTTTTGTTCTCAGGAGTTATTCTAATTACTTGTATATTGATCATGCTTAGAGGGATTCTATGAGCAGTTCACAGATGTGTATAAAGTTTACCTTAAGCTGCCTACACGAACAAACTAAGAACAAAATGTTCATGTTCTTCTTGTACAGTGCCTCCTTCTCAGCCTGAACTTCTGAAACCTGCACTGCAATGGCCTGGCCTGACTCCCTCCCAAAATATTAAAGAAGTCACCAAACATACATGATTGAGTGGTTCCAGAACACACAGACTGGCTTAGTTCTCTCCTCTGTTTCCAGCATGGCATATTCAAGTATAATGGGCTTTTCCAGGAGGTTTGGTACAGGTTCCCCATCACTATGAATGGTGGTGCTCACTATGGGTGTGTTAATGATGGGTCGATTAGGTAACCTGTGGAAATAAAGCAAAGCTGCAAAAAGATTTCAACGTTAAAATACAACAGCCCAATTTTGCAGCTACCGCAAATATGTGTCGTAATCAAGGAGTTGTCATGGCTGCACAATCAGAAGTATTTACATTTCTCAAACCTAGCATTGCTGATCTGGTTGTTCTCACACAACAGTCTACGGTCTCAAATATCTAGAACAAGAGAAGGACGGCTCTGCAAACAATTACTTTTACACTAACAAATGGATGATAGCTGATAGCTGAGAAGTATAATTGTAACATAATAGCACCACTGACCACCTAGCATTCAAAGCAAGTCAGAAGGATTCTATGAGCAGTTCACAGATGTGTATAAAATTTACCTTAAGCTTCTTCTGTCAGGATCATAGTGCTCAGGTAAAAGTTGTCCTAGAGATCGATATATAATCACCATAGCAACAGCATACTGGTTAGACTCATCTGGGTGTCGCTTCTTTCTCTTTGTAAATGCATTCTCAGGGTTTAAAATACCATTATCCGTCTTAGAGGACATTTTTTGGTTTGATGGCTTCATTGTAGGTGCCACTACAAAATCAATACAAACATTCAAGCCTAACTCTTTCACCGTAAGTCTGGGCTACCATTTTAACAGATGTTTACAGTTCGTTACCTATGTTAACATTCGCGCCCAGGTAACTTTAGATGCACAGCACTGAGGACACTTTTGATACCATGTTTCAGAATACTTTATATGACTATATTGCATACTATATAATCATACAATTGAAAATCAAATAACAACTGAACCATCTTTCTATCTAGTGTGACAGGATCGGGCCAGATGGCTACAGGAGAGTAATAGAAGGCAGATATATTAGCCCCAGGTTAAGTAGGTCCCTTTCCTGGGGAAAGGTAACAGGGAAGGTTCTAGAACAATCAGGAACCTTCTGGAGACAATTATGACAGACAGGCTGATTAGAACACCTGCAGCCAATCAAGAAGCTGCTAGAATCAATTAAGGCAGGCTAATCAGGGCACCTGGGTTTAAAAAGGAGCTCACTTCAGTTTGTGGTGTGCGTGTAAGGAGCTGGGAGCAAGAGGCACTAGGAGCTGAGAGTGAGAACACGGACTGTTGGAGGACTGAGGAGTACAAGCATTATCAGACACCAGGAGGAAGGTCCTATGGTGAGGATAAAGAAGGTGTTGGGAGGAGGCCATGGGGAAGTAGCCCAGGGAGTTGTAGCTGTCGCACAGCTGTTCGAGGAGGCACTCTAGACAGCTGCATTCCACAGGGCCCTGGGCTGGAACCCGGAGTAGAGGGCGGGCCTGGGTTCCCCCCAAACCTCCCAACTCCTGGTCAGACAGACACAGGAGGAGTTGACCTGGACTGTGGGCTCATGAAAACTGCCAGACTAAGGGCTGCTGTGAAGCTCCAAGGTGAGCAAATCCGCCAACAAGATCCACCAAGGTAGAGGAAGAACTTTGTCACACTAGTTAGAATATGAGCAGTTCTGGGGCTAAAACAGGCACATACATTTAAATAAGATGTGCAATTTAAGGAGAAATATTAAAACCCATGTATATTATCCTTCTTATACTGCATGTACCAAGCAAGATTTACAGTACATTGTGTGCCTTTTCTGAGTGCAACAGTAATGGGCCACAGAGTTTTTACTTTAAATTGGCACCTCCACATGATCTTCAAATTTTGGTAGTATCTCTTAACGCCATTTGCTTTCCTCTTACAGAAAAGAGACAGATCACATAAATATATTACTTATAAGAAAAATCTTCATTACGAATGTATTACCTTATATATTATTTATATTATACTGATATATTTTTATACTGAGGATACTCAGCCATATATAACGTTTGACACTTTTAATGATTCCATTTGGGCTACTCTCTCTGCCTGTGTTGACCTTGTCTTGTGGTTTTATCTCAACTTTCTTCAAATGTCTCAAAGGCAGAACTCTGTATCTTTGTAAGAGGTACACTTTCAAACATATCCTCCACCTGCCTGTTCCGGTTAGACCTTCTATTTGCCTTTGCTGTCTGTTAACTTGGCATCATCCTTGATTCTGGCCTCTCCATCTTTCATACCATGTTGTCTGTAAATCTGTCTTTTACTTGCTCTGCACACCTGTGCCACCACTGACTCTGTTTCTGCTGAAATTCTCATTCATGCCTTCACAGGAGACCAGGTGCATCTAATGTCCACAGTTTTCACTTACATACTGTGGATTTTATTGAGTTCCTAAAGAAACAGGGCCATGTTCCTGCTATTCTGGGGTGAATAAGAAACAACTTCCCAGTCTGGAGAGAACAGCTAATCTCTAAATACAAGTTTCATTAACAATGATGTTTGAAGGGTTTCTGATACAATCATTTGCAGTATCTTCCCTTCTAGAATAGATATAAAAAACAGCAGATCATCAAACTGTCAGGTGTAAATGCTACAAAAATCTGAGCTGTACGGTTTTCAGAGAATCGTCTAGCCCTAGAACATATGTCAGTCTATAAGAGCTTCCCCTACTCGGGCAAGTTGACAAGATATGACTGTACTCGGGCCAGCTATAATTTGGATGGATGTGCTGGGGAGCCTGTGGGTGGGGGGAGGTCATGAGTGCTGCCAATAGTGCTAAAGGCCATTCCTGTGTGGAATAAAGGACAGGACCATTTCTATGCACAGTGACAGAGCAATGTGAGGGGACTGGTGAATGGGTATAGCAAGTTTCCCAGCGCAGAATGCTCCCCTTAGTGCCCTGAAGGCATTATGTCTTACAGATCCACAGAGTCATTCTATCTCTACATAAGGTTCACTTGATGTATATGATTGCCCCACCTCTGCCCCAGGACAATTCTGCCTCATAAGAGGCATAACTGATCCCTAAGATTCGATTGGAAGATTACTACTGAATATCTGGAGAGGTGTTTTACCTTTTCTATCTGAAGGTTTGAACAAAGTATCAGGGAACAAAACAGATGACTCCAAATCTTTAGGATAATCTTCTTTAATCCTCTCAAACCGTGGTACTTTAGCGCCCGTAAAATTAGACTTGTCAAATATGTCAACAGCAATAACTGTGAAAAAAAATTAAATTCCTCATAATATTAACTTAATTTCAATCATATAGGGTATTATCCAAAAATGAAATTTTACCGATACTTTAGAAAATCCATAGCATTAAGAAATTTGAACCAAAAAATATGCCAATGTAATCAATAATTATTGTAATCAAATAATTATTTCCAGTGACGACTAAAATCGTATGTTCCAGCATTATTTCATATTTGGAGAATATAAAGGTATATGCAGTGCATATGTAATGGTTACAAATTTCACACAAAAAAGATTTCGTATTAGTAAAGTGCTGTTCTGTCCTGAACATAAACTATCTAAAAATGGCAGATTCCAACTCAATAGCCCAACTTCTTGTATGAGTTGAAATAGCCAGATCTGCTATTTCAAAAATAAGTTTTTACTATTTTTTTCTCCTGTTTGTACTGCAGAAATAACACAACAAAGAAAATGAGCTGGATGCAATTTCTGAGCAAGATAACAGACTTGCTAACTAAATCCCAATGGCAGAGCCATTTTTTATCATTTTTCATATTTTATCATTGCCTTTAACTGAGATGCACATCTGTACCTGAGGTTAGAATTTGTACTGCGGAATCTTTATTGCTGCTGATTATGAACAAACTGGAAAGACCTAGCTTGACTTTCATATCCCAGGTTATATGCAGTGTTGTAACTCTGTGTAAGTTTGAAAACTTGCCTCACCCACTTAGTCTCTCTCATATCCCAGGTTAGGCACCAAAGCTAGCAGGTAGAAAATGTATTTTTGCTAACAAACAGCAAATTTCTCTAGTGCTCATTGAGAGATAAATATGAATGGGCACGGTCAATTTTCAGAGTCAACTGCACTTTATGTGATCTTCTGGAAAAGTATAAAATGTAAACTTTTACATATGGTAGTGGGGAAGAAGGCTGGTAAGAGGGATGGTAGGAGGGACAAAAAGGAGGGATGCACAGGACTGGTGGTCAGGAAATATGGATTCTATTCCTAGCTTCATCATACATTTCCTGTATGGCGTTGGAAAAATCGTTGCCTTACTTTTTCCATATGTAAGTTGGGGATAATAATACTTCCCTAGTTCACAGGAGTACTGTGAAGCTTAATGTTTGTAAGATGGTTTAAAATCATTGGACAGGAGGTAATATAGCATGGTATGATATTACATTGCCACTGATGTGGAAATTATTTATTTTGTCTATATGAAATATTGTGTGGTGGTCAGCAACAGGAGAACATAGCTATACAAAGTGCTGCAATATTCTTGACAGGACATGTATGAGCTAGAAGTTTAAAAAAGACATCTTTCAAAAACTAAGTTAAAAATTATAATACTTCTACTGCTACTCATATACTAAAGGTCTGACCCCATGGCTTAGTTTTAGTGTTTGCCATGCAAAAGAAGTGGGTTAGATTCCGAGCCTCAATCTCTTGTTCCTTGGAGAGGTTAGGGATGAGAATACTTCTCAGCTCTACCCTATCCCTGCATTTCTAGCTACTCTGGGGCTCATCTCCAGACCCCCTGGCTGTTTTGCAACTGCCAGAAGTGTTTATAGTGTTTGGTTTATAACTTTCAATTTTTTAAAACCTCAGAAGCTGCCAATTCAGGCATTTTAATAAAAATTAAAATTGAGAAGCTGGAGCTGTGGAGGGTAACTGTATCAGGCTCACTGCAGGTTTCTGTGTGAGGAAATGTCCAAGTTAAGCACTGCCAATTCCCAATCTTTCCCTAGTCCCTAAATAATTCCCAGATGAGTTGTTAGTCAACCCTACTAATGCAGCACCCACCTAGAAAAATTGCTCGAGAGAGAGAGAGAGAGAGAAAAAAGAAACTAGTCAGTAGAGAATTGCCTTGCCCCTTAGAAGCTACATCCTTCTGACCTCAGGCAGAGCTGATGAAAAATCAGATTTTTCATCCAGCAGGAAATTCAGACATTTTGAAATGAGTTGTCATGCCAAATTGGGATGAAAAGTTGAAATACCAAAAATTTTTGAGGAAGGGAAAGTTCAGAAAAATTTGCTTTGGAAATAGCAAAACATTTCATCAATCAACACGTTTTGTTTCAGTTTGCTGAACAGGTTGGCTTGATTGATTCAACTTTAATCTGTTGCACCCTGAGCTGCCACAGTGTGTCATCAGAATTGTAGTTCGGGCATCTCATGCCTCCATTTGCCTCTATGGGCAGGTCTCCCAGTCGGACTGCATTTCATACGGTGATACACTGTGGTCATACGGCTCCCATGATGCACTGTGTCAGATCAACCGCAGGGGAGAACATGGTGCCACATGGGAGATGTAGTCTAGGCAGGGAGCCTGACCCATAGGGGAAAATGGGGGTATGAGACACCTGAACTACAATACCCATAAGGCACCATGGCAGATAAGAATGAAACAAATCAATGCTGAACTGACTCAAAATAAAATGTTTCAATCTGGGTTGATCAGACCTGAAATATTTTGTGTCAATTTTCCCAATGGAAAATCAAGTCATTTTGGCAAAATCAAAATTTTCTCATGGAAAATTTTAGTTTTGTGGAAATGGCATTTTCCACTGAAAAAACATTTTCATGGAAAATTCCAGACCAACTCTCACTTCTAGGCTCCAACCATTCACACAGAATAAAAACCCTATTGGTACATGGAATGGAATACAGGCTGAGTCAGGGATATTTCTTTGTGAGTTTCTCTCTCCCTCTACTTGAAATTTTGCTGATAAGCTTTTCTGCCATGTAAGACTGGATTTTCCTGCTTATTTTAATATAATCATACTTACCATTTACCTAGCACTTTATGTTTTCAACGCTTTGAACAAATATCAACTCATTACTTATCACATAACCTCTGTGAGGTAGATTGGCAAGAATTATCATCTCCGTTTTGCAGATCAAAAGAAACTGACACAACAAGATAACATTGTAAGTCAAAATTAGAGTAAGAGTCGGGATTGGAAATCAAGAGGTTCTGGCTCCCAGTCTTCTGCTCAGTCCTTTAGACCATGCGGCTTAGCTGTTGATAGCTTCATCTGGGCTAATATCTTGGTTGTAGAAGTACTCTACTGAAAACTGTGTTTTTTTCAGAGGAATTCTAGAAATTCCAGTGCTTGAGGTGGGTATATTAATGTGTGGTTGCATATTTATGAAAGAATCTTAACTCATGTCACTATAATATTCTGATTATTGGAACAGTCTCAAGACCCATCAAGATGTCATGAAAATAAATATCTTCCGACTCTGGAACTGAACACCCACCATAGCTCTGTGAACCCTTAAAATCCGCATATATGTTCTGGCAATTTACAGTTTTAGAAACACATGGCTTGCATTTTGGCTCAGGATTCCAAGCCAGAGAGCAGAGAGCTCTTTCAATGCACATGTAGCATTGTCAAGGGATGAGTTAAACATGTCTGGAGAAAAATGTTGGGGGCTGTTCCCTTCAGACCCAGCATTCTGGAGCTTTTCTCTTATATAGCCTTGGCACCCTTGGCTGTTCTCTGCAGAACACATTGCTGGTCCAGTGGATGGACAATACCTGATGCTCTCAAGTGTCAGGGAATTTCATCTAACAGAAAAGACAGTTTTCAACAGCTACTCACTCATATTTGTGGCAATAATGACAAAAGGTTTCAGGTAAGTTTTCTTCATGTTCTGGGCCACTGTGTTGAAATATTCCTCATAATGTTTCAGTAGGTGGGATGTGCCACCCTCTGTTCGCTGGATCTGCTCCCAGTGCTCCTTGGTGTTGGGGTTCAGAAGGGCACTACCCACTTTAACGATGTTCTAGGAACAAAAATAAATGTACATTTAAATGATTAGAATACCCAATACAAGGCAACCGAGGGAGTTTAGCTGGCTAGGTTTCAAGTGAGGAATATTGTAAACGATTTGCATTACACATAATGAAACATTTTGATCCAGGCATGTTCTGCTCCAGCCTTATCAAATAAATGCACACCTTTTAGTCACCCTCAGGTTGTTTTACTTATAAGAAATTCCTTCAAGCTTTTCATTAGCAACCTGCGCAATGATCAGAGATTATAAGGAAGTGTTTTTTTTAAAGCAGGAAACCAATCAAGACAACTCAGAAGGAACATCTAAACATACTGGCTTTGCCTCTCACAGAGATGAGACAGGACAGGCAGAGACTGCTTGCTAACTAAGTTAGGAAACACCCCTGGGGAAGTCAGATGAATAAGACTTGTTAAAAATCTCATTTTCCAATGGGAAGACATGGTGTCCTATCTTACAGAGTGATATTTCTGTAGAATCATCAAGGAATCTATGAATCAGTCCCTGTTTTTCATCTTTTTGGGGAACATATGTGGCAAGAACTAATCTTAATTTGTGATTACAAACTCATAATCATGAAAGAAAATTGAAATTATATGTTGGGTGTTCTTCCATTTCTATGTTGTGTTAAAATAAAAATCTGTTGAAAAAAAAAAAGGCTCTGGATAAACTTCTCCATATACAGCTCTTAGTTAGGAGACTAAACAAAATATTACAATTTTTACAAAATATTACAACCTTGAGACACAATAGAAAAGCAGTAAACAAAATATTACTGTATAAGACTCAATTAAACAAGAACACTGAAATTGTTACAAAAAGCTCTTGGAGCAAATGTAGAAAACACTATTGTATGGTATCAAAAACATAACATATGAGGATAAACTTGGATACAATTATGGTAGAAATTAAATTACGCTCCACAATGTCCTAGACTAACATGCCTATAACCATCCTCCTAAAACGTTCATTTGGCTGGCAGGGGGGAAAGATGCTTCTTAAGTATTGGTTTGAGATAACAAAAAGAACAGACAACATCTTTACAAAGGACCCATATATCACCTGGTTAGCTAAAACCACAGTGCAGCAGAGTATGGAAGCAGCCTTGTAACAGAACTCACCAATTTTCATGATTGCTATTTGCATTACCCACTCTGCTGCATTTTACAGTCTTCACTCAACAATAACTAGCAAACTTCTTCTGCTTTTCCTTACAGTCTCTCAGCCTAAACCATATCATCTTCTCCATATGGGTTCTCCTTGTTAATGACACATTAGATGTCCAAAACATACTTATTTTAATTCTTGCTCTCCCCTAAAAATACTTAGGCAGCTACTGAATATTATGGTGGGTATTTTAGTGCTATGTACATGAAAATATTTAAAATAAATGGAAGTCAAAATTTCAAAAGTAGATTATTTCTCTTCCTTTTTTCAGAATAACAGCTGTGTTAGTCTGTAGTCACAAAAAAGAAAAGGAGTACTTGTGGCACCTTAGAGACTAACCAATTTATTTGAGCATAAGCTTATGCTCAAATAAATTGGTTAGTCTCTAAGGTGCCACAAGTACTCCTTTTCTCTCTTACTTTTTGTTCACACTTTTATTTAACAAAACCCACTAAGTTCTTACGCAATCCATCTCAAGGCTTGGGTGTGTAAATTCATCCAAATCCAGTGCCTGAAGCTACAAATTTGTTGGCACAGTGTTTGCTTTAAGTAAGAAAAAAATAATCTCTTAAAACCTGGGGAATCTAAAAAGACAACTGTTTCAAAAGTCTTTTTCATTATTTGTAAACTGAATTACCTAAGATACTGAGAAATTTTCTACATCAGTGAGGAAACCACTTTGTTTCTAAGTTGCAATGAACTCTCTATTTTTATAGAATTTTTTTAGACCTTGATACTCCATCAACAACAGATATTTGTCTGCAAATTAACACTAGCACAAACAGTGCATCAGTGCTCTTCTGTGGACAGAAAACCAGGAAAAGGAGTATTATTACAGAATACAAAATTGTCAGAAAAGTTTTTAAAGAATTCTGCAGGGGAGCTTTGGTCAAAATACTACTTCAGTTCTAATGAAAACAACATATAAAACCCAGAGCCCATAACAGGCCAATTACAATTGTGTTTGTATTAGAAATGCATAAATAAAGGATTCTGATTGTGTATTCATTTTCTGTAAGGGAATAGCTACACTGGAAATTATAGGCAAGGAATGATACAGATGTACATTTATTAATTTTTCACACTCCTCTAAAAAGATTTTTAAATCCAATGTGAGGACAACAGGATAACCCACCTTCAGAGTTAATTCACCTTTCAACATTTTATGTACTATATTGAAATGAAAGTTTGGTAAGATCTGGCTGGTTTTCCATTGAACAGAAGAATGTGACAAACAAAGCTATTTTACTCAATATTAGCACTTTCCCTCAATTACTTTCTAGTTCTGAGAATTCTGCTTTTTGGATGGTACTATGATGAACTTTACCTATCATCTAACTCCCTACTTGGTCAAATTTCATTTCAAACTATTCCGAAGAAGGAATAATTTGTAAAACAGATTAAACAACATTCACTCCACATGGGTTTGAGGTGAACTCATTTATGAATTTCTAAATGAACATATCAGTGAGAACCTATGAGCACACAGTATCTCTCTTACTTCATTGAATTCCGTATCTCTTGTCGCAGCTAGGTCAAACCCTTGCTGCTGGCTCTCATACTGCAGGACCCTGATCATCAGCAGGTATGCTGTCCTCACATCATTGCCATACAAGGAGTTGGTGTACTTGGTGGCATTTTGCAGCACTTTAGCAATCTGTATGGACTTATCTCCATCCAGTTTGGTCTCGTTGAGATGTAGTTTTTCATTCTGAAGTGGAAAGGAGAAAAAATAAGGGAAAACAATTTTGCAACAGTCTTAGTTCAGTCATTCCAGTTACAAGGACACTGTTGCTTTCCATCATCTAGAGATTTACGGGACAGAGGAATCATCTGATCCAAACAGAAATACTACTGGGAAAGGAGGGGAGAGGACATTGCAATGGAATGTGCATGACTGTCAGAGAAGGATAAAGGTTCTAAAGCGAAATGCAGGGTCTGAACGTTCACACAGCTGGCAGATGGAGCCTGGTGGTGTCAAGTTGGAGACTGGGATTATCTGAGATGATGAGCATTAGAAGCAGGAACTAGAGAAGATAACAGGGGTTGGGGATTTTATTTACTATGTACATTAACATCATGTGGGTTTCCCAGCATGCAAGACAAAATCTGCCAAAGATGAGCATTTAAAAACAGGATGACACATCTCCAAGGGCCTTTACCAACAAACAATTACTAAACTCATAGTAAATTCTAATAAATCCCCAGGAAAATGTTGGGTCAGATATTCAGTTGTAAATCAGTGTTATTCCACTGAAGTCAGTGTGATTGGGGGCCACAGCGAATGTCTCAGTATTTGGACACTGATGTAAACAAATACGAATACAGTCTTAGTAGCCGTCACCACATTTGGAAAGCTATATGTCTATTCATTTCTTCGTGTTCAAAGTATTTCTATTATGTGTAGACGCTAGTGTGTATTGGACAGGTTGATAAGACTCTGGCCTGCTAAGAATAAGGAAATATTTCCTACCATGATTTTAAGATCCACAAAGCTAACGGTGGTACAGTTAAAAAGCTCAGGAGGGAGCCAGCCTTTCTCACTATTACAGTGCCGAACAGCATTCCCTGAAGAAAACAAAACAAAGGATTAACAAGACCTACAATAGTTCTGCACAAATCAATATAGAATTTGTAGAAAATTAGCTTTTTACTTTCAAATCTCTTAAAGAAAAACACATATTTCACCTTGCAAACTAGGATTCCTCAGCCTCAGGAAAGTTACACAGTTTATTGTTGTTCATAAACAGATTTCTCCAACAATGGTCTATGTTAGCCTCCAGATATCTGTCTGAACCTGTCTCATGCTAGTTGCCAAAGCATCTTTTGATGAATTAAGCAACCGTGAATCTAAGAAAGATTGTGCAATTCCTAAACACCAAAGATGAGAGAAACATCTATCCATTACAGGTGAGAATTCATTCGTTCAGTCAGGTGGGTATCCTGGATAAATGCTAGCTGCGCTTCACAACATGTGAGCACTGTCAGTATTACAGGTAAGCACATTGTTCACAGTGAACACTTTAAGCGACAAATGTAAATTCCTTTTTTCATTTGGACTTGTTTGGAAGCAGCTTTCTATTTAATTTAATTTATTCATTATTTCAAATTATTTGCCAACTAATTTCTACAGCTGTTTCTTGGTTTGTAGATTCCTTGTGAACAGCTGATTGTGGGTATTTGCTTTTCAAAAATTTTAGCTATGTTCGTTATCTCTGACTGGAAACAAAATCTCATGATATTGTTTCTGTTTCCTGACTAGCTGTGTGTGACCTAGGCTCAGGTTTCCAGTTCAAATATCCACATTTGCAAATACAAAATTTGCTTTCTGCCGATGTTCTGGAATGTTCACTTAAAATTTGCTGTTTCCACAGACATCTCTGCCTGTTCTCTCATTTGCTAGAATACACACAATCACAAGAGGAATGCAAATATCATTGATGAAAATTTATTTTATGCAAAAATTTATATTAGTTGAAAATTTAAATAAAGTTAGCTTAAAAATGTAATTTACCCTACCCCTACCCGGCCTGGGAAGTTCTCAGAACTGGAGACTCAAGGGCTACCAATTTTCCTCAGACATATGGAGTCAATGCTGATACTCCATGGTGCTACTTTTAAAAGTTATACAATCATTTACAGTTCATTCCACTTGCAAATGATAACAACAGATAAGAGTTGGCAAGTGCAGAAATGAGATAAGTAGTTACAGAGATTTCATTTCCCACAAACAATTCTCCACAAGCTATGTGAGAATAATCTTATTTTAGTCCATTGTTGTAGTCTAGCAGACAAACATATTCAGTGAAACACTCACAGCTGCTAGTGTTTGCTGTCCAAGAGCCTTTCTTTTTCCCTATTCTCTTCATTAATAATACTTATTTAAGAAAAAAGCTCATATTCTCCAAATAAACAATGAATTTCAATAACAGAAACTTGCTTGGAAAGTGCGTTAGAATATTGTCTAATTTTCATATTAGATTGTCATTCACTTGTTTCCTTCATCCCACACACATACACTTTTGTCACATGTGATCCATCCCTTTAGATATAAAGGATAATAGTCATAACAAAATGGTGGAAGCACAGATGTGTCCATTATAATCAATGTTTTATTTAGAAACATTAATGTAGCCCAAACCTGCAGCTGCTACTCCTCATACAGAAGGAGAAGTCATGCTTACATTCTTGATAAAATGCAATCATCAGGAACCTCAAATGATGCAGAAAGGTAAAGTGCTTGATGGAAAATTTTAGCTACATTGTACCTCTGAAGTTATATTAGCAGAAATTTAGTAAAGCAAATACCATATAAGTACTCCACATTTTATCCCTGTCTACATGAGTTATATCGCTAAAGGTCATGTGTAATCCATTATGCGCTGAAAACAAAACATAATAATTACTTTATACAGTGAATGGATACTGAAACATTTGACTGTGCTCATTTAAAACATATATTGTTTTAGACTCTCTTTTCCATATTACATTCACTTGTTTATTTATCTACTGCATTTTTAATGTTCTGCCTTTCATTTGTTAACTGGAATGTGCTTTAATTAATTCTTGATATGGAAGTTATACCTAAATAAATCCTTCAGCTTGTGACAACCACAAGCTACACTGTAATCTCTAGACTTTTAAAATAAATTCTTCTCTATGTATACAAGTTTTTTCACTCTCATTTTTTCCCATACCAGAGCTTCAGATAAAAATGTTAATGTTCTACCCAGTCAACTTACCCACTGATCCCTTGGGACATGGCACAGCAGCTGGCTGTCCAAACTTGGTCTGTGGCCACCAAATGCCAGCTTCAAATGCTTTGGGACACCCATTGTAAATCACTGTGACAGGAATAAAGAAATAATGCAATTTTTCTAGCAATGTAAAGTTAGGGAAATAATAGTAAGAATACATTTACAGCTGCAGAAAGGCTTTCCCCACACTTAGAACCTTACTGGAATCTCCAACAGCTTCCATAGGGAGCCATTTATATTTGTTCTCTTTTCAAAACCAGTGTTCCCCAACCTTTAACCTGAGTGCTATTCAATCGTGCAAGCAAAGACATACATGCCAAGGAAGTGTCATTATTAATTTGGGACTCTGGATGTCACACCATATACACTGTATAACTTTAGCCACCTTTCTGGGCGTGAATTTCCACTTCACTTTACCCTGAGACCAAGAACCAACCATCCATGTGGGAAGGTAAAATATACAAATCATTTGAAACCATCGTCAATGTGGCTTCATGGCTAGGCCAGCAGAGGGCACCCTAAGAATCATAGAATCATAGAATATCAGGGTTGGAAGGGACCCCAGAAGGTCATCTAGTCCAACCCCCTGCTCAAAGCAGGACCAATTCCCAGTTAAATCATCCCAGCCAGGGCTTTGTCAAGCCTGACCTTAAAAACCTCTAAGGAAGGAGATTCTACCACCTCCCTAGGTAATGCATTCCAGTGTTTCACCACCCTCTTAGTGAAAAAGTTTTTCCTAATATCCAATCTAAACCTCCCCCACTGCAACTTGAGACCATTACTCCTTGTTCTGTCATCTGCTACCATTGAGAACAGTCTAGAGCCATCCTCTTTGGAACCCCCTTTCAGGTAGTTGAAAGCAGCTATCAAATCCCCCCTCATTCTTCTCTTCTGCAGGCTAAACAATCCCAGCTTCCCTCAGCCTCTCCTCATAACTCATGTGTTCTAGACCCCTAATCATTTTTGTTGCCCTTCGCTGGTCTCTCTCCAATTTATCCACATCCTTCTTGAAGTGTGGGGCCCAAAACTGGACACAGTACTCCAGATGAGGCCTCACCAATGTCGAATAGAGGGGAACGATCACGTCCCTCGATCTGCTGGCTATGCCCCTACTTATACACTCTTATATAAGAGTGGTGCAATCATCTCCTCCTACACAGACTCCTTTACATAACTGATCTTAACAGGCATAGGGAGCAGGACGTGTTAGCGACTTGGTGCACAGCATCTCAATTTGAGGTTATGATGATGCTAGCAGACGGATTCATATATCTATGTTTCAGAAATAACAGGACAAGAATGTTTTGCTTTCTTCTTAACTAGCACTTTCCTCATTTGGCATAAATTAGATAAACTATTAGCCTCAGTTAATACTCTTCTATTTCTTTAGTAATAACACTTAATAACATTGAAAGTAATAACATTTTTTAAAAATGCTGGAAGCAGTTGATGGCTGAAACGTATGGTACCTTCGCAGCCTTGAATGGTAACCTCAGCAAAAGGATTGTCGCAACGGTTACACTGTCGCCCAATCACTCCAGGTTTACAAGGACACTGTCCTGTCTCCCTGTCACAGGATCGAGTATGAGAACCAGAAGGGAAGCAGTCACATGGATAACAGGTGTCACTGCTTTGTGGTCTGTAGTAGTTTGTCTGGAAAAATAAAGAGATAGACACACAGTATTTTAATTCTGCCATATTTCTTATAACCCCTTATTAATTATATTTCTTAAGGTCTTCCTGGATGGCTTGTGAGTCTGAAAAGAAGAATTAATGAGCGCCCAGACACTATGATGTTGGGGGCTTTAAAAGTGCACAGATAAAGAGGTTATTTATTTACACAATAACTTGAGTTCTTTGAGATGTTTTTCCCCAATGGGTGCTCCACTATAGGATGTTCATGTATCTGAGCATGCTCAGCCAGAGACTGTGAAGCAGCATCTGTGGGCCTGCACCTATAAAGAGCAGCTCCTCATGCTCCCGTAGGAGGGCATAGGAGAGAGGCGCGGACCTGCCACCACTCAGTTCCTTCTCAATTGTGTAGCCAGAGACTCTGAAGCAGAGGGGAAGGAGGGCGGGAGGTGTAGCACCTAATAGGGACAAAACATCTCAAAGAACTCAAGTTACTGTACAAGTAAGTATCCTCTCCTTCTTCTTCATGTATATGTCCCTGTGAGTGCCCCACCATGGGAGGCTCCCAACCAGTAAATCAACATGCAGGTGGGTGCTGATGAGGCAAATCCGAGACAGTTTGAAACACTGCATCATCAAAGGTAGCATCAGCCCTGGAAGCAGGTAAAATGTCATACTGCTTCACGAATGTGAGAGCAGACCTGCAGATTTCCGCTATGCAACATCTTTCAAGAGGGCTATAGGTACGACTGAGCCCTAGTGGAATGTGCTGTCACTCTGTGAGGGGGCTTATTCCAGCAGTCTCCTAGCACATTAAAATTAAATTGAGAACCATTTCGACAGCCTTTGCAGGGAAATGACTGTCCCATCACTCTTTCAGCAAAGGACACAAAGAGTCTGGGAGAGATCCTAAAGGTCTTGGTCCTGTCTAAGTAGAGGGCGAGAGCCCTTCTGATATTTAGTGTGTGTAGGCTAGATTCCTTTCTGGAGGCAGGAGGCTCTGGATAGAACACTGGTAGATGGAATTCCTGATTAACACAGTATTCCGAAGAGACCTTAGGGAGGAAGAATTAGTGTGACCACGTCTCTGGAGGAGTAGTGAATGGTGGGTCTGCCATGGGCACACCAAGTTCTCCCATTCATCTAGCTGAAGCGATGGCTATAAGGAATGAGGGCTTGAGGGAGAGGTGGAGGAGAGAACAGGTAGACATTGGTTCAAAGGGAGAGGGGGCATTCCTTAAGGCACAGAGACCAAAATTAAGGTCCCAGGGAGGAGCAGGGTTTCGTACAAGGGGAAACAAGTTGTGTGTCAGCCCTTAAGGAATCTGGTTGTGATAGAATGAGCAAAAACTGAGAAGCTCCCAATGGGTGACTGGAAGGCTGGGATAGCTGCCAGGTATATTCTGACTGAGCTCACTGACAGACCCTGAGTCTTTAAGTCCAATAGGCAGTCTAGGATCTTGCAGAATGGAATTTCTAATCTTGAGATGAATGAAGAGAACACCTGAAATAGAAATGTTTCCACTTCTGGAGGTAAGTTTTGTGAGTAGTAGGTTTCCTGCTACATAGGCGTACTCACTGGACATTATCTGAACAGGTAAGCTCCATGCTAGAGAACAATCTAGGAGCAATGCCTTCAGATTTGAAGATGAGATGTTGGGATGGTTCATGGTGCCCAACTTCTGTGACAAGAGATCCTGCTGGAGAGGAAGGCAGAGAGGCATTGCCACTGTGTGGTGATGGAGATTCGAGAACTGCACCCATCTTGGCCATGACAGCGCCATGAGGGTAACTCTGGCTTTTTTCCTGACTCCGTTTGAGGATGGTCTTGAGAATTCAAGATAGAGGGGGGAAAGCATATTGCAGGATGCAGGGCCACAGTGTTATCAGAACATCTCCCAATGAATTGTGGCTGCATCCTCCCTTGGTGCAAAAAAGGCAACATGTAGTACTGGTTTGGCGGATGCTATGGAAGACAGAACCATTGAGCTCCCATTCATGGTCCTGATGGAAGTTCTTGCTTAGGGATTCTGAAGTTCTATTCTGGAGACCTGGTAGATAAATCGCCAAGATTTCTATCTGATGTGAAATGTACCAGTTCCTCAGTTTTAGCGATTCTACTCATAAGGACTAGGATCTTGCTCCACCTTGTTGGATTATATAAATACTTTGCTGCCCTGTTATCCAGTGTTATCTTGATGGAGTGACCCTGTATGTTGTGAAGGAAGTGCTGATACATCCAGCGGACTGCTCTCAGTTCTAGAAAGTTGATATGAAGTGTTATCTCTTGCATGGACCACTTGCCCTGAGCTGTGACCCCTTGGAGGTGGGCCCTCCAGCTATCCATCGTGAGGGTTTTTGAGGATGGAGGGTGTGAGAATGGGATTCCCCTGCAGACTTTCAGTGGCTCCTTCTGCCATGGCAGAGAGTCCAGTACTTTCAGAGGTGCTATCAGGTGTTTGGAGAGACTATGCCTGTTTGGGGTGTACACAGTCCAAATCCACGTCTGAAAGCACCTGAGGTATGACAACGTAGGAGTCATGTGGCCCAAGAGTTTTAAGCAGGTCCTTGCAGTTGTTTGTGGGCTGTATTGTATTGTTGCAATTAGGTTGGACATAATCCAGCCTCTCCTTGGACAGGTAGGCTTTGACACTTAGGGAACCCAGAGAGGGTTCAATGAAATCTTTCCTCTGGCCCGGAGTCAGTGTAGACCTCTTCCAATTGATACAGAGACCCAGGAACTGGCATAGGGCTAGTGCCTTCAGGGTTGCTGGCTGAACCTCTAGAGCTGACTGACCCTTGAGGAGCCAATCGTCTACAAATGGGAATACTGCAATGCCCACTGACATAAGGAATCTGCTACTGCTGAGAGGACCTTGGTAAAGACCCTTGGGGCTGTTGAGAATCTGAAGGGGAGAGCTTGGCACTGGCAATTATCTGAGCCTATTATGAAATGTAGGAAACACATTTACCACTAGAGAATTAGGGTCAGGACGGGAGAAGTATTCCATTCTATGGACTGGAATATATTTATTATCTGCCCACCTACACATGAGAGGAAAAGTGGCAGGTGTTTGCCATAAGGAATGTGTAGGCCTCTTCTAGTGGGATCTGGAGGGATTCCACCACACATTTCACTAGACTCTGGAAGGTCGTAAAGTCATCAGCATAAGAAGGTAGTGGTGGCATTACCACTTCATCCAGGGAGGAGGAGGAATTGGCTGATGGGGGTGAGCTTCTCTCAAGCTGTAGTTCTTGCTCTTCTTGTGCCTCTCCCAGTACCTTAGGGGCATACGGGACCAGAAGATGGTCAGTTGGTGCCTGTGAGTGATGCAGTTCTGGTAGATCTTGGGGTTTCTTTCTAACTCGTATCCTGTAAAACTGTTCACCCAAGTGTCTCCAGGGGGTCCAGTAAGGTGACTGAGGAGGAAGGGGATAGAGGAAATGCCCCCAAGGGTATTCATATCCCCGAGGTCCACGGCACCTGGCATGCTCCAGAAGGTCTTTTTAGTGAAGGAACTCAGGGGAATGTGATAGTACCGTACTGAGACAGGGCCTTTTACCAAGATCTCAGAGACTGAAGTCTCCTACCCTCGGCTAAGGAGGGGGGCTCAGGCATTAGTGTCAGTACCCAGGGTTGGAAGTCTGACCAAAATACACTTTGTAGCTGATGGAGCGGTACTGGGAAGGGGGCTATAGTAGAGCTCCTTAATAGGGAAGACTCTGGTTTGTCTGAAACCAGAAGGTTGTCCAGGGAAAAGGATCTGGAAGGTGGTGGAGGGCTGTGATAGCTTATGGTCAGAGTCTGAGTTCGTACTGGAGTCAGGAACATGGGTCGGTGCCCAGGAGGAGATGGTGCATGTGGTACTGGAGAGGACAACGGAGCAGCTTCTCTAACCTTGGAGCTGTAGGAAGATGATGGTACCAGAGTGTGGGGAGAAACCCTGAGTATATCATGTGCCAAGAGGCGTCAGATGGTGCCGAGGGAGGAGCCCTCTGTACATGGAAGACTTCTCCGCACATGACTTCTTACATCAGAGGTGGGCAAACTACAGACCGCTGGCCACATCCAGCCCGCGGGACCGTCCTGCCCAGCCCTTGAGCTCCTGGCTGGGGAGGCTAGCCAGCCCCGGCCCCTCCCCTGCTGTCCCCCTTCCTCCGCAGCCTCAGCTCGCCGTGGCACCAGCACTCTGGGCGGCGGGGTTGTGAGCTCCTGCTGGGCAGTGCGGGCAGCGCGGCTGGCTCCGGACGGGTGGCGCGGCTGCTAGTTCTGCTGCTCTGAGTGGCATGGTAAGGGGGTGGGGAGGTTGAATAAGGGGCAGGGGACCCTGGGGGGACAGTCAGGGGACAGGGAGTGGTTGGATGGGGTGGAGGTTCGGGGGGTGGGGTCAGTGGACGGGAACGGGGGGGGGGGTTTAGATAGGTGTGGGAGTCCCGGGGGGCCTGTCAGGGGCGGAGGTGTGGATTAGGGTTGGGGCAGCCAGGGAGCAGCCTCACTGTCTTCTCTAGACCTGCCTTTAAACCTTGAGCAGACCTTGTAATTTGATGGGATATGGGTGTCTCCAGAAGTGCCCATTACTACAAGGAAAACATCTGTGGCAGGTCTGTCAGGGCTTAAACCCCAGGGTCTTCACCATAACCTGATGTGAAAAAGCATTAAACCAAAAGTCCTGGAGAGGGAGGACCTCCTTTTGAATGCACAACTTTGATTAAATTAAATAAAAATAAGTAAATAACTAAATAAAGTGAGAATGAAAAACTCATAGTGAGAAAAGGTGGGAAGCTGTAGGCACCAAGTGCTCCCTCTTGAGCGACAGGCAGGTGAAAAGGAACCGAATGGTGGTGGGTCTGTCCCTTCCTATATGGCCTTCGTATGGGAGCATAAAGAGGTGCTCTGCACAGGTGCAGGCCCAGAGATGCTGCTTTACAGTCTCTGGTCGAGAATGTACAGGTGCTCACACATCCTGTGGTGGAGCACCCATACCGACATGCACCTGAAGAAGAAGAATTATCCTATGATTATCACTGCTCATAACAAGTATGGGAAATAGTTTCTGTTAACTTTTGTCTCTACTGTAACTGATATAGCTGATGACATTGCTTATCATCATCAGTAGTTCCTTCTAATATCCAGGAGTGCCTTTGCCTTCATTCTATTATACTTTTCTCTTCATTTAAGCCCAATTGAAAAAAATGATATTTGCGATCAACCTCTTAAAGAAGGTACAATTTATACTAACAATTTATAAGGTACAATGAACTGCGTAAATAGTAGGTCACTGCATGGCAAAAAGCCACGGGATCCTGAACATGAAAGCTCTGTGTGGGGAGAGCTCCCAGTGAAGTCAATGGGAGGTCTGCATGCAGAGTACTTGCAGCATCTGACCACGGTTTGCAAAAATGAGTGTAACTTACTTGCCAAAAGATGAGCTTGCTTCATCTTACACAAGTCTGTTAGTTGTTTCTTCAGCTCCACCCTCCTTCTGCCACCCTCCTTCTGCCTTATGGTGTGAAAGTTACTCTTACTCGCATACCCACAGAATATCCAGCTAGCACAGAATATACTGCTTTACTTTTACACCCCCATACTAGTGACCCAAAGCCTGGCCAATTTACACCATTACTGTTAACATTGAATTTTCTATCATGTAATCATGTAGGGCCTGATCCCCAGCTCTGCTTGGTTTACTTTCAGAACTGAGGGGTAGAGTGGAGGGCCACCTTTCTGTCTCCTGATCTTAAGGTCAAACTTTCCTCTTACATATACATGATTTCAGTAAGGCTTTTGACGCAGTGAAATGTGACATTCTCACAAGGAAACTTGGGAAATATGATCTGGATGAAATTACTACAAAGTGGGTGCGTAATTGGTTGAAAAACGAAACAGAAAGTTTCAAGTTTACATAGAGCTCTTCTTCAGGTCTAGACCAGACCAGACCTGAAGAAGAGCACTGTGTAAGCTCGAAAGCTTGTCTCTTTCACCAACACAAGTAGGTCCAATAAAATATATTACCTCATCCAACTTGTCTCTTTGAGAGTGGGGTCATATTCTGATTTTATCAAGACCTTTATAAAACAGAGGATCAGAATTTGGCCCCTTATTCTCTCTCCTTTGCTTGCAATAATATAGTTAGTAATGACAAAAAGGAAAGAAGATCTGCATTATATGGCTAAAATGAAGGACTAATATCAGAAAAAAATATGATTCCCTATGAAAAATAATTATGTTCTATATGATACAAAGCACATTTGTGCAGGAATGTATATTTTACATTGCAGTTATCCAACTAATTATGTTTTAACTTGAAGAATATTTCCACTAAACAGAAATTCTTTTGCTTACCTTACACTGACACTCTCCATTAGTCTTATTACAGTCAGGATCAAATCCTTTACTGATCTCACAATTACATGGACCACAAATGGGATTTCCCCACCAGCCTCTGGGACAAGGCAAGTCAATTCTACAAAATAAAACAAAATAGAAAGGAGGCTCTTTTAAGTTCACTTCTGAGAGGAAAAAAGTCACTGGGCCAAAATTTGCTCATAGTTACATTACTGAGAGTATAATTTACCCCAGTGCTGTTGCCACAATTCAGCACATACAATAAAAATTAGAAACAGCTTTTGTTCTGCAAGATCATTTCTCAAACTGGCATTGAGTCCAGCTCCTCTCTCTTCAGTCTCTGATAGACAACACTCCTGATTCTGTGCATCCCAATAACCTCCTCCCTGCTGCTTATTTATGGCAAGACAGGCTGCTTTCAGTGCATTCAGAGAGCAGGTTGAATTCTGTTATTCCCTGCAACTGCAGGGCTAATATTCTTATGTATTTTTATGAGTAAAATGTAAATGATGAGTGCTAAAGGATTATAACAGGAGTCTTTGTAAGTGATGCCAATTGGACTATCTGCCTTTCTGGTCCAGACAATGTGACTGGTTTTGGAAACAGCGCAACCAATATGTGTAGCTGTACAATGCAACAACAGAGAGGGTCCAGGTTGCCGTTTCCAAGAGGACTGATACGGCAGATGAAAACACACAAGCGACACACAAAAGGGGATAAACACAGTACATTACATGAGACTTTCCATTTCCCTTGGACTTCATGAATTACCCATATTGCACTCAAATGGGACAATAGATGAGAAAGTGTTTGCCTCTCCATGGCCAGCTGGCTCCTTATGAGAGGGAAGGGGTAGGATACCAAGGAACTCCTGTTCTGTAGAACTCCTAAGTTCTACAGGAACAGAGCTGAACTCTTGCTGTGCTTAGGAGCTCTGCAGGACAAGGGATCTGCCAACTTCTATTGTTATCAGCTCTCAAATGACAAGGGGAATTTTTGTTGAAACAAAAAAGGGGGGCCACTGCCTTATGCTCACGGAAGGAATAGGGGAACTGGGAAAGATCAAGACATTGAACAGTAAAAATAATCCTCTTACTTGCTCTCACAGTATTGCCCATAATAGCTTTGTCCACATTCACAGGTGTACCCATGGGATGAGCTAGGTTTACGGACACAGGTGGAGATATGCTCACATGGGTTCAGGTTACACACATCAACACAGTCTCTCCCAAAGTACCCTGGGGAGACAAGGTTATAAGATTACAGCACCCAATGTAATTTACGATTTGCATGTCTCGGAAAGACCATCTATTTTAAGCTTTTACACTAATAACACATCATGGATAATCAGTAGATTTCCCCAGAGATACTGTCAAAAAAGATCGCTTTTTACTGCGAGGGGAAAAAAAGGTAACAGGCTATACTTTACAACAGTTGGCAAAAACACTTTGGGTGCCCTTGGATCAATAGCTTCTGATTGCTTGCTCAGGTCATGTGTTACAAATAGCTCTATATTCTCTTTCTGCAAGTTCAGGAGGTGACTGAACTTAGGCAGGCACACACCTCAAAATGAAGACTGACAAGAGAAAAGTTTCAAAATGTCCCTTTGGGGCCTTGGGGTGTAAAACATAAATCTAACACTCGAAAAGTTTGTGTGAGAAATACGAGAACACAGAGAAGATGAACTTAAAAAAATTGCAAATAATATCAAAGCCCTTTGCAATATAACTAAAACCAGATACAATTCCAACGTTCTAACTGTTATGCCCAATTTTCATGCAGACTCCTTTACCTGGGTCACAGACACAGGAGTAGCTGTCCCAGTCATCAATGCAGTAGCTGTGCTGGGGACATGGACTGGAATCACACGGGTTGTCTACTTCGCAGCCTTCCTTTATATTGATCTTGATTGCCTGTTTCATGTTCAACGTAGCTACATTCGTAGAAGTCTCCCCCATTCTTACTCCCTGAGCACAGAAAAACAGTAACTTCAACTAAGAGATTCTTCCTTTAGGATATAGTGGTACATATACCGAACAATGCATCTCACTAACTTCTTTAATCTTCCAGTTTTCTATATACATGTGATCTGCTTAGTCAGGTGCCAGATTTTTTTTTTAAAAGTGTTGGACTTTGATTTAAACCAAGAAGGGAAAGAAGAAATTTCTTGAGGTCAAAAGAGACTGGATTCCTACATGAAGAAAAGGGCAATGTTTAATATTTTGGTGCTTGCATATGTTATAAGGATTTAAAAGTTATCCAGAAAACAAAACTCAGGAGGAAAAGGATAATAAATTATTTCTTTCAGGTATCTTCTCATAAATGCAAGCTACGACATATTTTATTCTTACCTGCATACAGCCATAAAAACCCTGCTGCACTGAGACTTGATCTCCAGAGATACCTCCCACAATGATGCTTTTCATTTTGAGTCCAGGGAGCTGATTTCCAATCTGCACAGTGCTCTGTTAAAGAAACAAAAGGACAGTGGATAAGGGGGTCACTGCACTATTATCCTTTCCAAGACAGAGAATGGCTTTCCTTATAGATGCACTAATCTGATAGCAATTGAAAGTAGGCTAAAATAGAAAAATTCATAATGAAATGAAGAGCTATTTATCTGATCTTAATTTCACAGGCAAAAGATAAAACTTTGGTTTTAAAAGATAAACTTATCTTTGGTCAAAAGATAAAACTCCACTTATTTCAAAGGGTTTACACTAAGTGTAAGTCACTGAAGAATCTGGACCATACACTGCTTGCAGTAGGAGCAGTATGTGGTATTTGTTTACCATCCCTTCCCCATTCCCTTCTTTTTAAAGGCCCTCTGGATGATGAAAGAAAGGCCAAGTTATGATGCTATCTCACCTGATACATCCCATAGTCCAAGGACATAACAGCCAGGTACTTGATGTCTTTGCCATCTTTAGCACTCTTTAACTCTATTAACAAATGATGCCATTCACCATCACTGACTCGTGACTGGGTCATCTTCAAACTAGCAACCTGGTTCAGGCCATTGTAAACTTCAAATTGCACATAGTTGTTCAAGATCTGCAGGAAACAAATATCATCTCTATTTATTGCTGCAATACTGACTTATTCTCAGATGAAGCTCACAGTGGACCACCAGTATGAGTGCAGGCAAACAATACTTCTTACAGGAACGAGCTGTAACCTGGGAAAAACTTGTAAGTGGTAACATCTCCCAACACAATTTAGGGAATTCTGCTTCTAACCCACAAAGAAAGAGAAGGAGAAGAAGAAGAAGAAGAAGAAAATGACAAAGACAAAAATGAAGAAGAAGAAAAAAAAATGACATGGAGTCTGAATTAGAAACACAAGTCAAATCTTTGTGTTAGGACAGAATTCAGCACATCTTGGATAGTGAGGGTAAGCCACCTTTCTCAATAACTGAATTTAGCACTAGAAGTGCTTATATTCAATTTCAATCTATACTTCTGGTTTCTGCCTTATTCAGGGAAAGAGTAAATACAATGGGGCAGGTGAACACAGCGGACATCATTGGTTGACTACTACCTCTGTCTACATGTATTTCATGATAGGTAGAACAGAGTTCTTCCATTTTATGTTAACGTATACTTATACTTCCCAAGCTTTTGCATTTTATAGAAATGCATCTTGTTACACAAAGCTTTTGAACTGTAAAGTGAACAAGGGGAACAAGGTGATGACATCTACAGTATTTGATTTTACATATGTTACTTTTAGCTACATGCATGAAGATACATATTTAGTTTAGCCCTGTCAGTTGATATTTGGGGAAATTTTCTGAATTCTGTTCCAGATTAAGAATGCCACACACTTACCTGAATGTTGATCTTGGATGAAGTTCCTGCATTAGCTTGCATTAACATGCCATTAACTTTCCGGGTCCTGAACATGAGTCCAATGTACCATGGTACAGAGATAGTAATATCAAGGTCACTCCAGACAATAATGCTCTCACCACTGAAACGCTGGGGAGAAGGCATTACTGTAAATCAAGAGACAAGAGATAAAAAAAAAAATTCAATCTTTTAACACAAGGACTTAGAGCAAAAACAATACAATTTGCCATGGGTTTTTCATCTGCAATTTTTTTTCATAAATGGTCCCTATTCACTACTTATGTAAGAAGGAAATATAAAACACTGAAGCCAACGGGGGTTGCTCCTGCTTATGTCAGGGCTAAATTTGGCCACACTTCTATATAGCGAGCAACCGATCAATTACCATAGATACTACAATTATCCTGATAATAATTATATCATTTGCCAACAGTTACCACATATCATGGCTATTACACTTATTTCCTGTTTTAAATCCAGAAAAGAGACTGTAGTATCTCAGAAAACATTATCTGGTAATTGTTGTCTTCATAATGGTGACCACCTGATTTTGCCTACAATAAAAAATGAAGTCCTAAAATCATAATACAAATAGGTTTGGGCTATTCTTGCATAATGATTTCTCTATATCTGATGAAAATTAAGTTCTATTGTTTGTTTTATTTTAGTCTAATGTGTTACTGTGTTTATGTATACCATTGCTAATGATATGGAATCCAAAACCAAATTACAATACTGTAAGTGTGTTTTGTCCCATAGTCAAGAGTCGAGAACTGCTAAAAATGTGTTGCTGTTTTGAACAGGGGCCATAAAAATTAGAGAAAGTGACGGAGATAGAGAATCATGCTGTCTGTTAAATAACCTTTTTTTTTGTCTCAATTGAAGGGCTCAGCTCAAGATTGAAAGCAGATCTTCATTAACATCTTATACTAAACAGGGTCTTTTCTTCTTTTCTATGATGTGTTAACAAACTCCTTTTATAAAAGAAGTGTGTTATAAAACCATAAAAATATTGTCATAATATCTGCACGAGATTTCATTAGTATAAATACCTTACTAACATGAAAAGTACCTCAGGTAAATTTTGTAGGATACCACAATGGCAAGAAACAACATAGTATTATGGACTTTATTAGCAGTTCATGCCTCATTTTATTGTTATTAAGTCAGTACATTTTCTTATGAAATCACCAGTAGCTCCATATTTTTGCCAGTTGCCTCAGGTATATAGAAAATAACTGAAGACATCTCTACTAAAGCTAAATAAAAACCTCTGGGTGCTACTATGTTACAGAGAGAGATGTTTCAGGAGAGAGAAATTAAATAAAAAACAGTTATTTATTTGTACTGTAACTGTTGTTGTTGGAGGTGTGATGCAGGTGTGTATTCCACATAGGTGTGCGCACGCCCAGTGCACTGGAGCTAGAGAATGTTGCTTAGCAGTACCTGTAGCAGCGGCACTCGTACCCCATGGCCATATACCCTACCCTGGCTATATGGGGTGGCACTGCCCATCTCCTACGTTCCTTCGCACCAAACCTCAAGAACATAGACTCCAGTGTAGAGGGGATGGATGGTAGCTTGTGGAATGCATTTCTGCATCACATCTCAAAGAACAATCGTTACCATACAGGTAAGTAACTATTTTTTTCTTCTTTGAGTAGATGCAGCTGTGTATTCCATGTAGGTGACTCACAAGCAGTACTTGCAGGTGGGGCTCAAAGTCTATTTAAACAAGGATTGCAGGACTGCCTTCCCACAGTTTGCATCTGCTCTGGATGCAGAGGTAATGGCATAATGGTTTGTAAACGTACGTACAGATGACCAAGTGGCAGCCCTGAAAATGTTCAATACTGGAATGCCACTTAAAAACACCATCAAAGTAGCTCGCACTCTCGTAGAATGAGCTCACACCCTTTGAGGGGGCATGGTCAGACTACTTTGTATGCTATCTTGATACAGGAAGTTATCCACCTAGAGATCATTTGCTAAAAGAGACTGTCAGTCCCTTCATTTGGTCTGCATATGACACAAACAGATGAGGCGAAGTGGGAAAAGGTTAAGTCCTGTCCAGGTAAAAGGCTAGACATTGCCTGACAGCCAACGTTTGGAGATGTCCCACAGTATTCTTGTCAGCAAGTTAAGGAAGTATGGGCTGGATGAATGCACTATAAGGTGGGTAGAAAGCTGGCTAGATTGTCGGGCTCAACGGGTAGTGATCAATGGCTCCATGTCTAGTTGGCAGCCGGTGTCAAGTGGAGTGCCCCAAGGGTCGGTCCTGGGGCCGGTTTTATTCAATATCTTCATAAATGATCTGGAGGATGGTGTAGATTGCACTCTCAGCAAATTTGCGGATGATACTAAACTGGGAGGAGTGGTAGATACGCTGGAGGGGAGGGATAGGATACAGAAGGACCTAGACAAATTGGAGGATTGGGCCAAAAGAAATCTGATGAGGTTCAATAAGGATACATGCAGGGTCCTGCACTTAGGATGGAAGAATCCAATGCACTGCTACAGACTAGGGTCCGAATGGCTAGGCAGCAGTTCTGTGGAAAAGGACCTACGGGTGACAGTGGATGAGAAGCTGGATATGAGTCAGCAGTGTGCCCTTGTTGCCAAGAAGGCCAATGGCATTTTGGGATGTATAAGTAGGGGCATAGCGAGCAGATCGAGGGACGTGATCGTTCCCCTCTATTCGACATTGGTGAGGCCTCATCTGGAATACTGTGTCCAGTTTTGGGCCCCACACTACAAGAAGGATGTGGATAAATTGGAGAGAGTCCAGCGAAGGGCAACAAAAATGATTAGGGGTCTAGAACACATGAGTTATGAGGAGAGGCTGAGGGAGCTGGGATTGTTTAGTCTGCAGAAGAGAAGAATGAGGGGGGATTTGATAGCTGCTTTCAACTACCTGAAAGGGGGTTCCAAAGAGGATGGCTCTAGACTGTTCTCAATGGTAGCAGATGACAGAATGAGGAGTAATGGTCTCAAGTTGCAGTGGGGGAGGTTTAGATTGGATATTAGGAAAAACTTTTTCACTAAGAGGGTGGTGAAACACTGGAATGCGTTACCTAGGGAAGTGGTAGAATCTCCTTCCTTAGAGGTTTTTAAGGTCAGGCTTGACAAAGCCCTGGCTGGGATGATTTAACTGGGAATTGGTCCTGCTTCGAGCAGGGGGTTGGACTAGATGACCTTCTGGGGTCCCTTCCAACCCTGATATTCTATGATTCTATGATTCTATGTTGCTCTTCGGGGGTTGAATGCGGCTTAGGAAAGAACACAGGTAAATACATCACCTGATTCAAATGAAACTAGGAGGCCACTTTAGATAAAAACTTAGGGTGTGGCCACAAGGTCACTTTGTCTTTGGAGACCTATGTGTAAGGAGCGTCTGCAATCAAAGCCTGCAGCTCATACACTCTCTCTGCCGATGTTATTGCCACTATGAATGCAGTTTTTTGACACAAAAGAGAAAAAGAAGAAAATGCCTAAAGCTCAAACGGAGACCCTATCAGAGTCGCTAGGATCGTATTAAGGTCCCACAAAAGAACTGGTTCTCTCACCGGCAGGTGGAGACGAAGGTCTCCTTTCAAGAACCTTGCTACCATGGTATTCAAAAATACTGACCTCCCATGGATGGGTGGGTGAAATGCTGAAGTCACCACCAGGTGCACCCTCAGTGAGCTACGTGCAAGACGATTACTGACAATGTAACAAATGTAAAAGTATAATTAGGCAGACCAAAAAAGCATTTGAAGATTAACTAGTGAAAGACACAAAAACTAACAGCAATTTTTTTTAAGTACATCAGAAACAGGAAACCTGCCAATCAGTGAGGCCACTGGACAATCGACGTGCTAATGGAGCACTCAAGGAAGACAAGGCTGTTGCGGAGAAGTTAAATGAATTCTTTGCATCAGTCTACACTGCAGAGGATGTGAGGGAGAGTCCCAAACTGGAGCTATTCTTTTTGGGTGACAAATCTGAGTAACTGCCCCAGATTGAGGTGGTTCTGAAACCAACTGATACATTAAACAGTAATAAGTCACCAGGACCAGATAGTATTCACCTGAATTCTGAAGGAATTCAAATATGAAATTTCAGAACTACTAACTGTGGTACATAATCCATTGCTTAAATCAACCTCTGTACAAGATGAATTGTGGACAGCTAATGTGACGCCGATATTTTTAAAAGACTCCAGAGGCAATCGTGGCAATTACAGGCTGGTAAGCCTAACTTCAGTATCGGGCAAACTGGTTGAAACTGTAGCCAAGAACAGAATGATCTGACAGATAGTTGAACCTGATATGGTGGGGAAGAGTTAACATGGCTTTTCTAAGGGAAATCATGCCTGACCAATCTATTAGAATTTTGTGAGGGTGTCAACAAACATGTGGACAAGGGTGATTCAGCGGATATCGTGTACTTGGACTTTCAGAAAGCCTTTGACAAGCCCTGGGATAATTCTGGTCAGTTTTATGGGACTTCCTCCTCAGCATCCCTGAAGCGAGTGAATGGTTCTTCCATCTCTTGGGGAAGATGGCAGCACTGGAATGCGGAGTGGCCTCATTCACCAAGTCCAAAGGTGACTGCTGACCAGATGTGAGCGTTGGTGCCAAAAAAGCCCTTATGGCCTGCTTGGGGGTGCGGCTTCAAGTGCAAGTCTCTGGCCATCTGGTTGCTTTTGGTGAACAACTTACAGATAGAATACGGCTCCCTTGTGTGCCCTCGCCTAAACACAGCAAGCACCTGCTGTGTGGGGGGTCACTATTAGGAATCGATGCTCTCCCCGCCCCATGACGGGCAGTGCTTGAACCTTGGAGCGGGTGTCACACAGGAAGTCCTAACTAAATCTAACTTAACCTTTACTAACACTATCCACGGTACAGTAGAACCTCAGAGTTACGAACACCAGAGTTATGAACTGAACGGTCAACCACACACCTCATTCGGAACCGGAAGTACACAATCAGGCAGCAGCAGAGACCAAAAGGAAAACAGAAGGCAAGTACAGTACAGTATTGTGTTAAACGTAAACTACTTTAAAAAAGGGGAAAGCAACAGTTTTCTTCTGCACAGTAAAGTTTCAAAGCTGTGTTAAGTCAATATTCAGTTATAAACCTTTGAAAGAACATAACATTTTGTTCAGGGTTATGAACATTGCAGAGTTACGAACAACCTCCATTCCCGAGAGGTTCATAATTCTGATGTTCTACTGTACTACTAACTATATAAAAACTACATACATGAAGGGAAATTCTCAGAAAAACTGAGATAGAGAACGTGAGGTGATAACCACACACAGCTCTGACTCCAGTCAGAGGCAGTGAGAAGGAACTGAGGGGAGGGTTGGGGCAGTGCTGCCTCATATAGCAAAGGGAGGGGCTACAGCCCTAAGGCGCAAGGGCCACCCTTTCGGGTCCGGCTAGGCAAATTTCTCCAGCTCCAGTGAGCTGCGCTCGCACAGTACACGGCTGCATCTACTTGAAGAACTATATACGTATCTCTTTTGGTGTTGAAGTGGTAAACAAAGCAGGCAGTACAAGGGTGGTAATTTGCCCCAGTGTATCTCGGATTACCTGATTCTAATTAACAGATTAAGCGCAAAGGAAATGGCTCTGAGGCAACAGGAAACCTTTAACGAATTTCAAATCTTCCAGAGCCAGGTTGGCGAGTTGTCTGAATTACCCAGCCTTTAGGCAGCGAGTATGCTCTTGTGCAACTAATAAAATATCTGCCATAGCAGCACAGAAGTGAATGCTCCAGTGTTAGGAAGAAGCCCCTAGCATTGCCCCAGTCTCTAATCTTGAGCAAATATTCTTACGCAGTGAACCACTGGGCACAGCCTTCAGTGAAAAGCACCTCATTGTCAGAGTTATGTCCTGCAGTTAGGTCCCCATCCTGCAACACTCATGTACATGTAACTCCCACTGAAGTAGATGGGAATTTTGTGTGTGCAGAGATTGCAAGATCAGGCCCTTAAAACAGCTGCTCTACAGTACATACCGGTAGATGACAGAGGTACACGTTCACCTCAAGGGATATTAGAACCCGTAAGGCTTAAGCTGCTGCTTGCAATTTGAAACACAGCCCTCTAATTAGTCATGCCTCTTTTCTAACTCCTAAGTTTTCCCATGCTCTACAGCAAGATGTTGTTGCCAGCTCACCACAAGCAGACAGGGAAGGAAATGGACAACAGTATTCATCCGATGAAGTGAGCTGTAGCTCACGAAAGCTTATGCTCAAATAAATTTGTAAGTCTCTAAGGTGCCACAAGTACTCCTTTTATTTTTGCGGATACAGATTAACACGGTTGCTACTCTGAAAAGAATTCATAGTGTAACATCCCCATTTTGAATTCTCCTCTCTAAATAATCAGTACTCCACAGTTCAATACTGTTGTATACATTTGACTTGATTCACTCTTGACATATAGTTTCACCCCCTCAGAGCTCCTCTCCCCTAAAGGTCTCATCAATGGAGAGCAGCTTTAAAGTGCAGTCAGAACTCCACAGGAGCCCAGCCAGTGGAGGGAAAAATTGAACTCTGAGAAACACAGGTCTGCAATCAGAACCTCATGTATTCCACAGCTGTGGCATTTGCCACAGAATCCACTCTTTGCCTATCCTTTGCTGCAGAACTGTGCTCCAAAATCTAAACTTTCATTTTTAAAATAAATTTTATGTTTCTAGCTCTCGTTTGCAAGATAACCTTGGCAATATGAACTGAGTGTAAATGATGCAGCGATGTCTACCTGATCCTGCAGACAGCCTGAAACAATAGTTCTGAGGGCTCATCCATTCATCTGATGGAGGAGCGAATACTGTACCCTAAACATGATTATTTAAATGCCAACATTGCTTACATTTTCACTGCTCATCATTTTTGCAGAAACATCCAGAAACATTGTTTTCTCAACCTCAAACTGCTTCCCACACCACCCTGTGTTCCAAAAGCTCCGATGTCCCCTATCCAGCATCCCCCTGACTTCTGTAACACAGCTGTGTGTGGTCAATATTATAATCTCTGGCAATCTGAAAATGTGGGGAATGTAAACAACATTTGGGCTACTTTTATGCTTCCTTTATTCTTTTTCATAATTAACTTGTTAAAATATCTCCGTTTTTTAATTTAAATGAAGCTATCACCAAATGTCCTGTCTGCCTCACCAGAGGGCCACAGGATCAAGGGACCCTGCTACAGAACTTAATTCCAGCTTGCTGTGGAGGACATGGGGCCTTGTCTACAGATGACAAATGTAAACATACTGGTTTGTTGTTGGGTTTGCTAATGCTCCATTTAGATTTCCACACACCCAAGCTGCTAGATGAAGGTTTCTTCTTCCATTTATGCTTTGTCTTCCTCTAACCCCAAGGGGACTCCTAGCTATTGGTCTAATGAATTATTACTTGTGTTATGGTAGTGTCCAATTGTGCTAGACACTGGATAAACACACAGGATGACATTGTAAGGATAAGGCCTTTTCCTGTAGCCATATGGTAAGGTCTGAGGCCTTTGTCTGCAGCCATATTAGGAGAACAGCAGCCATGAGCTAAGAAGCAGGAAGTCACATCCTCACATTCCATCTAAATTACATTTTGTAAAGCCATGTTGTATTTTGTCCCAATTACCATTGACCTCAATGTCCTTAACTACTTTCTCCTTCAAAATTTTTTTTAAGACCTTGCATACTACAGATGTCAAACTAACAGGCCTGTAGTTACCCGGATCGCCCTTTTTTTACCTTCCTTAAAAATAGGAACTATGTTAGCAATTCTCCAGTCATATGGTACAACCCCTAACTTTACAGTTTAATTAAAAATTCTTGCTAATGGGCTTGCAATTTCATGTGCCAGTTCCTTTAATATTCTTGGATGAAGATTATCCGGGCCCCCCGATTTAGTCCCATTAAGATGTTTGAGTTTGGCTTCTACCTCGGATGTGGTAATATCTACCTCCATATATCCTCATTCCCATTTGTCGTCCTACCATTAACCCTAAGCTCCTCATTAGCCTTATTAAAGACTAATTTCCTTAATTTTTTAAAGTTAGCCTTTTTGAAATCAAAAACCCTAGTCACAGATCTGTTTTTGTTTATCCTTCCATTTAGTTTGAACTGAATTAGCTCATAATCGCTCGAACCAAGATTGTCCCCTACAACCATTTCTTCTATGAGGTCTTCACTGCTCACCAAAACCAAATCTAAAATGGCATCCCCTCTTGTTGGTTCAGCAACTACTTGGTGAAGGAATCCATCAGCTATCGTATCCAGGAAAATCTGAGCCCTATTATTATTACTAGCACTTGTTCTCCAGTCTATATCTGGGAAGTTAAAGTCTCCCATGATCACAAAATTCCCATTAGTATTTACTTCTTTAAAAACATTAAAGAGGTCTCTATCCATATCCAAATCGGATCCCGGCGGTCTATAGCACACCCCAAGCAATATCCCAGGGGAGGCTCTAGTAACTTTCTTCCCCAATGTGATTTTTGTCCAGACAGACTCCGTCTTATCCATTCCATCACTTACTTCTTTACAGTCTACCTCATCATTGATATACAATGCTACTCCACCACCTTTGCCTTTATTTCTGTCTTTCCTAAACAGCACATACCCTTCAATACCATATTCCAGTCATGACGACTATTCCACCATGTTTCTGTTACCCCTAGAATATCTGGTTTCACTTCCGGCACTAGTAGCTCTAGTTCCTCCATTTTGTTACCTAGGCTCCTCGCATTAGTGTACAAACATCTTAATTTTTGCTGTTTCGCTTTGCTTACATTCTTTACCCGATTGGGCACAGACATTCTACTGCCAATATTACCTATTAGATTGGTATGTACACTGCCCTTCCGCCTTATGTCCATTCTCCTATCCACGGCTGTATCCTTTCTTACTTCATTTTCTTTCCTCTCAAAGAGAAAATCTGGCGTGGAGATTACTTGTACATCTCCCAACCATCTCCCCTGAATTCCTAGTTTAAAGCTCTCTGATGATCTGATACTTTTTTTCTTGGTATAATAGGTCAAGGAAATATGAATTTGATACAACTCTTGATCTTTCTACCCAAAACCAGGAGAAAGAGAGAAGAGAATCAGGCCCCTTGACTTCAATGGAATTATTCCACCTTTACACCAGTATGAATGATATCAGAATTAGGCCCTGCCATTTTAGCCAATCATCCAACCCTGCAGTTTCAGCACAATTAATCTCACTGGAGAGATTAACCAGTCAGGTGCTATATAACACATGATGGAAACCAGCAAATGGTTGACAAAGCTACCTGTCATCAGGCAACATCACAAATGAGGTCTTTCTTTTTGAGGAACCATCATCCAATAATCACTCTAGCATCTATTTCCTGCTAGCGGAAAGGAAGAGTGTGCCTAATTTTCTTTGGCAACACCAGAATAAGGAAACCGCCTGCTCAAACTGCAAAGAAGTATGAGTCAGATTACACCAGTGTACATCTGGAATAATTCCATTCACTTCAATGGAGTCACTCCAGATTTACACTAGAGCAGGTGAGGCTAGAATCTGAACTTTTATTTCTTAAAAAGCAACCTAAATCTAGGGGATTTTCCCCTTAGAATGGGAGCATCACTACAAATTAGCAACCTGTACTAACCCAGGCTAGCTGCTATTCCCATTTAGACTGTGGGTCTGGGGCTGTAATGCCAATGCTGCTGTGCCTGAACCTCAGCCTCCAGCTATGGTTTTCCTAATGAGGAACCTCCCTTACTTCCCCAGGAAAGGAACTGGGTCCAAATTTTTCACTCCCTTATAAAGCACACCTGTTGCTCCTTTCCTATATTTTATTAACAAGTTTTACATATCTATACACAGTGTTTTCAGTCATAAGTATAGCCCAATAAAATATAAAGTGTTCTTATTAAGGAGGTTTCAGAGTAGCAGGCATGTTAGTCTGTATCCATAAAAAGAAAAGGAATAAATTTGTTAGTCTCTAAGGTGCCACAAGTACTCCTTTTCTTATTAAGGAGGGATTGCCTTCCGCTGAAGGAAGTAATAATTAAGTCCATGTTCATTTTGGGCATGATCCAAAGCCCACTAAAGTCAAAGGGAGTCTTTCCATTAATTTCAATGTGCTTTGGATCAGATGATTTTATTTTAAGCAAATTACGAATAGTGCCAAGCTTTGTAGAACTAATTCACTAATGTTAGTAAATAGATAATAGGAAAAGATAAAAGCTGTTACTGTTTATCCCAATAGGATTTCTGATTGATATTTTCCTGTTTTTTGAACCAAAAGTCAGCAACCATCCTTAATATATAGATGAGCACACACAGTTATTTCAAATATATAATGGATGAATTTCACACTTTATTGCAATATTCCATTATCTGTCCCCTAAAGCATCTCAAACTTTCATATACATTATGAGATGTTAATTATTAAAAACTAAATGCCAAAACACACAGGTAAACTTGAGGACACATACACTGGGAGCCTTGTGCACCTACCTTGCTCACAGTTTTTCCCACCATACTGCAGGGGGCACTCACAAGTGTAGGTGTTCCATTTATTCACGCATGTGCCTCCATTTTGACACCAGTTAGTATCACAGTAGTTCTTCTGAGCTGCACAACCTGGAATTTAGAAAACGGAGCTATTCAGCCTAAAACCATTCCACATCTGTGTATTTGGTAATGGTGGTTTCATCACACCAAAACAGACTTCAAATGACTGTAACAATAGTTTCTGAGTGACCGTCTCTGGGCTTTTTTCAATTCTGAAGGGAAAGGAAATCATTAAAGCATTACAACACTTTGAGAGCCACATGATCAAAAGAAAGCAAGAAACCGCTCAGATAAAGACAAAGGGCTTAATTCTGGTGTAACTCTACTGAAGCCAGTGGAGTTATACTATGTAGGAATGTGCCTCCAAATCAGAAAGCAACCAAACTGAAATCTTTCTTTGTTCTACTTCCCCTGAAACAGGAGCATATTTACCTAGATGAAAAACTGAATTGTGTTCAGCTAATTTTAAGGTAAAGACACAATCTGGCAAAAGCCAAATAATTCAAAGTTAGTGCTGAAGTTCCACTCTCAACTCATGGTCATTACTCATTAATTACCTGATAAGAATACACAGGATCTGAAGTGAGTGCTTCCCCTAGTGCATCACTGAACTAGACCTCCACCAGGCTGTGAGAAGAAGGAACTAACTACTTTTACACAACAGTGATTTGCTCTGCTCTGCCCTGCCCTGTGGATATCTGAGCACCACTTCCCACTTGCTGCCTCTTCCAATACAGGAGCCAGACAGCTGAGACTGTACTCTGAAACTGGTCGCTTTATGAGGCAGTACAGCAGTATTCAGCAGGCCAGAAGAAGAGCAGCTCATGTTTCATTTTTAAACCACAGCTTTTAAAAACTCATGATAAGTATGCACAAGCTTCTGAGCAGCTTGCATTTCAGGTTTGGAGAGTTACTGCATTTGTTTTAAAGTATAACCAGAATTGGTTAAAATATTCCACTCTTCTTGACCTCATTACACTTAGTTTCAGAGCAGAGTGAGCTTTAATAGCTGAGATGCAAACACATGAAAATGGAGGGTTATTAAAAGAAATTCTGGTGCCACTGTTACAGTTCAGGGCAGATGTGCCACTCAAGTACCGCCTTGCCATCAGAGTGCATGAAACACGACTTAGGGCTAAATTCTATGTGCAAATCCCTGGATGACATTCTCCTCCGTGCAGAGGACCTACAGAAGCTTTGTGAACCTCCTAAATGCCATTTCATTCTTTAAGTAGTGCACAGAGCCTCAGAACATCGTGTGGGTCTTCGGCACTGGTATGAATTTCACCTCACTCAGATAAATGGGGTACATGCAGGGGATTTATACAGTGGCCAGGCTAGAAAGACTAGAATACTTTCCCCTTATTTTCCAGACTGCTCCATGGTGGCTACTACAGCTTCAAAGGTGCAACAGCTTCTGTGGCTGTTATATTTCTCCCAGAGAGATGGCAGAAGGGTTGGCAGTGAAGAGTAAAAGCGTGTTTCCCTCTCCCCATAACCCTATCCAACCTGCTCTGCACTAGGTTTGGGCAGACTCCTTATTCGTACTTCCAAATCCTCCCCTCCACTGTTCAGCTGAGCTGAAATAGTTCCAAGACGAATTGGGCCTTCCATATCCAATGGCAGCACTGCGGGGGTAGGGAATGTAGGAGGAGGGCAGGATTTCTCCTGAGGGGAAAAATTTCAAGGACTGTCATAGCAAAAATGTGCATGTGCCTCACTGCTGTGTACATGGGCAACTAGTTGACCTATACCAGTTTGCACCCTGCTAATCAAATGCTATTTTTCACATGGAAAGGTTGCACTTGCAGCTTTCCATGCATTCCCCATGCACCCTCCTTTGAAAATCTGGTTCTTGGTGTACACAAGAACTCTCAGCATGACAGAAAGCTTTTTCTTGTGGCCTTTTGAAGATCTGGCAGTTTATACCTGCAAGAGTGCCATTATTGGCTATGAAACTAGCCATGTCGATTGGCTTGTTGTCAATGGAGAGGTTCCTCATACAGCCAATAAACTCTCTGTTGTGCACAGGAAAGTCTTCAGGCAAGTTTGGGACACCCCCAAGCAGGAGAGGTCCAGTCAGGTCCAAAGATCTAAAGAAATAAGAAATTAGCTGGATTATTTTCATGTCATTTGTTTGGCCTCTTTTACTTTACAGTTTATTCACAGCTAATCTGACTAAAGAAATCTGAGATATTTAACCGTTTTCTGTTAGCTCATTATTTGCAGGATTTAGCTTCAAAAGACTGTAAGCACCGATCTCAATAATCAAAAAGAATCATAATAAAATTAGCTGCAAATTTGTAATTTAGGACTGTTGGAGTTGCCGTAACAACCACACCAATAGAATCAAACATTGGTCTCTGACAGTGACCAGAACTAACTATGTTAGAAGGCGTAAATGGAAAATTATGAAACAACATGCATCCATGGGAATTTCTTTTTAATCCCAAGTAGTGAGATGTTGATTTGTAGCCTAAAGCAGGAAGGTTGGTATGTTATATACACTTTTATTCTGGGTGCTGTAAAACTATGTATAATAATTTTGTTATTCATAAATTGCTAGTCCCTTTTTGAATCCTCCTTGGCTCCTTGTGTTAACATCTTGTGGCAGTAGGTTCCACTGGATAGTTATATCACCTACAAAAAGTATATCATTTAATCAGTTTTAAATGTTAACAAGACTTTTAACTTCAGTGAGTGTCCTCTTGTTCTTGTATTTCAGAAAAGGGTAAATATGATCACCTGACTGGCCTTTTCAATAGAATTCATAGAATTCATTATTTTACATATTTCTATCATGTCTCACATGTTATTCATCATCTCTCTAAACTAAATAATACTAATCTTTTCAATCTTTTCTCAGACAGAAGGCTTTCCGTGTATCTAGTGATTTTCATTGCCCTTCTCTGGATCTTTTCTGTTTTTCCTCTAGCCTTTCTGCGATGGGATGATGTACCATTAATTTGAATGATGATGTCAAAATCTTTTCAGTATTACTCTCTTTTTCTTAAGGCAGCCTCCCATTTTATTTGCTTTTCTGACTGTTGCTGTGCAATGAACCGATGTTTCCACTGAGCTTTCAACAATGATCACAAACAATTTTTTGTGTGTCTTTATAGTTATTTTGGACTCAACAATGTGTATGAGCCGTTCAAATTGCTCCTTCTGATATACAATGCCTTTCACTTCTGTGCTCTGAATTTCATCTGCCAGTTTAAAGTTAGTCAGTTTGTTTTCTTATAAACTCTTTGCTATGTGTGCTTTTCTTCTCACTGCCATGTGTTGTTGTTATTGCTCAATTCCTTTTAAATAGGAGAATGAATAATAAATATCTGTAAAAAGCCCTTACTTTTTTGAGCCACTTTGAGTTCCTTGGGCAGCACATGTGTAGTTCCCAATGAGACTTCCGAAGCGCACAGCCACTGCAGTGTCACAGTCATCCACTGTTACTACCGCCACCTTCTCTCCTGAAGGTCCATGAGGAATTCCTAATCGTCCAATGTGGGGCTTCAAAAAATAAACAACATACCTATAAATAAGGCTACAAACTCAGCAGAATCAACATGCCTGCAGTCTACTCAGACGGCATCATTCTGCTTTTAAGATAACTAAAGTAGGCTGTCCAATCAAACATGCATTAGTTAAGGCCATCTCACTTCCAATTCCATTGTGCAATAGGAAACAAAACGGCTGACTTTATCTGAGAATAGTAACAAGCATCCAGAAGAACTGCGTGATGATTTTTCACTCTTGATCGGAATTTGAAAAATAGGTATGTAGCTTGGCCAAAAGCTATTGATGAAGTGATCTGGCCCAGCTCACTTAGAATGGTTCTATTGCACCAGCACAGGACGGTTTCCAAACAATTCCACTCTTGTCACCAACTCTCCCCTCTCATCTAAAGTGAAGAGCTCACTTAAAAATATTGTATTTCTCACTCTTTCCCTTGCAAAAGCAGCCTTGACAATATAAACTGACACAATATGTCTCCCTAGGGTTAAAAGCAGGAAACCGATTTTTCATTTAAAAGATTGACAGCCCCCTCACAGCAACCCAGGACTGGGCTTTAGAGTGCAGAAAAAAATACAGCGACAGGCTACTTGATTTTGGGGAAGATTCCAGATCAAGATCACAACTGTACACCACTGTGTCACCCAACTACTGCTGATGGCACGAGGGCTGCCTCAGAGTCCCACCGACCCCTTCTGGTACCTGAGCCAGCTCCTCTGCTGAGCAGACAGAACGACCTCGGGCCACAAGGAGTAGCAGTTCCACAGGACTGAACAATGGACAGAGAGCAAGGGACCGCTCTCAGCTCTGACACTCAGTACTTCAATGGCCTTCCTTCAATCACATAGGCCAACATTTTCAAATATTTTTGTGGGTGGTGAGAGACATGATCACAAATGTTTTGCAGGGCTGGCAACAAATTTTAAGGCCAGTTATGTTCTTCTACTGTCTATCTGGATACTCACACTATAGCACTGAGCTCCTCACTAGCATTAATGAATTTACACTCACACAACACCCTTATGAGCAGGAGTGTGGCATTTTACAAACAAAGAAATGAGGCAGAGAAAAAAAATGATTGATGGTCACAAAAGTCTACAGCACCACCAGAAACTGAACACAAATCTCCACCCAAAGTCTTAACCACAAGAATATCCTTTGTCTTTTTATAGCTCCATTAACTTCAAAAGAGTTATTTCAGTCTGACACCTGCGTAACTAAGAGGAGAACTAAACAGTCACCCGGAAACTGAGATACAGATCCCTCAGACTGAGGAATAACATCTTTGTAAGAGACACAGTAACAGTGTGACAAGGTGGGGGAGGTAATATCTTTTATCGGCCCACCTTCTGTTGTTAAAAGATACATGCTTTTCAAGCTCACCGTGAGAAAGAGCTCTATGTATGCTCAAAAGCTTGTCTCTTTTACCAACAGAAGGTAGGCCAATAAAAGATATCCCCTCATCCACCTTGTCTCTCTAATTATCCTGGAACCAACAAGGCTACGAAAACATTGCAAACAATAATAGTATCAGTCTAAACAGAATAACAGCAATTGATAAAAGAGTCATTTTTCATATTGCACACCTGTAGAAAGCAACTTAGTCCTGCTTTTCTAACTTCACAGCTTCTAGGAGAACACTGTTTGTAATATACAGCACTGCATGAGCCAGATCTTGCTCACTTTATTCATGTCCTACTGAGGTCAATGGGGCTACTCAGGATTTAACACCAAACCTATTACATCATTGAAATCAGAGTGATAGTCTTATGATCCTTTGATCATCAATAGTAGCAACTGTTGAAGAAAATCATGATGCATGGGCAAGTTTGCTTTAGCGTGCCGTGCACTCCCTTCAGAACTTATATAGTCATTTACATGGCACGTTTCTTTGGTATCGAATTTGTCTGTACTGCAACCTAGGAAGTAGCAAGCGGATAAAAGATCAATTCTGTCTGTTTCAGATTTTGCATGAACAAACTTACTGAAATAGTTAACAGTCAGTTTAATCATCTGCAAAGAATAACAGCTTCATTTATAAAGCTAACTATACTGGTGCATAAAAACAGTTTAAAACGAAGTTTCCTGGTCTCAAACAATTCCAGTTGGAAAGTATTTTCCATTTCCTCTATGAACAGATAACATGATCACATAGTTTGGCAGCTATTCATGTAAAGGTTTTGACCTCTATTAAGTGATATTAAGGCACATTTTGTATTTCCCAGATTCTATGGGCTACAAAGCAGTCTAATTTGGAAAAGATTGGGAGCATACATAGATACGATGCTGAAAATGTTAGTAACAAGCTGGTCAAAATTATGGAATTAATAAATAAAATATTCCAGTTAATAGCAAAACCTTCTGCTCCAAAGTTGTAATTTACATTTTTGGTACTAATGTTATACATTTTGAAGAAAAACTTAACACTTAACTTAAGTTCAAGATGTTCAACAAGTCTGTTGTTTGTTAACTTGGAAGCATCAGAGGAATTGGCAGAGAGGGCGCTTCTCCCTCCACAGGAGGAGTTTGCCCACAGTTAATCAGGCTTGCAACCTGGATTTCCTAGTGAATCCAAAACTGCTTCTGGATGTCAAGTAGCTGCAGTAACCAAGGCAGCTTTTTGTCCCTTATATTTGACTAGGAGTTGCAACTTTTTCTTTTAGTTGATGCTTTGTCTCAGTGATCCTGACCTTTGACACCTCAAGATTAGATTCTTTGAGTATACTCTACAGTTCTTAGGGCTATACCTTAAGACCGTAAAAGCTTGGAAGCTTAAACTGATACAGAACATGGCAGCCTGTTTGTCACCGAGGGGTCCCCAACTACAGAACTTGCTCCTCGCCTCAGTTCAAAAAATCCTGAATCTTTTGACTTTCTCATCATGTTGCAAGGCCTGCTTATAATCATAGAATACCAGGGTTGGAAGGGACCTCAGGAGGTCATCTAGTCCAACCCCCTGTTCAAAGCAGGACCAATCCCCAATTTTTGGCCCGGATCCCAAATGGCCTCCTCAAGGATTGAACTCACAACCCTGGGTTTAGCAGGCCAATGCTCAAACCACTGAGCTATCCCTCCCCCCTTGCTTGTTCTCCAAAACTCCCTGAAAGGGAGGGATCAATCGCCGGTAAGGGACAAAGTTTGTTGGTGATTTAGTGGGATATGGAGAGTCTTTTTTTTTCTTTTCAGATGGTTACAATATCCACCTTTCCAGTACCTGGCATGGGGCATACTTTACAACAAAAAGACAAACGTCTAAAATGATGTAAGTAAATATTAAAGTTAATCAATTAACTGCTCCTTATACAGAAGGGTTCAAAGTAACAATGTATCAGGAACAACAGTTCAAAGAAAAGTAAACTGGTGAGACTAAATGATAGCAGACAAAGCTTTCCTATTTAGGGTCTGATCCTTGCTCATATGGAAGACAAATGAGAGTTTTGCCATTGACTTCAACAGGAGAAGGACTGGGCCCTTACAGAAGAGAGGTTCAGTACAAAATAACAACATCCACACTGTTATTTTCTGAGAGGGAGATTTTCAAGGACACAAGTGGGAGTTAGGCGCCCTGTTCCCATGACTTTTAATGGGAACTGGGCACCTAGCTGCCCTTTGTGCCTTTGAAAATCTCTTCTTGAAACACCATGCTACCTAAAAGCCAAGTTTCATTAGCTTTGCTGTACAGTAATTCTGCATTCATGAATAAATGTTCAGTGCGGTGCACAGGAATTTACCAGCATGACTCCATTAATGTTAATGGAAGTCATGTAACTAAGTCCCTGCTCACAGAGCTGAAAATTTACCTCTCATTGTCTAACCCTAAGGGCTGCCTTTCCACAAAGCGTTTGTGTGGCAATAGCTTGGGGTTCAAACTTCAAAGACCACATGCTCTAAAAGTGAGAAGTATGCAGAGGTACCAACAGCTCAATAAATAAATAACTAAAAAATAATTTACACAGAGGTCTCAGTTTCACATATGCAAATTAGAAATGAAGTTGATTCTTCCTGGTCTCACAGAAACAAGCTGCACCTTGCAGAGTATTCTCATCATTATCATGTCCTCCGCTCAAGTACGTTGCACCAATTCTTAGTTTTGCTTGCTATGTTGCCAATGAAAAACCTTACAGATTCTTGTCTTACTTAGATAAGGGTAAGAAACAGCTCTGGCTAATCAATCAAGCATAGGCTTTTGGGAGCCAGGAACCCCCCATTTCTAATCCCACTTTGGACACTGACCCATTCTGTAGCCTGGACATATCACTTAGCCTCCATGTATTTGACTTTCCACCATCTGTAAAATAGCAATAATAATATTTACCTCCCTCAGATGAGGGCAATTAGCACACACAATCTCCACAGAGTTTTGAAAACATTAACTATGCCTCAACACTCCAGTGAGGGAGGTTAGAGTTTTGATACCATTTTAAGGAGGGGCAATCTGAGGTTTAGGGTTTAACCCATGACATTCCCCATGACACAGAGGGAATCATGGTTAGCCTCACACTTATAATGAAGAAGTTCCAGACTTCCAGGCCGGTTTAATCAGACCACCTCTCTCCTTCAGACCATGATAAAAGGCATCTGTGAGATGTCTCAGACTCAGTGAATGACATCAAATGTGATCTGGAGGAACCATCTTCTCAGAGCCCAAAAGTAAAGATGATATCCTTTTGGGTGCAGATTTTCTATTTCTAAGGTATATAGCAGACTCAAGTGACACCTCCACATGTATCTTATTCAAGATGTCAGGTCAGATTCTAGTAAGATCCAGCTGAGGAGTGGCAATCTGTTTGGCTTTTTTCCTGATTCTTCAACATAAACAAACATATATATACTCTCACAGATACATATTCACACATTAAAATGCTAAGAATCTTAATCTGTGAAATTTCTGTTTTACAGTGATGGGGTCATCAGAATGTGTCTGTTTTATAGTCTGCAAATTTGATATCCTTTCCGTTAGTATATCACTTTAAAAGTCAGAGACAATGCTAAATTGATGTACTTCAGTATGATTTAGAAGTTCCATCCACTGAAAGCAAATATTTAAATCATTCATGCTCCATTCAGTTATCCGTTAAACGTACAGATGGTCTCATGGTAAATACTGTAGAGAAGAGATTAAGGGATAATGCAGGCTCTGTCTTAAACACTTAATGGCTATATTTTTTGTACTGCATTAATCATATTTCTCAAATGTCACAAACTAAATTCAGTGGCCAGTTTAACAAAATAGCCCAAACCTCTGTGGATTTATTTGTAAATAAATCAGATCCACGACACTTAATATTTTGTACTTAATGATAATATTTGCAAAGTAAAAACTGTTTCTTTGGTCAGTTAGTGGCAGAGGTGGGAACACAACTCTGGATTTCCTGCTCTGTGCTTAATCCTCTAGACTACATGGATTTTATGGTGACATCACCTTCAACTCCTTCATCAGTGGCAGCTTTCTCAAAATTCACAAGTGCACATTTTTGAGTGGAAGTGTCCACTTTATTTTTTGGAAACATCCAGAGAGTAAAAAATATTTTCATTCAACCTCATAAAATTGCTCCACTTTTATGGATGTTTCAGGAACTCAACACAGGCTCATTTATACAATAAACATTGCTATTATAAATATTTCAGTCTGCTCTGGCCTCTTTGCTCCCTTTGAAGCAACTGACAACAGAGGAAACAGCTTTGCAGCAAACTGTAGACAAGGACAACAGTGTGAAAAATATAAATGAGTACCCTTGAAAGGGAGACACAACAAACCTAGCTTGGCATAAGGCAATCCATTCTTCTCAGGGGACAGATATGAAGGTGCATATTACAAACATATTCTTTGTTTAGCTCATTGCACAAAAAGCATCTATTTTTAAAAATTAAGCTATTAGACTAATGTCCTTTTCAGTGTCAAGACTTAATACACAGTCTAATTTGTTTGCCGTCATCATAACTTATTTTTAAAAAGAAAAGCCATTCCAAAATCAACGGTACTCTTTCTCTATGAAAGCTTCCAAGTTTTTGTTTCCTGGTCAATAAGTCACACATTGTTTTTGTTAATGAGTAGCTAATGATTTATTGAGGATTTTCAGAGGTTAAAGGTGAAAAAGAATCTGTTTCCTAGTTGTTCTTTTTTAAATTAATATTTTTCTAAACTTTTGTTTGTTTAGCTCAAAAAATTATTAGTGGTATTATAGGATAAAATGTAGCATATTCATATACTTTCAAACCAACTTATTTCACAATTTTTCAAGCTCCAGTAATAATTAGCAGAAAATGGAGCATCTTCCAAAGTCTACTGCAGATGCTGGAAATCTGCAGTGCAGTTTTGGTTCAAACATGCTCAGTCTCATTAGGCAACTAGCCATGCTCAGAGAACCCTTTCATTAACCTGTTGGCCTCAGCCCAACTATCTAACCCGGGAAAGGGGGAAAAAAGGCTTCAGATTCCCAGGCAATACTTCACTGCTTCAGTGGTCAAAAAGCTCGTTAACTGACAGCTACAAACACTGTCTAGCTGGGCACAGAAATGGGAATCAACCCCCTCCAAAAAATAAACAAACTGGAAACAACAAATAAGGCAGCAGGAACCAAAAAAAGTGTGACATTTACAACCTAGAGGGATATAAATTGGTAAATACCAGACAACTTTAATGCTGCTACACAGACTTATAGATTGCACTGACCAAAATAGTCAGTCAGGCAACTGGAAATTGGGCCAGATTAGAACAAACACACTAAAGGTAATTTCTGCTTTGTAAAATTGTCCTTTGCTGATTTCTAGAGAAAAAAAATGAACAGCACCTTTAAAACAAGCCAGTATAAAGAATGGAGAATCAGTCACATATTTCCACTCTGATACATTCTGATAGTCACCAAAGGTAAGTATGACAAATTATTACACAAACTTTTCATTCCTTTGATGTGCATTATTCCTTCATTACTCACTGAACAGTGTAAAGTCAATTTTTTTGGTATGTACTTGCTCTTGACTTGAATCTATACACACCCCCAAGAATTTGTGACAGCAAAAAAAGCACTTTCCAGTAAATGGATCAAACACTGCATATCACCATACCATTCCCTTTCCTAGACAAAGTGATATTGACATCCTGGGACTCCTCACAATCAGGATCCAGGCTGGGTCATGACATTGAGATGGCTTTAGTAGCACGGAATGGTGACCTCCTTACAGCTATGTACAGAGGCCAAACTTTCAAGTTCATACAGCTTGACCTGCTGGTGGCTTTTGACATAGTCAATTATGAGACACTGCTCATCTTCCTACAAGATTTAGCTGGTGTGAATGGTGTAGCACTCAACTGATTTTCATCAATCCTTTCTACCACACTCAAGAATGATAATAGGCAGCAGCTTCTCATCCTCACAAGCTCTCACATGTGGAGTGCCACAGGACTAGTTCCGTCCCCTCTCCTTTCCAATATACGTGATGCCTTGGGAAGAAATTGTGTAATGCCATGCATACGTTGATGGCACTCAACTGTACATTTCTTATCCAGCATAAATGACCAACACACTCACAGATATGACATACCTCCTGCAAGAGGCCAGTGCTTGGATGAAGCTTGTCCCAGGGCAGACAGCCGTGATGTTGGTAGGGGGAGTGAAAGAGCAAAACCTTGACCACACCCTTCTTTGGTATTACTGGATTCCTCTCTGCTCCTTGATACAGAGGCAGCAGCAAGATGCACCTTTTTCACCACTCGGAGACTATGTCCATTCCCCTCAGACAAGGGCCCAGGTACCACAATCCATGCAGTCTTCACCATAGGACTGGTCTGTCTCATTCAGCTTCTACCATGTTTTTCTCAATTCTGCATTGTCACTGGTTGTTGATTCCTTTACCCCACCCCTTTCTTACCACTGCAACTTTCCAGCTGCCTGCCCTCTCTGTTTCAGCCTCCTATGCTTCGCACCCTTCTTCTTGTTCCCCTCCCCACATTCTCCCTGTCATTTACACACTCCCCTCTTAGTCCAGCAATCCCTTCCTCACCCAAACTTCAGCCCTAAACACCCTCCACACACAAGCATTATGGTATGTAAGTGTTCTGTTTTGATTAATCATGTTTAATTGTGTGTTTGGAGCCCAACCATTACTGTGATCAAAGTCCTACAAATACCTAGAAATACCAAATTGTGCCACTCTTATTCACACTGAATAATATCTCACTAAGGATTAGTCCCATTTTCTTCCATAGAACAACTTGCTAAGAAAAGTATCATTCAGCATGAGTAAAGGTAACACAGCCTGGCCTTCAGAAATTTAGCTCTCTCATCCTCTCTCAGTTCAATAAAAGTACTTTGTGTGATTGTGTCAGGTTAGTGGCCTTTGGAAGGGACCCAATAAAGTACATGAGGATTCCTGTGTGGCCAGGTGCAGACAGTTCCTCCAAAGTGCTGTTTCCCCTCACTGCCATAGATGTGAAATTCTTTAAAAACTTCTCTGTAAATCAGTGAGTTACTGTAGGTTTGTGTGTGATTAAATACAGATAAGAGCACACTTCAAAGTATTACACTGAATTCCTGAGCTGCCATTTAAATGACTCTGCTGGAAACAGTGCACAGTGTTAAAATGTTTTTTTTCTCATTAGAGTAGATTATGAAAAAGATCTGCTCTTACAACAACAGAAGGGAGTCCTGCTGCAATAAGGTCATGCCTGCTTTGAAACAAAAGAATAGCAAAGGTATAGATAAAAGGACATTTAATATTGTTATTATTACATGTACAATAGTTGGTTAAAATGTTGTAATGTAGTCTGGAAGGACTGGAATTTTCAATTGCTTCAAGCCCTGTTTAGTGATGTTTATAAGAGGAAATGTTTAGCCTGCATTAATGCGGAAAAAAACCTCATAATGTCAGAAAATCATCTACTATAGTAGATACAGAATAAGGCCTTAATCCTTCCCATCCATATTTGGTGCACATTGCCATATACCTTAGGTCTGCCTACCCACAGCTGACTTTCCAAAGTACATAGAAGGGCTTGAAAGGTCCTTGAGAAGTCATTACGTCAAGCCCCCTGCACTGAGGCAGGACCAAATAAATGTAGATCATCCCAGACAGCTAAGTTCCCTCTAGGCTGCACGTCTTGTGGCTACGCAGCAGGCTATCAAGGGCCGCGCAGGCAGGGAGAGGTGCCCCTCCCCCGGCCCACCCCAGCCAGAGCTGCCACGGCCAGGGAGAGGTGCCCCTCCCCTGGCCCTGAGCTGCAGTGGTGAGAGAGGGCTGGGGGGAGTCCTCTCTCCCCGCCCCAGCCCTGGGGCAGCCTGCACTCCAAACTCCTCATCCCCGGCCCCATCCCAGAGCATGCACCCCCAGCCCTTACCCCCAAACCCTCTGTCCCAGCCCTGAGCCCCCTTCCACACCCTGAACCCTTCATCCTGGGCCCCACCCCAAAGCCCGTACCCCGAGCCAGAGCCCTCACCCCACCCCGCACCCCAGCCTTCTAATCCAGCCCTGAGCCCCCTCCCACACTCCAAACCCCTTGGCCCCACCCCTGCCACACATCACCTCCATATTGGTGCACATAACAAAATTCATTCTGCATATGGACTCAAAAAATTAAGAGAAAACACTGCCTGACAGGTGTTCGTCCAGGCTCTTTTTAAAAGCCTCCAATGAGGGGATTTCACAACCCCCCCCCCCCCGGAAGCCTATTCCAGAGCTTAACTACCATTGTAGTTGGAAAGTTTTTCCTAATATCCAGCCTATATTGCCCTTGATGCAAATTAAGCCCATTGCGTCTTGCTCTACCTTCAGTAAGCATGGAAAACAGTTGATCACCATCCTCTTTATAACTATTCTTAACATATTTGAAGACTGCTAACAGGTCCCCGCTCAGTCTTCTTTTCTCAAGACTTTTCACAAGACTAAACGCCCAGTTTAACTGTTCCTTACAGATCAGATTTTCAAAACCTTTTATCACTTTTATTGCTCTTCTCTAATCTCTCTCCAGTTTGTCCACATCTTTGTTAAAGTGTGGCACCCAGAACTATACACAGCACTCCAGCTGAGTCCTCACCAGTGCCGAGTACGGTGGTAGAATTACTTCCCATGTCTTACATACGACACTTGTGTTAATACACCTCACAATGATACTAGCCCTTTTTCCAACTGCATCAGATTGCTGACTCTTGTTCAAGTTGTAATCCATTATAACCCTCAAATCCTTTTCAGCAGTACTACAACCTAGCCAATTTGTCCCCATTTTGTAGCTGTGCATTTTATTTTTCCTTCCTAAGTGAAGTACTTTGCCCTTGTCTTTACTGAATTTCATCTTGTTGATTTCAGTCCAATTCTACAATTAGTCAAGGTTGTTCAGAATTCTAATCCTGTCCTCTAAAGTGCTTACAACTGCTCTCAGCTTGGTGTCATCTGCAAATTTTATAAGCATACCCTCCTCACCATTATCCAAATCTCTAATGCAAATATTGACTAGTACACACCCAGACTGCAGTGCCCCACTAGATACACCCTCCCAGTCTGACATTACTAACTACTCTTTGAGTATGGTCTTTCAACCACTTTTGCACCCACCTTATAGTAAGTTCCTCTTGACCACATTTCCCTAGTTTTCTTATGACAATGTCATGTGGAACTGTGTCATTAAAATCATAGTTAAATGTCTTGTATCAGAGAGCTAGAGTGAGCACATAGGGTGCAATCCAAAAGCCTCACTAAGGCAAACTACCACTGGGAAATCCTGCAATTCTCATTTAGGGCCCTGTCATCTTCTCTACCTCTGTGAACAGAGGGGCAAAGACTCATCACTGCAGGAACCATGCTTTCAAGGGCTTCCACGATGCCCCATTAAACCTCCCTGGGGGATTCTGAAGTGCAGAGAGGTTAAGCTGCCCAAGTTAAGACAGCCTCAGGCTGTACTCTCTTGTGCCAACTTCCCCAGTGGGCTTGAGGGGGAGAAAGCAAATATGAAGGATGAGATTCCACCACCTCTTAGCCCCCTCCAAATCACAGAGTCCATACCGCATGAAGGGGCTTCTGCAGGCTTAGAGGGATGGAACAGTGTGAGGCTAAGTCTGTAGTTTCCATGCTGTGGAGGGGAGCGTGGGCCCCCGAGTGAGGAATTCAGACTCTGGCCCATTGACTTCAGGGAGAGTGGTGGGCGCTCAACACCTCTTGGGATCAGGATCCCTGTCCTTTCCTAAGCAAAACTCCCAGAATTCCAATGGCAGTTTTGTCTCCTTAGGACTGAATAAAGACTTCGGGACTTGGCCCAGCATGCAAGATGTAGACTTGTTAAATTAAAACTTTAAATGCACTGTGATGATTGTTCCTGGATTTGTTTTAATTTGTGCATAAAGAACAGAAGAAACAAATCCCTTGAGATGCTGGCAAGCTAGTGAATTCCACAGACAATAATTCATCAAAAAGCTTTTACAGAGGAGAAAGACATTAAAATGTTATGAGTTTGTATGGCCCATTTCTTCCCTAACAGTATAATTGGTTCTTTAAAGACATCATGAATTATATTTGATCTTGTATACACAGTATCTGAGCAATTTAGGTCTCTAGTGCAGAATACACTTCACAGCTCTGTGTCCCTGGAATGACTTTTGCTGCTTTACCCCTTTGTTTCCTGATATACAAAGCTAGACACGCTACTCTTTAGTCCCCATCACAACAATGAAACATCATGTATCATTAGTTTAGAGTAAAAACCTGACTTCCTTTCTTAGGTTTTATTCAGTTTTCACTCAGCCCTTACCAAAAGAAATGTTTACTGACTGGGGTCTGCCTGAGGAAAAACTCAGTGAAATAGACTGTCTTCCATATACAGAGGGGACACTTCACATATGGATCTTCCCCATCTCCCATCCCACAGAGAAGTGGAGAACAGCTGCCTCTACAGCACCACACCACAACCTCCTCTGGACTCTACAGAGGGCACTCGCTGGAGCTGAGGACTGCAGCTGGTTGCGGGGGGAAAGAGAGAAGCAGCACATCCCTCAACCAGCCTTCAGCGATTGTCTGAAAGAGACACCATGGCCTGGAGCTGTTATCTTTTTCCCTCTTCCTCCCTCCCTCATAGATTTTAAGGCCAGAGGTGCCTATAATGATCATCTAGTCTGACCTCTGACATAGCACAGGTCATAGAACATCACCAGTGACTCCTGCACCGCGTCCATAACTTCTGGCTGAACAAGCAAGTATCTGCAAGACAGACATCCAGTCCTGACTTAAAGACTTCAAGTGATGGAGACTCTACCATGGCCCTTGGGGAGTGGTTCCAGGAGTTAATTATCCTCACCGCTTCTTATGCAAATCTGAATTTGTCTAACTTTAGTTTCCCACTATTGGATCTTGCTATGCCTAAGGGTCTTCTCTGGGACCCTCTATTGGTTGGATGAGAGAAACTGCTGGTGCCCAGAGCTAGAACGGAGGCATAGGGGTTCTGCCTGGATGGCCTAAGTTTGAGAGTGGGCCCCAAGCCCTATTCAGTGGGGGTGAGGGTGAGACAAATCCCGTTCCACGCCCTGACAGAACGATCAGGGAAGGGAAGACCTCCACAAGGGATCCCTCTCAGAGATTTCCTACCCCAGAGCCTCCTCGCACTGTTTATTCTATCAGACAGGATGACTGGGCCTAAGCAAGGACCTCCATACTTGGCCCCTAGACTGGAACACCAGAGAACAGAACCAAATATCGTGTTAGCAACAAGAAGAAAGTCAAGAAAAGTGTGGGCCCCTTACTGAATGAGGGAGGCAACCTAGTGAGAGAGGATGTGGAAAAAGCTAATGTACTCAATGCTTTTTTTGCCTCTGTCTTCATGAACAAGGTCAACTCCCAGACTACTGCACTGGGCAGCACAGCATGGGGAAGAGGTGACCAGCCCTCTGTGGAGAAAGAAGTGGTTCGGGACTATTTAGAAAAGCTGGATGAGCACAAGTCCATGGGGCCGGATGCGCTGCATCCGAGAGTGCTAAAAGAGTTGGCAGATGTGATTGCAGAGCCATTGGCCATTATCTTTGAAAACTCATAGCGATCGTGGGAAGTCCCGGATGACTGGAAAAAGGCTAATGTAGTGCCCATCTTTAAAAACGGGAAGAAGGAGGATCCTGGGAACTACAGGCCAGTCAGTCTCACCTCAGTCCCTGGAAAAATCATGGAGCAGGTCCTCAAGGAATTAATTCTGAAGCACTTAGAGGAGAGGAAAGTGATCAGGAACAGTCAGCATGGATTCACCAAGGACAAGTCATGCCTGACTAATCTAATTGCCTTCTATGACGAGGTAACTGGCTCTGTGGACGAGGAGAAAGCAGTGGACGTGTTGTTCCTTGACTTTAGCAAAGCTTTTGACACGGTCTCCCACAGTATTCTTGCCAGCAAGTTAAAGAAGTATGGGCTGTATGAATGGACTATAAGGTAGACAGAAAGTTGGCTAGATTGTCGGGCTCAACGGGTAGTGATCAATGGCTCCATGTCTAGTTGGCAGCCGGTATCAAGTGGAGTGCCCCAAGGGTCGGTCCTCGAGCTGGTTTTGTTCAATATCTTCATAAATGATCTGGAAGATGGTGTGGATTGCACCCTTAGCAAGTTTGCAGATGACACTAAACTGGGAGGAGAGGTAGATATGCTGGAGGGTAGGGATAGGATGCAGAGGGACCTAGACAAATTAGAGGATTGGGCCAAAAGAAATCTGATGAGGTTCAACAAGGATAAGTGCAGAGTCCTGCACTTAGGACGGAAGAATCCCATGCTCTGCTACAGATTAGGGGCCAAATGGCTAGGCAGCAGTTCTGCAGAAAAGGACCTAGGGGTTACAGTGGACGAGAAGCTGGATATGAGTCAACAGTGTTCCGTTTTTGCCAAGAAGGCCAATGGCATTTTGGGATGTATAAGTAGGGGAATTGCCACCAGATCGAGGGACGTGATCATTCCCCTCTATTCGACATTGGTGAGGCCTCATCTGGAGTACTGTGTCCAGTTTTGGGCCCCACACTACAAGAAGGATGTGGAAAAATTGGAAAACGTCCAGCAGAGGGCAACAAAAATGATTAGGGGACTGGAGCACATGACTTATAAGGAGAGGCTGAGGGAACTGGGATTGTTTAATCTGCGGAAGAGAAGAATGAGGGGGGATTTGATAGCTGCTTTCAACTATCTGAAAGGAGGTTCCAAAGAGGATGGATCTAAACTGTCCTCGGTGATAGCAGATGACAGAACAAGGAGCAATGGTCTCAAGTTGCAGTGGGGGAGATTTAGGTTGGCTATTAGGAAAAACTTTTTCACTAGGAGGGTGGTGAAACACTGGAATGTGTTACCTAGGGAGGTGGTGGAATCTCCTTCCTTGGAAGGTTTTAAGGTCAGGCTTGACAAAGCCCTGGCTGGGATGATTTATTTGGGGATTGGTCCAGCTTTGAGCAGGGGGTTGGACTAGACGACCTCCTGAGGTACCTTCCAACCCTGATATTCTATGATTCTATGATCATTTGTTCAGTGAGAGTCTCCTTGAACACAGTTTTAAAAGCTATGTTTTGCACTCAGTGGAATGAGTAGCATTTTACGTTTGACTAATGAAAATGGTTTGAACTTTCAGTCACATAGTTCTTAATGAATTTCCTTGAAATGCATTCAACAATAAAACATCTAATTTGTATACTTTCCTATGCTTGCAATTGTAACTGCTACACATGTTAAAAAAGAGCAATGTCAATTAGTGCCACATAATAAATAATACAAATGACCAATGAAGTACATATATATATATAACCTCCTCTGATTCATGGGACAGATCCATGTACTGTACGTGTGCTTCACACTCTAAGCAGCATGCTGTTCAGTAATTGTATAGTTGGGACAAACCCACCCAAATAAAAAAAACATCTGCTGATGCAGTTACTTTTGTTCTTGTAAGGAGCTCCCAAGACCACCATAAACCTATCTGGCTACCATATCATTAACTCAGACAAAAACTCTTTGGGTGCTCAAGTGTGAGAGTAAATTAAACATGCAATCCACCTACATGAGTCTGGTAAATGCACTGTGCATGGTAAGTCAACAACATGGTTTTTTAGCTGCATCACTTGAGTTGCATTTGAGCTTTGTGTAACTGAAGGGCTTCCTGAAAGTTTCTCTGGGAAGTGAAGGCTCTACCCTTATGCAAATATCCTCATATGAGGCCCTTCTAGAATTACAAATGAAGGTTTCAAACTCAGTCAAATTCTTTAAGTATTTTGTGTGCTGTAAATCTCCTTATATGAAAACCATGACAACAATTTGGATCCAACAGTAGCTTTGCAGAGGAAAAGTCATTCAGTACAAACTGGGGCTCTTGCTGACAGCTCTTTAGGAGCTTTGCAGGAAGCTGATTTTCAACTCTGCCAGCTTGTCTGCTGCATTACAGCGAACTTGAACAGTCTGGGAATACATTCTATCGATTACTAACTATTAACAATGAGAAGAGATATACAAGGGGTAACAAACCTAGAAACATAACTAAATCCATAGTCACTGGATACTATATTAGAGCTGGTAGGAACATCTGATTTGTTCCAGATAGAAGCAGATTTTGGAAATGAATAAAAACACAATCAACTACTTTCCACTGACTTCAGCATCGTACTCCAGATAGAGGCTTTAAAAGCTGAGCCTGTTACACGTAGAGCCAATATAAATGTGAGCTTGGAAGCCTGGACTTACTTGATGGGGAATTCCCTACATCTCCTCCTGAAGAAAGGTACAAATGGCTAAAAGCAGCTGCAGTGTTCCTAACAGTGGGATGGGAAGGGAGGGAGATGGGTCCAAAGCTTTGCATTTTCAGTGCTCCCCTTGGTGCACTGTGTAGTGAGGGGAACCATCCTTGCATATCCCCCAAGCACAGTAATGGTAACTGTGACAAGCCCTTGTGTGGGCCATAGGGAGGCATCCATCCATGTTTCCCCCTGCTCCTGATTAAAAGCCACAATGCTGCTGATTAAAAGCCACAATCTGGCCCATGCTATTTAGTCATACCTTTAGATAGATTTCTCTGGTTATTCTGGATCTCACTCAGATGGGGGAAGTGAGTTTTTTTGGTCCCATCTTGAGCAAACATTTCAAGAGTGTGCAAATTTCCATATTTCATATTTGCAGTCCTTGGTAACTTTAGCAAAACTTCCTAATTTTTATTTTAATAGGAGCTCCAGCTCCTACTAAAGTCAACATAAAAAAATTCCCATTGATTCTAATGGTTGATTCTGGTCATAGTGACATTAAGATAATCTTCTACAACTGCATTGTTTATGCAGAAAATCCCCCTTAATCCTTTAATAAATTAGTTTTGAAGCCATTAGGATTTATTTCATGAATTCTCTCTGTGGCCACAATTATCTCTTGTCAGATGTCATTAGTGACGGATACCTACATAATGTTTCTGCTAAACTACATCTACTAATGATCAGATTTCTCTTATGAGGTATGCTTTTCAATAGGGGTCTAATATTTAGTATTCAAAAAAGATACTTATGAAGATAATAAACCAGTCACTTCTCTCCCCAGTACGTGTGTAGTAGCTGTGGCCTTTCCAAGCACACATCATATTATCAAAAACTGTTAATTTTCTATTGAAGAATATAACTGCCAATCACATTTCCAAATGTGCAGACTACCAAGTAAAAGGAATTAGTAAAATCTATAACTTTAGGTTCAAAAAGTGACTGAAAATTGTTGCTCTGTGATGACTGTTTGGTGGCCTACATACAATGAGTCCGTGATCTCTGTTCTGTTCCTAGTGGACAGGTGGCTGAATCATAAATACCACCATCATAACTGGCAGTCTCAGTAAAGAAACCGAGGCATGAATGGCCATGCAGCACAAACTCCCCTTTCACTCATAAAGGGGGCCCCTCCAGACAGGGCTGAGGTGCACTGGTAGGGCAGCAGAGAGAAGTTAGCATTGTTTCTATAGCTGCATATCAGTTATGTGGGAACAGAGGATTTCAGGTTGCAGGGCTGTCAACCCAGCACTTGCACAAGCATTAAATTCACTTTAAAAGAGAGAGAATATCCAGTATTGCCATGAATGGCTTTTGAAGTGATTGTATTGTTTGCAATCTGAGTTTAACCCCAATGGTATTTGATAGCTTGCTTTGTTCTTCCAAGGTTAACAGTGGAATACCAAGGGGGTGGGGTGAGGTGGGGTCAATCATCATTGCTGGATATAGAATCATTCTGTTTCCATAACAGGTGAATTTGCTATCATCACACAAGGTCTGTGTTTGCAGATGGAAACGTGATAGCCTATCTATCAGCTCCACCAGCAGCCAGCACTGTGGGACACGTATGCTACAATGAATGGGGCTTGCACTTGTCTCTCCATTGCAGACTGTTGTGGTGTAGCCATATGTCATCTGATCCTATTCAAAACAAACTGCAACATTAATCTCTAATGCAGACTAGTACAACTCTCACCTTCCAGGAGTCTGCTCATTCTGCTCACCCTGATGCAATGAGTTTAGATTAAAGGTCAGACTCTGGCTGTCCTTAGTTGGGGAACGCAGGCTCAGGGTGCCACTTCGCCCCATCAGTACACCTGCACAATAGGCCGCCAGACAGCCACTGCTCCCTGACTCCAAGAGGGAAGGATGCAGCTGGCACAGCCAGACGTGTTCCATGTCTCCACTAAGTGAACTGGGGCCGTGGCCAGGCCCCTGTCCCTCTATGCACATACTTGATCTCAGAGGCTGACCATGCCTTTAAAAAATCACATCTGAGCATGCGTCCCCACCCCCTGTGGAAACATTCTGCCTCTGGCTTTTGCCACCCATGCACTACACCTCCACATACAATCTTGCATGGCACAGACTCCCAGAGCCAAAACAGAGCCCTACTCATGTAAAGTCCTTTGTCAGCGAGGAATGCTAACTGGGAGACAGTGAAACTGAGTCCTGCTAGTCAGCTGCAATCAAAATACATTTTCTTATTGGAATAACTATAAGAATCGTATGAGAGTGAAGCTAAGGGCTTGTCTTCACTGCCTTGTTAGCTCAAATGCTTACGCTCGATGTACTCCACTTCAGCTAGTCAGCCTATGAGTGACAGCGACCAAGCTGGAAAGGCCAGCTCAAACCATCCTCAAGTTACTGTGCACTCATGGCCACAGTACTGAGTCAAACAAAGGCACTTGCCTTCTGGGGGCATTTCCCTTGGCTCTGAGTGCCACACTATTCTGAGTTGCTCCTTCCAAAGTCTCATGGTGTATTTTGGGAAAACAATGTTTGTCCGTTCTGGTCACATGGGCAGAAGTGGTGTGTGCCTGGCAACTTATTGCAGCACACCAATTCTGCTTGTGTTTGTTTCTGTGTTCAAATGGAAAGCCATGGGTCCTATTCTGAATGAGGAGTGGGATGCAGGGCTTTTTTCCACCCAGCTCCTAGTCCCCCTGCCTGGCATGCAGAAGCAGAGATGGCTGGCCAGATGGAAAGCCGCTGAGTGGAAATTGGCTGGCCCCTTGCGCGCTCAGCTGATGCAACTAACAGTTGCGAGCACTTTCTGAATGGCTTGGTCCGCTTGAGGTAGAAAGCCAGAGCCCAGGTGCCACTCAGGGGTCGCGGGGGGCACTCCCCCCTACCGGTACTGCTAGGGGAAAAACTTCCGGCCTGGTGCACATGGTGAGCACGCACACCTATTGTGGAATACACATGAGCAATCACTCGAAGAAGAACAACAAATAACCCTAGGGGGGAATTTTGGGAAGGCATTGTGGGACTCCCAGCACTCAAATGGATTGTAAGCTGAGTCCCCACTGCATTACCAGCTCAAGCTTCAGTGGCACTCAAGCTCCAACCCAATCCCCTTGACAAGCCTGCTACCTTGAACTTGAAGTGCTACTTAACTCCAGCTAGAGATTTCTGAATGTGGACAGGAGTCAGTTTAGGGGGAAAACTCAAGTTATATCTCAAGCTAACACTTAAGTGAAGATCACCTGTAAATGGCCCTGATCCTTGCAATTACAGACCGGTAAGTCTAACGTCAGTACCGGGCAAATTAGTTGAAACAATAGTAAAGAATAAAATTGTCAGACACATAGAAGAACATAAATTGTTGTGCAAAAGTCAACATAGTTTCTGTAAAGGGAGATCGTGTCTTACTAGTCTATTAGAGTTCTTTGAGGGGCTCAACAAACATGTGGACAAAGGGGATCCAGTGGACATAGTGTACTTAGATTTCCAGAAAGCCTTTGACAAGGTCCCTCACCAATGGCTCTTATGGAAATTAAGTTGTCATGGGATAAGAGGGAAGATCCTTTCATGGATTGAGAACTGGTTCAAAGACAGGGAACAAATGGTAGGAATAAATGGTAAATTTTCAGAATGGAGAGAGGTAACTAGTGGTGTTCCCTAAGGGTCAGTCCTAGGACCAATCCTATTCAACTTATTCATAAATGCTCTGGAGAAAGGGGTAAACAGTGAGGTGGCAAAGTTTGCAGATGATACTAAACTGCTCAAGATAGTTAAGACCAAAGCAGACTGTGAAGAACTTCAAAAAGATCTCACAAACCTAAGTGATTGGGCAACAAAATGGCAAATTAAATTTAACGTGGATAAATGTAAAGTAATGCATAATGGAAAAAATAAACTCAACTATACATACAATATGACGGGGGCTAATTTAGCTACAACTAATCAGGAGAAAGATCTTGGAGTCATCGTGGATAGTTCTCTGAAGACGTCCACGCAGTATGCCGTGGCAGTCAAAAAAGCAAATGAGATGTTAGGAATAATTAAAAAAGGGATAGAGAATAAGACGGAGAATATCTTATTGCCCTGATATAAATCCATGGTACACCTACATCTTGAATACTGCGTACAGATGTGGTCCCCTCATCTCAAAAAAGATACACTGCCATTAGAAAAGGTTCAGAAAAGGGCAACTAAAATGATTAGGGGTTTGGAACGGGTTCCATTAGGAGGAGAGATTAAAGAGGCTAGGACTTTTCAGCTTGGAAAAGAGGAGACTAAGGTGGGCTATGATAGAGGTTTATAAAATCATGAGCGGTGTGGAGAAAGTGAATAAGGAAAAGTTATTTACTTGTTCCCATAATATAAGAACTAGGGGCCACCAAATGAAATTAATGGGTAGCAGGTTTAAAATAAATAAAAGGAAGTTCTTCTTCACTCAGTGCACAGTCAACCTGTGGAACTCCTTGCCTGAGGAAGTTGTGAAGGCTAGGACTATAACAGGGTTTAAAAGAGAACTGGATAAATTCATGGAGGTTAAGTCCATTAATGGCTATTAGCCAGGATGGGTAAGGAATGGTGTCCTTAGCCTCTGTTTGTCAGAGGGTGGAGATGGATGGCAGGAGAGAGATCACTTGATCATTACCTGTTAGGTTCACTCCTTCTAGGGGACCTGGCATTGGCCACTGGCGGTAGACAGGATACTGGGCTGGATGGACCTTTGGTCTGGCCCAGTATGGCCATTCTTATGTTCTTATGCACTTTTATGTTTACCTTGCACAGAAGAATTTGCATGTTTAGTTTGGAAATATAGAGAAATAAAATTCAACTGTGTCTAACAGACAGTTGCACTCAATTCTTTCCTCACAAAGAGTGGTCAAATAAAAATAATATTTGATATATAATATTATCAAGGGTATTACTCAGGCGAATATTGGCTATTTATGTAAGAGTTTGCGGGGCTGGGCCATGTGATTGTGAACTGGATAAGGGCTGGGAAAAGCGGGAACAGAGAGATGTCTGATATTGTGCCCTAAAAGTGACATGTCCTGACAATCCATCAGGAAATGTTAAACCGAAATGTTAAATATCCTTGCTAATTGTAACACCTGTGAAAGGAAACGAGAGTGGTTTAGAAAAATTTGGTGCACTTGGGCCTTTCACCTAGTGTCTAAAACTTTGTTCAAACACCTGAAAATAAGGACTAGACACTGGCTCAATGGCCTAAACAAATCCAGTGAATTAAACAAAGGAGTAAAGGAATTACACCTTATTGCATACTGTCAAATATAAGAGGACATCCTTCACCCAATTACAGCGAATAGTGTGGTGTTCGTATTATATATGCTTACTTACTGGAAGCCTTAAGGCTCAAGTGACACTTACTTTCCAGATTCTTTCTGAAGCATTTACACCTGCTGTTTTTATAGTTCTTGGGCCCTGAGCAGTTGCAAGGAATGAATTCTTGACCACCAGTGGAAGACTGAACAGCTTCTGTCACAGACACTTGGTCTGATCTTGCAAGCCTTACTTTTGTGAGTCATTTCATGAGTCATTTAGTGAGATGCTCAAGTCATTCTGTGGTTTGACTGAATTACTGAACCATACACAGTACATATACAGTCAAGGTTTCCATAAGGATTTTCTGTTCTGTGCAGGATTTCTGGCCTGTCGGGAAATTACCTTATGTTCTATTGAGCTGTTGAAAAAGCACACTTAGCCTGTAGGGCAGTAACATTTTTAAGCAACCCTGACTTAATTTACATATAAACACATAAGTACACGCCACATATACATATACATACACATACCCTGTAATAATCAAAGAAACATGTCTATACTTAAACCATTTTTATCTCCTGCCAAATGATGAATAACACCCTTAGGTGATGAGTCAGTCAGGAATAACTGGAATATAAGTTTATGGATGTAACTTGAATTCTGAACAAAACTGCAGTTGTACTAAAAGTTTGGAACAATAGGTTGAAGTTTTCAACTAGGAAAACAAAATCTATTATTACTAGGTTCAGTAAAACCTTCTCAGACAAATATAGGCTGCGATCAAGTGTGGTGCTGCATGTGAAATTAACCCTGGATTTCTTAATCAACATTATCATTACTGAAAGTGGTTACCACTGGGTGGCCTGGTGGTTTTGTTTCTATTCTTGGTGGATGAGTGTCAACATCACTAAATGTATCCATTGCCACTCACATTGGCAGACTCTGCAGAGGCCAAGGACTTAATATTTATGAAGACTAAACTAATGTCTCGCCTTCGTTGGGCTCACTCTAGTTAGAGTAGAGGCACATTAGTAGAGTAATGGGGGAAGCTTGCACTGCTACTGCCCATTACTTTATCTGTTCTGTGGCTTAACAGAGGACTTCACCATCCAGGGCTCTCACTTTTCACCAACATTTAGTTTACTGGGGATATCTTCCCCCATTACTTCCTCCTCTTCTTCCAAAGTAACAAATAATTCCTACAGCTTGTCTACACGGTGAAGTGGTGAACATCAGTGGGCTGTGAATTCTAATCCACACCAGCTGGCCTGTGTTGACTCTGCTAGTGTGCACTGAAAGTTCCTTAGCGCATGTTAATGTAGTTACGTTTGAGACAAGATTAAATTAACATACACTAGGAGCTTTTAGTGCGTGCCAGAAAGGTCTAAAAGGGCCAGTTAGTGAGTGACGTATTGGTGCATATGAGAATTCACTCCCCACTGATGTGCACAACTGCACAAGGTAGACAAGGCCCTATATTTATGAAAACATCAATCTTAGGGAAGTGGGACATGCTCATCTTGAGGAAGATTTACAAGGAATATTTAGCACTGAAAAACAAAGGGACAGTCTCTTTTCCCTCTCTTCCAAGAAATGTGTCTTGGTTGGAAGCTCAGCTAATTGAAATGAAGATGCCAATGGGACAATACTAAAATTACCTAAAAATTACATAAAGCAGGCGCGATAATTGGAAACTACCAAATCCAAAGGAAGATTAGTCAGTATGCTGCCAAGCTGGTGTCTAAAATACTGTACAGTACATTTTGCTGGAGCCTTTCAGAGATACACTATCCTTGGAAAACAGAGGTTCTTTAATGTTTAAGTAAGATAAGGGAAGACCCTTGCCATTTATCATTAAACTACCAGTCTGTGGAATATGGTAGATGGATGATGGTTCCCAATTCTCTATTCATCATATTGGACACAGGAATACCCTGAAGATTGCTTCACTAGTCACCTGAATAGGGGTTAAAAATGAAACAAACCAAAAAAACAAGTGTTTTCAACAGTCTGAATAAAAATCACCTTTCCTTTCTTAATTAACCAGATTTCACTTTCTTGATATATATAGTGTCATAATCCTACCACTTCTCTAGATGTCCAAAAATTCTTCCCGATAGAATACGGTAGGTAAGACTTGAAGTCATAATGTAAAATATGCAAAATTAAAAGAAAAACCTTAAAAAGTTTAAAGGCCTTCTTTATGCAATATAAAGTTACAAAAGGGACATTAAAACATGCTTTAAAATAATGCTGTTTACATTGCAGGTCACCTTTAAATTCAACAGCACACCTCCCATTGACTTTAGTGGTAGCAGGATCAGGACCCCTGAAGATAAACAATTTGCACATGTGCACCAGTTGAATCGGTGAAGATGAAATGAAAAATTTCAAATACATTAATTCCCACCCTCCGTTCCCTCCCAAAAGTCAGCAAACATCTATTACTGCAAGAAACATGACTGGCAGGTAAACAGATATCTTGTTAATGGGGAGCTGACAAGACTTTTAATATGAGACTGACACTGAAGCAAAGTCACTGGCTCGAAGCTCCTAGTTCTTTCCCCACAGTGTTTGTTATCCAGGAAATTCAATTCAGAATCACCATTGCCACCACTAAGACATCTATCTGTCTTAGGCATTTAAATTGAAATCAAGAAGGCTGTCAACTGATGCCAAAGGAGGCGGAGGGAGAGAATCATTTTCATCAGTACATGTTAATTAAAACTTTATTCCTGCCTCTCCTCCTCTGATAATTATCTTTGCTACTGTGATGTTTTTGCATAAACACACATTAGTGTTTGTAGCAGAATGCTGAACATTTGAGCAAGTGCAGAACTGCTGTGATGTTTCTTACTGAACACCGCTGCACGTTGCCTAAGTCTGAAATGGAATTACACTGTCCGGTGGTCACTGGCATTAAGCACCATTGGGAAGTAGTATGATTAACATGCTAAAGCTTAAAGGGTGGTTACACTCTCTATTTCCCTCACCCGCACCTTGTAATAGAGTGAGGTTAGGACTGATCATTGCCCCATATGGCATAATTTTAAGGATAATATCAATGTGTGTGAAAGAAGGTGGGGGAGATTAAAACAGGGACCCAAAACAGCATAAGCCTTGCCTCCAACTATGTAGTCTGAGAGGAAGCCCTAAGGTTTCATAATAGCAGAGGCAGAGGCTTGGCAGGAGCTGACAGCCACCAGCCAGGAGGCTGGGAGGGGAAGAAGCATCAGGGATCCGCCCTGCAGTAGAGGAGGCAGGCAGGACAAACTCCACCCCCAAGTACTCCTCAGGGAAAGAGAGGAAGCGGCCCCTTAGAGAAAGTAGTAAGGAGGCCATGGACCTCCTATGCCTGGTAAGCACACGGACTATATCCGAGGAGCACAGATCCCCCCAAGGGGATAGGGAGGAATGATATGGTGGTGGTGGCACAGAGCCACGGTCACACTTTCCTTTCCCTACTAGCCCACACATCAGGTTGACTGCACATTGGGGGAGAAGCCTGCACAATTCACATGGATGATGCAGCTTCCACTCACTCCCAGCCTGCTGGGGAGTGAAAAGAGGGATTTTGCCTCCTGGGACACCCTGCAGACAAATAATCCATTTTCTTAAGCATGCAATCTGGCCCTTCGGCACAGCAGGGCACTCACACTAAAACCTCACCACTCCGTGCTCCCTATAGTACAACTGGCTGCACATTTATTTTCCTTAGAGGAACTAGTACAAAATGCAAAGCTGGGGTAGAGACTGACCTCTTGCTTCTGTATTTAAAACATCTGTCTCTTCTCAGAAGTAAAGCAACTGATGAGGGGGTCACTTTCTGACTAACACTCTGTTAACAATGTTACCAGTAACTTTAACAAGCAAACCTTTTCTGAATTAATTTTAAACAAACTCCTGGGGTGTCATTTCCAACCTTACCTCATTCATACCCAACATCACCTTGATTCAGCTGCAGAAATAAATCTAAACTCACAGCTAAGGACCTATCCACACCACTGGCCTGTTTTGGAATAGTTGAGACTTGCAGGCTTGTATTTTAAACATTCAACTATCAAACAATTAGGAACCCCGTAGGAGAGCCCACACACTCCCAAGTCAGCCATTCATGGAATCCAAATTTCAGGGACACTCAAAGTGTCACTGACTGCCTTACAAATTTCACAAACTGCCTGCACTTTGTTCAAAGCTAATGATTCAAAGATAAGATCAGTTCATTCATTTGAATAAAATATAAACTGACAGACAGTTAAAATGGATCTTCCAAGATAGTCTACAATCTGGTTAAATGCTGCTTGCCCTACTCACTGGGGCCTCTCCTGACATGGAAGTCCCACTGAAGTCAATGGGAGTTTTGCATAGATATCACAACCTTCTCAGTAGCAATAGCTGCATTGGACCCAATTAGAATCAAGGCCTGTTTGTGCTAGGTGCTGTATAAACACAGAAAGACGGGGACCCTGTCCTGAAGAGCTTACAACATCTTTGAAAACGAGATATTTTGAAAGGGGTGTGTGTGTGTGTGGGGGGGTAACAAACCAACGGAAGGAAGATTAAGTGTAACGATGATAAGAATACATAGTCACACAGACCTGCTAGGTGCACATCTCGAACGTTCTGAGTTGTTTGTGTGTGGTAGCACCTACAGTGTGTTAGGCATTTTCCAGGGGTGTAAAAGGAGACAGTCCTTGTCCCAAGAAGCTTGCAGCCTAAAGACAGACTGTCTACCTGTCTGAGGACAGAGAATAACAAAAGGGCTTTTCTGTACAGATCAGTAAGATACACTATAGGCACCACAGCATTAGCGAGTTAAGAGTGGAAACGCTTGGGCCTTGTGAGTGAATTCAGGGAGCTTAAAACATGCAAATAGGTAGTGCATTACAAGGCACAGAAGTGATGGTCCAGGAGACGGACAAATGGATGGACCACAGTGAAGTAGATGGGGTGCGGGGGAACGACGACAAATGGGGTTGGAAGGGGAATGAAGCTCAACAAGAGCAGGGTAGGGTGGGGCAGATTTATATTGAGCCATTTAAATTTTTTAAATTATAAAATATAGATCCATTAAGAAAATAGACAGCACGAGTTCCCAATGGCCATCTATTCATTTATTATCAGTTGCAAGTTTCCCATAAACATCCTGGTAGAATTCAGAAGAGGAGGGGTGTGAAAGAGGACAGGGTAGAAGCTACACACCTAGCCCAGGGAAGGAGCTCCATGTGCAAGGACCAGCACTGAAGAAAGTGCAAAGAGGTGCGTGGGAGAAGCAGACAATATAGAGCCGCTATTGTTGACAGAGCAGACAGGGAAGGGGCAACTCAGCAAGTTCCAAGAGCAAATAAATAGGCAGGGGCAAAGTTGTGAAGGGCATTAAAGAAGAGGACAAGACACTGGAGTCTGATACAGTGAAGGGGGAGCCTGTCAACGGATTCATCGAGGTGGGTGACATGGTCCAAATGACGGGCAAAGAAGATTATCTAAGTACTGTAGCTGTGTTTTGGCCTTGAGCTGGGAGGTGATGTGTGTGTTTGAGAAGCCAGAGAGCAGAAGGCTACAGTGGTCAAGATGGTAGTTGATGAGGTGCGGGATGAGAGCTTGTGCTGTGTGACTGGAGAAAAGGCGGGATTTTTGGAAATGGTGCAAGGCTGAAAAATGAACACTGTCCTGTGAACAATATGGAGTTATCTCCCCCTCCAAACCTGCTTGTGTGGGTAATTTAAATGAAGCCATACGTTTTAGGCATTCCGTTATTCAAACATGTCTGAGTTATATCAAGTTTAGACATAACATCCCATTTATCTTGGCATAACACAAATCCCTAAATTATCAGCCTTAGCAAACTCCTCACAGGGACTTTTTATCTTCAAACCTTGTTAAAACATAAGCCTGCCAAGGAATTGCCTTACAAATAAATATCACTAGAAGCAAAGACCTAACCATCCCCTCCGTTACACCAGGGTGCCTCAAGGGGGGGGGCCAGGAGAAGACAAGGCCATGGCTCTATCTTGCCAGCAGCCAGTCCTACCCAGCCAGCAGGACTGGCTGCTGAGGAGCATGCTGCAGCATCCTTGAGAGATGGTGCAAGGTATGCACTCCCCTGGAGGGGCACTTTAGGAGCCTGAACTATAGTTTACATTATTTGTTAAGTACTACACATGTGACTCACTTTGAGACCTGAGTGCGATTTCCCCTCCCCAACCCCAATGCTAGAGATTTCCCAAATAAACTGCTGAAGATACCAAAGCTTGATTTACCACAGTAAGATGGCATCAGTCTTTTATATTAAAAAGCAGACGTATGCATACCTCTCAAAAGAGTCGTTACCACATTGAATGCATGGTTCATCACTGCATTTTATGTAAGTTCAAAACCCCTGAAGTGAACGAAGCTACGCTGGCATAAAACAGGAGTAACAGAGTGGTGAATCAGGCCCTATGTTTTGATGTCTAGTGTCTCCAATAGGCTTATAAATCATGAACAATAACTGTGGCAGTGAGTTTCCATGCCTGGAATCAGTGGAAAGAAAGGGAGTGATTATTCAGAGTCCCTACAACAAAAATACAGCATTAGGTGATTAAAAGTAATATCATACCTTTAAATCAATAGTATGAGACAGAGAAGATGTCTACTGTTAACTACCTCACTGGGTTGTTTACAGAAGATGAGAAGGGACTATTAGCTGAAAGGTGAAATTAAGAGTGAAATAATTTTTGATTCCTTCTACCCTTGCCCATAAAAACCTCAACAATCCTTCCTCACTGCACCACTTTATTACATTAGACTGTTGAGCTATATTGTTCACCTAAGTCCTTATTGTATTCAGAACTTGTTAAAAGAACCATGGCATTTATTGCATTCTTCAGTGCTTGATTTTACTCTTAAAGTTTCACTCCTTTTTTCCAGGCCATCCCTTTCTATAAATGTGGGGGCCAATGCTAACCTCTCTTTATGAAAACATATTTTTAGATTCACTGTGCTAGCTTAGCGCCCTTCCGCCCGCTGGCCCTCTCATTTCACTTCTTGCTTGCAGACAAAAGCCCTCCTCAGGTTAACTCCTGTATCATTCACAGGGGGCAGGGCCAGCCTGAAGAGATTGCAACTTCTTTTAATGTCAACAGCCCTGAGATGACCAGGGAACTGGAGAAAGGCCCAACTTTGGCTCCTTGCCCATCCCAAAAATTAAGCTGGTGCATTTTTAACAGTAGAATAGGAGGGAGGGGGAATAACTACCCTCTAGGGAACAGCATCAGAGAAACATGGAAGGAACACCTGTATGTCCCCTTCTCCTCAAAGAGCTGGAGCAGTCTGGGAGATAGAAGGGGAAAGGCCCATATGCCCACTGGAAGGCTCAGAACCGAGCATCTGTGACCCCCCAAGAATCTCCTCCAAAGAAAATGGCAAAGCAGGGAGAATATTTCAGGGAAGCCCAGCAGGCCAGTTTCTGACCCTGATCCCAAGTGCTGAGCTCCCTGCGCTCTCCTCCTGGCATGGCAGAACTGACAGAGGACCCTCTGTCCTCCCTTGCCAGTGAGCCTTGATCTGCAGTTGGGAGGAAGAGGGCAGCACACAGGCCCTAAGAGTCCCCTCACACTGAGAACCACTCTCACAGTGGGGATTCATCCACCCCAGCTCAGAGGGAGGGGTACCACAGTCAGAGGCAGACAAATAAGCAAATGCTTTAAAACAGTAAAATACCCTTGACTATGCTAGCAGAATAACTTATACTATCCCTTTAATAAACAGAAACAAACTCTGAAAATGAGGCAAAGGTTTATTTTTAACCACTGCATAGGATCACTTTTCCTTTTAGAGAATACGCTGGAGCTGTTTCAACTCCTTATCTTTTTGGCAGCACTTTAGAATTTTAAACTAGTAGCCATACTGTGCAATCCAACCTTCCGCTGATGTATGTTCCTTTCCCCGTGCTTGCTGGCCCATGAAGAGAAATGGCTCACCAGGAAATATGTTAAGGGTTTCTTTATCATTTCAGTAAATAATTCCCTTTATATTAAAGCTACTTTCTTGGGGGGGGGAGAGCCAAGAACATGCAAAAACAGTGTTTTACAGATTACAGGAAAGACTTTCGTTGTATCCAGGGTCACATACATAAAAGTTACACTTCTGTTTCTCTGTTGTACAGTGAATATAAAGGCACATAATCCAGGAATAAATGCACAACTGGATATGATTTTATTTTCTCCATAAAATATCCTTAGGCAAGAAGACACTACCTATGAATCTGATGAAAATCCTAATACTCTCATTTAAAGTCGCACACAAATTGTGGTGAAAGGATGCAGCACTGGGAAAAAGAACTTGTTGATTATATTAATCCTTCATCTTCTATTTATCTTCTTACATTAGTATCCTCTTTCCTTTCTAACACAGCCAACAGTATGCGTCTATTTCTTTATTTAATCCTTCATAATGCTATCATGTCAGACTAAAAAGCACCAGTTTTGAATAACCATACAATTTATTTAATTCCATTACAGATACAGGAGCTCTGAAACTTGTGTCTAAACTATGACCCAATATTTAATCTCAAAGCCTTCTTTTGTTCTTTACAGAAATGGCTTGTGTTCCTAGATCCCTGACATAATCAAACAGCAACTTACATTTCCCATAAGCTACCCACAGAGCACATAAGCATCCTTGCACCCCTTAATTAGTTTGTTGAGTGTATGGAATAGCCTTTTTTCCATTAAATCTAATCTCTTATATCTTTGTACATGGCAAATGAAAATTTTTTAGTAGGATCAGCCCTGATTACTCAAAAAATACCATATCATAGCTTAACTTTCCAATTCTCTGTATACAGTATGTTGTTTCTTTTACATGAATTTTCATGGGAGAATGCCCCAAAATAGAAATACATGGCTTGCAGTGCTGCCTGCTTTTTCAGTACTTAGCTACTGTAATGAATATTAATATCAGAATCTGGTAAAAAATATCAAAAGGCAATAGCAGATGCTGTCAGAGGGCCCGCAAAAGGAAAGTCTACCGGTGAGGAAGCTGTGGCAGCACAAAACAGTCACAGTCTTCCCTCCACCTTGAGTCTGAGCAACCCCAAAACTGAGTGGTCTTGACCATGCAAAGGTCATGGTCAGAGTGGTTGGTGATTCAATGCATCCCCTCAGCAACCATTAGGGAGTTTAGAAGAACTGAAAACTAAAAAAGCCCAAAATAACTGAACATTTTCAATTTTATTCTTCCTCAAAGGACCCAAGCCTGCGCCCCCTACTATGACTAGATTCTAGAAGAACCCAGGAGAGTTTTGCTTCAGTCAGGTGAGCAGGACTAGTGCCAGGGTTATTTAAAAATGAAAATAAAAACAGAAATCCCAGGGCAACTACATACGCTGGGCCAGATCCTCAGGTGGTCTAAATTGGTGTTACTCCACTGAAATTAATGAAACTGTGCTGAGGACACACTAACTGGCCCATTGTCTTTACTACTTTACACATAGTGCCCCTGTAGTGTTCTACCTTACCTTGTTGTAGTACTGCACCTGAACAGAGTGCCATTGTCCATCACTGACCCCTCCTGGAACAAACGGTGCAACTGTTGTAGTGGTCTCCCCTGAAATGTTAGTTGGACCATGAGGAGAGAAAAAAAAAATTGTCACCATCACTGTTACTTTGATTTAGTGACCTGCTCAGCATTGTACAAAACACGAACAGAAAGACAGTCCTGCCCAAAAGACAATAGTTTACCAGCCACCCATGAGATCCACACTACAAGAAGGATGTGGATAAATTGGAGAGAGTCCAGCGAAGGGCAACAAAAATGATTACGGGTCTGGAACACATGAGTTATGAGGAGAGGCTGAGGGAACTGGGATTGTTTAGTCTGCAGAAGAGAAGAATGAGGGAGGATTTGATAGCTGCTTTCAACTACCTGAGAGGTAGTTCCAGGGAGGATGGTTCTAGACTATTCTCAGTGGTAGAAGAGGACAGGACAAGGAGTAATGGTCTCAAGTTGCAGTGGGGGAGGTTTAGGTTGGATATTAGGAAAAACTTTTTCACTAGGAGGGTGGTGAAACACTGGAATGGTTGCCTAGGGAGGTGGCGGAATCTCCTTCCTTAGAAGTTTTTAAGGTTAGGCTTGACAAAGCCCTGGCTGGGATGATTTAATTGGGTATGGGTCCTGCTTTTGAGCAGGGGGTTGGACTAGATGACCTCCTGAGGTCCCTTCCAACCCTGATATTCTATCCAGGCCTAATACAGTACTGTATATACTGATGGTAATTTAACAAGCAAGAATTTTGAGTGTGAGTCTGTGAGTTGCTGAGTACTCTCAGTTTTACTTGAGTCTATTTTGTGGGCACACACGTAAAAGTGACTTCTGTAACACCGACGTCAGTGAAACATGTTTCTTTTTGCTTCTGCAGAACATAAAAGGAGATGTTCAGGACAAACAGAACTATTGAAAAAGTTGTCAAATGAGAACACATTGACATACGTTTTGCTGCTTTTTCTGTCATTAACAAAAGTCTGATTTCTGGTTTGAAGTGTATCTTGCTGGCTAAAAGCATATCAATGAAATCTACTTCTAATCAAGGCTGAGAAGCTGGAATCTGACAGCTCTACTGAAAGGAGTGTTACAGAAATGAAATACTTTTCTCAGAAGAATTTTTAATTTCTAACCTTGTGGTTAACCAATACAGTTTGCATCCAATCATTGTTTAAAATCAGGGTTGCTTTGTATATTGTATTTGTAAGAGTAGAGGGTGTTAAGTCAGGTATGCAAACCAGAACTACTAGCATGGTGATTATTCATTGCTGCTGTGAAGTAATGACAAAACAAACATTTGCAGCAAAAGTACATAAGGGCCTGGCAAAGTGCTTTGGCTTCCCCCCCACCGACCCCTTTTTTAAACACTTGGACAAAAGTTCCTGTTACAGAGGAAGAAGAGAAGAAAGAACATTAGACAAACTACCTCTATAGTAAGTCACAGAAAAAACAACTCCTCTCCCACAAGCTAACAAAGCTGATAGTTTCACATATTGAACATAAAACGTGCATTCTCCTCTACATTCATAAGTAACCTTTCACTATTCTCTTCTGTGTCTATGACTATCCCTTAAATACACTTTGATTATTCAAACAGTACAGACTACAGTTTAGTATCTGGTCTACATTTACCTTGAAAGGGGCCTCAGTCATTGATAAGCATAACGAAAAATTACACTAGAAGTTCATAAGCAAGCTTTTGTGAAGAAAGACACATTGATCCCTAATTATTTTGTCTTGATCTCTGCTAAAAAAAAAAAAAAAAAGAAAAAAAGGTGGGACATGTTACTCCATAGGCAAAAGTGACTGCCAACATGTCCAAAACTTGCACCTTCATGTTAATTTTTACCCATAGATACAAAACAAACCATTCTCCTTCCAAAGAGAACAGCATCTCTAAATATATTGGGCCAAATTCTGCTCTCATTTGCACTGGTGCAAATCCAAATGAAACTTCATTGATTTAAATGGATTCCTCGAATATACACCAGCTGAATTTAGCCTATTCTCATTAATCTTCAGGCTGTCTTCCTAACAATCTAGTTCTTGTTTAGGCAAGCAAAGGACAGGCAATACAGAATAAAACAAAACTCTCAAAACAGGAACACATTATTTCATAACACTTATCCATTAAAAAGTTTATCTAAAAACATGCTTTTGAGCTCTGTAGGTAATAATGCAGAAATAAAACTAAAGGAATTAAACACAAAGTGCCAATGTCTGCTCACAAGTACATTGGTATAAATCAATGGAGTAAATATAAATGGATTTACAGTGGTGCATTTGCGAGCACCCACACTCCAGGGGAAGTTAGGCTTCTAATTCTCTTGGTCTTACATTTTGTAAAACTGTATTTTAAATAAAACCTAAATTGCAGCCAGATGGGACCCAATAACGTCCCTTTTAAAGTAGAAAAAATTAAAATAAGAGGATTATTTCATTTTAAAAATGCATATGTTATTATATGTGCACATATATGTATAAATATACACACAAATATGCTAAAGGAGCACTCAAGGAAGATAAGGCTGTCGCAGAGAAGCTGAATGAATTCTTTGCATCAGTCTTCACTGCAGAAGATGTGAGGAAGATTGCCACACCTGAGCCATTCTTTTTAGGTACAAATCTGAGGAGGCTGAGGTGGCAATAGGAGAGGTTTCGGAACAAACTGATAAATTAATAATGAGTCACCAGGACCAGACGGTATTCACACAAGAATTCTGAAGGAACTCAAATAAGAAATTGCAGAACTACTAAACAGTGGTATGTAACCTATTGCTTAAGTCAGCCTCTGTTCCAGATGATTGAAGGACAGATAACATAACACTGATTTTTTAAAAAAGTTCCAGAGGCAATCATGGCAATTACAGACTAACAAGCCTAACTTCAGTACCAAGAAAACTGACTGAAACTGTAGCAAAGAACAGAATTATCAGACACGGAGTTGAACTTGATATGTTAGGAAAGAAGCAACCTGGCTTTTGTAAAGGGAAATCATGCCTCACCAATCTATTAAAATTCTTTGAGGGGGTCAATAAGCATGTGGACAAGGGTGATCCAATGGATATAGTATACTTGTACTTTCAAAAAAGCCTTTAATAGATCCCACACCAAAGGCTTTTAAGGACAGTAAGCTGTCATGAGTTAAGAGAGAAGGTCCTCTCACGGATCAGTAACTGGTTATAAAATAGGAAAAAGGGTAGGAATAAATTGTCATTTTTCACAATAGAGAGAGGAAAATAGAAGATCCCCCAAGGATCTGTACTAAGACCTGTGTTGTTCAACATATTCATAAATGATCTGGAAAAAAGGGTGAACAGTGAGGTGCCAAAATTTGCAGACAATACAAAATTATTCAAGATAGTTAAGTGCGAAGCTGAGTGCGAAGAGTTACAAAAGGATCTCAAAAAACTGGGTGACTGGGCAACAAAACGGCAGATGAAATTCAAGGTTGATATGTGCAAAGTAATGCACATTGGAAAACATAATCCCAGCTATATATACAACATGTTGGGGTCTAGATTAGCTGTTACTAGTCACGAAAGAGATCTTGGAGTCATCATGGATAGTTCTCTGAAAACATCTGTTCAATGTGTAGTGGCAGTTTAAAAAGCTAACAGAATGTTAGGAACCACTGGAAAAAGGATAGCTAGTAAGACAGACAATATAATGCCACTATATAAATCCGTGTGTGCAGTTCTGGGAGCCCCATCTCACAAAAGATACATTGTATTAGAATTGGAAAAGGTACAGAGAAGGGCAACAAAAATGATCAGGGTTATGAAACAGCTTCCATATAAGAAGAATTAAAAGACTAGGACTCTTCAGTTTAGAAAAGAGATGACTAAGGAGAAATATGATGGAAATCATGAATGGTGTGAAGAAAGTGAATAAGAAAGTGTTATTTTCCCCTTCACACAACACACAAACCAAGGGTCACCAGTGCTTAATTTGTGCTAGGGCTGAGCCCTGACACCTCTAGGCTTGGCAGTTTGTTGCCCTGGCACCTCTGGGCTTGCCACATCAGTTATGAAAGTAAAAAAAATTTCTTGAGCCCAGGCACCTCTTTCATTGCAAATTAAGCACTGGGGGGGGGGAGGGGTGGTCACCCAATGAAATTAATAGGCAGCAGCTTTAAAACAAACAAAAGGAACTACTTCACACAATGCATAGTCAACCTGTGGAACTCATTGCCAGGGGATGCTGTGAAGGCCAAAAGTATAAATGGGCTCAAAAAGAATTAGATAGGTTGATGAAGGATAGGGCCATCAGTAGGTATTAGCCAAGATGGTCAGGAACAGAACCCCCTATTCTGGGTGTCCCTAAATTTCTGACTGCCAGAAGTTGGGACTGGACAACAGGGAATGGATCACTCAATAATTACTCTCTTCTGTTCATTCCCTGTGAAGCATCTGACACTGGCCACTGTCGGAAGTCAAGATACTGGGCTAGACTGACCACTGGTCTGATCCATACTATATAGCTGGCCCCATACTATATAGCTTCAGGCCAAAATAAGTTAAACAAGACAAATAACCTTCTCTTGTATTGTGGTTGTTCCTACTTTCAATACCACTCTTTTCTTCCTCTCAATAAAGAAAGTGTTTAAGGCATTGTCAAATAACTGATGCTATCCAGAGAAAAATCATCATCTAGCCATTTTGTCAATCATTGGTTATCTGTCCTGTCGCATTTAGCAAACCAAGAAGTAATTCCTTTCAGCCAAATATGTTAAATCTACAGGTATTCATGGACTGGTACAGATATGTGAGATTTTCATTAGAACTTGAGACAAAACCCACTGAAGCCAATGAAAAGACTCCCAATGTCCTTAGTGGGCTTTTGTTCAAGCCCTAAACTACATATTGACAATTTCACATCCCATTTTTATTGTGGTAATGACTGGTTAGTTCGGTTCTTTTAGTTCCTCAGCAGCTTACTACCCGTTGCCATTTGGAGGTGCAATATATATATATATATGCTTCAGGGAACTTTACTGACAATAATGTTTATTGACAACAGAATACAGAGTGATAATTTTTTTTCTTCTATCTCACTTTTAATTTTTTCCTTTCTCTGAGGAATAATTTTTGGATAACATGTATACAGTACATTTCCTTGGTGGTGCATTAGAACATCAATAACAGTCTTTAATCACATAAAATAATGATAACACTAATTAAAAAACAAACCAAAAAACCCCCACACACATTGGTGAGGGGGCCAACTTTCAGCCTAGAGATAATCTTTTACTCCAGAGTTATAAATGCCCTATGGGCTTTATAACTGGTATGCTGACGAGCCCTTATCTACACAGTGGGTGCCACCGTTATAATATGAAGACTGCCATAAGCTGAAATATTTTACTAATCTCGTCACACATTATGTCCTGAGAGTTACTGACTATGCAGGATCTGCAGCTTAACGCTCCATCTAATTAAAAGGATTACGAGTAGTAATAATTAACTATAGCAGATGAGCACCTATGAATATGAAAGAACAATGACTCATCTTTAAATGTTTGAATGCTATGGGAGTTTATAGTGAACAGTTGCCTACCAAAAAGCACCTCTTCCAAAATATCAGTCTTCACTTTATAAGAACCAAGCAGGTACTTGATGTGTAGTAACACTGTCAGTTCTCTTCTCAAGCTCATAGCTCTCTTTAATCTTCCCTTCTACTTAGAAATGCTGAATTATTGATATTGCCCAACAAATAGAAAGATTGTGCACTCTCTTTTCCAGCCTTATGTCCAAGGAGTGAGAGATTGATCTGATATCTAAAGCCCTCTGTTCCTCTAAGGCCCAATTCTATTCCCATTGAAACCAAGAGGAGTTTTTCAAAGGACTTCAGTGGGATTTGGATCATGCCCTCGGTGTGTTGTTCAGTAGTTAAAATGGTTTGATAAATGCCCTGTGTTTTAACAGTTGATGATGGAAGAGCTGCTGAAGCCGAATCACAAAAATAAAAAAATAAAGAATACAAGAAAAGAAAGTAAAAAGATCTCGGTAAATGAACTATTATACAATACAATTGTGCAATGTTAATCATTTGTACAGAAGAGCAATAAGTAGGTAAAGTTTTAAACTCAATTAAAATCTTTAATTTGGGATCTATGAATCAATCTAAGAAACCACATAAAATCTTTAATTAATGAGGTTCATTTCAAAATGCAGTGAGATGTTCTCTTCACCATAAAGTTATTGCTAGTATTTACATATAAAAGTATCAAACTAAATGGGCAAGGAACACCTTACCTGCAGAGAATGTTAGTTGGATCTGTTCTTCAATGATCTCAAGAGCAATAAAGTCATGCTTCTCATTAAAACGTCCATTGTAGAGGAGTAGAGCATTCCTTTCTCTGGTTGCAAACCTGTAACATGCAGACACAAATTTCATATTTAATGATCTACAAAGTGAAGAACATACAATCCAGCCACTCTGAAAATAGACGACATAAAAACTACCAGTCACCATGATCTCAGGACAGAATGCAGCACTGTAACTGCATAATGCATCTATCTTAAAATTAATTCTCATTACCCCTTTCGTCAGCAAATAATAAAATTAAGATAATTAGCAATACATATTATTTTGAACTCTACAGGAGTCGGCAAGACAGAACCTACAGAGGATCTGGCTTATTCTTTGAATAGCTCTGATGAAAAAGAAGGTACTGAAAATGAGTAAAATCACAAATACACTGAATTCTGAGGGAGGACCTTCCAGTGGTCAGAATGGACTCAATTATTATTCTTTGTTGAGTGTCCAAAAGTATGGAATGCTTACAGCCTAAATTCAAAGTGATGCAGTGAGGGTCATACATAGATGAAAAAGAGTTGAGGAGGGGAAAGACAAGACTTAATAATGTCACATGGTTAATCAGGGCTTGATCCTGCACCAGTCAAGTCAATTGAGATTAAGGCAAATTCACGCATTTTGATGATTCCATAAAGTTAGTTGGGCTTTTCTTAATATTTAGTGTCATGTTCTCTAATCTCAAGAATTGTATGCTCCAGAAGCAGGAGGGATTTCCGCTTTTGTGCTAGGAAATAACTGATAGCCCTAGCTTTAGAAAAGCCTAGTTTTGGCCTCTGCAGCTCCTTTAAAATTTGGGTAGGGCTCATTATGAAATTCTTCAAATTTATCTATAACCAATGTTAATGTGTGAAGAAAAACAGAAGTCATCGGAAGTTTTTACAATTCTAAACAGTAGTAGTCTGCATTGATTCTGTATCACCAGCCTCTAGAAAGCTTTGTGACCTAAAAGCTTGGGGTGATCTAAAATAACCCACTTGTCTTATAAGTCTATGAAAGACAAATTTGAATTCAAAGCTCTGTTCCATGGAAAGACGAAACGGCCTCTACCATAGTGCATGCAATGTGGCACCAATTAGTGGGGCTCTTGTGGAACAAAATGACCACAATTTTCTGAATCCTGACTCTAGAGAATTAGGAAGAGGCAGGTATTTCAGAGCACTGTGTCCTGGCATCTTCATTTTCCAGAACATAGTTTAATTCTTAACAAGACATATAGGTTATACTTACCATATGTTCTCCCTAAAGAGACAGATGCCAGATCAGAGCTGGCTAGAAACCAGAATTTCCATTCTGTGGGAAAATATGACATTTCAGGGGGCAAAACTGTACCAAATCAGAACAAAAAGCTGAAATTCTGAAGTTTCTCATGAAACAAAATTTTAAAAAATTTGGATTAGGGGCAACTGAAATGTGTCATTTTGTTACGGTAAAATGTGTCATTTTGATTTTATAGTTGTATTTAATTTTGTTTAAACATTTACATTATATTCACCTATTAAATATTATATTTTATATATGAATGCAGCATTAAAATTAATATTGTACTATAAAACAGAATTAGAAATGAAATAAGCCAAAATGACAAAATTAAAATGAAATGTATCAATATTATCCAAATGAGATGATAAAAGTCCTGTAGAAAATACATCAAAACTGCCATATTCCGATGAAATGTTGCAATTTTGACTGAACTGTACTTTTTGGGATAAAACTGTTCCATCAAAACAATTTTGACCAGCTCTAAACAGAATATATCTAAAGAAAAGAGGAAAGAAAAAAGAAATCACTTGCTTTCCTAGAGGGCAGAAGTGATTAGTTAGTTGAATAACAGTGTCAACTTCATATTTCTGTCTGAAAATGTTACTAGGAACTACTAATAAGAGTACTATAACTGCACATGGGTAAAATATATTTTTTTCTATTTTTTTCCGTTTGTTTACCTTGTGCATTTAACAATACTTTGTATATATTTGGTTTCACTGTTCTGTTGATGGTCAATTGAACTTCCTGTCTCATGCACTGGCAATTTGGTGTTCTTGCTTTAGCTCTCTTTGCTGCAAAGAGCTGTATATACACATCAGCTGGGGAGCAGAAAAACACCTGTCATTTTTTTTTAAAGGGAAGGTTTTGCTTCTTTGTTTTGTTTTACGTTCAGGAGATACTACCTACTGGGTGCTTTACCAGGGACTGGAATTGTTTTAAATAGATCTTTTTAAAAAAATCAGTTGACAATTCTCTTTAAGTGAGACTGAATGACTAAGAACTGTTGGTAGAGGAGAGATGGAGAGGAGGTGGGGTACATCTAATAAATGTCCCAAAATAACAGTGAGATTTAGCATGCAGAAATAGGGTATGTGGTAAATAAGCATCTGACTACTTGTTCGCTTTCCTTTTCCCTTCTGTAAGAACATATGGTGAGTATAATTTATATGTTCCAAACCATCTAAATGCTTGGAATGCCTCATTAGCTTGTAACATAGTCAGTGAACATATGGGTTATTTTTAAAATCCCATTTTAGTCATGAGGGTGAACTAGACAAACCTCGCACTCTTTGACCTCTCGGGGGAAAGTGGGGTTGAGGGACGCTAGACACCCTGAGATAATAGGAATATTCACAAATCAAAAAATATGTAATGGCAAATCCTTTGTCTAGCCAAAACTTCTACTTCTTGATTATCCTGAAGTAATGTTTCCCTCCTGTGTTGGAGGAGAATAAGGGGCATGAAAATACTCAGCATAAAATCTAAAAGCCCATATAGTTCATCATCCGGACCCATATAGGGACAAATTCTGTGCTAATTTATATCCTGTGTAATGCCATAAAGCTAATGGGGTTGCATGGTATTTATTTCAGCACCAAATATGCCTGTTGAGTTTTTAAAGATTTTGAAGTGGCTGCCTGGAAAACTATGATGCTAAGCCTTACTGTTTGCTGTTTCCCAAGAAGTCCCACAGGTGAGTATGAGCCATTCTAACCTGCAGCAGAACAGTTTCGCACACCACACTTTGAGAATCTTCCTGGAAGCCTGTAAAATGACACCATGCACTGCGGGAACAATTTTCTGGTAGTACAGGAGCTGAGCTGGCAGCCTGCCTCCAACACTCCCTTTGCATTTCATGTAAATCTGACAGTTCCAAGCCCTTTTTTTCCCCTCAGCTTTCTCTTGTCTAGCAGAGTTGATGCTTGAAAACCTTATTTGGTTTTGAGATCTAATTTTGATCAGGATCAATGCAAAGCCATTATATATATTCTTCACAGTTTTTGCAACCTTCCATACTAACCCTGATAAGTTATATTTATTGTAACTGCATGCTTTGATTTAACCATGGTTTCAAGACTCCACAAAAAAAATGTGACCACTGTAGTGTTAAGGCAAGATCAAGAGTAAAATGTAAACATTCTGCAAAGAAGCAGCAAGCCATGCTTGAGTGTATAACAAGAACAAACTAACTTTGAGGGTTTTTTTAGACTAAGTAAAGTGATTGATTTTAGCTAACTCAATAGCTAACATGAACCTCTTTTTCTAATCTAAGCAAACAACCAAATCTTCTTGTTGTTTTTATCCATACTAGCTAACTCCAATCCTTTTACTGGTGTAGACGCAGCTGTCATAAATCTAAAGGGAAGGGTAACCACCTTTCTGTATACAGTGCTATAAAATCCCTCCTGGCCAGAGGCAACAGCCTGTTACCTATAAAGGGTTAAGAAGCTCAGCTAACCTGGCTGGCACCTGACCCAAAGGACTAATAAGGGAACAAGATACTTTCAAATCTTGGGCGGGAGGGGGAAAGGCTTTTGTTTGTGCTCTTTGTTTACGTGTTGTTCTGCCTTGGGACTGAGAAAGGCCACACAGAAATCCATCTTCTCCAACCCATCCTAAACCAATATTGCAACCAGTATAGGTAAGCCAGGCAAGGCGGATTAGTTTATCTTTTGTTTTATGTGAATCTTCCCTGTGTTAAGAGGGAGGTTTATTCCTGTTTTCTGTAACTTTAAGGTTTGCTCAGAGGGGGATTCTCTGTGTTTTGAATCTGAATACCCTATAAAGTATTTTCCATCCTGATTTTACAGATGTGATTCTTTTACCTTTTCTTTAATTAAAATTCTTCTTTTAAGAACCTGATTGATTTTTCATTGTTCTTAAGATCCAAGGGTTTGGGTCCGTGTTCACCTGTACAAATTGGTGAGGATTATTATCAAGCCTTCCCCAGGAAAGGGGTTGTAGGGCTTGGGGGGGGATATTTTGGGGAAAGACGTCTCCAAGTGGTCTCTTTCCCTGTTCTTTGTTTAAAACGCTTGGTGGTGGCAGCATACTGTTCAAGACCAAGGCAAAGTTTGTACCTTGGGGAAGTTTTCAACCTAAACTGGTAAGAATAAGCTTAGGGGGTCTTTCAGGTCTGTACCCTAGAGTTCAGAGTGGGGAAGGAACCCTGACAGCAGCTTAGCACATTTTACCTTTACTCAGCCAAAGTCAACCTTTGGCCAGCTAAATCATGGTAAAATCGACCTTCAAAGCATTATTCTCCCAATCCTTGGAGCTCACAGAGATCCTTGGGTGAGCTTGTGCATTCATACACAGGGAGAAGGAGATTAGGCCAGGAGGAGGTGGTCTGGGAGCAGAGACAGATGCCATCACCTTCCTGCTCAAAGTGTGCAGGGGCTATGCCATAAAGTTAATGCAGCCTACGGCAACAATGAATTTTATGCAGCTGCATCTGTCCCTGTGCTATACAACCCTCTTTGTAGGAGTACCAGCAGCAGCAGAGGGTGGCAGAAGGAGCCAGCAACCCCAGCACAGCTGGGTGCCCCCACTGGTGATCAGCACACACACAAAAGTGGGCAGCACTAGTTGGGTAGAGGCATGGCCAGGCCAATTGTGGGACATCCTGTTTTAATCCATCTCCTCTCCAGCCTCTGCCAGCTGCAAACTGAATATGTCCTCCTCCAGCAGAATCCCACATTTCCTCTCTCCAGGCACAGTGTCTCCTGCTGGCACAACTGTGCCCTCCAGAGCCATGAGGGCTTAAAGGAGCCCATTCCCTCTATCTGTCTACAGGATTTTGCAATACTTCAGTACAAAAAAACCCTACACAAAACAAAATACTGATCTGTGTGGCAGAGGAGCTGAATATTCTGAAAGTGTAAAGTTTTATGATTGGAGGGACACAGTCAGCACTTCATATTAGATACAACAAGACTGCTTTTAATTCCTGCCCACAGTCCGGCTTTCAAATAATGCTCTTCGGGGCAGGGACCATCTAACTACTCTGGGTTCGTACAGTGCCAAGCACAATGGGGCCCCACTCCTGGCTACCTTTGGGACAACACCATAATAAACATGATTAATAATAATCTCAAGTAGCATGGTTCTAATTCTGCTCCCGTAGGAGTCGATGGCAGACTTCCCACAGTAACCACTTTCCCACATATTTAACTCTGGGGGCTACAAATATACAACAACATTTGGCCCTAAATCCAAATCAAGGAGAGATTTGAACTGAATCCTTTCCTATCAAGACAGAAGGGAAACAAACTTACATGAGGGAAATAGTGAAATGGAAGCGCTGCCTTAACCCTTTGAAGGTGACAAAGGACTGTGGAGGGAAGCTTCTTGTTGTCATCTCACAATAAGGTCTCTCGTACTCTCCTGGGGGACACTCGCATTTGAAACCTCCTACTAGCAGATTAACACAGGTTCCTCCATTTTTACAGACTCCCGGCACGCAGCGGCCAGAGCGGGCATTCACTTCGCAAAACTCGCCTGGAAGAAGAAGAAACAAAGATCAGCAGGAAACACTTGGCGCTAGATTCCAACTAAACAACGAATTCCCAGAGATACCAGTGAAGGAGATCAGTTATTATTGCCTAAAAAAAAAAAAAAGCTAACATTTTTAAATGTCTGAACATCAAATTAAGTAGTTGTAATTGTAGCAGAGTGTATGTACATGCCGCACTGTTTCTCAAATTTTAATTCTCTGCATAGTTCAGGATATTGTTTCCTGAGTGATCCTTTCTCAAATACTTCACAATGCTGGCTCTAATTTTTAGATTTCTAGGCTGCTTTCAGAACTGGTGATAAATATATATCAGGAAGAAGGTGACGTTGTCATGTAAAAACCTGAACACCTCCTGCCAGCTAAAAAATGTGTCAATGGTTACAGCATTTGATATTGTTTTCAACCACCCAGGATCAAATGTTCACTCCCAACTGTGAATGGTGTAAATAGATAAGTGTTGCATTTCCCCTTTAATGGAATTCAGTTTTACTGCAGGTGTCACTGACAAGGCACAACTGAGCCAGGAATGTAACATTTTTAAAGTGTGTGCATTTATATAAAGAATGGGCAGGATACAGGTGACATGCATAGCGCTTCCATTTTTTTTCCAGAGTGTCCTTCTGACATTTACCTCACTTTCCAAACAACTACACAGTCAAGTCATTCAGTTGCTAAGAGACATGTATACTGATTTACAAACTCCTTAAGGTTTTTATCTTCAAATGCTGTAATTTTATTCCCTACCAAACCCCACCCCCACCCTATATTAAGATCTTAAACACTCAAATTTCAGGAAATAACAAAGGTAAGTTTGTACACACAACCTTAGCCCTAACAACTTTTGCACACGCATTAAAAGTTGGTCAAGATTTTCAAAAATGCTTCATGAGTTTGCAGTTTCCAAGGTCTGTAGGACACATTCTTGAGCCCCTTTATACAATACAAAATCTGCAGAGGCTGACGCAAAGGCTGCTGCAGAATTAACTGTTCTACAGAAAATGAGTTCTCTCTCTGTGTTAATTATTTAAAATTTATCTATCAGAATGTGGGTTGTGAGGTAACTACTGTTGTTATGCTTGATTATATCCACCCAGCTCCTGCATGTAAAAAGTGTTCATAGAAACTAAAGTGGGTTTATAAAATTAAATTAATCCCAGAAACAGTGCCAGATAACTAAACATAGAGCAAAGCTATATGGCACAACTCAACTGACAAAAGAAGTTTCCAACACTATAATATTTGCATAAATACTAGTCACAGGTCTATATAATTACATTACTTCAACCCAAAAGGAAAACTTTGTAAGCGCATTCCTAAAGAATTCAAAACAATATTTAAGGAACTATGTCTTTCACACATAAAAAACACAGTAGCATACACAAGTATACCATTATCACTCAGCAAGTCAAATTCAGACCTGTAGAAGAGGATACAACTCCAGTACAGCCTACAACATCATATCTGAATTTAGCTCAGTCAGTGCCTATATTGCTGATTATAATAGGAGTTATCAAACAGCTGCCTAAAACAGGTATCTGTAAGCGCCTGCTTGGAAACAATCAGAAAATTGGTGTCTTAAAAAGTATCTGTTGTGAGGCATGTTAGATCTAACCAAACAACTCTGTTCCAGGGTTGCCAAATATTTGTAAAAATTGGAATTATACTCTGCCTCTTCCCCAAGGCCCTGCCCCGTCGCATCCGCCTCTTCCCCCCTTGCCTCTGCCGCTCACTGGATCGTCTCCACCTCTCTCCTTCTGCCCCGGGGCTGGGATGGGAGCTGCTTCAGCCTGACAAGGAGCCTGCCTGCAAGTAGGAGGTGGCCGCAGCAGAGCAGGGGCTGGCATGGATTAATGACCTGGCACCTCTCCCCACCCCGGGGTAACCAGACTTTTGGTGTCAGGTCAGGACATCTGACAGAACACTCATAGGTCCCCTTTTTGACCGGACATTCCAGTTGAAAACTGGGCACCTGGCAACCCGAAATGGCACCCAGACACAAAAGCCAAAACCCAGACTGTCCAGATAAAACCCTAAAAAGGTTTTCCCTAAAAAGGAATCTTTCACACAAATCTAAAAACAGCAAAAGCAACAATCCCTCAACCAGAAGATAAAAATCAAGGTCTCAATTCAGAAAAGCATCACTGCTGAGGAAAGCACTTAAGCTAGAGCTTACCTTTAAGCATGTGCTTTTCTGAAGCAGGGCCCAAGTTCCTAAACTCTCATTTTATCAAGTTATTATTAGAATTCTGAAACAAACCCTTGAAAAATCCCTTCCTACTTCCCACTACCATCTGTGGACACCAGTTTAGACAGGATTATCTGAATGGATACCCAGCATTAGCGAAGCAAGGAGGTCAGGTAGATTACAATGATACACAGCATGGTTCCCTCATAAGAAATTACTATAAATCTGTGTACTTGGTGAGAAAACAACTCTCAGGTGCGGTGCTGAATATGAAGGAACAAAATAATCAAACAAACAAGTTTACAAAGAAGACATTAAGGAATGCATTTACTGGTGAGTTGCTTTATAACCACAAAAATAATGAGGAGTCCTTGTGGCACCTTAGAGACTAACAAATTTATTTGGGCATAAGCTTTCATGGGTTAGAACCCACTTCATCAGATGCATGGAGTGAAAATAAGGAGCAGGTATAAATACATGAAAGGATGGGGGATGCTTTACCAAGCGTGAGGTCAGTCTAATGAGATAAATCAATTAACTGGGAGTGGTTGGGTCATTACAAAACCTAAACTTAATTTCCCCAATACTAATTTCTCTCTACTGTTACTCACACCTTCTTGTCAACTGACTGTAATGGGCCACTCTCTTACCACTTCAAAAGTTATTTTTCCTCCCTTGATTTCCTGCTGTTAATTGATTTATCTCATTAGACTGACCTCACACTTGGTAAAGCAACCCCCATCCTTTCATGTATTTATACCTGCTCCTGTATTTTCACTCCATGCACCTGATGAAGGGGGTTCTAACCCACGAAGGCTTATGCCCAAATAAATTTGTTAGCCTCTAAGGTGCCACAAGGACTCCTCGTTATTTTTGCTGATACAGAGTAACACTTCTACCACTCTGAAATTTATAACCACAGGCTCCCTCTCCACCCCAACAATCAGAGCCCAAGGTCCAGCCTGAGTTGCAACTTGAAAGCACTGTCCACAGAGCTGTTTTTAGGGCATTAGCGGGAGCCCCGCTTACCCAAGTCTGTTGACCTAGCAATGTAGGAAGGGAGGCTCGCTTCTGCAATCTGGATAGATCTACCCAAAGACAACTCACCCCTCTTGTGTACTGAAACTCTTCAAGAATTAGAATTACACATTTTCTGCATAAAAGACTAAGCATGGGCTTGCCCCATTTTAAAAGGGGTAGGATATTTAACAATATAAATCTCCAACTCCAAATGGAGTGGAATCCTCAAGGCCTGCTGAAAAGAGAACGATACACTTGACAAAAGCAAACAAGGCGCAGAGCTGAACACAAACAGACATGACACAGACAAACAGGGGGGATTGTTTCCATTCTGACATGCTGTTGGAACACCATGGCAATACAGAGGGTTCTCATAATATAAGAGTCTAAGGCTGCATTCATTAATCCTTCTTTATTCTTCTATGCAGCAAGAGTGCATAGACACAGTAGATTGCTAGGTTAGATACAAGTATAATTCCTATTTATAGCAGACAAATGTAAAACCATTTAATAAACAAGAGAAAGAGTGATCTTGTCTGAAACTGGGGATCTGCAGTGGTGATGAGAGAACTAGGGGATCTGCACTGTAATGAGGAATGGCTGCTGCAGCCTGTGCTTATAGTTTAATAGTCTGGTTTATGACTCAGCCAATCTACCCCCGACCTTTTCTCTATTAAAGTAATTTAATATTTTCTACATTTTTCGTATTTGGAGACTCCCTGAACATACTACTTATGTAACACAGCTCCATGAAATCCAGGCAGGAGGTGTAATGCTACAGTGACCTAGAGTGTTCACCTTTGGATAATTCTGCCTTATGTGTGGCTATCATCCCTCATGCAGACTTTTGGACTTTGAGAAATCTTTAATAAGAGCCAGCAACCAGACCACTATAAGTCAATCAATTTGTAAACACCTAGAGGATTATAAAGTTATACGGAATAGTCAGAATGTATTTCTTAAGAACAAATCAAGCCAAACCAGCCTAAATTCCTTCTTTGACAGAGTAACTGGCCTAGTGGATGGGAGAAAGCAACACACATGATATATCTTGATTTTAATAAGGCTTTTGACTCAATCCCGCATGACCTTCTAATAAGCAAACTAGGGACATGTGAAATTTCTATAAGGTGGGTGCACAACTGGTTGAAAGACCTATTCAAAGAACAGTTATTAATGGTTCACTGTCAAACTGGGAGAATGGAAGGGGGTATCTAGAGGGGTCCTGCAGAGGTCAGTCCTGGGTCTGGTACTATTCAATATTTTCCTTAATGACTTGGATAATGGAGTAGAAAGTATGCTTATAAAATTTGCAAATTATACCAAACTGGAAGAGGCTGCTTGCACTTTGGAGGGAAGGATTAGAATTCAAAAACAACCTTGATCATTTAGGTTATGTCCACACTGCAATTAGACATGCAGGGCTGGCCCATGACAGCTGACTTGGGCTCATGGAGCTGTTTAACTGCAGTGTACATGTTCAGGCTTGGGCTGCAGACTGAGCTCCGGGACTCTCCCACTTCTCAGGGTCCTGGAACCCAGTTCCAGCCCAAGCCCAAACATCTATAGTGCAATTAAACAGCCCCTTAGCCTGAGCTGAGCAAGCCTAAGTCAGTTGGCATGGGCCAGACGTGGGTGTCTAATTTCAGTGTAAACATATCCTTAGAGAACTGGTTTGAAATAAAAAAGATGGAATTCAATAAACACAGTGAAAAGTACTTCACTTTGGAACAAAATATGAAATGCATAACTAAAAAATGGGGACTAACTGGCTAGTGGTAGTACTGTTGAAAAAGATGTGGGGGGCTAAAGTGTATCACAAATTAAGTAAGAGTTAACAGTGTGATGCAGTTGCAGAAAAGTCCAATATCATTCTGGGATGTATTAACAGGAGTGTTGTATGTCAGACATGGAAGGTAATTGTTCTGCTCTACTTGGCACTGGTGAGGCCTCAGATGCAGTACTGTGTCCAATTCTGGGTGCCACACTTTAGGAAAGATATGGACAAACTTGACATAGTCCAGAGAAGAGCAACAAAAATGATAATAGGTTTAGAAAACCTGACCTATGAGGAACAGTTCTAAAAAAAAACCTGGCATATTTAGTCCTGAGAAAAGATGACTGAGGGGGGAACCCGATAACAGTCTTCAAATATGTGAAGGGCTGTTATAAAGAGGACAGTAATCAATTGTTCTCCATGTCCACTGAAGGTAGTACCAGAAGCAATGGGCTTAATCAGCAGCAAGGGAGATTTAGGTTAGATATTAGGAAAAACTTTCTAACTATAAGGATAGTTAAGTACTGAAATAGGTCCTCAGAGCAGGGCGCTGGACTTGATGACCTCTCGAGGTCCCTTCCAGCCCTACATTTCTATGATTCTTTAAGGTATAGTAAATACATTTTCTGATAAAATTTAAAAGAATTTTGCATTTGTGTTAATAAAATAAAGTATTCTGATATGTGGCAATGGGAATGGTATAACAACAAGCAGAAAAGAAAAGAGAAGGAAATGTCACTGCCTAGTCAAAGTGCTTTTTTTTGATCTCCTACTGAAGGGTTCTACTCTATAACCAAATCAAGTAATTACCGATTGTCTTACCAGATCTATCTCTCTGTAAGATATGGTAGGTGCTAAAGGATTTAAAGAAACAAATAATAATGATGATGGTAAAAATTAAAAGAAACAAACCATGGAGAAATTAGTTCTTTGAAAATTGAGAGAATAAACCCTTAATTGCAAATAAGCAGAAACACTAGCTTTCGATTATCAAACTGTATACTAATTTGAATCAATGAATGAGTCTGCAGAAAAGCTCCGGGTTTGGTTAGTTAACTTGATTCTACAATGACAAAGCATAAAGTCAGCTACTTTTCTATAAACAACAATGTAATGACATTGGAAAAAAAACAAGAAAGTATTCTAAAAGCTTAAATCAGATACTTCAGATCTCTCATTCTATGTACCATTCTATGACTGTTTTAACGGGAAATACCATGTTAAACAAGAGTTAGCATGAACCAGCAGGTCTGCACTGAATTGCTTTTTTCACTTTTTCTTTTCCATTATGCTCTGGATACATATTAATTTTTCACGCAGGATCTGTAACTGCTTCACCTGAGCTACAGGCAGCTTGGTAAGTTGACTGCAACTGCAGGTCTAAGAAGAAATACATTCTTTCAGTATGTTAATGGAAAGGAGAAACAACAAGGAATAGGGCATCAAAATTCTTTCAAAAAGAAATTCCCCATGACCAGTTTTCTTGAAGATTTGTGTGCAAATCTCCTTTACATCTTAAACATTATACCAAAAAATGCCTCTTCCTCTAACAAATACAACTGAAAAATGGTTCTGGTGATGGTACTGAAACAATTTGCACAACAAACAAAGCAACCATAAAAATAAAAGGGGGAAATCCTCCCAGAGCAATAAATATCCATTTTTAAAATCTACTCCATTAATGTGAAGTCTTCACTCCTTCTGAACTTTGTATTGGTTGGCAGAAAGCCTAAGTAACATGAACGCTCAGGGGAGAGATAACCAAGCAATAAAATCTCTAAAGCAGGAATCTTAAAGTTCTATATAACACTAAAAAAGATTAGAATTCCATTAGAATCTCATCAGGCCTCCAAGTTAAACATTGATAGGCTGAGTGAATAGCCACTACAAGGACTTGGTGGTATACAGTTACAGTAAGCAAAGAAAGTGACTGTTTTAGTAATTCCAATCTTGTTGATACCTGTTTAGAAGTGAGTGACACTCTTTGCAGAGGCAAGTAAGACCATGTCCAACAAAATGAACAAAGAATATGTGATGTGCAACCTGTAAAAGGAAATTTTTCCTTTCCAATCTACTCTGCAGGTATCTAGTTTATATTCTCCACTCATTTCATATACAGGAGTAGTGCAGAACATGCACCAGAGATCTGTACTGGGGATCAGAGATACCTGGAGGAAAATTTATGCCTGTTGACACGATACACAGAGCCAAATTCATGACTTCACTGACTCCGCCAGGCATGAATCTAGCTCTCAGTGTAGACTGGAGTGGAGAATTTTGCTCTAGCTCTGGGTATGTTTCATCTACAAATTAAAACATTGCAAAAATCTTTCTTCCAACTTTATGAAAAAAACCATACAGCAGTGAAGCGGAGAAAATGACCACGCCAGCCCTCTGGAATGAAGAGGATGGATTCTGGGGTGTAGACACTGTCAGAGGACTGGTGAATGTGAAAGCCAAGAATAACAAAAGGAAAGACACACACACACACACACAATCGTGTCTCCTCTATAGTCTATGGCAGGGGTCGACAACCTTTCAGAAGTGGTGTGCCGAGTCTCCATTTATTCACTCTAATTTAAGGTTTCGCATGCCAGTCATACATTTTAACGGTTTTAGAAGGTCTCTTTCTATAAGTCTATAAGATATAACTAAACTATTGTGATATGTAAAGTAAATAAGGTTTTTACAATGTTTAAGAAGCTTCATTTAAAATTAAATTAAAATGCAGAGCCCCCTAGACCGGTGGCCAGGACCCGGGCAGCGTGAGTGCCACTGAAAATCAGTGCCGCCTTTGGCATGCGTGCCATAGGTTGCCTACCCCTGGTCTATGGGTAAAATCCTGGCCCCACAGAAGTCAATGGCAAAAGTCTCACTGCCTTTCTTGGGGCCAGGATTTAGCCCCATATATCAAGAAATCGCCCCCCTCTCTCTCTCTCTTTTTTTTTGAAGATTGACATTGATATAAACTACCTTGGGATTGATTCTCATCTCAGTTACACTGCAGTAAATCCGGAATAACTCATTGAAGTTGATGAACTATTCCAGATCTAAATCAGAAGCTCACCCCCCCCGACCCCACCTCACCCCACACACCCCCCTCCCCTCCACCACTGAGACTGGGCTGATCCACAAAGTTGAGACTTGATTCAAACTTTCTGTAAGCGTAGGGATGTTCAGATTCAGTGTTTGGTTTGAACCTATCTCAGCTCTTGTTTTGTTTTGGTGCTCTTTACAATTAGAGCTGAGAACAAACTTACTAAGGATCATTTTGGGAAACAGATTTAGCATAAAAAAATTAAAATTCTACCTAGGGCTGTACTCTAATTCCTCATAATGGTATCTCTGGATCTCAGAGCATTGTACTAGTGGACATAACCAGCAGTAAAACCCTGAAGAGTGAAGGATGAATTGTGCGACACTACAGTACTACCGTTCTGCCAGCTATGTCAGCTTTGTACCCATTCATTTCCCACTTCCACACCTGTCTCTTGTGCCTCTTCCCACAGTACCTTCTGCACATGCAATGCAGTCCTCATCCCAGTTCTCTACTTCCCCACATTCAAGCTCCTCTAAAGACTCACTCCTTCTCCACTGCCTGGAAGTGAGCCAAATTACACACATAGGGCCTGATCCAAAGCCCATCTGCAGTCAATGGCAGTCTTCCAACTGATTCCAATGGACTTTGGATCAATCCCATACACTTCAGCAGTATAAATTATTGATTCTTCTGGGCTTCTCAGTGCATCCTGTCTACTGTTCTTGTGCTTGATCCTGTAAATACTTAGACCAGTAAGTTATTTTACTTATATAAGCAGCGCTGGGTAGGTGTACTGGACCACATACTTGAGTAATGTTATTGGCAGGATTGGGCCCTTAGATTATAAACGTCAAACCATTATTTGTCACCTTTTCATGTGCTCAGCAAATAATGTTTAAACTAATAATGACAGAACAGCAGTCATATAAAGATATGCAGTTTAGCTTGATAAAGCTTTGCAATACTATGTACTAATTTTTAAATAGATGATCTAGAGATTGATTTCACAGAATATGCCTTTATGCTGCTGAATATTTAGGTACAGATTCTGATACCATTACTCCTGCTGAATAGAGCTGTACTCCACAAATAGTACCTTTGAAGTAATTCAGGATACTTTTGCAGTCAGGTGCTATTCAACATGAGAAAGAGTATCAGAAGCCGTAGGAAGAAAATACCTTAGGCTATCCTGTTTTCAATTAAATCCACAGTGATTCCATTTACTTCAATAGAGTTACCCTGATATTTCAATAGGAACTTTGCCTGAGTAAGGACTGAAGGATTTGACCTAAGGAGATTATGAATTGCTCTGCTTATGATACATTTCAGGACAAATAAAGTTTGCAAAGAAATGTGAAAAGCTTGGCTCAAAGGTAACCACACTGAGGTGAAAATGGAGGGATTAGAGATGGTGGTAAAGGTAACCATGTCTGAATCACAGTCTAACAGAAGAAAACAATACTATGGAGGTCAAAATGGATTTACTAGAAAATAAGAAGAAAGGTAGAAGTTTTCAGATTGGGAGTTTATGGCTTCTCTCTCACGGATGGGTTGGGAGAATTCTCTTAAAATTGGAACTAATGAACCCCTGTAGGCTGATCCCACGCCAGCTCCGCTTCAGATGGATCCTGTCATTCCTCACTCTGCTAAGGAAACAAAAGGCTAACTTGTCTTCTTGACTGAACATGTTTTGTATGTCACATGGTAGGACTAATACCTATAACCTCCCTCTAGGTTATACACCCTTCCATAGCTTAGCCAAAAAGAAGAGAGCCTTTGGTGCACCTGAATAAAAAACGGTTGAATGACAGAGGACTAAACTGTCCACTTAGTTCCTGGCCTGCTAGGAATTGAGAATGAACAAAACATCTCTCTCCACCCCAGAAGGCACTATCAGATTTGGGGATAATACACACAGATGACGGAGGAACCGCTACCAAGCTCAGGCTGGGCTATTCTGTGTACGCTCTTGTCAAGGTTCCTCCCCCACTCTGAACTCTAGGGTACAGATGTGGGGACCTGCATGAAAAATCTCCTAAGCTTATCTTTACCAGCTTAGGTCAAAACTTCCCCAAGGTACAAAATATTCCACCCGTTGTCCTTGGACTGGCCGCTACCACCACCAAACTAATACTGGTTACTGGGGAAGAGCTGTTTGGACGCGTCCTTCCCCCCAAAATACTTCCCAAAACCTTGCACCCCACTTCCTGGACAAGGTTTGGTAAAAAGCCTCACCAATTTGCCTAGGTGACTACAGACCCAGACCCTTGGATCTTAAGAACAATGAACAATCCTCCCAACACTTGCACCCCTCCTTTCCTGGGAAATGTTGGATAAAAAGCCTCACCAATTTGCATAGGTGACCACAGACCCAAACCCTTGGATCTGAGAACAATGAAAAAGCATTCAGTTTTTACAAGAAGACTTTTAATAAAAAATAGAAGTAAATAGAAATAAAGAAATCCCCCCTGTAAAATCAGGATGGTAGATATCTTACAGGGTAATTAGATTCAAAAACATAGAGAACCCATCTAGGCAAAACCTTAAGTTACAAAAAAGATACACAGACAGAAATAGTTATTCTATTCAGCACAATTCTTTTCTCAGCCATTTAAAGAAATCATAATCTAACACATACCTAGCTAGATTACTTACTAAAAGTTCTAAGACTCCATTCCTGGTCTATCCCCGGCAAAGACCCAGCATACAGACAGACACAGACCCTTTGTTTCTCTCCCTCCTCCCAGCTTTTGAAAGTATCTTGTCTCCTCATTGGTCATTTTGGTCAGGTGCCAGCGAGGTTACCTTTAGCTTCTTAACCCTTTACAGGTGAGAGGAGCTTTCCCCTGGCCAGGAGGGATTTCAAAGGGGTTTACCCTTCCCTTTATATTTATGACAGCTCTGATACATGAGAACAGCTGAGAGACTCTCGCATCTTTTCATTATGACTTTCAGCTACTTGTTTTTTTTCTCCCTCTTCAAAATGTCTAAGAAGCTAAATAAAATTCTCTGGGGGCTTGTTTATATGGAGATTTAATGCATGGCAAGTCGGGGTATAAATCTACAGTCCCCTAGCCTGCCGTGGAACGGGGCAGATTGGTAAAGATCAGCCTGGTTAGCCTGACCTTCCTTTGCCTGTAGATCTAGAAGATTATCCTACACCCAGAGCATGTTTTTTTTTTCCAATGGGTAAACAGGTTACTTTTGTTTGTTTTATTTATACCTGACTACTTGATGATGGGTTATTGTTAAAGTCTCCTTGTTTAAATTAATATTACTATATAGGATAACAGTGCATTAACATGGATATAATCCTGTGCAGCATTTATCTATATCAGTACTTTGTAACATACACATATTTGGCTCTCTCTCCTATCTCCAGATGGACTCTAACCCATTTGCACCAAACAGTCTTTTATGACTATTTCTCTATAGTGATTTCCTAGCCTATTGTGTATATCTGTTGAAAAAAGGATCTACTCTGAAACGCTAGAAAAATGTTCTGTTACAGTTAAAGCATATCAGACACTGTAACTCAACAATAATCAATGTTTTCCTCTTTCTGTTTATATGCTTTATATTTGCTTCAGTTGTAAAATACTGCAGAAATCAAAGAAAATGTTTTAGTTACATGTTAAAGTGAACAGTTCTGAACTTATAGAGGGGATGGACTAGTGGGCTTTCCACAAGCCTTCGACTCCTAAGTGCCTAAGTAATTTTCAAAGATGTGATTTATGCCACGTTTGAAAATGTAATAATTGAAAATGCCATGTTTAACAAGCAAGGCACAGCGTCAGCACATATTATTCCAAGGACACTCCTCCTCTGACCAAGCAAAAAGAAATATTTGCTTTCTGGAAGCTGAATATTTTTCTTAGGTGCTGCAAGGATTTCACAAAACCATCCTCCTGGTTCTCAAAAAAGCATAACACTACATGCAGCAGCAGTGGATAGTGGAGAAATGTGTCTGACTGATGGTCAATATGTTGTCACCAGCCCTGACCTAGCTGGATGAACAAGTGGCTGGGAAAAGATGATGAAAGGAGTTTTCTTCTCCTTGTGCTTGGCCCTCTGTAGAAGTGCAGTTGCAGCCATTTCACTCCTGGCACACAAAAACTGGGAAGTCAATGGTGTAAAACTCCTCAAAGCATATGGGACAAGCTCTGCCTCCACCTTCCAAACCCTACTTCCCTCCAAACAACAGAGCTGTGCCAGCACAAGGTAGAGTTCATACTGTAACCGATACTACTGGCTATCATGCTGATCAATACAGTGTCATGGTTTCCTTGTACTCCTCCCCCCATCTGTCTGTATCCATCTGTTGTCTCTTGTCTTTCACTTCGACTGTAAAAGACAACAGAGAATGTCTTTTGTTTTGTGTTTGTACCTAGCACAGCGGGGTTCTGGTCCATGACTGGGGCTCCTAGGTGCTATGATAATATAAATAATGAGTAAGTATAAATAATAAGGAAGATGATGGGTCTGTGCTCCCCCAAACTTCCATCGGAGTTGTGCCTGCCTGAGGCACTGTACTTCCATGGGCAGTTGCTGGTCCACACAACCTTCCTCCTCACCCCCAGCACAGACAGGGGCTTAAAAGCACAGTCCTGACCTAAGGATGGGAGAGATGTGCCACTTTCCCCTGCCCCAACCCTGCAGACTCACAAAACAAAACAAAAAGCACCCAGAGGGGATGGATGATTTGGGATTCAGTTCTTTTGTCTCATTCAAATGAGAAGGAATAATTGAAAAAAGAAACAATACTGACGGATATTTATTTATCTGCTGGAGGAATGAATTAGTCTATGGACTGCAGAAATTTTGAACACATTCTCAATATTGTAATATCAATTTCTGATAGCCACTAAGGGCTGTACAAAGCTCTTTATCTCCTGTGTAACTTCCACTCAAGTCAATGGGATCTATGTGCACAGCTTGAGGCCGTGATATGGTAATGCATTTACTGCCTTCAATGTTTGTTCAGTATTGAAAGCTCCTAAATCAAAACTTAGGCCTTGTCTAGACTTGAAAGATCTGTAACCAGTTCCAGCAACAGGGCTAGCAATGATGTAAACACTAGCTCAGTTCTCATAATTTGATTGCAAATCTTGCAATATTTGGTGTTTTTCTTAAAGTCCCAGCAGTTGGAGTCAAGAGATTGAATGAGACTTCAGCTCTCATTTTTTGAAAAAAGTAAATTTCTAGCCCTCGTAGCTACAAAGAAAAGCTTCAAAAGAGCACCCTGAAAGCTCAGAAACTAGAAGACAAAAAATACACCTCCAATTTTTTTTTTCCCCCTTAAGGGTATGTCTACACTGGCAGAGTTACAGCGCCGGCAGACACAGCGCAACTCAGAGAGCGCTGAAGGGAAACCGCTGTGGCGTGTTCACACTGTCAGCTGCCTGCGCAATAGAGTGTTCATACTTGCGGCACTTGTGGTAGTATTCGGAGCAGTGCACTCTGGGCAGCTATCCCACAGAGCATCTCTTCCTCTTCTGCTGCCAAGAGTTGTGGGAAGGCGGAGGGAGTCGCAGGGCATCCTGGATCCTGTCCCAATGCCCCGTGATGCATTGCTTCGCATCCCAACAATCCCTGTGCTTCTATCCACATTTGGCGCCATCTTTCAACGGCTTGTGTACTGCGCACTCTGCCTCTTCGGTCCGCAGGAATGGATCTCGCACTGTTTACCAATATGCTGCTTGCTCTCACTAACACGTCACAAGTGGCGGTGGAGCTATGCCTTAAACTACAAAGGCAAGAGGAGTGCGACATTGATTTCACTACGCGTAGTAGATACGACACAAGATTGCTTGTGGCATTCACAGAGGTGCTGACCACTGTGAAACGCCACTTTTGGGCTCAGGAAACAAGCACTGAGTGGTGGGATCACATCATGATGCATGTCTGCGCTGCAGAACTTTTGTGTGTGGAAAGCCGCATTCATGGGACTTCGTGATGAGCTTGCCCCAGCCCTGCGGTGCAAGGACATGAGAAGGAGAGCTACCCTGCCGTTGCAGAAGCGTGTGGTGATTGTACTGTGGAAGCTGGCTACTCCAGACTGCTACCAATCAGTGGCTAACCAGTTTGGAGTGGGAAAGTCAACCACTGGACTTGTGTTGACGGAAGTATGTAGGGCCATTAATGGCATCCTGCTCCGAAAGACCATGACTCTGGGCAGCGTGTGTGACATTGTGGATGGCTTTGCACAAATGGGCTTCCCTAACTGCAGAGGGACGATAGATGGCACGCATATTCCAATTCTGGCACCAGACCACCTAGCCACTGAGTACATTAATCGGAAGGGGTATTTCTCAGTGGTTCTCCAGCTGCTTGTGGATCACCATGGGCGTTTCACAGACATTAACACAGGTGCACGACACATACATCTTTTGGAACACTGGCCAGGGCTTTTAAGAATAAGATCCAATGGGGCCCATGGGAATGAAAATTACACAGAAGTTTCCAGTTACTGCTGAGCACTATAGTAGGTGCATGTAAAAAACCCTACTGCAATGCAAATTACACTGATTTGGCATGAGATATGGTGATGTAACACACAGCCTTGCAAGGGCTTTTGCTTTATCTCCATATGTATCTAGCAAAAAGACCAATTACTGTATGTCTAGAGATACAACATACATTAGGTAAGACATGGTGTCTGCAATTTATACTATCTCACTTGAGATAATATAGCCTTGGAACAGACTTTTCTAAGAATTCCATTTCCCTGTTATCCTGTATTATGTACATGATGAGAAGCCTTAAGGCATACGCACAAAAAACATGTCTACCCTCAACACATTTACATCCATTCATAAACTTTGCAGAAATATCCCTTACTCAGTTGATCTGTAAAGGAAATAACAATCTTAGAGTTAAGAAGAGAAGAAATCTTACTCTGCCCTGAAGGTATATAGGCCCAATGCTCAGTTGATGCATTCTTTAGTGTCTTCCTTCTACACCTCCTTGACACTCATTCAGAATAGCTATTTTAAAGAAGGGGAAGTAGAAAGAATGGTAAACTAGATCAACTGCATTGCTGAGCTGGACATGCTACCTAAGGGCTAGATTTTGCAACGCCTTCTCACATTAGTGAGAACTTAGGGCTTGGTTACACTTACATTTTATAGCGCTCTAACTTGCTGGCTCAGGGGTGCGAAAAATCACCCCCTTGAGCACAGCAGGTCAGAGCGCTTTAAAGCGCTAGGGTAAACAGGCTCCAAGCGCTGGGAGCCACGTTCCCAGCGCTCGGAGCTAATCCCCTCGTGGAGGTGGATTACCAAGAGCGCTGGGAGAGCTCGCACTTCAAAGTGCTGCCGTGGGAGCGCTCCCGTGACAGTGCTTTGAAGTTTCCAGTGTAACCATACCCTGAGTCAATCAGTTCCACTGCTTTCAATGCAGGACAGGGTTGCACTATTTAGCGCTTAAGCATTTCCACAGATAGCAGTAATGGAGGTTAGTTATGAATAAGTCAAGGCTGCATATCCAGGAAAAAGTACTATTTCTTGGAGAAAAATGGCAATTATCCCTAGGCACCATATATTTCACAAAGACATGGTTTAATTGCCAGTTTCAATTACTCAATGCTTTGTATGGTGTGAAAAACATTTTATTATGTACCTAAATCAGGAACCAAAGGCTTTACCCACAGGGTTGGGTCCTCTGTCACCTAAATTCTTGAGTTTTTTTCTGCCTGTCTCCTACTTCAGAAAGGTTTAGTACCCTTTAAGCAGTCAAAACCAGGAGCATGCCCTGTAAATAGACTACTAACAGCAGCAGGATGAAGAGAGCAAAGGAAATACAAGCATTTAGGAGAAGGTCTCTTCTCCTCAGAGGAAAACCCTACTGTTTTCTTTGGAATAGTCCAGTCCCCTTCCTCCTAAGCTCCTGTTTACTTTCCTGTTCTCTTCCTGCTGCTCTTAATGGTCTTATCTGAAGATTTATCATAAGAGAATCCAAGAGCAAAAGAGCAGTCTCCAACCAGCCCTCCCCTCCCCCCGCCCACTGCACTCTCATTCCCATTTTAGCAAGACAGATTGCTCAGGTTTGTCTCTTCAAACGTACAATAAACAAGTGAAAAGCTGGTAAAAGCCTGAATGTCACATTTCCCACAGATTTAAGGATTTTCACAGGAAAGGGTCAATTTCAAATTTTCCATGTAACTTAAGATGACTATGAAAATAAAGTTGTAATATTAGGAGACCAACAGACCTCAAATAAAATCATGCCTCTTGATTTTACAGTATTCTGCTTCTTAACAATTGTAACAGCTTTGCTAAAAAGAAGAGTCATGGATAAAGCTCCATGTTTGTCAGGGAGATCATGGAAGTCACGGATTCCGTGACTTTCCGTGAACTGTGACTTCTGCAGCGGCCAATGTGCCTGGCCCGGGGGCTGCCTGAGCAGCTTGGGCAGCCCCCAGGCCAGGCGCACTGGCTGCTGCTGGGGGAATCTCAGGACCCCCGCCCTCCAGCAGCAGAAGTTTGGGCATGGGGGGGGGTCAGGGCTAGGGGTTAGGTGCAGGGTGGTGCTTACCTGGGGAGTGGGGCTCCCCAGAAGGATGACAGGAGCTTCCCTCCCTCAGCTCCTAGCTCCGCCTGCAGGCACCAACCCCGCCCTCCCCCCCGCAGCTCCCATTGGCCGTGTTTCCCAGCCAGTGGGAGCTGCAGAACTGGGGACTTGGGGTGGAGCAGAGGCAGCACATGGAACTAGGGTCCCTACCCAGGAGCCGGGTAGGGAGCTGCCCCAGCCCCACCAACCTCCCTTGCCCACACCTGTGGCACCCCCTGGGCCACAACTCCCTCCCCAGCACCTGTGGTGCCCCCCGGGGCCACGACCCTCTCCCCAGCACTCATGGCAGCCCCCCGGGTCATCCCCCCCAGCACCCACAGGGCCGCCCTCCTGAGGCGCCCCCACTCCCGCTGTACATTGAGCTGATGTTTTCAGAGAACTATCCATAATGACTCCAAGATCTCTTTCTTGAGTGGTAACAAGAAAGAGATCCCATCATTTTGTATGTATAGTTGGGATGATGTTTTACAATATGCATGACTTTGTACTTTACAACATGAATTTCACATGCCATTTTGTTGCCCAGTCACCCAGTTTAGTGAGATCCCTTTATAACTCTTCACAGTCAGCTATGGATTTAACTACCTTGAGTAAAACTAATTTTGTATCATCTGCAAACTTTGCCACCTCACTGTTCACCCCTTTTCCAGATAATTTATGAATACGCTGAACAGCACAGATCTTAGTACTGATCCTTGGGGGACCATGCTATTTTCTTCTCTCCATTGTGAAAACTGACCATTTATTCCTATCCTTTGTTTCCCTATCCTTTAACCCAGGGGTTCTCAAACTGGGGGTCATGACCCCTCAGCACGAGGTTATGATGTGGGGGTCACAAGCCACCTAGCTCTGAAGGCATCGCTGCCACTGCAGCAGCACAGAAGTAAGGGTGGCAATGGGGCACTAAGTCTGCTTTGAACAGTGATACTGACAAAGTTTCTTTGCACCCCCCAGTATTAAACAGTAACTATTTGTAAAACTAACTTATCTGCTTATAACAATAATTTGATAAAAATGTGTTTTAGTCTTAATTTAAAAGCGGTGAGAAAAGGTACATTCATTTTAAACAATATGGTTATAAATTTAGCATTTAAAATAGTGTTAAATATTAAAAAAAAATGTGTTTTTAATTTATAAGCACTCAGAGGCTTGCTTAGTGAAAGGGGTCACCCATACAAAAAGTTTGGGAACCACTGCTTAACCAGTTACTGATCCATGAAAGGACCTTCCCTCTTATCCCATGACTTCTTACTTTGCTTTAGAGATATTGGTGAGGGACCCTATCAAAGGCTTTCTGAAAGTTCAAGTACGCTATACAACTGGACTACCCCTGCCATGTCTTGTTAGAGTAAATGTGCTTTATTATGTCATATGGATTGTTTTCAATTATTAATATAAAGCTCTTTTATATTCATAATTATATTTTTTACAATATGCATTTCAGTGCACTGATCTCTTCAGGGAGGGTGGCCCATATCTACCTAAACTATGGCTCCTTAGGCAACAAGCAAGTGTGTTGTAAAATATAATGCATAGGCTCCTATACACTTAGTTAAAGCTGCATTTGAAAGATTACTTACGGTAAAGGTTTTTCAGTTTTCATTTTAAGAAATAAACTGAAAATTTAGAACAGGGATTGCTTTAAAAGCTTCAGGCTTAACAATCAATAGCACAGTACAGTCTACTTTTGCAGAACAAAAACAACCTGTATGAGTAGCATGGGATTTAGATGCAGTTACTGAACCATGACACTCTAAACAAAGGAGCGTTTGCAGCAACTATGAAAATCCAGTTCCCATAATGCTTCACACAACTGTATTTCAAAATTCTAATTATCTTGATGTTCAAGTCCAAGTGCCTCACTTTGTTGCTCAACTGTAGAAAATTTCAGCCATTGTAAAACAAAGAGTGCACACACACAAAACTACCTTAAACGTTGCCTTCTTTAACAGGAGACTCCTTGATCACCCCCCCCTCTCTCCGCTTTCTGAACGCTAGAATCTCTCATCTCTAAGCTTATATTTCCTATAAAGTGACCACCTGTCTGTCCACTGGTGAAAAAGGAGTCTCCTTGCCTGAGGACGGAAAAAATGCAAAGAAGCCTCTTACTAGTTTCCATAATTTTGTTCTACTTTAAATGATCATTTGTTTCCCAGTACTTAGAGACAGGACAAAATCAGACCTGCTTAACCTCCAGCTTTTGACCCAAGGCTCTAGTTTTCTCCAGCTCTTCCAATATCTTTATGTTTCCAGACTTCCTCATTTGACATTTAGCATTTTGATGTTTACACGCATTTGAAAATTTTATCCAACTAGCCGTCTAGAAAACTTCTTATAAAGACAATTATGAAAAAAGCCAGCCCTGTACATTAAATATATTATGCCGAATTAAGTTAAACTGATATAAGCAGTTGTAAACCAATGTAAGTCTACACAGAGATTTGCACCAATTCATTAAATTGATTTTAATTAAAATAGCACAAGTTTCATACTGAGACAAGGTTTAAGTCTCTCAAGGCAAAGCTGTCACTTACGTATTTGTGTTCAAAATTATACTAGTTTGTAGCAACAAATGTTTGTATAGCTGACAGTTATTCACATAACTGGCGTGGTTTTAAGAAAAGGAGTACTTGTGGCACCTTAGAGACTAACAAATTTATCTGAGCATCAGCTTTCGTGAGCTTCGCGAAAATAAATGCTCAAATAAATTTGTTAGTCGCTAAGGTGCCACAAGTACTCCTTTTCTTTTTGCAGATACAGACTAACACGGCTGCTACTCTGAAACCTGTCTTGGTTTTATTACTGCCTGTTATGCAACATAAAAACTTCAACTTTGCACAAGTCTTTTAAAGATAGACTAATAGGCAGTGGCAAAACTATCAGCCATTGACAGAGCTTATCCAAATACTACAGTAGTCTATAATAAAGACACCAACTATCACAGTAATATTACTGTTAATCACAATGGTTTGGACCAGGGGTCGGCAACCTTTCAGAAGTGGTGTGCCGAGTGTTCATTTATTCACTCTGATTTAAGGTTTCGCATGCCAGTAATACATTTTAACGGTTTTAGAAGATCTCTTTCTATAAGTCTATAAGATATAACTAAACTATTGTTATATGTAAAGTAAATAAGGTTTTTACAATGTTTAAGAAGCTTCATTTAAAATTAAATTAAAATGCAGAGCCCCCCGGACCGGTGGCCAAGACCCGGGCAGCGTGAGTGCCACTGAAAATCAGCTTGCATGCCGCCTTTGGCATGTGTGCCATAGGTTGCCTACCCCTGGTTTGGACGAATATTGTGGAATGCCATTATGTGTTTTTAATAAGGAAGAATGCTTAGAGCTATGTTGTGCTACAATTGCAAAAAAGAAAGTGACAACAGTTGAAATTTGTTAACCAAAGCAAGTGTCAAAAAGCAACAGGGTCTTAAGGAGACAAGGTGGCCGAGGTAATCTCTTTTACTGGACCAACTTATGTTGGTGAAAGAGACAAGCTTAATGATATATGATTAACTTTCCATTCACTGGTTTCAGAGTAACAGCCATGTTAGTCTGTATTTGCAAAAAGAAAAGGAGTACTTGTGGCACCTTAGAGACTAACCAATTTATTTGAGCATAAGCTTTCGTGAGCTACAGCTCACTTCATCGGATGCATACTGTGAAAACTGCAGAAGACATTATATACACAGAGACCATGAAACAATACCTCCTCCCACCCCACTCTCCTGCTGGTAATAGCTTATCTAAAGTGATCACTCTCCTTACAATGTGTATGATAATCAAGTTGGGCCATTTCCAGCACAAATTCAGGTTTTCTCACCCCCCCACCACACACACAAACCCACTCTCCAGCTGGTAATAGCTTATCTAAAGTGACCACTCTCCTTACAATGTGTATGATAATCAAGGTGGGCCATTTCCAGCACAAATCCAGGTTTTCTCACCCCCTCCCCCCCCCACAAAACACACACACACAAACTCACTCTCCTGCTGGTAATAGCTTATCCAAAGTGACCACTCTCCCTACAATGTGCATAATAATCAAGGTGGGCCATTTCCACCACAAATCCAGGTTTTCTCACCCCCCCCCCCCGCAACACACACACAAACTCACTCTCCTGCTGGTAATAGCTCATCCAAACTGACCACTCTCCTTACAATAAGAAAAGGAGTACTTGTGGCACCTTAGAGACTAACCAATTTATTAGAGCATAAGCTTTCGTGAGCTACAGCTCACTTCATCAGATGAAGTGAGCTGTAGCTCACTGCCACAAGTACTCCTTTTCTTTTTGCGAATACAGACTAACACGGCTGTTACTCTGAAACCTGTCTTTAATGATAAGTACATCTTTATTTGTCCTGACACGGTGTTCCTGCAACATCATAAGAACAGAAAGGTATTCTTTTAACAACATAAATGAATAGATAAAAACACTTGTTTAATCGTGAAGAATACAATGGACTTTGAAAAAAAGTGTATGTTTATATTTGTGCTGACCAAAAAGTATTAACACAAATCTCTACTGCAAACACATTGCATTTTGCCTTACTTTAGGTACTTATATGGCATCTGAGCACTTCACAGTCTTTACTGTATGTAATGTCACCACATTGCTGTGAGAGTGTGTCTCTGGCTAGTGTCCTAACCACCGGACTATCCTTCCTCTTCCTAGGAGTCACAGATTCTCCAACACAACTGGTAGGGTTCTCAACCAACCACAAAGACAATCAAAATTTCAGCATGTATTTTCTATTCTAAAAGGACAGTCATGAAAAGTGTTGGCTGTTGACCTTGTTTACCCTACACAAATACTGGTCTACATTAGCAGGAGCACATTTCTAATTCACGACCCCGTAAATTAAACCAAGTGCAAACAAAATATGTGTATACATACTTCCATATATGTATGCGCACATATTCTATATTCACTCGGACACACACAAACATATATCTATTACATACAAACATACACAATGCAGCTTGTTCAGAAAGCAGCAGTTTTTCCTCCCTGGTTGAACTATCATGATCCCTCCCACCTGGACTGTTTTTATTTGTATGAATGTATAAAGAAAAGGAGTACTTGTGGCACCTTAGAGACTAACCAATTTATTTGAGCATAAGCTTTCGTGAGCTGCAGCTCACTTCATCGCTGTAGCTCACAAAAGCTTATGCTCAAATAAATTAGTTAGTCTCTAAGGTGCCACAAGTACTCCTTTTCTTTTTGCGAATACAGACTAACACGGCTATTACTCTGAAACCTATGAATGTATAGGTATTCTTCTCCTCCTGCCTACTTATAATGTTTTTCCATTTATATGTAGTTTATATTGAATTGTGAAACAACTGAAGTAAGTAAAGAGGAAGCTTTATATATAGCTTTAAAATAATATACTGAATATCCTGGATCATGCAAAATATAGTCACTCTCAGGAGTGCAGGTAGGTGAGGTTTTATGAGTTCTCAGTAGGGGTAAAAAAAATAAATTAAAACTGGAATTTTTAAAGACGCCTTCAGGAATTAGACAGCCAGTTCCTGCTGAATTGTATTGGGACTTGGGCACTGAACTCCCCTAAACTCCTTTGAAAATCCCAACCTAAGTCAAAAAGGCTATCAGATTCTCAGCATGGCAGAAGATTTTTCTCCCCCTGAACCCAACACCAGGAGCTCAGGCTCACGCAGACAGATGCAGTGCTCTATGATCAATTTATAGGCCAGGTTCAATGCCAGTGTAAGTGGGCACAATTCCACTTACACCAGCAATAAATGTGTCTTTTAAAATCTTCTCAAGTACCCACTTTCTCAAGCAAAAATCTGAAAGTGAATTGGAATCTAGATACTATTCAGCCACTTAAGAGATGCAGATAGAGAGTGACAGGTAACACATTCAGCTTCCAGGGCAGAGGTTAAGTGATTATACTGGTGTTTGGTCTATCACTTTGTTTTACAAAGCATCCTGAATGCAAGCACTTTAAAGTGCTTTGTAACAACAGAAATCTTGTCAAACCATTATAAAACTAATTAAAAAGAACAAACAAAACATTTAAGTCTTTAGCTTGGTTTTAAAAGAAGCCAAGGACTTTGATCTGGGCAAGTATTTCCACAGGCAAGAGGCATAACACATAAAGCAGGAGGCTTCAGAAGAGGAGTCTAAACCCCAGGGTCTTTCAGCAGGCTGAATTCACTGACTGCCATGGAATATGCTGAAAAGAAAGTCTCTGTGATAACTGGGTGAAAAGTAAAGGAAGGATTTGTACAAACCTGATAAACTTTTAAGTCAGATTGGTAGCCAGTGGAGGAACATCAGGACTGGGATAATAAGATAAAACTATTTTCCCCTCCTAGGAAAACTCATGATAGATTGATGTTAAAATTAGAGGCAACTTACAGTCTCTGATGAATAAACAGTCAGCGACAAATGCATCACAGTAATCTAATTAGGAGGAGACCAAGGCATCAACAGCAATTTCTACATCCTGTCAAGTAAGCACTGATTGTGGAATTAGCTGCAGGAAAACTCCAGCATCATCTGTGAATCCAATATAAAGTTCATTTTGCAAATCTGAGTTTCTACTGCTGTAACAAAGTTTTGTCCATCAAAAAGTATGGACAAAAATGTAGGTCAACCATTTTGGATCAATCAAAAATCAGTTTTACAATTTGGACGGTCACTCCATGACAGAGAAAATTTAGTTGTGAAACCACACAACAAGGATCCACAGGAACCAAGAGGAGAATCTGAGTGACAATCATACAATCAAAGCCAGAGCCACAAATAAAACTGTCAAACTTCAAATCTACAAAGAGAAGACAATGGCTAGAATGGAACACTAAGCAATCCCATGCAATTACAGCAGCAGCTGATCAGCGTGCTGCCTACTCTAACACAGAGATGTCGGTAAAGCAATTAAAAAAAGTTAGCTTAGCACTTCTACCAGCCAATTCATTCAGGCTTCAAAGAAGTTTCACTCTGTTGTCCCCATGGCAGCAAATAATAGATATAGATGCTGTGGTAAAAATAAACTGTTATGCGAGAATTAGTGTCTACAGTGAAGAGATGGCGAAAACTCTGTCTCTTCACTCAGTAAATACATTTTTAATTGTAGTTTTTAACTATTTTAAATTCAATCATCATGAATGGACAATTTTTCATAGTCTTCAAATAACAAGATGAGTGAAATAACTGGTGAATCCAGCCTGGAATCAGTAATGTATTAAACACTCTGATTTTACTTGTATAGTGGATAAATTAGAGTTAATTATTTATGTAAAATCCCAAGAAGAGGTAAAAGCTTTTAGCACTGCTCTTATTTGTTAAAAGTGCGGTTCTGTCCTAAAAATATGACTATCAAAATGGACTTAGGGGGTTCGCTCATTGTGACTCATTGACTTCCACCTATTTGGTAATTTTGCAAGTAAAAAGATTGTTTTTATTTTTTGCTAACTGCTAGCTCCGTAAATTCACCTTGAGGCCTGGCTGTCCAGCTAGGTTCATTTAATATCACACAGAATCTACAGGCACAATTATATCCTCAACTAAAGCATCTTGAAACTAACAGAGCAGCCTGTGTGAGAACACAATCTGAAGACAGGTTGCATAAGTGTAACTGAGGGCATAATTGATCCTGCTAAATCACTGATGGTGATGTATGAAATGGAAAGAATCAAAGAAAACAGACACTCACCATCTAATCACAATGCTCATGCATCATAAATGCCAGCAAACTCTATAGTGGTCTGCATGCTAATTATTAAGATTCTGCTGCTAAGTATGGCTCTAACTAAGGATCATGGGACGACCCTATCATTCGAAGCATTTTTGGATGTATAAGAAGGAAGAATCTAGCAGCTATGAAGAAAACCTTCAGAGCCAACACTATGGAGAAACGGACAAAGCAAGATTTATTGTACACTGTCTCTGGAACTACTATTAGTGGGCAGCTTGAAGGGGGAAGGGAGATGACAAACAATGCATTCAGAATGTTTGTGGCTTCAAATTTTAAGAAAGCCTGATCCAGGTTTTCTAAATAGAAACTTTGCTGTCAGAACGGCTTCTGTGTCTATTTCATCTCAAGTTTTATAAATAGATTGAGATTCCCCCCCCCTTTCTATGGCGTTAATTTCACTGTTAAGGTATTAACTTCAATATGATGCCAAATATATTAGCACCTGCATTTGTAGCCTGCGCAATTAATGATATATATATATATAGAACTCAAACTGTCAAAAGTGGAGCCTAAAATTAGATTCTTAAATCCGGTTTCAGAGTAACAGCTGTGTTAGTCTGTATTCGCAAAAAGAAAAGGAGTACTTGTGGCACCTTAGAGATTAACCAATTTATTTGAGCATGAGCTTTCGTGAGCTACAGCTCACTTCATCGGATGCATACTGTGGAAACTGCAGAAGACATTATATACACAGAGACCATGAAACAATACCTCCTCCCACCCCACTCTCCTGCTGGTAATAGCTTAAATCCATATTTAGACACCTAAGTAGAGGTAGCCTGATTTTCAGAGGTGATGAGCATCTGCAGCTCCCACTGACCCTCAACTTCCACATGAAAATGATTCTCTTGCAGGTAAACCTGTGGCTGGCCCTGAGTGGGTGACACAACTGGGGGAGACTGTCTCCTTTTCCAACCTATACCAGGTCATATCATAGTGTGGCTGAGGAGCGAAGCCATTGTTCTTCGCTGGTTAGTATCACCCTTGGTGCTAGCATCTCAAGAGTGCAAGGAGGAGCTCGGCACATGCTGCATCCTTTGAAAAGGCAGTGCAGCTGTTGCTTCAGTGTGTGCTTCCCCAGAGGTCCACGAGGGATTCTGCTTAGGTCAACTGGAATCTCTACTGTCCCAGCCAGGGACCACCAAGGTAAAGGAAACCGGCTCCCCGGGCCAGACCCACAATCCCGCCAGTTACAGACAGTAGAGCTAGATATAGGAGTCACTATGGAAACTCTATGCCACGAGAGAATTCCCCTTCACAGGTGAGATCCGCCAGGTTTAAGGCCACTTGTGCCAGTGGAAGAGCGCAGGGAAGCCAGAGTGCAGGGGAGGGTTATATTCCTGGCTTTGACCTAGAACTGGTGAATGACCTTTGCAATTTCAAGCCTCTCTGTGCCTCAGTTTCCCCACCTGTAAATTGAAGGTAGCAGCACTTCTCTACCTTGAAGAGCTTCTTTTGAAGCTTAATTCATCAAAGAACATTGATGGAAGGTGCTTTATAAGTACAACATGTAATTATAAGAAATCAAGGTTCTTTTACAAAAAACACAAAAAGGTTTTTGACAAATGATACACATCAGCATTAAAATCCTTCTTACGGTGAAGTGCCCAAAACTGATGAGCTTCCTTCCATGACTATGTGATACAAATGGGGCATTACCCAAAAGAGAAAAAGTCAATTATATATCACAAAGGAGTATGGCGTTCCTGAAATGCAGAACAGAATGTAGAATAACAGAGGAAAGACCTACTGTCTGTGGTTAATTGCAAAGAAGAGGTTGTAGAGATTCCTCATACGTTCAGATATTAAGTCAGCTCACACGGAAACATCTGGGGTTCATTGCTCCTCAGCATGGTTAAATGTAACAGACTTAAGGGAAAACTTCAAAGCACCGAGAAATAAGATTTATGAGGCATTATGAGTCAACATGCATAGTTGTTACAAAGGAAAGAAGTGGATAGGTTTTTTCCAGCTTTTGTGCTAGCCGTGCCCTCTAAGCATTTTGCAGAAGCTAAATGCTACCTCCAGACACCTCGCTGCATTGCCAAAAGTTTCAGCACACTGAATGCTTTTAGCCTTGCTGGTTTTAAAAGGAATACAAGTTGGGTGTAGTGAGAACACTGGTTGTTCCCAAAGCACTCTGGGTACAGACTCCATTTGAATCAATGAGAGGGCTTCCAACATCAGCCTCAGAGCAATTAAAACATCAGTTTATTTCAATTAAAGGGAGAGGAGATTTTCTATCATAGCCAGAAAGAAGGCAAGAAAAGGAGCTAGAGAACAGCCATACAAGAGGTATTAGGCCTAGAACCGCTAAAAATACAAGGACCTCCGCTGGTTCTGTAAGAACATTTTAATTTATATTGAAAACAGGTGCAGACACCAGACTGAGTTATGGTGATGCAGAGGAGACAGGCAGCCACATAGACATAAAATGACAATTTTGTTTCATGTCCATGCAGTGATGCTTTGTTAGAGCTATGTGACTGTCATGAACATACGAACCGAGACCTGAATGAGCAAATGACTAAGACAGGACCATGATAATAACAACATGACACCCTACTGGGGAAATAGAGGAGAAATTTTCTGAACTTTAATAGGACACAGGACTTTCTTACTTCAAAGGATCTCTCTCATTTTAAAATCAACTGTCCTATTTTAATGCCATACTGAAACTAGAAGTAAAAATAACCAATATTCCTCTGAGCCTTCAGGAAACAATCCAAGGAATTACAAAAGCAATACTCAACACTCCTCTTGACTTTCACACAAACAATATTAAGAGACTATTTTAGTCAGGAAAATGTTTAGACTTGTTAGGAGTGGGAAAAGGTGTATTGTGCCCATTGTTAAAACATTGTGAGCCATTCACTGTCCTACCCAGTGTCTGGAATTAATACTTGTTGATCGGTTGAAAAGGAATCCTTCTAGGAAGACTTCCCATTGTTTTTAGTACATTGACAACATACAATTCTGCTGAGTTCAGGTGGATGTGCACTTAAACATTACCAGTACAGTCAGCTAGCTATAAAGACTGGGCCAACAGTCACTCCTTTGTAGCAGTGAAGAGGAACTAGTTACAGGACAGTAGAAAAAGGTTTTATGATGAATCCATCACGCTGTCGTTCTTTAACATTTGCATCTGGTAACTCAAAAAGATGATCCATTAAGCAGTCAAAATTACTAGATCTAGAGAAGCATTTGTGAACAACAGGATTTGTTTGTTATTGTTCTTATGTGTCAGATTATTAATTTGGTCATCAAAATTGTTTTATACAACATAAGGATAAGTCTAACAGTTATGAAAATTGGAAAGTCTCTAATAAACAAACCCAGACTTTAGGACTACATTGAGGTGCCTGAAGGAATCATATTAAGGTACATTAGGCAAGATTTTGCTCTGTTACACACAAGCAATCCCTCTGACTTAATGAAGCTGCACAAGTGTAACGGAGAACAGAATTTAAGACATTCTGAACAACATAATATGCTCATTATGGCTAGCCTGGCTGCCAGATTTCCGGACTCATCATGTCTGTGGAAGCTGAAAACCTTCCAAGTAAGTATACCTGACTTGAAAAATTAGAATCTCATCTCAGATGAAGACCAAACTGGGATATTATTGACTAAAGAATAGAAATCCTTGACAATACCACAGAACTGAATGAATCTCTGCATTTTCTTATGCTGCTTGTACATAGCTTAAAAAATTCATGACTGGATTGAGGACTTACTGCGCTCTACATCTGCTGAAGACTATGAGTGGTTTTTCCAGCATGACCTGGATCACTTAACTAAAGACCAGCTATTAAACGCTGGGAAATACAACAGGAATAAAACTAAATGGCCAGACTTCCAGGGCTTGCCTACACATGAAACACTAGAGCAGCACAGAGGCAGTACTACAACTGTACTACTGTAGTGCTTCAGCATAGATACCACCTGTGCTGATGGGCGGGGGCTCCTCCGTTGGCACAGGTAATCCACCTCCCCAACAGGCAGTAGCTAGGTCGATGGAAGAACGTTGCTGTCTACACTGGGGGCGAGGTCGGCTTAACTACATCCGCTCAGGGGTATGGATTTTTCACACCCTGAGCAATTTAGCTGGGTAAACCTAACATTTTAGCATAAACCAGGCCTTAGAGAAATACAATGAATTCTGCTGCTCTGAATATCTCAGCGCAGTGTTACTGTATAGAATCTTAAGAAGAATTATTCTGTCTACCTAGCTACTGCCCGTCCAGGAAGTGGATTAACTACAGCGACAGGAGAACCCCTCCCATCAGCGTAAGTAGTATCCACACTGAAGCAGTACAGTGGAGCAGCTGCACCACGGCCCCTGTGGCACTGTAGCATTTCAAGTGTAAACATACTCTTAGCTATTCTCTGACTATGTAGGAACCACAAAAGTGTAAATTAAGTGTGCAATAGTGGTGCTGTCTTGCAGTGAAAAAGGCACTATATTTTAATCTGCATGGAAATGCAAACTGAACATTGAAACATAAAAATAATAAACTTCTCATATAGAAACAGTGTGAACACGAGATATTTAAGGCATTAGAAGACCAAGTCCTTGATTAGGCAAGTGGAAAGTTGTGATTATTTGTGACTGACTTACTAAGAATTGCAAACATCCTACAATATTTGTTACCCCATCTCATTTGTTTGTCTCATGCACCTGTTAAGCTTTGTCTTTTAGACTGAAAGCTCCTTAGGATGGGTACTATCTCGTACAGTTGTACAGCACCTAGCACAATGAAATCCAACCAGTAATGATGATCTGCACGACACACGATGGGAGAGTAAGGTTTCACTTCATGGTTTCTCATGTCAATACAGTAACATGATAGTGAAGCTTACAGAAAAACTGCAGTGCAACATGTACAAGATCTCTCTGATCACTACATTTGATTACCTAGATGATTTAAGATTTACATCCCCCTCTCTGAAATAAAAGCCAAAGAAGAGGTGCAGAGGGCCCAAGAAACTCTGAGGCACTATTTTTATAACAACTGGTCCCCCCAGGTGTTTGGGTGGCCAAAGAAAAGGCAGAAGGAATACCCTCCACTGAAAGAGAGTAAAACATTGGTGGGGCTAGATCCCTTTAACTTTTTTCCATTCCCCCCAGTTGCATCTATGCCTCCAACGACTGTGCAGGTCTCAGAATTAGGCCCCTGCCCTCAAGAGCACAAGGTATATCAAGAGCTATATCACCATTTTTACTTCTGTCCATGCCCCCACTCATATTCAGGTCTAGGGATTGTTAGCTTGAGTTCCCAGCTGACCTTAACTGCTTCAGCTGCTCTCAAACCAAGCTCTGTGTTTTAGGCACAATAGAGCATGAAATACACCTGGAAATAAATACATGAAGTAGTTATTCCACATTACTCTAGTTAATTACATTTGTTTGTTTAACTTGAAATACCAGGCCCTGTAACAGATGTAATTTGAGCCCTCAGTCATGCACCCAGTCCCATCAAAACCAATGGTGGCGTTATTATTGTGTACTGTTTGCTTAACACCACTAGAGTACTCAGATTTGTACAAAATGAAGAAATGAAGATGGTCGCTACTCCAAAATGATTGCTATAAACATATGTCTCCTGTTCACTCACCTCCTTACATCACAGGAAGTGAAGCCAATCAGTAATTAGCCAGTATTCCAATTTCAAAAATACCTTGTAAAAGCTCGGTTTACCTTTGTGCTAGTAACTGAAGACTCCTGAAGACAGAGAAACTTTCATCATGTATAAATGACTAATAATTACAGCAAAACAAATGGAGAACTTCAAAGCGGGGGTCGGGGGGAATGGAGGGAAATTCCAACTTATTAGGACATAATTATCTTCTATAGGACATAAATACCGTATTTTAGCAGATAAACAGAGTGCTTTTATACTGAGTTATGTTTGTTTTATGACGTATCATCAAGATTTTGTGTTCCTCATTGAAGAGATGATAGATTTTACCATTTTCTTCTAATTATTTTTCTAAATATGGTTCATTATAGGGAAAGGGAGATTTTATAACCTCAGAACAGGCTACATTCCACTGAGCAATACCACTCCAACAGGGGAAAGCCATCTTTTAAGTTTATTCAAATATTCAACAATGTCTCATATTAATATGATACTGCACTGAATCAATATCATGATGGCATTTCTGTAGGGCCAGTATTCCTCCACTTTCAACCTGTGTAATTTTCCATGCATACACATACCAGTGGGCAAATTTTTATTCTATTTATTAAAATTTACTAATTTTGCATTCAAGGGAAGAGAGGGAAGAGCATCTTTGCCAGCAGGCTGGCTAACCTAGTGAGGAGGGCTTTAAACTAGGTTCACCGGGGGAAGGAGACCAAAGCCCTGAGGTAAGTGGGAAAGCGGGATACCGGGAGGAAGCACAGGCAGGAATGTCTGTGAGGGGAGGGCTCCTGCCTCATACTGGCAATGAGGGGCGATCAACAGGTTATCTCAAGTGCTTATATACAAATGCACAAAGCCTTGGAAACAAGCAGGGAGAACTGGAGGTCCTGGTGATGTCAAGGAACTATGACGTGATCGGAATAACAGAGACTTGGTGGGATAACTCATATGACTGGAGTACTGTCATGGATGGTTATAAACTGTTCAGGAAGGACAGGCAGGGCAGAAAAGGTGGGGGAGTAGCACTGTATGTAAGGGAGCAGTATGACTGCTCAGAGCTCCGGTACGAAACTGCAGAAAAACCTGAGTGTCTCTGGATTAAGTTTAGAAGTGTGTGCAACAAGAGTGATGTAGTGGTGGGAGTCTGCTATAGACCACCGGACCAGGGGGATGAGGTGGATGAGGCTTTCTTCCGGCAGCTCACGGAAGCTACTAGATCGCATGCCCTGATTCTCATGGGTGACTTTAATTTTCCTGATATCTGCTGGGAGAGCAATACAGCGGTGCATAGACAATCCAGGAAGTTTTTGGAAAGCGTAGGGGACAATTTCCTGGCGCAAGTGCTAGAGGAGCCAACTAGGGGGGGTGCTTTTCTTGACCTGCTGCTCACAAACCGGGTAGAATTAGTGGGGGAAGCAAAAGTGGATGGGAATCTGGGAGGCAGTGACCATGAGTTGGTTGAGTTCAGGATCCTGACGCAGGGAACAAAGGTAAGCAGCAGGATACGGACCCTGGACTTCAGGAAAGCAGACTTCGACTCCCTCAGGGAACGGGTGGCCAGGATCCCCTGGGGGACTAACTTGAAGGGGAAAGGAGTCCAGGAGAGCTGGCTGTATTTCAAGGAATCCCTGTTGAGGTTACAGGGACAAACCATCCCGATGAGTCGAAAGAATAGTAAATATGGCAGGCGACCAACTTGGCTTAATGGTGAAATCCTAGCGGATCTTAAACATAAAAAAGAAGCTTACAAGAAGTGGAAGGTTGGACATATGACCAGGGAAGAGTATAAAAATATTGCTCGGGCATGTAGGAATGTTATCAGGAGGGCCAAATCGCACCTGGAGCTGCAGCTAGCCAGAGATGTCAAGAGTAACAAGAAGGGTTTCTTCAGGTATGTTGGCAACAAGAAGAAAGCCAAGGAATGTGTGGGCCCCTTACTGAATGAGGGAGGCAACCTAGTGACAGAGGATGTGGAAAAAGCTAATGTACTCAATGCTTTTTTTGCCTCTGTTTTCACTAACAAGGTCAGCTCCCAGACTGCTGCGCTGGGCATCACAAAATGCGGAAGAGATGGCCAGCCCTCTGTGGAGATAGAGGCGGTTAGGGACTATTTAGAAAAGCTGGACGTGCACAAGTCCATGGGGCCGGACGAGTTGCATCCGAGAGTGCTGAAGGAATTGGCGGCTGTGATTGCAGAGCCACTGGCCATTATCTTTGAAAACTCGTGGCGAACCGGGGAAGTCCCGGATGACTGGAAAAAGGCTAATGTAGTGCCAATCTTTAAAAAAGGGAAGAAGGAAGATCCTGGGAACTACAGGCCAGTCAGCCTCACCTCAGTCCCTGGAAAAATCATGGAGCAGGTCCTCAAAGAATCAATCCTGAAGCACTTGCATGAGAGGAAAGTGATCAGGAACAGCCAGCATGGATTCACCAAGGGAAGGTCATGCCTGACTAATCTAATCGCCTTTTATGATGAGATTACTGGTTCTGTGGATGAAGGGAAAGCAGTGGATGTATTGTTTCTTGACTTTAGCAAAGCTTTTGACACGGTCTCCCATAGTATTCTTGTCAGCAAGTTAAGGAAGTATGGGCTGGATGAATGCACTATAAGGTGGGTAGAAAGCTGGCTAAATTGTCGGGCTCAACGGGTAGTGATCAATGGCTCCATGTCTAGTTGGCAGCCGGTATCAAGTGGAGTGCCCCAAGGGTCGGTCCTGGGGCCGGTTTTATTCAATATCTTCATAAATGATCTGGAGGATGGTGTGGATTGCACTCTCAGCAAATTTGCGGATGATACTAAACTGGGAGGAGTGGTAGATACGCTGGAGGGGAGGGATAGGATACAGAAGGACCTAGACCAATTGGAAGATTGGGCCAAAAGGAATCTGATGAGGTTCAATAAGGATAAGTGCAGGGTCCTGCACTTAGGACGGAAGAACCCAATGCACAGCTACAGACTAGGGACCGAATGGCTAGGCAGCAGTTCTGCGGAAAAGGACCTAGGGGTGACAGTGGACGAGAAGCTGGATATGAGTCAGCAGTGTGCCCTTGTTGCCAAGAAGGCCAATGGCATTTTGGGATGTATAAGTAGGGGCATAGCGAGCAGATCGAGAGACGTGATCGTTCCCCTCTATTCGACATTGGTGAGGCCTCATCTGGAGTACTGTGTCCAGTTTTGGGCCCCACACTTCAAGAAGGATGTGGATAAATTGGAGAGAGTCCAGCGAAGGGCAACAAAAATGATTAGGGGACTGGAACACATGAGTTATGAGGAGAGGCTGAGGGAGCTGGGATTGTTTAGCCTGCAGAAGAGAAGAATGAGGGGGGATTTGATAGCTGCTTTCAACTACCTGAAAGGGGGTTCCAAAGAGGATGGCTCTAGACTGTTCTCAATGGTAGCAGATGACAGAACGAGGAGTAATGGTCTGAAGTTGCAGTGGGGGAGGTTTAGATTGGATATTAGGAAAAACTTTTTCACTAAGAGGGTGGTGAAACACTGGAATGCGTTACCTAGGGAGGTGGTAGAATCTCCTTCCTTAGAGGTTTTTAAGGTCAGGCTTGACAAAGCCCTGGCTGGGATGATTTAACTGGGAACTGGTCCTGCTTTGAGCAGGGGGTTGGACTAGATGACCTTCTGGGGTCCCTTCCAACCCTGATATTCTATGATTCTAAGTAAACAAGCAATGTTAGTATTGAAAAAAACCCTGCATTATTTAAATAATAAATATATGTGAATTTTTTTATAGTTTTAAGCAGTAAATTATATTTTGTAACATTTTAAAATAAAATATTATGGAATATGAATAGCTATAAGTCAAACATGTAAAATGGCTGAAATCTTATTTTATATAAGACAAAAACCGGGACAGGGACCATCTTTGTGTTTTGTGTTTGTACAGCGCCATGCACAATACACTCATGGTTCATGATTAGGGCTCACAGGCACTATGGTAATACAAATAATCAATAATAATGATAACGTTTAAATTTTTTTACCCCCCACGGCGATGGATATCAGACTGACAGGGGCTAAACTACTCAGTAAAATATTTCTAAGATTATTTCTGATAATGAATTATTTGTTGGTAATATTTTCCACCTGGTCCTCTGAGCGGGGGAGGGAGGGAAACAAACTCTGGCCAATGACCACCATATGTTAGTTCAGTGGTTCCCAAACTGTGCGGCGAACCACCATACGGGGGCACAGAAGAACGTTCAGGGGGATGCAGTGGGGCCTGGGCCAGCCCGCCCTGGGGGGCAAGGAGGGAGCGCCACCTGGCCCGGCTCTGCCCCCAGCTCCACTCTGGTTCCGGCTCTGACCTCAATCCTGCCCCAAGTTGAGACCCCAGTTTCAGCTCCTGACCCCAACCATGACCCGGTCCTGGCCCTGGCCTCGGCCCCCAACCACAGCCCGGCTCCCAACCGCAACCACAGCTCCCATCTTTCGGCCCCAGATGCAGCTATTGTCCCAGTCTTGGCCCCCAATCTTGCTCCCAGATCCCAGTGGGTGCGGACAGATTACATTACAGTAAGGGGGGACATGGCTTAAAAACTTTGGGGACCACTATGTTAGTTGTATTAATTTCAGTGGAAAAAACGTATTATAATGCAATGTGGGCATAAAGGTCCTAATGTAGCATCAACTTGATCATGCTGCACATACTGTATTTTTATTGTATCTGTTTAACAATAAACAGAATATATATATAGAATATATTATAATATAAAGAATATATTAATATTCACACTGAATAGCAAACTAAAAATATTACAGGTTTCAGAGTAACAGCCGTGTTAGTCTGTATTCGCAAAAAGAAAAGGAGTACTTGTGGCACCTCAGAGGCTCAAATAAATTGGTTAGTCTCTAAGGTGCCACAAGTACTCCTTTTTTTAAAAAATATTACGGGGATACCACAGCAGAGCCATATTTAAAGAAGCATTGAGGTTTGCCGTTTAAAGCAGGGATTAAACGTCTTTATTATGTGTGCCTGTTACCATGCAACTTCTCTAAACTTACAGCACTTACTCTGCTGAATGAATTTTATAACTGAGCTAAAATGAATTTAAAATGGACCCTTAACTTTTTCTGGTTTGGTGTGTGACTTTGTGGCTCCCTCTAGCAAATGAATTTCTATATTTGATATGTGAAACTAGTCTTATTTCTAAAAGAGAGAAAAATCTAAGACATGAACTACTTTACATTTTAACATTAATTTTTATGTACTAATACTTCTTAATCATTATGTACACCAAGATGATCATTATGAATATTTCTCAACAAACATTACAATTATTAAATATGTATGTATCAAAAGGATGTTCCAGATTCCAAGCTGTCATTATTAAAAAATAATTGTTTCTAGTCTTCATGGTTTTGAAGAAAATCTCAAAAACATGAACCAAATATAAATGAATACTGTGTTATCTCTCTGAGCCTGCAACGAGTCTGAAGCAATAAAGTTGGAGAAGTGTGAACAGCCCCATTCATCTCAATGGTGTGGTTAACTATGGAGACTGAATGTGACTATTCAAATATCAACACTGTTAACTATAGGTTTCAGAGTAACAGCCGTGTTAGTCTGTATTCGCAAAAAGAAAAGGAGTACTTGTGGCACCTTAGAGACTAACCAATTTATTAGAGCATAAGCTTTCGTGAGCTACAGCTCACTTCATCAGATGCATATCGTGGAAACTGCAGCAGACTTTATATATACACAGAGAATATGAACCAATACCTCCTCCCACCCCACTGTCCTGCTGGTAATAGCTTATCTAAAGTGATCATCAGGTGGGCCATTTCCAGCACAAATCCAGGTTTTCTCACCCTCCACCCCCCCACACAAATTCACTCTCCTGCTGGTGATAGCCCTGGTGATGGGTGATAGCCCATCACCAGCAGGAGAGTGAATTTGTGTGGGGGGGTGGAGGGTGAGAAAACCTGGATTTGTGCTGGAAATGGCCCACCTGATGATCACTTTAGATAAGCTATTACCAGCAGGACAGTGGGGTGGGAGGAGGTATTGGTTCATATTCTCTCTGTATATATAAAGTCTGCTGCAGTTTCCACGATATGCATCTGATGAAGTGAGCTGTAGCTCACGAAAGCTTATGCTCTAATAAATTGGTTAGTCTCTAAGGTGCCACAAGTACTCCTTTTCTTTTTACTGTTAACTATGTTACTGTTGATCATTTTGGCACAAACCTCCAGCTATGACAAGTGGCTTTGAAATACAAAAAGTGCATCGACAATTGCACTTAATGTAGCAATCAAATCTTTGTGTGAATAAAATATATCCTTTCCGTATGTATATCCCCTACACTATAAATACAGAGTGAATATGCAAAGAAATTAAATAATTAGTTTATGACTTAAGCATTTAAAAAATACCTTTTACATTTTCATCTGTTCATCTATTTATTTGACAAGCTTACACGTTTTTTTCCCAGAGATTTCCAGCAAAGAAATTTCTGAACAGATAAAAACACAAATTATTCCAAATTCTAAAACATGGGTTAATTAAGTTTGTTAATGTGCAAGTTTTTGTTTAATAAACTGTTAGTCATAATCACTTCTATTTATACTGTAATGTTTATTATAGAAAACATTTTTCATCAAATTAATTGGTCATAAAACTTCCAACACTGTCTCACAGCCCGTTTCAGAGTTTACTGGTTGAGCTAATAGTTTATCATTTGGACCTTAGGAAAGGGACTGATCTCTGGCAGACTTCCTCTGATCTCTAGGCGAACCCCACATCCTGTGCACCTCTTAAGGGAGGTCTCTGGTCCACTGTCCCTGGCATGGTACCCCCTCAGTGCAATGCTCCCCCTAACAGTGCTGCCCCTCTCCATTGCCCCATCCTTTGTAATCTGTGGATCTGACCCAAAAGCCACAGATGGCAAAGAAAAGACTTTCCAAGTGGGGGGCTTGGAGCAGGCCCTATAAGCACATTCCATTTAGACATATGCATTTTCGTCCATATGGATCTGTATAGGTATAATTTTCGAAAAGATAAAACTTTAGAAATCTAAAACGTCTGCTGAAAGAAAATGCATGGGGCAGTGGACAAAAGATGTTCCCCTAAAAGAGATGGAGACTAGCTAAGGGTTTTAGGAGTGAAGCTGGCCAAAGAACAGGGCTAAGGAAGCTTGGGAGCCACAAACAGTCATATTTGTTCTATTTAAAGCTTTACACTCACAGTGGAAGAAAATGTCCTAAATGATGTTCCAGCTTTCTCTGCCTGGCCTCAAAGGTTTTCAGCCAGCCAGGCTGCTGGAGCTTCCCAAGAAGTTTTGAATAAAAGATGAAGGAAGCTGGAGCACTGGTTTAAGCATTTTCCAGGGGCACAAAGTTTCAAATAGAGGAAGTATGTTTATTTGACAGCCTCCCCAGCAAGGCAGCCATTCCCACTCCCCACCACCTCAGCCCTGGCTCTCAGTCCCGCTGTTAAAATAGGTTAATTTAAGATTTATTTATTTTTAAAAAAACAAACCACACACCCTGGAAATTCCTAGACAAAATATTTCTAGTGAATGTTATTTAGACATTTAATATTCAGCTGTTCAAAGTGCACAAGCAAAACAGGTAATTTTTAAAAGAAAAACAGGAATTATTTAATAACAAACAAACTTATCCTCAAAGTATCATTAAAACTTTAGTGCTTTAGAATACGAAATGCCCCCTCTTCCCTCCTCCTCCATTTTAAATAAATATTTGCTGATGCTAAAAAGACATAGATATTACATTTTGTTTGTTTTTTGCTTCTACGCTATTTCACTCTGTTTTTTAACTACTTGGTATAACATAAGCTCCTACTGATGCACTGAGTAAGCATACTACTGAATTTCCCTTGGTGCCAAGAAGAGAGTTTTGTCACTGACTTTCATGGAGTAGGAGCAGGCTCTGGACCTAAGAACTCAGGAAATACTTCAGTTTCGTCTACATCAACTTCCACAATGGATACACTAGGAATACACTACTACAACGGATAATATCGCAGTAATCAGCAGGAACTTCAGAAAGACTATTTATTCTATAAATTCCTAACCACCCAAATAACTGTAATTCCTGTTGACCGACAGTGTGTCATTCAGGTTTTCTCCGAAGGTCAAACAGCTAAGAACTTTGCCGTAATGTAAGTCTCAGCTGAGAGTTTAGACCTGATCCAGCAAAGTACGTTGACACATGCACAATTTAAGTTCATAAGTAATCCCATTAACTACAATGGTTCTACTATGTAGCATTTAATTCTTCTTCTTCTTCTTCTTCTATACTCTTCATAAATACTGCAGAAGTAGCACTTTAACCTTTATTAATTGTCTGGTAAATAACAAGATAAAGTAACTAAATCAAAAAACTGATAAAGATGGGCCTACTAGGAGGGGAATGACAAGAAGAAGAAGCAATCTTATGTTCTTTTAAACATACAATTTCTAGAAAGGAAATTGGATCGAGAGATAGATTCTCTCTTTTTATATTTGCCTGGATGGGTATTCACAAATTGAAGCTTACATATGGTATTTCCCATCTGTTTACATTATAGTAAGTCTTTGAGGCAGGGACCATCTTTTTGTTCTGTTTGTACAGCACCTAGCCATACCAGGTCCTGGTCCATGACTGGGGCTTCTAGGCACTACCACAATACAAACAATAAGTAATAATAATAGTTCAAAATAAGGAGTGACTCATCATAACATGGGGAGGGATAGCTCAGTGGTTTGAGCATTGGCCAGCTAACCCAGGGCTATGAGTTCAATCCTTGATGGGGTCATTAAGGGATCTGGGGCAAAAGGTGGGGATTGGCCCTGCTTTGAGCAGGTGGTTGGACGAGATGACCTCCTGAGGTCCCTTCCAATCCTGATATTCTATGATAACATGTTGCACTCAAAGAATACTGATTTACATCTAGCACTGTTGGTTGTCTTGAGTATTATTTAAGGGGTAGAAGATAGTTGGATGTGCAATCAGGGACCCTCTTTTCCCTCCCAGAAACACAAATATAAAAGAGATGTGTCCAAACAAGACATTTTAAAACAAAGATATGGGATTTCGTCTAACTGCAAATGTGACACATTAAATCCTTCTCTCTACCAGAGTCAGAGGCTTTCTCCATTTGAGTAAGAATGTCAACAATTTCAGCTTGATACAGAACTGACTCAGTGGATGGCCTAACATATAAATCATGGGTATAATAGATAAGATAAACACATACCAGTGTAGTCCTCGTAACATTCACAAGTGTAGCCTCCTTCTCGGCTCCGACAAAGCCCATTATTGCCACAAGGATTGGAGTAGCAGAGATCAATCTCTGTTTCACAATAGTCGCCTGTAAACCCAGGGGGACACCGGCACCTCAGACCATTGATGGGATGGATGGGTCGGAACAAAACGGTGTTTGAACTAATAAATGGAGCAGAGCTGTCAAACTTCAACACCGAGACACACTTCATATAGTTCTCGCAAGGCTCTCGCAAACAGATATTGTCATCGAAAGGCAGGACCCGCTGCATAGAGATCATAGTCAGTAGTGTCCTGTTGAGGTAGATCTGTTCTTGGAGGTCCTCGGAGGGGAAGAACTTATTTCTAATGCCACCAGGAAGTAAAGCGGAGAATGTCACGTTCAGGATATTGGAGCTGACGTCTGTATCGTTTTGAATGTTGAAGACGAAGATGCCATCCTTGGTAGTAGACAGCACCGTCGCCACACCCTCCACAAAGAGAGAGAGCAGCGGGGAGAGGAACTTCTCCTGGGACATGTTTTCCAGCCGCACGGTGATACTGTTGGTCAGCATGTCATCGGTAATGATAGTCACCCTCAGGGTGCAGACTGCTGTGACACTGTGAACACCATCTATTGACATGGGGGAGGGGGGTGGAGAAGAGAGAGAGACAGAGAGATCAGAATTATTTCAAACAACATCCTCTGAAGTGCTTTGGCATACAGACCTGGCTACTCAGGCATTCTCCAGTAAACACAACTGAGATGTGAGACATTCCAGCCTGCTGGGACGTGAGAGAGAGACAGAAAGTGCTTTGGCTTCTGCACTGGAAAGAACCTAAAGCTTGGAAGTAAAGTACAAGGGACATCCAGGTATGCACTGCCTAGACTGTTCCACTCAAGCAACTGCAAACTGCTAGCAAGACAAATAGCTGTGAGAGGGTTAAGGGCAAGAAACTTCTTCTGATAGGAACTGAACATATCTTACACAAGTCACTGCTAGCCTACAACTAATGCTATGAAGCTGTCACTTTCTGCAGCACAACACCAAAATTATCTTCTCCCGCAGCGGTCTCAGACTTAAAGTACCAAAACTATGCAGAGTGAGAGAAAGGATTATCAGGACTTTAGATAAAAGTCATCATAGGGAATAAGAGCTAACTACATTTGATTTCCTTCAGGAACCTTATATGAAAGTTGGAGATGGAGCCAAATGAAGCCAATCTCTAATGAAAGCAGGCATTTTTACACTGCTCCATTAGGTCTTTGACATATCCACGTTTTTTTGCTACAAAACATTTCAATGCACATATGGCAGTGATATCTGATACCAGAGAGTGATGGATGCCAGTACAACCCCCAGTACAGAGTTACTTGTATTAATGCAATGTCTTTGCAAACATTACAGTCTCAATTCATTATGAAATATAATTATTGATCCTGGGCAATGTGATGGGTTCTATATACATTATGTATACTGTATACATAAATGAACATGGAAATTGCAATGAGCACCTACATCAGAGAGATCAAACCCTCGTGTTTGGTTCTGTCTCCTGGCTGAACTTAAGGACTTTGTCATTTTTTCACAAATATATAATATTTTATTTAGAAAGTACGGATCACAGAGTATAAAATATTAAATTATTTTTACTATAGTAGGGCCTAGAGGCCCCAGTTGAGATTGTGGCCTCATAGTGCTAGGCGCTGTACAAACACATAGTAAGAAACAGTCCCTTCTCCAAATATTGTACAATCTAAATACAGTACAACCTCAGATTTATGAACACCAGAGTTAAAAAACTGACCAGTCAACCACACACCTCATTTGAAACCCATCAGGCAGCAGCAGACACACACACACAAGTACAGTACAAAGAAAAGGAGTATTTGTGGCACCTTAGAGACTAACCAATTTATTTGAGCATAAGCTTTCGTGAGCTACAGCTCACTTCATCGGATACACAGTACAGTACTGTGTTAAACATAAACTATTAAAAAAATAAAGGGAAACCAGCATTTTTCTTCTTCATAGTAAAGTTTCAAAGCTGTATTAAGTCATTGTTCAGTTGTAAACTTTTGAAAGAACAAACCATAATGTTGTGTTAAGAATTATGAACATTTCAGAGTTTTGAACCACTTCCATTCCCAAGGTGTTCATAATTCTGAGGTTCTACTGTAGACGAGGTGGACAAAGCAGGGGAGGGGAAACAGAGGCACAGAGAGATAAAGCGAGTTGGATGGTCACGTCAGTAGTGGAGTTGGAATAAAACCCAGCTCTCTAGACTCCCAGTCCAATAGCACATCCACTAACCCAAACTGCCTGTCACAGAGTCGTTTCTAATGTCTAACGCTGAATAGTCACCTACTATATACATCTACTCCAGCTAAACTGAGATACACACATTGGGTGTGATTTTGCATCTCTTCAGTGTAAATCAGCAGTAATTGCATTTGAATCAATATAAAAGCAGTGTGAGATCAGAATCGGGTCCCACCAGTTCATAAAAGGCTTTTTTTTTCCTTTTCTTTTTTCGGTTGTTGGGTTTTTTGTTTGTTTTTTAATGGGGTGATAAGCAGAGAATCATCTCGTGCCAGGTGAAGTTGTGTCCATGTTCAGCATAACCACCTAGAAAAATTGAAAAAATCAGACCAGCACCTATTATCTAGTAACATTGTTGAGTATGTAATGATGCAATCTGGATGTAAAGTTAGAAGATTTATTTTCCAGTAGTCCAGGTGGGTCTAAACGAAGCTTTTTCCCCCTACCCAGGAATGTCTATAAAACCTCAGCTGCTAATTGTTTTTCTTTCATTATAAAGCCACTGCAAAACAAATAAAATATTTTCTCATGGGTGCTACTTTACTACTTAATGGCTAAAAACAAACAGTGGTGGAGTTGTAGCAAGTGGTCATTATTTTGGGTGATCTTTTTGTAGGACCCATCACACCAGCTGATTTTTTTAGCTTTAATTTCCCCCAAGATGGATATTCCACACAACATTTCCATCTCCTCCTCCTCAAGCTGCTCCAGACAGACTGTCCTGTTTCCATTTCCACAGAAAAGGCAAAACTGCCTTGCATGATCTTCAAAGCTTTTCAATAGTCAAAACCCTAATTATAAACTTTTACAAGTGCATAGTCTGCAGGTTCCCAACCAACGGAAATATAGGATGCAAATTAGTACAATTAATGAACTTTTTTCGTAAATGACAGAATCAGACTAGCTTACCCATTTCTGTCAACTACATAGTCTATTTCACAAAAGAACAGCAGCAAAACTAACTATTCATGCATGTTTCTACAGCTATTGTCATTTTGATTGGCTTGTCCAAAGGGTGTCTGGTCTATTTTGTTATATGTTGCACAATGTATTACACAAGTTCCCTCATAACATGGAGGAAAAAGGGTACCAGACAAAGGGCCTTTTTCTTAACAAAACACTGATGTATAGTCCATGGTATGTATAGTAAGAAGACAAAATACTATCTGCTGTCTGACAACCCACTGGAGTCCACAAACTGTCATAATCAATATCAACTGCCACACTATACAAGAGCGTCCCAGCATTCACAGCAACTATTCTGACACAGTTAATAAATCACTATAAAAAGCCCAGTGTCAGACACCGCATAGCTTTGTTATTCTGAAGAGAGCACAAAAGAAAACCAGACATATGCATATAGTTTCAGATACTTTGAAATTACATATAATGTTTTAAAAACAAATATAACCTTGTGCAACTCCGTTGCAAAAAGATTAATAAACAAAAGGCAGTAAAAAGTATTTTAAAATGTATTTTGTAGAAAATAACACAACTAGTATTTTCAGAAAAACTGGCCTTTTAATCTTACTATGGGCCATATCATACCATCAAGTTTGAAAAGAGAAAATCCCATTGGATGATTTATTCCATTCACTGGAGAGTTCTGTTTAAAAACTGATGTCACTTTTTGTGACTAGTATCTATTCCAAAGCACAGTGGAATTAATGCGAATTTTCTCCTTAATTTCAATAGAAGTTGAATTAAGTCCTATTTAATAATAATTAAGATTGTGAGTTTTTCACGGAGGTCACGGAAGTCACAGATTCCGTGATTTTCCGGAACCTCTGTGACTTCTGAAGTGGCTGGTGCAGCTGACCCCAGGACTGCCCGAGCAGGTCCGGGAGAAGCAGCAGCGATGGGGCCCCGGGCCGCCCCCTTGCCCAGAGCAGCAGTGGTGGCAGTAGGGGGACCCCAGGCCGCCCCCTCCCCAGCAGTAGCAGCAGCGGGGCCCCGAGTACCCTCCCCCAGGATCAGCAGCATCCCCAGAAGCACCCCCACTCCCCCAGGATCAGCAGCATCCCCGGAAGCACCCCCACTCCCCCAGGATCAGCAGCATCCCCGGAAGTGCCCTGCCCCACCCCCGACCCCCAGCACCTAAGATTTAGTCATGGGTATTTTTAGTAAAAGTCATAGACAGGTCACCATCCTGTGACTTTCTGGTTATTGCTTGTGCCCTGTCCATGACTTTTACTAAAAATACCCGTGACTAAATCATATCCTTAATAATAATATTTGCAAAATGCTTTGAAAGACATTGTGAAAGTGCCAACTATTATTGTTGTTGTTGTTGTTACAAACTACAATGAAATCATTTTATAAAAGTAATAGCATTTCATGAAATGCAGTTATATTATACATCTACACATCTTAACTGTCTTTGTCCTGCAGGACATGCCTAATATGTACAAAGGTCTGGCATACATGCAGAAGTCCTGTGCTATTGCATAATAGCGGTGCTTCTTACGAATGCTATAATGTAAATCTAATTTTTCATGGGGGGATTACACTACATTATAAATACCTATGCCAGGTTTTGGCTTGAATAAAACTTCTCAGAACAAGGAAAACTAATAAGATATTCAATAAAATCAAACATTTTAATACAATTTTAATAAAATATCTTGACCCGTATTTTCTGTCACCCTTTTTCTTCTTTTGACCGTTCAGAATGTGGCATGGTTTTAACATTTCAGATGATGTTTGGCTTTGTTTGCTGTCAGTCACTTTGGGATAGCCCAGTTCCTTGCACCGACGTCAGAAGGCAATCGACCTGTAGTGTCCCTCTCAATCTTTTAACTTGCAGAGAAAGGATGGTCTAGTGGTTAGCATACTAAACTGGGCCATGGGAAACCATGGTTCAATTCCCTACTCTGCTACAGAATTCCTTTATGACCCTAGGCAAGCCACTTATTCTCTCTGTGCACAGTTCCTAGTCTGTAAAATGTAGATGATAATGCTGCCCTATCTTATGTGATGATGAATGCATTACAGACTGTACAGATACTACAATGATAGGGCCATATAAACACCTTACTTAGACAATCAAATATTGTCCTGAAGACTGCCAGAGCCAACTTTACCAAAGAGAGAAAGGCAAATATCTGTCTCATACATTTGACTGTGTTAATGAGAAGTGGAGAGAACCTGCAGAGTTGTGAACTGTTGTGTGACTGTGGGAAAAGAGGTGTGCAATTCAGCAGTAGTCTATCCACCACTGAATTTATTTCCCAACAATGCTTCTCTTTGCATTCATATTTCAAAAGAAAACTTCACAAGGTGGATCCCTTACAGTGCAGATTTATTTTGTAACACTGGCATCTGTGTTGAATGGGCCCAGTATTCTTAATTCTGCGCCAAACTAATGAGAAGATTTAATAGAAACCACACATCCCCACAAATTCCAGAAAAACAAGAAAAGGCAGGAAAGCTTACATATGCTCCCAGTCCTCTAAAACACACCCACTGCAGATAAGTTACTGAATGGTCATCACTATACGAATAGCTTTTCTTTATGAAAAGATGGATAGGATCCGAGGCTTTAATCTTAGCTTTCTATTGATGGGCAGTTCATGAACCACAGAATTTTATTATCTAGTAATATAAACACAGCAATGTTTAACTGAAAGGTGCACCTGGCTCTGGGAGTACCCGGCCAACAAGGTGTTTGTTTTTTTTAAAGAAGTATAACAAAAAATAAAATTATAAACACTTTTTTTGGTCTTATTAGCTATAAACTGTATTCAGGTCTGACCAATAATCAAAGCAACATATTTCATAGCAATGTCCCAGTGTCACAGGCTTCTTGCACAGATGCCCCAATCTTACATTCGTTCTACTTTCCCACTTAGGATGCAGCTGGAAACCTTTAATGGATGTCAGAGTTTACAACACAGCTGTGCAAACTCTGTGTCTCGTAATAAAACAAGGGTACCCCTTAGGTTCTGAAGCTGCAATTCAAATGGTCTCATTTGTGTCAGTGAACAAGGAGCAAACAGATTCCCCAAGGCAGTAGATGTGCCTTGGTGACATGTCTTCAAGTGAGTGACCTTCCACACACCAGTCCATTCAAAGATGGTTATATATACAGGACTTTCTTTACATTGTGTACAAGGCTACACCAAACAAAGCAGCAATCCCCTGAAGCAAGCAGTGGTCCATGGACTACAGTAGCACTCACAAGCCCCTTCCATGACCATGCTAGGCATACGACAAATATAGAGCTAGCGATAGTCCCAGCCCCAACGAATTTACAATCAAGGCAGACAGACTAAGAGTGGCAGGGAAAAGAGAGATGCCCAAAGTCACACTGCTGGTTAGTGGCTCAGTCGAGGTCTTCTAAATCCCAGCCCAGTGTCCTATCCACTACTAGACCGTATTCCCTCAATCAGAGACAATGCTAGCCAGACAGTGAAGATTATCTTTCCCATTTGCACCTTTCAAAAATCATTGACACACAGTTAAAATGCATAATATACTTGCCAAATACTACTTTTCCTTGTAAACAATTGTTGTGGTTACTACAGGGAGGTTCTATGATTACGAATGGGAGGTGAGAGTCCATGAGACAACCTCTCTATTAAGATGTCCTCAATATGGAAACATTTGAGAACCCCTGACGTAGAGGAAACATTCAAAGGAAGGTGAATTCTACAGAAAATGAGTTACTGGAAACTAAGTAAAATGTTTAATTAAAATGCCAGAAAACGTAATTAACAAAAAGAAAAAAATATTTTTAGGCATCCCTGTACATTAACATGGAAATCATACAACCTGAGCTTTAGGCCACAGCCCCTAAAACACCTTTTATGACGGACTGCAATGTTTCAAAAGGGAGGGTATCAGGGCAGCCAACTTCCTCTGTTAGCCAAAGGCTCTCAGGGATGTGAACGTATGCGCATGACCAGTCAGAGATTGGCCCATGTCCTGTAGTCTGAATGGATCAAAGTGTGAGTTTTTCTTTTGCTCTCAAAAAGGTTGATGTTACACAGTGCAATACATGAAATAAAAGGAGCACAGCAAGGACCTTAAAAAGATACCCCCTTATCTCCCTTTCAAAAACCTTAATTTGTTCCATATAAATGCAATATGATCCCTGGGAACAGCTTTAACTGATTCTGCTGTAGCCTACTAGTCTCCAAATCCGGGATCAGAAATAATGCTGAAAAGCAACACTCTTTACAGTAAGTTAACCAACATGACAAGTAAATGAAACTAGTGTTATTTTTCTTGTTCCTTCCTTCATTTAATGCCTGTCCAACAGGACAGATTGCAGTCTCAAAAGCTTTGTGTTTTTATAAGGAGCTATGGGCTGCCAAAAGAATTTTGTCGGGGGCTGGAAGGACTGTTATAATAATTTATTACTTGAGTAAGGCCACAGATGTTTACGGTACAAAAACAATGAGTCCATGTGCTGATCAATTTAGCATGCTAAAAATAGCAGGGCAGCCATGGTAGCATGGGAGGCAGCATGGGTTAGCTGTCCAAGTACAGTCCCATCTGAGACCCTAGATAAAAGTACAGGTGGTTAGCCTGAGCCGCCACCTAAGCCACCACAGCTACGCCGCTATTTTCAGTGTGTTTCCTTGACTGAAGCTAGCATGTACACGTCCACCTGATCTTGAAATTACACCTGTGGGCACACCCTAAGGGTCTAATCCAAAACCCACTGACGTCTATAGAAAGACTCCCATTGACTTCAACAGGCTTAACCTAAAAATGACTCTGTGCAAGCAGGCTCTTGCACTCATGCAGAGCCTCAGTGAAGTCAATGGGGCTCTAAGCGAGTTCAGAGGTCTCCCCAGGCAAAGCTTGTTTCAGGATCAGGGCCTATTAGTTAAGACAAGATAACAGTATTTGATAACAGAGGAGGGCTGATGGGGACAAGGGTGAAGACAATATGATTATGTAGTCACAAAGGATCCACAGGATTACTTCTAATCAATGGATCCTAAAAAAAGGATCACTTTACCGTTTTTAAACGTCAATGTCTAAAATCAGATATCTAAATCCATGTTTGGGCACCTCTACATTTTCAGCAGTGTTGAGCACCAGCAGTTCCCACTGACGTCAGTGGAGCTTATGGGTGCAAAACTTTAAGTGTAGACACCCACGTTTGAAAATGTTGGCCATGCTTGTAAGTCTCCTTGAAGAAATAAAATTTGAGAGGTGGAAACATGGCAGATAGTGTTAAGGTGGGAGTTTCCTGGCACATACGACAACATAAAGAAGACAAGGCACTTATGGAACAAGAGAAAAACAAAGCCATTCAGAGAAGTGGCTTGTGGTGAACATAGAGGTGCCAAACAAGACAATATGCTAAATGTAAGAAGGAGCTAAGTTGTAGGAAGCCTTGAAAGCAAGAACTAGGCGTTTGAATTAAATTGAGGAGTCAGCAGAGAGAAAGTGAACAGGGCTGTAGCATGTACCATAGTAGATAATTTTTGCAGTAAAGTTTTGGACCATCTGGTAGCCTCACAGTTCTCTTTGAACAGTTCCAGAGGATTAGCGGATCTAGGCGACAGTGTTACTTGGCAAAACCAGACTTGCCACATTTGTTTTGTCGCTATATCAGCTTGTACCTTTAAAGCAGCACATGTGTGATAAGCCTGAGGATAACAGTTATTTTTTCTGATGTGCATCAACAAAAAAAGTTCATTAAAAATACTATGACAAATAACTATTTTCTAGTTTCAGAGTGGTAGCTGTGTTTGTCTGTATCAGCAAAAACAATGAGACGAACAAATTTATTTGGGCATAAGCTTTTGAAGTGGGTTTTAGCCCACGAAAGCTTATGCCCAAATAAATTTGTTAGTCTCTAAGGCGCCACAAGGACTTCTCATTGTATTTTCTAGTTGGAATTTTCTGTGTATTTTTATCTATGTGGGATCTGTTTTAATGTCATTTAGGAAAGTAGCTTCAGGCTTCCTATACAGGAAGACTCCCTGGGATAGAGAGTTCATTATATATGAAAGGACATGGTCTTACCAAAGGCTTTTACCCAAATATTCAAGGATATCCTTTAGGTATCAGAGGTGCTTATGGTACAGGAGTTCAAAAGAGGACTTTGAAATGGGCCAATACACTTAAAATGCTCAAACATTTGGGGAGGAAAAGGAAAACACTGTGAGTGAAACCCTGGCTCTAATGAAGTCAGTGGGAGTTTTGCCATTGACTTCAATAGGCCATGATTTCACCTTGTGAAATGGAAAGCAGCTAAGTACTTTGTGAAAGACATTGTGTATTGAGTTTGAACTGAAGAAGGAGATAATGTCTTTATTGTATAAATCCTAACAAGGACTTTTAACGCCTAAGATCAACCAAAGAAAGAACCTGAGTTAATGCCTCCAAGGAGATAGTATCAAGACTGAGGACAGGAATTTTATCTCAATAACAGCAGCATGTTACTAACATGTAAGGTCTGCATCTACCAAACTTTTTGCTTTGTGACTACATCCCAGGGCCCTTACTAGCATGGCTTTCCACAAAGCATGACTCAATGAGAACAAAATTAAATGCTTTCCTTTTTCTGTATTTCTCTGTTTTCTTTAATAAACTGGGTGAGAGTCTCACCTCTATTCCAGCACCTTTACACGAGGTAAAAGGGCCAAAGCAGCATAAAGAGACTCTAAAAAGTCCAAGTTCCAGTTGCGGGAGAATTCCCCTGGCACAGAAATTGAGGAGCACCCCTTTGCAAGCCCTGGTGTAGGGGGCATGCTGGGGTGAGAGAGTCTTATTGGGGTAGGGCCACGACACACAGCACTGCAAAATCTCTGGGCAGTGCTGTTACCCACTGGCAGCTAGGGACAGACTACCATAAATTAGGCACATCTGCCAGGGATGTCTAAGTTACGCTGGGGTCTCTTCGAACCCCAAAGAAGTGCAGATCCGAAGCACAATACAGAATTCTAGCCATAGTTGTTCAGATTCTAGATTTAACTGTCACTTGAGGTACAAGTGCGGAGAATGTCCCCAAAGAAAGTTTTCAGAGTAGCAGCCGTGTTAGTCTGTATTCGCAAAAAGAAAAGGTGTACTTGTGGCACCTTAGAGACTAACCAATTTATTTGAGCATAAGCTTTCGTGAGCTACAGCTCACTTTACCAGATGCATTTCCCAGAGAAAGTGTCTGCCCTTGGAGGAGGAAAAGAAAATGTGGGATTAACTAGTCCAGTGGTTCTATCTGGGGACAGAGGGATGCCAGAACAGGACAGACTGACGTCTGTGCTGGCACAGAGTGAGCCATTTAGAGATCCTGGGATAAGGTTTCCTGTTGTTACAAATACTTTTTATTTTATTTCTGAGTCCAAAGAGAAGGAGAAAGTGAAAAATGGTGAAGTACAAATTAGGGGTTAATCCAAGGAAAGCATGTGGCCAGTTTCAGAGTAAAGATAGAGACAGTACATATCTGATGACAACTTTCTTCATTTATGTAGGCTGTGGCTGGGCTTTCAGACAAAGCTACCATAACAAACATTGGCCTTAGAAAGAAAAGGAGTACTTGTGGCACCTTAGAGACTAACCAACTTATTTGAGCATAAGCTTTCGTGAGCTACAGCTCACTTCATCGGATGCATACTGTGGAAACTGCAGAAGATCTTTTTATACACACACAAAGCATGAAAAAATACCTCCTCCCACCCCACTCTCCTGCTGGTAATAGCTTATCTAAAGTGATCGCTCTCCTTACAATGTGTATGATAATCAAGTTGGGCCATTTCCAGCACAAATTCAGGTTTTCTCACCCCCCCACCCCACACACACAAACCCACTCTCCAGCTGGTAATAGCTTATCTAAAGTGACCACTCTCCTTACAATGTGTATGATAATCAAGGTGGGCCATTTCCAGCACAAATCCAGGGTTTAACAAGAACGTCGGGGGGGGGGGGGGGGTAGGAAAAAACAAGGGGAAATAGGTTACCTTGCATAATGACTTAGCCACTCCCAGTCTCTATTCAAGCCTAAGTTAATTGTATCAAATTTGCAAATGAATTCCAATTCAACAGTTTCTCGCTGGAGTCTGGATTTGAAGTTTTTTTGTTGTAATATCACAACTTTCATGTCTGTAATCGCGTGACCAGAGAGATTGAAGTGTTCTCCGACTGGTTTATGAATGTTATAATTCTTGACATCTGATTTGTGTCCAGTTATTCTTTTACGTAGAGACTGTCCAGTTTGACCAATGTACATGGCAGAGGGGGCATTGCTGGCACATGATGGCATATATCATATTGGTGGGTGTGCAGGTAAACGAGCCCCTGATAGTGTGGCTGATGTTATTAGGCCCTGTGATGGTGTCCCCTGAATAAATATGTGGGCACAGTTGGCAACGGGCTTTGTTGCAAGGATAGGTTCCTGGGTTAGTGGTTCTGTTGTGTGGTATGTGGTTGCTGGTGAGTATTTGCTTCAGGTTGGGGCACTGTCTGTAGGCAAGGACTGGCCTGTCTCCCAAGATATGTGAGAGTGTTGGGTCATCCTTCAGGATAGGTTGTAGATCCTTAATAATGCATTGGAGGGGTTTTAGTTGGGGGCTGAAGGTGACGGCTAGTGGCGTTCTGTTATTTTCTTTGTTAGGCCTGTCCTGTAGTAGGAGACTTCTGGGAACTCTTCTGGCTCTATCAATCTGTTTCTTCACTTCTGCAGGTGGGTATTGTAGTTGTAAGAATGCTTGATAGAGTTCTTGTAGGTGTTTGTCTCTGTCTGAGGGGTTGGAGCAAATGCGGTTGTATCGCAGAGCTTGGCTGTAGACGATGGATCGTGTGGTGTGATCACTTTAGATAAGCTATTACCAGCAGGAGAGTGGGGTGGGAGGAGGTATTTTTTCATGCTTTGTGTGTGTATAAAAAGATCTTCTGCAGTTTCCACAGTATGCATCCGATGAAGTGAGCTGTAGCTCACGAAAGCTTATGCTCAAATAAATTGGTTAGTCTCTAAGGTGCCACAAGTCCTCCTTTTCTTTTTGCTAATACAGACTAACACGGCTGTTACTCTGAAAATTGGCCTTAGACACACTCACCATGCAATTTTCATTGATTTATTTTTGAAAAATGAGTCACCTTAGTGTCCTGATATGGTGGTCTATGAAGCCCTGAAAAAGGGAAGGCAGCAGGACCTAAAGCTTGGAAATTCTTGGAACTCTCACTTAGAGATCCCCTCTTTGGAATTCATGGCAGCACAGGCTAAATTAAGAAGATGAGCTCTATATCTAGGGGGAAAGCAGTGGGGAGGAGGAACTGTATCCTCTACATTGTACAGAATGCAGTCGTTAATTCCTGAACTATAGATGAGAAAACTGTGTAAATGCTTTCTTGAAGATCCTTGTCCTTTAAACATTCTATTACTTTGCAAACAAATTTTCTTTGGCTGCTTGTTGCCGGATTAAGATTGCTTGTATTCATCAGGTAAGATTGTGATTAACGAAACAGACACCTGGAAACTGAACATTTGGGAGGCAGATTGGGCTGATAACACTAGCAACTCAAGTGGGATGTGTTGTCTGAAGTGAGCCCTGTTGCGTCCTGACCACGCTGCTGGTGAAACATCCATACCTTTTCTGTATATGCACTCCTAGGCACCCTGCTCCCTGATGCTGGGTCTGGAATCAATTGGCGGGTGTGCTGAAAGTTAGTCATGGGGGTGGGTGGAGGACAGTAGAGGACTTTGATGAGGGCACTGGTAGGAAAGCAATGGCAGGAGAGCAGATGGTGTTGGATCATATTAAAGAAGTTCTGTATTAAAATCACAAATAAGTTTGATTCCCCATAGTTTAAATTCCAGGGTATTACTAATTAAGAGGTCTCTTGGTTTTTGGTACTGTTTCTCTCCCTCTCTGTGTGAAACTTGCACGCTGCTAATTGCGTTAGTACATTCTAAGACAGAGTCTGTTCTCAAAGCAATTCACAGAGAGAGAGATTCAAAGCAATACTCTAACAACAGAAACGGCACCCAGAAACTCCACACCCTTTTGTTGTATTAACAATTATGATTAAAATAGAGATAGAGGATGGATGTGGATGGATGCTTGTTGTGGATAATAACTGAATGATCAGGGAGGTGCCAGCCTAAGAATCCAGTGTCCATCGGCTGAAGAAGGCGTCAAGTGGAAATAACCAGAGGACCCCCGGAGGGCAGACTGGAATCCACGCAACAGCCTCAAGAATGGGAGAACCAAAGAACAAGATAACATCTAGCAGCACGGAGCCGTCAGGAATGTGATATCTGCTGATTGATTCAGCAACAGCATGATGAAGCAATTCCCATAGACTGGCGTAGGAAGAAATTCCTATAAAAATAGACTCTAAAAAGTGAGAACTTTGGGGTCTGATTCTGCAAACCAACTTCCAGGAGCATCAGATGAGCATCTGACAAGGCCCTGCTCCCTCCTCATGTCCAGGCCACCTGGCCAGTGGCTTGGCATGAGCAACTCTAAGGCTGGTAACTATGATAACAACCTTGCAGAACCTGTGTGTGTGTGTTTGTATGAATGACTGTGTGAATAAATATGAGATTGAATGGAATGTTATAGCTATAACTAACTGCTTACTATGATTCTTTCTGTATTCACAATAAATGTGGCATTTTGCCTTTTTCCCTTTAATAAGATCCTGCTGGTTTTTATTTTATTGGTATAACAATGGATGGGAACAAAAATACCTGTTCATAGGGGAGAGGGATATAAGCAGAAACAGATAGGAAGGGGGCTGCGGTGATTTGAGGTGGAGGTGGGAGGTATTAGGAACAAAACACAAGCAGGGCTTAAATTCAGCTTGTGCCACCCAGAGCAGAGCTCTGGTAAATGTTTTCAAACCCATGGGAGATCCAGTGCCTCCCACAGGGCTGAAGCCCCGATCCCCAGAATTTAAGCCCTGAACACAAGTATACTAATTACCATCTCCTTCATGATGTGTGTGTGAGGACGAGCTTGTCCTCAGACAGCCAAACATTAAATAAGACTCCTCTATCATACACTGACACAGGAGTCGATTCACCTCACAGGCACTGACCTCCTCCCTGCCCCCGAGGCAAAGTTCAGTGGGAGATCCAGGAAGAGCAGTTTTAAACTCCAGCTGGCGTTCAATAGAAGCTTTGCTGGCACAGGCTGCCAGGATCTCCTGTTTACCCCAACACACCTAATTTGTGGGCAGAGCCAGCCAGCTCCAGCCACACAATGGCAGAGAGGCTGCAGGAGGCTTGTGCAGCTATGGCCCAGTTCCAGGATGACTTTCTACTATGCGGGGCTCACAGTCCAGGTTCTTCCAGTGGAACATAGGCAGCAAATCCTCCCCATAGCATTGCAGAAGCCTAGCGTCACTACAAGATTGTTCGCGGCAGTGTATTTCTAGTATGCTCTTATCCTGGAGCTGAAGAGACTGTGTCAGTATTCCCTATTCTACATGAAAGTCTAAGGTGATTGTAAATACTATTATTAACCACACCTGCTCAGGTTACATACAAACCTCACACCATTGCAAAAGTTCATTTGCTGGGAAAGAGAGGGCTGGGGAGGAAAGAACTCAAACCTCTCCCATACAGCTTTGTCTTCTTTCACTTAGATAAGCCTTAGATATTTCTACCTATGTGTATCAGTCTGTATCTTCGTAAGCTAGAGTAAGCTATTATCTTATTACTGGTGTATAAGTCATCTTTCTAAGCAGGTCTGAGCTATGAAAAAAACTATTTTCAAGACATTTTATGTTTTCTTTCAAGGTCAGTATGTGGCCTCGAGCTACAAGACAGGCTTTTGTTTCTCAAGATATTTGCTGTGTTTCCTGTGTCACCAGTTTACACCCTCTGATTCTCTGCTCTACAAAGTCCTTCAGAAACTCTAAATAATGGATTCCTGAAGTATCACACAAGCACTAGACTAATTGTGACCTGGAGTCCTAGGATACTTGACTAGTAATCTGAATTCATGAGTGTGCACTCCAAGTAAATTATGTATTTTGTAAAGACTGAGATATCACCAGCGTGTTTACTCTAAACCATACTTTTACATCATTAACTCCACTTCGAAAGAAAGAGCCCACAATTGGAATGCCCAGCTGCTTCACCTGGCACAACTCAATAGAGCAGTGAGAGGGGTCCCCACAAAAAAAATGTATTCTTTACTTAGCTAAAGCTCACTTGTAAACATTTTTCTCAGGATGGTTGATTAAAAGAAGAACTTCCTGTGGCAGGCAAGGAATTAATTTAAATCTCTTTGCCAGTTTCAAAGCAAGGATAGGTTAATGCTATTTTGGGGAAGGAAAGGGGTAAGACAGAGGGAGACAGCTTCTGAAACAGTACAGATATGAAGTGAACAGCACCTATGCTTTGAAATGTAGGCTCACATCATTGTAAAAAGAAAAGGAGTACTTGTGGCACCTTAGAGACTAACCAATTTATTAGAGCATAAGCTTTCGTGAGCTATGCTCTAATAAATTGGTTAGTCTCTAAGGTGCCACAAGTACTCCTTTTCTTTTTGCGAATACAGACTAACACGGCTGTTACTCTGAAACCTATCATTGTAAAAGTAACCTAAGAGGACTCTTTTCAAAACGATGTTAGTACAGCCAAGCCTTTCACAATTATTTTCTAATAAAGCTAAGTATTTCTATGATCCTACGATTCATTTTTCTCCAGATTGTGTTTTATTCCCAATGGCCCTCATCCAACTCCCAATGAAGTCAACAAAACTCTTCTCACCAATCCTAATGTTCCACCCAGGCTGGAGGAAAGGAAGCACTCAGGGCAAAATCAAGAGTTGAATATGGTTTCTGGAGATGGCTGCCATTCTCTCTAGATAGCCTGGCTGCCCCTCACTTCCACCCTCTCCTGAGGTACAGGCTCAAGAAGTTAACTTATCAAGTAACTTATGAACCTTTCAAATAACAGTTAACTGCACTACTTTACTGACCACCCTACTTTCCTTCTCATAATGTGATAGTACTCATGAACGTCAATTTCAGGAGAAGTTTGAGTGATCTTGTTTTTACAGATCATGGCCCTAATTCAGACAACTGTGTAAGAAAATGCAACTTCAGGACTTGTCTACACTGGCACTTTACGGCGCTGCAACTTTCTTGCTCAGGGGTGTGAACTCCCCTTCCCCCCCACCCCCGAGTTACAGCAAGTTTCAGTGCTGTAAAGTGCCAATATAGACAGTGCACCAGCGCTGGGAGCTACGCCCCTCGGGGAGGTGGTTTTTTTAGAGCGCTGGGAGATCCGTGGAGCCCTTTAACGTTGCCAGTGTAGACTAGCCCTCAGTGACTTGAGTGAACTGTGTAATCCAGAGTTCAGTGTGTGTCCTGTTTTCCACTCTATGGGCTGGTCCCTGGAAGTTGATGGGACTATTCAAGTGTTCTGAATTAGCTATGTGCTTGGATGCCTTGCTGAATCAGAACTGTTAAGAGGAAAAATCAGTAGTGGGTACCTGTTTATATTGTGTGATTAAACCACATACATACAAGGTCAAGAAGAAAAATTCTGCTGTTTCTGGACAGCGCCAGCAAACTTAAGCAGGCTTTAGGTTAAAATCTCAAAATTTTGCCCTGCGCAGAAGCAATCACCACAATCACTTTTTTAAACATTGCCTGGCTAATGAGCTATGTTTCACTAGCCACTGGCAATAAAATCACAGGTTTTGTTTGTGGTTTTGGTTTTTTTGGCTGTGCAGTCCACTGAGGTTATTCCTGGACTCTTGCCATTAAGCTAGTTTGCTGAACACTAATCAAACGAGACAAAAGCACTTGTTTCCTGTTTCTATAGCCTTCAACTTGCAGAGGGTATTTTTCTCCTTCTGGGATTTACTCTACAGAAGAGAAAAGCAGTCTATCAGACAAAACTGGAATAACTGAAAACCCACAGAGATTTACGCTTATGTACGCATCTAATCACTGATGGCTCTTGCAAAAAAACTACATGCCAAGCTACGAAAAATTAAAATGCATATGAACAGTGATTTCAAATCTTTGGTTAAATTTGTAATTACTAAGCTGATTTCTAGATATGATACTATAATCTCAGAAGCTCATCTATATCAGAGTACAGTGTAGTATTTAAGTTAAGAAATAAAATTGATTTTTATAATTTCTTTAGATACACTTTGATTACACCCTGTATTTTGTGCATTTTTATTATAACTACACTTTACCATGCCATAAAAAGCAATTAGTCCTAAGTAATTGTTTCTGTCCAACTTGGTTTAGAAACAAAAATGTAACTATGTGATTCTTTTCTTAAAAAAGAAATCAGACGTAATTCTCTGCCAAACAGTTTACAAGGTACCGATCCAGAGTGAATTACACAATATAGGTATTGATGGAAAACTCAAAATATTTTACACCTCAGAATTATAGCAAATACAGAAACTGGTGGAGAGTGTTTTAAAATCACATCTAGTTTACGTGAATGTGCTAGAATGGATAGCATGAGAAAATGCTGGTGCTCACACCAAATATTGAATCTTATATGCCACACAACCAACACAGCCAAGTGGTGTATTGAGATGTGGACAGGATTCTGTGTGACTCTCACAATATGTAGAGAGTGGCTGTGTAAGAACCAGGCCTTTGCTCTCCAGGGAACACAGACACTGCTCCCTTCCTACTTCCCAAAGGTTGCACACAGCCCAAAAAGAGACAGGAAGGTGGACCAGGAGGCCAGGTTATACATCTATCCATAGCTATGATCTGCCCAGCCATGTAAGGGGTAGCAAGCTACACCCTGTGAAGTGTTGTACTAAAAACAAGTCCACAGCCTGCATGCACCTGGGAACCCTGCCAGTCACCTTCTCCACAGGGCAGAATGCTTCCCAGTGCCCTCTTTGCGGCAGCATGGCTTTGCATCACCCTCAGTGCAAGGCTGTGCCTAGACAGCATTACCAAGCCCTTAGTAAAATAATGAAAATTCCCTAAGTTACAAATCTAGAAACACCAGGCCCAATACAGGACAAGCACTCCATGCCACCCATGGAATAAATGTGACACGGATTTCAAAACGGCAAAGTAGAACTGCATGGGACTCAAGTAACTATCTCAAGGATACTTGCTCTTCCTTATTGAGTCTTAAATGTCTATACATCTTTCAATAATTGTAATTACTACAAACCCAGGGTGACATCTGAAATGTCATATTTTTCCATTACCTGTCTTAGTTGTTTTGTATAAAAAAAAGCCATACAAAAATACTGTGAAGAAACTCACCAAAGTGTAAACTCTGCTGATTTTTAACTTTAAATTATAAATAATGCAGGTGAATTGGGGTGGTCTTTACTCTCCCAGTAACCCCACTGAAGTGTATGGAACCACGATTTGTGTAAGATTTACTCACATAAGAGTTTCAAGATTGGGCCCTCAGTCCATACTCCAGCACAACTTCAAAATAGGAGGGTGGCTTTCTGAGGAAGGACTGCGTTGGGACTGCATGATCTGGCCCTGCATTTTTTGACATTCTGTCCTCCTTTTCTGAGCACAGTTACTGCATGAAAAGCATGAATGTCAGCAACAAGTGCACAGGCAACAGGAGGTGACTCATAGAGAGAAACAAGCTTTCGAGCTTACACAGAGCTCTTCTGCAGATCTGGAAATTTCCCAGTGTGGCTCAAACGTTTGTCTTTTTCACCAATATAAGTTGGTCCAATAAAAGATATGACCTCACCCACCTTGTCTCTCTAATATCCTGGGACGGACACAGCTACAACTACACTGCATGCAGACAATACCAGGTCATTCTAGCATAAATGGTGCTGGAATCTATTTGGTTTGCAGCAAATCCATTTATAAGCAGCGGAACATTCTTTGCTACCTCAGTTACCCCTAAAGTATGTACTGATAAAGATTTCAGCCTCCTGGGAATGACATGAGTGTATCTACACTGCTTCCTTTTCTTATGCTTAGGTACAAGAAGCCTGAAGGAGCTGCATTCCAGGGCTCGCTGGAGCTGTGCTATTTCAGCTGCTGCCTTGGCATGACAATGGTTTCTTCACATTACTCCTTTTGCCACTGTCAGTCTTGGGTTACAGTCTCTCCCTCCCGCTGACCCATCAGAAAGCAGCCACTCCATTCAATCACAGGAGTTTTCTCACTGGAGCGTTAAACAAGGAGCAAGCATTAAACCCTTCATAATGTCAGAGCCCTGGCCACTGTTCCATCTGCCGACCTCTGGCCCTGCAATTACTACAGGGATGCCTAGGGACTCTGTGTGGCTCCAAAGCTTGTCTCTCTCACCAACAGAAGCTGACCCAATAAAAGATAATACCTCACCCACCTTGTATCTCTAATAGCTTGGGACCGATGTGGCTACAATTACACTGCGTAGGGACTTCTACCACAGGCTGATTATTGAGCAGGTGGCTTGAGCGTGGAGTTACAGGCCTATGACTGGGGTCTAAAAGACTACAAATAGGGTTCTACAGGACATGGCTTCCAAACATCTCTTCCTCTTCTGTTTCTTTACAACCCTGCTTTTAACTTCTAGCTTTAGGTCAGCATAAATATGCCTTGAGGCAGTGTCTTGCCAACACTGATCTCGTTATTATCTCAAATGCATGCACCTGTGAGGCCAGAATGCCTTACGCTTAGAGTGAAGCTACACCCAAATGGTGCAAACAAAGTCTGCAAGAGTTTTGAAAATTGTACTGGCATTGTTTTCATCTCCCTCCAGCCACAAAGCCAGATTCACTTAATACCATGTGTCCAGCTGCACAGACCTCAGGAGAAGAGAAAAATTAAAATGGTTACATTTTAGGGGTTTTCTAAAGATTCCTTAATTTGCTTTTTCCATATAGAATAATGTTATTTTTTAGGATCTGATCTCTTTGGACTTTCCTGGCCTAGAAGTAAGTGCTATGTATCCTGCTGAAAAGGGAGAATTCCTTGCTTTGTACTGGTGTATTGCACGTAGCAGTTGGAGCATCAGCCTGTGACCCGGGGATTAATTCCATGCAACACCTGACTTCCTATGGGACTTGAGTGAGTTCCCCATTTCCTTGCTACTGCCTCCTGCTAATGACACTTCCCTGGTTCACAGGGAGTTTGGTGAAAATTAAAAATTGTGAGGCAAGTGCCTAAGACTGATGATAAATCCTAGCCCTGATGGATTGTAGATATAGGACCTTATAGGGTTAATTGGTCTAGGACAGTGGTTCTCAAACTGTGGGTCGTGACCCCGAAGAGGGTCATGACCCCATTTTAATGGGGTCACCAGGGCTGGCTTAGACTTGCTGGGGTCCAAAGCCAAAGCCCGAACCCCACTGCCTCGGGTTGAAGCTGAAGCCTGAGGGCTTCAGCCCTGAGTGGCAGGTCTAATGTTACAGGCTAGGGCTGAAGCCTTTGGACTTTGGCCCCCCAGCTCAGGGTGGTGTAGCTCAGGCATGGCTCCTCCCCCGGCCCCGCACCACCACGCCCCCGGGATGGTGGGGCTCAGGCGGGTTCAGGCTTCGGTCCCTCCTCCTGGGACCGAAGTAATTTTTGTTATCAGAAGAGGATCACTGTGCAATGAAGTTTGAGAATCCCTGGTCTAGGACAGAATATTGCACAGCATGAACCTTAGACACTCAATATTTGAGCAGGGAGGGGGCATGGATTCAACATTTGCTTAAAAAAGGAAACATTTCTGTCAGGATAGGACTGTCGGGGTGAGGTGGGAAATAAGGGAACGAGGGCTGTCTGAAGCTGCTCAGAGGTTTGGAAAGTTAGCAGTAATACTGGCAGAGGTGGATTAGTGGGCAGACTGCAGGTGAGAGGGTCAAAGGTGAAAAACTGCAGTTACCAGACACATGGCTCCACAATGTATCCCATGGATCACCCCCACCTATCATGTGTATAGATAGTCACTCACCCCCCCTCCCCCAGCAAGTCTTAACGGAAGGGAAAGGACACCACTCCTGTAACTCCCTCTGCAGAGAATTCACACCATAAATATCACCTCAGCAGCAGCTGGCTTCTCTGCCCTCCTGATCTAAACAAAACATTTCCAATTGCTATGAGGAGCAGACCATGCAATGAAAGTACAAATACGTCTATCTAGATTGAATGTTGTGGGTATTGAAAGAGGAGTGCATTTCAATGGAACTCTTTGTGTGAGTAAGAATAATTTACTTAAATGAGGCTTGCAGGATCAAGACCAGTATTTTAAAAATCATTTTACCAAGTTCTAACCCCAACAAGCTTTAAATTACTTTAAAAAAACCTTTAATAACAGTAAAACTTTTCAATTTGCCAGGTTCAAAATCATCAAAATATTCTCTCCATCCTCCCCCCCCCTCGACTCCTCAAAAATAAGGTTGACTTTAGTAATACTTCTTTGCCTCATTTTCAGAAGCATATCTGGGGAGAAGACATCTTACAAGCTCTTGGATGATGTTATGAAATGTGAACTCTGTGTTTGCTTTCCAGGATTGTCACCTGTTTCATGCCTAACCACTAATCCTTTTGCATTTGACTTTGAAACCAATTCCCAGAAACAGGAAACCTCTGCTATGACACTGGGCTCCTACACAGAGCCTGAAATGCCTCAAAAACCATCCACCCTTTAAAAAAAAAGCTCAAGCTCTGAAAAATGACCCTTCTAAACTCTTGTTTCTCAATTCACTGCAGACATCTGTTCTCTCAATGATTCTTCTACAAAGGTAATGTTAATCTGTAGAAAATGGTGTAACAGGTGGTTAAATTCAATGCAACGCTCAAAGTGAAAACACTTTAGCAATTCTGATCTAACACAATAAGCCATTTTTTAATTCTTAGAAGTACATTCATAAGAATTTGTTCTTTGTGCAACCCTATGACTGACATTACTCAAGACCAAGAGGTAAAAAGCTGGTTTGTCACAACAATCAACAGCTGCTTACCCATCTCAAATTATAGCAGTCCTGGATCTATATGTAGGAAGATACAAGTCTCATTCTGAAATGATGCTATATTTGAACTGTTTGCTGTATTATTTGACTTGAGTGGATTGAAAGGCACAGGGTTCTTTGATCCACTGTAAATAGAGAAACTTAATCTGTCTTCTTTAACTTCATCAACATTTTAACTTTCTAGATGACCGCTAGTTACTGATCCCTACACAGATTTAGTTAAAAGTACCACTGTTACTTAGAAAGTGCTGTGGCAATAATGCATAACTCCTTAAGTGTCCACATAACTGGTGAGGCTGGATTAATAATTATACTATGCTTGAAATTAGCAGTCTGTGTTTTCTATTTAGTTCCTCCAACAGATGCTCAGCAGTCTATTCAGAAATAACGTGAGAACAATGAGGTTTTAAAACAAATTTTTTTTAAAAAAATATAGCTATGTAGACTAATAGCTGCAATAACTGTATAGCAGGGGTCGGCAGCCTTTCAGAAGTGGTGGGCCGAGTCTCCATTTATTCACTCTAATTTAAGGTTTCGCATGCCAGTAATACATTTTAACAGTTTTAGAAGGTCTCTTTCTATCAGTCTATAAGATATAACTAAACTATTGTGGTATGTAAAGTAAATAAGGTTTTTACAATGTTTAAGAAAATTCATTTAAAATTAAATTAAAATGCAGAGCCCCCCGGACCGGTGGCCAGGACCCGGGCAGTGTGAGTGCCACTGAAAATCAGTGCCGCCTTTGGCACGCGTGCCATAGGTTGCCTACCCCTGCTGTATAGACTAAGGGTACATCTACTCTGCACACTCCTTATGGCAGCATGTAGAGTACATACACTATATGCCCCCTTAACATGGGTATAAATAGCAGTGGAGACAGTGAGAGACGGCTTCGGCAAGTAAAGAAATGCCTGCACCCTTAGGGTGTGCACCCTACATGGATGGCTACACACCCAACCACTGCCTCCCCTATACACACTGCTATTTGAGTAGTGTTCTGCCTCACGGCCTCCCTGCTGCCAGACCCTTTCCCCATTACAGAAAAAGGCTCCAGCAGGGAAAAAACTTCCCACTCCCTCCCCCCGCCAGAAAAGTCTGGGCAGCAGCACAAGGCTCTGGCATGGGAGAGGCAGCAGGGAACAGCCCTGGCAGCTCACCACTGCCAGAGCCTTTCCCCCCCGTCAGAGCCTTTCACTGACGCTTGTAGCTACACGCTGCAGTGTGGATGCAGACTGCTTTTCACTGCAGCATGTAGGTGCCTGCACACTGAGTGCCACCGCCATAGAGAAAAGGCCTAACAGCTGTAAAATATATTCTGCCTAACTGTTTCTCCATGGCATATAGCAAAATGCTTAATACATAAACAAAGAAAGAAGACACATTCCTAGATTCTTTCACTTAACACACAGTGTGCCCAGATTCTGACCCAGAGCTACACCCGTGATTTCAGTAGAGTTATTCTGGATTTACACTGGTGTAACCGAGATCAGAATTTGGCCCAATCATTCAAAAAAAACCTAAATTGTTTGAGATATTAAGACCTGGAATTAAGACCCACCTCCTAATACTCCATTGCTCTAATTTCTCTTCTTAAAGCATTTGCACCAGTAATCAGAAGTGATCACTGAGCTCCATACTGCACCTTTAATTAACGTCTGTTTCTAAAAAGCCCTGTCTAGATGTTAATCCATCTGTGCTTAGCTGCTAGATTTTCAAAGCAGGGCAAGGAGACAGATGTATGTTTTGGGAGGCGAATCAGGACCCTGTTTGGCATTACAAACTGTGACAAAAAGCCTATTGGTAGTGAAGCCAACTAATTCACATGCAAATAGTCAACATTCAATAAAGAAGTGGAGCAGAGAAGCAGAAGCAGGAGAAACCATGAATACAGGGATAATTAATCATGCTAGTGTAACCATGCAATCACAAGAACAATTTCTCTGAGTTTGGTATGGTTAGTTTTGGGCGAGGTTCTGCTGGCCCTTGTATGGGGAAGCAATGGTGAGGAAGGGTGCATAGCCTCAAGCAGGGCCTGAATAAACAGCCTGTCTGAATTGCAGATTACAGGAACTTTCCCCTCCCTACTTTGCTGGGGCTCCAAGGGAGGGGGAGTGGGGTGGAAAGGAGGCAAGAGTGGTACAGTGGAGGGAGCAAACTAACCCATTAAGCAGTTTTGCAGCAGACGCTCCACACACAAGGCAGGAATGCACAGGAGACCACTCTGCCTTGCTGAGGCAGAATGCCTCCCAGTGCATCCCCAGAGAGAGATAGGGTGGGTCAATTCACTTCCTCCTTACTCTGGCCAGATTCTCCCACCCTAACCCATAATTAAGGCTGTAAGTCTTTCACGGAGGTCACAGATTCCGGGACTTTCTGGGACCTCCATGACTTCTACAACGGCTGGAGCAGTTGCCCTGGCAGCTGGTCCCCGGCACTGCCCCAGAGCAGCAGCAGCACCCCGGGCCGTGACTGCCCCCAGCAGCAGCAGCGGGGCCCTGGGCCGCGCCCTGCCCGGAGCAGCAGCAGCAGTTGCGGGGCCACAGGCCAACCCCACCAGAGCAGAAGCGGTGGTTGGGTGACCCTGGGCCACCCTCTCCCAGTAGCAGCGGCAGTGGGCTCCCGGCCTGTCCTCCCACCCAGCAGCAGCAGGGCCCCAAGTGCCTTCCCCGCTGGATCAGCAGCGTCCCCAGAAGCGTCCCCCGCAAAAAAACCCTAAGATTTAGTTAGAGGTATTTTTAGCAAAAGTCATGGACAGGTCACCAGTCCATGACTTTTTGGTTATTGTGCGTGAATTGTCCATAACTTTTACTAAAAATACCCGTGACTAAATCGTAGCCTTACCCGTAATGCATTGCCATTTACCCCTTTGCTCCACCAGCGATGCCGTGCTCAATCATCCATTTGTAAATTTCTCCTAGCAGTGTCTCTACACCACCTTCCAAGATGCCCTTTATACACAGAATACAGCCCCCTTAACCTAGTCCACAAAGTCCTTTTTCCAATCCCAGCTCAAAACCTTCTGCTATCGGGATACCTATAAGAAACTGCCAACTGATAAATAATAGTGAGCCAGTGCCCCAGTAAGAATTGCTTAGCTCTCCTGTAGTCATATATTTATGAGAATCTTAGTAAATATTAATTTATTAATTCATTAATATAAAAGGCTCCAAACCATCCAGTATTTGCACATACCAACAGTCACCTTTGCCCTCTCCCGCCCCCTTTCACACACACTGATTTTTACACCAGCTTGTGTCTTAATTCAGCCTATCATTGCAGAGAGCTTTGGATGGGCTATTACCAGCAAGAGAGTGAGTTTGTGGGGGGGGGGGGGGGGGCGGAGGGTGAGAAAACCTGGATTTGTGCTGGAAATGGCCCAACTTGATGATCACTTTAGATAAGCTATTAGCAGCAGGAGAGTGGGGCAGGAGGAGGTATTGTTTCATGGTCTCTGTGTATATAATGTCTTCTGCAGTTTCCACAGTATGCATCCGATGAAGTGAGCTGTAGCTCACGAAAGCTCATGCTCAAATAAATTGGTTAGTCTCTAAGGTGCCACAAGTACTCCTTTTCTTTTTGCTTTTGTGTTTGTACAGCACTTAGTATAAGCCTGCTTGCGGTCTCATAGAATCATAGAATATCAGGGTTGGAAGGGACCCCAGAAGGTCATCTAGTCCAACCCCCTGCTCAAAGCAGGACCAAATTCCCAGTTAAATCATCCCAGCCAGGGCTTTGTCAAGCCTGACCTTAAAAACCTCTAAGGAAGGAGATTCTACCACCTCCCTAGGTAACGCATTCCAGTGTTTCACCACCCTCTTAGTGAAAAAGTTTTTCCTAATATCCAATCTAAACCTCCCCCACTGCAACTTGAGACCATTACTCCTCATTCTGTCATCTGCTACCATTGAGAACAGTCTAGAGCCATCCTCTTTGGAACCCCCTTTCAGGTAGTTGAAAGCAGCTATCAAATCCCCCCTCATTCTTCTCTTCTGCAGGCTAAACAATCCCAGCTCCCTCAGCCTCTCCTCATAACTCATGTGTTCCAGTCCCCTAATCATTTTTGTTGCCCTTCGCTGGACTCTCTCCAATTTATCCACATCCTTCTTGAAGTGTGGGGCCCAAAACTGGACACAGTACTCCAGATGAGGCCTCACCAATGTCGAATAGAGGGGGACGATCACGTCCCTCGATCTGCTCGCTATGCCCCTACTTATACATCCCAAAATGCCATTGGCCTTCTTGGCAACAAGGGCACACTGCTGACTCATATCCAGCTTCTTGTCCACTGTCACCCCTAGGTCCTTTTCCGCAGAACTGCTGCCTAGCCATTCGGTCCCTAGTCTGTAGCTGTGCATTGGGTTCTTCCGTCCTAAGTGCAGGACCCTGCACTTATCCTTATTGAACCTCATCAGATTTCTTTTGGCCCAATCCTCCAATTTGTCTAGGTCTTTCTGTATCCTATCCCTCCCCTCCAGCATATCTACCACTCCTCCCAGTTTAGTATCATCCGCAAGTCTCAATGTACTGCTGGCTGTAATACAATAAAATAAACAACAAAGTGGTGAACTGGTTTGTAAAGAACACGTATGGTCCCAATAAGAGCATGTCAGGAAGTTATTGCATAGGTAGAAATTTTCTTCCAGATCAAACTGCATCTTTCATATAAGCCAGTGTATAGAAGAATACAGACTAACACAGCTGCTACTCTGAAACATTTCTATAAGAGACCCTATAAACTGCTGATTAAGAAGAAAACCCTGGACAGGAACCACTAAAAAGAAAGATGAATTCAAATGATCACAAGGATCACTCTGTAGTGAGGAACTTGACATGAGGTCTCCATGAACCACAATAAAGAAAACAGAATGATATGCTGACTTCTGGGTGCATGCTAGTAAGGAAGAAGGATAACCTGAAAAATGCTGGGGAATTTCCACTATTTGTCATCCATATATGGGCACTAATGATGTGAGTGGAGGGAAATTCAGTAACATCAAGGATGACTTTAGGGACATGAGAAGAGAAATGAACACAGGGTTGACACTGGTGACCTTCTGAGATCCTCCTGGTGCCAAGTGCAAACAAAAAAAGAAGGTTGAGGCCGCATGCCAGCCAGCAGACACAGCAAAAAAGTAGAAGGGACGGACTTGAATTCATGGAAGTTAGGGATGCTTTCTCTGAAAGGCCACTGCTAGGATTAGATTGTGTCTACTTAAAGAGATAGGGCGCTAACTACCTGATTGCCAACTGACAAGGCATTTTAGGTGAGATTTATGTGAGAGGAGGCAGAAAGGCAGCTTTCATTTCATTCAAATATCTGGCATTTACTTGCAGCATAAAAAATAAAACAGAACATGGATGCATTCATCTTCTTAATTATTTCCTAAATGTGCATCACGCTTATCAATGGGGTAGCTAAACAAACACTGTTACATACATTTAAAAAAGCAACAATACTGAAAGCATCCTGATGGCCAGCACGTGCATCTTTTGCTTGCACACCTGGATATATGCGTATGCATGTACACACACGTCTAAATAACTGGGGTTTTCTGTGCACTTGGGAAAAATCTGTATATGTAGGTTTTGAAAATCCACTCCTTAGTGTTCTATTTGCTTAAAAAATAAACAAATAAAGCTGCAATAGTAGATAAACATAAAATACAATTATAATTTACTAAAGCGTTTGTGTGCAAATACACACGGTATTGCAAATAAGCATGATGATCCAGAAGTATGAATAAAGAATGCAATTTATGACCAGGGGGCATAACTGATATTTAGAGTAAAGAGTCTCATAACTGAAATAGGAAAGACAAAAGAAAATAAGAGGTAGAGTGTCAGTGCAATGTTAAAAGTATTTACATTGTTAACAAGATAACTATAACAATGAGGAGCATTGAGGAGGAAATACATTAGGTAACAATAAATGGAATGAAAAATAAAGGATTAACTACAATGGAAAAAGTAAGAGAAGTACTTGTGGCACCTTATAGACTAACAAATTTATTTAGGCATAAGCTTTCATGGGCTAAAGCCCACTTCATCAGATGCATGCTGTGGAAAATACAACAGGAATACATATATATATGTATATATATACACACACACAGAGAACATGAAAAAATGGGTGTTGCTGTACCAACTCTAACGAGACTATTCAATTAAGGTGGGCTATTATCAGTAGGAGGGTGAAAAATTAAACCAAAAAACCTTTTGTAGTGATAATCCGCATGGGCCATTTCAAACAGTTGACAAGAAGGTGTGAGGACTGGCCTGTCTCCCAAGATCTGTGAGAGTGAGGGATCATCCTTCAGGATAGGTTTTAGATCCTTGATGATGCACTGGAGAGGTTTAAGAGTAGCAGCCATATTAGTCTGTATTAGCAAAAAGAAAAGGAGTACTTGTGGCACCTTTTCTTTTTGGAGAGGTTTTAGTTGGGGGCTGAAGGTGATGGCTAGTGGCGTTCTGTTACTTTCTTTGTTGGGCCTGTCCTGTAATAGGTGACTTCTGGGTATTCTTCTGGATCTGTCAATCGGTTTCTTCAATTGAGCAGGTGGGTATTGTAGTTTTAAGAACGCTTGATAGAGATCCTGTAGGTGTTTGTCTCTGTCTGGAGCAAATGCGGTTGTATCTTAGACCTTGGCTGTAGACAACGGATCGTGTGATGTGGTCTGGATGAAAGCTGGAGGCATGTAGGTAATGTAGGTAAGTACAGCAGTTAGTAGGTCTCCAGCGCATCATCAAGGATCTAAAACCTATCCTGTCTCACTTACAGACCGCCCCTCAACCTGAAGCAAATACTCACCAGCAACCACACAACAAAAACACTAACCCAGGAACCAATCCTTGCAACAAAGCCCATTGCCAACTCTGTCCACATATCTATTCAAGGAACACCATCATAGGATCTAATCACATCAGTCACACTATCAGAGGCTCATTCACCTGCACATCTACCAATGTGATATATGCCATCATGTGCCAGCAATGCCCCTCTGCCATGTACATTGGCCAAGCCGGACAGTCTCCACGCAAAAGAATAAATGGAGACAAATCAGACGTCAAGAATTATAACATTCAAAAACCAGTCAGAGAACACTTCAACCTCCCTGGTCACTCAATTACAGACCTAAAAGTCACAATTCTTCAACAAAAAAACTTCAAAAACTGTGGGAAACTGCAGAACTGGAATTAATTTGCAAACTGGACACCATTAAATTAGGCTTGAATAAGGACTGGGAGTAGATGGGTCATTACACAAAGTAAAAACTATTTCCCCATGCTAACTTTCCCCCTACTGTTACTCACACCTTCTTGTCAACTGTTTGAAATTGGCCATCCTGATTATCACTACAAAAGTTTTTTTTCTCCTGCTGATAATAGCCCTCCTTAATTGATTAGTTTTGTTAGAGTTGGTATGGCAACACCCATTTTTTCATGTTCTCTGTATATATATCCCTATTGTATTTTCCACTGCATGCATCTGATGAAGTGGGTTTTAGCCCACGAAAGCTTATGCCCAAATAAATTTGTTAGTCTCTAAGATGCCACAAGTACTCCTCGTTCTTTTTTCTAATACAGACTAACACGACTACCACTCTGAAACCTGTCAAATGGAAAAAGTGTTGCAGATCACCAGCAATAGAGCACAACACAAATGAAAAATCCCTGGACCTTAATGTCTTTTATTAAATACACTCATACATACATCATTATAGGTTACATAGGGTGTGTCCACACTAGGCAAAAAAAAAATGTAGGATAACCAGGACAGCTAACACATGGTAACAAAGCACCCTTTTCCTAGCAAGGATAAGAGGACAGCTTTGTGATGTAGAAAGAAGAGAAGCCAATGTGAAAAGATCTGGGACATACATGTAAGTGGAAAGGGACTAGCAAATATAAGAGTAATAGGAAAGCTTTGTATCAGTAATCAAACTCTCTGAATTCAGCATATTCAAAAATACCACCACTTAATTCCAGCCATGCTGGGTAATTCAAAGATGTCAGCAGTTAGTTTAGCTTTATGGGTAATTCAGCTTTGCTTCTTGCACATCTCTTCTATTGGCTGTTTCAAAGAACATATTATAGTAGTCAAAAGATTTTATAAGACAGTAGTTGCTTGATTTTAAAAAGTTACCTCCAATTCACATGGAGCTAACAGACAGTAGCAATATGCTCAGAGTTTAAATTCTCAAACATTATTTCACTAACACCCTCCAAATCCTAGTCCAGATGAGGCCAAAGGAGAACTCCACAGCAGGCTTTTCACACTGCAAAGAAGAGGGGTGCGGCAGAAGGCTCCCCTGGTCTGCAGCACTGGAGAGAGAAAAACACCTTTGTTTCTCGGCTTTTGTGCAGCCCACATTTGCTTCTGCTCCCCACCTCCCCCCCATACAGGGCTGCGGGCTTCATCTATGGGGAAGGGGTCTCGGGACTTCTGTGCCACAGGGCGTCCCACTGGGCTCAGGGCTTCAGCCCCAAGGGAAGCGTCCGGCTCACGCAGGTTTGAGACTATTTACTGGAGCTCCACCCTGGATGGCTCCAGCTAAATTTAAGCCCTGAATATGCTGAGTAACAGCAACTGCTGCTGTTGAAAATATAATGGTGAGTGCCACACCTCTCTACTTTTAACTGTCACTTTGTCTCGTTTAATTTACATCCCTTTGCAGCCAGTTACAGTGCACTCTGTGGACGTGGCTCAAGGAGCTCAAATAAAGTCATTAAGAGAATGCACATTCAAATTTCAAATCAAGAACAGATGCCAAGGGCAAATTTCTCAGCCAATCAGGCAGCTGCAGAATGCTAAATGTCAGTCTTCCCTGGTTCGCTTCCAGAATTGAGCGTAGCTCCCCCACAAAGTCTGGGTTTGTTCACCTCAATGAAATAACAGCCAGTCTTGAACAGACAGTGCGAAAGAAGGAGTAGGGCTTTCAGTTTCAGCTGAAGAACACAGATTGAAGTCCTTATACTTATTATATCCTGATTGATTTCAGAAGCACATACAGGATGAAAAGGAGTACTTGTGGCACCTTAGAGACTAACCAGTTTATTTGGGCATAAGCTTTCGTGAGCTACAGCAAACCACCGCAGTCACCAAAGTATGTTTTAAGCATTTTAGTAAACTGGGACTTGCAGGAAACAGTTATATTTTCAACTTTTTGTCATGTTTTCTACAGAAAGATACTACATTCTTCTTTATTTAATTAAATCCAGAAACTGCAGAACTTCAGGTTAATTTAGTTACATAATGATAATCTGAAATCATAAATTTTTGTTTTGTTTTTAGCAATAAATACTTACTGCTGCTCTGGCTCCCTGTCTTTAACCTTGGGAAAGTCACTTGACATGCTTTCCAAATTTAAAATTAAATTTTGTCTATAAAATACCTTGTAAACTATGTCATAAAAGTGAGTAATGTAACATTTTGCTAGCCCTACAATAGATAAATTCAGCAGTTGAAAGAACAAGGACAGGACCTCTCAATTGTTCTACCTTTTAAAAAAATCTCTTGCTCTAGCTTCATTAAAAGCATTATAGATCATACCTAATGAAAGTTGTCATTGCATACAAATGTCAGCTTTGTCTCCACTATATCACAATGGGAATCCAGCATTCCAAGTGGTAGCCCATAGAGCATTTCAAACAGGGAAGTGACTCTTTTTAAATTGTGTCTGTCCAAATCTCATCAATCTTTAACACTGAGCAATCTTTTGTTATTTTTAACCCCTTCTTCTCCAGATCTGTATCCAGATCAGATTTGTCTTCCTGGTACTATATTCAAGAAAAAAACAAAAAACAAACAAAAAAAAACCCAAATGTAGACCTACTATCCAGAAATAATTTACCATTGTTTATAGTTCCTGAAGACAAAACAATTAATAGCTACTCTTATCAGGCTGGAAGCCAGCGAGAATGGAAGACTAATAGGTCTGGAACGCATACTACAGAGAAAATCACAATACCCAAAGAGGACTCAAATCAGACATACAAAGCTATTGCTAGTATATCCAACATTCATTTCACTAGAGAAGAATAAAAATACTGTAATATAAAGCTTGGACACCAGATTGGTTGCCTTGGCAGAGGCTAAAGACTGAATGGGCACGAAAACTCAACCACCCTCTCATTCATATGGGTGGTCCATTCACAGGCTCATGGCTGAGACATGTGCTGAGGTAATGTGTGCAGGCAATTTTGCACTAAGGCGTTAACTCTTCTGTGCATAAATAAAAAAATTCAATTTCTCTAAGACTGTCAATCTGGAACTTTTCACAGGCACTAAATCCACTACAAACATTATGAATGAAAAAACAAACCAGGATTGTAGAATTATATTCCAGTACACCCAAAGGCACAAACCTGCCTGCTTCCCTATGGTTCTCCTTAGGAAGGAAGAAGGCATACAGAGATGCTCCCACAGCCTCTCCCTAGTCCCCCTTCCCCACCCTGCCAAGGGTAGGATTGCAACCTATGCTCTGGAAAGCACAAGGGTATTGCCTCCAGCCTATGCACCACAGCTACAATGTGTGAATTCTGCTGACGGAGGTCATGTCCCCAGGGTGCCCAGCACTAAGCCAGGGAGCACAATGGTTTGTATTTTTAATACAAAGAAAGTCAAGCCCACCACATCCATTTCCTATAGCCTCCCTGAGCCTTCTTGCTCCACATCTGGGTGATGGCTCTGATTCCTACTGCATGGCTAGCACTATACCCTCCCAAATGCCCAACAGAACAAGAATTGTCCACAGTTAACACCAATGGCTCTTTGACATTTGAGCATTATTTACAGTAATGACAGTATTTACACAGGCCTCTAGCTATCAATAGAAACTCAGATTCTAATCACTGTTTATTTTACTGCAACACTTGTCAAGGTCAGCCTTGAACAATCACAGCCAATTGGGAAATTGAACAGGAAGGCCTAGTTCTGATCCCGGTAATACAGGTGTAAATCCAGAGTAACTCCATGGACTTCACTGCAGTTACTCCGGCTTTACACTGGAGCACGTGAGAACAGAAGTTGGTCCAAAGTAACAAAATTTCTCTAGCCCAACCCCACAGACATGTGTGATCTCCTACGCTCCCAAAAAGATAATACCTACAACATATAGGGCAAATTCCTCTCTCAATTACATGGACACAGCCCCCACTTAAGTAAGTGAGAAGTCAATGCAGATTGCATTCATGTAAATTTGCTCCAGAGAATATATATTTTTAAATACTCTTCATCTATTGTTACACAATCTCAAGAGCATAACATTTCTCTTCAAAAATATGTTTCTCTTTTTGTAATAGCATAACTTATATGTAGACCTGTAAGTGATGGGAATCTACAATGAAAAGGGAAAAGTGCAGACTTGGTATAATTGTACACAACTGCAATGAAGCCAAAGAAGTTGTACCTATTCACACCAGATTTGAATTGCCCATAATCATATAGCAGCCAGTATAGCCATTCCACAAGTAAGGGTGCAGCTGAGTTTCTGTACTTTAGTACATATGGAAGCTTCTAGAGTATGGGTAACCAAACTTTTGACAGAAAGGCTGCACATGGATTACTGATAGCGCTCTCAATTGCAGCATAAATTATTTCGTTTAAGGTAAGTGTTAGTGGTAAAAGGGTTTAGCATTAAAGTCCGGTGATCCAATTCATCCCAGTAATTCCATTGACTTCAACACTCAACATCACCAATGCAGCAAATTTTGAATGAAATGGGGATTGTGGCTGGGGTGTGGGGAGATGAGTTAGAGAGACAGAAATCTGCTAGTAGTTTTGAATCCCTTCTATTGGTGGAGTGAATGGGAAGAGAGATAATGTGTGGAGTGTAGATGCCATCAGGAAGTATTTTAATAGCAAAAGAACAACAGCCTCAGCCTCTCTAACTTACATGAGTGTTTTCTAACTTCTCCTGCCTTAGGTAAGTTGGTTTATACCTCTCCTAAGCAGTGGTGCAAGTAGAAATAATTTCTTGCCAGTACTACACCCATGCAAGGGACACAAGGGGGGGGCACGTGACCTTGCCACATGACCCTCCACGTGACGCCCCCATGCTCTCCCCATTCCTTCCGACGCCCCACTTCTATATACAAACATCAACATGCTTAACTACTCACTTTCCCCCCAAATATGTAGCATTCAGTCTGTTTATATGGAATATAGGAGTTGGGTGAGCAGCCACTTCGGCATATGTATGACTTATTAAAAGACAAATTTTAAGTAGAACTGTATCCTAAACTGCTTTATGGTATTGTACCCAAACATTGCATTTCAGTGGGGGATTCAACTTCCTTTATAAGAACAGACTCCTGAAACTCTTACCAGTCCACAAAAGTGGTCCACAGTGATGCAAATACCCCCATTGTCTTCAGTGGGATTAATCAAATGATTAAGGGTTTACATGATTAGGTTCCAAGTTTGTAAATTGTTCTAGATGAACCTGACAATGCCTGAGCTGTCAGATCAGAAGGAGCTTCATTCGAATAAAGGTGGGCAGATGTGTGATAAGTCTTAGCTCTGTTGCTAAGATGAGGAACATATTTTCAGCAAAGTTCTTGGCAGATTCCTGAGGCAGCTGGTTTAAGGCCATCAGTGTCCAGCATTATAATCTTCACTTACAGTTCTCTCACCCACAAAGCTGGAAAATGAGGCACTTGATTTCTTTGTTTTGCTGCTCCAGTTCCAGTTAACAAAAAGGCATGTTAGATTAGTTTGGCTGCAAAGAAGAATTCTGTGTACACTGGGGACAACACCTGATTCCTTAAGGCTGCAGAATTGGGCTGACATCAGAACCCAAACATCCTCTGGTCAGTGCAAGCAGAGGCATTCCTCTAATGATCTGGACTTGATGTGATGCAGTGTGAATGTCATGGATAATTCAGACCAATGAGGAGAAACAGAATAAAAAACACTGTTTAAACACCTTCCGTCCACTACTCCCCTCTTGAGGACTCCTGACCAACCTAACAGCACAATATATATGCCAACAAACTTAAACAAAGCCTATGTTTAAGTTTGTGAGCATATATACTGTGCTATTAAAGCCATATAAAGAATGAATGCTCTCCCTAGTCATGTTCTGCTCATTTCAGAAGCAGAGCACAGGCCCCCACAGTGGGGCTAGCTCCAAGTCTTTCCAGTACTCACTAAAAATTTCTTGCCGGTACTGCGTAGTGAAAGGCACCGCCCTACTTGCACTCCTGCTCCTAAGTATGAATAGTATTGCTCCTTGAAGATCTCCACAGGCAGTTTTTTAACCTTTTATTCTTTACTCTCTGTAGCAAGGGGCCCGAACCAAAACTCCGGATCTAAACATCCCAAATTTGAAGTAAGTATGAATCAAGATAGGAATGTCCTGGCAAGTCCTTACTTTTGTAGTGAGTCAACCCAAACCCCCAATCTGAATACACAACAACTTTGGAGAACATTTGACTCTAGATCCAGGTTTCAGCTCAGCCCCCATTCTCTTTTCTTGGTCTGGTTTCCTCTCCATCGTCCTTGTTTGTTTTCTCTCACCTTTCCTGGCCAGTGTGGCTGATTGGAAGAAGAGATGCATTTTGTCTTGGCACGAAGGGCTTGATTGATATCAGCTGGTTTTGCTTGACATACAAGTAATGTAGTACAGGAAGGGAATATAATCCACTGTGACAGATATGGGAATTTCCTGCAGTATCCAGGGGCGCCATTTCATATTTGGGGGGTGGAGGGGGCAACGTTAACCATGATTCCAAAGGCTACTTGGGCACCTGAAAACTCTTGGTTTTTTTTGCAGATAATAACTTAGATACAGTGCTCCTGTCAGATAATAATTTCTAATTCCTAAATAAAGAAAGAAAATTAAATAAATATTAGACCCACTCAGCTCTAATACTTGTTCAGACATCTTGTGTCAATCCACTTAAGGGACACTGATTAGGTTTAAAAAATTAATGTATATTCTTACTTTGTTACGAACTCTTGAATACAACAATTGAAACAATTGTAGAAAAACCTAGATTATTTTCTATCACTTTTTTGCAGTTCATTAATCTTGGAATAGATCATTTAACTTTTGGAAACATCCTATTAGGGCAAGGCCCCGTAAGTTTATACTTCACCTGCTTGGGGCTCTACGGGTTTTACTCCACTACAAATAATACACTATAAAATGACTTTAAACAGGAGTGAAACTGACACTTTCAAGTCACTTTCATAGTATTGCCAACCCCAAATGTTCAAAAATCAAGAATCAGGCTCACCAACGGGAGCTGGGGAGGGTGGTGCCTGCGAGCAAGAGCCACATGGAGCCATTCGTGCGCCTCCACCTAGGAGCCGGACCTGCTGCTGGCTGCTTCTGGGACGCAATGCAATCCGCGGTGCCAGGACAGGCAGGAAGCCTGCCTTAGCACCCCCACTATGCTGCTGACCAGGAGCTGCCCAAGGTAAGCCCACGCTCCAACCCTGCACCCCAATCCCCTGCCCCAGCCCTGAGGCCCCCCAAACCCGGAGTTCTTTCCTGCACCCCAAACCCTTCATCCCCAACCCCAGCCCAGAGCCTAAACCCCCAGCCCTGACCCCCTCCCATACCCCAGCCCTAGCCCAGAGCCCCCTCCCACACCCTGAAACCCTCATTCTCGGCCCCAGCCTGCAGCCCTCACCCCTGCATCCCAACCCTCTGCCCCAGCCCTAAGCCCCTCCCAAACCACAAACCCCTCATCCCCAGCTCCGTTGGGTCGCAGGCATCAACAATTTTCTTCAATTAGGTCACCAGAAATTTTTTTCGAAAATCACCCCCTTAGGGACAAAGTTTCAAAGGTTTTTAGGCACTCAAAAATGCAGCTACGCATCTAGTGAGATTTACAAAGCACCTAGCCTTCTAGGCACTTTTGAAAATCCCATTAGGTGCCTAAATACCTTTGAAAATCCGGCTGTTAATCTCTCTGTGCCTCAGTGCCCCATCTGTACAATGGGGATAACAGCACTGCTCTACCTCACCAAGGGGTTGTGATGTGAGGGGCTCAGATACTACAGTGATGGGGCCACATAAGTACCAGAGGTAGAGTGGGAACTTCTCTATACCACTGCTAGCCCTTCCCTGGGTTTTGGCCCCTTCTTTTCACTTATGCCCTTCATATCTTCCTCTTTTCTGAAAGTAACCTTGGCATAGAAGGCTTGGCTGTATTTCTTATAAGGCCCCTGCGTTCTCTCTTCAGCCACACAGTTAAGCTGACTTAACCTCCAGTGCAGACAGCGCTACTGCCTCTCCTGAAGGTGGATTAGCTGCGCCAATGGGAGAACCCCTCCTGTCAGCGTAGGCAATGTCTATACTGAAGCGCTACAATGGTGCAGCTGCCGCTGTGCGTCTGAAGCATTTTAAGTGTAGTCAAGCCTTTAGTAAAAACAGGTTTGGGTGGTTGTAGAGTAGTTACATTTCTAATGACTGGCTAATCCAGTAAAATATTTGAAAAGTAAACTGTGGCCTTCTGAAAAACTACAGCAGTCAAGTGAATTTGAGTTCCATAAAAATATGCAATTAAAGCCCAACAGCTCTCAGGCTAAGTAAATCAACTAATAACCCATTTTAATACTAAACTCAACACATGTTCATACATGTAAGGACTAAAACAGAGAGTTTCAAAAGATATTCTCATGGGGGAAAGGGGAGTACGTGAGGTATTGAGTTCTGCCCAGAAAAGAAGCCTACAGCAGCTTTTATCTCAATATTTTCATAAGCAGCATTTTGAAAAAAACTGACTCAATAAATGTCAAGTGTTTTACCATTTGCTAAAGATTTACAGACTTTGCTTTGTTGCTCAGTTTAATATCTGATCTGTCCCCAATGGACTCAATGATCTAACACTAAATACTATGAGCCACTATAAAAATTTGACATGGCCCACAAATTAAACCATAAGGTACGATTTACTTCTATGGACTTCTAAGTGAACACATCATCTGTCTCTTCTGTGTCTCTAGCAACTGAATGACTTCTGGTACAAGCCTGCTTCAAGGACGACTTTGGAGCTAACCCGGAAAGAAAAAGAACTTACTTAGCCAGTTATTTCCTGGATTCTCTCTGGGCCAAATTCAGAGCACATCTCCACTCTCCTGGAGAGGCAGGAAATGAAGACTATAGCCTCATCTAGAATAGGATTTGTAAGGTGTTAGCAAACAAGTTTTAAACATGCCTTAAGAGGCGCATTGATTTGTCTATATTAGGCTGTTAATACACGTGTTCACTAACACCCTTCAAATCCTAGTCTAGACAAGCCTCCACAGCAGGCTTTTCACACTGCAAAGAAGGGGGTGCAGCAGAATGCTCCCCTAGTCTGCAGGAGTGGAGAGAGAAAAACACCTTTGTTTCTCGGCTTTTGTGCAACCCACATTTGCTTCTGCTGACTAACCTATGAAAAGTGAAATGGGGTGAGGACAGGGAAAGGTAACAATATATAAAGAAAAAAGATAAGCAGAACCATCACAATGCATCTATATCCACTGTACAGCCATGTGCATTACTGCCTGCCCTTATCCTCCTCCCCAATTTCTCTCTGACTTCAACCCTCATTTGCTGATGAACTTTTATTTTCAGCTCTTTAGGGACCAAGGTTTTAACTTGCTTTTGGGTGGTCCATCTTTGGGTGCTTGAAAAATAATAATCAGAGTAGACTGGACTAATTAAACAAGCAAGGAATTGCGGACATGACTAGTGAGGAGTTGCACAGTGCAAGTCAGCAAGGACCAAGTCCCACTTTGGAAGTTAGTAGTGAGAAACACTAATGGAACCCTAGGCAGCATTAGCTCCTAAATGGATTTCTCTTTAGTAATCCACTGGAAGGATCACAATGTGCAGAATATTTTCCTTGAGGCTTCCCACTCTGACACAGTTTCTTTCCCCCACTCCCATTCTGCCAGACCCATACAGCTCACATGCAAGTGTTTCTGCAAGCTCCTTCAGAGGGAGGAGCAGGCTGCGTGAGCTTCTGCTCCCTTTCCCTTCATGAAAGATCTCCAGTCTTGTGCTCCTTCTCTTTTCTCCATAGTGTACCAAAGATTTGTTTTGTTTGTTTGTTTTTAAATAAAACTTTAGTTTGCGGAGGAGGGGTACTTGATCCTTCTTACCTCGACAATTTCCACTATCCTGATTTTTTTATATGGTCCTACGTAAATAAGGAGAAAAGATAAGCCGCCTGGCATTTAAAATGAGTGGTTAACAAATAACAGAGTTTGATTAAGCCCTTTGTATGACAAAAGGGCAGAGAAAACTGCTAACCAAACAATAATCTGACCAGTACCTGAACTGAGGTCTATTTCACTGGTTTCTGTTTAACAATTTCAGCTGCCCAGCAGGTGAACAATGAAGGACCCAGTGTTCCAGTCCGTGATCAGGTAAAAGTCCACTGAAGCCAGAAGGAGCTTTGCCTGCGTATAGACTTTAGGACGAGCCCTGGCTCCATGATACCATTTTGCAGTGCTATAGCACATTTCACAAAACAACAGCTTTTTTTCAGAATTTTGGTCTAAACCGATAAAACGGTAATCAGTTGACTTATGAAAAAAGGCACAAAATAATCACATAAAATACATAAAATGCACTCCAGACAAAGCAGACACCTTGTAAACTTCTAACTACACAAAAGATCTGCCTATTGAATTTCTCAAGCAACAAAAGGCTGTGTGACTAGAGACCTTAAACTGGCAAATGGGAGGGACACAGTGAAAGATTACAGTGAATAAAAGACAGTTACCTTTCGTAACTGTTGTTCTTCGAGATGTGCTGCTCATGTCCATTCCACCGTAGGTACACATATGCACCGGTATCAGGGGCACCGTCGGCTCCCCCCACCCTGAGTTCCTTCCTGCAGGAAAGTCTGACAGAGAGGAAGGAGGGAGGGTCATGGAATGGGAATTGGTCCTGCTTTGAGCAGGGTGTTGGACTAGATGACCTTCTGGGGTCCCTTCCAACCCTGATATTCTATGAATGGACATCTCAAAGAACAGTTATGAAAGATAGCCATGAACCTTGCCTCTGGCAGGAATGCTCTGGCTCGGATAGAGCGGAGTACCACTCTGATAAACTAATCCATTGGACCAGGATCAATGTTGATTTTTGTTCGTTTATCAACAGGCCCAGAGCTTGTCTTGATGTCTTGACGCTGCGCTGGAGCAGCCTTTGTTGAGCCAGTCATCGAGGTACAGGTAGATCTGGATACCCCGATGTCTAGGTAGGCCACCCCACGACATGCACTTCGTAAACACCCTTGGCACCGTTGCTAGGCCAAAATGGAGCACTGCAAATTGGTAGGGCATGGTCCCAACTGCGAAACGTAGGAACCGTCGGTGTCCGTGAAATATCAGTATGTGAAAGTAAGTGTCTTTCAGGTTGAGGGCACTGGTACCAGTCTCCTGGATCCAGGGAAGGAATGATGGAGGCCAGGGAGACCATGCAGAACTTCAACTTCTTGAGACACTTGTTGAGGCTCCGCAGGTTGAGGATGTGTAGACCTCTCCCCCCCCATCCCCCCCCGGGCCTTTGGGATCAAAAAATTGCGGGAGTAAAACCCTTTCTCCCTCAAGTGCAGAGGGACTTCCTCCACAGCTCCCACCCGCAGAAAGCCCTGCACTTCCTGAGTGAGCAAATGCTTGTGAGAAGGGTCCCTGAAGAGAGACGGGTAGGGAGGGTGGGAGTGAGGGATATCCTTAAAATATTTCAGAAATCCTTAAAATATTCATAAGCAATGGTAACAACTTTCATTTTTGCCAGTACTAAAACAACCATTTTAGCTATGTATTGTAGTCCATTTCAACAAGAAACTATAAGAACATCCATTCACAATTCAGAATAGTTGGGGGGGAAATGGTTGATCAGAACTTGTCTACACACCAAAGCTGTACCACTGTAACTACACTGGTACAGTTAAAGCAATAAAACCCCCTTAGTGTGGATGCAATTATACAATTATATAAAAGTGCTATTATTAGTATAGCCATTCCTGTACAGGAAGGGGAGTAAACTATACTTAAATATGGAAGGATTAGATTTTTCATTAGTAAATGTCTATTTCATAGTACACATACAAACCAAGGAAAAACTATTTCCATCAATAATAATAAAAAATTACACATAGGCAAAGTAAGTAAAATGTTGCTTGAGAACTTTTTTGAGCTTGATTTAAGGACATTGGCTTTGTATATTTTGACATGCGACATTTGTGTTTTAACAGCCATAAAGCTTTTTAAATCTCAGAATCTACTGTCATTAAATAATTGCCTTACCCGCCATTGCCTGTCCCCGTATAATTTCCTGCAACTGTGAATATTTAAAATCAATAAATATAAAAAAATGCTAATTTTTTTAAACCAATATTATCCATCAAAACTACAAACAAATACAAATCAAATTCTGCCAAGCCTAGCTATACTGGTAAAGGCACTTTTATAGCAGGGTAACTCTCCGCTCTAGGGGTGTACCGTCTGACCAGTTTGGTAAAAACGGAAACAGACAGCATTGCACTGACTCTGCAGTGCTGCTAGCTCACGCACTACACTTACTGCTTCTACAGACTAATTGAGATGGTTTTTACCATGCATTTACCAGTAAATTAATCCACACCAAGTCATAACTTTGGGGGCTTTAACCAGTCTGAGGGCAGCTAAGCCCTGATTTCAGGGGTGCTAAGGACCCACAGCTCCTATTGATTTCCACAGGAGTCAGCACCTCTGAAAAATCAACTCTTTCACCACTTCTGACTGTCCTAACAAACAAATCAGTCATTCTCCCCAGTTTTCTATCCATCAGAACAGATACTACCCTGCAAAAAGAACAGGAGGACTTGTGGCACCTTAGCGACTAACTAATTTATTTGAGCATAAGCTTCCGTGAGCTACAGCTCACTTCATCGGATGCTATCCTGCAGTAATTCTCTTGGTGACCATTACTTAATGACCACTACGTATTCCTTGTTCTCACTAAAGAAAAGAGGTTTGTAACTATTAACCACCTGAAGTTGTCTCCCACCACAGCTGTAGAACTGAATTAGAATGCGGAGCACACCTAGCCATGTGTGTAGTACTTACTCATCCACTGCAAGTATTCCTTAAGGCACTATTTACCCAATCACTACTTAGGTGCCAAATTAACTGCCTAAATTATGATATACAGTACAATCTTCATTATCCAACTATCGTGGGTAGAAGAGGAAAACCTTGGTAAGTATGGATAATTGGGCTCTGTGATTAATGGAGGAGATTGTCAGAATAATTAATAGATATTTTGGATAACAGTGAGTTTTGGATAATTAAAGCTTGAATAATAAAGGCTGTTCTAGATCACAACTAAGACTAAATGAACTGAAATGTCCAGAAAGTCAAGCTGACTATTACTAAGCGTTAGGACTCCAAACAAAAGCTGTGAGGGTTTAAATGTTTTGTGGCGTACCATGTATGCTGGTGACTTCAAAGACACCACAGTCAGCAATGACATACCATAGCCAGAGAAAAAGGCATGATTTCTCCACTAACTTGTACATCCTCTAGTTATTACATCTGTGAAAAGTGATTGCAAAGTGGATGTAGAATGAGGCTCACAGGAGCAGAAACAACGTTTTGGACAATGTAAGAAGCTCAGTAATATTGCTGGGCCTCTCTACATAACACCAAAGCCAATACTCCTTGCTGTGAGAAGTTTTCCTTCCCATAAGTCCATCAAGAAGGAATCTGTCTCTCCATTTAAACACTGTGAAGTTTCTAAGAGCTGTTACCACCCACCATTAAGGAATGTCACTTTACCTAATCCACAACTGAAACATACTTCAGCATTTGTGAGGAAAAACCATCTTAGTCACTGGCTTTTGGGCAGAGTATTGTCAGGCCCTGAAGAATGCCGTCATTGTCTGAGTCTATGCACATTTTCAGGCAAGGCTGCCCATTCACAAGTATGCTAATAGAGTTGTTCGGGAGCACAAAAAAAAGCAGAGCTTGAGCATTACACAACATGCTAGGTAACATAATGAAGGAAAGAAACAAGGCCCAGAAAACCAGTTACGTCTGGTAGAAGAGGTGCTACAAAACTTGAGACTAAACTGAAAAAACAGTTCCTTTTTTTAAGCTGTGCATTTGAATTCTTGCAGAAAGTTAAAACATTAAGACTATCTGCCAAATTTTGTTTTCAGCTATGTTGGTGTCAATATGAAGTAATTCCATTGATTTTGATGGAGTTTACATCAGAACAGAACATGGCTCTCTGCATGTCAATAATGAAGTTAATTAATAACTTATCAAATACTGAAACGGTATCCTTTGTGCAATGGGACTAGGAGAATGCTCTTAAAAACCCAGCATGCCCCATTCCCAAATATGCTTTTTTACTGTTTAAATCCAGATTTACATTTTCTGTAGCCCATCTGCTCTAGTATCCTGAGAGATGCTGAGTTTCCATGTGAGAGGCAGAGCACACACATAACTCCTTGCAGGCAGCATTCAGAACTTTGAAGGATATGTTCCTAATTCAGATCATATTCTTTATGCTTCACTCATTCTTACTGCCTAAACTAAATGTACTGTATGCCTGCAAAGAAAGGGGGGGAAGGGGGAGAGAAGAAAATTAAAATGAGATCTGAAATGTAATTAATTTTTCATAGCTCTCTTTTATTTAAAGTTTCCTCTTTCTAGTGGGACCCATATGATGCACTTTTAATACCACCTTCTTGAGAAAATGCAGGAAAAGCCATATGTTCTCGCACGGACTCTGCAAAGCCAACACAGGCACTGTTTTGACATTTACATCCTCTTCAACCCTGTCACAGGGCGGGCCTGCCTGCAGGACCCTCCCATAACAGGCTGCAGCATGACAAGTGATCCTGCCTCAGTTTCCCTCCTTACGAGTCCCAGTGACTGAAGTCCAGGATTTCTTGCCTCAATAACACCCTCCTTGGGTCCAGTTTATTACAAATTAATAGTGCAAAATAGTCCATAAGAAAGTCCCCAAATGCGGTATATTTATCACCCCTAATGCATATACTCCTTAAATCCCCAATATCTAGCTCATCTACATAGCACATAACACGCTCCCAACATCCTCTAAGACACCTGGGCTCTTCTTCAGTCCTCGCCTGTCCGTTTACCATGACAGCCACCCCAGCCCTTTCAGCTGAAGCCCAAATGACAGCCATCACAGCCGAAGCCCAAATTCACTCTTCCAGAAGAGAAGTTATAGGGATTCCTGCTCGGGAGTTCATCCTCACCCAGGGTGCATCTATCACTTCCCCAGGCCCTCAGCCTTCTCCAGCCCTCTGGCTCCAGCTCTCCAGCATAGATATGCCAGCAGATAAGTCCTCCACATTGCTCTCCTGCCTTCATAGCCCTCTCTGGCCCTTGGTTTCAGCTCCCTGGTGTTAGGGTAGCCAGGCGTCCAGTTTTCGACTGGAACGCGCCGTTGAAGAGGGACCCTGGCAGCTCCAGTCAGCACTGGTGACAGGGCCACTGAAAGTCCAATTGTCAGCGCAGTGGGGCTAAGACAGGTTCCCTGACTGCCCTGGCTCCACACGGCTCAGCTGGAGCCCTCACCCCCTCACTCACCCCAACTCTCTGCCCCAGCTTAGAGCCCCCTCCCATACTCCAAACCCCTTGGTGCCACCCCCCCAGCCTGAAGCCCCCTCCCACACCCCAAACCTCTCATCTCCAGCCCCACCCAGAGCCTGCACCCACAGCCAGAGCCCTCACCCCCTCCTGCACCTCAACCCCCTGTCCAGTGAGAAAATGAGTGAGTGAGAGAGAGTGGGGAAGAGCGAGGGAGGGGGGATGGAGTGAGCAGGGGGCAGGGCCTCAGGGAAGGGGTAGGGCAGGGGCAGGGCAACGGTGTTTGGTTTTGTGCAGTTAGAAAGTGGGCAACCCTATCTGGCTTAGAAGTCAGCAGGCAACTCCCTTTCCTGCTCTCTGGCCTTCAACCCTCTCCAGTCTTTGGCCCTCACTCTCTGACTTGCGGAGATGGTTGGCAAAACTCTTGCTGCTCTGCTGCCTTCCTCCACGTATCACCAACAAAGCTGCAGGTGAGAGCTACCAAAGACCAGGAGGCTGTAGGAGACCTCTGAAAAAATGCTCTTCAGGGACCTCCTACAGCTTCCTGGTCTTTGGCAGCTCTCACCCGACAGTCTCACTGCCAGTCAGGCACTTTTCCTGATTGACTATGGTCTCAGGGTCCGCCCCAATTTATAGGGCCCAGATGTCCTTTAACTCCAACTGGGAAGCAGCTGATGAGTCACAGGTGCACTGACTTCATAGAATCATAGAATATCAGGGTTGGAAGGGACCCCAGAAGGTCATCTAGTCCAACCCCCTGCTCAAAGCAGGACCAATTCCCAGTTAAATCATCCCAGCCAGGGCTTTGTCAAGCCTGACCTTAAAAACCTCTAAGGAAGAAGATTCTACCACCTCCCTAGGTAACGCATTCCAGTGTTTCACCACCCTCTTAGTGAAAAAGTTTTTCCTAATATCCAATCTAAACCTCCCCCACTGCAACTTGAGACCATTACTCCTCGTTCTGTCATCTGCTACCATTGAGAACAGTCTAGAGCCATCCTCTTTGGAACCCCCTTTCAGGTAGTTGAAAGCAGCTATCAAATCCCCCCTCATTCTTCTCTTCTGCAGGCTAAACAATCCCAGCTCCCTCAGCCTCTCCTCATAACTCATGTGTTCTAGACCCCTAATCATTTTTGTTGCCCTTCGCTGGACTCTCTCCAATTTATCCACATCCTTCTTGAAGTGTGGGGCCCAAAACTGGACATAGTACTCCAGATGAGGCCTCACCAATGTCGAATAGAGGGGAACGATCACGTCCCTCGATCTGCTCGCTATGCCCCTACTTATACATCCCAAAATGCCATTGGCCTTCTTGGCAACAAGGGCACACTGCTGACTCATATCCAGCTTCTCGTCCACTGTCACCCCTAGGTCCTTTTCCGCAGAACTGCTGCCTAGCCATTCGGTCCCTAGTCTGTAGCTGTGCATTGGGTTCTTCCGTCCTAAGTGCAGGACCCTGCACGTATTCTTATTGAACCTCATCAGATTTCTTTTGGCCCAATCCTCCAATTTGTCTAGGTCCTTCTGTATCCTACCCCTCCCTTCCAGCGTATCTACCACTCCTCCCAGTTTAGTATCATCCGCAAATTTGCTGAGAGTGCAATCCACACCATCCTCCAGATCATTTATGAAGATATTGAACAAAACCGGCCCCAGGACCAACCCTTGGGGCACTCCACTTGATACCGGCTGCCAACTAGACATGGAGCCATTGATCACTACCCGTTGAGCCCGACAATCTAGCCAGCTTTCTACCCACCTTATAGTGCATTCATCCAGCCCATACATCCTTAACTTGCTGACAAGAATACTGTGGGAGACCGTGTCAAAAACTTTGCTAAAGTCAAGAAACAATACATCCACTGCTTTCCCTTCATCCACAGAACCAGTAATCTCATCATAAAAGGCGATTAGATTAGTCAGGCATGACCTTCCCTTGGTGAATCCATGCTGGCTGTTCCTGATCACTTTCCTCTCATGCAAGTGCTTCAGGATTGATTCGTTGAGGACCTGCTCCATGACTTTTCCAGGGACTGAGGTGAGGCTGACTGGCCTGTAGTTCCCAGGATCCTCCTTCTTCCCTTTTTTAAAGATTGGCACTACATTAGCCTTTTTCCAGTCATCCGGGACTTCCCTGGTTCGCCACGAGTTTTCAAAGATAATGGCCAATGGCTCTGCAATCACAGCCGCCAATTCCTTCAGCACTCTCGGATGCATCTCATCCAGCCCCATGGACTTGTGCACGTCCAGGTTTTCTAAATAGTCCCTAACCACCTCTATCTCCACAGAGGGCTGGCCATCTCTTCCCCATTTTGTGATGCCCAGCGCAGCAGTCTGGGAGCTGACCTTGTTAGTGAAAACAGAGGCAAAAAAAGCATTGAGTACATTAGCTTTTTCCACATCCTCTGTCACTAGGTTGCTAGGTCACTAGGACTTCTTCCTTCTTAGAGCCCAAAATTGCTTCCATTGCTCCTGGCACTTGGAAGAAGACGTATCCAGGAGCAGCAGCTGTGTAATACCAGTTCAGGCATTCTGCAGTCACTTTGAGATTGCCTCGTTCATTCCCAGGATGGAGTACCAGCCCATTGCTATTTATAGCAATAGGGCTCCTGGGAATGGGTCAAGACTGGGCCTCAAATATTCCCCACACAGAAGGGATGCTTCACATTTATGAGAGCTGCAGGATCTCTCCCAAAACCTACTGTCACCCAATATCTTGTTAGTTACTAATTATTAATATTTAATGTTTATACCGTGGTAGCATTCTGCGACCCTGATGAGCTAGGCCTTGTACAAACACACAGGCAGATATGGTCTCTGCCCTCAGGAGACTGCAATGTAAGAATTTTTGTTGTGTGTTTCAGCTACTATTACTCAGTCCCTTTTCACTTGAAACATATATTTCATATTGATTGCACACAACAGACAAGTCTATTTGCAGAAGTAGTACAAAACAACTACTGTCAATGGCAAACTACACTTAACTGCCAGTAACGTTAGTGATTACTACCGTAACTAGAAAAACAATGTGACAATGGAACAATATCCCTACCATCTCCCTATGTAAACCTTGAGGCAAGTAAACCTGATTTCACAGGGGCATATATCCAACAGAAAGAGAAAACATTTTGGTTCTTCATAGGGTTCCCAGGCACCCAGTTTTCGATCAGAATACCCAGTCAAAAAGGGACTCTGGCAGCTCCAGTCAGCACTGCTGACCGGGCCATTAAAAGTCCGGTCAGTGGCGCAGTCGAGCCTCTGCCTCCCTGAGCTCTGCGCAGCTCCTGACAGCAGCCGCCAGGTCCCTGCAGCCCCTAGGCGCAGGGGTAGCCAGGGAGGCTCTGCGTGCTGCCCCCGCCCTGAGGGCTGGCTCCGCAGCTCCCATTAGCCAGGAACTGTGACCAATGGGAGCTGCGGGGACAATGTCTGCAGGCACGAGGGCAGCACGCAGAGCCTCCCTGGCCACCCATGCACCTAGGGGCTGCAGGGACCTGGTGGCTGCTTCCTGGGAGCTGCAGTAAGCACCACTGGGACCCCGCACCCCTACTGCCTGCCCCAGCCCCGAGTCCTCTCTCACACCCAAACTCCCTCCCGGAGCCAGCACCCCACATTCCTCTAACACCCCAACCCCTTGCCCCAGCCTGGAGCCCCCTCCCACACTCTGAACCCCTTATTTCTGGCCCCACCCGGAGCCCATACCCCCCCGTACTCCCGGCCTGGTGAAAGAGAGTGAGGGTAGGGGTGGAGCAAGCAGGGATGGGGGCCTCAGGGAAGGGGCGGGGCCTCAGGGAAGGGGCGGGGCAGGGTGTTCGGTTTTGTGCCATTAGAAAGTTGGCAACCCTAGTTCTTCATCATGAACATTTCAGACCTAGGACCTCAGCTTCCTTCCCAAACTGCCTATGTGAGTGTTGTGTTAACAAAATTACCAGCATTTTTACAATGAAACAATAATCAGATCTGAACTGCATATGACAAACCAATACAAACATTAATTAATACAGTTAGGACTCAGGCAAGTATAGTTTTAGTTAATACTTCCCACAGCATTCTTAGTTCAATCCTGCCATGCCTAGTACTTTGAGAATACATAATATGGAAGATGACTCAGATGTCGATCACCTGTGAACTTACCGTGCTAACTGTATCAGCTAGGGCTCTGCTTATGAAGACCTAGATACACTGCAATAATTGGCACCCTTGTCACAGACCAAAAAATGAATCAGCATCAACCATCCCCTCACCCCTACAGTACCTGCAGGTTCCTACGCTGGCCTGCCAATGTGCCCCAACTCTCAGAGACCGACTCCAGGGGAGAAAGGTTAGTTCAGTCTTCAAGTCAATTCAATTTTTGGCTTCTTAGTTGAGACAGATGGCAACAAAGCCAATTACTGCCAATTGTGGTGGGTGCTTTCGTGATGTAGGTATGTCTCCACTAGTAACTGAACCGATGCCGCCAAACACATTCCACATCGATCATGGAACAATAACTAATGGTTTTATTAATACACAAAGTGCTCAGTCACTTGAATGAGGAATTATGAAAGGAATAGCTGTGAATTCCTTTTTGCGTTAATCATCAAAATGCTGGCAGTAAAATTAAAATTTATCTGAAACACTGTCAATTTTAAATGGTTTTGATATTCCAGTAACTGCTAGAACAGCAGGATAGACTCAAATATTGTTAGGAAATCAAAAAGAAATCTGTGATCAGATTTAGATCGAGGATCAACAGAATCATTCCACTGAAGTACTGTATATGGATTTTTACTTACATCACAACTCAGTGAGGCTCTTCTTTCATTTAGTAGCTTGTTTACCAAGGTTCTATCCTCTGTAACTTAAGTTTGCTGCAAAATCAGGAACTATAATGGAAGTGTGAAAATCAGGATCGAAAGGGTATAGAATTAAAACTGGCCTGATACCAATAATGTATTTAATCCAGCTCCCACTGAAGTCAATGCGAGTTTTGCCACAGACTTCAATGGGAGCAGAATAGGTAGAGCTCTGCAAATCTGCAGATATGCGCATCCGTGGATGTGGATATCTGCGGACCAAGTTTGCAATCACAGATTGGATGCGGATACAAATTTTATATCCATGCACGGCCATCCATCCATCCATGACTTCATGGATATAGGTATATCCAATATTATCAGGTTCCTGAAATTGGTGGCCTTGGTTCTGCCCTTCTCCTTTTTTCCCTTCTTCATCTTTGTGCTCCCTCTTTCCCTGCTCTGATCTCGCTTAACTCTGGCTTTGCAGCAGTCTAATTCCACTAACTCCAGAGGAGTCGCTCTTGATTTACAGTGGTGTGAATGAGTTCAGAGTCAGGCTCTCTCGTTCTAATGAGAAGTCTCACTTTTTCATCCATTTAGATTATAAACCAAATGGGGTTAGGACCATGGCTTCTTCTATGCTTTGTATAGCCCTGCACACATGGTCAGTGCTTAAGTAGTAATAAAAATGTTCTCTCTTAGGCTGGATTTCTATTTCTCTCCTGAGTCATAAAGCTGCAAAGATTTCTACTGCTATTCAAAAGCATTTCTCTTGAACCAGAACAAAACACACTACTTGATTTTCATTTCAGAGGCTTTACCATGACATATAGTTGCAAAAACTTCACGTACACATTCTTACGAAGTAGTCCATCACAAATTTTGAAGGACTATGACCCAGAAAACTATGTATGTAAAAACAGACATCTTCACAGAAATGCTACCTCGAAAATAAAAAGTTACATCTGTCCTAGTTAAGGTTCTGGCTTGAAGGCCCCAGAACAGAATTCTCACCACTGAAACAATGACATTTTTGGTGTAATAAATATGGATGGAATGTGCAATTTGGGCTGTCTTACTCACTGAACATGTAAATAGGCTTTAAAAGGTCAATTGTTAGATTAATACCAAAGTCTTACTAATCTGAAGTCTTACTAGATGCGATAAATTGACCACCGAGCGCTCTCCCATCAACTCCAATACTCCACCAGGGCGAGAGGCGCAGGCAGTGTAGACGGGAGAGTGTCAGCCGTCGACTTACTGCAGTGAAGACACCGCCGTAAGTAGATCTAAGTATGTCGACTTCAGCTGCGTTATTCATGTAGCTGAAGTTGTGTAACTTAGATCAACACATCCCCCCCCAGTGTAGACCAGGCCTTAGCTATAAGGTCCTTCCTGAGGGAAAACTTCCATTCACTTAAAGTGCGTGAATAAGAACTACAGTGTTAATTTAAAACGGAGCATGATTTTACAAAAAATTATCTCACTTCTAAGGCTATAAAAACACACACACAGAACACCACAGTGTTATAAAGTGGATTTATCTTAATCTTTGTAGAAGACAACACCTTTCACTTGAAAGTTTTTAGGAAAAGCAAAGGCCTACAATAAACACTTATCCAGCTACACAGATTTCAACCACCATCATATTTCACATAACAAGCTAATTGGCAGTATTATCTTGGGGTCACTTGTAGAAATAATTATATTAATATGCAGTTCATAAGCAAATACAATCATTATAATGGCTATATAGTTTGCTAATATTTTCTGAGGGAGATTAGAGTTCAAACATGGCATTTGTTATACTCTTTTTACAACCATTACACTTAATTAAAGTTACTTTCTACCACATGCGACATGTAGTATAAGAAAAACAGTGGAATTACAATGTTATATCTGTGCTATGGATAACTAAAAAATCCTAGTTTACATTTCCTGCATACAAGCAACAACTGATCTTTGGAATAAATAAAATAGAATAAATAAATAAAATGGATAATTTCCTTTTTCTGAATAAGTGCTTGCCACGTCACACAAAGAATGTTCTCATTTCATCTGGATTAATTTGTCAGCGAACCTGTACCACTAATTTAAAAAAGACACAGATAAAGACCTCCTCATTTGAACAAAGTGATAAACCTATTGAGATTTTAATCCTTCATAATATTGAGATTTAAAGGTGATATCGCTCCTTAACACAAGTAACTGTTACACGGGGATACAGGCTGACTGTTGCATTACTATGATTAATATTTAAATGTATAACATATTTGACTTTTAAAGAGGGAAGCACATTTCCAAAATGCAAAGTGCTGACTGTTCCTTTTCAGGACTTAACACAACTGTGTGTAATCACTTTCTTCATGTACACAGCCTGTAGCTGTTTAAGGTCTTCTATTCCTTTGCTCATGGAACAATGCTAAATCATTCTGCATTAGATCCTGCCTTTCTGCATGATCACTTTCAAAGCTAAGAATGTGTGGAATTGCTTTCCAAAAAACATCTAACAGTGCTGAGAATGTGCTTCTGCATAAAGGTTTATAAAAGCAGGCAACATCAGAAGAAAAGAGAAAATCAGTCTCAACATTTTAAGCTAGTGATGGTATGTAAAACAGAGGAGTTACTTACACTCCAATTCACAGCTCCAAAAGTGATATATGGTGGAAACATCATTCTGTTTAATTTTGATAAAGTTTCCAGGAAGGTATCTCTTTCCCAGGGTACCCAGGAAGACTGGGTCTTGGATGAGGCAAACTGACTGAGTCTAGGTAAGAAGGATCTTAGCAGCAGCCTGGAACAAGGATCTTGGGAATATGGCAGAGCTGGTTCCAGTCCTTAAAACTGAGGATCACAATTTGGAGGCAGACTTTGAGTCCTTCTCTGCTCTTGGAATCCCAGGAGATGATGGTGGCATAGCACCTCCTTTCATCTACATGCAGCCAGGTGTTGTTTCCAATCAGATCTAAACCAGATGCTTACTCACGCCAACTCCAACTGAAGCTAGGATTACCAGGTGCCCAATCTGGCACGGGGCTGGCAGGCTCCCTATCCGGCTCTGGGCAGCTCCCAGGAAGCGGCCGGCATGCCTCTCCGGCTCCTAGGAGTAGGGGCGGCCACAGGAGCTCTGTGCACTGCCCCCGCCCCAAGCACCAGCTCTGCAGCTCCCATTGGCCGGGAACTGCAGCCAATGGGAGCTGCGGAGGTGGCGCCTGCAGATGGGGCAGTGCGCAGACCCCTCTGGCCTCCCCTCCGCCTAGGAGCCAAAGGGATGTGACACTGCTTCCCGGTAGCCACCTGAGCTAAGTGCCTGTACCCTGAACCCCCTCCTGCACCCTAACCCTATGCCCCATCCCTGAGCCCACTTCTGCACCCAAACTCCCTCTTGGAGCTCGCACCCCCTCCCATGCCCAAACCCCTGCCCCAGTCACAGGGCCGGATTAATTCTCCTGTGGGCCTGGGGCTACTAGATTTTGTGGGGTCCCTGTATACAAGTCTTTTCCTGGAAGTGGGTTGGGGTGCAGGAGGGGGCTGGGACAGGGGGTTGGGGTGCACCAGGGGGATTCTGACCTGGGGCAGGGGGTTGGGGTGCAGGAGGGGGTGCAAGATGCAGGCTCCATCCAGGAGGCACTTACCACAGGCAGCTCCCAGCTGGCTGCCTGCCTGCCATAGCCCCACACCTCTCCCAGAAGCGGCTGGCTCCTAGCACATCTCTGCAGACCCTGGGGTGGGAGGGACAGCGTGTCTCCATGCGCTGCCCGCAGCTGCAAGCACCGCCACCATAACTCCCATTGGCTGGTTTCTGGCCAATGGGAGCTGTGGACGGTGCTGGGGGCGGGGGCAGCGCACAGAGCTGCCTCCCCCCCCCGACCAGGGGCCGCTGAGACATGCTAGCAGCAGCCAGCTACTTCTGGGAGCAGTGTGGGGTTATGACAGGCAGGCAGCCTGCCTGAGCTCTGCTGCGCTGCAGGACTTTTAGCGACCCGGAGCTGGATATCACTGCCTGTGATTTATTTTTGCGGGGCCGCCCTTGAACTGGGGCCTTGGGCTGCAGCCCCTAAAGCCCCTGCCTTAATTAGGCCCCGTCCAGCCCTTGCTCCCTCCTGCACTCTGAACCCCTCGGCCCCATCCCAGAGCCCCCTTCTGCACCCCAAACCCCTCATCCCCAGCCCAGAGCCTGTGCCTCCAGCCAGAGCCCTCACCCCCCTCTGCACCCCAACCCCCTACCCCAGCCCAGAGCCCCCTCCTGCACCCTGAACCCCTCATTTCTGGCCCCACTTCGGAGCTTACACCCTCAACCAGGGCCCTCACCCCCTCCCACATCCCAAACCTCTGCCCCAGCCTGGTGACAAGGAGTGAATGAGGGTGGGGGAGAGAGAGTGACAGAGGGAGGGGGGATGGAGTGAGCAGGGTGGGGCAGGGGCGGGACAAGGGTGTTCGGTTTTGTGCAATTAGAAAGTTGGCAACCCTAACTGAAGTCAGTTGAAATTTGCCTGGGTAAGTATTAATCCCCAAGTAAATACGAAGCAAGGACCTTCGAATTTGGCCTAGCGAGACTAATCATGTGAGTTAGGATTACTCACATGCGTAAGGATGACATGATCAAGCCTGTATTCTACATGGTATAAATCTAACTCAGTACTAAAGATATTCCAGTATTTTACAAAATAATGTGGGCTACCCTCCGGCACTAGAAGCCAAATTTTGTTTTCAATATCAGACCAGATTGCACTGAAATCTCAGCATGCTTACAAGGTTCTCCTCTTACTCATAGATATCTTATAGGCCCTAGGAGCAACATGCCAGAGTGAGATATCATGCTCAGCCAAAACTTCCCTAGTTTTCACCCATTATCTTTAGGCAAAAATATTCACTTGTCACCACCATTTCATTTAATTAATAAAACCTGTCAAAAATACAAGTGTGTTAATACATAAAAGTGAAATTATAGATAATTAAAAACTGTATACAACCAATTGTATTTTGCTGCTCAAACAGCATTGTTTCTAGTAAGTCAAAAGTTTTGAGGAGAAAAGTCACAAGAATGATTCATTCTCTCTCTCACATATATGATTCATTTTCTCTCTCACATACTTCTGGTCTACTAAACTTTTATTTTATTTTATTATTGCAGATACTACTATAAAAGTTTAGTAGACCAGAAGGATCCCAGTTAAAGGTGGAAAAATATATTTGCCCATCTAACTCCCTGGCTCTCCAAAATTTCACACCTTCCTTAAAATAAATTCCCCACATCCACCACCATTTTTTGTGCAATACAACAACTAATGAAATGACAAGCTTCTTCACTTGTGAGGGGGATGTGAATCCCATTTACTGCTTACCACGGTGCAGGGGGTGAATCTTCCACACTTCGTTCACTTTTTGTAGAGGGAGTGGTAATTTGATTTTTACTGGTTTCATGTTAGTCGTACACAGAAGCTTACCAGTATACTTCCACAGTAGCCTTCCTCCAATGTCGCAGGCAGAAGTTTGCACTCAGAATTGAATGCAGTGCAGACACAAAACTGTACACACAGTTATTTGTGGCTACAGTTTAATTCATTGAGGGTAGGTCTCCACTGAAGACTTAGTCTTGGTGATTGGCACCCGGGTTTAGCCTAGTCTGGGTGTGAGCAGCCACACTGCAAAGCTCTACCCAAGTTAATGTGCCATCACTGTTAATGCTGCACTCCCCGGGTACGTCACTAGGACTTCTGGGGCATATCCAATGGGTCTCTGTGCTGCAGTAAGATGAGCCGCTCTATGATTCTTTCCCAGTGAACTGTGGGAGAACTTGTCTGTCCCTCTGGGCACATGGGGGGAATTGTGGGAAGGACTGGAGGACTTTCAGCATTTGAGTGATTTAGCCTGAGCATGTATTGTAAAGTGGGCAGATTACCAGCCCAAGTGAAAGCAGAACCTGGGCTCTAAACCCACACCCTCAACTGTGCCAGCTAGCCAGGCTGACGGCACCACTTAACAAAGAGGAGAGGTTTGTGTGTGTGGACAGGAGAGAGGCTGAGTAAAAGCAACACTTGAGTAAAAGCCTGTGCTAGTTCTGTAGTGAAGGCATACCTTTAGATGCCTATGTACCAGGCTGCACCTTCAAATCAGGCAGTTAGGCACCTAAAGGGTGCAACTGGGACTTCAGTTAACTGTGCCTGCATTTAATCGGAGGCAGAAATGAGACTGAGAAAAATCAGGGCCAAAAAAGGCATAGCAATTGCAGGTAATTATGTACTACTGAATTGCAGATAACTATGCACGAAGACAGTCAGCACAAGTTATACAAAATACACAAAGACAAATATTTTAAAAATAAAGAGGCCTTACACTATGCACTTCCTTATTCCCCTGGTCCCAGAAAAACTTAAAACAATGAACAAAAAAATCACATTGTGTGCCCTTGAGGACTGGAGATTTGGCGGCAAAGAGATCTTCGGGCTGGAAGCTAAAGTATGTAGTTCCTTCATATACAGCCAAATCTTTTCATATTATTTTCAGTTAGTCCTTGGATCAAGCCATCTTTTCCATCAGCTGCTAGGGTGATGGCTGTGGAACAGACAACTGAAAAAGACATAACAACACGGGTGGGCATTCACTCAGTAATGCTGCAAAACTTGAGGACCTGAGGGGCAGATCCTGACTTCCACTTCCTAAAAAGGGTCCGTTCAGCTACTAGGATAGAAATTGCTAAACCTTGTTGGATATGGTTGTTGCATCAAGTCTTCCTAGTGCTCTGAGTTAATTATTGTAACTGAAGCAAACCACATTAAATTGGATACCACAAAAAGACTTTGCTCTCTTAAGGAGATGGTGTCTTTTCTTCCCAAAAATAATCTACCCTGCAGTCCTCCACACTCTAGCCACCACCAGCTCTCTATACCTGAGATCGAATGTAACTGCCATATCAAGGTTACAACCAGTTCACCAGGCGACAATCCTGAACATCACCAACACAGGCCAGGGCAAGCACATATCTGTAGAGCCCTGCACGGATACAAGTGTATACCCGCGGATGCGGATATCTGAGGATATAAATCGGTATCCATGGAACCGCAGGGCTCTCCCAGGAACCACAGAGGCGAAAGGAGCAGAACGTGGGGCTGCCACTCCCAGAAGCCAGCGCCCCGTTCCTCTGTTGCGGCTGTACCGGCCCCATCCCTGCCCACTGGGGCGGGCACCAGGCTCACCAGCAGCTGTGTTCAAGCGGCACACACGTCCCCAGACAGGAGACACAGACAGCTGCATCGAAGGGACAGGGGCAGGACTAGGGGCGGGGCTGGGGCCAGTACAGCCGCCGGCGCAGGGCACTGACTCCTGGGAGCGGCAGCCCCACGCTCTGCTCCTTTCGCCTCTGCGGTTCCCGGGAGAGCCCTGCGGTTCCGCGGATACTGATTTATATCCACGGATATAAATTTGTATCCACGCAGAGCGGTACATGTCTGGGCCTTGCAACCCCACTGGCTTCCCATTCATGTCAGGTCCAAATTCAAAGTCATAGTCTTAAACTACAGTTTGGTACACAGGTGTCTGAGAGACCAACTCATTCTCTGGGACATCTCCACAGGGCAATGCAGTTGAAGAGATTAACATCATTAAAACATAATAAATATAAATATATTTTTATACTATTTAATTAGGAAGTATTAACCAACTTACAAATCCTCATCACATAAATGTCAGAAACATAAAGCTTTTGAAGAGAAGCGTCAGGGCAGTAGCCAGGGGGCAACCTGCAGGAGCTGTGCTGCCCTACAGACCATGGAGGTCAGGAGATACCTAACCCCGCAATTTTCAGAGTAACAGCTGTGTTAGTCTGTATTCGCAAAAAGAAAAGGAGTACTTGTGGCACCTTAGAGACTAACCAATTATGCTGTTGAAATCAGTGGGGCTACTCATGTGAATCACTGATAACCAACACATGCAAGGGGATCACAATAGGGCCACAAATTAATTGGTTTATTAGAATGGAAACAGCTTCTCTTCACACCCCACTTTTCTCCTGGTTCATGATGATAAATAAGAAAAGGGAATGCTCCATAGAAAAAGTAATGAGGGTGAACTAGCTTTGCACAAAATGTAGATAAATTTTGCTGAAGTCTGGCAGTGCTTTTTTAAAGAAAGACTTTTAAACTGTAGCAAGTTTTTAAAAGCATGTTTTTAAAAGGAATATATTGTATTTGGCAAGTAATTTTCTGTGACTCTTTTGCCATTATTGCAGATATTAAAACGACAAATCAGGGCTTTCTCCCTCAAAGCATTGCTACTCCTGCATGATCCTGCAGTAAAGTCATATTCCTGAGTTTATTACATTAGTAATATATTACAAACTCAATACTACAGGCCAAATTCTGTACTGATTTATACACTGCGCAATCCACTGAGGTCAAGGAGGTTGTACAAGGGGTCAGTCAGGGCAGAATTTAGCCCTACAGCTCTACTGGAAGATCAACTGGAAGAGAAAAAGTGCTATCAGGGAGAAGACATCAGTCAAATGAAAATCTCTGTGGTATTTAGCAAAACACAGTGAGAAAAGTTATGAAAACCATGTGAACAATGAGTGGATTATCTTTAAATCAGACAGATTAGAAAGTGGTCTCTAGAATAAAATTCCCTTTTGGAGTTATCTGCGAACATAATACATTGAGCCAAGTTCTGCCATCAGAAACACGCACGCAACTCCCACTGAAGTCAAATCCTACTGAAGTTAATAGGAGCTGTGTACCTAGGCTTGAGAGGAGAATTTTGCTCATCAAATGTAAACTTGTTAACTCCTAATTAAAATTCTGAAAGTGGAGTATGTTGACAATGCGTGCTCACAGTACACCATTTTATAGCTCCACCTAATTATAGCTGTCCCCTACAGTGCTGTTGTAGTTTACAGTCTGTCGCTGTTTTATTATAAGGCTCTTCAGATCTCATCAGCCTGAAATATGGCACACAAGTCTTGTCTTGCATCATTTAAAATAAATGATCACGTAAATTAGTTGATGAATTTTAATTTAGGGCTGAGCTGTGCAACTCTTGTTCAGGTTGGTAAGCACTTACTCTGTGAGTAGCCCCGCTGAAGGTAATGGGATTATTCACAAGAGTAAATGCTCGTTACCCTAAGAGTTGCGCGGTTGGGTCTTCAGCAAGTAAGGGCTTATCTACACTTAAAGCTCTACAGCAGCACCGCCGTAGCGCTTCCGTGTAGATACTACCTGTGCTGACAGGAAGGGTTCTCCCATCAGCGTAGCTAATCCACCTCCCTGAGAGGCAGTGGCGAGGTCAACAGGAAGAATCAGCCGTGCCCCTCCTGGAGGTGGTTTTTTAGGGCGCTGGAAGAGCTCTCTCCCAGCGCTGTGCTGCGCCGCGACCGCACGCGCCCTGGTAAAGTGCTGCCCCAGCAGCATTAGCGCTGCCAGCGCAGACTAGCCTGAAGTAGGTCTCTGAGGGACAAAAGCGGTGTTCACACCCTGACTGAAAACAGCCTTGGCGGAGTTTTGATATGGGCCATACATTAGAGTTCGGAAATGGTCAATACTTCAGCTGAACGAGCAGGAGCCTCCTGGCCAGGCCAATCGATTACTAACAGTGGTGCTGCCCCATTAACTCCTGTTGAGTAACACCTTACCTCCAGTAATTTCATTAGGACTACTCTTGGAACAAAGGGACCCTCAATGTACGGATGGCAGAAGTGGGCCCTAGGTTCTGGATTAAAACTGGCGCAACCTGGTGTACAGCTGAAAGAGCCTCATGTTATGTAGCTGAAAGATCTTTTTTAATAAAAGCAAGGGATTCTGAAATGAAAACACAGGAGGCTGAGAAATCTCGTACAGAACGTGTTACATATCTGTTTGTTAACGTGATTAGTTTTTTATTCAAGGCCTGGATCACACATTGGTTTGAGGTCCTCTTGTAAAGAATCATATTAGCTGTAATACCCAAGTACAACAGACAGAGATAATGGTGCTGAATCCTCTTGTTTTTGTGGCCTTAAATTAGACACCCCCCCTAACATTAGCTTAGCAGCCTTTTTCTTCTTCTTCTTCTTCTTTTTTAATTTAGACTGAGAAGTTCAAAGCTGCCTAGAGAATTTGGATGCCAAAGTCCCAGTAACTGTAACAGAAATACCTTAAACTGGTATAGGAGCTTATTTAAAGACCACAGTTAAATTATCACCATTTACAGTACACACACAGTCACCCAATAACAGTCGCTCACATTTTGCAAATGCTTTAATCAGCTGCACCAAAGGAAAGCAGTGATCTGCTTAGAGCAGTCACATCATCCCCAACTGAGAAACTACAAACTAGCCTACGTCTAGTCTAGACGCGATAAATCAACCCCCGAGCGCTCTCCCATTGACTCCTGTACTCCACCGCCGCAAGAGCAGCAGGCGGAGTCGATGGGGGAGTGGAAGCAGTTGACTCACCACGGTAAAGACACCATGGTAAATTGATCTAAGTACGTCGACTTCAGCTACGTTATTCATGTAGCTGAAGTTGCGTAACTTAGATCGATCGCCACCCCCACCCTACCCCACCCCCCCAGTGTAGACAAAGGATAAGATACAAAGGGCTGGTCCTGAGAGATTATGAGCCCTTGCAACTCCCATTGAAGTTAGCACCCTCTGAGGATCAAGTCCAATAAAGCTAGTCTCCATTTCACTTTCTTTTACCTGGTCACAGGTTAGCTTTAGTAACAACAACAAAGAGTGTCAGAAATTATGAAAGAAAATGTGAGACCTTCAATGCTCCTGCTTTCCTCCCACTGTTCATATTTAATCACCACCCACAATCCCCAAATTTTACCTGTAAAAGTCACTTGATCGCTTTGATTCTGCTCTCCGTTATGCCTGTTTAAATCAGATTTCCATGAAATAAGACACAAACTTTAATCTCAGTTACATTGGTATAAATCCAGAGTCATACCATGGACTCTAGTGGAGTTCACATCAGTGTACATCCAGAGTAAATTAAATCAGCATCTGATCCTAACTAATGGTGCCCTGCAAGAAAGAGACAGAGCACCAGCTATTTATATCACACATCAACTCCGACAGATTGTCAAAGGGCCATAAATGTCATGTGGTGGAGGGGCAACATGACAGCCATACTATCCCAAGGCCCTTATATCATGTTTCAAGCATCTTTTCCCCCCACATAGGTTTTTCCAGAGATGGGGTAGATCATGCCCATTGTGACATTTTCCTCATTCCCTGAACTACATACGAAACAGCAAGCTCTAATGATGAATATAAATCATGGATATTCTGCATCAGTTCAGAAACTGTTCAGAAAAAGAAACTTTTAACCTGGAGGACAGACCTTACCTGTCAGAATTTTAGATCTAAACTTGTCTTTTCCAGATTCATCAACATATAATTTGCACCATTCTGTAGCGGTAATAGTCGTTCAATAGTTAAGGCTCTAAGTAGGGGCCATTGAAGATAGTAGCAAAACTCCTATTGATTTCACCGGAGTCCGAATTTTACCCTCATTCCACAAGAAATTTTGCAGGCCACACGTTCGCATAGGGCAGTTTGCATGGGGCAACAGTAAATGGGGAAAAACTGTACCATATGTATAAAGTTGCTGTGTCTCTTAACTGTTCATTTCCAAATTTACATACTTTTGAAATGTTTTTGAGGCAGAAGAGTTACTCTCTTGAAATTATACTATATTTTCTGAATGTCAGATAGATGCCACAGATACACACTTTCAGTCCTAAATGTATCCTAATGAAGGTTTTTGATTCAAAAAATTGTTTGTTGTTTAGCAAGACAATTATGTTAAATGACAATGGAAGTATATCCAATGTACACCCAATAAATCTTGCTGCTGATCTTTTCAGTAATTCATTATAAAAAACACTGGCGAAAAATAAAACATTTTCTAAAGCAAAACCAAAATCCTCTTGAAAGAGCTACTAATTTCCTTGAGTGACCACACAAACTGTAATTGAGTAAATAAAAATGGCAGGACCATTTGCATCTTTAAAACTATGGGTCAAATTCTGCACTGATTTACATACTGTGTAATCCCATTCACCTCAGTGCAGCTGTATGTACCATAAACCATGGCAGAATAGAACCCAGTGACTTCCTGTGTTTACTTACAGAATAGGGGCCTCTATCCTGGGAAACAGTGACTCTGAAAAAGATTTGGGGGTCGTTGTGGATAATCAGCTGAACATGAGCTTCCGGTGTGACACTGTGGCCAAAAGAGCTAATGCGATTCTGGGATACATACAGAGGGGAATCACAAGTAGGAGCAGAAGGGTTTTTTTACCTCTGTATTTTGCACTGATGCAACCACTGCTGGAATACTGTGTCCAGTTCTGGTGCCCACAATTCAAGAGGATGTTGATAAACTGGAGAGGATTCCGAGAAGAGCCAAAACAATGATTAAAGGATTAGAAAACATTCCTTATAGTGATAGATTAAGAGCTCAGTCTATTTAGCTTAACAAAGAGAAGGCTAAAGGGTGACTTGATCACAGTCTATAAGTATCTACATGGGGAACAAATATTTAATAATTGGCTCTTCAATCTAGCAAAGAAAGGTATAATACAGTCCAATGGCTGGAAGTTGAAGCTGGACAAATTCAGACTGGAAATAAGACATAAATTTTTAATGGTGAGAGTAACTAACCATTGGAAGAAATTCCCAAGGGTCGTGGTGAATTCTCCATCACGGACAATTCTTAAATCAAGATTGGATGTTTTCTAAAAGATATGCTCTAGGAATTATTTTGGATAAATTCTATGGTCTGTATTATACAGGAGGTCAGACTAGATCAGTGGTTTTCAACCTGTGGCCCGCGGGCTGCTTGTGGCCCAATCAACACTGAGCTGCGACCCATGTGACATCCTCAGGGCCACAGAGGTAGTACTGGATGCGGCCCACAATGGTAAATTGGTTGAGAACCACTGGACTAGATGATCACAATGGTCCCTTTTGGCCTTGGAATCTAGGAATCTACTACAGTCAGCTAGCTAGTAGATTTAGTTAGTTTGACCTGCTGTAAGTAAAAAAGACATTACAAGGCCTAATCTTGAAAAAGGGCAGAGTGCCCTCCAGAACAACTGATTTTAATGGGAGTTTAATTAGAACTGTGTAGTAAGGCTTGCAGACCTCACACAGAGACTAAGGAAGTGAAGGAGCGGTACTGGACCAAGAGGACCCCATCCTTCAGCAGCCGTGGTGCCTGCTTCAATTGGAGGATCTGCTCAAAAGGGGACTCTGACGGTCAAACAAGGAGGGAGAGTGAAGGAGAAGCTTTCTGAAGGGAGACAGCCAGTTTGCAGCTTCTGGGGACAAACGGATCTATAGTAGAAGGTCTGAACTATGGGTGAGACCCAACTGAGAGGGTAGAGGAATTACCCTTTTCCCTCCCCACTCCCTGCTGAGGGAGAATAACTGGACCCTAGGAAAAGAGCTGGGGAATGCCCAGTTGACTCCAGCTAGGGAGGGGGACTCCTGCTGGGGGGAAAGCGGGCTGCGACACACCCCAAACCGAAGAGAAAGCGAGGAGATAGGAAGCAGCTCAGGGAAGTCTGGTGCAACAGGAAGCACATTAGGAGCACTAGGAAAAGGCGATAGTCATTCCATGCCCTCTCTTGAGTCCTGGGCCAGAACCTGGTGCGAGGCCCAGGTCCCACTACCGTCCCCCTACCCCTCTGTCCATCTACGGCACCAAGGAATTGACAGGCATGGTCTTCCCACTGGTCCTGCTAGCTCCTGAGTGAAACCCATTATAGGGTGCAACAATTGTCAAGCCATAGCCTGCCTGTTAGGTCTGCTGGCTTCTGAGTGAAACTCGCTACTATTATCATTACTGTTGTTAATAAGACATCAATTATGTGCTCTGTACTGCACAAAACAAAAAAATAAAGCTAGTCCCTGTCCCAAGGAATTTATATCAGTGTAATAGCCTTAATAAAACAACCAGACAGGGTATAAATGATTAACAGATGTTCCTGGTGGATGAACAAAAGTAGTTAATCCTAACCAGAGACAAATACACAGGATACGGCAGCCTTTTAGAGTCATTGTATAAGTAAGCTCAGTAGTTCAGTTGCAGAAATTATTGTTAGGACATTACTTTTATCACAATATTGCTTCTGATAACAATGGATCTCACCAGCATAAACACCGAGGAATATCCAGAAAGGCAAAATAAGCATAAAAACAGGACAATCAAGCAACTGGTCAGAATTGTAAAAGAACCATTTAAAGAATACATTAGAAAGATCAGCTGCCTGTAATAAATTCCATGGTCTTGTGAGAACATGAAGTCTGACTGTGAGATTCTGCAGGCCTGTACTCACACCAATAATCCCAATCAATTTAATGGGGCTGCTCAGGTGAGAAAGGACTATTCACACAAGTAAAAGTTTGCAGGATCTCACCACAAAGTTGACGGAAATGACCCCAAATTTTTCATGGTTACAGAATTCTGAAGCTACATGATAGTGCTAAGGTATCTCTATCAAGGCCTCGTCTGCACTACAGAGTAGTTTCACTATTTGTAACTATACTGGTTTAACTGGAAACCATGCATTGCACCCATACCAGTCAGGCTGAATCATGATTCACACTGGCAACTTTGCCATGCATCCATACTAGTGCTGTCCTAAACTGTCTCAAGCAACGGGTTGGCCTCTAACTATACATTCTACAGTTCCGGCTGAAAGTTAAAATTAAAAGTGAGAATTAACCCTGATAAAAGCACAACTGCTCCAAAAATAGTTTGGAACACTTTTGTGTGTGTAGACACAAGGATCTTAGCATGAGAGTTTTCTTTGCATTTCCAGAATTATTCCTGTTTACTATTGCCATAGCAGTGGTAATATAAATAATGTGCCATTGTACTTTCTGTGTTTCAAAACTATTCTGGGCCCTTTCCAACTTGATTGTTGAAAAGTTCTTTGAGCTAAAACCTACCATAAACTAGTTTACATTTGAAAGTAGGCATTTATTTTATGAAACTGGTATCAGTTCAGCATCATATTACATTCTAGAAACAGGAAAAATATAGTGACTTATTGAGAGGTCTATCATGATGACAAATACTTTCTCTTCAATTTAATCTGTGTACACTATTTTTGTTTTACAAAGTCCTGTTAAACTTCAAAAAAAAGTTAAAGGAAAGAAGTAACAGATTGTAACAGAAGGCTAGGAATACATTAGGGATCACCTCACTCTTGTGAAAAGAGCCACCGACTTATGCAGGACAACTTGTGTGATTCTCTAAAATGAGTAGGATTTGGCCTTAATAAAGTGGCCTATGAAATAGCAGATGGATTTTAATGCAAGCAAATCTAAAGTAATGCAGTTGACATCTATAACAACACATATGATGCTGGGTAACTAAAATGTACTGCGAATTAAAAGGACAGAAGCTATCAAGGGGAAAAAGGGCTAACAGGATTGTCATAAATATAAAGGGAAGGGTAAACCCCTTTGAAATCCCTCCTGGCCAGGGGAAAGCTCCTCTCACCTGTAAAGGGTTAAGAAGCTAAAGGTAACCTCGCTGGCACCTGACCAAAATGACCAATGAGGAGACAAGATACTTTCAAAAGCTGGGAGGAGGGAGAGAAACAAAGGGTCTGTGTCTGTCTGTAGTCGTCTTGGCCGGGGACAGAACAGGAATGGAGTCTTAGAACTTGTAGTAAGTAATCTAGCTAGGTATGTGTTAGATTATGATTTCTTTAAATGGCTGAGAAAAGAATTGTGCTGAATAGAATAACTATTTCTGTCTGTGTATCTTTTTTGTAACTTAAGGTTTTGCCTAGAGGGGTTCTCTATGTTTTGAATCTAATTACCCTGTAAGATATCTACCATCCTGATTTTACAGGGGGGATTTCTTTATTTCTATTTACTTCTATTTTTTATTAAAAGTCTTCTTGTAAAACACTGAATGCTTTTTCATTGTTCTCAGATCCAAGGGTTTGGGTCTGTGGTCACCTATGCAAATTGGTGAGGCTTTTTATCCAACATTTCCCAGGAAAGGGGGGGTGCAAGTGTTGGGAGGATTGTTCATTGTTCTTAAGATCCAAGGGTCTGGATCTGTAGTCACCTAAGCAAATTGGTGAGGCTTTTTACCAAACCTTGTCCAGGAAGTGGGGTGCAAGGTTTTGGGAAGTATTTTGGGGGGAAGGACGCGTCCAAACAGCTCTTCCCCAGTAACCAGTATTAGTTTGGTGGTGGTAGCGGCCAGTCCAAGGTGTAATATTTTGTACCTTGGGGAAGTTTTGACCTAAGCTGGTAAAGATAAGCTTAGGAGGTTTTTCATGCAGGTCCCCACATCTGTACCCTAGAGTTCAGAGTGGGGGAGGAACCGTGACAAGGATTCTTGGCTACACTCAACAGAATCCAGTATGCTATGGTACAAAACCATGGTGAGGCCATATCTGAACTATTAACTCCAGTTTGGGGCACTTTAGCCCATAAGGATGCACAAATCACACCAACTACACCAATTTTGATACCTTGATTCCCCTTCCTACACAGACATCTCTGTACCTTCTGCTTGGGAAATCCTCCTAAATTCTATCCTCATCTCCTTCCGCAAACCCTACCTCTGAAACATGACTTTGGAAGCAAAAAGTGTGTCAACATTAACCCCACGCCAGTCCCCGCCATCCTGAGATGTGTTTGGCACAAGACCCAAACAGGGGGAGGAGGACAGAGCCACCCTTGCATTTCCCTAATTCTGGGAGAAGTAGGGACCAGTTTGGCCCCTGATGGAAATTATATTAAACTGGCTGGTACCATCTCACCAGGGGCCATTATGCAGCCAAGAATCAGTGGAGCACACGGTACTCTGGACACACATCCTCCTGCTTGTGATACACCCCTCAGTCTGATTCAGGGCTTGTCTACACAATGAATTATTCCAGAATAGCTATTCCTGATTAACTCCCTGTGTGGACACTCTTATTCCAGAATAAGAGTGCCTTCTTCAAAGTTATCTTAATACAGTTCAGAAGTTAACCAGAAATTGCTATTCTGCTTTAAATACACCGTCTTAATCGAAATTACTTCTCAGTGTAGACAAGCTCTCAGAGGGAATGGGAGAGAGCTCTATGGGTATGTTTACACTGCAATTAAAAACCCGTGGCTGGTGCCAGCTGGTTCGGGCTCGCAGGGCTGTGGCTGTTTAATTGCAGTGTAGACATTTGGACCATCCCAGCTCACAATATCCCGGAGCCCGGGCTCCAGCACAAGCCCAAGAAGTCTACACCGCAATTAAACAGCGCTGTGGCTCAAGCCCCAGTCAGCCGGCAGGGGCCAGTCACAGGTTTTTACCTGCAGTGTAGACATAGCCTATGTCAGCTAGGGATGCCCCTGTGGAAGGGGAATTCCCATCTACTTGTTTATGTACCCTATGCATCACAAAACATATTGGGGACTGAGGACTGGGTCCTAAATATATTTAACAACAAAAAACAAACAAAAAAGCAGACTTCCAAACTATCAAAAAACATACCTAATCCCTAAATTTAGTACCTACATAATCATCTCCCTCCTTACTGCACCACTTGTGACACCCTCATCTGCCTGTCTAATCCATCGTTCAGATTGTAAAATCCTTGGGGTAGGGACCTGCTTTGTAAGTGTTCTCTCTGAAGTGCTGAGGGTACTTGTAAGTGTTTTGAAACAATAAATATTAATAACAGCCTACCATTTATCTGTGGATAGAATTCCTCAATGAAATTAATCAGAGGATGTTAGATACCTATCAATGGCAGTAAACTAATGCTGAAAACTCCTAATGTATGGTAATAGCAAAGCTTCACTACTTCTGTCACACTAAAAAAAAAAAAAAGTAAATTATATTAAAGGTTTAAAAAAAGAAATGGCACAGCTTGACAGTGAAAGGGATATTACCTCAGTGCTAGTGATTGGAGACATTCCTCCAGCACAAAACATATGCATGCAGAATGCCTCCCAAAGCACATGCCAGGACGGCTAATGCTACTCCTTTTACAAGCAAGCACACACCCCTAAACCATCTTTGGACTTGCCATCTGATGCAGAAGTGGGACAGGCAGAGATTAACTAACTGCAAACACAGCTACTGTTCCCACTACATACTTTGGGCTCCCAGAGTGCAAAACCCTGGGATTCTAGCCCCCTTCTTCAAGGGCTAAAGGAAACGGCAAGGTCTCCCTGCCTCTTATAAACCTGATGAGCCAGAGTTTGCCTCTAAGTATTTTATCTTTAACTAATAATAATTCAGACACATATTTACCTGAAATAGGATAGATCGAGCATTAGATAATTATTTCAAACAAACGTGACAGTTCTTACAAAAAATCAACTTATTAAAGCAATATTATAATGAGTGTGTCTAAGGCAAACCCACAGCCACAAATGGTGTTAAGTAGTGGGTATCTGATACTGTAAGTATTCCAGAGCACTGATTCGTGTTATCCAGCTGAATGTCCTTTTGCTGAGGACAAGCAACGGACATTTTAAAATGGACAGAGAATTTCTTTTCATAGGTGGAATAGCTGCAGACCTTTTACACTAAAATATTTTTTTGCTGAATAGTCATGAAGTAATGAAGTGTTGTTCTGTGCGTTATTTTGTTCCTAAATCTGTATGTGTACAGCCTGGAGCTGGTTTTTTTGTAGGTACACTTTCTTGCTCAGGGTATTAAACATGATAATTACTCTGAGGCTTGGACTGATCACACCTGTTAAAGGAGATCACATAACTGGCACTGATGAGAACACAGAAATTAAATTTCTTTCTAATACACACAGGCATAATGGCCAACTCAAATGCCTTATATATTGTGTAATTAATCAATGGTGAAAAGCACTGCCATCATTCCTGAGGCTCATAGTAGAGCCAAAGGAAACATGTTTAAGAAAAATATGAAGAGGAAAAAAGTCCTCACTCATATTTGATGCTTTTTCTCATTGCAAAGCAGAGATGTATACTTTTCAACAGAACAAGCCTCTGTTTCATCTGGTTTGTATCAGATAACCTTTTACATCCTAACTATTAGAGTTTTGTCTTCTCTAGAGCTGTGAAAATTCCTCCACACCCCTCTAGTATGGTCAAAGATCACATTTACAAATGTAGCATAGCACTCTTGGTTACCACAGTAACGGGTGAGCCCTCTGAAAGGCTCAGTCCTTTTCTATTTAGCAGGTCTGCCAATCAGACTGTTTATGAGTAACTAAGGAGACAATGATATTCACTGAGCACTTGTTCAAATTACCAAATGCCAGACAGACCAGGGAAATGGAGAAAAATCTTCAGAATGAAACAAATACATGTGTTCACATGGTGACTGGTGAAGGTGGACAAGAAAACCAGCAAATTTTAGCTGCAGCTGGAGAGGATATATGTGCTCATGGTAGCAATAATAAAGAGAATATTAAAGTTGATTTCCCTGCCTGCCTTTATTGCTCTTTTTAAAGGATTTTACAGTGTGTATTTGTAGTAATTTCTCATGTGGATAATAAATGTAGATGGAATGGTAAGGTATGTATTCACTCAAGCCACAAAGCTCAGAACTGGATCCAGATTTGAATTTCCTTTAACATTAGGAAACTGGAGGAGAAAGGTCAGATCTGTTTTGTTCAGAATAACATACTTGAATTACAATTAATCTATAGTGATTACTTTATGAAGGAGCTCCTTCAAATATCACCATTTTGTGCTGCCTAAAATCCATCACTGAAATTAATTTATATTTGTCCAGAATTGGAATCTTGTTAAATATTGTAACACAGCTACTTGCACAAAAGGCAGAACATTGTTTTTTTTTTTGAAGTGTGACATAAAAACAGGAACAGGAGTATAGTTACTGCAAGTGTTATGGGCACAAACTTTAATTAAATAAATGAATAGCAGCATCTGTCTGTCCTGATTGGAGCCTGTGGGGGCCACTAAGCTATATAAACCACAATAGTAATCTAAGCATTTGAAAAGGAGTATTTGCGGCACCTTAGAGACAAACAAATTTATTTGAGCATAAGCTTTCATGAGCTACAGCTCACTTCATAGGAATGCATCCGATGAAGTGAGCTGTAGCTCACGAAAGCTTATGCTCAAATAAATTTGTTAGTCTCTAAGGTGCCAGAAGTCCTCCTTTTCTTTTTGCGAATACAGACTAACACGGCTGCTACTCTGAAACCTAAGCATTTGAGTGAGCCATTCACTGCGCATCTGGGCACCAAATAGGAAATGGATGTTAGACAAGCACAGATGTACACTAAGATAATAAAGCAGACCAGATTTAAGTTATACTGCATTACTGCTGAGCCCCAAAGAAAGGACAGAGCAACTATGCAGACTGACAGTTGTAGAGTTTTACGAGAGGCAACAGCAAATTTGCAAGCTTCTCCACACAGCCACAACATGCTCCAATGCTGACCCATGGGGGACTTTTAGGAGCATGGGTTCAGTTTACTTGACCATTCAATCTTTGGGAACTCCACTGAGATTGCCAAAGGGTATCAGAGGGAGTGGAGCATGGGCACTGTGATGAGGGTGCGTGTATGGCACAGTTTGAAAAACTAAATGGTCACCTTTAATATCTCCAAACACATACCAGATGTAAGTCCAACAGCAGTCGAAAGAGCAGGCCCTGCTCCCCCGCAGATGTATTTTCCCAACACATGAATAATGAAGTAACCACCTTTTGTTTGGCAAAGCTCCATTTACAGAAAGGAAGTAAAAAAGTGAGTCACGGCTGAGCACTTCTGCAAGAATATACTTTTGAAGAAAATCCTTACAAACTCTTTCAGAAATCAAGAGATATACAGTAGTAGGGACCAACCTGCTCTTGTTAAAGTCAATGGCAAAAAAACCCATTGATTTCAGGAGGAGCAAGAGCTAGGTTCTTATTAGGTACTCATTACAGCAGGACTTGAGCACTTCCAGAAATTACTAAATATACAAAAACGTCTGTTTCTCTCCCTCATGTCAGCAGGGATTGGACGTCAGGTTGGATTTTTGGGGTGCGTGCAGTATTAAAGCCTGATTCTACACCACTGAAATCAATGGGGATTTTGCCATTGCCCTCAAAGGGCACGGGATCAGACTTTTTCTATGGGATGGTTAGGTCAAAAAAATGGGCCCATGGCATACAGGCCTATGTTGACCAGAATTTAGACTTGACGAACCTTAGTTCTGATTTCTCCCTTAATAAAAGTGTAATAAGTCAAACCAGAGGAGCTCAAGTATGCATGGATACTTTCTGCAAGAAGGATTTTTATATCCCCCTTTCTCATGCTTTTCCTGCCAAAAGTACTGCTCTTGCTTCATCCCAGTTCATCTAACTAGATATACTTTATTGCACAAATAAGACCCTATCCTAAGAATATCTTTGTGCTCTTTTTCTGTAAATATCAATATAATACAGAAGTAACAATGATTTAAATATATGTAGGGTATGATAAGCCAAATGTTGTTTTCTATGTAAAGATGCTTGGTTTAGTCTATAAATGTATTGTTTAGTATCCTCAATATGCTCTAAATAAAATTTAAAAATATAAACTGCACACACATCTCTCTAGCATACATAATTCACAGTGGCCATGACTGTCTGTGGGCCTGGGAGATCACAGTAATGCTGGACCTTCACTAGCTCTTCTCAAACAACTGAACATCTACCAGGGAAGATTTCCCAAGCTGTGCTTTTCAAGCCTACTCATAGCTGGTCATTCATGGCTAACCGTTAAATCTGAGTGTCTTCTTGGAGGCTTTTTTCTATGAATTTAGGGAACCATGCTGTTATCCATGCATAGGCCTAAAAATCTGAGCCTGGCAATACAAGTGAAATTGAAACTTAATTCCCACTGAGACACTTCTTGTTGAAAGTAATTAAAATAAGCATTGATACACAAACAGTTCTCCAGAGCACCATTGTTTTACAAGTGACAGAAATCTGCATTTAGACAATGAAATGAGCTCTTCAATTTAAAGGGTCCCCTGCTTTAAAAAAAGCTCTACAAAGCTGCATCTTGCGGCCTACTTTTCCGGAGGAATGTCTTTGAGGAAGTTTCAATCACTATGACAACCCTTTTCTAATGCCAATATTTCTCTAGTCCAGACAACTCTTTCTTGAGAAAGGGCATGTTTCAAGGCTCTGCCAAAACTATGATTAAAAGCATTACTGACAAGAAAACAATCTATGAGGTTACTGTTTTGGCAAACATCGGCTCTTTAAGAAAACTGGGAATTTTACGTGAATGTTGGAAAAAGAATGCTGCTCAAAGGGAAAGAAAACATTAAATGAGAAAAAAATAAGGGATTTCAGTAAATTATGTTTTTTTAAAAAAAGCAATGTTAGTTCAGTAATATTTTTGGCATCCTGAATGTTTGGAAATCAACAAAAATGTTCTGTGTACAGACAGACGAGGAGTACAAGAGGTGACAAAAAAATCCATAGATTCTTTTAATATGCAACAAAGGCCCTCTTTAATACTCGTCAGTATCTCAGTTTGCCAAGCAAAGTATTCAGGTTTATGCATCTGTCCATCAGATAAAATGGAATCAACTTTTTAAGAAGTTTTAGATAACATTTCTTGTACTGTATTGCCATTTCTCATGTTCTCTAACTAGACTAAGTAAATGAAGGGTTTTTCTCATTAGTGATTCTACACTTCATTTTATTATTCCCTAAGTATCAAACTTTAGAAGCATGATCAAAGAATGGACTCTTCAAAAGCCACAGCACTGATCCAACAATCAAATATGATTTGAGAGAACATGAATTCTTTTCTACTTTTTTTTTAAAACATATTGCATATTACTTCCTTTATGGAAGGGGAAGCTAATGCACAGAGAAGTTAAATGACTTACCCAAGGTCACACAAGTCAGTGACAAAGCCATGATTAGAACACAGGAGTTTCTGAATGTACTTCATTGCTATACAGAGTCTGAATTCAGCCTGCTGCATCATGTAATATTTTAAGAATTCTATCCATCACAAAATTCCTACCAGCTGTTGTTCTAGAATCTGAAGTATGGGAAGTGTTATCAGCATATTCCAAGCTACTGCTTTGGTCCCAGGATGATCCAAATGACAAAGGTGCTCCAGAGAGAATTGCATAACTTTTATTTCAGTGAGTGCAGTTTTTGGCATTACACAACAACGTTAAAAAGGAAAAAATAGCAGTTTTCTGGTGGAGGTCTCTGTATAGAATATATTGCATGAGGTATTTGGGTGGTACTTGATTCCCTGAGAGAGATAAGAGTGTGACATTGTACTGAACCTTCTCTTCCATACTTAGGCCATGTCTACACTACGAAAGTACTCTGATTTTACAGAAGTCGATTTTTGGGAACAGATTGTATAAAGTCAAGTGCATGCATCCACACTAAGCACATTAATTCGGCGGTGTGCGTCCACAGTACCATGGCAAGCATCGACATTCCGAGCGGTGCACTGTGGGTAGCTATCCCACAGTTCCCGCAGTCCCAGCTGCACACTGGAAGTCTGGGCTGAGCTCCCAATACCTGATGGGGGCAAAAATTTCTCACGGGTGGTTATGGGTAAACGTCATCAGTCAACCCTACCTCCCTCTGTGAAAGCAACAGCAGACAATCATTTCGCGCCCTTTTCCCTGGATTGCCCGAGCAGATGCCATAGCACAGCAAGCATGGAGCCCGTTCAGCTCACCGCAGCAGTTATGACCACTGTAAACACCTCGTGCATTATCGTGCAGTTTTTGCAGAACCAGCACCTGAAAAACCAGGAGAGGAGGCGACGGAAGCGTGGTGATGAGGACATGAACACAGTTTTCTCTAAAACCGCGGTCCCCAGCAATTTGGAGATCATGGTGTTACTGGGGCAGGCTCATGCCATGGAACGCCGATTCTGGGCCCGGGAAACAAGCACAGAGTGGTGGGACCGCATAGTGTTGCAGGTCTGGGATGATTCCCAGTGGCTCCGAAACTTTTACATGCATAAGGGCACTTTCATGGAACTTTGTGACTTGCTTTCCCCTGCCCTGAAGAGCAAGAATACCAAGATGAGAGCAGCCCTGACAGTTTACAAGCGAGTGGCAATAGCCCTGTGGAAACTTGCAATGCCAGACAACTACCGGTCAGTTGATAATCAATTTGGAGTGGGCAAATCTACTGTGGGGGTTGCTGTGATGCAAGTAGCCAATGCAATGATTGAGCTGCTGCTATCAAGAGTAGTGACTCTGGGAAATGTGCAAGTCATACTAGATGGTTTTGCTGCAATGGGATTCCCTAACTGTGGTAGGGCTATAGATGGAATGCATATCCCTATCTTGGGACAGCCAGTACATAAACCGCAAGGGGTACTTTTCAATGGTGCTGCAAGCACTGGTGGATCACAAGGGACGTTTCACCAACATCAGTGTGGGATGGCCGGGAAAGGTTCATGACGCTCGCGTCTTCAGGAACTCTAGTCTGTTTAAACGGCTGCAGGAAGGGATTTACTTCCCAGACCAGAAAATAACTGTTGGGGATGTTGAAATGTCTAGTTATCCTTGGGGACCCAGCCTACCCCTTAATACTCAGGCTCGTGAAGCCGTACACAGGCACCCTGGACAGTAGTAAGGAGCAGTTCAACTATAGGCTGAGCAAGTGCAGAATGGTGGGAGAGTGTGCATTTGGACATTTAAAGGGTCGCTGGAGCAGTTTACTGACCAATATTCCCATTGTTATTGCTGCTTGCCGTGTGCTCCACAATCTCTGTGAGAGTAAGGGGAAGATGTTTATGGTGGGGTGGGAGGTTGATGCAAATCGCCTGGCTGCTGAATACGCGCAGCCAGACATGAGGACGGTTAAAAGAGCACAGCAGGAAGTGCTGCGCATCAGAGAAGCTTTGAAAACCAGTTTCATGACTGGCCAGGGTACCGTGTGACACTTCTGTTTGCTTCTCCTTGATGAAAACCCGGCCCCTTGGTTGACTCTAAATTCCCTGTAAGCCACACGCCCTCCCCCCTTCCATCACAGCTTGCTTGCAAAGGAAATAAAGTCACTATTGTTTAAAAAACATGTATTCTTTATTAATTCATTATAAAAATAGGGAGATAACTCACAAGGTTGCCCTGGTGGGGTGTGGGAGGAGGGTAGGAGGCAAGGAAAAGACCACTTTAAAACTTGTTGAATGCCACCCTTCTGTTGCTTGGGCTGTCCACTGGGGTGGAGTGGTTGGGTGCCCGGAGCCTCCCCCTCCCCTCCCCCCGCATTCTTGGGCGTCTGGGTGAGGAGGCTATGGAACTTGGGGAGAAGGGAGGGCAGTTAAACAGGGGCTGCAGCAGCAGTCTGTGATCCTGCTGCTGTTCATGAACCTCCACCAGACACCGGAGCATGTCCGTTTGATCCCGCAGTAGCCCCAGCATTTCCTAATGCCTCCTCTGATCTTCCTGCCGCCACCTCTCCTCATCGGCCACTTTCCTGTACTCTGCTATTGTGTCCCTCCACACATTCTGCTGAGCTCTGTCAATACCGGATGATTGCATGAGCTCAGAGAACATTTCATCGCGCGTGCATTTTTTTCGCCGCCTTATCGGAGATAGCCTTTGGGACGGAGGAGGGAGGCTTAAAACATTTGCAGCTGCTGGAGGAAAAAAAAGGGAGTGAAGTATTTTAAAAGATACATTTTACAGAACAATGGCTATACTCTTTCATGGTGAACAACACTATTCACATTACATAGCACATGTGATTTTGGTACAAGGTAGCACTTTGCATCTTATATTGAGTACCTGCGGCTTTGGTCACACACGCAGTGCCAGCAACAGAATTCAGCTTGCAGGCGGCCATGGTAAGCCATAGTCTTTTTTGCTTCTGCAACCTTCATAACAGCAGCGTCCTCATCTCCCATACCAAGCAAAGCATGCTGAGTTGGCCATTTAGCGCTGCGGTTTTTCTTTTAACGTGCAGCAGCAGAAACCAAACTAACCCCTCCCCCATCCAATTCTCTGGATGCCCACTTTACCCCTCCCCGGACCACGTGGCTGGTATCAGGGAAGATCTCTGCTAGCCAAACCCGAACAGCTCAGCGCCAACGGCCCCCCCTCCCACCGCGTGGCTAACTGCAGGAAGGATTTCTTTTCAGCCACAGGCGAACAGCCCAGTAGGAACAGCCACCTCTGAATGTCCCCTTAATTAAATTCCCCTATTTCAACAGGTTACCATGAACGATATCACTCTCCTGAGGATAACACAGAGAGATAAAGAACGGATGTTGCTTGAATGCCAGCAAACACTGGGACCATACACTGCCAGGCTTTGTCATGCAATGATACCAGATTACTTGCTACTAGCATGGCATGGTAATGTGTCCTACCATGGTGGACAGAATAAGACTGCTCTCCCCAGAAACTTTCTGCAAAGGCTTTTAGAGTACCTCCTGGAGAGCTTCATGGAGATGTCCCTGGAGGATTTCCACTCCATCCCCAGACACGTTCACAGACTTTTCCAGTAGCTGTACTGGCCACGAATGCATCCCGAGTCCTCAAGGCTACTTAATCATTAAAAAACACTTGCTTTTATAACATGTATTATATTTTAAAAGGAATGCTCACCAGAGATCCCTTCTCCGGGTTTGTTGGGTTGGGAGGGTATTTCAGTCAGGGTGATAAAAAGATCCTGGCTGTTGGGGAGAACGGTGTGCTGTGTGCTCTCCTCAAGCTCATCCTCCTCCTCCTCCTCATCTTCCCCATCCGCAAAATCCTCAGGCATGGCGGAGAGTACCCCACCATCGGAGTCCACGGACAGGGGTGGGGTAGTGGTGGCGGCCCCCCTAGAATTGCATGCAGCTCAGCGTAGAAGCGGCATGTCTGGGGCTCTGTCCCAGAGAGTCCATTTGATTCTTTGGTTTTCTGGTACGCTTGTCTGAGCTCCTTAAGTTTCACGCAGCACTATGTTGCGTCCCTGCTGTAGCCTCTGTCCCTCATGGCCTCGGAGATTTTTTGAAATGTTCTGGCATTTCGTCTTCTGGAACGTAGTTCTGATAGCACGGATTCCTCTCCCCGTATAGCGATCAGATCCAGTACCTCCCGTTTGGGCCATGCTGGAGCTCTTTTTCAATTCTGGGATTGCATGGTCACCTGTGCTGATGAGCTCTGCATGGTCACCTGTGCTGATGAGCTCACCTGGCCAAACAGGAAATGAGATTCAAAAGTTCCTGGGGCTTTTCCTGTACACCTGGCCAGTGCATCTGAGTTCAGAGTGCTGTCCAGAGCGGTCACAATGGTGCACTGTGGGATAACTCCCGGAGGCCAATACCTTCGAATTGCGTCCACACTAATCCTAATTCGAAACGGCGATATTGATTTCAGCACTAATCCCCTTGTTGGGGAAGAATACAGAAATCGGTTTTAAGAGCTCTTTATGTAAGAAAAAATGGATTCATTGTGTGGACAGGTGCAGGGTTAATTCGATTTAACGCTGCTAAATCCGACATAAACTCGTAGTGTAGACCAGGCCTTAGGTACACATACAGATATTAGGGCTGTGCATTTCAGTATTGCAAGAATTCAAATAAAGCTGAATATCTCTGTACCCATATTTGTGATTTTCACTAGTATTTGTTCCCCCAGGGAGCTATATAAGGAGCTAAAATAATGCACTCTCCTGAAATAGCTTTGTCAATAGCACTGTGCTGGCAGAACTTTTACTGTGACAACTTTCTAGTGTAGATAAGGCTGCAGAGTAAGCATTGTAACTCACCATGCTAACTCCCGCTGTGGCCTTCCCTGGACCATCATCTTTATTGTCAAAGAGATTAGAGCTTTAAAGAAAAAAGCAGTAAGGCCGCAATTCAAGATGACATTCACTGAGGCCTGCACGTTCAATTCCACAGACCAAGCAGAAAGGCACTTTAATACAGTTTATTAAAGATGGACAAAAACAAATGCAAATCTGGGCTGGCATGGCAGAGGTGGTCTATGCTGAATTATGGGAGAGCTAACTTACACTTCTGAAACTTATCCTCTTGCTCAATGGGCAGCAGGGCAGGGCTATGTATAGCTATTGTACACAGACAACAGAGCCTGCCAATCAAGAGCTCTTGAGGGGTTTAAGAAGGAAGTCTTGTCCAGTCCTCCAGAATGGAGGCTGATAGCTGGGCATGATCTAGTTAGAGGAGTAGGGAAGAATTCCGAAGGGCCTAAATGTTAATGGCCCTCGAGCGTCCATCTAGGTCAGTGGTCCCCAAACTTTTAACGTCGCCCCTCCCCCCCATCCATGCCCATGTCCCCTAAGAGCCGCAGTGCAGACAGGGATAAGGGACCTAAGGCTGGGATGGGGCTAGGGCTGGAAGCGGAGCCGTGGCCAGGGGCCGAGGCTGGGGCCAGGGCCGGGAGCAGAGCTGCAGGCCCTGGTTAGGGCCGGGAGCGGGCCGCTGCTAAGGGCTGGCCTGGAGCAGAGCTGGGGGGGCACTCCCTCCCCACCCCCTGTTGGGGCTGGCCTGGGCCCTGCTGTGCCCCCCAAATTTTCCTATGCACGCCCCCAAGGGACACGCCTCAAGTTTGGGGACCACTGATCTAGCTCAATTGAGGCACAAAGTACAGAAAAAGGGAAACTCAGCCCCCCTGATCTTGTTATAATCATAAAAGGAAACAAACACCACCCCCCAAGGACCTCAGTAAAGATGATGGTCCAGTCAGGGCCACAGCAGGAGTTAGCATGATGAGTTACAATGTTTACTCTGTGGCCTTATCTACACTAGAGAGTTGTCCCAGTAAAGGTTCTGCCAGCACAGTGCCATTGACAAAGCTATTTCAGGAGAGTGCATTCACACTCGTCCACTCATGCCAGTGCATTATGTCCACAAAGCACTGTGTGCCATCAAGCGGTACTGGCAAAAAGTCTGCTGTACTGTGCGAAGGCTTCCTGGTATCCGCAGAGCTGTGCTATCTTGTGCGAAATTTCTGCTGCGTATTGTGGAACAATTGCAGTACATTGATGGATACCTGTATGTATCTTGGGGAATTCCCTCTGTTCTATCCCATAATCAACTGCTCACCCCTCCCCTCCCACATTTTTACACACTCACCACTGAAAACATGGCTGCAGAACAGAGAAAATATACTGCTCTTTACCACTGCAAGGGAATTGCATATGATCCTGTTACATTTGCAAGGGTGCAGCTCTCAAGACTCAACTGAGGATGACTGGACAGCAAACGCCTCAGACACATCATCAGTACTATTCATGGAACAAAGGCAGACAGTGGAGTGGTAGTTTTGGGCCCATCCACTGAGCATCAAGCTCTGGGATAACCAGCAAGGCTCCACTATTTTTGGATGTGGAAAGGTACATTTCTGGAGTTTGTTCCAGTTCTGCAGTGCAGAAACACTAATATGAGAGCTCCCTTTATCGTGGGGAAATGAGTGGTGCTCACCGTGTGAAAGTTCACAACCCCTGATTGGTGGGGAGTCAATTTAATGTTGGAAAAATCCACTGTGGGGGAGATTTTAGTCATCACCAAGGTGTGCAAGGTGATAAAGCATGTCCTGCTAGACAGGGTCATCAGGCTGGCCAATGTGCAGGAAATAACATATAGATTCAGTGAGCTGGGCTTCCCTAACCGTGCTGGGGCAAAAGATGAGAAGCATATCCCTATTCTGTACTCTCCATCCCCAACCTGCCTCGCCTCTAAGTATATCAACTAAAAGGGCTACTTCTCAATGATTATGCAGCCCTTCATGGATGACCATAGATACTTTTCTGACATAAACATTGTCTGGTCCAGAAAAGCCCACAATTCTTGGACTTTTAGAAACACCAGACATTTTTAGACGCTCAAAGCAGGAACATTTTTCTGCATCATCCAGTTAACACAGATGGTTTTCTGTGCCAATCATGTTTCTGCTGGCCCTGCCTACCCTTTATTTCCCTGGCTCATGAAGCCATACATCATAAGCTGGAAAAAAACAAAGAAATGTTTAGCTATCACTGTAGCAGTTGCAGAATGAATGTGGTGTGGCCTTTTGGAGACAGAAGGGCAGGTGGAAGTGTCTTCTGACAAGGCTTAATCTCAATGAGTTGAACATTCCCACACTTACTGCTGCAGGCTGTGCATTGGATAACATCTGTGAGACTCAGGGCAAGAACCTCTTGCCACAGTGGATGAGTGAGGTGGGCAGGCTATCCGCTATGTGATCATTAGTACAATAACTGATAGTGCACTGCTTAAACCTGTTCTTTTTTAAAATATATATGAATTAATTTTGAGACTGACAGTGTATGTATGTGAGCAATATGTGACAAAGTTTCTCCTCTGCCTTGGTGGGTCCAGCGCTTATTGGTGGATTTGCTCGCCTCAGAGATTCACGGCAGCCCTCAGTTTGGCCACTTTTGCTAGTGGCTCAAACCTGCCATTCACTCAGCTAACCTCATCACTGGCCAGCATGGGGAAAGGGAGGAGAACAATCCCCGCAGTCTCTGCTGACCCACCTAGTGGGTTGGGGGCTAGGCCAGGGACCTTCCCCTCTGGTGGGAGCCTCAGTCCAGGTCACCTCCTCTTGTCTCAAACAGGGAGATGGGGGGAACCCGAGCCCGCCCTCTACTCTGGGTTCCAGCCCAGGGCCCTGTGGGTTGCAACTGTCTACAGTGTCTCTTGTAAAAACTGCGTGACAGCTGCAACTTCCTGGGCTACTTCCCCATGGCCTCCTCCCAACACCTTCTTTATCCTCACCACAGGATCTTCCTCCTGATGTCTGGTAACGCTTCTACTTCGCAGTCCTCCAGCAGTACGCCTACTCACACTCAGCTTCTTGCACCTCTTGCTCCCAGCTCCTCACATGCACCTCACTAACTGAAGTCAGGTCCTTTTTAAAACCAGGTGCCCTGATTAGCCTGCCTGTCCTAATTGATTCTGGTAGCTTTTTAATTGGTCCAGGCATCCTAATTATCCTATCTTAATTGGTTCCAGCAACTTCCTGATTGTGCTGGAACAGCCCATGATGTTACTCAGGGAAAAGGGACCTGCTTAATCTTGGGCTAATATATCTACCTTCTATCACTCTCCTGTACCCATCTGGTCTGACCCTGTCACAAATCGTAAAATAACTGTATTTCTAAACCAAGCAAAGGCAATTGCTCTTGTAGTGTACACTGGATTATAAATACTCTGCTAATTTCTTTATTGAATTATGGAAGCCTTTCTGGCTCCATGAACTACTTTCTAGTACTCCAGGTGGCAGAAATAATAATTTCAGACAGCGTGCACTTCATTAACACCACAACATGCCAGACATCACAAAACAAGAGGCAGAAACTTATAAACACACCACAACCCTAACTCCCTCCACACTGATTCCTATGCAACAGGAATTCATTAATATCTCTTCTCTGTATAGAGTCTAGCAGCCTCCATTGTGTCCTTTTCAGAATATCCTTGGTCATGAGCTTCTTAGTCTGTGTTATAATGTTAGAGGCTATTCAAGCCATGAGGGGCTCATAAGTATTTATACACTGCACAAAGAGCTATATTAACATAGAAAATATTCTTAAGGATCATTTTCACTTTTGTATGCATTATGGGCTCAGGTCTGGTCTTGATAAAGTCAATGAGAAATTTGCCATTGATGCCAATGGGTTCAGGAGCAAGTCCTCTGTGAGGTTTTTGTTTGGAAATCACGCATTTGGTTCAGCTGGGTGAGGGAGATGTTGTTCCTGGGGAGATTATGGTATACAGTTTTAATTATCCATGATACTGATCTAGAAGAGGGTTGTTGTGATACAACTCTGGAACACAGAATTAGCATAATTTAGTTTAATTAAAACAGACTTTCTTTATGAGCTCTGTTTGAAGTGGCCCATGTCTGTCAAGAGACAAAGCTGACAGCCCTTTGGCAGAGTCTCAAGCAATCTGAACTTTCCGCAACTTTTGTAGAAGCACATTTCACTCAAAGCTGACACAGTCAAGAGCACTCTTGTAATCTTTGTGTCCATTTTTAATGCTGAGTTAATAATTTGCTGCTTGGTCATTTGTAAAGGAAACAATATTCGTAAGAATTTTTTTTAGAAATCCCATCTATTAACACAACTGGCTGAATAAAAGCTAAACATACATATTGTATAATATTTTTTAAACAAAACAGCTGCTCAGTTATGTCCTGTTTAAGGCCATGCAACATTTTTGCTATAATAATTTATATTCTAGAAACAGCTACAGGCCCCAATCAGGATCAGGATCTGTTTGTGCTAGACACTACAAACATATAAACACCATATTCCACAATAATGAGAGGAAGACACCGCAGGGCAAATATTTTCCAGCTGAAGCCTTTTGAACAGGTTTAACTGGTAAATGGAAACAATTTCAAATCTAATCCTCTAAGGACAGGATCTACCCAATCATCTTCCCTTTAATTTTAGGAGGAAGCCCCGAGGTCCAACTTTCAGTAAAACTGTTGTTCTCTACAGTGCTGTGATAAAGAGCCCCTTTACTGTGCCACTCCCAAAGCATAGTCTCTCAGATTTCCTAAATTAATTCATTCTGTTTAGATCACAGGTGGGCAAACTACAGCCCGTGGGACATATCCGGCCCACAGGACCGTCCTCTCTGTCTCTTGAGCTCCCAGCCGGGAGGCTAGCCCCAGCCCCTCCCCCACTGCCCCCCCTTCCCCACAGCCTCACCTTGCTGCACCACCAGGGCTCTGGCCCACCACTCCTGCCAGGCAGTGCGGCAGAGAGGCTGGTTCCGGCCAGGCGGCGGGGCTGCGAGCTCCTGCTGCTCTGAGCTGCATGGTAAGGGGGCGGGGAGCGGGCGGGGATCCGGGGGGGGGCAGTCAGAGGATAGGGACTAGGGGGCAGTTGGATGGGGTGGGAGTTCTGGGGGGGCAGTCAGGGGCCGGGGAACAGGGGGGGTTGGATAGACGTGGGGTCCTGGGGGGCTTTCAGGGGCCATGGGTATGGATAGGGGTCAGGGCAGTCAAGGGACAGGAAGCAAGGGGGGTTGGATGGGGGTGGGGTCCTGGGGGGCAGTTAGCGGTGGGGGGTCCCAGGAGGGGGCGGTCAAGGGACAAGGAGCAGAGGGGGTTGGATGGGTGTGGGGTTTTGAGGGGGGCAGTCAGGGTGGGAAGTGGGATGGGGCGGATAGGGGGCGGAGGCCAGGCTATTTGGGGAGGCACAGCCTTCCCTACCCAGCTCTCCATACAGTTTTGCTACCCCGACGTGGCCCTCGAGCCAAAAAGTTTGCCCTTCCCTGGTCTAGATAATATTTTTTAAACAAGTCTACAAAATTTCTCTGAAGTTAGTGGAAAGTATATGGCACTTCTTCAATAGAACTGTAACAGTGCACTACTAACCTAGCTTTTCCACAATGAAAGATTCAACAAAAGATTTAAAGGGTAGGGCAGCCAGGGCTTTCACTGTCTTGGCAAACTGGAAATCTCAACTAGGGAAACTACATTGAACGTAAGAGAAAAATACAGGGAATTTTCTAAAAGATTCAAAAGTTGTATCACATAACTAGTAAAATGTTCCATAACTAGTAAAATACTAGGTTTAGATTCATTGCTTAATTGCTCAGGGAAAGTAGGAATAAATAAATAAATGGTCCTCAATCTTACTTCTCTGAGTGGAAAGGGCTGAACTTATAGCCTGCTTCAAGTTAGCTGGAGCCAAACCTTTCTCCGGTGGATGAAGTAATACATTGCCCTCCTCTTAGTTCTCAACCCAGCAGAAAGGGTAGTGGGTCAGTTGAACAGGCACATATTGAGCTAGCTGTGGTAAGGAGGGAAGGTTTCAGCATTCAAGGCATTGCCTCCCTCATCAGTTTTCTGACCAACTATCTTACGGAACACAGGGTGGCACTGCTGTGTCTGAGGGAGGCCAAAACGAAACTGGGAGAAACAAAAGCACATAGAGGAGCAAACACGAACACTTTACAGAAGCCCATCGGTCACTGCTAACTTATATCATCTACAGTAAGAGGAGGACTAATCAATCACCTGGGAGTGGTGAGCACAGAGGACACAGAAAGCTCAGGTTTTGTTGCTCCAGAGTAAACCCTGCTAGGCATAACCCTACTGTAAACTGCTTTCTTTTGGCAATCCAGGGGTCAATTTGCTGCCAGCAAACACCAACCAAAAATATAAAAATACCTCCACTGCAACTGGTTCTTTATTTCTCTGTGAGGTCAGGACCCCTAAGCTTTGCTCGAACATGGCAGTGGGGGTTTGGGATACAGTTAATATTTAAGTACTGAAATTGATAGTAACTGTATCTCAGCTGCCCACTCTGAGGGATGAACAAAGAGAACAACAAAGTATAAAATGAAGGGCCCTGACATGTTTCAGCAGCAGCAAGTGGCAACAGATGTCAATGGATGGGAGTTTCTTAGGGAAAAGCTACATAGGATTTGCAATGGACATTTTTCAAGAATGATGTAAACATAGTAAAAATGATACACTGAACACAAAGTTCAAAGCATCTTAGAACAATGCAGTTAACACCTCTGTAATCTGTTACTTCGCTGGACATGGCGGGGGCATAATACAAGACTGTATAGCAGAGTGCCTTCCCTCACAGCATCCTGAGCTAGCCAGCCACCCAGCATTTGAGAACGTGTGCAACCAGCGTAACTGCAACCACTGACTGGCAACCCATATTTCCTATGGAGATTAGAAACACTAGACCATCTATAATCTTACAGTGCTTAAATGTGCAATCAGTACTCTACCAAAACACAACAGGAAAATATTAACTAGAATAATTCTTGCTATTTTCCCATTATTTTTCTTATGTGTGGTCTCACAAAGCTATTCCCAAATGCTCTGGACCCCTGGCACCCACCTGCCGTGCTCCCTGGCTGTGCAGATCAAATGGAGTCAGACTACCAGGACTTCCCTACCACAGGAAGAGGACCTCTGGCTACACTACCTTTACCTGATAAACTCCACGGGACCAATGAAAGGATGATGTGAGTGCCCTTGGTCCTGTTCACTGCAGCTCACTCCCCCTAGTCCAGTGTCTCTCAACCTTTCCAGACTACTATACCCCTTTCAGGAATCTGATTTGTCTTGCGTACCCCCAAGTTTCACCTCACTTAAAAACTACTTGCTTATAAAATCAGACATAAAAATATATTTAAAAAAAGAGAGACAGAAAGAGAAGTATCACAGCACACTATTCCTGAGAAACTGCTGACTTTCTCATTTGTACCATACAATTATAAAATAAATCAATTGGAATATAAATATTGTACTTAGATTTCAGTGTATAGTGTACAGAGCAGTATAAACAAATCACTGTCTGTATGAAATTTTAGTTTGTACTGACTTCACTAGTGCTTTTTATGTAGCCTGTTGTAAAACTAGGCAAATATCTAGATAAATTGATGTACCCCCTAGAAGACCTCTGGGTACCCCAGGGGTACAAGTACCTATGATTGAGAACCCCTGCCCTAGTCCACGAATTCTGAGACCCACTAAGAGCCCTTTGTGGCTGCAAAGGCAGCTGACTTCTCTGTACAAGGAGGGAGACTGGGGGAGGTCTAAGTGTGTGGAGAACGGGATGATTCAAAACAAACCCACAACTCAAGAGACATTAAAGCAAATTTCTTCCTTGGGCTTCACCAAGCTGTCTTACCATTATACATTACAATTATTTCTCTACCTTACACCGCAACAGTTAAGAATGACTTGCAGTGTGCCATACATTGAAAGTGCAATATCCTCCTGGAGTCTGACAACAAAAGCATGAGAATGCCTTCTGCTTCCAGCTCTGACAAGGAACAAAACTAGACAGGATTTCAGGAGAAAAGAAAAGAAACCTTAGCGTCAGTGGTTGCCTTGTTGTAACATCAGTTCCCTGGCTGGAACCCAAGATAATTAGATACTTTCGACCTAATGAGCCAATACTTCCTTTTTCTCTCTAACCACAAACGGTAACAGAGTCTACCAGTCATTCCCAAAAGCTCTAAGAAGACATAAGAACAATACTGATTCTAAGAGGAGTGGAGTGTCACTTCCAGTTGTGTTTAAGAATGTGGGACCTGTATTTTCACAAACCATAAGATAGTTTTTCACACTTTTATGAGTCATCTTACTTGGTTTGACTCGCCCACAATAGCACTCACCAAATGCAAGCTAGTACTGGCAAAATCCCACTCAGCAGGTATTGTCCCATAGGAATTATTATAGCTAGCTGATGCCCAGGCGGCCTGCCCGACTCTAAAGACACTTTGGTGCTGCGTAGGGCCACATTCAGAGGAACACACGTGGCCAAATTCTGCTCTTTGGTCTTGTCAACACTAGGCATTCTTCCCCATATTTGCTGAATGGGTTCATCTCCATCAACAGTTAACAATAGTGGGAGCACTAGTGTAGACAAGGCTCAGGCTGCTGAAACTCTAGGCAGGTTTAGATGACACAGTTATTAAAATATGAGGGGCCAGTGAGGTTGCATACATGTAAAATCAGGGGTGGAGTATCCTTTGGGGATCCATATGTAAAAAGGCACCTTCTGCATATGCACGGATCATTCCCCGTCCCTTCAATGGGACCCAGAACACAAGTGTGGAGAGGGCACAGGCCAAGTGCAATGGTGGTATAGTTGCTCAAGCAGTAAAATTTCAGGAGTCAATAGAGAGTCATCTTCCCTTTCCTTGTATTTGATATGTCCTGTTCACTTATTTTGTTTTCACATTTCAGTACAAAGAGCTCTTCATATATTTTTAAATTTTTTTTGAAAAGCTTAATCTCTTCCAAATTTAAGATCCTTTGATAAGAGATGTAGGGATATAAAAAGTATAACATTGCAGCAAGTGACTCATAAGTACATGGAAACAGAATGATGCTGTTAAAAATTTCCATTTTAACCTCTTTGTTGTCGTACTATAAACTTTAAAAGGCATTTCTCAATGGGCATATTGTACCCCTAATTTTTAAGTGAACCCTTCAGCACCAGTTGGAGTAAAATGGAGTTTCTGTTTAAAACCAATGGCTCCGTACAGCACCTATGTCTGTAGTTGCTACGTCCAGTTCAATGCAAATAATAAAATAAAATAAATAAATAATAATATGATGGCCCAATATTGCCCATGAGAAATGAAGAACTGTATACATCGAATGCTTCTTTTCTGTATGTACACTGAGCTTCGTCAGAACTTCAAGGTGTTAACTGATTTACAAGGCTGCAAGATTCAAAAATCTAGCTGAATTTATTTCTTTCCATATAGTAGCATATTTATTTTTAATATGGGGATTTATTTTTATTTGTAATTTTGCCTTAAAACTGATCCACAAAGCATCCAATAGTTCTAGTTCTTTTTCTTGCATCTTCTTTTTGCTCTTGTACACTATCTTTCTCAATGGCTCAAAAGAAACCCCACTTCTAAAACATCAGCTCCTTGATAATTTTTTTTTTTTTTGCATTTCATTTGTGTAACTCTGGGTTTTTCTCTAGACCTTTACTTCTACAAGAAAACAAGTATTTAGAACAGGAATCAATGTCCAAGAAGAAAATGTCCTTCCTCAATGTCAAATTCAGGAAGAGATCTATTATGTATTTAAGCATAAACTTTCATGAGCTACAGCTCACTAGCTCACGAAAGCTTATGCTCAAATAAATTGGTTAGTCTCTAAGGTGCCACTAGTACTCCTTTTCTTTTTGAGAATACAGACTAACACGACTGCTACTCTGAAACCTGTCATTATTTATTTAGATTCCAGTAGCACCACAGTATACCAGGTAATTTCCAAAGAGAAAGGAAGATGCAGTTCCTCCCCTGAAGAGACTAAAAGTTTGAAATTAAAATGACATTTTAAATTAAATTTATAATTAAAACTCTAGAAAGTGAAGTGTAAAAGTATAATTAAGCAGGCCAAAAAAGAATTTGAAGAGCAACTCAAATATAAAATTGCAGAACTCATAGCTGTGCACGTAACCTTCCACTTAAATTAGCCTCTGCACCAGATGACTACAGAATAGCTAATGTAACACCGATTTTTAAAAAAGGCTTCAGAGGTGATCCTGGCAATTACAGGTTGGTAACCCTAACTTCAGTACCAGGAAAACTGGTTGAAACTACAGTAAAGAACAGAATTATCAGACACATAATGCATCCGATGAAGTGGGTTTTAGCCCATGAAAGCTTATGCCCAAATAAATTTGTTAGTCTCTAAGGTGCCACAAGTACTCCTCGTTTTTTTTGCTGATATAGACTAACACAGCTACCACTCTGAAACCTGTCTTGTGGAGAAGTAATTAGTTAAAAGACAGTAAACAAAGGGTATAAGTAAACAGCCAGTTTTCACAGCGGAAAGAGGTAAATAGCGGGGTCCCCCAAGGATCTGTACTGGGACCAGTACTGTTCAACATATTCATAAATGATCTAGAAAAATGGGTAAACAGTGAGGTGTCAAAGTTTGCAGATGATACAAAACTACTCAAAACAGTTAAGTCCAAAGCTGACTGTGAAAAGTTACAAAGGGGTCTCTCTAAATTGGGTATATGAGGAGAGATTAAAAAGACTGGGACTGTTCATCTTAGAAAAGAGACGACTAAGGGGGATATGATAGAGGTCTATAAAATCATGAATGGTGTGGAGAAAGGGAATAGGGAAGTGTTATTTACCCCTTCACGTAACCAGGGGTCACTCAATTAAATTAATAGGCAGCAGGTTTAAAACAAACAGAAGCAAGTATGTCTTCACACAACACAGTAGAACTCATTGCCAAGAGATGTTGTGAAGGCCAAAAGTATAACTGGGTTCAAAAAAGAATTAGATACGTTCATGGAGGATAGGTCCATCAATGGCTACCTATTAGCCAAGATGGCCAGGAATGCAGTCCCATGCGCTGGGGTCCGTAAACCTCTGACTGCCAGAAGCTGGGAGTGAACAGGGATCACTTGATAATTGTCCTCTTCTGTTCATTCCCTCTGAAGCATCTGGCATCGGCCACTGTCAGAAGACAAGATACTGGGCTAGATGGATGATTGGTCTGACACAGTATGACCATTATTATGTTCTTATGTTAAAACAAAATTGCTGGTAAAATCAAATCTAAGGCCCCAGTCCTGCAAAGATTTATGCCTGTGCTTAAATTTAAGCATGCAAATAGTCTCACTGAAGTTAAGAACATATGTAGGAGTTTGCAGGATCGAGGCCAAAATTAAATTAAGTCAATGTTTTATTTAGCATAGAAATGAAAGCTTAAACTAGAATGTTTGGACAGCTAAACACACGAAGTAACTTGAGATCAGTGCTAGCAGGGGCATATCAGGAAATATTCCATTTTAGTTTTAACCCAAGAGATACAGAACAAGACACTGTAAGTTACCACATGCTTTAAAGGGAATTATCAGAATTCCCTCAGCTTTATCAGTATGTGCTGCATGTGCCCAATAGCCAGGCTAAGAGGTGCATTCAGTGCATCATTTACTTAAAACCCACTTTCTTCTTAGGTCCCTCCCGGGCTGACCAGACCCATTATTCAGATCACCATCTCCTGGATACTCTGCAGGCATTACTAATCCTGAGGGATTATTACCAGTTCTTTTGCCAGATCACCTTTAAAGAACTGCAGATGCCTTGCGGGAATCTGAAAAAAACATTCTGACCTACACCCTGCCTCTTTCTTGCAAACAGTCAAGATAAGCAGGAGCTGGTCTTTTGTTTAGGCAGCTTCTCCCCTTGTAATCTACTGTCCAGTTTTTCTTTCTTTTGATTATTAAGGACACTTGGATCTTTGCTAGTTATTCCTTTCCTGAAATCATAATCCTGTTTGTGATGTCATAGTCATCTCCATACTAAATAGTGATATCATGGAAGACTAAGCATCAGCTAGTGGTTCAGTATGATCCTGCCACACCTCACTAAAGTAATGGCATGCTTCCCAAGTGGCAGTATACTTTCCCAAAGTGATAGTATCTGCAAAAAAAGGTGATGGTAACCCTACCCCCACTTTTTTTTTTTTTATTTAAAGGAATAGGCAATGGAATGCCACCCAAAAAAGGGAAATAAGTCCCCAACTTTGTCTCAACTTTTGCATTTCCCATTCTGGCAATGGTAAGTTGGGGGCAGGGGGAGGAGAAGAGAAAGGCATAATTAGCATGACTCCTCTGGCCCCCAATTTCAAGTCTTGATTCAAAGGTCCATAATAAAGAAGAGGAAAAAAGAAATATAGATTATTTGAGAAGTATTTGTCTGTGTCATGGTCTTTAAAATATTTCTTTTCAAAGTCTTCCATTAGATGTCGGCAGGGCATAATACAATAAACTATTAAAGAGAAAAGTTAAAAACTGTAAGATATCTATTAAAACAGACATTTAATATTTAAAATGTACTCATAAAGAACAGAAGCAGTGGCCGTTTGTTAATGTTCTTAAATTATTAACTATCATGCTTTTTCAAAGCAATCAAATTACTCTGCAGCTTTAATGAGCCAGTTTGCCACGAGCAGGTAGCAGGTTTTATAAGTGGAGAAATCATCTCTAAGGGGCAGACTGTGGCCCAGGTTGTGTGTCCTACAGTGGCAAAGGGAAAACAAGACCTGTGCTCCTGAGCTACCACTCTGGTGCACCCCATACCCTATAGCAGGTGGACAGGGAATGGCGCAACTGAGCCAGCACAGGGAGGACATAAGTCATTTTCTACAGCAAATTACTAGCCCGCTGCAGGAAGTGGGGAGTACGGAGGAATCATGAACATGACTTGTGGTAAGATTAGTCAGATCCATGATTTCTTCAGTGACAGAGCTAACCAGGGAATCATTCACAGGATTATAAAATGGGTAAAACATTGCAAAAAGGACAATGTGAACATGGACAAGCAGCACACGAGAGCTGTCAAGCTGAATTCTCTGCTAATGTACATTGGTGCACTGACTGACTCTGAGAATTTGCCCTGTTGTGTATTATGTGATATTGTGTATCCTGTGTGGCAGAATAATAAAGCAAAAAAACCAGAAGCTCAGTAGATCGACTAGATAACATTTCCTAAAATCCCGAGTCACCAACCTAATAAAATTCCATTGGCCCTTTCCTATTACTACTGGCTTGTACCCGGCTTGCTAAAATACTTCGGAGGAAAAACTGACTGTGCCTCAACTTCTTGCAGTATTAGCAGAGTAAAATGGAGCCCTGCACGATTTACGTTCCGTGTGCTTGCTAAGTTAGTTGCTCACTCCACAGAGCTCTTTTCGGTCTGAACGCACACCTAGTAATTAGGGTGAGGCAGCATTTTTAAATCAGGCATGAAAGATGTCACTTAACTTTCCCTTTAGGCCTTAAAAAAAAAACAGTTGGATGTTTTGACAGTTACAGTCTGATTAAGCAGATGAACAGCAAAAACAAGGGAATCACTGACACCACATCAGAGGCCGGTGAAGCTATCTGAGTTGAAAGAATCACCACAGCAAACAAAGGCATTGCTGCTAAACCATTACCGACAGTTCTAAAGAATTTGGATAATTTTATCTCATCTCAGCATATAGGCTCCACAGCAATCTAACAGCCATGGGCATATACTGTAACAGAGTTTCTTAAATTAGTCAACTTTGCTTAAGAAATCCCTAATGATTTGACACGACATGTATTTTTAAAGTAATTGTACTAAAACTTCATAAAACTGTCATAGACAAAATGAAGAAAAAACCCACTGCACACCATGTAACAAACATTCTTGCTTCTCTGCTCCTACTAGCTTTTATTAATGTTAATAATTCACATCCATCAATACTGTTGAGTAACAAAGAGGAACTGCTGAATTTAGAAACCTCTTAAATCTGTGCTAAATTACAAAAACAACATTAATTACATTGTAAAGAGCAGATACACTGAAGAGGTGTCAGTAGATACTTCTGTGATTTGAACAACACAGGCAACTGCAAATTGTCAAATGGAATAATGGCTGATCAAAGTAAATATCTGAATACATACTGGGACAAATTCTGCTCTCAGTGACACAGGTGCAGCTCCCATTCACGTCAAGAGATCAGCACCTATGTCTCTGAAAGCAGAATTTATCCCATTAGGTAATCTGCATAGTAGAATTATAGATCTATTTTCCAACACACATGCACACACCATTTTAATATCTGTAACAAAAAGCAGGGATAAATGGCTGTGGCAAAAAAATTCTTCCACTTGTATTCAGCTGTCAGCACCACAAAAATCCAGGATTCCCAAAGCATTTTACAGGGAATAGCCATTTCAGTGAAAACAGAGGGCCCTGTCTTTCATCAGGGTGGGGTCTGTGATTTCACCTCCTGTAACAGAGGGTCAGGTCCCATGAATCTATACACATCTCAGGAGACGTGTAGGAGGCAGTGTGAATCTTTTCAGATGGCCCAAGTCTTCCATCTGTCACCTGGCCCTGTAGGGAAGGGCAAACCCACATATAAAATATACAGAGACTGAATACATACAAATGAAAAAGACGGAGTGTGGGAGACAGGGACAAGCAAAAGGGGGAAGGGCAAGTGAAAGTGAAACCTGCCTGAACTTCCAGAGGCAAGGGTGAAGGGGAATGAGAGAGCAGGCTTGCTTGCTGCAATCAATAGAATTGGAAGTACCCACTTTAGCAGACAACAGCTAACAAGCGTAAATGCTCCAGCATCAAAAAAACCATCAGCAGGGCTCCAGGGCAGTCCAGCATGCTGCCATCCCATATCTACCCATCTTTCATGGACTTTTGGTTACCAGTATCCATGGTTACTAATTAAGTGTATTACAGTAGCACCTCGGGGCCCCAATCAGGGATCCACTGTAGTAAGTCCCACAGAAACATGTAGTAACAAGGCAAACCCTGTCCCAGCCAGGTCCCCAATATTGAGTCTGTATTGAGTTGTATGCCTGGGGAAGGGTAAGCACATGCTGAATGCATTGCAGAAACAGGTCAACACAGAATTGCCTACATTAACAACAAGATAAAACAGGTGGGGAAATAAACAAATGATGGGGGAAAGAAGGATGAGGTAGCAGTAAACTAGCATATTTTTGCATAATAAGCAGGAGTCTCAGTTAGACACCTGCCTGGCAACATTTTCAGTCCTGGATGTTTAGGGATATATGTATTGTACTTTCCTTAAAAATTATAAATGCAAATTCAAACCATGGCATCAGCATCTTGGATTAGTTAGTTCCTGACCTCTAGTCATTCTAAGTAACAGATGAAGATTACAGTAGGAGGCATCCTCAAATGATACTTGCAAGTACTGCCCAAGTATCAATACCCAAACCAGAATTTTAGATTTATAATCTGAATGTGGAAAGCTGTCTGATACTGCTATTAAGTTAGTCATCTCACCTTTAAATAATAATAAGTCAATATATATTTTAAACCAGTATGTTAGCCCTTGAAAATTAATCCTCTTCTGATTAACAATCAGTGTCTAAAATGAAAATGAATTTGAGCAAACCAGCAGCTTTTGTGTATGCTAGAAATTTAAGATGAGGGAATTAAATTAGCAAACAATTACCTGCCCGATGGTGAGTTCACCACATAGAGCAGATGTACCATTACGTTTTATGAGTCAAAAGAATAGTTAAAAAAAAAGGGGGCCAACTTCTAGGATATACATGCCCATTTACGGTAGACATATTCCTAACAGCCTCAGATTAGTCAGTGTTAAATACACACTTTCCTCAAAAATACTGTGGTATGAATTCAAATCACCTTCTTCCTCTTTTCAATGACTTCTGTTTCTACATATTGCATATTTATTTGTTCATTTTCAAGATGGTTTCACTGAGCCACTATTGACAAGAGATCTGTAGCTTCTCTACCGTATGTGTCATGATAACCTACCAACTCAGGCATCAGCATGAGCATTGCTGGAAAAGCCACACGTTCTAAGAAACAAGCAACAACATGCAGGTAATTACTGGTGGGTCTATCATCCTGACAACACTACACTGAGGAGGAGGATTAAGAGTAGGTGAAGATATGTTAAATTCTAGTTATTGAACAGTTCATTAGGCAGATCCTATGAATCCTTTTGTAAGGGACCCTTTAATCCACATGTAAAGTCATGAGACTCACTCAAATAGACATACAAATAAATACCCATAGGCAAATGGGGGAGAGAGGGGGAGAGAATCCATTTTAACACAATGAAAATGCCCAAGATAACCCCAGTGGGCTGGGTAGAAAAGAAAGGCTTTGAAGAGGAGTTGTAGAAGAGAACAAGCTTTGTTTACATCCCGACTTTGCACTGAAATAACTAAACTGGTATTAGTTCCTTCTTTTTGCTATTTCCATGCATGTGTGTGTGAAGACCAGCCCTTAGACTCTGAAAAGATCTTAGTGCCCAGTCTTGAAAAGAGCTAAAATGCCTTTTGTTAGGGGTGCCAAGCTGGCAGCACTGGCAGCAGTTAAACCTGTGCCCTGTGGTGTCTGGAGGCTGGAGGACATGTGGTATATTTCTGTCTAAAACATGCTCATCATTGCTTTAGTCAGCTTGTGACATAGCCTTCACATTATTTTAAAAAAAGTAAAAACCCAGCAAGTTAACTTTGAAAAATTGCACTCAGTGTATTAAATTGCCTCCTGCAGAGTCATAACAGAACCCAGTCGGGTAAATGCTAAAGATTCCACAAGGGTTAGCTGTGACCAGTCTGGATACCAGCGTTAACTCTGTCAGTTAGTACTGCTCAACAGGAATAAGGGTGGCAGAATCTGGAATCAATGCAAGGAGAGGGAACAACCTATAAACCCTACAGATCCACCACTGCTCCTGCCCACATGGCAAGACTTGCTGCCATTGGCTGCTCCTCAGGCTCTGAAGTAGCTCTCTCTCCCCCTCTCCAAGGTAGTAGATAAAAAGCCATGAAGGGGCTTTAATGTTAAGTTCCTTTGTGTAGCAGCATTAACTCTAATGAAGATTTCTAATCAGAAATCCGTCAGGTCCCTAAGGGTGGAGCTGCAAAGAGAAGGTGCTAGACTCTGCTCTGCAGTCACAATTCTGCGATATAACTCCTGTTGTACCCCCTTCCACAATCTCCACCTTAATTCTAGCTAGTTTTGTTCCCCCTGCAAATGAATGGAAGCAACAGTCCCTGTGAGAATGTCTACACTAGGAAAGGGACCCAGTGTTGACAAAGGTTGTTAACAATGGGTCCTCCCTCCTTCAAATGGTGTTGAAATATTCTGTCCAGATGGAGCCAAATCATTTCCAAGTGTACAAGAGATCTGGTGGAAGTGATCTCTCTCACGCTTTCTTAACTGTGTTGAAAACAGACTGGCCCTGTATAGATTTCTCTGTACTTGATAAGGATAGTGTGTTCAGTGCTCATTATGTAGGCAGTATAAGATTTAACATGTCCTTAACTTTTTACTGCCTTGTTTTTTTAATGCTTGGGATTTGTAAATGCAGGAATAGGTAAGAAGACTGTTGTAACTTAGCAGTTTTAACTGGCTGTTTAGACAAAGTTAAAACCACTTAATTTCCATAGTGTACATGAATCCTAACTATCTGTCCAACTGTTTTTCTTTAACTACAATGACAACTTTTATGAAATCTTTTAAAAGAAGTCCCTTCCTATGGGGCAATACCAATTTTCCCCCCTAAAAGTGTTTCCCCCTCCCCCCCCCATGGAGTGATGAACTCTTAACAAAACTGAAAAATGAGTTATAAACAAACAAAAAAACCACCTAAACATTATTTTAAAAAAACCCAGAAACTCCAAACAACCAAAAAATTCACAGAACTAACAGGACACTGGCAAAGCCCCCTTCTGTATGTTACAGTCCTTTCCCCCGCCCTTTCTCTAACTTGTCTGTTTAGACTGTAAGCACAGGTGCCGTCTTCTGAGCCCCTGGGGTGCTCAACCCCCCAGGCCCTGTCCCAACCTGCCCCCGTCCCCCAAATCCCAGCTCCCTTCCTGCCCCCACTCTTCTCCAGGCCCTGCCCCACCCCTTTCCATCTCCACCCCGCCTCTTTCTGCCCAGTTCAGCCCCCTCCCTCAAGCATGCCCCATCCCCACCTCTCCCCCAGTGCCTCCTGCACGCCGCGAAACAGCAGATCGTAGTGGATCAGAGATGCTGAGAGGGAAGGGGAGGGGTTGATCAGCGGGGCTCCCAATGGACAGGAGGCACTGGGAGGGGGGGGAGCTGGCTGCCAGTGGGTGCTAAGTACCCGCTAATTTTTTTCCGTGGGTGCTCCAGCCCCACAAAGTCAGTACTTATGACTGTAAGCTCTTTGGGGAAGAGGTCATCTTTTACTCTGTATTTGTACGGTACTTGGCACAATGTTGCTACTGCAAAATAATAATTATTAGAAATGTGGACAGAACTTTCTCTTCTGGAATCTGCACAACTGTATGTACACGATGAGCCAAATTCTGACCTTGGGTTCTCTACTGTAATTGACAGGAACCCCACTGAAGTCAACAAATGCCCATGAAGGCTGGGCCTGTATTTACACACATACCCCTGCCATACAACCGGAATGTACTAGATGAACAGGAAACCTCTATAATAGGCCTTAATATTTTCCATGCTGTTTCCATTCTCTTTGTTGATGATTTTTGGAAACTTTCACCACATCAAGAAATACACGTTAGGATTTTCCATTCCTGGACAGAGAGAGGTCCTAAAAAGAAAGCAAACAACATAAATATGCCACCAGCCACAGAAATATCAAGTGGCGAACATGCGGCTATTCTAATCGGCACCTCAACAAGGCTACTTCTGTGAGTAAGGCTTTCCAGGACTGAGCCCCCTAAGTCAACGTATTTCACACTCTGCTTTATTTAGTCTAACTGCAAGATAGTCTTGAAAAACAGAAAAAGGCAACAGAATGCCACCAAGTCATGCAAATGGAAAAGGCATATTTCTTATACAGGTGTCAATGTAGCCAGAATACTATACAGCCTTAAATCCAAGAAAAATGCCATAATCATAGAAATCAGTCCAGAATAGTTATCAACAGGATAAAAGCTATTAGAGATGCTATGGAAATTTGTTAGAAAGGGTTTTTAGAACTTAGTCACACATCAAACCCTATTTATTCTCCAACAATCCCCGCCAGGGAATTACTACTGGTGTTTTAAAAATTATGGTTGGGACTAACAAAGGGAGTTAGGTACCCAAACCAAACTCAGTGGGATTTTGGCACTTAACTCCCATTTGTGCCTTTGGAAATCTCTCCCTACATTCCTTGTTTTAAAAAAGTAGTGTACCTGTAGCACATGTTAGAAGAAAGTCACAGGGGCTTGTGAAGGGACAGTGTATGAACCACCATGGGGAGGAGATATGACCTTGGCTCCCCCTTGCTCCAGGAGGGAATAGCCTGTGACAGCCCTTTCCCAGAAGTAATTTACTTCTCTCTTGGTGGCTCAGCAGCTGGACTGTGCACTGGAAGGTCAGAGCCCAGGCTTCTCCCCCTTCCCACCCCTTTCTTACAGTGAGGAGGAAGGAGTAATAAAGGAGCTGGGGTCCACTTTTCCCCAACCCAAGAGATCATGCAAGAACATGGGGAGGGTCCCCCTTTATGCCCCTGAGTGGTTGCAGAAGTGCCACGATCTGGTGCTTAATAACCCAAAGTTATTGTTTCTGCCTTTACTGGGCAGCAACATAATCTTCATACTGTGATTCTTCCTTCACTGCCACATCTCTTCCCCCCTTAAGAGACCTATCACACGGTGCTACTCACAAATACTAAATACACATAACAACCAATTCCTGAACAATCCATAAACTGAAATTTCTTCACAGAAATGATCCCACAGTTACCACTCTAATCAGAAGTAACATGTTAGAAATCACTGCTTGTTTGCAAATAATTAGAAAACAGAAAAAGGGCTACATTTCTCAGACAAACCATTCACAATGAATCATTTTTCCAACTCTAACTACCACATCTGGTGTGACTTTCATCAGTGAAGTCCTATCTTTACCTCCCCCACCTCCATTTACAACTGTAGCCTCGTTTCTCCTACTCCCCTTCCTACCTCCTTTTATGGTGCACTGAGTACAATGTCAACACTTACAAAATGAACCACTGTTATACTGAGGGCAGTGTATTCACTGTGTAAAGCCATCTTAATTCCAACCTCCGTAAAACTGCTGAAGTGTCAATCATTTTTCATTTCATGTCATATACAGGGATTCTCAAACTTTTTTTGTTGGGCTCCCCTTTGAAAATATTTCAGGCTATAACGACCCCTGTGATAGCAAATTACTGTACATACTCATAGGTGCATTCTCATGGTATTGCCCCCCTTACTTCTGCACTGCTGCTGGCAGCCAGAGAATGGAGGCTGCTGTACCCCACCCTCAGCTCCCTCTCCCCCAGCAATATTTTTTGTGATCTTGCAACCCCCCTGCACACACACAATAACCTTGTGACCCCCTTTTGAGTCAGGACCCCCAGTTTGAGAAACACTGATCTAGAGGAACCCCCAACAACATGTAAATTCACAACCACATAAACTACGCAAACATTTACCACATGTTTAACTTTGAACTCTGGGATTGGGTGCAATGAGAATACTTATATGCATAAAGTTAAATGTTTGCAGAATTGAGGACTTAACCATTGTTAATATTTCATTTGCTGTGTCTGTGAATTTAAAAATGAAAAAGTCAGACACTCTTCACAGCACATCCGATTCACTGAAAGTTAATGAATCCTACAGTTGTTACCAGCTGCTCTTTCCCAACATAAAAAGCACCTTTTTAATGTTAACACCAGCCAATTAAAAGTGTTCTTTTGACAACTATATTCCATTAATGCCTATGTGTGTCTAAAGAGTCCATTACAGTAATGTATCCAAATGGATAAAAAGAGCACTAAACCTCTGTAATCACAAGTAGCACAGACAAACTATTCCAATGCAATTCAACAATTCCAAATAACAACTGATGTCTTGCTAAACAGCAGAAATAGAACACAAAACATGTTGGACTGGGACTGAGATAGCCAGTTTACAGCCCTCCTGAGAAAAGACCTCTGTATTTCATTTACAATTTTGACTAGGCTGACTTTTCACTCTATTTCTCGTATCTAAAAATGAGTGACTACACATATTTTATTCACCTCTTAGAGATTTACATGTCTGGCATTTTTTTTTAATTTGGGGGAGCTGAGAGAACTATAATATGCCATATACAGTAGAACCTCAGAGTTACGAACACTTCGGGAATGGAAGCGGTCTGTAACTCTGAACAAAATTACAGTGCTTGTATGAGGTAAACAGAAAAATGCTCTTTCTTTTGTTTTTTTACAGTGCAAATTTTTGTAATAAAAAAATAGAAAGTGTGCACTGTACACTTTGTATTGTGTTGTAATTGAAATCAGTATATTTGAAAATGTAGAAAAATATCCAAAAATATTTATAATAAATTTAAATTGGAATTCTATTAACAACAGTGTGATTAAAACTGCAATTAATCACACTTTTTTTTTAATTTCATGATTAATTTTTTTAATCGTTTGACAGCCCTAGTTATACACTTTAGACTTTGTGGACTGAGATTCAGAAATACAATTATATTGTGTTCAGTACATCTCAGTCAATGATCTATTAGTGTAGAAATGTCTTGTTAAAGGAGTCTAGCAAAAATAATAGAGGTATGCAACACATAATGTATACATAGAGATATAGATAGAAACAAATATCTTCAGTGCTGGTTACTTTTCACAGTTAACACTTTTCAAAAGGATTATGATGAATAGAGAAACGTTTACCTTCTCACCATTTTGTATGATCTGTTTCAATTGGCAAAAAGCTATTGCTGTCATTTTGCTTTAATATGTGTTTCCTTCCATTTAATTCCTGAATCTCATAGGAGTGGTATATTTTTGTTTCAATAGACAGGAAAACATTTTACTGCTAGGAGAGCAAAATATTTCATGGAAACATATTGACAATATAATGCTGTATTGAGATAAAGGAACCTCTACTACTGAAAGGTAAAAACAACAACAACTTAGGCACAGTGACAGATAACTCACAGCTATAAACTAGCTGTTTTTTCGTTAATTGTGATCGCCAGAAAAAAACACCCAAATAAAATGTTCACTTTTTAAAGAATTGTATGGTCCAGAGTTAGTCTGCTACTCTACACTTGTGAGCCGACAGACACTAAAACTAAAGGCACATACAATCATTTATAAGGCCAAGTGTTCCCCTCGACCTCCCCAAGTGAAATGGAACAAACAGCATGGGTGAGAAAGGGAAGACGGATGCACCAGTTCTATTGCATACTCCCCACTTTCTCCTGAACCCCTAGAATACCCTCCACAAGTGCTCCGTAAATAGGGAGGGGCCACTCTTTCTACAATTATCCTCTTAATCAACTCTGCGAGATTCCAGAAGTAGGTCAATGCTGACCACCAGTTAATATCCCTTCCACCTCTTTGTGGCCCCCTGCCCTCCAAGGAAGTAGATGGGGAGGGCAGAGAATGGCAGCCAAAGATACTTCAGGACAACTACTCTTCCAGACACTCCTCCCCTAAAAAGAAAAGTTTCCCAAAACATCAGTCTATAGTCTGGAGAATGAAGTTTGCAACATTTCAGGAGTACACATGACCCATCATGCCTAGGTGTATAGCCAACAGAATACTGGGACCTTAAACTCTGATGTTCTTTGCTTGGGTGTTACTCACTTAGACCAATGTTTTCAAAATTGTCCTCCAATTTTGGGTGCTACAGTTTCTGTGTCCTCAAGTTGAACTGACTTGGGTCTGATTTCAGGAGGGGCTGAGCACCCAAAACCCCAAGTGAAGTCAATGAGAGATGACAATCTCAGTACCTCTGAAAATCAGGCCATGCCGTTTAAAACTGAGCACCTAAAACTGATCCACCAAAATTAGAAGGCGCTTTTGAAAATTTGGCTGTTAAAGGTAGATTGTGTTAATAGCAGCCACTGGCCAGTAGGAGAGGTTCAGAGGAGAGATAGAAACATTGGGAAGTATTTTTCTCACAAACAGCAACTGCTACAGCCTGTGCACTCCCCTAACGGCTGGCAGTGAAGATGTGTGGTGTGGAGTGTGACATTACACTCCCTATTCTTCACAGAAATATTGTTATGATATGAATATGACATAACTAAGATGTGTTTTATGCAAGATGGGTCATGTGAGGTATCATTGAAAAGGTCATGATTTACTGAATGTGTTTATCCAATTTGTATGCATGTACCATTCCTGTGTCTAAAGTTAGGAATATTATCCACGTAACAATTACCCACACAGTTGTATATGCTTGGGAAACGCCCACCAGACAGTAAACAATCAACCTTAATGGGCCATTAGGAAAAGATAATAAGTCTTCAAAGATGTGGATCCCACATCTTCCCAGGAGTTCTTTCCTGTGGACCTTGCAAATAAACCTTGTCTCATGATTGTCCCGACACTACAAGGTCATGTGATAACATAATCTGGTACAAAACACTGCTGGTACTTTTCCACTGGAAACAAAGGCTTCCTGCCTTATGTAAATTCTATTTAAGGATGGGAAGCAAGGCAATCTGGGCTCTCCATTTGCCTCTCCACCCGAGATGGAAGACAGCTGAAAGATCCTGAAGAAAGCAAGGAATTAAGCTAGGGGAAGGCAAGGGCTGAATCCAGGCTGAAAACAGGGGTTTACCCTGTAAAGAGATATAACTAGAACTCTGAGCAGCAGAAACTCTGCAACCTGCCTAAACAACATTTAGGGTGAGAAATTACTATGTGTAATCTGTTTCCTTAGTGTATTAAGATTAGTTTGCGTGTTTTGTTTTATTTGCTCAGTAATCTGCTTTGTTCTGTTTGCTGTTCCTTATAATCACTTAAAATTTACCTTTTGTAGTTAATAAACTTATTTCTTGTTTATAATATAACCCAGTTTGTGCAATTCATATGGGGGGGAGGGGAAGAAGCTTGCATATCTCTTTCCACATTGAGGGAGAGAATGAATATTTATGAGCTTGAGCTGTGCAGATCTTTCTATACAGTGCAAGACAATATTATTTTGGGTTTATACCCCAAAGGAGGTGTGCATGTGAGGGCTAGGCAATCCCCAAGCTGATTCCTCCCACATAGAGCTGATCTCAATGTCCACTTGCAGCTGGGTGTGCCCCTACCTCTGTGTAAGCTGGAGAAGGCTTGAGGGCCTGGCACAGCGGAACAGGGTAAGGAAACCCACGCTGGTGGAACAGGAGGAACCAGTGGGACCCCAGCACATCAGGTGGCATCCCGGATGGGGGGTTCAACCCATCACACGGTGGACAGATCATAGCCCCATGGAGTGTCTCTTGTCATTATGCAGTCAGGTAGAGCTTTGGGGCAGGGACCATTTGTACCCCTTCCTGTTTGTATACTTCTCAGCAAAATGGAGTGCCAATCCTGATTAGGCCATTTGGACACTACCACATTTTAAATAAATAATTATGACAATTCCTTCATCATTTGAGTAACGTAAACTTCCTACAACTCTGAGTTAGAAGACTTTATCTTCTAACACACAGCCATAAGTAAGAATTATGGACTATAATCATGCAGCTGTCTTTCATAGACAAACACAGAATGAATGTGATCAATAACAACTTGTTCCCTAGTCTTTTTTAGTCTTCAGATTATTGCTGTTTCTCAGATTACTTTACCATGGGATGTGCCAGCTATTGCACTTTCAGAGCTTTTCAAGACCAACAAGAATGTTTCAATTCTAAATTACAGTTTTAGGCTATTCCCACTACAAAGTGGATTCTGTGTCCACATGATTGTTTTGTAAGAAACCTGATGTGTCTGTACATCTTTTCCAAGCATCATGATAGGAATGGGGAGTATCAAAGGTCATTCATTCATAAGTACACTGTAATCTTGTAATTGTATATAACCTGCTGGGATGTCCTGGCCAACGATGTTCTACACTTACAGAATTTACTTCCCTAGTGGCTACAGGGAGCTCGCAGCAAGCAGTTCATGTGTTACTCCTTCCTTTGTTGATACCTGAAACCAGACCTTTTCCCCAAGCTACCAGTAACTTTGTGAATGATTGAAATGAAAGCAAGTTCTTGCAAAAAGGCAGAAACATCACTCATAAAAGAACTGGTTACTCTGCATAGCTGAAACAAAAAAAACAAAAAAACCCTCAAGCCCTCTGCATCTCTGTAGGGCCTGATCCCAGATCACTGAAGTTACTGGCACAATTCTTCATGAATCTAAAAAAGCAAAATCAGCCATAAAATAGAGATGCAAAACCCCAAAGATGTACACAGTCTACACTTCCATAAAGCAATGAAACACCGGACCTCATCACTTGGGGCCAGATCATGCATTCTTTGCAAACCAAAAATGACCTTGCAAAGTTTTCCCCCAATTCCTCCTGTTGTATTTCCATGCCTTTTGTTCTTTTAATCTCAAACCCTGCTAAAAATATCATAGGTGTTTATACAGTACTTATCACTGTAGTATCTGCCCTCTGTCCAAGAGGAAACTGCAGCCCTAACTTCACCAATATGCAAATAATACACAACAAGGTGCGTAACCTTCTGTTCTATTTGTATAGAAAGTGACCAAACTGGTAATGGGGTAACACTGGCATAATGACTTTTTAACTACAATAATGAAAATTATCCCTTGACGATCACTGAGTTAGAATAATAAACATTTACTGCACCACTACATGAGTCTTATCTTAATTTGGGTTTGTTGGTGTTATAGTGACTTCATTAAATCCCACTTTAATATCTAACATAAGGTCAGAAGAACATAGAAGGAAATACTGTTAGCTCACATACTCAGTGGTTTATTTAAAGCACATAACTGAAAACAAACTTTAAGCACTGCCTTCTTTAAACATAACTATAAAATGCCAGCAATAACAACAACTTGATATATAATTTAATTGCTCTTATCTGCTACAAAGACAATGGTAAAGAAAACCACACTGAAGTTCCTTACTTCTACATTTCATCACAATTATAACTAAGGCTGCATGTCTGTCACAGGGGTCACTGAAGTCATGGATTCCGTGACTTTCTGTGATCTCTGTGACTTCTGCAGCAGCTTCTGCTGGCTCCCTGGGACAGCAGCAGTTTGAGTATGTGGGAGGGGGCTCAGGGCTGGGGCACGGGATTGAGGTACAGGGCGGCACTTACCTGGTGGGAGGCTCCCTGGCTTGTCCTTGCAGCACCTAGTCAAAGCGGCCAGGGGGTTCCACACACTGCCTGAGCATGCTGCCCCCACAGCTCCCATTGGCTGCGGTTCCCAACCAATGGGAGATGCAGAGCCAGCGCTTGTGGTGGGAGCAGCATGCAGAGCTCTCCTGACCGCCCCTCCCCTAGGAGCTGCAGGGACATGCCGGTCGGAGCCAGGTAGGGAGCCTCCCAGCCCTGCCAACCCTCCCCCTCCCCAGCAGGGATCCTGGGCCACACACACACACACACACACACAGAACCCTCGGTGCCCTGACCCAAATTTTAGTTATGGGTATATAGGAAAAGTAATGGACAGGTCACAGGCCGTGAATTTTTGTTTACTGCCCTGTGACCTGTCCATGACTTTTACTAAAAATACCTGTGACTAAAACGTAGTCTTAATTATAACAAAACTTATTTACAATTAAAGTGTAGGTGATGTGCAAAATTAGTAGTAAGTTAGATGCACGGTATGTTAAGAAATGTATGTACTGAATTTAGGTATTTGCTTTCAATATTGAAAAATAGTATTTTAGGTTCCAATCCTGCAATGTGCATTGGACAGGTAGACTACGGCTCCTGTCAGAGACCTGTTAACCAAGGTGGGTTCCACAAAGGCACAACATTCCACCTGCACACTGTAAATTGCAGGATCAGGGTCTTAGCTACATTGGCAATGAACTGAGGTCCACAGGAAATACTTCATAGTTATCTCCATCTAGGTCTTTTTAGAACACTTATCACCATGATACCAAGCACCTAATGGAAAACAAATTACAAAAAATTATTCACTTCTGGTAAAAGCACCTATGTGATTTAAGAGTCAAAGCCCCATTTTCAAAAGTGGCTTAGGCACACAGGAGCCTAACTCTCACTGAAAGCCATTGGAATTTAGGCTTCTAAATTACTTTTGAAAATAGGACGATGGCTCCTGTTTTAGGTGTTTTTGAAAATTTGACCCTAAACTTCAACCTCAAGTTTTGAAAAGGATTATAAATGGAATTTTGCAAAAGAAAAAGTCCTACAATACTCCCTCTAATTTACAAATTAATTTTTGATTCAGCTATCTTTGCTTTCCACTTTCTATGACCTATCAGAAAGTTTCTCCCACTTTCCCGAAGTGATGATTTTGTTTCTACTAATGTTACCAAATGGCAGCACCAATAACCACCAAAAAAATAAAATGGCAATAATTTCAAAGTGAGTGATGATCAGAACAGATTAGAAATAATCCAATTAATCATAATGAAAACAAAAATCAACTGGTGCAAAATGACTGCTGGCATTTAATTTTTTTACTTAGGGTTCTCTATTTTTTCCAATAGTCCTGTTTTTTTCCAGAAGAATCATCACAGGTTTACTAGGGAAACAGTTTTAAATAACATTTATCAAACTTAAATTCACCTATCACCAACAAGTAGAAAAGTTTATCAGAACAAGCAGCTGAAAGTCCCATAAACCTTGTTATTTTTATCCAGTTTCCATGTTTCCTGTCATCCCTGAGCGCTTAAATGATTGAATGCTTTTGGTAAAAATATTCAATCTCCATACCTTTAGATCTCTGCAACTGGAGTTAGCATCATGCTTAAATTTTGAAATATTTAAACTCTTAAAAGAGAAGTTACATACTGCAATGTTCTTTTGTCTTTTAAAAATATATTTTGAGGACATTTTCTCACAATCTGATATTAATACATTTTGGCAGTTTCAAGCTGATGTATCCCCAGAATTCAGAATCTAAAATTATGTGTTCTGGGGACAGTGGGTTGAAAAAATAAAATATTATGATTTGGGTTTAAAACACTTTAGACACAAAACCAAGCCCTAAAAGTCTCCTTTGAAAAATACCTCCAAAAATCTCTACTGCAATCTGGAAAAAGAGATTTGATTAAAGAGGCACCAGCAAATGAGAGAGAAAAAAAAAATCACACTTCTGCCTGAAAGAGTTTTTCTTTAAACTACTTTTTCTACAAGTAATATTTAAGACTGTTATGAGAGAGAAATGTGAGAAATTTTTTTCCCATTTATTTTGTGCATTTGACTACATTGTTGTACAGTTATTTTCATTATTTTACCTTTGTATTCATTATGCCCCGGCCCTGCAAATACAGGTACATATACTGAACATTACTGATGCAAGTTGTCCCACTGAGATCAATGGGAATACTTATGACAGTAAAGTTAAGTGTGGGCACAACTGTTTGTGGGATCGGGCACTTAGAAAGTCCCATTGACTTCAACTGACAAGTGGATCCCTATGCAAGACTGGGGCCAGAATCAGTTTCCCACTCCTGTGTATTTTCCTTCCCACAGCCATACGCGTGGAAACTAATGGTGTGGGATGGGGGTGAGGGGATGCTGCAGAATCCCGAGATTTTACACGGGATTCCAGCTGCCAGCCCTGCACCTGGGGTCCTGGCTACCAGCCCCAGCCCCCTTGCCCCTTTCTGCACTCCCCCACCCCAACCCGAGACATGGTCCTGCTCCAGGCCCCAGCTCTGGCGGGTGGTGCAGGTAAAAAGTTTGGGGACCACTGCTTTTCAGTTTCGCTGACTTTCAACATCCCCACTATAAAAAGTGTTCCAGCACCGCTACCCACAGCACAAGAGGAAAAAAATATATATAATTTTTTAACACAGGACAATTGTACTATAAACCGTTAAAATTAGCAGGGGGAAATTAGGGGCAGATGCTTTATCTAGAACTACCTTTAACTCATTTTTACAAACTGACTGGACTGCAAGTTGACGGTGTCCCTTTAATTTTTGCTCATGTTGTTATAGGTGAAGAGAAAGAATATCAGCTCATAATCCTGATCATTTTACTAATTTCATGCTTTTAACAACACTAAAGCAATTGCAGATTCTAAAATTCAAAACCCTCTAGATCCCCACAATGAAATCCTGACCCCATTGAACTCAATGGCAAAACTCCCATTAACTTCAGTGGGGCGAATATTTCATCCCAACTATTCAAAAATTCACACCTTGTGATCCCATACACAGGCGAGGGAAATATAAGTCCAGACCACCCCTTCCTGTAGAAAAGTCCAGAGCAGGTGTAAAATAGAGGACAACTGTGAGATTTCTTTGCAAACTTTCCAGCAGTGGGGGCTGGGACAGGATTTCTTCCCATTTTCCTGCAGAATAAGCTGAGGCCCAGAGATTCACTGCTATCCTGGTTCCCCTGCCATTTGCCCATGCCCTATGAAGGGAGATTTCACACATGGAGGGGACTAGTCCAAAGACTAATTTTCCTCTGCCTTTCACAAAGATTCCCTGCTCGTTGCCAGAGGAAAAGGTGTACATTAGTAACAGTCATCCACACAACCTCACCCCTGCTAGGCTTCCTCTCTGTGCACCTACCCCAGACTTTGTGGTGGGCTTTCAGAGGCATCCAGAGCAAGGAGAAACAGTGTCACAGCACAGGAAAATCCACACACAAAGGAATCCCTCTTTCTGAACTGTCTGGCCAGACTCTTAGGGCAGGTCTACATTACAGAGGGGATCCACACTCTGAGAACGATCCACCGGTGGTTGATTTAGCGGATCTAGTAAAGACCTGCCAAATCGACAGCAGATCGCTCTCCAGTCGACTTCTGTACTCTACCCCCAATGAGAAGAGAAAGGTAAGTCGCTGGAAGATTTCCTCCCGTCAACCCCCCGTGGTGCAGACCCCACGGTAACTCGACCTAAGGTAGGTCGACTCCAGCTACGTTATTCAGTTGCGTAGCATAGGTCGACTTACCGCGGCAGTGTAGACATAGTCTCAGTATGGCTTCTGCAAATATCTATGCTGTTGAAGGTGACCATATTTTTAAATGAAGTGGGTCTCTCATTTTCAAATTTCACTAAATCTATAATTTCGTTTCCTGTTTTTTCCAGAGATTTTTTTGACAACTTTGGACTTTTGTTTGTGAAATAAAAACATGCATTTTGAAGTCAATTACAGCTCAAATAAGAGAATGCTGTTTTATCCAAATGTCAAAGTTCCAAGTTAATGTAATTGTCTAGTACAAGGGTGGCCAAACCCTGGCTCATGAGTAGCTCTTTTACAGTTAAAGTGCAGCTTGCAGAGCCTCACCCGCCCCCTCCCCATTCTCCACCTACCAGACTGGAGTGAGGGGAGCTCAGGACCTCTGCCTTGCAGCGGGGTGGTGGAGTAGGGGCTTCAGTCCAATGGGATGCACCTGGCCAGGCTCGGGGCTGAAGCAGGAGTGGGAAGGACTGAGCCCTGGCAGGCAACCTGGCACTCAAAATTCTGTTGTCATCTGCAGCTCGGAGAGTCAGTAAGTTTGGCTACCCCTGGTATAGTATGTCTCCTCTCATTTGTCTAAGACCTATCACATCTGATAAACTTAATTTTTTATTTACACACACTTATCCACAGAGCCCTCGCAGCAAACCTCAGATGTAGCCCATGTCAGTAGGTGAAAACACGATTGCACAGCAGCAACAGCATTTCCGTATGTCCCCTAAGAGTCCATATACAGCTCAAACTCCCACAGACTCTGACAGGACTTTTGCCTGCATCAGGATTGCTTCCCTGGCTTGATAGGTAGATTAATGACCACCCAGCAGACACATTTTTCAGTTAACTACAGATAACAATGTTGATTATTTCACTCCAAGGCTGTTCTTCTCTCCATTTCACTTGTTAAAGAAAACTGGAGAAAGTGGAGAGGTGAGAGTTTCCTAAATGGAATCACAAGCTCTGTAGACCTCTGCCCTCTTAAATACCTCTATGAAGCAATCTTTTCCCACACACAGAAAACTTTTCAAAAACAGTATCAAACTGACTTTGATGCCTGCCAAAATTACTTAAGAATGCTAACTGATGAAAACGCCTCTTTGAAATATCCCTGGTGGGGGTGCAGCTGTGATAGGGATAACAAGTTTTGAATATTACAGAATATTAATATTAATTTTTAATATTATTCAGAGCTCACATTCTCATAAAATGTAATAACAATGCATTACTCGTCATAGTTGTATTACATGAGACCTCATAAGGCAGCAGCTTAACTGTGCTCTAAGCATTCATGACTTCATTTCCATATTTTTATATGTATTTCACCCACTGAAATCTGCATAAATGGATGAAGACATTATTAGCATGAGAAAGGAATGCTATCATCTTCTACTTCTGTCCCATATGCTCTCCCCACCTAGCCCATTTTAATCACCTTTCCAGCCTTCTTGCTTTTTGTCCAGTTCTTTATCTCCTGCTGTTAGATAAGAAGCTACTGCTTTCTGTCAGCTGGTTCAGGCTGATTGTGACCATGTAAATCACCTGTATGCCTTATTTCAAACATGCAAGCCAATTGCCTGTTTCTCTGTAAGCTTTCAAAGAATGTGGAAGTAACAGTTATGAGCTATTTTACCAAAAATAGTTCCCTTCTAGCATTTTGCATGAACCCATCGCCAGATGACACACACTAATAACCCCAGTGACTGGAGTTAACACCACTTTCCTTTACCCTGCAGCAAACAAAGACCCTGATCCTGCAAACCTGACAGAGCATAGTGCTATCTACCAGGAGGTCTCACTTATCCCAGTGACACTACTAACAGTAGCAAGTGTTGCCACGATTGTGCTGTATTTAGATATCTGAACGATTTGTGTTAAGAAAAGATGTCATTGTACACACTTAGTACTTACATACCCTGTTTCACATAAAAGAATACAAATATTAGTGATAGGCTGCAGAGAAATGTTGCTCATGATGGGCCTTTGAAGACAACAGGAGTTGCGCGGGATCAGGCCCATGATAAAGACAGCATAGTGGAATTTGGGGAGGAGATTAGTCATTGCATTACTGATGCACTGTACGTACCATAATTACAAAGAGTAATTCCATAATAAACAAGAAACTGAGGAGAAAGTGCTCTTCTTTTCTGTGGGGATTGTCTCTCAAGTTATTTAAAATACTGTATTGTAAAACAAAACAGTAACAATTTAGGACTTGCATCCATATGTCAATTCACTGTATAATTTAAAGCCACTACTAGCACAATAAATAAATTATTGTGACTACATACTAGATTAGTTAAGCCTAAAAGACAAAAAAGAAAACTTTCAATACTTATTTTGGTGACACTGTGTGCCAATGAACATCCTCAGTTACACCAAAGCAACCCCACTGAAATTAACTGTGTTATACAGCTATAACTGACTGTTTTTGTAGGAGTTATTTTCTAAAGGATGTAAACAAAAGGCAAAAATTTTGGTTGCTGGTGCAAATGGGTGATGCTCTACCAACTTTACTAGAAAATATGACCCAAAATCTAAAGGAGATTTACCAGCCAACTTTCCCAGTATTCAAAAAGAAATAATCAAATCTTTTATCTTGCTGTTTAAAAAAAAAATAGCAAACCCCCAACTCATATGTACAGTGCACCCACTAATTTTACTTTTCACTGTTCTTATGTATAACTAATTATAGGAGTAAGCCTAAACATTCAATGTAAATCAATCAATGAGAGCTGTGCATTCTTGGTATCTTGAAAAATTAGGTCACTTATTAACTCTATGTATCCACATCTGAAAGTTTTAGCCTAAATAGCTAACTATGCCCAAGGAATATATTTTGCCCTCAACCTCTATATGTTTTTCCCTGTCATTCAAAATATCACTGGCTCAATACACCTCAACATACTATTCATGTCAGTCCACAGCACATAGCTCTGATACATTTTTGTGGCTCCTCTCCAGAAATTTCACAAATAAGTCACTGCGCCAGGAAATTAAAAGTTGTATACAGCATGTTGCTGCCTGTACCAGTATGCTGGTCCAATAAACAAAATTCTCATACATTATTATCCCCTGCCAAGTTTTCTTACCTGAAACTGACACTATCATAAGAGCCTCCAAGGGTCTGTTGTTGTCCAGATCTCGACTGAGTTTGAGTTCCCCAGTGGCAGAGTCCAACAGTAGCAGGTTCAACTCGTTGCCTTGAACAAAAGTGTAGGCCAGGCTGTCGGACACATCAGGGTCATAGGCTGGGATCTTGCCAATCACGCCAGAGGGGAAGCTGTTAGACTTGTTGGTCACATAGTTGTTGAAGAGGATCTGGAAGTCCTGCAGCACAGGTGGGTTGTCATTCTGATCCAACAGGCGAATGTGCACGGTGGCTCGGCTGACGAGAGGGGCTGAGGTGGCCTGCACCACAATCACATACTCCGTCCGGCTCTCATAATCCAGATCCACCAGGGCTGTGAGATCACCGTTGAGCAGGTCAAGCTGGAAGACCTCAGGGATGTTACCCTCCACAATCTGGTACATGATTTGTGCATTTGTCCCTTCGTCTGGGTCGGCCGCACTGATCCGTGCCACGATGGAGCCCACTGGGCTGTTCTCCTCCACAAAGATGTCAAACTCATCCTGTTCAAAGACAGGCGGGTTGTCATTGATGTCTAGCACGGTGACCTGGATATCCACAGAGGCTTTGAGAGGTGGGCTGCCTCTGTCCATGGCAAAGGCCCGCAGGCTGTAGACAGCCACGTTCTCACGATCTAGCTTGCGCAGCGTGCGTATCACTCCAGAAGTGGGCTCAATGTAAAAGTCTCCATCACCATCATCACCACCCTGGAAGGTGTAAAGGAGGCGGCCATTGAGGCCTGAGTCACGGTCGTTGGCAGACAGCTGAAGGACACTGGTGGAGAGTGGCACATCTTCAAAGACCGAGCCCTGGTAACGGTCACGCAGGAAGTGGGGGGCATTGTCATTGGCATCCAGGATAAGGATCTCCACGTAGGTGGTGTCAGATTTCTGAGGGATCCCATTGTCACGAGCTGTAATGGCCAACGTGTAAGAGGCCTGGTCCTCGTAGTCTAGCTCCATCAGGGTGGTGATAGTGCCCATGTCCGGGTCAATGCGGAATTGAGGAATGTTATCTTCCAAAATGTATGTGATCCTGGCATTCTCCCCTGTGTCTTCATCGGTGGCACCGATGGTCACAATAGAGGTGCCAATGGGCTTGTCCTCACTGATGCTCACTGTGTAATGGGAGCTCTGGAAGACCGGGCGGTGTGTGTTGGCATCGGTGACATTAATGAAGACCTGGACAGTGTCAAAGAGTGTACCATCTGACGCAGTAACTGTCAGCACGTACTGCCGCTCCTGCTTGTAATCCAGGGGCAAGGCCAGGGTGATCAGCCCACCCCCACTCTGGCTGGTGATGGCAAAGCGGTTCCTAGTGTTGCCACTGGTGATCTGGTAGGTCACTACACTGTTAATGTCCCTGTCTACTGCTATCAGGGTCAGGACACTGCTGCCCACTGCCGCATCCTCATTCAGCCTGAGCTGATAGACCTTCTCTGTGAAAGTCGGGTTGTTATCATTGACATCCAGGACCGTGATGGCCACACTGGCTGAGGAAGTCATGACAGGCACTCCGTGGTCCCTAGCCTCTACCCCAAAGTGATAGTTCTCCACAGTCTCTCGGTCCAGCTCAGCTGACACTGTAATCCATCCAGTGCTGTTATTGATCTGGAATGGGAACCCAGTGTCCCCACCTGGGGACACCACGCCAGGAGATGGGGACAAGTCTATAAGGTTGTACTCCAGACGGGCATTGTCTCCAGAATCAGCATCCACTGCCTGAACATGCAGCACCGAGTAGCCCAATGGCACGTTCTCCAGCACTGTGGCCTGGAAGGGGGTGCTGACAAAGATTGGGGCATTGTCATTCACATCCACCACTTGCACCGATACCATTCCACTAGAGTTAATCAGAGGGGGCCTGCCCCCATCCTGAGCTTTGATTCTCAGTGTGTACTCACGGATGGTCTCATAGTCCAGAGGATTGATCAGGTCGATGGCACCAGAGAAAGAGTGGATATAGAATTGGCCTTTGAGGTTGCCACTCACAATGCTGTAGTGCACCTGGGCATTGTTGCCCTGGTCCCGGTCAGTTGCCTGCACCTGCAGCACTTGGCTGTTCACCGGGGCATCCTCTGGCACCTGTACCAAGTAGCGCTTCTCACTGAATTGTGGGTAGTTGTCATTCTCATCCTCCACAGTGATGTGTACCGTAGCCGTGGCACTACGGGGACCTGGTTCCTTTCCTTGGTCATTGGCTTCTACCACCAGGTGATACTCAGAGACCTCCTCACGATCCACAGGGGCACAGGTCCTCACTACTCCAGAGCGTGGGTCGATCTCAAAGACGCCATCCCGGGCACCTGGCTCCAGCAGGCGGTAAAGCATGTTGGCGTTGGCCGGAGCATCCCCATCCGTGGCACGGATAGTCAGCACCTCGTAACCCACTTCCATGTTCTCCCGGATGGTCTCCCGGTACACAGGCTGCTCGAACACCGGCCCGTGGTCATTGGTGTCACTCACAGTCACAGTCAAGTAGGTGGTGGCTGAGCGGCGGCGGGGGGAGCCCTGGTCAGTCGCAGTCACCTTCAGCACGTGAGTGTCCTTGGTCTCCCGGTCCAGGCTGCGCGTGGTAACCACGCTGCCCGTCTCCGGGTCGATGGAGAAGTAGTCATTGGAACGCTCGTCGAAGAGCGCCTCCATGGAATACACCAGCCGGCCGGCCTCCCCCTCGTCCGGGTCCTGGGCCCGCAGGGCGATCACCCGGGTACCCGCAGGCTCGTTCTCGGGGATGGAGACCTGGTAGCTGGGCAGCTGGAACTGCGGAGGGCTGTTCGCACTCCTCCTCCTCCTCCGAGCCCCCTGGAGAGAAGGATCCCAGCCGCCCCGCTCCTCTGTCCACAATCCCTGGGGCCCCAGCAGCAGGGTGGGCGCTTCCCCCTGCCCTGCACCCACCGCCCCTCTCTCCTCTCCCCTCGCACCCACGGGCTCCCGTTCCCCCCAAGTCCCCTCCTCCTTCCCAGCCCCTGCCCCGGCGGACAGGGCGCGCTCCAGCCCCAGCTGGAGGAGGATCTCCCCCCCTGTCCTCCTCAAGGCACAGACCAGCTGCAGAGGGGACTCCCCGGCGGGCTGCAAGCAGCACCGAGCCCTCCCCCCTGCCTCCTGCTCGCCGCAGCCCCGGGGGTGGTGGTCCGGGCAGCTGCAGGCAGGGAAGCTGGTCAGGGCCATGAGGGCAGAGCGCAGGTCCCCGGCGGGCCCTGGGGGCAGGTGCCGGCTGGCAGCGGGGAAGCAGAGCGGGGCTGGGAGCTGCCCAGGGGAGAGCCGGGCAGCGAGCCGGGGCCGCGCCTGGCCCCCGCTGCCTGCCCCCCGGTCCCGGCGGGGGCAGCCCGGGCTGTGCACGTAGACTGCCAGGCGGAGCGAGAGCAGCGCCCCGGAGCGCTGGGCGGCGATGCGCACGTGGAGAGGCAGCGGGTTGCGCTTCAGCCGCGCGCAGCCTGGGGGGCTCGCCGGGCAGCCCCCGCCGGCCGCCCCGCTCCGCCTCAGCTGCCCCGCGGCCGTCACTTCCACCGCCTCCCGCACGCGGCGGGCCGTCAGCGCCTCGTCCACGCTGTACAGCCAGCCGGGCCCCAGGGAGACATCCAGCAGCAGGTCCCCGGCGCGCCCGGCGCCGCAGGAGAGGTGCAGCTCCCAGCCCCCCGCGGGCACCAGCCGGCAGAGCAGAGCCAGCCACGAGAGCCAGGCGGCTGCGGGCACCGGCAGCATCTCCGAGTCTTAGGCGGCAGCAGCGATCCCAGCCAAAGGGCTCCTGCAAAATCCATCCACCCCCCTGGGCGGCTCATCCGCCCTCAGCCATGAGCAGCGGGGCCGGGGGACCCTGGCCTCGTCCTCCTCTGCCAGGCGGGGCCGCTCCCTCAGAGCCCCGCGGCGGGGAACATCGCTCGGGACCCGGCTGGAGAATTCCAACTTTTCCACCGTAAAGTTTAAAGTGAGTTCAAAATGGCTCCTCTCCTCCTCCCACTGCTGCTCCCAGCAGGGTGATTAGCATAAACCTGCTGCTTCAAAAACAATCGCACTCCTGCTGCCTGGTAGCCTCCCCCCGCCCGCAGCTCCCGTGGACCCGCTGCCCCGCTCGCGGGACCCGCCTCGGCAGCGCACGCTGCCCTCCAGAAAGTGAATCGAGCAGGGGCCGGTGTAAATCCTCGCAGTGGCCGCGGCGACTCTGGGATCAACGCTTGCGTCCCTCTCCAAGAGGCACAGTCCCCTGCAAACGCATCCCCTTCAGCCCGCTCCTACTCCCGAGCGGGGCTTCCCCTTTCCAGCTATTGCTCCTGGCTCTTGCGGCCGGGGCTGCTCCGCACGGGCAGCGCGTGTCCGTCCTGGGGAGCAGCTCGGAGAAGCTTTGTTGGCGTTAACAAAAGGCGCTCGATCTGGGGTGGCCGCGGAGTGACTCCCGGCAGGGTCGCCTGGCTCGTGCCGCGGAGTTTGCTTGTGTCCGGCAGCAGCAACATGTGCGTTTAAAACCCTGGGGAAGTTGCCCAGAGATCAGCTCGGAGCGATTTCCTGCTGCTGCTTCTCTCTGCCTTTCCCCCCCTTGTATTGTTCCCGGAGAGCGATTGAAAGGTGCAGGGTGTTACTATCTCTATGGAGACCACAGGTCTCTAAAGCTGGCTCGGGGGAGAGAAGGCTGCAACCAGGGCCCGGGGCGGAGTTTCCTCCCTTTGCATTCAGTGCAGCTGCAACCTGAAGGGCGGAGGCGTGGCCGGAGCGGGTGCAAAAGATATAATGAGCCTGTGAGAGAGTAGCCGGTGGCGCTGGATGACTCTTCTGCGGCTTGTGGGGGGTGCAGAGCTCTCTGCTGGCCCCGGGACACAAATACAGAGATCAGAGAGAGCCGGGCTGTTGGCACGCCCCGTGTGCAGACCGCTGACCTGCAGAAGAGACCTACTGACATTGGCTATGCACGTGCTGGCTCCTAGTCTCCAGAAGCCAGGTGCAGCTCCCTCAGAGCATGGAGCTGTGAGAGCAACCTCGGCCTTACCTGCTTTCCAGCTGAACTCCAGTTGCGATCACATGCACAACAACAGCTTCCCTGCAGCATGCCCATAAGCAACAGGCCTTGCTTTGGTGTGTTTTTGTTTGCAGGAAGCTGGTGCTTTTTTGTGCAGACCCCAATCTGAGAGCACAAGCAAAAAAATGAGAAGGACTATTCTTGGAGCTGTGCAGCTCAGAGTTTGCTCCCCGATCCTGGCCGTCATAAGGGCATTAGCATGCCTGCACTGACCTGTCCCCCTATCTATGGCATCTCTGAATATGAAAACATTTATGAAGTTTTGTGTGCTGTGGGGGAAAAAAATCTTACTTCCAAATCGGTGTTCCTTTGTCCTTCATCTTTTTATTGCTTGGGAGACCTTTTCCACCTAGCCTATTGTGCAGGAGACAGCTGTAATGAGGGGGATTGTCCATCAAAGAGTTGTGACCAATCTCTGTATGGGCTGGGCTGCATTGGGACATCTTGCTACACCCTCTAGGGATTGTAGGTAGTGATGGACAAAACAATCCCTTTGCTGCTGGAGTAATTGGAGCTAAACTTCTCCACATGTTCACTGCAACAGCTAGAACAACTCCATTCTACAGGATGTGGGCTTGGTGATCAGTAAATGGTATGCATGAGTGGCGGGTATTAAAGGGCAGGCTAAGCCTTCCCTACCCCAGGCCATGGCTCTACCCATGTTCTACCTGAGGCCCTGCCTCTCTCCCCTGAAGCTGGCAGGGGCTCAGCTCCAGCCAACAGCCTGGAGCTCTGGCCTGCCAGCAGCCGGTGCTCAGGCCAGAGGCTTGGTCCAGCACTGGGGCTAGCCTGTGGCTCAGCCCGGCCAGTGGCTTGGGATGGCTGGGGCAGGGCTCCTCTGGCCACTGGGGGAAGGCGGCCTCGGGGTTCCCTGTGTGTGTGTGGGGGGGGTGCTGTGGTCAGAAGGGGGAGGGCTGGTGGGTTAGCCTCCCCGAAGGTTAGCCCCTGATGGTACGCTTTCATGTAAAGCAGTTCTGAACCAATGTCACAGTTGGACGGTAAAGAGCATTATGTCCCTGGAGGTGCCATCTTCAGATGAAGAATAAAACAAAGTTCCAGAACACCCTAAATATAATTTACTCCCAAAAAGGATGTAAAGTATCTTTTATTGTAAATAAGAATCCAGGCCCCAAGAGAATAAGCAGATAATCTAGAAAACATGATGTGTTCTGAAAAAATGGAGTTTAATAAACATGCACTGGTACATGAAGAAAATGAGATATATTTGTTGGTCAGTTAGACAGTAATGTATTTGGTTTCTGTGGTCCAATGTTTGCCAAGTGTTAGACCACAACTCATTGGTTTTGTGGTTCACCAGTGTATCATAATCATTCTGCAACATCTTAGTTATCCACTAGCTTGCTTCAATACTGTTTCTCCCAATGTTATACTTTGTTTAGAAGTTATTTGCAATCTTTGATGTACAAGACTTTGTGCACTTGCAGGAGCAGATGTGCCCTTTCACTAGCAATCACTACTAACTACCCTTGCTAGGTTAAGAAATAACACTATTACAGAAGATTCAAGAAAGATAACTGCAATGGTTTGGACACCTGTCAAGAATGCACCCAGAAAAGGTTCCATACATGGCAATACACGCCAGCATGGAAGGTACTGGAAGTAGAAGACCAAGGATGCATTGGATAGACACCGTAAAGAATAACAGAGAACAAAAAAAATTTAAAGATGAACAAAGCCATGAAGCTTGGACAAAACAGAGAGTGGTGGAAATATTTCATTCAGCCCCATCATCACTGCTGAGCTGACAGACAGGAATCAGAAAATAAGATAGTATCACACTGTATACATTGGCACATTGTCCATTTACTATTTAGCTAGTAGGTCTAGCTCCACCTAATGTTGCATGCAAGAGTATCACTTTCTTAGTATGATATAATAAATGCATTGCAAAAGTTTAAGATAAATAGATGTTGTATAAATTTATCCATAGTAACCCTCTGAATTAGGAATTTGTCCTAATTCCCAGGCATAAAGCTAAGGTAAAATTGAGTTAAGATTAAAAGGACATATCAGTAATTTAGGGGAAAAGGAGATATTTATAAAACATGAACTATTTAGAAGCTCAACATTTAGTTGAGATATTATCAGTAACTTAAGGGTGCCTGATACAGGGTGGCTTGCCCCTTTTAAGGGACTGAGGCTGGGCCCAACCAACCCTGATTACTGAAGGGACTGCTCCAGCCCACTTGTGTCACTAACGGGCCTGATGGAGGGCAGCTAATTCCCCTATAAAGGGCAGCATGAAGCTATAGAGAGGGGAATCCAGGAGGCTGTGGCAATGACTGAGGTAAGGCTCTTGCAGGAAAGCCCCCAAGACCAGGAGAGTTGTCCTAGCTAAGAGGACTTAGGAATAGTTTGCTAAGGTAGATGGAAGTCAGAGCCAGGACTCCAGCCGAGTAAAGTCTAGGAGTGACTGTTGAATTTAGGACCCAGCTCTAGGAAAGAGAGCTGGGGACTAGAGCCCTGCATGGGAGTAATTTTAATCCTGCTCCTGCTGTTATGGTAATGGGGCCCTGTGGGATCCTGGACCTGCTGTGGGGCTCTACACTAGTCCTGTGCAGGGCTCTTCTGGGCACTCCCTATTTAAGGGGAGGGAGACACAGAATGGGGCTTAGGCTTAGGGGGACAAACTCTTGCTTGGAGAGAGACTTCAAATTAGGACTGAGGTTTGTGAGAAAGGGCTGGAAACTTCCTATCTAAGGGGGAGAGAGCCAGCCAATGGGGTTGGGGGATGGGGAGCCAGTGTGTAAGGATTAAATAAATTGGACCTTAGGTAGGGAATATTTTAATTACTTTGGGGAGAGTGAGTCATTAGGGGCCCTGAAGAGGGGAACAGAGACAGGGTGCTGCAAAGAGATCTCTGGCCATGGTGGGGAGGAGACAGAGGTGCTCAGGCTGCAAGAGGCCAACCCTGTTAGTTGTATTGTTATATGTTACGGTATCTCCAAAACAAATGTGGAAGGTAGGTCGGAAGCCAGGCATGGACATGCAGAGTTAAAGGCACCTAAACTATGCCCTCTTATGATACCATGAAATAATCATGATTGACATTTTGCTGTCTTTGTGGCCCAGAACAAGGCTAAGATACTTTTTGGAGAGCGAGAGATTGGCTTCCCTCTCTTCTTCCCCATGAAATTCAATGGGCCTGCTTGTGTAGGTAAGCTGAGCAAGATTTATTTTTAGCTATCTCCAGCCAAAAACATTTTTGGGGAGGCTTGTTCTACTAGCCTCATGGAAAGTTTTGTATATAATGTTTGCTCTTATATAGAGATCACAATGTGTCCCATCATCTCATGTTGACCTGGTAATGCTGTGTTCCTTACTGTGCAAACATTTAAATAAAATGTTTAAACACACACTCTGGAACATCTATTAAAGACTTGATTCTTGTAGCAATAGATACCTATATATGAAGTAGTGTTACAAACTTAGATCTGTTTGCTGGGTGCTATGTTAGACAAAGCAAAGTCACATTTTAATATAATTATTTCACTAATGAAGATGACAGTTCTATGTGATGTACACCTTAATTTGTGTTAAATACTTTTTTTCACTCTGTTTTCCTAGCTGTTCCTGATCCCTGCTGCAGCAGTGGCCTCTAGTGGCCAAGAAGGAAGTTTGTTTCTCATATAGCCAGCACCATACGAGCGTCGTACAGACCTTTCAGCATTTGAAACTGTGTTTGTGTGACACAAGCCATCAAAATGTGTATAACCAATGGCAAAAATGTGAAAACTTGTGTTTTGTACATCATGCCATACATAACAGATGTTTTTAACTATAAAAACTGCTTGTTAAGGATACTTTCTCTCTGGGAAAGTTAAATAAACCGTTAAGGTATTTGAAACTCTGAAAACTTGAACACGAAAAGGCGGTGTTCAGGAAAAGCTGTTCCTGTCAGTCTAGCATGTCCTCTATTAGTCCATTGGTGAGACTATCTCCATGAAGAATTAGATTCTCACAGCTGCTATCAACATTGGAAGTATACTATTTCAGGGGGGAAGAAAGCCATTATTGTTAACGTCTGTGGCAAACAGAAAACATCAATGGTTTTAGTTATGAAAGATGTTTAGATGATTCATGCAGTTTTACCCAAAAATCTTCTAGCCCTCCTTGGAATTTAGGGGCATACTTACATTTTCAGATCTTCAGGTGAAACCAGGCAGCCCTTCAAGAATAACAGGAAGGGGATTAGTTGAAAACATCTTAAACTTTCTCATCACCAAGCTTGAGTCCTGACTTACAACACAAAAGTCAGGCAACTTGCAGTGATGGTAAAAATCTAGACAGATTAATTTTTTGACACTGAGTGTGGACAAAAGCCAAACTGTCAGCCCATATTTTTCAGTATTAACTCTGAATTTCCTTGCTATGGAGGCTAACGTCTATACCTTTTAAAATATCGGGTTTTGTTGTGGAACAATCAATCCTCTGCTCTACCTCTTAGACAGAGGGGGAGCCAGAGTTCAAAAGTTTTCATTTGTTTAGCCAAATCCACAAAAACATTTTTCATTCCATCTTGTTACATGAAAACTAGTGTCCAGAACTCCTAGAAAGCAAAGATAGGGTAGGAACAATTAAGTGATAAGTACTTAATTACAAAAGCATCCTAGACTCAATTCTTGTTTGTGTGAGTGGCCTGCTGTTTCCTCATGCTTAGCAGCTCCACTTAATTTTGGCCTGTTCCATCTGACCTTCCACCGTACTTTCATTAGTTACATAACCCATAGTGTCAGTCCCCAAATCCCCTCTCACTGTACTGTGGCTTTGCAACTACTTTGTTTTTATAACTTGTCATATAATCATACCAGGATAAAACACACCTCAACTGTTGGAGCAAAAGTGCAAATAAATCTTATGTTCTCAGCAGTAAGGATGAGGCATTGGCTTGCCAAGAGCCAGTTGAAGACTTATCACAGAGTATTTATTTCGCTATTCATGGTCATAGATTATTTGAGATTATTTAGATACCAAATGGATTTATCTCTAGAACCACTGTTGCTAGTTCTGAAAAATACTTTCTCAAGCACAGGCTTATAGGGTCACTGTTACACTAACAATCGCACTTCTGTCTGAAATATTTTTACCTTTTACAAGTGACACAAAGCAGAGATTAAAGAAATTACGCTTTTTATACACAAAGTTTAAAAAAAATCTCCACTAAAGTGCTTTGCTGTACTGATATCTGTGCAAGGGAAACATAACTTTTTAAGCAAGTGCATAAATGCTTTACTGAATTAGGATCATTCTCAGACGCATCATCTCCACTAGCAGGGAGCCCTGCACCAGTTTGGACTCCCATCATCTTGTATGGGGCTCCGTAGCAATGTAGCAGTCCATGCTAGTGGATCCTGATACAGGGTTGGAGGCAGTTTGTCTGTTGCCCCTGCTGCTTGAGTTTTTCATACAGTAGGAAAGGGGGTGGGGGAAATAACTCCAGAAAGCACCAGAAGACTTGGTAGTATAAAAAAATGAGAGATGTAATTTTAGTTGTTTTTTTTTTAATTTACTAGATTTCAACCAAAGGTGCCCTCTGAGAAGTAAAACCAATTGCCCATTTGGAGCCTGATACTGCAACCCTTTCTTGGTGTAAGTTGTCCTTACTCACACAGGAAGTTTCACTGGGTTCAAGAAGATGGTTGATTTCAGTTGGTCTATATGTCTGAGTAAGATGTTGCAGGAGCTCTTGTTTACTTGGTAGCAGCAACTGACATTCATTTAACAGTTTAACAAAGGCTGTTTCAACTTGTTTAGGAGTCAAGCATTTCAAGTTTAGCTCCAAAGTACATTCAAAATAGATATGAGAGAGATGATAAAAGTACAGGACAATGCTGATTACCTAGATTTATTCACAGCTCAATTATCCAAAATTTGGGTGGAGATTTGAAGGGAATTTTTCCAAACGTTACATTTATGAGGGTGGGGAAGGACCCTCAGAGTAGCACAAAGAGTCATACTGTAATATTTGTTTCCTTAATTTAAATCCTAGTTTAATATCTCAAATTCCAGGGGGGGGAGGAGGGAATCCAGAGACGGGTTTGCTTGCTGCTAGAGCTGAGAATGTAGTGGTGATTTTTGCAGATGCACAACAAAGTAATTCATTATAAAATCCCTCTAAGACAGAAAGCATTCTTTATTTTACAGAAAACCATGGGCCTTCTAAGTACCTGTCAGTAATGAACTTTGAACAAAAGAAGTTTAGAAGTGGCTGTATAGTGAAGGAACGGTGTTGTAGATGGTTCACTTTGTTAACAATGTTAAATCAGTGGAAAATCAGGTGGCAGTGACTTTTCAAATGTCATGTAAAAATGGATGACATTTGTATTCTTTTGAAACTTTGACACTCTCTCCTAATATTTATTTTTCTTTTTTTTTGCGGGGGAAGAGCGGAAGAAGGTAGGGAAGAATTATCCCAGAGTCTAGCTATCTGTTCAACAATTAAAATACAAAATGAATATAGTTCATAAAATACACTAATGATCTCCCAACAATAATATTTTCTGAAAAGAATAATAACAACCCCAATGAACCAGCCTCTAAGCATACTCTCTCTTTCAACCAGCCACTTGAGAGAGAAAAGAGGAGCTGTGTAGCATACTTAAAAAAAATTAATGAATCTGGGCTTAGGCAGATCAAGGAGGAGAACAAGTGACAGAGCTAAGGACCCGCTTTTGGAAAGTTTGTTGGCCAAGTTCAGTAGCTATTACTTCACCTAAGACTTTAGAAGAATGGCAAATCATTTTAACCCCCACTCCCATTTAACAGCTATGGTTTCATATAAACTAACACACTACTAAGGAAAAATACAGAAGTATGACAAATAATTTGCTCGTGTGATGGCCTAACAATCTAGGCCCAGATTCTCAGTGATATCTAGAAGTTTAACTCCCTTTGAAATCTTTGAGGAACTGGGACCTACAGTAAGTCTTTATCCAGTGTGATGTTACTTAATGTTCCTCCAAATGCCTGTGAACACCCAATCTACTATCCCACCCTGAAAACAGACCACTACGCTACTGGGTTTTTCAGAATTCTAACTCATGACAGCAGACATACTGGAGGGATTGGATATCACATGGCTATCACAGGGATTGCTGCAAAAGCTAGAACAGTACTCCGGTAAAGTGTGGGGTGAGGAAGGGAGAAGAGCAAGAGAGAAGCTGAGATGAGCTCAGACATTGACAAGATGGGACCACAAAAAGGGGGCTTGGGCTACATTGTTGGCACTCCAAACTTAGATTCATGGCAACATAAGGGTGCTTAATCCATGGGACCTGAACTATATTCTTGCCTAGGTAGCTAGCAACAGCACCACCCCGTTAAGATTCAGCACATTTTTGCTGGGGGGGGGGACGGACGGACTTGAAGCATGGTTTTTAGAGAATCACAGTCCTAACTGCTAAAAGACATAGTAAAAAGTAAAGCTTGAATGAGCAGAGCTGTATTACTCATGCTGTTCAGCTATGTTTATTTTAGGAATGGAAGAACCAGTTCAGGCTTCACAAGAAGCAACCTGAACTTCCACCTATCCCAGGTACCAAACTCACATTTGGAAATGGTTCAGAAAAGTCCCCGCCCCCCTGCTACTACCTACCTCAGTTGTTCTAAAGCCAAGAAGAGGCTTCCCAAATGTTGGCACCTTTATTTTCAGGAACTTGGCTGAGGCCTTTTAACTGCATAGTATCTTAGTTTATTAATTTAAAAAAAAACAATCCACTTCTGACTCTTCAACGGTCAACTTGACTTATCCAATCAACGTGCTGCTTCTTTTAAAATCCTGGGTGGGGATGAGAGCTAGTTGTTTCCTAACTTGTTTAGTTCTTTACACCTGCTGTGCTCCATTTAGAATTTACCCTCAGGAGCACCTCTCCGCCCTACACTAACATTACCAGTTTATTTTCCACACTCTAAACATACAAGCCCTAATTTTCTCTTTCAAAGATTAGCAGAAAATTCAGCAAGTACAAACCTGCAAAAAGCTAGATAAATAAAAAGCAGTCCTCAAGAACAGACATTACACGATAGCCAAGAGCAATTACAATCTCAGTAGAGCATAACACTCCTTTCAACAGGAAATGCAATGTTTTTTTCTGCAGGTACCAATACATGATTTGTTTAATCCTCCAGCCGTATCATACTGAAATAATACATCAGCACTGGATATTAATGACACTAGAAATGAAGAATAAAGTTTAAAGTTAAATGAAGCAGCTTAGAAAGCCCAGATCTCACGTACAGCTCTGGTGGGGGGAAGTAGAAGGAAAGAATGCAGGAGGGGGGGCTAATTTTCTTTTATTGTCAGGGCTGTTTAACAGTCTGGACTGGAAAACAATCCCTTTCAAGTTACCCTTCAGATGTCTCTGGAAAAATTATGTCAAAACTTTTGTAAAGGGACTGCTCCATGCACAAGAAACATGCTCTACTTGCACTACTGCAGGCTGAGAATGTGCTGCTTTATTCAACTACGTGACAAGTGCAGTGTGGTGGAAATATCTACCCGCTAAACAGGAAGGAGGGAGAGGCAGACCATGGCTCCAACCCATACTACTCTGAGTGACCCAGGTGACCCCTTGATGACCACTTTAGTACAAAAGCAAGAATGTCAAGCTCCTGGAGATCCCCCTCCACATTGCTCTCACACTCTTCCCCCATGAAATCTCCAATCTTAAGGCCAAATGCTGCCTCAAGTCTCTGCATAAAACCTGAGTAAAGAGGCTTTTTATAAGGGACCCAGGAGCGGCTGATGAAAGGAATGCTCTCTTTGCCAGCCCACTGAAACAGAGGTGTGACACAGGAGTGCTGCTAAGAGAGCCTAATCTTTATTTCCTGGCCTCAGTCATATGATTCAGGGTTGAGGGATTTATTTATGAGAAAAAAGGGTAAGAAAAATGTGTTATAAAGAGGACAGTGATCATTTGTTCTCCATGTCCACAGAAGGTAGGACAAGAAGTAATGGGCTTAATCTGCAGCAAGGGAGATATAGGTTAGATATTAGGAAAAACTTTCTAACTAGAAGAGTAGTTAAGCTCTGGAATAGGCTTCCAATGGAGGGCATGGAGTTCCCATCTTTGGAAGCTTTTAAGAACAAGTTGGACAAACACCTGTCAGGGCTGGTCTAGGTTTACTTGGTCCCAGGGTGACCAGATGTCCCAATTTTATAGGGACAGTCCCAATATTTGGGACTTTTTCTTATATAGGCGCCTATTACCCTCCACCCCATCCTGATTTTTCACACGTGCTATCTGGTCACCGTACTTGGTCCTGCCACAGTGCAGTGGGCTGGACTTGGTGACTTCTTTAGGTCCCTTCCAGTCCTACATTTCTAGGATTCCATGTTTAGCTTGGCTAAGAGACAAATTTGGGACAGGAGCAGGGCAGGGCATTTCGACAGTCTACAAACATGAAGTGCGTAACCACCAAGGAGGGGTTGAGAGCCCAAGCTCCAGCCTGAGCCACAATATCACAGCAATGTCTACACAGCTACTTTTTAGCAAGCTAGCGCAGGTCCCACGATCACAAGTCTGTGGACCCAGGCTGGTGGTGCACTCTGAGATTCAGTGTATACATACACAGAGAGGCTACTGTAGTCCTGTTGCGGTAGCAGCTTTTGCAAAACAACCTGTCCTACAGGTAAGAGAGAAAGACTTCAGTGAGAGTAGGCTCTGGTCCTGAGTGTGCCTTCTGAATGATTTCAGGCTGGAAGATTAAAGGTGGCAATTCAGCATTGCCCTGGTACGACTGAACAGTGAGAAGAAATGATTGATTATAAATTTGCAACTGGAACTGCTTTATTTCTAGAATATATAAACCTGATCTTGGTTCTCTCACTCTGTATTCTTTGACTGTCCAACGATACATCTAGCATGACTGCACTTTAGAGAAAAGCAGGCTAGAGAGTTTCAAGCAGCTGTTTGTAAATCACGATCTGAGAAATAGACTATGGAGACAAAGAACTAAACCCAGGTCCAGGTTAAGGTAGAATGAAAACACAGGAATATTAAACCAGTTAACCTGTCATTTTTGCAGGAATTCAATTGACCCCAAGTCTTAAAGTGGTTCAGGCTGTTGAGGAAGGTGGAGTGTATCAGTAATGAAACATTTTCAAGACTAGGGATCAGTTGATCTTGACCAGAAATAATAGTTTAAACTCAAACATTTAGAAATTAGAGACTGAAGATACTAAAGGTGTTTGGTGAAATGGAATTGAATGGTCTTATTTGACATTTCTTGGCAGTGACAGCAAAAAGGCCACAGTTATGAGCTTGGAATAAACAGATCAGCTTTTCATCAGTAAGTTTATTTTATGCACTGCACACAGAATGACCAATGTTTATTTTATCCCCCCTTGTTAAACTTTGTTTAATTGATGGAGTATGACTGTGAATTTCCTCCTCACTATCAAATAATTGTAATGGAAACAAATATTGCACCACATTTGCCTTCTCACATTTGAGAGGCATAGAAAAAGCTCTTTTCCATGAATGACTTAATTCATTTTAAATTCCTGTCTTCTTCTAGTTCACATATTTATGAATATTCATAATCATACCCCGGGCTTTGCAGACACCCCTCAAAATCAATATGTTTTCATTTGTATGAAAAAATATTAATGTTTTAAAAGAAATTGCACAACATTATAATAATAATATAAATGTAGCTAAGCTTAGGTCACCTCCATCAGCACAAGATTTCTATGATAGCTGTGATGTCACCAGCAGAGTGCCTGGTAGGGAATCACAATGGGTAGGAGCCTGCAAGTCTGGCTATCAGGACTGGGGGAAATTTATGTTCTGATTACATGTCAATCATGTACTGGCTGCACCCTTGGCACCCTGTCTTTGAAGCACTCAGCACATACTGTATGAACTGGGTTTCAGTTCACATGACCTGATGCTGTTGCATTTTCAAAGTACAGTATTTGAAGGTCACCTTTAAATCTGTGCTGTAGACTTTTCTTCTCACTGACCAGTCACCCTGCATCAGGGCAAAAGGCTTGTGGCATATTCCACTGATGGGGCAGCTGTCATACCCATCTGACATACTGCGTCAGGTGGCTGAGGCTGAGCACGTATTTGCCAGCCAGGTAGCCCCAGCTGCCAGACTTCTGGAGGGATCACTCAGTATTGGTTTATAAAAAGAGACGGAGTAATCCTCCCACTTCAGTTCATTTAGTTGTCATCACTGCCTTACTTGTCAGAGTCAGGTTCTGAGGTAGAGGTTAGGTAGTATAATTAGCATTATATAGGTAATTATTATCTGGGAAGGTCTCCAAATGCTCCTTATAAATAAGGGTTAATCAACACTAGATGCACCAAAGGTACGTACATTTGTACGTAACGTTCTTCTCACTGCTGAAGTAAGGGGTGGAGGATGTGCAACTTGCAAGTCAAGTGCAGAGGAGAATTTTTTTCTCCAGGTCTGGCCGCAGGTAATTTCTTGCATTGTCTGGTATTCCCAGAAACATCCTATTATCTTAAGATGTTCTAGCCTGGAAGCTGAAGTGAGGAAAGAGGACAAGAATGATCCCAGGAGCCTCCAGCTTTGTTCATGAAAACATCCTTCCTACAAACTTTGTACAGCCTCGGGCATGAGAAGGGCAGAACAGCGTCAAGCTTGTACTCTGTATCCATGTTGACAAGCCATTGTTTTCACTCAGTTTACATGCAGATGGTTTACAGACTATGGTCTGATCCTGTTTCTGTTGAACTTAGTGGTAAAATTCCCACTGACTTTAGTGAAAGCAGGGTCAAGCTGTGATGGGATATACCATACATCTGATGCCCCCTGCTGGAGGCCCTGTTGCTTTGGTGCAGCCTGCCCAAAGGTGTCCTTCAGGGTAAAAGAACAGTGAGTTTAGACCTTCAAGAAATGCCTAGAGATGCCATCCAGAATCACCTGCTGGCAGAATCAACAAGAATTAGTACTCCAGCGGCTTGGAGCAGGCAGTAGCCAATCAGAGGCCAGGAGGCAAGGTAAAAAGTGCTATCTGCTTCCTCCAAGGGGCAGTTTTGGGTGAAGCTGGGCCAGTGGAGGAAGGATTTTCCCTGTCTTAACCCAAAAGCCCAACTTGGTCAGGGGCCTACCTCTGACTTCACCTTTTGACTGAGCCAGCAAAGGATTGTTTTGGTTTACATTGTGGAATTTAAAGCCCAGGTGGCCATCAACTGCCTGCTGTAAAATTAAAGGGAGCTTGCTTGGCAAGACACATCACAAGTTCAGGTGATCCAGTGACACAGGCACTATGTTTATGTTCAATGGGATACTCTCAGTGTCTTATTCAGTTTCAAACCACATCGGCCGGTTACCAAATATGCAGCGCTATTACTGCACTACTCAGCAATGACTTGGCAAATGGCTAGTTCAGAATGGCAGAGTACGTCTACAAATCAGCTAACCAGATTGCAGGGAGTGGGGGAGGGTTGCCCGTCTAATCTGTGCTTGACAGCAAGGGCACGTGCAACATTTTTAGCTCCAGAAAGCCCCTTGGGTATGTCTGTAGAATGGAGACTTCCAGCTGGCTATGGAACTTCATCCTTAAGCTGTTGTTTCAGCTGTCTTCTTGTGATGTGAGGAAAACAGCAAAGACGCCCCTTGCCTTTGCATGCCCCACATGAAGTCTCAGGCCATCATCCACACACCACATGTAACATATACACATGATCATATAGGGAGTTATTAATCACCAAGGTCAAGCACTGTGCAAAAAAAAGATGCCTGCATGACCTTGACTGCTTATTGCACTAGCTACGGTGGCACGGACAGCATTTTTGGAAACAATGTCTAGAAGGTTGAGAGACAGGAGTGAAAATATTCTTGAAGCTGATGCTGCCCCTGCTATAGTGAGTTGCGAGCACTTGTTTTCTCCAAAGCCTTAAACAAACAAACCAGGCTGCGTATTTCCTGATGAGGCAGGGTACCTGGAGGATCTGGTCATGGTTCAGCTGGCAAAAGCAATGTTCCCTTAGGCTAGTCCACAAACACACGTGTAACTGTGCCAGTAGGAAACCCCTCCGAATGCCTTACAGCACATATTACTTTTCAGCACATAGTTCATAAAGCCATGGGATAGCGCTTTTCAAAGACTTGTGAAATATAACAGGAAATAGTCTCGCCTATTAATCTGATGAAAGGTTTGTTGGATGCTAGATTAAATTAAATGTAATGAGATGAGCTCTGCAGTGTTCTTATTCTAATCCTGCACAGCTGAGGGATTTGTTTTGCTTAATTGTTACTTTGTGGAGGGCCACTTTGCCTCAGATTCACCACTCCCTCTCATGCTGGAGAAGATTTTTGTAAAAATGTCACACAAACTTCTTCAGTGAGAAATGACAGTCAGCCTTGGTAAGGTGTGTGCTGGCCAAGAGAAAACCTCATGCTTATGAAACCCACTGGTCAACTCTAAAGTACGGGCTTGGCGAAAGGAGCCAAATTCTGCCTGCATCCAGCCAACCCTTTGGACTTCAGCTGGGGCTAGCTGGGCATAACTGAGTGCAGAATTTGGCCTACTGTGAACAAGATCTACAAGAGGGATGGTACTCGGGAAGGGTTATGGATCAGGGTGCAAATTGTATAGAATAGAGGGTGGAATGGAATAGGGGATAAGCAGCTGATTGAGTGGGAAGAAGGATGGATGAAGGGTGGATCACAGACATGGGGAAGAAAGCAGAATACTTTGAGAGACCAATAACCATCCAGATTTTTGTGGCGTATCTCAACTGATCCTCTCTCAGAAGTTACTGAGATGTAATGCAACAACAGGGACTGGCCACAAAGCTGTAGGTGGGAATAATACCTGTGGCAAGGGAGGGTCCTCCACAGATATAAAGCTGCAAAGCTAGCTTTTATGTCTCCCCTCCAGATAGCCCCAGTGCAGGGGGGGGTGTTGTAGTGGGAGAGGGATATGGCTGGAGCCTGGTCTGCTCTGGCAATTCCTAATTGCCAGATAGTCCTTTAGTGATCATTGCTGGAAGGTGCATTTGAGAGTATCCTCAGGCTCTAATCCATGCCTAGAGTCAAGGAGCCCTACCCAGCTCCCTGATGCTCCTCCTGTCACTCCACTGCACCTAATGGAATCTGGGAACAGCAGAAAATCTGGCCCAATATCTCTGTTTAGGTTGCTTTGCCGCCCTCTGCTCTTTCCCTACACGAATCCACCAACTCTGGGAATGAACAAGAGGCTTCTTCTAGACATGCAGAGGCAGTGACAGTGGAATCCAACAGGTGTGACTTGTGACCCAAAATTTCTGTAGCTATTTTCCATTTTCATCCATCTTTGAATTCTTGTGATTGGGACAGGAGGTTACGGCCATCACATACAATTGGAATACTTGTTCCCAAGCAGCTTGAATGTCTAATCACAACCAGCTGCCATGCAGTCCTCTCCTGCTTCTCCTCACCTCCAACATTTATCTAGGCTGCTGCACTATATATTAGAGACAAAGTGGGTGAGGTAATATCTTTTATTGGACCAACTTCTGTTGGTGAGAGAGACAAGCATTTGAGTTTACGCAGAGCTCTGTGTAAGCTCAAAAGTTTCTCTCTCTCTCTGTGTAAACTCAAAAGCTTGTCTCTCTTACTAGCAGAAGTGTGTTCAATAAAAGACATTACTTCACCCCGCTAGTCTCGCTAATATTTTGGGACCGACATGGCTACAACACTGCATACCACAATGGCGTCATATTTTAACAGTTTTGTTAGGAAGAACAATGCAGGGATTTGATAGTTACTAGTTTAAACATAACTGCTCTAGAGGCAGTCATGGTTTCCTGCCAGGTCCAATCCCAACATCTGTAGCTGGAAATCCAAATTATTATTATTATTATTGCTACAAGCATTTATTTGGAGCCTATCACTATTTTCTCTGCAACTCTTACAAGACTCAAACTGAAACAATAAAGTTCTGAACAAGAAAGACTGAACACCATGCTTCCCTGCCACCTGCAGCTTGACCAATAAGTTAGGAAATGTGGATTTAGAGTCTGTTCCCAAAAGATACTGAGAGCTTCTTCTGAGTTGCTGAACCCCCACAAACCAATGGGAGTTGAGAGCACTCAGCATCTCTCAGAGTTAGCTCTATAGGCTGAATCCAGAACCACTGAAGTCAATGGGAGTTTTGCCACTGACTTCAATGGAAGCATGGAATGCAATGGGACTCAGAATGTGCATAAGGATTCACACTGGCAGACCCCTGGATGGATCAGAGTCTAAATATGACATGCACAGAACACACTTTGGACTTAAAGGGACACCGTCAAGCAGTTTAAGCCAAAATTAGATTTGATAAAGGAAAAACGGTTGGAAAACCTTATATTGATGTAAGCAGAGTCAGGATGAGCTCCACCCTGACATCTGGTGGTGAGGTGTGGCAAGTTGTGGAAAAGAACTTCAGGGGCTGATCTCATTTGCATAGGCACACCCACCCCGCTTAGAATGAGGCCATAGCTGCCCAAATGGTCACTTTGGCTGCTGTGGGATCCCCAGTGTCTCTGTTATTGGGGCAGGAAGAATAAATTGTTATTACCCTGATTATGGGAATCAAGGACAGTGGAACTGTACTTGGCCTTTTGTTATGATGGAGGTACTCACCATCAACTAAGTAGCACTCGCTAGGCAAGGGACATCAGTTCCAAAACTCTGTGAATTGAGAGAGGCTTGAGACAGGCATTAGTACCTGGTGGTGTGGGCCCTTTGTGAGGGCCTGAAACACCAATTGCACCTCTGTCTCGCTCCACTGTGGAATGTCAGAGCTAATTTTGGGTCTACTAAGAGTCTCACTACAGGTGCTATGCTGAATTTACTTTGGCCTTATGGTGCACCAGCACTAAGGCTCCCACTACTGTGAGCTGAAATCACTGAGCACTGTGTCAAGTAGTGGGGAGCCGGAATATCTAGAGTGCAGCGGTGCTGTTCATGGATAGGCTGGAGGTGCGTTCGTGAGACGGCAGAGCGGAGCCCTGTGGGGCAGTCAGCTTCAGGTCACATAAGGTGCCCCTCACCTCTTTCTACCCCACACAGGCACATTTTTAGCCAGACTAGGGAGTAACACTCTGCAGATGAACTTTTGAACTCTGGGGCTGGACTTTTTGGACTTTGGGTGATTTTTTGGCTTGTTGGACTCAAGAGACGTTTGGATTGTGGGACTCAAGAACCCGAGGGAAAGGATGTGGCCCAATTTGCTGGGGTGGTTCTTTGCTTATGGTTTGGTTAATGAACGCTAGTTGGTGTTTTCCCAATTTAATGCTGATGTCGTTTACCTCATATTATTTAAGATTCTCTGCTGCACCAAGACCCTGTGCTTGCGAGAGGGGAAGTATTGCCTCTTTGAGGTGCCCAGGGGGTGTGTAGGATTTTCCCAGGTCACTGGGTGGGGGGCTCGAGCCAGTTTTGCATTTGCTTTGATGAGAGGGAACCCCTGTGTACTGAACCCGGCCCTTGCTGCTATCAACTTGGCCTGGCAGAAAGGTTACATTAATAAAAATTTTTACTGATTTTAGAGACAATTGCTATAAATTACACAAAAAACTATGTTAAAAGAAAATTATTATGGTTGCAAAGTCAAGCACTCAAAAGTCAGGAAATACCTCCTAGGCAAGCTTGCCTTTGTGACAGATGGTCCATTACACAATAATATTCAGGTTATGCCCAGTCACAAAGGACCTGTCACTTACCCAAGGTCAATTACACTTTAGATCTTACACCAAAGACAATGCTTGTAGCCAATCCTATAATAAAGTAACTAAAGATTTATTAACTAAGAAAAAGAAATGAGAATTATTTACAAGGTTTAAAGCAAGTAATCATACACACACAAATGAGTTACAGTCTTAAGTTTCAAAAGGTAATAGAAGCTGCTGTAATATGCGAACTCTCTATGTTCTCTAGGGCTAGCCAGCTGGGTTTGTTTATGCTTAGAAATCTTGCCCTCCCAAAATCCAAGTAGCATACAGATACAGTTTCTTCTTGTCAGGGATTTTTATTCCCTTCCCCCAGAGTTCAAGCTGATTGGACGAGTCCACCTGTGTGTCTCCTCTTCATGGGCATCAGGGGGAGGGGCGGGGAAGCAATCAACGAGGTCTTATCCTCTGGTGTTCCACAATGGTTTGTCTGGTATCTATGGGCCTTCTATTGTTGGGCAGTAGATAACACCCCCAGTGGCAAACTGGTACTTCATACTTGGTAATGCTTCTCTCCTGACTGGTGGTTTGTGTTTCAGAACAAACACTTTTGCAGTTACAGAGCAAACACTTAAATATTACCTTTTACCATGGGTATGCATGCAGCAACTTCAGAGCATTTCGTAAAGTCTAAACACAAAACCCCCTTTTTTAAATCTAATACCTATTTCAACAATACTAACACACAAGTGAACCAGAACTGGTTTCCAGCTATGCATTTGTCACAGTGTTAAGGCCTAGGGACCTGTGCATGAGCGGGCACCTGGTCTGCATCACATCAAGCAGTTGAAGTTTGGCTAAAAGTTACAAGCATCTGAAAATGAGGTCTTATAATGGGAAGTGTTGAGCAACCTTAATAATAGGTAGACTACCAGCCCTGCCTATAACGAAAATAGGGTGTTTTTTTTTAATAATCCCATGCAATGTTAGCAACCTAAACACTCTAGCATTGTGCTAGTGTATGAGAAACTGATAATGAAATTGACTGGAAATTTACTATAATCAAAAGCAAAACTGCTTAGTGTATTTTCATCATGCAAGCGGAGAGAAGAATGCAAAAAGTAGGCAATGTCATCCTCCCTCCAGGAGGTTGATGGTGGGTGTGAAGTACAGAATTATACCATTGGTGCTGGATACTGGCATGCAAGCATTGTAAAACTGAGCCCTTGGGTAGGAATAATTTAGTGGGTTTCTGTGCCGTTGGGTGTGTCTTCTTATCCAAGAGACCCTTTTTCACAGAGTCCAAAAGCTGTGTTTAGTGTCATGCAATTCACTTTCCATCCACTGGGTAGAGGCAAACACTATTACAAAATAGATAAAATGACAGAAGAACTTTTCAGACGGTTCAACAGGTATTTCAAAAACTCTGATCCATTTGTCATTGAACGAAAGCTCCTAACAAATATGTGTTAATGGTCCTGTTTAAATAATTCTGGCTACATGCACATATCAATATTATTTCTTAATCTCATCCTCTCTCCTAGTCAATTGGTTAATAAGAAGGCATTTCCAAGATATGAACAACATGTATCAAGCATGCTCTAATTATACACCACTGTATTCAGGATGTTGGAAAGAAGCACTGATTTAGGATATACAGCTGATTTGCAACTATACAAAATAAATCAAACCAATGAACTAAATATCTGACATCTCAAATAGCTTTCTCTGAAACAATTTAAAAGGCATCGTCTCCTTTTTAAGCAGTTAGCACAACAACCTAATAATATGCCAGTTAATAGATTTCTAAAACACTATCTCTTGTAATCAGATTTGATTAAAAAAGTAATGAAAACTTTCAAAATCTTGGAGCTACAAATTCATAAGAAAGTGTTAAATATAAATAGGAATGTACAATTTATTCCCAGTTTTTTCCTCAGTTTGAAAGTTGTTGTTTTTTTTTATGAGGAGCAAAAAACTAAAATGTGTATTATGGAATAATTCAGGACAAATTTTACTTATGTACTTTATTCACTATCTAGTAAAATCATAGGCCATGATCCTGCAAAGATTTATGCATGTGCTTGACTTTATGGACTGAGAGTATTTGTGTTGCTTGTGTTGCAGTAGCATCTGGGAGCTCACGTCATGGACCAGGATTCCATTATCCTGTAGTTCTATTGGCAGCAGTGGGACTGTGCATGGTGTATAAATATCAGGCCTGTAAGTATTTGCAAGAGTGGGGCCTTAATTGTTTGCATGCTAGCACCTTCAAATTGTTGAGTGAAAAACGACACGTTCCTTAGTCAAACAGACGTCTGAACTCAAAAGTTATTTTAAAGATGTTTGAAAGTTGAGGAGCTTTCTAATGCAACTGAAGTACAACTGCATCAGCATTTAAAATGTGGTGTAAATGATGCCAGAGAAACATCAAAAGACTGATTACAAGTTATTTTATAGGCTATAAGATTATGTTTTAAAAGTACTGTACATAGAAGTGAACTTTACAAAATAATATGCCAGTTTGCTTTCTAGAATCTATTGGGGGAGAAATATACAAAATAGTTTCTCAAGAACTAAGGGAACATATCAGTAAATGAATAAAATTCTACTGATAGACTAATAGGCTAATATAACAAATACAGTGTGAGTGAAATCCTGGCTCCATTGAAGTCAATGGGAACTTTGTCCTTGACTTCAATAGTATAAGAATTTCACCCATATACACATTTACTGGGAACTTTGGAAAGACAGACTAATTAGCTCAAAAAATGCAATTAACAGCCAAAACTTTCCAGTTTGTTTCCTATTCACACTGTAGCAACAGCTTGTAAAAGAACAGTGAAATGTTAATATGTAGAACTGGCGGCTCGCACACATTTAAGAGGCAGCCTTCATCAGTGATATCATTGCTTGGCATTTGGAGACAGTGAACATTCTAAAAACGGTTACCAAGTACAGGCAGGTCTATACGACCATTTAAGTCGATCTAACTTACGTTGCTCAGGGGTGTGAAAAAGCCCCTCCCCGAGCGACACAAGTTTTGCACAGTCCACACTGGCGCTATGTTGGCGGGAGAAGGAGTAATTATGGGAGAAAACTCTCTTGCCGGCATAGTGTGTCTTCACCAGACGTGTTACTGCGGCGCAGCTGCACCAATGTAGTGCTGTAGTGTAGACATGCCCTATGTCATTTACATTCTCAGGCTTGCACGCACGCACACACACACACACCTGGTTATGTCCTGTGACCACATCATGCCGCCTTTCTCCTACTCTTCCATACCCAGTCCAGTGCAGACATAGATACTTACCATTGCATGGCAGAGGACTGTGAACATTTCTCCATACTGTCGATATCCCTACGCAGATGCGGTATGCTAGTGCTTTGCCTCTCCACGCTTCATAGCAGCCTGCAGAACTGCACCCCAGATGAATATCACAACTAATGGAACTAAGAAGGTGAACCTGACTTCATTGATTTTCAGAGGGAAAATAGAGCTAAGTGACCCAGATTTGATATTTATTTTGCTTTTAGGCCCTATCCTTGCAAACACTTACATCTGTGCTTAACTTTACTAGTAGAGAGACAAGGTGGGTGAGAATGAACCAGAGGCCCATTTATGGTTTACTACTCTGTGTCCTGTAAGGCCTGACATACTTACTACACCTACCACACTGTTGTCATCTAAAAGATGGCATGTAAGATATAATTGGAAAACTAATAACTCATTGATCATTAATATACTTATATGATGTATGCACAATGTGTTTACAAAAAGTTATGAATATATGCTAGAATTATATTGTTACAGTGTGTTTGGCAAGCAATGCCTAAGCACAGTCTGCCTTAGGCAAAGGAATGTGGGTTTAACCTCAATTTACATTGTGATGCTGGTACACCAGGTACCAGATCTTGACAAGACATCAGCTGATCACTAACAAATTCATAGCTGGAAACCAGACCAGCTCACCTGTATATTAGTGTCATTCAAGATAGGTGTTAGACTTGTAAAGTTGTGTATAGTGTTTAGTCTCTGTCAAATGTTTGTCAGCTGCTGCATGCATTAATCTTACTTGTCATGTCTGTATCCCATGCTACAAGGTAAAATATAAGTTTGTTTTATAATTGTAAGAATGCTTGGTCTGAACTTGTGAACTCAGACAGGAAACGTGGCTCCTCCATCCATGCAGGAGGACTATCAAAATTAACTGGGCCATCATAGGATATAAGCTTTGCTAATTGCCCCAACTTCCCATGGAGAGGTACTGTACATGTAGAAGGCCTCATCCCATCAGTCTGAATGCTGCAGAGGTCAATAAAAATATCTGACATGAAGATTTTTCACTCTTTGCTGTTTGGACTCTTACAAGGGCTGGCGCTAAGAAACAAAAAGCAGAGATCCCCAAGGTTGGCCTGGGTTGAGCCCTAAAAAGACATTCAGTTCTGACAGATTACTACATCTGTTACCTTTTGAATCACAGGCTGAGGGCTTGGCTACACTTGTGAGTTACAGCGCATTAAAGCAGCCCCAGGCACCCTAGCTCACTACCCGTCCACACTGGCAAGGCACGTAGAGCGCTCTGACTCCACAGCTAGAGCTCTCCTGGTACTCCACCTCGGTGAGAAGATTAACGCTTGCTGTGTCTTGGCTGAAACACCCGGGCGTCAGTGTGACTGAGGTGTTGCATTACTGCACTCTGATCAGCCTCTGGAAACATCCCATAGTCCCCTTAAGTTAAGTGGCCACTCCTGTCATTGTTTTTGAATGGCTGCAGGAATGTGGATATGCCCTTTGAAAGCTCTGTTTCTGACAGCCGACTGCTTATCTGCTCCGAGACAAAGCAACCATTACTGTGGAATGTTGTGTGTGAGAGAGGGAGGTGGGGCGGGGGGAGGGGGGTCTACTGCTCTCTGAACTTACAAGACAGCATGCTGACATGCTCTCAGCCCCCCAAAAACCCACTCTCTCTCCCCCCACATACACACAACACACTCCCTGTCACACTCCACCCCACCCCCATTTGAAAAGCATGTTGCAGTCACCTGCATGCTGGGATAGCTGCACCGTTCTCAATGCCACTGCAAGTGCCGCAAATATGACTATGCCAGTGCGCTTGAAGCTGTCAGTGTGGACAGACTGCAGCGCTTTCCCTACTGCGCTCTCCGAAGGCTGGTTTAATTCAAAGCGCTCTACATCTGCAAGTGTAGCTATGCCCTGAAACTCATGTGTATATGTTTGCTTGTTTTAAACCTGTAAATAACTCTTGTTCCTTTTTCCTATTTCATGAACCTTTTGTTGGTTTGTAATGGCATCAGCTATAAACACTATTTTTGGTGTGAGATCTAAGGTACAAATTGATCTGGAGTAAGCAACTAGTCTCTTGGGACTGAAAGCAACCTGAATATTCTGTGATTTTTTTGTGTGTGTGTAAGTGACTATTTATCAGTAAATCCAGCTTGCCTGGGTGGCAAGATAGACTGGAGAGCCCACGTGAGTTGTCTATGACTCTATGGTAAGACTGTTACAGTGATCCAGCAGTTCAGATTTTCCCAATCCAGTAACAAATATGATTATAGATCACACCACCACTTTGGGGTGTCTGCTCTGCTCTTTGACAGTCTGCCCTGAGGTAGGCACTCATGGCTGTGAACCACTTCAGACAGCATGAAATATATATAAGCAGTAAACAAACAAGGGGGGAGATGACAGAAAACAGAACAATTTACATTTTAGCACACACTGCTGGGGGAAGAAAGCATGGAGTTTCCTTCACCACCAGATTCTATGTTGCCTTTCTCACAGCTTGAATAAACTTTATCTTGAGAGGTAACCCTCAGAAAAATCAATTTAAAAGGTTTACTGGTCTATAAAGACAGGGGTCTGAACCTCAAGTGATAAGCAATTGGATCAACATACTGCATACAATATTACAGAAGTATATTGAATGAGGTCTTTTCTGGAAGCTAATGACACACTGGTGATTGATATAATTGTGAAGTGTATTTATTAACTCTGTGAGGAAATATGCATACTTAATGATATTATGCTTTAAACTCTGTGGCCAAACAGGGAGAAACACTTTCCCTCCCAGACAGGAGAGGGAACAGTCGTCTACTCATCTCCAATAGGATTAAGCCTGGTAGACTCAAAACAATTGAAGCCCCATTTACATACAGGGGGAGGGGAAGCCCACAGAAAGGAAAGAACAGCATGAGGCCACCCTGCCTTTTGAAACAAAGTCATCGAACTTTGGAAGATATAAGCGAGGACAGAAGCATTGTAGGCATCCATCACTAGACAGACACAAGGGAACAGAGTTCTTGCAAGCTGAGAACAATGGCTCCTTCCACCAGGGTGTGTATGTGTTGAAGTCTCTGGAAACTGAATACAGGTGAGAAACCTGCTTAGGCAAAATCTTTCACCTAGGAAGACAAGGAAAACCATAATCTTGTACATTTGTGGAAGGTCCTGACTGAGAGAAAGACAGCCCTGGCTGGGAAGAAGAATAACTGGTGAGATAAACCATCTCAAACAAAGCCTGCAGCTTGTTAAATTAAGCTTTAAACTTTTAAAAGTGCATTTTGTTTTACTTGTAACTCTTGCAACCTTCATTTCTTATACTTGTACTCACTTAATACTGTGTATATTTTGTTAATAAATTGTTTTATTTTTACTATAAACCAACTCAGTGCTGTGTTTAAAGGGTAGGCTCTATTTACCCCAGCAAAGTTAGTAAGTTGTGATGTGCTTTTGTCTCTTTAAAGGAACAAACCATATAATTTCTCTGAGCTGTCCAGGATAGGGCTGGACACTTCAGGGCACATGGTTTTGGGGAAAACTGAGGGCTAGGGGTGTGTTGGTGTCCCCTTGCTGGTTGTAACCAAGGCTGGAGGAAGTCAGAGTGGGGCTGCAGACAGCAGGAGCGGCGGAAGCACCCTAAAATTTTTTGGGGGGGCTCACATTGCGCCACCCCAAGGTCCTGCCCCTGCACTGCCTCTTCTTCCCAAGTCCCCATCTTTGCACCGCCCATTCCCTCCGAGACCCTGCCCTCGCACCACCTTTTCCCCCAAGACCCCACTCCTGCACGCCTCTTCCCTCCAAGACATGCTAGACAGGCTTCTGGGTTCAGAGCTGCTGAACCAGTGCCAGCTGCATAGCACACAGACATTCAGGGTGAGACCTGGATGCTTGTTGCTGAATGTGAGCATCCCAGGCAGAGAGCTACTGTAGCAAACTATTTTGAGGCACCCAGGGTTACAGGGTAAGAGGTGACACAACCCCTTACTGGTCTGAATTGCACCCCGAGCACCATGTCAGGGAGGTAATATATTTTATTGCTTAGCTAAATAGAAGATGGAACAGATTGTTGTGATGCGCCGAGTACCTTTCCCAGACCTGAAGAAGAGCTCTGTGTAGCTCAAAGGCTTGTTTCTCTTATCCAACAGAAGTTGTCCAATAAAAGATATTACCTTGCATCTCCTGGAACAAACACTGCAAATAACTTTACTAGTGCGAGTAGTCCTACTGAAGTGTGCTAATAGAACTCAAAGTGTTTTTTGCAAATTTTAAAAAGGCCTAATGTCTTACAAAAATCAATCTCTCTTTCTGAGGGCTACAATATTTGGGACTCCACACTGCAAGAAGATGTCTACTCAGCAGTTGAAGGTCACAGATATTTTAGGTTTCTTGTATATTATAGTTCTGTGCATATTCAGTGGAGTCAAGGCTTTGTCCCTTCCCTGCCCAATCTAGCAGAGTGGGATTAGTGGCCCCACCCACACCTGTGATGTGGTTACTGGGTAGCTTGTGCACTGGAGTAAGGAGTTGCTCACACCCATTTACTCCCCAGTTTGGGAGTGTTGAGCAAGCACCAGTCTTCCCTTAATTAGGGTGTGAAGAGCTTTGAAGATGAAAAGTGCTATAGAACTCAGGATATTAATATGTAGATATCACATTTTGACTCCTTTTAGTGTGAAAAACACTCAAACGTTAACAAAAAGAGGTTTGGTTCTGGTTACAGACTTCTTCTGACTGGCACTCTGCCCAGAAGAGTTCTCAAAATTTCAAAGCCTCACAGCTCTTTAGGTATCTGCTTCCCTCCCCCAGGTTGCTATCAAAAGGGGAGATTCATCATTTGGAAGGGCTTATTAGTTTCCCAGGAGGATGTTCTGAAAGGCATTGACTCTACAGAGCTAGGGTGTGTTAGGAACAGCTCCATAGCACAGAGTGGGTAGGTGCCAAACTTAACACTGACTCATTATTAACTTTGCTGCAGTGGAAGAGGGCCAGTGTGTTTCCCCTGACCGCATCTCTTCTCCACCTGTGCATCCTCAGCCCTATCAAAGGGCTTTGTGGGAAACAGAGAAAAGGGGAAATGATGTCACATAGATAGCACTTCCTCATCTTCCACCCCCAACTTGGGTTCTGTATTGTTTTATTCCTGTCAGAGGGGGGATGGGGATTTAAGAGTTTATCTAAGATATTAAAATAATTATGTTCAGAAACAACAAGGAGTCTAGTGGCACCTTAAAGACTAACAGATTGATTTGGGCATAAGATTTCATGGGTGCCACCGGACTCCTCATTTTTTTTGTGGATACAGACTAACATGGCTACCCCTCTGATACTTGGTATCATGTTCAGTCAGGCCAGTTTTCTATATTTAAAAAAAAACAAAACAAAAAACAAACAACACACTGATGAGCCCTGATAGAGTAAAACTTACTCAAGATCATGTACCTGGCCTGGCCCAACCTCATTCCAGTTCAAAAGACATAAAGCAAATATATTAATTCTGAACAAGAGGGAGATGTGTAATAGGCTTAATACCCTTCCCAAGGCAGCTATTTCATAGCAGGTTGGTTGGTGCCTCATCTCTGGGAATGCATGGAAATGTTTGGGTGGAAGTGTTTTGGTATCCTTTTATACAAATATAATTTTGCAATTTGGCCATGATTTTAACCCCAAATTAAATATAGTAGGAAAAAAAATCACTTCACCTACCAAACCATCATTAAAATGCAGTCATGGTGAGAATCTCATGCTGGAGAAGGAACACCAGCTCAGAGAGCTTAGACTTGATCCAGCATATCACTTAGACACTTCTTTAGTTTAAAGTAAAGCACTGTGAAAAAGCTGGAGAATCCCTAGTACAGGATACCAATCTGGGAAATATTAGTGGCAGTCAATTGGCATATCATAGTGTAGAAAAAGGAACTGCTTGGCTTCTGTTCAAGCTGTACCACTGCTATAATGGTTCCCCGTTAGCCTGCTTTCATGATGGCTAGGAGTAACAGCTGGCATGTGTTACTGAGCTGCAGGGTTTTTTTATTTCCCTTGACAGAAAAAACACATGAATACTTCAGACTTCTAAATCAAATAGGAAGCATATGGTAAAAGAGAATGAAGACAGGTGACTTCTCCAGTATTCCCACCCATGAGAAGTCAAATCACATTGAAGCAATTGCAATTCAGCTGCAGGTGGTAAAAAACCCTACTTACTAATATGCTAGGCACTATCTGAAATCCTGGAATCAGGTATTTTAATTGCATTTTTGTTCCATTGCTGGTAACCACTGTGAAAACTGATCTTGTCGTCTCACAGGGCAGACTACTGTTAATGCTAGGTTGCAAAGTCAGATGCTCCAGTCTTCTTAATAGGAGATTTTTATAACTGTAATGTAAAACATTTTCCCCTATTGATTATCACGTGATAACTACATAAGGAGGAAGGGAGCTGCTTCTTCTCTTTTATCTTATCTGAAGGGAAACAGAAAATGCCAGTGTGAGCCACTGATGAATCAGCAAATGTCACAAGCTACCACCAGGTCAGTGAGGAATTAGATTAGATTGGGTTACCACTGGGAGTTTGTGTGAGACAGTCAGCACTGTGGAATTTTCAGCCCTGGGCCAGAGAGCCAACACTTATCAAACTCAAGGGTTTCATTTCAGCTCTTCTTTAACTTCCATACAAGTTAATACAGTAATAGCCTGTTTCTAAATAGCCTTTTTCTATGCAGAAAATTTAAGGACAGGACTAGATTAAGGCATGCATACTCTAGATCAGTGCCTAGGGCCTCAGCTCCTATAGTCATAGGATTACATCAGTATCTGAGCTTTCATTAACACCCTCCACACACCTAAATCTCTAAAGGCCCCCTTGCTCCCATTCCTGTCTCCTGAAGCTAGGGAGGGAGGATCCTCTCACACTACCCCTGAGGGGAGGTTGGACTCTACTGCCACTCCTGGGGAGGAGAGTGGACACTGCCAGTTCAAGCGTGGGACTGGAGCATGACTGCAGGGCACATTTTAGGGCCGTGGATATTAATACATAATGCTTTGTATGGCTTGATCTATCAAATGCACCTGAAGCTTGATTAGTATGAATAGCAGATTGTGACAGGGTGAGCCAAGCCTTTGAGGAGGTTAGGCCCCGTCAAGGTTCCTTCCCCACTCTGAACTCTAGGGTAACAGATGTGGGGACCTGCATGAAAGACCCCCTAAGCTTATTCTTACCAGCTTAGGTTAAACACTGCCACCACTGAAGTGGTGCACAAAGAACAGGGGAAGTGCCCACTTGGGAACATCTCCCTCTCAAAATATACCCCCCCCCCCAAGCACTGCACCCCCTTTCCTGAGGAAGGCTTGATAAAAATCCTCACCAATCTGCACAGGTGAACACAGTCCCAAACCCTTGGATCTTAAGAACAATGAAAAAAGCAATCAGGTTCTTAAAAGAAGAATTTTAATTGAAGAGAAAGTAAAAGAATCACCTCTGTAAAATCAGGATGGTAAATCCCTTACAGGGTAATTAGATTCAAAACAGAGAATCCCTCTAGGCAAAACCTTAAGTTACAAAAAGACACAAAAACAGGAATATACATTCCATTCAGCACAACTTATTTTATCAGCCATTTAAACAAAACAGAATCTAATGCATATCTAACTAGATTGCTTACTGACTTTTTACAAGAGTTCTGACCTGCATTCCTGCTCTGGTCCCAGCAAAAGCATCACACAGACAGAGAGAAACCTTTGTTTCTTCCCCCTCCCAGCTTTGAAAGCATCTTGTCTCCTTATTGGTCATTTTGGTCAGGTGCCAGCGAGGTTATCTTAGCTTCTTAACCCTTTACAGGTGAAAGGGTTTTTCCTCTGGCTAGGAGGGATTTAAAGGTGTTTACCCTTCCCTTTATATTTATGACAGGCCCAGATCCTCAAAGGCCCTTAACTTGCATTGATATGGAGGATCTAGGCCCAGCTCTCCAGTGAATAGAAAGAGTGTAGGGGGTTACATGCCAAGGAGGAGCAAGATACTAACTCAGGCCTGCTGCAGAATATAGGGGCATCCTGAGCCCCCTCACTCTGAGTTGGGAAGGGAGTTTGGTGGGAGAAGGGTCGGTGATAGTTCTCCAGGCCTCAAGTATAAAGCCCGGGAGAAAGAGAAGCCTCAGCTGAGGGACCTGTAGGGAGCAGGAGGCTGCTGGGTAAGAAACTCAAGTTAGGAGGGCTGCGAAGGACTGAGCTGGAGGGAGATGAAAGGCAGGGGAAGTCCCCATTAAGGACCGTTAAGACTTTTGAGCCACCATAAGCTGAAAGGACTAATTGAGCCAAGGGAAGAGGGCTGGAATGTTTTGAATGTTTATTAACCACACCCAGCAGGAGCCAGTATTGTGGAAACAGCAGTTTGTTTGATGTGAGGCAGTGGATGGGTCTGAAGCCAGGCTGAATAAATTCCTGCTACACAGATAGGTATAAAACCCAAATGTGCAGTGACATGAATGTGACCGGAACATGCAAAGGCCATAAAGAGCTATGTGCCATAGTCTGCTCCACCTGATTCACTAGAATGTGGACTCACACGATCACTCACATTCTTGTCCTGCAAAATTTCTATTGCATATAAATGATTTACTTCCCTGTGTTTGGCAGCTGTGCAGTCTAACTCAAGCACCACATTTCAGGTAAGCGAGTAATGTGAACCGAAGACAATATGGCAAATTCATCCCTGGTGTAGTTCTGTTCAGATTCTGTTCTCCTGAAGTCCAAAACTGAGCTGAAGTGAACTGTGTGATGAAGAGCTGAGTTAACATAATTCCATATATAGGTATGCCTGAAAATGTCAGGCATGTATTACCTTTCACCCAGCAGACTGGTGTAGAGTTGACAGCTACAAATCAATCCTCCTTCTCTGCTTTCCAAAGAAAGACAATAAGCCACTCAAGCTCTGGCACGATCAAGTAACATTCAGAGCCAGCAAATAGCTTCCTGTTGGTCCGAGCATTACTTCTGCTAGAGTGATTTCTGAGAGCATCAGAGAGACGAGAATAAAAGGAGCTTTGGCTGTACATGAATTACTTATTGACTTTTTATTGGTATCACAAACGTCTTTATATTACATCTTTATATTGTGAGCCCAACTCAAACATTTGGGTGGATATTTGTTTATTTTAATGTGTGTTCCCACTTGTTCCAAGAGCAGGAAGTGAAGGTGCCATTGGAATGATGGAGGAAAAAGGCCAGGGAGCCTGGATTGTTTGCTTTTGTTTACTTTTACATGATCAAAGTATAAGTGTTTATTCTTTGTCACAGCATTTCCAAACACTATCCAGTGTAGATTTGTACATCTCAAAATGTGCACACACAGCTGTAGGCCACTAACTCCAGCCAGTCATTGATCACAAGGGATCACATGTTGCTAGGGTCACAACTGCTTTAAGGGAAATTGCAAATCAGAGATATTCTAATCAGAAGAGTAAATTACTGGAGATGTTGAAACATGTCTGACAATTTACAAGGAAAATGAAAAAAAATCAAACAGGAAGCCATCAATCTGAGAAGCTGAAGATTTAGTAAGAAATACAAGAAATGCACCTTACCACTGACAACCATGAAAAAAGCAGAGACTTTCATAGCTTTTGAAAGCCAAATTATTACAGTACATTCCAGGGTCAAATTCTGCTGTCAGTTATGCTGGTGCAAATGGAGTAACACTTTTTACATCAGGAGAGTTGATCCAGATTTAAAGTGGTATAACTATGGTGAGATAAGTTAGCCAAAATTAATAGCCGCAACCAAAAAAAATTAAGCTTACAACAGGAGCTAGGTGAACAATGGAAAAAGTTATTCATCACGATGTGTTCCTAGAATTGTTTTTATGATATTAATGAATTATCTGCCCAGTGCTATGAAGTGGGGAAATGATGGGGGAATATTCTTTAAATTATTAAATTTTAAATACTAGAGTGAGCAAACACTATTCAATCAGTTCTGCTGACACTGCGGGAGTCTGTACCTGTCTCATCCTTTCCAGGTGGAGCACCATCTCCTGTAGTTTTATCTACTTCCCAGCACAAGGTCTAATCTGAAGATTAAAGGGGAAGTTTGCTCCTGCCCTGTAGTACTGGCACAGAGTGGGTGTAAAGGGGCTGCACAGCCTGGGGTAAATTCCCAATGGAACAGAGTCAGCTCCACTGCTGCCACCTCTGCAGAAGTCCCAGTGCCAGGGGAATTGGGACAAAATGGTGCGGGGAGGGAGGAGGAAGATATAACCTGTGTGGACTTGGCCCCTAGCTCTTCTCCATTGCCTCAAAACTCATAGGAGCTGTGGCAGCACAAGGCATAGGTTAGGGCAATCTCAGGGCTGCCCTCGCTTGCACAGTAGCCTCCAGAAGCTGTGAATAGGGGAGGAGGTACTAGCAGCCACTCCTGTGTCCCAACATCAGCCCAAGTGTTGGCACAAGGATGAATCCATCCCAGGGTGTCTGCTCCAGTTCAGAACTGTTCACTGAGGGGAGACAACAGTGATGACAGGCACCTATGAAAACTGCTTTGAAAGTTCTTTTGGCCTGTATTTTCTCATACAGGAAGAATTTCTCTCTCTCTCTCTGGGATTATAAATAAGCACTTCAGTTTTCCCTTAAGTGAAAAGGTTCTTCCTTTAGAAGGCAAAGCAGTGTAGGTAAGCTTCATGTATAGGATTAAAAACAGAATAGACATGATGTTTTCAAAGGGCAGGAAATTTGCCACCTCAGAACAGCACAGAATGCATCATTCAGTGTGTTCTGGTTTCAGATTGCCTGAATCATCTCTCAACAGTGGTGGGCAACCTGCAGCCCATCGGGGTAATCCACTGGCGGGCCGCGAGACAGTTTGTTTACATTGACTGTTCGCAGACACTGCTGCCTATAGCTCCCAGTGGCCGCAGTTCGTCGTTCCAGGCCAATGGAAGCTGCGGGAAGCAGTGGCCAGCATGTCCCTGCAGTCCACTTCACTTCCCGCAGCTCCCATGGGCCAGGAACAGCAAACTGCGGCCACTGAGAGCTGCGGTTGGCAGTGCCTGTGGACAGTCAATGTAAACAAACTGTCTCGCGGCCTGCCAGCAGATTACCCTGACGGTCTGCGTGTGGCCTGTGGGCCGCAGGTTGCCCACTGTCTCTTAACGTTCAATTGTGTTTGTCACTTCAAATACACACACCCACAGTCACCATTTAAAGGCTAAGATAAATTAGTACAGAATGTTAATAACTGACATGCAAGATGGTCCCCAACGGTCAAATCCATCCTTATTGTTTCCTTATACTCCTGTCTTTCCTGTTCCCACCTGTTGTCTCCTGTTTTAAGCTTAGATTGTAAGCTCCTTGATGCAGGGACCATCTTTTGGTTCCATGTTTGTACAGCAGCTAGCCCAACTGGGTCCCACTCTGTGACTGGGGTTTACAGGCACTACTGTAATACAATTATTTATTAATAGTGTTGGTGACACTGGGCACTACTCTAGGTAACTCGGGAGGGTGGAAGACCACGAGTGTCGATGAAGCCCTCTTGCTCTAGGCCCAGGCAAACTGAAGCCCCTCCGCTCCTTGAACTTTCTGTGACCCTGCACAACTATGAGGAAGCTAACACACAGACAGGTTTGCACACGGCTCGCTAGCCAAGGCCAGCTTCGGCCTGGGAAACTTTTAGATAAGGCAGAAATGTTTAGCAAAAACCAGTAACAAATAGACCCAAATAAGGCAAGGCTCAGGCAATGCTACTGAGGAAAAACGTAACTGGCTGCTTTAGCTGATTGGCTACGGTATTGTACGGGGCAACAGGCAATTGGTTGCATAAGCTTGTGTAGTGAAGTAGGCAAAGGTAGAAAATGTATACTGGAATCTGCATGCGGGGCTGCAGGATTTGAGACAGCTCAGTCTCCCTGCGCCATATCTGAAGCTTCAAATAAAACTCTCTGCTTCTCGTGGTCATTGGCGCGACGCACACCGGGCAACGAACCCAGCTATTGCTTGCCTCGGGCACTCTGTGCCGGCAACAATAGTAACAATAATACATAAAGGGGCAGCACTAGACTAGCACCAGTGACATGTCACTATGGTGTGAGGTTGATGTAGTGAAGATTCAGAGCCTGGCATACCAAGAATCCAGCTAGCCTTGTGAAAACATTTGGTTTTCACATTGTGAAGATGGTATACCCAGTCCCTGCAGCGGGACAGTGCAGTGTATTGAAATGGGATAGTTTGTGATCCCTCTAGTTGTATTCACTGGATTCTGTGTTTGAGAATCTGCTTGAACAGCAATATGTATGAAGCTAGGTCTTAGATGTTTGTGTATATTTAGTTATTTGGGACCCAGCTGGACCCATGCGGTTTATTCATATTTCTTTTGTTGTGTAAAGAGCAAAGGACAACAGATTGTATTTTCCATTACATAACTAACCTCTCAGACTGAAAAGGAGCTGTTTGCGTAACGCACTGGTCTGCATGGAATACTGGGACTGGGGGGGGAGTCAAACTCCCCTGATTCCCCTCCTGGCATTCATTAATTTTGAAAGTGCCTTTTTCAGACTGGTATCGGACCACATGGAGGACACACTGCTGAGCCCCTCGGTCTGTTAATATGAACAGGATGCTGCATTTAAAATCATGCAGGCAGATGGATTTGGCTATGCAGTTTCATAGGGTTGTTGATGCTACAGTGATATGGCTAATGGAAGAGGATGAAGGAGAGCACGTATCTGGAGTTGCTTTACCCAGCAGAGTGCCACTTCTGGCCTCAACCAACTAGGAGTGACTAGTAGGAGATGGTAGTGATGCAGAACTGAGGTGACCAGAAGTGGCAGGAGAATTTCTGGATCATAAAGGCAACTTTTCTAGAAATCTTTGTAGCACTCACCCTAGAACTGCAGTATCATACTAACATGGCAGTTTCCCTCAATGTGAAGAAGGGTGATGTCATCACCATCTGGAAGCTTGCCACTTCCAGTTGCAACCAATCAGTAGCTAAACAGTTTGGTGTTCGTAGTTTGACTGTCAGGGTTGTTGTCATAGATGTCTGTGATGCTATGAAGAGGGTGCTGCTGTGCCATGTTATAAAACCTGGCAACGCACAAGAGGTTATTGATGGTTTTGCATGGATGGGGTTTGTGGCCTTTTTAGATCCAGATCCAGAACCAGAACAGAGACTGGGCAGATCAGCCATTTTTTATTATGCAGCTCAAGTCTTTGATCTTGGCCGTCTGTAAAAATAGTCGGCAGGCAGGCGGACAATTATCCTGTCCTCAGGGCTTAGCTTTAAAAGTCTGGGTTTTTGCATAACCAGAGCTGGGGAATTTGCATTAACCTCTCTATAGGGATTCCCTAGGAAATCCACTTAATACTTATTTTCCCAAAAGGCCATATTTGTTTGGCACACTTTCAATATAGTCTTTTGAACTCCCAGGTCTCACATCTCCCCTCACCCTTACCCTGAGAGGTTACATGCAGTCCTGGCCCCCCAATAATATATAAACTTAAAACAATAAGATGTTAAGAATATTACAGGAAATTGCCCTGTCTGTCACAGACCTGCTCTTCCAGGAAACCCACATCCTGCCTAGTAAGAGTGATCAGAAGCTCAGTTAATCTGCAATACCTTGAGATAAATCTCCTATAATACCCATTTAAATACAGTATCTGATACACCTGGCTGGCTGGCGAGGGTTGTGGGGATTGCCTGCTATGGTAGTTATCTTTTCTGGGTCCGTCTTTATGCAGAAGGTACATACAATACAGCCTAGGAAAGACAGTTCTCAATGACAAAAAACTAGCACATGTCAGGGTCAGGGCCTGCTCACCGCCGTCAGGTTAACAATGTTCTACAGTTCTATGACAAAGCGTAAACTGGGAGGTGGGAATGGAAAAATAAATGTGCAAGTTGTATAAAAGTGTGTCTACTATAATTCATACTATATGTAGTGCCAAAAATTTTGCTAAGCACTTTAAAAGGCAGGTTTCCATCCGGAATCTAGGCAGAGAGTTTAGGACCAGATTTTAAAGGTATTTAGGCACCTAAGAATGCAGATAGACACTGACAATCCTTGTGGGTGCCTAGGAACCTCATGGGAATTAGGCATCTATCTGGATCTTTAGCAGACTAAAAGGCATTTAGGCACGAAGGGCCAGATTTTTAACAAGGAAGGAAACAATTAGAGTGTTAGGAGATCTGGAGTGGCTCCTGACTGAGTGTGCTAACCTCAGGGCAGACTGTCAAAAGCAGGGCAAACACCCTAACTACAGAACATACCACCAGTTCGGGTAAGTCTACACTACAAAATTAAGTTGACCTAAGTTACGTTGACATACAGCCACCGGAGTAATTAAATCACTTTTGCATGTTCCTTGTGTCAGTGGTGAATGTCCTCCCCAGGAGTGCTTGCACCAATTTTACTGTCAGTGTGGGTGTAGCGAAGTGAGACTCACCGGTGCGGCACCTCCTGCTGGTCGTCCTGGGAATTAGCTCTTTCCAGCCTTCAGAGTGCCCTCTGCAGGCTGGTGTCTTGCCTGCCGCTGGCCCCGTGTCCCTCCTGAACCCCAGTGCCCTTTATCCCCGGTGCGGTTCTGCCCCAACAGTACCCCCACGCTCTGGGTCTCCCTCCCTGGGAAACCCCCAACCCTCTAAACCCACCTTGTCTCAGTGGCTACTGCCAGTCATCATCTAACCCCCACTCACCGGGGCAGACTGCAAAGTTAATGGCCATTCATCATTGGCAAGGAGTTAGGCCTCTGCCTATTCCCAGGTTGCCCCTCTGCAGCCGCAGTACCTTTGTAGGCCTTCACCAAGGCCTGCAGCCTGGGGGTTTACTAGGCTGGAGCTCCCCACCTCCCTTTGCCCTTCCCCAGCACTGCTCCACTTCAGATACCTTGTTCTCAGGCAGCTAGCCCTTCCCACTCCAGAGCTAGAGTAAGACTCCTCCGGTTTCTGGCCCACAGCCCTTTTATCAGGGTCAGCTGGACCCTGATTGGGCTGGCCACAGCTGTGGCTGCTTCCCCAATCAGCCTAGCTGTTCCCAGCCACAGCCCTCTCCAGGGCTGCTTTAACCCCTTCAGGGCCGGAGCGGGGTGACCACCCCGCTACAGCGGGGCATTGTGGGACAGCTTCTGAAAGGCAGCAATAGTCAATGTAAGCAACATAGTGCCTAAACTGACACTGCGTTGCCCTAACTACATCAACCTAAGCACTATGCCTCTCACGGAGATGGATTATTAGGTCGGTGTAGTGGGCAAGTTACATCGGTGGGACCTACATTTTAATGTAGACGCTTACAGAGTTAGGTTGATGTAAGTTACCTTATGTTGACCTAATTCTGTAGTGTAGACCAGACCTTAGATTTCACCAACCTAGTAACAAATATTAACTCCTAGATCACTATAACAGTCTTACCTTGGAGTTACAGACAGTACCCTTACATTCTCCAGCCTATTTTGCCATCCAGGCAAGCTGGACTTAGTGATACACGGCCACTTGAACACACACAAAATATTCAGGTTGTTCTCCATCTCAAGAGACCAGTCACTTACCCCAGATCAATTTGTACCTAACTCTCACACCAAAGGGAACACCTGTAGCCAATCCTGTAATAATAAACTAACAAAAGGTTTATTAACTAGGAAAAGAAAATGAGTTATTTACAGATTAAAGTAAGCAAGCCTACACACAGATGAGTTTCAGGCTTGGTCTACACTAGCAACTTATGTTGGTATAATTAAGTCTCTCGGGGTGTGGATTTTCCACACCCCGGAGCAATGCTGTTATATCGACCTATAGTGCGGGGTAGACAGCACTGTGTTGACAGGAGGGCTTCTTCCGTTGACATAGCTACTACAACTCAGGGAGGTGAATTCCCTAGACCAACAGGAGAAGTCCTCCCTCGGTGTAGGTAGTGTCTTCACTGAAGTGCCACAGTGGCACACCTGCATCAGTGCAGCTGCATTGCTGCAGCTTTTTAAGCGTAGACAAGCCCTATGTCTGATTCAAAAAGATGACAGATGTAGTAATCTGTCAGCACTGAATGTCTTTTTAGGGCTTAACGCCCTGTGGGTCTCCTCTTTTTGTTTCTTAACTCCAGCCCTTGTGAGAGTCCCAACAGCAAAGAGATGAAAAATCTTCATGTCAGCTATTTTTGTTTCCCTCGTCCAGCATTCAAAGCCCTGGTCTACACTGGTTGGGGGGCAGGGGGCGGGTGAATAACGTAGCTGAAGTCGACGTACTTAGATCTACTTACTGTGGTGTCTTCACCACAGTGAGTCGACTGCTGCCGCTCCCCCGTCGACTCTGCCTGCTCCTTTCGTGGCGGTGGAGTACAGGAGTCGACGTGACAGGAGACTAGACGCAATAAATGGACCCCCGCTGGATCAATCGCTGCCCGCCGATCCGGCGGGTAGTGTAGACATCCCCAAACTGATGAAACAAGGCCTTCTGCACATACTTCTCTATGGGTGGTTGGGGCAAATAAAGCTTTTGTCCTACAATAACCCAATTAATTTTTATGGTCCTTTTGGATGGACAGGGGAATTCACCCTTACTTCAGAATTGGGTCCATAATCTAAGATTTCATTGACAATACTCTTATGCTTCTAGTTCCTGTGGTTGTGAAGAAAACCTGAAAAACATGATCCAAATGGAAACTTTTCTTCCAAACAGCCTGAACCAATAGCTCATATTAGTTTCAATGGAGTGTTAACACTGAATGTAGGAACTGCCATATTGGATCAGACCAGTGATCATCCAGTTCAATATCATGTCATCAACAGTGGCAAGTAGCAACTTCCTCTGAAGCAGTTGGAAGAGACTCTGCAGCAGGCAGTTATGGGATAACCTGTCCCAAGGGAATGTTTCCTCCGGACCCTCAGTAGTTATAGATTGCCTTAGCTGTGAAACAGGAGGGTTTGTACCTTTTCCAATTTTATGTTTTAGTATTTGCTATTAAAATGGGATGTTTTTGCCATCCATATAAGTGTCTAATCCCTTTTTGAATCCTGCTAAACTCTTGGCCACCATGATACCTTGTGGCAAGGAGTTCCTCAGGCCAATCATGTTGTTTGATTTGTATCAGTTTGATCTTTGCTATTTTTCCAATTCATTCAATATCCCCTTGTTCTTGTACAATGAAACAGGGTAGATCACCTATACCAGTGAACTACTGGCCCCTGCAGCCGCTGAATAAAGAAGGTGCAAATTGCCTCTCCTCTGTTCCTACATGGGTGTTGTCAGGGTTCCTTCCCCACTCTGAACTCTGGGGTACAGATGTGGGGACCTGCATGAAAGACCCCCTAAGCTTATTTTTACCAGCTTAGGTTAAAAACTTTCCTAAGGCACAAATTCCGCCTTGTCCTTGAACAGTATGCTGCCACCACCAAATGATTTAGACAAAGAAGCAGGGAAAGGAGCACTTGGAGTCCTATTCCCCCAAGCCCTACATCCCCTTTCCTGGGGAAGGCTTGAGAATAATATCCTCACCAATTAGTACAGGTGAACACAGACCCAAACCCTTGGATCTTAAGAACAATGAAAAATCAATCAGGTTCTTAAAAGAATTTTATTTAAAGAAAAGGTAAAAGAATCACCTCTGTAAAATCAGGATGGTAAATACTTTACAGGGTAATCAGATTCAAAACACAGAGGATTCCCCTCTAGGCAAAACTTTAAAGTTACAAAAAACCAGGATAAACCTCCCTCTAGCAAAGGGAAAATTCACAAGTTGAAAACAAAAGGTAATCTAATGCGCCTTGCCTTATTTACTTACTCTTTTTGTAGTATCAGAGACTTGTACAGGATGGTTTATAGAAGGAGTTTTTTGACCTGATGCTTCTCTGCTTTCCCCAGAAAACACACCAACAAAGTCTCTCCCAAGATTTGAAAGTATCTTCTTTCCCCATTGGTCCTTTTGGTCAGGTGCCAACCAGGTTATTTGAGCTTCTTCACCCCTTACAGGTAAGGAGGAATTCTAGGCTACCCTTAGCTGTATGGTTATGACAGGTGCAAACATCAGTTCAAGAATGAATTGGTCCCTTAGTTCCTAAGCTTAAAAAAAGAAAAGAAAGATGTAACTAGGCACCATATGCTAACAGGGTCAAAAAGGTGAGTAAGAGTCTTGAGTGAAAGGGAATGAGTGGAAAAATCTAAAATCTTTAGTCTTGGAAATGAAACTATAGCTTGACAGCTGTCTCTCCAGTTGTGGATTTGGAATTTATGATAAAATAAAACTCCAGCCCCCCTGAGAGGTGGTAGCTATGTCAGCGGGAGGCAGGTGTAACTTATGTCACTCAAGGGAGTGGCTTATTCACACCTGAGTGACATAACTTATACCAACGTAAGCTGTAGTGTGTACATAGTCTTAGGGCAGCCACTGGGGTGGAGCAGGCTGTGATGGTGTGCTCTGAAAAAAAAGGCAGCCTTTAGGAAGAGAGTCCTGGGAGGGATTTAACTGGGGAATAGACCAGGGGAAGCTAGAAAGGGATGAAAGGTCAAACTCATGTATGACAGAAGTGGGTTTAAGTTTATACCTGTTGGTTTGGGATTTTGTTGGGGGATTCCAAGGGAGGGCCCTGAGAGTCCTGGGCCTGAAGCTAGGGTGAACCTAGAGAGGTTGTTGGGCAGAAGGCCTGAGAAATGCTTGGTAAGAAGAAGTCTGGTGCAGTGAACCTTGGCTGCCTATCCTAGGGTCCCTGGACTGTAACCTGGTATGGTGGGATGGCCTGGGTTCCCTTACCAGCCACTGGTAAAGTGGCATGAGGCCCTGAGAAGGAGACAAAGATGGTGGAGAGACCTGAGAGAAGTGTGCAACGAGAACAGGGCCCAGAGTTAGGGCTGAAGAACTTTTTGTAAGGACTATCTTACAAACAGTATCTATTTGCTGGACTCTTGTTATCCTGAGGAGTGGACTAAATTGTGACTTGGTGGGAAGGCTGAGTTATGAGAAGAGAGACCACTGCAGGGCCAGAGTGACCATTGGCAGGGAGTGTTAAAGAGCAGAGAGCCTGCCATGCTCAGCCTTGAAGAGGCACTCTAGCCTGGTCTTCTACAGATCCTTAGAGAGGATGGGGGCCATAGTGGTGGGCAGGCTTATTTAAAAAACAGTACTTGGACATTTTATTTGTAATGTTGATGACTGTGCAGAGATTAGTAAAAGCAGCTTCATATCTCTTCTGCATCAGAGGAGGCTGTTGATGTCTCAAAAGAATCCCCTCTCATTTAATATAAATTGAGTAAGTTACATGAAGCAGTGCTCAAAGAATAAAATCACTGATTATCATTCAGGCTTGAGGAGAACGGTTAATCTTAGGGAGAAATCAGTTCAAATCAAAAACAGTTATGCAGGCTGCCTCCAAAAAGCTAAGGCTGGCTATGGCGGAGGAGGCTAGTTCCAGAGCAGTGGGCAGTAGATGAGTTTGTTGGCAGCAGAGGAGAAGGCAGGGAGCAGGAGAGGAAGTGCTGAGGCACAAAGCCTCTGTGAAAGGAATACACAGATCTCTACAGGACCTGTGGATTTCAACTGCTGACTGTCCTGGACATTCCATTTGTAGTGGGATGGGGGTGGGGGACTAAAGCCTTTCTCTTGGATGGAACAAAACAGAGGAAAACTACAAGTCAGGTGGATTGTCTAGAATTTTTAATCTCCTCTGCATGGTCATCCCACGCCCCCTTAGTATGTGATCGGGGCTGTGGCTAGGAGAGTTAATTCTGATATTACTAGAATTTTGTAATTATTATTTTGAACACAAAGTCTTGGAATTCTGGGTTGATTTTAAAAAATCAACTGTTTGGGTGTGAGGAAATATAACACTTTCCTGAAAAATTTTCTAAAAGAAATCAAAAGCCTCACTTCTCTCCTTTCCTCACACCATCTGTACAAAAATTTTTGAGACTGTCTTTTGTGAACAATCTCTTCACTCTACGGATTGCATTCACCTGGCCTACTGATGAGTTTATGCACATGGGTAGGAGTGGGATGAATGGTAGTGAATCAGAGCCAACAAATAGCAGCTTTTGTCTCATCCTGGCTTATGTAGTTTGTGGGGGGAGGAACTGCCAGAAAACTCACCTCCTGCATTAGTTTAGGCTAGGCAGAAGCTCTGATTACAGCCTCAAACCTGCAGTGCTTGTAAACCAATGACCTTCTGTGATTCTATCCAGTTTATAAGCTCTGCAGAAATCCTTGCCCTAGTAGCTCTCCCAGGCCTGAGGAGAAAAGTGTGTTTTGCCAAACAGTTAGAGACCAGATTGTGCTGTGCCCTTATGTGAGAGCCCAAGCAGTGAGAGGAGGGTGGTAAGCATGGTGCCGCAGGCAACTCCCATTGCACACGAGGGGTGCTGGGAAGCATGAAGCCTGCCAGTCACAATGCCCTCCAGACCTCTCTGGGGCACCACACTGCCCCAACATGGATCCATACCCTAGCAGTACAACCTAGCCCTAAATTATTAAGTGGGCTGTAATAATTCTCTTACCACCCGACATGCTTGGTGAAGTTGAACATAGGCTATGTAGTAGTAGTATGGAGGTTAAAACTGAGCCAAACCTTGTAAAACCCTGCTTGGCTTGATAATCACATGGGGGGCGGGCGGGAGAGAAACCCAGACGCTTTCCAGAGCTCAAGAGCCAGATTTGCAGTGAAATAGCAAAAAGCTGGAAGAGCAGTGTGGGTCCTGCTGTGCAAATTAGCAAGACAAAAAGAAGGAAAGTCTACAAGAAAAAAAGAATCTGCTGGGAAGATTGTTACAAATTCAGATTACTAAATTATAGGTTCTTAAAATGCTTTCTCCCCTAATTACACTAGCCCTAGGGGCCCAGAAAATGTAATCATCACCCAGTTAGTGTACAAGATGATGTTCACTATTCCCTTAGCTATTATTTCTATTTTAAATCCTGTTTGGATATTTGGAATTCTTTTCTACTATGTAACAGCTGTTTTAGTACTGGTCTCCCATTTCGTTGGATAAATCATCATGCTAATGTCCCAAGGACAAGCTATTCACTTTGATGTAACTACCATTCACTTTTTAAAAAAGGCTTTCATATTAGGGAGTTTTCATGTGCTGTAGTCAACAGTCACCATCTCCATAACTTTCATAGCCCCACCTCTCCCATTTTCTAATGATCAAAGATATTGCTAATTGTAATGATTAATAATTAAAATCGGTAATACATGTATGTACTGTAGTACCTTTCATACCAAAGAATTCCGAAGTGCTTCTATATATACACAGCACTACCGAAATGTGCCACATCTGGGTCAGAGGGCTACAGCGAGGCAGAAAGCAATGTGGGTAGAAGTTCAGGTCAAAGACAGTCAGGCAAATTACTATTGTTAATACAGATAAGGGCTTCTTCTCTGAGGACCCAAACTTGCACCATTGAGTTCAATGAGAGCAGGCTTGGGCCCTCCCCTCCGCTTAATCCTGCAATGAAAATATAGTGCTAAATTCTACCCATCAGTTACACTAGGTGTTATGGGGCACATTCACTGCTAGAGCACCCTCTCAAGTCAGGGCACAGTACTGCAGGGATTCCCTCACTCTAGCCCATCTTATCCAGCCTCATTTCTTACCCCTCTGCAGCTTCTGTGGCCTATCGCTCTAGCCAGACCACCTCTTGGTCCAGGAAAGTAGACAGCAACCAAGGGGTGCTGTGATAGTCTGTGAGGAGCAGCAACAGAACCTAGCACAAACAGCTGGATCCCTGAAGAGAGGTAAGTGGCCTGGAGGCAAAGGAGTGACTCAACCCAAACACCCCATTTTTTCTGCCCTCATCTCAGCAAGAAATGTGAGCCAGCCCGCAACGCCAAAACATCCCGTTTGGGTTACAGGAGGGTCAGGGGTTGAGTTCTCCACTGAGGCATAGCTTGTTCATTCACTCCTCACCGTTTGGAGGTAGAGCGAAGAGCAGGGCTTGAAATTTTCCTGCGCATCTACCTGCTATTAGCCTGGGTGGATCGTTTAAGCAGCTAGATTTTTTTTAAAAACAAGCATCACACAATATTATCAACATAGTTTTTAATCAACACTGATTTTATTCTGTACATATTCTACATGATATACTCCCTTTATATTGCTATCAGTCTCAACCCTTCTGTTTGTAAAGTGGGCCCAGTTGTATAGCTGAAGGACAGATGGGCATTGAGAAACCAGTGTTAATATTTCAGGTTGAGGACAGTAGCCTTTGTGACCAGAGTCCCAGAGGGGCCACACTGAGACTGCTCATTAAGGGCAAACTGCAAAGAATGGGGCAGACAATCTCCCAAACTGGTGGCTATTCTAATACTTAGATTCACCAAGATAGCAGCAAAACAGATTCTACAATACTTTACTGGTTACCCAGAAGCCAGAAATACAGATCCCTTAAAACTGTACAGAGTAGAATCTTAATATATTGAAACCAGTCCTTTAGATAAAACTTTAGACAAAGACCTCATCTGTTAGTTTTAAATTTCAGACCCCTGGTACATTTTGAAAAGATTCTGAAATAAACCAGTATCCCAGTCAATATTTCCTCTCCCAGTGAACAGGTTCTAATGTCCAATCCAAGGCTGTGAGCTGTAGCTGAGTAATAATGGCCATGCTATTTGTCTAAATATTTGTTGTCATTCTGCCATCTATCTCTCTGCTTTGTAGAGCACTGTGAGATGCTTGAAAAGTACATTATAATATCAAACTCTATTCTATCTCTTCCTCTGATGACTGATCTTATTGAAAGTTATAAGACTCGCTGAAGTCTAAGGTAAGTTCCCCAAGGCCCATTGCAAACATTTCTAATCTAGAGACGAGAGCTGGAATTTTTTGCACAGATGCTCAAATCCATGTGAACTTAGTCTAGTGCCAAGGGTCATATGGCTGAACCATAACACACAGAAGTCTCATTGGCAAACATGGACTGAAGCTGTTCACAAAACATCAGAAGAGAGTCACCAGCAGGCACTCTGACAAAGAACATAGTAGTTCATAGACTAGAATATCAGGGCTGGAAGAAGGAGGTCATCTAGTCAAACCCTCTGCTCAAAGCAGGACCAATCCCCAACTAAAACATCCCAGCCAGGGCTTTGTCAAGCCTGAACTTAAAAACCTCTATGGAGGGAGATTCCACCACCTCCCTAGGTAACCCCATTCCAGTGCTTCACCACCCTCCTAGTGAACATTTTTTTCCTAATATCCAACCTAAACCTCCCCCACTGCAACTTGAGACCATTGCTCCTTGTTCTGTCATCTGCTACCACTGAGAACAGTCTAGATCCTTCCTCTTTGGAAACCCCTTTCAGGTAGTTGAAATCAGCTATCAAATCCCCCCTCATTCTTCTCTTCTGCAGACTAAAAATCCCAGTTCCCTCAGCCTCTCCTCATAAATCATGTTCTCCACCCCCCTAATTATTTTTGTTGCCCTCCACTGGACTCTTTCCAATTTTTCCACATCCTTCTTGTCGTGTGGGGCCCAAAACTGGACACAGTACTCCAGATGAGGCCTCACCAATGCCGAATAGAGGGGAATGATCACATCCCTCGATCTGCTGGCAATGTTCCTACTTATACAGCCCAAAATGCCGTTAGCCTTCTTGGCAACAAGGGCACACTGTTGACTCATATCCAGCTTCTCATCCACAGTAACCCCTTGGTCCTTTTCTGCAGAACGGCTGCCTACCCACTCAGCCCCTAGTCTGTAGCAGTGCATGGGATTCTTCCGTCCTAAGTGCAGGACTCTGTACTTGTCCTTGGTGAACCTCATCAAATTTCTTTTGGCCCAATCCTCTAATTTGTCTAGGTCCCTCTGTATCCTATTCCTATCCTCCAGCGTATGTACCTCTCCTCCCAGTTTAGTGTCATCTGAAAACTTGCTGAGGGTGCAATCCACGCCATCCTCCACATCATTAATGAAGATATTGAATAAAACCAGCCCCAGGGCTGACCCTTGGGGCACTCCGCTTGATACCGGCTGCCAACTAGACATGGAGCCATTGATCACTACCCATTGAGCCTGATGATCTAGCCAGCTTTCTATCCACCTTATAGTCCATTCATCCAGCCCATACTTCTTTAACTTGCTGGCAAGAATACTGTGGGAGACTGTAACAAAAGCTTTGCTAAAGTCAAGGCATAACACATCCACTGCTTTCCCCTCATCCACAGAGCCAGTTATCTCATCATAGAAGGCAATTAGGTTAGTCAGGTATGACTTGCCCTTGGTGAATCCATGCCGACTGTTCCTGATCTTTCCTCTCCTCTAAGTGCTTCAGAATTGATTCCTTGAGGACCTGCTCCATGATTTTTCCAGGGACTGAGGTGAGGCTGACTGGCCTGTAGTTCCCCGGATCCTCCTCCTTCCCTTTTTTAAAGATGGGCACTACATTAGCCTTTTTCCAGTCATCCGGGACCTCCCTGATAGCCATGAGTTTTCAAAGATAATGGCCAATGGCTCTGCAATCACATCCGCCAACTTCTTTAGCACGCTTGAATGCAGTGCATCTGGCCCCATGGACTTGTGCTCATCCAGCTTTTCTAAACAGTCCTGAACCACTTCTTTCTCCACAGAGGGATGGTCACCTCCTCCCCATACTGTGCTGCTCAGTGAAGTAGTCTGGGAGCCGACCTTGTTCATGATGACAGAGGCAAAAAAAGCATTGAATACATTAGCTTTTTCCACATCCTCTGTCACTTGGTTGCCTCCCTCATTCAGTAAGGGGCCCATACTTTCCTTGACCTTCTTCTTGTTGTTAACATACCTGAAGAAACCCTTCTTGTTACTCTTACATCCCTTGCTAGCTGCAACTCCAAGTGTGATTTGGCCTTCCTGATTTCACTCCTGCATGCCTGAGCAATATTTTTATACTCCTCCCTGGTCATTTGTCCAATCTTCCACTTCTTGTTGTAACAGAACTTATTTCTCTGGTGGGCCTTGGGATCAGATCCCTTTTCTTCTACATTCCTGTGTTTTCTTTTCCCTTCTCTGACTGCTCTCAATGGTGTGGGACCCATCTATATGACAAAAACAAGTTTGAAGGTGACTCCAGTACAACACAGTTGTTCCCCGACCCAGATACAGCTTTTTAATTTGTAGCATGCCCAAGAACTAACTGAATCATATAACTAGAATTCAGTTAAATCCCACATCTACATTACAAATCTTGTGTGTTTTTACTGGGTCAAAGGACAAATATGTTGTAATCTAGTCTCCTGACTTCAATGTTTTTGTATTGTAGTTGAATCCTTAAGAGACCTCCATTGCAAGCAAGCCTGCTCCAGCCCCTTGTTCCTGCTCTGTCTCCAGCTTCATCCCCAACCTGCTGTTGTATAGTCTCAACCCTACTTCTTCTTTGCTGCAAAAATTCTTTCCCTACACCTACCTATGGCTGGGGCTCTTTAGTGAGGAGGCGTGACCTCCCTCTGAGATTGACAGGAAGGGACCATAACCTGCCACTTGCTCGGCAGAGCTAGGAAGGCCAAGCCCCACCTGCTGGAAACGGAGGAGCAGTACAAGAAGAGGAAGTATAAAAAGTCGGCTGGCAGCTCAGATGGACTGGAGCTGCCAAGAGAGACAGATGCATCCTGATGGAGCCTGAAGAGGACCCTGGCCATACTGAGGACTGGCGAGCACTCCCAGGACCACCAGAGACACCAAGGAGCTGCTGGGACTGCCTCCTGAGGACTGGCCAGAGCTCCCAGAGCCATTGGCCGACTGAGACCCAGACGAGCTGCTGGGGCTGCTGTTGGCCACCTACCCTGGGGAGACGGAGGACAACAACGTAGAGGTACCAAACCCCAGGGATGTAGGAAGTAGTCCAGGGAAATTAGACAACAGTCTGATTGACTGTTGGCCTGATACAAGGTCAATGTGTTGTGGGCATATCTCCACTGACCCAGTGGCGGAACACTTTGCCACTGTTAGGGCTCTGGGCTAGGGCATGGTGGAGTCAGGTGGGCCTGCGTCTCCCTAGCCCCTGCAGTGGCAGTCTCCCCACCTTAGGCCAGGAGGCCTGTGTTAGTGTACCTTCCGCTGAGCCATGACACTAGACTGTGCTAGTGCTCACCCCTGCCTGAGCCCCACAGACTGTTTTGATGCGCACCCCCTGCCTCTGGGCCTGGGGCTTCCAGAGGTTGTTGCTCTGCCCTAGTTGCAGGCCAGAGCCCTATAGAATATTTGCTACCCCGCCCTGACTGAGCTTTATCGCTCTGCCTGGCCTGAGGGCCTGAACACTAGGAGCAGCTAATTCTCCTTTTTAGATCACCCTCACAGGTGTGCCAGTGAGGAGGCGTGGCCTCCCTCAGAGATTGACAGGGAGGGATGGCCATGCACTCTTACAGGCTCCAACAGAACTTGGCTTGTGATCTGAATTCTGCGGAGGGCAGAAGAGACTGATGAGAATGGGGCTGAAATGCATGTTAAAAGGGATGGAGTGCAAACATAAGAGAGAAGAGGAACAAGAAGCGTATGTACACACACAGAACTACAGTACAAAAAAACAAACCCCGGATCAAATTAGGTGTATATTTGATTAGTAAGTTTTTGTTCTCCTTTTGTCTTTGGAGGGGAGGAGGTATGGCCCTTCACTCCATGCCTGGCAGACTTTTTGGTCGTTGGGCCAGACTTATCTCATTATATACAAATTTGTACAGAATGGCCAAGGTGTGCTTAGAAATACAACATGGTTGAAATGAACCACATTGCACCAAAGTATATCAAAAGTTGCCAGTATTTTCTGGTGGAGCAGACACCCTGCCGCACCATGTCGGGTTTGCTTGACCACTTTCAGATGGTAGCAGCCTCCAGCGCCCCATTTGTATGAGAGATCCTAATGACAACAATTCCTCATTACAATAGACACGAAGGGCCAAATCTTTTGACCAAAATAAGTGCCCTGGAAGGTGCTGATTTCAGTGAAACCAGTGTTAGGTTAGGGCAGAATGTGGGGAGTCAGCACCTGCCCATGGTGGAGCTATGCCACCTGGGGGTCCTTCCACTTTAGGATGCATGGGAGTGGTATCAGGACCATAGGGACTAGCTTTCTTGCATGTAGCATCTTGATGGGTGTAAGAGGACCATCATCCCAGTCTTTTTATTGTGATGTCTCACAATGGCCCAATTAGTTTTGATAGTCCTTCTTGATGGGTGGGGGGAACCACTCTTTCTGCCTGGATTCTGAAGTTCAGAGCAGGCATTTTTACAGTTATAAAGCAAAACTTACATATTGCCTTAGCATCGGATCCAGACATTACAAATAAGATTAATGCATGCAGCAACTGAGAAGCATTTTATCGAGTCAAAACACTAAACGCATAGTTACAAATCTAACACCTATCTTGAACAATACTAACGTACTGGTCTGGTTCAAGCTATGAATGTCTCCAGCTATGACTCCTACAGCCTTGGCAAGACCTGGCACCTGGTCTACAAGTGTCACACGTGTTTGAAAAATTCATGTAGAACAGAGGGGTTTGGTGTTTAAAATCCTGTGTTGGCCCTCAAAATGTTGGGCATGCTTAGAAGCTGTGAGACCTAGCTATTTAAACAGCTTATTTTTCACTTTTGTGGGCCTCTTTCTCGGTAGTAGCTTGGGGGGAAAAATCATTCCACTTTTCTTTCTTGTTTGGAAACTTGGAGATATTTCTTCTCAAGGGGAAAGCATTTTTCCAAGAAAATAAACAACAGTGTGCTTGCCCCTGTTCTTGGATTGGCGTCTTGACAGAAAAATATCACAATCATGGTCTAGAAGAATGTTTCACATTGGCATTTTTTAATGTGCTCTTTACATATTTATTAATTTTTATTCCCACCTCTGCCCCAGTTTCAAAGCGAACACAGTGCTCCTGAAAGATGCCAGATTGTTTATCAGCCAGGTAGAGCATGGGCAACACACTGTCCCATTAACTTGCTTAACCCCTCTCCTGGATATTGTGAGTAGGATCTTACTCATTCCAGTCATAGCTCAGACATCTGTTTTTAAGCTAAGCTCTATTTGCTTAATTGTTACTTCACCTTTTCAGTTCCTACCTTGTCCCTGTTTTTCTGATGTGCCCTCTCCAACACCCTAGATTATCATTTCTCTAGGGCAGGGACTATCTTCCTTGTAATTTGTCTGTACACTGCTTAACACAATAGGACCCTGACCTGATGAGGGTTCCTAGGTGTAAGCATAAAATAAATAATGCTAATAATGGCTGAAAGGGCTACCAGTAACACTATAAGCAGCTCTAGCTGAAAATTTCCCACTGAAACAGCTTGACTAAAAACTGGGTTATAAACAATTTTATTTTATTTCTTTTTTTGCAAAAAATGTCTGGTTTCCATGTGTAGCGGTGCATGCATACCCCGTCTCCTGTCGGGGTGGATAGTAGGTGTGCTAACACTGCGGTTACTGTCTACCAGACGGACTTGGGCCTCACCACAATGAGATCCAAGGATCAGAGTCAAATCAGTGTACCTTGGGTTCTGGGCTGCGTGGCCTAATGCCCGGAATCAATACCACAGCCCTTGCATGCAGGGCAGCGTGGCCTAGAGGCCAGTGTCACTATAGCAGCCCTCAGGTACAGGGCAGTGTGGCCTCGAATGCAGGACTGTGTAGCCTAGTGGCCAGATCCAGGGAGCCACCAACAGAAGGAGTGGTGGCCTGGGTTGTGGGACTCAGGGACACCCGACTCCACTGAGTCCCAACCCAGGGCTCTAACAGTGTCAGAGTGATCTGCCAATGGATAAAGTGGGGAATCCAACTACAACACACTGACCTTACAAGGGTGAGAGATACCATTCACTCACCCTTGCTGGGTGACTTCCTACCGGCTTCCTGAAACAGCAGTCTATAAGGCATTGGGGTCTCTGGGCTCTTCGGCACAGGTAACTCCCCTGGGACTCCGATGGCAACAGATCTCCGGTCCAGGTCTCGGGATCTCTGGCTCCCGCAGACAAGGGTTCTAATGGATCCAGGGCTGGAGCCTCCACCAAGTGTCCTTCTTTCTTGGCATTCTGCCCAGACTGAGCTGGGCTGCTCTCCTTTATACTAGTGGAGCAGCTGGAGCATGCTCAGTACGGTCTGAGGGATGGGACTTCCTCCGTCCATAATGTGGGATTAACTCTTCTCTGCCCAGCGTGGGGTATGCACAACCCATCACACCATATTAAAAAATAAAACATCTGAACACTTTTCAGTCTGCAAACCAAAAAATTATTTGGAAATGCTGCCACAAGGTCTGCTGGGAATTGTAGTTTGGGTGACTTATGCCCTCATTCTCCTCTTTGGGCTGATCTCCCCAGCCAGACTACATTTCCCATAACACACCACAGCCAGGGATTCCCATGGTGCATCGCAATGGTTCACCAAAAGGGGAAACCATGGTGCATCATATGAGATGTAGTCCAGCTAGAGAGCCTAGCCCATAGGAACAGGGACATGAAGCATGTAAACTATAACTCCCATGAAGCACCAAGGCAGCATTTCTGAATAGAAATGTTTGGTTTTCAGCTGGAAATTTCTGGTTTGCAATTTTGTTGTTGATGAAAATGACTTTTTAAAGTTCTCATCAAAATCTTCTGCAGAGTAAAAACCATTTCCCAACCAGGGTGGCTGCGACTACCCTCCACATCTAGGATAACCAGCAGGTTGGTAAAAGGTGTTAGATGTGTCCAGCTCTGTGCCAATTGTAATTTGCTTCAACAAAGTGAAGAAAATACTTCACATGCTTTTGGCTCTCCTGGTAAGAGGGGAAAGCAAAGTGGGGAAGGAAACAAGCTGAAGAAATCTGTCTATTTTTTTTATAAAACATAAATCACTATAGTATCTCGATACCAATGGGGTCTAAAATGGGATGAGGCATCAACCCAGAAAAGTCTATTTCTGTCTACATCTTCCCTAGGTCCTGTAAATCCTGGCTGCAGCCCTGTCTGGAGAGAGCCAACTTAAGGGCTGAGATGGTGGTTCAGTGTCTGTGCCCTTTCCATTCTTGGTCTCACTGATGCAATTGAAACAAGGTGCCAGCTAGTACCAACTGTGGTAGGAGGGGAGTTTATTGGCTCATTTAGACTATGAGCCCCTTTTCACAACACTTTTCACATATGGAGCCAAACAGCTGTCAGCTTTTCAATTCCTATCAGGCTGGACCAGATTCAAAGCAGTGACCTCGAGCTGTTCAGCTCCATAACCCATTCTAAATCCACAGCTGATCTCCAGTCATAATATATTAATGAACCTGACAAGTTATATTGGCATAATAATTTCTTTGTTTTTCTGAGTTTTTTATACGAAAAAAAAGCATGTTTGGGAAAAGCATGAGATCTTAGCCTTCAAACTTTATTAGAGTTTGAATGCTCCTGATATTTGTTAAATTTTTGGCAAGCTATTTTAGTTCTTGCTAGAGTAAATAAAAGCCATTTGGACACTGCCATTTACTCAACTCTTTACAGATGAATTGTTTTGTTAGTTCTGTCCAATTAATTCTCCTTTCTTTAATTCCTCTTGCAGAACCAAATCAAGCAAATCTGGCTTTAATCCTACATGTCAAGGAACTTAAATTGAAACTTGCTGCTACTCTTTCTGTTATCATCTCCCAAGCACAAAGAAGGGCTGCAAATTACAGTATGTTCCCATGGAAAGAAAATAAAAGCTTGTCGTAATGGGCTCTTTCATCTGTTCAGAAACATTTATAAAAGCACAGACAAAATGTTTGTAAAATGAAGTTTAGGAATGGCCAGACTGCCATCAAGTGACAGGGCTATTATTGGAATACTGTATTACTACAAACTTCAATCCATTCCTTTTTATGATACATGGTATTCTTTCTTAAAGGCACTCAACATTTGGATTATCTAACCCTAACACGTACTGTTAGGACTCACATTAATGGAATTCTAGAAAAGAAATGGACACTTTGAGATTACTTGGATCTTAAGTGTATCTCAGGGTATAAATGGGTTCCAATACTGATGATTCATTGTGATGCAGGAGGGCTTGCTTGCTCACATGAAGAACTGATTGCCACATTTCAAACCAGAAGGAATTATTTTCTCTGTCATATATTGTGAGAAACGTTAGTGGTGTTGTTATATTTGCCTTCTTTTGGAACACTGAAGAGGGACCATTTATTAGGATAAGATGAGCTTATCCCAAATGACTAATTTCCTGCAATTGCAGGGGAGCATGGGGATTGGTAGATACCAATCCTTCTCATCTCTTTCTAGGCCTCCTTTTTAACAGACCATAATTTTTAAAAAATAATCTAGTAGGGAGGATCCACTGTATTTGAAATATGGCATTTTTTACAAAGTGATCATTTAATCACTGACAGCTAAATTCTATGTTTGGTAAATGAAGGCAGTTCCAATTGATTCTAACCAGATGTTTTTGACCGTGAGAAGATTAGAATATTACCTGTCCTCGAGTTGCATGTATGCGAGTGTTACATAGGCTGGAAACAACCAAGGATTTCTGAGTTGCTGCCAGCCTGTCTAATACTTTCACAAATCCTATGTAACCTATAAGAAACAAATTTTATGACTTATTATAGCCAGAGGTCTTTGTTCCCTGCCACATGATTGTGCTTATACTTGTATATGTTTTCCTATCTCAGTATTTGTTTGTAGTTTGGGGAAAACATGCATATTTTAAATACCAGAATAGCTATTTTTGTGAGGCCCATAAAAAACAATGTTTCATATTCCTTCTGCCAGAGCTGCAAACTATTCTCAGGGCTATTGTGACATCATAGCAAATGAACAAGCAAAGATATCTGAGCGTCATACGGTGCTGCATACAGGATGTATAATTTGAATTTTTAAACAAGAAAAAGTAAAGTTCAGCCCCACTTATAACACATGGAGAAAGAAATGTTTGACTAATAGAAAAGCACACTATTGGTAGAAGAAAAGCTTTTCTCTGTAGGCTAAATACTGTTGTCTTTATGATGGCTATTGAAAACAAGTAATGTTTAACCTGGACTGAACTCCATGGGTCTGATTTTTCAGAGATGGTGGTGGATTCACCTTAACTTCAGCTGGAGTTTGGAATGTCCAGCACCTTTGAAAATCGGGCTCTGTATTTTTTGAGGATTTTGTTATTATAAATAAGAGCATTTTAAAAAAAGTCCTTTTAAAAATTACATTTAGCTGCACGTTAATAAGAACACTATCAGCATCCATTTTGGAAGCTCATTATCATGCACAGCTTGACTAAAGGCTAATACATGCAAACAAAGAATTAATGTTTTCCACAGTGTGACATTACACCCCATATTCCTCATAGAAATATTGTATATGAATATGGCATAACTAAGATATACTTTATGCAAGATGGCTCATGTAAGGTATCATTAGAAAAGTTATAATCTACTGAATGTGATTATCCAGTTTATATGCATGTATCATCATAAAGTTAGGAATATTGACCACGTATCTGTATTTCAAATGTGCTACTTTGGGCGACACCCACAACTAGCCATTCAGGTACATCAATGAAAAAGTCGGACAGGGCTGATGGCCCATCAGCAAAGACAATGGACTGTGAAAGAGCTTAGTCTTCCTGTGGACCCTCCAAACAGCGTGCAAGTAATGGCTGCTATGACCCTACCGAGACATGTGACTGAGCCACCTGTTACTGGACACCCACCCCTTCCTCCCCTCGAATGCCAGTGGTTTTTCCACTGGAAGACAAAGCAGTCCCACCATACACAAAAGCTATTTTAGGCAGGGGAATGACATCATCGTGGTTCTTCTCTGCCTCCCCACCCAAAGAGACACTAGAAAACACCTGGAAGCAAGAACTGAACTCGGGGGAGAAGAGTTGAGCCCAGGATGGAAGGGTGTCTAGCCTGTTAGTCATAATACCTGAAGTTTCAAGCTGCAGGTCAATGCAGCTGGCTTTCAAGAATCTCTGTAATCTGCCTGAAAAAACTTTTAGGGTGAGAAATTACTATTTGTAGCCAATTTCTTTAGTGAATCAAACTTAGTTCGCGTTTTGCGTGGTTTTTTTTTTTTGCTTAGTAATCTGCTTTGTTCGGTTTGCTATCCCTTTAACTACTTAAAATCTGTCTTTTATAGTTGTTAAAATTTTATTATTGTTTATTATTTATTTGTTTATCTCTCTTCACATTGAGGTAAAGGGTAAATTTTTATGAGCTTGCACTGTGCAGATTTTTCTATACAGCGCAAGACAATATACCTTTGGGTCTGTACTCCAAGGGAGGTGGGTGCCTGAGTGCTGGGGCAAGCCCTTAAACTGAGTCTTCCCAGAGCTGATCTCAGTGTCTGTGTCTTTCTGCAGCTGGATATGGCCCTACCTGTGCGTGCGCTAGAGGAGGCTTAAGAGCCTGGTTTCGCAAGACAGGTTAAACAGGACCCATGCTGGCAGAACAGGCGGGCTTAGTGGTATCTCAACACATCAGGTGGCACGTTGAAGGGGGGCAACCTGTCACACACAGATCAATACACATAAAATGTTTTAAGAGTACTTCTAGTATGGTACATAGCAGAAGCTTGAAATCAATACTCAGCTAGTTCTCCTAAAAGGAGATCCAGGGCTTTGAGATGTATGGTATATTACACTTGGAGAACCTTCACTTTCCAGGGCAGTCCTGAAGCATTCAAAGCAAAGATGTATTTACATTAAGGGGAGTGTGCATAGGCTGAGTCCCTAAACCATACTTCACAAAGCACACAGATCCTGAGTTAGGGTCCAAACTCATTCCCAGTTTGATGTTATTAGTAAATTAAATTATCACAAAAGAACCTGCTACTCTACATTTCACTGTTTATGGGATTGCTCGCCTTTGTCCTAGATCCCTTTACCTAAGGGGAGGCTCCTAACCCCTTTATATCCTGGCAAGAGCTAACTAGATTCACCTGTCAACCTGTCAGTACTAATTACCATAAATCTTAATGCAGGGTTTAGCACATGCCCGGAGGGTGATTTAGCGGGGGAGTCCTTCATTCTCAGACAGGTCTTATGGTCCGCCAGCCTCTTTTAGGAAGATGACCTCAAACAGAGCTGCAGCAATTTAGCTTTGTGAAAAAAGAAAACAAAGCATCCCAGTAGCTCAGCAACCATATAATAGTGCCCAAGCCTGTACAAATCTTCTTTAGCATTTACAAAGCCTACAGAGATGCCAATCTGAAGGATGAAAAAGGATGTGAATAGGCAACCAGCTTCTGGAATAATATCTACATCAGCATACATATTAACAAGTTCTCACTTATTACATAATACCCAGTTCTACTGCTATTAAATATTAGAGAATTGAAAAATACATGTTTCCTGCTAAAGTATCAATACCAAGGCTCTTATAAATCACACTATATTTTTAATTATTTACAGTCTGTCATAAATATAAAGGGAAGGGTAAACCCCTTTGAAATCCCTCCTGGCCAGGGGAAAGCTCCTCTCACCTGTAAAGGGTTAAGAAGCTAAAGGTAACCTCGCTGGCACCTGACCAAAATGACCACTGAGGAGACAAGATACTTTCAAAAGCTGGGAGGAGGGAGAGAAACAAAGGGTCTGTGTCTGTCTGTAGTCGTCTTGGCCAGGGACAAAACAGGAATGGAGTCTTAGAACTTTTAGTAAGTAATCTAGCTAGGTATGTGTTAGATTATGATTTCTTTAAATGGCTGAGAAAAGAATTGTGCTGAATAGAATAACTATTTCTGTCTGTGTATCTTTTTTGTAACTTAAGGTTTTGCCTAGAGGGGTTCTCTATGTTTTTGAATCTAATTACCCTGTAAGATATCTACCATCCTGATTTTACAGGGGGGATTTCTTTATTTCTATTTACTTCTATTTTTTATTAAAAGTCTTCTTGTAAAACACTGAATGCTTTTTCATTGTTCTCAGATCCAAGGGTTTGGGTCTGTGGTCACCTATGCAAATTGGTGAGGCTTTTTATCCAACATTTCCCAGGAAAGGGGGGGTGCAAGTGTTGGGAGGATTGTTCAGTGTTCTTAAGATCCAAGGGTCTGGGTCTGTAGTCACCTAGGCAAATTGGTGAGGCTTTTTACCAAACCTTGTCCAGGAAGTGGGGTGCAAGGTTTTGGGAAGTATTTTGGGGGGAAGGACGCGTCCAAACAGCTCTTCCCCAGTAACCAGTATTAGTTTGGTGGTGGTAGCGGCCAGTCCAAGGTGTAATATTTTGTACCTTGGGGAAGTTTTGACCTAAGCTGGTAAAGATAAGCTTAGGAGGTTTTTCATGCAGGTCCCCACATCTGTACCCTAGAGTTCAGAGTGGGGGAGGAACCGTGACATGGTGGCACAGCGGTGGGATTAACCTGAAATCATTTTGAGATCCAGTTGAGATTTTTTGAACTAGAAATACAGATTTTAAAAAGGAATTTTAGGAAGTCCAGGAAGCAGCTTTGAAACTGAAAGCAGCTTGGTTTCTCTCTGCTTTGTGGCCAAGCAGAGACAAAAGGGGATTATCTTGTGAATTGCAGGTTTTCTTTGCCTGGAGGCAGGGTACTTAACTCCTGCAGGGAAATTCACAGTCTTCCAACCCAGAGGTTTTTTTTTTCTTTTCTTCCTAAAAGTAAATAGGGGGTGTGTGCTCTACCCATTTGCCTGGAGACAAAAGTGGCAGGTTTTTTTTTAGGATTTTGATTTCTTTTTTTTGTTTTACAAGGAGCACAGGTTTGAAAAGAAATTTTTTTTTCTTTGGGCTGGGTAAGCAGGTTTCCAAGTAGTTGGAGGTTTTTTGCTTTAATTTGGGCCCAGAGCAGAGACAAGGGAATTGTCTTTTTCTGTAGGCTGACAATCACTATCAGAGAATAGGTATTCTATTCCAGCACAGCAAAATTTTACAGCCAAGTTTTGTTTGTTTATTTCTAAACCTCGGGTGTAAAGTTATTTAAAAACAGAGAGGTTAGAATGGCCAAATCCTCGGCTCGACTACAGCTGGAATTAGCCAAATTTCAGGCTGAGGAAAAACAAAGGGAACATGAAAAACAGATAGAACTCATGCGGCTGGAGAAGGAGGTACAGGAGGCTGCCCACAAGAGGGAAATGGAGGCAAGGAAGCATGTGGAGGAGATGGAGAGGATAAAGGCCCAGCAGAATATACCAACAAACCCTAGCAATCCTTCTCCAGGTACCACTTCCCATCCCAGAAAGTTCCCCACCTACAAGGCAGGTGATGACACTGAGGCCTTCTTAGAAAACTTCGAAAGGGCCTGCCTTGGGTACAACATCTCTACTGACCAATACATGGTAGAGCTGAGGCCGCAGCTCAGTGGACCCTTAGCTGAGGTGGCAGCTGAAATGCCTAAAGAACATATGAACAAGTATGAACTGTTTAAATCCAAGGCGAGAGTCAGAATGGGGATAACACCCGAGCAGTCTCGTCGGAGGTTCCGAGCCCTAAGGTGGAAACCAGACATGTCATTTACCCGACATGCCTACCACATTGTGAAACATTGGGATGCCTGGATATCAGGAGCAAGTGTTGAATCTCCAGTAAATTTGCCCTTCCTAATGCAAATGGAACAATTCTTAGAGGGTGTTCCTGAGGAAATAGAAAGATACATCCTAGATGGGAAACCCAAAACTGTAATCGAGGCAGGAGAGATTGGAGCCAGATGGGTGGAGGTGGCAGAGAAGAAGAAAACTGGTCGCAGTTGGAGCGGAGACCAGAAGGGACCACCCCAGACCACACCCTATTACCGGGGGCTGCCCAAAGCCCCACCTACCTCCCAAAGAACCCTCCAGACCCCTTATCGTCCCACCACCCCGTTCTCCAACAACCCACCTCGCCCCGGTGACCCGTCAGCTGGACGATGTTTTAAATGTAACGAGCTGGGGCATGTAAAGGCCAACTGCCCCAAGAACCCCAACAGATTACAGTTCATTGCACCGGAATCACACCAGAGGTCCACAGGCCCAGATACCTCCCAGATACCCTTGGAGCGGAGGGAAACTGTGAGTGTGGGCGGGAAGAAGGTCACCGCGTGGAGGGACACCGGAGCACAAGTGTCAGCTATCCATGCTTCCTTAGTGGACCCCAATTTAATCAACCCAGAGATCCAAGTGACGATTCAACCCTTCAAGTCCAACTCTTTCAATTTGCCTACAGCCAAGTTGCCTGTCCAGTACAAGGGCTGGTCAGGAATGTGGACTTTTGCAGTCTATGATGATTATCCCATCCCCATGCTGTTGGGGGAAGACTTGGCCAATCACGTGAAGCAGGCCAAGAGGGTGGGAACGGTCACCCGCAGCCAGGCTAAACAAGCCGTGGGGCCTAGCTCTGTTCCGGAAACTTCTATCAGGGCCCGGTCAGAGGTGATGGACCCGGACCCCAGGCCAATGTCTGCAACAGCAGTAGTGGATCCAGTCCCAGAGACCCAGACGGAACCAGTCCCAGAACCGGAACCAGCCAAACAACCAACACCAGACCCCGTGCCAGCACTGAATCCAGTACTTGCAACCTCAACACCAGAGGGCCCCACCGAACCTGAACTGGCAGCAGCCGATAACCCTACACAAGAGGCTCAGCCGGAGCCTGAATCCCAACATAGTGCACCAGCGGAGAGCGGTTCACAGTCAACAGAAACAGCTCCATCCCCTATATCGCTTCCAGAGGGACCAAGCCTATGTCCCCAATCCAATGAGGAACTGATGTCTCCAGCATCAAGGGAACAGTTCCAGACCGAACAGGAAGCAGATGAAAGCCTCCAGAGAGCGTGGACGGCGGCACGGAGCAACCCACCGCCTCTCAGCTCTTCTAATCGATCCAGGTTTGTTGTAGAAAGAGGACTTTTATACAAGGAAACTCTTTCTGGGGGACACCAGGAAGACTGGCATCCTCAGAGACAGTTGGTAGTTCCAACTAAATACCGGGCCAAGCTCTTGAGCTTAGCCCATGATCACCCTAGTGGCCATGCTGGGGTGAACAGGACCAAAGACCGTTTGGGGGGGTCATTCCACTGGGAGGGAATGGGCAAGGATGTTTCTACCTATGTCCAGTCTTGTGAGGTGTGCCAAAGAGTGGGAAAACCCCAAGACCAGGTCAAAGCTCCTCTCCAGCCACTCCCCATCATTGAAGTTCCATTTCAGCAAGTAGCTGTGGATATTCTGGGTCCTTTTCCGAAAAAGACACCCAGAGGAAAGCAGTACATACTGACTTTCATGGATTTTGCCACCCGATGGCCAGAAGCAGTAGCTCTAAGCAACACCAGGGCTAAAAGTGTGTGCCAGGCACTAGCAGACATTTTTGCCAGGGTAGGTTGGCCCTCCGACATCCTCACAGATGCAGGGACTAATTTCCTGGCAGGAACTATGAAAAACCTTTGGGAAGCTCATGGGGTAAATCACTTGGTTGCCACTCCTTACCATCATCAAACAAATGGCATGGTGGAGAAGTTTAATGGAACTTTGGGGGCCATGATACGTAAATTCGTAAATGAGCACTCCAATGATTGGGACCTAGTATTGCAGCAGTTGCTCTTTGCCTACAGAGCTGTACCACATCCCAGTTTAGGGTTTTCCCCATTTGAACTTGTATATGGCCGTGAGGTTAAGGGGCCATTGCAGTTGGTGAAGCAGCAATGGGAGGGATTTACACCTTCTCCAGGAACTAACATTCAGGACTTTGTAACCAACCTACAAAACACCCTCTGAACCTCTTTAGCCCTTGCTAGAGAAAACTTACAGGATGCTCAAAAAGAGCAAAAAGCCTGGTATGATAAACATGCCAGAGAGCGTTCCTTCAAAGTAGGAGACCAGGTCATGGTCTTAAAGGCGCTCCAGGCCCATAAAATGGAAGCATCGTGGGAAGGGCCATTCGTGGTCCAGGAGCGCCTGGGAGCTGTTAATTATCTCATAGCATTCCCCACCTCCAACCAAAAGCCTAAGGTGTATCATATTAATTCTCTAAAGCCCTTTTATTCCAGAGAATTAAAGGTTTGTCAGTTTACAGCCCAGGGAGGAGATGACGCTGAGTGGCCTGAAGGTGTCTATTACGAAAGGAAATGTGCTGGTGGTGTGGAAGAGGTGAACCTCTCCATGACCCTTGGGCGTATGCAGCGACAGCAGATCCAGGAGCTGTGCACTAGCTACGCGCCAACGTTCTCAGCCACCCCAGGACTGACTGAACGGGCATACCACTCCATTGACACAGGTAATGCTCACCCAATTAGGGTCCACCCTTACCGGGTGTCTCCTCAAGCTAAAACTGCTATAGAACGGGAGATCCAGGATATGTTACAGATGGGTGTAATCCGCCCCTCTGAAAGTGCATGGGCATCTCCAGTGGTTCTAGTTCCCAAACCAGATGGGGAAATACGTTTTTGCGTGGACTACCGTAAGCTAAATGCTGTAACTCGCCCAGACAACTATCCAATGCCACGCACTGATGAACTATTAGAGAAACTGGGACGGGCCCAGTTCATCTCTACCTTGGACTTAACCAAGGGGTACTGGCAGGTACCGCTAGATGAATCTGCCAAGGAAAGGTCAGCCTTCATCACACATCTCGGGCTGTATGAATTTAATGTACTCCCTTTCGGGCTGCGAAATGCACCCGCCACTTTCCAAAGACTTGTAGATGGTCTCCTAGCGGGATTAGGAGAATATGCAGTCGCCTACCTTGACGATGTGGCCATATTTTCGGATTCCTGGGCAGACCACCTGGAACATCTACAAAAAGTCCTTGAGCGCATAAGGGAGGCAGGACTAACTGTTAAGGCTAAGAAGTGTCAAATAGGCCTAAACAGAGTGACTTACCTTGGACACCAGGTGGGTCAAGGAACTATCAGCCCCCTACAGGCCAAAGTGGATGCTATCCAAAAGTGGCCTGTCCCAAAGTCAAAGAAACAGGTTCAATCCTTCTTAGGCTTGGCCGGTTATTACAGACGATTTGTACCGCACTACAGCCAAATCGCTGCTCCACTGACAGACCTAACCAAAAAGAAACAGCCAAATGCTGTTCAGTGGACCGGAAAGTGTCAGAAGGCCTTTAACAAGCTTAAAGCGACACTCATGTCTGACCCTGTACTAAGGGCCCCAGATTTTGACAAACCGTTCCTAGTAACCACAGATGCATCCGAGCGTGGTGTGGGAGCAGTTTTAATGCAGAAAGGACCTGATCAAGAATTCCACCCTGTAGTGTTTCTCAGCAAAAAACTGTCTGAGAGGGAAAGCAACTGGTCAGTCACTGAAAAAGAATGTTATGCCATTGTCTACGCTCTGGAAAAGCTACGCCCATATGTTTGGGGACGGCGTTTCCACCTGCAAACCGACCATGCTGCACTAAAGTGGCTTCACACCGTCAAAGAAACTAACAAAAAACTTCTTCGGTGGAGTTTAGCTCTCCAAGATTTTGATTTGGACATCCAACACATCTCAGGAGCTTCTAACAAAGTGGCTGATGCACTCTCCCGTGAAAGTTTCCCAGAATCAACTGGTTAAAATCGTCCTTGAGATGTGGAAAATATTGTTAGTCTTTATGTACTTGGTAGTATATTTAGAGATGCATGTGTCTTATTAACTCTGTTTTCCTAGAGCTCCAGGAAGAAATCCCAGCCAGTGTTTCACCCTAGCTGAGATTTGGGGGGCGTGTCATAAATATAAAGGGAAGGGGAAATCCCTCCTGGCCAGGGGAAAGCTCCTCTCACCTGTAAAGGGTTAAGAAGCTAAAGGTAACCTCGCTGGCACCTGACCAAAATGACCAATGAGGAGACAAGATACTTTCAAAAGCTGGGAGGAGGGAGAGAAACAAAGGGTCTGTGTCTGTCTGTAGTCGTCTTGGCCAGGGACAGAACAGGAATGGAGTCTTAGAACTTTTAGTAAGTAATCTAGCTAGGTATGTGTTAGATTATGATTTCTTTAAATGGCTGAGAAAAGAATTGTGCTGAATAGAATAACTATTTCTGTCTGTGTATCTTTTTTGTAACTTAAGGTTTTGCCTAGAGGGGTTCTCTATGTTTTTGAATCTAATTACCCTGTAAGATATCTACCATCCTGATTTTACAGGGGGGATTTCTTTATTTCTATTTACTTCTATTTTTTATTAAAAGTCTTCTTGTAAAACACTGAATGCTTTTTCATTGTTCTCAGATCCAAGGGTTTGGGTCTGTGGTCACCTATGCAAATTGGTGAGGCTTTTTATCCAATGTTTCCCAGGAAAGGGGGGGTGCAAGTGTTGGGAGGATTGTTCAGTGTTCTTAAGATCCAAGGGTCTGGGTCTGTAGTCACCTAGGCAAATTGGTGAGGCTTTTTACCAAACCTTGTCCAGGAAGTGGGGTGCAAGGTTTTGGGAAGTATTTTGGGGGGAAGGACGCGTCCAAACAGCTCTTCCCCAGTAACCAGTATTAGTTTGGTGGTGGTAGCGGCCAGTCCAAGGTGTAATATTTTGTACCTTGGGGAAGTTTTGACCTAAGCTGGTAAAGATAAGCTTAGGAGGTTTTTCATGCAGGTCCCCACATCTGTACCCTAGAGTTCAGAGTGGGGGAGGAACCGTGACACAGTCATTGGGGGAAAGTAAAAGAATATACTCCAACTCCCTCTCTTATGTTTGTTTAGCACCTAGTACAACAGGGCCCTGGTTTCTTGATGCTACCAATAGTACAAATAAGTGGTATCAGTTCACTTATTATTAATTAATTATTATTATACCGTCTATGTGAACCATTTATTCGGTCTTTTCATAATGGAAAGACTACTGAAGTCCCATGTTATACTGTACATTGGTGATGAAAAAGTATATAGCCAGCCACGACCAAACATATAGGGAAAAAGAGGCACAACCCAGAACTTGCAACTCATGAGGAGGGGAGGTTAAGGCAGCTTTAAGTCACCTGGAGGCCTGATTCAGCCAGCTCTTCAGGTTGCCTTATAGGAATTTCCACAACACAGGAGTTGTGGTGCTATCCCTGACATGTCATTTCTGGCCCCAGCCAAAGCTTGGTAGGGGACCTTTGGAAGATATTCTCCTGGCTGTCTTCCACAGTGTTTGTGCCAGGGTGATCTTCCTCCAGCCAAACTGAGGCTTTTAGTGCCCTTTTATGCTGCTCTGGCCCCATCCCAAATACTTACTGTGGTCACACCACTTGGACTGGGTGAAATATGCATGGATCTAAAAAACCTCCTGTAATAGAGCCTTCATAGCTAAAGCCCCAAGACATTCTTTTTAATTTGTATAATTTTTCAGTTTTATTTTATTGTCAGAGGCCCGGAGTGTCAGGTCCTGCCACTGGGTGTTCATGTGGGAGGCCCAGAGGGTGGGTGTTTGATCCTGACCGCAGGGATGTGTGTGGGAGGGCTGGTGGCATTGCAGAGAGAGCCCAACACACAGTGGTGGCTTCTGCCCCACAGAGCTGGTCTGGGCTCCCCTACTCTTGGCATTGAGACTTGCCACATGGGGTTGCAACACCACTCACTTAGATTTGGCCTGGAAGCTCCGTCATGATAGAGGAGCAGCCAGGCCAAAACTGAGCAATGCTGCGATTCCGTGCACCAGGCACAACACCCAGAGTGGGGAGCTGGGACCAGACCCATAGGAGAAGAGCAGCCAACGTGGGGTAAGGTGTTTTTTTTTGTTTTTTTAATTTTATGAGTTGTTTTTCATTTATTTCACACTTGCAAAAAACTTAGGGCTCTATTCACAGCTATCTGTTACCAAACCAGATGGAAGAATATGAGCAAAGATCACACCTATACTGCCACTAAGGCCTAGGAAGTTGCAATGATTGTAATGCCCACAACAATGTAATGCACTGTTGTAATGGAGAGTTCAGTTCTCTGTATCGTGGAAAGTATAGCATAGAAAGACTTTTAAACTGTCTTAATGTCATTTGTGTACATGTGACATATGCACACACAATCAAATAAGATGCCAACTGGGCAATAAATACCATGAACCACTTATTCTATGCAGGGAATTCTTAATGGTATAAAAGGGTGTTCCCTTTGGAGATTGAAGAGAGGCTGTGGCTGGTCCCTGTACACCAGTAATAAATCATGAGTGAAATTTCTTTTAAATGAATAACTTTAAAATCAGGTTTTATTTTTCAAGTTACCTTGCCCAAAAGTATACAGCCCTCTCTACATTTCAGAAGACTCATGAAAGATTAGCAGAGTGTGGGCTATTAACAAAAAGGTCTGGAATAAGTGAAGGCTTCTTTATCATTACTGTAAACTGTGGCTGCCTCAGAGCATAAAATTTAAACTCAGGCATTTTGGCTGAAGTAGAAAAGAAGTAAATGGTGTGGCAAGATGGCCGATTTAAGTCTGGTGGGTCCTGCGCTTTTCTTGGTGGGGAGCTAAGATGCCACCCTTTGTCCCTGCTCTTGGGTGCCAAGGGCCCCGCTACTAGCCCGGGAAGGTGGTAGAGGAGGGAAGCAGGGGAGGGATCTGGGTTTGCTCCTCGCTCTGAGTCCCAGCCCCTCTCAACCCCTGTGGGTTTCTTACCCTCATCCCCCTTAGGTGGGGTTACCCTCAGTCCTTAGATGCTGGGGGAAAGGGAGTCTCCCTGTCCTGCTGGGCAGGGTCTCCCTTACTTCAATTCTCAGGTCTTCCAAATCTCTCAACACACATCCAGTCCCAGTCCCAGTCCCTTCCTCCTCCTCCCCTGTCTGCCTGATGCAAGGGGTTTTATTATTATTTATTATAAGGTTCCTAACAGGGCCTTAATTGACTGCAGGTGCTCCAATTAACCTGCAGCCACCTTCCCTAGTCTACAGGAAAACATGCCTTAATTAGCCTTGAGCTTATATATTTCCCCTCTAGCACTCTCCCACTGCTCCATGGCCCTCCTGTATCACAATGGGTACAAACTCAAAATTATTACATACTCTGCCAGAAGCTACATGGAAGAGATTGGTAGAGATCATGAGATTTCATTCAATGTTACAACCAAGCTTTGAATAAGTAGTGATAATTTTAATGTATACATTGTTAATAATACTTGGCACTTACATAGCAACTTTCACACAAATATCTCCAAGTACTTTAAAAAGGAGAATAAATATTATAACAACCCATTTTACAGATGGGGAAACTAAGAGACAGTGGAGTTAAGTGGTCTTCCTCACGTCACATAGCATGTCAGTAATAACAGGAATAGAACGCAAGACTACTGATGCCCATAACCTGCTCTTTCCACTAGATCAACTGCCCCCAGTTTGGGTGAACTATTGGTATTAAAGGTTATCTCAGAACTACAGTATTTAAAGGGACATTGTCAATATGTTGAGTTCTCTCATGTACTTCTCACTTTACTGTTCAGTTATTCTTATAATACCTATTATAAATGCTAACATGTAATCAAAATCAAAGGTTTCAGAGTAACAGCCGTGTTAGTCTGTATTCGCAAAAAGAAAAGGAGTACTTGTGGCACCTTAGAGACTAACCAATTTATTAGAGCATAAGCTTTCGTGAGCTACAGCTCACTTCATCAGATGCATATCGTGGAAACTGCAGCAGACTTTATATATACACAGAGAATATGAACCAATACCTCCTCCCACCCCACTGTCCTGCTGGTAATAGCTTATCTAAAGTGATCATCAGGTGGGCCATTTCCAGCACAAATCCAGGTTTTCTCACCCTCCACCCCCCCACACAAATTCACTCTCCTGCTGGTGATAGCCCATTGAATCTCTCTGGTCACGCAATCACAGACATGAAGGTCACTATCTTAAAACAAAAAAACTTCAAATCCAGACTCCAGCGAGAAACTGCTGAATTGGAATTCATTTGCAAATTGGATACTATTAATTTAGGCTTAAATAGAGACTGGGAGTGGCTAAGTCATTATGCAAGGTAGCCTGTTTCCTCTTGTTTTTCCCTACCCCCCCCCCCCCCCCGATGTTCTGGTTTAACTTGGATTTAAACTTGAAGAGTGGTCAGTTTGGATGAGCTATTACCAGCAGGAGAGTGAGTTTGTGTGTGTATGGGGGTGGGGGGGATGTGAGAAAACCTGGATTTGTGCAGGAAATAGCCCAACTTGATTGTCATGCACATTGTGTAAAGAGTTGTCACTTTGGATGGGCTATCACCAGCAGGAGAGTGAATTTGTGTGGGGGGGTGGAGGGTGAGAAAACCTGGATTTGTGCTGGAAATGGCCCACCTGATGATCACTCTATACTGATGACTCCTAAATCTATCTCCTCACACTGACTTCTCTCCCTCATTGATTATGCTCATTTATTAATATGAGAACAATAATCAGCATTGGGCTGAGGGCCTGAATAGGCACATAATCTTTTTTTTAAGGAGCGGGGGGAGATCAGGTGGCTGCTGCATTTCTTCCTGTATCTTTAATATGTAGTAAAGACATATTTTAATGCTTATATAAATCTCAATCAACAAAACAGCACTCTTGTGCTAGGTGCTATATAAACACGTAGGAAGACTTGGCCCCTACCCCACAGAGTTTACAGTCTCAGATCTTTCACTGCCTCTCCAGCATCTCCACTTGGATGTCCTATCACCTCTCAAACTCAGCATGCTGGCAACTAACCTCATCTTCCCCTCCTTTCTGTCTTTGTAGGTAACTCTCTGTTCCCTTCAGCCAAGCTTGTAACATTATGTTGATACGAACTTCCCCACTCCACCTTCATCAATATCCTTTCTCTTGCCTAACTTTGTTTCAGAGTAATAAACATTTATAAAATATCCTTTCCCTACTGCTAAGAGTTTTGTTTCAACTTCAAAATAGCTTCAACTGCTGCAACTTATTCCTCTATGGTCTCCCTGCATCTCATTTCACCCCATTCCAGTGACAAAATGCTGCTAAAGCCTTCCTCTTCCCTTCTCTGGCTTCTTCTCACCTTCCATGTCAAATACAATATTCTTGACCTGATTTCTGAGACTCTATACAACTCCCTACATTTCTGTACTTAGTTCCTCTTAATGTCCCTCCCAATGCCTACAGAATGTTCCTCCTAAGCCTTACTGACACCATTGTATCTTTCTCTCACTCTCATCTTTATATCTTCTTCCCAGCAACCTTTTATGCCTGAACCACCCTCTGCTAACTCCAAATGATCCCCTTCCTCAACACGCATTTCTTTCACTAAGCCTTTAGGTGATGATCCCCTGCATCGTTTTGAGACTGACCTTCCAACTTATGCACCATATTTCTGAAATGTCATGTCTCATTTCAATGTTAAGCTCTTTGTGATATATATATTGTATCCTATATATTTGTACAAGAATATTCAACCTTGACAGATCATATCTTAAAGAGGGTCTGTGAAATGACACGATAAGGGTGATGAATAACACTCGCTACAAAGGAAAACGTTGAGTTGCTGTAGGAGGCATATAAATTCCCCCTCTCTTTCTGACTCAGGTAAGCTGACAAAAAAGTGGAGGTGGATACTGTGGTATGGAACTGTTTTGACTCCAGCCAACTGCTTGTGTGTGTGTGTGTGTGTGTGTTTTTAAGGAGAAGACAGTTAAATTGTTAATCAGATTTTTTATTAAGATTTATATTTAAAGATCCAAACCTAACACTTGGCTTTAGCACTCAGTCGAATTACTAGTGCACACTGAGTTAAAGGACATTGTCTACTGTAGCTTTCCAGCAGCACACATCTGCCCTTCCGGAGATACATGTGTTTCCACAATCAGATCTTCCTATTTCTGAAAGCATTTTTTTCTCACCAGCAGCTGTATGAAAACCAGGGAAATTGACTAGCTAAGGTCCCAGTCCTGCAATTACCTCCACAGAGGCAGATCTTGCACCCACACCAAGTTCTTTACAGGATCTGAGCCTAATTGACTGAAGAGGGAATACACTGAAAATGACTATACAAAACATGCTGCCCATTGTACAAAAGAAGCAAACTGGAGACAGGGGGCAAGAGAAACATATTTCCACACTCTTACTTGTAACAACAGTAACTAAAAGTATTCACAAAAAGGAGTACTTGTGGCACCTTAGAGACTAACACATTTATTTGAGCATAAGCTTTCGTGAGCTACAGCTCACTTCATCGGATCCATTCAGTGGAAAAATTCAGACAGGAGTGTGACTTTGTTTTTTTTAAGTTGACAGTATCCTGTTCATCTGAAGGGTTAAAGAATTCAACCCAAAAGAAACCAGAGACAAAAAAAAACAACAACCCAGAAGTTGTAAGACAGTGCTCATAATCATGGGTGTGGCGGGTCCAGAGTAATCCTCTAGCTCTTTTGAGGGGTGCAGGATAGTCCTCTTGCTTCCCTACATTGACACTGTAGGCTCAACACACTACTTTCAGAAGTCCATGCCTGAATCCTCCAGAACATTCAGTCCAGTCAGTGCTCCCTATTCCTCCCTCTACCTGTTACTTATCTGTACATATGTTTCTGACAGGGCAGGGAGCAGAGTACTTGAGAATATGACAAAGTGCAGATCAGGAGATGCAATAGGACTGGATTAGCAGAGTGAGTCAGCACCCATGTGACAGCTGGGAAATGGAAGATCTGGACTGGATTAACATGGGTGTGTAAACCTGGAGAAAGGGTGGAGTGGGGTGAAGAAGGGCAAGAAAGCAAGGGATGAACAGAATGAGAGGGACAGAGTAGCAAACTGGCATGGAATTAAGGAGCAAAAAGAGAAAAACTGTGGCATGTGAAGTGGGATGAATGAGGACAGAGAGCAAATGTAAAAGCAGAGAGGGATAGAGGGAGAAAAGAAGGAAGGGGAGGACACAGTAAGGGGGCTAGAGAATGAGGGAGCAGGCATGAGAGGGCACAAGTGGAGAGAAGGGAGGAGTTTGAAGTAACAGACCTACAATTAGGCGGGATGGAAGAAGAGAGAAACAGTGGATGAGAAGCAGGAGAGAGGAGATGGGAGAAGAAAGAAAGAAAAACAAGAAGCTGAGGAAACGGAGGAGAGAATGGGCTGGAGAAAACATATCCTGCTAGAACACCACTTTTGACAGTCACAGAGAGGAGGTACTGCTGCTTCAAGGAGGGACGATTCCGGCAACAGGAAGTGCAGGAGATTAAAAAAGAGATGGAGAATAATCTCCTGATCTCAAGTAGGACATAAAAGAAGAGACCAAGGGAAGAAGAATGATTAATGTCCCTGTTTTATTGGTTTCAACATGCTTTCCTGTTACAGTCCAAAGCAGTGCCAATATATGGCTACACCTACATGTCAGGAATGTGCTCCTGGACCTCATTATGGCTAAAGCAGCCTTTGTCCCCATGTCCCCTTATGTTCCTGGGCTCTATTAAAATATTTCAACATCTGAGTTTAGAGTTCCTGTTCCTCCAAAATTACCACATCACCATTGCAGTATAGTTCAGGAGAGGATTAAGAAACAAAGAAGGATGGAATTTAGAGAAAAGTTAAATAACTAGAAAAACTTACTAGCATGTAAGGAAAAATTAAATTGCTACTGGGTAAATAAACCGTCATTTCCTTGCACGTCAAATACTATGAACAAAGAAGGGTGTAGGATGTACATTCATGTTAAGAAATTCTTACTGTAATTAGCATGCATTCTGTGAAATATTTAAAAAAAAACCAGGAAAAGAACAGGCTGTAATAAAACTGATACTGAGGAAATGGAGTAAAACCCCAGGAAGACCAAATAAGGTTCCCAGTGTAGACCAGTTTGAGAAACCAGAATTTTATTAGTAGGAACAGAAGCAGCATATGAGGCTGAATGAAACCACATTTGTAAATGTGATATGCAATTGCATATGCAATTGCACAAACTCCCTCCTTGGTTTGATTTTCCATCAGCTGACTCAGCCACTGCACAGATTGACTCCCCCACCTTTTGATTTATAAATTCTTGATAGTGTAAAAATAAAAAGCTAGCGTCAAAAGCATCATGTGAGCAAAAGGGCACAAGATGACATGAAACACAACAATGTTGGAGGACAAGGAACATGCAATGAATCATCACCAAGTGAACAAAAAAAACCCAACCAAAACATCCAACAACAACCGCTACCACCCTCAAAGGAGATTGCAAAAATATAAAAAAGTTAAGCTCATTCCCTGCAGGAGTCTGAAGGATACAACACATAAGAAGCTAAATCCTGTCTCCATTCTACTAGAGACAAAGAATGAGGTATATTAATGCATCACAAAGAGTGTATGACATATGGTTTAAATTGCACAAGTGCCCAATTATGTATTCCTTGTGTATCCAAAGTCAAAAGAAGCTTTTGATGTACAAGGAATGTGGTATAAGAGGGCCTTAAGTAGTATAACGGTCTATATTCTTGCAGTGTACAAAAAAGATAATATACAGCACAATATCCAGCAAATAATGCATGATAAAATATAATGTATAAGAAAGGTATGTAATGTTTACTGAATAACTACAATACATAAACTGTATATATATAGATATAAAGTGTGTAAGTTATATATAATGTATAAGAAAGGTATGTAAATAACTACAGTACATATATATCTATAATGTAGATATAAAATGTGTATATTTGAATGATTTTCCTCCCACCCTCTTTATGTCCTGGTCCTCTGAGAGCCTAATCCTCCAAACATTTACGCACGGGAGTAACTTCGCTAACAGGAATAGCACCATTGCTACCAATGGGACTACTCACCTGATCCATGTTTGCAGGATCATAGCCTTAGACAGTGAGGCCCTGGGGGCAGGGAACTCCAACCTTGCACAGAGTGTGTGCTTAACGTTCAGGCTGGGAGCAGTCCCGCTGATTACAAGGGAGCTATTCACGCGCGCGAAGCGAAGCGAAGCACGACTCTGGGGGGTGGGAGGGTCCCCCCAGGACAGCCGCCCTGCGTGTTGGTAGAGCCCCGAGCACAACGGGGCCCGCACTTTGCTGGCGGCTTTCGGGGCGCCACCACAATACAAAGGGCTCGTGAGAGGGACACCGCGGGGCCGCGGCGCAGAGCGGCTGGAGGGAAGCCCGTGCCTAGGCACCGAGCAGACGCAGCCCAGCCCGCCCGGCTAGACTCCCTCGCAGGCGCTCCCCGGGCGCAGGCTCCGCGCGGCAGCAGGTGCACCGGCGACAGGCCTCTCTCAACAGCCCGGAAGGACTAAAAGCTGCCTGGACCCCCGCAGCCAGCCCCCTCCCAGGAGCCTCCGCCGACCGGCGGCGCCCAGACCGGCCTCCACCCCCTAGTACAAGGCGGGCGGGCCGCGGGGGGTCCGCGGGTCACGGAGCCGGCCGCGCCCCCACAGCACCACCCCTCGGAGCGCTGACGCGAGGGGGCGGGGCGCGGCTGCGCAGGGCGCGGGGCGGGGCGGGGCGGGGCGGGCTGGCGGCGGCGGCGACGCGGGCCCGGCGGCCTGAGGACGGAGGCAGACGACGGGCAGCGCGCGTCTCCCTGCCAGCGGTTGGGCGCAGGGGCTGAGCGGCCCGCCCGGCCTAGTAGCGGCGGCGGCAGCAGCGGCGGGGTCTCTCCGCGCCGGGCGGCCCCTGGCGGGCGGAGCGGCCCCTGGGCTCGGCGGGGAGCCGGACGGAGCCGCGCCGTCCGCGTGAATGAGAGTGTGCCCCGAGTGCCGGGCAGGGTGAGTCCGCAGCGCCCCGGGGCGGGAAGGCGGAGACCCTCTCTCCTCGCCGTGAGGGAAACGCCCCCGTTCCTCCAGATCCCAGGAGCTCCCCCTTCCTCCCCGGTGCTGCGAGTTCCCTGCTCCCTCCTGGGGACAAGGAGACACCCCCTCCCCGCCCCCCAGATCCAGCCCAAGGGGGCAGAGAGCTGCTGCCTTCCCATCCGTGGGGCCATTGTCTCTCTGCGGCCCTTTGTCTGGCATCTGGGGCGGGAGGAGCAGCTGCTCAGCCCCAGAGAGACCTTGTGGAAGAGGCTGACTCCTTTCTGTGTGACCCCCTCGCCCCTCCCTTGCCTTGGCCTGTGGGAACAGCGCCCTGTGTAGATGCCAATGCCATTTGTGTAGTGCTTTCAGGATGTGAAGGGTTAAGTATATTGTGTGGGGTTGTTGTGTCCTCTTGGATGTGAGCAGGGGAGGGAACGGCTATGTTGAGCTTCACAATTTGCATGCAGTAGTGTGTTGTGTGGATTCGTGTATGTTTCACTATTGGGGCTATGTATGGGAGGGGATTGTTCACTACTGGGGGTTATGTGTAGGGGGATTGTTGGTTCACTGCTGGGTGTGACATCAGCATCCTGAGTATTGGTGGGTGTTTTGTGTCTTACTGCATGGAAGCAGAATCCTTTTTTGTGAGGGTGATGGGGTGGTGTATCTGCTGGTGAAAGCAGCACTGTGTAAGTATGTATGCTGTTGCCTGTCTCACGTGAGAGCAGGAAGGTGTCTGGTCAGTTTATTTGCAGTGTGGTTAGAAATGGGAACCTTGGGGGTTGTTTTTGTGCCACTTACTTGCTCTGTGACCTCTGACATCTATCCTCTTTGGGTTTATGTTTCTCACTAAAACAGTGATTCTCTCCATCTACTTTTTTGGCCTGGTTGTTGCTTTTTTATGCTTTCTTTTCATATTGCTTTGGAAGGTTGTCGCGCTCTTCCCGATGCAAGTTGTTATGAAAATTATCCCTGGCCCTTCTCATGTTGGAGAGTATTTGGCTTTAGATTCCTTTCAAAGAGTTAGGTAAATCAAGGTTTACAAAAAAAGAAAAAACTAATGAACTAGTTTATTTTTGTTTCCCTTGGTATTTCAGTAGCTATGAAGGACACTATGCAGGACACTAATAATCTCCATAAAGATCAGACACTGGGGAAGATGAAGATACTTCAGATGCTCCTTAAGCACATAGGGATACTCTTACATAACCTCTCCTGCAGGATGCATTCGTTTTTGTAGTGAGGGTTGGGGTTGATGGTAAAGTGACCCTGGCAGACCTGCCCCTTTTCTGATCCTGAGACTTTTCTCTGATCTGCAAGTGGAAGCTGGTTCTTGAGCACTGTAATGCATTCTTTGGGGTGGCTGGTAGGGTCTCTCCTGAAGAACAAGTGAAGGACAGGAGTGACCTGCACACTACTGCCCTGCATATATCACCAGTGTCATAGAATCATAGAATATTAGGGTTGGAAGGGACCCCAGAAGGTCATCTAGTCCAACCCCCTGCTCGAAGCAGGACCAATTCCCAGTTAAATCATCCCAGCCAGGGCTTTGTCAAGCCTGACCTTAAAAACCTCTAAGGAAGGAGATTCTACCACCTCCCTAGGTAACGCATTCCAGTGTTTCACCACCCTCTTAGTGAAAAAGTTTTTCCTAATATCCAATCTAAACCTCCCCCACTGCAACTTGAGACCATTACTCCTCGTTCTGTCATCTGCTACCATTGAGAACAGTCTAGAGCCATCCTCTTTGGAACCCCCTTTCAGGTAGTTGAAAGCAGCTATCAAATCCCCCCTCATTCTTCTCTTCTGCAGGCTAAACAATCCCAGCTCCCTCAGCCTCTCCTCATAACTCATGTGTTCCAGTCCCCTAATCATTTTTGTTGCCCTTCGCTGGACTCTCTCCAATTTCTCCACATCCTTCTTGAAGTGTGGGGCCCAAAACTGGACACAGTACTCCAGATGAGGCCTCACCAATGTCGAATAGAGGGGAACGATCACGTCCCTCGATCTGCTCGCTATGCCCCTACTTATACATCCCAAAATGCCATTGGCCTTCTTGGCAACAAGGGCACACTGCTGACTCATATCCAGCTTCTCGTCCACTCTCACCCCTAGGTCCTTTTCCGCAGAACTGCTGCCTAGCCATTCGGTCCCTAGTCTGTAGCTGTGCATTGGGTTCTTCCGTCCTAAGTGCAGGACCCTCCACTTATTGTTATTGAACCTCATCAGATTTCTTTTGGCCCAATCCTCCAATTTGTCTAGGTCTTTCTGTATCCTATCCCTCCCCTCCAGCGTATCTACCACTCCTCCCAGTTTAGTATCATCCGCAAATTTGCTGAGAGTGCAATCCACACCATCCTACAGATCATTTATGAAGATATTGAACAAAACCGGCCCCAGGACCGACCCTTGGGGCACTCCACTTGATACCGGCTGCCAACTAGATATGGAGCCATTGATCACTACCCGTTGAGCCCGACAATCTAGCCAGCTTTCTACCCACTTTGTAGTGCATTCATCCAGCCCATACTTCCTTACATTGCTGACAAGAATACTGTGGGAGACCATGTCAAAAGCTTTGCTAAAGTCAAGAAACAATACATCCACTGCTTTCCCTTCATCCACAGAACCAGTAATCTCATCATAAAAGGCGATTAAATTAGTCAGGCATGACCTTCCCTTGGTGAATCCATGCTGGCTGTTCCTGATCACTTTCCTCTCATGCAAGTGCTTCAGGATTGATTCTTTGAGGACCTGCTCCATGATTTTTCCAGGGACTGAAGTGAGGCTGACTGGCCTGTAGTTCCCAGGATCCTCCTCCTTCCCTTTTTTAAAGATTGGCACTACATTAGCCTTTTTCCAGTCATCCGGGACTTCCCCGGTTCGCCACGAGTTTTCAAAGATAATGGCCAATGGCTCTGCAATCACAGCCGCCAATTCCTTCAGCACTCTCGGATGCAACTCGTCCGGCCCCATGGACTTGTGCACGTCCAGGTTTTCTAAATAGTCCCTAACCACCTCTATCTCCACAGAGGGCTGGCCATCTCTTCCCCATTTTGTGATGCCCAGCGCAGCAGTCTGGGAGCTGACCTTGTTAGTGAAAACAGAGGCAAAAAAAGCATTGAGTACATTAGCTTTTTCCACATCCTCTGTCACTAGGTTGCCTCCCTCATTCAGTAAGGGGCCCACACATTCCTTGGCTTTCTTCTTGTTGCCAACATACCTGAAGAAACCCTTCTTGGTACTCTTGACATCTCTGGCTAGCTGCAGCTCCAGGTGCGATTTGGCCCTCCTGATAACATTCCTACATGCCCGAGCAATATTTTTATACTCTTCCCTGGTCATATGTCCAACCTTCCACTTCTTGTAAGCTTCTTTTTTGTGTTTAAGATCCGCTAGGATTTCGCCATTAAGCCAAGCTGGTCGCCTGCCATATTTACTATTCTTTCGACTCATTGGGATGGTTTGTCCCTGTAACCTCAACAGGAATTCCTTGAAATACAGCCAGCTCTCCTGGACTCCTTTCCCCTTCAAGTTAGTCCCCCAGAGGATCCTGGCCATCCGTTCCCTGAGGGAGTCGAAGTCTGCTTTCCTGAAGTCCAGGGTCCGTATCCTGCTGCTTACCTTTGTTCCCTGCGTCAGGATCCTGAACTCAACCAACTCATGGTCACTGCCTCCCAGATTCCCATCCACTTTTGCTTCCCCCACTAATTCTACCCGGTTTGTGAGCAGCAGGTCAAGAAAAGCCCCCCCCCCCCCAGTTGGCTCCTCTAGCACTTGTGCCAGGAAATTGTCCCCTACGCTTTCCAAAAACTTCCTGGATTGTCTATGCACCGCTGTATTGCTCTCCCAGCAGATATCGGGAAAATTAAAGTCACCCATGAGAATCAGGGCATGCGATCTAGTAGCTTCCGTGAGCTGCCGGAAGAAAGCCTCATCTACCTCATCCCCCTGGTCCGGTGGTCTATAGCAGACTCCCACCACTACATCACTCTTGTTGCACACACTTCTAAACTTAATCCAGAGACACTCAGGTTTTTCTGCAGTTTCGTACCGGAGCTCTGAGCAGTCATACTGCTCCCTTACATACCGTGCTACTCCCCCACCTTTTCTGCCCTGCCTGTCCTTCCTGAACAGTTTATAACCATCCATGACAGTACTCCAGTCATGTGAGTTATCCCACCAAGTCTCTGTTATTCCGATCACGTCATAGTTCCTTGACATCACCAGGACCTCCAGTTCTCCCTGCTTGTTTCCAAGGCTTTGTGCATTTGTATATAAGCACTTGAGATAACCTGTTGATCGCCCCTCATTCCCAGTATGAGGCAGGAGCCCTCCCCTCACAGACATTCCTGCCTGTGCTTCCTCCCGGTATCCCGCTTTCCCACTTACCTCAGGGCTTTGGTCTCCTTCCCCCGGTGAAACTAGTTTAAAGCCCTCCTCACTAGGTTAGCCAGCCTGCTGGCAAAGATGCTCTTCCCTCTCTTCGTAAGATGGAGCCCATCTCTGCCCAGCACTCCTCCTTCATGGAACACCATCCCATGGTCAAAGAAACCAAAGCCTTCTCTCCGACACCACCTGCGTAGCCGTTCGTTGACTTCCACGATTCGACGCTCCCTACCTAGGCCTTTTCCTTCCACGGGGAGGATGGACGAGAACACCACTTGCGCCTCCAACTCCTTTATCCTTCTTCCTAGAGCCACATAGTCTGCAGTGATCCGCTCAAGGTCATTCTTGGCAGTATCATTGTCTTGTATAAAGAGCCTAATCTGGTCATTTCATGCAAACTGACTAAATTTTCATTTGAAAATAAAGACCTAGTGGAGTAAGACCTACTGCAAGGCATTGTCTAGTTACTTCACTAGGTAGAGATTGAATGTCTATCTTCAGTTTGAATAAGCATGCTTAAATGCAATATCAGCAATGTATTATCTGAAATGCATTGATCTTAGCAGTAAGGTGTATCGAAAAATGACTGACAATGTGGAGCAGGAAGCAGAGGAAGAATGAAGGAATGATAGCAGCAAATAATTGTGTCTAGGATTTCCTTCTTTCAAACAGACAGTGAAGGGAGGAGGATGGATTGAAGGGTAGAGGCTCATCTGAGTTCCATTGATAGACAAATGTCTGGTGTTATACAGGCAAAGCTGTATGCCAGTAAATTTATTGAGGAAAGGGTCTTCTGGTGGGTATGCCCACAAATATATCGGTAGATTCCTCTGTCCAGCCTTTTTTGAGTCTATTTGTAGGTAAGGAGTAAATGATTTCTCTAAAAATTTTTGTGAAGTGTTATCAAGAGTTAATTCAATTACTGAAGCTGTAAACTCTTCTATACTAATGCATTTTAGATTGAGTAAACTTGAGTTTTAAGCATGTGTGTGCTGCGGGGGGGGCAGTGAGGGGGAAGGATGGGAAAGATTGATTGCATTAGACTTTAGCTTTCATGTCGGGGTAGGGGAGGGAGATGGGCACGTTTATTAAACTAAAGATTCTAGTTACAGTACTTTAGAATGTCAGATATTCTAGAGCTGCTGCAAACTTCTGCCTCAGAGCTTTTATGTATGGATGTTAAATACTTGTTTGACAAACTGGGAGGAGTGGTAGATATGCTGGAGGGTAGGGATAGTATACAGAGGGACCTGGACAAATTAGAGGATTGGGCCAAAAGAAATCTGATGAGGTTTGTCAAGCTTCCTTCCCCACTCTGAACTCTAGGGTACAGATGTGGGGACCTGCATGAAAAACCCCCTAAGCTTATTTTTACCAGCTTAGGTTAAAATTTTCCCAAGGTACAAACTATTTTACCTTTTGTCCCTGGACTTTTTATTGCTGCCACCACCAAGCGTCTAACAAATATAACAGGGAAAGAGCCCACTTAGAAACGTCTTTCCCACCCCAAATCCCCCCAAGCCTTACACCCCCTTTCCTGGGGAAGGCTTGATGATAATCCTCACCAATTTGCATAGGTGAACACAGACCCGAACCCTTGGATCTTAAGAACAAGGAAAAAGAATCAGGTTCTTAAAAGAATTTTAATTAAAGAAAACGTAAAAGAATCACCTCTGTAAAATCAGGATGGTAAATACCTTACAGGATAATCAGATTCAAAACATAGAGAATCCCTCTAGGCTAAACCTTAAGTTACAAAAAGACACACAAACAGGAATATACATTCCATTCAGCACAACTTATTTTATCAGCCATTTAAACAAAACAGAATCTAATGCATATCTAACTAGATTGCTTATTAACCCTTTACAGGAGTTCTGACCTGTGTTCCTGCTCTGGTCCCAGCAAAAACCAACACACAGACAGAGAGAACCCTTTGCCCCCACCCCCCAGCTTTGAAAGTATCTTGTCTTTTCATTGGTCATTTTGGTCAGGTGCCAGCGAGGTTGTCTTAGCTTCTTAACCCTTTACAGGTGAAAGGGTTTTTTCCTCTGGCCAGGAGGGATTTAAAGGTGTTTACCCTTCCCTTTATATTTATGACAAGGTTTAACAAGGACAAGTGCAGAGTCCTGCACTTAGGATGGAAGAATCCCATTAACTGCTACAGACTAGGGACTGAGTGGCTAGGCAGCACAAAAGCACCAAGGGGTTACAGTGGATGAGAAGCTGGATATGAGTCAACAGTGTGCCCTTGTTGCCAAGAAGGCTAATGGCATTTTGGGCTGTATAAGTAGGAGTACTGCCAGCAGATCGAGGGACGTGATCATTTCCCTCTATTCGGCATTGGTGAGGCCTTGGAGTACTCTGTCCAGTTTTGGGCTGAGGGTAACTTGGATTGTTTAGTTTGCAGAAGAGAAGAAAGAGGGTGGAATTGATAGCTGCTTTCAACTACCAGAAAGGGGGTTCCAAAGAGGATGGATCTAGATTCAGTGATACCAGGTGATAGAACACAGGGTAATGGTCTCAAGTTGCAGTGGGGGAGGTTTAGTTGGATATTAGGAAAAACTTTTTCACTAGGAGGGTGGTGAAGCACTGGAATGGGTTACCTAGAGAGAGGGTGGAATCTCCTTTCTTAGAAGTTTTTAAGGTCAGGCTTGACAAAGCCTTGGCTGGGATGATTTAGTTGGGCCCAGATTGGCCCTGCTTTGAGCAGGGGGTTGGACTAGATGACTTCCTGAGGTCCCTTCCAACCCTGATACTCTGATTCTTCTCTTTAAAATAGTAGAGATCTGTACAGCAAACCAGACTCTCTTGAGCACCTCCATGTGTATATGTCTGCAGTTACTAAAAATGCAGGAAAGTGATATCCTTATGAAAGTGCACTGGCTTCCAGCAACACATTTCTGTGGAAATCTTTTTTAAGCGTAAAGCAGTTTTAAACTTATGAGAATGAGTGTTTTAGAACTATGTTATTAGTAACATGAGCAATTATGCATACTAACTAAAAATCTGATTTACATTTCAGCACTTCCTTATGCTGCCTGTTATGGAGTAGGGAGGGAAGTGTGTGCAATACATTTAATGTGGATGGGGTAGATGAACTAGACTTTCTGAAAAGAAAAGGAGTACTTGTGGCACCTTAGAGACTAACAAATTTATTTGAGCATAAGCTTTCGTGCGCTACAGCTCACTTCATCCGATGAAGTGAGCTGTAGCTCACGAAAGCTTATGCTCAGATAAATTTGTTAGTCTCTAAGGTGCCACAAGTACTCCTTTTCTTTTTGCGAATACAGACTAACACGGCTGCTACTCTGAAACTAGACTTTCTAGTTCACTTTCAGGTTCTCGTGCCCTACTACAGGGGCACATTAGGCCCTGCTTCAGCAAGGAGCAACATGCTGTCAGACCCTATGAGCCTGGTTCCTTTCAGGATTCTGGCCATTGGTTGTAAACTTGGCAAGAATATCCTTAAATCCAGACACACTTGTTTAAGTGGAAAACAGCTTTTGTCTTTCTTTCACCCTGGCTCCTGTAGGTACATCACAGTGATCAGACCCCATAGTGACTGATGGGGCTTTGAGGGATGGAGTGGAAGGGGTCTCCTGCAGCATTGTTCCTATCTGGCTTTGCAGATATATCCTGTAGAGCTCGTTGCCTCAGGTAGCACAGCAACCAGTTCCTGTGGAGTCCCATTCCCCCTTTGCGCTCCCCCCCCCACCCGGCAAGGTTTTTGGATTGTTATGGGGGAATCAGATGAAGACAGCAGATTGCTACTGGAATTGTGCTGTCAGGATAGAGGTAATTGGAGGAGCAGCAGGAAGAGATGCCTGGAAGTCACTTGCTGTTAGACTGTAGGATTAGTAGGCCATGCCTTTTTCTTTCTTTCCCTGAGATCTCTTCTCAAACCTCTGCTAGGTGATGGTAGGAGGTCCTAGGCCCTGAGTGCAGCTTCAGTTTTCCAGCTTCTCTGTCCTGCTCCACTTGCTTTTTTCCATGGGAAAGGCTAAGCTAGCCCTTTGTTAGGTATAAAATGGTCTCTCTGTCATTTCAAGCAGAACATTGATATTTAACACAAGGTATTAGCTCGGCCATACTGAGGCAGAAACTAAAGTGTGCATAGAATAACTTGTAGCATGTTTTTCCATATACAAATCTCACAGGATGATCTTGAAGCAATGACTTCATAGCTCAGCATGTGATGAACACTGCCAACCTTTCATACATTCTTATCTTAGGCAGTCCCTGTATTATTTCAAGAATGTTTGCTGTGTTGTTGTTGTGGTATTGGTTCTAGGATGTGATCCAGATAAGTTAGGTGAGGTAATATCTTTTTTTATTGGACCAACTCTTGTTGGTGAAAGAGACAAGCTTTTGAGCATACACAGAACTCTTCTCCAAGTAAGTTTGTGTTTACATATTTCTTTTTTTTAATCTCCATATCCACTTTTTTCTAATTGAATGAATATAGTGCCTTTGAAAAGTCCTGGTGTACTTGACCTCTGGAGACTGAACTTCATGCACAGAATACATACATTTCTTTGAAGTGCCGTGCCTAGTGGCTATCTTCTTACTGTATGTTCCATTCTATGCATCCGATGAAGTGGGCTGTAGCCCATGAAAGCTTATGCTCTAATAAATTTTAGTCTCTCAGGTGCCACAAGTACTCCTTTTCTTTTTGCGGATACAGACTAACACAGCTGCTACTCTGAAATCTACCAAACTAACTGTATTACAGTTGGTGATTGAGATAAAAGGATCCATCTTACATGACTTTCCAGTTATAATAATCTCTTATTGGAGTAACTTCTGTTGGTGAAAGAGAAATGCTTTTGAACTAAACAGAGCCCTTCAGATCTGGGAAAGGTACTCGGAGACCTTATCTACACTACCCAGTTTTGTCGGCAAAAGGCAGCTTTTGTTGATAAAACAGTGGAGGTGTACATGCTAGAATGCTCTTCCTGCCGACAAAACTCTCCTGCTTTGCTGACAAAATAAAACCACCTTGATCAGAAGCACAGAGCTTTTTGGGGCAAAGTTAGATTGACAAAATTAGATTTGGGGGAGGGATAGCTCAGTGGTTTGAGCATTGGCCTGCTAAACCCAGGGTTGTGAGTTCAATCCTTTAGGGGGCCATTTAGGGATCAGGGGCAAAAATTGGGGATTGGTCCGGCTTTGAGCAGGGGGTTGGACTAGATGAGCTCCTGAGGTCTCTTCCAACCCTGATATTCTATGAAAGAATTAGTGTAAACGCCACATTCGTTACATCGCCGTGACTGGCCCCCAGGAGTATCCCACCATGACCGCTCTGCTCACTGTTTTGAATCCACTGCCCTGCATCCAGCTACACAGTCATGCACCCTTGCCCTTTCAAAGCCCCAGCATCGAGAGCTTACATAGCTACCACCCAGCTGAGCATGCCGGCTACCGGCAGCAAACTTACTCTTGGCTGGACTACAGGGGAAGGGGTGGATCTCTTTGGTCTGTGGGGAGAGGAGGCTGAGAGAGAGTTTGGAAGGAATCACAGAATCAAAACATTAAGAAGTAATTCTGCTCTCCCTGACACTAGGACTGCAGCAGCAGGCAGGCAGGGTGGGGTGCTGCTGCTGTGGGGGGCAGGAGGAGAGCCTGGAGAAGGAGGCAGGGCTGATATCAGGGTGTCCCCCGCCCCCTATTGGTGTACTGGTCTCTGCTGAGCTGGGGTGGGGAATGGGGGACACCAGCTGTCTGTGTATCCGCTTCTGCCTTGGGATTGGTTGCTTGTGGCAGATGTCTGAACTTGGAGGCAGCGTGCTGACACACACTTCCCCAACACACGCTCTTGTCTGTCTCTCACATACACATTCCCCCCCAGTCTCTCTCACTCCCTCAACACACACACACACACACTCTCTCTCTCACACCGTCTGTCACACACTCTCCCCTCCACACACGTACACACTTCTTTGCGCTTCTTGTGTTAGTGCTCAGCAATGTCAGTTTGGTCAGATTACCAAGTGCTACTTTAAAAAGTGATTTAAAATGTCTTACTTTTTGGGCACACACAGCAGTAATTACAAGGTTCAGAGCATGATGCAAGCAAACAGTGCCAGGCTCAGCACACTACCTGCCCCCATGAAGCATTGCAAACCCTTCCCAAAGCACCCTGCAGCCAACTGCACAGTGGGATAGCTACCCACTGTGCACTGCTCTGTGTTGAGGGAAGAGCTGTTATTGTGGATGCGCTCCACTGACACAAGGAACATGGTGTAGGCATGCAACAGCAGTTTAATTTTAGTGGTGGCTGTATGTTGGTGTAACTTGCGTTGACAAAATTGTGTAGTATAGGCAAGGCCAGAGTGTCACAGCTAAATGCAAGGTAGAACAGATTGTTTAGCATAAATAGCTAGCATATATATGAGACCATTCAAGGTGAAGCGGCCAGTTAACACCAATGCACATGTAGGACAAAATAGGGGAATTTAGTGGGTTACAAATAGTTGTAATAAACCATAAATCCAGTCTTTTTATTAAGACTCTGATTTTTATTTATCTAACAAAGTTATGAATTTAACCTCCTGGGCTCATCTTTTGAAGGTTTTGTGTAGTTTTCCTTTGAAGACTGAGAGGTCAGATATGGATTGATCATTCTGTAAAAAGCATTCGCCCACGGGTGATATGGTGTTTTTAGAGTGACAAGGTGGGTGAGATAATATCCTTTACCTCTCCCACCTTGTCTCTCTAACATCCTGGGACCAACACAGCTGTAACAACACTACATACAGCAATAGTGTTTTTGTCTTTTATTATTTTTTCTGTGTGAGTTCATTTGAGAATGTAGTGATTGTCTGGTTTCGCCCATATAGTTGTCATTGGGGCAGTAGTCATATGTCTTAACTACTTAAGCTAAAGAATCTGTTCCACCTTGCATTTAGCTGTGACACTCTGGAAGCTCAAAAGCTTGTTTCTTTCACCAATAGAAGTTGGTCCAATAAAAGATATTACCAAATGGAACACCATTTACAAATGTTGGACAACTTGCCTAGGCCACTCATGATTGGCTGAAATTTTCTTTAAAGCTAGTTAGCTGGTCAGAATCCCCCATATTTATCAAGCCTAACAATGATGCCAACAGTAACTGAACCTTCCTAAAGCAGTAGCTACAGCATAAGGACCTGATTCTGCTTGCCGGTCTCCCATATGGGCTTGGAGAATAGGGTCTAAAGTTAACAGTTAAAAGTTCAAATGGCTGTTCCAAAGCTGTCATGCCCATATTCTGTGCCACTATCTTTTCTCCCTTCCTTTCTAAATGATTATTTCCCCCACTTCCAGTACCAGCCCACATTCTATAAACAGTCTCTAAGATTGCATTCTGACCAGAGCTCATTGGAAATCCTTCAGCAAAATGTTTTTCATCAAAAATACTGATTCATCAAAACCAAAACTTCTGGCAAGAAAGTGTTGGTTTTGATGAATTTCACATTTCAGATTTTTTTGAAAAGCTTCAGAATTGGCAAAATGTTCCATTTGGACATTTTTGAAACAAAGTTCTGTGTTTTTGGATCAAAATGATTATGCATTTTGAAATTTAAGGTATATATTAACCCCCCGCCAATCAAAACAGAACACTTTATCCTGAACTAATTATATTTTATTTTTTAAAATTTTTGGTTGGTAGAAATTTTTGAGATTCACTTTGATTTGGATTGGGGGAAAAAATTTCAAAATCTCAAATTTTCCTGGGGTGGAAAAATGGCTTCTTGTTCAGCTCTAGTTCTGATTGTGTTGCTGGAAGTTACTTTCACTTTACTTCCCTAATTTTAACTGACGAGGTGTTGGATCCGTGACATTACCACTGAATTATAGAATCATAGAACTGGAAGGGACCTCGAGAGGTCATCTAGTCCATTCCCCTGCACTCAAGGCAGGGCTAAGTATTATCTATACCATCCCTGGCAGGTGTTTGTCCAACCTGCTCTTAAAAATCCCCAATGATGAAGATTCCACAATCTCCCTAGGCAATTTATTCCAATGCTTAACCACTCTGACAGTTAGGAAGTTTTTCCTAATGTCCAACCGCCCTTGCTGCAATGTAAGCCCATTGCTTCTTGTCCTATCCTCAGAGGTTAAGAAGAACGATTTTTCTCCCTCCTCCGATTTTTCTCCCTCCTCCTTGTTACAACTTTTTATGTACTTTAAAACTGTTACCATGTCCCCTCTCAGTCTTCTGTTCTCCAGACTAAACAAACTCAATTTTTTCAATCTTCCCTCATAGGTCATGTTTTCTAGACCTTTAATCATTTTTTGTTGCCCTTCTCTGCACTTTCTCCAATTTGTCCACATCTTTCCTGAAACGTGGTGCCCAGAACTGGACACACTACCCCAGTTGAGACCTAATAAGTGTGGAGTAGAGTGGAAGAATTACTTCTCCTGTCTTGCTTACAATACTCCTGCTAATACATCCCAGAATGTTTGCTTTTTTTGCAACAGCGTTACACTGTTGACTCATATTTAGCTTGTAATCCACTATGACCCCCAGATCCCTTTCTGCAGTAGTCCTTCTTAGGCAGTCATTTCCCATTTTGTATGTGTGCAACTGATTGTTCCTTCCTAAGTGGAGTACTTTGCATATGTCCTTATTGAATTTCATCCTATTTACTTCAGACCATTTCTTCAGTTTATCCAAATCATTTTGAATTTTAATCCTATCCTCCAAAGCACTTGCAACCCCTCCCAACTTGGTATCGTCCGCAGACTTTATAAGTGTACTCTCTGTGCCATTATCTAAATCATTTGATGAAGATATTGAACAGAACTGGACCCAGAACTGATCCCTGCGGGACCCCACTTGTTATGCCCTTCCAGCATTATTGTGAACCGCTGATCACTACTGTCTGGGAACAATTTTCCAACCAGTTATGCACCTACCTCATAGTCGCTCCATCTAGGTTATATTTCCCCAGTTTGTTTATGAGACGGTCATGCGAGACAGTATCAAAAGCCTTACTAAAGTCAAGATATACTGCTTCCCCCCCATCCACAAGGCTTTTTACCCTGTCAAAGAAAGCTATCCCATTAGTTTGACATGATTTGTTCTTGACAAATCCGTGCTGACTGTTACTTTTCACCTTATTATCTTCTAGGTGTTTGCAAATTGATTATTTGCTTCATTATGTTCCCAGCTACAGAAGTTAAGCTGACTGGTTTGTAATTTCCCGGGTTGTCTTTATTTCCATTTTTATAGATGGGCACTATATTTGCCTGTTTCCAGTCTTCTGGAATGTCTCCCGTCTTCCATGACATTTCAAAGATAATTGCCAATGGCTCAGATATCTCCTCCTTCAGCTCCTTGAGTATTCTAGGATGCATTTCATTAGGTCCTGGTGATTTGAAGACATCTAACTTAAGTAATTTTTGACTTGTTCTTTCCCTTTTAGACTCTGATCCTACTTCATTTTCACTGGCATTCACTATGTTAGATGTCCAATCATTACCAACCTTCTTGGTGAAAACCAAAAAGTCATTAAGCACCTTTGCCATTTCCACATTTTCTGTTATTGTCTTTCTCCCCTCATTTTCTAACTTTGTCCCTACATACTTGTTTCAGAGTAACAACAGTGTTAGTCTGTATTCGCAAAAAGAAAAGGAGTACTTGTGGCACCTTAGAGACTAACCAGTTTATTTGAGCATAAGCTCACTTCTGTTATTTATTTATATTCATCCTTTGTAATTTGACAGTTTCCACTTTTTGTAGGACTTTTTTTTTTTTTGAGTTTTTTCACTTTGTTTCTACTGCCTGTTCCTCCCTTCTCACATTTATATCCAGACTTCTTCTTGTCCAAACCTATTCCACCCCCAACAATCTTCTATTCATTGAACTTTTTGAAACTTTGCACTTGTAGAGAGAGGTAAGGGATTGACTCAGTGTACTCAAATTTGCAGAGGGACAATAGGGTTGAGGTCTGTTATTTCTCACCTCTATTTATTTATTTAAAACATTTTTTGCTGTTAACAAGCATGTTATCTCTGGAGACACACATCCATAGTTTGAGAACTGCAAAACTAAGCATCTCTGATGGTATCTTTTAGACTGAGTATTGAGTACCGTTGGGTAGATGGAAATATTAACCTAAATAATCTATACAGAAGCCCCTGGAACCCCATAAGATTGGATCCCTAATCCATGAACTATTGTAACTCATTTACAAAATTTTTCTTAAACATTACGTGAATATATTGTCTCATACCATAGAATTAGAATTTATAATCCCTATTCCACGATGAGATATTTTTGAGGTCTAATGTATCTTAATTAAAACTACCTTTAGATAGGTTTTTTCCTCAAAGCATTTTATCAAAAAAAATCCGATTTTTAAATTCATCGATTATTATCCACCCTGGTGACTGGGCAACAAAATGGCACATGAAATTCAATGTTGATAAATGCAAAGTAATGCACATTGGAAAACATAATCCCAACTATACATATAAAATGATGGGGTCTAAATTAGCTGTTACCACTCAAGAAAGAGATCTTGGATTAATTGTGGCTATTTCTCTGAAATCATCTACCCAGTGTGCAGCGGCAGTCAAAAAGCTAATAGAATGTTGGGAATCATTAAGAAAGAGATGGATAATAAGACAGAAAATATCATATTGCCTCTATATAAATCCATGGTCCGCCCACATCTTGAATACTGCATGCAGATGTGGTCGCCCCATCTCAAAAAAAACAATATATTGGACTTGGTAAAGGTCAGAAAAGGGGAACAAAAATCATTAGGGGTATGGAGCAGCTGCCATATGAGGAGAGATTAAGACTGGGACTTTTCAGCTTGGAAAAGAGACAACTAAGGGGGGATATGATAGAGGTCTATAAAATCATGACTGGTATGGAGAAAGTAATTAAGGAAGTGTTATTTGCTCCTTCTTATAACACAAGAAGAGGGGTCATCAAATGAAATTAATAGGCAGTAGATTTAAAACAAATTGAAGTATTTCTTCACACACTGCACAGTCAATCTGTTGAACTCCTGGCCAGAGGATGTTGTGGAAGGCCAAGACTATAACAGGGTTAAAAAAAAAAAAGTAGATAAGTTCAGGAAGGATAGGTCCATCAATTGCTCTTAGCCAGGATGGGTAGGGATGTTGAAGCCTCTGTTTGCCAGAAGCTGGGAATGAACAACAGGGGATGGATCACTTGAGGATTACCTGTTATGTTCATTCTCTCTGGGGCACCTGGCATTGGCCACTTTTGGAAGACAGGATCCTGGGCTAGATGGACCTTTGGTCTGATCCAGTATGGCCGTTCTTATATAAGAACATAAGTTAGCAAAAAGTGTCAAGTTTAATTTAAATATATGTTTAATAGCAAAGCAACTGTTTTAGTGGTTACCTATCAATGAGGATGATCCTTTCTTTAGGAAAATATCTAAAGTATAAATGCAAAAGTAGTTTTAAAATCAATTATTTAAATCAAGGTTTCTGCTTTCTGATTTAAATCACTGATTTTAATCACGATTTAAATCAATCCACCGTGGCTGCAGTTCAGAGTGAGCATTTCTCATGCTCTAGAACTCATGAGTTAAGTTGCTGTCTAAATCAAGATTTCACTAAGGGCACAGAAATCATGAAAATGTTCTCAAACTGTGATTTTTTTAAATATTATTTTTAAAAAAGGAAAATGTCTGCAACAAAATTTTTAATAAAAAAAGTTACCTTAGGCTAGTCAGTTTCAAGGGTGGAAAGTAAAGCAGTACTTGTAAATTCATCCTACCCTTAAAATTGACTAAATTTGGTCATAAAATTCATTTAAAGAAAAGTCTGTGAAATTCAGTATTTTGATATTTACACTGTCGTAATTTTTTTTAGTGTTCTGCAGAGGGCCATAGTCATTAACTGTACAAGGTGAGGAGAGCGTGTTCTCTCTCCCCCCCTCACCCCCCCGAAAGCTTTTTCAAATGGGTACTGCGTCTCAAAACACCAAATAACAAAAACCAAAACCATTGTGTGTAAAATGTTGGTTAAATTCAGTGTAGGACTTTCTAAGCTGAGCACAAATTTAAGTGGTATTTGTTAGATATAGCTGTAATATAAGTCCACCTCTTGTCTGGTAACTTCACCCTTATTTTGTAGACGTGCTTAGTTTTTATTTTAACTCCATCTTGTTAAATTCTTCGCTACTGTTGGAACACAAGTGTACAGTTTTTGATGGCTTGGTGAGATATATGCTATGCTATGTCTAGCTTCACTGGATAAGCACAGTAATGGATGTAATTGTTATGTTACTTGGTGAAGAAATGGTGAGTTGTATTAGGAACAAGTGAACTGGAGTGCCCCTAGACTAAATAACCTATGACAACTATTTTCTTGGGCTACTGAATTCTGTAATGACGTGGCTAAAGACGTTAATGAGGTCAACACTGGGCTTAAAAATGGAGATAAATAGAGTGAAGTTCAAGTTCCCTCCCTCCCCCTGCTTTTTATGTCTGTGGACTCTAGTGGAGCCTTCACAATATTATTTATACAGATGGATGAGCTAGTAATATTGGCATTGGTGTAAAGAGTGCTACATCCTTGTAGTGCAAATACAGCTTCACTACTCGTAGAACTACACTCCCTTCTCTTTCCTCTCCCCACCAAGTCTCATGAAATACTTGTTGCCCTAACAGTTTTTTCTTTATAGGGCTGTTGCTAAGAATTTTTGGGGGTGAGGGGTTGAATGGTGAAGCATCACCTTATCCTCACAATTATCCTCAGTCTCTAGTACTCCTCCTCTGTTGTTCTTCTCTCACATCTAGCTTTTTTTCGGTATGGTCTCTTTCATGAATAACTCAAGACTCTGCTTCCGTTCCTGGCTTTTCCTGGCCAACATCATGAAATTGTCACGATGGAAAGTTTCACTGCTACCCACAAGCAGCAGCAGTGAACCTGACAGTCATGTAAACTTCCCTCTGCCTCTGGGTAGCAATGCTATGATCCATAAAGGATGTGCTGGGGTTGCAGGCAGACTTGAGAACAGAGAGCAGCATATATATAACAGTTTATAACATTTGCTTCATGTTTAGGATGTTCTCTACTATGATAAGAGCTAGAAACTCAATTTAAAAAAATGAAGACTAAAATCTATAGACATTTATGGGTAATGCCCTGGAGAAGCTTTCCACTCTCCTCTGGCAGGTGGATTTTTCCAGTCATGTGAGAGAGTATAGCTACAGCATGTGAAAAAAGCATTTCAATGTTGGATATAAGCAGGCTACTTGCTACCCATGTCAAAAACGGGCAGCCTTTTCAGTATACTTGGGGTTGCCATCAAAATACTAAAAACCCAAAAACCAAATCTGATTTTATCCAAAGCTGCCAAAGTATTAACTTTGTATTAAAAATTGCTGGGTGTTGCAAGGTGTACTTTAAAGATTTAGAGAAGTTCCTTGCCCTGAAGAGCTTAAACTGGGGGAGAGGGAGGGAGGGAAATACAAGAAAACCATCACAGCAATTCAGATAAAGGAGATTGAGGTGAAATTATTAGTGAAAAGAAAAGAGGAAGAACTCCTGAAAGTTGGTTTTAAGGTGGCTTTTGACAGAGGTCGTTGGGGCTTGAAAACTCTTCTGTAGAGGTGGTAGTAAATAAGATATGAAAGTGGCTTTAAAAAAAAAAGTGAGCGAGCAGTAAAGTATGAAGATTTATGTATGTGAAAGAGCAGGAAAGTAGATCAGAAATGTATGTGAAGAAGGTTAGCAAAAGCCTTCAAGGGAAGGGCAAACTTACTTGACATTTACATCACTTCTGTTTGCTCTGCATCTTCATATGCTATGGTTATATGTACATAATACATATATGCAAAAAATAGTTGCATAACATGAGAGGAAAGGCAATATTTATCTTAGAGAGCAAAGCTACTCCATGCTACTCTTATGCATACAGTTAGTGACTAAGTGCTTGCTTATCTCATTTAGCACAGATTTCTGTTTTCAGCCTAATGACCTGTTTACCTTCCTAATTCTGACCTACTGACTGCTATTCCTACCTACATGCCTCCAGCTTTCATCCAGATCACAGCACACGATCCATTGTCTACAGCCAAGCTCTACATATAACCACATTGGCTCCAACCCCTCAGACAGAGACAAACACCTACAAGATCTCTATCAAGCATTCTTACAACTACAATACCCACCTGCAGAAGTGAAGAAACAGATTGATAGAGCCAGAAGAGTACCCAGAAGTCACCTACTACAGGACAGGCCCAACAAAGAAAGCCACTAGCCATCACCTTCAGCCCCCAACTAAAACCTCTCCAACGCATCATCAAGAATCTACAACCTATCCTAAAGGATGACCCATCACTCTCACAGATCTTGGGAGACAGGCCAGTCCTTACTTACAGACAGCCCCCCAACCTAAAGCAAATACTGACCAGCAACCACACAACAGAACCATTAACCCAGGAACCTATCCTTGCAACAAAGCCCGTTGCCATCTGTGTCCACATATCTATTCAGGGGACACCATCATAGGCCCTAATCACATCAGCCACACTATCAGAGGCTCGTTCACCTGCACATCTACCAATGTGATATATGCCATCATGTGCCAGCAATTCCCCTCTGCCATGTACATTGGTCAAACTGGACAGTCTCTACGTAAAAGAATAAATGGACACAGATCAGATGTCAAGAATTATAACATTCAAAAACCAGTTGGAGAACACTTCAATCTCTTTGGTCACTCGATTACATACCTAAAATTTGCAATTCTTCAACAAAAAAACTTCAAAAACAGACTCCAGTGAGAGACTGCTGAATTGGAATTAATTTGCAAACTGGATACAATTAACTTAGGGTTGAATAAAGACTGGGAGTGGATGTGTCATTACACAAAGTAAAACTATTTCCCTATGTTTATTCCCCCACCCCCGTTCCTCAGACGTTCTTGTCAACTGCTGGAAATGGCCCACCTTGATTATCATTACAAAAGGTTCCCCCCCCCCCCCCCCCCCCGCCACTCTCCTGCTGGTAATAGCTCACCTTAAGTGATCACTTTCATTACAGTTTTCAGAGTAACAGCCGTGTTAGTCTGTATTCGCAAAAAGAAAAGGAGGACTTGTGGCACCTTAGAGACTAACCAATTTATTTGAGCATGAGCTTTCGTGAGCTACCCTCACTTCATCAGAACATTACAGTGTGTATGGTAACAGCTATTGTTTCATGTTCTCTATGTATATAACTCTCCCCATTGTATTTTCCACTGAATGCGTCTGATGAAGTGAGCTGTAGCTCACGAAAGCTTATGCTCAAATAAATTGGTTAGTCTCTAAGGTGCCACAAGTACTCCTTTTCTTTTTGTGAATATAGACTAACACGGCTGCTACTCTGAAACCTTCCTAATTCTATCATCCAAGAAATGAGGCCTCCCTCCATGTGTTAATTACTCATTACAGGCCAGGCCTCAGCTAGAATAGTCATGCTGTGATTGACTAAGGGCTTGTCTACACTGTCAGTTTACAGCGCTGCAATGTTCTCGCTCAGGGTTATAAAAAAAACTTATCAGCCCTGTTATAAAAAAACTTATCTTATCAGCCCTGTAATATAAGACTGTGTCAGAGACTTGCGTTAGAGCCTCATATTATTACTTACCATTTATACAGTGCCTCTAACAAGCATTCTCCCTTTCATCTCATATCCCTTTCAGGTACGAGGTTATTTTTACTTATTTTTTGAATTTATTATTTAAAAAAACAAAATAAAGGCAAAACCAAGTTTTGAAGGCTGAAAGTTGGCATTCGAGTTTTCAGTGAGGAATACACAAACCTGTGTATATAACAGTCTTCAACTAAACCAAAGATAATTTGAAGCTTGAAGTATCTAGATTAGAACTTCTGTTGTTTATGTGGCAGAAACAAATGCTGGAGTCTGTTTTCCTTCCTACAAGATGATGTGGTGGGTGAAAGACCTGCCTTCCTCTATCTCCAGCCTTTCTTTGTCTTCTGGAGGGAGGCCCTCTGCCGTATACCACTGTTGCTGCTACAGGGACAGTTGCGTGACTACAGGTTTGTATGTCCTACTGCCAGCTCTAATGTTAGGGTGGCTTTGGATACTGATCTTCAAATCCCAGGTCTGATTGGTCTGGAGCCTATTTTTATTGTCAAGCCATATACCAACTTTGGCTGAATGTATTGCTAGGACCATTACCATTGGGAGGGGTAAGCATTAATGGAATTTGTCTAACTGCCTTCTTGCTTAACCTGACGCATGCAACTGTATTTAAAAACTGTTTTCAGGCTTTATTTCAGTCCTCTTAACTGTAATTTATAACTCTGCACTTCTATAGTACTGTTCATTCAAGGACTTCAAAGTACTTTTTATACGTTAATTTGCAATGCCCAACCCTCTTGAGAGACATGTGAGATTGCCTCATGCAGCCACCTCTGGAGCGAGACATAGCAGCTTGACAGCAGTGTTACTCAACAGTTTGGGTCAGGAAATGAAGAATATCGTATCTAACAAATTACAGAGGCAGAATGAGTTGCTGCCTCTTAGGAAAACTACAGACTTCTATAGTTGTCAGGACCTCTGTCTCTCATCCCAAGTGAGATTCGGGAGCAGTGTTCCTTAGCACCGTGCTGGGGTGCTGATTTATTAGTGACTTGGAGATAAAAACGCCATTATCTAATCGCCAACATCACCTCCAAGATATCGGTGACTTAGCGCAGCCCTACTTGGCTTCTGAGACCTGAAAGGATCACAGTGCAAAACTTTATGATTACAGACATACTCTTTTATATAGATATAGAAGGGACTTCCTGGGTCATGGAATCCAGCCACCTGCTATTTCAGGTAACACTATCATATAATCTTGTTCATAAATTTATCAACCTCCATCTTAAAATTAGGTTGGTTGTTTTTCCCACTACTCCTGTTGGGGAAGCTGTTCCAGAACTTCACTCCTCTGATGGTTAGAAAACTTCTAATTTCCATCCAAAATTTATTCATAGCCCGTTTATATCCATTTGTTGTTCTGCCAGCATTGTTTCTTTATCTTAAATAGCTCTTCTCCTTCAGTGATCTATTTATAGAGAGCAATCATATGCTTTCTTGGCTTGTTTAGCCTAGCAAAATGAAGGCTAAGCTCTTTTAGTCTCTTCTCCTAAGGTCGGCTCTGCATTCCCCGATAATTCTACTAGCTCTTCTCTACATGTGTTCCAGTTTGAATTCATCTTTTTTTGAATATGGGTGATCAGAATTGCATGTAATATTCCAAATGAGGTATTAATACTTCCCTAGCTGTACTGGAAATATATCACATGATGCAGCCTAGGATAATATTTGCTTTTTTTATGGCCATATTACATTGATGAGAAAAGAGGGCAACCTTTTTTTATGTTGCTTAAGGCCCTTTTTTACTTTATATATTGTATTTTTTTATATACTGTAAATTATATTTTTATTTTTTATTTTTTATGATCGGAAATTAATGTTATTTTGTATAAAAACATTTTACAATACTTTATATAGTTAAACTTACAGAGTTTTTGTTTTGTTTTTTAAAATGCAGTACATACGATGCTAATAGTGGCTGAAATATTTGCTTATGCAATAAATAGATGCAGTACTTTTGGTCTTAGCTTCTGTTGAAATGCTTGGTCTGGGAACCTCAAATTTAAACCCTTTCAGTGCCATTGCTAAACTGCTGGATTGCGATCTTTGATAATAAAGCTACATGTACAATAAACTATACGTTCCTGCTCCAGATGAATGGATGTGATGATCCGAGTCACGGCACCACCAATGTTGGGATTCCCTCGGAGGCCTTTTCCACTCAGTTTATTCAGAACACCTCATCCAGATCTGGGAGAACACTTCCTTCAATTCTCTGGGATCCAAAAAACTCAGTTTGACTCCAGATTGCTTCACTTAGGTATCTTTATTTGGAGTACAACAAAGCTACGCTGAGTTGGTCAGACTCAAACTAAGAGGTGGGTGGGTATAGGCATATCACACATTCAAAGTTTCACTGAATATCTCTTCCTTTATAAACATTTACACGTTACGTTGCATTTACTGTACATTACATCACACTTTTTTGGATTGGCTTGGTGACTTTTTAGGAACCAATCCCTGTGCAGCATGCTCTGTCCATGCTCAACCTCATCTCTATATTGCTAACTGATCTTGTCCAAAGTTATCTTGTTTGTATTAAGTAAATGGTTCCCTGGGTGTTGTCCCTCTTATCCTAGCTGGCTCAGACGTTGTCTTTTTAGTCTACCGATCTGTTTACTTATCGTATTTAACACAGATTTCTGTTTTCAGCCTAATGACCTGTTTACCTTCCTAATTCTATCATCCAAGAAATGAGGCCTCCCTCCATGTTTTAATTACTCATTACAGGCCAGGCCTGAGCTAGAATAGTCATCCTGTGATTGACTAAAGGCTTGCCTACACTGGCACTTTACAGCGCTGCAACTTTCTTGCTCAGGGGTGTGAAAAAACACCCCCTTGACCGCAGTTAATGTCAGTGCTGTAAAGCGCCAGTATAGGCAGTGCCCCAGTGCTGGGTGCCGCGCCCCTTGTGGAAGTGGTTGGTTTTTTTTAAAGAGCACTGGGAGAGCTGCTGCGTCCGTGCTTTAGTGTTGCCAGTGTAGAGAAGCCCTAATACACCTAGTGTTTCCCCTCTGTTTCCAGCTGGTGGAACCCCCAGCTAATAGCAGTGTTTCCGTGGGAGTCACTGATAACCTGTTGAATTCCTGTTGATGAAGAGCTTTGCTTCCTTCCATGCTGAAACCAGAAGCGTCAGATCCAAATTGGTGTCAGGGAAATTGAGCTATCCTGTTTTTCTTTTGGTAAACATCTTTACAATGGAAATGAGTAGTTGCGTTAGAAAATCCAGCTTCCTTCTTGGGATGGGGATATTCATTTCTGGACATTGCCTGTCTTTAAATTTTTTTTGGTGAACTTTGTCCATATAGCAATCTCTTAAAAAATTAAAACCTTTTAACATCAATAATCTACATTAGGATTTGCATCCCCTTGAGCCTCTTGTGCATTTCTTGGATGAAGTGAAGGTACCCTATCTCTGCCTCTTGCCCATGTGCATGTCTTTGTACATGTCTGTTACAATGTGGCAGTGCTCAGGAGCCCTGACCCAATATTTGGGGTCCCATTTTGCTTGGTGCTATGCAAACATGAAAGACACAGTTCTACAGAGTTTACTGTTAAAACTATCAGCCTGTGGAGGATGGGGGAGAAGGATATTATTCAACATAGACTTGCTACTTTTGTAATTTATATAAATATTGACTTCCTTAGTTGCTTGCCCCCCGAGCTGTCACTCAGGATAGTCCTGCTACCTTAGTCAGTGGCACAAATACCCTGCCTCTCATCCTCCTACATCACACAGACCGTTATACACCAGTGACCCAGGTTCATTTAAGGCATAAACCATTATCTGTGGCTTATTGCTCAAATAGTGGCTCTCCTGTTTACATTTCCTCTTGTGTCTGTTTTTCAGGATAACTGTGAATGCTTGAAGTAAAACCGATGTAATTTTTATCTTGCTGGTTAAGGCAGAACCTGTACTGAGGGCTAAACTTTCATATGATGGCTGGGATTTAGTTGCGTTTTAATAGGAGTGCTGTAAGAATGGCCGTATTGGGTCAGACCAATAGTCTGTCTAGCCCAGTATCATGTCGTCCGACAGTGTCTGGAGCCAGATGCTTCAAAGGGAATGAACAGAATAGGGCAATTATCAAGTGAGCAATCCCCTGTCATCCAGTTCCAGCTTTTGGCAGTGAGAAGTTTAGGGACACCCAGAGCACGGGGTTGTGTCGATGACCATCTTGACTAATAGCCATTGATGGACCTATCCTCCATGAGCTTATCTAATTCTTTTTGGAACCCAGTTATACTTTTGGCCTTCACAACATCCCTTAGCAATGAATATCACAGGTTGACTTTGCTTTATGTGAAGTACTTCCTTATATTTGCTTTAAATCTGCTGCTTATTACCATATATACTTGTTCATTAGCCCGTTCATTTATAAGCCGACCCCCAAAGATGGATAGGTAAAAAAGTAAAAACTGTATGACCCTTTCATAAGCCGACCCTGTATTTTAGGGGTTGGCAAACTTTGGCTCCTGGCCTGTCAGGGTAAGCTGCTGGCAGGTTAGGACGTTTTGTTTACCTGGAGTGTCTGAGGCATGGAGCCCGTTAGTTCCCTGTGGCCGCATTTCGCCATTCCCAGCCAATGGAAGCTCCGGGAAGTGGTGCCACACCCCGCAGCTTCCATTGGCTGGGAATGGCGAAATGCGGCCACAGGGAACTGCGGGGCTCCATGCCTGCAGACGGTCCAGGTAAACAAAACGGTGTATTAGAAATTCAATTCAATGATTTCATAGAGTTTAAAAGAATGAAATTTTGGTGTAGACCCGTTTATAAGCCGACCCCCGCTCTTTGATGCATCATTTTTTTTACCAAAAATATTCGGCTTATGAACGAGTATATACGGTAATTTCATTGAGTGACCACTGGTTCTTGTGTTATGTGAAAGGATAAATAACACTTCCTTATTCCTTTTCTCCACACCGTTCATGATTTTATACAGCGCTATCATATTCCCCTTTATCTGTTTTCTAAGATCGACAGTCCCAGGTTTTTGTAATCTCTCCTCATATGGAAGCTGTTCCATACCTGTAACCATTTCTGTTGCCTTTCTATGTCCTTTTTCCAATTCTAATATATTTTTTTTTTGTGATGGGGTGCACACAGAACTGCATGCAGTATTCAAGGTATAGGCACACCATGTATTTATAAACTGACATGATATTTTCTATCTTATTATATTTCCCTTTGACTGCTGCTGTTCTTGAGTGGATGTTTTCAGGGAACTGTCCAAATGACTCCTAGATCTTCCTTGAGTAGTAACACCTAATTTAGACTCCATGATTTTTGTATGTATAATTGGGATTATATTTTCTACTTTGCATTACTTTGTATTTATCAGTATTGAATTTCTTCTGCCGTTTTGTTGCCCAGTCACCCAGTTTTGTGAGATCCCTTTGTAACTCTTCGCAGTCAGCTCCAGGCTTAACAATCTTGAGTAATTTTTTATCATCTGTGAATATTGCCACCTCACTGTTCACCCTCTTTTCCAGATGGGATGACAAGCTTTCTAATCATGTCTGTCAGTATTTGGAATAGCTTTGTCATTTTTGCAGGTATAAATGTTCACAAAGCAATTCTGTTTTTGTTTTTTGTTGTTTGGGGGAAGAACAGGAAAACACAATAAATCTTGCAACAACTTATTAATTAAAACGTGTTTCCTTACTGAATGGGACACAGTCTTTCTGTTGGGACCCAAAACCCAATTCTCTTCAGCATCCCTAGACTATTTTCTCTTTAATTGTTTGCATCCTCTGTCCTAAATATAGCACAAGGAAGACTGTCGCAGTAGCATGTGTGTGCCCTTGCTAGGCAAGCTAGCATTGCCTTAGCCCCTTCACTTGTACACAGAGTCTGTTCCCTACCCTTCCTAACCATACCCAATGTTTATCTAGTTGGACTTTAAGATGTTTGGAGCAGGGACCGTGCCTTCCTACGATTCTATTCTCTTTTGATTCTTGTACTGGTACCAAGAACCCTCTGTTCTGAATGGGCTTTTGGACACTACCATAGTTTGCATATAAACAAAAATAGTCTACCTTCTAGGACATGCAAACATTCTTCAAAGCAGCACTTGCAGCAGTAAGTGAATCCTCATGAAATTTCTCCATTGTTACAATGAGTTATTAGGAGCTCTGACACATCTAAATGACACATTGTTGGGCAGTGGAGCTGCAGCAAAAAAGAAAACCTGGACTATGAGGGACTCTCCTGCACTTTTGAAAATTCCTTTTATGGGCTGGTTACAGCTATTGCTTTGTTGTATAGTGTTCAGTACACCTTTCTGTAATTAGAAAAACAAAACCAACAACTTTAACCCCTTTTAGGAGTAAAAGAAAGGGTATGGGAGCTTCCAGTGCATGGGTGTTGTCATGCACAGGCATGTTAATTAGTGACTACTAAACTGTGTGTAAAATGCTTTGTTTTCAGGAGTTTTAACTAAATTGGAGAAACTCATTCAGTTTGAAAGTGAACTTCAGTCACATGTTTGTAAACTGCGAATTACAATACAAAAGTGTTTTTTTTAAAAAAAACTTAAGGTTGCAACAAACCCTATTATAAGTGAAATATCAATATGAGGTAGAATGTAACCACTGTTTGAAAAATGACTTTTCCCTCATGGTTAAAACCTCCATATAAATGTTGTTTTAAGTGCAACTTAATAAAAACAAAAAATTACATGGATATAAGGGAAAAATAATCCCAAAGAGTTCAGTAGGAACTTTGTCTTGCTAGTGACAGGATTGGAGATCTGTAAAAAAGGCAACTGATGAAGCTGAGGAAAACGTATTGTTTTCATCTTCAAGTGAAAAACTGCTGTTCCTTAATTGCTTATGTTGTTGTAGTGTAGGTATTTTTCTCAAGTACTCAAGGGTCTTGTAATGTATTGGGTTCTAACCTCCTGTATTTGCATGAATGAGGGGCAAAAGTGCGTATCTGTCAATATGATGTTGAAAAATTGGTGTACTCAGATAAAGCGGAATGGCTAGCACTTCAGCTTGATATCTCACCTGTTTAAAACCAGAGGTCAACTCTGACAGCTGGCTAGGCTTTCAAAAGCTTTTTAACACATTGTCTCATTAAATATTTCAAAATATCTGTGACATTTCAGGCACTGAGTACATGAATGCAATAGAAATGCCAAATTGGACAGGTAAATTACAATTTGGAAGAAGTTTCTTCACGTTTCTGTCACTTAAGGCAGGGATTCTCAACCTTTTTCTTTCTAAGCCTCTTCCCCAACATCCTATAAAAACTCCACAGCCCACCTTCGTCATAACAACTGGCTTTCTGCATATAAAAATCAGGGCCAGCGTTAGAGGGTAGCAAGCAGGGCAGTTGCCTGGGACCCCATGCCACAGGGGCCCTGCGAAGCTAAGTTCAGCTTCAGCCTCGGGTGGTGGGGCTCAGGGCTCTGGACTTCAGCCACATGTGGTGGGCCTTCAGTTTTCTGCCCTGGGCCCCAACAAGTCTAACACTGGCCCTGCTTGGTGGACCCCCTGAAACCTGCTCATGGCCTCTTAGGGGGCCTTGGACCTCTGGTTAAGATCCACTGACTTAAAGCAACAATAACAAAGAAACAGATAAGGCCACTGCTTGTCTATTTCCACTGCTCTCTGGAGTTTAATTTCTACTCCTTCAAATGTCAGTTTCTGAACATACACGATATTAATATTTCCTCTCTTCGGGGAATTCCTTTTATAGGGAGTGCAGACACTGGGTTTTCATTTGTGAAGTTGCTCTTATGATCCTGCCATGGAGATGGAGTTGTCATCTTCTGCTTCTCTTTGCTGAAGTGGCACAAGATTTAGAAGATCCAAATATCGGGCTGGGGTAGGGGAGTATATCTGTTGGCGGGAAGGGGCATCTATGCAAAGGCACCATATCCATCTACATATGTCAAGGTTCCTCCCCCACGCTGAACTCTAGGGTACAGATGTGGGGACCTGCATGAAAAACCTCCTAAGCTTATCTTTACCAGCTTAGGTCAAAACTTCCCCAAGGTACAAAATATTCCACCCTTTGTCCTTGGATTGGCCGCTACCACCACCAAACTAATACTGGTTACTGGGGAAGAGCTGTTTGGACGCGTCTTTCCCCGCAAAATACTTCCCAAAACCTTGCACCCCACTTCCTGGACAAGGTTTGGTAAAAAGCCTCACCAATTTGCCTAGGTGACTACAGACCCAGACCCTTGGATCTTAAGAACAATGAACAATCCTCCCAACACTTGCACCCCCCCTGTCCTGGGAAATGTTGGATAAAAAGCCTCACCAATTTGCATAGGTGACCACAGACCCAAACCCTTGGATCTGAGAACAATGAAAAAGCATTCAGTTTTCTTACAAGAAGACTTTTAATAAAAATAGAAGTAAATAGAAATAAAGAAATCCCCCCTGTAAAATCAGGATGGTAGATACCTTACAGGGTAATTAGATTCAAAAACATAGAGAACTCCTCTAGGCAAAACCTTAAGTTACAAAAAAGATACACAGACAGAAATAGTTATTCTATCAGCACAGTTCTTTTCTCAGCCATTTAAAGAAATCATAATCTAACACGTACCTAGCTAGATTACTTACTAAAAGTTCTAAGACTCCATTCCTGGTCTATCCCCAACAAAGACAGAATATAGACAGACACACAGACCCTTTGTTTCTCTCCCTCCTCCCAGCTTTTGAAAGTATCTTGTCTCCTCATTGGTCATTTTGGTCAGGTGCCAGTGAGGTTACCTTTAGCTTCTTAACCCTTTACAGGTGAGAGGAGCTTTCCCCTGGCCAGGAGGGATTTCAAAGGGGTTTACCCTTCCCTTTATATTTATGACAACATATATTAAGCTCTCAGAATGCATATAGCTAAAATGTTTTTCTGTGGCTTCTGATTTGCCTTATTATTGCATTATTTTCTTTCTTGACTATTTAGGCAGATGAAGTATGTTTATAAATAAAAACTACGTTGACCTCGGGACCTTGTCATTATGAACTGAAGTTTCAGCATAGCAAAAATACATACTTAAATTCTGACTAATATAATTTTTGCTCTGCTACCAGTTTTAGAGGCATAAATATCAACCACCCTTCAACTTGCTTGAAAACTGGTTGGTCTAGTTATAGTTAAGCTCAAGAGTGGATTAATTGTTTTCTGTTATGGTGTGGTTTATATATTTCTTTCTTAAACTTCTTGTATGAATTTATTAGACTTCTGAGGTAGGATTTATGTAGTCTCAAAGAATTGCTAGATTATTCACCAGCAATTGAATTTCCTTAGTCTGTTGCAACATTTCAGGTATCTGACAGTTTACATAACACTAATGATGCTTTTGTTTCCTTTTGTGGGGCAGGAAAATGTTTTATTTAAAATTTGGGTTTGTAGGATTAGGTTTTTCAGTGTCAGAAAACGTCGATTTCACTGTACACACCCAAGCCAATGGGAAAAAAAAGTTTCTATTGATGATGATGATGATGATAGGCAAGTAAGAAAATGTTTGACTTAAGGATACTTATTTGTATATTTTGACTCGTGTTTTTCATAGATGCCAAGGCCAGAAGGGACCATTGTGATCACCTAGTCTGACCTCTTATATAACACGGGCAATAGAACTTCCTCCAAATAATTCCTAGAGCCTATCTTTAGAAAAACATTCTATCCTGATTTAAAAATTGTCAAGGATGGAGAATCCACCATGACCCTTGCTAAACTGTCCTGCTGGTTAATTACTCTCATAATTAAAAATGTATACCTCATTTCCAGTCCAAATTTTTCTAGATACATTTTCTGGTGATTGGATTGTGTTATACCTTTCTCTGCTTGATTAAAGAGCCCATTATAAAATGTGTTCTCCAAATAGGTGCTTATACACTGTAATCAAGTAACCCTTCATCTTCTTTTTAAGCTAAATTGATTGAGCTTTTTGAATCTATCACTGTAAGGCATGTTTTCTAATCTTTGAATCATTCTCATGGCTCTTCTCTGAATCCTCTTCAGTTTATCAACATCCTTCCTCAACTGTTTGCACAGAAACTGGACACAGTATTCCAGCAGCAGTCACACTAGTGCCAAATATTCGAGGTAAAAAAACCCTCTCTGCTCCTGCTTGAGATTCTCCAGTTCATGCATTTTAGGATTACATTAGCTCTTTTTGCTACAGTGGAAGCTCAGTTTCAGCTGATTATGTACCATGACCCCAAAATCTTTTGAGAGTCTCTGCTTCCCAGGATAAAGTCCCCCTATCTTGTAAGTATGGCCTACATTCATTGTTCCTATATATATACATTTAGATTTAGCCATATTAAAATGCATGTTGTTTGTGCCCAGTTTGCCAAACAATCCTGATTGCTCTAAATCAGTGACCTGTGTTCTTCATTATTTACCACACCCTTCAATTTTTGTCATCTGCAAACTTTCAGTGATGAATTTGTTTTCTTCCAGGTCACTGATAAAAATGTTGAACAGCAAAGGGGCAGAGAACTGATCGCTGCAGATCGCCATTTGAAACAGACCTGCTTGATGACGATTCCCTGTTTACAATTAGATTTTTGAGACCTCTCTGTGAGCTAGTTTTTCATCTGTTCAGTGTGTGCCATGTTAATGTTGACAATTGGTGTTTTAATGGTTATAAAGCCTTAACTTTTTGAATCTCAGTGTCTGTCATTAATTAACTGCGTGGAGGGGGTCCAGACAATATTTCCCACAACTGTGAAAATAAGTTGATAAAAATCGGGGAAAAATACTTAACGTGCATAATTTTGGTAACTGAATTTAAAATCTATTAGAAATATAAAAAACATGTAAAATATCCACTAAAATTATTTTTTAAAATTGAATTCTGCCGAGCCTATTTAAAATAGAGCATGTCAGAAACAGAGTGGATCAAGGAGTATGAGATGGGTATAGTACTGTGTTCACTTTAGCATCTGAAGTGGTGCTCCTCAAACAGTAAATAATTATGTTACTAAAGACAGGTTTCAGAGTAACAGCTGTGTTAGTCTGTATTCTCAAAAAGAAAAGGAGTACTTGTGGCACCTTAGAGACTAACCAATTTATTTGAGCATGAGCTTTCGTGAGCTACAGCTCACTTCATCGGATGCAGCTCATCCGATGAAGTGAGCTGTAGCTCACGAAAGCTCATGCTCAAATAAATTGGTTAGTCTCTAAGGTGCCATAAGTACTCCTTTTCTTTATGTTACTAAACTTGTTTAAAATTGAAAGCCCAACCTAAATTACCTGTGAGACTTATCTCCAAACACCCCATTCCTCCGAAGCCTGTCTTGTATAAAGCACCATTGCTAGTGGCAGTGTGTTCTGGAAAGAAATGATATCCAGGGAGATGGTGATGCCTGATGCTACACTCTGTTATTGGGGGAAGGTTGCTTCCAGACATAGCTGTATCAGAGTTCATTTCAGAGGTGTGTGTGTGTTTGTCTCAGAGAGAGAATATGAATGAATGTAATGGGGGAAGGGGAGCTTGGATTTTTCCATCTGACCCTGTTCGCTTTAAGACTTCTTCTAGGATATCGAATATTTGAGCTTTTTACTTGTTTCAATCTCAAAGGGAAAATATGTTCAGCTGATCCTGCAGTTTAGAAGTGGTTTTTTAAAAAACACATTAGCCCTATATATTTGTAATTTGGTCAGTTTTATTTTCATTTGCTTGAAACTTTGCATGCAAATTGTCAAGCTAGATACAAACTTGTTTTTCTAAATAGAATTTAAATTAGGGCTGTCAATTAATTGCAGTTAACTCAAGCATTAACTCAAACCAAATTAACTTGATTAAAAAAATCATGATTAATCACAGTTTTAATTGCACTGTTAAACAATACTAGAATACCAGTTTAAATTTAGTATAAATATTTTTGGATGTCTTCCTACATTTTCACATATGTTGATTTTAGGTTTTTTAAGCTCACAGTACTTTAAACCTAGGGTCTCTTATTGCACTATGCTGCCTCCTCTGCTATATTTGGTGACACTTCTCCAGAAGATTGTTTTTTCTGGCCAAGGACCAATGCCCTGACTAACTCCAAACAAAATAGTCACTCTGCTGCTATCTGCTCCTGTTAAAAAATATAAAAATTTAGGGGATTCTGTATCTTTTGCTAAGATGGAAGCAAGGATTTTGGTGGGGGGAATGGAGACCTAAACCTTGGGCAGCAAACTCAAATGAACTGAAAATTGCCTTCCTGAACCGCGAGGGCAGACTGCACAACTAGCAGAGGGCTGTATGGCTTCAGACACTGAAATGGAATGCTTAAACAATCGGTGAGGTCCAGAAAAGTTTGTGTACCAGGTGGCCCTTCAGAGCACAATGACTCAAACTTACTTCTGTTTTATGGGAAAACTCTGCTAGAAGTGCGAAGCATACATATATGCATAAAAGAAAATCTTACTTCATTCCTGGAGATTATGGGGATGATACATAACTCCCGGTGAGGCAACACTATTCTTGTAGTTCTATCTAATATGAGTGATTGAGACAAGATTTTACTTACCACATATAATATAAATACAATGGAAAGGGGCAAAACTGTTTAACGCCCCTCTCCCATATCTCTGACTAGCTGCATGGCTAGGAGAGAGGATTTTGCTATTTTGAAAAAGAAATTTTGTGCACGTCCTTTGCAGCAAAACTCTATCATTTTGATGGGAAATAGTTATATTTTGGGATCAAATAGCAGCAGTCAGATGACACTACTATGACGATACTCATGGTGAGGACTGTGGTACAGAAGGAACTAAAGAGGACTGAAATAGGACTTGCTGTGTATGATACTTAACTCCCTTGGCCTCCTTTGACTTATTTACAACCGGCGAAGTCCTTGTTCTGTGTATCTTGCAACACAGCATTCTTTGGCACAAGGTGTCCATGTTAGTCCACAAGGCTGCTGGTGTGAACCTGTCTAAATGCTCGGTAGTGCTTCACTTAGAAGTCGGTGTGGTAAGAAAGTAGAAGACTACATCTCCTCCTGCACCTTCCCCTCATTGCAGGAGCATCTTCAGTTGTTTCACAAGTATTGTTTTTTCCATTCACACTTCCCCTCCCTCCAAAAATGGACACTGTTACATCATTGGCTCTTTGAAGAATGGATACACTGTGTCACGGAGTCCCTGGGCGATGCTCTGGAACTGCTCCCCATGAAGCCAGTCAGGACTCTGGGGAGGTCTCCTTTCTGTGAGCAGCCTGTCTCCAGGACACAAAGCTCACACAGCTTCCACCTTCTGGGGTCTGACCTCGGAGCATTCAGCATCCTCTGCCCCTCCGTGTGCTTCCCACAGCGAGTCCACTCAGGCGGGGCTCCTGGGGAAGCCAGAGGGTCCTGCACCCCAACTTCACAGTCAGACGTGACTCTCAGCCAGCCTGTAAAACAGAGGTTTATTAGACAACAGGAACATGGTCTAACAGAGCTTGTAGGTGCAGAGAACAAGACCCCTCAGCTGGGTCCATTTTGGGGGGCCGTGAGCCAGACAACCACGTCTGTACTTCACTCCATGTTCCCAGCCAGCCTCAAACTGAAACTCCCTCCAGCCCCTCCTCCTCTCGGCTTTGTCCCTTTCCCGGGCCAGGAGGTCTCCTGATTCCTTTGTTCTCCCACCCTTTAGCTCTCACCTTGCAAGGGGGAAGGGCCCAGGCCATCAGTTGCCAGGAAACAGGGTGTTGGCCATTCTCTGCGTCCAGACCCTTGCAACACACCTGCCCTCCAGGGCTCTGCAATGATCATACACCCTTACCCCACCACCTAGATACTTAAGAACTGCATAGGGGAAACTGAGGCACCCCCACACTATTCAGAGGAAACATTAAGAACAGTCCCACTTCGTCACACACTGTCCACCCCCTTCCCCCTTGTGCAATGATCTTGATTTACTAAAATGTTAACTATAAAGTTATACTTTAGAAATGTTTATTTTCTTGGATTATACTGACCTTGACCGTGTGTTTGTAAACCAGTGGTACTATTAATCAGGATTATAGATGGAGGTCATAGCCTGTATGATGATTATTATATATTCTTGGAGGTCTCTTTGACCTGTGTACCAGAAATGTGCACATCTTCATTTTTTCCTTTCTCATATATTTAAAAAAAAAAAAAACCTGAAAGAAAGTGGCTAGAAGTGATACATTAAACTAGTTAAGGCACCTGCGAGAAATTGAAACTGCAGCAGGAAAGTGCCCATCATAGGCATATCTAGGCAACAAATTCTGTAATACTTTAAGCTATGGTTTTATTTAATTAAATATAATAAATAACATGTCTCTGTTTGGATAACATTTTCATGTTTTTTACAGTACAGTTTCTTTTTAATGTTTAAAAGAATCTCATTCAAACTGCAGAACCATGCAGTTACAGGTTAGCAACAAATGTTCTATTCATAGTTACTACTGTCCTTGAAATGTGTGATTTCTTATGAAAGATCACCTTTGATCGCAAAAGATATTCATGCAACAAACATCTAATTAATAGAGCTGTTTGGGGAAAATTTCAATGGAAAATTGTGTGTGTGGTGGGGTAGGGAAAGAATCTTCCTAATTTCCTGGTCAGGTAGTGCAGAAATGTTAGTTGTTAATGCAGGGCTCTGTCTTCTTGGATTCGCTGCTGTCAGTGTGTTGAGGACTGAGGAAGATAACGGTGGTACTATGGAGCAAGATCTGTTTCACTGCACAACAGGGTGGATTTGATTTAAATTTGAATGACACTTTTCCTGCCCCAGTTAAAGAAGAATAGTGTCGTTATCTAACTACACCCCTTTAAAATAAGTATATTTCAAGGGTCAGAGGACACATGTAGCCAAATCATGAATGTGTTTGCAGTAAGAAATGCAGGGCTAGAATCTCTGCTTCTTTGAGCTTCTGTACAGGGTGGATTTGATTTAAATCACTAGTCAGGAAGACTTGATTTAATCATGGATTTCTACATAAAAGTACATTGTTGTTGGTTGTTATAACCTTAATACATATTCTTCACAACTCAGAGATAGATGTAGGTTTCATTTTTAGAAGGTACACACTATACATTTTTAAAGTGATGTTCCTTTCATCATCTTCAATGCAGCTTCCTCCTGAGCAGGAACACTTCTCATGATGTTTCATTCGGGCAACGAGGCCTTGCATTTCTTTGTTGCACTGTTTGCATTTTGCACACGTGCCTGTCTTACCCACAGATAGAGGAACTTCATTAAAATATTCCCAAACTGGGTCTCTCTTACGGCCTGCTGCCATTATAGGTTTTCCCTTCTAGTGAGAGAATGGTGCGGTAGATCTCAAATCAATGAAGGCTACACTCAGAAAGACCTCAAGACTTCTGGAATATGCTGCTCAAACAGTTTCACTTTTGTTTCTGCTGCCTGTCCCTCCCTTCTCTCATTTATCTCCAGACTACTTCTCCTTGTCCAGATCTATTCCGCCCCAACAATCTTCTATTCATTGAACTTTTAGAAACTTTGCACTTTTAGAGAGGGATAAGGGATTGACTCTGTGTACACAAATTTGCAGAGGGACAATAGGGTTAAGGTCTGTTGTTTCTCACCTCAACATATTTATTTATTTATTTTATTTATTTTAAAAACATTTTTGCTGTTAACAAGCACGTTATCTCTAGAGACACAAATCCACAGTTTGAGACTGCAAAACTAAGCATCCCTGATATTATCTTCTAGACTGAGTTTTGAGTCCCATTGGGTGGGTAGATGATTTAGGTTAATGCTTCTATACAGAAGCCCCTGGAACCCCATGAGATTGGGTCCCTAATCCATGAACTATTGTAACTCATTTACAAAACTTTTCTTAAACATTACAGGAATATATTGTCTCCTGCTATAGAATTAGAATTTATAATCCCTATTCCATGATGAGATATCTTTGAGCTATAATGTATCTTAATTAAAACTATCTTTAGATAGGTTTTTTTTCCTCAAAGCATTTTATCAAAAAAATCTGATTTAAAAAAATTTTTTTTTAATTATTTTTATCCACACTGCTGCACAAAAGCTAATTCTTGTGGCTGTACTACAGCTCTTCTGTTTTCACACCTTTTGATAAGTTGTTTGTAAAAATTTACTGCTTGCTAAAATGTGACACACAATCCCATGTGTAGGTGCTGGGGCATGTGACTCATTCAATTCTGTGAAGTTTTCCTATAAATGTGTGCATGCACAATTTGTCATATGTCATATGCATTTCTTGGGAAGGTAGGGGGTGAATGAAAATAGGAAGGTGAATGATCACTGCTCCAGCAATGTAGCTACATATAAATGGCTGTAGCTAGACTCTGTGGTACTTTGGGGAGGCACAGAGATACTTGGCAAACCTATAACCAGCCTGCCTATCCTAGGTTGGGGGTGTGAATGCATAGTCATTCTCCTAAATTAGTCTTTTGATTTATGCCTTTTATTATGTTCTCTCCAATTGTTAGGTTGGCCAAGAAAATGAACTGAGTTAAGATGGTGAATTTTCACCCCTTGCTGACTTGTATGCATGTGTTTCCTGAGACTTATTTAGGGGTCTGTTTTGCTAATCCTGGATCCTGCCAGTTTTTCAAGACACCATTCACTATTTAGATCCTTGGTTTGAGGTTTTAACACCTGGACTCTGAGAGGTTTTGCTTCCTAAACCAGGCCTGTTCCCAGAATCTAGTGAAATTTCTGCTTTTATCTAGAAAACTTTGAACTGATTTTGCTCTGTAAGGGAATTTGGAGACCGTGGTTCTTTGGGTGTGTAAATGAATTGCTCCTCTTTGCCAAACACATCCTGCTGCCACTGCCACCACATACACATTTTGTTAATATTATCAGAGAGCCAAAATTGACTTGGTTTGAATCTAAATGGCAGTGAGCTAATGTGCCTCAATCCTCTTGCTCCTTGTTGGGGTAGATGGATAGGGATAATGGCAATGCTTCTGCAAAAGGTGTAACTGTTCTGTGGATAATAAGACTTCAAAATTCTGCCTTGCAAAGAACTACCAAAATGGCCACGTCTTAGTTTCTATATAAAATGTGCTGTCTTTAGAAATGCAGAAAAGATTATTTAGACACTGCTGCCAACTCAATCCGAAAGTAGAGCTTCTTTCTTGCTTATCACCAGTAACAAAGATTTTACAGGCTAAGTTATGGAATGCAGTGGGTTTGAACAGATGTAACTGACTTGGTAATTAGAATTCTTACACACAAAAAGGAATAAAACCCATCTCACTCTTCTGTAGCTGTAGTATCTCTTCAAGCAGAGGTGACTGGTAACTGCTGATAGTGGGCTCCCTGCTCTGCACTGGGCTGCCCCCGAGTCCTGATTTGCCCTTCCCAGCCGAGCTGCTGCCTGGGCTCCCCACTCCCAGCTGGACAGTTGTTCGGATTCCTGGCTCCCCATTCCCTGCTGGGAGCATGGCAGCCGCCCAGCGGGGAGCAGGGTGTTGAGGGGGTAGGGGCAGCTGTGCTCCTGGCAGAGAGTGGGGAGCCAAGAGCCCTGGTGTCTGCTGTGCTCCTGGCAGGGAGTGGGGAACCTCAGGGCAGCTGGGAATGGGAAGTCGGGAGCCGTGGGAAGCATGGGGGCAACCCACAGGGGAGCTGGGAACCAGGGCAACAGCCCGGCTCCAAGCAGGAAGTCCAGGCAGCCCCCAGGCTCCCATTGAGGAGGCCAGGAGTCTCAAGGGAGCCCAGGGGTAGCCTGGCTCCCAGGGAGAGCTGTGCTTGGAGCTGAGGCTTTCAGTCCCCCACACTGCTCCCCTTAGGTTGGTGGAAGCACTTCTGGTGAGGACGCACACCACCTACTGAAGGAGGACAGTGTGGACATGAATCACCACAGGTAATTACTGTGGTGGCTATAAGTCAACCTAACATAGGTTGACTAAGTTTTTAGTGCAATATGCCTGTAATATGACTATAGTTACTGATTAAACTTGCAACATATTGAATCACCACTGCGTGCCCTCCCCCCTGAGCAATTTGTCAGAATGCACAGGAAGTGGTCACTCTCTTCCAACAAACTCTTGTTAGTCATCGTGTGATAGGTTTAACTAATAATATTTTAAACAGATTTGTTTGCCAGAACTGTCTCATGTTTAAGCTTCTTTTTTCCTAGAGCTCATGTAAGTGTGTTTATAATCAGTGTCTCTAGAGGGTGGGCAGGGAGCAAGATTGTTTTTTAGTTTAAATTGTAGTTTTAGAAAAAAAGTTCCGTACCTCACAACCTTTGTGATTTGCTTTTTGTGACCAAAAGAGTAAGATCATGAAAAGGAAGAGTTGTTTGTGTTACATATGTATTGACCCTGGAAATGCCAATGTTATCTTATTGAAGGTCTGGGATAAAGTAATAGAAATCTAGAAAACATGGTTAATTGAGTACCAGCTGCAGAGTTCAGCGCTAAGACTCCCTTTCTGTCTTTGGCTGAAGTCCAATAACCAGTAATAACATTACTTGTTTGTTAAAATGTATAAAATCAATTTTTCTTAGGGGTTTCTTTGTCAGAATTTTATTTGCCCATCTGGAGTCACACCATGATGGGAGGGTGTCTCTTGCGATTGAACCTGTTGTAAGTTTTTTGGCCAATGCTTATAATTGTTGTTGCTAGGATATAGAACATAGTTGTGTGTATGTGCTTATATTTGTATTTTGGATGTAGCCAACATCAAGTGGCCTTCAGATTAGTAAAGGAATGCTTGGGTGGAAACTGAGTCATGGTAAAAGGAAAATTATTTCCAACACCTTGCATTCTGGGACACTGTTTCTACTTTATTTGGTCACAGTGCACACAGTGAAATTCTGGTGCAAAAGGCCCATACGAGCCCCGAACCACTCTCATGCCCTTTAATGCTGGGCTTGAGAGGTGTAGGAAGTACACCCTTTGTACAGATGTAAAACTAACCCAGAATACTCTCCAGTTTTGGAGATCAATAAAAAACAATAATGCTCACAATCTTCAGTTTTCCCCTTCCCTACTCAGTTTTATGGCTTGGGGAAACTGAGTTCTGTTGCCTTGGGCAAATCACTCGTATTGCCAGTGGCAGAGTTAGGCAGAACTCTTGACCCTCAGTCTGATCCACTAGATCATGCTGTGCCTCTGATTTTAAGATTTCCTGTGGCCAAAAAGCAGAGGTAGCCAGAAAGGAGGTGCAAGGAAAAATAATGGAAATCTGTAATCCACTTTTAAAGAGATCCTCCACCCAGGGCTGGATTAAGTTAATCTGAAGCCGTAGGCGCACATGGCTCTGCCTCCTTTCTGTGGCTCTCTTCACCATGTAGAGAGGTGGTGGTAGTAGGGAGGATGCCACTTTTGTACTTCAGGAGTGGCAGCAGGTGTTCCCTCTACCTCAGGAATAGCAGATGTCTGTCTATAATGGAAAGGCAGGGATGTCAGCAGGGGGTTCCCCAGTACATACGCCAATATCTGGGTTAAATCTGCCAGACTTGCTGTGTTCTTCTCTTGCTGCTGCATACTGTGCTCGCTTTAGTAGTGACGGGTTCCCCGCAGTAGTGTGTCTTGCAATTAATACCCTATTAAGGTGCATGGGGCAGGTTCTCTTCTTTCTTGAGCCAGCCAACAGTTTCTTGCTGAAAAGTTCCTTTATAGGGAAGCAGGAAGAACCCTTACATAAACAACAATTTTTTATGAAGTTCAGGGAAATCTCAAGACCCCTTATTTAAAGAGTGCAGGATCAGAAGTTTGATTTTTTTAACTAGTTAATTCAAATTGCATCTCTTTGAAAGCTTCTTGATATTTCTAGATGTCTCTTCTTGTTGAATGTTCTGAAAAATGAAGTGTCCTGCAGCTTGATTCTTACAATTCTGATGCCTTCAAAGATTTAACCTCTGTTTATCTTGCAATGGCAATTAAAAAAAGACAAGAAAATCAGAATAGCTTGAAACTTTTAGTGGCAATGATGTGATAATAAAATAACTACCCTATAGTATAATATAAAGCATCAGGAGTGTTTTTTCTTGGCAGCGTAAGATAGAATTAAGGGCTAAATTTTTTAACTGGGTGGTGAAATGTAGCAATGGAACCTAATTTTAATCACTTAAATATGAGTGACATGATTCTTTCCCCCTTAACCTACTATGCTGAGTGTGATTCAGAAGTCTGTTGCTCTCTATTAATTTCATTGCTCTTGAGAACAGCTGAGGTCTTCGAACTGAGTCATCTGCAGCACACTGTTTTGAACACACTTTTCATGTAAATTACACACTCTGCCACTTCTATTTTGCAATGTGCTTTTTTTCCCTAGGGCTTATGTTCTAAAACTAGTCTATTGTAATTGTAAGGAGGAATGTTTCACCACAGAGCCAGTACTGAACTAGTTACCTGTTTCTGGAATTGTAGGTACTTGGTAAGAAATTAGAAATGGGTAAAAACAAAACCATTCATTACATAGTAGTATAATTTAGTTGCTGGACCATGCAGATGTTCTTGACCATGAGAATGTAAATAAAAGAAAATCTAATGGACACAATTTCAAAACAATGTGATAATTAAGCTCATAAATCTCATAAACCACTAGAATTGTGAGTTTGACTCCTTTTGTCATGCTGTGGAAATTTGATGGGCAGTGTAATCTGTTTCCTGTTACCAGAATTAACTTCGCAAAGGGAAAGGTGGGAGGAGGGAAGCTATTTAAACTACATAGTTGCGGGGAAAATATTGCTCTACATCTTTGGTTTTGAGGACTTTATTTTTCAAAATGTGTTTGTAGGAATGGCTTTTTTTGTGTTAAAGTTAATAAATATACACCTGAAAAACTCCATATTAGCAGATATTTCTGGCTTGCTACTGTGTGGTGGTGGGGTTTTGTTTTTGTTTTTTTAAGAAGGTTATTTTCCTATAGTCCTGCATACACAATCCAGCTATCAACTTTGATGCTCCCTAGTGGGGGAAAAATGACTAGAAGCAGTATGAAATTGACAGTGGAGACTGGGACATGCATGGCAAATCTTTTGGGGCAGGGTGGGGGTTTATTGTGCATGTTTGCAATGTATCTGTAATTTACCAGTAAATCTAATTCTAACCTGTGCTCCCATTTTTATAAATATTGCCGAAGTGTTTAGCAGAAGACTTGTTTTCAGTCTGAAGCTTACTTAATTTTCTAGCTTGGGATGTCCAAAGCTGTGAGAAACTAATTCATAATGCTGATCCTGGGAGTCTACCTAAGTGTTGCCATGTTTGTTGACTTCACTTTTTTAGCAGCTAGTTGCAGAAGTATGACACTAGGTGTGTTGTAATCAGACAATGCTGCACTTCTGTATAAAAACCGAGTTTACTTATGTCCTAGTAATGTTGCAAACATAGTTTTCTTAAAGGAATAAATTGTGAAGATGGTTGTAGCCATAAGCAATATTACGGAACCAGAAGTCGGGAGTTCTCCATAGTTTTCAGACCTGTACTGGAAAAAAATGCTGCTTTAATTTGTACCACCGTTTTCAGTTTATAACTGAAAAAATCATACTTCTGACCAGTAACATCTTTCCTGAAAAAGAGAGAGGAAAATGACTAAGAACTATTTCCTTTCCTTTTTAACGATCAGCCTGATAAGCTGTTTTGGTCCCTGCCAATGTTTGTACCTTGTGGTAGCCTATTTTTGAGCTTAAAATTTAAATTGAAGACTTATTTTGATCAGCAGAGCAAGTTTGTTAGTATTTTACTTTTAAAATGTCTTGCATTTTAAATGTCTTGCATTACCAAGGTGGTAATAACCCAATTAAAGGTGGACATATCAATTACAGTGGCAAATTAAGCAACCTGACCATGTTTTAAATAGAGTGGAACCTCAGAGATACAAACACCTCGGGAAAGGAGGTTGTTCATAACTGTGAAATGTTTGTAACTCTGAACAAAACGTTATGGTGGTTCTTTCAAAAGTTTACAACTGAGCATTGACTTAATAAAGTGAAATTTTACTATGCAGAAGAAATATGCTGCCTTTTAACCATATTAATTTAAATGAAACAAGCACAGAAATAGTTTCCTTACCTTGCCATGTCTTTTTTTAAAAAAATTTCCCTTTATTTTTTTAAAAGCTTACATTTAACCCAGTACTGTACTGCATATTATTTGTGTTTTTTGTTACTGTTGCTGCCTGATTAGGCAATTCCTGTTCTAAATGAGGTGTGTGGTTAACTGGTGAGTTTGTAACTCTGCTGCTCGTAACTCTGAGGTTCTATTGTATACCTAATGCAGAAATCTGCATTTAAATAACATCAAGCTGCCATTATGCCACTAACAGATGCAAAGAAAATATTTTTGTCAAAAATTCAGTCTTTAAACTTGTTGTGTACCATGAATCAAAACATACATGAAACTAGTGTAGCATAGATTCTTGACCTGTAAGTCTTAGCTTGGAAAAGACTTGTTTTTAATCACAGATGATGTTTTTAATACTCGTTACATGGGTTTCTTACACATCCATTCTCTGCTGTGCCCTCCCCAGCCCATATTTGTTTAATAGGTAAATGTCTTGTAGGCTATGGAAGGGGGTTACTGTGGGACTTTTGTCACTTTCAAATTCACATCTCTAATGTGTCAGTAGTCTTGTCAACATACTAAAAGGACTTTTGCCATGATATAAATTATGTGCCTTCTAAGACTTCACATCTGCTTTGGAGAGACCAGTTTTTTTAGCTGAGGTGCTATGCTGGGAAAGCAAGGATTGTTTCAGGCTGCTGGAATTTGAAGAGGGGCCTCTGCTGGACTCTTTCTCCAATCTGTATTCCCAATATTATCTAACGTTGTGTTGGAATATGAGGCTGAAGAAGAATAGAACAAGCAGTGTATCATTGCTGAGGGTGACAGTAGGGGCAAGGCAGGTAAGGGAAAACTCGTTGGATAGCAAGGAAGGCTAACTTGTATTAGGCACACTGCATGAGAAGGGGGCAGGGGGCCTCCAGTCCTGACAGGAGATTTTGAAGTGGGGAGGTTCATTTTCCTGAGGATTGGGAGGGAACATTCAGGCTTCTATCTGATACAAAGAGGAGAGCTCGGCCAGGAAGTCTGCCCTGCTCCAGTCTTTCAGTAAACAGCAAATATGCTTGCTTTTGGCTTTGTGAGTCAAGCTGCATCCTGTTCAAAAGAAGCTTTTGAAGTCAAATACTTTTCTGCCTCAAATAATTGAATCTGTTTTAAGAATTAAATTGTGCTCCCTCAAAAATCAACCTCTCCCACCAAGAAAATATCTTGAGTGTAATGGGTGGATTTTCCCTGTTTAAGTTTAGCCTGGATACAAACTGGAAGGCAAAGCAGTTAAACCTCAGATGTTAATTTTTCCACCCGTGTTTTAAAATATAACAGACATTAGCTGTAGAGATGTTATGGATGGTAACTAACTTATATCTTCGTCTTTGATGAAAGACTGAGTTCACAAATTCTTCACATGTTAATATGATGTCCAAACTATTCCATTTATAGAAAACTCTTAGCTGTGTGTCTTGCTCAGTTCCATTTTTTCAGTGCTTTTCTTCATGAAATAGTGTTTTTAAAAAATAATGGTTTGACTAATTTCCCTCCCCCACCCTGGAGAAGCAAGAGAGAAGAAGTCTCTCTTAGCAAGGCTTTGTTTCTCTAGAATTCTGTGTGGATCAGCGAGCAGTGGTGGTTTTGGAGATGGATCTGATGACTGCTTGCACAGATTGAATGTAGGTCAATGCCTCTGTTGAATACTCTTAATTTTGATGAAGTCTTTGATTCCAGTTGGTCGTCTAGTAGATTTCTTCAGTAAATCCTATGCAGTATCTATGCAAGTCCTTGAGTAATACTTTAGCAGTGTGCTGGCCTCTAAACTACCAATTTCTTGCGATGATTTGTAAGTCTCTTGAAAAATGTGATCTCAGCTATTCAGTGGAGGAGTGGTATATCTTGATTAGATGTTGCCGCAAGTCCGTATGTGTGTGAATTTACCCTCAGAATAGACTTAATAAAAAAGCAGAAAACCCAAATGAAACAAACAAACAAAATCCTTTGTGGGTCACTTGAGTTAGCAGGTTGGTACCTGCTGGGAAAGGTCGCCATCAATTATCAGCTATTAGAAACAGGCTCTGCTCACTGTCATACTTGAAAATAAGTGCTTCTTGGAACGCTAAAGTGTTTCCTTCTATAAATAACTGTTTAACCAGAAAGCACTTGAAAAATGATTAAAAGCACTCTTTGTAATTAGAATGTTTGTATTCAGGCATACTGCAAATGTTTTAATAATAATCATTTAATAAAGCATATTGTTTTCTTTTATTTCTTGTAGGGACTCCAACCGTCATGTTAAGGTAAAGCAGAAAAGTGCAGTGCTGAACATGCTAAAGAGGTTAGACAAAATAAGGTTCAGAGGTCACAGGAGAGATGAGTTCCTTGATTTAGCAGAGTCTCCAAATGCTTCAGATACTGAATGTGGAGATGAAATCCCAGTGAAAATACCTCGAACGTCACTCAGAGAGAATGACGAACTAAGAGACCCTGTAAGTATTCAATCTGGCTACATTTTTAAAGCTATTATCAGATTAAAAAAATAATGGAACATGGTAGCTGTTAATGCTGCTCTCCTGATTTTATTTATTTATTTATTTTTTGGAAGTAATATTTCAGGATTAGGAAAGCAAATAAGAGGTGCACAGTTTTGAACATGCTCATATTTTTGTAACTCTACTTCAGTTCTTCCTTTTTGTTTGTGGACGTTAAGCCTATTTACTCTAATGGTCCACTGCTATCTATGTCATGGAAGTATAAAGTTGTATTTAAAATGTGGTGTTTCTTTATTCATGCTGTCCGCTCTTGCTTCCCCTGGATTTTGTGGGCCCATAGGTCTATGGATGTAGTTAGCACAGGAAAGGAAGGAGAATGATACTTAGCAACACCAGCTCGGATTTTTCGGGGCAGTTAAGTGGTGGCAGAATGTTAACCAAGTCTCCCTCAACAAACTAACATACTGTGGAGAATGTGGGAGATTTTTGTATTTCTGTGAATATATTTGTCCCTTAATTTACTTGTTTGATATTATTCTGTCTGACTGCCGTTGAGTTAAATCACAGGAGGTTGTTAGGGGAAAACAAATGAAACATTGACAAGGGAAGATACCTCTAGAGAGAACACCAGCAGAACAATGGGGAGAGCAATTGACTGGGAGATACCCATCTGCCTAGCTCCTGCTAGGTCAAAAGGTTTATTTTGTCCCAGGCCCAAGTCTAGCATCAGAGAGAGCTAAACCATTAAAGATCCCTGTCTATCGAGAAATGGGGGTGAGTAGGAAGCAGTGCTGGAGGTGAGATTGACACACACTTAGAGAATGCTGCTGGAGCTGCCTGTGTCTCTCCCAGTGCAGGAGTAGGGGTCTCTAGGCTGAGTGGAACTTACCTAAACCTCATGCACGTTTTGGCTAAGATGCATGTGTTTAGGCCGCCTTGTTATTTTAATCCATTTCTCTAACTACTGTATTCCTGTTGGGTAATACATAAACCTTCTGTTTTGAAAAGGCTGCACTGTGTTGCTGCATACGCTTTCTGGTTACAAAGCGCGCACTTTCTCTCTCTCCCCCTCCTCTAAGACTCCTGCAGGAAGCCAAGCCAAATTGGCTCTGCTAAAGGAGCCATGGTGAAATATGGGAGGAGGGGGGCTGAAGCCTAGGGGTCCAGTCTAACAGTAGCAGAGTTGCAGGATGCTTCCTTGAGTGAAGTGGAGACCCACACCCTCTTTCTAGGATGGGTGTACTCACAAGAGACAGCAAAGGGGTATAAGGCATAAATCGCTATGTGAGCCATGATGCATCGACTTGAAACTGCTATATGCCTTTAATCTGAGAAACTCAAAAAGCTTTAAACAGCAATGTCCAGATCTAAAAAGTGCCCTATTCCCATTCAGAATAATAAGAGGTACTGAGGACTTGTGGAAAATCTGGCCATTAAAAATTGCAGTGGCCCTGTGTGGTGGGTGGGGGGTGTCACTTTTTAATTCTCTAATGAAATGCAGCAGCCTTTGGTGTGAAACACAAGGCCTGTTTAACACTATGCAGCAGCTGAGGAAGGGAGGTGAAGGACACGGGTCAAGACTTGCAAAAGTTACTAGTGCTTTTGGACACCTCTGTTTATGGGTCCCCAGACTGAGACACATTTTAAAAAAGAGTGACTTTTCAGAAAAGGATGAACATCTGTCATCTGAAAATCAATCCACTTTTAAGGTGTCTCAAATTGAATGTCCACAAATAGTCATCCAAAATCACTAGTTACACTTAAAATTTTTGGCCACTGTGTACGATGTAAATTGCAATGGAAATTTTTTGTAAAGACAAGTTTCCAGAATTGGAGTTGGGCCTGGACACCAGAACTCACCCCTTTTATTAAGAAATATGCTGTATTATCATTATTGACCACCGACGGTCTTTGTTCTTACATGTTGTCTGAAATTTGAAATGGTGCTCTCTAACTACTTGCTGGGACACTAGTTCAGTGTTGATGTATTTCTGCTGTACCTGTATGTCCAGTGGTTATCTCTACTCTATCCCATTTACTTAAAGGCTGCTGGCAACCTTACATTAAACCAGGTTAGCTTGATCAGCACAAGGCATGTATTTTTGTATTTTAATGTAATGTTGCTGATGAAATATAATAATGTGTTGATAAATTCAACAGCTATCTGGCTTTTAAGTAACCATATCCTATCAGATGTCTTGCTATTTCTTTAAAGCATGTCACTTAACTTAGACAGGAATTTGGGTTGTGAATTTTTTTCCCTAAATTTTATGCAACAGTTTAGTTCTGTGTCCTCTTTAAATTACATGGAAATCAATAGCTATGCATTGCTTTGGGCAGGAAAAGTACACCAGAAAGGGTATCTTTCTTTCTATACAGGGAGTTGAGTCATTCTGCATATAAAGTTAAGACTGTACCTCTTCCCATTAGACTTTCTAGGCTGCAAAGCACTCTGGTATGTGCTTATGTTCCAGCAGCTTCATGTTCTCAAAAATGGGCACTTTGCTGTATTTGGTCTATGTAAGAGAGTGTTTCTTTCCATACTGACTATATAAATGCAAGAAAGCTACTCTGATTTTCCTTCTAGGGTTTAGCAGAGTTTCTAGTTAAAATTAAAAGCCTTTTGTTTCTGGCCCTGCTTATGACTAATATGGAACTCCGAACTGCACCTAAGGTGGCAGTGATATCGGCACAAGATAAGAATGTCTGTAATGTTTGTCCTGGGTGACAAATAATCAGATTTATCAGGGAGGAAAGAAATTCTTTTGCTTTTAAGGTACTGGACTGTTAAATGGGGATAAAATAATTCTCTACCTTATGGGGGTGTGGAGGATAAGTACATTAATGGTTTGAGATTCCAATACTACAGTGATCGGGGCAGTATAACTGCTAATCAAAATGTAGGTCCTGCTGTCAAAACTCTTATTAACTGACAAGGTGTGTGTGCGTGTGTGTACACGCACGTGTGAGAAAGTGAGGGATAGAGATAAATGGTGCCTGGTTTTAAGGACAGTGACTGTAAATTGGAGGGATTATTTACCAAATGTGAGTACAGTAGTATTAACTCAGAGTTAATACCTTGGGAATGGAGGTTGTTTGTAACGCTGAACAAAATGTAATGGTTGCTCTTTCAAACGTTCACCCATTTATCACTGTATTGACTCAAATTATTGGGCTCAATACAGGGATAAATGGGTGAAATTGAATGGCCTCGGATGTACAGGTAATTAGCAGTGTTCCCTCTAATTTTTCCCACTACTGTGTGGAATAAATTTTGTTATGTGCACAAAATTCATGTGGTGGGGTGGGGCCAAGGGGTTTGGAGTGTGGGCCGGGGCTCAGGACTGGAGCAGAGGGTGGGGGTGCAGGCTTGGGGTGGGGGTGCAGGCTCTGCGGTAGGGCCAGGGATGAGGGGCTCAGGGCTGGGGCAGAGGGTTGCGGGGGTGAGGGGTCTGGCTGGGGGCGTGGGCTCTGGAATGGGGCTGGGGATGAGGGGATAGGTTCAGTGGGGCTTCCCAGGGCTATGGTGGGGAGAGAGGACTTCCCACCCCCGGCAGCACCTGGGCTGGGGGTGAGGAAAGGTGCCTCTCCCCACCACAGCAGGTCCAGGCCAGGCTGGGTCAGGGCCGGGGGAGGGGTGCCTTTCCCCCTGTCGTGGCAGGTTCCATGCTGGGCTGGGTCGGGGTGCTGCGGCAGGTCCAGGGCTTGGGGAGAGGCATCTCTCCCCACCACAGCCCTAAGCACCTGTGTGACACTTAATAGGCAGCCGCACAGCTTTGTGGGAACTTGGGTAGTCAGACTAGATGATTAACGGTCCCTTTTGGCCTTAAACTCTGTGTTCTAACTCTTTTACCTGAGGAAAAGAAATCTCTCAAGTATCAAAATCCCAAGGTTTGCTGGTAAAGTTTTAAAGAAAGCCCGACCACTGAACTGGTAGAATTCACTGGCTAAATACCTGGAACCAGAATTTGAAGTGCTTACACCAGCCTAGGAGTAGTCTCGTCTGTCAGTGAAGAGAGACTGTTTTCTTAATTTCATTCAGGTCATTTCAGTGAGTAGTTTATTCAAAGTTCAGAAACCAGTTGGTGGCTGAAAAAGAGGGAAAGCTTGTTTCCTCTTCCAATCATGAATAAAAATAAGGTGTGAAGATAAGTTCTTCTAGTTGTAAAATCTTAAAGGTTATGGTGACCAAACATAATAGGATCGATGGATTAACTGCAGATAATCAGTTAACCTTCGCTTAATCAGTTTTAAATGCAAAACATGTTTTGAGAAACTTTACTTATGTATCCAGTACCTTTAAATTAGTTTTAACTAATGAAAAACAACTTTAGAATGCTGTTCCTGTGCCTTAATTGAAGTTCAATTTCCATCCAAACGGAGCTTTGTAATAAAAAATAAAAAAATCATCAATCACCATCAAATAAGAAATGATAATAGAAGTGAAACTTAAGAATCTGAATATGTTGTAAGCTGCATAACTGCTTAAATAAATGTGTGGCTATAGTGTACTATCCTGGTTGGTAATTAGTATCATATTTAGTATGAAAGCTATGTTTAATTGCAAATGTACATGTTATAATGAAAGTGGATGGGTCATTCTGCAAGCAGATAACAAGATTAGCTAACACACCTGAGCTAGTAGTAGTATTAATAGGGGATTTTAACTTCCCTGATATCTGTTGTAAGATTGTTACAGCAAAATATTATATGTCCTGCAAGTTCTTAGCATGTGTAGGGGACAACCTTCTGAGGAAACAAGGGGATCATTCATTTTGGATCTGGTTTTGACAAACAGGGATGATTAGTTGCAAACATGAAGGTGGTCAGGAACTTGGAAGGAAGTGATCATGGTCTAATAGAATTCAAGATCCTAAGGAATGGAGGACATGAGAACAGCAAAACAAGGACACAAAACTTCAGAAATGCAGACTTTAACCAACTGAGAGAAATAGGAAAGACCCCATTGAAAGAGCAATTAGAAAGAAAAGGAGTCAAAAGGGGCTGGCAGTTTTAAAGATGTAATACTAGAGGCTCAACATCAAGGTACTCTGATGCAGAGGAAAGATAAGAGCCACAAGAGGCCAGTGTGGCTGCACTAGGAGCTTTTTAGCTATCAAAAAACCTAAAGGGATACCTACAGGAAATGGAAGGAGGGTGATGTCACCAAGGAAGTATACATGGGAATAGCGCGAGTGTGTAAGGACAAAATCAGGAAAGCTAAGGCAAAGAATGTTTGTGACAACAAGAAGGGGTTCTACAAATAAGTCAGACGAAAAAAAGATAGTGTGGGTCTTCTGCTCAATGGAGAAGGTGAGCTGGTAACGGAAGATGATAGGAAGGCAGGGCTGTTCAATGCCTGTCTTGCTGCAGTCTTCTCACAACAAATAACGTGACTGGACAACTAGCAAAGTTATCGTAAACAGTAAAGGGGAAGGGATGCAGATCAGGATGAGTGAAGAACACATCAGAGATCTTCTGACCAATTTGAATGAATTCAAGTCAGCAGGGCCTGATGCTATTCACCACTGGGTACTGAACGAATTAGCTGAAGAAATTTCAGAGCCACTGGCAATAATATTTGCAAACTCATGCATGACAGGAGAGGTCCTGGAAGAGTGGAGAAGAGTATTGCCCATCTTGAAAAGGAGGAGCCAGGGAACTATAGACCAATCAGCCTGACTTCAATACATGGGGAGTTATTCAATTTGCAAATACCTGGAGGATGAAGGGGTAATCACTAGCAACCAGCATGGATTTACTAAGAATAAATCATGCCAAACCAACTTGATTTCCTTCTTTGGTAGGGTAACTGGTTTGGTGGATAGAAGGAATGCAGAGGGACATAATATACCTGGACTTTAGCAAGGCTTTTGACACAGTCCCACATGACATTCTGGTAGGTAAGATGGAGAAATGTGGGCTTGGCAAAACTGCCATTAAGTGGACACACATTTGGTTAACCAATAGCAAACAGAGTAACTATTAATGGAATGGTGTCAGATTGGAGAGAGGTCTCAAGTGGGGTTCTACGGGGATCTGTTGTGGGTCTGGTGTTTAACGTCTTCATTAATGATCTGGATGTAGGAATAGGGAGCACAGTGATCAAATTTGCAGCTGCCACAAAGCTGGGGGGGTTGCCAACTCTTGGGAGGATAGAGCTAAAATTCAAAGGGCTCTTGATAAATTGAAGAAGTGGGCTATAGATAACAAAATGAAATTCAACAAAGGCAAACGTAAGGTGCTACACTTGTGGAAGAAAAATCAAATGCACAAATACAGAATGGAAGATAACTTGCTTGGTAGCAGCACTGCTGAGAAGGATCTGGGAATTGTGGTGGATCACAACCTCAACATGAGTCAGCAATGTGATGCTGTTGCAAAAAAAAAAAAAAAAAAGCAAATGCAATTTTGGGTTGCATTAAACAGAGGCATAGCATGCAAGTCATGGGAGGTTATAGCACCACTCTACTCGGGTCTGGTTAGGCCTCAGGTGGAGTACTGTGTCCAATTTTGGTCACTAATATATTAGAAAGGGTGTAGAGAAACTGGAAAAGATCCAAGGACCAATGACAAAGATGATCTAAGGGATGGAATGCAATCCATATGCGCAAAGCCTGAAGGAACTGGGTATATTTCGTTTGGAAAAGAGGCGATTAAGGAGGGACATGATAGCAGTCTTCAAACACTTGAAAGACTGTCTAAAAAAAGATGGAGAAAAGTTGTTCTCTCTTGCCACAGAGGGCAGGACAAGAGGCAATGGGTTCAACCTACAGCATAGTTGATTTAGATTAAATCTCAAGAAAAACTACTTAATTGTAAGAACATTAGCAGAATGGAACAGACTGCCTAGTGAAGTTGTGAAAGCTCCTTCACTGGAGGTTTTCAAAAGGAGGCTGGATAGCCATCAGTCTTGGATGGTTTAGACACAACAAATCCTGCATCTTGGCAGAGGTTAGACTAGATGACCCTTATGGTCCCTTCTAACCCTATCGTTGTATGATTCTGTGGATACCAGTGAATGAGAATCAACCTTTTTTTGGGAAAATTGATTCAAATTAGTTATTTAAATCAAAGTTGTTGATAAAAATCACTAATTTAAATCAATTCACCCTGATTGTAACCATGTTGCCTCTCAGTAATCTTTGTGATAAACTAAATAGATTGCGCTGTTTAAATCTCTCAGTGGATGGAGAAAATGCCTTACCTTGAATAATTTTTGTGGCTCCTTTCTGCACTCTTATGTTTCAGAATCCTTTTTAGGAAGTGGACATCTGAACTGTACGCATTATTCCAGTATCTTTCACTAATGCTGTATATGGAGGTAAAATCACTTCCCTACTCCTATTCACTACTCTGCTGTTACATATCCAAGGATCGCGCATTAGTCCTTTTTGCCATGTCATAGTCTGAGCTCATGTTGAGTTTGTGCACTGACTCCTAAATCCTTTTTAGAGTCATTACTTTCCAGGGTACAGTTTCTCATTCTGTAGGTATGGCTTGCATTCCCTTTTCCTAGATGGACAGTATAACTTTGCATTTGGTTGTATTAAAATGCATTAAAACATTAGTATTGCTGCTTTGTTTGGTAAGATGCAACCTGTTATAGTGGCTCAGGCTTCAAACTGGAAACAGCAGATCTGCCTTTTATTCCTCAGCTCTGCCACTGACTTGCTGTGACCATGGCCAATGTCTTGACTTCTGTGCCTTAGCTTTTCCTAGCTGTGAAATAAGGTGGTAATGCTTATTCACCTTTGTAAAACTTTTTGTGTCCAAAGGATGGAGAAAACATTTTACAGTGCTAAATGCTGTTTAATGGGATTAATTGATATTTGTGTGCAAAGGAACTGTGGGCAGTTTGTTTGTTGATAATTCATATAGTCTCTTGGAAAAACCAAGGTTCTGTGCAAAACTTATTAAGAACCTGCATTGAATGGACAAAGTGAGACTGCAAATTGATGCTGCTACTTTGTCCTTAACTGGGTACTCTTTTGTACCTGGCATGTCATCTGAAAACACAATGTACCCAACTTACAATGAAAGTCCACCACCTGACTCCTAGGATTAAATCTGACCGAGTTATTGTAGTGTATAAAATGTGTAAAAAAATTAATTGTTGAGCATCACTTTAAATTGAACCTTTAACATTACTGTCCCCAAACTATTTCTACATTGCTCTGAAGATGCAAGGCACCATGTGAATGCTACTAGTTCTGTAAAATGTCTTTCAGTATTTAATATCTAAACTAGAATAGTATTAGATTTTTGGGGTTGTGTGGCATGCAACAGGGTCCCTAGTTTTAACTTTTTGCTGTTCTTCAAACTCTGGAAATAATTCCAAATTCTACATGTTAATTCAGAGAGTTTTACCAACTTACCCACTTTTCCTTTCACTCTTCTCTCTCTCTCTCTTTTTTTTTAACACATCCCAGAGCCCTTTGTTCCAGACACACCGTTCTTCCAGTCAGAAGTACTGGGCAGTACTTGCCTCCCTTTATAACTAAGGCCACTCTTTGGATGGCCAAGTAGGTTACCTTGAAATGACAAGTGGTATTATCTCCGAAGGGCTTGGTATGCTGCCTTGTCACTCGCTCACATGTTGTTGCCCTCGGTAATAGGAGACCAACTTAAGAATGATGTCAGTATCTAAGAAGGGTTTCTTTAGGTATGTTGGCAACAAGAAGAAAGCCAAGGAAAGTGTGGGCCCCTTCATGAATGAGGGAGGCAACCTAGTGACAGAGGATGTGGAAAAAGCTAATGTACTCAATGGTTTTTTTGCCTCTGTCTTCACTAACAAGGTCAGCTCCCAGACTGCTGCGCTGGGCATCACAACATGGGGAATAGATGGCCAGCCCTCTGTCGAGAAAGAGGTGGTTAGGGACTATTTAGAAAAGCTGGACGTGCACAAGTCCATGGGGCCGGATGAGTTGCATCCAAGAGTGCTAAAGGAATTGGCGGCTGTGATTGCAGAGCCATTGGCCATTATCTTTGAAAACTCGTGGCGAACGGGGGAAGTCCCGGATGACTGGAAAAAGGCTAATGTAGTGCCAATCTTTAAAAAAGGGAAGGAGGAGGATCCGGGGAACTACAGGCCAGTCAGCCTCACCTCAGTCCCCGGAAAAATCATGGAGCAGGTCCTCAAAGAATCCTGAATGCAGGTCCTGAAGCACTTACATGAGAGGAAAGTGATCAGGAACAGTCAGCATGGTTTCACCAAGGGAAAGTCATGCCTGACTAATCTAATCACCTTCTATGAAGAGATTACTGGTTCTGTGGATGAAGGGAAAGCAGTGGATGTATTGTTTCTTGACTTTAGCAAAGCTTTTGACACGGTCTCCCACAATATTCTTGTCAGCAAGTTAAAGAAGTATGGGCTGGATGAATGCACTATAAGGTGGGTAGAAAGTTGGCTAGATTGTCGGGCTCAACGGGTAGTGATCAATGGCTCCATGTCTAGTTGGCAGCCGGTGTCAAGTGGAGTGCCCCAGGGGTCGGTCCTGGGGCTGGTTTTGTTCAATATCTTCATAAACGATCTAGAGGATGGTGGGGATTGCACTCTCAGCAAATTTGCGGATGATGCTAAACTGGAAGGAGTGGTAGATACGCTGGAGGGCAGAGATAGGATACAGAGGGACCTAGACAAATTGGAGGATTGGGCCAAAAGAAATCTGATGAGGTTCAATAAGGATAAGTGCAGGGTCCTGCACTTAGGACGGAAGAATCCAATGCACAGCTACAGACTAGGGACCGAATGGCTAGGCAGCAGTTCTGCGGAAAAGGACCTAGGGGTGACAGTGGATGAGAAGCTGGATATGAGTCAGCAGTGTTCCGTTTTTACCAGGAAGGCCAATGGCATTTTGGGATATATAAGTAGGGGCATAGCGAGCAGATCGAGGGACGTGATCGTCCCCCTCTATTCGACATTGGTGAGGCCTCATCTGGAGTACTGTGTCCAGTTTTGGGCCCCACACTACAAGAAGGATGTGGATAAATTGGAGAAAGTCCAGCAAAGGGCAACAAAAATGATTGGGGTCTGGAACACATGACTTATGAGGAGAGGCTGAGGGAACTGGGATTGTTTAGTCTGCAGAAGAGAAGAATGAGGGGGGATTTGATAGCTGCTTTCAACTACCTGAGAGGTGGTTCCAGAGAGGATGGTTCTAGACTATTCTCAGTGGTGGAAGAGGACAGGACAAGGAGTAATGGTCTCAAGTTGCAGTGGGGGAGGTTTAGGTTGGATATTAGGAAAAACTTTTTCACTAGGAGGGTGGTGAAACACTGGAATACGTTACCTAGGGAGGTGGTAGAATCTCCTTCCTTAGAAGTTTTTAAGGTCAGGCTTGACAAAGCCCTGGCTGGGATGATTTAATTGGGGATTGGTCCTGCTTTGAGCAGGGGGTTGGACTAGATGACCTCCTGAGGTCCCTTCCAACCCTGATATTCTATGATTCTATGATTCTAAGATACACATAAAACAAGCAAGTACATTAGCTTACAGTGCAGTTTTGCAAGCCTCACCTGACACTCTCTTCTTATCCTAAGCCAGTTAATCAAACTCTGGTTTTCTTCATTCTCCATGGCTAGGTGCTCAAAATTAGCTGCAGACTCAAATGTTCAGACGCTCATTTTTGTACATAGTATTTTGATTGTACTGAACTTTTTGTATTTTTAACTCCTTTAGATTTATGCTTCCTAGAAAGTGTATCATATATTGAAGGTGTCCTAGACATTGTGCAAAGTACATGGCAAGAAAAAATACCAGATGACTGAACTGTGCCATTTACCATAAACCAAACCATCAAGCCAGGCAAATTACAACTACAATTACCCTCCTTGACCAACAGTGCACAATATTCACCATATTAAGATATATTTATATTAAATAAGAGGCACCGTTGTCCAATAGCTAAAGCACAGGATTGGGAATGAGGAGGCTTAGGTGCTCTGGTCAGTGAGGGCAATGGCCAACATCTTACACGTCTTTTATCATTTCTTTAAATAATAGTTTAAGATCTCTGCTTTGGATGTTTGATGTGAATGAGTAAAAAATGAGACATTGGTGGAATATAGCCTTGAGTAAGTCTGTTGCCTTTTACTCCTGGGGGAATTCTGCGTCACTGCGCTTGTGCAGAATTCATGTTCCCCACAGATTTCTTTGCTTCCCTGCAGAAAAATGACTCCTGAGAGGGAAGCAAAGGGAAGCCGCAAGAGTGGTCCTGTGCCCCATCCCTGGCAGTGCAGGCAGGTTGGTTTGGGCAGCCAGGGCAGCCAGTAGAGACATAAATCACCGCCAGGGCGAGGGGGGATTAGGGCTGGGCAGTCGTGTGTGTGAAAGAGAGAGAGAGAGACTGTCCGTCTTGCTCGCTGTTGCGGCACACTCGGCGTGGAGGGGTAGGGCTTTGAGGTGTCTCTGAAGAGGTAGGCGTGGGGCAGGCTCTGTTCCCTCAGGCAGAGCAGAATGTAGCAGCCTGCCTGCTTAATGAATTGTTCCCATTGTTCTTAGTGAATTCCCCCAGGACTATAAAACAGGTGTAAAAAATTTTAAGGCTCCTTTACGTTGCTAGGGTGATGTAAAGGAGCCTTATTGTAAAGGACAGTGTGGCCTTATAAATACTTATGGTGCTTTAGTGATTAGAATTGGTCTAAATGTTTGGACTGAAAAAGTTTCCTATCAAAATGTGCTCCATGAACTGTTTGCTACTGACCTTTTTTGAGATGGTCAGTAGCCAGTATAAATTGAGAGTTTGATTCCCCAGCCCTCAGTTGCCTATGATGTAACACTAAGCATATGGCTGCATATATTTGTTGACTAATAACTAGAAGTTAAGGGGGTCAACATGAGCTCCATTACTATTAGAGAAAGGGGGTTTGGTGATTTCCTCCAATGCTCCCCAGTCCCATTCTCCATCCATTGTATTGTAGTTTAAATAGATGACCAAAATAATTGAAACCAGCTTGATTATATTGTACAGATAATATGCAGAATTTGCAGAATTTTAAAATATTGTGCACAGAATTTTTAATTTTGTGCAGAATTCCCCAAGAAGTAGCCCTTAAACTTGTGTATTGCTTTTAATGTAATGCATTGCCAACTACCATTCTCATACTTTGTGACTGAGTGGTGTCAATATCCTCAGTATTAAACAAGCAGAAGACACATAGTTTCTGGTTTAGGGAGTTTGCAATATGAATTTGAATGCAGACTGAAGCTGAGAGTTGCTTACTGTGAAATGCTTTTGTATGCACTACCCTTTAAATCCTGAGTTGGTGGGTTACTGCTTCAAACCACAGAACTTTGGTGGTGATCTGAAGCATGTGTGCCACTATCTTCCTTCGCGCTACTCCCTTCCATTGCTGAGCCGTCACTCTCTTGGCTCTTGTGATGTTGTCATTTCAGTAGTTGTCAGAAAGTCTTAGACCTTGTCTTCACTATAAAATTTAATTGTGTTCAAATGTTAACTACCGTGATGCTTCCTACAACTCTGTATATAGGAACACTTTGTGGTCAGCATCATATCAACTAGTCCTAATTTTGTCCGGGCTAGAGAGGAACTGAACTGCCTAATGTGAGAAATTAGCAGAAAACTATTCTGCGTGGGAATCTCTTTCCAGGCTTTTTCTACACATCACAAAGATGCAAGAAGGGGCATAAGCCTGATTTCTGCCTGCCTCCCTCTTCCACTTCCTTTTTAAAGTGAGCAATTTTCCTGCATTTGGCCACACTGGCAAACCTTGCTAACTCCTTTGTATCCTGGATTACTGGTAGCTTTGCTTCCCCCTTCCTGGTTGCTCCCAGGCATTCAGGGATATATTACGTATTTGATATGAATCCAATTTTGAGATGTACTTCTTTTTAAACTAAGAAAAATTAATCCCATGGTGGCTTCCAGAATCGCATGGAATTGACTTTGGTGGAGTGATTGAATAGTGGGGTCTGGGTTGTAGCTCTTCAAAAGCAGTGTCCTTAGAGATTTCCTGATATGGTTCTGCTGGCCAGTGAATATTTCTGCTTGGTATGGCATCCTGTTCTGTGACATTATGCAGTTTGATGTGTGGTATGCTGTGGTACAGTTCCTTAAACAGCCCTGTATTATCTCTTTTACACTGGGAGTTGAGGATCTGTCACTTGCAAGTGCTTGATGCCGACTACATAACTGATAGCTGATGCTTAAGGGTGTGGCTTTTTCACACCCCTGTGCACTGTAGCTATGTTGACATAAGTCTTAAGTGTAGAGTAGACCTGAGTTTCTTCAGATGTCTTACAAATAATAACAAATGAAGTTTTGTAACAGCTTTGTAAGTGTACTAGATGATTCATATTTACAGATGAGGAAACTAGCCAATAAGATAGTTTTCAACAATGGTTTTAAACAGGTTGGATTGATTTTTAAATTAGTGATTTAAATCACCAAACAGGGAACCTTGATTTGTAAATCATAGACTTTAATAATTTTCCAAAAGATGGGTTGATTCTCATTGGTTAATAACAATTCAAATATGTTGCTTTTCAACTAAATATAGCCTTTACTCTACATTTGGGGCTTCTTTTTGCTAGCTAGGAGGATATATAGTATCTACACACACCTATATAATTGCTTAAATAACTTAATTTACATGTATTGAGATTTTTAATTTTTACATTTTTATTAGAAAATGGTGAATGATTCATTTCTTATTTACTAGATTAATATCTTGAGACTTGTGTCAAGCTCTACTAGGATTGAAATTCAAATTCAGTTAATGATCAAAAACAACTGTTTATTTTTATTTTTCTAATTAAATAAAGCTAACTTAAAGTTGTTGGATACATAAGGGAAATCATTTTTTTGGCATTGAAAACTGATTTACTAAACAAAGGAAGTATTATCTGTAGTTTAATATATTGAAATGCTTGTTTCTGGTAATCATGTCCTTCCGCAGTTTAGAACTAGTAGATCTGATCCTCTTACACTTAGTTTTTATTCATAGATTGGAAGAGGAAAACAACCTTGCCTACTTCTTAAACTTCCAGGTGACATTACTTAACTTTTGAATGAAGTAGTCATTGAACTGAACCAGTTGAATAAACTGAAATGAAGAAAATAGTCTCTCTGAACCTGCAGAAGAGGCTAGTGCTATCAAAAGCTGGGTTAGCACTTCAGCAAATTCTGGTTCCTGTTGTCTGACTTTCTTTAAAACTTGGCAGAAAAATGTACTGTTTAAGTACAAAAATATTAAATGATTTTAATAGATTATAATAAATGTAGGCCTTAACATAGGTTACCAATTTCAAATTTAATTTTATATTTTTTTAAAAGTAACCTTTGTTTGAAGTTAAAAAATCAGATTTTTTTTTAATCATCAATTTTTATCAATCCTGATTTGAAATCTTGTAAGAATAGAATCTGTTATATTACAGTTCATTAGTGTGAAATTCAAGTTCTGCATCTTTATAACTCCAAGAAAACATGTACATTTAATAAATTGGTACTGTGATGGTTCTTGAGGTACCCAGGACTGAGAGTCAGGTTTCATGGAAAAACACCTGCTCAGCAAGGTATCTCTTCAGTGAATGGATGCACGGAAGGTCTTTCTCTTCTCTTTCACATACTGAATCAGTCTTTTGTTTCTGTTCACTAAGGGCTTGTCTACATTACCCGCTGGATCAACGGGCAGCAATCGATCCCGGGGGAGGGGGTGGGGTGTCAATTTATCACATCTAGTCTAGACGCAATAAATCGACCGCCGAGCGCTCTCCCGTCAACTCCAGTACTCCACCAGGGCAAGAGGTGCAGGCGGAGTCGACGGGACAGCGTCAGCCATCGACTTACTGCAATGAAGACACCGCGGTAAGTAGATCTAAGTACGACGACTTCAGCTACGTTATTCACGTAGACAAAGTTGCATAACTTAGGTCGATTTCCCCCCTCCCCCCCACCCTAGTGTAGATCAGGCCTAACAGGGTTTGCAAACTTCTTAGACTAGGAACTATGTGTCTTCTGCTTCTGAGGATATTGACACCACTCAGCCACAAAGTCTGTTATAATGTTTCTTGTTACCTTCAAATGGCTTTGATTGTTTACAGTTAGTTTTCCATTGACTGTTCGGGGATGGGGCAAGGGTAGGCGATTGAACCATATATTACAAAATTGGCCTGCCAGGGAGGGGTAACAACTCCCTCCCGCTTGAAAGGGTCATCACCGACACATGATTCCCTGGATCACTCACCCAGGATCATAAGGGTATAATTTTCAACAGTTACATTATTCCTTAAATATTATCTCCATACACACATCTTGTAATTATTAAGGGTATTGATAAGTTACAAGCTTTCAGTAGAGATCTTATAAGCTACTCCTTGTGGATAAATTATCATGAAACAGTATATTAGGTGTAGTGAGTTTCAGGTCTGATATAGGACTTGATCATAGAGAACAGTGAACCCTTTTGCCTGTTGGCACCAATGGGCCTCTGTGTTACAGGTACATTGACAGGGTACTTAAAAAGTGTAAATCATTCCTAACAGTGAAAATGTATATGCTGTGTATGTTGTGAATAAATCACTGATCTGCTTTTAAAACTTTTGGATGACATACAAAAGAACACTTTAAAAACTAAATACTTTGTTTTTAAACATTTAATTTATTTTAAAATTTAAAACAGTTCTATTAACTTGCTGAATTACTTGACTATATTTAGATCATATTATATTAATTCAGTTACTGGATTTTATTTTTGTATAAAATGTTTCATTTCTTTCAAAAGTACTCATGTTCTCACTTGAGTTCTGAATGTATACAGATGACTAAACCATGGGCTAAGAATAAAAAATCACCTTTGCTTATAAAATGAATAGTATAAAAGCTTGCATCTGGTAAGCATTTAATACCAGGAGTAGCTCCAAGAACTTGCACCCAAAATCAATCTATAGGGTTTATACATTGCTAGTTGTGAGTGCACATGTTGTTTTAATTAACTGTCTTGCAAAACAGAAATCTGTCTTCCTTGTAATTTAACAGACTTCTATTTCCAAAAATGTAGCATACTCACCTGACTTTTACTATGAAAGTACATCTGTTCCTTTGTTGTTTCACTTTGTGCAAGCTGCTGCTGCTTCAGTTGGAAGCCATGCATTCTTTGATTTTCACATTCTGCAGTATTTCCAGTGCTTAGTTTATGTGGCCACTGCTGGTAAAGATGATGATAGATCACCTCCAAAAGATGCAAGAGCCTAGAGTTTTTGTCCTGCAGCATCATCTTTTGGACACTACCCACATTCATTTAAAAATGAAACAAAATAGCCCTGCTGGATTTTTATTGCCTTTCTTGCATCAGGATTGTAGATTTTCTTCTTTCAGGATTATGTCTTGATGCTAAAGTATTCACACATATGTGAGAGAGGATTTTGTACAGAATGGTAGTCAGTGCTTAGAAAATCTGTTTTTGTTAGGTAGGGCTTGTCTGTGCTACAGGGGATTACAGCACTATAGCTATGGAACTGCAGCTCTGCCTTTGTGACACCATAGTGTAGACATACAGTACCGCAACTGAATTAACTCCTCCTGTAGTAACTGCACTTCCCTGAGCAACAGTAGCTAGGTCAGCAGAAGAATGCTTTCATCAACCTTACTGTGTCTGCACTGGGTGTTGAGGTCGGCATAGCTGTGGCACTCAGGAATGTGGCTTTTTAACAGCCCTGAGAGCTGTAGGTATGTCAAACTAAGTTTTAAGTGTAGACCAGGACAAAGATTGTTGCTTGTGTGCATATTGGATTTTCTTTTGTTTTAATTGGCCATGTGTCAAATTAAAAGGAAAGGGGCGTTATTTGAAATGCACCTTCAGCCAGCAGGAGGGAAGTGAAATGATCATCATGTTGCAGCAACTATAGAATCTTTCTAGGCAAACACACTGAGCAAACCTGTTTGAGGGAGATGATGTATGTTTGATCAGCTGTTATTGATTCATTTTCAGTAATTCTAATGCTGAATAAGAGCGTTGCTGAGTTGTTGGCTTCAAATGCTTACACGTTTTTTCACACAGCTCTTTGTTTACTGTCTTTTAGGTAAATTGAAGTATTTAAATGACGCTTCAGGGAGAAGCTTCCTTCTGAGTTGTCAATGTTTTTTTCTTCTTTCCCCCCCGCCCCCCAATCCTTTTTCATAGGCTGGTCCAGGGACCATCAACATGGCATCAGGAGTCCAAGATTTTAACAGAACAGAGTCTGATAGATTAAATGAGATCAAAGGTCACCTGGAAATCGCCTTACTGGAAAAACACTTTTTACGTAAGTAATAAAGAATGCTCTTGAATAAGAAATGTCCAAGCTTATTGAAATATGGCTTGGTGTACATGGAGAGTAGGAAAATATGGAAAACCTGTTTGGCAGTGGCTGAGTTTTTTTGGTGCATGCCGTCTGTCTTTGGGTTTGATGCAAGATGTGTACCACATATAAGGTGGTCTTCAGAAAAGTGACAAGGTGTATTTTTTTGTTTTTGTTTTTGTTTTGTTTTTTAAAAAAAAGCCTCATCAGAATAATTCAGAGTGGCGGTAGGTTTTTGAAAAAAATCTATTTATAAATTCGTAGGAAAAGGGAAAAAATAAGTGTTTCTTTCAAATATTTTATGTACTATATGCAGTTGGTGAATGTTTCATACATATTGACATCTGAGGGTAGCTCTAAAATAACAATGTGCTATTTCTTTCCCTTATCCTAGTAGCTTAATTATGGGAAGGGGGAAAGAAGATTTTTTTTTTTTTAAATAAGTCAAATTAAGCATTTCCTTAGCAAGTGCTCTGCTTTGCCAGACACATCTTAAAATATGTATGTTTTTCTCTTTTAATTATATGGAAACTGTTACTAAATATAAAATGTTGGTGGTCCGTAAAGTAGCAACTAAATTAAATATAGGCATGAAAGAATTCCCATTCATACCCAGAAGTTATGGTATTGTGGAATAGAAAAGCTGTAGGAATCTGACTGCACTTCTATGTTAGTAACATTGGAGTTCAAATTTGTCAGGTAGTTACATTAAGACAAACATTAAGGATAGGAGTGAAAGGCAAACAATTCTCTTTTTAGCTGATATTAAGAAAATCTGTTCTTCTGACTGATCATAAAATTTGGTGCTCATGTATTGTTAAAGTTGGTGTTCTCGCTCAATTGCTTCCCTACAAGAGGCAATTTTAATGCACTTTTTTAAAACTTCAAAATATTAAGTTTCAAAGAAAAATAAAATCCCATGACCTGTCCCTGACTTTTACTAAAAATATGCATGATAAAATGGGAAGGGACTGCCCAGCCACCCCGCAGCTGCCAGCTCTGGGGCCCCCACCACCCATGGGGACTCAGCTCCAGGGTCCCTCTGCCTCCAGCAGCACAGGGGAACTGCAGGGTCCCCCTCCCCAGTAGCGGGGAGCTATGGGAACCCCCCTGCTGCCACTGCAGTGGGGAACTGCGGGGGGTGCCCCGGCCCACCCCACTGTGGCAGCCGGGGAGCTGCGGGGGTCCCCCTGCTCCCCACCCCACAGTGGCGGCCAGGGATCTGCGGGGTACTCGCTGCCACAGCTGCCTGCCACTGTGGGAGGCTCGCTGCCACAGCTCCCTGCCACTGTGGGAGGTGGTGGGACCCTGCAGCTCCCAGCCACTGGGGCTGAAGTCACAGAGGTCTTTGGAAGTCATGGATTCCATGACTTCCATGACCTTCATGACAAAATCATAGCCTTACTCATGAAATACAGATCAATTTCCCCCCGCCCCTTGTAAGAAACCCCTTGTCGTATTGCCAAAGCAGCAGCCTTGCTTATACTGCAGTGACAGAATCTTGTCCTGACTGAGGCTGGGTAGCAGCCAAATATGGATACAAAAAGGGGAGTTGTAGTGAAGAAATCACCAAAATTTTACATCTTAAAATACATTTCTAGCCTGATTATTCTAATCTGGCTGCTGATCTATTGTACTAGACCAGAATTTATTTTCCTGATATGGTTCCTTTCTCCTTTCCATTCCCTGCCCCCCTTGCGCATGCTCTCTAGCTTGAACAAATGCTAAGTGTGGTGTTGTGTTTTTTTTATAGATTATGGTATCAGCCCAGATAATGGTGAGCATCCCGTGGTACTAGCAGTGTTTGGTTGCCTCCAGGGGGAGATGCATGCTGAATAGAAGAATATGATTGAAACATGAAGTCTGTTTACTTTATCCTTGGAGGATAGATTTCAAAATGGAGGACGAGAGTGGGGCTGTCAAAAGTAAAATATAGAAAACTGTAAAGGGAGGCTTGTCATGCAGCTGTCTGCAAAATACATCTTGTATAAAGAGGGAATTTGATATTTTGAAAAGTAGGATAAATGGATGCTCTCTTCACCAATATATCTTAAGAGTCATTTATGTATAAACAAAAAGTACTCTTCCATTACGTCTCATTCCCATTTTCCCCAAGGAAGCCTACAAGAAACTAGTCAGCTAATAATGACAAGACAGGAGGATGATTGGGAGCTAGTTCATGAATAAACAAAAGGCAGCCCCATGGAACTACCAATATGTGTGCCAACTGTCAGCCTTTGAACCCTCTGTTTGTATCATTTCCCTTCCTCCCCTTCATTACCTTTCTCCTTCCAGATTGTAAGCTAGTGTATTCTGGGCGCTACTGCATGCTGAATAATCATTCTGTTTGAACATAGAGAATTTATGGGTCAGTGTTCCCTCTAAGCCAGACAGCCGCCAAGAGTCAATCAAGTGCCGAGCACTTGATTAGCAGAGCTGTGCACATCCAGCGACTGTGTTCAGATGCCCCTTCCCCTGCTGCTCTGCAGCCACGTTGCTCTTGCCCTCTTCCTTGAAGCCCCTAGCTAGCTGCTTCTGGGACCCTCCTGCTCGCTGAGCAGAGCGGGAGGGGATGCTGATGTCAGGGTGTCTCCCTCCCCCCACCCAGGTACCCCATCTCTGCAGAGGGAGGAGGGACAGAGCTTGGGAGTTAGATGTGGCTGCTGCTGCTGAGGTCTGAGTGAGCCTTCAGACTGGTGAGTGCCTGTCTGATTAAATGTTTCAGAGTAACAGCCGTGTTAGTCTGTATTCGCAAAAAGAAAAGGAGTACTTGTGGCACCTTAGAGACTAACCAATTTATTAGAGCATAAGCTTTTGTGAGCTACAGCTCACTTCCTCAGATGCATATCGTGGAAACTGCAGCAGGCTTTATATATACACAGAGAATATGAAACAATACCTCCTCCCACCCCACTGTCCTGCTGGTAATAGCTTATCTAAAGTGATCATCAGGTGGGCCATTTCCAGCACAAATCCAGGTTTTCTCACCCTCCACCCCCCCACACAAATTCACTCTCCTGCTGGTGATAGCCCATCCAAAGTGACAACTCTTTACACAATGTGCATGACAATCAAGTTGGGCTATTTCCTGCACAAATCCAGGTTTTCTCACATCCCCCCCACCCCCATACACACACAAACTCACTCTCCTGCTGGTAATAGCTCATCCAAACTGACCACTCTTCAAGTTTAAATCCAAGTTAAACCAGAACATCTGGGGGGGGGGGTAGGGAAAAACAAGAGGAAACAGGCTACCTTGCATAATGACTTAGCCACTCCCAGTCTCTATTTAAGCCTAAATTAATAGTATCCAATTTGCAAATGAATTCCAATTCAGCAGTTTCTCGCTGGAGTCTGGATTTGAAGTTTTTTTGTTTTAAGATAGCGACCTTCATGTCTGTGATTGCGTGACCAGAGAGATTGAAGTGTTCTCCGACTGGTTTATGAATGTTATAATTCTTGACATCTGATTTGTGTCCATTTATTCTTTTACGTAGAGACTGTCCAGTTTGACCAATGTACATGGCAGAGGGGCATTGCTGGCACATGATGGCATATATCACATTGGTGGATGTGCAGGTGAACGAGCCTCTGATAGTGTGGCTGATGTTATTAGGCCCTGTGATGGTGTCCCCTGAATAGATATGTGGGCACAATTGGCAACGGGCTTTGTTGCAAGGATAAGTTCCTGGGTTAGTGGTTCTGTTGTGTGGTATGTGGTTGTTGGTGAGTATTTGCTTCAGGTTGCGGGTCTGTCTGTAGGCAAGGACTGGCCTGTCTCCCAAGATTTGTGAGAGTGTTGGGTCATCCTTTAGGATAGGTTGTAGATCCTTAATAATGCGTTGGAGGGGTTTTAGTTGGGGGCTGAAGGTGACGGCTAGTGGCGTTCTGTTATTTTCTTTGTTAGGCCTGTCCTGTAGTAGGTAACTTCTGGGAACTCTTCTGGCTCTATCAATCTGTTTCTTTACTTCTGCAGGTGGGTATTGTAGTTGTAAGAAAGCTTGACAGAGATCTTGTAGGTGTTTGTCTCTGTCTGAGGGGTTGGAGCAAATGCAGTCCTTGCCTACAGACAGACCCGCAACCTGAAGCAAATACTCACCAACAACCACATACCACACAACAGAACCACTAACCCAGGAACTTATCCTTGCAACAAAGCCCGTTGCCAGTTGTGCCCACATATCTATTCAGGGGACACCATCACGGGGCCTAATAACATCAGCCACACTATCAGAGGCTCGTTCACCTGCACATCCACCAATGTGATATATGCCATCATGTGCCAGCAATGCCCCTCTGCCATGTACATTGGTCAAACTGGACAGTCTCTACGTAAAAGAATAAATGGACACAAATCAGATGTCAAGAATTATAACATTCATAAACCAGTCGGAGAACACTTCAATCTCTCTGGTCACGCAATCACAGACATGAAGGTCGCTATCTTAAAACAAAAAAACTTCAAATTCAGACTCCAGCGAGAAACTAAGAGTGGTCAGTTTGGATGAACTATTACCAGCAGGAGAGAGTTTGTGTGTGTATGGGGGTGGGGGGGATGTGAGAAAACCTGGATTTGTGCAGGAAATGGCCCGACTTGATTATCATGCACATTGTGTAAAGAGTTGTCACTTTGGATGGGCTATCACCAGCAGGAGAGTGAATTTGTGTGTGTGGGGGTGGAGGGTGAGAAAACCTGGATTTGTGCTGGAAATGGCCCACCTGATGATCATTTTAGATAAGCTATTACCAGCAGGACAGTGGGGTGGGAGGAGGTATTGTTTCATATTCTCTGTGTATATATAAAGTCTGCTGCAGTTTCCACGGTATGCATCCGATGAAGTGAGCTGTAGGTCACGAAAGCTCATGCTCAAATAAATTGGTTAGTCTCTAAGGTGCCACAAGTACTCCTTTTCTTTTTGCGAATACAGACTAACAGGGCTGTTACTCTGAAACCTCTCATTAAATAGTTAAGATGAGCTATTATCAGCAGGAGGAAAAAAAGAATTCTGTAGTGATAATCAAGATGGCCCATTTAGACAATTGACAAGAAGGTGTGAGGATACTTAACTTAAGGAAATAGATTCAATATGTGTAATGACCCAGGCACTCCCAGTCTCTGTTCAAACCCAAGTTAATGGTATCTAGTTTGCATACTAATTCAAGCTGGAGTCTGTTTTTGAAGCTTTTTTGTTGCAAAACTGCCACCCTTAAATCTTTTACTGAGTGGCCAGAGAGGTTGAAGTGTTCTCCTACTGGTTTTAGGATGTTATGATTCCTGATATCAGATTTGTGTCCACTTATTGTTTTGAGACTGTCCGGTTTGGCCAATGCACACAGCAGAGGAGCATTTGCTGGCACATGATGGCATATATCACATTGGTATATGTGCAGGTGAATGAGCCCCTGATGGCGTGGCTAATGTGATTAGGTCCTATGATGGTGTCGCTTGAATAAATATGTGGACAGAGTTGGCATCTGGCTTTGTTGCAAGGATAGGTTCCTGGGTTAGTGGTTGTGTTGTGTGGTGTGTGGTTGCTTGTGAGTATTTGCTTCAGGTTGGGGGGCTGTCTAATCAGGGGCTCATTCACCTGCACATCTACCAATGTGATATATGCCATCATGTGCCAGCAATGCCCCTCTGCCATGTACATTGGCCAAACCGGACAGTCTCAAAAGAATAAGTGGACACAAATCTGACATCAGGAATCATAACATTCTAAAACCAGTAGGAGAACACTTCAACCTCCCTGGCCACTCAGTAAAAGATTTAAGGGTGGCAGTTTTGCAACAGAAAAGCTTCAAAAACAGACTCCAGCAAGAAACTGCTGAGCTTGAATTAATATGCAAACTAGATACCATTAATTTGGGTTTGAATAGAGACTGGGAGTGCCTGGGTCATTACACATATTGAATCTATTTCCTTAAGTTAAGTATCCTCACGCCTTCTTGTCAACTGTCTAAATGGGCCATCTTGATTATCACTACAAAAGGTTTTTTTTCCCCTCCTGCTGAGAATAGCTCATCTTAACTAATTAGCCTCTCACAGTTTGTATGGTAACTTCCAACTTATCTGTATGTGTATCTATATCTATCTATCTCTTACTATATGTTCCATTCTATGCATGGGAAGAAGTGGGCTGTAGCCCACGAAAGCTTATGCTCTAATAAATTTGTTAGTCTCTAAGGTGCCACAAGTACTCCTGTTCTTTTTGCAGATACAGACTAACACGGCTGCTACTCTGAAACCTTTCTTAGTGTAATTATTTTAATAGATTTGCAGATTACTCAGTCTCTCATCAGGTGTCCAGATGTAATCCTCAACTCTGATACACTGATTACCAAGCCCAGAAAATTTGTTATTTTCTTAGATGCTTCATTTTGGCTTACTCTTTTAACCTCTTATCTCATAGAATTTACATCCTCCTCACATCTTGGCTTTGGGCATCATTCAAATAGAGAATATGTATTATATTAATTAACAGGTTTCAGAGGAACAGCCGTGTTAGTCTGTATTCGCAAAAAGAAAAGGAGTACTTGTGGCACCTTAGAGACTAACCAATTTATTTGAGCATGAGCTTTCGTGAGCTACAGCTCACTTCATCAGATGTTTACCGTGGAAACTGCAGCAGACTTTATATACACACAGAAATCATGAAACAATACCTCCTCCCACCCCACTGTCCTGCTGGTAATAGCTTATCTAAAGTGATCAACAGGTGGGCCATTTCCAGCACAAATCCAGGTTTTCTCACCCTCCACCCCCCCACACAAATTCACTCTCCTGCTGGTGCTAGCCCATCCAAAGTGACAACTCTTTACATAATCAAGTCGGGCTATTTCCTGCACAAATCCAGGTTTTCTCACATCCCCCCCACCCCCATACACACACAAACTCACTCTCCTGCTGGTAATAGCTCATCGAAACTGACCATTCTCCAGGTTTAAATCCAAGTTAAACCAGAACATCTGGGGGGGGGGGTAGGAAAAAACAAGAGGAAACAGGCTACCTTGCATAATGACTTAGCCACTCCCAGTCTCTATTTAAGCCTAAATTAATAGTATCCAATTTGCAAATGAATTCCAATTCAGCAGTTTCTCGCTGGAGTCTGGATTTGAAGTTTTTTTGTTTAAGTGGCTTACTCCTGGCCAGGGTGGATTGATTTAAATCACTGATTTTAATCTTGATTTAAATCACTGATTTTAATCTTGATTTAAATCACTGATTTTAATCTTGATTTAAATCACTGATTTTAATCTTGATTTAAATCACTGATTTTAATCTTGATTTAAATCACTGATTTTAATCTTGATTTAAATCACTGATTTTAATCTTGATTTAAATCACTGATTTTAATCTTGATTTAAATCACTGATTTTAATCTTGATTTAAATCAGCAAGCAGGAAACCTTGATTTAAGTTGTAGACTTTAATTGTGCATTGTATTTATACTAGTTATTTTCCTAAAGAAAGGTTCATTCTCATTTGTTGGTAACTGTCATAAATATAAAGGGAAGGGTAAACACCTTTAAAATCCCTCCTGGCCAGAGGAAAAACCCTTTCACCTGTAAAGGGTTAAGAAGCTAGGATAACCTCGCTGGCACCTGACCACAATGACCAATGAGGAGACAAGATACTTTCAAAGCTGGAGGGGGAGGGGAGGAAACAAAGGGTCTGGGTCTGTCTGTGTGATGCTTTGGCCGGGGACAGAACAGGAATGGAGTCTTAGAACTTAGTAAGTAATCCAGCTAGATATGCGTTAGATTCTGTTTTCTTTAAATGGCTGAGAAAATACGCTGTGCTGAATGGAATGTATATTCCTGTTTTTTTGTCTTTTTGTAACTTAAGGTTGGCCTGGAGGGATTCTCTATGTTTTGAATCTAATTACCCTGTAAGGTATTTACCATCCTGATTTTACAGAGGTGATTATTTTTACTTTTTCTTCTATTAAAATTCTTCTTTTAAGAAACTGAATGCTTTTTCATTGTTCTTAAAATCCAAGGGTTTGGGTCTGTGGTCACCTATGCAAATTGGTGAGGATTTTTATCAAACCTTCCCCAGGAAAAAAAGGGGGTAAGATTTGGGAGGATTCTCGGGGGGGGGGGAAGAAGGACGTTTCCAAACGAACTCTTTCTCAGTAACCGGTGTTAGATGTTTGGTGGCAGTGGAAGTCGAAGGGCAAAGGGTAAAATAGTTTGTGCCTTGGGGAAGTTTTAACCTAAGCTGGTAAAAGTAAGCTTAGGAGGTTTTCATGCAGGTCCCCACATCTGTACCCTAGCGTTCAGAGTGGGGAAGGAATCTTGACAGTAACCATTAAGATGTTTTGATTTACAACTTAATATAGTCTTTACACTAGATTTGGTGGTGCTTTTTGCTGCCAAAGAGGGTGCACTATATGTGTACACATTTAAATAATCATTTAGCTTAATTTACACTTATTCAGATTTTTTACATTTTTTGTGTTAGAAAATGGTGAATTTATATATTAATGACTAGAGTTTAGTTTTGTGCTTGTGACATGTCAAGCTTTACTTGTGAGATGGTGGTTTTATAGGTATGTTAAGTGACTTGCACAGAGAAATACAGAGAATCCATGTTGGAAATGGAAGTCTCCCACTTAATAAGGGCCCAGATCCTCCCATTCCACAGTAGGTGATTCTGGGTGAGGAACTCTGCATGTGGGTCTCCTTCTGGAGCTACCCTCAAAACTTTCCATAACAGGAATAGAGTTTGCTCCCAGCAGTGTTTGTGTGCCCCCCGGCCCCTTCAGAAAAGGCCATGGGGCCTGCCTCCAAACTTGGTGGATCTCCAGGGATTGATTTAAAAACAGTGATAAAAGCACTGGGCTCTGAAAGACAAATTGGGATATTTCTGGTTTTTAAGGAAATGTGGGATATATATATATATATATATATATATATATATATATATATATATATATATATATATATATATATATAAGGATTTTCATTAGGAGTTAATTATGAATATTATTCAACAAATGAGGCGTATGGAGGCTGCTCATACTGATCTTAGAGGGGCTATTACAGAGTGTGCTGTTAAATATGTTAAAAAAAATTAGCCAAATGTTAAGAGCTCATGGAAAAACTACAGGTAGCACTAAGTTCTGGTTTCCATTATATAGCCACCTTTTTGCACATACTTACCATATTTTTGTCATATTCTCCTGTTTGTGTAGGCGTTTCCCATGCTTGGTTTCAGATTAGAGTTGACTTTAACTTTTTTGGTTTTGTGTTTTTGTTTTTACAAGTCTGAGCAAAAGTAATTTTGGCCATTTCAGAGTTACAGAACAGTGAGGGAGATAATTTCCACTTTTTTAAAAAAAATACTTTTTTGCTTTCCAGTTCAATCTTCAAACTTTTGTATGCAGCTTTCCTCTACAAGAGAGTCCTTGAGAATTTGGGGGAAGTGGAGTAAATTAATGTTGCGAATGATTAAAGAATCACTTTGATCATGCTTGCTGGAGATCAGTGATATGCTGTCTGGAGTGGTTCACGACCATGAGTGTCTACCCAGGGCACACTGTCAAAAGCAGAGCAAAAACCCCAAACTGATGGTATGTGCTATAATTAGATTTCACCAACCGAGTAACAAATGTGAACTCCCAAAGTACTGCAGTAGTCTTCTAATGGAGTCTGAGGCAGTCTCCTTAGACACTCCAGTCTATCTTGCCACCCAGGCAACCTGGACTATGTGATAGATGGTCAGTTCCTCCAAAAATCACAAAATATTCAGGTTACATACAGTCCCAAGAGACCAGTCATTCAACCAGGTCGATTTGCATCCCAGATCTCACACCAAAGACAGCACTGGTTGTCCATTCTGTAGTAAACTAACTAAAGGGTTATTAAGAAAAAGGAATGTGAGCTATTGAGGGTAAAGTGGGTAAAATATATGTGCAGGCAAGTCACAGTCTATAATTTCAAAAGGTAGCAGAGATGTAGTGTTTTTCAGGGCTACCCAGAATACCTGGGGAATCTCCACCTCCTTGTTCAGTTCTCTGCCCTATTAGAATCTAAACAGCCAACAGAGGAAGAATTTTTCCTTGTGACCATATTTATATCTTCTCTCAGAAAACAAATTGACAGCACCAGTTTCCATTCAGGTCCCTTATTCACGGAGCAGGGGAAGAACGCACTTAATTAAGTCTTTGATCCTTGATCTCACACAGTGGCTCATTTGCGTTTAATGAACAGGATTTAACATGTTGTTAGGGACCATCATTTGCATTATACAAGGCTTTTTCCCTGTCTGAGTTACATAGCAAATGCTTGCTATCACTTTATAACATGGGGTATAGTTGAGTGAGAACAATACGTTCAACATCCTACAAGCATTTTATAAAACACTACACATACTCTTATCAACTTAACATCTAGTGTTTATTTTGATAATGCTAACACACAGAGAAGCAAGACTGGTTTCCAGCTATGCATTTGTACGTTTTCAGTGAGGCCTGAGGCCTTGGCAAGAACTGGCACCTGGTCTGCCACTGTCACAATCAGCTAAGACATTTAAGCTATGGCTACACTACAGTGCAGATGCTCTCAGCTGACAGGAGAGAGTTCTCCCGTCAACTTAATTACTCCAGCCTCTGCAAGCGGCGGTAGCTATGTCAGCAGGAGACGATCTCTCACCAACATAGCATTGTCCACACCAGTATTTAAGTCTGTGTAACTTACATTGCTTGGGGGTGTGTGCTTATTCACACCCCAGAGCGACATAACTTCTATCGACATAAGCTGTAGTGTGTACAGAGCCCTCCATGCCCTGTGTGACATTGCTAAAGGGCTGGACAAGCTTCTTATTCTCCCTCTCCATCTGTACTAACCCAGATTTGCCTCACTGCCTGGACAGTTCACTTGAAGAAAACTCTAATTTCTCACTGAAGCTCTTAAAATAAAATAAAAAAGCATTAACAGCAACAGAAAATTGCAGTTCTAAATAGGTTCTGCAATTTATTTATTGTATTAACTGTAGCACCTAGGAGCAATAGTCAGGGATCAGGACCCCCTTTTGCTAGGTACTGTAGAAACACAGAACAAAAAGACTATCTCTGCTCCATGGAGCTAACATTTTTTTTGCTGCATTTGGTAAATGTCTGGAGCTTTACAACCATTAATTAAAAACCTTGCTGGTTTGTAAATTCAGCCAGAAAATGTGTCCCTGGCAGGCAAGATAGAAACGTACCTGTTCTTACCCTCACCCCCACACATTACATTTACTTTAGTAAGGTTTGCATGTCTAAAACTATTTAGGATATCTTAAATGTTAGTAGGCAGCTTTTTTCTTTTAAAGGTGATCTGTAAGGAAAACTAGCTGGTCTTGTGCCTTTTTGGTTTTTGCCTTTCACATGCTGTAACTGTGTTTGTGGTATATAGGCCATATATATAAGTAAAGCATGACTGTAATGCAAGGCCTATAGGCTGAGGCTTGTAAGATTTCAGCTTAGCCCCACAAGGCTTCAGGATGCTTGACGTAAGGGGGGTGACACTATAATTAACCACATAACTATCAATTCATTCAATTTAATCTCTTTAACAAAAACCCACCTTTTCTCCTTCTCCTTTTTTAGTTTTAGAAATAGGTTTTGTCTACCCTGGAGAACTCAATGGCATTTGACTATCTAGTGAAAATATGATGTTACAAGACAGTCAAACCTGAGCAATTGAGAGGGAAGGGGATTTTAGTCACTGTTTAATGTGTCATCCTCGCACATGCTCTGGGAGAAAGGGTTGTCTTCCTTACAGATTAAATGCCCCTTGCTCCCGAGACGTCCATGTCTTCCAGCAATTCTAGGAAGGCTAGGTATAGCATTCTTGATATTTCTAAGGTAAAAATCATTAGGGAAACTTCTCTTTGAGGAAAAACTGCTCAGGGCTCCTTTGTGGCACCATATTGAAGTGCACCAGATCCCCACCCCCCAGAGAAACTTTAACCCAATCAACAAAGAATGCTTTTCAGGTCACTTTCCTCAAAATAAATAAATTTAAAAAACTAAGGAAATTAAATACTTAACTATTTGAATGTACCATTAATGTTTCAAATTTAAACACAAGTCAGAATGAGATGTTAAGGTTTTCACAGTGGCACAGTTCAGCCACACTCTGTGTGAATACACGTGGGAAGTTCCCACATCAAATTGTGCACATAGCAAGCCTCTTATCACTGCATGAGTTTATCAGTTCCTCTCCTTTACCTTGCATAATGACAGGTTTCAGAGTAGTAGCCATGTTAGTCTGTATTCGCAAAAAGAAAAGGAGTACTAGTGGCACCTTAGAGACTAACCAATTTATTTGAGCATGAGCTTTCGTGAGCTACAGCTCACTGGGAGTTAGTCTCTAAGGTGCCACAAGTACTCCTTTTCTTTCTCCTTTTACCTGTGCCCCTACCCATTTTTTGTTTTCATTCACTTGTGTCTCCAATTAGCTCTAAGGTCTTGGGGACAGGGACTGTTCGTTTTTCCTGTGTGTTTGTACAGTACTTAACACAGGGATCCTGATTGTGGCCCCTGGGTCCTGCAGTACTACAGCTTTATACTGGAGCTTGATATGAATGGGGAGCCAGTGGAATTCACTTGATAATGGGCGTGCTGTAGTCTTGCTGCTTTGTGTCTGTACCCAGGGCAGAGAGCAGGGAACAGCGCTTGCAAGTGAAAACAGGGGAAAGCGTGGATAGATGGGGAGGGTTGAAGAGGGGGAGACCTGCCCAATTGCGTGTGTACATCAAAGCCTGAATTTTCATCCTGAAATGCATACATGGAATTGGGGAAAGCAGAGTTTTTCTCTGAGAAAAACGATTGGTTTAAAAATGATCATGTCTTCAGGGGGGTCTGTTTTTGTGATTTCTGAAGTGTGAATATGTGTTCTCCCTTGTATGCCTAACTATAGCTCTGATCATGCAAATAATTACTAACTTTACTGTGGAAATAATTCCATTGAGTTAACTCATATAGGTCTACTCATATAACTAAAGTCTCTCACGTGAGTACTTTTGTGGAATTGGAGCTTGCGTGCAATATAAAATTGCTTGACTGTCTAAGAAGTGAATGAAATCTTATCCCACTCCTTATATTTCTTTTCCTTGTTTCCGTTCAGTTTCTATGATACGTCGCTATAGTCTGGCTGCATTGTGTGTTCTGACTTTGAAGTGAAATTGTCTAAAATCCTATTGTCAGAAAATCTGCTTGCCAGCACTTCAGCGAGCAGCATTTTAGGGAGCACCACTTGGCTGCTAGCTCACTGAACACAACAACAGTGCTGTGGTGGTGTGTGTTAGAGAAATAGAACAATGAATCTTGAACAAGCCTGTGTCAGCTTGAGAGTCAGGTGATAATTGTGTCCAAAAGAAGTCACTGTATCTAGGCTTTAGGCTGTACTAGAAAAAAAGCACCTATTCTCTTTCCAGTGGACAGGTACATTGACAAAGTGAGTGGGCTTTTCAGACAGCTCTGGCTTGTAGTTAGAGAGCATTGCTCCCCGACTGCTAGGTCCTGCTGATTCACACTTACCTTCTCCATAAGGTCTTAGACTGAGCTGGTAAGCTGCCAATTTTCAGGAGTGCTCCCAGGAAGCCTTTAGGCATGGCAGCCAGGAAAGGCTGAGAAGTGGGTCCTCTTCTCTTCCCTCGCCCCAATGCACCAGTGTAGGGAACAATCATGCACTGACAGCAGGATGGGATCAGATTTTGTCCTCCAACAAAACCAGGGAAGATATTGCTGATATTTCTAAGGTAAAAAACACCCAGAAACTAAATCAAAAAACAAGGTCTGAGGGAAGGGTGCCTTTTTGGTGCCCTTATACATCATAAAGAAGAAGAAAGGGGAGCAAACCAGTTTTCTTACCCAAAATAACCCAATCATCACCCCACACACACATCTCACACCCTTTGCTGTTCATCTTTAGTGTTTTTCGTCTTTTTTTGTATGATTCATATAGTAAACCCACATTCTAGTTTTTATAGCTGCTCTGTGATACTGAGCAGAGCACTGAAATCATTCTTGAAAGAGTTAACACTTCAACTACAGTGAATAGATCCATTAAATAGAAAAAATAGTTCTGAAAAGCATCTGTCAACTATTTCATAGCTGTGAAAACACTATTTGTAATCATAGTTTTTAAACATTGCAGCTAAGTCTTTTGTACCAGTTGTTGTCAGTTGGCAAGTGTGTGTGTTCTCGCCATGTGCTGTCCCAGCTCTGCACAGATAGCCAACCCAGCAGACCTCGATAGTATTATCCAGAAGGACCACAGACTTGGTTCAGTGGTGAAGGTGCTCGGTCGGGTTTATTGTCCTCAGGACACAGTACTGGCTTCCTGGATCAATGTCTACAGCTACACTAACACATGAGTGCCCAGTGGCAAGGACTTGGCTGAGTCAGCGGCAGGACTTTCCACTGCTCCCTATGCTGGACAAAGGGTTACGGTGAGGTTCCCTGAAATTTATAGGCTGAGACAACTGACATACCACCTTACGTGTTTCATGACATCTGCTTGTTACCTCCCCTTGTACCTTGCTCCAGATGTCTCAGGCAAAACATCCCTATTCATCACTTCTGTCAAATCCTCTTACCTTATGTTAGGTCAGGATGTACTGTGTCTAATCTTTTGAAGTGTATTCACATACATATTGTGATAGACCCAGGCCAGTTGGGTACAACAGAGTAATAGAAGGCAGATATACTGGCCACTGGATAGGTAGTTTTCTATTTCCTGACTGACCAGAGCAGGGGCTGCTCCAGGCTAGGGTGGACACCTGACTCCAGTTAACCTGCAAAGAGTCAGGTGAGGCTGTTAAGCTAATGTGAACACCTGACTCTAATTAAGGCCCCTCTGATACTATAAGAGGGCTCGCTCCAGTCAGGCCAAAGGGAGCCAGAGGAGAGGAAGTGTGGCTGAAGGGCTGGGTAATGAAGACACCCTCAAACCCCTGGAAAGGGAGCCCTAAGGTAAGGGTGAAGAAGGCGTTAAGAGAAAGAAAGTAGCGGGGGAACTGTGGGGAAGAGGCTCAGGGAAATGTAGCAACTCTGGCAGTGAAAGGTTGGCTGCCAACAGCTGCTGCCATTAGGGTCCCTGGGCCAAAACCCAGAGTAGAGGGCGGGCCCAGGTTCCCCCCAACCCACCACGACAGAAACCACCTCCTGGGAGGGGAAGACAGGCCCCTGTCAGGACAAGAGGCTAAACTGCTCTGGAATGAGCCGTAGGAACAACAGAGACTGTGGGAGTTCTCTCACCAACCTCCTTGCTGGCTTATGATGAAAAGGGCTCAGTAAACTGTACCCTGGCCATAGAGAGAGAGAGAAGGGCTATGTGGAGGGTCACAATGAGCCTCTGAGGCTAGCATAAGCCACCTGGAAGTGTGGGACCCATGGGGACAAGGTCAGAGCTCTGCCACAGTACCCAGTATCTGTTGCTTCTCAGGAGTGCCTGTATTTTAGTAACACTAGCAATACCTTTGCCAGTGTCATGTATTGGACAGTAAACTTGTAAGCATCTGCTTTAATACATGGCCTAACTTGTCTGACTGTGTTTCAGACCTCAGGTGCTACACCAGCCCTAAACTAACAAGTGAGCATTGAAGTAGTGTACTTGGAATTCTTTGACTTCAGTTATCATTGTGATGTTTCACTCCATATTCTTTATGAAAATATGCTGCTGCTTCTAATGCTTGTTCATGTCAATTCCAATCAGGTGTGTGCGCATGCATGTGCACAGTAGCCAGAAGATTTTCCCCCTAGTAGCAACTGTAGGGTCGCCTGGGCACCCCCTGGAGTTGCGCCTTCACGGTGCCCAATATGGAGCCCTGCCGACTCTCCACCCCCTCAATTCCTTCTTACCGCCAGTGACAGTAGTTGGAACTTCCCCTTGCTCTTCTCTTGCTTCAGCAAGTGGAGTAGCAGTGCTTTAGCTGTATGCTGTACATAGTTAGTTTCCAGTAGTTACTATAGTTTAGTAGTTCTGTATAAGCTTCAGTTACAGGGAGTTATCTTCCCCCTTCCCCTGCCCCCCGCCCCGCCCCATCTCCTCCCCCATATTTGTTACCAGGGCATGCTGCGATCCCTGGGCTTTAATATTTGCCAGATTTACGCAAAATGCATGCCAAAAAGTAAACTCTCCCAGCATGTTATCGTCAGTGCAAAGCTGTCCGGTGCTGTCTTCAAAGGATCCGGCGCCGAAGAAAGATGCTGGCAAGGAAGCTCAGCACTGGCATGGAGCGTCTCGGGGACATCCCAGCCTTTGGCACTGGTCCCAATCACCGACACAGAAGTAAAAAAGGTTAGAGAGAGGCCGATCTCCCTTGGCAAGACTCAGGGAACAGTCACCAGGGGCAGCTTAGTCAGGCCACGGCTCGGAGACTCAGTGGGACCACGTTGACTCCTGCCCAAGTGAGGCTGTCGAGTCTAGGCCCGTCTTGCTCAGGGCTCCCATCAGAACATTTACCTCTCCCATCCATCCCAGAGGCTTTCGAAGTGGCGCAGGACCTATTGAGGCTCATGGTGCCGTACTCGTCGCCGAGATAGGAGAGCATCCTGGCACCGCAGGTTCCATCCCGGCACCCTGTGCAGTCAAAGGGAAAGCTGGCGATGATGGCACGCCAATCTCCAGCACCTCCATCCCAGGAGCGCAGTCAGTCCCCTGCTTCTCAACGCTCTACCTCAAGGGGAGCAGCGCCACCCTGGTCCTCCTACTTGGCGTCAGAGTTGGACTCAAACCGCTCCAACTGTAGCAGGAGCAGAAGATCCTCCTTGTAGCACCATAGGCCGTCCTGTTATACCAATAAAATAAAAACCAGCAGGATCTTATTAAAGGGGAAAAGGCAAAATGCCACATTTATTGTGACTACAGAAAGAATCATAGTAAGTGGTTATAACATTATAGCTATAACATTCCATTTAATTTCATATTTATTCACACATTCATTCATACACACACACACATGCACAGGTTCTGCAAGGTTGTTATCGTAGTTACCAGCCTTAGAGTTGCTCATGCCAAGCCACTGGCCAGGTGGCCTGGACACGAGGAGGGAGCAGGGCCTTGTCAGATGCACTTCTGATGCTCCTGGAAGTTGGTTTGCAGAGTCAGACCCCAAAGCTCTCTGTTTCTAGAGTCCATTTTTATAGGAATTTACTCCTATGCCAATCTATGGGAATTGCTTCATCATGCTGTTGCTGAATCAATTAGCAGATGGCACATTCCTGACGGCTCTGTGCTGCCAGATGTTATCTTGTTCTTCGGTTCTCCCATCCTTGAGGCTGTTGGGTGGATTCCAGTCTTCCCTCCAGGGGTCCTCTGATTGTTTCCACTTGTCACCTTCTTCCGCCGATGGACACTGGATTCTTAGGCTGGCACCTCCCTGATCATTCATTTATTATCCACACCAAAAAGAAAAGGAGTACTTCTGGCACCTTAGAGACTAACCAGTTTATTTGAGCATAAGCTTTTGTGAGCTACAGCTCACTTCATTGGATACATTCAGTGGAAAATACAGTGAGGAGATTTATATACACACAGAACATGAAAGAATGGGTGTTTATCATGCACACTGTAAGGAGAGTGATCACTTAAGATGAGCTATTACCATCAGGAGAGTGGGGGGGGGAAGAAAACCTTTTTTGTAGCGATAATCAAGGTGGGCCATTTCCAGCAGTTAACAAGAACGTCTGAGGATCAGTGCCGGGGGGGGGGGGGGGGGTGGAATAAACAAGGGGAAATAGTTTTACTTTGTGTAATGACTCAACCACTCCCAGTCTCTATTCAAGCCTAAGTTAAATTGTATCCAATTTGCAAATTAATTCCAATTCAGCAGTCTCTCATTGGAGTCTGTTTTTGAAGTTTTTTTGTTGAATAGCCACTTTTAGGTCAGAAATCGAGTGACCAGAGAGACTGAAGTGTTCTCCGACTGGTTTATGAATGTTAAAATTCTTGACATCTGATTTGTCAGAGCCGCTAACCTAGGAACCTATCCTTGCAACAAAGCCCGTTGCCAACTGTGTCCACATATCTATTCAGGGGACACCATCATAGGGCCTAATCACATCAGCCACACTATCAGAGGCTCGTTCACCTGCACATCTACCAATGTGATATATGCCATCATGTGCCAGCAATGTCCCTTTGTCATGTACATTGGTCAAACTGGACAGTCGCAACGTAAAAAAATAAATGGACACAAATCAGATGTCAAGAATTTTAACATTCATAAACCAGTCAGAGAACACTTCAGCCTCTCTGGTCACTCAATTTCTGACCTAAAAGTGGCTGCTATTCAACAAAAAAAAACTTCAAAAACAGACTCCAATGAGAGACTGCTGAATTGGAATTAATTTGCAAACTGGATACAATTAACTTAGGCTTGAATAGAGGCTGGGAGTGGTTGAGTCATTACACAAAGTAAAACTGTTTCCCCTTGTTTATTCCCCTCCCCTTTTATCACTACAAAAGGTTCCCCCCCTCCACTCTCCTGCTGGTAATAGCTCATCTTAAGTGATCAATCTCCTTACAGTGTCCATGATAAACACCCATTTTTTCGTGTTCTGTGTGTATATAAATCTTCTCACTGTAGTTTCCACTGAATGCATCCGATGAAGTGAGCTGTAGCTCACGAAAGCTTAAGCTCAAATAAATTGGTTAGTCTCTAAGGTGCCACAAGTACTCCTTTTCTTTTTTGCGAATACAGACTAACACGGCTGCTACTCTGAAACCTATCCACACCAAGCATTCATCCACATACATCCTCTGTTAACAATTGTGATTAAAATAGTGATAAAGCGAGATAAATACAACAAAAGGGTGAGGAGTCTCTGAGTGCTGTTTCTGTTGTTACAGAGTATCACTTTGACTCTCTCTGTATGAGTAGTTGTTGTTACTAAGTATTGCTCTGAGAACAGATGCTGTCTTAGGATATACTAACACAATTAGCAGCTTGCAAGTTTCAGACAGAGAGGGAGAGAAACTACCAAAAACCAAGAGACCTCTTATTTAGTAATACCCTGGAATTTAAACTATGGGGAATCAAACTAATTTGTGATTTTAATACAGAACTTCTTTAATATGATCCAGCATAATCCCCCTTTTGACATTAAGATTTAAAATCGTCAGTGTCACTTTCTATGTAGCCTATTCAAGAGACGGTACTATGGGGTAATTTGAGTTTGTGATTCCAATTCATCCCACATAGATGATCCTAGTGTTGTATCTTTACTACAAGGTTCTTGGAACAGGCAAGGTGAGGCACACCCACTTTTGAGGAGTCCATTTGGTACAACCTTGAGTGTCCAATAGCTTTCCTCCCTCCCCAGCCCACTGGCTCGAGCTCCAGGGTAGCCAGAAGGATCTCATATGTAATATGGGGAGTGGGCTAACCTTCCATACCTTTGCCTCCAGGAACTGTTGGTGTACAATTTTGACAACAATTTCTCCCATTAATAAGTCTGGTTTTACAGTACTGGAAACGGATTGCATCCATTCATATTGATAAGTGTCAAACAATGATCTCTTTCTTTGCTTTTGTATTAGGCTGTCCTGTAGCTGGGACAGAGAGCTTAATTTATTCTTAATTACTTGCAGGTCTACGGTATTTTTTTTAAACACACAACAGTGCTAGCAACAAGACAAAACAAAAGACAAAACATAGAACACAAAACACAATTTCTATTGTGACAGTAGATTCATGGTATTGGGTTGCTCTTCAGCTGGCATCAGCTTTTCCTGATTTTCTGAAAGACAAAAAGAACATGTTTCTACCCCTTTTGGGGTGGCAGATTATTGCTTAAAATATTTCTTTTACAAATACCCTTGCTGATTGCAGGCAAAACAGAGGAATTACCCCTATATTTTCCTGTGTGTGTTCTATAGACAGGCCAGGTTTCAATGGCTTCTATCTTTTAAGGGTTATGGGGAAATTATCCCACTGTTTAGTCATTAAATCCCTGAGGTGGGGTACCTCAGTTTCCCTTCTTATACAGTAGACCAAGTTTATAATGTTTTTCCTGCTGTGTTAAGCTTTACGTTTATTTACAGGTAATAGCTGAGAAGCATCATTACCATATGACCTTAAAGGATTTTTCCAAAAATCATACACACTATGCATTGTTACAGGGTACTTATTATCATTAAATTTATTAAAGTTACCTTGTTATACCATGCCTTTTATTTAGAAAGCTTGTTTGCTGACCAGGTATGTCCTTTGTCTGCAGCTCCTTTGTGCTGCTAGTTCTTTCCTTCCTTTATCATTTAGGTGATTTGCATTTTCACAGACTATTCCTGCTTGCTTTTGGATATAAAGCCATCAGCAGCTCAGAGACTCTATCGTAAAAGGGACACAATCAACTTTCACCAGAGTTTTGATTACTTTTAACTTCTGCTTCCAAAACCCACAGTAATCTGAAAAAGAAAACCCAACCTATTGTGGCTCCCTGTGGAGCCCTAATAGCATTTTAATTAGGTTTCATGGTATGTTTGCATTTCTTTTGCCCCTTATACAATATACACTGCACATGTTCTGGGGAAAATGCGCATTCCTTCCATAGTGTAACTTCTATAACATTATCCATTATCAATTTTTACATAAGGTGTAACTATTTCTTTTGTGCTTACAGTGTTTTCATGTACCTTTATCAAAGTGACCGTCTGATTACTCAGAGCCATTTTAAGACTCAGTGTTTCTAACATTGCTTTTTCTTTTTAACATTTTCACATAGTTTAACTGCTTAATTCTCTCCAGCCTCTGCAAAGTTAACTTTTCACTCTTTTCTTTTCGTAGTTTTGCCTGGGGGTGCCGTATATAAGACGTTCTTCCCCTTCACCCACTGTAACAGCTGCTACCTGGTTAGTGGCAAAGTCCAATTTTTGTCTGACTCTTCTCACGACAACTGTGATTTGCAGGTGCTCTGCCCTGCTTCAAGGTTAATTTCTTTACGGTACCTTGGAGCACATGATTCTCTTTCAATTTTCTCAAGGCTTTAGCTTGGTCTGCCAGGAATCTTTCTCTCTGTGCATTCCTGGAGTGTCTCTTTCACTATTTCCAGCTGACTCTGGGTATTTGTAGCCAGCACCTTCCAATTGTCTGTTCCCTTTTCTGTTTGGTTTAGCTTTTCCTGTAAAGATGCTGTCATAAATATAAAGGGAAGGGTAAACCTCTTTAAAATCCCTCCTGGCCAGAGGAAAAATCCTCTCACCTGTAAAGGGTTAAGAAGCTAGGATAACCTCGCTGGCACCTGACCAAAATGACGAATGAGGAGACAAGATACTTTCAAAAGCTGGGAGGAGGGAGAAAAACAAAGGGTCTGTGTCTGTGTTATGTTTTTGCCGGGGACAGAACAGGAATGAAGTCTTAGAATTTAGTAAGTAATCTAGCTAGAGATGTGTTAGATTATGATTTCTTTAAATGGCTGAGAAATTAAGTTGTGCTGAATAGAATGAATATTCCTGTCTGTGTGTCTTTTTGTAACTTAAGGTTTTGCCTAGAGGGACTCTTTGTTTTGAATCTAATTACCCTGTAAGGTATTCACCATCCTGATTTTACAGAAGTGATTCATTTTTACTTTTTACTTATTCAGTTTCTGAAAAGGATTTTAATAGAAGGTTTTTTTTATTATTCTTAAGATCCAAGGGTTTGGGCCTGTGGTCACCTATGCAAATTGGTGAGGATTTTTACCAAACCTTCCCCAGGAAGTGGGGTGCAAGGGTTGGGAGGATTTTGGGGGGGAAAAGACGTTTCCAAACAACGCTTTCCTAATAAAAATAAACCCAGATAAATGTTTGGTGGTGGCAGTGGAAGTCCAAGGGCAAAGGGTAAAATAGTTTGTACCTTGGGGAAGTTTTAACCTAAGCTGGTAAAAGTAGGCTCAGGAGGTTTTCATGCAGGTCCCCACATCTGTATTTATGACAGATGCCTTTTCCTCTTTACATGAAGACAAGCAGAGGTAGGAATCATTACATGCCTGCCACAACAACCAAATTGCTGCTGCATCTCTTTTGGCAGCACTAGGAGGTATGTATATGAGGATATACTGAGCCAATCTATCCTCTAGGTCCGAAATAGTGCAGACATCAGCTAGGGCTTGTTTAGTCCAAGGACTGTGCCCAGATTTTTGAAGGATTTGTTTAAAAGGTGTAATTCCTTTAACAAAAGGTGTGGTTGGAGTTCCTTCTGACTCCATTCCTCCCTCTGGTACCGGCTTACCCTGTTTTCTTTTAAACATCTTAACAAGGGTATTTCAATCTCTTTGTCACTCCCAGTATTACTCAGCGAGTGACACAGCCTAGATTCTGAAATCGTAGCTCATCAAACTTCCTCATCACACCTGGCACAGGTCAGCGAGTGACACAGCCTAGATTCCCTGATCCTGCTACTCCTTGTTCCAGCGAGCAGCACTGCCTGGCCCTTAGGCCTTCTTGTTGCCCCTGATACTTCAGTGAACAATAGGACTTGGATTCTGTAATTGTACCGTAGTAATATGAGCTCTGTGTATTTTACCTCTGCCTCCTGGAGGCCAGAAGGCTGGTTAACCAAATAGAAATGCCAAGTTCAATAGAGCTGATGGTATGCACGCCAATATTTACAATAACTGAGGTTTTTTACCAATATTTCCCCTTTCGCAATTCTCCACCAAAATGTTATAGCAATAAAATAAAAATCAGCAGGATCTTATTAAAGGGGAAAAGGCAAAATGCCACATTTATTGTGAATACAGAAAGAATCATAGTAAGCAGTTAGTTATCGATAACATTCCATTCAATTTCATATTTATTCACACATTCATTCATACACACACACACACAGGATCTGCAAGGTTATCATAGTTACCAGCCTTAGAGTTGCTCATGTCAAGCCACTGGCCAGGTGGCCTGGACACAAGGAGGGAGCAGGGCCTTGTCAGATGTACATCTGACGCTCCTGGAAGTTGGTTTGCAGATTCGGACCCCAAAGTTCTCAGTTTCTAGAGTCCATTTTTGTAGTTTATTCCTATGCCAGTCTATGGGAATTGCTTCATCATGCTGTTGCTGAATCAGTCAGCAGATGGCACATTCCTGACGGCACTGTGTTGCCAGATGTTATCTTGTTCTTCGGTTCTCCCATCCTTGAGGCTGTTGGGTGGATTCCAGTTTGCCCTCCAGGGGTCCTCTGATTGTTTCCACTTGCCACCTTCTTCCGCCGATGGACACTGGATTCTTAGGCTGGCACCTCCTTGATCATTCATTTATTATACACACCAAGCATCCATCCACATACATCCTCTATCACTATTTTAATCACAATTGTTAACAAAGCGAGATGAATACAACAAAAGGGCGGGGAGACTGTGTGCTGTTTCTGTTACAAAGTATTGCTTTAAGAATAGACTCTGTCTTTGGATGTACTAACACAATTAGCAGCTTGCAAGTTTCAGACAGAGAGGGAGAGAAACAGTACCAAAAACCAAGAGACCTCTTAATTAGTAATACCCTGGAATTTAAACTATGGGGAATCAAACGAATTTGTGATTTTAATACAGAACTTCTTTAATATGATCCAACAGTCCCACCCGATGTAGTGGGCCCCTCAATGGAAAAATCTGCCACAGTGGACCTTTTATACTCCATGGGCTTTCCATCAAGCCCAGGGTCGGAGCCAGGATTCCCGATCGGGTGCAGCATCAGTGGCGTCTATGACGTTGGTTCCGCCACTATTGGCACCAGATCCAGTGTCTCGGTCATTAGCACTGGCACTGACTGCAGCACCGATATTGACTGCTTCGGCACTGGAGGAATCAGCGGCCCTGACTGCGGCTATGACGCACCCTCTGCACTGACGATGACACGGGTGCCAGCACAGACACCGCCTGCGTCATTGGCATTGGCTGCGATGGCACATACAGGAACCCTGGCACACATGCTGCACCAGGCACCGGCACGGGGCCCCACATGGGCACTGACACCACGCCTTTCACAGCACCTGGACCAGGCCAACCTACCGCAGTTTCCACGGGGTCAAGAGATCCCTCGGGTGGGTATGGTAGGGAGCAACCACCTCCCCTGGTGGTCTCCTCCTCACCAGATGAGTCTCTAGTGGGCACTTCAGTAGCCCAAGCTCTGGAAGACTCCCGGGTGTCTGAGGATTAAGGTGGAGGAAGTTGTGGATGATGTGGACCCTATGGTGGACATCCTGGCTCCCTCTGGCCCTGCCCATTATCACCTTACCTCTGATAAAGACAATCACGGAGATGACCAAGACCCTTTGGCAGACCCCGGCCTCGCTGCCCACCTATGGCCAAGCGCAATGAGCGCCAGTACTTTGTGCCCTCCAAGGGCTATGAACACCTCTATTCCCACCCTCAACCTGATTCCCTGGTGGTCGATGCCACTAAGCAGCAGGAGAGGCAAGGATTTCAAGGCCCTTCGCGGATGAATAGGGACACCAAAAAACTAGACCTTTTCAGGCAAAAGGTCTACTCCATGGGGGGACTGCAACTCCGAATATCCAACCAGCAGTCCATCGTCTGCAGTTACACCTACAATACCTGCTCAGCAATGGCTAAATTTAGAGTTGCTCCCCTCGGATTCCTGTGCTGAATTTTTGGCTTTGGTTGAGGGAGGGAGACTGATCTCCAGAGCATCCCTACAGGCAGCACTTTGCTGGGCAGATGTGGCAACCAGTGTTATGGCTACTGGAGTGGCCATGAGAAGGGGCTCATGGCTCCAGGTTTCTGGCCTCCCCTATGAGGTACAGCAAACCATCCAAGACTCACAGAAGACAGACAAAAGGCTAAACTGCCTTAAAGATTCCAGAGCCACCCTAAGGTCCCTGAGCCTCTATATTCCTTCAAAGCAGCAGAGACTTCCATCCACAGCCCCAGCAGCGGTTCGGTCAGCGGAACCGCCAAAACGGGTCCAGAAGGAGGAATCAGAATGGCAGGAGAAGGCCGCGCCAACCCTCTAGCCAGGGCTTGTGACAACCGAAACCATCTTCGGGGGGCCAAGATGGCCTTTTGAAGGCACGGTCGAGGACAGTGTACCACACCTGACAATGGATCCATCCCATCTTACCTTCTCTTCCCAACTATCCCTTTTCTACGTGCATGGTCCCGTATCACCTTGGACCGGTGGGTGCTTTGCATGGTAGAGGGGGGATACTCCATCCAATTCTTTGCCCTCCCTCCCTTCCAACCCCCCTCCCCTGTCCCTCTTCAGGGACCCTCCTCATGAGCAGCTCTTTATCCAGGAGGTGCGTGCAATCACCCCTATCTTTAGGGGCAGTGGAGGAGGTTCCTCAGGAGCATAGGGGCGAGGGCTTTTATTCCTGGTATTTCCTAATACTGAAAGCTAAAGGCGGCCTCAGGCCAATCCTGGATCTGCGAGAAATCAACAAGTTTGTGAAGAAACTCAAGTTCCGCATGGTCTCTTTGGCCTTCATCATTCCCTCATTGGATCCAGCAGACTGGTATGCCTCCCTCGACTTGAAGGACACATACTTTCATATCACGGTCACCCAGCCCTATTGGAAGAACCTCAGGTTCGTGGTGAACAACACCCACTACCAATTTACAGTCCTCCTATTCAGCCTGTCAGCAGCACCTTGTGTTTTCACCAAGTGCATGGCAGTCGTTGCTGCATTTCTGCACAGGCATTGGGTACAGGTGTTTCCGTACCTCGACGACTGGTTGATCAAGGGCCTTTCCAAGACCCAAGTGGAAGCTCAGGTCAGATTGATCAGAGCCACCTTTGACAACCTGGGTCTCCTAAACGAAGCGAAATCGCTGTCCCCTGTCCAGAGGATAGAATTGACCCAGGCCAGGGCATATCTGCCTCAAGCGACACTTCTGGCCCTGATCGATATCATTCAAGGCCTCAGCCAGTTTCCCACTTCCACAGCAAGAAACTGCCTGAAGCTTCTCCGACCCATGGCTGCCTGTACCTACGTGGTGCAGTATGCCAGACCCAGGCTTCGACCTGTTCAGTTATGGCTTGTGACAGTGTACCGCCTGGCCAGGGACAGCTTGGACAGGATAGTGATCCCGCCTCACCCGGTCCTCGACTCCCTCCTTTGGTGGCTCAACCCTCAGGAGGTATGCTCAGGGATTCCCTTTGCCAGTCCGCAGCTGTCTCTGTCGCTAGTGGTGGACGCATCAGACTTGGGCTGGGGAGCTGCAGTACTCAAGGTCTTAGGCAGATCTGACTCTCCACATCAATGTCAGAGAGCTGAGAGTGGTGTGCCTGGCATGCCAGATCTTCCGGGCATACTTAATGGGACAACATGCATCAGTCATGATGGACAACAAACGGGGGTGTACGCTCCTCTCGCCTGTTCCAGGAAACCCTCATGCTGTGGGACTTCTGTGTAGAACATTCAATACTGCATCATACCTCCCTGGGGTACAGAACAAGCTGGCGGACCACCTCAGCAGGTTGTTTCACAGCCATGAGTGGTCCCTTCGCCCGAACGTCACAATTTCAATCTTCCAGAGGTGGTGCTTTCCCCAGATAGACCTGTTCGCCATGCAATACAACAGGAAGTGCCAGCAGTTCTGCTCCTTCCAAAATCACAGCCTGGGCTCCAGCAAGGATGTGTTCCGCCTCCACTAGGGAGATTGTCTCCTATATACCTTTCCACGCATACTGCTCGTTCACAAGGTGCTCCTCAAGACCCAGAGGGAATGAGCTCAGGTCATATTGATAGTACCAGCCTGACCCAGTCAGCACTGTTACATATCTCTCATAGGCATGTCCATGGAAACCCCGATCACCCTGCTGCTCTTCCTGGACCTTTTGACCCAAGATCATGGTTGTCTTCAACATCCGAACCTCGAGTCGCTTCACCTCATAGCGTGGAAGCTCCATGGTTGAAGATGGAGCTTTCCTGTTCAGACCAGTTTAGACAGGTCTACTTGGCAACAGAAAACCCTCTACAAGAGCCACATATCTTGCCAAGTGGAATAGATTTTCAGTCTGGTTGGCGCAGCGCCATTCGTCCCTGACACTAGCATCAGTGTTTATTCTGGACTGCCTCCTCCATCTGCAGCAGCAGGGGCTTTCGTTGTCATCAGTAAGGGTGCACTTAGCTGCCATCTCGGCCTTTCACCTGGGCGAGGAGGGCCGCTTGGAGGGCTGTTTGCTAACCCCAGGGTCAGATGGCTCTTAAAAGGATTCGATAGGCTATACCATAATATCAGTCAGCCTGTCCCAGTCTGGACCTCAATCTGGTCCTTTCTAGACTCATGGGACCACGCTTCGAGCCCTGGGCAACATGCTCCCTCCTCTACCTCTCTTACAAGGTAGCATTTCTGGTGGCGATAACCTCGGCCAGAGGGTGTCTGAACTCAGGGCCCTATCGTCAGAGCCCCCTTATACCGTGTTCTGTAAGGACAAGGTGCAGCTCAGACCTCATCCTGCTTTTCTTCCAAAGGTGGTGTCCCAGTTTCATATTAACCAGGCCATCTTTCTCATGGTGTTCTACCCTAAACCGCATTCTAGTGACAGGGAGCAGATCCCACTGACAAGCTGTCCAGAGGGCGCTAGCTTTCTACATCGAGAGAATGAAGCCGTTCAGAAAATCGATCCAGCTATTCATGGCGGAGAGAATGAAAGGCCTACCTGTGTCATCACAATGCATTTCATTATGGATCACATTCTGCATCCGCGAGTGCTACAACTTGGGGGATGTTCCCACACCTCCGATGGCTGCGCACTCCACCAGGGCACAGGCTTCATCAGCAGCATTCCTGGCGCAGATCCCTACTCAGGAAATCTGCGGAGCAGTGACGTGGTCCTCCATCCATGCCTTTACCACACACTTTGTGATTATGGAGCAGGCCAGAGATGATGCGGCCTTCGGGCAAGCAGGGCTCCAATCAGTGGAAGACTCTGACCCTGCCTCCTGAACTTGGCGGAGGAAGGAGTTGGCGGATGTGATTGCAGAGCCATTGGCCATTATCTTTGAAAACTCATGGCGATCGGGGGAGGTCCCGGATGACTGGAAAAAGGCTAATGTAGTGCCCATCTTTAAAAAAGGGAAGGAGGAGGATCTGGGGAACTACAGGCCAGTCAGCCTCACCTCAGTCCCTGGAAAAATCATGGAGCAGGTCCTCAAGGAATCAATTCTGAAGCCATTAGAGGAGAGGAAGGTGATCAGGAACAGTCAGCATGGATTCACCAAGGGCAAGTCATACCTGACTAACCTAATTGCCTTCTATGATGAGATAAGATGGCTCTGGGGATGAGGGGAAAGCAGTGGACTTGTTATTCCTTGACTTTAGCAAAGCTTTTGATAGGGTCTTCCACAGTATTCTTGCCAGCAAGTTAAAGTAGTATGGGCTGGATGAATGGACTATAAGGTGGATAGAAAGCTGGCTAGATCATCTGGCTCAATGGGTAGTGATCAATGGCTCCATGTCTAGTTGACAACCAGTATTAAATGGAGTGCCCAAGGGTTGGTCCTGGGACCAGTTTTGATGATTTAGTTGGGAATTGGTCCTGCTTTGAGCAGGGGTTTGGACTAGATGACCTCCTTGAGGTCCCTTCCAACCCTGATATTCTATGATTCTGTGAAGTCAGAGAAGTCTCTCTCTTTCTACAAATGACCTGAAGAAGAACTCTGTGTAAGCTTGAAAGCTGTGTCTCTCACCAACAGAAGTTGGTCTGATTAAAAGATATTACCTCACCCACCTTGTGTCTCTACTAATGTCAGATTCACCCATACTTTCCATCGTATGGAAATAGTTTAAACTATTTGTTTGGTAGCGGAGGGGATTGGTACGGAGGAGGAAATGCAGATATTAAAGAAGAAAAATGTTACATGCATTTTAAACAGACACTTGAAATTTAATCTGTTTTAAAAAAAAAAAAATCTAAACGTAGTTTCAGGTACAGCACCTGCCACTGAGTTCCCCCTGCCAATATTTATGGCTGTAACCAAATCATGTTTTCCTATTCTTAAAAATGCTTCTCTCACTAGTTACTGGGTAAAAGACCCATGCAGGCAAGAGGAAGACTGCCTGCCTGCACATGGGAATTCATTAAATTGACAATACACAAGTATGTTGCCAAACACATGAAGTAAACAAAACTAGCAGAGAACTGTTTTCTCTCTAATCTTTTGTGTATAATGACTTTAGGTATTTTTGTTACTACCTATAAGGGACTGTGTCCTGTTCATGGCCCTTATCGCCTTAGTTTCTGAATACCTTACTATTCTCCTGCTGAAACTAGTGGGTGTCAAACTTCAGACAGAAAAGCTAATAATGTCCCTTTCCTATCATTCACGATTGCATTTCAGAGGAAATCTGAATGAGGTGAAGAAGACTTCCTTTTCTCTCACTACAAACAAGTCTGACTAGCTGTGAGGACTAACTATTTGTATTTGAGAAAGTTAAATAGTTCACAATAACTAAGAATAAGATAGAGAGAGGTTATCACATGCAGAGGTGGCAGAAGAAGGAAGTGATCTGCCACTTCAAAAAATAATAGTCATGCCCATTTATTGAAAGATCACACTGAAATTCTTCAGGCAGGCAATCCTCTTTCCCCTCACCCCTTTTTGTTTCTTCCACTTCCTGTGCACTGGTAACAAATTTTGACTGCAATGGCAGATCTGATTGTCATCTTTTTTAGGTAGGCATGTTTATTATTTCTAAGCACACATTGCTTGAGGTCTTTCACTTTTGCCACCTATTTATCTTGCATTATGTATGGATTTCTTTCTTCTATTGAGGTTTACACAAAATAAATGTCTCTAATAAACCAATCATAATGACACAGGATATGCTGACCTACATTATCTTTTGACTCTGCAGTGCTTGGAGAGACAAGGTGGGTGATGTAATATCTTTTATTGGATCTGCATCTGTTGGTGATATAGACAAGTTTTCAAGCTTATACATAGCTCTTCTTCAAGTCTGGGTTTCCATTTCAGATGGTAAAATCTGGTATCTTCCAACATTGCATATCTGCAATAGTTGGCAGTTCACCAAAATGAGTCTTGTTAAACACGCGTGATATTTTAAATTAAAGTACATTGTCACTAAGACATTATTCCTGTAAATTAATATGTACAATTAGGATTACATCTTGAATGTAGGATGCTACTCATGACAGCTCAATAGAACAAACTAACCATGAGAATTTCCTGTACAATATACTTATTATAACTCAATTTTAAATGATTCTAGGAAGTAGTAATGAATCTGACACTCATTACTTTGATTATATGTGCCCTGAAAACTGACTTTTGATTGAAAAATGAATCGTAGTACATTTTAAACAGACTAGTTCGGTTTGACTTATTTGGATGATGAATGAGTTGAGGGGAGAGGCCCTTAGTGAAAAAAAGACTTTGTTCTTAATTCTGTTTTCATTGGAACTCTCAGCCAAGTAAGAATGGGGAAGCTGTTGCAGACACCAATACATTGGGAATTGCAACAGTTTTATATAGCATGCAACACTGTAGTAACCTTTGTTTTGTGTTGTGTACAGGGGTAGCTCAAGTGGCTCATAAGCAGGAAGAGGATGATACATGCAATATTTAGCCTGCTGTAAGTATACACCCTTACACAAAAACATGTAGGGCAAGATCCGTGTTTACTCATCATTCATCTGGGTATCTAAATATAGATTCAAACAAACAACCCCTTTCTCCCTCCTGTCCCCATCCTGTCCCCACCCTCAAAGCAACAAGTTTGGCCAAAGTCAGAAAGTTCCTGTCCCAAGAGGTTTATAGTTTAACTCAAACATAGACATGAGGTAGCAGTATAAAAGCAAAGTGGCATGGTATGGGTACAAAAAGGTCAATTTAGGAAAACTTCCCCAAAGTCAGTTTTAAGGAAGAATTTGGAGGAGGAAGGTTTTTTGATGCCAGAATTGGTCTTTGTGCCCTGCAAAGTCCACAGTTATGGGCCTCTTTGATTTAAGGGAGCTGTAAATGTAAAGGAAAATCTCCGGGTACATGTATGTGTGTGTATTCCTAGCCCACTTCCTTGTAAGGATAGCATTGAAATTATACAGTGATTGCTAGGCTTAAAAGAAAATAAGTACCTGGGCTCCAGGTTAGCAGCAGTGTAGGTAGAGTGTAGGGACCTAAAGTGTGTGTGCGCATGTGTAACTGTGCCTTAGTGGGTCACAGCTGAGGGTGCCAAATTCAGGACGAACTGCTGAGAAATAGGACAAACACAACCCAAAACTGGTGGTTTAATCTTTTATAAGATATACCAAACCAGCAACAAAAGTAAACTCCTAATTCACCACACTGGCTAACAAGAAAACATAAAGGCAGTTTCCTCAGGCATTCCAGTTCTTATATCTCCACCAAAAACACTAGATTCAGAGATGAGTGGTTCTTTACAACTAGTCTCATCAAATAGGTTCTTCTGATCCCAAAGGACCAGCCACACACCCTGGTCAATATATAACTTACCCAAAAATCATGCCAATCCCTTAGTATGTAAAATCTAAAGTTTTATTTATAAAAAGAAAGAAAGGTGAGAGTTAAAATTGGTTAAAGGAATCAATTATATGCAGTAATGACAAAGTTCTTGGTTCAGGCTTGTAGCAGTGATGGAATAAACTGCTGGCTTAGGTCAAGTCATGAATACATCCACAGCTTGGATAGGTCATTCATAGAATCATAGAATATCAGGGTTGGAAGGGACCCCAGAAGGTCATCTAGTCCAACCCCCTGCTCAAAGCAGGACCAATTCCCAGTTAAATCATCCCAGCCAGGGCTTTGTCAAGCCTGACCTTAAAAACCTCTAAGGAAGGAGATTCTACCACCTCCCTAGGTAACGCATTCCAGTGTTTCACCACCCTCTTAGTGAAAAAGTTTTTCCTAATATCCAATCTAAACCTCCCCCACTGCAACTTGAGACCATTACTCCTCGTTCTGTCATCTGCTACCATTGAGAACAGTCTAGAGCCATCCTCTTTGGAACCCCCTTTCAGGTAGTTGAAAGCAGCTATCAAATCCCCCCTCATTCTTCTCTTCTGCAGGCTAAACAATCCCAGCTCCCTCAGCCTCTCCTCATAACTCATGTGTTCCAGTCCCCTAATCATTTTTGTTGCCCTTCGCTGGACTCTCTCCAATTTATCCACATCCTTCTTGAAGTGTGGGGCCCAAAACTGGACACAGTACTCCAGATGAGGCCTCACCAATGTCGAATAGAGGGGAACGATCACGTCCCTCGATCTGCTCGCTATGCCCCTACTTATACATCCCAAAATGCCATTGGCCTTCTTGGCAACAAGGGCACACTGCTGACTCATATCCAGCTTCTCGTCCACTCTCACCCCTAGGTCCTTTTCTGCAGAACTGCTGCCTAGCCATTCGGTCCCTAGTCTGTAGCTGTGCATTGGGTTCTTCCGTCCTAAGTGCAGGACCCTGCACTTATCCTTATTGAACCTCATCAGATTCCTTTTGGCCCAATCTTCCAATTGGTCTAGGTCCTTCTGTATCCTATCCCTCCGCTCCAGCGTATCTACCACTCCTCCCAGTTTAGTATCATCCGCAAATTTGCTGAGAGTGCAATCCACACCATCCTCCAGATCATTTATGAAGATATTGAATAAAACCGGCCCCAGGACCGACCCTTGGGGCACTCCACTTGATACCGGCTGCCAACTAGACATGGAGCCATTGATCACTACCCGTTGAGCCCGACAATTTAGCCAGCTTTCTACCCACCTTATAGTGCATTCATCCAGCCCATACTTCCTTAACTTGCTGACAAGAATACTATGGGAGACCGTGTCAAAAGCTTTGCTAAAGTCAAGAAACAATACATCCACTGCTTTCCCTTCATCCACAGAACCAGTAATCTCATCATAAAAGGCGATTAGATTAGTCAGGCATGACCTTCCCTTGGTGAATCCATGCTGGCTGTTCCTGATCACTTTCCTCTCATGCAAGTGCTTCAGGATTGATTCTTTGAGGACCTGCTCCATGATTTTTCCAGGGACTGAGGTGAGGCTGACTGGCCTGTAGTTCCCAGGATCTTCCTTCTTCCCTTTTTTAAAGATTGGCACTACATTAGCCTTTTTCCAGTCATCCGGGACTTCCCCGGTTCGCCACGAGTTTTCAAAGATAATGGCCAGTGGCTCTGCAATCACAGCCGCCAATTCCTTCAGCACTCTCGGATGCAACTCGTCCGGCCCCATGGACTTGTGCACGTCCAGCTTTTCTAAATAGTCCCTAACCGCCTCTATCTCCACAGAGGGCTGGCCATCTCTTCCGCATTTTGTGATGCCCAGCGCAGCAGTCTGGGAGCTGACCTTGTTAGTGAAAACAGAGGCAAAAAAAGCATTGAGTACATTAGCTTTTTCCACATCCTCTGTCACTAGGTTGCCTCCCTCATTCAGTAAGGGGCCCACACATTCCTTGGCTTTCTTCTTGTTGCCAACATACCTGAAGAAACCCTTCTTGTTACTCTTGACATCTCTGGCTAGCTGCAGCTCCAGGTGCGATTTGGCCCTCCTGATAACATTCCTACATGCCCGAGCAATATTTTTATACTCTTCCCTGGTCATATGTCCAACCTTCCACTTCTTGTAAGCTTCTTTTTTATGTTTAAGATCCGCTAGGATTTCACCATTAAGCCAAGTTGGTCGCCTGCCATATTTACTATTCTTTCGACTCATCGGGATGGTTTGTCCCTGTAACCTCAACAGGGATTCCTTGAAATACAGCCAGCTCTCCTGGACTCCTTTCCCCTTCAAGTTAGTCCCCCAGGGGATCCTGGCCATCCGTTCCCTGAGGGAGTCGAAGTCTGCTTTCCTGAAGTCCAGGGTCCGTATCCTGCTGCTTACCTTTGTTCCCTGCGTCAGGATCCTGAACTCAACCAACTCATGGTCACTGCCTCCCAGATTCCCATCCACTTTTGCTTCCCCCACTAATTCTACCCGGTTTGTGAGCAGCAGGTCAAGAAAAGCACCCCCCCTAGTTGGCTCCTCTAGCACTTGCGCCAGGAAATTGTCCCCTACGCTTTCCAAAAACTTCCTGGATTGTCTATGCACCGCTGTATTGCTCTCCCAGCAGATATCAGGAAAATTAAAGTCACCCATGAGAATCAGGGCATGCGATCTAGTAGCTTCCGTGAGCTGCCGGAAGAAAGCCTCATCCACCTCATCCCCCTGGTCCGGTGGTCTATAGCAGACTCCCACCACTACATCACTCTTGTTGCACACACTTCTAAACTTAATCCAGAGACACTCAGGTTTTTCTGCAGTTTCGTACCGGAGCTCTGAGCAGTCATACTGCTCCCTTACATACAGTGCTACTCCCCCACCTTTTCTGCCCTGCCTGTCCTTCCTGAACAGTTTATAACCATCCATGACAGTACTCCAGTCATATGAGTTATCCCACCAAGTCTCTGTTATTCCGATCACGTCATAGTTCCTTGACATCACCAGGACCTCCAGTTCTCCCTGCTTGTTTCCAAGGCTTTGTGCATTTGTATATAAGCACTTGAGATAACCTGTTGATCGCCCCTCATTGCCAGTATGAGGCAGGAGCCCTCCCCTCACAGACATTCCTGCCTGTGCTTCCTCCCGGTATCCCGCTTTCCCACTTACCTCAGGGCTTTGGTCTCCTTCCCCCGGTGAACCTAGTTTAAAGCCCTCCTCACTAGGTTAGCCAGCCTGCTGGCAAAGATGCTCTTCCCTCTCTTCGTAAGATGGAGCCCGTCTCTACCCAGCACTCCTCCTTCATGGAACACCATCCCATGGTCAAAGAAACCAAAGCCTTCTCTCCGACACCAGCTGCGTAGCCATTCGTTGACTTCCACGATTCGACGCTCCCTACCTAGGCCTTTTCCTTCCACGGGGAGGATGGACGAGAACACCACTTGCGCCTCCAACTCCTTTATTCTTCTTCCTAGAGCCACATAGTCCGCAGTGATCCGCTCAAGGTCATTCTTGGCAGTATCATTGGTGCCCACGTGGAGAAGCAAGAAGGGGTAGCGATCCGAGGGCTTGATGAGTCTCGGCAGTCTCTCCGTCACATCACGAATCTTAGCCCCTGGCAAGCAGCAGACTTCTCGGTTTTCCCGGTCAGGGCGGCAGATAGATGACTCAGTCCCCCGGAGGAGAGAGTCCCCGACCACCACCACCCGCCTTCTCCTCTTGGGGGTGGTGGTCGTGGAACCCCCAACCTCAGGACAGCGCATCTCATGCCTTCCAACCAGCGGAGTCTCCTTCTGCTTTCTCGCCCCAGACATATCATCTGGTCCACTCTCCGCAACGATACCTGTGGAGAGAACATGAAAGCGGTTAGTTACCTGTGTCTGTGTTACTGGAACCCGGACATTCCCCTTACCTCTTCTGGAGGTCACATGTTGCCAAGCTTCTTCACTGGTCTCTTGGCTCCTCTGTGCAACCTGCTCTATATCTGTAGAGCTTTGTGCCCCTAGAAGCCTATCCTGAGTTTCGTCCAGGAAATCCTCAGTTTCCCGTATGCAACGCAGGGTTGTTATCTGTTGCTCCAGACCTTCAATCTTCTCTTCCAATATGGAGACCAGCTTGCACTTTGTACAGACAAAGTCGCTTCTGTCCTTTGTTCAGATCTTCAGTTTGTATTAAAGTTTCTCCAGAGGAAAGAAGCAGGATTTTTATGTAAAGTGAGCTAGTTAAGTTTGGTGTGTCTCTCAGACTCATCTTGCTAGTACTTGTGCATGATGGTGGACAGGAATTGGTTACATTTTGGAGGCAAGGGAGGAGGGACATGGAAACTGTTTCTCAGGCCTGCTGTAAAATGCTAAGGCATATATGAAGTAGGGGGGAGAGGGGAGGGTCAGCGCTAAGTGTAGAAATCAAACATGAAAGAAGGCCTGAAGCAGAGAGATGATAAAGAAACCAAGGGAACAGGAAATAGAGAAAATGAGGAGCCTAGAGTATTGGTTTTGGGAGACAGTTGCTGTATATAGCAGCAGCTAGGTAGAGGTAAAGGGAGGATTAGTTTAATACTACACATGCAAGTAGGAAATTGGAATTTGTGTGAGGTCTTGCAGAGGGAGATGCGCTACTTACACAGGCTCTTGTTTGTAGCAGGTTAAAAACATAACGGCCATACTGGGTCAGACCAGTGGTCCATCTAGCCCAGTATCCTGTCTTCCGACAGTGGCCAATGCCAGGTTGCGTCAGAGGGCATGAACAGAACAGGCAATCATCAAATGGATCCATTCAGTCGTCCACTCCCAGTTTCTGGCAATCCCGAGGCTAGGGACACTCACATGCTATTACATCCCTTCCCATTGTCGTTAATAGCCATGATGGATCTATCTTCCATGAACTTATCTAGTTCTTTTTTGAACTCTGTTATAGTCTTGGCCTTGACAACATCCTCTGGCAAAAAGTTCTACAGGTTGACTGTGCGTTGTGTGAAGAAATACTTCCTTTTGTTTGTTTTAAACCTGCTGCCTACTAATTTCATTTGATGACCCCTAGCTCTCGTGTTATGAGAAGCGGTAAATAACGCTTCCTTAATTACTTTCTCCACACCAGTCATGATTTTATAGACCTCTGTCATCTTAGTTGTCTCTCTTCCAAGCTGAAAAGTCCAAGTCTTATTAATCTCTCTTGATATGGAAGCAGTTCCATACCTGTCATCATTTTTGTTACCCCTTTTCCGTACCTTTTCCAATTCCAATATATCTTTTTTTTTTAGATGGGGCTGCCAGATTTGCACGCAGTATTCAAGATGTATGCATACCATGAATTTATATAGAGGCAATATGATATTTTCTGTCTTAAGGCCCTACCAAATTCACGGCCATGAAAAAACGCATCATGGACTGTGAAATCTGGTGTTTTGTGTGCTTTTACCCTATACTATACAGATTTCAAGAGGGAGACCAGTGTTTCTCAGATTGGTGGTCCTGACTCAAAAGGGAGTTTCAGGGGGGTTGCAGTATTGCCACCCTTACTTCTGCGCTGCCTTGAGAGCTGGGCTGCTGGAGAGCGGTGGCTGTTGGCCGGGCACCCGTCTCTGAAGGCAGCGCCACCACCAGCAGCAACGCAGAAGCAAGGGGAGCAGTACCCCCAACCCCCACTTCAATAACCTTGTGACTCCCCCCCCAACTCCTTTTTGGGTCAGTACCCCTACAATCACAACACTGTGAAATCCATATTTAAATAGCTGAAATAATGAAATTTACAATTTTTAAATTTCTGACCATAAAATTGACCGAAATGGACCATGAATTTGGTAGGGCCCTATTTATTTTCTATCCCTTTCCTAATGATTCCCAACATGCTGTTAGCTTTTTTGATTGCCGCTGCATATTGAATGGATGTTTTCAGAGAACTATCCATAATGACTCCAAGATCTCTCTCTTGAGTGGTAACAGCAAATTTAGATTCCATCATTTTACATGTATAGTTGGAATTGTTTTCCAATGTGCATTACTTCACATTTATCAACATTGAATTTCATGTGCCATTTTGTTGCCCAGACACCCAGTTTGTGAGATCCCTTTGTAGCTCTTCGCAGTCTGCTTTGGGCTTAACTGTCTTGAGTAGTTTTGTATCCTCTGCAAATTTGGCCACCTCACTGTTTACCCCTTTTTCCAGATCATTTATGAATATGTTGAATAGGTCTGGTCTCAGTTCAGACCCGTGAGGGGACACCACTATTTACCTCCATTTACCTCTCCATTCTGAAAACTGATCATTTATTTCTACCCTTTGTTTACAATCGTTTAACCAGTTTCTGATCCATGAGATGACATTCCCTTTTATCCTATGACAGCTTACTTTGCGTAAGAGCCTTTGGTGAGGGACCTTGTCAAAGGTTCTCTGAAAATCTAAGTGCACTGGATCACCCTTGTCCATACCCTTATTCTCAGGTTTTGGTTTTATACTATGGTTCCCAGGCAGATCACTACTGGAAAATGTTTTGCCAGATTTTTTATTTGAAGAATATGTATTGGGAGTAGACAAATTCATTCCCATGTTCAAGGAGTTGTAAGCTTTCCTGCTTTTAGCCAGAGGAAACCTTTTGCTCAGGGTAGAGTGGTGGTAGGAGACAAAAAAACAATTTGGGTTTTTTTTATGGAGTTTTTTCTTTTGGCAGATCTGGCTGCTAAATATTGTGAATTAGAAAATGACAAGCAATGGCATGGATGCCTTTTAGGCTTTCATCTGTGTTTTCTCCTCAGGCAGAAAATGAGCTTTCCTCTGAATGTTTGAGCAATTGGATACACCACAGGAGATAGGGGGAAATGGGATATTGATCTCTGTGGTTGACTGAATATGTAAATGTTAGTTTATAGTTTATTTTTATTACTGATATTGGGGTTACTGGCTTCGATTGAAATCTGTATCAAAAATAGGAACAAGCCTGGTAGTTAATACGTCAAGAGTCCTATTCTGAACTCTGTCAGACAGATGCTGACATTCTACAAGCAGTACTGTATGTCTGACCCTCTTGGAAAACTTTTAAATGTTCGCTTCCGGGGAAATAACAAAGCTGGCAATGGTAGTAAGTACTTGTTAAAATTATTTTACAGTGTCTGGCGCTGCCATTGTTGCTGACAGATCCAGTTTCCCAGTGTGTGACTGGGATTTAGTATGTTAGTCTGTACCAATTACACAACATGTTTGAACTGAAATAGTATTCAGGGAGTCCTAGCGGATTTACCATAATTAACACAGACATAGAGGAACTATTTCTGTCTTAAGCTTACACTGGGAAACATCAGTGTTTAACTATCTATAACCAGAGCGCATATTTAACCTTTCCATTGCCACTTTTATTCAACTCATTGTCCTCAAAGTCAGTATAATACAGTGCCTGATATTGTACTGCTTTGGTAAACATAAATCTTGCCTTATGGGCTGTACTCCAGCACTGACCTGAAATTTGAGGTACTATCACACAAACATACTATCAGGCTGCCTGGAGTGACTCACGAATGTGGGTGCCAACTTAGGGCAGATTGTCAAGAAGCAGGACACAAACCCCAAATCAGTTGTATGTTCTGTAATTAGATTTTGCCAGCCAAGTAACAAGTATGAACTCCACAAGCACAACAATAGCCTTAACATGGAATCACACAGTCCCCTTGGATATTCCGCTCTATCTTGCCGCCTTGGCAGTCCTGCCTTTGTGATAGAGGGTCCCTTACACCAAAAATCACAATAATATTCAGATTACTCTGAGGCCCAAAGGACCAATCACTTACCCCAGGTTAATTGCACTGCAGAGCTCTCTTTAAAGTATGCACTTTATAGCCAATCCTGTAAAAAAACTAACTAAAGATTTATTAACTAAGAAAGGAACTAGTTATTTAAAAAGTTAATGCAGGTAAACATACACACACAAATGAGTTACAGTCTTAGGTTTCAAAAGGTAATAGTAGCTGCTATAATATGCAAATCTATCTTGTATCTAACTGTGACAATCTGAGTACATTTCCTGGACATGAAGAAGAGCTCTGTATAATCTTGAAAGCACGTATCTCTCACCAACAAAGGTTGGTCTAGTAAAATATATTATTTCAGCCACCTTGTCTCTCATATCCTGGGACTGAAAAAGCTACCACAACACTGCATACAAGCTCTCTATATGTTCGTTGTGGCTAACCCAAGCGAAGGAGCTTGGGGATCCCTTGCTTATGCTTATAAATATTGCCCTCTTTGAATTCCAAGCAACGTAGTGATAACAATTTCTCCTTAGCAGGGATTTTTATTCCCTTCTCCCAGTGTTCAAGCTGTGGTGGGATGAGGGCTTATGCACATACCTTCTTCATGGGTGTGGGGGAAGCAATCAACAAAGTGTTTTGTCCACTGATGTTCAACAATGGTTTGGCCTGAGTCTATAGGCTTCTTTTGTTGGGAAGGAGATGACACAAGTTGTGGTAAACTGGTATTTCACACTAAGTAATGCTTCTCTCCTTACTGTGGGGTTTATAGTCTTATCAAATGTTTTTATAGTTACAGAGCAAACACTTAAATATTATCCTATAATGTGGGATACAGATATTCTAAATAAGATTACTACATGCAGCATCTGACAAGCATTTCATAATGTCTAAACACGTTCTTACAACTCTGTCTGTTTTAACAACACTAGGACCCAGACGAGCCAGACTGGTTTCCAGCTATGCATTTGTCAGTTAAGTGTTCAGTGCGGCCCAGTGACCTTGGAATGAGCTGGCACCTGGTCTGCCAGTGTGTCACATACCTCTATATTTAGCAAGCAGTGCTGCTACATAGATTATCTGGTAAAAGGCACAATAGATACTGCAGCAGTTTATGATCGGTATTAAGAGAAGACTGTCCTCCTTACCATGTGTGCATTTCTGATGAGATTAGAAATCTAGTTTACTGCCATAATGAGTCTTCCCAGTCTATAATGTAGTATGTTACTATTTTACATACAGACATTGCCAAAAATTACCTGCTTCACTTCAAAAGTATTCAATCTAATGAAAAGGTGGTCTTCTAGCTAACTAGTATCATCAAAGGATATTTGATAAGGAAAACACTGAAATGTGCATTATCTGCACGGAGCTGTAGATGTCTTGACCTAACTGCCTTTTGTATCATTACAACCTCTAGACATTTTATTCTGGCATCAAGATGTTACCGTGCAGACAAAAATTCTTGGTGCAGACAAACTTCCTGTTGTCATATGAAGTTCTAGATCTAAGGCATACAGAATTTGGCTATCATATTTGAGGAAGGCATTGGTGAAGAGGGGGGATGCTTTGGAAAAACTGAAGACCCTACATTTATTTTGGAATCTCATCTTGCATCCAAAAGTTGTTTTGGAATCTCATCCTACTGCTGATGATTTCTGCTATTAGGGTCTATTGTACTATATACTTATCTAGCCTAAACTATAAACTATTTAATTGTACTTAAATCTTACAATTTAAACTTGTTCAGATAATTTCCCTTCATTGTTTTAATGACTTTTTTAAAATAATTTTTATTTATACAGCACCCAAGTCTTTGTAATAGAATGAGACATGACCCTGTTACAGAAAAAATTGCAGGGCGCTTTTCTAAAATCACCTTTGGTGGTGGTGCTAAAACTGTACATTGTAATTACTGAAAAATTATGCTGGTAGGTAGGTCCAGTATATAAAGTGTGTGGGAGTGTATGTTTGGGCCAGAGGGACGTAAGGAGCTACATCATAGAAGGTCCTGGAAGAAAACTGTAGCAAAAGCCAACTTAGACTGAGGTTTCTGGCGTGTGTATGTGTGTCTGTATTCTGGGAACTGGGGGTGGGATCTTTAAGATCAAATCACAGGAGGGGGGGCTGAGTTTCAGGTACTAATTCAAGTTTTTGTCATCTGTTGAGGGTGCAGTAGGATTCACCCATTTGTAATACTTTACAGACAAGTTGCTGTGTACCCTGAAGAATTTTCCCCTGTAAAAGATTCTTGTGGACTTTTTTTGAGTAGCTCTAAGAACTCCACTGTGTGCAGCAGACCATTGAAATTCTGCAGGGACAAAGTCCTGGAGCTAGAGACGTGTCTATCTTTGTCCCATTAAATTGTGTTCAGATTTGCCCGAGTTACAAACTGTTGAAAACTGCCACTTACTCTTCAGTTACTTAGCAGGATTTGTAAGCATGCCAAACTAACTGCACATGAACGTTCTAAAGAGCCAGACCTACACTGCTGTCAAAAGTAGGAGACGTTGCATTGGGAGTGTCTGCTACTGCTCCAAAGCAGCTGTATTGGTGGGAAATTGGGGGAAGGAGGTGTCGTCTTCAACACCAACATATCCTGGACCAGTGCATGGTCCCTTTCTGCTTCCCTTCTGGGATAGGTCTTCTGCTGATGCTACCTAATGTAGTTAGTTATATGCTGAAGTTCTGAATGTCTAGAGTTCAAACTCCTCTGATATGGGGGCTGTTTTTACCATTGTTTTCCTTTTAGAAAAACCTTCCCCAAAAACCTAGGAAATCACATACTAAAAGTCTACATTAAAGGAACATTATTTGAGTTCCAAAATTATGAACTTGAAAGTTAGGAAATGTCAGATTTATGGTTGTCCTTGCAATCTTAATTTTGCTATCTTGTGCATATGCTTTATTGTACAGTCTTAAATATGATGATCACATATTTTTTCCCATAGGACCCCTGCCTCATTCAATGTATAGGATGAATGCACAAGAGACCAGAATTAAGGTTCCAACTTATATTCAGGAATTTGCTAACTGTCATACACAGCAGTGGTAGAGCCCCTCCTGGCTGGACACTCACCAGGTGGTTGGGTTTGGGGCCCAGCAAAGTGGGCTGTGTGCTTTAAACTTTCTGAGTCTGAACAAAGTCCAGGCACTGCCCCTGGTTGGGCTGTCTAGGCATACTCTTGATTGATCTGGCACTATCTTCTGAGAAATGAGACCCTGCAGTCCAACTGCCTAGTACCTGGGACAGTGCTGACCCCTCAGACTCTGCTCATAGCTTAAGCACATGCTGTCCCAGAACTCCAGCTGAGAGGGTGCTCTGGGTTTGCAGTTTAATTCTTCAGGGCCATGTGAAAGTGCAGGCCAACAGACACCCAGACAGACATCTTTTGCATAGGATTTTAAACACAATCACTCTACTTAGATATTACAAGAAATACAAATCTAGACAAAATAATAAACACACCTATAGACATTTCTCTGCGTCAGTTTTGTCACTGTTCTGGAGAGTCCTTTGGATTGAGGGCAGAGACCTCTGAGGGGTCCAGGATCATGGAGTCCCCCTCTTAAAGTCAGCTAGCACTCTTCTTTCTTGGCTGGTCCTGCAGTTAAGCAGGACCCTCTGCTATGAAAGCATTCTCCTCTCCTTTCCAAATTTCCTGTGCATCTGGCTCTCTCCAGTTTACATGTCCCAACAACAACCTGCTTTCTTTATTTTGTTGCTGAGGGTTTTTCACTCTCCACTTCTACGGCCCTATGCAAACAAAACTTCATTAAATTGATTTCCCTTGGCATTAGCCAACCCATTGTCCCAAGGTGCTTCTATTTGAATAGGTGACCAAAAATTATAGGTCCAACAATCCACCATTGCACCTGAACAGCCTCACCTCAGTCCCCAGAAAAATCATGGAGCAGATCCTCAAGGAATCACTTACCTGAAGCACTTACACGAGAGGAAAGTGATCAGGAACAGTCAGCATGGATTCACCAAGGGAAGGTCATGCCTGACTAATCTAATCGCCTTCTATGATGAGATTACTGGTTCTGTGGATGAAGGAAAAGCAGTGGATGTATTGTTTCTTGACTTTAGCAAAGCTTTTGACACGGTCTCCCACAGTATTCTTGTCAGCAAGTTAAAGAAGTATGGGCTGGATAAATGCACTATAAGGTGGGTAGAAAGTTGGCTAGATTGTCGGGCTTAACGGGTAGTGATCAATGGCTGCATGTCTAGTTGGCAGCTGGTATCAAGTGGAGTGTCCCAAGGGTCGGTCCTGGGGCTGGTTTTGTGCAATATCTTCATAAATGATCTGGAGGATGGTGTGGATTGCACTCTCAGCAAATTTGCGGATGATACTAAACTAGGAGGAGTGGTAGATATGGTGGCAGGTAGGGATAGGATACAGAGGGACCTAGACAAATTGGAGGATTGGGCCAAAAGAAATCTGATGAGGTTCAACAAGGATAAGTGCAAGGTCCTGCACTTAGGACAGAAGAATCCAATGCACAGCTACAGACTAGGGACCGAATGGCTAGGCAGCAGTTCTGCGGAAAAGGACCTAGGGGTGACAGTGGACGAGAAGCTGGATATGAGTCAACAGAGTGCCCTTGTTGCCAAGAAGGCCAATGGCATTTTGGGATGTATAAGTAGGGGCATAGCCAGCAGATCGAGGGACGTGATCGTTCCCCTCTATTTGATATTGGTGAGGCCTCATCTGGAGTACTGTGTCCAGTTTTGGGCCCCACACTACAAGAAGGATGTGGATAAATTGGAGAGAGTCCAGCAAAGGGCAACAAAAATGATTAGGGGTCTGGAACACATGAGTTAGGAGGAGAGGCTGAGGGAACTGGGATTGTTTAGTCTGCAGAAGAGAAGAATGAGGGGGGATTTGATAGCTGCTTTCAACTACCTGAGAGGTGGTTCCAGAGAGGATGGTTCTAGACTATTCTCAGTGGTAGAAGATGACAAGACAAGGAGTAATTGTCTCAAGTTGCAGTGGGGGAGGTTTAGGTTGGATATTAGAAAAAACTTTTTCACTAGGAGGGTGGTGAAACACTGGAATGCGTTACCTAGGGAGTTGGTAGAATCTCCTTCCTTAGAGGTTTTTAAGGTCAGGCTTGACAGAGCTCTGGCTGGGATGATTTAATTGGGGATTGGTCCCGCTTTGAGCAGGGGGTTGGACTAGATGACCTCCTGAGGTCCCTTCCAACCCTGATATTCTATGATTCTATGAACTGGGAGGGCCACACTACAGCACTGAAAGCACATGGCAGACTCCATTACTCCTGACAGAATTCTATGCTCCGGTCTGCATATTTTTGTGTCTCCCTGTGCAGAAAAATACAAAAGAAATCTGCAGGGGGACATATGCCTCTTCCCCAGTAACCCAGGCAGCGCATCTGTTCTGGCGTGCCTGGAGCAGCCTCAGAGACGCAAATCAGTGCAGGTGGAGGGAACTGGGCATGCCTATGGGGGAGATGTTAATCATTGTCATGGGGCTGGGCTGGCTAACAAGCGAGGGAGACACTGTCCCTCTCGCTTACTAATGTGGCTTGCCGGGCGTGCAGGGGGCTAGTTCTTTTTATTATGCATGAGCAAGACTCTGTCCCCGAGGCAGAAACGTAGCAGCCTGCCTGCTAGTTAATTGATCTCATTTGCTGAGGCAGAAATGTAGCAGCCTGCCTGCCTAGTAACATGCCTGTAACTTTTTGAGAATCGAAAAAACACCCAATTAAATAGTATCATTTTACTGAAAATTGTTTGCTTTGAAATTAAAGAAAATAGCTTTTGTAAAAAAACCAGCCCCACATTTTGTTAATGTTGCTGTTGATGCTTTATTGATCTCATTCCCTGAGGCAGATGTGTAGCAGCCTGCCAGCTTAGTAACATTGTTAATGTTCCTATTGTTAGTTAATTGTTCCCATTCTGTAAAACCTTTAAGGCCCCTACATTGCCAGAGTGAGGTAAAGCCTTATAAATGACAGTAAGGGAATCAGCTAGGCAGATCTATGTGCTTTCTCAGTTTTTTCCTGTGCCAAAGTGGCACAGTGAGGTTAGATTACAGCTCAGGATTTATTATACTTACTCATTTTAAAAAAAAGACTTTGAGGGCAAATAATACATTTACCAAGCAGTAAATAAAATGTCAGGAAAATCAGAACCAAATGCTTCCCAAAGTATCCAGCCAGGTCCAGGACAATGATTAGCGAAATGGTATGACTTTCATGTGTGAAAGTCTGAGCAATTTAAAACTACATTCTGTTCTTTCTTTCTTTGCTGTTTGGTGTTCTGTAATGTAATTTAAATGCAGGCTATTAGTTACCAAGTGTTTTGTAACTTAACTTTAATGTATTTAGGAAATGCTGAATAGTTATTCGTGACTTTTTTCTGTATTGTAGTTTAAATAACTTACCAAAACAATTGAAACTGGAGATTATAGTGTATTGTTTTGACAAAATTTTCAGGATATGTAATTTTTTTGGCACAGAATCCTCCCCCCCCCCCCCGGAGTACCACATCTATATTTATGCATTCCATGGTACAGTAGTTTCATAATAACTTTATAATATCAACCAGAACTCATAAGTTATACATTGTGTGATGATTCAGGCAACATGTATGATTTTCACATGCTTGACTTTTTTCAATTTAATTTTGTATGACTGAATCAATGAAAACAAACTGTGGAAAGGAAATAGGGTCTAAGCAACAATCTTTCATGGTGATTGAGGTTTATATGCACCACTTGGTGGGTCTGCTGTGTACATCTACACTGTAAAATCATTTTGTCTTTCTTCATTGTAATGTTAATGTTAATCTGTATATTTCATTCGCTCTGGCCCATTACATTTTTACCCAGCACTGGGGCTTCACCTGATACTTTGTTGCAATATTTCACTAACTTTTAACTAGTCTGAATTGTCACCCCTGGCTCATTGACTGTTACGCTGAAACTGTTTTGTTTATCTACAAAACAGATACAGTTTGTGCAATAGCTGTCAAAGTTTCCTCCTCCTTCTTTCCCTAATGTGCCACAACACTGACACAGAGGAAACTCCTTTAGGGGTTTGAGGGTGGCTTTGTTTCCATGCTCATTCAATACTTGACCGTCTTTTTGCAGGGACTCCTTACAAGACATCAGTGGTATAAAAATTTTCATTCCCTCCAGACATGGGTGGCAATTGAACCAGTAACCTAGCAATAAATTGAGCTGTATCCTATGATCAGTCACTTGAGTCACTTATTTTACCCCAAATGTATTGTAAACATTTAGTGTGTATTCAGAGTTGAGGGAAATGGAGAGTGGACAGAACATCTCCCTATCTGCCACCAACTCACTTAAAATATATTAAAATGTTCTTGCAAATTGCACAACCCACAGAAGAGCTAGCCAGAGGACAGGACATATTATTATAAGCATGTGTTGTTAGTTTGTATGAAATAACTTATAGCATAGATCTGTTTCTGTGGGGATAGCAGGATTAGCTGGTTTCCCTTGTCTGGTTTGCTTTGAGTTTGAGACATTACAGCTGTTCTCCTGCTTATTGTCAAGGCAATTAAAAAAAAAAGCAACAAAATACTGAGCAGAGTAACTTTCATTTTTAAAAATTTAATGAGAATTCCTGTCTTGTTTTGTTTCATGCCTTTGTGCATCTGTTCAGAGTGATGTGCTGGAAGTGACATTGAATCCTTTTGTTCATTGGAGACTAATATGGAATTGTGAAAAGGATACTATTAGTAAACTCTCCAACCTCTCAGACTGCAAGATTAATTAGTCATTAAGTAGGCTTTTCATTGGTTGTACTGGTTGATTCAACACGACAGGCTTTTCTTAAAAGCATGTATCATAACACCCTATTGAAATGTAACCTACATCTTGGGTAGGAATGGGCCTCAGTGGCAAAGTTTATATTAAAAACTTGCCCAAATTTAAAAGTGCTCAGATCTAGGGTGTTGGTTTGGACCTATATCTAATGTAAAGGGAAAATAAAAAATTGCCTTGTATTTCCTGTGCTGTATCTTAATGTGAAGAACCCTTCTATCACTTGAGAAACTTCCCTGTTCCTGGGATCCAATATAGAAAACTGTATTGGGTACTGATAGCTTATGCCTCAAGTTTATTTCATGTTTCTTTTTTAGTATTTTAACTGTTTTGCAAGTGCATTGTAATTAACCCCATCCTTTTAAAATAATTGTTAACCAATGTTACCTTTCTATGGTGCATATGGACATGTTGAAAAATAGACTTCCTTTTTATGAAGAGCATATTCAACAGCAATTACAAAATATTATATAAATTGGTCTTTCTGTTCTTCTGGACAATATATTTGCATAGACATGCATGTAAAGCAGTCCATTTGGTTACTTATTTGTCTTGATGCGTTGCTTTTTTTAGATTTTTCTTAACACTTCAAGGTAATTAAACCTTTCTTCCTTCCTTTCTTAACAGAGGAAGAGCTCAGGAAGCTCAGAGAAGAAACAAACGCCGAAACCTTAAAACAAGAACTAGAAAAAGAACGTCAGAGGAGATTGGAACTAGAACAAAAGGTCAATGAAGTACTTAAAACAAGGTAAGAGAAATCACTGCATAAAGTATAGCTCAAGTGTCAGCTGAACTATCTGGGTGGCACTGAGTGAAGAGTTACAGAGAAACATTAAAAAACTCATGTTTGTTTATTCACCCAGGGTTTCACTAGAGAGAGTAGGGAAGTCAGAATTGATGGATTAAAAAGTTCAGAAGGGACCATTGTGGTTATCTAATCTGATCTCATGCATAACACAGGCCATTGAACTTTCCTGAATTAATTCTTTTGAATTAGAACATGTTTTTTTTAGAAAAACATCCAGTCTTGATTTCAAAATTTCCAGTGATGGAGAATCCACCGCAACCGTTGGAATAAGTTGGTGAACTGTTTCACTTGTTAATAATCCTTCCGCCCACACACACACACACACCCTCTTTTTTTCTCTTTTTTTAAATGCCTCGTTTCCAGTCTGAATTTGTCTATCTTCAGCTTCTAGCCACTGGATCTTGTTATGCCTTTATCTGTTAATTTGAGAGAGAGCTCTTTAATCTTCTATTCTCCATGTAGGTACTTACAGACTGATTAAGTTGCTCCTTAAATGTCTTTTCAGGAGCTCAATCTGTTCAGCCTGAGTCTTTCAGTATAAGACACTTTTCCCCAATCCTTTAATCATTTTCATGGCTCTTCTCTGAACCCTTTCCAGTTTATCAATATTCTTCTTGAGTTGTGGATATTGAAGCTGGACACAGTGCCAAATACAGATGTAATGTAAGCCCCACTACTCCTACTCAAAATTCTCCTGTTTATGTATGCAAAGATTGCATTAGTCCTTTTGTCCACAGAGTTGCACTGGAAGCTTGTGTTCAGCTGATGATCTAACATGATCCCTGTCACAGCCCTGGTTGAGCTCCTGCTACTGGACACTCACCAGAATGCTGTAGTTGGACCCACATGCTGGGCTTTTGTAATTTTTAAGTTTCCCTTGGTCTGGGTAGGCTCCAGCACTGTCTCTGGTCTAGCCTCTCTGGCACACATCTTGTATGCCAAACTGTCTGATACCCCTTTTGGAAGTGGAGCCCCGAGGCCCAGCTACCCTAAGCCCCCAGGGCCAGTACTGACAGCCCAAGAAACTCCAGTAGCTCAAGTACACTCCTTCCCAGAGCTTCATCCTGTAGACACTCATACGTAGTTTACGCCTTTGGGAATATGTGATAGTTAAAGCTTAGGCACAGACTGTGCAAAAGGATTTCTGCAAACAATTGCTCTTTGCGTTAGACCCCACAAGAAGTGTGTAAATATAGATCTAGATAAAAACAAATGCCTGAACACTATTCCCTGCCTCAGTTTCCTTGCCACTGTAGGTGTTCTTTGGGGTCAGGATTAGTGTCTTTTCAGGGTTCCAGGTCTTGTTTATGCCTTCTCCTTGTAACATGGAGTCAGCTCTCACTCTTGTAGCCAGTTTCCCTCTCGTTCTCCCTCTGTAAAATGGCTGCTTCCTTCCTTCCTTCCTTCCTTCCTTCTGTGACTTCCAGCCCCCTTTATCAGGTGATATTCTGTTCAGCCTCAAACCCCCAGTCAGGCAATCAGTTGTCTGGATTCCAGCCCATCTTGGGTGGACTGGTTCTTCTTGATGATAGCCAGCTCATTGAACTAGGGTTCCTCCATTTAAATAGAAGACCACTGTAATCCTTGTGTTACCACCCATTGGAATTTCAGATCAAGATGGAGGTAAAAAGGCAGAGAAGGCACAGACCAGCCTTATAATCAAAATGGGGTTTGTAGTTTGATATAGATACATAGTCCATAATATCAAACAGAATTCAAAAGTTGCACATGGATTCTCCAAATTGTCAGAACCCCCAAGTTTGTTCCTGTTTCACCAGTTCTGCCCTCTGTTCTGTTTGTGAGGCATGCAGATGTGTGTAAGACAAAAAAGACAACACTGAGAAAGTTTCCATGTTTATGCTCATGTAAGCTCAGTCTTTATTTTAAGGTGTCTTCCACTTGAGTGAATTAAGTGTCTTTTATTTCTTTTTGATCAGTTACACGTAACACAAAGTGTATTTTAAAACACCTTAAATGATTTTCATGCACAGACACAAACGATTTTCTCGCTTACAAACGTGAACAGCCAAACAAAACCAAAACTAATCAAGCTGTAGAGTAGGAAGAAGAAGATTGCTTCCATTTTTAAATAGTTAGGAGGTACTCAGATACTACAGTTTTGTTGGGTCCTGTAAGTACCCCAAGATGAATACAGATGTTGCAACTACAATTCAGTGAAGGCAAGAAAAGGGATGCTTAAGAGGACCATCTTGTCAAAAACCTGGCTTCTTTCTTCTGTTTCTCTCTATTGTTCTTGATTTTGAAGCTGTGGTGCCCACACCAACATACAGTATTTGGGAAGGAACTGTTTGAGAACATGAGGGCACCCAGATAAAGGCTTTTTTGTAGGGTTGTCCTTGGACTGCCCAGTCTTTGGTACAGCAGCTGCAGCCTGCAGTGCTTTGCCAGTGGAATGATGCATAACTGATCTGCCAGGTTAGCAAATGAGAGACCAGGACCCACATCACAGATTCTTTTGGCTCTTTTGGATGACAGTGCATAACACTCGTCTGTGAAACATCCAGTTGGCTGCACTTCTTGTTTTATTTATTTTTAATCTGCATGAGATAGTGATAGGTTGCATGTACAGTACTACTCTTGAGAATGTTTTTATTTGTTGTGAAACCTTTTAACATCCCAGGAACATCTGTTCATCCTAAAAACACATGGACCAGTATTGTTTTGTTGACAGGATCTCCTGTGTGAGTCCTGTTTCTGTTGGCAAAGAACCTACAAGCATAGGATGTTAGCTACATAAAGTATGCTAGATGTTTACAAGTATGGGAGTGTTTGGTGGGCAGGGAGAAAGGGAAGTCAGTGTATTTTTTGTAAATCTTTAATCATTCCTCTGAAGTAAATTTAACATGAAAATAATGTTGGGTGTATTCAAACAAGAGGAGTGAAATCCAGAATATATGTCGCTGTTGTGTTAACTCACCTATTGCTGTACGTAAGATTACTCCAAGTTCAGAAACCTTTACTTTGCATGGGCACAATTTGGATGACACTTTTCCTGCCCCAGTTTGAGAAGAATAGTGTCATTGTCTACCTACACCCTTTTAAAATAAATATATTTCAAGGGTTGGAGGACACTTATAGCCTAACCCTGAACGTGTTTGCAGTAAGAAATGCAGGGCTAGAATCTCTGCTTCTCTGAGCTTCTGTAGCAGTCATCAGGAGGCCAGTTATGTCACCAGTGAAGTGCTGATGTTAGAATCCTGGCATTTTGGAGACCACCTCTGTGTTCTGTCCACATCATGATGCACTTTGTGGCAAAGTACACTTAATTTAATTTCAAAGTACCTCAGTGTGGTTAGAATGGGTATACAGTGGCTCCAAGCTTTTTTAAAAAAAATTTTTCCTCCAAAAATTGTAATGATATTGTCATGTCATGCAACTTCCAAAAAAACACTTGGGTTTGCGTAACACTTTGAGAATGTTGGAGTAAATGACCAGCATGTCTGGTGTCAGGTTTCCTTTTTAATTTATGCATCGTGCATGCAGCTATAAAACTCATGCTTACTAATATCTTGATGTTGTTGCAGGGTGTTTCTATGGTTCAGAACTGAGTGGAAGCATGTGACCCTGTACGTTGCCACTGTGTAATATTACATGTCATTTGCTACTTATGAACAGCTATAAATGACATTTCATGCTTTCCTAATTGCAATATGCTTAAGCACAAATGAACCCATTTAAAAAAAATCTGCATTTCTATTGGGTACAGTGGCCTTTTTATCAATTTAGTCAGTCCTTGCGTTCAAGTGCAGATAATTTGAGGTTGAGTAAGCATATGACTTACTGTAATCTTAATGCTAGTACCCCTTAGAGTTAGCCCTTCCTCTCTCCCCATTTTTCTGGGTGGGAGTTCCTAGTTGCAATAGAACTGATGTGATTTTTTGAATTTGGATTTGGAGTGGATTTACGAAGCTTGTACCATGCTGCCCAGCTCCAGGTGGCGTGGGAGTTGTGGGGACAGTGATTAAGCCAGTGTGCCCCAGGATTTCCCTGGCTGAAGGAGGAGCTCAGGAGCTGCAGAGAAGAGAGGATGTCTCCAACCCAGCCTGTTTACTCAATGTGTCCTAGTTCTAGTACTTGGTCCACTATTTTACAAGTGCACAAGCCTGAAACAAAGGAGTTCATGGCTTCTCCCTATGAATCTGTCTGAAGCAATTCATTACAGTCCCTGTGACACCCCACCCCCGCAGATGCAACTAAAGCTGCCATGGACTATCATCTCATAACCTGATTCTGAGCTGTCAGGCTGTGGGCAGAGGTGAGTGGCAAGCAGATGTTAGCTTAGTCATCTCAAGAAATTACCACCCAAGGTTGCATTAATCTTATTCAGATTGGCATTCAGAACTAATTTTAAATCATAAGTTAAAATCCTTTCTCCTTGCGAGAAATATGTGACAAAAAATGTCACTGTGCTGCTCATGGTATTGTATTTCAAATAAGACTCAAAGCCGAGGACCTGACTGCTTATGGCCATTGGTTCCTGCGGCACTTTTGTGTACGTCTTTGTAAGAATGCAGGTGTGAACCCCCGTGTCCTGGCAGAATACTTGCTTGAATAATTATATCCTGCCTACCTAAACCTGATATTTCAGGGTCAGTAGGAGAAGTTGCTGGTGGCATTATTAATATCTATTGCTTTACAGATTAAAAAAGACATTGTGCTACAGAGAGTTTACAATCTAAATGCCTGATTTTGCAAACACCATCATGTGTAGTGCAACATGAGCGGGCCTGTAATGAAGCTGACGGAACAGGAAGTAAAACAGAGTGGGGTAGGGAAAGAGAGCTGAGGGAGAAAATGAGTTGTATAGCAAGTGACTAAAGCTTAAACATAAATAGAGCAAGACTAGAGAAGTAGATAATACATGTGCAGAAGTCATAATTAAGCAATAAGACTAAATTAATGAATTTTCAGAAGGGGTTTGAAGGAGAGTTAAAATGCTTGATGCTGAAAAAGGAATGCCATGCAGCATGGAAAAGGCCCAGGGAGGAAGTAGGAGGCACATCACTGTCTTTCATTTTTTAAATTGTAATTTTAGCAGTCTGCATTTCAGAAAGTGAATTATTCCTCAATATTGAATCTGTAAAAGTTCTGTGGGAATTGTTCAGGATAGAGGAGGTTTGTAAAGTATTAGAATATATAAAGATGTTTGGAACTGAGATCTAAATTACCTGCCCCTCCTTCAGTTGTTCTCTATGTTCAGTTCTGTTTCTGAATAGTGTCATGTTGCTGAGTTCTTTGCATTTCATATTCACAGACAAATAATTGTGTCTCTTTGCCCTTCCCTATGGTCAGGTAGGTAGTGACATAACTTGGCTGTCTGAAGAACAGTTAGTTGGCAAGACCCAGAAACTTTCAGTTCTGTGGTATTGGATCTAATCCTTGTAAATCAATTTTGCAATTTAATTAGGTTGTGCATAACAGAGACTTGTGAAGCATTGCCTCACATCCTTTTTTTATTGTAGTCACTTAGCTCATTAAGACATTGAATTCAAATTGCATTCTGGACATCTTTGGTGGAGAGAGCTGCCTGGCTTTCCTCATGCTTAATCTCCACAATGGCTTGCCCACATTATAACTGGTGTTCCTCCCCTGGCTGTAGTGGGGTTTAATCCAGGTTGGAGGATGTTATGATTTGCATAGGTTTATCTAGTGGAGCACCACTTGAGGATGGAAGGGAGCTTCCTCCCCATGCAACAATAGGGTCTGGGCCTTTGGGAGATCTGTTAACCTTTAATTGCTGCTAGCTGACTAGCAGGCCGACTGATGCATCATGTCTTTGAGGGGCCATGTTCTACCTGTTACAGGATCCTTCCTCTTCCCCGGTGCTGTATATGCTGCAGCCTACAGTGATCAGCAGCTAGGGGTGAACGCTGCTCCTGTACAGATAAGCAGCATTGCATCAGGCTAGTTGCACTTCTGAGCCCCACAGCCTATCCGGTGGAATTTGCCTTGTATGCATGATTCCTGTAGTTAGAGGAAGGTTCATCTGCAGTTTGCTGACCTAGGCAGGATTTGGCTCTTAGTGTTTATGGAGAAAAATACACTTGAGAGCACCTATATCATAAAACTTTGAGAATGCGTTTGTGACTTATCATACCTTTGCTTCAAGCAGTAGGTTTGGAAATCATGTAAGTTCATGTTAAAGAAGCTCTTATTATATCCTACACGGTCAGAGTAACTTCTCCAGTGGAGCAGTTTAGTTGCATGGTATCAGAGCCATGCTGTATGGATTGGAAGATGCCTGAAGGTCACAGTTTTATCGAAGAGCATCCTAGCAGCAGCTGGCTATGGATTGAAATAGAGTTGCTGAGAATTAGTGTAAAAATAACAACAAAATGGAAAACTAGGTATGGGAACAGACATGTATATGCATCTAAATATATTGCGATAACATTTGAATATAAATGTACCAAAGTTAACTTTTCAAACTGGCAGGATATTGGACTTGAAGGACCTTTGATTTCATCTGTTATGACCAATCATATTTGCTGTAGGCATTTCAGGTATCTATCACCTCAGCTCTCCTGGTATGTTCAATATACAGAAATGTTGAGCTTTTGCATAACCTGTATTTTCCCACTAGTGAAAGAATGATTAACTTAACTACAGCAAGTTTTAAAAGTAATTTCATCATAAGTTGATATCTGTGCACTCTGTATTGTGCACAGATAAACAATACCATATTTAAAGAAACTCTTTGTCTTATTCTTAATTTAGTGAAAATAAGTAGCTGGTGGCTCTAGTAGTAATGATGGCATAATTAAATCTTTTGGAGTATTGTTCTAGAACTGTGCTTCTCAATCCCCCACCCAGTCAGCAGTATTGGAAGGAAGCATGGTCAGGAAATCCTGATGCATGTTGGGAACATCAGTTCTGGATCATTGTACTGTACATGCAACACGTGTACAGAGATATCTTGGAATGAACTGTAGAATGGCTAGCTGTAGAGCTAAAGGAAGGAGGAATTGAATAGTCAGGGAAGAGGGGCAAGCTTTAGCCTTTCGCTGTAAACGTATTCTGTTTTCACAGATTCTAAAAATCTGTGAAAATAAATCTACAGTGAATATTTTACTTCCCCGTTGGCTACCAGCACAGCTTGCACTGCAATGGAAACAAACGTAACTCCTCCTCCTGCCTCCCTCCTCCCACGCTCTTGTGCTGCCTCGGCCATGGAAACAGACAGTGACAGCACTTCTCCCATTCCCCAGCAGAGGCAGTTCTGCAGCATGAAAATATGCATCTGGTTCATTCATGGGAAATTATAAGCATGAAATACTCTGATTCTACAGGAATTCATCTCTTCTTTTTGCTTTTTTTCTTTATAGAACAGAAGAGCTGCCTACAACACAGCAACCTGCAAAACCACCGACACAAGTCAATGGAACAGGTAGTTTTGACTAAGTCAGTACTAGTTATTTAATTCACTTATCAGTTTTTATTCACACGAGCTCTTCTCTCAAAACTGATCTGCAAGATGATACTGGAACATTTCTGTACTAGCTGTTGGTTCTTTATTCAGGCTTTTGGAAAGCTACATATGAAGATTATGTGGATATACTCTTCTGTTCACACAGCCATGGTTTAACTTAACAAACCTAAGTTTACAGGATGAAAGGAAAGAGTGCTCTGTGTCACTCTTGATTTCCTTTGAAGTTAAATGAGAATGCTGGTGTTAAAATGTTCTTTAGTATTTGACATTAAGTAGAATGTTTGTTTGTCCTCTTCTAAAAGCAAAGATGAACATAAGTACATCAGAACAGCCATCTAGCCCAGAATCCTGTCTTCTGACAGTGGCAAATACCAGGTGCTTCAGAGGGAATGAACAGAACAGGTGATCATCAAGTGATCCATCCCGTCACCTGTTCCCAGGCAAACAGAGACTAGGAACACTTCAGAACATGGTTTTGCATCCCTGCCCATCCTGGCTAATAGTAATTGATGGACCTATCCTCCATGAACTTACCTAGTTATTTTTGGAACCCTGTTATAGTCTTAGCCTTCACAACATCCTCTGGCAAAGAGTTCCACAGGTTGACTGTGCGTTGTGTGAAGAAATACTTCCTTTTGTTTGTTTTAAACCTGCTGCCTACTAATTTCATTTGGTGACTCCTAGTTCTTGTGTTATGAGGAGTAAATAACACATCCTTATTTACTTTTTCCACACTACACAATATTTTATAGACCTCTGTCATTCGTCTCATTTCCAAACTGAAAAGTCCCAGTCTTATTAATCTCTCCTCATAAGGAAGCTGTTCCATACCCCTAATCATTTTTGCCCTTTTCTGTACCTTTTCCAATTCCAATATATCTTTTTTGAGATGCAGCGACAACATCTGCATGCAGTATTCAAGATGTGGGTGTACCATGGATTTATATAGAGGCAATATGGTATTTTCTGTCTTATCTGTCTCTTTCCTAATGATTGCAAACATTCTGTTAGCTTTTTTGCCTGCCGCTGCACATTGAGTGGATGTTTTCAGAGAACTATCCATAATGACTCCAAGATCTCTTTGAGTGGTAACAGCTGATTTAGACCCCATCATTTACATGTGTAGTTGGGATTATGTTTTCCAATGTGCGTTACTTTGCATTTCTCAGCATTGAATTTCATGTGCCATTTTGTTGCCCAGTCACCCAGTTTTGTGAGATCCCTTTGAAACTCTTTGCAGTCTGCTTGGGAGTTAACTATCTTGAGTAGTTTTGTATCATCTGCAAATTTGGCCACCTCACTGTTTATCCCTTTTTCCAGATCATTTATGAATATGTTGAACAGTACTGGTCGCAGTCCTTGGGGGACACCACCATTTATCTCTCTCCATTCTGAAAACTGACCATTTATTCCTACCTGTTGTTTCCTATCTTTTAACCAGTTACTAATCCATGAGAGGATCTTCCCTCTTATCCTATGACCGCTTACTTTGCTTAAGAGCATTTGGTGAGGGACCTTGTCAAAGGCTTTCTGAAAAATCTAAGTATACTATATCCACTGGATAATCCTTGTCCACATGCTTGTTGACCCCCTCAAAGAATTCTAATATATTGGTGAGGCATGAGTTCCCTTTAAATAAAACCACGTGGACTCTTCCCTCAACAAATTATGTTCATCTATGTGTCAGATAATTCTGTTCTTTCCTATAGTTTCAACCAATTTGCCCAGTACTGAAATTAGGCTTACTGGTCTGTAGTTGCCTACTGTATATAATTGGCAGAGTATCTGAAAGAGAAGCAATCGAGAAGAAACATACAAATTAGATGAACTACTGCTACTTGTAATAAAACTTTTTTATCTAGAAGCATGTACATTTAACTGTAATATTTCTCTTAAAAGATCAGGAGACACATGTTAATTTAAAAAAGTGGATGGCTCTAGATTGTTTTTAATTTCCAGAGTTGGTGGAGAAGGAACCATTCAATCCCATTGGAATCTGCAGTGGGGTTCTTGAGGGAGGTGATAACTTACAAAGAATGCCACTAAACTACAAAGAAAAACTAGATCTGGAGCAGTTCTAGTTGCATGTTACAAAATGAGTTATTTTCAGTTGATTTTTCAAAAGTTGTTTTTTGTCTAACATACAAAATATGCTGTTCGGATTTATAGATAAACGCAGTCAGATGATGTGTTCAAGAGTCCAGAAGTGGTTTTATGACAAATTTGGGGAGTATGTTGAAGACTTCAGATTTCAGCCGGAGGAAAACACAGTGGAAACTGAAGAGCCACTTAGTGCTAGAAGGTAAAAATACTTGTAGAACTTTTTTGTTTGTTTGTTTTTTCTTTTTGGATAAACCAGCATAAAACTTGTCACAAATGATTCTACTATAATGAAATACATGTAAGGAAATATATTTGTATAAAAAGTTAGAGAAGTTGAAGAAGCAGGGCTAATTTTGGCTCTGTATGTATGCTTCTAAATTAGTGTTAGCAGCAGAGAGTTGAAATCCCATATTTTTCTGCATGTCTAGAATGAAATTAGACTTGCGGTATGTCCACACTGCATCTCAGTGTGTGCTTTCCAGCTCGGGTAAACAGACAGGTGCTAGCCCTGCTCAAGCTGGGCACTCCAAAAATAGCAGAGTAGCCAGGGGTAGCACAGGTGGCAACTTTGGTACATACTTGGGTGGCCAGCCTGAGGGTCCAGGCAGTTTTGTCCTCAGGTGGTTAGCCCAAGCTGCCACTCATGCTGTTCCTTGCTACACTGATATTATTAGCATGGTAGCACAAGCAGGGCTAGCGCATCTGTCTATTAGTGCTGGAAAGTATACTTCAGCTACAGTGTAGACATACCCATAAACTAGTTACTGGGTCCGCAGGGTGCAAGAAAAGTTTTCCTTTAGCACTGAGGCTAAGTACCTCATTAGGCTTGGTTTTGGCTTCAATTTTGATTTGATATCAGATAGGGCTTAGTTGTAATTCATTTTTAAATGCATTTTGGCAGCTGAGAGTAGCTTTACACCATTGATACGCAGTCTAATGTATGTGCTGTACATATTGTACTAGAACAGAAGTACAGGTATGTTGAGTTGCACTGAAATGCTTAATATCTGCCTAACATCATGTTGTATTATCCATATTTTTCTAGGTTAACTGAAAATATGAGAAGATTAAGTAAGTATCCAGCAACATCATTGTCTTGACATTAAATCAGATTTTTTTATCGCTTAACTTAATATTTGTGCATATAAACATGCAGAAGTCCTGAGAAATTCTTCTGCCAGTTTATAGGTGGAAGCATTTCTGAAGCCTTGAATTAATCTTTGTTGTAGATAGTAACTTAAGTAAGCAGTATAACACCAGGGATGATGCTGTCTACCACATTATTAAATAGTGGTAGAAGCTATTCCCTTGTTAAGCTCTAAGTAAACAAGACGTTCCCATAAAAACTGTAATACAGTATGCTAAATAAATACCCAGTCTGGTGAAACTTAACTCTTCAGAGCTGGGTAACTGAAAGCCTATCTTACATACCCTTGCTCCCACTTAGTTAATGGAACTATGAGCAGAGATAGAGGCCTTCTAGAGTCAGTAAAAGTTTGCAGGCATGAACCATAACTGACCAGGAGGAGTACTTCATTGTTTCCATCTATCCTACTGCTTTGTACAGCCTAGTTTTTAAAGTAAAATTATCATAGTGTGTTGCTTCCATCATTTGCTTTGGGAGACTATTCTATGGCTTGTCCTCCTTATTAGGAATTCGGGGAGTCCTGTCTGAGTAAAAAATGTCATATTGCACCCTTGATATTTACGTAGGAGATCCGAATAGTTTTTAATTCCTTCAGGTGAGCAGTGAGGGCTAGACTGACTTGACTTAAGTAAGGGGTTGTAAAGATTTCCCTAAGCCATCCAGACTCCTTGTGCCTAGGTACAAAGGAAGGCAAGCAATGCTAACTTCTTTTGAGGGTCTTGCAAAGGCTGGGCAGCCATCTTAATGCAGTACAGCACTGTTGACAGTAGCTGCTGTAGAGAGCAATTAAACCAATGAGCTCCTCTGGTGCTATCGCCCTCCCAGCTAGTTCCATGCAATCCTTAGGATGTGATGTTGGTCCTTAGAGCTACCCTTTTGCAAATCTAGCCCTGGTTGTTTAAGAACTTCCCATGAAAGGCATAGCAGGGATAGATGAATTTTGAGCAATAGAAATTAAGGGCCTTGTCCTGTACTCCTGGAAGTTTACAGGAGTCTTGACTAAGGACGACAGGAGATCAGATTGGGCCCATCAATAGGGTACAGGGTTGGAAGGAGAAGAGTATTTAAAGGATCTAAACCACAGTTCAAATCATATTTGTACTTCTTTGTGTTAAAACCTTTTTAGTTTGTGGGAGTGTGATTCTCTTTAATTGCTCAGTAATCTTGAAGTCTTTCTTTTGCTGTGTGTTTTTTTGTTTTTTTTAACTAATTTGGGCGCTGAGATTTTGGGCAGCTCTTGCATTTAAATAAAAATGTATGTAATCCAATCCATAAATCTGTCTTTAACATGCAATAAAGATCTCAGATTATTTCCAATTTACTTTTGTTGTTTTACAAATGATTTAATTGCTGTTAATTATTTACCACATTTGTTTTTTTCTTCTGCCTAGAGAGAGGTGCCAAACCTGTTACTAATTTTGTGAAGAATCTTTCTGCCTTATCAGATTGGTATTCTATCTACACTTCTGCTATTGCCTTTATTGTAAGTTATCCTTTTCTTCCAGGTGTAATAACGGTTGAAAACTCTATAGCCATCACCTAGTGGCATTCTTTGAAAGTGTCTACTATAATTCAGCATTAGCAAACATGGCAAAGTCAAAACAGTGTAGTATAATTTTGTTCTATATTAAATAAAATGATTTTTCTTATTTCAGAACTATTTTTAATATTAGGATTCTTTGCTCATTTTTTAACAATGTCAGATATTCAAACAAAAGTTTCCATATTTGCAAATGGTTTACAGCCTAGTGGATATTTCATCCTGTTGCCTGCGATTGCCACCACTCCCTCCCCGCCCCCCAGAAAATGCGTCCAATCATCTGACTGATGTTCCTCTGTGAAATATCTTATCAATCTCAGTCCAGTTCCGAAAGTGGACAGTTCCACATCAAATGAAAGTCTTTCCTGTCAGTACCCCCACCATAACATCATAGTTTGCATTAATTTGGCGCTCTTTGTCAGAAGGGAGGCCCAGGGAATAGGCATACAGACTGAACTAGAATTGATGTACACTGGTGAGAGTTTTGTGAGGAGGACTTGTACTGCTTGGTCTGTGAATAATTACAGAACTTTGGTCTCTAGATCTGTCTGTGTGGCACACTTTATCCACACCACATCTAATTTAAAATATGCTGGAAAAATCTAAATTCTAATTTAAAAATAAATTACAGATAACTGAATGGAAGAGTTCTAGCAGTATCCTAAAACATGCAAGTGAAGTTTCATTATTTTATGTAGTTACAGCTGCACTTTCATTGATTGTAACCCCGCAAGTCTACATGGGTTGCTGATTTAATACTGTTTTTTAATACACCAATCAAGGAACATTAAAAAGAACCACCTCCATTCTGGGCTCCCTTACCCCCTTCTAACACTGCCTCTACACCCCTTTTCCCAAACCTCTATCCACCTCTTTCATCTCTTCATCTCTCAAATTCTTGCTTCTCATCTGAAAAGTGATTTATATAGAAGCAGTGTGGTCTGCTATATATATAGAAGAGCCTTATCTGGGAGCTGCTAGTCCTGATACTGGCTGGGCACTGTCTTGTTGTGTGGCTTCGAGTAGAACACCTTACTATGTTACTTGTCCATAAAGTGGCCTTTGCAAAGGTGGTGAGAGCAGTTATGTATGTAAAGCACTTCTGAAGTGTAATCTGTTATGCGAGTGCTAAATAATTTTTTCCCTTTTCTTCTTAGACATCTCACTTTTCCTTCCCCCGAATGGTATTAAACTTGGTGACACATTGGAGTATTGCTTCTGTGAATAAAATACAATTCAGTATCTTGGTGCTCATACTGCTTCCTCTCCCTCAAGTGCCCAGTCGCTAGAACTACCCTGACTTCCAGTCAGCACTCTGACTCACTGCTAGTGTGGCCTTGCTAGGTCAGACTAGATGATCATAATATGGCCCCTGCTGTCTTAAATTCTGTTAATCTAATGACTTTTTGTTATTGTTGTGCTCAAGTGACTATGAGAGATTCATCTGCCATGCATGCAGCTCAGAGCTGCTGAAGTAGCAGTTCATTGTGATTGACTGAATCTCCTAGTTAATGTTTGACCCTGGGTGTATGAATCAGCTGCGTTTTCATCAGTCACAGGGGTGCTTTCACACCCTTAAGTGTTAATAGCTCTGGGAGTTGTGTTTTAGCAGTGTACCTAGTAACACAGTTCAGATATTGTTTCATGCAAATCATTGTAATTTAGCTTGTAATCTGCAACTCTTTCCTTTTTTATCTGCAGATTTACATGAATGCTGTATGGCATGGCTGGGCCATTCCTATGTTCTTATTTTTAGCAATTTTGAGGTTATCCCTAAATTACCTCATAGCCAGGTATTTACTTTGCTTAAATATTAAGGATTTAGCCATTCGTGTAACTTAATTTATCTACAGGCTTTTATTTTGTTCTTACACTGAAATAATTTTGAGCTGTTAACTTTGCTATCAGCAAGGGTTAAAATGTGGGTTTAAATAAATTTGTGGTTCTAAAGCTATGACAAATATGAAAAGGCATAGAATCCAAACTAGTCTTGTTGTCATAAAGATCTATCACCCTTGTAAGTAAATACTTTTGGTTTGCAATGACTCAGGTCGCCATAAGGGATGCTGCACATTCACTCACTTAATGCAGTGATTTATTGTTATAGTAAAATCCCCCAAAGGAGGCAGTTTCCATCTTCCAGGAGTACTGGAGGCAATTGGAGAGCAGCACGTTACAGGCTGAAGCCTGTTCACATTTTTATAGAAAGAACTTTTTCTTTCATCCAGGCACAACACAGGTTGAATTAATATTTTAACTTGGATACAAATATGTTAATGAAAAGATATTTCATTTTTTTCACAATTTTAAACCTAACTAGGCTTCCTGCTCTTAGATGTCATGGCATTTTTTGTTGTAAATGTAAAACTCAGCCCCTATATAAAATCTGTTTGTACAAGAAACCTAAAAATATAGTATATGCTGACTGTTCTGAGAAACTGAGGTATTTGAAAATGTCCATTTCCTGAGAGTCATGAAGAATCCTTCCTACTAAAACCTCAGTGTCAGGCTTAGGACTCTTAAGAGTGCAAAGTCTCGCTTCCAATACTGATCACTTATTTCAAGCTATAATATATATCAACAGTTCTGCAAAGGAAGGGGGAAAGCTCAGATCCTTGCACTAAAGGCTTTTCTAATTAGAACTTACCAGGTCAAATTTAGTGTGTGTGGGGGTGTGCAACTCCAGTGACTTCATGACAGCTTCATCTGTTTAAACCAGTGCCGACTTGGATCCATAATGTATAATTATTCAGTTGTTAAGAAAAAAATATAAACTTTGATGGTTCAGTTGCAAATGGCCTGTGCACCATTAGTATATTTTTATGGAACAATACTGTAATTCCTTAATTACTGCTTATTGTCAGAAAGGGGTTGATGTGCTTATTTTTTTAAAATGGAACTCCCAGCACAAATGATGATTTTGAACAGTTGATGTCTATTCTAAACATACAAGTGGCTATTATTTCATTGCCATAAATCAGTGTAAAATGTTTGAAATATCAAGGCCATGTGACTGGTTATTGGAGAGAGAGAGAGAGAGTGTGTGTGTGTGTGTGTGTGTGTGTGTGTGTAGATTTGAAAGGACACTGTTAGCTACCCTGTCATAGATATATTAAAACGTCATTATTTTGTTAAAGTCACATAAGTGTTGGTTGCAGAAAAGCATTTTAAACCCTGCTTGGTAGACTTGTGGAGAAGAGATATCTACATAGTTTGTTTGTTTGACTTTTAGGGGTTGGAGAATACAGTGGAGCATTGTGCCTGAAGTTTCTGAGCCCATTGTAAGTCTTTAATCCTCATTTTGCACTGCATGTTGTAATGCTATTCCAAAACACACACAGAAATGCCTATGTGAAAATTGTCCTTTCAAAGGATTTTCCCGTTTTTCATCATTCAATTTGGGAGGATGTAAAAATACACAGCTATTGCCACTCTTTGGTCTTTCTTACTTGCACTTTCGAAGCCAACGTTGGTTGTGGGTTGTTTTTTGTTTTGTTTTTCTGTTTGTTTTTTTACTGGAAAACGTTGGCAGTGTCATAAATGAAAGTGTAAATTGAATTTCTGGTTTAAACTGAGATTTGGTAGAAGTCTCACAGTTGAATCCAGTGGACTTTTCAGTTCAGGAAACTTGCTTATACTGCTGTTGAAAGTCCACTGTAACAGCGTGAAGCTGTCAGTAGCTTTCAGTATGTGAAAATTAATATTGACTTGATTTAAACAGCCCAGAAATTTACACTATCTGCAAGAGTTCTGGGAACAACTATTGATAATAGATAAAGAGCTATTTGAATGACAAACCTTTTCAGTAAGATGTATTGAGGATTTTGGGGTTCCAGGGAAAACCTTGTGGTCTTAAATGACAGAAGATATTTATTTTTATCATAAGTTTCTAGACGTATAACTTTACTAAATAGTTTTTAAACAGAAATGTAAATGATTAGTATCTAGAGCAGGAAGGGCAACAAATTTGCACAACATTTGTCTAGGTCAGAGGAGAGCAATTTGTTAGTTAGCTACTGCTAATACAAATCATGGCTAGCCACAGAAGAGCTAAAACCCGTAAGTGGAATGTCGTAAATTCAGGATACAGGATGCACACTCGGTGGCTTTATTGTATATTAAATATTTTTATTTTTGTCACTAGCAGTTTTCTAAAATATAAAGAGCAGTGACCAAGCTGAAAGTTAAATTTAATTGGATTTTTTTTGTCTTGTCCAAGGAACCTCCAAAGGAAGACCTGACAGTGTCAGAAAAGTTTCAGCTTGTTCTAGATGTGGCACAAAAAGCACAGGTACTGTACTCCATTCAGACTTTGTCTGTGTTTCCTGAATAAAGAGAGGATACATCTTGAAAGAACGTAGTGTACAATGTGTGAAAATGGGTCAGAACAAATTAATTTACCTCGTAATCTCTTGTACCCTTACATATTTAAAAGAAATACCCTGTGGAGAGGTAGGAATCATGCTAAACCGCTTTCGATTTTATGAAAACCGCATGCTGAAGTAGATAAGAAAACTTCAAATAAACTATAAAAAGAAATAAAATCCAACATACAAACTGCTGTAAGTGAACTTCCTGGCCATCCAGACCAATAATATTAACCCAGAATAGTAAAATAATAACCCCCTATAAGAGCCCACCATCTTCAACCACCATCCCTTACTTTTTTAAAAAAAGCTGGAAATAGGTGGCCTCCTGGGGAAAGTTAATAACTTAAACTAACACTTTAAATGCCACCTCGTGGTTAATATGCATTCACGCTCTGTTCTGGGCTTCCTTGGTGCAATGTGCTCTTTATGAAAACTTGATTAATAAGTGAGCTGCTGCATTCTGCACTAGCTTTATTTAACTGTAGCTAATGCTCCCAAGATGTAGACCCATGTTGCAGTATTGTAATCTTGAGATGACACAGACATGCAGCTTCATTTAGGGAGTCTGACATTTCCTCCTAAATGTCTTGCCATCATCTTGAATTGATCATACCTGAACTCCTTATCTTTCATCCCACAGCCTCTGTGCTCACCCCATTCTCTGTGATTGTTGAACACACTACCATCTGTCGTGTAACTTAAGCCTGAAGGGAATCATCAACTCCTCCCTCCTCCTCCTCAGCCAACACCTTCCAGGCAGTCTCCAAATTCTACTACCTCTTCATCCACACCACTATGGTCTGACATCCTTTCTTACCCAACAGCTAAAATTCGCATTCATGCCCTGATCATCTCCAGCAACTTCCTTGGCCTCCCTGACACCTACATCCACCCCTCTGTTCTGTACAAAGCATGGCTGCTAAGAACTTTCCTGGCTCATTGTTTTTCTCACAATACCTTGAATGCCTCTACCCTCTCCCCTACTTTCTCCCCTGCTGCATCAAGTTGAAGCTGCTTGTCTGTCTTCCAGTTCCTGTGTAATTCTGCCCCTCATTTATTCACATCTGTCTTTTTTCATCTCTCCTCACCCCCAGACCCTCATCCTTCTCTGTTATCATTGATGCCAACATCAATGTACTATTTATCTATTTCTCCCACAACAGTCAGAGACCATGCCCTCAGTATGTTTAGTAGAGCCTAATGTGGGATCTATTGAAAACTATGTATTTTATGGTGCCTCAATAGCAAGGGTCAAGGAAAAATGATCTTTAGAAAATTCTACTAGGCCATCAGTAGAGTGGTTACGTATTGGATAAACAGTGTTCTTCATCAGAGCTATCAGAATCTAGCAGGCTCAATCTGCTTCAAAGAGTGTACCATTCAAATAGATCCACCACCCTCATGAGAGAGGTGGGTTCTGACTCCAAACCAAAGAAGCCAATGGTCAAACCATGACACATACAATAACGACTTCCCAAAATTCTAGTCCCATCCAAAACCTATTAGTTCAGATTTGACGTGTTGTCTACTTACGTAGTTTGTCTTTTGACCTCTCCATTATTCTGAAACTATGACCAGGACGTACGCATTTTCCAACCGTAACAATAAAGTTAAGCAATTCCTTCCACTTTCTTTAAATAACCAGTGATTAATAGGTCAGAAATTGAAGAACAAGGTATACAACAAAATGGAAATCCCCTGAATGCTGATTAAATAAATTTTAAAGGGAAAACATGCATGTTGTTAATAGTGCATATTTCATAATTCTCTAGACTTTTAACTAAAGCCAGAAGAAACTAAGTGGTTGGCTTTCAAGAATCACTTAACATAGAAAATAACTGAAACTGGTGGAAAGCAAAGTTCTCTGCAGGCAAAAAGTATATTGCAAATTAACTGTCTCTTGCTTTTAATGCAGAACCTATTTGGCAAAATGGCAGACATATTGGAAAAAATCAAGAAGTAAGTTTATATTTTTCTTTTTCTCCTAAATAAACCATTTGAACAACCTCTGACCAGCTGAAAACAAAATGCTGTAACAATTATTTCTGTTTTGTTTTTACAGCTTGTTCATGTGGGTCCAGCCAGAAATAACACAGAAGCTATATATTGTTCTATGGGCAGCTTTTATTGCATCCTGCTTCTTTCCCTACAGGATTATAGGGCTTGCAATGGGTAAAAATTACATATATGATGTTTATATCATAGGATAGATGTAGCTCTTTACATTTTAGAATTTGTTTCTTGAAATACCATCCAGTTTAAGAAGAAAATGTTTTGATAATGTCATCCTTCCTTCAAAACTTAAGTCCATACATTAAAGCACCATATTTACTAAAGCATCAGCATTGTTCTTGGCACTGTGTAAGATACACAGAATAAAGGCACAGTCCCTGCCCCATGAGGCACACAGTCTAGAAGACAGAATAGACAATGTACTAGGAGAGCTAGTGAATGGTAACTTTGAGAAGTGGGGGATGTTGTACAAAATAGGCATGGTGATGATATGCTATTGACATGGGTTAGAGCAATGGTTTTCAAACTCTTTTTCTGGGGACCCAGTTGAAGAAAATTGCTGATGCCCGTGACCCAGCAGAGCTGGGTATGAGGGGTTTCTGGGGGAGGGGCTCAGGGCTGGGGGTTGGGGTGCAGGAGGGGGTTAGGGCTCTGGGCTGGGAGTGCAGGCTCTGGGGTGGGACCAGGGATGGAGGGGTTGGGATGCAGGAAGGGCTTCTGGGTTTGGGGGGGCTTAGGGCTGGGGCAGGTAGTTGGGGTACAGGAGGGGGGTCAGGGGCTCTGAGCTGGGGGTGAAGGCTCTGGGGTGGGGCCAAGGGTGAGGAGTTTGGGGTGCAGGAAAGGACTCCGGGTTTGGGGGCTCAGGCCTGGGGCAGGGGATTGGGACGTGGGGTTGGGGCGCGGACTTACCTCCAGCAGCTCCAGGTCAGTGGTGCAGCCGGTGTGCACAGGCAGGCTTCCCTCCTCTCCTGGCACCGCGGACTGTGCTGCATCCTGGAAGCAGTCAGCAACAGATCCGGCTCCTAGGCAGAAGCGTGACTCTCTCCTGCAGGCACTGTTTCCTCCCCCACCCCCAGCTCCCATTGGCCAGTTTCCAGCCAATGGGAGTGAGGAGCCAGTGCTCAGGGCGGGGGCAGCACGCGGAGCCCCATGGCCTCCCACCTAGAAGCCAGACCCGCTGCTGGCCGTTTCTGGGGTGCAGCGCGGTGTCAGAAAAGGTAGGCTGCCTTAGCTGGGCAGCACCGCTGATGGGACTTTTAACGTTGCAGTCAGCAGTGCTGACCAGAGCAAGGCAACCCAGTACTCGGTCGCGACCCACGGTTTGAAAAACACTGGGCTAGAGTTTGAAGGCCTCTCTGTTTTACACACTTCCTGAAAATCTGTGGCAACTTGGGATGTAAGTGTGAGGCATGGCGGGCAGCAGGGAAGAAGTCATGAAGCTGAGAATATGTGGGAAAAAAAAGAGCAGTGACCTCGTTGGTAGAACGAGGACATATTGGACAATAACAGTAGGGGCAAAGTTGTCCCTTTACATTTGTCCCTCTTTATATTTGATTGGTTTGGCCAGGGGTAGTCAGTAGGGGGTTTGAATAGGAAGGAAAGCTGTGTGAGCAGTGGCCAAGGATGCTTTTTGGCTGCTGCGTTCAGTATACTAAGCTCCTGAAGTATGGGGGGGAGAGGTGGGGTGTTTTTGAAATGAGAAATCAGGAGAGAAAAGCCTCTTCTGTGTAACATGTAACCATGCCCTACGAATTAGGAGTGCCCACCATGCACAGGTGCTGGAATTAGGAGTGTTAGGGGTGCTACCACACCCCCCCAGCTTGAAGTGGTTTCCGTTATGTACAGGGTTTACAGTTTGGTTCACTGGCTCTCAGCTCCCCCACTATACAAATTGTTCCAGCACCCCTGCTACCATGTATCTGTAATGAAGCTTGTGACTGTCGTGTGCAGTTCTTAAACTGTAGGTAATATTTTAAATGTGGCATTGACTTTACATTGCTGCATTAGATTAAACACCTACTACACATATTGGGTCACTTTATATGCTGATTGAATTGACTGGCTGGAATTTTTTTTCCATTGGCTTTCAGAATGAGATTTCACTCACTCTGAAGACTCCTTTTAAAATCATTAGTCTCTGTTAAGAGATTAGAGGTTTGAAATATGTTCAGTAACCTAGCATAAAGGAAGAGGATCTTTTGTGTAAGATAAAAGGACATAATCAGCTGTCCAAGAGCTCTCTGTTACTATTTAGATTATTATAGGGGATTACTGTTTTAATAGAAAAATAGGCAAAAGGGCATCTCTCAAGTTTCTCGGTTTTGTTCTGAAAACAGCAGATGGATGTTTGAATTTTTTTTAACGCTTCTCAGCATTAAATACTAAACTTATGCAAAGAAACCAAAATTATAGCTGCAGAGATCTTGCAGTTGTAGCTCCCACGTTCTCCACTTAAATTACTTTTGTGAGATGAAAGTGTGTATGTGGGTGTGCTATATTTTTTATACAACATCGATTAGAAATATAATTGCAAAAATATGGTTTATAGATGGACTTTATGGAAAAGTGATGGAAAATCTGACAATCTTAATGCCAGTTACTGTGTTTGCTAAAAACAGATTTTTTTCAATTGTTCAGGACTTTATGCTGGAATTAAGTTTTTCCTTATTGATTTTATCTTCAAACGATGCCCAAGACTTCGAGCTAAGTATGATACTCCTTATATCATCTGGACAAATTTGCCTACAGATCCTCAACTCAAAGAAAGGTCTAATGCTACAGTGTCAAGACGGGTAAGTAAAGTTTCATGTTTTTACATATCAGGCAAAGTCCACTTCTTTTTTTTTCTTTTTTTTTCTCCCCCCCCCCCCCCCCCAGTGACTAGAGCACATTGAGGGAGGGGTAGGTAATTGTTACACCTAATTTCAGCGTTCATACTTCAATGGCGGTCTGACGTGTCTTTATTTTTAAATCCAGGGTCCCAATATTCATAAAGTGACTTGCTTTTTTGTGGACAAAGAATTTTCTTTTAGTTAAAACAAAAAAAAGGGTGGAGGGTTTGGGGGTTCTAATGTTTATAACCAGAAAAATTACTAAAAATAACATATAGGTATCCATATTAATCTGTATTTTTATAAGAAATTTGCTTACATCACAAGTAAAAACAAGGGTTTTTTTCCATATGCCAGAAGTGAATACTCAATGTGCTATTTCATAGATACTAGGGTCAGAAGGGACCATTATGATCATCTAGTCTGAGCTCCTGCACAACACAGGCCACAGAACTTCACCCATCCACTCCTGCGAAAAACCTCTCATCTATGTCTGAGCTATTGAAGTCCTCAAATCGTAGTTTAAAGATTTCAAGGAGAAGAGAATCCTCCAGGAAGTGACTCATGCCCCATGCTACAGAGGAAGGCGAAAAACCTCCAGGGCCTCTTCCAATCTGCCCTGGAGGAAAATTCCTTCCCAACCCCAAACATGGCGATCAGCTAAACCCTGAGTATAGAGGCAAGATTCACCTGCCAGATACTACAGAAAATTCTTTCCTGGGTAACTCAGATCCCACCCATCTAACATCCCATCACAGGCCATTAGGCCTATTTACCATGTGCTATTTGGGTTACCTAGATAAAGAATCACTGTGACACTTAAAAGTACACATGGGATAATAAATAGTTTAAGTTTAATAGTGTAGTTTAATAAATGATTAATAGATGGTTGTAAGAATGCTAGATATAACTAGTATGTCTTATAGAGATGGTTATAAGTTCTTCAGTAAAAAACATGGTAGATGAGTATAAACCCATGGTCATAAAGAGCCTTCAACATTTTGGGCTTTAACAATTGATTAACCATTTATTAAAACATTATTAACTCTTTTATAAACTATTGATACATGTACCATTAATATAAACTGCAATCTTATTCTGCTTTGTACATAATTACTAGCAGTACAGTTCTTGGAATAAGAAACAATAACTTTGCTGATTCATGAAGCAAGTTGGAATGCAACATGCTTTTCCACATACTTGTTGTGAACACTGCCAAGCTCAGTAAAACTTTGCTGAAGATGTACTTACAAGGAATGCTTACGTGAAATAGAGCTAGATGGAAATAGAATTTTATCTTAGAATTTTGTATAGTGCCCCTTACCGTAATATCTGAGTACTCTGACAATCATTTATAGCAGTGGTTCTCAACCTGTTTTCATTTGCAGACCCCTAAAAAATTTCAAATGGAGGTAACACCCCTTTGGAAATCGTAGACATAGTTTGTGGACCACAGTCTGAAAATCACTTTTCTATGGTAATGACAACCTTTCACTGACCCCTTAAGCATAATCTACGGACCCTCAGGCATCCACAGACCACAGTTTGAGAACCACTGATTTATAGGACTATAATCAACCTTTAAAGAACAGTATTATCTCTTTTGTTATCTGAAAGATTTTTAAAATACTAGTTTTTCTAAAAGTACAATATTTTCCAATAGATGTGATTCCTCCCCTGCCCCCCGCTTTCCCCACTTTGATAGTGTCTGGTTTCTAAATTAACCACTAGCACTCGTAGAGAAAGTCATTGTCAGGTTTAACAAACCTGGCTATGGATCCAATCTGTAAAATTACTGAATGAAACCAAAAATGGTAGCCAATTTTATCCCAAACCCATCTACCCTCCACACAATCCTTAACTGAGGATAAAATGTTCATGACTCAAGACTTTTCTGAATCTCTGACAGGAGGACTCATGCTCTGTTTAAAAGTAGTGCTAACATTAAACCAGCTGCTTGCTCAAGGGGCTGAGAATGAGGATATAATACAGTCCATGTACTACGAGTGAGAGACTTGCACTTTACTGCTTTTTTATTCTTTCCTATCCTTTTCCACTGAGGCATCCTTGTACTACAATAACCCTAAAGGCAAGATGATAAATAGCCCATGTCTGCTTAGCTGTTTTGTAAAACTTGATTCAGTTTCAGTGCACAGATGTCATTCGTTTTGAATTTTTTCATCTTGTAGGGCTCAATACTGAGAGTACCATGAACTTACAGAGAAATCAGAAGCAGCAGAGGGTAGTCAACTCTTCCCAGGATTGTCTCTTTATAGATTAAGGGCTCAATCCTGCACCCACATGTCGGGCATGTGTGCATTACTCAGCTGGTGATGCATGTGGGTGATGAGAATGGAGCCCTTCATGTGTAATTTCTGTGAGAAATGCCAGCCTGTAGAACTGTGCATTGTGCTACCAGTCAAGACATAAGAAAATAAAGTGCAAGAAAGCTTTCCAAATTCAGCTGTGTTTGTGCTGCCTTGTCAGAATTCAGGCTTTGGGCTAGATCCACAAAGCGCCACAAGACTTGCAATGCCTAATTCTTAGGTGCCCTGCTTGCAGACAGAAGTCAGAGCACTTACTTAGGTGCCTGAGCTCCCTTTACAATGTATGGGAAGAATCACACACTCGAGAAGGGGATTCTCAGAAGTCAGAAAACTGAGCGGGGAGCCACCAAAGCTAGCTTGTAGGAAATGCCAAATCGCACCCTCAAAGGGAGCTAGGCACCTAACTCTGAGGCAGAGGGAGATGACTGGTGGATAGAAAGCTGGGTAAATCGTTGGGCTCAACAGGTGGTGATCAACGGCTCGATGTCTAGTTGGCAGCCGGTATCAAGCGGAGTGCCCCAGGGGTCAGTTCTGGGGCCGTTTTTTTTCAACATCTTTGTTAATGATCTGGATGATGGGATGAATTGCACCCTTAGCAAGTTCGCAGATGACACTAAACTGCGGGGAGAGGTAGATACACTGGAGGGTAGGGATAGGGTCCAGAGTGACCTAGACAAATTGGAGGATTGGGCCAAAAGAAATTTGATGAGGTTCAACAAGGACAAGTACAGAGTCCTGCACTTATAGGCTGGGGACCTATAAGAATCCCTGCTATAGGCTGGGGACCAACTGGCTAAGCAGCAGTTCTGCAGAAAAGGACCTGGGGATTACAGTGGACGAGAAGCTGGATATGAGTCTGCAGTGTGCTCTCGTTGCCAAGAAGGCCAATGGCATGTTGGACTGTATTAGTAGGAGTATTGCCAGCAGATCGAGGGAAGTGATTATTCCCCTCTATTTGACACTGGTAAGGCTACACCTGGAGTATTGTCCATTTTTGGTCCTCCCACTACAGATGGGATGTGGACAAATTGGAGAGAGTCCAGTGGAGGGCAACGAAAATTATTAGGGAGTTGAGGCACATAACTTACAAGGAGAGGCTGAGGGAACTGGGGTTAGTCTACAGAAGAGAAGAGTGGGGGGGGGATTTGATAGCAGCCTTCAACTACCTGAAGGGGGGTTCCAAAGAGGATGGAGCTAGGCTTTTCTCAGTTGTGGCAGATGACAGAATAAGAAGGAATGGTCTCAAATTGCAGCGTGGGACATCTAGGTTGGATATTAGGAAACACTATTTCACTAGGGAGGTGGTGGAACCTCCATCCTTAGAGGTTTTTAAGGCCCGGCTTGAGAAGGCCTTGGCTGGGATGATTTAGTTGGTGTTGGTCCTTCTTTGAGCAGAGGATTGGACTAGATGACCTCCTGAGATCTCTTCCAACCCTAATATTCTATGATTCTATGACTCCCTGCGCTCGGGATTCCCAGCTATGAATCCTCTCCTTGAGTTAGGCACCTAAGCCAGGTCAGCCCTTTCTGGCAAAAAATGAGAGAGAGGTCCCCTGTAGCCAGTAGCCCAGTGGTTAGAGTTCTCACCTAGGATGTGGGAGAGTCAGGTTCAATTTCTTGCTCCAAATCTGACTGAGTGGGGATTTGAACTTGTGTTCCGTATGCTGGGCGAGTACTCCAAACCATTGGGCTACTGGATATTAATCATGAACCCCGCAGCTAGCCACAAAAATTCCCGATATGTGCATCCCCGGCTGTCTTTTGTGTATGGCCTGTGCTCTGAGCAGGCCCCTTGGATTGGGTTCTGCAGATAACTAGGAGAGGGAATGCCTCGTTTGAGAATCCCACCTGGACTAGGATTCAGAGCAGTTCGGCGGCATCAGGACTTAAGCAGTTTTGCAGATGCCTACTAGGGTTAGGCAACAGCTGAGTAGGGGCTTCAAGGATCAAAGGGGGTACCTAAATGTTGGATTTAGGTGCCTGAAGTGGCTGTTAGCTGCCTAAGTCGCTTTGTGGATCTCGCCCTTTATTATGGGGCAGCATCCAATGACTTAGGAGCTTTGTTTGAAAGTTGATTTTGCTTTAGAACATGATGTTTGAGAAATCTCCATTCCTATCATCGGTGTTCAATAATAACCATGCCAGTTTTAAGAGTGTTAGCCTGGGAAATTCAGATCAGCTTCCAAAGTTGGAAGGCCAGCCCACCCTAAGATAATATGAATAAATTAAAATGGTGTGCTCTAACCACTGATAACTTGTTTTAAATTGCATTCATTGTGTGCAATTTCTTGGTATGTGAGTAAGATCTTGCAGCTTCATTCAATTTATGTTTTATTCTGTATATGATACTGTTAAATAGATTTCACTTTTTTTCTTTTGTCACTGTCACATTTGTGTTTGTTGTTTCTTTTCCTGCTAGCTGTCAGGGCATGAAAAGGTATGGATCTTAGTGTGGAAAACTTGCTTTCAATTTGGGCATTTGTGTTCATAATGAGCCAATGCTATTTTGTGTGTGCTTTTAATGTTTGCTTTTTTTGTTCTTTATTTAGACTGAGTGTTCTGGGTTTGGTTTTTATGTCTCGAAGACAAATCTTAAATACTGCTACTGGTTATATATTAACTGGGCGTGGGGAAGTCCCTCCTAGCAAATTAATTTGGGTTGTGTGCAGTGACATATCCACATCTAATCACACTCCTTGGTGTGCAGAGACTGTATTTAAATACAGATGCCTCTTGCAGAATGTTTTTTGGAGGCATGAGACAGCATCTGTCTAAAGAATAAAATTGCAGTGAACCAACACCCCTTAAAAATTATCTTCAGATGGTATATTAGTGCATTATGGTATAGCAAGAATACTATGGTATTGTACCAAGTCCAATTTGTGCTGGAGACAGCAAGAATGCTATTCAAGGTTATTTTTAGCTATCCTTTTTAATTTGATTTTAAATGAAAGTTAAAATTAATAATTAACTAATCATTTAAAGAGTGCAATTAAATATTGCTGTTCAAATTAATCCAATTTATTTCCCTGCAGGTTCAAACAGCATCATCAAGAAGTTATGTGGGCTCAGGTGCCCCAGCTGGAATAAACAAAGATGAAGACAGTAGTCGTTTTCATACCACCAAAAGAGGCAATTTCTATGAAGTCTTTAACCTATCAGAAAATGAGCGTCCTTTGGCAGGTATTTGTACAGATATTAAGGTTACAGTCGTGGGAAAAATTAACTCTTTTAAATTAGTCAGACATGTAATTTGAAGTCTGGGCCCTTGTCTGCATATCCCAGCACTATTTAGAAATGAACTGTATTGTAATAATATCTACTCTAAACTGGTATAGACGGGAGATCAAGTTAATCTTTTATCCATAAGATTCTCTGAAAGAACCCAGTGCTCACTCTTCCCCCCTATCAAATTTGTATTACCACAAAAGATGCTTAGTCAACTCAGAGGAAGTAATTTAACCCATTCTTTGAAACAAAGATTTTCACGTTTGCTATAGAGCAAAAGCTTTGCAATCACCACATACATGAAGCTTCATTTGTAGAATATGCTGCTTTTTATAGGAGAACTGTCTAATTGATGGGGAGCCATCTCTCTGATTTTAAAACTTGTATCTTTCTTTCTGTCCTAAAACTCTTTCCTTGACACATTTGATTTTGTGTGTTGTATTTTCTGGTAGTATGTGAAAATGGTTGGCGCTGCTGCTTGATTAACAGAGACAAGAAGATGCCCACGGACTACATTAGGAATGGGGTTCTTTATGTTACAGAAAAGTAAGTCATTGGCACTTGGCAGTACATTGTTTGGGATGGGAGGACAGGGGAACAAACTTATTGGGAACTCATTTTCTTTTGTAAATAGAGTTAAACAATGAAATGCAAATTTAAATGCAATCCTATAGGAAAAGCTTTAAACTACCTAGCCTCCTGACATTTGGATATACAATGTTTTTTCATAATACTAAACATACAGAGAAACTGTACAGGGTAAGGACAGTTGGAAATTGGAGCATGGTAGGATTTAACAAATGCATTAGGTGTCCGAAATGTTTGTAGATGAGGAAACCGTAGCATCAGTGTTTAGTATGTTAGCGCTTGTTACGGTGAACGGGACAACTAAATTATGAAAATTTAAAGCACTAGCTACTTTTATTAAGTGCGGTACAAATGGTTGCTCATTATAGTTTACCAAATGTTCTGTGTTTTGCTGTGTATTTTGAGTGCTGTGTAAACCCCGTTAAAAATGAATGTATGGCTTCTTTAAAAACAAAAAACACAGTTGAGTAAGTTAAGTTTTGGTTTCAAAATCAAAACCGTTTTCTCCGCACACACTGAATGGGTATTACCAATGCTGTTTGGGATCTTAAACTGAAATTCCTTCAGTGTATTAGAACCTTGTGGAACTAAACCTAGGTTATCTGTATACTGTGCCCTCTAGTGATGGAAATAATTCTTCTAACATCTAGAATTTCAAGCATTATTTTAGCATATCTTCAGGTTTGTCTGCATTACAGTAGTGTGCAGCTAAGTCCAACTTTTCATTAGTTTTCACTTGGAAGGGGAGGAGGTTATATGGATTTGGTGGGTTTTTTTAACTTTCAGTACAGTGGCCTACTTTTGCTGTCATTTAAGATTTGTATGTTTGTTCTCATTACATAGACTTTCACTGTAAGAATATGAGTATGAAATATTTGTGCATACAATAGATTACTGATCCTTCAGAGGAATTAGATGTTCAACTGATGGAATTTATGAAAGTTTTTGATTTAACGTAAAATCATAATTGGAAATTACGTTTTTCACACAATTCCTTGCAAAGCTGTTTTTAATTTAGAGAATTTCAAAGCTCTTTGGAAGAAGGCAGAATTTTAAGAGTTTTGGTTTTCAGATTATTGTACCAAATAAACACTTTTCCTCCCCTTTGTCTTCAGTTACTTGTGCTTTGAAAGCTCCAAATCTGGCTCTTCTAAGAGAAATAAAGTTATTAAACTAACGGAGATAACAGATATTCAAAAGGTATGTCTCTGTTTTGTTGAGTGTATAGTAATTTGGGAAGTTCACTTTTTCTGTTCCATTGCTAATTTTACTTTGTTTTCAAGGAGTGTATATTTAAGAATCAGGCGGTGGGGTTTTAGATTTTATAATGCAAGTAGATATGCAATCATCTGAGCAAAGGTGACAAATTCATAAAACTATTTAACTGAACGTTGGGGTTTTCCTAATGCAAAATTGGGGTGAATGTGAAATAATGCAAAGCAACTTGAGTCTTCCAGCAAAAGATGTTTACAGGACTATATGGCGTGCTTTGAACTCATAATAGTTCAAATGCAAACATTAGGGTTCTTTTCTGGTGATACCTCTGGTAATAGTCTTTTTCCTATTGAAGACTGATTATAATATAAAACTAAGTTGGAAACTGGGTTCTTCTAGTTCAGTTTCCTGAAATCCTCATTCCTCCCTATTTGATTTCATGGAATTAAAGGCCAGAAGTGACAATTAGATCAACTAGTCAGACCCTTTATATATCACAGGCCATTAAATTTCATCCCCTGTTTTGCGCCTAATAACTTGGGTTAAACTAAAGCATTTCAATCTTTGGGAAAGTACATTTTTTACTTTGGGAAAGTAAATTTTTGTGTACCAGAGAACAGGAGAGACTGAGGTGTCCCCATGCCAGGCCTGTGGCCCCTGAAATGGCAGGGAATTGATTAGGTGGGATATACCCAGGTTACCTTTCACTTCCTTCTCAATCTGTCCCTCCAGAATTGAACTTCTTTCCTCCTGAGGCCTCTTTATCGCTACTGAGAGGTGAACTGCCCTTTCCATCTCAAACTCTCAGCCTCTGTTATGCTTGACTCTCTCTTCTGTCTCTTAGTATGTCATCACAGTAACTTTGTCAGCAAAATTTTACCCTTTTCCTGTTCTCTTAAAATCATGATCCACACCAAATCCCTGTCCTATGGATTACTGTATCCTGATTCTCGCTTCACCCCTTCCACCCCATCCAGAATGCGGCTCCGTACCCTTCTCCCCCTTGATTTCAAATCTTTGTCCAGCCTCTCATACATACAGCTATCTCCAGTATTTTGTCTAAGTATTCTTTTCCTCTACTTTAAATACTTCCTTAAATCCTGTTTCTTAAACCCAGTAATCTCTCTCCTCTGCCCTCTTTCATACTGATCCAACAGTGACAAAGATGCTCTCCAGCTCTCGTCATTAGGAATGAGGGTTTAATCTCATGTGGGGCCTTTAGGTGGTAGGGAATAAGAGACTGAAAACTGAACAATCCCACAAAAAACATGCCACAGAAGAAACTTACATTCTTGAATATTATTGTTGGCACTTCCTTTTGCTTGGCTTTGGTTTCTATTCAAGCGGTCCACTCTTGCTACAGTACTTACGAGAGGCAGCGTACAGTACATTGTTGGATTTTCAGTGTACTGCATTCACGTGATGAGAGTTCTTTAGCCCAATAGGAAGCTATGATTCCTGCCATGATTCCCGTACCTCTGAATTGTCACTTATCTATATTTCACCTTAATCATATCAGTCTGTGAACTCCTTAATGCACTTGCCGAGGCAGACCTCCACAAATGATCTTAGAACAAGCTGTGCACAAACATGTTAAAAGTACAAGGAAAACTTATTGCATTGATATATTTGGCTTAAGTTAGGACCAACTTAAGCCAAATATACCAGCCACATCTGACACTTTAAACAGTATAGACACTTTTAAACAGTATAAGTAGGCAGCTTTTAGGCAAGCTTCAGAGGTGGGTGGGAGGATCCACAGTAGACCGGTTACATCACATTCTCTTTCATGCCCCTTTGTAATTGTTCAGCCTGTAAAGTATCTTCGTTTGTTTTTTTGTAGTACAAAGTGCTCTCTGTTCTCCCAGGATCAGGGATGGGTATTGCAGTATCAACGCCAGCTACACAAAAAGTAAGTAGCCTGCTCTGTCTGTGTTGCTGCACTGCACCCTCAAGTGCTCAGGGATCCTATTCTGTTTTAATAGCAACATAAATGCCCTCCATTTCTTTATAGCTTGTGTCGGGGGGGGGGGGGTGCGCGTTTAAATTTTTTGCTCTCACTCTGCTATGTTTTATTCAGGTTAATATATTTTGGAAGCTGAATATATCTATTATATAGTATAGTTGACATTGTTTTAAAATGGATTTACTTCATCCCCTCACCTGTGGTGCCCACAGCTTTCTTACTCCAAACTTAAATTGACCATTTTCTTACCAACCTTCTTCATGGCAACCATAGGAGCTGTTAGTAACACTGCTGCAAACATGTTAGAAACTGGAGGCCACATTCTCTGTATATAGTGCCTTGGGGTAACAGTGTCCACAATGCACCTGAAGAGTAGTATAATTGGGGTAGTTTGAAGGCCAATATGATTTTGACAGGTCCTCCAAAGCGTGGCTGAAATCCACCAAGTTTTCCAGCTTCAGTCATGTTGTGACTTTCCAAGAACCTATAAACTAAAAAGTCATGAACGTTATCTAGTTTTTAATAAGCATTTCAGGTTTACAAAAAGCCATTTTAATAAGCAGGGAAATATTATTGAACCTTGATAACTAATCAAACTACTTCCTCGTAAAGAGATTCCTTCTGATTCATATGCTAGTTAGTGTGCTGAGCCTGGGCATGCATTTGAAAATTATTTTTTTTTAAAGATAATTTTAATAGACAACTAATTACTCAGGATGTTTAAATTGGAAATCTAGTGATCTAAAACTCAGTGCCACTGCACCATTTTAGAAATCCTAAGACTATCTTAAAAGAGCTCTGTCTCTGGTTATCAGGAAGGCTTTATAGGTCCCAAACAGTTGGAAAGTGAAAAAGAACAATTGGTACAGAACATCTATGAACATTCTGTGCAAATGATAGTTGTGATCCAGTGCACTAGCAGAGGAAAATGGGAGATGGAAATGGAATACCTGGGGGAGGTTTTCTTAGGAATCGAACACTGAACGGATTCTTAAACTTTTAGGAAAAAGCCCCTTATAACTTCCATTTGAATCCTGCTTGTTTCACTGGACCAAAAAAACCTAAAAATCTAATATAGGCTTATTAAAAAGGAAGGGGGGAGAAGGGTGTTAATTTGAAAGAACCTGGTCAGACTTTTTTCTAAAGACTTCAGGAAACTTTCTGATTTCCTTTAGCCTATAGTTTGGTTTCATTTTTTGTTTTGTTTTGTTTTTGTCTTGTAGCCATTAGTGTTTGGTGCCATGGTACACAGAGATGAAGCTTTTGAGACCATTTTCAACCAGTATGTGAAAATAATCTCTGCAGCATCGAACAGTGAAAGCTAGTATCTTATCTTCAGACGATCTAGAGGAGACTTTATTTTACAACTTGGTAGTGAATAATTGAACATCCTCATCTATTTTGCAATAATTTTTCCTGTCACATGGTTTATAGTCTATCTGTTACATGAATCAAGTGTATTTTATATATGCCTTCATGTTTGTTTTTAAGGTTTTTGTAAAAAAACAGTGAAAGTGCTATCATCACTATTAGCCTTGCACATTAAGCACTTTTAATGTTTATTTACTGACATTAAAAGCTAGGACGATACTTGGAGAACTGCCTAAATATCAGACACTGGGACAGATTCATCCCTTGGATACCTCCATTGATATCATCAGGGATTAATTTTGCCCACTGTCTGTTGTTTTTGCATGAGTAGAAACACATTACAATAGTCTGGTGTATGTTTCTTGAGTACAACTATCACTGAATTGGGTACTTTATCAAACCAGTATCACCACCTACGAAATATCACTATTAGCTGGTAAGAATATTAATATTAAGGCAATTTTTCTTGCTGATTTCTGTATTATAAAAGGGTTTATTTTTGAACAGTTTGACCTGATTCAATTTTTGGTGCATACATAGTTTCAAATTCCTTGTACAGTGAATTCAGCATTACAAAGCAGAAGGAAATGTTTGGAACCTTACCTTCCTTTTCTGATCAACCCAAGTGGAAGAAAAGAACTACTTGTTTTTTGAGGGCATCAAAACTTTGTTCATAAAATGTTAGGCAACATATATTTGTATTCCTGTTGATATTTGTCATGGAAGGGCTCAATAATTGTACTTGTACATATAATGTAGCAAGATGCACGTACGTTCATGCAAAAAGATTTAATGAGCATCTTTTTCTGATGCGGGGGGAAGTTGGGAATAATTACACCCAAGCAAAACTTGAGATCAGCTTTGTATGTTATATATTCATTTATATTTGGGATTGTGGGGGCGGGGAGGGTTTGCGAGAATCCCTTACAACAGAAATGTCAGGATAATGTAACAAATGAAGACATTATTTTCAGAAGAAATTATTCTATTTTGATCTCCCCTTTCTGTATTCCATTTTTCCAACAATAGAACCTGACTTTGTCAAATGGAGCAGTGACACTGTGCCTGCCTTCTCCATAGTTTTTCTCTGTTGAGGGGCAACGCATATAATAATATTGGTCTTACTTTAAATTTTGAAAGCTTGGCATATTCCATGTAATATAAAGCCCATCTGAGAGTTTAGGATTTCATTTGCATTCTCCTAAAGGCACAGCAGAATGTATACTAGCTCCCCAGTATATTTTCTCCCTACTGCACTTTTGAATTTAGTAGTATTTTTATTTCACAAACTTTCCCATAAGACAGATCAAGAAGATAATCCTGTTAGCCGATCTAAAAATTGTTGATTTTAAAGTCAATACACTTCTTAGCCATGTGTTTTCTATTTAAACAAGTTTTATGGGACATCATTACACAGAAGATCTTTAAACAAACTCCAGGGTTACATTCAGTTAAGGATAACAACAATACAAAGATCCAGGGAAAAATGGCACTCTGAAACTGTAGAAACCTATTTGAAGTGGCAGTGAAGATAATGTTAATATTAATATGAATAGTTAATGACAGTATTTCTCCATATTGTATTTAAAGTTCATGTGCATTGGGACTCACTCAATTGAATATTTAAGGCACAAAGTTGTTCATGTTAAAGCTCTGTGCTGTATAAATATGTAGCACAATCCATCTTAAAGAATTTAAAATTAATATCCGTGCACTGAGTTCAGGAAATCACTTAATCATGTATTCAAATGTCCTGAATAGTTATGGACCTCAGCACATGCTTAAATACAGTACGAAGAGGGATGTTTTCCTGAACCAGGGCCTTGAAAGTTTAGAGTGTAATTTAAATTGGTAGGTGATCCAATTACCCACTATATAACAGGGATGTTAACCAAATACCATTTTGAAGCTACTTTCATTTGGCAAATAGATATTCATTTGGCATATACAGGCTTATATTTAAGTAAAACTATTACTTTTAATTTTTAAGATTTTTTTTAAAAAGCAATTTGATTTAAAGAGAAGAAATTGTCATTTATACAACAGCAATTTATTATATAGTTAGACTTTTATAAAGCCTCCTTTAAGGATCAAAGTGGCAGATGAATTACAATAAGTGGCGAATAAATAAGCATTAATATAGCTTAATGTTATTTACAACTTAGTCATATTCATAGTTCATTCAGTTTGTCTTAAAATCCCTTGGGTGTTTGTGAGGTTGTCATTTTTTGAAGAAACAGAAGATTATATTTTTTACAGAGCAAGTGGTTTTTCTTATTTTTGTATCATTTTCACGTGTAATTTTTACCTTCACTCTGATCATAAGGCAGTGGTTTTAGTGTAACTGCTGGTAACTGCACTTATTACCCCCAACCCCCCCTCCTCCCCCCCCCCCCCGACTGACTGACTAGTATGTAAAATTGTCCTATATTCTGGTACCTGAAAGACTAAAATATTGTTGTGTTGATGATGCCAGGACAATTAACAAGACTCATTTTTAAAGAAATAGTAAATCATTTGCCATCTTCCCAGACTTAGAATCCTCCTACAGAAAATATACTTTTTTAAAACTTTAGTTTGGTCAACAAAGATAACCGTCCTACTAATACTGATTTGTCCTTTAAAATTAATCTGCACTTCAACAATATGTACTTTAAAAAAAATTGTTAAAGCAGTAAACTTATTGCAAACTACAATGCAACATTGGTTCATGCTGATAAAAATAAAATGAACTGGATTTTTTTAAAGAGTAAAATGTGTAATATAACTGATTAAAGATTCATGTATATATTTTGCAAAGTTCACTTTACATTAGGTTATATGAATTACTGCAGAGTAACTGCTCTCGTGTTACATAATTAAAGGCACTAAACAATAACTTCAGTGCTCTTACTTGTGAGTATTGCTACACTTTTGTTTCTCCTGGGTCCTGAAATGCTGGGAGGCAGTGACAAATACATAATTTACTTGTGTAATTGCACTGAGGTTAATAATTTAAAATTTACCTTCCTGCATACAATATGCAGTATAGTCTTCTTTTGATTCAAGATTGAGTGGTGCCACTTAATGTAAAGTTACTTTTTGACAGCAAAAAGTGATGTTTTTGCCATACTATTGTTCATTTGCTGTCATTTGTTGTAATTCTGTTGATGTATGTGGTTTATTGTTGGATCATTCACATTTAATTGGTTTAACTTCTTTCCTAGAAGTGTAGTGGTTAGTTTGAGTTCCTTTCAAGAAAAAAAGGGAGATGAAAACTTACCACATTTATTATTCATCAGTGACCATTTAAATACAAATTCCTGATGAAAAGTTCAGATACAACATCATGTTTTTCTGTACTTTATCACTCTTGTGAGGTCAGATTGACTATAAATGAGCTACTTATAAGTGGCAACATTGCACAAAAAGCCAGCAGCAAAACCTTATTACTGTCCATGCAGACCAAGAGAGAAGATATTTTACGTGAGAGTTAAGAGGTGAACATGTGTACATTTTTTTTTTGGCAACTTAAACTCCTGCAAAGAAAACTGGTAGTTTTTATCGAATTCTGTAAATTTTGGCTGATATTTAATTTCTATTACTAATCATTGAAATAGAATGGATGTTAAAATAGTTTTTATGTCTGAAGTTTGTCTATTTTGAAGTTGTAAATAATTATGCATTGGCAGTGTAACTTTTGTTCAACAAAAGACTTACACTGTGTGAAGAATTGAAATAATGAAACAATTTGCCTGTACATTTTTTAAGAATCTTGTTTGTTTAAAAAAAGTATTGTATAAATTATAATTTTTATTTAAATAAACCTACAAATGCTTTGTGCTAACAGGTATTTTTTAACAACTTTTCATCCTTCAGATAGTACGAACTTAGTCTTTCTTTATTTCCACAGACTGAGGTTAGTAAAAATTATTTTTTTGGTATGTTTATAACCCCATCAAGAAGATCAAATAGGTAACAGGTTTTTATAAGTAGCAGTTTTATGTGCTGTTGCTTGAATTTTTACATCCACAAACCATTATTGAATTAGCTCATATAACTTGTTTGAGATTAAAAAAAAAACCAAAACATTTTTCTGTCTTCATGCTGTTCAGATTTTTTTTTATACAAATTCTTTTTGCAGTGGTGGCCCTTAACATTTTCTGGTCTTACCTGAGAATATGATGTATTCCCTTCTACATGGCTGTATTTACTGTAAGAAACACCATGAATGTTACAATTGGCAAGAGTTCACAGCCCGCCCACTGTAACTATCTATTGGTATGCATGTTTGTTTTTTAAAAGTATGGTCATTCAAAATGTTTTATAAAACACAACATGGGGAATTTTTTAAAAACTTTGCTAAACATTTGAAGTGTCTACATTATATTGCATTTAACACAAATAAATGTAAATGAGGAATAAATATTACCCATACATAATGCAAATTTCCCTAGTTTCTGGAAAGTCACCTCCCTTACCACCACTCCTTTCCTTTTCTTCCCCTGCCCCCAAAAACTCTGTTCACAAAACAAAATTCACAACATTTTTCTGTTCTGATCCTTTATTAAAGGCTAAGTTCCAGTCCCTCACTATAATCATACTAGCTGGATTTTTCCCAGGAGAGTTCCACAGGGCCTAATTGCACTTCCAGGTCAGGTTGTGCCATGGGCTGCAGTTACCCTACTACCTGTGTAAGGGGCGGGGGGGCGCTAGGAAATCCCATAATCACTGATCCAATGGCCACTCCTGCACCTGATTCACCCCCTGCACTGTTGTGGTTGAAGCTTCCATCAGAGCATGCTTCTAGTGTCCATGGTGTTAAGAGACTTTTCACAGGTTCACTACATCCTGCACTTATTGTGCAGCAGCACTGCGCCGTTCCATGGCCTGTTGGACGACACATGCCTCTGCAGCCAATTGATTGGTTTAGAAATACAAAATCAGAGGTTTGAGACTTCACAGATTAACTAGTCCAGCCACGTTGCTGTGCCACAACCATCCTCCTCGTGCATTTCACTCCATCATAATTTTTCTTTTAAATGAGTACATGTTGCTTCCCTTATTCGGATACCTTCTTATTCTAATAAAACAGCTGGCAATTTCCTGACTGAAATTTGTCAGTTCTAAAATTTTTTCTTTGAACATGCTCAAGTCCCTTTTGTGTGTGTTTCCATGAGTGTTTGTGCAAAATGAGTTTTATTTGTACCAGTACTCAGAAAGTGAATTCTAATCGGCATGCCGGAGTCTGAGGCATGCACACTTAAATGTTTGAAGCAAACAAATGTTGAACATGTTCAGAATTTGGACTTCCAGTAGCAAGCTACTGAGTAAACAAAACTTGTGATTTTCAATCTTTCCTAAAATAAAATCATGAAAATTGTGATTGTTCTGACAGTCTGTGAAAGTGATTATATTCATTAAATGAACTGTTTATTACAGGTTATTCACACAACTCTAACTGGGCTGGGAAGAAAGCAAGTATGCCAGGTCTTACTTGTACAGCATCATAAATGTATTCTGTGTTTTAAATTGGGAAATAGGAAACCATGGTATCCTGTGGTGCAGCATCCTATAGGCTTCATGGGAACCTTCATGGCCTTTACATTAGTTTACACCAGAGTTGAATTTGGGTACTTTAAAATGACCTCTAGAGCCAGAGATGGGAGTCTGGTTGACAATAACAGCATCTTCACCAGGGATCTGTAGCTCACGAAAGCTTATGCTCTAATAAATTGGTTAGTCTCTAAGGGGCCACAAGTACTCCTTTTCTTTTTCAGGGATCTTTATGATGCACAAACGCTCCTGTTAGCTAATCATAACTATCTAAAATAGTTTGTCAGCAGGCCACCAGTTCCTTTAAGAGATTCAAATGTCTTTCCTACATTATAAACAAACTACTAAAGCTGTAAGTGATTCCGTCTGTCTTCTGAATGACAGAAGTAGGGTATTTTCCAGTGAACAATCCCCCCAACTAGTTGCTGGCAGCCTTTTAAGTGCACGTGCACTTAATAGGATGTCTTAGGGAGACAGTTATTCTCAACATGTAGGTTTGAGAATATAAAGATTTCTTTAAAGCTGGATTTACTCTGTATTTGAATGACGTGTTGGAGGCTTCCCTGTCTTTGGACATTTATAGATATCTAAGCTGCCCTTATTTGGTTACATGTTCTTTACCTCTGTGCTATTGAGTTTACAATCAAGTCAGTGGTAAATGCCTCTATTTGGGATTTAAATAAAGAGTGCAATATTCCCTTAGCTTCTCTACTTTCCTTGCCCACTTCTAGGAGAAAACTGACCATATATAGCAGAGGTGGGCAAACTATGGCCCGCTGGACCATCCTACCCAGCCACTGAGCTCCCGGCCGGGGAGACTAGCCCCCAGCCCCTCCCCTGCTGTCCCCCCTCCCCTGCAGCCTCAGCTCACTGCACCGCCGGCGCTCTGGCCCGCTGCTCCTGCTGCTCTGAGCAGTGTGGTAAGGGGGCAGGGAGGGTCTGGATAAGGGACAGGGGCTTCCAGGGGGCAGTCAGGGAGCAGGGGAGTTAGATGGGGGTGGGGTCCTGAGGGGGCGGTTAGGGGCGAGGATGTGGATTGGGGTCGGGACAGAGAGCAGAGGAGTTGGATGGGGGTGGGGTCCTGGGGGGTGGTTAGGGGCAGGGGACCTGGGAGGGGGTGGTCAGGGGACAAGGACCAGGGTGGGTTTGGATGGGTCGGGGCATCTGAGTGGGGCAGTCAGGGGGCGGGAAGTGGGAGAGGGCGGATAGGGGGCAGGGGCCAGGCTGTTTGCGGAGGCACAGCCTTCCCTACCTGGCCCTCCATAAAGTTTCAAAATCCGATGTGGCCCTCGGAAAAGTTTGCCAATCCCGGTATATAGCATTACTTTTTTTCAAACTGCCTCTTTCCATACCCTTTCTTCTCTACTGATCCTAAGGTGTCCTGCTTGCCACCTGGCCTCTGGGGTTCACCCACTTCTCTCTATTGACTTCTCTTGCACCAGCTCTAATTTCTCCCTGTCATCTTCTCCTTCTGGCTCCAGCCTTCAGTGCGTACTGGAGTGCCCTTCATCCAAGCCCCTTGACATCCGTTTTTTCCCAGTTATCCCTTTCTCTGTGATTTTCCCTCCTCTATATTTTGGTTTTGGGTGACCTCATCTGTTTACATATTTTACCTGCTACCTGCATGCTAACCTGACAAACTTTTCCTTCCATCCTTCCCTATCTTCTGTCTGATATAACTCCACTGTCACTGATACATTGTCATAGATGGCCTGGTGCAAGCTCAACTGAATATGGCTAAAGAGAAGTGGCTTTTTTGTCTTCCCATGTTTTCTTCACTACTCTTTCTCTAGTGCTCTGGACACTACAACCATTGTCAGTCACCCTGCTAGTCTTTGCCTTCTTTCTCCCTTCACATCTGAGTACGTTTTGGTGCATCTTCACAACATCTAAACAATCCATTCCTTCCTGCCCTGCCAGCTAAAATAAGTGTGTACACCATAATCATTTCATGCTTTAGTTATTGCAACCTCCTCCTTTCTGGCCTCCATATCAGCCCCTCCAGATTGTACAAATCATAGCTGCTAAAATTATCTTCCTTGCCCTGTCAGCATCATGCCCTCTCTGATCTTTCCACTGGATCATATTTGCTCATCATATCAAGTTTAAACTTTTCACCCTTGCCTTCAAGGTCCTGCACAACTTGGGTTTAACTGAGGTCAGAGTATGGTCTATAATATTATGTATACTCTTTCCAGCACAGACAGAGAAACTATTTTACAAGACCTTCCATACAAATGCAATCTTTGGTTTCATCCAGCAAACATGTGCTTGAAGGAGGGGGAAAAGTTAAAGCATGCTGGATATTGCAAGATTATGTTTGGGAACATTTGTTTGAATTCCAAATCACTGTCCAACTCTCTTTGTCCAACCCTCTAAACTCCTGTCCCATTTGTGAACATTCAGAGTGGGACTGTTCAGTGCTGACCTACCTCTGCTCTGGGAGGGAAGTTAGGTGGATATTGAGTACTTTGGAAAATCCCACCTTAGGTTTTAGTTCAGGTGAATGTAGCAAGAATGATTGCTGTTTGCATAAATACCTGTGTTTGCATGGAAACAAGTATATACACTGATCCCTACTCATCATTAATTAGTCTCCTGTGTAAAAAGTCTTCCAGTTTGCAAAAGATTTGTGACCAGGAAAAAAGGGCTAAATTTGCAATAAATATTTGCAAAGAATAATTCAACCAAGTCTAGGAAAAATTATTGATTTTAAGGAACACATGCTATTTTAATTGATATTTGCGAGTATTCTACTAGAAACTGGTTTTTGTCTTGTTGAAATGTGGACCAATGGCAAAATACAGAGAAATTTCTGGGGTAAATTTTCAATATAAATCGGATACATGGTAGTATCTGTAATTGTTGTTCACTTAAAGATGCATGGTATCACATGAGCTAATTTTCAACTGTACATTTTTCAGTTTGCTGCCTGAAAAACCAATTGCTCAAATACTTAGAGCAGTAGAAGAAGCCACTATCTGTTTAAAAGCCCCTATCTTTTTAATTACAATATTGGGAGATAAGGTTGAAAATCACTGAGATTTTTCTCTTTAGAGTTTCCCGTGTGCTTGTTCCGGCTCCAGCTAAAGTCTCACCTATTGAGCAGAGCTGCAGAACTGAGCAAACTTTACCCTTCTACCTGCAAGGGTTTACTGGGGGATCTACACCAATGGCAAGGTAACATTTCACCTGCTCGCTTCTCTCTCAAGGCTCCCTCTGGTGATGCCCAGCAAATATGGAGCAAGGAGGAGGCAAAGCAGCTAGTTACCTTAGGGCTTTGTAATCAAGAGAGTGAAAGGTGAGAGGGCTCCAAAGGGCACAGGCTGGAGGAAGTATCAAGGGTTCTCCTTTGAGTCCCTGTTGCTCCCCCGTTCTGTCCTACCGGTTTCCTTTGAGGACCTGGTCCTCTACTGGGACTTGCAGGCCACTGGCCTGCCAGTTTGGAACAGACTTTCTATGCCTGGAGAAGCTGTGTGCATAGAAACCAGCTTATCCATCTTTGAACCCTGTCAAGGGAAAGACCACTCTAGTGTTATGTACGTTATGGTGTTTGCATGCAGATGGGGCAGGTATTCTATTAGCTTTGGGCAGTATCGCCACACCCAGGAGGAGTTAAAACTCAGGAGTCAGCACTCCAAAGTCATGAGACTGAAAAACAAAATAGGGATTTGGGTAGTTTTTACACCTCCCCTTCCTGGCGTCGGTGTGTGTGGGAGAGAGACAGACACAATTACAGGTTGAAATCGCATTCAGCATGCACACAAATGTGATTGTGCTCTCCAATTCCCTCCCATTGTCCAATCCTCCCAATTTGCAGCCCCTGCTCCCTTCCCCAGCATCTCCTGGCTGCCACCAGGCCTCCGTTCCCTGCTCCATCAACACCCAGGCTGGCTCCAGCAGCCTCTCACTTCCCAGCTCCCACCTCCCTGCAGGCTCCACACCTTTCCCCCTGGATTCCTACTGCCATTAGCCCACGGTGGGGTGGAGTGGGGGGTTAGGCTGAGATCACAGCAGGGTTGCTTGTTCCCCCACAGAGCACACAGGGATGCCCTGATATTGGAGGCAGAGGCTATGGCTGCCTGAAGCATAAGCCACCTCCAGCAGCCAAAAGGGGGAAGTGACTAGCAGAATTCCTGAGGTTACTGTTTTATCACCAGAGCCTCGAGGGGCAACCCGACGCTGTGACCGGGCAAGTTCTGGCAAAGCAGTTAGGGTCCTAGCATTCCAGTAAAGTGCGTCTGTGTGAAATATGGGCTCCAGCACGTGGGTGGGTGGCACCTGAGTGGCTGTCTTGATAAAAGTCAGGGCAGGATGGCTCCCCAGCCTTAGAAATGATTTTGGTGAATGGAATAACCTGGGCTTTCTCAGGTGCCCAGAGGAAATCCAAGTGCATGAATGTTCTCCCGCCCTTAAATTATTTCCAAGGCTGCTGTGTTGCATGGTCTGTAAAATTCTTAAGCAAACTTCAAAGGATCAACCTTGGATTTGCATGAGTTGGCAGTAGATGCAAATTCAGCGCTGCCAGCCTGCATCAGAAGAAAGTTAATGGAAGCCTTGCCTTCCTGGACCTTCCAGTCTTTCTGGTTCTGTTCTATTGGTTTTACAAAGTGGAGGAGGGCACTAGCCTGAAAGAGACTCAAGCATGCAATATTTTGCTACAGTGGATGCAGTCTAAAAATTTTATGTTTGCCCTTCTGAAGTGCAATTGCTTTGGAAGTCACGAAGGGATTTTGGGCTTATGTCTGCTGTTGAAATAGTGCCTTTAAAATATTTCTCCATATTTGAAATGTAATGACTGCATTTAAATGTGGTTTACAGGAAGAAAGTTTTACAGTAGGTGTGAAAGCTGGTTTCATATGAGTTGCTTTACATTAAGCTATTTATATTTTTCTGTAATTGGAATGCTTAGATGCATCCTACTGGCTGTATATTATAATCATCAGATGCTGATAACATTTTCCCCACTGACCATCACACAGAACTATAATGATCATGTTTTGGCTGCCTGTGCGTGTTCATAACTACTCGGGAATTAAGGCTATTTTTTTAAATTGGTGACAAGGAGTTATTCAGCTCGAATTGAACAAGAATGTTTTGCAACCTGTCAGCTTTTTTTATTGCAGTAATCTCATTACATTGTTCATAAACAGATCAGCTGCTGGGCAGCCCTATAATCCCTCAGCTGAAATAATTTGAAGGTGTGTAAGTAAAGTGACAGGACTCTGAAGTGTGGGAACCCTTGTGATAAACAGCTCTGGGTCAGAGCTCCATTTTGTCAGAAATTGCTTAATTCAGGCTCATTGTTGCCAACTTGTATGATTTTATTGAGGCTTGTGATTTAGTGTGTGTCTTCTATCCCCAGCTCCTGTAGTCATGGGAGTACATGACAATTTTATGTTTCACTTAAAATAAATGTCTCCAACCCTCAAGACAGCAGAAAAAAATCTTGAAACTTAAGAGTTGACACAGCAGAAGGCATATAAAATGAAACATGACCAATGTGTGCTTTTAAAAACCCGTTTTAAAGAGAGATGAACATGATAGCTGATGTGATTGCAGAGCCATTGGCCATTAACTTTGAAAACGGTTGGTGATTGGGGGAGGTTCCAGATGGTTGGAAAAAGGCAAATATGGTGCCCATCTTTAAAAAAGGGAAGAAGGAGAATCCAGAAAACTAGCCTTGGTTTTATGCATCTGTTCATGTCAGTTCTAAATTCATACTTATTAGAACACACTCCATCATATTGACCCCCGAGTAGCTGGCCAGCCAGAGGGGCGTTCCCCAGTGCGGCCATCTCGGCACCGACCCCCGAGTAGCTGGCCAGCCAGAGGGGCGTTCCCCAGTGCGGCCATCTCGGCACCGACCCCCGAGTAGCTGGCCAGCCAGTGGGGCGTTCCCCAGTGGGGCCATCTCGGCACCGACCCCCGAGTAGCTGGCCAGCCAGAGGGGCGTTCCCCAGTGCGCCCATCTCGGCACCGACCCCCGAGTAGCTGGCCAGCCAGAGGGGCGTTCCCCAGTGCGCCCATCTCGGCACCGACCCCCGAGTAGCTGGCCAGCCAGTGGGGCGTTCCCCAGTGCGCCCATCTCGGCACCGACCCCCGAGTAGCTGGCCAGCCAGTGGGGCGTTCCCCAGTGCGCCCATCTCGGCACCGACCCCCGAGTAGCTGGCCAGCCAGTGGGGCGTTCCCCAGTGCGCCCATCTCGGCACCGACCCCCGAGTAGCTGGCCAGCCAGAGGGACTCCCCAGAGCGGCCACCTCGGTAGGACAATACCAGCAGAGGAACCTCCTGCTGTGAGCTCAGCTGCCGCATGGTTGGGCACTGAAGCTCTGGAAGCTGAAACCTGAGAAGGGGCTTCCTGCTGTGAGCTCTGCCCTGCTCTGGGCTCTGCTCTGGGCAGGGACGAGGGGCTTCTGTGGGCTCTGTGCTGCTCTGAGCTCTACTCTGGGCAACTACTGCACGGAGAGGGGACAGTTACCGTACCATCTCTAAAAGAGCGGCATAGAGAAAACCCTTTGGTACCAGCTGCAACAAAACTCCCATCTAGGAAGTGTTCTGCACCTTCCCAACCACTGATACAGACTACAGACATTCCTCTGGGGTTCCGGATGAGCCCAGGGTAACACAGGTGCTCTGATACTCTGCAGACCTGTGCTCTCAGTACCCAGGGAGAGACAATTACCATACCATACCTCTAAAAAAGTGGCATCAACAAACTTTTTGTAGTGGGCAAAGCTCTCATTTAGGGAGTGCTCTGCCCAACTATTGGTACTGACAGTGTACCACAGACCCTCCTCTGTGGTACCAAATTGAACCCATGGTACTGCATGAGCTCTGGTACTCTGGAGACCTGATGATTGGGGAAGAACCACAATCCCCGTTACTTGGTACCAGGACCCCGGTATCAAGCACATCCCGGCACCCAGAATCGCTCTTAGCCCTGGGCTGTATACTGCAAATACCCCAGTCAGTGGCACCCTTACCCACTGACGAATCTGACACTGGTCAGGAGGAGATCATTCCCTGGCCTCTCAGGGTGGCCCACCACCACACTACAAGGGTCACCCCCAATTCTATCACACCAACCACCCATGCCTACCTTCCTGCCTCTCCCTCCCAAGGCCATATTGTAACTCTTCTGGTATATACACACACGGTGCGAATGTCTCTCAGGGAGAGTCCACCAGATGGTTTGCTACAGCCTGGCACCTGAGCCAGGGCAGGAGAACACCTGAGCTAGGACAGGAGAAAGCTTTTTCAGAACAGGAAAGAAGGGCGGGGGCGGGGGGGGGGAGGGGCGGCGAAAAACCTGAAGAGGAAGCTACCTCTTCAGCACACTTCTCCTCATCTCTCCCAGATGAGACTGTGCTGCCCACCCTTCATCACTAGGTTAAGATTTAAGAACTTTCTGGATCTTACCGAGAGGGTGGCAGATGAGCTGCAGATTCCCTTACAGGAGGTGGCAGATACACATCACAAGTTGGTGGAAATTCTGCACACTACCTTCTCATCTAGAACTGTCCTCCCAATTAATGAGCTGATTCTAGATCCTACCAAAATCATCTGGCAGAGCCAGCCTCCATCGCACCAACCAGCAACAGAGTGTAAAAAAAACAACCCTACATCTCTACCCAAAGAGGCAGACTTCGTTTTCAACATCTGCAACCCAATTACATCATAGTGGATGTGGTTAATGCATGAAGCAAGCAACATAATGCCAAGTCAACTCCATATGATCAGGCTTCGCAAGATGGCGTATTCATCAACAACATTACTGTTTAGAGTAATAAATTACCAAACTGTCATGGCCAAAACAATTTTGTTAATCTTGGGAAATTCAGGATGTTTCTGAAACATTACTGGAAACACAAAAAGAACAGATTCAGACTATTCTTAGAGAAGATCAGTTAGTAGTCAGAACGGTCCTAGAGACACCACTGGATGTAGCTGTTACAGCTGCCCACCCAGTCTCTATGACAGTGGTACTGAGGTGGGCTGTGGGTTTTTGTTTGTTTTTTGTTTGCTATACCTCTCTAGATTGTCCAAAAAGGTACAGACTTCCAATTTGAGGGCCAAACTCTTTGCGGAGAAGACAGATTTTCTCTCAACATACTGAAGGATTCTCGGACCACACTACACTCCTTAGGAATCTACACTGTGGAACAGAAGAGAAGATATACCTCTCAACCACACCACAGATCACAATCTTCTCAATACTCACCATCTCTGTGCTGTTATGAGCCACAGTGTAAGAGGCCCAGGGCTCAAAAGTGAAAACAGTCTGCACTCCAGTCTATGACCTCTCTAACTGCCTCTTATAAGCCCTTTGATGAGCTGGTCGGGGGCCTGAACAATGATACCTTACAGCATCAGCTGCCATCTGTACACCTGTCACGCCACTCAGAAGTCACCTTACCTTACTTCACAGCAGTTAGGACCAGCTCTAGAGCAAAGAGATTGATTTCTAGCCCTGAACCTACAGGGTGCCTATTTCCATATCTCAATACAACCATCATACAGGAGATTTCCGACTGCTTACCTTTGGGGCAGGATCATTATAGGTACAGACTGCTCCACACAGGGTATTCTCCAAGGTTCACTTCATTGTAGAGGCATACTAACCCCGGTACAGTGACTGGACTTTATCAGCACCAACCTGATGCAGTACAAGTAAGAGCATTCCTTTCGCTACCCACATTCACCGCCCTGGGACTTGTCTCCCTAATACCTTGGGGAGCTCACCTACACAACCACAAGGTTCAAGACAAATGACCTTCCACATCACTCTTTTGAGGCTAAGGGCTGTCAGGAGAGCCTGTGCACAAACTCTGCCTTTCATCAAAAACAACACACAAAGGTTATGATGGACTTAATGTGACCTGTATGTTTTGTATAAACTGCCAAGGAGCTGCCAGATCTCCCTCCCTCTGCAAGACAGCATTCAAACTTTGGAATTGATACACTCATCACAATGTGCTCATCTCAGCTATCTGTCTACAAGGGATACAGAATGGGACAACCAACAGTCTCAGTTGGAATTTTCTCATGACAATGAGTGTATACTGAATTCAGAGGTGCTTCAAGATATAGCCACCCTTTGGGGAACCCAGCCTATGGATCTCTCCGCTACTTATTGGAACAAGAAATGTCCTTGATACTGCTCCAGAGCCGGCTTGGGGAAACATTCACTGGCAGTCGCCCTCATCTTCCCAGCGGACAGGGCCCATTTGTACGTCTTTTCCCAGTTTCCTACCCTATCCAAAATTCAACGAAACAAAGTGACAGTTATTGTGATTGCCCCTATTGACTATGACAAGTCTGGCTCCCTTACCTGACGCAGATGGCAATATGCCCTCCTGTTCCTCTGACGTCAGCCCATATCTCACCCGATCTTTCAAAACAATGGGCTGACCCTTCACCCCAACCCATGGGTCCTCTGCCTCCAGGCTTGGATCTTTCTTTGTTCCAAAGCTTAGAAGCAGAATGCTCTGACAAACTGATACACATGTTGCAACACAGCCACAAGTTGACCACTCCACATACCTATCTACAAAATGGAAGCGAGTCCAAGTTTGTACCATTCCAAACAGACAGACCCAACCTCATCTTTCTTCCCTCTGATTTTGCGCTACATTTTAAACTCTCACTCAGTTCCCTTAAGGTAAATCTCATGGCAAAAATGGCTTCCCACTGGGAGTTTGCTCAACCACTAATGTGTATATTCTTTAAGGGCATTGGGACTCTCTTCCCCCATGTAACACCACCCACTCCAGCCTGGGACTTTAATCTAGTTCTCAGGGCTTGGACTAGACCTCCCTCTGAGTCCACAGCAACTTGTTCTCTCTTACACCTGTCCATGATGACGGCATTTCTAATTGCCATCACCTCAGCTAGGCACATAGGAGAAATAGTGGCCCTGATGGCACACCCATCATTCACGGCCTTACTTTTTTTTTTTTTTAAACAAACTCTAAGGCCATATCCCAAGTTTCTCCCTAATTTTTTTGCACTTTTCCATATGAATCAACAGATCCATCTCCTTGTTTTTTCCCAAAACCACATTGTGACAACTGGGAGACAACTGTGCGTATGCTAGATATTAGGACATTAGCATTCTACTTGAACAGGACTAAGGCCTTCAGGAAATCCCCTAAACTCTTCCTTTCATCCACAGAAAGATCCAAAAGCTCTGTGATATCTCCTCAAAGACTATCCAAATGGATCTCTAGTTATGTTAATCACTTAGCAAGGCCGCAACTTGCTTCCGTCCATACGCACTCCATGAGATCAGTTCCTACCTCAATCTCCCCAATCTATAGAGCAATGATTGGGGCCTCTGTCCATACTTCCACAGAACATTATGCGATCACTGAAGATTTGGTTGCTGACACCGTCTTCGGCTCCACAGTACTCTCTGTAGTAAAAGACTCCGCTCCGAGTCTCAGCCTCCAGTGGTGGGTACTGCTCCGGAGTCACCTAAAGTGGAGCACCCATAGGGACACTACTCGAAGAAGAAGAGGAAGTTACTCACCTTGTGCAGTAACGATGGTTCTTCAAGATGTGTCCCCCTATGGGTGCTCCACAACCTGCCCTCCTCCCCTCTACTTCGGAGTTCTCTATAGGGCTCTGTGGTAGAGAAGGAAGTGAGGGGGGTTCGCCCATGCAGTGCTAAATAGTCTTGAGGCAGACCATGAGGGAGGGAGAGCATATGCGCAGGCTCAACGGGACACTGCTACCAAAAATCTCCAATTAGAGGTTCAGGGGCACACAGTCACCTAAAGTGGAGCACCCATAGGGACACACATCTCAAAGAACCATCGTTACTGCACAAGGTAAGTAATTTCCTCTTATGTAGATCAGAGGTAAATTTGGATTTAAATTAATGGGTGTACTGCATAATTGCTTTCAGCTACTTTAAAATACCATTCTCTGTGCAGCCTGGAGTAATCATCACTTACTTGGCAAAGATCAAAGTAGCCTGTGATTTCACTCACAAAAGCAGAAGAAATGCAGGGATGTTTAAAATGTTTGTAATAGCCCCACCTGGCAGATCTGGGATGCAGAGCAACTTTGTTTTGACTCAAAATCCATCGAACGTGATATCTCATCCAACCATATGAGACTTCCAGTGTGAACGGTAAAGTACAATTGCAGGGCTGAAATTAACAACAAAGCCATAATGCCTTTGAAATATCTGAAAATTCAACAGGCACTTCATCATAAAAGTGCCAGAGTTGGAAACGGACAGCTTGCCAGCGGGAGGAAAAGGTGCATGAGAAAGTGAAAAGTAAGGGATTCTGAGTGAAGGTTTGGATCAATATATTTGATAGTGCATCTAATTCTAGTGTTGTTCCATCTTCATGTTGATCTAGTGATTCAGCCCAGAACTGTGATTCTTCACACTTCAGTGCATCATGAGGCTTGCTTATCAGAGCGCTGTAGAAGAAACCCAGCTCCTCCAGAGCTTAAGCTCATTGTGCCAGGAGAACTGGTCTAACTAAAAAATCCAAAATGGATTAAAGTTGGTCATACATTTATTGGTAATACCTGGTATAAGAAGAAGGCCAAGAGGAGGTGGATATGGATTGTGCCCAACGCGAAGAACAAGAATGAGATTGACTATGTTCTGATCAATTAGCAGCACATTGTACAAGACCTCTCAGTAGTACCATCATTGAACACTAGGAGTGACCATCGCTTGCTCAGAGTAGGCTCAACTTCAATAAAAAGGTAGAGAAGAAAGCACTACAGACAGCAAATCAGAAACAGTGGCCAAAAATATTTGATGAGACAATCTTGAAAGCAGACATTTCCAAGGAAGACTGGAGTCTTATAGATAACTGCGATGAGGATTATAAAAACTTCATGATAAATTGAAGCAATGCGTGAAATTAACCAAGAAAGAGAGACCAAAAAGAGTGAAGGGAAGAATCTTGGAGGAAATGTGGAAATTTCTAGAGAAGCGGAGGAATATGAAGCAAAATGATGGTGACAAACTTGAGTACTCTTTCCTCTGCAAGTTGATAAGAAGAAGACTAAAGGAGGAATTCAAGAAGTACATAAGAACATAAGAATAGCCATACTGGGTCAGACCAAAGGTCCATCCAGCCCAGTACCCTGTCTACCCACAGTGGCCAATACCAGGTGCCCCAGAGGGAGTGAACCTAACAGGTAATGATCAAGTGATCTCTCTCCTGCCATCCATCTACACCCTCTGACAAACAGAGGCTAGAGACACCATTCCTTCCCCATCCTGGTTAATAGCCATTAATAGACTATTTTAACCTTCATGAATTTATGCAGTTCTCTTTTAAACCCTGTTATAGTCATAGATTCATAGTTATTTAGGTCAGAAGGGACCATTATGATCATCTAGTCTGACCTCCTGCACAATGCAGGCCACAGAACTTCACCCACCACTCCTACAAAAAAAAAAAAAAACCCTCACACCTATATCTGTGCTATTGAAGTCCTCAAATCGTAGTTTAAAGACTTCAAGGAGCAGAGAATCCTCCAGCAAGTGACCCGTGCCCCATGCTACAGAGGAAGTCGAAAAACCTCCAGGGCCTTCCAATCTGTTCTGGAGGAAAATTCCTTCCTGACCCCAAATATGGCGATCAGCTAAACCCTGAGCATATGGGCAAGATTCATCAGCCAGATACTACAGAAAATTCTTTCCTGGGTTACTCAGATCTTACCCCATCTAATAACCCTCACAGGCCATTGGGCCTATTTACCATGAATATTTAATTACCAAAACCATGTTAACCCATCATACCATCTCCTCCATAAACTTATCGAGTTTAATCTTAAAGCCAGATAGATCTTTTGCCCCCACTGCTTCCCTTGGAAGGCTATTCCAAAACTTCACTCCTCTGATGGTTAGAAACCTTCATCTAATTTCTAATCTAAATTTCCTAGTGGCCAGTTTATATCCATTTGTTCTTGTGTCCATATTGGTACTGACTTTAAATAATTCCTCTCCCTCTCCGGTATTTATACCTCTGATATATTTATAGAGAGCAATCATATCTCCCCTCAACCTTCTTTTAGTTAGGCTAAACAAGCCAAGCTCCCTAAGTCTCCTTTCATAAGACAAGTTTTCCATTCCTCCGATCATCCTAGTAGCCCTTCTCTGTACCTGTTCCAGTTTGAATTCATCCTTCTTTAACATGGGAGACCAGAACTGCACACAGTATTCCAGGTGAGGTCTCACCAGTGCCTTGTATAACGGTACTAAAACCTCCTTATCCCTACTGGAAATACCTCTCCTGATGCATCCCAAGACCACATTAGCTTTTTTCACAGTCATATCACATTGGCGGCTCATAGCCATCCTATGATCAACCAATACTCCAAGGTCCTTTTCCTCCTCCGTTACTTCTAATTGATGCGTCCCTAGCTTATAACTAAAATTCTTGTTATTAATTCCTAAATGCATGACCTTACACTTCTCACTATTAAATTTCATCCTATTACTATTACTCCAGTTTACAAGGTCACCCAGATCCTCCTGTAGGGTATCCCTGTCCTTCTCTAAATTAACAATACCTCCCAGCTTTATATCATCCGCAAACTTTATCAGCACACTCCCACTTTTTGTGCCCAGGTCAGTAATAAAAAAATTAAATAAGATTGGTCCCAAAACTGATCCTTGAGGAACTCCACTGGTAACCTCCCTCCAGCTTGACAGTTCACCTTTCAGTAGGACCCGTTGTAGTCTCCCCTTTAACCAATTCCCTATCCACCTTTCAATTTTCCTATTGATGCCCATCTTATCCAATTTAACTAATAATTCCCCATGTGGCACAGTATCAAATGCCTTACTAAAATCTAGGTAAATTAGATCCACTGCTTTAGTCCTCCTCAGGCAAGGCGTTCCACAGGTTGACTGTGCGCTGAGTGAAGAAGAACTTTCTTTTATTTGTTTTAAACCTGCTGACCATGACTTTCATTTTATGGCCCCTAGTTCTTATATTATGGGAAAAAGTAAATAACTTTCCCTTATTCACTTTCTCCACACCACTCAAGATTTTATATATCTCTATCATATCCCCACTTAGTCTCCTCTTTTCCAAGCTGAAAATTCCTAGCCTCTTTAATCTCTCCTCATAGGGACCCATTCCAAACCCCTAATCATTTTAGTTTCCCTTTTCTGAACCTTTTCTAATGCCAGTATATCTTTTTTGAGATGAGGGGACTACATCTTACGCAGTATTCAAGATGTGGGCGTACCATGCATTTATATCAGGGCAATAAAATATTCTCCATCTTATTCTCTATCCCTTTCTTAATGATTCCTAACATCCCCTTTGCTTTTTTGACTGCCGCTGCACACTGTGTGGACGTCTTCGGAGAACTAGCCACGATGACTTCAAGATCTTTCTCCTGATTAGTTGTAGCTAAATTAGCCCCCATCATATTGTATTGTATGTATAGTTGGGGTTATTTTTTCCAACGTGCATTACTTTACACTTATCCACATTACATTTCATTTGCCATTTTGTTGCCCAATCTCTTAGGTTTGTGAGATCTTTTTGAAGTTCTTCACACTCTGCTTTGGTCTTAACTATCTTGAGCAGTTCAGTGTCATCTGCAAACTTTGCGACCTCACTGTTTACCCCTTTCTCCAGATCATTTATGAATAAGTTGAATAGGATTGGTCCTAGGACTGACCCTTGGGGAACACCACTAGTTACCCCTCTCCATTCTGAAAATTTACCATTTATTCCTACCCTTTGTTCCCTGTCTTTTAACCAGTTCTCGATCCATGAAAGGATCTTCCCTCTTATCCCATGACCACTTAATTTCTGTAAGAGCCTTTGGTGAGGGATCTAATACACTATGTCCACTGGATTCCCCTTGTCCACATGTTTGCTGACCCCCTAAAAGAACTCTAATAGATTAGTAAGACACAGGGCTGGTGCAACCACTAGGTGAACTAGGCGGTTGCCTAGGGCACCAAGTGGTTGGGGGCGGTGGTGGAACGGAGGTGAGCTGGAGCTGGGGGGGCATGGGGAGGGCCGCCTGCAGCAAGTAAGGGGGGGGGGAGGCGGCGGCGGCGCACAGGGGAACCGATCCCCACCCCAGCTCACCTCTGCTCCACCTCCTCCCCTGAGCACTGCCCCGCTCTGCTTCTCTCCTTCCCAGGCTTGTGCGCCAAACAGCTGATTGGTGTCACAAGCCTGGGAGGTGGGAGAAGCTGCAGCGTGCTTGGGAGCAGAGGTGAGCAGAGGCGGAGCAGAGGTGAGCTGGGGTGGGGAGCTACCACACGCTGCTCCTGGGGCCGAGGGGAGGGAGGGGGTGGTGGGGAGCTGCCGCGGGGGGGGGCTCCCTGGGCCGAGGGGGGGTCGTGGCGGAGAGGAGCTGCTGCAGGAGGGGGAACTTCAGGGTGGAGGGGGGCGGTGGGTAGCTGCCGCAGGGTTCCTGGGGGTGGCGGGTGCAAGGTGGAAGTTTCGTCTAGGGCGTGAAACGTCCTTGCACTGGGCCTGGTAAGACATGATCTCCCTTTACAGAAACCATGTTGACTTTTGCACAACAATTTGTTGTTCTATGTGTCTGACAATTTTATTCTTTACTATTGTCTCAACTAATTTGCCCGGTACTGACGTTAGACTTATGGTCTGTAATTGCCAGGATCACCTCTAGAGCCCTTCTTAAATATTGGTGTTACATTAGCTATCTTCTAGTCATTGAGTACAGTAGCTGATTTAAAGGACAGGTTATAAACCATAGTTAATAGTTCCGCAGTTTCACATTTGAGTTCTTTCAGAACTCTTGGGTGAATGCCATCTGGTCCCAGTGACTTGTTACTTTTAAGTTTCTCAATTAATTCCAAAACCACCTCTAGTGACACTTTGAACTGTGACAATTTCTCAGATTTGTCACCTACAAAAGACGGCTTAGGTTTGGGAATCTCCCTAACATCCTCAGGCGTGAAGACTGAAGCAAAGAATTAATTTAATTTCTCTGCAATGACTTTATTGTCTTTAAATGCTCCTTTTGTATCTCGATCGTCCAGGAGCCCCTGCTTCTGATGTACTTAAAAACATTTTTTATTACCTTTTGAGTTTTTGGCTAGCTGTGCTTCAAACTCCTTTTTGGCTTTTCTTATTTCATTTTTACATTTAATTTGGCAGTGTTTATGCTACCCAAATGAAAGGCTCTTAAAGATAGCAGAAGCCTCAAAAAATGCAAAAGGGAATTGACATTGTACATGTCTACAATAATGGCGCTGAAGAACAGGGATGGAAAACCAGTAATTGACAGAACAGAGATGGTCTGCAAAGATTTCTACACTGAACTGTTTGTGTCTCAGATAAATGTCCCAGTACCAGCACTTCAACAGACCAACGAGCATGTGCTCCCAGTCCTTGTCAGTGAAGTTCGACATACAGTTCACCAAATGAAGGAAGAAAAAGCCCCAGATAAAGATGGACTGACAATCAAAATAAGAGCTGGAGGATCTCTGGGAAACCCTTGCTCAGAGGTTTAGCCATTACTTGGAAATGCAGAAGATACCATCTAGCTGGAAGGAGTCCAACACCATTTCACTATACAAGAAGGGCAATTGTGAAGATCTAAAGAACCATCATCCAATATGCCTGCTTTCACATGTCCATAAGCTGTTCACCAAAATAATAACAAAACGACTCTCGGAGAGTCTGGACGAGCAGCAGCCGAGAGAGTAGGCAGGCTTTCGAAGGAATTTCATCACAATTGACCATATTTTCACTATATACCAGCTATTGGAATGCTCAAGGGAATACCAATTCCCTTTATGTATTGCCTTCATCGACTATGAAAAAGCGTTTGACTGCGTAGAGATCATTGCAGTGTTGAAAGTTCTTGCAGAGCAGGACATTGACACAAACTCTATATCAAAGGAAGCTAATTCTGACTGCACTGTAGATATAACTATATTTGATACCTCCCTTTGCATCCCAGTTAAGAAAGGTGTAAAACAAAGAGATACGGTTTCACTGAAACTCTTCACAGCCTGCCTTGAAATGGTAATGAGGTGGATGAATTGGAAGGCTGGAATCAACTTCAACAGAGAGCAGTTAAACCATCTCAGATTTGCAGATGATATTGTTGATCACTGAAAATACTATCAAACTACAGAAAATGCTGTGAGAACTCATGTCATAAATATAAAGGGAAGGGTAAACCCCTTTAAAATCTCTCCTGGCCAGAGGAAAAATCCTCTCACCTGTAAAGGGTTAAGAAGCTAAAGGTAACCTCGCTGGCACCTGACCAAAATGACCAATGAGGAGACAAGATACTTTCAAAAGCTGGGAGGAGGGAGAGAAACAAAGGGTCTGTGGCTGTCTGTATGCTGCTTTTGCCGGGGATAGAACAGGAATGGAGTCTTAGAACTTTTAGTAAGTAATCTAGCTAGGTATGTGTTAGATTATGATTTCTTTAAATGGCTGAGAAAAGAACTGTGCTGAATAGAATGACTATTCCTGTCTGTGTGTCTTTTTTGTAACTTAAGGTTTTGCCTAGAGGGATTCTCTATGTTTTGAATCTAATTACCCTGTAAGGTATTTACCATCCTGATTTTACAGAGGTGATTCCTTTATTTCTATTTACTTCTACTTCTATTAAAAGTCTTCTTGTAAGAAAACTGAATGCTTTTTCATTGTTCTAAGATCCAAGGGTTTGGGTCTGTGGTCACCTATGCAAATTGGTGAGGATTTTTACCAAACCTTTCCCAGGAAGTGGGGTGCAAGGGTTGGGAGGATTTTGGGGGGAAAGACGTGTCCAAACTACGTTTCCCAGTAAACCCAGTTAGAGTTTGGTGGTGGCAGTGGATATTCCAAGGACAAAGGATAAAATTAATTTGTACCTTGGGGAAGTTTTAACCTAAGCTGGTAAAAGTAAGCTTAGGAGGTTTTCATGCAGGTCCCCACATCTGTACCCTAGAGTTCAGAGTGGGGGAGGAACCTTGACAACTCAACACAAAAAGCAGCCAAGCTGGACTGAAAATTAATGACTCCAAAACTAAATTTATGCAGTCTGATACCTTGCCAAAAGCCCAAATAACAATCAAGGGAGACACGTTGCTCAACTTTTTCTATTTGGGCTAAGAAATTAACATGCGCCACGATCAGGAAGGTGAACTTTTGCGAAGAAAGAAAGCAGGTTGGTGCGCATTCAATTCGAGGAGGGATGTCCTCCAAGGAAAAATCAACAGGGCAACACACGCCAGCCTCTTCAACTCAACAGTGCTGCCAGCAATGTTGTACAGCAGTGAAACATGGGTGCTGACAAAGACAGAGGAGCAGCAACTGTCTGTCATGAAGAGGGTGATGGAAAGAAGAATTCTGGGAATGTCAATCCATAATCAAGACCCCAATGAAGTGATCAGGCAGCAGAGTGGAGTGCAGGATGGCCTTTTGGAAAGCAAGTACAATAAAATGTGATGGGCTGGGCATATAGCGAGGCTCACTGACGATGGACTGCAGCTGTTGCCGAGTGCTATCCACGGGAACTGAAACGACCACTTGGCCAACCTCCAAAGAGATGGGAAGATTTTATCTTGAAAAGACATGGCCACACATGGAGAAGGAAGGCCAAGATACGAGAAGAATGGAAGATGTGCTGTGATCGGCGCAATCTATAAGAGGGCTGAAGGATGGATCAATCAAGGTGAATAAATTTTACATTTTATTTTCTGTAATAACCCTTCTTCACAAGTGTCTTAATGTGTTCACTTAACAGTAGACATGAGGGATATGTTTTGTTTTGTTTTGTTATTTTTTTTAAATGTAACATCAGATCAGTTGTCTTTATTACAGACCTGAATTCCTTGAGGGAGCAATCCTTAACTCATCACTGAAAGGAAGACAACTAATAACCAGATGTCTCAGTGAAGGAAGTCTCCACACTGTCAAATCAACCAGCTTCCTCCTGTTTATTTAATTAACAAATGAGCAGGACGGCAAGACTGAAAGCATTTATTATTGGTATATATTTATGTTCAGTAATTAATAAATATAGAATTGGACTTCACTGCAAGTCAGTGAACTGCAGAAATGAGCCCTAAGCATGTTGGGGGAGGTCTGTTATTTGCATAAATACTAGTGTGAAATGTTGGATCTTCTTCTAAAGGGGATATTTGACATAGCAAAAATGAAGAGTTATTTTAAAATGTCACTCAAACTATTAGGCTACAGTTTGCCACAGACTTTGTTCTCTGTTTCTATGGGAGACCATGGGTAGCAACAGTGAGGAGAAAAAGTGAAGAGCATTTTATTAACTGCTTCTAATCAAAACATACTTACATCAATCTAATCTCATTTAACACTACGGAAAAGTTCTTGAAAAATGACAGCTTTTCTATAGATTTGTGAACCATCCCATAGAATCTAATAGCAAATCATATCCCTTCTTTAGGAAAGCTTAACTTAAAACAACCATTTGAACAGAATTAAATGCTGTAGGTTTGTAGAGTAATTTCTTTTGAATTCTGTTAATTGAATCTCTATTGGACTTTCCATAAGGGTACAGTTTACATATTGTAATGCACTCTGATAAACCAATGAGCTATTATTACCTAATCCTTTTGTATTCTGCTAGAGGTGTGGTGGACAAATCTTGTTTGGACAACCTCTAAAGCAGAACACTGCACTCGTTTTCTCTAGCCATAATCAGGGTCTACCCGTAAGACCACACATCTCTACAGCATATAATCCACTGAGGTAATACTTTATGCAGCATGCTTCACACAATACTTGTGTAAGCAGGGTCTGAATGAGTTCTCCCCTGACAGCTAGCTGGGAGCAAACTGTATTTATATGAACACACTTACTCTGCATAGGTATCCAGCAGACAGGAGCTGTGTTGCTCAACAGTAATCAACTTTGGCTGGTGTTGGGTTAAAAAACACTGTAGTACTGAATGCAAGGGAAGTGAAATGTTATCTTTATTGCATGAGTAAAGGGGAGCAGAACTGAGCTGAGCCTGTCCTGATTGAGGGGTCAGCCTCATTTGAAAGGAACTTGCTAAGGCAGGTGCGTGAAAGCCAGACCCCTGTGAAAGCAGAGATCAGTGGGGACAGGTGTCCCAGCCAGGAGGTATGGACTCTCCCTAAGGGTCCCCGGTCTGGTTTAACCTGTTCCTCCCCACTGTTCAAAGATAAGCTTCATTAGGAGCCTTTTGTTATTTTAAGTACTCAATAGGAGCTGAAATCACTTGTGGTGGGGCAGTGTTTTTGCCCAGCCTGCTGAGAGCTAAAAATCACTGAGAGGCAGGTGGCATCAGAAGGTGACTGACGGGCAGCTGGTGGGAGTGGCTGGTGAAAGTGGCGAGCACACTTGGCTGGTGGGAGCGGCCAGCAAATGTGGTGAGCAGTCGGCCAGCAGGAGTGGTTGGTGGTGTGGCCAGGTGGCAAGGAACAGCAGCTGTCAGAGTGGCCAGGTGGTGAGGAACAGTGTCTGCTCAGATGGTGGAGCAAGCTAGGTGCATTCTTCCCCCGGTTGGAGGTGAACTCACACAGATGCACCCCTGAACCCTGGGTCCTCACTGACCAAAGACAACCACTGTGAGTGGGTATGGTGAGGGAGCAGGGGGGAGAGGGCACTGAAAAGGAACTTTTGGTTGTAGAACTCAAGAACATGAGGCAGAAGACTTTGCCCTGCGCACTCTGGGGTGGGTGTCCTGCTCACAGTTCTGTTTATGAATCTAGTCCTGTAAATATGAATCCTGCTTGTGGCATTTTCCCTTATTAATGTCATGTGACTTCTCTCCTTTCATTAAAGAGGAATTTACTACTTACATGAACATGCCTATCCCTGACAATGTGAAACTGGATGTGCTGGCTTTTTGGAACAGTCATCAAGACACACTTTCCAACTTCAGCAAAGTGACACAGAGAGCTTTGAGTGTACCCCCTGGATCTATTGACGCAGAGAGCTTATATTCAAAGTGGGACTACCTCCAAGACAGCAAAAGGCTCAATATGAGTGAGAATACTTTGGAGAAAATTATGCAAGCATATGCAAATAAGGATTTCTGGAAAAACTACTAGCTCTGAGAGAGACAAAATACTTTTGTACATTTAAAAAAAAGCTTCCATTATACTGTAGTAAAATGAGTATATTGTGAACGGTTTTTTTTTTCTTTTTTCCCCTGTTTTTTCCAATTTTTTTAATTATCATTTTTAACCAGATTTCAACCTGGTTTTAATACTTGGAAAATAAACACTGAAATATTCCTGGATTTATTTTTTTACAAATAAAAACTGAAAGCATGTTGTGATGTTACACTCCATAGTCTCTATGAAAATATGTTTATGATATGGATACGATAACTGAAATATACTGTATCCAAGATGGCTTGTGTAAGATATCATTGGAAAGGTTATGATTTACTGTATGTAATTATCCAATTTGTATGCCTGTATCATTTCTGTATCTGAAATTAGAAATATTGACCATGTATCTGTATTTCAAATGTGCTACTTTGGGTGTCACCCACAACTAGCCCTTCGGGTACAACAATGAAAAGCCAGTCAGGGCTGATGGCCCATTAGCAAAGACAATGGACTATGAAAGGGCTTAGTCTTCCTGTGGATGCTCCAGACAGCCTGTGAGTAATGGCTGCCATAGCCCTACAGAGACATGGGTCTGAGTCACCTGGTATAGGACCCACCCCTTGGCATGCCAGTGTTCTTCCACTGGGAGATAAAGGGTTCCCACCCTACACAAGAGCTACATAAGGAAGGGGAGTGATGTCATCATGGTTCTCCTCTGCCTCCCCACTTAGAGACACTGAAAAACACCTCGAAGCAAGAACTGAACTGGGGGGAGAAGAGTTGATCCCAGGCTAAAAGGGCGTACAGGCTGAGAGTGGAAATACCTGAAGTTTCAAGCTGCAGGCCAGTGCCGTTGGCTTTCAAGACTCTCTGTAATCTGACTGTGACAATATCCAGAGTGAGAAATTACTATTTGTAGCCAATTTCTTTAGTGAATCAAGCTTAGTTTGCGCGTTTTGTTTTATTTGCTTAGTAATCTGCTTTGTTCTGTATCACTTTAATCCTTTAAAATCTGCTTTTTATAGTTAATAAATTTGTTTGGGTTATTATTAAACTCAGTTTGTGCAATTTCTAATGGAGGCCCCCAACAAGTTGTGCATATCCTCCTCCTCACTGAGGGAGGGGGCAAATTTATGAGCTTACATTGTATAGATTTCTGTACAGTGCAAGAAAGTATTATTTTGGGTTTATTCCCCAAAAGGGGTGTACACATGAGTGCTGGGTGAATCCTCTAACACGGAGCTGACTTCAGTCTGTGTCTGTAGCTGGGTGTGGCCGTGCCTGTGTGTGCTCTAGAAGAGGCTTAAGAGCCTGGCTCAGCGAGACAGGTTAAAGGTGGCAGAACAGGTGGGCTCTGTGATATCTCAGCACACCAGGTGGCATCTTGAAGGGAGGCAACCTGTCACATGTGGAACACTACTGATCCTACAGTCAGATCTACACAGTCAACCCTTGTACCCAGATGGGGCCCCATATCTATTCAAGGGACACTATCAGTTCTAGTTTGGCCCAAATTTAGGCCTCAAGTTGATCTAAATTGCAGGAGCAGGGCTTACATTTGTGGCTAAACCACACTTGACAGTATTTCTTCAACAGATCTAGATGACAAGTTTTTAATGTTTGCAGCTTGAAAAGGGCTAGTAAGAATGTTTCACATTATGAGAGCTGAATTCACAGTTTAACCGCAGAAAGGAGTGAGGGTCACACATATTGGAGAGAATGTTCTTTCCCAGACTCTTATATAATTGGACCAGAAGAAACCACTTGGCCCATTCTGATCCCTTACATTTTTATAGGCTTGCTCACTATATGATTTCCTATGAAGTCTATCTCACCTGTTCATGAACATCTGCAGTAATCCTGAGTTTGCTAACTGTACTTTGGTAGTCTAGCCTATTGCTCCCCTGCCCAATTACTCTTAAGAACTTGTTCATAATTTCTAGCCTAAAATTTTCCTTCTTTAGCTCCTTGTTCTGTCGTCTTCCCATGGTTGGAAATTTTCTCTCAAAATGATTTTTTAACAGAAAACAGCTTCCATGAAATCAAAATTTTCCAAAGGGCTTCAGTTTTCTGTCAGGAAAACCTAAAATTAAATATTTTTGGTTTGGGTTGATTTAACCCAAAGTGAAGCATTTAGATTTGTCAGTTCAACATTAAATTGCATCTGTCTAAACTGCTGCAGTACCTTATGCCCATCATTTCCTCTGTGGGCTGGGTTCTTCACTGACCACATCTCCCATGAGATTGCCCCACCATCTCCCCTATGACTGATCCATGTGGAGCATCATGGGAGTCATGTGACTACAGGTGCATCTTGGGAGATGGAGTCCACCCTGGGAGTCCAGGACAAGAGGTACCTGAATTACAACTCCCATGAGGCACTGCAGCATCAAAGGCAGGCACAGTTTACTGTAGAACTAACTGGAAACAAAACATTTATATGTTTCTGGATCAAAAACTTTTCTGAATTTTTAATCCCATGAAAAAATCCCTGATATTTCAACTTTTCAACCTGATTTGGGACAAACTATTTTTAAAAATCAGATTTTCCTGTAAGACAGAAATTCCAATTTTCTCACAGTTCTAGCAAAGAATACATCTGCGATAACTTAGAGGCATAATTTAGAACAGAAAATATCTGTAGTAACAACTGGTAAATGTTAACTGTATAATGCCTTCTGCTAGGTGGAGCCAGCAGCGACCAGGGCCAGGTTCAATTTCTAGGGCTCCTTTTCAACAATACAACACAGACCTGGCTCAAGCCCCCATCCAGTAACCTGGGAAAATTACACACCACCCCAGGGTGCCTCTGAAAGGCAATACTTCTCCACTCACAGAACAAAGTCTGAGTGTAGATAAGAAACTTTTAATGGAAATCTGGTCCTGTAAATATTACAGTAATGCACAACTGTTTTTGTCAGTAAATTCAGAAACTGATGGTATATATCTGGGGGTTGGCAAATGCCTGTTAAATGGCTTCATTATCACTTGACAGGTTTCAGAGTAGCAGCCCTGTTAGTCTGTATCTGCAAAAAGAAAAGGAGTACTTGTGGCACCTTAGAGACTAACAAATTTATTTGAGCATAAGCTTTCATGAGCTACAGCTCACTTCATCGGATGCATTCAGTGGAAAATACAGTGGGGAGATTTATATACACAGAGAACATGAAACAATGGGTGTTACCATACACCCTGTAAGGAGAGTGATCAGGTAAGGTGAGCTTTTACGAGCAGGAGAGCGGGATATGGTGGGGGGACACCTTTTGTAGTGATGGCTCTTTAACAGGACAGCCCTGAATGGTAAGGACTGTGCAGGGGGCAGATGATGGGGTGGCAGGGGCCAAAGAGAAGGAATTTAATTCCAGAAGGTGCCTTCTAAGTGGAGGCCCCAAGTCCACTGTCCTTCCTCCACCCAGGCCACCCTCAGAAGCACAGAAAACTTCAGTCCAAGTCCAAACTCAGAGATGTCTTCTGTAACTAAATTGTGTGAGCCTAAAGTTTTTGGTATGGAGCTTGAAGATTGATTGGGAAGATAGGTGTTGCCCTCTCTGGGCCCTGTGCCTTCCAGTTCATTGCCTTCCCAACCTATCCATGCTGTCACCTGAACCAATTTCGTCCACACACTCAACTCTAATTTTGCCTTCTGTTGGTTGGTTCAGTACTTTTGAGTATATATGCTTCATAGCATATGTTTTAAAAGTAGCAGGGTCTAAGTATCCATTTAGGACCCTGTTCAGCAAAGCTCTTATGCACTTGCTTATCGTTAAACATGGCTACGGCTACATTTTAGTCACGGGTATTTTTAGTAAATGTCATGGGCAGGTCACGGGCTATAAACAAAAATTCACGGGCCTGTGACCTCTCCATGACTTTTACTGAAAATACCCGCTCTGACTAAAACTTGGGTGGGGCCATAGGTGCTGACTCCGTGGGTGCTCCGGGGCTGGAGCACCCAAGGGGAAAAATTAGCTGGTGCTCCGCACCCATAGGCAGCCAAGCTCCCCCCTCCTCACCTTCTCCCCCGCAGCGCACCATGTCCCCACTCCTCTCCCTCCCCCCCTCCCGCTGCCTAACAGCTGTTTGGTGGCACTTAGGACTTTCCAGGAGGGAGGGGGAGGAGTGGGGTGGTGGCGCACTCAGGGGAGCAGGCAGAGAAGAGGCAGGGCAGGGGGTGGGGATTTTGGGGAAGGGGTGGAATGGGGGTGGGGTGAGGACTGTGCAGGGGCGGGAAGCGGCAGGGCAGGGGCAAGGCCGGGGCGAGGGGGGGTCAAGCACCCACTGGGCAGAGGGGAAGTCAGCCCCTATGGGTGGGGGGCTGTGGGTGTTCTGGGGTGGGGGTGGTTCAGAGGTGCAGTCCGAGGGCTCTGAAGGTGCTGGGAGAGGTGGCTTGGGACCCCTGCTGGTGCTGCGGGGTGGGGGAGGTTGGCAGGGCTTCCTACCCGGCTTCATGTCCCTGCAGCTCCTAGGTGGCAGAGGCAGGGGCTCGGCTGCTCCTGCCACAAGCGCTGGCTACCGCAGCTCCCATTGGCTGGGAACTGCAGCCAATAGGAGCTGTGGGGGCAGGGCCTGTGGGGGCAGGCAGTGCGCAGTGTAGAGACACCCTCCTGCTGCTCCACCGCTTAGGAGCTGCAGGGAGGTCATGCCAGTGGGAATCAGGGAGCCCCCAGTCCCCCCTCCCCCTAGCCCTGAGCCCTTTCCCACACACCTAAACTGCAGCTGCTGGCCCAGGGGCTGCCCAGCTCGGGCAGCCACTGAGCCAGTACCAGTTGCTGCAGAAGTCACGGAGGTCACGGAAAGTCACAGAATCCGTGACTTCCATGACCTCCGTGACAGACTCACATCCTTAAAAATTAGTAGCCTTATTGATTTCAGTGAGGCTACTCATGCACTTAAAGTTAAGCAGATGCTTAAATACTTCTGTGAATTGCCTAAGTTATGTAATATTGTGAAGTGCTGTGCCATCGGAGGACACCTAACTGCTTGATAGATACGAGAAACATATTAGCTCATGAACATAATTGGAATGTTTGGTTATGATTATTTTGCAGTAATGTCTTGGTTACATGATGGTGGTGGACATAATGCTATATTAAAGTTGGAAGTCTGAACTAGTACAGCAAATACATATTGTGAGTGGATAATTCTGTGTAGTGTGCTATTGATATGTTCCATTGGAAATTTTGGAGAAAATATGTCACTGTTTTGACACTCATTGCTATGTATGTTAACTTTTGAAGCTTTAAAAAACATAGAATTGGTCAGGGATTTTCATCAAAATGGCTTTTCCAAAGGAAAACACAGTTTCTGAAAACAGTTTTGATTTAAAATCAAAACAAAATATTTCAAGTCGTTAACCCAAATCAAAACATTTCAGTTCGTTGATCTGCACTGAAACATTTTGGGTCAGTTCAACATTATTCTGTCCCCCTGAACTGCCCTGGTGCCTTGTGGGAATTTGGGTACCTCGTGGCACCCTTCTGTACGGGGTAGGATGTATCGCAGGCTCTTCTCTGGTTTAACTGCCATGACTGTGGTGGATCATGGGAGATATAGTCCAGCCAGGGACCATAGCCCATAGCAGAGAATGGGGGTATGAGGCAACTGAAGTGCAGCTTCAAGGAAGCACCACTGTGGCTCAGGCAGACACAGTTCAGGGTTGAGTCTAGCTAGAATGAAACATTTAGGCATTTCTAGGTTTTTAACACCTTTATATTCTGTGAAAGATATCCATAGTTTGACTTTCCATCCCTGTAACCTGATGGGCTCCCTCTCCAGCTCAGTTAGAATTCTGAGCCACTCCCAAGTCTCTTTTCAGGTCCTTCCTTTGAGGCACAGTTTCTTAACAAAACCAAACCAAAAGTTAGTGCCCCAGAGCTTACAGGCTGTCAGGGCCTAGACGCCTTTCCCTCTACACCTTTGGAAAGTACACATTCCATCCTTTTAGCCCACCTGAATCATGTGACAAGCATCCCCTCACCATTTCCTGGCCATTCCCCCCTGTCACCGGTCACAAAGAGTTGGGTCTAGAGCGCACACTTTGTCCAACCCTCCAGGAAAAGAAATCCACATTCACATGGGATGCACCACAGCTGGGATCTACTGCGAAGGCACAGGGCTCCAGAATCACATAACCAGAGGCTCAACCTGGGGTAGGACTGGCTCATAGCCTGTGGCCATTTCAGAGGGGCATAGCTGATCAGCAGGGTAAAAGGTGCTCTGAGGAAGTAATACTTTAGGGCCCCAGCTGCCTATTATTTTGATAAACACAAGTAATTCTTCTCCCTGGAAAGGAGCTTCCTCCTGAGATGTAATACTAGCTGCTCCCCAGCCTCGAACTCCTGTGAAAACAGCCCCAAGCCTTTGCTCAGAGGCACTGTGTGTAGGACAAACTCCTTGGTGAAATCTGGACTATACAGCACCAATTTGCTGCACAGGATCTACTTGAGCTCCACAAAAGCATCTGCACATGCTGCAGAGAAGTGTAGCTTCCAGGGTACTTTGTTGTGCAGGATGTGCATTAAAAGAGCAGTTTTCACAGAGAACTGGGGCACAAATTGGTGATAACACCCCACTAATACCTGGCATTTCACAGCAGAGACAGAGGATTCTGGGCAAGGCCTTCTACCTTACTAGCCAGGGGTTTAGTCTGTATAATTCCCAGGATGTATCCCAAATACTTGGTCTTGGCATAACCACTCTGACAGTTGGTCAGGTTGGCTGTTAGTTCTGCTGCCCTCCCAGGATGTTCTGATCAAGTGGTCGAGTAGATCAGTGTTTCCCAATGGTAGGTCCACTGCGTCTCAGGAATGTTCTAGATGGCTTGCCAGATGCAGGGCTGGATTGACCCGTCACTAGGCCCTAGCCTAGGCAAACATACATTTCTGTTGGCCTGCTGCTGAGGGGAGGCCCTCTAGGGTTGGAGGGAGAGCTAGCCTCACACTCATCCCACAGTGATAGCTCCTGTCCTGTGAGGCTGCGCCCAGCTCCCTGCTCTGGACTTTGTGACCCAGTGAATAAATCACAGCTCTACTCAGGTTTGGCCTGGATTCTCCTCTGTCATAATGGAGGGGTGGCTGGGCCAAACCTGAACTGTACTGTGATCCCATTCATCAGGTTGCAATGCCCAGAGCAGGAAGCTGTGCCCAGCCAAACAGAACAGGAGCCACTGCTGGGGGGGAACTGCGGGTTGGGCTCAAACTTCCACCCCTTCTAGCCCCAGGGGCCTCCCCGCCGCACCAGGCCAAGATTAGCATTGCAGTGCCAGGGCTGAGGGTACATATATGTGATGGTAGATCACAAAAAAGGGCAAAATACAGTTGGTGGGTCACCTTAGTAAAAACTTGGGGAACTACTGGAGTAAATTACTACATCAGCTAGAGAGGCTTGGTGAGGTGATAGCACTCCCTTCATCAGCTTTTGAAATGTGGCCATGGAGCCCAAATTGTTGGGACATGTAAGGGTTAAGTAGAGACCTGGGAAACCGCTGGGAAAGGAAGCGAGGGGGGTGCTGACATGGTATTAGGGAATAGAAGCCCTGCCAATGTTTCTGCACTTGATAGATAAAGTGTTACCCCTCTCCCTTCTCTTCTCCTTGTTAAGGATTGATAAGCACTGCAGCTGCACAAGGAATGTAGGGATCTAAAGGATACCTTTGTGTAAAGCAGCATTATCCCCCCCCCCCCCGCTTCCTTTCCCAGCTACATAAACGACCTTGGGGTCATGGCCCTTTCCTCCATACCCTGCAAACTGCTGATCAAGGGAATTCGTGGCTGCAATTATTGCAAAGAAATGTATCTTCGAAGCAAAAATTATCTGTAGAATATGCTAATGCTGTAAACAGTAATCAGGTGTGGGGATAATTATATTCAGTATATAGCTATTAATATTCATTGTATAGGCATTCATATTACTCAATAAGGGTTTTGGGGGTGTTGTAGTAAATGTAAATATTTACATACTAACTTAGATAAAAAGTGTGCTGTAACTAACTCAGTGCTTACTCGACAGTTGGGTCGAGGGGAACAGGTACCGCAATAAAGAACTCCATCTACTCAATCCACCTCTGGGTCAGCCTGCTAATTTTCTAACATCTGGCAGCACAAACAGGATCCCAGGGGAGAGTTGTGCCTGATCGCCATGTCTTGCCATGGATTCGATGAGTAAGTTGAACGGGCCCTTTACTGCAACCCCGGTTAAGGAGTTTATTAATAAACCAGTAGGGAAATGGGGGGGGGGTCCTTATGCCCCCCCCTGTGATTGTCAGGATTGGCTAGCCATCCAGGGGTGGGTGGAAGCTTCCCTGGCATCCAAGTGCTCCCAGAATAAGAAAAAGGCTGTTTTGTTGCAGGCTCTGTGTGAGGGTCTGTCAGGTTTATGGGAGGAGGTTACCAGTCTTAAAAGCAAAGTTGAAATTCTGCAGCAAATTGCTGAGGAACAGCACATGGTAAATCATCACAGTGTGCTGGCAATCAGAATAGCTGAAAATGCATGGACGATTTTAATCATCTTAAGTCAAAGAACCTGATCCTCAAGTAGATGCCTTAAAGCAAAATTCTTGTTCCCTATCCCCCATTTCTCTCCCTCTACCCCCCAATTTTTGGTTTTCTGAAGTTTTAATGGACAGTACTTTGAATACTTAGGAAAAAGTTTGTTTGGACAAAGCAGGACAGAGTCTGCAGCATTCCTTCGACATTTTTTAGAGTAAAAGGTCCATGGGTGACCATGGAAACAAATGTTTTACTGCCTCTTTAAATAATCCCAAGGTAATGGAAGTACAGGGTGAGGCAGCTGTGTGTTGCAGGGTGGCTATGTCGTTACATGCAAAAGGTACCATCTTAAAGAATCGAATGCACAAGTGAATAATTTAAAGTGAGTGAAGAGTTACAAGTAGCTCTTGTAAAAATTAACACTGCAAAATTTGGGAAAAGTTTGGAGGGAAGTAAACACTTAAAAGTTGTGAAAATGTTTAAAAACTGGTGGGAAAATGGGGGTTGTAAAAATGTTAAAAAGTAACAGTTGTGGTGTTATAAAAGGAAAATTTGTGGTTTAAGAATAAAACCCAATTATGTAAATGTAATATATGTGCAATTCAGTACAGTCACATTAGGTGAAATCCTGGTAGTTAAACAAATTACACAAGGGGGTCAGGTGGCTACTACCACCACTGTGTTTTTGACCCCAGGAGACTTTATAGATATTCTGAGGGAAAATGGGCCCTTTTCCCACAGAAATGGTCTGTAAAGGACTGCTGCAGGCAGCAAGCAGCCAAATACTCTGATCTATATTATTTAACTATTGAACAAGTTAATCAAAATCACTAAAATAATATAAGGGGTTTCCATTAAAACGTAACTGTCTCTAGTTGTACAAAATGGGAGTGTAATTGGGGAACAGTTATATAAAAAATAACAAAAGCCATCCAAGGGGTGTTGGGCAAAGGAAAATTTTTGTGTATGAATCTTTTTGTATAATTATGTGAGGGTTTAAGGACCGAAACCAACACTCATGGTTTGTAAAATCCTGTTTGTAGGTTTAAAATAAATTGGTTTTGTTTTTTAAATTAAAAAAAAAACAATGCCACGAAAACTCCATTTAAATCTCTCATTCAAAGCTGCAACACTGACAGACCCTTGTGCTGGACACGGGCAGCTTTGGGTACTTCCATGTTTTTTATAAAGTTTAATATCTTTTTAAATAAGGACCAGACAATGTGTTCCTGGCTGGGGCAACCAGAACTGGAAGAATGGAGAGAGATTCTGAATTCACTTTTTTTTTTTTTTTTTGGTAATAAATAGCAGCTAAAAACTGCAGGAGAGGAACAAAAAAGTTAAAAAAAGCACCCCTCTGGAGCAACAGCAGGGGTGAAATGCACAACACTGATCCTTAAGGTGGCTGTAAGTAATCTAACTGTCACAATGTTAAACCTTGGAATGAATGCTAGTAAGTAATCCCGTGACAATATATAATGTGTGTGATTTTTTGGGGGAAATTTTTAAGCATGCTAAAAACGGTAATTGAAAGCAAATTTCATGTCAAAGGTCTCATGGTAATACTGCCTCTCAGCTATTACCTGTGAATGAACTTAAAGCTTGGCACAGCAGAGAAACCATTACAAACCTGGTCTGTTGTACAAGAGGGGAAACTGAGGTACACAACCTCATGAATTTCATAAATGAACAGTGGAATAATTCACCCTTTTCCTTTAAGGGTAAAAACCTAGCCTGCCTATAAAACAAAACAAGAAAAGTATGAAGGTAATTTTTCTATTTCCTGCAGTTAGCAAAAAGATTTGTAAAAGAAAGGACTATTTTTATGCAATAATCTGTCCCCACCAAAGAGGTGGGAAATGTTTATTTTGTTTTTCAGACACTCTGTGGGCAAGCTGGCACCAGTGGACGAACAATCCAGAACACCATGGGTCTACTGTCGCAGCAAAAATTGTCTTGTATGTTTTGTGGTGTTTGTCTTGTTATCGTTATTTTGGCGGATATTGTACAAGGAGGGTTAACGCATATAGCAGCAAAGGTCAGTGCATGATATAACCTGCCTGGAGAGCACAGTCTACCCATCGTGGGGGGGGATCAAGTGTTGTACCGCATTCCAGGAGAACACCATCCATTCCCAGTTCCTAAATGGAGGGTTCCTTACCTAGCCTGTGACCAGTTGGAGCCCAGCTTGCTGCTATTAAAAACAAAAAATAAAGAACAAAAATGGGTTTATTGCACGCAAATAAAAAGGCACAAAATGGGAATTAAAAATGAAAATAAATAAATTCTGTGGCATGCATCTTACAGGTAAACCCACAGAGGGGAAACAAGAATGCCCTGGCCTGGAATAAAACAACGATTGCTGCTATTCTTGCTATTGTAAGCCCTACCCAAATCCAGCAATATAAAGTAGCAAAGGAAGGAGACACGTGAACTGTTACACCCCCAAATGGTGGTAATGAGGCAAATAAGGATTTCAAGGATTTACCCGTGAAAAACTGTACTATTAGCCCCCCATGGGAATTTGGCAATGTCGGTATGTGGTGTATGGATTGGAGGGGGAAATCCTAACCCGGTAAAAAAAATATCAAATTTATCAGGAAATATTGCATGGTATTCCTTAAAATATGCCATAATAAATTACAGTGGGAAACAGTCATCCTGGTAGGTGGTTTATGACAAAGGGCCCAAAAATATAACTCTCCGGCTTCCTGGGGTGTTTGGGGGGGTTCCATAGTTGGAGTGTGGTATTACCATGTGTAATCATAATGGTACCTCTATAAAAGACAATCGGTAAGCTTGCAGTTATGTACATACCAGATGGGCCATGAAGTCTCCCCTAAAATGCTGGGAATATAACAATTTAACTGTTTTGCAGATAATATGGATGCCACGCGGGAAGGATCTTGATTTAAGCTGGCCACAGCCTGGAGCTGGAAATAGTTCCTTATAGGCAACCGTGTGGGAGTGCGTGCAACCAGAGCTGGTCAGTGTGTCCTTTCAGTCCATTACATGGATGGGTGGTACACCCCAGAGAATGGTGGGTGGGCCGGGTACACCCCAGCTGCAGAACATACATCAAAGGGATCTATGGGCAGCTGGAACCACAGGGTTGGGTGTATTGAATCTGGGGGACCGTTGGGTAACTAAGTAATTAATAAGCCAAAATGTAAAACTTCAACCATAAATCAATGAACAACTAGCACAACTATCTGCAATTGCAATGGAACGCAAAAGGGCAGCAAAGGTGAACCTGCAGTGAACTCAATGAACAGGGAACCTTGTGATACGGGTGGGAGGGGGTAGCTTCAACAGGTTGCCTTGGGGGAAGAAGTGTATGGAAACGCAAAATGCTCAGCTAGGGGGCTAGCACCTCGGTAATAGTTGCAGAAGTCGTTTGGAATGAGATGCCAACTAAGGTGGTCCCCATGAGCCCTATGGGAATAATAAGAAAGGGAGGAGCTCACTGGGAACCACTGGGGGATAGATAAAGAGGATGAAATGGCGTAAAATAAACAATAATTAAATTAAGTAATTGTTTGTCCAAAAAAAATATTGAAATGTGCCCCTTCCCGACGGGTCTGCTCCTTCCCGGCCAATGGCCTGTGTCAGGGTGAATACATAGTCTAAGGGACCATTCCAAGTGGCCCATTAACACCTCTGCAGTCATAGGACAAAAAGGGGGGGGGGAGGTTAGTAGGTTACAGATCGTTGTAATAACCCATAAATCCAGTGTCTTTATTCAGACCTTGTGTGTGTCTGTGTCTGTCTAGTAAAGTTATGAAGTTATGCTCCCAGGCTTGTCTTTTGAAAGTGTTGAGCAGGTTTTCTTTGAGGACAAGGACTGAGAGGTCAGATATGGAGTGATCGTTTTGTGAAAAATGTTCACCCGTGGGAGATAGGGTGTTTTTGACTTCTATCATTTTTCTGTGTGAGTTCATTCAAGAGCGTAGTGACTGTCTCGTTTTACTCACTTGGTTGTTACTGAGTCCTCAAAGGAAGCCAGCCCAACACTTTGAAAAGACAAACCTGGGAGCGTTCCTGTCTGTGTGTCTGGATGACTCTTACTGGGTTGTCTCCCTTGATCTTGAATTAGGGGTAGAGACAATCCTGGAAGAGCTGATAAAAGTACTTCATATACCCTAGCCAGCCATCCCTGGAGCTACGGAACACTGCATCATCCCACTGGCTTTGAAGAAAACCAGATCTGCTAGCTGTGGTCTGGGCATCTACCACAGAGGGATCTGGTCCTCAAGGGGCCCCGCTCTGGGGTCCAGATTACATTGTACTGTGCTTTTTTTCTTTTCCCAGGGCCCCTTGGACTCCCAAGAGTCTCCTTCCTGGTATGACAATGTTCCCTTCAAGGCCTGGGCTGGGTACTGAAGAGTTTGGGAAGATAAAGACCTGTTCTGGTTCACTCACCTGCTGGGTGTTGATGCCTGAGTCTGGGCCTGCCGCAGCTGCTTCCGGTAAAAGACTGGCTACAGAGCCCAAATCCCAGCCCCCACTGGGGAAGGCAGCTGTTTAGCTACAGCTACTATCCTGTCTGTATTAAGGCCGCCCAGGGACAGCCATAGTCATAGGTAGGGCTGGCTGTCTCCATGGACGCAGCCTATATTTAATCACTTTCTCTTGTGCAGAATCTCTGAGGTAGTTAGCTGTCCAGGCACATATATCTGCCTTGAGCCTGAATCCACAAGGCCTAACACCTCTGTCCCATTTACTATGACTGGAACTACATAGACTTTTGAATCAGGGGGCTCCACTTGGGTTTCAAACGTTCAGGTTTAGGTATAATCACACTCCACACTGGGACAATCCCAATACCTGTGGACTTCTAGCCCACAACAGAAGCGAAAGGGGACACTCCAGTCCCACTATGGAGCCCCTGGTCCATTTAGCCAGCGATCCCATCACTGCATGTTCCTTGTTCTCAGTCATAGGCTTGATACTGGGTCTAGCACAGGTCTCTACCTTCCCATAGCTTAGTGGAACCCTTCCCAGTGTAGGCCTTGTAACCCTGGCCACCCTCTCATAGTCCCAGCCACTACTGGCCTCACTTTCATAGAGGGACTGGTTTCAAAAGCCTCAGTAGTCCCCCAATCCAGTAGTACCTCCAGAAAGTTCTCCTGGTGGTTACTCGGTGGTGACAGACCCACTTCTGAGCCCCTTAGTAGGATCTGACAAAATTTCTTCAGACTACCACCTCCACAATTTCAGGGGATAGGATCTCTGTCCATAACTAGTGAGAGCAGAAATCCCATAACCATTGAACCTCTGCTTGAGGCTCAGCATTAGGGACAAGTTTCGTCTGAAACAGTCATGATATTCCTCCTCGCTGAGAGCCAAGCAGTCCAAGATGGCTGCTTTCAGCAGCCCATTGCTCTTTGCCAAGGCCCCAGCCATAGCACAATAAACAGCCTGGGACTCACTTGTCAGTTAAGGAGCAATCTTGAGGGCCCATAACTCCTGGGCATCTGTCACCTGTTCAAAGGTCTCTAGGAAGGCTTTGGGGTCACCCTCTGGCCCCATCTTAATGAGAAATGCTCCCCTATATATGGATAGCCACAACATTACATCCACCGGTGAATCCTAGCCATCCTGAGCCAGTAGTTGGAGCAGTAACTGCTGCGGGCTTTCCTGTTGCTGTTTAATCTGCGGTTGCTGAACTTGCAGCTGTTCTTGCTGGAGCTGTTGGTACTGCTGTTGCTGTCCCTGTGCCAAAAGCTGCCTCAGCTGCTGTTATTCTTGTAGGGCTTCAGGATCCGGTTTTGGGCTGTGGCAGTTTGCCTGTGTTCTCCACCATGTGTAAACTCATGGGCTCCCTCACTAGCCCAGGAAGAATTCAGTGCCACAGCCAAGTCTCTTTTTCAGAGTCCTTCCTCAGGGCATGGTTTATGATTAAACATAAAACCTCACAAGATAACACAAAACAAAAGTGACAACAGGGCCTTCCTGCTGCATCTCTCTGACCTGGAAATGGACATACCCCTACCTTTAAAGTCCTGATGAATCATGTGACAGGCCACCCCTTAACCATTTCCTGGCTGTTCCACTCTGCCAGAGTCCTCGGGACAAACCCACCTGCAGAAATATCAGAATTTCCCATGGGACAGAAGTCTAAAAGAAGCAGTGTTAACACTGTTGGGGGTCAAGGCTATGATTTTGGTGTGAAGGTCACAGTGTTCACAGCAATTATGAATATTAATAGAGTCTGTGACACCCCCTCCCCACTGGGCCGGGTCCTGTGGGCCCAGCTCCGGGCATTGGCAGGTTTGGCATAGACAGGGGCAGACATGCAGCCCTAAGTGGTGCTGTGACCTAATTCATGGGGTTGCAATGCTTAGAGCAGGTAGCCAGGCTCAGCCCCATGGGACAGAATCTGCCACTGAAGATTGAGTGAGGGATGGGCTCGTGCTCCAGCCCCACCCTTGGGGCTTCGCTTCTTTGCTGGGGTTGGCTTGCTATACCAGACCCCACACCCTTAGTTGTGAACTTTTCCTGACTACCGGGTTTTTCTCAGCACCTCTGCCATGAAATTGACTAAAAATTTGCATGACAAAATCATTGCCTTATTGATGATGAACAATCCGCTATTACAGGGGTTCTCAAACTTTTTTGCTGCCCCCCCCCCTTTGAAAATATTAAAATATTTCAGGCTGTGACAACCCCCTCCAAAAGTGATAGCAAATTACTGTACGTACTCATAAGAGCATACTCATGGTTTTGCCACCCTTCCTTCTGTGCTGCTGCTGGTGGCAGAGCTGCCTTCAGAGCGAGGTGGCCAGAGAGCGGCAGCCGCTGTTCCCTCCTCCCTCTGAGCTCCCCTGCTCCCGGCAATACTTTTTGTGATCTCATGACCCCCTTTTGGGTTGGGACCCCCAGTTTGAGAAATGCTGAGCTATTACATAGAAGAGGAATTGACTGCATTCCTTATCTGGGCATTTTGAGAGTGACATTTTTGGTGTTAGCAGTATATGATAGGGAGTTTTAAAAATGGTTGAGTGTTAACTGAGGTAAATGCTAAATGCTGCTTTAAACGTACAACTCACAATGCACACTTTGGGTCTGACATGCAGCTGGACTGGCTTGTGAACACTTTGTGACTCAATGCAATGGCTAGGTGCAGGGAAGGGCTTATTGTCTGTACTTTCCAGATCGGACAAGTCCTTCTGCTGAACATACTTACCTAAGGGCTGGTTATTCTCTCTATCTGAGGTAGTTATACGGGCCTTCATTACTGTAGAATTCTGGTGCCTCAAGTCTTAAATGTATTTATCCTCACAACACCCCCAGAGGTAAGGAAGTGTTAATTACAAGTGGGATATTGAGGCAAAGAGTTAGTAAGTGACTTGCCCAAGGTTGCACAAGAAGTCTGTGGCAGAGCAGGGAACTGAGCCTGGTCTCCCGAGTCCTATCTCTAATCACTAGACCACCCTGCCTCAACCTCCAGGAGGGATTTTGAGTATCTTTAGAAGCAAAAATAGCTGCTAAGTACTTCATTTATATTCCCAGGATCACATGTAAGTACTTGATCCCTACCCTCTGACCTCCACCCACTGAAATGCCAACTTTGAGTTCTGCACAGTAATACACAATACCAACCCTCACTCATTGCGCTCAGCCATTGATGGGTATTGAGCAGCTAGTTCAGCACCTCTGCAGTCTTAGGCACCTCCCTGCTTAGTTCCTTGCTGGTCTGGTCTGAGTGCAAATCAGGATGTCATCCATATAAAAAAATCACACTGTCTCTTTCAGGCATCCCATGCCACATCCTGATTACAGGGGGACCCTGGCAAAACACAACTGCTTCCCTTGAAAGCTAATGGCAAATTTGTAATAGCTGACCCGATGTCAAAGGATAGCAAAGAAAGCATTGGCCAAATCCAAGACTAAAACCACTGTGTTCCTCCCACCCCACAATGGAGGCCATCACCCCCTAATACTTAGCTACTATGGGGGCTATCGGGGATGTTACCCAATCAAGGGGGGGAAATTAACTATCAGCCTCCAGTTCTTGCCATCACTTTCAAGGACTGGCCTTGGGGCTTGAGTATTTCACTAAAATCCCTTGGCTTTAAAAGTCCATCAGTTGTTTCAGGCTGGCTTCTGCCTCCCTTGGATACCTGTACTGCTTCTGGGCTTGGGGATGGGGGTCTGTAACTAGGATTCAATTTTGCCACATTCTGTTTTATTCTTGGCCCACACCTCCCAGTGTTTCTCTGCAATTGCCAACATTTCTGGAGTCCACGACGGCCACTCTAATTCTTCAGATGCCTTAAGGACCGCTATCAGGTAGCTTGCTAAAATTTCCACTGGTTCCTAGATATACCAGGAGGCATTTTCCATAGAACCCTGTTAGCAAAATCAGCTAACACTCTTCATTCTCTTAAAACATCAATTCCCCAAATTCCTTCTCCCCCCAAATTAAGTAAGCCAAATTTCTCTTTATTTCTCCTCTTCCACACCTAATACAAAATATTTCTGCAAAAGGGAACAACATTCTTTATCTCATTAAACCCCTATAAGGTCTTAACTCCAGCTGGAGGGTCAAACAAGTTCTCATTCTGGGTACTCATCAAGGAGTAAGTGGCACCTGTACCTAACAACAAATTCCGTCTGAACTCCCCTCCTTCAAACTCCACATAAACCATGAACCACCCCACCATCGGTGTCCAAATGTGTCACTGCTGGGGGGAGTTGGGGGCATTGGCTTCCCTATAGGGAGGCAACTGGCTGCAGTAGCAGGGCACTCAGGATTTTTCCTGCGTGCTCAGCCAGCCTCAACAAAAATTCTAGGGTGGACAAGGCTTAAAAGCTGTCTCCAAATTTCCACCCACCAGGGATCAAGAGCTTTGACTGGACCCTTGAAGGGGCCTGTCTTCATTCACTTTCCCTTTTTCCTTTTTACCCTCTTTTAAAATCTTATTTAGGAGGGACCATGGCTTTAAACAAGATTGCTTCATGTGGACACTAGCTTTTCAATCTTTGGGCCCGATCCTTCTTTTGCTAATTTACTGCTTTTTCTCAAAACTGCTTCCCACGTCCTAATCAGCATTGCCTGGCAACCATATCATCAAAGACAGTAAATACTTTCAGCGGAGAGAGGGGGGAAAGAGTGGGGAGGTTGGGGGGGAAGAGTTGGAGACAAGAAAAGTGGAGAGGGGGGGAGAAGAAGCAGAGACGGGGGAGTGAAAAAAGAACTGCTTAGGGAGAAAGGACAACCTAAGCCAAGGAAAGTACAGGCAGCAGCAACAAGTCTGGCAGTAGGGCTCCGCAGACCAAAGCGTCTGGGAACCTGGACTTCCAACCCCTATCCTGGCTCCGAGAGGAAAGAGGGAGTTGCTGTAATGAAAGAGGTCCTGGGGCTCAGTCCTCGCAAGCCCTGGCACAAATTAAACACTGGCTGGGTGGCTGGAGAGCGGCGGCTGCTGGCCAGCTGCCCAGTTCTGCAGGCAGCGCTACTGCCGGAAGCAGCACAGAAGAAGGGTGGCATGGTGTGGTGTACTGCTACCCTTACTTCTGTGCTGCTGCTGGCGGCGGCTCTGCTTTCAGAGCTGGGTGGCCAGCGAGAAACTGCTGCTGGCCAGGAGCCCAGAGGTGCTGGGGCTCTGAACTGCCAAACCTAGAGGTGCTGGGGCTGACCCCGGCGCAAATTAAGCTCTGGGGTTAAGGTGCCTGAAGCTGGGCACTAAAGAACTGAGGCACCTGAAATCAGGATGACTATTTGAGCCCCCAGCCCTTACTATAACAATATCATACAATATATCTCAAGGTTCTCCAGCTTTGCAGGGTTATGGCAAGGCTCTGGACTGTTACCTAGAACACCTGGAGCAGTTCTTTTACAAAGGAGGTCCACCTATTTGTTAAGGAGCCAAATCACCTTGCATTGGGTTAGTTCTTCACATGAAAGTGTAAGTGCAATATCCCACATAAGCACTGGATGGCAGTAAATGCACAATAAAAACTAGTATCAGGGGGTAGCCGTGTTAGTCTGTATCCACAAAAACAACAAGGAATTCAGTGGCACCTTAAAGACCAACAGATTTATGTGAGCATAAGCTTTCTTCGGTAAAAACCCCACTTCACTTTTTTTTTTCACTCCATGCATCTGAAGAAGTGGGGGTTTTACCCACGAAAGCTTATTCTCAAATAAATCCATTAGTCTTTAAGGTGCCACCGGACTCCTTGTTGTTTTAATAAAAACTAGCTGCACAAAGAAAGAAAGTGATGACTTCAACGGGTTCAATGACCAGTTCTTTACAAATGGTTATTATATAATATAATATGCAATTGTAGTTGGCCCGATTCATTAGAAAGCTGTGTGTGCGAATACAATCCATCTGCTTTAAATGGCTAAAGAAAGAAGTTAGCTGTCTCAGATGTTATGGGAGTAACCAAATAGCAGGCCGAAGTGAAGGCCTTTTGTTTGCAGGACAATTGCAAGGGGATGACGTAAATCTATTTGCAAGGGGATGACTATTTGAACAGTTTAATACAGTTTGTTACTTGCTGAAGTTTTGCAGGATTGCTTGCTTTTGATGTATATGCAGGCAAATGAGTGCGAGGTAGTTCTCTGCCAAACCCGAGATCATTTGTTGAGAACATTACAAATCAGGCTGATAAAGATAACTGTTAACATAATATGCTTGGAGCGCTGTAAGGCATCTGACTTTAACACTGCATGACATTCCGATTTAAAAATTAGCACTATACAAAATCAATTCAGCCCATATTAAATGGATTAAAATTGGCTAACTGACAGATCTAATAAAATAATAGTAAATGAGCAATCATCATCCAATGGAAGTGTTTCTACTGGGGCCCCAGGGATCTGTTCTTTGCCCATTCCATTCTATATCTAGCAGGGATCTGGAAGAAAACAAATTCAATGCTGGTGAAGTTTGCAGATGACACAAAACTAGTGGAGTAGTAAATAATGATAAAGAAAGGTCAGGACTACAAAGTGATCTGAATTACATGGGAAGATGGGCTCCCTTGAACAACATGTGTTTTAATGCAGCAAAGCACAAGGTCATGTATCTTGTACCAAAGAAATAGGTTGTACTTACAGGAGAGGGTAAGGTATTTTGGAAAGCAGTGACTCACAAAAGGATTTAGGGGGCATGGTGGATAACCAACTGACCATGAGCTCCCAGTTTAATACGGTGGCAAAAAGAACTACCACAAGGCTTCCATGTACAAGCAGGGAAATATCAAGCCAGAGTAGGGAGGTGGTATTATCATTATATGTATGGCATTGGTATAGGGTTGCCAACTTTCTAATCGCACAAAACCGAACACCGGGCACCACCTCTTCCCTGATGTCCCACCCCTTCTCCGAGGACCCACCCCTGCTCGTTTCATCTCTCCTCCCTCTGTAGCTCGCTCTCCCCCCCTCACTCACTTTCACCAGGCTGGGGCCGGGGGCTGGGGTGTGGGAGGGGGTGAGGGCTCTGGGGGTGGGGATGCAGGCTCCAGGTGGGGCCAGAAATAAGTTGTTCAAGGTGCAGGAGAGGGCTCCGGGCTGGGGCAGGGGTTGGAGTATGGGAGGGAGGTGAGGGTGCCAGCTGGGGGTGAAGGCTCTGGGGTGGGAATGGGGATGAGGGGTTTGGGGTGCAGGAGGGGATTCTGGGCTGGGGCAATGGTTGAGGTGTGTGTGAATGTAAGGGCTCCAGGTGGGGGAGTGGGCTCTGGGCTGGGGCAGGGGATGATGGGTTTGGGGTACAAGAGGGGGCTCAGGTCTGGGGCAGGAGGTTGTGGGAGTGAGGGGTGCAGGCTCCAGGAGGGAGTTTGGGTGTGGGATGGGGTTCAGGGTGTGAGGTCCCAGAGGCCCTTACCACTAGGCACATGGGTGGCCAAGGAGGCTCCGCATGCTGCCCTCTTGCCCGCAGGCACCGCTCCCGCAGCTCCCATTGGTCGCGGTTCCCAGCCAATGGGAGCTGCGGAGCCAGCACTGCATGGAGCCTCCCTGGCTGCCCATGTGCCTAGGGGCTGCAAGGACCTGATCACCACTTCCAGGAGCTGCACAGAGCTAGGGAAGGCAGGGATCCTGCCTTAGCCCAGGCCCCCGCTGTGCCGCCAACCAGACTTTTAACAGTCCAGTTGGCAGTGCCCACTGGAGCTGCCAGGGTCCCTTTTCGACTGGGCGTTCTAGTTGAAAACCGGATGCCTGGCAACCCTACATTGGTGAGACCATTACTGAAATACCATGACCAGTTCTGGTGTCCACACTTTTAAAAGGATGTTGATAAACTGGAAAGGGTTCAGGAAAGAGCAATGAGAATTATTTGAATCTGGAAAACCTGCCTTACAGGGAGACTAGAGAAGTTCAGTCAATTTAGTTTGTCCAAAAGAAGATTAAGTGACTTGTTCATGGTCTATAAGGGCCTATACAGGGAGAAGATTTCAGAAAGCAGATACCTCTTTAATCTAGCAGACAAAGGCAAAACAGGATCCAGGTGAAGCTAGACTAGAAATAGACTGAAGATTCAGATAGAAGGACAGGAACTTTTTGATTAGTATTTGTATAGTATCTTCCACTATGTAGTACTGAGTTCTGATTGCAGCCCTTAAAAACTAGCAAAATACAAATATATAAGACTGTTTGAAGCTAATTCAGTTACACCTGTGGATATCTAGTAACTATGGAAGTCACCAGTTATTTTAGATATATAAATGTGTAAATCAGAGCAGAATTTTGTCCTGTATTAGCTATGCATACCTAAATGTTAATAGTTTTGCATACCATGTATATGTATAAAGCATAAAAAACTATGTTGCCATGAAATATGAATCTATTTGAAGTATAAGATTCACACACTATACTCAAAAAGAAAAGGAGGACTTGTGGCACCTTAGGCACTAACAAATTTATTTGAGCATAAGCTTTCGTGAGCAACAGCTCACTTCATCGGTTGCATGAAGTGGAAAATACAGTGGGGAGATTTATATACACAGAGAACATGAAACAATGGGTGTTACCATACATACTGTAACAAGAGTGATCAGGTAAGGTGAGTTGTTACTAGCAGGAGAGAAAAATAAAAGCCTTTTGTAGTGATAATCAAGGTGGGCCACTTCCAGCAGTTGACAAGAACGTGTGAGGAACAGTGTGTGTGTGTGTGTGTGGGGAAATAAATGTGGGGAAATAGTTTTACTTTGTCTCCCCACTGTATTTTCCACTGCATGCATCCGATGAAGTGAGCTGTAGCTCACGAAAGCTTATGCTCAAATAAATTTGTTAGTCCCTAAGGTGCCACAAGTCCTCCTTTTCTTTTTGCGAATACAGACTAACACGGCTGCTACTCTGGAACACAATATACTGTAGTCAATATGGTCTATATTATAGATGATGAATATATACACTCTATTTGCAATAAAAGTATAACAGTGTATTTTTGTGTGTAAAGAAAAGCTAAAGGACATCAGATAAATATTTCAGTGCATAGCTAAATAAGAGGAGGAAACCGTTCATATTCAATATGGTTTCTAAACACATTGTTCTGTCTGTCAGATCTGATGATGGCTGGTGACTAGACACTTCAAAGAAATGCTGCTTTGCTATTTATTTCTTATTTGTACTCCTGAGAAATCTCAAAACATTTTAAATTTGATTTAGAGAAGTTTCATGACATAAATTGAACATGCTACAGAGAGCAGTTTACTTTCATGGTCAATATGCAGACAATAAACTACAATAAAGGTAAAGTAATTTCATTTTGTGACACTTGCCTTGTATGTTTATGCTTTAGCTGGATTTTAATACCCCTGTCACTTGCTCTGAAGCTCCTAGATACTTTCTTTATGTTGAATCCTTTTGTCAAATCTAAATCTTCATTGAGTCAAGAATGTAAATGCATAAACTTTGCCCATCTGAAGGTCACGTTAGTTAATTGCCTGAGAGCCACACCTAATCTACATAAAACAGAACAGACATAGTGGGATCACTGCATGCTAGGATTTGTAGTTGCAGATAGCGGCAATTCCATATTATTGAAGATGACAGCCATGCTAAATAATTCCATAGGCTGCTTTTCCCCATTCCAATGTAAGACATAGCATCAAAACGAGTGACATGGAAACCATCAGCATGGAATGTAGGTATTACTGGAAAACAGAATGGGTGTGGGGGAATGCACTCATTACCCTTAACATTAAAATCCTGTAAACCTCCACTTGGAGTTTGCCAGCTTCTGGAGTGCCAGGCTGAGCCTCTAGGGCAGGAGTGGCCAACCTGAGTCTGGATTTACCAATGTACATTGCCAAAGAGCCACAGTAATACATCATCAGCCCCTCATCAGTTCCCCCCACCCTGCTCCCGGAGCCTCCCACCCACCAGCAGACCGGCCGATCAGCACCTTCCTCTCTGCACCTCCTGATCAGCTGTTTCATGGCATGCAGGAGGCCTTTGGGGGAGGGAGAGGAGCAAGGGCACGGTAGGCTCAGGGGAGGGGGCAGGAAGAGGTAGAGTGGGGGCAGGGCCTGTGGCAGAGCCAGGGGTTGAGCCGTGAGCATCCCCTGGCCATTGGAAAGTTGGCGCCTGTAGCTCCAGGTGGGAAGAGTGGTGAGTACTGGGAGAAGGGAAATTCGTTGGTGTGTTGGTACTTACTAGTTAACTCCAAACTTTTCCCTCCCAGATCTTATTTTCCTGCTCCTCCTTGGTTATATTGTTATTTTGGGGTGTGTCATTCCTTTGCTGGGGTTTGTGTTGATGCACTTTATTGTTTCTTGTGTCCTGGGTTTATTACTCCTTGCCAGCTGTAGTAGAAGTAGTAGTCACTTTCCCAAGGGATAGCCTTCTTTGTGTCTCTGGCTCAGGGAGGAGGCATCAGGCATCACAAAATATAACTGGGGACCCAACCCCTATGAAGAGAGGGGAGAAGCCACTCCAAAGAGCAACCAACCCGGGCAGAGACTTGAGCCACATCTCAGGGGACAGGCTACAATTCTGAAAGCCCATAAAAGTGACAAATTGTAACAATCATAGGAGTGAAGGGCGGGAAGGGACCTCACTATGGAAAAATGAAATAATTGTCTCATCTAACCCAAAGCTACTTTGTTTTCGTACTTGTTATTGTTCTTATAGCTGAAATATAGGCCACACTGTGCTACCAATGTTATCATTCCCAGGCAAAAATTTGGCTAACCTGGAGGTAAGGGTGGCAGTTCATATCAGTGATATAAAAGAAAACGCCTTACAAGAACATTGTAGTTATCAACAAAACATTAGAAATCTGGGAAATTCAGAGGTAAAATTGAACTTAAAAAGAAACAGAAACACTTGAAAGTATCGACATGCACAGCTAAGTTACCTGAACAATGTTACCTATGGCCCTTTAGTGGTACCCCCAGCCTCCCACCTTGCTATCGTACTATCTTTCATACAGGTGGTATGGTGGGTTGGTTTGAATCAAGGGCCTTTTCCTAAGGGCTTTAAGAGGTCCGCAGCTATGGGTGCAATGCAGGGACCATGCACTGAGCATGCCTTCTTCTTGCCTTCAACATGTTTGTTCACAAAGGCTTTAAGAAGTGTGCAGCCTGTGGCGTTTGGTGTATTTGTACAGATTAGGGGTGGAGTCTCAAAAATGTGCATCACAAAGCATTAGTTTTGCAATTGGTTTCATGCATACAGTATGTCCCTGATGTTTTGTTGCCCCACTGTGTTTTTGTCCGGAGCATAATTAAGTGTTACAATTTTATGATCTGATACTGGGACTTTGGACATGAGGGCTATGTGTTTAATGATACATGTGTACATAGAATTTTAATGAAGACTGGCTTCAGTAAGCTATTGTCTAATCAGGAATTTGTGAAGTGTTTCATTTTCTGTGGATTCTGTGTGGCCATAAAAAAGACTATAGCTAGCATTAATGGTGTACAATTAAGAATAAGGCATTTTAGTTTTTTTTGTCTACCAATAAGATTAAACTCTTAGGGATGAATAAATTGGACTCAGAGTTTCTGATTTTTCTCAGGGCTTCTCCACAGGGACAGAGTTTATTGGTGACTTTAGTTATGAATGTCCATCCTTTGGAATGTTTTGGTCAGAGGGAACCCTGCGTGTAGTGGAGCTGGTCCATAGCAGCTCCTGGGGATGGTAAGAAGTCTATATGATGTCAAATTTGGAAGTGAGAGCAGTAAGTAAGGTATGGGCCCCGTGGGAGCAGGGCAGGCAGGAGGCAGATGACTTGGGGACGGTGCCGAACTCTAGGCTCAGAGGAAGCCATGGGACATTTAGGGTCTGAGTTGGGGCCAAATGAAGTGGGAGTCCACGTATCTTCTGCTGCTGGTGACTGTTGTCTCCCTACTTTTCACTTGTACAGATGCACATTGGGCACCTTGTAACTCCCCAAAGGACTCTAGTAGTACATGAAGAGTAAGAAAGTAATTTTTTCATGGTGGTCATAGAAGTCTAGGATTCCTCATGCTAGGATGAAAGAAGCCTCCTTACCCTGTCCCTTCTATGCCTGTTGAGACAAGGCAGCTGCTGCTGAGAGGAGAGCAGAGACTGGTGCCTTAAGCCCAGGGGGAATGGAGGTGGTGGGAGGTGAGTTACCTAAGAGGAATGAAAGGGAGGGACGAGTGTTTCCTCCTCTCCCAAATGTAGCCTACAGACTTCTCAGCACCCCAGAAGTGACATCCCCCTCCACTGTCTGGATTTCCTTTCTCCAGAAAGGAATGGCTCAGGGATGAGCGGAAACGTACTGACATTTTCCTGGTGATCCTTCTGGCTCAGCCACAGAGGAGAAAAGTAGAAATCAGAAGGAAATGGGGAATGAAAATTCCTTGGTGCCTCACTCCATGAGTGGTGTGGGATGAAAAGCAAGTTATGCCAGGAGCAAGCATTGAGTTAGGAGCTCTCATCGCCAGGGGCTGAGTAGGCCATCCTTGGCAAATAACTTACGGGGTGAATGTTGCCTCTTTTTACTCATGAGGTCTCTGCCTGTAGCAAGCTGTGATCCCCTCAGATTCCTTATCTGGAACTGAAAGAACTAGTTTTGCCTGTTGTTGACATCCCTGGATGGATCATGGACAGTTCTCTCTGCTGAGGATTTGTTATTCAGACTGTATTGGTCTGCTCTATACACACCCTATGTATGGCTATTCCCTCACACCCTGCTGCAGGAAGGACAGCAGGACTTTCCCTCCCATCTCTAGGGCATGACAGAGACTAATTTCCTTTCATCTGCTTTTGGGGGTGGGATGGAAGGGTTGAAAGTTTTCCTCCTTCTCTTTGTGGGTGGTGAGGACAGAGAGAGCCATTGTCTCTCCTCTGTTCCAGAAGGAAGTCTGGGGATGGGGAGGAAGGGCAGAAAGGAGAGGGCCACTCTTCCTGATCATTTTCTTCCCACCAGGGAGAACAGAGAGCCCTTGAGCCAACCTGGCCACTCCATCGTGGGGACAGTTTCCCTGACTCTGCATCACTGAATGTAATGCTGTGTGTTTGTGTAACGCCAACAGGCCCCAGTTCTTGGCGGGTGGAATTGAACCTGGAGCTTAGGGCATGAGCCTCTACTGCATGAGCTGAAAGTCATATGGCTGTTAGCTAAGGCTGTAGAGCAGACTCATTAATCTCTCTCTCTCTCTTTCTCTCTCTCTCTTTCTCAAGTGGTCTCGGTGCACTAGATGAGACAGAACACCAGACCCAGGAGGTGTGTGGTTACATTTGTATACAGTGGAAAACCAAACAATTCTTAAATAAATCCATATTGGTTTGCTGCTAGGGTTAATTTTTCAATGGGTCTCCTGACAAGAGAGTTTCCTTTTCAAATACCTCTTCTAAAACTTTATCTGCACCTTCTACCCACAAGATGCAAACATTGTCTCTCTACCTTGGCATAGGGATCTTCCCATGCCATGCTGTGTTGCTCACCTTTGCAAGTTTTCTGTCACTTAGTATTAGTAAATTAGAGAATTGATCCTAAATGTGACTATTTGCTTCTGTGAACCAGATACCATACTCATTACGCCTTTCTCCTTCCACTTTTTTGTACTTGTCCCTATCAAACTGCAGTCACATAGGACCACCCTTTGGAAGTCCATAGGATCCTGATTTCAGTGAGAGTTGAGTACATTCAGCGCACTGCAAGATGAGGTCCTAAAAATCATTCCAATTAATACTAAGTTTCAGCGGGTAACACAATGCAGTTGATGCACTCCATTTTCCAAATCTGCTTTTACAGAGCCAGCTGCATGCAAGTTTTGCAATAAATTGCACAGAAAGGTAACTCAAAGCCTTTTTTGATTTATCTGAAATCTAGTGGCTCAATTTTCCTGTGGAGCTTATATAGTACTAGGGTGTTCTATAGTGCCCATTGACATCTAAGTGCTTCCTGTACTAGCTGTCAAACCTGCTGGTTTTGCCACAGTGATCTGGCATCCTGACCAAGCTCCAACCTCTGTGTATCCATGGATACCTAGGGGCCCAGTTTCGGAGTTTATCTCCTGTAAAATTCACAGATACAATTTCTATGGCTGTGACACAGTTTACATTCCTCCTCCACCTCCCCCCACGGATAGTAAATTTAATTGCAATTTAGAATCATAGAAACATAAGGTTGGAAGGGACCCTGAAAGATCCTCTAGTCCAGGGGTTCCCAAACTTTTTTCGCTGAGGACCAGCTGTGTAGCTGCAATAGGCACAACTATTCACACTTCTTGAGGAAAATTGTTCATTTTTATTATTACATACACAAACCATAACACTGTAAATAAACTATGTGTCCTTTTCATTTTAATGTAAAAGTGCTAAAACCCACTTCATCAGATGCATGGAGTGGAAAATACAGGAGGAGGTACAAATACATGAAAAGATGGGAGTTGCCTTACCAAGTGTGAGGTCAGTCTAACGAGACAATGTACTATATGCCATTATGTGTCATCATGTGCCAGCAATGCCCCTCTGCTATGTACATAGGCCAAACCGGACAGTCTCTATGCAAAAGAATAAATGGACACAAATCTGACACCAGGAATTATAACATTCAAAAACCCGAAGAAGAACACTTCAATCTCCCTGGTCACTCAATAACAGATCTAAAAGTGGCAATTCTTCAACAAAAAACCTTCAAAAACAGACTCCAATGTGAAACTGCTGAATTGGAATTAATTTGCAAACTGGACACCATCAAATTAGGCCTGAATAAAGACTGGAAGTGGTTGGGTCATTACCAAACCTAAACCTAATTTCCCCCTACTGTTACTCGCACCTTTTTGTCAACTGTTTGAAATGGGCCACTCTCATTACCACTACAAAAGTTTTTTTCCTCTCCCTTGGTATCCTACTGTTAATTGAATTGTCTTGTTAGACTGACCTCACACTTGGTAAGGCAACTCCCATCTTTTCATGTATTTATACCTGCTCCTGTATTTTCCACTCCGTGCATCTGATGAAGTGGGTTCTAGCCCACGAAAGCTTATGCCCAAATAAATTTGTTAGTCTCTAAGGTGCCATAAGGGCTCCTCATTGCTTTTACAGTTTTGTATAAAACTGAGCAATAAGCAACACAACAGTAACAAAATTGTTAAAAAAACACATTATGTTATTTGTTGATTTTAAAACAAAATAGTAGTCCAACTTTGAAGACTATATTGTGTTTTCAATTTTTGTGTGTATAAAATCTGAATTTCTGTGCTGTATAAATAAATTTCTGTGCTGTAGATGGCCCAGAACTTTCATTATCTTCTCCACCAGTGCACCCTTCTCATTTTTGACAAATATATTGATCCATGTCAGATTGAAATACTGCTTGCCATTTTTTACAGTTGTAAATGACAGACTGTGTGTACATTGCTAGGTTACCTTGCAATGCACTGTTGTACTCATGAAAATTAAACTTGACATATTGCATCTTGTTTGTTTTTTAAATAAATAATTTTTTTTCTAGACACTGTCCAACATATATAGCTCAAAACATTACATTTATCTAGCCTTTACTTAGATTACACAAGTCACGTAGAGTTAAAGATTTACTAAGAGCTTGACTGGAGAATGCAGTTGCATTGGCAGACCACCCGGGACTGTGTTGTGTCCCACCTTCAGGCTGCGGCACAGTTTGGGAACCCCTGTCCAATCCCCACGCTGAAACCCCCAGGATTTAGTATACCTAGATCATCCCTAAGAGGTGTTTGTTTAACCTGTTCTTAAAAGCTTCTGATGACAGGGATTTCACACCTCCTGAGGTAACCTACTCCAATACTTAACTATCCTTAGAGTTAGAAAGTGTTTGCTAATATATAACCTAAATCTCCCTTGCTGCAGATTAAGTCAATTACTTCTTGTACCTACCTTCAGTGGGCATGGAAAACAATTGATCATCCTCTTTGTTATAACAGCCGTTAATATATTTCATGACTGTTATCAGGTCCACCTTCAGTCTTCTTTTCTCAAGATTAAACATGCCCAGTTTTTTTAACCTTTTCTCAAAGGTCAGGTTTCTAAACTTTTGATCATTTTTGTTGCTCTCCTCTGGACTCTTTCCACTTTGTCCACATCTTTCCTAAAGTGTAGCACCCAGAAGTGGACACAACACTCCAGTTCACTCCAGACCAGGAGGTCTCGCCAGTGTGAAGTAGAGTGGAATAGTTAACTCCAGTGTTTTACATGTGATGGTCCTGTTAATACATCCCACAGTAATATTTGGTTTTTCACAACTGCATCATGTTGTTGACTCACATTCAATTTGTGACCACCATACCCCCAGATCATTTTCAGCAGTGCTACTGCCTACCCAGTTATTCCCCATTTTGTACTTGTGCATTTGATTTTTCCTTCCTAAGTGTAGTATTTTTCACTTGTCTTTATGGAATTACATCTTGTTGATTTCAGACCAATTCTCCTATTTATCAAGGTCGGTTTGAATTCTAATCTTGTCCCCTAAAGTGCTTTCAACCAATCCCATCTTGGTATTGTTCACAAATTTTATAAGTACTCCATTATTCTAGTTACTAATGAAAATATTGACTAGTGAAGACACCTATGGGACTCCATTCCTGAAGATGCATCCTTCCAGTTTGACGGTGAACCACTGAATATGTTTTGTCAACCAGTTGTGCACCCACCTTACAGTAATTTCATCGAGAACACATTTCCCTAGTTTGCTTTTGAGAACGTCACATGGAACTGTGTCAAAGGGATTACTAACAAAAAATCTAAGATATCCTATCTACTGCTTCCCTTCTGTCCATTAAGCCAGTAACCCTGTTAAAGAAGGAAGTTAGGTTATTCTGGCATGATTTGTTCTTGACAAATTCATGTTGGCTATTACTTATCACCTTATTATCCTCTACGTGCTTACAAATTGATTGTTGAATAATTTGTTCCAGTATCTTTCTTGGTATTGAAATCTGTAATTCAATGTGTTCTCTTTGTTCTTCTTTTCAACGATACAATGTTTGCCCTTCTCTAGTCCTCTGGGATCTCACCCCTCCTCCAGGAGTTCTTAAAAATAATCACCAGTTGTTGTGAGATTGATTCCTAGTCAATATACAGCAGTGAGTTTTCAAGTTGGCAAGGCCTGATGACATTTACCCTAGGGTACTTCAGGAACTAGCTGAAGCAAATGGGGTCAACTGCTTGGAAGACAGCTCGGCTCACCACTATACTACCCAGGCAACAACGAACAGAAGGAGTTGAAACGACTTATTACTTCCATGCACAGTAACTTCAAGTATCTGAGAATCTGGACAGTGCCTCCTCCTGCTCTTTCAAGTTCAGTTTAAATATAATTGGTAGTAGGACTCTCCGGGTGGGGGAAAATGCGCAGAAAGAGAATATTGACACAAACAGCCATTTGGCATTAACACTCTCTGCTTTCCTTGCTTTTGCTGACAGTTATTGAAAAGCTGAGTTTTAAATGTTTCCTACTTTTTCTTTATCATCCTGTCATCTTCTGCTTAATTCTGCAGTGAATTCAAAATCCCATAGGCCTGATCCTACAAGTAGCTGAGAATCTCTTTGGAGTTGATGACAGCCTGCAACTACCACACCAATAGGAGTTGAGGCTTCCTATTGTCTTCTCCTTGCAGGCATTTAATGACAGGGTGGCCTGTTAGCGTGGAAATAAGCATTACCTCTTTCAGTTTCCTATGAGTGTTCAAGAAAAGCTGAGCAGCACTGGTATTGATCAGCAGTCATTTTTGAAGGTTATTCTAGGCTACTCAGTCTCAGAACTCACATCAAGCTCAGTCAACAAGAGATTATTGATGGCAAAAGTGCATCAGTATTGACAGAGATAGGAAACTTCTACTTTGCAGCGTAACTGTGCCGCACTCCAGTGAGCAGCATTTTAAGATCAAACATATTTCTATTTTGAATTCAGATCTTTACCCCAACAGTATGCTTGGATCTCCAGGGAAATCCTTGTGTACTACAGAATTTGCAACATATAAGCAAGAAATACGGAGAAAGGATATTTTTCTGTAGAGAACAGGGCCAAATTCTCAAGTAGCTGTAAATAGTGCAGTGTGGGGAACAATTCCTTTGTTCTCTTGAACATTAGGGATTTTTGTAGCAATCCGACTCGTCACTCACCTATCATTTTTGCTTTAACAACCATTTGCAGGGGGTTGCACATGATCCATGAAGGTCCAATCATGTTGCGGTATATGTGTTTCTCTTATCTTTCTGCAGTTCTCCATTTCTGACACACAGTCCATAATCAAAGCCCCTGAATCTGTTGCGCTTAGCTGCTTGTATTTCAAGTCAGCAGAAGGCTGTAAAGCGCAATAGTTCCTGGGTGTTTAAAATATCTTCAACCGAATGGCCTTCACTGAATGAGTAACTGGGAACAGTGAGCTCTTGTGCCATGTCTATAAGCAACACATTTATAAAAATATCACTGTGGAACTGGCCTGTTAGGTCAATGCTAATTCACCATTTCCTCTTTTTAAAGCATGGGCTGCATAGCAAGTTATGTAGGGGGACACATTTCCAGGGGTTGCTCTCGCTCTAGGAAGATTCCCTCTCCCAGAGGGATCCACTGTCTTGGAAAACTATGCTCTGGGTCCCAGTCCCTGGGAGCATATCTGTACAGGGAGACTTCTTCTAGCCACTTAAGACAACTTCCCTTTCCAGCAGAAAAGAGATGGGGAGCAACCCAGAAAGAAGGGAAGAGAAGGCAATGGGGATCATGATTCAGTGAGTAAGCGGAAGCACCAGAAACATTATTTACTTAACACAGAATATAATGAGGGCCAGCCCTGCTAATGTGGTAGGATGATAGTACCAAAAAGAACCTGAGCAGCATGGTCTGATGGACAAGCACTGAACTGAGGTTCAGAAGAGTGGGGTTCTATTCCTGTCTCTGCTACTGCAGGCTGGGTAACCTTTGGCAAGTCACTTCATCTCTCTGGGCCTCTGTTTGCTCACCTGTATAGTGTACATAACAGGGTAGCAGGCCCTTTAAATGAAACTGGGCTCCGCTCTCCTGTTGTAGCCCAGGTGCTTCCAGTTGGGCCAGTTCAGAGGGTGGTGGGTAGCATGTGGGGGGCTATAAAATGTCAGTCAGGAGCAGACCAGGCCAAGTCTGTCAGGCGATGAGAGCACTCAGAGACAGAAGGTGATTCCTGGGAGGATGAAGGCAGGAGAGCAGAAAGAGCGGTTTGCTGGCTGGTGTCTCAGAGCCAGGGACAGAGGGCTGAAGGCAGGGGGAGGAGGAGCAGCAGCAGCAGCAGTGGGATATGCCTGTTGGCTCGAAACCAAGGGCCAAAAAGGGCTGAAGGAAGGGGGAGCTGCCAAGGGGCTGAGCTTGAGAATTGGACCTGAGGAATGGGGAGAGGGCCCGTGGGAGTGGGGAATGCTCCCAATGGAGAGGCTGTGGGAAGATCAGGGTTACACCCCGGAAGGAAGGGCTGGAGTGACTGTCCTGGCACAGGGATGGAGCTGTGGCAGAGGACACTGGCATGTGCTGAGAATGAAGCAGGGTTTTAAGGACTATGTGCACTGGGGGTGATATAAACTATTTGCATATGTTTTATTAATCAGCTATATTGATGGACTAGAGCAGTGGTTCTTAACCAGGGGTCCACGGCCCCTGAGGGTCCGTGAGCCCTTTCAAGGGGGCTTGCTGAGGCCTGCAGCTGAAACCCGGTTCTCCCGAGGCCCAGCACTGAAACCGGGAGCGGTGTGGGGCTGAAGCCGGTGCCCCACCCTAGCTGTGAGTGGTGCGAGGCTGAAGCCAGCGTGCCCCCCACCAAGCCAGGAGCAGCGGATGGCTGAAGGTGAGAACCACAGCAGCCCCCCCAATGAAGCTGGGAGCCCCACTGGGAGCCCCTGCCTGGCCCAAACACAGCCCCTAGCTACCCCCTGAGCTACCCTCCTGCCTACACACAGCCCCTAGCTACCCCCTGCATGCACGTAGCCCCTAGATATCCCCCTCTCTGCACCCTGAGCTACTCCCTGCCCACACGCAGCCCCAGCTACCCACCTCCCTTTACCCTGAGGTACTTCTCTCACTTCACACAGCTCCTAGCTACCTCCTCCCTGCACCCTGAGCAGTTTTCAAACTTTTTGAAGTGAGTCCCCCACTTTGAGTTGTATTTTTGGTTGCGTCCCCCCACAGCCCAGACAGCCTGGATGGCCTGCTGAGTGAGTCAGGGGATGGAGGTGGTGCTCCCTCCCTGGACCCTGCTGTGTAGAATTGGCTCAAGCCCTGCCAGCCCTTGCCCTCTCCAAATAGAAGTAAAACTATGTGTATGCCCAAGGGTCCCCCCCAGCCCAGAGCCCCCAGCTCCACTCCCCACACTGTGCCTTTTTATAGCATGTTGAGGGGGGCCTCATCAAGAAAAATGGTTGAGAATGCCTGGACTAGAGGACAAGCTTGTATGAAGTTAGTGGGGACCCACGTGGGAAACTGAGGTTAGGAGTGTTTTATTTCTGCTGCCGCCAGGCTCTAAGGGGGAACCTGGGAGGGGGCCCACTCACTTACAGTGGTGTAGCTGGCAAGATCCAAGATCCAAGAGCCCCCTCCTGTCATGGAGGAATAATGGAGATGAAAAGCTCAGACCCTTTTTCAGATGGGAAATGTTCACCCTCCCAAGCTGAGCATGGAAGGATGGCCGCAACTGCATGAGTTCGTGATTCAGTTTCTGCCAACAGCCCATATCATACTTCCTGCAGTAATTTGCAGGTCTGGGAACTGTCTCTAAAGTGGTTAAGTTTTTTCTGCCTCTCAGACCCCATCTTCCTCTTCCCTAAGGTCCTCAATACATACAACTAAAACACTTCTTAGAGGGGGTTTTCTTCCTTCCTTCCTTGTCCCAGTGTACACATCTCCCAAGCCTTTCAAGGGACATGTCCAATGTGACCCATTGCTCATCTTTATGTTTTCATGGTGGGCAGACCCGACTGATATGCCCCACCTCTTGATATTTCATAGAATCATAGAATCATAGAATATCAGGGTTGGAAGGGACCTCAGGAGGTCATCTAGTACAACCCCCTGCTCAAAGCAGGACCAATTCCCAGTTAAATCATCCCAGCCAGGGCTTAAAACACTTGGGCAGGCCCTTCCACCTCCAGGCCACCCTTGGAAGTCTCTTCCTCAGTCCCACTTCGACCACTCCACCTGACAGCTGGGGCACTCCACTCTTGTGACCAGGCTTTCCACATTTAAAGCAAAGCAGGATCTCCCTCACCAGCTGGTAATGGTGATCTCCCTGACCTTGCTGCTACACTGCCTGCTGACTCCACTGGAACTGCAGAAGAAATGCTTGAGTGCACTGCTGCTGCTCAACCAGTAGCCAGACTACATCCTCCATCTTGTCCATGGGCTACACTGTAGTCATTTCCCTACTTGATGGGAGGGAGTCTCAAAAATCCTGCTGACTACACCAGTTTGTAGCACTGTGCTTGCTATCCCAGTGCGCTGATCCTGTTTTCTCCTTCTTCAGGGTTTCTGTGGAGGTTAATTTTCTCAATCTCAGTTCCTGGGATCTGTTTTTTTTTATTAAATTAACTGAGTCCCCAAAAAATAAACAGGAGAAATCTTCAACCCAGCCTTAAACTGGGCATAGCCACTTCTCCCTGAGGTACTTTCCCTTCCTTGGGGACCACTGCAGGACGCGCTCTGTCCCTGTAGCTTCACTCTGCAGTCCCCTTGTAGCTCTGCTCTTTCTTTACTCTCACTCATAGACTTTATTGGCAATAGCTCTGCAGGAGCCAAACTTTCTCCTTGTAGCCGCTCATCCCAGCTCCACACAGTCTCCTGTGGCATGAGCTTCCCCAGGTCACTGTTACGCTTCCTGTCTCTTACAGCTTTCAACTCGTGTCCAATGCCGGATTGACCCTTTATTGCCCCCGTCATGGAGGGATAATAGAGTTGAAAAGCTCAGACCCTTTTTTGGATGATAAATGTTCACCCTCCCAAGCTGAGCATAGAAGGATGGCAGCATCTGCATGAGTTCCTGATCCATAGCCCCCAGGAGCTTTCCCTCCACACCTTAAGTGGGCCAACTGGGAGCCTCTGGACTAGAACAGGAGAGCTGAGCCCAGTTTCATTTAATGGGCCTGCTACCTTGTTACATTTGGATAATGGTACTTCCGTTCCTTTGTAAAAGGCTTTGAGTCTATGGATGAAAAAGCTTGTATATAGTGTAAGTACTGTATTATTATTATTCCCTTTTCTATTCATGTACCCCATGACAGGACTGCTCTTTTTCTTTGCAGAAAGAGGAAAAGCTAGCTCCAACCTGAGGAATGGTCTACTGGAAATACCTTGCATAGTCTTAGGGATGTATGAGTGTAGAAGCAATGCTCTTCTAAAGACAAGTCAGGCTCCCATTGAAGTCAACCAAAGTTTTGTCATTGCAGTGGGGGTGCACATTTAATCCCTGATAAATTTGCAGGACTACCAAAAAAAAAGAAAAAGAGCAGGTATGGGTAGTGAAATGTGATCTTGTTACCTGTTCCTGCAACCAACCAGGCTATAACCACAGACAAAGGGTGAACTCGAGCAGCACCGAGGCTTGATTTATTGCTTTCCTTATTGCTTCCCTTATTTGTGCAGTCATACTCACACATGCAACACATTCATGCTGAGAGGCTGCAGGCGTGGATGTTGGTTTAGATTTCAATGGCTGGGGCTGGCCAGGCCACAGCTGCTAGGTGACGAGAGTCCCCAGAGTCACTTCAGATCTGCGGGGGGGCTCTACTGCTTCTGGTCCGGTCCTGAGTTTAGCGTGCTGTTACATTCCCTTGTTGAAAAGAAAAGGAGTACTTGTGGCACCTTAGAGACTAACCAATTTATTAGAGCATTCGTGAGCTACAGCTCACTTCATCAGATGCATATCGTGGAAACTGCAGCAGGCTTTATATATACACAGAGAATATGAAACAATACCTCCTCCCACCCCACTGTCCTGCTGGTAATAGCTTATCTAAAGTGATCATCAGGTGGGCCATTTCCAGCACAAATCCAGGTTTTCTCACCCTCCACCCCACCACACAAATTCACTCTCCTGCTGGTGATAGCCCATCCAAAGTGACAACTCTTTACACAATGTGCATGACAATCAAGCTGGGCTATTTCCTGCACAAATCCAGGTTTTCTCACATCCCCACCACCCCCATACACACACAAACTCACTCTCCTGCTGGTAATAGCTCATCCAAACTGACCACTCTTCAAGTTAAAATCCAAGTTAAACCAGAACATCTGGGGGGGGGGGGTAGGAAAAAACAAGAGGAAACAGGCTACCTTGCATAATGACTTAGCCACTCCAAGTCTCTATTTAAGCCTAAATTAATAGTATCCAATTTGCAAATGAATTCCAATTCAGCAGTTTCTCGCTGGAGTTGGTAACTCACCTGGCAGCTCATCTCGAGATTTATACCTTCACCCAGATAACACCATGGTTCCATAAAAGGCGATATTTGCTTCTTTGCTTTGCCATTGGCTGTCACTCACACTATCTCACTCATTCCATACATCAATTGTTTACATATTTAGAAGCATGAATACAATTGGTAATATAGAGCACTGTAGCTTTAAGCAAGCATCTAATATACTTTCCGTTGCTGCTTGTGGTTTTGTAACAGCATAACAGAAAGCTATTCAGACTGCATTTGAAAGAGCAAATGGGCAGGGATATGTGTGTGTGTGTGTATGAAGAGCAGGGCTGCGTCTGGTTACAGTCTAGGTAGAATATTCATCTTTTGCCTTGATTCTTTCGTTGAGATGGGGAGACGTAATTACTCTTTACCCTTATGAATGCACTTTAAGCTATCATTTTGAAATGGAAATAATTTTTAACTAGCTTTGGGACTGAATAAGACATTGGAACAGAGTCAGATCTTAGTTACACTAATGTAAATCCAGAGCAACAACTCTAAGATTAATGGAGTTACTTTGCATTTATGCTAGTGTTATTGAAATGAGATGCCAGCAAAGTAAGACTCCATTGTTGCAATAGTGCATCAGTTGTTGGGTTGCTGACAGACAGGTGCATCAACCATAGACTTGTTTTGCTGTAATTTTGTATTTCTTGATAAAAAGCTTGGATTGCAAATATGCAGACCCAGGGGCTGTAGCTTTAAGCCATTGGTTCAGTGCAATGTACCATTAGCAGGATTCTTATATCAGTCCTTTTTCTTTCTGAAAGGATGTGATTTAATTAGCTTTTTGTGGCAGCCTTTAAGCTTCAGCTGAGTTTTCAGCTCTGAGAGCTCAAGATTGTTTTTTAAAAAGAACAGATTTACTGAACGTTTGATTAATATGAACTATTTGAGGAGTGGGGGGAATGAGTGTTTTACCAGTGGCCCCCATTTGCCTCTTCCTTTTGACAGGTATAACTCTGCTGAAGTCCATAGAATCATACTGGTGTAAATCAGAGGACAATCAGGCCACTGCTTCTAGAAACTTTCTGAATGTTGTAAAAACACTGGCACAACACAAGTAGATGCAAAACTATGGAGGTTTGCAGAACTGCACCTACTTAGACAGCTCAGAATTTGTCTGGAGGGGGAACAAAAAGCCTCAAAATATAGTAGAAATAGACCGACTCCATACCCTTGCAGGTTAGCACGCTCTGCACACAAACATCTTTATTCTGTAATCTGTGTGTTTTCTTTTCACACAACGAAACCTCTTATTGTCCGGTAGAGATGCAATAAAACTTAACCAAGTCTGGTTGTAACATCTTAGAAGGCCCAGAACAGAAAATCAAACACAGTTTTAATGATACATTTATCTTTCCTCGGTGTGTGACATGACTTTTTATTTTCTGATGGATGCCAAGTGACTAATGTAAACTCCCTTGAATCTATGTGCTGGGGGGAAGGGGTGTATAATAGATAGTTTCAGGGAAAGATGACCTGGCAGGAGGGTGAGTGTGTCTCTGTGAAAGGAAGAAATGTGCATGGAAGTCTCGTAACTGATGAAGATACATTTCACCAAAACCTTCAGTTTGCCATCTAGCACTTGTATTTCAACATTGAATAAAGTGCAGCCTGTCCTGCTGTGCCTCTCTAATACCAGAGCAGTGGGGGGATTTCAAAAAATGAGTCATCGGCTAGATAAATGGTTTGTACCTTTTCTCTCTTCTAAACCTCTTGGCCTCAGGTGGTGGGGAGCATGCACAAATCTGTAATGTAAATCATGTGGATTCATCTCATTTACTCTCTGACTAACCCAGGCAACTCCATGAGGTTCAGAGCTATCTCCTCTCGGAGGCAGCAGCCTATTTGATATAACTGCTCCTCATTGTATGAAGTGGCCAGGTGCTGTTACATCTTATTGAAGCTCTCTGAGTCACTGCTACAGGGTTTTTCTATGATTATCCTCCTCCAGCCCCTGGGGATATGATTAATTCATAGAGCATCACTGAAGGCATCTTTCTATAGCATATGGAGTGAAAGTGTCCTCTTCACAGAGCTGCCTGGGGACAACTGTGAAATTTGTACAGACAATCCCACTAGGTAGTCAATCTTGTAAAAGCATTGATATTACAAAGTAAATACAAGTGATCTATTTGTTTAAGGTTATTACTGTGACCAACAGGGTATTAAAACAATCTTTCTACTGACAAAAGATATCAGTCCTGCATTCCCATTTGATGTTCCTAAATGTGCTTTTTTCCCTAAGTCTTTCACAGCCACTGAGCTTTGGGGTGTTCATAAAATTTGACTGATCTGGAGATCGGAATACATTGCACAACCAACCCATTGAAATTCAATTCATATACAAGTTGAAATTATAAAAAAGAAACCTCAGCTAGTAATAACACTTTGATGTACGGATGCATAAAAGGGAGGGGGAGGGATAGCTCAGTGGTTTGAGCATTGGCCTGCTAAACCCAGGCTTGTGAGCTCAATCTTGAGGGGGTCATTTAGGGATCTGGGGCAAAAATTGGGGATTGGTCCTGCTTTGACCAGGGGGTTGGACTAGATGACCTCCTGAGGTCCCTTCCAACTCTATGATTCATAAAACTTTTAGGCTTCCTCTTTCTTCTTAAGGAAGACAGCTTCCAATCATGCCATTGGTTCATTTTTTATCTTTTAATACATCCAAAGCACAAGTATTAAACATTGCACTCTGAGGTCAGGAATAATTATATATGGAGCCATTTGAAGGCTTTCTTTCCATGCCCTGATCACTGTTGTATTCAAACAGTTGCACAAGACAGAAATATTCTTCCAGTGTACAGAGATTTTGCCCCCTTCATGGAAACGACCAATTTCACTTGAACTGGGAAATACAAATAAGAAGGTGAGGAGGTAACAGTATCATTTACTGATTGTATTTCAGTAGCACCAATGATGCGCTATTCACTCTGCAAAGACAAAACTAATCATGGTGCCTTCCCTGGAAAGCTTAGAACCTGAAAACCACAGGAGCAATTCACTGAACTTTCAACAGCTGGGTCTTGATCAGTCCGTGTAACCATGTTCTCTGCAACCTAGGAAAAGTATGTAGAGGGAGACCTTTGAGTCTGCATCCCCAAAGGGTTATCCTGCTTCCACTGTAGTTAGTGGGAATTTTGCTACAGACTATAATTGGGACCTGAATGTATCGCAAAATGGGTTCAATTAGTGCCCTCCCCTCACAGTTATGTGGGGTATGGCTAGGGTGAATAGCTGCTGCACTCCCTGGGGGCATGCATTGCAAAGGGGATTGGTTTTCAGGACCGTAGGTGTGGCCAATGGTGACAGGGCCAGTGCACGCTGCTGAAGCTGCCGAATGAGCATAGTGTAAAACAGGCCAGTTGGATGTGTTCCCACCAACAGGCAGGGACAGCAGCATTTGGAGAGACATGGGTGGCCATGCCAAGCACTACAGCATTCAGCAAACCCTGACTGGTGCCTATGAGAGTAAAGGTGCACTACAAATGCCATAGATAATTACATTAGATTCACGGGGGTCAATGATATCACTAACTGGCAGGCGAATGGTGCCCAGGGGCCCCCATAAAGGAAAGGGGAGAGATTCTGTCTTTGCTTTTGAGCTGTCAGTTGTTCTGTCTCATCTACTGAAAGCCTCATCCATGTGTACCTGTGACCTCCGACATCATTTTTCTCCTAGACTGGTTCCCTTCATGCTCCCCTACTGGGCCCATTCCATCCCCATCTGGTCTTCTCTGAGCCTGTGAACTATTATTTACAGATGAATGAGCTGTTGCAATTTTTCCTCCAGGGGCATGCAGGCAGCACAGGGCGTGATCAAGAGGGAGACAGGACTTTCAGAAATGGAGATCATGCAACAGTGCTGCCATTTGGCCTGCACTATTTACAGCTGTTGCATGATCTCCATTTCTGAAAGTCCTGTCTTCCTCTTGACCACTCCCTGTGCTGCCTGCATGCCCCTGGAGGAAAAATTGCATGCACACTGTGCATGTTCTGTTAGAATCATAAGATTAGAAGGGTCATCTAGTCTAACCGCTGTCAAGATGCAGGATTTGTTGTGCCTAAACCACCCAAGACAGATGGCTGGCCAGCCTCCTTCTGAAAAACTCCAGCAAAGGAGCTTCCACAACCTCCCTAGGCAGTCTGTTCCATTGTCCTACTGTTCTTACAGTTAGGAAATGTTTCCTGAGATTTAATCTAAATCTGCTATGCAGTAGTTTGAACCCATTGCCTCTTGTCCTGCCCTCTGTGGCAAAAGAAAACAACTTTTCTCCAACTTTTATATGGCAGCCTTTCAAGTATTTGAAGACCATTATCCTGTCCCCCCTTAATCTCCACTTTTCCAAACTAGACGTACCCTGTTCCTTCAGCCTTTGTTCATATGGCTTGCAGTCCATTCCTTTGATCAACTTTGTCACTCGCCTCTGGACCCTTTCCAGTTTCTCTACATTTTTTCTGTACGTTGGTGTCCAAAATTGGACACAGTACTCAAGCTGAGGCCTAACCAGCACCAAGTGGAGTGGTACTATCATTTCCCGTCACTTACATGCTATGCCTCTGTTAATACAACCCAAAATTGCATTTTCTTTTTTCACAACAGCATCGCATTGCTGACCCATGTTGAGGTTGTGATTCACTACAACTCCCAGATCCTTCTCAGCATTGCTGCTGCCAAGCCAGTTATCCCCCGTTTTGTATTTGTGCATTTGATTTTTCTTCCCAAAATGTAACACTTTATATTTGTCTGCGTTGAATTTCATTTTGCTGTCTATAGTCCAGTTCTTCAATTTATCAAGCTCCGTCTGAAGTTTATCACTATCCTTTAAAGTGCTGGCAACCCCCTGCCCCAGCTTTGTGTCAGCTGCAAATTTGATCAGTATGCTCTCTATTCCTTTATCCAGGTGATTAACGAAGATGTTAACACCGGACGCAGAATAGATGGCTGTGGAACCCTACTTGAGACCTCTCTCCAATCTGACACCATTCCATTAATAGTTACTCTTTGTTTGCAGTTGATTAACCAATAGGTATCCATTTAATGGTAGTTCCGCTAAGCCCACATTTCTCCAGTTTACCTATTAGAACGTCATGTGGGACTGTGTCAAAAAAGCCAGTTGAATGTGTGCTTATCTTTCTGCCTCTTGGAATGATCTAAATTCTGGGGTTTTTGTAATTCCAATAATTTCTAATAATTCTCCGTCTGACATTTACACAAAGCACCAACTGAATATCTAGGAGTTTAGATAGCCTCTAAATTTACTAGCACACCAGACTGTGGCGGCTGCGGCTTGTGTTAATTCTAACTTGTTTTCTTTGTGCTGCACCTTTTACATGTGCATACATTTCCCCCTTGCCTTCAGAGACAGCTTATCTTCTCTACTGAAATGCAACCTGCTACAGGGCTGAAATAAGTCTTTTTCTGCACTGGGAAAATTAGGGCCTGTAAATTGCCACTTGTTGATGCCTAGATGACATGGTGGTAAAAGCACCTGAGTCTTTTTTCTATTCTATAGCCTGCACTTGTGGTAAATGATGGCAATGTAGATGCACCCAGTTATGTGCTTTCTACTTTTCCTTATTGTTCTCTTAATATAAAAGAAAGTTCTCTCTGACTGAAGTATCTGCTTGTTTTCTGTATATAGGAGAATGCAACAAAAGGAGGTTATCATTTCCACTTTCTGATCATGCTGACCTTGAAACCAAAAGTGGCTTTGCTATTGACTTCAGTGAGAGCAGAACTGGGCCTGTTTTAAAGCTGTAAGTAGGAAACAATGGACCTCATTCTGATCAATTATGGAGTGGTGTAATTCCAGTGTCTTGGGTGCAGTCACTCCTTATTTAAATCAGTGTAAATGAGAGCAGAATCTGCCCTACTGTGTAAGAAAAAGCCCCAGTAGATAGAAATAATGGGCCTGCTGCAAGCGGTATAATCTTTCAAAATAGCAGCATATATTGAGGAGTAGTGAGAAAGCATAGCAGTACCCTTTGAATGTTCAAGTTAAGGATTTATCATCCAGTTATGAAATCTCCTTAGGTAGCAATCTATATGTTTTCCAAACAGTCGGCCTTAGCTTATGTAGTCAAAGTGAACCACCCACACCAAACTGCAGCTGTAGATCATGGGAATAAACCAAGATCTAACTATAATTTAAATTTTGTACTTTATTTAACCGGAGTAATCAGAGCGTCAGATCTCTTGGGTGTTATTAAAACAAGTCATGAGAAGCTCTAGGACAAAAGGTTAAGTCTGTAAAATCCGTAATTTGTTTAAAAAATAACTCCATCAGATTTTTCACTAGCTATAATGTCAGAGCTGTTAATGTTTTGCATAGATAATAGCCTTGGAGCTTCAGCAAGTAGAAGTCATGGGAGGCAATACCTTGCTGAGGTTCCACTGGTGCCAATTTTTAATGCTCTTTGTGTAGTGTTTAGGCTGCAGTGGCAATTTTTGTGTTTTGCAGTACAATATCAGTTCAAAAAAAGTGAAGTTCGGCGTTAGGTATTTCATGACTTTGAAAAATAACTTGAGACAATGTAACTGTGATGAGATGTCTTTTCCAGCCTTCTCTAAAGTCCACAGATGGGAGCGTCAAACAGTCAGCCTTTGCCTGAAGGATTGGCTATCAAAGAAATTAATAAAGTTCAGCCCAAATCTTCTCAGGCTTGGCAGCTTCTTGGGTTCTACTGGACAATTGCTCAGCCCGCACCCTACATCCTCTAAGTGCTTACCTACTCCAATGAGTTAGCAGAGCCCATCTCACTACCTTCCAATGGCATCAACACTGTTTACAGGGTGGAGGTATTTCAACCAAACGCTGCCATCCTTTTATTTATTAATGCGAGAACCCTAGGGAATAAATACCTTTTTAAAGGGGCAGTTGTGGATTAAGATCAGTCTTTCGGAATTGGGTAATTTGCACTCTCTTTCTGCCTGTGACCTGACAAGTGACCATGAGCAAGACACCTTACCTCTGAGCCTGAGCCCCCTACCTGCTAACTGAGGATAATTAAGCTTCCCATTATTGCAGTGGGATTACAAATTAAAAGGATTTAAATATTCTACAGTAAGGGGCTAAACACTAGTAACATTTCTGTAAACTGTAGTTTGGGCTGAGTTTGTAAAAGGAGCCTATGGGACTTAGGTGCCCAACTCCCATGGAAAGTCAGTGGGATTTAGGTACCCAACTTTCTTAGGCTCCACTGAAAATCCCAGTCCTGGACTATTACTGTAGAATAATGTTGTAGGTGTTCATATAATCACATAGAGGACTGAAATTTACAATATGCAACTGGCTTAAAAGGGAGTCAATAATTTATGGTAGCACCATATTAGAACTGAAACCAGCAGCCTTCAGTAAATATTATCTTGAATTTGACTATCAATTTTTAAAAGTCTGGGCTCTATTCTCATGGTCTAAGAGCCTTTGCAGCTCTTTTCCCTGTAGTATTTGCCAGGGAAGCAGGTAAATGCAAGGCAAACATCCTCCCATCTCATTATTACTGATTATCCAACTTTGGTCCACTTTTCTCCCCTGTTTGTTCTGCAGGTCCTTCCTTTTTTAGGCAATGCCATCATTCCCCGTCCTAACAAAGCTTAGAGATTTATTGTGAACTGTATCTCCTCATTCCGCTCTAAAGTATCTTGCTAAACACTTAGCTCTGAATTTGGAAAACTTTTTATAAATGGCTGCCAACTGGCACACTTGTTGGGAGTTTCAGCAGACAGATCAACAATTGAATGGATATAAAAGCTGAACTCCCCCCTTATCCTAGAGGTCGGGAGGCACTCTGCCACAGCGCACAAGACATGTGCTTCCACTGTCCTTACCTGTTCTGTGGCTAAAAAGAAGACTTGGGTCACCAAAGCTGCCAAGTAGGCATATCTAGCAAACTGTTTCATATAGCTGCCCATCACCCTGGAATCTGGGCATCTTCCATTTAAAATGGATAATGAAGTCCTTAGCGAACTCCAGTAATGAAGTCCTTAGCGAACTCCATGGAGTTCCTGGCTCTTCCCTTTTTGACATAAAAACTCTGCTTGGGATAGGGGTTTTTTTGTGTGGGAGGGTGAGGAGGTTGGTTGATATGTTGTTGTTTTTTCAGAGTTCAGAGTAGCAGCCGTGTTAGTCTGTGTCCGCAAAAAGAAAAGGAGGACTTGTGGCACCTTAGAGACTAACAAATTTATTTGAGTGTAAGCTTTTGTGAGCTACAGCTTACTTCAACGGATGCATTCAGTGGAAAATACAGGGGGAGATTTTATATACACAGAGAACATGAAACAATGGGTGTTATCATACACACTGTAAGAAGAGTGATCAGGTAAGGTGAGCTATTACCAGCAGGAGAGTGGGGGGGGGAACCTTTTGTAATGATAATCAAGGTGGGCCATTTCCAGCCGTTGACAAGAATGTCTGAGGAACAGTAAGGGGGAGAAATAAACATGGGGAAATAGTTTTACTTTGTGTAATGACACATCCACTCCCAGCCTCCATTCAAGCCTAATTTAATGATGTCCAGTTTGCAAATTAATTCCAATTCAGCAGTCTCTCATTGGAATCTGTTTTTGAAGTTTTTTTATTGAAGAATTGAGACTTTTAGGTCTGTAATCGAGTGGCCAGAGAGATTGAAGTGTTCTCTGACTGGTTTTTGAATGTTATAATTCTTGACGTCTGATTTGTGTCCATTTATTCTTTTACGTAGAGACTGTCCGGTTTGGACAAAGTACATGGCAGAAGGGCATTGCTGGCACATGATGGCATATATCACATTGGTAGATGTGCAGGTGAACGAGCCTCTGATAGTGTGGCTGATGTGATTAGGCCCTATGATGGTGTCCCCTGAATAGATATGTGGACACAGTTGGCAACGGGCTTTGTTGCAAGGATAGGTTCCTGGGTTAGTGTTTTTATTGTGTGGTGTGTGGTTGTTGGTGAGTATTTGCTTCAGGTTGGCGGCTGTCTGTAAGCAAGGACTGGCCTGTCTCCCAAGATCTGTGAGAGTGATGGGTCATCCTTCAGGATAGGTTGTAGATCCTTGACGATGCATTGGAGAGGTTTTACTGGGGGCTGAAGGTGATGGCTAGTGGCGTTCTGTTATTTTCTTTGCTGGGCCTGTCCTGTAGTAGGTAACTTCTGGGTACTCTTCTGGCTCTGTCAATCTGTTCTTCACTTCAGCAGGTGGGTATTGTAGTTGTAAGAATGCTTGATAGAGATCTTGTAGGTGTTGTCTCTTTCTGAAGGGTTGGAGCAAATGGGGTTGTATCGTAGAGCTTGGCTGTAGACAATGGATCGTGTGGTGTGGTCTGAAGCTGAATGAAAGTATGGATGAAATCTGGAGGCATGTAGGTAAGGATAGCAGTCAGTAGGTTTCCGGTATAGAGTGGTGTTTATGTGACCATCGCTTATTAGCACTGTAGTGTCCAGGAAGTGGACCACTTGTGTGGATTGGTCCAGGCCTGAGGTTGATGGTGGGAAATTGTTGAAATCATGGTGGAATTCCTCAAGGGCTTCTTTTCCATGGGTCCAGATGATGAAGATGTCATCAATGTAGCGCAAGTGGAGTTGGGGGCGTTAGGGGACGAGAGCTGAGGAAGCGTTATTCTAAGTCAGCCATAAAAATACTGGCATACTGTGGGGCCATGCGGGTACCCATAGCAGTGCCGCTGATTTGAAGGTATACATTGTCCCCAAATGTGAAATAGTTATGGGTGAGGACAAAGTCACAAAGTTCAGCCACCAGGTTTGCTGTGACATTATTGGGGATACTGTTCCTGACGGCTTGTAGTCCATCTCTGTGTGGAATGTTGGTGTAGAGTGCTTCTACATCATAGGTCACCCTACCTGATCACTCTCGTTACAGTCTGTATGGTAACACCCATTGGTTCATGTTCTCTGTGTATATAAATCTCCCAGTGGTCCCTTCCGGTAAGCTGGGGGAGGGGCCTTTAGAAGTGGGGGGGTGCACGCCCTCCCACCTCCTGGGTTTTCCAACAAGACCCACACACTCCAGCCCTGGTACATGCTACCTGTTCTGGCCCCACCCACTCAGCAGGGACCCAGGCAGCTGTTACTGAATGTGTCAGCTGCCAAAGGGCGCTACGTGGGCTCTTAAAGGGGCCGTGCTCCTTCTGGCTTGCACTCCCTGGCGGTGAGTATAGCAGCTTGGAACCCCTGTGGGCAGACTCTGGCATGTGCTCCCAGTATGGGGATGGCCTCACAACAAAGGGTACTGGAGTGTGGGCCCCCTTGTGTGCCAGGACCTGGCTCCTTACATAGCTATGGGGGGGGGGGGGGGGGCTCAGTCCCTAATCCTGCCTGGGTTCAGCCCCTGGGAGAAAGTAGCAGGTCCCATCACCCCCATCCCCCTTTCAGGGGAGGGGCGCAGTCCCTGGAGCTATCTGGGTTCTGCTGGCAACATAGCCAGGCTGCTGGGAGGCAGCATGGCCTAGTTACCAGGAGGCAGAGCCCAGGACTCCTGGGTTCTATTTCTGGCTTGGGGCCTCTCTACTTTTTCCCCATAATTCAAGCACTGCCTGTTTTATGTCCCAACCTTAAGCAATTCCTTAGGAGGACCCCTTCAGTGTGCCAGACCTCCCAAGTGGTCATACTTTCCCATAAGGATTGGCTATGTGGCTTGTAACACATCCTAGACTGAGCCTTGGGCTCCAGCACTCCTGTGTCTCACCATGAGCTCTGCCCAGCGAGGTCAGCTGAGAGAGAGACTCCTGTTCAGAGACTGTGGTGGAACATCTGCCCCACACAGGGTTGAAAGAATTTAAGGTGGCCAGGCAGGCCAATTAACTTTACTAGTGTAACTGGAGGAGGAGCCAGGGAGCACTGGAAGTGCCAGCCAGATAATAAGTCTGGAAGGACTTTGAATTCCCCAGAACAGGAAGATTTTAGAGGGCAAACCACAAAGAGGAGATCTGAGAGTGAGTGGGGCCACAGACAGGACAGGGGAAGACACCACCGGGGGAGAGCACAAGGCTGGTGGAGCTAATCCCCAGCACAGCCAGGAGGAGGCGCCATAAGTGGTGAGTGAACCCCGTGATAGAGACTTTTATCCAGTTCAGGGATTGATGAACTTCAGCAAGTATTGGCAGTGACTCCATGCAGCCTTTTCAAAACAGTCGGGTTTATGAGTTGACTGGAATACAGCATCGCACAGCCCTTAATTTTTGCTTCTCTATGCCAATCTAAGGCCTTGTCTACACTACACAGTTTTGTCAGCAAAAGACAGCTTTTGCTGACAAAACCATGGAGGTGCACACACTACAATGTTCCTCCTGCTGACAAAACTCTCCTGCTTTGCTGACAAAATAAAACCACCACGATGAGAGGCGTAGAGCTTTTTGGGGCAAAGTTAGATCGACAAAGCGTCAGTGTAGATGATGCATCTGTTATGTCACTGTAACTGGCCTCCAGGAGATATCCCACAATGCCCACCATGACTGCTCTGCTCACTGTTTTGAACTCTGCTGCCCTGCATCCAGCTACACAGGCATGCACCCCTGCCCTTTCAAAGCCCCAGGAAATTTTGAGACTGCTCAGTGTGGAGAGCTCACTACCACCCAGCTGAGCATGCCGGCTCCCGGCAGCAAACACACTCCTGCCTGGACTACAGGGGAGGGGATGGATGACCTTGGTCTGTGGGGAGAGGAGGCTGTGGGAGAACTTGGAGGGAATCACGGTGTCATAAATATAAAGGGAAGGGTAAACCCCTTTAAAATCCCTCCTGGCCAGAGGAAAAATCCTCTCACCTCTAAAGGGTTAAGAAGCTAAAGGTAACCTCGCTGGCACCTGACCAAAATGACCAATGAGGAGACAAGATACTTTCAAAAGCTGGGAGGAGGGAGAAAAACAAAGGGTCTGAGTCTGTCTGTATGCTGCTTTTGCCGGGGACAGAACAGGAATGGAGTCTTAGAACTTTTAGTAAGTAATCTAGCTAGGTATGTGTTAGATTATGATTTCTTTAAATGGCTGAGAAAAGAGCTGTGCTGAATAGAATGACTATTCCTGTCTGTGTGTCTTTTTTGTAACTTAAGGTTTTGCCTAGAGGGATTCTCTATGTTTTGAATCTAATTACCCTATAAGGTATCTAACATCCTGATTTTATATACGTGATTCCTTTACTTCTATTAAAAGTCTTCTTGTAAGAAAACTGAATGCTTTTTCATTGTTCTAAGATCCAAGGGTTTGGGTCTGTGGTCACCTATGCAAATTGGTGAGGATTTTTACCAAACCTTCCCCAGGAAGTGGGGTGCAAGAGTTGGGAGGATTTTTGGGGGAAAGATGTGTCCAAACCACGTTTCCCAGTAAACCCAGATAAAGTTTGGTGGTGGCAGTGGAAATCCAAGGGTAAAATAATTTTGTACCTTGGGGAAGTTTTAACCTAAGCTGGTAAAAGTAAGCTTAGGAGGTTTTCATGCAGGTCCCCACATCTGTACCCTAGAGTTCAGAGTGGGGAAGGAATCTTGACACACGGAATCAAACATTAACAAGTAATTCTGCTCTCCCTGGCACTAGGACTGCAGTGGCAGGCAGGCAGGGTAGACCAGGGTGAGAGCCGAGGACGGAAGAAGGGGCTGATTTGGAGATGTTTCCCTCTCCTTGCTGGTGTACCAGTCGCTGCTGGGGTGCGGGGACATCAGTTATCTGTGCACCAGCTTCTGCCTCAGGATTGGTTGCTTCCAGCTGCTGTCTGAACTTAAAGAGACAGGGTGCCGACACTCACTTTCCCCCGAAACACACACACACACACTCTCTTTCTCACTCTCTCCCTGTCACACATGCTTCTCACCCGTCCCCACTTCTGTGGGCTTCTTGTGTTAGTGTTTAGCAATGTAAGTTTGGTCATATTACTGAGTGTTACTTTAAAAAGTGATTTTAAATGTGTTACTTTTCAGGCACACACAGCAGTCATTACAAGGTTCATAGCAAACAAAGCCAGGCTCTGCATGCTATACCAATACACATTACTGTGGGTCAGTGTTAATATACTCCTTCAAGCCATCCCCAGCTGAATAGCCCCCTGTTGGGCTCCTCTTATAGCCTTGTGTTCATAAGGCACAGCACAATACTGAAGAGCAGTGCAGGATCCCTGTTTTCTGATAGACATGGCTGGGGTGTGGGTTACCAGTGTACTTGAAAAGCAGCTGGCAATCTAGCAGGATGTCCATGGAACAATGGGATTGGGAAACCTGCATCATGTGATGCTGAAACTGCCCCCATGAGGCATTGCAAACCCTTCCCAAAGCACCCGGCGGCCAGTTGCACAGTGGGATAGCTACCCACCGTGCACGGCTCTCTGTGTCAATGCAAGAGCTGCTACTGTGGATGCGCTCCACTGACACAAGGAGCATAGTGTGGGCATGCAACAGTCGTTTAATTATAGCGGTGGCTGTATGTCGGTGTAACTTGCATCAACAAAACTCTGTAGTGTAGACAAGGCCCAACTCAGAGTTCAGACTGGCCAACACCAGGGATCCCTTGAGCCATGCTGCTGTAGGAACCATCTTTGCTCCTTCTCTCTCTGTTCCTTTGTCTTAGGCCCAGGTAAGGGCTCTGTGTATCTGCAAACCCAGTTCTTATCTTTGCCTCTTGTCACCTCTGCCTATTATCCTCCTGCTGCAAAGCCATGTTGAGTTTACATGTGTAACCAGCTGGGAGCTTATGCCCAAATAAATTTGTTAGTTTCTAAGGTGCCACAAGGACTCCCCATTGTTTTTGCTGTTGATAAGTGTTAATTGTTCAGGTGCTGAGGTTTCCATTGTCTCTGTAGAGTCTTCCAAGATGGGTTGGCTCCAGCCAGTCCTGAATGACCCATTTATATAACCCAAGACAGCTACCTGCCACAAACACCTCATGTCTCCTGCTTTGCCCTGAGAGTCACAGTTTAACCCTTCTGAACCCACTGGATACCAGAGTGTTAGGTACAGAGTCATACCGATCGTTCATACAAATATTACAGAGAATCTCCACATCTGTCACAACATGCAAATGACTTTTGAAGCAATGGAAAAGACTTCAGAACTCCAGAACTATAGGAGTTGGCAAATTGTGCAAGCTGTCTGAAATAGAACTCTAATATTTTATACAAATTAAAGAACAACAGTTGTTGTTGCATGTCAGGGTTTTGGGAGGCTAATTCTAAGACGGAGCAGAGGAATAAGAGACCTTCTCATACACACAGGGATGAAAGGAAGCCAGTGCAGCTGAGCACAATTTGTTAAAAATTAAACAAGTGAGAGAGAACTTGGCCGTGGTTTTCATGGGAAGATAAAAGCCCTTAATCCTTATTGAATCCTTGCAGGGTTTTTTATAATATTGAAAATAACGGGTCTCAGAAAGGATTTAGAGTTTTTACAGAGCGTTAAACTGTAAGCCGTGGACTTGTATTTTTAGCTCTGCTCTGGACACATCTGCAGCAATGAGGTCTGTGTGACTCTTCATACAGAGTCGGTTTTAAACAATGTTGGCAAAAATCATGCACCACATTTCTTTTCTCTTCAGTGAAATACAGAACATAAACTCACCCCTCTCCCCACTTCCCCCCTCACTGACTCTGAGGGGGTCTCATCTGTTCTTTACTTCTAATCTCCTCACCTGATCCTTGATCCATCCTCTCCTGGTGACTGACTCCGTTTGCCCCCTCTTTCTTGCCCTTACACTTTGAGAAGGATCCAGAGAGTTAAGTGTCAGCCTCTCCAAATATTACCCCGCTTCCTTCTAACCTGTCTTCTGCCTTCAACTCACTGAACGAGCCATCCACAGCCATTGCCCTGAGTTCCTCTCCTTTAACTCCATCCGAACTCTCCTCCAACCTGTTCTGCCCTCTGCAACTCCTGGCACCAAGTTTTCTAATGACCTTTAAATGAGGGACCCAGTCCACTTATCTGGCTTCATTACTTCTTCTTCATGCTGACAAATCTCAGATCTACCTCTCCACTACTGTCCTTGAGCCAATCTCAGATTTCAGCATGTCTGTGTAATTTAACCACCTATTTAGCTATAGGCATACCTAAGCTGGAAAGCCCCATCTTATTGCTGTAACCCTTGTCCTTCCTCTCCTTCACCACTCTCCTTTTATTCCCAGTTGTCATGTCACATCCGAGAATACGTTGCAAGTTCTTTGGGGCAGGGACCAGGCCTTTCTATCTGACCCGTAATGCACTTGCAACACTTTCGGATATTGTAAAAATAATAATACAGATGTAGCAATGTCCCTCCCCTCATTCTAGTTTGTTAATGATGGAATAATATTCTTTCTGTCATTTCTAAGGCTCCATACCATAGCAAAGGATGGAGTGTTGTTTTCCATCTAGTGGCTATCTGTAATTACTTAGGAATATTTCTTTAAAAAGGGTATGTGGCTTACATTTAAAAAAATTGACTATAGGTACAAACAGATAGCTGCTGTCTTCTGCCCTTATCTGGAGTAAAATCAATTCCTTTTCATCCTCATGTGTTATGCCCTCAGCTACACAAAGGAAATGCAGCCTAAGCAGACTCAGCTTTCAGGGCTTTCCTGTCCTCTGCTCTTTTTCTCACATGCTGAGGTTTGGCTAGGGTTTTGGCTAGTTTTTCAGGAGCTGTTAGGAGAGCTACCTGTGCAAGTGGAGGCAGGTGAAACCCCTTGCTTTGGCCATTGCTGTGTTTAGTTTGACGAAAGAAGTTCCTCTAGCAGAGCTAATCTGGACTCTGCTAGATTTTATTTTTCATGCTCTATATGTGTTATCACTTAGTCAATGTGGCAGGTGTTTCTTCATAAAGGGAGAAAGATATTCCTGTACCTTTCTCTTTATTTAGTGTTTGACAACTTCTAAGTGATATGTTCAAACTTTGTCACCTCTAATAGCAGCAGGGTTTGAGATACCCCCCTGGAATATCAGAAGAACAGACATTAAAGAGGACTAGTATTATTAGGCACTAGTCCCTTCACTTTTCCAGTGCAAGATTGCCCCCTACCATATATTGTCAGTCTAGGGAGTCCAGTTTTCAGTTTTAACCCAAAACAACTGGTTAAGTTGCAAGAAATGTATTTATTCAAGTTCTGGTTTAAAAAAAATGAACTCTGGAAAAATGAGAAAACATCAAGAATTCACGACTGTTGTGAGTTACAGCTGCTATAGTCCCCTGCTCATGTGCTGCATGGTTCCAGTCATGCTCATGCAGTGCAGCAGCAGGGTAAGGGGCTTATTTTTGTGGGGTTATTGTGACACAGAGGCCCACTGACTGTTCACTACTCTGTGTCAGCTGCTCTTGTCTTGGGTTTCGGAAGATATAAGGAAAGAAAGAAACCATCCTGACATATTCAATACACCTAAAATACTGTTGTCATGATAAAACTAAAAGGTAGCATGTAAAATATCATCTCAAAACTAATAATTTACTCGTCATTAATATTCTTGCATGATGTGTCTATGAGGTGTGTACAAAGAGTTTTGGATACATGCTAGAATTATGTTTTTAAAATGTGTTTGGCAAGCAGTGCATAAGGCCAGTCTGTCCTAGACAATGGAATGTGTATTTGCTTGGCTCACCAGCCTTGCTGTCAGGCAGAGACAATGACACTACATTTATATAAAGGGTAAACAGAGTTATCAGCCTAGTGAGTGGTGGAGCTAGCCTCTGGCGGCGGGAGGGAGTCGGGGGCTGAACCTCAAATGATATGCAATTGAATCAGCTGATTGTATACAATATTGCTCTTTATAAAAGTGTATCAAGTGAAGTCTTTTATGAAAGCTAATGACACAGGTGATTAATTTTATTGTGAAATGTATTATTAACAATGTGAAAAAAAATGGATACTCAATGATATTATGCTTTAAAGTCTGTGACCAATCACAGGGAGAAACAGGTTTTCACCCAGACAGGAGTGAAGGCAGCTATTTACCTTTTGCCAGTGAAATTAAGCAAAATGTGATCAAAAACAATGGAAGCCCAATTTACATACAAATCATCAGGGAGATGGGAAGTCCACAGGAAAGCAAGAACAGCATGAGGTGATCCTGAGTCTGGGGACAAAACAGTGGGTTTCGGAAGATATAAGGAAAGAAAGAAACCATCCTGACACCCATCACTGGACAGACACAAGAGGCTAGAGCTCTGGCAAGCTGAGAAAGACGGGTCCTTCAGCCAAGGGGGTTGAAGTCTCTGGAAACTGAACATAAGTGAGACACCTTCCTAGGCAAAGACCTTTCACCTAAGAGGAAACAGGAAATTAGCAGCTTGTACTTCTGTGGAAGGTCCTGACTGAGAGAAAGTCAGTCATGGCTGGAAAGAAAGATTGGAAAGAAATCTACCTTGATCCAAGGCTGTAGCTTATTGAGTTGTCTTAGCCACTAGAAAATGTATTTTACTTTTATGTGCTTGTGACCATTTTTATATTTTATCCCTTGTACATGAACTCCCTTAAAACCTCTCTTTTGTTTTGTTTTACTTTTAATCTATGCTGTGTTTGAATTGAAGTGGTCATTAACTACAGTTAAAGTGATAAATTGTGCTTTTGTCTCTTTAAAGGTGCAACAAACCTCATTAATTCTCTGAATGTTCCAAGAGAGGGCCGGACACTTCAGGGCAGAGGGTCTTGGGGAAAGTTAAGTCTGGGGCTACGTTGGGAGGTCACCCGGCAAGTAGTCAGAGACTGTCTGAGACCAGGGGGTGGATGTTGTGTTGTAGGCAGGCTTCTGGGGTCAGAGCACTGAACTAGGGTTGCAAAGCACCCAGATGCTCAGGGACCTGCATGCTTGTCTGCTGGATGTTGGTGTCTGGGCTGTGAGCCACAGCAGCAGAGCATTTAAGGTGCCCGGGGTTACGGGGCAGGCAGTGACACAACCTCTCATTGGTCTGGACTGCACCCCAGAACATGACAGTTATATAACAAACCCTGCCAGCACAGGCTGTTGCTATACAGCATACAATAGCCAGCTGGAATGTTGTAGTGCCAAAGGAGATAGAACTCAAAAGAACAGCCCCCTAGTACTTAAGCCAAAGGATAATCTTCCACAGTTGTTAGCAGTACAGCAGCTTATAACAGCTGAGCAGCTCTGAGCCTGTCCAGGAAGGGCAAGTAGCCCCATTGCTACCAGGAGACACTGGGAGATACTGTTCCTCAATTGTTTAGCCAGCTTAGCTAGTGCCTCCTCAGCACTGTGTTGCTCTCTGCCTTGCAGCAGTGCCTTCCTCATGGTTCAGCCACCTGACTACAGATCCACTGTCCAGGAACCAGCCCCATCCCAGCCAGCAGCCTCTCCCTTATAGCTGTACCTGTAGCAGGGGGCCCCAGCTCATCTCATGCTCTGTTTTCCTCCACTCCCAGCTCTGGTGAGAGAGCTCCAGGGCAGAGCACCCCTGAAGGGTAAGGAGGACAGCAGCATTGGGGGTAGGGCTCATTGCGGCTTTAAAGAGGAGCTGCCTGGTTCAGGAGCAGCTCAGCAGGCAATCACACAGCACTGAAGAGGAGGAAAACTGCTCATAGGCAGGGAGAGGCCAGAATTAAACAGTGAGTAGAGAGGGAAGTGCAGAACTAATGAACGGTGGAAAGGGAGGCTGTGAACTGGACTGAGGTATTAGGGGAGGAGAGGGAATCTGAGAATTAGCGGATCTGGGGAGGGGTGCTGAGAATTAAATTGATGGGTGAGAAAGAATGAAAGAGTAGCAGAATTGAGCTGTTTGGGGCAAGGAATAGCTAGAACTTATGAGGTAAGAAATTAATTGAATGGGTCTTGAAACTGAATAGCTTGGAGTGGGGTATAGCTAGAACTGATGAACTGGGGAGGGCAGCTGAGATGGGAAAGAATTGGAAGGAAGGGGCTGAATTGTTGAACTTGAGGCGTGGGACACAGGCTTGGTGAATTGCTTGGGAAAAGGGGCATTGAACTGATGGGAAGGGTTTTATAGAACTGATGAACTGGTGGGAGGGAATGAATTATGTGAGACAACTAGGAAGAAAAAGAATGAACAGATTGGGTAGAGAGCTCTGGAGGAGAGAGAATGGAATGGGGCAAATGGTGAGTGGAATGTGGGACAGAGAGATGGGGGAGAGGGATTTGGATTTAAGAAGAAGAGAAAGTGACAGGTTGTCAGGGAAAGACTGAAAGAACAAAGAAATTGTACCAAGTATTTCAAAATTGTTCTCTTCAGTTTCCTGAACTTCTGGGTAATTAAGGATTGTGTCTTGCTACTTGTTTGGGCAGTGCGTAGCACAGCATGGATACAACTAGGCTAATAATAATGATGAAGATAAATGACAGATGGCAGAGGAATAATCACACACTTGTCAGCTCATTACAATAATAATTACAACAGTAATTCTAGTGTTTTTTTGTCCAGACTCCAGTGATTTGGTTTCTGTCACCTTAAGTTCCTTGCAAGACTATAGCCCAGTCCTATAGATCTCGTGGTCAGAACATTTACACGTATGAAATATGTGACAAACCCAAAATATCAATGTTTTCATTACAAGTATACATATAATGATAGAAAAGGTATCTAGCCAAAAACAAAAGGGGAAATGTTGCTTTTAATAAAAGGTTTAGCAGCTCTTAAATTTTCAGAAAGTTGGTGTGTATCTAGATTCCTGGCTTTTGTTTTAGCTGTTAGCTTACTCCAGAGCTGTGATAGGCTGCAGATTGGTTTCCTTCTTTCCCTTGTAGTCTGAGACTGGAAATGTGTTTGTTCTTTTCCCTCAGTACTCCTTTTTTCTTACTCAGCTTAAAGGGCTGTATTTCAAAATAAGGAGAAACACCACTATGGTTTTCAGTTCTAAAATATCGTTGTGCATTGTGAGTATCAAGCTACTGACAGCGAGAGAAATGACTAAGCAGGAGGTGCACTTTTCCCCCCAACTTACTTCAGAATTAACCTGACAGTTTTCAGCTAGTTCCTTAGCGACTGATTTCACCTACTTCGAATAAATAATTTTCAGTACTTGGATTTCTCCTTGGCATTCAAGGCTCAATCCCTCCACAATACTTAGCATGTCAAAGGCTGTCAAACAGCTCAGAGCCCTGCCTGTAAAACATATTACTACTAACAATAAAAAATAAACAAATGTAACAAGACTGTATTTTGGCAATAGGCTTAAATCTCATGCAAACATTCCAGCATGCAGATTAATTAAAAACAGCCCAAGTGTTACTTTAGCTTGCAGCAGTTTAAGCTGGTGCATCATAAAGCATCCTAATTAATACTAGGCACACTGAAACAGGAGAGGTATTTTGGATTTTTAGTTACTAAGGGAAACCTAAGTGCTGTGCTAAATGCTTTGGCCTCCTTTTACTTGTAGAAAATCTGCTTTGTAACTCCACCATATGCACCCGCTGTTCTCTTCCTGATGGATGTTGCTATGGAAGCAAACTCGGGAAAAAAATCAAATAGGTAATGTTTCTGCAAATGATTGCACAGGTGGGGTTGGAAATTACCGATGACACAAGATAGTTAAGCAGAAGCTCTGAACTATAACAGGAATTTGAGGTTTCAGAGTAGCAGCCGTGTTAGTCTGTATCTGCAAAAAGAAAAGGAGGACTTGTGGCACCTTAGAGACTAGCAAATTTATTTGAGCATAAGCTTTCGTGAGCTACAGCTCACTTCATCGGATGCATTCAGTGGAAAATACAGTGGTAATAGCTCACCTTACCTGATCACTCTTATTACAGTCTGTATGGTAACACCCATTGTTTCATGTTCTCTGTGTATATAAAATCTCCCCCCTGTATTTTCCACTGCATGCATCCGATGAAGTGAGCTGTAGCTCACGAAAGCTTATGCTCAAATAAATGTGTTAGTCTCTAAGGTGCCACAAGTACTCCTTTTCTTTTAGCAATTTGAGGGCAGGCTTCAAACCTGTGAGATTTTTATTTTCCTTTCCTTTCACTTTGTGTGTTTGTTGAAGCTCCACACCCCTGTCAAAATCAGACCATGGAGGCTTTCTGTGCTCCTGGCTGACTGAATTTATTCAAAGAGTCAGGGATTCTCCAAACCTTTGGATAAAATAACAGAGGGAGGAGGGAGAGGGCACTAGATGAACGGGGGAGGAGCGCAATGAGTGATGTTCATGCATTTAGGGTGATACGGCTGAGGTGCCCTGAGGCTTGAGGATAACTGGCATATGACCTCATCAAAAGAGAATGTCCATTTTGTTTCATGTAGCAATTTGATATTCTTATGCCAAAGGTGGTAAAATGTGGAGTGAGTGGATATGTGACTTTCCATTCATACATAGAGCTTTAGTTAAAGAACCTGATGTGAAGAGGCACATCTGGCAAAGCTGCTAAGGGTACATGGATAGATACCTGCACTCTTTTGTCTGGACAGAGACTCCCAGATAAGCATACAAATCAATTCTAGCCACATTCAGCACTGAAAACAAAAAGAGCCATGCAATGGGGGGTGATGCAGCTTGCCTCCGACTTCTCTACTGCCTGTGCCTCACTTACGGCAGTGCACCCAGCCCTCTCTCTGGGATGGTCTCCCAGCTCTGTGCTCAGGCATTCCCAGGCCCCAACCCAGGCTTGCGGCCTGCACTGTGTGGTCTCGTTCCAGTCCCACCCTGTAGGCCTGTTTTCAAGGATACCTGACCCAGCTGATTGGCCCAGTGGACTATAGTCAACAAACTATGGATTTGGGCAGGTCTGAGTTCCTCCTCTGGCATGCCATTTCCATCCTCCAAAAGGAGCAGGACTGACAGCTGGAAGTTGGAAGTGGGTTTCCTGTCGTCTCTAACCAGTTGGAGCATTGGAACATGGAAAGGGCAGCTCTTTCCCTCTATCCATCCCCCTAAGCACTTGGGGCTCAGGGAACATGGCTGGACCCATCACAGCCAGGCTGCCATTACATGAAGTGGGGACTATGGATGTGAAAAACAAAGAGAGGCAGGGGTGAATTTAAGCTAATTGTGCCCAAAAGGTGCCATCCAAACCATACTGTGGGGAAGGAGTGCAGGTTAAGCGGCAAAATTGTGGGCCTGAAAATCTACTCGTGTGTGTTCAGGGAAAAGGGAAGGCACAAAATGTGAAGACCAATTTGCATTGTGTGCTGTGAATCACCAGCTCCAGGCAATCCTGCTTTCATGCAAAATTATGGCAGGAGGCTTTAAAATGTCTCTTAAAGTGCCAGGACTTAAGCAAGGCTTTAAAGTGAAAGGTCTCAACCCGCTGGCACTCAGTTATTCCTTCCTATTGTGTTGAACCATTCCGCCCAGAACCTGCACCTGGAGTCGGATGATACTGAGTCAGTAGGGAGAGAGCATGTGACCCAGTTGCAGTTAAAAAAAAAAAAGTTATTCAGAAAACAGTGCAACCCCTCCCCTCCAAATTACCAAACTAGAGATGGGCATGCCCTTCAGTCTGAACGGCCTCAAACTTTGGACCCTGATCTGAACTTTGTAGCCTTGCTTCATGAATAATACAAACTCTGCTGTATTGTACCTTGGGACCCGTTGCCACTAATCTTGCTTAATAAAGACCAGACCTGAGTTGTTTCATATCTGCCCCCTGCTTTTGTCAGAGCACAGCTGGTTAACACTTTTTCCCTCAGAAAATGAACACACCCTAGCACAGCAGTTCCCATACAGTATTGGTTTATGTACCAGCTTCTTAAAATAGTTGTGACATGAATTGACTGAACACCAAGCTCATATACCACCACTAGACACGTCCCACACAGTGCTTAATTTGTAATGAAAGAGGTGCCAGGGCTCAACAAATTTTTTTACATTCATAGCTGATGCAGCAAGGCCAGACGTGTCGGGGCTATGAACTGTCAAAGCCTAGAGGTGCCATTGGCATCAATGGAGCTTTGCCATTGGCGTCAGTGGGTGCAGGATTAAGCCATAGAAGAATGGTTAGAGGAGAAGTGAGTTTAAATGTTCAAATCCTTGTGTTCCCTCTAGAGACTAATACCTAATATTGCTACATATAATAAGTCTACTAATAGTACAATGAGTGAGACATTGTTAGTTATTTTACGGTAAAATCGAGAGGTCCCAAACAGAATCCTGTCTCCATTGTGCAAGGTGCTTAACAAACTTTCTCTGCCTTGAAGAGTTTACAATATACATGATGCAGATCCTAGACTAGGCATAACAGGTTGCTGACTGGAACGTCCAGAGCAGCTGCTATAATGCAGAAATTGGGCTAAACCAAATCTCCATGGTGTGACTGAGGGGCAGCAAGGCAAATGGTCAAATGTGGTGGAGGAGTGCACAATCAGAAGATTGGAGGGTGGACTGCAACATCTTGATACCTTCTGATGCAGCAATGAGATGGCTGAACAATTTAGTTATCGACTTGTGACCCACACAAAAGAAGTGCCCTTAACAATCTCTCACTATTTGATAGAGCAGTGTCAGGTGTCATAGCATGGTTACCTTTCAAGATGATATTAAGGTACTACTGAATATAATGGCTACTATTCACTCTTTTAATGGATTGCTAACTTGCATGCTAAGATCAGAGTGCATGTCCTAAGTCCTATTGTTTGCATGTCTCTTTCTTTCAGGAAGGCAAGAACTTCAAAGGGGCTTCTTTCTGCTATTAGCTTCTGCCTTTTTGTTTCTTAAGATTTAATCAGAAATGCAGATACACAGCTTGAAATATGGACCTAATTCTTGAGATGGACCCATCCTCCAGGTAGAAGCAACAGTTACATTGTAAAAAGAAAAGGGGTACTTGTGGCACCTTAGAGACTAACCAATTTATTTGAGCATAAGCTTTCGTGAGCTACAGCTCACTTCATCGGATGCCACAGTATGCATCTGATGAAGTGAGCTGTAGCTCACGAAAGCTTATGCTCAAATAAATTGGTTAGTCTCTAAGGTGCCACAAGTACTCCTTTTCTTTTTGCGAATACAGACTAACACGGCTGTTACTCTGAAACCAGTTACATTGTAAAGGCAGACAGACCATATGTTATGACCCATAGGTCTCAAACCTGGGTCTGTAGGGTTTATAAGAACAGCCATGCTGCAACCTGCCATTTGGAAGCTTGCTGATGCATGCTTACTGGGACCTGTAAAGCCCAGCCCTAGTTTGAGGCTGTGTCCCTGCACCCTATTGGTGTAATCCTGGAGCAGCTGATTGTCCCCCTGGCCTTTCTTAAGTCAGCAGCAGGAACAGGAAGCTGTCTGAACAACTGGGCTCTGTATACCTTGTGCTTCCTGCTACCCTGGCTTAATTTCCTGGTATCCTGACTTAGTGTCACCCTGGCATCTAATTTGTAGTTTTGACCTCCAGGCATCCTGACCTAGCTGACTCCTTTCTTATGACTGTGGATTCTTCCTCTGACTGCTAGGTCTGGCTGCCCACGACCCAGCCATGACACCCTGTTGCAAATGTCTATCAAATATGCATTGTAACTTACAGTGGCAGTTCATCATTAGCGTTGCAGTATCATCCCAATGGATGCAGCTACAACATACAGAGTAGCTGGGTTGCACTGTTTTGCTGATAGTGCACATTTGCCACAAGCACACAACACTTGTGAGAGGCAGTGTCTAGGGTGACCAGCTGTCCTGATTTTATAGGGACAGTCCCGATATTTGGGGCTTTGTCTTACATAGGTGCCAATTACCCCCCACGCCCATCCCAATTTTTCACCCTGGCTATCTGGTCACCCTTGCAGTGTCACACAGTCACTTCTGCTCACGTTCACACACCAGCCATCAGAAGGCAATCAATCAATGCCATTTTGACTCACCAAACTATTTCTTTTATTAATTAATGCATTATAGATACTACAAGGATGAGCACAATAGAAAACCCTAAAACAGCTTCATTGCTGCACTGCAGCCTAAGAGTAAGCCCTAAACATTAACAGGTAGAAGGAAAATTCTAACATAAAACTGGAACCAGGAACTGAATCTGCTTAGCATGCGTCTGCTAAAATGTGACTTGTTTGTGAACCCTCAGAACAGAATATCTTCCTCAGGCAGAGCTCGGTCTGCTAGAAATGGAAACTGAGCCTGTGAGTACCTTATGATTAGCACATTGAGTTGTCATGTTCTATATCAGTGTAACAGTCAGGTAACAGCAAGTGCAGCCTAAAGCGCGTATCTTGCTGGGCTGTGTTTGAACCCATTGGGGGCTGAGTAAGGCTGACCTTTCTGACAAGATGTGTTGGCAGTAACTTGTGAGAATATCTCCAAGTGAAGTTTAACCAACGACTTAGGATGATACATGGAAAAACCAGCTGAATTCTGCTCTCAGTGTCAGCCATGCAAACCCACTGACTCCAGTGGAAAAGTCCAGCTTTGGCTCACTGGGCAGTATTTGGCTCATCACACAGGATCATTGATGAGGTGGGATAGTAAGGAACTCCTGTCCCTGCTGATATACTAGAGGATAAGAAAAACAATTTTTAAATGTGTTCTTATTGTTGGATGTGATGTAGGAGAACTGGATGGGATGAAATGAGGTTCTCCTGAACCTTTGTCCAAACTCAAAACAAACCTGGACCCATGTGGCTCTTTTAAGAAGTTCATTTAACTGTCATTTTTATTTTTCACATCTGTGCACTTGTCGGTTCTGGTTGGGCTTAGATGCAGAAGGGTCAAGAATACATATCCTTTGCACTGTCACATCAGGCAATTGATCCTTTAAGCACAGTGACCTCTCTCCAGCAGCAGTCAGCAGGGCTTCAATCCTGCGATCAAATATGTGTAGGCCAAATGTCGGCTACCTTTGGCACACGGCCCATCAGGGTAATCTGCTGGCAGGCCGTGAGACATTTTGTTTACGTTGACTGTCTGCAGGCACAGCCCCCCACAGCTCCCAGTGGCTGCGGTTCACCGTTCCCAGCCAATGGGAGCTGCGGGAAGTGGTGCAGGCCACAGGGACGTGCTGGCCACCGCTTCCTGCAGCTCCCATTGGCCGGGAACGGTGAACTGTGGCCACTGGGAGCTGTGGGAGGCCATGCCTCTGGATGGTCAACATAAACAAAATGTCTCGTGGCCCGCCAGCAGATTACCCTGATGGGCTGCGTGCCAAAGTTTGCCAACCCCTGGTGTAGGCAGAGCCCTCTTGAAGAGAGAGGGACTGTGCATGGGCAAATCATGGTAGGATTGAGCAATACAGATAATTTGTACAGAATAATTTATGGTACTCCCGTTTCAATTGGTGAACTGTTTACCATCAAGTCAAAAATGATTTGCCACATAATTTTTGTGCATATACTTGGGGTGTCACTTATTCACAAGCAGTTTGTTGCAATTTATTTTGAGCTTGTTTTGATTGGACACAAGGGTCATGTAGTATGTTTAGTGCCTTGGATGGATGACCGTAATTTCTAGAATCAGGTTTCTAGTGCGACTACTCGGGGATACACATTCAGAACTTGCTTTCCAGGGAGATGCTGCCATAGTTATTTAAATTTGATCTCTTGGGGAAAATTCCTGCCAGTAATCCCCTTTACTTGGCTATTTTCAGGAACACCAGCGGGGAGTGTATACAAAGTAAATTTAACTCAAAAGAAATTTGAATAGTTGCAGAAAACTTTGTGGCACATCCACCCAACCATTCTGCACCTGGCCAATTGTATAATGCAGCTCCTGGGAAGATGTGTGTGTGTGTGTGTGTGTGGGGGGAACAATAATAGAAAATGTGGAAATGGAAGGTGCTTAATGACTTCTTTGTTTTGTTTTCACCAAGAAGGTTGGTGGTGATTGGACGTCTAAAATAGTGAATGCCAGTGAAAATGAGGTAGGATTGGAGACTAAAATAGGGAAAGAACAAGTTAAAAATTACTTAGACAAATTAGATGTCTTCAAGTCACCAAGGCCTATGAAATGCATCCTAGAATACTCAAGGAGCTGACTGAGGAAGTATCTGAGCCATTAGCGATTATCTTTGAAAAGTCATGAAGACTGGAGAAATTCCAGAAGACTGGAAAAGGGCAAATATAGTGCCCATCTATAAAAATGGAAATAAATTCAACCCAGGGAATTACAGACCAGTCATCTTAACTTCAGTACCTGGAAAGATAATAGAGCAAATAATTAAGCAATCAATTTGCAAACATCTAGAAGATAATAAGGTGATAAGTAACAGTCAGCATGGATTTGTCAAGAATAAATCATGTCAAACCAACTTCGATAGCTTGATAGGGTAACAAGCCTTGTGGATAGTGAGGAAGCAGTAGACATGGTATATCTTGACTTTTTATACAGTCTCGCATGACCTTCTCATAAACAAACTAGGTAAATGCAACCTAGATGGAGCTACTATAAGGTGAGTGCAAAACTGGTTGGAAAACTGTTCCAAGAGAGTAGTTATCAGTTGTTCACAATCATGCTGGCAGGGCATAATGAGTGGGGTCCCGCAGGGATCAGTTCTTGGTCCGGTTCTGTTCAATATCTTCATCAATGATTTAGATAATGGCATAGAGAATACACTTTCAAAGTTTGTGGATGATACCAAGCTGGGAGAGGTTGCAAGTGCTTTGGAGGGTAGGATTAAAATTCAAAATGATCTGGACAAACTGGAGAAATGGTCTAAAGTAAATAGGATGAAATTCAATAAGGACAAATGCAAAGTACTCCACTTCAGAAGGAACAGTCAGTTGTGCACATACAAAATGGGAAATGACTGCATAGGAAAGAGTATTGCGGAAAGGGATCTGGGGGTCATAGTGGATCGCAAGCTAAATATGAGTTGTCATAAATATAAAGGGAAGGCTAACCACCTTTAAATCCCTCCTGGCCAAAGGAAAAATCCTTTCACCTGTAAAGGGTTAAGAAGCTAAGATAACCTTGCTGGCACCTGACCAAAATGACCAATGAGGAGACAAGATACTTTCAAAGCTGGAGGGGCTGGGGGGGAAAGGGTTCTCTCTGTCTGTCTGTTTCTTTTGACGGGACCAGAGCAGGAATGCAGGTCAGAACTCCTGTAAAGAGTTAATAAGCAATCTAGTTAGATATGTGTTAGAGTCTGTTTTGTTTAAATGGCTGATAAAATAAGTTGTGCTGAATGGAATGTATATTCCTGTTTTTGTGTCTTTTTGTAACTTAAGGTTTTGCCTAGAGGGATTCTCTGTTTTGAATCTGATTACCCTGTAAGGTATTTACCATCCTGATTTTACAGAGGTGATTCTTTTACTTTTTCTTCAATTAAAATTCTTCTTTTAAGAACCTGATTGCTTTTTCCTTGTTCTTAAGATCCAAGGGTTTGGGTCTGTGTTCACTTATGCAAATTGGTGAGGATTTTTATCAAGCCTTCCCCAGGAAAGGGGGTGTAGGGCTTGGGGGGATTTTGGGAGGAAAGACGTTTCCAAGTGGGCTCTTTCCCGGTTATATTTTGTTAGATGCTTGGTGGTGGCAGCAATAAAGTCCAGGGACAAAAGGTAAAATAGTTTGTACCTTGGGGAAATTTTAACCTAAGCTGGTAAAAATAAGCTTAGGAGGTTTTTCATGCAGGTCCCCACATCTGTACCCTAGAGTTCAGAGTGGGGAAGGAACCTTGACATGAGTCAACAGTGTAATGCTGTTGCAAAAAAAGCAAACATCATTCTGGGATGTACTAGCAGGTATATTGTAAGCAAGACACAAGAAGTAATTATTCCACTCTACTCCACGCTGATTAGGCCTCAAGTGGAGTACTGTGTCCAGTTCTGGGTGCCACATTTCAGGAAAGATGTGGACAAATTGGTAAAAGTCCAAAGAAGAGCAACAAAAATGATTAAAGGTCTAGAAAACATGACCTATGAGGGAAGATTGAAAAAAATTGGGTTTGTTTAGTCTGGAGAAGGGGGACTGAGAGGGGACGTGATAACAGTTTTCAAGTATATAAAAGGTTGTTACAAGGAGGAGGGAGAAGAATTGTTCTTCTTAACCTCTGAGGATAGGACAAGAAGCAATGGTCCTAAATTGCAGCAAGGGAGGTTCAGGTTGGACATTAAGAAAAACTTCCTGTCAGGGTGGTTAAGCACTGGAATAAATTGCCTAGGGAGGTTGCGGAATCTCCATCATTGTCTAACCTGCTCTTAAAAATCTCCAAACACCTGTCAAGGATGGTCAATACTTAACACAATCAGCCTGATTGACTGGCCTGAAACAAGATATTTATTATTTGTATTTTTGATTCCAAAAAAACCAAATATTATTATTGGTAATAAAACTATCTTGAGAGACAGAGTAAGTGAGGTAATATTTTTTTTATTGGACCAAGTTCTGTTGGAAGGGACAAACTTTCGAGCTTCACAGAGCTCTTCTTCAGGTCCGGGGAAGGTAACAAGAGCATCTTAGCTAAATAAAAGTTGAGACAGATTGCTAAGAATAAGGCAGTGGTCGCTAAATTTTTTAACTTGTGCTGTCCCCCCACCCACCCCTGTCCACATCCCCTTTCCCCTGAGCCACAGTTGTGAGTTGGGGCTGGGAGCAGGGCCATGGTCAGGGCCAGAGTGTGCCTGCACTGGGAACAAGAGGCCGCAGCTCGGGCCAGAGACACAGGCTGTGGCCTCGAGCAGAGATGGGGGGCTGGTCTGGGTCCCACCAAGCCCCCCAAACATTTCTCCATGTACCCTGGGGACCACTGGCATAAGGGGTTCACACATGCTGGAGGATACCACTTAAAATGAAATGGGCAATTAAGGGATAGCAGGCAGCAAGGAGTGTGACAAATTGTGATAGTGAGCCAGAGGTGTCAACTTTCTAATTTCCCAGGGGTGCTTGACCCCTGTTCCACCCCAGACCCCACCTCTGCCTCTTGCTGCCCTCATTCTGCCCCCTCCCCCAAGCATGCCCAGCCCTTGCTCCGCCCCTCCTGCCCAGTGCCTCCTGCATGCCACTGAACAGCTGATCACAGCAGGAGGCACTGGGAGGGAGGGAGAGAGAGCTGATCAGCAAGGCTGCAGATGGGTGTGAGCACCCATTATTTTTTTCCCATGGGTTCTCCAGCCCCGGAGCACCCATGGAGTCGGTGCCTATGTAATGAGCCATAAAATCAGCAAGTCCTTGTTTTAGTATCTAGCAGCGTTATGAATTTGGTTCCCAGGCTTGTCTCTTGAAGGAGTTGTGCAAGTTTCCTTTGGAGATAGGAGTGAGAGGTCAGATATAGAGTGATCACGTTGTGAAGGGTTCAGTCACAGAGACACCCTTGAGACCGTCACCTGATGTGCTGAAATTACTTCTGAGCCCATTTTCCCTGCCATCTCGGGACTCCAGAACCCTGCCTTGTTGAGCCAGACATGCTAGCCTGCTGCAGCACAGACCCCCAAAGCTGCAGACTTTAACCAAAAACTATCTCCAGCACCCAGACACCCAGTTCCCAATGGGATCCAAACCCCAAATAAATCTGTTTTACTCTGTATAAAGCTTATACAGGGTAAACTCATAAATTGTCTGCCCTCTATAAAACTGATAGATATGCACAGCTGTTTGCTCCCCCAGGTATTAATCACTTACTCTGGGTTCATTAATAAACCAAAGTGATTGTATTAAGTATAAAAAGTAGGATTTAAGTGGTTTAAGTTACCAAGCAAAATAAAACAAAACACGCAAGTCTAAGGCTAATACATTAAGAAACTGATTACTGGTACAATCTCATCCTTAGACATGTTCCAATAAGCTTCTTTTACAGACTAGACTCCTTCCTAGTCTGGGCCCAATCCTTTCCCCTGGTACAGTCCTTGTTAGTTCCAGCAGGCATCTTAGGTGAAAAGCAGGGTCTCTCTCATGACTGGGATCCCCCTTTGTTCTCTTCCACCCCCTTTTATAGCTTTGGCACAAGGTGGAAATCTTTTGTCCCTCTGGATCCCCACCCCTCCTTCTAAATAGAAAAGCACCAGGTTTAAGATGAATTCCACCATTCTTCCTGGGCTGGCTTACATGAACACAAGAAGTCTTGCAAGTAAACAGAGCCATTTACAGTCAATTGTCCTAGTCAATGGGAGCCATCAAGATTCTAATTTAAATCATCATCAATGGCCCACAATGGAATTGCATAATTCCAATAGTACCTCAGAGTTATACTTGATATTTCTAGCTTCAGATACAAGAATGATACATACATACAAATGGGATGAACACACTCAGTAGATTATAACCTTTGTAATGATACCTTACAAGAGACCTTTTGCATGAAGCATATTCCAGTTACATCATATTCACACTCATTACCATATTTCCATAAAACATATGGAGTACAACGTGACACATGTTCTGAATATTCTTTCTCCATGGGTGAAATGATTTTTTGTCCATTATCATTTCCCTGTGTGAGTTAATTTAGAAGCATAGTGATTTTTCTGGTTCCACCCAGTTGTTGCGGCCTTTGATCCACAGGATGAGGTACATTACCTGATGTTGGCATGTGTTGGACCTATGGATCTTAAAGGTGTTTTGTGGGGCTATTGATCATCGTAGCTGTGGAGATATGTCTGCAGGTTTCGCATCTGTTCTGGCAGGGTCTGGTGCTGCTTTGAGTGGGTGGGTCTGGGTCTATGGGGATCTTGCTTCTGATGATGAATTTAATAAGGTTGCGGGGCGGGGGAGTTGTTTGAAGGCCAGAAGAAGGGGTTCAGGAAAGATTTCTTTCAGAAAGTGGTCCCCATCAAGTGTGGATTGTAATTGTTTAATACCCTGTACAGGTTCCAGTGTGGGGGTTTAGGTGACAACTAGGAGCGTGTGGTCAATGTTGTTGTGGTTTTTTTGTTTTTTGTATTGAAGCAGGTTCTCCCAGGATATTTGGGTGGCCCATTCCATGATGGAATCTACTTCTCTGGTGGAGTGTACTTGTTTAGTGAAGCTAATGGTAAATGTATTTGGGTGTATTTTCTTCAGAGAAAATTCTGTGGTACAACAACACTGCGAACATAACATTATCTACTGCCTTTTTATATCCATCTCCAGGATTTGACTCTAATCCTTCTGTTTTGTACAGACTGTTTGTATACTGTGTGAGCAGGCAGTCCCTTTTCTTTGTTTTAAATTTACCAGCTCTTAACCTTGTTAAGGGGGTCAGTATGTAAAAGGAGGTGCTGGTCAGTTTCTCTGTAATCATCATAATTCTAAATTCTTCAACTAAGTTCCCTTTATTTCCTCCCTTCAAGAAAAAGTCATCCTCATCTTTGAAATACCTCCTTAAACTAAACCCAGCTATTCACTAAATATTTTTTATCTTGGTGTACGTAGGTATTTATTATAGTAGTACCCAGAGGCTCCAGTCAGGATCAGGGTGTTAGGTACTGTACAAACATATCAAAGACACATCTCAAAGAATTTACAATTTTCATTGACCTTCACTCTACCAGCTCAACCTGTGGTGAGTTCATCAAAATGGCACACAATGATCCAAATGAGGATGTACTAGTACTTGATAAAATGTCATTATAAAGTGTTGTGGAAAATATATTCCATTAGGTTCTGCATTTGTGTTTCAAAAGAATGTGTTGGCTGCAGAGAGAATAATCACATGATAAAGGGCTGCAGGACTGGACCCTTAGTGGGAATTTTTATTGAACCATGTTAACTGGAGCAGTCATTTTTCACCCTTATTATTTAGGGTTATTAGTGGGGAAATTCATGGTGCAGCCATTTTTATTTCCTGCAGATTTTTCTTTTTTTGGCTTGATAGAAGATCAGAAGCTGAGTTCCTGTTTGACCAGGTTTGGGATGACAAAATAAGGGCTTCATGTAAATCAGATATTTATTGGTATCACTGTAGTTGGACAAAAGAACACTGTTTAAAGGAATGAAATATATTTATGCCATAGCAGTTAAATCCAATGTCCTAGAACTAATTAATTCATTATCTTATCCTAATTCCCCAGATGACTGTACTAATAGCAGCTTGATATATTCTTGGTGACTAGGACTTCTATATATTCCTGGAATATACGAATGCCAGAAATGTTTGTATTGAGGTACCTGTCCCCTGAATATCCCCAGAAGAAGGTAGCACTCAACAGTGGAAAAACAATTAAGCACTTTCACAGTACAAAAATGTGAATATTTCTCAAGGTAAGTGATGACCTAATCCTTTGGCTCCAGTTCCTTTCAGCTTTTGAGAAGTTAAAATGAGTTCAGCATTTGTATAACATTTTCTGCTGAACAACTGTGCTCTTATACATTTTATACAAGTTTCCTGGTTCTCCACAAAGCTTTCTGTAAAAATCAGGATATGTTCATCCATATGTGCCTTGCAAACTTCATTTATAGCTGCCAGTGCAGTGCTGCTTACTTGATGGCCTAAATGCCTGGGAATGGATGGTTTATAATCTCTTGGGCCTTGTGGTGTAACTTCTGGTGCCAGGCGTTCAACCCATTGTTTTCGCCCTCCTTCACTTGGTGTATACCAATGAGTTTGTGATCCTAGTTTGCTGATTTTCTCTTAAGATGAGTGTGGGAAGAACAACTTCAAAGATTTTCTTTAGGAAACCCAAAGTAGAAAGACCTAAGGAGCAATAACTAAATTTTAGAGTTAAACAGCCTGCACCACAGGTGCTGGAACGAGGGTGCTGGGGTTGCTGCAGCACCACCTAGCTTGGAGTGCTTTCCATTAGACACAGGGTTTATAGTTTGGTTCAATGGCTCTCAGCACCCCCACTATACAAATTGTTCCAGCAGCCCTAGCCAGCACTAGATCAATCCTTATATTACCTGCAGATTGTACTTCCAGTAGTATGAATTTTGGCTTATCAAAAATAGATTTAATCTGGATGTAAATATTTATTGTAGGCCTGTAGTTCAGCCTATTTGTAAATGTACGTGCACCCATACAAAAACCACTTTGGGCCTCAATCAGGTTTTGATGAAAGATTCACTTATTTTCATAAACGAAAAGAGGCTTTGGCCAAACCTTTCTATTTTGTATATTGTCTAAGGAAGGACTTTAATCCTTTAAAAACCACCACCTACAACTGAACATTGTGTTAAAACACACCAGTATAGTCACTAAAGTCCCTGTGGTAGGACCAGGAGAAACCCATACAAACTGAGAGTGCATTTGCTAATTCAGATTATAAGGGCCTTAATTTTCAAAGGGTTTCACAAAATGTAGTGACATGACTCACAATGAGACATTTCATTGCATGACACCAACACATTCCTCCTGACTTCAACATGTGGTGTTGATGAGCCTGATATAAATGTGCACATAGATATATTGCAAAATGGATGAAGTGTAACTAGTTCTTATTTTAGGTGTAATAAGACCTTGGTATTTGCAATGTGGTAAATACTAGATAAGAAAGGCACAATTCCCCAGCATAGCTGGTGGATAGGGCATTATTCTTTAGAAATTTGCTGCTTTCATTGTTGATGTTAACCCAGTACTTTGATTTGATTCCCCCTTTCTCTTTCTTACGTGTCACTATTGTGTGGACTTAAATAAGCTCCCAGTTCCAAGAGGCTCATTTATATGGTATTTATACCACAGTGACAACTTTCTCCTTTTTGTGTGTGCTTGTTTTGATTTAGTATATTGGGTCCCTTTAGTACCAAGAGAACACGGTGCTCCTCTCTGGCTGATAAATTCTGATGATTGCTCTCGTTCTGTTTTCTTATGTGAGGAGACATTTTAATATTGCCTTCTCATCCATCAAATCTCTTCTTCATCTCGGAGACTCAAGCAACTATCCTATTGGGAAGTGATTTCTTGCATTATTTTCTAAAGGTGAACTGTGTCTGGCCACTGCTTTTAATCATATTTTAAAGACAAAGTGTTTGCTGAGACATTATGTTTTCAAAAGAATCTTTTAGCACATCTCCCAGGGGCATTTCCAAACTTGGACTCTGTCTTTCGCCCACCCTTTCTGTTGTTTAGAAATTGCAGAGAAGTAAGGAATCAGTGGTATTAGCATCAACCTGTATATTCTTCCATTAACAGCTTAGAATTGGCTACTCCCCCAAAATACCAAGTTAGATACTATTCCTGGAACACACTGTGAGCCGCATCTCTCCTAAAAAGAGACATTTGTATTCATAACTAGCAAACGGATTTTAATTTCTTATATTGAGGCTGCAGATTGCAGCAAATAGAGATTTGTCCTTGTGTCCAAGGGATGATAAGATTTCATTTGTTTTCTGCTGGCAAGGATCAAAGATCCTGTTTTTGTCACTAGGTCTTTGATATGCAGGAACAGCCACCTTGGAAGCCAAAATGGCATTATGCTGATTCTTTGAACCTGAATGGTGTTATAGGTGAACAATTAGCAGACTCTTGCTTGAGAACCTCAAGAGACCATGACTCTAGACATTGTCGGGCTTCACAAACAAATGAAGAATAATGAAGCTGGGCACGACAGGAAGTGTATGTTGGTTAAATCAGCTTCTGGGTTACATCGATTGATCTTTTGTCAGACTCCACATTAAGTATTTGGAGTGAAACGTCTTTTGTAAAATCTCATTATTTTCAAAGGAACAGCATTCTGCATGGCAGGCTGAGTTGCACCTGGTTACTGGCCAGCCACAAACTTAGTTGCAAGATGATCATTCCTTACTACTGGAAAGAAATCAGTATCATTTCTCAGTCTTAGAGCTTGGAGTGGCATCTGATGGGTGGTTGAAGGGCACTGCACCTATCGTACTCCAGCTTGCTGCAGAAATTGTCATTTTAAATCACAGCAGGAGATGAGATTTGGGGCATTTTAGGGCTGCAATTTATCCACTAATGTACCTTGAGTTACTCCTGTGTATTAATGTAACAGACATATATGAAACATTCTATTACTGGTGAGCCTGGAGAGTTCTTGTCTGATCTCAGCTCGTGTGGCAGTGAGCAGTAGGAGAGATCTTCCATCTGTTCCAGAGGTGGCATTCCCAGCCCCCAAAGCCCCAAAAGCAAACATTTTTTCAAGAAGGTTTACTGAGGCCAATACAGTCCTGCCAATTCTACTGCTTTCCTGGCAGGCTACTGGTTTTTAGCACTTCCTATTGGGAAACCTAAGCACTCTGGGATAAACAGATGGTTATTTCATATCAGACTGGAGTGATGTATACTTGTAAAATAATAGAGCAGGCAGCTAAAGGTTTCCATCAAAAGTAATAATCTATTTCCTTGTTTTGCTCGTAATTTAGAGTATCCAGTTCCAGATTTGCCAGATTCTGTAACAAGACATCATTCTAAGTATATTTCTTTCTCTCTCCCCCACCAGCCCCCCATGTCCTTATTTCTCAGGTTTTCCATTTAATCCCTTTTAAGTTTGAAATTTGCTGTGAGAGCTTCTTGGCTCCCTTGTAATATTTCAGGTTGTCCCTTGGGTAAAAGATCAATCTGTTTTGCAGTAAAAGAAATGGAAATGAATTATTTATTTGGATCCTGGACTTTCCACAGGTGCAACTTCAAGAAGCCCTTCAGTGCTACATCTTCTAATATGCACCAGTACAGAGTGTTTGAAATGGCTTAATTCTTCTGAATTTCCCTTTGACAACCCCTCTGGAGTTGGCTGATATGCATAGTAGGGATGGTCCTTGTTTTCCTGTCTCACTTTTTAGGATATGTCACCATGAAAATTAAGAGTGTGAGAAATCTGATATGGACATTAATGTGTGATTATTTGCACTCTTTTGGCTTCTCTTATAAACTGTCTATACACTGTTGTTATTTATTCTTTTACATCCTGTCACGGGACAACGACTCACTAGTGCGGCACCTCCTGTCGGTCATCCTGGGAATTAGCACTTTCAGCCAGGAGCGCCCTCTGCAGGCCGGGGTCTCACCTGCCACTGGCCCCCATGTCCCTCCCGGACCCTGGTGCCCTCCTCACCAGGGTTCTGCCCCAGCAGTACCCCACAATCTGGGTCTCCCCACCCAGGGGATCTCCCAACCCTCTTCCCCCACCTTGCCTCAGTGGCCACTGCCAGTCACCATCTAGCCCCCACTCCCTGAAGCAGACTGCAGTCTATGAACCACTCATCATCAACAGGGGGGGTTGAACCAGCTGCCTCTGCCTATCTCTGGGCTGCCCCTCTGCAGCCCCAGTACCCTTTCATAGGCCTTTAACTTGGCCTGCAGCCTGGGGCTTTGCTAGGCTGGAGCTCCCCAGCCCCCTCATAGAATATCAGGGTTGGAAAGGACCTCAGGAGGTCATCTAGTCCAACCCCCTGCTCAAAGCAGGACCGATCCCCGACTAAATCATCCCAGCCAGTGCTAAATCATCCCCTCTGCCCTTCCCCAGCACTGCTCCACTTCAGGTACCCTGCTAGCTCCTTTTGTGTGTCCTTAACTAGGCCTGCAGCCTGGGGATTTGCTAGGCTGGAACTCCCCAACTCCCTCTGCCCTTCCCCAGCACTGCTGCACCCTAGGTGCCCTTCCTAGCTTCCTAGGCAGCCGGGTCCTTCTCTCTCTAGGAAGCTAGAGAGAGTGTCTGTGTCCTTCTGGCCCACCACCCTCTTATAAGGGTCAGCTGGGCCCTGATTGCACTGGCTACAGCTGTGGCTGCTTTCCCAATTAGCCCAGATTTCCTCGCTGCAGCCCTCTCCGGGGCTGCTTTATCCCCTTCCGGCAGGAGTGGGATTACCACCCCACTACACACCCACAAATGCATGTGGTGCCACACAGGCACATAAACCAGACTCAGTTCATACTCTGGAGAACTTGGAATCTCGGCTTCTGATCCTGCACCATGATCTGTGTGGGATGCGCCCTCCATTCACTAGGAGCTCAATTGATTTCAAGAAGATCCCACTCCGGCATAAGGGACCACTTCTAGAGCCCTGCAAATCTGTGGATATCTGTGGACTGTGTTTGCAGATCATGGCTCAGATGGCAGATACAAATTTTGTATCTACGCAGGGCTCTAACCACCTGTAAGGATCAGATTAAAGGATTGGTACTGAAGTGCGGAGGAGACAGAACAGAAAGAAGAGAGAGGGGATATAAGCAACACGGGTCACAAAAACAGGATCCTAGTTAGCTTAGTAGTGTAGCTCATGTCTAGTTGCTGTTTGTTTTTTATAGGTTTATTTATATATATATATATGTAATTCAAAACTGAATCTGGATATTTGTTTTTAGTGGTGTATGTGTACAGTAGGAATAGGTGATCATGAGATTGCTGGGGAGAGAAGACAGGTGGGAGAGGGGATATGGTGGGGTATGGCAAAGGACAGTAGTACACAACCACAAGTAGGACAAGAAGACAACACTGCAAAGACTCAAATTGGAGAGGTGCTGTCACAAATATAAAGGGAAGGCTAACCACCTTTAAATCCCTCCTGGCCAGAGGAAAAAACCCTCTCACCTGTAAAGGGTTAAGAAGCTAAGATAACCTTGCTGGCACCTGACCAAAAGGACCAATGAGGAGACAAGATACTTTCAAAGCGGGAGGGGGGGGAACAAAGGGTCCTATCTGAATATGAGATGCTTTTGCTGGGACCAGAGCAGGAATGCAGGTCAGAACTCCTGTAAAGAGTTAGTAAACAATCTAGCTAGATATGCATGAGATTCTGTTTTGTTTAAATGGCTGATAAAATAAGCTGTGCTGAATGGAATATATATTCCTGTTTTTGTGTCTTTTTGTAACTTAAGGTTTTGCCTAGAGGGATTCTCTATGTTTTGAATCTGACTACTCTGTAAGGTATTTCCCTTCCTGATTTTACAGAGGTTTTTGTTTTACTTTTTTCTTTAATTAAAGTTCTCTTTTAAGATTGCTTTTTCCTTGTTCTTAAGATCCAAGGGTTTGGGTCTGTGTTCACCTATGCAAATTGGTGAGGATTTTTATCAAGCCTTCCCCAGGACAGGGGGTGTAGTGCTTGGGGGGATATTTTGGAGGGGAGACGTTTCCAAGTGGGCACTTCTCCTGTTATTTTTGTTTGACACTTTGGTGGTGGCAGCATAATGGTTCAAGGACAAAAGGTAAAAGTTTGTACCTTGGGGAAGTTTTAACCTAAGCTGGTAAGAATAAGCTTAGGGGGTCTTTCATGCAGGTCCCCACATCTGTACCCTAGAGTTCAGAGTGGGGAAGGAACCTTGACAAGTGCCCTGGGTAGAACTGAGTGTAGCTTCGGGAAGGGAAGACTGGGAAGGAAGCCTGATGCAGGGTGTGAGGTTTGGGCAAAGGCAGAGGGAGGGACAGTGGCCCATACTCACCCCCTTAGTGCCTTATCTCCTGATGCTGCAGAGGCAGCTGGTAGTGGTTGAAATGCAATGGTAGTTGGTAATGTCACTGCCCTGGGGCACTGAATGGTGAAAGTGCACCCTAGTCCTCCAGCTCCTAGCAGGGACTGAGTCTCCCCCTTCCTAAGGCTGGCCTGGAACCAGTGGTAGGACCACTTCTCTGTGTAGTCCTGTTTGTGATGGGAGGGAAGGGTACAGGACACCTATCACCCTGGGAGACTCCCCATTGACTTTGCTGCTGTGGTGGACAGAGGGAACTGGCTGGTTCCCTCCCCCTGTCACTGGTGCTTTGGGTCCAAAGGGGGACAAAATCCTCCCCTTACTAAGGGGTAACTCTACCCCTAATATGTAGGGATGGAGCCATGTGATCTGCTTGGGATGGTTGTTGGGATACTAGGGACTTAAAGTCCTGAGTGCCCTCCCCCCACCTCCACAGTGTCCTCCTACACTAAGGTTTTGATAGAGTGTAATTTAAAATTAGAAGTGGTTTTCTTCTAATTGTTTTCCCCTGAATTTATGCAAATGTATGAAAATGTGCACACCTGTACAATCCATGGCATGTATGCTCATGGGCAATGGCTTCACTGACTTTTAGTGTTTCACACTAAAACATGGACCTATGCAGACCACTGGCTGGAAAGACACTGGGATTTCAGCTAGTCCAGGAGGGAATCAAGAGTTTCCAAAAGGGAAAGCTAGAAGGCCCGGATGGAAAAATGCCAACCAGTGGGCACAAAACAATGTGTTGAAGCTTAGCTTTCAAGGCCTAGACTTTGCATAGTTTTACTACCATTCATGAGACTCTTAAGGAGAAAAAAGGTCACACTTTACACAAAAGAAAGCTATTTTAGTGATGAAAATGGACAAAGGTTCTTCTGGGCCAAATTTTTGCAAAAATCAGTGTCAAATCTCATAGTCCTACTCAAAGATTGAAATGCCTCTGACGTAAGTTAGTGAGCAATATGCTTCCCTAGTGTAACTCCATTGTCAGTGAGGATGGAGGTATCTCTTCTAGTATAGAAGTCTTCTCTTGGGAATGGGGCTTAAATTAAAAAATGGCAAATTGATCAGGAAGGTTCAACCACTCATATTGTGTCAGCCCTCTCACACCATGGAGGTGCATCAAAAGGCATGGGGTTATTCATTGCTGAATCATTCACAAGTTAATGTGAGATACTTTCCTTTTTCTCCCTTCTGCTCTGCAGAAATGAAAATGTGGCCCTTCAAATCTAGGGTGTTGGGAGCATTCTGCGTGCTGATTGAACAATAAGTTGATGACAGTTTCTATTCATTTTACCTCCTTACAGGGTAGCAAACTCATGCTAGATTTCACATCATTTTTTGGTAATAGGCACGTAAAAATGCTTTGGTAAACTCTCAATGTAATTTGTCTGTTTTCAGCATAATTTCTTAATACTTCAATGCTGAAGTGCCACTAAACACAGGATAATAATGTGACCAATATGGCAATTTCCTACAATATCCTGGACAAATCTTCTTGAATGAAATTAAACTTTACTAAATGAAGCCTAAGTGTCTTATGTGGTCATTGTATTATAATGAATATGTTTGTGTATTATTGTGGGATTGTATGTAGTATCTCAAGGGGGGAGACATGACTAAGGTAAACCTGAAAATTGTTATGAGCTTCAAAGAACTATTTGAAACAATGTGAACTTTTACAGTTAAGTGGGTTTCCCAGGGGAGTGACATGCAAATGTAATTCCTGGTGTTATGCACCTGCCTTTTGAAGTTGTGCCCCAAGGAGAGTCCCATTGTCTACAGATTACCTATTCCCAGATCAAAGACACAGACTGTATAAAGGAGGGACTAAACTTTTCATGAGTGAGCTCATTCTGAGCTAACAGTGCTATGAACTTGTGACTGCAGAAAAACCCTTTGGTGGGGTTTGAAGGACTGTTCACCTGCCACAGACCTTGGTGGAGCTGAGGTGATCTCTGGTGATCTTATTAGCATGGGTGGAGACTCCTTTATTGTTTTTAATGTTTTCTCTGTATTGCTTTCACCTTAACAATAAAAGTGCTTGCTTAGAGCTGTGTGGTAACTTAACTGTGGGCAATCACACTGTTTATAGCCTGTAAGGAAGGAAAGCAAAGCAGGCCTGCTAAGGCAGTCTGACTTGCTGGGGAATTCCTAGTGTAGGCAGGGAACTGTGCAGCCAGGAAATACCCCCATCAGGAGGGAGTGAGACATGGGTCTCCACCCAAGAGAGATAACAGCAGGGAAGCCAGAAGCCTTGCAGGGCCACAGAGGGGGAATACAGGTGCAGTTGCCCTGAACTGTGGCAAATAGTATGATGGAAGTTTGGACAGCTTTGACATTCCTTATGAAACAGAGTTACAACACAGCGATAATTAATGAAGGCTTCAATTGATTGATTAGATGAAAGTGAAAACCTCCAAATAAGTGTAGCCTAAGGTGCAGTGTGCTTCCACAGCAGCCCTGGGAACTACAAGTTTTGGACTACAAACTGCAGCATGTTGGGAGAACTTCCTTGTTCCTGCCAGGACGTACCCTCCAGCCCCCCAGCAGGACATCTCAGCACTGACTGAGCTGGGAGCAGGTAGCGGGCAAGCAGAGAGGAGGCTGCTGGACTGTAATCCTGTTCTATGTTCTTTACAGAATAAAGCCTTGTTCCTGGACGTTTGTCTGAGTGGGTCTGGTCTGAGGTGAACACACATTGATACACAATGCAGAGAACACAAAAGAGCCTCAAGTTTTCCAGTTTCCCAAAGTTGTGTAAAAAGTCGCAAGGCAGGCTTCCCCTATCTTGAACAAACTCGTACTGGGCCAGTGAACAGGAGAGGGGGTTACATTTTTTTTAGTTGTTGGTGCCGTGACTCAAATAGGGGAAGTTTAATTTTTTGCACACAGTAGGGAAGCTGACACAAAAGAGAACCAGGACAGCATGGATTCACGGTTTGAAGCCCAAGGGGATTGGCCTGACTCTGGTTTGGTGTCAGTGAAATTAGAGACCCCCAATGGGTGTTGTAGCCAGGAGACTCCTGTTACTCAGGGTGAAGATATTGGGGGGGCAGGAGGAATCTTGGGGAGGAACACGGTAATGCCATACCTCCCTGCACAGTACCAAATCCTTGGGGTTCCTGTGTTCAGTGGTGGTGCAGATTGCAGAGTAGACATAAAGGACTGGATAAAATGTATACAGTACCTGCTAACAGCCACTGGCATTCCTGAGCTTTTGAAGTTCCCCACCCACATCAGATATCTGAGTGGGGGCCCCCGTAAATTAGTCCTTAATCTGCTGCCCCAGGAGCAGTTTCCAGCCCAAGCTATTGAAGAGCTTAAAGCAGAGTACAGTGACTGCCATTTATCTCTGGACCTCATGGCAGACTTTTATGAGAGACACCAACGCCCTAGAGAGACAGCTTCGTCTATGCCATCAAGTTAGAGGCACCACTGCGGGTAGTAGAGGAGACGCTCCGAAGGGCCACACTTTTCCTGATTGGGACTATAAGTTGACACAGCAGTTCATGCAGGGCATCCGAGAGCGAGAAGTTTGGGACAGGTTGGCACCTATGCAGCCTTGCTGCATGACATTCTGGCAGCTGCAAGGAGAACTGCGCCAGCTGGCTTGGGAGAGGAATGTAGAGGGTAGAATAGATATGCCAGCCCAGAGGATAAACAGCATGCAACAAGGTGCCCTGTCACATGGTGCTGTGCAGGCTGTTCCCAACGTGCCTCCACCCAAGGTGCCTTCACTGCCTCCAACCATATCACGTGATGTTGGAGGCAGTGAAGGGCCTAACTGGGCTAGTCCAAGAACTGACTGTCCTCCAGAGCCAGAGCCAGGAGAGAATGGGACAACTAGAGGCACAAGTGCTGCAGCAGGATGCAGTAGCGAAGACAACACCCCAAAATTCTAGATGGGGAAGTGGGTGAGGTACCCCCTGATCTTAGTGTCTGTGGCACCAGAGGCCATTTAATATACCATCGTTGTGGACAAGAAGGCCACATAGCCCGGGGCTGCCGTCAACCCCCTCAGCCCCATCCCATGGGGCCACGGCAAGTTGAGGCTCCCTCTTCTTTAAACTGCTAGAGCCTGACACCAAGAAGTAGGTGAAGGGTATAGAGCTGGTGAGAAGTCCCCCACTAGCGTCAGTGTGCACAACTTTCCAGCGTAATCTACCAGCTGCAACCTGTCATCCTGGACTGGTGGGGCTCTTGAACGAGGAAACTGTTGAAGTGAATGGTATCCTGTGCAAGGCTCTAATTGATTCAGAGTCTCAGATCACAACCATCAGAGAGGATTTCTGGAGAAACCACCCTACCCTGGGCAAGTTGCATCCCATGCCTGTAGATATCCTAATAGAGGGAGCCGGTGGCCAAGGAATTTCCCATCAAGGAGCAATCAAGTTAGATTTATTTTTTCTTGGCTGAACCTACAAGGGAGTCCCTGCCCTTGTGGTGCCTGGGATGAAGTACTGCCAGGGAGTCCCCATGTTGTTTGAAACAAATGTCATCCGTTCAAGTTGGCAGGATTTAGCTAACCAGTGAGGGAATCAATTCCCTGCCTGCCTGAAAGGGAAGTCACCAGTGTGGTATGCAGCCTAGAAGCAAGTGATCTCTGGCCAAGAGAGGCCATCCTTGAGATAAACTGGCAAGCGGCCCATCTTGTTAGGAGCTGGAGAAGGAAGAATTGTACCTGTGAAGGCCCCTTGGCGTACAGGATGGGGACCATACACTAGAAGCTGATGCTAAGACTTACCTGCCAGAAGACCTGAGGGTGGAGGAAGGCATAATGAATGTTGAACATGGGAAGGCTTATATTTATCTGCAGAATGTAGGACAAACAACAGAGGTAATAAAGAGGAACCAGCATCTAGCTACAGCTTCAGTAGTCTACAGCATGGCTAGCATGAGCAGCAACTTAAAATATTCTCCAGGACAAGCACTTGCCGACAAGCACAAGCACACAAGCACAAGTGGCACAGGCCGATGCTGCTGTGCAGGAAGTGGACCAGAGTCAGGTAGCTGTGCAGGACCCAGCTCAACTGAAGATACTGGAAAAGTTCCTGAGGTGGAATGCAGATGTATTTTCTCAAAATGATCTCAACTTGGGCTGCACTTCCACAGTCAAGCATGAGATACTGCTGATTGATACTATTCCTGTGAGGCAACCCTACCAGAGAATACCTCTGGCACAATACCAGGAGCTCTGTAAAGACTTGCAGGGGGTGGTGGAGGCAGGAGCAATCAGACCGAGTCAAAGTCCTTATGCATCACCAATAATGGTGGCGAGGAAGAAAGATGGTTCTATGAGACTGTGTATTGACTACAGACAGTTGAATGCTAAAACCACTCAAGATGCATTTCCTCAGCCCTGTATCGAAGAAGCCCTGGATGCCCTAGGAGGAGCCAGATATTACTCCACACTGGATCTTACCTCAGGGTATTGGCAGGTGGAAATGGCAGAGGAGGATAAACCCAAAACTGCATTCATCATCCCATGGGGCTGTTTGAATGTAATCTGATGCCTTTTGGTCTACAGAATGCCCTGGCTACCTTCCAGAGGCTTATGATGCATGTCTTTGGGGATTTAAACTTCTCAGCAGTACTGATTTACCTTGATGATGTCATATCATTCTCCCATACTTTTGAGGAGCTCCTGGAGATGGTTTTTGATAGACTCCGTCAACACGGTTTCAAGCTGAAGCCCAGGAAGTGTCACCTGCTACGAGAAGAGGTAGGATACCTTGAGCACATAGTATTGGCCCAAGGCATTGCAACAGATCCAAATAAGATACAGCAGGTGAGGGATTGGAAGACTGCTTCTAAGAGGGAAGTGTTACAATTTCTTAGATTCCTGGTTATTACAGGAGATACATCAAAGGCTACTCCAAACTGGCAGCCCCTTTATTCAGATTAACTGCAGGTGAACCCCAGACCAGAAGGAGAAATCAAAGTGGTTCCACTAAGATACCCAGTTTTGTTTGGATAGAGGACTACGACCAAGCTTTCACAGAGCTGAAGACAAAGCTGACTACTACACCAATACTGGGATATGCTGACTACAGCTTAACATTCATAGTCCAGACAGATGCATCTACAGAGGGGCTAGGAGCTGTACTGGTTCAGGTTCAGGTAGGGAAGGAGAGGGTCATAGCTTATGCCAGCATGGGCTTAACTCCCTCAGAAAAAAAATACTCTGCCCATAAACTGGAGTTCTTGGCGTTAAAATGAGCGGCAGCAGATAGGCTCTAAATTTATCTACTAGGACACCAATTTACAGTGCTGACTGACAGCAATCCACTGACCTATGTTAGTACTGCTGCTAAATTGGATGCAACCAGTCAAAGGTGGATGGCAAAGATGGCAGAGTTCAACTTTGACATAAAGTACTGGCCTGGGAGAAGTAATGCCAATGCTGATGGCCTGTCTCAGTTACCCCGGGAGGAGGTGGCTACAGTTCTGAATGCCGGATGCAATGTGTCCTCCATAGCAACCCAGGGTGAATGCCAAAGGAATGCAATGGTGAGAGATGAGCCACACCATAGGCTATGCATAGAATTAATCCCAGGCCTACCTAAGGAAGAACTGAGGAGGCTGCAGGAAAAGGATGCAGTAATCTCCTGAGTAAGGACCTACATGCCTAGGCAATGCCCAGGCAGTGCCCGGAAGAGGCAGAAGAAAGAAACACCAGGGCGGACATTACTGAATCAATGTAAGTGATTGCAGCTGGTAGAGGGGATCCTTTACAGGAGGACAACAATCCCAGGAGAGGGACAGATCCAACAGGTGGTGCTGCCCGAGAAACCTCAGAGAGAAGTGTTCAAAGCTCTGCACATGGACATGGGTACAGGTGGGCATTGACCGTACAGTGGATCTCATCCGCACTCGCTGTTATTGGCTAGGCATGCAGTTCACCATCCAGGGCTGGTGCTTCTTTTGCGAAAGGTGCTGCCTAAGAAAGAGAGGCATCTCTGAAGGCCGAGCTCCACTTATCTCAATGCATACCAGTAGGCCTCTGTAGGTAGTGTGCTTCGATTTTCTCACCCTGGAATTGTCCAGGGGGTGCATCAAGAATGTCCTTGTAGTCACTGACCACTTCACTTGTTATGCTCAGGCATAGCCTACTCTTGACCAGCGCGCATCTTCTGTGGCCAGGGTGATGTGGAAACAGTTCATCTGCTACTATGGCATCCCTGAAAAGATACATATGGACCAGGGGAGAAATTTTGAAAGTAATCTCCTGGTCCAGCTTTGGAATCTATTGGGGACTTCAAAGAGCAGAACCATGCCCTACCACCCCCAAGGGAATGGGTCTACTGAGTGTTTCCACCGAACACTCATGAATATGCTGGGAACCCGGCATCTGGGCCAAAAGGCGAACTGGAAGGATTGTGTTGAGCCCATGACTCATGCCTATAACTGTACCCACCATGAATCCACTGGGTTTTCCCCATTCTTCTTAATGTTTGGCTGGCCCCCCAGGCTGAAGGTAGATCTGGCCCTGGGTATCCCTCACCGGGGAGATGAGCGGGTAGAGGTGGAGTGGTACATCTTCTGGCGAAGGGAATGCCTAGAGAGAGCATATCATCAGGGTGCACAGGCATCTGAAGCTGCCAAACTTCACCAGAAACAGTACTATGACCACCAGATGTGAGAAGCCCCACTGACTCCTGGAGACAGGGTGCTAGTAGTCAGGGAGAAGAAAGGGAGACAGAAACTGGGAGACAGATGGGAACCAATCCCCTATATTGTGATCAGGGGACTTGCCTGTCTATGCTGTACAGCTGGAATCAGGAGGAGGGGAATGAGTGATACACTGTAACCAAACTACATCATGCATGTTTCTACCTATCAGTGGAGTTAATCAACCAGCAGGCAGGGAGGTACAAATGGAGGAAGCCAAGCTGGGGCTTGAGGGAAACTTCCCATTGGAGGCAGCGGTCGGAAAGGAACTTACTGTTGGCTCTGTAGATAGACCGGCTGTTATAGGGGAAAGAAAACCAGTAGGGGGATGACGTACACAAGGGATACCCTGGACATGGGGGATGGGCAGTGCAATGAAGGGGTGTCAGGGCTACACTGTATTGAGTCACAAGGCCCAGACCCAGACCAAGACCATCTTGACTCAGACCCTCAGTACTCTGACCTGGAAGAGCCTGATCACACCATGGGGACCACAGGAGGAGACCGACCAAACTGAGGAGAGTCTGAACAAACCTAACTGAATTGGAGAAGGGCAGACAGAGTGGGACCAGATTGGAGAGGTGCCCAGAGATAGTTCACCAGCTCCTCAGCCCTCAACAAGACAGTGAAGGGCACCTGTCCAGCTCGATTTGGAACAGTGGGCTGCCTGATGAAAGAGAAGCAGAGACCGGGGGTTTGGCTAGTGTTGCTGTGGGGAATATTGAAAAGGGGGTGGCATATGATAATCAATCTGAGAGGTTTAGACTAAGGAAAGGGACGAGGTCGCCCTTTCGATAAGTGGGGGAAGGGTGTAGCCCAAGGTCCAGTGTGCTCCAACAGCAGCCCTGGGAATTACAAGTTGTGGACTACAAACTGTGGTATGTTGGGAGTACTTCCTGGTTCCTGGCAGGATGTACCCTCTGAGCCCTCTCCTCCCCCCAGCGGGACCTCTCAGCACTGACTGAGCTGGGAGCAGGTAGCTGGCAAGCAGAGAGGAGGCTGCTGGACTGTAATTCTGTTCTATGTTCTTTACAGAATAAAGTCTTGTTCCTGGTGGCTTGTCTGAGTGGGTCTGGTCTGAGGTGAACACACACTGACACACAGCACTGAGCACACAAAGGAGTGACAGGCCCAGTTTCCCAAAGTTGTGTACAAAATAGCAAGGCAGGCTTCCCCGATCTTGAACAACCTCATACTGGGCCAGTGAACAGGGGGTTACATAAGAAAGCAAGAATGATACAAGTGAAAGCAAAGTCAAGGTAAGTGCATGTACTCTAGGACTCTGGTGGTCTAGCAAAACGTGGCAGATGGGAAGGTGTCAACCATGTTACTTTTATTATTGCTCTGTTGATTCCGACAGTGTCATTATTGTGTATTCTTTACAACAGGCTGTAATTTAAAGGTACATGACACTTAATGAACAGTGCATCATGTAGACTCTTGCAATTTGCAGCTTTTCAGATCTGGTGGGTTTCCAGAAGGGATTTGAAAAAGATCAGGAGGGGACTTGGGGAAGCAGAGTCATGGATACAGCAACAAAGACATTACAAATGGAGAGGAATTAGGACAATAAGGACAACAATATTGAGATATAGGTTCACTCACAGGCCCCGATTTTCTGATTTTCCTGATGGGTGCTCGACCCCACACTCCACCCCAGACCCCTTTCCCCCAAGACCCCACCTCCACCCTGCTCCCCCACTTCCCGCCCATTCCTTCCCCTCTCCCAAGCATGCCCCGTCCCCGCTCCTTCCCTTCCCCCTCCCCCTTCCCCCCAGTGTCTCCTGCCTCCAGCTTCTCCCAGCTCAGCCTAGGTGCCTCGCCAGGCCAAACTACCCTGCTCCTGGGGCCCATCGTGCGGGGCTTGGACACGCAGACAGCTTTGTGCCTGGGGGTGGGAGCATGGCCCAGATTGGGGACAGCCAACACCAGATCAACCAGCCCCAGTGGGTCCGGCTCCTCAGCTGCCTTTGCCATAGCCTGGCCCTCTTCTCCCTTAGTGCGCTGAGCTGTTTCCTCCCCATGCTGCCCCACGGATGCAGTCTGGTCCCCCACCCATGCTGCCCCTGGATGCTGGCCCCTCCCAGTTGCTGTTCTGCAGCCCAGCAGCTGCCTGAGAGAACCTGGCTGGGGACGTGGTTTCCGCTCTCTGCCACAGCCCAGTTGCTGAGGTCCTTAGCTGAGCAAGCGGGGAGGGGAGCCTCTGGCTCGCTCGCCTCCGGCACCCTCGCCCAGGGATGGGAGTGGCTCTCTCAGGCAGCTGCCAGCCTGCCATGCTGCAGAGCAGTTTCTCAGTGGCCGGAAGGAGCTGGTCCTGCCCCTTCCACTCCCTGCCAGTGAGTGAGCACCCAGGTTGTTTTTGTGGGTGCTCGAGCCCCAGAGCACCCATGGAGTCAGTGCCTATGCGTTCACTGGCGCTGCCAGGCATCCCAGGGGATCAACAGAGAATGCATAACCTAGTTCAATATATTATGTTACTCTGGTCATACTCATTCCCCAGCCAACAGCACTAACTTCTGGGACAGCTCAGGAGTTAGCTGTCCCCTGGTGGAGTGAGGAATTGTGGGCACTTTTCCTGCAACCCGCTTGTGGGCAGACTTCCAGACACTGGCTCCCTGAACCCTGGGATATGTCAGTGTGGCCAGCATGTCCAATGGCTGAATTAGGACTTACATATAGAAAATATTAAATTACCCTTGACTGATCTCAGAACAGATACAAAATATTGAATAGGAAAATATTCAAGCCTTTGGAAGCATCCCTTCCAGGCTTTATGTCTGTTTTAAATATGCTGCATTGCTGTGACAAAACAGTTTTACTATCATTTATTTGAAAAAAAAATGCAGGAAACGTCCCCTTGTTCTTTTGCTCTTCAAATCCTCGATCACCCAGGTTACATTCCCAGCACAATGACATGTTACAGCTGTAACGATGACAGGCTGCTTGATCTTGTATTAAACAGCAATTTTACTTTAATTGTTGTTTTTCATTGCTTAAACCATGGCAGCCCAATACTCTGTTGTTTCTGGCAATTCATGCTGACCATGCATCACACAAACAGCTCCTTTACTTGTTCTCTGTTTCCTTACTCATTCCCAGAGCCGGCTCTACATTTTTTGCCGCCCCAAGCAGAAAAAACAAAAACAAAAAAAACCTGCCGAATACACTGCCGGCGGAGAGAACAGGAATATCGGAGGGAGCTGTTGCCGAATTGCCGCCATGGGAAACAATGGAGAGGTGTTGCCGTCAAATTACTGTCAGGGCTGCTGCCGGAGTGCCACCCCAAGAACAGCCTGAGTGCCGCCCCTTCAGCAGAGCTTCCCCAGGCACTAGCTTCCTTAGCTGGTGCCTAGAGCCGGCCCTGCTCATTCCCCTATTATTAAAGGCCTTATTACTGTGTCATCTCTTAACAAGTATGCAGACATGGCATATGTACAAATCCAGTTTTTTATTTCCTATGCACTGCATGCTTACATTTCTAAGAAAACTCTTGATGTGCAAAGAGCAGCCACCCCTTTGTCTGTAGTGGTTGTTTGCCTGTAACAGAGGATGCACATACAAAACAGTCTTCAACAATATTATCTGATCTCTTCACCTTCTAGCTTTTGAGGCAGTTCCAAAACACAGGTGGCATTGTGCTCGTCTTTAAAAAATGCGAGTAAGAAGGATGGATTTTCATTTGCTGCCATGAGTATAACAAGAGAAAATAAAAGTTTGAACATAGATTCCTCCGAAGAACCTATAGGGATTTATTTGCTGGAGTTTGCATTTCCATTGAAAAGCTCATTGTGGCCCCAGAGTATTTCTTTCTGTTCTAATGGTCTAGTCAAGTGCAAACGTTTGGGGCCTAGCTTGTTATAACTGCTTTTGAAAGTAATGTGCCAACCCAGAGCATGGCATAATGGAATCATTTATTTTTCCTGACCTCCTTACTTCTGCTGGTACCTTTTTGATTATGTAAAGTGATGAATCAACCGACAGCAACTTCAGAGACTTCCTGGCTTGCACAAAATCCCACTCTTACTGTAACCAAGGTGCAAGCAATGCACCCACTAATGAATTCATCGGAGGGCGGTATTCATTGTTTGGAAGGAAGCAAGGCTAGAATCACACTAAACTTTTGTGTCTAAGTCCTAATTTGGGAGACTGGGTAACTATCTAGTTATTTTTTGTTTTTAAAGAAGTCAATACATATTCTCAGTGTGACCCCATTAAAAGCTATAGTGACATCAAGTTTCACATAAGAATGTTCATATTATCACATCTTTTGGCTTTCCTACTTTAGTTTCAGTGTGTCATGTCTCTTCATATACAGCATGTGCTGAGGGACTGCTGGAATTCAATTATCACCCGTCACTGTTATTTATATTGATTTGTAGATCATCCGTTGTGACAAGTTCATTGTGCAGCCTTAACAGGCCTTAATGGCGTTACTGTTTATTAATAGTAATGCACCAGTCAACTTCAAGTCTTACATTAAATGTAAGCTAGTTCATTGTCTGAAAGCTCAGTGGTGCCAATGTATGGTAGGTAGGGGTGACAATAAGACTGTCACTAATGTGTTACAACACTGCCCTTTATGCTAAGCCTCTACAAACATGACAAGGAACAATTCCTCTAATTAATGAGCTCCCACAGATTATTTTTCTTCTACAGATTTCTGAGCATAAAAAGCAGTTTCTTCAAATGGACAATTAAGTAATAAAGAGATGTAAGTAATCGAACATTTGTCATACAAATAATTGCCTGTTAATGTTCCTAATGTGCTAACCATGCTTTCTAGTTCTCACTCCTTTACAGTGTTCTTTGCTACGGCGTGTCTCCTTGGCCTGTGCAATTCCTCCCTGCCCGGCTTTTGGGCTGCTTCTGTAATGACTGACTGTGGTCAGTAGATAGCACTGCAGCATACAGGATCTTCTGAGCCAGTTTAGCACGCGTCTGGTGACAAACAATAAAAAGGGTGAAGATTAACATTCCAAATGGTTAGCACGTCAGAACAGAACACTAAACCCAAGAATATTACAGAGAATAGAGAGGTGAAAAATCATGTGCACCACGGGGCTCTTTTTCTGGCCAATTGTGTAGAGTTTTATAACGAGGGCAGAGTTCACTGGCAATTATTGCGGGGAAGAGTTTTCATGGAAGGCTATTTTTCTTTCATTCCTGAATCCCTGCTCTATTAAAGATCCATAGGAAAAGTGTGTTACATTTCTGTTGAACAGCACTGAGCCAGCTGTACCATGAGGCAGGAATGTTTAGGAACAGGACAACACAATGGATAAACAAATGTCCTGAATTGCTATATGATGGGTTACGTTTCACAATGTATGCTGTTTACTGTAGCACACCAGCAATATTAGAGGGAAATACAGCTGCACCGTTCATACAAACCAGTATACTGGCTGTTTACAACATTTAGAGGCCTAATTTCCAAAATGAAGCTATGTGTGTTTGCCTGGATGTAGATTTGTATATTTCCCCTCTACGCTGTGATCCTGGCCATGTGACAGTTAACAAGTTGGGTTATTTTTTTTATCCAATACAACATGTACTGATAATTCCAGGAGGAGGTTGCCTTGAAAAAGCCATAAAATTTAATCAAGGCATGGAGCCAAGCTGTTGCATGAGCCTGGGAGGGAGTAGGTGCAAAGTCTTTTTCAAGATGAAGATACCAGCACATCAGACTCATCTGTAGCAGCACAGCTCTGCTATGTGAGTTATTTACTATGACAGCAGAGTCCAGTATCATATACAAGCCCCTTCCAGAAAGTGTGCTGCTTCCTGGTATGTTGTTCAGTGGCATTGAGCACCTTCAAAGGAATACATTTATGTGCTCAGTTTGCCATTTCCCTAGTCTGTTATGTTTCCCCACAGGCATCAGTCCATACATTCTTTCCTTTACTAGGGAATGAGTTGCATTTTTTAATAATATGTATATTAAAGAGAGAGATGCACGCGTATGTTATTCCTGTGAAATACAATTAGGATTTTCCCCCCCTTTCTTGGATTCAGTTTTCTAAGTGAATTCAGCAGGAGTTGCCACTTTTGATGATGAGATGTGACCTGTTTTAATCACCACTGTCCACTGTCAAGCCTGTCAGGCAATTTAGCTTCAGGTGCATAATGGCAAGTTATTATAGGGAGAGAATCATTTTAAGTTTCTAGACAGTGGGAGCATTCCCAGAATCCATTACTGCCTGATTAAATTACCCAGATTTCTGCGTGTGAAGGTTTGTTACAGCAGCATGTAATCCACGGGAGTAACTAATCATATCATATTGATTTAGATGCTGCTAGAATGGGAAATCTAATTGTAATACTGTGAAAGCTTCTCAAGGAATCTGTACTAATGATTGCATTTGTAATCCCATTTGCAGGTGAAAGTTCTAAAAGACATCCGTGAGACGAATATCAATGCTGCAGTTTTGGACAGTGCATTGGAAATCAAGCTGCAGAAGGTGAGGCTGCTAGAGGTTATTTTGATGACTCAGTAGTGCCACAAGGTTCTACCATTCTAGCTTGCCCCTCTGCTGTTCTTTACCATACCTACAGAAAGAAATATGTGGGAAAGTTACATGCAAATATGAAGAAAATCTGAAGGATTTGACCTTCAGTCTTGCTAAACCTTAATATTCATTTCAGTAAGGTTGCTAAACTTTTATCTGTGCTTTTAAGGTTTGTGTAGAGAGCGATATCCTTGATCTCCTCCCTCTCCACATATGAGAACAAACGGGTCTGAAAAACACTTCTTATTCAGGGCAATGAAATGATGGCCTGCTTTTTATCTGGAGTGCTTTGTGGCTCTTTAGTTACTCTTTAGATGTTAAAAAGAAATTCTATAATCCTTTATTGGGTTCAGTGACTACCAGCAACTTAACCTTGTGTGTGTACGTTAGGCTATCCAAATTTTTTTCTATTTAGTGAAATCTATGGGTCATTTACTATAGATCAAGTATATTTAATGTTTTTAATCTGTTGTCTGTGTAATGTTGAAGTGGGGTGACCTGCAGACTGTATAAATACAATACAATGGCTTGTGTAGCATACTTGTTGACAAGGGATTATTTTACTAAACCAGGATATTCCCTCTTCTGAGCTGCAGTGATTGTGTTTTAGGAGTAATGTAAGCAGTTATACAGCATATCAAGCTAACTCATTCTTATCACTCACAAACAAGGTTTGTGTGTTAGCAAATGATTAGATGTGCAAGATGAGGACAAGTGATCTGACCGGTTACAAACCAGCTGTGCGTACCATTCTTTGGAAAGAGTTTCATATTCTTTCACAAAGCAAAAGCAAGGATTCCACTGGGCCATCAGATCATTCTTTTGTTTTCAGATGAATTTGGGACTGATGAAAATGACTGACTTGACTAATAGCAACGGCTAGTGCCAAGTGACTGGAGTTTTCTCACAAAACATTTAAAGCCTAATTTGCAACATCGTTGTGCCTTGGGTGTTAACTCAGTCCATTTTTTGATACAGAAAGAGACTGACATTTGGAGACAGAATAATCATCCCCCTTAAGAAAAAGGTTGTTGTTGGACTTTGTCTCAATGGACTTTGTCTCAGTGACTGCTTCTTGGAGCAGCTGGTACAGGAACCCACAAGGGGAGAGGCAACTCTCGATCTAGTCCTGAGTGGAGCGCTGGATCTGGTCCAAGAGGTAACTATAACAGGACCGCTTGGAAATAGTGACCATAATATAACAACATTTAACATTCCTGTGGTGGGAAGAACACCTCAACAGCCCAACTCTGTGGCATTTAATTTCAGAAAGGGGAACTATGCAAAAATGAGGAGGTTAGTTAAGCAGAAATTAAAAGGCACAGTGACTAGAGTGAGATCCCTGCAAGCTGCATGGACACTTTTCAAAGACACCATAATAGAGGCTCAACTTAAATGTATACCCCAAATTAAAAAACACAGTAAAAGAACTAAAAAAGAACCACCGTGGCTTAACAACCACGTAAAAGAAGCAGTCAGAGATAAAAAGGCATTTTTTTAAAAAGTGGAAATCAAATCTTAGTGAGGTAAGTAGAAAGGAGCATAAACACTGCCAAATTCAATGTAAAAATGTAATAAGAAAAGCCCAGTGGTGAGCTGGAGCCGGTGCGAACCGGTTGTTAAATTTAGAAGCGGTTTTAGAACTGGTTGTTAGGGCTTCCTGAGCTCCCGGCCGGGGAGGCTCCCCCGGCCCCTCCCCTGCCTTCTCCCCTCTGGCAGAGCCTCAGCGTGCAGCTGGACCGCTCCTGGGCAGCTCTGGAGCGCCTGCCGCTTTGAGCGGCGTGGCCAGGGGGCGGGGCTGTGAGCTCCAGCCAGCCGCTCGGCATCCACACACGCTGCCCTGAGCAGCATCGTAAGGGGGCTGGGCCGGAGCTGGGAGGAGGGGTTGGATAAGGAGCAGGGAGCGGTTGGAGGGGGCGGAGGATCTGGGGGGGTGGTCAGAGGATGGGGAACGGGGGGGGGGGTTGAGTAGGCAGTCTCCACCCCAGAAAGTTCCAGCCAAGCTGGGGCTCAGCTGGGGCAGCCCCCCGGGCCAAGGGGGCCCCGACTCGCGGCGCTAGGGAGGGTGCATGGTGTAGGGCTCAGTGTTATAGAAGGGGGCGCTTGGAGACAGGGCCGGCTCCAGGCACCAGCAAAACAAGCAGGTGCCTGGGGCGGCACATTTCTAGGGGCGGCATTCTGGCGCCGGCCATGCCGCCCCTAGAAATGTGCCCCCCGCCGCCCCAGCTCGCCTCCTCTCCGCCTGCTCCCCTGAGCGCGTTGCCTCTCCCTCGCCTGAGAGGGAGGGGGAGAGGCAGAGCGGCGGCGTGTTCAGGGGAGCAGGCAGAGCGGAGGTGAGCAAGGGCAGAAGCCGTAGGAAGCAATGGCGGGGTGGGGGGAATGTGGCATGCTCAGGGGGAGGCGGTGGGGCCGGGGATTTGGGGAACGGGTTGGGAAGGGGCAGAGCTGGGGGTGAGGGGGGGCATGAAAAAAAAGCTGGGGCGGCCAAAAATTTTTTTGCTTGGGGAGACAAAAATCCTATAGCTGGCCCTGGTTGGAGAAGGGGCTCGGTGCTAGAGGGGGGGTGCATGGATCAGCACCGTTTGGGGGGTACAGGGCTATGGAAGGGCTGCGGGACCCCACGTCCTGTCTTGGGGCAGGGGCTGCGCTGTGGCTGGTACCTGCGCTGCGCAGCCATCCGGACAGCCGCTCCGGGGCCATGCGCACAGAGGCCGATCCGATGCCACCTCGCTCAGCAGCCGCGGCCGAGCTCCATGCTGCTTCCTGCCCGGCCCAGGAAGTGCGACCAGCTGCGCTGGGCAGGGAGATCAGGCACCATGTGACTGGGCGCCGCGTAGGGCCGGGGAGCCAGGCCCCTCACAGCAGCAGCCTCCTCTGCCCCAGGAACCGGGCAGGGCCGGCTGGTACCATGACTGGGGGCTGCCTTGGGCGTGCTGGGGCGAGCCTCCCCCCCCAGTCTCTCCTGCTCCTGCGGTTTGGTGCTGTCCGGCCTCTGCCGCTTGGGGGCACTCACATCCTGCGGTGGGGAGTCGGGCAGACGGCAGCCTTTGCCTGCAGGGAGCCGCCGCCCCACATGCCAGGAGCGACCCCACTGGTGCAAGGACTGCAGGACTCCTGCGCCACCAGCAGGCACCTGGGATGGAGAACGGGCCTGGAAAGGGCAGGGGGGCAGGACAGAGCCTGGGGGGGGTGGGAGGGGGCAGAACAGAGGCACATCCCTTAAATCAGAACTTTTTATAGGGAACCGGTTGTTAAGATTTTGGCAGCTCATCACAGGAAAAGCCAAAAAGGAGTTTGAAGAACAGCTAACCAAAAACTCAAACGGTAATAACAAAATGTTTTTTAAGTACATCAGAAGCAGGAAGCCTGCTAAACAACCAATGGTGCCCCTGCACGATCGAGATACAAAAGGAGAGCACTTAAAGACGATAAAGTCATTGCAGAGAAACTAAATTAATTCTTTGCTTCAGTCTTCACACCTGAGGATGTTAGGGAAATTCCCAAACCTGAGACATCTTTTGTAGGTGTCAAATCTGAGGAATTGTCACAGATTGAAGTGTCATAAGAGGAGGTTTTGGAATTAATTGAGAAATTTAACAGTAACAAGTCACCGGGACCAGACGGCATTCACCCAAGTGTTATGAAAGAACTCAAATATGAAATTGTGGACCTATTAACTATGGTTTGTAACCAGTCTTTTAAATCAGCTACTGTACCCAATGACTGGAAGATAGCTAATGTAACACCAATATTTAAGAAGGGCTTTAGAGGTGATCCTGGCAATTACAGACTGGTAAGTCTAATGTCGGTACTGGGCAAATTAGTTGAAACAATAGTAAAGAATAAAATTGTCAGACACATAGAAGAATATAAATTGTTGTGCAAAAGTCAACATGGTTTTTGTAAAGAGAGATCATGTCTTACTAATCTATTAGCGTCCTTTCATAGACTGAGAACTGGTTAAAAGACAGGGAACAAACGGTAGGAATAAATGGTAAATTTTCAGAATGGAGAGGGGTAACTAGTGTTGTTCCCTAAGGGTCAGTCCTAGGACCCATCCTATTCAATTTATTCATAAATGATCTGGAGAAAGGGGTAAACAGTGAGGTGGCAAAGTTTGCAGATGACACTGAACTGCTCAAGATAGTTAAGGCCAAAGCAGACTGTGAAGAACTTCAAAAAGATCTCACAAAATTAAGTGATTGGACAATAAAATGGCAAGTAACATTTAGTGACACTAAACTGGGAGGAGAGGTAGATACGCTGGAGGGTAGGGATAGGATACAAAGGGCCATAGACAAATTAGAGGATTGGGCCAAAAGAAATCTGATGAGGTTCAACAAGGACAAGTGCAGAGTCCTGCACTTAGGACGGAAGAATCCCATGCTCTGCTACAGATTAGGGGCCAGATGGCTAGGCAGCAGTTCTGCAGAAAAGGACCTAGGGGTTACAGTGGACAAGAAGCTGGATATGAGTCAACAGTGTTCAGTTGTTGCCAAGAAGGCCAATGGCATTTTGGGATGTATAAGTAGGGGCATTGCCAGCAGATCGAGGGACGTGATCATTCCCCTCTATTTGACATTGGTGAGGTCTCATCTGGAGACCTGTATCCAGTTTTGGGCCCCACACTACAAGAAGGATGTGGAAAAATTGGAAAACGTCCAGCAGAGGGCAACAAAAATGATTAGGGGCCTGGAACACATGACTTATGAGGAGAGGCTGAGGGAACTGGGATTGTTTAATCTGCGGAAGAGAAGAATGAGGGGGGATTTGATAGCTGCTTTCAACTACCTGAAAGGGGGTTCCAAAGGGGATGGATCTAGACTGTTCTCAGTGGTAGCAGATGACAGAACAAGGTGTAATGGTCTCAAGTTGCAGTGGGGGAGGTTTGAGTTGGATATTAGGAAAAACTTTTTCACTAGGAGGGTGGTGAAACACTGGAATGCGTTACCTAGGGAGGTGGTGGAATCTCCTTCCTTAGATATTTTTAAGGTCAGGCTTGACAAAGCCCTGGCTGGGATGATTTAGTTGGGGATTTGTCCTGCTTTGAGCAGGTGGTTGGACTAGATGACCTCCTGAGGTCCCTTCCAACCCTGATATTCTATGATTCTATGAATGTGGATAAATGTAAAGTAATGCACATTGGGAAAAAATAACCCCAACTGTACATACAATATGACGGGGGCTAATTTAGCTACAGCTAATCAGGAGAAAGATCTTGGAGTCATCGTGGATAGTTCTCTGAAGACGTCCATGCAGTGTGCAGCGGCAGTCAAAAAAGCAAACAGGATGTTAGGAATCATTAGAAAAGGGACAGAGAATAACAAGGAGAATTCTTATTGCCCTTATATAAATCCATGGTACGCCCACATCTTGAATACTGCGTACAGATGTGGATCTCTCATCTCAAAAAAGATATACTGGCATTAGAAAAGGCACCTAAAATGATTAGGGGTTTGGAATGGGTCCCATATGAGGAGAGATTAAAGAGGCTAGGACTTTTCATCTTGGAAAAGAGGAGACTAAGAGGGGGTATGATAGATGTATATAAAATCATGAGTGGTGTGGAGAAAGTGAATAAAGAAAAGTTATTTACTTGTTCCCATAATATAAGAACTAGGGGCCACCAAATGAAATTAATGAGTAGCAGGTTTAAAACAAATAAAAGGAAGTTCTTCACTCAGCGCACAGTCAACCTGTGGAACTCCTTGCCAGAGGAGGTTGTGAAGGCTAGGCTATAACAGGGTTTAAAAGAGAACTGGATAAATTCATGGAGGTTAAGTCCATTAATGGCTATTAGCCAGGATGGGTAAGGAATGGTGTCCCTAGCCTCTGTTTGTCAGAGGGTGGAGATGAATGGCAGGAGAGAGATCACTTGATCATTACCTGTTAGGTTCACTCCCTCTGGGGCACCTGGCATTGGCCACTGTTGGTAGAAAGGATACTGGGCTGGATGGACCTTTGGTCTGACCCAGTATGCCCATTCTTATGTTCTTATGTTCCCTTGTGAAGGTTTTGTTGGAGGTGCCAATAACCAAGTGTCCTCTCAGAACCTGAAACTTCTGGAGGGCTGGGGAGGGGGTGGGGAGGAGTGTATTTTTCCTTCCCCTGTATAATGTGGTCAATATTCTCTGGTCAGGCTCAATGTGTTTCACATAAGACTGGGGACAGGGCAACGGTGGCTTTCCGAGCCCATCTTTCCTTGACCTGCTTACCCTGAAGACTGCACTAAACCGCACCAGCTACAAATGGCCCACAGGGTTCATTCTAGCAGCTGGGGATTGCTGGACTCCAGAGATGCTCCAGGGAAGACCCCTTTTTTCCTAGACACATTGGCTAATACACTAAGAGTTGGGAGCCAGGGGTGGAAGTAGAGACTGCTACAATGGCTCTATGCCACCCAAAGATTTCCTTGAGTAGGGAAGGATCCTCCACTGTCTGAATTTGCTAGGTTTAAGGCAGCTTTGCTCTGGAAAGTCAGCACAAAGCTAGCCTAATAGGCTGGAGAATTTAGCCTTATATGAGGGTTTGATTGATTTTTTCAATCAAAATTTTATGTAACCTTACAAAACAGAAAACTTTACAGCTGCTGCTTTGCAAGGCCATCAAGTCTCTTGTAACTCCAGAAACCCTGCAAAGGATATTGCCCATATGCTAGCCCTTTTTACAGGATAAAGATGCTTCAGATATTCCCTTTCAGTCTGCCTTCTGGCTGTGAAGGGGTAGGAGATTAGGAGAAATATAGGTGTCTTAGACAGACATTAATATTCTCCAAGCTGGGTTTAAAGTTTTTGTACAGTAAAGCCTTATTTGTGTAGCAGTATATTTCCTTGCATACTTCAGACATAGTTCAATCCCAGTCGTAACAGTAACAGGCTGCACAAATTCTGTGCACAGAATTTTAAAAATTCTGCATATTTTATTTGTCAAAATAACACAATATAATCACACCAGTTTCAATTATTTTGATAATCTATTTCCAAATACCTGTCAGCAAGTATGTCTGTAACAGTACAGACAACAAAAGATTCAGGAAATTATTTTTTGACAAATAGATTCCTTTCTAGGCATATTAATACAGAACTTTGAGTAATAATTCATTTAAACTACTATACAGAAACATATTTCCTGCACCCCTCAGAAGCAGTGCAAAGGCTTGGGGGAGTCAGGGGTTATGGAGGAACTGAGGGATGGGGAAGTAATTGCTGGGAAGAAGCCTGGAAGTGAATGTGGAGGGTTGTTGTGTGTGGTTGGGAGAAGTATTGAACAGTTCTTTATTTTTCTGGGGTGAGGGTAGGATTGCTAAGGAGTTGGGAAGCCTCCCCCATGCAAACCCTGGCTGACCCCAAGCCTCTCCCATTCGGTCAGGCACATCTGCCCTTTCTCTGTGTGTCCCTTCGCTCCCCCACCCCCATCCCTATGTGTCCCTGCACTGCCCTCCTCTCCCCATCTTCACGTGGTCTTGCACCACCTCCCATTCAGCCCCTGATCTATGTTGCCACCCCTCTAGCTCCTGTGCTCCTGCCCCAGTTCATCCCCCTATTAGCCCTTCTGGACCCCAGTCTGTGATCTCCCCAGCAGCCCCGTGTGTCTCACTCTGTTCCCCCATATCCTATGCCTCCTCACCTGACCCCACTGGCATGTTGCTGTGAGGAATGCAGCCTCTGACCCCGCTCTCTCTCACCTCACTGTGGTTGGGTGCTCCTGCCCCTGAGCCTTCTGGCATCACAGCAGCCCCTGGTGGACGAAAGGTGTAATTGCAGCAATTCTCCGGCAGAATGTATTATCTGTGGGGGACATGGATTCTGCACATGCGCAGTGGCACAGAATTCCCTCAGGAATAACAGTAATAGCAAATTGTACAACTTTACATCTTATGTTTAGCAACAATGGACCTGGGTATGACAGGGTAAGTCAACCTGTATCTATTCAAGCAGCTAAATTAGAAATTCTGTGTGTTAATTACCTAAGCTTACAACGTGTCACACAACTTCTGCCGCAGCTAATAAACACTATAGCTGCTTACTCATTGTTTATTTACTCAGAATTCAGGAAAATAATTAGTTCATAAATCATATGAATTTTGGTTAAACTGTTAATGAAGGTTTCACAAGGTGGTGCTGTTATACAGAGTCTTCTAATTTATTTTTTCTGGGGACATGTGACCAAATGTTCAGTCTTGGGACTGAACATGTTGTCCTAGTGGGAGCAGTGCAAGCACCAGAAGAGTTAACTCACTTTCTTGGTCACTGATTGCAGCCAGTTCTTGAGGCAGAATTGCTGTCTGGGAGCCGGGCATTGGTGTTGGGCTGAGATTCCTGAAAGAAGGGATTGTCTGTCTGCAAACTGTATGACCAACTTTTTTTCTGGGACTGGTGTATGTGTCTAAATAAAACAAGTAACACTTAGAATATACCCAGATTCTGTGTCGCTGATTTCTCCTCCTGTGGGAAGCCGCCCTGGACATCTGCAATTGCTCGGCATTTGCGTAATAATATGGCATCTGCAATAATTTGCACAATTATTTGACCAATAATATTCCCAATAATATGGGGAATCTGAACTGTGCTCTCAATTGCAATTTCTCTCTGGGTTCCTCTTGGTGGGATATGTGGCTACTCTACTCAATGGACATATGGTCATTTTTATCAAGGCCTAACTGGGTTAGGATTTTACCTCCAGAACAGTCCACCAGATTTCTCATTGCCTTATCAACTGGCATAGCTGCAGCTTAGCTTTGATTTGGTTTTCTAAAGTTCCCACTCTTTCGCCTGTAGTTCTATCTATCTATAAGTCATCTATGGATTGATTGGTTTTCTATAGTATCCATTACCATAGAATATGCAAGCAATTCCAATGTAGTGTAAATGATACAGAATCAGGCCCAGAAACTTCTAGGTATTTGATATGGAAAGTCAGCCATGACATATTAAGATGAGACAATGAATGTGGCTTTTTATTGTGAACAAAACAGGATCTGAACCCAAGAATTTGTACGTGAAAAGCTCATTAATTGACTCCTTGGGCTGGCCAACCATCACTGTAATCCTGAATGAGGACTGGCTCTGTTCAGAGTAACTGATAATGCAGTGGTTTTTAGATTCCCCCAAAAGCAGTTTAGCATGTAAGCTTATAGACCACTAGGTGTTAATAACTATATCTAAACTTTGGTTAATATATTATTAATTATTGTTATTATTATTATTATTATTATTATAATTCCCATCCTATACTCAGGTGATCTCTTTTCCTGATCTCCATAGCTACTGAAATTAAGTGCAAAGTAAAAGTTTTTTGAAAAAAGCACTGATAAATACTGGCATAACATCCCAGTATTGGAATTAAGAGTCAAATAAATTACCCAAATGTCTTAAACAGTTTTGAGTGAAGGACTTCTGTGTTCTCAATTAAGGTGCAAATTCATTGGGACAGATTCTAAATAAATGAAAAAATGGTTGCATTGACATCAATGAGTTACTCCAGGTTGACACTGGTATAGTTCACAGTTTCACATGGTTTTGATCTAAACCAGGTTAATTTGAGAAGTTTGGGTTGAATTATGGGATTTGCTCAAAGCAGCAGTCAGAAAAAGTGAATCACACAAAAACAAAATCAAACGAAAGGTCCAAATGAACTCTGCAAACAAAACCTGCTGAGTTTTGCACAGCTCTCGTCTATCACAACAGAAGCCTCAATGAGTAATATTTCTCCAGTGGTGTTGCTTTTATTTGAACTGTTTTGTAAAACATCGGAATGCCGTTTTTTTGTAAAACATCGGAACAAACAGGCTGCAGTGCTTACTCACATATTCTGCACAGTTTTAGGCATTATGTACCTTAAATACAGTTAATCTGTATCACAGATGTAAGTCTTGATGGGCTACATTTCTGTTTCTCCAGTATGTTCTGTTTTTCTATCTCAGTCAGCATATTACATTCCACCAGAGAAGAATTATTTCCACAATTAAATTAGTGCTGCATTTATACCGAGTCTGAAGTGTAGGGCTTTACTTACTTTATTATTCAGTTTGCTATAAATGTTGGAAATAAAATTCTGAGAGAGGGAATTGAGCAATTTCTTTGTCACTGCTCTGATACATATTTCTACTTATTTGTCATGTGTCTTTACTACATTAGAGTTGGTTGTTGAGCAAAGGCCAAACTGCGTTTAGAAAGATTGTAAGGTCTACTGTGTGGAAATAACATCAGTAAACTATGTTCCAGATGAACAGAGCCCAGATAAGTTTCATGTAAATTTTCCCAAGGTAGAGTTGGAGTTTCATCTACACCAAGATGATTACTGGTCTTGAACCTGAGTGGTGATAAAGAGACACATCTTCATTTCTAAGTTGATGACACTTATGGTTTATTTACACACAACATAGGATCTGAATTGTGCCAAAATGGTTCAGCACCACAGATTTCTTGTACAAACTTCTATATGGCTAGCAACTTTAAAAGGAATTCAGTCTAGCTGGAGTCTCCTTTTGTTCTGTACACTCTGCGCTAGCCATGGATGGATATGGTTAGTCTCAGAACTACATTCATGTTTTTTAGGACTTTTCTAAGCAGACATGTTGAATGCAGCTTTTTATTTCTTTAGAAGAGAAGGCATTAGCAAGGATAGAAAGGATTGACAATCCACTCATATGCCCCCTCACTTCCTAATAGTTTTACTGAGGGTTTTGCAAGCTTGTCAATCATTATTATGTTCCCTCACAGCATCCTGGCCCTTGTATCCTGTTCTCATTCCATGATCTTAGAAGGTGAATACTTTTACCTCTTTAAAGCTGTCTAAAATGGCAAATAAAAAAGTTATAAGTACATCATATAGTAAGTAGATGGATATATGCACTTCAGAGCCAGATTCTCAAATGTGTTTCTTAAATCACACATCTAAAATTTGCAAGTGCACAGCTTCTTAAGTGCAAACCACAACATTTGTGAGGGGTGAAAAAACAGTAATTGGGTGTGTAAACAGGCACTGGCCCTTGCAACTTCCTGTCATCCACTCAGAAAAGGGCACTTATGCATTCAGTTCCCTGGCTGCATGTATATATGCTAGCCTTTATGCAAATATACAAATAACTGTGTGGCGATGAGTGTACAGCAGAAACATAGACATTATAAAATATAAAGATCTAGCAGGTCACCTATGTCATTCCCTTGCCAATGCTGAATCATTCTGTAGAATGGATTTCTAGCATTCTGTGCTTTCTCATGTAGTTTTAAACTTCTCCCCTGGGGAGACTGTTCCACAATCTAATAGATTTCACTATCAGGAAGTTCTTCCTGAGTCTGTCTGAATTTTCACTTCCTTAATAATTGTTTCCTTTCCTTTCATTCCTAATAATATCTCCATGTACCATCCTAAATAATTCCTCTTCCTTCTTGGGTGTTCACAACTATCAGAGCTTTGTAAAGTGTGATCATGTGCTGGGCACATACACACACACACAGAATTTTATAATGCATAAAAATGTCAAAGTGTATTGACATGAAATGCACTGTAGGTGCACAGCATAGCCAAAATCCTACAGCCCTTACTTAGCCAAAAACACCCACGAAAGCCAGAGCGAAGGATTTAGGAGTTGGGATGATAACACATTTGTATGTGGGCACAAGACATGGCCCGTCACTATTCTGCTAATAGAGCTGTTTAAACTAAAAGCACGGAAGCAATTTGACTCATTTCAAGACTGTTTTATCTCTTCATTAGCCTTTGAATTACTATGAAAACATCCATATCAGTTAAACATACCATCAAGCATTCTTGCTGCTGACCTACCCATCCCATAATATCCCAGAGGAAAAAGACTGGCTCACGCCTCATGCTAAAGACAGGGGACCAGTCACGGTCATTACAATATTCCAAATAGTTCAACACATTCCAAACCTGCTGCCTTTGAAGAGGAGCTGCTATTATGGGATCACTCAATTGGGGTGGCAAAGTTTTTCTATGGGGGTAACATCTGCAGAAGAAATATTCTTAGTGATATTCTCATGGTGTGCTGGTTGCTTCTGCACTGCTGCTGAAATACCATTAAAATAATAATTAATAAAAAAATCTTCCGCTTTTATGGAACCTGAAGGTCTCAAAGCCATTTACACACATGGATGAATTAAGCAGCTCAGAACCCCAGTGACATAAATACAATCACCCTCATTTTACAGATGACAAAAATGAGGCACAAAGAGACTGCTAAAATTTATCCCTGGTCACACATGAACTTTGTAAGAAATCTGAGAATATAATCCAAGCAGTTTGACTTTCTATCCTGTGATAACCATGAGATCAACCTTCCTTTCTAAACAGACAAGGCAGCGTGTGTTAAGTTCCTATCACCCAGTATCATATTTAGTGGCGTTACTGTACAAAACTCTCTATGCTGACAAGCTCAAAGAAAAGTGATTGATAGCTAGAGAATTTTCTCCTTCTCATAGTGTGATAATAATGGACAAAGACAAAGAGGTTGGAGCAGGGAATTGACTGTTCGCGAACTATGTTGTTTAAAGTAACAACTTTGTGGCTTATTTCGTAGAGTTCAGACCCTTAGAGGAGGGTATGTTTGTGGCCCCCGGAGCGACCTGGGGATTCCTGACTGGGATTCTGAATCAGTTGGTGGATGACTTCATAGTTCATAGAACCTCCAGAGGAGCCTACATGGAGTGGTGTTGATTGGTCACAATACAGAAAGTAAAATGAGTGTCAGATTAGTCCAAGAGTCAGAAACTCCTGGCTGCTCTGGTTATTTTGGGGGTTCTTTTTATTTTTCCCCACTGTAGTTGAGGACTAGGCTGACAGAGGTGACACAGATTCTCTTCCTGTGGGCTGCTTCTCCAGATATTCTTTTCTCCACTGAAAACTGAAGTCATTGTAAATAACTCTCCAGCAGCTCTGGCACACAGTTATGTGATTAGGGCACTGACTTATCTGACGATATTGCTTCATATTACATTTGAGACAGTAAATGCATTCCCTCTCTTGGAACCACCTCGCTGAGTGCCCCAGGCGCTTAAGACTTTTACAGTAGTCTATGAATCCATCATGGAGCCCCTATAGCAACAACTGCATTCCCTCTCCCCGAGCCACTAACAAAAAAGATCCCTGAAGATTTTCACATCTCTTGGGGAGAAATATGTATCCATTTGTGTGCGGATTTGTTGTTTCAGTCCCAAAAATAACTCCCTGACACCTACCTACTTATTTTAAAAGTGTACGTAAGTTACAACCAGTGATCAAGGAGATGCTGTACAGTGGAAATGAGCCTTCAGTAGGGAACAAGTGCTGCAGCAAAAGAATTGCGGACGGAGCAGGCTTCACGCCAGTTACAGAAAGCAGCCTCGGATATGAATAATATTGAGTGAGAATAAAAGCAATTAAGAAACACATTCTATTTGTTGCTATGGACAGTATGTGCATAGCCCATAAATCAGCGGTTGTTACGCAACAGAAATCTGTTTTTTAGTCGGTACATATTGGCCACCAAAGGTTTAAATTAATCCATTTAAAGCAAACTTTAAACAAATCTCCCTGGGAACTAGTCAAACTTCTCACCCTTAGAGGATGACTGATAGTGTTTCTTTCCACTGTAAAACAGACCTTAAGCAGGTACCTTTTGAGCGCCAAAGGTCTGCTCAGTTCCAGTATTGGTGGGAGAACACCCCCTTATCCCTTATGGGCGAAATCTTGTCTATTTCAAAACACCATTCAGTAATAATGTGAAACCCTCTTAAGCAAATAAATGCTAGAGAAACAAGACTACCTAAAACTATACATTTGCTGTTCAGCCATGTCTGCGCTGGAAGCAGTTTGACCCTGTACCACTTACTTTGTCTGCTTTTTTTTAAGTAAAAGAAAGAGACAGTCCAGCATCTCTAAAGGAAACTGCTTGTGCAGATTTTGACTGTCCCTGATGGTGAGTGGGATTTCTGACTGTCACAGTGCTGATGACTAGGTTCCTGTTTACAGAAGAGCCTTCTCTTTTAGCTACAATCTGTTAACCAGGATAAGCCCTAAAACATGCAACTCATTGTTCCTTTGAGAGTAACAGTTCAGGTCACATTTTATTTTATGGTCTCTAGCAATCTTTCCTCCCTTGTTAATTATGATAGCTGTAATGTAATAAGAAAAATATTCATTAATTGTTCAGATTTTGTATTCCCTACAGTGGGAGCTGCCCAAGATGAGATGTGCAAGTCTGAGGATGACACTAAGCTGGGGTGAGAGGTAGATATGTTGGAGGATAGGGATAGGGTCCAGAGTGACCTAGACAAATTGGAGGATTGGGCCAAAAGAAATATGATGAGGTTCAACAAGGACAAGTGCAGAGTCCTGTACTTGGGATGGAAGAATCTCTGCTACAGGCTGGGGACTGACTGCTAAGCGGCAGTTCTGCAGAAAGGGACCTGGGGATTACAGTGGACGAGAAGCTGGATATGAATCAACAGTGTGCCCCTGTTGCCAGGAATGCTAGTGGCATACTGGGCTGCATTAGTAGGAGCATTGCCAGCAGATCAAGGGAAGTGATTATTCCCCTCTATTCGGCACTGGTGAGGCCACATCTGGAGTACTGCGTCCAGTTTTGTGCCCCCCACTACAGGAAGGATGTGGACAAATTGGAGAGAGTCCAGCGAAGGGCAACAAAAATTAGAGTGTTGGGGCACATGACTTATGAGGCAAGGCTGAGGGAACAGGGCTTTTTTACTCTGCAAAAGTGAAGACTGAGGGGGAATTTGGTAGCAGCCTTCAACTACATGAAGGGGAGGATGGAGCTAGGCTGGTGGCAGTGACACCGGTGGTGGCAGGTGGTGGCAGATGACAGAACAAGGAGCAATGGTCTCAAGTTGCAGTGAGGGAGGTCTAGGCTGGATATTAGGAAACACTATTTCACTAGGAGAGTGGTGAGGCACTGGAATGGGTTACCTAGGGAGGTGGTGGAATCTCAATCCTTAGAGGTTTTTAAGGCCCCGCTTGACAAAGCTCTGGCTGGGATGATTTAGTTGGGGTTGGTCCTGCTTTGAGCAGTGGGTTGGACTAGATGACCACCTGAGGTCTCTTCCAACCCTAACCTTCTATGATTCTATGTTAATGATTTGGCTGCGCTAGGGCACTTCCTTGTTTTTGTTTATTGTATTAACGAAAGGGTTTTGGTCTCATTCAGATATAACTTGTAATAATAAGTGTCATGTATTTTTGAATTCACCATGCATCACTTTCACAAGGTTTCAATGTGTGGTGGCACTTACAGTGAAGTAAGTTATAGCAAAACTATAACTATGCATTATAGACTCATAGACTTTGAGATCAGAGGGGACCATCATGATCATCTAGTCTGACTTCGTTCACATTGCAGGCCATGGAACCTCACCCACCCACTCCTGTAATAGACCCCTAACCTCTGGCTGAGTTACTGAAGTCCTCAAATAACGATTTAAAGACTTCAGGTTACTGCAGATGATGTTGGAGCAGGAGTTAAAATGATAGTTTATATTGAGGTAGAGTGAATTATTTGGAACCGTTTGAAAGCCTTGTAATAGAAAAACTCCATTCCTAGTGGTAGATAACTCTCTCTCACAGTGTCATTGTTCTGGGAATCAAATCCAGTTTTAGCTACTGATATATTAATAGGCTGGTCACATAGTATCTAAGCACCAGAGAAAAATTAAGAATTTCAGTAGACCCATGAAAGGACCTTACTCTCCACCACTTTTTGATTCAACCACTATTACTTAGAGCAGGAGTTCTCAACCTTTTTCTTTTTGATGACCCCCCCAATATGCTACAAAAGTCCATGGCCTAGCTGTGCCACCACAACTGCTTTTCTGCAAATAAAAGCCAGGGCTGGCATTAAGGGGTAGCAAGCAGAGCAATTGCCTGGGGTCCCATGCCACAGGGGGCACAAGAGAGCTAAGTGGCTCAGGCTTTACTTCAGTCCCGGATGGTAGGGCTCAGGGCCACAGGCTGCAGTTCTGTGCTGTGGGGCTTTGGCTTTATGCCCTAGGATGTAGTGAGCCTAAAGCCAGCCATGCTTGGTGGACCCCCTGAAACCTGCTCGCAGCCCCCCAGGGGATCCCAGACCCCTGGTTCAGAACCACTGACTTAGAGGATTCTTTGGGAGTGGTAGGACTCTGCTTGTCTTCCTCCCCCCATCATTATCTGGTCCACTGGAAACCAAATAGAAATGATGGCCTCATGACAGGGGAGTTCTCTCTACTTACAAACCTACAATTTGGAGGAAACAGTACCATTTCTGCCACCTTTCTCCAAAGGCCTCTATCCTGTATTAAGTATCAGGGGGTAGCCGTGTTAGTCTGTATCCACAAAAATTATGAGGAGTCTGGCGGCACCTTAAAGACTAACAGATTTATTTGGGCATAAGCTTTCATGGGTAAAAAACCCACTTCTTTAGATGCATGGAGTGAAAATTACAGATGCAGGCATTATTATACTGACACATGAAGAGAAGGGAGTTACCTTACAAGTGGAGAACCAGTGTTGACGGGGCCAATTCAATCAGAGTGGATGTAGTCCACTCCCAATATTTGATGAAGAGGTGTCAATAGCAGGAAAGGGAAAGTTACTTTTGTAGTGAGCCAGCCACTCCCAGTCCCTTCTCTTCATGTGTCAGTATAATAATACCTGCGTCTGTAATTTTCACTCCATGCATCTGAAGAAGTGGGTTTTTTTCCCCATGAAAGCTTATGCCCAAATAAATCTGTTAGTCTTTAAGGTGCCACCAGACTTCTCGTTATCCTGTATTAAGTGCTACTTAAGTGAAGACCTAATATCACAGTCTGTTGCTCAGCTCTCTCCCAGAGAGATCATAGGAAATAATGGTTTAGAACTGGCCCCACACTAGATCCTTTTTCTGTCCATCCCAACCCAAAAGTTGAACATTGAGATAAAACAGGACTCTGATTTCAATCATCCCAGATATGGGTTTTACAAAACCAGTGCCAGGCCTAAGTTTCTCCCCATTCAAATTTTTTTGTTCTGGGTATTAAAATGTTAACTGATATTTCCAAATGACTGTATATACACAGTTTAGGTGCAGCTAATTTTGTTTCCTGTCAAATGACTGCTAGCCACAGCTCTCTCTCTCATGTGTGTGTGTGTGAGAGAGAGAGAAGATATTTTTCCACACAGTTCTAAGACTTCTATTTGCTGCAGAAAAGAGCCTTGATTTCAGAATAACATTTTTCCTGAGCCTCATGCCCTACAGAGGGGAAGATTTATTCCATTATTCTTTACAATTTGTAAAACATACACAATCCATTAGGTGTAGCAGTTCTCAACCTTTTCCACACCAAGGCCCCTTTTTCCATGGCTCTAGGTTCTCTCTCCATTCTAGCCAGGACCCTCCTCTCACTTACCAGTAGGAAAGGCAGGTTGACTGTGAGCCTCTGACACCTATTGCGATGCCCCAGTTGACAAACCCATGTCTTAAGAGCAAAGTTGGATAGGTGATTGGAGCAGGGTTCTTCATCTGTGATCCATTATTCATCTTCTCCCTTTTTCCTGGGTACCATAATGTTCAAGGGTGCTTGTGGTTGGGACTGTTTATGGGGTATGGAGGTGTGGGGGAAATTATTCATTCATCTTGTTCATTTGGTAATCCTGTAAATTTCAGGACAGTTGCCAATGCAATATAAGATCATAGAATATCAGGGTTAGAAGGGACCTCAGGAGGTCATCTAGTCCAACCCCCTGCTCAAAGCAGGACCAATCCCCAATTTTTGCCCCAGATCCCTAAATGGCCCCCTCAAGGATTGAACTCACAACCCTGGCTTTAGCAGACCAATGCTCAAACCACTGAGCTATCCCTCCCCCCGCATCTCTACATTTATGGGACTGTTTATGGGGTATGGAGGTGTGGGGGAAATTATTAATTCATCTTGTTCATTTGGTGATCTGTAAATTTCAGGACAGTTGCCAATGCAATATAAGATGCATCTCTATGCTCAGGCCTTCCCTGAGTCAGCAGCTGTAGAAGAGCTAGAAGTGACAAAGCAAGTTCACCCCACTCAAGAAAGCAGTGATAATTAGGCTAAATAAACAGAGGACAGGGTCATTTCAGAGAGAACGGATGCTACTTTTAATTTGTGTATCTGGAGCATAGCTGCTATAGTGGTCAATGCACTGAAAAATACTTTGATAGATACCATTAGATCAGAATAAGATAGCAAAGCTAAAACAGACCTTGGATGAGATATGGAAGCACAAAAACTAGAGAGGGGAAAAGACCTAATACTCTGTGCCTTCTATGCCCCCTGCCTATGTAGGAACATTCCCTGCCAAGCATCCTCTTTACAACTTCTGAAATATGTGTGACCTGTCTGCCAGTTGGAGTCAGCAGCAGCAGTATCTAGAGGTTCCTCTTAATACAAAACAGAACTGACTCAGGCCCCCACCCAATAATCTGGGAAAATGTAACACTGCCTCTGGGCGCCTCTGAGAGGCAATATTTCCCTTCTCGCAAGCACTGAGTCTGTGTATAACAAAAGAGAACTTTAAATAAAAGGGAAAGGGAGCCCAACATTAATTTGGGAAAACACCACAAACACATTCAAAAGCATGTGACCATAAGCAGACCGGACCCCACAGTGTGTGGGGCAGTGTCCTTTGCCTCAGTTTCCCGCCTTGCAGTGGGAAAGTCTGACAAACAAATGCCCCTTTAACACATCACACCCTTCTCACTGCACTGCACCCCACTCACAGTTGGTGGTGCTTGGTTATGGAAGACCCAGAGTTCAGAGGTGCGTTCACAGTGGTTCACCTCCCACCCTTGGTGGGGGGGCATTGAGCAATGCCTCTGCAACTAGCTCACAGCTGCTGCTGTCTCTTTGCCACTGCTCTCTGCACATCACATTCTGAGGTTCCACCACTTAACTCAGGTCTCCGTGATTTCAGCAGGTAGCAGGGAACCTCACGGCCAGTGCAGTTGCTGTGTTGTCTGTCACAGCAACATTGTCCCCACAACAAGGTCTAAAGCTGAGCCCCTTCGACCTGCTCAGCTGTGATGTCTGCACCAGGAACCACCCACCAGCGCAAAGGGCTCTCAAATAAATCTAATCAGCTCCATCTTTAAACACTGGAAAAGGGCAGTCCAAATGTTAGCTAGGATTCTTCAGGTAGAGTCTGCACTCCCAGGTAAAAACACCTGCCCCACCCCCTTTCATCTTCACTAGGATTTGGCATCCCTACTCCCTGCTTAGCAAGAGAGGTTCAGTTGAGGGTGACCCCCTCAATCAGGCTATGCTGAGCACAATTCTGCTGACCTTTACTCATACAGTAAGGATAACAATATTTCATTACCCCTGCATTCAAATACTAGAGTGATCTGTAACTCAAAGCCAGCCAGAGTTGATCATTTTGGCAAAGCAGCTCCATCATGGTGCGCACCTCGGCAGCATGTCTAAGCAAACACAGTCTGCTCCTGAAATCTTTTCCCCAGTGCATCACAAGATGTCAGGGGAGAGCTTGTTTAGACCCTGCTTACATAGAAAATAGAAGAAGAAATACAGCACTTGATTATTGCTTTGCTGTGTATGTGTAGGCAGCAACTGGTTTTCAGAGTGGAAATGCTAACAAACATGAGTTTGTGGGTGGTAAGTTTCTACTTACTGGTCAAACTGATTAGGATAGAGGTGGGAGACAGTGCGAGGACACTGCTTCCCTTCTTAAAATAATCAGTGAGTTTAATGTACGGAAATGACACAGAGATAGAGGAGTTCCTCTTATTTAATGGCATTTCTCCTTATTAAATGTTCTCCATTCAAGCCCTGGGGCTCATGTTCAATCTATGAATGTCTATTCTTCTATTTGGTTATAGAAGCTTCCCTTCTCTTTCCTTGTAAGAAGGCATGCATTTGCCTGAGCCTCTTGAAATCCCAACATGAATCATTCAATTCAGCTCCAGCCAGCGGACCACCCTGGTGGGGATGTGCCTTTGACAGCATGCTGTCAAAAGTGTTTCCCTACAGGCACACTCTCTTTTTAAAATTCCTGGCAGAACGGTTTTCTGAAAGCTTTTGTTTGGTAAGCATGTTTAATTTGCCGCCACTCTCAAACCTCCTGAAAGCTGAATTAGCACCCCGCCAATGCCTCTGGGGTGTGTTTTTGCACCCCAAAAAGGGCCTCAGGTTCTGCAATCTGATTAGATGCATAATTTAAATTCAGCAGACATCTGGCAAACACATCTGAAGATTTTCAGTATGTGCCATCTCGAAATAGCTGGAGCAGAATCTACAGTGTTAATTAGCAATTACATTCATGTCCCAAAAATATGTAAATAAAGTACAACAAGCTAGAAATGCTAACGATCACAAAGACTGAAGGTACTCAGCAAAGCCTAATTAAAAATGTGAGGAGACTGCCAGTGTATCTAATGTATGCATCTTCCTTTTCAAGATGATCCTTTCAATAGGCAGGGCTATAAAATATGAGTTATTCCTATTCAGTGGAGATCATACACCTGGAAGCTCTCTCCATTTGGGGAACGAAATAAATAGAACTCATGTGATGAAAAGAAACCTTAAATCGTTAGCAGGAACAAAGCTTTTTGAAGAGTCATGGCCTTGATTGGTAAACAACTGCCTCTATGAAGGTTGGTTCAGTAATATGATGGACATCTGCTCCCTAAAAGCTTACAGTGCTATTGTGGTTTCCGTCATAAGCAGGAGCTGTGAAGAGGCTTAGCTCCTTTGGCTTTTCCCTGTCTATATTCCTGGCATTTTTCTTTAAAAAATGATATAGTCTAAACAACACAGTGCTGGATAGAATGTCTTTGTAAGGCAAACACAGAAATGTAATAAAGTGCAGCTGAGATACCCTGTAAATTGAATACACCAAATTGCCTCTGAATGATACTTGTAATTATAGAATCATAGAATCATAGAATATCAGGGTTGGAAGGGACCCCAGAAGGTCATCTAGTCCAACCCCTGCTCAAAGCAGGACCAATTCCCAGTTAAATCATCCCAGCCAGGGCTTTGTCAAGCCTGACCTTAAAAACCTCTAAGGAAGGAGATTCTACCACCTCCCTAGGTAACGCATTCCAGTGTTTCACCACCCTCTTAGTGAAAAAGTTTTTCCTAATATCCAATCTAAACCTTCCCCACTGCAACTTGAGACCATTACTCCTCGTTCTGTCATCTGCTACCATTGAGAACAGTCTAGAGCCATCCTCTTTGGAACCCCCTTTCAGGTAGTTGAAAGCAGCTATCAAATCCCCCCTCATTCTTCGCTTCTGCAGGCTAAACAATCCCAGCTCCCTCAGCCTCTCCTCATAACTCATGTGTTCCAGGCCCCTAATCATTTTTGTTGCCCTTCGCTGGACTCTCTCCAATTTATCCACATCCTTCTTGAAGTGTGGGGCCCAAAACTGGACACAGTATTCCAGATGAGGCCTCACCAATGTCGAATAGAGGGGAACGATCACGTCCCTTGATCTGCTCGCTATGCCCCTACTTATACATCCCAAAATGCCATTGGCCTTCTTGGCAACAAGGGCACACTGCTGACTCATATCCAGCTTCTCGTCCACTGTCACCCCTAGGTCCTTTTCCGCAGAACTGCTGCCTAGCCATTCGGTCCCTAGTCTGTAGCTGTGCATTGGGTTCTTCCGTCCTAAGTGTAGGACCCTGCACTTATCCTTATTGAACCTCATCAGATTTCTTTTGGCCCAATCCTCCAATTTGTCTAGGTCTTTCTGTATCCTATCCCTCCCCTCCAGCATATCTACCACTCCTCCCAGTTTAGTATCATCCGCAAATTTGCTGAGAGTGCAATCCACACCATCCTCCAGATCATTTATGAAGATATTGAACAAAACCGGCCCCAGGACCAACCCTTGGGGTACTCCACTTGATACCGGCTGCCAACTAGATATGGAGCCATTGATCACTACCCGTTGAGCCCGACAATCTAGCCAGCTTTCTACCCACCTTATAGTGCATTCATCCAGCCCATACTTCCTTAACTTGCTGACAAGAATACTGTGGGAGACCGTGTCAAAAGCTTTGCTAAAGTCAAGAAACAATACATCCACTGCTTTCCCTTCATCCACAGAACCAGTAATCTCATCATAAAAGGCAATTAGATTAGTCAGGCATGACCTTCCCTTGGTGAATCCATGCTGGCTGTTCCTGATCACTTTCCTCTCATGCAAGTGCTTCAGGATTGATTCTTTGAGGACCTGCTCCATGATTTTTCCAGGGACTGAAGTGAGGCTGACTGGCCTGTAGTTCCCAGGATCCTCCTTCTTCCCTTTTTTAAAGATTGGCACTACATTAGCCTTTTTCCAGTCATCCGGGACTTCCCCGGTTCGCCACGAGTTTTCAAAGATAATGGCCAATGGCTCTGCAATCACAGCCGCCAATTCCTTCAGCACTCTCGGATGCAACTCGTCCGGCCCCATGGACTTGTGCACGTCCAGCTTTTCTAAATAGTCCCTAACCACCTCTATCTCCACAGAGGGCTGGCCATCTCTTCCGCATTTTGTGATGCCCAGCGCAGCAGTCTGGGAGCTGACCTTGTTAGTGAAAACAGAGGCAAAAAAAGCATTGAGTACATTAGCTTTTTCCACATCCTCTGTCACTAGGTTGCCTCCCTCATTCAGTAAGGGGCCTACACATTCCTTGGCTTTCTTCTTGTTGCCAACATACCTGAAGAAACCCTTCTTGTTACTCTTGACATCTCTGGCTAGCTGCAGCTCCAGGTGCGATTTGGCCCTCCTGATATCATTCCTACATGCCCGAGCAATATTTTTACACTCTTCCCTGGTCATATGTCCAACCTTCCACTTCTTGTAAGCTTCTTTTTTATGTTTAAGATCCGCTAGGATTTCACCATTAAGCCAAGCTGGTCGCCTGCCATATTTACTATTCTTTCGACACATCGGGATGGTTTGTCCCTGTAACCTCAACAGGGATTCCTTGAAATACAGCCAGCTCTCCTGGACTCCTTTCCCCTTCAAGTTAGTCCCCCAGGGGATCCTGGCCATCCGTTCCCTGAGGGAGTCGAAGTCTGCTTTCCTGAAGTCCAGGGTCCGTATCCTGCTGCTTACCTTTCTTCCCTGCGTCAGGATCCTGAACTCAACCAACTCATGATCACTGCCTCCCAGATTCCCATCCACTTTTGCTTCCCCCACTAATTCTACCCGGTTTGTGAGCAATTTCTTGTACAAATTACTGATATTCTCAAAGATGCCTCCTGCTATTATGTCTGTTAAAAAAAACAAAAACAAAACCAAGCCTCACTTAAGAAGCAAGAGTTGTTGTATGTCACCCACTGGTCATTATTAAAGGAACATGAATGACTTTGAAGGCAAACCCTCCTGAAGTGGGACCCCAGGGGCCAGTCATCATTTCATCCAGTGTAAAGGGGTATTCTGGAGGAGGAGGAGGAAAAACTTCCAGAATGAGGTGCATTTTCCCATTAAAAAACAATAAGCCTGGATGGACATGGTCTTCTGCCGATGACCTCAGTGCGTGAGTCTGTGATTAGGACCCAAACCTGCACACCCCCAAAACTCCCATTGATTTCAGGATCAGGGCCTTGAGTAGTGTGCTGGCGGTACACAGGAATATAACAGACCAAGCCTAACCTCATTGCTGCAGAAATCCAAAGCATTTGCTGCAAGAAGCGCTTGTCAATGGAAACCATTCAAATGCTGCTAGATAGAGAATTTTTTTTAAGCCGGGGAGGGGGAATGATGTGCTGCAGTTTCATTTTTATTAAATAAAAATGTTAGTGCTGAGATTTGTGTGCAGTGTACTGTGTGTGAAGCTTGTAAAATGAGTTGTTAAATTCCTTTGTCCCTGGCTTTACCAGTGAATGGTGCTAGCTGCCAGGTTTTGTAGCCCTTCAATGGACACTGAAGTTAGGTAAACAGTGGGTCCCATTTTAAAGGGTTACTTTTTTAGATGATAATATTTGAACATAAACTCTTTGAACTGCAAAACTTGGAAAACCAACCCCAGATTATTTTAAGCATGCAGCAGACATGTTTGAATGGGCAGCCACATAGACTGTAAAGACAGGAAAAATCAGCCCCTATTTTTCTAACCAGTTACTAGTATTATTAATGCCCATTGACAGGTTTCAGAGTAGCAGCCGTGTTAGTCTGTATTCGCAAAAAGAAAAGGAGGACTTGTGGCACCTTACAGACTAACCAATTTATTTGAGCATAAGCTTTCGTGGGCTACAGCTCACTTCATCGGATGCCTTCCGGATGCATTAGTCTCTAAGGTGCCACTAGTACTCCTTTTCTTATTAATGCCCATTGTACATGTACTAGCAGTACATTAAGGTCCACATTTTTCCAAGTACTTGCATGATTTGTGCAACATCCATTGTGCAAGCACAAGTCAGGGATTTTCTTGTGCTCCTTCTGATGCACATGCATACTGATGCATACATGCACTGAGGGCCACTGAGCGTGAGGAGCAAAAGGGCATGCGTACTTTGAACATGGGGGTACAGAACACATTCACTCTCAGAAGGGAAAATGCCCTATCTGCCTTTTACCTTTACTCAACCAGGTTTTTATTTTTTACTACATTTCTGTGAGGGACAGGGGAATCAGGGGCTGAGAACTTTGCTTGCTTTTAGTGAGGGACTTGATATAGCTTTAACTTCATGTAATGGTGACTGGATATTATGGAGATTGATGCCTTGGAGATATGCCAATAAAATAAGATTCAGAATACCAGAGTGTTTGTGACGGTTAAATTGCACAATTGGACAAGGACAAAAACCTCTTGGGGAAAACAGCATTGAGGGGATATTGTCCAAGAAAAGGGAAATATATGTGTGTGTGCCCATCTGCAGATATGAGTAACTCAATACAGAGAGTAGTTAGCTAACAGGCTGCATAGTACTTATCAGCAGAGATTCACGTAGGGTGATTTTCCACCCTGGCCTTTTTCAAAGCCGGGTGAAGCTGCACTGAGCTGCCTGTGTGCAGTTCTAAGACTTTTATTAGCAAAGCAAAATGAAAATTGATGCTCAGTTAAAGAAGGGGAGTACATGAATGGTGGTGTAATAAAGGCTCTTTCTGACATGTTGATGCATAGCTTTTTTTCTGAGTGCAGGTTTGGGGTGTGTGTGCAGATGAAATGTCTACATTAGGCCCACTGCCCAGGACAAATAGACTGTCTAAAATGAACAACTCTGTAATGAGCTAGTTTTCAGTTGCCATGGTGGAGATTGTAGACTAGTGCTCTGCATGACTGTTTCTCGTCAAAAATTGAAAGCCTGAGGGCAGAACTGGGTTAAGTTTCATTGCTCCCTGGGGAAGTACTTTGGCTGGGGTCCCCATAGGCACTGGAGCACCCCAGGCAGATGGAATCTTCATAGAGCACAGGGGCTTATTTTCACTTGGCAGAGGGCATCATAAAAATGTGAGCTCAGTGTCGGAGAGTTTATTTCCTGGCCCCGGTCAACAGACCTGGGTCAGGGTACAAAGGTAAAAACTTGTGTCAAATGAGAGGGGTCAGTATCCACTGGTTTCAGTGGAGGCAGGGACTGTACAGTGGCAACATGTTTGTGAGGTGTCATAGTATTGCTGGCATCTGCTCTATTTTATTTCCAGTTGAATCCCTGGCCCATGGTCTCGGGACTATGGATGTTCTGCAGTTTTCTTAGGTGTGGGAGGGGGATGGTTACCAAGAAGGATAGAGTACCATCATTTTGTATTAGCAAAGGAAATTCTATTCCTCTGTCTGATTTCCATCCTACATATTGATGCTGTAGACAGCTGACTACTCCTAAAGTCAGCCTTAGGGAGGAGAGAGCCAGGGGAACATTTTCCTCTCTGAAGAAGAGTGCTACACGATTGACTAGGAATAGAGCTTTGCTCTAACAGACCAACTACCTTGAAATAGCCTCACTTCTGCCAAGTCGGACTGTAAATTGCACATTAAAAGGTTATGAGGGTTCAAGCGTCACTCCACAGTTTGAGTGTAGGTGCTTCTTCTTGGGTTGCCAGCAGCTGCAAAGATCTAGGTACCTGGGATGGGGAAAAGAAATTCTTGTTATTATTAGTAATAATTAGTACTGGAGGGAGAGGGGGCTTCTCTTGGAAGGCTTTTCTCCACAAGAGAGCTGTTGGGTTTTCAGTCCCAGAAATTCAGCCTGACTAGATTTTCCACTGCATGGGGGCTGTCTCCTGAAGAACAATCCCCAGGGAGCTGTCTGCAAAACACTGACGGCCAGAAAGGTGGGGGAGGATGTGCCACAGCAGGAGAGAATTTTTAATTAGAGCTGCTCTCGCTCAGAACATGGGGATTGCAGGGAGCAGGTGGAATAGGCCCTTAAACATTGCTGCTGAACTGCCTTAATCAGAACAGCTGGTAAATCTCTCGAGGACCGGATGGTGCTTTTGAACATGAAGGAGGGAATTCTTTTCTTTGCTGCTGCTGGATTGTGGCTTCTCCTCCCAGCTGCCGAAGCTGAAAGTTAGCCAGGCCCTGGCTCTCAGTCAGGCAGAGGAAGGCATTTTTAAGTTGCAGGTCGGTGTGTGGAAAAGGGGGTAGGGAGAGCAACTGCTCAGCTGCCGCAACACTTGAAAGGTAGGAAGGATCCAGAGTAGAATCAGTGCTGTGTATTTTAAGGGCTCTAACCTGGAAACCTTGGCTGTGGATACTATTCATCTGAAACCTCAGGGAGGTCAGTGCTAAGGGTGGTATGGGATTTCACTGCAGATGCAGTAACCTGCCCAGGGCATTTCTGTGCCCATGATTTCTGCTGGGGGTGTGTGTGTGTGTTTTCTCTTGCTGTGTAGAGGTAGCTGAAAACAGGCAGTGGCAAAATCATTATCCACATAGGCTCTCACTAGAGTAACATATGCCAGTGCAAGAACATCCAGTAACCATTAGATGGATGGATCATATCACGTAAGCTTCTGGTGCTTGGCATGTTAAAACTCACTGCATCATAAATGGCAGCACTGGTGCTCAGGGCTTCTCAAAACATCATGGTGTTGAGCGGTGTTAATTTGTGCTGACTTCAGACTGTGTACTCATCTCAGCTGCTGTTGAAAGCTCTGCTCACCTTATACAGCATCGGGGTGCACTTGTGCACAATCATCAGACATAAAACCAGCAGTCAGTGCCAGAGGAAGAGGAGAGCTGGGAGTGGCAGTAAAGCATTTGTTCCCCTGTAATCAATATAAATGCTGCTTCTCTACCCCCAAGTTACCAAAACAATGGGAACTTTCAGATTCTATTTTCAATGTGCAGCCCTACCAGGATGTGGATTCAGTACCTGTGTTTATATACTTGTCAACAAATAAAATTGCCTCTCCATATTGAACTCGGCTGCTATCTTGCAACCCAACTTTAATCTTACCAGTGGCATCAGCTACTTGAAACCAGCATTTGAGCACTGTCTGAAGAAGCTCAGAGTGTTTCGAGCGAGCAGGGTTCGAGTGAGCATCTTCCCAGCAAAAGATGTTGCAAATGGAGCAGTTTGTTGATACCCTATATCTATGACTGTCTGGCTAGCAGAGGATTTTAACTTCCATTGCTGGAACATCACAACTGGCTAGCAATAGTGATGCAAACAGTTTTGTATGGCTGTGTCTCGGGGATGCTTGAAAGCATTATATCTGTGACATGAAAGTCTATTTAGTAGTTCACTATTAAACACACTGGCAGTTCTTCGCAGTCATGTTTGTGTGTTGTGGGGTATATGTATATCTGTTTTGCCAGAGAGTCTGGCTTTTCGACATAGACACAATCAGAGTGTACAGTACTCTTTTTGCTTCTTTCATCCAGTTAATGTAACTTTTGCCAGACAATGCTTAGAATGAATCAGAGGGCATTGTGTCAACTGATCTGTGAACAATGTAACCAATTTTTCATTAACCAACAGCTTACGGAGAAGTTGCTAAATTTTATGGGCCATTAGCAGCTTCTGATGCTGCAAATGACTATGAAAATCAGGGTCTTGCAGTTTTGAATCCTGCTCGTTTGATAAATTGCCTCATTGTAACTGTAGCATTTTGAAGAAATGTTCTCAGTCAGTATTACCCAATTTAAACAAGTTGTTGAAGGCTAGTAAAACAACCCACCCAGTGGGAGGCGAAACGACTGTGACGGCATGCAGACACTCCACATCTTCAAATATGTGCTAGGTTTTTAAAAAAAAGTTAATTTTGAAAATCTTTGCATCAAGGGAGATCGTTCATTGTGGTTTGGAGCTAGGGAGGATAAAGAGGAACAGATATTTATATAGCAAATAAGGTGCCCCTTCATAACAAGACAGCTAATAATGCATAACTCTATTCATCCATACATATCAAAGGACTTTATAAAGGAAGGTAAAAGTCATTATCCCCATCTTACAGATGGGAAAACTGAAGCCCCGAGAGGTGAAGTGAGACTTGCCAAGATCACACAGCATAAGTGGCAGAGCAAGGATTAGCACCTAGATCTCTGGACTTTCACAGAGCACGATCCACGGGCCATGTTGCCTTCTCCATGTGGGCAACAGTGGTGCTAGTTGCATCTGTTTTGAACTAGAGGTTAATATAATTATTTTTACAGCATCTCAAAGCATACTGGTCATTTTGCAATCTCTTCAGGCCAGAGACATTCTTTTATTTGTGTTGTAATCTAATTTGTAAGAGAAGAGCTGAAGCCACAAAATTTAAATCCGGAAATGAATTTTGAAGGATGTTTGGAGATAGTGTCCAGACCCAGGTTTATAGTCTACACTCATCTCTGATTTACACACAGTTTTTGTCCACAGGGTTCAATTGTCATTTCCCTGGGCTCTGTGAACATGCAATTTTTGTCTGGGAACTGCAAGACCACATTATAAACTACCAAAGGGTAGAACTTTTTCTGATCCTCGGTGGGGAAGAGGAAAATGGGGAAGCCTGTCTCATACTGGCCTAGAGCCATGCTAGGAGCACCCCAATAGCTAATATGCTTCTGTTCCCAGTGTTGGCTGGAATTTCAAACTTCTTGTCACAGCTGAAACAACTGTTAGCCTTGGTTGTTAAAACCAATTGAGGCAATTGAGGGTTTTTAAAATTGAGGCAGAAGTTAACTATGAGATGCTTTAGCTAGCCTAGGTGGATGGGGCTATGCTACATTATGGCCAGACTTTAAAAAACATGCATTCACTTGCTATGTGGGTAAAAGAACAGTTGTATAACTGGGTTAATAACACAGGTTAGCCTTATCCACACAGATAGCTCCTAACCATGTTATAACATAGCGGGACCACAGCCTAATTTAACAAACAGTTTTAAAATCAGAAGCTGTAGCTATAAGGTAGACTGAGCCATAGACAGGTTTCAGAGTAGCAGCTGTGTTAGTCTGTATCCGCAAAAAGAACAGGAGTACTTGTGGCACCTTAGACACTAACAAATTAGAGCATAAGCTTTCGTGGGCTACAGCCCACTTCATCTGATGCATAAATTTGTTAGTCTCCAAGGTGCCACAAGTACTGCTGTTCTTTTTGCGGATACAGACTAACACAGCTGCTACTCTGAAACCTGTCATTATGCAAGGCACTGAATTTAGCTGTATGGAATAGAAATCCATCAACTTCACAAAAAAACTCGTACAGATACAGACAGATATAATCTCCCATTCCAAATGCAAACAGATGGACATCGTACCAAAAGGACTAAAGGTAAAAAATCCATTACAATCTACATATCACACAGACTATGCTGACAGCTTGTACCACACACTCTCAAAGAAACTGCAAAATCACCTGATCAACATCCTCTACAGCAAACAGGGAAAGATTAAGAATGAGCTCTCAAAACTGGATACTCTCATAAAAAACCAACCTTCCACACAAACTTCCTCATGGATAGATTTTACAAAAACTAGACAAGCCATTTACAACACAAACTTTGCTTCTCTACAAAGGAAAAAGGACATTAAACTATCTAAACTGCTACATGCCAAAAGGAGCAACAACAGAAGTTTCCTTAACCCACCCAACAATATTGTTAATCTTTCCAGCTATACCCTTAGCCCAGCAGAAGAGTCTGTCCTATCTCGGGTCCTCTCCTTCTGCCCCTCCAGGCCCACGAACATGATACAGTTCTGTGGTGACCTCGAATCCTACTTCCAATGTCTCTGACTCAAAGAATATTTCCAACACATCTCTGAACAACATACTAACCCACAGAATCCTTCCTACCAACACTACAGAAAGGAGGATTCTGCGTGGACTCCTCCTGAAGATCAAAACAACAGACTGGACTTCTACATAGATTGCTTCTGTCGACCTGCATGGGCTGACATTGTGGAAAAGCAGCATCACTTGTCCCATAACCTCAGCCATGCTGAACACAATGCCATCAACAGCCTTAGGAACAACTCTGACATCATAATCAAAAAGGCTGACAAAGGAGGTGCTGTCGTCATCATGGATAAGTTGGAATATGAACAAGAGTCTGCTAGGCGGCTCTCTAACTTCACATTCTACAGGCCATTATCCTCTGATCCCACCGAGGATTACCAAAAGAAACTACACCATCTGCCCAAGAAACTCCCTGAAAAAGCACAGGAACAGATCTGTGCAGACACACGCCTAGAACCCCGACCAGGGGTATTCTATTTGCTACCCAAGATCCATAAGCCTGGAAATCCTGGACTCCCCATCATCTCAGGCATTGGCAGCCAGACAATCCTGCTGTTAGGGTACATGGACTCTCCCCTCAGGCCCTATGCTACCAGCACTCCCAGCTATCTTCAAGACACCACTGACTTCCTGAGAAAACTACAATCCATTGGTGATCTTCCAGAAAACACCATCCTGGCCACTATGGATGTAGAAGCCCTGTACACCAACATTCCACACAAAGATGGACTACAAGCTATCAGGAACAGTATCCCCAATAATGTCACGGCAAACCTGGTGGCTGACCTTTGTGACTTTGTCCTCACCCACAACTATTTCACATTTGGGGACAATATATACCTTCAAGTCAGTGGCACTGCTATGGGTACCCGCATGGCCCCACAGTATGCCAACATTTTTATGGCTGACCTAGAACAATGCTTCCTTAGCTCTCGTCCCCTAACACCCCTACTCTACTTGCGCTAAATTGATGACATCTTCATCATCTGGACCCATGGAAAAGAAGCCCTTGAGGAATTCCACCATGATTTCAAAAATTTCCATCTCGCCATCAACCTCAGCCTAGACCAGTCCACACAAGTGGTCCATTTCCTGGACACTACTGTGCTAATAAGCGATGGTCACATAAACACCACCCTATACCAGAAACCTACTGACCACTATACTTACCTACTTGCCTCCAGCTTCCATCCAGGACACACCACATGATCCACACACCACATGCCAAGCTCTGAGATACAACTGCATTTGCTCCAGCCCCTCAGACAGAGACAAACACCTACAAGATCTCTATCAAGCATTCTTAAAACTACAATACCCACCTCCTGAAGTGAAAAAACAGATTGACAGAGCCAGAAGAGTACCCAGAAGTCACCTACTACAGGACAGGCCCAACAAAGAAAATAACAGAACACCCCTAGCTGTCACCTTCAGCCCCCAACTAAAACCTCTCCAGCGCATCATCAAAGATTTACAACCTATCCTGAAAAATGATCCCTCTCTCACAGATCTTGGGAGACAGACCATTCCTCACTTACAGACAGCCCCCCAACCTGAAGCAAATACTCTCCAGCAACCACACACCACACAACAAAAACGCTAACCCAGGAACCTATCCTTGCAACAAAGCCCGATGCCAACTCTGTCCACATATTTATTCAAGTGACACCATCATAGGACCTAATTACATTAGGCACTTCATCAGGGGCTCATTCACCTGCACATCTACCAATGTGATATATGCTATCATGTGCCAGCAATGCCCCTCTGCCATGTACATTGGCCAAACTGGACAGACTCCATGCAAAAGAATAAATGGACACAAATCTGACATCAGGAATCATAACATTCAAAAACCTGTAGGAGAACACTTCAACCTCTCTGGCCACTCAGTAAAAGATTTAAGGGTGGCAATTTTGCAACAGAAAAGCTTCAAAAACAGACTACAACGAGAAACTGCTGAGCTTGATTTAATATGCAAACTAGATACCATTAACTTAGGTTTGAATAGAGACTGGGAGTGGCTGGGTCATTACACATATTAAATCTATTTCCCTACGTTAAGTATCCTCACAGCTTCTTGTCAACTGTCTAAATGGGCCATCTTGATTATCACTACAAATGTTCTTTTCTCCTGCTGCTAATAGCTCATCTTAATTAGCCTCTTCCTTCTCTGTATGTGTGTGTGAGATTATATATTTTACTATATGTTCCATTCTATGCATCTGATGAGGTGAGCTGTAGCCCACAAAAGCTTATGCTCTAATAAATTTGTTAGTCTCTAATGTGCCACAAGTACTCCTATTCTGTTTGAGCCATAGACAGAAGCACAAGAACAGCTCAGGCATATATATGGCTTTGTCATATGAGAGGGGAGACCGTCTTTTTTCCTAAAAAATAATTAAACAGTCTATATAGGGTTCAGCCTCCAGCCTTTGACTGACACCCCTTCTATACTGATGCCATTAGAGTCAGCCAGCATGGCCATTACAACTTGAACATCTTCCCTGAAATGCCAGTGCTGCTACCTCATGTGGGATCAGAGGTAAAGGCAGAAAACTGCAAAGCAGAAATTTTTAATCCCATTCAGAATCCTTAGAACAAGCCTTTAGTCAAAATTCTTAAATGATTAGGAAAAAAGTCTGGTTCTGGGAGTTTCAGTACGGCTGCCTTTCAGTGAGAATCCCACTAGAGAAATATGCCCTAGCAGCAGTTCTAAGAAAAACCAATGGTAGGTGATAGGTTGGCCAGATGCCAACATGCCCTCCTTGGCCTGTGGAGGTGGATTAACAGGATAACAGTTCAGATGGGGATGTTTTCTGACAAACCTTGGCAAGTGATTGGAAGATTTAGTGATTTAAAGAGACACATTTTGGCACCTTACTGTAGAGAGGCGATGGAGGAGATGGCATGTACATATACCCATGAGGGGGAAGTGAAAAGCAAGGATTGACTGTGAGACAGACGTATGCTAGACAGGATTTGAACTTTCCCATATACTGAAATTGTTGAGATTCCCCAGCAGCTCTCCAGCTCCCCACGGACACTCAAAGGAAAGCACATACACGATGTTTGCCAGTATTCAGTTTAGCTGAAGCAGAAATTCTTAGGGACTCTCCATGTAATCAGAGGAGATGCCTGGGCATAGGAGCGCGGCTCTGACCACAGTGCATGAGGGTGTTGAAGAGGGATGGAAAGGTGGTTTAAAGCTTACATTTGCACTGCTCTGTACCAGGCTGGTTCCCATTTGCTGGGATAGAGCAGCCCTTAGTTTGTTCTACCAGATACCAGGTAGCAATTGGCCACAGCGGTCCAAAAGCACAGCTGATGATCAGTAAGATAAAGGGTCATCCAAACCCCACTCCTCTGGCCATGCTATGCTGGTAGCAGGGTGGGCGAGCAGAGAGAGGTTAAGCCACTTTAGGGCACTATGTTAGCAGAGAAGGGAAAAGCAGCTGCACCACACTAGAGACTTTAATACCTTTGACTAGCTGTGAACTGGTGTGCACTCCACAGCAGCCTGGGTAGAGCTGGCAAGGCCTGAAGGTATATCTACACTGCAGTGAAACACTCGCAGCTGACTTGTGTCAGCTGGCTCAGCTGCAGGGCTGTAAACTTGCAGTGTAGATATTCAGGCTGGACCTGGAGCCTGTTCTCGGGGGCCCTCCCTGCACTCTAGGATAAAGGAGGTTGTCATGGTCAAGGAGAAAGTCTAGGGAGAGAATAAGCCATGAAATCCTGCCCTGGAGTAAGGAGTCTGGCAAGAAGTTGGGAGGAGTGAAGTAACCATGGGGAGTAGAGTGAACTCCAGAGGTAAACCCAGAAACAGGCAAGAGAAGATAGAGAGTCTAGGTAGGAAGGAAACGAGAGAAATAGTAACAGTAACGGGGACTACTGGTTATAGGGTCCTTGGACTGGAACCCTGTGTAGAGGGTGGGCCCAGGTTCCCCTGCCAGCCACTGGCATAGTGACACAGAACCCTGAGCTGGGGCTGAACACCATCTGGAGACAGCATTTGGACCATTGTTCTGTTGGACTTTATAACTCTAGAAGGGGTGGAGTAAATGGTAAATTGGCCAGAGGCCAAGTTGACCAGAAGGGATTATCGCAGAATGAGCAACAAGCAGCAAGGGGACCCCCAATGCAGCAAGAGCTACATTCCCAGATCTAGATGCAAGGAGGTGCACTAATGGTGAGTGGCAGCCCCATTACACTAGCCTTGGAACTGACATTAAATACTTTCCTGGAAAAAAAAATCAGAATCCCTTAAACTTGTCTGACATAGATGCCAATGCCTGTTTGCAGATACTGAGGAGAAAAAAAAATGCACATTTCAAGGGCTCTTCAGGGAAATGCAGGTAGTTTTAAAGATGTTTACTGCCAATGAAACTGGAACACTTAGCGCTAAGAAGGAAAAGAGTGTTCCAGCTCTAGCTGAGCTATCAGATATAAATGCTAGTTCAGAAGTCCCTGCAGCTCAGCAGGAAACTTCAGCTAAGGAGGTACCAGAGAGTTTCACAGCAGCTATAGTAATAAAGGTACTGGAAAGGTACTGAATGCGTGCCTAGAAAACCAGTGGTAACGTTTTCTGGATCTAATGAAGAGAAGCATACCAAACCTTGCTAGCTATTAGAGAAATAATAAGAAATGGAAGGACTGTAAACAGTGGAAGTCAAACAGACAACTAGTTTTAGTAAGACTGAGTGGTGCCATTTTTGCATGCAAACCAATCAAGTTTCCAGGGGCATTATTTGTTTAGAAGTGAAGTTGGACAGAGAATTAAAAGAGAGGAAAAACAAGAGTTAGCAGCAGCGAGTGACAGAGCATTGAGAATGGAATATGGAGCTATTCACGTCCAGGTAACTCATATCCAGCCCATGTTGGCATTGCCATGATGGTTCCTTGGTGGCATATGTGAAATGTGCTGATGCTGTCAGCTGATAGGTGTCTCTATCACAAAATGTGCCATCAAAATTGCAACCGTTGTTGGCAGTCCCAGATGAGAGGCCATTGACTGAATTAATTAACAATCAACTCATCTTCTAGGGTGTTCAAGACAAGTGGCACATTAGCATAATGGGCAAACATATTCTGCTGAGCTCCCACTGTATCTGTTCGATAGTAGATTCCAGTCCCAGTGCTGCAATCTGGAATCCGTCAGGAGCACTTACTATGTGTAATGGAATCCTCAGTAGAGAGTAGTGGACCTGTAAAAACGACTAATACAATCTGACAAGATGACAAAAATACATATTTAACAGAGAATGGATATTAAGGGGGGAAAAATAAGATTTGAGAACTGGAAGATATAGAATCGAAGGGAGGTCATCTAGTCCAGTCCCCTGTACTCAAGGCAGGACTAAGTATTATCTAGACCATCCCTTACAGGTGATTGTCTAACCTGCTCTTAAAAACCTCTAATGATGGAGATTTCACAACCTCCGTAGGCAATTTATTAAAGTGCTTAACCACCCTGACCGTTAGGAAGTTTTTCTACTTAGTATGAGTCCCTGTAGTGGCATTAAGATATCACATGATGTGTGGACTAGAGATAGGTCACTTAAGGTAAAATATCAGATACTTACCTGTATGTCTTTGATCTTGTTTTCTTCTGATGTTTCATGTGTCAGAAATAATTCCATAGTAGCTTTTTTTTTTTCCTCTCTGCATTTTGATACTTGTGCCTCTGGGCAAGGCCAGGAAATAAACAGACTTTTGAAACGCAAGGAGTGAGCCCTCTGAATGCTTTTACATTTTTCTATCTCCTGGATCACTTAGCTTTGACCACCTCTATAATTGTCCTTAGCAACTCTTCCCTGGTATTGTTTGAAGAGGGAGATGGCAGTCTAATCTATGCCCAACATTTCATTTCCAAGTATAGTATATTTGGCTGGGTGTCCTCAGAGCTTAAAGTACTTTCTCTGCTTGGGCCAACCATCAACTGTTTTCTGGTAACAGTTCAGATACTAAGTTCAAGTTGCCTTAATACAAATACATTTTATTTAAGGTTTTAGAGAAATAGAAAATAATAAAATATTTACAGATTCCAAGGCTTGAAGGGGCCATTGTGATCATCTGGTCTGAGCTCCTGTAGAACACAGGCAATTGAATTTCCCCAGAATAATTCCGAGATATTATATTATATTAATTAATTAATTTATTTTTTTTAAATCCAATCCTGATTTAAAAATTGTCAGTGATGGAGAATCCACCAGGATCCTTGGCAACTTGTTCTAATGGTTAATTACCCTCACTGTTACAGGCATACTTTTTTTTTTTTTTTTTAGTTTCAGTCTGAATTTGTCTAGCTTCAACTTCCAGTATTTGGATACAATTAATTTAGGCTTGAATAGAGACTGGGAGTGGCTAAGTCATTATTCAAAGTAACCTATTTCCCCTTGTTTTTTCCTACCCCCTCCACCCCCACACCCCCGTTCCTCAGACGTTCTTGTTAAACCCTGGATTTGTGCTGGAAATGGCTCACCTTGATTATCATACACATTGTAAGGAGAGTGGTCACTTTAGATAAGCTATTACCAGCAGGAAAGTGGGGTGGGGGAAGAGAAAACCTTTTGTAGTGATAAACACCCATTTTTTCATGGTCTGTGTATATAAAAACATCTTCTGTATTTTCCACAGTATGCATCCGATGAAGTGAGCTGTAGCTCACGAAAGCTTATGCTCAAATAAATTGGTTAGTCTCTCTAAGGTGCCACAAGTACTCCTTTTCTTTTTGCGAATACAGACTAACACGGCTGTTACTCTGAAACCTTTGGAACATGTTAGACCTTTCTCTGCTAGATTGAAGAGCCCATTATCAAATATTTCTTCCCCATATAGGAACTTATAGACTGTAATAAAGTCACCCCTTAACCTTTTCTTTGTTAAACTAAATAGATTGATCTCCTTGAATCTGTCACTACAAGGCATGTTTTCTAATCCTTTAACCATTCTTGTGGCTCATCTCAGAACCCTCTCCAATGTATCAACATCCTTCTGTTGGCACTGTGAGCACAGTATTTCAGCACCACTTGCACCAGTGCCATCCCAGCATCACATTAGCTCTTTTGTCCAGAGAGTCACATTGGGGGTTCATGTTCAGCTGATTATCCACCACGAGCCCCAGATCTTTTCCAGTTATTGCTTCCCAGAAGAGTCCCGCATCCTGGAAGTATGGCCTACATTCTTTGTTCTTAGAGGTATACATTTACATTTAGCTGTATTAAAATGAATATTGTATACTTGCACCCAGTTTACTGAGTGATCTCGATTGCTCTGAATCAGTGACCTCCTCTTCATTATTTGCCACTCCTTCAATATTTGTATAATCTGGAAACTATCAGTAGTGATTTGATGTTTTCTTCCATGTCATTAATAAAAATGTTAAATAGCGTAGGGCCAAGAACCAATCCCTGTGGGACCCTTTTGGAAACACACCCACTCAATGATGATTGCCCATTTACTATTGCATTTTGAAACCTATCGGTTAGCCAGTTTTTAATCCATTTATTGTGGCCATGTTAATTTTTTTAAATCAAAATGTTGTGCAGTACTAAATCAAACACCTTACAGAAGTCTTAGTATCTTATATTAACACGATTAGCTTTATAAACCAAACTTGCAATCTCATGGGGAAAAAGGATATCAGGTTAGTTTGACAAGATCATAGAATCATAGACTTTAAGGTCAGAAGGGACCATTATGATCGTCTAGTTTGACCTCCTGCACAACGCAGGCCACAGAATCTCACCCACCCACTCCTGTAGCAAACCCCTGACCTATGTACTGAAGTCTTCAAATCATCATTTAAAGACTTCAAGGTCCAGAGAATCCTCCAGCAAGTGACCCGTGCCCCACGCTGCAGAGCAAGGTGAAAAACCCCCAGGGCCTCTGCCAATCTGCTCTGGAGGAGACTTACTTCCCAACCCCAAATATGGTGATCAGCTAAACCCTGAGCATGTGGGCAAGACTTGCCAGCCAGGCACCCAGGAAAAAATTCTCTGTAGTATCTCAGATCCAACCCTATCTAACATCCCATCACAGGCCATTGAGCATATTTACCGCTAATAGTCAAAGATCAATTAATTGCCAAAATTAGGCTATGCCATCATACCATCCCCTCCATAAATTTATCAAGCTTAGTCTTGAAGCCAGATATATCTTTTGCCTCCACTGCTCCCCTTGGAAGGCTATTCCAGAACTTTACTCCTCTGATGGTTACAAACCTTCATCTTATTTCAAGTCTAAACTTTCTGATGGCCATTTTATATCCATTTGTTCTTGTATCCACATTGGTACTGAGGTTAAATAATTTCTCTCCCTCCCTGGTATTTATCCCTCTGATATATTTATAGAGAGCAATCGTATCTCCCCTCAGCCTTCTTTTGGTTAGGCTAAACAAGCCAAGCTCTTTGAGTCTCCTTTCATAAGACAGGTTTTCCATTCCCTGGATCATCCTACTAGTTCTTCTCTGTACCTGTTCTAGTTTGAATTAATCCATTTTAAACATGGGAGACCAGAACCGCACACAATATTCCAGATGAGGTCTCACCAGTGCCTTGTATAATGGTACTAACACCTCCTTATCTCTACTGGAAATACCTCACCTGATACATCCCAAGACCACGTTAGCTTTTTTCATAGCCATATGACATTGTCAGCTCATAGACATCCAGTGATCAACCACTACTCCGAGGTCCTTCTCCTCCTCTGTTACTTCCAAGTTTTGCGTCCCCAGTTTATAACAAAAATTCTTGTTATTAATCTCTAAATGCATGACCTTGCACTTTTCACTATTAAATTTCATCCTATTACTATTATTCCAGTTTACAAGGTCATCCAGATCTTCCTATATGATATCCCAGTCCCTCTCTGTATTGGCAATACCTCCCAGCTTCGTGCCATCGCAAACTTTATTAGCATATTCCCACTTTTTGTGCCAAGGTCAGTAATAAAAAGATTAAATAGGATTGGTCCCAAAACCTATCCCTGAGGAACTGCATTAGTAACCTCCTGACAGTTCACCGTTCAGTGTTACCTGTTGTAATCTCTCCTTTAACCAGTTCCTTATCCACCTTTCAATTTTCATATTGATCCCCCGTTCAGTGTTACCTGTTGTAATCTCTCCTTTAACCAGTTCCTTATCCACCTTTCAATTTTCATATTGATCCCCATCTTTTCCAATTTAGCTAATAATTCCCCATGTGGAACCGTATCAAATGACTTACTGAAATTGAGGTAAATTAGATCACGAATATGATTAAAGGCTTAGAAAATGTGGCCTATGAGGGAAGACTGAAAAATTGCATTTGTTTAATTTGGAGAAGAGAAGACTGAGAGGGGACATGAAAACAGTTTTCAAGTACATAACGGGTTGTTACAAAAAGGAGGGAGAAAAATTGTTCTCTCTAACTTCTGAGGATAGGACAAGAAGCAATGGGCAGGTTTAGGTTGCAGCAAGGGTGGCTTAGGTTGGACATTAGTAAAAATTTCCTCTCAGGGTAGTAAAACGCTGTAACAAATTGCCTGTGGAGAGGTTGTGGAATATCCATCATTGGAGATTTTAAAGAGCAAGTTAGACAAATACCTGTCAGGGATGTTTCTAGATTATACTTAGTCCTGCCATGAGTGCGGAGGACTGGACTAGATGACCTCCTGAGATCCCTTCCAGTCCTCTGATACTCTGACATGGTAAAATGTCTGCAATCCCCTCTAACATTTTTATAAGCAATTTCCCTTTACTTGTGTTCTCTCATTCACTGTGTGCTTAAACCAAAATGTAATGAAGAACATTCATTATTTAATTGTATGATTTAAATAGCGATCTCTCTTATATCAGCCACAAATTGGTAAACTACTGTTGGATAAGGAAAAGTGTAATTCTTTGAGTTTTGGATCAAAAGTTCCTCAGGAAATATCTCAACTTGACATGAATCCCTGAGTAGCTACGTTTTTGTTCAATATAAAATGGCATGTATGCAGACAACTGTCTATTAAGGAGACTCATGTGGGTTGCATATTCCATCCAGGTTGCAAAACAGCCAGTGTTCATGAAGGTTGCCTCATATGGGACCTAGATCAGAGTATTTGAATAACTACAGTGGAACCTCAGAGTTATGAACACCAGAGTTATGAACTGGCCAATCAACCACACACCTCATTTGGAACCCAAGTACAGGCAGCAGCAGAGACCAAAAAAAAAGCAACAAATACATGTAAATGACCAAAAAAAAGGGGGGGAGGGGCAAGCAGCATTTTTCTTGTGCATAGTAAAGTTTCAAAGCTGTATTAAGTCAGTGTTCAGTTGTAAACTTCTGAAAGAACAACCATTACGTTTTGTTTAGAGTTATGAACATTTCAGAGTTACGAACAACCTCCATTCCCAAGGTATTCTTAACTCTGAGGTTCCCACAAATGCAAATACTATACTTTTATTATTACTTTAACATGTTGATCTGAAGATAAAATCAAGTTCTTAATTGAGGAAGTAAATCAGCATTTGGTCTATACTTTGGTTCTGTTACTATCTAACTGTACTGTCATCTGCTTTTCCCAATAACCGTTCCTCAAATGCATGACTAGTTTAGTACACAGTATATGGCAATTGTAAGGGTATAATCACATGTTTCAATGCTAGCATTTCAAAAATCATAGACATTAGTAAATGACATGGAGTTAAACCCAGACAACAATGCACTTGTCTCTTAGTTTATCTTTTCACCATGAAATATTAATAAGCCAGCTCTACCACTGCTGCTAGCTACTGCTACATGAAATACTTTTGTATCATCAGAGCAGTGTAATTTACAAAATGCTTGTCTCCTGAGAAGAGCCTCAGAAGAAGGTGCTCTGTATTTCTTTCATATTTTCAAGGCAGCCTGGTATGGAATTTTTCTTACTTGAATTCCCCATTTTCTTCTTTGTTTGGTCTATGGTATATTCACTTTAATTATAAATCCCTTTTCATTGGTATCTATTATGAAAATTCATTAGGTGGGTTTAATTTTCCACAATGAAATGGCATAGTTCTGAGTTGCTTCAGAGTTTTCTTTGGAACCCTACTAATTTAAATTATGTGCAAAGAAATCTCACTGAAATATATTAATTCAGGAGACTGGAAAATGAGTCATCTTAAATATGCTTCCTGTTCATGCCTGTTTAATTGAACAATGTGCGTACATACACCATATCTGTGGTGGGGATATCCACGTGATAAACAGCTTTTAACATTTGCCTTGATCATCTCACTTGCACTCTATCATCTAAATCTACCTCTGCTGGGAGTATTTCTAAAATTCTAAGGATGAAATCCTGGCCCCATTGCAGTCAATGGTAAAACTCCCTTAGATTTCATCAGGGCCAGGATTTTACCTCATATCTCCAAGCTAATGCAAGCAGTTTCCAATGAGAAAACCTATCTAATACATTTTTTTCTTCCTCCCTTCAGCCTCATCTCCCAGTTCACTCGTCTGAGATGCAGGACAGGCAGTATTCTGTCCTATACAAATGACAGTCTTAAGAGCAGATATCTCACACCATTTTATTGCTAGGGATTGGTGCTACATACCATTGGACAGGGGAGATTTCCAGATTCCCAATGGAACCCAACATTTGCTCCTGACTCTAATAGGTTCTGAGAGGACCTTAAAATCATGACATTAGGTACAGAAAATCAATTTTTGACAATTATAGAAGTTTCTGAAATGGATCAGTTATTTTTCACTATGCATCTTATTCAGTGTTTATCACCACGGTATCTCTCAGCACTACACGTGTGCAATGTGGTAAATAGAACACATGCTGGTGTGGTATAAAGATTTGATTTACACTCATTGGGGATGACCTGTAGAACTCACAGGTGGTCTCATCACTCATGAGTAATGTGAACATTTTGAACTCAAGCTGATAGAAACTGGATGACATACCACATTCATACGTATTCTCTCTCTCTCTCTCTCTCTCTTTGTCATATTATATACTTTGTATCAAATAATTTATGTTGGTATTGCTTAAGTATATGCACCTAGCACATTTTTGGGTGCTGTATAAATAAAAGTATTAGTATCTGATCTAGTTTTCACGTAATGGCAATTTGTTAAATAGTTTACTATATTCCTTCCCTTGAAAACTGCTTCTTCATGACTATATGTCAAAATCAGTCTAGGATTCATGTGTTGTGGGGTAATGTAATTTTCTTGGACAGGTAAAGAGTCACAAAGAAACAGACATTTTTCAAAAAAATGAAAATAAAATAGCCAGTTAAAGATCATTTAATCTCAAAGACACTTAGTTTAATCACACTTTTCAGCAAATATTCTGAGAGGTAACTGTAAACATTTGAAAGCATGAGGATTTTCTTCTTCCTCTCGAGTTTACTAGGGAGGATAGGATCAGCTTAATAATGGAACCATGATCTTAATGACAGAAGGGCTACCTTCTTCTCCATAATAATCAGCTACACACACCTGCAAAGCTGAGAATTGAATCCTATTCTTTCAGCTCCAGAAACACTAGATGACCTCCTGAGGTCCCTTCCAACCCTAACCTTCTATGATTCTATGATTTACCCCATTTGAGGTAAGTAACCAATCTTGCTATAGATACCAATTAGCTGTAGAAATACCCCTAATGTTCTTTCTGAGCAACATGCAGCTAACAGCAACACACTCACTTACACATATAGAGACTAGTCCAAAGGAAAGACTCCTATTGACTTCAGTGAGTTCTGGCCATAGTGCTCAGTCATGCTCCCACTAAAGTCAATGCCCAATCAATCAATCAGTTAACAACTGACACAGGAGTGGGCCCATAATTCCCACTGAAACCAAAGTATTTGGCCCAAAACTATCCATAACAAACATAATTGAGAACTTTGCTTAACTTTGTCAGATGTAGCATGGAATTAGTAACCTTAGAGAAGCTGTGACAGTGAGCCAGCGAGGGTTAAACAACCAGTAGGCTAAGTGATCTAAAGATCAACCTTTAAGAACATATTAGGGAAGTACTGAAACGGTAAACAGGGCCATTTCTTGTAGATAGCTATCAAAGCCATCTTAGATGCACTAAAACCTTTGAAATGTAAACCTATATTGTCACAGAATTAGAAGTAAATACTAATTGTATTTGTCTGTGTTTACCTATATCTGTTAGGAATTTAACAATGTGATCTAATTAGCCGGTAGATGCAAAACTTCGGTTCCTGTTGGTAATATTTCATCACTATATTCTGTTGATTCAGAGATCAAAAGGGAATATTGTCAATTAGATGAAACGTGTGGTGTAATAATATCATTGTTTTATTTCTCTTTTAAGTTTGTAGTACACTACCTGTGAACCTTTGAATGGTGAATTGCCTTATGCTAATCAATGCAACTAACTACCAGTGTATAAATAGGAAATAGAAAGTTTACTTCAAAGCAACAATGTATATTACCTATTCTTCATCCAAGGAATGCCTGTGGTATTATCTGCTGTCAAGAGGATATTGTAGCCTGCCAGAGAACTCTAGGGCCTGATCCTGTCGTCTCAGATCTGCTTAAGCTTTGTCAGGAGAAGTTGAAGTCGCAAGACTGAGCTATCCAGCTCTATTCTGGATTACCCTGCAATTTCTCATGGAAGAATTTAAATACATGGCCTGCCTATTGCACTATGACTTAATGAATTGATTCTGGAAGGATTTTTTGCAAAACAGCAGCTCAACATCTGTGCTATGAAACTGACCTAAGGACTTTATTCATATCTCTGTGTATAATGATCTTTTAACCATAAGAAATCTCTTTTCTTTTTAATACAATGGAGATTAGTTAATAAGAATTGGCTGTAAGTGTATATTTGAGTAAAATCTGAAACACAGAGCATAATGTGTCCAATTTCTTGGGGCTGGTAAAACTTTATATATGGTGAATAAGATTTTCAGTGTCCTCCTCATATTTGATTTGGCTGTCTGGGTGGGAGCCCAGGGCTGGGTTGCTTTAAGGGAACTGTATTTTTGGTTTCTGGATAACCAGAAAAGTGTTGCAGAAGCTGTTTTGTTGCTGGCTCAGTGAATCTAATTATTAGAATAAACCATCAGTTTTGAGGATTGTCTGCCCCATTCTTTGCAGTTTGCCCTGACTGAGCACTCTCAGTGAGGCCCCTCCAGCAACCACGGTCATAGCAGCCTTCTCAGATTAGGGTGATTTTATGTGATTCAGAAACTGACAAAAAGAACAAGGAGTACTTATGGCACCTTAGAGACTAACAAATTGATTTGAGCATAAGCTTTTGTGGGCTAAAACCCACTTCATTGGATGCATGCAGTGGAAAATACAGTAGGAAGATATACATACACACACAGAGAACATGAAAAAATGGGTGTTGCCATACCCACTATAATGGGAGTGATCAATTAAGGTGAGCTATTATCAGCAGGAGAAGAAAACCTTTTGTAGTGATAATCAGGATAGCCCATTTCCAACAGTTGACAAGAAGGTGAGAGTAACAGTGGGGGCGGCAAGGGGGTGGGGGGGAAATAAGCATGGGGAAATAGTTTTACTTTGTGTTATGACCTATCCACTCCCAGTCTTTATTCAAGCCTAATTTAATGGTATCCAATTTGCAAATTAATTCCAGTTCAGCAGTCTCTCGTTGGAGTCTGTTTTTGAAGTTTTTGTTGTTGTAATATTGTGACTTTTAGGTCTGTAATCGAGTGACCAGGGAGATTGAAGTGTTCTCCGGCTGGTTTTTGAATGTTACAATTCTTGACGTCTGATTCGTGTCCATTTATTCTCTGTCTGGTTTGGCCAATGTACATGGCAGAGGGGCATTGCTGGCACATGATGGCATATATCACATTGGTAGATGTGCAGGTGAATGAGCCTCTGATAGTGTGGCTGATGTGATTAGGCCCTATGATGGTGTCCCCTGAATAGATATGTGGACACAGTTGGCAACAGGCTTTGTTGCAAGGATAGGTTCCTGGGTTAGTGTTTTTGTTGTGTGGTGTGTGGTTGTTGGTGAGTATTTGCTTCAGGTTGAGGGGCTGTCTGTAAGCAAGGACTGGCCTGTCTCCCAAAATCTGTGAGAGTGAGTGATCATCCTTCAGGATAGGTTGTAGATCCTTGATGATGCATTGGAGAGTTTTTAGTTGGGGGCTGTAGGTGACGGCTAGTGGCGTTCTGTTACTTTCTTTGTTGGGCCTGTCCTGTAGTAGGTGACTTCTGGGTACTCTTCTGGCTCTGTCAATCTGTTTCTTCACTTCCGCAGGTGGGTATTGTCAAACTGACAAATTTTCTTTGACCTTTGCAGAACTAGTCTCCCTTTACTGCAGAGTAAATATGGAAATGTCCAAACTTAAGTTATAAGGGAGCGAAAATAGGGCTTTAAAATGGAAGCTGGTGGCAATTTTAATTTTTGGAAACCTACTACCTCTCCATAATACTAGAACTATCATAGGCTGGCAAGAGGAAAAACTAGATGATCGTGTTGGTCTCTGCTTCCAGTTACTAAAATACTATATATTCCCTAGTTTAGATATACAATGAATTCTTTTCTCCTTTTATTTGCAGTGTTCATGGCTTTGGCCAAGATTCTGCTGTGACTAGTAACTAACCATCCATAATTTAATTAAATGTAATTAGGTGACTACTTGCAATTTTGGGGGACAATGGAGTAGTTTCTGGATGCAAATCTCTGGTTTTACCAAAAGAGATTAAAGCACAAGTGCTGAAATACTATTAGAGATGTATATGTATGACCTATAAGACTAATGCTGTGTAATGACGTCGTTCCTTTGTTTACTTTGATCTTTTGCAGTTCTTTCAAATTAGGGCTTTTCTACTAAGTCTTAAAAGTATTTAAACTCTAATAGAAAAGAACCCCTGTGGATAAATTAGCACTCTCAAGGTATCTTTTAACTCACTATTATCTCTTCCCTGGAGAATGACTTAATTACAGCTACATTGTATGCATTCTATGTTGTCTAAGACTGTTGAAAGTGAAACCGCTAGTGGAGAGGAACAGGCATCATTTGAAGCTGATAATGAGTTAGGCATCAAAATCTCACCTAAACTAACACTTAGAAATCAGCCTTGATGGTGATGATTAACTGATGTCTATTGCACATCTATAAATAACACCCCCCCCTTCCATAATTGCTGTCATTTTGCAGAAAGTATTTTCACCTTGCCTTTTGAAGTTAGAATAATCAGTGTCTTTTTTTTTTTTAATCAGGAAAGCAATTTGCAAAGTTGTTAGATCAGAAGCAGTATATGATACCTTGGTGGGCAATTTAAGCACAGATGTTTTTGGAAGATAAATTTGCCACACTATTCTCAAACCTAACCCGACAACGGTTTGTAGACCATCAAAATTGAAGTTTGCATATTTTGGTGGGTAAAGAATCTGAAGTTCATTTGCAAAAAGAATATTTCACTGCATGCCAAAAGGATTAACACTCAAGACGGCAAAGATATTGAGATGGAGGCACTTGCTGCCCGTTGAACTTTAGGAAATGAAAGATTTGAGTGAGGGCCCTGGGCATGGGAGACCTGATATGTTAATCCAACTGCCATTTGATATTAGAAAACAAAAGTGATCGCTTGTCATGACTCTTCCTCTTTATTTTTGAGTAGGTTTTATTTAGAACTTCTCTTTCACCAGTGTCGCAGCTGCTTTTAATCCTGTATCTTGCAAAGTCAAAACATTTTTATTTTCTCTTATTCTGATGAAAAACAGAAGCACTCAAATAGCGGTTCCTGTTGGCTAGACATCACACTGTATGCAAGCCCCCAAGTCTCTAATAAAAATAAGGAGATGAATACTTAACCAGTCTCATTCATAACGTCAAATGGGGCAGATTCTCAGCTGGGCGATCTATTGCAACATGCTTTACAAAGGTAGGTAAGCAGAAAGTGACCAAAGATCTATCTTGTATGATATTCCCAAGAGCTTCTTTTAGGTCATCTGAGATGGTTTATTATTTTATTTATTATTTATTTATTTCATTAATCAAAATCTTTAGGGTTTTTTAATAACTACAAAATGTTCATGGTGACCACAGAACAATTTCTACCAAGAATAATAAAATAGCTTGAAAAAAACAATCAATCAGGTGAAATGAGTGTTCACTCTGATAAATGGGGTGGGCGTGAAAAGTTGAATGAGTGTAAACAATATCCGAGGCGTTCTTTTGCTCTGTATGAGTTTTAACAATGCTTGTTCAGGGTTTTGTGACAAGTTATTCAGAACACAAAGTCACTGGAAACAAATCCTCCATTATGAAAAATATCCATGTATCACTACTGAGTCACACTCTGGCACTCATGACACCTGCACACCTTTTAAGAAACATTGTGCTTTTGGTATGGCTTTTTCATCATCCTAAGAATTGCCTCCACAAAAGTGTCCTGACTGTAGATTTTGAAAATATGGTCATCTTAAGTAAAGATTACTATTCTATTTTAGAGGCAGAGGGAAATTGAGGCACAGATGTGTTAAGTGATTTGTCTAAAGTCACAGAAGTAGAGATTCACAGAGGCAGGAGTAGAACTCGGGTGGCCTATCTCACAGGGTATCTCTATGCTGCAATTAAATACCCAGGCCTGGCCCATGTCAGCTGACTCAGGCTTTGTCTACAGGGCTGTCAAATTGCAGTGTAGACATTTGGGCCCAGAGTGGAGCTGGGGTTCTTGGACCCTCTCCCCATGCAAGATCCCACCTCTTGGGCTCCACATTGCAATTTTACAGCCCTGTAGCCTGAGCTACACGACCCTGTATCAGCTGACTTGGGCCAATCACAGGTGTTTAATTCCAGTGTTGACATGCACACAGTTTGGTCACCTATCCAGGAGACCATATCACTTGTGTTTTCTTTTAACACACAAACTGCTCCAGAACTCACAGCTAGTGCCAATGGCCAGAACTAACCTTAGATCTTCATCTGGTAAAAATACCATAATGATGGGTGCTATAAAAAATCCAAGATAGTTAGAAGTAGGGCTGTGAATTAATCACGGTTAACTCAAGTGATTAACTCAAAACAAATTAACTAGATTCAAAAAGTCACGATTAATCGCAGTTTTAATCGCACTATTAAACAACAATAGAATACCAATTTAAATTTATTATACATTTTTGCATGCTTTTCTACATTTTCAAATATATTGATTTCAATTACAGCACAGAATACAAAGCATACAGTGCTCACTTTATATTATTCTTTTTGTTTAAAAATATTTACACTGTAAAAAAAGATAAACAAAAGAAATAGTATTTTTCAATTCACCTCATAAAAGTCCACTCAGTCCTACTTCTTGTTCAGCTAATTGCTAAGGCAAATTCGATGAAGTGAGCTGTAGCTCATGAAAGCTTATGCTCAAATAAATTGGTTAGTCTCTAAGGTGCCACTAGTACTCCTTTTCTTTTTGCGAATACAGACTAACACGGCTGCTACTCTGAAACCTAAGAAAAACAAGTTTGTTTACATATACAGGCGATAATACTGCCCACTTCTTATTTACAGTGTCACCTGAAAGTGAGAACAGGTATTCCCATGGCACTGTTGTATCCGGTCTTGCAAGGTATTTATGTGCCAGATATACTAAACATTCATGTACCCCTTCATGCGTCAACTTGTAGGCTCTAAAGTTTTACACAGTTTTGTTTTTCAGTGCAGTTATGTAAAAAAAAAAAAATTCTACATCTGTAAGTTGCACTTTCATGATAAAGAGATTGCAATACCGTACTTGTATGAAGTAAATTGAAACGTGCCATTTCTTTTGCTTATCTTTTTTTACAGTGCAAATATTTGTAATAAAAAATAATACAAAGTGAGCACTGTATACTTCGTATCCTGTAGTGTAATTGAAACCAGTATATTTGAAAATGTAGAAAAGCATCCAAAATATGTATAATAAATTTAAGTTGGTATTCTATTATTGTTTAACAGCGCAATTAAAACTGCAATTAATCGTGATTATTTTTTAATCTCGTGATTAAGTGCAATTTTTTTTAATTGCTTGACAGCTGTAGTTGGAAGAGATTTCACTATTTTCTCTCAGACACATTCCCACCAGGATTATACACATCTTTTACTGGAAAATTAGACAATTGCATGGCCTTCTTGCTGGTCATAACTTTGATTGACAATGAAATGCTTCAACTACTGTAGAATATGTTTACCCACTTTTTGAGTAGGGCAGACTGCTGAGAACTTATACATCAGTACTCTTTACCATTGAATGGCTACCTATACACTTCTCGAGGTGCTGGTTAAGGTCTTAGTTACCTCAAAGGCTGCCTCTTTGCCTATGCCCAGCCACCTCTCGTGTTTATGGCAGGAATGCTGTGGGTGTCTGTCCTGAGGTAAAAGTTAAGTCCCAGTAACAGGCTGTGACCTCTAATTAATTCCTGTCAGACATATATCAGAGCCTGAGCACTCTTAGGCCCCAATCCTGCAAGCTGCTCTGTGCAGGGGTCCTCTTCAGTCACAAAAGTCAGGATAGCTCTCTCTGGGCAGTGGGGTCAGCTCATATGATCCATACTTTAGGGTCATGGCCTTAGAATGCACTGTAAGATGCCTCTCTTTTTCTAGGCTTTAGAAGAGTGGTGGGCAATCTGTGAGCCACAGGTGGCCCATCAGGGTAATCCACTGGCAGGCCATGAGACAGTTTGTTTACATTGACCGTCTGCAGGCATGGCCGCCCACAGCTTCCAGTGGCCATGGTTCTCTGTTCCTGGCCAACGAGAGCTGCGGGAAGCGGCGCGAGTTGCCCACCACTGCCTTAGAACCTCCTGGAACTGAACCTGCTGGTGACTCTCAAGTTTCTGTTAAGGTGACCTAATTTGCTGCTGTGTTTAGAGCCAAAATTATAGATCTGTATTCCATAAAGCTACAACAGCCATGATTCTGCTCAGATCTCAAAAGGGTAAAAAAATGAAGGCACAAATGAGCACTGTCTGACCACAACCAGGTACGCTCCAGCTGTGTCTTGCACCCAGCACTCCCCTATTCTTGACGTTGACAGTTGCTCTCCCTCGTCACCTTCCAGTGGATTAGAACAAATTACATTATTTAAAGAAAAATAAAATAATCAAAAGATACGTTTGTTTTATGAGGAACTATAATGCTAATAAGGATGTAATGAAAGGAATAAAACTAAGAAAATGCCATAAGGAAAAATAGTTGAAGGTAGAAGATCTTTTTTCCTAATTAAGAAAATTCGCATTCATGTAGTGAGTTCTTGGCTGCTACCCCAGTGAGTTGTGCTAGTAGTGTACACTTGAGAATTTCTAATAAAATTATTCATTTTGGGTTGTTAACTGCTCGTATTTTAAACTCCGTTATGAAGGTAACTTTTGATCATAAATGGCTAGGTACTGTGTAAAATCATTATTAAAAAACTCAGAATGCAAAGCAGCTTAGAACATATTCTGCTCTTAGTAGAGCCTCTCCTTGCCTATAATACCAAATTAAAAGACCCCCCCCCAAAAAGGGGGGGGGGACACACCAACCAACCACCTCAAAAAAATTGTCTCCAAAGTCAAGATAATAAACCAAAAACTCGCCTGACTAAAACAGTCTTGCAGTATGAGCTTGGCAAACTCAGGCTCCTGTTCGTTTTCTAATAAGTATCCTTATAGCAAATATCCTTTATTTTGAAGACCATGGTCTTGATTCTGATCGCACTTATGCTAGTATAAACCAAGTGCAAGTCCGATGACGTCAATAAGAGTTACATTGGAGTAAACTGTTGTGGCAGCAGCCCCTGTAATTTAATTACTGCTTGTGCTAGTACCCCATAAAAAGTGATGCCACTGATTTCAGTGGCAGCAAAAGCGGGCCCAAATGAGAAGAGAGAGGCAACAGCACCATCGAAAGGTAGACTGCTGCTTTTCATAAAAAAGACGAGACTGTTGTTTTTGATGTGTCAATGCACGGGACAACATTTGGGGGAGACAAAAATCTAGATGGTTTAGCAACGTTCTTACAAGGCTCCATCAGGGTAGTAGGTCAGTTTCTGTTTCCTGGAAAAGTAAGAGAACCAGATGAACATTATGTATATAAGTAAAGTTACATAGTGTTAATATGGGGCCCAGTCATGAAATCCTTACTCAGGCAAGACTCCCACCTGTATGCAAACAGATGCAGTTGCTACTCACATAAGCTATGTGCTCAGGTATTGGGAACTCTTCTTTTAAACATTTAGGGCAAAATGATGGCTGCTTAGAGCACTGAAAGAAGGGCATGCCTGCACTCCAGAGCAGAGGAGAAGGAAGGATTAAGGTCTTTGCTATCATAGGGCCAGATTTTTAAAGGTATTTAGGTGCTTAAAGATGCACATAGACACCTACTGGGATTTTTCAGAAGTGCCCAAGTTCCTAACCCCCACTGGTTTCATTAGGAGTTAGGCACCAAAGTGCTTTTAAAAATTGCACTAGGTGCTTAGCTGCATTTTTAGGCACCTAAATAACTTTTCACATCTGGCTCAGGGTGGCTGGTATGTGCAGACTACAGTGCTTTTTGCTACGCCTGTCAGAAAGGGTGTGTAGCCTATGCTCATACTACCATGCAGCTGCCTGCAGATGTGCTATTAAGGGTGGGGGATTGATTGTCTCCCCCATATGGCTTCTGCCCTGTATGCATATGTGCAGAGGACAGGACAGGGTCTCTCAGCATCCTCTCCACTTCCTAGCACATCCATGCAGGGCTGGGGCATAACTTGGCCTTTAAATTCCCCAAGCAACATCCTTTCCCCTTGTCTTCACCCCCTTACTTTGGTATTTCCTAGTGAATGATGCACAATTAAGTGCATACATTTAATTGAGACCCATATGCCATGCATTCCTTTATCTATTTGTCCAGAGTATATTAAAATCACCACCTTTATGTGTATGTGCATGTCCTACCCCCTTTAACAAACTGACACCAACCAATAAATAACAATAGAGAAGCATAAGCATTTTCCTCCCCTCCTTGTTCATACCCAAAAGAGCTATATCCAAATTCAAATAGCATTTTAACAAAAGAATAGCACTGTAAGCTCTTCAGGGTAGGGACTGTCTCCTCTTCTGTGCTTGCATAGCTCCTAGCACATTGGTACTCTGTTCTCTATGTAAGGAAACATGTTCTACAAAACCTTATAGGAACAGCTTACTGATGCCAGTTAGACGAGCCTCTGGGAAATTTTAATGTGTGAGTATGCAGCAGACTTTTTGCTTAGTTTTTCATTTAGAAATAAATACACATCATTTGCACATTTGAATGAAGCTCATGTTTTGTTATCAGCTGCTGGCGTCTCCTTTTCATGTTATGTTCCCTACAGGTCTGGAAAGTTATTATGCAAAGAAAGAAGAGGAATATGAAATATTAAAAGCAGATACTATTCAGGTACCTGCTTTCTATCTCTCACTTTCTCTCTGAGTAAATTCCATAGCAAAGCATGAAGAAAGATAGAAAATTTAAAAATGAGTCGATCTTAAAAGGCCTGTGTAACAGATTTTAATAATAATTACTTGGAGATCAACTGGAAAAAATACAGAAAGCCTTTGTTTTGTTTTAAGGACATTGTCGATCAGGCCCAACTGAGTAATTACTATTTCTAATTGCAAAAACTAATACAACTCATATAATGTATAAAAATATACACGGCATGCAACACAGATCTTTTTTAACATAGTTGTAAGTCTTCTATCATTAGCCGGGCAAGGAATTTGGATGAAAGTTGACTAAACCATAGTGGTTAGAAAGAGCAGTGGACTAAGAGTTTAGGCCAGATTCTCAGTTGATATACATTATCTTCAGTGGAGCTGCATTGATTTACTCTAGTTGAGTACATAAGCTCTGGCTCCTGGATTCTTTTCCTGATCTGATTCTCTGGCTGACCTGGGGCAAGTCACTTAACTTCTCGGGCCTTGTTTACAATAGAATTTTTTTCCTAAATTTTCATCAGTGGTAGCAGTACATATGGACAAAGTAGCATCAGTGGCCACTGGTGTTTTAATCACCATGTCATTTATTTTGACTCTGAGCAGGATTAGACAATGGATATGAATAATACTCATATTATGCACTGAACTACCATTACCTTCACACCCCCATTGGGTGTTGGAAGCATCCCATGGTTCTCCTGTGATCTTATGCTGACTCTGTGCACCATGGATCATTCAAAAGGCTTGCCTAAGTTCATAAAAATAAGTGCTGTTTTTGAAACCATAGTTTAACAACTTGTTCTTGGCTATGCTTGCAGCTAAACTGTGTTTAGTAATGGTTCAGATGCTTCATTGTTAGGGCCCTACCAAATTCATGGCCATGAAAAACGCATCACGGACCATGAAATCTGGTCTCCCCCAGTGAAATCTGGTCTTTTGTGTGCGTTTACCCTAGATTTCAGAGGGGAGAGCCATGTTTCTCAAATTGGGGGTCCTGCCTGAGAAGGGAGTTGCAGGGGAGGTTGCGGTATCACCACCCTTACATCTATGCTACCTTCAGAGCTGTGTGGCCGGAGAGCAGCAGCTATTGGCTGGGGGCCCAGCTCTGAAGGCAGTGCCATTGCCAGCCGCAGCACAGAAGTAAGGGTAGAAGCATCGCAAGCCCCCCTACAATAACCTTGTGACCTCTCCACAACTCCTTTTTGGGTGAGGACACCTACAGTTACAATACCATGAAATTTCAGATTTAAATTGCTGAAATAATGACATTTACTATTTTAACAATCCTATGACAATGAAATTGACCAAAATGGATCATGAATTTGGTAGGGCCTTAATCCTTGTTCAACCCATTGTCAGCAACAGTTAATTTTCCTAACACAGACCAGGCATTCAAGAGATAACTAGCATACTTAAGCAGAAGATTCTACTAACTCATTAATTTTTCTGTTGTCCTTCACCTTTGTTTGTGTCTGTCTCTTGAAAGAAGCAGTGTGTTAATTTGTGCTCCTCTGTGTTCGTGCTGTGACATATCTTGATCACTCATCCAGCCTTGCCTCTGGTCATCTCCATCCACCTGAGTCTTGTTTCAGCATCAGAATGTATAGAGGTTTGCCTAGGCTCTAGGCCCTCATAAGGCAAATTAAAGTTGCTGGAGAACTGATTTACAACTGCCTCTCGACTAGGCAGGCCATTCATCTGGTTTTCAGCTGGACAGTGTTGCTTTTCTAAGGTTGTCCCCCAACCAGTACTGAGACAAAACTAGACGTGGCATTGGATGGGAGATGCCATTTTGAAGAGTGCACTGCTTCCCCGCCCCTGGTGTGACGCAGTGCATTAGAGGTCACACTGGTGGGGGCGGGGTGGTGTGTTCTTCAAAACGGTGTCCCCTCTGTGGCATCACTTCATATGGTCACACTGCTGAGGGAGGGGCCACATTATTTCCAGAAGTAGCAGACAGTCCAGTATTCTGGGGATGCGTGAGTGGCCACCCTGTGTCTATTTAAGTTTTTATGCCATACATTCCACTCTGGTATCTAAGCACCTTCTGGTAGCACAGCAGGCAATGAAACTAGCATCAGTCACATATGTTTTTCCTTCTTGCATGGGTGCTCTCTCGCTCTCTCTTTCTCTCACTTTTTACTTGTTCCAAGGTAGCCAGTTTATTAGGGCTGCATGTGATTTCAGTGTTTTCTTGATGATATCCCTCTCATTTATACAATTACCACACCTCCTCCAGAACCTAAGATCTGCATCACTTTCTGTGATAGGATGATATATCTGTATTTTGCCATAAATTAGAGTCTGACATAATTCTCCTTGAACAGTTTTGGAGTGTAAATCCAAATTAGCCAGCTTGACAGGGCAGTATATACCAGTTTATTTCTTTACATTACAGATTGGATGAGGGCCGAACCAAGCCTATTTTTCTTGAGAAGCATCTCACACAAATCACTTGTAGCAGATTATGCAGTGAGGAGGACAGGAAAACTTGGTGGGCTGGAAACTGAACAGGCCACAGAAGTTTCTTCTGAGAAACCACATGGGTGAAAACCCTTATAGTGTTTGCTATCTGAGTGGTGTTTATAATTGCAACAGCAATTCTTAAAATTCTAAATAGATGTTGACTGGGATAATTTACTAATTCTATGATTGTGTCCAGCCATTTCTGTCTAAAAAATAGAATAAAACACTTCTGAGTGTATGTGGCTGCTTTGAATCATTACAGTGATAGTGACATCAGAGGCATAGGGCAGATCTAAGACTTTACTACAAATGTAGGAAGCATGATTATTCATATGACATGTGACACTCCCTTTAGTTCTAACCATCCGTTCCTACATTGTAGCCTGAAATACAGCTCTGGGCAGAAGGACAGCACAAAGTCTATGCACCCTGGAACTGAAGTGTGCAGGGCACCACACGGCTGAATTTCACCCACAGCACGTACATTCACAATACCACAATACATTCCCAATACCTTGTAAGGTAATGACGTTTGGAATTTATTTGCAATCAAAATAAGTTTAGGAAAAATACTTTAAAAAATGGAAGAGCAATTTAGTAAAGTTTTTTATCAGCTTGTCATAGCTGACGGACTAGTCAAAGTTCAGGGTCCTGGGCATGCTCCAGTTGGGGGTAGAAATTCATGATGGAGTATGGTATTTGATCTGACGCATTCTTGTTTATTTACAAGGGATTAACAATGTCCGGCTTCTGCGAACACAGGAGGAGCCAAAAGCAAAGGGGCAATTTCTTAGATTGCAGGCCCCTTTCAGCCAGTACCCCCGACCTTTCTCTAAGCTTCTCCCAGGTCATATCATACTTACAGGCTGCTGCTTTGTTTTCTTTCTCCGCTCTCGGTCTCTCTCTTTCATGTCTTTGCTCTGTCTTGCCTGCCCGCCCCCCCCCCCCCCACGGTCAGGAAAATGCCCAATTGAACACCCTGCCCACATGATGTTTGTTTCTGGGCATACTCTAACGGTACATCTACGCTGCAAAAAAAAGCCTCTGGCCAACTGACTCAGCCTCATGGTGGAAGAAACTGCAGGGTTAGGGTTATGGGCTACTGATATCACCACAGGAGACTTAAATTAGCCTCCTGTGGGAAGCATCACCCAGCATGACCTGAGTGGCAATTTTCTCACAGCCCACTGATGGGCTGGCACCAGTATTTAAGCCAGGAAGCCATGACAGGGAGTTGTCTGAGCAACTATACACACTGCCCACTTGTCTTGCTTCAGACCCTGCACATGAGAGATCCCAGACTCTGGCTTCTGGCCCTGCCTGCCTCCTGATGCACGGTTCATACTGTACGACAATGTACGGTCGGGACGCCATTTGTCCCGATATTGCGGCTTTGGCCGCTCTGGCTTTTTTTTTTCCTTCCCCCATGTGTCCCGATATTTTCTCCCTTACATCTGGTCACCCTATCTACACTGGTATGTTTAGCCCCATCACTCAAGCCTCATGAGTCTGTCAGCTGACCCAAGCTCTGAGTCTCGGTGCCAGGGTTTTTTCCTTGCAGCATAGACATACTTTTTGTGCTTTGTTTGAGGTGTGGCCCCTTAACTTCTCTTGCAGCAATCTGAAGTGAATGATGCATTCACATATCAGTTTTGTTAACTCAACTCATAACAAAGTTTAACCCAGCTCATAATTATAGTTTAAACATAGTAAATAATAGTGTAGACAGATGGGACTTCCTCAAAGAAAACAAGCTCATTCAAGCTATCCTAAATGGGATCCAAGCAAAACTGTTAGGCCCCATATTCAGCAAAACACTTAAGCATGTGCTTAACTGTAAGCATGTGTTGAAGTCCATTTTTATTCAACAAAGCACACTTCAAGGGTATATGTAAGCCCCAATGACTTCAATATGACTTAGGCACATGCTTAAGTACTTTGTTGAATCAAAAAGTTCATGGACAGATATGGATATTAATAGCCATATCCCTCTATGAACTTTTATAAACAAACAAAAAACGTTATGGAGTTCTGCTTTTTATTTTGTGCGGGGAGTGGGGGAGTAAGAGGTGGTTTTTTAAAATTGTCTCTGAAATGAAAATACAAACAAAATGGGATTCATAATTTTTCTTTTGCATGGAAGATCAGCTCTTCCTGAATATCAGGCTCCTTTAAAGTGTCTCAGATTGAACAGTGAAAAGCTGACACTCTCAAAATTGCAAATCACTTTGGAAAAGTGTAGCTCTATTACTGTATCATTGCTGATTTTTGCTCTACCTGGATAGGCCTCCTTAAAAATAAATGGTCTAATTAAAGCAAGAGTAAACTTTATCATTTCTCTGCAGAGTAAGCCAGTAGCAGCTACCCTGGATAATCCCCAAAAGCAATTCTTCTGTGTACCAATGGCGTTACAAGCGAAGATGATTTTGAGAAACAGTAATAAGAATATTGTCTATCTTGATGCATTTGGTTCTAACCTCAGTGGGAGACCAAACTAGTAACTGCAATTATTCCTAATAGATTGGTAGAGTTTTTTATGCTCTAATTCCTACTGCCACAACAATAGCCCAGAGATGATAATGTCAGAGAACGCTAGCTTTTGCTCAAATGTTATTAGACTGGTCTTGGGCTTCAGAAAATTGCACTTTTTATGTAATAGAAGATGAAAATATCAAAAAAGCATGTGTTCTAAATAAAGTCTGTTGTTAACTGGCTGCCTGCAATTGCCTTTAATGTCTGAGGCAATTCTAGTCAAGTAACATCATGGTACATGTAATAAAGATATCATGGCAAAAAAGTACTGTGTGTTTGTCTAATCTTTTTCCAATGCGTCTCGTTTACTTGGATCAGACAAGTTGCCTGGTTTTCATTTGTGGGTTATTTAGTTTGGCAAATAATATACTTTAATTCTGAAAATGACTCAAGTTAAATTAGCAAGGTAGCCTTGTATATGCTATTATATCTACAAAGGCTGGGAGTTCTGTACTTTTTCTTTGTGAAACAAGAATTTTTTAGTTGAACATTGATAGCTAAGTAAAGGTCATCTCTTCCTTTTTTGCTGTGTAATTGACTTGGCTGCTTATGCTCTTTGGCAAACAGTATATTAATTAAACTCACAGATTATACTAAACTGACAGCTGTTACAAAACCTAGTGTGGATGGCAAAATAATAAAAAGGGACCTAAAGAGGTTAGAGAGGTGGGCAGGTAAGAAAACGAGGTTCACCCTGGAAAAAATGTAAAAGGAAAAAGCAACCCAAAATGCAGTTACTCATTAGGAACGAGGTACATGGCGATAAAAACCTAAGGAACACAGTATATTAGAAATGAATTCATAAATTGTGGCAGCTACCCCCAAAAGTCCTCACTATGATTCTGGGCTGTAGAAGCAGATAAATCATAGAGGAGACCATGTCTACATATCTCTTCTGTGAGGTGCCCAGCACAACTCTGGGTGCAGTACAAATGAATTCATAATTAGCTATTCCTGGGAACATAACATTATATGTGCATGGCTATTATAATATTATGTGATAAAGCATGGCCAGAGAGCAGTAGGAGAGCCTTATTCCTTGTAGAGGGAAGAAAGTTTGCTACAGATTAATTAAAACACCTGAAGCCAATTAAAGCACCTGAAGCCAGTCACCTGATAAATCCCCCTGCTTCAATCAGACAAGGGAAGGTGTTGAAGCAGAGTGGATTGGTGTTGGAGTAGAGAGCAGTTTGGAGGGAAGCAGAGGAGAGTTTGGAGAAGTGCTGCGGTGGACTAAGAAGACCAAGACCCTAGGTAAAGGGACACCTGATTTGTGCAGAGGGAGGGCAGGAAGCCCCACAAGCTGAAGGGCAGGAGAGGGAAGTAGCCCAGGAGAAGGAACCGCTAGTTCAAGCAGTTTACCGCTATCCCTAGGGCCTCTGGGCTGGGACCTGGAGTGGGCGGGCCTGGCTCCCTCCCTCTCTACTCCCCTCCTCTAGGACCCTAGTTGGGCAGTTAATACCCCATTTCAGGGGTGAGAAACTGTGCCCTGAACCCTCCCCAAGAAGAGAAAGTGTGAGACCCATCAAAGTAGTGCTGGCAATTTGACACAATTAGTATTTATTGCATCAGGCATTGTTATGGTGCTTCACACAACGAAAGTGCATGTTCTCTGTACAGAAGAGAATCTAAATAAGAAAGACATAAGAAATTATGATAAGGAAGCATGAAGGCCCCCAAAATAATGGACACGCAGGGTGAATAAGTGGGAATACATAGCAACAGAGCCAATATCAATAGTGGAAAGCTAGCTGGAGTTGTAGGCTTTAAAAAGCAGTCTGAAGAGGATGGGGAAGAGGATGTTTTGGTGAGTGTTTGGGGGTGAAATCTTCTCTTGTGCAGAGCACCAGGAGAAGGCCTAGGCACCACTTACATTTCACTTCAGCCCTTATGTAATTATGAGCTTAAATAGGATTTAAATGGTTGCATAGGCCCTCTGCTGGGTCTCTGCACAAGGGGAATTTCTCCCTGCAGAAGGCATAAAGGTTCTAGACAGAGGGTTCAGCATGAGAAGAAGGGTGAAGGAGACAAAAAGCATCGAGGATAGGTGAGTGGACAGCACATAGGGGATGTGGAGCGGAGTTAGTAGAAACAAGGACTGAGATGTAGCTGGGGCAAAGTTGTGCAACATCCTGAAAGTGTGAATGAGGAGCTAGTGAGGACATCTGAGAATACATACATGGCAAGAGCAACACTAATACATCTGGCAAATCTAGAACATAGCATTTGTACATCTGGGAGATCAAAACTTGGTGGCCATTAAATAACTTAGTACTGTTCTGGAAGTACAAGTTTAGTATCCAATCATAGCCATGCATGCAACAGTAACTAACGGTGTCCCCCTTATTGATCTATGTTGCGTTAAAAATTTGCCATGTAAGAAGATAAATTCAAAATACGAGTGGAAAAAAAATCTATGTCTTTGAATCACTCAGAGCAGTAGAAATAGAATGGTCTTTCTCATCTAGTAGATAATAAACACAAGCCAATGGAGAAAAATTGCTGTATCCATCCCAAACAAATCAACGAAAAAATGTGCAAGGATTACTTGAGGATCTTGTTCAACATGTGTGGGAAAGCACAATCTACATTGTCTTTTGGCAATTTGTCGTTTTTTGTACATAGATAAATATCACCCCTGTAACTGTCTGAAAGGAATTGACTTTAAACCTGTGCATATTCAGTTTCACTAAGCAGTTCAGTATTCTGATCAATTTTATTCAAGCACGGCTTTTTTTTTATTAAAAGAAGATTCCCAATAAATTCATCTTTGGGGAAAAACTCATTTTAATTCACTACATGCTACAACATATTAGTGGGTAAACTTCCTCTTCTGTTGCATAATCTACAGATCAGATTTATGGGTTTTCACTATATTTCCAATGGCCCCACTGCCTCAAGTGTGAATTTGCTGGGTTTGGGACAGTGGGACCTAAGTGTGGCTGGCAAACATCCTCTCTACCATGTTCGACTTGTTAATGTCAGTAGAGGATGCTTTCTCTTATGCTGTTTTTCATCAGCTTTCTTCCACTTGAAGATCCACCTTGGCCATGCCGGTCCAGTTCTGGGTATGGTTCTGATCAATATCTTCACCAATGATTTAGATAATGGCATAGAGTACACTTAGAACATTCACGGATGATACCAAGCAGGGAAGGGTTGCAAGTGCTCTGGAGGACAGGATTAAAATTCAAAACGATCTGGACAAATGGTGAGAAGTAAATAGGATGAAATTCAATAAGGATAAATGCAAAGTACTCCACTTAGGAAGGAACAATCAGTTGCACACATACAAAATGGGGAAGACTGCCTAGGAAGGAGTACTGTGGAAAGGAATAGGGGGGTCATAGTGGACCACAAACTAAATGAGTCAACAGTATAATGCTGTAGCAGAAAAGTGAACATCATTCTGGGATGTATTAGCAGGAGTGTTATAAGCAAGACACGAGAAGTAATTCTTCAGCTCTACTCTGTGCTGATTAGGCCTCAATGGAGTATTGTGTACGGTTCTGGGAGCCACATTTCAGGAAGGATGTGGGAAAACGGAAAGTCCAGAGAAGAACAAAAATGATTAAAGGTCTAGAAAACATGACCTATGAGGGAAGATTGAAAAAATTGGGTTTGTTTAGTCTGGAGAAGAGAAGACTCAGAGGGGACATGATAACAGTTTTCAAGTATGTAGAAGATTGTTACAAGAAGCAGGGAGAAAAAATGTTTTTCTTAGCCTCTGAGGCTAGGACAAGAAGCAACGGGCTTAAATTCTAGCAAGGGAGGTTTAGGTTGAACAATAGGAAAAACTTCCTAACTGTTAGGATGGTTAAACACTGGAATAAATTGCCCAGGGAGGTTGTGGAATCTTCATCATTGGAGATTTTTAAGAACAGGTTGGACAAACACCTGTCAGGGGTGGTCTAGATAATGCTTAATCCTGACATGAGTGCAGGGGACTGTACTAGATGACCTCTCAAGTTCCCTTCCAGTCCTATGATTCTCTGCCTGATTTTGGCCTACCTGTGCCCCAACTCTTCCTTCTACTTATGAACCTGCACAGTACCCATAAAGTTTCTGAGAAGAAGCCACTACACCCACAGCCTGATATATGTAGCCTCCTTGTCTTTTCTGTAATCTTTCTTTGCTGCTCTGTTATGTCTTTGTTTGCTCTGTGCCTGAGCAGCAGCCGGGGAACACAAAAACCCAGTAATGCCAATTTTTACTTAAATGTTCTTACATTTTTTCTTACTTACTTCCTAATGATTTTAAAACCAGGCAGGAGTGAGCAGAGCTGTTGAGTTTTACAGCATTAAGCAAACTGAAGGACAGATGGATTTACCTTTTAGTGTTTCCAAATCAGAATGGATTTCCCCCTTAGAAACTTTTACAGTGTCAAAAGCTGAAGTAGATCCTATTTAGAAAATATAATTGTTAATTGACCAGTCCCTTTAACTATTTGGTTTGTGTCATTAAAATATTTATTAATAATATACATACATGGAGACCTTATTCCCAAAGGTCCCTAGGTTCCTTAACAAAGGATAATAAAAAATATTTACCAGAAACCAATGAGAATGTGATTAAGTAAATATATAATAAAATATCCATGCAGGTGAAGGAACAAAACTACATCATTCCTGACAACAGAATCTCCTGACAGGGGCCAGGTTCAGACCAGATTTCATTTTGGTTAAAAATTTTCAGTTTTCAATGGAATAGTGAAACAAAATGATTTTTTTTCATTTAGTGAAACTAAAATATTCGTTACACATTTTTAAAGAAAGGAAAACTCTGTTGTAAGGGGCATACCGAGGCAGAGTTGGGGGTAGGAGTGGTGGGGCTGTTCTGGAGGGATGCTGGGCAGCTTTGCAGCCCAGAGGACTGCCCAAGGGAAGGTGTCCTAACATAAGGCAGTTTACGTCAATCTAGTTATGTTGCTGTGCACACTACAGCCTTGTGTCCACCGATGTAAGTGCCCTACTACACCAACATCATGACCCCACCTCCTGAGAAACAAAGGGTTTATGTGAGTGTAGTTACGGCAATGCAGTGTCCGTGTGGACACTGTGGGTTACTTACTTCAGCTGTGGGCTCCCATTCTTGTCAATTTCATGGCTCCATGCTCAGACCTGCTGATTGAGGGGGGGCACGGAAGGGGGCAATTGCACAGGGGCTTGGGCATGGGAAGTGGGTGAACCCCAGGTTTGGGGAGGCTAGCCCTGGGCCTGGACCATCCCTTCTACCCAAGGCCCTGCCTCTCCCACCGGAGTCTCCCTCTCCCAGCACGGCAGCCAGCACTCCCCCAGCCGCTCAAGTGCCACCAGCCTCAGAGCACCAGGTGGGTGAGCGGGCCGGGCGGCGCGGCACAGCCTCCCTCCCCCAGCCCCAGAGTGCAGCCCGGCTCCCATTAGCTCCCCAGCCCCAGCCTGGGGCCCCAGCCACTAGGGGGAAGAGCCCCCTGTAGCATAGCCCAGGAAGCAGGAAGGGGCCTGGGTGTGGAGCATGAACGGGGCCACGCAAGGCTGTTTGGGGAGGTACAGCCTCCCCCTGCCTTTGATACCCATCACCCATAGCCCTGGGCTCTTTTAAATCACCTGGGCAGGCCACAGGGCTCCTAGGCATGCATAGGGTGGTGCCAGCAGCGACGAAAGCAAATGGGCGGGCATGAGGAAACACTGGCTGTACCGGAAGAGCGTGTCCAGCAGCGCAGCCGGCAGCTCACTGGGCACCAGCCAGAGCAGGCACAGCACTGCCCCAAAACCTCAGCCATCCCTTTCTAGGGGGCCCATTGACTGTTCTGCCCTGGGGCCCAGATTGCTGTCGGCGGGCCTGTCCATGCTGGAGCCTAAAACTGACAAGGAAGATGGGTGGTAGGGGGCTCCAGCTAGAGCCCAGTTCCCTGCTTGGAGCCGGGCTGTCCCCCCAGGCTCCCAGACCAGCTACTGCCTGGGCTCCCCACTGGGCTGAGCTTGCCTGGCTCCTCACTTCCAGCTGGGCTGATGCCTGGGCTCATGGCTCCTGTCAGGGAGCTCAGCTGCATGGAGGCTCCCCCCAGGGAGCCCAGCTGCTGCCCAGAGGCTCCGGGGCTGCCCACCTGGACTCAGTGTGGACAGCTGGGCTTCTGGCAACGGGGAGCTAAGAGCCTTGGGGGGAAGTTGGGCTCCTGGGAGCACGGAGCCAAGAGCCCAGGGCCAGCGGGGCTCTCAGTGGCGGAGAGCCGAGAGCTCGGTGGGGGGGCGGGGACAAGCTGGGCTCCTGGGAGTGGGGAGCCGAGAGCCCGGGCGCGGGGGTGTGGGGGTGGTGAAGCTGGACTTCCAGTGGCGGGGAGCTGAGAGCCCAGGGGGCAGCAGCCAGGCTCCCAGTGAGGAGTCACGTGTGGAGCTGAGAGCCTGGTCTCTCAGCCCTCCACCTTGCCCCTCTTAAATTGGTGGAAGCACTCCTGGTGAGGATGGGCACCACCAGCAGAAGGTGGGTAGTGTGGACATGAAGTCTAACATAGGTAGACTCAAGTTTCTAGTGTAGACATGCCCTTAGACAACCCCTTTCCCTCAACTATCTATACTTCATTGAGATCTGCTCTAGTCCCAGGAGCAGCCTGAGAGTGGAAGACTGCAAAGAGACCTTCTAGGCACCCTAGTCTATAGTTTGCTGGGTTGTGTGTTCTGGGCTGTGCTTTGCAATATAGACTCTCACCCTTTGTGTCTTTGAGAATTTTGGTGGAAAACAGTTTGTTTGTTTTTTACCAGCCCTCATTTCTGCTTAATAAAAAAGGTGAATTTTAAATATACATTCCTAACATTGATAAATATTTTCCTGCAAATGTACTGAAAACCACCCCAAGAAAAGGCTGTGTAACTTAAAGTTGGTGGTAATGTGACATTTGCAGAGTGCTGAGTTTCATGTTTGCCATAGTAACTAGGTGAGCTGGATTTAATAGATGTGTATAAAAAGTATTATGTAGCATAAACCAGATGTTCTAGCCAAAATACATGTTTCATCTAAGAAAGTTAAAATAATAATGGTTACAGAACTGCGCACACCAAATTTGACTATGGGCGGCTGTCCCTGAAGGTTTGTCAGATTTAAGTCATCTGGGAAACCCGCTAGGCTTTGTTTATTTCCAGCCTCTGTAAACAAAATCCCATTGCAATCCAAGCTATGTAGGTTTCATACAGTCTGTCTCATCTATGCAGGTGAAGTAGACACATAAACTTTCTTTAAGTGGTCATGGAAATTATGTGTGTACATCATCCACATGTCTGTGGGAGAAAAGACACTGTGATCTTAGTTGCTGCAATCTGATTGTCAATGCCTCCGATGAGTGATTGTTCATTACAACTATCCTCTTATTAAAGCTTCCCTAACGTGTGCAAAGTGGAAATGGGCACCACCCTCCAAACAGGCCCAGGAGATCCAATACTTCCTGTGTACTACAGATAAGAGCACAGCTGCAGCATGTAGCTGGCATGGTCAGCTGGGCAGTTACGCTCAACAACGCAGAGCTGTTAGGTTTGCTCACCAAGCCAGGCAATCAGGACCAGGAATTTCAATTTCAATCCATTATGCTACTAATTTTCCAAGAGGGCAGAAAAAATCTGTAGCTTTTTCTTGCTACAGAAATGGAAACTGCCATAACCCAAATCCACTCTTTTGACAAAGGACATGTAACCGACACACGATATGAGGCAACACCTGGACCTGTCCTGTTTTTTTTTGTTACAGAGCTGAATCATGTTGCAGAGGCTGTAAAAGCCAGTCCCACAGATTGGAGATTATGGAAATGAAAGATTAGCTCACCAATTTGAGCACATAATTTTGTTGTTCTGAGCAGGAGTCTACATTGGGGGGATGGGCAGAAGAGAAGAGAGAACCAGTGTGTCACAATCTGGGGTGCAGTCCAGACCAGTGAGAGCTTGTGTCACTACTTGGGTTATAACTGAGTGCCCCACAAATGCTTCCGCTATGCGTGGCTCCCTGCCTGAGGGACACACACACACGCAGTCAGCATGCACTTTGTGTTGTGTATGCTGTACAACTCTGATCCAACCACTTTGAATCCAATAGCAATTAATCCTAAGCCTAACCCTAACCAGTCTTGGTTAATGTTTGCAAGTGATCCCAACACCCTTGTCCCCAGTCCTGAACCTTTCCAAACCCATGTGCTCTGCAATGTCCAGCCCTCTCCTGCAGCATTCAGAGAAATAATATGGTCCATTTGCTCCTTTAAAGTGACAAAACCCAACTGGCATTAACATTCACTTTAATTCAAACACAGGGCTCTGGGTTTAGATCAGTGGTAAAACAAGTTTATTAATACAAGAAGATAAAGATAGAAATGGTTACAAGCAAATTAACATGAAAACACAGCTCTAAAAGTCTAAAACTTAATCTAGCCACATACAGACTTTGATCAAGACAGCTTTTCTCACCCACAGTCTTCTAGCAAGATAGTGGCTGACCCCTCCCCCTTGTCAGGATCTCAGCCCAAAGTGCTGGTTCCTTTGTTTGCTTAGGTGAAAGAGAGAACTTGGAGCTTTCTTCCTCTTTCTTTTATAGTCCTTTGCAGTGGATTCTTCTGAAGGTTACCCCTCAAAGTAAAGTTTATTCAAGTTGGGAGGAAGGTGACATGGAGTCTCATGTGGACGGAAGCTCCATGCTCTTTCTCCCACCTCTGGTGTTTGCTGAAATGAACTGAACTGAAATGAAAATTGTTCTGTTTCCTGCAGTCTCCCCTATTGTTAGTTTACTGCTTCTATGTATATTGAGGTAAACCCACATTCCTTTGTTTAGGCTAGACCTGCTTAACAACCCCGACATGCTTGGTTTAAACATACTTTAGTCATAAGTCCAACACATATCCAAAACTCTTAATACACATCATGTACATACATCCTGCGAGAGTATTAATGAGCAATGAGTTGTTAGTTTTCAAAGGATACCTTCCAAGGCATATTCTGTACAAAGATAATTACAATGGTGTGTAGGGTGTGAATACAGGGTGCCTCGGGACACACAGTGAACAAGTGATCTATAGCGCAGTCACTTTGGAATGTGCCTGCTGACACTCCAGTATAGTTTTGAGGCAGAGCAGCCTTAGTTTAAGGAAAGAGCAAGTTAAACTCCCCCTCAAGGTGTGGACTGGAGGTGTTCATCTTTTAAATGGCAGAGCTTATTTGACAAGCAATTGTAATCTATCTACACTATCAACGAATCAGATTTACAATGTTGCTGCTAAAAACTTTCAGGTTGAGTTTAAAGCTATTTTACAAGTGCTTGTGTCCTTGTACACATAAAGACATATGATGGTAATAGCATGGACCTTTGAGACAGCATCGTTTATGTCAATAATGAAAGCCAGTGCAGGAATCACTGGTTTGTAAGGCACATTAACTATCCTCCAGGGCAACAGGTGGCAGAAGTCCTGTTAAATACACAAAGGATTAACATTTAGGAGGGACGCCCTGGGCACAAAAGCTGTACAATAGGGGGAAATAAGCCCATATGTGATTAGGGTGATTATATTTGTAGGAACAAAAGCAGAGTTACTTTTATGCAATGTACTGTTACCAGGTACAGCATAATTAGATCTTTAAATAAGCTCCTGAATTTTGCGTATCAGGGGGTGGTCCTGTTTGTTAGGGGGCTTATTCCTTCACCCGCTTACTTCCCTGGTCCTTCTCACATGAACAGAGAGTAACAATACCCGAAGTCCAAAGGTGCAAACAATTTGATGTTTATTGGGGTGAACTTCCAGCAAGCATGATTCCAGTTTCCTTCCTTAGTGTCCCCCTTCCCAGCTCTGACACCACAGAGCCTTACCTGTGTCCCTGTTCCAATTCTCCCCCTTAGCAAAACATGATTCCAATTTCCCCACCCCCGTTCCCTGTTCCCATTTCCCCCTCCTTCTGATTGATTGCAGACTATATAGTAAAACTTGAGTTCTGCTTAGCTATACCTTAACCAATCATTTTACTGAAATGTAACTAACCAGTCCTAACATATTGTAACATGATTATTTAACCAATTATATCCACCACCTTAATTAGTTTACACCCAGCAAAATTAATTATACAGCAGACAGAAACAATCACAGAACCAGACAGAGATTATACAGACAAACAATAGGGAAATGGGGACTACAAAGATAGAAAAACACAGAAATGAGGATTTCATATCCCAGCTATTGATAAGTGAGTTCTTGCCAGACAGGGTGCTATCAGGCTAAGTTTCCTTTTATATTTTCTAGTCACTTCCCTTTCTCTGGAGGTGATAGGCATTATCAGGACAGGACTATATTCCTAACAGCCCAATAGCTCCTTATCAGTGTGACTAGTTTGGAATGTGAGGATGTGACCATTCACTTCCCAGCTTATTGCTGCCTGTGCTGCTTAGCCAAAGGCCTTAGCCTAAGAACACGGCTTCACACTGTCACAGTAAGAGAAGGCCCTTACATTGTCAGGCAGGGATTTTGATTCTCTCTTTTATACCTCTATAACTAGCTAAGTGATAAGAATACACCTCAATTCTTAGAGTATAGGCCTTTACAGACAGGTCTGAATATCTATATCCTAACACTGTTGCCTTTGAAATTAGCAGAAAAACTCCCAATGACTTCACAGGCCTTGGCTCAGCAAAGTTTAAGCATATGAATAATTCCATTGTAGTTAACAGGATACCTGTGTGCTTGAAGTCAAGTTTGTTCTTAAGTGCTTTGCTGGGCCAGAGCCATATGGAGCAGGAGTTTGCCCAAAGAGTTGTAGGGTTTTTGTTAGCTCTTAGCTTTACAGCTCTACTGACTTTAATGGGTGTCACAGAGGGTCAGCCTTGTTTAACACTGTGGTCGATCAATATGTAACTGGTTCTAGGGGTGACATTATGAGTTGTTTGTGCAGCCTTTTCTATAGTTTTATGAAAGAGCTTTCATCTACAGCAGCTTCTTTCCTGGAGTAGAGAGGTTACATTCAGAAGACAGTAAGTTATTAATAAAGCACAGCCTGAAATATCCAGGCTTTATTTCAGGCTACTTGATTTCCAGGAGGTTACTGGCTTTAATGTCTTGCTATTTCAGTTCAGCGCATCCCTCCTTTTTAGATGACCACATTATCTGTCAAGTACTTTTGTATCCCTAATTGCTGTACTGTGAAGTTTGTGTTCTTCAATAACTGGTTTCTAAGGCTGATGGTCATTGTCCCTGTATAGGCAAATCTACTTCCAAAAGGACCACTTGTTTAAATTTGTGATAGATATTTAAAGCATGCAATGGCTGCTTTGAGGATCAACCAGCAAGCTAGTTGTAGTCTGGCTACTCATTTCCCTTGAATCTATTGAGGAAATAAGTGGGTAAATGTAGTTTAAATAAATGGCATCTACCATAGAAGTTACCTTTTGCCTAGAAATTTAGTGTGCTGTTTATTGTCTGTCTGATTTAGGGCTAGTTCCTTCACCCATTAGTATTGTTAAACTCGCAATAACTACAATGGAAGTAGCATCAGACCATTTCCTTACACTGTGAATGCTTATGAACACTGACGGAGAAACATATCATATCAAATTAATAATGATACTATTTCTATTCACATATGTGTAAGCATGGTTATTACTAGCATAGTTTCTCTGCGGTGTCAACAAGGCAGAACAGAACTTTCTACATCAAAGGTAAAGTAAAGTGCCTTGTCTAAAATAAACTGAAAGCAACACATGTGTAAATAAAGATAATTAAAAAAGTCCCAAACAAAACACTCTCACTGCACACACTTTTCCACTGTGTCCACACTTTTCCGTCCAAACAGATGTTAGTCTCATAGCTTAATGTGCTGCTGGAAGACATGCAGATATTAGTGTGATGAGCACAGTACAAGAACCTGTATAGAATAGCATAGACATTGAAATTTGCTATCTGTAAACATTCACATTGGTCAGGTTTGCTATGAAACCCCTTAACCCCATTGCCATAAGGGGAGGGTGGGGCTGTAAAATTTTCCTTGGCCCAGCCAGGGCTAAAGATTTGTTGTTGTCCTGTTGTCAGGCTACTCTCCCTTAAGCAGAGAGGAGGCTGGAAGGATGGAACTAAAGCAGCAGCCCCAGATGTCTCAAAAGAGGGAATCTCTGGTTGGTTCGGTATCCCAGAGACTGGATGCCTGGGCAAGAGGAGATAGCTGAATGGGAAGAGAGTGGGAGGGCAGCAAACAGAACCAGAGAGCGGGGAGCTCCAGCTTCCCTCACAGAGTGACTGTTTTTTTCAATTTTCTCAGGTGGTAGCGTTAGGTTCCCACAGAACCTACCACACCACTGTGAAGGGAGTGACTGTCCGATGGATAGGTTTCAGAGTAGCAGCCGTGTTAGTCTGTATTCGCAAAAAGAAAAGGAGTACTAGTGGCACCTTAGAGACTAAGCTCAAATAAATTGGTTAGTCTTTAAGGTGCCACTAGTACTCCTTTTCTCTTTGTCCGACGGACAGTTCAGCTGACTCCCTCAGCTGCCTCAGCCTGCAACCTGATCAAACAGTTACCTCAGCCAGGAGGAAAAGCAGAAAGCTTATATCTAAACTGGTTACCCTAGTGTGGGAGCATTCAGACCATCCTTTGGAGCTGGAAATCTATGTCTAAAACCCAGACTGCTCTGCGAATCATTCGACCCCTCAGAAAAGACTGGCACTGGACCACAATGTCTGCAACATCTAAGTGCACCACCAACAGGGGCTGGACTTGGGACTAACATGTTAGAAGGTTAACTTAGCAACTAGAGTCAGGGAGACTTTGAGTGGGTGTGTTAAGTGACTGGAAAAAGAAAAAAGAAATGTATGGCATCCGCTATGGATGGCTGTGTGTATATATATATTTTAAAAATCTAGAAATATTGACATATTATTATTTAGTATAACTTGTTCTTTGCATTTTTTTGTTTATAATTTCTATTGGTTATATAAAGTTTATTGGAGTTGTTCAGTAATTTGAGAATTGTGTCCTTATGTATGATGTGACTACAGTATCCACTGTTAAGGTAGATTACCCATTATTTCCCTGGAGGCACTGCCATTAGTGTAGCAGTTCAAATAATCCAGTCAGCAGAATCATGAGTTCAGCAGGGAAACCCACCTGGGCAGAATGACCAGGACCTCAGGAGGTAAAGCATACCCTGCGCATCCTGAGTTTGTATCCTGGAAGGCAGCAAGGGGGAAAGAGAGATCTGAAAGGTTTGTGGAAAGCAAGCGAAAAGGGGCTGGAATTTTGCAAAAGGAAATTCATTCAAAAATTACAAAAAGTATTTGTGGGAAATGGTTTGCTGAGTATACCATCTGTAGTCACTACTGGATCTTCTAGATACAAGTCATTGGTCTCAAACGGTAAGGATCTCAAGGGTCCTGTATTAATCCTAGCTATGAGATACTCTAGGAGGGAGAGGCCTATTGCTTCACATTATAATCATCTAATCTTCTGTTGCTTCACTCATTACAGCAGGGGACATCTGTAATCTTTTCAGATAAGAAAATTTCAGTCAAGAACATAGCTGTCCAGTGAACTTCTTTTGGTTACCCAAAAATCAAAAGAAACGCACCCAAGAAAATTCCATTCAAAAGAGACAAATAATATAGGATCATTCATTTGGTTATTCTTGTCAGTTCTTAACCATTAGGGTAACCATATTTCCTAAAGTAAAAATGGGATGGCCTGCGGCTGACCCTCCCTCCCTGAACTCCGCAACTTGACCCCCTCATTGAGCACCACAGTCACCTGGGGCTGACCACCTCCCGCAAGGTCCGCACCCTGACGCACACACCCTTTAAGCTCCACAGACACCTGGGGCTGGGGCTGACCCTTCCACCCTCACCTCTGTGCCCCATGCTGCCTGCAGCTGGGGCTGAGCCCCTGTGCCCCATGCTGCCTGGGGCTGGGGCTGATTTCCTCTACTGAGCCCTGCGCTGCCCGGCGCTAGGGCTGACCCTCTAACCAGCCCCACACTGCCCAGGGATGGGGCTGACCCCCTCCTTCCAAGCCCCACACCGCCTGGAGCTGGGACTGGGGTTGAGTGCCCAAGCTCCATGTTTCCTGTGGCTGGGACTGATCCCTGGGTTTCATGGTGCCTGGGGCTGGGGTGGACCCCCGAACCCTGCTGCCTGGCACCTCACATCACACTCCAGCCCATTCCAACTTTTATGGTAAACTGGGCATTTGTTCGTTTGCTCTTCCCAACTTATTAGTTGGGAAGATCAAATGGGACAAATGTCAGTTTTTGTCAAAAAAGTCGGGATGGGGATGACAGAGCTTAAAAAGGGGAATGTCTCAGCCAGAATGGGATGTATGGTCACCCTATTACCCATTTGTATGGAGTGGTGCTCGCCTTTCAGAGAAGTGGCTAGTCTGGCCTCCCTGTTAACATAGAACTTGAAGCCGTGGACTCTGTGAATCTCATTCCTATGTTTACAAGATAGCTGATGAGTGGTGTCAATATCCTGCTGTAACTGAATGCACCCCTGTACTCACACCTGACATGCTTTAATAGGCAGCAGGTTTAAAACAAACAAAAGGAAGTTTTTTTCACACAACGCACAGTCAACCTGTTGAACTCCTTGCCAGAGCATGTTGTGAAGGCCAAGACTATAACAGGGTTAAAAAAAGAACTAGATAAATTCAGGGAGGATAGGTCCATCAATGGCTATTTGCCAGGATGGGCAGGGATGGTGTCCCTAGCCTCTGTTTGCCAGAAGCTGGGAATGGGTGACAGGGGATAGATCATTTGATGATTACCTGTTCTGTTCATTCCCTCTGGGGCACCTGGCATTGGTCACTGCCGGAAGACAGGATCCTGGGCTAGATGGACCTTTGGTCTGATCCAGTATGGCCGTTCTTATTGTAATAATCTTTGTACAAAATATCCCTTGTGAGGTATCATTTGAAAAGTAAAAACTCACTGGTCAATAATATCATGATGAAATTTGTGTAGCAAGTTATGAATTCCCTCTAAATGATGTTGGTAGCCCATGTTCAAGTCCACATAGCCCCGACTAGGCAGGACTGGTCAAGCAGGCCTTAGACAAAGGAATATATGTTTATCTCAGTTTACATATACATTGTAAACTGTTTACAATATGTATATATGTCATGTATATGACAACGAGAAAGGGAAGACAGGAGACAAAGGAAATCAGCAAACAGGTGAGAAGAAACAGCATACAACCTCTTCCACTACCAGATCCCCTGCCTCCATCCTCACAGCTAGAAGGAACTTTATCTAGGGGTAACCCTGAGGAAAATACATTTCAAGGGGTAACTGAACAATAAAAGCGAGGGGCAAAAATGCCCCAACTGTTCTCTCCCTATCCATCTCTCTCTAGTCGCCGAAGAGACAAAAGAAACTTTCACTGGACTTTGGGAGCAGATCTTGGCCTCAGTGTTTGGTCAGCAATGCTAGAGGTAACGTGGTAAAGAACTTCACCTTGAACCAAGTCTAGTTTGTTAAGTTCAGAAAGCATTTTGTCTTTATTACTCTTATAACTATTTCTGATCTTAATGCCTTATACTTATACTCACTTAAAATCTGTCTCTTTTTCATTAAATAAACTTATTTTATTTAATTAAAATTAATCCAGTGTTGTGGATTGTCTGAATAACTTCATAGCAGGCAGCAGACTGTTTTATATTGATCCCCTTAGTGGGGCAACGGACCTAATATATCTGGACTGTCCAGGAGAGGGCTGGACAGTGCAGAACACATGTTTTGAGGGGAAAATCAGGGACTAGGAGTGCACTGGAGTCATCCTGCAGGTAGTAACCAAGGCTGCTGGAAGCCAGAGTGTGGCTGATGTTTGCTAACTGGCTGCTGGGGTCAGGGTTGCTGGACAAGGGCAGTAGCTGTACACAGACACTAAGGATGTACCTTGTTGGGAACTACAGTAGCAGAGCATTGTGAGATACTCCAGGTAGCAGAGCAGGGGTGACAGCCCTCATTGGTCTGGCTTGTACCCCAGAATGTCATACCTGCCCAAAGGATAGGAAGGAAAAAGCTCCCATTTCAAAAATAAGCTTTGGCTTTAAAAGTAATTCCCACCTCCCGTCCTCAGGTGCCCTGGTGTCAAGAGGCCTTCCTTGGCAGCCTGGTGTACCATGTTCTAAGAGAAGTCAGCAGAATGAAGACGAAAGACTTGTCTGTGCTTTAATCAGATTGTCTCCTGAAATCATGGTCTTTATTCATCTTTTTATAGGAGCAGCTTTTACCGTCTACCCTTGACTAGACTGGTGATAAATCACAATGTGGGCTGTAGTCGGCTCCCGTTGTGTAACACATGGTTAATTCAAGAAGCAGCTGAAGAAATCTTCGTTCTTGAGTCTGGCTTGTGTTCCTCTGTGACCTACCTTATTTGGAAGAAAAAGGGCTTGGGTGAAAGGGGGAAGGTGCACTAAATTAAGACAGATCAGTAACTCTGAGTGGGCTGGAATTTTCAGAGAGGATTTTAGATTCTGAATGTCAGTCATTAGCAGCACCTCAACAAGACAGAATCCAGACAGCAGAAAATGAATATTGAGGAGACTGAAATTGTGTTGAAAAGGTCAGCGGTTCAAACATTCTCAAGTTAAAGTACAGTAGAAAGAGGTAATAAAGAGATGGCTTTTCAAAAGTTTGATTCTATCATGCTATTCATAAAAGATCTCATCTGGGGGTTTCATATTTTTTTTTCTTGCAAGCTTGTTCATCTTTTTTTAACTCAAAGTACTGAATGGGGGGAGCAGATGGATGTGATGCCTGCTGTGCTTGAAGCAGTTCAAAAATACTGCTTGTCCAAAGGAACAAAAATAGCTATGCTAGTTCCTGATAGAAATTTAATATGAGAATCACATTGGTAACAATGATCCTGTGAGATGTGGGTGATAATAATATGTGTTTGTACTGCCCAATGGGGCCGCAGACTAATGCATGAGTATTAGTATTTATTTATATTAGTATTATATTTATATTAGTAGTAACTATTATTAATAAAATGAAAGAGGGGCTCAATCTGCAAACTCTGCAATCGGATCCTGATTTGGAATTTTTGAGTTCAAGAATGTTTGGTCCTAGAGAAAGAATCCATTTGTAAAATTTGCATCTGGATCTACATGCAGATTTGGAACACATCCTCCATATTTCAAGGGTATTTGCATTAAGTATTATGGCCCAGACCCATCTCAAATCCATATTAATAACTGGTATCCGTGCAGATATATATATTTTCAGAGAAACAGCACCATTTACAGTTTCTTCACCAGACAAACACTGCTACCAAAATGTCATAACCAACAACATCTATAAACCCCTCATGCAGCCTGTTACAAGGAAATGCCTTCTACCATGCAGTGACACCTAATGTCAAGGACATTAGCAGATAGCATTCTGTTTGTGACATCTGACTGACATGTTGTCACAAGGAATCTCTGGTTGGCAATATGAATTTGTGGATGAGGTTTATTTTAGGAAGTGGGATGACAATTTTATATTTCTGTCTGGTTTTGTAAAATGAACAGCACTGTGCTTTTTATTTTATTTTTTTAATATCCCACCTAAAATGTCTTTAGTTGTTTTAAGCAAAAGAAAAAAATTTCCCATGATATGCTGTAGACACCAGGAAACTCTTTTAACCTTGCAAATCTTACAGTGCTGTACACTAAAGTATCAGAAACTAAACTAATTAAACTGGAATGCTGCTTTCTCTCTCTCTTATAGAAGAGGGGAAAAGATATAATTACTGGAGAGGGAAAATAGCACTGAACATAACTGAAAATTATGTGCAACCCAGGAGCATTATGAATATGAAATCTTTGTTGTACAAATTATAGACTACATATAGTTCTGGACATCTACCTTTTAGAACAATGAAGACAAATTACAGGGAATTCAGAGAACAATGAAAAATAACTGAGGGACTGGAGAGATTGATTTATGGAGCAAGATTAAAAAAAAACTAAATATTTAAACTGCCCCGAACAGTGCTAAGGAACTATAACTGTCTACAAGTATTTGAAAGCTGTAAACAGCAAGGAGGCAAAGGGGTTGTTTAGAGTGGTTCTAAGGGGTATAATTAAGAATACTAGGATGAAATTGAGCAAAGGGAGATTTATGTTGCCAAAATATCTAACAGTGAGGTCTAACAGATTGTGAAATAGCTTCCCAAGTAAAGTGGTGGAAGCCCCATCTCTTGGATGATTTAAAAACAGGCTGGACATAGTACTTTCAAATATACTGTCAGGAGTATAGAAAAAATAACCCAGTATGTCTTTTCTATCTCCAGTTTATATGATCCCTCAATTTTTTTGATAGTGTGGCCCACCTCCCCTTCCATCTGTGATTATGTGGACCACGTAACCCCCCATTGGCAATTGAATAACATCCCTGTGCAACTAACATGAACAATTAGAATAAGGAAAGAATTTAATGCATTATTAGCATGTGGAAACAAGGAGGAAGAGTCAGCAGTATGTGACAAACCAGCTACCACAGTTCAGAACTACTGCTGAAGCTTATATTTAGTTTCTCCTTATGAATCTTGCAACCATAAAATGACTGCAAAAATTCTGAAGAAGGAAAAATAAAACTACCAACCCATCAATGTTCATTTGAAATGTCTAATGAATTCACTGTGTTTGCTCCCTTTTCAAGTTCTGCTTCTGCATGCATTCTGATAGATGGAGTCACTGGCATGCGTGCTTGCCAAAGCAGCACATTTTAAGTACATATTGCAGAAAGTAACTTTTGTTCCTTTCATTGCCCCCAAGTCCTGGCTTTATTAAGCCTGATCTGGCAGGCTTAATATAACCAGGCACTTTCCACTGATATCAGTATGATGACTTGCAGCAGTAAGGACTGCACCTGGGGTCCTTCAGGAAGGAAGGTGCTCTACGCATGAAGGCAGTAGTAGTCAGTAGTAGTAGTAGTATGTATTGAAAGCAGTGGGAAATGATAGTTTTGTAGCTAAGATACAAAACCAGGAGTCAGGAGACTAGCTTCTATTCCTGGCTCGGCCACAGACTTTCCTTTGTGGCCTTAAAGAACTTGATAAATCTCTCTCTGGGCCTGAGTGCTTTCATCTGTAAAATGGGCATAATAATGTTTATCTACCACAGAGATCTGTTGTGAGGCTCAGTTCATTAGTGCTTTTCCTGAATTTAGACCCAAGTAGTTAGAGTTAGATGGGATAACTGTTATTACATTTCAAAGGTCTTTAAGAGCCTCAGGTGAGAAATGCTATGGAAGTGGAAAGGATTATTTAATGTCTTTGACTGCCTATTAGGCCAGCTGCTATGTGGAGAGATTCCTTTTGGTGTCTATCAAGCCATGAATCACCTTGCTTGTTATTAGTCGTGCAATGTTAGACCTGACAAATCTTGCTGGGAAGCAAATCTTGGTCTTTGGTAGCAGCGGGATGCTCTAGGCAAGTGATGTCCAGGACTATAGCAACAAGAGCTGGCTGAACGTTAGATGGTGTGCATCTGAAAGCAAAAAGAAAAAAGTGAAAAATGTTATTAGCCTTCAGGGCCGTCCCACAAGATTTTGGCACCTGAGGCGAGGAGCTCAAATGATGCCCCATGGTCCCCTTGCTTGGGCCAAAACTTTGAAAGGTCTCAATTCTGCTTTCTTCCTGTTCTACTCCTCTCATGGTACTGCTCTGCTTCCTATCCCAATAAAGGAGAACTAATAACTTAAAATGCCTTGTTCAAAATTTTTAAGTAACGCTTAACTTTCAGGTTTCAGAGTAGCAGCCGTGTTAGTCTGTATTCGCAAAAAGAAAAGGAGTACTTGTGGCACCTTAGAGACTAACCAATTTATTTGAGCATGAGCTTTCGTGAGCTACAGCTCACTTCATCGGATGCATGCCGTGGAAACTGCCTGCATCCGATGAAGTGAGCTGTAGCTCACGAAAGCTCATGCTCAAATAAATTGGTTAGTCTCTAAGGTGCCACAAGTACTCCTTCACTTAACTTTCAAATGCCTGAACAGCAAATGTAACTTTTCTTGTCTTCATAGTAAACACTGGCATTTTATCTGTTTGAATAATCAAAGTGGTGCTTTCCATGCCTTCTTGGTTGCAAAGATTTGAACTGCTTTCTGAAGGTCCACAGTCTGGGCCAGCTCATGCTTTATTGAGACGGCTGAAAGGCCAACCAGCCTCTCCTGTGTCATTGTGGAGCGTAGATGTGTTTTTATTAACTTCAGCTTGGAGAAGCTGCGTTCTCCACTGGCAGCTGTTACAGGAAGTGTTAGAAGTATGCGCAGAGCAACAAAAGCATTTGGAAAGAGGATGGTCATCTGGAATATATGTGCATAAATAAGAACAGCCTTTGTAGTTGATCCTGCTGAAATGTAACTTGAAAGGGCTTTCAGTTCATCACCTAAATCACTCGCATCAATATAGTACATGTTATCATATGTCAACACTGTCTCTAGTGCCCTGCATTGGTGGTGTAGGTCTTCTTCAGGTAAAGTGAGGAGTTTTGGAATATCATACAACATCCCAAATATACTGCTGTGTTCCTTGAGCTGCATGAAACGTTCTTCAGCTGACTGTATTGCACAATCTAGTATCTGGTTAAAGAATTCAACTTTGAATTGTTGTTTGCGGTCTCTTATGGGATTATCCCATGCCTCGTAAACAAAATGTCGTCGTCTTCTTCATGACGCTTGTATTCTTGAATGGGTGGGAAAATAGCTTCAGTGTGAAGTTCCTCTGCCAACTTTTGTGCACTCTTCAGAACATTTTGAAATCCCTCATCTGACCAGCCAGACTGTAGGTATGACTTTGCTTTGTCCAGTTGTTCCATTGCTCCAGATATATCAAGGTCAACGCCTTGGAGTCTCTTGCTTACAACATTTATTTCAAACAGTTTGTCATGCCACAATACTAAGCCACACAGAAATTTGAAGTTATGTATGTTTCTGGTGATTCCATTTCCCTCTGCCGCTGTCCTCCCACAAACAGTTCCTGTCATAGCATTATTCTCCATAATGGCAACTATGGCATCATCTATCTTCCCAATTTGGTGTTTGATAGGCTTTATTGCCTCCACTTGACTTTCCCATCGTGTGGCACTCAGTGGTTTCAGTGTCAGAGAGGATGTTGCTTCAAAATTTGCCATCGATGAGTTGATGCAGAGAAAAATACATAGATGCTTTGAATTACATTAAAAAATTCAGCAGCCTCACTAGAAGCTGATGCTGCATCACTGACCACCAAGTTCAATGAATGAGAACTGCATGGGACAAAAAAAGCTCCAGGGTTTAATTTTCGGATCTGTGTCTGCACTCCTCTGTTCTTTCCTCTCATGTTGGCACCATTATCATAGCCCTGATCTCTCATGTCAGCTATCGTAATTCCCATATCTTCCAGCTTTTTAAGAAGCACATTTGTCATATCAACTCCTCTGGTATCATCAATGTCAATAAATTCTAGAAAATGCTCTCTGACAGTCACCATTGCAGGGACATTTTCACTACGTTCTGTTGTTAAAAAATGCACCATTAAAGTAATTTGTTCCATATGGCTGATGTGAGGTGTGCAGTCCAGAATAACAGAGTAATATCTTGCTGACTTCAGATCTGCCACAATCTTCTGTTTGACTTTTGTTGCCAGTAACTATATGATCTCATTTTGAATTGTTTTTCCAAGGTAGTGGTGTGTGTACATTTCTTGGGTGGTGACTCTTCTTACATGCACCTGGAGTACAGCATCAAACTGAGCCATCAGCTCCACAATTTTAAGGAAGTTTCCATTGTTTGGCACATACAGCTGATCTGAAGTGCCACACAGTGCTAGGTTTTGGGTAGCAAGCATTCTCACAATGGCAATGAGCCTTTTCAGAACATTTTGCCAGTAAAGAGACTCTGATGTAATCTTCTCTTCATGCTGATCATCTATGGTGGCCTTTAATCTTAGTCTCATCTCAAGCTCTTTCTACCTATGGAATGCTCTCTGGTGATTTCCTGCCTTCTCATGGCATGCCATATTTCTAGCCAGAGTTTTCCAGTCCTTTGTTCCTGTAGAACCCAATGTGGCTGGAACATTAGACTGGAAGAGTTTGCAAGAAAAACAGTATGCAGCATTCTGGGTTTTTGAGTACATAAGCCATGGCTTCTCCACTTTGTCACTATTGGGGATTTCACACCAGTAATGTGTTGGATGGAAACTTCTACTTTCATTGTCTTTGGGAAACCCAAAGTTTTTCACTTGCTGTGGCCCATGCAGTACAAGGAAGTTCCTCAGGCTACTGCTCAAGTGGGTCCACAGTCCTGGATCATACAGATTTAAGGAACTAAACTCAGCAGCAGCTGTTTCTAGTGCCTCCACTACACTCTTCTCTGATCTACACTTTTCTTCAGGAATGTGCACAGTTACATCCATTTGAGATGGAGATATGGATGCTGCAGTAGCTGCCAGGTCACCTGCACTCTGACTGGAAGATCAGGCATCTCCTCACCACTCAGATCCTCACTGCGGTTGGAAGGCTCACCGTGAACATTTGTGTCTATGTCTGTCAGGAGAGCTCCTTCCTGCTAAGATAGAAAAGCTTCCTTTGCTGCTTCTTTCTTTTTCTGAATGCTGCCCCAGAGGGGCGTTTTCTTCTTTCACTCATGACTGCCGTTCTGTGCCAGCTATAGTGGCTCTCAGCATTCAGTGGAAGGGGACAAATCAGCAGGCTGGTAGCAGGGCCTGAGTGAGGGAAGATACCAGCGTCTTAGGGGCCTAACTGGCTCCTACTACTTCAGTTGACTGCCTGGTCTCCTCAGTGGGCTTCAGGGAAGCAGCAGGAAACAGGAAGTTCCCTGAGAGGCTGGTGTTAATCAGTCCAGGCTCCTGGGGGTGCTAGAGAGGTACATAAGAGGCTCCTCCTCCTCTCTCTCCCTGCAGCTCCTGCTGCTTTCTGTTATTCCTTCTCACCTTTTCTCCTGCCTGCCTGTTATGTCTCTTGTGCCCTCCTTCCTCCAGTACAGCACTCCACCATCTCTGTGCATCTAGAACAGAGAGAATACAGATGCACCAGCAGCAGACACAATTTTCTACACTCTGGGTCCTAGTGGCACTCGCCACACACAGTCTGGCACCTGAAGCAGCTGCCTCAGTTCGCCTCATGGTAAGGCCAGCCCTGTTAGCCCTACAGCCTTAAAACAATCTTTGCAAAGGAATAACAGTTATCTCCTCTGACACTAACTACTTGGATCAGGCTGTCCTGATTTTAAAAAAGAGAACAGTCAAGTAAACCAAGGGCAGCCATTCTGAAAAGTAGGCAATATCGTTACAAAACTGAAACCCAGAAAATTATGCATTGTGTTGAAAAACAGAAATACAGAACAAGGCATCAGGCTTCAATATACAAAATTACCAACCTTCTACAAGCCAAAAATGGTACTGACTGCTCAGGCAATCTCTACAAGTGATCAATACTTGGACTCTGTTTAATAAATATTCCATAACATTGGAAATACATGTCTAAGCTGTAATGTGCTGCTAGCCACTTGAAAAATTAGCAATGGGAAATGTAGATCTGTCAAAGAGCAAATTAGGGAGGTTCTTGCAATTATGTGAGTTTATTTTTTTTTAAAAGTAATGTCAGGAAAGGCTGACTGGGAATTATATGTGGGAAGAAAGTCAGACAAGAGGAGATGTCCAAGAAAGGTTCTGATGATGGATTAATGTTATTTTGCTACCTTCATTCCATCATTACTACCATCAGCATATGACAGATTGATGGCTGCTGAAGTCCAAGTGTCTTAGAGAGCTTCTTTCTTCTCTAATATTTCCAACTGGCGGACTGCATTGCTCAGTGAACCACAAAGGGTTTTTCTGGTTGAGATAGCATGTAAGCATCGTCTTGGAGGCTGTGCTGGGGAGAACACACGCTACATGTATTTAAAAGGTTAATAAGAGACCTTCTAAATCAAATACCCTCACACACCAGCCTGCTTCAAGCTCTAGGAAACATAGAGGCTGCTTTTATGTTTTGTTAAACTCACTTTGCAGCCCTGAGATGCAGGTAGATTGCTGGGGCAAAGAGAAGGAGCACAGTGGTTGGGGACTGTAGACAGCTGGCACAAGGTAGAGAAGCACCCAAGCTGTTTTAAACTAGGCCAGAGCCATGGCTGGGGCAAAGAGCCAGGAACCTGTGACCAGATCTCTGGGATTCTCCTTCCTGCTATCACCCTACTATGCTGCACTGTGCTGAGATTGCTTTGAGGAACGGTTCTGTGTATTAGGTCTTGCCTGCATGAACAGCATAGTTTGCAGCAATGTGGGGGTGGCAATCGACTGTTCCTGTTTCAAAGAGGGGTAAATGAAAGTGCATTACAGAACTTCTAGTGTGTGGTACAGGGTCCATGTGGACATTTAGTGCTCAGCAGGCTAATGCATGGTAGATTTATGCTCCAGCTTGCCGTATTTATCTAGACCAACCCTTAGCCTTTAATGTGTCTTATGGTGCAATAAACACCCTGGTTTTAAGAAAATCTCTCCATCTCAGGCCTTCTATATCCCACTACTTCTGTGGTGGGCAGGGTCATTCTGATACCCAACCGGGGACTGTACTGCAAAGGGAGTATATTTAAAAGGCAAAGGTGATTTACCAAGCCCTTGTCTAAGGGAACTCGCCCATCGGTCTCAGAATGCTCCATCTGAGGAGCCAAAAGCAAGAGCAGCCCTGATACTGTGGTTATGTGGGGCACATAAGAAGTATGTAGACTGAAGACCCGGCAGCCCTTCTGCCCTGCTAAAGGTCAGTCCTTGATTGCTTCAGGATCTTGTCTCTGGCAAGGACCCAGGTGCATCTGAGGTGATCAGGTTCAGCTAATCATCTGTCCTGAAATGTTCCTGAGGTCACCACAGACAGACCCACTCAGAAAGGCGCTTGCAGAGTGTTTTTGTAAGGACTCCTCGTGAGACCTCAGTTTCCCTCCAGATCTGCTGTTTGTGACTACCTAACACAGGGCTGCCTCTCCTTGACTTTCCTCCAGGACTCTTCACTCTTTCCCCTCAGGTAAGAGTCCTTGGTTTTTGATTAGTTCAAAAAGTGACCATTCCAATTCTTCAGAGCAGAGCGGGTGCTAGGCATAAGAAGGAGATATTTGGGAGATATTGTTTCAAGCTTCAAAATATTGTGTCTTCGTAACTTTCTAGTTCTTTACAGTAGAAACTCCATATCGATATTTAGCTATTCCTTATCCTCAAGATACTATTTTCTGCACCAGGAAGACACTTCCGGTAACACCACAAAACTTTCTTTCCACGGTACTGAATGTGACGAAGCCAATAGAATACCTCTACCTTCCTTGCACATGACTGAGAGGAAAAAATTAGGTCATTCCTTTGAAACATTGAAGGTAAATTAATGCAAACTTTAAAAAAAACCTTAAATCAAACAAACATAAAAATGTGTACTTGCATTTTGACAGATTGTTATGTTGTGATTTATTGAAAACAGAAGAAGTTGAACCAGTGTACCTTGAAGGATCATATCACAGCAGTCATTAGATCATCTTGTCTGCTTCAGCTACTTAATCAAGCATGAGTCCATGAAACCACCCGGGTGGTTAAGAAACGTAAGTGACGATGTGAAGATTAAAGGAGCATATCAACACTAAAACAGTTGGACAGTGATGCATCCTGATACTTTTCAAATGTGACCCTCAACGACCACAGCTGCAGAACCCGTCATGTTGCCTTAGTGACAAGTATCTACTTAATGTAATTTTTCACTTTTGAAGATAGGCTGCAGTGACAGGCAGTGGCTGCTTATTGTGGCACTTCTGCTGCACATTGTTACACTTACATGTCTTGCTGCATATTTGTGCTGTCCCAACTGACAGGTGCATATCTTAATAAGCTCTACCAGGGGTAGAAATTAACAGACAAGAGAGCCCGAAGCAGTGGAAGCATCTGGTAGAAAGAAAAAATGTCCTGTATTCCATATGCTGTCAAGTGTAATTAGAGTTGCCAGTTGTCATTGCTGCCAGAACTTAGCTAAATAAGTTACTCGGACGTTATCTAGCTGACAAAAGTCATAGCCAGTCTATAAACTCAAAAGGTAAGATAATAACAAAATGTTAATAGTTAGTCTAATTATTTACTACCTCACAAGCTAATGGGTGAATAGCTAAGAAGTTTAGTGAGTTGCAAAACAGTTTTAATAAGTGTGCTTTTAAAAACATTTACTGTCAGCAATAGATATGTTAGTGGTAAGAGGATGTGTTCTTTGGCCCAGAGAAGAAGTATACAATATGATGTCATATGTTTCATTTCATTTCTCTTAGAATGTAATACACAGCCCCAGAATTTACTGCAGATCTGTCATAAAGGGAAGGTAACAACCTTCCTGTATACAGTACTATAAAATCCCTCCTGGCCAGAGGCACAATATCCTTTTACCTGTAAAGGGTTAAGAAGCTCAGGTAACCTGGCTGGCATCTGACTAAAAGGACCAATAAGGGGACAAGATATTTTCAAATCTGGGGTGGGGGTGGAAAGGTTTTGGTCTGTCTGTTCTGTGTGCTTGGGGACACAGATCAAGGAAGCAAGCAATCCAACTCCATTAGAATTAGTAAGTACTAGCAAGGGAATGCGTTAAGCTTATTTTTGTTTTGGCTTGTGATTTTCTCTGTGCTGAGAGGAAGGTGTATTCCTGGTTTTCTTTTTGTAACTTTAAAGTTTGGCCCAGAGGGAAATCCTCTGTGTTTTTTTTAATCTGATTGCCCTGTAAGATTATCTTCCATTCTAATTTTACAGAGGTGCTACTTTTACCTTTTTTCTTTATAATAAAGTTCTGTTTCTTTTAGAATCTGATTGGGGTTTTTTTTAGTGTCGTGAAAAAACCCAAGGTTGGTCTGTGCTCATCTTGTTTGTTCTCAAGCCTCCCCAAGGAAGGCGGTGCGGGGGCTTGAGGGGAGTAGGAACTCCAAGTGGTCCTTTCCCTGAGTTTGTATAAATCACTTGGTGGTGGCAGCGTTACCTAACCCAAGGTACAAGGGAGAATTTGTGCCTTGGGGAGTTTTTAACCTAAGCTGGTAGAAATAAGCTTAGGGGGTCTTTCATGAGGGTCCCCATGTCTGTACCCCAGAGTTCAGAGTGGGGAGGGACCCCTGACATCCCCCTTTACCACAGAACTGTGCTTCAGGCACTAAAGCTTTCATTTCAAACCATGTTATGATTGGTTATGAAGAAAGCCCTCCATATGTGAACCAAGCACAAAACCAGTGCAGTTCTATGCAATGCAGTCTTTCAGACTCTGCAGACAGTCCCATACAAGAGCTCTGACAGGGGAGAGCTGCCCACACAGCTTCATGGGATGCTGAACCCTCATGATGACAATATAAGAGTCAATACTGTTACTGCTGATCAGCTTGACAGTCGCACCAAGTTTTCTGGAACCGGAGGCGTGACGGAATGCTGCATGCTGGGGCACTCTCATGGTGGAGAGCTGGCTGGAACGACTTCATGTCACTCAAAAGGAATATTTGTTGGAACAGTGATGTTTGCTAGATACACCTTGCTTGACAAAGCTGGTTAGAGTCAGTAGTTTCACTCTGTAATGGAATCACAGGAACCAACACTTCTTAAATGGTGCAAAAGAGGCTCACTCTGTAATATGGTGACACAGAGCTAATAGAATGATTATGTTACCGCACAATGTTTCTCTCAATAAAAAGATTATAAACTATGTTGTAATGAGTATTGTTTTGTTTCTGAAATTTACACGGTAATGATTTGTAAACTTGTTAAAACTTTCTAAACAAATAAATAGTGAGAAGAAAAAGAAAGAGAAAGAAAGAAAGATAGTTAGTAGTGTGTGTGCTGAGCCCCTGTTCTGAGCACAAGGGCATTCAGCACATATTGTTGCAGTAAAAAGGAATTTGGTTTTTGTTTTATTTTTCACCTTTAACACAATCATCACTTTGTCTTATGACCTGTCCTTTTGAAACATGGATGAATTTTTAGAATAATTCATGAGCAGAGATCTCACACAAAAGTTGAGCGGGGTGGAAGCAGGCACAGCTCCTCTTGAGGTCAATGGGCATTGCACCTGATTCTGATAGGGTCGAATTAGGCCCTCCATCCATCCTGTTGCACTGGGCTTGTTCTTGTCAGTAGTTTTTCCATCATTCCTAATTGGCTGTTAATGAGCTGTCAGCAACGGCTGCTCATTAGGTGGCAGCAGATATTGAAAGTTTGCTGTGACTAGACTTGAAGTTTATCTGAAATATTACAGAATAAATGTCAAGCTGATAACTGTCATTACCCTTTTGTCCTGATGTACAGTACACATATAATGTGATCTACCCTACAGATGAGGTGACTTTAAGTGCCTTTAAAAATATTTAACAAGGTGAACAGAGGATTTATAAGTTCATATAAAGGCTGATGTAAAGCTCTGCTTTGATATTACATTACAGTACAGTTTAGTATAGTCCTGCATTGACAAGATGATATCAAATATCTCTTGTGGCCACTTATTATTTAATAACAAGAAATTGGCCAAATGATAGTGGATCAGTTGAGAGGCAACAAAATGTGTATTTCTTAAAAAGGATTAGAGAGAGAGAGAGAATTCATATTTGGATACTCCACCCTTCATCCGTTCCTTGTCTTCTTAGACTGTGAGTTCTTCAGAGTATGGGCCAAGTCTCCCTAAGGTTTTGTACAATGGGAGCCTGCTCCTAGTTGGTGCCTTTGAGGCTACTGTAATATATTAATGAACAATTAATAATTACCAAGCACCATAACTGTCAAAGGGAAGATGTGGAATCAGGATTAAAAGCCAGGAAGGGGATGGGCCCCAACAGGTTCACTCTCAAGAAAGAAGTTTAATGTCAAACATGCAATAAGGCAAGACAGCAATCATTTACCAAGGACCATTTCTGCATGACACAGGAATAATGTGACTGTTTTCAGATGACAAGAAAAAATCCTATTGGATGAGACCCCAAAGTGAGGTGCTGAACCTCTTGTGGTCATTAAAGGTTCCATGTCACTTTCGTTGTGGACATGCAGGAAGAAAACAAGATATGAGGAACAGGACTTAATTAGCCCTCATCTTTAACTTAATTCAGTTGGGAGGGCTCCATCTGGAGGGATAGGGTTTATATACCCTTCCTCAGAGGCCCGGGGCCATTAGCTTACCTGAGCACCTTCAGCCAGCCCACCAGCTCAGTTGATGCCTCTCCCCTTCACCCAACCACCCTCCCTCTGCCCACCCAAGGGCAGTGGGGAACCCTTAAAGGAGCCACAACCCACCTCTTCCTGCTGATCAGAAAAAGAGCAACCCCTCCTCCACCAACACACACGCCTATACTTTTGAGGTAGCAGGGAATCCATTTTTTAAGAGTAAGGATGTTGGGCGGGTGACCTCACAAGATTTCAGGTCAGATAATAATGTTCTGACCTGCCTACATTTTCCCTGTGTGTTCAGTTGGCTATTAGCATTCACTTTCTATCCTAACCTGATGTTTAGTGTTGCTGGAGAGGCAGAGGAAAGGGTTTGTGGAAATACTGATGTATGCTCAACGGTTGCGTGAGACGGTAATAAATAAAGTAGGGATAAAAGAGGCTTATGGGGATAAGCAAGGAGATTCATGGTATGATGTTTGAGGACATGATTGGCACAGAGATCAAGGCAGGAACATGATGGAAAAGAACCCAGATAAAAAATATTAAAGAAGCATAAAAATGAATAAAGAAGGGTAAAGTAGCAAATACAATGCAACTAGCAAAAAGAAAGTGAAGAGAAACACTAGCTTCTTTAAATACACTCTAGCTGGCCCAGTGCCTGCACATAGGAGTCTTGGGCTCTGAAACAACTTCAGCATTTTTGCTAGGGCTTGGAAAGTCTTTAGAGAGCGCAAGAGGAAAGACACAGTGATTAGCACTTTTCACCAACCGCCAACTACTGGATACCAGTGCCAGGTTGTGGACATTTCTTACCTTCCCAGTTACAGAGTAAAGTGAAGCCATCACAGCATAACATGGTAGCTACTATTTAAGGACATGATTTAAAAAATAATTATATGGGGAAATTTTTAGAATGGCTAAAGAGCTGGGGTGACAGGCTTTGGTTTTACAATGCAACTGGCAAAAATGTAGCAGTATCTAGTCACTCCTCTGGTAAAATGGTGGTTCCCTCAGCAGTTATCCCTTGCCGTGGTCAGTAGGAGTGGGATTCGCAGTACACTCAGACGTGAGCCTCAGGAACAGTTTAAAATAGTTATTTTAGCACATGCATAAAGGCAGTAGGGCAAGAGCTGAAAGTTAATGAGAGCTGAATGATACTGTTGCAGGCTGAAGAGGGGACAGGGGGGTCAGTGCGTAGAATATGGGCCTGGAAACTGGGAGGTCTGAGTTGTAAGTGGCTGTGGGGTTTGTTACAATATTTAAAGTCTTTATTATCATTTCACAGGATTCCACCCAAGAGATCATAGACTGCAGCAGAGAGAGAAAAAATTCAATGTTTCAATATGAATATGTTTTAAAACTTGCCAAAGACACGCAAGGTACCTGATGTTTGTAAGAAGACACGCTCCTCTTAAGGAACCTCTGTGTTCATACTGTTTTGAGTTGAAGCTGTCTGGGGTTAAACATTTGGAATGGGATAGTATTCTTATTTGTAAAGGGTATTTTTTAAATGTTGCACCCACACATTTTGGGTGCACAAACATAGATTTAGTTAGACATCTAACTGCCTTTGTGCTTTAATTTTAGGATATTATGTTCATTCATCTTTAACAAACGCTGCATGAAGTTTAATAACTTACACTGGTTCATCACCCCAAGTGATCTGTTTGGTCTAGCTTTCTTTTTTTATGAGGATAAAGCAATAAATCTGGCAAAATAGCCATTTCCAGAACAAAAGCACAATGTGTGTAAAAATCTCACAATCTAATAAGCTTGGACTTAACATTTCTTGCAAAGAAAACCCATCTTTTTTCTAAAAAAGTGTTTCTGAAAAGTAATTGAAGCGCTTAAAAAAAAAAAAAAAGACAGCAAGCACTTGTGCAGTTGTGAAGATGAAGAAAGGCAGCTTGGGGAAAGTATCCACTCAATCCCTCTGGATTTTTTTTCTTCTGCAAGCGTACATGGTAACAAGCTAATGTAGGATTTTGACTGACCGCACCAAAGCTCTTGGCATTCAGTGGCAAGATGGAATGAACTGATTAAACTGTCTAAAAAGTGGAGCAGCTGTGTGAAAGCTTATTCAGAGAGACTATAGCACCAAGGCTAATTGGCAGTTAAATTTATGTTGCTGTGTTGAATGAAAGTTTAAGAACTGAAATTTCCCAGCAGGTATTTCCCCCTGTTGGCCTTTTAATTAAAACTCTGGTCTGCACTGACTTGGATATAGAAAATAAAGGTAAGACCTGTTATTGAAGGGTGCTGTGGAGGACATTGGTTATTTTTGTTTCACAACAGCTGGGCTTCCACTTACATTGTGTAGCCATGGGAGATAATTTCTGGGAGAAATGAGGAAAGAACAGGGCTAGAAGGCAGGAAACCTCATACCTGGCCTTGGCAAAGAATTCCTTTCGGTCCTTGACCAAGTCACATAGGCCAATTTCTTTTATCAGTTTTGGGTAGCTAATGTTAGGTATCTAAATCCACATTAGACAATTACACTGAGTGGCCTCGTTTTCCAGCTGTGGATTTCACAGCTGCCACTGAAATCAAGTTTGAAAGAATTAGCCTTAATTTCACAAGGAAATTTGGGCTTTAATAAAGAAGTCCCATGCACTCTAAGCACAACATAAGCCCCAAACATGGGTCTTTGAATTCTGATCTGCACCTTCTGAAACATGTCCTCCTTGCTCCTCCTCAGTCGCTTCCTTAGCTGGCAGAGGCACTCTGCCATTGTGTAGGGAGTTCCCCAGAAGGCCACATCTGCAGAAGTACAAGAAACAATAAGCAGAAGCATGATTGTTAGTGCACTCACAGCATCGAATTATAATAGTAAAATACACCTCTTTATCATTGTTCCTTGGCAAGCACACAGCTCAGCAAGTGCCCTAAACATGGTAAATTCGGCCCGGCGGAGGAGGTGGATTCAATAGGGGGCAAAGGGTCTTGATGTTTTTTAAGGGGATCACTGCAAGTGACTAGGGACAATATTGTAAATTCTGCCACCATTTTCACAGGCCGGGGGGGGGGGTCATCAAAACCAATATCTCACTCCTGAGGGTAAGCAAGGATGCAAATGTGCATCTCCTGCATGTGTGTCACTTCAGACTGGGTACTTATGCTGCTCACCTGTGTGTTGCTTTGGTCCCAGCACAAGTGATTGCCGATTGGTGGAGGAAAGTTTCCTGCAATGGGGGAAGGAACAAAGCAGCTCTGCCTTGGAACCTTAGGCAGAGGATTTGGCAAGTATTTCCATGAAAGTTTTCTAGCAATCTCTCTAGATGATTTCCATGAAATCTCAGTGTGTATTAACACTATATGTGTGTACAGTGAGACCCTGATCTGTCTTGGGGCCCCTAAGCACTACTAGAATACAAACAATAATAATATGTTCAAAAATCATGACTCAGGACCCAAAAATCATAAGATTAAAACTTATGAGATTTTAAAATAATAATAAATTTGGGCTGCTTTTTATTTGATGTCTGGTTTTGGGACCTTTGAGGGTCACTCAGGTCACATTTTCAAGCTTTGCTCCACAGCCATGAGGACTAAAAATAACTTACACTTGTCTAAAGTGAAAGCTGAGATTCTCACCTAATCACATAAATAAAATACCACCTATGGCGAGAGTTGGCAACAGTACTGCAGCAACTGCCCCCTCCCAGCTCTTCACCTGATTGAGACTTCATGGCTTCTGATGACATATCCATGTTACACAGGAGTGGTGCTCAAGGCTAGGAAGGCAAAGGTTAGTCTCTATCATGGTCCACTGCCTCTGAAGTCAGACTGGGAATTAAGACAGCGCTCTGCTTGTTGGAGTTGTGTGTGTGTGTGCGCACACATGTGACTATGCAGCTACATAGGCTTAAGAATGACCCTTTTTTTCCTTTATAATTTTTCCCCAGGTCTACCTTTATTTAAATGTAGGGTTTGGGGCGTTGTGAATAGCATGGTATGATGCATTTAATTCCACTTCTGTCTTGTAATATACATCCTGTACATTATTTACCCCTTACCTATCACAAATTATTCAGTAAAGCATCATTTGGGTGTCAAAAAGCTTCCACTAAGTATGAACTATATAGTTATTATTATTATTTATTATTTTCTGTTTTTATGAGTTGAACTTTTATATTTTCTCTCAGTGGATTGTGCAGTCAGTACAACTTCTGATTTATGTGGTAAGAAACAAACACAAGCTAATAGCAAAGGTGCACATTGTTGATAGGGTGTTGTGCCTTCAGTGCTGTGTGTACTACAGTTCTTGTTTTTCTTGGTCACAAGAGATGACAATATTAAGGAAATTACTTTTGCTGCACTGTAGTTGTGTCTATGTGCAGAGTTGCTGCTGGCATTCTTAGCACCCTCCCATCTATGCTGGCTCAGAGAAGGCCTAGATGTAGGGTGACCAGATAGCAATTGGGACAGGGTGTGGCGGGGGGGCAGGGGGTGTGGGGGTGATGGTGGTGGTAATTGGCGCTTACATAAGAAAAAGCCCCACATATCAGGACTATCCCTATAAAATTGGGACATCTGGTCACCCTACCTAGAAGACACAGTGGTACAAATGCTGCTGGCTAATCTGCATACACAGAACTTGTGGTGTATGTGTGTGGTGGTGGGGAGTTAGGGGACATATTCCCCATCTCCAACTTTTTTACTACTTCATTGATGTCTCTCTCAATGGAGCTGTACTTCCAAAAATACCAGGCCACTTAATTTGGGTGATGACTAGGGACTTAAGTGCATAACTTTAGGCACCCAAGTTTGAAAACATTGATTTCCCTCTCAGTGCAGTTGCTGGTCTCCTGCTTTTTATCTCCCCTTCCTCCAAAATTAATAATGATATGGGGGTGCTTGCTCTCTATATTCATAAGTATCAGGAAAATGAATTTGTATATGTATAGATAGATACATCTGCATGGGATCTACATTTGATTTTATGGCTGTCCCTACCATCCCACCCTACCCCTTTGTATGTCACTTGTTTTCTTAGAGGCAAATGTCTTCTAAGCATAGACTTGCTAAGTGTTTATACAAATCCTAGTCCAAAGGATCCCTGATTCTGATTAGGGTTGTGCCACTGGTATTATCACAGTGTCAGTATTACATAAGACTACTAGCCCTACTTCAGTTTCAACCTTGCAACAGAAAATTGCAAACACAATAAGTGTTGCACCAGACCAAGCCCACAAGGAGGGAGACCAGGATTTTGAAAACATAGCTCACAATAGCTATAAAAATTGCCATGCTGGTGAAGGGTCATCCTTATGCATGAGCACATTCAACGAGGCAAAACCAAGGCTAAATTCGTCTTCCATACTAATTCTGAGCTCAGGTTGTTAGTACGCACATAAACTTGTTAGGGGTCTGTACAGTTAATTCATTTCTCATAAACAGTGAATGGGTAGTGGAACACTGGATAGCTATTGGACCATGAAATTCTTTAACTCTGAAATTGTGCCAGTGGGCTGGGGAGGTGCGGAAGAGCTAGGGAAGGAGTCCCTAATAGAAAGGCCATTCTTGGACTCATGAAGTCATGCAGAATTTTAAACACCAGGTGCTTGTTACACCTGTGAGTAATTGCTGTGCTGTTGAAAAACCAGATTGTTCTCTAGGGATGCAAGTGTTCTTTACTCTGTACCTGGGGAAAATAAATGGCTTCTTTCTCTAAAAAACCAAAAATGTCATTTAGAGCTCAGCAATCAGTCTTAAAAGGTGGTACTTGTCTGACACAGCTATAGCTTCGGGAATGCATCCAATGAAGTGAGCTGTAGCTCACGAAAGCTTATGATCATTATTATGATCATAACTGATGATTATGTTAGTCTCTAGGGTGCCACAAGTCCTCCTTTTCTTTTTGCGGAAACAGACTAACACAGCTGCTACTCTGAAACCAGTTACAGAAGTGGCATTCTCCTCAGGAAGGAGTTTGCATTGTTATTATCATAATTCCTGCAGGTCTGGCTGGCTGGCAGAATGCAGAGCAGCTTTAATCACACTTTTAAACAAAAGTGGCAGAAATTTATGCTAGGAACAACAGTGGTGTCAGCTGTGTTGGATGCTGTTACAAACTAACAATCAGCTGTCAGATATGCAGACAAAATAAAAAGAAGCAGGCCCCTCTTCAAATGGTGAGGTAATGTTATAAAAATATAAAGAACACAATTAAATTTAAACAAACATTTGCACTTATAAACGGCTGCCACAGAGGCCTCCTGGGGCTTTGATAAACACGTTCAGATTGTCAAGTGTGACTGCAGGAAGATTAGATAGAAAGGTATTTTAATGATAGGGGACTGGAGAGAAAGGTACCATCTCCTGCAGGCATACTCCCCAGTTCTCTAATATATAAATTATGTCCCTTGGTTGCTCGCTGCTACCTCTCTACCTCGTACTTGTGCTGATGATAATCAAGGATGCTCACTACTGTAGAAGGGATAAAACCAGACAGAATCAGTGAGCAGTCCTCTAACATTTTGCTCTAATGAGTCAGGTCCTTAAAATAACAGACCTCTGTGTAATTATGCAACAGCAGCTGATATTGAACAGCCTTCTCCAGTATCACAAGCTGGTGGCAATGCCGATTGTAGCTTGTTCGCATTTTCTTACTGTTCCTGCTCTCTCTCCATTGTCCTGATTCTGCTGGACTGAGACCCGTGGTAGCAGAGTTTCTTGTCAAACACTGACAGGAACAACTGTCTCCTGAAGGGCAAGTTTCACATGGCAAAGTAGTTCAAGAGTTCACAGGGAAATTGATTGCAATTCCAATATAATATTTCTTCTTACGTAAATAAGAATATGTATCAATAGCAGGTTGGACTTGAAGTCTCTTTTCCTAAGTAAACAAGCAGAGTGGCTTATACTGGATAAGCAATAGCCATGTAATTTAAAACCCACAGCAACTTTTGGAGGCCAGAAAACGAATGGCAAATGAAGAAAGAATTTTCGAAGCACTGAAAGCATGCTGCCGGTGGGATGGAATTTAATACCTCGGTGTTTCTTACAGGCATTTGGAGGACTCCTTGAATCATCCACACAGGTTGTATTTTCAAAGTTTATGAATTGTCACAAACCCTTTCCCCTCATGGTTTGTTTTTTTCCATCTTGGTGTCCACGTCTACTCCATGCTGATTAGGCCTCAGCTGGAGCACCGTGTCCAGTTCTGGGTGTCACGTTTCAGGAAAGATGTGGACAAATTGGACAAAGTCCAGAGAAGAACAACAAAAATGATGAAAGGTCTAGAAAACATGACCTATGAGGGAAGATTGAAAACATTGGGTTTGTTTAGTCTGGCGAAGACAAGACTGAGAGGGGACATGATAACAGTTTTCAAGTACATAAAAGGTTGTTACAAGGAGGAGGGAGAAAAATTGTTGTTCTTAACCTCTGAGGATAGGACAAGAAACTATGGGTTTAATTTGCAGCTAAGGCGGTTTAGGTTGGACATTAGAAAAAACTTCCTAACTGTCAGGGTGGTTAACCACTAGAATAAATTGTCCAGGGAGGTTGTGGAATCTCCATCATTGGAGATTTTTAAGAGTAGGTTAGACAAACACCTGTCAGGGATGGTCTAGATCAGTGGTCCCCAATGTGGTGCCCGCAGGCGCCATGGCATCCGCCGGGGCATTTATGTGCGCCCACCATCAGGGCCGGCACCAAGGAATGGAGAGGAGAGGAGCATATCCACCAGAGAAGCTGTGGCTGAAATGGTGCCAAGGCATCACTGCCTGCCACGCTCTTCTGAAGGCATGAATGTGCTCTTGGCCACAGAAAGGTTAGGGACCACTAGTCTACATAACACTTAGTCCTGCCATGAGTGCAGGGGACTGGACTAAATGACCTCTTGAGGTCTCTTCTAGTTCTACGGTTCCATACCATCAGATCTCCCCTGAAATAGTGGGCCCATAGTCTCACCTCTCAACCTAAGACCAATAAAGAGGCTATTACTTCATTGCAGATGTACTCCTTTATTGGCAAATCCTGCCCTGTGCCAAGGCCAGGTATAGAGGAGTGAGGCAAGGGAACAATCCTGGAGCTGGAGAGAAGAAATCCTCGCCCCAAGGCTCCACAGAGCAGAAAGAGAACTGTCTACAACTGAACTCTTAGGGCTTCACTGGCTTCCACACTGCTTGCTCCATCCAACCAAGATGGGAAATGTCTGGTAGATCTGCACAGTCATGGGTCCAGTGGTCCTACCCATACTTCACCTCACCCCCATTCCCAGTTCAGCAGTGCAGGAGAAGTCTCAAGTTGAGTTCAACAGGCAGACTCCCAGAATCCTCTTACCCCTTTCCTGAATCCTCCCTCACTCTCCCACCCTCATGCAGCAGCACCATAGGGTATGTCTGGGAGCACCATAGGGTATGTCTGTTTTATCTGGGAGTGAGCATAATGCCTGCATAGACACACTCACACTCGCTGATAAAACAACTAGCGGGGCTCAAGCTAGCATGCTAAATATAGCAGCTTTGGCAGAGACTCAGGCTAGCCACCTGATCTCAAACCCAGGTAGGCCTGAGAGCCTGATCTGCCGCCTCGACTACAACATCCACACTGCTATTTTTAGCACACTAGCTGGAGCCTTGCTAGTGCCTGGCTCTTTACCTGGGCTGGGAAGCTCGCTCCCAGCTGCATTGCAGCCATTCCTCCAATACATCCTCCATAGCAGTGGTGTGGGCCTGGATTTGGAGCAGGGAGTTCCTTTGTCCTGTGTTTGTACATCGCATAGCACCATGGGGATATCATAATAGTATCCAACCAAAATAACATTGAGAACAAGTTGTAGGGAGATAATCGGATCAATTTCAAAGATGACCACACTTTTCACTGCTTCTGTATATTTTTTTTAAATAGTAAAATTACTACACAGAAAGCAGCCAGTGAAGTGGGCTGGCTCTCTGCTTCCACACGTGTTACTCGAGAGAGTGCAATATGTGGAAGCTGGCAAATATTGTCATTTCAACTAGAAAGAATCAATGCAGCAGAATAAAACTCCTTAGAAAATCATTTGTACCTCACTGCTGATAAAACAACTAAAGCTGTCGTAGTTCATGTCCCTCTGAGCTGGCAAGTCTGTACTTTTTCTGTCTCAGACCTGTTAACTCCTTGTAGTGGCCTGCAGTCATCCCTCCCCGTCAAGCTCAGAGGGAGGCCACTCTGCCTCACTCCATCACACAGCAGATAGTCAATTATTAGGCTAGGGCTTTGGCTCTCTGCGTGGGGCTGAGCACCACTCAATGTATAGCCTGAGCCTTCTAGTGGGACAGGGTACTACAGAACTCAGTAGCAAGGCTGGAGTCTTGCAGCTGGCTAAAGACATCTGCTTCCTTCACCGGTTCACTCCCAACTGAGCTGAAGGGCCCGTGTCTTATACTTCCTGTCCCATACCTCTGCTTCCAGTGCGTATGTGTGGGATGAGGGGGTGCTGGCTTGGCTCCATCCACCAGGGGAAGTGTAGTTCAGAGGCCACTCTGCCTTACCTCGCTCCTCAACTGAACCCTAGCGTTAGGAGTTCAGAAATACATGCCCCTCATCTTTTGATCTTGGTTAAGTACCAATGCCATAATTCCATGCTTCCTAGCTCTTTCACACGTGCATCTTTCATGCATCTTTTTTCCCTCAGCATTTAAAGACTTCATCCTTTATTTCTTCCTATTGGTGATACTATTAAGTACACACACTTAATTGAGTTACAAGCAAATACATAGAATAATGTCAGGGAGTTTATCTTTGTCAATCCTAGATAGGTAATTAAATAGTATCCTTCACACTCTCTTCTGAGCAACCGGGACCCTTTAAACAGATATGCTGTTTTAACATAATGTCAATACATTTTCTTGTCCTTTCCTCTGTTGAGATGAGATTGTGTATTCCCTAGAAAATGGAGCTATGCCTAGCCCAAGACAGTGCCTGGAGATTAAAGTAACACTTCCATCAGATTTAATAACTGGGGGGTCACAGAACATCAAGAGAGAAGTGAAAAATTAGTTCTCAGGTAAAATTAACAGAAAACTATTCTATGTGTAATATAATAGCTACAAATGACTGTTACACAAAACAAATCTGGTGAAAAGAAGTTTGAAAAAGCACTTGGGTAGGATGTATATTGGCCAAAACAGATTGGGCCAAATTCTTAGCTGGTGTAAATGAGTGTCACTTGATTAAATCAACAGAGATATGCTGATTTACATCTGCTGAGTATGTGGCCCTTAACACTCAATTGTTTTTGTCCATGGTATCTGTAAAAGAAGAGAAAACCAGGTTGGTTTCAGTACCACCAACATTTAAGTGGACTGAAGAGGCTGTGTTAAGATTTGCTTGGATTTCAAACTTTTATGTAAGATTGTTAAAGTAGAGTGGTCATGTGCCAAAGGCTTCAAAGCACAGTCAGTTTGGATTTTATAATCAGCATGCTACTGGCCAAACCTTCAAGGCAAATCTGAGTAAACTCAGAGAAGCCTTGCCTTTGACTGGCAGCTTTTTTCTGTTGCATATCTTTATTCTAGTGCTTCCTCCAGGGCAGAAGGAAAAGTAATCCTCCCTACCTTTTTGACAGCCACCCTCAGCATTCCCACTATAGATCCAAATGTAATAATGTCCACGCTCACAAAGTCCTTCTGGCAGTATAAACAGCCATTTTCCTATTGATAGCTTATGATCGCTGACAAAATCCCATTACAACCATTGGGATGCTCTTCAGTCAAGTATTGTGTAGATTCGGGATCCCATTGTAAGCAAGCCACCTCATGGCAATAAATATTAGGAATATTTGCATTGTAATCACTCTATACTATTTTCTGCAAAATTGTTTTTATGTATATATCATTGCTTTGCTATACAGGAAACAAGATATAGAGCATGAATATTGACATTCATATTATCCATACACTTAGACATCATAAAGAAACTGTGGTTTGTAAAGGCTTTCAATAAAGACTGGCTGTGGGAAGGTTAAGTAGAGTGGGAACAAGCATCTTAGCAGTACCCTGTGATACTTCTGTTTCCTTGGAGACTTTCTTAGATCTAGAAACAAGTAAGAAAACATTATTGTTCACAGTATAAGAACCAGAAGTTTCTGTTAACCCTCTCTTAGTGCACATTAGGTAGATGCAATGCAAGTATGAATATGCCAATGCTTTACTAAAAAGGCAATTGCCCTGTGCTTCTGTACCAGCTATGGACTGGCTACAGAGCTGGGTTCTGTAAAGACACATAGTAAGAGCTCCCGCTCTAAAGAACTTACACTCTGAAGAGACAAGATATGCTCATCATAAAGTCCTTTAATGTTCCGCCAGTCTGGCTCCAAATTACCTTAAGTAAGGTATTTTACACACAGCGCCACCTTGTGGCTGAACAGCATAATATAGTATAACATTCCACTAAGCCTACAGTAATGTTCTGTAATCTTAGACCACCTAGGGACAGTTCAATATTCAGGTATTTAAATATTCTCAAAGGTAGCATCTACCACCTTGTCTATTGAATTCCTTACACCCAATATTGTTTTCATATTACTATGTTAACTCAGATGCTGTACCCTCAATATTTCTACCTGACAAAGGGGTTTCAACAGGTAAATTGTACTGATTTATATACATAGCTATACATGTCATAGTTACAGATAAAAGCTTGGTCTCTGTGACATTTGTGTTATGTTGTCTATTTTAATTATTGTTTGGATCAGACAACGTACCATTATAAAAAAAAGATACCGTTGTCACATGGACACTTCCAGAGGCCAAACAATTATAATACCCCTTCACTGGATTATAAGAGTATACCCCTTGTACCAAATTCAGGTCCATCAGCACTTGGAATATCTTTATCTTCAGAAAGTTGAGAAGAAACTATACAGAACAGAGGGAGCATAGAGAAGGACTAGAAAGACTGTCTGCTAGAGTGAGTGGCAGAGAACTGTGCCACAGGAATATCAAAGAAGGGCCAAAAAAGCATAAAGGAGTACAGAGTAAGGGTGGTGAGGACAGGACTATGGGACCCAGGGACTACTGGAAGAGGGCAAGGGAAGAAATAAAAGGTAAGGATAGCATGAAGTAAAGCAAGAAGAGAAACCTGCACAGAAAAGCCAGACAGAAAAGAAGGGGGCCAGATGTAGGCTGGATAAGCTCTCAGAAAGGCTGGGTAGAACAGTAGCACTCAGAAATGATCTGCGGCATGAATGAGCACATAGGGCAGGGCATAGCCAGGAATTTACAGAGAGAAGAAAGCAGGAGTTGGACTTTCTGGAATTCCTGTACTTAAAGTGGCAGATTTCAGACAAGTTTGCCAAAGTGACTTCAAATGATGCAAAAGCGAGGGAGTGATTTTTACAGTGGGTTTCCTGAAAGGTGCTGGAGTGAGGGAACTAGAAACTTATCACCACTATTTACCTACATTCTGCCAATGTGCCTCAGGAGGAACCACCATCAAGGATGAAATGGTAGCCCCGCTTCAGACTCTGTTTATTTCTTGTCCTCTCTATTGCAACTGCCAACAAAAGCGCTAATTAGTAGGAGTGATGGGGGGGCGCTAGTGGGTGGACACTTGGCAAATACAAATTAGACTGAGCTCACAGGCTCATTTCACATAAGTCATCATATAGCAGTCTGATGAAAATGGCCTTCATTAACAAACCGCCAGCACTACATATGACCTGGTGAGAGAGAAGACATTACATCCCATTACCAGTCACCAAGCCAGACTAAATCTACAGGAGCCATATAAAGAGCCCATGGATTCCAGACACAAAAGAGCTGCAAAATTGTTTTCATCTAGTGGCAAAAAACTATTTTTTTCTCATGTCTGTATGACATTTTTAAACATCTCTAATGAAGCCAGAAATCAGAAACCTTGTCCAACTCGTTCATCTAAAAAAAGTAAGTAATTGGAAAGGAAACAACTATAGATCAACATAGTTTTATATGAGCTTTCCAGAATTATTTGCACTCAATTGTCACTGCAAGGAAAATTAAAAACCAGAAAGTATCAGTTTGTAATAAAAGTGCATTTTTTTCTGAAGCTTATGAATTGACAGCTCTTTTCTTGGTCATTTCTTAACAATTAATTGGCTTGGCTTTTCCAGCCCACTTTCAGAAACGAAACCCCACATTGGAATATACAATATTTTAAGAAGAAAAGGAGTACTTGTGGCACCTTAGAGACTAACCAATTTATTAGAGCATAAGCTTTCGTGAGCTACAGCTCACTTCATCAGATGCATATCGTGGAAACTGCAGCAGACTTTATATATACACAGAGAATATGAAACAATACCTCCTCCCACCCCACTGTCCTGCTGGTAATAGCTTATCTAAAGTGATCATCAGGTGGGCCATTTCCAGCACAAATCCAGGTTTTCTCACCCTCCACCCCCCCACACAAATTCACTCTCCTGCTGGTGATAGCCCATCCAAAGTGACAACTCTTTACACAATGTGCATGACAATCAAGTTGGGCCATTTCCTGCACAAATCCAGGTTTTCTCACATCCCCCCCACCCCCATACACACACAAACTCACTCTCCTGCTGGTAATAGCTCATCCAAACTGACCACTCTTCAAGTTTAAATCCAAGTTAAACCAGAACATCTGGGGGGGGGGGTAGGGAAAAACAAGAGGAAACAGGCTACCTTGCATAAAGACTTAGCCACTCCCAGTCTCTATTTAAGCCTAAATTAATAGTATCCAATTTGCAAATGAATTCCAATTCAGCAGTTTCTCGCTGGAGTCTGGATTTGAAGTTTTTTTGTTTTAAGATAGCGACCTTCATGTCTGTGATTGCGTGACCAGAGAGATTGAAGTGTTCTCCGACTGGTTTATGAATGTTATAATTCTTGACATCTGATTTGTGTCCATTTATTCTTTTACGTAGAGACTGTCCAGTTTGACCAATGTACATGGCAGAGGGGCATTGCTGGCACATGATGGCATATATCACATTGGTGGATGTGCAGGTGAACGAGCCTCTGATAGTGTGGCTGATGTTATTAGGCCCTGTGATGGTGTCCCCTGAATAGATATGTGGGCACAATATGCAGTTTCCAAGATATGCATCTGTCAAGGTTCCTCCCCCACTCTGAACTCTAGGGTACCGATGTGGGGACCTGCATGAAAAACCTCCTAAGCTTATCTTTACCAGCTTAGGTCAAAACTTCCCCAAGGTACAAAATATTACACCCGTTATCCTTGGACTGGCCGCTACCACCACCAAACTAATACTGGTTACTGGGGAAGAGCTGTTTGGACGCGTCCTTCCCCCCAAAATACTTCCCAAAACCTTGCACCCCACTTCCTGGACAAGGTTTGGTAAAAAGCCTCACCAATTTGCTTAGGTGACTACAGATCCAGACCCTTGGATCTTAAGAACAATGAACAATCCTCCCAACACTTGCACCCCCCCTTTCCTGGGAAATGTTGGAAAAAAGCCTCACCAATTTGCATAGGTGACCACAGACCCAAACCCTTGGATCTGAGAACAATGAAAAAGCATTCAGTGTTTTACAAGAAGACTTTTAATAAAAAATAGAAGTAAATAGAAATAAAGAAATCCCCCCTGTAAAATCAGGATGGTAGATATCTTACAGGGTAATTAGATTCAAAAACATAGAGAACCCCTCTAGGCAAAACCTTAAGTTACAAAAAAGATACACAGACAGAAATAGTTATTCTATTCAGCACAATTCTTTTCTCAGCCATTTAAAGAAATCATAATCTAACACATACCTAGCTAGATTACTTACTAAAAGTTCTAAGGCTCCATTCCTGGTCTGTCCCTGGCCAAGACGACTACAGACAGACACAGACCCTTTGTTTCTCTCCCTCCTCCCAGCTTTTGAAAGTATCTTGTCTCCTCATTGGTCATTTTGGTCAGGTGCCAGCGAGGTTACCTTTAGCTTCTTAACCCTTTACAGGTGAGAGGAGCTTTCCCCTGGCCAGGAGGGATTTCAAAGGGGTTTACCCTTCCCTTTATATTTATGACAGCATCTGATGAAGTGAGCTGTAGCTCACGAAAGCTTATGCTCTAATAAATTGGTTAGTCGCTAAGGTGCCACAAGTACTCCTTTTCTTTTTGTGAATACAGACTAACACGGCTGTTACTCTGAAACCTGACAGTATTTTAAGATAATTTACTTTCAGTAGAGGGCTCTATAGGACCACAAAATCTGCTGGTATTCCAGGGCACAGATTTTGTAGGTGCAATTTCCTATAAATGGCTACTTTTCAAATGCAGGCTACATTTCCGATTTTTTTTTGGTCATATTCTCCCGCTGTTGCTACTAGCACAGCTCCACCACGGCTAGCAATATGCCAGCCAGCCAGCTAGTATAGACCAACTGCCAACATTTCCCCATTTTGCAGCCAGTCCTAATGTTAGGCAGCCTTATCTGCCAAAGTGCTTTAGGGAATATCAAAAGCCAAGGGGGTGGCACGTGCTCGTTCAGAGGAAGAGCAGGTTAAAGCAAAATATCCAGTTTCCCACAGATAGCAGAACACATCCAAGCGCATGTTCAGTCTAGTTATCTGCTTGGAGATTTATCTGTTTGGCCTTTTCTCCTTTGCAGCTGCATAAAGAGACTTTAAAGACTTATCTCAAATGAGCTTTGTGGCAAATTACGTGGCTTCCCTATTGTCAAATTAGTGAACACAATAATGAAGGAGTGGGCTATTCCACCCATATCTCCCTTCTGGGGTTCTCAAAAAAAGTGTGTGCCGTGTGTGTGAGTGAAATATGAACAAATGGAGCTGTGTGAAAGAGAGTGAAGGCGAAGGAGCAAGCGTTCCCATCACAGCTGCTACCTGCACTGTCTCTTGCGACCTTGGACCTTCTTCATCCTAATCCTGGAGATGTCACAACCAGACTGAGGGAGCCAGATGACACCTCCACCAGCTACAACTAAATCCTGACCGGGGATATAACGTTTTGTCCCACAAATACCCTATTTCTTCTTTTTCCTATCCCTCTTCTTTTCCCTTCTCTCTAATAAGAGTCTGTCTTAGCTGGCAAAGACTGTACATTTTGCAACACTGCGGTCAGCCTGCGACCAGAATGCTAAATGCAATGCCCTAAACAGCCCCAACACCGGTACAAATTGGCCAGATCTTGAAGTGGCTGGTAAGTCTGTGTACCATGCCTGTAGTTTTTCCAGCAGAGAGGCTGCAAGTGAGAGTCAACACCAGAGACAGGAGCTGGGGATCGTTCTATTTTTAATGTTCTTTTCCTTTCCACTTTTGTGTACTTTTGGCTTGTTTTGTTTTCTAGGAAACGGGACTGGACCTTAACAGCGACACCAACAACAGCTCCATCCCATCCCAACTAACTTCTCTTTTCACCAAAGGCCAGTTAGTACCATCTTTAATTCCAACTAAGTGACACCCAACCAGGGGGGTTTATTTCTAAAAATGCTCTCTGGCTACTGGGCAATGGAACAAGGGACATTGTTAAAATGAAAGCCTTAATACTTTACATTGTAATTGCTTTAACTGCTTTTCCTTCTTTTCTATATCTTTGATAAAAAGTTAATGGTGTACTATGTACTATGTAGATTGAGGTCTCTGTACACCAAACCCCAAACCTTGTTTAAAAACTCTTTAGTACTAAACAATTTCAGGTTCACGTTGACACCCTTAACTCTTTGGTCCCATATGTTCCTCTAAATTAACACAGCAGGACCCTGGGAGACATTCAGCCAAGGAACAGAAAGGAATGAAAGGTCAAACCTGAGAAGGGAAGCAGGGGGTTTACATTGATACTTTCAGTTTGGGATTTTGTTGGGAGATTCCAGGGGAGCACCCTTGAGTCCTGGCCTGAGAGAAGGGTGTAAGGACTGCAGGGCCCAGTGTCAGGGCTAAAGATTTGTTATAAGGACATTGGACTGTTTATATGTTGTGTTGGGTTTTCTGTTGCTCTGGAAGAGGAGAGACTTTCAAGTTATTGGGCCAGAGGGCTAAATTTCAGGACGGGAGACCACCACAGGGCAGAAGCGGCTGTGGATAGAGAGTGCCAGAAAGGGGCAGGGCCTGCTATGCCATGCCCAACCACGAGGGGGCACCCCACCAGTGAGTTCACATTTCTACACCCTGGGCTTGAACTCAACCTGCTAATCCAAGATAAAAGCCAAGTTGCCATGTCTTTACTGCTATTTAACCCAGGTTACTTGACATGGGTTAGCTAACCCAAGTTAAGAACACACTTCTTCTTTACAGCATAGACCTACTCGGAGACTAAATATGGAGGGGCCCCTAGTGGAGGCTGGAAGGCAGATAGTCACCACCATCTGGTCTAGACCAGCTCTGGTGTTTCAGCAATATGTTGTCAGAGGGGTAGCCATGTTAGTCTGGATCTGTAGTGCCACAGGACTCTTTGCCTCAATTATGATGTTAGGCTAGATTAAATGTTCAACCACCTTGTTGCTCCTTACAGCACTTCCTGGCACTGAGGGGATATGGAAGTGTTGACCTGTTGGGAGCTCTGGCAGGCATCCTGTCTGAGGAAGGCCTAGAGCTCCACGGAGAGTCCAGCCTTTTTGAAGGATGCAGCATCCCCTCCCTCGGCACCCAGCTAGATCCAGTAAGGAAGGGGCCTGGAACCATGGCTCTGCATTCTCACCAGCCTCACGTAGGCCCTTTGGAGAAGTGAGCCCCAGCCGGACTAGCATCACACAGACCTTGTACTTGAAGTGCAAGGACTGCTGTGGTGCCTGATCCCTGTGCAGCTACAGAGTGGGGGATGGGGGAGCTTCCTTGCCTCCTTACCAGCTCCCAATCCCTCCTAGAGTGCCTATGCACAGGCTAGCACAATCTAGTCCTAGAGAAGTTACTGGTGTTTACCTGGAGCAGGTGCCATTCACCAGTGATTGCACAAAGGTCCAGTGACTGGTTAATCTTTGAGCATCAGGCTGTCTGCAGCAAATTGAACAGGGGCAGGGTGTAAGGGAGTTGCCCCCAAACTCATGGGCAAATGGCAGGGCTGCAACTCAACCACTCTTTGACTGCTACAGGTTGGAACAACTACTCTGTGAAGGGAGTTTGGACCACAGGATCTGCACAGTTGCAGATTCTTTATCCCCTCAGCCCAGCCCAACCCCTCTTGTGCATGGGCCTATGCAGAACTGGCAACGAATTCCCTTTTCAATGCACTGGGGAAGTGCAGGACTATAGCCCAGCCACTCTGCCTATGGGTCCCCCTTATACAGTCTCATGCTGGAGTTGTCATAGTGCACACCATCTTGTGATAACCCTCAGCCAGAGGATCAGTTTCATCCATTGAGACCGAAAAATCTTTGCCTGGGGAAAAGTAAACTAACAGAACAGTTACAGCCAAGTTATCGAAGAGGCCCCAACTCCACTTCCATTTGTTGGCATGCAGCTTTGCACACACGTACATATGGAGACCTTGAGCAAGGAGCACATCTTGGCCGACGGTGGGGGTTAAAAGCTCTTTATAGGCCCCTGATCCCACTACTACTGTGCATAGGGCATTGGGTAGGGAAAGTGATTGCATCTCACACCCGAGGTTCTGACCCCAAGTTTTGAAAATATGGCACAGTGTATGATCTATTTGAAGACCCTATGCAAATGTGCACTGCCATTTCTGCAACAGCCAGGTAAATTGTGAATCGAGTTATGGATCACTTCTTTGGTGGCATAATACTGCTTAGCTTCAAGCTGTTTTCACTTACTACTGATTCTGCTCTAGCACTTTTTTCTTTTTGTTTGAGCAGGTTGACCTTTGTTTATATAAACTACACAGATAAATACCATGTAGATATTGCAGCGATAGGCACCTTGGAAATACAGCAGATAGTAGAGAGAAATAAGGAAATACCAAGAGAACAGATGGTGTCTCTCTCAAAAAGAATTCTGAGACACCTATTCTCATTCTAGGCTTAATGTGTTTCCATATGGGATATACTGAAAACATGTTTCATTTCCTAGTATTAAACAGAGATAGAGTTACTTATTACATTGACATTTTAAAAATCCATGTTTTTGCTTAAGGCAGATGTCTAGAAGATATTTTGTGTGTTCACTAGTTTTGTGGTTCACTTTGGTTTTATAAATTAGAGTACAATACAGTTAGTGCACCCAAATACTGAATTGCACTGTATCTAAAGCTTTGTTTGCTATTTTACAGTCTGTATCTTATAAATCAGTTATTTAAACAGACATCTAATTATTTTCAGTCGCAGACTAAGTTCTGGAAAGATAATTGCTAGAAGTTGCTATTGGTGTTATGGCAACAGTGTGTGCAAACTCAAAGAATTGGTAGATATCTGTACATTGTCTTAGTAATGGAATTTATACCAGATTGTGCACATTTTCCTTATATTTGGGTTTTGGAAAGAGTTACTGTTATTCACATGTATTACTTTCATATTAGAGAGACTAGGCGAGTGCGTTAACATCTTTTATTGGACAAATTCATATCGTCATTTGTAATCTAGGCATCCTGTAAACTCAAACTTTATGAATTTGTTATACTCATTTCTTTCTCCAATGTGAATCAATATTGTTACTCGGCACCAAATAAGTCCTGTAGTCAGTTTTTCATGAGATGCATCACTGACCAACAAATGATCTGAGAACTGTATTAGCTAAAATTCAACCATGTTTCTTCCGGATGATTAATCCAGGGTGAATCATCAGTACAATTACTTAGTTTAAATGTAGAACATCCTTTTTATTTCCTATACAAACATAGTTCAGCTCCCAAACTATGACTTAGAGATCTTGATGGCTATGGCGAAGGACAGATGTCAGGATTGTACGGAATGAGCCATGATCAAATTACTTTTTCAGCAATATCACAAGACTGCAAAATATGCTGTGACCTTCAGAGTCACCACCCATAAAAATAAAATCCACTGACTAATTTGCCAGTTCCTTGTTCCTTTACTTCTGCAAACAACTGTATCTCACACTGGCTTGCTCACATGCATAAAGGATGATGCATATTCTTCTGTATTTGTTGCTCTGCATCAAACTGGCTGTATAGTAACATAGTTCTACTCACTATTTTGAATGTAGATCTCCCAGATGGAAGCCTGTTAATTAATTCTGTGTTTGGCTAAATCTGCTTATGTTGGTGCCAGCTAGCTCTTGCTATCACAAACCGACAGGACAGAGATCTGGTGATGAGCACATTTTGGAGGATGAAAGAATGTGGGTAGGTGAACAGGTCAGCTACAGGTCAGAACTAAGTATTTTATAGTTCACTTAACACAACTTGTTCTGAATTTTGAAGATCTGCTGTGCAGATCAGAGCAGCTAAAAAGTAGGGGAATTAGCATTGATAAAATAGCTCAGACTCAAATCTGTGGAAAAAGAACAGAATTGCTGGAGCAGAAACTTATGACAAAAGAAAATCAGCCATATTGTGTACAACATAACTTTATTTTTCAGAAGAGTTCACCTCAATGTGTCAGAACAAAATGTACTTTTCTAATCTTGAAGCCAGCAAGATTTTAAAAGTTAATCTTTTAGTTTTCCCATCTGTAATTTTCATATTGAGATGGATTTTAGAAAAGTATTTTAAAGGAAAATTATTTGCATATGTTTGATCAGAACACTGCAGTACGAATATCATTATAGCAATGATACAGCACACCATTTAGTAATTACACTTAAACGTAATTGCCTCTATTGCAAAAAAACCCAGCCATCTATGATAACTGTACTTCAAGTGCTTCAGCAGTACAATGAAAAATTATCAGAGTTTAAACAATACAAACAGGTGGGAAAAACAAAACTACTGCAGCTAAACAACAGAAGTTTCAATAAGTTATTTAAATATGGTACTGTTAGTCGTTCAGACACAAAACAAACACAAACAAAACCTTTTATAGCAAAGCATATGCTCATCAAAAGGCAACATAGAGAGAGGGTGCTAAACTCTGATCTTCATTATGTAGGTGTGAGACTGGATAAAAGAGAATTCAGGCCAAAATCTATATTGACTTCAGATTTCAGCATAAAAGTATTAATACGCCAATTAATATACACATGTAAATAATCACTCCATATCTGTACAGGATCATCAATTTTCCCTGCTAAAATAGCAAGCTATTGACACAGTGAATTTGTGATTTATCAAAGGTCAGTTTTTCCCCATACAAAACACAGCAAATTAAGTTTTATTTTATTATTTTCCACATTTCACTAATTAAAAGTACCTAAAATCTTTCAGTCAATTAAATCACATTTAAGATGAACTTGTGGCCCCATGTTCACCTTGTATAATGGACTCTCCAAAGGACTGTGCCATTGTCAAGGAGGGAACCTTTTTGTGTATTAACTTAAAATACTTAGAAAATGTAGAATTTGCTGGTGCTTTATAATGTATTTATAATTTTTCTCTTGCCTATGCCTTTCTGGTATTATAAAATGCCCCTATGAGCTGCTTGAGAGATACTTCAGCTTGTGGTAATTGGTATCATCCAAACAGTTCACGAAAGCCTTTTATAATCCCACAGAGTTCCACAAACACTTTATAAGTGTTTATAAACACAAGATCAGGTATGCTTTATAGACAGATGTGCCTTTTATTTACTAAAATATTTCTAAACTCTTAAAATTATTACTTAAAGCCAGGAATGTATATTTGAATTGCATTGATAAGTTGCAAGATACAGTCAGAATCAAGTAATGAAAGATTAACCAAAAATAGAGATGAAGATGAAGTAAATGAAGATATATCACTACTTTCCAGTATTTAATCACAGGCAGCTATAGAATAATTCTAGCAAAGCAGATCGTTTCAAACTGACATTGCAAATATCTCATTTTGATCTACTCCAATGGTGTAATTTCAAAGGAAAGTACTCACACTACTTTAACACATCTATAATTATTACTGCAACACAGCTAGTCAATTAGTTATTTAAAAATGGAATGAACATCAGTCATTATGAAAATGTAAGCCAATTAATCCTCCTCCTGCCACACACATAATTTTGGTTGTTTCTCTGAAATATCTCCTGATGACTCAGAGAAGGTTTAAAATCCTTTAAAATGTATACAGAGGAAATAAAATATTTATAAAATTATATTTTAACCGTCAAAATGCTTTCCAATTTTAAAATATTTGTTAACTTGAATGAAATTCATATTTACTCAAGTAATTTTCTTTAACTTTTTTTTAAACAGCCTGGAAGGATATCTATAGTAATTGCTCAGCTGTACTCTGGTTGTAGATAGCTTCATCATTAGAGTTCTCCTCTATTCCTCTTGCAAAAAGTTTCATTAACTGACAGTGAACTCTGCAAAATAAAAAAATTATGTACTGAAGATTTTTTTAATTTTTCTTTTACTAAGAAGTAATCACATTTGCTATGGGCCTAATTTGGAATCACTGTGCATTCCACGTAGCTGGGCTAAACATTTTATTCCGCAGCACAAAGCTATGGCCCCCTCCTGCTGGGACACTCCCCTTCTGCAGAGGATGTTGGACGGTGGAGTGCATATTCACAAGTTCACCAGCCCTGCGACCACCACTCCTCACAGAGAGCGTTCAATGGGAGTTTTGCATGAGCACACTACATCTGATTGATCACATCTGCTTATTCAAGTCTCTATGAAATAATATTTGATTCATAGATTCCAAGGCCAGAAGAGACATGGTGATTATCTAATCATTTGATTACTGTTTAATGGAACTCTGTTCTATGGACAGACTTCTGTAGTGTATTTCTGGTTCCTTTTACCAATTAAAAAAACAAACTCCAGCCTTCCACAGTCCCTCTCCCATCTGACTTGAACATTTACCTAGTTGTAAACATACTTCTGTACTTGCCAAGGCCTGAAAGTCACAAAGACCCAAAATCAGGGTACAAAGTGTCTTCATGGAGGTTAAGTAAAATGATATGGGCTTCACTCCTTTAGAGAATGTAGTTTCTATCATCTTAGTTTTATGATCCTTTATTTCTGATGCAAGTAATTTTTAACAATAAAAGTTAAGGGATAATGAATTTGTGTGGAATGTTGGTAACTTTGAGATGTATATGAATGATAACCCTCAAAATGAAGAATAACTGAAGGGTATTTTAAGATAATTTCTATGCCTGAAAATGTGGCATAAAATAATGAAAACTATAAAACACCAATATTTTGAGGATATTCTCAACCCTTATATAACCTAACCGGAAGTTTGGCAAACTTGTGATGTTGCATGGAACTAGTTCCTCACTAGCCAAAACGAGCACTCTGTATCTTCACTGTGGAATCCTGGGAATTGTGGAAGCAACTAATAGCTATATAAGCTTTTAGATGAAGCAGGAAGAAGGGGAGTGAACCATCTTCCTTTCCAACCTTTGCTATACAGGATATTTACAGTTAGTTTTACTTGGCAAACAAGAAGGCACATGAAGAAAAGCAAATGATCCCTGATGAAGCCAACCAATCATCGAAATTCCTGTCAGGATGTGATTTGAAACTGCTTTCAGATACATTTTAGTGTATTCTAGTGAAAGAGAAAGGATGCATTTAATATTTTCCTGGAAAGTATATGGTAAAAAGCAAAGGCTAGCATTCAAAGGAACTCTTCACAAAGATTCTAAAAAGCATCACGGAATTCTTTAGGAATATAATGTTATCTACTACCTATTAACTTCTTAAAACGGACTGACTTAAAAGCAGATATCTTAAAAGGATCACCTTGCTACAAATAATATACACCTTGACAGTTACTCACCTAACTTCAATTGTGGAGCTATCCAAAGTTTCTCCATCACAGTTCCAGATGCTGTTACTAAGATTGCAGCAACAAGCTGGATGGTCTCTGCAGAACTGACCAAAGCGTTTCTTTCCTACATCCTTGACATCAATGACACTGTCTTCTAAATGCTTTGATGTAAATTGAAACTTCTTTACCCGATACACCTCTACAAATGTGAAGTCAAACTACAAAGAGAAATTAAAACAGGCATTCTACTAAGTATTTTATTTAAATTAATCAGTAAAGCTCAACACAGAAAGCGGCATTTAATTTTCACTGGGCTCTCCAATTTTCCAGAGGGCTGATTGTGGCATGAAGTACAAGTGATATTTTCCTAATGTTACACAACAAGTCAATAGTTCTTTTCACATAAAACACATGGTCCTCCTGGCTTTCAGGCCTTTGCTTTCATCACCAGGAGATGGGTCCTCAAGGGCCTTTTTTCCAAAACCCTGCCCTTCTTTATGGCTAAATGGGGTAGGATCCTGAAACTATCCATAGGAGGGGGGTCCCAAAATTATTTTATGTTGTGTCATAGGGTTGCAATATGAAAAAGATTGAGGCCCACTGCCATACCAGCCTATGATTCTCAACTTCCAACTTCCCTATACAACTGCACTGACTTTTCTGCAACCCTCTCCCTCTGTGCTGTGTAACCTTCCCCTGAGGGCGGGGTCCAGTGATTGCCATATCTAGAGAAGTCCATGGCAGTAGAGGCACTGTGAGGGAGCTGAGAATGTCAAGGGTGTGGGAGGAACAGTAATATTTATTTTCCAGTGAAGTAAAATCTTCTTAACTAGCTAACCTAATTGAAAACAAATGTGGTAATTAAGAGATTGTCTTAATTATCAGAGGATTAGAGGATTACTATGTGATGGTATACAACCACTTATTTCACAAAGTTGTTTAAAATAAGCTTTGTATAAAACATTAAGGGACCAATCAAGCTGCTGAGTGTCCTCCACTCCCAGGAGGCAACTTACAGGATCTGGTCTGAAATGTTTAAAAGTCAGGCTAATGTAAGGTACTCAGTTTAGCAACTGCAACACACGGGGGAAACAATAAAAGTGAGCAAAGGGACACCCAATAAAATGCATGCTAGCAAATATCAACTCATACCTGTTAACTAGTCTATATTAATGCAGAGACATCTCAATGTATCTAGGTTTCGGTATCATCTAAGCACCTAAATCAGAGTTTCTCAACAGAGGAATGCTAGACTAATCCAGGGACTGCCCAGGACAGAGAAGATGAGCAGACAGTGATATGGAGCATATCACTCTAGGTAGGCAGAGGAAAGAACAGAGCAGGTGGTGGGGGTGGGAAGGGATAGCTGCATGACCCTGGATCCATTCTGACTTCCCACTGCAAACATGTTCCTGTGGGGAAAGCTGTGGGAAGCTTCTCAAAGCCTATTTTCTCTCCCTGCTCATGCTGCGTTCCTTAATATAGCAAGCCACAGCAGCAGCCCACAAGTACAGTGAGCAGCTTGTATTCATGGCCAGAGAGCCACCAATGGATGCCCACCCACCCACCCTGAGCAGCACATAGCCTTGTGATAAATGATGGAATAGATAGGGGGAGCAACCGGGGACAAGGAGCAAGGGGACAGGGAGGCAGGAACAAGCAAAAATGATTGAGAATAGAAAAGAAAAATAAAGAACAAGCAAGATCTGGGTGTGGACAAATGGAGGTGGGAAAGGAAGAGAGGGAGAATGGTATGAAGGAGTACAGGGCAAGAAGTTTTAGCCACTTACGTTGGGGAGAGGAGTGGGAATAGAAATAAAAAGGTGGGCCTAAATAAGCATTTTACAATGAGGTGCACCATTAATCAACTGTTTAGTCAATCATCCACACATGGCATTAAAGTCATTTGTCTGGCAATCATTCCAGGTAAGTCGGCATGCTGGCAGCCATAGATATGATCTCAGCACCCGAGCTAAGATTTCACCTGATAGTACATTCTAAACAAGACAGGCACACTTCCCTTGGAATTAATCCTGTAAAAATGTAACAGCATAATGCGAGAGAAATTTTGATGTAGGACAGGAAAAGCTCATATTCTAATCATGTCTGGTCATTGAAGATCTTTCAGAAGCCTGTGTCATGCGCAAATTACAGTTTTGCTAACTACATTCTGACAATTTACATACATTATGCAGTTTCCAATGAGTAAATTCTTCCTCTTCATTTCAGGTTCTGAACAGTTGTGTGATACTGCTGTGGGGCAGAAGTTCCTGCATTTCAGTGTTTGGTGAAACAAACAAACAAACAGGTATGTGCCTACAAGCATTTGGGGATGAAAGGATTTCAAGTACTAACTGTATTCAACAGAAATTACAAGGGAAATTTTACAAAGGCCTAATGTAATTACCAAAATTGGAATTTGGCTTAGGACACCCTGGGTGAAGTCCTTTCTCTTATGTAAAATGTCACAAGATCTTCGATGGTCACGTGGACAAAATATTTCATCTAAAATGCATAAATGCTCTTGTTTATCAGTTCCACCACTAATGATTTTTGTGCCAGATAGTTTTACCAGCATTTAGATCCCCTTCACACCCTGAACAGTACATGGTGTTAGAAAGAGAGAATACATACCTGATCATCTTGGTTTGTATGTCTGACGAGATATCTCAGAAAATTGAATCTGGAGCATTTGCGAACTAGAATGAGGTCAATAGAGCCATCTGCCAAGTGAGCTGCTGGTGAAAGGCCTTTAGGACTCCGTGGACAGGCACAGCTCATATTGACTGCATTGATGGCCAGAAACTTTCCTTTAATAACCTTCCAATCTTCTCCTCCTTCATCTTCTGAAACACAAAGTCAAGCATGTCGTTAAGACTATTACCAATATACTTACAGGAGGAGTGAGATACAACCATGCTTAGCAAGTTTCAGCTATTTAATACAAATTTTAATGCATTAGGGATATGTATCTAACGTAAGTAATACAATGTATTTTGTATATTTTACCATGAATTCATACACAAAGTTGATATTGTAATATTTAATACTTCTTCCTACTAAGCATTCTTTTATGAGTCTGTAGCACCAGAATGGTACACGCTCTTCTCCCTTATATCATAAATGTTTGACACTTCTACCACATGAACGTCAAATTCAGATTCCATATACTCCACATTCATGGTCATGGGATTAACCCACATCAAAGCAAAAAAAAAAAAACCAAAAAGAAGTGGTGCCAACTGAAAAAAGGGAGCAAGGGGAGAGACAGCAATTTTTTTCAGTTTTAATTTCAATTTATTAATATATTTATTTATTAAGATGCTGATCCAGGAAAATTAAGGATGTGTGCATGTGGTGGTTTGCTTGTTCCCTTCTGTTTTGATTTTTCCCATGCCACAAAATGTATTCAAATCAATTTAAAAAATGTGGGAGGGAGGATAAATGATTCAGGGGTCAGTGACGGCTGAAGTTTTGAGGAGGGAAAGAAGGAAATCTGAACGTTTTTCTGGCATCGGCAGTTACATGGGATTAACTGAGGGCAGAATTGGTCCCTGTGTGGTATAATAAACCTGCCCAGGTAACTGAAAGACAAAAATAGTAGAGAAGCTTGTTTTCATCCAGACCAAGCTCTGGGTATTAACAGATTATAACCAGACTCAGTTTAAATGTCTGGATGCATCAATTTCACTACCAGGTAGCAGTATTTTTTTCCCCCGACACAGTGGACTGTTACGCTGGAAACGCTGCATAAAAATGGCATTTAAAAAAAATGTAAGGAAAAAGAGTCAGACATGAGAAAAATAAGTTAAATTGCATGTTTTAGTTTTAAGATTACATCTTTTCTGCCTTATCCCCTCAATTAATTAAAAAGGCCATAAAAGCATTTTTAAACATCCCTTCCAAATATAAGTCGATTCAAATATTTAAGAGAGACTCCTCTATACAACCATCTACCCAGTCAAAAGATGCTTGGAGACTACGGTAATGAGCACTGTTTTAAGAGCCTACCTAGACAGAAAAGCAGCACTACAGATGATTAGGGTACAGTATATTAAAGGAAATATTAAGGAACCAACAAAGAAGATAAACTTGGATGATCAAGCTCAGTAATATTCTGTATCAATGAAAAGGGGGGAGATGGAAGCCATGCGACATATCTACTTGTAGGGATTCTGCAATACAATATTCTTCCCCTCTACCCATTTTGGTAAATCAATAGCTAATGGTTTTCTTTCTGAGTTGGTTTTCTGTGCCTCAAATGTAGTATTTTAGGACCTTCATTTGTACTATAATTCTGATATTCTTTGAACAATTTGATCAAATGGTGCCACGCTTGTTTTAGAGAAGAATTAGCCTGATCATGCAGCGTGAATAGCTTGTAAGCAAAAGCAGTATCTGTTGCGTGTGTTGGATTAATTCTGAACTGATCTTCCTCCAATCTAAACAGCAACAGAGAGACAGCGAGAGCCTGAGGGAGATATTTCTTGAAAGCAAATGAATTTTTCTAACTTCACTTGAATTTTCCACTTTTTGAATCTTCCACTCACCAGATTCGTTGGCAACTGAACTAAGGGAGACATAGCTACAGGATGACTGAGTGTTAAACATGGAGATGTTTCAGAGTATTTGATTGCAATATTCATTTGGGCCTTCCACAGGTTGCTGGAAGCTGCTGAAATTACTTGTGCAGACACAAAGAAGTGCTAGTACTCAATATTTGCTCAGCACCTGCACAGATACTTCTACATAGAACTGAGAAATGCATTCAGTGCTCAGCAGTATGAGCAAATTTCTAAACCTGTGCTGAACTGAGCAGGGAGGAAGCGAGCATGACGGAGGGTAGGGAGAGCAATCCAGTGAATACAAAGCATGTGTGCAGTGGCCACGAAAGCTTATGCTCTAATAAATTGGTTAGTCTCTAAGGTGCCACAAGTACTCCTTTTCTTTTTGTAAATCTTTTTAGTTATTTTTACTGCAAACCAAGACTAGCAGATGATTCTACTTTGCTTATTAGTTTCGCTTAGAGAAGAGCTGGGACAGCCATGAGGACCAGCTGCTGACAGTATCTGTGTTCTAAGAAAATAGTAATCTGCACAACCAGAAGCTTAATGCCTCATGACACGTGCTGGCCACAGTATTCCTGGCTCACTAGCTAGCAGGTCCCACTCTCTTGAGCCAGTGTTTATTGGATCATAACTAACATAGCACCATGCTTAGCAGCCTTCATGATGACCCTGAACTGCTCTTTCACAACTGTCTTCTAAACCCTTGCAGGGTTGAGTCTTTGATCAACACATCAGATAATTTTCTTCTAGTGTGACATGACACATTACCATCATCTTCCCACTTCTTTCTGCACATAAAGATGCTGAGTTAATGTAGATTTATAAGGAAAAACAGAAATTTGAAACAACCACTGAACTTTAATAAAGTATGATAAGCTCCTAAAACTGATGAAAATAAAACACTTCCTCAATATCATGACACATTTTTTGCAATTCCATCTTACCAGGGACTAGGCAATGTTACAATAAGTTACATAACCATAAAGAGAAACAAGAAAACCTGTGCCCTTGGTTTCAGCTGTATGTGGGGTGCATGTCCATAGGAAGAGCAGTGGTACGAGATACTGAATGAAAAACTGCTAAAAATGCTTCTTCGCTCCTGATCATGGGGATTCTGGGCCTGATCCAGTGCCCAGAAAAGACTCCTATTGCCTTCAACAAGCACTGGCTCAGGTACTCTGAGCAGGGTTGGTTCCTAGGCATAAGTCAAAGCAACCTGAGAGTTCTTCTAATTTACTACAGCTGCTAACTATCTTAAGGGGTTGAAATAGCAGTTGGGGATCAGTGCAGCCTGAAAACATCCCAACTCTTACACTGGCAGCAGGAGGTGGGCCTGTCATATAAGTTGACACTCTTGGTGCTAAATATGCTAGTTTTATGACCAGAATCTACCAGCGATGTTGCACAAAATGACTGCAATATACTGGATGCTCTGGTCTACTATGTTTAAGGCCTTGATCCACTGAAGTCAGGCTTTGGATCAGGCTCTAAGGAAACAAAGAAGAACAGGAGTAGAGGTCTGCACTGGAAGTCTGTCCAAAAGACGAGAACACTGAAGAAGGATTTCCATGAGGAGATTGAGGCGGGGCTAGTTTCCAGTCAAATGGAATGCACCCATTTACATTAGTCTGAATTTGGCTCTGCTAGAGGCTCGAGGTTTGCCAAGATGGTAGAGCACAAGTGAGGGAATAACAGGCTCCAGGAGAAGTGATGCAGCCAGGAGCAGAGCTGCACAGAGCCTTGAAGGGAAGGAGCAGTAGTCTGAAGGTACTGAGAAAGAAGACTGAAAGTCAATGCAGGAATTCAAGGAGTTGTGTATGTGTGTAGAGGGGGTTGACATGATTGGAGCACCAGATGAGGAACACCACGTAATCTGTACAGAGAACTGGTAGGGTGTCACTGAGAAAGATGTTAAGTAGTTGTTAACAGTCCATGTTCACAGCATGATACTTACAATTTTTAACTGTTTATTTAGGATGAAGTTTAGCTCTGACAAAGTACAAAACCTTAACTGCTATCTGCCGAGAAATCTATCTAGGAGGCAATTCAGCTTCCACACTAGCTCAGGGCTTGCCAATTAATTGTTATTTTGTGATTAAGAGTTCAGATGATTTAGGATTTAGTTGAGCCCACAAAATAAACTCTTCTTCTCAGGCAGGAGAAGCCTGATCCACTAAACTATTCAAGGAATTAGTATATTTATTAGGAGGATTGTTGGAGGGTGATCGTTTCTTATGGTTTTTCTTTAAATTCTTCTTTTCAACTTGAATCCTAGTTTATAATAATTAAAACAAAGTGAAATTGATCTAGGTGTTCAAGAATTTTTTTGAAATGAAACATTACACATTCTTCACATTTATCACTTCAATATGTTACCGTTATGTTCTAATCCATAATTCTTCTGTTGCTCCTCTGGTTGTTGCTTACTTTGCCTGCAAATGTAACACCTGAAAAACAAGAATATTGTTCAGTTTAATTTTAGTATGTTTTTCTCAACTATTGAAATAAGTTACTTAAATTATTTTACATTTGGAAAATGTTATTTTTACCACAGCCTACATTCATTGTTCTTTAGCATATAAAGATTCCACGTGCTTCAAACAGAGTTCAGTGCTTGGATTTACACTAAAGAAATCTGTGTAAGAAATACCCAATCCCTAAAAGGGATACATACACAGTAATGGATTATTTTAGTACTAAACTATGCAAAAGTCACACTAAAACTTTTATTTTCTGCTAGTGATCAGAATCAAACGGAGCTGCCATTCCAAGAGACCTGTAATGCACACCCAAGAGTCTACAACAGAGTACAGATAACAGAATAGGATTGTGAGCACAAGTGCAGTATGATTCTCTTCCCCACATCCACACCATGGTCCCATTCCTCCAACTGGATCCACGCAGATGGATTCTTGTGCCCATGTAGACCATCACTGATTTCAATGATGATCTGTCCTCTTGGATTGGACTGCAGGACCAGGGCTGTTGAGAGGGGCACATTAACAGCAGTACCAAGGGCTGAGGAAAGTCTGATCCCCAATTCAGATGACTTGTTTTTTTAAATATTTGTTTGGAAACTCTTGTTTAGCTTTTACAAGGTTTTTTAATTTCATAATTATTTTTAGGTTCAACATTTTTAAATAGAAAAAAGTGAAACACCTTTAAAATGTAAGTAGAAAGAAAAATATCTGTACAAAATTATGGAATTTCATAAGGTCCCGACATGACATTAGTAGAGTGGGGATGGGACTCTCCCAGTGTAGGTCTTCAGCAGCAGGGACTGGACCCAGGATGCCTGGATCTGAAGCCATGAGCCTCTACTGTCTGAAATCAAAGACCCAGGTCCATTATCTCAAAGCAAGGAACAGATTCTTACACCTCAATGACTACTGACAAAGACAGTTCTACCTTAGAGCAAAATTATTAATAGAATTGGAAAAAAGGAAACTAGTGATTAATTAAAATATATTTGGCTGTATTAGGGGGCCCTGCCTCCAGTTAATGTGGGGTTTGAGTTTTGCAATTTACTTCAATGGGAAAAGAACAAGTCCCCAGACCTGAAACGACTGAACCATGTATGTAGTCACATTAACCTCAAGAGTCATATTGTGATAACTGAAAAGATTTTACCTCAATGGACTACTCACATGCTTACATCTTTCCAGGATCTGAAGCCTCATAGTGTAATTACTTCCTTGTTTGTAGAAGCTAGAAGGCTTTTGGATTGGTCTTTTGCTCGTGTTTACATGACATGTGTACTTGAGTGTCTCTTTGGTAACTGAGCACTACATTATTGCTTTATTTTGCTTCCTTTAGTAATGGAGGATGAAACACATCAGCTGGTCAATAGACACATTTTTGTAATGCAAACCAGTTCTAGTGTTTCTTTTTTGTTTTGAAGAGTTAACTTTGTCTACTGATTTAGGAAAATTAAGTGGTCCATTTGATAATCAAGGAACTGCACTTCTTTTTACAAAATTCATCTCTTCCATAGTATGTTTCTGGATATGGAAAAAACAAAATTGCCCTTATCTGTTCCCAAAATAAATAAATACATAAGTGTTCTGTATTACTTTTCTTTGTTAGATCATGCAGAAAATGGAAGTGAATAGTTTATCAAAATAAAGGGATCTTAGTTCTGATCCCTTTTTAAACAGTTTGTGTGTAATTACCAATAGAGATATATTAACTTACCCTGTTCTGCATTTTTTTTTATCTCTTGGAGATCCCAGTGTCTGTTTTGCTGGTAGAAAGGAAACTGTTCCCTCATAGTAATGATGAGAAAGAAACGTCTTGAAACCTTAAAAAAACAAAACAAAACAAAAAAACAACAGCAGAATTACATAGCTTTTAGTTGTTTTAATCGTGCATTTCATCCATCCCCTTGTTGTTCCATTTCCTCCACCAGGAATTGCAAGAGAACAGTTGCTCTTCTCAATTCCACATCTCTTTGCTATACTGGAACTTTTAGAATAGGTGGAAGGTGAAAAATACCTCTCCTTCATTTTCCTTAATTATTACTTGAATAAAAAAAATTGTGGCCCAGATTTTTAAAGCGTATGGCACTTAGCTATACAACTCCCGTGAATTTCAATGGCCTAGATGGGGCAAAAACATTAGTTTTTCTTTTTAAAGGAGAGGGGACATAAACAATACTTCCCAGGAGCATAATAACTGGATTTATAGGGTTCAAGAATGGAGAGTACAACCAAAATTAAAATTCAGTATTAATTTCCAAAACTCTCTGTGGAAGTGAGAAGCACAATATGAAGGTCAAATACAAAATTGAATGAGTCTATTCCTGGATTTACAAGCACTTTGGCAAACAGTCTTAAGAAAGGGGGAGGAGTAAGAAATACATGGATAGAAATATTTGAAGATCACTAGTTCACCCACCTTAAAAAAAAATCAAACCAAAACTTATTTTTTCTGGCCAATATGATTTACAGAATTTAGGAAAATAATGTTTTGGAGGTATGGATGCTTCCTGCACATCACTGTAGTTCCACTGCTCTTTCAAGCGCAACAGCCTCATTCTCTACAGTTAATCCAATACCTGGCTCCATTTTTTTTTCTCCTTGAAACTCTAATATATTTTCTATAAGAGGAACACTTGGGTTCATTGGTTCCTTTTCTACCCTCAAATATTGCATCTTGCCCTTACTCCTTGTAGCACTAACATTACTTGTTCTCAGACAAAAAACATTCCCAAGCTCTCCCATTAAAATTGGTTACTGAATGTTAAGGTTGATATGTGATATCACTCTTACAAAGAGCACATTAACAATAACAGTGCTATTAGTAAAACCTGGACAATAACTATCATGGAAACTATCAGATGTTGACATTTAACAAATTTTGCTTAATCTGTCAGCTTCCATAGTGTGAATGGAAACAGTTGTGATGAATAATACTAGGAACTTTGTTCACTTTACTCACTGAGTTAGCTTATCAATGAAATTTTAGTTATAGATGAGGAGGTTACCTACTTGTAACTGGAGGTTTTTTGAGATGTGTGGTCCCTATCTGTATTCTGCTATGGGTTACGCATGTGCACCATGGGCCCACAATCAGAGAATTTGAAAGTAGTGTTGGTTGTTGCGCGCATGGGCCCTGACTCACATCATGCCTCTGACTGAGGTGATAAAGAGTGGGGTGGACTGACTGCATATCCAGTTCCTTCTCCACCATGAATCTGACAGATCTGAAGTGGAAGGGAAGGAGGGCAGGAAGTTGAATACAGATAGGTATCACACATCTCAGAGAACTTCTAGTTACAGGTAAATAAATTCCTCTTCTCTTCTTCTTTGAGTGATGGTTCCTATTGTATTCCACTGTGGGTGACTGACAAGCATTCCAAGTGGGAGGAGGGTGCGAGGATGAGGATAGAAGGGTTGTGTGGAGGGCCGCCATTCCAAAGGAGGCAGCTGCCACTGCAACTTGCACCAAGGCATAGTGTGTTGCGAACATGTAGGCAGAACTCCACATGGGAGATTCTCTGGGTGGAGAAGGCCTGTCTCCTAATTCTCTTCTACCACAATAAACAGTCTAGGGCAGGGGTCCCCAACACGGTGCCCGTGGGCACAATGGTGCCCACCAAGGCAGTTGTGTGCCCCCACAGGACAATGCACTGCCAAAATGCTGCCGCAGAGCGCGGCCACCCTAAAGCCGCCCGCCAAAATGCTGCCGAGAAGCATTGCCGTTTCTCAGCAGCATTTTGGCGGTGACGCTTCTTGCTGCTGCCGCTTCTCAGCAGCATTTCGGCGGTGGTGTGTCCAGCACCTGCCACAGTCTTCTGGGAATAGGAATATGCTATTCCCACAGAAAGGCTGGGGACCACTGGTCTAGGGGACAACCTAATTGTTTTTGTTCTCTGCAGGTAAAGGGCCAAAGCTTGTTGGACATCGAGGGAATGGAGTCTACATTCTTTTGCAGATGTGTGTGGTTATGGAAAGAAAAACAGCTAAGTGAATGGACTGGTTAATATGAAACGGGGAGACCACTTTTGGTAAAAATTTCAGGCGTCGGCATAAGGAGACCGTATCCTTGTGGAATACTGTGAATGGCGTTGTGACACTATGCCCCATATTCTTCATAGAGATATTATTAGGATATCATTATGACGTAACTATGATGTATTTTATGCAAGATAGGTCATGTAAGATATCGTTGAAAAGGTTATGATTCACTGAATATGATTATCCTATTTGTATGCATGTATCATTTTGGTATCTGAAATTAGGAATATTGTCTATGCAGCTATTACAAATGAGTTTACACCAGGGGAATGCCCACTAGGCAGAATGTAGTCAGTCTAGATGGCAGGCTGGAAAGAGAGAACAATAGGACTTAGAAAATGCTAATCTCCCACTGGGAAGCCTTCCTGAGGACGCTACAAACAGTCTCTGAGTTATGGCTGCTATGACCCTACAGGGACATATGACCAAGTCACCTAGTACTGGATTCCATCTTGAAATACCATTGTTTTTCAAATGAAAGGCGTGGGAACTAAGCCTGGAGACAAAGGGTTACCGCCATATGCAAAAGCTATTTATGGCAGGGGAATGACATCATCGTGGTTCATCACTGACTCCCCGCCCAAGAACTCCTAAAAACACCTGAGAAACAAGGACTGAATTGGGAAGAAGGGCTGAACCCAGGCTAGAGGTATTTCTAGCCTGTGAAAAGAATACCTGGGGTTTTAAGCTAAAAGCAAGTGCAGTTTGCCCTCTAGAATCTCTGCAAATTGCCTAAATCAACATTTAGGGTGAGAATTTACTCCTCATATCCCATCTCTTTAGTATATTAAACTTAGATTGTGTTTTTGTATATTTGCAAGGCAATCTGCTTTGATCTGTTTGCTATCCCTTATAATAACTTAAAATCTATCTTTTCTAGTTAATAAACTTGCTTTTGTTTTGTCTAAAATCAGTGTGTGGAAATATAACTCAGAGCAGAAAGCTGCTGCATATCCCTCTCCAGATTGAGGGACAGGGCGAATTTTAAGAGCTTACGCTGTACAGCTCTCTGTGCAGTGCAACGCGGTACAATTTTGGGTTTACCCTCAAGAGAGGGTATGCACCTGAGAAGCTGGTAAGTGCCCAAGCTGTATAGCTTTCCCATGCAGGGGCTGGTCAGAAAGCCTGTCTGCATGTTACTACAGCTGGGTGTGTCCCTACCTGTGTGCTGGTGAAAGTGGGAGTGTGTCTGAAGCTTATCACAGCATTACAGGGTGGGAGCCCAGGCTGATGGGTCAGGGGGCTCAATGGTACCCCAGTTCCAGGCAGCACCCCAAGGGGAACCCATCACAGGTGTGTCTGCCATGATTGCTCCAAGTTCACCGATACTTCTCCCTGAAGTGATTAGATAGGATGGAGACCTTCATGGAGAGAAGGGATATGGAGCAAGACACCATTAGTTCAAAGGATGAGGGTTTCATAATACGGAGAGTACCAGATTCAGGTCCCATTGAGGCGTGATCATTTCGAGAGGGGAAAAGGTTCTTAGGAGGCCTTTCCAAAATCAAGCGTTAGCATAAAAAAGAGTAACCCTCCACAGAAGGATGGGACATGCTAATCGCCATCAGGTGGACTCACAAGATGCTGAGGGAGAGACCCAATGTCTTTAAAGATCGAATGTAGTCCAGGATTAGGGAAACTAAGCAGTTTCTGGTATAACACCTTTATGTTGTACCCAAGACGAAAAGCATTTCCATTTAAGTCCAATAACATTGTCTAGTGGAGTCTTTCCTACCTTTAAAGTCAATGTCCTCTGCTGCTGAGGAACATATGTATTCTAAGGTCGATGCCCATCAAATACCAGGCCCTGAGGTGGAGAGATTGTGGATTGGGATGCTTAATCCTGATGGTGTACTGGGTGAGAAGATGAGGGAAGTTCAGGATGGTAATCGGTGGACAGGATGACATATGCAGGAGATTGGGGAACCAGAATTATCTGGGCCAGAAGGGGGCAATCCGAGTGACCATCTCCTTGTCTCACTGGATATTATGTATAACCCGAAATAGAAGGAGCAGTGGACGGAAGGTGTAGTTTATTTGGTCTGACCAGGAGAGAAGGAGAGAATTGCCCCAGGAGCAGTAACTGAGGGCACCTTTGAGCAATATATTGCTGTTTGTCTGAGAAGTGAATAGGTCTCTGTTTGGGGTCCCCCACTGCGTGAAGATGCATATAGCACTTCTTCGTGAAGTTCCCACTCATGGTCGATTGAAAAGTGTCCGCTGAGTGAATCTGTGATCACATTCTCTGTCCCCAGAAGATAGGCTATGGATAGAGTGATCTGATTGCTGATGCACCCGTTCCACAGACTGACTGCATCTGTGCATAGAGCGGTAGATTTCGCTCCCGCTTGTTTGTTGATGTAGAAAACAGTGGTGATGCTGTCTGAAATGATCAGGATGAGAGTGAAAGAGTGGAAGAAAGAGTTCACATACCTTCCTTACTGTTCGAAGTTCCAGGATATTGATGTGCATCCTGGATTCTCAAGATATCCACGTCCCTTGTGTTGTGCGGTTGTCCAAATGGCCTTTCCAGCCTAGCAGGCATGCATCGGTGATGATAGTTTTGTTTGGGGAAGAGGGAAGAAAGGGGACTCCCAAGCGTATGTGATGTGAGTCTGTCCACCACAGGAGGCAGGACAGTACCTTGGAGAGGACTGTCAGCATGAGGTTCATGGAATGGCGACTCACTGAGTACACAAACTGCAGCCCTGTCTGAAGGCAATGAAGGTGAAGTCTTCCAAATGGGGTCACATAAGTGCACAAGACCATATGGCCAAGTAGAGATAAGACAAGTCTTGGCTGGTACACAAGGGTTGTTCATGATGCAAACTATGATGTTGTTCATTGCCTGAAATTTGTCTGTGGGCAAATATGCCCATGCCACGATAGAGTTTAGGGAATCCTGAGGTGGGTGGAGGGGAGGAGGAAGGGAGCTGGAGAAGAAGCTGGAAGCGGTGGTGAAGATGATTACTGGGAGGGCTATGCCCCTGCTTGTCCCCCCTTATACATGCCCCTGCACGGACCAATGCACACTAATTTCAATTTCTCTGACTCCAGGCACATTGGGTTACACATGTGTAACCCAGAGTGGAATACAACAGAGACTACCACTTGAAGAACTATATCTATATACAACTTCAAGAGTTAAAACAAAGCCACTTGTTAATCACAATAGTCTGAAAAACAGATTAGACACCAGTTGTAACATTTCAAAAACCAAGTCCTTTTAAACTCCTTCCAGCTCCCAAAATCTTGAAAATATTAATTTATAACTTTCCAGGAAATTAATTTGGTATAATCAGAGTAAGTTGTCCACAATTTTGGTTATTTGAAACACTTATTTTTATCACAGATAAAATGTTAAGAAATAAAGAGACTGAAGCCCAGAGTTAAACCAGAAACTCAGTGTAACCTTCATTTTGGAGCTATTTAGGCTGCCTCTGTGTTATGATGCGCTACGTGTGCATGAAGATTCACAACAGGCTAGACTATTAATGACAGGTTTCAGAGTAGCAGCCGTGTTAGTCTGTATCCGCAAAAAGAAAAGGAGGACTTGTAGCACCTTAGAGACTAACCAATTTATTTGAGCATAAGCTTTCGTGGGCTACAGCTAATTTCATCGGTTGCATCAAGTGGAAAATACAGTGGGGAGATTTTATATACACAGAGAACATGAAACACTGTAAGGAGAGTGATCAGGTATTACCAGCAGGAGAGAAAAAAAAAAGACTTTTGTAGTGATAACCAAGGTAGGCCACTTCCAGCAGTTGACAAAAACGTGTGAGGATCAGTGGGGGGAGGGGGGGAATAAACATGGGGAAATAGTTTTACTTTGTCTCCCCACTGTATTTTCCACTGCATGCATCCGATGAAGTGAGCTGTAGCTCACGAAAGCTTATGCTCAAATAAATTTGTTAGTCTCTAAGGTGCCACAAATACTCCTAGTCTATTAATGAGATCCAATGTGCTTGGTGGTGCCTTAGGGAATTTCCATCTGATGCAGTCTGGCTGCTATTTTTGAAAAGCTTCACAGAAGTTTACTTAGAGAGAAGTTATCCAGCGCTCCATTATCTTTAGATTTTCTACATAAAGATATAGTAATTACACAAAAGTTACCTGAAAAGTCATATCTGATCGTACCCATCCACCGCTTCTTTTCACTGTCTTTTAGTATATCGCCATAAAAACCATAGCCCAACAGTGACACAAAGTATTTAAGAAATGTATTGTTGTGATGTATGGAGGAGACATCCAGAGGCTGAGAATCACCTGTTAACAGAAATTCCAGGCTTTATCTCAGTTAAAAGTTTCTTTGTTTCAAACCTGATACTAATTTTTAACATTAAACATTTTTTTTTTATTGAGAACAACCTTATAAAATATGCAACAGAGAAAAAGAGAAACATTCTGCAACGCTAATGATGCCATATATTGTTAAATGAGGAAAAATAATGAAGACACAAGGAGGCCAGTGTACTAATGTACTGGCCAGTGTACTGGGGGGGGCGGGCAGAGACAATAGCGGCATCTTGCTGAATCCTACCATTTTTGAAGTTGCTTAATGTAATGTATTTGAGCTAATTCTATATTTTAGCATAAGCAAAAAAAAGCAATACTTAAAAAAATACAAATATACACCTACATTTAATATCCTAGGCCAAACACTATGTCCAGAGCACATGAGGGCCCCAATTCTGCAAAGGTGTCCACAGGTGCTTAACTTTATGCTCACTTCAGTGGGACTACTCACAGTGCATGAAGTTAAGTATTTGCATAGATCTTTGCAAGATCAGGTTTTAGGATTACAACAGTTAAGCTTTCGAAAGCCGAGAAATGCTGAAATTAAGGTTGCATGCAAAATCTTAACACTGCTCTTTATACTTCTGCATTACAATAATTTTAAAGTACATAATCATTTATTTCTTGTTTACAATATTACCAAAAGTTAAAGTTTCAGAAAGTTCTGCTCATCCGAAAACAGTCGGTTAAAACAGAAATGCTCATCCAATCTTAATGCAGCTCTCTTTATTTATCTATCTATCTGATGCTAAAGTATGAGCTGTTTGCTAGTGAGATACACACACACACACTTCACTAGCAAACAGCTCATACTTTATTTATCTATTATAATCAAACTATATTCTTACACAACAGAAATGATGATCATTCTGGATATGTTAAGGTCTTGAAAAGAAGTTAATGACCTGTAAGCTGAAAACCTACCCACAATAATATGTAGTGCTGATGTTACTGGATCAGTGACACCAACTGTTGCATAACATATGCAGTCTGTTGAACCTGTAAAAAATAAATGCTTTTCATTTTTTATCTTTTAATAATAGAGAGAATACTGCTCTATACATGTAGTCGTTCAGCTAAAAACATTCTATTCTCTCATCACTTTTTATTCCCTTTTCCTAAATGCGGAAATAGAATAAAACCAAGCAATAATATGGATAGGAAAATTATAACAAATAAATTAGAATACTGATTTCCTCCTTGAGTGAAATTTACTCCTCTCTGAACAAAGTCCACATACTTCCATTTTATGCACTGAAGAATGCTGGTTTTGGGGAGGTAGAAGCCGATTCTACCTCAGCGAAAGGACAATGGCACAGTCTTTATCTCAGCCTATGGACAGGAGTGGCAGCTTCTGCCACTTTGCACCCCAAGTTCAGAAATTCCTGCTCACTGGAACCTCATTTAAAAAAAAAAAAGATAAAGCAATCCACTCCATACCAGTCAATTCACAGCATTAGGGCACAATTCCTTAGGACATAGGGATGCACCTTTAGGTATTGCTTTTTCATCACTGAGGCCTGATCTATACTACAGAGTTAGGTCGATGTAAGGCAGCTTACCTTGACCAAATTATGTCAGTGTCTACACTACAGCCTTGTCCTGCCAATGTAAGTGCGCTACTATACCGACATAATAATTCCGCTTCCGCAAGAGTTGTAGGGTTTATGTCAGTGTAGTTAGGGCGACGCAGTGTCTGTGTAGATACTGTGTTACTTACATCACTGTTAGCTCTCTTGCCCAGTGGAGCTGTGAAATTGAAAAGAAAGCTGGGCAGCTAGGCTGTAGCTGCCCTCCCTCTTCCCTGGAGAGCTGGGTGACTGGACCCTGCTTCCAGCTGGGAGCCAGGGCAAGAATGGATCCTGCTCCCGGCTGAGCGATGGGGAAGGAATCCCAAGCAGCTGGACCACGCTCTCAGCTGGGACCGAGGTGAGAAGCCCAATTGGCTGGACCCCACTCCCAGCTGGGAACCGGGTGAGAATGGACCCTGCTCCCAGCTGGGAGCCAGGGTGTGAAGTCCAGGCACCTTGGCCCTGCTCTCAGGGGCCAAGAAGCCCTGGCGGCTGGACCCCACTCCCAGGGGGCAAGAAGCCCTGGCAGCTGGACCCCCGTCTTGGCAGGGAATGGGGAGGCGAGAAGCCCCGGGCGGCTTCCCCTGCTCCCAGTGGGGAACAGGGAGCAAGAAGCCCCAGTTGGCTTCCCTCACTCCCAGTGGAGAACAGGAAGACGAGAAGCCCCGAGCAGCTTTCCACACTGATGGCGGGGAACAGAGAGGCGAGAAGCCCTGGGTGGCTTACCCCCACTCCCAGGGGGAACGGGGAGATGAAGTGGGAGGCGGCAGCTCGCCGAAAGCCAAGGAGCCTGTGGGGCATCCAGGCTTCCAGCTGGGAGACCAGGCTCTCAGCTCCCCACACTGCCCCTCTTAGGTCAGTGGAAGCACTCCTGGTGATGACGCACACCACCGACCCAAAGAGCATAGTGTGTACATGCACCACTATAGTAATCGCTGCCGTGGCTGTAAGTCAATCTAATATAGGTCAACTTAAGTTTTTAGTGCAGACATACCCTAACACATGAACGACTATTGCATGCATCATCCTCCTAGTCCACCAATCCTCACTCTTTTTTGAAAGGGCAAATTGATTTGGGGCAAATAGACTGTGTAAAGACCTTGAATATGTATTAAATATATTTAAGTTACTTATATTTTCACCCATTAATTTGATTGGGTCCTTACAGAAAATACTTGCAATCTTATTTTTTTCTGTACAAAAATCCCTTCTTTCCCACTTAAAAAAAATTTGTTACCACAGTACAAAATTACTGGTTTCTAGACTTTGTATAATTAGTCAGTAACTTTATCTAAGCATCTGGATTGCACAAATGTTTGTCTGGAGTAAAGATACAACAAAAACTGCAAAAACTAGTAGATATACCTGTGCCTTTGTATTAAAGTAGCATATTTATTATTAATACATACTTTTGTTTGGAAGAGGAACAGCTTGTGATAAATCCAATATACTGGAAAAGAGTTGGTATGAGACAGAGGTTCGTGGTCAAAAGGTCCCCCCTGTTCTTTGCAAACAACTCTCACCTCAGATCTGACAAACTCACTACACCAAACATGTCTTACAGGATATTAACCTATGTAAGGTACCTACAGAAAACTAATAACTTGTCAAGATTCATAATCGTGAGGTTTATGTACAAGTAATATTTAATGAATAATTTACTTATATTGAAAGCATGCTTTATGGACTTGGAGTAAAAATTAGTCACCAGGGGATAATGTGTGTTGATGATGGCCCATTCAAGCAGGAGGGAGTTACCACTCTGCCTATTTTGCTGGTGATACAATACAAAGCTCAATTGTTTGGGCTTGTTCAACCCCAAGATTTTCAATGGAAAACCATCAGAGGCAACAGCAATCAATCTAAACCTCTTGAGGGTAAAAAAGAAATGTTACAGCAAGACAGGGGTTCACCCTATCTATGAACAGAAATAAAACACTGTTTCAGTAGAACACTAAGGAGGGGAAGGTACCCTGAATCCTTTCGCTGTGGAGACACCTAGAGAAGCAAGGTGTTCTCATGAAAAATTAGATCCTGGTTCACGTGAAGCCAGCCACAGACTGAACTTGGGGGGTGGGTGCAGAAATCTACTTTTTAGATAACGAAGGTAACTATTAATAAGTGTAGGCTCAGGTTCACGTTTTATTATTTTGTATTGTAATCATTTGTTTTCATCACTCTCTCTTGCTTCCAGCAGAATCTTTATTCTTAAATAAACCATACAAGTGCTGTGTGTTAATCAGGGGCAGTAGATTAAGATAAAACTGGTAAACTGCTCCTGGAATTTCTGTTAGTAGCCAGTGGCAGGGGCTGGATATCACAGGGAAACAACTCAAAAGGACAAGGGGTGCACCTCATGTTAGTCTGTAAAGTGAAGTCACAAGCTAGAGGAAAGTGCTTGAGTGGCTGAAAAGCTGGTGGCATTGGGGAGCTGACACCCAACTAAATACAGGCAAGACTCTCTCATGCTCGAGGCAGTGGGTAACACGGTGACTCTCAATTCTGGATACCCTGAGAACCATTACAGTTGTTAAAACTAAATTTTGCTCTTTATAGCAGAGCAAATAATTCATATTCTATTTTTGTCCCTACATAGGCTGGAGGGTTGGGGGGGGGGGAATAATTTTAGCTTTGTGTAAATAGGTTTTGCTATTTTGAAAGGATATAGTGAATTTTTGCTAAATATTTAGGTTTTATAAAAACAAATGTTTACAAAATCTAAGCCCAAGAGATTTGTTTCCATGCATTTTTAAGATTCCAATAGGACCGGTTGTTTTTTTTTAAAGTAAGCCCCTGTTGTGTTTAAAACTCAAATAGTTCAGTATTGTACAAACACCTGTAAGCCTGCAAGTGAAGTTGACTAGAAAAGCAAAGTGTAAAGAAATGAAATTGACTCTAGTTTATTTTCAGTCTCCTCATTAATGCAAAGAAACCCAGCACACACAGTGAGTAGTACGCCTGATTTTTTCATCTTTAATAACCAAAGGTGTTTGCTGCAGCACAGATATGGAGGTTTTATTCAAAATGATTTTTTTATGTGACAGCATCCCTTTAATTTTCAGCCTCTCTTATGTACATGTATAGATATTTAACATACAAAACACATTTAGCATTAGAAGATAAAAGCATAAGAAGATCTATTCAATAAAGGAAAGCTATTTTATGCTGTTTGAAGTATTTCACAGGATTAATTTAAAACCATAACATAAAGGATGTATAAGATACATCCAATTTTAGCTTATAAAATACTGTGATTATTTCCCTTCAGGTGAAGAACCAGCTTTTAATGCAGACTGAGCAGGAGGAAACTTGCCTATGGGAGCCCAAACAAGGGTTAGGAATGTGCGTTGAGAAAGATCAAGGAAGATTAAATTAGCCAAGTCAAAGATAAGATCTTGCGAGGAACCAACACCTAGGTGAGACTTGCTAAGGGTCTGTAGGCCCTTCTCCTCCCCAAACTCCTCCAAAATTGATAGCATAAGCCTTGAAAAACACCTTTGTCCACCTGCCCGTTTTCAGACACAGCACAGACAAACTGGACAAAGGCCAAGTCAGACTACTCCATTTTCACAAGGCCAATTCAGATGCTGAGAAACATGCCAAAGGATGAATGATTCATGGATTTCAAATCTACTCTCCATTCTTTTTTTTAATCACTTCAGAGGAAACCAGGGAATACATGCTGGTAGACAGGGGCAGGGAAAATCCTTCCCTATCTCTCACTGTCCAGGAGACTGTCATCACCACTTCCACTTAAGGACACAAGAGAGGAGGCTGCTCCATCTCATATGAACATTTTGCAGAAGCTGGCCACAGTGATCAAGAGGTTTTAATGAGTAAGGCCCTGACAGCTAAAGGAGGCAAACACACATAATGGAATCACACTCCAAAGGAAACAGTAAGTGTGATGGAGGGACTTTTCTGTGAGACCAGCGCATAGTTCAGGACACATTGTCATGGGCAAGTGGTTTGGCACAGCACACAGAACTCCAATTTCTCTTTTAAGGTGGTGACAAACATGATGGATGGCAGATGGTAAGGAGCCAAATTTGGGGCTTCGTAGTAGCAATAGCTGTTCAGAGATTTGGCATGTAGAAATGCTATACCAAATCTTTCCATTTAATTTTGCCTGCAGTTTGTGGAAGACCCTGATGCATGCATGAACTCTATCATATCTTGGTTCAGTTAGGGAAGAAAGCAGATGACCCTCTAGTTATCCTCTTAGTTAATATCATAACTGCTTGAAGATCTGAATAGGATCTGAGCGTTCAGGTGTGAATTCCTTGTTTGTCACTTAGCCTTTCTGCCTTCATCTAGGTCAGGGATTTTGCAGTAGCTGAACAGAAACTTTAGTTCCATATTCAGACCTGGTCTAAGCAGATGGAACTCCAACAGTCAGTTAGCCACACAAGGTCTGAACAGTAAACAGCAGTGTGAAGCATTACTAATTTGATGCTCTCAGGTACTAGAGTATAGCCATCACAGAGAAACAAAACACTGATACAGCACATGGATGGCCCACTCCTTTAATAATTCTTCACATCATTCCAAGAGGGTATTGTGATGCTGACAAACCAGCTCAGATTAGAATCAATAGGCCAGTTCACCTGTCTGTAACCTTTAAAGGCATGTCAAGACGCACTGCAATTCAATCGTGTGTAAGTATCAAAGGGATGTTAAATGGGCTAGCAGACACCAGCTCCTTCACTTGTTTGGACAAGAAATCAAGGAAAATGGTGTTTGTATGCTTAGATCTGTCTATATCCTGTACTTAATTAGCCTTACGATCAAAGTTGTGTATATATCGCAAGGAACTAATGAATATTTCCTGTATTGTCCTCATTTATCTGTCCATGTTTTAATGAATGGCCAGTCATTGCCTAATGTAAATCAGTGTAATTGAATTATTTGTGTATGCATGGGAAGTAGGTAGTTAACTTCAAACCAAGGGTCTTTGGCTTAACACTAGAGACACTCTAACTGTCTGCATTACCTATACTGTGCCAATAACCTTTACCAAGCTGCTTCCAACTACAAATACTGGACCATGGGAATGATCCTGCTCTCTGATTCATTTCTGGACTGCCTGAACTCTGGGCGAGCAGCGAGAGATCTACGCATACAGACAGAGATCCTCAGAATTCATTTTTGGGAAGCCCTGTGGACTTATGAAAAGATTGTAACAGCTTCTACATCTATGCTATCATTTGGACTACAACCTCTAATTCACCTGTAATGTATATTATTTGCTTTAATTTCTTAACTCTCATTTCAATTTTTAAATTAATAAATCTTTAGTTAGCCAATCCTTAGTAAACTAACACCATTGTTTTGGGTAAAATACTGAAGTATCCAGTAACCAGCGGTGACTGATTGGTATTTGGAACTGGAATAACCTAATATGAAGTGGTTTTGGTTTTAATAACCTTACATCATAAAGTCCAGTTTGCCTGGGTGATAAACAGGGGCCTGTATTCCATGGTAAAACTAGTGTAGTGATCCAGGAATACTCTTATTACTGGCTTGGTGAATTTGGGGGTATTTGACCTATGTTCTGACAATCTATCCTGAGTCAAATAGCTGCAGAGGGTGTTATTTAGTGGTTTGCTCACAATGTATGTAAACTGTCTTGAGAGAGAATGACTGCTCACCACATGTTCCTAGCCCCGAACAGTTACTTGTGGTCATGGTTCGATCAGGGTACTACAATTGGCCACCTGTATGAAAAGGTGCTCCATAGCAATTTTATAGGTGTATGGCTTCAGTATCCAAGGCTCATGTGGTACAGTATACCACTGCTTAACCAAATAGTATGTGCAACACAGATTTTATCTGGATAATTAGGAGTTCAGATAATTGAGGGGGCAGAATCCATTCAGCAGCAGGGTAGCCTCCCATGTAACCAGGGGCTTGCTCTCTCTCTCTCTCTTCTCCTGGCAGCCTCCGACGCAGAGGTCTGCTCTGCCCCATTCACTTATTCCTATGACAGCAGGGCTGCAGAACGCTTGCTGTACTGCTCCCGGTAGGGGCAAGGTATGGGGCAGAAAAGAGACACCCTCCCCCCAGGACCCTGCTCTGCCCCCTCAACACCACAGTCTTGCTCCTGCACCTTGCACCTGTAGGGATCGGGGAGGGAGGGGGACAAAGGGGGCAGCAGCCCTATGGCAACACAGCGAGTCCTCTCTAGTTCATGAGAAAAAGATTTACCACTCTGAGGTGAAGAGAAGCCACAGGATAACACTGCATTAAACAGAATACAATACAACTAAAGTAAGAAGCTTACCATTTTCCCTTTCATGCACCTACACAAGTGTTTTAAGACAGATAGTGCACAGGCACCACACACCTTTTTAAATTACTCTTCAATCTAGTGAGTTGACAAGGGAGATTGGATACATTCTTGGAAACCGTTCTCTGTTGGCATAGAAGAACTCATACTACTTCTCTCTGAACATAGTAAGACACCAAAGTAGTGTTATATTTGCTTTCTTACAGTCCATTTGATGACACTGACAGAAAGCAATCCAGTGTTTCAAGAGACGTTTTACAGACAGGTGGATCCATTGTTACTGCATTGCAATATAAAAGTCTTTTGTCAAGTTGTTACTAGTGCTGGAACACTCCTAAGACAGTGAAATAGGGTATGTCTAACAGAAGGAGGGAAGGTATTCTGAGCCAGAAGGATTCTCTGGATTTGTAAGAGGTAGTTGAATGGAGAAGAAAATGGAAGAAAGTGCATTGGCAGAAGCAGGATACCCCAAAAGGAGAAAGTCAGTAAGGAAAATGTAATAGGAAGCATGCTGAGGTGTACAATAAAGCTGGGGATAGTGTAAGAGAGGAAACCAACAAAGCAAGAGAGAAGAGTAGTCCAAGAAGCCTGTCTGAAAAAAAGTGCTTACCCTGGTAGTACTAAGGTCAAAGGTACAGCTACCATCGCCAAATAGGGCTCTCCCTATTTTACTTCTAATGAATCTGAACTGGTCTCAAACTATCTTTATCTAGAACTATTATTCAGTTTTATATATTGATTTAAAACATGAAATACGACCCACATAAGAAGCATAATTCTACCTTAGTTGACCTTCATACTAGCAGAGTCATCACTTTTTTTTCCCTCCAGGGAGGTTATCAAATAGCTTTTTCCTTCCTTGCTTCATTGGTTCTCACTTACACTATCCCCAGTTTTCTTGAACATTTTACCCTGCTTCCTATTACATTTTCCCTACTGACTTCCTTCTTAAGGGTATCCTGCTATCACCACAGCACTTTCTTCAGTTTTCTGTGCACACACAGGGGCATGTTCTGTCTAGATGAAAAAAAAAAGTGTGGTCACAAGGCAGAAGAAAGATGAGTGATGGGCAAAGATATAGGTGAATGAAGTTATGAGGAGTTTTGATGACAAGAAACTTGAATTTGATGTGAAAGAAAAAACTGTTTCAAAAGCAACACACGTTTAAGTTGGAATGGGACATTTTAAATGTAAGCTGTGTGAAGGAAGGAAGGGAAAATGAAAGGTTTGTAAGTAGTGTGAACACTTAGTTTAACGCTGTGTTTGCTGGAAACTAAGAACAAAAGCTTCAACTAGAATAATGGTTCCTGCTACAAACGCATCATCTTACTTTTATCTGCTCTTAAATGGTTTGTTTAAACTCTGGGGTATATTCTGAATTTCCAACAAAACTTTAATTGCACACTCTCTCTTACTATTAGGGGGTGTCAAGCGATTAAAAAATTAATTGGGATTAATCGCGCTGTTAAACAATAATAGAATACAATTTATTTAAATATTTTTGGCTGTTTTCTACATTTTCAAATATATTGATTTCAATTACAGCACACAATACAAAGTGTATAGTGCTCACTTTATATTTATTTTTATTAAATATTGGCACTGTAAAAACAAAATAGTATTTTTCAAGTCACCTAATACAAGTACTCTACTGCAATCTCTTTATCATGAAAGTTGAACTTACAAATGTAGAATTATGTGCAAAAAAAAAACTGCGTTCAAAAATAAAATAAACGTAAAACTTTACAGCATACAAGTCCACTCAGTCCTACTTCTTGTTCAGCCAATCGTTCAGACAAACAAGTTTGTTTACATTTGCAGGAGATAAAGCTGCCCACTTCTTGTTTACGTCACCTAAAAGTGAGAACAGGTGTTTGCATGGCATTGTTGTAACTGGTGTCACAAGATATTTATGTGCCAAATGCACTGAAGATTCATATGTCCCTTCATGCTTCAACCACCATTCTAGGGGACGTGTCCATGCTGATGACGGGTTCCGTTCGATAATGATCCAAAGCAGCATGGACCGAAGCATGTTCATTTTCATCATCTAAGTCAGATGCCACCAGCAGAAGGTTGATTTTCTTTTTTGGTGGTTCGGTTCTATAGTTTCCGCATCGGAGTGTTGCTTTTTTAGACTTCTGAAATCATGCTCCACACCTCATCCTTCTCAGATTTTGGAAGGCACTTCAGATTCTTAAACCTTGAGTCGAATGCTGTAGCGAAATCTCACATTGGTACCTTCTTTGGGTTTTGTCAAATCTGCAGTGAAAGTGTTCTTAAAAACAAACACGTGCTGGGTCATCATCAGAGACTGCTATAACATGAAATATATGGCAGAATGTGGGTAAAATAGAGCAGGAGACATACAATTTCCCCCCAATGAGTTCAGTCTCAAATTTAGTTAACGCACTATTTTTTTAACGAGCGCCATCAGCATGGAAGCACGTCCCTCTGGCGTGGTGGCCAAAGCATGAAGGAGCATACAAATGTTTACCATATCTGGTACATAAATACCTTGCAATGCTGGCTACAAAAGTGCCATGCAAACATCTGTTCTCAATTTCAGGTGACATTGTAAATAAGAAGTGGGCAGCATTATCTCCTGTAAATGTAAACAAACTTGTTTGTCTTAGCTGAAGGAGGAGGACTGAATGGACTCATAAGCTCTAAAGTTTTACATTGTTTTGTTTTTGAGTGCAGTCATGTAACAAAAAAAAAATCTACATTTGTAAATTGCACTTTCACAATAAAGAGATTGCACTGCAGTACTTATATGAGGTGAGCTGAAAAATACCATTTCTTGTTTATCATCCTTACAGTACAAGTATTAGTAATAAAAAATATAAAGTGAGCACTGTACACTTCGTATTCTGTGTTGTAAGTGAAATCAATATATTTGAAAATGTAGAAAACCATCAAAAATGTAATAAATTTCAATTGGTATTCTCTATTAACAGTGCAATTAAAACTGTGATTAATAGCTACTAATTTTTTAATTGCAATTAATTTTTTTGAGTTAATTGCGTGAGTTAACGGCGATTAATCGACAGCCCTACTTACTATTAATTGGAAAGTTGGCATAGCATGACAGACTATATTGTAAAATTTCCCTTTTGTCCCACAATACAATACACTATACACAAGTTAATACACTAACACAACAGTTTCCAAACTTTTTCATGCCGCAGTCCCCTTGGGGCTCACCTCCAAACACAACCTTCCTGGAACGGAGTATTCAGGTTGGCTTTTCACAGATGAATGCTCCATCTTAGCAGTCTACTTTGAAAACTATGGGGGGTGACCAGGCCCAGATTAATCAATGTGCACTCAGTGCACTTGCACAGTGCCTCCATATCAGCCCCCCGCTGTGCAACAACCAGATCCAAAATAAAGGAATGGCCAACTGTGGTCTACAGGCCACATCCAGCCCACCAGAATATTTCATTTGGCCTGCTGCCCAATGTACAGGAAGGGGGTGGGGAGTGGAAATTTCCTCTTTTCCCCGATCTCGCCACATCACTCCTGCATCCTCCACGTGGAGCTTGTGACATGCTGCAGGCCACAGAAGGCATGTTGCTGCAGAGACAAAGCTCTATTCCTCCAATTGTAGATGGCGTTGAATAGCTGCCCCCAAACCTATTTGCTTAGAACTTCGTTGCATTTTTTCCCACCCTTCCCAGTCTTATGATCCCTCAAAAAGTATCAGATGCTAGACAGTATGCCTTTGCCTGCCACTTTTAAGATTTTAATTCTCCCCTCACTTGCCCCCAAAACACCCACTAAGATAATTAAATTGAGAACTGTTGAGTATAAAAATTCAATACTTGTCTACTAATATGTAAAAGGAAAAATGAATAGCTATATGCACTCTGTAAATGACAGATTACAGAAACAGATTTCCATTTGCAATATGACAATGTATAATATTTTTGTAGCCATAGTTCTGTCCCATCAGTGAAAGACAGCACTACAGAAACTCTAACCTAACAGACATTGCACTCAGGTGAGCACCAGGACTACCGCTGTGAGTGGGTTCACCAGGAATTAGGGGAGAATTCTTGCAACTTTTCCTCAAGTATGTCACTGACTGATTCACATGTGGCCATCTGGTGCCTATGATTTAAGAGGACCTGAAACCGAGCCTTAAGATTTGTACAGTGCACAGATCTATATAAATTACTGAAAATATTAATGTATACACTATACGTATGTATCCCTTTACCAATTTCCCATCTTTATTTAGGAATAAAACATTAAGAAAAGACTCCCTGCCTTTCCCCCTATTTCCAACATTAAAAAACCAAAACAAAAAAACCACATACTTTACCAATACTTATTATATATAAAGGATTTATATTTTAAATTTGTTCTCCAGAAGAGTGTGTAACATAATTTAGAGGTTAACTTCCTTAAACATGTTCATTAAATATATTTTTCAAAATCACTATTCAGATCCAAAAGTAAAATTATGACTATATTAAGAGAATGTGTTTAATATAAAACCTTGCAAAATACAGGACAAGGATACAATGTAAATTCACATACAGCAAATGGCTGTACAGTGGACAAAATGAAAGCAAAAAGCAAACAACTCACATTTATAACAAATAGACTATAAAGGATTGTACAAGAAAAGAACTTAAGTTTAATACTGTTTTAACATCAGCGAAGATTGTTTTAAAAACAGACAGGAAAAACGATAACCCCAAATATGTACATTTAACAAATGTCAGATGGTGACAAATTGGTACGCTACAAAAGCAAAAGCATTTCAACTCCATTTTAACCTATTCCTCCCCACAAAAGTATAATTATGCCATAACCTAAACATTAGAGTTATGCTTTTTACCAGTACCTTCTTTAGATCACTAACACCATAAACAGACGAATGTTTTCAGATGAGCATGTGTCAAACCCAGAATACTTTACTCAGACAAAAAAAATCTTTACTGAAGTCAATGGAAATTTTGCCCAAGCAAAGAGTTAAGGCATGAGAAAGCAATTCAGATTTTGTTCCCATAAGTTTAATTGAGTTGCAAATGGATACAAGTGTGTCTCTTCATTAGTATTAATAGGAGGAACACATGAAAATCTCTCCACAGAGTGATTTATATAAAGCTCCTCAGATATACAGTACCTTTGTTTTACTCACTACACTATAAGACTAAATGAACAGGCGTGAGAGTTGGGTAAATAACAATTAAAATAGTAAATGAGGAAATTTAATATTTATGTTCACTAAAAATACTAAATTTCAGAATTTTTCATTATTTACCATCAGCACACTCAGTGTTTTGTTGCTTATCACGACTAACTTCAAATTTTAGTAATTTACTCAAAGGCAGTCATGTGATTGTCAACACAGGATAATTCTGTGCCTTACCTGAACAATTGTATGCCCACACTCATCTGTAGTTCTGGAGATACCCCTGAGTATTATTAATTCCAGTATTGGAAGAGGAAGCCCTCCCTCCAGCCCAGAGCACATTTTGAATGGAACCTTAGGGATCTCTTTTTTTGGCTCTATGGGTCATTAATTTTCAAGTGCCAAAGATGCTCTTTGGATTAGTTTTGGCAGTTAAATCTACTTTGTCAAAGGACTTCACTTAGGGAAAAGTTTTGAACAATGATGCTCACTAGCAGTGGTCATAATTAGCCTGAAAAGGGTGGCTATCATAGTGAATTGGAATGGACCAGCACCTCACTGAGATATTGAAGGAAGCTAGCAGCAGGGCTTCTGCAGGCATTATGACTACAGAGCAAGAAGAAGAACATAATATGCACCCCTATCTGGATCCTGTGGACTGGCTCTCCGATGGTTCTACGCTTCTTGTGACAGAAGCATTGAGATAGAAGGAGAGGCTGTGGTTTCTATCCCACAAAACGGATTTCAACACTTGCATAGTTAGCCAGTGATGAAAACAGATAGAATATTGGGCTCCTTTCGCTGTACAGAATAAAGTGTTTAGCCTCTATTCAGTGGGTTTCAACTGATAATGCTTTCAGTGAGTGTTTGTTAGTGCGAATTTATAATTTTCCCTCACCATTCCTTTTTTTATAACATTTGTATTAGCATATGTAAGCCCCAGAACACTAAACAAGAAAGCAGTTCTTAGGCGCTACAATAATAATTTTATCAGATACTTTAATTTTTGCTTCCTCCCCCTCATGTAAATTCCCTCTCCCACAAACAAGACATTGCAGCCATCACTATTTATGCTGGCTCACCAATAGCTTTATGGAGCATTACTGTTCATATTTAATTCTACAGGCAGGCCTGACTACAGAAAGTTACTACATTAATAAATAACGTAAACTGAAAGTTAACCCTTTTTCATTCTTACCAGCAGGGATTATGCCAATCCTTATATTGCACTGGACTAATGGTGCTTTGGGATTATTTTGATCTATGCCAGAATCCTTCTGTATTCTTCCAATTAGACCATGCATCACTTCACTGAACATTCCGTCCCCACCAACACAAACAATACTGCCAGAAAACACAAGTTAGAATGCATGCTAACAGTCAAAAAACACATTAAATGTTCCAATTAGCACAAACGCCACTTACAGTCATCACTTTGTTCTCCCTATTCACCTTTATGATTTATAAAAAAGGGACACAGTCAACTTAAAACATTATATTTAAAACAAACAAACAAATAAAACAAGATAGCTGCAGGAACTACAGGAGTCCCCCTGCCTCATTTTGTAACTTTACAACAATTTTCTCCTGTGTTTTTAAAATGTGCTTTTTCTTTCCCCTGTTGCTTTGTGAACAGACACAAACATTAGTGGAAACTAACTATACAAGTAAAACACTGAAACAGACTGTACACAAAAAGCCCTCAAATACAAAATTAAACAAAGTAAAAATTCCTCCCCTCTTTTTTAATTGGTATGTTTATAAATAAATTTGTAAGTTAACATATGTAGTTTCAGAAAGAAGTACGATATTTGTATTCCTTTAATATGCAATTCCATTTAATCTGTTTTTTCTATTAATTTTAAATCAACTGCTACATCACACACAATTACTATCAAAAGACATACTTTGAATCCTGAACTGAACATTTATACATTTAAAAACCATGTAAGTTTATAAAATGGTAGACAATTGGAGCCTCAAGTCTCAAAAGTACAAAGGCTTACATATTAGCTAAAGTGACTTATCCTTCTTAACGTGGCTGAATCCTGAAATCTTAAATTGTCTTGTTACACAAAAGCATAAAAGAGTTGGATAGATCAAGATGACAATTCTACAATCTGACAACAAATAGTTTTAAATGTCTTCAGAAGCAAGAGTTTGTTTTGCAAAATTAATCCAGTTTAGCTAAAGTAGCAACTATAGTTAAAGCTCAGGACGGACAGACTCAAAGTCTGTAGCCAAGAGTAACACCAGAAACAAAGTATTACATGATGGTAAATAATATCTGGTCTGTGCATAAATATTAACAAAATGCACCCCCTTAAAAATCTTAAAGGGGCACAGAGCTATAATTAAAAAAAAAATCTTCCAATGAGATGCACTATGAGAATGAGCCTAGTCAAACCTTCAGAAAATTGCATATTAAATCCCTAACATACACATACAAGCAGTAGAAAGTTATATATGAAAACAATTGGATTAGTACAATTACTCTCTAATTTGTTCAGTGTGTACTCTAACTTGCAGAACCTATTTCTATTTTGCACCCATTTCTCATGCAGAATACTCCTATTGCATATTCTGCACCATCTGTATGAAACAGACCAGTATGGGGAATAGGCACTCACAGTACAGATCAGAATAGAATTTGTTCTCACCATCATTCTCAACATACAGACCATTATGCTAATACACTTTTTCATGCTATTTGTTGATCATTTAAGCATTTAAATTCTGTCATCACTGAACTGCTGCACTTTCAAAACTGATCGAACTCTTGGCACAGAGTAGAAAAATAAGCAGTTAAGGGAAACTCCTGCATATAGACAATCCACAAGTGATATTTATCCTTTGAGAGAACCCTATTTTTGCTCCAGTACTGGAGTCACAGTCCTATAAATATATGTTAGCTTCTGCTCAATACTTGCTCTCTATGCCAAATACCTTGTTTTAAAAGAAAGATACAGTTTCTCAGTTGTATATTATTGAGCTACATTCTACCTCAAAAGAAAAAGCAGCTGCCAGTTTCTCACCTCCTTAAGTATATTCTATACCCAATCAGACCCTTGACATATTCCTGCCTCAACTCTAGATTGGATCTATGGCACTGTGAAGGCAAGGAATTGGTTTGGAAATAATGTAGGACTGAAATAACGATAATCTTATCCCGCTCTCAACTAACAGTAAGTACAAATTCAATATTGCCAGGACAAAACAGATGCCTCTCTCTTCTGAGGATAATCCCCATTGCCAATAACAGAGACCAAGAAATTCATGGTATATTACTTTGACTCAAACTGGAAGTGAATACCAGAATATCAACATGCAAAAAATGGTGCTTTAGTGAAGAGTTTTCATACCTCCAGAGCTATTGCTCATTTTAATTAAATTCTTATGAACTGTCATCCTGGGGCCTGGCTATTATGGAGATATCTGGTAGCAGTGACAATTTTTATGCTGAAGTATCTAATGAGTAGGTAATAGACATAGACAGGTTTGAAAGGTTTTTTCTAACTGGAGAAAATGTGAAATAGCTAAACAAATATTTGTGGCAGTCATGTATGCAGTGGGAACCAGAAAGGGTCAGAGGTGCAGTCAGCTTGATAACTGTCACTATTTCTTCTAAAGATCAGACCTTCACTGTACCTGAATTATCTACTGAATTACTGTAAGACAACTATTTTTGCCTTTTTTTTTGGTGTTGTTTCTTTTAGACAGTTCAGATTTTTCTCTCAGCCAGATCAAAGAAGTTCCAATTAAAAATCTAATGTTCTATCAACTTAGAGAGATCAAATGAGATATTCAGGAATAATAAAGACTACACACAGGGATATCTGGCTTTTTCTTAAGGAAGACTTTGAACAAAATACTGGGAGTGATTTTCTAGGAGGATAGGTCTTGCGCTGCATTAAGAGCTACTATATTTGGTCACTGCCACACCCTCCCAGAAAACATGAGGGAGAAAACTCATTGTGAGGATTGTTGGGTACAACATATACTAGACTACATTTTCAGAGGGTCAGTTTCCCTTTCTACAGGTGTGTAGATTTATCCCCACAACTGGCTTACAAACATGAAAACAGCACTTCAACCCACCTGTAAATTCACCCCTTTATTTTGGAGGTAAGGTAGCCATTCAGTCCATAGCTAAGGCTGAAGCTAGTTTTAAGGTACAAAACCTATTTTCAAATATCCACTCCATAACTTCTCCAAAACACACAATTTCCCTAAACTTAACATTCCTCATTTTATTGTAGAGTAGAATTTTTCTGGGAAGTCAGAAAAGGAGTTTAAAAATTTGTGGTGTTGAAATTTTTTTCCTGTTGCCATCGTAAAAATTATTCAGTATTTTGGTTCATCTCTCCAAAATGGCTTTTCCGAGAAATCACGGGTTTTGTTTTATTTTTCTGGGCTTCCTCAAGAGAAATATATTAGTATTCTGATGGAGTGATGACTGGTGGTAGTAGTAGTAGAAGAGTTTAAAAATATACAGTGCTTGTGATAGGATGCATATAGTTCACACTAACATTGAAGTGGAAGAGAGGGACAGGAGAAGCAGAGTCTTTTATCCATGTTAAACTTTACAGGGGAAATTTTCAAAAGAGCCTAAGGGATTGAGGATTTGTATTCTAAACTATCCTCCTTAATGCTTTCCTTTTCTAGATATAGAACTTAAATACTAAAAATTTGTGACATAACTACTTTTGGCTAAAAGATATGTTCTTTAGTACTGGAAATCAAAATCCAGTCCAATGATTGGCATACCAATATGGCAGTGATGGAAAGGATCTCCAATCATAATAAAAATGATAAGTTCATTGATATATGGGTAGACTCTATAGAAACAGTGGAATACGTTGGTAGGCCATGTTATGACTCCTCCTTCCCTCTCCCTTTCTTCTCTAGATTGTTTCTTTCCCTCAGTCACCTCTATTTTTATTACCTTTACCAATCTAACTTTTACACACAAAATTAAATACAAACGATAGAAGTCTGATCCTCTGTATGCTAACTTTCACCATAGTGTTTGGGTCATTTTAAATTATAATGCTTTACATAAATATTCAATTAAAATGGGGGGAAAAAAGACCAGAAATGGTTACTTACTGTAACTGTGGTTCTCTGAGATGTGATGCAGACATATATTCCACTTAGGTGTGTGCGCACCCAGTGTGTCAGAGCCCGAGCCTTTTGCCTAGCAGTACCTGTAAAGGGGCGGTGCTCGTGCCTCGGAGCTGTGGCCCCTCCTCTGGCTATGTGAGGCAGCGCTGCCCCGATTCCCCCCTCCACCCGCTCAATTCCTTTCCACTGACAACCCATGAGAGGAGATTCCAAGGTAGAGGGGATGGAGAGTGGGTCAGGAAATACATGTCAAAGAACCAGTTACAGTAAGTAACCAACCATTTCTTCTTCTTCAAGTAGATGCAGATGAATATTCCACTTAGGTCACTCGCGAATAGTACACCAAACCGGAGGCGGGACTCGAAGTCTGCTGCAATAGGGATTACGGAACTGCCCTTCCAAGACCTGCATCCAGTCTGGAAGCTGCAGTAATAGCATAATGATCCATAAATGTATGTATCGACAACCACGTGGCTTCCCTGCAAACGTCCAGTACGGAAATGTCACGATCAACATCACTTGTGGCTTCGTAGAGTGAGCCCGTATCTGCTGAAGACGTGCAGTGAAAAGTATTTCATATGCAGCCTTGATACAGGATGTTATCCATCTAGAGATGGTCTGTGCAGAGATTGCTTGTCCCTTCATGTGGTCCGAACAGGCAAGGTAAAACATGCAACAGTTTAGTCCCGTCTATACATAGGGATTGGATATATTGGAATTAGAAAAGGTTCAGAAAAGGGCAACTAAAATAATTAGGGGTATGGAACAGCTTCCGTATGAGGAGAGATTGAAAAGACTGGGACTTTTCAGCTTGGAAAAGAGACGGCTAAGGGGAGATACGATTGAGGTCTATAAAATCATGACCGGTGTACAGAAGGAAGTGTTGTTTACTACTTCTCATAACACAAGAACTAGGGGTCACCAAATGAAATTAATAGTCAGCAGGTTTAAAACAAATAAAGGAAGTATTTCTTCAAACAACACACAGTCAACCTGTGAAACTCCTTGCCAGAGGATGTTGTGAAGGCCAAGACCATAACAGGGTTCAAAAAAGAACTAGATAAATTCATGGAGGATAGGCCCATCAATGACTATGAAACAGGATGCGCAGGAATGGTGTCCCTAGCCTCTATTTCCCAGAAGCTGGGAATGAGTGACCAGAAATGGATCACTTGATGATTACCTGTTCTGTTCATTCCCTCTGGGGCACCTGGCACTGGCCACTGTTGGAAGACAGGATACTGGGCTAGATGGACCTTTGGTCTGACCCAGTAGGGCCATTCTTATGTCTATATAAAAGGCTAGACATTGCCTGTTATCAAGTATGGAGGTGTTGATCTTCTGGGGGAAGAGTGCAGCTTAGGGAAAAACACTGGTAAATACGCAGCCTAATTCAGATAAAACAGAAACCACCTTGGATAAAAACATTGGGTGTGGGTCACAGCGTTACCTTGTTCTTGGAGAACTGTGTGAAAAGCAACTCAGCCACCACAGCCTGCAACTCGCACACTCTTCTTGCCAAAAGGATGGTTATCAGGAACGTGGTTTTCTGAGACAGGATAGGATACAATGGACTTGAACAGAGGGCCCATCAGAGCAACCAGAACCATGTTTAGATCCCACAATGGACGGGTTCTCAGACCAGAGGATGCAAGTGGACAAGCCCCTTCAGAAATCTTGTCACTATGGTATTAGAAAAAAACCTGACTTCCCTTGAATTGGGGGATAGAATACTGATATTGCTGCCAAACGCGCTCTCAGTGAACTGAGCACAAGTCCAGATTTCTGAAGATGTAACAAATATCACAAGATGTACTGGGTGGAGGCCTCTGTCAGGTGGGTCCCATGGGCCACACTGAGAACCTGTTCCATTTCACTAAGTAGGCCATCCTAGTGGAGGACTTCCCATTGTTGAGTAGCACTTGTTGGACAGGTTCCAAGCACTATTCTTCCTCATTTACCCATGCAACAGCCATACCATGAGGTGCAGGGAGCTGACTGCAGGATGGAGGGTGTGGCTCTGGTTCTAAGTGAACAGGTCAGGATGGAGAGGAAACAATATGAGACATTTTCTTGGAGGAACTCTACATGGATGCGCAGTGAAAAAGGTTCTTGTACACCTTAAAAATCCTTTGGAGCAGAAGAAGATGAACCAAGCAGCTCAGCATCATCCAGCAATGAGGACTAAGGGAGGAAGGACTCAACCTCCATGGGGAGGAAGACCTCTAATGCCCAGGCTTGCGGTTGATCCAAAGCCATCACTGTCAACCTGGTGGGTGACTGGCTTTGAATGGGATGAAGAATGGGATCTCCATGAACAAGTAGCATCCCACTGAGTTCAAGGCCACTGAAACGGGTAGGGCATTGGTGGCCAATAGGGGGCTGAGACAGGGACCTCCACCATGGCCAGAGCACACACGCCAACCCTGGAAGCTGTACTGGTCCACTGGCAGCCCCCAGAGTTAATCAGGTGACAGGGAGTGGGAGGATGATGACTCCGACTCTGAATCGGAGCCTCAGGATCTCAGCAACATTGGTGGAGTGACACCAAAGGGAGCCAATCGGCAGTCTGATTCATCCATCACCTAGAAAGTGGCAGAAATTAGCACTCCTGATGTGGCAGTACCAAGCATGCTGATGGCACAGGTAGTGTTGGTCCAAACATAGGTGACAACTCCATGGGTGCTCCGGGGCTCAAGCACCCACAGAAAAAACAATAGTGGGTGCTCAGCACCCAGGAGCCAGAGTTTGAGTGTGGAATGTGATGAGTTCTCTGCTGCTACAACTTCTGCTCTTGGGGAAGGGAGTTTATAAACAGAGGCAGGGTGATTAAGATAACAAAAGGCTTGTTATTAAATTAAATAAAGGATCTTTAGATGACCCTGAAAGCATGATCAGGCACTCCAGTTAAAAGAGAGGAAACAAAGGGCAGGAATAAATGGTCCATTTTCAGAATGGAGAAAAAGTAAATAGTGGTGTCCTACAGGAGCTTGTACTGAGCCCAGTGCTATTCAACATATTCATAAATAATCTGCAAAAAGGGGTAAACAGTGAGGTGGCAAAGTTTGCAGATGATACAAAATAACTCAAGATCGTTAAGTCCAAAGCAGACTGCAAAGCGTTACAAAGGAGTCACATAAAACTGGGTGACTTGGCAACAAAATGGCAGATGAAATTCCATGTTAAATGCAAAGTAATGCACATGGCAAAACATAATCCCAACTATACATACAAAATGATGGTGCCTAAATTAGCTGTTATCCATCAAGAGAAAGATCTTGGAGCCATTTGCAGTACTCTGGAAACATTATGTTTCCAGAGTACTGCAAATTTATAAGAATCCTTCTCACCATGTCTGTATCATCCTGAACTCATTCTCCAACTTCAGAAGATTTAAAAATTATCTCCAGTCATCAATGGGAGAGCCACAACTGAATAATGTAGCTGTCCTTAACGTGCATCAAGACAATACCAGGGAATTAGATGTAAATAAGATTGCTGACAGTTTCATCCAGAAAGCTACAATGAGACATAATGTCTTTAAACTGGGACATTAGTGAAGACAGCTTGTAAGTGATTGCAATGATTTTAATATACTGTAATTTATGATAATGTATTTATGTAATTCATAAGAATTGAATTATTAAAATAGTAAAGATATCAATGACACATTCAATAACTAGAATATGGAAGAAGTGTATAAATATGGAGAAAATAACCTCTCCCCAAAACTGGCAGAGTGCCCCCTTCCACTCCCCCCGCCCCACACTCCTCTTCAAAAGCACACACTGGCAAAAACAAAAGTCAGTGCCTATAGGTCCAAGTGCAAACAGCAGTACCAGAGCGAATCGACATCAAGGATGGTGAAAGCCACCAGTGGAGAATCTGCAGTGTCAAATGCAGCAGGGCTGAAGACAGTCCTGTTGCAGAGGTCCCCTGTACCAATTCTGGTACCAGCTCCATCCTCACCACGGGGAGGGGAACGTCTGGATGCCTGCCAACAGACACGAGGGTTCAGCAGTTCACTCCATCGGAGGGGCTATACGTGGCACAGCCCTGGGAAAGTCCTGGACTAACAGGGAGGTCTAGACCAAAAGGCAGAGGTCGTCTGCGGCTGCCTCGTATGCTGATGACATGGACATGGTACCAGCATCTCCCTCATCAGTACTGGACTCAACAGATACCCGGAGTCTGAACCAGAGTTGATGGTACAGGGTTTCTACCCTTCGCATTTGGTACCAGGGAAGGGTCAGAAGTATCCATGCCATTCTGTGCGCCAGAACCAGTGCATGCTTTTCCTGGGGGAGGCAGAGGAGCTGCCCCACGATCTGGGGCAGTCATGATTGGTCTTATAAGACCTCTTCCTCAGTGCTGGCAACAGAACAGCTCCTCTGACTCTTTGGAGATGCGCCTGTCCTGGAATGAGAAGCGGCAATGCTCTCCAAGCCCAAGGGTGATTTTTGGCCTGAGGAGGGCCTCAGTACCGGATCAGGCTGCCTGGCCTGTACTAGTAGGTGCTGCATGAGGCGGAGGTCCCATGTCACCTGAGTCCACTTCTTGAATGACCTACAGATCGAACAACACTTTTCAAGTTGGGCCTTGCCAAGGCAAAGCAAGCACTATGTGTGGGAGTAACTATTGGGGATCACTCCTCCACATAAAGGACAATGTTTAAACCCCGGTGAGGGAATCACTGGGACCACTATCCACTGACTACTAACTAAAGACATACAATCAACTAGACAAAGACTAAATGTGAGACTACAACCACACAGAGCTCAGACTCCAGCCACAGGTGGTGAGAAGGAACTGAGGGGCGTCAGGGTGGTGCTGCCGCAGCACATAGCCAAGGAAGTGGCCACAACCACAAGCCGTTAGCACCTCCTCTCTACAGATACTGCTAAGCAAAAGTCTCTGGCTCCAGCGCGCTGGATACACACACATCTAAGTGGAATACACATCTGCATCTACTTGAAGCGGAATTTTTAGTACCCATTTAAAAAGCCAAACTGGGCAATTCAAAAACAGCAGCACTTTGTTAAAGAGCAACGTAAGGACAAGTTTTGGTGGAGTGCTGCCAATATTCAATATTAATGTTCTTTACAATGTTCTTGCATGGTCTGAATACATTTCCATTAAACCATAATACCAAATAATCCACGTATTTCATACCACCAAACAGATCGATCATTCCAATTCTATTTAAAAATATATTTTCATTTCCCCAACACACCACACTGTAAGAAAACAGAATTCTGATATAATTGAATATCACCCCTTTTGAATTCTATACATTTAATACAAAGTCAACAGCAGTGTTCCCTCTAATTTTTCCCACCCATGTGCGGAATGAATTTTGTTATGTGCACCAATATGGAGGTGATATATGACACATCACCTTCATATTGGTGCACATAAAATTCATGTGGTTGCGTGGGGCTGAGGGCTCTGGCTGGGGGTTCAGGCCCTGGGGTGTGGCAGAAGGTTGCAGTGTGGGGGGATGAGGGCTCTGACTGAGGGTGCAGGCTCTGGGGTGGGGCTGGGGATGAGGGGCTCAGGGCTGGGGCAGAGGATTGGGGTGCAGGAGGGTGAGGGCTGAGGATGAGGGATTTCAGGTGCAGTGGGGCTCCCTGGGGCTACGGTGGGAAGAGAGGACTCCCCCCAGCTCTCGCTCTCCCCACACAGTAGCACCTGGGCTGAGTGGGAGAGGTGCCTCTCCCCGGGCCAGGTCACCTGGCCCACTCAGGTCTGGGGCTGGGCTGGGTTGGGGCTGTGGGAGAGGTTCCGCAGCAGGTCTGGGGCTTGGGGAGAAGCATCTCTTCCTACTGCAGCCCTGAGCACCTGCACGGTGTTTAATAGGCAGCTGCGTGGCTGTGCAGCTTAGAGGGAATTTAGGACACCAGTATACATCCAAAAGCATAATCCCCAACTACAGAACAAGTCAGGAGCAAAATTAAAATGGAGTGGTGGCTAAATCAGGTGAGGTGTACCTACTGGTAAAGGATTACTTGGCAATGGGGAAAAAGTGACTGGATCCTGTAATTATTCATTGCCAGACTTTTTAAAGTTTTAGCTTTTAAAACAAAGTACAGAAATTTGGAATGAAGTGTAATATTGAGTGGTGGTTGAACTCTGCTGAAACGTGCTTATGACTGTATCTGGTTTTAGGCCCTGATTCACAAAAAACTTAAGCATGTGCTAATTGAATTGGGGCCTTAATTTAAGTGTTTTAGTGTGTTTATTTGGTACATAAAACTATAGACTAACTTAGCATATAAAGTTCACGTAAGTGTAAGAGGAGGTTATTTACCTGTAACTGGAGGTTCTTCGAGATAGGAACCACACATCTGTACTCCACTGCGGATTTATGCATGTGCACCATGTGTCCGGAGCCAGAGAATTTGAAAGTAGCATCCGTTGGTCTGCACATGCACCCTGGCTCACACCTCATGCCTCCGATTGAGTTGATAAAGAGCAAGGCGGACTGACCACCTTTCCAGTTCCTTTTACACCACAAATAATAGAAGACCTGAAGCAGAGGGGAAGGAGGGCTGGTTGTGGAATACAGCTAGGGACCATACATCTCGAAGAATCTTCAGTTACATGTAACTAACCACTTCTTCTTCTTCGAGTGATGGAATACAATAGGGACCACTCTAGTTGACTGACAAGCATTACCTAAGGAAGAGGACGGTGTGGACAGTAGGGTTGAGCAGAGATCCACCATCCCAAAGGAGGCATCAGCAGCAGAGGCTTGCATCAGGGCATAATGCCTTGCAAACGTGTAAATGGAACTCCACATGGCCACTTTACAGGTGTCCAGGAAGGGTATGTCCTGAAGAGACTTTAGTTGTAGCTTGCGCTCTAGTGGAATGAGCTCTTACCCCTGGGAGGCCCCGGTGTTCAAGAGTTGATGGAGAGTAGAATGTAGCCAGATATCTATTTGGAGATTCTCTTGGTGGAGATGGCATGGCATGCTCTCTAACCCTCTCTGCAACGGTGACAAACAGTCTTGGGGATTTTCTGATTAGTTTTGTTCTCTGCAGATAAAAGGCCAAGGCTTGTCAAACAGCAAGGAAGTGGAGTCTTCGTTCTTCTACAGAAGTGTGAAGTTTTAGGATAAAAACAGGTAAGTGAATGGTCTGGTTAAAGTGAAATTCCAAAACTACTTCGGGGTGAATTTGGGGTGTAGATGTAAAGAAACCTGATGTTTATGGAACACTGTGCATGGAGGGTCTGCCATCATTGCTCCCAGTTCACCAACCCTTCTCACTCACATGACAGCTATCAGAAAGGCAACCTTCATGGAAAGGAGGGACATGGAACAAGTAGCTAAAAGCTCAAAGTGGGGCCTTGTCAGTACTAAAGGAACAAGATTCAGGTCTCACTGGGGTGGAATCTTCTGAGTAGGCAGAAAGGTCCTTATTAAGTCTTTCCAGAATCTATTGATTAGAGGATGTACGATAATCAAGTAGCCTGAAGCAGGTAGATGGTATGGACTGACCACTGCTAAGTAAACTCCTAAGGAGCTGATGGATAGACCCGACATTTTCAAAGACAAGATATAGTCTAAGATGAGAGGCTGTGGACACGAAGGATTCCAACCTGGACCATACGACTGTGAGAAGGAAGTGGAGAGGAAGTCAGTCCACCCCGCCTTTAACACCTCGGTTGGAGGCATGAGGTGAGCCAGTGCACATGCACAGACCAACGGACACTACTTCCAAATTCTCTGGCTCTGGGTGCATGGTGCACATGCGTAATCCCACCATGGAATACAACAGGGACCACCATTCAAAGAAGAATATTAATTCAGGGGGTTAACTGGACTCCCCTGAAACAGTCTATTTTTGCCTTTGAGAATAAATCCATATTCAGGTGCAGGAAACGGACGCCTGTTTTGAAATGCTGTTTATTACAATGATCTCATCATCAAAGTTATCACATTACCATAAACTATCTTGTTACAATAGTCTCTTCTCCAGAAATTAAGCTACATATGCCAGGAAAAATCAAATCAAATCACTTACCCATCATACTTGTAGATATTAACTTCTAATAAGTTATCCTTAGCATGGTTAGCATGTTCAGTTACTATGGAGAACAAACAAACACACTTATTCACTCAAGCCTTCCTATTAAGCTAAGTTTCATAAACTTATCAAGTAATGTTTCATAAGTTCCATAAACAAAACCAAATGAATGTGGCTGTCAAGCAGAAAACAAGAGACAAGGTAGTGAGGCAATATCTTTTATTGGACCAACTTCTGTTGGTGAGAGGTCCAATAAAAGATAGAGAGACAGGGTGGGTGAGAGAATATCTTTTACTGGACCTTTCACCAACAAAAGTTGGTCCAATAAAAGATATTCCCTCACTCACCCTGTCTCTCTAACATCCTGAGACCAACACACCTACAACTACATTACATACAAGCAGAAAACAAAACCATTACAATGTCTCGGTTTACCAAAATGTTTCATTTTAATGGATTTTACAACAAGGAAACAAATGAGAAATGCATGTACTACATACGAGGAAAATTCTTTGTTGAGAAAACAAAAAAATTAAATGTAAATGTAAGTGTCACATACATGTATTTTTCACTGTGAGTCGCTGTAACATTTAAAGTAATTATTTCATCAGGGTAACTACCTATGCAGTTTTAAATGGCAAGTTTTATTTATTTATTTATTTTAAGTGGAAAAAGAAGGATATATGTTTTATAAATTAAGAGCTTAAATAGCTTGGATGCATCACTACCTACAAAATGGTCACTGAAATAAAATGGTACATTGCTACATCACCCTCATTTGTGAATTGCAGGGCTATAGCTAAATTAGCTAGAAATCAGTTACTGTTCCATTTCATGCACTTATTAATGCAGAAAGCAGAATTCTAAAAAGACATTTTCTTAAGCTGTAAGGAAGAGTTGCTTTAAAGATTTCATTTTATATTTAATGAGAGATTGAAGTAAAATATTAACATTACTCACTAATAACATCTGTAGAGATGGAAGCTAGACTAAACAATGGAGCCACTTTTTGTTCATAGATCCTCTTCCCTTGCCGTTTTCCTCCATATGGATTAATATATACTAGCAGTTGCTTTGGTCTAGATTCTGGGGGAGGAGAGGGGAAACAAACACACCACATTGTTAGGCACTTGAGTATAAAAACAAGCCAGTTTTGATAAATGTATTTTTTAATTCTAAGTTATTACATTTAAATACATACTCTTATAAAATATTTTGTTAGTGAACAGAGGCAATTTGAATAAAAGATTTTATTAAAACTCCTTAGTGTGAGGATTAAATGGGTTCCTTATTATATGGAAAGAGCAGCAGAAAGTTCATATTACTTTCAGGCAGTTCTGCATTCACCTTGCCTTTCCACTAAATGAAATGACAATGGCATCAGAGCTACCAATAAGATACAAGCTAAGGTGGCAACTGGAAAGAGGCATATTATCTTCTTCTTGGAAAAAATGAGCATAGTAACTGTATGCATCCTGTGGGTGAGATGAATACAGAAATATGTCTGTACAGAAGGTATTTTATGAATAGAATTCTAGAAAATAGCTTTTGTAACAGGCAATTGAATGATCCTTCATGTGATAGAAAAGTGGTAAGTATATTTTGTAAAAGCATATTCTGAACTGCGGGAAACTGCTCTGAAGATCTGAACTCAATATAATGTAAGAATATCTACCATTACTGTCTGAAGTCTGGCTGAAAGGACTTCAGTTTGACCCCAAAGTCAGTCGAGTCAAGGAACCAAAAACACCTATCACAACAGGGCTATTCAACTAGACACCTTAAATGAGAATGCTTTCCACTGCTAGAGGGTCTTAGGATATATCTGTGCTTTGATAACATTAATTAATTAAGATTCAAAGTTTTTCTATGGAGGTACTGATTATTATCCCTATTTAAAAAGGTAAGATTAACGAAAAGAGACATTAGTAAACTGGCCAAGAGCTAAGTGGAAATCTGCGATTGAAACAGAAATAGAATCTAGATCTCATGACAGACCTTCAACCACATTGTCCCTTTCTAAAACCGTTGGTAACCTAAGGCCAGTTAGCCCAAATTTTGAGACTCAAGGTGAGATGCTTTTCACAGCTTCGTATGTTTCAAACAAACAACCAACCAACCAACACAGGACTGACTGAAAATTCCAAAATTTAAATCTTTGAGGAAAACACAAACAAATTTTTGAAAAAAAAAATTCACAGAAAATTCCTATATTTTGACCAGCTTCATCACAAATATCATCTGCACTGGAACATGGTGAAAAGCACCAGGTTGGCTGAATTAAGACAACTTTGAAAGGAATATAAGATAAATACTGAATGTATCACCTAGGTCTTTGCAAAGAATCAAGGCTATCCGTATTATAGTAACATGGTTTCATATATAGCCAAATTGGACATTGCATAGACAAGACTTTTTTCCAGCACTGGCTGTATATTGCAACTCATTCACTAGTCCCTGGAATCAGTCCTGCAAACCTAATGTTCAATTCATTCTTCAGCATCACAGAATAGTGTTACAGGCTGTACCAGAGAGATATTTATGCAAACACCTTTTTACACAAAGATATGTCCTGTGTGATTATTCAGAGACAAAACTAAAAAAAAAAAAAAAAGAGAGAGAAAGAAAGAAACTGGATTATACTCCTTTTTCTGCATCACCATGGTTTACTAAATTTCAGACACTTACACATGAGCAAATCCATTGTAACTGTTGGAGTTGCACATACGTTGCTGAAGGCACAATCTAAACACAAAGCTGCAGAAATAATTTTGAGCCCAGTCTGCCCAGCAGAGCTTTTATTAATGGTGATATTGCATGAGAAGAAAAGCACCCAGCTTGACATTCAGAGCTGGCTGACCATAGCATTTATTTTTAAACTGAGTACATTTAATACAGAAATTATTTAGACAAACGAGGAAATCCTAAAGTGCAATTTTTACAAAAGACATTCTGATAAAATTATGATTTCAGATGTGCTTGTCCTCAATACCAGAAAAGGCACACTAGCTTCTCTCTCAGACACCTATTCCAGAAGTGCAGATTTAAAACTGTATAATTCACTCTCTTGGTCCAACCACAAAAAGGGCAAGTTCACCTTTCTCAACGTCTCTAGCATAGTATTGAATGTAATCTGATAAATTAGTATTTTATTAGAGCAATGTCCATTGGCCCTGATCAAGATTGGGGCCCTGATTTCATGTCTTAGATGCAAAATTTCACCACTGTGTAGATGTGGCAAGATAGAGGAAGATATCCTGAAGAGCTTATCAGTATGTGTTATACCTGAGAGGAAAGTTGCACCTCTTAACTCAGTAAGGAAATTTTCCAGACGATATCAAATCATACATATTCATATGTGTGGCCATACACAGAGATCCCATAAGCCTTAAGCAAACTATTGGGCTCAACACTGGGGTAACTAGGTGAAATTCTCTGTCCTGTGTCATAGGAGGTCAGACTAGATGAGCCAATGGTCCCTTCTGACCTCAAAATCGATGAAACCAAAGGGTTCACATAATCAAGCTTCTGGACAGCTCACTGATAAGGACCAGAATAACATTAAAACCATTGAACAATAATTCCCTCTAGCTTATTTTTAAAAGTAGTTTTAAGCAACATTAAGATTCTGAACAAATACCCAAGGCAAGCAATTCCCAGTTAAGGCAAACGCCTAGTCACAATAGGTGCAGAATAGGAAAACTGAGTGAGGATTGTGTCTCTTTGGTCTCCTCCTTTCATAAGTAATGCATACAAAGTACTTCAAAAACAAAGCAATACTGGTATAACAGGAACTATGCAGCCAGCAACTACCAAGCACTCTGAAGTAGCTGACACTGGTGTGAGCACTGTAACTTGTTTTATTGGAAGAAACATTAACAAAGTTATTAGCAGATGTTTGTTCCCAGTGCTTAAGGCTCTGGGAAGTTTACTATTACTAAATAGTTATACCGGGCTTGTAGTTAGAGGCCCATAATTCTAGGTGTTTTACAAACACATAGATCTGGTCTACACTAGGAAATAAAGTTGGCAAGGCTACGCTGGTCAGGGGTGTGAAAAATCCACACCCCTGAGCGATGCAATAAACTGATCTAACCCCTCTCCAGATCAACTAGATCACTAGATCAACAGGAGAATTTTCCCATCAACCTAGCTACCGCCTCTCGGGCAAGTGGATTAGCTACACCAACAGGAGAACACCTCCTGCTGGCATAGGAAGCATCTTTAGTGAACCACTGAAGCTGTGCCACTGCAGCATTTTAAGCGTAGACAGGCCCATAGTCCATGCTCCAGAGGATTTTCAATCAATACAAGTGATATGTGGGGTGCGGGGAAGAAGAGCTTAAGCAGCAGTGTGTTTTTGAATCTAATGAAGTTTCGGAAGGTGCAGGAGATACTATGGATGGAATGGCTATTCTGTAGCAGCATTACCCCGGCTAACATACAAATGTTTATGCAGTGGTCTGGGATTCCTTGTCAGCATGAATGTATCCAAAAACTCCTCTCATTCATTCAAATCACAATACTATGGAAAGTCTGCAGGCCCCACATTCTCCAGTGCTCTTCACAGTCATTTACACTTGGACAAATGAATAAGAACCCTACTATTCTGATCTGTTAGGGTTTGACATTCACTTTCCACAGGTATTAATGACTATGCTGCCTTGCACCTTGTGACAGTGGAGAATCAGATACTTGCTAGTTCAAATGCAGCACACCTCCTATCCCCAACTGCTCTCCCTTAGGAGGGCATGAGCTGAGCTTAAGGGCTGAGTTAGCCACATTAATAGAAACTTAACTAAACTGCTGTAGGTGCCATGAAAATAATGTTGTATATTTCAGTAATTTAGTCGAACAACTTACTCTGTAACTCAAGTAGTTCTTTAAGTGCCTGTATCCACTGGTTACACAGTTGCTCATCAACGCACGAAAATGTTACTTCGCTGCACCGCCAGCGGTGTTTTTGTGCTCTTTTCATGTAATATACTATATAAAAAAAGAAAAAGAAAGACATTTATGTATTCTACATTTATTGCAACAATGAAATATACTTAATTGTGTGCTGAAGCCTAGTTTTAAAAATCTGTGCAACATATTTAAAAGACAATATATTAATGAACCAAAAGACACTACTACCCCCTTCTGGAATGTTTCTATTTCTCATAATTCTAATAGGAAAACTTTGTGTGTGTGTTTGTAAGAGGGCAACATTCCAAGTATTTTTCACAATTTAAAAAACAGTAATTCCTCCCTGACACATTTCAGCTTACAGTAACTGCTCAAATGTGAATGATTTTTTAAAGATACTTCTCAGCATGCCCAGAGGAAAGGACAATAGGTTATTACATGGTTGCTTACAAGAGTTGCAGCATTCATACTGCCTGAATTTCTTTTGTTTTGAAAAATTTATATGCCATATAAAGCTTGCAAAGTTCATGTCAGAAAAAACACCCAGTCCTCAGTACCCCCTTTTAAATATCACATCAGCTTGCAGGAAGCTGAAAGGAAGAGGGAGAATCTGAAAGCCAATTTCAGTCTCTTGAGAAGCATGTGTGTGGGTGGAAGAGAACCACCAAATCATTACAGACTATTTTCTCACATTTAGTCCTTCCATAAAGCCTTGGACAAGTACATTCAAGTCCCCTTTCCACAGTTAGCAGTACAGAGGATTGCCATTATATCACTAAGCAGGTTAGAGTACCATTGTATCTCACTTGATTGTACATAAGTGCTTACATAAAAGAAAGTCTTCACACGTCGAAAAATGTGTGAAAGATCTTTTCTCACACAGTCTGATCATTAATAATGATTGGAGTTTTCGTGAGGACAGCATCTCTTATTTGATTTTCTAGTGGAGTAATACAGAATCTATGATGCCACAATATTTACTTCGCAACAGTGAGATGTAGTAAGTAAGGGTTATGACTCCATTGTGGGACCAAAGAGAAGGAGATGAGCCATGAAGGAAAGATTTGATTAAAACATCTTTAACAATAATAAAAAGCCAGGCTCTTGACCAATAGTTCTGTTTATAAAAAACTCTTTGTACAGCTCTTAGATTCAAGTCCCCCTTACAATATCTACAGATTACTACAGCATTCTGAAAATAGGAGTAGTTTCCCTACCTGTGAAAGCATGCGGCTTTCCCATTTTTTGCCATTTTCCACTACTACATTGCTTCTCGTCAATTTCAGTTTCTTCTACAACAATAATCTCTGAGGCGGGCACAAAATAATTTCCTGTACAAACACAACATCCATACATGAAAACTGAACATTAACAATACAAAACACATTAAAATAGCCTCAAAACATAGAAGTGTAAAATGTGTATTTCATATCAAATGTAAAGACTATGTAGGTAAATATCAGACAAACAGCTTTGAACTAAGCCATGCACAACCAAGGACATAAATCAGGAATACAGGGTCACAACACCACTCACTCAAAATTGGCCCAACCATGAGCCCATCACTCTCCCCGACCCTCCCCCAGTCATGACAGAAGGGCAAATAAATCTTCAAATAAAGTGTTTTGTAATTCTAATTGTTGTTGTTGTTTCAATCCTATTCCTGGTACTGAAGAAAAGCTTACTGGTATCTAATTTCTACATCACCCTTACACCGTGATGATCTTGTTATTTCAGAAGCCTGACTATATTAAAAAAGTGGGAAGTACATGAAAAAAAAAATGAGATTTCACCGTACAAATAATTGTTAAATTTATCAAGGCTAAAAAGAGTAGGAGTGTGTGGCAAGCCAACCATAGCTATTTCTGTTTCTAAACAGACTCTAGAGCATAAATGTAACTTAATTTATTGAATATTGCTAGCTGCAGTTTAACCATGATTAAGACTATAATAATGGTCAGCTCTCTTGATAATCAAAGAATAGAACCTTTTATGTAAGAAGAAAAGGAGTACCTGTGGCACCTTAGAGACTAACAAATTTATTTGAGTGGTGCCACAAGTACTCCTTTTCTTTTTGCGAATACAGACTAACACGGCTGCTACTCTGAAACCTGTCATTTATGTAAGGGGATTTCAAAATGTAGTTGCCTGACCTGGCTAGACATGAAGCAGTCAAGAGCAGGAGGACAAGAAACAAAAGGGAGAAAGATATAATTTCTGCTCTGTTTGTGTTTTTAATTCTATTACTGAACTGTATAAGTTACTCAGATATTCTTCAATATTAAGGGCAATTCTGTGTTGCATTAACAAAAAACAAACTTTTAATGATTGTTCATTTTGCTATCTCCTGGACATGTTAAAATTAAAATGAGAGATTCCAATTAGATAAAATATAAACGAAGATTCTGGATAGGATACTCATTGGCATGTTTGCTAGGAGAAGTAACAGAAGGCACATTGCTTTATTACACATTTTCTATACACTAGAAAGAAAAGAAAGCGGTCTAACCCCGTAGGTAACAATAATTTCATACAAACTTTTAAATACATATTATTGCAAGCATTTATAAGTATCCGGGCTCCTTTTACATGGTTTAGATTAAAGGTAATCCTACATCACAACCAACACCATTTTAAAGACACATCAAGAAAATTTCACTAATCAAAAAATGAGAGAAAATTGAGCCAGCAGCAGGTAGAAAGTTAGCCCGACAAGTTTCACGATTCCTTCTGAATCGTGGCCAGGCTAAGGTTCAGATGTATTCCTGGCAAGAGAAAATTCCAGAGACACACCTGCTACTAAAAATACTCTGTCCAACAATCCCCTTAGTTCTTAATCTTGGGAGTTTAGTTTAAGCATTCTAGAGAAAGGTAAGCAGGCAGCATGGCAGGTCAGAGAAGTATCCAAGCCCTAGGACCTGTATATAGATTTAACTGGAAACACTGACTCAACCAGAAGTTGACTGGCAGCCAGTACCAAGTGTGGTGCAAAAAACACAATATGTTTGTCACAGCCTAGACCAGTACCACTCTCTGGACAAACGTCATTCTGTTGTGATGGGCTCCAACTGCTGAATCACACATGTAGTTAAGCTCTTTGGTTCTGGGTAGCGACTGATCACTGTTCCTAAATCTGGGTCTCAGGAAATCTCTCCTGGTGCAGCAGATTGTGTGTGTCAGACACCCTTCCTGGGCAGTGAGATGTTACTTAGATCCTGGAAGCAGTGCCTCAGTCCTCCTGAGCCTCCAGATGTTAGACTCATTCTCCCTACAGTCTAAATGGCTGTGGGAGTTCTGGTTCCCTAGTTAACCCCTTAATTGCTCTATCACAACTTTCCAGACAGTCTCTGTGCTAATAAATCAAACTCCTGGTACACAAAGAATGCTCAAAGCTACACTTAAGATTACATTCAAAACAGAGGTTCTAATACAACTGGCATTCTCAAAAGAAAAATGGAGTTCATAAGCTGACACAAAAATTGCTCAAACTGTCACATAGTTCTCTCTAGTTAACCCTGCCCTAAAGCAAGAGACATATTCTGAATTAGGAAAAGCTTTCAAGCAGCCTACACACAAGCCTATATATTGTTATACAAGATTTTGGGTGAGTTAAATAACATTTAAGGGGCCTACTAGAGTGTATGATGGGCACTAATCTGCCTAATCTTTCTAAAAAGTTAACTTTTATTTAAAAGAGTATAAGGATAGCATCTTGACTCCACCGCTGCTGTAGAGTGTTTCTAGCAGCTGAGGGCTAGATCTGTCTCTGCTTACAGCCTTCCCCAGACAGGAGTAACCTTAATTCACAATACAGTCATGGGTTTCACATCTGACTTCGACTGGGCAGCACCAATGACAGTGATGAAAAGAGAAAAGGAGTACTTGTGGCACCTTAGAGACTAACCAATTTATTTGAGCATAAGCTTTTGCGAGCTACAGCTCACTTCATCGGATGCATACTGTGGAAACTGCAGAAGACATTATATACACAGAGACCATGAAACAATACCTCCTCCCACCCCACTCTCCTGCTGGTAATAGCTTATCTAAAGTGAACACTCTCTTTACAATGTGTATGATAATCAAGTTGGGCCATTTCCAGCACAAATCCTCAATTTGATCTCCTTACAATGTGTGTGATGAGTGATCACTTTAGATAAGCTATTACCAGCAGGAGAGTGGGGTGGGAGGAGGTATTGTTTCATGGTCTCTGTGTATATAATGTCTTCTGCAGTTTCCACAGTATGCATCCGATGAAGTGAGCTGTAGCTCGCAAAAGCTTATGCTCAAATAAATTGGTTAGTCTCTAAGGTGCCACAAGTACTCCTTTTCTTTTTGCGAATACAGACTAACACGGCTGTTACTCTGAAACCAGTGATGAAAAGGATCTTGCACATTCTTCAGAGAAACTACTTACTCATTAGTGGTGAGTACTAGTTCAAACCATGGTTTGAGAAATCTCAGTTCCATCTAGGATGACTACACTAACTTACAAAGCCCTACTGTACTAGTGCTAGACACTGTACAGACACCAGACAAGTCTACTGTCTTCACAGGAGAAGACTGCCCCAACCTTAAGCAAGTTAAGAAAAATGTACTCCATGATAGGGGTAAATTTTCCAGCTCTCCCTCCTCCAATCTCAGTCCAAATACTAGCTCAAGAGTGAGACTAATACCGAGAACATTCCCACATGGTTCTGAAAAGTTGTCACGTTACATACAGATGGACAAATGTCATCGAGATGAATGTAGGGCCTCACTTCACTCTGCCAATAGAACATTGTGTGAAAATGTAGGGTCAACGAACAGTAGCCTAGGATCCTTATCCACCGCAGTCTATTCCTTCCCCGATAGAGCGGGTAGTTTCCACAAGTAGGTGCTCAAATACAAATGCATAGAGCAAGCTACAAAAGGCACCCTACTAAAATCATCCCCAAACAGGATGGCTTTATCTGCAACAGCCTGAAATATCATAACCACCCACAGAAGTAAATAGTAGGACAACTCTCTCAGAGAATTTGTGGAGCAATTATTCCCCTTGAAAATAATCCACACACCCAAACTACTAACCCCATAATAGTTTTACACTATACTGCAATGTGTTAGTGGAGTTCATTGCTATTTACACCGGTGTAATGGGATGATTTAGTTGGTGTTGGTCCTGCTTTGAGCAGGGGATTGGACTAGATGACATCCTGAGGTCCCTTCCAACCCTAATATTTGAGGATTCTATGTGTGAGATCAGTATCAGACCCTATATGTACAGTGTAGCTCATTATGGGCCTGTCTACACTACCGCTTAAATCGATGTAACTTACTTTGCTCAGGTGTATGAAAAAATCACCCCCCTGACCAACCCAAGTCACATCAACTTAAAGCATGTCCTCCCCATGCTATGTAAGCAGGACACGCTCTCCTGTCAGCGAAGCGTGTCTTCACCAGACGTGGTGCAGCTGCACCGATGTAGCGCGGTACTGTAGACTAGCCCTACGAGTTTGTCCTGGCTGAAATAATACACACATATACACACACACAGTATAAGTTTTAAACAAACAATTTAATATTGTACACAGCAATGATGATTGTGAAGCTTGGTTGAGGTGGTGAAGTTAGAGGGTGGAAGAGGGTGGGATATTTCCCAGGGAATGCCTTACTGCTAAATGATGAACTAGCATTCAGCTGAGCCCTCAAGGGTTAACACATTGTTAATGTAGCCTCACACTCTACAAGGCAGCACAAATGGTGGGAGGGGAGACAGCATGGCAGACAGAGACACAAACCCTGTGTGTGTGGGCGGGAGGGGAGAGAGAGAGATACACATTGCCCCTTTAAGTACACTGACATCACTCTAAGTACATTGCCTTTTTAAATAGATCAGGAAGTTGAGACAGCAGCTGCGGCCAGCAAGCTCTCTCTGTCCTGAGCCCTGTTGTGTCCCCACCCTGCTCTATATGGAGAAGGTTTAAGTGGGGGGCAGGCATAGGGGGGAGGGGGACACCTTGACATTAGCCCCCTTCTTCCCCCCTCCCCTGCACAGCAAGCAGGACGCTCCAGGGAGCAGCTCCAAGGCAGAGGGCAGGAGCAGCACATGGCAGTGGGGGGAGGGACATCTGAACTGCCGGCAATTGGTAGCCTGCTAGGCAGCTGCCGCACAGGGAACTTAGGGGAGCAGGGAGCTGATGGGGGGCTGCCGCTTCACCCTGGTTTCAAGCCCCCACCAGCTAGCTGCAATGGGCTGCTCTTCCTGCAAGCAGTGGACAAAGCAGGCAGCTGCCAAACTACGTTATAAGGGAGCATTGCACAACTTTAAACAAGCATGTTCCCTAATTGATCAGCAATGTAACAACGTTAACCGGGACGACTTTAAGTGAGGAGTTACTGTAAATTGGAGTTGAGGGATGACTTCTGGTAAGCTCTGAAACATGTGTGTAGGTTCCTTTAAATGTGTTTTCTCTTTAATTCTTTTACCTTAAGAATAAATGTACTTGCTCAGAAGGAACTCAGTGGTAACTTATAACTTGGGGCAATACATTGCTCAGAGCCCTTGGAGTGAAAGCAAAGTGCAGGCACTGGCCTCTTCGGCAATTTGGCTTGCTGGGGATATCACAATGTCAGGCAGGGAGCCACGCTGCCTTAAAATCCCTGGTAAGGAGGAAGAGAGACACCAGTCTCTCCCAAGAGAGGTGATGGCTGGGAGCTGGAAACCTGAAGTGGGAGCCCTTGCTGGGCCACAGAGGGGGAATATGAACATAGCTGGCTGAAAACTGTGACACATATACATTTAAATACACAAGTACCAGAAAAATGCTACAAACACTGGCTAATATTGTGTTTCTAACTGTTTAGTTCCTCATCAGCTCTTCAGAATGATGTTAGGATAATTACCTGATGTAACTGAAGTTGAGATTGTTCTTGAAATGGATATATCTATAAAGAAATAAAGTCTCAGCATACAGTATGCTACTTGTTGCTTTGCTAATATACATTTTATGTGACATTGGCAAGTGACAATACTTAGGATTCTCTCTTTCCTTTATATATAAATTAAAAATGAACACCGATGTTTTATTGTAACACACAAGAAAAGCAAGCACAGGGAAGGTCAGTGTGGTATTCTAATCACAAGAAGTGCAATTTTAAAGACTATAAAGACACAAAAATGTAGGGCTGGAAGGGACCTCAAGAAGTCCTCAAGCCCAGCCCCCTGTGCTAAGATAGGACCAAATAAATCCAGAACATCCCTGACAAGTGTTTGTCCAAACTGTTGTTAATAAACCTCAAATGATGGTGATTGAAAGTCTGTATAATTACCCTTAACTACCCTTAGAATTAGGAAAATGAGGAAACATTTTCTAATATCTAACCTTATGCTCCCATGGTGCAGATGAAGGTAGGATTTGTAGTAATGGGCTTAAAGGGACATAGCAAACAATTGATCACTATCCTCTTTATAACACCCCATAACATATTTGAAGACTTATCAAGTGTCCCCTCAGGTTTCTTTTCTAAAGACTAAACATGCCCAGTTTTTTTAAACCTTTCCTTTAGGGCTGTTGATTCATCGCAGTTAACTCACGCGCTTAACTAAAAAAAATTAATAGCAATTATTCGCAATTTTAATTGCACTGTTAAACAGTAGAATACCAATTGAAATTTATTAAATATTTTGGATGTTTTTCTACATTTTCATATATATTGTATTCTGTGTAAATTTAAATCAAAGTGTTATTTTTATTACAAATATTTGCACTGTAAAAATCACAAACAAAAGAAATAGTATTTTTCAATCCATCTCATTCAAGAACTGTAGTAGCAAACTCTTTGCCATGAAAGTTGGCTAGATTGTCGGGCTCAATGGGTAGTGATCAATGGCTTCATGTCTACTTGGCAGCCGGTACCAAGTGGAGTGCCCCAAGGGTCGGTCCTGGGGCCGGTTTTGTTCAATATCTTCCTAAATGATCTGGAGGATGGTGTGGATTGCACCCTCAGCAAGTTTGCAGATGACACTAAACGCTGGAGGGTAGGGATAGGAAACAGAGGGACCTAGACAAATTAGAGGATTGGGCCAAAAGAAATCTGATGAGGTTCAACAAGGACAAGTGCAGAGTCCTGCACTTAGGATGGAAGAACCCCATGCACCGCTACAGACTAGGGACCGACTGGCTAAGCAGCAATTCTGCAGAAAAGGACTTAGGGGTGACAGTGGACGAGAAGCTGGATATGAGTCAACAGTGTGCCCTTGTTGCCAAGAAGGCCAATGGCATTTTGGGGTGTATAAGTAGGGGCATTGCCAGCAGATCGAGGGACGTGATCGTTCCCCTCTATTCAACATTGGTGAGGCCTCATCTGGAGTACGGTGTCCAGTTTTGGGCCCCACACTACAAGAAGGATGTGGAAAAATTGGAAAGAGTCCAGCGGAGGGCAACAAAAATGATTAGGGGACTGGAACACATGATTGATGAGGAGAGGCTGAGGGAACTGGGGATGTTTAGTCTGCAGAAGAGAAGAATGAGGGGGGATTTGATAGCTGCTTTCAACTACCTGAAAGGAGGTTCCAAAGAGGATGGATCTAGACTGTTCTCAGTGGTAGCAGATGACAGAACAAGGAGTAATGGTCTCAAGTTGCAGTGGGGGAGGTTTAGGTTGGATATTAGGAAAAACTTTTTCACATGGAGGGTGGTGAAACACTGGAATGCATTACCTAGGGAGGTGGTGGAATCTCCTTCCTTAGACGTTTTTAAGGTGAGGCTTGACAAAGGCCTGGCTGGGATGATTTAATTGGGGATTGGTCTTGCTTTGAGCACGGGGTTGGACTAGATGACCTCCTGAGGTCCCTTCCAACCCTGATATTCTATGATTGACATACATTTGTTTTCATTATCTGAGTAAGATGCCACCAGGAGAAGGTTGATTTTCTTTTTTTCGTGGTTCGGGTTCTGTAGTTTCCGCATCGGTGTATTGCTCTTTTAAGACTTCTAAAAGCATGCTCCACACCTCATCCCTCTCAGATTTTGGAAGCCACTTTAGATTCTTAAAACTTGGGTCAAGTGCTGTAGCTGTCTTTAGAAATCTCCCATTGGTACCTAGATAGAAAGTTGGCTAGATTGTCGGGCTCAATGGGTAGTGATCAATGGTTTCATGTCTAGTTGGCAGCCGGTACCAAGTGGAGTGCCCCAAGGGTCGGTCCTGGGGCCGGTTTTGTTCAATATCTTCCTAAATGATCTGGAGGATGGTGTGGATTTCACCCTCAGCAAGTTTGCAGATGACACTAAACTGGGAGGAGAGGTAGACTTTCTATCCACCTTATAGTCCATTCATCCAGCCCATACCACTTTAACTTGCTGGCAAGAATACTGTGGGAGACTGTGTCAAAAGCTTTGCTAAAGTCAAGGAACAGCACATCCACGGCTTTCCCTTCATCCACAGAGCCAGTTACCTCATCATAGAAGGCAATTAGATTAGTCAGGCATGACTTGCCCTTGGTGAATCCATGCTGACTGTTCCTGATCACTTTCCTCTCCCTTAAGTGCTTCAAAATTGATTCCTTGAGGACCTGCTCCATGATTTTTCCAGGGACTGAGGTCAGGCTGACTGGCCTGTAGTTCCCAGGATCCTCCTTCTTCCCTTTTTTAAAGATGGGCACTATATTAGCCTTTTTCCAGTCGTCCGGGACTTCCCTGGATCGCCATGAGTTTTCAAAGATAATGGCCAATGGCTCTGCAATCACATCTGCCAACTCCTTAGCACTCTCAGATTGAACGCATCCGGCCCCATGGACTTGTACACGTCCAGCTTTTCTAAATAGTCCCGAACCACTTATTTCTCCACAGAGGGCTGGTCACCTCCTCCCCATGCTGTGTTGCCCAGTGCAGCAGTCTGGGAGCTGACCTTGTTTGTGAAGACAGAGGCAAAAAAAGCATTGAGTACATTAGCTTTGGATTGTTATTGAGCAGAACCCATCATCTGCATGGACTCGGGTGACCAGACAGCAAGGGTGAAAAATTGGGACATGGGGTGGGGGGATAACAGGCACCCATATAAAACAAAGCCCCAAATATCAGGACTGTCCCTGTAAAAATCGGGACTCTGGGCACCCTAGTATGGACACATGTCCCCTGGAATGGTGGTTGAAGCAGGAAGGGACATATGAATCTTTAGCGCCTCTGGTACGTAAATATCTTGCGATGTCAGCTACAACAGTGCCATGAGAATGCCTGTTCTCACTTTCAGGTGACATTTTAAACAAGAAGCAGGCAGCATTACATCCTTCAAATGTAAACAAACTTGTTTGTCTGAGCAACTGGCTGAACAAGAAGTAGGACTGAGTGGACTTGTAGGCTCTGAAGTTTTACATTGTTCTGTTTTTGAGTGCAGCTTTTTTTTGGGTACATAATTCAACATTTGTACATTCAGCTTTCATGATAAAGAGATTGCAGTACAGTACTTATATTAGGTGAACTGAAAAATATTATTTCTTTTGTTTTTTTTTACAGTGCAAATACTTGTAATAAAAATAAATATAAAGTGAGCACGGTACACTTTGTATTCTGTGTTATAACTGAAATCAATATATTTGAAAACGTAGAAAATATCCAAAAGTATTTAAATAAATGGTATTCTATTATTAACAGCGTAATTAATCGTGCGATCACAATTTTTTTTAATCGCTTGGCAGCCCTACTTTCCTTATAAATCAGGCTTTCTAAACCTTATATCATTTTTGTTGCTCTCCCTTGGATTCTCTCCAGTTTGTCTACATCTTTCCTAAAGTGTTGTGCACAAAAGTGGATGCTATACTCTAGCTGAGGCCTCACCAGTGCCAAGCAGAACAAAACAATTACCTCCCACATCTTACATGACAGTCCTGTTAATATATCGTAAAATATTAGCCTTTCACAGCTGCATCACATTGTTGACACACATTCAGTTAATGATCCTTTCAGGAATGATCTAGTTATTACTTAGCCTTGCCTTGACTGCAGGGGACTGGACTAGATGACCTGTTAAGGTCCCTTCCAGTTCTACACTTCTATGATTCTATAACCCGCAGATCCTTTTCAGCATTTAACTTGATATTACCCATTTTGTAGCTGTGTCAGGATCACATTACCATGTGGAAGAATCAGTGTATTGTGTCTGAAAAAGAAGGTCTCATCAGCATTTGAGAGAGAAAGGGAGAAGGAGAGCAAGACTTCATGTTCTGGATAAGAAACCACACACAGGCAGATGGCGGGAGAGACAGTGGACTCCTTAGAGGGCTCTGGTCTACAGCCAAACATGCTCTGGAGTGGTAAGGAAATGGAGGTAGGGTATTCTGTCTACATCTGTATCTCTCTTTTGGTATCTAAATAAAGATTAATGTTTAGAATCTTGTGAAAAGTCTTTGTGTCTGTTGGCTTCACTATCACATGCCCCTAAGAGTGAAACCCAACCCAGAGAACCCACACAGCTGGAATTCTGGGATAGGGTGTGCTTCAGCTACAGGGGAGCCTGACAGGGTGTGGTGGGGGGGGGGCAAGCACTTGTCCCAAAGGCTAGGCAGTTGAACTGTGAGGTTACAGCTCTCAGAAATGGGTGCTAGACAGAGCACCTGTACCATAAAAGTGTGCCTAGAGACCCCAGCCAGGGGCAATGCCTGGACTCTGTTCAGATTCACCAGCTTAAAGCACCCAAATCCCAGTGAAGTGGGACCCAAACACAACAGACCGGTGAATATCAACCTAGGAGCTCTACCAGGGCTATAAATGTGCGACAGCAAGAGTGGAACTGTTTTCATTCAAACTGAGTACTGTACTCTGAAAATATTTCTTTATACTTCACATGTACTCACATTAAGAAAAATACAAGAGATGAAAGTAATAGGAAAGAATATTCACTTCAGTCCCCAGAAAAATCACAGTGCAAGTCCTCAAAGCAATCCATTTTGAAGCACTTGGAGGAGAGAAAGGATTCACCAAGGGCAAGTCATCCTGACCAACCTCATTGCTTTTATCATGAGATAACTGGCTCGGTTGATGTGGGGAAGGCGGTGGATGTGATATACCTTCACTGTAGTGAAGCTTTTGATATGCTCTCCCACTGTAAGGTGGACAGAAAGCTTGCTACATTGTTGGACTCACTAGGTAGCGATCAACGGCTCGATGTCTAGTTGGCAGCCGGTATCAAGTGGAGTGCCCCAGGGGTCTGTCCTGGGGCCAGTTTTGTTCACCATCTTCATTAATGACCAGGATGATGTGATGGATAACACCCTCAGCAAGTTTGCAGATGACACTCAACTGGAGGGAGAGGTAAAGATATGCTGGAGGGTAGGGATAGGGTCCAGAGTGACCTAGACAAATTAGAGGATTGGACCAAAAGAAATCTGATGAGGTTCAACAAGGACAAGTGAAGAGTCCTGCACTTAGGACGGAAGAATCCCATGTACTGCTACAGGCTGGGGACTGACTGGCTAAGCAGTTGTTCTGCAGAAAAGGACCTAGGGATTGCAGTGGGTGAGAAGCTGAATATGGGATCAACAGTGTGCCCTTGTTGCTAAGAAGGCTAACGGCATATTGGGCTGCATTAGTAGGAGCACTGCCAGCAGATAGAGGAATTTTTTATTATTCCCCTCTATTCAGCACTAGTGAGGCCACATCTGGAGTACTGTGTCCAGTTTTGGGGCCCCCACTACAGAAAGGATGTGGACAAATTGGAGAGACTCCAGCAGATGGCAACAAAAAAGATTAGGGGGCTGGGGCACATGATTTATGAGGAGAGGCTGACCTGCGGTTATTTAGTCTGCAGAAGAGTGAGGGGCCTTCAACTACCAAAACGGGGGTTCAAAACAGGATGGCACTAGGCTGTTCTCAGTGGTGACAGATGACAGAACAAGGAGCAATGATCTCAAGCTGCAATGAGGGAGGTGTAGGTTGGGTATTAGGAAAAACTATTTCACTAGGAGGATGGTGAAGCACTGGAATGCCATACCTAGGGAGATGATGGAATCTCCATCCTTAGAGGTTTTGAAGGCCTGGCTTGACGAAGGCCTGGCAGGGATGATTTAGTTGGGGTTAGTCCTGCTTTGAGCAAGGGATTGGATTAGATGACCTCCTGAGCTCTCTTCCAACCCTAATCTTCTAGGATTCTATGAATATATATGCATATTGCACTGAGTACGTAGTATGACAATTTCTCCGATTGACAGAAACATCAGCTTGTAGAACTTCTCATTACACACTTCCTACAAGTTTTATTTTAGATTATTCAATTATGTAAGTGATGGGCAACAATACAGGGGCTGCTGCCACATTTCCCCATAATTTTCACTTACCCCATAGGAACATTAGCAATTCATTTGAATTTTATTGGCTGACCTAATCTTTGTCTAAAGACCTACTGTCCCATACACTTTGAAAGTGTCACAATGGAAGTGAAATCAGACCAGACAGCAAATTGAATATCTGTATTACTTTGTATCTTAGAGGCTCCCACCAAATATGGCACCATAAAAGGTGAGATATCAGAGTTTACAATCTAAGGCCATGTCTACAGTACCCACCAGATCGGCGGGTAGTGATCGATCTATCGGGGATTGATTTATCACATCTAGTGTAGACGCGATAAATTGATCCCCGATTGCTCTGTCGTCGGCTCCGGAACTCCACCATGGCGAGAGGCGGAAGCGGAGTCGACAGTGGAGAGGTGGCCGTCGATCCCGGGCCGCGAGGATGCAAAGTAAGTGATTCTAAGTCGATCTAAGATACAGCGACTTCACCTACGCTATTCTCGTAGCTGAAGTTGCGTATCTTAGATCGATTCCCCCCCATCCCCTGCAGTGTAGACTGGGCCTAAAACACAGTTAGAAACAAGGAGCGGGAAGGAAAGGTGAAGAAATGTGCCCAAGGTCACATAGCAGAGGTCATTGGCACGGCCAGAAATAGAACCCAGACGCTTGGTCTGATACCGTGTTTGCTACAAGATGCTCTCTATTATGAAAGTGCAGTCAAAAAGCTCTACACATTTATATTGGTAAGCCAAACTCAAATGTTTCATATTAGATATCAGGTTTCAGCAAAAAGAAAAGGAGTACTTGTGGCACCTTAGAGACTAACCAATTTATTTGAGCATAAGCTTTCGTGAGCTACAGCTCACTTCATTGGCTGCATACTGTGGAAAGTAATAAATTGGTTAGTCTCTAAGGTGCCACAAGTACTCCTTTTCTTTTTGCGAATACAGACTAACACGGCTGTTACTCTGAAAAAAGATCTTTTTATACACACAAGCCATGAAAAAATGGGTATTTACCACTACAAAAGGTTTTCTCTCCCCCCACCCCACTCTCCTGCTTGTAATAGCTTATCATAGAATCTCAGGGCTGGAAGGGACCTCAGGAGGTCATCTAGTCCAACCCCCTGCTCAAAGCAGGACCAGTGTCCAATTTTTGCCCCAGATCCCTAAATGGCCCCCTCAAGGATTGAACTCACAATCCTGGGTTTAGCAGGCCAATGCTCAAACCACTGAGCTATACCCCCCCCCCCTCAGGGATTATCTAAAGCAATCACCCTCCTTACAATGTGGATGATAATCAAGGTGGGCCATTTCCAGCACAAATCCAGGGTTTAACAAGAAAGTCTGGGGTGGGGGGGTAGGAAAAAACATACTACACATCAGGGAAATTATAGCATCTCTACAATTGACTGGCAAAGCCACACCTAAATGCTGAATTGATTCCAGACATTTAAACCAGGAAGAGATCAACAAGTTGTAGCGATTTTTTTTCAAAATACAATGATTGAAGACCTGGAGGAACTGATAAAATATTAAATGTGAAGCTTGGCTACTCAATAACCAAATGTAATTAATGACTAAGGACTATGTATGTGATTTTGAGGTGTGGTTGTGGGGCAAGAAACCTTATATATTTGAAGAGTATTAATACACCAAGGAAGAAGTAGTGTAATGAAGTAACGGAGGAGCAAAGAGATATTTAAGGTAAACTTGAGGGAATTTTTGTCCTAAACACTGAACTCTATTAGACCATAGTAGTCTCCCAAAGAAAGTGGAAGCCTCATTGTGTTGCTTATTTAAACTAAACTGAAGAAAACTCTTGAAAATATATTCTAGTTAATAACCCTGCACTGGCAGGGGTAGGAGAAACTAATAGGCTTTTTCATTTGTAATGCCTATGATTTAAATCCTACATACGACGGTATGAATATAGATGAGCTTTATATCTAACAGTTCATTAGAGGTCTTTATAAATACCATATATAACTGAAGGTCAAAACATTTTTCCTGACAAAAGGAATTTTTCACAGAGTGAGCATACAAGCCTCAAGACTTTCCACAAATCCTCCTAATTTGAAAACTTTTAAATTGTTAGTTTTTCAGATTAAGCTTTATTTTTAATCTCTGCATGTAGGATGAATTCTCCTCTCCTCCCTTGCGAACTGTTCCCTTTTGGGAAGTTTGAGCGAATTCTCTTTAGCAGTTTCTGTATTTGGGTAGGAAGGAGACAAGTGGGCATTTGAACACTCTTTATGAGCAGTCCTTTCCTGTTTCCTGCCCACCAGTGTTTTCCTGTTTTATAGAAGTACCAAATAACTTTCACAAAAGATAAGCCCAAGTCCAAAAGGTCAGATAATAGTTGGAAGGTCAACAGCCCTCAAGAAAGTGCTACCTTTGCTAAGTTTGAGACAATGATTGTTTTAATTTAATGATCACATGATAACTGCAAACCACTCATAAAAATACATAATTTTATAAGCTGTGCACAGGTAAATTTATAGTTAGATATACTGCACAGTAACGCCCTGATCATGAAGGATCAACTTTTAAAAGGCAATCAATCTTTACCAAATTACTGCCTCTTCACTCAGGTACTTTTGGGTTGCTTGCCAATCCTCCTCATAAAAGTGTTCATTTATATTTTAGCAGCACACATTTCTTTCATATTCCCAAGTCCTTATAAAGACTGTACTGAGGCCTCCAGAGCACAGAGAACCTAAAAGCCAACAGGAGTCACCTGTGAAGCTCTAGTAAATATTGCCTTAGTAGCTAACCGCACATTCCACAAATCACACATCAAGCAGTTAAAAGGAGGATGCACTTCAGATACTGAATTATTTTCTTCATAAAGTGTAGCTGTGCCTCCAGAAGCGCACTTCCATATTTCCTTGTTTTTACTCTTTATTTACCAGTGTGTCTTAAATAGACTTTTGCAGGACTGCAGCCAAATTTGATAACAGGGACTGCCATGATTCTCCAACCTACCTAGTGCTTCGGCAGACATACCAAGAAAAGTCAAGTTCATTGTGCTTTTTCACAGCTCTTAGCCAACCTCAATTTTTTGCATGTACAATGACCAGACAACATTCTATTTGCAAAGGATTATGGGGGATACCATCTGCTTTGCAGCAGCCATCTTACCCAGTCCACATCCCATCTCAGCAGAAAATAGTCAACAGCAGATACAAGCATATAAGCAGCCACTGGTTCCGAACGAAACTAGCGTGCTGGGAGCACATCCAGTAGGTTCTGTGGTTCTTTCATGGTCTGGAGCAGGGGTTCTCAACCTTTTTCTTTCTGAGGCCCCTCCAACATGCAATACAAACTCCTCGGCACAAGCTGTGCCACAAGTGTTTTTCTGCATATAAAAACCAGGGTGGCATTAGGGGGTAGCAAGCAGGGAAATTTGGGGCCCCATTCCACAGGGGGCGCTGCGAAGCTAAGTTGCTCAGGCTTCAGCACTGGGTGGTGGGGCTTGGGGCGGTGGGGCTTCAGCTTTCTGCTCTGGGCCCCAGTGAATCTAATGCTGGCCATGCTTGGTGGCCCCCCGGAGGCCTCAGACCCCTGTCTGAAAAGTGCTGGTCTGAAGGAAGTATATCATCCGCACAGAAGCCGCCAGTTCAAAAGCAGCCCCACTCTAACCTATGCATCAGCTAACTACTAAGGGTATATCTACACAGCAATATGAGCCCAGGCTCAAGCCTACCTCCCCTTTTAGCCACACACCAATTGTACTAACCTAGGGCTCGGACCTAGGGTCCAAGATCCTGCAGGGCTGGAGAGTCCAAGCCTGTGTTAAGCTAGGACCAAAGGTCCAAGCCCTACTGCTTTCCTGTGTGCGTGCAGCACTGGCAGTCTTCTGCATATATCCCAGAATTCCTGGTGGAAGAAGAGCAATGCCACTGGTAGCAAGCACAGAGGCCAGACCTACCGTTATTGCCTGGCTGAGTGCACTCCCCCTTCCTACTCCTGCTGCTCCTCACTGCTGCATGGAGCTTGCCTGGAGCAGGGAGCAAAGTTGACAGGCAGGAGGCAGCTGCCAGGATGTTGGGAGGTTGCAGAGCTGAGCCTGGAGCTCTGCCCCTCCCCCGCCCTGCAGGGCAGCCCTTTAGTCCCTGCTCCACTCTCTGTCCCTTGGTCCCCACTATGCCCGCCCGCTCCTCCCAGGGCTGCATGTGCAGATTCACCCAGGCAGCATGCACTGTGAGGGCAGTGAGTGGGAGCCAGCCCTAAAACTTCCCCACTGCCTCCCGAGGATTCCTTATTTCTGCCTCCAGGGGTGCAGCAAGGGTAGGGATAAGAGATCCTGGGGGGTGCTGAAGCACACTGCACCACAAGCCTCGAGGATGCACTTCACTGGCTCTGCAGCTGGCAGCAGCCAGGCTGGGGTGTGTGTCTGTTTTTACTCTGAAACCTACATTTTATGTTAAGCTTCAACAAAAACAAAAAGCCAGACAACAATAAAATGAAAACCAACCAACCAAAGACACCTTCATTGATCATCCCATTTTAAAAATTAAGAATTGCAAAATTCCATTTTAATAGTCTGACAGCCCTGGAGATTGATGGCCTAATTATCCTCAGAATAGGTGCATATGCGCATGTTCCTGCCCATGTGACTCAGCCTAGAGATGGAGAGCCCAATTCTCAAATTAGATGGTAGTTCATTATAAAGACTTCCCAAACTTACTCCTGAGGGAATTCTGTGCCAAAAAATAAAAATTCTGCAAACTTATTTGTCAATAAATAAATGTAGAGGCTCCAGCATGGCAGTGGGGAGCACAGGCCACTGGCTCTATGGAAGTGGGAGAAAATGCATGGAAGTGGAAGGGGGAGGGGCAGAACGCAGCACACTCGGGGAAGAGGCGGGGGAGGAGCTTGACTGATGGCGGAGCCTGCCTTGCTTCTGCCCCCACAGAAGAGATCAGGGGAGGCGGTGGGGTGAAGAAGAGCAGGCCAGGTTGGACCCCTTTGGACCGTGGACCTGGTGCCATGGTAAATCCGGTACTGATTAAGTCTGATACACTTTGCCGGACACCTTCTTTGAAACTGATTCTTTTCCTAAGAATTTATAATAAATCCTCAGTCCTGCAATTAAAGCCAAGTTTACATTAGAAATTTGTTAAATGTTGACATGTCGGACGTTTACATGAGCAAACATGGAACTGGTAACAATAAAATTCTTAGTGTGCAACAGACTGATTATGCAGATAGTTCTTAATTAGGACATTTAAAGGGACACTTACAAAACAAAAAATGTATCTTAGATACACAGCTGATACCCGAAAAATATTACTCACCATTTAAACCTATTTCAAGGGTAAAGTTTACATTGAGTGCAGCCTGGTTTGTACTGAGGCATACCATTTTTGCAGAGGATTAGTTTGTATTCCATAATCTGTCATTGCATCTACACAAAAACTAATTAAAATTCAAATCAAAATATTTATATTAACACAAGAGTTAAGAGTAAACATAGTTAAGTAAGAGTAAATGTAAAGTTAGCCAATACTATGAGTGCACAAAATAGTGGGAAATGTATGTACAGCAGGAGTGGGCAACATGAAGCCCACAGGCCTAATGCGGCCCATCAGAGTAATCTGCTGGCGGGCCGCGAGACAATATTTACATTGACAGTCCACAAGCATGGCAACCCGCAGTTCTCAGTAGCTGTGGTTGACATACAGTGTATAATTTGAAAGAACGAGGAGTACTTGTGGCTCCTTAGAGACTAACAAATTTATTTGAGCATAAGCTTTCATGGGCTAAAGCCCACTTCACCAGATGCATGCAGTAAAAAATACATACGAAGATAGATAGATAGATATACAGAGAGAGAGAACATGAAAAAATGGGGGTTGCCATACCAACTCTTAACAAGACCAATCAATTAAGGAGGGTTATCATCAGCAGGAGAAAAAAACTTTTGTAGTGATAATCAGGATGGCCCATTTCAAACAGTTGACAAGAAGGTGTGAGTAACAGTAGGGGGAAAATTAGCATGGGGAAATAGTTTTTAGTTAGTGTAATGACTCATCCACTCCCAGTCTTTATTCAAGACTAATTTAATGGTGTCCAGTTTGCAGATTCATTCCAGTTTTCCTGTTTCTCATTGGAGTCTGTTTTTGAAGAGTTTTTGTTGAATAATTGCGACTTTTAGGTCTGAAATTGAGTGTCCAGGGCGGTCGAAGTGATCCCTAACTGGTTTTTGAATGTTATAATTCTTGACGTCTGATTTGTGTCCATTTCTTCTTTTAGGTAGAGACTGACCAGTTGGACCAATGTACATGGCAGAGGGGCATTGTTGGCACATGATGGCATATATTACATTAGTAGATGTGCAGGTGAATGAGTCTCTGATAGTGTGGCTGATGTGATTAGGTCCTATGACGGTGTCCCCTGAATAGATATGTGGACACAGTTGGCAACGGGCTTTGTTGCAAGGATGGGTTCCTGTGTTCATGTTTTTGTTGTGTGGCATGTGGTTGCTGGTGAGTATTTGCTTCAGGATGGGGGGGCTGTCTGTAAGCAAGGACTGGCCTGTCTCCCAAGATCTGAGAGAGTGAGAGGTTGTCCTTCAGGATAGGTTGTAGATCCTCGATGATGCGTTGGAGAGGTTTTAGTTGGGGGCTGAAGGTGACAGCTAGTGGCGTTCTGTTACTTTCTTTGTTGGGCCTGTCCTGTAGTAGGTGACTTCTGGGTAGTCTTCTGGCTCTGTCAATCTGTTTCTTCACCTCAGCAAGTGGGTATTGTAGTTGTAAGAATGCTTGATAGAGATCTTGTAGGTGTTTGTCTCTGTCTGAGGGGTTGGAGCAAATGCGGTTGTATCTTAGAGCTTGGCTGTAGACAATGGATCGTGCAGTGTGGTCTGGATGGAAGCTGGAGGCATGTAAGCGAGTATAGGGTGGCGTTTATGTGACCATGGCTTATCAGCACCGTTGTGTCCAGGAAGTGGATCTCTTGTGTGGACTGATCCAGGCTGAGGTTGATGGTGGAATGGAAATTGTTGAAATCATGGTGGAATTCCTCAAGGGCTTCTTGTCCATGGGTCCAGATGATGAAGATGTCATCAAAGTAGAGTTGGGGTATTAGGGGACGAGAGCTAAGGAAGCGTTGTTCTAAGTCAGACATAAAAATGTTGGCATACTGTGGGGCCATGGGGGTACCCATAGCAGTGCTGCTGACTTGAAGGTATACACTGTCCCCAAATGTGAAATAGTTGTGGGTGAGGACAAAGTCACAAAGGTCAGCCACTAGGTTTGCCATGACATTATCAGGGATACTGTCATAAATATAAAGGGAAGGGTAAACCCCTTTGAAATCCCTCCTGGCCAGGGGAAAGCTCCTCTCACCTGTAAAGGGTTAAGAAGCTAAAGGTAACCTCGCTGGCACCTGACCAAAATGACCAATGAGGAGACAAGATACTTTCAAAAGCTGGGAGGAGGGAGAGAAACAAAGGGTCTGTGTCTGTCTGTAGTCGTCTTGGCCGGGGATAGACCAGGAATGGAGTCTTAAGACTTTTAGTAAGTAATCTAGCTAGGTATGTGTTAGATTATGATTTCTTTAAATGGCTGAGAAAAGAATTGTGCTGAATAGAATAACTATTTCTGTCTGTGTATCTTTTTTGTAACTTAAGGTTTTGCCTAGAGGGGTTCTCTATGTTTTTGAATCTAATTACCCTGTAAGATATCTACCATCCTGATTTTACAGGGGGGATTTCTTTATTTCTATTTACTTCTATTTTTTATTAAAAGTCTTCTTGTAAAACACTGACTGCTTTTTCATTGTTCTCAGATCCAAGGGTTTGGGTCTGTGGTCACCTATGCAAATTGGTGAGGCTTTTTATCCAACATTTCCCAGGAAAGGGGGGGTGCAAGTGTTGGGAGGATTGTTCATTGTTCTTAAGATCCAAGGGTTTGGGTCTGTGGTCACCTATGCAAATTGGTGAGGCTTTTTACCAAACCTTGTCCAGGAAGTGGGGTGCAGGGTTTTGGGAAGTATTTTGGGGGGAAAGACGCGTCCAAACAGCTCTTCCCCAGTAACCAGTATTAGTTTGGTGGTGGTAGCGGCCAGTCCAAGGACAACGGGGGGAATATTTTGTACCTTGGGGAAGTTTTGACCTAAGCTGGTAAAGATAAGCTTAGGAGGTTTTTTCATGCAGGTCCCCACATCTGTACCCTAGAGTTCAGAGTGGGGGAGGAACCTTGACAGATACTGTTTCTGATGGCTTGTAATCCATCTTTGCGTGGCATGTTGGTGGAGAGGGCTTCTACATCCATAGTGGCCAGGATGATGTTCCCTAGAAGATCTCCACCTCCCAGAGGAGCGGCGCTCCCACGGTGCCCCAGTAAAGGTCACGGACTGTGAATTTTTGTTTATTGCCCATGACTTGTTCTAAAAATACCCATGACTAAATTGTAGCCTTACTATTTAAGTAAGCACACTATTTAAAATTTAATAGAAAATTTGATATCATTCATATGCAGGAAGTTTCCAAAAGATAAACTCCATTATTTCTAATACCAAATTTCCTCAAATTTGTCAGACATTTCTCTTCCAGTGAGTTGAATACGTATCCCAAGTTTGAAGTTAAGCTTTTTTACATACAAATAGATACACTATCAATTTTCTAACTATGTTAATAACTTCCCTTATCTCACAGTGATATCTCATATGACCTAGGAGACTTCACAAGACTTGGCAAAAGAAGTTTCACTTTTCAGCTGAGGGATCATGCAACAGCTCAAAGGATAAACTTATCTGGAAGGCAATAAGTGCCCAAAGCTATAGTGGCTTAACATTAAAGTGCTTCCTCGACCATAATGAAATCAGCTAACAAACAAAAAGGAAAGGAATGTTTTCATCACTGTTTTGAAGCAACAGTTATTCTACTATATCCAGGTGCAATTAATTTGAATATGAAACAGAAAAACAACTATTTACTAAAACAATACTTAAGGCTTTGATGTTTTCAGAAAATAGTGTAAACATATTAGCCTGTGTTTTTGTACTCCAGCTAGACTGGCATGTGTTCTTGTGGTAGACAGAAAGAGTCAACATTCATACAAAGGATGCTCAAATCATATGGTCTGAAAAGTGTACTTACTTGCAGTTACAAGCCCTAGGATTACTTTAACTGACTAATTTAAGACCCATTTCTTTCCATGTCAAGGAGTATACATTGGCTAAGCAGTTGGTGTGTTGTGACTGCTGATTATACTAAACACGATAGTTCCACTTGTTATCTTGTCCTTCCTCATTTTCTCCTTCTCACACTTACCCGTTACCATGAAGCCAAAGAATATTTGTATAGGCACAGTGGTATCTGCACTGATATACGAGCAAGATTTAGTCCCAAGACTTAAAGTAGCACCGGCATAACAAGGCCTTGACCCTCAGTTATCCTGTGGTAGTAATTTAGAGGCCTCCTAACACCATGCAACTACAACCTTTACTCTTAAGAGGAACGCTGAGAAATGCTGGAATTATTAAGCAGTCAGTTCTGCAAACACACTGCAAGTTTCAATTTCAATTGCAAACACACTATTTCACAGATGCAGTTTTTCTGGAATCTCAAATGGCACATCCATTACATGATAAAAGTACTAAATTACATTGTGGCTTGAATATTTTAATAAATATTCTTGTTTTAGATCTGCTCATTGCTGTAACATATTCCAGCTAAAACCCCTAACTCCAATGGCTCTCCAAGTGACTAAAAGCCACCTGCAAGATCCTCAAAATGAGTACTTTTTCTAGCTATTACTAATTTATGTTTAGTGCGCAGAAAGAGGACTATGCACACTTGGCTTTATATCTGCTGACAAGCTCTTCGGGCTGGGGGGGGGAGAAACCACTTCTTAGTGTCTTGTCAAATCATTATGAGCTTGTCAATGTGGTCCAAAGTCTATGCATGCAGCCTTTCCCATACTTATGAAGAAACTTAGTGAATGAACCCAGGAGCAGAAGTTTGCAAAGCTGTTTTCCTACTATTAATTCTCACCAGCTGTTTAATTTATTTTAAACGCTGGACCCCACAGTCCTGCCCTAAATATATGGCTTTAAGAAAAAGTTGCTGATGGTGTGTAAACTAATCTGTATTGCACACATTTTTAAAATTTATTTTGCAGCAACACTCGAGAAGCCTCTAGTAAATACTACACCAAATATACTACAGTAGGCTAAACACCACCACAAAGAATCAGAACCCTCTGGGACAAGAGGAACATTTCTCAACCCCATTCTGGACCCAAAACGAGAGAAGAAAGAGCAGGAACCTTTGGAACTTTACGCCCTTTAGGAGAAGGCAGACCTGTGCGCAACAGCTTGCACTATTAACTGGTCTGTCCCTTTTCGTAAGAGCTGGTTGGACATAGGAAGGTGGTGCCTTATCTTTACAGTATGTGTGTTACCTCCCACACACATTTCAGTGATACACGTGCCAAGGGCACAAGCAGACAAGAACAGGAACAGGTGCACTCTATGACAACCTCCAGAGCCGCTCCAACCTCCCCCACACACTGTACAACCCCTCACATCTCAAAGCCCCTCCAAACCTGCACTACTGCCAGAGCCCCTCCAGTGTCCCCCACTATAACCCCAATCCCAGAGCCCCTCCAACCCCACATTATCCAACCCCCCACTACTGCCAGAGCCCCTCCAGTGTCCCCCACTATAACCCCAATCCCAGAGCCCCTCCAACCCCACATTATCCAACCCCCCACTACTGCCAGAGCCCCTCCAGTGTCCCCCACTATAACCCCACTCCCAGAGCCCCTCAAAACCCCACACTATACAACGCTGCACCTGCCAGAGCCTCTCCAGGGTCCCCCACTATACCCTCACCCCCTCCATTCTCCCCCCCAAGGACACCACCCCCCATGGCCGTTCAGTCCCCCGCACCTGCCAGAGCCCCTGCAGTCTGCCCCGCACTATACCCTACCCCCAGAACCCCTCCAAGCCCGCCCTGTACAACCCCCAGCCCCTCCTCCCGCCAGGCCCCATCACTCACCGCCGTCCCGGCCCCGGGGCGGCTGCGGATCCCGCCAGGACAGCAGCCCCGGCTCCCACTCTAACGTGACCTCCCAGGCGCGCTGCCCGAAGGCCAACGAGGAGACGAGCCGGGGCCGCCGGCCGCCCGCGGGCTGCTCCATGGGCGCTCAGGGCCGGAGCACGCCTGCCCCGCGACGCATAGCCCGGGCCTAAGGGGCCGCCCAGCTCCTGGGCACCGGGATGGCGGCAGCCGGCAGCTAACGGGGCCCGGCCTCGCCGCTATCCGGCTATTGTCTAGCGTAGGGGGACGAGAGCGTCAGCACGTATGGAAATCACCGCCGAGGGTGGAGCCTCGCCGTCTCTCTGCTGGCGGCGGCGAAGATACGGGCCCGGGTGCAAAGCTGCTAAGCGGCGCTGGGGCCAAGGGCCGCGACGCGCGATCCCCGTTGTGGCCAAGCGTCAGGCCGAGCCCGTGAGCCCTCCACCCCCTGCAGCCCAGCGCCGCCCGGGGCTCTCACAGCGTCGGGCCGAGCCCGGGTGTCCTCCGCCCCCTTCCTTCCATCGCCGCCCGGGGCTCTCACAGCGTCGGGCCGAGCCCGTGTGTCCTCCGCCCCCTTCCTTCCATCGCCGCCCGGGGCTCTCACAGCGTCGGGCCGAGCCCGTGAGCCCTCCACCCCCTTCCTTCCATCGCCGCCCGGGGCTCTCACAGCGTCGGGCCGAGCCCGTGTGTCCTCCGCCCCCTTCCTTCCATTGCCGCCCGGGGCTCTCACAGCGTCGGGCCGAGCCCGTGTGTCCTCCGCCCCCTTCCTTCCATCGCCGCCCGGGGCTCTCACAGCGTCGGGCCGAGCCCGTGTGTCCTCCACCCCCTGCAGCCCAGCGCCGCCCGGGGCTCTCACAGCGTCGGGCAGTCCCCGTGTGCCCTCCGCCCCCTGCAGCCCAGCGCCGCCCGGGGCTCTCACAGCGTCGGGCAGTCCCCGTGTGCCCTCCGCCCCCTGCAGCCCAGCGCCGCCCGGGGCTCTCACAGCGTCAGGCCGAGCCCGTGAGCCCTCCACCCCCTGCAGCCCAGCGCCGCCCGGGGCTCTCACAGCGTCGGGCCGAGCCCGGGTGTCCTCCGCCCCCTTCCTTCCATCGCCGCCCGGGGCTCTCACAGCGTCAGGCCGAGCCCGTGAGCCCTCCACCCCCTGCAGCCCAGCGCCGCCCGGGGCTCTCACAGCGTCGGGCCGAGCCCGGGTGTCCTCCGCCCCCTTCCTTCCATTGCCGCCCGGGGCTCTCACAGCGTCGGGCCGAGCCCGTGTGTCCTCCGCCCCCTTCCTTCCATCGCCGCCCGGGGCTCTCACAGCGTCGGGCCGAGCCCGTGAGCCCTCCACCCCCTGCAGCCCAGCGCCGCCCGGGGCTCTCACAGCGTCGGGCCGAGCCCGTGTGTCCTCCGCCCCCTTCCTTCCATTGCCGCCCGGGGCTCTCACAGCGTCGGGCCGAGCCCGTGAGCCCTCCACCCCCTGCAGCCCAGCGCCGCCCGGGGCTCTCACAGCGTCGGGCCGAGCCCGTGTGTCCTCCGCCCCCTTCCTTCCATTGCCGCCCGGGGCTCTCACAGCGTCGGGCCGAGCCCGTGTGTCCTCCGCCCCCTTCCTTCCATCGCCGCCCGGGGCTCTCACAGCGTCAGGCCGAGCCCGTGAGCCCTCCACCCCCTGCAGCCCAGCGCCGCCCGGGGCTCTCACAGCGTCGGGCCGAGCCCGGGTGTCCTCCGCCCCCTTCCTTCCATCGCCGCCCGGGGCTCTCACAGCGTCGGGCCGAGCCCGTGAGCCCTCCACCCCCTGCAGCCCAGCGCCGCCCGGGGCTCTCACAGCGTCGGGCCGAACCCGTGTGTCCTCCGCCCCCTTCCTTCCATCGCCGCCCGGGGCTCTCACAGCGTCAGGCTGTGCCCGTGAGCCCTCCACCCCCTGCAGCCCAGCGCCGCCCGGGGCTCTCACAGCGTCGGGCCGTCCCCGTGAGCCCTCCGCCCTCTGCAGCCCAGCGCCGCCCGGGGCTCTCACAGCGTCGGGCAGTCCCCGTGTGCCCTCCGCCCTCTGCAGCCCAGCGCCGCCCGGGGCTCTCACAGCGTCGGGCCGAGCCCGGGTGTCCTCCGCCCCCTTCCTTCCATTGCCGCCCGGGGCTCTCACAGCGTCGGGCCGAGCCCGTGTGTCCTCCGCCCCCTTCCTTCCATCGCCGCCCGGGGCTCTCACAGCGTCAGGCTGTGCCCGTGAGCCCTCCACCCCCTGCAGCCCAGCGCCGCCCGGGGCTCTCACAGCGTCGGGCAGTCCCCGTGTGCCCTCCACCCCTTGCAGCCCAGCGCCGCCCGGGGCTCTCACAGCGTCGGGCAGTCCCCGTGTGCCCTCCGCCCCCTGCAGCCCAGCGCCGCCCGGGGCTCTCACAGCGTCGGGCCGTCCCCGTGAGCCCTCCGCCCTCTGCAGCCCAGCGCCGCCCGGGGCTCTCACAGCGTCGGGCAGTCCCCGTGTGCCCTCCGCCCCCTGCAGCCCAGCGCCGCCCGGGGCTCTCACAGCGTCGGGCCGAGCCCGTGTGTCCTCCGCCCCCTTCCTTCCATCGCCGCCCGGGGCTCTCACAGCGTCAGGCTGTGCCCGTGAGCCCTCCACCCCCTGCAGCCCAGCGCCGCCCGGGGCTCTCAGAGCGTCGGGCAGTCCCCGTGTGCCCTCCGCCCCCTGCAGCCCAGCGCCGCCCGGGGCTCTCACAGCGTCGGGCCGTCCCCGTGAGCCCTCCGCCCTCTGCAGCCCAGCGCCGCCCGGGGCTCTCACAGCGTCGGGCAGTCCCCGTGTGCCCTCCGCCCCCTGCAGCCCAGCGCCGCCCGGGGCTCTCACAGCGTCGGGCCGTCCCCGTGAGCCCTCCGCCCTCTGCAGCCCAGCGCCGCCCGGGGCTCTCACAGCGTCGGGCAGTCCCCGTGTGCCCTCCGCCCTCTGCAGCCCAGCGCCGCCCGGGGCTCTCACAGCGTCGGGCCGAGCCCGTGTGTCCTCCGCCCCCTTCCTTCCATCGCCGCCCGGGGCTCTCACAGCGTCGGGCCGAGCCCGTGAGCCCTCCACCCCCTGCAGCCCAGCGCCGCCCGGGGCTCTCACAGCGTCGGGCCGAGCCCGTGTGTCCTCCGCCCCCTTCCTTCCATCGCCGCCCGGGGCTCTCACAGCGTCGGGCAGTCCCCGTGTGCCCTCCGCCCCCTGCAGCCCAGCGCCGCCCGGGGCTCTCACAGCGTCGGGCCGAGCCCGTGTGTCCTCCGCCCCCTTCCTTCCATCGCCGCCCGGGGCTCTCACAGCGTCAGGCTGTGCCCGTGAGCCCTCCACCCCCTTCCTTCCATCGCCGCCCGGGGCTCTCACAGCGTCGGGCAGTCCCCGTGTGCCCTCCGCCCCCTGCAGCCCAGCGCCGCCCGGGGCTCTCACAGCGTCGGGCCGTCCCCGTGAGCCCTCCGCCCTCTGCAGCCCAGCGCCGCCCGGGGCTCTCACAGCGTCGGGCAGTCCCCGTGTGCCCTCCGCCCTCTGCAGCCCAGCGCCGCCCGGGGCTCTCACAGCGTCGGGCAGTCCCCGTGAGCCCTCCGCCCTCTGCAGCCCAGCGCCGCCCGGGGCTCTCACAGCGTCGGGCAGTCCCCGTGTGCCCTCCGCCCTCTGCAGCCCAGCGCCGCCCGGGGCTCTCACAGCGTCGGGCCGAGCCCGTGTGTCCTCCGCCCCCTTCCTTCCATCGCCGCCCGGGGCTCTCACAGCGTCAGGCTGTGCCCGTGAGCCCTCCGCCCTCTGCAGCCCAGCGCCGCCCGGGGCTCTCACAGCGTCGGGCCGTCCCCGTGAGCCCTCCACCCCCTGCAGCCCAGCGCCGCCCGGGGCTCTCACAGCGTCGGGCCGTCCCCGTGAGCCCTCCACCCCCTGCAGCCCAGCGCCGCCCGGGGCTCTCACAGCGTCGGGCCGTCCCCGTGTGCCCTCCGCCCTCTGCAGCCCAGCGCCGCCCGGGGCTCTCACAGCGTCAGGCTGTGCCCGTGTGACCCCTGCTGCCCAGCGCCGTCCTGGTCTCTGACAGCATCGGGCCTTGCCCGTGAGTCCTCTGCCCCCTGCCGCCCAGCGCCACCCTGGTCTCTCACAGCGTCAGGCCGTGTCCATGTGCCCTCTGCCCCCCAGCGCTGCCCGGGGCTCTCACAGCATCAGGCTGTGCCCATGTGACCCCTGCCGCCCAGTGCCGCCCTGGTCTCTCACAGCATCAGGCCGTTCCCGTGAGCCCGCTGACCCCTTCCGCCCAGTGCCACCCGGGGCTCTCACAGCGTCAGGCCGTGCCCATATGTCCTCTGCCCCTCTGCAGCCTAGTGCCGCCTCAGACTCTCATGGTGTTAGGTCTTGCTCAGGGGCCCAGGGATTTCCCTACACCCCGTTAATTTCCCCAACACCGCCACAGCGGTCAACCAGTTGTACTCAGTGTTGTCAATTTAGTCATTGGTTGGAAATTTCAACTGAAATGAAAGAAAAGGAGTACTTGTGGCACCTTAGAGACTAACCAATTTATTTGAGCATAAGCTTTCATGAGCTACAGCTCACTTCATTGGATGCATCTGATGAAGTGAGCTGTAGCTCACGAAAGCTTATGCTCAAATAAATTGGTTAGTCTCTAAGGTGCCACAAGTATTCATTTTCTTTTTGTGAATACAGACTAACACGGCTGTTACTCTGAAACTGAAATGAAAACATTAATACACACTTTAAAAGCACCCTCTACACCATTGCAGCACAATACCTCTGAGGTCCCTCATAGCATCAAATCATGCCCAGTGTACTATGCCCATGTGCTCTCTGCACCATTGCAATCTAGTATTTGTTAGGTCTCTTCAACTAGCTCTCCTATCTTGTACCCTTAAATGCTCATGCATAGTATCACCTAGTGCCAAACTGGGTCCAACTCTGCATGTGAGGGGAAGAGCCAATGAAGTAATTGTTGGGAGAAAGATGCAGTAAATGAGCCTCGCACAGTGCTGTGAGCAGATGCCTTTCCCAATCTCTCGTAAAACACAGTCCACTCACTGTCCAGAGTTAGAGATTCTACCCCTTCTGGCTTCATAAACAAAGTAATAAACCCTTAAGTTCTCCCCCGGCTTGTATGCTCTTAGGGCTCCTACTTCAGAGCAACCAACAGTCTTCCCTAACCCCCAAGCCGGTGAGGCTTATTTAAACAGCAGAACCAGTGGATCCTGCTGGGAGAGGGTTAACATCTGCTGACAGGACCAGGTGTGTTACGCAAACATTGCTTGCCTTTTAAACTGTGTAAAGATTAACTAGAACAACTGAGGGTGCCAGTTTGCCTCTGTATATAGGTCAGTGTTCACAGCTGAATTAGTTTATTAACTGTTTCACATCTGAATACTATCTCTTCTAAATCAATTTGCATTTGAAGAGAGCAATAGAAGTGGCTAAACAAGAAAGTGTCTAGTACTTGGGTGCAGACAAGATTATGTAGGCCTTACCGAGCAGTTTGTAAAACTGTGACCTGTGGTCTACAGCAAAGTTGCTGCTCAGGGTGCCTAAGTCCCTGTTTTGCCTCCACTGTGGTTCACAAAACTTCTGCTGAACCCTGTAGGTGCCTAAACTCACCTAGCCCCTATGTTTTTCCAGAGTAAAAGTTCCCTGGGTGCCTGTGTTTCTGCCTCTGGGCACTGCAGCCTCCCCCTAAGCATCCAGGTACCTACCTCCCACCTAAGCCCCAGAGCAATTCACAAATCAGGGGAAGACAGGTATTTGGCTGCCTCATTTATGAGTAGGCCTGCTCAGAGGGAATCTAGCAGGTTAACTCCCATGCAAAATGCAGCTGGAGCTGATGCCCACCTTCTGACTCAGTGGTTAACCTGGTATGTGGGAGATGCAGGTTCAATTCCTTCCCCCTCTGCCAGTAGGGGAAAGAGGATCTGAACAGGGATCTCACATTGCTTAGGACAGTGCTTTAATCCTGGAGAGCTATGGGATATTTTCAGGGCAAAAGAGGAGGAGGAACTCCCTCAATCTCTCCTGTTGAAGCTGTTCTGTTGTGGATCACTACTAAGGAAAGTGTGGTTGAAGCAGGGGGACTATACCTAAGGTATCCCACCTCCCAGCTAGGTGCCCTAATCTCTGGACTACATAGTCATTCCCCCAGTCTGGCCCAATGCTTGTTCCACTGTGGATAAATACTAGGGCTATCAATTAAATCACAATTAACTCAAAAAAATAGTAGTTTTAATTACACTGTTAAACAATAATAGAATACCAATTTAAATTTATTATAAATATTTTGGATGTTTTCCTACATTTTCAAATATATTGATTTCAGTTACAACACAGAATGTACAGTGCTCATTTTATATTATTTTTATTTCAAATATTTGCACTGTAAAAGATAAACAAAAGAAAAAGTATTTTTCAATTCACCTTATACAAGAACTGTAATGCAATCATGAAAGTGCAACTTACAAATCTAGAATTTTTTTACATAACTGCACTCAAAAACAAAGCAAAACTTTAGAGCCTACAAGTCCAATCAGTCCTAGTTCTTATTCAGCCAATTGTTAAGTCAAACAAGTTTGTTTACATTTAGTGAAGATAATGCTGCCCACTTCTTGGTCACAATGTCACCTGAGAACAGGGGTTTGCATAGCATTGTTGTAGCTGGTGTTACAAGGAGGGACCCCATTTCTGGATTGCTAAGCAGAGCTAACCATTTCCCTGTAACCTGGATTTAGGCACATCTCTCTGAGAGGATACCATCCCTCTGATCAGCATCTCCCATTGGGTAGCTTAGGTAACTTCTTGCCTAGGGTGCTGACTTTGGTGAATTGTATTTTGAGGTACCTATTCATTGTATAAGGAGCCTTGGCACCTAATTGGCTTTGTGGATCCCAGTGTTGCTCTTCGACTGTGTAGGCACCTACAAGTTAGGTGCTATGATGTTCAGCACTGCAACATCTTAGTCCCTTCCTGGTTCCACCCTGGTGCTGGCTTTCATTGTTTGTACCTGCTAAGTCACACTCAAAGACATCTAAAACACATACATCTTGTTAATTATCCCCGTAGGCAGAGTGGGAGGGAAACTGCCTACGCACTCATTTTTTTTTAAGGAGTCACATTATGTGCATATTGAGAACTCCTGGCTTAAAAAGAAACGTTCACCATATTTAAAAGCCTGATTCAATAGAGACGATTTTCACTGTCTTGCTTTAACAACACAAGAATAATAAATAGTTGAAAGCTGTTGCATATGCAAGTCAGTAGAGTTACATCAGTAATGAATATGGCCCACATGTTTATCAAATCATTATCCCTCATGTCAAGGTTCCTTCCCCACTCTGAACACTAGGGTTCAGATGTGGGGACCTGCATGAAAACCTCCTAAGCTTACTTTTACCAGCTTAGGTTAAAACTTCCCCAAGGTACAAACTATTTTACCCTTGGACTTCCACTGTCACCACCAAACATCTGACCGGGTTTATTTTATTAGGAAAGAGCCCGTTTGGAAACATCTTTCCCCCCTCAAAAGCCTCCCAACCCTTGCACCCCACTTCCTGGGAAAGGTTTGATAAAAATCCTCACCAATTTGCATAGGTGACCACAGACCCAAACTCTTGGAGCTTAAGAACAATAAAAAATGTATTCAGTTCTTGAAAAGAAGAATTTTAATTGAAGTAACAATAAAAAGAATCACCTCTATAAAATCAGGATGTTAAATAACTTACAAGGGAATTAGATTCAAAACATAGAGAATCCCTCTAGGCAAAACCTTAAGTTACAAAAAGACACACAGACAGGAATATCCATCCTATTCAGCACAGTTTATTTTCTCAGCCATTTAAAGAAATCATAATCTAACGTGTATCTAGCTAGATTACTTACTAAATTCTAAGACTCCATTCCTGTTATGTCCCCAGCAAAAGCCTCACAGAGACAGAGAGAGAGAGAGATTTGTTTTCTCCCTCCCCCCAGCTTTTGAAAGTATCTTGTCTCTTCATTTTGGTCAGGTGCCAGCGAGGTTATCCTAGCTTCTTAACCCTTTACAGGTGAAAGGGTTTTTCCTCTGGCCAGGAGGGATTTTAAAGGTGTTTACCCTTCCCTTTATATTTATGACACCTCATTATCTGGGTTTGAGTTGTACAGTCCCCAAAGCATGGTTCCTCATCAGGATGTAAGAGCAGATCAGGGTAAACCAGTTTAATGTAACTATCCCAGAGATCCTAGTTAAGTCCTGACAAAGAAGGGGGACTTCACATTTAGCTGCTGTCAGTGTCTATTTGCTCAAGGCTAGCCACTCTCCTTATATGCTACTGTTAGGCTTCCTTAAATTAGCACACCTTTTAAGAGTATCTTTTAGGTTAATTATCCCTCAGCACTATAAAGCAACAGTGTTTTCACTGGTAACAAACAGATATAAGGTTGGTTTACTTATATAACATAATATCAAACTTACAAGAAATAGATTCAAAATAAAGTGACTGCTCTTCTTCCTCATAGAAATGACAGAGTGAATTTTTGAATATTTGTCAGTAACATACATTGATCTGTAGCTACTCAGAGCTTACAATATAGCAATGAGATGCATAATACAGAGGGAACCCTTTCCCCATGAGCAGCTTACTTGGGTTTATTTTCCCTACTAATTCCCTTTTGGACAGAGTTGCCCTATTATCTAGTCTCTCTCACATGCTTTTCTGAGGCTGGCTCTTTCAATATGGCAGAACCAAAATGCTGCAGCTCTAAAGTGGATATTTTGTAAGTGACAGCTGCATCTTTCTCTCTTCCAGTAGTAAGTATTTGTATGTTTCCCCCTCGCTGCCTCTCTACTTTCCCTTTCTTATTCCTGAGGTGACAGCATATTCTTACAGTGACTTAACAGACTTGCCTCCAAAGATAAGATTCTTCTGACTGAACTGTTAAGAGAGTGCTCTACAAAAGAAATGTCTATATTTGCAGATGTCCAGTTAATAGAAAATTTGCCAGTAGCTGGCATTCAAGAAATTGTTGGCATTCACCATTGTTCATAGGTTTTCTAGAACCAGTAAAAGTTGTTGCTCTTCATTGTAAATGACTTCTCATGTGCAGCTATTTATGTGGCGCTCTTACTGTAAATAACTTGAATTGAACCAGGAAGTATTGGTCCTGAGTCAAAGACTGTATTTGCTGAGTTGAAAACAATCCATTTGCTTCAGTGGACTGCAGAGAAGTAGCAGCCACTTACACCAGTGGTGAAATTGGCCCCTACAGTCTAAATTAAAGGTCATTTCAAAGGGAGAAAAGTGGGATTTGTGTTGCCCTCTGTTTCTTTATAGTGAAAGACTGAATTTTTTAAAGTTGAGATTTATTCTGATTCATTAAGTCTTGCATTTCCTGATTTTGCTGGAGGTCTCCCTTGGAAGATGCAGAGAAATGGTTTGGGAGTTCTCCGACCTTGAGTGAAGGCCCAGTATGTTTAATTTTTAACAAAGGGAGTTTTTCACCCTACAGTTTAAGGTTTAGTTAAGCAGTTTGTTTTTTAAAGTGTAACAGTCTGAATAAAAATCCCTTCTTCCCCCAGTGAATCAGGTTTCACTTCCTTGGTGTCTGTGATGTCAGTAACACAAGCTCTCCAGCTTTCTAGGAAAAACAAACTAGATGAGACCTGAATATCTAGTGTAAAATTATTCAGAAAACAAATCTTTTGTGAACAAAAAGTGAAAAAAACCAACAGGAAGCTTTACAAGTTTAAAGCAGATAAACACACATGCACAAATGAGTTACAGTCTTAGGTTTCAAAGGGTAATAGAAGCTGTGGTAATATGCAAATTCTCTATGCTGTGCAGGCCTAACCTAAACTAAGCATCTTGGGGATCCCTTGCTTATGCTTAGAAATGTTGTCATCTCCAAATTCCAAGCAGCACAGTGATACAGTTCCTTCTGGTCAGGCATTTTTATTCCCTGTCTCCAAACTGATAAAACAAGTGTTGGTGTTTGTCTCCTCTGTGTGTGTGTGTGGGTAGAGGGTGGGGGAGGCAATCAGCAAAGTCTTTGTCCTTTGCAGGGCCGGCTCTAGGCACCAGAAAAACAAGCAGGTGCTTGTAGTGGCATATTTCTAGGGGCGGCATTCTGGCGCCCGCCATGCTGCCCCTAGAAATATGCCCCTGCTGCCCCAGCTCGCCTCCGCTCTGCCTCCGCCTGCTCCCCTGAGCGCACCGCTGCCACTCCACTTCTCCCCCCTCCCTCCCAGGCTTGCCGCGCACGAAACAGCTGTTTCATGCTGGAAGCCTGGGAGGGAGGGAGAACCCAAGCGGCCGTGGACTCGGGGGAGGCGGTGGTGGTGGAGCGGAGGTGAGCTGGGGCGGGGAGCGGTTCCTCTACTCCCCCCCTGTTACTTTCTGCGCTTCCCCCCACCCTCGCTCACCTCCACTCCGCCTGCTCCCCTGAATGTGCTGCCTCTCCCTCGCCTGAGAGGGAGGGAGGAGAAGCAGAGCAGCGGCATGTTCAGGGGAGCGGGCGGGGGGGTTGTGGGTGGGGAGCAGCAGGAAGCAATGGCGGAGGGGGGGAAATGCAGCATGCCCGGGGGAGGAGGCGGGGCCAGGGATTTGGGGAAGGGGTGGGGAAGGGGCAGAGTTGGGACGGAGCTGGGGGCACGAAAAAAAAGTGGGGGCGGCCAAAAATGTTTTTGCTTGGGGTGGCAAAAATCCTAGAGCTGGCCCTGGTCCTTTGATGTTCCCCAATGGCTCCTTTGGTTTCAAAGGGCCTTCTTGTATGCAGGCCCAGCACTTTACATTAATTAATGTAGTCATTTCTTGTTTGCTGTGTTACACAATTAGAGAACTTCATGATGCAAACAAATTATCAATGTAACTTCATACCGTGGGCTACAGATGTTATGAATGAGATCAATATATGCAGCAGCCTAACACACAGGTGAGCCAGACTTGTTTCCAGCTATGCATTTGTCAGTGTTCATTGAGACTTAGGGGCCTTGGCATGAGCTGGCACCTGGTCTGCCAGCATCACACTGAGGACTCGCACTACTTTAGCGGGTGCACCAGAAGGCTTTGTGGTGGAACTCCAAGGTAGCTAAGTAGCTGCACCATTCTTTTATAGGGTTCAGCATGTGCTTTCCTCTGTGCCAGCCTGGTTGGTATAGAATGAGGTGGGGCTAAGGCCTTGACTCCTCGTTTTCCATCTCGTTTGGGTAGTTTGCATCACTAGCCAGCTGCAATTGTGCTCAGTCCCTGAGCAGGGCTCAATCTTATTATCCTCATATTATCCCTATCCCCAGATAGGGAAGTGAGGCACACAGTGAAGTGACTTGAACAAGGTCACCAAGCAGGTCCATGGCAGAGCCAATTATGGAACCCAAGTCTTCTGATTCCCATGCCACAGTGCCTGGCTCCCTTGACAGGGGTGCAGTTGGAAGAGAGGTTCCTTCCATCTGCCCCTGCACATTCACATAAGGGCCAGCACAATTTGGATCAATGGAGAGATACAGGTAGGGTTAGTGGTGATATATATCCTGGAATTTAAAGGATAGTCCCAATTTCAAATTCCTAAGTGGCGGACTCACTGTTCACTGTGGACAACTTTTGGCATGGGTGTTTTCCACTCCCAGTTGGCAATTTCAACTTGTTTCTTCTCCTCATGAGAAAGAACACCCTTCTCTAAGTAACCTTCTGGGAAATGTCTGAAATGTATCACTCAAAGCACCTCAGGAAAAGTGGAAGGTATACACTTGGGCCAAAATTTTCCAAGTACACACGCACCCATCCCATTAAAATTGTGCACCTATATCTGAGGGGAGAATTTTGTCCTTTAATGCTTCTAAAGAGAGAAAACTAATGACAAAAGGTGATAATGTAGAGATAAAAATGCATTTTGACATTAAAATGCTGAATGACATTCTGAACTGATGAGCAAACAATGACCTAAACAGTAAGTGTAACAGCTTTTCAGCTGATGAAAGGGATGACATCATTCTCTCTGAAAATTCTTCAGAGCCATTTTACAGTCTTTTTATGCTTATATTTTAAATATCAATTACAGTAATTATTGGAAACAGTCTGGAAAAACAAATTCTGAAAGCTTGTCAAGAAGGCTTCTACACCTCAGGCCTTTTTTATGCCTTTTTCATTTGAACTGAAAGGTAATTGAGGGAAAGTTATTGACATAGTGGAGGGTCTGGGAATAGATCCAAAAGATAATTTGCTGTCCTGTGAATGGCAATGCTGCACTTGATCATGATCCATGGAGATTTGGAGAGCAGCCTTCTTTCTTTTTCTCCTAAAGTCCATTGGTACCCCAAAGAGGTAGTGTTACAGGCTAAGGGGAAACTTGTTGTGGAATTCTGTCTTAAGGATTTAACAAGAACGTTGAATGAGATTCCTTGAGACATGGACTGTTTCTCCATATTCTCCGCATGATACCATATATATCCATTGTACAATATATAATCATTAAAAATAATAGTGATGATTTGTTTAAGGTTGCTGTGTCCGTAGCTTCCATCCATAGATACTAGCCAAATGGAAAATGCCATTAGCATTACTACCATTCCTTCATTGAGTCCTCAAGAGAGCAGCAAATCAAATCCTAACCACAAAACCAGTAAAAAAGCATTACCAGGAGAAGGGAAAGAAAAGTGATTTGATACAGGTTGCCATAAATTAAGGTGAGAGAACTCTCCAATTTAAAAACCTGAGACCCACTTGATGCTAATCTGTGCTATGCTTACCAGGATACACTGCAGAACTACAAATCAGTATTCCAAAAGGGGGGGAAGTGAAAACACATGAAAGAGAAATTAAGACAAATTGAAGAGGCAATAGACAAATATTCCTTCCAGCATACCTGGGAAAAATGTAAACCAAATCAGAAACCAAACCTCACTGCACAGAAGCGAAAAATCTGGAGAGAACATTTACAAGGCCTACCACAATCTAATCTGAGAAATTTGCTTGAGAACAAAACAGCCTCATGAAAGAAACCATTACACTAAAAAAATGCCATTTACAAACTTCCAACAATCCTGGACACCCCTATTACAATACAGGAAGTCAAGGAAAAAATCTTCAAAAAGTCAAACTCAGGAAATTATTGAGTCCTGAGAATGTAGCAAACGAGGTGCTGAAACAGCACTGAGCACACCTGGGAAGCCTTCTCAATATTGTTTAACATGACACTCCGGTCCAGACACTTCTCTGAGGTATGCTCAGAGGGGCCAATTAACCCATTACATAGAAAGAGATGTTTCCATCTATAGGTGTCACATGACTCTTTCATTTGGAGAAGCTTATGTGAGCACTGGAAGATCCCAAGAAGCGTGGGTGGGGGGGGCAGGCACGGGCACCTGGACCATGGCCCCATCTCCTGCTCTACCCTGAGGCCCCACTCCCATTCCACCTCTTCCCCCCAAGGTCCCCCCACCTGCCACTCACTCCTCTTCACCTCCTCCCGCAAGGCCCTCCGCCTGGTACTCGCTCTTCTCCCGTGGTTGCTCACCCATAAGGAGGGAAAAAGGTGGGCGGGCATAGTCCCAGCCCAGCTATGAGACTCCTCCTCCTGCTGTGCGTGCTGATGCTGGGGCAACTCAGTAAAGAAGCGCCAGAACAGGGTGGGGAAGGGGAGGTGGCAGAGCAGGGGCAGGAAGAGGTGGAGCAAGGGCAGGGCCTTGGGGGACGAGGCCAATCAGGAACAGGGCCTCGGGGCATAGCAGGGGTGAAGCGCAGGCAGGGCCAGGGTCTGGGCACCGGTGGCCACCGCACTTCTAGGGAGGTTTTGATGGCACCGCTCCAAAGCCAATGGGCTGGCATGCTTCCAAAGTGCGGTGACCCGCACCTCATCTGGCATTTTTTGCCCCCTGCATGGCCAGCTTTTTTGGGGGAGGCTTAGCCTCCCCAAGCCTCTCATATGCACCTCCCATGTTTCCATCCGAGACAACTATGTGTAAGCAGAGTCTGCGTGAGCTCTTCCCTGACATCTAGTGATGAGCTGGGAAAGAAGGCTTCAGGAACTGACCTTGTTTGCATGGGCATGCCCATCCTGCCTAGGGGCTCAGCATGATGGGACTGCTTTGCCCAAAAGATCACTTTTGACTGGTGTTGGATCACAAGTCACTTTGTTATTGAGTGCGGGGTAATAAAGTGTTGTTATCCTTGTTTGAATCAAGGGCAGCAGAACTGGGCTTGGCATATCCTGACTGAGGGACTCACCCTCAACTGAACTTCACTCTCTAGGTAGGGGAGAGGGTGGCCAAAGCCTAGTGGAGTTGAGAGAGGGTGGGGATAAGTATTTGTAGCTGGTGGTATGGATTCTGTCTTAGGAGCCTAGAAGCTTTTTGACCATTCTTTTTGCTACTGTGTAATAACAGAATGAATTAAGACTCAGTTGGGAATCTTTTGTTGTAGACCAATAGAGCTGAAATAACTGATAACTGGGTTTTAATATTAGATGCGGTTATCAGTGATAACTGATAACCCTGCTTTGGGACAGTGTTTCTGATGCAAGAGACTGCCCAATCTGCACTAGCAGTGAGGATCCCCCACTAACAGCTGAAATCACTAACAGCTGTGTTTAACTGGTGAGACCTCAAGATGTCCTGGAGGGCATGGAATGGCTGAGGCAGAGTGAGCACCCAGACATTGGAGTGAGCAAAGTGCCTTTCCCCGTGCCGGGGGAGGAGGAGAACTCATGTGAATGCACCTCTGAACTCTAGATCTTCACTGACCAAGGACAACAACTGTTAGTGGGGTGCAGTAGTGGGAAAAGGGAGGGGCACGTTAAAGGAGCATTTGGTTGTTGGTTTAAGAACCTGAGGCAAAAGACACTGTCCAACATACTATAGGGTGGGTGTTTTTACTTATGGGTTTATGCTTATGAATCCTGCTTGCAGTGTTTTCTCATGTTAATGTCGGGTTACTCCTCTTTTAATAAAAGTTTCTTTTCTACTCTTAGACTCTATGCTTGCAAGAGGGGAGTACTGCCTTTTAGAGGTGTGCAGTAGTATGTAATTTTCCCAGGTTTCTGGGTGGGGGCTCGATCTGATTCTGTGTTGTATCATTGAAAAGTAACCCCAAGATATTGAACCCTGCCCTTATTGCTACCGACTCCACCTGTCAGAAGGGTTACATATAGAAGCATCTATGTTAGCAGCAATACCAGTGAAGTATTCTTTAGCTTCTGCAATAAAAGAGTAATAGGTTGCCTGACCAAAAGCAAAATACATTAGAAAGTCTTAAGAAATGAACCACTGAGCATACCTTTACTCTAGAGACTCTCATTAATAATATGTAAAAACAAAAAATGGAAATGAGATTTACATGCTTGACAGGCTTTAGAAAAGCTTTTACCTGGTCTCCAAGACTGAACTTTAAATTGCTACAAAATGGCACCAGTGGAAAAACCTGACAGAACTTAAATTTACATTAAAATAGTTTCCAAACCATTCTTTCCATCAGTCTCTCCTCCTACAGCCACTTGAATTCCATTTCAGTGGCCACGCTTCTTACGACAGAGCTCTCACTAGTTTCTGGCATTGCTGAGCAGCTGCACTTCCCCAGAGGCAAGTGAGGTGGTCAACTCACCACTGAACTCTAGCAGGTCTTCCTGCCCTGCATGGGGGGTGTCATAAATATAAAGGGAAGGGTAAACCCCTTTAAAATCCCTCCTGGCCAGAGGAAAAATCCTCTCACCTCTAAAGGGTTAAGAAGCTAAAGGTAACCTCGCTGGCACCTGACCAAAATGACCAATGAGGAGACAAGGTACTTTCAAAAGGTGGAAGGAGGGAGAAAAACAAAAGGTCTGAGTCTGTCTGTATGCTGCTTTTGCCGGGGATAGAACAGGAATGGAGTGTTAGAACTTTTAGTAAGTGATCTAGCTAGGTATGTGTTAGATTATGATTTCTTTAAATGGCTGAGAAAAGAGCTGTGCTGAATAGAATGACTATTCTTGTCTGTGTGTCTTTTTTGTAACTTAAGGTTTTGCTTAGAGGGATTCTCTATGTTTTGAATCTAATTACCCTGTAAGGTATCTACCATCCTGATTTTACAGAGGTGATTCCTTTACTTCTATTAAAAGTCTTCTTGTAAGAAAACTGAATGCTTTTTCATTGCCCTAGGATCCAAGGATTTGGGTCTGTGGTCACCTATGCAAATTGGTGAGGATTTTTACCAAACCTTCCCCAGGAAGTGGGGTGCAAGGGTTGGGAGGATTTTGGGGGGAAAGACATGTCCAAACTACGTTTCCCAGTAAACCCAGTTAAAGTTTGGTGGTGGCAGTGGAAATTCTAAGGGCAAAGGGTAAAATTAATTTGTACCTTGGGGAAGTTTTAACCTAAGCTGGTAAAAGTAAGCTTAGGAGGTTTTCATGCAGGTCCCCACATCTGTACCCTAGAGTTCAGAGTGGGGAAGGAACCTTGACAGGGGGTAAAATTTTCAAAGACTCCTAAGTGCTTAGGTCTCTTTGGATAATTGGGATTTACGCTCTTATGTCACTTAGGCACTTTTGAAAATGCTACTGTCGTCTCCTCAGAAACCCTAAAATGTTCATCTCACTCTTCTCAATCCTACAATTCAGTCTCAGCACTTTGGGACTGAGCTTCCACTCTTGCTCACACTATCTGTCAGCTCACACTCAGTCCAGCTCATCTCCAGATCTTTGATTGTAGTGGTTAGAGATGAATCATTGAATCTGTCTCCTTGCAAGAGCAGAGTATAGGTCCTCTAAGAGAAGATGAATCTGATATTAAAATGATAGTACACTTGATATTAATTAGGAGTCCTGTACGACACCATACCTCTATTCAGTTTATTCCACCAGCTCAGACACAGAAAGACACAGACATATATAACACAGTCAACTGAGGACAAAACAATTCAGAAAAGCTAAAAGAATATCAACAGTCAACAGTGTGCCCTTGTTGCCAAGAAGGCTAATGGCATTTTGGGCTGTATAAGCAGGGGCATTGCCAGCAGATTGAGGGTCGTGATTGTTCCCCTCTATTCGACATTGGTGAGGCCTCATCTCGAGTACTGTGTCCAGTTTTGGACCCCACATTGCAAGAAGGATGTGGAAAAATTGGAAAGCGTCCAGCGGAGGGCAACAAAAATGATTAGGGGACTGGAACACATGATTGATGAGGAGAGGCTGAGGGAACTGGGATTGTTTAGTCTGCGGAAGAGAAGAATGAGGGGGGATTTGATAGCTGTTTTCAACTACCTGAAAGGGGGTTCCAAAGAGGATGGATCTAGACTGTTCTCAGTGGTAGCAGATGACAGAACAAGGAGTAATGGTCTCAAGTTGCAGTGGGGGAGGTCTAGGTTGGATATTAGGAAAAACTTTTTCACTAAGAGGGTGGTGAAGCACTGGAAGGCGTTATCTAGGGAGGTGGTGGAATCTCCTTCCTTTGAGGTTTTTAAGGTGAGGCTTGACAAAGCCCTGGCTGGGATGATTTAATTGGGGATTGGTCCTGCTTTGAGCAGGGGATTGGACTAGATGACCTCCTGAGGTCCTTTCCAACCCTGATAGTCTATAAGTCTATGAATATATGAAACACAATAAAAATACTTGGGGCTACATAGTTTTTAAGCAGAATTCCCACTGATTTACAAAAAAGGTTGGACAGCTTACGTCTTCCGAAAATTGCTTCAAGGGTAGCTAGCATCCTAGGGCCAGTGTTCCTGCTTCCGGATTCTTTATTAAAGTTGTATTTATGGTTTAAAGCTAGGATGAGGGGAATAATTGTTTTTGTTTTAAAGTATTTCCAAAGCTTCTCCTTGAAACTGTATTGAGACAGCTCATATATATGTTAATTAATAGTATAAAAATAATTTATAGTACTAGACACTGAAATTTAAAGTGCCATATAAACATAAAGTAGATGCTTAAAGAAGTAAGCCAAATTATCTGTCAAATGCTGTTTTTACATGCCGATATTCAGAACAATCAGATATAAAACGCATTAGAGCGGTTCGTGTTTGAACTGAGTAATCTTCACTTTGATTGTTGTTCAACTGAATACTATAGTGAAGAAGATGACAGCTGGGTACGAAGTTGTCTGAATCACTGATCCTAGAATGCAAATGCACTCCATTATTTTACAGAAAATCTGCAAAGCAGAGCTATTTCTGCACCGACAGCTCAGCGTGCGTGTTAGGCTGAATAGGCCGTCTCTCTTCCTAATTTTCTCATACCAAAATTAGAAGGAAAGCTAAGAACACTATGAACAGAATACAAAATCAGGCACAGCTTACCCAAAGAGGTGGGGGAAGCAGGAGGAAAAGAGTTATTTCATATTTAAAGCTATATATTTAATTCTAGTAAACACATCTATTCAAGGAAATCTGCTCTACTTGGATTTAGAAAAGCAGAAAATCACCAGTTCAAAGGCAGGACAATGCTGAGATGGAGACATTTCTGAGTATATCGCAGGGAGGTTGAAAGGGGCAGGAGTCAGTTTGTCTACCAAGGTAGCACTGGCTGACAAATTAATTGGGAGTATCTCTAGTATTATGGGCCACTTGTCTAGAGCTGACTGGTCTACATGTCAATCTGCAACATAGAAAAGCTAGTTTTGAGGACAGTAGGTTTCTATGAAAGAGGTACATTTTCAAAGGATTGCACAAGGTCTTAGTCATCTGTTCATTCAGTCAGAACTGTGAAGTTAAATACACTTTCCATGCTTTGAGAAATCAGTCTTCTTCAAGCTATCTCCTAACTGTTTTAATATGAACAAATTTGCAAAATCATGACTCTCTAAGGAATTATTTCAAATCTCTGTTGCTAAAATCTTATAATTGGGAGCATGAGTGGGCTATGAACAGCTGGCTGAGGGAGGCTAGACCCCAGCCCCCCGCTTTTGCCGGAGGCCTCACTCCTTCCACACACCCCTGAAGGAGCCCAGAGCCCCCACATTGCAGCCGCTGGCTAGCGCCCCCAAGCTAGCACCCGCAGCCCCAGGATGGTGGGCGGCCCGGCCCCAGCACCGGGAGGGCGGGCGGCACAGCTCCAGCCTACCAGTGCCAGAGCCCTGGCAGTGTGGCCCCAGCACCGCCAGCCCCAGAGCGCTGGAAGGGCGGGTGTCGCGGCCCCCACCCAAGCCAGGGCCACTGCGTAGGGAGACTGGAGCTGCATGCAGAATGGGAAGCAGAAGGGGGATTGAGGGTAGAGTGTGGGCGGGGCCATGCCTGGCTGTTTGGGGAGCCACAGCCTCCCCCAGCCTATGATAACCACCACCAATGACTGGGGGTAATCAATGTTGCTGGAAAAAAATCAAGTCCAAAAGAAACCATTCAGACTGATTGCTCATATGACTAGTATGTTTAAGAACAAGCCTGCAGGAAAAGGATTATATTGTTAAAGGCAGATTTTTCTCCCTTGATTAGAGGTGAAAATGCATTAATAAGACTTCTCAAACTAATAACGCATTCAAAATGAATTTAGTTGTGAAAAACTTCCTCCCCCTTCATATAAGGATGGACATATGACAACCTACAAAGTTTTTTGCAATGATGTTGGATCCAGGATATTAGATCCAGGATATTCCATTGGTGAGAAAGACAAGCTTTCAAGCTTACCCAGAGCTCTTGTTCAGATCTGGGCTCTGTAAAAAGCTTGTCTCTCTCACCAACAGAAGTGAGTCAAATAAAAGGTATTGTCGCTCTAATATCCTGGGACCAACATGGTTACAACAACACTGCAGGCTGTCACTTTTATTTTGGCATGAGGGCTCCACGTTGAAACACTATGGGACAGCACATGGAGGGGAGGAATGAGAAGAGAGAAGCATTGCATGTGGGTTTCTCAGTGAGCAATAAGGGCCCAGCTAAGGGCTAAATTGTAGCTGGCCTTGCCCAGGTGCATCAGGGTAGAAATAAGGGAGAGGTCACAAAAGCCAGACATTGTGCAGCTGTTGTCCATGTTGCCCCACACTCACACTGCACCAGTGCAAAGAGGGACAGGGGCGGTGGTCCTCGGAGAAATTTTGTTCCGCTGTGAAAAGCTACAATATAGCTTATGTGCTGTGACCCCACTTCAAGCTGTTCCTCCATAATTCTGAATCACACCAACATAGTGTCCTAGCTGCCACACACAGGTTACCTGAAGAATATCAGAAAAAATAGCAGGTTTCAAAGTAACAGCCGTGTTAGTCTGTATTCGCAAAAAGACTCTAAGGTGCCACAAGAAAAAATAGCAATAGTAAAGGTGAATTAAAGACTGAAGTTAGAGTGGCTGATCGATTCCCCTCACTTTATAAAGAAAATCTCCCTGGAAAATTAATAAGAATGTAGCTACTCTGAAAAGTAGCTTAACTGATGCCCTAAATTCAGTAACTCTTCATGCTGCTAAAGCCAAGCTGGAAGATAGCACATCGAGCCCACTATTCTATACAAAGGAGAGTGGTAGAAGTATAATGGAGTTAGATTTACTTTCCTTACAGACCTGACTATCCTAGTCTTAAAAGTTTCACCCTCCAGTGTTCCCTCTGAAATCTATTTAGCTGTTCAGAGGATGTGATGTTTGACAGTAATGGTAGTTGCCCCTCAAACACAGAGAGAATGAAGTGTCATCTGATGAAAATTTTGGAACTTGGGGCTGAACATTTGCAGCTATAAATGAGAACTGAGGTATTCAGCGTCACAGACTAGCCCAGTCCTGCTCTTTGGACTGACACCAGCCTGTTGGGATGGGATCTAACTGCTGAAACCTAATGTGCTTCTAAGCCCTGTAGGTCTGGATTGTGACTTGTCACTGTTCCTCACTCTGGGTCTCACAAGCACACTCCCAGGTGCAAACTCCATGTATGACTCCCTGCCGAGGGAATAGGACCCTGCAGTCTGGCCACCTAGACAACAGAGCATCTCAGCTCTCCTGAGCCCCCCAGTTGCTTAGTCATATTCCCTTCAAATTGCACCTGGCTCTGGTTTCCTTTCAGGGACAATGTGGCAGTAAAGCAAAGGACAAAGGCTTAGCAAAGAAATTTCTTATACACACACTGCTAAAAACCACAAGACAGTTACAGATCTATGGAAAACAATAAACACCTGCATGCAACCCCCATCAGTGTTCTCACCATCCCATGAGACCTACATTTGGTCTGAGTCCATTAGGCCAGGCCATTTTTCTGGACTTCTTGGCTTGATTGTCTCAACTCTGGTAGTTAAAAAGCTTAATTGGCTTAGGGACCATTCCTCTTTTAGAACAGCCTCTGACACCTATTCTTGCACCTATGCTTCTTTTGAGAAATTTTAGGGCTCCAAACCCCTTCTGGGCAGAGAGTCATTCAAAGATAATGGCCCTGCTGGTAGAAAACCCTTTGTTTCACTGGGATAGCACCATTCAATGTTGATGGCCCTTGATTACTTCGTCACAGCTTCCCAAATGCAATCTGTCCACTATGTATTAAGTTCCTGCTACCGAATGAATGTTCAGCGCCACACTGAAGTTTACATTCAGAATGGTGGTTCACAAAACTAAAATGGAAATTCATAAGATGTCCCAGAAATACTCACCAAACTGTCACACTCACTCAGCATTTTTGATACTCAGCTATTAATATAGGCGCCTAACATTAGGCACGCAAGTTCAAATATGCTGGGCTTTGTATCCAACTATGTCCAAAAAGTAAAATCAGCACCCATTTTAGATAAAAGCAATTTCAAATTCAGTGTTCAGGGGGGCAGAAGGATTGTATTTGGGCATGCAAGAGACGTCCTCCTCAGCACTCACTTAGCAGCCACTCTGGAAAATACCAGTATTAACACAACCTTCCTGACCTTATTTATCTGCACTAGCGTCTTATCTTCCCCTCTCTGTTCCACCAACAGTGCCAACCTCTATTGCCTATTAATCCACTTTTACCACAAACTTCATCATGCTTTCTTCCATGCCACCGCATATACATGGTACATCCTCTCTGGTTCCTGTATACCATATTTTTCTTGGAAGACTCTATGTCCAACTAATTGGTCTATGACATCACAAATACTAAGCAAGTAAAAAATTACTAATTAGGAGGGGAAGCAATTTTTATTCAGACTTTACAAAGCTCTTTGTTCCTTTTGGTTTTATTAAGTAAACCCATTTTTTCCTTTCCTTTGCTTGTCACCTTTAGGGACATTTCTACTCACATAGTCACCCTCAGATCAGTGTCCAGTGCTGCAAACACTATGGTCACAATATGCAGACTTTCCTCACAATAAATATCAGTGCTGTTATCACAGTAGTTGCTTATAGACTCCAGCACCTGTGATGCATGCTAACATGAACAGTTTCCGGCCGGATGGTGATATGATGCTATTCAAGAAATCCAGGTTCAAATGTTACTCCAGAACTCCTTGCTCTTCCACTGGCAGAGAGCAGGATATGCTACAAAGATAAAACACTTGATCTCCAAAAATGAAATTACCAAAACATTACACTATTGAGCAACCCCAGCTCATCTATTCTAACAGCTGCCTGGCTGGAAGACTCCAGGGAGACCTCTCATTAAAATCTCATAATGAGGTAATAACAACAACCTCCTGGGAAACCACTCACTATTCTGTCTGGAAGAGGTATTAACAGCAGACTCAGAGGAGACCATTTATTATGTCCTATTGAAGCAGCAGTATTTGGGACAACAAAAATTCCCATTAATTGTGCCCTCTTTGGCTCTGATGGAAGGCTTGAATAAGCCCCCTAGTTATACCTTTCCATTCCAAAGGTAAAATGGCACATTACAAGTCAAGCACTACGGGCAATGAAATGATTCCCATTGGTTTTGGATCAGGCCCTAAGAGAGAGATGGTTATGGAGGGGACTATTTGATCCACTCCACTGCATAATGGAGGTGAAATAAAGGAGTACAATAATGGCGAGAAAGGGCCAAATCGCCTCCATTCAAGACCACAGTAGGTCATTCTTGTGAAAATGCTATGGCTGGGACCTGTGGGAATTCTCAGAACATTTCAGAGCAGAGGGAGCTCAGGGAAGGGTGTGCTCCCCTCAGAATTGGGTGCATCTCTAAATGGCAGTGTGACGGGATCCCTGGGGTACAACCAGGAACTGGGGTACCACTGTGCCCCCTTAATTCTGCAGCATGGGTTGTCTCTCACAATGCTTTGCTTGTGACAAGCAGCAAGGCAAAAGCCTACAGATATAACTCAAGGACTGTGTTAACATCAGAGCTGGGAAACAGGAGAGCTGTGAGACTGGAAATCAATATATTAAAATTGGCATGTTGGAAATTAGTTCTCGGTGAACAACATAAAGAGGGGAGGGCCTATTCCACCCATCATGTGGGCAGATCCCTTCCCCAGTCAGGAAGGGGTGAAAGAGTGCCTCTGGGAACAATTAGACCCAACCTGGGGCACATGTAGGTATGTCTACACAGCAACTTGTGGGTATGTCTGTGCCAGCCAACTTGAGCTTGCAGGATTTAGGCTGCGGGGCTGTTTCATCACTGTGTAGACTTCCAGGCTCGGACTGGAGCCTGAGGTCTGGGACCCTCCCGTACTCTATGAGGCTTGACAAGCCTAGAGATGGGTGGGTCCCTAAAAGGGAGGATACTTGTTCTGTGCAATATTCTTAAGGAGCAGAATTGCAGCTCAAAAAGGCCACATCATCTAAAAGATTGTCAAAAAAGGGAGTTTTCCTTATAAAAGGATCCAGCTAAAGGGAACAAGGGATGTTAAAGTGAAAGCCTTAGCTAATATTTCAGATTTCAAATGCTTTAACTGTCTTTCCTTTCCTGTATCTTTAATAAAAAGTTAGAATGATTTTGCCATGGTACTGAGCAGAGTGAGGTCTCTGTACGCCAAATCTTTTTTAAGGTTGGACAGTGACAGGGTCATGTTAATACCTTTAACTCTGTGGGCTCATATATTCCATCAAAACTAATACAATATGTTTCTGAGTTCTATGAGGGTTCAGGAGAAACTCTGCTTCTCCCATGGAGTCACAAATTCCTCCCTGATAGATTCTCCACACCGTTTCTCATGAAGTTCCATAGTATTGTTCTCCACCTCGGTTTTTTCCATAGGAAGAGACCATTTGGCTTAAACATCTAAAGAAACTTAAATGCTCAACTTCTGTTTGCTTACCTAGTCTTTCTCATAAGTGAAGTTTATTTGTGGTACATTTAGCTTGACTTTTTTTTCTCCCTTTCCTCTGCAATGTTTCTTCCCTAAATATAATGGTACAGTAATCTAGGTGGAAGGTGATGAATGTGTGATTCTATTTGAACTTTAGAACCTCTTTTGGGTGGAAGGAGTGAAATTTCTTAATTAACTGAGTTAGCAGTATTTTTCACCCATGGTGCAACCCAATTGTCTAGGCTTATGTGAAGTCAAACAGAGCCCCAAGGTTTCACATCATTGCTGATATAATCCTTCCCTTTTTCAAAAATATCTGAACTAGTCCTTTGAATTTTCCCTTTGTGCCCCACATCACCTTGGTCTTGACCAAAGTTTGAGCCTGCTGCTCCCACTCCAAGTATGGGCACTGTAATATCCATGTGATAAGGTGGATGTCATTTGTGGAAACTGAGACACACGGGTGCCTACGAATGTATATTTTTGACAGTGTAGTCTGGGGCATTTCACCTCCTCTCCAAATCTGAAATATATAAATGCAGGAGAACCGATCAGTGCCATCCTGTCCTGCTCTAACAGAGGAAATTCATCACCGGGTCTGTCTTACTCTGCTCCATCTCTTTACAGGTAAGTCACTTTCCCTTTCAGCCAACACCAGAGTCATTGAACCACACTCCAAAATGTTACCCCTCTGTTGTTCTAACTCCTCCTGCAATGCATTCTGGAATACCTTTTATGAAGGAGTGCTATAAAATTTAATTTATTGTCACATTTTCCCATGCATTGTACTATAAGCAATGGTATTTCATATAACTACAAAGAGACAATTTTAAATGTCTATTTTTAAAGTGATGCACAAAGAACTATGCACAGCACTACTGTTTTCATTGTGCATGTAAATCCCCTATACATGCTATGAAGATTTACCCTTTAGCAGTCCTCCATTTCAGCCACTAAATCCCCTGTAGCCAGCGTAATAATGAGTGGGAGAACCAGCAGATGTAATCTGTTGGGATTTTCTATGCCTTACTTTTAAAGAGTCTTTATGTTTCCCAGAAGGAAATATTTCTCATGCATTTTAAAGTTTTCTGCAACCATTAGAATTTAAAACCTGTATTTCCATTATATTGTTCATCTCATTAAAGGCAAGCAAGTGCTCCGTCTAAAATAGTTTAACCAGTTAGTGGCAGGGTTGACTAAAACACTTTCTGTTTGAGACAATTAATTATGGGGAAGTGTGGTTCTTATACAGAAAGTTGCAGAACCAGTGTGTTAATTTGCAGGCTTCTTACATTTAAAACAATACAAAATAAAGGTTTTATAAATGGAAAATGCAATTGATGCAGAAGTATAGTGTCTACCTTCAGAGAGATTATATAGACAATACTAAACAATACAGCTTTCTTTCTAGGGCTAGGGTGAAAAACTAAATGGCTTATTTTTGGTACATAATTTACTTCACTGAATAACAGTATTGAAAATGGTCAAACCCTGAGAGCACTGAGCACCTGTAATGCCCATTAAAATCAATGAGTAGCAGCTGCTCAGCATCTTCCTATCACCTTCTCGAGCTCTGGATTATGCAAATATTAGCTTGTGCTAAAAGTATCTCCTCTTTGGAAATGACACTATACTGCTAGGAAACACCTACTCCGTAATGAAATACACCACACCACATCTATCTCGTAAATAAACTGTCTTTTGGAAACCTTTCAGAGTAGCAGCCGTGTTAGTCTGTATTCGCAAAAAGAAAAGGAGTACTTGTGGCACCTTAGAGACTAACCAATTTATTTGAGCATAAGCTTTCGTGAGCTACAGCTCACTTCATTGGATTTTCCACAGTATGCATCCGATGAAGTGAGCTGTAGCTCACAAAACCTTATGCTCAAATAAATTGGTTAGTCTCTAAGGTGCCACAAGTACTCCTTTTCTTTTTGGAAACCTAAAACTCTTCACCTAAAATACAGACTTTCCCGTTTGCAATACAAGACAGGGCTAACCAGGCACTTCAAGAACTGAGCATTTAAAGAATAATATTGATAACAAATTATAAAGAACTGCGGTAACCCAGTATATGGATTAGTAACAGATGTTGCTAAAAAAGCTTCTACCATTTCTGGCAATGCTAGATTTCTCTCTTCTCTCGTCACTCCAGAGTCAAGGATTTATTGGTTTAATTCAACAATCCTCTGAAGTTGTATCGTTTTGTAATGCTATACTTGAACTTTCACTGCATATGCCAGCCAGAGGCTAATAATAAAGAGCACGATGTATGTTGGAAAGAGAGTATATTACATTTGCCAACTTTGCTATTTTCCCCTAGTCTTCCATTTGAGAGCTTTTTAGAGTCCTCTAGCCTCTTTCACATATTGCATCAGAATTTAAGAAAGGACCATTTCATGTAATAGAATGTCAGAAGGTGAATGCTCACAGGAACACAATGTGTTGTTATACACTGCCATTCAATAGAATGTGTCATACTGTCAGTTGATCCATTATTGCACTACAGGTGCTTTTGGGTTTTTTGCTTTTTTAATTGCATTGAATATAAACATGAGCCCTGCTGCTAGAATTTTGGTGAGTGGCAGATTTTATTTTTAAAGTCCCACATTGATTACTCATCAAGGCAGAACAACATTGAACATTACCAAACATTTGCCCAGAGGGCAGCATTTATTTACACGCTCTCCTGATTCAGTTTTCTTCTTTCACTGTTACTGAACATAGAAAGTACATCATTCTACACATGCACAGTAGCAGCACATCTTTGCAGAATCTTGCTCACCTCGTGGCCATAATGGAAACAGATCCATCTATAGAACATGGCCAAAAATGGCCATATTAGCCATGCACATATCTATCGTCTGTATTTTTGTATGCAAAAGATGCAGTGTTAACTTAAGGAAATCACAAGTTTCCCGTGACTACTGAAATAGAAAGTAGTAGCAGTTTAACTAGCTAAGAAGCACTTATTATCCAAATAGGTGCTCTGATACTGTGCTTTGTGTTATCCTTTTAGGAGTTTTTCTGCTGTAAAGTGTAAGATCTTTCATTGTCAAGATCAATCATATGCAGAGATACCCAGAGTCTACAAATGATGGCTGACGTACATCAGTCTTATGCTTATGTAACTCCATCATAAATGGAGTTATGCCAGTTTTATGCTGGTGCATGGAGTGGAGAATTAGGCCTACTGTTTTTTAAGTTATCTTTATTAACAATCTTAAACAGTCTTCATCTTGAAGCTCTTTGGTATTTCTTTGAGGATGGTCACAGCCTAGAAGGGCGCTGTGCTTTCTAACGGAACAGAATTATAATCAAACACAACCCCATGCTGCATTTTGATGCTCCAGTGTCTGTGATAGTGCCTTAAGGTGTATATGTGAATTTCGGTATCAATGGTTACTTGGCTATACAGACAAAATCTTGTCTGAGGAGTGAAGGTGAGTTCTAACATTCCCATCCATTGCTAGTATTCCCAGCTCTACCTATACTTCTCCTTCCCATCCACCCTAATCCTGATCCCACTCTGACACTCTCCTCCTTCCTGCAGATGATCTCTGCTCCAACGCTGGGCCTCCCTCTAGCCTCAACCTCTCTACATTCTGTTCTCTTCCCTGTCACCACCTTCTGCCTCATTGGTTCTTTCCTCCCAAAACTTCACAGCCTTCCTGACCCTTCCCCAGATCCCTCTGGCATGCCCATTTCCAGAAGCATAATAGTGAACAATGAGCTCTTCATCTCTCGCTCCCTCCATCTTCTGGATCCCTCCCTGATGCTATCTTTAAAGCCACGCTTCTGGTGGCCTCCATCTCTCACACTCCCTACCCAGAATTACCCTTAACAGACCATGGATATTGGGCCTCTTTGTTCTTGCTTCTTCCAATTCTTCGCTCTTCAGCTTTCCTACTCTTTCCTTCTGAGCAGCAATCCATCTGACTCTTTTCTCCTCTTTCCCCTCCATGCTGCTGCCTGCTGTCCCCCCGTGCCCCGCTTCTTGCCCCTCCCCAGCCACCTTCCTCTTTCATTTTGGTTCCTGGATCTGTCATCCTCTCATCACAACCTTCAGCTTCCATGCGGATCACTTGTCTGCCCCTTTACCTGCATGTCTCCTTGATCTCACCTATACTTTCTCATATCCAGCTGGTTCTTCTATGATTTTCCCCACCAATCCATCAGCATTGATGACTTCTCTTTAGCTCTCAGCTTTCCTCCATGCTCTCTTCCTTCTCCTTCACTGACATGGTTGTTGACTTCCTCCACTCTCCTAGAACCGTCTGTTTTCTTCATGACTCCTATGAAGCTGAGTTTCTTTGCTGGTAGTCCCACAACTATGCTGACTTTCTCCTCTACAGTTTTGTTTTCTTCTCCTCTCTTGCCCTCACTTTCACCCCCTCTTACACTTATCCTCAACCTTTCCCTCTCCTAACATTCCTTCTCACCACAATACACATATGCTTTTGTCTTCTCCATCATGAAAAATAGACCTTGCTACCTCTCCGACATATGCTTTTCTCCCCAAATGTAGTGAATGTGTGTCTCTGCTCCACTGAAACTGCTCTCACCAAAGTCTTTAATGACCTCTTCCTGGCCATATCTCAAGGCCTCCACTCTATATTCACCCTTTTTAACCATATAAAGCAGAGGAGATGTCAATCATATCCTCCTCTCAATATTTTGTCCATCCTTGGCTCTTGTGATTCTGTACTTTTTGTTTTTCTGACCTCTCTGGCAATTCCTACACTGTATCTTTTGGCAGGTCCTCCTCCTGCTGCTATCATTTTCCATGGATGGGGATCCCACATTGTTCTATCCTGGGCCTCATCTCTTGTCCCTTTATATGTTTTCTTTGGGTGAACTTATCCTCAAACATTGCTTGCACTGCCATCTCTATGCAAACTGGCCACAAATCTACTGTGGTCCACTGCTGTATCTCAGCCTGTCTTTCTGAACCTCTTAAATGTCCCGCCATCTATTTCAGCTTACTAAGTCCAAAACTGAAATCCTCTTCCCTTCCAAACCATCTCCATTTGTCTGAATCCCTGTCACTTTTGAAAGCACTATCATCTTCCTGATATTCAGGAGTAACCTTCAACTCCTCCCACACATCCAGGCTGTGTCCAGAACTTGCTGCTGCTTTCTCCATACCATTTCTAAGAGCTGACCTTTTCTTTCTGTTCATGCAACTCAAACTCTCCTCCAGGCTCTCAGCTCTTGTTTTGATTACTGCAACCTCCTCCTGCCTCCCACACTGTACCTCTCCACTCCATAAAAAGGGCAATTGCTTGGATAATTTTCCTTGCTTGACTATTTGACCATGTTATGCCCTCTTTGAATCCCTCTAGCGGCTCCCTTCCGCCACAGCATTAAGTTCAAGCTTCTTGTCCTTTCCTTCATGGTCCTGCATGATTCTCTCCCTACTTATCTTTTAACCTCAAATCTCATTGCCCCCCCTTCTCCTCAAATGATGCTAGCCTTCATGCCCAGCCTGTCTGCTTCTCCCACCATGGCCTCTGTGCTTCTACCGTACTGTTCTTCTTTTTGTATAGAATGCCCTTCCTAAATTGGCCTGCTAGGCAACTACTATGACCCTAAGAGCAGCCCAATGCCAGATGACAAGGGGAAACCAGATATGTAACAGTAGATTTCAGCTGGCCTGACCAGCTCAGTACACCTAACACACTTAGATACCTTTTAAATAAATATATAATTTGAAAACTAATAATATGCTGGTCATTAATATCATTGCAAAATGTACATAAGGATGCTATGTGTAAAATTATGGATACTCTCTGGTATTATGTTTTAGAGTCTGTAAACAGACCAAGGAGGCAAAACCAGGATGGCCAACACCTCCTGGGCTCAATTGCAAATCAAGCCAGGTGTGGCCAAGAACAAAGGGCTATTCATTCGCATTGTAAAATCACAGAAGACTGGAAAAAATAATGTTGTGGTGGCTCCCTGGTGGACATTGGAAAGCAGGTCCCTCCAAGAGGGCTTCCTTACTTTTTGAAAACAAATATAAACTTTGAAGATAGAGAAGGAACTGCTGAAGGATTTTGGGGTATCTGTCATCTTGGGGACAAATGGATGCAGCACCCTCTGAGTTCATGAAAAGTGGATCTCTTGGAAAATTATAGGTGAGAAACCTTTAGATAAAGATTGTAACTTGCTGAAATGAAGTTTGTCATTCACTAGAAAGCCATGTTTTGTTGTAACCATACCTCTCTCTTCTAGTCTTACTTATCACTTAAGTATCTGTTCTTTGTCAATAAACTTATTCTTGTTTTATTATAAAACCATCTCAATTCTGTGTATTAAACCAAAGAGTAAAATCCTCAACCAAACTACCAGACTGCAGTGTATTCTGCCTCTCTGGAGGCAGCAAACTTGATAACTACTGTGAGGGTCCGGTGAGCAGGACTGGACACTGCACGGGAGATGGTTTGGGGGACACTGGGAGTTGGCAGGGGTTTTGGTGTCAGCCTGCAAGGTGGTTGCTGGAAGCCAGCGTGAGGCCATTGTTCTGTAAGCAGGCTGCAGGGGTCAGGGCTCTAAGCCAAAGCTGCACAATAGAGAAGAACCCAGGATTACACGATAGGCAGTGACATAACCCTTTCCTAGGGTGAATTCCCAAAGCGTTACAATTACCCTCTCTTTGTTCAAATCTCTTCTAAAGAGCCATTTCTTCTGTGACATCTACAATAAATTAGCCAGCTGTGCTTCCCTCTGTTTCTACAGTGTTTACTATACTGAGATTGTAGTCTTTTGCACAATTATCTTATAAAAGTATTTACAGACGCTCCCCGGGTTACGCAAGACCTGACTTATGCAAATTCACACTTATGGAAAAAGTTCCATAAGCCAGAAATAGGATTTTCGAGTTGCGGAAATTTTTGCGTAACGTATGGGTACACGTTTCTGACTTATGCAAGGATTCGAGTTACGCAATGCTTTCCAGAACAGAACAATTGCATAAGTTGGGGGGCATCTGTATTATAGCGTATATGTCTTATGGAACAGTGGACACCAAAATTATCATGATGAATAGCCATAATCAGAGGACACAGTGTGTTGTGTTTAGAAAAGGGAAAAAATTCAGATGAGTATATGTCAAAGTTTGAAAAGTTTTCATGAGAATGAGGACTCTACCTTACGAACCGTTACAGTGTGAAACACGAGAGCGAATGGTTTAACTGAAAAGGCAGACTTTTAATGAAAGCTTGCACTATCACAAAAAATACCATATCCCTGTATAATTTAGACTACAGCCTTTGGCTACACACATTTGCACCAATTTATTTAAACTGCTGCAACCATATGTGCAGACATTAATTTCAGAGAAAGTGGCTTATTTCAATTTGCTTAAACCTGTTCCTTATCAATTTAAGCAAAACAGAAGTAAATCGAGTGTAAAGTGAAATAAGTGTCCACACAGCCTTTTGCACTGGTTTGACTGAATAAGTTTAAGATTACCTTAAGATAAATCAGTGCAACTCTGCCTATAGAAAAGTCTGCAAGAATATCTCCCTACGGCAGGAGTGGGGCCCACAGAACAGATCCGGCCCATTGCTTATTTTCATCTGGCCTGCAGCAAGTCTTGGTGCCCCTCACGGGGCTGGAGCCACAAGTGCCAGGCCCGCCCACCACAGTCCCTGATCTTCCTTGACCCCATGGGGCTCGAGCTGCAAGTGCTGGCTCTCCCCTCTGCAGGTGGGAACCCCTGAGCCATGGCACCCCCCGTGGGGATGGAGCCGCAAGCGCTGGCTCACCCTGCCATGGGTGGGAAGCCCTGAGCCTCTGTGCTCCCCCCGACCCCGGGCGGTGAGTTGAACATTTTATATTTCTCTCTCTAAAAAAAATCCCTAAATTAAGTTGCTTTTTACTTGTGTGTGGCCCACAATTGATTTTTTCTGTGGGTCAATGGCCTGTGGTAGAAAAAGGGTTCCCCACCCCTGCCCAAGGGAAATGTAGCTCATCAGCTGTAACACTAACGAGTAAGCACCTTGTGATGGGTTCTCATCCCATGGGTGCAGTCTAGGAACCGCTGGTGCCTTTCTAGTCACTCAACTGGGCTGGCCCTTTTCTCACACACAGCCAGCCTCTCCAGACCTTGTTATCACGCAACACAACAGCAGGTGGCTCCACACACCGACTGAGTTACCTGAGAGCTTTACCTAAGCCACTCAAAGACCGACAGACAATTTCCCAGCTCTCCAGGCTTGAAGACCCCGCTGGAGTATAAACCCAGAATTATACCATCTTGCACTGCACAAGGATCTGTACAATGTAAGCTCATTAATAAAGTTTGCCTTCCCCTTGATGTGGGAAAGATATGTAACAGCCTTTGCTCACAGAGCTGAGATTTTCCCCAGACACTTCACTTAAAGGCATGCTGGTTTAGATAAAACATAAAACAAGTTTATTGACTACAGAAAGATAGATTTTAAGTGATTATAAGTGATAGCAAACAGATCAAAGCACGTTACCTAGTTAATAAACAAAACTGCAAACTAAGCCTAAAATACTAGATAGGATTTGAATCAATAATCTCTCACCCTGATTGATGAGACAAGCAATCCACAAAGTTTCCTTATTCAGGCTAGACATCCCTTTAGCTTTGGACCAGCACTTCCCCCAGTTCAGGCTTTGTTCCTCAGGTGTTTTCAGAAGTTCTCTTGTGTGAGGAGGGAGGCCAAGAGATGATGTCACACCCCACCTTATATAGATTTTCCATATGGCAGGAACCCTTTGTTCCAGCCTCAGTTCCCAGTCCAGTCTGTGGAAAAATACAGGGAACAAAATGGAGTTCAGTGTCATATGGTCTGGTCAAATGCCCTTGCTGAGTCATAGTAGTCATTATTCACAGGCTGGCTGAAATGTTTCCAGAAAAGGCTAAGCTCTTCCATGGTCCATTGTCTTTGCTGATGGGCCATCAGCACTGTCTATCTTCTTCATTGTTGTACATGAAAGGCTAGCTATGGGTGTTTTCCAGAGTAGGAACATTTGAAACACAGATACATAGTCAATATTCATAACTTCAGATCCAAAATGATACATGCATACAAATAGGGTAATCATATTCAGCAAATCATAACCTTTCCATAGACATCTCACAAGACATATCTTGTAGAAGATGCATCAATAATTATGTCATAATCATTTAATAACCATACAACTATGAAAAATACGGGGTGCAGTGTCCCAGCACCTTACCTCCTGTTTTGTTCACAACAATTGCTAATGCAAGCTATAATACCCCTAGTTTGGTCAGCCAAGAAGAATGTCTAATTTAGAACACCAAATGACGTCCTGGGCATACCCAGTGGAGTTCCTCAATATCATTCTCAATTGTTGTATACAGAAACTGGGCTGAGCTCTGAGAAGATCCTTAGGAAAAGGGCAGCAAGCAAATCTTGCTAAATTAGGCATTTCATGACTACTGAACAATTTTGAGTCTGATACCAATGGGAGTTTAGGCTGAGTAAGAACTGCAGAAATGTCCCATAGGACCTTAAAAGGTGCACAGCACACGGGGCCTATGAAGCATCTTGAACCAATAGTTTACAGAAATGAATTTTTGCTAGAAAAGGTCCTAAAGATAATGCTGAAGGAAAAAATACCAAATAAAAGCTACGGAATTTCCTTGTATTCTGGGAGTGCCATTTCTGTGCTTTAGTAAAAGAAAACTCCAGAGATTTTTCAACAGTAAATAGATAGCAAAACCAATAAAAACCACACTTATAAAAATGCTAACATTTATGAATGTACTCCATAGCATAATGAATTTATTCCATGGAAGATATCATTGTCATCCTATCAGATTGGAATTACAGAAATTAGTACTAGACAAAATAAAGTTGCACTGAAATGTATTGGACGATGTCCAGGAATTTCAAATGAAGACAGGTAACCAGCTCCACATCCCTCAGCAATGGAAAGGCTCTTTCTGCTTTCCAGGAATTTTCAGCCTACTACTTGCAGATCAAAACTCTCCAAGATCATTCTTCCTTGCATTTACTTCTCCCATGCACCTACAGCTGTTAGTTTTTACAGTCTTAAAAAAAATGTTGTGATGACATACCAAAGCTCCTATGAACCACTCATCAAAATATGCAGAAAATGACAGCCAGGCTCCTGGCGGAACAACTTTCTTCCTTCTTCTGTGTCAAATTTTTAAACTTCCACTTATTACACTAAAAACTGGTTTATACTGGTGCCAGAAGGATAAATAAAATCCAAGGATTGTGTATTACACTGCAAAAAAAGAGGGTCTTCTTGTATGATTAGAAAGATGAAAAGGTATGGTTTATTTTGAAAATGCATGCATATTTTCATTTTTAATCAAAAATTTTATTTCATATTTCATTGTAATTAAAATTTGTCTTTAGAGTCAAGATAAACAGAATCTTAGCAGTACTTGGACTTTTAGAAAACAGATTATGCATTCTGTTTTCAAGCGTTTAGTGTTACAAACTTTTCATTCTGGCCAATAAAAATTTAAATTTTAGACGGATTGCCATATGCCAATCTTATATCAACAATTTGAGGCACTAATTCTGGAAATACCTTTGCATGTGAGTTATTCCATTTAAGTCAGTGGAGCTACTTATATTCTATTCCAGGGTCGGCAAACTTTGGCACGCGGCCCATCAGGGTAATCCACTGGCGGGCCATGAGACATTTTGTTTACGTTGACCGTCAGCAGGCACAGCTCCCTGCAGCTCACAGTGGCCGCGGTTCACGGTTCCTGGCCAGCAACTGTATACTTCTTTTCCAGTCTGATTCACCTCATCTTACAGCACGTTCTGCTTGCTGCCACCCCAAATTTACTTCCCTCAGTAATATTCCCCTCAGATATGCTCCTTTACCAATCTTCCAGCAAACACCCTCCTATCGATTTCCTCCATCTCCACGGTTAACTTCTGTAGCCCTGTGAAATTCTATTTAGTGTGCTTCTAGTGGGAAGCTCTGCAATGGTGGCACATAGCAGAAGTAATTTGAGGTACGGTGAAGAAAGCTCTCTTAATGTTTCACTTTTACAGCATTTTGTTATTGAAAGTGTCTTTCTAAGCTAATAGCATGCAAAACATCTTTTAATAGAGGACAGGCATTTGCATTACCATTGTAACTGCACTTACAAGGCTTGCCAGTCAGCACTGGGGCTTTGGTGGCATGGACAGAAAAAGGACAGCATTGCATATGCACTATGTAATTTGAGTCTTTTAAGTATAATCTCACAGTACAACCCTCCTTCCTGCTCCATAGTGCAGGCTCTGTCATCTCACAGTGCTGGATCCGTTACCTATGAAGCCTCTCATCAGCTGCATTCAGATTTAATATGCTGAGACAACTGTCATGGTTACAAGGCTAACTCCACTTCTGACCCCCATCTGGTGTCTGAGTGCATCCCACAAATGTCAGGTCCCCTACCTTTACCTTTCCTGGGGTGGAATCATCCAATTCTCCTGCTCTTAGATTGGGCACCACTGTTTTAAGTGAGGAAGAACAAGAGGAATGCAAGCAGGCTGCACGAAGGGGCCTGGAAGGATATCTCCCTTTCTAATTCTTGCCTGGACCACTCCCATTTCTTGATTCTAGGCAACACAGAAAATAAAACAATGGGTTCAGTTATAAAATAAAGCACAGAACAAGAGGGAAAATACAACCAAAATTACTTTTATAAACATTATTGAATAAATTAATGGAAATAATGAAATGTGGTACCTAACCTCCAGAAAGGGCTTAGGCCCAAGCCTAAGTGATTCTAACTCTAGAGACTACCCAGCAGTGGCTCATAGGAAAGCTTGTGACTCTCCACCATGGCATCCACATTGATTGAATGAAGGCATATCCCTGTCCCTCATTCTACAGATGTAGATCCATTTGTAGGACAGAACTGCTTGGAACAGTCAGTGGAACAAATCAATACAGCAGTTATTTATGAGTAAGGATACGATTTAGTCATGGAGGTCACAGAAGTCATGGATTCCATGACTTTACTGAACCTCCATGACTTCTTCAGTTTCAGCTGTCAGTGGCAGCAGCCAGGACCGGAGCCGGGGCTATGCGACCCTGCCCCATTGCTGCGGCCAAGGCTGGATCCAGGCTGTGCCCCCCCCATCCCCGTGGCACTGGGGCTCGAGTCCCCATGCATGGGGCTCCAGCTGTCAGCTCTCCCCCACATTATTTTTCATAAAAGTCACCGACAAGTCATGACTCCCATGAATTTTTATTTATTGCCCGAGACCTGTCCATGACTTTTACTAAAAATAACCATGACAAAATCTTAACCTTACTTATGAGTTTTCAGTACAGAATTCTGCAGCACATTGAAAATTATGCACAATATAAAATATATTGAATTAATATTTGACATAATACAATGAACATTATACAGAATACTATTCACTTCAATATTTAATTGAGTAAAATTCTCCATTTTTTAAATTTAACCAAATTTCTGTAGAAGTTCCCTGTAGCTGCTCTGGACTGCCACAATATTAGGGGGTCTTTGGTTAGAATTTGGTCAAGCTTTTCAAAGAGTTCAGGGGGACTTTACCTCAAACTCATTGACAGGCTCCCTTCTTTAAAACAAATATTGCAAGTCAAAGCGTAAAAGTATATCTTAAAAATCCTGTGTTGCTATTAATGAGAGTATATTCCTTTTATAGATATTTAATTTATCATTCTTTTATTTTAGTGTCACAGTCAAAAGTTGTGCATAAGATATTAATGGATACTGACAACTATGGATCTAATTTAAATTTATCGAAGTTAAGACTCAGCAAAGATTTTCTCATGACCTTGTCACTCACTCACAGGTTTTATTTTCACATTAGCTAGGGGAGGCAGTTCATATTTCATTAAGCCCCTTGTATATCCTGTGTAAAACTGCTGATACTTAAGGTCACAATGTGCTTATAGATCCAGAACCTGTAAAAAGTATCTTACTTAAAGGACATAAGTACAGAACAAAATACTACACTTAATAATCAGGGAATGGAAAAAGGTCAAACTTGCCTGCAGCCACTCTTCTTGGACTAGCAACTTGTTAAATCTTACAAGCTAAAGATAGTTGGTGCGGGTGGGGGAAAGTGAAGAGAGAGAGAGACTCTATAGCATGGAGGTTAAGACACTACTGTGTCGGAGACTCCGACTCCCAGTGATGCAAGTAGAAATTATTTCTGGCCAGTACTGCACTCATGGGAGGGACACAAGGGGGGCATGTGACCTCCGCATGTGACCCTCCATGTGACTCCTCCCTACCCAACCCAGGGCCCCCACGCTCTCCCTGTCCCCTCTGACACTCCCCCTTACCTGTCTAAAATTTTACAACTGCATCTGTTAAACATGGAGATAAGCAAAATGGAGATGTTTCCAGGGCCTTTTAGACTTCTGCTAAATAAAGGGAAATCTCTTTGCACTGTAAAAGATGGTGTTTGGAGTCACATGGGCAAGTTACATGTCCATCACCCCCACCCATATTGTATTTAGAAAGTTCACAGGAAGAGTCCATTAAGTGCAGACAGGCATTTTCCAGGGTCCATTGTGAGCTAAGTGCTCCTTAGTGGGCCATTCAACTGGACTTGTCCCTTCATGTGCTGGCTAAATACCTTGTGGGTGTTACCACAGGAGCAAACATGTAGTAAACATAGCTAATATTCATAACTTTAGATACCAAGATGAATATACGTGCATAGAAATAGCATAATCATAAGTGCCAGCTATTTCACATACATGACTATTCCCAAAAGAGATTCTGAAAAATCACACCACGTACCTGAGACCCTATGTGCCAGCACCATGCCCCACTGGAGTTTTGTTATCTCTTATGTAACAACAGAGATGGAGGCAGTGACATGACCCTGTTTAGCCTAAAAGGGCAAGGTTAATTTTTAGCTGTTCAGGTGTGACTGAGCCTTTGAGCCTTGTCAGTGGGGGCATACTAGCACACATATGTAACCCTTCTGCCTGTCAGAGTTGGCAGCAACAAGGGCCGGGTTCAATATCTAGGGGATCCGTTCCAATAACACAATGCAAACCGGCTCGAGCCCCCACCCAGTGACCTGGGACAAATATATACCACCCCCGCTGGGCGCCTCCAAGAGGCAATACTTCCCCTCTCGCAAGCATATAGTCTGAGTGTAGCAAAAGCCTTTTAATAACAGAGAGAAACAATGTGGCATTATGTTGGGGAAACACCACCAACAGGATTCATAACACAACCCATGAGCAAAAAAAACCCACCCCAAGCAAATTGGGGCATGCCCTTTTCCCTTTGGTTCTTGAGTCCAGCAACCCCAAATCACCCAAAGTCCCAAAAGTCCAATGACCCAAAAGTCTCTGTCCCTGGTCAGGGCAGCCCCAGAGTTCAAAAGTTTATCTACAGAGCTTTACCTCCCAACCTGGGTGGAGATGGGGGTGGAGGTAAGAGGCACCTTACATGATCTGAAGCAGACTGCCCCACAGCTCCATAGGCCTTCGCTCCGCTCCGCCAGCCGCCCCACAAACTGCTTTGCTCAGCTCCGATCTGCGGCCCACATGTAGCTCCCGCCGTCCCACGAACTGCTCCACCAGCCGATCCACGAACTGCTCCGCGTCCCACCAGCAGCTCCCGCCATCCTATGAACTGCTCCACCAGCCTGTCCACAAGGCACTCCAGCCGTCCCGCAAACTGCTCCACAATATATCTTCAGGCTCCCCCCCTACTTAACACAACAGTCAGTGATTTCAGCTCTTAGTCAGTTCAGCTCTTTGGTGAATTCAGCTTGTAGTAGGGGAGCCTCAGTGCTGGTGCACTATGAGCCCAAAGTGAGCTCAGCAGCCTGTAACTAGACTTCTAATGAATTAGCTCTGATATTCCACAGTGGAGAGAGGAGGAAGTGCAATTAGCATGTAAGGCCCTCACCAAGGGGCCCATGCCACCAAGTATTAATACTTGTCCCCAGCCTCTCTCTCCATTCACAGAGTTTTGGAACCCATGAAACTTGCCTAGCGAGTGCTACTTAGTTGATGGTGAGTCCCTCCATCATAACAAAAGACCAAGTACAGTTCCAAGCACAGTTCCCATAATCAGGGTAATAACAATTTATTCTTCCTGCCCCAATAACAGAGACACTGGGGATCCCACAGCAGCCAAAGTGACCATTTGGGCAGCTATGGCCTCATTCTAAGCGGGGTGGGTGTGCCTATGCAAATGAGATCGGCCCCTGAAGTTCTTTTCCACAACTTGCCATACCTCACCACCAGATGTCAGGGTGGAGCTCATCCTGACACTGCTTACACATACAAGTTAATGGGCTTCAGTGTTCCTTTGCAGTTAACTTTTTAATGTTCATAAAACTGGTATGTGCTGAGGTGGTTTAAAGCATAACACAGGTGTTTAGGTTTGCAAATCTGTGAACCTCTGCCTCTTTGAGATTTTATTTATTTATTTATTGCTTGGTCATAACGTGGAAGGGTCTCCTCTCTGCCCTCTGCTCATAAGGTTTATGTGTCTTGTAGCACTCCTCTGAACACCAGTTGGAAGGAATTTTCTTTTCAGTAAGTGTGGACTGATTCTTTTCTCTTAGAAGGCATATAATTTTTTTCAGGTACACACTGATTAACACAGAAAACAATTGGGGCTGTTAAACTTTCTTCAAATTCCAGAGAAAATTAAGTTCAACTGTATTTTCCAGTACAGTGATGAAATGGGTTTTTGTATATTCAAACATCAACATGCTTAACTACTCTCCCTCCAAATATGTAGTATTCAGTCTGTTTATACGGAATATGCGAGTTGGGTGAGGAGCCATTTCAGCATATGTATGACCTATTAAAAGACAAATTTTAAGTAGAACTGTATCCTAAACTGCATTATGGTATTGTACCCAAACATTGCACTTCAAATGGGGGAATTCAACTTCCTTTATAGGAACGGACTTCTGAAACTCTTACCACAAAAGTAGTCCATAGTCATGCAAATAGTCCCATTGTCTTCAACGGGATTGATCAAATGATTAAGGGTTTACAGGATTAGGTTCCAAGTTTTTAAATTGTTCTGGATGAAACTGGCAATGTCTGAGCTATCAGATCAGAAGGAGCTTCATTTGAATAAAGGTGGGCAGATGTGTGATAAGTTTTAGCTCTGCTTCTAAGATGAGGAACATATTTTCCTCAAAGTTCTTGGCAGATTCCTGGGGCAGATGGTTTAAGGCTATCTTCACTTATAGTTCTCTCACCCACAAAGCTGGAAAATAGGCATTTGTTTTTTGTTTTGCTGCTCCAGTTCCAGTTAACAAAATGCATATTAGACTAATTTGGCTGCAAAGAAGAATTCTATGTTTAATTACACTGGGGACAACACCACTGATTCCTGTCAGGTGGCTGACATCAGAATCCAAACATCCTCTGGTCAGTGCAAGCGGAGGGATTCCTTTAATTATTTGGACTTGATGTGATGCAGTATGCATGTCATGGATAATTCAGACCAATGGGGAGAAACAGAATCAAAAACACTGTTTTATAGATTCATAGATATTAAGGTCAGAAGGGACCATTATGATCATCTAGTCTGACCTCCTGCACAATGCAGGCCACAGAATCTCACCCATCAACTCCTGCGATAAACCTCTCACCTATGTCTGAGCTATTGAAGTCCTCAAATCATGGTTTAAAGACTTCAAGGTGCAGAGAATCCTCCAGCAAGTGACCCGTGCCCCATGCTACAGAGGAAGGCAAAAAACCGCCAGGGCCTTTTCCAATCTGCCCTGGAGGAAAATTCCTTTCCGACCCCACATATGGCGATCAGCTGAACCCTGAGCATATGGGCAAGATTCACCAGCCAGATATCCAGGAAAGAATTCTCTGTAGTAACTCAGATCCCACCCCATCTAACATCCCATCACAGGCCATTGGGCCTATTTACCATGAATATTTAAGATCAATTAATTGCCAAAATCATGTTATCCCATCATACCATCTCCTCCATAAACTTATCAAGTTTAATCTTGAAGCCAGATAAATCTTTTGACCCCACTGCTTCCCTTGGAAGAATACCCCATCCACAGCCTCAGAAACAACTCTGACATCATAATCAAAAAGGCTGACAAAGGAGGTGCAGTTTTCATCATGAATAGGTCGGAATATGAACAAGGGGCTGCTCAGCAGCTCTCCAACACCACTTTCTACAAGTCATTACCCTCTGATCCCACTGAGGGTTACCAAAAGAAACTACACCATTTGCTCAAGAAACAACCTGAAAAAGCACAAGAACAAATCCGCACAGACACACCCCTGGAACCCTATCCTGGGATATTCTATCTGCTACCCAAGATCCATAAACCTGGAAATCCTGGGCGCCCCATCATCTCAGGCATTGGCACCCTGATAGCAGGATTGTCTGGCTATGTAGACTCCCTCCTCAGGCCCTACGCTACCAGCACTCCCAGCTATCTTCAAGACACCACTGACTTACTGAGGAAACTACAATCCATCGGTGATCTTCCTGAAAACACCATCCTGGCCACTATGGATGTAGAAGCCCTCTACACCAACATTCCACACAAAGATGGACTATAAGCCGTCAGGAACAGTATCCCCGATAATGTCACGGCAAACCTGGTGGCTGAACTTTGTGACTTTGTCCTCACCCATAACTATTTCACATTTGGGGACAATGTATACCTTCAAATCAGTGGCACTGCTATGGGTACCCGCATGGCCCCACAGTATGCCAACATTTTTATGTCTGACTTAGAACAACGCTTCCTCAGCTCTCGTCCCCTCATGCCCCTACTCTACTTGCGCTATATTGATGACATCTTCATCATCTGGACCCATGGAAAAGAAGCCCTTGAGGAATTCCACCATGATTTCAACAATTTCCATCCCACCATCAACCTCAGCCTGGACCAGTCCACACAAGAGATCCACTTCCTGGACACTACGGTGCTAATAAGCGATGGTCACATAAACACCACCCTATACCGGAAACCTACTGACCGCTATTCCTACCTATATGCCTCCAGCTTTCACCCTGACCACACCACATGATCCATTGTCTACAGCCAAGCTCTATGGTACAACCACATTTGCTCCAATCCCTCAGACAGAGACAAACACCTACAAGATCTCTATCAAGATTCTTACAACTACAATACCCACCTGCGGAAGTGAAGAAACAGATTGACAGAGCCAGAAGAGTACCCAGAAGTCACCTACTACAGGACAGGCCCAACAAAGAAAATAACAGAAAGCCACTAGCTGTCACCTTCAGCCCCCAACTAAAACCTCTTCAATGCATTATCAAGGATCTACGACCTATCCTGAAGGACGACCCATCACTCTCACAAATCTTGGGAGACAGGCCAGTCCTTGCCTACAGACAGCCCCCCAAACCTGAAGCAAATACTCACCAACAACCATACACCACACAACAGAACCACTAACCCAGTAACCTATCCTTGCAACAAAACCCGTTGCCAGCTGTGCCCACATATCTATACAGGGGACACCATCATAGGGCCTAATCACATCAGGCACACTATCAGAGGCTCATTCACTTGCACATCTACCAATGTGATATATGCCATCATGTGCCAGCAATGCCCCTCTGCCATGTACATTGGTCAAACCAGACAGTCCCTACGTAAAAGAATAAATGGACACAAATCAGATGTCAAGAATTATAACATTCATAAACCAGTCGGAGAACACTTCAATCTCTCTGGTCACTCGATTTCTGACCTAAAAGTGACTATTCTTCAACAAAAAAACTTCAAAAACAGACTCCAACGAGAGACTGCTGAATTGGAATTAATTTTCAAACTGGATACAATTAACTTAGGCTTGAATAGAGACTGGGAGTGGTTGAGTCATTATACTAAATAAAACTATTTCCCCTTGTTTATTTCTCCCCCCCCCCCAGTGTTCCTCAGATGTTCTTGTTAATTCCTGGAAATGTGCTGGAAATGGCCCATCTTGATTATCACTTCAAAAGGTTTTCTCTCCCCCCACCCTACTCTCCTGCTGGTAATAACTCATCTTAAGTGATCACTCTCCTTACAATGTGTATTTTTTCATGGTCTGTGTGTATATAAATCTCCTCACTGTATTTTCCACTTTATGCATCCGATGAAGTGAGCTGTAGCTCACGAAAGCTTATGCTCAAATAAATTGGTTAGTCTCTAAGGTGCCACAAGTACTCCTTTTCTTTTTGCGAATACGGACTAACACGGCTGCTACTCTGAAGCCCTCATAAGACAGTTTTTCCATTCCTTGGATCATCCTAGTAGCCCTTCTCTGTACCTGTTCCAGGTTGAATTCATCCTTCTTAAACATGGGAGACCAGAACTGCACACAATATTCCAGGTGAGGTCTCACCAGTATAACGGTACTAACACCTCCTTATCTCTACTGGAAATACCTCGTCTTATTTAAACATCTTCTGTCCCTCACACCTCTCCCCTCTTGAGGACTCCTGACCAAGGTAAAAAAGGCTTTGTTTAAGTTTGTTAGCATATGTATTGTGCTGTTAAAACCATAAGAATGAATGCCCTCCCAAGCCAGGTTCTGCTCTTTTAAGGAGCAGAGTGCATCCCCGCCACTCCCAGTTGGGTGCTCCAGCAGGGTGGGAGGAAGGGATCTGGCCCCACTTCTTTCCAGTACCCCGTGCTGGCTGGAAATCTCTTGCAGGTATGGGGTACCGGAGGGTACCGTCCTACTTGCACTCCTGCTGACTCCAGTTCCCTTGCTCCCATAACTTCCTAATTATTTATCCAAAGTGGAATATCTTCAACAGGAGAGACTGAGGGAAACCTCCATCAAAATATTCTCTATCCCAGGGTGTGTGACACACTCTCCTTAGAGGCGTGAAAGATGTTTTTTCTTGTCAGGCAGAGAGGAAAATTGAACTAGAGTCTCCCACATCCCAGGTGAATGCTCTAATCGCTGGGATAAAAGTTATAAGAAAGGTAGCACCACCTCTTCCTCTGGCTGTTTTGTGTGGAGTTAGACAGTCACCTAATTCACTCTTGCAAGAAATAGTTTAGATGCCTAAGCCACCTGACCCCAGGAGCGGGGTTCAGAGCTATGAATAGAGAGCAGAAATAGGCACCTCTCTACAGCCCAGATTTAGGTGCTTAATTCCAAGAAAGGGGCAAGGCTTAGGTCACACCCCTGTCATTGGCATCTCCTATTGGCTATCTTAGGCAGCTCCCTAACCTAAGCCTGCCCTTCTGGCTTTTGTGGATTCCATTAATAGAAGCCTATCTCTCCTCATGTATTGTACAAGGAGCCTAACTCAGGCTTTGTGGATCCCATTGTTGTTTCAGTGAGTTCCTAGGCACCTAAAAGTTAGGTGTTGCAACACTTAAATCCCTTTGTGGATCCATAGCCTTGTGCCTAACTTTAAGAGGTGATAAGCACCACACAATTACCATGAAAAAACAGATATCTACCTTTGGAAGTATTTCCTATAAAAAAATAACCAGATAGGTAATTTTGCTCTGAGTTTTTAAGAAATAGGAGAGAATTACAAACTGGAAAAGCTACCTTATAATAGCATTTTGTTTCAAAACTGCATATCAGTTACTCTGGTCAAAATCTGTCCTAATATCTTCCACAATCTTCATCATGGAATCTATCCTTTCAAATTAGAAGGTATGCCTTCAGAAATGATTGTTAGGATGGAGACTAAATTAGATCATACTTTATTTAGACCAATTCAATGGCGAGGGAATATGGAGTTAGCAAACAAATAAACCAAACCAAATCCCTCCCACCCCTGCCAAAAAAAACCTAACTAACCAACCAACACCCTTCTCATCTAAATAAAACGAATCTGGAAAAAATAAATGAGTTACTTCATGTAGAATTGCCATTGTTAAAAATCTCATAGAAGTGCAACATAATTTTTTTTGTGCTGGCTAGACTCCTCAGCAGAGATTGAAGCTACATTGTGTTAAGTGTTGTACATACCCATACCAAGAGATGGTTCCTGCCTCAAAGACTTTACAGTCTAGCAGTGTTAGAAAAGAAATACAGTATTCCATTTTATTGATGGGACTGAGGCACAAAGAAATAAAGTAACTTGCCCCAGGTCACACAAGAGGCCTGTGACAGGACTGGGATATCAACCCAGATTTCCTAAATCCAATTCCAGTGGTTTAGCCATAAGATTATCTTTTTGTTATATTCAACATCTTATAAAACCCAACCACTGATGGAGTGCGAATACATAGTAAATAAACAGATAACTGTTCAGCTGGTCTACCTGAAACTGCAGCTTTCTTAGGGTAAAATGATTAATGTGAGGGGAAGCGTAGGCTGGAGAGAGAGAGGCCTGGTGTACCCTACACAGCTAGATTGACGTAAACTGTTTTGTGTCAGTCTAGCGGTGAAAGTGTCTTCACTTAAATTTGGCTCCTGCCGACCTAAATGCCTCTCTATGCTGATTTAGTAATGCTACCTCCCCGAGTGCCACAGAGTCATAGTTGATGTAATTAGGCCAATGCAGTGCCAGTGTAGACACTGTGTTGCTTATATCGACTGTTACTGTCCTCCAGGAGCCATCCCACAATGCCCCACACTCACAATACAGTCGATACAAGAGCTCCTGGTGAAGACGCACACCACTGAAACAGGTTTCAGAGGAACAGCCGTGTTAGTCTGTATTCGCAAAAAGAAAAGGAGTACTTGTGGCACCTTAGAGACTAACCAATTTATTTGAGCATGAGCTTTCGTGAGCTACAGCTCACTTCATCAGATGTTTACCGTGGAAACTGCAGCAGACTTTATATACATACAGAAATCATGAAACAATACCTCCTCCCACCCCACTGTCCTGCTGGTAATAGCTTATCTAAAGTGATCAACAGGTGGGCCATTTCCAGCACAAATCCAGGTTTTCTCACCCTCCACCCCCCCACACAAATTCACTCTCCTGCTGGTGCTAGCCCATCCAAAGTGACAACTCTTTACATAATCAAGTCGGGCTATTTCCTGCATAGATCAAGGTTTTCTCACATCCCCCCCACCCCCATACACACACAAACTCACTCTCCTGCTGGTAATAGCTCATCTAAACTGACCATTCTCCAGGTTTAAATCCAAGTTAAACCAGAACATCTGGGGGGGGGGGGTAGGAAAAAACAAGAGGAAACAGGCTACCTTGCATAATGACTTAGCCACTCCCAGTCTCTATTTAAGCCTAAATTAATAGTATCCAACAAGGAGTCAAGTGTGCACACACAAACAATTTAATAACTGCAGTGGCTATATGCCTATGTAAGTTAGGTCTACATAATTTTGTAGTGTAGACATGAGCAGAGAGAGAGAGAGAGAGAGAGAGAGAGATTGAGGGTGGGCTGTCATGGGCAATAAGGGTCTACAAGTGCTGCAGCTGCAGTTATGCTGCTGTAGCACTGTGGTGTACACACTATGATGACGGAAGCGGTTTTTCTGTCACTGTAGTAAAGCCACTCCTTTGAGAGGTGCGAGGTAGGTTGATGGAAGAATTCTTCTATCCACAATGAGGGATAGGTTGACCCAACTACATTGTAGATGGTGTTTCAGAGTAACAGCCGTGTTAGTCTGTGAGGACTTGTGGCACCTTAGAGACTAACCAATTTATTAGAGCATAAGCTTTCGTGAGCTACAGCTCACTTCCTCAGATGCATCTCACGGCTGTTACTCTGAAACCTGTCATTATGCAAGGCACTGCATTTAGCCGTATGTAGATGGTGTGAAATTTTTCACAGTCCGGAGCACTGTACCTATGGCTACCAAATTCTGTCACCATTTACACTACTTTGTTGCCCACTAATAACTCCACCGCTGTAAGAGGCGTAGCGCTTAGGTTGATGTACTGAGATTGATGCAGCAGCAGTGTAGACACCGTGTTGACAGTTCTGGCTGTCAGCTCTTGGCAGCTGGATCCCCACCGCCAGGGCTGAGAGTCCAGAGCCCTGCGACTGGGGCTGACAGCTCGGAGCCCCACCTCCAGGGCTGACAGGCCAGAGCGTCACCAGGCTGACAGGCACAGCCCCGCTGCAGGCTGACAACTCCGGGTTGTCTGTGCCTCACGCTATCGGTTAAATCAGTGGAAGTGCTCCTGCTGAGGATGCGCCCCGCCGACAGAGGGAGCGAAGCGTGGACGTGAAAAACCAATTTAATTACAGAGGTGGCTATACCTCGACAGAACGTAAGTCGACTTAATTTTTTAGTGTAGACTTGCTCGCTGGTGTTGGCACCCTAACCCGCCCCAAATGGTGGAGGGGAAAGGTCCTGGTAGGCTAGACCAACGCCCCCTGGAGACCGTTTGTCAAACACCCTCCTCACCCCTGAGACGGTCTGTACAGTGCCCCCTGGAGACTATCTAGGCCGAGCCCCTCGCACACACGGGAGCGAGCAGCGAGAGGGGTGTGGGGAGACAGCAAGGGAGGGAACCCAGGGCTGGAAGGCGGGCGGGACTTTAGGGAGGGGGCGTGGCGACAGGCGGGGCCGGGGCTGCTCTGGCTCTCGCTCCCCACCTCCCTTTGCCAGCTGCTCCCAGTCGCCTGACCCCAGCTCGAGTGGCCCTGATTGGGTGACTCTGACCCAACCGTCAGTAAACTTACTTCTGATTGGTGCGGGACTCCGCCGGCCAATGGGGGTAGAGCTTTTTGCCTGGTGTCAATATGGCAGCGCTCTGCGCCAAGTAAATGGGAAGTGGTTGGGATGGAATAAACTCCCAGGATTTAGTCCGGGCAGAGCGGGCCGTGCCGTGGGGAACCGAGCAGGCGGACAGGGGGAGGCGCCGCGCTCCGGCGAAGGGGATGAGGTGACGGGAGCCATGGCGAACGACGGAGGCAGGAAGCAGTTCTGGAAGCGGAGCGGCTCGAAGGTGCCGGGGAGGTGAGAGGGTGTGAGTGGGTGAAGGAGGCTGGCCTGTCGGAAGGGAGGGTGGTAGTGGGGCGGCTGGGAGGTGCTGGAAGGCACTAACTATGTGGGGTTAGTGGCGGGGTGGGGGTGCTGGAAGGCGGCGGGGTCATTTGTTAGCGTGGGGTGTATATTAGGGCCAGAATGGTCCCTTCATCTGGTGCTGAGGGCGGCTCTGCACCCCGTCCCCGTGGCTTGAGGAGGAGGGTCTGGCCTCCAGCGTTGTACCCCAGAGGAGCTGGAGAACAGCTAACGCTTTACAGCAACAGCCGTGAAACTGACTAGCCTCTGGAAGTTGCACTGTGCTTCTGTAAGGGGTAGCTGTAGAACATGAACGCTGTCCTCTGCTGCTTGGCTTGAGTGATGTACAGTAAACCAAAAATAATTGACTTTCGTGCTCCACATGCCTTGAAGGTGGTGATATCTTTTTTATTGGACCAACTTATGTTGGTGAGAGAGACAAGCTTTGGAGCTTACACAGAACGTTTCTTCAGCTCTGGGAAACTTACTCAGAATGTCACAGTTAAACAGGAGGTGGAACAGATTGTTTAGCATAAGTAGTTGACACATATTTCAAGGTATGCAGTGTTGCAACCATGTCCACCCTCTTCCTTGACACTCTGAGTAAGTTTCCCATACCTGAAGAAGAGCTCTTTGTAAGCCAGAAAGCATCTCTCTCTCCACAGAACTTAGTCCAATAAAAAATATTATCTCACCCACCTTGTCTCTCTGAACAGATTCTTGTCAATTTCACTTTGATTGGGTGACAGCCACAGTAGACAGTTTTTTGCTCCTTGCTGGCAAGTGTGCCAGCATATCTTTCAATTCTTCTTTGTGGCTTTTCTTGTTGAATTAACAATTGGAATTTTTATGTGCCAAACTGTTCAGTTACTTGAGCAGCTTATCTCGGTAGCTTTCAGTTAGAAATCTTTGTGTGTGTCAATCAAGTAGTGAATAGAGGAGAATTAGTTGAAACGATTCATTATACTGTGTGTAGTAATTCATAGATTGTAGAAACAGCAAGGACTACTGTGATCATCTGGTCTAATCTCCTGCATATAGCAGCCCATAGGATTTCCTTGAATTGATTCCTCTTTGAACTAGAGCATAACTTTTAGAAAAACATCAAATAAAATGTCTTTTAGAAGTCTAAGGGCTGGTCTACACTAGAAAGTTGCGTCGAGCCAGCTACATTGCTCAGGGTGTGTGGAAAAATTCATGTCCCTGAGAGATGTAGTTAAGATGACCTATGCCCCAGTGTAGACCGCATTAGGTAGAAAAAGAATTCTATTGACCAAGCTACTATTTCTCAGCAAGGTTGATTTACTATAGCAATGGAAGCTTTAGTGTCTATGCAACTGCACCACTGTCGTGTAGACACAGCAGTATATTATGTCAACACTACTACCTTCATCAACCAAAATTGTAATCTCATCAAAAAATATGAGATTAGTTTGACACGATCTATTTTCCATAAAACCCTGATTAACCCTGGCATTAATTATATTTCCTCTCCCTTAGTTCAGGGTGGCTTGATTTTTAAATCAAAGCAATTTAAACACCAATTTTTAATCATGGTTTAAATCAGCAAAGCAAAAAACCTTGATTTAAATCATCAACTTTATTTGTGGTTTACATCTGTACTTTTTAGTTATTTTCTTAAATAAAGATTGACACTCATTGGATGATAACCATTAAAACATGTTAAATATAGCCTTTACTAAATTGATGGTGCTTTTTGCTAACCAGGAGGATACAATATATCTATACACATTTATTTAAGCAATAGTATACCTTAACTTACATCTAGTCAGATTTTTAATTTTTACATTTTCTATTATGTTAGAAAATGGTGATGCATTTTTTTTACTAGATAAATTTTTTACTAATGATTTGTTTATTTGGATAAATATTCAATTAAAATGCACAAAACCAGCTTTTTTTAAAAAAAAACCCTACCTTAAACGTGCTGGATAAACGATTTTTAAAAAAATCTATCAAAACATGTTTTGCATTTAAAACCGTTGGTTTACTAAACAAGTAAGTATTATCTGTAGTTAGTGAACTGAACTGATATATTCTGGTTACCATGCACTTCAAGATTTTAGATGTCATTCTCTCACACCTAGTTTCTATGCATAGATTGGAAGAGGCTAACAAGCTTTCCTGCTTTTTCAGCTCCCAGTTGGTTTCTTAACTTTGAACTGCACTAGTCATTGTACTGAACTAGTTGAAAAAACTGAAATGAAGAAAATATTCCCTCTGCACTTGCAGAAGAGACTACTGCTGTCAAAATCTGGTTTAGTACTTTAACAAATTCTGGTTCCAAGTGCTTAGCCAGTTACTTCCACAAATTCAGTGGTTTGATTTTCTTTAAAACTTGGTTGCAAATGTGTACTGTTTAATATTATTTTTATATTTAATCTCAATGATTTTAACAGTTTACAGTAAGTTTAGGCCTTAACGGGTTGTCAATTTCAAATTTAATTTTAATTTAGTTTATTTAAAAAAACCACACACCCCGTATTTAATATAAATTAAAAAAACATTGATTTTTTTAACAATTGATTTTTATCCACACTGTTTTGCCTGGGGTTGATATCAGGCCGACAGTCCTATAATTACCAGATCATTCTTAGCTTTTTAAATATTGGCACAATCTTAGCCTTCTTTCAGTACTTTGGAACTTCCCCAGTGTTCCAAAACTTATTAAAAATAAACATTAATGGTCCAGAGAGCTCTTCAGCTAGTTATTTTAAAACTCTGGATTCCATTGTACACCTTTCTATTTGGCAGTGGTGCAAGTGCTACTGGAATACAGTGTCCAGTTCTGGTGTCCATAATTCAAGAAGTGTGTTGACATATTGGAGAAAGTTCAGAGAAGAGCTGCAAGAATGATTAAAGGATTATAAAGCATGCCTTATAGTAATAGACTCTAGGAGCTCAGCTATTTAACAAAAAGGGATGACTTGATTACACTTTGTAAATAGCTATATGGAGAACAAACATTTAATAAAGGACTGTTTAATCTAACAGATAAAGGTATAACAAGATCCGGTGGCTGAAAGCTGATGTTAGACAAATTGAGACTATAAATAAGGCACGACATATTTAACAGAGAGAGTAGTTACCATTAGAACAACTTACCAAGGGATGTAGTAGATTTTTTCATCACTGGAAATCTTTAAAATGAAGATTGGATGTTTTCTAAGAGGCTCAAATTCAAACAGGAATTATGGTAATTCAGAGAAGTTCTATGGCCTGTCAGTAGGCTTGGCAAGCAGGTCAATTGACTGCTTATTATTCGATTGTGGCGAAATATTGTCAAATGTTCCTGCAATAATACCCTTATGTAGGTGGCAACCTAATGTTCTGATTGCATCATGGTGCAATTTTCCTTTTCTTATACAACTTCATTGAATTGTAGTCTGCCTTTTTCTGAGATAAAATAACTCTGTTAAGATACATTTTTTTAAAATTAGGCATAAGTATAGAAAGCTAAACCTATTTGAGACCATAAAGTTTTACTCTTTTTTTGTTACTGTTCTAGTAAACTAGTGCTTTCAAATATTTGACCAGTCAATTAACTAATGATTTTTTGACTGATCAAATACACAACCCTAGGGCCTGGAGGGGTTATGGAGGAGGTCCGATTAGATGATCACAGTGGTCCCCTCTGGCCTTATAGATTATTCTGATTTTTAAAATGTCTAATTTCAGTAGCTTTGCTTTAACCGCCTCCTGAGTTACTGTTAGAGTAGAAAGTATTTCTTCTTTTTCATTATATCATATGTGAATATATCATCTGTCTTGTCCAATACAAAACAGGAAATATTTATTAAATGCTTTTGCCTCTTATGCATTGTTATTGATAATCCTACAACTTCTATCTAATAATGAAACAGTACCACTAACAGGATTCTTTTTTGTTCTTAATACACCAAACTCCTCCTTATTGGCCTTAACTCTACTGAACATAGATTTCGCCTTGTGTCCTTTTGCTTCCCTTATCAGTTTTCTATAATTCCTAGTTTCTTATTTATATTCCTTGCTATCAGCTTTCTCCCTCCTTTTGTTTGTTTTGTTTTATTTTATTTTCATTTATTTTAAAACTTCACATTTTTCTGTTAATTTTTTTTCCCCTCAGCTAATTTGGCTTATAATTGTTTTCAGCTTCATCACCACATTTCAAAAAAGATACTGTAGAATTATAGGGACCTAAAGAAGGGAGATGAGAATGATCACGGGCATAGAAAAACTCTCATATGAGAAGAGATTGAGAAAACTGCAATTGTTTACCTTAGCAAGGAGGTGAATCAGAGGGAACATGATAAAAGTACAAAATAAAGAATCGTATAGAGAAGGCAGAATAGGTGCATTAGTTTTCCCTTCCTGACAGCAGAAGAACAAGGGGGTAATTTAATGAAATTGAAAGGTTTCTAATTCAAAACTGAAAAAAAGAAAATACTTAATACAATTCATAATTTGGCTGTGCAACTCATTACCAGAGGATGTTAGAGGCCAAGAATTTAGCAAGAGTAAAAGAGGGATTGTCACTGGATAACAAGAATATCTATAATAGTTAATGTTAAAAATAGAGTATTGGGAGGTATATAAAACTTCATGCTTGAAGAGTTAAGCCAATCTCTAAACAGTAAGAACTAGGCTGGGACCTTCATTTGGTGCAGATTATCCCACATCTGCCTACTGTGTGGTTTCTTGCATCTTCTGAACCATCAAGTGCTGGTCACCGTTCAAAATGGAATGCTAGACTAGATGGAACTTGATCAGATCTAGCATCCAGCAATTCCTGTGTTCCAAATTGATCTGTGGTTTAGTGGGAGTTTTTGGAGCTTTAGCTGCACAGAGCTCGGAGGTCACATGCTACTAGTTGTTCTGTCGTTTCTAGCTATTAAATTTCATTAGAATATATATTCTAATGTGCTTTTAACTAATTATTCCTTGTCCATGCAAGCAATTACCATAATTGTCACAGGGATATTACATAATAAAAGGGGAGGTGATCCATCTGTTTGGGGATGAGAAGGGAAGCCATCCACAGTGATAAAGAACTTGAAAACTCGTGTCTTGTCTTGGCAGGGAAATAAGTGAATCCTGAACAATTCTTTCTTCACCAGCTGTATCCACAAACATGGTATTTTTCTGATGGCCCAAAAGGCACCATGGCCATTCAGATGGGAGAATGCCTTTTCTAATTGCCATGCGCATGCTCTTATTCATTCTAGGTGGAGCATATTGCCATTGTTCTATTTGTACTTTAACGTATGAAGATTCAATATAATGCCATACTAAGCTTATCTCTAGAGCCAATCCTTATTAGAGTACACACCACCCTTCAGAAGATATACAGGACGCACTGACTGTTTACCACTGTTGAACTCTGTTGTTTTTTTTTTTCCTTGAAGAGGAACCCTGAGGGTCCTTTTCTTCTTCTTCCTTTATTTTACATTATTTTTCAGTTCATAGGTGTTTGGAATCTGTCAGCATGATTTTTTGATCATCCACAGTACTTTGCTGAATGATGTCAAGCTCTCCTTTTCAAGGACTAAAGGGAGAAGGTCTGCAGCTGGTGTGAATTTGTCACTGCTCCGTTAACTTCAGTACAGCTACGACAGCTTACATCAACAGAGGATCTGCCCCTAAATATGCTGCATTCCTGGATCCTATCAGCCTTTGAATTTAGTCTGTGATTGGAAACCCACAGCATATAGATCTCAGGACACTGACAATTAATTCCACTGGGCTGGCCTGCAGGTGTCCCTTTTTAGTTTTCATGTCTGGGTGTTCAATCCAATGTCTGAGTCCAGACGTTGGCAGTGTCTCTCACTGTTGACCAGAATATCAGCAGGCAATGAACAAAATGATAAGCTTAGAAGTTATGGTAAGAGGTTGGTGTGGAGAAAAATGAATGGAGCACAAGTGCTGCCAATCATACTGATTTTCTTTTAAGAGCAAGAAAACAAATAATCGTTAAGGGTATTACACATTTTTCACTGCACACAAGTTATAAAAAATGCATTTCTACCCAACCCTTAACACTGAATCAAAATAAATATTATTCTCTGTGCACATTTTGGTCATTTGTACCAAAGGAGCAGTGGAGCAACAATTCTTATTCATGGTAAATAGGCCCAATGGCCTGTGATGGGTTTTTAGATGGGGTAAGATCCAAGTTACCCGGGAAAGAATTTTCTGTAGTATCTGGCTGATGAATCTTGCCCATATGCTCAGGGTTTAGCTGATCGCCATATTTGGGGTCGGGAAGGAATTTTCCTCCAGGGCAGATTGGAAGGCCCTGGAGGTTTTTCGCCTTCCTCTGTAGCATGGGGCACGGGTCACTTGCTGGAGGATTCTCTGCTCCTTGAGGTCTTCAAACTACAATTTGAGGACTTCAATAGCACAGATATAGGTGTGAGGTCTTTTTTAGGAGTGGTGGGTGAAATTCTGTGGCCTGCATTGTGCAGGAAGTCAGACTAGATGATCATAATGGTCCCTTCTGGCCTAAATATCTATGAATCTATGAATCTTTCCCTTCCCCTCTTAGTTGCAGGTGTAACAGTACTTATCCAACAGCCAAGCCTCCGTGACTAATAATGTATTATCTTTGTCTATCGTGGGCAGAAGCCTTGTTTCAGTGGTGCACAACTGTTTTAGGAAGGACTTGTGGATGGAGAGCTGAATGCCGTCGGTGGGCTCTGAGTTGTTGATAGTTTTGAAGATGAGGCTGGGAGGCAACCAAAAGTGCAGAGTACAGGAGTGATGTAGTTATTATAGTAATATCGTAGCACCTAGGAGTCGCAGTCATGGACCAGGACCCCATTTTCCTAGGTGTTGTCAAAAATACAGTCCCTGCCCCAAAGAGTTAACAATATGTGTATAAGACTAGATATAACAGATACAGACAGATTGGGAATTGCAAAGAAAGAAAGAAAGAATAAGTATCGGTTAGCATGGTAGGCAGTGGTCTGTATACCAACAGCCTAACCGTTGTCAGGTTTTTCTTTTTTTTTGTAGGCCTCACAGCAAAGTATAGTTTTGAAGGAAGATAATGAGTTAGTTTTGCAGATGTTTATGGGGATCTTCTCCAAAGTATGAGGCAACGCATGGGAGAAAGCATGAAGGTGTTTGTTTGAAAATGTAACAAGTGGGTGGTGGAAGCTGATGTGATGGGCCAGTTGGAGGCAGGAGTGAGAAATGATAGGCAGGGTGGGGATAGGTTATGACAGCCTGGAAAATGAAGACAAGTAGCTTGTGTTTGGCCTCCTCCTCTTCTCTGTCATATCAATGAAGGAATGCAAAGAGCGGGATGATATGGCCAATGTGAAAGGCTAAGACAATGATCTTTGCTGCAGCATTCTGAATGGATATCAGTAGGGAAGATTGTATTTGTCAAGACCAGTGAAAAGGCTGCTACAGTACTTGAGATGCTAGATGAAATAGTTGTATGCTGGATAGGAAAGGTTGCATCATTGAGATGGTCTGTCCTGCTGAGAATGCAAACTGCTACACTCTGCTACGTTACTTTGACCTTCAGCCCCAGATGCATTGGATTATAGTAATTTACTCTGAAGTCAGAGGCTAGGTTGGGGGGAGAGGAGCACACGGGATCATGTTTACTCCTCCCTACCACCCTGATTTCTGCCAGAGTTTTCTGGAGCTGCTCAGTCACATGGTGCAGCCTTGCCCCTCCCTGCATGGCAGCTGCCACAGCCCATGAGCTACATCCCACAGAGATCAGGTTTCAGAGTAACAGCCGTGTTAGTCTGTATTCGCAAAAAGAAAAGGAGTACTTGTGGCACCTTAGAGACTAACCAATTTATTTGAGCATGAGCTTTCGTGAGCTACAGCTCACTTCATCGGATGCATCTGTATGAGCATAGCTGTAGCTCACGAAAGCTCATGCTCAGATAAATTGGTTAGTCTCTAAGGTGCCACAAGTACTCCTTTTCTTTTTTTATCCCACAGAGAGGCTGCTGCTTTCCTGGAGGGGAGACTGAGAGTAAGGGGAGGGAGCCTGCCTGTGTGAGTGTGACTCGAGCTGTTCTGGGGATGGTTGAACTTTAAATTGTTTTCCCCACCTCCCACTATCAGTGAGGATGGGTCATCTCTGTCTGAAAGGGATATGAATTATGGTGACCAGATTCTTGATGGATAGGAAGGGGTGAATATTCCTAGCAAGCAGAAGGTAGAAAAGGGCATATCTCACTACTGTCACTACCTGGGCATCTAAGAACAGTCACTGGTTGAGTAAGACTTTGAGGCCACACAATTCTTGATGAATGAAGGGAAGATGCCTGTAATAGGAAGGGATCTCAATGTCCTGAGTAGGTGTCAGAGGTGTTTCCTCCTTCCAGCCAGCATTACTTCAGTCTTTCTTGAGTTTAGTTTGAGCTAGCTGTTCTTGATCCAGAAGTTGCTCTCTTGTAGCTTTCATATAGAGCTTTTAGTGTGCCTAATAGGTGTGAGACAGCTGTGTGTCATAGACATGCTGTTGAAAGCAGGGCACACAGCATTTCCAAATGAGCTCATGTAGATATGGAACGGGAGGAGGAACAGGGCAGATATCCATGAGTTTCTGCATTTTTCGTGGGGGAAAAATACCAGTTGCCCATGGCCAATCAGAATCATTCTTCTAAAGCAGGATCAAGTAAGTATATTAGTACTTCACAATCTACTCTGGCTGTGTTGCGTAAGAGGGCAAGTAAAAATACTTTTACTTTTTCAAATATCACTAAAGTCACTTTTGTTCCATTTTGGGTTATGGACTGTGCCATGAGGAAGTAGTTTAAGTGCAGGTATGGCATTCTTTGTGTACATATAGCATTAAGATGAGTATGTTCATGCTACAATAGGATAGCGTGTGTCAGTATTTCCAATATAAGCACCACCTCTTTAATCTCCCTTGCTCTCCCTGAAGTTTTAATTTTAGTAGACGTTTGTCAGGTTGAAACTTGTAAGTAAATTTACTTTTATTTTGAGAAGGACAAATCTTATTATATTGCTTACATAGTAACATTTTTATAATCACTCCTCTTAAGGATGTTGTACATGAAATTGTATTTACAAGCCTATTTTGTTTTTCTTCGTGGCATTGCCATTGTGTTTGTTCTCTAATGCACGCTATCTTGTATACTGTGTCTCTCTTGAACTGATAGATCTTATGTACAATAGTGACTACAAAGGAGCCGTTATGATGATGCATGCTGTAATTGTCTAACATCGTGCAAATTGTTTATAAAGTACACGATACCTCACAGGGTCCTAGATCCCAGGCTCCAGCCTGACCCCGAAGATCTAGACTGCTGTTAAACAGTCCCTTAGCCCGAGTCCCAGTCAGCTGTGGGTTTTTAATTGTGGGGTAGACATACTGTGTATCTCCATTTTGTAGCTTATGATGTGACACTTTTATCCTGGTTTGGGGCAATTGCAGATTGACTGAAATGACATTGGATGTGAGTCATGGCTAGCTCATAACATGGCATCCAATATTGTGCACTTTAAAAAGCAAACTCTTTTTTTTCATTTTGTCATAGCATTTTAATCAATAGAATTTTTATGTTAAGATTTTCTCAACCCATTTCATTTAGTTACTGCAATACATGTGGTATGTTAGATCAGTTACCGTTAGCTGTAGTGTTAAGGCACATGGTGAGACTTAGATGTAATTCTGATTAAGTCTAAATCAGATACTTAAACCACCCATTCAACATCCCATATTATGGGGGAATCTGGGGGGTTTGTAGGAAAGTTAGATGATGCTTAGAGATAGTTAAATTACTGCATTAATCAGGTAGCAACCAAGGTCACAAGGAAATGACCCATGCCTCCAGAAATAGGGATGATTAACTTCTTTACAATAAGCTCTTTCAGGCACTTTTGTAGGATTTAATGACCGGTGAATGAAGAATGTGGTTAATTGGAAAAGGAAGGGGTTCAGAAGCAACATGCACTCTGTGTTTAAAAAAAAAAAATCTTTAATTTTTGTTTTCATTTTAATTCTGAGTTTAAGAAATAAAATTTTAGGTCTCAACAGTGTGCTCATACAAAATCCCTGTCCTGAGGAGTTTACGGTTTAATGGTAATCCTGATGGAAATGATTACCCCGCTTCCCATATACTGTGACTTTTGCTCACTCTTTATAATGGTATATTTAGCAACAACTCTTTTTATATGTGCTTCTTTGAGACAGAAAGTTGATGAAATATTTTTGGTTTGTTTTTTTTTAAATCTCTTGTCAAATTTGTGATCGCTTCTTTTTCTGTCTTTAGTATCCAACATGTGTATGGAGCTCAGCATCCTCCTTTTGATCCATTGTTGCATGGAACGTAAGTTAACATAAAATTAAAAAGTACTGGATGATTCTGACCTCTTCTGGCCTCTCACCACCTCCTCCTCTTCCTTAGTTTGTCCAAAATGCTGCTCTTAGTCTTCCATATCTTAGCTCTTCCATATCTTACCACATCATGCTATTCCCTTCCCCATTCTAACTTCTGCTGTTACATTGCTGATTCTTACAGTATCAACTACCTAACAGCAGTTCATTGTATCTTGCATGACTTAAATTGCAAACTCTTTTGGAGCGTCTTGTTTAAATGTCTTATTCTGTTTGCAAAATGCCCTGTACATTTACCATTTTATGTAAATGATTTGTAGTAATGACAATTTAAAAATATTTGTAGTTAAACTTGCTAAAATGAGGTTAATTTAATCTCCTGTTCTAGGCTGTATTGCTCAATTTTGTACCTAATTGTATAGTTGATGAAAAATATTGAGAATTTTTTCACCTTTCTTTTGGCATGTTGTGTTGTCGTTGCCACGGGAAAGATACCAGATTTTATTTTCTGATCAGGCATGGCAATCCCTGTGTTCATAAATCAAAATTACAGTTTGCAAATCTGTGTCTAAATTTTTTGTATCCAGTATTTCTTATTGGCTGTAATCTTTCATGATGTGTACTGTGCTTGCTTAGTTTGTGACAACTGCACAAATGTTTACATCTTTATGCCAACTTTAAGCTTTGCTTGCTTATAACACAGTAGGAAATTATTAATGTTTGTTCTTTTAACTTGTTCTTTTTATTCATGACAAATCTTGTATGCCCATTTTACTTAATGGGTTGTGCATGTGCCTTATGAGACTTCGAAGAATGTCTTACTAAATAGAATGTTTTTTTTTTTAAATATTTTTATAATCTAATTTAATTTAGTATAATAGAGTGGAGAAAATATACAGAGGGAAGAATGAGTTTGTCAGATTGGTGACTTCTTTTTTAAATGGGACATACACTACACAAATTATTTTATTTCTGTTTTTCCAGTGTTCATCAAAAGCTCAAGGCCTTTCACATTATTTAAAAGCACCCACATTTAACATAAAACCTAAAATTTATCATACTATAACTATATCATTGATCAGAAACTGAGCCATGATCCAGCACAAAACATTGTTTTAACTAAATTACAAGGTTTTTTTTGAGGGGGGTGAAGGATCTCCAATTGTCCTGGTTGTGAGGGAGTTACAAGGTGTGGGGGGTGTGTGTGCACGCATGCATGCGAGAGTGTTGGGTGGTGGAATAACAGAAGCAATGCAGGGAGAAGGTATATGTTGGCTGTTGGAGTTTTGAGCAATTACCAGTGCTTAAAGGCCAATAGAAATAATCCAGCAGGAAGAGGAGTGAGAGAATTTATATTAGGCATCTTTGATCTGGTAGGGTGCCTAGAATTTATGGAACTAAGTACATTAGAAATAGCTAGATAGAACTGTCAGGGTATTAAGGGAAGTGTTGTTTCTTGAGATGGCTCTCCATGACAGGCCAGGAACCAGCTCCTCTGGCTGGTAGTGTGGTTGTTCCAATCCACTCCTTTGTTCCTCTCCCTAGTGATGTCATGGGGAGAGTCTGCCCTCTCTCCATGTTGGAGAGAAGTGCTGGTGAGAGCAGATGTCACTGTGGAGCGCATAAAGAGCCTGCTAAGAACCATAGTGCCAGAGAGCTGGGAGAAGGAGCCAATTCTTGACCTGCTTACAAGATAAAACTATATAAATTTAAAGCCAGTAAAGGGTTTGACTAGTATGTGTTCTTATACCTTGTCATAAATGTAAAGGGAAGGGTAAACACCTTTAAAATCCTTCCTGGCCAGAGGAAAAGCCCTTTCACCTGTAAAGGGTTAAGAAGCTAGGATAACCTGGCTGGCTCCTGATGGCAAAATGACCAATGAGGAGACAAGATACTTTCAAAGCTGGAGGGGGGGATGGGGCGAACAAGGGTCTGGGTCTGTCTGTGTGATGCTTTTGCCGGGGACAGAACAGGAATGGAGTCTTAGAATTTAGTAAGTAATCTAGCTAGATATGTGTTAGATTATGATTTCGTTAAATGGCTGAGAAAATAAGCTGTGCTGAATGGAATGGATATTCCTGTCTTTTTGTAACTTAAGGTTTTGCCTAGAGGGATTCTCTATGTTTTGAATCTAATTCCCTTGTAAGTTATTTAACATCCTGATTTTATAGAGGTGATTCTTTTTATTGTTACTTCAATTAAAATTCTTCTTTTCAAGAACTGAATACATTTTTTATTGTTCTTAAGCTCCAAGAGTTTGGGTCTGTGGTCACCTATGCAAATTGGTGAGGATTTTTACCAAACCTTCCCCAGGAAGGGGGGTGCAAGGTTTTGGTGAGGATTTTGGGGGGAAAGACGTTTCCAAACGACTCTTTCCCAGTAATAAACTGGGTTAGACATTTGGTGGTGGCAGTGAAAGTCCAAGGGCAAAAGGTAAAATAGTTTGTACCTTGGGGAAGTTTTAACCTAAGCTGGTAAAAGTAAGCTTAGGAGGTTTTCATGGAGGTCGCCACATCTGTACCCTAGAGTTCAGAGTGGGGAAGGAACCTTCACACACCTCTATATGTTCTTCATTTACTATCTGATGTATTCTGTCATAGAAATGGGAAAAGCACAATGAGATATTTCATGATCCCTTCTTCTTCATGCTACTTTGCTGTATGATTCTGTTGCAGACCTAGAAGGTGTTCCCAAAGTAGTTCAGATTTCAGGCACACAAGACCACTGATATGCAGTCTGTAGAGAGCAAGGTTGGTCTGAGAGTTAACTTTTTTTTGTTTTTTAACCTGGCAGTCATGGTGTTTACACAAATCAAACAAGAAGTATAGTCCCATTACTATGAAAGAGGAACTAACTTGATTAGGGATTTGATGTAAGAAAGGACTCTATGATAGGGATGAAGATAACCTTCCATATTGTCTAAGACAGGGTTCTCAGATTTTTATACTGGTGACCCCTTTCACACAGCAAGCCTCTGAGTGCGACGACCCCCCCCCCCCATAGATTAAAAACACTTTTTTAACACCATTTTAAATGCTGGAGGCAAAGCAGGGTTTGGGGTGGAGGCTGATGGCTCATGAACCCCCATGTAATAGCCTTGTGACCCCCTGAAGGGTCCCAACTCCTAGTTTGAGAACCCCTGATCTAAGAATTGCTGATGGACTTTTTTTTTTAACTTTTCCATTATATATTATTATCAATGTCTCAGGTGATAAGAGTATTTGGATAAAATAATACTCCTGAAATTGGAGTCTCTGTTTGACTAGATCCATGGCCATGATAAAACAGAAAAAATTCCTTGCCAAGTCTAACAGCACCAAAACTCTTAGGTGATGTCTATACATACAGCGCTGCAGTGGTGCAGTTTTACTGCTATAGTTGGTGAAGACGCTCTATGCTGATGGTAGAGCTCTCTCCCATCAGCATAAAAAAACCCCCCACCTCTGCAAGCGACTTAAGCTATGTTAGTAGGAGATGTTCTCACACCAAAATAAGCACTTGTGTGCACACTGTTATGTCTGCGGAACTTATGTCGCCTGAGGGAAGAAATATTTGCAATCTTGAGCGACATAAGTTTTGCTGACTTGGTCATAATGTAGACCGAGACTCAGTGCATTTAATATAATTTAAAAATGTTCTCGCTCTTGTGAATTAAAAGCATTAAAAAGATTTTTCAACATCCTTGCAAGTCCCAAGGCTTATTAGACAAATAGACATTAGCTGGCTTTTGGTTTAAAAAATACAATTATCTCATCTTTAATGGGGGGGAAAAAAAGGAAAGTTCCAAATAGTAATTGAAAACAGTATTAATTTTATATTTTGAGTATGGACTTCCTAGGAATGCCAAATATTGTAAACTGAACATGGGCACCTATGACTGCTTCATCAGCAATAGCACAGAACTGTTGATACTTTCCACAAAAGCAGTTGAGACTGTCTTGTTTCAGGCTTCTGTAGGATTTTTATGTTCTATTAAATGTCGTAATATAACAGAATGTAGTATGACCGATGGATTACATTGTTAGCCAAAGGAGGAAAAAAACTTCTTTTTCTGCATTCTTAAAAGTACCATTTGCAAGTTACTAACAAGCTAGTGAGCATATCAAGTGGTTTGGGTTAAAATCTAGTTGCTTTTGCATTTAATTCTGGTTCACATAAGAACTCAAATTAAAACTTCCCTGAGACTTCAGAATTAAGTCCATAGTCTGATCAAATGTTCCAATACAAGCAGCTATGTATGAACTTCAAGGTCAGTGTAGGGGTGGAAAAAAGGAGATTGGGTTCTACACAGGTGGTAATGGTACTGTTATCTTTCTAATTTGGCATTGCTATTGCCATTTTTCGAGTTCTATTCAGTACATTCAGGCATTAATAAGGAGAATATATACAAGCTAAAGCAAACTGTGTCAAATTCCTTATCCCCTGCTGCAGTTTCCACGATATGCATCTGAGGAAGTGAGCTGTAGCTCACGAAAGCTTATGCTCTAATAAATTGGTTAGTCTCTAAGGTGCCACAAGTCCTCCTTTTCTTTTTGCAAATACAGACTAACACGGCTGTTACTCTGAAACCTGTCATTATCCCTACACAGGCTTCCGCCACTCCATTCTGCAAAGCCCAAGTAAATAAGCCTTGTAGTGGGACCTGCTGGCCAACAGACTTGTACACTAATGTGGGCAATGCTGAACAGCTCTCATGGAAACTTTTCTACTGGTAGCTCCTCTCTTAAACAAGGGAGCTCTTGCTCAGTGCCTCTGATCATCAGAGCTGTGGCAATATAGCACACAAGGTTCGGGGGGAGAGAGATACTGTCTCTCAAGCAGACAAGCTTTAAGCCATTTAGGGTTTAACAGCTCAAAACCGCTGCCTTTTAATCTACACTCACAAACTAATACACAGCCATGGCAGATCACAGAGCACTGGTTTCACATATTTCCACCAAGAAATGCTATTTAAGAAACAGGCTGCCATGTATATGCTGCACTAGCGTGAGTTTCTGGGTTGATTTAAGATGTAGCCCATATAGGGTGCAGTATGGTAATCTAATCTTGAGGGTGACAAAGGCATGGATTATATCTAACAAGCTCTACATCTGTCAGAAATTCTTGAAGTATCTTCGGTAGACAAAAAATAAAAGGAGTACTTGTGGCACTTTAGAGACTAACAAATTTATTTGAGCAAAAGCTTATGCTCAAATAAATTTGTTAGTCTCTTAGTCTCTAAGTGCCACAAGTACTCCTTTTTCTTTTTGCGGATACAGACTAACATGGCTGCAACTCTGAAATAAAAAATAGTGCATGAATTTTATCTCTATATGACTAACGGCAGCTGGGGAATCCAATAACCCAATATTATAAACTCTTATAATTAAAACATATGATACATATGTGCCCTTATCTGTGGGAGATACCATGTCTTTGGGTTGCTTCCTCCAACCCATTTGCTTTCTCTCATGTTTACCATGATTGAGTTTCAGTTTGAGGCATTGAGGAGCACCAGCTGTCTCTCACAGATGTTGGGCTAAGTGTTTAACAGCTGTGATTGCATTAAGTGACAGAGAGAGCTGGGTATTATCAGTATACTGAAAGCATTGCAACCATGCCGTCTGGTTTAACTTTCCTAGTAGCTCCAGGAGATGAGATGAGATGGAACACTTCAAAACTTCACCTGACGTCTTGACCAACTATGGAAGGTTGGATACTGGACGATAGGTAGTTAGCTACACTGTGAGCTTCCAGCATTGGTTTGTGGAGCAGAGGCTGCACAAAAGCTTAAGTGAAGCTGGCAACCCACTCACCTTAATGGAGGTGTTGATAGTCTCCACCAGTATTGGACACAATGCTTCCCTACTAGCTTTCACCAGCCAGGAGCGAGACACGTCCTAATAAGAGACTGTGGAATGAAATACTACTAATGCCTCTCGTATCTCAGTGAGCATTGGTGGCCTAAGAGTAACCAGAGAAAACAGAAGACATCTCCTCCAGAATCCACTCCACAACCTCAGTAGCAAGTGGTTTGGCCCAAATTCATCTGATTTATGTATTCACAAAATAATCAAATTCCCTCAGAATGGGAAGAACTTCAGCTGGCTACCAAGTGAAGGCAGCTCACATTGAAAAAAGCTATCTTTAGGTTAGTCAGATGACTGTAGCTAGAAATTTCACTTCTCTTATTCTTTCTTAGTCACTTCCTCAGACTACATAATCCAAAACTGAGACGAATTAGGCCAGTAGTTCTTAAATTTGGAACGTTAAAAGTGAGCAGTTTTCACATGCTGTTTGGTTTGGATGCTTCTAAGAACACCTTAATTCATTTGAGCTCCTATACTTCATAGGCCTATCATGTCACTCCAATTCAAGGAGTTAATGAGCTCAATAAAATAAATAGCTTCAGTCTTGTCTCTTCCTGTTAAAACAAACTAGGTGGAAGACATAGTATAATATTAAGGCTGAGAAATGAAGTGCTCAACAGTCAAAGCAAGAAAATATAGCTGTGAATCATGTGAAAGGGGAACTTCATTTTAAAAAAAATATCTTTGACCTATTTTCCATTTCCCTCCCTCCAGATTTTGACTCCATAATTCCTATCGTGTATCCTGTTTCTTATTTACATTGTTTCAATTCAGTTTTGATACACAGTGTAAGCAAAAATATGTTGACGTTATATTGGGCTAAAAGTCTTGTTGACCTTTATAGAGGAAAGAAGTTTTGGTAAAAGAGTGAATACAGTAGAGAGAAAATGGGTTGGGGTGGGAGGAGAAAGGCCAACAGTGCCATTGCTGGAAGTTAAGAATTAAGCTCAATTTAACCGTGTGCTCTGTTGGAGCATGTTCACTTCAGACGTCCGTACTAAAGCTGCTTCTTTCTCCTTAGAACTCTACTTTTCCTTGGCCTTGGTTTATTCACCTCAGGATAGGGGTTGACAAGAAGTACCTTCAAGTTGTTGTTGTTTTTTTATATTGTGCAGTCTGGCCAAGTGACAGTTGTGAGGGAAATCTTAACTTTTAGAATTTCCTAACCCTTGTATGCATAACTTCTGATTTCTAATGCTGCATTTATGCTACTTTCTCACATAATGTTAAGAATGAATCTAATTTTAACAAATGTTTCCTAATTTCATTGCCAATTTTGCTAATTATCAAGCTTTCTCTGTTGGTGAGAGACAAGAATCTCATCAACAGATGTTGGTCCAATAAAAGATATTATCTCTCCCACCTTGTGTCTCTAATAGTGTAAACAGGAAGATTGACTAATATAAGAAGGGGACAACTTTTCAATAATAAGAGGAATACAGAAAGCTGTAGCAGAGTATCGTGATTTATATTGAGATTTTTGTTTTCATGCTTGTGTTTCCCTAAGTACAAGAAGTGCTTTTGATTTTCATCATTCTTCTGGAGCATGTTGTGCACTTGTGAAGAATACCACTGTGCAGACTAGCCGTGTCCTGTTTTTTTTCCTGTACAATTCCCCCTTCAGAGAAGATCTCTTGCTTCATTTATCTGTCCTTACTACTTGTTCCTCCTGTGAATCCTAATCTTTTCTGTTGTGGAGATAGTTACAATAGTTGAGACAATTGTAATATCACAGATTAAGTAGCAGGAGTGGACGAATATCTGTGAAACAATTATCCCTATGCTTTTAGTAGCAGTAATGTTTTATCCCAAAATATAGATAAACAATTTGTTTTTGATAGAAATTTTAGTTTTACGTAAGCGTTTCAGCATTAGTGGTATAGTAGCACTTTTAAAATAGTCATGTCACACATGCTTATTATTTATGAGCCGGCAACTTATTATGTCAGGTGCTAAAGAAACAAAGAATAAAAATATGGTCTCTTGCCCACAGAGCTTGCAATCTAAGTGTAAGGCCTTGTCTGCACTACAGAGTTTTGTCAACAAAAGTTATGTCGACGCTTAAAAAGCACTATAATAAAAATCTGTATTGCATGTTCATACTTGCTCCCTCTGTCGGCAGAGTGCATCCACAGTTGGGGCACTATCATCGACAGTGTGAGCAATGCACTGTGGGTACCTACCTATGATGCATTGTTTTCCGTCCTGGCATTCCATGGGCTTTCGGCTTTCTTTCATGATATTTTTCAACAGCCCTTGTTTGCTGTGCACCCTGGCATCTTTGTGTGAAGGGATGGATCCCTCACTGCTCTCCTATCCTCTGATAACCGTCATTAAAACAACACGAATGGCCGTGCAGTTAATCATGAAGTTCCAAACTGAACAAGACTCCCAGTTGCCTGATATGGTGTGTGATACGGATAGGAGCAACTTTAGATTTCTTTTGGCATTCATGGAACAGCTGCACATGGTGGACCATCACTTTTGGACTTGGGGAAACCAGCACTGAGTGGTGGGATCGCATTGTCATGCAGGTCTGGGATGACGAGCAGTGGCAACAGAACTTTCGGCTGCAGAAAGCCACCTTCTTGAAACTGTGTGTGGAGCTCGCCCGAGCTCTGTGGCGCAAGGACACCAGAATGAGAGTTGTCCTGTTGGTAGAGAAGTACGTGGCAATCGCAATGTGGAAGCTTGCAACTCCAGACTGCTACCAGTTGGTCGCAAATCAATTTGGAGTAGGGAAGTTAACCATTGGGGCTGCGTTAATACAAGTGTGCAGGACAATTAATTGCATTGTGCTACGAAGGACCTTGACTCTGAGAGATGTGCATGAAATAGCAGCCAGCTTTGCAGAAATGGATTTCCCTAAGTGTGGAGGGGCAATAGATGGCTCACACATTCCAATTTGGGCACAGACCACAGTACATCAATAGGAAGGGGTACCTCTCCGTGGTGTTGCAGGTGCTTGTGGATCACTGTGGACGTTTCACTGACATCAACACCGGCTGGTCCGGGAAGGTGCATGACGCACGTATCTTCAAGAACACCTGCCTGTATAGAAAGATGCAAGTGGGACTTTCTTTCCAGACCAGAAGATTACAGTGGGGGATGTTGAAATGCCCATGGTGATCCTGGGAGCCCCAGCATGCCCCTTATAACTATGGCTCATAAAACGTTACACTGGAAACCTGGATAGCGGTAAGGAGTAGTTCAACAACAGGCTGAGTAGGTGCAGGTGACTGTGGAATGTGCCTTCGACAGATAAAATGTGCACTGGCAATGCCTTTGGCAGATTAGACTTCAATGAGGGTAATATACCTGTGCTCATAGCCACATTTTATACGTTGCGTAATATTTGTGAAGCTAAGGGTGAAAGGTTTGCTCAGGGATGGAGAGCTGAGGCAGACCGCTTGGCTGATTTTGAGCAGCCAGATACCAGGGCTATCAGAGGGGCAATTTGAATGAGGGAGGCTTCGAGGCAACACTTTTTGAAAATGAGAACCAGTAATATATATCTCTGTGATTGGTATTGCAGTGTTGCATCTAGTTTTCATAGGAAGCAATTGTGAAATTTGGGGCCTTCAATTCCAGTAAGCAAATGATTAAACTGCTTGTGTATGTCTTGGTAGTGCTTGCTATCTCAATTTGTAGGACACAAATAAAGGTTAGTTATCGTTCAAAAACTTGGTTTTTATTTCCGAAAGGAGGTACACGGGAAGAGCAGACTTTCAAAACTCTGTGTAGGTCCAGCTATCCTTTTGAAAGTTGTCTGAGGGGGTGGAGTGAACGGGAAATTGAGAACTTGTGGAAAGCAGAAAGGACAGTGTGAGTGGTTTGGGGGAGGCACGGAAAAGAGTTCTGAATGTGCCGCGGGGGGGAGGGCCCGCATCTGCTCAGTCTGCAGCAGCATTAAGGCTTTTAGCATCTGTGTTTGCTCCTCCATGACTTGAATCACCCGCTCAGTAGCGTCCTTAACTCCACCTCTTCATCAGCCCAAGTCCAAACATCTATACTGCTATCTTTAGTCCCTGCGGCTTGAGCCTGAGTCAGTTGACCCAGGTTCTCAGACTCGCTGTTGTGGGTTTTTTGCTCATACACTTAGATGCCCAGCTCCGACTGAAAGTCAGTGACAATTTATATGCCAACTGCCACTTGCGTCTTTGACCATCTTTGGGCTGATTTAAAATGTGACTGTTTTCCCCCTCTTGGCTTTGTTCACTAGTGCTCTTACTGCTGATAAACAAGTTACACCTAACTGTGTGTTCTGTTGTGTCTTTTGTTTTTTTTAACAGCTTGATAAAACCAGCATCCAAGCCGCCAACAACTCCTGTGAAATTGAAGAAAGTCAGTACCTTCCAAGAATTTGAAAGTAACACAAGTGATGCTTGGGATCTTGGGGATGATGACGATGAACTCTTAGCAATGGCAGCTGAAAGTTTAAATACAGATGTAGTCATGGAAACGGCTAACAAAGTAATTCAGAATCACAGCAAGCTACAAGAACAGCATAAACTGCAGGAGGAACAGCTGCAGGAAGACAAACCAGTACCATTTTCAGAATTGCCTTCAGTGGCGTATGGTGACAACAGGCTGGTTAAGTCAGTCAGTGAAAGTCATACGTCAAGTTCTGCAGGTACGATAAGATGTGAAAATGATGCTGAAGTCTGAATCTTAGAGGCTTCAAAATGCTAAACACTTGTAGTGTCGATTTTAAAACTTAATACCACAAGAAAAAATATTGATGGTGAGCATGAATTAATGAAAAGGACCTGGCATGTCAAAACAAGCTTTAAAATGTTGGCGTGAGAAAACAAGACGTTTCTTGTTTTCAAACTGTTACACTAGCAATGAGGTGGATCTTTGGATAAATTGGATCTTTGAGTTTAGTAAAGTGGTCAACTGAATCAAGATGGTTTCAGGACTGGTTATAAAATACATATCTTTTTTTGGGTAAAATTTGCAGTTAAGATGCAGCTCAGACAAAAGGTTTTAAAATTCTATTTGTTTTTATAGACCGCCTAAAGTTTCATTAAAAGGAAAGGTCAAAGCCTAGTTCTACCAACCCCATATTTCCATTCCTCCCTTTTTCTAATTGCACCGTATTTCCTTACTGAGTCTGTCAATTACCTCATCTGTAAAATGTTGTAACTTTCTTGGGCCTCACTGGTGGGTTGTGAGGATAAAGTTTTTATTTATATATATAAAAATATAAAACTTTATGTGCTTAGATATAGTTTGGAGACTCCTATAAAAATTTATCACTCTTGGTTTCCAGTATCTGTTTATCTTGTGGGTTTTTTTTTTTGGTTATCTGTTAAGATTGATGTTTTAAAACTACTTTGTTAAATTGTAGATGATGGGGAGGGGGCGCAGGGCAGGGCAGAACTCCTCTGAAGCAGTGCAACCTCAACTGACTTGGACTGTGTATATCATGCATGGTGGTCTTTTAAATAACTGGAGCTATGCTTTTTTTCCCTATCTCCACAACAGTTGCGAAAGACTGCTTTCAGCAGTATACTGGTCTTTATAGTTGGGCCCAAAAAATAATTAAATGGGCCTTAACCTTTGAGGTATGACATCCCAGACTGATGTGTTCTGTTGAAGGTCTTGTAAGTCCTGGAGGAAAAACTCTGATTTTCCTAAATCTAAGAAGCCATCTGCAGTTGAGACTGCTGGCTTGGTCTACACTGGGGAAACTTCCCCCAAGATTCTGTTTTTAAAATTGATTGGAGTCATAGTGTAGAACAGATTAAAGGTGGCCTAAATTGACTTCCAGAGAATCTCTGAATTAGGGGGGCTTTAATACTCTCCTTTTTCTGTTGTAGAGTGTGTTAGTGAAAATTCTTCCATGCAGAGGTCACAGTCCCTTCCACATGCTTCAACAGATCCATTAGAGGGTGAAGTGGTAGACCATGATACCTCAGCTACTCCGGCACTAACTGAAAGAGAGGCATTCAGATTAGACAAATTTAAGCAACTACTTGCTGGTCCTAATACGAATCTGGGTAAGTACATGAAAAATAAAAATGATGTGGATTTTAACAGAAGGAACTCCTACTTTTATTATTTTGTCAGTTTGACATACCATATTATATAATGTGGGTGAGAATTTACAGTTGCTCTCCTAATCACTTAAAGTGTTTCCAGTTTTGAACTGGCTGAGTTAAGAATTTTAAGATGCAATTGTGATCTTGTTCTAACGCTTGTAGTATACAGTTGGTATACATCAAAATGTTTTAAATTCTTTTGTTACCTGGTATAATGTGGCTTTTTTGATCTGCCCTGTCCTCCTTGCAGTATTTATTTCACTATACGTCCAAATAACTCGCTGAGTATTTTTTATTTTAATAACTCGTGGAAACAAATGATAGACTGAAGATAGAGGGTAGATTGGATATTGGAAAGCATAATTCAGGTGGTATTTGACACTTAAAAATAGGATGAACATAAGAAAAAAAAAAGATTGCTCTATGTCAAGAAAAGATTGAAGAGAAATGGATTGTAACTCCAAGACCAATGAACTTGTGCCATCAACTGGAAGAATCGTGGGTACATCCAAACTCGTGTAAATGGGAAAAGGAGTCAAGAAGTGAAAGGCTATATAGTATCAAAGTATCATTATTTGTCTTCCATATGAGCATTTTTTATGTTCAAGGACTAATAGTATCTACCATACCAGTACCATTTTTATATATGTTGCACTAATATCTGACAGTGCTCTTGTTTCTGTAACTTAATGCACAAAAAAAAGTGAAGATGAATTTACTGAAATAATTATCATACAACGTGAGCAAGAGGTCTTCCAGTTGTTCACATCTCAGCACCATCTCCTGGAGTTCCAGGCTATAGGAAATGTAGTAGTCAGCTACGTCTTAAGGGCTTCTCCAAAGTCATAGCCATTTTCAGTATATGGAGAGTGGTAACAGAATCACTGAGGTTCATTTTAATTGCCAAGATAGAAAAGTAAGCCTCTAAAGAGGCTAGAAAGATTATACTGCACCTGGAGAAGTTGATTAAATTCTTCTGAACCACATAAATCTTTGGCAAAAGTAAAAAATAAGAAAGGAAGTGGGAATATGTTGAATTGGGTCATCCTGGAAGATGTGTGCATGCAACTCTTGTTGAAAGAAATGAGAAATGTATGTTTGCAGTTCCTGAGTTGACTGGCCCCTGATTGCTAATCCCAGTTCTTCCACTGCCTTCCTTTGCAGCCATGTGCTGACTATTTTAGAGGTCCTGGGATAAATGATTTTTGATGGGAGTTGCAGGTACTAGCCTCTTCTGAAAATAGTTCCTTTAATCCTTTTTTCATTATTTTTTCCCGCCTACTGTACCCACATCTAGAGCTTAAGGACTTTGCTGTGAGGGTTTTTCTTTTACCTATCAAGTGCTTAGCTGACTTTTGATATTTTTGTTGTTCTTATTCTTATTCTTATTTATTTTATTTATTTGTATTACTGTAGCGCCCTAGAAGCCCTAATCATGGACCAAGACCCCGATAGAAAATCTTAATGTGCTGTTAGGCTTCATATTCTTCAAACTTCTGCAGTATAGAAGTATTCTGTTCAGTCAAAGTCATGGTGTTTGTGTTTTTTTTCCCCTCTTCTATCCTAGATTAATACAAGAGACTTGTTGATGCCCACAAAGTAACAGAATAAAAAACAGCAGCATTACAAGCAGATCAATATGAAATGAACATGTAACATCTTTGGACATTTTGAATTCTATTGTAACTAAATTAAAAGGTGCCAGAACTAATATATTTCTTTTTAGAGTGCATTATATAGACAACAGTAATAACTTCATGAGCTATGCAGTTGCTATAGGCCTTAACAGTCATACAATCATACATTTCCTATTTAAAACAGAGTATTCTAATAAGAGACGTAAGATTATAAAATGAGTATTGGAACTTTTTAAAATTTAGCCTTATCTATTTAACTCTGACAACATAATCAGACACATACTCATGCGAATGCCTGTGTGCATTGAATATTTCCCCATACAGTCAACATACTGGCCATATTCCTGTAGTTTAATATGTTATGAATAGCACAAATAGCTTAAATGTTTGAGGCCAAATTCTGCTTTGTTTTGTTACACTAGTGCAGTCATACTGATTTCAATGGGAGTTGCGTCCATATAATCATAAGTAAAACTTGATTCTTGTTCTTTCCTGTTGAACTTTTTTAAACTTGAAAAAATAATACTTTTACCTTTTCCCATTATAAATGTAGAAGTAGGAAATACAGATATGTTGTTTGCTTTCTGCATGTAAAGGAATTGAATAGTTTCTCAATATTTTTTCTTGGAACTAAACAGGATCAAGATTAACTCCTTTTTTCCATATCTGCTCAAATGCAGTTTTGTTTGACACCTCATCCAGTCTAATTAGTGTGGATCTGTGTTCACAACTATTCTTCATCTGTTTCTACAAAGCTAAATTGATAAATGTAACTTCATAGTATTAAAAGGGTGAGTTAAAACTAAGAGCAATAGTGAATTTATAAATATTTTTTGTTTGTAGCTCAGACATTGGTAGTAGCATTGCTTCATAAATCTAGAGCTGTGGCTATTTTTTTGGGGTCTTTTTACTGATAGAGAATTTACATGGGTAATATCAATTTTCATACGTTATTGGTAACACTCTAATTTCTATGTAGTATACCTCCCTGTTAATACTACTGGAACATACTTCAACATGCAATTTGACTCTGGGAGAGGACTACCAGAACTTTCTGGGGATGGGAGTTGGAGGAGATGCTAATTTTTAGCTCACTGTTGCAGCAAAGACAACCTTTTTAAAAGGTGTTCTTGAACGTCAAATGTAAACCCAAAGTACTCTGGGAAAGTCAAGAGAATTTTGTGCTGAGGGAAATTGCTGAAAAAGAGGTGGTGGTGGAGCCAGATAATAGGCTGCAGGATGAGATTTGTATTTGCATTTGTAGGCAAGCTGTCCTGTAACTGAAGTCCAAAAGCTCTTACAAAAAGCTTCCAGAAAAATTGAGTGTTTATCTAATAGACTATCAAATATCCAACACAGACGTGTTCTTATCTCAATGCTTTTGCTTCCATCATAATGGGAGAAATAAGTATCAACAAACTAGAACACAAAATAGAATAACTACCCTTGATCCTTTCAATAACTACCCTTAATCCTTTCAGTCACACTTGGAAGACCACTGTCCTAATGGAGACATTGTAAAATCTGTGCACCCATACAGGAAAAGCATCCATTCTTGCCATTTTATGTACTTTACTTGACTCTAAGTGCTCTAAAATCCAAATGTTTACCCAGATTGTTTTGAAATGTGGTATGCCGCGTGGGGTAGCGTTTGTGATGCAGATTTGGGGTTATTTGACCCACGGGTTCCTGAGTTACAGGCCCACCTCAAAAATGGTTGCCTTCTGCTGTCTTGTACTGTAGAACTGAGAGGTATTAATGATGGCTCTAATCAGACTTCTTGAAAGCTTGAACTTTAGTTAACACAATTAAGGATAAATTAATCACAAGCCCTCACTGAAGGCAAAAGGAGTTTTGAACTGAGTAGCTGGATGTTGCTGTAATTTGTGAGTCATGGGTGGCATCTTATATTGGGAGGAACGTAATCAGGGTATTTGAGGGAGATGGGGGGGGGAGAGGAGGTTTGGGTTGCAGTGATGGGTGGGAGGTTATATGGGGAGGACTATATGGGGATCAATGGCCAGACAGGTTGGGGGCTCAGGTGATGGGTAGGCATGGTAGCCCCCCGCTTTGTCAGTGCATCCCAACAACGTTGCAGCCCTAGTTCTGCCAATGCGTTCCAATCACACTGTATCCCAACCTATTGCATTCCTCAGCTCTCCCAGGTTGAGGGTTACGGAGAGTGCATGGCACCCACTAAATCTTTGAGTGACCCAGACTGTAAACAGTACTTAGGAATGTGTTCACTACTTCGCTTGCGTAGATGTACAGTTTGGAAGGATTTCATATTGCATATGAACCAATAAAGGGAAAAACCTGAGTTTCTTTGCTTGCCTGGGTAGTTTGAGGGAATGTGCCAATGCCTTTGCATGTGCTGAACATCCCACCCCTGGTGTTTCTAGTCTGAACCTTTGTACGCCTGTGCAATGAAGATTTTAACAACTCATGTTACTTTCTACCAGTTATCTGTTATAACATGTATTTATTTTATGGGGAGGATTACTGTGAACGCAGCAGAATAGTCAGCAACCAAAATTTGTGTTATTTTGGGTCGGGAGGAGCTGGAGATGGAGGACTGTGTGTTGCAGGGGAAGAGGGAGATGGGATGACAGGAAGAGGGCTTTGTAGCTGCAAAGGGGTTGGATGGGAGAGGGGACGGAGTGGTCGGCAATCCTTGGATTGGTTGTTTTGAGAATCTGTATTTTACTAGCATTAGTGGGAGGGGATCAAGTGGTTACTTCCTGATTTTGGAGCAGATTAATATGGGTGTTTCCAGAGACCCACGGTGTCGAGGTGTGGAACTGACAGTGCAAGTAGCTTGATTGCTCAGGGAAAAGCAATATATGCACTGCCATGATTGCCAATATGTGGATCTTGGGAGATGACTGGATCACGAGGTTGCAGAAGTTTGCAGGAGAGCAAGGAGACTGCTGACTACAGGCTGATTTGGTTTGGTATGCAAGTTGTGGTACATATTATGGACTGCTAATTCCTACCAAAACATATCTTTTCCTCTTTGAATTTCCTAGGTTTCTTTTAATGGCCCCCCAAAATTAATTAATGCATAGTTAAGGCTAATTTGGTCGTATGTCATCCCCTTGTGGAATGTTGAGTTGAGCAAAACTCAAAACTTCTGAAAACCAGGAAATGCAGAGTTAAAATTGCCCATGCAAACTCTGCCTTTCAGCGGTGCTCCAGTACACCCTATTAATAGGCATACGTTTACCTTGCCAGCTCCATAGTTGCTGAAATGTACAAGCTCGTTACTTCCTTTTACAGCACATGCATCCTCACCTACAGGTTTCAATCTATGACCTGGTCTGTGCCTAAAACTTAGGTCAATCTAGCTAGGTCTCTCTGGGGTGTGAAAAAGACATTGCTAGGTCAACAGAAGAATCCTTCTGTCAGCATAGCTTCTGCCAGTTGAGGGGGTGGATTTACTACAACGGAAAACCCCCTTCTGTGACTCTAGCATGTGTCTACATTATAGCAGCATAACTGCAGCTGTGCCTTTGTTGCACTTGTAGCATAGACATGCCTGACCAAGATTAAAGCATCAAAAAAAAGTTGCCCAGGCTACCTTCTCTCTACTCTCTCTTTGAGCAATGCCTCAATACCCACATAGCACAGACTTTTACTGGCTCTTGATGCTAGGTTCCAGATCCTTGCATACCTGAGCATACTTAACCACTGCCTCAGAAAGAATATGTGATATGTACAATTTAAGAACAACTTTAAATTTTTTCACAACTATATTCTGCTTTTTCACAGAATACCATCTCAACCTACAGTTTCCGTTAACTCTCGTTAAAGCATTAGAATCCTTTTATTTCACTCAGTGTAATAGAAGCCCTGTATAGGGAGCCAGGGTGGCTCCTCTCCGAACCAGAGGGTAAAGAGCCACCCTTGCAGCCTGAGTGGGCTGGGCCAGGCCAAGCTTCTGCCAATCCCCGGAAGGGGAAGGGTGGGACAGGAAGTACAAAGGGCGGGGCCCTCTGCCCAGTGAAGAGAGTACCAGGGAGGGAGACAGACACAGGCTGCTGGCTGCTCCCTCGCGATCCTGCTGCTGACCCAGGCGAAGCCCTGGGCAAGGAGGAGCCTGACTGGGAGGAAGGCATGTGGCAACTAGGGCTGCCAGCCGCTGAATACCCAGAGGACCTGGAGGGGCCTGACGGCAGCCCGGGCCAGCGTGAGTCCGATACCGAGGGGGAGCGGGAGTGGTCCTCAGCAGAATACCCGGAGGAGATGGAGGGACCGGAGCTGCCCGCAGTGGAATACCCGGAGGAGATGGAGGGACCGGAGCGACCCACCTGAGAGACCGGGTAGGAAGTAGCCCAGGGGCCCAACTACACTGTGGGGTGGGTGTGTTTGGTCAGCGGGTTCGGACGGCCCCGCTGACCCAGCGGCGGGACTTTCGCCTCCCGCCACTGCCAGGGCCCTGGGCTGGAACGCAGTGGAGTTGGGTGGGCCTGCATTCCCCTACCCCGGCGCTCCCCTGCCCGAGGGGCGCGCTACTGACTTGTGCCGGCGCACCTTCCCCGCTAATTGCCCAACGCTCGGAAGGTGTGGCTGAGGCCTGCCACGGAGACCATAGCCCTCCATCACCCCAGGGGCTCGGCGGACTGACACCTGTGACACCCTGTTACTGATAACCTAAACAATGCTGCATTGAAATGATGTATACTGGAACCTGAAGGTACACATCTTCCCTGTCCTCTTGCACAAGTACGCAAAATACAGATCTCCTTCATATCATAATGACCGCTTTCTCACACCTTAAAGTAATCCACACATGTCCTCCTATCGTAAACATACCTTTCTCGAGTATGCCCAACTACTTCCTCCACCATTTCATGTAGGTACATGTAAAACTCCGACTACGCTGAAGTGTAAGTAAATAATTCTCACTGGCCACTACTAGGTCTAGTGGACCTGAGGGAAGGTGGCGTAGACAACTTTGTTTTGGTTCCTTTTTTGTCCTTAAATTGTAATAGCTAGAATCCTATGGGAGAGTGGAAAAGGAGACGAAGAGCTTGTATGTTTCGGCAACTGTGGGTTGGTGGAATGAAGGTATGTGTTAATGGGTCATACTGGGGAATTGCTGAAAGAGGGCAGAGTTAAGATTGCCTGGGCAACCTTAACTCTGCATTTCCTGGTTTTCCGAAGGTTGAGTTTTTGCTCAATTCAGTGTGGTGCAAGGAGATGACATACAACCAAGCAACCTTAGTTCTGCAATAACAGGTGTGGGGTGGTTTGTTCTTTTTTTTTTTTTTTTTTTGCCATTGAACAATGATCTTTAATCTAGGAAGATGACAAAAACTTAGTATATTAACTTTGGAAGAATTCTAGCAGAGATAAGGCCCCTAAACTCAGGTCTACCCTTAGTAATAGTTAAGGCTGCGAGTCTGTCACAGAGGTCCCCGAAGTCACAGGTTCCGTGACTTTCTGTGACCTCCGTGACTTTCACAGCAGCTGTAAGTTGGTGAGTAAGGTACTTCCTCCTTGCTAATGAATTCAGTCTCATGTTTACAGATATTTACACATTCTAGGATGGAGATTTGATCCTGGTAGAACACAGTGATTGTCATAAATATTACTTGTCCCTTTTATATGGTTCATTGACATGGTAGTCTGGAATTAAGGTATGTTATGTCCTTTAAAACTTTTTTTTTAAATTAAACTAATGTTATTGCAAAAATGTAGTAACTTTTAACTTGATTTTTTGTTTGTTTGTTCTTAGCCTCATTATCTTTAATTTCTCAGCACTGAATTTCATATGCAATTTATCCCTCTGTGGTCGTGGTCTGTCCAAGTCATTTAGAATTTTATTGCCCTCTACAGTTTTTGATCTGTAATTGATCCCTGTGGTACACATACCTTCTTTCAGGTCATCGATAAATAGTATGAAGTGAACAAAATCTGTCCCAGCACTGATCCTTGTGGCATGCCACTAATCATTTCTCTTTCAAACTGTTACCATCCAGAAGTCCCCCATCTCATTGATGTTCAAGTCAGTTTATTATCTGTTCAACATGCTTGTCCCTTCACTTAATACACAGAACTAATCTAGCAGGTCAGTACTATATCAAACTGCAGAGAAGCTTTTGCTTTTAAAATAGCATGGATCTGTGAAAGGATTTTTATTTTAACTATCCTTAAATAACTTCCCATGTGTTGAGTATGTTGAAGAGGATTAGTGCCATGGTTTTAAAAGTGAGTATCATGGCTTGTAGTTTTCTGGATATTTCCCTAATTTTCCGATGTGTATATTCTATCATCTACTTAACTGGGATGCATTTATTTGGGCTGACTACTTCAGTGAGATGTTTCCTAAGAAATCTATTTGGTGTAATGGTGAATGATAATGTTGGCTGCTTTAATCAGAACAGTAGTGGTCAAACCTTCAACTTAATACAATATTTTCAGATGATACCAAATGATTTTAGTATTTAACCAGATGTTAGTTGGATATGAAATGATAAAAAAATTATGAAATGAAGAATATTTGCACTAAAGTAATTAGTTCAGACTTACTGAAAAATGGCCTTGTCTCTTGATCAGTTGTTTACTCTTCTTACTGTTGATTTGTTTTTTGTATTTGCATGTCTAAAAGGCTGATGCAAATAAATAGATATTACTCTTGAGGATTTAGTAATTTAGCTTTGAAATCATTGCATTCTCTATCTTTTCTCTTGCTTAATTTTTCCCATTTAACTTCATCAATACTTCCCTAATCCTCTCAAAACTTGGGTCACTGAAACTGAGTCTTGTCTTTCTCCTATTTTTGGTCTTGCTTTCGTTTTAATTTACAAATGTATCGTAATTATTGCATAGATGGTCCACTATCCCTTAATCTTCAATTCATTTCCTTTCTTCAATCAAAATAATACCTTTCTAAAAAAGAATGGGCAGTGCTTTATGGAAAAGCGTTTTCTACTGTGTCAACAAATTTATTGTTGGGTTTATTTCTTCTCTTATTGCATTGTTCACTGTCTGTCTGAGTAGGTGGGTGAAATCTCCCTTCACCCATATTCTTGGCTGTATTAAAAATACATAAACCTCCATGTTTCTTCTGATGAAATGGTTGTCTTGTTCTTATCTGACTTTTTTTTCATCTTGTATTTTATGATTAGATCTCTTATTCCAGTTACTTTTTCCTATCTGTCTTGGTGAAACCCTGGCGCCGTTGAAGTCAATGGAAATTTAGTCATTAACTTCAGGGAGCCCAGGATTTAACCCAACCATGTGACTATTCCTCATCTTGCCTGCCATGAGTGACCTTTTTCCGATCTATTCCCTGTTTGCCTACCGATAATTATCTGAAATCTTGCATTGCTTCTTTGATTACATTGGTTTTACTTTTTCACTCTACTCCTCTTCTGTTTCTTCTTCCTGTTGTTCCTCTAGCCTTCATCTTGGTTTTTCATTTTACCTTCCATTTTCAAATATAATGCACAATCAACCCTTATTTCCAGGACCAATATGAAAGCTAGGTATCAAGACAGAATATTAGTTGAGGCTGTCAAAAATTAATTGCAATTAATCATGCCATTTAAAAAAATAATCTTGATTAATTGCACTGTTAAACAATAATAGAATACCATTTAAATATTTTGGGATGTTTTCTACATTTTCAAATATATTGATTTCAGTTACAACACAGAATACAAAGTGTACTGTGCTCACTTTATATTTTTGATTACAAATATTTGCAGTATAAAAATAAGACATTGTATTTTTCAATTCCCCTATTATAAGTGCTGAGTATCCTAAAAGTTGAACTTACAAATGTAGAATTATGTAGAAAAATAACTGCATTCAAAAATAAAGGAAAATCTTTAGAGCCTGCAAGTCCACTCAGTCCTACTTCTTGTTCAGCCAATTGCTCAGACAAACAAGTGTGTTCACGTTTGCGGGAGATAATGCTGCCCGCTTCTTGTTTACAATGTCACTTGAGAGTCAGAACAGGTGTTTGCATGGCACTATTGTAGCTGCCATCACAAGATATTTATGTGCCAGATGTGCTAAAGATTCATATGTCCCTTCATGCTTCAGCCACCATTTCAGAGGACATGTCCATGCTGATGAGTGTTTCTGCTCGATAATGATCCAAAGCAGTGTGGCCCGCTGCATGTTCATTTTCATCATCTGAGTCAGATGCCACCAGCAGACGATTGATTCTCCTCTTTGGTGGTTCAGGTTCTGTAGTTTCTGCATCGGAGTGTTGCTCTTTTAAGACTTCTGAAAGCGTTTCACACACCTTGTCCCTCTGAGTTTTGGAAGGCATTTCAGATTCTTAAACCTTGGGTCGAGTACTGTAGCTATCTTTAGAAATCTCACATTGGTACCTTTTTTGCATTTTGTCATATCTGCAGTGAAAGTGTTCTTAAATGAACATGTGCTTGGTCATCATCTAAGATTCATATAACATGAAATATATGGCAGAATGTGGGTAAAACAAAGCAGGAGACCTACAATTATCCTCCCAAGGAGTTCAGTCACAAATTTAATTAATGCATTATTTTTTTTTAACAAGTGTCATCAGCATGGAAGCATATCCTCTGGAATGGTGGCCTAAGCATGAAGCATCATGCGAATGTTTAGAATATCTGGCATGTAAATACCTTTCAATACCAGCTACAAACGTGCCATGTGAACGCCTGTTCTCACTTTCAGGTGACATTGTAAGTAGAAGAGATACTACGTGGAAAAAGAAAAGGAGTACTTGTGGCACCTTAGAGACTAACCAATTTATTTGAGCATGAGCTTTCGTGAGCTACAGATGAAGTGAGCTGTAGCTCACGAAAGCTCATGCTCAAATAAATTGGTTAGTCTCTAAGGTGCCACAAATACTCCTTTTCTTTTTGCGAATACAGACTAACACGGCTGTTACTCTGATACGTGGAAAAAGCTGTCTTGGTTACTGCTGTTGTTTGATCATCACAAAGCAGCTGGAATCTAACAGGACCCACCACAAACAGCAAACATTATTAATAAATGATGGAGATAGATGATCTGGCTGAGATTATTTTGGGTCCTGATGGACTATCATGAATGCCCCAGGTTTTATATGAATTGAACTTTGAGCAATTCATTGTATCTGTGCCCCAGTCTGACCCAATCTTTGATAGACACTTGATTATACTCCTCACTCTGGATGAAATGGAGTGGGGAAGAGCAACTTTCAGGAAGCTAAAAATACTTTAGTCCATATGTCCCCACTAGCTTCTGATGGTCTTGAACACTGAACGTGTGCAGGCACAACATAGAATCCCATGATGACATTACACACAAGAACCTTTGGGGCAGAAAACCAATTGCTAATGTTACCTATAGGATTTCTGAGAGAAGGGAACAAAGCCACTGGAGGGCACTTATTTCCTACTCAGGCACAAAGTAAGAATTCCAGCTCCTACCAGAGTCCTAGCAGTAAGAATGGCTGAATTTTCTTTTGAATTATATACATGGACTGTCTATTGCAATATTTAGCTTTTTACCTTAAAAAGTGAACTCTAGGACTTGAGGGCTAAATTAAAAGAAAAGCCCCAGAGATGTGTGAAAAGCACAGGAAAGAATATTTGAATGAACAGAATCTTCCCGCATAAGCATATTTGCAAAGTTTCATTATTACTTTTGTACTTAACTGGAAGTCCAGTACAGGATATGTGATGTAGCAAAACTCCTAGAAGATAGGTTTGGGGGAGGACCTGTGTGGAGGACCCTCTGCTGTCTCTCAACCTCAAGAAGTGAGTTAGACAGACCAATAAGTGGGTAGTTATGGCCATTTAAATTGTTTTCCTAAATGTAGTCTGGGGGGTTAACAGTGTTTGTCTTGAGGTGTGTTCACATTGAGTTAAATGGATTCAGAAGATAGAGACTAAAATCTTGAAGAATTTGATTAATGGAGATGGGGGACTGGGAAGGTGAAAGTATTGTATGTATACACTTGTAGCTCTTATTATCTTATAGGCTGTGACTCCCATGACTTCAACAGGAGTATTTGGTGCTCAGCTGATCTATGGATGAGGCAGTAGAAAAGCTAAATAAAAACTAATGCCAAGCTAGTGTTGGGTGTGAAAGGTTAGAGTAATTTAGTTATATTTCATTGTACATACTAACAGTATTACATTCAAAAATGAGAATCAGGACCCCAAACCCTCCTCCCCAGCAGCAAAGTGAACTCCATCTCTGGCTCCCTTCAGCCTTGGCCCATTGAACAGTTTAGGAAGCATGCACTGTAATGCAGTTCTCTCTTCCTTGGGAGGAAAGCTAGTGAGCAGCTGTAGGCAGGTCCTGGCAGGCTAAACAAAGTATCAGGCTCCTGACTGCAACAAATGGGGAATTGCGTGGCATCCTGGGAAAATACCAAATTCTGTGGTTGAATTGCAGTCCATAGACCCTGGTTGAGATAACTAGTGCAGTTCACACATCTCAAAGACAACCATTGCAGACTCTGCAGATTCACTGCAATGGTTTTCCAAGATTGTTTTCACGGTTATCGCTGCAATCAAAAGGGCTAGAAACATATGTTTTTTAATAAAAGCTGAGTTTTAGGAGCACAGTTCTCTGGCAAGGAATGTGTTCCATGCCCAATTCTGTGACCATGGATACACAGGGCCCTGGCTATAATCAGAGAATTCTACACACATCACCATTTAACTTCCTAACGTCTACATTTGCACAATAGGCTCCCGTGAGCCAGTGTGTTAGTGCAGTGGCAACTCTTCTGGCCAGGTGTGGCATGGCACTCGAGGTCACTCAGTCTGGCAGGGCTGTCAGTTGATTCTTGGTCTGAAAACCCCCTCGGCTCTTTAGTACCTCAGGGGATTGATAGGGGAACTGAGGTAGTATAGATATAGCCTTAGGGCTTGTCTACACAGACGATTTACAGCGCTGCAACTTTTTTCATGCCCCTGAGCTAGAAACACGCCTCTGAGCACAGCAAGTTTCAGCACTGTAAAGCGCCAGTGTAGACAGTGCACCAAGCGCTGGCAGCCAAGCTCCCAGCACTAGTAGCTATGCCCCTCGTGGAGGTGGCTTTTTTTGTTTTTCTTTTGTTTTTTTAAGAGTGCTGGGAGAGCTCTCCCAGCACTGTGCCGCAACCACACAAGCCACATTAAAGCCTTGCCGTGGCCGCTAGTTGCATGTAGATATGTCAAGGAAAGCTCTTTAACATATATTTTGGCAATAAAAAGGTGTGACACAGGTTGGTGGTGGTTGTTGTTGTCCTCCACCTCCCCCCCCATGTGACATCTGGACTTTTCATATCTCCCAAAAGTGATCGATTGTGGATTTTTAGAAAGCCAACACTGAATCTATTTTGTTTTGATAGCTTAGTAATGTGGACTTTTAATACTATCGTAAACACTTTGATTTTGTCTCACTATCCATTTGCTCCAAATTAATTATAAAATATTCATATAAACTTGAACTCTCATAATTTAAACAGGACCTTATTTCTAGACTTAGGCAAGAGCAAGAGAAATGCGGCGTTTTGTCATATATTTTTGGTATCTCAGAGCATCCTCCCCGTTACAACAGGTGGTTTTTTTGGTGAGGGGGCTGTCAATATCTCTAAGGAAATTGGGCAATTGACTCCATTTACCTCCTGCTGAATCTAGCAGGGGGAACTGTTGAGTGACAAGTTCTGCATTGTAGCTATAAAGACTAAATACTTTAGTAATGCCCAGTCTCTTAAACATTATATAATTAGTAATTGGTTCAATAGCTCTGAAATGAAAATAACAGAATAGTTGATGGGGATGGGGAATTGCACAGTGCATGAGGTGATGCTGGATACTTGTAATCGTGCTTAGAACTTTTTGCAGGAAAGGTAAGCATTCTCCATAATTTACTCTGACAATTTACTCTGGCATTATCACCTTTCCTACTTGAAATTTCTTTTTTAATGGTCTTCTCAATCACTCTTGTTCCTTTGTTTTCCTAATCCTAATGTTCACTTACTTTCTAATATCCACCTCATCCGTTTCGCTTCTCATTAAATTCTCCTGCTTTCTACCTCTGTTAGCTAACCAGGCTTACTTTTTTTTTCTTTCTTCATTCCTGAAGAAGGCCTCAACTCATATTCACAATATTGTATCAGACTTTATTTTCAGTTTTCTGCATGCATTCAAGATAACTTTCTTCCATTGAGAAGATTAAGAGCAGTATTTGCTTGAAAAAGATGTAATGAAGCACCTAATGGAGCTATTTTTCATTTTAGAAACTAGTTGCTGTGGTTACCATAGTAATATAAAGCCCTTTATTAAAGCTCTTTTCTACATGTACTGCCTGTTTTTTAAAAAGCTGTTGGGGGAGCTGCAGTTCCATGAATCTACTATCTTGAAAGAATTTTCTAGCTCTACACCTAAATTATCCAAGGAATTTATGTTATTGGAACATAAAGCTTATAAATCTGTTTTATCATATTTGTCGTTTAATTGTTCATGCAAGCCGTCGCTTCATATAGTGATTTACAGTAATCTCAGTGAAATAAGTTTTGTGTCACAAAGTGAATAACGCATACAGACAAATTGTTGGGTTCCTTAAAATCACTCTCTCAGTTTCAAATAAAGAGGATAATATTTTAGAAGTTGATGAACTTGTAGTAGTTGTAAGCCAAACAGTGTAGCACAGTGGGTCACCCACTAATGATCGCTCTCAGGAATAAAAAGTTGGCAAATTAATGTCAGTAATACAATATTTTTATTGTCAAAATCATGCTCTATGAAACATTTATTCAGTATGAATAATTTGTACATCAATGCAATTAAAGGTATTATCTTAAGCATAATACCTTTCAAATTATTTTTTTTAAACATAACTGTCTGGAAGAAGAAATGTTTGACTCACTGCTATGTGTTGTAGTAAAGTAAAATGCACTAATTATTCCACCATTAAATGAAGCATGGGGCACGGGTCACTTGCTGGAGGATTCTCTGCTCCTTGAAGTCTTTAAACCACGATTTGAGGACTTCAATAGCTGAGACATAGGTGAGAGGTTTTTCACAGGAGTGGGTGGGTAAGATTCTGTGGTCTGTGTTGTGCAGGAGGTCGGACTAGATGATCATAATGGTCCCTTCTGACGGTAGTATCTATGAATTTTGTCAATCTGAGGCAATTACATATCACATTCTTTTATGATATTTAAACAGACACCCCACCTTTGTTTATGCAGAGTAATTGTTGGCTTGTAAACAGAAACAACAGTTAGCTGGTGCTAGCAAATTGATTATTGTAGAATGTAAATCAAAGTTACTTAAAGCGCTAGTCTACACTGGGAATCTACGTTGGCATAGCTATGGGTCTTGGGTATGAAAAATCCGCTCCACTAGGTATGCTGACCTAACCCCTTCTGTAGACAGTGCTAGCTACTGCCTCTCAAGGAGGTGGATTACCTACACCAATGGGAGAACCTCTCCTGTCAGCATAGATAGTGTCCACACCGAAGCGCAGCTGCAGACGTTTAAGTACAAAGATACTTAAAAGAATGATGAAACCGCAGAAAAGAGGGATGGTGACTTTTCTGGGTTTGGAGTCTTGCTTTTGGAAGTTATACTTTGTCAGTCTGAGAAGAGGTCTGGAAGACAGGAATTCTTGAATTCTAATCCTGGCATGTAACTACTTTACCTCTGTGCACATACTTGTAAAATGGTGATATCCACTCATATCCGTGTTACGATTACTTTGAAGATGAGAAGTCATATGAGTGTTTTATGATTCTATAAACAAATTTAAGGAAAACATTTGTTTATATTGGAGCTATAGTCTTAAAGTTCTTCCTTGATAAATACAATATACACCTGATGTGAAGATAAACAGCAAGACTTCTGTGTAAATATTAAATATTTGCAAGTTGAAATATTAGTATAGCTTTTTTTTCTTGGGACAGATATTAGGCATTAGGTTAGTGACAGTGAGTCAATTGCTTAGCTGTGTGACCGTATTAAAATAATTTGGCTATTGAAAAATTAGTTCAAATTGCAACTCAACTCTTTTTAATATATAAATTGCCAAATAAGAGTTTGAGTATATTTCTTTAGTACTCAAGAGGTACAGATCAGAAAAGATGGCTCCTGCTTGCAAATAGCCGAATAGTTCCAGACTATAGAATTCCACTCCATATTTGCCTTTTTTGCAATCCACCTGGGATTAAGTCTTGGAGAACTGTAGCTCTAATACTGTAGTTACTGATATCCCCATGTTTTAAACAATCAAACTGATTCACCCAAATTTACTGTGTATTTATGATGATGAATAGTTTATATCCTTTGCAACAACATTAGAGTGGGATTAGATTCATTGTCTCTATATGGCCCCATACAATCTTAATTCTCGAACAGCCTTGTACCAAGGGTCAGTTTTAGGACTGGGGCTAAAGAGATTGGTGTCTACAGCACTACACATCTGGTGGTGCCATGACTTGGGAAGGTGCTTCATTATAGAAAATCATCTGGCCATGAGAGTCCCATGCTCCAGGAACTCATTGTGATGCTCTGTACCTCGGGGGAACACCGAACATCCCCATGTTCACCTTTTATAAAATGATTGTGTGGTATCCAATACAAAGTTTGTCATGTTGGGTGTCTTCGGCAGGCTCATAATGTACTGAACGTGGTTGTTATAGTAATTGTTACAGTAAAGTTATAAGTTATAATTTCATGTATATAGTTATGAGGCTGAAAATGTATCCTCATAGCTAAAGCAAGCCCATGCAAAAACCCTCCAAGAACAGAGGCAGTTCACACCTTTTCAGGGCATGGATGGGACAAACCCAGCTCAGCCTCACAGGAACAATGGACACTGGCTTAGGCAGCAACAAAAGAATCTGTTAAACTCTCTTGAGGGAGTCACCCCCTTTCTTTGGGCAGTTTGGGACTGCGATGAGGTAATGCTCACCTGACTCTGAAGGGATTGGGGGTGGGGCAAAGCTAGGAGGAAAGAAAGGACATGATAAAAGGGAGAGCGATTTTGCTATGCTCCCTCTCTCTTCCACCTACATCTATAGACACCACCACCACCATGTGACTGAACCGCTGATCGCAGGGGAGAGCCTGGCTGAAGAGCCAGCCTGTGGTGAGAAGCATCTAAGTTTGTAAGGACATTGAAAATGTTAAGATCATCTTAGAATGAATTTTGCTTTTATTTCATTTGACCAAATCTGACTTGTTATGCTTTGACTTATAATCACTTAAATCTACCTTTATAGTTAATAAATCTGTTTGTTCTACCTGAAGCAGTGCATTTGGTTTGCAGTGTCAGACTCCCTTTGGGAGAACAAGCCTGGTATATATCAATTTCTTCGTCAATTTAACAAACTTATATAAGCTTGCAGCATCCAGCGGGCATAACTGGACACTGCAAGATGGAGGTTCCCAGGGTCGTGTCTGGGACCGGAGATATTGGCTAGTGTCATTCGCTTGCGAGTAGCTGGGAGCAGCTTAAATGCCAGAGGCTGGGCTTGAACAGCTCAGGAGTGGGGGTTCTCACAGTAGAGCCGGGTAAGGCTGGCTCCCATCGTCAAGGATTTGAGTGGCCTAGCAGATCACTGGTTCAGACAACATCAGAGGGGAATGTCGCACTCCTATCTAATGAATGGACTGAAGGAGGTGCCAAGCTGACCAATAGCCAATCTTTGCCTTATTAATGGCCATGGGAAGAGATTAGATAGAGAAATGTGTGAAACGTAATGAGCAATATGTGGGAAGAAAAGGGGTGATGGAACCCCTCAAAAAGAAGAAAAGAGAGAAGCTCACATTCTTTTGGAAGAACACAAAACAATCCTTCACCTAGGATGCCAGCAAAACATGGTTTGGCCATGCTTGCTGCCATGTGGTAGGCATGGAAGTCAGTGAGGGATAAATCTCCAGTTAACTGAAAATTTCTTTTACATCTTTGAATCTAATTTTTCCCTACAAAATTGTTGGTAGTCAGATTTTTAAGTAAGATCCTGAAATGAAGATTAGCACTGTTGTAAACAGGAACAGTGCAGTTATTTTTTTCATTAATTAGATTCTGTTTTATCTATGTTGATGAGGTAAGGAAGTTCATTTTACAATATCTCTGGCGCATATTTTATTAGCGAAGATAAGTTGTGTGGACAATTTGCTAGATAAATAGGAAAAAATTATTCAGATTTCTAGTTATGTTTGGATGGACGCTGTCTTCAGAGTGGTGATATACAGCGGTGTATTAACACCTAGGCCAACAATCCTAGGCCTAGGGCGGCAAATTTGTAAGAGCAGCTAGAGGCGCCAACTTCCCCCCGCACCGGTGGGTGTTCGTGCCCCCCAAGCTCCGCCCCAACTCCACCCTCTCCCTGCCCCTATTGGTGCCCTTTCCCAAATCCCTGCCCTGGCCCCGCCTCTTCCCCTGAGTGTGCAGCATTCCCCCCTCCCTCCCAGCCGCGTGAAGCTGCTTCACGCACAAGCGCTGGCAGGGAGTAGGGAGAAGCAGGACCCAGCGGTGCTCTCAGGGGAGGGGGCTGAGTCAGAGCAGAGGTGATCTGGGGCGGGGAGCTGCTGGGGAGGAATGGCAATTATTTCAGGGCCTAGGGGCGGCAAAATCATTAATCCGCCATTGGTGATATCTGATTTGACTTGACATTTGTACTTCTGCTCTCCTTATCATTGGTGAGCCCTGGTGAGGAGGCTTCAAAGATTCAAAAATATACTTGGAAAAAGCCTTTTGACAATCTGATGCTTTTTTCTTCATTTTAGACGCTCAACAGATACTAACATAATTTTTTTTGTGTGCCTCTTCTGTTCTCTTGTATATCCTATCGATATTATCTGCTAAAGGGTGACCTGGAATGAGGTTGGATTTCTTATGGTGTATTAAAAATGCCGAGAAGGACTCCAGTCCTGCTGCTGCTTATTGTTGCAAACTGCTTTATTGTGAGAGGTTTATATATTGAACATTTCAGTAAGTACCATATCAAATGATTTTTGGCAGTTTACTTTAGTTGAGGTTGTATTTAAGCCCTTACCCATGTTACTACCCTTAAACGCTTAAAAAAAAATGTGTAAAATAGTTTCTTTTAGTATTGGTGTAAATGTGGATTTAATGTCTCTAGTGATAGTTGTGCAATGCACTACTTACATATCTCATAAAAATTTTAATAGGTCATTTGTTCCAGGTGCTTAACTTGTATTCATAGCTGAAAAGACTTTACTTTCCTCAAAATTAATCTTTCCTTCTAAAGTGTTAGTGTTTGTGGGGTCAATTGTGGTATGTTCAGCTCATTTAAATTTTGTGAATTTTTTTTTTTTATTGGGGAGAGAACAAAAGTAACTATTTGCTATCCTGTGAGAACAAGGTCTCTTTCAGGGGAAAACATTTTGTTCTATAATTGATATCTATCTGTTTTTGGTTGCCAAACTAGGATTATATTTATTTGAACATCTGTTTTAGTCTTTTTATCTCCTGGTTCTATTAAAGGTTTTAGTGAGGTTTGCAAAAGTTTCCGAAGTGGGAAACTTACCAAGTGTTTATGAAACCAGGATTTTTCTAAAAGGTACAATTGGTTTATGATTTTGAATTCTGTATTCTCAACTTTGTGCTGCTGCTTACTGGGAGATCTCTCCAGGCATGTAAACTTGCAAGACATCCCAGTAATATCAGAGATGGTGGAAGGGACCCTTTTTAGAATTTTTTTTAAAGGTTCTTTTTGAGCTACCATATGGACAATGTTGCCTATTCTTGGTATATGTATAACAACAATATGGACACATGACTAGTGGAAATATACAAACTAGTTATGTTTGGTGAGTATCTGCCACGTTAGGTCTCTGATGCTTGAAACAGTTTCTTCACAACAAAAAAGAGAAAAGTATTCTTTGCTGGGGGGAAAAGGGATTATAAGGATATAATTGTTCTAAGTCAGATATTATGAATAAGGCTGTGAGTTTGTCATGGAAGTCCTGGATTCTGTGACTTATGCAGCGGCCGGTGTGCCTGGCTCAGGGCAGCTCAGACAGCCCTTGCACCAAGTGCACTGACCGCTCCTGGGGCAGTCTCTGGCCCCCACACCCTCTCATTCTCCCAGCAGCAGAGTTTGGGTGTGGGAGGGGGCAGGGGGTTGGGCATGGGACTGAGTGAGCCAGGGTCTGGGCAGTGCTTACCTGCGGGGGGCTCCCTTGAAGCAGTAACTCCCCCTCGCTCAGCTGCTAGGTAGAGACATGGCCAGGCAGCTCTCGGCGCTACCCATTGGGAGCTGTGGGGACGGTGTCCTGGGCAGCCACAGTGTGCAGAGCTGCCTGGCCACACCTCCACCTAGCAGCTGAGCAAAGGGGATGTTGCCCTTTCCAGGGAGCCCCCCAGGTAAGCGCTGCCCAAAGCCCGCCTCACCCCGTCCTGTGCTCCAACCTCTTGCCCCCTCCCACATCCAAACTCTGCTGCTGCTGTGGGGTAGAGGTGCGGAGCCATGTAGGGAGCCTGACGGCCCCTCCAGCTCTCCCCAGCACCAGTGAGTGGGGGTCCTGGGCTGCTTGCCGCCGTCTACACAATCCAACACCCCCTCCCCCCAGGATCTGGCTGCATGCAGGGCTCCCGGGCAGCTTCCTCTCCCCCCGCCAAGTTTTAGTCACCCAGGTATTTTTAGTAAAAGTGATGGATGACAGGTCGTGGGCCATGAATTTTTGTTCACTGCCCGTGATCCATCCATGACTTTTAGTAAAAGTTAGGGCTGTCAAGCGATTAAAAAAATTACTTGTGATTAGTCATGTGATTAATCATACTGTTGTTAATAGAATACCATTTATTTAAATATTTTTGGATGTTTTCTACATTTTCAAATATATTGATTTCAATTACAACAGAGAATACAAAGTGTACAGTGCTCACCTTACATTGTTGATTACAAATATTTGCACTGTAGAAAACAAAAGAAATCGTATTTTTCAATTCACCTAATACAAGTACTGTAGTGCAATCTCTTTATCATGAAAGTTGAACTTACAAATGTAGAATTATGTACCAAAAATACTGCATTCAAAAATAAAACCATGTAAAGCTTTAAAGTCTGCAAGTCCACTCTGTCCTATTTCTTGTTCAGCCAATCGCTCAGACAAACAGGTTTGTTTACATTTGCAGAAGATAATGCTGCCTGCTTCTTGTTCAAAATATTACCTGAAAGTGAGAACAGGCATTCTCATGGCACTGTTTTAGGTGGCGTTGCAAGATATTTACATGACAGATGCGCTAAAGATTCACATGTCCCTTCATCTTCAACCACCATTCCAGGGGCATGGATCCATGCTGCTGACTGGTTCTGCTCAATAACGATTCAAAGCAGTGCAGACGGATGCATGTTCATTTTCATTATTTGAGTCGGATGCCACCAGCAGAAGACTGATTTTTTTTTTTTCTTTTTTTGGTAGTTCAGGTTCTGTAGTTTCTGCATCGGAGTGTTGCTCTTTTAAGACGTCTGAAAGCTCGCTCCACACCTCGTTCCTCTCAGATTTTGGAAGACACTTCAGATTCCTAAACCTTGGGTTGAGTGCTGTAGCTGTCTTTAGAAATCTCACATTGGTACCGTCTTTGCATTTTGTGAAATCTGCAGTGAAAGTGTTCTTAAAATGAACATGTGCTCAGTCATCATAGAATATCAGGGTTGGAAGGGACCTCAGGTCGTCATCTAGTCCAACCCCCTGCTCAAAGCAGGACCAATCCCCAACTAAATCATCCCAGCCAGGGCTTTGTAAGCCTGACCTTAAAAAACCTCTAAGGAAGGAGATTCCACCACCTCCCTAGGTAACGCATTCCAGTGCTTCACCACCCTCCTAGTGAAAAAGTTTTTCCTTACATCCAACCTAAACCTCCCCCACTGCAATTTGAGACGATTACTCCTCATTCTGTCATCAGCTACCACTAGATCCATCCTCTTTGGAGCCCCCTTTCAGGTAGTTGAAAACAGCTATCAAATCCCCCCTCATTCTTCTCTTCCACAGACTAACCAATCCCAGTTCCCTTAGCCTCTCCTCATAAGTCATGTGTGCCTGTCCCCTAATCATTTTTGTTGCCCTCTGCTGAATGCTTTCCAATTTTTCCACATCCTCCTTGTGTGGGGCTCAAAACTGGACACAGTATTCCAGATGAGGCCTCACCAATGTCGAATAGAGGGGAACGATCACGTCCCTCGATCTGCTGGCAATGCCCCTACTTATACAGTCCAAAATGCTGTTAGCCTTCTTGGCAACAAGGGCACACTGTTGACTCATATCCAGCTTCTCGTCCACTGTAACTCCTGGGTCCTTTTCCTGCAGAACTGCTGCGTAGCCATTCGGTCCCTAGTCTGTAGCAGTGCATGGGATTCTTCCGTCCTAAGTGCAGGACTCTGCACTTGTTCTTGTTGAACCTCATCAGATTTCTTTTGGCCCAATCCTCTAATTTGTCTAGGGCCCTCTGTATCCTATCCCTACCCTCCAGCGTATCTACCTCTCCTCCCAGTTTAGTGTCATCCGCAAACTTGCTGAGGGTGCAGTCCATGCCATCGTCCAGATCATTAATGAAGATATTGAATAAAACTGGCCCCAGGACCGACCCTTGGGCACTCCGCTTGATACCGGCTGCCAACTAGACATGGAGCCATTGGTCACTACCTGTTGAGCCTGATGATCTAGCTAGCTTTCTATCCACTTTACAATCCATTCATCCAGCCCATACTTCTTTAACTTCTTGGCAAGAAGACTGTGAGAGACCATATCAAAAGCTTTGCTAAAGTCAAGGAATAACATGTTTACTGCTTTCCCCTCATCCAGAGAGGCAGTTATCTCATCATAGAAGGCAATTAGATTAGTCAGGCATGACTTGCCCTTGGTGAATCCATGCTGACTGTTCCTGATCACTTTCCTGTCGTCTGAGGGCTTCATAATTGAATCCTTGAGGACCTGCTCCATGATTTTTCCAGGGATTGAGGTGAGGCTGACTGGCCTATAATTCCCCGGATCCTCCTCCTTCCTTTTTTTTTTTTTTTTTTTTTTTTTTTAAAAGATGGGCACTACATTAGCTTTTTTCCTGTCGTCCAGGACCTCCCCTGATTGCCATGAGTTTTCAGAGATAACGGCCAATGGCTCTGCAATCACATCTGCCAACTCTTTTAGCACTCTCGGATGCAGCGCATCCGGCCCCATGGACTTGTGCTTGTCCAGCTTTTCTAGATAGTCCCAAACCACTTCTTTCTCCACAGAGGGCTAGTCACCTCCTCCCCATGCTGTGTTGCCCAGTGCAGTTGTCTGGGAGCTGACCTTGTTCGTGAAGGCAGAGGCAAAAAAAGCATTGAGTACATTGGCTTTTTCCACATCCTCTGTAACTAGGTTGCCTCCCTCATTCAATAAGGGACCCACACTTTCCTTGACTTTCTTCTTGTTGCTAACATACCTGAAGAAACCCTTCTTGTTACTCTTAACATCTCTTGCTAGCTGCAACTCCAAGTGTGATTTTGGCCTTCCTGATTTTACTCCTGCATGGCTGAGCAATATTTTTATTCTCCTCCTTGGTCACTTGTCCAATCTTCCACTTCTTATAAGCTTCTTTTTTGTGTTCAAGATCAGCAAGGATTTCACTGTTAAGCCAAGCTGGTCGCCTGCCATATTTACTATTCTTTCTACACATCGGGATGGTTTGTCCCTGTAACCTCAATCAGGATTCTTTAAAATACAGCCAACTCTCCTGGACTCCTTTCCCCCTCATGTTATTCTCCCAGGGGATCCTGCCCATCAGCTCCCTGAGGGAGTCAGTCAGCTTTTCTGAAGTCTAGGGTCTGTATTCTGCTGCTCCCCTTTCTTCCTTGTGTCAGGATCCTGAACTCTACCATCTCATGGTCACTGCCTCCCAGGTTCCCATCATCTAAGTTCCCTCTAAGCTGCATATCCGTGCAGCAGCCTCTTAAGTGCCCCGCTGGTGTCCGAACCCCTTGGCCCCACCTCCACCACATGAATTTTGTTATGTGCACCAATATGAAGGTGATGTTCATATTGGTGCACATAACAAAATTCATGTGGTGGAGGTGGGGCCAAGGGGTTCGGACACCAGCGGGGCGCTTAAGAGGCTGCTGCACGTGCACATGCATGCGAAAAATTAGCGGGAACACTGGATAATCTGAGACTGCTATAACATGAAATATTTAGCAGAATGTGAGTAAAACAGTGCAGGGAACAAACGATTCTCCTCATAAGGAGTTCAGCCACAAATTTAATTGAACGCATTTTTTTTAATTAGTCATTAGCATGGACTCATGTCCTCTGGAATGGTGGCTGAAGCATGAAGTGGCATGCAAATGTTTAGCACAGCTGGCACATAAATATCTTGTAATGCCTGCTACAAAAGTGCCATGCAAATGCCTGTTCTTTCTTTCTGGTAACATTGTAAACAAGAAGCGGGCAGCATTAACTCCTGCAAATGTAAACAAGCTTGTTTGTTTCACGACAAAGATTGCACTACAGTACTTGTATGAGGTGAACTGAAAAATGCTATTTCTTTTATCATTTTTACAGTGCAAATATTTGCAATAAAAATAATATACACTTTGCAGTTACAATGCGGAATACAATGTATATGAAAGTAGAAAAACATCAAAAATATTTAATAAATTTCAGTTACTATTCTATTGTTAAACAGTGCGATTAAATCTGCGATTAATCACATTTTTTATGAGTTAATTGCATGAGTTAACTGCAATTAATTGACAGCCCTACTAAAAATACCTGTGACTAAAACATACTGTTAGTTATGAATAGTGTCTGTTGTGGAAAGAAAGTATGGCAGATCATTCCATCTAGGTCTGCATCTTGAAAAGAGATTAGTCTTTCTTCAGAGTGTGCTGGGGTCCGGTATGATGAATCTTTGCTTGGAGGTATGAGATTTGTTCTTCCTTTAATGGCGATAGCAGAGTTAAAATAACACAGGTTTGTACCTATGACAGAACTTCTCAGATAACTAGGATTTTCTTCTGCTTGATCTGATGCTCCAGCCTTCGTACATCTTAAGACAGATATATTATTACAGTTTGCTTACTTGTATTTAATAAGCTTTTATGTATGTTATGTGCCTTTAAGTGAGATGGCACTTGTGTCTTGCAGTGATCCACTGCAATAGACATAAGTCATAACTCATAGGGAATGGAGGCAGAGCTCACTTTTTGGGGAAAGAAAATAAAGTCCCTCTTACTGATAGATTTTTCAGAACAGACCACAGCCTCTCTGATGTTTCTGCCTCTACATAGAAAAGTAAATATTTCCTCTTCCAGCTCCCACTTGCTGTATATTCTATCCTTTGTAAAGATTCACCTAATCTAAATAGAGAGAAGTTTTTAACTAGTCAAAGTGCTGCAATGTATCAGCATTTGTAAGAGCACTATTTCACATTTCTCTTCTCAAAATATCTTTGTCAAGTCTTTTATTTAGTTGTGTTTTCCTGTAAAGTTCTACTTTCATGAGCAGACTGAGGTCCTAATGGTACCACAGATGTTTGTATAAAGTCAGATCTTTGTGGTGTTTTAAACAAAAACAAAAATCTTTTTTAGCCTGTACCATGTATTTCAGTAAGTATAGTTAGTGTTGAAAGAACTAATTTCCAGGGACTGTACTGGAATTTTCTTTCCCCTATTAAAGTTCAGTTCTAACTTGCTTGGTGTAAAGAGGCACATGGAAGCTTAGCAGTGCTGTGACATCCTTGAAAGCATATTCTTTAAATTTGAAATTTCATGCTGCGGTCAGGGAAAATTTTTAAAAATAAAAATAAAAAACCTGTATCCTTTTATTACTTATTTTTTATTTTCACAGAGTATTGCACCCTAGTCTGACAGAATTTGATCACTATAGAGGAGTGCCTAGTCACAAGGTAATATGGGTCTTAGCATCTGACCCTACTCAATCTTTCTTGGAGGAAAAGTGAGCAGAGGAAAAAATTTAAAACAAACAAAAAAAAACCCTCATGAGTAGAACAAATAAATGGAATACTGTGGAGTACAAATCAGTACTTGAATTTTAAAACACAATGACACTCTTCTCCTCCTCCTCCTCCCACACTTCTAGCAATATTTTGTATTGAACCAGATTCTACAGAAACTTAAAACTATCTGTTAGTTATCTTGTTGTGGCAGTATTTAGGTATTTCAGTTTGTGGGTAATACAATTTTTTTTTTTTAATTGGAACACAAGATTAGTGTGCATATAGTAGTCACCATTCAAAGCCAATCATTTCCTGCACAGTGGTACCAGATAAATAATTGTTTCTTCCTTGGTTAGTCAGATAACTCTCTTTGGACTTTGTTGATAAACTGTAAGAACCAAAGACTAATTCGGGGGTGCTGATTAGGGTTTTAGGTTGGCCAGCCGATATCCACCCAGGGCTGCAAAGATTGTAGACTTGCATTGTTTATTGAAAGATAGATATGTGGCTCTCTGTCAGCTTTATAGAAGTTACTAAACAAAATAAAATCACAAAAGCATGTCACCAAAACTAAGCTATCGTTAGTTGTATTGCTTTATCTTTATCTTTGCTTTATCTATTTATTATTGCTTTATCTTTGCTTTATCTATTATTGCTTTATCTTTATCGTTAGTTGTATTGCTTTATCTTTTATCTTTATCTATCAAATCAACAAGTGTCAATATTTGATTGGAATTTAAATTATTTGATTAATACAACAAATAAATCAGCCCTTGTGAGAACGGATCTAAGGAGGTGGCTGTCAAATTGGTCGTTCTTAGATTTCAATTCCAATAACGTGGTTAACCCCCCTGCAACACAGATATGACAAGCAGGCCGTAAAATAGCTCTGGTGTTTGACAACTCTTATTCAGCAGTTTACAGCTGACAGCTTCAGGTTTCTCTTGCACACAGAATATAGAACACACTCTGAGTATCCTTTTGAGACTTTGTTTAGTGCAGTTTAAACCTGAAGAACTTATTTTCTGGATTCAGAGTAGCAGCCGTGTTAGTCTGTATTCACAAAAAGAAAAGGAGTACTTGTGGCACCTTAGAGACTTCACTTCATCGCATGTGCTCACGGAAGCTTATGCTCAAATAAATCTGTTAATCTCTAAGGTGCCACAAGTACTCCTTTTCTTTCTGGAGTCTTCCTAGTGTGAACTTTCTAGGTGCTCATACACACATCCTTTCACCCAACCACTCTTCCACATCTTGCTGTTAAAGAATGAAAGGCTGGGATGTCTCCAAAAGACATCAAATACAAAAGGAAAGAAATAAGATACTTAAGGTAACAAGGGATTCGTGAACTCTCCAGGTCTCATGGTTTTCTGTACTCCTTATGGAATAGGAGCTGGAACTGCAGTTAAGGAACTAGAGGGTGATGTTGCTGTACAGAACTTATTAGTGGGTTTTTTCAGCTGTAGCGAGAGGCTGGTCAAAGACTGGCATAGCCTGTTTGTTTGTCATGGCTTCCTCTCTTCAAGGATTCTGCACGATTAGGTTATTTGATTTAGGTCATCCTTAGCTAGCTTCGACTTTGGAAAAGTCTGTCTTAAACAATTAAAGTATTTGGCGTTACTGTATTGAACTGATCTTCTATATGCTTAAAAAAGAGGTGAAAGTACTTTGCGCACACACACACTTGGCATGTTCACATAACTCTTGCTGCTAGATTCTTTTCAATTAATCATTTTGATATCCATGTTGGTATATGAGCTCTGGGAGTAACTTTCTTCTTATCACTTTGTCTTCTTTTGAAAATAGTTGACAGGATCCTTATGTGGTCCATTATCCTTAATGGAAGCCCAGTGATTACTGAATTAGAAACCTTGTCCTTTCTTGACGCTAAATGTATTTGGTGTGGCAGGAGTGGGAAGTGGTCATGAACAGAGAAAAATGGTCTCAATTCTCCCTTGCATCTAAGCTCTCCTTTTTGTAGATGGAGGTGGGGGATGGAGGTGGGGATTCAGCACCAGGGTTGGCATTAGTTTATAACTGATCCACTTTACCCCTGGCCATTTCCAGCCTGCCCTCACCATGTCTGCTCCCTTCCATGTCATTACCCCTAGGCTAGAATGGAGGTAGGGCAGCTGGCATAGGTGGGGCAGCTGCTGTCTCCACCAATCCCTCTGTAGGGAGGGGGAAATCTTTACTAGCTACTTCCTGCTGGAATCTAGCCACTGTGCACCATTGCACAATGCAAAGTGAACTGATTGTACTGAAAAATCTAGGATAGTTCTGGAGCCCCATGGAACTGGTTGTACAACATGATTCCCCAGTATAGTACAATGGTATAGGTCTGTAGCTAACAAGGTATCGTACAGTAGTATATGCAGAGCTCGCAGATGCGAGATGGAGTTGACCCTTTTATTACATACCCTGAACAATTATGCTGTTGGAAACGTGTCCTATCACTTTCATACTTTCACTTTGATAAATATTATAGATTTTTAAAAAGGAGGACTTGTGGCACCTTAGAGACTAACAAAATTATTTGAGCATAAGCTTTCGTGAGCTACAGCTCACTTCATCGGATGCATTCAATGGAAAATACAGTGGGGAGATTTATATACACACAGAACATGAAACAATGGGTGTTACCATACACACTGTAACAAGAGTGATCAGGTAAGGTGAGCTATTACCAGCAGGAGAGCAGGGGGAGGGGGAAACCTTTTGTAGTGATAATCAAGGTGGGCCATTTCCAACAATTGACAAGAACATCTGAGAAACAGCCAGGGGAGGGTGGGGGGGATAAACATGGGGAAATAGTTTTACTTTGTGTAATGACCCATCCACTCGCAGTCTTTATTCAAGCCTAAGTTAATTGTACCCAGTTTGCAAATTAATTCCAATTCAGCAGTCTCTCATTGGATTCTGTTTTGAAGTTGAAGAATTGCCACTTTTAGGTCTGTAATCGAGTGACCAAAGAGATTCAGAAGCAGTCGGAGAACACTTCAATGTGTTAATTCTTCACCTTACCTGGTCACTCTCGTTACAGTGTGTATGGTAACACCCATTGTTTCATGTTCTCTGTGCATTCCATTGAATGCATCCGATGAAGTGAGCTATAGCTCACGAAAGCTTATGCTCAAATAAGGTGCCACAAGTCCTCCTTTTCTTTTTGCGGATACAGACAAACACGGCTGCTACTCTGAAACCTGTCTTCATAGATTTACTTTTTTCTTGCATTTTTGTGTTTAAGGGGTGGGAAAAAAGCCAGAAATATCAACCTACAACTATCAGTTTTATTTCAACTATCAAGAAAAACAAAAAGGATCAGTATGATATCACATAGTAGTAACCTTTTCTTAATTAAATCCTATATACTATTGGCTGTGAAATCAATGATATTGAGAAAGCAGTGTGTAATTAGACCCTTTTTTGAAGAGTTCCTTTAAAATTGACTGTGAATCAGATTCTCGTTTTCAGAGAAGGGGAGTAGTTGTAAATGGAAAACACTTAATTAAATTTTGTTTACTTGCAGGAGGCTTGAAAGTGTGTAGTCAAAGGTGAATGAATAGTTTGTTCTTTATCCACTTAAATGCTTTGTGTGCTGTTTCTTAGTTTTAATCTTTATCCTTTTGCTACTTGAAATGGGAAACACATTCTTCAAACACTTTATTTTGCACTTGTGTAGCTCAACCAACTTCTGTTTTTAAAATCTCAAATTTGTCATATACATAGTGCAGAGTGAAGAGTAGTGTCTTGGCATTGTTTGAAAGAAATTTTGGCTTAGCATAAACGACTGAATTATTTCCATGTTTGCTTACATTACTTTCATTGACTATTTAAGCACTTTCTGAAGTGCATTTTAATGCACATGCTTTATACCACAGCATTTCCCTCTCTTTGGCCCAAAGAGAGGGTGGAGAAGCAATGGGGAGGAAAGATGGATTTTAGTTGGAATACTCTGTGTGGACACATGCAGAGAGAAGGACAGAGCAACTCAGCTAGAATGGGTCAGAAACATCCAGAGATGGGGTGTGGAAGTTACTAGACATGCTCAATAGCGACTTCTGAAGCTGTATAGGAAGTTTTCATTGTAGGCCATCTGTCTTGGCAGCTTACATGCAGTCATCCTCCGAGAACTGAGCAAGTCAGCACAAGGAGGAGGAAGGCTATAAATGTAGGATTTTTTAAAAAATAAATAGAAATTTACGACTGAAATGCTACCAATCTTCTCAAGCTCTGAGGAGTGGAGGTGACGCATGCTACATATTATGGCTATGCTACAAAAACTACAAAATCATCTCCAAGAGAAGATCACAGGGCATGTGTTGATGCATGTTCTAAAGGACAGAAGTGTAGATGTTTGGTTGGAATCTTATATTTGTACATATATGACAGCAACAAGGTGGGGAAGTCTGTATGAGAAACACCAGTAGACTTACTGTCCAATAGCTTTTGTTTGCGAGTTGTTATTCATAGTATTCCAAATACTATTTACAGTGTTTTATATTTGTTTTCTTTGCATTAAATCTTTGTTTTACTAAGAATGTATGTACCCTGTCTGAAGATGACTGGGAACTGTTAACACCGATTTACCAGGGTTTTGCCTACAATGGCCATGAAAATTAAGTCTGTAATGCTTTCTGAAAAGACAGAACTTTGGTCAGTTCTTCAGCAAAGAGTTATACATAATATTGCCTTAGTATCCTAGACATTCATCCTCCAAAAAAGAGGCTGGCCTTTCAGACTGGCAGTCTGTGGCTACATTCCACCCTTTGAGGGCTCTCTAAATGTTCAGGCTCTCAGCTTTTCTTAAAATAAGACTCTACTTTTACAGAAGTAATATTAGAAATCTAAACTGATTGCATGTGATTTCCATATTGACTTTCCAAAAATCAAAGGCTATTGACAGTTCCTTCCCCTCTATCGTTACCAGAGGTTGACCGATAAGTCCTGTGAAGGCCATGGCCATGTGTCACTTGAGGGGGTGCCACTATACCATTGTGTGACTCTTATAGGTCTCTGTAATCACCTCAGCATCAGAGGTCTCAGTGGAAATAGTCATTTAATTCAAATCTGTTGAGGAGGTAGAATCAGTGATTGGGTTCTGGTCTACACTAAAAATTAGATTAAACCAGCTACTTTGCTCAGGGGCATATGCGTCAACTCCATGGGTGCTCTGGGGCTGGAGCACCCACGGGGGAAAAAAATAGTGGGTGTTCAGCACCCACTGTCAGCTGCACACATCAGGTCTTCCCCCTCTCTCCCAGTGCCTTCCGCCCGCCCGGATGAGCTGTTCAGTGGTGTGCAGGAGGTGCTAGGGAGGAGAAGGATGAGTGGGAGGCAGGAAGAGGTGGGGGAGGGGGCGGGGAAGTGGTGGAGCAGGAGTGGGAAGGGGCAGGTGGTAATAGGGGCTTGGGAGAAGGAGTGGGGGCTGAGCCTGGGGTGGGGGGGGCAGGAAGGGGGGGGGGTTGGGGAAAGGGGTAGAGTGAGGGTGGGGCCTGGGGAGAATCGAGGGTCGAGCATCTCTGGGATCTGAGTAAATCAGTGTTTATGCTTAGGTGTGAAAAATCCACACCTTTGAGCGACATAGTAAACTGACCAAGGCTGTGGCTGCTGGGGAGTGATGGCCCTCCTTCCTAGCCCCAGCTTGGGGGCTGCCTCAGCGGGGGACAGAAGGCACATCCATAACATTTGACAGGTAAGACTATTGATATTAAAATATGAGTAGTGTGCTTTTATTTGTAGAACGAAAGAAGTTTAAGGTTTTTTTTTATATAGCGCTTTTATCCAAAGTGCTTTACAATAGTTAGCTAGTGGTACAGACAACATTTGGAAAGATCATTAAGTGGTCCGCTGAGACCCTCAGCAATTTTCAAGTAATCTGCGGAAAAAAAAGTTTGAGAACCACTGCTCTAGTTCACTATTCAATTTACTCTACATGCTTTCATGGTCTTACTGGAGAAACATTATACACTAATGCACATTTTCTTCCATCATTATGCAAGTGCAGTAGAAACCTCAGAGGTCAGTTTGCAGCAACCATTAGAAAATAAGGGCAGCATTTTGCTCTCTTATATAAAAACCGAGCTGACACACAATTCTGATTACAAAATAGCTTTTGAAAAGCATGGTAGTGAACAATTTTTGTAGTGTTTTTCTGCAAAAATATGAAGTTTTACGTCTCAAAAGACACTCTCTTCAAATGTTCTCTTTCAACATTACAAGTGTCTTTGACATGTTTGAAAATCTGTCTGAAAAATGAGAATGAATATTGGAACTTCAGATATTTTTTTCTCCAGTTAGGTTTGGTCTGATTATTTGTAATGGTATCCGATGTTCATGAGTTCCCATCATTCTAATATTTGAAGTCTTCTTTAGGAACAACTGTATAATGGACTGATCTGTTTTTGCCAAACCTAGCGCGATTGATCCTAGCTGCTGGAATCTTATTTATCAACAGAATAGGCGGTAGCAATATGGCCATGCATGCTTCTCTGCCAACATGCTACAAAGTTCAGGAGGAACTTTTTTTTGCTAGGGATGTTCTTAATAAAAACATTGTTTTGGTGTTTTATGGCTTGTCTGCTCTTGAAATGCTAACGTTGCACCCCTGCTCCACTGCTTTAGCACTTAAGTGTAGACACCATCTACGTGGATGGGAAGGATTCTCCCATTGGTGTAGATCAGGGGTCTCAAACCCACGGCCTGTGGGGTTCTTTTTGTGCGGCCTGCCAAGCTCCCCACGGCCTCCCTCCCCCATGCCCCTCTGCCTACCCTGTGGTGCTGCGAACCCCGCACCGCTCCCTGAAGCGGCTGGAACCATGCCCCTGTGGCCACGGAGGGGCAGAGGGCTCTGTGCATTCTCTCTCTTCTAGGCACCGCTCCCTGCAGCTCCCATTGCCCAGGAACGGGGAACTGCGGACAATAGGAGCTTCGGGGGAGGTACCTGGAGGAGCGGCAAGAGCAACACATGGAGCTGTGTGTGTCCCCCGCTCCCCCCTCCGCTTCCTCCACTCCCAGGGACGTGGTTCTGGCTGCTTCCTGGAGCGGAGCAGAGTGGCGCGGGGCCAGGGCAGGCAGGCAGCGAGCCTGCCCTGGCCCCGGTGCATGCTGCTGCCACCCCGGAGCTGCTCTAGGTAAGTGGCGCCAGGCTGGAGCCCACACCCTGAACCCCTCCTGCACCCCAACTCTCTGCCCTAAGCCCCCTGCCATACCCTGCACATCTCCTGCACCTCAACTCCCTGCCCTGAGGCCCCTGCCACACCCGGCACCCCTCCTGCTCCCCCTGGAGGCAGGGAGGGGGCGAGGTTGGAATGGGGCAGGGAAAGGGTGGGAAGAGGGGGGGCAGGGGCGGAGCCCCATAGAAGGGGTGGAGTAGGGGAGGGGCCGGGGGCAGCAGGGGTGGGGTGTCAGTGATGTGGCCCTCGGGCCAATGCACTAGTCCTCATGTGGCCCTCGTGGTCACTTGAGTTTGAGACCCCTGGTGTAGATAATCTCTCTAAGAGGTGGTAGCTAGGGTTGACAGAAGCATTCTTTCATAGACCTAGTGCTGTCTATATGGCAACTTGGCTGTCTATATGGCTTACCTACATTGCTCATAGGTGTGGATTTTTCATACCCCTCAGTGACCTAGTTAAGCTACCTAATTTTTAGTGTAGACCAGGCCTAAGGGTTTTTAAAATATTTATTCTGATTTTGCATTGGCTAATTACTAAACAAAGTGTTAAAAACAGCTTAACTGTTCATTTCAACTTATTTCAACTTATTTTGTTTTACTTTATGTACAGTACTTTCTATTTTATAGTTTTGTCTAAATAGTATGTATATTTAGTATATTGTAGCAAAAAAACCCTAATGAGTTTTTAATAAATGTTAGCAGGAAAAATCTATAAACTGATGCATACAATCTGTTTCTTTAAACCAGAATGCTAATATAAAAGAGATCGGAACAGGTAAACAATAAATAGTCCAAAATGACTAATGGAACAGTAGGAAGCACAGTTGTAGATCACTTTCTTTTTGAAGCTGGAGAGCCTTCATTCTTCATCCAACTCTGGAGCTCACAGTTAGATTCCAAAACTATTTTTACAGATGTAATCATGTTTAGTTAAGGGAAAATTTTGTTTCTTCATTCTGTGTACATAGACTATGTAAAATGGATATTTCTGAAGCAGTTCTTAATATCACAAACTTATTTTGCTGTTACTTGTTCTGATTGGGTGGCTGCCTTTTTGGGCTTGAGGCATCCATAAAGGTGTGTGTTTGTCATATTCAGTTTTACCTTTCAGTGCTAGATTGCTAGACTTCGTTTGACGTCTAGTCTTGTATGTAATTGAAACCTCCCGCAGCTGGATATTGACATATCTAATTTACTACTTCATTGGTCCTTCATTTTCAGTCTTCTAATATCTCTCAATAGTTGCTGCTCTTGGTGTTCACTCAAGGCTTACAATATTGGAGTTGCATCTGACAAAGCTTTGGTTTTTAAATGGCTTATAAATGAAGCTAAGGGTTCCTGCTGCTGTTAAGAAATATTACTAGGCTCTCTCTGCTCGTGCATGTGTTTAAAACTGTAATGCATAAATTCATAATCTTTCACTTAGATTATAGTAAATCTTTTTTCTAAAAATGTCATATGAGGTGGAGTCCTATTATTGGATCTCCAAGTTTTTTGACCCTTTGAGCTGCAGGCAGACTAAACTCCTGTAGTGCCCTTCAGAATGTTAATTTCTGGTTAATTTCAGCTGGATATGAGTCAGCAGTGTGTCCTTGTTGCCAAGAAGGCCAATGGCATTTTGGGATGTATAAGTAGGGGCATAGCGAGCAGATCAAGGGACGTGATCGTCCCCCTCTATTCGACATTGGTGAGGCCTCATCTGGAGTACTGTGTCCAGTTTTGGGCCCCACACTACAAGAAGGATGTGGATAAATTGGAAAGAGTCCAGCGAAGGGCAACAAAAATGATTAGGGGTCTGGAACACATGAGTTATGAGGAGAGGCTGAGGGAACTGGGATTGTTTAGTCTGCAGAAGAGAAGAATGAGGGGGGATTTGATAGCTGCTTTCAACTACCTGAGAGGTGGTTCCAGAGAGGATGGTTCTAGACTATTCTCAGTGGTAGAAGAGGACAGGAGAAGAAGTAATGGTCTCAAGTTGCAGTGGGGGAGGTTTAGGTTGGATATTAGGAAAAACTTTTTCACTAGGAGGGTGGTGAAACACTGGAATGCGTTGCCTAGGGAGGTGGTGGAATCTCCTTCCTTAGAAGTTTTTAAGGTCAGGCTTGACAAAGCCCTGGCTGGGATGATTTAATTGGGGATTGGTCCTGCTTTTGAGCAGGGGGTTGGACTAGATGACCTCCTGAGGTCCCTTCCAACCCTGATATTCTATGATTCTGTGATTCTTACCATGGTCAGCTAAGGATCTCCATGTTGTGGCATTCTCTGCCTGTCTCAAAACCAAAAAACCCTAACTCACCCTTCCAGCTATTAACCTTTTTCTGTTCTTTTTTTCATCTATCTTTCTATCTTTCAGTTCTCTTTGACCCTATCCAGTCAGTCTTCTACCTGTATGCCTTCACTGAAACTGTTCTTGACAGTCTGTCCCTGCCCAAATCTGTCTGTATTCTGATCTCACTACTGCTTCTGGTACTGATCACATCCTCAGTGAGGTCTTGTTTTCTATGGCTTTTGTTAGTTTTTCAGGTTTTCTTATCTTTCTGCTTGCTTCTTCAGCGTCTTGCAGTGGATTCTCTCCCAGTCTCTGTGGGTGTCTCTCGGGTCCTTTCCCTTTGTCCCGGGTCCTTTCCTCTTTTTTCTCTGTAGATCATCTCTCAGGGTGATCTCTCACATCAGTTACCATCTTTTCTCTAGGACTCTTACAGCCTCTCTTGGATGTCTCCCCATGAGCTTACATTGAAAATGACTGAGCTCTTTAGTTTCTTCCTAAATGAGTCCCACTCCTCTACCTGTTCCCTCAGTGAAAATAGCACAGATGACAACACTATCCTTCACTCAGACCTTGACATGGGAGTCAAATTTGACTTCTCCCTGTCCCTTAACTCATGTGTTCAAATTCGGCTGCTGCTTCTGTGATGCTTCTGAAATCAGACCTTGCAACTACACTAAATTCACATTAGGCCCTCATAATTCCTCATCTTGAGTACTATAACTTTGCTGATGTCCAGATCACCCTCTTCCAATCCATATAAATTGCAGGTGCTAAGAAGAACATGAACTTGATACAGCAGTTACATTTATTAATTTAAACTTCAGGAGTGCAATATGGAAGACGCTGAGTTTGCTATCTCTAGTCCTCTTTGGGAGGGAAGAATAAAAATTCAATTTTTTCCCTAGCAGGCTCTTGTGCATATATTTTGATTACTCTCTTTTCCTTTAAATGATTCTCAATTCTTGAGATTTGTAATTGTGGCTCTTTACTGTTTCTATGCAAGGTGCTATTTATTAGTCACTGTTCAAGGTTTTGAAGACCCATCAAAATCTCTTGGCTAACAGCCAATGCTGGGGGAGGACTTTTGGTAATATGGGGAGTGAGACCACCCTACAGTGAATGGGGGAAAAGGCTGGGAGACCATAAACACTGGAAAGGAGTGGGGAACAAGAGTCTGAAGAGTGGGGGCAAGGGCTGACTGAAGTTGAGTCAGGGGAGTGACCCAAGCAGATGCTGGTGGAGCTTAAGGAATTAGATCGAGTCCTGTTTGAAAGTCAATGGGACTTGAGTGCCTACAGTCATTTTCCCAAAAGAACTTTCAGTCTAAATAGACAGTACAGCCACTCAGGACTGGGATGCAATAAAATGAAAACATGATTGGTGAACTTTAGCTCAAATCATTTTTGTAGTGTTTTTCTTTTCAAGATTTTTGTTTTATTGCTATGAATGTGTCATGAGCTTGTCGGCAGTTCAGCAGTTTGTTTGCTTTTCCTGAAACATTTAAATTGACCACATTGTATACCCTGCATGCTTGATTAATTTTATAACAACCTAAAGAGTACAGTATTAAGCTAAACGTTTTAATGATAAAACAGCAACACACTCCACTAATGCAACCTCACTGAGTTAATGTTTGTACTACTTTTTAGATTGCCTGACATCCTATGATTTCAAATTTCCAACTTTATTTCTGTGGTATGGCATTTTGCATTTAATTTCTTAGTTTTTTTTAAAGAAAAATAATAAACAAGGTAAGGTATCACTGGAATATTCCAAGATACTCAAATTCCACCTTTGTTTCATGCTCTTGCTGATCATGCACATAGTTATAAATGTGTTTAAAGTTGCAACACAATGGTTAAAACTTACTGGATCACTGGATGTTTTAAAATCAAGTAACAGTTTTTTCCTTTGGTTGCAGTTCAAACACACTCCTCATTGTGCAGAGTAATGAGAAACAAATAGATGTACCTGTAATGGACAAACTTCAGTGAAGTGTCTTCAAGAGACATCCTGATCAAACATCCACCAACAATTATATGGAAGAGGATTATACATGTAGGAATTAGTTACATTATATACTGGCCAAACAGAGCACAAATGTGCAAACTGTGAGGATTATACTCTTCCTCACAGCAAGTAGAATTTCACAAGGCTGAATCATTTGAAACACAACTTCCAAATTTATATTCTTTTCATACTATTAAAGATCTTCCCTTCTACCAGACAATATCTAAACCCTACATTCACTCTCCATGCACAGTGTAATGCATCATGTTGAAATAGCATCATATACTTAACAAAAACATTCAGAACTTCTCCAACCCTCCAGAAGTACAGAGGTTGCTATATGAAAAATCATCATTGACCTAGTTTTACCACACTAGTATTTTGTATGGTAAAAGTGTACAAATGTTGACATTTTCAGATGTGGCCATTGTATATACAGAGCCTAAAGGTTTGGCATTAGGATGTATTTCCCCCAAGGAAAAGTTCCGGTATTTATCAGAAACTATAAAGGCCCCTTCTGCACCTGTGAACCTTCTGCACACGCGTCCCTTTCTTAGACATGCTGTGGCTAGTTCAAAGAGCTAAGGTGAAAGCTTCTGGGAAAATACATACACAGTTCTTTTGAATTGTGAAATCCCAATCTTAGTTTTTTGCTGCATGTCTCCAGGACAGTTTTTGGGTGCTCAAATTTTCAAACTAGGTCATATATTACTCTTCTATAGAGCCACTTATATGCTATGTTTCAAAGTTGAGCTGTTACTGAGTTATTGATGTGGGGGTGGGGGGAAGTGGCAATTTAGTTATATAATGCAAAACAACCATTTTAAGCACATTTTAAAAGACTGTAGTGAATTTCTTCAAATCACCTCTGGGAAGAGATCAAGCATGGAAAATTTCAGTCTCAAAGGAGAATTTCTTTAGGTTGATAGAAGTAATACAGGAGTGAGAAGGGCTATAATTGGGGCTTGACAAATCCACTCGCCAACAGTGAATAGAGAACTTCCCTTTTCAAGTGGAGTGGCTTACCTAGCGAAGTCTGTGACGTCATCTAAACTCTTCTTTAAAAAAAAAAAATCTAGCCTGTATGAATACAACTAAAGCATTTAAAATATAATAAAAAAGGTAGTAGTATAAATGAGAATTTATTCAATACGACCAACTTATTCATTGGGAATTGCTGTACCAACATTGTCCTGCCCTGAAGAGTTCTAGACAAAATGAAGAGTCATAGGGATTTGTGCTTGCGTGCCTTTGCGGGCAAATCATCAGCTGCTGTAAATTTTGTGTAGCTCAGTTGATTTGAATGGCACTATGCCAACTTACCCTGTATGAGGATCTGACCTGCTGTATGCACAATTTGATGGTTTCAAGTCTAACTTGATTTATATCCTGTATCAAAACAAAAACAAATAAGTAAAATAAAATAGCTGTTGGTGGCTTCCATTGTCTGTGTACCCATCCTGCATCAGGTGCTGTGCACCATGGGACCATTCCCAAGCTGAATGCTGAGACCTGCTTTTTAAGTGGAATTGCGTGATGGGAGCACATTTTACTAGCACCCCTGGATCTGCACTGGCTTCTAACAAGCTTGTGGGTGTAATTCAAGGTTTTAATGTCTAAAGCCCTAAATGATTTTGGGATCTGGTTACTTGAGAGAATGTTTTTCTCCCCATGACATATTGCAGTAGTTGTGATCAGCAGAGTCACTTAAGCAGGAGCTCCTTTGGTATAAATGAGATGGAACTGCAGGCAGGCTGTTCCTTGTGAGGGCTCCTCCAGTTTTCTGTTCTGGAACCCTTCTCTTCTTCCCATTTCTGCCAGAACCCTGATTTGCTGACCTACTGGGACACTGCAAACCCATGTTGTCTTTTTCTTTACCCAGACTTTTCTGGCAGGACTGGGCTGAGAGCTGGGTCACTGTATTCATGGGCAGTCCTTTTATATTATTGTATATGTTAACCTGTTGGATAGATTCCTAGAATATAGCATGGGTACCTATATCTAACTTTTATGAACTTGAATATTTTTTCCTGTAAGTAATTCCTGGGTATTGATGGATCTGATGATGGACAGTATAGTTAGTGGCTTTACAAACTTACTTTGGGCGTGGAGGGGGTTTGTAGTTGTATGGAATAGTGGAAGACAACGACAGAGATGCTTGTGGACAAATGGAAAACAAAGGCTGGAATCACTGGTCCGGAATCACTGTTCAGTGGAGGGTGGAATTATCTTGCTTTACCGTTCAGTTCAGTAGGAATGACTTTGTTGCCTATCTTGCTAATGCTACAGGTTTTTTGGTTGCAACAGGATTTTTAAACTAACTGTAAATACTCAATTTCAGCTGGTAATACTTGTCAATTTATAGAATAGAACTTGCTTTTGTTTGATTTGTAGTTTTGTGTACCACATACTGTTCAGTAGATTCTGCTGGCTCTTTTGAAAAGGGATGCCAGTTATAACAAAATGTCTTCTAAATCTTTATAATTTTAGGAAAAAAAATTCAAAATGTGTAATACAGTACTATACTTTGCATAAGTTGTAAAATGTTTTGTAAAGGGACACTAGTATGTGGGTTTTTTTTTTTAGCGGAGTTATTTTCTAAAAAACAAGAATTAAATGCAATTTCAGATTGTACGCTTATGCTTGTGTTGCCGTACCAATTTTTTGTTGTCTTACAATCACCTTTTCCTGTTTACGATGGAATATTTTCTGCAATACATTACAAAAAATTATATACACATTTCAGTCATTACAGGGAATAAGGAGAAAACTATTCAACCACAGCAAATTAGAAAAAATAACTGTTTATATTTCACATATCCAGGCAAATGAAGGAGTCAGTGTCTTTCAGATAAAATATGTAGCATAATTTGACTGAGATTTTGCACGTGTAAAAATTCCTAAATGCAATCAAATATCCAATATCTGTGCTGTAAGTGTAAGAAATTAACTTTCATAAACTCTAAATTAACTGCTTGAAAAAATATCAATGTTTGCAGCTTCAAATTACAAAATTAAGTCCCATCAAAATGTGTAAAACATACGTGTTCTTGACAGTTTGTAGGATACACTATTGTTGTTTGAGCATCTATGTTGCCAACATGTGTTAAGATTTTAAAATGCATTTTCAATATTTGTGTTTCTGTTTGACGTAGTTGTGGAAAAATTTCTCTCTCTCCCCTTCCCCCACCCCACAATCTCATCTTTTTCTTTTTGACACACTTTAACGCTTTCTTACCTTCGGTTTTGTGACTGATTACAACTTTCCCATTGGTCCCCTTGTTATTAAATAAAAAGTAGGTAATGAACAGGCATATGTTAAACAAAGCTTGACTTAATCTAGTGTGTATTTTGAATTGCATCATAAACTACATTAAATGAATGTTAAATTTGCAAAATCAAATACTCAAAAATTAAGGTTGTTGATATACTGGGTACTTGATGTTCTGGCCTAGCAAAGGCAAAGAGTGAGAAAATAAAGCAGGATTAAGAGGTGGCCTGTAACAAGCCCTCCTCAGTCCTGCTTCTGTCTCAGTCTACAAACCACGCAAAGACCCTTTTTGCTGGTTCAACACCCTGTGAAGTTTATTTATAATTGAGTCCCACCAACTTCACAGCATATCTTTACAAGCAGGGGGAAAGCAATCTCTCTCCCTCTCACTGCCTGCTTTCCCCTTTTTTCACTTCCTTCTGTGCCTATTTTGTGGGTTCTGGCTAATGGCTTAATTAGCCTTTCTGCCCTGCCCCACGCACAAATTAGGCACAGGTCTGCCTGGTTAGCTCCGATCTGCTATGCCTGATTGTAGCTGTTGTGAACAGAGTGCTGACTCAGGCTTTCATAGCTAGCACTCTGTCACATGGCCCAAAAGGATGTGGACACAGAGTGAAATGGGAGCTGAAAGTGGGAGCAACAGGTAAGCGTGCACATGAGGTGCACGGGAGAATTGAGGGAGCCATAGTATACTAGGAGAAAGAGTTAGATTGGATCACTGCAGGAAAGATCTCAGTAAAAGGGGTAGTTTCTAAACTGATAAAGGAAATAATGTAATCTCTGTCCTTTGAGGTTTTTAATGCCCGGCTTGACAAAGCCCTGACTGGGATGATTTAGTTGGGGTTGGTCCTGCTTTGAGCAGGAGGTTGGACTAAATGACCTCCTGAGGTCTCTTCCAACTCTAATCTTCTGTGATTCTATGATAGAAGAGGTCTTCTGGTGAGGCAATAGGAAAAATGGCATTTGGGATGGAGAGACTTGGGAGACTGGATTATTTTATTTCCTTACAGTATGCCATAATGGCGCAAGGAATTTATCGTTTAAACAAGGGACATTCCCTTCCCTGAGGAGCTCAATCCTAGGAATAGAGAGGGAAACAGATGAGTAGGGTAAGAAAGGGGAATGACAGAAGGATTTTGTATACAAATGAATGCATTATAGGCTCTTCAAGAACGCAATCACGCAAAAGGGTGCTCGTTCTCTTCACGCAGCTGCTGAATTCCCCCCCCCCCGTGTTACCCTTCTTGCACACCTTGTGTGCAGCTGCCCACTTCTGGCATCGGTATAAAGGGCCCAGGAAACCCTGAGCCCCTTCCATTCCTTCTTACTGCCTTTGACAGTCATTGGAATTGCTCTTCTTGCATTTGCAAGCTCCCTCAGTGGACAATGTTCTCTTGTATGGTAAATAGTGTTATTAAGGTTATTACTGTTTAGCTTGTTTTTTACCAGCTGAGGTTTTCGGTTGACTCCCAGGTGCTGAGGGATGCCTCAGTCACTGGGCTTCAAGCCCTGCATTTCTTACACGAAGGCTATGCTTGTGCGCTCAAATTGCTTGAGGTGCCACAGGGAAGTTCATATTGGAGAGTGTTGCCAAACGTGCAGGGACTTTAAACCTCGCAGGAAAAAGATTGTGAAGCCAAGCTATAGTTTCTATTCATCTGAGCCAGGTGAGTCGGACTTGGCACCAAGTGTCTCGGAGTTGTTAAGGAGTGCTCCTCCTACTTTGTCTGAGTCCTGACACCACTCACCATCCCCAGTGTCTAAGTAGAGGCATAAGAAGTGCACTGCCTAAAGGGAGAGAACCTTGGTATCGAAGTCTGCTAGGCAAGGGGATAAGAGCAGAGTGTAGTCTAAGTCAAAACACTCCTCTGAAGATGGCACAATTGACTCCAGCACCTTGGTAGATTCCATCAAGTCTGGAGCCGAAGGAGTCCCTTCTGCATCTGCGACACCCCACCATACTGACCACGCTGGAGGCGTTTACAACACTTGGTACTATACTAGCCTCATGTACCCCTGATTGCTCGCCCTTTGGTACCATCAAATGTACCCCAATGCTTGCTGCTTTGTGGGCCTCAGCACCAGTCGCCAGCACTGTCTGGAAGTACACCACTGTTGTCAGCGGAAAGAGTCGTCTTCCAAATCTGAGGTCAGGTCGTACATTTCCCATCTTTGGAGCTGCTTGCTTGCTGCTCCTCCTCCAAATGTTTCCACCGTTCCATAGATCCTATCGCAGGCATGCCATTGAGTAGTTGGCCAGGAGGTCTTGGGAGCCTACAACTGTCCAGAGGGCTTTCCCCCATTCTCTGTATTATATTCCAGGCACTCCTGTTCGGTGATCTTGGAAATGCCATTCCTGCTTGCAGTACTGAGCCTGGTACCAGACTCCAAGAGCTGGCTCCACAGAACGCTGCAGATCAATAAAGGGAGGAAGAGCATCCAAGCCAGTGCTGGCCACCTCCTTCCTCCTCCCCTCTTGGGGAGGGGGGGGGCAGGCAGGCATGTTGCCTCCCCCAGATGACTATAAGGTGCACTAGGAATCATTAGAGGGTTGCCTTAAGTCTGGGCCTACATGTGGAGGAAGTAAAAGAATCCTCTCACTACCTGCTCAGTATTTTAGCAACTGGAGGTCTTTCCAGAGTGACTGTGACTGACAGACAGGCTTTCCTACCTCATTTTGGGGGAGAAACCTGTTTGTCCTTATGGACAACATCACACTGATATTTTACCTCGGCAGATAGGGAGGAGCTCGATCATTCTTCCTGTGTCAGAAAGCAATTCACCAATGGGAATTTTGCATAGTCCATTCAATCAACCTCAAGGCATCTTACCTTCTAGGGGTGCAGAATGAGCTAGTAGTTTGCCTGAGCAGGTCTTCCTCAGTCACCACAAGTGCTCTTTTCACCTGGATGTAGTCAGATGCATTTCCCAGCAGTGCCGTAGTCCCCAAATAAACCTATTTGTGAACAAGTACAACAGAAAATGTCGTCATTTCGGCTCTATACGTGGCCACAGCCTGGGTTCTGTCACAGAAGCCTTCCTGGTACCCTGTATAGGAAAGCTTTATTTTGCTTTTTCCACAATCCCACTCCTGTGCAGAGTGCTACTGAAGATCATAATTAAATTAATTAATTAATATTAGCACCAGCATGGTCTTGCAAACAGTGGTTTTCCACTCTGTTGGACCTCTCAGCGGTGACTCCAATCTCACTCCTGTTGCATCTGATCTCTCAGGACCACAGTTAGCTGCTCCACCTGAACTTGCAGTTCCTTCATTTAATGGCCTGGAAGTTTCATGGTTAAATCCCAAAGAGAAGGCTTGCTCAGAGCAAGTTTGCTGGGTCTTACTAGATAGCAAACAGGCCCTCCAACAGGTCAGCCTACTTGTTAAAATGGTTCTCTGTCTGGGCTTGTCAAACCAGAGTCTCATCAGTGCATTCATCCATCCAGTAAATACTCGACTGTCTGCTGCATCTGAAACAGCAAGGCTTAGCTATTGCTTCTATTAAGGTTCACCTGGCAGCAATATCAGCTTTCCATCCTCATGTGGATAACTGTTCTGTTTTTTCTAATGACATGACAATTAGATTCCTTAAAGGCCTGGAAAGATTGTACCCTCAAATAAGGGAGCCTGTTTCCCCCGGAGAGTTGAACTTAGTTTTATCTAAACTTGTGGGACCAACATGCTCCTTACTACACCTTTCCTGGAAGGTGGTTTTCTGAAGGTGGAGACCTAAGCCCTGAGGTAAGTGGGATACCAAGGAGGGTGCAACAGGGGAGACCTCCTGATCCCTACTGAGAAGGTAGGGCAATCAGCTAGTTATCTTAGGTGCCTGTACACAAATGCAAGAAGCCTGGGAAACAAGCAGGAAGAACTGGAAGTCCTGTTACAGTCAAGGAACTGGTGATGTGGTGGGAATAACAGAGACTTGGTGGGATAACTCACATGACTGGAGCACTGTCATGGATGGGTGTAAACTGTTCAGGAAGGACAGGCAGGGGAGAAAAGGTGGAGGAGTTGCACTTTACGTAAGAGAGCAGTATGATTGCTCAGAGCTCCACTATGAAACTGGAGAAAAGTCTGAGAGTCTTCAAGTTTAGAGGCAAGAGTAACAAGGGTGGTGTCGTGGTGAGCATCCACTTTAGACCACCAGAACAGGAGGATGAGGTAGACAAGGCTTTCTTCTGACAACGAACCAAAGTTTCCAGATCACAGGCTCTAGTTTTCATGGGGGACTTCAATCAACCTGACATCTGCTGGGAGAGCAATGCAGCAGTGCACAGACAATCCAGGAAGTTTTTGGAGAGCGATGGGGACAACTTCCTGGTGTAAGTGCTGGAGGAACCAACTAGGGGCCATGCTCCTCTTGACCTGCTGCTCACAAACAGAAGAATTGGTAGGGGAAGTAGAAGTGGGTGGCAATCTGGGCAGCAGTGACCATGAGATGGTAGAGTTCAGGATCCTGACACAGGGAAGAAAGGAGAGCAGCAGAATATGGACCCTGGACTTCAGAAAGGCAGACTTTGACTTCCTCAGGGAACTGATGGGCAGGATCCCCTGGGAGGCTGGAGTCCAGAAGCGCTGGCTGTATTTTAAATTAGTCTTATTGAGAGTGAAGGAACAAATCATCCCAATGTACAGAAAGAATAGTAAATATGGCAGGCGTGTTAACAGAGAAATCTTCAGTGAGCTTAAACACAAAAAGAAAGCTTACAAGAAGTGGTAACTTGGTCAGATGACTAGGGAGGAGTATAAAAATATTGCTTGAGCAGGCCAAAGCAAACTTGGAGTTGCAGCTAGCAGGGGATGTGAAGGGTAACAAGAAGGGTTCATACAGATATGTTAGCAACAAGAAGAAAGTCATGGAAATTGTGGGACCCTTACTGAATGGGAGAGGCAACCTAGTGGCACATGATGTGGAAAAAGCTGAAGTACTCAATGCTTTTTTTTTTCCCCTCTGTCTTCACAGACAAGATCAGCTCCCAGACTGCTGCAGTTCTCACCACTAAGGGCCACTCACCTCCTCCCCATATTGTGCTGTGAAGAGGTTAAAGGCTATTTTGAAAAGCTGGACATGCACAAGTCCATGGGACCAAATGCAATGCATCCAAGGGTGCTCAGGGAGTTGGCTGATGTGATTGCAGAGCCATTGGCCATTATCTCTGAAAACTCCTGGCAATTGAAGGAGGTCCTGGATGATTGGAAAAAGGCAAATATAGTGCCCATCTTTAAAAAAGGGATGAAGGAGAATCCACGGAGCTACAGACCGGTCACTCCCACCTTTGACCCTTTCCAAAATAGCCTGCAATGCTTGCAAGAGCATTAGCAATATACAATGCTGATCTGCCTTCTCCAGGGAACCCCTTGAGGGAGGGGGCCAATGGGTGTGACAGCCTCACCTCAGTCCCTGGGAAAATCATGGAGCAGATCCTCAAGGAATCCATTTTGAAGCACTTGGAGGAGAGGAAGGTGATCAGGAACAATCGACATGGATTCACCAAGGGCAAGTCATACTTGACCTACTTGATTGCCTTCTATGATGAGAGAACCAGTTCTGTGGATATGGGGAAAGCGGTGGATGTGATATATCTTGCCTTTAGCAATGCTTTTGATATGGTCTCCCACAGTATTCTTGCCAGCAAGTTAAAGTAGTATGGGCTGGATGAATGGATTATAAGGTGGATATAAAGCTGGATAGATTGTTGGGCTCAACGGGTAGTGATCAACGCCTCGATATCTAGTTGGCAACCGGTATCAAGCGGAGTGCCCGGGGTCTGTCCTGGGGCTGGTTTTGGTCAACATCTTCATTAATGATCAGGATGATGGGATGGATCTTACCCTCAGCAAGTTTGCAGAGGACACTTCAAATTTTTATATCAATCAATTTACTTGCCTGTATCTTAAACCACATGGAAATAGGGGTGAGGAACAACTATACATATTGAATGTTAGACAAGCACTGATTTTTTTTTTATCTGGAAAGGACCAAATCATTTCAGCTGTCAATCCAGCTGTTCGTCGCCAAAGCGGACAGAATGAAAGGTCCTGCACAAAGAATTTAATTTTGGGTAACTTCTTGTATCTGCCCATGTTACAATCCAGCAGGTGTCTCTCCTCCAGACAAGCTGACTGCCTATTCCACAAGATTGTAAGCATCCTCAACGACATTCCTAGTGCAGGACTCTTGCTGGACTCTTGCAAAGCAGCAACCTTGTCATCTGTGTTTAATTTCTCCTCCCATTATACCATCAGTCAGTATTCAAGAGATCATGTCAATTTTGGTCAATCAGTACTGCAGAACCAGAACTCTGGTCCCTCTGCCTTTTTAACTAAGAATGGAATACACATGTGCAATCACTCGAAGAAAAAATGGGTTCTCACCTTTTGTAATCTTCAAGATCTGTTGCACACGTCCATTCCACGACCTGCCTTCCTATCTGTCTGCATTGAAGGTTCCAGAAAGGAGGAACTGAGGAGGCTCAAGGTCAGCTGCGCCCTCTATACCAGCACCGTGTGGCAGTGGTGGGCGCTTGAGCTGTCCCAACAAGTACCACTGAGAAAAGAATTTCTGGTGACTGTGGGGTGTGTGCACACACAGAGAGTGGAATGGACATCTGCAACACATCTCGAAGAACAACAGTTATGAAAGGTTAGTAATCCCCCCCCATATCAGAAGTAGATTTTAAGAACGATTTTGAAGTGGTGAAGATACGGGCCTTATGAATGAATTCAGGAAGGTGCAATCTTACATAGAAGGTAATGAAGGGATAAAGATGACTGTTTGAGAGGCAACAAATGGGATGATGGGGGTGATAACGCTGGCTGAGACAGAAGACAACATGAAGCTTTACTAAGGAGAATAAGTAGAGAACTAGATTTATATATAAGCCTTGAAATAGGTGACCAGCAATTACAACTTGATGCAATAACAGATGGTAGGCAGTGGATGAATTCTAGGAGGGGTGGGGGATGCAATCAGACTACGTAATGGAGATAATTTTAACAGGTGCATTTTGTATGGAATGAAGAGCGACTGGGTATGTTTGAGAAGCCAGAGACGAGGGTATTTGTCATTGCTGAGGCAGGCTATGGGGGCCTGAATGAGAGACTTTGATGTGGAGGCAGAAGAAAAGGAGGAATCTTGTACATGTAGAAGCATAAGAATGATTTGAATATGGCTTGGAAGTGTGGAGCAAAGGAGAGGAAGAAGTCACAAACATCCATCAGTCCTGAACTATGTGGAAAGTTTATGGTATTGCTGACAGTATTAGGGAAAGAAGAAAATGGAGAAAGCTTGAGAGGAAATGTCAGGAGTTTGATTTTGCTAGTATTCATTTTCTTTGACAATAAGACCCCAAACAGATGTTAGAGACAAGCTAAGATTGAGGATTGAAAGTGAGAGAGTGCTGATGGAGAGAAATTTGTCAATAATCAGCATAGATATGATACTTGAAGCCATTTAAGCATGAGATCTCCCAGCTACAGATGGTAGCTTTCCAGAGTTTTGGTCCAAGGGAAACTACCTGTGCCAATAAACTCAGCCCACAAGGTTTAAAAATTGGCTTTCTCAAAGACTGGTGACTCAAGTAATTTTAAATAAAATCTCATTAAATCTAATAGGAGTGATATCTTTTATTTATTTTATTTATTTAATTAAATTGATTTGAGTAGGAAAGACTCAACTCATTCAGTAAAACCACTCAGTGAAGTGGCAGATGGGGGGGAAAAAAAAATCCTTGTCTGTTTCATAGAGTAATGCAAAGCTTTTGCACAGAGCAGTGACTTTGGGATTTTTGAAATATACAAAATCTTTTAAAATGTTCACATAACTGTAAGAAATATTAAGGTTGTGTCAGTCATTTCAAGCAGAGGAAGGTAGGGCATCGTTTTTACTCCGAGTTCTGGAGAACATATGGCTATTTCTGTCTTAACGGTGACTCTCCCTACCCTTAAAAGTTGAAAACTTAAAAAAAAAAAAAAAATCAATCCTCATCCAGAGAATATTAAAAATGACATTTGAAGACGCATTTGTGAAACTTCTTGAAAGCTGTGTACAGGAAGTAAACCCAGAGCTCCAACAGGAACAAAGCTATGTTCTAAAAAAAGCAACAACACTAGCTTGTGGTGACAGAAACCTTGTGATTTAACAATAGTCAAGAATATGCTATAAGCTGTCACAGTTAGAGGAGGCACTTGCTTTGTCTCCTCAGAGTCCCCATCATCTAATAATTTGTTTTCTGTACTTCTGGGTTTTCTTATTACAATTTTTGGGGTGGAAGTTTTCAAAGACTGACTAGAATGTAAAAATTGTGTATATTTATGTGTAGAACCTAAATCAATAAATCTAATCACTTGGCCATAATGTAGGATTTTCATCCTCACTTTCTGCCTACAATGAGAAGCACCAAGAGACTGTCTTGCTTATAATTAAATCCTGAAGTTCTAGGTTTCTTAACAGGCATTGTTATGTATCTCTTGTCATTAAATATTTTTCATACTTTTTTGTTTTCACAACATTTTCATGCATTTTATAGATTAAACACAGAATTCGTACAGGAAAGTAATGAAAGTGCTTCTGGCTGGATAGATGTTCAGTGGTTTTAGAGGGGATTGTATTTGGTTTAGTTGGATATACTGTGTTGGATATGCTCTCTTGGAAACAGTTCTCTAGAGAACTATCTATAAAGTTATAAAGTATGACTGGAAATGGAAATAACTTTTTTAAATTTAAGATTAAATTCCAGCATCAGAAAGTGAAACATTGCTGTTTGGGTTATTACTAATTGTCACCTTTTAATCAACATCAGTATATGTAGAGCCTACATCAAGTCTCTCTTGTGCATATTAATATACAACATGTATGGTAAGAAATAACAGTAGGTAAATATACCAGGAAACTACCTTATCACACCAAATATCTATTTTTCCTAGGCACCTGTATGGATTCTCATATGCAATACCTTTTTAATTCACAGCAATATTGTGTAATTCTGATTTTACTTGTATTTTGATAAATATTATTAACAACTTTATATTAATTTGCTTGTATTGATAAATATTCATTAGTAAAGTGTTGTTGACTTCTCATGAAATTGATTTTGTTTGACAGATGAATTACGGAAGCTGAGTTGGTCTGGAATTCCTAAACAGGTTCGCCCGATCACGTGGAAGCTTCTTTCAGTAAGTTCTGTTTGTGGCAATAATTGCTTTGTTTCTGTCACTGAAGAATTTTGCTGGAGTTATAGCCTATTAGTGATACTCCAAATTATTGCATCATGTTACTGACTGGTAAAAGCAAAGAATACAGTTATATTATTTGTTCAGTTTCAAGCTTGTTTTGTCAAATTAGGAGGCAATGACAATAAGTAGTAAATAACTGGTGTACTTTAATTTTTTTTGTTTAAATGTGTGTATTCAAAATTGTTAGCTTCCCACAAAAAGTATGATGTATTCTAGCTAAGAGTGTTTAGTTAGCAAAGTGTGAACTTGAAAATCGTCGTCATAAATATGTGTTTTACCTATTTTCTATCTGTACATGATGGGGGGGTAGGGGAAGGGAGTGGTAAAGCCACTTGCATTGAAAAGACTCAGTGCTTACACTGTAGAGAATGTAGAAGAGACTTTATCAGCAAATGTTCATGAACTTAAGGTCTGTTTAACATTCTGAGCTATGCACACAAGAGTTTAACACTGTTAAATTTTTCAGGGAAGGCTTAGATTGTATTCCCTGATGATTTATTTTTTCAAAAAAGGAAAGCTAAGTGTTCACTTCAGATTGGGTCTGATTTTCAGCGTTAGAAAGGAAATCAGACGCAATCTCTCTTGCTAATGAGTCCTAATAAATTGGTTGTGTAGTGCTTTCTAATTCTAAATGCATATGCAGTTTTTAACAGAGAATATTTATTGATTAAATAGTCTCTTGCAATTAAAATTAAGCACAGTGTGCAATCACTTTTATTTTATATTTCAAAATTTGAAGTCAGAGCTTTGAACTGAGTAATGTGAGTTTCTCTTGAAACTGAGGGCATGTCTACACATAGGACAGTTAAACTGATTGTTTACATAGGGAGTTTAATCTGCAGCATATGAGTTAATTCACTTTGAAATTGCTTGCATACACATGAGGGAATTCATTGTAGTACACTCAGGGCCGGCTCCAGCTATTTTGCTGCCCCAAGCGGACAAAAAAAACAAAACAAAAACCAAGCCTGGTTGAGCTGCCACCGAAGTGCCGCTGAAGAGGAAGAGAGGGGCTGCAGGGCCCACTGCCGAGTTGCTGCTGAAAAACCGGCCGTGCCGCCCCCATGACGGACGGAGTGCCACCCCTTTCTATTGGCCACCCCAGGCACCTGCTTCCTTTTCTGGTGCCTGGAGCCGGCCCTGAGTACACTGACTCTGTATTTAGCATGAACTGTGGAGTCCTCTTGCAAAGTGAATTAACTTTGCTGGAAAGCGAGTTAGTCCGGACTATTGTTTGTATGCATGCAATGCTGCTGCGAGCTACTTTGGTAGTCTTCCACTGGCTATGCGTGCCATGCTCTGCCCTGCGGTCAAGTTGACTGGATGCCGCCACCCCTGCTTATAAGATGGTGCACAGCCAGACTTCATCCATTTGTTCCTGGATCCCAGTTGATCACAATACCTGTGATGATGCGGCGTAAGGTCCTACAATATGTTTTGAGCAACTACTTGGAGCTGTGCCAAGATGCTGGATCTTATCGCCATTTGGGGAGAAGTATTGGTGCATGAAGCTCCTGTGGCCAGCCTACAGAACAAAGACCGTTTTGTGGATATTACTGGGCAGATGTCCACAAGGGGCCATGACTGGGATGCTGAACAGTGCTGGATAAACACCTGCTTGCACAGGAGCTGCACAGGATTTTACATAACTACGTAATCACTCAAAACCAGGCAACTTGAGGAGCCTGCTGGTCACTGCTTCACTACCCCCACACTTCCCTGAATATGACTACCAAGACTTATTGAAGGATAAGCATGAGAAGCCCAGTAAAGAGATGTCTCTGGAAAGCCAAAATCTGTCTGCGACTGATGCTGGCTAGGGAAAAGGAAAGCCTGATTCCTGCCCTGATGTACTCAATCCTGAATCCCAGCAACTCAGACTAGGATTGAGGAGGCTGATCCTATGGAGGGAACTGTGGCGTGTGAAGGTTTTTAAAATTTACTTAATTTACCTTTTAAGTTTTTAATTCACTGCTGCTGTTCTGCTATACTGCCATAGAATATCAGGGTTGGAAGGGACCTCAGGAGGTCATCTAGTCCAACCCGCTGCTCAAAGCAGGACCAATCCCCAATTAAATCATCCCAGCCAGGGCTTTGTCAAGCCTGACCTTAAAAACTTCTAAGGAAGGAGATTCTACCACCTCCCTAGGTAACGCATTCCAGTGTTTCACCACCCTTCTAGTGAAAAAGTTTTTCCTAATATCCAACCTAAACCTCCCCACTGCAACTTGAGACCATTACTCCTTGTTCTGTCATCAACTACCATTGAGAACAGTCTAGATCCATCCTCTTTGGAACCCCCTTTCAGGTAGTTGAAAGCAGCTACCAAATCTCCCCTCATTCTTCTCTTCCGCAGACTAAACAATCCCAGTTCCCTCAGCCTCTCCTCATAACTCGTGTTCCAGTCCCCTAATCATTTTTGTTGCCCTCCGCTGGACTCTTTCCAATTTTTCCACATCCTTCTTGTAGTGTGGGGCCCAAAGCTGGACACAGTACTCCAGATGAGGCCTCACCAACGTCGAATAGAGGGGAACGATCACGTCCCTCGATCTGCTGGCAATGCCCCTACTTATACATCCCAAAATGCCATTGGCCTTCTTGGCAACAAGGGCACACTGTTGACTCATATATCCAGCTTCTCATCCACTGTAACCCCTAGGTCCTTTTCTGCAGAACTGCTGCGTAGCCATTCGGTCCCTATTCTGTAGCAGTGCATGGGATTCTTCCGTCCTAAGTGCAGGACTCTGCACTTGTTCTTGATGAACCTCATCAGATTTCTTTTGGCTCAATCCTCTAATTTGTCTAGGTCCCTCTGTATCCTATCCCTACCCTCCAGCGTATCTACATCTCCTCCCAGTTTAGTGTCATCTGCAAACTTGCTGAGGGTGCAATCCACACCATCCTCCAGATCATTAATGAAGATACTGAACAAAACCGGCCCGAGGATCGACCCTTGGGCACTCCACTTGATACCGGCTGCCAACTAGACATGGAGCCATTGATCACGACCTGTTGAGCCAATCTAGCCAACTTTCTATCCACCTTTATAGTCCATTCATCCAGCCCATACTTCTTTAACTTGCTGGCAAGAATACTGTGGGAGACCTTGTCAAGCTTTGCTAAAGTCAAGGAACAACACGTCCACTGCTTTCCCCTCATCCAGAGAGCCAGTTATCTTGTCATAGAAGGCAATTAGATTAGTCAGGCATGACTTGCCCTTGGTGAATCCATGCTGACTGTTCCTGATCACTTTCCTCTCATGTAAGTGCTTCAGGATTGATTCTTTGAGGACCTGCTCCATGATTTTTCCAGGGACTGAGGTGAGGTTGACTGGCCTGTAGTTCGCAGGATCCTCCTTCTTCCCTTTTTTAAAGATGGGCACTACATTAACCTTTTTCCAATCGTCCAGGACCTCCCCTTGATCGCCATGAGTTTTCAAAGATAATGGCCAATGGCGCTGCAGTCACATCTGCCAACTCTGTTAGCACTCTCGGATGCAGCGCATCCGACCCCATGGACTTGTGTTCGTTCAGCTTTTCTAGATCGTCCCGAACCACTTCTCTCTCCACAGAGGGCTGGTTACCTCCTCCCCATGCCGTGCTGCCCAGTGCAGCAGTCTGGGAGCTGACCTTGTTCGTGAAGACAGAGGCAAAAAAAAGCATTGAGTGCATCAGCTTTTTCCACATCCTTTGTCACTAGGTTGCCTCCCTCATTCAGTAAGGGACCCACACTTTCCTTGACTTTCTTCCTGTTGCTAACATACGTGAAGAAACCCTTCTTGTTACTCTTAACATCTCTTGCTAGCTGCAACTCCAGGTGTGATTTGACCTTCCTGATTTCACTTCTGCATGCCCGAGCAATATTTTTATACTCTTCCCTGGTCATTTGTCCAATCTTCCACTTCTTTTAAGCTTCTTTTTTGTGTTCAAGATCAGCAAGGATTTCACTGTTAAGCCAAGCTGGTCGCCTGCCATATTTACTATTCTTTCTACACATCGGGATGGTTTGTCCCTGTAACCTCAATAAGGATTCTTTAAAATACAGCCAACTCTCCTGGACTCCTTTCCCCCTTATGTTATTCTCCCAGGGGATTCTGCCCATCAGTTCCCTGAGGGAATCAAAGTCTGCTTTTCTGAAGTCCCGGGTCCATATTCTGCTGCTCTCTTTTCTTCCTTGTGTCAGGATCCTGAACTCGACCATCTGATGGTTACTGCCTCCCAGGTTCCCATCCACTTTTGCTTCCCCTACTAATTCTGTTCCAGATGACTCATGGCCATAGTCATTGTAGGTAGATGAGGGCTAGAAGTTGACTCTACATTTCATTTTAGACTACTTGCTCCACTTGAAACAACAAGGCCTAATTCTGTCCTCTGTTAGGGTCCATATGGTGGAAAATTTAGCTTTCCACCCGTGAGTGAATGGCTGTTCTGTTTTCTCAAACTCTATCTGTAGTCATATCCTTAATGACCTGGAGAGATTATACCCCCAGGAACGGCAGCCACTCCTTCCTTGGGACCTCAACTTGGTGTTGGCAAGGCTAACAGGACCTCCGTTTGAACTGCTGGTAATGTGCTCTACATATCCTGGAAGGTGGCTTTTCTGACGGCCATTACTTCTGCCAGAAGGATCTCGGCGATTCAAGCCCTTACATCGGAACCACCTTATACAGTCTCCTTCAAGGACAAGGTTCAATTGCGGCCACATTCTCCATTCCTTCCAAAGGTGATGTTGCAATTCCATAGTAAGCAGGATATCTTCCTGTCAGTCTTCTATCCAAAGCCACATGCCAATAGAGGGGAACAGAGACTCCACTCGCTGGATGTCAGATTTGCACTTGCCTTCTACATAGAAAGGACTATGTCATTTTGGAAATCTATTTAGCTTTTTGTAATCACTGCTGACCGAATGAAAGGCCTTCCAGTCTCAGCCCAGAGAATTTCTTCATGAATCACTTTCTGTATCCACATATGCTATGACCTGGCAAAGGTCCCAGCTCTTCTTGCCCTGACTGCACACTCTCTACAATGGCTCAAGCTTCTTTGGTGGCATTTGTAGATCAAGTATCTGTACAGAAAATTTGCAGAGCAGCGTGGTCATCAGTCCACACCTTTTCATCTCATTACGACATCATCCAACAGGGTAATGAGGATGCTGGATTTGGCTGAGCTGTGTTACAATTAGCATGTCAATAAACTCCGAACCCTCCGCCTGCATTACTGCTTGGGAGACACCAACACTTAAATAGACACAAGCAAGCACTCGAAGAAAACAAGCAGTTACTAACCTTCTGTAACTGTTCTTCAAGATGTGCTGCTCATGTTCATTCCCAACCCTCCCCCCCCCACTTGTCCCTCTGTTGGAGTTAGCCGGCAAGAAGGAACTGAGGGGACTATGGGTCGGTGGGCCCCTTTATACTGCTGCTATGAGTGCTTGACCCTAGGGGGCAGCAGAGCTGACCCAGCTGATACCACTGAAGGGAAAAAACTCAAGATAAGCACACACCTACATTGGAATGGACATGAGCAACACGTCTTGAGCAACAGTTATGGAAGGTTAGTAATCATTTTTCCACCCTCACCTCCTTGAATTAACAGCTGGATGTACAGCTGCTCAATTTCAAGCCTGAGACTCAAAATGAGAGTAATAGATGTCCCTGACAACATTGCCCCAGCTGTTTTTGCGTTGGTCACCTTGCCGGCTGCTGAAACCACTCCGTATTTCAGCCTCCCACATGCTGCTAAGGCTTCTCCTTTATTTTCACAAATACTATGCAAAATACGTTCTGCCAAACTATCTGTGAATGGCTTAATTAACCAGGGAAACAAAGGATAAGCCAGGTCTCCCAGGATAACCAGAGCAATAGCCATACCATTAATGTCCATAGTGTTCCCTGGGGGCAAACAGTTCTTTCTCCATTAATTTAAATACAGCAGTGTTCCAAAAGGTCCTAGCATCATGGACCCTTCCAAACCACCTAGTATGTGTCTGTAAACCTGGCATGGTGGTTGACCAGTCTTTCAAGCCCCATAAGGAAATACCCCTTTCTGTTTATAAATTCTGAGCTATGGTGGGGCAAATAATAGGCACATGGTTCCCATCAATTGACCCAATACAATTCGGGAACCCCATGCATGCAAAACCATCAGTGACTTCCTGAGCATTACTACGCTCGATTACCCAGTACAACAGTACCTTTTCTAATTTGTATTCTAATACTAAGTAGGGTCTTCCTGGGTCACTTATTTGATAGGAGACCATCAAAGAATGCTTCTGGTGACTTTCCTCATGGAGTTGGTATTTAATCAATGCTCTACTACATTTTTAGGAAGGTGACACAAAAAACAAAGGTCCTGAGTGCTAATGGTATCAAAAGATCTCATGATACTTTTTCGGAGGGTAGGAATGTTAATCTTACTGACCAAATTGTATCTTCTACTTATTTCGTTTTCATCTAGTGGTAAATCCCCCTGCAATATCAATTGGATACTGTAGTCTTCACTTCCTGTTTTAACTACTGTGTAGGGGAGGTGTTACTTCAGTATGATACTTTGTATGCTCACTTCCATGCAGGTCATTTGGAAAAGAAGAACATTAAACAAAACTAAACTGAGGAGTGGTAACAATTGTAGTTTGGAATTGGTCAGAAGACTGGTTTTAAAAAATATAAACCATTTGTTTGGGGCCAGAGACAGATCCCCTCATCTTGTAAATCTAGTATTAAAGGTACATACGCTAAAAAGCAATTTACTGCTAACAAATTGAGAGGCTTCTCACTAAACCTCTGGTTATGTAATGTTACTGTGTCTGTTCAAAACAATTTCCAATATGGAAAACATTTGAGAGTCAAGAAAATGCTCAGGGACTGCCACTATCATGTCTAATAGAGGCGACACTTTATAAAAATAGTCACTCTATTCTTAAAGCCAGAATTCAATATTTAACTTAACACAAAGCATTGAGACAAGATTTTGAATTCAGAGAGCCTGCATCTTGAGACTAAATGCTGATGTAATTTAAAATATCTGGAACCAGCTATATGTCGGTATATTTCAAAAGATATGGTCTCAGTGAGGTACCTGTTGTAGGGGTGAAAGATCTGGAGATGATATGTTTGATAGCCTCCTAAAATAGGATTAATTTTAAGAATACATTCTTGTTCTGTTGTAGTGAGAGCCTCACTGTGTCCTAGTTTTGTGTTAAAGCCATCCATACTTCATGCCAAGCTACGTTCGTAGTGTACTGAAAATGGAGGACTTTACCAAATTGTAACAACATTTTGTGTATCTTAAGATAGTGATTCAGTGCGTCCATCAAAAAATTGCTATTAAACAAAGAGGAAAAAAATTAAGTTAATACTGTAATTTTCTGACTGGTGGGAGGGGGAGGAATAATATATAATTGATCAATTCTTAATATTCTACAAAAATGATTGAGATTGTCCTTTATCTTTTTAATGTGTTATCTTTTTTAAAAAAGAAACAAAACAAACAAAAATCCAAAGAAATAGACTAGAAAACCATCCAATGATTGTTTCATGTTACAAAACAAAGCATAAATATTAGCAATAATAAATAAAGAATAATTTAGTTTGTAACGTGTGTAGGATTGAACGTGAAAATTTAATATGGTAGTGTTGTGCTAAGTGTCTTAGTTATACTTTCATTTGCATTTGCTGTGGCTTAATACATTATGATAACAGATTTTCTAATGAAACCCAGGAGTTGTTTGTTAAGGACTATCTATGGCTAATATGATTAACATCTATTTTTAAAAAAACTCATTGGTTAATAAATATGGAAGTGTTAATTAGATTTGAAGATTTTTAGCAGTACTGGCAGGAAATGCAGCATTTAATCTCATTTCTGTGTGCTGGTGAGTGGTGTGATATTATACAGTTAACATTTTTATATCAACGGTCCTTGGTATCAAATTTACTTTTAAGTTTAGCACCATCTCTGTTAAGAATGACACTTTACTGAAGTAATTTTTAAAGCCCCTCTTCCTCAATTTGTGTGAAATTTGGAACTGAGGAGACAGTGATCACCGTCTCTTTGCAATCGGATGAAACACTAGTGTTGCTTGTTTGAATTGCAACTGCTTTAATTAGACTTCCTGTACAAAGTATCCAGTATTCATTTTATATGCACCTGAATACTCAAGAAGCATTCCATTTGCTAATTATGGAAACATCTTCTGACATAGGGTTTGTTTTTTAAGAAGGTTTATAAATAACTGCATATTTTTGGTTTCCTTTGATATATAGTATTATGTGTTTACATAAAACACTTAGCTGGAGACCTGAACTATCAGTTTGCATGGAAAGCAGTGATAGATACTGCATGAAGGGACTGTTACCCTCTGTCTGAGGGGATCTTTTGTGGCACAGGGAGAAGAGTTTTTAAAGTGGCACAAATATGTTTTTTGGTGAATCTGTTAATAAAAAAATCACATAACTCTGTCAAGGTAGGATCTGACTTCCCAGCAAGATATACCTAACTTGAAAGGGTCCGTATTTTGTGGCAAGGTCACTGTTAATATTTACTACTTAATCCTAAAGAAGGATCAATTTTTAAAAGAACTTATAGCCATAAAAATCATTTTAAGGCTTTCATGTTTTGAAATAGTTTAATAAAATCCCTGAAATATGTTGAAGGGTTTGAATATATGTTCTGTTCTAAGATAATTTGGATTGCAAGGGCATATGCATATGTACATTTTTTTTTCTATTTTAAATGAGAAAAAAGTAACATGCAGCTTATTAAGTGAATAAAATAAGGGCCACCATGTGGTTGGCAGGTATCTGGTTTTCCACCGGAGAGTCTTGTCGAAAAGGGAACCGGGCAGTGTCCAGTCAACTCTGCTAAAACTGTTAAAAGCCTGGTTAGCTGCTGTAACCGGCCTCCACCCACAAGGGGCAGGAACAGCAGCAGGTGTTGCTGGAGCCTGGAGAAGCAGTGGAATACTCAAGAATGGCTCCAGCAGAGAGGTACCAGCGGCTCCCCTGTCCTGCCCAGAGTGCAGCTCTCCCTGCCCCGTTCTGCCTCACTCATCCCTCCACCCCCGGAGCGTGGCTCCCTCCCCAGCCCTTTCCCAGTCACACCCCCACATTCCTGGAGCACAGCTCTTTCCCTAACGTCTTGCCCCACTCACTCCTGTGCCCCTAGAGCCCTGCTCAGCTGCCAGGGGAGGGTGGTGGAGAGATCAGTTAGCGACAGTGCGGGGGGAAGGGCATCAAGGGAAAGAGGTGGAGCAAGGGGTGGGGCCTCGGGGGAAGAGGTGGAGCAGGGGGTGGGGAGGTTCTCCTGCTCCGTGTCTGGTTTTCACAAATTAGAAAGTTGGCTACCCTAGGCCACGCTGAAATCTGGCAATTGACAAAATCGTTTAGCATTACTATTTTCTGTACGTAATTATTATGTGGTTTTCTTTTTGGAAGGCAAACATCTGCTCTGCATTTTGAGGAGTAATTACTACTTGTAGAAAAAAAAATGCTTAAATCCTGTTTTTGAAAATGCACATGTTGAAGTAAGAATGTCTAAAGCTGTATTTTGTGTTCAGTTTGAACTGGGAATAAAAACAAAGGACTAGTTGAAAGATCCTTCACGTGAAGGTACTAGGTCTTGCCCTTCTAGCCTTTTCAGATCCATACATGATTGCATTGTAACACTATATGGAATAAATTTACTGCAATACATAATGCAGACACAAACAGTTCTTTTTCAGACCCTAGTGATAGTTCCCATCTAATTGAGTGTGGTTTTCTGGTCATTTCATCATACTGGGCATCCAAAATTTTGATCATCGAAAGTGCTGCAGGCATCAAGCTTCCAGAGTGAGGAATATCTGGTAGCAGCTAAGTGGAAGACCCCTCTTCTTCCTCCCCCTCTTCCCAAAGTGTCTAAGGCCTGGTTCGACTACGAGTTTGTTGGATTTAGCAGTGTTAAATCCGAATTAACCCTGCACCCGTCCACACAACGAAGCCATTTTTTTGACATAAAGGGCTCTTAAAACTGATTTCTGTACCCCTCCCCAACAAGGGGATTAGCGCTGAAATTGACATCGCTGTTTCGAATTAGTGTTAGCGTGGACGCAATTTGAAGGTATTGGCCTTCGGGAGTTATCCCACAGTGCACCATTGTGACCGCTCTGGACAGCACTCTGAACTCGGATGCACTGGCCAGGTGTACAGGAAAAGCCCCAGGAACTTTTGAATCTCATTTCCTGTTTGGCCAGGCGAGCTCATCAGCACAGGTGACCATGCAGTCCCAGAATCAAAAAAGAGCTCCAGCATGGACCGAACAGGAGGTACGGGATCTGATCGCTGTATGGGGAGAGGAATCTGTGCTATCAGAACTACGTTCCAAAAGACAAAACGCCAAAACATTTCAAAAAATCTCAGAGTCCATGAGGGACAGAGGCTACATCAGGGACGCAACACAGTGCTGCGTGAAACTTAAGGAGCTCAGACAAGTGTACCAGAAAACCAAAGAATCAAACGGATTCTCCAGGACGGAGCCCCAGACATGCCGCTTCTACGCTGAGCTAAATGCAATTCTACAGGGGGGCCGCTACCACTACTCTCCCCCCCCCGTCCGTGGACTCCGATGATGGGATACTCTCCGCCATGGCTGAGGATTTTGCAGATGAGGAGGAGGAGGAAGACGATCTTGAGGAGAGCACACAGCACACCATTCTCCCCGACAGCCAGGATCTTTCTATTACTCTGACTGAAATACCCTCCCAATCCAATGAAGCCAGAGAAGGGACTTCTGGTGAGTGTACCTTTTATAAATATAATACATATTATAAAAGCTAGTGTTTTTTAATGATTAAATAGCCCTGAGGACTAGAGATGCATTCATGGCCAGTACTGCTACTGGAAAAGTCGGTTAACGTGTCTGGGGAAGGAGCTGAAATCCTCCAGGGACATCTCCATGAAGCTCTCCTGGAGGTACTCTAAAAGCCTTTGCAGAAGGTTTCTGGGGAGAGCAGCCTTATTCCGTCCTCCATGGTAGGACGCTTTACCACTCCATGCTAGTAGCAAGTAATCTGCTATCATTGTATGATAAAGCCTGGCAGTGTATGGTCCTGGTGTTCTCTGGCATTCACGCAACATCCATTCTTTATCTCTCTGTGTAATCCTCAGGAGAGTGATATCATTCATGGTAACCTGGTTGAAATAGGGGGATTTGATTAAGGGGACATTCAGAGGTGCCCGTTTGTACTGGGCTGTTTGCCTGTGGCTGAAAAGAAATTCTCCCTGCAGTTAGTCACGCGGTGGGAAGGGGGGCCATTGGTGCTGAGCTGTTCGTGTTTGGCTAGCAGGGATCTTCCCTGATACCAGCTAGGCGGTGGGGGGAGGGGAAAAGCGATCATCCCAGAGAATTGGATGGGGGAAGGGGGTTAGTTTGGTTTCTGCTGCTGCACGTTAACAGGAAAACTGCAGCACTAAATAGCCAACTCAATGGGCTTCGCTTGATATGGGAAAGGAGAGGGCTGCTGTTTTGAAGGTTGCCGAAGCCAAAAGACTATGGCTTACCATGGCCGTCTGCAAGCTGAACTCTGTTGCCTGGCTCTGCGTGTGTGATCTCTAGCACCAAAGCCACAGGCACTCAATATAAGATGCAAAATGCGACCTTGTACCAAAATCACATGTGCTATGTAACGTGAATAGTGTTCACCATGAAAAAGTATAACCATTGTTCTGTAAAATGTAACTTTTTAAATACTTCACTCCCTTTTTTCCTCCAGCAGCTGTAAATATTTCAAGCCTCCGTCCTCCATCCCAAAGGCTATCTCAGATAAGGCGATGAAAAAAACACACACACGATGAAATGTTCTCTGAGCTCATGCAGTCGTCCGACACTGACAGCTGTCTGGAGGGACACAATAGCAGAGTACAGGACAGTGGCCAATGAACATGAGGAGAGGTGGCAGCAGGAAGATCAGAGGAGGCATGAGGAAATGCTGGGGCTACTGCGGGATCAAACGGACATGCTCCGGCGTCTGGTGGAGGTTCATGAACGGCAGCAGGATCACAGACTGCCGCTGCAGCCCCTGCTTAACCGCCCTCCCTCCTCCCCAAGTTCCATAGTCTCCTCACAAAGACGCCAAAGAACGCAGGGTGGGAGGCTCCGGGCACCCAACCACTCCACCTCAGTGGACAGCCCAAGCAACAGAAGGGTGGCATTCAACCAGTTTTAAAGTGGCCTTTTCCTTCCCTCCTACCCTCCTCCCACACCTCACCTGAGCTACCTTGTGAGTTATCTCCCTATTGTTATAACCAATTAATAAAGAATACATGTTTTTTAAACGATAGTGACTTTATTTCCTTTGCAAGCAAGCTGTGATCGAAGGCAGGAGGGCGGGTGGCTTACAGAGAATTAGAGTCAACGAAAGGGGTGGGTTTTCATCAAGGAGAAACAAACAGAAGTGTCACATAGTACCCTGGCCATCCATGAAACTGGTTTTCAAAGCTTCTCTGATGTGCAGCGCTTCCTGCTGTGCTCTTCTAACCGCCCTAGTGTCTGACTGTGCGTTTTCAGCGCCCAGGCGATTTTCATCAACCTCCCACCCTGCCATAAATGTCTTCCCCCTTACTCTCACAGAGATTGTGGGACAAGCAGCAATAACAATGGGAATATTGGTTTCGCTGAGGTCTGAGCAAGTCGGTAAACTGCGCCAGTGACCCTTTAAACGTCCAAATGCACACTCTACCACCATTCTGCACTTGCTCAGCCTATAGTTGAACAGCTCCTGACTACCGTCCAGGGTGCCTGTGTATGGCTTCATGAGCCAGGGCATTAAGGGGAAGGCTGGGTCCCCAAGGATAACTATAGGCATTTCAACATCCCCAACAGTTATTTTCTGGTCTGGGAAGTAAATCCCTTCCTGCAGCCATTTAAACAGACCAGAGTTCCTGAAGACACGAACATCATGAATCTTTCCCGACCATCCCACCTTGATGTTGGTGAAACGTCCCTTGTGATCCACCAGTGGTTGCAGCACCATTGAAAAGTACCCCTTTCGGTTTATGTACTTACTGCCCTGGTGGTCCGGTCCCAAGATAGGGATATGTATTCCGTCTATAGCCCCACCACAGTTAGGGAATCGCATTGCAGCAAAGCCATCTAGTATGACCTGCACATTTCCCAGAGTCACTACCCTTGATAGCAGCAGCTCAGTGATTGAGTTGGCTACTTGCATCACAACAACCCCCACAGTAGATTTGCTCACTCCAAATTGATTACCGACTGACTGGTAGCTGTCTGGCATTGCAAGCTTCCACAGGGCTATTGCCACTCGTTTGTGAACTGTGAGGGCTGTTCTCATCTTGGTATTCTTGCACTTCAGGGCAGGGGAAAGCAAGTCACAAAGTTCCAGTAAAGTGCCCTTACGCATGCGAAAGTTTTGGAGCCACTGGGAATCATCCCAGACCTGCAACACTGTGGTCCCACCACTCTGTGCTTGTTTCCCGAGCCCAGAATCGGCGTTCCATGGCATAAGCCTGCCCCATTAATACCATGATGTCCAAATTACGGGGGAACATGGTTTTAGAGAAAAGTGTGTTCATGTTCTCATCACCGTGCTGCCGTCACCTCCTCGCCTGGTTTTTTCAGGTGCTGGTTCCGCATATACTGCACGATAATGCGTGAGGTGTTTACAATGGTCATAACTGCTGTGGTGAGCTGAACGGGCTCCATGCTTGCTGTGCTATGGCGTCTGCTCCTGCTCGGGAAATCCAGGGAAAAGGGTGCGAAACGACGGTTTGCCGTTGCTCTGGTGGAGGGAGGTGTGACTGACAACATGGTTGGCTTACAGGGAATTAAAATCAACAAAGGGGGTGGCTTTGTGAGAAACAGAATGGCCCCCTCCAGGATAGAACTCAAAACTGGGTTTAGCAGGCCTTTGATTTCACAGAGGGAGGGAGGGAGGAGAAAATGAATACCAAACAAATTTGGTCTATTTCTTGTTTTGATCCACTTCATCTATCTTTATACATCTTGCTGGCAGCAGACTATGCAGTATGACCACTAGCTATCATCATCTTCTGGGTGCTCGGCAGAAGACGGTGCAGTATGTCTGCTGTCCATCGTCTTCTGCTGGCTGCAGATTAAAAGACAGCACTGCTGGTAGGACTGAATCGCCATGAAACGAAGCTTAAAAGGGAAGTGACCTGGCTGAGTCACTCCCATGTTTGCCCAGGCGCCCCAACCTCATTGAGGTTGGTTAAAAGAGCACCCTGGACTACGTCGACGACTGCTACCAGTCATACTGCATTGTCTGCTGCCAAAAGGCAATAAACTGTTGCTGTGGAGCAATGCAGTACCACATTTGCCAGCACCCATGAGACATACGGTGAAGGTTAGCTGAGCGGGCTCCATGCTTGCTGTGGTATGGCATCTGCACAGGTAACTCAAGAAAAAAGCCGCAAAACAATTGTCTGCCCTCGCTTTCACGGAGGGAGGGAGGGAAGGGGGGCCTGATGATATGTACCCAGAACCACCCGCGACAATGTTTTAGCCCCATCAGGCACTGGGATTTCTACCCAGAATTCAAATGGGCGGCGGAGACTGCGAGAAATGTGGGATAGCTACCACAGTGTAACGCTCCGAAAGTCGACAGTTGCCTTGGTACTGTGGACACACTCTGCTGACTAAATACACTTAGAGCATTTGTGTGGGGAGACACACAATCGACTGTATAAAAACATTTTCTACAAAACCGACTTCTATAAATTTGACCTAATTTCATAGTGTAGACAAAGCCTAAAATGACAAAGAAGTCAGTGTTTTGTGGACATTTGTTCTAAGTTAACTAGAGAATTTATTTTGGGCTGCAACCTATTTCTGCTTTTAAAACACGGAATAAATATTTTTATCTGAAAAAGTTTGAAATATAAATTTCATATTGAACTGTGTGTTTTTTGTATCCCTGTAAAAATCTGATGATGGAAATCTTTTTTTTCCCTCTTCATATTTTCAGGGTTATCTTCCCGCCAATGTGGACCGAAGAGAAGGCACTTTACAGAGAAAACGAAAAGAATATTTTGCTTTTATTGAACAATATTATGACTCCAGAAATGATGAAAATCATCAAGACACATACAGACAGGTAGAGTAGCTTATTGAAAACTCTGAAACTCTTAAAAGTTCCATGAAAAATCTTTTTGATAACATGTTCAGTATGTTCTATATTGCTTTATTACTACTTCATAGCAAAGCAGAAGGATATTTTTGTTTAGCCATATGTTCAATAATTATTTTTGTGCTTTGCCACCATTTAAATCTAGCAAAGGCTGTTCAGTAATAATGAGGCATCTTTAATTGATCTGTAATTTAGAAAAATGTTAATAATTTTATTTCTTTGCTTGTAAAACATTAAATATCAAGATATTAAATCATTTAGGGCGCTTGGTATGCAATACTACCACTTCCTGCACATGAGGGGAAACAGGCTTCAGAAAGCTTCCCCATCTCATGGGGCAGGGAGAGTCGAGAGTAGCAGAAGCTCCCTAATAGTAGGAGCCCCCCCGCGTGGCCCCTTCCCCCCAGTACCCTGCACTTCACTAACATAGCCCTCCCACTTTCAAAAGCCCCGCCCCCCCCGGACTCCCCTGTTTTTGTGCCCCTGGTTGGAGTGGAAGAAGGCGGAGCTTTGACTCTCTGCTCCCCAAGTGCACCCGGTGGCATAGCTGGGGGGAGTTTATGCTCTGACAGATACATGTCATACTTCACATTCTCCCCAGAAGGGTGGGCAGACTGGGGATATTGTGACCTGCTGCCCCTGATCTAGCCCTTAACATATTTACTGTAACAGGGTGGATCTGCATCTGTAGGTTTTTCTTTCCCCATTGAACACCAGTTTTACAATACAGACTAATTTTTGGTATTAATTCCAGTTCACGTTGGGACCTTCAGCTAACCTTTTTCTTTGCAGTTCAACAGTAATTTTTCCAGTTTTTTTCCAATTGAGTCTTTAGATTATTCCCCAGTCTTCCCGAAGTTGCTTTTCCAAATGCTTTGAGGTGGTGCTATAGCATTAGAATAGAGGACTTGAAATTATGACTGCTACTTCAATGAAAGTAAGGAAATTAATGGAGGGTGGAGGGGAGAAGTTGAGGAGTATGAGCTAAGTGCTTTTAACATATCCCCGTAGGACATGTGATAAATGAAACAATCATATTCACCTAAAGCTACCAAATGATGGTTCTGCATGCAATTGTGAAAATTCTTCCACAAATTTTAGATGATCGGTGTGTTCTATCTTTGCCACTAAAGGGTTTGAGATTTTGGAATGCATTGGGGTGGTGGAAGATTGATTAGACACTAGAGGGGTATATGCCCATATGACTAGTTCACAGGAATATAGGTTATATCTACACTCTGGACCTTACAATAGTACAGCTGTACCACTTCCACTGTGCCGCTGTAAGGTCTCCTGTGGAGCTGCTTTATGCCGGTGGGAGGAGAGCTCTCCCGCCGGCATAATTAAATCACCCCCAAAAGTAGCGGTAGTTATGTTAGTGGAACAGCATCTTCCATTGACGTAGTGTTGTCCACACCAGCGCTTTTGTTGGTGAAACTATGTGGGTCAGGGCTATGTGTTTTCACATCCCTGACCAACAAAAGTGCTGGTGTAGCATCTCTAATCTTAATAGCATCTCTAATCTATTATATTAAAAGAGCAGGAGAAAGATACAAGAACATGTTTGTTGATGACAGGAGATTGTATTTTAAAATTAAAAACCAACATGTCACAGTTCAGGGCAACTGCACCTCTATATCCCCCTTCTTGGTCCAGCAAGGGTACCCACTTTTAGGCTCCTGGCTTATAAGACATCATCTCTCTTGGGCAGAATTCAACCTCTCTCCCTCCTGACTGGAGTCTTTCCGGGCTACACTGTTTCCTGCCCACACTGAGTTGCCTAGCAAGCCAGATGGGCTAAGCGGCTTGCATCTGCACTTTACTTTCTCCTCAGAGGCTATAAACAGCATAATTGCCCAGAGTTACAAAGTACCACGTAGCCCTTTCTAAGGAAGCATATTTATTCTGAAGGTGAAAACATTAGAGAGAAAAACATATATTAAAAACAATGAAAGAACCTACGTGCATGCTAATAAGCTTACTAGAGGTCACACTCAACTCCAACAAGGGCTCTGGCAGGTGATAAGTCTTTCAAACCCCACCAAAGTGTTTTTCTGTAGTTACAACAAGCACAGCTGTGAATCGGAGGCTGTTTACACAACAGCCTATGTTGGCATAACTTATGTCGCTCAGGAATGTGAGTAAACCACCCTCCCGAGCAACGCAAGTTATACCGACATAAGCGCTTGTGTGCACAGCATTCGCAGAGTGGTTTTATTATGCTGACGGAAGAGCTCTATTCTGTTGTCTTAGAGTGTCTTCAGCACATGCATTGCACGGCGCAGCTGCATCGGTACAGGTCTGCTTCAGCAGCATGGTATGCATAGACATGCCCTGAGTCTCTTCTTTATGCAGCTTGGGGCACTGATCTTCAGATAATCAGCAGACAATGGGTTTCTCCTCAGGTCATAGTTTCAGAAGGTTAGATCCAGAGGTGTGAATTTGCATTCATCTTCTCTCTCTAGCATTTCCTAGGAAATCCAGTTAATTTCATTTGTCCCAAAAGTTCCTTCTTTCTGGTACATTGTTTAAAATAGTGATAGAATCATAACATCGTAGGACTGGAAGGGACTTCAAGAGGTCTTCTAGTCCAGTCCTCTGTACTCAAGGCAGGACTAAGAATTATCTAGACCATCCATGACAGGTGATTGGAGACTTATTCCAGTGCTTAACCACCCTGACAGTTAGGAAGTTTTTCCTAATGTCCAACCTAAACTGCCCTAGGCGCAATTTAAGCGCATTGCTGCTTGTTCTAGCCTCTGATGTTAGAGAATAATTTTCCTCCCATCTCCTTGTCGCAATCTTTTATGTACTTAAAAACCATTATCATGTCCCCCACATCATCTTTTTTCAATCTTCCCTCATAAGTCACATTTTCTAGACCTTTAATCATTTTTGTTGTTCTTCTTGTCAAGCTGTTTGGCGGTGCCCCCGATCAGCTACAGTTGGTGGGTGCTGAGCATCCACTTCTCTCCCCCCTTCCCCCCCTTGGGTGTTCCAGCTCTGGAGCGTGCAAGGAGTTGGCACCTATGTCACTGGTGTAGTTTACTCACAAGATTGGACATCAGTGAGAAAAATATCCAGTGGTTATAGCTACCTGCTGTGTCCTGCATAATATCTGTGAAGCAAAGGGAGAAAAGTATCTGCTGGAGTGGAGGGCAGGAGTTGAGTAGCTGTCTGCTGGATTTGAGCAGCCAGATACAAAGGCTATTAGAAGAAGTCAATGTGGAGTTATACATCTCAGGGAGGCTTTGAAAGACCATTTTAACAGTGAGACAGAAAGTATATGGTACTGTAATGTGCTCCTTTGTGGCTGGTAGGAATCATGTTGTGGTTGCTGTAAATGTGGCAGTTTTACATTGTCAATGCAACTGTTAATTTTGTTTGTGAATGATTCTATGAGCTGTGTCACATTGTGCAATAATGGGTAACTGCTTTCGGAACAGCTGAGCAGTTAGCAGCATATGTTGTGAACTAACAAAGATGAATTGTGTTCCAAATAATATAATTTTATTCTCTAACAAAATCAGTGTTTTTTAAAGAAACCTATGCAGTTGTAAAACAAATACACCACCACCTCTTTCTCCTTGCTGTTTACAGCAGGGGCTTGTGACTCAGGCTCCTTGCAGCTAGCCATGGTACTGTTGTGAGTGGTGGGGTCTCTGCTGAGAATGGCATGCAGCTCTTTTGTAAAAGTGGCATATCTGGGACTCGGCATTGGATAGATTGGCTTTCTTGTATGCCTGTCGCAGCTCCTTGGCTTTCATGTGACGCTGCTGATGGTCCCTGCTGTAGCCTTTCTCCTTCATCACCATAGCAATCTGCTCGAAGATGTAAACGTTTCTGCCACTGGATCAGGTCTGTGCCTGCTGAGTCTCTTCTCTCCACAGGCCCAGGAGATCCAATATCTCCTGTCTCTGACAGGCAGGAATGTGTCTGGAGTGTGTAGCTAGCATGGTGAGCTGGGCTGTTGCACTTAACAATGGAGAGCTGCTAGGTGTGCTCGCCAAGCCAGGCAATCAGGAAAACGAATTTCAAAAATTCATGTTACTTTAAATGGAAGCGGGGGGCTTCTGTATGACTCCTGGGCAGTGGAGTTCAGTGGTAACCAAAGCGGTCAGTGTGGGGCATTGTGTCAAGCTGCTGGTGGACAGGTCAACATAAGTAATGCAGTGTCTACAGTTACCCTTTATCGACCGAAGTACATTGACTGTAGCTCAACGCTGCTCAGGGAAGTGGTGTTATGATGTTGGCATAACGGGGTATTTACAGCAGTGGAAGATCAATTTGAGACATATGCACAACTAGATCAATGTAAACTGCCTTGTGTCCACCTAACTAAGTAGTGTGGACCAGGCCCTAGAAAACTTTTAAGAGCCACCACTCTAAATGATGGCAGACTAGGGTCTCAGGATACATTTCTGGTTATATACATATTCTAACAAAAACAGTCAAGAAAAAATGAAAGTTCAATAATGTTAAAAAAATAAATTGTACGTACTTATTGATTTTTTTCTAAAATGTTTTCTGTCCAATTAGATTCACATAGATATCCCTCGTATGAATCCTGAAGCTTTAAGACTTCAACCCAAAGTAACAGAGGTAAGAATTGTTGTCAATTAATTTTAACTGTTTAGATGATTAATTTCTGAGTACTCCCAGACTGGCTATATTTTTTTATTAGTAATTACATTATGCATATGATTGCCATCTTGGCTTGAGGACAATGCTTGAAAAGCAAATAATCAAGATAGAGAAGTGATATAGTTGCAACCTGAGAATAATGTTGAAAAAGGTGAGTACGCCAGTGAAAGGTTAAAGAGATGAATGAGGTCATCTGGACTGAGCCCCAATGTGTGAGTTTTTCCATTTTCTTTTTTGATCAACAATTTTTGTTGATCACCTATGGTCACTTTGTCAAATGTATTCTTTTCCATGATCCATGTATCCCAGGCTGCCCAACATTACTCTATGCTATCAGACAAAGTGATTTAGTCTGTGATGGCATATGTATGGCAGATTTTTTTTTCTGGCTTATTTTTTGTATTCCATTATCTTGCATAATTGGTTGGTCTTCCTCCTATTAGGTTAGTTTTGGTTTTGGTTTGTTTTCGTTATTAATGTCTCTGGTTCTCTTCCCCCCTCTCCCCAGTAATTTAAAGCTGTTCTGTCTGTAATATTTAAATACTACATGCATACATAGTGTTGTACTTTTAAAGAACTTACTTACAAATATTTAATTAGAAATGTAAAATAGATTCCTTTATATGAGGTCTAAACACCTGTGTTTTTTTTCTACACTGTTAAACTCTTTTCAGTTGCTGTTTGCAGGTTGTAAATGTTAGCATGGAATACAACTATTCCTTTGAACTCCTTAAAATCTTTACAGTGGGCATCTTTGGCCTAAATAGAAGTGTTGTACTTTGAAAACAGACTAAAAACATGGCATCTTTTTATTCAACGGGTCTGGTCCCTGCATATATTGAAAAAAAATGCCTTTTTTCTTTTTCTTCCAGTTAGCACTGCGAAGCTAACACTGAGTGAGCTGAATTCGGTTCTTGCACAGCAACTGTTTTGAGTGCATAGTCTGAAGATGGAGGGGTTGCACAGGTTGTAATTGAGGACTTAATTTCATCTGGGGGAACTCTATTACAAATGCTGATATGTGAGGGAAGGAATTCAGTTTGCCATTGAGTCCAAGTTGGATTAGCAGGCCTGACAGTTAAAAACAAGTAACCAAACCCATTAAACTCTTCTCAACCCCATCCCCTGCTCTTCCCCCCAAATGCATCATAACTCCCAAAATAAAATTTAAAATTCCAAATATTTTTTAACTTGTAAACTGAGCACATTTGATATGGAATGCCTACAATGCCATTTTAGTCATGTTTCAAAGTAGAAGCACTCTTTACTGTGTGACATCACTCACGTTTTGGGGGGAGGGCAAAGTTTTAAGACAAGAATATACATGTGAACACTTGGAACCTCACCATGCCCACTTCTTTCTATAATTGCTGGTGCACCAAGACTTGAATGTGACTACTAACTCACTTGCAGATCTTGTTTTGATTCCACTTAAAACAAAGTAATTTTTATAGTAGGTATATCTGTCACTGTACCTAGAATGGGTCACAGCTGAGAGAGCTGATGGTCAGAAAAGAGGGTAGACACCCCAAACTGGTGGTATATTCTATCATTTGATTTCACCAAGCCAGTAATAAAGGTTCACTGCTGGACCACTATACTAGTTTTACCACAGAGTACAGACCATATCCTTAGGTATTCTAGCCACTTATTACCACCCAGGCAAAATGGACTTCACGATTCGGGTGACCAGATGTCCCGTTTTTTTAAAGTTTTTTAGGACTTTTTCTTACATAGGCGCTTATTACCCACCACCCCCGTCCCATTTTTTCACAGTTGTTATCTGGTCACCCTATTCACGATGAAAGGTTATTGATACCAAATTCACCACACATTAAGTTCTTCCAGGCCCAGGCGGCTAGTCACTTACCAAGGTCAATAGATACTTCAGATCACACACCAAAAATAATGCTGTAGCCAATCCTAAATTCATAAATCTTTAGTTACCTTACTAAGGGTATGTCTACACTACAAAATTAGGTCGATTTTATAGAAGTCGATTTTCAGGAATTGATTTTATACAGTCGATTGTGTATGTCCCCACTAAGCACGTTAGGTCAATGGAGTGCATACTCACTACCGTGGCTAGCATTGACTCACGGAGAGGTGAACTGTGGGAAGCTATCCCAGAGTTATCGCAGTCTCCATTGGAATTCTGCGTTAAGCTCCCAATGCTTGATGGGGCAAAAACATTGTCATGGGTGGCTTTGGGTACATGTCGTCAGTCTCCCCTCCCTCTCTCCATGAAAGCAACTGCAGACAATGATTTATTGCCTTTTTTCCTGGATTACCCGTGCAGGCGCCATAGTATGGCAAGCATGGAGCCTGCTCAGCTCATCACTGCTGTTGCGAGCATTGTAAACACCTCGTGCATTATACTGTGGTATGTGCAGAACCTGGCTAAGAGATGGCAGCATGAGGACGATTGTGAGGAGGACATGGACACAGATGTTCCTGAAAGCACAGGCTGTGGCAATTGGGACATCATGGTGGCAGTGGGGCTGGTTGTTAGAGTGGAATGCCGATTCTGGGCCCGGCAAACAAGCACAGACTGGTGGGACCACATAGTCTTGTAGGTATGAGATGATTCCCAGTGGCTGCGAAATCTTTGCATGCGTAAGGCCGCTTTCCTGGAACTCTGTGAGCTGCTTTCCCCCACCCTGAATCATAGAATCATAGAATATCAGGGTTGGAAGGGACCTCAGGAGGTCATCTAGTCCAACCCCCTGCTCAAAGCAGGATCAATCCCCAATTAAATCATCCCAGCCAGGGCTTTGTCAAGCCTGACCTTAAAAACTTCTAAGGAAGGAGATTCCACCACCTCCCTAGATAACGCATTCGTGTTTCACCACCCTCCTAGTGAAAAAGTTTTTCCTAATATCCAACCTAAACCTTCCCCACTGCAACTTGAGACCATTACTCCTTGTCCTGTCCTCTTCTACCACTGAGAATAGTCTAGAACTATCCTCTCTGGAACCACCTCTCAAGTAGTTGAAAGCAGCTATCAAATCCCCCCTCATTCTTCTCTTCTGCAGACTAAACAATCCCAGTTCCCTCAGCCTCTCCTCATAAGTCAAGTGAAGTGCAGGAATACCAAGATAGGAGCTGCCCTGACAGTTGAGAAATGAGTGGTGATAGCCCTGTGGAAGCTTGCAATGCCTGACTGCTACCGGTCAGTCAGGAATCAATTTGGAGTGAGCAAATCTACTGTGGGGACTGGTGTGATTCAAGTAGCCAACACAATCACTGAGCTGCTGATATCAAGGGTAGCGACTCTGGGAAATGTGCAGGTCATAGTGGATGGCTTTGGTGCAATGGGATTCCCTAACTGTGGTGGGGAGATAGACGGAACATATATTCTTATCTTGGTACTGGACCACCTTGGCAGCCAGTACATAAACCGCAAGGGGTACTTCTCAATGGTGTTGCAAGCACTGGTGGATCACAAGGGATGTTTCACCGACATCAACGTGGGATGGCCGGGAAAGGTGCATGATGCTCGCATCTTTAGGAACTCCTGGCTGTTTGAGCAGCTGCAAGAAGGGACTTACTTCCCAGACCAGAAAATAACTGTTGGGGATGTTGAAATGCCGACAGTTACCTTTGGAGACCCTTGCTCCCACAGCTTAAGAAGCCATACATAGGCAGCCTGGACAATAGTAAGGAGCAGTTCAACTATAGGCTGATCAAGTGCAGAATGGTGGTAGAATGTGCCTTTGGATGTTTAAAAGCTCGCTGGCGCTGTTTGCTGACTAGGTTAGACCTCAGCGCAACCAATATTCCCATTGTTCTTACTGCTTGCTGTGTGCTCCATAATATCTGTAAGAGTAAGAGGGAGATGTTTATAGTGGGGTGGAACGTTGAGGCAAATCACCTGGCTGCCAATTTTGAACAGCTAGACACCAGGGTGATTAGAAGAGCACAGCTAGATGCGCTGCACATCGGAGAGGCTTTGAAAATGAGTTTCATGACTGGACCGGCTACGGTGTGACAGTTGTGTGTGTTTCTCCTTGATGCAAACCTGCCCACTTTGTTGATTTTTATTCCCTGTAAGCTAACCACCCTCCCCCCTTTCACACCTGGCAAAGGAAATAAAGTCACTATTTTGAAACCATGCATTCTTTCTTTATTAATTAAAAAAAAACACGGAAATAATTGATAAGGTAGCCCGGGTGGGGTGGGGGAGGAGGGAAGGACAAGGGAACATTGCTTATTGTAGCCACGCTACAAATCAAAACTGTTTGAATGACAGCCTTGTGTTGCTTGAGCCATCCTCTGGAGTGGAGTGGCTGGGTGCCCGGAGCCCTCTCCTCCCCCGCGTTCTTGGGCATCTGGGTGAGGAAGATACGAAACTTGGGGAGGAGGGCAGGCATTTGTACAGTGGGTGCAGCGGTGGTCTGGGCTCTTGTTGGCTTTTTTGCAGCTCCACCAGATGCCTGAGCATGTCGGTTTGCTCTCCCATTAGCCACATCATTGCATCCTGCCTCTTCTCATCACGCTCACTTAGTGCTTTTCTGGACTCTGCCACTGAATGCCTCCATGCATTCAGCTGTGCCCTATCAATGCAGGACGACTGCATGAGCTCAGAAAACATGTTACTGAGAGTGAGGTTTTTTTCGCCTTCTAATCTGCGATAACCTCAGGGACGGAGATAATAGGAGGAGCATCAAAGCTTTTGCACATGCAGCAGGATAAAAAGGGAGAGTAAAATTTAAGACTATACATTTCTGAGAACAAAAGGGAGACTTTCACAGTGAATCAAGCAATTCAAAACAGACAGCACATGTGCTTTAGTATGGTACAAGGTCTCAGTTTGCCTTTTATATTGAGCGCCTGCAGGTATGGTGACACATCACACATGGCTGGGCAACAGAATTTGGTTTCTAGGCAGCCATGGTAACCCAAAGAGGACACGGGTTTGGCTTCTAACGCCTTCATAACATGTGGGAATGTTTTCAAACTTCAGTGTTCTCCTTTCCCATAGAAGCAATGCCAGTTGGGCTTGCTATTTGAAAGGAGGGGCTTCCGTTTTTGGGTGGATGTGCTGCACACACCTCTGACCCCTCCGCGTGGCTATTTGGGATGATCTGTTCACCCCTCCCCCCGTTGCACAGCTATGGGATGATCCCTTTTAGCCAAGTGCAAACAGCTCAGCATGAACAGGGTCCTTTTACTGTTCCCATACAAAAGTTCCCGTTTCAACCAGGTGACCATGAATGATATCACTCTCCTGAGGCTAACACAGAAAGATAAAGACCGAATGTTGCTTGAATGTGACCAAAACCCAGGACCATTTGCTGCCATGCTTTGTACTGCAATGATTCCAGACTACTTGCTACTGGCTTGGTGTGGTAAAGTGTCCTACTGTGGAGGACGAAATAAGGCAGCTCTCCCCAGGAACCTTCTGCAAAGGCTTTCAGAGTATCTCCAGGAGAGCTTCATGGAGATGTCCCTGGAGGATTCCCGCTGCATCCCAGACACATTAACAGATTTTTCCAGTGGCTGTACTGGCCGCGAATGCATCCCAATTCTTCAGGGCAAATCAAACATTAAACTCTATTGCTTTTAAACCCTGTACTGTAGTTACAAATGTGCACTCACCAGAGGTGCCTTCTCCACCTTCAGGGTTGGGGATCCCGACTTGGGAGCTGTCATAAATATAAAGGGAAGGGTAAACCCCTTTGAAATCCCTCCTGGCCAGAGAAAAAAATCCTCTCACCTGTAAAGGGTTAAGAAGCTAAAGGTAACCTCACTGGCACCTGACCAAAATGACCAATGAGGAGACAAGATACTTTCAAAAGCTGGGAGGAGGGAGAGAAACAAAGGGTCTGTGTGTCTGTCTATATGCTGGTTTCTGCCGGGGATAGACCAGGAATGGAGTCTTAGAACTTTTAGTAAGTAATCTAGCTAGGTATGTGTTAGATTATGATTTCTTTAAATGGCTGAGAAAAGAATTGTGCTGAATAGAATAACTATTTCTGTCTGTTTCTTTTTTGTAACTTAAGGTTTTGCCTAGAGGGATTCTCTATGTTTTGAATCTAATTACCCTGTAAGGTATCTACCATCCTGATTTTACAGGGAGGATTTCTTTATTTCTATTTACTTCTATTTCTATTAAAAGTCTTCTTGTAAAAAAACTGAATGCTTTTTCATTGTTCTCAGATCCAAGGGTTTGGGTCTGTGGTCACCTATGCAAATTGGTGAGGCTTTTTATCCAACATTTCCCAGAAAAGGTGGGGTGCAAGTGTTGGGAGGATTATTCATTGTTCTTAAGATCCAAAGGTCTGGGTCTGTAGTCACCTAGGCAAATTGGTGAGGCTTTTTACCAAACCTTGTCCAGAAAGTGGGGTGCAAGGTTTTGGGAAGTATTTTGGGGGGAAAGACGCGTCCAAACAGCTCTTCCCCAGTAACGAGTATTTGTTTGGTGGTGGTAGCGGCCAATCCAAGGACAAAGGGTGGAATATTTTGTACCTTGGGGAAGTTTTGACCTAAGCTGGTAAAGATAAGCTTAGGAGGTTTTTCATGCAGGTCCCCACATCTGTACCCTAGAGTTCAGAGTGGGGGAGGAACCTTGATAGGAGCGTATTTGGCTCCAGGGTGCCAGGGAGAATGAATTCACTGCTTGCCTGCTGTGCATTCCGCCCCGACCCATCCACAAAATCCTCCACTATGTTGCGTGAGAATTCCCCCCCTCCTCTCCCCCCACACCCGTTGCAGGTGTTGCGGACAGTGGTGGGGTAGTGGTAGGGTCTCTAGAATGCCATGCAGCTGATCATAGAAGCGGCATGTATGGGGCTCTGACCCAGAGTGACCATTTGCCTCCTTTGTATTTTGGTAGGCTTGCCTGAGCTCCTTGACTTTCATGCGGCACTGCTGTGTGTCCATGTTATAGACTCTGTCCATCATGCCCTGTGCCATTTTGGTGTGTATATATATATAAGCATTTCCTCTCTTTGATAGGAGTTCGGCCTCCACAGATTCTTCTCCCCACACAGCAATCAGATCCAGTGTCTCCTGTTCACTCCATACTGGAGCTCGTTTGCGATTCTGGGGGGACTGCATGGTCACCTATGCTGCTGAGCTCGCCACGCTGACCAAACAGGAAATGAAATTCAAAAGTTCCCGGAGCTTTTACTGTGTATCTGGCTAGTGCATTGGAGTTGAAAGTGCTGTCCAGAGTGGTCACATTGGGGCACTCTCGGATAGTCCTCGGAGGTCAATAATGTCGATTTGCACTACCCCAAATTCGACCCAGCAAGGTCGTTTTTAGCTCTACTCCCCTCGCTGGGGAGGAATACAGAATATCAACTTTAAGAGCCCGTTCCGTCGACCTAAAGGGGTTGCTTGTGTAGACGCATACATTATAAAATTGACCTAACGCAGCTAAATTTGACCTAACCCTGTAGTGTAGACCAGGGCTAAGAAAAGAGCTGAGTTATTTCAGAGGTTAAAGCTGGTAAAGTACGTTACAGATGAATTCGAGTTTATAAATCCAAAATGCTAGAAGGGATGTTATATCTGCTTGTTTCTATAAGTCTATCTGGTTTCCCAGAATGGTTCTGGGGACCTCAGTGCGTTGTTCAAAGTTTCCTTTGTCAGAGTTCATCAGTTTAGAGATGTGGTAGGAAAGAGGTGGCCAGGGGCCTTTTGTTCCCACCTTTTATATCTTTGCCCCCTTTCCTGAAAAAATCAGCTGTGTCATGGGGTTAGGCAGTCCATTGCATAAGTGCCGCGGCACACAGTTCCAGCGCCGTACGTGCTCGTTGACCAGCCCTTCATACGAATTGCATATTTTAGCTTGCACTTTTGCCTACCTGTTGTCATCTGAGGTGTTTTCGGGGATGACTTAGACATCCTTATTTTCAGCTCCTCTGTTTTCTCTAAAGAGCTAACCTGTGGGCATTTCTCAGACCACAATGTGTTTGTGACTCAAACATACAGCAACATTTCATAACTCCATGCACAGTGTCAATACATTCATTGTAATGAGATAATAACCTTTTCAATGATACCTCAGAAGGCGTTCTTTTTAGAAGATTTATCGCAATTTTATAAAACTTGTGACCACATTAGTGTAGATGGTCACCTTCCCTTTTATACAACATCACCATATCAATTTTGGTTTTCTGTAGATTTTCCCTTATTCTCTTGTAAAATGTTATTCAGCAGATGAAAAAAAAATTGCTGTGTGTGTGTTACACCAAAGCTTATGTTAAAAAACATAATTAAGATTACAAAGTTAAATGCTCAAAGTAAGGAAATGCTAAAATTATGGTTACCTATGCATCTTTGATTTCTCTCCCTTGTATATATGTATTACACAATCTTTAATTACAGATTATTTTTTTTCTGCTTAGACCCATGCTTCATTTGCTTCACAGGATGGACCTGCTTTGGAGATGAATGAGGGCTGTGTAGTGAAGGAGGCCATTGTCCATTGGGGTCCTGCCTCTTTTGTTGTAGAAATTGGCAGTTGTGTAGTGAAAAGAGGTAGGACATTGCAGGAAGAGAAGGGAGGTTCTGTTGTATTAACACAACTGATCTCTTTGCTAAGACAAAAAGAAAAGGAGTACTTGTGGCACCTTAGAGTCAAACAAATTTATTTGAGCATAAGCTTTCGTGAGCTACAGCTCACTTCATGCTCAAATAAATTTGTTACTCTCTAAGGTGCCACAAGTACTCCTTTTCTTTTTGCGAATACAGACTAACGTGGCTGCTACTCTGAAACTTTGCTAAGACAGTTAATGCTGCCTTAGAGAAATAGATTCTATTCCTGCTTCTGTCACAGAGTTCCTTTGTGATGCTAACTTGGTCTTTTAAATCAAACTTCACAGATGGTCCCTAATTGTTGTGTGTTCCTCATTTTTGGGGTGCTTGACTTGAGACGCTGGGATCTGATTTGCAATGGCACGGAACACTCATAATTGGAAGTGAAGTCAATGGGAGCTGTGTTTTAGACGTATAAAGTTTTTTAGAATGCGAAGTATTCTGAAAAATCACGGCCCAGGAATCTCTAAGTGGGCGTGCAAAATTAGTGTCTGTGTGTGTGTGTATATATATACATATATATTTAAGCGTGCGAAAAAGCATGTTTATTTCCCTAGCCTCTTTCTTGGAAATGGCTGAAATTTAAAAATATATAATTTTTACACATCAGCTGTCTGCCTAAGGGGGTGTTACACGCACGCACACACACACACACGCACACACAGCCTGAGGCAGACAGCTGATGTGTTAAATTTCAGTTCAAATGATTAAACTTTGGCAAATTTTGCAACTGAAAAGGGACTTGTAATGGGAGGAATTGGGCAACCTTAATAGGTGGTGCTACCAGCCCCACCTATAATAAAGTTGGCAATAGGACACATTTTTCTGAGTTTACCTCTCTCATAATTCATTTTTCCACCTTTGGGCTCATTTGATAGCAAATTGGCTACAGTTCACAAAATCCCCCTCCCCGCTGCCCCAGTCAAATATCCTCTCTCTGGAAGTGGGTGTCTGAATGGCAGGTACATGGCCAATCTCTGGAGTCCTAAGGAATGGAGTTGGGAGCACACTCACGTGTACTGGTGCCTTTACCTTCCATTTATTCCTTCCCTTCCCATCCTAGAGCACATGCAGAGATCTTGCCTGGGAAATGGGAGAGCTTTCTTGAGCACTTCCTGCCACCCATTGGCCAATGAGTGGTTTGTGTTTGAGAAGCAGGTTGGCTTTCTTACATGCCCCTACCCCCATCAGTATTTAAGGCACTGCACCACCTTTCCTACCTTATAGTTGAGGTATTATTCCCAGTATGCTGTGGTTTTCATTAGATCCTCTGGTTTTGGGTACTGGGAAGGAAATTGGCAAGGTGTCTGGGGGACCTTTCATCTTCCTATTTTTACCATTCTCCTATGTGTCTTGATCAGCAGTCTACCAGCTCTGCTTTAGTTTAGGGTAACCAGACATCCCAGGGAAGAGGAGCAGTCCCAATTCTATATCTTGTTTTATTTAACTCACGACTCGTTTCAGTGAAGAGAAGGAGAAGAGTAAAACAAAACAGATACTGTAGGATAAAGACAGAGGATGAGGAAAAAGGAGAGGAGCAAGAATTTAAAGAACACAATGAGGATGAAGGAAAAGGAATTAAAAAAAAGCTCAAATAAAGGTTTCTTGGGAAGAGATGGGGACAGATTAAAAATACACAAGTGGTTATGCAATAGACAATGGGATATAGAAAGGTAAATATTAAACATTTGAACTATCCCTATATTATATCTGCAGTACCATTTCCAGACAGAGGAATAGAAAAGGGCAAACTTATCTGAGATCAAATACTGAAAATATTTTTATTGTAAATGATTTTACAGGGATTTTTTTATTTAACCCACTACAGTTTTGCAACCCTTTTGATCATTTTATTTCAGAGAAGAAACTGCGGTATGAAAAATTATCTAATCTTTTACCCTGCCAGTCCAGGACTGCTCCTTATAATTTAATGTGCCTGTGAGTTAGGCCCTGATCCAGTGAAACACTGAAGTAGGTGTGCCAGTGTAAGCATGTAAAAGTGGTCTCACTGAAGTCAGTGGAACTATACCACATGCTGGATCAGAAACTTAGTGTTTTGAAAGTATTTTCTTCTACCTTAGTGTTGAAAGTTTGCAGGGTCACACATGCAAAAAATAATTGTCATTGTTTCAGTATAAACATAGAATTACCTTAAATGTTAGTGTAGCTATTAGAGTCAAACACAGCAGTTCAAGATCTGTTTTGGCTGCAAGATTTTGATTTGGGAAAACTATGATTTGGAGGGGAAAGAAAAACTCCTTAACACAATTCAAATTAAAACAATTCAGATTAAAAAGTTTTATGCACTAAGTCACCTGCTGTCCAGCAAGTCATCTACTGCTCAGTGATTTGAGGTCCAGATAAAGATGAATGTAAATTAACCTTCTAATAAGATGGATGAACTGTTGATACGCTATTTTCTAACAAATGTAATACTTGAAGTGTAAATTACAAACTGAACAGGAAATCATTTCATGTTATACAAGTGCACTACTATATTAATACTGTTATGTAAATCTAAAAAAGAGCAAATGCTGTGGTATCTTACACGAATATTTTTCCAGTTTTAGAATTTGTGGTATTGTGTTGGTACATACTGTGTGGTAACTAGTTTATAGTCCAGTGTATTGACTTTTAGTTCTTAATTATTTTTTTTCAGGTTATGTAGCTCAAATGAGGAATTGTTTTGAATAATTGACTCTCTCCTCATTTTATAGTAGTGTGAGCTTTTAACAAATTTGAACTGCATTGGCATAAATTTTCTACTTGCATTCAAAGATAACAGTTGCATGGTTCAATAAAACTAATTTTTAAAGCATCTTACCAGGCCAACTGTCAAAACACAGGATTAAAGACTTAATCTGCTTTGAAACAGGACTAGATCAAAGTGCATTAACTGATTGTTAATGCACGTCGGCAGGATCCACATGGAGAGCTAATTTGCTGCAGGGTAGTGAGGGGTAGATTCACATGTCACCTTGCTGCAAATTAAATGTTTCTGTAGACAAGCCCTTGGATGTAATTAGGTATAGGTTCTATCATCGTAATATCTGAGTACCTTCCAATAGTGCATTAAATGATGTAACTGATGGCTGTCATGCATGGATTGTGTGCTACATAGTGTTTTGCTTTTTGGTACTGTTTTTTAATGTACACACTGCTCTGTGTGTATTAGAGAAGTCTTAGAGAGGTCAAAGAAGTGTGCCTTGCACTTGGAGTGCAAGGTATTGAAGTTTGTGGTGATCCTTATTTCTTGTGGGAATGTGTTCCACAATCTTCAACTGGCCCCGAAGAAGGCTCTGCCTCCTGCACAGTTCAGTTTTATCTTTGTGGTAGAGTGTTGAAGACAGCATTAAAGTTGAGGAGAATGAGGAAGGGAATAGGGAAAAAAGTAGCAGGAAAAAATAGTCACTAATTAAATGTATGAGAGCAGTTTCAGTACTGTATCCAACAATGAACAAGTATCGATATTAGTTGAGGATTTTGTTTCATTAAAAAATGACAATACAGAGCGGAAAACTATTCTCTCAAGCATTTTTATTCAAAAAGAAAGGTTTGTGATGGACCAAGCATAAGTGTTTGGGTCAAGGGAAGGTTAAAAATAATAAAAATCTATTAATGTCAAAAGTAAATTGTTACAAAGATTTGTTTTGACTCAAAGCTAAAGATTTTGGAATTATTTTGTGTAATGCAGACAATCAAACTACAATATACAATATTACTATTTTACTGCATCATTAAAATATTACACTCAATATTCCTCTGAAAGGAATGAAGGTGAATTTAACTATTAATTGTTGCAGTTCACACACACAGATTCAGTTTTTTAACCAAGAGCTACAAAAGCCCAAATGGTATAGTTTACCCTTTTATATATATGCATGTGTATTTTTAGGGAAAAACATTATAGGGACACCTTAACTTGATGAGTCTAAAGATTTAACTTTCATAGAGGAAGGTAAATTATATACAATATTCCATCTGAGATGCCTGCTACACAGTGTGTGTGTATTTCTTTTTTGATTATTAATTCAGCCTCTGTTTTAAAACCACAATTTTAAAATGTGAATTTGAGATCAAATTAAGATATTTTTATCTACTTTGGCAAAATACATCGTATGGCCCTACTTTTAGCCAAGCTAAATTGGATAGGAGCTCAGGTAACTTTTTTCTTTTTTGGCAGTATTTGGTACTGCAAAGGAAGTAAAATATTCCAAAAAGACTTTGAAAGTAACACTTCAAATAGTAAAGAAATGAGACATACTTATACTCCATGGATGGGCTCCATTCTCCAGTGGATTACCCTTCTAGCCATAAAGTCAGAGGGAAGGGGAAGTCTCTAAGAGCTAGGAATAGTTTCATCTTCAGTGTATTTTGTTGCGTCTAAAGTAAAAGATGACTCTGTACTACAGTATTTGGTGGATCTGTGATGCCTGGCATATTACTGACTTACTGTTCTAGATTTCTGTTTTTTTCCAAAGGGCAAAAAGTGTCTAAATACAAATTTACATAATAAATTGTAACAACATAACTGTTTTGTTACCACAGGTTTCTGTTTTAGAATAACACAGCTGGAGACATGAGTGTTAAATGGATATTGTCTAGATATGACATTTTACTGTCTAGTTTTTCCAACAGATTAATTATTTAATTTGCACTGTGTGCATGAAAGAACAGGCTGTAACATTTCATTTTTAAAAGTGGAGGGGTTTGAGTTATAAAAAGGCAGTCTGTAATTTTTGTTGCATTCTTATTATCTTTGTGTGGACAAGGAGTTTTTCATGTGAATTTATTAAAAAAAAATGAATGTAAAAAAAGGTTGTTCCTAGGCTATTGCTTATTATTAGCAGTCACAATCTAGAGGGAAATTTTAGAGCTGAGTTATAATCTTTGAAATTAGGCTGGTGTAATGAAAATGATGACAGACTCAACTTCAGCACTAGTGGGTACGGCCAGAGTAAAACATTTTAATAATTGTTTAGTAGAAATTACCGTAAAGAGGAGAGATGTCTTGTAGGTTAAAATGAATACAACTTTTAATTAATTCACTTTTGCCAACTAAAGCATGAAAATCATTTAAGTCAACAGAACTTTAATAGGCACTGCTAACCAGTAAGGATTCATTGTTAAAAGCAATTTCAGATTCTTTTGCGTGTTCATTAAACGCAGGCAGAATTATTTTGGGCTTTTTCTATTGATGGTCCTTTGGCAGATAACGTTGTTGCTTAAACAGATGGCACGCTCATTTAAATATGAGTTAATGTACTGTAACTGAGATCTGTTTTTTTCTTCAGTGTAGTCATAGATCCCAGGTTATGACAGAGACCAGGTAGATGAGGTAATATCTTTTATTGGACCAACTTCTGGTGGTGGAAGTTAAAAGCTTTCAAGCTTCATCATGCTCTTTTTCAGGTCTGTAGAAGGTAATCAGAGTGTCTGAGCTAAATATAAATTGGGATTTATTAACCATAAGTGTTCACACATACTGTAGGAGACGACTTAAAATGAAGTGGGTAATTAAGGGTTAATAGGAGGTGGGGTGTGTTAAAAACTGTTGTAATGAGACATAATAGCAGTGTTTCTAAGTCCATGGTTTTTAGTGTCTAGCAGAGTTATGAATTTAAGTCCCAAGGCTTGCCTTTTGAAGGTGTTGAACAGGTTTCCTTTGATGATTGGGACTTGGAGATCAAATATGGAGTGATTGCTTTGTGAAAAGTATTTGCCCACATGGTAATTTGTCTTATCATTTTTCTGTTAGAGTTCATCTGAGAGAATAGTGATTGACTGGCTTCATCCACATAGTTGTTGCTGGAACATTTGATGCAGTGAATGAAGTACACCATATGTTGTTATAGGCATGTATAGGACCCATGAATCTTGAAGTGTGTCCTGGTGATATTGATCATATTAGCTGCGAAGATATGTCTGCAATTTTTCTATTGTTCTAGCAAGGTTCAGTGCCAATCAGAGTTAGTGTGTCCTGGTCTCTGGTGATGGGGTGGGGTGGGGGGTGGTGGTGTTTTAAGCCCAGATGAGGAGGTTCAGGAAAGATTTATTTCAGATTCAGTATGGACTGTAATTGTTAGATGATACCCCATATGGGTTCCAGTGTGGGTTGGTAGGTGACAACTAGCGGTATGCAGTTAGTGGGTTCTCCCACTCCCTTCCTGGGTATTTGAGTGGCTCTTCCAAGATGTAATCTACTTGTGTCACACTTTAAACCACCTTCACTAAACAACGTCACTCCAACAGAGAACTAAATTGCATTATGGAAAGGACCACCCAGATACCCTAGGAGAACTTGATTCAATACAGGGGGAAAACCAAAAACAATTCTGACTCTGCACTCATAGTTGTCATAATCTGTCCCAACTTTTGTTTCGCTCAGATACTCCAGTTACCTTCCCCAGAGCTGAAGAAGGGCTGTGAATCTCAAAAGCTTGCACCTTTGACCAACAAAAGTTGGTCCAATAAAGGTGTGACTGGATGCCCGGGGGAGCCAGCCGAGGTCACTGAGTTATGGTGTACTGCAAAGAATGGGGCAGACTACCCCAAAGCTGGTGGAAATTTCAGTACTTAGATATACCAAGCCAGCAGTAAACAGCTTCTGTTATATCTTACTGGTTACTCAGAAGTCCAAAACACACTTCCCTTGAAGTAACCCAGACTCAAGCCTCCACCTAGTTACCCAAGTCAGACGTGATGAAGATTCAGGAACATCTTATTTCATCATACAAAAAAGTTCTACCAGTCCCAACGGATCAGACACATTGCCTCCCAGATCCAAATACATGCTTAAAGCCAATTCTTAATAACTAAACTAAAATTTATGAAAAAAGAAAACTATAGGTTAAAAGATCAATATACATACAGACATGAGTTCAATTCTTGAGGTTCCGATTCATAGCAGAGATGGCAAGCTTTGTAGTTGCAAAGAGTTCTTTTAGAATTTAGTCCATAGGTTGTAGTCAATTTTATTCTGGGGTGTTCCAGTTTAGGACAGGGATCTCAATCCTTATGGCTTAAGCTTCCCACGTATGAAGCCTCAAGCACATCTGAGATGATAAGGATTGGGGCCAAAGGATCTTGTATAAAATTTCAAGCCTTCTTTGACAAGTTGGAGTACCTGGGGAACAATAGGTAATTAGGGCAACTTTGAAGTAGGTCCATTACCGGTACTTAGCTATACGAATTAACATAAGACAATTGCCTGGTTCTCCACCATTCACAGATGATTTGCTTTACATTTCAAAGAGAGATTAATACAGTGATATCCCATGTTTGCAATTCATTTAAATGCTAGGATGTTCTTTTGATCTCTGAATTAACAGAATTCAGCATAGACAGGGACTGTTGATTACATTGTTGATCACTACCCATATATATGTATATACAAGAACACAAACATTATTTCCCCATATGTCTTTAAGGGTTGAATGTGAGTCATTTATCCTGCAGGTTGTTTAACCCTTTCCGGGCATGTGGCTCAAAAGGATATTACCTTATGTAGCTTACCTTGTTTCAGTCTATTCTTTTATTTAGAAAATCTTTGTTTACATTTTCTAATTACTTAAACTCTTTCAGCCATTTGTGTTTTTCTTTTGCTTTTATAGATTCTTCTTTTTTACACTAAACTTACTATTTGCAACAAAAATGGAGGGACACCATACACCTGAAATTCACATTTCTATTTGCAGATTTTGTACCAACTATTGTTACAAGTAGCCCATGAGGTTACTATAGCAGGAAGAGACTAGGCATTTTTTTTTTCTGATTTTGTGTTTAACTTTGCGTATTTGGCAGCACTTGATGGATAGGCATTTTCACTGTTTGTTGATGGTGTGTGAAATTCTTTAAGCCATGTAAAAGAGGGTTTAGTAGAACTGGCTGGAAATTTTTCAGTAACATGTTTTTTTTGCCAGAAAATAGTAATTCTTTGACCAGGTAGAAGGACTTCTGGGGAACTCCCCTCTCCCTTGATATTTCCCCTGTGGTAATGATAGTTGAAGAGCAAACTAACAAACGTACAGTATCTCACGTTATATGCCTGCAAGCATGTGTAAACATCAGCTACTTGAAGCTTGGGATAACATGAAAAGGAGAGAGAATGATTTGGCTATTAAACATATAACTTAAAAGTGGGTGAAAGTCCATCTTTGTGTGGAATGTTACCAAAAGAAACTACAGCATTTGCTCAAAAACCTCCCTGAAAAAGCACAAGAACAAATCCGCACAGACACACCCCTGGAACCCTGACCTGGGATATTCTATCTACTACCCACGATCCATAAATCTGGAAATCCTGGGCGCCCTATCATCTCAGGCATTGGCACCCTGACAGCAGGATTGTCTGGCTATGTAGTCTCCCTCCTCAGGCCCTACGCTACCAGCACTCCCAGCTACCTTCGAGACACCACTGACTTCCTGAGGAAACTACAGTCCGTCGGTGATCTTCCTGAAAACACCATCCTGGCCACTATGGATGTAGAAGCCCTCTACACCAACATTCCACACAAAGATGGACTACAAGCCGTCAAGAACACTATCCCGATAATGTCACTGCTAACCTGGTGGCTGAACTTTGTGACTTTGTCCTCACCCATAACTATTTCACATTTGGGGACAATGTATACCTTCAAATCAGCGGCACTGCTATGGGTACTCACATGGCCCCACAGTATGCCAACATTTTTATGGCTGACTTAGAACAACGCTTCCTCAGCTCTTGTCCCCTGACGCCCCTACTCTACTTGCGCTATATTGATGACAATTTCATCATCTGGACCCATGGAAAAGAAGCTCTTGAGGAATTCCACCATGATTTCAACAATTTCCGTCCCACCATCAACCTCAGCCTGGACCAGTCCACACAAGAGATCCACTTCCTGGACACTACAGTGCTAATAAGCAATGGTCACATAAACACCACCCTATACCGGAAACCTACTGACCGCTATTCCTACCTACATGCCTCGAGCTTTCACCCTGACCACACCACACAATCCATTGTCTACAGCCAAGCTCTGCGATACAACTGCATTTGCTCCAACCCCTCAAACAGAGACAAACACCTACAAGATCTCTATCAAGCATTCTCACAACTATGATACACACCTGCAGAAGTGAAGAAACAGATTGACAGAGCCAGAAGAGTACCCAGAAGTCACCTACTACAGGACAGGCCTAACAAAGAAAATAACAGAATGCCACTAGCCGTCATCTTCAACCCCCAACTAAAACCCCTCCAACACATTATCAAGGATCTACAACCTATCCTGAAGGACAACCCATCACACTCACAAATCTTGGGAGACAGGCCAGTCCTTGCCTACAGACAGCCCCCCAACCTGAAGCAAATACTCACCAGCAGCCACACACCACACAACAGAACCACTAACCCAGGAACCTATCCTTGCAACAAAGCCCGTTGCCAACTGTGCCTATATGTCTATTCAGGGGACGCCATCACAGGGTGTAATAACATCAGCCACACTATCAGAGGCTCGTTCACCTGCACATCCACCAATGTGATATATGCCATCATGTGCCACCAATGCCCCTTTGCCATGTACATTGGTCAAACTGGATAGTCTCTACATAAAAGAATAAATGGACACAAATCAGATGCCAAGAATTATAACATTCATAAACCAGTCGGAGAACACTTCAATCTCTCTGGTCACGCGATTACAGACATGAAAGTTGTGATATTACAACAGAAAAACTTCAGAAACAGACTCCAACGAGAGACTGCTGAATTGGAATTAATTTGCAAATTTGATAAAATTAATTTAGGCTTAAATAGAGACTGGGAGTGGTTGAGTCATTATAAAAAGTAACCTATTTCCCCTTGTTTATTCCTCCCCTCCTCTTCCCCCCCCCCCACTGTTCCTCAGATGTTCTTGTTAAACCCTGGATTTGTGCTGGAAATGGCCCACCTTGATTATCATACACATTGTAAGGAGAGTGATCACTTTAGATAAGCTATTACCAGCAGGAGAGTGGGGTGGGGGGAGAGAAAACCTTTTGTAGTGATAAACACCCATTTTTTCATGGTCTGTGTGTATAAAAACATCCTCACTGTATATTCCACTTTATGCATCCGATGAAGTGAGCTGTAGCTCACGAAAGCTTATGCTCAAATAAATTGGTTAGTCTCTAAAGTGCCACAAGTACTCCTTTTCTTTAAGTGGTCTCAGTGGTACTAGATGGGACAGAACACCACACCCAGAAGGTGTGTGGGTTACAATCACATTGTCTGTCTCCAAAAGTGAATGTTGCAGTTGCTTTTGTATCTGTTCCTGCTGGCTGAGTTTCTGCCCCCAAGCTGACTTCCCATGGGATCTGTTAATGGTGGATTTTATTTGTCCGTATTTGTATTTCCACAGTCAAAGGCTATGGATTAAGGAAAAGTTACCTCCTTGGCACTGAGTGGAAGTAAACAAGGAATATTTGCTCCTTTCTCATGAGTTTTATGTATTTACTTTTACTGGAAATTGTCATGTGACGGTTCTGCTGACTAAAGTGGGAACTAAAATAGAAAATCCAGGCATAGAGGAGTAGAGAATCAACCAAGGCCATAAGAAAGGGAGCAAGACTATACTCTCGCTCCTAACTGTAGGACAATTGTCGGTCAACGTATTCATAATTAGCATTATATTTGAGGGTTTAATAACTGTTATAGGCGTGGTTTAAGTGAATTTTCTTAGCCATGGTGGCTATTCTTTCTGTGATTTATTGTCTGTTAAATATTTAATTATGTTTTGACAGCTTTTGATTGTAAAAGCTCCTTCAGACACTTGAGTCTATCATGTATGTGCAGATTATATGAAAAAATGTAGTTCAGAGGAACTTCGGACTTTATGGGGCAAGATTTTTTTATTTATTTATTTTATTTTACTTTTTTGCTCTTTCTTTTAAATTCTAGTTAATATAAAAAGAAACTATATATGATGAAAACCTATTGAAAATTATTCAAGGCCTGAATTCCTTTAATGTGATTAACTTTGAATTTCCTTGCTGTAATGTTTAAGACGATTGAATATTCTCCTTTAGATACATACATATAGTTCTCTTTAATACTAATGCATTAACTTATATCAAGGGAAAAATAGGCAGGTAATGGGCAGATCTCACAAAGTTCCATGTTTAATTTCAGATCACCATCCCAAAGTTTGATTGTTGTTAGTTTAGGAATCAAGCTGGAAATTTCCCATGTGGTTAATCAGTACTGTGAGAACGGATTCCGTGGTGACTAGTGCGATGCTTTGTCTTGGGGTGCCCAGGACTCTGAGTCACCTTGTTCACCCTCTTGTCTCAATGAAGGAGAGATTTGCTGGTGCTTTACTGCATGTCTGTTCCCTGATACTGCCAGTCTTTAGCCACCCAAACAATCTCCTCAGAGCTTTGCCAGCCCTTACTTTGTATTGCAGGTTAACAATAAGTGCATGCCAATCCCCAAGCGCATCTGAAAGCATCCTCCTGTAATATTCAGCCTTTGTCACTGGACAGTCACAGTAATTACCAGGTCTGCCGTTCCCAAGAAAACAGTGTACGTACAGCTTGATTGGTGCAACTCAGGTTTGGGTCCTTTATAACACTACACTATGGAGATATATTTATAGTGAAACAATCATGAGTGTTGTTAAAGGTAAAGATTTAAGAGATCCCGATTAAGGATAATGGAAAGAGAAATGGTTACATGTAAAACGAAAAGTACAACAGGCTTCTTAGAATCTAAATTCAGCTTTAAGAGGCTAAAATCCTTGTCTAAAGTAGCTTCTCACCTAAAGCAATCTGCTGGTACAGGGATTCTCAAACTTCATTGCACCGTGACCGCCTTCTGACAGCAAAATTATTTTCAAAAAGAAAAGGAGTACTTGTGGCACCTTAGAGACTAACCAATTTATTTGAGCATGAGCTTTCATGAGCTACAGCTCTGAGCCCAGGGGGAGGGCTGGAGCCCGAGCCCTGCTGCCCCAGGTGGGGGTGGAGCTCGGGCTTCATGACGCACATTGGGATCCTGACCCACAGTTTGAGAATTGCTGTGCTAGCATCACCAGCCCACATGGCTGGGACCGACTGTTGTTGGATGTAAAAGGCCCTGTCCTTTTTGCTCCCTCAGTGATGGATAAAGATGTCCTTTTGCCTTTCTCTTGTATTCCCCCAAAGTCATTGTTTTCATCCCCAGAGTCAGTAAAAATCCCTAAAGTGTTTTCTCTAGTGCCTGGTGGCTTCATGTTGATTTCACATCCTCATGTTGTCATGTGGAAATTGGCTTCTATGATGTCTTATGATGATTAATTTACATTTGACAGAGGTACATATTTTATCTCTTGTCTGGAAGAAACCTGTTTGTTAGCTCTGTCTGGGATTCAGGTTTTAAAACATATGTTTAGTACATATACACAACTTCTTAAATATCATCTGTACATACAGAACACAATAATTATGAAGATGTCACATAATATTCTTTACAGATAAATATTATGACAGCAATGTGCTAGGTATGGTAGAAGTTGTTAAAGAACAGTGAACCTTTTGCCAGTTGGCATTTAGGGGTTCTTAGGGTCACAATTAGTACTATAGTAGAAACTTACATCAAATAGCCTTTCTAGTAGCATTTTGGGTACTTCTGCTTCTGGATGAAATCAGTAAATCAAGTTTAATGAAAATGGAAAAAAAATTGTTTTCAAAACTCAGATGACTTGGTTTGGTTCTCATATTATCCATAAGTATCCAGCCAGATGTAGGATGTAGTTCTGTCTTCCACTTAATATGCTTAATTATGGGGCTGCCCTTGTCACACAATAGTTAATTTGAAATGTCAGCTGTTAAGGTTTTGAGCTTTCTAAGTGCTCTAAAATTCACATGTATGCTCACACTGTATTAAATTGCTGTGCATTGCTGAGGCAGTGTTGGTAGTGCAAATTTGGAGTCATTTGAGCATTTTATCTGAGCTGTTTCCTCCATTTTTGTACCTTTTTGGGTCTACATTTATTCCTCCTCCCAAAGACATACAAACTGATATTGCCTGAACAAGTTTGATTTTGGCTAGCGTCCGGCACCCAGCAAACGCTGTTTATATTGTTCTTAAGGGATTGAATTGCATCTATAAATTGTTAAACATCTAGGGTCTGCACTAGAGCAAGTGACTTGTGCATATACTGTGAGACTGCTGCTCTGTGGCCAGCAAGAGTATATAGAGGCTTTCCTGATGTCAGTCAGTGGATGCCTCAGAGCAATGTTTTGTAGATATTGAAACCAAGTACCATCCAAGGACCTGTGAATCCAAGTCTTGCCCTTGGCAGATTTGTGTCTGCTGTGCAAATTACTACTCTACACCTGCATTCTACTTCAGGTTAGACTGAGGCTGCAGAGGTCTCTGTTTTGGAAGTTTTGCTTCAAGGGCGGAACTTTGTTTGAGCCAATATTTTTAAGCACTTTAAAATCCATATCCCTAGGTTGTTTTGGCAGTTGCAGTTCCTCATCAGGGTCAGAGATGGGGTAAGTGGGAGGTTATTGAGATATAGCCCCCCGATGACGATCTGATTTTTACTTTCAAAATGATCTAAAACCCACATCCATAGGGGCAATCATCTTGAAACTTATCATGTTGTAACAGAGGCTTAGGCCTGGTGTACACTTAAAATTTAGATCAACCTAACCTTGTCACTCAATGGTGTGAAAAATTCTCACCCTGGAGGGCTGTAGCTAAACTGACCTAATCCCCAGTGTAGACATAGTGAGATCTACAGAAGAATTCTTCTGTTGACCTAGCTGCTGCGGGAGGTGGATTAATTGCAAGGACAGGAAAAAAAACAACCCTTCTGTTGAGGTCAGGATTGTCTATGTTATGGACAATATAGCAGCATAGTTGCAGTGAGAAGAGAAGGAGTACTTGTGGCACCTTAGAGACTAACCAATTTATGTGAGTATAAGCTTTCGTGAGCTACAGCTCACTTCATCGGATGCATAAGTACTCCTTTTCTTTTTGCGAATACAGACTAACATGGCTGTTACTCTGAAACCTGTCATAGTTGCAGTGGTGCAGCTGTGCTGTACCCATAGTGTAAATGTGGCCTCAGGTAGAGTTTGTGGGGAATGTTTGGGGTCACTTGGTCAAATGGTTCTTGAGATGCAACCCCATACAATGAGCTGCTAATAAAAATCTGAAACATTTTCTCACATTTTTTAATACAGGCAAGGAAAATACTAAGGCTCTGACCTTCATAAAATTTATATTACTGAACCATCCCTGAGCTCGGCTATTCAATATTCAAGGACCAGTTTCAAAATATTTCAAAGATTATTACATTATAAAGGCTTTAGGACCCCTGATTACAGACAGTGTGTAACTCTGAGAGCTATTGTTTCCTAAGGAACTCCTTTTGCGAGTGACCTACTGAATAATGTATTCACATGGTGGCCAAGGACCATAAGTTGGAATCTTTTCCTCTAGAGATTTGTGTGATGTGCACATTAGTCCCATCAACCCACCAATTGCTAGGTGTGTGGGCTACAAGGGAATTGTTTTGAATGGTGTGTGCAATTTTGGGAAAGCTCACAACACCACAGGTATACCCTCTACGTAATCTTCCCAAGTCCTATCCTAGGAAAGTTTGAGGGCAGTAATGTGGCCAGGATATGATCCCAGTATGGTGACTTGGATGGCTGGGCTGATATGGGAGGGTCTAACTGCCAAGTAGAAAATGACATCAAAGAGGCAGGTACAAGTGTAGGGGTCCAAGCCAGGTGAATTGGTTATCTACTGGGAGAAGCTCAGTCAGTTCCTGCTGGGAAGCACTAGGCGTGGGCTGGGCACTGGGAACAGGCATGTTCGGGTGGGGAGATTAAAATGGATATACTCAGTGCATAGCACAGGCATGCAAGCTCTGAGATTGGGTATGGAGGGATGAGAACACTCATTGAGCTGAATGGAAAAGTTAACAACTCCCAGAGTTAATGCTTAGAGCTGCTTGTGCCCTTCCAGAATGAGTAAGGGGCTAAATGTAAACCTCTGAAAACTATGAAACAGAGCTAAACTGATGCCTTCCTCCATCACACCTCCACGTAACCTTAACTCTGCCCCCTGGAACTAGCAATAAGCAATGGGACAAAGCCAAACCTTACCTAACAAAATCTGACACTCTCTGCATTTTTGTGCTGTGTTGTCCAATAAAATTTTCAGCCATCATTCCTCTTTATGTGCTCTCAGTAATCCTCACAATGCTAGATGTGGCAGTATTGATTCTGGCATTAGTTGTAGCAAGTTGCCAGAGCTCACATTGCCATCTGGGCAGAGGTGCAGATGCAACTAGAAGAATCCCCCTACCCTCACTATTTTATGGCTTGATTTATGCAGGAGATCAGAGTCTTATGATCACAATGGCCATCTTGATTTTAAAATTTAGGAATGTTTTTAAAATCTTATAGAGTTTCAGGGCTGCTAAAACTGCTTCCTCTTTCATCCCTAGAGGCAGACATTTTACTTGGTGTGCCATAAAGATAGAGGGGATATAAGTGTGTGTTAACCCATTCTAATGTGCTGTTGTTTATTTTTGTTGCCCATTAGAACTTCTCGTCCACGTTGGCATGCACATGTTTCTCTACACCCTCTGTGCTCATTGCAGCTCTGGTATTTTCTTGGCATACGTTACAAGGATGTACAGTGTCAGCTGGTACTTAAGCAAACGAAATCCTTAGGACAACAATGAACATCTGGCAAGTCTTAGGGGGTTTGTCTGAAGTAGGTGAAGTGGTTGAGTGTAGGTCGGGCTTATCTTGCCTGTTTTTGCAAAACTCTACCTAAACTCAAATTATATCCTAGTCAAGAAAAGGTTTAAGTTTTCCTCACACTGTTCTTCTTCATGCTCTCTTCTGTCTTCAACGTGCTCAGAAAGGGTACAGTCCTGTGGTCTCTCACAAGCAGTTGTTAGGGCATTGCTCAAAGAGGGCAGAGTTAAGGTGGGGGGTGATGTGGGAGACATTGCCTTGACTTTACATTTCCTAGTTTTCAGAGATTTAAGTTTAGCTACCATACGTATTCTGGAAGGGTGCCAGGCAGTGCTAGACAAGCTTAACTATAGGTTTCTTCGGGATGAATTATTGCAAAAATCTGCAGTGACCTATCACAGAAGTCTGAATAGACCTTTTGTTGTTTTGAAAAGTACAAAGTATGGTTCTTAGTAATATATTTATCTTTGAGAGGGATTGGGGTGATGTGGAAAGGTGATGTAAAATTCCAAAAGGGGGGGGAAAATCTTACTTTTATTTTAAAAGCTCCAGTCATAAAAGTTGTGTTTTTTCCTTTCTTTTTTTTTTCCAGTTACTAATATAACTGAATTATATACAAGGTTGGTTTTAACATGTGCGAATATCCTGAAATTCCTTTCTCTAAATAACTGAGAGACTTAATTAACGTTGACAGTTAACTATGAATACCAGTGTTCATTTATGCTTCCGTATGCATACTTTTAGTACTAGTTATTGTCTATGATATTAAATTTGTCCTTCATGCTTTTCAAGTATCGTGTTTAAAATGTGATAAATTTGATAAATTCCTTGCTTCACAGTTTCTTTAACTCTCTTTCAGATTTTTGAACGCATTTTGTTTATCTGGGCAATACGTCATCCAGCCAGTGGATATGTTCAGGGAATAAATGACCTTGTTACTCCTTTTTTTGTCGTCTTCGTTTGTGAATATATAGGTAAGATTTGGTACAATACTTAATTACAAATTTTTGATGATTTCAGAAGAATAGCTGCATTTTTAGTATAACAGTTTAGCTGGATAAATAAATTACATTTGAGCATATGAACGGTCATCTGGTGTATAAGAGGATGATATTTTTGGCAAATGTAACTATATAACAGGTGATGCCCTTAAATATATATGGGCGGGGAAGGGGCGGGGTATTATTTACAACTAAAACTATTTACTTGTTTAAAATGGTAACTTTAAGGTATCCAGACCTATGTTACAAACTAAGGTCCTGATCTAGCAATCTGATCTGTGTAGCTACCCATTGACTTTTGTAGTGTTCTGAAACTTTGTCCATATAGAGTCCTTTGTCCCCATTGGAGATGCAGGAGGAGTCCCTCATGGATCAGATGGCAAGGGTGAGACCTGCTGGACTTCTTAGAATTAGGGCATACCCTATATTATACTGTTGTCCTTTAACTATAATTTAATCCTTATTATGATCATAAAGACTGAAGAATGTTTTTATAAGGACTGATTTTGTGTAAAAGCTGTAAATATCCAGGAATAATTTTTGCCATCATTTTATTTTAATTTCCATTATGCATTATACCTAAACTACTGAAGGGAAAGCTATTGTAAAAGTTCACTACTAATTATAAACTATTGGGTTATGCTTGTGTAAATCACTAACATATTTCAGATTGCAGTTTTTTTTCATTTTAAATTCCTAATCTATTTTCTAGTTTGTGTGTACTGTGTAGACTCTTAGAATAAATATAAGTCATTATTAAGGGTAAGCAACAATAAGAGTGGAAAATAATATATTTGAAGTTAAAACTGTTTTACATTTCCCTTAATTTCTTTTCAAATATACATATAATGAAAACAATCACAGTTGCATATATAACTATGCAGAGCATTCTGTGCTCTGAGGTGTTATATATGTATGCATATGTGTGTGTATACATAATATGTTCTACATTGTGTATATATCTTTTCTTTCCTCCTCCTCCTCGAGTTACCCCATCAATGTCCTAACCTAGATTAATTAGATTTAATGGGGGACAGATTACCCTTGAGTGGATGAAAGACTATCCATTTATTGCATGGAAACACCTCTCTTGCTTTGTTTCATTTCTTGTTAAATAGGAAGATTTTCATTGCTAAGCAACTAATGAGAACAACTGCTGCTTACTCCCTAATCATCTGTTAAGTGGGGGTAGAGGCCTACTCCTGAGAGTGCTTGCAGTTTCTGCCTTTTACTCCCTAGATTGACAGATAATGAAAATGTTGTTAATGATCCTAGAACAGTAGGATCTCTGTTGGTAGACTTTAGAGTTCTTAATTGAAATAAGAAGTTCAAATGAGATGTGATTAGAGAATTGATATTCCATGTTAAATAGACCATTTAATTAATATGGTAAATAAGTTTGTCTTTACTACCAACTTTTGTTGTGAGACCCTAGTGATTGTTAATGCATTTGCCTGAATGTCTGTATGATGAGATCGGAGAACATGTTTCAGTTCAAGTTCAGTTCTTCAGACTGTTTCAGTAATTGTAGTTTTTTTTTAAACTGGACAACAACACAGCAACAAAAAACTAATAGTAGTAAAAGTTGATTTGCCAGTGAAAAGGTGTGTGTATCAGTGAATTACGTTTTAAAAGTCTCATTTCTATTTGTTACCTATTAAATAGGGATATGATATTCATGTGAACTATATTTTTCCAGTATATATTTGAGTATTTCTAACCCAGAATGTTTAAAAATATTCATTCTTCCTAAAATTGAGATTGGTTTAAAATCATTACATTTTAAAATCAACAACAAAAAATAAGCAACAGATTTGTTGTATTTGCCTTCTGGTTTTTGAGCCTTCACGGTGCTTTCTAGTTATATTTTCAAGTTTTTTCTCCACAATCAAGGCCTAGATTTTTTTTTTTAATGAAAGCTGACATTCTTACCTAATCGTAGGTTTCTAGAGGTCGTGCTTTAAGAAATGCACGAAAAATCGTTACACTCTTGATAAAGATGTGAGAATTGGCAGCACTGAATGCTTTTTTCCTTGATCACTAATTTCTTATAAGATTAAAACGTAGTATTGCAAAAGTATATTAAGTCTATTAAATTTGCAAGAACTAAATAACACACTTGAGTTAAAGTATTTCTGGAATTTGGATAGAGTATCAAAACTTGTGTAGTGATTAATCAATAGACGTATAGCACCATCTTTTACCCCATTGCAGATTTTTAAAAATCTTGTGCAGATTTTAAAATGGTACAATTTTATTTACTTTAAATAGCAAACTAAATAGTACATGTGAAAGAATAATTAAAAAAAACTTTTAAACATGAGTGATTTATGATTACTGGATTACATTCCAGGGTAAGCTCTTTCGTTATTCTTCTGAGTCGCTTTGTTTAAATTCTTTGTGTGTTCTTCCACTGGAAGCAACTTGGCCTCATGTAATGAAGGTGTAAATAATCACTGCCAGTTCATAAGTAAGTGAGAATGTTGTTTAGTGTCATCTTTTGTACACTAATTACATTTTATAGAAAATGCACCATTGTGATGGTATTGTTCATTCACATCTGTGTAGCTTAATTTGATCAAAAACATGTTATAGAAGTGAGTCATTTATTAGTAAATAGTCTGTACTTTGTGAATTGTTCAAACACAATGATTCTCTATCATGAAGAGTTAAGATGGTTATTCATATTTTAGAAAATAGAAGTCTGTTTCTGCTTTTTCACAGGGTTTCCTAGCACATTAAATTCCTTTTCTAGGCACCTAAATTATACGTTTAGCTTCCTATAAAATGGTGTACACCTAAAATGTATGTCAACCTAGCTCCCACTGTAGATACAGCTAGACTGATGGAAGAACTCTTGCACTGGTGCATCTCTGTCATGGTAGCGCTTGTAGTGTAGACATACCCTAATAAATATGGGTTAAGATGCCTAACTTTAAGGCATTTTAAGTGACTGAATGGAGGAACTTACTTAATGAATGTGCCAACAACAACACAATGGTGGCTGTGTAATACAGTTATATCTCACTAATTCGCCACGTATTTCCATATTGGATGTCCACTTTGCATATATCAGCAAGGTAGGTCTGAGAACCTGGAACATGGATAGGAAGGACAGGAGAGCATGCAGGGAACAAGAGCGTGCCACGCAGGAAGAGATGCTGCGGATTATATAGGAGCAGTCAGACATGTTGCGGCGTCTGGATGAGGTTCAAGAAAGGCAGCTGGATACTATTTTCTCTGCAGACTATGCTGAACCTGCTGCCATCATCACCCAGTTCTACAGTCTCCTCCCTCAAACATTCTGTGAGGTGGGGGGAAATCCTTTGCACTCAACACCAGGGGAGGGTACAAGGACCAGAAGGTGCCAATTCCCACACCTTTGATTGTTATTGCAGAGCATCTGTAAGCAAGCTCTTCTTGTCTCCCCCCCACCCCCGCCCCCCCCAGTGTTATCAGCCCTTTTGCCCCATGTTATCTTACTTTTCTTTGTGGTCTGTGTGTTTTTGTGTGCATAATAAAACTTACCGGATTGAGGAGAAAAGCCTCTTTATTCATTCAACATATGGTGGTTGGTGGTGGGGGTGGACTTTATGGGGGAGAAAATGCAGTGGAGGGGACAGTTTGGTATGGTGGTGTATTCACATCTATCTCAAAGGTAACTTTGATCTGTGGGACACCACGAGGAGCAGGAGGGATTCCAATCAAGTCAAAAGTACCCAGGAGATGGTTATCCTCGGTGAGAGGATGTTCACCTTTATAGACCTTGTTTGCCAGCAAGAGGTACACTTAGAAATGTTGAACCAAGAAGTTAATTTCATTTAATTAACTAGGCCAGTATTTCTAGTTTAGCAATTCTTGGAAACATTTTGGTTTTTAAAAACCGTAAAAATCAAGGAATATGTCATCAAAGAAAATTGTAGGTACATTTTCCCCATTTTCTAGGAAAGAAAAAACCGGAAAAAATATTGTTGTGCTTGACAAATGTTTGTGGAATTTTTGTTTGTTTTCCAAACAGCTTTATTATCTTTCCTTTATTATGATAGCAATACCTCCAGTTAAGATTGCCTGACTCTTCCTCTTATAAGTCCTATTTTCAGTTGCTTATAATTTTGCCACACTTTAACTATTCTGTATGCCAGGTGTCTGCCTTGGACTGAATTCTTCTGCAAAAATGGTTTTCCCATTTCCGAGAACAAGATTAAGGGGAAATGCTTTGTTTTGCCTGTGTTAACAAACTGGTTAAGAAATTATTTTTGAGACATTTTAGAACCTCTGGCTTTGGACCAAAAAAAAAAAAAAAAAAATTTAAACGTCCAAAGGCACATTCCACCACCATTCTGCACTTGCTCAGTCTATGGTTGAACTGGTCCTTACTGCTGCCAGGCTGCCGGTATATGGAGCAAAGGGTAGGCTGGGTCTTTCAGAATCATGATTGGCATTTCAACCTCTTTGGAGGCATTTGAGAGAGAGGGGATCGTAAACAGAAAACAGAAAAACAGTAAACAGAAAAAACACATGGCTGGTTTACAAAAAAAAAAAAAGGGTCCTTGGAGAAAGGATAGAGAGGGCAAGGAAACTTTCAGGGCTGGGGAAGAGAGAGGAATGATTACTGGAGAAAAATCTTACCTAAAACCCCTTCTCTAAAATTTTGAATCCCCCTGTTTTTAAAAGTGCTGGAATTTTCTAAATCTTCAATTGTTTTTGGAAACTTGAACCTTGGTATCTTTCACCAAGGCTTGTTGGAATTAGTACACTTTAGATTTTACATTCTCCAAATTGGTGTTAGTTTTGTTAGTTACCAATCCTGTAAAATCTTTGTCTGGGTTTACACTTAATTTTTTTTACTAGTCTAACTACTTTGGTTACACATGACTTTTTTTACCAATACAGTTATACTGGTAAAAGCCCTTGCTTATTGTGTACACAATTATACTGTTACAAAGGTGACATTTATGCTGGTAATGTTATCCCCCTTCCCATACAGGAATAGCTGTACAAGTATAAAGTGCCTTTATAACTGCATCCAGTAGTCTAGCTACGGGGGAGCGGGGCAGTGGCCGCTCCCCCACTGAGCAGAAGTGGTGCCTTTTTAATTCTTTGGCGCCTTTTAAATTTTTACTCACCTGGCGGCGCTCCGGGTCTTCGGCGGTGGGTCAGCGGGTGCGGAGATTAAAAAAGGCGCCACCCCCTGGTACTCAGCCGGCGGTATTCCGGGTCTTCAGCAGCACTTTGGCGTCGGGTCCTTCACTCGCTCCGGTCTTCGGCGGCATTGTGGTGACGGTCCTTCAGTGCCGAAGACCGGAGCGAGTGAAGGACCCGACGCCAAAGTGCTGCTGAAGACCTGGTGAGGACCAGGGGGTGGCGCCTTCTTTTATCTCCTCTCCCCCTGTTTTTTCCACCTGGCTACGCCACTGACTGCATCCACACTCGAGATGGTTGTACTGCTTTAACTATACCGGTATAGTTAAAACACTACAATTTTCTAGTGTAGATAAGCCCTTATACCACTAACTTTAGTGCTCCTGGTGTTTAAAACAACACACTGTAGTGTCTACAGGATCAGTCCCTTTAGTTGTTCTTTCAGCTGACCTGCAACTAAAACTTAGATCGACCTAGCTATGTCAATCAGGACTGTGAAAATGTCATGCCTTGTGTGATGTAGTTCGGTCAATCTAGCCCCCAGCGTAGAGGCAGCTAGATTGTCAGAAGAATTATTCCTCTGACCTATCTATGCTACAGTAACACAGCGGTGGCACTGTAGCTGAGCTGCTGTAGTGCAGACATACCTGTAGGCTTGTGTCAAAGCCTGATTTTTGCTTGCCCTTTCTGCATGCGTTGTCTCAGTTAGCCAAAACTAAACTCTCTAATTCTGCCTGAAACCCTAAATTTGTTCTTGAGCCAGGGTAAACGTTTTGGTGTGAAGTTTAATACTCATCAAACAAAGCATTTGGGAAATATGGGTTTCAGAGTAACAGCCGTGTTAGTCTGTATTCGCAAAAAGAAAAGGAGTACTTGTGGCACCTTAGAGACTATATGAGGGAAATATGAGGGCTGTTAATTTTAAAAAGGGTTACTAATTTTTATTTGCCACTTTGTATTTTTCAAATAATTTACAACAGAAACATTTGATTTATTTTATTTTGCTATCCTCAGGTAGGACAGGGGCATTTGACTATTTTGAGAGCAGATGTGGTGATTTAATTTTGGCATTTTGGGAGACTTATCCAGACCTCTTGGAAAAGTTAAAGTAATATATCATATTGCACAGTTTGAGAAATACATGCTTGTAGCTTCAGTGATCTTAGAGTTTCTGATTTTTCTTCATGCAGATGGAATACAGTTAAAGTTCATAAAATCTTAATTTTGCCTGCTGCCCTATTACACCGTCCATGAACTGTAAGATCGCTTTTACTATAATTGTAACTTCTCACATGTTTACCTGTAATTTATCCTCTGTGTGCAATAGTGTTATATCCTCATTTAGTTTGCATTGGAGAAGGAGAATACTCTGAGGTCTTCGGACAAAATTTGACCAAAGTATAAATCAGAATCTGTGGAAGATTAGGTTTCAGATCCATATTGGGGACAGGCCATATAGTTGTCTTTGTAAATATAGAGTAGATTGACAGGAGATTTGATTTTGTTCCAATTCTGTTGTTTTGACTTTGCAGTGTGGTTTTGTGGCTTATACTGGAATGGGAGATAGTGATAGGTGTTTAAAAACAGTATGTAGAGCAGGGGTTCTCTCAGCAATTTTTTTGGTGGCCTCAAGGGTGCGGCCACCAACTCTTGCTGGTGGCTGCTCTGACAATTTTTCCTAAAATACTTAACTTTAGGAAAACCAAATAAATATGCACATATAAGTGTCCAAATCATAGTAATTTATTTATGTAGGTTTTTTTTCAGACTCGATAATAAATATAATGTATATGTGTCTCTCTCCTTTACTGGACCTAAACAGAATACAAACACAAGTAAGGTGCTTTGATGTTCTTGTCTTTTGTTGTTTGTTTTTGCTTTTTTGTTTGCTGTTTTTTGTTTTGACTTGCTAGTTAGTAAGTCTGCTTCTGTGAAAAGTGCCTGCACCCCAACCCACCTGCCCCATCCCTGAGCCCCCTCCCACGCTCCAAGCCCCTCAGCCACAGCCTGGAGCCCTCTCACACACTCCAAAGTCCTGCCCTATCCCAAAGCCCCCTCCCATACCTGAACCACTCATTTCTGGCCCCACCCGAGAGCCTGCACGCCCAGCCGGAGCCCTCATCCCCTCCCACACCCCTGCACCCTGCCACAGCCCAGGGAAAGTGTGTGAGGGTGGGGGAGGAAAGCAAGCGATGGACGGAGGGGAATGAGCCTGGGGTGAGACCTTGGAAAAGGGGTGGGGCAGGGGCAGAGCAGGGTATGTGGCCAGGGTGTTCAGTTTTGTGTTCTTTAGAAAGTTGGCAACTCTAGACCTTAACAAAGACTTTCTTTCTGAGATTTTTTTATAAAAGGGCTTAGGCTATGGCAAAATGAAGTAATAAGCTGGCAATGTTAAATTGGGTTTCTCTAGTAGCAATTCAGCATGTGCTGGAAAAGCAAAAGTGAAAAGAAAAAGAGTAATGTGAGATTAGGGTGCTGACTACACAACTTAAACCACTAGAATAATTTGGCTTTTGATTAAATGTCTTGTATAATAGAAACAATTTTTCATAACTTCTCATGAGGATCTGAAAGAATCTCTGTTAGGATCTGTCTTGTTAAGTTTAAGCAGTATTTGACTTGGTCTTTAAACAAAAAAAAGTGGATTCTTGATGGTTAATACTGAAGGGAAGAAAAAGGAATATGTTACGTAATCAGGGCAATAGAAATTAGAGTAGATGCAATCAGCATAAATCTATTGTCATATCTCTTTATATTTAAAACATAAGAACATTTGAAATTTTCAATCACGTTAATGGGATTTCCAGATAATGTTTTCGAATGCACCACATGATGACTGAAGTGCTACTGGAGTTGTAATTAGTGGACACTGGCAAGGAAAGTAAATTCCCATAGCCTATAAGGAACTACAAGAGCAATAATGTGTACAATTTATTATTAGATGAATTTCAGTGATAGTCATTCTTTCACATATTCCAATTATCAGAGTGTAAATTAAAGTTTGGATGACAGTGAAGGAAAGAAAAGCTATCAGTTATGTTGATACATTAGAGTTTTATGAAGCTGTTTGTAACTGTTGTTTGCATTTAATTTGAGCTTGATTGCTTTTTGTTTTCCAAGTGTTCAGTAGTCTGCTAAATCGTAATAGGGTTTTGCTTTTTTTTTGGTGAATATACTGTTCACAGTCAAGATGTATTTTTGTATTTAAATTTTGTACATCCTGTGAAATTTTTTAATACAAAGAATTAGGCAGTTAACACAATTGTGAGGAAAAAAATCGAGTGAAAAGAATCCAAGTTTGGCATGGTGTAAAAACTTGTTTTTGCAGACTTTTGCCCAATAAACGAGAAGGAAGTAGCACTTACTTTGGCTGAGGGTTTTTTGTTTTATTTTTTGTTTTAAAAGGTCTCTTGTTAGTCTGTCTATATCGGGTGTCTTGGTGAAAAGCTCTAAACTAAATAGAGTTCTGGGATAGTCCATTTGTCTAAGCAAAATTACACTACTTAAATGTGATCTCATAGACCATTGTGGGTCTATTTTGGGTGGGGGCAATTTTTTTAACAAACACTAGTATAAAAAGGAAATATATATATTTATTTTAAATACCTTCTCTATTGTTGTAAGTGGTATTATAATTGAGAATTTCAATTAGGGATAGAACAGAAAAGCTAGACAACAAAAAGGGTATTAGGGTAGAGTGGTAGCAAGACCATAATTAAGGTTGTGTCAGGGATTTCAGTTTCATAGGATAATGATTTGTTATAAATATATTTTTTGGAGTGGAAAATAAATTATCCCTGTGTCTGACCATGAAGAGCAGGCATAGAATGTCATCAGAAATATTTCCCCTGTAGGAAAAAAAATTGTAGTCAAGAATGGCTTCATTTATTCTCGAGAGAGACTGCTTTTATCTGCTATATTGGGGAAAGAACATAATTTGGTAGCATCATAATAATTTTTCAGAGAAATCTAGCCCTCTTCCCCTCCCCCATCAGCCAGATACCTTCACCTAAAACAATTAATTGAACAAGAGGCCCAGCTATTTGACTGCACCCTTTGCAGGAGGGACTTTAGACCCATATGTGATTTTAGTATACGGATTGAGACAATGACTTCAAATGGTGATAGGTGGCAGAAATTGACAGTAAATTCAATTAATGCAGTTATTAAGTATTTGAAAGAGTATTGTATATAGGATGACTTGACACAGAACTGGAACAACAGTTCCTGAAACCCCACACTACAGGCCTAGCACCAGTGCAATTAAGAGACACAAGAGGGTGTCAGTTCAGGACAACTGCTCCTGTTTTTCCCTTTAGTTGTCCAGTGAGGGCACCTGCTCTCAGGTTTCCAGCTCTTGCCTTTCTTGGGTGGAGATCAGCTTCTCTCTCCCTAGTGACGGGGCATTCCCAGGCTGAACAGTTCCCTGCCTTCGTTGTGTTACTTGCAGCAAAAGACAGTCTGCCTAAGCAGACTTGCTCTCTTTCTTGTCAGAGACCGTGTAATTGCCCACAGATAAGCTACCACACAACTCTTTCTATGCAAGCTTATTTATTCTTTGGATAAAAGCATTGCCAAGGAAACATATTAAGAGCAATAAAAGAACCTACATACATTCTATTAAGCTCACCAGGGATCACCTCAACTCTAACGTGGGCTCTGGCAGGAGCAGTCCTTCAGAACTCTTCAATGGTCACATGTTCATAAGAGCCTCAGCTCAGAACTAGCACGCTCATGAAAAGTCTAGTCCATCCTTTATACAGTTTGGGGGTCTTTGAACTGGAGTTTCCAGTAGACAGTGGGGTCTCTCCCCAGGTCGTAGCTTCTGGGAGGATTTGGTTTTCCCTTCTCCCAGGTATTTTCCAGGAAATTCACTTCACACATGTTGTCCCTCAAAGTCCTTTGAAATTCCTAAAACTTTCCAGAGATTGCATTAGTCTCCTCGAAGTTGTATCCAATTCCACAATAGTTACATACACAGTTGCATTTTTAATATGAAAGGTAATTCCGTAACGTTTATTTTAATTCCATGTTTGTCCAGGATATTGTCAGTCTGTCACAACACCACAGTGGAAAAACAGTTCCTGAATCCCAACAGTAAAGGCTAGCCAGTAGTGAAATTAAGAGAGAGACACTGGTAGGTGACCACTCCCATTGCATTTGGGATCAGTCTGCAGTTTAATTACTAAATTGTTTGACTGATCCTGATTTTTATAAAGGTGATAGGGAAAAGGAACCTGGATAATTCATCCATGCACTTAATAGTATTTGAAAAGGTTTTTGATGGGGAGGAGACACTTAACCATAGGTGGCAATTTCCTAAAATCTCAGTGGCTGTAGATCTAATAGTTGATCAGTCCAAGATTGACAGTGGCACCCTCTGAACTGCACAGATTAACTATTGTGGCAAATTATGTGTTAATGTGTTGTAAATTGTGAACTGTGGATTTAATTAATGCACTTGTCGGATGTTATTGGCAGAGTTGATAGCACTGCCTAAAGTTAAGGTTGCTTAATGCATCACATTTTAAGACCACCTTCTTTGAGTAGTGTCCCTATGAGTGCTCCACTTGAGATGGAGTGCCTCTTGATCCCTTGTTTGGAGATATCTAGCTAGCAGTGTCCATTAAACCTGTGCATTCACCCTATGCCTCATCAAGGCAGACTTTGAGTCTATATACGGATGCATGGGTGAACTGCAGTTTCTTCTCTACCACTTTAGCCTGAGACACAAACCTAGCATGTCCACCTTCAGCGTACTCGGCCTTCACTTTTCATGTATGCAGTTAGCTAGTTTATAGTTGTAAATTTAGTATTAAGTACAGTAACTCCTCACTTAAAGTCATCCCAGTTAACGTTGTTTCGTTGCTTATCAGTTAGGGAACATGCTCGTTTAAAGTTGCGCAGTGCTCCCTTGTAACATTGTTTGGCAGCCTCCTGCTTTGTCCACTGCTTGCAGGAAGAGCAGCACGTTGGAGTTAGCTGGTCAGGGCTTGGAACCAGGGTGGACTGGCAGCCCCCCATCAACTCCCCACTCCCCTAAGTTCCCTGTGCAGCAGCCACCCAGTAGTCTATCAGTTTGTTGGGCAGTTCAGCTGTCCCTCCCCGCACTGCCTTGTGCTGCTACTGCCCTCTGCCTTGGAGCTGCTCCCTGGACCCTCCTGCTTGCTGGGGGAGGGGAAGAAGAGGGGTGCAAATGTCAGGGTCCCTTCCTTCCCCCCTGCTCCTTTACCCCATTTCCACAGAGCAGGGGTGGAGTGGTGTGGTGAACATGACAGGGCTTAGGACAAAGGGAGCTTGCTGGAAGCAGCTGCTGTCTCAACTTGCTGATCTACTTAAAAAGGCTGTGTATTTAGAGTGGGGTCAGCATACTTAAAGGGGCAATGCATGTCTCTCTCTTTCACACATGGTTTGTGTCTCTTTCTCTCTTCCATGCTGTCTTCCCTCCCTCCATTCGTGCTGTTTTGTAGAGTGTGAGGCTACGTTAAAAACAATGTATTAACCCTTGAAGGCTCAGGCAAGTGCTAGTTCATCATTTAGCAGTAAGGCATTCCCTGGGAAATATCCCACTCTTCCACCCTCTGACTTCACCACCTCAACCAAGCTTCACAATCATCATATCTGTGTACAGTATTAAATTGTTTGTTTAAAAGTTATACTGTGTGTATATATAAAATAAAATGTTTTTTCTGGCAAAAAAAATTTCCCTGGAATCTAACGCCACCTATTTATATGAATTCTTATGGGGAAATTGGATTCACTTAACTTGGTTTCGCTTAAAGTAGCATTTTTCAGGAACGTACCAACAATGTTAAGCGAGGAGTTACTGTACAGTATAGTTTTAGGTGAGAGGATTGTGGATTTTTTCCTTCTGGGAGACTATCTTCTCCTAGTGGGGCATGCTTGGCTCTCCAGACTTCAAACACTGGGTCTTTTGCTGGAAGGCTATACTGGTAAGTGACAGGGCAGTCCAAGTGTGTCCATTGCCTGGGGGAGTCCCATGTCTCTCAGAATTGTTCCTTCTGTTTTGGCTCTTAAGTCCAGGGCTAAGAAGAACAGGGAGATAAAGCTGAGACTGGTCATGACACGCTCCCTGCAACCATCCTCTGAGCCAGGTTAGGAGATTCTCTTCCTTATCTCCCCATATATCTGTCCCTGGACAGATTCAGTGCCGCGTCAAGTTCAGGACATGCTTCTCCTAAGAAAGGGAAGTCTTTGGGGCCCACTGGGAAGACTCTTGGAAAGAGGACTGTGGACTCTTACTCTGAGCCAGTTCCAAAAAAAGACCAGGTCCCCATCAAGGTTCTCTGTCTCCAAGGGTACCGTTGAGGCCAAGGACTCTTCCCTTGATATTGGCAGGCCCATGAAGGCCTGGAGATCAAAGGACAAGAAGCTCAGCTCCAATTGGGCACCTGTACCCTCCACCAATAAGTAGGCTAAGCAAAGGGTACCATCAAGTTCAACCCTGCCATTGGCACTGAAGCATGCCGTTCAGCTGTTGGTGCTGTCATGTGCTTAATCCAGCCATCAGTACTGATGGAAGGAGTTCAGCTGGGGATACCTGTGCAAGCAGTACCCTCAGTACCAAGCAAGTATTGATACCTACAGTGCCTACAGTACTCCCATCATCATCCACATCGTCCACTTCAGCTACTGCAACCTCAACTGTGGCGTTGGTACTTGAATACTTCCTGGTACCTGAGGAATTTTGATACTTGATGGACCTCTCAGTGTCAGATAAACCAGAGTCCCCATTGTTGGTGGGTACTAAGACCTCAGTCTCCAAGCGAACATTCCATGGCACAGGACTCTCCTCCTTCCTCAGTGGCTGCCCCCACATGGCAAGAGGTGGAGGAAGAGGATTCTCAATCTGTCTAATCGATTTCAGTGCAGGGTTCTACATACCCCTTTGAGAATCCACCTTCTAGCAGGGAGGACCTTGTCTCATTATCCTTGGTGACCCACCAGCCATGCATTGCACCCCTGCTTCCTTAGGGCCCCTGCAATGGCCATATTAGGACATGTGGGGTGCCTATTGACAGCAATTTCAGAGACCATTGGTACCATCCCTCATGGAGACCAGGGTTTCACATCCTCCTACTCATCCATGACAGGAGACGTTTGAAGAGCTAAGGCAATGAGGAAGTCGCCCGCAAGAGTCCCAGTTCTACACCTCAGGGGATGGCTCCTGGAGGATTCTCAGGAGTAAAGGCTTCCTGCTTTATGGATGTGCAGCATTAAACAGTAGGAAAGCGTCAACCTGCACTACTAAATACCAGAAGAAATGGAAGAGATTTGTGCATTGGTGTGATTGCTGTTACTTCAGGGCTGATTGGGCTTCCCTTTCTCTTAAACTAGATTACCTGCTGGATCTGAAGACGACATCTGGGTTATTCATCAGTTTTGGTCAAGGTACACTTGGCCACCATTTCAACCTTTCATCCCCCAGTTGAGGGATTCTCCATTTTTGCTCACCTGGTATCACCCAGATTTAAGGGTCTGGGTAATCTTTTGCCCCCTAATTAAATGTCCAAAGGCAAGGTGGGGTCTTAACTTGGTTCTCAACTGCCTCACGAGACCTCCATTTGAACCAATGGCTATCTGCTCCCTACTTGATGTATCTGTGAAGACAGACTTTTTAGTCACCGTCACATTGACCCATAGTGTCCGGGAGATTGGAACCTTAATGGCAGATCTCTCCTTTACAATGTTCTTTAATGATAAGAAAAGGAGGACTTGTGATACCTTAGAGACTAACCAATTTATTTGAGCATAAGCTTTCGTGAGCTACAGCTCACTTCATCGGATGAACCTTATCGAGCTGTCAGCGGTAAGCCCCCTCCCGAATGGGGAGAACTCTCCGGCGCCCATACCTCGGGTGTCGTCGAGGGGTAAGCTGACAATGGTGTGCCGCTTGAAGACACCGTCCCGGCACCGCTCCTGGAGTTGGTCCCGGTCGAGCTCCGACGCAGCAGACTCGCACTTGCCAGCAGCCCAGAAGGAGGTTGCGGCACGGGCAGCAGGTCAACGCGAAGAAGAACCAGAAAGGGCACGCCGCTCTCTGGCACTGCCCAGAGACCGGCGCTCGGAGGAGTTGAGACAGCCCTCTCCAGAGGTCTCCCGCAGACGGTCCCGGTCCAGGGAACGCCGACACCGGTCCCGGGTATACCGGTACCGCACCTGGTCCCGCTCAGCCAGGAGCCGCTCGTTTTCCCGCCGGCGCAGGTCGTTGGCACCGCCATGGCCTTCGCAATCGGCGTCACCGCAGTCCGGCGTTGGCTCCGGCCGCTATAGCTACCCACACCGGGGCCCGGAAAGCAGGGACCCTCAGGTGAGCTGGCAACCTCAATGTGGGCCGCAGGCCATTGGCCCTTCTGGACCCCCTGGGTCTATCAGGAGCGCCAAGGAGCCCCGTCCAGGGCAAGATACTCAGTGCAGCGGTTCTGGTCCCCACACCAATGCCAGACTGTGCTGGAGGCAATGGTATCCAGGCCTCCAGCATCCCCCCAGCATAGACTGGAGAGTCTGGCACCGAGCCCAGTGCTGTCCCATGGACTCCCGCCCTGGCCTGAGCCGGAGGCCCCTACTACAGGAGATGGGGAGCAGGAGGACCAACCAGAGGGGGTCAAGGAGTAGCTAATCTCATCATCTTCCCCCGATGAGGCGGTGGCGGGTACAGAGGTTTGCGGCCCTCCGCTGATAGAACATAGAGCCCACCAGGAACCATTTGCAGAGTCGCCCAAAATTTGGAGTTGCAGGCCGAGGAGATGGTTGAGCGGGAGGACCCCATGGTGGACATTTTGAGCCCCGAAGGTCCATCCAGAACCGTGCTCCCACTCATTAAAACCATTCAGTCTAACTATAAGACTATATGGCAGACCCTGGCCTCCAGCACTCCAACAGCTAAAGTAGTGGAGCGTAAATACTTGGCCCCATCTAAGGGCTATGAGTTCCTGTTCTGCCACCTGAATCCATGCTCCCTAATGGTTTCAGTGGTGAACGAAAGGGAGTGCCATGGTCAGCAGGCCCCAACCCCTAAGGCCAAGGAGGCGAAACGCTTGGACCTTTTTGGTAGAAAGGTGTACTCATCTGGGGGCCTTCAGTTGAGGATTGCTAACTAGCAGGCCATCCTCAACAGGCACAATTTCAACTCCTGGGTGGCGGTGAGGAAGTTTAAGGACAACCTCCAACAAGGTTCCAACAGGAATTCACGGCCCTGGTGGACGAGGGCATGACAGTAGCCAAGACCTCTCTCCAGGCCTCCCTGGATTTGGTAGACGCGATGGCTAGAACAATCACATTGGGGTGGTCATGAGGTGCTCGGCGTGGCTCCAGGAGTCAGGCCTACCCCCCTGAGGTCCAGAATACACTCCAGGACCTCCCCTTCGAAGGGCCTGGGCTCTTCTCGGACCAGACAGACGTGAGGCTGCATAGCCTCAAGGACTCGCGAGCTATGCTCAAGTCGTTGGGTACAAACACCCAGGCGATCCAGAGGAAGCTGCAGCCTCCCCCTCAACACCAGTACCGGCCTTGCCATAGGCATGAGCCTTACCGTGGGCGAGGCAGGGATAACAGGCCACGGCGCAATAATAATAATGCGCCGGGCCAGAACCAAGGCCAGCACAAACCCTGGCCGGGCACTAAGCCAGGCTTTTGAAGGTGTGCTCAAGGACCGCGTACCAGACCAGTCACCGGATCCGTCCCTTTGTTTTCTGAACCGCCAGTCCCTTTTCCTGCGTGCGTGGTCCACCATTACGTCAGACCGTTGGGTCTTACGCACGGTGTGGAATGGGTATTCGCTGCAATTCGCCTCCCTCCCCCCCCTTCCCCGTCCCTCTTCAGGGACCCTTCTCATGAGCATCTCCTAGAGGAGGAAGTCCGCTCGCTGCTAGAGGCGGGGGCAGTAGAGGTGGTGCCTCATGGCCTAAGAGGAAAAGGGTTCTACTTCCGGTACTTCCTCATCCCAAAGGCGGGCCTTCGCCCAATCCTAGACCTGCGTGGGCTCAACAAATTCCTGGTCAAGGCCCAGTTCTGCATGGTCTCTCTGGGCACCATCATCCCTTCCCTGGATCTGGGGGACTGGTATGCCGCCATCGACATGAAGGACGCGTACTTTCATATTGCTATCTTCCCAGCACATTGGCGGTTCCTACGCTTCACCATGGGCTGAGAACATTACCAGTTTGCAGTTCTCCCGTTCGGTCTAGCTGCGGCCCCAGGGGTGTTCACGAAGTGCATGGTGGTGGCGGCGGCTGCCTTCTTACGGAAGTAGAGAATCCTGGTGTACCCTTACCTCGACAAATGGTTCTCGGCAGGCCGATCCGAGGCAGAGGTGCAGGGCCATGTGGAGGTGGCCCTGAGATTGTTCTGCGAACTGGGGCTCCTGGTCAACGTCCCCAAGTCCAAGCTCGAACCCACACAGAGAGTGGAATTCATAGGGGCGGTCCTGGGTGTGGTGCAGGCCAGGGCAAGCTTTCCGGTATCCTGATTCCAGGCTATCCAACAAGCAGTGGCCTCCCTGCGCCAGTTTCCAACGACAATGGCCAGGTGCTGCCTGCGGCTGCTGGGCCACATGTCAGCATGCATGGATGTGGGTCAGGCATGCCAGACTGAGACTCAGGACTCTGCAGGCATGGCTTGCTTGGGTGTACGGCCCAGGCAGGGACCCCCGGACTTGGTAGTGTTAGTCCCAAGGGATGTGCTAGACTCCCTGCTGTGGTGGCAGTCCCAGCCTGTGGTTTGCGAAGGCATCCCCTTTGCCACCCCACTTCCAGACCCGACGCTGGTGACAGATGCATCCGACCATGGATGGGGGGCTCACCTGCAGGACCTCATGATGCAGGGGTTGTGGTCCGAAGCGCAGCGGTCGTTCCATGTCAACGTGAAGGAGCTCAGGGCAGTTCGTCTCGCCTGCCAGACCTTTTGAGTGGTCCCTGCGTGACAGTTCTGACAGACAACACTACTGCCATGTTTTATATAAATAAGCAGGGCGGGGCTCATTCCTCGTCACTCTGTTGTGAGGCTCTCCTCCTCTGGGACCTTTGCATAGCCTATGCAATTCACCTCAAGGCCTCTATCTCCCAGGGGTACGGAACGAGCTGGTGGACTCCCTCAGCAGGTCGTACCTCATGCACGAGTGGATGCTCAGGGCGGACGTTGTGCTTTCGCTCTTCTTCAGGTGGAGGTTTCTCTGGGTAGATCTGTTTGCCACCAGGGCCAATGCCCAGGGCCCATGGTTCTGCTCATTCCAGGGCCACAGCCTGGACTCACTCGCGGACGCGTTTGCGATCCCGTGCAGAGGGGGCTTGATGTATGCCTTCCCCCCGCTTCCCTTGGTGCACAAGGTCCTGCGCAAGGTGCGCAGGGACAGGGAGGCGGTGATCTTCTTCGCCTCAGCCTGGGCCTGCCAACACTGATACACATCGCTCCTAGAGCTGTCGGTGGAGGCCCCAGTAGTCCTGCCCCTACACCGGGACCTCATTACACAGGATGGCGGGTGGCTTCTCCACCTTGACCTGCAGTCACTGCACCTGACGGCGTAGAGGCTCTGTGGCTAACCGCCCTGGAGAGCCAGTGTTCCCTTCCTGTGCAGCAGATTCTGCTTGGCACTAGAAAGTCCTCTACCAGGGCGGCCTATATGGCCAAGTGGAAAAGGTTCTTGTGTTGGTGTGAACCCCGACAGGTGCGGCCAGGCCAGGCCCCGGTGCAGGCCATTCTGAAGTACCTCCTGCACCTCAAGCAGCAGGGGCTAGCCCCGTCCTCACTCAGAGTGCACCTGGCGGCCATCTCCACCTTCCATCTGGGGTTTTCGGGGGCTCAGTGTTTTCCCACTCAATGGTGGGATGGTTCCTTAAGGGGTTGGAGGGGGGTGTTCCCATACTCCCGCCCCCCCCAGTCCCTCCATGGAACCTTAACCTGGTCCTTTCTAAACTCATGGGACCCCCTTTCGAGCCCCTTGCTACGTGTTCTCTCCTCCACCTTTCCTGGAAGGTGGCTTTTCTGGTTGTCGTTACCTTGGCCAGAAGGGTGTCCGAACTGAGGACCCTCACCTCTGAGCCACCGAACACAGTATTTCACAAGGACAAGGTGCAGCTCCGGCCGTGCCCCAAGTTCCTCCCTAAGGTGGTCTCCCAATTCCATCTGGGCCAGGACATTTGTCTGACAGTGTTCTTCCCAAGACCCCATATGGACCCGAGTCACCGCAGCTTGCACACCCTGGATGTGCGTCAAGCGCTGGTGTTCTATTTGGAGCGCACCAAGCCCTTTTGCAAATCCACGCAGCTGTTTGTGGCTGTAGCCAAGAGGATAAAAAGCCTCCCAGTGTTGGTGCAGCGGATTTCTTCTTGGATTACAAGCTGCAACTGGGCATGCTATGAGCTCGCAGGTGTTCCGGCCCTGGTGGTCACGGCCCACTCGACCATGGCACAGGCGACTTCCATGGCGTTCCTGTCACAGGTCCCAATTCAGGAGATCTGCGGAGCAGCCACCTGGTCCTTGGTGCACACCTTCACGACCCTCTGTGCGGTCAACCAGCAGGCCAGAGAGGACGCGGCAGTTGGCAGAGCGGTCCTCTGAGCAGTTATTGTTCTGTGACTCGTATCCTCCTCCAGAGGTAAGCTTGTAATTCACCTAATGTGGAATGGATGTGAACAAGCACTCGAAGAAGAAAAAACGGTTACTTACTTTCTCGTAATTGTTGTTCTTCGAGATGTGTTGTTCATGTCCATTCCACCACCCACCCTCCCACCCGTCTGTCGGAATCGCTGGCAAAAAGGAACTGGAGGGGGTCAGGCCAGCAGGGGTATATATGCACCGCACAGTGGCCCCACTTGGGGGGCCCGCCAGCCCGCCCGGAGTCGCTAAGGAAAAGAGTTTCCGACGCTTGTGCGTGCGGTGCGCGCACACCTAATGAGGAATGGACGTGAACAACACATCTCGAAGAACAACAGTTACAAGAAAGTAAGTAACCGGTTTTTTTGCATATGTACTCTTTCTTATATACTGTACATTACTGTATACTTTTATACATATTACTGTACAGGGTTGTATACACAAAACCATGTACAGTATACTGTACTTTATGGGCAATTTAAGGGTTTTTCAAGGGTAATTTTGACTATACGCAATTTTAGCCTAAAGCACTGACTTTAGAACCTAACCCCCGCATGAGATGTGACTCCACTGTATTGACTTTTGAAGGGTGACCTCTGTAATTCAGTAATTACAGAAACTTTATTGCTTTAAGAAAAAATGTAATTTTTATCATTTGGGGGGGCGGAGAAGGCTGTTACAGTTGTGAAAGGGGCTGGGGGAAATACAGCTATGCTGGAGGAGCTGTCGGTGTGGGATGTTGTCTTCTGGGAGTGGCAGCCCCACGTTCTGCTCCTTTCACTGCTGCGTGAGAGCCCTGTGGTCCCGTGGATACTGATTTATATCTGCGGATATAAATGTGTATCCATGCGGGGCTCTAACTACAAGCTCAACACAATCCAGGGATCTGATTAGTGGAATTGGGAGGGGTGGGGGGGGTCCAGTTCATTACCTGCTTCTGTTTCAACCAAGCAGAGAAACAGTAAGTTGTCTGTGCAGCTGGGTTTCCCCTACATAGAACTGCTCCCCTGCTCTTATTGTCTGACTTTGATTTTCTGGTATCTGATGTGTCCTGGCTCCCAACTCATGCTCTGACTGCTAGGTCAGGTCCTAGTTGCGATAGGACGTTTACATGAGATGTGCAATGTGGATACTATTACTATTTTACATTCCTGTGTTGTCATGAAACATTGGTGTATTATGCTCCTTCAGGTTTCAGTTCGGATTTGGATTTTAGCATCATGTAGTGTACATTTCAGCTCTCTAATCTTGAGGTGACAAGGACATGGTTGGTGGTAACAAGTTCCACATCTAGAAGAAATGGTTGCAACTTCTCAGCTAAATGCAGTGGGGGAATATGTTTAGTGCCAACTATTTTTGCTCCTACCTGATGATCAAAAGGTATCTGGAATCTGGACACCCGGATAGTGAACGTGAGCAACAAGAAGTGCTTGCACAGTCTCGCTTAAAGGTGCAAATATCCTCACCATGTCCTCCAGTTCCTTCCCCCAGCTCATCAAAAACTCCACACTTTCATTCAGATTGAGCCTCGGTTAGCTGACCCTGGTTCTTTCCTTAGTCTTGGATGGACTCTGGATAAGGTCAAAATGTCTGGTATGGTCACAAGAGATGGAAAGATTGAGATGGATGTATATTGAAGATGTTGTAACCCATGTCTCCTTCGTAACCTTCCCAATGGTTTCATATATGTTTTAAACAAGAGGAAAGACTAAAGGGAACTGTGTGTAACCCACATGAATGCTATCCTGGTGGAAAAACAATTGCCCATCACAACTCTTTTTGAGGTTGCTCAGCAAGAAATTAAAGCAATCAGCCAAGAACAGCCTTGTCCTTTCCCATGGTTGTCCACAGGTAAATCACTAATATTTAATGATTAAAACATCAAAGGCAGATGATATCTAATAATATCAGCATGGCCATGAGGTGACCTCTACCCATGCAGAGTCCATTCCATATTTAGTATAGTAACCTGATTAACTAGTGAAGAGGTGGTTAGTTCCTGGGAGTTATCCTGTCATAGCCTTTTTTTAATAATCTTCACCAAAATGGAAGATGAGATACAGAGTGTTAATTGTCCACTGTTGGGATTTGCCCCGAGACCTTTTATACTTGCCTTATCCAGAACATCTTGTCCATTTCTGGGAGAACACTTCATCCAGTTCTCTGGGATCCAAAAAACGCAGACACCAGATTTCATCACTGAGGTTCCTTTATTTGGCATACAGCAAAGCTATGCTGAGTTGATAAGACTGAAGCGTAAGGAGTGGACATAAGGTGTACCACACGTCCAAAGTTACCAGAAAACTTCTTCCTTTATATACATTATGTTGCATTTACTATAGATTGCATTAACATTTTTGGTATTGGCTTGGTTACTTTGTAGTAACCAATCCCTGTACAGCATACTCTGCCCATGTGCTGTTTCATGTATAACTTGAGCTTTACATTGCAGATTTATCTTGTCCATTATCCCTAGCCCTAGGGTGTTGCTGCTTATCTTAGCTAGCACAGGCATTCTGACTTTAGCATGCTGCGGGTAAAGTTTATTTACAACTTAACCTTCCTTTCACCACCTCAGTCATGACCACTAAGAATTGAGGCAAGTTACTTATATCAAGCTAGGCCTACATCCAGATTTTAATGGAACTTTATACTTTATTAAGAAGATTCTGGGTCCAGCAATGCTGATTCCTGCTCTGACCCATATGTAACTGTGGGAAAACTGATCATTAGGGCTATGCTCCTTTATTCTTCATGGGGTGGTTCCTATTTCAGAGGAATTATCATTGGTAGAGCACCAAAAAGAAATGAAAATTCATTCCCCCCCAAGTGGCTGTTTTGTTTGAGATTACAAATTTGGTTGATAAAAGTAATAGTGTTGATGTACTATATTTAGACTTCGTAAGATATTTGACTTGGTACTACACAACCTTTTGATTAAAAAAAAAACCTAGAAAAATATACAATCAACATGGCACACATTAAATTGTTTAAAAGCTGGCTAACTGTTAGGTCTCAGAATTTAATTGTTAAACCAGGGATCATCATTGAGTGGGTGTGTTTCTAGTGTGATCCTGTAGGGATCAGTTCTTGCCTCATGCTATTTAACATTTTATCAGTGACCTGGAAGAAAACATAAAATCATCACTGATAAAGTTTGCAGGTGACACACAAACTGGGGGAGTGGTAAATGATGATGAGGCGTGGTCACTGATACAGAGCAATTTGGATCTTTTGTAAGCTGGGGGTAAGCATTTTAATACATCTAAATATCCATGTTTACATCTAGGAACAAACAATACAGGCCACAATTACAGCATGGGAGATGATATCCAGGGAAGCAGTGACTGAAAAAAATTTGGTGTCATGGTGGATGATCAGGTGAACATGAGCTCCCAGTGTGATGCTGCGGCTAATACGATTGTTGGATGCATAAACGGGAATTTTGTGTTGGAGCAGAGAGGTTATTTGACCTCTGTATTTGGCACTAGTGCAACTGCTACTGGAATATGGGGGCCAGTTCTGGTGCCCACAGTTTAAGAAGGATATTGATAAATTGGAGAGGGTTCAGAGAACAGCCATGAGCATTATTAAAGGATTAGTAAACCTTGCCGTATAGTAATGGAGCTACTTGAGTCTATCTATTTAGTTTAGCAAAGGGAAGGTTAATGTATGACTTGATAGCAGTCTATAAGTACTTACACAGAAAACAAATATTTGATAATAAAGAGCTCCTCAGTCTTGCAGAGAAAGGTGTGATAGGATCTAATGGCTAGAAGTTGAATCTAGACAAGTACAGACTGGAAATAAGATGTACATTTTTAACACTGAGGGTAATTAACCATTGGAAAACTTAACAAGGGTCATGGTGGATCATCCATCACTTGCAGTTTTTAAATCAAACTTGGATATTTTTCTAAAAGAGATGCTCTAGAAATCATTTTGGAGAAGTTTTCAATGTACATTCCAAATTTCTCAGGTAATAAGGGAGTAATTTATTTCTATAAATTATTGGTTTTAACTCTGGTTATTTTAACGTTTTAAATTATAACTATGATCTATTTTACTTGTTGAGGGGGAAAATCTACTTTAAATGAATAAAAAGAAACATGACAATATTAATTAAGTATTGCCAAGGAAGTCTGGGAGTTTTCTGTAAATTTAGCCTTGAGAATTGGATGTTTTTGTCCTATTTTTCCCGACTCCATCTCAGACGGTTATCTTACCTCTAATATGGATAGTTGATAATCATGTGTCTTACATATCTTAATCAAAGTAGAGACATTCTAACTGAAGAAAAATCCAAATCCTCCCCGTTTCAACACTGTCATTTTTCTCAGTGCTGCCATAATCCTCCTCTCCCTCAGAAAATCCAATTAACCAAATGATGATGAGTTTGGCTGGGGATGGCTATACCTGAAGATATGTTCCGTGTCTAAGCATTTATTATATACACTTGCTATTGTATTAACTACTTTGGTATGAATAATTCCATGGTACCAATTCAATCCCTTAGGTGTCCCAAAGATGTTGATTATTTCTTTGAAACCTATTATTGAGGTTATCTCATTTTTCTAACACAACCCTTTCAATTTATCTTTATCCCAGAAAAAAAGCAGACAATTTCAATTATTCAACATGCTACCTCTACTACTTCTGTTGTAAGGAAATCTTTAACACTGAATATGTCCTTCAACTTCATTTCTATATTCCTATTAGCTCTGTTATTTGAACGTAAATTTTACTCATGTTTGGGTATTTGCCAACTTCCGCTCATCCAAGACCTTAAAACTTTAGTTTGGTTCAGTGATATTTTTTTTGTGAGCGTGGAGTTATTGGCTAACGTTCTTTAGCTGGAGATTCATTTTTAGGGCTCTACCAAATTCACGGTCCATTTTGGTCAATTTTATGGTCACAGGATTTTAAAAATATTACATTTTATGATTTCAGCTATTTAAATCTGAAATGTCATGGTGTGGTAATTGTAGGGGGGTTGTGTTGCTGCTGTTAGTGGCACTGCCTTCAGAGCTGGGCAGCTGGAGAGCAGCAGTTGCTGGCCGGGCGCCCAGCTGTGAAGCCAGTAGCAGCTCAGAAGTAAGAATAGCATTGTATGGCATTGCCAGCTTTACTTCTGTGCTGTTGCCTGCAGAGTTGGGCCCTCAGTCAGCAGCCTCCACTCTCTGGCCACCCACCTCTAAAGGCATCAGTGCAGAAGGGTGGCATGGGATAGCATTGCCACCCTTACTTCTGTACTGTTGCAGGCAGGGCGCTGCCTTCAGAGCTGAGGGTCTGGCCAAGAGCTGCTGCTCTGCGGCCACCCAGTTCTGAAGGCAGTGCAGAAGGGTGGCAATACCGTGACCACCCTAAAATAACATTGTGACCTTCCTACAACTCTCTTTTGGGTCAGAACCCCCAATTTGAGAAATGCTGGTCTCCTCCGTGAAATCTGTATAGCATAGGGTAAAAGCACGCACGAGACCAGATTTCATGAGGAGAATACCAGATTTTACAGTCCGCAATGTGTTTTTCCTGGCTGTGAATTTAGTAGGGCTCTATTCATTTTCTTATATCTCTACAGCCTATAGCTTCATCACAAGAAGCCCTCGGTTTCTCAAATCAACTGAGCCTTAAATGCCTTTCCAACCTAGGAATTTTGCATTGACTGTATTGTGTCCTACAGTTTGGTTATGCATCTTCAGTTTTTATACTGTATGCCTTTTAATATATTTTTTGTATTAGTTTGTGCAGAAAAATATAGGTCATTCTCAAATCCTCCTTGTTGGTAGCCAAAAACCGCTGTTACATCTCTCTCTTATTCTAAATAGTTACAGATATACTTTATGCTGGTAGAGTGTATTGGGTCACTTACCTAATTTTTATGTTCAGTAATGAAAGCTGAACAGTAGTTGAGAGAATTTTGTACTACATAAATAGCTAACTACTATCATCTGCTACTACTAATGAAAATCTCCTACTCTGATATGTACAACTCATTGGTTAGAAGAGTTGATAATATATCCACTGAAATGTATTTTAAATTTTTGTTGTTGTGCATCTTGATATAATATTCAGATTTCTGGGTGGTTGTTTGCATTATTATAGGGCTTTAGGAGCCCTCATCATAGGCCATTCCCAAAGGTATCCATCTAGAGAAAATGTGCTGTGTATTACTTGCTGTTTAAATGGACAAATGTCCCCCCCGATTCTTTTAATCCAATGTAATTATTTATATAAAACTTCCTTAAAGGGTGAATAAGCTACTAGGAAAATTGAAATGTCTGTCATGGATAACTTTTTGTTTCAGGGTTGAATAATAGCAATTTTAAAAAGAAATATTAGCAGTCAATTGGTCTGAGGATGCAGGGAGAATTCACTGAAAGACATATTAACGGAAAATGCAAGTTGGAAAAATGTTATGCCATGAGAACAAATGGAAAGTAAAAGTTTGAGTAATGATGGCAGCAGCAAAATGGAGTTGTACAGAAGCCAAAGTACTTGTGCAGGTGTCAAAATGAAAGAATTATGAAGGAGTAGAAAACTAATTGCAATTAATGTAATTATGAGGAAAGAAACGTACTCCAAAGGGAGCTGCTTACTTTGGCATGTGCACTCTTCCCACTCTCCCTATGGTCTACATATAGTTATAATTAATGATCTTCATCTTCCTGTAGTGGAGAATCACAGAGCTGGTTGTATTTTCAGAGCTGAAATCTTCTTGAACACTCTTAGCTCTGGGGTAGATGGTGACTCTAATTGCCTTTGGAATCTAAATGACACAAACATTGGATATCTAATTATAAAAGAACTAATAGCAAGAAAGCTAAAGATTCTCCAAGCAGAGATAACAGATGTATAACTCTTCAAGGATATGAAATTCAAATACTGCTAGTGAGGGTTACTAGTTTATCATCTTCCAAAAAGTTTTTAAATTAGAAGGAACTATACTTAACTCTTGTTACTCCAAACTAATACTTTCTGTATTTATTATTTAAAGAAATTATATTTTTATTGATACACAATATGTATAGTATTCAAACCATTATAATTAGTTGCCTTAAATTACTGTTGCCTATATCCTGTAAATACTGCTCGTTTTAACTTGATTAGACTTGTCTTGTAATTTAAATACAGACTACTTAATGATATACCTGTTTAATGCAATTTTAAAAAGGAAAGAGGAAGTCCTAGGGACAAAATAAGCAAGCAGAGCAAAGAGGGGAAGGTAATTGATATTTTTGTGTTCACCAGCATGGAAAGTGTTTGGCTTTTATTTTAGGGCAGGGAATTAAAATTCTATATAATAGATTTTAATTACCTTCAGGCTGATGCCTGTGGTGAATGATAAAGTGTAAAGCAGGAATGAAGAATTTAATTAATCCACTTAAGTATTTAAAGCACAAACTTACTGAAAAAGAAAAAACTCAATGTAATTTCAAGATTGTGTGTGTGCGCGCACTCAAATATATATATGTGTGTGTAAAAAATTCAAATTGACTCAGAGGACAGTGGAATTCATTAGTGTTTAAAAGCATATTATTATTATATTAAAGCATTATGTACAATTTTTTTTTTAAATTTTACGGTATTAGCTGGCTAAACTAGTACTGCAAAATGAAAATTCGGTTTCTGGAATTTCCTGCTTCTCAGAGTAGTTTTGTGAGAAATGAGAGATATGGAAAAGCTGGTCATTTTCTCCTCCAAATTAGGTTGTCCTGAAATAGTAATAAGAAGAACTTTTTTTACATTTTTAGAGATGTGAAAGTAAACTTACAGGAAATCTTATTTTTAGTTTTAACTGAAGGGAGGAATTATTTTTAAAGAGCAACTGTTTTTGGTCTTACTATTTGTGTGTGAATTTAGTGCTCTTGAAAGGCACTAGCTTGAGAGTCAATGAAACTGGAGTCGCAACAGAGCCAGCAGGACCTGACCAAGAGCTATATAAGCTTCCCCAGGAAGTCCTGACTTCGTGCCCAAACCTTGATTTGGCGAGAGAACCCAGTATGGGTGTGTTGACCCTGAGAACACCCCTCTGCCAATTGGCACACTGTTGTCATGACATATACTCAAAAGGTACATGGAATATATCCCTGGAAAACTAATAACTCACTGATCATTAATATTCTTGTGTGTTGTATGTATGGTAAACCCCCAAAGGATTCTATAGATTTGTGCTCAGGAAAGAAAGTTTCTTAAACTGTATTTGGCAAGCAGTGCCTAAGCCATGCCTGTTCCAGACAAAAGAATGGGGTTCTACTTGCTTGATTGTGTCTCCAATGGAAATTAAACAAGGTATGACGAAAAACAGAAACACATTTACATGCAAGGTAAACAAAGCCATCAGGTGAGCAAGTGAGGAAAGATGACCACTTCCTCTCCCACATGAAGCTTTCTTGTCTCTTGGTGCAGGGTCAATGAACTCTGCAAGATATAAGGAGAGAGAAAAAGCCATTTTGGCATCCTTCACGTGAGGAAACAAAGGAACGGAGTCTTTGGGGCTCTGTGACATGTCCTGGCCAGGCAGCCTGGTCAGCCATGCTGGAACAGAGACTTGATGAGAGAAACTTCTTTGAACAGGAGATGCTTGTTTGTTAAATCAGGTTTTAATCTTAAACCTTGTCTACACTGCCACTTTACAGTGCTGCAACTTTCTCACTCATGGGTGTGAAAAAACACCCCCTGAGCACTGCAAGTTTCAGTGCTATAAAGTGGCAATGTAGACAGTGCACCAGCGCTGGAAGCTACTCTCCTCGTGGGGGTGGTTTTTTTACAGTGCTGGGAGAGCTCTCTCCCAGTGCTGGTGCCGCAACTAAACAGCCATGTTTAAGCACTGCTGCAGCAGCCCTTTCACGTTGCTAGTGAAGACATACCTTTAGAAGCTGAGTCATAGCAGAGGCCATTACCCATATTTTAGCTAGAACGTCCATAGGAAGGTCCATCAGGTAGGGGTAAGCCTCTTCTTTGGTCCATTGTGTGAGTTAAGTGTTCTTTGGTGGGCAATTCAGTTTGAATAGTCCTTTCACAATGTCCTGGCCAGACCAGAAATAAGCTGCCTAGTGGGTGTGACCATAGGAGCAAACACATTTGAAATACAGGTATACAGCCAATATTCCTAATTCCAGATACAAAAATAATACATGCATACAAATAGGATAATCATATTTAGCAAATCAAGCTTTTCCATAGACCCCTTACATGACATAATTTGTAGAAGATTTTTGCGATTTATATAGCAATGGTAGCAACAGTTATCTACATGGTCATATTTTAATCATATAATACCACAGATGGTATTGGTGAAGTATCAACAATTTTGAGAGAGGGTTTGAATTAAACATGAGGGTCTGATAGATGCACTGGAATCATTTTGGTTATTGTCTCACTGCTTGACTGTATATAATACCACAAATATTGATGAGATTTAAGGATTTCTCGTGAGGTGTTAGTATTCTTAGAACTAAAAGTCCTGCTCCTATTCTCCATAAAGATGACTCCAGCAGGACATAATTCCCTAACAATAATACATGGTCCTTAAGTAAACTAAAGTTTTCTCTTTGATCATCTGTGTCGGTTCAGATGTTTGAGCATCATTCATTCTTGCCAGTAGATCAAGATAGCATAGAGTTTATAGAATCCTGAAGTGTAAGGCTGGAAGTGATAAATAGCTCACTTACTTCCTATTTATTACAGGTAGAGTGATCAGATAGCAAGTGTGAAAAATCAGGACACTTTTTTTTTTTCGGGTCGGGGTGAGTAATAATTGCCTGTAGAAGAGAGAGCATCTAATATCAGGACGGTCCCCATAATATCAGGAGGTTGGGTCACCCTAATCACAGGCAGTTAAAATCCACCCAATTACTCCTGCATTGAGCCTAGTAACTTGTGTTTTTTGGCTAAAACATATCTTCCAGAAAATTACCCAATCTTGATTTGAAGGAATCAAGAGATGGAAAATCTGCTACTTCTCTGATTTACACTTTTTAAAGTCAGGATGATTATTTCTAATTTTAATTTGTCTGGTTTCAGTTTCCTGCCACTGGTTCTTGTGATGGCTTGTTTTGGCTTTCTCCACTAGATTAAAGAGCCCTTATTACCCTCTGGTTAGCTTTTGCCAGAGAAGGCGAAAGCAGTGTCCATACTAGTTGACACAGCAGACTGATGTAATAGCGCTGTCATAACTGATTTGGCGTCAGGGAAGCTGCTACCTCATTTTCCCTGTATTGGGCTCCCAGTAACTGCAACATAGACTTTTGTGCCAAGTGTAACCCTCTTTCTTGGGTTCTGGGTTTATTAACAAACTGTACAAGGAAACACAAGAACTTCTATCCTGCTTTCCTAGCTGGCTCACAACGTTGGATGCAGGGTCCTTATTGCTGTACCTGCTGACTTTGCTCACTTTCTCTGCCTGAGGAAGCAAGCTAAATGGGGGCCCAAAACTCTGGAGAAATCCATCTAGGACTTGGATGTCCATGGTGTATAGTTCTTCCAAGGGAGTTGCTGACAGGTCTTACGCTATCTCCCCGCTCAGAAACTCCTTTGACAAGGGGTCCAGCATGTTTGACTCTCACAGACCCCTGCCCAAAGAACCCCAGAGGATGACACTGGAACAGTCCCTCAAATTAACTGTTGGGAGATCCTCCTCCTTGGGAGATCATATACTGGAAATGAGGCAATATTGGGGACAATACATTGTTCTCCAAAGAGCCCTTCACAGCCAGAGAGACTGGACAGACAGACTGATGGAGGGCAGCACCCCTTTCCAAAATGGCCACAGCCAGGATCCAAGGAAGCTGGTCAGGAACACCATCATCCCATGCTCGGCAATCGCTCCCCTTCTTATGTGGATCTTACGTTGGGCTCAAGAAGCTGCACTCAAGATCCATGCTGCCCTATCTCAGTGTGTCCTCCTTTTGCTTCCTGAGTTTTCATACTTTTATGCCCCTTCAACTAAGAACGAGTGAGGCTTTTTCTGGCCTCCCTGCCCCCCTAATGGGGGGGGGGAAGACCCTTGTTACCATTGCGTCATCTGCCTTTACCCCTTACTGCCCTGCTGTTTCTTTGTGAAGAAGAGAATTGGGGGAGCTTGTGCCATATGAGACTTCGAATGTACCTATCTGGGAGGACTAGAAAGCCACCACTCAGGTACTTTCTGTACAGTTAGAGTTTGCCTCCATCCTTACCCACTGCCTTCTCTCTGACAATACATGACAACAGTGGCATTTCATTAGGTGTTGTCCCTGAAGTTAGGGATGACCAAATTGAGGTGTCATAGATGCTGCCTGATTGCATTCTCCAGTGTTTGTAGCAGTTACTAGGTATAGACCTGTATCAGAGGCGCGCTCTGATCAGAAACTGACTAGCCTTTCTCTCCTGCCTTCAAAGGGACAGTGCTGTTTGGAAAACTTCAGAAGCCACAGGAGTCTTTTACAGATGACAGGAATCCAGTCCCTATTCCTCCTGCCCCTTCTTTAATAATAATATTGTGGGTTTTTTCCAGTAGATTCAGAGGAAGTAAAACTCTCACCCAGGGAAAATAACTTTATTCAAAATCTCAGAAAGGCAATTCCTTTCACCCAAAGGAAAAGCTCAGAGATCCAAGTGCTATGGAAGGGCAGCTTTCTTACTACTTGATTCATGGGCCAGCGTGATCTCAGGTCACTGGATATGGGAAACTATATCCCAAGGCCATGTGTTAAAATTAAATGTCAAGCCCTTCCTTGGCTATTTTATTCAGTCGCCTTGCTGCTTGAAAATGCAGGGCTTCCAACATTTTGGACTCTCTGCTGAGAATCCAGGCCAGCATACTAGTTTCCCCAGACAAATAGCGATAATCTGCATACCTTATAGTTCCCAACAGCAATAGAGATCTGTGTCCAATGATGGGCCTGAATTAAAAAAACAAAACAAAACTCTCTTCTGGTCCCAAGCTTCAGGATGGAGCTCCTGAAGAGTAATTGTGGCAATTAACTTGGTGGAGTTTCTCTGCTTCCTGCATCTTCAAGGTACTGACCCACACCTCACAAACAGTATCAGGTTCTTTTGTTCAGTTTTCTAGCAATTCGAAAAACATTCACAGGGGTGTGATGGTGATGCTTTCAGCGGTCCTGAGTGTGTAAGGCCTCTATTTGGGTGATTGACTAAGAGCTAAGACGGAACACAAATAGGGTCAAATCCTTCCTAGAGATCACAACTCAAGGAGCCCTGAGCTGTTAAGGTCTGTGTATTGGAATGGAAAATATCAGCCATTTCCATTTAGGGGATCAGTTGTGATCTGTTCTGTCATTCTGCTTCTCTCTTATCTCTTATGGCTTGTCTACACTTCCCGGGGGATCGATGAGCAGTGATTGATTCATCGGCGGTCGATTTAGCGGGTCTAGTGAAGACCTGCTAAAACGACAGCAGATTGCTCTCCCGTCTACTCCTGTTCTCCACTGGATCAAGAAGAGTAAGGGGAGTCAATGGGAGAATGTCTCCCATTTACATCATGTAGTGTAGATCTAAGCTATGTCGATTTTAGTTACGCTATTCACGTAACTCAAATTGCATAGCTTAGATCGAATTTCCCCTATAGTGTATAGCCTTAGCTGTGGCTTTTCCTATTCCTTTCAATCACATTTGAGTTTCTCATCTAGGAGTTCCTTATAGGTCAAACTGTGGAGATTGTTGTGTTCTTAATATACAGTGATGTTCTGTATGTCCTTAACAAACTACTTCTGTTTTCCTGCTTGTAAATTGGAGTTGCACTACTCTTCTGCAAAGGATAATGTGATGCTTATTCACCAGTATTTATGAAGCACATTTATATTCTTTGATGAAAGAATGTAACCAAGTGCAAAAATTTTTTTTGCTGCTGTCTGTATGCCCTGATGCATCCAGGAGGAGCTGACGAGTCTTTCTGAGGCTATTTGATATGTTTCCCTCTGCTTCACAATCCTTCCTTGTATGAAGTAGATCCTCAGAAGTGGCAGAAGGAAAGCCTTCCACTGTTCTCTGCTGTTTCACAGCAAGACAAGTGGGAGACTGACTGTCCACTCCACTGTTTTTCCTTCCATCTGCAGCCCCCTGTATCATCCCCAGAGTGACTCCTCAACAAGTAGAAGCAGGTATTTTGGAAAACACAACATAAGAGAGTAAAATTAAATATAAAGTTGAAGTGTAAAAATAAAACAAGAAGCTTGAACAAAAATTTCAAACCATGAAAGCTCCCTACATTTAAAAATGCTTCTGGGAGTAGGTTAAGCCTTTAATCTTTTCTCCCTAATCTCCAAGCACATCACCTTTCGGATTTCACAGAAAGCTCACCTCAGGCACTCCAGGAAAGTGTTTGTTCAACAGTCTCTGTGCTGTTCTTGTTAAACCCTGGATTTGTGCTGGAAATGGCCCACCTTGATTATCATACACATTGTAAGGAGAGTGATCACTTTAGATAAGCTATTACCAACAGGAGAGTGGGTTTGTGTGTGGGGGGGAGAGAAAACCTGGATTTGTGCTGGAAATGGCCCAACTTGATTATCATACACGTTGTAAGGAGAGTGATCACTTTAGATAAGTTATTACCAGCAGGAGAGTGGGGTGGGGGTAGAGAAAACCTTTTGTAGTGGTAAACACCCATTTTTCATGCTTTGTGTGTATAAAAGATCTTCTATACTTTCCACAGTATGCATCCGATGAAGTGAGCTGTAGTTCACGAAAGCTTATGCTCAAATAAATTGATTAGTCTCTAAGGTGCCACAAGTACTCCTTTTTCTTTTTGTGGATAGTAATTGTTAGGCCTGCGTGGCTGAGGTTTGCTTTAAGCTCACTTGACCTTTTTACAGTTGGCTGTTGACCCTTCCTTGATTTTAGCTCCAATTTAAACTTCAACCTGACCATTTGTCCATTCAGAGATGCAGGGCTTTGGAGCTGTGCTCCGGCTCCAGGCAAAAACTTGTAGCTCCACTGCTCTGGAGCTGCTCTGCGCTCCAGCTCTGGGCTCCGCTCCAAAGCCCAGCACAGATGTTTGTTGTCTTTCTTAGCTCTCTGGGTACATGTTATATATATATTTTTTCTCCTTGGGTAAATTTAATGATTTACCTTGAAGGAGTAATGGTAGTAGTTTAAGCTAGATATGATGCTGGTAGGTGCAATGCAAACTTTTCAGCTGTGCTTTACAAAGGCTCCTCTAAAGTATTTTACTACCTAAAAATGATATTATTTTAGAGTATCTTTTTATAATTGGTAATATTTACACACAAATGTATAAACTTCCCAAAGTATGTAATAATGCTTACCCACATGTAAAGTGCTCTGACAATTACAGCTGAAAATTACTATAAAGGTTACCAATGTTTAATATTTCTCAGTGCTGTGAACCTCAAATCATGAAGCACATGTTAAAATGTCCAGGTTTATCTAATTTTCCTTGATTCTTTTAGTTTTTCTGTAGCCTGGAACACCACTTTATAGATAGTCTATCTTAGAAGTCCTATATGCAATTCAAATAGTGCAGTCATTAGGAGTTAACACTGCTGTCAGTATAGTCTAGCTACAACAGTGATTTCGAATGAACAAAATCCTTACGTTTCAACAGATATTTTTTAAGTCATTACAAATTCATAAACCTGATTTACAACCTGGTTTGTGATGCTGGAAGCAAAAATGTCAAATATGAAGCTTTATTTTGTCAAGAGCCGTGTTTTAGTTTAGACAATCTAAACAGTCCCGAAGGATGAGCCTTTGTAGCTGTTGGCAGTGTTGACAATAAACACAAAAGAAGGGCATTTCTTCTTCTGATCATATTTAATTGTATCTTAAATTGCATTTTTAGTTTATAGAAGTCAAATGAAGTTGTAAATTCAGTGTAAAAATCAGATAAAATGAGATCAAGTTGTATAGTTACTTTTATAAATAAGATTTGTTTTGTTGAGCCAGAGAATGCCTTAAAGAAACACACACAAAAAAGATAGATTAGAGAAGGTAAACATACAAAAACCACTATACTTGCATTAACTTATTGTTAACAGAAATGGTACCATACCTTATTTTACAGTTTGTGTAAATTATAATTATTTTTCAGTATGTGTGAAATATAGATTTGTTTAAAAAAGGGAACATTGCCTAAAACTTATTTAACTGGGTGTGCTACAGTTGAAGTTTTTTTCATTAAAAAAGACTATATAATTCAGTATTGTATTCTTCAGATTCAGAATCATTTGGCATTGTCAGTTTATTTTGTCTTACTGGGGGAATATCCCTATAATATGTAACACCCTAATCTGTGTCATATACTTTATTTTTAGAATAGGTGTGCTAAATTTGTCTTATTCTTCTGAATCAGACTTTTAGATTAAATGGTCACTTACATAAGTATTTCTAATCAAAAACAACAAACCAAAACAATTTTTACCATTTTCCAGCATTGAGGAAGGGATATTAAAAATAATTGGATAGGGAAGTGCAAGAAGACTTCCAGAAAATTGCCAGCAGAACTGAGAATAGGCTTTTGATCAAAAGAGTGGACCAATTGAGAGCATGTTAAACATGTTGACAACGTACATCATCTGAAGCTCAGGCCATTTGGAAACTTGTTCCATGGATTTCATATGCGAGAACCAAACTTTGTTTACATACCATGTTGGTGTACATTGCATGTTAGGCATAAAACAAGGTCTCTGCCCAGAAGATCTTAGTATCTAATGGCCTTTTCTTGCTCTTGTTCAAATCAAGAGGAGCAGATCTGGCCCGAATGTCATCAAAATTAATGAAAGACAATAGACCTCATTGTTAGAAGTTACGGGAATGGGCAAAGGAAGAGGAAAAACTGGGAGAAAAATGTTAATGGGAAAGGAATATAGCTGTTGTAAGTTTTCCCAAGGTAAGAAGATTGTTAGTTTTTATTTGCTGTTTGGTTGTGATTAGTGTTACTTTAATGGTCATATGCCTGTAAGGGTGTAGATGCAGGAGTGAAAATTAGTGATGGAAAGCTATCTGAAATGAGGTTTGTTGAGGGATGTGAAGGTTAATATTGCTGGCAGACACCCAGTTTTATGAATAAGCTTCTTTAACTTACAAGAAATACAGATGCCATATTCTGATCCTCTGAGAGGGATGGATAACAGCAAAAGTAGGCCCAACAGAAATAAAAGGATAGTCATTCAGTCATTATATAATAAATGAATTGTGACTATTTTTGATGTTTGCTTTAGAGATGTAGAAAAATGTCCAGTTCAGAGTCAGCAAAAGCATATACATGGTGTGACGGGTTGGATCACAGAAACCCCCTTGGGGCTGCCAACTGATGTGCCAGGAATACTACTGCCCCTGCTTTCCTGCCCTGGCAGCTTGGGACTTCAGTGCCCTGCTTGGTTTGAGCCAGACCCGCTAAAAATAAAACAAGTAAACCCAGACCCAGGCCTGAACCACGTCCCCTAACAACTGTAGGCTTAAACTGAAAGCAGTTTAAGAAGTGTTCCGGTCTTTAACACTCAGATGCCAACTTCCAATGGGGTCCAAACCCCAAATAAATCCGTTTTACGCTGTATAAAGTTTACAGGGTAAACTCATAAATTATTCGCCCTCTATAACACTGAGATAGAGGTATACACAGCTGTTTGTCTCTTCCCCCCTTCCCCCCTCCCCAGGTATTAATACATCCTCTGGGTTAGTTAATAAGTGATTTTATTAAATACAGAAAGTAGGATTTAAGTGGTTCCAAGTAATAGCAGACAGAACAAAGTGAATTACCAAGCAAAATAAAATAGAACACACAAGTCTATGTCTAATACACTAAGAAAACTGAATGTAGATAAAAATCTCACTCTCAGAGAAATTCCAGTAATCTTCGTTTTACAGACTAGTTTCCTTCTAGTCTGGGACCAGCAATCACTCACCCCCTGTAGTTACTGTCCTTTGTTCCAGTTTCTCTCAGGTATCCTTGGGGGTGGAGAGGCTATCTCTTTAGCCAGCTGAAGACAAAATGGAGGGGTCTCCCATGGGTTTTTATAGACTCTCTTGTGCGTGGAGACCCCCCCCCCCCCATGTGCAAAGTCCAGCTCCAAGATGGAGTTTTTGAGTCAACTGGACAAGTCGTATGTCCATGCATGACACAGCTTCTCCAGACAGCAGCCATTGTTCGCATACTACCTTGAAGGTCCTCATGTAGAATTCTTATGTGGATTGGAGCCTTCCAAGATCCATTGTGTGTTAAGTGTTTCTTGATTGGGCACTTAATTTGCACATTCCTTTCTCAAGAAACTGACCAAATGCTTTACTAAGGCTACTTAAAAATCAAGCAAATACACAGCCAATATTCATAACTTCGAATATAAAAATGATACATGTATACAAATAAGATGAATAGATTCAGTAGATCATAACCTTTACCGAGATATGTTACATAGCATATGTAGCATAAAACATATTCCAGTTATGTCATATACACATTCATGAGCATATTTCCATAAAGCCTGAAGGGGTGCACCATCACACATGATGTTCATCTGAAGTTCCAAAATGATCCTGTGATTAGAAAGTAAATCATTTAGAGAAAGCTTGACCTTCAACAATAGCAAGTATTAAACACTGGGAGGGAAGGGGAAAGGGAGGACAAAATTAATGATTGGTTATATTGGTTAGCTGTTTGCATGACCTGTTGGTTATTTACATTAATTTTGTTTTTGTTTGGTCCTGCAATGGAAGGGGAACGACTGGTGGATCTGTGTAATGGCAGTTAAATTTTCACAGTCCTCCCCCACTTCTAAATCTCAGAAGCTTACCAGCATCCAGGGTGGCCTAGCAAGTGTAAGTGTCCTATATGCACTCAAATAATGCTTCCCCATGTGCAGCAGAACATCATGAGGTGCCAGCAGTGAATGGGAACAGGATTTGTCACATATTATTCCATGGCTAGAGCTCTAGATAGGGTCACTGACGTCTTTCTCTAGAAGAACACTGATCCATGTACCTTTGTAATTGTAGTTTTACCAGTTGGGCTGATTAAAATTTGTCTTTTGCATGCTCTTATGGTTCCCAGAAGCTTCTGCTGCTCCCATTAGATGAGGTATGAAAGTAATTAGGATTTCCGAAGAGGAGGACCTGGTATGTCTTTCACAACTTATTTTATTAAACATAAAACTTGCTGTAAGATGGGGAACTGGAAGTCTCAAGAGAGTGGCAATAGGAATGCAGTGCTTTTAACCTCCAAAATTACTGATACGTATCTCGCACAGAAATTACCTTTTATAATGAGTCTGTGAAATGAAGTTTTCTTAATAGAGATGGTGGTTCTATTTGTTGGAAAACTGTGATTTGTCTAAACTGAAACTCCTCACAGGAATGTACCAGTTTCAGCAAAATGTTTGCTGGGAAAGTTTTCTCAGTCTAGAATGGAATTTTGTGTTCGTGCACTCACATACTCTAGTTCTAGTTTTTAATTCACTTTGTGGTATTCATCTGTCCAGAGTATAAAAATATAGGTAATACCACCACAATTGGTACTAGACAACGATATAATAAACTCAGTGAATTCACAAAATTCAAAGTTCTGGTTTGATTAGTTACATATCCACTTCCTATGTATATTAAAACATTGAAGCTAGCCACACAATGTCATTTTATAGTCATTGCTATGGCACTTATCACCGCAGAATGAGAATAATTATTTTTTTAGGCTGTGTAAATGTCCCTGGGTCTTAACAAACAAAAGACGGGATTCCTTCCCTGAAGAGACCATTTTAATTAAAACACCTGGTTCTGTGTAGCTAGATATATGTACTTTTCCTGTGGAATAACAAACACATGAATATGGTTCATATCAGAATTAGGAACACTTAATTGTGTTTCACTGGACAGAAACCAAAGCTGTACTGGGAAACAACGAATAAGAATTCTAATAAATTGCAAACAAGGAAGAATTAGCTTTGTAGAGTTTAACTGCACCACAAATTTGTTTACAACCTGTGTTCAGTAGCAATTAAAGCAGATTGATTAAGAAAGTTTAATAGTTGAGAGTAGAAATGCAGTTCTCGACAGCTATATTTCCTCAATTTGTAGATGTACTTTATAATTCTAGTAACTGTATTGAGGCGTTGGTAGTTATATAATGAGTTGTGTAATTAAGTTAAGCTAATGGAATACACAGTCTAATGTTACATGGTATTTTATTCCTTATGAGAAATTCAAATTCAACTTATGATTTCTTGATTCATTATTACAAAAATGGTTTGTTAATTTGACTTTCACTTATCCAAAGATGCTTTAATTAGTTACGTATAGGTAATAGAATATATGTAGTTGGTGTACTTGAGTGAAATTACTATAACACTAGGAATTGTCAAAGAGCATATGGGGAATAGTGTCTTTTAAAAAAAAGCTTGTTTTTAAAAGGTTGTTTGTATACTGTACCACATCTTTTTAAATCCTTTGCTTGACTCAGTCCTATTTTATGTAGCTTTACTTGCATTTTTATGTTGTATTTAGAACATTTTTACTCTTTCAGGGCGAGGTGTACCTTTTCACCCTCTCAGTCTCCCTGTACTTCCTGAGCCTGTACTTCTCTCAGGGTGGTATCCTTCAAATCACCCCATTTTTAGACTAGGCCTCAGCTTACAGCACTCCATTTCATCAGCTGAGTCTTCAGCAAGTCGAACTGGGTTTTGGTTGCTGCTATAGCCTTCCCTTGTGATCAGTATGAAAATGCAGTCAGACTGAACAGCCCTTTCAAAACAAAGTATTATTTATTTATCCATAGGAACCATAACCATCCATGGGGGGAAAGGGCTAAAACAACAAAAAGCCTTACCTTACTGTTCCTTGCACCTTCTGTAGCCCTACTTGTTGTAAGCGCACACAGCACTGGAGCTGGGGGGGACAGTTTGCACTCCTTGCTGCCTCTGTCTGAGTCTGACTGTTAGTCACTCTCTTCACCCCTGAGTTCACAGGCAGCCTTTGTAACCATTTCAGAGTTTCTTTATCTGATGTTGGACATTTTACACCTTGTTGTTAAGAGGTAGACTTCCAATAGTGGATTCACTGTATTATGCAGTAAGCATCAGAAATTTAAGTTAGTCGCATTCTGGCTTCCTGGAGAACCTCCCTGAACTAAGTTAACTGATTGTACCCATGTAGCAGACACGTGGGTAATTATATAGACAGAAGTACCCACAATATGTGTTTTAAAAAATACAGTTATCTCCAACATTCTTAGTTTTTATATAAATGTTATAAAATTAGTAGTGTTTTATATAGTGAATTATAAGATTCAGGGGGAGCTGTTTTATACTATTGGATAAATATGATTTTAAAAAAACCTACTACATTGCATGTTGTTCATCCACTGGAAAGAGTAAGTACAGTTTTAGTTCATTTAGTAGAACCAAAGAAGCTGGAGTCCATTTCTCTGTGCATACAGGATCATTTCAGTACTCTTTTTAGAATTTTGTCCAGTTTCGTCTCAAGTGATGGGAATTCTTCTATTTCCCTTTGAACACTTACTGGAGTAGGAAGAAAAGACTGCAGCTAATATCAGCCATTCAAAACCCAGTGTCACACTCAACCTTCCACAGCATCATCTACCCCCACCGGCACTGCATTCAGTTCCAGTACCCATGGGATTGTGTGCTGTGATTGCCATCAGTACTTTATTTGGCCATTTTGTGGATCACTGCTATACAGAATCATTTATAGACATTTCAGACTTTGTTTTTGAATGGATTTTTTTCACTATAAGAGACCTATTTTTTTTGTAAATCAAATGCCTTTTCCTACATTGCTAAGGATTGAATGTATTCCTTAGAAAGGAGTGTGTAGTGTAATGGTGTGGTGTGGTAGTGATGCTATAGTTAAGGATGAGAGGACGTTATGTCTGAAAGTTCGTCCAATAAAAGTTATTCTTGTTCAAGTGCTTGCTTATGTCCATTCCAATAGGCGTGCGTGCTGCCTGCATGATTGTTGGAAGGTTTTACCTTAGCGGTACCTGTTGGGTTGGCTGTGGAGTCCCTTGGAGTGGCGCCTTGATGGCAGTGTATATAGGTCCTTGCCGACCTGCTGCCTGCTCAGTTCCTTCTTACCACCACTGGTGGTCGTTGGAGCAACTTGTCTCTTACGTTAGCAAGTGCTTTCCTAGTGGTTTTTCCTGTACATAGTTGTTCATCATTATTATAGTAGTTAGTAAGTTTCTTAGTTGGTTAGTTTAAGTTGTGGTCCGTCCCCCCCGCTAAGTTTTTCCCGGTTACCGGAGCATGCCACAGCCCAGGGGCTCAAGCCATGTGATAGGTGTGGTAAGCCTATGACCAGAGGGTATCCTCATGCCGCTTGTCTGAAGTGCCTAGAAGAGGAACATTTGCAAGACAAGTGTAGTATTTTCAGAGGCTTCAAGCCAGAACTAAAAGGGGGAGAGACTATCAGCTGAAACTCCTTTTAATGGAGTCCACTCTCTGGTCTCAACCGGCAGAAGAGGCGTCACCGGCTGCTTCGGTGTGGGACACCTTGGCACTGCGGAAGGACTCGCATAAGGAGCATCGGCTTCGCTCTCCCGTGCGGAAGGCCAGCTCGTTGGTGTGGCAACAACCACAATCTCTGGTGCTGCATAAGAAGAAAAAGGCGGAGAGGGGCCGATCACCTGCCGAGAAGAGCAAACAGGACACCAGTGTGGTGCGTCCCATGCTGGGATGCTTGATGCCTGGTCCATCAGTCCTGACACCATTGACTCTGGCCACAAGGGGAGGTCTGTCGAGTCTGGTGTCAGTGGACTCCATGGTCTGGGAGGTGATGGAGGAGGACCTGGACCTTCACTCCACACTAGATACTTTCGAGGTTGCGTGGGACTTGATTGCCATGACAGCACAGTCCCCTGCCTTGTGTTCCCAGGCATTGGATCAGCTGCAGATGGCGCAAGCCCTGGCTCATCTTGCAGTGCCGATGTCTGGTACATCTGCTGCACCACTTTGGGCACTGTCAGCAGCACTGTCTGCGGCACCGATGGTGGCACCACCTATCCTGCTCGGACTATTCCTCTGAGTCAGAGGCGGAGTCGTGTGTGTCCCAACACAGCTGGTACCACTCAAGATTCCAGCACCAGTCTCGGTACCATAGAGCAGAGGACCTCTCAGTACCGATGGTGTTCTGGCCACCTTGGTGGCAGGGCCTGGTACAATGGCCCTTTTGGGCACCTTGGGCCTATCACCAGGTCCTAGGGCATAGTTCCAGGGTGGCATCAGTAGTTTCCTTTGCTCGTACCTCCCCCCCCCCCCACGACATTGGTCACCCCTGACATGTTCAGGGCTCCCGAGAACCCACCATGGGGTTCAGACCCTGGTCTCCTGGATCTGGTGCGTTGTCAGAGCTGCCAATGCCTGTGGCTCCCGCACCACCAGTTGCAGCGTCAGACGGATGTCCCCGAGGTCACCAGGGAACCGGAGGGGCAGAAAGACCCTGTCCCACCTCAAGCCTCATCTTCTTCCTTACCAGACAAAGCAGTAGCAGGCACTACTACGTTCCTGCTGGCAATGGACATGAAAGCCCACCAGGACCTCCTTAGGAGGTCGGCCCAGAACCTCAATGTGCAAACTGAGGAGGTTGTGGAGGACTTGTACCCAATGGTCAACATACTTGCCCCTCCAAGGTGGTGCTGCCGCTTATAAAAACTATACAAAACACCACGAAGTTGCTGTGGCAGACCCTGGCCTCTATATCATCTATGGGTGGTAATTCGTCCCACAAAAGAGGTGTGAGCACCTCTTTACCTACCTCAAATCTGGGCCCTTGGTGGTTGATGCTGCAAACCACGGGGAGCGGCAGGGGCACCCGGGTCCTGCCCCTAAAAATAGGGAAGCCAAGAAGATGGACCTCTTCAGTCAAAAGGTATACTTGACTGAGGGGCTCCAGCTTTGAATTTCCAACCAGCAGGCGGTACTTAGCTGCTACACATACAACTCTTGGAACGCCCTCTCCAAGTTTCAGGAACTGCTTCCATCTGAGTCACAACAGGAATGTCCTGCAATCCTAGAGCAGGGCATAGTGGTGGCTAGAACCTCCCTCCAAGCTGCTTTGAAGTCCGGTGGTATGGACTATGGCTACGGCCATTACAATGAAGTGTAGCTCCTGACTACAGGTTTTAGGACTCCCGGCAGAGATCCGGAATACAATACAGAACCTTCCATTTGATGGTGCGGGGCTGTTGGCTGATAAGACAGACTTGAGACTGCACATTCTCAAGGACTCACGAATAATCCTCAAGTCTCTGGGAATTCACGCACCAGCACCCCCAGAGAAAGCCCTTAAAGCCCCAGCCCCAGCCCCCCTCACACTTCTATCCAGGGCCCCCTAGGCAGAACTATAATCAACGGAGGGGCAGAAACAACAGGAGGCATCCTCCGCAGTTGTCCTCGGCCCTGGGCTCCTCCAAGCAGCCCCCTGGCTTGAAGCCAAACTTTTGAAAGTGCGCCTGAGGACGGAGCCCCCAAGTCTCGGATCCTTTCCTTCACTTTGTCAGTCGTCTGTCCCACTTCTACCATGCCTGGGGCCAGATTACTTCAGATCACTGGATCCTGACCACGTTAGGGGTGGGATATTCTATCCAATTCTGTGCCTTTGCGCCCTCCTACTCACCTTCCCGGTCCCTCTTCAAGGACCCTTATCACGAGCAACTCCTTCTACAGGAGGTGCAATCGCTTCTCACTCTAGGGGTGATAGAGAAGTTTCCTCAGTAGTTCAGGGGCAAGGGATTCTACTCCTGATATTTCCTCATCCCCAGTGCCAAAGGTGGACTCAGGCCTATCCTGGATCTGCAAAACCTCAACATGTATAAGGAAGCTGAAGTTTCATATGGTGTCTCTGGCCACCATCATTCCTTCCCTGGATCCAGGGGACTGGTACGCCGCCCTTGACCTGAAGGACGCGTACTTCCATCTGTTGTTTATTCCGGCGCACAGATGATTCGTGAGATTCGTGGTCAGCGGCCAATACTACCAGTTCACTGTACTCCCATTCGGGCTTTCAGCGGCCCCTTACATGTTCACAAAATGCATGGCAGTTGTGGCAGCCTTCCTGTGCAAACGCTGGGTACAGGTTTTCCCCTGCCTGGATGACTGGCTCATCAAGGGTGGTTCTCGAGCACGTGGCATTGGTACGCACCACTTTCAGTAGGCTGGGTCTCATTCTGAATGTGCCCAAGTCTACCCTACCCCCAACCCCAAAAATAGAATTTATTGGGGCTCTCCTGGATTCCACTCAAGCCAGAGCTTCCCTGCCCGAGTCCCAGTTCCAAAGCATCAGGGGCATCATCGAGAGCCTCTGCCTGTTTCCAACAACTACGGCCAGAAACTGCATGAAGCATCTGGGGCATATGTTGGTCTGCACGTATGTAGTACAACATGCCACATTGTGCCTTTGTCCCCTCTAGGCTTGGTTGGCGAAGGTATACAGACCCAGCCAGGACTCTCTGGACAGATCAGTTACCCTCTCCCCCCCCAGTTCTTGAGTCCCTCAGCTGGTGGCTACAACCTCAGGTGGTCTATGTGGGAGTGCTCTTCGCCAAGCCTCAGTCCTCCCTGTCACTGGTCACAGACACATTGGAGATGGGCTGGGGAGTGCACTTGGTTACTATCAGAACTCAAGGCCTGTGGTCACAACCAGAACTGTTGCTACGGATCAATGTCAGAGAGCTGAGAGCAGTTTGCCTGGATTGCCAGATGTTCCAGATTCATCTTCAGGGCAAGTGTGTCTCAGTGATGACAGACAACACCACAGCAGTGTTCTATATAAACAAACAGGGTGGTGCTTGCTCCTCTCCCCGGGGTCAGGAAGCTCTCTGACTGTGGGACTTCTGCATCAAACATTCCATCCAGCTACAGGCCTGGAGCACAGAACGAACTAGCGGACCACCTCAGCCGCTTGTTCAACACTCACGAGAGGTCACTCAGAGCAGACATTGCCCTTCCCATCTTCCAGAGGTGGGGCTATCCTCACATGGACTTGTTTGTGACGCAGAGCAACAGAAAGCACCAGCTGTTCTGCTCCTTTCAGAACCACTGGCTCCATAGTGGACGCTTTTCACTTCCATGGACGGGTCACCTGCTATATGTGTTCTGGCCCTTCCCTTTCATACACAAGGTCCTCCTCAAGGTCCGGCAGGACAGGGCTTCGGTGATCCTCATAGCACCAGCATGGCCCCACCAACCCTGGTTCACTGCACTGCTGAATCTGTCAGTGGACTGGTCAGTAGCCCTTCCTATGCTCCCAGACCTCGTCACGCAGGACCACGATCAACTACAGCACCCCAGCCTGGAGTCCTTCCATCTCATGGCGAGGAAACTCCATGGCTGAACCTGCTTGAACGTATCTAGTAGTACCCATTTAGAGAATTGCCTCTGGTGAGATGCATGTGGACAAAGAGCTGTACTTTGAGGGTTATGAATTGCCTGATTACCACTATCATGGGGCATGGACTAGATGCCTGCTTGAGGTCTCCACCAGCTCTGTATTTCTCATTTCTATTATCATGTTTACTTTTTAAAAGATACTCACATCCTTCTCTATATGAGGTATAGTCAAAATATAGTATCTATGTTGTTATGCCTACTAGGTGTAAGTAGTAGATTTGCAATGCACAGGGACATAAAATATTCCCCATGACTTCTTTTTCTGTCCTCTCCTTTTCAGTGTCAATCCTGGATTTTTTCCTGTTCTTCTGGACTGGTGCCTTCACGCTTTTAAAATCTTTAACTCTGTGTACTGTAACTTCTGGTGCAAAATCATTTCTTGGCTTCTTGTAGTTGTGCAAGTGCCAGTGTAATTTCATCAGTCGTTTGGTACGGACTGTTGAACGATGATCCATCTTGCATGTTTTCTTCTTGGGAGATTAAACACATTACCTCCTCTGTCAGCTGATACGTAAAATCCACAGTCTGTAGCTAAATACTTACTGTCTTCAGCTCCAAAGGACATGTAATAACATTGTGCAGTATATATTCTATAATGGGCTTTAGAGATATTGCTGTAACTAACATTTTATTATTTAATTCCTTATTTGTTTTAGTCCAGTTGTGTTTATCTTTTCTTTCTGTAGAAATGCGCTGGTATCCATTTTCTTAACAAGACACTTCAAGTTGTTTACATGCACCAATTATAACTCTTCCTAAAATCTGCATATTTTCTATCACACAGGTACTTTAAGCCTTCCACAAAAGCTGCAATGGCTAGTGGCTCAGCAAGGTGACATGATAACAAACAACCCAAAGTGCTAAATTTGTTGTATATCCCTTTTGCCTCTATTTTTAAATAGTGGTGATCTATCTGGAAGAATAGAGATGTTTTCCCAGATTTCTGAGGTCTAAGGCTGTGCTTAAGATAAGATCTGGTGTATGTGTGGGGCTGGCTGGGTGGGTGATTGGGCCAAGTATGACCTGTGAGCAACCTGTGGCTGTAATATCAACTAAAATCTTGCTATTGTCTAAATATTGCTAGCTAGGTGACAGCATTGTTGCCTACATGGGTAGTAAAGAAGGAGGGTAAAGACTCTTGAGGATTCCATTACAAAATTTTGTAGATGTTCTCTTCTGGGTAGGTTTCAGAGTAGCAGCCATGTTAGTCTGTATTTGCAAAAAGAAAAGGAGTACTTGTGGCACCTTAGAGACTAACAAATTAGAAATCTGCCATATATGATTTGACCTCTTTATCAGAGTATTCCTGTTTTGTTTCCATCCCTAGTTTTACATAAGAAGGTGGACTCACTTTAATGTCTGTATTTTTGGGAAGTGGCTCCTTTTATATTGGAAGTTGGGTGAGAAGGTTATGGCTACTGTACCTTCCTTATCTGATGTAGGATTTTGATATATTAATATATTTGATATATTAGGACACATAGGTTAGCTGTGACCATATGGCATCTTCTAACCAAATCTTGGTGATAGTTTCCTCATTTGAGATAACGTTGACGTTATTAACAAATGTTTTCGCGTTCTAGTTATGCATCTGTGCTAATTCAGTTCTTTTGGTTTTGCTCTGCAGAAGTGTGTGAGACATACCACATGTCCAAGATGCTGAGTGTTTGTTTGATTTCCTTAGGTGACTTCCTCGTGCCATTCATGGCTGGGATTTGGGTAGGTTTCTATTGTGTGTTCCAGGGGTTTGCTTTTCTTTAATGGCAGAGTCTCAGGCTGTAGTATCACTTTTTCAGCTTGATATCAAGGCACAGAGTGATGATGACTAAGTGGGTGGTGTCCTGATTCTGTGCCACCTTCCTTTTCTTATATCCTGTGCAGACTATCTACGATGACTTTTCTCTTGTTCCTAGTTTTCCATCAGGCTTGTTAGTTTGGCTTTTAAAAAGTGACCTCTTACAGATTACTGATTTTTCTTACGGCTAAAAGTTACATATGACCAGTTACTTTATCACAGAGGTAATGGATTATTGACTCTGGCTATTGTGACTATGGTGATGACATGGCCCATGCTGAATGGAATTGACAATTTTCTAAAGAAGTAATGTAAATAGCCTTACTTTTCAGCCTGAGAAATAATGAATTAAAAATTAATCTGATTTATATGGGACTACTTACTATAAACAGTTATTCTAACATCCATATTAGTTTGTGAAATTACCCTCTGACCTGAAGCACAAGGCAAGTGGCTTTTTCCAAAGTCACTGCAAGTGTAATTACTTTGAGTGGCCTAGAGGAAGGACTTCTACTACTTATGAAAACTGGTGTATGACCTTTCAAGTACTCTCAATTTCTCCCAGCCGGAGGGAGTATAAATGTTGTGTCTCGTCTTGAACTCTAGTCATTGTATAACAACAATCATTAGAGTATTGGGAGATCTCCTTAAATAGTTTAAGAAGCATATCTGGTACCATTGCCCATTTACCAGGAACATTTGCATTTAATCTTTTTCAGGACAACACTTTATATAATGTCACGAATGTATTTGCATTCAGTTCAGAAATTGTTCCTTTCGCCAATTTATTAACTGTTCTAGGTGGCTAGAAAGGAATGTATTAGTTTGTCTTTATTTTGAGACAATAATCACATTTTAAAAATAGATAATCTCTCTTGACTCACATATTGCAAGCTAAACAGAAGGGTAATCTCCCCTCAATGTTTTTAGAATCATAGAATATCAGGGTTGGAAGGGACCCCAGAAGGTCATCTAGTCCAACCCCCTGCTCAAAGCAGGACCAATTCCCAGTTAAATCATCCCAGCCAGGGCTTTGTCAAGCCTGACCTTAAAAACCTCTAAGGAAGGAGATTCTACCACCTCCCTAGGTAACGCATTCCAGTGTTTCACCACCCTCTTAGTGAAAAAGTTTTTCCTAATATCCAATCTAAACCTCCCCCACTGCAACTTGAGACCATTACTCCTCGTTCTGTCATCTGCTACCATTGAGAACAGTCTAGAGCCATCCTCTTTGGAACCCCCTTTCAGGTAGTTGAAAGCAGCTATCAAATCCCCCCTCATTCTTCTCTTCTGCAGACTAAACAATCCCAGCTCCCTCAGCCTCTCCTCATAACTCATGTGTTCCAGTCCCCTAATCATTTTTGTTGCCCTTCGCTGGACTCTCTCCAATTTCTCCACATCCTTCTTGAAGTGTGGGGCCCAAAACTGGACACAGTACTCCAGATGAGGCCTCACCAATGTCGAATAGAGGGGAACGATCACGTCCCTCGATCTGCTCGCAATGTCCCTACTTATACATCCCAAAATGCCATTGGCCTTCTTGGCAACAAGGGCACACTGCTGACTCATATCCAGCTTCTCGTCCACTGTCACCCCTAGGTCCTTTTCTGCAGAACTGCTGCCTAGCCATTCGGTCCCTAGTCTGTAGCTGTGCATTGGGTTCTTCCGTCCTAAGTGCAGGACCCTGCACTTATCCTTATTGAACCTCATCAGATTTCTTTTGGCCCAATCCTCCAATTTGTCTAGGTCTTTCTGTATCCTATCCCTCCCCTCCAGCGTATCTACCACTCCTCCCAGTTTAGTATCATCCGCAAATTTGCTGAGAGTGCAATCCACACCATCCTCCAGATCATTTATGAAGATATTGAACAAAACCGGCCCCAGGACCGACCCTTTTGACTATCTCTCAGAAATGCTAATAAGCTACATGTGGGGAAATGTACTTAAAAATGGGAAATTGAGGTACTGAGACATGAATATCCAAAGTGTACAGTAGTAGTATTTGCCCACTTTGACATACTTGTTATGAGCTGGGTGATTCCTTGTTGTGGTTTGAATTAAAGCCTTTTTAAATTAATGTGTGAATAAATTTCCCATTTAAGTTGGTTATAAGGGGCCACACCTAAAACACAGCCTAACGGTCTGCCCAGATACTAGTACCAGAAGGAGGGAATGGCGAGAACACACAGAAGCTGAGAACAGACTGAGTGAGAGAGACAGGCTGAAGAGCAGCTGAAAGTATGTGGCTGACCCTGGAAGAAACCAGGAGAGGTTTTTTGGGTCAGGGGTGCAGGCTGGAAAAGACTGCGCTTGGTGCTGTGAGTAAAAGAAGCAGTTTCCCGTGATTGGATTCCTTCTGCTTTCAGAGACAAAGGACTTTTCATGTTTTTTTGTAATTAAACAAAACTGCAGCAAAGAAATACTTGAGCATCACCTACTTCTGCTCTCAACTGGAACACCCACAGGGCCCCAAACTTTGAATTACCTACCCATTCTGGGATGCAATCCAGACCAGTGAGGGATTGTATTACCACCTGCCCCGAAACCTTTGGTGCCTCTCAATGCTTTGCTGTTGTAGCTCCCAACCTGGCCTGCTCAGAAATAGCCAGGCAGCATACAGGTCACACCATGAGTGTCTGTGTGTAGCTACAGCCCTGGCCCAGTAACTCTGACGCTAGCAGCCTGTCAGCAACACACTACCCATGCTCTGGGTTTCAGCAGCTTTGGCTACTACCTGCAGGGTGACTCCGGCATACTGCACTGTCCCGCCCTCTCCTGAGACAAGGTGGGTGAGGCAATATCTTTTATTCCACCAATTTCTTTTGTTGAGAGAGACAAGCTTTCAAGCTCCACAGAGCTCTTCTTCAGGCATGGGAAAGGTAACCAGAGCGTCACAGCTAAATACAAGATTAAACAGATAGTTTAGCATAATTAGTTAGCACATATTCCAAAGTAAACTGCCTTGTCCTTTAGGTCAGAGGTACCAAAGAGGGAAGGGCGGCCAGCACGTTCCTTGGCCCATGCCACTTCCCGCAGTCCCCATTGGCCTGGAGCGGCGAAAGGCGGCCAGTGGGAGCTGCGATCGGCCGAACCTGCGGACGCGGCAGGTTAACAAAGCGGTCCGGCACTCTAGGGGCTTTCCCTGAACAAGCGGCAGACTGGCTTTGAGAACCACTGGTGTAGGGAATGCAAGTAACTGTAGTGGGTTCTTTAAGGGCTTGTCTACACTTACATCACTGCAGCGGCGCAGCTGCACTACTGTACCACTCAGTGAAGATGCCACCTTTGCTGATGGAAGAATTTCTCCTGTCGGCTGAGGTACTCCTGCCTCTCGAGGGGGTGTAGCTGTGTCAAGAAGAGAAGCCCTCCCATCGACATAGTGCTCTCTGTATCGGGAATTAGGCTGGTATAGCTGTATTGCTCAGGGGAATAGATTTTTCCACACCCCTGAGTGATGTTATACCGACATAAGTTAGTAGTGTAGACCAGTGCTAAGAGACCTACTGTCAGTTGTTGGCATTGGGTAAGCAGCACTGGGAGAGCCTGAGATCAATCCTGTGATACTTCATTAACTTTTCAGTACTTAACAAGGCCCCTCCAACACTAAAGCCCTCCTTGTAGACTGCTCACTGCACAATTTTGCTTGTCTTGGGGTTTTCAGGATATAATGGGAATTTATCTCCCTTTGGAACAATTAAGAGTCTAGGTCTTGTCCTCCACATCCAATTCTGGCTGTGCATATTCACAAACTTTTCACAATAGTAGTGGCCTATTAAAAACAAAACAGCCAAAAACTGCCCCTCTCATGCAGCAGGTGCTAATGCATTATTCTTGCTGCCATGGTAGATCTACTTAATCTCTGTTGAAAACTGTGGGGGTTCCTCTTCCAGCAATCAATAAGTACTTTTAAAAGGCAGAGAGTGAGGAAACTAATATGAATTTAATTATAACAGTTAAACAGACCCACCAAAAAGAGGATGAGTGGTCTTAATCTCAATCTGACACTCATTCTTAAATCTGAGGAATTTGAATACAATCACATCTGTTTAACCTATTTATCATCAGGCAAATGTACGTGTAACAAAGTATAATTAATTTCCTTTCATTTTGTCATGTTGCTGTTTGTGGAGTGTGCATTTAGTTAGTTTTCCTAAATGAGTTACGGACTTTCACTCAGAGGACAGTTTCACAAGCATAGGGTAATACACTGGGAGGGAGTAAACAGCAGCTAATAGCAATACTTGCAGTAACATACACACTCAGATCAGCATGTCACTTAACTCCATGTCCCAGCAGGTTTTCTTCAGGCATCTATTTTGCTGTCTTCTACACTTACATAGATAACATGATGAAAATCTCCACAGGAAACTGAAGAAAATGAGAAACATTGCTGTGAGACATTATAATTGGGAATTTTTATATAGTGATCCCCCTCCCCCACATACTGATACAAATGCACACTTGTCTGTTGCTTTTTTCCATCCACACATTATTTAATCCTTATATTATTATTATTTATTATGAATTGAACTCATTGCTTACAAATTTAAACCAGGCATCCTACAAATACTATTTGAAAGTTGTCTTTGTTTTCTGATAGGAAACTTAAAAAAGGTTTAAAATGAAATAGGACTTTGATTCATATTCTTTTGAAGTAATAATCCTTCTGCTTCTCTCCCATTTTATTTTGCTTTCTTAGAACTCTTCCCTTTTCCATTTTTCAGTTTCTTGATGTCATGAATGTTTCCTCCAGCAGTGCACAGAGTCTTTCAGGAAAAACTGTGTATACAACACTCGCATATTTAATGTAAAGAACAAGCAGAGAAAACAAAGGGTTTTTTAATGTTTGGAAATTTGCTGTGCCTTCTTAGTCCACTAGAAAGATGCAAAAAGTACACACACTCACTTTTTTCTTTTGCAGCTCACTTTAAAGTATTTGTCTGTTTGAGGCACTTCCAGAATGATTAAAACATGCCTTTATCATGGATAAAGGGTGGGTTTAGGAATATTTGTGATAGTTATTAATTATTTGTATTGTAGTAGCACCTAGGAACCCCAGTGTGGGCTAGGACCGCACTGCATTAGATGCTGTTCAAAACACAGAGCAAAAGTTTGAGGTTTGTCTTGTTTGTCCGTCTTCACGCAATATTCACCATGCCTCAACGATAATTAAGGATACAATTCTGTTATGGAGGTCACGGATTGTGTGACTTTTTCTGGGGCAGGGCTGGAGCAGCTGTCATCCCAGGGCTGGCAGAGCAGCAGCCCCAGGGCTGACGCAGTGGCTGAGGTTGGATAAGGACCCCTGGGGCTGGAGGAGCAGCAGTATCAGCCCCTACCCTCAGGAGCGGTGGTGGGGCTGGAGCAGCTGCTGGCAGTCAGCCTCCAGTGCAGGGACAGGTTGCGGGCTTCTGTGAAGTTATGTTTATTGCCCGTGACCTGTCCCTGACTTTTACTAAAAATACTCATGACAGAATCTTAACCTTAAAAATAATCATAATTACCTTAGATTAAACAAATCTCACTTAAAATGTAAACTATTTGGGGGTTATTACCATCTTTTTGCTCTGTGTTTTGAACAGCTCTGTGTTTTGAACAGTCCTAGCCCATAACTGTGGTTCCTAGGTGCTACTACAATACAAATAATGACTATCACAGATATTCCTATACCCATTTTCCAAATTTCAGATGTAGGGGAAAAAAGATGTCTTTACAAAATTCCCCAAAGTTATTAAATGTGGGCTATGGACAGCTCAGGGAGGGGGAAAGTTCCACATTTGAGGATGCCGCACAAAAATTGCCTTGCCTGCAGCCCATCACCCTGAAAATGCTTGGGCATGTCTTTGTTGATCACAGTTGTGGAATATCATATGGTGAGAAAGGTGGTCTCCAATCGTGTTTTAAACCATTTTGAGCATCAGAAGTTTAAAATCAGCTCATTAAAATGTCTGGGCAACCAGCAGAGATCATTGACCACAAATGTCATGTGCTGTTTACGTGAGGCTCCACATTTGTCACTAGCTTCAGTTTCCACATGGGTTCCAAGCTGTCTTAAATATAAAGGGAAGGGTAAACCCCTTTAAAATCCCTCCTGGCCAGAGGAAAAATCCTCTCACCTGTAAAGGGTTAAGAAGCTAGGATAACCTCGCTGGCACCTGACCAAAATGACCAATGAGGAGACAAGATATTTTCAAAAGCTGGGGGAGGGAAAAAACAGAGCTCTCTCCATCTGTCTGTGTGATGCTTTTGCTGGGGACAGAACAGGAATGGAGTCTTCAAACTTAGTAAGTAATCTAGCTAGGTATGCGTTAGATTATGATTTCTTTAAATGGCTGAGAAATTAAGCGGTGCTGAATAGAATGGATATTCCTGTCTGTGTGTCTTTTTGTAACTTAAGGTTTTGCCTAGAGGGATTCTCTATGTTTTGAATCTAATTCCCTGTAAGGTATTTACCATTCTGATTTTACAGAGGTGATTCTTTTTTACTTTTTACTTCTATTAAAATCCTTCTTTTCAGAAACTGAATGCTTTTTCATTGTTCTTAAGATCCAAGGGTTTGGGTCTGTGGTCACATATGCAAATTGGTGAGGATTTTTACCAAACCTTCCCCAGGAAGTGGGGTGCAAGGGTTGGGAGGATTTTGGGGGGAAAGACATTTCCAAACAACGCTTTCCTAATAAATAAACCCAGATAAACGTTTGGTGGTGGCAGTGGAAGTCCAAGGGCAAAGGGTAAAATAGTTTGTACCTTGGGGAAGTTTTAACCTTAGCTGGTAAAAGTAAGCTTAGGAGGTTTTCATGCAGGTCCCCACATCTGTACCCTAGAGTTCAGAGTGGGGAAGAAACCTTGACACAAGCAGTATTCCCCTATAAGCACAACACAATAGCTTAGTCAGAAAGTAACACAGGCATAGATAACTGTATTAAGATATGCATCCAGAAGAAATGGCTGGACTTCTGTCTCGAGGTACAAATGGAAAATAATGCTCCTAATGTGTCTCCTTGTAATTAAATTTTATCCTTTGAAATGATTTGGCATACAGTTTATCTCTAAACACCACTTTGTACACTAATATTTGTAATATAGTACAAGTAATACAATCTTGTTAAAAAGTATAGAAGTAACTCAACACATTCATCAGGAGATCATTCTTTGTTTCCACATTGCATCTTTTTATGGCAGGACCATCTACTATAGGTGCATAAAGGCACAATTCAAAAGGAAATTGGAAAGCACGAGCATCCATCCATCATTGGCTCTCTTCACATCTTTCTGCTAAGTGGCAGGAGAAAAGTCTCTACTGAAAAAAGCAGCAAAGCTAGTCCTTTAGGCATTCCAATCCTGGCCCATCTTGGCCATGTCCTAATCAAATTGGACATCAGCAATGTTTCCTACCTAAATAGCCAGAGTGTTATATGGCGCGAACTGCTAATGCAGGAGATGGAGGTAATCTTTCTGTTGGCCAAAAAACATTTTATCAAACAGAACAATGAGCATAGATATAATGCTAAATGTAAGAGCAGAATGGCTCTGCAGGCAGTCTGTAAACTCAGGGGTAGTCCATAAGCATATAACCCCCAAAATGTTTCCCTTGTTCTAAACCCCTGGGGATCCCAAGAATAGATTAACATGCACCAGAACAAAATCACTAAGGTACTACTCTAGAGAGAGGGATCCAGAATAAGAAAACTGGATGCACTCTTCCAGAGGTTGCCACACTCATTACTTGTATTATAGTAGTGCCTTGAGCCTCCAATCTAAATTGGGGACCCAATTGTGCTAGGGACTATAAATACATATAGTGAATGACAATCCCTGCTCTAAAGAGCTATATGCTTCTTGATTTCCTCTCTCCAGATTGTTTGATTTCCAAAGGCATCCATAAGATGAGGCAAGAATAACAATAATGGCTGCCTACCCACCAATAATAAGGCATGGTTTCTGTGAAATGGCAATTCCTCTACTTGAACAGGTGAAGTTACCATCACACATGAGTTTCTGCAACAAGGCCCAGTCTGATACCCAGACACACACTCACTGAATGTAGATTTGAGGATAAAAGGCTTATTCCAGGGAGAGGTGGGGATTGGGGTGTTGGGGGGGGGGAGGAGTAGTAATGTTCTGCTGTCCTGAAGAGAGAATTCTATATTGAAATACTACTTCCTGGATAGAACTCCAATTTGAATATTGCTGTGCAGAAATTCCAGGCATCCTATTGTTATCCTCAAGCTCTTTCAGGTTGGCTTCTTAAACACCTTTAAGTGGAATCACTCATGCCCTTTTGTTGCAAGCAGTTCACTGACAGAACATGAGACTTCTTGCCAGACATCCCTGTGTATCTTGGTTTGTAAAGGTGTCATACTTTATCATTTAAAAAAGCCCTCTCTTCTCTCTCTACCCCCAAAAATAAACTCCCTTGGAATCTCAACTTCGTCTTGCATGTCCTGACAAGAATGCAGCATGAATCCTGAAGTATCCCCTTTTTTTTCAGTAAAAACAGCTTTCCTTGTTCCCATAACCAGCGCCAGAATTGGATGATTTGTCTCTGCAAGGGGAGTATTCCACTTTCCACAGAAATAACATAGTCTTAGGAATCCCAGACTCTTCTCAAATGATAGCCTTGTGGTTAAGGCACTCAACTGAGTCTCAACAGATGATCTTTTAATTCCTGTGAGATGTTGGACAATCACTTAATCTTTTGGTGCTTTGATTTTCCATCTATAAACTGGGGTAATGCTATATTTAGTGAAATGTATTATGATAGATTTATTAATTTAAGTGAGGTGCTCAGGTACTATCATGTTTCAGAGTAACAGCCGTGTTAGTCTGTATTCGCAAAAAGAAAAGGAGTACTTGTGGCACCTTAGAGACTAACCAATTTATTTTAGCATGAGCTTTTGTGAGCTTCATGCATCCGATGAAGTGAGCTGTAGCTCACGAAAGCTCATGCTCAAATAAATTGGTTAGCCTCTAAGGTGCCACAAGTACTCCTTTTCTTTTTAGGTACTATCATGTTTAGCACAGACAACTTACACAATAAACGTCGACATTACTTCCAAATATTCACTCCTCCGAATACAATTTATCCTAAAGCATGTATGTACCTTAAGTGTGTACTTATAAAAGCTAACCCTCATGAGGGCAAATTACTATTAATCCCATGCCATCTAGATGCAAAGAAGAAAAGGTGGTGGTGACTAATTGTATAATTAGATTATCTCACAGGCTTGCCTACACTAAGGTCAAGAACTTCCTCTCGGTTTCACTGCTTATTCAGAAAGGTTGATGGCAACATTGTACATGGGAAGGGTGCAGAAATTTACAAAGGCTATCTGCAAAGCAGTCACCTAATTGTAATCTCATGGCTTCACTAAAATATTACCCATAGAACTTTCTGCCCCAGCAGCTGTTGCCTTTAGCAGGAGTGCCCTCCAATGTGTGTAGTTATATCATATGTATGAGAGAACCAGATTAATTTGTTGTTTTCTTTTTATTCGCTCTATCCACTTTCCCTGAAACAACTTTTATCCTTTGTGTGTCAGACCTCCTCCTTCTCTTCTTTCACATTACTCAAATACTTCTTTTGGTTAGCCTTTTTTAAAAAAGCTCCAGAATGTGACCACATTAAATTAAAATAAACAGAAAATGCAGAAAAGATATGAAACAAAACTCTTACCGAATCTACAGAATTTACAATCTAATTGTAAATGATGCTTTCCTAAGGTTAGTCTCCTTTCCCACACTCAACCTCAGTACTACCTTCAGATTTCTCCCCAGGTTCTGAACTGCTCCTATTGCTCGAATGTTCCTCTTTGCTATGCTGATGGTCCTCTTCCCCACCTTCCCCCCAGACTTCCTCAATCCATCACCAGATTCCCATTGCCTCCACTTACCTGCTTTCACAGGCTTGGAGCAGTAGGAGAGAAAGTAAGAAAGAGGAACTATCCAGCTCCTTTGAAACCCTTGTTTGTAGCTGCAGAGAACAGGTACAGTTGTGGTGTGACTCCTGCTTTGCCTGTCCTGGGGTTATATGAAACTGCCCATCAGAAGCTTGAAACCTGCCTCTGCTCCTGTGTTATTTGCTGTCAGGGACTTGAGGAAGATTGAAGAAATTCCGGCTCAGCCCCGTAGGCCCCGGTAGCAGCAGGCAGTACAGCACTTTACATTACAGCTGCCCCTCTATAGACATTGCATACTGTCTATAGCAGGGGCGGGCAAACTTTTTGGCCTGAGGGCCACATTGGGGTTCCGAAACTGTATGGAGGGCTGGATAGGGAAGGCCATGCCTCCCCAAAAAGGCCTGGCCTCCACCTGCTCCCTGGCTGCCTCCCTCAGAACCCCCGAACACATCCAACCCCCCTTGCTCCTTGTCCCCTTACCACCCCCCCGGGACCCCACCCCCATCCAACCCCCCCTGTTCCCTGACGGCCCTGACCCCTATCCACACCCCTGCCAGGCCCCCTGGGACACAACCGCTCCAAGTCCCCCGCTCTCCTCCCTGTTACCATGCCTCTCAGAGCACCAGGACTGGCAGCCATAAGTAGTACACCGTAAGCAGCACATTCCTACGGAGAGCAATTTAATTCACTACACCAGCGGCTCTCACAGCCACACTGCTTGGCAGGAGCTCGCAGCCCCACCACCCAGAGTGTTGATGGCATGGCGAGCTGAGGCTGTGGGGGAGGGGCTGGGGGCTAGCCTCCCGGGCTGGGAGCTCAAGGACTGGGCAGGATGGTCCTGCGGGCCGGATATGGCCTGCTGACCATAGTTTGCCTACCGCTGGTCTATAGTATGATGCTTGGCTGATTAATTATTGTTGGTACCTGGACCCACCAGTGCTGCTTCTGGTTATTGGTAGAGTCAGATAAACACTGCTGACCAGTGTCAGTAATCATGGATTTAACTTCTGAAGAAAAATTCTTTTCTCGCTTCCGATTTTGCCCGTAGAATGAAATCCTTGTATGTTTTACTGTAGTTTATTAGGATTGAGGGGGAGCTATGTTCTAAAGCAGCTTGTGGTAGAGGATTATTAGGTACACTTATAGAATATATAAATAACTGCCAGTCGGTATTAATGGGCCTACCCATTATTTTTCATTATTATACTTCCTGGAATACTGGTAAAGGGGATGGGGAGTTGGGAAAAAGGTACAGAAACTTGGCTAGCACCAGAGGTATTCCTCTTCACTGCAGTTCTGAGAGATCCTAATGACAAATTTCAATGTTTTGTGATTTAGAGAGCTAGCTACTCTATTTCTTTTGGAGTGTCTCTTCCCTTGAGGGAGATCTCTGGTCTTTGCTTCTGGATGAGGCAATGGATACATCCTCTTTCCCAGGAATATGTTTGGCTAGGCCAGAAGGCATTTCATCTTCGTAACTTCCAGATTTGTGTGGCCATGTTACTCCCCCCTTCCCCCGACACCTGGTTTCTGTGTAGAAAGGATTGTAGGATTTGAGTCATTGCACTCTTTTTTTGGCTATTACGTTGGTTGTGGATCAAATGGATGGGTGGGTGTATTTGGAAGAGGGCTTCTTTCTTCCTTCATTTTTTCTTTCCCTGCCTGCATGGTGAAAAGTAACTGTAAACCTGCCAGGTAGAGGACTTAATAACAGGCCTATAATTAGGAAGCAGGGGTAGAGCAGGTCTGGGGGATGGTGGCAGGGGTGCTGACTTTGTGATTTCCCCAGGGTGCTGCCCCCGCTCCTCCCCCAGTACCTCCTGTACGGAGCTGATCACTGTCAGGCAGGAGGTGCTGGGGGAGAGTGGGAGGAGCTGATTGGCAGGGCTGCTGGTGGGTGCTGAGCACCCACTATTTTTTTTCCATGGGTCCTCCAGCCCTGGAGCACCCATGGAGTTGGAGTCTATGGATGGTGGCAGTAGGAATAGTGTACACATCCGATGGCTGCACCTAACCGGTGACTCCTTGCAGCCTAACCCACTAGTTGTGCGATACCAGACTTAACAGATCTCTTGTTTTGTAGGAAAATGTATGATGTTTGCCTCCAAATGATTGCTTTTTAACTACAGAATTATTTTCATCTCACTGGTATGGGTTGTTTCCATTCTGTAGTGTTACCTGGGATGATGCAGTGATATCCAACGTTGTCAGCATGAGAGCCAAACGTTATTTCCAAAAAGCTCAAGGGACCACAATTAGCGCTTTGGGTCAGATTCTCAGTCTCATTCTGCTCCCTGTGTGAAACTCTACTCCCTTTGTGTCCCTTGAAATAGTTCATGAGTTCCCTGTTGGGGATTTCTCAGTTACAACTGTCTTCCTGCCAACAGCCTCTGGTGCAGCGGGCATAGTAGGGACCAAGGGGAAGTGGTTGGAGAGTGCAGGTATCCCAAGCTTGGCTATTCCAAGCTGGCATATAGTTCTTTGGCCACTACAGCCAGCTGGGACAAATTAGAGCAGCACCCAAACTGCTGTAACTTGCTGCGGGTATGGGCCAGAGTATCAGGGAGTTATAATCTACTGTAGATTCTCAGTTTCTCAATTAATGCTGCTTTGTGGCCATGCAAAGGGGGAGATTCATACTTTGCTAGGCCACACACCTTGACTTAGGCAGCTCATATCCTGCTCACCTCAGGGCTCCCAGTAGGACTGGCTGGAAAACAAAAATTCCATATTGCAGAAAATGTTGAGGTTTTGCCACGTTTTTGACGTGGAGCACATTTTTGACGCGGAGCACAAATGAGACATTTAAAAAAAAAATTCATGAAAAAGAGAGAGACCCACTCCAGAATAGCTCAGAATAGCCCAGTGGTTAAGGACTCACCTTGCATGTGGGTGACCCAGTTTCAAGTCCATCCTCTGAATCAGGCCAAGCAGGAGTTCCCACATCCCAGTAATAACCTAATAACCGGGCTGTAGGGTCTCTCTCTCTCCCACCCCTCTCCCTTCATCCTGTTGTAGCTGTTCCACTTTTATAAATAATCAAATATTCATTGGGCCAGAGAGACACTGACACTATACCCTGGTGGACAGGGAACTCATCTGGGCTGTGGGAGACTCCTCATTAAGAGCAGGGACTTGAAACGGGGCGTGTTACATCTGAGGTAGCTAACCTCTGAACTGCAGTCTCTTGCTCTCCTTGCGGTTTAGACCAGAAATTCTATCATGGATCCTGAGAAACCTTCCCTGTGAAAGTTTTGTCAAAAAGGATGATTTTCCCCTAAAAGTTTGTTTTGATGACTGAGCATTTTCTAGCAAAGTTTTGGTGGAAAAATTTCCAACCAGTTCTAGCTCCTTTAGCCTGGCAGACAGTGGGACAACCGGAGCTATTGACCCTCCTGTGATGTGGCAGGTAGCTAGCAGGGCAACTGTTGCTCAGCTGCGGCAGGGAAGGGAAGGGACACCAACTACTTAGAGCGCTACCAGCTGTTTCTTAGGCTGCAGGGAAGTGGTGGGTGGCTGTTGGGGAGGTGGTGCCCCCTGTATTCTATTCAAACTCTCCAGTTTAAAAATTACAGGAAATAGCTTAGGGAGCACAATTTTCACATCACTATGATTGTTTAATGCATATCTAGGGCATCATAGTGGGTTGTAGCCAGCCAGTGTGACTTTGGGAACTTTAAAAAATATGCTTTGGGTGTATATTTGTGCTGAATGCACATCTTCTTACTGTTGCTGTTTGGGATGCATTGAGCACATTATTAGAATTTTTATTTATTCATATTTTTTATTCAAAATATTTACATTATTGTAGTGTTCAAAGTCCCCAACTGGGATTCGGGCCATTTGTGTTGGGCACTGTACCAACACTGAAAAGAGACAATCCGTGCCTTGAAAGAATATTTTTAATAGTTATTTTCTTTAAAAAAAGAAAAAACAAAGTAATACACGTGTGCACGTGCACACCCCCATACACAAAACATATTTGCAGAGTAATCTGTTTTAAAAAAAAAAGTTTATATATTTTAGAAGACTATTTTTATTGCTCTTGGTACTCCTCTCTCAGGTGTGAAATGTCTAGAATTATATAATTTATTGTATATGAATTCTAGTTAATTGGACATGATTCAGGATTTTCACAGTCTGCAATAAATTAAATATTCATTAACATTTAGAACCTGTAAATGACACAGTTGAGCAATAAATGATGCATTTAGTCCCTGTTAAAGAACACATTTTGAAGATTGTGAATACAAGGTGGCTGTCTTTGTTATCAATTATTTTTGTCAACCTTGCTTTATTTATTCTGTGCACTTCATTGACTTGTCTTTTTCCTCTTTTTCCACAGCAGAAGAAGTGGAAAATTTTGATGTTTCCAGTCTGCCTGAAGAAGTACTGCAGAACATTGAAGCTGACAGTTACTGGTGCATGAGCAAGTTGCTTGATGGCATTCAGGTAAATTGATTTCTCCTGTTCTTAAATAGTGAAGATAACTGATTAATGTCATGGCTTTGAACTACTTTAAGGATGTTGCGAAAAAGTACATGTAAGAAAATAGAGGAAAAAATAAATTTCCCCAAAGTGGAAATCTGCCATGAGTTTGGTGAAGGAGGTTTTAAAAAGTGCTGTACAACTTCTTTTGTACTGAACTTCTACATGTCTCAATACATTATGATGTATGAGAACGAAATTGGAGGTTGTGATTCCAGAGACATTTTAAGCACTTGTGTCAATTAGTAGAGATTGTCAGCAGCATTTTGTTACATTTGTTGTTTGAAGTCTGCACATAAAATGGTCAATGAGGGACAATGAGAAATGAGATTTTTGTAACTGACTATTTTAAACAAAATCCACTTTCTGGCAGAGTAACCTTTAAATAGGCTATCCTGATTTTAAAAAAAAATCATTTAAAAACCATTTCTTAGTACCCCAGTTTGTAGGATATCTTGAGCTGTTGTCTGATTTTATAGGGGAAACGATGAACAAAATGAGTCAAATGGACCAAATAAACAAATGCAGTCATTAAAATACAGTTTTGTGTATATGAACTGTTGGAGTAAAACTGTGTCTGTAAAGGTTACAGCCATTTACATGAGGAAATAAAGCCTCAGTTAAACTTATCTGTTTTGAATAGAGGGGACCAGCATGGTCCAAAAGAGAATAATCATTAGATCCAAACATAGTCAAAATATAACATTTTAAGAGGTTTAAATTAGTCTATGCCTTAACACAAACATACAATAAAATAGGTTATTAGGGTTTTTTAAATTTTCAGTTCAGAAAGCAAATTACATGCATTTAATTACATTCACTGCCTTATGCTATGGGCAAGTCTATACTACAAACTTTTGCTGGTGCAAGTTATGTTGGCATAAGGCCACTGCAGTTGGTAGATTGCTTGTGCGTGTGCATACTTGGCTCCCTTGTGTCGGCACTGCAGAAGTTCTTGTTTCAGTGCACAGTATGGTGCACTATGTGTAGTTATACCAGTTTGCAACTCACCACCATCCAGCACTCTCTGTTTTGGCAAGTTTTGGCAATGTGTAATGGGGCAGAAACGAGTTGTTAAGGGATGTCTTGGACTGGAAAGACAGGTTCCCAATATGCACCTTTCTTCATCCCATAATACTATCTCTATCCCATAATTTTCAAAGTCCCACGAATTTGCACAGGACTTGTTGCTGTCTGCTATCTCTGGCAGAGGCCTGGAGCCTGTACAGCTCTGCACTATCGTCATCAGCGTTGCAAACACAGGGTGCATGGTCCTCTGGTATTTGCAGAGCCACAGAGAGCATAATGATTTTCTGGAGGACAGATTGCTGTGCATAGCAAGAACCAATTAAAGATTGCTGGTGGCATTCATGGAGCACCTGTAAATGTTGGCCGAGAGCACCTGACCACAGAGTACATCAACAGAAAGGGCTATGGTTAATGCAAATTATGGTTAATGCATTTCTATGGTTAATGCAAATGCTGGCAGATCACTGGTGATGCTTCAGCAACATCAGTGTTGACTGGTCAGGGAAGGTGCATGACACTCACATCTCTAAGAACACAACGCTGTTTAAAAGGTACAATCAGGGACTTTCTTTCCTGACCAGAGGATTACCAGTAGCAATGCTGAAATGCCAGTAGTGATCATGGGGAACCCAGCCTACCTCATGCTCCCCTGGCTCATGAAGCCGTACACTGTCCACCACAGCAAGGAAAAGATTGAGCTGTTGGCTTAGCTGATGCAGAGTGAGAGTTTGGTGTATTTTGTGTAGATTGAAGGGGCACTGACATTGTTTACTCACGAGATTGGATCTCCGGGAGAAAAATATCATAATGGCAATAGCTGTATGCTGTGTCCCGCATAATATTTGTGAAGCAAAGGGGAAAAGTTGCCGCCAGCATGGAGGTGGAGTGGCTTTCTGCTGAGTTTGAATAGCCACATACAAGGGCTGTCAGAAGAGTTCAACACAGCTGTATGGCTCAGGGAGGCTAAAGAGGACTTTAAGAGTGAGCCACAGTAATGTGTTCGGTGTACTGTGCTCTATCTGGCCCTGCTGTTTGGGAGCCTGTTAGGAATTGTGTGGTGCTTGGTACATATCTATGAATAGAACACTGACAATGCACCTATTAATTCTGTGGTGCTTGCTGTACATTTATGATTATTACACCATGTTTTATCACTGATCCCATTGTTACCCGGGGTTCTTTCAACCCAAAGCTCTTGTTAACTCTTACTCTATGCGAGGTGGTGTCGGGAAATCAGGGGAGACACGGCTGTCTGACCGATAGATGGCTGGCACAAACAGGATAATGCAAAAGTGCTTTCACTTAAAGCTAAACTTTATGTAGTCTCAAGCACTTACACATGTCCACAAAATATTAGTAAAACACCCCCAATGCTTGATAATTACCAAAGCTGAGTGTGGTTCTCGGGTGGCACAGCAGCAGGCTTCTGGTGGCCAAATCTTCCATCTGCTGGTGGGTACTGCAAGATGTATCCAGATGGAGAGTCCAAAAAGAGTCCAACTACCTCAAACTTTCCCCCCTTATTTATACATTAGACATGTCCCTTAAAGAAAACTTGTGACAAGCAGTTTCGGTGGTCCAGCAAAAGGTTCCTTCTGATTATTGATTAACCAGGTGTGGGTTTTTCCAGAGTTTGCAGCCGTGAGGCCCCCAATAGACATTCCTGGGGCACATCCTGCTCTTCTAAAATGCATGTATCAGCCACTTCCACACAGTTCTTATCAGGAAGGACACGGGGTCAAGCTGCCCTCTCTGTGGCACCCAAAGACCCCCCCCCTCCCCTCCTGCCTTAGTTAAGCTAAGCCTGCTGAGTTGGCCAATTTGCAGCCTGCTGACTTGGCTGCTTTTAGCAATAAGCCATATTGGTTTCAGGCACTTTACTGGTTTGCCAAAGTCTCCCCGTACAGTTTCCCCTCCTTAAAGGTCACCTTTCACACAAGGGGACCTTTACATGTTCGATGTTGCACCTTTTCTGGATGCACCTGAGTTGAGATCCAACGAAAGCTCAAGGCTCTCAGCCGAGACCGAGCAAATTATCTTCTTGTTGGCATCCCATAGTTAGCACACCAGCACAGCAATTCACAAGCAATTGCCTTAGCCTCCTTTCCCAGGTGAGGGAGGGATGACAAGTTCGATATGTTCCTTACGAGTATCAGTGGCAGTAACCACTGACTCATCTGTTGGGGAACTTGCAATTGTGAGGGGTGGGGAAGCTTCTGCTCTCGGTGATCATTGGGCAGTGGAGTTCACAACTGTGATCAGAGCAGTCAGTGTCAGACATTGTGGGGCAACTGCTGGAGGACTGTTAGGGTTGACACAGGTAATGCAGTGTCTACATGCACACTGCATCAACCTCACTACATTGACCATGGCTCAACGCTGCTCAAGGAGGTGGTGTTATTGTGTTGGCATAATGGAGAGCTGACGTTGGTGGGAGACAAATTTAAGTGTAGACACATGCACAGCTAGGTTGACGCAAGGCAGCTTATGTCAACTATCTTTGTAGTATAGAGCAGGCCTATGTCTACACTAAAGAACCTATGCCAGCATAGCCCTCTAAAATAACCACAGCATACACTGACAGAAGGAGTTTTTTCTTCTGGTGTGGGAACACTACCTGCTTGAATAATGTTAGCAGTGTTGACAGAAGCACTTTTCTGTTGGCATAGCTGAGTCTACACTAGGATTTTTTTCAGCATAGCTATGTCGGTCAAGTCTGTTTTTTTTCCCCCCACACCCCAGACTACATAACTATGCCTATATGTTTCAAGCATAGACCAAGCATTACAGTAGAGTAGTAGTAAATGGTGATGTATGCATACTTTGGGTATGTAATGTGTGACTAGGACAGCTCTCTGCTTGTTAATGAGGCAGCATGATCTTAACATTTGCCAAATACCTCATGTCTGAATGAGTGTTACTACATGTTCCCTTGAATTTGTGTGTGTGTGTGTGTGTGAAACAAATGAATCCTGTAGCTCAAGTTCAAATCTACAAGCATAGTCTGTCCCACTCCTATTCCCTCCCCTTCTTACTGAAGAGGGTACCTTAAGAAAATTAAGTTTAAATATTCTGTTTAGAAACAGAAGGTGGGATTACTTAACATCATTTGTTATCCAAAACTGTGGAAGTGTTTCCTTGAGTGGATTTTCCATAATGAAAGAGTAATGGGAGAGTAACAAGAGAGGAGTGATCCCAATGTAATTTACAGGTTTAACTATTTTGGACTGCTTTTTGGTGATAGTGGGGTGTAATTCAATCCTATATGCTAGTTTTAGATGTACCAATTGTTTGCCAACAAGACGGCTGTAAAACAGAGATCACCCTTGCACAGGGGGCAAAAAAGACATATATGAATTTATCATCTTATCAATAAGTGAAATGGAAAACATATACCATGTACATTGGCCAAACTGGACAGTCTTTACACAAAAGAATAAATGGACACAAATCAGACGTCAAGAATTATAACATTCAAAAACCAGTCGGAGAACACTTCAACCTCCCTGGTCACTTAATTACAGACCTAAAAGTCGCAGTTATTCAACAAAAAAACTTCAAAAACAGACTCCAATTAGAAACTTCAGAACTGGAATTAATTTGCAAACTGGACTCGATTCAATTAGACTTGAACAAAGACTGGATGTGGATGAGTCATTACACAAACTAAAAACTATTTCCCCATGCTAATTTCCCTCCCTACTGTTACTCACACCTTCTTGTCAACTGTTTGAAATGGGCCATCCTGATTATCACTACAGAAGTTTTTTTTTCTCCTGCTGATAATAGGCCACCTTAATTGATTGGGCTCGTTAGGGTTGGTATGGCAACCCCCATTTTTTCATGTTCTTGTGTGTATGTGTGTGTGTATATGTGTGTGTGTATATATATATATATATATATGTATATGTATATATGTATATATTCCTACTGTATTTTTCACTGCATGCATCTGATGAAGTTATGCTTATGCTCAAATAAATTTGTTAGTCTCTAAGGTGCCACAAGTACTCCTCGTTGTATATACCATTAAGGAATGCTTGCCAAAATGCAGCAAACAGCAGGCAAATGGCCACTTCAGGACTGTAGAGGCTTGTCAATGCCAAATTTACAAGGCCACCAATTAGAAAAATATAGAACAGGAAATTCTAGGTATTTTCTTCTTTCTGTGAGCTGACCATCATTACTTTATCTTCCAATCCAGAGCTGACATAATGCATGTTCTCTCTTAAGGCTGTATTAATTGATGACACACTTTTTAAAGAAATGCTCAGTCCCTGAAGAATCAATCTTGTACTTTTTGTTCTAGGAGTTGAACTGAAGTTGTAACAGATTGTGATTGGCATATTAATTGTAAATATGCATGTTCTGATGCTGGTTTAAGCAGTATCTAGAGTTTAAAGTGAATATACTAGCTCCACTTTTTTCAAATTATGTGGAGGTAACAGGGTTTGCCTTAACCCTTTCTGGATCTTGGTTAAAAATGTACAACCCACATTACTGTGTTTAAACCATAGAGTCTTATTGTGCTTTATTCATTTGTAGTTTTATTTTATCATGACTTAGTGTATGCTAGATTACTGAAGTAAAAATTGTACATCTGTACGAAAGTGGAAAGGCTACGTATATTCTATGCCTATTTGGTAATTCTGTAGCCACAGTATTATGACTTTGTTCTTATCATTCTAATGGTGACGAATTGCTGACTGCTACTGATCATCTTTGCATAAAACACCAAAGAATTTACAATAATTTCCTATTTGCGTTTGCCACTTAAATTACTCTGTGACTCAGCAAGGTCCTTAACTAGAGTGTATATACGGGAAAGGCATTGCTGTGCTCTTGGCACTATTACTATTTATAAAAGAATTATTCTTCCATAACACTTTCTTGCTTTATAATTTGAATGTTTCTTTGGGTTAGGCATTTTGCAGAAGGACCACAAACTAATTAAGGTCAGAAGAGGTTCACTTTTTGATAAAATTGTTTATGAAATATTTAGGGAAGAAAAGTGCTCTACTTTCCCTAGGGTGTTTTTAAACATAATTATCCTGCTCCAAGGTCAAGTAAATAGTAGCATGCTTTCTCTGCGTAGCAGCATCTGAAAAATTTAGCCTGTTTTGTTTTTTTAATTTGACCTCTGTAAATGTGATTCATTGCTTATTTGAAACTCCATAAACGACACATTTCAAAGCACATATAACTCAAACATAGAAAATAAGCTCTTGTAATACTTAAAAAAAAATCTTATGAGGATGACAAAATAAATGTGTAATGTGTTCTCCAAATGAGAAAAGATGTATAGTACATGCTTGATAGAAAAAGTAACAAGGCATAACCAGTCATATGTAGATACAAAAAAGAGAGAAATAATTGCTTGGCAGTAGTAGCACAAAGAACGCTCTGGGTGTTATGCATAATAAATACATTATATTATTTTTTTCTCCATTGTTAATTAATACTGAATTTCTTTATCTGGTTTCACTGAAGGACCCTGAACAACTTAGTTGCACTTTCCCTAACATATGCTGCTATACCTCTCACCTACAAAAAGTGAGTTCAGTGATTACTTCTCCAAGTCTCACTTGTGTACACAAACATAAGTATGTTTGGATCAATAAATTATTTTTCAGTGAAGATGAAAGAAGAAGTAATAGGCTTGAGATGCAGCAAGGCACATTTGAAATATTATGTGGAGATGTTAAAACCTTTTATACAGTGTATTAGTTGCCACTGGAAATATCCAAGGGTGCACCCATCTATCATGGGAGTATTTTATGATAACAAAATTAACCCTGCCAGTATGCAAAGAAGTGGGTGAGACTCGGACCCACTCTAGGTCCTTTTTATATTTACTCTGATAAGTTGTTGTTTTGTTTCTTTGCTTTACATCTCTTACATTTAAGTAGAATCATAGAATATTAGGCTTGGAAGAGACCTCAGGAGGTCATCTAGTCAAATCTCATGCTCAAAGCGGGACCAACACCAACTAAATCATCCCAGCCAAGGCTTTGTCAAACTGGATCTTAAAAACCTCCTAAGGATGGAGATTCCACCACCTCCCTAAATAACTCATTCCAGTGCTTCACCACCCTCCTAGTGAAATAGTGTTTCCTAATATCCAACCTAGACCTCACCCACTGCAACTTGAGACCATTGCTTCTTGTTCTGTCATCTGCCACCACTGAGAACAGCCTAGCTCCATCCTCTTTGGAACCCCCCTTCAGGTAATTGAAGGCTGTTAACAATTCCCCCCTAACTCTTCTCTTCTGCAGACTAAATAAGCCCAGTTCCCTCAGCCTCTCCTCGTAAGTCATGTGCCCAGCCGCTAATCATTTTTGTTGCCCTCTGCTGGACTCTCTCCAACTTGTGCACATCCCTTCTGTAGTGGGGGGACCATAACTGGACGCAGTACTCCAGGTGTGGCCTCGCCAGTGCCGAACAGAGGGGAATAATCACTTCCCTCGATCTGCTGGCAATGCTCCTACTAATGCAGCTCAATATGCCATTGGCCTTCTTGTCAACAAGGGCACATTGCTGACTCATATCCAGCTTCTTGTCCACTGTAATCCCCAGGTCGTTTTCTGCAGAACTGCTGCTTAACCAGTCAGTCCCCAGCCTGTAGCGGTGCATAGGATTCTTCCTTCCTAAGTGCAGAACCCTGCACTTGTCCTTGTTGAACCTCATCATATTTCTTTTAGCCCAATCCTCCAATTTGTCTAGATCACTCTGGACCCTATCCCTACCCTCCAGCGCATCTCCCCCCATCCTAGTGTCATCTGCAAACCTGCTTGATACCAGCTGCCAACTAGGTATCGAGCTGTTGATCACTACCCGTTAAGCCCAACAATATAGCCAGCTTTCTATCCACCTTATAGTCCATTCATCCAATCCATACTTTTTAACTTGCTGGCAAGAATAGTGTGGGAAACCTTATCAAAAGCTTTGCTAAACTCAAGATATAGTACATCCACCGCTTTCCCCATATCCACAGGCTCAGTCAGTTCCCCAGGGGAGTCAAAGTCCTCTTTTCTGAAGTCCAGGGTCCGTAATTTGCTACTCTCCTTTCTTCCTTTTGTCAGGATCCTGAACTCAACCATCTCATGGTCACTGCTGCCTAGGTTGCCACCCACTTCTACTTCCCCTACCAATTCTTCCCTGTTTGTAAGCAGCAGGTCAAGAGGAGCACCGCCCCAAGTCACTTCCTCCAGCACTTGTACCAGGAAGTTGTCCCCAACACTCTCCAAAAACTTCCTGGATTGTCGATGCACTGCTGTATTGCTCTCACAGCACATGTCAGGGTTATTGAAGTCGCCCATTAGAACCAGGGTCTGTGATCTGGAGACTTCAGTTAGTTGTCTGAAGAAAGCCTCGTCTACCTCATCCTGGTGGTCTATAGCACATGCCCACCACGACATCACCTTGTTGCTCTTGCTTCTAAACTTAACCCAAAGACTCTCAACAGGCTTTTCTCCAGCTTCAAACTGGAGCTCTGAGCAATCATACCGTTCTCTTACATACAATGCAACTCCTCCACCTTTCCTCCCGTACCTGTCCTTCCTGAACAGTTTATACCCATCCATGTGCTCCAGTCACGTGAACTGCCCCATCAAGTAGCTTGCTCTTGTCAGTTATTTTTCCTACTACTTTTGTCTGTGCAACCAAAGTTAATTTAATTCAGTTTGAACATTATTTATATTCAAAACCAAATAACTTGCTGCCTTCCCCTTCTTCCTCCCCTCCCCTCCCAAACCCAGAATGATTGACCGTAGCACTAAGAGAGCCCCAAATAAGTTCAGGGCCCCATTGTGCTATGCACTCTACAAACACATGGTGAGAGACAGATTCTACCTTAAAGAGTTTACAACCTGAACAGGGCTATTGATATTTTGTTTTAAGTGTGGCTGTAGGATGCTTAAATAATCCTACTAATTCAAAAGTTTTAAGAGTGGGGTCAAATTGCTCAGATACTACAGGGATGAGTGCAGTGTAAGAACCTACCTACATAACAATAGAGTTGATAGACTCCTATTGATCGGTAGCATTGTTCTATCTGCTGTCCATCTAGCATGCTATTCAGTGCCAGAGCACACACTGTCATAATGGGAATTGGAGCTTTAATAAATAGCTCGTTGCCAAGCTGTGTGAAGTCTGTTGTTGAGGAATGAGGTACCAGTTCATTTAGTTTTGTCTCTCCAAAGAATAAGAAGAGTCAACAGGAAAGTGAGGCGCAAATTTCATTTGCTTGCCTTTTTAATAGAAAAATAATTTCTTTGGTTACCTCTCTTCCCCTAGGCTGTCTGATTCTAGATTCCAAAGTTGTTCAGAAAGGTACCGAGGCATGGGTTTATCAGTAGCCAATCTAGCATTGTGAAGACTGAGAATACCTTTAGATTTCCTCCCCTTCTTTGGAAAATGTATGTGGATGCGTGTTCTCAGTTGGATGACACACTTTTCAGTATAGTACTGCTGCTGTAGGTAGCAGTGTGGCTGCTGAGTCCCTGAATAGATTAGGTATGTGGTATTTGCCTTCTGACATAGTTAAGATTCTTGTCAGGAATGGGAAGCCTACTTTTATACTTGGTTTACATATAGATAAGTTGACCCAGTTTCTTATTCCTTATCTTTCACTTTAGAGAACTTAGACTGAGTCTGCATTTAAGCTATGCGTCATAAATATAAAGGGAAGGGTAAACACCTTTAAATCCCTCCTGGCCAGAGGAAAAACCCTTTCACCTGTACAGGGTTAAGAAGCTAAGATAACCTCGCTGGCACCTGACCAAAATGACCAATGAGGAGACAAGATACTTTCAAAGATGGGGGTAAGGGGGCGGGAACAAAGGGTCCTCTCTGTCTGTGTGATGCTTTTTATCATAGAATCATAGAATATCAGGGTTGGAAGGGACCCCAGAAGGTCATCTAGTCCAACCCCCTGCTCGAAGCAGGACCAATTCTCAGTTAAATCATCCCAGCCAGGGCTTTGTCAAGCCTGACCTTAAAAACCTCTAAGGAAGGAGATTCTACCACCTCCCTAGGTAACGCATTCCAGTGTTTCACCACCCTCTTAGTGAAAAAGTTTTTCCTAATATCCAATCTAAACCTCCCCCACTGCAACTTGAGCCGGGACCAGAGCAGGAATGCAGGTCAGAACTCCTGTAAAGGGCTAATAAGCAATCTAGTTAGATATGTGTTAGATTCTGTTTTGTTTAAATGGCTGATAAAATAAGTTGTGCTGAATGGGATGTATATTCCTGTTTTTGTGTCTTTTTGTAACTTAGGGTTTTGCCTAGAGGGATTCTCTATGTTTTGAATCTGACTACTCTGTAAGGTATTTCCCTTTCTGATTTTACAGAGGTTTTTCTTTTACTTTTTCTTTAATTAAAATTCTCTTTTAAGAACCTGGTTAGTTTTTCCTTGTTCTTAAGATCTAAGGGTTTGGGTCTGTGTTCACCTATGCAAATTGGTGAGGATTTTTATCAAGCCTTCCCCAGGAAAGGGGGTGTAGTGCTTGGGGGGATATTTTGGGGGGGGGGGGGAGGGAGACGTTTCCAAGTGGGCACTTCCCCTGTTGTTCTTTGTGTAACTCTTTGGTGGTGGCAGCTTTTAACCTAAGCTGGTAAGAATAAGCTTAGGGGGTCTTTCATGCAGGTCCCCACATCTGTACCCTAGAGTTCAGAGTGGGGAAGGAACCTTGACACTATGTCAGCACCGCTACATCAGTCGGGAGTGAAAAACCACACCCCTGAGTGACACAACTATGCTGACAAACCCCACACTGTAGACACAGCTGTGTCAATGAAAAAGGGCATCTTTCATTGTAGCTATTGTGGGTCATGGAGGTGGTGGTCCTACACTGATAAATCTTCTGTTGGGGTAAGCTGCATTTACACTTGGCACCTATACTGGCATAGCTTTGCTGACATAACTGTGCCTGCGTAGGCTCCATAATGTTAACATAGCCTTACTCATGCTGTTTTTTGGTGTTCTGAGATTTCTGATGTAAGGGTACCTTTGCTCACAAGTTAGAGAGATGATTAGTCTTTGTATGTTTTCGAGCAGTCTCTGCCCCCTCCCTTAAGTGTTTGAAATTTTAATAGTAACTATTTTATCCTAAAATTCTCAGTGTTATCTTTGTTTCTTCAGTCTCTCTTCTTTTATATGTGACTAGTTACGAATCTCATCAATATTTATCTGTGTCCGGCAAGAAAACAGGTTTCATCCTCTTTGAAAATGTTTTGGTACGTGGGACCCACGAACTCCTCAATGCCGACTGGTAGGGGGATTACAAGAATATCCTGATTCTGGCATGTACATTCTGGTTCATAAAAGAATGTCATATGAGGTCTTAAATAAAAGCCAGGGTCACACTGGTCACAAATATTGTTGTGAAATGCATGTACAAATTTTACATACAGAGAATCATAGAATCATAGAATATCAGGGTTGCAAGGGACCCCAGAAGGTCATCTAGTCCAACCCCCTGCTCAAAGCAGGACCAATTCCCAGTTAAATCATCCCAGCCAGGGCTTTGTCAAGCCTGACCTTAAAAACCTCTAAGGAAGGAGATTCTACCACCTCCCTAGGTAACGCATTCCAGTGTTTCACCACCCTCTTAGTGAAAAAGTTTTTCCTAATATCCAATCTAAACCTCCCCTACTGCAACTTGAGACCATTACTCCTCGTTCTGTCATCTGCTACCATTGAGAACAGTCTAGAGCCATCCTCTTTGGAACCCCCTTTCAGGTAGTTGAAAGCAGCTATCAAATCCCCCCTCATTCTTCTCTTCTGCAGGCTAAACAATCCCAGCTCCCTCAGCCTCTCCTCATAACTCATGTGTTCCAGTCCCCTAATCATTTTTGTTGCCCTTCGCTGGACTCTCTCCAATTTCTCCACATCCTTCTTGAAGTGTGGGGCCCAAAACTGGACACAGTACTCCAGATGAGGCCTCACCAATGTCGAATAGAGGGGAACGATCACGTCCCTCGATCTGCTCGCTATGCCCCTACTTATACATCCCAAAATGCCATTGGCCTTCTTGGCAACAAGGGCACACTGCTGACTCATATCCAGCTTCTCGTCCACTGTCACCCCTAGGTCCTTTTCTGCAGAACTGCTGCCTAGCCATTCGGTCCCTAGTCTGTAGCTGTGCATTGGGTTCTTCCGTCCTAAGTGCAGGACCCTGCACTTACCCTTATTGAACCTCATCAGATTCCTTTTGGCCCAATCTTCCAATTGGTCTAGGTCCTTCTGTATCCTATCCCTCCCCTCCAGCGTATCTACCACTCCTCCCAGTTTAGTATCATCCGCAAACTTGCTGAGAGTGCAATCCACACCATCCTCCAGATCATTTATGAAGATATGTATGTATACTAGAAATATGTTCTAAGGTTTGTATCAAGGTAGAACACAAGTGCTGGCTTCTTCCTTTCCGCAGGGGTGCTCTACTCCTGTTCAGTCCCTGTCCCTGCCCCCACTCCACCCCTTTCTGCCCCACCCTGCCTCTTCTTGCCCAACTCCATGCCCCTCCCCCCCGAGCATGCCCCATACCCGCTCATCCTGTACATCGCAGAACAGTTGATTTTCAGTGGGAGGGAGGCACCAGAGGAGGAAAGGGAGGAGTTGATCGGTGGGGCTGCTGGTGGGCGGAAGGTGCTGGGGGGAAGGGGAGGGTGCTGGCTGCTGATGGGTGCTAAGTACCCACTTAATTTTTTTCTGTGGGTGCTCTAGCCTTGGAGCACTCACAGAGTCGGCTCCTATAAGGTAGAATTGACAAACAAGTTTTCTGTCAGAAAAAAATACAGTGGAACCCCATTTATCTGAGCCTCCCTTATCTGGCTCTCCATATTAACCAAATCACCCTCTCCTGGGTGGCTGGGGCTTCTGCCATGCCTGGGGCTGACAGCCCGAGCCCTGCCACTTATTCTCTAGTTTATCTGGATTTTTGGTATCTGATCTGGCTCCAGTCCCAATTAGATCAGATAATCAGGGTTCCACTGAATGTTTGTTCACTTTTCTCTGTGTCAATATATAACTTAAGCATTCTAAGCCAACACAATGGGAGTCCCATTTACATATGAAGTTAAGGAGGGGGGATTTGTAATCAACAGGGAGGCAGCACACCAGAAGTTATGCAGCGAGCGGCTTTTCATGATTTTTGGTACCAACAATAAATGTTGGGGGATATAAGGAGAAGGAAAGGAAGACATCCCTTTATCCTGTACGTAGGACGTAATCAGGCACTGCGGTTATATTCATGAAAATGGGATTCCAACCTGCCCTTGTTGAAATGCTGCAGAGGACATTTGGGGTGAAGTAAACTTTAGACAGGAGGCTGGCATGTTAAGTATAGTTTCTAATAATCATGTTATGATTTTGTTTATATGCAACCCTTTTGTTTCTGTTACTCTTTCTCACTGTCTCTTGAATCTTTGATAAATTTCCTGTTGTTTTCACTATAAATATACCTCAGTGCTGTGGTATTATATAGGGAGCTGAACTTGAGTTGAATCATTCAAGCTGGTGTTTACTCTGTTCCCATGGGGACAGCAGACTTGGTATTTCTGTGAGTGTTCAGTGGAGAAGGGGCTGAAGGCTACAGGAGACTGCTTCAAAGGAGGTCAGGATCTGGGGTGCACTTATTGTTAACCTGCAAGGTGAAATGAGGGGTGGGGTAGCCTAGAGGAGATTTTTTGGGTGGCTAACAGACTGGGAATGTCAGGGAGCTAACACTGGGTTAAGCACAAACAAATCTCCTAGCTGGAGGCCAGGAGAGTAACCGGGTGACTCTCAGTCCTTGGTACCTTGAGAATAGTCAAAACATGGATTTGTTGAGCAGAAATCTTGAAGCTTTTCATATATTCACATTTTAGAGTGTCACTGCAGTCTGTATTCTGTTTTATAATTGAACCATGTCAGTCACTTTTGACTGTCTATTCTGTGTGCTCAATCTTTACTTATCCATGACCTTAAATCACATAGAACCATAGAATCATAGAATATCAGGGTTGGAAGGGACCTCAGGAGGTCATCTAGTCCAACCCCCTGCTCAAAGCAGGACCGATCCCCAATTAAATCATCCCAGCCAGGGCTTTGTCAAGCATGACCTTAAAAACTTCTAAGGAAGGAGATTCCACCACCTCCCTAAGTAACACGTTCCAGTGTTTCACCACCCTCCTAGTGAAAAAGTTTTTCCTAATATCCAACCTAAACCTCCCCCACTGCAACTTGAGACCATTACTCCTTGTTCTGTCATCAGCTACCACTGAGAACAGTCTAGATCCATCCTCTTTGGAACCCCTTTTCAGGTAGTTGAAAGCAGCTATCAAATCCCCCCTCATTCTTCTCTTCTGAAGACTAAACATCCCCAGTTCCCTCCGCCTCTCCTCATAACTCATGTGTTCCAGTCCCCTAATCATTTTTGTTGCCCTCCGCTGGACTCTTTCCAATTTTTCCACATCCTTCTTGTAGTGTGGTGCCCCAAACTGGACACAGTACTCCAGATGAGGCCTCACCAGTGTCAAATAGAGGGGAATGATCACGTCCCTCCATCTTCTGGCAATGCACCTACTTATACATCCCAAAATGCCATTGGCCTTCTTGGCAACAAGGGCACACTGTTGACTCATATCCAGTTTCTCGTCCACTGTAACGCCTAGGTCCTTTTCTGCAGAACTGCTGCCTAGCCATTGGGTCCCTAGTCTGTAGCGGTGCATTGGATTCTTCCATCCTAAATGCAGAACTCTGCACTTGTCCTTGTTGAACCTCATCATATTTCTTTTGGCCCAATCCTCCAATTTGTCTAGGTCCCTCTGTATCCACATCTATTTGTATCCTATGGTCTTTTGTACCAGAATCTGAGGTGCCTCGTCCCAAAGGAAACTCCTACAAAGCTCTGCTGCAGAATTGGATACTTCCTATTTTTATATGTTCATGTCATGTGCCATATATGAGTAATGTAGGCATTTGTGTTCTTTGCACACAGTTTGATAATTTCATACTTTAAATATATATTATGGTATTTTTAATATATAACTTATCTTTGAACATTCCTGAAAACTAGTGAATCTCACAACTTGTTCTTGATTGGACATTTTCCTCTGGAAATATGTTTACTTGCAGATATTGGCGGCCTGCTATAGCTTAAACAATGTCTGAAGACTTACTGAATATACTAATCATCATCCATTTGATTGCCAGCATATTCTTATTGACCCATAATTTAAAAATTCCTGAAAAATATATAGAATAGTTTCCAAATTTACAGATATTATTAGTTTGACAATTTTATAATGGGTTTGAATTTCAGCAAAATAAAACTGATCCTACAGTTTTCTCCTTCCACCTGACTAGATCAACATTCACTAATGCTTATTTTCTAATTACTTTTTTTGTTTTTTGTAAAAACTCCTTACAACAAGATCCCATACAGAATCCCAGTAACATGCAGATAAAAAGTTCACATTGATTTGTCTCACTGACAGGTCTAACATTTGTATATAAAATTGAGTACAACACCTCATTTAAAGTTCAGTACAGATTAACAATACAAAGTTTTAAAAAAAAATAGGTATAGCTAAAATAACTTTTAACAGCAATTAAATAACCAGAGGCACAATACATAAGCATATGCTGCATAAAAGTTCTACTCCAACAGAATTAAAATAGAAAAATTAGCAATAAAATATTAATATGGTTACTGCAGGCAGGACCTGTGAATTTGAGAATATGAGACCGTTTACGCAGTTCCTTAGGGTGGGAATGACTTGTGTTGCTTATTAGCAACTCCTATGGCTGATTAAAGAGCAGGATTTACAGGCTTCAAAAGGAATCCTGTCCAGTCTTCTGTAATTAGATAATTGTTGAGAAAATGGGTCATCAAGGAGGGGTTGTAAATTGTGTGTGGGGTCGAGGAGAATGGATAGGCTTCTCTGGGACTTCAGGGCTCTGTAGGGGATCCACACTTTGTCTTAAGTAATACATTTCTCTTTAAGTTTCTCTCTAACATCAAAAGTTCTCTTTAACATCAATTCAAATACTTACCTTAAGATTGCTATGTTTGTAGCTTTAGTTTATTAAGCTCTCAGGTGTTGGTTTCTAATTGACGCTGCTCAGTTTTGGAAACATCTGGGTTTGACTTGCTATTCTCAGACGTTTAAAACAGGTATTAACATAGTTACTCCCATACTAGCATTACAACATCTAACTTGCATACTTATTTCCATACTACAAACTAGATAACTGATCTTTCAGCAATTGCCGCTGTTACTCAGGTTTGTGAGACAGGTTCTGGGTAATTCCTATTTAGTGTCTTCTGAAAATGTAAAGGTTCTTTCCTTCTTATATTAGTTGCTTGCCTAAGTGGGATTTAGAGAGTCACATAGATTGATCTGTTTAGCTTTCTGCCTTTTTCCTTCAGCAGCAGCTACTTTGGGGGAAATGTTCTGGCATGGATTTGTTGAACACAAATCTGTTTGAAGAATTTGTGTAAATACTTAGCTTTTTTATTCTAGGGAGTCAGTCCGGTTTGTAATGTAATAATTATACAATTCTTTAGTGATTACATATTGCTAATAGCCTGCTACGAGGCTAACACAGCTGATTTTTTTTAAAAGGCTATTGGCTGTATGCAGCTGATCATGCTGTCTGTTATCATACTGGGTATTACAAAGCTTGCATATAATGTTACCCTGTAATCCCCAGTAATGTCAGAAACATCTAGAACAAGGTTGGATCTTTCCTAGGCTTGTTCACCTTCATTATGGTTCAGAATTTTGGTATTGTCTGTTGTCAAATAGCAATACTCTTTCCTCGGAGATCATAAAAGATAGAATTTGTGGTGTTGATGATAATTGGCCAATATTATGGTTAAGATAGAGCATGTAATGGATTAGTGGGTCAAAACTTTCCTGCTTTGTAAATGCAATATAAAGTGAGTATCAATAAGCAGTGTCCCTTGCTAGTTAGGTGTACAGTTGGAATCCCATTTTCATTAATATAACCGCAGTGTGCTTGGTCTGGAATTGAGATTCTCAGTGGACTCTGTCCTGCATTTGCCAGTGGCAGGCAGGACCAGGGTATAACTTCCTTCTAAGTGGAGACAGGAAGGGAATGGAGGGAGAGGAGGAGGAGGATGGAGAGAGAGAATTTGGGTCACTGTAACAATACTGTCCAGACTGCTTTCTGTTGGTTAGTCTGGCTCTACTAGTGGTCAAGTAGAATTCACTGTAGTTCTTTGGCGAGCACTAAATTCTGTGGCTTTTGCTGTGGATGTGGAGTGACAGAAAACTAGAAATCCTGCATTTAGTTGAAGAAAGGCCTAAATTCTGTATTGTAACTAAGGTCTACAGAAGACTGACTACTTTTTGGGGGTAAAACTTTCAAGATTGCTGAAGATTATCATTACAAGATACTTGAGAGCCTAAGGGCATGGCTACACTGGAAACTTCAAAGCACTATCACGGGAGCGCTCCCACTGCAGCGCTTTGAAGTGCGAGTGTGGTCGCACGTGAGCGCTGGGACAGAGCTCTCCCAGTGCTCCTGGTAATCCACCTTACGAACGGATTAGCTCCAAGCGTTGGGAGCACAGCTCCCAGTGCTTGGAGCCTGTTTACACTAGCGCTTTAAAGTGCTTGGACTTGCTGCGCTCAGGGGGGTGATTTTTCACACCCCTGAGCCAGCAAGTTAGAGCGCTATAAAATGTAAGTGTAGCCAAGCCCTAAGTCTCCTTGAAAATTAGGGTAAAATTTTCAAAAGTGAGTTTCTCCTGCAAAATATGCTTATCCTGTTATGTCATTTTTTCTACTCACACATATCATTTTCCCCGTTCTTACTCATGACTATGTGTGTCTCAGATAAAGATGGTATATGAGAACAAAAAGACACTTTGTGACCTGTATGTTCAGCAACTTCAGTAATTAAAAATGTCACGTTTGAGGGGTGTGAATTTTTATGATAATATAATAAAACAACCCCCCGAAATAATCAAAACTAGCATCTATTTCCACTGTACATAAAATAATCTGAATAATCAAATACATTCAAATGTGTTTTTACACCAACAGATAAGTCAACATAAGAATGGTCATACTGGGTCTGGTCCATCTAGCCCAGTGTTCTATCTTCTGATAGTGGCCAATGTTAGATGCTTCAGAGGGAATGAACAAAACAGGGCAATTTTGAAAGATCATCATGTCCCAGCTTCTGGCTATTGCAGGTTTAGGAATACCAAGAGCATAGGGTTGCGCTGCTGACCATCTTTAGTAATAGCCATTGACCTCTCCTCCATGAACTTATGTAATTCTTTTTTGAATCCAGTTATATGTTTGGTAACAAGTTTCACAGGTTGACCATGTGTTGTTGGACTTCCTTACTGTTATGTTAAATCTGCTTCCTGTTAATTTCATTGGGTGACCTCTAGTTCTTATGTTTGTGAAAACATAAGTATAGCTTCCTATTCATTTTCTCCATATCATTCATGATTTTATAGACCTCTATCCTGTCCCCCCTTAATTGTCTCTTGTCTAAGCAGAGCAGTCCCAGTCTTTTTAATCTCTTCTTGTATGGCAGTTGTTCCATATCCTTAATAATTTTTGTTGCCCTTCTCTGCACCTTTTCCAATTCTGATCTATCTTTGTTGAGAAGGGCCATCCACAACTGCGTACGTTCTCAGATTAAATAGCTTATTGACATGACTGACAAGTTGATGAGAAGTTAAACTTATTGAATCCTGTGTTTTTTAAAACCTATCTAAAAGGAGAGGCCGGCATCTGTCTTCATAGAATCATAGAATATCAGGGTTGGACGGGACCTCAGGAGGTCATCTAGTCCAACCCTCTGCTCAAAAGCAGGACCCATCCCCAATTAAATCATCCCAGCCAGGGCTTTGTCAAGCCTGACCTTAAAAACTTCTAAGGAAGGAGATTCCACCACCTCCCTAGGCAACGCATTCCAGTGTTTCACCACCCTCCTAGTGAAAAAGTTTTTCCTAATATCCAACCTAAACCTCCCCCACTGCAACTTGAGACCATTACTCCTCGTTCTGTCATCTGCTACCACTGAGAATAGTCTAGAACCATCCTCTCTGGAACCACCTCTCAGGTAGTTGAAAGCAGCTATCAAATCCCCCCTCATTCTTCTCTTCTGCAGACTAAACAATCCCAGTTCCCTCAGCCTCTCCTCATAACTCATGTGTTCCAGACCCCTAATAATTTTTGTTGCCCTTCACTGGACTCTTTCCAATTTATCCACATTCTTCTTGTAGTGTGGGGCCCAAAACTGGACACAGTACTCCAGATGAGGCCTCACCAATGTCGAATAGAGGGGGATGATCACGTCCCTCGATCTGCTCGCTATGCCCCTACTTATACATCCCAAAATGCTATTGGCCTTCTTGGCAACAAGGGCACACTGCTGACTCATATCCAGCTTCTCGTCCACTGTCACCCCTAGGTCCTTTTCCGCAGAACTGCTGCCTAGCCATTCGGTCCCTAGTCTGTAGCTGTGCATTGGGTTCTTCCGTCCTAAGTGCAGGACCCTGCACTTATCCTTATTGAACCTCATCAGATTTCTTTTGGCCCAATCCTCCAATTTGTCTAGGTCCCTCTGTATCCTATCCCTGCCCTCCAGCGTATCTACCACTCCTCCCAGTTTAGTATCATCCGCAAATTTGCTGAGAGTGCAATCCACACCATCCTCCAGATCATTTATGAAGATATTGAACAAAACCGACCCCTGGGGCACTCCACTTGACTGTCTCTTGCATTGTATTGAATGATTGAAGATGGCCCTAAACAGCAGATCAGAGATGTACATTGACATTCCGCTTGGTGTTTCATAGTTGTAATGAGCATTCCTCTGATGGCATAGTATATTAACACTGAGAATATTTTCATGTTATGGATTGTCACAGGAAATATAGAAAGTCTTCAGAGAATGAGGATTAGTGTCTATTTAAATGTAGAGATTTTAGGACTGGGCATTACAGGAAAAATTAATTTTTTTTTTACTCTCGTCCTTTATCAGAGGTAATAGTGTGTATGTACACATACAAATCTCTACTCAGTACATTTGTGCATGTCTCATACTTGTCTGTATTTTTAGTGGTGGGTGTCATGCTGTCTGGAGTGATTCACGACCATGCCTGCCATCCTCAGGGCAGATACCCCAAACTGGTGGTATGTTTTATAATTAGATTTCACCAACTCAGTAACAAATGTGAACTGCTGGATCACAGTAACAGTCTTGCCATAGAGTCAGAGATGGTCCCCTTGTTCATTCCAGTCTATCTGGCCATCCAGAAGACCTGGATTTTAGTGATAAATAGTCCAAAGATCACAAAATATTCAGGTTGCTCCCAGTCCCAAGAGACCAGTAATTTACGTCCTAATCAGAGCCGTAATTAAGCATTTTAGCACCCGGGGCGAGCAATCATATTTGTGCCCCCTACCATTTTTTCATCATTTTTCCGCCAATTTTTTCCACCCCCGCAGCTTTGTGGCAGCCCCACTCACCCTGCCCTGGTTACAACCCTGCCTCAGATCAATTTGCACTTTAGCTCTCACACTGAAGACAGTGCCTGTAGCAGCTCCACACAATAAAGGTGCTATATTTTTATATTAGTGTTAAGTTGTTGTCACATATGTTATGTAATTGTACAAGTAGGACTAGGTATGAGTAGGAAGTTAAGTCCTGCCAGAGGACTTAGTGGTGCCAGAGTTGTTACTTGCAGTCTCTTAGTGGATCCATGATTATGATAAGCAAATATTACAACACTTCCTACCTTTTAGATCCTCTATCCTGAGTATTATTGTGTTAAACCTTTTTTTTTTTTTTAAAGATTGTCCACAGTGCTATGTGATTGGACTGCACATAGCAAAATGGGCCCCGGATTCTGATTGAGACCTTTAGATTCTATCAAACACAAATAATAGATTTAGTGCCTGTTTTTATAAGATATTGGTATGTTATATGGCTAGTACCAATGATATGGTATTGTGTTTGGAGAGCCTTGTGATTAGAAATCATGCAGAACCTCTCCTGTAATTTAAGAAATCGCTACAAGTTTTAAAAGTCAAGTTTTATTAAAATTAATGGTTACGGAGTTCTCAAATCCACGTTATTCTGTAGTGGATTTGTTGGATGAATTGCAATGTGTACTACTGAGTACCTTCAAAAAAATTCTGCTTCCAACACTGGTGTACTCCAGGACACTGTCCGATAGTTCCTATATAATACTATAATTTCTATCCTCATGTTTTTAACTGACAAGAAATCTCTTAAGTGAGGGCAAAAAGTCACCTTTGGAGGAGTGATACCAATGACATACAAAATAGTGATCAGTATCTTAAGTTTTCTCTGGTTTTCTGATTTCAAGGAGTCATAAGATGAACCAACAGTTGTCCGAGTTAGAAGAGCAGTAGATAAGTGAGTTAAAATATTCATTACTCTTCAATATGAGAATTAAGATAATGTAAAGCCTTAAAAGCTTTTGTTCTTCTGTGCACCTGTGATGGTGAGAAAGGGTTAAAGGCCCAGTTAGTCACATTCACTTCACCTGGGTGGTAATTCAGTAGTTACTTGTCAGCCAGGGAGGTTAGGGCTAAAGAAAGATCAGATAACTCAACAGACACCTTGGCCTTTTATAAATAGACTTGAGAGAGTTCTGTCAGGGGAAGAAGCCACAGGGAGCAGACAGGCAGGCTCGTGCCTGAGAAGGACCAAAGTACTGAAAACTGTTGGAGGCTAGAGGACTTAGGAAAAGGTAGGTTGGATGGGACAGTGCTTGATCCCAGAGCTGGAGAAAGACAGTTGAACTACAGGAAAGGATTCATCACTAGGCCCAGAAGATAAGTTGATTTGGGACTTTCAGCTGCACTTGAACATTTTGTTATCCTGGAAAGGGTTTGAACTAGGAGCCTCTCAGTCAGAGGGCTGAGTGGCATGCAAAGGCAGATGGCCTTGGAGGGTGCAAGGGAGATGAAAATTCCTGCAATCTTCCACTCTGAAACAAGGAGACAATCTGGTGGTGATTGTGCACTACTACAACACAAAGTGGGCCTGATTCTGCCAGGTGCTATGAAATTTGCATGGTACTTCAAAATGTGTCTCTTATTACTTGGATTATTTTGTCCTTAGTTCAGGTTAATTATCTGGTAATAATTTGTTAGTCTATTCCTGTAAAACCAAAATAGTGCAAACAGTCGGTTACATGTGGCATAAATGGAATAGTTTATAAATCTGATTGAGTCTGACCTATGTGATTTTTAAGAAGGATACATTTTATTTTTTGTACATGTGGTAAAAGGAATACTTGACTTGGCAGTGGTAGATGTCTGTTAATATGAAAAAATAGGGCTTGCTTTTTGCATTCATTATATTAAAAATAAAGATTATAAAACCGTAAAAAGTGAATACGTTGTGTGGTATTTTAGTCTATTTTTGTAAATTGTATCTGTTACATTTTCATCAAGAATTTGTTGATATTTTGTCAGACCCAAAGAGGTGAGAAGTGCTGTAGTGTTGTTCTTATGCTTGGCTACATTATTATTATTATTGAAGTTACTGACAGGTGTACTTTTTAGTTTTAGCTGATTCCATTTCTCCTTCAGTGACTACATTAAAAGCTGTCTTCCAGTTTTGTTTTTTCCTTTTCAGTACTTTTTCCATCACTGCAAATTGCATCCAACCATCGCAATTTTTTTAAAATGTTCATTTTCTTTAACCAAAAAACCCTAAAAACAATGCAGAATCTGACAGTTAAAAATAGAAAATATACCTGATAATTAATGGTTAGAGCAACTGAAAGCTCTAATAAGGCACATGTATTCATCATGTATTTAAAGCATCGCCGTAGTGACAGTATAGTTATGATTCAGAAGGCACATTAATTCTAAGCATCTATCTTCAGAAGCTGAAAGCTTCTCTGTTTAACCATTTTTTTCATTATCTGAGCATGGAATAATAATTTTGATCTAAAATATTATTCAGATGATTCTTTAAACTAGACTAAATTGGTTATTTAGTTTTTAGAAATTAAAACATCTAAAGTATATGGTCCTCAGTAAGGAATGTTGTTTTCCAAATTTGAAAACACTGGCTGAGAAACAGTATATAAAAAAATGGTTTACTGTGCAGGTTCAGTGTATTATTTTCCTTTGCTAGAGTAATTATACACCAAGTGTAGTTCCCAACCTATGCTTGTTTTTCCTTGTTGCTCCTTTGCACTTGGATAATTCAGGAGGTTGAAAAGAGGAACAGCCTTCAAACCTGGTGTCAAGGTTCCTTCCCCACTCTGAACTCTAGGGTACAGATGTGGGGACCTGCATGAAAACCTCCTAAGCTTACTTTTACCAGCTTAGGTTAAAACTTTCTCAAGGTACAAATTAATTTTATCCTTTGCCCTTGGAATTTCCACTGCCACCACCAAACTTTAACTGGGTTTACTGGGAAATGTAGTTTGTACACGTCTTTCCCCCCAAAATCCTCCCAACCCTTGCATCCCACTTCCTGGGAAAGGTTTGGTAAAAATCCTCACCAATTTGCATAGGTGACCACAGACCCAAACCCTTGGATCTGAGAACAATGAAAAAGCATTCAGTTTTCTTACAAGAAGACTTTTAATAGAAATAGAAGTAAAGAAATCACCTCTGTAAACTCAGGATGGTAGATACCTTACAGGGTAATTAGTTTCAAAACATAGAGAATCCCTCTAGGCAAAACCTTAAGTTACAAAAAAGACACACATACAGAAATAGTCATTCTATTCAGCACAATTCTTTTCTCAGCCACTTAAAGAAATCATAATCTAACACATACATAGCTAGATTACTTACTAAAAGTTCTAAGACTCCATTCCTGGTCTATCCCCGGCAAAAGCAGCATCACCGACAGACACAGTCCCTTTGTTTCTCTCCCTCCTCCCAGCTTTTGAAAGTATCTCGTCTCCTCATTGGTCATTTTGGTCAGGTGCCAGCGAGGTTACCTTTAGCTTCTTAACCCTTTACAGGTAAGAGGATTTTTCCTCTGGCCAGGAGGGATTTTAAAGGGGTTTACCCTTCCCTTTATATTTATGACATCAACGCTGAAGAAGTGTCATGTGTGGCAGTTCAGAAATGTGTGTGAAAAAATGGGGAAAGATGGGGGGAGGGATAGCTCAGTGGTTTGAGCAATTGGCCTGCTAAACCGAGGGTAGTGAGTTCAATCCTTGAGGGGGCCATTTAAGGATCTGGGGCAAAAATTGGGGATTGGTCCTGCTTTGAGCAGGGGGTAGGACTAGATGACCTCCTGAGGTCCCTTCCAATCCTGATGTTCTGTGATTCTATGGGAGCAGTTTAAAATGTTTTTTTCTACAAGTTATTAAAGATTTCACTAGTTAAAAAAAAAGTACTTAACAAAACCATAGTTCAGTTCAGAAAAGTACATAGAAAAATTGCCTTCTGCTAAGTTTGGAAATTGAATTCAACAATTCAGTTGTGCAATAGAGGGATTTTAGTCTTGCTTCAACTGCAAATCTCAACACAACTCTGTTATACCAATAAAAATAAAAAGCAGCAGGATCTTATTAAAGGGGAAAAGGCAAAATGCCACATTTATTGTGAATACAGAAAGAATCATAGTAAGCAGTTATAGCTATAACATTCCATTCAATTTCATATTTATTCACACGTTCATTCTTACAGACACACACAGGTTCTGCAAGGTTGTTATCATAGTTACCAGCCTTAGAGTTGCTCATGCCAACCCACTGGCCGGGTGGGCTGGACATGAGGAGGGAGCAGGGCCTTGTCAGATGCTCATCTGCCGCTCTTGGAAGTTGGTTTGCAGAATCAGACCCCAAAGTTCTCACTTTCTAGAGTCCATTTTTATAGGAATTTCTTCTTATGCCAGTCTATGGGAATTGCTTCATCATGCTGTTGCTGAATCAATCAGCAGATGGCACGTTCCTGACGGCTCCGTGCTGCCAGATGTTACCTTGTTCTTTGGTTCTCCCATCCTTGAGGCTGTTGCGTGGATTCCAGTCTGTCCTCCAGGGGTCCTCTGGTTATTTCCACTTGCCACCTTCTTCAGCTGATGTACACTGGATTCTTAGGCTGGCACCTCCCTGATCATTCAGTTATTATCCACACCAAGCATCCATCCACATACATCCTCTATCTCTAATTTAATCACAATTGTTAACAAAGCGAGATGAATACAACAAAAGGGCGGGGAGTCTCTGGGTACTGTTTTTGTTGTTACAGAGTATTGCTTTGAGTCTCTCTCTCTGTGTTGTTGTTACAAAGAATTGCTTTGAGAACAGACTCTGTCTTAGAGTGTACTAACACAATTAGCAGCTTGCACGTTTCACACAGAGAGGGAGAGAAACAGTACCAAAAACCAAGAGACCTCTTAATTAGTAATACCCTGGTATTTAAACTATGGGGAATCAAACTCATTTGTGATTTTAATTCAGAACTTCTTTAATATGATCCAACATATGTAGTCACTACTGACACTCCATAATGATGTGCAATATTACTGTGGAAACAGCTTTTGAATTCCCTGACTTTTACTTGCTTAATTTCTCAATCTTAGTTTTTTATTGCTAGTTTTTGCAACATAAGTCATTAAAGGACTAGGGATAATAGAATACACTTTACACTTATGTAGAGTCCTTCCTCCACAATATCACAGATAACTTTTTTAAAAAAAGTCTATTATAAGACAAAGAGAAGGTAATTTCTATAGCATTGTCCGAATAGAGGCAAGTATTGGGGAACTTAGGCCTGGTCTTCACTGGGGGTGGGGATCAATCTAAGATATGCAACTTCAGCTACGAGAATAGCATAGCTGAAGTCGACGTATCTTAGATCGACTTAGAATCACTTACTTCGCGTCCTTGCGGTGCGGGATCAACGGCCACTGCTCCCCCGTCGACTCCGCTTCCACCTCTTGCAGTGGTGGAGTTCCAGAGTCAACGGCAGAGCAATCGGGGATCGATTCGTCGTTTCTACGCTAGACGAGATAAATGGATCCCCAATAGATCGATCACTACCCGCTGATCCGGCGGGTAGTGTAGACATAGCCTAAGGATAGCTGCAGATAGATGAGCCAGCACCAGTGAGAGAATTACACTCCACCGTATTCCTTTACAATTGGAGAAATGAAGTAGGTGGGTAAGAGGTCAAAGAGATAGTGGAGAACAAATTAACAATTTTGATAACCAAGACTGCTGTTTTGAATTGGATGCTGAGATGGGTGGGGTAAATGATCATTATCGACACCTTGACATGTAATTAGTAGGGGATCGTGAAGAATGAAAAAGGGAAAAGTTACAGAAGCATAATATATATAGAAGTTAGGATGTCCAGTGCAGTACTCCATAGGAAAGGTTTACAGTGATCAGATAAATGGCTTAGAAAAGGACTTGAAAGGAGGTGTTTGTTAAAGGAACAAATGGGGGTGGTTAAGGACTCCTATGATTGGTATGGCAGGGAGCCAACCCCCATTCTTATAGCCCACCTTAACTCTCCTACGAGGTGGAGTGGATGGTAAGGTCCCGGCAGTGGATTTGCTGGAGGGACCTGGATAGAAAAAGAGGGGGAGCTGATAAAAGCCCCCCCTCCCCTGGGTAATTACGGAATAAACATAGGGTTACCTTCACTGTACGCTTTTATCTGACGGGTAGTCCCAGACATGTCAAATATCCCCTGTTGTTCTTTCGGTATAGCCAGACAATATATAGGTATACAATATATATTATTACAATATATACAATACCTTATGTCTAATACTGGAACAAGAATTAACTGCTTTTTTTTGTAGTTACACATCTGTAGTTTGGGTGTATTAAAACATTCCTAAATTTGCTTGAAGACTAAATTGTGCCATGTTACCTTAATAATGACTGCATCCCTAAGGAATAAACTAGACATTTTCCATTTATTGAAATGGATAGATTTTGAGTTCAAAACTATCTGTACTAAAGTTGTTGTTTTGGTTTTAATTATTGAACTGAATGCCATACAGAATTTGACTTTCTCTGATAAACTTGAAAGGGACTTTGTTGTAAGTTAAAAAGAGAACTAACATCTTTTTCTTGAGTGCAAGTTGAAAGCATTCTTCACGCAAGCAGAAATGCAATAAAACCAACCCAAAGAGATTTTTAAAATTGAGACCGTTTATGTTAAAAATATCTGTTCTTCTTTGTGGTGCTGCTGGTTGTTACTTGCCTTTCATCTCTAAAGAATTGAGTTAAAGCTTCAGTCCGTAAAAGCACATACAAATAGGAAACTACGAAGAGACTACCACGCTCTCCCACGGTTTCACATTTCAGCATATTTTGAAATCTGTGCTTTAGAGAAACTAATGTTTGGAGTAGCAGAGAAGTTTAGATCAGGATGGAGTGCCAGTGCCGAATATGTTCATGGAAGTAGTTTACCTAGTACCGGCCTGTAGTTAACTTGACTCAGTGCAGCACTGTTAATTTCCTTAATGTTCCTGAGTATTAATTAACTCACTTAAAAAAAACCTCACCGGTCCCACACCTCCCCCAAATTCCTTTGTGGATGTCGTCCTTTCATTACTGGTATGCAGCCCTGCTAGTAAAATAAATATAAACTAATACTTAACATTCATACTGTTATAGCACTGATTGGAACTTCAGTGTTGTCCATACTCCTTAAATATGTTACTTTTTGAGTCAATGTGTGATTTTTTTTTTTTTTTTGTCTCTAATGCAGGAATTTTTCGTTGTTACAGAAATTTAAGCCTCACATACAGGTTTACTGTCTATATATCAGTTGTGCTGTTAATACAGATAATTGTTTTGTTCACCTTTATTTGTAGTAATGGTCCATGTCCCATCATACAGCTAGTTGAACAAACTAATGTACTCATTCATTTGAAATTTTTTTTTACTACTGTTTGTTAAAGGGAAAAGCAAATAAAAATCGACCAATTAATATAATTCTTGACATTTCTTCTTCAAGAATTGCCTTGGCAGTTCCTCATATTTGGGAATAGATATGACAAGGGTGTCTCTGCCTAGAAAGTAGAACCATGCCCCTTGGATCTGAATATTTGGCCTTTGCATGTTTAAGAGACCCTGGATCAAATTATAACTTGGTTTCCTTACTTCTGATCTGCACTTACGTTGGTTAGGGGTGAGGATTTTTTTTTATACTGACCTAGCTATGTTGCTATAAGTCCTAGTATAGATCCAGTTATACCAGCAAACAAGTCCTTTTGCTGGTTTAGATTATTTTGTTCAGGAAACTGATATAAATTATACTGGCAAAAAAGTTATTTTCCTGATGTAAACTGTATCTGCACTAGGAGGGTTTGCTAACATAGCTAAGATGGCAAACCTTTTTGAGTGTAAACAAATCCTATGTTTAAGGTTGGAGTAACAATAATGCACAGCCTCATGCTATGGAAGTGGTTTTAGAAATACTTGAATTACAGTTTTCTAGCCACTGTGGAGGTTGGTCACATGAACTGTTAATGTAACATATCTTCGTTAATAGTAGTTTTCTAGCAAAGCTGGCTTTCATCTTGTTTTACTCCTATTTCCCCCAGTATGGTTGCAACCTAACCCTTTCATTTTGCCCACTGCTGCCTTCTCTCATACCTTTGTTTTTCCTTAATTATATAATCTATAATCCTCTTTTGTCTTTCTCCATTTTTCAGTAGACTGTCTTTAAAATTATGAAAAAATACTTGAATGTTTAACTTCTTACGCTGGACTCTTGGTTCCTAAGTATTGCCTTAATCAGAAGGTGTTGGCAAGAAGGTGTTGCCAAGTCGATTTTAAATTTTGATGTATTCATGACATATACAGAGTAAAAGTGGCAGAAAAAGAAGTTAGAAAATTCAAGGATTCTGTCTACCACATTAAAAATACAATCTATAAACTGAGATTTCTTATTCATGTGGCTCCTATTCATTCTTATTCATTCCTATTCATTGGTCCATTTAACATTAGAAACTATTATACTAAGTGAGAAAATGTTTGCTAGAATTCAAGGAAAAACATTAATTGTAATGTATGCATTTTGTACGTAAACACTAAAAACACAATTTGAAAACGAAATGAGAGCATTTGAGATTATACAAATTATTTATATTTACATTGGTTTTCAGAGGGAGTTGCCTTGGAGTTAAAAGGTTCTAGATTTAAATCCTATATCTGGATTTTACTTTCTTTGCAATGTTGCCACTTTGTATAATACTTCACTGTTAGAGGTACAATTCTTCAGATGAAATGCTAACCAGAAAACTTTGTTGCTTGTCTCTGGTGGCTTTTCACTGGGAAGTTTGAGTATGTGGCTCTATTCCAAAATGTTAAGGGATTATCCTTGTGTTCTGGCCAACATTTGCTCACTTAGTATAATAGTTTCTAATGTTAAATGGACTAATGGATGGCTGTGTCTATTTGCAGACACAGTTACCAAACTACCAGTGTCTAATTTATCACTTTACAAAGCACTTTGGAGTTCCTTGAAAATGAAAGGTTCTGTACAGAACTATATTTTAATTTGATAATCTGCTTTAAAGAGCAGGATGGTTTTAAATCTTCTCTCATCCAACTACAGTGGATTAAACCTTGAATTTCGGATCTCATCCCACCATAGTTTCTTGGGGGAGGATCCTATCCTGAGGGACGGTACAGAAGACAGAACTTCATGCTCTATAACCAGTGTGTGCTTACTGGTGAGGGGAGGTACCTAAGGAACCAGCACATACTCCCATCTGTTCGTAAAATTATTTGTCATTTTCTCTGGCCTTCGCTGGAGGTTCCACTTTTCCCTCTTCTGATGCTCGGACAGGTTTCCCTTCAGTTTTCTCTGTGTTGCATTCTCCAATGCTTAACTCTCTCTGCAGTGCTCTTGGTGGCGTGCCTGCCACAGCACTTGCCTTTTGGCTTTGGTGTCTGTAATATCCATTGTTGAAGCACCGTAGAGAGCTCGCATGGCCCTTTAGCTCCCTTTCTGGTGCCTTTTAATGGTCTTCTAACAGTCTTCTGCCTCAGATTCAGAGAAAACAGACTTCCTATCATATCCTTGTTCTGTCTTCCTCCTTTATGGACATTACTTTTCTCCTGGGAAAATGCATTTTCCCACTCTCCTTGCTTCTCAGTATGGTATTAGGAGAACCTTGATCCTTGTGTTAACACTTGGGATGTGTTTTCCAGCTTGTGTTGAAGGGAATACATTCTTGAGAATCTGACTCTCATGGCAATCACTGGATAGAAGGAATGGGATAATTTTCATGAGTGGAAGCTCATATTACACCCAACTTTTCATTAATGGTATCTTTTCCATGCAGATTGACTTATTTGCAAACTGATTGGTTCTGTGAGAATGCAGTCTGGTCTTTAAAATCATTGGCAAAGTGAGGCACACCAGATTCTGGAACTTCATGAGAGTTCTCAGAGTTTTCAGTCCTAATAACCTCCTTTGCAACACTTCTGCTGCTGCCCAAAGTACCGAGGAAGGGCAGTGAAGACCTGACAGTTGTGATTTTGCTGATTTGATGGTGACCCTGCCACTCTTGGTTTTCAGACCGAATATGCCTAGCAGTGCCCTGTGGATACTTCCCAGGTTCCTTTACTTTCATTCTCAGGGGCTTGTACTCTGCAGTCACATTCATCTCAGATTGGCTATGGGGGTCTTGAAGCTGCATTCTCACTGAGCATGACCAGGCTGGTAAGCTTTTTCATGAGCTTACGAAATGTCATTTGTCTAGAGCACCCTTCAGTTCAGAGGCAGTGAGGACTTATTTCCCCATAATGTCATACAGAGTTATCAGAATACCTTGATAACTACATAAAAGAATAAATGGACACCAATCGGACATCAGGAATGGTAACATACAAAAGCCAGTAGGAGAACACTTCAATCTTCCTGGACATTCTATAACAGATTTAAAACTAGCTATACTTGAACAAAAAAACTGCAGAAACAGACTTCAAAGTGAAACTGCAGAACTAAAATTCATTTGCAACTTTAACACCATTAATTTGGGCTTGAATAGGGACTGGGAGTGGCTGGCTCATTAAAAAAGCAGCTTTGCCCCTCCTGGAATTGACACCACCTCATCAACTATTGGGAGTGGACTACATCCACCCTGATCGAATTGGCCCTGTCAACACTGGTTCTCCACTTGTGAGGTAACTCCCTTCTCTTCATGTGTCAGTATATAATGCTTGCATCTGTAATTTTCACTCCATGCATCTGAAGAAGTGCTTTTTTACCCATGAAAGCTTATACCCAAATAAATCTGTTAGTCTTTAAGGTGCCACCGGACTCCTTTTTGTTTTTTTCAGAATACCCTGGTTTCTTTTCAGATCATGTACATCTTTCATCTTTGACTAAAGACTTATAAGGAGAGGAACATTTCAGTTTATACACAGTTTCTTGAGGTTTCCCTAGGCCTTTCCTCTCTCAGGAAACCTTTTTGGCTTTAAGATTTTGGTAGTAGCATACAAGGTAAACCCACTTCCTGGGAAGAAGAAAAGGAGTACTTGTGGCACCTTAGAGACTAACCAATTTATTTGAGCATGAGCTTTCGTGAGCTACAGCTCACTTCATCGGATGCATACCATGGAAACTGCAGCAGACTTTATATACACACAGAGAACATGAAACAATACCTCCTCCCACTCCACTGTCCTGCTGGTAATAGCTTATCTAAAGTGATCATCATGCACTGTTGTCAGTCCTTACAATTTTTCTATCTGCTTTTCTGTCTTTCTAATATAAGGATTCTTATAAATTTCTGCATTCAATCTCTGAGTTTTGCCTTTAGCTAAAATAGCCACAGGCTAACCTTAGAAGGATGAACACCATGTCTATTTGGCTTCTGCGGGTGAAGTGAGGCTGCCCTCACAAAGGGGGGCACCATCTCCCATTACACAGTCCATAGAACTTCCCCAACATAATTCCTACAGCGTATCCTTTAGAAAAATCTCCAAGCTTGATTTAAAAATTGCGAGTGACGAGGAATCCGCCAGGTAAATTGTTCCAATTGCTAATTACCGTTGAAAATGTACACCTTATTTTGTTTGAATTTGTGTAGCTTCATCTTTCTGCCATTGGATTGTGTTATACCTTAGAGCCCATTATCAAATGTTTGTTCCCCAGGTTGGTACTTTTAGATTGTCATCAAGTCACCTCTTAACCTTCTCTTGGTTAAACTAAGTAGGTTGAGCTCTTTGAGCCTATTACTATAAAGCATGTTTTTTAATCCTTTATTTGTTCTCATGGCTCTTCTTTGAACCTTCTTCAGTTTATCTACATACTTGATTTGTGGACCCCAGAACTGGACACTATATTCCAGGAGTAGTCATGCTAGTGCTAAATACAGAGGTAAAATAACCTCTCTACTGTTACTCAGGAATCCCCTTTTCATACTACAATGATAGCTTTAGCCCTTTTGGCCCAGTGTCACACTAGGAGCTCATGTTTAGTTAATTATCCAGCATGGCCCCAAATATTTTTTTTTCAAAGTCACTGCTTCCCAAGATAGAGTGCTCCATCTTGCAAGTAGGTTCTACATTCTTTGTTCCTCGACATGTACAATTATGCTTAGCCATATTAAAACATGTATTGTTTTCTTGTGCCCAGTTTACCAAGTGATCCAGATCACTCTGAATCAGTGATCTGTCGTCTTCTTTATTTACTCCTCTAATTTTTGTATTATTGGAAAACTTTATCAGTGATAATTTTATGTTTTCTTCCAGGTCATTGATAAAATGTGAGATAGCATAGGGCCAAGAAGCAATGCGTACAGGACTCCACTAGAAACACATCTGCTTGGCAATCATTCCCTGTTTATAGTTACATTTTGAGAACTATCTGTTAGCTAATTTTTAATCCATTTAGTGTGTGCCATGTTAAATTTACATTATTTTAGTTTTTTAGTCAAAACATACGGGACTAAATTAAATGCCTTGCAGAACTCTAAATGTCTTACATCAGCACTGTTACCTTTATGAATTAAACTTGTAATATCATCCAAAAAAAAAAAGGCAAGTTAGTTTGACAGGATCTATTTTCCATAAACACATGTTGATTTGGATTAATTACATTACCCGTCTTTAATTCTTCATTAATTGAATCCCATATCAGCTGCGGATCAATGTCGGACTGACAGGCCTATAGTTACTTAGGTCTTCCCAATTACTAGTGAAATGGAAAGTATGTTCTCGTATGATATGGCTACACCTCTTTTTTTCCCCACATACCATACAGAAATATTTATTGAACACTTTCTGAATTATTATTGATATTTCTCCAATTTCCATTTAGCAATGGACCAATACCAATGATAGGATTATTTTTATTTCTAATATACTTTTTAAAAAAAACAACCCTTCCTTCTCATTGTCTTTAACTATGCTGGTCATAGATTTCTCCTTGTGTCTCTTTGCTTCCCTTATACATTCCCTACAATTCCTGGCTTCTGATTTATATTAATTAATATAAATTTTCCCTTTATTCCATGTATTATGTATTACATTTTTAATCACTGTCTTCACTTCCTCTCTAAAGCAGGTTGGTTTTATTAACCAATATGCCCTTCTTCCACAATTGTGGGATTGTGGCTTTTTGGCCATCCAGTAGACAAAGATGGATGCCATCTCCTGCTATTTCCACTGAGACTAAAACCAGGCTGCCCCGAGGGAAGCTGGGAGTCAGGCATGGGGAAAAGAGAATGCAGGTGTGCTAGGAATGGGTACTGTGAGAGTATCCGAGAATGGCAATATATTAGGGAACAGGGCAAGTAACTTTGAGGAATGTGGAGAGCAGGAGGCTTGCTGTGGGTATGCAAAGAAATGGGAGGGGGGCGCAGGGAGGAGGCAGATTGAAGAGCCTACGAGTAAATCTGGGGGAAGTGGGTTGCAGACAGGATGCAGGGAAATGTTGGAGGCCAGATGCAGTGTAACGTGTGTCAGAGGGAGAATAAGAAGGGAAAAGGAGGGCTATATGAGAGGCATTTTTAGTCAGATTATTTTTTTAACCCAGGCTCATGATTTTTTGCGTCTGACTTTTATGATTTTTTTTTTTTTAACAGCACTATCACTGTTTGCTACATCTTCTGTCTGGTCCTTTATCCCTTGTCATAGGATGGGAGAAGAGAGAGATGTATGACAAGGGAAAATTACCGGTTATCTGTTCGGTGTAGTCCTCTCTTCTTCCATCCAATCCTACCCTATGCTGGATAATGTGCTGGTACTGTTTTGTTATTTTTCTTCCTATTTTGCATACTAATTTTTATCTGGAAATGTCTCTAATTAATGGATGGGTGTAATCTGCGGGGTGAGAGTGGGACTTCACAAATCTGTACCTCGCTTTCCAGTTGGTGGCACCATATTGGTGTTGGGACCTCAGTTCACTGTTTTAGGGTGGGCAACAAACTACAGCACCTGTAAGTAATTTTCCCTTGTGAACTTTTGAATTTGCTTTTTCAAATTAGATTTTAGTATTTGTAAAATTGAGGACTAGTACAGGCTATAATCCAACATATTTTAAATGGTACTATGTAAACTTTCCAGCACACCTCTGCCAGTATAGCTGATCTGTAATATCCATTTTAGTCCAGTTCTTGATTTCTGCTGATCAGAGGCTACTGATCATGCTAATTTGTCAGATTGTTTTTTTGGTAGTTGGGGAAAATGCACATTGGTGAACAGCTTCATATAATGTCTTGGGGGGGAATCCAAATCTCATTGAGGTTGGTAGAAAGAATCCCATTTACATCCATGGAATTTGGATCAGGCCCTTATTGAGTCTGCTCAAAATGAAACTCAGGTTACCAGAAAAAATTCATTTCGTTACTGCATATTGTGTTTCTCCAGTTCACTATTATCCATAAGTTAGTACACTTTGTTTCCATATTCTGATGTTTTCTATTCTAACTTATATAACGATTGTTAAACACAAACAAAGCTTTAATATTTTTGTTCAGTTTTAGGACATTATAGATTTTAAAAAATCTAAATGACACTTTCTAAATTTTTATAAACCCCGTAAATATAATTGAAGAAATTAATATGTATGCATCAAAATTGTATTTAAAAAAAATAAGTACTGTTAAATGTTCTACACTGCATTAATGCAAAGTTAAGGTTACCCAGCTGAAATCAAGATAGGAATGGAAAGATTAGCATTCCAACAGCAAGGATGGTTTTATTAGCATGATTTTGGGATGGCTACACAGCTCACCAATGGCATGTCGCCAATGAGTTATGCCAAAATATCTTTTACACTATATCAACTCATTAGATATTTTGTGTGTGCCACATTTTATAGGAAAACAATTTTTAAAATGTTTGCATTCTTTTAAAAAAAATTGTGTTGGTACTGGGGTTTCTTTTATTCTCTCTCCATGTTTAAAATCATGCCATAGTAGCATGAGTCCTGCTGCACAGTGGCTGCGAGAGGAAGAATGCTACAAAATATTTAGGTATTCTACAATGTATTCAAGTAACTTTTCTCTTCAAAATATTGACAGGCGTAGTGTGGAGGGGAGAGTTTCATCTCCTCTTCTGAAGTATAACCAAAGTGTGGTATTCCCTGTCTATAGACTTTCAAGCTATTCACTCTCAATACATCAGAACTCACATCTGTACAACTACAATAATTTGCATGACCATTTGCCATTGTTTCAGATCAGGCATTTGCACATAAAAATATTCAGTCTGTCTGCACAATTGTGGAATTTGCATGTTGCACTTGGGTTCACAATTTTACCTGTGACCAGGTCTGCTAACAGGAATTCCGGGCCCCAGGGCCAGGGCTGTCCCTATGGAGGTGCGGAACCCGGGGCGGAAGTGACAAATCCATCACTTCCAGGGCCGACTGTGCTGGCCAATGTTGCCGGCCCGCGGGGCCCCCAAAGCGTGGGGCCCAGAGCGGTTGCCCTGATTGCCGTATCCTACGGACAGCTCTTCCAAGGGCAGAACAGTCAGTGGGCTCCCTAGAAAGGTCCTCTTGACATTTGGGCAGTGCTGCGCCTGCACTGTCTGATGCACAGTGAGCTGCCGGCTGCGCTGCTGGGCGCGCGCTTCCTGCACAGCCAGGGCTTCCATATTCCCTCCTAGCTGCCATCGCCACTGCCAGTACTGCCCTGTGTGCCTAGGAGCCCTGCAGCCCACCAGGGCAATTTAAAAGGGCCTGCGGCCCTTTTGTTATCTGCTCAGAGGTTTAGAATCTTAACATAAATTCCAGTGGGGATGGATTAGCGATTGAAGTACAAGTGAGGCAGTCAAAAATGAAAGGTAAGCCACTGGACATGGAGATCACCACTACATCTATGGAATGTGATTAATTACTGATTATTAATAATATATAGAAACAGAACTTTCATTTTTTTAAATGCCATTGTCCTCATCTGAAAAGTTTATATTTTATATCAAACAAAAATATGTGGATTTAAATAAGCAAATGAAAAGTCTTCATAATTTTTGCTATTATGTATTATTTATATGATCTTTTCCTCCTTAGGATAACTACACCTTTGCACAGCCAGGGATTCAAAAGAAAGTGAAAATGCTGGAAGAACTTGTTAGCCGGATCGATGGTAAGTCTTAAAAGCTAACCTAGACTCTAAATGGTGCTTCACTGAAAGTCTTTAGTTAAAAGCTTTGCGAGTAGTCTAGCCAATATCAGTGCAGTTATCTACCATGAGAGTGTAACACAGCCTTTCTTAGGCGAGGTGTCATACTCAATCAACTTGTGGCATAGTGGCCTTTGCAAGATCACTGTTGTGTATCGTTTAAAGGAAAGCCACTAGAGCATGAGCCACTTTCATTACTTTTTATTAAGGCAATGTAATCAAAATTCAATGGCAATCTCTTTGCAGCAGAGTAATGGCCACATACAAAAGGCAGCCAGCATTTATTTCACATTAAGCTCAGTGATTGTTGTAATTCAGCAGAGTCACAGTGGTTGTTTATGGTTGTCCTTCGGCACTATGTTTTGTTCCTTTGTGGATCGTTTTGCTATCAAGAATGCCTGAATAATTTCTCTGTGGAATCCAATTAATTACTAACTCTGGAAATAACATCTTTAATATTGTAGATAAATTACAGTAAGTTGCAGGGATAATTTTAGATTATGCTTTCATGTTTTAGCAGGGAACTTTGAAATATTTTCTACCTTCATCCTTAAAATAATTCCCTTCATGAAATGCTGACTGTCGTATTGGTATAGCAGAGTTTAATTAAATGAAATGCAAGAGATAATGCCTTGCCCATTCTAAACATATTCTCCTGGTAGTTTGTTAAATTAATGAACAGAGCATTAACAAAGTGATGCCAAGCAGAACTAAGCATATATTTGTGACAGTACCTTGTCAATGATGAGAGAGAAAAAGAAATGTTATTTCTTAAATAGCTTAATATTGAATCATCTTTTTGAAAAGATGAATTATTTTTTCATTATACATATTGTAAGCTTTTCTTGCACCAGTGTTAAACTTGTTTGCACATATTTACATTCTGAATTCTTGACATATCTCTGTGTACCTTATTAGTGTCATAACAAATGAGAAAATGAGGGAATGAAAACCAGTCTTAAAGATAAATTGTTTAGGAGACTGAAAATGTATAGCCTATTCGATATATGTATGTAATAAATTTTGTGTAATATACCAAGTTATTTTATCAAAATGTTAGTGGATTTAGGTGGGAATTTCAGTTTGTTCTTCAAGTGATTGTCCATATATATTCCACTTCTCATGCATGTGTGCTCCATGCTTGTGAAATTGAAATCTTTTGAATGCCAGTGTCAATTGGAGCCATGCCTGCATCCTGCATACCCTACAGTGCTCCGTAGCCAATGGCATAAAGGTTGGGGTTGGCTCAGCTGCCTTTCAGTTTTTTCTTACTGCCCATGGTACTTCTTTGGCAGGTCCCATATCTCTGCACGATGCAACTAGCTTTTATTTATCTAGTGCTGTAGGTATAATTTGTAGTATAGTTAGATTAATATAGTTTTTAAGCTTTTTGGTATGCAATAAAAAGGAAGAAATCTTTTAAATAGGAGGTGCTCTAGCCACAGCCACCCCTGGACCTGGGAGAGTCAAAATCTCCCAGATTTAAGTCCTGTCCCTTTTGCAAGACAGCTGTTCTTATTAATGATGGACACTTGAAGTGCTGCTTCTGGCCAGGCGGAGCACATACACCACTTGAATGCTCAAAGGGGGAATCACTCCTAAAAACTTTTCTTCACGGCGCGGTCCATGAAGGCATCCTCCCAGCCGATTTGAGAAGATGACTTCCAAACGGTCACTAATTGCTTTGGTATTTTTAGGTCCACCCCCAGCTCCTGACTTCAGTCCTCCTCAAGAAAGTCCCATTCATTCACTGTGGAATTGGCAAGAGCTTCCCAACCCTCCTTGACGGTGTTCCGAGGAGACCGAGAGAAAACAAAATGGGTCACAGGGTGATAGGAGAGACTGATATCCCCAGTCTACTTTGTGCTGGTGAGGAGGTAGTTAAATGCAGAGATTGGGTTACCAGATGGTGTTGGTGCCATTTCATGAGCTGGAGCTGGTGAATGCCTCAGCTAGTACCAAAGTACTCACACTGAAACACTTGGCACGGTCATCCAAGCTCCGGCACCAAAGTACTCAGAACTGAAGCACCTGGCACTGACATCTGCAGCATATACCATACTGCCCATTAATGTGCAGGGTATACCTGTGGAACTGACCATCTCTGTTCTGATGAGATTCACGGTATTGAGTGACTTGAAAGTAACTGTCCTCACAAGGTTGTTGTTGCTGACCACCATTAAAAAAAGCCCCGTTGACATCTGTTTTCACTACATCAGTTCCTGCACAGAATATTCTAGACCCTTGTAGACTTCCCAAGAGAGTGGCTCCATGTATGGAAGAGAGATTTCTCTTCAGCATCTGAGCAAAATGGAGAGATGTTTCCCACATACTTACTGCACTCACCTCACTATGAGCCAAGCTGCTCTGACAGGGAGTTAGATGACACAGGATGAGATACTGAGAACCTAGCGATGAGACCCTTCTTGGCATTCTCCGGGGCCTACTACATTCCTATCTGATGTAATTGTGGTGGTTCCAGGCCCCTTGGGGGATGCAACTCAATAGAAAGACTTCATTGGTTGTTCCTGCCTCTAAAGCCAGGTTCCCCTCACCTCTTAGACCACCTCATGAAAGGCAACTGGTCCACCATACTCTTTAGGATCAGAACCAGGATTTACAGCAAGAAGGTCTGCTAGAGACACATGTCCACCCTATCACATTAGTGATATTGTCATCTGTACCTGATAAGGCTCTTACTCCAATTGTGTCAACCCAGCCAGATGACTACCAGATCTTGCGGGAGCTCCTCTAGTGCAGTTCCTTCAGTTCCTGGTAGGTCGCCAATGTGAATAAATGAAATCTTGCTGGATCCAGGAAGGGACCTATGGCAAACCCCAGCGTCAGCGATACCTACTTTGAAGATGAGTAGACGCTACCAAGTCCCCTTGAAGGGGTTTGTACATTTCTATAATCACCCGACACTTGAATCCATAGTGGTTGCAGTTGCCCACAAGTGGTCTAAACAGGGACCACCCAAAATGACCCCACTGGATAAAAACCCCAAAGGACTTGACCTCTTGACATAAGGCTTATCCCTCAACCAGTTTACAAATGTGGTTTTTGAACTACCAAGTTCCTGGCTAAATACAATTTCCTTAACAGGGACTGAGCATCCCAACAAGCAGCATTAGGTGGCGTCTACCCAGGCAAATTAATTAAAGATGTGAAGTCAATTTGCATAAATTAAAGCATGTTAAACCCTCATGTGAATGCTGATTTATGCAAAAAAATTGAAATTTCACTATTTGGACAGTGCAGAAGTATCTGTTATCTTACGAGATCCCAATAGCAATGATTCTAGATTAAATTTCTAATCCTAAAGCATTTGGGGCTCTGAATTGTCTCCATATGAGTCCATTTGGCAGCTTTTCCTGCTCTTCCTTCCATAGAGGGTCTCAGTCTTTTCACCCATTAGTTGGTAAGTTCCTCAAAGATCCTTTTTGTGTGTTTCCATCAATCAAAGACACTTAACAATCCATTGAAATCCCAAGAGGGTGATCAGCATTAATGAGACTTCTCTTTGAACCTGTGGCAACCTATTCGTATCACCTGTCTGTGAAGACTACCTTCTTAGGTGCTACCATCTCATCCAGAAGAATAGGAGAGATGTAAGCCCACTGAAGGACCGTCATATACAGTGTACCAGAATGTCAAGATAACCTTAAGACTTCGCTTGAAGTTCTTACGTAGTGTCAGATTTTCACCTAAATCAAGTGATTCACCCAGCAGTTAAGTTCCCTAAACGTGATGCTAGTCTACAAGAAACTAGGCTCCACAATTTAGATGTACCGAGAACTCTCTTCCACCATTTGGAAATTCACCATGATTGTTCCTGGCCTTTTCTGATGGGATGGACGGTGAGCCTGTCTCCACATGTTATCTAAATGGGTTTTGGACTGCATTAGACTGCAGTATAATGTAGCACATTTGGACCTACCTACACAGAGCAGAGTTTGTTCCACCGGAACTCAAGCAGCTTCTGCAACTTCAGTAAGAGGCATTCTAATCTCAGAGATTTGTAGAGCAGCTATCTGGATTTCAGTTCACACCTTTACACATCACTACTCAGTGATTGCTCAAGATCTGATGCTCCCTTGGCAAAGCTTTCTTGCAGTCCTTGTTTCAGTAGACGCAGAACACCCACCTCTTGGACACGAGTCCACTTCTTGTGAAGTACCAGAAATGTAAGACAAGTGGACAATCACGCTTGAGAAGAAAGAACAGTTCCTTATTCTACAGTAACTGCGGTTCTTCAAGTTCTGATGTCCCCAGTTATACTATGATCTGCCCTCCTTCCCCATACTACAGAGTACAGTATCACCTGGATTCTGTATTGGTGAAAGAACTGAAAGTTGATTGCAGCTCCCCGACCCTTATGCCCTTATCTACATGGAGCTGGAGGACACAGGCACAGACACGGACCCTACAGATACTTCTGTTCAAAAGAATCGGAGCTTGTGTGCATGTGCATCAGAAATGGAATTTAGGTGGATGTGGATAACATCTTGAAGAACCGATGTTACCAGATTTGCCCGTTACTTTGGGGTACGCTCATTTATTAGGGTTACTCTTCTGGGGCGGGGGGACAGATTCTGTAATTCTATCCATGTACTGCTTGTCACTTGCGTTTTCATACGGAGCTGTACCTATCCCTTCTGCAAGTTTCCTCCCAATGGAGCTATTGCGCAGGAGCTCTAGGTTCCCCAGGGCTGGGTTCCTCCAGCCCCAGAATCAGATGAACACCACACATTAACAGAGCGCACCTGAGCGGACCGGGTCAATCAGCACTCCCAAGGTGGCTCCTTATATGTCCCTGGACTCAGCAGGCTGGGTCGAACAGCACTTCCAAGCTGCCACCCTCATATGCCCCTAGACTCAGCAGGCTGGGTTGTGCAGTATTTCCAAGCTGCCACCCTTCTATGTTCAGCATGTCCCTGTCCCCACTTTCACATTACAATTGTGCTGGTAGTAACCCACTTGATGACCAAACCCCACAGGCTTTTTGTGCGCTACAGAGACCTTGAGGTTAGGTAAGAGAAGCATTGCTGCAGAGCAAATGGGGTAGCCAAGGAGCGGGGGGAGAGAAACAGTTGCAATATTAAATGTATCTTAAATAGGATTACAAAAGTCAGGTTTAGAAAACTATAACTGATCACACAAGTCAGGGTTAGAAAGCTATACCTAGAGTAGGAAAAAAAAAAGAAAGAGAGAGTTAGGTTCTTACCACTCCGTGAACCAGTCAGGGTTCCCCGGTGGTGGTGGTGGTAGATAAGGGTCTGGAGTGCTGGAGACAGGCAGAGCCCCCAGCATGATCAGTCAGGAGAAGATGAAGTCCCAGTTGAACTGATACAGATTTTGGATCCAGGCATCAGAACACTTACTTGAGCATGTGTAAGGGGTTTTTTGTAGGAAAACAACAATGTTGAAGGGAGAACACTAGATTTGTTTATGGATAAACTGATGTTTCAAGGGAGTATACCAAAGTTGTTTTGTTCAGGCTAGACAATAGGAACTGATAATTCCTGGCTATGGGTGGTATTCCTTTGAGGGAGTTCGCAGTGCAATTAGGCAGCTTCAGTATTTTGGATACCAATAAAGGATTTATTACTTGAATTGTTCTGATAACTACTGAACTGGGTGTGTGCAGGCGTGGGTTCATTAACATCTGGAGCAGAGATCCCCCATCATGCAGTGATTCCTTGCTTTTCTGGTACCAGAGTTCAATGCGGTTCTTGCCTTGGAATCTCCGCTCTCCATTCTGTGTGTTAATGGAGAAGCCTCCCTGTCTCATCTCCAATTCAAATGAGGCCAGGGGAGTTTACTTAATCCTGTCACCCTTCTCCGGAAGGGTTTAGGTGAGTCTCCCACTGCTTTTCATTGCTTTTTGTAAATCTTTCTTTGATCAGTTTTGGTTCAAGCAGAGGCTGGAGGGCGGGGAGGGGGTCCTTCGTGAGTCAGACAGGCTGGATACTGCGCCCTGGTTCCCCAAGAGCATAGAGCTGACAGGTAACACCACATTTACTGTTGAGTAAATAACCATTCTTTTCCCTAACAAGATACTGTTAAAGTAATCCAGCTCAGAATATAAATCACATTTACAATTGTCTCAGATTATCTTCTTGTTTCTGAATAAGCCTGTTTTTCATTTGTCCTTTCTTCAATATATGTTTTATTTAAATTATGTAACAATCAGTGTACAAGTCCGGGTATTTACACCAACTCTACCAAAAGTGCACCAACACCATTTTGTTTACTTTGAGTCTTACTGTAACTAAATTATGGTTCTGATTTTAAAAAGTGTGTGTGTGTGTGACAGTTACAACCCCAAAGGCAAAATTTTCTCTATGGTAGTACTTCCAAGGTAAGTAAATTTTAAGACCCAAGGAACATGAGTGTGCCGTTGTTGCCAAGAAGGCCAATGGCATTTTGGGATGTATAAGTAGGGGCATTGCCATCAGATCGAGGGACGTGATCGTTCCCCTCTAATCGACATTGGTGAGGCCTCATCTGGAGTACTGTGTCCAGTTTTGGGTCCCACCCTACAAGAAGGATGTGGAAAAATTGGAAAGAGTCCAGCAGAGGGCAACAACACAGGGGGGACAGGAGCACATGACTTCTGAGGAGAAGCTGAGGGAACTGGGATTGTTTAGTCTGCAGAAGAGAAGAATGAGGGGGGATTTGATAGCTGCTTTCAACTACCTGAAAGGGGGTTCCAAAGAGGATGGCTCTAGACTGTTTTCAGTGGTAGCAGATGACAGAACGAGGAGTAATGGTCTCAAGTTGCATTGGGGAAGGTTTAGGTTGGATGTAAGGAAAAACTTTTTCACTAGGAGGGTGGTGAAACACTGGAATGTGTTACCTAGGGAGGTGGTGGAATCTCCTTCCTTAGAAGTTTTTAAGGTCAGGCTTGACAAAGCCCTGGCTGGGATGATTTAGTTGGGGATTGGTCCTGCTTTGAACAGGGGGTTGGACTAGATGACCTCTTGAGGTCCCTTCCAACCCTGATACTCCTATGATTCCTTTTCAGTTTTTTCATACTGTCATCTGAAAAAACGTGTATATTGGTAGATTCTAACAAATTAACCTGGTTAACTGTATGCATTCTGCATAGTTAAACTCTAAAATTTACTTTCTTTAAATTCAGAACCAAAACAAACTCATTATTTTCAGTGGGGAAAAAAAAACAACATATATTTGAACAGCGTAAAGTGCTGCGTGTCTTAAAATACAAGGAAATATACAAGCAGCATGTGAATATATTTTTAAAACATTCTTTAAACATCAGAACATCAGCTGGGTAGCAAAGTCTAAGCACTAAGACTTAATGGATCTGTGGTTCAGAATACATGAAGAATGATTATTTGCAGTGTAGTTGTAGCCACCTCTATTTAGCTCAAAAGCTTCTGTCTTTCACCATCGGAAGTTGGTCCAATAAAAGATATTAACTCACCCACCCTGCGTCTCTGAGGAATCATTAGTAATACAATACACAGTACTATAGATTATGTACAAAACATTTGAAAGCATCAATCATTAAAAATCCATGCTGTGCCTCCTGTTGGACAGATTCCAGCAGAAAAAGAAGATCCAAACCTATGTATGTGAAACTGCCTGAATTGTATACTACAATCCTGTTGTTTTCTTATCACTTTTCACTGGCTGATTCACAAAGCTGCATTAGTGTCAGCTTTGAAGGAAGTTACTTGACTCCCATTTGATGATGAAAAGGAGATAAGCCTTATGAAAACAACTGGGAAGTGTGGCAGGAAAAATAAATGGAACGGTTTACTGTGGAGGTTGATTTGTGTGAGTACTCTTCCCACTCAATGTGTTTATTATGTTCAGTTTGTATCTATACAAACTTACATTCTAATGGGCGGGTCAAGAGAGCTGGTTGGAAGAATCATGTTCAAGTAAGGTTCTGGTTAGCAGAGATGGAAAAGACTGAGCATAAAACTTAAATAGAGAAATATCTCCTAAAACATAAGGAGCAGGTGGAATATGTGTTTGGCTTTTTTTTTTAATTCTGTTTAGTTAAAAAAAAAATAAACATGTTGGTCAATGGATTTTTAAAACATGTACTTAAAGTTAAGTTTCTAGGCCTATGTTTTAAACTCCTACATAGTCTTCTGGCAGGAAAGTGCAATAAAATGTGGAAACGAATGAACATAATAGAGCTTTAATTTTTATATTGCAAGCTCTTTGATGTAGGGAGTATCGTTTACTTTGTCTGTACAGCACCTAACACAATGGACCTGTAATATAAATGTTTAATAGCAGTATCCTTAATGTTGTGGGTTTTGTTTTGCATTTTCCATTTCATTTTTTTCTCCTTTTGTCACTAAATTCTCCAGAATCCACATATGTAATCAGATATCTTGAAAAGTACTATGTCTCATCCAGGCAATGGTGAGTCAAAGAAGTTCCTCAGATAAAGCCTCCAAATAAGAAGCTGATCTTAATGTTCAGTTTGCTCTGAATTCCACATACATAGGAAGATTATCTTGAAAATTGATTGTCCATTGAGCACAACAATTTGATGCCCAATAACAAGAACTGGAGTTGGCTTTGGAAGAAGGGGGAGAACACATTAAGATGAAAGGGGCATTTCACACCTAAATTATTGACAGGCTGAATTCATATCCAGGGGCTGTTCTCATTTAGCTGAGAACATGCCATCAAAATGAATGGGGCAATTCACACATCTGTAGCCTTCCTATCCTGCAGAGGATTGTGCATAACCCTGTCCCCTTACACCAGCACCCAAAATGGAATAGCGAATCCTAGGGCTTCTCTCTTTCTTTCTGCTCCCCCTTGTTGCCTCCAGCTTGTAGATAGGCTCTTCACAAGCTGGTTACCAGCTTCCTTCCTCAGACTCTCTAGCCATGCTGGAGACATGCAGGAGCCAGGGGGAGGGCAGAGCTGAGTGGTAATCAAGTATTCCCAGGAAGACCCCTTATTCCTGCCTCACACAGGTACTCTTCTCCCTCTTCTGCCCCCCCCCCCCACTACTGACTGAAAAAAACAAGGGAAATTCATTGCCCAGTTAAGGTTGGTTGGCAGTACCTTGTGCCCTTTCAGAATGTCAGAGGAGCGTCTTCATTTCAAACACGCCCTGTGAGATACAGCAGCAGACTTACCTTACCATGCTGTAGGTAAAAGTCAAATTAGCCTGAAGAGCAGAGTAGTTGATGCACAAAGTTGCGTGCTTACTTTTTTATAATCTGGTGGATTACACAAAATGTAACAGTAACAAAAATACCATTACCACAAATTCAATTTGTGGAGGGAAAATTATATTCACACAACTGTATTTTGCTAACAGAACTTTTGTGCATGTTCTTGCTAACATCATTGATTCTGGTGCTCACTGAATGAATAATGGAGGGAAGAACCTTAACAAAATAAGTAGCTGCTTGTGTAGATGAAATTTGTGAAGACTGCTTGCTAGTCATAATGGATTACCAGCATATGAAAAGATATATTTACCCTTGAGTGTGAATGCATTACATTAGCGACTCAAGCAGCCTTCATTAACCCAGTCTCATGGATCACAACTCCTCTCTTAAAGTAACTGTCCTGTGTGGACTGCAGAACGTTGCATCAGACTTTAAACAGCCAAGCTTCTTCATTCATCGAAGAAAAAAATCTGAGTTAAAACAGAGCTTCTAATCAATTGTGATTAAGGAAGATCTTACGAATGTAATTAATGTAATATTTTTATAGGAGACACAAAATTTGAAGTTATAGAATCATTGCTCCATCTAATTCATCCACTTGTTTGTTTACTACTTCTGTTAAAGTAAAATCAGTTGTACAAACATAGACAGACATGGTCTTTGCCTGAAAGAGCTTACAGTTGAATACAGCTAGCTCATTATTATTATACATCAGTGTTTCATACATATTTTTATTCCAAGAATGTTCATCTTTGTCTTAAACTGTCCATTTCACTCCCTTTTCTTCACTCTGCCACTCCCTCTCATCATTTGTTTTGCCAATAGCTGAATCTTGTCTTTTGGATGTAAGCTGTGGAAGTCATGGACTATCTCATTATCTGTACAATGCCTGACACAGTGGGACACTGATTCTAATTTATAGCCTGTTGGTGCAATTAGGTAGTGGTACTATCAATGGGAAAATCCTTCTTAATTGGGCTGTCAAGAGATTACAAAAATTAATTGTGATTAATCACTCTGTTAAACAATAATAGAATACCATTTAAATATTTTTGGATGTTTTCTACATTTTAAAATATATTGATTTCAGTTACAACACAGAACACAGTGTACAGTGCTCACTTCATATTTATTTTTTATTACAAATATTTGTGCTGTAAAAACAAAAGAAATAGTATTTTTCAATTCATCTCATACAAGTACTGTAATGCAAACTCTTTATCATGAAAGTTGAACTTACAAATGTAGAATTATGTACAAAAAAAGTGCATTCAAAAATAAAACAATATAAAACTTCAGAGCCTACAAGTCCATTCAGTGCTGTTGCTTGTTCAATGAGTCACTCAGACAAACAAGTTTGTTTACATTTGGAGGAAATAATGCTGCCTGCTTCTTGTTTACAGTGTCACCTGTAAGTGAGAACAGACATTAGCATGGCATTGTTGTAGCCAATGTTGCAAGATATTTACATGCCATATGCACTAAAGATTCGTATGTCCCTTTATCTTCAGCCACCAATCCAGAGGACTTGCGTCTATGCTGATGACAGGTTCTGCTTGATAACTATCCAAAGCGGTGCAGACTGACACACATTCACTTTCATCATCTGAGTCAAATAAATTTGTTAGCCTCTAAGGTGCCACAAGTCCTCCTTTTCTTTTTGCGAATACAGACTAACACGGCTGCTACTCTGAAACCAGCAGAAGGTTGATTTTCTTTTTTGGTGGTTCAGGTTCTGTAGTTTCCGCATTGGAGAGTTGCTCTTTTAAGACTTCTGAAAGCATGCCCCACACCTCATCCCTCTCAGATTTTGGAATGCACTTCAGATTCTTAAACCTTGGGTCGAGTGCTGTAGCTATCTTTAGAAATCTGACATTGGTACCTTCTTTGCGTTTTGTCAAATCAGTAGTGAAAGCTGTCATAAATGTAAATGTAGTCTTCCTCCTACAGCTCCTCACACACATGCCCCACCTGACTAAGAAGGAAGCTTTTAACTAGTTTCAGCCAGCCCGTGATTGGCTTCGGATGTCCCAATCAACCTAGCTGTCTTTACTGCTTTCTGGAAGGATCTTAACTGGCCCCAGGGGTCTTGATTAACCTGGAGCAACTGCTCTTTGGCTACCATGGTAACTGGGATTTGTTTAGCCTGGGGCTAACATACCTGTTTCTCACTACTTTCCTATAGCCATCTGGCCTTGCCCCGTCACACCCCCATACTAATTTTCCCCTACTATTACTTTCACCTTCTTGTCAACTGCTTGAAATGGGCCACTCTCAGTACCACTACAAAAGTTCTTCTTCCTCCCTGGGTATCTTACTGTTAATTGAATTGTCTCATTAGACTGACCTCACAGTTGGTAAGGTAACTCCCATCTTTTCATGTGTTCATACCTGCTCCTGTATTTTCCACTCCATGCAGCTGATGAAGTGGGTTCTAGCCCATGAAAGTTTATGCCCAAATACATTTGTTAATCTGTAAGGTGCCACAAGGACTCCTCATTGTTTTTCTTTTTTTGTGATTCAGTTCTGAGGTTTCCGGTATGTTGGTCTTTCTGAAAACATGCTCCACACCTCATCTCTCTGATTTTGGAAGGCACTTTAGATTCTTAAACCTTGGGTCAAGTGCTGTAGCTATCTTTAGAAATTTGACATTAGTACCTTCTTTGCATTTTGTCACATCTACAGTGAAAGTGTTCTTAAAACAAACAACATATGTTGGGTCATCATCTGAGATTGCTATAACATGAAATACATGGCAGAATGTGGGTAAAACAGAGCAGGAGACATACTATTCTCCCCCAAGGAGTTCAGTCAAAATTTAATTTTAAAAAATGTATTAACGAGCGTCAGCAGCATAGAAGCATGTCCTCTGGAATGGTGGCCGAAGCTTAAAGGGGAATACAAATGTTTAGCATACCTGGCATGTAAATACCTTGCAATGTTGGCTACAGAAGTGCCATGCAAATGCCTGTTCTCACTTTCAGGTGACATTGTAAATAAGAAGCGGACAGCATTATGTCCCGTAAACGTAAACAAACTTGTTGGTCTTAGCGATTGGCTGAACAAGAAGTAGGACTGAGTGGATTTGTAGGCTCTGAAGTTTTACACTGTTTTGTTTTTGAGTGCAGTTATGTTGCAAAAAAAAATCTACATTTGTAAGTTGCACATTCACGATAAAGAGATTACACTTCAGAACTTTTATGAGGTGAATTGAAAAATACTATTTCTTTATCATTTTTACAGAACAAATATTTGTAATAAAAATAATATAAAGTGAACAATGTACACTTTGTATTCTCTATTGTAATTGAAGTAGATATATTTGAAAATGCAGAAAAACATCCAAAAATATAATAAATTTAAACAGGTATTCTATTGTTTAACAGTGCGATTTAAAAGTGCAATTAATCGCGATCAGGGTGGATTTCATTTAAATCAAATTGATTTAAATAACTATTTAAATCACTAGTCAGGAAGACTCATATAATCATGGATTTCTACATAAAAGTGCATTCTTGTTGGTTGTTACAACCTTAATACATATTTTTCACAACTCAGAGATAGATGTAGGTTTCATTTTTAGAAGGTACACACTATACATTTTTAAAGTGATTTATTTTGAGAACTTTTCAGATTCCTTTTACAGCAGAAAATGAATGATTGTTTGGTGGTTTCATTTGCCAAAGGTAATTGAAGCAGATAGTTCACCTCCCAGTGACGTCATAAATATCTCCAATTCAACAGGTTAATCATCAGTATTTGGAGGATTTTCTTGCCATGCTGTGTTAGGAGGAGAGCGTCACCAGACAGACATTTAAATTTATTTAATTAAAACAACATTATGTTTTCTGGATTTTTTTTCTTCAACAGCAAACATATAATATTTTAACAAAACAAGGATATGAATTTTTTAATTTAGTTAAATATTCAAGTTTTTTAAAATCAGGTTTGTTTTTGTTAAAATTGTTTTTAACTAAAATAGTTAAATGAAATATTTAAAAAAACAAAAACAAATTGAATCGACTGTGTCAGCCAGGTCAACTTGAGAAACTTAAAATACTGGCTTCTGCAGCTAACTCAGTCGCCTTCACCTTCATTTTCCTGTTTGTTCAGAATCTGGAAAAGAAAAACAAGTTTTCCTGCTTTTTCAGGTCCCAAACGATTTCTCAATTTGGAATGAATTAGTCCAAAGGAAGAAAATATTCTTTCTACGATGGCAGAAGAAGCTACTGCTGCTAAAAGTGAGATTATCACTTCAACAGTCTCTGAATCCAAGTGCTTAAGTGACTTCCACCAGTTCACTGGTGTGACTTTCTTTAAAACATCATCAGCAAACATATATTTCTTGAACGGTTCGCCCTTAGCTCTGAAGTTTATTATAGTTGGCATTATGGAGGGATGATTGCTGGATGTCCATGTCACAGCCAACTCCTCTTCTTCAGCAGTTAAGGTTTGACCCTGGTACCGAGTATTGAGACTATTTGCAAGAAAACGAGCTGGAGATAGTGCTTGTCCCATTTGTTTTTTTTTTAAATGCTTCTAATTTAACTCTGTCATTGCATATTTCTCTTTTTAAGATCTCACTCAGTTCCTTCCAAATTTCAACAGTGTCTGCAATAAAACAGCTATTTCCCTGCATTTTGTTCAAGGCTACAGAAATAGGATTCAGGGTACTCAGCATTTGTTCAATTTTTCTCTTAAGCCCAATGTTGAGATCTTTGGCTGTGACAGTGTCCTCTATTTTTTTCATGATTTTGTTCCCAAACTGTCATCAGATTAGGCCAGTTCTTGATCTGGTGCTCAAAACAGTCCACTCCTGAGTTCCATGGCATGTCTTGTGGGAGAGTTAGCTTGGTTCCTCCCACTTTTTTCAGAGTAGCTGCAGCAAAGTGGTTGTTACGGAAGTATTTTGCAATTTCAACAATATTAGCCTTTATTTCTGGAGCACTGAAGTCTTTCGCTAGGAGGTGCATCAAATGAACACTGCAACTGTATGTTATTAGCTTGGAACTCTCTTCTAAATAATTTCTTTTCATCTTGGATACATTTGCAGCATTGTCAGTGATCAAGCTGCATAATAGACATTTGAATTTTTTTTTCACATTTTGTTATATGTTCTGCCCCCAACGATCTTCTATTCATTGAACTTTTTGAAACTTTGCACTTTCAGAGAGAGGTAAGGGATTGCCTCTCTGTACACAAATTTGCAGAGGGACAATAAGGTTGAGGTCTGTTATTTCTCTCCTCTATATATTTATTTATTTGTTTAAAAACATTTTTGCTGTAAACAAGCATGTTATCTCTGGAGACACAAATCCACAGTTTGAGAACTGCAAAACTAAGCATCTCTGATGGTATCTTCTAGACTGAACACTGAGTCACATTGGGTAGATAGAAAGATTAACTGAAATAATCTATACAGAAGTCCCTGGAACCCCATAAAATTGGGTCCCTAATCCATGAACTATTGGAACTCATTTACAAAACTTTTCTTAAACATTACATGAATATATTTTCTCATACTATAGAATTAGAATTTATAATCTCTATTCCATGATGAGATAGCTTTGAGCTATAATGTATCTTAATTAAAACTATCTTTAGATAGGTTTTTTCCTGAAAAAGCATTTTATCAAAAATATCTGGTTTAAATGAAAAATATCTGATTTTTTATTTAAAAAAGTCACTGATTTTTATCCACCCTGATTACGATTAATTTTTTTAATCACAGTTCATTTTTTTGAGTTAGTCATGTGAGTTAACGGCAATTAATCGATAGCCCAATTTGTTAATTTAATGCAGTTCTCTATTATTATAGTCCCAAAACATTACCACTATTGAGCTAAAACAGGATGGGGCTGCTTTAAAACTATAAGCACTATGTAAAGGGTATTATAACTGCTTTATAACTCTAGGCTTGTTTTTTCCATTTGTAAAAAGCAACAAGCTTGTATATGCAGTCTTGTACCTTTTATTCTGAGTGAAAGTGAGGCTGAAGTGTAAACTAAGAAATGGACATATAAAAGAGTAGAAACAGTCCATTTTACTGTATATGCCACTTTTACCAAATTCTGTTGTGCTCTAGAAATCCAAAATACCTGAACTCAGTGGAGACTGTATTTACAACTATTATAACTGAAGACAGAATTTACAACAGGAATAAGTGAAAACAGAATTTTGTCTAAACTATTTGCCACCATATTTTCCAACTTTAATTTTAACTGCCTTTTTTTTTTAAACCTGGAACAGTACCATATTGATTCACTGAAAAATACGAAGATGTCAAAACACTAGTAGTGTTCTCAAGTACTCATTCTCAAATTTTGGACATTTACTTTAAAAATAGGTTATGATTCTTTGTCTAGCTTTTTGTGTATGCTTTTTCCAATTTAGGAGGGGACATGTTAGATTGCAATACATGCAGCGTCTTCAAAGTGATCTTTACCTGTCATCTTCTAAGGAAATTGTTCTCTGGCTCCAGGGATTATAATTTTCTATTTAAGAGGATTTGTGATTTTACAATATTTAGAAGATCCACTATTATATTAGCTCAGTAAAGCTGTTAAAATCATATAATTTAAATTTTCCAAGGTATATACAGTTCCCTGATGCTGCACAATAATCAAATGTTAAGTTTTCTGAAGAGAAATAGCAAAGCTTCTGGTGCATAGAACAATATACTTTAATATCTTTTGCCAACAAGTTGATTGGTAATTTTGTTCTGTACAGTCTTTGCTGAACCCTTTTCACTGTTTGTCATTCTTCAATTTATAAAACTTTAGTTTGTTTAAAGGAAGTAATTTTTTTTAATATTTAGTTGAAATATTAGCTCTTCATTAGCTAGGGAAAAATACTGCAGTGTGTGAAACTGCATATACTGCAAAATCCATATACTGCTAAGGATTTCTTTGCTAGCATTATTACACTATAGGTAGAAACTAGACACTGGCTGGGTAAAAGACTAGAGGTCACAACTTGAATAAAACGCAATTTGTTAGATAGCTTTAAACCACTCTCTGCAGTCAGAGTGCCAGACCATATAGGCTAACAGGTACAAGTCTGCTGGGCTCAAGCACAACCCCTTTATTTTGCCTTTTACCTAAGAGGAAGAGTTGGGTTCTCTAAGACCAGCAATGAGATATCCCTTCCCTGGCCCTTTTAAAAACCCTGTTCCTGGAATTTACAGCAGGAAATATTAGTGAGTACTCTTCTTCGCACAGTTGTGACAGTGATAATCTTCACAAATTTATGCATACCTGAAGACCATCTGATGGCACCATTTTCTCCTATCCTGAAATAACCTGCAGATCTGTGGTTTCCTCGTTTTCATTTGTGTATATGTTGGGGCAGGGGTGGCAAGTTATGTGGGCTTATGCTGCCGGAATATTCAGGGCCCGGGGGTCCGGCTCCACCAATGTTCGGAGCTGGGTATCTCCCATCAATCCTACCTGCTGCCTCTGGGCGATTTATAATGGCCCAGGGGCCGCTGCTGCCACCACCAGCAGAGCAGTGGGGCTAAGGCGGCTTCCTGCCTGCCCTCATTCCACGCCGCTCCTGGAAGCGTCCAGCATGTCCCTGCGGCCCGGGGTGGATACGGGAGAGGGTGTCTCCAAGCACTGACTGCGCAGCTCCCATTGGCCTGGAAGTGCAGCCAATGGGAGCTGCAGGGACGGTGCCTGTGGGCAGCGGTACACAGAGACCCCCTGCCCCGCCGCCTAGGAGCTGCTGCCAGAGGGGTGTGTGGATTGCTTTCGGGAGCCACCAGAGGTAAGCGTCACACCCCTCAACCTCTCCTGCACCCCAGCCCAGAGCCTGCATCCCACACCCCCTTTTCACCCCACTCCCCCACCCAAGCCCAAACCTCACACCCAAACTCTCTCCCAGAGCCTGACCCTTCCCTCCTCCCACACCCCAACCCCCTGACCCAGTTCAGAGCCCACACCCAAACTCCCTCCCAGAGCCGCACCCCCTCCTGCACCCTAAATTCCTGCATTCAAACTCCCTCCTAGAGCCTTAGGCAGGCGTGGCGGGGGGAGGGATTGGACCCGTTCTGGGCACCACCGAAAATTATACAAACCTGCCGCCCTTGCGTTGAGGGAGTGAGGGAAGAGATGGGTTCCCTCTATAGAGGAAACTGAACTCCTTTACACTGTGTTTCCTGGAGGAGGGGGTGCAGGAGGTTAAGTGATATCCACTTTAATAACCCCTGAATTGATGGTTTTCAGATTGCTACATAGTTCCTTTCCTGCTAGACCAGGAGGAACCAAAATTCCTATTGAATTCTATGGTCTCTGCCCCATATTTTCCATTGTGCTGGTGTTTTTTTGTTTGTTTGTTTTGTTTTTTGTTTGTTTTTTAAAAGCATAGTTTCAACCACTTGTCATAAGGGCTGAATGGAAGTAGAAAAAATGGTATACCTTATATTGTGATTTGGGGGGTGGGCAGTAGTTTCCTCTTTTGACTACATCTTCTCCCCCACTCCTTGCCCCCTTTCTCATATTGCCCAAGGCTCCCCGTCCCCCTTTTCCCAGGAGGACTTCTCTCTTCTTGTCTGTCTCCCTATCCATGAAGCAAGAAATTGTCTCAGATGAGTGAAGCAGCAGATACGCTGAGACAGCAGGGAAACTGGAAACTCTGGTGTCTCAGCTACAGCGCAACAACAGAAATCTCTAGCGTGGTATGTAGGCAGCTACACCATCACTTTGGGCGTAGGATATGGGGACATTCTGACCCTCATAATCAGAATAAGACTCTTGCCAAATATGTGGCTGTTTTGCTTCTGTTCAACGGGGGTGGTGAATCTCACCTCAAACCATACTGGAAATTAGACACCCCTCATTTTTATTTAACCATCTATCAAGGATTACCTGGTAATGTAAGAGAGGCTTAAATGTGAGATTAAAGATCAAATTGCAATTAACGTACATTGCACAGCTGCAAATATTCACACAATACCGAGACTCAAATACAAGCTGGGGATAGCTCTGCTGCTAACCAACACCCCCCCACACCTCCCCACACACAAATGGTTACGAGCTAGCCAGTAGGAATCCTTGGATAAAGTTCACAACAGTTTAGCATGTGGCTGGAATGAGAAGCCCAATTTATACTCCATGCTTTCTCTTGTGGCTTCCAGAAATATAGGATGACCCTGTCCCCATGAGGAATTCTCAGAGCTGGAGCAGAGAAGATCAGAGAGGTGGCTCTCCAATTGTCTTTCTACTTGCCACAACCAGGTCCATTTATTAATTGCTAGATCTTTGCTTAGTTACATTTTAGAATACCTTTGCTAATTAACTTCAGAAAAATAAAAGTGTTTATAGTGCAAATTATTTATAAAAGCAGGGACAGAAATAGTTAATTAAAATGTAGGTATCTTCTCTCATGTAAACTACTACTTTGCCTATTTTACAGAATATTGGGGTCTGGGATTAAGGTTAAATATTTTAACAGTATGGTAATTAGCAGCTGGAACAATTTACTGGGTGATTGTATTGTTTCCTTCACTTGAATTCTTTGAATGAAGATTGGATGTCTTTCCAGGAGATGTGCTGTGTCTCAACCAGATGTTATAGATCTCAGGCAGGAAATACTAGGTGAAATTCTGTGGTCTGTCTCATACAAGAGGTCAGAATAGATGATCGTAATGGTCCCTTCTGACCTTAAATCCATGAAACTATAAATATTGAATTAAGGATAGAAAAGTCTTCAGAAAAATCATGAAATTTGCATCAGTATAATCCTGATTTTCATTCATTTGGGAATAATATATTTTTATCTGTTACTGTTTGAAAGATTGATTTTTTTAATTTTTTTTTTTAAGTTGGACTGTAGTACAGAATCGAAATAGATTTGGAAATAGTCATGTTCTCCTAGTTCATCTTCAAAGCATACCTTGGATAGAAAAATATTTTTTTAAGTAATCTGCATGTTAATTTATTTTTAAATTCTTTAATTGACACAGAGTGAAGTCCACATTTTATTTCTTTAGTTATGTTATGATAATTATCAATTCTGAATTTAAAAAAAATCATTTTATTGTTAGTAGCTATTTTGGGCTGATTTTAGTTTTTAATATCTTTAGCTATTCTGAGGACACTGCAAAAAATTTTGAGGCTGATTGCTACTTTTTATTGTAACAGAATGAAATTTATCAGAATAATAAAATATATAATTAGTTACACCTGTTTATCACCCCCTATCTGAATTCCACATAGACAGTGTAAATTGACTGCTGAAATCCCTCTCCAGGTGTTAATAGCGGTAATTAACTCATTTGACTTGGAATCCTTGTGGCACCTTAGAGTCTAACATATTTATTGGGTATTAGCTTTCCTGGGCTATAACTCACTTAATCGGATGTATGGAGTGAAAAACACAGTAAGCAGGTATAAATATACAGCACATGAAAAGATGGGAGTTGCCTTACCAAGTGGGGTGTCAGTGCTAACAAGGCCAATTCAATTAGGGTGGATGTGACCCATTCCCAACGGTTGACAAGAAGGGGGTGAATATCAACAGAGGGAATTAGCTTCTTTAGCACTACAAAAAGTAATTTTCCCTCTGTTGATATTCGCCCCTTCTTGTATTTTTCACTCCATGTATCCGATTAAGTGGGTTATAGTCCATGAAAGTTTATGCCCAAATAAATATGTTAGTCTCTAAGGTGCCACAAGGACTCCTCATTGTTTTTACTGATACCGACTAATATGGCTTTCCCTCTGAAACCTGTCATTTCACTTGGGTTCCCTTATGAAATCTGTAGGGAATCAATATGCAGTATTACCAAACAGATAAACAAATGATGACTTTTAGCACTCTTGTAGGCACAATACGTGGCAAGGATGATACTACATGCGACATTTCCAAAATTTTTAACAAAATTAAATTAGAATGTCTCATAACTGGAGGTTAATGTGGAATCTTAGGTATTGTCTACCGGGAGGCTTAGTTTTCACTGATTTGACACATTTGGTACATTATACATATGCTGTACTAATAGAGTGCCCACGGGACAGCTGTGCCATCTTTCAATTCACAACATTGTGGGTCCATTATGGGAGCTTGTTGTATACTAAGCAAGTGGCATTCTGGGAGCATATCCCATGGTCCTGTACTTAGCTGTTGGGCAGTGTGCATTCTGGGATTTTTTCTCACTGTGCATTCTGAGATGCATAGTGGAAGCTAATGGAATTCTGGGACTTAGGGTCAAATTAAAAAAATCCCATGATTCTGCTCTCTGTTCCATACCGCTTCTCTTTATGCGTGGGTTAGTGCAATTTTTGAATTGCTGTCAGCCAACTTGGTCTCATCAATGCTCAATATCGCTATGCTGGCAGCCATGACTATGCAGGATCTGATTGGTCTCGAATGGTCAGCAGTTGCAAGAGAAATTCAGGATAGCAAGGGCAGCCTTTTTAGATCTCTGTCCCCAGAGCTGCAGCTGCAGCGGTGCCCCATACCAGTTCAGAAGTGGGTCACCTTTGCCATCTGGAAGCTGGCCAACACCAAATGTTAACTATCCATAGAAAACCAATTAGACATATGGACATCAGTGGTTGGGGCCATTGTCATGCAGGTATGTGAGTAAAGGAGATTTTGCCCCCAGGATCACTATTGATGTTAATGGTGGGCAGGTCTCTCCAGTTCACCTGGGTCTCCCAGAATATCTTCTGCTTTCCGGGTGTTGCGTGAAAAATGAAATCCACTTCAATTCACTCTTAAACAGTTTCTTTTAGCCTTTATTTTGTACATTTTTAAGACAATTCTGTTACCACCTAAGAATACATACATGCAAAAAGAGATAAGGCAAGAGATAACTTGATCAAGTTACCTCTTCTGGGGACAGGGCAACTCATTTTAAATCTTTATTTGTGCTATGTTCTTCCCCTGTGTCTTCTCCACTGTCCTTTTGTCAATCACCTGTCTTTTATCCCTTGTTCCATAACTTTGCCCAGATTCAGTTTACCCAGATTCTTTGTCTGTGTACCTGTTTATTCTAACCCCCTAATTAAAGCATTCTCATTTCTAAATACTAACAATTAACCTAAATTAGTACATTTTTGCTTGTCCTGCTAAAACTTACTTTTGTCTGTCTACTTCTATCATCCATTCTTTGCTGTCAATTCTGCTGGTTTCATCTAGTCATGTTTATCTTGTCTGTTTTTGTGGCATTGGATTTTTACTTGGTAGTTTGTTTTGTTAGGAGGTGGAGTGGGAGTCATTTGACATTAACTATTACCTTATGGCACTCTGCTTCACCTTGCTAGTTATACCAGGTTTCCTGGTTTATGTGATCCTGAAGCTGTTTCAACTCAGTTCTGAAATGCTGCATTAGAGGAGAGAGAGAAAAGCAAAAAAAAATCCTTTATAGTTTCTTATGGTACTATATATAATATTCACATCTTTAATAATATTTAGTGTAGGAGTACTCGTGGCACCTTAGAGATTAACAAATTTATTAGAGCATAAGCTTTCGTGGGCTACAGCCCACTTCATCGGATGCATAGAGTGGAACATATAGTAAGATATATATATAGATAGAGAGAGATCCATACAAGTTCCAACTTATTTGTGTGTGTGTGTAAGTTGGAACTTAACATACAAGTTCCAACTTATCTGTGTGTGTGTGTGTGTGTGTGTGTGTGTGTATCTACTTACTATATGTTCCACTCTATGCATCCAATGAGGTGGGCTGTAGCCCACAAAAGCTTATGCTCTGATAAATTTGTTAGTCTCTAAGGTGCCACAAGTACTCCTTGTTCTTTTTGCGGATACAGACTAACACGACTGATACTCTGAAACCAGTATTTAGTGTATATATTTGACTAACACGTTGATTACACAGTTTTCTAGCACTGGCTAATAGTCATTTACAGACAACTTGGACAGAAGGAAGGAACTGTTATCTACTATTATCTCAGTAGCTGCAGAATGAAAGTGAAGTGTGCATTTTGGCTGCCTGCAAGGATGGTGACACTATTTATGAGCTAGGTTGAAAGCTGCAAAAAAAAATCTTGCCTATGATTATAGCTGCATGTTGTATTTTGCCCAATATTTGTGAGAACAAGGGAGAAAGCCTTAATGATGGGTGGGAGGCTGAAGTGCAGAGACTTGTTCAGTGTTTTGAGCAACCAGCAAGGGGTCCACTAGACCAGTGCTACTCAAAGTGGTGGTCCGCGGACCAGTGCCGGTCCGCGAGCCATCGGCTGCCGGTCTGCGCTTACGTTAGAAAAAAAATTGCCGGTCCCCCACATCAGATAGTTTGAGAAGCACTGCACTAGACAATTGAAATAGCTAGGACAATACTATTGGGGATGCTTATTGCTCTTACTTTGAGTCTCGGGCTTGAAAATGTGTAGCTATACACGCAGCTCTTATCCCTTGGTGGCGGGGGTTGGGAAATGGATTGTGAGCACTGCAGTCTCTTATGGGTGCTAGAAGTGCACACTGTGACAGTCCTTATTTTCATCTTGTGTCTAGCCTTTATACTTTTGTAAAAACCTATGACTTATGCAAAGTTTGTTTTTTCTGTGTCCCCTGCAGAACTGACACTTTTTGAATGAATTTTATCTGCTTTAATTATTAAGCACAATTTAGTAGATAAAAACCAAAAATAAACCTTTAATTAAAGCAGCAGTGAAACAAATCTTTTAAATGATGAAGTCTGGTGGAGGGGAGAACACAGCAGTGGGAAGCGGCTCTCCAATTCACAGATGTCCTGCTTCTGCTTGTTGTTCTGCGTTCCAGCATTGAGTGTCGGAGCTCAAGGTTATCAATTGAATTGGCACAAACGAGTTGGGTTGTAGTTGTGTAATTGTTGTAATTGTGTGATGGTGTAATTATTCTCACTGTTGTGAACTTGGTCCAGGAAGGGGAATGGCATCTGGGAAAACAACTGCAGTGGTACAGAGGGGAACATATATTGTCGAGGGCCTGCAGAACATAGCTGGGTCCTGGTGGAGGGCACTGGGTTGCCTGTGTGCCCACTAGTAGCATGTGCTGCAACAGAACATTCAGCCTCTGTATTGCTTCCAGAAGTTGTCTTTGCATCTCCCCATCTTTCTCTACGGTGTCTTTTACCATGGCAATACTATCTCGGGCCACTGCAGCGCTCTCTCTTGATAACTCCCTGTCTTTTTCCATCTCCTACCTCAAATACAGCCTTCAGCTCTGTTTTCAAAATTTTGGGGAGTCTGTAAAGAGGTTTGTGAACATTTCATCCTGAGTTTTCTGTTTCTTCACCCTCAGGTTAGCCAGTCTCTCAGCCATTGATAGAGTCCTGACTTTGAAGGTGTGGCTGCTGCAGGTGTTGTGTCTGGGGAATTAGGAAAACAAAATAAGTGATTATTGTTCATATTCCAGAGGGGCTAGGTAGTTGGGCGGTGGGGGGGGTGGTAAACATGAATTTCTGATTACCTCTCCTTGAGGTTCTTCCTGGTCTCAGAGATGGTAAATAGTGTGTGCACGAGGATGGCTAGATTGGGATTTTTAGGTGTGCAGTATATGCCGTTTGGGTTCACAGTTGTGCCTTGGAAGCTAAGGGGGTTAGGAAATCTGTTCCTGGTTTGACCTTGCAGTTTAGGCTCTGGGAGATGAACTGGATAATAATCCCCTCCTGATTCTTGATGATGAGATGGGTGACTGGAAGGCAGAAAATGGCCTTACTCAAAAAGGTGAAGGGCAGACCAGTGAGATATATTGTGAAGTTACTGACCAGGATGGTCCACTCTCCCACCTCCAAAGTATTGAAGGAGTAGAAGCTATTGGGAGCTGTGCTGGGAGCAGTGACGATGCAGTTACATCGTAGACAAAAATAGAGTAATTTCTCAGCCTTAGGGTTTGTCTACATTTGAAATGCTAGAGCGACACAGCTGCACCACAGTAGCACTTCAGTGTAGACACTACCTACACCAACAAGAGGGGTTCTCCCATCGAGATAGATAATCCACCTTTCCTAGATTGACAGACTAATTTGACCGTTGACCTAGCGCTGTCTATGCTGGGAGTTAGATCAGCTTAGCTATGCCACTGAGGGGTTTGCATTTTTCACATCCCTGAGCTACTTAGTTAAGCCGTCTTAATATTCTAGTGTAGATTGTTAGGGGGTTTATTCCTTCACCCACTTACTTCCCTGGTCCTTCTCGCATGAACAAAGAGCAACAATACCCGAAGTCCAAAGGTGCAAACAATTTGATGTTTTTGGGGTGAACTTCCAGCAACCATGATTCCAGTTTCCTTCCTTAGTGTTCCCCTTCCCAGCTCTGACACCACAGAGCCTTACACCTGTGTCCCATTCCTGCCCTTAGCCAAACATGATTCCAATTTCCCCACCCCCATTCCCTGTTCCCATTTCCCCCACCCACCCACTTCCTGATTGACTGCAGACTATATAGTAAAACTTGAGTTCTGCTTAGCTGTACCTTAACAAATCATTTTCCTGAAATTTAACTAACCAATCCTAACATATTGTAACATGATTATTTAACCAGTTATATCCCACCACTTTAATTAGTTTACACCCAGCAAAATTAATTATACAGCAGACAAAAACAATCACAGAACCAGACAGAGATTATACAGACAAACAATAGGGAAATGGGGACTACAGTGATAGAACAAACAGAGAAATGAGGATTTCACATCCCAGCTATTGATAAGTGAGTTCTTGCCATACAGGATGCTATCAAACTAAGTTTTCTTTTACATCTTCTAGGCACTTCCCTTTCTCTGGAGGTAATAGGCATTATCAGGACAGGTTTGTATTCCTAATAGCCCAATAGCACCTTATTTCAATGTGACTAGTTTGGAATGTGAGGATGTGACCGTTCGTTTCCCAGCTTATGTCTGCCTCTGCTGCTTAGCCAAAGATCTTAGCCTAAGCACAGGGCCTCAGATTGTCACAGTAAGAGAAGGCCCTTACACCGGCAGACAGTGATTTTTGATTCTTTCATTTATACCTCTATAACTAGCTAAGTGATAAGAATACACCTAAATTCTTAGAGTATAGGCCTTTACAGACAGGCCTGAATATCTATATCCTAACATAGATCAGGCCTTATATTCTGCTTTATTTCCCCTGTAGGCATGCTGAAATTGCAGAGAAAAATAGATCAGGTTCTACACTTTTTGTTTGAACCCTTAACTGCTCCCAGACTTCTTATATGCAAGCCTGTGCAAAGCCATTAAGAAAGGTACGACTGTTGTCCCTAAGATAAACTTTTTTCTGTATGAATGCATGTTACAGGGCATATATACTTCAGGAGGGAGTTGTAGTCTTAGTACCTTTATGGTCATGCAATGCCCATGTCTGCCTCATGTAAACCGAGAATATTAACCACGTTTTTTTTCCTGTAACCATTGTCTCAAAATACTGCTGAATTTCACAAAACTGAATACTTTCATTTTTTGAATATATTGTGGGAGGCCACCATTTTGAGCAGGTGAATGGGTTTGGAAGGGTGGGGTGGTTTATCGGGCAGGACAGATACAGAGAGGGAAAGAAACCTAAGTAGATGGTGATGTGCCCTCTGTGGTAGGGGTCTGTAAACAGTCAATGGTTGGGGTGTTACCATAAGACAAGCAGGTTGCACAGCTGGAGTAGCTACCATTTTGAAAATGTTTATTGGAAGGGCTGTATAAGAGTGTGGGCTGAGGGAGGTGGAGGCTGGAAACTCAGAAGAGTACCTAGCTCACGTCCACCCAAAATGGCTGTGGCTGTGGGGCACCCAGAACAGAAGTTTTGTACAGCAATATGGTTAAGCTTGGAAGGACTGTTTTTATCGGTAAATGTAATTAAATGTTGAGGTGACTGATTCGATCACAGCGACCCTCTTGGGACTGTCACCTGATGTGATGAGATTACCTCTGAGCCCGTTTTCTCTGCCAGTTTGGGCCTCCAGATCCCTGCCTTGTTGAGCCAGACATGCTAGTCTGCTCCAGCACAGACCCAGGGTCTGAACCACATGCCACAAAGCTGCAGACTTAACTGAAAACAGCTTAAGAAGTGCTCCTGTCTCTAGCACCCAGACACACGGTTCCCAATGGGATCCAGACCCCAAATAAATCTGTTTTACTCTGTATAAAGCGTATACAGGGTAAACTGATAAATTATCCATCCTCTATAACAGTGATAGAGACAAGTGCACAGCTGTTTGCTTCCCCAGGTATTAGTCACTAACTTTGGGTTCAGTAATAAGCAAAAGTGATTTTATTAAATATAAAAAGTAGGATTTAAGTGGTTCCAAGTAATAAGACAGAACAAAGTAAGTTACCAAGCAAAATAAAACAAAAATGTGCATGTCTAAGCCTAATACAGTAGGAAACTGAATGCAGGTAAATCTCCCCCTCAGTGATGTTCCAATAAGCTTCTGTCACAGACTACAGATTTCAGAGTAACAGCCATGTTAGCCTGTCTTCGCAAAAAGAAAAGGAGTACTTGTGGCACCTTAGAGACTAACCAATTTATTTGAGCATGAGCTTTCGTGAGCTACAGCTCACTTCATCGGATGCATACCGTGGAAACTGCAGAAGACATATACACACAGAGACCATGAAACAATACCTCCTCCCACCCCACTGTCCTGCTGGTAATAGCTTATCTAAAGTGATCATCAAGTTGGGCCATTTCCAGCACAAATCCAGGTTTTCTCACCCTCCGCCCCCCCCCCCAAACTCACTCTCCTGCTGGTAATAGCCCATCCAAAGTGACCACTCTCTTCACAATGTGTGGGGTGGGGGCGGAGGGTGAGAAAACCTGGATTTGTGCTGGAAATGGCCCAACTTGATGATCACTTTAGATAAGCTATTACCAGCAGGACAGTGGGGTGGGAGGAGGTATTTTTTCATGGTCTCTGTGTGTATATAATGTCTTCTGCAGTTTCCATGGTATGCATCCGATGAAGTGAGCTGTAGCTCACGAAAGCTCAAGCTCAAATAAATTGGTTAGTCTCTAAGGTGCCACAAGTACTCCTTTTTCTTTTTGTCACAGACTAGACTCCTTCCTAATCTGGGTCCAGCAATCACTCTCACCCCCATAGTTACAGTCCTTTGTTCCAGTTTCTTTCAGGCATCTCTTCGGGGTGGAGAGGCCATCTCTTAAGCCAGCTGAAGACAAAATGGAGAGACTTCCAGGGCCTTTTATGTTTTCTCTCTTGTGGGTGGAAACCCCTTTGTTCTTCTGTGCAAAGTCACAGCAACAAGATGGAGTTTGTAGCCACCTGGGCAAGTCACATGTCTACGCATGATTCAGTTCTTTGCAGGCCGACGCCACTGTTTACACGTTAGTTTGAACGTTCCCTGGAAAGCTCAGATGTGGATTGGCGTCTTCCATAGTCCATTGTTAAGTGTTTCTTGACTGGGCACTTACCGAGAATAGTCCTTTCTCAAGAAGTTGACCAAATGCTTCACTGAGGCTACTTAGAATCAAACACATTGAGATACAAGTACATAGCCAATATTCATAACCTCAAATACAAAAATGCTACACATGTACAGACAGCATAATCATAACCAGCAAACTACAACCTTTCCATAGACACCTCACTTGACCTCCTTTGTACAAGACCTGGAACAGCCATAGGACCCTGATTGCATCAGGGATCTATACTGTCACAGTTCATGTCAATAACGTCACAGTTGATTTCACTAAATCAACAAAAAATACTTCCATCAATGATGATAAAAATGTGCTGATAGGCAAAGTAAGAAAAATGCTGCTTCAGAACTTAATAGAGTTTGATGTAAGCCTAAAATGTCGACATATGATGTTGACAGTTTGTTTTAATGGTTATAAAGCTTTCACTGTTTTGAATCTCAAATTCTGTCATTAAATAATTGTTTGATACACCCCATAATTTTGCGCAACTATGAAAATTTAACTAGACAAAAATAGAAAAAAATGCTTAAAAATAAACTTTGGTGTTATCCATTGAAATTATACAAAAAGTTGAATTCTGCCAAGTCTTAGCATAAAGCTGAATAGTTTACTAATTATATAATAATAAATTGTAAAGGTTGATATTTACATGCCAAGGTTCCCTCCATAGGATGTGCCTCCTCAGTCCCGGGCTGGGTTTCTGTCTAGGAATTGAGCTAGCTTCCTCTCTGGCTGCCCATAGGATCCTAAATCCTGAAGAGATGCTGGCTTTCTGAAGAGAGACTCTTCACTGCCCTCCTTGTGTTCCTCCTCTGGTGATTCTAACTGCTTGTCCTCAGGGTTGCGGCAGAGTCCACAAAGTCTTTTGGTTCAGTTGTGGTGTAATTTCTCAAGATCCTATCTGGCTCCTCAAAAAATGGATAGGTTCCAGGCATCCCTGGTTTTGATGTAAGTTCTCTTGAGCTGTTTGCCCTTTATCGGGCTCTAGTCAACATCCCAGTTGTGACCACTCACAAATGTGTGACAAGCAATGTTCAGATATTTTTATTCTATTGGGTTGGCTCCAAAAGCTTGCTGTACTGACACTTCTTTCCAGATGGTGAGGAGATCTAGGGTCTCAGCACAGGTCCAAGCGGCTGCTTGAGACATGTTGTGAAGGCTGCTGGAGTAATATTGCTGTATTACGAATATATTGGAATCCAGGAGCACATAGGCCAATCCTGGCACCATGCCACCTTTTAAACAGGGGAGGGATCATCTGGTCAGCTTGACCCCAGAGCAGTAGAGGGCACACAGTTGAACAGACAGGTTGGTCATGGACACCTGCAAATCAGTGTGGAATAGCAGTTGAAGTTGAAGCAATATCGTGTGTACTCAAAGAGTAGACCACACTAACTCAGTCTTCATTGAACTTAGTACACTTTGAAAAAGGACTCCAGAGTTCATATTATGTGCAGAGTAGTGTGCTGTAAATAACTGCTTTTGTGTACTTCAGCTTCTTCAGACCAGACTAACTCGTTCGGCTAGACTAAACACCCTGTGTAGATAAACCCTTAAATCTAGTGTTTGTTCTGAGCAATCACTTGATTTTAGTCCTTAAAATAGAGCTTAATTAAGTCGGACTTTGTGATTAGGACTTGTGCTAGTCAGCTGCACAAGTCCGCAAGAGGGTTGATGTCAGAATTCTAGAAACTAAATATAATAAAGGTTTGAGCCTGCTTGTCTATGTATGGTTTTCTATTAGAAGCAGTATTACGTATTGAATAATGTAAAATTATTCATATTTCAGGAACACTGAAAAGGTTCCACATGAGGCAGATATGGTTTCAATTTAGTGGTCTCCAATATTTTAAATCTTATCATCAATGCATACAAAATACCATGCTTTTTAAAAAGCACATAAATAATGTTAAAAACACCAATAGTATATTTTGTGTCAAATAATATTCTTTGCTGGTTCTGTGACATAGTTGATACATATAATTGTATTTTGTGTGGTAGTCTATTTATTGTGCATTATTCTTTTTCAACCTAGTAGATGGAGTATGCTTGTGTGTGGAGTGTAGTTAGGAGATTAGAGCAGTGGTTCTCAAACTTTTGTACTGGTGACCGCTTTCACATAGCAAGCCCCTGAGTACGACCCCCTATATAAATTAAAAACATATATTTTAAATATATTTAACACTATTATAAATGCTGGAGAGAATGCGGGGTTTGGGGTGGAGGCTGACATTTCGCGACCCCCTACATAATATCCTTGTGATCCCCTGAGGAGTCCCGACCCCCAGTTTGAGAACCGCTGAATTAGAGAGTGCTAGTAATTGCAGCTACCTAGTCTAAATACTGGGTTTTCTTATGGATAGAGTTGGTTTTCACAGTTGATAGTTATTTGATGTTTTGTTTAAGATCTACATTTAAAATCTAAATATTGGTTTGAAATAAATAATATAACATTGATATATCCACATATGAATAAGACTTACCCTAGAACTATGTAAAAGTGAGCTTTGCTCCAAAGAAATGTATAAACCAAAAAAAGTTGTAATGCTTTGATATTCATTAAGAGGTATTTTGTAAAGTGATACACCAATGAATATGTGAATGTTTATGTGCTAATGAGTAGTGTTATACACAAGAGTTGGTATTTGGCCAGATTATGGACCCCAGTTAGCTTAACACTGGCCATTGTTACTGGTTGCCATCAGTGCGGGTGCTTCATTTTTAGTTTTTGTTTCTTTGTTTTGTTTATAAAATGCCATAAATGAGTGAGAAATATAACTTTAGACTTTTTGAATTTGACATTAGTTATGCATAACTGAAATTGCACATGCAGCAGAGAACTAATTAAAATTGTCAGGTGATTTTAGGTTGTGTTAAAAAAATGGATTCACAAAAGCAAAAAAAAAAAAGATTCATTTTTAAACAAAGAGTTAGACATGCTTAAAATACTGTATACCCAGGCATCTTTAATTTTGGAAGCACTAGCCCACAAGTTAAAGTCCAAAGAGCAACTGATTATAATATGAGGCAAAATTTTAGTAAAAATGACCACGTTTATAATGAATAGTGTTTATTCAAATACGAATACTGTCTGAATTCCATAGCATCTTTTGCAATTTTTTTTCTTCAGTCTGGGAAGTCCTAAGCTAACTGTGCCTGGTGGCACAGAGTATTTGCTTTTCTTTTTAAAAAAGTTGATTTCTTTCCTGCCGAGAGAGAAACTGGCTGCAGTGGGAATGTAAAATTCTTGTCGTCACTCAGAAACTGGCTTCCTTATAAGGAGGAAAAGACAGTGTGGATGCTGGCTAATGAATCCACTCAGATTCTGAATCTTATTTGTTGGACTGAGCTTGGAGCAAAAAGCCTCATCATTTATCATATATTTTTGGATAACTCTGCTGGCCACTAGAATGTGGGAGAAATAGCAATAATTGCATCTTCTCTTTCGCCTGCAGTCAACCACAGTGTTTGAACAGAGGGCCCGGGAATGGTGGAGATGAGGATAGTAAGCATTTGTGCACATTTGTCAATCTTTTATTTAAAATGGGGATTTTTTTTTTCTGTATCAATGGAACCTATTCCCCATAGGATTCAAGAGTTACTCTTCTGGAGAAGTGGCCAAGAAAATGTCTATATTCGTGAAATAGATTATTTAGCTAGCTACTGTGCAATTAGTCCATTCTTTTATTAATCAATTTTAACTTGATATTAGTCCTTCCTTCAACAGGACATTCAAATGTTGAGGTCTGGTCTGGACTGGCCTGTATTCACTGTTGAAGTGGCAAGTTAACTTTTTTCCAGTTGGTATCTCTTTCGTTACTGAGCTATATTGCCTATTTGAAAGTTTGATTTCTAGCTATATTCCATTGGGTAAGAGTACTTCATACATTTTAAAAATTTCTGGTTTTCTTCCCTATTTTCAAATCCTTCACATGTTTCATTTACCCCATTGGTGAAGAATATGGATTTCATTCACAAGCAGAATTACTTTCTACCACTTTATCCATATAAATTACTCTCAGTAAGATGTGGTCTTTTATAGTCTGTAGCACAAGTCCTAGCAGATCCGATCCATGTATATCTATTTGAAAGCATGAGTGCTGTGGCCTCTCACATATATTTTTAAACACCCAAAATGTGGTAGGTGCTAACATGTTATATAGGTTTAAATTTAATATTTAAGGAAAAATAAGAAAGCATACTATTTTCTATTCTCTTTAGTTGATGTATAAATTAAATTTTGATGAGAGACTAATTAGTTTTCAAAAACCCTGCAATATATAGGAGTATAAATTGTATGGCTATCTCAGAATTCATATGACTTATCAAAATATGGATGCTGAAATCAGTAAGCAAGACACAAATATTGCTTGTCTGTATTTAAAATAAATTCTACAGATAGACAAGATTAGAGCCCACAAATCTGAGGAAATTGTAGAGTGCTGGTAATTCGGTTATACTGCATCTTTCCAGCATTACTATCTATATCTTCTGCATGCAGCTGCTGACTTTGCATAGATAAACACAGCTATTAAACTGAAGTTTAAAGAGCAGAGTCAACATTTTGAAAGCTGGTCACCCAGGAATGGCATACCTTATCCTTTTATATTCCATTATTTATTCCAAAAAATTGTTGCTTCCTGGTAATTAAAACTGAAAGTACCTTTGTCAATTTGTTCTATATTGCAGTACAAATATCTGTGAAGTGAGATCAATTTAATACCTCGTGGCTTAAATTATATTTAGCTGTAGGAAAGCAAGTATCTCAGATTACCTTACAATCAAAAAGATTCTGTAATACTTGTATTCAGAAAATGAAATGGCCATGTAAATCATTTGTACAAATAACACTATTTCTTTAAACATGGTTGTCAGCCAATTCTGATTATGTAAAGATCGAATTACAGAAAATGATGATGTATTCTGATTAGGATGCCTCTGACTTGCCAACTTTTAACTCATAATTTTTATTCATAATAAAAAGTTAAATTCTCTTAAAGTTAAATAAAGAGAAGCTATCATTCCTTGCATACATCACTGTGTTTAATTAGATTTTGCAGTTCTTATGGGCTTGGCTTTAATGTGCTGTGTGTTGCTGTTAGGTACAATGAAAAGGAGTATTTGTGGCACCTTAGAGACTAACAAATTTATTTGAGCATAAGCTTTCGTGAGCTACAGCTCACTTCATCGGATGTATTCAGTGGAAAATACAGTGGGAAGATTTATATACACCTAGAATATGAAACAATGGGTGTTATACACACTGTAAGGAGAGTGATCACTTAAGATGAGCTAATAGCAGCGGGGGGGGGGGGGGGCGAAGAAAACCTTTTGTAGTGATAATCAAGGTGGACCATTACCAGCAGTTGACAAGAACGTCTGAGGAACTGGTGGGGAGGGGGGGGGGAAGGAATAAACATGGGGAAATAGTTTTACTTTGTGTAATGACCCGTCCACTCCCAGTCTCTATTCAAGCCTAAGTTAATTGTATCCAGTCTGAAAATTAATTCCAATTCAGCAGTCTCTCATTGGAGTCTGTTTTGGAAATCTTTTTGTTGTAATCTTGCTGAGGGTGCAATCCACACCGTCCTCCAGATCATTAATGAAGATATTGAACAAAACCGGCCCCAGGGCTGACCCTTGGGGCACTTCGCTAGATACCAGCTGCCAACTAGACATGGAGCCATTGATCACTACCCATTGAGCCCGACAATCTAGCCAACTTTCTACCCACCTTGTAGTGCATCCATCCAGCCCATACTTCTTTGACTTGCTGACAAGAATACTGTGGGAGACCGTGTCAAAAGCTTTGCTAAAGTCAAGGAATAACATGTCCACTGCTTTCCCTTCATCCACAGAACCAGTTATCTCAGCATAGAAGGCAATTAGATTAGTCAGGCATGACTTTCCCTTGGTGAATCCATGCTGACTGTTCCTGATCACTTTCCTCTTGTCTAAGTGCTTCAGAATTGATTCCTTGAGGACATGCTCCATGATTTTTCTGGGGACTGAGGTGAGGCTGACCGGCCTGTAGTTCCCAGGATCATCCCTTTTTTAAAGGGCACTACATTAGCCTTTTCCCAGTCTTCCGGGACTTCCCTCGATCACCATGAGTTTTCAAAGATGCAATCACATCCGCCAATTCCTTTAGCACTCTCGGATGCAATGCATCCGGCCCCATGGACTTGGGCACGTCCAGTTTTTCTAAATAGTCCCAAACCACTTCTTCCTTCACAGAGGGCTGGCCACCTCCTCCCCATGCTGTGCTGCCCAGTACAGTAGTCTGGGAGCTGACTTTGTTTGTGAGAACAGAAGCAAAAAAAGCATTGGGTACGTTAGCTTTTTCCACATCCTCTGTCACTAGGCTGCCTCCCTCATTTAGTAAGGGGCCCACACATTCCTTGGCTTTCTTCTTATTGCCAACATACCTGAAGAAACCCTTCTTGTTACTCTTAACATCCTTCGCTAGCTGCAACTCCAGGTGTGATTTAGCCTTCCTGATTCCATTCCTACATGCCCGAGCAATATTTATATACTCATCCCTGGTCATTTGTCCAATCTTCCATTTCTTGTAAGCCTCTTTTTTGTGTTTAAGATCAGCAAGCATTTCACCGTTAAGCCAAGCTGGTCACCTGCCATATTTACTATTCTTTCTACACATCAGGATGGTTTGTCCCTGTAACCTCAGTAAGGATTCTTCAAAATACAGCCAGCTCTCCTGGACTCCTTTCCCCCTAATGTTATTCTCCGAGGGGATCTTGCTCATCAGTTCCCTGAGGGAGTCAAAGTCTGCTTTTCTGAAGTCCAGGGTCCATATTCTGCTCTTTTCCTTTCTTCCCTGTGTCAGGATCCTGAACTCGACCATCTCATGGTCATCTCCCAGGTTCCCATCCACTTTTGCTTCCCCTACTAATTCTTCCCGGTTTGTGAGCAGCAGGTCAAGAAGAGTTCCACCCCTAGTTGGTTCCTCCAGCACTTGCACCAAGAAATTGTCCCCCTACAGTTTCCAAAAACTTCCTGGATTGTGCACCGCTGTATTGCTCTCCCAGCAGATATCAGGGTGATTGAAGTCGCCCATGATAACCAGGGCGTGCGATCTAGTAGCTTCTGCGACTTGCCAGAAGAAAGCCTCGTTCACTTCATCCCTCTGGTCCGGTGGTCTATAGCAGATGGTCTATAGCAGTAATGGCCCACCTTGATTATCACTACAAAAGGTTTTCTCCCCCCCCAACCCACCGCTCTCCTGCTGTTATTAGCTCATCTTAAGTGATCACTCTCCTTACAGTGTGTATGATAACACCCATTGTTTCATGTTGTCGGTGTATATAAATCTCCCCACTGTATTTTCCACTGAATGCTTCCGATGAAGTGAGCTGTAGCTCATGAAAGCTTATGCTCAAATAAATTTATTAGTCTCTAAGGTGCCGCAAATACTCCTTTTCTTTTTGCGAATACAGACTAACATGGCTGCTACTCTGAAACCTGTTAGGTACAATTTTGCTCGAGAAGCAGATTTTGTTTGTTTGTTTGTTTAAATAATCTTCCAGCATCATAGGCCAGTGTTTTATTTTTTTTTTTTTCTGAATAAACTGCAATTTATGATTTAAGGTTTTGGAGCCAACCCAATAGAATAAAAATATCTGAACATTGCTAGTCATACATTTATGAGTGGTCACAACCAGGATGCTGACTAGAGCTGGATAAAGGGCAAACAGCTCAACAGAACTTGCATCAAAACCAGGTATGCCTGGAACCTATCCATTTTTTGAGGAGCCAGATCGGATCTTGAGAAATTACACCACAACTGAATCAAAAGACTTTGGACTCTGCCCCTACCCTGAGGACAAGCAGCTAGAATCATCAGAGGAGGAACACAAGGAGGGCAGTGAAGAGCTCTCTCTACAGAAAGCCAGCATCTCTTCAGGATTTAGGATCCTATGGGCAGCTAGGGCGGAAGCCAAACTGCAATTTGATTGTCAAGTTTGATATGCAAAGCAGCTCAGGCAGGATTAGTACTTGGCCAGGGGCCTTTCATCATATCTTAGATTCTGAAGGAAGTACTGGAGAGCCAGTAACTGGAACCCTTTGCTCTGAGTCAGTATTGAACCAATGGCCTACGTTAATGAGAGGGGACACTATGCAAGAGATGCTGTCTTTCAGATGAGACTTAAACCTAAGATCCTGGCCCCTAGTGAATCTTCATCCTATTTGACTATTTGTAAGTTAGGACTATTGTGATAATTGGGCCTACACATTTACCCTAATTGTAAAAAGTATGTGAAAGTTCATCATATGTCACGATAACCTATGATAACAAATGTTGATGAGGAAAAGGTACAAAAGAGAGACTGAATGACTGCAAACAACAAAAAGGCCTACTGGTATAACTCAAGGATTGTGTTATCATGCTTGATAAACAAAAAATGGTGTGAAATCAGTGAACCAAAATTGGTGTGTTGGAAACTAAGAACTCTGGATATCTCCATTGAGCCTTCCTCTCTTCTTGTAGGACTAGCCTCTCTTCTCTTCTTCCTTGCCCTCCCATCTTCAGTTACTGCCTGCTGTGTGCCTTCTTTATTTTCTAACTCAGCAATTCTGTTCCCAAGCTTTACTTCTCCTTTACAAGCCAATCTTTTCCTCTGCCTGGTTCTCGTAGTCACTTGCTTCCATGGGCCACATTTCTTATCCAGCAGTCTCCCGAACTCTCAGAGTTCTTCAGTCCAGCTTGCATCTGCAAGTCTTTACTTTTTCCTTCAGCCTCCTCTTGCCTTCTTTCCATCATCTGCTCGAATCCCCTTCAAAACTCAACCAGACCTTCCACCTGCATCTCCAAACCTCAGATCTTCTCTTCCATCCGCTCTGTCATGCAGCACTTCATACAAATGAAGCTCTTTTCAGGTACCTGCTCCATGATCATATACATCCCACAGCTTCCATGTCATCTTCACTGTCTTTTCCATTGCTTGGGTCACTACCACTGCTACTTCTGTATCTGTCATAGCCTTTCCACCTAAAGTCCTGTCAAGGAAAAAGAAAACATAGATTACATTTCCCTGAAAGTAAAAAAGCAGATTGTAGCAACGCGCCTACATTTAATTTCTAGATTTCTGCAAAGGGTTGGGGTCGAATTTACGGTGCCTGGATGAATGTCAGGTTTAATAGTAAAAATATTTTCCTTTTAGCCATTCAGGTCCTGTCTGCTGGTTAGCAACCCTCTTGGTTACTTTGTCTTCATACGCACAGTGTAATCCGTTTGGCATATGAGCTTTAGGCTTGAGCCTAACTTCAGCAAAGAGTTAAACTCTACACAGTGTTATTGCTTGCTTAATGGGGCTGTGGGGACCATGCCCTAGCCAGGTGCATGACTAAGTAGTGTGATTGAGATTCCTTGCGGCTAGATAAGAACCATGGTTTGATACCCAGTTTTTGTGCAAACTAGTTGGTAGAATCTTTCAACCTTAAGAGATTTTTTTATATTATCAAAATATTGTTCAAAGTATTGATCAAATATATATTTTTTAAATCTTGTATTATATTCCTTTTCATCATCTCCTTGTCTGTAAATTATCCTAAGCCATGATTTCGAAAAGCATCCCTATTTAGGAGAGCACTTAAATGCGTGAAAGGAATATAAGCACATGCTTTAAATTATGTGCTATCCTGTATAGGGATAGATTTAAGTACATACATAAGTACTTTTCTGAATCAGGGCCTTAGTCCCTCATCCTACAAACACTTACGCACATGCTTAACTTTGAAGTCAATGAGGCTACTTGTGATACTAATGTTAAGCATGTATGTAAGTGTTTGCAGGATTGGGGACTTTACTTGTAAGATTTTGGTGCAGGGACTGTTGCTTTTTTGTGTCTAGCAAAAATGGCACCTAACAAAAATTGAGAGCACTGGCCCTATTTGAGGAAAGCATTTCAGCACAGATTTAAGTCCATTACTATTTAGGAAAGCACGTAATCATTTCCTTAATTTTATTTAGTTAAATTGATACAACTCTCTAGTCTTAACACACTTATGTCCAACAGGCCTTATATTGACTTAGCTTAAATAAGGAATCAATGTTTCTAAACCGATTTAGTTAAAGAAGGCCTTAGTTTCCAATTGAGATCTGAAGATTTCCATTCAGTTTTTGCTTTAACATTGTATTACTAGAGATGCTGTAGACAAAGCCACTATAGTCAATGGTATTGAACCCAAAAGCTTTATTTTGACTGCAGTGTTCCCAGCAGAGGAATGGTGGATGGAATTACTTTAGAAGTCCTAGGTAGCTGCTGTTCTTAAAAGATAGTAGAATATCTTTCCTGTGGCATTCTATTTAAGATGATTATGAATGATTACACTTGCTGTTAGAACAAATATCTATAAATAGTGAATGCACTGTGCATAAACATACATTTTTATATCAATTGTTCACCTTCCTACTATGTAATATAAATCTATATCCGATTGTATTGGTATATTTTTTATTTCTAATTAAGAAGACCTCTTTCAGCAATGTTTTCAATCTGTGGATAGGTTTTAAGAAAATGCTGAAAAGTGTGTTAAACAAATATGCTCCTTATTTCTTCTGCATTTTGATGTAAGCACTATTATTTCTTGTGACTTTAGCATAATTTTATTATCATAAATTGCTGTATAAGTATTTTATGAAAAATATTTTAAGTCAGAAAGATGACAATAATTACATCTGCATGCTCATTCATTACATGCACATACTTATTTCCAGTGAAATGGAAAATTTAAATTTAGGATTATTGTTATCCATATTACCTTTATCAGTGAAACAGCATCTGCTCACAGTTTCTTATAAAGTAGGAAGAATGAGTCTTTTCAGTTTATGCATTTGCTGTTGCGATCTATATAAATTGCAAGTAATGCTTAAAGTTTAGCATATTTTTCAATGTTTTTTTAGAATAGAAGGCAACCGGCAAGAAATTCAGGACATTTATTAAAAACCGTAGTTGAAGTATCACAAGTGGCAGTTTATTGCTTTTCATTGCTTACGTCAAAGATTTCCTGTAAGCAGATGAGAATATGTGGCTGCTATATGAAGAGCAAAATCCCTGTCCAGTGTTCCAGAGTGAATGCCTCCATTAGACTGATTTTTTTTTTTGTATCTCACTGGATATAATGGATTTATCTAATTGAAAATCTGCAATATATGTATCTGACAATGACCTTTTTTTACTGCAGTAAGTTAGCATTGTCTTACTTCAATGATTTGAACTTGCTGCCAAATTTGCCTAGAGCAAGGACTGGCACACAGTATTAATCCTTTACTTTGCTTGTGTAGCAGATGGTGGCCGAAAGGTGTTCAGGCCCCTAATCGTGCGGAAGATGAAAGGGCAAAGAATTCTGAAACTTGTACTCCTTCAAAGTTTTGACTCTTAAGTATAGAATGTCTTGTTCCACTTTCAAAAATATACTGTTTGTATTTGTACTTTCTTGCTATTTAAAGTTAAAGAGAACTGACTGTTCTTTCTTCAGCATGCACCTCTCCTAGGGCGGCGTGTGATTGCCTAAGAGTTGAGAAGAGCATTATAAAGTTGCATGCCACCATTGGAAGTTTAAGGTTTAAAAATAAACTCATTCCAGATGCAATATTCTGTATTTGTTTCATAATGAATGGTACTTGCCCTTCCTCCCCAGTTTTCCCACCTTGGTCATTTTCTTCATTTATAATACTTGTGTACCTTGTAACAATATCTAGTTAATTGAATATACTTTTAAGCATAGCAATAAAATAAAACCATTTAAAGTGGATGAAAAAGTTCATCTCCTCAACACTACTGCAGCTTTAAGAAAAGACAGCTATTATCTCTGATCTTTTAAAAACTTCACTAATAATTTTAATATGCATCAGGAGTTAAAAATTAATGTATATAACAATTAAAATTGGAAGGTAAAAATTGAAAAATAGAAATTTTTTTAATTTAAGTATATCTGGAAGGTGTGTTTTATCATGATTTTATATTGTGATCTTTTTTCTGGATCCTTATTTTTTTTTAAATGTGCATTTATACAATATTTATACTCCAAGGCAAAATTAATGGAATTCTGAAGACGTTTAATTTAACGTTTTTAATCACTTTTTAAATTAGCTATGTATGAAAATAAACAATCATGTTAACACTACAATCTCCTGTTCTTTTAAATTATTTATTAAGGTCAGTTTATTTTGTGTTCCCAAGTTTTCAGTCTGATACAGATTTTTGTATTGTATGCAAGTTATTGGGAGCAAAACTGGAGGCATGGGAGGTTGACAGAGAAAGAGGTGAAGATAGTAAATGTGTGTCTTGCTACAGTGATCAGTTGTGAAATAGTCAATCGTGTTGACAATTAAATTGTCATATTTAAGTGTCAGCATTTCATTGCAAGGGACAGTTCAGATCTCTGAGCCATTGTGTAAGGCTATCTGCAGACTCTAATATGATACTGCTTTAGTTTACATGTTCAGTTCATGATTTCAAGGACTTTTCCCACAACCCTTAGGGCTAGAAACATATTTTTACATAGATAAGTAATTTAAAAAAATCTCAAATGTAATTCTGGAGTACAATTCTGTGGCAAAGGGTGGATTATGCAGCAAATTCCACATCCATTGATTTGTGGAGTTGTCATAAATATAAAGGGAAGGGTAAACCCCTTTGAAACCCCTCCTAGCCATGGGAAAGCTCCTCTCACCTGTAAAGGGTTAAGAAGCTAAAGGTAACCTCGCTGGCACCTGACCAAAATGACCAATGAGGAGACAAGATACTTTCAAATGCTGGGAGGAGGGGGAGAAACAAAGGGTCTGTGTGTCTGTCTATATGCTGGTTTCTGCCGGGGATAGACCAGGAATGGAGTCTTAGAACTTTTAGTAAGTAATCTAGCTAGGCATGTGTTAGATATTGATTTCTTTAAATGGCTGAGAAAAGAATTGTGCTGAATAGAATAACTATTTCTGTCTGTGTATCTTTTTTGTAACTTAAGGTTTTGCCTAGAGGGGTTCTCTATGTTTTTGAATCTAATTACCCTGTAAGGTATCTACCATCTTGATTTTACAGAGGTGATTTCTATTGACTTCTATTTCTATTAAAAGTCTTCTTGTAAGAAAACTGAATGCTTTTTCATTGTTCTCAGATCCAAGGGTTTGGGTCTGTGGTCACCTATGCAAATTGGTGAGGCTTTTTACCAAACCTTGTCCAGGAAGTGGGGTGCAAGGTTTTGGGAAGTATTTTTGGGGGAAAGACGTTTCCAAACAGCCCTTCCCCAGTAACCAGTATTTGTTTGGTAGTGGTAGCGGCCAATCCAAGGACAAAGGGTGGAATATTTTGTACCTTGGGGAAGTTTTGACCTAAGCTGGTAAAGATAAGCTTAGGAGGTTTTTCATGCAGGTCCCCACATCTGTACCCTAGCGTTCAGAGTGGGGGAGGAACCTTGACAGGAGTACATGATGGAGACTTGATATGTATTTTACATCAAAACTTTGATTCTCACTCTTGCATCCATGATTTTTTTTCGCTTAATCTATAGAAAAACTCTAAAGATTAGTTAGAGAAATTGATTAATATTTTAAATGATTAATACTTCAAATGATTAAAGTTTAGAGAAATTGATTAATATTACAAAGTAGTGAGTGTATTCAATTCCTATTAAAATCAAAGGGTTTATGTAAGTGGTTTTTGTGACTATAAATCCTCTGTTATTGATGCAATAGTAAATAGTGCTAAAAATGTGCCTGCTACTGTTTGTGTTTCTGCACATACTGTTACTCCATCTGTCTGTCTGTTTTACGCTGCTGCATATCATTGTGGTATCTGAAAGTCTTACATGTAAAAATCATATATATAGTGAGGTAGTGGACTTCATGGAATCTGGCACTTCTTTCTTTTCAGGGTCAAAACTCTGCTTCTGGTAATGTTTGAGTTTTGTTTTTGTTTAGATTTTTTATTAATTTCCTTTGTTGTCTTTTGTTTGGTAGGGCATGACTCTTCCCAGGGATCTCCAGGGTTGTAAGGCACATTGCTACCACCTGCTCTTTAGCATGAGGGAGCTTTGTTTGTGCCTGCCATGGGTCAGTTGCCCAACTCTACTGGCCATGGGCAACACAAGCATTCCCCTCTAGGCCACACTTGCCCCACTGTTACTTTACAGTTAATGATTGGCACACCCCAACCCTTAAGCACTCCAAGCATCTCCTTGGCGAGTTCAGCACCTGGTCCGCTGGACACTCATAGTAATCCCAGATTCTCTGCTTCTAAAGGATCAGTACACCCCAGTTTATCAGTTCCACCTCATATTAACACTCCACTTAACGTGCAGATCTTAGATATGTTTATTGTGAAATCAGGTATAAGTTTATTTAGCAAAACAGAGAGATTCAAGTAGTATCATGTAGAAGAATTGGAAACAAATGGTTACATATAAAATAAAATCCTAACACACATTTTAGAGTCTAGACTTGATAACAAGGTCTCTTATGTCCAATCAAGTATTGTTTTCCCAGAATCCTTTCAAGTGCTCTACAGCCATACTGGCTATGATCCTCCTTTCATGAGACGAGCTCTCTTTCAGCTTGCCTCCTTGGTGAAGGATTCCATATGTTTCCTTGAACCCCAATATATACTATAACAATTCTTTGTCTTTATTCATAAACAGGAACTCCCACCTCCCACCGCCCTGCCTGCTATTTGTTTCATGTTGTAAATTTCTTCTCTTGTAGATTAGACAATCTTTCATTCCTGCCTTGGCTCTGCATGCAAATATGCATACATTGTGAGGCATCCAATGCATAAATGACCAGAAAGGGAGATACGTGTCTGTTACCTCCTGCCTGAAGGGAATAATTCCAAAGTATGTTACCTCCTGGGGACCAGTCTTAAGGACATAATTTTTAGTATATATGCTATTATCCATACACACATTTCACAATGATTATTCTGACCAGTGGGCTACTCTTCAGAGAAGCGTAGGCTGCCACCGTATGGTGAGCTATTATGCATAATTGATCCAGGGATCCTGATACAACTTTATGCCCCCCCGCCCCCTGCCCTCTTCCTGTTGGCACTAACGGATCCCTGGATCACATATGGGTTTATGGGTAGGAGGAGGTGTGTCTGTTGTGAATCTCATTCTTATGTTAGAAAGGCTTTTTCGTAGAGGAAGATTTTGCAGCATTTCCTAAAAGTGGTCTGATTTGCCTGCTTTCCGGAAGTTTGTTCCATGTCCAATTCCTTTGACCAAGAATACTGTTGCCCCTAGGCCTGAGCAGTTAACTAATATTCAAGGCCTTGGTTGGTTGGTTGTATTGGGAGAAATTGATTAGGCATCTCAGGTATTCCTTTGGTGCCATCCTGTTATAAATAATGAATGCTTTTAGAATCATAGAATATCAGGGTTGGAAGGGACCTCAGGAGGTCATCTAGTCCAATCCCCTGCTCAAAGCAGGACCAATCCCCAACTAAATCATCCCAGCCAAAGCTTTGTCAAGCCTGACCTTAAAAACTTCTAAGGAAGGAGATTCTACCACCTCCCTAGGTAATGCATTCCAGTGTTTCACCACCCTCCTAGTGAAAAAGTTTTTCCTAATATCCAACCTAAACCTCCCCCACTGCAACTTGAGACCATTACTCCTTGTCCTGTCATCTGCTACCACTGAGAATAGTCTAGACCCATCCTCTTTGGAACTACCTCTCAGGTAGTTGAAAGCAGCTATCAAATCCCCCCTCATTCTTCTCTTCTGCAGACTAAACAATCCCAGTTCCCTCAGCCTCTCCTCATAAGTCATGTGTTCCAGACCCCTAATCATTTTTGTTGCCCTTCGCTGGACTCTCTCCAATTTATCCACATCCTTCTTTTAGTGTGGGGCCCAAAACTGGACACAGTACTCCAGATGAGGCCTCACCAATGTCGAATGGAGGGGAACAATCACATCTCTCGATCTGCTGGCTATGCCCCTACTTATACATCCCAAAATGCCATTGGCCTTCTTGGCAACAAGGGCACACTGTTGACTCATATCCAACTTCTTGTCCCCTGTCACCCCCCCTAGGTCCTTTTCCGCAGAACTGCTGCCTAGCCATTCGTTCCGTAGTCTGTAGCGGTGCATTGGATTCTTCCGTCCTAAGTGCAGAACCCTGCACTTATCCTTGTTGAACCTCATCAGATTTCTTTTGGACCAATCCTCCAATTTGTCTAGGTCCCTCTGTATCCTATCCCTACCTGTCACCGTATCTACCACTCCTCCTAGTTTAGTATCATCCGCAAATTTGCTGAGTGCAATCCACACCATCCTCCAGATCATTTATGAAGATATTGAACAAAACCGGCCCCAGGACCGACCCTTGGGGTACTCCACTTGATACCGGCTGCCAACTAGACATGGAGCCATTGATCACTACCCGTTGAGCCCGACAATCTAGCCAACTTTCTACCCATCTTATAGTGCATAGTGCTTTTAGAGTAGTCATGGACCAGATGTCAGATGGTAAAGCTCAAGTTTAGTTTATTAATCAAAGAGTAGCCATCTAGGCTCAAGCAGTACAAGCAGAAAAGGTGGCATTCACGAGTCCTGTGGTCCAGTCCACAGCTCATCGTATCCCAAGGTGAGCTAAGACTCTAAGGGTTTATGTAGACCCCCTTCTCCTTGATTATCCCATATTACAATTTGTGATTCTTGCTTCTGTAGCTTAGCACTAACAAATCATTATTAAATGTCAACTTGTTGTCAAAGGCTTTATATTCTATTTTGTCTATATTTCCATCAGCACAAGTTTATACATTTAATGAAACTTCAGATCAAGCAAAAATAAGCTTTTTCATACACTTGCACATTGTTATGCTTTCCTCATATGTCTCCATCCTGTGTACTCTTTCTTGTGAGTTCAGTTACAGCTTAGTACAGTAGAAAGCTTGTTCAAAAATCTAGTGTGAAAGCATGTAATGCTTCTTTGTTTTCTAAAGTAAATTTGTCTGCTAACTTGAGTACATTTCTTTTACTTTCTACTTAGGATCATTCTCAAAACCTTATGGGAGTCTTGCATGACAATTCTTTAGCATAGCCCTGGGACTGCTTAGTCTTTAGGCCTCTCTGTGCCAACGCTGTTTGTTTACAGAGAATGTACACAAAGTCCTGTTTCCCTGAACACAGTAGTAACAAACGGCAGGCTATTTCCTTGCTTACAATTTCCAAGCCCGCCTTTCCAGTGAATATTTTGCCCCATGAAGCTCTGTCTCTGCTCCCATGCAGGACCACGCTTACCACTGCTTCTCTTGCTGTCTGCTGCTTTCTCCTTAGCCCACATGTTTTGGCCAGTGCCGTGGGTAGTGGCTTTTATTATTTCAGCTCTCTCTACTCAGAGGCCTGTTAATTGCTTAGTACACTCATTGACTTTAATCATGTTTGAGATTGATGGCATTAACGCCTTCCAGCATAACAATATGGGTTTTGTGATCTGTTACTCCTTTGATCAGGGAAGTATATTAAATAGCAGCAAAGCTTGCAAGTCACGTTACAGTAGTAAGCAACTATTCTACCAACCAGCAGTTCGTATTTTCTTCAGCTGTCCCCACTGCTGTTTGAATTTTGTGTCTTGATTGCTCACATTAAAATCTTGTCATTTTGACCATGTCTACATAATGAAGTTTGGTTGATACAAGTTATGCTGGCATACAGCCACCAAAAAATGCATATCATTCAGGTGTGTACATGCTTGGCTGCTTGCATAGGTACCGTACTCACCAGGAGTGTTTACATTGATGTAAAATGCAGTGCACTATGGGTAGGTATCCCAGTGTGCCCCATGCAGCCCTTCTTTGGGACATTTGGGAGTGCCTTTGGGACATTGTTTCAGTGACTTATGGAATAGGAACAATTTGTCCAGAGATATCTGGGAGCTAGGAGTCAAATTCCCACCATGCTGCTTTCTGCATTCCATAACGCTTTCCACATCCTATAATTTTTGCACTGTTTTTTATAATTCCCGCAATCTCATGCACTACTTTTCAGTCTCTGCCATCTCTCTGTCAGAAACAGGGCTGACTTCAGTACAGTTCTGCTACGTGGGGCTAACATGGCATGCACAGTTCTCCGGTATTTCCAGAGCTTGAGGGAATACAGCTGCAGTTGAGTTTGCGATAAGGAAGATGTGGATATGTTTGACCACAATAACAGGATACTGATAGACATAGTCGGGGGGAAAAATGCCATTTTACTGGTGGTGTTCATGGAGAAGCTCCACATGGTGGAGCGCCATTTCTGGGCCAAAGAAATGAGCACTGATTGTTGGAATAGCATCTCAATGCAGGTTTGGGATGATGAGCAGTGACTTCAGAACTTTTGGATGCAAATGGCCACATTCCTGGATCTGTGTCTAGAGCTTGTCCCAGCACTCTGGTTCAGGCACACCAAAATGAGAGGCTCATTGACAGTGGAAAAGCAAGTGGCAATCTCTCTCTGGAAACTTGCAATGCCAGATTGCTACTAGTTAGTGGGCAATCCTTTTGGAGTTGGAAAATCCACAGTGAGGGCCGTTGTGATTCAAGTGTGCAGAGCCATTAAGTGTCTTCTGCTACACAGGACTGTGACTTTCAGTAATGTACAGGAAACTGGGGATTGATTTGCAGCAATGGGGTTCCTGAACTGTGGTGGGGTGAAGGATGGCACGCATATCCCTATTTTGGTGCCAACCCACCTGGCAACAGAGTACATCAACTGAAAGGGCTACTTTTCTATTGTTATGCAAGCGCTAGTGGATCATTGGAAATGCTTCACTAGTATCAATGTGGGCTGGTCAGGGAAGGTGCATGACTTTGTATTATTGAATTTCATCCCATTTCTGTTACTGTACTCTTCAAGGTCATCCAGTTTTTCCTGTACAATATTCTCATTCTGCTCTGTATTGACAATGCCTCCTAACTTTGTATTATCAGCAAATGTAATGAGCACACTCCTACTCCACTCCTACAGCTTGGTCTGTAGCTTTTCTCTACAAGATTTTTGCCTTTGCTTGGAATGCAAATTGCAAATAGTTTTTATATAGTTGATTTTTTAAATTAATTCTAAGCCTTCTCCACATTTAAGTCCTTAAGCTCTTCAGTTCAGTTGTCTTCTTTTACTACTTCCATTAAGTCTGCCTTTTTGAAATAAAAAGCCATAGTTGAAGACCTGGTTTTGATTATCCTTCCATTTACTTTAAATTAAATCAGCTTCTGATTATTTGATCCAAAGTTATTTCCTTACTACTTAGCAACACCAAGTTAAAATTGCACGACCTCTTGATTTAGTGACGATTTGATGAAGAAAACTGTTGTCATCTTTTAGAACACAGGACTTTTCAAAAAGCTGCCGGCAGGGATGCTGGTGGTGATAAAATGCCAATGGTGATTCTGGGGGATCAAGCCTGCCCTTTGCTCCCCTGACTCAGGAAACTGTGGGCTGGACACCTCAGCAGTGCTCAGGGAAGATTTAGCTTCCAGCTCAGCAGGTACAGAATGATGGTTGAACTTGCTTTTGGTAGCTTGAAGGCACATTCCACCACTTCCTTCTCTGGCTGCAGCCCTGCAAACCTGCCTTCCACTCATTAGCAACTGCCAGATAAAGACAACTTTTTACTGGCAACCAAGGGGTTGCTAATAAGCGGAATCTACTTATGTGTTCTATGGTTCTCCTTGTTGTCCCTCAGCATGCAGTGTTGCGGGTAAGGATGTACACAGTGATGCCAGGTGGTATGATGGGGGCATGTAGGGAGCAGCAATTATGGAGTTCTCCAAGGGCTACAAGGCTGCTGAATATGAAATCTTTGAGCCTCCATGTCAACCATGATGTGAAGCATTTTTTTTCTTGTCCTGATGCATATCCAATGTGCCTCTCGCTCTCTCTACCCTTTTTGCCTCTCCTGAAGCAACCATTCTCAGGCTCTCTTTATGGTTGTGTTCTGATGGGCCTTCCAAGCCCTTTGATTACTGGACGAGGCAATGGTGGGTTGGAGAATCTCGCAGAACGCATCCTTCCTGTGGTGAGGGGCACCCCTCAAGGCCACCATGCCAGAAGCTGCTGATCAAAACAGACACACACCATTAGATTTACAGTCACAATGGAAAGGGAAAATAAATCTGAAAAATTCTTTATTAGTACTAGAAAAACTCTTTATAAGAAATTCCTATTAACACCTTCCTACAGCTCCACTCTGCAGCTCAAACTATGGTGAGTACAGCTTAGAGCAGAAGAAAGGGCTTGTCATAAATATAAAGGGAAGGGTAACAACCTTCCTGAAAACAGTACTATAAAATCCCTCCTGGCCAGAGGCACAATATCCTTTTACCTGTAAAGGGTTAAGAAGCTCAGATAACCTCGCTGGCACCTGACCAATAAGGGGACAAGATACTTTCAAATCGGGGGCGGGAGGGGGTTGGGGGATGAGGCTTTTGTCTGTCTGTTCTGTGTGCTTGCCGGAGAGAGATCAAGAAAGCAAGCAATCCAACTCCATTCGAATTAGTAAGTACTAGCAAGGAAATGCGTTAGTTTACTTTTGTTTTGGCTTGTGATTTCCTCTGTGCTGAGAGGAAGGTGTATTCCTGGTTTTATTTTTGTAACTTTAAAGTTTTGCCCAGAGGGAAATCCTCTCTGTTTTAAATCTGATTGCCCTGTGAGATTAGCATCCCTTCTAGTTTTAAAGAGGTGCTTCTTTTACCTTTTTTTCTTCTAAAAAAGTTCTGTTTCTTTTAAGAGCCTGATTGATTTCTCTATTGTCCTAAGACCCAGGGGTTTGGGTCTGTGATCACTTTGTAACCAGTTGGTTAGGATATTATTCTCAAGCTTCCCCAGGAAAGAGGGTGTAAGGGCTTGGGGGAATATTTTGGGGGAATAGGAACTCCAAGTGGTCCTTTCCCTGATTCTTTGTTAAATCACTTGGTGGTGGCAGCAAACAAAAAGTTTGTGCCTTGGGGAAGTTTTACCCTAAGCTGGTAGAAAAGCATTTAGGGGGTCTTTCATGCGGGTCCCCACATCTGTACCTTAGAGTTCAGAGTGGGGAGGGAACCCTGACAGAAGTGTTCTGTGGCATGTTGCTATAAAGTCTAGGCCCCCATCCCTGGATATGGGTATAGGGAAATGGCAGAGAATACTGACACTATTTTCATGGGCAGTGGTGATTTTGGCTGGTATCTCATACCTAAAGGTGACAAAGGCATAGACAACCCAGCTGCTACTGGCTTCCCACAGCTGCCTGGTCCCATATGTTGCTAGCTTGTTTACTGCAATGGTGCTAGCCCAACTCAAATGTTTGGGAGAGGATTGCAGAGTATCCCCATCAAAGTGTAGTTGAGATATCTGAAAAGGATAAAAGGGACATTTCTATTCAGATATGCGGAGTACTCTAACACCCCCTTCTGCCCTTCCCCCCCTCCCCAACCTCGCCCAATAAGAAAAAGAAATGAAATGAGGAGGCCGAGTCTATCTCTGTTCGACCTGTACCCAGACACAGGACATTGATCTACTGTAGGTTGTTACCGGACTGCCATACTACTCTTTTTGAAGGTATTCCCCAACATTTTACTTGATTATCTTATACCAGTAAAACAATGAAAAACAGATCCCTGTCTCTTAACTTGCAGGTAGGTTGGGGGCCATTCTTAAATGGGGAAGAAAAGTGAGGGAGAGGGAAAGATGTGGCTTGAGGGAAAGAAAAAGCAACAAAAACAAAAAATTGCAAGGAGTAATTTGTGTACGCACTTACCTGAGCTTCCTTCCCCATCATCAGTGGGCATCATCTGAGCTCACCTGGCAGAACTGGCTTGAGTGCTGGAGAGTTTTAAACAGTTCCTGGCTCACAGCATGGTTTGAGTCCCCTGTTATATCCCCTCCCTTCTTCAACTCCTCCTCCTCTCTCTTCATGGCAGGGGCCCACTTTTGGGCTCCTCTGAGGTGTCCACAGTCATTTATGGGGTGCTGATGAGGTCACCACCAAGTATAGCATGCAGTTTGTTGTAAAAGGAGCAGGTTTGCATGGCAGCATCAGATTTCTTGTTGCCCTCCCTAGTCTTGTGGTATGCCTGGCATAGCTTCTTCACTTTCATGCTTCTTATCTCTCTCGTACCCCTTTGCCAGCATTACCCATGTGATCTGCTTGTAGATGTCGATGTTCCTGTGGATGGTCCATAGCTCTGCTTGCACAGCATCTTCTCCCCACAGGCCAAGGAGATCCAATACTACTTTCCTGCTCCAGGCAGGAGCATGTTTAGGAGCTCTCCATGTGCTTTGGGTTGGGCAGTCAACTGCACACAAAGGTGAGCACTTAAGTGTGCTCTCCAAAATGAGCAATCAGGAAAGGGCATTTCAGAAACTTGCAAGGATTTTAAAGGTGGCATGGATTGCTTCAGGACTCTGTGACCCCTGGGCAGTGGAGTGCAAAATTCTGATCAGAGCAATCACTGTCGTAGGGATGTGGACATTGGAGGATGGTTAGGTTTGACACAACTAGTGCAATGGCTACACGTCAACAGTGGTCAGCGTCACTCATGAAGGTGGTGGTACTATGTTGCTGTAATGAGCCGCTTACGTTAATGGGCGACAAATTTTAATATAAACACATGCCAAACTTGGTCCAGGCAAATATACCTAATTTCATAGCGTAGACTAAGTCTTAGTCACTGTCCCAGCCACTCAAAAACCAGGTACTGGGGCCAAAGCACCAGGGCTTATTAGGGGATTGGGCAGTTGTATCGCCTCCTCTGCCTACTGCTGCTGCCTTGTTTTATAAACAAAGCCTATTTGAATTTAACCCCTTTTATCATCAGGTATTAAAGTGTCAGTTGTTAATGGCTCATCCAATTTTGAAAGCTGCAAAGGCACACATAGAGCATTACATAGGTAGTTATATACCTCTCAAAAATGAGTGGGAAGTAGGTAGTGCTGTGAATCAAGGCATGCAAATAGTCTCACAAAAATGTGGTATTTCTGCACAACCTTGTGAGGTATAAAGTGATAAAAATAACCTGGGAAAAAATTGCTTTGAAATCTATAAGGATTTACTTTCTCCTCTGCTGGCTTTGTTCTCTAGCGCAGCTTGCTGGGGTGTCATGTCATCGTGGGTGAACATCCCTAATATCTGAAAGAATTAAAATGTTCTAAGTTTTTAAAAGAAGATATGTTGAACCCCCCGTTTATTCTGGCATATGTGAACAATTAGTACATATAGGTTAAAGGTGATTATAATTTGGCACACATCATTAAGTAAGTATAGTACAAACCTGTTTAAACTGAACACCAGTTAACATGAATGAGACGTTATTCCTTGGGTTTGTGCTGTATGCATGTGGACATCCTGTGATCTTCATTATGCTCCACACTAGGGACCAACATTGGAAAGCAAATTCTCTTGTGTAGAGAGGGCTCTGCTATGCTGGTTGGCAAAAATTCAAAGATTTCAGATGCTCTTCCAAAGCCTTTAGCTAACTTGGTTATCTCTTATTTTTAGTCTTTGCTGCCTTAAACCTATAGATTCTATGTTTCCTTACAACTGTACTGTATTCTCTTACTGCTGTTGTATTAATGTCTTTCTGGTTATTCCTGAGAAGAGCTAAATAAAAAAATAAATGGGACGATAAGCATCTAGTCCCACTGTATTATCAGTTACTATGCCTCTATGAACGTGGATTAGAGGAAAGGACCTTTGAGACTCGGTGGCAAGATTCCACAAGAATACATTGATCCATAAGAATACTGTAGCTTGCCCATTTTTGGCCTTACAGAAAAGTTTTAAGTGAACATAAGACCAAAAAAACCAGATAAGTGTCCTGTTAGAAGATTCGGTATGTCAGCACTGCAGGAGCCATAAATATAATGGAACATACCATAATTTATAACCTGTTCTTCAAAAAGATGAGTGTTTCATTAGCTTGAGACCTTCTATTCTCAAGAAGGTGTCTCCCTTTGTTACCCTTTTGATGTAGATCTACAATGGCAAACTGTGCTTAATATACATAAGTCACGATATGTCAGGTCCATGAGCTATAGGGGAACCCATGTGGCTAATTGTCTCAGCCTCCAAACAATAAACTTGGCAATGTAGGAACATGATTTTTTTCCTTAAAAACAAAAAAGTGGTTGGAAATGTTGTGCTTTAGTGTGAGCAATACTAAAATCACTCACCCAAAACCATTTGTTTTGATTTGTATTTATTTGTTTAACTGAACAAAATTAAGGCCAGTCAAGCTGTACGCATCAAAATATGTTCAGAGTAGCTCCTAAACATCATTCTGTTTCCCTACGTGCACGTTAATATTGGGGGTAAATTGATGTTTTGAGTTCGTTAGCTTACAAAGTACATACTTAACATTTATTGCAAAGGGCCTATGACCCTGGTACTTCATAGTACTCCTAGTTTTTCAGTCATTAGAGAATTCTAGAACAGTGTTTCTTAACCTTTTTGATACCAGGGACCAGCATGCTTCCTTCCTAAACTGTGTCAGGGAGATCTCAGGGACCAGCACCAGTCCACCGTCATTGAGAAACACTGTTGTAACAGGCAGTTTGCCATGCACTCTTTCAATTTTTGTCCTACTATACTAATATTTCTCAACATCCTTGCTATAATGATTTTTATTAATTTTTGTTTGTTATCAAATCATTATTGGAAACCCATTGTTCTAAGTGTTTTACATGTGATCCCTCTCCTAAAGAGTTTAAGAAATAAGTGTGTATAATGATTAGGCAGTCCTAGTCACTTTATACTGAATTATTAAAAAAATTGAAGTACTTTGAAAATCACTGGCATTACTCCAGATCTGTATTACTATGAATGAGACAGCAGCATTTGGATTATATTTAAAGATCCAATTTGGTCGTGGAGGTCACGGATTCTGTGACTTAGATGTACATCCATGATATCTTCAGCCCACTGCAGCGGCAGGACTGTGATAGCTGTCAACCCCCGCCCAGGGCTATAGCAACCCCCAGGGCCATGTCAGTGGCTTCCAGGGCCAGGTCAGCCTTTGGAGACCACCAGAATAGCCCCTGGGGCTGGAGCAATGGCTGGAGCAGCTGCCCAGGGCTGGTTGAACCCCTGAGGCTGCCGGAGCAGCGGACTGGGTCATCCACCCAGGGCTGGCAGCCAGCCACCGCTGCAGAAGCAGCGGCTGGGACTGGAGCCATGGCCAGAGCTGCAATGCCGCAGTGTAGGAGTAGGATTTTATATTTGTACTATAAGAGTTAATGTCTGCCTTGATTTCATCCTGCTAGCCCTCCCTATTTGAATAGCAGAAAGGAATGACCCTCTGGACGATGAGATTCTGTTTTCCCATATGCATTACAATTAGGACCTGTTATAAGGTTTAGTTAATAAGAGACAGGATTTTTTATTGTGTCTATGTTAATTAGATTAAAGGAATGTTGAAGGCCTGAGCACAATGTAAACTATTTTTGACCACAAGATTTAGTGAAGTTTAATTTCTCACTTCTCTGAGAGACTGTGAATGAGGAATGCATGCATCAGGAAAAGACAAGGTGTGAAAGCCATTGTTATAGCCAGATGGTCAAGGAAGGAGGAGTGAAGAGACTTAACAACACCAGAAAATCATCTATGCGCTTCCATAATGAAGGAAGGGCAGATTGATGGCCCTGAGGGGAAGGCTGTCACCCCTAAAGACAATTGATTAAATCAAAACCAGGACAGAATGACCCTCTCAAGGGTGTTTTGAAATGTTACTCCAAGCACGGAGTAACCGGTCAGAAACTGACACAGCAAAATCCATAGACTTCAGCCGAGAAAAAAGACTATTAGAACAGGGTGCTTGGCCATAAGACTTTGGGTTCGTCTTGCCACACTCCAGGAGCATCGGATCGCGAACGACAGAGCCCTGCTCCCCTCTGTGACCAATCTGGCTGGCCACTAGATTGATCCAGACTCTGGACTGGTAACTATAAACATCAGCTGGCAGGACTGTGTTCATGGTGTGTGTGTGTGTGTGTGTGTGTGAGAGAGAGAGAGAGATTGAAAAGCACATGCTAACTGTTGTATTTACAATAAACACGGCATTTTGCCTTATCCCTCTTATAAGATCCTATTGGTATTATTTTATTAGTGTAACAGCAGGAAGAGTATCAGGGCTGGAGCAGTGACCGGCAGTCATCCCCCAGTGGGGCTCCAAGTGTTAGTCATCTCCCCACCATCCAGGGTCTTTTTAGTAAAAGTCAAGGACAGGTTGCGGGATTCCATGTATTTTTGTTTATTGCCAGTGACCTGTCCATGACTTTTACTAAAAGTACCCATGACAAAATATTAACTTTAATTATAGTTGTGTAAACCACCTAGGGACAGTAAACTAAATGCAAGATAAGTTTGGCTGTACCTCTCTCCATTTTGTTCATTTTCTCTTTAACTGTAACAGTTTCTGTGAATTGTTTTTATATAATGTTTTATTTTTAGACTGTTTATTTGATAATTATAGCTGCAGACAAGGTTCTATATAAGTGATACATGTTTTTGTTTTGTCTTCCAGAACAAGTACACAGACATTTAGATCAACATGAGGTGAAATACTTACAATTTGCTTTCCGTTGGATGAATAACTTGCTGATGAGAGAAGTTCCGCTGAGGTGCACCATAAGGCTATGGGACACATACCAGGTGAGCACTTGCTTTATGGTTGCATACTTCCAATTGGTGTTGTAGGATGACATCATTCTGAGGTGCTCTCCTTTTATGTAAATGTACCTTTCCCTGTTTTTCAGTATGGGACAATGAATGTAAATTTACCTCATTGCTGTACACAGTACATAAAATGAATATATAGCTTTTCCATCCACTGGTATTGAAAATTAGATTATCTGGTTTGATTGAATACGTCACCTCAGACTTGCTGCTTTATTCTAACATAATTGTAACATAATCTACAAATTGTTGGTCTTTTACTGGCAGAAGTTAAGGTAAAGTGAGAAACATTTTATTTTAGCTGGATAACATATGTCAAGGCTGAATCCCCACTCTGTCACTTAAAATTAATACTTGCCACTCCAGGCTTGTATTAAACTCTCAAGGTTACAGGCTTTCTCTGACCTTGGTTTGGTAAATGCTGCCACCGCCCAAATACAAAAAATCCCCTTGGACCCAGGAAGGAGCACTTGGGAATTCTTCTCTGTGGGGTACCCTCAAGCCCTTTCACCCCTCTCTGGGGAAGAGCAGAGAAAGGAGACAAAGGAAGTTAGCTGTTGCCACCAGCTAATAAAACAGCATATGCACAAACCTCTTAAGACAAAAATCCAATGCTGTTCTTAAAAAAGGTAAATTTTATTAAAAACAGAAAAGGAGGAAAATACATCTGGAACTTAGGCTTTTGCTAAATTTTAAAAGAGCTATTGCAAAAAATTAAGCACCCAAAATAGCTTTCTTGGGGGTTCAGCTTAAAGTTTACAAGCAAACAAAAGCATCTGGAGTTAGCACAGAGGAGATCCACAAGCCAAAATAAAGAAATAAACCTGATCTCGTTATCTAAACATACCTAGTCAAATGATTCCTTCTAGGTATGGGAGATAATTTTTCATACCTGGTTCAAACCTTACACAGCATTCCTGCTTATAGTATTGCTGCTCTGTGTCCCTGCAGCCCAGAGAGAACAACAGACAAAGGGAAAGGGTTTTTTTCCCAATTTTAAAAAGTTCTGTCCTTCCCATTGGCTCGTTCGGTCAGGTGCTCACTTTTTTTTCTTTACCTGAGGGACTTTTTAACTCTTTACAGGTAAAACAAGTAGAGAAAAGTTACCAAGAGGGATTTTAAACTAACTGGCTGGCTCAGTGTCCATCAAAGGGAGCTACCCCCCACTTTATTTATTACAACATATTATACGGAATCAGTATTACCTGCTGGGTAAAGCAGGAAGCGGGGATAAGGACCTCTGGATTCTGTTGTATGCTATTTATGAAAATGCTTACTATTTATTATTTTGTACATTTGGGGCATATCACTTAATTTCTCTCTTCCTCAATATACTCATCAGAAAAATATTTAGATTTATTTGTCTGAGCGAAATGTTGAGAGATTTGGCTAATGTTTTTAAAGTACTTCGATCCTCAGATGAAATGCACTATAGAAGTATTAATTTACTAGTTAAGTACAGGCTTGATCATTTATCCCACTCTGATTTGAAAGGGTCACATTTTGCTTGAATTACTGTTTACCCATAAGTAAAGGTGGTGACACATTTATGTGCAACATTGGTAGGCAAGTACTTTAACTATGATGGGTTCTCACTTTTAGTCAAGCTGTTCCGAGCACAGGATTTGGGTAAGTTGAAGATAGACTTCCCCTATTCTTAGCCTCCTGAGACCTGCCTCCTTTCAAGAGAGCAACCTCTCTAATTTATGATCAGCTCTAACTGCCCCAACGGACTGTTTTTTCAGCTGAAAATATCCCATAGGATAGAGCATATCCCATTTTGCTGGGGAAATTCCCTGGTTGTTAGTTATGTCCCTTTTGCACTGAGAGCGCAACATAAAAGGCATCACTACCTGTGAGTGAATCAGGCTCTGTTTTAAGCTTTATTCTAGTAACTTCTCTAGTATATTATAATTGAAGATTAATAATTACCACAATAGTTAAAATAAACCTGAATGTGTAAATAAGGGCTGCAGAGACAATGAATTATAGGTATTGTTGGAGTAGTGTTATATGGTGTAGCTGTTGCTGTCACTGGAAACACTCGGTGTTCCTTTTGAGATTCTGCAGATTCCTGCAGCTTCTGTATGATCCGTTTCTGCAGAAAGCCATATTTTGTGATGCCGCTTTCCTTGCTGTGCCTACAATATCTTTTAAAATCTTCAAGTCCTTTCAGTTAAAGACATTTATTTTTCAGCAGTTGCCTCTCCTTGGGCAGTATTATAAGGGTGAATAACAAAACTATACAAAATAATATGCAGTTTGAGGAATGACAGTTGTCTCATAAGGTACGTATAGTGGCTTATCATTGTTTATGTAATGAGTATTTTTGTTAGTGTTGTAAAAATTTATTGACGTGTAAGAGTCTCCCTCGCAGATTTGGAAGTTATGCTCTCTGTATATAAGGTTTATGAGAAATGCTTACATAAAGTGTGTGTCACAAACTGGAAGCCAGAATTCACTGTGGCTGATGTCTGTGACCAAATTGTTCACTAAGGGGTTGGAAACTATGTTGACCTCTTGGACCATCTGCTTTAAGTTGATTTTCCTGGAGAACCGAATATTTCAAGCTTGGTAGCATCTATCTGAGCTTCATCTGCCTTGGTAACATATGCTGTCTTGATATTTGCTGCTTTTCTTGGATGAGTCAAATACTAAGGTGGAAAAAAAAAGTTTGAAGCGATGAGTACCACTTCTTGAAACACTTGCTGTCTTCCTGCCTTTAAAAACAAGCACAGGTGTCGTCATAATTTTCAGTGCTCAGATCTACATCCACTGATGCATGCTGTCGTGTCAACACCTCTTCATGCCTCTTTGTCATTGAAGAGGGTATTATGATTTATAAGAGAAAAAGTGGAATATGTAGAATTAAAATGCTAAACTAGCAATATGTTTCACTCTACATAGCATAGATTAGTAAGTGTTGATGAAAATATAGTGTGCAGATTGGATGTTTTTCTAAAGGACATATCTAATTCAAACAGGATACATTAATACAGGGAAGTCCCATGACGTGTGTTATGCAGCAGGTCATACTAGATGAACACGGTGGCTCATTCTATGAATGTATCTATGAATAATCTATTTTAGATTTTACAGTATCAAGCACAGTCTTGCCAGTATCTGGCTTTCTGTCTAACTTAATTCAGATTTAATCAGCTGTGTGAAGTAGGTCATTGCATACATACTCCAAAATTATTGTAAGTAAGCCAGGTATATGAGAATAAAGTTTCACAAAGGTTCACAAATTTCCCATAACAAAATGCATAGGTGTTCTGTAACTGTGCTTTTATAAATCTGTAAAAATATGGTACTGTCTTTACAGCAGAACTTTACAAACACAAAAATACATTTTGAAAAAGAAAACTGCTGCTTGACAACAACTTTTAACTTTAATTCCTACTAACACAAGATAATTAGAAGCACTGTGCAGCTTGTACACACAACAAGGTGTGTGGTGAGGTCTTCTTAATTTTAAAGATTTAGTTTGGTTTATTATTTCCTTAATTTGGATTGTACTTTAACAAGAGGAAATTCAACTTTCTGTGGATTGGCCTGTTTTTTTATGTGAGAACGAATGCCTTTGATTAGCTACAGTGTTCCTTTCAAAGGTTAATTTTTTTCCCAAATTGCTAAATTACGCTCAGGACACCGAAGTTTTAAGTCTTTAGAACTGAATTATGTGAACTTTGTTGGAATCAGATGTAAAAAATTGCACAGTCAGAAACTGTAATACAAGACCTCAGTTTTATCTTCTACTTACAAGAGGTAGATAAAGAATTATTGGGGCCTTGGGCACAGAGAACTTTTGGGCCCCCCAAACCCTGCCTTGCACGGGGCCCCACTCCCTGCTCTTCCCCTTCCCGCAACAACTGCCCCCTGGTCAAGCCAGAAGCTGGAGTTGGGCCATGGTAAGATCCGCCCAGAGAAAACGGAGCCATCGGCAACTTGTATCTTGGTGCCTCTGGCCACTATGGGCTCCCCAGCCCTCAGGGCCCTGCTGCCTCTCCACAGTGCTTAATTTATATCAAAAGAGGAGCTGGGGCTCAACCCTAGCAAGCCCCGGCACAAATTAAGCACTGGCTGGGTGGCTAGATAGTGGCAGCTGCTGGCTGGGTGCCGAGGTCTGAAGGCATTGCCACCACCACCAGCAGCAGAGAAATAAGGGTGGCATGGTATATGATGTATTACCACCCTTACTTTGTGCTGCACCATGCCACCTTTGCCCCTAACTCCTGCACTCCTCTTCTGTGCCCACATGGGGAAACTGCTCCATGCATCCAGGTCAGCAGGCAAGCTGGTTGTGCACCCCCAAGAGGACTGGGCGGGGGGAAATGAGGAGCAATGTCAGGGCTTCTTGCATCCAGGTCACTTTCTCAACCCGGGCTGCATAAGGGGAGGACAGGAGAGCAACAGTTCCTGATGCTCATGTCACAGCACAGCCCAGTGGTGGAATGCATGGAGCACTTGATGTTGCTTCTTGTCCCCCACTTACAGCTACCTAGGGGGGAATGGAGGAATGTTGGCGGGGTAGGAGGGGCGAGTAATATCTGTGTGTCACCATTCACCTTCCCCGTTTCTCCCCCATGCATAGTCACTGCAAGTTTGTGGTTCTCCCCTGCCAGCTGGCAGCTCACAACTCTGCACTGTGCCCCCCTAACCACGGCGCCTTGGGCGGTCACCCAGGTGGCTTGCCCCATAGGCCAGCCCTGAAGAGTCACCCAAGGATCTTGGGCCTCTGTGTAGAGCCCTGGACGATGGGCACATGGGCCAGGGGCTGCTCTTGGACCCCCACACAGGGCAGGTGGAGGTTCCTGGTTTCCCCACAGCAGCCTGGGCAACTCTTACTATGGCCTAGCTCCAGCTTCTGGCCTGGCCAGGGGGCGGGGCCTTGGGGGAAGCGGAGGAGCAGTGGGCGATGCCAGAATTCCAGTGCCAATGGCGCTTCCACCCAGGTTCCAGTGCTCTTGTGGGGGTCCTCAAATTGGCGAGGGCACCTGGGCATGAGCCCCATGGGCCCGTACATTATTCTGTCACTGCTTCTTACCCTCATGTCTTTTTATCTTGCATTTTCTTTGAAACCTGGGATCACCTTCTTGGCACAATACTTTGGTACAGTGTAATATGCACAATCCTGCCAATCCTGAAGTTACACAGGATTGGCAGGAGTTTAACAGATTTTTGTGCGTTTATGAAAAGGAAGTAAGACAAGTTGCATGTCTGCTCCATTCTGAAAGAGCCTGTGTTTGACATGATAATGATTTAAAGGTTTCTTTGTACGCTTACAACAAATACTATTGCTACTTTCTATCTTTGTACTTGCATGATTTAACAACTTTTATTAGGAATGGTAGAGATGTCAATCTGTACATCTTCCATGCTCTGCCACATTAGACAAATGTTACAGCATTTTATGCCTATCAACAACAACCCAAAAAAAGTACCCGTGATCTGATTTAAGGCATTTCATAAGAGTTAGTAACAACTTTGGGATTTCTTCTTGCCTTACTTCTGTTTAAATTTTTTAGATTGAAATTGGTTTTTGTCTTTCAGAGCATATATCAAGATGTATCTTGTGTATTTATGTCGCTTACTAGTCTTTTGTGCAAAACAAAGAGTGAATAGTGTTATTCCAATAATTGAATTCGCACGTGTGCATCATAGTCTCAAAATGGCAGTGTGGGGCTGAAAGTCAGAGGCTGTGTATCAATTTGTATTGTGATGTTATATTCATTTTTAAGTATCAGGAAAAAAAATCTTTGATGCTGAAAAAAGTTAACATGCTATTTGAAATATTGAAATTAAAGTACTTCTGATTGTGAAGTAGTTATGAATGGAATCCTCTGACATACTGCCAATGTCACACATAATGTCAAGCTGGCTGCTATTTGCATTAGGGTCAGAATTTCCATTTGTAAGTCAGCGCTTTATTTTGAATCTCTCTTTATCTATAGCAAGAGGTCCTTTTCTTTTCCCCATCCAGTTTCCTCATCCAGTTTCAATAGACTAACCATGATAAACACGTATTGTGGAGGCACTGACACTAGTTCCATTATTCGGCCTTTGGCCTTTGACAGGATGTTAAAACCTTTGTGGAACTGAAACAGTGGATTGGTTAAAAAAGTCTCAGATTTAGAGGATATTTTAGTTATAAACATAAAATACACACACAAGAATATATACGTATAAATATTTGTATGCGTGTATTTTCAAATATAGTCAAGCCACATTTTTAAAAAATGGATACAGTTATAAGTCCATATTTAGGCAGTTAAATAAGTAAGCTACTGAACTTCATTCAGTATTTTAGAATATTAGGGATCCTATTTAAGTGCCTACATTTATTTGGGCCAAGAATTCAAATATTGATGTCTACAATTAGACCTCTAATTCCATATTTAAGAAGTTTGAGGTTGAAGTCAATGGAAAGAGCCTAACATTAAGCACCGGTTTATTTATTTTTTAAATCTTGCAGATATATATAACACACACAAAAATATTATGTTAAAAGAAATGTTATTTAGGTTGCACAGTCAAGCACTCAAAAGTTAGGAAATGCATTTTATGTTTGACCATGCACCAATCCGTCACCCTGTATGTCCATCCTGTGCTCAGAATCAGTAGTTCTGTGTAAAAACAAATGTGTATGTGTGTGATATCAAGTAATTAACGACTGTACATAATGCCTATTCACAAACTTGAAGTTAGGTGCTTGTATTTATGTATAACCAGTTTTTTTTAAAAAAAAATTGATTATATTATGTAAAAGACTTTAGCTACCCTTCTCTAGTCTGAGTGACAGCCGTGTTAGTCTGTACCCGCAAAAAGAAAAGGAGTACTATGAAATTAATTTTGCTTTATCTTAGAAAGAATATGCTCCTTTACAATGTCCTTGATGTTCATTTCCTTTGTGAACAATGCATAATATCAGCCCGTGTTCAAGAGAGCTACATTAACTCACCGATATCAAAAGTCAAGATTTCTAGTAGTAAAGCATTAATGCAAAATGAAAGCCGCTGACCCACCTAATACCATGGGATTGACGGCTCTTTACTTATTTCTCATTGTTATTCTTTGAGTGTGATATTACAGATCATTTAACCAGAGCTATGGCAGCAGTGGTATCTAGGCTCAGGTCACCTCTGCCTATTGAGATTTGCAAGTCAGCCACTTGGAATTCATCACTTTTCAAAAGGCAGTTTTCCTGACAATGCATTGGAGAAATTATGTACCCAGACTAGCTGCTGAAGTGCAGTGTGATGGTTCTTGGGGTCCCCAGAACTTAGTTACCCTGCCTCCAGTGTGTGGGAGGCTTTCTTGTGCTTGACTGGGTGTCAGTTCCCTGACACTCCCAGGCTATGCCAGCCCTTACTTTGCCATGCAGGTTCAAAAACAGTGTAATCCAATCCCTGAGTCCCTTTGAAGACCCTTCTCCACTGAACATTCATGGAAATACCAAGTTAGCTCTCCCCATATGACATACCATCTTGTCTGATGCAACTCAGGATCAGCACCTAGGTTAATATCATAGCACTTAAATATATTTTGTAGTGAAAACTATAAGTTTATTATCAAAGATTCAAAAGATAGTAAGGGTAGTGGAAACAAAAGGTTACATATAAAACTAAGTCATAACATGGTTTCTAGAGATTAATCTTAACTATTAGGTTTACCTACTGTCTTCTGAAGTTTCTGTTACGCAAAGCTTTTTGCAGTGTCTTCAACCCAGGCTGGTTGTGATATCCCATTTTCATTAGTATTTCTAGGTACAGGATGAGGGGGTGTCTTCTCTGTTCCCCGAATACAGTCCAGTAAACATTTGAAGTGTATTTCAGGATAAGATTTTTTTCCCCCAGTGTGTGTTCTTCCCCGTGAATTTCACATCTTTCTTGTGACTTCATATATAAATGTGCCTCCATTGTGTTAAGGCTTAATTTACGTGCTAACAGAGATAAAGGTGAATAAACATCTTTTGACTGACAGGAAACTGGTTTCCTCACCTTTGCTTTGATACAGAATCTAAGAACATATTTTCAGTTCACATACATAGCTCCTTACATAGTTATCTGTACATACATTTCACAATGACATTAATGACCAGCGTGATCCTGGCTTTCATTTAAGACTTTGCAAGATATTCCTTGAAATATAATTTACATGCCAGAATCAGAATATTCTTTTAACCCTTTGCCAGTTGGCATTGAGGGGTTATTGGGTCACATGTAAATTCTACTTAAACATCCTTTTTTAAAGCTTTGCATGTATCTATAAATGTTCATTTTAAGAAAACCCCCATGAATGCATATTATGACAAAGTTCCTCCTATACCTTGGTGGGTCTTGCACCATTAGCAGATTTGCTCGCCTTGGAACTTCACGGCAGCCCTCAGTTTGGCCGTTTTTCTGAACCCACAGTCCAGGTCAACTCCTCCTGTGTCTGACCAGGAGTTGGGAGGATTTGGGAGGAACCCGGGTCCACCCTCTACTCCGGGTTCCAGCCCAGGGCCCTCTGGAATGCAGCTGTCAAGAGTACCTCCTGGAACAACTGTGCGACAGCTACAACTCCCTGGGCTACTTCCCCATGGCCTCCTCCCAACACCTTCTTTATCCTCACCATAGGACCTTCCTCCTGGTGTCTGATGATGCTTGTACACCTCAGTCCTCCAACAGTCCACGTTCTCACTCTCAGCTCCTAGTGCTTCTTGCTCCCAGCTCCTCACACGCACACCACAAACTGAAATGAGCTCTTTTTTAAAACCCAGGTGCCCTAATTAGCCTTCCTTAATTGATTCTAGCAGCTTCTTGATTGGCTGCAGGTGTTCTAATCAGCCTGTCTTAATTGTCTCCAGAAGGTTCCTGATTGTTCTGGAACCTTCCCTATTACCTTACCCAGGGAAAAGGGACCTACTTAGCCTGAGGCTAATATATCTGCCTTCTGTTACTCTCCTATAGCCATCTGGCCCAACCCTGTCACAATATTTAAAGATTTTGTGCTTAATAAGTTTGTGTATGTTAATGCACGCCATGTCACTTACAAGTTCCATGATAATAGGGGACAAATTTATAAAGTGATCTAAAATAGACGTATCAAAGCCAGTACTGTGCACATTTTGTTGGGTATAGCTAACATCTTGTAGATCTTAACTTACCACTTATCAGATATATGTAAATATAGAAACAATATAGACTATTTTTTCTCCCTACCAAAAATTGCCAGTAGCTGAGTAGATATAGTTAAATAAAAAGATATTTTAAGATCAGTAGTTTTTCATTTGTACCTCATTAATTGACTGTATTCTTAGTGCCCAAGAATCTCCTCGACACAGGCACAAGATTTACTTTTATTAATAAAAACAAAACTAGTACCTGTAATAGATGACTTCCCTCGAAAAGATTACATTTGTACTTTTGCCTAATGATTTTGAGTAAATACTAGGGCTGTAAAGTGATTAAAAATTTATTGTGATTAATCATGCAATTAACAAAATTAATCCCGATTAACAATGCAATTAATCATACAATTAATAATAGAATACCATTTATTTAAATAGTTTGGGATATTTTCTATATTTTCAAATATATTGATTTCAATTACAACACAGATTACAAAGTATACAGTGCTCATTTCATTTTTTATTACAAATATTTACACTGTAAAAAACAAAAGTATTTTTCAATTCACCTAGTGCAATTGTAGTGCAATCTCTTTATCGTGAAAGTTGAACTTATAAGTATAGAATTATATGCAAAAAATAACTGTATTCAAAACTAAAACAATGTAAAAGTTTACAGTCTACAGGTCCACTCAGTCCTACTTCTTGTTCAACCACTTGTTCAGACAAACAAGTTTGTTTACATTTGCAGGAGATAATGCTGGCCGCTTCTTATTTACAATATCACTTGAAAGTGAGAACAGGCATTTGTATGGCATTGTTTTAGCCGGCATCGCAAGTTATTTACGTGCCAGATGCACTAAAGATTCATACGTCCCTTCATGCTTCAGCCATCATTCCAGAGGACGTGTCCATGCTGATAACAGGTTCTGCTCGATAACCATCGAAAGCAGTGTGGACCGACTCATATTCATCTTCATCATCTGAGTCAGATGCCACCAGCAGAAGGTTGATATATTTATTTATTTTTGGTGTAGTTTCCCCATCAGAGCGTTGCTCTTGTAAGACTTCTGAAAGCATGCTCTAAACCTCATCCCTCTCAGATTTTGGAAAGCACTTCAAATTCTTAATTCTTGGGTCAAGTGATGTAGCGATCTTTAGAAATCTCACATTGGTACCTTCTTTTCATTTTGTCAAATCTGTAGTGAAAGTGTTCTTAAAATGAACAACATGTGCTGGGTCATCATCCAAGACTGTTATAAAATGAAATATATGGCAGAATGTGGGTAAAACAGAGTAGGAGGCATACTATTCTCCCCCAAGGAGTTCAGCCACAAATTTAATTAATGCATTATTTTTTTAATGAGTGTCATCAGCATGGAAGCATGTCCTCTGGAATGATGGCTGAAGCATGAAGGGGCATACGAATGTTTCACATATCTGGCACGTAAATATCTTGCAATGCCAGCTACAAAAGTGCCACAAGAACGCCTGTTCTCACCTTCAGGTGACACTGTAAATAAGAAGCGGACAGCATTATCTCCTGTAAATGTAAACAAACTTGTTTGTCTTAGTGACTGGCTGAACAAGAAGTAGGACTGAGTGGACTTGTAAAGTTTTACATTGTTTTATTTTTGAGTGCAGTTATGTAACAAAAAAAAATCCACATTTGTAAGTTGCACTTTCATGATAAAGAGATTGCATTACGGTACTCCTATGAGGTGAATTGAAAAATATGATTTGTTTATAATTTTTTCAGTGCAAATATTTGTAATAAAAATAATAATGTAAAGTAAGCACTATACACTTTGTATTCTGTGTTGTAATTTAAATCAATATATTCAAAAATGTAGGAAAACATCCACAAATATTTAATTTGAATTGGTATTCTATTATTTAACAGTGTGATTAAAACTGCGATTCAACACTATTAATATTTAATCATGTTTTTTATGTTAATTGTATAAGTTAACTGCAATTAATCAATAGCCCTAGTAAATATCCTATGAATGAAAAAAATTAATTGATTTGGATTTTAATTAGCTTTATTTCTACAAATTTCTCTCATTTTTCCATCTTTTAACACATGTCCCATGTCTCCTCTGTAAACTTTGTCTTATACCTTATTTGTTCTTATGTGTCATGCTTTAACACAGAATCAATATTTGATAGTTCTCAAAGTAGCATATTAAAATTAAATGATTAAAGCAGCCACTGGAATTGCCATGTCTTACAGAGGAAACCTAAAAGTTCCAGAAAAGTAAATAACAGCTTATAGTGAACTGTTTTTTCATATAGTATTTTCTTTAATATAAAAAATACTGCATTGGTATTTTCTGATTATATTTCATTACCTCTGTTCTTAGAAATGTTCACTATTGTGAGGGACTTCAGCATACCCATCTATGCAGTCTTGGGCATGCATCTATACAGAGATCAGGCCATGCAGGCAAATGAAAAACACACAGATGGATTTTAAAGTGTCAGAATACAACAGTATTAACTTGAACAATTGGGTGTGGCTGGGGGTGGAAATGCAGCTCCTTCTGACCAGTCTGCCCTTCAAATACCAGGCATTTTATTAGGTTCAATGTGGAGTTAAATGGCATCACACTTTATAACCAGCAAATTTGGGTTGGCCCTCTTCTGACTGATCGCTACCACTTATCCCAGCAATGAATTCTCTTCTTCTTCTTCTTTACTCTGCAAGGTGGAATTGAAGGTACTTCTGATGGGTACCTCAATCTGTGAAGACTTGAGATCACTGCTCCTGTCATAAAAATAAAGGGAAGGGTAACCACCTTTCTGTATACAGTGCTATAAAATCCCTCCTGGCCAGAGGCAAAACCCTTTCACCTGTAAAGAATTAAGAAGCTAAGATAACCTCGCTGGCACCTGACCAAAATGACCAATGAGGAGACAAGATACTTTCAAATCAGGAGTGGGGGGAAACAGAGGGTTCGTCTGTCTGTGTGATGCTTTTGCCGGAAACAGATCAGGAATGCAGCCTTACAACTATTAGTTAGTAAGTAATCTAGCTAGATTAAAATAAAATAAGTAAAATAAGCTGTGCTGAATGGAATGTATATTCCTGTTTTTGTGTCTTTTTATAACTTAAGGTTTTGCCTAGCGGGATTCTCTGTGTTTTGAATCTGATTACCCTGTAAGGTATTTACCATCCTGATTTTACAGAGGTGATTCTTTTACCTTTTCTTTAATTAAAATTCTTCTTTTAAGAACCTGATTTGATTTTTCATTGTTCTTAAGATCCAAGTGTTTGGGTCTGTGTTCACCTATACAAATTGGTGAGGATTTTTTATCAAGCCTTCCCCAGGAAAGGGGGCGTAGGGCTTAGGGAGATATTTTGGGGGAAGACGTCTCCAAGTGAGCTCTTTCCCTGTTCTTTGTTTAACATGCTTGGTGGTGGGAGCATGCGGTTCAAGGACAAGGCAAAGTTTGTACTTAGGGCAAGTTTTTAACATAAGCCGGTAAGAATAAGCTTAGGGGTCTTTCATGCAGGTCCCCACATCTGTACCCTAGAGTTCAGAGTGGGAAAGGAACCTTGACAGCTCCCTACAGACTGAAAGTTCTACCAAGCATCTTGCTAATATTTACCTCTATCTGCTGCCCTTTCCCATTTTATCCATTCTGGACACCAGCTGCAAGTAGTGCTATGGCCTAAGAATCCTTTAATGCCAACTGGCAATAGGGTTACAAGAATATCCTGATTCTGGTATGCAGGGCCATCCCTAGGGCGGTTCGGGGCCCTGGGAGGAAGTGACGAATCTGCGGTGCCTGCCCAAACAGCCCATACTCCACCCCGCCAGGGCCCTGCTTTGTTTGTGCCCCTGGGCTCCAGAGTGCTGGGGCCAGGCCGCCCGCCATCCCAGGGCTGGGGAGGCTGCGGCAACACCACATGCTTTCCCTCCTGGCGCTCTGGAACTGGGGAGGCTACAGCAGTGCTGCTGCACGCTTTCCCTCAGCTGGGGGGCTAGCCTCTCCGAGCCAGTGGTTCACATGCTGTCCATGTGCGCCAGCCAATTGCGGGGCCCCCCCAAAGCACAGGGCCCGGAGCCGTCACCCTGATTCGCCATACCATAGGGACAGCTCCGCTGGTATGTACATTTTGATTCACCAAGGAATGTTATTTGAGGTCTTAAATGAAAGACAGGGCCACGCTAATCATTAATAGTGTTGTAAAATATATTTACAAGTACTTATGTAAGGAGTTATGTATGTATGCTGAAAATGTTTTAAAGTCTGTATCAATGCATGTTAATCTTCAAACTGATTAATCTAAGGTTATTGTCTTAATTCCCATATAAAGATGTCTTTTTTTTTTTAGTTCTGAGCTCAAGAGAAAAATATCAGACTTTATGGTATAGATGTATTCAATTTGTTTATAAGGTATAAACCTATATGAAAGTTCATTTTTGATTAACTTATGTCTTCATGCAGATAGAATTTGATTTTCTGTAACAAAGTATTGAAGGTTTCAGGTTTTAATTACTTATATAGCTCCTGTACAGTACGTTATACAAAAAGTGAAGTGTTTGTCATTTTTCATTGTGCAGCCTGCAGAACCAGAATCTTCAAAATTGCTAATAGAATGACTCATGATACTTTTAATGGAGGGAGTAGGTATCTCTTAATAATTTTATTTAGCTGACAAATGTTTTTATCCACGTCTCTTCACATTTTTAAATGGTATAAAAATTTAGTAATACACTGAAATAAGGAATGGAAAATCATGCAAAAGAGAGAAATAAATGAAGACATGCTACAATTTTTTCTGGTCTTCTCTTGTAATTATTTACTTAAGAGATATTGACAATCTGATTGTCTAACAAAGATCTGAAGCAAAGCTAATATGCAGCAAAGTAAACTGAGATATGGTGTTTATTGCACTATATGCAGCACAAAGAGAAAAAAGAAATTAAAAGAAGCAGAATTTGGGAGAAGATACCCAAACACCAATTTGAGAACAAAGTAGTATATGAACTTATCTTTGCGTGGGGTTGGTGAGAATTGAGTTACTATTTGATGTTCCTCAAAAGAAAGTATTGTACAAGATCATCCTTTTTAAGATCGTTCTCATTACATGTGGTTGGGATCAGAATGCTTTGGGCTGAGAACTGCCTCACCAGATAGTGACACAACCTAACTTCTGATGAAGCATGATGAGTAGGAGCTACCTTAGCTGTCATTTTTTTCAGTTTCAGACTGGTTAAGAATTTACTTCTGCAGGTGAAGTGTTGGAGTGCTTTGTCACTTAAATGTCTCTTCACAAGTTGGAAGCTGTCTTTCTCCAGATGAGTCTTACTCTTAGTTATTATTCTTGCATAAACAAATTTTGGATGAAGTACATGGAGTACTCGACACCTCAATTTTGTTTATTGCCCGATTCTTGTTTTTATAGTTTCTCTTTGTACTGTTTGTGCCCTTCAGGCTGTCCAAGAACTGATCAAGTGATGCCCCAAGCTACTCTTAAACATTGTCATTGTATTGTCTGGGAGTTGGGGGCATTACTTATCTGGTTGCAAGGTGTGAAACATGGTTCCCAAAATTCTCAGGAATAGATAGTCAGATGTTGGGTGACCACCGCTGACATAGCCCAGAATGCGACACAAACATTCAAAAGGAATAGATTGGTGTTATCACCTGACTGGCACATGTCTGATTGGATAGGCCTCTGTCAAGGTTCCTCCCCCACTCTGAACTCTAGGGTACAGATGTGGGGACCTGCATGAAAAACCTCCTAAGCTTATCTTTACCAGCTTAGGTCAAAACTTCTCCAAGGTACAAAATATTACCCCCGTTATCCTTGGACTGGCCGCTACCACCACCAAACTAATACTGGTTACTGGGGAAGAGCTGTTTGGACGCGTCCTTCCCCCCAAAATACTTCCCAAAACCCTGCACCCCACTTCCTGGACAAGGTTTGGTAAAAAGCCTCACCAATTTGCATAGGTGACCACAGACCCAAACCCTTGGATCTGAAAATAATGAAAAAGCATTCAGTGTTTTACAAGAAGACTTTTAATAAAAAATAGAAGTAAATAGAAATAAAGAAATCCCCCCTGTAAAATCAGGATGGTAGATATCTTACAAGGTAATTAGATTCAAAAACATAGAGAACCCCTCTAGGCAAAACCTTAAGTTACAAAAAAGATACACAGACAGAAATAGTTATTCTATTCAGCACAATTCTTTTCTCAGCCATTTAAAGAAATCATAATCTAACACATACCTAGCTAGATTACTTACTAAAAGTTCTAAGACTCCATTCCTGGTCTATCCCCGGCCAAGACGACTACAGACGGACACAGACCCTTTGTTTCTCTCCCTCCTCCCAGCTTTTGAAAGTATCTTGTCTCCTCATTGGTCAGGTGCCAGCGAGGTTACCTTTAGCTTCTTAACCCTTTACAGGTGAGAGGAGCTTTCCCCTGGCCAGGAGGGATTTCAAAGGGGTTTACCCTTCCCTTTATATTTATGACAGCCTCACACAGTATTGCATTGCTCACTTTGGTGTCTCAATTCTCCTTCCTACTTCCTCCTTCCCACCACCAACTGGTGGTGTTGCTTTGTCTTAATTAATGCCTTCCATTGTATGGCAGTAGCCTTAAAAAACATACAATACATGCATTCTACCAACAAGGAACAGACTGCTACTAAACTTGTGTTGAGTTTCTGCACTGAATGCATTGAAGCTGATTTCTATGCTGCTGTATGCAGCCTTTGGTATGTTTGGTTATATCAGTTGTGACAAAGTCTCGAGCCTCTATTGGTGGGTTCAGCGCTTCTGGGCAGTTTCAGTGGCTTCAGAAACTCAATAAGGCCCCAGTGTGACCTCCCTTTCTCAGTGTAGCAGCAAGAGTTACAGTCTATTGAGTTACTTTCATCACCAGCAGTATGGAAGATGGGAAGGGGGAATACCCCACAGTCTCTGTTGCTCCGTAGAGCTCAGTAGGCGCAGTTCGGCCTCCGGCCTGGATCGAGTCCTACTTCCCTTCTCCAGGGGATCTCTGTAGAGAAGGTGGGCGGGGGGGACCTGGGCCCACCCTCTACTCTGGTTTCTAGCCCTGGGACTCTAATGGTAGCAGCTGTTGGTGGCTTTCCCTTCACCACTGACACCACTTTGATTCCTTGGGCCACTTCCCCCGTGGTCCCCTTTTCCTAGCTTCACCCTTACCTCAGGATTCAGCCATGCTTCCTCTCCTCCAGCTTCTTTCACCTCAGCCTCCTGGAGGGCACTGGAAGGAGAGCTTTTAAACAGTATAAGTGGGACCTTGATTGGTTCCACTTGTCTCCATTAGCCTAACAGCCTTAACTAGTTCATTGGTGTCAGGTGTCTTAATTGGCCTTGAGTAGCCTTTGTTTGGCTATCCAGTGAACAAGGGCCTGCTCATTCTGAAAGCTGATATACCTGCCTTCTAGCACTCTTATATTCTTCTGGTCTGAATCTGTCACACAGTGGCATTAAGGGAGATGACATTCCGTGTCATCAGTCTCAAAACTTTCATTGTTATAATGAACTTCAGCTTTGTTTGCACATCAACTTCTGTGACTGTTCAGCAACGTGAAGTAAACTGGAAAAAGGTAAAAAATAAACAAGATTCTTAGGTAAGTACTACTTGTAGACACTACACACATCACTGCTCATTGATCTTCTATTTTCAGTGGTGTGTTGTGTCTACAGGTAGCACTTACCTGAGAATCCTTTTCTTTTCTACCTCCTTTCCTCTTCTGTTAATGGTTAGTATAATATATATATTTTTTTGCTTTAGAGCATGCCAAGGACTCAGTAAGCTAGAGGAACCCTTATATATACTATTTAGCAGGAGGATAAACCTAGGTTGGGCACCTCACTGTAGATGTTTTCAACTTTGACACAACTGAATGACCAGAAAAAATGAGACCAGTGGAATGACATTAGAATTTTTGGATACAAAGAGTACTGAAGGCAGAATCCGTGAAAAAATATTTTGTTAACTAGTTTACTACACTTGCAAGCACTCCATAGTACTTGTAAGCTATGGAACTAAAAGTACCTTTTCTTTGTGGGAAAGAGGTAAAAAAACAGAAGAAACAGAATATAATAATTTATATTATCATATATTTACATACACTGATTGAGTTTTGCTCATTTCGCTCTTCAGGAGTATGGCCAACAGCACAATTCCAAGTATTAATTATCCTGCTTGTTGCAGTCCAGTACTTGTCGGCTCCATTTCATAGAAGTCAACACCTCCAGGTCCTACCCTGATTTGTAGCCACCTGGTGGCTGATTTGTAGCCAGTTCCATGTCATCAGCTCTGCCATTGATCCTGTCAGGTCCTTGCTGTGCAGACAGCTCTGCTCCGCTGCCACCACCACTAGTTCAGCCTGGTCCGGTCCCACAGAATCACGCCACACACGGTTCAGAGTCTCCAGGTTGGGATACTAGAGCAAAACAAGACTCTTGCATAGAGTCCTCTCCTTGTTGAGAGTCCCAAACTAGAATCCACTATTCCAAACTAGAGTCTCCTACGTGTAAGGTCCAAGGTGACCTCCTTACTCTAGGGTGATTTCCAACTAAGGCAACAAAACACAGTAATTATAATTAATGTAAATGAGACTCTATAGAGCTGTCTTTTCCCCTATAGAAGGAGCAGAGTTTTCTATCCCTGGAAGCCTTCTAGCTCTGGGTCTTACACATATACATGTGGTTAGTATTTTTGCTATTCAGTTTGGTATTTGAAAACTGGACTCTAAGTAGGTCACTCTGCTCTGAAGTGGCTGTTTTGGATTTTTATATTGTGGTTTCAGAACTGTTCTAAACTTGCCTTTTTATTAGTAAGATACATATTTTGGTAAGGTTAACTTAGTGCAAAGGAAGAATTTTAGAAGTGTAATGCTCATAATAGATTTTTGACATAATGACAAATCACATGAGTAAAGTTAATACCTTTTGAAAATAATGAATAATTTTTATCACTGTTGCTCTGACACTACTTTCATTAAGGTTCTGTTGTATGTACTCAAGTCATAAGGCTGAGTTTTCACTCCAAACTCTTCAGTAAGTAAGGGGTGAAATGCTCATGATTCAGTTCAGCTAAGCATCTAAAAATTAAATGCTTCAACTTATTTAAAGCCTTTTGATTTAAAAGCTGAACTGGAATTCTTATAGGATTCCCTGTATCTTTTTCCATTCATTTGGAATGGAAATTCTATGAGAACAATGTTTCCTACCATATTCTAGAAGTTCTGCTTGTACTAGACCAGGGAACAAAGGTGTGTCTCCTAATTCTTCTATAAAACTTTGGTAAATTTGAATTTAGGACAAATTTACTTCTATTTTTTTTTTAAATAGGATTAGCTTGTACTAGAGATGTAAGAACACAGTTTTGGGGAGAGAGCACAGCCTAATGGTATATACATGAAGGGATGGTTTCTTGAGTTGTTTTAAACCAGTTGTATATAGTATATGGCCCATAATTTAGGTTAAAATGTCTCTTCAGAATAACTGAATGTGATACATTACAGACATAGTGGAATAGAAAGAGATGTGGTACTGAGAGTATTGCTGGTTTGGAGTAACTTTGAAAAGTGTCCCATATTCAGTGATTAAAAATATTGGTTAATTTGAATGAGGACCTCTCATGTGTCTCTTATTTCTCATTTTAATGGAAATATAGAAGCAGCAAAAGCTCAGTCACCTTCAGCACTATGGCAATGTGCCTTCATTTGGGCTGCGGAGAAAACATGTTTAGACAGAGAGCATAACTCAGTTTCCATGCATATTGACTTTTCGTTATTTCTGCTGACACTTGCTAACAGTTATATTATTTACTGCCATTTGTAGTGGTAGATACTGGAAACTACGCTGGGACCAGCAATTAATTTCCCTTTGATTTTTAAACAGCTAATACTGGTCACTCTCAACCTGGGCAAATTTGAACCATTGATCCAGATACGAAAGGCTTCCTCTCCCACTGTTGACCTAAATATTTAAAGCTTTCTGTCCCCTTGCTTAGTTCCCAACTCTCCAGGCCCATATTAATATGAATAATATATTAAAAGATTTATACCTAGCATTTGATGTGTTTTGATGTAATTTTATATTATAATGTCAGAGGTGTTGCATAAAAGAGTAGATTGGCTCAATGTGGGAATACATGAAATGTTCTAATTAGGTGAATTTTAGATCACATTAATAGTTTGTCAAATCAAAAGTACTAATAATAGGTCTAAATTTATTAAATTGTATAAATAAAATGAATAAAAATGTAAGCATTTTCTTACCGTTGAAAATGGACAGCTAAGTAATCCTAAACAGGTAATGATATTGAAAAGGTGGTGTATAAAACTGTGTATAATTGTATAAAAGCATGCATGAGCAATCATTTTGAATAGACCGCTCCATCAATGCAAAAAGAAGGCAAAAATACATCATAAATGATCCTTGATTGAAGTTCTTTCCTTCAAAATCTTAATTTCTAAAATCTAGGGCTTAATCCCACCTTCCAATCTTATACAGCCTTTTTTACAATCTATAAAATAACAAGTACATATTAATGCCAGGCTTTTTCTGTACATTGCAGAACACATCGCTACCGCAAAGGTCATTAAGAAGTACCTGATAGCTGTGGGAAGGCAGTATATTGTTATGCAGATTATACTGATTTGCAACAACTGCATGTAGTATTGACAAAGAACTTCTAAGCAGTCTGCAGGGGAAATTTATTAATTTGTCACACTTTTTCAGTGTTCTTCCTCCTTTTCCCATTGTTTAAAGTGTGGGTCCTATATTCAAAAGCATCCTATATAAAAATGGCAAATTCTTACTCAATAAATCTGTCCCCTGTGTGTATTCAGTAATATTCACTGATTTTTAGTGACATAAATAAGATTTTACTTGTTTGACTCCTGTTAGCACCCCAGAGTGAAAATAAATAAATAAATAAATAAATTGTGTGTGTGTGTGTGTGAGAGAGAGAGAGAGAGGGAGATATTCATTTTTGCCTTGCATATCATTGACAGAACAGGTGAACTCTTTGGGTCTGTAACAGATTATCCTCATCCTCCTCCACATCTCTGTTGGTTTTGGAATTATTAATAATTTCTTTTTCCTTGTATACAGTGTAGTTGCATACAAGGAAAAGAGAAGGTGGGTAAGGTTATATCTTTTTATTGGACCAGCATCCGTTGGTGAGAGAGACAAGATTTTGAGCTTTCACAGAGCTCTTCTGTCCTGAAGAAGAGCTCTGTGTAAACTTAAAAGCTTGTGTGTCACACCAGTAGATGCTGATCCAATAAAAGCGGTAACCTCATCAATCTTTTCTATCTTTTTTCTTTTATATCCTGACCTTCTTTGGTTTTCCTGTGGTCATTTGTGTCTCTCCTCTGCCATTCTGATTGTAATTCACTGTCTCCTTTGATAGATCATCTTCCACACTATGGAAGTCTCAGTTGGGATCTTGGTCCTTTATTCCCTCTACATTCTATCACTGGGTGAGCTCATCCACTCCTACAGCTTCAAGTGTCATCTTTATGTTCATAATATACAAATCTACCTCTCCATTTCCAACCTGTCTCCCTCAGATCAGGTCTGCATTTCAGCTTCTCTGTATGACTTCTCTCCAGAAAGCGTGTCACTTAAACATAATATAACTAAACTGAGCTCCTTGTTTTTTTTCTCCTGAACTCTTTCTACTTCCCTCATTTTTTTTTGTCCCATTCTTTTAGAGAAGCACCTACCTGATACCAAAGCGCATAATCTTTGGTTCTTCCACATTTTCTTCTCACATCTAGGCTGTGCCAAATCATGCTGTTTTTTCACACCACAATTCAAAGATCTCTCCTGTTCTCTGACTCCGGACAACTAAAACTCTTATCTCTTGACTACTGTAATCTCTTCCTCTCAGGCTTTCTGAATACCCACAGTTTCCCTCTTTAGTCCATCCAGAATACAGAATGTGTCTTCCTACCCAGTTGATCTCACTGTGAGTCACTATTTTTCCCATCAAAAGATTCTCTCTGCTTTCCTCAATGCTATGACAAACAGGCTCCTTAGCAAACAGTCCCCTGTTCTTTGAAAACCACTCTCATCTCAGACCTGACAAACTCACTATACCATTTAAAACTTATATTTGCATTAGTTTCTCTCTCACATATGCACGCACACACATTCTGCAAAGCAAAACATGCAAAGTTCAGATAAAAATTCCCTGATATAAATACAATTTTATACCAGTAGATTGCATGAACATTGTACAAACAGTGGACTTCACTTCAGATGTATTCCTTACCCTTGCTAATTTAAGTAGTCTCAGTGTTTGAAACTTTCCAAATCATTCTTTGAAGCATTCCAAACAATGCTGCTGTCATCCTTTTTAACACTACCACCATTTGCCCTAGGTGATGCTTCCATTGGACCAGTGATAGAATAGTGCATCTGACAGACTGGATCAGTTGGATAACTAATGAAGCCCCATTTAAGGAGTTTAAGTCATTAAACCAGTCTGATTTATGTACTTAGGAAAAATTAAGTAGCTTCTTGAAAAACTTTAGAATCATAGAGAAAAAGTACCATCCATGTACATTTATGTACAAACTACCTTGTCCATATCCTCTCCCATGCTTGGCCACTTTCCCTTTTAAAGAACTATGTTATTAATGATAGAAACATAAATATTTAATGCAAGAATTGAATCATCAGGTCTTTATATTTATTGCAAATCTAAAAATCATGTTGGACCCCACATAAATATGTTCACTATCTCTCTTCCTCTAGTGCTGTAGAGGCTTAAAGTATATCAGGTGTCTGTTCTCGATAGAAATATCTAATTATCTTCATTTCAGACTAATGATTAATTATCTTATTAAATTCAGAATCTGTGCTACTTCATAAATCAGTCTGAAATGGGGCACAGCAATATCAATGTAGTCCGCATATTTTCCTTGAAAGGCTGCTCACATCACAAGCAGTTAACTGTGTCTTCCCACCTAAATTTGGCAACTGAAAACAGAGTCTTCCAAATGTCAGCTGAATTCTTACATACCTAATTATTTTACTCACGTTTGGCTGTTCTTCACTGTATAATTGGAACACACTGGTATGCCTATTTAATACAAAGCTGTGTTAAAGTAACATTAAATTTCCTGCCATTAACCAACGAATAAACAGAGGTTCTAAATTGATGCTGATTTATCCACAGGGACAATATTTTTAGGGTTAGATCTGGTTACAGTTGCCCCATAACCATGTATATGTCTTGAATTAAACATGTTTACTGCCTGCATTTTGTACTTTCATTAACAATTAAAAGTCCTTTAAAAAAAAAATGTTTCCACTCATCAGTCCAGGGAACTGTATACCATCTCATCACTCCAGAAATCAATAAAGATGATTCTATCTCCATAAAATTCAAATCTCTGAACAAAACAGCATAGTAGAACAGGCACTGAGGGTGAAACTTGTTACACATTAATTCATGCCAGTAGTAATTATGGGTAACTGCAAAAACAATTAATTTATTCACTAATTAAACTCAAAATATTTTTAATTGAAAGCAAGGATTTGACTTTCTTCTCATGGAATGACCATTTTTTTAATTTATTTTTTTGCATTTTTGTCCAATTAATGTATTCAGTTTGAAAAAATATAGGCACCCAAAAAATAGTGTTCATTCCGGTATTCATCTTTGTTCTGCCTGTTCACTGCCTCACTCATAGTACCCAACTGGGATGTTAAAAAAATAATGCAAGTTATCTTATACATGTAATGTGATATTCAGGCACTGTGCATCACATTCATCCCAGGGCAACTCTATTGCATTCATTGGATTACACCAGAGATTAATGTATTTCTCTGAGACTAACCAATTTTCAATCTAGTGCAATATAAATTCACAAGTTACTATACCTATAAAATATGGACTAAAAATAAAAGAACTGCCTGAATCATAACTACAGCATCACTATCTACCTGTTCTACTGTATTCATGACTCTGTAAACTATTGAATAATTTACAAATAAAAATAGCCCCTGTGGGAACCATATCTTTCAGAAACAGTGATTCAGTGTCTGGCTCTGCTGTCTTTGAAAACCACAGCCATGGTAATAACGTGAAACAAGATAAAGCTCTGTCCAAGCTGGGAAGCCTTGGTTAAATACTGTAACTGTTTACCACAGTACAGAGAAAAGTAGAGCTCTATTTCTTTCATACCACATTTTACAGAAAAAGAAATATGCTTTTATAGATTGTTCTTAGTTCACATTAGCCATGGCACTGTGGAAAATACTGCACCAGTTATCCATCTTTATGCATAGTGGTTCAGTATCATTTTCTGTTATTGCCTAATGGTATTGACCAAGATTTTCAGAAGTGATATTTGGGTGCCCAATTTGAAGGTGGCTGCTAAAGGACAACAGCCCCCTACCTGCAGGATGAGGCGTCATGTACCTGGTGAATCAGTACCAATCTACACTAGTCTCGACTATTGACATGTTGGTTCCCATACAGTCCCTTTCTCCCCATCTTCCACATAGATCTCTTTGGTTTTCTGCCACCCTGCAATGAATGGAGAGAGAAAGAGAGAGGAGGAAACTCAAGCACCAGTGGAAGGAAAAGAACAATTCATACAATATGAAACATAACACATTCCTCATATCCTGTGCTGATGGTGTGTTACAAGCCAAGAAAACCTTCCTGCCAGCATCAGTTGAGACGGCCAACTCCTACTCAAGGAGCTATGCAGGGAGGTAAACCGCTTCAATTCTGAAATCCTAGAACCTTCTTCAGAACCAAACAGCAAATGTTGTGAAGAACTATCATCCTACTTTGCTGAAAAGATCATACGCATTTGAGAAGCCTTCTCAAGCAGTATGGAGCCATCCTGACGATATCCATCAGCCAACAACCCACCTGCATTCCCAAAATGAGTACATCGGTCCTCAAGAAGTTCTGGACATCCTAAAGGAGTCTTAACCAAGACTTGCTAATCCTACCCAGGGCTTTCTTGGCTTGTGAAAAAGAGGCATGAACACTTGGTGCGATTCCTGAGCAAAAACAGTAAATGCCTCATACACAGAGGAATTTTTTTCCCTTCTTTCATTATACTAACTGAAGTGAACGTTCTAGTCCTAGCACTGTCTGGATTCAGGCCAGGACATGGAACCGAAACAACCTTAGTGTTACTGATGAATGATCTCCTTCTGTCAATGGATAGAAAACAGACATACATTCTCATTCTCCTGGACCTGTCTGCAGCGTTTGACGCTGTTGAGGATTTGATTTTGCTGTCTTGCCTGGGAGAGATGGCAAGGTCCAGGGTAATATACTAAAGTGGTCTGAGTCCCTACATGAAGGACACACCCAAGAAGAAGTAATGGGAAACTGCACTTCCACCGCTAGATCCCTCTCTTGTGGAGTTCCACAAGGATCAGTTCTCTCTCTGGTCCTTTTCAACATTCATATGCAACCATTAGTTGAACTAGTCAGATGACATGGACTGAAGTACCAGCAATATGCAAGTGATGCATAGCTCTAATTCTCCTTCACCACACCAAGACTACACCATTACCACCAAGATGGCCCAGAGCTTTGATGATCGCTTGGATGAGCTTCATGGATGAAGAAAAGCTGGCTGAAGCTGAATCCGATCAAGAAAGAGGTGATGCTGATGGACAAAGGAAAGTATTTTGAAAGGCTTGAAGCCATGGTGCAGTCTCCATTGACTGAAAATACACACCCACAGTTGGTCAATTAAGTCCATAATCTAGGAGTACTCTTGGCTGCTTTGTTGACTGACTCACATAGCAGCATCTGCAAATAACGCTTTCTGCTATCACTGCTTGGGTAGGAAATGCCATCCCATCATGGTGGATGAACACCTGACCTAAATTATTCATACTGACTTTGCTTCTCGGCTGGATCACAGAAATGCAATATACCTGGGCATGAAGCCTTCAGCATTTAGGAAATTCTAATTGTACAGAATGCTGTGGAATGTCTTCTCAGCAGCTCAGGCTATCAGGAACACATCAGACCTGTCCTCTGCTCTCTACACTGGCTTCCCAAAGAATTTCATATCAAGTTCGAAGTCTCAGTCCTTATCTTCAAAATACTCTATAGCCTGAGTCCAGGATATCTAAAAGATCATCTAAAGCACCAGGATGAGGACAGTGGTTGACAACTATGCTCTTTGGGCACAATGGAACTCTCAACAATACGAGTACATCTCATATGTCCACATACAGAACTTTCTCCAGGAATGGTCTGACCCTGTGGAATTAATTCCCCCAAAAACTAAGGGTCATCACAAATCTCACTATTTTCCACTCCAAGTGCACAGCACATTTCCTTGACCTTGTTTTCTCTAATATAAACAAATAGCAACAGGTATATTTATATTTTAAAATATAAATAAAAGCTATCAAAACAAGATACTCCATTGCACATGTTTCTTCATCTGGAGAAGTGATGAGAGAACAAACAACATATAGCAGATGAGTAGTCACGTTGCTTAATGAACTACTCGAGGGAACTCAGATACTACTGTGATGAGCACAGTATAAGAGTCTATATAGAATGGAAAAGATTTCAGAAATCAGGCCCCCCTTAAGATGTCTGAAGTTGAGCACCCCAGAATGGATCGACTTTACAACATCATATGGTTGTTTTTTTTCTTAAGCAATTGTTGTGTGCTATATATTAACACAGGCAGTATTAATACAGATAGGGCCTGATTCTCATTTATATTAAGGTCACTTTACACCACTCAAGAAGTGTAATGAGACCTCTAAAATGAGCATAAATTACATTTACATAATTACATTTAAAGTCATTTTATTCTTCCAGAGTTGTGTAAAATGGCTTATGAATAAATTAAAATTAGGCTAATAATCATAGAAATTCAGGGTTAGAAGGGACCTTGAAAGTTCATCTAGTCTATTTGACTGAGCTGAAGTAGTACCAAATATACCTAGACCATCCCTAGCAAGTGGTTGTTCTTACCTGTTCTTAAAAACCTCTAGTAACGAAGATTCCACAGATTCCCTAGGTAACGTGTTCCAATACTTAAGTATCCTTACAATTGGAAAGTTCTTCTGAATATACAACCTAAACCTCCCATGCTGCAATTTAAGCTGATTACTTCTTGTCCTACCTTCAATGGAGATGAAGAACAATTGATCGGTGTACTCATCATAACAGCCCTTAATATATTTAAAGACTGTTATCAGGTCCACCCTTAGACTTCTTTACTCAAAACTAAACATACATTTTTAACCTTTTCTCAGGTTTTCTCAATGTTTTATCACTTTTTGTTGCTCTTCTCCGGATTCTTTCCTAAAGTGTGGCGTGCAAACTGGACACAATATTCCAGCTGAGTCCTCACCAGTGCCTACTAGAGTGGAACAGTTACCTCTAGTGTCTTAGGTACGATGCTCTTCTTAATACACCCCTGAACATTAGCCTTTTTTTTTTTTTGCAGCTGCTTCACACTGTTATCTCATTCTCAAGTTGTGATGCATGATGACCCCCAAATCCTTTTCTGCAGTACTACTGCCTAGCCAGTTATTCCCTATTTTATAGCTGTGCATTTTATTTTTCCTTCCGAAGTGTAGGACTTTGCACTTGTCTTCATTGAATTTCGTCTTGTTGATTTCAGACCTGCGGAGATGAAGGAAGAAAGAGACACACATCAGGGTCCTAATTAAGCCCTGGGTGATCGCTACTTCCCTCCACCCAACACAGATGTAATGAGGTTGAGTGGTCCCTATAAAAGAGAAATTAAAACTACTAATTATTCCTTTAAAAAAAAGGTTTTTATTGATTTTTGGCTATAAAGGCAATACAGACAAAATAAGAAAAGAAAGATTAAAGACCAGCACTGAATAAGGATTAATATAAATGACAAGTTATACTGAAGACAAGTACATGCAAAGCTATCATACACCAGTCACTTACCACTGGTTTTACACTACAGTATTGATACAACTAAGATCAAATCAGCTCGAGCAACCAGACTTCTTTACTCCATAATCTTACCCTGCATTTGTCCGAAAATGTTACCCTTCAGTCTGTCGTTTTTCTACACTGACCAGGTACAGACGGTCGAGAAGTGCATGTCCCTTCGGTTCTGGGATCTGGGTCAGGTTTTTCCAATACCAACTCACACACTTTATTCTGTGCCTTTGTATTTTTTATCTCATCTGTTGGCACCGTTTTAAAATAGACCAACCAATCAGGGTGGACCACATTGTTAATGTGGTTAATGTGGCTTATAATTGATGCATACTTATCTCCTGTGGCGTCTGTGATTGCAGAGCCATTGGCCATTATCTTTGAAAACTCGTGGCGAACGGGGGAAATCCCGGATGACTGGAAAAAGGCTAATGTAGTGCCAATCTTTAAAAAAGGGAAGAAGGAGGATCCAGGAAACTACAGGCCAGTCAGCCTCACCTCAGTCCCTGGAAAAATCATGGAGCAGGTCCTCAAAGAATCAATCCTGAAGCACTTGCATGAGAGGAAAGTGATCAGGAACAGCCAGCATGGATTCACCAAGGGAAGGTCATGCCTGACTAATCTAATCGCCTTTTATGATGAGATTACTGGTTCTGTGGATGAAGGGAAAGCAGTGGATGTATTGTTTCTTGACTTTAGCAAAGCTTTTGACACGGTCTCCCATAGTATTCTTGTCAGCAAGTTAAGGAAGTATGGGCTGGATGAATGCACTATAAGGTGGGTAGAAAGCTGGCTAGATTGTCGGGCTCAATGGGTAGTGATCAATGGCTCCATGTCTAGTTGGCAGCCGGTATCAAGTGGAGTGCCCCAAGGGTCGGTCCTGGGGCCGGTTTTGTTCAATATCTTCCTAAATGATCTGGAGGATGGTGTGGATTGCACTCTCAGCAAATTTGCGGATGATACTAAACTGGGAGGAGTGGTAGATACGCTGGAGGGGAGGGATAGGATACAGAAGGACCTAGACAAATTGGAGGATTGGGCCAAAAGAAATCTGATGAGGTTCAATAAGGATAAGTGCAGGGTCCTGCACTTAGGATGGAAGAATCCAATGCACCGCTACAGACTAGGGACCGAATGGCTAGGCAGCAGTTCTGCGGAAAAGGACCTAGGGGTGACAGTGGACGAGAAGCTGGATATGAGTCAGCAGTGTGCCCTTGTTGCCAAGAAGGCCAATGGCATTTTGGGATGTATAAGTAGGGGCATAGCGAGCAGATCGAGGGACGTGATCGTTCCGCTCTATTCGACATTGGTGAGGCCTCATCTGGAGTACTGTGTCCAGTTTTTGGCCCCACACTACAAGAAGGATGTGGATAAATTGGAGAGAGTCCAGCGAAGGGCAACAAAAATGATTAGGGGTCTAGAACACATGAGTTATGAGGAGAGGCTGAGGGAGCTGGGATTGTTTAGCCTGCAAAAGAGAAGAATGAGGGGGGATTTGATAGCTGCTTTCAACTACCTGAAAGGGGGTTCCAAAGAGGATGGCTCTAGACTGTTCTCAATGGTAGCAGATGACAGAACGAGGAGTAATGGTCTCAAGTTGCAGTGGGGGAGGTTTAGATTGGATATTAGGAAAAACTTTTTCACTAAGAGGGTGGTGAAACACTGGAATGCGTTACCTAGAGAGGTGGTAGAATCTCCTTCCTTAGAGGTTTTTAAGGTCAGGCTTGACAAAGCCCTGGCTGGGATGATTTAACTGGGAATTGGTCCTGCTTCGAGCAGGGGGTTGGACTAGATGACCTTCAGGGGTCCCTTCCAACCCTGATATTCTATGATTCTATGATCCTTGTAGCCAATTGTCAGTTAATCATATAGGTTAGGAATGTGGGTTTGATAAGTGCATAGGAGTCAACACAAAGTGTTATCTGGTTGAAGCACATCCTGACCACAAGTTTCAATTTAATTCTGCAAAGCTTATTTTCTTGAAGCATCCAGAAGTTTGAGGCCTAACATTGCTAAAACCCTTGTTGCTAGCTTGAGAATACTTTTGTTCAAATTAATCACAAGACCAATTCATCCAATTTATCAAGATCATTTTGAAATCTAAGCCTGTCCTCCAAAGTGCTTGCAGTCTCTTCCAGCTTGGTGTCACCCACAAATTTTATAACATCTGCAAAGAAAGGGGTAGAGGGAGAAGCATAGGAAAATAGTCATACTATCTCACAACAAAACTATTTTTAAGATTAAATGAGTTAATAATGAAGTTTTCCAATCTAATACAACATATAAAGAATCATTCTTGAGAATACTGTACTTTAACTTTGAGGAGGAGTTAGCCAGTCATTGCTCCTTTTTATGCTTCATCTGGATTAATGATTAACTGTGTTTGAACTCTGTTGTGCTCTCATAATACATTTATACGGTCTCGTGGTTTAGCTGTGACTGTAAGCATTGGTACAGGGTTTCTAGATACAAAGGACAGAAACTGCAGAGTGCCAACACATTTTAGGAATTGTTTAATTTTTATCACAGCAAGATCAGAAGGAATCACTGTAATTAAGTTTGCAAAATGGTTTCAATTATATAAAGCTTTATTTTCAGACCATTGTAACTTTGTGAAGCATTCATGTCCTGAGCTGAAATTTCCCATGCTTGGCCACTTCTCAGAAGTGAGAGAGCATCAAAATAATCTTCACTGAGAAGCAGTGCTCGCGTTTTCCAGTACAAATTGGTTTTGGTTTTACAGATGGATGTTTGAAACTCTCATGCTCAACATGCAAAGTAGATTTCTACTAAATTGATTGTGTACTCTTAAAGGAAGCTAACCTTGGGACACATGAGACTGCCCAGGCCAGTTTGGGGACTACTTTCCATATGTTTTGGAAAACCCAAAGAGCTAGTAAAGCTAGGGTCCTTCTCCATCAGCTCCTGCTGCTATTCTCATCAAAATATCCCATTAACTTAGCATAGTGTTCACAAGGTTGGGAACCAGGAAGCCCTGAGTTCTATCTTTATTTCTTCCATTGACTTATCCTAACCAGCCAGGCCTCAGGATGCTGTGAGGAAGGTAGACAAAGAAAACACTAGGCATCTTTTCCAGAGGGAAACATTTCTTCCTGACTCCTGAAGGGTGTTCTGGCCAGACTTACAAGAAATCTAGAAACCCATTTCTGGCATTGCAACACCCTATAGGGAAGGGAAAGCCGGGTGCATATTTGACCAATTAAAATGGTGACTCAGGACCAAGAGGATCTTAACTGTTGCAGGGAAGGAGTGGATGGAGATAGTTGTCATCACCACCTAAAACTCAGTTCTGGGTAGCCATTGGAGGCAAAGACTCTTCCACAGCCATTCGTCATCACCCCCTGCTTCCCCGGCTGCAAACTCCACATTCAAACATAGGAAGGTCCCATCTATCTCCCAAGTAAAGGACTGTAGCCCTGCCACTCTGATAAAGTCCCTTATTTCTCTCCCAAACCAGAGCTGGGAAGGCTGTAGGGGAGGAAAAATCTGTTTTGTGGTATGATACAATCTTGATGCCATGAGCTATTCCAGTTTATCGGCCGTATAGTACACATTTATTTTATTTAACCAGTGGACTCTGAATGAGCTTTTAAAATGTAACTAATGTTTAATAAAAGAAACAAAAATCAAATGGAAAAATCAGTGTTCAATGTTAAGACTGTCAGAGCAACAACGCAAACAGTAAAATGTTACGGCAGGAATGCTATGACATTTCTTTTTCTACAAACCTGTGAATCAAAACCAGTGTCAGTAATCAAACCTGTTGAATTAATAATTGCATCTTTTGATGTTGCTGGCTGGATATTTCTAGTTGAAGTCAGAACTACAATAGAAAGAGTTTCATATAGGTAGATAATGACATAGTAATTGCCATGAAAAACACAGCACTGTATTTCTTAATTAACATTGCAATTTGTGTGGCTTAAATAGTATTACATTTTTCCCAATAAAGCTCAGTAATTCAAAAAATGGCAAACATCCCTCTTCTAGTTAAAAAAAAACCCCAATTTTAAAATCTAGTTTTTCAAGAACACTTTTAAAAAACATATTTTTGTTTAAAATGTTTTACTTTCACCAACTTGTGATTTTAATGAACAGGGTACGTTCACAAATGTCATAACCTCTAGTGAGATTCAGCCCCTTTTCAATGAAAAATTCCATTGGAAAGGCATGATATTGTTGCTATTATTTTAAATTCAGTGATATCCACTGCAGAACTAGCTGGAGCAACATTTCTGATGTCAACAAATGGTGTTAAAACTGATTGATTGTGTTAATCTAATCGAACTGGAAAAACAGTCTTCCTTACAACATCCTTTTTCATAATCCCATCAAAAAAAATTGAACTAGTAAGCCTTTTATGCCTCTTCCCCCTCCAGAAAGCAAGCATGTGTCATTGCCAAAGTGAAAAAGATTTTAAAAGGAGAATATTCAGAAAAGTTTAACTAGCGAGCAGATATGAATCTCTCAGAGAAGAGCAAGAAAATTCACTTATCAGTTGCTCACTAGAAGCAATAAAATTATGGTTTACTGTGGATTTCAATAAAAAAAATTGTATCTGTTAATTATCTGCTTAAGGATAAGACTGCTTTTAATGGCAGTGATTCATAAAAGTCCACGCTATTTCTGATATATATGTTGTCCTTTTGGTACTCTGGTTAACAGGTATTTTAGATTTGAGGTTCATTATAAACTTTCCACCTGAAAAAAAATCTGAATCTCTATCAGGAGGAGTTTGATAAGCATTCAGTATTTTGACATGGTTCGTCCTGGTAGGAAAAGTAATCTGAAGTAGGAAAATTAGGCCTGTTTTCAAAATTCATATTTAATATGGTCTGAGATCTGGCATAAGTAATTTAATATATTTAAGTACTGCCTAACAACAAAGAGTACAAATGTTTTTTATTTTTCATTGTGGCTAGGGCCCTACCAAATTCGTGGCCATGAAAAACGCATCACACACCATGAAATATGGTCTTCTGTGTGCTTTTACCCTATACTATATAGATTTCACAGGGGAGACCAGCGTTTCTCAAACTGGGGATCCTGACCCAAAGCAGGGGGGTCACCAGGTTATTATAGGGGGGTCATGGTATTACCACCCCTTACTTCTGCGCTGCCTTCAGATCTGGGCATCTGGAGAGCGGTGGCTGTTAGCTGGGCACCCAGCTCTGAAGGCAGTGCCCTACCAGCAGCAGCACAGAAGTAAAGATGGCACTAGCATACCAGGCCATCCTTACTTCTGTGCTGCTGCTGGCAGTGGCTCTGCCTTCAGAGCTGGGCTCCTGGCCAGCAGCCACCCCTCTCCAGCTGCCCAGCTCTGAAGGCAGTGCTGCTGCCATCAGCAGTGCAGAACTACTGCAACCCGCCCTACAATAACCTTGTGACCCCCCCACAACTCCTTTATGGGTCAGGACCCCTACATTTACAACACTGTGAAATTTCAGATTTATATAGCTGAAATAATGAAATTTACTAATTTTAATTTCTAATGACATTGACCAAAATGGACCATGAATTTGGTAGGGCCCTAGTTATGGCACTGTAACATAGTTTGAGAGAACTGTATTTAAAGATTAATCACAATTAAACTATTTTTGTTCTTTGAGCCCCTTAAAAAGTCTCCTTAGCTTGGACTGTTGGGTATCAGTTAAAGTCTAAGCAATGTTGTTAGCTTTTAGGATTAAAATGAGTTCTCTCTGCTGTAGTTAGCATTAGCTGAAAGTTAGTGTACGCTAAGAGGTTATAATAAAGAATGGTTGACCAGTTTGAATAAATGTTATGGTACTTTAACTAAGTACTTGAGTATTTATATTTATTTGATCACTGAATATATGCTCATGATAGTGCATATAGTGCACCGCTTTTCAGTGGTAAACACACTGTAACAAATTTTAAAAAGAGAGAAAACATTTCCTTCATGTAGTTTGAAAGATAGTTTTACTGGTGGTAACATCTGTGTTATTTCCCTATAAAATGCAGAAAATAAGGTTAACACAGTTAACTGTCCATTTTAAATCAGTGTTTATTTAATTGTAAGTGACTAACTGGAGCTTAAAACCCCCCAAAAGTAGCTTGTGGCATACTGCATGAAATCTTTTTAGATGATAAAAGCACTTGTTTACCCCGTCCTCTTGATATTTTAAAAAGAACAATAATAATGAAAAGAAACACAAAAAGTCAGGCTCGGTGAGTGTGAGTTTAGAGTAATGTTTTGCCTACCATACATTTTTGGTCATGGTCACTCATACTGTGTGTCACCAGGGTCTTTGTAACACATCAGAAGCAACATGCCCCGAAGAAAAAGTAACTATCCCGGTAGTTTATTAAAAGGTGATGCAGATGAAAAGTATGATGAAATGTGGGTGTTGGAGAGGAGCAAATTAGATTTTAAAAACTCAGACTCCAACTAAATAAATGGCAAGAAGGGACAGCAGACTGTTAAAATCCTTTTGGTGGTTGAAACAAGAAAGTTACACTCTCTGAGCCAAATATAATACAGTTTTTCAATAACCAGAGAAGTCACCTCTTAAACGAATTCCCATTTGAAAAAATGGCAGCATTTATATGAATTGTTTTAAAAGGCCACTGTCAATTTATGTGGGAGCATTTTTGGCACTTGGCCAATTTTTTAAATGCAGTTTTTAACAGAAGTCTTTTAAAATAATATGTTTTGACATACTTTTAAATTGTCATTTAAAAAGCCCACAAGTTTTCAATTTGCCTGCTGATGTTTAAATGAGCCTTTTCATCAGGGGAGAAACTGACTGATAATACATAGCAAACAGGAAAACTGACTATACCCAAATGTTGTCTCATGCACCCGTAAAAAGGCTGAAAAAAACAGAGAAAATATTTTTCACTGGCTTTTTTCACCTGAAGTAATCTTAACTGCTACTTATTATTACAGAAAGTAAAATGCTTTCAGACAATTTTTTCAAGTTAATGGTGATCCTATTATCAGGAAAAGTCACCAGTCACTAGTCTCCAGATAAGTTTACATTTTGAAAATAGATGTTTTAGTTTGGGTCACAATATAATTCTGGCATCAAAAGGTTGTCATCTTGTAACAATCACTTTACTTTTCAACTCCTTCTCCCTTTTACATAGGATCGGAATTGCACAAGATTCTTTGCCAGTCCTTCCAGTCTATAGCCCAGGCTTGTAGGTCTTAGAATTCCAGTGCTTTTCTCTTTGAACTTCTCTTGACAGTCTTCCCATCATATCATAGATCTTCCACATCCTTTCTTGCTGTCCTCTTCCTCCCATGTTTTTTTTTCCGCTGATTGTTCTTTTCCCATTCTTGTCTCATGTCCAGCCCACCTCAAACATGAATTCTCCAGCATATCACTGAGAGTCTAAAGTTCATCTTTTCCCTAATTTCTTCTGTGCACACTCTATCCTCCACTTCTCTGCCATACTCCTCAGTATATTATTTTCTGCTACCTGTATCTTCTTTTCTTCCATCTCCATAAGACCCATCATTTCCAAATCATAGAGCAGGCAGAGACATACACAGCACACAATTTTCCTTTCTGTCTGGCTCTTAAATGTCCCACTGTACTTCTCTTACTCTTTTCACTGTCGCTGCATGTTGGGTTCTTCTTTTCAGTTCTCCAGATCTTTCTCCAGTGGCACTAAGTGCACTTCCGAAGTACACAGATTCTTTCTTCTGATTCAGCTTCTCTCCTGAAACATCTTTTCTTCCACCTTCCCTACTTATGTAACTTCAGTTTTCTTTGTGTTTATCTTCAAACACAGAGGTCCACTCTGATACCATATCTACCAATTCATCTTTGCTATCAGCCAAAAGGACTAGATCTTCAACATACATTAGTTTTCTGTTTCCCCACAGGCTTGATTCTCCTACTAATTAACTCTATAACTAAGATGAAGAGAAGTGGATTCAGTACACTGCCTTGTCTCAATCCCATCATCACCTCAAAACTCTCAGAAATTCTATGTATTGTTACCAGTTTAGCTTTTGACCCTTCTCTCTCATCTCCATTTCTTGAAGTCCCCACTCCCGTCTATTTCAATACTCCAGACACTAGATCCCTCAGATCAATGCCATATGCATTCTCAAGATCAACAAATGCTACATACATCGTCCATTTATCATTCTTAAAAGTTCTGTCTGATTGCAAATAGTATGTCTATAATACTTTTTCCCTCCATAAAACTGTTGCTCCTCTCCTATATTTTCCTCCACCTTGCACCTCCACCTCACCTCCAAAACTCTCTCAAGGACTTTGAGAAGCTGAGTCAACAGGTGTTGCTCTAATAGGTTATTGGATCACGTACATTACTCTTAACATTCCAAAGAGGCGCCAGTCATCTGGTATCCTTGCTTAATCCCAGCAAGTACAGTAAACTATGAAGCCGCTTTACTCTCCAGTATTTCTAGCTACCTGTAACAATGTTTTATGCTTTTGTCCTCATCTTCTCATTAAAAGATGTTATTACAGTAAAGTGTTATATTTAGATTTTGTTTATATCTTGCCTTAAGGAAAACAAAATATTGAATATGGATTTTTGTTAGTGAAGCAACAAAAGTCCTGCAGCATATATCTGCTTTGTAGGTACTCTTTGTTTCTTTACATACAGTTTAAACTAATATTTAGTTAAGTTTTCCATAGTATCATTTTGAATAATGCCCCAGTCTTTCTGTATGCATCACACGGGTGTTCGAGTAAACTGTCAGTAAAACTGAAGAGGCTTCAAATAGTGATTGTTAATTTAAGCCTCTGACAAACTGCATCTGAAGTTCTTAAGTTCTTTTTCACTTCTAAAATCATCTTTTTGCATGAATGTGTCAGAGTTTGTAATGATGTTGTTTGGATTACCTAAATGCCTATAAATTTTGAGATGTAGCCAAGTCATCCAAAATGGATACGCAGAATTAAACTGGGCATTTCTCTTCACATTACCTTTGAACTTTAAATATCACAGACCAAGGTGAACTGCTAATTTACAAACTGAGACGTATTTCTATGAAGTTTTGTGTTATTTTACCAGATATAAAGGACATGAATGGAAAACTATTGGTCTGGTGTGAAAGAAACACTATGAGGGAAATAGAATGAATGCGTTTTAATAGGATTCGTATCAGAAAAAAAGTTTTAAATTTGTATATATTTATGTATAATTGTTGAAAAACTAAGATAAAGGTCTTTTCAAGCAGCTGGGTAATGATTTGAAGATTTCAGAGTAGCAGTCGTGTTAGTCTGTATCCACAAAAAGAACAGGAGTACTTGTGGCACCTTAGAGACTAACAAATTTATTAGCGCATAAGCTTTTGTGGGCTACAGCCCACTTCATCGGATGCATAGAATGGAACATATAGTAAGAATATATATATTATATATATACACACGCGCACACACACACACACACAGAGGAGGTGGAAGTTGCCATAGAAACTGTAAGAGGCTAATTAGTTAAGATGAGCTATTATCATGAGAAAAAAACTTTTGTAGTGATAATCAAGATGGCCCATTTAGACAGTTGACAAGATGGTGTGAGGATACTTAACTTAGGGAAATAGATTCAATATGTGTAATGACCCAGCCACTCGCAGTCTTTATTCAAACCCACATTAATGGTATCTAGTTTGCATATTAATTCAAGCTCAGCAGTTTCTCGTTGGAGTCTGTTTTTGAAGCTTTTCTGTTGCAAAATTGCCACCCTTAAATCTGTTACTGAGTGGCCAGAGATGTTGAAATGTTCTCCTGCCAGTTTTTGAATGTTATGATTCCTGATGTCAGATTTGTGTCCATTTATTCTTTTGTGTAGAGACTGTCCAGTTAGGCCAATGTACATGGCAGAGGGGCATTGCTGGCACATGATGGCATAGATCACATTGGTAGATGTGAAGATTGTCACACCACTATTTGAGGTGATTACCTGTTCCTTTTGGAAAGAAAGCAGTTTTCTTGAAAAAAGTAATTTGCATTTCATTGAGAATAAACTTAAACAGTAGCTCTTCTGGACAATGCACTAGAACTCTTGAAAACTGTGGGTTGTTTAACATTCTTCATTTTTGGTATTTTTTTCCTACTGTTCCTTTAAAGTATGCTTTCCATTGATCCTAGCAATGAAGGCAGTTGATACCCTATCTCTGCCTTGCTGGGATGTCTGCACTGTAGGATCTCCCAACCCAGATAAATAGATTCACACTAGCAGGTTTCAAACTAACATGCTAAAAGTAGCAGTGTGAATGTTTCGTCTTGGGCAAAGCTCAAACTCTCAAGTCCACGCAGAGCTTTAGGCTTCAGAGCCTGAGCTCCAGCCCAAGCCAGAACATCTACACTGCTATTTTTAGTGTACTGGCTCAAGTCCCACTAGTACAAATCTGTCTATCCAAACTGGGAGGTTTGCTCCCATCTGTAAGGTAGACATACATGTATAGATCCTCTTATGTTATTGGCCACCAAATACATTGGGAACTGGCCTTTCCAGGTGTCTTTGACCTGAAGATGCGCTAGTTTGATGAAAAAGGAGAAATGAAATAAATTTAGATAAGGTCTGAAAAACATTCATTAGAAACACTTTACCTCAAATCTGTTTTCCTGAAAATTATGAGCAGATTAGATTTTTGTATGCCAGTTGAACTAAGTGATATATTTTAATTAGGTGACTTGCTGTTTATTTAAAGCACATTTTTGCATTGCATTACATTGGTTGAAGTGATTATGTGAACAAGTTCTCACTCTAAGAACAGGGCATGACTGATGGTACGTGTTTCCCCCTACCCCCCTGCTTTACGTTGCAGTAATGTGGATTGCTCATTTAATTCCAAAGAAGCCACGCATGCTTAATTGGTCATCAACCAATTATATACATGTTTGTGTGTCTGTGTGAATATAATAACTTGAAATATAGGTAAGAGGAACCACAGTATCTACTGGCAAAAGTTAACGGCATTTGTATATGGTGATGATTATTGTACATGGAGTTGGAAAAGAATATTTAATCTAAATGTTGTTTTCATCCTTTATAGTAAATATTTTAGAAATATACTTGTAAAAAGGTTGGCAGTGGCACCCACATTTATTAAGAAATAAACATTTTAATTTGAAACTGTTGGTGACCTCCCTTGCAGACAGAGCATTCAAATTGCTAAATAGGATCAATTAAGAACAAGCTATTCAGAGAAAGGAAACAAAGGCATAGGAGAAATGAATTGCCTTCTGTCAAATATTGCTAAATAAAATAGTTATGGTTATATAATGTAACTTCCCTCCAGAGCCAGTTTGGTTTTACAGGGGAAATTAGGGAAATTCATCTATTCAAGTCATTTGAGTACAGCATTTTGAATACATTTGCCTCTTGTTTGTTCCTTTATGTGAGAATTGTATACTGCATCATGAGGTTCACAGTCATATTGTTAATTTCTGGTCATTACCAGAAAATTACACACAAGAAAAATAATGTTGCAGGTGTTTTTACCATACAGATTTTAGTTTCCTTTAAGCAGATTTTTTATGGTGACTGATGTTTAACAATGGCTAATTTTGGTACTAAAATGTAATCAGAGTAATTTAATCATTTTCTTTTACTCATTTGCTTGAATTTAATTTGTATGAATCAAACTGTTTTATGTTTGTATTAAATTAACCTTTTTGCTTTTTCCTGATGAATTGAGATGTTACTATAAACACAATTGTTCCCTGTATCACTTTCAGAAAATTCTGCTCCAAATTGCACAAGAAAAGGGTAAATGGATTAAAATTCACAAAGCTATGTACAAGCAGTGTTACATATTTGATGTAATCAACAAATACACAGAAGCTGGATTTTCTACTTTGTCCCTGTCTTGCTTCATTGTGCAAAGATTTGCAGAAGGCTGAGGCCCTGATACAGAAAATAATCCCTATTTAGGAAAGATGCTTTAGTTCTTACAGTTAAGTACCCTTCTGAATAAGGATGGAGTTAAGCACATATTTAAGCACTTTTGTGAATTTGGCACATGGGTTCATTATATAATGTTGTATAGATATTGTAGGACATATTGTATATGTAAAAAGTCGGCTTCCCTTATGTTTTCAACCATGAGAATTGTCTAGTTCTTCTTGTAATGATTGTCCATACAGATTCTAATCTTGGTGTGTGTGAGGTTGGATTATTTTGAGCAGCAGCATCTGTAAGAGCTGCATCTGCACCCTGAGAAGCCTCAACAACCAAGTGATTCAGCTCCTTCTTACCATCTGTGGCTGTGAGCTAGAACATCTTCAGTATCTGAGTCCCTTATGACTTTAGCTTTAGTGTTTATTAATTATAGTTAGTATAGTTACCTAGTTCATTCTTCTTCTGTTGGTTTCCTTTGGCTATACTATGTAATCTGTCTGTGTAGATGTATAAAAATTGTAGGTAATTTATCGATGGATTTTCTTTATTCCTCCATCTTCCACCCTCCCATTTCCAGTATCTTGTGTTACTCAGACACCAAGTCATTGGGATTCAGATCCTACCCCTCCTATGAGACACCAATGCCAGTTAATAGGCATTCTAGATGTCTAATTTGCCTAGGAGAGAGACATGTTGCAGAGCTCTGCTCTGTGTGCCAATCCTTCTCCAAAGGTTCTCAGAAAGCAAGGGAGGCAAGACTTAGGATTTTCCTCCTGGAACAATCGATGAAAGTCTCATTGGATCCTGGCACACTAACAAAGAAGCTTCACCAATAGAATCAGTCACATGCCTCCAGTGCCCAGGTGAGCCAAGACATCATTCCAAGCTCCTGGGCCACTTCTCACAATCCCATTCATCTGCACATAAGCGTCAACTTCTGAAAGGGGCTGTAAGGAGCACTGCTATCTTGATCAGAGTAGACATCACTTTCCTTCTCCAAATTGGAGGCAAATATTTTCCCTATAAGCCTCTTCTACAGTAAGCCTGAAGCCAGTCCTGCTTTGGTACCTCCAGGGTGAAATCAAAATAGACATAAATGGTTGTATTGCAGAATAAGGACTACACCGCCTCTAGTAGCAATCACTCAGCACCAATCTCAAGAACAAGTGCCTTTCTCTGTGTGTGGCACTATTGACCACTTTAGTACCTTCCGACTCAAGGCACCAGATGCCCAGGTGCTCATCTTATTGGCATCGGTACAATTCACAGCAACTTTGCTGTAGGCCCAGAACCAGAGTCTTTTCTATCGAGAGGCTCAAGGAGATGATCACCAAATGCTCAACCTCTCACCAACCTTTGGTACCAGCCACAATTCTCACCAAGCAGGCAACTTCTATTAGGACCACCCAGCCTCTTAAAGAGGTATGCACCTTTTCATCTTCCTCAAAGGAACATAGTAGTGTTGTTAGATGTTGCTAGACATCGGCTGCGTGTGTGTGTGTTCTCTCCGTGCTATCCCAGCTCTGCACAGATAGTTGGCACAGCAGACCTCTATCGAACTGCCCAATAATCACAGACTTCGTTTGTAGCGAAGACACTCGGTCAGGTTTATTGTCTATGAAGCACGGCCCTAATGTCCTGGCTCAGTGGTTTCAGGTGCACTAACATATGTATGCCCATTGCAATGAACTAGCTCAGTTAATGGTGGGACTTTCCATTATCCCCTAGGCCAGCCAAAGACACTTCCTCTTTATACACAAATACAAACAAGTTATGTATTGCCCCTATTGACATATCTAGGTGCCACCCATTAGGATGGGTCAGCATATTCCAGTTATCTTTAGGGAATGTGTTGGTATCGAGGTGTTTTGGTCCCACCCTTCTGGAATGTGTTTGCGGGAGTGCTCTGTGCCTAGTACTTCTTAGGAATGTGTGTTTCTGCCGTATCAGCTCTGTTCTTGCCAGATTCTGTGATTAGAACCTCTTGCTCACAACCTGGCTTTGCTTTATATCAGCAAAGCTTTGACCACTACTTTAACCTATGCTTCTGGCCTCAGACCAGGCCTCTGATACAAGGGCTTATGTCTCAAGCTCTCTTCCTACTACAGTTTATAGCTAATCAGAAACCTAGTTCAGAAATAATGTCTGATTGATGAACCATACATTTTAAATATTTTTATGCATTTTATTGCCCCAAACCCAAAAATATATTTGAGCTAATAATGGCTTTTTAAAATATCTCTGTTTTTATTAAAAATAGATGTTTTTGAATTTAAAAGATATAACATACTGTCCTTGCTTCAGCATCATGTGCTTCCACATACACACAAAGAAAAGAATAATAAATGAGAGTTCAGCTTCCTGGTTTTGTCTGTCTGCTTTGCAAAGATGGTAATCTATGTTTTGAGGACAGGCTGGTAATGATCTTGCTAGATCGAAGCAGTGTGCACAGTCGTATATGGAGGAGGTAGAGATTAAGAATTGCTGTTCATAATAAATAAGATAGTGAAAACCACGTCTGTGGATTTGCCCTTCTAGGTTTGTTATATAAATAACAGACACAGCTGCTTTATATATGTTAAGCAGAAGTGTGTCTGTTAACAGATTTGGAATTTAGTATTGAAGTTCTGAATATACTTTTCATTATGAATAGGATAACTATTCAGGCCAGGTTTTCCCTCTGTATAATAGTAATTGAAACACAAAGGCTGTCAATTTGATTCCTGTTATTATGTTACATCAATCATATAAACTTCAGACCCCTCTTTTAAACTGTTACATGTTCTACTTGATATATTATTTATATTTGTCTCTTGTAATCTGTACCTAAAATGTATTTATTTTTGTTATGCATACATTCATCTGCAAGATTGAAGGAGTATGAAAGAGCGCCTTCAGTAGTGTCAGATGAAGTGAGGCTCATTGCTATTCTAACTGTGTGACTACTCTTCCTGAGCGGGACTATTCTGTCCTTGGTATTCATTCCCTCACAGTGATGTGATAACAGAATAAAGGAGCTTTACAACTGATTGAAGTCAAGTAGCGGGGCCATGGTAAATGCTCACAAGAAGATCGCTGATGAATACTATTAATGTTGGAGGCTGGGCTAACAAATGTGGATATCTTTACTTTCCCCTTGAGGGTGGATCATGGCATGGAGGATGGGCTAACAGTTGAGAATATCCATTCTTCCCCCTAGAGGGAGGATCCTAGTGTCCTCTTGAGTTTTGAATGTTTAACATTTACATAGAAATGTATTTTCAACCTATTTTTGAGCCAATAAGAAGCCTATTTGGGCAGATGTTCTCAACATAGTCCCCCAGCTCCTGTCACTGCCAACCAGGAAGGTATTCTGTCTCAGGGAGTCCCTCCACGTAGCAAAATCCATTTAGAAAAGCCTCTTACAAAGGATGGCGGGTACTAATGCATGTTCCAGCTCTTTTTGTCTATAAAATCCTCATTTATGTGTCAGAAGAAAAGAAAACACTTATAAATTACTCAGTCTGATTTTTCTTAAGGTTGGTTTTATCTGTCTGCTCTGCTTTGCAACAGCCACCACCACCATTCTATCAGGCTCTCTATACACTACTGCATTCTCACATTGTTGCCAGCCCCAAACATTCAAAACTAATGTAGGACCCCCAAAATTGTGAGTGTTTTTTTAATTGCAGGAGTGGTGGTGTGGGGGTGGGGTGGGAGGGTGGGTTATACCTTTTGGGTTTTGTGACTTTAGGATTTATTTTTTCATGCTTTTCTCCATAACCACAAGAGCTAGAAAGTAACTTACTATTTGTAACCAAAAAAAGAAAAAAGGCTGACATAATTACATCACACCAGGAGACAAGGCTTTAAGAAAAATCACCAAATATCACAAGACACAAAATCACACAAGATGGTGGCAGTGGTCCTTCCTCCTGGAATAGCTGTGAACAGAAATTTTTAATTTTATATGCATCTCTAAACAGTTTTTGGACTTAGTCTGTCTTACCTTGAGTCCCTGTTTAAACATCTCTGGTTCAGGCTCGTTCATTTCATTTGTTTTGCTCTCTGTCAGTGTGACACTTTCTCCAGGAGCACAGAACTGTGGGTCACGTTGTAACCCTGCTGCTTCAGGAAGAGAGATATTTGCTGTTGCTAAACTGGGTGACAGCTCTTTGTCACTCCAGTCTGTTGGTCACCTCTGACAAACTTCTCAGGACTCTGACAGCCCCACTTTGCCTTGCATGTAACACTTGGCACACCCCAGTTCCCAAGCCCCATGGAAAAGCATTCCCCTGGAGTATCCAGCCTGTCACTGGACACTCTCACAGAAATTACCAAATTCACTATCTTCAAAGAAACAGCTTGTTTGATTCAACACTTTGCTTAATGTTACAGCACTGAGATCTGTTTATTGATAGAACAAGGAAGTTTATTAACAAAGATAGAATGTTAAGTGATACTGAATAAGGATAGTAGAAGCAGAATTGGTTACAAATAAAACAAAAGATTAACATGCCTCTAAGAGATTAAATATAGTAAACTATAATCCTCTGGCTAAAGGAAGTTTGACACCCTCAGAGTTTTTCTGTAGAGCTTACTGATTTTCAATCAAATCAGGATCCAGATTTTCATGATTTCCCTATGCCCTACCAGGGGTCTCTTCAGTAAATGGAACACAAATTGTATTTTTGCTTCACCTTGTATTTTCCCAAAACTCATTGTTTTGACCCCAGGGACAAATCAACACTCTCTGTAGCCTTGGTGTCTCTCATACTGATTTTACTCCCCCCACCACCCCGTCTTGTGGACTTAATATGCAAGTAGGGCATGTTGTGTGTTGGCTTATTGCTTACTTTACATCAGAGATTTAATCATGCAGGTAAATCAACTTCTCTTTGGTTACATAGTTTAAACATATTTTTAGTACATACATACAACTTTTTGCATAATACCTGTACATACATCTCAGAATGTTTCATGACCCATATGATATAAGCTTTTATTTGATACCTTATGTGAAATTTTTTGTAGATAAATACTATGCCAGCAATGTGTTAGGTGCAGTGAGTTTTTCAGGTCTGAAAGGAGTTGCCATTGCAGGACAGTGAACCCTTTGCCAGTTGGCATTGAGTGGATCATAGGATCACAGTCAGAGAACAATTCCTTCCAAAGTCGGTCATATTTTGCATGGCTTCCTTGGCTTCCTTATTCTGTCTCAAACATTGTATAATCAGCACCATGTTAACACTAGAACAAATGCTGGTACAGAATTTCCTTGGGGTAAACTTGTTTCTGGGGCTTTTGAACTGAGAACCATTTAGCAGGTTGTTCTGGTGTTTACTACATATGGTAGGGTGCTACTTGAAAGGGTGGTTGAGGTCTATAAACCTACCCAGCAGACACCACTTAGACATGATGGTCACAATTCCCCAGGCAGTCCTCTCCTTGTTAGAATGGAGGAAGCATCCTCTACTCGTGCAGTGGAGTGCCCTTCTGTTTGCCTCTACCCACCCAGACTCTGATGACAGACACGTCCACTCTTGGATGGGGAGCTCCTCTGGATCACCTTTATAGCCAAGGCCTTTGGTCCCCTTAAGATGACAGCAGCAGCAGATTCACTTGGTTATGATGTAACCATGATGGTGTGTAGGATGAATGTCCATACTGAACAGCCCCTTGCAAGTGTTCTTCCTTTGGCAAGAGTCAGTATGGGGGTATTTAGGTTTCTTAAATCTCTCAAAATTGCATCTTCCAGGTTCATTCATGATCGGCCTTATGCTCTACTTCCTTTGGCCTCATCCTGATAAACTTTCTGTAAAAGTATCTTCTTCTGCATGTTACACAGGGCCGCACCCATTGCAGTTGTATTCTCAGCTGGTGCAAGACTGCGACTTGCCAGGACCATCTAAGAATCTCCTCATATGTGACAAAATCAAACTAACTGATGTTGAGAATATGCTCTAACTTTTGACACTGTTCAGTTTCCTCTCCTCATCTGTTTAATGGCCATGTTTCTGCTCCATTTAACAGAGTTGTCACACATATATCCCACAACTAAAGCAGAGGCCTTTGAAAAGCTGAAATGTCATTGATGCAAGACCAATCCAACATGTGACTTCTTTGGATATAGAACCTCTTGCTGTTAACTGACTATCCAGATAGATAAAACTATTCACTCATTCAATATCATTGCCATCTACATATAGCATTGGTAGGTCATTGGTTTGTTTTATAGGAGGCATTCATAGCTTTAGTTTGATCACCATTGACCTTAAGTCCCATAGATCCCACAGTTTTTCACATTTCTTCCACCAATAACTGTAGTTGGTCAGTAGCCTCTCCAAGTAAGGCAATATCATCCATATACTCAATCTCCTCCAGCGATGAATCTTTAAATTTCACACCACCTTCTTTGGCCTCAATCAGCTTTGTCATAGGATAGTCTAGTAGATCATTAAATAACATAGGTGAGAGAATGCAACCCTGCATACTCCTGATTCTACTGAAAACCAATCTATTATGCAACTGTTGACCCTCACACAGCTACATACTGCTGTACAGTTCCTCCACTAGGCACTGTCTTCAGGCACCCCATATTGACTTAGCAGTATCCACAGTGGTGATCAATTCACTGAGTCAAAAGGAGCTGCAAATACAATGTCTATAAATGCAATGTTAATTTCACTTTGTTGCTTTAGTATTTTTTCAGTAACATTCTGCAAAGTATATATAACATGGATTGTAGATCAACCTGTGCAGAAACTACACTGCTTGTGTCTCATTTTTGGGTTGAGACAGTATTTCAGTAGTTTGACTATAAACACTGGGACTGACAGCAGTAACATTCCCCTATATATTGAGCAAGCTGATCACTCTCCTGGGTTGAATAAAAAGGTATAATGTTGCCCATTTTCCAATCTTCTGGAATTTTACCTGTTTCCCTAACTTTTAAGACAACTGTGTCACAGTTCAGAGCAACTCTACCTGTTTCCCCCTTGTGGTCCTGCCAAGGGCACCTACTTTTAGTCTTCAGGCTCCCCAGCCATCACCTCTTATATGGAGATATGCATCTGCCTCCCTCTTGAGTGGGCTATTTCCAGACTGCACAGTTCCCTGCCTATGCTGTGAATTCCGCAGCAAAATCAGATTGCCTAAACAGGCCTGCTCTGCTTTGCTTTCTCTTCAAAGGCTGTGAAGAGAGTAGTTGTCACAGTTATGAAGTAGCACACAGCTCTTTCTAAGCAAGTACATTTATCTTTATGATGAAAGCATTACAGAGAAAACATATTTAAAAAAATAAAAGAACTTACACGCATGCTAATAAACTTACCAGAAATCAACAGCTGAGTCCAACAAGGGCTCTGGCTGGTAACCGTCCTTCATACCCCACCAAGGGGGTTTTCAGTGGTTACAAACTCATAACAGCAGTTAGCTCAGAACAAGCACACACATGAATCTGAGTGTTACTCTTTTATCCAGTTAGGACATCTGACCTGGTCCTCTTGTAACAGGTGATCAACAGACTATAGGTTTCAGAGAAGCAGCCGTGTTAGTCTGTATCTGCAAAAAGAAAAGGAGTACTTGTGGCACCTTAGAGACTAACAAATTTATTTGAGCATAAGCTTTCGTGGGCTACAGCCCACTTCATCGGATGCATAGAATGGAACATATAGTAAGAAGATATATACACACACAAACAGAGAACATGAAAAAGTGGAATAAGAGGCTAATTATAATGTCTATAATGTCTTCTGCAGTTTCCACGGTATGCGTCCGATGAAGTGAGCTGTAGCTCACGACAGCTCATGCTCAAATAAATTGGTTAATCTCTAAGGTGCCACAAGTACTCCTTTTCTTTTTGCGAATACAGACTAACACGGCTGTTACTCTGAAACCTGTCATTTCTGGTAATGTTTTTCAGAGGCTTCCTCAGTGCATTGCACCATACTATTTTACCACTGATTATGATCATTCTGACAGGCCCTCTTGAATGCTCATTCAAGACATTTTTTTTGTCTATTGCCCATTTCCTCCTCTTTTCACTAACTTAACTTTGACCTTTCAGTGTATCCCTTCTGCTCGGAGCCTCTTTTGCTTCTCTTCCATAGTTCTGTGATCTTATCTGTAATCCAGTGTTGCTTTAATCATTCTCCTTAGTTTCGGTTGCCCTACAGTTATTTCTGTGATAGAATCCCAAAATCCCTTTCAGGTAAATCTTCACATAAATGTCCTTGAGCTAAGAGCAGTTCATCTAGTATACACAGCATTCTTACCCATACTCCAGGAACCATAGTGCAAATACTGACAGAAATAACTACAGCAATGTACTACATCAACAAGTATGTGTGGCAGGGTGGTGGAAGGAAGAGCATACTCTGCCTTTCTGCTGGAAATAAATCTGTTTCTGGAACTTGTGAATCAACCATTAAGTACTCTACAGCTTCCAGGCCTACAAAATGCCCTAGCAAATCAGTTCAGCAGACAACACTTGAAAAATCACAAGTAGCCATTTGAGAACTCCATTCTACAAAACATCTTCTAGATAGACCTCTTTGCCATGGACTAAAATAAGAAGTGTAAGTTGTTTTGCTTGAGGGAGGAGGCAGGAGGGAGTGAGCCAGCCCAGGGTGTCTCTCTCTAACACTTTCCTCATTTCCTGTGCACTGGGACTCATGTATGCCTACTCTCCCATTCCATTGGTACAAAAGGTCTTGAGAAAGGGCAGGCATGACACAACAATCCTATGACAATGATAGCCCTATTATGGCCCTGGCAGTTTTGGTACTTGAACATGATGAGCCTTCAGTACAGCCCCTGATCACATCTGGCTGAACTGGAAGTGTCATTATGCATACTGAGGGTCACATTCTATACTCAGACCAAACATTGCTGCACCTCACAGCCTGGATGCTGGTTGGCTAATAGCAGAGAGAGCCTGCTCCAGGAAGTCCAAAACCATTCTAGCTTGTAGCAGAAAGAATTCCACTAGAGTGAGTCATGTAGCAAAAAGGAAGAGCTTCTCTATGTAGGCAATGCAGACACATCTATCCCTGCTAGAAACCCCAATAGCTGCTATCCTTGATTACTTGACAGCTCTAAAGCATTTGGGACTCTGTCCGCTCCATGAGTACATTTGGGGAAGAAGGAAAGGGGGGTACACAGAGCCTCTGCCATAAGGGGTATTGAGAATGTTGCAGGGGGTCCCTGACATAGAGGAGGATGGTGAAAGTGTGGCACATAGGGAGCTTGCAAGGGAGAATGGAGAAATTCAAGGAGCCCCTATGTGTGTGCAATGATTTCAGCCTACAGAAGCAAAAAAGTGTATGACCTGCTAGCGGTTAATAATCTCATTTTTTTCACTGAAATCATGTTTTTGTCACACAGCTTCCTAGTTGCTGATTCTTGGGTTGTCTGTTTCTTTGGTTTCTTGGGTTTTAATGCTGCATTTTTTACAAAAGGCTCATTGATAAGTTATACTGGTAAACATCTGTTGCTTGCATGCATACTTTGCTCATAATGTAGTTTTAGACCAAATTCATCTTGGTCTCTTTGAAAAAGAAAATGAGTTTTTCTGATAAAGCTTTTTATTACTATGTTGTTATAACGTTAACAAAAGGGGTTTTAGAAAAGATCCTTTGGAAAGTCATTTTTCTCATAATACTGTTAAAAGAACATATTACGTGAGAGTTGATTTCCACTGAACAATTTTAGACAGTACACTCAATGCTTTTTCTGAGGCTTATATGGAGGAATTTTTTTTTTTTAATTTTTCTGAAGGTGATGTAGAGCAAGAGCCATAAAATTCTTTGGGGTACAGGGTGTATAGCTCCCATTGAAGTTAATGGAAAGTGTCCCATTGACTTCAGTGATCCTTGAATTGGACCATTAGGGTTCAGCCTTGCCAGGTTCTGAACACTGTGGTACTGATCCACCAAAAGCACTTCAGCACCTGCTTAACTTTAAACATGTAACTCCTTGAAAATTTTGAATGCAATTAATTAAAATTTTAATCTATTAATTTTAGTAAAATGTTTTGTAAAATATTAATCGAATTTGGAATTCATGTCCCTTTTCTTTGATTATTTAGGTTTTTATGTGCACCTTGATATGGTGTTTTAGCTGAATTCTAAACGATTTATATCAGGAGTCTCAAACTTTGTCATAGAATGGACTACCACGTGACCTCAGTGGAGCCGCATGTTCCAAGCAACACTCTTTGATAATCACTGTATAGCATTACCATATTGAAGGCATGGTTTCAACATTAACAAAAGCTATATTTGACAGTTTAGGTTGCATGAGGACACACCTTAAGCGCATGGAGATCAGAAATTCAGGTAAATGTCTCCTGTAAGACTTGCCACTTTCATGTAGCCTGCAGTGCTGTCAGTAACACTCTTCAATGCCTCATAAGCCTTCACTTCCATCTCCAGCACAAGTTCATCAACACCATGTTCATTAAACTTGAAATCCAATGCAAAGCCTTAATGATGACCTCAATAGATTGGCACAGTTGGCTGTCACACATTCCAGGTATTTGGGAAATTAATCGGCTTCATCATTGCTGAGGTTGCTGTTCAGGTTTTACTTCAGAGTACAAGTTCTGAAGCAGCTTGAACTGTCACTAAACATAGTTTTTGTTTGTATTGCCTGTTTGTATTATTTCCTGGGGAGAGTGGGTTGTTGGACTTTTTTTCTAATCTCAGTAAATAGCTCCCCGGGATCAGAGAGGGACAGGGAGAGAAGTGGGAGCTGGATGTACCTGCCTAAGAATGGGAAGGAAAAACTGCACTACCAAAGTTTCTCCTGGCTATGTTGAACTTTCTGAAGGATATGAGAGGCTGCAGCATGCCTCAGTAAAATCTTTGTACCTCAAGCATTTTGTTCCTGTTTAAAAGCATGTAGTGAGTACATGGAGCAATCCTCCATATTTAGCAGTGATGACATATCTTGTCAGCTGGTGGGTGTGATGGGTTGCACCCCCCCTCCTTTTCTGGGATGCCATCTGATGTACTGGGATTTCACTGAGCCCACCTGCTCCACTAACCTGGGCTCCCTCTCCCTGTTTTGCTGAATCAGGCTCTCCGGCCTCTGGCAGCACATACTCAGGTAGGGAAGTACCATTTGTAGAATCACAGAATCTGCAAACAGCTCACTGAGCTAGGAAATGCCCAGCACTCAAGTGCAGCTCCCTCTGGAAAATACACCCAAGAAAATATTGTCTTGCGCTAAATAGAAAGAACTGCACAGCACAAGCTCATAAAAATTCACCCTCTTCCTCAATGTGAAGAGAGAGATGCGCAACTTCTTGCCTTCCCAGTTATAAACTGCACAAACTGGATTATGTTATAAACAAGAAATAAGTTTATTAACTATAAAAGGTAAATTTTAAGTGATTAAAAGCGATAGCAAACAGAACAAAGCAGATAACTAAGCAAATAAAACAAAACACGCATACTAAGCTTAAGATCTTAAAGAGGCGGGTTTCAAGAAGTAATTTCTCACCCTAAATGTTATTTTAGGCAAGTTGCAGAGTTTCTGTAGCTTAGAGTTCCAGTTATCTCTTCTTACAGATTGGACCCTTGTCTCAGTCTGGACTCACCCCTGCCTTTCCCCTCAGGTTAGTTTCTTTGTCTCTTCAGGTATTTTCAGCAGTTTTCCTTCTTGGGTAGGCAGTGGAGGAGAGAGTCCTGATGGCCTTGCTTCCCAGCCTTAAATAGAATTTACATAAGGTGGAAAGCCTTTATTTCCAGTGGAAAAGTACCAGCAGTGTCCACGGTGGTATTTTGCATCAGGTGATATCACCTGACCTTGTAGTGTCAATGCAGCATCCCAGTAAACTTCTTAGGAAGGAGTGAGATTAGCATTGTCAAAGTTCTATTGTTCTCCTTAATGGCTTATCCAGGATGATTGCTTACTCTTTGGTGGGCATTCCCCCAAGTACACTCACAGTTGTAATTGTTACAAAGTCAATATTCCTAACTTCAGATACAGAAATGATACATGCATACAAATTGGATAATCACATTCAGTAAATTGTAACCTTTCCAATGATATCTGACAAGACCCATCTTGCATGAAATATATCTTAGTTAGGCCCTATTCATATCATGACAATATTTCTATGAAGAATATGGGGTGTCACTCCACAGTGGGAACCTCCATGGAGAAGCCTGTGTTGTCACTTCTGAAAAATAGATACAGCCAGGATTGGCTGCAGCCGTAGTATGCCTTCCTCCACTCCACTAGCCATTCTGCCCAATGTATTGCCTCTTCTTCTGGGTCACTCATCCTTGTCAGTGTGAAGTATGCCTCTCAGCGTTCAAACCTGCAAAGCAAAATATGTGAGTGACAAATGACTGAAATGTGAAGCCACCTGCGTTTTTTTTATTCATATAATGATTTATAGATTATCATGGTTTAGAAGTACAGCCATAGCATTGGGTTGGTGCTCTGGAACTTTAGATTCATAGCTCAGACCCCTGCCTTTTGAGCCGCAAGAGTAATTGCTAGCCTCTTTGTAGATAAGACACTAATGGAAAATTTGACAAACAGCTTGCCAGTCTTTTAAACAACTATTTGCTGGTCGGCAGCAGAATATTGGTTACCAGGAATACTGGATTGTTTAGTGTGGTTTAGTGGTTTGAGATAGGATAATAAGCTGAAATTGTCAAACTAAGAGACAGCATGTCTTAAGTAGATCAGATTTGGGTATGCCTGTTAGAAGCTTGGGTTGAATTCCTGACTTTCACTGCAGTGACCTTGCATAGCCTCTCTGTTAACTTGAAAAAAGTAGGCAGCAGTTCATACTTGAGTACCTTTTGTATTCCCCTGCCTCAGCTTTCCAGAACTGAGACAGTGATATGGTAGAGAGAGCATGAGCCTGGAGTATTGTCTTTTTATAGGGAGGCTGTTTACCCATAAAGTGACACCACAGTGACATCACCAGAGAACATGCAATGATGTCAGTGTTAACTGTAATGGGTTTATTTTGGTGTGCATACTCACATTTATTTCTAAAATATAACAAAATGTTCTCTAGACAAATACTATTTGTATATAACTGGTAGTCAGAATTGGCACAGGAAGAGCAAAATACAGATCGAGTGTGTCAAGAGTTCTTGCAATTGGGTTTTGAAAAAATGGTGAGATAGTCCAGTGGAAAAACTGCCAAAAGGGTGGTTTGGGACCACGTTCTCTGTTGTATCAAGTCATTTTTCAAATGACCATGAAAAATTCAAACACTGTTCAAAATTGATCTTGTATCTTGTGGATTTTGTAATTTTTTATTAAATTTTTATAAGTTAAAGGTTTAAAGGCTCCTGTTAAGTTTGCGTTTAGAGATTTCAGAAGTCATGGCCAGCTCCAGTATAAGAAATCCTCACAGTACTTTTATATGGTACATTAATATAATTATCTCCATATTCTACAAAAAAGGGGAAATTGAGACCTGGGCGTTTTCCTAGATTAAGAAAAGAGGTCAAGATCTATTTTGGGTTTAGCTAAACCCCGAACCTCTCACATCCAGAAGAGTGGGTTACAATCAGAATACCAGCCTTCTTGCCACTGAAGTCTAGCTTCCATCTCCGGAGCTGATATGCCAAGGTTATGCATATACTTTATGGGTCCCTGTGACCATGGTTTTGATGATCATGGTAATAAATGTCTCTTCTGGAGGATATTGGAAGAAATGACTAAAATAATTTTAATATTGCTATCAAAATAATCTATATTATCTTTGTTTCCAGTTTATATTTAATTTTAATACAGGATGTCATAATGGCCATTCAGATTATTTTTGTTTAAGATTTGGGAACTCAAGTTACCCCTTTTTTTCCTTTATACTTCTGCCCTTTACATTTTATCTTGTAATGTTTATTAACCTAAAAATCTATTAATCAGACAGAATGTGAAGTACATTAAAAAAATGTCATAGTATCTATGAAACCCTAGAGCTGAAAACTCTAGTGATTGCCCTATTCATGTATTGTGTGTTGCAGTAAAATGTGGTAATTGATAAATATCTGTGAAAATGGATATGATTGTGTCCTCTTTAATGAGCTAACAATTCCATGCACAAGTTTCATCAGTCCCATTGTCTCAAATAAAAGAAGACATGTAAATGAGGCCTATGCTTTAATTGTATTGAAACAATGCTGGCAGTTTCCTTACTGTATCCATTAATTTAATTTCCCAACATCAGGGTTCTCTGGGAATGAACTGGAAAAAAAATAATTAAAACGATACATGAGATAAATAGAAATTCAAAAGGTGAAGTAGAGAATTAGTTTGATTTTGTGTGCAAACACTTTTTAAATGGGTTATTGAGGAATTACGGGTCTAATTTTGATCTAGCATGATCTTGACTTGGTATCCTTTTTGACTTTTACCTCATAAGTGCATAGATTACCCTAATGAAAACTTTTTTCTAATAAATGGGCACCTGTCCTTAGTGCATTTTTAAACCAACTCTACATACAAAGCAGAACAATATTTATTTTGTAACATTTTGATTTAAAACAAATCAATTTAGGTTTAATTGAAATGCAAAACATTTTGCCATACTTTTGGCCTGGTAGTGTGCACTTCGTGAGATAGATCATATCTTTAAGCTGAGTAGAGGCAAAGGAATTGCAAGTTTTGACATGCAGTTTCCTTTAACTTCTTCTATCTCCAGGTATGTGTGACTGTGCTTTTCACTCCACATGCTATGGAAGGTGAGGAGGCCTCCACTCTGCATAATGTCCCCAGCCCCACAAGCTCTTTTAACAGCACCGCTCTTATAGGAGATTCTGCCAGGAGAGTTCTGGCTGTCCCCAGAATCCTCCTCCCTCAACGAGGATTCTAAACTGAAGAAGTAGAATCTTAGTAAATTGTAGGGTCCCTAGGAATTTACCTATAAAAGTTTCAAAAGGCTTTTTTGTTCTTGTTGGATGAGATTATATGCAGTAGCCAATATCATCCCTTCTCCTCCCAGTACATGCAGCCAAATTTCAAGGGAGGCCCCCTTGGAGGGACTTCCTTGGGATTAAGGAAAGTGGGGAATTTAAATTCTGTGCTCTTCTGCACCTTTAGGAGACAAGATGCAATGAATCCCTGTGCTGTTTGCTAGCAGCGAAGCAGGAGGTCCCCTCCAGTGCAGCATTCATTGCATAGTTAGAGATACTGGAGAACTGCATTCATTGCATTTAAACTATACAACATTATTTGGTATAAAAGTTGAGCTACTGTAATAATGATCCGAACTGGATTTTTTTCAGTCTTTTTTAACAAATTAATCACTGCTGCTCCAAAAATTTTTACCATAAATCACAGTGTCTTTCTCCTCAGCAATAGCCATTAGGAGAGCCAGTACTTGTCTGTCTTCTCTTGATGTTTTATATTGTAACCTATGTCAAGTCCCTTGTGGATTTCATACTCCTGTGCTCATGTATCAATGCTCTCATGGTATTCAGAGGCTGTGAGTAAAGGTGGATACTCCCTGCATCCATGCTTCCCACTTATAAGGAATAGAAACAGGAAGAGCTGAAGGATGAGCTCTCCACTCAGCACAAAGAGCAGTTAGTGGACATCTTTAATGTCTCTCTGACTGGACTCAGTGGCATGGTGAGCTACCACAGAAGAAGATGGGGATGGAGCAGCAGCTTTTCTAAAAGCTTCCCAACATCAGATTGCCTGTGATTCTTCCTCATTCATGTTGTTCTCTTGGAATAGAGTTCTGATCATCCTATTCTCAGCCTCCTTGTATTGACATCAAGTGTATTCTCAAAGGAGACTGCATTATGGCTTTGGCTTCTGTGAATGCTTAATTCAGCATGTAGGGATTGATATGATGCTATTAAACCCACACACTGGCAGAAATATAACCATAAAAGAAAGATCTGTTTTGAGTGTCAGATCAGCTGCAGATAAGCTAACCATGTGTTTCCTCTTTGAGCAAGAATCTACTTACATCATACCATCCATGATGAATCTCATCAAAGGAAATCAGAAACACTTAATGTTTTATCACTATGGTCTGTTGAATTTCTAGAGAAGCCAGAACCAAAAAATATATATATATATATATATATATCAGAGATGCACTAAAGAAAAGTTTTATTCCATTTAAATTGATCAGCCCATCAAGTCAAGACGATATGACTTCAATCTCTTTATTCTCAAAATAAAGGTTAATAGCGAAACTCCCTTGAAAGATGTCTCTCAAATAAGGAATACTTAATAGGAAGCAGATTGCTCAGAGGTCTGGTAATGTGACGCATAGCCTTTCACCTGTAGATCAGTAAAATCCACCCATGCTTGCTCTTGATCAAAAGTTGTTACCATCTGGTTTCTGTTTGCTATGCTACATGAAATGAATAGGTCACAATCAAATTACTAACAAATGGATTAAATTTTAACCCCACTATAGTCAATAGGTATTTTACTTCAACGGGGCTAGAATTTCCTATGAGATGTTGGCATCACAGCCTTCCTCTTTCAAATGTACACTAATTTGGAACGTTGTGAAAGTCTCAACGTTGAATGGATTTGAAATCTGAACTGCCATTTCGCCTCTTCGGAACTTTCCAGAACAAAATTCAGGGACACTGGTGGGGCAATATAGGGAAACTTATTATTGTTTTTACATCTTAATATTTTTAGCAAAAATGGAGACTGTGAACGTACATCATGTAAGACTATTTTTTAAAGTAGAATATATTATAATTGTTCTTCCATAAAGAACCCCACTCTATATATAAAATTCATTGAATGGCTTTATATATTATTATTATTATTATATATTATTCCTACCTATACATTTTAATTAATAGAAATAAACAGTTATGACAAATAATATACAAGGAAGAGTGTCAGAGGTAGCAGTTTCCCCATGGTATTTTGAATGTGGAAGAATCTGCTATCCTACAATTTACAATCTGAAAACTTAGTAGGTTCCATTGTCAGGTTCTAAGTGTAAGGGTTTGTAATTATGCTTGGACCAGACTTTGATTCTAAAGAGTGAGTGTGAGTGTGTGAAACCCACCACAATACCACAGAAATTACCTTCTTACTAACTGATAGGTGCTTATATTAGGAAATCATTACCTTTTACTCTTCACTACATATTGTACATTGATTTTTCTAGAATTTGTTTGCATTTTGCCTGGTTTTCTGTAAAACACAGGGATGCGCTGCTTCTTCCTGCATGTAAGTTTTACAGTGACACTCTTATTGTTGATGTTAACTGAACACACAGATTAAGTGTAAACATAAAATTGTGTTATATCAATTCAATAACTCAAGTTTTCGATCAGCAGTTATTGAAATATAATGGCAGGGAAGGGTACATATTACTGTTGACTCACCTAGTGATAACAGTTATGCTGTTTACATGATCATGATGTAGTTGGGAGTAGTAATTTTATTTACTGTTGATTGAAAAGTAATACTTGAGAAGTGCAGATTTCTAAAAGGCTTTCAGTTTCAGCTAAAAATGTAATGGATCCTACACTCTTTCCAATTACTCATCAAACTTTAATGCTGCTATATAAATGATAGATACAAAAATTATTCCACGTGCACTGAGATTGAGGGACTCCTCTAGCAGTTTGACACAAAGTACAGACTTAGGTAAAACACTTCAACTAGAATACAGAAATACTAGACCTGCATTTTGCTTCTCTAGAAAGGTTTTTAATGTGTTCCTGCCTTCAGAGGAAAGAATTTTTAATAGTCAGATATTATTCAATGCTAAAGGCATTTTATTAAATATTGAAGAACCACAATGGTGTGTGACTTTTTAAAATATGGGGTTGAGGGAATATTTTCAATAATTGATGGCTTGGCGGTACTGTAGATCTAGAAAAATGCTTTTTAACATTTAAAGTTTGTAGAGGTGTTTTATAGATATAGAAGTTTGTAGTCTCCGTTTGTGGCTGGGAGTGAAAACTGTAAACTGTTCAGCTGAAAACCTCTTGATTGGTGAGAACAGTACAGTGATAGTGTAAAATTAGGTTGATCTTCTAAACACACAGGGATATGTATGTAGTTCATAAATACTCTCTTCAAAAAAGGAGAGCTTGAAAAAGTGTTTTCCTTTTGAACTACTTTTAAAAGTTACATTTTCCCAAAGGAACTGATAAATTTAAAACCAGAGCACTTAAATGTTTTCTTTAAGTGGAGTAGTTAGAGATATGTCTTGTATCAAAGATTTGTTTTTGCAATCCTTTCCTAAGCACCTTCACTGGTCTCTGGAAACACACCTGCATTAAGGCAGTGTTGCAAAATTATTTCCTGTTCATTTTTTTTATTTGACTGCCTTCTTTTGTGGCATTTGTTTTAATTATGCATGTAGGTGCTATTAAACCCAGAGAGGTGGCATGTACATATTGGTGATTTGTTTATAATGATGATTATCATAGGGGGATTATACTGTGATTAAAAATCTTTTTCTGTTTTCATGTGAACATTCTTTTTCTTGTTTAAAATTTTTAACTTTATAATACAGCTAAAGTATCTAATTTTCTGGAATTAAGATTCTTATTTCCAGTTCTCCAGTGAATTAAAAGGGGCTGATATAAAGCCATTCAGAGAAACAACACTTTTTTATTAATTTATGATTATAACTTAATTCCCAGCAGTTAAAAGGAGGAAACTTATATCCAATTAAATGCAAGAAACTGTTAAAGAATATTAATTAGGTTGCAAACTCAACCAGTCAAAAGTTAGGGAATACCAGATTTGTGTATGCCCATGCAATCTTAATTCTGCCCTTTTGTGCATCTCACTTGTGCGCTGAATAAGACCAGGGATATTGACAAAAAATGGCATGTGATCATGTAATTAAAGACCATGTGACAGAGTGGGATATAGTTGTAACAAATTATGAAGACCATTTTCCATTTTGTGTTGAACACGTCTAAACATACCCACGGCTAGCCTATAGAATTGCAATACAGTCAGTGACCCTGCCCAGCAAAGATGCTTGACACCACATTGAAATACTATCACTGAGAAGCCGTCAAGATGGCAGTCGAGAGCCATTGGATTTGGAGCCCACCTCAGCCCATCCTGGGATCTGGAGGAGCTCCTGCCCCACATGGTGTTCTCAGAGGGAGGATGAGACACTGGGGCCATGTGCTCCATCCTGGGGGAAAGACCTGTTTCCCCCTCTCTCTCTTTCCCTCTACCCTGCCCCTAGTGATTTGGAGGAGCACTCGTCCCATATGATGACTCAAAAGGAGGAATGGGACACCGAGGCCATGTGCTGGGTCCAAAAGTGGGTGAAGGGGGAGTAATCTGTCTCTCCCCACTACATTTGCTCTGGCAGCTCACAAATGTTTTCATTGCATTCTTTGCTGCTGATGCCACTTTGATGGCAACATTAGCCTGCCCTCCCTGTCAGAATGATCTATGATTTTGGCAGTCTGCCAAAATTTTCCTGAGGCAAGCAGGTTAGAGAAAGGAAATGGTGACTTTTAACACTTTGCATTTAGATTTCGCTACCTTTTAATTTCATATGACAAAGTATCGTCTGAGGGAATTTTCTCTACAGAGTATCAAAAGCCTGCTGCAGATGATGGAGGTGTTTAGAGCTCCTCAGGAGGTTGCAAGAATTCTTTTAGACAACCTAAATATAGGGGTTGAATTCTTTGAATAAAAGAATTCTTTTAGACAACCTAAAAACCTAAAGTTTTAGACAACCTAAATATAGGGGTCACTACTAACTCCCCCTGTATTATTCATCTATCAATCATTCCCCTAAAATATGCTTCCCTTGAATTTGATGGTGAAGTTTTAACAAAGAAATCCTGGGAGACCCTGTGATTTCAGTGCAACAGCCATCATTGCTCAGACTAATTCAGTCAGTGGCTTAGTGAAAGGCTCTTTGCTTTGTATGATGTTTGCTCTTTGCAGAACTCAGCTGAAAATGTCAAAACTTAGGGGAGTAAGGGCATGCCAGATTTGTTCCTTAGGATTTCCAAAGTCAAAAAGAAGTCTCTCTGAAAGCAGAAGATACATCCAATTTGGTTTTGAAACCAGCACTTGGCATCCTGAAAATACGAGAAACAGTAGGATGAAAAGTTGAATTTTCCCAACATTTTGTAAAAGGACAAGGCCTCAAATTCTGATATTGTATTTGCGAATCTAACAGGCATAATGTATCTTTCAAAAAAGATACTCATGGCACGCAATTTTCTCCTTTCACTAATGATTTATAGAAGCATGGTTATGGTTAAAGCAGAGGACGAAGATCTTAAGATCTTATTTCTATTCCCACCTCTGCTGCAGACTTCTTGTGAGATGTTGCGAAAGTCATTTAACCTCTCTGCATCTCAGTTTTCTGATCTATGCAGTGAAGATATCTATAAACAACATAGGGGTTCTTCTGCTCTTTATTTATGAAGTGCTTTGAGATTCTTAAATAGAAGTCTCTTTGGAAATGCAAAATGTTCTTCCATTATTTTCACTCCATATCTTTAGTGTTATTAAGTATTGTTGGTCATTTGATAGTTTAAAACTATAAGTTTGAAGTATGCCTACCTATTCCTCTTACAAATATAAATTACTTATAAACATAATGCAATTATATATTAGCATTTCATCTTCCCTGATGAAGTGTTGTGTATGGGCGGGTGGGTTAGATTAATTTTTCTCTGGTTACTACAAAATTTGCAGTCTGCAGTCTGCATCCATTCAGTGATTGTCTAATTCAAGAATTTCTGAGAGTGGAGTATGAAAGAGTGCCTTTGATTTCAGCTGAACAGAGATCAGCTTTTGCAGGACAATGTGATATCTCTGATGTTAACAATCTAAATGATTTTTATTGATGATGACAGATGGCTCTCTGATGATGTGCTCTGAGTCATGCATAATATGTTCAGAATAAATCTTCTGGAGGGTTGTACATCTGTCTTGAGACATTTTGCTAAAATATTTAAATCAAGGTCATTGTTTATATTTGATTTTAAACAGCCTTTAGCTTGTAGTCTGCATTTTTATACTTTTAGCGATCAAACTGTTTGCAACTTCAAGGGCTACAAATGGAAAGGTATAATAGGTAGCAGGTGTTAGAAAAGGCAATTATGTGTTAGCTGTTTTGCTCAATTTCCAAAACTGTCTAAGACTATCCATTGGAAATACTTTGTAGCCTAGTTTTATCTCTGAAGCATGATGAATTCTTAAATCTAAAGGGAATATGCATTTTTCTTTAATGAATAGAATATTTAAGCCTATTTGGCTTAATATAAAGGAGCCTAGGAAAATGGTATTGAAAAGAAATATACCAGAGGAAAATTTCAAGAACAAATACAGGCCTTTGGTATTATACTGCATATTCTTTATGTATTCTCTTAAAAAGCTTTTTAACATTCCAATCAGAATGCTAGAGGTTTTGGATGTATTTTCTTTCAAGTTCTCCTAAACATTTTCTTTTAATCTTTTTCTATGATATGATTCTCTTCAGTATGGGACAACAAACAGATTATTTGCTTTCAAAATCTGGATCTTAAAAGAATAGGTATTCTTTTTATTCCACAGAATAACTGAAGAACAAAAAAGCAGTTGTGCCAAGGGTTATATTGAATTGAATTTTAGAGACATAAAAATAATAGCAAAATTTCAATATATCCTAAACTTAACTCATGTCCCTCTCCCCACCAGCATTACCTAAAGTGCTTGACTTAAGAAAATTGAAATATCTGGTATGCACCACCACACAGAAAAATTGTCGTCTGTTCATTTCTGTTCCCCCTTTTCAGCCAAGACAATACAATGAAATATAGGAACAGTCATACATAACAGAATTTTTAACCTTACGTTTATGTTACTTGCTTTTCTGTTTTAAATTATTTCTGTATTTTATTCTCATTAATTTTTCTTCTTTTCCTCTGTCTCATCTGCCTTTTCTCAGACCTGCCATTTGCCCTCCCAGCATCTCCAGATTAACCCCTCATCTTTCTGTTGCTTTTCCCACACAATCTCTTTCTGTCCTACCCATTCTCAGGCTCCCTCACCACCACAAATGGTCTTTTTCTTCTTCTTTTTACTTCTCCTTCCCTTCTCCTTGTGTCTCTGTACTCCCTCCCTCCCATCCGCCCACCTCCCTACCACCAAACAATCTCAATATCATCTTCTCCTGTACTTGTTACTCCTGAGGGAATTCTGTGCCAAAAAAATAAAAATTCTGTGCACAATGTTTTAAAATTCTGCACATTTTATTTGTCAATAAATAAATGTGAGGCTCCAGCATGGCAGCGGGGAGCACACTGGCTGCACCGATGTGAAAGAACAGTCTGCAGCTCCCACATCGCAAGGTATGCTCAGGCAGGCTCAGCCCAGCAGGATCTAAGTGTGGAGGGGCTTACTGTGGGGGGGGGGAATCCAGATGTGGGGTGATTTTGTTCTGTGTGGGGCTAAGCAGATCTAAACTCAGAGCATAGGTTCATCAGGCAGCACTGGGTTGCTGTCTTCTTCCATCTAGCTTCTTGATTACTGCCGTAGGCTCCGCAAATACAGATTCTTCTCTCCTTCATCAACTGTAGCCTGTCTTCTGGGGTGTGGGAATTTTATTTTAGGTCTGGAATGTGGGCTGTCTTATTTAGGCCTTCAGGTTTTCTACTGCTATGCATGGCCACAGGCCTTTTCTCTTGTTTTCATTGAGGCCAAAGTTTATTCTTACCCAGACTCTTGAATTAGTTTAAGCCTCATACAAAAGTAAGAGCATCACAGGGAGTTTACTGCAAGGTCATCATTGATGTGCTAGTAAAATGTGGTAATTTGGCTTCCAAATGCATCATGGCACCATTCCAGTGGTGAATAGGTTTCATTTCCAAAGCAAGGAGAAAAAGGCAATAGTTCAAAACAACATTATTGAAATTTACCAGGCTTTCTTTAAGATAAAAACTTATATTTACATGATTCTATGCAGTTTGAATTTAGCAGACAACTATTGTACTCACTGTTCCAGTTTCATGGGAGTAAATTTGAAGTGTACTTCTTACAAAACTCATTTTATTGATCCTGTAAATTTAACATAAACCTTACGCGCTCTCTTTTGCCTTTCACATTATGGTTCTTTTCCTTGAAATGTTAAAGGTATGTTGGTAACTTTTAAATGGCTATATATTATACTACTAATGAGTAACTATGCATTCATTAATTGAACGATTTAATGAATGCTTAAAAGGCAATCACATATCATGGCATTTGCTTTATTTATACTAAAGCAGAGACTGGCTGTAATCCTTTACTAGCAAGAAGTAGAACAAATTAATATTTGTCTATAATTAATTTAAAAGGTTTTGATTTTATTTATTTTAATTTCCTGATGTCAGTTGACATCTTTTTAAAATTATTATTGATCTTCGAGTGCTTGCGTATGTCCATTCCAGTGTAGGTATGCACATGCCGCATGCACTGCCACTAGAGAGTTTTTCCCTCAGTGATAGCCATCGAGTCAGCTCTGGTGCCTCCTGGAGATGCACCCTCATAGCACCGATATATAGGGGCCTGTTGCTGCACTGCCCCATCAGTTCCTTCTTATCGCCTGTGACAGTCACTGGAAATTCTGTTCATCCTTGCGCTCGCACAAGTATTCTCCCCAGTGGACTTTGTCTCTTTTTCCTGCCTATAGCTCATAAAATAGTAGTTAGTTATGATCGTTTTAGTGTTAGTTAGTAGTAATAGAGTAGGACCCCACTCCCTGGGGTTTTCCCTTCCCTGGCACCAGGGCATGCCTCGGTCTTTGGGGTTTTAAGCCATGTGAGGCTTGCCATAAGCCTATGCCAATTAGTTACCCCCACTCTGCTTGCCTTAAGTGTTTGGGGGAATTTCACCTGCAGGACCGCTGCAGTATTTGTAAGGGGTTCAAACCAGCGAGACTCAAATTCTTCCTCATGGAGGCAGCACTTCATTCCTCCTCGGAGCCAAGTCATAACTCACCACCGAGTACCTCCACCTCGTTGGGAACCACGCCGGCTTCTCTGAGGGACAGGGAGTGTAGCTCAGCCTCTCCGGCAATGAGAGAGGACTCCTTGTCTGTGTCCCAGGACTCAGCACTACCAGGGATCTCCAGTGCAGAGGAGATCTACCCCTCATGGGGATACTCGGCACCAATCTCAGTCACCAGTGCCACGCAAGGAACGACGACAGACAGATAATGGACACTCCCCAAATCCCAACCCATCACAAGGAGCCTGGCAGAGTGAGACCCATGTCAGGCCACTCACATCAATGGCTGCCAGTCTGGTACCGTCAACTCCAGCCTAGCGAGGGGAACCATAGAGTCTGGTACCATTGGACCCTCCTTGGAGGGAGAGCCATCAGAGTGTAGTGCTGGTACTTCCATCTGTTCCAGAGGCTTCTGAAGCAGCAGTAGACCTGCTATCCCTCCCAGTACCGCCTTCCCGGAACAGGCACTAGAAACAAAAACAGCTATGGCACCAAGACCACAGGTACTGCCAAAGGGAAAACCCACTATGAATTTGCAGCACTGGTCACTCCCCTCCTGGCACCATCAGACACAGCTCCCCTGTGGTCACTGGGGAGTGACTCCTTGCCTCACCATCGGACTCCAAACCAGAGTCCTACAGCTCCCAGAGGAGCCAGCAGAGGTCTGACTGCCAGCACCTGATGGCTGATATGAGCTAACGGTTTCTACCAACGACCTGGCCCGCACAGTGGCAGGTTCCTATGTAATAGCTTTTTTGGACCCAAGGGCCTCAGTCAAGGAAGTCATATTCTATTGTGTCAGAGGGTAGAGCTCCCCCACCTTTTCCATCTGTTCAGGGACTAGGTCCCAGCACCGAGCCCAGAACCGAACTTCAGGACCTGGCATCACAGGATTCTTCAGTTGCCAAAGGGAAGGAACAGAGTCCAGTAGTGGTCCTAGCATCCTTCTCCTCCCTAGATGAGGCAGTAACAGGAACTTCATTTGCTCCCACTCAAGATGACCACAGGGTGCACCAGGAACTTCTAAAGAGAATAGCCCAGGACCTGGAAATCCAGGTGGAGGACATCTCAGAAGCCTCCCATTCCCTGGTGGACATCTTGGCCCCTTCAGGCCAATCACGAGTGGCTTTGCCTCTGAACAGTTTTATCCTGGAGCTCTTTAAGGCCCTGTGGCAGACTTCAGCCTCCTTGCAACCCATGACAAAGAGGGTGGAGAGAAAGTATTTTGTGCCCCCCAAAAGGGGGTTGAATATCTGTACACCCATCCTCCCCCAGGGTTGCTAGTAGTATCAGCAGCAAATGAATGAAAGAGGTAGGGGGAGCACGAGCGTACCTCCAAGACCAAGGATGCTAAGAAGCTGGATCATTTTTTGGCAGAAAGATCTACTCCATGGCAGGACTATGGCTTCAAATTCCCAACCAGCAGGTGCTCCTGAGCTGCTATGACTTTAACACCTGGGGGGGCACTGACTAAATGTAAGGAGTTGCTGCCACAGGAATCTAGGACTGAGTTCTATGCTCTAGTTGAGAAGAGCACAGGAGTGGAGAAAGAGTCCCTGCAAGTGGCACTGGATGTTGCAGACTCATCTGCACAAACCATGACTTTGGCTGTGGCTATGAGGAGAAGCTTGTGGCTGCAGGCCTCGAGCCTTCCATATAAAATGCAACAAACAATTCAGGACCTTCAGGTATGTCTCAGTTTTCAGAGCAAACCAACTCTAAGCTCCACAGCTTAAAGGATTCAAGGGTCACCTTTAAAGTCGCTAGGCCTACACACACTGGCCCTGTTGAGGAAGCACTTTAAGCCCCAGCCTTTGCCTTGTTTCTACCAACCTCAGTCCAGGTAGGATTATAATAGGAGGTGGGGTAGGAGCTACAAAAGGAGGCCTCCGCCCAAGCCCTCATCAGCCCATGGGTCTGAGCCCACGAGACAATTGTCTCAGTCTAAACAGGCCTTTTGAGGGTGTGCCCAAGGACGTTGTACCAGGGCAGTGTCTGGATCCAACCTTCCTAATGTTTGTGGACTGGCTATCTCACTTCTATTGGGCATGGGCCCATATTACCTCAGATCACTTGGTGCTACGCATGATAGGACTGGGATAAACTCTGCACGTCAGTTCTTCCCTGCCTCCCTACCCTCCCTCCCCGTCCCTCTTCAAGGACCCTACTCACGAATTCAGGAAGTGTGAATACCTCCGCAAGTGGGAGCAGTAGAGAAGGTTCCTCTGAAGCCAAGAGGGCTTCGTCAAGGGGTTTTACTTCCATTATTTCCTAATCTCAAAGGCCAATGGCAGTCTCTGACACATCCTGGACCTGCAAAACCTCAATAAACTCATGAAGAAGCTGAAGTTCCGCATGGTATCCTTGACCACCGTTCTTCTCAGATTCATTGTGGGCCAAGTACGCTATCAGTTCATGTTACTTCCATTTGGCCTGTTTTCACAAAATACGTGGTGGTTGTTGTGGCTTTCCAAAGGAAACAAAGGTTTCAGGTATATCCCTTTCTCGATGACTGGCTGATCAGAGGGCAGACCAGGGCGCAGGTGGAGGCAGACATACAGCTAATATTGTCAACCTTCCAGAAATTAGGCCTTTTGATAAATATGTGAAAATCCACAATCTCCCCCGTCCAAAAGATTCATAGGGGCGGTCCTTGATTCGGTCCAGACCAGAGCCTTACTTCTGGAAGCCACATTCCAGACCCTGGGCTTGATCATAGAGAGCGTCAGAAACCATCCCATCACCATGGCAAAAAATTGCCTGAAACTGCTGGGGCATATGGCATCAAGCATGTATGTAGTGAAACACTTGAGGCTGTGATTCAGACCTGCTAGCATCACTTTACTGACCAAGATGGGACTGCCTGGACATAGTGGTCACGCTTCCCTCTTCAGTGGTCACCTCCCTTTTATGGTGGCTGGATCGGGGGTCAGTGTGCGCAGGTGTCCCGTTCGCAAAACCACAGCTGTCAATGTCTCTAGTCACCGATGCTCCTGCCCTGGGTTGGGGGGCCCATCTGGGGATCCTCAGAACTCATGGCCTCTGGTCCCAGGAAGAGCTCTCAATCTACATCAACAAGAGGGAACTCAGAGCGGTGTGTCTTGCCTGCCAAATGTTCAAGCCCCATCTGAAAGGCACATTTGTGTCAGTGCTTACAAACAACACTACAGTGATGATCTAAATAAGGAGACAGGGTAGCAACATGCTCCTCTGACCTATGCCAGGAAGCCCTTTGCCTGTGGGAATTCTGCATAACCCACTCAACCCACTTTGAGGCCTCCTATCTTCTGGGGGAACAGAACAAGTTAGAGGATCATCTCAGCGGATCATCTCCAGTCATGAGTGGTCTATTGGCCCAGATGTCATGAAGGACATTTCTCAGAGGTGGGGAACTCCCCAGATAGACATGTGTCATAAATATAAAGATACGGGTAACCACCTTTCTGTATACAGGACTATAAAATCCCTCCTGGCCAGAGGCAAAACCCTTTCACCTGTAAAGGGTTAAGAAGCTAAGATAACCTCGCTGGCACCTGACCAAAATGACCAATGAGGAGACCAGATACTTTCAAAGCTGGAGGGCACAGGAGGGACACAAAGGGTCGGTCTGTCTGTGTGATGCTTTTGTCGGGAACAGATCAGGAATGCTCTCAAACTTCTGTTAAGTTAGTAAGTAATCTAGCTAGAAATGCGTTAGATTTCCTTTTGTTAAATGGCTGGTAAAATAGGTTGTGCTGAATGGAATGTATATTCCTGTTTTTGTATCTTTTTGTAACTTAAGGTTTTGCCTAAAGGGATTCTCTATGTTTTGAATCTGATTACCCTGTAAGGTAATTTACCATCCTGATTTTACAGAGGTGATTTTTTTACTTTTTCTTTAATTAAAATTCTTCTTTTAAGAACCTGATTGCTTTTTCATTGTTCTTAAGATCCAAGAGTTTGGGTCTGTGTTCACTTATGTAAATTGGTGAGGATTTTTATCAAGCTTTCCCCAGGAAAGGGGCTGTAGGGCTTGGGGGGATATTTTGGGGGGAAGATGTCTCCAAGTGGGCTCTTTCCCTGTTCTTTGTTTAACACACTTGGTGGTGGCAGCATAGGGTTCAAGGACAAGGCAAAGTCTGTACCTTGAGGAAATTTTTAATCTAAGCTGGTAAGAATAAACTTAGGGGTCTTTCATGCAGGTCCCCACATCTGTACCCTAGAGTTCAGAGTGGGGAGGGAACCTTGACAACTTGTTTGCAACGAGGCGCAACAGGAAGTGTCTGTAGTTCTGCTCGCTCACAGATACGGTCCTTCTCCCATAGAAGGACCATCTCTTTTATGCATTGCCTCCCATTCCACTCATAAACAAGATTCTGCTTAAGGTCATAAAGGAGGGAACGAGCCTGATAACCTCGGCCTGGCCCCGTCAACACTGGTTCACCACCCTCCTGGACCTCTCGGTGGAAACACCAATCACCCTGCTTCTGTTTCTGGATCTCCTCTCCCAGGATCACAGATGCCTACCTCATCCGAACCTTGAATCCCTCCATCTCATTGCCTGAAAGCCATGGCTGAGCCCCTCAGAGCTAGCATTCTCAGGTCAAGTTCAAGAAGTTCTTTGAGGGAGCAGAAATCCATCCACTAGGGCCATGTACCTGGCAAAATGGAAGAGGTTCTCAATTTGGTCAGCACAGAAAAAGGTCTCACCCATCCGAGCATCAATGCAGTTTGTTCTGAACTATTTGCTACACCTGAAGCAGCAAGGCCTATCAGTGTCATTGATTAGAGTACACCTGGCAGCAATTTTGGTTTTCCATGCAGGGGTAAATGGCGGGTCAATTTTTGCTAACTTGCTCTGTAGATGTGTTCTTAAGGGGCTGGACAGACTGTACTCTCAGGTGAGACAGCTGGTCCCGCCCTGGGACCCTCACCCAACTTTTCTCCCAAAGGTGATGTTGCATTTCCACAATAACCAGGACATCTTTCTTCCCATCTTCTACCCAAAACTGCACGTAGATAACAAGGAACAGAGGCTATATTGGCTAGACATCAGACGAGCATTGGTCTCCTACATAGAAAGGACTAAATCATTTAGGAAAACTTGTCATTGAACTCCAGTCCCACCTCCTACAGCTGCTTGGGAGCCACCTACATTGGAATGGACATGAGCAAGAAGAAAAACAAAAACTGTTTCTAACCTTCTATAACTGTTGTTCTTCAAAATGTGTTGCTCATATGCTTTCCAAAACCCACCTTCCTACACCTCTGTCTGAGCTGGCCAGCAAGAAGGAACTCAGGGCGGCGGGGCAGAAGGCCCCTATATATCAGCGCTAAGAGGGCAAACTTTCAGGGGCCCTAGAGCCGATCCGATGGATACCACTGAGGGAAAAGCTTTCCAGCGGCGGTGCCCACGGCATGTGCACCCCTATATTTAAATTGACATGAGTAACATATCTCAAAGAACAACAGTTACAGAAAGTTAGTAACCATTTTTTATTTGAGAAAGCTATAAAGGAATTTTAATGATGCAACTAAACAGGAAAAATCTTTCATTTTCTGTTAATTATGTTCAGAATAAGGTAGAAAAGGTTTTTGACCTCTACATGGCTTTCTGGATTTTTAAATGTTTTTTTTTTTTTCAATTTCTTCATATTTTCTTGAACAAAAACTGATGTGATAATTGGTATTGAATGCTGTTCCTACAGCTACATCATCTTCAGGTGTCATTTTATCCAATTTCATATGTTAAACAGTCAGCTCTGAACCCAGTATTTAAATAGAAATTCTCTAGGAGTATGTCTACACTAGGAAAAAAGTGTGGTTGTTACAATGAAGTAATGAACACATGATAGCTCATATGGTAAAAATCCTAGTGCAGAGCAGGCAAGTTATAATTTTACTCTGCTTAGCTGATCAAAATGAATCTAAAAGGGGAGTTTAGGTAAAACTACAACTTGTCCTGTTTCAGAGTAACAGCCGTGTTAGTCTGTATTCGCAAAAAGAAAAGGAATACTTGTGGCACCTTAGAGACTAACCAATTTATTTGAGCATAAGCTTTCATGAGCTACAGCTCACTTCATCGGATGCATACTGTGGAAAGTGTAGAAGATCTTTTTATACACACAAAGCATGAAAAAATACCGCCTCCCACCCCACTCTCCTTCTGGTAATAGCTTATCTAAAGTGATCACTCTCCTTACAATGTGTATGATAATCAAGATGAGCCATTTCCAGCACAAATCCAGGGTTTAACAAAAACGTCTGAGGGGGGGAGTAGGAAAAAACAAGGGAAAATAGGTTACCTTGCATAATGACTTAGCCACTCCCAGTCTCTATTCAAGCCTCAGTTAATTGTATCCAATTTGCAAATGAATTCCAATTCAGCAGTCTCTCGCTGGAGTCTGGATTTGAAGTTTTTTTGTTGTAATATCGCAACTTTCATGTCTGTAATCCCGTGACCAGAGAGATTGAAGAGTTCTCCGACTGGTTTATGAATGTTATAATTCTTGACGTCTGATTTGTGTCCATTTATTCTTTTACGTAGAGACTGTCCAGTTTGACCAATGTACATGGCAGAGGGGCATTGCTGGCACATGATGGCATATATCACATTGGTGGATGTGCAGGTGAACGATCCTCTGATAGTGTGGTTTTAGTTGGGCGCTGAAGGTGACCGCTAGTGGTGTTCTGTTATTTTCTTTGTTAGGCCTGCGGAAGTGAAGAAACAGATTGATAGAGCCAGAAGAGTTCCCAGAAGTCACCTACTACAGGACAGGCCTAACAAAGAAAATAACAGAACGCCACTAGCCGTCACCTTCAGCCCCCAACTAAAACCCCTCCAACACATTATTAAGGATCTACAACCTATCCTGAAGGATGACCCAACACTCTCACAAATCTTGGGAGACAGGCCAGTCCTTGCCTATAGACAGCCCCCCAACCTGAAGCAAATACTCACCAGCAACCACATACCACACAACAGAACCACTAATCCAGGAACCTATCCTTGCAACAAAGCCCGTTGCCAACTGTGCCCACACATCTATTCAGGGGACACCATCGCAGGGCATAATAACATCAGCCACACTATCAGAGGCTCGTTCACCTGCACATCCACCAATGTGATATATGCCATCATGTGCCAGCAATGCCCCTCTGCCATGTACATTGGTCAAACTGGACAGTCTCTACGTAAAAGAATAAATGGACACAAATCAGATGTCAAGAATTATAACATTCATAAACCAGTCGGAGAACACTTCAATCTCTCTGGTCACGGGATTACAGACATGAAAGTTGCAATATTACAACAAAAAAACTTCAAATCCAGACTCCAGCGAGAGACTGTTCAATTGGAATTCATTTGCAAATTGGATATAATTAATTTAGGCTTGAATAGAGACTGGGAGTGGCTAAGTCATTATGCAAGGTAACCTATTTCCCCTTGTTTTTTCCTACTCTCCCCCTCCTCAGACGTTCTTGTTAAACCCTGGATTTGTGCTGGAAATGGCCCACCTTGATTATCATACACAATGTAAGGAGAGTGGTCACTTTAGATAAGCTATTACCAGCAGGAGAGTGGGTTTGTGGGGGGGGGGGGGACCTGGATTTGTGCTGGAAATGGCACAACTTGATTATCATACACATTGTAAGGAGAGTGATCACTTTAGATAAGCTATTACCAGCAGGAGAGTGGGGTTGTGGGAGGTATTTTTTCATGCTTTGTGTGTATAAAAAGATCTTCTACACTTTCCACAGTATGCATCTGATGAAGTGAGCTGTAGCTCACGAAAGCTTATGCTCAAATAAATTGGTTAGTCTCTAAGGTGCCACAACTTGTCCTGTCTATACTAAGATTTATGTGTTAATTATCATATATTAGCTATCATGTTGTAAAAACATGCCTTTTTCCTAAGGCACTTATTCCTAAACTTTTTCCTGCCACGATTCCCAAATTAATTCGCTTTTTTTTTTCTCCTGGCATCGCACGTCCCTTGTTTCAGTTCAAGTGGAAATTCAAAAGTTTCCTGAAAAGATTGGCGCTACCCTGTTTTTATGACTGCTTGATTTGGTCAAGCTTATGTTTGGACTCACCTGCCTGCTAACAGGGAATGGAAGGCTCCACTGACTTCTTCCCACTTGCACTTACTCTCCTGGTATGAGAAGCAGCTGCTAAGAGGGGGTTTTCCACTCTTTAGGGTACTGCAGTTGTTCCAATGACACTCCCCCTCCCCCTTGTGCAAGGACCATTCATAAGTACAATATGTATTGTCAGATATGTAAGTATCTGGCAGAGAAATTAGTGATCTGTCCTGCCTGCATTGATTCCTTAATTGTCCATTATACTTGGCAACAAAGCACTTTTGAGTTTTATACCACAACTGGATTATTATTATTGTTGATAATATTAATAATAATAGATATTGTATAATGCAGGAAAATAGGGTCAGTGATGGTAGATTGTGTTCTCTCTAAATCAAGACTGAACCAGTGCTACTTCATAATTATGGGGCACTGGCATTGTCTTTCAAGTAAAAAGCAAAACTGAAATTCTGACAAACATATTTGTGGGGCCCCCTGGGGAATGAAGGGGCCAGGAGCAAGAGCACAGCGGGCAGGGTGGATTTGATTTAAATCATGATTTAAAATACTGGTCAGGAAGACTCGATTTAATCATGGTTTTCTACATAAAAGTGCATTCTTGTTGGTTATTATAAACTTAATACATATTCTTCACAACTCAGAGATAGATGTAGGTTTCATTTTTAAAAGTTACACACTATACATTTTTAAAGTGATTTATTTTAAAAACTTTTCAGATGAGTTTTACAGCTATATCAGAAAATGAATTATTGTTTGGTTATTTCATTTACCAAAGATAATTGAAGCAGATATTTATGAAGTCATTGGGAGGTCAACTATCTCCAATTTAACAGGTTAATCATTAATATTTGGAGGATTTTCTTGCTATGTTGTGTTAGGAGGAGAACATCACCAGACAGACATTTAAATTGTTTTATTTAACTAAAACAACAACTTTAAGTATTTTGGATATTTTTCTTCAACGGCAAACATAATATTTTAACAAAAAAACGTATGTCCCTCACTTCTCACATTTATCTCCAGACTTCTTCTCATTGTCCGCCCCCAACAATCTTCTATTCATTGAACTTTTTGAAACTTTTCACTTTTAAAGAGAGGTAAGGGATTGACTCTGTGTACACAAATTTGCAGAGGGACAATAGGGATGAGGTCTGTTATTTCTCACGTCTATATATTTATTTATTTATTTAAAAACATTGTTGCTGTTAACAAGCATGTTACCTCTGGAGACACACATCCACAGTTTGAGAACTGCAAAACTAAGCATCTCTGATGGTATCTTCTAGACTGAACACTGAGTCCCACTGGGTAGATAGAAAGATTAACCTAAATAATCTGTACAGAAGCCCCTGGAACCCCATAAAATTGGGTCCCTAATCCATGAACTATTATAACTCATTTGCAAAACTTTTCTTAAACATTATATGCATATATTTTCTCATACTGTAGAATTAGAATTTATAATCCCTATTCCATGATGATCTTAGTTTTAATTAAGATATATTATAATTATCTTTAGATAGGTTTTTTCCCTCAAAAATCAGATTTTTGAGTATTTTAAAAAAAAAATCATTGATTTTTATCCACCCTGACAGCGGGGCGTGGTGGGGGAGGATTGGTCCCCAGCTGGAGCAAGGCAGGAGCCAGGGGCAATATGAACACCGTGGGGCATGGGGGAAGGATTAGTCCCTGTTGATGGGAGCAATGTAGGGGCTGGGGGCAAAAGCGAAGCGTGGCGGGAGCTAGCATTGGTCTCTGGAGCAAGGGAGGGGCCGGGGTAAACTGCAAACGCAGCAGGGCTGGGGAGGGGGTAAACAGGATCCTCCCCCGGCCCCTTCCCACATAGAGCAGGTACCTACCTTCTCCCTGGTTCTAGCCCATTCTTTTTGTCTCTCTCTGCACTGAGCTGAGGGTGGGGGTGCACTGAGCACAGAGCTGGGGGTGCAGGGTCTGGGACGGAGTTACGGTGCAGGAGCAGGCTGGGGGTTGGGGTGCAGGGTCTGGCCAGGAGCTAGAGTGAGGGAGGGGGCTCAGGGTTGGGGCAGGAGGTTGAGGTGTGGAGCACTTACCTGGGGCATCTCCCATTTGGTGTGAGGGGTGCAGGTGGGAATGTGAGGGGGGGTGCAGGAGATCCTGTTTGGTGGTCAGGGTGGGAGTGGGTATGTGGGGGGGTGCAGGAGTCAGGGTTGGGGGCGTGAGGGGGTGCAGGAGTCAGGGCATGGGGTGGGGGGTATGGGTATGTGTGGGGGGTGCAGGAGTCAGGGCAGAGGGCTGGGGGTGTGTGAGGGGGTGCAGGAGTCAGGGCATGGGGTGGGGGGTATGGGTATGTGTGGGGGGTGCAGGAGTCAGGGCAGAGGGCTGTGGGTGTGTGAGGGGGTGCAGGAGTCAGGGCATGGGGTGGGGGGTATGGGTATGTGTGGGGGGTGCAGGAGTCAGGGCAGAGGGCTGGGGGTGTGTGAGGGGGTGTAGGAGTCAGGGCTTGGGGCTGGGAGCACCCCCAGAACCCCAGCCCAGAGCCCCAACCCCCTGCCCTGAGAGTCTTGCAGCAGGGGGCTGGAGGGACATGCCCTGATTCCACCCCCTTCTCCAAGGCCCCCCTCGTGTGGGCGATCAGCTGTTTGGTGGCAGGGAGAGGGGGAGGGCCAGGAACGCGGCACACTGTGGGAAGAGGCAGGGGATGGGGGAGCTTGGCTGCTGATGGAGTCTGTCCTGCAGCAGGAGCCGGCAGGACCAAGCTTCTGCCCGCTGCCTTGGCAGGAGAGAGCGGTGGGCAGGGGACAGAGAAGAGCTGGCTGGGACGGGACCACTTTCGAGCCTGGGACCGGCACCATGGTAAATCCGGTACTCCCTCTGCCCTCTCTGATGGTGTTCAAGACTGTTGTTTTTAATCCAAGCAAATTCCAACACAAGGAATTGCATTTTCTTCTTCGAGTAGTGTCCCTATAGGTGCTCCACTACAGGTGTGCTTGCGTCCCTGCACTGCTGATTAGAGATCTTCAGTAGCAGTGTCTGTTGGGCCCGCACATGCACTCTCTCTCCTCATGCCTTGCCATAAGGCTAGCCAACCTTCTCAACCACCCCGGCTAGAGACAAAGCTATTCAAAGTCTGTTACAACCTTACTTTCATTTTACGTGTCTATAGCTAGTCAATCTCCAAGTACTGAGTTGTAGTTGTAGAGTTTTTTCCCCTTCTTTCTTATTTTCTTCCTTAAAAAAAGACTTTATTTTCCTCCGTGTTATTTTCTTGTTGGGGACCCTTCCCACAACAAAGTATGCCTGGTTCACCGGGCTTCAAGAAGTGTGTCTCCTGCAAAGAGGCTATCCCAGTTGCAGACAATCACTCCTCCCAGTGTGTACGCTTACTCGGGGAAGGCCACATTCCACAGAAGTGTGGTCTCTGCCAGCAACTCAGGCCCAGGTCTTGCATGGACAGGGAGTTGAGACAGAAGATAATATTTCTGGGGGAGTCCTTCCAACCCTCCCCAGACCCACACCAAAAGTCACCTAGCAGATGTTATTCTTCCCTACAATGGTCAACATCCAAAGGCTATGGGTCAAAGAACCAGCCACTGACCCCTCTCGTAAGTCATCAAAAAGGAGAGCAAGAAGTCCTCATGCTAGTGAGCCCCACACTATTCCTAAACAATCTCCGGCATGCTTGATATTCTCAGTACTGCCAGCACCAAGACATTTTCAGCCCAGTACCCATGGCTCATGAAGATCTACAGTGGCAGGTGCTGTCGATGTAACTACGGACCCAATGGGCACACACCCGAAGTCAACGGCACCGATGGACAAGGACAGGAGTCACCACTGCACTAGTCCACATTCAGGCTTCACGTGCAATGCCTCCAGATGTATGTTTCTCCACAGAAAATATATAGCCTGTTTAAAACAAGAAGAAAAGTCTAACTCAATGAATTATATAACAAATGCCCCAACCTCAAGTATGTGTGTTGCACACAAAATTGTAGGAAAGCAATGAGAAATAGTTCTGCAATGACCAGCTAAGATGATTAAGAAAACATCCAGACTTCTGTTAGATTTTTATGAAGGACAATTACTATATTTTATATTTACTTATATTATTTGGTTAAATATCTTAACTAAATTGTACTCCCTCTATTTATCAGAGCTATAGTTTTCTAACTTCAAAAAACTAATTAATTTTTTTCCAAAATTTTGATCTAATGAGACTTCTCTATAGTGTGTGTTCTCTGTAAACCAATGCTAACACCAAAAATAAGTTGGATCATAGTTTTCTTATTTCAATTTTACTAGTTCAGCAGTAATTGGAAATCAGTCTCAAATAAAATTCTACCCAGTTACATTTTTAAATAGGCCACAGATCTTGCTTTAGGGAAATACTTTTCTTTAATACTGTACATGGAGATCATGCCTTTGGACTAACTCTTTAGTATGTTTGTGAAATCTAAACTACGGCCAAGAGCCATAGAAAATGACATTTGTTGGGGATTCAAATAAATGACTCCAAAATGCATTAGGAAAACGAGCAGATTTGGTTACAAAATTGGGGCCTGCAACTGATTGTGTGCCAGAATTAAACTGTAGTGTTCATGTTATTAAATGCAGAGAGGGTACAATTTTTGTTGGATTTAATGTGATACGTTAGCAGCTGGTCAACACCCACCAAACTTTACATTTTATTTTTTCAAAAAAGGTAACAAATGGACACAGCACTGTATTACTACAGTGAAAAGGCTTGAGAAAGAAATTGTGACTGGGTTCGGTCACAGAGACCCCCTTGGGACGGTCACCTGATGTGCTGGAATTACCTTTGAGCCCATTTCCCCTGCCAGCTCGGGACTCCAGAACCCTGCCTTGTTGAGCCAGACATGCCAGCATGCTGCAAACACAGACCCAGGTCTGGTCCATGCCCCAAAGCTGCAGACTTTAACAAAAAACTGCTCAGCAGATCACCTATCTCCATCACCCAGTTCCCAATGGGATCCAAACCCCAAATAAATCCGTTTTACTCTCTATAAACCTTATACAAGGTAAACTCATGGTTGTCTGCCCTCTATAACACTGATATGCACAGCTGTTTGCTCCCCCAGGTATTAATCACTTACTCTGGGTTAGTTAATAAACAAACGTGATTTTGTTAAGTATAAAAAGTAGGATTTAAGTGGTTTCATGTAATAACAGAAGGAACAAAGTAAGTTACCAAGCAAAATAAAACAAAACACGCAAGTCTAAGCCTAGTACGTTAAGAAACTGAATACAGGTAAATCTCACCCTCAGAGATGTTTCAATAAGCTTCTTTCACAGACTAGACTCCTTCCTAGCCTCGTCCCAATCCTTTCCCCTGGTACAGCACTTGTTAGTTCCAGCTCAGGTGGTAACTAGGGGATTTCTCATGACTGACCGCCCTCTTTGTTCTGTTCCACCCCCTTTTATAGCTTTGGCACAAGGTGGGAAACTTTTGTCTCTCTGGTTCCCCCACCTCTAAATGGAAAAGCAACTGGTTTAAGATGGATTTCTGTATCATGTGATATGGACCTCATTCTTCCAGGGCTGGCCCGCAGGTACCCAGGGAGGTTTGCAAGTAAACAGAGCCATTTACCACCAAATGTCTTAGTTAATGGCAGCCATCAAGGTTCTAAACCACCATTAATGGCCCACACTTTGCATAATTACAATAGGACTTCAGAGTTATGCTTCATATTTCTAGCTTCAGATACAAGAATGATTCCTACATACAAATAGGATGAACACACTCAGTGAGATTATAGGGTTTGTAATGATACCTTACAAGAGACCTTTTGTATAAAGCATATTCCAGTTACATCATATTTACACTCATAAGCATATTTCCATAAAACATATGTAGTGCAACGTCACAGAAATGAATATTAGATTGAACTTCCACACTCAAAGTAGTGGACATGGGGCATATGGTTGTAACACTGGGTTTGGGGGAGTGTGCTTGAGCTTACAGTAATTCATAGAACATAGTTACTAAAGGGAAAAGCCTGGAATGGGCTGGAAAGAAAGTAGTTTAACTTTGAGAAATATGCACCCAGGCCTGGTTCTCAGTATAGGATATAGTCTATGGATGCTTATAACAGAGATGAAGTCATAATACATTTGGGATGTGAAAAATAGAGTTTTAAGTCCCTTAAATCTAATAAGATTCTAGACCTAATGAAGATTAAGAAAGCACATAGTCTGTGTTCTTTGTTTCTCTTAAACATTTGATATCGTCAACACCAAGTCAATATTGAATGTCTTATATATAATTGGGGTAAAATGACATAAGTAAAGTAATGACTCAGTAAATTTAATTTCTGTTTGTTTTTTGTTTTTTAGTCTGAACCTGAGGGTTTTTCTCATTTTCACTTGTACGTCTGTGCTGCCTTCCTTGTCAGGTGGAGGAAAGAGATACTGGAAGAAAGAGACTTTCAAGTAAGTAAATATGTTTTTATTCAACCCTGCAGATATCTACGGATATATTTTTCCCAGCAGGACATTATTTACAGGATTACTTGTGTATGAATTTGACAGAGCAACAACAGTTGTACTAAAATTGACCATGTTTGACTCTCTTTGTAAGTGTCAGCTCTTGTACCTGAAGTGATTGTCTGTAAACAGCAGCAGATAGTGGGGTGTGGTATGTGGGAGGAAGTACACTCTCAAGAAAGTTTTACTTAAACTGAGACAGTCACTGAGGCAAAGATTTCAGGAAACATTATAATAGGGAAACTTTGGGAATTTCACAGTGAGATTTTCTAAAAATGTAAGTGGCTGAGGGTAAATTGAGCTATACATTTTATCTTAAAATGTGATGGTGGTGATTCCTATTTATTATCATTAATATTTGTATAGCATCAATGATGTGCATGGCACTTCTACATAAATTAGAAAGACATAGGCCCAAATAAGCAAACATGCATGGAATGGCCTATTTTTCAAAAATGCCAGGCAGACACAATTCCACATCTTTGAAAACCAGACTGTTTACTCCAGTGCCTAACTATGAATATAGGGACTTATTTTGGGTGCCCACATTTGAAAACTTTAGCCAGTTTTTGGCCAAAAGAGCTTACAGTCTAAATGTGCCTAAAAAAGACAGGGGAAATGACATTAGATATGGAGCAGAGAAGAGGGAGCACACAGAATGAAGTTATAGAACTGCTTTGTTAGTACAATTCATGTTACATTAGTTTCTTCTTTTTAGAGATTATTCAAATTGTTAGCAGAAGAGAATGGGTTATATTGCTGGAATGATTCTGAAATAAGATGGATAGACAGGGATTGGGTTCCAAGATGCAGATATTAGTGAGGACATTGTAGTTGTTTGCAATGGGATTTACACCAGTGTAGAGGAGGGAAGAATTTGGCTGCTTTTTTAAGGTCGCCTATATTTGTAGAACTTAGATTGTTTGTTTATTTCACACAAAAATAGTAGTTTGATTTTATGATGTTATTACTTTTCTCTAAATACTACATATGCAATAGCTAAGAAGATGTAAACTGCTGAAATATACTGCCCCCTTGCAAGCCATGCATGGGAGCCCTGCCCAGATTAATTAATTGATTTAACAAAACAAAATTAATTGATTTATTGAGGCAGTTTTAATTAACGTTGGGCGGCCCTCCTAACCACAATTAAAACACTCAATGCTGCCTCCCCACCGGTGAATCAACTCTGAGTAGCTCCCCATGAATAACTTAATTCATATTGCCTCCTAACATGCTACCAGGCTACTTCAATTTACGCCATTTCCCAAACGATATCTTAATGCTGGACACCTCTCCCTCCCAATTATATGTTAGCACTGAGCACCATCCCCTCCATTAAATCCATTTATGCTGTTTTCTGCTCCCAGAGCCTATAGCATCTTCCTCATCGCCTACACACACTCGGTAGATAAGACACATATGTAAATAGAAAATATGGGGTGAAATATTATAGTCTTTTTTTCTTCTGCATGTATACATGGAGGGTAAGTAATACAAAGGAGAGTAACTTTAATACCATAATATAAGCGTTAAATTTCAAAGCTTTGCTTGGAAAATTATTTACTTGTGACTGTTGCAGTTCATTGTTTTTTATGATCAATTTGATATCTCCTTACAAGATATTAGGATGATTTGAAAAATAAATGAAAGATGAAATACTAAGTTGGGATATTATTAGATTGGTTCCAGATCCTCAAAATGCTTAGTTAATTCAAGAGCTCAGAGGACATACTCAGCAGGAATATATCTGGCTCAAGATTGCCTTTTGCCTTTCGGTCAGCCTTCTTCGCTCTTGGAATAAACAAATTAAATATATTCATTTCAGCTACCAGGACTTTACTGTTCAAAGATCCAAGCTTTGATGCAACGTCTGAGTATTTTATAAGAGACAGCTGTACTGCTGCATTATTAATGTACAAATGAACAGATTCTGCCTGTTTGTGTGAGCACATTGCCTGCTACTGTTTTCTCCCACTCTTTCAGTCACCTTTGTGCCCCGCAAATGTTGGGAGTGAAATACATTAGACTCATTTCTTGTAGACACCATGGTAGAAATGATGCACCAGGTCTGATAAGTTAGTGTATGGAAGAAACTGTAAATATTCTAAAAGAAAAGGAGTACTTGTGGCACCTTAGAGACTAACAAATTTATTTGAGCATAAGCTTTCGTGAGCTACAGCTCACTTCATCGGATGCATTCAGTGGAAAATACAGTGGGGAGATTTATATACATAGAGAACATGAAACAATGGGTGTTACCATACACATTGTAAAGAGAGTGATCACTTAAGGCGAGCTATTACCAGCAGGAGAGTGGGGGCGGAAAAACTGTTTGTAGTGATAATCAAGGTGGGCCATTTCCAGCAGTTGACAAGAACATCTGAGGAACAGTGAGGGGTGGGAGGGAATAAACAAGGGGAAATAGTTTTACTTTGTGTAATGACCCATCCGCTCCCAGTCTCTATTCAAGCCTAAGTTAATTATATCCAGTTTGCAAATTAATTCCAATTCAGCAGTCTCTTGTTGGAGTCTGTTTTTGAAGTCTTTTTGTTGAAGAATTGCAATTGTCCTCACCATAACTATTTCACATTTGGGGACAATGTATACCTTCAAATAAGCAGCACTGCTATGGGTACCCGCATGGCCCCACAGTATGCCAACATTTTTATGGCTGACTTAGAACAACGCTTCCTCAGCTCTCGTCCCCTAATGCCCCACTCTTGTTGCGCTACATTGATGACATCTTCATTATCTGGACCCATGGAAAAGAAGCCCTTGAGGAATTCCACCATGATTTCAACAATTTCCATCCCACCATCAACCTCAGCCTGGACCAATCCACACAAGAGATCCACTTCCTGGACACTACACTACAGTGCTAATAAGCGACGGTCACATAAACACCACCCTATACCGGAAACTTGCTGACCACTATTCCTACCTACATTCCTCCAGCTTTCATCAAGACAACACCACACGATCCATTGTCTACAGCCAAGCTCTAAGATACAACCTCATTTGCTCCAACCCCTCAGACAGAGACAAACACCTACAAGATCTCTATCAAGCATTCTTACAACTACAATATCCACCTGCTGAAGTGAAGAAACAGATTGACAGAGCCAGAAGAGTACCCAGAAGTCACCTACTACAGGACAGGCCCAACAAAGAAAATAATAGAATGCCTCTAGCCATCACCTTCTGCCCCCAACTAAAATCTCTCCAACGCATCATCAAGGATCTACAATCTATCCTGAAGGATGACCCATCACTCTCACAGATCTTGGGAGACAGGCCAGTCCTTGCTTACAGACAGCCCCCCAACCTGAAGTAAATACTCACCAGCAACCACACACTACACAACAGAACCACTAACCCAGGAACCTATCCTTGCAACAAAGCCCGTTGCCAACAGTGTCCACATAGCTATTCACGGGACACCATCATCGGGCCTAATCACATCAGCCACACTATCAGAGGCTCGTTCACCTGCACATCTACCAATGTGATATATGCCATCATGTGCCAGTAATGCCCCCCTGCCATGTACATTGGTCAAACTGGACAGTCTCTACGTAAAAGAATAAATGGACACAAATCAGACGTCAAGAATTATAACGCTCAAAAACCAGTTGGAGAACACTTCAGTCTCTTTGGTCACTCAATTACAGACCTAAAAGTTGCAATTCTTCAACAAAAAAACTTCAAAAACAGACTCCAACGAGAGACTGCTGAATTGGAATTAATTTTCAAACTGGATACAATTTACTTAGGCTTGAATAGAGACTGGGAGTGGATGGGTCATTACATAAAGTAAAACTATTTCCACTTGTTTATTCCTCCTCACCCACCCACCACTGTTCCTCAGACTTCTTGTCAACTGCTGAAAATGGCCCACCTTGATTATCACTACAAATGGTCGTTCCCCCCCCGCTCTCCTGCTGGTAATAGCTCACCTTAAGTGATCACTCTCATTACGGTGTGTTTGGTAACACCCATTGTTTCATGTTCTCTATGTATATAAATCTCCCCACTGTATTTTCCACTGAATGCATCCGATGAAGTGAGCTGTAGCTCACGAAAGCTTATGCTCAAATAAATTTGTTAGTCTCTAAGGTGCCACAAGTCCTCCTGTTTGCGAATACAGACTAACACAGCTGCTGCTCTGAAACCTGTAAATACTTTGTCACTGATCCCTTTGACAGTAGACACTATGCATTAGATGATCTTCCTAAGCAGGTGCACGGACCACTGCCCTTTGTTCATTCATATCACTCCTTAAGAGCCCCACTTCTACAAGAAATGAGTCTGTCATAAATATAAAGGGAAGGGTAAACACCTTTAAATCCCTCCTGGCCAGAGGAAAAACCCTTTCACCTGTAAAGGGTTAAGAAGCTAAGATAACCTTGCTGGCACCTGACCAAAATGACCAATGAAGAGACCAGATACTTTCAAAGCTGGAGTGGGGGGAAACAAAGGGTCCTCTCTGTCTGTGTGATGCTTTTGCCGGGACCAGAGCAGGAATGCAGGTTAGAACTCCTGTAAAGAGTTAGTAAGCAATCTAGTTAGATATGCATTAGATTCTGTTTTGTTTAAATGGCTGATAAAATAAGTTGTGCTGAATGGAATGTATATTCCTGTTTTTGTGTCTTTTTGTAACTTAAGGTTTTGCCTAGAGGGATTCTCTATGTTTTGAATCTGACTATTCTGTAAGGTATTTCCCTTCCTGATTTTACAGAGGTTTTTCTTTTACTTTTTCTTCAATTAAAATTCTTCTTTTAAGAACCTGATTGGTTTTTCCTTGTTCTTAAGAGCCAAGGGTTTAGGTTTGTGTTCACCTGTGTAAATTGGTGAGGATTTTTATCAAGCCTTTCCCAGGAAAGGGGGCGTAGTGCTTGGGGGGATATTTTGGGCGGAAAGACTTTTCCAAGTGGGCTCTTTCCCTGTTCCTTGTGTAAAACTTTGGTGGTGACAGCTTTTAACCTAAGCTGGTAAGAATAAGCTTAGGGGGTCTTTCATGCAGGTCCCCACATCTGTACCCTATAGTTCAGAGTGGGGAAGGAAGCTTGACAGAGTCAGAGATATTTTTATTGCATTTATTTTAAGAGTTGTTTTTTGCTCTACCATGCTATGCTCTAGCCTTTGCCGAGTCAGAATGTAATCTCATTGATGATTCTATTTCCTCTTCTTCCCTTTTATTTTATTACCCTCTTTGTTGAATTACCTGTACTTTCCCATTCAATATATTCAAAAGATTTCCCCCACAAATACTTTTACAGATCTAATTCTGCTACCTAAAATGGCACTCACTAAGAACTTGTCATGAATTCAGTCCTGTGGGCTGAGTTTTTGTGCAGTTTAAAATACAATAATATCTCTCAAAGGATTTAGGTTTTCAAAGCTCTATCTAAACAGTACTTACAACAGTTTGTGAAGGGATATATTATACATGAGGAACTTGAAGCACAGAGGTAAAATGATTTTGCCCAAGGTCCCATGGGAATGTCAGAGCCAAGATTAGAACTCAGGAATTCATGGCTCTCAGACCTAAACTCAGTCCAATAGACTACACTGCCTCATAAAATAACGCATTGTTTGGTGAGCCATACAGGATATCACTTAAAAGTAGGCTAGAGTATAGTTATTTGTTCTTCTTATGATTATGTATCCACCTTATTTTAGACATCTCTCTTAGTTTTATCACCATTATATTGTCAATGCCAGGAGGCTTTGACCTTAAAGAATAAGCTGTGATTTATGCTATACTGAGTATTTTTCCAATTGCAGTTTGCTATTTTTCTGATATATTACCACAATTATCATGAAACTAAAACTGTGTGTTTTATCTGCCGCGGTAACAGAATCATAGTTCAGGTTGTTACAATATTCAGTGGTAACAGATACTTAAAATCTTTATTTTGTAAAATATTTCACTGAGATGGGAAAATCCGAAGTATAGAATATAAACTTAGAGTACTAGTTGAATTTTTCATGGTGGCTTGATCAAAAATGAATTGATAGAGATAATAGGAGAATTTAATTGTAATTTCTATTTACATTTCCATTCAATTCACTACCCTTATTATTGACTAAAGCCATGAACGTCAACCTCAAAAGATGTTTAGGGAAGAGCTGCTGAACACGCCTTCCATTTTTTAAAAAAAGTTAGTACAGAGTTTATGCAAGGTCATTTCCAGCCCAGACCCCAGGTCTCTAACAGGATAAATCCCAATCTAGTTCACTGTACAATAATTCCTTTCAGAGTTTATCCTATCTCTAAACATTATAAATCACACTCTTCTCCGAAAGCTGGGGATAGAATGTAGGATTTCTGGTCAGTGATATTCTGCTGTAGACTAGTAAATACCTGCAAAGCCCACAGAGAAAGTATGTGTCAAGTTCTCCCCCATTGGCTAGTCTACAACAGAGCTAGTAATTACTCTCACAGCTACAGTAGGGGTATAAACTAGGGGTCTGAAGGTCTAGGGTTCAAGCCCTGCTGCTGATCTATGCAGGGAATGATGGTGTGGTTGTAGGAGAGCTATGAAGTGAAAAGACAACTTTTAATTAGTTTTTCAGTAAAAAAAAAAAAAAAAAAAAAAAAAACCTGCAAGTTATGGGCTGAATCATCAATACACATTGTAGTGAGATAGAGTGGCTTCCCTCCGGACTGGAGAGCAAGGGACCACTATGCTCCTGTTGGTTGGCGGAGCCAAACCCACCCCGCCCCTCTCACCAGAAGGAATGGGGCGGGACAGGAAGTATAAAGGGAGGGCCCTGCAGCTCAGTTGAGTGGGAGCCAGCAAAGGAGATGGCCGCCTCCTTCCCCTGCTGCAGTGCCCAGGAGCTGAATCCATGCTTTGCCACACCCTGCCCCCAGAGGAGACGGACCCAGATGAGGTGTTAGTGGGACTACCATAGGCTGTCTACCCGGAGGAGCCCGAGAACTGGTGGATACCTGAGGTACCAAACCCTGGGGAGGGAGGAAGTAACCCAGGGGCAGCCGACAACTGGCCAGCTACAGGGCTGACTGCTTCTAGGTCGGCGTGTTGTGGCTGGGTTCCTGCCGACCCAGTGGCAGACCTCTCTGACACTGCTAGGGCCCTGGGCTGGGATGCAGTAGAGTAGGGTGGCATGTCCCCCGCCCCTCCAAATCCCAGGGTGGCAGACTCCCCACCTTAGGCCAGGAGGCTTGTGCCCCCCGAACACCCTTGTCAGCACCCTACACTGCGTGCTGGATGATCAACCCCTTTTGGAGCCCCTGAGACTGTGGGGGCGCTCACCTCCCCCGAACCCCGAGAGTATATGGGTTTGCTGGCTGCCTGAGCTCCAAGCTTAGGCTAAAGCCTGCCCCCTGCTCTTCCCGGCCCAAAGGGCCAGGGCTTATTGATGGTGTGTTTGCTGGCTGCGTGAGCCTGAACCTGAACCTTAGGCTAAAGCCTCCTCCCTGTTCTGCCCTCCCGAAAGGGCTAGAGCCTATTGACTGTGTGCTTGCTGGCTACCTATTCCCCAGTTTAGGCTAAAGCCTGCTCCCCGCTCTGCTCTGTCCAAAGGGCGAGGGCTAAAGATTGTGTATATTTGCTTACTGCCTTGACCCGCAGGCATAGGTGATAGCGTGCTACTAGCCCAGCCACCCCACGCCGCAAGGGCAGGGGCCTCGGACTGTTACTTGTTGTCAGCCCCAGCTGAGTGAGCTGAGGGCTAAAGACTACGTCAGTGGGCCCCCACCCACGGGTGGGGACAGGAGCCCAGACTATTATTGTGTGGTTGCTTTTGTTAGACGGACCGTGTCGGCTTGAGCCCGAAGACCACCGCCCCTACAACAAGGCAGAGTGGCCTCCCTCCCCATTGGAGAGCGAGGGACCACTACACACATGTTCAGTCATTTGTCATGCATTTTGCCTGTGTAACCACTGGTAGCGTGTATGCTGTGGCCCTCTCTGTATCTGGTCCACTGAAAATGTGTATCTGTGACAGTTGTCAGCTTGAAGCTGGCCCCTTAACACATGCTGTAAAGACTGATTCAACTCCGGAGGTCATTTTTTCAGTCCCCACTGTTGGCCAAGATCGTGGCCTTCATGCTTATGGATTCCCACATTGGCACTGAACCTCAGCAGTGACAAGGCAGAAGAACTTCCCAAATGCCTGGATTGTGTGATAGTCAGGTGTACTGATCTGTTGATATAAAACCAAGAGCGGTCACCATAAGGTTTTTTGTGTTAGAGAGCAAGTTTGAGGAAGCTGGGGTACATATTTCTTTTTTGGATCTGTTGGTGATGGAAGTGAAAGCCTTGTGAAGTTTTAGAATGCGTTATCAGTAGTGATATAGGCAATATGAAAGTGAAAAATAATGTACAAGTCTTGCTTCTTCTTTCTATTCCTTTAACTTCTGGGAGAATGAAATGTGTACTGCTGCAACCTTAATTGGCACTAAATGTAGTTTTTGTTTGCTACTTAGCTTGTCTGAGCGAGAATAATAGACTTACACTGATCCTTTGGCGTGTTTTGTATCTAATAACGCACTTACAAAGAGACTGATTTTCTCTGCTGTGGTGCCGATGAGGTGGGAATATTGCAATTAAAGGAGACTGGCTGGGATTGCTGATTTGAAATGTTAGCACCTAAATAATAATTGGTACCTTGTCTTGTTTCTTAACTAAAGAGAATAAGAAAAGTGGCCCCTAAGCATAGGGAAAATAGGATAGAGAAAAGTTGATTCCAGTGGAGAAAACTATACAATGGAGAAATGAAAATGTAATAGTTGTTGAAGTAATAATATTGATTTTATTTGTTAGTTGCATAATAAAATTAGTGTTCTGAGACTATGTGAGTTGCTTATGAGCATTTAAATATGTTGTGGAAAACTGAACTAAACATGAGAGGCAATGAAAAAAAGTAGAAATTAAATTAAAAATGCACAGTAATACTGAGCAATGGGGAATTATTTGCAATTATAGCTATTTTGGAGCAATTATTTGAGAGCTATATAGTCAAGCAAAACTTCTCTCTGATAGAATATTGTAGAAAAAAAAACTTTAAAAGACCCAGTGTTCAGTGCCATTGTAATTTTTTCCTGAGGAAATAATTAATAGAAACAAATTATTTCCGTAGAAACAAAAAACGAAAAACAAAAAAACAAAAAAGAAATCTGCTTAGAGAGAGAGAGAGAGATGATAAATGAACAGGAAATGTTCAGTTTATGTTCAAATATTTTAAAAGTTAGAAAAATTAGGAAGGAAACAGAAGTGAGTGTAATCAATCTTAGTCACTTGAGAATTGCCAAATGTACAACTATGGACTGAATTCTGCAAATGCTTACGCATGTGCTTAATTTTACTTGCTGCGATTAGTCCCATTAACTTAACTTCACGCACAGCGAGTAGTTTCATTTAAGTATATAAATCTCTGCAGAATCAAGGCCCATTTTCAGAAGATGTGTATCACCCATGCTACTAAATGTACCAGGTGCATGTTGATGTGCTGTGGTTTTCGGTGTGGTCAGTGGCATGTGAGAGCACAAGCATTGGTATGTCAGGGTGCAGTTTGGAAATGATAAACATAAGGTGTTTGATATTGAATTTGCAAATGTAAATCTGATTTTAACAAAACAGTTTTTTATTTCCTAAATTTTCAGAAAATCTGTTTAGCATGTGGTCTTTCCGTTTTAGGCTTGCTCTTCTAAGACACACAAAACATATGGGCAATAGTCATTGCATTAATTTAAAATGCACACTTGATACAAACCACTCAAAGGTATTTATTAAGGTCTTTATAAGGTTTGAAATGTTGAGCTTTTTTAGAGACTTGAATCCTTATTCCAATTATTTTTCAGTCTTTACAATAAAGTAAGCATGGCATTTACTTTACATTCTATGGGTAAAGTTGTACATGTGAGTCATCTGCTTTTAAAATGTGTTGTCCTCTAAATTTTCTTTGAAAGGCTATTTGAGAAAAAAGCAACAAAAAATTCACGGTCAGCACGTTAAGGTGAACACTTCTGCAAATCAATTTGGCCTGACAAATTCAAGATTTTACATCTTGCACTCACCTTAAATAAAGTTGTGCAAAGCGAACAAATGCGTTCAATAATAAGACTATATCTGAAAGTTTGAGGCCATATTATTTCTTATTCCTAAAATTAGTAATTTGTACAGATAAAATATCCTGGGCACTTCAGTGATAAACTGGTTAGAGAAAGGACTTACAGATCCTTAACACTGAGAATGATGAAACATTTTTTCCTATTAGTAATATGTCATTCCCACTTCCAGTGAGGAGCTCTATTAAATGCCTCAGCAGATGGAATGATGACTGAAAAGTAAACTGCAGTAATTAGTTATTTTGACATGATATGACAGTCCTTTGCGATTTTTCTTTAATATCAATTTTAATGAGAACAACAAAATCAGTTCACGTGGGGTTTTCCGTGAGCTTCACTTTGACTTGTCCATAGTTATATAACAGATGCTATAATTTAAGCATCTTTTAAAGCTGTATTATATTTAAGGGTACCCTTTCTTAGTGTCTCTGACACATGTTACACTTAAGAAAATCAGTGTCTTACAGATGGATGTGTCTGTGCCATTCATTGTATCATTCTGAAGTAGTTGAGGAACATTAGTCAAGAATCATGGAAAAACATAGCCTAGTGCAAGACTTTTTGTCACCCTGTTCATTGGCTTACATCCAGAAGCATGAGAGCTCAAATCCCTTAGTTTTATTCTGTCCAGTGTAATGGGGAATGAGCCTGGTAAGCTCTGGGACAATCAGAGGGAATAAACTGGAAATCTAATGTGGTTACTGCTCTCAAGAAAATCAAAGGCAGTATCAAACTGCTTATTTTAAGAAACAACATCACAGGTAAAAGGCCTCCTCCTTTTCTTCTCTGATTCGAACAGGTAATTTATCATCTGAGAAGTAACAATGTTGGTGTTTTACCAGAAAGCTCAGTGTTAATCCATTTCAGTTCTGTTTGCCTTTTCCACTTACCTCATTTTCTTTTTGCCTGGAAGCCCATCTTAATGGACCAGTAGGTCTGAAATTACTGGGGTTGGGGGGGAGGGGAGGGTGTAGTAAATTGCATTGTCTGCTTAACCATAACTTCTTGTTTGTTTGGGAATTTCCTAATGTGTTTTTTAAATGCTCAAATGAGTCCAGTCCCCAGGAGTCTCTGGGGATTAGGGTTAGGGTTTAGGGTTTATGCTTAGGGTTAGGGTTTAGGGAACCTTTCAAGGTATGCAGAGATGGGCTCGATTGATTTCTATATATTCCCACCTTCCTGTGTATGACCCCTTGTGCATGTGGCTGTCACTCATCGCAAATGGTCTCCCTACAACTTTATGATCATATCCTGGACATCCAGATCTGGGCCCTGACCACTCTGTAAAACACCTATTACAGACTGACTTATGTGTTTGAAAGCACAGTTACTTTCTAAATTCCACCCCACAAATACAATATGCCTAAACTTAGAGTGGCTTCAGTCCTGTCCAACATAATGAAACCTGTTGAGAGTTGATAGCTCAAGTTTCAGAGATGATTCAAAAAAAATTTAGGAGCATCTTTCAAAAGTGTGACTTCACTACATGTTTTAGTCCCCATATTTCCCCAAAGCTTTGTCTGATTTGCCTCAAACTTTCCAAGAAAATTTTAGACTAGGCCAAGAACTGGCATGGAAAATTTCAGTGGAGCTATTTTTGGTTTTTGCAAAGTAAGGTGAGAATGGTGGTAGGCTGAGTTTTCAAAATTGGGTTTATAAAAGGAAATTCCTTAACTATGAGGAGACTAGCATCTCGTTATATACCACTTGATACAAGTCAACATGCTGCTTTCTTTCCTGCTCTTGATACCGATGGAAGAGTGTAAATGACTTTAACTGATTTACTGCCATTGAACCTATGTTTAGCTTCTTTATATTTTTCTAAGTGAATTAATTTGCATGCAGACACATCATATTTCATTTTCCACCTCTCAGGTTATTAATCCAATGTCATAGTCATCCTGGGGAAAAAGCCCTAAAAACATAAACTTTTTATATGTTAGTGTCAAAAGAGTATTCTGTATTTTCTTAAATCTGTTCTTTACATGGAAGAAGTCGATGGTGCAAGTAGTCTGAAGTGAAAAGATGTTTTGTTTTATTTTAAATAAGTATTGTGCTCTCTTCTTTAAGAAAAAGCTGATAGTTCTTGCAAAATAAAAAAAGAAATAGCATCAGATGACACTCATGAGTAGGGTATTTAATGGAATGTGTCCTTGCTTGTAGCCATAACTATCATTTTGAACTGTCATGGGGCATTCACTCTTTTTTTTTTCATGGGCTAACACCGCTGCTGCAAGTGAGACACAGAAGTTGTTGAGCCTTCGACATTGGGCCTTGGTTCATCCATGGGGATCTAATTGTAGTGTGTATGGTAGGTCAGCATCATCCTCTGGGAAAAATACGGTCTGTGAGCCTTGGATCTAAAAATGTTACCTGCACTCTATACTCCACAAAGCTTTTTCTTTACTTCAGGTGAGTGTCCTGATGGCAGTGGCTGTCAGCATCTCACAGGGTAAGGTGGAGGGGATTAGTCAAACCTTCCCCTGCCCCTGGCCTCTTTGGGGCACTGCTTCTCCCCAAGCAGAGCCAAGATTTTAGGATCACATGGCCCCACCGTTTTCCTTCTGCTAACCCAAGAATATTGAGGGGAAGAGAACCATGACAATCTCAAGACCCTCAGTGCAGAGATATCATCTGTCCCACAATATGAGCTATTTTGAATTGAGAAGCTGTTGAGTATGGAAGTGATTGAAAAGGGGAATAACTGAGTAGAGGCTTCGGTGGCATTAATGTCATCTTCCCAGCCCTGCACTATGGAGATGTCTGAAAATATGTTCCTTAATTGATCTTAATGCCCTCTTCTTGCACCTGATACCTGCATGGAGCCACTCCTGAAGTGCAGCAAAGTGACAATCCAACTCAAGGAATAAGTTTGTGAAAGTTCCCTCCTCATTTGAGGGAATTTGTGAGGATAGTTTTTGTTCCTTTTTTTTTTTTTTTAACTAATAACATAGCTAAAGGGGGTGATTGGGGATAGTTGGTGTGAGGTTGCATAATATTTTAAAGTAGATAACATGTTTAAATAGACAGCAGTTTTAATCTTTAAAACCATAATTAAAAATGTTTAAATGATTCAGAAACATGAAGCTGTGCAGTATTAGCCTATATAACAATGTGAGATTATTACTTATACCCTTATCTTCCCTGACCATTTCCCTCTTATTTTTTGTTACACTCCATTGTCTAGGTTTCTCTATAACTGTAGTCACTTCGGGGCAGAGAATATGTCTGTGCTTAAACAGCACCTAATACAATGGAGTTCAATCCTAATTTACTATGCAGAACTATAAATAATAAAATTTAAAGGAAGAATTAGCTGGGCCTGTTTGTGTGAAAGTTAACATTTATTATTCATTATTTTAAATCTCCACAGTCCTGTACAACTGTGTTGTGCCCAGAAGTGAAAGTGCAGAGAGAGAGGCCATATTTGTGATACTTGCTGCCCTACTGGAAGTAGGAATACCAGGAAACTCCTAATAGAACCTTATTCTCATGTGATTTGTAGCATAGTTTTGCAGATCTAAGATATCAGGATGCACTTTTTTGGGTTCTTATCCAAACCTTTTTTAAAAAACAAAATATCAAATACTTTATTTTTCATTAAACAAATAACATGCAAATTTGGAAATAAAACAAGAATCCATTCTAATCATATCAAACTATTTCCAAACCTTTTGAGTTCTGCTCATCAGTAATCATTAATTGCTTCAGATTGTTCTTGCATGCATAGCATTTTTCCTCCCAGCAGGCAAAAGTGGTGCAATCTGACTAAGACTGGCATCAGTGCAGCTGAACATTGAAGTGGTTTCCTATAAATGTGTCTTGACCTTTATTAATGCCAAGTATTCCCCATTACCATTTTACTGAATTGAAATATGATTAATGTTTTTGAAATGCTTATAATGTACAAGCCTATAGAGGATGGAGATTTACTTGGTCAGTGCCACCTCTGTGACTAGAGTGCAGGGTCAGGCTATTTGTTTATATGCATTTCTCACTAGGTATAAAGAAATGTGTAAAATGAAAAAAGAATTGTTTATCGTTGGGTAACAGCTTTTCTACATTCTACTTGCTCTAAAATTATGAAGAAACAAGTTAAACGGAACATAGCTCTTATACAGATTTTCTGTACTTGATGGTAATGCACTGAAATAAACCTATTAATTTATCAAAAATAAAAAATCTTGACCAGGTGGAAGACAGAAAAATCAAGGGGTAAGCAACTCAAAGACTTTGTCATGAAACTTCTCCTACGTGTTTGCTTCTGTGTGGGATATTTCAAAGCAGAGTTTATAGTGTCACTTGCTAATTGGACCGGTTAGTGAGCAATAAATCCAGCTTGATGCAGATATGTTCTCTGTGTCTTCTTTCGTCCTTGGTCCTTCTGTGACCCAGTCCCGCTCCCTTATTTTCTTCCAAGTATTAAATTATTGCAGTCATTGCCAATCGAATTTCTTCATCCTTTCTTTTTTTCCAGTTATGCCTACTGTATTTGGGAAAGGAAAAACTCAAATTTAGAGTTAGGTTTGAGTGCCTTCCTTCCTTCCTCTACAGATTGTGCCTGTGACTTGTAGCTCTTTCTCAGATACTGCCTCAGCAGCCGTACTTGCAACTTGAGATTTAAATATGGATCAAAATATGCAACAAAAGCTCTTTCCCCCTCTTCATATCAGTTAGAGTTTCTGCCACAGTATAATGAAATTCACAGAATTTAGCAAAATATTATTTTTCTTTCCATTATTTCTGCAAATTAGCAAGCAACTAAATTGTACTAATGTCTTGTTTTGGTGTGTAAATTTTTGCTTGACTTTTAATACTGCCAAATAATCTACAATGCCTACTGATAATCCCTGGCTAAATCAGGAAGTTGTGGCCTCAAGACAAAATTCCAGCTAACCAATAGTAAAATGCGGTAGGACAGACAGACTGTAATGGACAAGAGAAGCCTTTAGTTGGTTGGGCTACTTGGTAACTAGGGAGAAGATACTTTCAAAACACGTTATGGAGTGTAGCCTGATTTTCCATTAAGAATAAAAAAATTAGATTGTTATAGTCAGTGAAATTACAGTTGGGATGAAGAGATGAGTCTAAATCCCTGAATGTTATAGCAATGGAGGAGGATCTTTACTGTGGATTATTTTCAGAAAACTATTGAGGACCCTGGAATCTAAGCACAACCCAACAACTCAAGTATCTCGTTCAGGGTGTGTTTTTCAGGATTCAGACTTAAAATTTTTAAATTTCCCTACACAAATCTACAATCCTCAAAGGTAGGACTGATAAAAAAAAATTGTAATTTTTGTCATATGGGAAATTCCACTATTTTGGTATTTGTTTTTGTCCTGAACCAGGACAAAAAGTTGAAATATCAAAACTTTTCACAGAACCAAATTTTGATTTGGAAATGTAGTAATGTTTCATTTTGACACTTTTGATTGAAAAAACTGATCTGAAACAAAACGTTTTGTTTAGATTTTCCTGACAAAAACTGATTTTTTTTTTATTCCCTAAATTGATGATTTTCTGCAGAAAATTTTGTGGAAAACAAATCAAATATATTTTTGGTGGAAAATTTTTCAACCAGCTCTACTCTAACTTTTTAATTTAGTTCAATTATTTGTAGATGTGAACTTTATATGGCAATACATAAATGTGTGTAGCTCTAACATTATGTGTGTATGTATGCTTAGAGTACTGATAAGACATTCAAAAAGATACATGATAAATTTAAATGTCACCACCACTCCACACGTATTTATGAAGACATATATAGTAGCTTATATAGAATACACACACACACACACGTATGTATATCCACCTATCCTGAGATCACTTCTAGCATTCCAAACTTCTGAGCAACCTCAAACTGTTGACCTATTTCTTTATATAAACTTGTGGGACAAATGTTTCCATTCCCTCCTTCTCCACCCTCTACCTAAAGTATGGAATTTCCTCTCAAAAATACAAAGGTGCAGTTTGGCCAATATTAATTCCTGGACCAGTAACATGTTTAAGATCTGTATCTCTCAACTTGTGATGGGAGAAATTTTGGAAACTGTGAAATCTTAATTTTCTAAAGGGGATAAGGAATTTCATTTCAGCTGTTAAAGGTCAAACATATCAGACCGTATAACTATGACATGGTTATGATTAAATTAATTGAGTCATATTTACAAGTTTCTTTATTTTAGTACAATTGTTTTCTCCCTTGGAGGCCAGTATTTTTAGATAAATATTCTAAGGGAGGCTGATATTATTGCAAAGTGGGTATGGTTAGGACTTGATGTCGATCAAGGAGACAGAGGTTACAAAGTTTGGGTGACGGAAAGCGAGTCGTCGACTAAGTGGTTGGCTCTGGTTCAGCTCGAGAAGTTGATTGCATAGTCTCATCTGCTGCAGGTTATTTTCCTTGAAAAACATGGTGATCAGCAACTGTCGCTGTTGTCTCTTGAGCTGCTCAAACATTTCTTGATACGGTCTCAAATCGTCCATAATACTATTTGTGATTTTGAGGCTTCGTTCCATAGAGGGATTGTATTCAGAAATTAATTCATTCAAGTGTTTTGCTGCTTGGAACACTTCAGCAAATTTATGAAGATTCCAACTTGCTGGCTCTTCCTGTTCATCGTCGTCGTCTTCATCTTCTGTAGAAGATTTTATCAGTTCCTCTAACTCTTCATTAGTCAATGTTTCTCTATGGCTCTGTCATAAATATAAAGGGAAGGGTAAACCCCTTTGAAATCCCTCCTGGCCAGGGGAAAGCTCCTCTCACCTGTAAAGGGTTAAGAAGCTAAAGGTAACCTCGCTGGCACCTGACCAAAATGACCAATGAGGAGACAAGATACTTTCAAAAGCTGGGAGGAGGGAGAGAAACAAAGGGTCTGTGTCTGTCTGTATGCTGGTTTCTGCCAGGGATAGACCAGGAATGGAGCCTTAGAACTTTTAGTAAGTAATCTAGCTAGGTATGTGTTAGATTATGATTTCTTTAAATGGCTGAGAAAAGAATTGTGCTGAATAGAATAACTATTTCTGTCTGTGTATCTTTTTTGTAACTTAAGGTTTTGCCTAGAGGGGTTCTCTATGTTTTTGAATCTAATTACCCTGTAAGATATCTACCATCCTGATTTTACAGGGGGGATTTCTTTATTTCTATTTACTTCTATTTTTTATTAAAAGTCTTCTTGTAAAACACTGACTGCTTTTTCATTGTTCTCAGATCCAAGGGTTTGGGTCTGTGGTCACCTATGCAAATTGGTGAGGCTTTTTATCCAACATTTCCCAGGAAAGGGGGGGTGCAAGTGTTGGGAGGATTGTTCATTGTTTTTAAGATCCAAGGGTCTGGGTCTGTAGTCACCTAGGCAAATTGGTGATGCTTTTTACCAAACCTTGTCCAGGAAGTGGGGTGCAAGGTTTTGGGAAGTATTTTGGGGGGAAGGACGCGTCCAAACAGCTCTTCCCCAGTAACCAGTATTAGTTTGGTGGTGGTAGCGGCCAGTCCAAGGACAACGGGTGGAATATTTTGTACCTTGGGGAAGTTTTGACCTAAGCTGGTAAAGATAAGCTTAGGAGATTTTTTTCATGCAGGTCCCCACATCTGTACCCTAGAGTTCAGAGTGGGGGAGGAACCTTGACAGGCTCTCAATTAATTCTTCAATTTCTTCCTCAAGGATGTTGACGACGCCATCACCACCCACTTGTCTGGCCACCTGAACAATGCATTTAACTTCTTTGTCAGTGGTCGGGAAACCCTTAAAATCATTCACACATTCTTTCCATAGGTTTCACCAACATGCATTGATTGTTTCAGGCTTGATTGCATCCATTGCCTGTTTAATGTAAGTGATGCAATCGGCCATGTTGAAGGACTTCCAACACTCCATCACATTAAGATTGGGATCAGCATCCATAGTGCTATGTATCCATGAGAACATAAGCCTCGTGTACATGGCCTTGAAACAGCGAATCACGCCTTGGTCAAGAAGTTGGAGGTGTATTGGGGAGGAGCAAGACGACTTCAACGTCATTATGCACAAACCAGAGTGCCGCAGGGAGGCCAGGAGCATTGTCTATGATCAGCAACACTTTAAAGTCAAGTCCTTTCTCTTTGAGGTACCGCTTGACCTCCGGAATGAAACACTTGTGGAACCAATCCAGAAATAATGGTGCTGTCACCCAAGCCTTTTTATTTGATTGTCAGAACACAGGCAGGAGATTTTTGTTCTTGCCTTTTAGGGCATGGGGATTTGCAGCCCTGTCGAGCAAACCCGGCTTTATTAAATGCCCAGCCGCATTGCCACAAAACAACACAGTCGCACGGTCTTTAGCTGCTTTGAGGCCAGGGGCTTGTCTTTCTGATTTCGAAGTGTAAGTGCAGTTGAGCATTTTTTTCCAGAAGAGCCCAGTCTCATCAGCATTAAAAACTTGTTCTGGAAGATAGCCCTTTTCTCATGAAAGCTTATGCTCAAATAAATTTGTTAGTTTCTAAGGTGCCACAAGTACTCCTTTTCTTTTCTTCTATGATTTTCTTTAATTGTTTGGGGTAGGCTTTTGCTGCCTTTTCATTGGCAGATGCAGCTTCACCAATAGTCTGCACATTTTTGAGGTTGAAGCAGTTCCTAAAACTGTTAAGTCAACCTTGGCTGGCTTTGAATTCCTTCTTATCAGAAGGCTGTCCCTCTTTGGTGGGAGGTTTGAACAGCGCATAGATGCTTAGAGCCTTTTCTCGCAATGTGTTGCCATTGATAGGCACACGTTTATGGTTCATGTCTTCCAGCCATAAGTTTAATGCCTTTTCAGTCTTCACTGAAATCTTATCACACATCTGGCTAGTCACCTTAGCAGTTATTGGACCACTTTGTGCCACGGCTTGACGAATTTCTCTCTCTCGAATCTTGATAGCACTGATGTTAGATTTATTGCGACCATATTTACGCGCCACATTGGAGACCAGCATACCGTCTCTCAATAAGTCCAACACAGCCAGTTTTTCCTCCGGCGTTGTAACAGGTCGCTGTTTCTTTGGCTGAGCACCAGATGAAGTAGTTGGCTTGCGTTTAGGGGCCTTGTTGTACGAAAAATACGTACAGTGTCTTTAAATCACACTCAGCGTGGCGAGATGCTCACACTACGAGAGGCACGCGGGAACTGAGACTGACTGAGAGAACAGCAGATTCACGTCTCCCATCTCATGCTCGCTCCAGGGCATACGCTCATTGAGTGGAATGGTGGGCGGAATCTCCAGCACTTTTTACAGGTATCTTGTTGTTTTTCTTTTTTCTTTTTTTTTTTTTTTGCTGAGCGTGTATAGTTGAATTTGCGTAAGTTAAATGCACGTATGATGCGACTCACCTGTATAGTATATGTTTGTTCTCTGGATGAGTATAACTCTCAGGGCATGTCTACAGTGTCCTGCTGTTTGGACTAAGGGGGTGTGAATAGCAGTGCTGTAATGCCAACATCTGGACCTTCAAGTTTGTCTCCACAGCATTCCCATGGAGGAGTTACAGCATGGCACTTTGATGCGCACTGCTATTGAGACCCTTAGTCTGAACTGTGGGGCAGTATAGACATGCTGTCAGATTCCAGTACAAATATTTTCATTCACAGATTCGTAAGTGTGTTCCAAACAGCTTAATAATTGCTGTTTGTCTGAATATTACCCTTCTTCCCTTGAATATTTGCATAAAGTGAACATAAAAGAGGAATAAATGCAATTAAAGGAAATCTGTTTTAAAGTGTGAACTAATGTTCATAGATTTTTTTTTCAAGTTTTTGCCTGGCTCTTATATTTTTGTTTCTTTAATGAAATATTTTAAATAAATACAACTTTTAAAAAGGCAGAAAATAGCAAGCATTAAAAGACTTAGGAAGAAGTAAAAGCTATGAAGTATTATGGACAGTACACAGATTTGATAGCTGTGTGAAAATTAAATATAAATAAGATGCAGAGAATGTTATGGCAGTTGAAGCTGAAAGCATCTTGGACTCTCACTGCTGCTGATTAGAATCTGTATCTTTAGAATACATGTCTTTGGAATATTTATCATCACTTATACTTTTGTGTGGTTTTCAAATTATCTGGAAGAGCTTCTGCTACAGTTCCTGATCAAATTATTGAATGTTCTCTGAGAAGTTAAGAACCTCTTGCCCCAAGCTAACGGGTGTACAAAACCCCACACTGGGACAAACAAAATGGGGTTAATGTTCTGGTCTGCAGACAGACTGCAATCAGTCTTGCAACACCTGCCAGAAATAAACATGGACTTGATGCCCTATAACTAGGAAGTAAACAGGGAATAAAAGGGAGGAAGTAGACTTCAGATGGTTGGATGCCTTGGCAAGGGAAAGACCTTCTTTCCATTCCTAGGGGAACTAGATATGTGAAGCTTGAGAACTGCAGGCAGCTGTACACAAAGCCTCCCTGAAGAATGGCAAACTTTGCTTTTCCAGTGAGAGAGACTGCCCAAGTCTCCCTGAGCAAAGGAAAAATGTAAGGACTAAATTGCTTACTTTTTTTTTTGTTTCTCTGAATCAGTTGATACTATTTGAATTATGAGTGTATGGAAGATGGGGGTGACTGTGACTCCCTGAGGAAAAGCATCACTTAAGGACAAGTTAAAAATTACTTAGACAAGTTAGATGTCTTCAAGTCACCAGGGCCTAATGAAATGCATCCTAGAATACTCCATGAGCTGACTGAGGACGTATCTGAAAGCAATTATCTTTGAAAAGTAATGGAAGATGGGAGAGATTCCAGAAGACTGGAAAAGGGCAAATATAGCGGCAATATAAAAAGGGAAATAAGGACAACCCGGGGAATTACAGACCAGTCAGCTTAACTTCTGTACCCGGGAAGATAACGGAGCAAATAATTAAGCAATCAATTTGCAAACATCTCGAACCACGGCCACTGGGAGCTGTGGGGGGCCATGCCTGCGGACAGTCAATGTCAGCAAAATGTCTCACAGCCCTCAATCAGATTATCCTGATGGGTTGCCTATGGCCCGCAGGCCACAGGTTGCCCACCACTGATCTAGAAGATGAGGTGATAAGTAATAGTCAGCATGGATTTGTCAAGAACAAATCATGTCAAACCAACCTGGTAGCTTTCTTTGACAGGATAACAAGCCTTGTGGGTGGAGGGGAAGCAGTATATCTTGACATTAGTAAAGCTTTTGATACTGTCTCACATGATTTTATCATAAACAAACTAGGGAAATGCAACCTTGAGGAAGCTACTATAAGGTGGGTGCATAACTGGTTGGAAAACCATTCCCAGAGAGTAGTTATCAGTGATTCACAGTCATGTTGGAAGGGCATAATGACTGGGGTCCTGCAGGGATCAGTTCAAGGTCCAGTTTTGTTCAATATCTTTTTCAATGATTTAGATAATGGCATAGAGAGTACACTTATAAAGTTTGAAGATGACGTCAAGCTGGGAGGGGTTGCAAGTGCTTTGGAGGATAATATTATAATTCAAAATGATCTGGAGAAATGGTCTGAAGTAAATAGGATGAAACATCATTCTGGGATGTATTAGCAGGAGTGTTGTAAGCAAAACACGAAAAGTAATTCTTCCGCTCTGCTCCGCCCTGATTAGGCCTCAGCGGGAGTATTGTGTCCAGTTCTGGACGCCACATTTCAAGAAAGATGTGGACAAATTGGAGAAAGTCCAGAGAAAAGCAACAAAAATGATTAAAGGACTAGAACACATGACCTATGAGGGAAGATTGAAAAAATTGGGTTTGTTTAGTCTGGAAAAGAGAAGACTGAGAGGGTAATAACAGTTTTCAAGTACATAAAAGGTTGTTATAAGGAAGAGGGAGAAAAATTGTTGTTCTTAACCTCTGAGGGAACACATGAGTTATGAGGAGAGGCTGAGGGAGCTGGGATTGTTTAGCCTGCAGAAGAGAAGAATGAGGGGGGATTTGATAGCTGCTTTCAACTACCTGAAAGGGGGTTCCAAAGAGGATGGCTCTAGACTGTTCTCAATGGTAGCAGATGACAGAACGAGGAGTAATGGTCTCAAGTTGCAGTGGGGGAGGTTTAGATTGGATATTAGGAAAAACTTTTTCACTAAGAGGGTGGTGAAACACTGGAATGCGTTACCTCGGGAGGTGGTAGAATCTCCTTCCTTAGAGGTTTTTAAGGTCAGGCTTGACAAAGCCCTGGCTGGGATGATTTAACTGGGAATTGGTCCTGCTTTGAGCAGGGGGTTGGACTAGATGACCTTCTGGGGTCCCTTCCAACCCTGATATTCTATGATTCTATGACCCAAAGTAATGGGCTTAAATTGCAGCAAGGGAGGTTTAGGTTGGACGTTAGGAAAATCTTCCTGTCAGGGTGATTAAGCACTGGAATAAAATTGCCTAGGGAGGTTGTGCAATCTGCATCACTGGAGATTTTTAAGAGCAGGTTAGACAAACACCTGTCACGGATGGGTGACATGAGTGCTGGGGACTGGACTAGATGACCTCTCAAGTTCCCTTCCAGTTCTATGATTCTACGATTAAGTGGTTATGAAGACCTACCCCAGCCCACACCTGACTCAAAGCTATGATCCTTGCTTAATTGATTTAATTTTTGGTTTTAAATAAAGAAGTATTTCCTTTTCCCTACTTCGCAGCAGAGGCATGTCCCTCATATTGTCTCCAGCCGCATCTTATTGAGCTTTTATTGATGGAACACTCATACATCATTCATTGACACAGCTCATGAGAGTAGAGAGGAGAGATTTTGCCAATATGGAAAAACAGCAAAAGCCCAGGATGTAATCCATGCTGACTATCTACCAGCTGTACTGGTTCTAGAGACTTTTTATAAAAATTCCTGTAGTCCTCATGAACAAAATGAAGCAACAAAGGCATTTTTGTGGGCAGACAGCTCAGAAATCAGAATAATTCCAAAAAAGTAGGAAACCTCTAGAGAGGCTCTAATATTGCTAAATATAGCAAAATAATATTTATTTTGATACCCCCCAATTTAATGTAAAACCCAGTCTAACGCTCTTAGGTGGATATGTGCAGGCTGTAATTCATTGCTTGGTGCAGTGGTTCTCAACCAGGGGTATTCAGAGGACTTCCGGGGGTACATCAGCTCATCTAGGTATTTGCCTAGTTTTACAACAGGCTACATAAAAAGCACTGGTGAAGTCAGTACAAACAAAAATTTCATACAATGACTTGTTTATACTGTTCTATATACTATACACTGAAATGTAAGTACAGTATTTATATGCCAATCAATTTATTTTATAATTATATGGTAAAAATGAGAAAGTCAGCAATTTATCAGTAATAGTGTGCTGTCACATTTTATTTCTGATTTTGTAAGCAAGTACTTTTTAAATGTGATGAAGCTTGGGGTACGCAAGACAAATCAGACTCCTGAAAGGAGTACAGTAGCCTGGAAAGGTTGAGAGCCACTGGCCTAGTGTATTTGTATGTCATTTCTGGTCTACAGTTGTGGTGCTTAACCCACAGTCTCCGTATAACCAATCAAATTGTTTGTGCTTGTGAAATCTCAGCTTCAGCAACATCTAAGTGCTTAATTTTTTAAAAAAAAATGTCTAGGCCTTATAGTTACAAACAAAACATTCTGAATGCTAATGTGTCCACTTTTGTCTAGCTGAGTCTGTAGATGGACAACTTGAGTCACTATCTGTAACAGAAGCATAATCTTCTCGTGTCATCTCAGTGAAGTTAGCTCACAAGCCTGTGATGACAATTGAAATATCAACATTATTAGTTTTATTCCTCATCACTTCAGCAGAAATATCCACCTAATGTGATTATCCATTCTGATTTGAAATCATGTTACTTACCAGTAGAAAAGATCCTCTGCATTCCTGGAGCCTTAACATTTCTCCTGCCCTGCAGGAAGGGTTTTATTTATTTTTAACAAATTTGTTAGTAAGGCTGATCAAAATATTTCCATCAAAACTGCTTTTCAATACAAAACTTTTTTGATTAAACATATTTTTTCTACCAGTGTTTATTTTCCACTGAGAATTTTGATTTTTTTTTTTAATAAAAAATCTAAAAAACAAAAGTAAAACAAAAAATTCCCTGAAAACTGGAAAATTTTGGCTGAAAATGAAAGTTTCAGCTGAGAAATTATGGCAGAAAACCAAAAAGTTTGGTTTGGAAATGCCACCACGGTGCCTCACAGAGTTATAGACTGGGTGTCTCATGCCCCCATTCTCTTCTGTGGGATCGGCTCTGAATCTGAGCTACCCTCACCCAAGATGTGTACCGTAGCAGCTCAGCACATTGGAGAGAACATGGTGCATCATAGGAGATGCAGTCTAGCCAGGGAATCCCACCCATTGAGAACAACGGGGGCCAGACATACCCTAATTACAACTCCCATAAGGCATCAAGGCAGCATTTCCTAATCCAAGTTTCTGAATTTTGACCAAAAAGTAGAAATTTTCTGCAGGGGGAAATTTAAGGCTCCAGAATGACACTCCTATTCTCAACAGTTTTACAAGAGATCTTGAAAGAGATGTGTGGATCTAGCACTGACAATATAACTTTAACATTTCATATTACAAAGTTGTGATTTTTTACACATACATTAATATGTCTTTCATTTCATGCCTTTTGAACAGGTTTACTATTTCTTCTGAGTCCTATCCAGTTGTTTAGAGATGCGTAAGAAACCAAACCAATGTAAAACTTTTAAAAGGTTTATTTTTATGTGAAACCACAAACCAAGCTCTTTGTATCCGCTTTTGACTTACTTTTGCAAATTTCACTAATATGCAGTGTTTAAGATTCCACAAAAGCCATTTAATCTTCAGTGTTCAAAGAGAAAAGAAAACACTGGATTTTAGGTACTCTGTAAAAATGTCCATTGCTCTGTTTTAGTGTAGCTAATCCTGCTTTTGCTTGCTGCACTTCTGCAATTAGTGACCATTTCCACAGTGACCATTTTGCGCTTCTTCTAACCTACTTAGAAACATTTACTCCCAATTTGAAATATGACAAAGTCTCAGTCAGATAGCAATGTTTTGCATGTAGTTTTGAAATGACCTAGTGTAGTTGTTTGATTGCAATGCATTTCTTAAGGTCGAAGAGCAGCAGCTTAAAAAAAAATGCAGTTAGCCTATATTATAAAGTAAATATTGTTGAAAAGAGAAACAGTGCTGTAGCCAAAATTAGAATTTTGGAGTTCCTTGCTCTCAGTTCTGTGCTCTGACCTGTAGACCATGGGCTGGGAGTGTGAGCCAAGATTTCATACTAAATATTCACACTATTCTGGCTTTTAATGCTTCAGTCTCTTAGGGGTATAGGGAGTGATTGTGCTGCAGGAGCAGGCCCCAAAGCACTAAGGCATCTCATTGCTGAGTAAGCCAGAATGCTTCTGAGAGCACATGCCGCCAGATCTGCTACCATTGTACACTTTCATGTGGTTGCAGTGGTGCTCTTCCTGTACCAGTCTTTCCCTGCTCCCACTTTCTGTATCAGTTCTGGTTCACTAGGAGCTGGAAGAGGCCTTGGAGAGTCCAGTGCTGTGACTCCCCACTAACCCTTTTATTCCTTACATCTTTCCTTCTTGCATGCCTGCACTAGCCAGCCATATTCCAGCCCTAAAAGCTTAATTTTCACAGATTTGTGGGGTTTAAATTTGATAATTATCAGTATTTAAATGTATATTTGTCTAAACAACATAGCATATTTACAGGGTCACAATCTGTCCAAAATAAGAAAACATTTCTTCTGTAAACTTTTGCATTCTAGCTGATTTTATTAACTATCATATATATGACATTGCTTGATATTTTATTTAGATTTGTGCTGTATCTTCTAAATGTATGACAGCTACTGTCAATGTTAGTTTGAAATTTTTGACATGTACTGAAATGAGGCATTCGCTGAATAGTAAATTTACATACTACTTGTAAACAACCTGAGGCATATGTTGGGAATGTGTTCAAATAATGTTGTCATTCTCATGAGACCTATAGCGAATAGAGCTTTTTGATTCTCCACTTGAGAAGGTGAGAAATGGCATGTGAAATTTCAGGTGGAATGGCTTCTATTTGAGGAAGTTTGGTTGGGGGTTGGAAGTCAGGTGCATAATATTTTCAACTGTTAACTATGGAGTGATCATTGATGTTCTTTAATGTAATTCTGAACCCATAATTTGCCTCTGCAAACCCTGTAGCACAGGGAGTGGCCAGCCTGAGCCTGAGAAGGAGCCAGAATTTACCAATGTACATTGTCAAAGAGACACAATAATACGTCAGCAGCAGCCCCACATCAGCTCCACCACCTCCTGCTCCCAGCACCTCCCAATCAGCTGTTTCGTGGTGTGGAGGAGGCTCTGGGGGAGAAGGGGAGGAGCAAGGGCATGGCAGGCTCAGGGGAGGGGCAGGAAGGGGTAGAGTGGGGCAGAGCCAAGGGTTGAGCAGTGAGCACCCCCCAGCACATTGGAAAGTTGGCACCTGTAGCTCCAGCCCCGGAGTTGGTGCCTATACAAGGAGCCGCATATTAACTTCTGAAGAGCCGCATTTGGCTCCGGAGCCACAGGTTGGGCACCCCTGCTGTAGCAATATGGTGATAGCTGCACGATAGTAAAGACAACTTAAAAGTTGAAAGTACCTGTTAAATCAGTTTGCCTAGAATAAACCTTCTAAAAGAAAGTAAGGTATCCAGCAGGATAAAGCAAAGTCATTTACACATATTCACACAATTTTCTTATTTGAGATCTTCAAAAGTTATCAGTCATCTATTTGCAGAAAGATTTATAATTCTTGCATTTTGTATACTCATGCATTAGTTATTTGTTATACCATATTTTGCCATTTTTCCTCACATTACCCTTTGTTCTGCATGATTTGAAATAGTAGAGTTCGCACTTCATCCTTTTACTCTCTTTTTCTACCCAAAGAGTCTACACTGGGCCAAATGTATTTACATCTTTTAAATTCTATTTGTGTGTGTGTGTACATGCACATATATAAATTACCAGGACTGATCCCAATCATAGTTTATACAGATGTAAATCCAGAATAACGCTATCAAAGATTAAATGGCATTACTCCAGATTTATATTGATGAAACTTAGATCAAGTCCTAGCAGTTGGTCTGTTACATCTTTAATCTCAGGAATTTGAAGATTTTGAAGAAGATTTTGTTTGTAAAATTTAAGGCTTTAACCTGTAATTGAATGTATGTATGCAGGTGCACCTTCATTGAAATGCACTGCAGGATTGTGGTGTAAACTAGTTATTACCAATAGTTTGAAGTTTGTTAGCATCTTTTTATATTCTATTTCATTAATTGCTATGGAAGACCAACATCTGGGCTTTGACTTTACCTTGCATGATGAGTTCAGCAAAGTTACATACTCCTCTCTCTCAAAACAGTAATTTGAATATAGTCTGAAACATGCTGAACACGTTCAACTCATAATGACTTCATTCAGTAGTTCACCATGCAGTAATTGCTTTTCACAATGCAGGACCTGGCATTTTATTCTTGGTTGTTGTCATCAACATATAGGACCTAACTAAACTGGAGTTCAGTTACTGACTCCACTGAGGCAGTTTGGGTTCAAAATCCCATATTTTCGTACCTCCCTCCCTGCCTCAAAGTAGTTTACCTCACAGATGGAAAATAAAAAAGCCATATCTGAGACAGACAATAGCTGAAGTTAAAATATGACACAGTTTTCACATCCTTCCCTGCGTGTATTGAGATAGTCAATTGTGTAAAGCTTCCAAACAGCTGAGCAGTGGGAAAAAACAGGTAACTTCTGATTTCCAGTCTTTAACTTAGTTGTAAAAGTGCTCTCCATTAGACCAACCCTAACATTTTTTAAAGTACATATATATTATATTTTGAAAATTTTAAAAATGTTGTAAAATCTGATTTGAGTGCAAGATGTAAAATTCATTTAATTTGTATGGTCTGTGTTTAACTCATCACAGAACTAAATGATGAGTTCATATTCGTAAGCATGTTCATTTCCCTAACTGCTGCTATAATTCTGAAATTTTTATAGATTCAGAAGAAATAGATATGTGAATTGTTGCTGCTGTTAAAAATAAAATATTCATGCATTAAATTGAGCATATATGGTATTAAAATGCAAAAGGAAAAATATGACTTTCTGTTGATTTTAATAGCATTAAGCATAGTATAATGTTTGAAACATATGGAAATGAAAATAATTTGGGACCAAATTCTGCAGTAAATCCAGAGTGACTTTATTGACTTCAGTAATTTAGGTCCAGGTCTTTGACTAGTGTACACAGACATAGGTCCTCTGGTTTCAACAGAGCTACAAAAATTTACACAAGTTGAGGATCTGGTCTCTAGTGAATTGTTCTGGATTTACGCCCGTGGAAGAGCACAATTTGACCCATTAGTTATTCCCTAGATAATTACGTACAGAACCACTCCTGTGTCACATTGTCTTATAATAAAGTGATGTGAGTTCTGCATGATTAATCTTTAGAAATTGTTGTTACACTATCTTTGGTTGTTGAGGTCAATACCTTGAATTACTGAACTGCCATAGCCTATACAGTGCCAGAGTTCAAATGTATAAAGTTTATTAATTGAAATTGAGCTTGTTCGTTATTTGAGATATGATCTCTTCCCTCATGCCGTGCTGTTGCATGTGTATCTCTTGAATGAAATTTAAAATAAATAAATAAATAAGTATCAGGGGGTAGCAGTGTTAAACTGTATCCACAAAAACAGCAAGGAGTCCGGTGGCACCTTAAAGACTAACAAAATTATTTGAGCATAAGCTTTCGTGGGTAAAATCCCCACTTCTCCAGATGCATGCAGAAGTGGGTGTTTTACCCACGAAAGCTTATGCTCAAATAAATCCCTTAGTCTTTAAGGTGCCACCAGACTCCTTGTTGTTTTTATAAATAAATAAGAATACTGTAATAGAAATCCAAGTACTCACTGGAATTTAAATACATCCTATTTCAAGAGATTAGACCTGTCTTCTGTCCAAACTGAAATCTCTGCCTGTCTTTATGACAAAGCCCTTCCCAGTACAGTACTTCCTTTCTTAGTCACAATGGACAACATCAGCATCCTGCTTGTCATGCAGGCTCATAAGCTTATCGTCTTTGACTCGGGCCTCTCTAGGTCCTCACATCCAGGCTAGCCAATTCTTTCTGTATAATATCTTCAAGATATGGCCTTTCCTATCCATCCACACAGCTAAAACTCTTGTCCAGGCTCTCACCATCTTGTATCTTGATTACTGTAACATCCTTTTTTTCTTACCCCAGTGCTTGTATTTGCAAGAGGAATGAAAACACTTCCCTTAGATAAATGCAAAACAGACATTAGACCTGATATCCCCCTTTGAATTCTGTGGTTGTGGTACAGAAATCCCACTGTCTGTGTAAACGGACTGGGCTGGACAGCAGGGAGTCGTGCATGTTAGTTGCAAGTATTGGTCCTTCAGATGTGTGGGCAAGTTTGGCTCCTTTGCTACCACAAACTCTCCTCATATCTCAACCACATCCCACCACTGTATGTGGTATGTACCCTTAATATGATATTTGAAGGAGGTGGCCATCCTGTTGCTAGTCTGACCAAACTCTGTCCCCCTTTTCCCTTGCTGAAACAGGAAGGGGCCTTACTAATAAATGATTTTAAACATTTGTATAGAAGCTGAAAGTAACTGAACTGTGAATCTTATTTCTGGAAGCACAACAAAAGACCTATTTTATGGCTTGGTAGTAGCATTCAGTATACCTGATGTATCATGTACATTTGGAAAGTAGAGTAACCTTTGCTGGAGTGTTAGTTCAGAATATTATAGTACTGGAATCTTATCAAACCAGTGAAAACTAATACTGTGGAGCAGTGCAGGAGAACATACACCTTACCCTGCTCGCTTGTAATTTTTCTGATCTCTGGGGAAAAAATCACTTTGTCTGCAGAGATATGTATTTCCCATAAGTCATCTCCACACAAACAGAGAAAGCAGCTCCTTTGTATAAAGCAGACTCCATTTGTGCTTTCATTTTTGTAACAAAACAACCTCAGTCAGAATTTTAAAGCATTTGGTTCCAATAACATTTGAAGGAAAACATTATTTTATTCCTGGTGAAAAAGGAATCAGTGTGCTTGTAGTGGTCATATTTTTTCCATTTAAATAGTGAATGAAATTGGCAAGCTATGTATTTCTAGCCATAAGCAAAGAAAATGCATTGCACGTACAATTCTGACTAGTCAAAACAGTGCAAAACTATTTAACTGTTCCAAGCAATTAACCTTTCTTTTTCCTAAGTACTTTATAAAAAAAAAAAAAAAGAGTGACAAATTTTCTTTTTCTTTTATTTCAGTCTTGGGCCTGACTAGTATTTCTCTGCAATGCAATTTCATAGGCTTGTTTGATTGCAGAGTGCTTTCCAGGCGGCACTTATCTTTCTTTGGATTGTTATCTCTGTTCAGTCTCTCTCCTCCATGTGAACAAAAATTCCCAACAAAATACACATGAATGAAATTTTTCTAAAGAAACAGAATGTCCAATACTTCTTGGAGACTCCATCAAAGATTTGTATAAACATCTTCTGCAGAGATAAATTAAGTAATGCAAAATTGCACCCTAGATTAAGGGATAAGAGAATATGTTGCAGTGGTAACAGTGCCTAGCACAGTGGGGTCCAGGTCCATGACTTGGGCTCCTAGGTATTATGGTAATACAAATAATAAATAAGAGGTTGTTAATCCAAATTAGCGTGTCCTTTGGCAGTGTCTTGCTAGTGTTAAATACTCTCTTCTCCTTGAGGCCTTAATGAAAGATATCCAGGCACTTTTACTTACCGATCTCTTATGAAAGCTAGTATGAACAATTTTATTTTTTCATCTAAATAAATATCAATTATTTGGTTGGAAACTGCAGACCCGAGTCCTTCTCTTTTTGCTCAAACGTGTTCAGTGAATACTGTGAGGGCAGGAAGAGGTTGGATGCCAGACCATTTTCAAGTAAAATTACCAAAAGAAAACAGACAATTATCAAAATTGATAATTGGATGAAACAACAATTAAATTGAATTAATTAATTGCTTCTCATTAGACTAGTTCAGAAAAAACTGATCAAAAGATGGATTTGTTGCTTATGGTTATTGATAAGACTGCACTCATGGTAGTCCACATAAAATTTACTAAAGATTATTTTTTTCTGTACACTAAAGGATGCCTCAGAATAAACAATTGAACTTGAGTTTGAAACAAAGAAAACATTTAAATAATTTAAAAATGATAAAAGAAACCAATAAGCGATTAAATTGGCAAGGATTATGCAAATGAGTTATATCACGTAAAAGAAAAGTAAATAAAATGCAATATATCAATATTTAAAATCCGCTTCTAATTAACTATGACATTCTAAAACATAAAACGAAATCACAACAAAATTTGATTTAACTACAGTAGAATTAGTATCATAGATGGGTAAAATTCAAAAAGCCATAAAATCAGCAACCATGTTATTCAATCAGTTAATTACTCAAGGCACTAAACATATCAATGTATTTGTCTACTATTGAGAGAGGCTAATCACTAAGCATCATTAACAATTCAGTGAACAACTTAAGTATAATATCAAATAGCCAAGATAAATTCAATGAAAATAAACTAGTTTACAGCACTATAACTTATCTAATATCAAAAATATCTTAAACCAAATAAAAACAATTATGATAAAAACTGGTAAGCTAAATGTGCTGATATACTTGAAAATAATACCAACTTAAACAAGATTAATAAAACAACTAGTAATTCTTCTCAGTTCTCTCAAGAATATAGAATTCTAAGACGAATCATAATTCTTAAGGCATATTTAGTCGTATGACCACTACAGCTCAAAAGTGAGCAGTGTTTAGATACATATGCCTAGATGAGGGATGGGCAATAATTTTCACAGGGGGGGCACTTCACAAATTTTGGTAAAACATCATGGGCCGCACATTTCTACTATATTAATGGAGGGGGTTTGGGATCTGAGATGGAGTTTGGGTTGAGGAGGGTTCTCCGTGCTGGTGCAGTGTTGGGCTGCAGGAGAGGGTGAGAGGTGTGGGCTCTGGGATGGAGTTTGGTGCAGGAGGGGCTCTAGGCTGGGGCAGGTGATTGGGGTGCAGGGTCCCTGAGTGCCCACTGTGCCGTGGGAGTTTTAGCGGCCCGGAGATTGCGCGGGGGCAGCCAACGAGCCTGGTGGGCTGGACAGAAATGTTAGATGGGCCGTATTTTGCCCACCCCGGCCTAGAGGAATAGTGTTACTATGACATGGAAAGCAAAGATACAATAACCACATACAGCATAACTGTTAGAATAACACTGCAGAATGAACAAACTGGTTTGGGGTTCGGCGGGTTAAACAAGCTAAAGTTTGGAGATGGTAAAAGATAGTCATAAATTCTAAGTGAGTATTAGGGGATGTGTAAATTGAAGAAAGGTGAGCAGTTTACAAAATGGGTTAGGTGTGAACAGGTCCTTCTGTCTTTCAGTTACTTTGCATAAAAAGCAAACAGACAAAGCACGTTCATAAAGTATAAACACAAGCAAGATTAATATGCAGGAAAGTAATTAAAGCATGCTCTTAGTAATTGGAATAAACAAAGGTAAACCTGGAACAATTTAAGGGTATGTCCACATTGCAAAGAAAACCCTGTGGTGCCTGAGGCCAGGTCTATACTACAGACCTATATCACAGTGGCTTTCAATCTTTCCAGACCAGATACCCCTTTTAGAAGTCTGATTTTTCTTGCATGCCCTAAATTTCACCTCCCTTAAAAACTATTTGCTTACAAAATCAGACCTAAAAATACAAAAGTGTCACAGAACACTATCACTGAAAAATTCATAACTTTCTCATTTTTACCATATAATTATCAAATAAATTGATTGGAAAATAAATATTTTATTTACATTTCAGTGTATAGTATATAGAGCAGTATAAACAAATCATTGTCTGTAAGAAATTTTAGTTTGTACTGACTTCACTAGTGTTTTTTATGTAGCCTGTTGTAAAACTAGGCAAATATCTAGATGAGTTCATGTACCCCCTGGAAGATCTCTGGGTACCCCCAGGGGTACACGTACCACCCATTGAGAACCGCTGCTGTATCAGTATAACTGCATCACTCAGGGATGTGAAAAACCCAAACCACTGAGCGACGTAGCTATACCAGCCTAACCCTGGTGTAGACAGCACTGTCAAAGAGCGAGCTTCTCCCGTTGACATCACTACCGCCTCTTGGGGAGGTGGGTTAACTACACTGACATAGTAGCATCTTCACTAACGTGTTACAGCAGTACAGTTGCACTGCTGTAGTACTGTACGTAAAGACAAGCTCTGAGTCTTAGAGTCCAGGTCAACTGGCTTGGGCTCTGGGGTAAAAATAGGCATTGTAGATGTTTGGGCTTGGCCGGGAGCCTGGGCTGTGACATCCTCCCCTCCTCACAGGGTTTCAGAGCCCAGGCTCCAGCCCCAGCTTGAATGTCTACATTGCTATTTTCAACCTCGCTGCCCAAGCCCCACAAGCCCAAGTCAATTGACCCAGTCTCTGAAACCTGGTGGTGCAAGGTTTTCTTTGCAGTGTAAGCATACCCTAAGTTATCACACACACAAATGGAAATGAGGCTAATTTGAAGTGAAAGAGCCAACACATGCAATATATTGTTACAAGGGAGAGAAGTCTGATGAAACATCTCTCACCAGCAGGTGATTCTCCTTCACACTGGCAAAGACAGCACAGCTGCAGGATGATGAGTGTGTTCAGATACAAGGTATGGGCAGAACAGTGATTTAACAAAGTTGCTACCACTCAGAAGCACTTAAAGTGAGGAATTAAGTTTAGATAAAACAACAGTTAACCATCAATCAATGACTTTTCACAAAGATCTAACATAATACATTACAGATCCAGATTTTTGAAAATACACGGCAAGACAGTTATAAGTTCAGAGTTATTTCTTTAAGCAACAGCAAAATAGCTTTAGAAGGCTGTCAGCTATCAGATCATCCTTAACATACCAAAAATACAAATATTATTTCCTCACAATTACAGTGCTCTCTAGGTGGAAAACAGAAAATTGAATTTAGGCACAAGTACTTAGTTACACAAGATGTTAGGTTTAAATCCTGTAACTCAGTCCAATTGTGGTTCTTAGAAGATTTCAAATCTTAAGGCTACTTTAAGGCTCTATTTTTTTCCTGCTTCCAGCATAATCTTTCTTGGTATTTATTTGATATCCAGATATCTTAATAGTATCTACAGAAGTTAAGTTTATTAATTTGGAATTTCAATTCCAGGATTCAGAACCGTGGTCTGGATTATTGAGCAAGAATCTGAACTCTAAGGGAATTCAGAATTCTAGAAAGGCAGTATTTTTGCTTTCTAAAGTCAAATTCTGGTTTCCTTCAAAGCACAGAAATTCCCTAGTCTTAGCAGTAAATACTGACTTTTAAATTGTTGTGTGTTTTGGAGCAAAGTGGGATTCATCTCACCTTTCCTTTAGTTTCCAGGGAGTCTTCTGGTGTGGTGGTGGTATTTTTTCAGAATCTTTTATTTTCAGGAAATCCTTTGCTTTCCTAAAGCTGCTTATATATGGAACTTTGGCCCTTTAAGGTTCCAAAACCCAGATTCTTGTCTGTAAAGGATTTTTAGTTAAAAGAAACTCTGTTGGGAGAGAAACATCACTAAACACTACTTCCGTGAATAGGGGGGCTCATCTTGGGTCAGGATTGGGATGTCATGGTGTTTGGAGTCTCAGGACCTGCAGCAAAGACTGGATCTCTCAGATGAAGATTCAGATAATTTAAGTGGAGAGAGAACAATGAACAGGGATTTTGCCGAGCCTTTTATGCAGTTTTTCTTCCATGCAGTTGTAAGGAGGGGATTGATCTACAGATTTGGTGATTTTTTTCATTGGACCTTTTTAAACAGTGTGCCATTGTTGCCAAGAAGGCCAATGTCATTTTGGGCTGTATAAGTAGGGGCATTGCCAGCAGATCGAGGGACGTGATCATTCCCCTCTATTCGACATTGGTGAGGCCTCATCTGGAGTACTGTGTCCAGTTTTGGGCCCCACACTACAAGAAGAATGTGGAAAAATTGGAAAACGTCCAGCGGAGGGCAACAAAAATGATTAGGGGACTGGAACACATGATTGATGAGGAGAGGCTGAGGGAACTGAGATTGTTTACTCTGCGGAAGAGAAGAATGAGGGGGGATTTGATAGCTGCTTTCAACTACCTGAAAGGGGGTTCCAAAGGATGGATCTAGACTGTTCTCAGTGGTAGCAGATGACAGAACGAGGACTAATGGTCTCAAGTTGCAGTGGGGGAGGTTTAGGTTGGATATTAGGAAAAACTTTTTCACTGGGAGGGTGGTGAAACACTGGAATGCTTTACCTAGGGAGGTACTGGAATCTCCTTCCTTAGAAGTTTTTAAGGTCAGGCTTGACAAAGCCTTGGCTGGGATGATTTAGTTGGGGATTAGTCCTACTTTGAGCAGGGGGTTGGACTAGATGACCTCCTGAGGTCCCTCCCAACCCTGATATTCTATGATTCTATGAAATCTTGGGAAGGTATTTCCTTTTATTGCAAGTGATAATTTATTCACTGGACAATTTAAGTGTTATGGCAAGTTTCTACCCATCCAGTAGGTGGCATTATATCTTCACAAAAGTTTTTCTTCAAAGTTCCAGCTTTGTTCAGGGAAATATCTAATTTAAAGAGACAATGTTAGCAGGATTGTCTGAGATTCTGCCCATTTAGTCTTTCATTGTTTCAAGAAAAAGTAAAAACTAAACAGCTGGCTTTCTTATATTTGGTTATTTTGGAGTTTATTCTTCTTACTTCATATGACTTTTATTTATGGAAAGGTTTTATTCCATCCCACTTCCAACTGCAGGAAGAAGTTATCCCCAGTTTGACTATAATTTGAAGACAGCTTCCAAGTTATTATAAAATTCCCATATTTTAACTCCAAGTAATTAGAAAATTCTAGCTTATTTTAAGGATTGTGCTAAATACTTCAAAACATTAGCAATACAGCAAGAGTGCTAAGTTTTATGAATCTTTTAATATCAATTCACAATTGCTACACTTAATGTTTATACAACATTTCTAGATTTACTGATATATGAGCATAACTGATTTTATACACCAAAACTGTGTGGTAATAAAAAATATCTTCTACTACATATATGAACTTATTCAACTATATATATTCCCACAAAGACCTACTTTATTACAGAAAGCCTCTGTCTGAACACCTTGAGCTTTAACAGAAATATCATAAAATATTATTTGGCTTTAAAATTTTATTGTTCCCTGGTTGTAAAACTAATATTGGTTGTTACTTTTATTAATTTTACGAATTAAGGAATGTTACGAGGGTATTTTTAAACTACCTTATACCTTTGCATATTGTTAAGAAGTGTATTACAATATTTCTGCTAATGGACCCATCATGGCTAGTTCGTTCAAAGATAAGAAATGTCCCTAAAACAATTTTGGAGATGTTTATTTTGGAAACATTCCGGTTTATGGTCTCACTTTGCTGGCTAAGTTTTAATTTTGTAGCTTTTTAATGGGAGATCTTAATTCTTTTAGCAAGGAGATATTTCTGTGTTGACACAGAAATAGAATTGTAGCATCATATGTGTAGGTTTCTGTGTCATTTAGCTGGAGATGAATTGAAACATCTGTTTTAATATGAAGTATATTTTGAGACCTTTTGGTATGTTACTTTTTATTTCTGACTTTAAACATGTTTTAATTTAATACAGGCTTATTGGAAGTTTTAAATAGACGTCTAAATGAAGGGGGAAAGGAACAGGTTGTTCTTTTAGGGTTTGCAGTGCAGGGGACGTTAATGGTGCCTTTGTTTATTTCTTCTCTTACAACCATATATTTCCTCTTGAAGGTAATAAGATAACATTCCTACAGTTAAACAGGTCAACTAGCTCAGGATGTAGAAAAAGGAAATGAAACCATTTAAAGCATCTCAGCATTTATTTGAAGATAATTGGCCCTCAAAACAGGACTTTAAGTTTTAATGCAAAAATACATAGTTCAAGTGTTAACTCTTTCATTGTATTACCTTATTATAGCTTCCAAGTAAAAGAATATAAGAATTGCTTAATCAGGGGCCAAAATCAGACCATTTGGACACCATAAAACATAGTGTTTTTAGACTATCCTAATAACATAATTTTGTACGAACCTGGAAAACCAAAATTAATGAAAATGCTGGTAAAAGGGATGGATTGGTAATGGTGTGCAGAGCCTTTCACTTCTAGATTAGTATGTTGCTGGTGAACCAGGTCAGTAGGGGCTATAATAGGTTGCGAGCTCATGCTTCTGCAGTTGCATATAGGAAACAGTTTGGTATCCTCACCTGTTGCACTCCCTAATACATGATGTCCATTCGACAAAATACATCATTATACCTGTCACTATTATTGGCAATCTTGGTGGAGGATCCAGGCATGCATGTCAAAAAGGAGGCAATTTCTGGAGGTTTCTGATCTCAAACTCTGGTGTGATTCTAGCAGGGCACTCCCAGGGAGGAGACTGTCCTTTTTCCCACCCTTTGTGGGTGTTTTGGTGTGTGTGTGTGTGTTGTGGCATAAAGTATGCAGCTAATGGATTTGTGTGGCAAGGAAGAGGGGAAATGAGCTAAAGAGAGATTATGGATCTGATGGAGTGAGATTCTGTAAGAGGCACGGCACAGCACAGAACTCTGAGTGCAGAGAGAAGGCAAAGGGTAGGAATGGTGTCCCTTGCCTGTGTTCGCCTGAAGCAGGGAAGGGGGGCGGGATGGATTACCTGTTCTGTTGATTCCCTCTGAAGCAGCTGGCATTGGCCACAATCAGAAGACAGGATATTGGGCTAGATGGACCTTTGGTCTGACCTAGTATGACTGGTTTTCTATGTTCTGATGTTCTTAGGGGCTTTAAGCCACCTTTGTGCTTTCCTAATTCTGATCTATCCCATGGTTCGTGGCATAATACAGACAGCCCTGGGGGCTTTAATAAGTTACAGCAGCTTGTTCCCAGCTGCCTCTGGACCACAGTGAAGCCCAAAATCTCTGGAGCACTGAGTGCTGTGGCCCTACCCATTGTGTGGCCAATGGCTGAGTGATAATCTGCTGGGATTCCGAGAATTGTGACTTACTGTGTTACCCCTCTGTCTCAACAAGAGAGGGTTTTGCTACTGCTAAACTGTATGCCTATTCCCTAACATATCAGCTCATCTGTCTTGCCAGCAAACTCTTCAGGACTCTGCCAGTCCAAACCTTCCCATGAAGTTAACGAACAGTGGACCCCAACTTCTGAGTTTCCCAGAGAAGTCTCCCCGCAGTGTCCAGGTCATTACAGAACAGTCACAGAATTCATTTGTTGCAAAGAGACAAGACACGGCAGTCTGTTATCTTAACTGGGTATAAAGCACCCGTCCCTTCAATCAGGGCACTGCACTGGTTTATATTAAAAGTAAAACAAGTTTATTTAACTAATATTAAAGAAGACAGTTGGCATTTTTTCAGAGACATTATTAAGGGCACAAGAGCAAACTATCCCAGTGCATAGGAAAGATAGGAAGTATGGCAAGAGACCACCCTGGCTTAACCAGGAGATTTTCAATGATCTAAAAATCAAAAAATAGTCCTACAAAAAGTGAAAACTAGTTCAAATTACAAAGAATGAATATAAAGAAATAACACAAGTGTGTAGGGACAAAATTAGAAAGGCCAAGGCACAAAACGAGATCAAACTAGCTAGAGACATAAAGGGTAATAAGAAAACATTCTACAAATACATTAGAAGCAAGAGGAAGACCAAGGACAGGGTAGGCCCCTTACTCAATGAGGAGGGATAAATAATAACAGAAAATGTGGAAATGGCAATGGTGCTTTATGATTTCTTTGTTTCAATTTTCACCCAGAGATTGGTGGTGATTGGACATCTAACATAGTGAATACCAGTGAAAATAAGGTAGGATCAGAAAAGGCTAAAATAGGGAAAGAACAAGTTAAAAATTACTTAGACAAATTAGATGTCTTCAAGTCACCAGGGCCTGATGAAATGCATCCTAGAATACTCAAGGAGCTGACTGAGGAGATATCTGAGGGCATATATAGTGCCAATCTATAAAAAGGGAAATAAGGACATCCTGGAGAATTAGACCAGTCTTGTGTCCAGTTCTGGGCGCCACTTTTCAGGAAGGCTGTGGACAAATTGGAGAAAGTCCAGAGAAGAGCAACAAAAATTATTAAAGGTCTAGAAAATGTGACCCATGAGGGAAGATTGAAAAAATTGGGTTTGTTTAGTCTGGAAAAGAGAAGACAAGTTTTCAAGTATGTAAAATGTTACAAGGAGGAAAGGAGAAAAATTGTTTTTCTTAACCTTGGAAGATAGGACAAGAAGCAATGAGCTTAAATTGCAGTGAGGGAGGTTTAGGTTGGACATTAGGGAAAACTTCCTAACTGTCAGGGTTGTTAAATTCTCAAGAGAACAAGAACACCTAGCTCCTGCAGCTATGAACCTTAGTTTCTAAGGTGCCACAAGTACTCCTTTTCTTTTTCCCTCAGTTAGCTTATTTTCATGGACATTAATTATTAAACCCTTGAATGAAGGCACACCCATAAGTTAGCCAAAAACTCAATTTAAGAGTATGAGATGAACTCCTGGCCCCATTGATTGCAATAGCAAAGTCTCATTGACTTCAGTGGAGATGTTCACCCCTGACCCCATTAGTCTCCAAGGAATGTGAAATGTAATTTTCCCATGTAGTGAACCTTACTTTTGTCTCCACTTGGCTAATTTAGACAGTTACCTTTATACTATTAACAGATATTTCTTAAAACCTGCTTTCAACACACTCAAACTTTTCTATGATATACAAATAACAGAATTTTTGCAGTGGGTTAGTAAAGTACATGCCACTGCAGTAAATACTGAATGATGTAGCTCAGAAATACTTTATGACCAAGCTGTATGGTGCTCAAGAAAATAAGTGGTTTATAAGCAGATATATTCTTCATTTGTTTATTCTGAAATGCATATTTGAAAAGGGGAAAAGCTGTTTCCATTGCTCTGAATAACCAGTCTTTTTTTCTGTTTAACTCTGTGGGCCAGTTGAAGAATTATATTTTTCTTTGTTCTGCCTTTATATCCAATGTTAGGTGAATATTTGAATAGTTTGGTTCTGTGTCAACCAGTGAATATATTATAATGGTTAATGGTTCATGAAAAAGTTTGAATGTGTGCAATGACAAGTTCAGTTCAGATTTCATGAGCAACTTGTTCACCAATTCATTTTCTTACAGTTCCCTTCAAACAGAAGTCTTTCCTAGTAGATTTAAGATGATTGACAGCTAGGCTCCATGGGACTTACATATGCGGGACTCAGTAAATCTTCATCTTTACACCTCCAGTGCTTTTCATAGTTCTTCAAAATGAACAAAGAAAGTATACGGCAAAATGGGTAGCAACTTATACTTGTCATTTCAGTTATGTGCTACACTGATCATTGTTTACCAATTATTTATCAAATATCAATATTTTCAAAGGGGAGGGGCAAAATGTTAATTATGGTCAAAGTTTAATGGAAACATTTATATGTGAACACTTCTTGTGTTTGAGATAGGAGATAGACTGGGAATTATTAGGTTATATACTGAACTGAATACCTAACTTTCTAAGATGATATACAAATAACAGAATTTTTGCAGTGGGTTAGTAAAGTACATGCCACTGCAGTAAATACTGAATGATGTAGCTCAGAAATACTTTATGACCAAGCTGTATAGTGTTTCCTACTATCTAATACCTTCTCTTACTTTTTTCTTGTTAAAAATAATCAGATATAATTATGGGGATTCTACGTAATATTCGTACCTAAAGTGTCTGAGACAGGTATTTAGATGAGATGTAGTTGCTACTGTTATTTTCAGTGAATCTTGACATGACTGGAGAATCGGTGTGAATACAATGGACTACTGGCATTTGTCGGTGAACATAATTACTTCTCTGTGAATTTGATAAGTGTGTAAAATATTATGTATAATTTATGATTACTTGTGACTGTTTTATAACAGTTATGTTAGTCATTTACAGACTACAATACTTATATATACTTCTCTCCCCCACCCCCTAATCACTGTAGTATTACCTGAGTGCCTCCCACCAATATTAAAGAATTTATTCTCACAACAACCCTGTGAGGTAGGGAAGTTTTCTTACCCACATTTCACAGTTAAGAAATTATGGTGCAGGGAAAGATTAAAGGACAGATTTAAAATCACACAGGATGTCTGTGCCAGACCCTGGAATTGAACGTTGATGTCCTGAATTCTATTCCTGTACTTTAACCACCAGACCATCCTTCCTATGGCTGGCTTTGTCATTTTAATTATTCCTGTAGTTAACAAATTGGATAAAGTAAAAAGATTTCAAGAGCTGAAAAGGCTACTTGTGTGGCAAGTTATAATATTTGAGTGAAAATGTGAAAGGGCAAGATGTTTATTTGAAAAGTAACTGTTTATTTTAGTCATTAATATTCAGAGTTTTTATCAGAACATATCTTTGAAACTAATGGAATGGATTCATACTCATTTTAGTAGAACTTTCTTCTGTCACGAAACTAGTAATTATGGCAGATGTTTCGGTGTCATCTTACATAAGATTCTTCTTATAATAATAATAATTATTAATAATAAATATTGTGCTTTTCATCAATACAATAGAACCTCAGAGTTATGAACTGACAGGTCAACCACACACCTCATTTGGAACTGTATGTATGCAATCAGGCAGCAAGCAGAGACAAAAAAAATCCAGTATAGTACTGTGTTAAAACATAAACTGCTAAGAAAAAAAAGGAAAATTTAAAGAAAAAAATTGATGAAGTAAGAAAACTGTTTCTATGCGTGTTTCATTTAAATTAAGATGGTTAAACACAGCATTTTTCTTCTGCATAGTAAAGTTTCAAAGTTGTATTAAGTGAATATTCAGTTGTAAACAACCACAGAACCAAAGAACAACCATAATGTTTTGTTCAGTATTGCCAACATTCTTCTTTCCCAAGGTGTTGGTAACTGAGGCTCTACTTTAGATCTCAAAGTGCTTCATAATCCGTTGCGAGCTAGGGAAATGTTGTTATCCCTGTTTTACAGATGGGGACTTGAGTCATAGAGAGGCTATATGATTTGCCCAAGGTCACACAGGAAGTTTTATGGTAAAGTGGGGAATTGAACCCTAGTCTTTCAAGTCCTAGGCGAGTGCCCTAATCACTAGATCATCTTTCCCCTTTATAATTTAAAGGAATCTTTGCATTTCTTTTTGAAACAAAAGAAATTACTTGTAAACTAAGTTAATAAGGATCCACTTCAGGAAACAACTTAAGTGCATGCTTAAATGCCCTTCCTGAATGGGGATGTGATCCTGAATTACGGCCAAATTTGCAATATTTTGAGAAGACTCGTTGTGATCTGTTTTCATAGCATTATAGAAGTTATAAATATCAGAGATTTCTTACAGTATATAGTTCAGCTGTTTTCAAACTGGAGGTCAGGATCCCAAAGTGGATCGTGACCCCGTTTTAATGGGGTCGCCAGGACTGGTGTTAGACTTGCTGGGGCCCAGGGCCAAAGCCTGAGCCCGCACTGGGGCTCAGGCTACAGGCCCCCTGCCTAAGGCTGAAGCCTTTGGACTTGAGCTTTGGCACCCCATGTTTGGGGTGGTGGAGCTCGGGCTTCAGCTTTGCCCCCGCCCGGGGCAGCAGAGCTCAGGCGGCCTCAGGGTTCAATCCTCCCTCCTGGGGTCATGTAGTAATTTTTGTCGTTAGAAAGGGGTCATAGTAAAATGATGTTTGAGAACCCCGATCTAGTTCATTTCCCTGCAAATGCAGGAATGTTTTCTACAGTTATCTTTCTACTGTTGTAAAACTCAGAAGCTATGGATATTCAAGCCCTTTCATTGGGAGCTATTTCATATCTGCAAATATCTCACTGTGAGAAAAAACTATCATATCTTTCTCTCTCAATTTAATCAAAAAAGAACTAGATAAGTTCATGGAGGATAGGTCCAGCTGTGGCTATTAGCCAGGATAGGCAGGGATGCTGTCCCTAGCCTCTGTTTGCCAGAAGCTGGGAATCAGCAACAGGGGATGGATCACTTGGTGATTGGTTCTGTTCATTCCCTCTGGAGCACCTGGCATTGGCCAGTGTCGGAAGACGGGATACAGCGCTAGATGGATCTTTGGTCTGACCCAGTATGGCCGTTCTTATGTTCTTATCTTCTTATCCCATTACTCCTAGATTACACTAAAAAAAATTCTCTGCTTCCTTGGCGTTGACCCTTTTAGAACTGAGCACAATATTTACACCAGAGTCAGATAGAAAAGGGGTCTCCTGTGCCATGATATGCAGCTTAAACGTGCATTGACCATTTTGCAGCCGTATCACACTGTAAAAGGTCATTTTATCATAGTATTACAACACTAGGCAATCTTATCTAGCTTATATGCAAACTGTCCCCCAACAGAGATAATTTAAGTGTGTCATGGCATCCCTAACTCAACTTGTCGTCTTTAAATAGTTATGTAAAGTGAAATAGTTATGAGTGAGGACAAAGTCACAAAGTTCAGCCACCAGGTTTCTTGTGACATAATCAAGGATACTGTTCCTGACGGCTTGTAGTCCATCTTTGTGTGGAATGTTGGTGTAGAGGATTGTCTGGCTATGTAGACTCCCTCCTCAGGCCCTACGCTACCAGCACTCCCAGCTATCTTAGAGACACCACTGACTTCCTGAGGAAACTACAATCCATCGGTGATCTTCCTCAAAACACCATCCTAGCCACTATGGATGTAGAAGCCCACTACATGTATCCGATGAAGTGAGCTGTAGCTCACGAAAGCTTATGCTCAAATAAATTTGTTAGTCTCTGAGGTGCCACAAGTACTCCTTTTTTTTTTTTAAATAATCTGATGCTTTTCTACCCAAAATTAATTGGATTATATTTAGGAAATAATCAACTATGATAGTTCAGAGTTACTGTTGCATGTCTGAGTTAATTATGACTCAAGATTGTTGAAATAACAGGCTCAATTAGAATTATTTAATCAAAGATTATCAATCAGCAATTAGTACAGCACTACACAAAATACAGAAAGAATAGATACGTTACCATCCTTTGATGTGATGATGATGATAAAGAGCTGGCTCTGTCTCTGTCCTTCACTGTGTCTGGAGGAGACAGATTCATTGCCCAGCTAAGTTCCCACACTAGTGTCATTATATAGGGTTTTCAAACAAAGAAAACCTCTTTTGCCAAAAGAAATGTGTTCTGATGTTGTTTCTATAATTTTCAGTTTACCTAATTTCTGTGTGAAGGCATGATTATGTACAGCTGAGAGGGCTAACAAGATAATAGATTTCAGTGGGTCTTTCTTCCCACATAATTATTCTTTTCTATTTGCTGTAACAGTTATCCCTTGTTAGTCGCCTAGGTTTATATATGCTTATGTAAGCATTATATATCTTAAGGGAATGGTTTCCCAGACTATCTGGAGTTCTATGGACATAGAGGCACTCAGGATTATTATATACAGTCATACAGAAATCCTAAATAGGGTTACTTGTTGGTCAAGGACCAGCATTCTGGGCTTTAGATAAAATTCAGCATATTCTTTGATAATATCCTAAAGATTCTAAAGAATAGTTAATGTATAAATGAATCATATATACAGACAGTAAAAGACTAAAAGGGTTAATCATAGAATCAGAGAGTTGTAAGACTGGAAGGGACCTCAAGAGGTCATCTAGTCCAGTCCCCTGCACTAAAGGCAGGACTAAGTATTATCTAGCCCAGTAGTGGGAAATGTGCAGTCTGCTCACCACTGATCTAGACCATCTCAGACAGATGTTTGTCTAACCTGCTCTTAAAAATCTCCAATGATGCAGATTCCACAACCTGCTGAGGCAATTTATTCCAGTGCTTAACCATCCTGATGTTTTTCCTAATGTCCAATGTAAACCACCCTTGCTGCAATTTAAGCCCATTGCTTCTTGTACTATCCTCAGAGATTGAGGAGAACAATTTTTCTCCCTCCTGCTTGTAACCTTTTATGTACTTGAAAACTGTTATCATTTCCCCTCTGTCTTCGCTTCTCCAGACTAAACAAATTCAATTTTTTCAGTCTTCCCTCATAGGTCATGTTTTATAGATCTTTAATCATTTTTGTTGCTCTTCTCTGGATTTGCTCCAATTTGTCCACATCTTTCCTGAAATGTGGCGCACAGAACTGGACACAATATTCCAGTTGAGGCCTAATCAGCATGGAGTAGAGCGGAAGAATATTTACTAACAGTTGCAGTAGTGTTAATATATGGAGCTACAGTAAAGTTTCCAAAGTGCAAAATAGTATTTTGTTATATATTAACAGGAAGATTACAACCTACTATACAATACAAAAATTGAAAATTATCTTCTTGAATATGACACGCAAATTCTTATTATCCAAAGATGGGTTGATGCCAGCAAAGCTCAGATCTGGATCCCAGCTTTCCCAAAATTAAGAAATATTTAGATGCAAGACTTTGGTTCAAGTCCCTCTCTGTTTTGTAAAATGTAAAAACATTTGAATATCTTTTCATGCAAGTTACTCCATCAAATAATTACTTGCTTGTTAAACCCTCATACCCTCAAACCTTCATTTATTCACTGCATCAAATATGTCAATGGAAACAACAAAAATTGGGGAGTGGGTGAGGAGAAAAGTGATACAGAATAGCAGGAATGTGAACAGCAGCTGTGTATCTGTCAAGGTTGTGCTGTGTTCTTATTCATTCTTTTGTATTGTTGTCTGATTTGGGGGCTGTTAAAATATATTTAGAATTCCCCTCTAGGTTGGTTGTTGTGGTGACAATGCTAGAAAGAGGGTTAAAGAACCGAGGCACTCGTGAGAGACTGGAAAATTTAAAGACAATAAAGAAAATAGAATTTGTGGAAAGAGAATATTCATCTTTTCTGGAAAAAAGAAAAGGAGTACTTGTGGCACCTTAGAGACTAACCAATTTATTTGAGCATAAGCTTTCATGAGCTACAGCTCAATTCATCGGATGCATACTGTGGAAAATACAGAAGATGTTTTTATACACACAGACGATGAAAAAATGGGTGTTTATCACTACAAAAGATTTTCTCTCCCCCCACCCCACTCTCCTGCTAGGAATAGCTTATCTAAAGTGATCACTCTTCTTACATCTGATGAAGTGAGCTGTAGCTCACGAAAGCTCATGCTCAAATAAATTGGTTAGTCTCTAAGGTGCCACAAGTCCTCCTTTTCTTTTTGCGAATACAGACTAACACGGCTGTTCCTCTGAAACCTCTCCTTACAATGTGTATGATAATCAAGGTGGGCCATTTCCAGCACAAATCCAGGGTTTAACAAGAACGTCTGAGGAACCTTTTGTAGTAATAAACGCCCATTTTTTCATGGTCTGTGTGTATAAAAACATCTTCTGTATTTTCCACAGTATGCATCTGATGAAGTGAGCTGTAGCTCACGAAAGCTTATGCTCAAATAAATTGGTTAATCTCTAAGGTGCCACAAGTACTCCTTTTCTTTTTGCGAATACAGACTAACACGGCTGTTACTCTGAAACCATCTTTTTCTGGAAATTTCATTAGAAATAGTTTCTACCTACCTAAAAAGAGAAGGTTTATAGAAATTCAGCACAATCTGAGGGAACAATTAACTGACCCTGATCAGTAAATTACCTGTGATGCTTTCACTGTGATTTTTACTCTTGCTGAAGATAGATATCAAGTGTTAAAACAAGTATGATTTAAAACAAACAAACCAAAGAAAGGTTTGTGTGCTTTGACAACAGGCTCAGGAAGAAAAAGCTTGACTTTTTAAACCTTTTTCTCTATATTGGAACAGAAGTTGCTGTGATATAACTAGCTAAACTTAGAGTGATATTAGAATATTTTTAATGTCCGTATTAAATTGTTGGATGTGAAAATGAGTACATTATGAAAAGGGAAAAAGTAAACTACTTGTAAGATGAATTTATTTAAGTAGGATATATGTAAAAGATTTTCTGAGTTGGGGATGCCCTAATTCTGCTTTCTTCTTCTATGTTTAACATTACAGCTATATAAAGCATATGTGAAACTGCCAGATATTTGGGGAGTAAATATATAAAAAAAATACACATGCGCACACACACGCCTGTGTGTATATATATGTGTGTGTGCGCGTGTGTGCATATACACATCTGTATATACACGCACATAATATAAAATAACATTTTGTGGTTTATTTCTCAAGGGGTACCGGAAAAAAAGCATTTATATTTACCTCCTTCAGTGTCAGGCCTGAAAATGTGGGCTCTAGTCTGAAACATAGTTTTTAATATTGAGAGTCATCTACTTTTGATGTGCTTTTTTGTTCATACATATATCTTTTTACTGGATTTTTTCTTCAAGAATTACAAAACATTTAAAAGGTCCAAGAAGCCAATAGCACTGAACTCTAAAATCCCCATGGCAAAAACATTTGGTTTTTTTCTAGTGGTTTGTTTTATAATCTCTTGTCTTTTTTATGATGTAGGAATAATATTCATAGCACTGGAGACTACTACTACTTATTAGATTTCCAATAGTGCCTACAGGCCCCACCTGAAATTCGGGGCTGGTTGTGCTAGACAATGTACAAAGTAATGGATGGCTACAATCTGAATAGACAGGACAGACATAAATTCCAGAGATAGAAAGGGACTGTGGTGATAAGCTAGTTTGATGTCCTGTATAACACAGGCCATAGAACTTCCCCAAAATAATTTCTAGAGCATAATTTTTAGAACAACATCCAAGATTGATTTAAAAATTGTCAGTGACGGAGAATCCACCACAACCCTTGGTAAATTGTTCCAGTGGTTAATTACTCACTGTTAAAATGTATGCTTTATTTCCGCTCTGAATTTGTCTCGCTTCAACTACCAGTCGTGTGTTAGACCTTTTTCTGCTTCATTGAAAAGTCCGTTATTAAATATTTGTTCCTTGTGAAGGTACTTAATGGCTGTAGTCAGTTAACCCCTTAACCTTCTCTTTTTTAAGCTACATAAATTGAGCTCATTGAGCCTGTCACTATAAGGCATGTTTTCTAATCCTTTAATCATTTTTATGGCTCTTCTCTGAACCCTCTCCAGTACATCGCCATCCTTGAATAGTGAGTGCCAAGACTCAACATGGTATTCCAGCAGCAGTATTCCAATCACTGCTTCCCAGGTTAGCGTCCCCCATCCTGCAAATGTGGCCTACATTCTTTTTTCCCAGATGTATACATTTACATGTATCCCAGTTTCCCAAACAAGCCAAATCTCTGTCAGTGATCTGCCCTCTTCATTATTTACCATACCCCCAATTTTTGTGCAATTTGCAAACTTTATCAGTGATTATTTTGTTCTTTTCCAAATCATAGATAAAAATGTTAACTGGGACCCCGCTAGAAGCACACCCATTCATTGACTATTTCCCATTTAATGTTCTAGTTTGAGACCTATCAGTTAGCCAGTTGTTAATCCATTTAATCCAACCATGTTATAGTTTGAGACCTATCAGTTAGCCAGTTTTTAATCCATTTAATCCAACCATGTTATAGTTTGAGACCTATCAGTTAGCCAGTTTTTAATCCATTTAATATGTGGCATGTTAATTTTATGTCATTCAAGTGTTTTAATTAAAATGTTGTGAGGTATCAAATCAAATGCCTTACAGAAGTCTAAGTATATTATGTTAACACTATTACTTGTTTCAACCAAACTTGTAATTTCATAAAAAAGGGTATCAAGTTAGCTTGACAGGATCTATTTTCCATAAATCCATGCTGCTTTGCATTAATTACATTACTCTTTTAGTTCATTATTAATCGAGTCCCATATCAGCCACTCTGATCCCGGGCAAAATAATGATGTCAGGTTGACAGACCTATAACTACCCAGTTCATCCCATTTTCCTTTTCAAAAAATTGGCACGACATTAGCTTTTTTCCAGTCTTCTGGAACTGTCCCAGTGCTCCAAGGCTTATTGGAAATCAACATTAATGGTCCAGTGAGCGCCTTTAACAGAAAGGTATAACATGATCCAATGGCTGGAAGTTGAAGCAAGACAAATTCAGACTGGAAATAAGGTGCACGTCTTTAATATTGAGAGTGATTAACCACGGGAACAATTTATCGAGGATCGTGGTAGATTCTCCATCACTGACCATTTTTAAATCAATCTTGGTTGTTTTTTCTAAAAGGTATACTCTAGGAATTATTTTGGAGATCTGTGGCCTGTACTATAGGGGAGGTCAGACTAGATGATCACAATGGTGCCTTCAGGCCTATGGATTTGTGGGTGAAAAACATTGTGTAAGAGCTACATATTTATTTATTTATTTAAAAGTCTGAACACTTTCATGGTAGATCCTTAGGTCCAGCATGTGGTGATGACCATAAGGGTGGTGCAGTTAATGCTCCCTGGCATACATATTAAAGTTGCCAACTGTGCTCTTCTCCCCTCCCCCACCAAAACCAAAAAATGTTCAGAGTGAAAATTTTGTCCCATTAAAATAAGTACCTCACATTTCGTATGTGGATGCTTCCACTCTTCTTAAGAGCATTTTGGTCTTCTGATATAACAATTCTGTAACTTCACCAGCTTTACAGAAACCTTTAATCACCAGTTTTTAGTCTAGACAGAGTCAATTTACATCCTTCCTTTGAGTGCATTCTGTGCTTTCTTTCAATATCACTTTTATTTAGTAGGTTAGTAACCTTTTGATGACCTTTCATGCATATCAGACAACAAATTAAATTGTGATAATGATCAATGGAAGCATTGGATCGGAAGGGTGGCTTACTCTCTCCTTTTTATATGTCTGATATCTCTTTTTATCTTTATCATTTTTTATCTTCTCATCTTTGTAGTCTTAACCAGTCCTTTTAATACCCATTCCTAGCAGGTTTATCTGTAGAGAGCTGTTAGGTGCCCCAGTCTCTTACGATGATTCTCTGATGGGGAAGAGCGTACTGTGGTCACAGTTCCTCTGGTTACATCAGCTAGACAGGAAGACCCAGTATTATCTCATTTCAGCTTTGTTGGTCACACTTCACATACATTAGAACTCTGGTATTTGGCTTCCCTGTGACTTGAGCCACAGAGTATACAGCACTGGAAAAACTCCTTTGCATTCAAGATCCCTCCTACCCTTTCCAAGAGCATCTGTCAGATAAAGTGAATTTGAACCCAATGGATAATCCTTCAGGAGGACAGATTCAGCTGGCAGTACTCTTAAAGAGCACTGCTCGGATAAGGGGGAAGAGTCCAAAGAACACCTACAGTCAGAGGTAAAGGAAGCAGTTGATTTACTATTCTAGAATCTTAGAAACATTTGGCGTTGGGGGCCTAGGAGAATTTTGACTAAATCAATCAGTCATCCTTAATACAATTTAAAGATCGTTTTAATCCTGTCTTATCAGTAAAAGTTCTGATTCTTATATTCACAAATGCTCCTCTCTTGTCAGTGATTTTGTGGATGGAGTTTTTATAGAAGTTATTATCAGGGAGACTGAAGGAAACTCTAAAGTACCTAGGACCAGTCCCCTAGAACAGTGCTACTCAAAGTGGTGGTCTGTGAACCGGTGCCAGTCCGCGAGCCATCGTTTGCCGGTCTGCGCGCACATTGGAAAAAAATTGCTGGTCCCCCATATCAGATAGCTTGAGAAGCACTGTCCTAGAGGTCTTGATCTTTAGGAAAGAAACACTGAATGGAACTCCATTTTCTATAGGGAGCTATTGCAGAGAGCAGAGGACTGCGGTGATATGTTCATAGCAACCTAATTTAGCAGATAGGCATCTGTATTTGTACCAGCTAGAATTTTTCAGAGGGTGTCGCTTCAGTAAAAAATGCATGGATCACTGTAGTCAGATCTTTCTCCAGTAGGATGTGTGCAATCTTCTGGCCAGCCACAAATAAAATGGCCTTTTTTTGCCACAGAAGATTCCAGAACAACTTAATTCTGAGGTCTGAGGACCTCAATAGAGGGGGATGCAGTAGGGTGGCTAAATTCTTCACGACCCTTCCCTCTTCTTTACCAGCATTCCTTCAAACTTGCCTAGGTTCAGTTTACGCTAAGTATTTTCATACAGTTGCTAATTTTTGGCTAGGCATTGAGAGAGGCTGTGATGCTGTTCAGGTTTTACCTTTTCAGTAAATCTAGTGCTGGGTGTCAGCCACATGTTGATGGCGCTTCAGCCTGAGTTCTAATTCTCTCCAGGAGGTGGAACTTATTTGACTAAGAGAGGAGGGAGTCCTTAGATTTTTATGTTCACGTCCAGACCAAGGTACTGTAAGAAACCCAAAGTAGAAAGTTGAGTTAGGAGCTTTTGGACTAGTGTATCACAAGCTTCATGCAGATGGATATGGACGTTTCACAAGATATGAGGTCTTGTGCACTTCATCACCATGTCAACTTCTCTGCGCAGCTTTGGTGGCTGGAGATTTATAAATTAGTAGGATGCTCAGATTAGTCTAGTGGATTTTTACTGTATTTCAGCTCGAAAAGGAATATAATGTTTACTGCACCTCTAGATTTGTCTTCCCTTTGTCTCGTCGTCTCTTTGTGGGTGTGTAAAGAAATAACCTTCTCCAGGTTTGGGTAAACGTATTTTGGTAGAGAAGATGTGAATCCAGCATTTACTTTATTATTTTAAGAGACTGTTTTCAAAAGCACAAATGGTTTTAAGGTGTTTAGCTGCTATTAACATTTAATGCGAATTAGGTGCCTAAGTGCCATGTGTGCATTTCAAAATCTCACTCTTCACTATTAATTTTTAAAAAATTGTATTAGCTTTGTCTTTGGATTCAAATTAAATGGACACTCAAAGGATTTTGTTTTCCGTGAGCTTTTACTGCATTTTAGCCAAAGGAAAACATTCTGTTCAGGAAGAATTTTTATGGTTATTCTGTAAACCTATACAGAACATATGTATACTCTTGCCAAGAATTGATTGGATGTATTTTATTGATTTGTTTTAAATGCTGCCATTACTATTCACTTCATGCAGTAACTAATTAGATAATCACCATAACATAGCAACCTCAGAAGTATATCACTTGCATACTACTCCCTTTTCTCTGAATAACTGCAGTTATAGCATCTTCAGGGTCAAAGTTTATTCAGGAAGAAAACATAAAGGACGGTGAAGGACAGAGTTTGTGTGGTATAATCTATATTTAAGGACTTTAGAGGTCACCCAGTAACAGTAACTTACTAAGAATTCTTTTCTAAGACTCACTTTACTGTACTAATTCTATGATCCTAACATTGTAATCCTGTAAATCTTAAGTTTCATACCTAGAATCATAGGACTAGAGGGGACTTCAAGAGATCATCAAGTAAGTATTAGACCATCCCTGACAGGTGTTTGTCTAACCTGCTCTTTAAAATCTCCAATGATGAAGATTCCACCGTCTCCCCTAGGCAATGCTTAACCATCCTGACAGTTATTTTTCCTAATGTCCAACATAAATCATCCTTGCTGCAAATTAAGCCCATTGCTTCTTGTCGTAAATAAATCCTCAGAGGTTAAGCAGAAGAATTTTTCTCCCTCCTCCTTATAACAACCTTTTATGTACATGAAAACTGTTATCATGTCCCCATGCAGTCTTCCCTTCTTCAGACTAAACGAACCCAATTTTTTCAATCTTCACTCCTTCAATCGTCACATTTTCTAGACCTTTAACAATTATCGTTGCTCTTCTCTGGACTCTCTCCAATTTGTCCACATCCATCCTGAAATGTGGTGCCCACAACTGGACACAATACTCCAGTTGAGGCCTAATCAGCATGGGCATAAAGCAGAAGAGTTACTTCTCGAGTCTTGCTTACAACGCTCCTGCTAATACATCCCAGAATGATGTTTGCTTTTATTGCAACCGGGTTACGCTGTTGACTCATATTTAACTTGTGATCCACTATGGCTCCCAGATCCCTTTCTGCAGTACTCCTTGCTAGGCAGTCATTTCCCATTTTGTATGGCTGCATCTGATTGTTCCTTCCTAAGTGGAGTACTTTGCATTTGTCCTTATTGAATTTCATTCTGTTTACTTCAAACCATTTCTCCAGTTTGTCTAGATCATTTTGAATTGCAACCCTTCCCATCTTGGTATAGTCCGCAAACTTTATAAGTGTACTCTATGCCATTATCTCAGTCTGTGATGAAGATATTGAACAGAACCAGGCCCAGAACTTATCTCTACGGAACCCCACTTAATGTGCCCTTCCAGCATGACTGTGAATCACTGATAACTACTCTCTGAGAATGGTTTTCCAACCAGTTATGCACCCATCTTATAGTAGCTCCATCTATAATACTATATATAATGCAGTGTTTCGAAGTCTGATTATAATGCAGATTCTTGTTCACTCTTTGAAACTTGTATATTTTGAATGTGATTAGGTCAACTCCATTAGCCTTGCAGTGTCATGGGTCAGCTTTTGCTACTTGCCCCAGGAATCCTTTCTCAATTTTATAAATGGAAAGTGCATAATGAAATTTGTGCTAACTGAAGTGTTTTTATCTGTTGTCTTCATTAATTATTTTATTTTAATTGCAACATGTTTAATGTGGCATAATGTCCTTTACTTGATTATATTTGCCCAAGGTTGTCCTTTTAGAGTTTGAATGATCTGACACAGAACAAAAAGCCCCAGATGCAGCAACAATAAGTGAATAACAAATGCAACTGTTGGGGGCGGGGGATAGGGCAGAAGCTGGCCTTGATTGAATGGAATTTAATCATTTTGGTTTTAAAGAAAATTTCATAGTTAACAATATTTTTAGTGACTTGAGTTCTCAGTTGCTTGCATTCTGATGTGTTCACAAGAGATGCAGGAATAAGGTCGTTAAGGATCAACTGTTACATTTTGCTGAAGTGAACACTGATACATTTTTCTTTTACAAAGCATATTTGTATTCTGAATCTGTTTCTAGAGAGAGGGAACCATTTCTGGTGATTAGCAATGTTGTGTTCTGTAACACCAAATAATTCATTAATAATAAACTTTATACCAACCAGTACAGGAGTATCACCCAATGAACCTGTCAAAAAGCTAAAAACTTTGACATTTTTATTACATTATCACTCTTGATTAATTTCTTTCTGTTAAATACTCATCTGTGATTCTGTCTTGGCACCCAGCTACATTAATATCTCTTTATTATCTTTATTGGATGGCACCTCTGTCACTTCAAGGATTACAAGCAGTGATGAAGACTAAGTTGAAGCCAGGCAGTTTCTAAAAGAATTAATATTTGCTTTTACAATATGCAACAATGGGCGTAGTTGGCAATAAAGATTACAAGCTAGCTACTCATTTTGCCACCAACTACTTTAGATCAAACAGCTTTATCAGTTGACTATTCTAATTACACATATGCTGCTAGTTAGATTATAAAACCAAAAATATAGATATATCTCATCAGCTCTGTATTATATACTAAATGGCAAAAAATACCGACCTTCATTAACAGAGTTGCCTGATGATAGCTCATGCCTTTCCAGAATGTCAAGTTCTGCAAAAGTCCTAGTTAGGGTAAATGCCCACACAACCCTAACTCTGCCCCACTGGAACTGGCAGTAGCCAATGCGAATTACCTGTATGCAACTCCAGCTGCATTCACTGAGTTAAGCGTGGCTGTATTGAATGATGGAGGAGTAAGCTGGAGCAGCTTGGAAGAGGTGTGATTGTGATATGGGGAGATCTGGGTCTGAGCTCTCAAAAGAAAGAGGTGCATACACACTTTGAGGTTGTAGTCTGTATCATTTCAGTACAGAATTGTGTAGGTTATGTCAGTAGCCGGGCACTGGGGTCATCTTGCCATGGGTATTGTCAGTAGTGAGGTGGGATATGAGAGCAAAGTGCGGATTTAATGATGGGTAGGGGAAAGTATAGGTTTAGGTGGTATCCTGTGTGCAGGGCTTGTAAAAGGGTAGGAAGCGGTTGTTAAATTTTCCAGGTGTAGTATTCTGTCGGGGGATTAGGCTCTGTGTTTGAAAATAGGGCAAGTGCAGATATCATCTGTCAGTTACAGTGAAAAGCTAGAGTGGCAGTGTGTGTGGTAGGGGCATATTGGGGCATCACTGAAATAAGGTAGTTAAGGTTGGTGAGTGTTCACCTTAACTCTGTTATATCTTTGTTTCCAGAGGTTTGAGTTTTGTTAAACGCACTATTCTAGAAGGGCACAAGCTACATTATTCCCAGCAGCCTTAACTCTGTGCTAATGAAGTTTTTTTGCCATTTAATTTCCTAGTTTTTTAAACAGAGAAATATTTGCTGGTAGAAGTTTATCATTTAAACAGCTGTAATTCTCCCCTGGATTGCAGTTGATATGTTACTATGGCTAGGTAATAATCATAAAGGGGCTGGGGTGACCCTGGCAGATGGACTGGGAGCCCCCAGATCATTGCACATATCCAGAGAGGGGAACATGGAGCTGACAAGCACTCCTGTCCTTACTCTCCCTCAGTCTTCCTGTCACTCACCCGTATGCCCCCCTTCCTCGTCTTCCACTAGTCCACATCCTCTCCCAATACCTGATCCCCAACCCCTACTGCCCATTCCTGCCTACTCTTCCACCTCAATTACCCTCCCCTCGCAGGAAGCTGTAGTTTATTTTTTTCCAAAAATAGTTTCAGTGCCTTCTGAATATTCTGTTATAATCAGATTACATTTCTCCAGAAGTAAAAATCCCCCTTTGATAAAGGGGGATTGATAAAGAGTGGAGCAATATGCCTGCTTTTTTTTATTATTATTGCAGATATCTGTCCTGTGTTGGATTTGAATTCTCGGTGGTTGGTATAAAGCTTGGGTTTGATGACTGTGACGTTCCATCATAGCTATTCAGACCCTTTGACAAAGATTGTTTTCCATAGAATCATAGAATATCAGGGTTGGAAGGGACCTGAGGAGGTCATCTAGTCCAACCCCCTGCGCAAAGCAGGACCAATCCCCAATTTTTGCCCCAGATCCCTAAATGGCCCCCTCAAGGATTGAGCTCACAACCCTGGGTTTAGCAGGCCAATGCTCAACTATCCCTCCCCCCAAGTTAGTTAGCCTCCCTTCCAGATAGTTAGCCTCTCTCTGCATATGCACAGTGTAATTCTTTTAGTGCAGCACTTAATGCACAAGGTTTTTGACACTCTAAATGGAAGAAGTAAAGTCTTTTGCAAATAACTTTTTAATTTGATTTCCCCCAAGGGGCTTGTGGGTGCCGTACACTCTGTTGGGTTAACCCTCAAGCACTGAATGCTCTGGTGAGATGATCTGTGCCCTTATTTGATCTCTATTTGTGAGCAAAAAAAAAGATTGCAAGTATCTCTCAACTATAAGAAAAACTCCTCTTTTTTCCATAGGCTTTATCTTGCAAACCTCTTGGCCCCAAATTTGGATCACTAACAGAATCTTGCGTGAGGTACACCTAATTTCAATGCAGTCTGAGTAACAGTGTTGATTTTTTTGCTCTTATAAGAGTCAACTTGAAACAGAAACTTGGTCTTAGCTATAGTACTACTATTGCCCTGCTATAATATAAAATGCTGCTTTTAATGTTGGTCCCACATGAAAAGAATACTCTAGACATGCTGTTACTGCAGATGGCACATGTATACATCTGTGTTTGTTTTGAAATACCTTCCCCCACATTCACAAGATACGGCTCTGGTGCTGAGAATTTTAAAGTACTAGTACAGCAGCTAGCATGTATAGAAGTCCTACAGTTTTGTAGTGTTCTACTGCAGAAACTGAGGGGGAGGCTATATTTATAAACGGACCCTGTTCACAAATCGGCAGATACCATCTATGATGCTGTTGTACAGACAGATATGTGAAACTACCATGCAGTTCTACAACTTGCAAATCGATGTTTTACCAATAAGGATAGGATTAAATTGATCTGGGAAATAAAATGTATTTGTAAGTTTCTAAGACAATATTACAGACAAAGAGGAATAAAAGCAAACTAATGGGGGGAAATATTTGACAAACTTTCTCATTAAATATATGACTATAATGAGCAGATCTGTTAACAGAAGGTTGTACAGCATTGAAAAATGTAGTTTGGGCCTAATATACTTAAGTAGTCCTTTATTATGTGTTTAAAAAAAGAAAAATAATATATCTATTGACAATTTATAACCATGATTTTACTAGGATGCTAGAGTTAAATAGTTCAGCATAACTTCTAGTTATAAAACTACATTTTAGATAATATAAATACGGTTGTATTTTTGCTTGTTCTAGTAAAAAGAATTAGTTGAAAAATATTTTGATAGAGTGCAATATGTGTAAAGAAGGTTATTTGTATAGCAAGCATTTGTAACTGGAACACAGAATAAAGAATCATTTTTGTTCATTCATCCATAAAGTGTTCCCTTGTTATTCCTCTAGGTCTCTGGTTGGCATTAAGTGAACCTTTCGTTTTTGATTCAGCTGAGCTGTTTGATAAATGTTAGACTCTTATTGTTTTTACTAGATGTTGCAGTCTACAGTTAAATTAGATAGTAGGGGAGAATGTATAGCACCTTTGAAGAATTTAAGTAGGTCCTCAGGATTGGGGGGGATTTTTCTGTGTGGTAAGATGAAAGATTTTGGCATTTTAGAGCATGTCTTCACTACAGGGGTAAGTTGACCTAAGTTACACTACTCCAGCTACGTGAATAATGTAGCTGGAGTCGGCAAAGCTTAGGTCGAATTACTCCAGTGTCTTCACTGTGCTGCGTCAACAGGAGAATCGACTATGATCGACTTCCTTTACTATTCTCGGAGAGCTGGAGTACCAGGGTTGACCAGAGACTGCTCTGCCATCAATTTAGCAGGTCTTCACTAGACTCACTAAATCGATCCCTGCTGCATCGATTACAGCAGTGTCAATCTCCCCGTCATGAAGACCAGCCCTTAAAACTGTTTTTGACATGGGGAAATAGCACCAGCAAAGGTCCTGTAGTATAATATAACGTAGTACTAAGTAATTTAATAATCAAAGTATTAAACTACTAGGCTCTTCAGTTAATATTAAAATCAAGTACCCTCTACCCCAGTCAAATCCAGGCACAGTATGAACTGCCCTCTCCTTGTGTTACTCTGGAATGATATTCAATCCCACCTAATTTAGTTTCTCAGATACAATGGAGATGAATTAAGGATTGCTATTCCTCCATATATAATTGATGGGTTCAGAATGTGCTGCACTAAGGCTGTCTCAGCTGGTGGGAGGATCTTCCACCAAACGAAAATAGAATAGAATATAAAATTGTGTACCTTGATATCTTTGTGTTGGCCACTTTTTAAAGGTGGCTGAGTCCTCTTCAGAAAATGAAACCAATTGTGACAACCCCTTATCCCACCTCCCACCCCATACTAGGGTTGCCAACTTGGTAATGTTTAAAAACTGGACACTCCAACAGGAGTTCCAGAACCTCTCCTTCCCCCTGAAGACCCGCCCCTGCTCCCCGTTCACTCCTCTTTTGCCCTCCTTCTGTCACTCACTATTTTTCCCCTCTCCCTGCATGGGTTGGGAGGGAATCATCTGCAGAGCCAGGACTGGGAGCTGCAGCTGCCTGATGCAGATAGGAGGTGTCCCTGGCTAAGTAGGGGCTGGCACAAGTGATGACTCAGTACCTTCCCCGCCCACAGTAACCAGACTTTGGGTGTCCAGTCATTAGATCTGACTGGATACCATCAGGCACCCCTTTTGACCAGACTTTCCAGTCGGAAACCAGATTCCTGGCCATCCTACCCCATACATGCCATCCCTTTGTTAAAGCCCAACATATCTCAAATTTTGCCCCAAACCTTCCCCTTTCCCTGCCCCTCTTTGAAAAATGCTAATGCAGAACTTCATAATGTGATAATTTCCCTTTCTGACATGTTTTGAGCATTTAAATAGTTAGATGAGGATATTAAAGTACTACCATTGGCCTCTGAATTAGCAACCTTTTGAATGGGGCAGTTCAAAACACACATTTATCATTTCAAGCTCTCTGCAAATTCAGCTGGATGTCTCTGCATCAGCCACAGGCTACATCTTCACTGCAGAATGGTGTATTTTATGTTGAGATACAAGTTTGATGTAAAAACGTACCTTTTTGCAGTGAAGACGTACCCACTCACTTCACATTTTGAAGGTTTTATTCGCAACCATAACAGTAAGAGAATAACTTACTTTTTTAGTGAAAACTGACACTTTGGAGTACAGTTAAGATGTTTGTTCATATCCCCCTTACAAACCCTGGATTACATTAATGTAAATTAACTTTTTGTAAAAACAAAAAATCAATTCCGTTCCACATTAATATGTAACCTTATCCCAGTGCTAAAATAGAGAATATGTTATGTTAAAAATAGATTAGAAAAAAGAACAGTTATGCCTTACGACATCTCTAAAAATACCAGATTAAAGAAGATGTTAACCATAGAAAAGCTATGCCAAAATATCAGCGAGCCAACACATTAGGTTGAAGCTAATGCAGCTGAAAGTTATGTTCAAGATATACTGGATAGTAACTACAGTTATGAAGTCAAGAATAAAGTAAAATGGCAAATGCAGGAAGAGTGAGAAATAGAAAAGTATTTTAATATGGTATGATAATGCCCATTTGTATAAAAATATTGGGGGGGGGGGGATTAGAAACAGAATAAATTTGAGTCTAACCTGAGAAACATTCCAAGTGATCTGAAAATATGTTGTTAGGTAATTTAGCCATTATCATGAATTTAAACCAGTTGCAGAATAAATTGGGAGCTATTGCAATGTCTAAGAGGTTAGGAATTCAGCAGTGGGGTTCAATATTGCAGAATGGTACAGTATATTGAAATGATTACATGAATTTAGAAAAAAATTACTAGGCCTAAGTTAGAAAAGGGGATAGAACATTGCCTGGAGCTTTGTATGTAGTCTAGCATTTGTAGTATGTGAGCAGAATTATCTAGTGGTTGGAGCAGGGGCTGGGAAATTGAGATCTGGGTTCTGTTCCCCCCTCTACCACTAACTCATTGTATCTCCTTTGACAAATCACTTAAAGTTTACTTCTACTTTGAAAAATAACTATTGCTTAGAGTGTCTGCTTCCTGCATGTAGTCAATCATCTGTTTCATTTTAGCAAAAAAAAAAGTTTTTACTACTCTTTACTCTTTTAGGCTATGTTGGCTCTATGAAGTTAAGGGCAGCTAAGCTGGATTCTGTTCCTTCTGTGACCCGTCAACCAAATTGTTCACTAGATTAAAGTCAGTTGCACCACTGAAGAGAAGGCCTAATCTGAAGACAATGGTATTACATACATTAATTAACTTGCCTCATTGAAAGCTAAGATTCAAGCCAAGTTTGAAGAAAATCAGTTCAGTTTTAGAGCTTCTCTTCACTAGGTTTTACCTTTAATATACTGATTGCATAATTAACTAATTGTCCCTAACATGTTTGTAAGGGCTAATGTGGACACTTCCCAGAGGTTTGATCCAGGCTACAAACATTCTCTATCTTTGTCACATTTCAGAGCAGCAGCACCTGTATTTCCCCTCAATGGTCCAGCAAGGGCATCCACTCTCAGGCGTCCAGCTCCCCAGCGGTTGCCTCTCCTGGGTGGAGAGAGACATCTCTCTCCCTTCTGACCAGGGTATGCCCAGGCTGGACAGTTCCCTGCCTTCACTGTGTATTTCCTAGCAATACAATCTGCCTAAGCAGACCTGCTTGCTTTCTCTTCAAAGACTGGTAGCAGAATGATTTTTACAGATGTAAGTTACCACACAGGATTTTCTAGGCAAGCCTACTTTATTCTTAAGGTATAAAGCATTACAAAGAAAACACATTAAAATCAATGAAAGAACCTACCACGCAGCACCCCACCCTGGGAGTTTCTTTGAAGTTATAAGTTCATCAGAGCTTCAGCTCAGAACAAGCACACGGTCTTATGAGGTCTGAGTAGGCCAAGTCCTTCCAATCCTCCAGAAGGATTGAGGCCCTCCGTGGGCCAGAGGTCCTGTCCATTTGCTGGATCGGGAAGAGGGTCCTGAGTCAGCCTAAACTCAGACTTTTTATCCTAAAGTATTTTCTTTGTCAGTGGGTCTCTAGAGAATCCAGTTTGAACTAGCATATGTATATCTCTTTGGGGAGGCTTCAAAGGCTGATAAGTGAGGACATCTCTCCCCCACCCCCATTCAGTACCACAATAACATGTACACAATTGCATTTTAATCTAGTGTACCCCAAGGATGTTAACCTTAGTTCATCAACATTTAATTTAACTCAGTAAACCTTATCTTAATTCCATGGTTTGTTCATATCTTGTCAGTCTGTCACAATCCACCCCTACATTTGTAATCTGGATCACATGAAGGCCACACTGAAATAACAATCAAGTTTCTGTGTCCACACTGGTGCAGTACTCTCTTATGTGATGCTAAGATTTCTGGGAGTACATCCTTTGATTCTTAGCGCTGCAGTAAGCTAAGTCACACATTTTATATCGGAGCAGTCATAGAAATCTAGAGCTGTCAAAGTTTAACTGTGAAGATACAAGGTTGTCTTGTCTTGTCTTTTATCTTCTTTTATGATTTTTGAGTTCCTTCACTAACAGCAAAAGACTTTTTCCTTTTGTCAAGTGGGTAAAATTATAAAAGGGAATGATTAACTATCTCTCTCTGCTGCTCAGATTCCTGTCAGTTATTCTGAAGTCTGGATTACAGCTGCTAGATAAAATTGCTGAAAAGGTACACCATAAGAAGCGCTAGAAAGATCTATAACACAGTTCTCCAGCATGTAAAGAATCCAGCCATATATAATCTCTTTGGATCAAAAAAAGGGTATCTCTATCACAGTGTTAACTGTAATGTCATCCTTAGGAGATAAATAACCAAATCCTCGGCTAGGCAAAACTACGTAGCTTTGAGTAATCATTCAGATATAATCACATAGGATTATATTTTAAACTCTAACTCTTCTTTATTGATAGCACTGATTTAAGCAGAAGTGTAGTCTTCATATATTTGAATGCAGACAAACAAGTGTTGTTTCTTCCTGACATGTAGTTCATCTTGCACTCTACTCTTCTAGCTCTGACCATAATGAAGGCCCCCATTGTAAAGTAATGTGATAGCAGCATAAATGTAGTGTTATAACAGCATGATTTAACAGCATGAATCAGCAAGTGGACTATTGTGGCTTTCCTACTATGTAATACAACCCTGCTATCTCAACAGAATGTTCAAAAGTAAATGATGTGACATGGTTGGAGTGGTTCCAGTCATCTTAAGTAGACTAAATTAATGTTTTACTGATGCTGCAAGCATGCTGTCTTGTCCTATTGCAGTTTTGCTGAGTGTGTGCTACTATTTCCCTTGTGGCAGCATGATCCCTTACCAACAAGTGATATATTGTAGGTCATGAAATGTGCTACTGTAATGAAAGAATTTAACATTTTACTTCCTTTGTTTATGGTTTTTAATTCTGAGAAAGAATTTCTATTCCTGTGGACATTTTAAATAATGTTTCCTATTTTAGATATTTACTTTTCAAAGGTTTTGAGCATCCATTTGTGGTTTTGGTAACATCCACATATATCACAGCATTTCAAAATCCTTTTAATGTATGATGAATTCCCCCTTAGTAATAAGTATTTTATAAGACACAAGATACTAGTTAGTATTGTAAGGACTTCCTGATTGTCAGAGTAAAGAATCTATAACAAAAATCTGAATTATTAGAATGGTAAAGTACAGAGGGATGCAATAATTAGTCTAGCCTTACTTTTTAATATAAAATTAAAGGTTACATGTTTCCCCAGAAATAGTTTTGTTGCCATTTTCCCCCCATATTGGCTTGTAATAGCAAGCTTGTAATAAAGAACAGGGTTGTTCCTAACTGTGTGGATCTTTATGCATAATTTGCAGAGAATGAGTGGTGAGATAGTGATATCGAGATCTTTCTGAAAAAAATATAAATGATTATATTTTGTTTATAAGTATTTAGTCTTTGGCCTTTAGGTTTCCCTTTGCCTATCCACATACTATAAGTGTTTATCTTTAATTTTCAGGTAAGGGTAAAATTGATAATACATTTCCCAATGCCATTCCAAAGACCTTAATTTCTGATTGTGTGAAACATTATCCCTAGAAGTGAACACTTCTAGGCATCAGAGTAAAGCCAAAAACAAATTTCTGTGGCCACGTCTGAGGAGGTAATGGGGGTAATATGGGGCTGCTATTGGGCCTGTAGAGCCCTGAAGATCCAGGGAACCTCTACAGTCTATGAAGTCACACAAGTAATTTAAGGCTGGACAGGCCCCTATGATGGCAGTGTATTCAGAGAAAGTGGTAACATCGCCTCCATATTTACAGTTGTGACCAGCATTTCAAAAGTCTGTTTATGTAATTTCCTCTTTAAAATAAATATTTAACTATCTAAAGTGGCCTCTTCCATTGTTGTATGCAGTGTTGTTGTAGCTGTGGTGGTTCCAGGATATTAGAGAAACAAGATTGGTGAGAGAGGTTCTGTTGGTTGTGCAGGTTTCCTCAGAGGATGAGGACTGTGGTGTTTGTCTTTTACCGTTTTCCTGTATGTGTTCATTTGAGAGCATAGTGACTGTCTGCTTTCACCCACGTAGTTGCTGTTGGTGCATTTACTGCACTGGATGAAGTACACCATATGTTGTGATAGGCATGTGTAGGAAAAGACTAAAATATACCATACATCATTGATGGGTGAACACTTTTCACAAAGTGATTAATCTATGGGCAGGTCTACACTTAGAACACTGCAGCGGTGCAGCTGCTGTTCAGTGAAGACACTCCTATGCTGACGGGAGCGCTTCTGTCATTGGCATAGGTACTCCACCTTCGCGAGAGGTGGTAGCTTATGTAAGAACGCCCATACTGTGTCAGACCAAAGGTCCATCTATGTGACACTAAATATTACAAACAAAGCATGTGCATTTACTCAGTAAGCATTACAAGATGGTCTCTGTTATCCCTATATACACCTAGTCATTTTATATAATTATAAAATTAAATCATGGAAACTACAGGACTTTTTGTTCTATAGGTCATCTTGCCAGTTTTCCTACCAGTGAGCCATATATTCTCTTATGTGTGGAAATACTGGCTAGGAGCAGGAATTCTGAGTTTCAACTCATAGAATTCCCTCCTTGCCATTCTTTTTGTGCGACAGGGCTACCTAACACCATCACTTCTAGAACAGGCAGGATGTTTTCCCCTCCTTAAACGAGCAGAGATCTACAGAGGCCCTTTAGAACATCATTTCTGCCATGCCTACCTTGCAACTGGCAGAATGGTTCCCTCAGCTGCTATTCTCCCATTAACTACACCCCCTTCTGTGCCCAGAAAGGGATACTGCAGAAGTTAATGTTTACACCCACAGTATTATCAGCATAGGATGCTGTGTATTGCAGCTGTTCTCCGATCTCACAGCCTCCTGCCCTGCAAAACCCCAGAGACGCAAACCCATAGAGATTTGGCAGAGTGGCTCCCCCTTTTCGGTATCTCTCGGACAGCTTTTTGGCTCCCCTCCACTTACCAGAAAAGAGGAGAAAATATGGCCCAATGTTTGTATAAGCTGTAGAGATTTTTCATGAGCCATGTTATATTGGATACACCTTACAAAGAGACATTATTAATTGTCCAATCTTAAGTCAGCTGCATTTTACAAGAGTTGGATTTTACTGGCCTGTAATTACCTAACAGAACACGTTCAAGTTAATTTGACATTTTTCCCGGATGTTTACATTTATTTTCAGTAACTGACACAAAGAAATCTGGATGTGTTCTCAATGTCAGTATAAAAGCCCGTTCAGTAAAAGAGACAAACTGCTTTGCTTCCTAACCAATTTAAGTGGCCGTCTCAACTAAATGCCCTGGCAGTGCTTCCATTTAGTTTGTAATTCACAGCTATCACTGGAGACACCTCTCTCCAAAGAAAACTGTTTTCTTTCCATGTTTACTTCTTCAGCAAAAATTGCTGAATAACATTGTCAATTATTGGCCTTATCAGTGTGTAACCTCCGAGAAGATGAAAATCACAGAAGCCTGTACACTTGGCTACCAAATTCAATCAAAACTGCTGATAAAAGAACAAATAGAAACCGAACACTTTTGGAGTATGAGCTAAATAATAGGTGACACATGCCTTTCTTTCAGACAAACAGATGGAGGAGGATTAATTTTCTTTTTCATTTCTTTCACTGCTCCGTCTCGTCTCTTATGGTTTATTAAATGCTGGTGCATGTAGATTTCATTATCTTAGTACAAGATTGTCACACAGCAACAGCAACACAGTAAAAAGACAAGAATTATAATGTTTATTGTTTTGTCATCTAGTTGTAAACAAATTGGATTTAAAATTCCTTACTGAAATGCTATTATAGCTGATAGATAGACTATTGTTGTTGTAACCCCTAGTTAGCTCTTGCAACTGCTGTAAAGCTGAAGAATTTTCCATATGACAGCTCATCTGCTCTCTTTTGGATTAGACCCCCAATACAAATACATTTGGAGTTTCTATTTGTCCTGATCTAATTCACCTTCTGCACACTTACATTAACATGCTGTCAATGGAGTAAATAGTAATGGCTAAATTCTGCCTTTAGGCCCTGATTCAGCAAAGCCCTTCAGTCCATACCTATTCAGCACAGCTCTTAAATACATGCTTAGCCTAGTTTAGCTTTATAGAGAGAGCTCTTAATTACTCATGAAAAATGATCACTGTAAGAACTATTCAATCAGTTTGGGCTGGTATTTTCACCAGAGCCTAGGGGATTGAAGCACTGTGACCAAAGAACCTCTTATGCCAGCTAGCAAGGGGATTACAGGAATGTCCTAATTCTGGTAAGTACATTTTGGTTCACCAAAGAATGTCATGTGACATCTTAAACGAAAGCCAGGCTCACACAGGTCATTAATATTGTTCTGAAGTATATGTGCAGATACTATGTAAGGAATTATGTATGTGTGCTGAATATATATTTTAAAGACTGTATCAAGGAAGTGTTGACAAAAAGGTTTTCTGTCAGACAAGAAATGTTTATTCACCTGTCTCTTGGTTGGAATATAAATTAAGCCTTGTAAGCTAACACAGTGTATAGATATTTACATACCGAGTCAACAGAAAAATGTAAAATCAACAGGAAAGAGCACCCAGGAATAAAAAGCCATGGGTGGTTATCCTGATTCTGAGTACAGACAATGAACTTTGGGGATATATGTAGAAAGCAAAGAAGACACTCCTTGATCCTGCACCTAGAAAGTAAAGGGACAGTGTGGTGACATTCATGGAAATGGGATCAAACCCAGCCTTGGTTTAAACTCTGTAGAGGACTTTGAGGGTGAGAGAAACTTCTTTAGGCTGGAGGTTACTCTGTTAACTTAAGTTTGGTCTCTAGAAAGCATGTTATGATTTTGTTTTATATGTAATCTTTGTTTCCATTATCCTTACTCACTATCGATAGAATCTTTGGTAATAAACATTTTTTGTTTTCACTATAAATGTATCTATATGCTGCGATATTAAGAAGGGTGCGGATCCTCAGTTGAATGAGACAAGCTATATACACTTCTTTTGGGGACAGCAGACTAGTGTTCAGTGGCGAAGGGGCTGGCCTTCTACAGGGGAATACTTCAAAGGGGCTTGGGACTGCGGTGCACCTATTGTTAACCTGCAAGGCAGAGTAAGGGCTAGCATTGCCCAGAGAAGAGTGCTTGAGTAGCTAACAATCTGGTGGTATGAGGGAGGTGACGCCCAGATAAGTATAAACAAGGCTCCTGCATGCTGGAGGCCTGGGGGGTAGCAATGTGATTCACAGTCCTGGGTACTCAGAGAACCATTACAGGCACCCAACCCAATTCCTGTTGACTCTCAGTGGGCACTAGGTACTTCAATCCCATAAGCACCTTGGAAAATGCCAACCATAACCATTAATTCCATTTCCTAGGATCATGTTTTATATCCGCTGCTATATACTGATTTACATTAATTAGCTAACATTAAAGAGTGATAGCTTATTAATGAGATGATAAAAGAAACTTTTAAAGTTCAGTAATTGATTACATTAACTACAAGAACAGCATATCAGTGCTTAGTGCTCAGCACTTCAGTATTCAGTTTTAATTAGCCTTTTTCATATGTATCAGGAACACTTCCATATCCATGGGAGAACAGATGAAAATTATGTACTCTTAAATGTTGATTCCCTCATGCCTGTCATGAAGGAATCCTCTCCCTCCCCCACCTTTTTGTGAATCTTCCCAGACAAAGCATAGGTTTGCAGATGGCCAGTAGGGGAAATCATTAAGTATTAGTAGACTAAATTCTTATTTATGCCCACCAGAGTATCTTAAGAAATCAGGCTGCAGGTAGAGCAATTTTCAGTTAACACAATGTCTTCTCTCTTCTAAAGTAAAATGCTTAATCCCACTGGACATAGGCGTCTGATTCTTGTTATCACTATGCCAACATTATTCACTCTTTGCCAAATTCCGTACTTATCCTCTGAATCTCTGGGGTTGCACAAGGGTAAGTCAATGTAGAATCTGGATCCTTATTTCTAATTTCTTCCCTTAAAATAATTTATTTCAAGAAAATTGTCTTTTCTGATGCCTGTCATATTAGTCCAGTATATTACATGTTTGTGTTCTATAGCTGGGTTGTTTCCAGTTCTTCAGTAAGTGTATTTTGCTGGGTAGTGTTTAGAGGAAGAGAGTCCAGAGGTGAGTATCTCTGGCCTGGGCAACTCCAAGAATTAAAAGTCACGAGTCAGGCCTCAAAAATATCATGTGGTGTTTGTTTTCTTTAAATAAATTTTGGTTTATGATTAGAGCTGGTCAGAAAATTGGGTGGGGGGAGACACGCTCTGTGGAAAATTTTGACTTTTTGACAAAAAAATCAAGTGAAAAATACTCAGCCAAGAACCAAAAATATTTCAGTGAAAAACTTTTTCTAAAACAGAAAATTTGGATTTGGAAAAGCTGCTATGGTTCCTATGGGAGTTGTACTTTAGATGCCTCATACTTCATTTTCCTCTAAAAGGAAGGCTCCCTGGATGGACTACATCTTTCATGATGCACAAGCGTCTCTCCTCTTACTGGGTCACTGTGATAAATTATGGAAGACTCTGGCCGTGGTGCATTTTCTAAGATGTAGTCCAACTGGGCAACCCAGCCCATAAAGGAGAACAAGGCATGAGGTATTCATGGAGAACAAGGCATGAGGTATGAGCCACCAAGGCAGCATTTCTGAGTAGAAAAGTTTCGGATTTGGGCCAAACACCAGAAATGTTTGTTTTGAAGTGTTTTTGACCATAAACAGCAGACACGACTTGTTAAAAAAAATTTGTTGAACGCCCCGTTTTCCATTGAAAAACAGTTTTTGATGGAAAAATTTCAACCAACCCTTTTCATTATGTCTTCTGGTTTATGAGATTTAAGTTCAGAATGCACTCAGGTTATATTTTCAAGGTTTTCTCCATAACAGAGGACTAGGAAAGCTGTTTAAACTTATTGGCAAATTATGGTCAGAGAATTCAAACCAGGATGTGGAATAGAAAGAGAACAAGTGTTGTAAATGCTCAATTTGAATGTACTATACAAATATTTTGAAGTTGCTATACTACAGAAAAATCAATAGTATTCAGTGGCTTACGTGTGGTAACACATTTCAGAAATGGAATTTTCCTGTAACTGCTACATTCTTGGTAGGTACAGCAATTCTTGTGCTTTTTTGTAAGTCATTAACTTCTAGTTCCACATAGTCTGCAGATAGAATTATCCTGAGTATATATAGCTGTGGAAAATCTATCTATTCTTTTACTTGCTAAAATCTATAAAATCTATAAAAACCTATTATTTATTGCTATAAAATCTATTGCAGTAATGTATATTTGGCTCCCGCAGCAGTCCACATGTCCAGATCCTTGTACTGGACTGCTTTAAATTGACATCACATTAAAAAAAGGAACATCGAATGGGTGGCATATAGTGTTTACCAAATGTAATGAAATAGGATTGGCAACAGTTAACATACTAATTTTTTTCTAAAGCTGTGGTAACAAGGTTTGTTTTTCATGTGTGTCAGTCTACGTGGGTACTTGAACTACTAGTAGTACTTTGAAACCTGGATGGTGAAATACTGACACCAATAAACATAAGAACAGCCCTACCGGGTCAGACCAAAGGTCCATCTTCCGACAGTGGCCAGGGCCAGGTGCCCCAGAGGGAAGGAACAGAACAGGTAATCACCAAGTGATCCCTCCCCAGTCACTCATTCCCAGCTTCTGGCAAGCAGAGGCTAAGGACACCATTCCTGCACACCCTGGCTAATAGCCATTGATGGACCTATGCTCCATGCTTTTTTGAGCCCTGTTACGGTCTGGGCCTTCACAACATCCTCTGGCAAGGAGTTCCACAGGTTGATTGTGCGTTGTATGAAGAAATACTTCCTTTTATTTTTTTTAAACCTGCAACCTATTAATTTCATTTGGGGACCCCTACTTCTTGTGTTATGAGAAGGAGTAAACAACACTTCCTTATCTACTTTCACTACACCAGTCATGATTTTATAGACCTCAATCATATGTCCCCTTAGCTATCTCTTTTCCAAGCTGAAAAGTCCCAGTCTTATTAATCTCTCCTCATACGGAAGCCATTCCATACCCCTAATCATTTTTGTTGCCCTTTTCTGAACCTTTTCCAATTCCAATATGTCTTTTTTGAGATGGGGCGACCACATTTGCACACAGTATTCAAGATGTGGGCGTACCATGGATTTATATAGAGGCAACGTGATATTTTCTGTTCTATTATCTATCCCTTTCTTAATTGTTCCCAGCATTCTGTTAGCTTTTTTGACTATGCTTCACATTGAGTGGATGTTTTCAGAGAACTATCCACAATAACTTCAAGGTCTCTTTCTTGAGTGGTAACAGTTAATTTAGACCGCATCATTTTATATGTATATTTGGGATTATGCTTTCCAATGTGCATTACTTTGCATTTATCCACATTAAACTTCATCTGCCATTTTTTTGCCCAGTCATCCAGTTTTGAGAGATCCTTTTGTAGCTCTTCACAGTATGCCTGGGTCTTAACTATCTTTAGAAATTTTGTATCACCTGCAAATTTTGCTACCTCACTGTTTACCCCTTTTTCCAGGTCATTTATGAATATGTTGAATTGGACTGATCCCAGAACAGACCCCTGGGGGACACCACTATTTACCTCTCTCCGTTCTGAAATCTGACCATTTATTCCTACTCTTTGTTTCCAATCTTTTAACCAGTTACTGATCCATGAGAGCACCTTCCCTCTTATCCCATGGCAGCTTACTTTGCGTAAGAGCCTTTGGTGAGGGACCTTGTCAAAGGCTTTCTGAAAATCTAAGTATACTGTAAGCACTGGATCCCTTTGGTCCACCTGCTTGTTGACCCCTTCAAAGAATTCTAGCAGATTGGTAAGGCGTGATTTCCCTTTACAGAAACCATGTTGACTCTTCCTAGGTAAATTATGTTCATCTATATGTCTGACAAAATTGTTCTTTATTATAGTTTCAACCAGTTTGCCCGGTACTGAAGTCAGGCTTACAGGCCTGTAATTGCTGGGATCACCTCTGGAGTCCTTTTTAAAAATTGGCGTGACGTTAGCTATCTTCCAGTCTTCTGGTACAGAAGCTGATTTAAATAATAGGTTACAGTCTACAGTTAGTAGTTCTGCAATTTCACATTTGAGTTTCTTCAGAACTCTTGGGTGAATACCATCTAGTCCTGGTGACTTATTGCTGTTTAATTTATCAATTTCTTCCAAAACCTCCTCTAATGATACCTCAATCTGGGACAGTTCCTCAGATCTGTCACCTAAAAAGAATGGCTCAGGTTAGGCAATCTCCCTCAAATCCTCAGACTTGAAGACCAATGCAAAGAATTCATTTAGGGTATGTCTACACCACAAAATTAGGTCGATTTTATAGAAGTTGATTTTTAGGAAGCGATTTTATGCAGTCGATAGTGTATGTCCCCACTAAGTGCATTAAGTTGGCAGAGTGCATCCTCAATATTGTGGCTAGCATCAACTCACAGAGCGGTGCACTGTGAGTAGCTATCCCGCAGTTCCCGCAGTCTCCGCTTCCCACTGGAATTCTGGGTTAAGCTCCCAATGCCTGATGGGGCAGAAACACTGTCAAGGGTGGTTTTCGCTACATGTCGTCAGTTGTTCCTCCCTCCGTGAAAGCAACGGCAGACAATCATTTCACATCTTTTTTTCTGGGTTACCCATGCAGACACCATACCACGGCAAGCATGGAGCCACTCAGCTCACTGCTGCTGTTGTGAGCATTGTAAACACCTTGCGCATTATCCTGGAGTATATGCAGAACTGGGCTAAGAGACGCCAACACGAGTACGATTGTGATGAGGACATGGACACAGACATTCCTGAAAGCACAGGCTGTGGCAATTGGGACATAATGGCGGCAGTGGGGCTGGTTGATACAGTGGAACGCCGATTCTGGGCCTGGCAAACAAGCACAGATTGGTGGGACTGCATAGTCTTGCAGGTATGGGATGATTCCCAGTGGCTGCGAAACTTTTGTATGTGTAAGGCCACTTCCCTTGAACTTTGTGAGTTGCTTTCCCCCACTCTGAAGCGCAGGAATACCAAGATGAGAGCTACCCTGACAGTTGAGAAGTGAGTGGCGATAGCCCTGTGGAAGCTTGCAACGCCTGACTGCTACCAGTCAGTCAGGAATCAATTTGGAGTGGGCAAGTCAACTGTGGGGACTGCTGTGATCCAAGTAGCCAATGCAATCACTGACGTTCTGCTATCAAGGGTAGTGACTCTGGGAAATGCGCAGGTCATACTGGATAGCTTTGCTGCAGTGGGGTTCCCTATCTGTGGTGGGGCGATAGATGGAATGCATATCCCTATCTTGGCACCAGCCCACCTTGCCAACCAGTATGTAAACCGCAAGGGGTACTTCTCAATGGTGCTGTAACCACTGGTGGATCACAAGGGACATTTCACCGACATCAACATGGGATGACTGGGAAAGGTGCATGATGCTCACATCTTTAGGAACTCAGGACTCTTCGAGCAGTTGCAAGAAGGGACTTACTTCCCAGACCAGAAAATTACCGTTGGAGATGTTGAAATGCCAATAGTTATCCTTGGGGACCCAGCCTACTCCTTGCTCCCTTGGCTCATGAAGCCATACACAGGCAGCCTGGACAGTAGTAAGGTGCAGTTCAACTATAGGCTGATCAAGTGAAGAATGGTGGTAGAATGTGCCTTTGGAGGTTTAAAAGCTCGCTGGCGCTGTTTGCTGACTAGGTTAGACCTCAGCACAATCAACATTCCCATTGTTATTCTGCTTGCTGTGTGTTCTATAATATCTGTGAGAGTAAGGGGGAGAAGTTTATGGCAGGTGGGAGGTTGAAGCAAATCGCCTGGCTGCCAGTTTTGAACAGCCAGACACCAGGGTGATTAGAAGAGCACAGGTAGGCATGCTGCGCATCAGAGAGGCTTTGAAAACCAGTTTCGTGACTGGACAGGCTACGGTGTGACAGTTGTGTGTGTTTCTCCTTGATGCAAACCTGCCCCCTTTGTTGATTTTAATTCCCTATAAGCCAACCACTCTCCCCCCTTTGATCACAGCTGGCAAAGCAAATAAAGTAACTATTGTTTTGAAACCATGCATTCTTTCTTTATTAATAAAAAAAAAGGGAGATAACTGACAAGGTAGCTAGGGTGGGGTGGGGTGGGGTGCAGGAGGAGGGAAGGACAAGGCCAAATTGCTTATTGTATCCACATTACAAATCAAAACTGTTTGAATGACAGTCTTCTGTTGGTTGGGCCATCGTCTGGAATGGAGTGGCTGGGTGCCCGGAGCCTCCCCCCGCACATTCTTGGGCATCTGGGTGAGGAGGATATGGAACTTGGGGAGGAGGGCAGGTGGTTATACACTGGTCTGCACTCTTGTTGGCTTTCCTGCAGCTCCAATAGACACTTCATCATGTCCCCCATTAGCCTCAGCATTGCCTCCTGCCTCTGCTCTTTGCGCTCACCTAATGCTTTCTTGGCCTCTGCCACTGAATGCCTCCATGCATTAAGGTGTGCCCTATCTATGCGGGAGGACTGCATGAGCTCAGAAAATGTGTCATTGCGAGTGTGTTTTTTCGTCTTCTAATCTGCGATAACCTCAGGGACGAAGATGATAGGGGGAGTAGTAAAACATTTGTACCTGGGGAGAGAGAAAAAGGGAGAGTAAAATTTATGATACATTTCTGAGAACAAAAGGGAGACACTTTCACAGTGAATCAAGCAATTCACAGCAGACAGCATATGTGCTTTAGGTACAAGGTCACATTTTGCCTTTTAAATTAAGTGCCTGCTGGTATGGTAACACATCACAAACGGCTGGGCAACAGAATTCGGTTTCCATGCAGCTATGGTAAGCCTTTTGGTATGCAGGGTTGGCTTCTTACGCCTTCGAATCATGTGGGAATGTTTTCAAATTGCAGCGTCTTCCTTTCCCATGGCAAACCCAACCAGTATTGCTTGCTATTTAAAAGAAGGGGCTGCAGTTTTCGGGTGGATGTGCAGCACACACCTCCCCCAACCCCGCCACATAGCTACTCTCTGGGATGATCCCTTCACCTCTCTCCCCACCGCGTGGCTATTCTCTGGGATGATGCCAAGCGCAAAGAGCCCAGCATGAACAGGGTCCTTTTACTGTTCCCTTACAAAAATTCCCCTATTGCAACCAGGTGACCATGAATGATATCACTCTCCTGAGGCTAACACAGAAAGATAAAGACCAAATGTTGCTTCAATGCCACCAGTACCCAAGATCATTCGCTGCCATGCTTTGTGCTGCAATGATTCCAGACTACTTGCTACTGGCTTAGCATGGTAAAGTGTCCTACCGTGGAGGACGAAATAAGGCAGCCCTCCCCAGAAACCTTCTGCAAAGGCCTTCAGAGTACCTCCAAGAGAGCTTCATGGAGATGTCCCTGGAGGATTCCAGCTCCATCCCCAGATACGTTAACAGACTTTTCCAGTGGCTGTACTGGCCGTGAATGCATCCCAATTCTTCAGGGCAAATCAAATATTAAACACTATTGCTTTTAAACCCTGTACTGTAATTACAAATGTGCACTCACCAGAGCTGCCTTCTCCAGCTTCAGGGTCGGGGATCCCGCTTTGGGAGGGTATTGGCTGCAGGGTGATGAAATGGTCCTGGCTGCCGGGGAGAACAGATTCACCGCTTGCCTGCTGCACATTCTCCTCCTCCTCCTGTTCTGCATCCACAAAATCCTCCTCCTTGTTGTGTGAGACTCCCCCCTTGCAGGTGTCCATGGACAGTGGTGGTGTAGTGGTAAGGCCCCCCCATAGAATGCCATGCAGCTGATCTTTTGGAAGGCTTGCCTGAGCTCCTTAAGTTTCACGCGGCACTGCTGTGTGTCCCTATTGTAGCCTCTCTCCACCATGCCCTGTGCGATTTTGGCGTATATATTAGCATTTCTTCTTTTTGATCAGAGTTTGGCCTGCACAGATTCTTCTCCGCACACAGAAATCAGATCCAGTGTCTCCCTTTCAGTCCATGCTGGAGCTCGTTTGTGATTCTGGGGGGACTGCCTGGTCACCTGTGCTGCTGAGTGCGCCATCCTGACCAAACAGGAAATGAAATTCAAAATTTCCCAGGTTTTTTTCCTGTGTACCTGGCTAGTGCGTCGGACTTCAAAGTGCTGTCCAGAGCAGTCACATTAGAGTACTCTGGGATAGCTCCCGGAGGCCAATACCATCAAATTGCATCTGCACTACCCCAAATTCAACCCAGCAAGGTCAATTTTAGCACTACTCCCCTTGCCGGCGAGGAGTACAGAAATCGATTTTAAGAGCCGTTTAGGTCGATAGAACGGGGTTGGTTGTGGAGATGCATTCATTTTAAAATCGACCTGACGTGGCTAAATTCGACCTAACCCTGTAGTGTAGACCAGGGCTTAATTTCTCCGCAATGGGCTTATCGTCCTTGAGCGCTCCTTTAGCACCTCGATCATCCCGTGGCCCCACTGGTTGTTTAGCAGGCTTCCTGCTTCTGATGTACTTTAAAAAATTTGCTGTTACTTTTTGAGTCTTTAGCTAACTGTTCCTCAAATTCTTTTCTGACCTTCCTAATTGTATTTTTACACTTAATTTGCCAGTATTTATGCTCCTTTCTATTTTCCTCACTAGGATTTAACTTCCACTTTTTAAAGGATGTCTTTTTGCCTCTCACTGCTTCTTTTGCTTTGTTTAGCCACGGTGGCTCTTTTTTGGTTCTCTGTTTTTTTTAATTTGGGGTATACATTTAAGTTGAGCCTCTATTATGGTGTCTTTTAAAGGTTTCCACACAGCTTGCAGAGATTTCACTTCTGGCGCTGTACCTTTTTAATTTCTGTTTAACTAACCTCCTCATTTTTGTGTAGTTCCCCTTTCTGAATGGGAGTTTGGCCATCGACTTCAATGTGGCCAAAATCTTACCCCTTTCAGCTTTTCACCTCCAGTTTTGATTTTTAAAAACAGCAGTTTAATTTTAACTTTCTTGTCAGATACAAGTCAGAATTTTAATGAATAAGATGTTTTCCAGCCAGATCTAAAATATAGCTTATATGACCTATCCATATAACTCAGGATCAGGCTTTTTGAATTCAGAGCTGCAGTTGTGTCCTTACAGACAGACTCAGTTTTTTTGGTCAATATTATTTTGTTGTAAAATATTAATTTCACTTATATCTAGTGTCCTATGTGTATGAAAGGGTTGCTCATACATGTTAGGATAATTAGCAGTCAGTGACTTTTATTACCAAATTGCTAAATTACATATAACCCAAGGAAACAACATTGGATGGACTACATTAGTAATTGTTTCTCATGATGTAGCCCCCATTTTTTTTACCATTCCTAGGGAATGCCATGATGTAAACACAAGCACTCAAAATTTGACTACTCTACAAAGAATATAATATAAAATAGGTAATGAAACATTGTTTTTCTACTTACATTCCTTCAGTTTTGTCTCCTTCTTGGACAGTGCCCATCAGATTATGCTTTCTATAAGAGTGAGAATTGTATCCTGTAGAGAGTGCTCTTTTCTAGATGTGCTGGCTCAGCGGTTAATTATCCCCCAAATTAATTGATGGTCCCTCTCTCTAATTATCTCATATAATCCTAACAATTTATAAATGATGAAAGGAAGTTTGTTTCAAGGTTAGTGAATTGTGTTTAGTTTATAATGGATTGTTTTATTAATGTATACATGGACAAAGGTAAGTGTTGGTATTAAGTCTTAGGAAACTATCTGAAGAAGAGCTTTAATTCAGTCATTTAAAGAACCCATATGACGAGCATTCTCTCAAAAGCTCAGCATATATATCCAGGAAGTGGATCTCTTGTGTGGACTGGTCCAGGCTGAGGTTGATGGTGGGATGGAAATTGTTGAAATCATGGTGGAATTCCTGAAGGGCTTCTTTTCCATGGGTCCAGCAGTCTCTCGTTGGAGTCTGTTTTTGAAGTTTTTTTGTTGAAGAATTACAACTTTTATGTCTGTAATTGTGTGACCAGAGAGATTGAAGTGTTCTCCAACTGGTTTTTGAAAGTTATAATTCTTGACGTCTGATTTGTGTCCATTTATTCTTTTACGTAGAGACTGTCCAGTTTGACCAATGTACATGGCAGAGGGGCATAGCTGGCACATGATGGCATATATCACATTGGTAGATGTGCAGGTGAACAAGCCTCTGACAGTGTGGCTGATGTGATTAGGCCCTATGATGGTGTCCCCTGAATAGATATGTGGACACAGTTGGCAACGGGCTTTGTTGCAAGGATAGGTTCTTGGGTTAGTGGTTCTGTTGTGTAGTGTGTGGTTGCTGGTGAGTATTTACTTCAGGTTGGGGGGCTGTCTGTAAGCAAGGACTGGCCTGTCTCCCAAGATCTGTGAGAGTGATGGGTCATCCTTCAGGATAGATTGTAGATCCTTGATGATGCGTTGGAGAGGTTTTAGTTGGGGGCAGAAGGTGATGGCTAGTGGCATTCTATTATTTTCTTTGTTGGGCCTGTCCTGTAGTAGGTGACTTCTGGGTACTCTTCTGGCTCTGTCAATCTGTTTCTTCACTTTAGCAGGTGGGTATTATAGTTGTAAGAATGCTTGATAGAGATCTTGTAGGTGTTTGTCTCTGTCTGAGGGGTTGGAGCAAATGCGGTTGTATCGTAGAGCTTGGCTGTAGACAATGGATTGTGTGGTGTGGTCTGGATGAAAGCTGGCGGCATGTAGGTAAGCATAGCAGTCAGTAGGTTTCCGGTATAGGATGGCGTTTATGTGACCATCGCTTATTAGCACAGTAGTGTCCAGGAAGTGGATCTCTTGTGTGGACTGGTCCAGGCTGAGGTTGATGGTGGGATGGAAATTGTTGAAATCATGGTGGAATTCCTGAAGGGCTTCTTTTCCATGGATCCAGATGATGATGATGTCATCAATCCACAGAACCAGTAATCTCATCATAAAAGGTGATTAGATTAGTCAGGCATGACCTTCCCTTGGTGAATCCATGCTGGCTGTTCCTGATCACTTTCCTCTCATGTATGTGCTTCAGGATTGATTCTTTGAGGACCTGCTCCATGATTTTTCCAGGGACTGAGGTGAGGCTGACTGGCCTGTAGTTCCCAGGATCCTCCTTCTTCCCTTTTTTAAAGATTGGCACTACATTAGCCTTTTTCCAGTCATCCGGGACTTCCCCGGTTCGCCACGAGTTTTCAAAGATAATGGCCAATGGCTCTGCAATCACAGCCGCCAATTCCTTCAGCACTCTCGGATGCAACTCGTCCGGCCCCATGGACTTGTGCACGTCCAGCTTTTCTAAATAGTCCCTAACCACCTCTATCTCCACAGAGGGCTGGCCATCTCTTCCCCATTTTGTGATGCCCAGCGCAGCAGTCTGGGAGCTGACCTTGTTAGTGAAGACAGAGGCAAAAAAAGCATTGAGTACATTAGCTTTTTCCACATCCTCTGTCACTAGGTTGCCTCCCTCATTCAGTAAGGGGCCCACACATTCCTTGGCTTTCTTCTTGTTGCCAACATACCTGAAGAAACCCTTCTTGTTACTCTTGACATCTCTCGCTAGCTTCAGCTCCAGGTGCGATTTGGCCCTCCTGATATCATTCCTACATGCCCAAGCAATATTTTTATACTCTTCCCTGGTCATATGTCCAACCTTCCACTTCTTGTAAGCTTCTTTTTTATGTTTAAGATCCGCTAGGATTTCACCATTAAGCCAAGCTGGTCGCCTGCCATATTTACTATTCTTTCGACTCATCGGGATGGTTTGTCCCTGTAACCTCAACAGGGATTCCTTGAAATACAGCCAGCTCTCCTGGACTCCTTTCCCCTTCATGTTAGTCCCCCAGGGGATCCTGGCCATCCGTTCCCTGAGGGAGTCGAAGTCTGCTTTCCTGAAGTCCAGGGTCCGTATCCTGCTGCTTACCTTTCTTCCCTGCGTCAGGATCCTGAACTCAACCAACTCATGGTCACTGCCTCCCAGATTCCCATCCACTTTTGCTTCCCCCACTAATTCTACCCAGTTTGTGAGCAGCAGGTCAAGAAAAGCGCCCCCCCAGTTGGCTCCTCTAGCACTTGCGCCAGGAAATTGTCCCCCACGCTTTCCAAAAACTTCCTGGGTTGTCTATGTACCGCTGTATTGCTCTCCCAGCAGATATCAGGAAAATTAAAGTCACCCATGAGAATCAGGGCATGCGATCTAGTAGCTTCCGTGAGCTGCCGGAAGAAAGCCTCATCTACCTCATCCCCCTGGTCCGGTGGTCTATAGCAGACTCCTACCACTACATCACTCTTGTTGCACACACTTCTAAACTTAATCCAGAGACACTCAGGTTTTTCTGCAGTTTCGTACCGGAGCTCTGAGCAGTCATACTGCTCCCTTACATACAGTGCTACTCCCCCACCTTTTCTGCCCTGCCTGTCCTTCCTGAACAGTTTATAACCATCCATGACAGTACTCCAGTCATGTGAGTTATCCCACCAAGTCTCTGTTATTCCGATCACGTCATAGTTCCTTGACATCACCAGGACCTCCAGTTCTCCCTGCTTGTTTCCAAGGCTTTGTGCATTTGTATATAAGCACTTGAGATAACCTGTTGATCGCCCCTCATTCCCAGTATGAGGCAGGAGCCCTCCCCTCACAGACATTCCTGCCTGTGCTTCCTCCCGGTATCCCGCTTTCCCACTTACCTCAGGGCTTTGGTCTCCTTCCCCCGGTGAACCTAGTTTAAAGCCCTCCTCACTAGGTTAGCCAGCCTGCTGGCAAAGATGCTCTTCCCTCTCTTCATAAGATGGAGCCCATCTCTGCCCAGCACTCCTCCTTCATGGAACACCATCCCATGGTCAAAGAAACCAAAGCCTTCTCTCCGACACCACCTGCATAGCCATTCGTTGACTTCCACGATTCGACGGTCCCTACCTAGGCCTTTTCCTTCCACGGGGAGGATGGACGAGAACACCACTTGCGCCTCCAACTCCTTTATCCTTCTTCCTAGAGCCACATAGTCTGCAGTGATCCGCTCAAGGTCATTCTTGGCAGTATCATTGGTGCCCACGTGGAGAAGCAGGAAGGGGTAGCGATCCGAGGGCTTGATGAGTCTCGGCAGTCTCTCCGTCACATCGCGAATCTTAGCCCCCGGCAAGCAGCAGACTTCTCGGTTTTCCCGGTCAGGGCGGCAGATAGATGACTCAGTCCCCCGGAGGAGAGAGTCCCCGACCACCACCACCCGCCTTCTCCTCTTGGGAGTGGTGGTCGTGGAACTCCCAACCTCAGGACATAGCATCTCATGCCTTCCAACCAGCGGAGTCTCCTTCTGCTTTCTCACCCCAGACATATCATCTGGTCCACTCTCCGCAACGATACCTGTGGAGAGAACATGAAAGCGGTTAGTTACCTCAGTTTCAGAGTTGTTTCTGAGGCTGTGGGTGGCATTGTGTTCTGCACGGCTGAGGTTATGGGGCAAGTGATGGTGCTTTTCCACAATTTCAGCCTGTACACGTTGGCAGAAGCACTCTATGTAGAAGTCCAGTCTGTTGTTTCGACCTTCAGGAGGAGTCCACCCAGAATCCTTCTTTTTGTAGTCTTGGTAGGAAGGTCTATAGGTGTCCTCCACAAATAATGGCTGTTTCTGTGTAATTCACAGGGTAGGAGTATTGATTTTAAAAAAAAGTATTTAGAATCTGTGATTATGGGATTATGACAAATTTATGGATGGTAAAATGTACTATTGAAACAACTTGAGAATCCATTTAACATGCAATATTATGAAAGTTATTAAAATGCTAAATGGGAAAAAGCTACAGACTTCTAATCATCTTTAAAAACCTACATGACACTACAAAGCTAGCTAAAAGTAAATAAATTGCTTGCAAAGCACTTCCAACGTGAAAAGTGTTATATAAATGCTAAATATTATTAAAAATAGAAAACACCAAGGTGATAAGAAATCTTGCATTTTGAAAATGTAAAACTCTATTAGTCAGATGTATCAGGTCCAACCTCATATTAAGGAGAGGACCAAATCTTTTATATCCTTTGTTGTTGCTCCTTATTGGCTGTGTTGAGCCACTATTCCATTAACAGCTATCCTTTCAAAAAGTGCTGAGGCTGTGCATCATAACATGAGGCCCTAAAGGATGGGGATCTGTGGAAGCAGATGCATGAGGAGAAAATGTGACACTATGCTAATGAAAACTGGATCAGTTTAAACATAAATATGAAGTTAAAAAAAACCCTACCTGGCTAGACTCTATTAATTGTACCAGACTCTGTGGTGGCTTTGTGATGTGCTCAGATGGAGAGAGGAGACTTCCATGCTCATTTTCATTTGTAACCTGAGCAACAATAATAACCAGTCCGTTTGAGGTGAAAAGTACCGAGGGCCTGATCCTATAAGGTACTGAGTACCCTGAACTCCCACTGACATCTTAGGGAGTTGAGGGCACTCAGCACTCCTATGGAAGTTTTCAGCATCTTATAATATCAGACTCCAGGTCATTGTGCTACTAGTTCAACTCATAACATGATGTTCAATGTTCTTATTATAGCTTACTTGATGGTATTATACAGTGGTAAATTGTGTGTTTCCCTTATGGAATTGAGAGGAGATTTTTAAAAAAATTTATATATATATATATTTATATTTCTTATATTTTCTATATTTCTTTCTTTTTCTTTCTTCTTCTCTTTCTTTCTTCTCCAAAGCCGCAGACCAAGACACCTACAAAGTTTCAGCTTGGAGCAGATTTCTATGAATGAATTACTAACCCTTAGAAAAGAAGGATTGCTAGTAGGGCTGTCTATTAGTCACAGTTAACTCGTGCGATTAACTCAACAAAATTAATTGTGATTAATCACATCACTAAACCCAGTGAAATGTATTAAGTATTTTGGATGTTTTTCTACAGTTTCAAATGTATTGATTTCAATTACAACACAGAATACAAAGTGTACAGTGCTCACTTTATATTATTATTTTTATTAAAAATATTTGCACTGTAAAAATGATCAAAGAAACAGTATTTTTCAATTCACCTCATACAAGTACTGTAGTGCAATCTCTTTATAATGAAAGTTGAACTTACAAATGTAGAATTATGTGCAAAAAATAACTGTATTCAAAAATAAAACAATGTAAAACTTTAGAGCCTACAAGTCCTACTTCAGCTAATCACTCACACAAACAAGTTTGGTTACAATTTGCAGGAGATAATGCTGCCCACAACTTGTTTACAATGTCACCTGAATGTGAGAACAGGTGTTCGCATGGCACTTTTGTAGCCGGCATTGTAAGATATTTACGTGCCAGATATGCTAAACGTTCATATACCCCTTCATGCTTCGGCCACCATTCCAGAGGACATGCTTCTATGCTGATGATGCTCATTAAAAAAATAATGCCTTAAGGGAGAATTGTATGTCTCCTGTTCTGTTCTACCTGGATTATGCCATATATTTCATGTTCTAGACGACTCGGATAGTGACCCAGCACATGTTCGTTTTAAGAACACTTTCACAGCAGATTTGACAAAATGCAAAGAAGGAACTAACGTGAGATTTCTAAGGGGAGATACAGCACTCGACCCAAGGTTTAAGAATCTGAAGTGCCTTCCAAAATCTGAAAGGGACAAGATGTGGAGAATGCTTTCAGGTGTCTTAAAAGAGCAATGCTCCGATTCAGAAACTACAGAACCCAAACCACGAAGAAAGAAAATCAAGCTTCTGCTGGCGCCATCTGACTCAGATGATGAACATGCATCGGTCCACTCTGCTTTGGATCGTTATCGTGCAGAACCCATCATCAGCATTGACGCAGGTCTTCGGGAATGGTGGTTGAAGCATGAAGGGACATATGAATCTTTAGCACATCTGGCAGTAAATATCTTGCAATGCTGGCTACAACAGTGCCATGTGAATGCCTGTTCTCACTTTCAGGTGACACTGTAAACAAGTCGTGGGCAGCATTATCTCCTGCAAATTGTAACCAAACATGTTTGTGTGAGCGATTAGCTGAAGTAGGACTTGTAGGCTCTAAAGTCTTACATTGTTTTATTTTTGAATACAGTTATTTTTTGCACATAATTCTACATTTGTAAGTTCAACTTTCATTATAAAGAGATTGCACTACAGTACTTGTATGAGGTGAATTGAAAAATACTGTTTCTTTTATCATTTTTACAGAGCAAATATTTTTAATAAAAAATAAATATAAAGTGAGCACTATACACTTTGTATTCTGTGTTGCAATTGAAATCAATATATTTGAAAATGTAGAAAACATCCCAAAATATTTAAATAAATGGTATTCTATTGTTTAACAGTGTGATTAATCCCGATTAAATTTTTAATCGCGCGATTAATCACCCTTATATTTTTAATTGCTTGACAGCCCTAATTTCTAGTAGAAATGCTGATAAACCTGTCACCATAGCAGTATTATATAATTATATAATATATTATATATTCTAGTATTATAAAATAGCAAGTGGGTTCATAGCATATTAAAACCTATGTCCATACCTATTGTATCATTTTCCAACACCTCCTGAAAGATTTATGGAGGAAATAAAGTAAGCAAAACAACAGGAGACTAAACAAAGAAAGAAAGAAGAATGAAGATAAGCAAATAAATAAGAAGAAGAATAAAGAGAAAACCTACCTTATTTTCCTACTTATGAAAAGGCTTAAATTAAAAGGATTTGTACAGTTAAAGTTCTACTGATATAAAAGGCATATAGCTTCTCATTATTCTGTAAATATTAACCAGGACATTGAAGTTGTAGGGTCAAGTTTTTACACTTCTTCAATTTCTAACCTGTTTGAGAAAGTTTACTCACCTAAAGTCATTTCACCAGAGTCTTGCTACCATGAACAGATTATAATTCATCCTGCAGATGCATACACTCGAACAGCAGACAGTATCAAATCTCTTTGGTTATAATTTAATGTCAGATGATATTGTATCTTCCCTTTTTTACATTCTCTCTCTCTCTCACACACACACACAAGTAGAGACATTTCTTATTGTAAAATTGAACCATGCAAATTCAGTATTGTCATAAATATAAAGGGAAGGGTAACCACTTTTTTGTATACAGTGCTATAAAATCCCTCCTGGCCAGAGGCAATATCCTTTCACCTGTAAAGGGTTAAGAAGCTAAGGTAACCTCGCTGGCACCTGACCCAAAATGGCCAATGAGGGGACAAGGTTCTTTCAAACCTTGCCTGTTCCTAGAGAAGGGCAACAAAGGTGTGACAAGATTATGACTATCAATAGATGGCTTAGGCAGTGGTGCTATAAGGAGGGCTTTGGGATGTATGGCCATTGGGAGGCATTCATGGATAGAGGACAGTTCTCTCGGGATGGACTTCATCTGAGTAGGGAAGGAAATAGACTTCTAGGATGGAGGCTGGCACAACTGATTAAGAGAGCTTTAAACTAGGAATTTGGGGGAGATGGTTGGGAGATGTCCAGGTAATCTCCACGCCAGAATTTAGCATAGAGTGGAAAGAAAATGAAGTAAGAGTGGATACAGCTGTAGGTAGGAGGAAGGGCAGTGTAGATACAAGTCTAATAGGTTATACTGGTAGTAAAATAACCGTGCCTAATAGGGTACAGAATGTGAGTGAGGCCAAACAGCAAAAATTAAGATGTTTGTACACTAATGCAAGGAGCCTAGGTAACAAAATGGAGGAACTAGAGTTACTGGTGCAGGAAGTGAAACCAGATATTATAGGTATAACAGAGACCTGGTGGAATAGTAGTCATGACTGGGCTACAGGTATTGAAGGGTATGCGCTGTTTAGGAAAGACCGAAATAAAGGTAAAGGTGGTGGAGTAGCACTCTATATCAATGATGAGATAGAATGTAAAGAAATAAGAAGCGATGAAATGGATATGACTGAGTCTGTCTGGGCAATAATTAAATTGGGGACGAAAACTATTAGAGCCTCCCCTGGGATAGTGCTTGGGGTGTGCTATAGACCGCCGGGATCTAATTTGGATATGGATAGAGCCCTTTTTAATGTTTTTAATAAAGTAAATACTAATGGAAACTGTGTGATCATGGGAGACTTTAACTTCCCAGATATAGACTGGAGGACGAGTGCTAGTAATAATAATAGGGCTCAGATTTTCCTAGATGCGATAGCTGATGGATTCCTTCAGCAAGTAGTTGCTGAACCGACTAGAGGGGATGCCATTTTAGATTTGGTCTTGGTGAGTAATGAGGACCTCATAGAGGAAATGGTTGTAGGGGATAATCTTGGCTCAAGTGATCATGAGCTAATTCAGTTCAAATTGAATGGAAGGATTAACAAAAATAAATCTGCAACTAGGGTTTTTGATTTCAAAAGGGCTGACTTTCAAAAATTAAGGAAATTAGTTAGGGAAGTGGATTGGACTGAAGAATTTATGGGTTTAAAGGTAGAGGAGGCCTGGGATTATTTTAAATTAAAGCTGCAGAAGCTATCGGAAGCCTGCATCCCAAGAAAGGGGAAAAAATCCATAGGCAGGAGTTGTAGACCAAGCTGGATGAGCAAGCATCTTAGAGAGGTAATTAAGAAAAAGCAGAAAGCATATAGGGAGTGGAAGAAGGGAGGGATCAGTAAGGAAAGCTACCTTATTGAGGTCAGAATATGTAGGGATAAAGTGAGACAGGCTAAAAGTCAAGTAGAGTTGGACCTTGCAAAGGGAATTAAAACCAATAGTAAAAGGTTCTATAGTCATATAAATAGGAAGAAAACAAAGAAAGAAGAAGTGGGACCGCTAAAAACTGAGGATGGAGTGGAGGTCAAGGATAATCTAGGCATGGCCCAATATCTAAACAAATACTTTGCCTCAGTCTTTAATAAGACTAAAGAGGATCTTAGGGATAATGGTAGCATGATAAATGGGAATGAGGATATGGAGGTAGACATCACCATATCTGAGGTAGAAGCGAAACTCAAACAGCTTAATGGGACTAAATCGGGGGGCCCAGATAATCTTCATCCAAGAATATTAAAAGAATTGGCACAAGAAATTGCAAGCCCATTAGCAAGAATTTTTAATGAATCTGTAAACTCAGGGGTTGTACCATATGATTGGAGAATTGCTAACATAGTTCCTATTTTTAAGAAAGGGAAAAAAAGTGATCCAAGTAATTATAGGCCTGTTAGTTTGACATCTGTAGTATGCAAGGTCTTGGAAAAAATTTTGAAAGAGAAGGTAGTTAAGGACATTGAAGTCAATGGTAAATGGGACAAAATACAACATGGTTTTACAAAAGGTAGATCGTGCCAAACCAACCTGATCTCCTTCTTTGAGAGAGTAACAGATTTTTTAGATAAAGGAAACGCAGTGGATCTAATTTACTTAGATTTTAGTAAGGCGTTTGATACTGTGCCACATGGGGAATTATTAGTTAAATTGGATAAGATGGGCATCAATAGGAAAATTGAAAGGTGGATAGGGAATTGGTTAAAGGGGAGACTACAACGGGTCCTACTGAAAGGTGAACTGTCAAGTTGGAGGGAGGTTACCAGTGGAGTTCCTCAAGGATCAGTTTTGGGACCAATCTTATTTAATCTTTTTATTACTGATCTGGGCACAAAAAGTGGGAGTGTGCTAATAAAGTTTGCAGATGATACAAAGCTGGGAGGTATTGCTAATTTAGAGAAGGACAGGGATACCCTACAGGAGGATCTGGATGACCTTGTAAACTGGAGTAATAGGAATAGGATGAAATTTAATAGTGAGAAGTGTAAGGTCATGCATTTAGGGATTAATAACAAGAATTTTAGTTATAAGCTAGGGACGCATCAACTAGAAGTAACGGAGGAGGAAAAGGACCTTGGAGTATTGGTTGATCATAGGATGACTATGAGCTGCCAATGTGATATGGCTGTGAAAAAAGCTAATGTCGTCTTGGGATGCATCAGGAGAGGTATTTCCAGTAGGGATAAGGAGGTTTTAGTACTGTTATATAAGGCACTAGTGAGACCTCACCTGGAATACTGTGTGCAGTTCTGGTCTCCCATGTTTAAGAAGGATGAATTCAAACTGGAACAGGTACAGGTACAGAGAAGGGCTACTAGGATGATCCGAGGAATGGAAAACTTGTCTTATGAAAGGAGACTCAGGGAGCTTGGCTTGTTTAGCCTAACTAAAAGAAGGTTGAGGGGAGATATGATTGCTCTCTATAAATATATCAGAGGGATAAATACCAGAGAGGGAGAGGAATTATTTAAACTCAGTACCAATGTGGACACAAGAACAAATGGATATAAACTGGCCACTAGGAAATTTAGATTAGAAATTAGACGAAGGTTTCTAACCATCAGAGGAGTGAAGTTTTGGAATAGCCTTCCGAGGGAAGTAGTGGGGGCAAAAGATCTATCTTGCTTTAAGATTAAACTCGATAAGTTTATGGAGGAGATGGTATGATGGGATAACATGGTTTTGGTAATTAAATATTCATGGTAAATAGGCCCAATGGCCTGTGATGGGTTTTTAGATGGGGTAAGATCCAAGTTACCCGGGAAAGAATTTTCTGTAGTATCTGGCTGATGAATCTTGCCCATATGCTCAGGGTTTAGCTGATCGCCATATTTGGGGTCGGGAAGGAATTTTCCTCCAGGGCAGATTGGAAGGCCCTGGAGGTTTTTCGCCTTCCTCTGTAGCATGGGGCACGGGTCACTTGCTGGAGGATTCTCTGCTCCTTGAGGTCCTCAAACTATAATTTGAGGACTTCAATAGCACTGATATAGGTGTGAGGTCTTTTTTAGGAGTGGTGGGTGAAATTCTGTGGCCTGCATTGTGCAGGAGGTCAGACTAGATGATCATAATGGTCCCTTCTGACCTAAATATCTATGAATCTATGAAATCTGGAGTGGGGGGAAAAGGCTTTTGTCGGTCTGTTTGTGCGATACCTTTGCCGGGAACAGATGAAGGATGCAAGCCTTCCAACTTCCAAAGTTAGAAAGTAATCTAGCTAGAAAATGTGTTAGATTTTCTTTTGTTTTTTTGGCTTGTGAAATTCTCTGTGCTGGAGGGAATGTGTATTCCTGTTTCTGTGTCTTTTTGTAACTTAAGGTTTTGCCTAGAGGGATTCTCTATGTTTTGAATCTGATTACCCTGTAAAGTATTTACCATCCTGATTTTACAGAGGTGATTCTTTTACTTTTTCTTTAAATAAAATTCTTCTTTTAAGAACCTGATTGATTTTTCATTGTTCTTAAGATCCAAGGGTTTGGGTCTGTGTTCACCTGTACCAATTGCTGAGGATATTATTATCAAGCCTTCCCCAGGAAAGGAGGTGTCGGGCTTGGGGAGATATTTGCGGGGAAGACGTCTCCAAAGTGGTCTCTTTCCCTGTTCTTTGTTTAAATCGCTTGGTGGTGGCAGCATACCAGGTTTTTAACCTAAGCTGGTTCCCAAGGCAAGAAAGAAATCTATGCCTTGGGGAAGTTTTTAACCTAAGCTGGTAAGAATAAGCTTAGGAGGTCTTTCATGCAGGTCCCCACATCTTTACCCTAGAGTTCAGAGTTGTGAAGGAACCTTGACAAGTATCATAAGAAATAAAAACTAATTTCATCTGTTAGTCTTTAAGGTGCCACCAGACTCCTTGTTGTTTTTGTGGATACAGACTAAAACGGCTAACCCCTGATACTTAATTTCATCTGTATAGTCTGTCAAAACGTGCAGCCATTTTTGTAAATACAAACACCTTCAAGTTACTTGATTTGTAGTGATTCTCTACAATTTCTAAAGTTAGAATGTTGGATACAGTTTTGAGCCTTTGTCTTCGGTGAATAATTTAAATAGAATTATGGGCTAATTGACAGATTCCCCTGCCAGATGCCTTTACAGAAAAAAATTAAATGGACCAGAAAAATGACTGGTGGAAGCATGTTTCACAAACTGGTTTTCAAACTCATAGCGTCCTCATTCTAAAATATATTCTTCAACAGTTTATCACCAAAGAGTTTTTCATTAAAACAAATAATGTAAATAAAATAAACAAGGAGAGCAGCACAAATTAAAACTCTAAATGTGGATGGGAAAAGTGAATTACACTAATTAGTCTGGCTGCCTTACTTACACGTAGACCTTAATGGTTCTTGCTTTATCTTTATCTGTGAGAAAAATCAGAACAATAATCAAAGTTTATCTCAGTCACTACTAATTCCTCATCTTTGCTCTGTTTTAATTATAAACTGCTAAAATGAGTAGCTTTTAAATAGCCTTGTCAGGTACTTTGTTAAATATTGGTTAGCAGATGCTATGTATCTCCTCTGACTGAAAGGCATAAAAACATACTTCTCTTAGGCTAGTTCACATTCAGGCTACAATGAACACTCCCCTGGCATGTTTGGCATTAAAAGAAAATGTCATTTTCTTGAGGAGGTATTTTTCAGGTTATGCTTTTTATTTTTAACAAGTCGTAAGGTTTATTTTTACCCAGATCTGTTTTGAAGCTCTGTTAAGCAATATGTCTGAGTAAGATCAACCTCATCTTAAGTAAATTACTGAAGTGATGTGTCTTGGTGATTGCTAATTACCTTACTTGGATTTATAATGCATATCCCCCGATCAGGACCAATCTTACTTTCTTGAGCAGTTACAGGGCCTGATCCTTTTCCTATCTGTGTTAATGGCAAAATTCCCCTTTATTTCAATGAGAATAGGATTGGTCCCTCAACAAGTGACTTTGCCATGGATTTACGTATTCAGCACTGATGAAAATCATGAATTGAGTTTGGAAGTAATCATAGAAGCATTTAAGCAGAGTTGTTGTTTTTTAAGAGGAACCCTCTATCTTATTTAAGCACTGTGTTAAATTTAGTACCATGTTCAAATGAAAGATGAACTTTCATGATGTAATTTTGCATATGGCATTTTTCATGTGGTCTGGTGGATTGTGTTCTCCAGGAACTCCTGGGTTCTGAATCCAGCTTTCCAACAGACACATTCTGTGGCCTTGGAAGACAAGTCACTGTCTTTGGTTGTTTCCACATATGTAAAAAAACCACAATGTGGTTTGTCAATTTATCTGACAGGTGTGATGAGACAACCAGTAAGTTAATATATCTGCAGTAAGCTAATATCTACAGTGCTTTGAAAAAGATAAATATAGCATATAATAAATATTATGGAATATTATTTATTTAGTGGTAGTAGTTTTATTCCTTTTAATCATTGTGCAGTCAGTAAGGATTTATAAAAATATTCATCAAGATGATTTCAAGGGCTAAAAAAAAGAAAGTTAGTTTGTCACCATTTTATGATTTTCAAAATACAGTATAATTGTCACATCTATTTAAGGGAGAGTATTACACCTTGATGCTTTGTATTTGCAATAAGTGTTTTCTGTCTGAAATTTGTAACAATTTTTATCACTTGAAGAATATGAATGCATATTTAAAGAGGCTCTAATTTTTAAATCTGTTTGAAAAACATTATATTCTAAAATTATTTTTTCAGCATGTTTGTAACTTTCATAAAAATGAAAGCTATTTATCTGTATTACTATGTCCTTTTAAAAACACAGTCTTTTATGAATATTAAATGAAACTAAGTAATATATTAACAACAACAACAAAAGCCCACATTTAGGGCTGCTGACATATACAGGACTTCTCCTGCCGCTGATTTTAGGAACTTCTAAATGTTAACGCTAATCTCCACTTTCATTTTTAAAAAATTACCTTTCTTGTCCTTGTGCTGATAGCATTGCAAATGGAACTGATCATTGAGGAAGAAAGTTTGTCAAGATGGCTTTTCCTACAGGATTCATATTTATTCACAGTGCCCACTCCAGGTATAGTGGGTTGCTCCTTGGGACCTATGAAACAGTTCACTCAGTTTTTAGGGAGACTTGCCCATATCAGCGTAGGTGACTCCTTTCACGGCAGCAAATCTAGCCCTCTCTGGCTAGAAGGGTGGCAGCTCAGAAGCAGCCTGGCATAGTGAACTAAGTATATGACTGAGAAAAAGATTCCTCCTGCTAATTTTGGCTCTGAAACTGACTTCCAGTGTGGTCTTAGTCAAGTAATTTAACATATTTGCATTAGTTTCTTTATCTGTTGAATAGGATAGCAGACCCCTCTGAAGTAGTTAAGTGTTTGTTCTGACATTTAGTTAGTTTATGTTTTATAAAGCACTACACAAATGTTAAAGTTCACAAAAGGAAGCACAATCCTACAATGGTTTTGGAGCTAGTTGGCTCCAAGCTTTTTTGGACATGAGCTCCCCCTTGAAATAATATTTTCAGATTTTGTCAGTTGTGTCAGACCCCAGTACAGGCATCTGAGCTGTACTTTTTCTGTTCTGGGAGGGTATTGGTAGTCCCAGAGATCCGCTTTACTGTTTGTATAAGGTCAGTCCACTAAATTTGAGAGTGTTTCAAAGAATCATCTCTCTAAACTTTTGCAAAATCAACAGGCTGAGTCCACAATTTAGTGGTGTGAACCCTATGTAGAGAAGTCTTAGGTTTGTGGGTAAGTTATGAATAATAGTTTCATACAACCACCAAATAGGGTAGAATAGACTCTGACAATAATATATTTTGAATAAGATAGGAAATTGGTTAAATATAAAGTTTGATCTCATGTAATGACACATCACTTGACAATTGAGTGAACATTTCTAAAAACTTTCTGTATGATCTTCATTAAAAAAGCAAAAACAGAAGGCCATATCCTTAGATGGCATACATTAATTATGCCAGTTTATACCATAGGAGGATGTGGTCCAGCAAATGTAGAGATTGTTGATGACAAGGTTAAAACGGCTAATTTCTCAGAACTGCATATGACCATAATTTAATTTTGTGACTGTGACTAGTGTATTGTTCAAAATAAATTTGTTCAGATTAACCATCTCAATTTTTTTGTGAACTCTGTAGTTTTCTCTGTTTAAAAGAGATTCCTACTCTATAGTGCTAATCTGTTAATTACAGTTAGCAACACAGCTGTCAAACAAGCAGAAGGAAATTCAATGACAAAAATTTTGGCACTTTGGCAACTGTCTTAACACTTACATGACTGCACTTGCGAGAGCACATTTTAAAAGATATTCTGATGCTTTTTCTGTTGTACTGCTAATTATCAGCTATAGTTATGCTTGTCAGATTTATAATACTGCTTGTTTTACAACTTCCTTTTTCTATTTTACAAAACAAGATTCCTTAAAGCAAGCGATACCTTAAGCTACCGGGAAGCAGATGAAGCCATGTTAGATCCAGGTCCAGGCACCTGAACTGAGATCAGGGAGCCTGTCTCTCTTGGACTCTCGATGACATACACACACCCGCCACCCATGGGCCCATGCAGCCTGGAGGAGGGAGGAAGCTGCCTGATTGAAATGCAGAGGGGACAAGAGCTAGACCTGTGGTGGGATCAGGGAGAATATACTGGGATTAGAAGCTTGGGGGAGTGAATTGGAAACTGGGACTAGCTGGGCATGGAGACTGGGGTGAGAAGTGTAAGGAATGGAGACTGGGTCTGGCTGGGTGAGAAGACTAGGACTGGAACAAAGAGCCAAGGGTAGGGAAGAGACAGGACAGAGACAAGTTGGAGGGGATGGTGCAGAAATGGTCATGCTTAGCAGGAACATGTGGAAGAGTTTACATCCACTTAAGCAGAGGTCCCCAAACTGTGGGGCCCGAGGGCATAGAGGAACTTTTGGGGGGTTGCAGCTGGGGCCTGGGCCAGCCCCCATAGGGGGTAGGGAGGGAGCGCCACCCAGCTCTGCTCCCGCTTCCAGCTGTGGCCTGAGCCTCAGCCCCCTTACCCCTGTCCACATCTTTCCCGTCTCCACACCGTGGAACCGTGGCCCTGCTCCCAGCCCTGACTTGGGAGGGGGCAGACAGGGTAAGCGGTGGGGGCATAAGGTAAAAAAATTGGCCACAGCTGGACTAAAGCATGCTCCCCTCCAGAGCCTGGAATGGAACCCAAGTTCCCTGAATCTCACCATTCCTCTATTACCAAATATCAATGAAACCTACTGGCAAAGTGTCCCATCCCCCTTTAGTTCTGGTCCACAAAGAAGATTACAACCTACTACTACTATCAGTTACTCAATTTACTCAAGAGACAGGTTATGTGATGAATCTTAAGATTTGAACTCTGGTAATGACCCATATGGATATCAATATGTTGCCATGTGAAGGAATGTCTTTTCAGGTTCCTTTTTTAAAAACCTAGGAAATTATACAAAAAAAGCCCTTGTGTTAAATGAGCATCATTAAGGTTGCAAAGTCATGCACTCGGAAGTTAGGAAATGCCAGAATTAAGGTTTTCTGTGCCCTTGTGAGTATGTATTATGATAGCCTTTAATTATATGATTCTATATTATGTTTTCCACAGGGCACAGAATGGACAGTGCTCACTGAATGAACAGCTATTCAATATTTTGTTTTCTCCTTGTTGTTCAATGCCTTATGTACTGCACACTATTCAAACAGTGCTCTGAAGGCAGAATTTCTAATTTTCTCATGCTTTCAATGGCAGTTATTGCTATGGAAGCTGAATACTTCACAAATGTTAGTTAATTTATTACCCAGCACCCATGTGAGATAAGTGGGTATTATCCCCATTTTACAGACAAGGAGCGGAGGCATAGAGGGATTAAGGTAAAAATAATCCATTGATTTTGGGTACCCTATTTGAGACACCTAAGATCTGATTTTTCAGAGTACATAGTATATAAAAAGAAAGAGTACTTGTGGCACCTTAGAGACAAATTTATTTGGGCATGCGCTTTCGTGGGCTAAAACATGAAGTGGGTTTTAGCCCACGAAAGCTTATGCCCTCATAAATTTGTTAGTCTCGAAGGTGCCACGAGGACTCCTTGTTCTTTTTGCTGATACAGACTAACATGGCTACCACTCTGAAATAGTATCATATAGCACTCTTTTCTATTCAAAGCACAGCTTCCATTGACTTCAGTTGTTCCTGTGAGTGCTCAACACTTCTGCAAATGAGACCATAGGGTCTTAAATTAGGTGCCCAGAAAATGAGAGAGAGACTATTAGTGACTACCTATGAAAAGCTTGTTTAAGTAACTTAATGAGCATCACGTGTGAACTGTTTGACACAGGGAGGGATAGAATCTAGTTCTCCAGGTTAGTATTCAGCTTTCTTAAGGATGAGACCATCTTGTTTCTTTCTGCAATCTTCCGCCTCATTTGCTACCCACCTTCCAACGAGTGCAACAGATGAAGCCAGGGTCCTACAGACAACAGTTCCCTTAACTACACAGCCCTGATTCATTGTCTCTCAAGTGGTACAGGAATGTCCTAACTACTGACAGGAGATGAATTTGAAAGTTTGTAGCAAATACATAAACAAACACATAATTATATTTTTTAAAGGGAAGAGAAAGGTACAGATAAATTATTAATTATTACAATTGGAGAGGTGACCTACTGCCTGTCAGAGACTTCTTCATAATGTACCAGGGAAGGTGAAAGGCCCCTTAATAGTTGATCAGTCTTTATTATTGGGGGGAATTCCTTTCCAGCCCAGACATTCTGATTAGCCATGGCTCTGGCCATGTAAGCAAGGACAATTGTACAATGTCTTATACTGAAAGGTCATGCGAAGGTTAACAAGGATGTATTTTGGCTGACCAAAATCGATGTGTGAGGAACCATGCTCTTTCTGGTCACTGGGTGATAGAGCAGGAAGAAAACCGGTTCTCCCAGTGACCCCTTATCCCCCAAAAAGTGGAGTCAACTGCCAATCCTTGTAAACCATTGGGATTTAATCTTATCCATGATGGATTTCACATACTCCAACCACAGCTGTTCAGTTGGCCAACAGCACATTTGAAATGCCTTCTGATACCATGTGGCCACAGTAATACATAATTCCCATAGTGGTAGGAATCCATATTTTAGAAAAATATTTGTATATGTTTTAGTTATTATTTCAAAGTATTGTTGGAAGTGAAACCTATTTTAATCTGTTAAAAAATTGATAATGAATGATGAAGTAAACTGAACTAATGTGATCTTCCAAAAAATCCCCCGAGTTGTGGGTATTAAGTAGTCTTACAGATACTTCAGAATTGCATTGTTTTTGTCAGTGTATAAATAAGGGAGCAGTTAAAAAAAATGCAAAAAGCCAGATTTTATCAGATTTAATTTTTCTATGCGTGCGTTACTTTATGTAAAGGCCAGCTGGATGGAATTTTAATCTCCAGCATTTCAGGTGGCTCAGTACTAGACAGTTCTATGCACCATCCATTTAGTGAACCTGGGTTACAAAATTAGCTTCTGAACCTGAATGTGCAGCATAGTCAGTAAGTTACGGTAATGGCAGTGCACTGCGTTTCACCTTGAAAATAGAGAAGTTATGGTAACATGAAATAAAATAAGTATTTATTTTATAACCTTCTAAGAAATGAGTATAGGATTGATATGCCAGAATGATCAGAGCTAGCATAATGATCGTTGAAGTGACCTGGGTAAGAATTGTTAGTAACTGTAACTAGATCCTTGATTCAAATCAAAAGACCCATGGAATGTACAATACTTGTTTTCCATCTTAGCTCTCTTAAAATTCCAGACAAGAGGTGAGTGGAAATTGGAAAGAATTCTCAGTACTTACATGATGCTGTATTCAGTTGCAATTTGCAACTGTGGAACCAGAAATTGTGATTAAAATAACTGGGGAAATAAATTAAATTGCTATTTATATTAAGCAAATTTACTGTAATTTGATAAAACTAGATGGGAGGAAGGATAGTCCCATAAAGGTAACAGATTGGGACTCTGGAGATTGGAGTTTAGTTTCTATTTCTGCCAGTGACTTTCAGTCTGACCTTGGGCATTAGATCCCAGTGCTTCAGTCCCCCATCTGTAAAATGTGGATAAGTATTCCTTTCCCCTCACTCTTTGGCTGCTTTGTTTATTTAGATTTGCTAGGTGTTTGTTGTTATGTGTTTGCCTAGCATGTTTAATGCACAAATGGAGGCCTAGACATTACCACAGTACAAATAATAATAATAGATTGTAAACTTTTCAGGGAAGAAACGATCTCTTACAATGTGTAGGGATAGCACTTAACACAATGGGGTCTCACTTGTTGGTTGGGCTTTCAGGGCACTACACAAATACAAATAAATAATAACAAGCTCACTATATTACAATTCTATTTTAACACCATTCATCTTCCTATTTCTTTTGTTTCTCCCCAGGAGTTGCTGATTTTTTTACAGAATTTGCCCACAATGCACTGGGGAAATGAAGATATGAGTGTTCTCCTAGCAGAAGCCTACAGACTGAAGTTTGCATTCGCAGATGCCCCCAATCATTACAAGAAATGAGTATAAAGAACCAGGAATTTTAAGACCAGCTTGTTCTGGAATATTATGGCTTTCTTTATTCTGGTTAGCACTTTCACATAATTACTAATCATTGCATTTAAATAAAGAATTTTGTGAGCATTTACAAAATGAGATTGGAATACCAAAGAGATGGACTGACCAGGATATTGAATATTATATTAACATAAAAGTGAACTTTCTTGCTCAACATATAAAAGCAACATAAGTTCAATTAAGTTTCAGAGTATTTCATTTTTCTTACTTTGATAATTTCTGGAATTATGTATGAATATGGAATGCATTTTACATTCATCTCTGCCTAGTGATTGTCATGTGTCCATGAGCCTTAAAATCTGTTATGGGAATGATTGTGAGCTTGTATAATTATTCCTATCTAAGCAATACTAGTCTCTGATACCTTTTCCTGCTTATATTTGTCTGTGATAGGAATGATTCCCCTTGGCAGAAAACAAGGACAAATCATGGGTATGAAGGTGAATTTGGAACAGTGGGGCTCACAAGTGTTTTTATTGTTTTTTTTTATTTTGAACCGGAGAGAACATTTAAATCTTATTTTGTGTTGATACAGAGAACCAAAATAGGAAAATTCTACAGTAATAACACAACATATGGAATCTGAATAGGTGGCACAATTTGCACATTTTCTAGAAGTCATTAAGGTTGTCCTGAAAGCTCTCTGAGGCCCTGTGCACCACTGTAACCACATGTTAAGGATTTAAGTGACGCTTAAGGATACATGTCAGTATTGGATGAAATTCTCCCATAAGCCTTATATTTTGGAATATTTCTAAAACACACTGAATAAATTAAGAAATATGCTTTTTCTGTCATGGTAAACAAATTCATAATTATTAAGTTTTTAAAAGACTTGAATGTTTGTCCGCATGAAAGTTCACTTGTAAGGATTTTATATTCAATGGCTTAATTTACAATGCAAAAATGTTTTAAATATCAGATATTGCCTTATGATCCATTTCTAACATGTTAGAAAAGGAAAAAATATTAATACTTGTGTACTTCACCTATTTGTTGACTGGCTTGCTTGATGGTTTGTTCTCTCATTGTGATGCAGGGGAAGAGCAAAGATTGCTCCTATCACCAAGCAGCCCAAATCCCCCTTTGCAACATTAGAAGAATAAAAAATCCCCCCAAAACTTTCTACAGTTAATGTTCCTTCATATAATCACAGGGTTCTGAATGAATTTTTACAGACCCTTAATTTACTATACTGTAAATGGAGTGTTTATTTTCAGGGAAACTTATAAAATAGGAGTTCTGCCTGAAGTTGAGAACTGCAAGGGGCACAATATATTAGGAACTCACAGTTGTTTTACTTTTAACACATTTCCAGAGTGAGTTACACAGTGTTAATGGCACAAGTGTAGACGTAGAAATGCACTTTGTAGTTAGGGGAATAAAGATCTTCAGGAGGACTTTGTCTTAAGATATAATAATAATGAATTATTTGCAATGTCTTACAAAATATTATCCCTAAGTTGGCTTGTTTCTTTTTCTTTGGGGGGGGGGGGGGACGGTTTGACATTAGCTAAATTACCTGTTTTGTGGGCCATGGTTCTTGACAGTGTTTTGACTAATTTAATAGCAGAATCAAGATACATCAGAATCAAGGCATCAGCTTGTGCTATTATATGGGATTTGTTTTTTAAAATGGCATGAAGTTGCTGATGGAGAGGAAGGAACCAACTTAATTCATAAACTGATGTTTAGTATCTAGGGCATGATTCTGTTCCATTGAAGTCAAAGGGACTCAGTCGAAGCAGGATCAGGCTTCTTGGATTACTGTATTTGTGCTTAAACTACATAGTCTATGTGTCCATCTTAAATATTAGTGTAGTCTCAACGCTGGTGTTTATCTTTAATGGTCTAGTCACAGTGTGTCTAGAATTAACCTTAAGTTGACAAAGAATGTCATATTGTGCCTAACCGAATATCTACCAGTAACAGAATACACAAAGCCTGAAACTTTTATGTGACCATTTGTGGTAGTTTATATCTATAAAACATAAATAAAAATAATCCATTAATAGAGATTCAAATTATTGTAACTAATTCAAAAGAGAGAAAGCACACAGCAGTAAGCATATAATGTTTTGTGGGATTTGTATAGTGAACTTTTTTTATCAAGACGTTACTTAGGTAGTTATACAGAACATGAAAAGTCGACCCAAAGTTGTTTGCTGTGTTAGATGCTACTATGTAACATTTATAAAGCTTGGTATGTATTTTTAAAGTTTCCTTCACAAGATACACTGATGTTGATTGGTATGTCTTCCAAATTCAAGTGGTAAATATCACTTTCTTTAAAGGAAATGCTGTCATGCCCCCAAAAGGGGCCACATTTGCTGCTGTGCCCATGTCAGAATTGAAAGATTGTACTTAAGCACATTGCTTAATGTGGGTGTTGGGGAGTTTCCTAATGTACTGATTATATAGAGAGGATATTTTAGTACACAGGAGGCCAACCTATTTTTATGTAAAATCTCTCCCAATTTATAATACCATAAAACTTAACAGAAAAAACATTTCACTTTATAAAAGTAATTCTCCTTATGTTTTCATAAATAAGCATCTCAGGCAAAGTGTCGTTCCAGCCACACTGTTACCTAGAGAGAGGAAATAACTTTCTCTGTCATTTTTACATCCATAGGCCTATTTTTCAAAATCAAGAATCAGAATATTAAAATTGGTTTGTAATTTGTATTTTCTTATGGGTCAAAGATTTTAAACATATGGGAGGCATCTTGACACATCATTAGTGAGTCCAATCTGTAATTTAATAAAATTGATATGAAAACACTGAAGGCTGTGTTGTCTAAAATGCAATGTCTTATGGGATTTTTGTAATAAAAATGTACAATATAGAGAAACAGCTTTATGGCTTCAGTATTCACAAAGAAGTGTAAATAACAAATTAATCAACTCTGTAAATATAATACATGGGAGAACAGAAGATTCTCAGCTTGAACTCTTATGTACATCTCTAATACATTATAACAAATCATGTTACAATTTTCTTTGGCTTATTTTCATATGGAAAAACCCATGAATTTGTATTTAACTTCAGAACTATAAAATAAAATATAAGTATACAAAGTTCAGTTGTATTTTTTGACAAAGAGAGAGATCATAGTTTCAATAGACACTGCTTAAAAACTGTAAAATTAATAAAAGATAATACAATAAACACATATTTCTATAGTAATGTGTTATGTAGCATAGAAAGCACTTTTAAAATCAGAGATATTCGGAATTGTATCATTTTTATAGTAGTAATACACTTCCAATCCTGTATCACAAACCACTAAACTTAATGGGCCAAGTTCTGCTTTCATTTATATTTCTGTGACTCCCTGCCTTGAAGACTTTACAAGCTAATAAGACAAGCAACATACCACGGTATATCCCTGCATAATGAGCCACATGAAGGGAGGCACAGGGATGTTTCCTCAAGAAGCAGATGAGGCAGGTATAGTTGGCAGAGCAGAGGTGGTGGAGGAGGGAAATGCAATAAAAAAACAAGAGCCAATCAGTGGGGAGTTGCAGAGTTGTGAAGGGCATTGTGAAAGTGAAGACAAGGAGCTTAAACTTAATGTGATGAAATAGCAAGAACCAGTGGAAGGATTGATTGGGGTGGGTGGGGGGGGGAGGGGTGATTTGGTAAGAACAGTGAACTAGGAAGATGAACCTTTGGAGGATGATATGGGTATTAAGGTAGCCACAGTGCAGGTACAATAGTCACAATGGGGGAATGTCGTTGTCTAGACAGAAAGAAAAAGGATGGCACATAAAAATGCTTTGCAGACCCAGTTTTTCTTCAAGAGCAAGAGAGAGGGAAGTGCTACAGACAACCATTATGTTCCATATTTGAAGCACAGGAAGAACTGTGACCAAGTTGAAGGTCTCACATTCAGTGACCCTTATGCTTCTACATCAGGTACGCTCTTTTGAAAATCTCACCTGCTTAGTTTAAGTTGACCAAAAGGTGTCAGAGAGGCAGGATTGGGGAGAGAGATGAGAAAGAGAGGATGTAAAGTGAGCCGAGGATAGAGACAAGCCCAGTGAGTTATCTCAGGTAACAATGCCATGGAGAGCGAGAAAGTGGAGCCTCCAAATGAGAAGATGAACAGCAGGAGGTGAAGATAAGGTCTGGAAAACCAAGCGAGAATGAAATTTCAAGGAGGCTGAGGATGGAATAGAGGTCCTAAGAATTGACCAGGAAAAACCAAAAGCAGTTTATTTTATTTATGTATGTATTTTATTTATTTTGAATATATAAAATATAGCAACAGGTACCCATCCGATGTGCCGAGTGTGTCCTAAAGGTTTAAATATAAAATAATAGGAAAGGACTGTCCCAAACATTGGCCCACTCCTCCTTCAACAGCCTGAAACAGAGAGATCAAAAATGGGCTTTTGCAGCTTGCCTGAAAGGTTAACAAATCTAGGCTCTGGTGGGTGGGGAGTAAAGGGTGGACGGAGACCATTCGAAAACCAAAGGCCCCTCACTGAGAACGCCCTGCTAGCACCTTCCCATCCTTCATATCAAGGGACTCCACCTCAAATCCCTCTGCTGATCACAACTGTAGCAATGTGTCACGAGGAGAGAGATAATCTTGGAATCTTGGCTAGCCTGGTTCCACTAACTCTTCCAGCTACAACCACTTGCCACCCATCCCCACCAACATATGGTTATGTAAAATGTTCCAGTACACTTCAGGATAAAACAGCGTGTTATAGTGAACTAACAAACAGCATTAGGTGAAGCTAATTTCTTAGGATTTAAATGCACCCTTCCAAGCCATAAAATTTGTGTGTGTGCAGCCTTTTAAACAGCAAGGTTACTTAACCTAGGGCTGTCTTAAATGTTCGAGAAATAAATCCTGTCACCATTCTCAAATTCTGTGGGTCTAATCACACATATCTGCAAGTAAACATCAATGTTCCCTCTAATTTTTGACAGGCCGTGTGCACAAAAAATTTCTTCTGCGCACATTATTGTGCTTCTGTGCAAATTTTTGTGCACGTGGTGTTTCACCCTGTGCGCGGGGTTTAGGATCTGTGTGTGCGTGCACGCACACAGCTTAGAAGGAACAGTGGTACACATGTAACCCCAAGGAGATTACCCAGATTCCTGGGGCTCCGTCTGCTGGCAGCTCAGGGAGAGGCACACTGTGCCTGGTAGGGAGGGAGAGCCAAGGCAAACTCAGAGACAGCCTGGCAACCAATAGGGAGTGAGATGCCCTTCCCAGGGAGTTCAGGAAAGGGGAGAAGCCATTTTGAGTCAGTCTGGAGCCAGCCAGGGCAAGGGCTAGCTGGTGAGTCCAAGGCCTGCATGCAGGGTTCCCTCTGAGAACTGGCCTCTTGGGACCTGAAAGCAAGATCCCTCAGCTGGGCTTTTCCCTCTCCACTGATGACTCCCAGTTTGTAGAGTTTTGCTGGGAAACTTCCCCAGCCAGGCTGAGTTCGCCCTCCAGCTCCCTAAGTGAGACCAGTCGCCACATGGTCAGCTCTGCTCTGGCTACTAGTCCAGGGCTGCTGCCTGCTGTGTATGTGTCTGGACACTGGGCTGGGAGACTACCATTTGGATGTTAGTGTAGTTGTGTAACCTGCACCTGGAGCCCTGCACCCGTTTGTGGTGAGGGGAAATCCTGGGACTGAAGCAGCCTGATTCCTGCCTGAAGAGGATCCCTGCCAGCAGAGATCCCCTCTGCAGTGACTGAGGAGTCCAGAGTCATCTCTGAACCTGAGGATCTTTCATGAACTTTGTGAGTGCACCATATTTTAGTTAGGGAATTTTGGAGGGGGGGAACCCCCTACTCCCTGAACTGTGTCCTTGTTTCTTGACTTTAGCAAAGCTTTTGACACGGTCTCCCACAGTATTCTTGTCAGCAAGTTAAAGAAGTATGGGCTGGATGAATGCACTATAAGGTGGGTAGAAAGCTGGCTAGATTGTTGGGCTCAACGGGTAGTGATCAATGGCTCCATGTCTAGTTGGCAGCCGGTATCGAGTGGAGTGCCCCAAGGGTCGGTCCTGGGGCTGGTTTTGTTCAATATCTTCATAAATGATCTGGAGGATGGTGTGGATTGCACTCTCAGCAAATTTGCGGATGATACTAAACTGGGAGGAGTGGTAGATATGCTGGAGGGCAGGGATAGGATACAGAGGGACCTAGACAAATTGGAGGATTGGGCCAAAAGAAATCTGATGAGGTTCAATAAGGATAAGTGCAGGGTCCTGCACTTAGGACGGAAGAACCCAATGCACAGCTACAGACTAGGGACCGAATGGCTAGGCAGCAGTTCTGCGGAAAAGGACCTAGGGGTGACAGTGGACGAGAAGCTGGATATGAGTCAGCAGTGTGCCCTTGTTGCCAAGAAGGCCAATGGCATTTTGGGATGTATAAGTAGGGGCATAGCGAGCAGATCGAGGGACGTGATCGTTCCCCTCTATTCGACATTGGTGAGGCCTCATCTGGAGTACGGTGTCCAGTTTTGGGCCCCACACTACAAGAAGGATGTGGATAAATTGGAGAGAGTGCAGTGAAGGGCAACAAAAATGATTAGGGGTCTGGAACACATGAGTTATGAGGAGAGGCTGAGGGAGCTGGGATTGTTTAGCCTGCAGAAGAGGAGAATGAGGGGGGATTTGATAGCTGCTTTCAACTACCTGAAAGGGGGTTCCAAAGAGGATGGCTCTAGACTGTTCTCAATGGTAGCAGATGACAGAACGAGGAGTAATGGTCTCAAGTTGCAGTGGGGGAGGTTTAGATTGGATATTAGGAAAAACTTTTTCACTAAGAGGGTGGTGAAACACTGGAATGCGTTACCTAGGGACGTGGTAGAATCTCCTTCCTTAGAGGTTTTTAAGGTCAAGCTTGACAAAGCCCTAGCTGGGATGATTTAACTGGGAATTGGTCTTGCTTCGAGCAGGCGGTTAGACTAGATGACCTTCTGGGGTCCCTTCCAACCCTGATATTCTATGATTCTATGATTCTAAGGGTTTGGCCATTTTATAACCTGCTGCATATTAAACCTGTGAGGGGATTTACCACCTTCTCCCACTTGTGAGTCCTTTGGGCTGTACTGAACCCAGTCAGCCACAGTGCTAAACCACTGCAGAGAAGAATTTTGTGGTCATAGGTCATCAAGGGCACCAATAAAGTACGCGTACCAACGGGACACTAACCTTACATTTGCTACATCAGGTCCCGTGACTGGGGAAAGTGAGGGGTATTATCACCATGGGCACCGGTAACCCTAAAAATGGTGTTTTAACCTGTTATGTTATATTTGTCTCCTGTTTAATATAATTATTGTGTTTGTGTTTGTGTTATTTCTTGGAAGTCTCCAACTATCTGGTAAGTAAGTGGGGATTACCCTGTGGTTAGAGTTTTCCTCGGAAGCTGCCCTGGTGACCCTGCCAGGAAGGAGCGAGGGGGGTGAAGGCTCCGCCAAATAAATTAATAGGAAAAAATAAAGAAGATACACCCTGCTGAGTGGATGGAGGGATCCAGAAGAACCCAGACCTTTCCATCAAAACCTGAAAGCAGATAGGCATTAAAGAAGGTAACCGGGTGGAGAGGGGGCACCACACCCACATGTTCACTCTGCCAGTTACCTGGTGGTTGGAAAAGAGGTGCAAGAAGATTCGCTAGAAGCATCCTCTGGCCAATAAACATTTAATTTTTTAATAGATTTTTATGAAAAATGGTTGTCATGACTTTGTCATTCAGCTTCAGAAAGTTTGTACTGCAGATTTGTTGATGGTTTTCTTAGCTCAGCTGCTTATTGTCCATGGATTTGTTGGCCGGCCAGAGGCTTTTTGCTTGTAGATCATAGATATTGTAAGTTTCTCCACCTGTGCCTTCGTGGTCAGCCAGAGAGGTGGAGAAAGCACAGGCCTTCTTTTTCAAGGGTTTTGGAGTCACAAGGTCAGAAGGCATGAGCAATGGTTTCACCATTTCCTCCAACTTTTCAGGATTATGCATTCCTTTTTCCTCTCCCTTGTAATTTCTCCTCAGGAATTCCTTAGTTCAGTGGTTCCCAAACTTGTTCTGCCTCTTGTGCAGGGAAAGCCCGTGGCGGGTTGGGCCGGTTTGTTTACCTGCCGTGTCCCGAGGTTCGGCTGATCACGGCTCCCAGTGGCTGTGGTTCGCTACTCCAGGCCATTTGGACCCGCTGGAAGCAGCGTGGGCTGAGGGACGTACTGGCCACCGCTTCTAGCAGCTACCACTGGCCTGGAGCAGCGAACCGCTGCCGCTGGGAGCCGCGATCGGCCGAACCTGCGGTCGCTGCAGGTAAACAAACTCGCCCGGCCCGCCAGGGGCTTTCCCTGCACAAGCAGCGGAACAAGTTTGGGAGCCACTGCCTTAGTTAATCAGAATGGGGCATCCCCCCTCTAAAGTCACCGTCATCACCTAATAAGAATCAGTTAGGTAATCTTTGTGCAAATGATTAGTCCTCCCAGTTTTAGCAGATGTCACAAAAAGCCTGCAAAAATCCCCCAAACTCAACATTCGGTAACTGTTGACATCAGCTTATTTTGGCCATGAAGTCCACCAAGGCGTTAGGTTATCAATAGTCTTGCAAAGACTGTCTTAAAATCTTATAAAATAACTCAAAGATACAAAGCTAGCATAAAAATTGGAACTGAAATCACTCCAAACATCCAGCCTACATACACTCAACCAACAGAAAAACATCCTCATTTTAAGATTGTGCAACTGATTCTTTTTGAACCAGTGTTTAAAATTGTCTTTTATTTTTTTGTTGTCCAGTAGCTGTTAGCAACTGTAGCTTTAAACAGCATTTCACCACAAAAATCTGGGAGAAATTGGACTTTGTCAGCCACAACACTCTCTTCCTCTTAAAAATTAATTCAGTTTCTAAATAGGGCCTCTTGTGCCCCCACACAAAATACCCAATAACCAGAAGGATACACATTGACTTCTTTGTTGTGGCTACTGTCCTGTAACATCAACCTTACTTAGCTATGTTTTAGCTCCAGCTAGGTTTCTGCTCAGCCCATTAGCTTGCTGCTTATATTTGCTATTATTCACATTGTGAATAAACTATAAATCTGTGACACAGCCAGAGAGCTAACTTCGTATCCCTGTATGCAAACTGGAGCTCATGAGAAAAAGAAATTTTAATAAATAGTTTTATTTCAAAATGTTAATTGCACTGTTTAAAAAAAAATCTCAAAGCAAAAGCTAAAGGAGACATAATTCCATTCTCCAAGCCTGAAGGTAGTGGCGCTGGTTCATTATTTATATTGAAGTGGCATCCAAACAGTACAAGATGTTTTCCAAACACTGAAGAACACCCAGTCTCTGCCCCAAAGAGTGTACAATCTGTTTCAAGATTTCCTGAGAGAGCGTGCTAAGCAACATTAGGAACTGGAGGTCAGGATGGTTGCTCAAGGTGGAATAAGGGCTTCAGAAATATCCAAGATGATTCTGACTGACTGACAAGATTCCCAAGCAACAAATGTACCTACTGATTGTGAACATATATGATTGTATATTCCTCTGGATGCCATGTTAGTGGCATGTTAAATGGCATGTTAAAAACAGAGTTTTCTGATGATTACTTAACTGAGTGCATTTCTAAAAGAAATGAAGGTAGGTAGGTTAATTAATGAAGAAAAGCCTTGCAGAATAGTTTGCCATTGTTTTGAAACAAGATGGCATCTTAATTAGTCTTTGTTCAGATACATATCAAGCAAAAGAAATTATCAAGCAATCACAAAACTTGAAACTCATCTGTAAGTTTTTCATGAGCTCAAAAGCCATTAAATTGTATCAATAAGCTATAACAAGTATTCAGCATAGTAGGTGAAATACGTTGTTATCTACGATTGTAGAGGTCACACTTAGACATCATGATTTTAAAGAACTTGCACAAAACTTAAAGTGGAGTTAATGTTGTTTCTGCATATCAGGGTCTTACCCTTCCAGAACATAGGATTTCAAAACCCCAACAAACATTTCTTGTTTCCAAGAGCAGATTATACATCAACCAGAACAAGCTATCTGCTTCATTAAACCAAACTAGAGCTGGGCAGAGAGGAATCAAAGGAGAGCTATATGTATATCAAATCTTTAGAAGAAGCTAAAAGCATTAATCCTAATAGCATTAATCATATGTGCCTCGCCACATGCTTATGCTGATTTATTATTTCATTCTATAAAACATGTTTATTAAGAATTGGTATAGATAGTGAAAGTCTCCATGACTAAGATAATGACTGTACTCTTTCAATTTCAAATTATCCCAAACCCATTAACCAGCAGGGTCATGTCAAGGAGACCCAAAGGAAACTACATTCAGATTTATTGAGCAAGCTTATTCTGAAAGCACACAGTTTTTCATTCTGGATGATAGTTTTCCTTAACAAAATAATTGAGGAACCTACTGTACATTGGGTTTGTTTTATGTAGGTGTTGCACTGTGATCTGACAAACAAGACCACCCCAATTTTTTGCTCTAGAGATATCAAAAGTGTTGGGGGAAACGCTGGGGAAGATGAGGATGTTGGATAAAGCAGCATATCCAGTGCAATTGGGTAATGCACTGGTGATGGGGAACTTGACCAAACTGAAATTAACTGACAGGAGAAATTCACTGAAACAGAGGATGAGATAATTTTGGTTTCAAATAGCTTCTTTTCAGAATTCTGTGTCACATATTGTATTTCCATAATGTATGCTGAACACTTTACTGGCTACTAATAAACCTTGCCAGCTATAATTCTGTTTTAAGTTTAGAATTTAAAGGTACACCATTTAACAGCTGTTCTTTGTGGTGTTTTTTAAACCTATTCTTACATTGAATTCATTGGTAGTTCTTGCAGGCATAAGGGTCTGCCCATGCCAAATGGCTTGCAAAATTGGGGCCTAACTCACTTTCCCTATTTGCTTGGGTCTTTCACACAATGGCAAGGGAGAAAAAAATATTTTAAGAAATAGAAAAATGAGATTGCAAAACCAGAAGAATTGGCAGGGGGCCTGAGTGGCAGATGTAGGACCTAAAATTATTTATAACTCATTTTTTTAAAATTGACTAGCTTTCAAGTTGCCCTTTAAGCAGAATGGTTAACTTTGTATGTCACTTATTTCTCCTACACACACACATACAATTTTTTTTAAACATATATTTCTGTCACAGTCATGGTTTATTGTACAGATAACTTCTATTGAGCTTGATAGAAAAATTACCCTGAATTACTTGGGTTTCTCTATTAATAGAAGTTTGCTATGGAGTGGAAGTAATGGAATAAAGTGTTAAGAAGAAAAAACGTATAGAAAATACTTTTTAAAGTGCCTTATTCCATTGGCAGTTGATCCACACCAGTGGTGTAGTATAGCTTTTCTACTTGTTCCCCTAATTTAGTGCTCCAAACCAACCCCTTTGTATAGTGTTTGTAGGCACCAATTCAATAAAGCACTTAAGCATGTGCTTAAAATTGATCTTTGTCAGCAAAGCATTTAAGCATGTCCTTAAATTTTAATTCATGTAATTTACTGAATTGGGATCTTGATCACTAAACTGTAAAGCAGTTCCCTACAATGGCAATATTATTATTAACCCTTCGCACCTTCCCTTGTATGTTATGTGCCCAAAAATCACCTGCTTTATTGTAACATTGTGTGAATGAAGGATTGTAAAATTATTAAAATGAAATGCTTTTTCATGTGCAAGAATAAGATTATGGTTAATTTTAAAGTCAGCACCCATCTTTTAACCAAACATTAAAAAAATCCAGAGTGACTCTGTGGTTTTCAAATAAAATTCTGGCAATTGGATGACTTCCAAATAATTTGAAATAATATGATTAGCTATAATCATAAATGGATTTCCTGGCAGTGCATGCATTTTTTGGAATTTCTCTAAGCATCAATACTATATTTTAAAAGTTTGTACCATAAAAACAACTTGCTAGTCATTCTTATTAAGTAGTGACTATACATTATACTCTAATTGTACTCTTTAAATGTACAGTATTTGATTACTGAGTAATCACATATATTTGGCAGATTCAAACAGCCTCTCATTTTATGTATGATGAAAGTTCCTTATAAGACGCCTCTTTTTCTGGGCATCTTAGACATGCGAAAAGGAGCTGTCATAAATATAAAGGGAAGGGTAAACCCCTTTGAAATCCCTCCTGGCCAGGGGAAAGCTCCTCTCACCTGTAAAGGGTTAAGAAGCTAAAGGTAACCTCGCTGGCACCTGACCAAAATGACCAATGAGGAGACAAGATACTTTCAAAAGCTGGGAGGAGGGAGAGAAACAAAGGGTCTGTGGGTCTGTCTATATTCTGTCTTTGCCGGGGATAGACCAGGAATGGAGTCTTAGAACTTTTAGTAAGTAATCTAGCTAGGTATGTGTTAGATTATGATTTCTTTAAATGGCTGAGAAAAGAATTGTGCTGAATAGAATAACTATTTCTGTCTGTGTATCTTTTTTGTAACTTAAGGTTTTGCCTAGAGGGGTTCTCTATGTTTTTGAATCTAATTACCCTGTAAGATATCTACCATCCTGATTTTACAGGGGGGATTTCTTTATTTCTATTTACTTCTATTTTTTATTAAAAGTCTTCTTGTAAAATACTGAATGCTTTTTCATTGTTTTCAGATCCAAGGGTTTGGGTCTGTGGTCACCTATGCAAATTGGTGAGGCTTTTTATCCAACATTTCCCAGGAAAGGGGGGGTGTAAGTGTTGGGAGGATTGTTCATTGTTCTTAAGATCCAAGGGTCTGGGTCTGTAGTCACCTAGGCAAATTGGTGAGGCTTTTTACCAAACCTTGTCCAGGAAGTGGGGTGCAAGGTTTTGGGAAGTATTTTGGGGGGAAGGACGCGTCCAAACAGCTCTTCCCCAGTAACCAGTATTAGTTTGGTGGTGGTAGCTGCCAGTCCAAGGTGTAATATTTTGTACCTTGGGGAAGTTTTGACCTAAGCTGGTAAAGATAAGCTTAGGAGGTTTTTCATGCAGGTCCCCACATCTGTACCCTAGAGTTCAGAGTGGGGGAGGAACCGTGACAGGAGCTCAAAAAGAAGTGATTCCTGGAATTACAGCAATGGTTATTGACCTTTTGAGAGGCGAGTGATTGAAACTAAGTGGTTGGTGAGCTGTTTTTCTTTGTTAGGAAGCTATGTTTCTGGGCCAGATTGAGTGAGTTGGATTTTGTCATTTTGAGGAGCTGAGGCTAGGTTCCAACACTGGAATAGAAAAAGAGAGAAAATCAAATTGGGTGAAAGAAGATACTGTTGGATCCTAAGCAGCCTGATGTGGAAAACATTCCAATTTCTTAATGAAGATCAGTAGGGTTATTTAGGTCTAAAGTCCAAATTAATTTCCTTTCTGAAGAAGGTGGAGAAGCTGAGACAGCAGCTGTGAAACCAGATACATGCAGTGAAGCATGATTAGAAAAACTCCCAGCTGGAACAATGGGTGGGATAATTGTGGATGAGGAAGATGAAAAAGAACGTTGACTAGGAACAGTGGAAGAGAGCAAAAGGAAAACAGAAACAGTATGTTTCAACCTAGATTCCTGCAATGGAACAAAGAAGAAAGACTTGACTGGAGGTTTTCCGATATGTGTTGTCCCTATCTGTGTTCCACTTCCCGTCCTCCTTCCCCTCTGATTCAGATTTGTCATATTCACAGTAGAGAAGGAACTGGAGACAGGGCTGGTCTGCCCCGCCCTTTATCACCTCGGATGAAAGCACAAGGCAAGCCAGGGTGCATGCATAGACCCAACGAACACTACTTTCAAATTCTCCAACTCTGGACACATGGTGCACATATGTAACCCTTAGTGGAAGAATACAGATAGGCATGTTTTCAGTGCCTAACAAATAGTTATCTAAAATTACCTTGGAGTTGATGAGAATCATGACATAATAGGAAGCAGTCCCTCTAAAATGTCATTAGTTGTAGCCAGCCTGTCTCTGTTTTGTGGAAATTGCACAGAGTTGCTTATACCTCTAACTGCACTGAGGTTTACAATCTCAAACCAGTTATACATTATCTTAAAGAGATGTAAGAAGGCTAAAAGTCTCTATGATGGTAAACGCAGGCACTGCAGCAGAAATGAGTACTTAAAGGGCAGAACTACAAAGCAATACTGCTCAGATCTTCCTTGCCTATTCTCACTGCTTCACCCTTCTCTTTGAATCCCTCCACTGGCTTTCACTGCAGTAAGTGCAAGCCTTTAAGTCTCTTCACAACTCTGCCATCCTCCAGTTACTGGTAAATAACCTCCTCTTCTTCTTCGAGTAGCATCCCTGTGGGTGCTCCACTTAAGGTGTTTGTGCATCCCTGCGCCAGAAATTAGAGATTTTCAGTAGCAGTGCTCAGTCAGGGCACGCATGTGCAGTAGTCATCTTGCAGTGCCATTGGTGCCTCATCTAGTACGCACACATGATCCAACCCATTCAGTTCCTTTTCAGCTGTCCTTGGCTGCAGACGGAGCTCAGTGGCAGTGCGGCCTCTTCATTTACTCTAGAAATAAATAAGTTAGTTGTAGTTTAGTAAGTCTCGTTTACTGAGTTTAGTTAGATACCTCTTCTCTCCAATATTTTTTTATTGTTAGCTCCCCTTTCCTTGTTGGAGAACTTTCAATATCCATGATATCCAGCTCACCCGGATTTAAATTAAGTGACTTTTGCCCTGAGGCAATACCAGTCTCTGATGGCCGTTCTATATGTGTCCAATGTTTGGGAGAGACTCATATCCGTCAAAAATGTGTCCATTGAAGTAACCTGAAAGCCAGGGCACAGCTCAATGGAGATCTTCGCCTCAAAATGATTTTAATGGAAAAGTCCCTTCAGCCTACCGCTACGGACCAAAACCAACCTCAGCAGTTGGTTCCCCAGACAAAACTTCTGCTAACAACAGTGCTCAGTCTTCCAAAATTTCTAGGGAGCAAGACGCAAACTTCCCTCACGGGGACACTCAGAAAAAGAAGAGGTCCCAAGTGAGGTCGCTATCCTAGGTGCCGAGCTCGACTAGAGTTAGCATCTTTGAGGCTCCTGGCACCTACAGCACCATCCCCCTACGGGCCTCGGCCAAGCCCCACCATATTGACAAGGAGTCAAGGCACAGATGCGGCACCAACTACCCCGGTGCGTGACTCAGTACCGAGTACAGTACCACCGGAAATGCTGCCGGCACTGGCTGAGTCATCGGTACCGACCGACAGACCAAGAATGGCACCAACTCTCCCAACCAAGGCTACATGCAAGGTGATCACGGCACCATTACCAGTACAGAGTATTACCCTTTGGGCTTTCCACTGCCCCACGAGTTTTTTTCCAAAACCCTTCTGGTAGTGGCTGCCCACCGTTTAAAAAAAGGGGTAATGATTTTCCCATACTGAGACAACTGTGTACTGAAAGATATAACTCATGAAGAAGAGACAAAGGTGGTGTAGACACCATTGCTTTGTTCCAGACCCTGGGATTGCAAGTAAATGTACAGAAATCTACACTGACCCCAGTGCAACAACTGGAATTCATTGGGGCTTACCTCGATTCCGCACAGGCCAGAGCATTGCTGCCTGACCACAGATTCGTAACATAAAACAACCCCATCTCGACAGTTACCAGCAGCCCTCAAACGTCCACCAAAACCTGCATACAACTATTAGGTCACATAGTGTCCATGACATTCATTGTGAGACACATGACAATGCATATGCATTGCCCACAGCACTGGCTGAGAATAGTATACATCACATCAAACACAGTCTAAACAAAAGAGTAACGGTACCTCCAAAGGTCATTGCATCACTACAATGGTGGACAAAACCAGAAAACGTCTGCACAGGGATCCCTTTCCAATAGGATTCACCGTCACTAATAATCACAACTGATGAGTCATTGATAGGCTGGGGTGATCACTTGGACCAGCACACCGTACAAGGCAGGTGGTCAGTGACAGAAACCCAACTTCACATCAATCTCCTAGAGCTCCGAGTGGTATATACAGTGTGTGCAGATTCTTCCTTCTGATCATACAGAATGAATCAATCTGCATACTGACCGACAACATAGCATGCATGTTCTATTTCAATTGCCAAAGAGGGGCTCATTCCCATTCACTCTGCACTGAAGCCATGAAACTATGGAATTGGTGCATACACCATAACACAACAATCTCAGCATCTTACCTCCCAGGGTGACAGAACACGATGGAGGACAAACTGAGCAGATATTTCTCCGAGGAACACGAATGGGAAGTACATGACAGCGTCCTCCACTTGATATTCCAAGAATGGGGCTTTTCATCTGTAGATCTGGTTGCATCAGCAACGAACCACAAGTGCCCACTTTTCTGCTTAGGGGTTGCCCACCCAAGTCCTTAGGGGATGCTTTTCTCATTTTGTGGGACACAGCACTCATGTACACATTCCCACCGATACCTCTAATCGCACGAGTCATTCACAAAATTCCTACCATCAGGGCCTGGATCATACTGATTGTCCCAACCTGGCCGAGACAGACTTGGTTCCCTTACCTGCAATGAGCGCTTCCCTTGTGTGTGGATTTCCTCTCACAAAACAAAGGCTGGACTCTCCACCCAAATCCAGAGAAACGTCACCTCAAAGCATGGTTTATACATGGTTCCAACAAGATAAAGTAGCCTGCTCAGAACAAATGAAACATGTATTACTAAATAGCAGGTGATCCACCACTTGCAATACGTACCTTCAGAAATGGAAGAGATTCTCACTGTGGTGCCAACAAAAAATGTTAACTACAGTCACAGTGCCTCTCCCAGTCATACTGGACTACATTTTGGAATTCAAAGAATCAGACTTATCCATAAGCTCAATCAAAGTACACCTAGCGGCTATCACAGCCTTTCACCATAAGTTGTATGGAACGTCAGTCTTTGCACACCCAATCACTAAACGCTTCCTCAGTGGGATACAAAACATTTACCTGACAACCTACGCCCCCATGGGACTTGAAGCTTGTACTTAAATGCCTCACCAGAGCATCTTTTGAACCTTTAGTGACCTTCTCACTCCTTCATATGCCCATGAAAGTCACATTCTTGGTTGCGATCACCTCAGCTAAACAAATCAGCGAGATTGGGGCACTGATGGCCAAGCTCCTGTACACAGAGTTCACTAAAGACAAAGTCACTTTGTGACCACACCCAAATTTTTTACCTAAAGTATCCACATCCTTCCATATAAACCAACCCATACACCTTCCCACGTTTTATCCAAAACCACACGGGAACTTCCAGGAGACCATACTACATACACTCGCTGTCAGGCGAGCCATAACATTTTACTTAGACAGAACCAAACCCTTGTGGAAATCCCCAAGACTGTTTGTTTCTACAGCAGAACACTCCAAGGGATGTACAGTATCAACCCAGAGACTATCTAAATGGATCTCCACTTGCATTCAATTTTGCGACTGACTACATAATGAGGAACCCCCGCAAGGGATCCGATCCCATTCTATGCATGCCATGGCTATGTCTATAGCTTTCCTGAATAGTGGCCCTCTAATAGACATATGCAGGGATGCCACATAGGATTCTGAACTCACTTTTGCAAAACACTATGCCATCACTCAATGTTCTATGTCAGATGCAATATTAAGCCTTACTCTGTGCTCTCTGCAACAACAAACCTGACTCCGAAGCCTCTACTGACCACAGTAGGGCGCTGCTTTATAGTCACCTGAAGTGGAACACCCACAGGGACACTACTCAAAGAAGAAGAGGAAGTTACTCACCTGGTGAATTAACAAGGGTTCTATGAGATGTGTGTCCCTGTGGGTGCTCCACTACCTATCCTCCTCCCCTCTACTTCAGTGTTCGTTAATTGAGCTCTGCCGTAGAGAAGGAACTGAACCGGTTGGGTCATGCACGAGCTAGATGAGGCGCCAACAGCACAGTGAGACTACTACTGTGCATGCGTGCCTCCACCAAGCACTGCTACCAAAAATCTCCAATCTACGGTGCAGGGACGCACCAACACCTGAAGTGGAGCCCCCTCAGGGGGACACATCTCAAAGAACATTCATTACTGCACAAGGTGAGTAACTTCCTCTTCTTGATGGATACTTCTGAGGGGGAGACAGCAAGTTGTTGGTCCGGCTCCCAAACGGTCAGTTTACAAAACTACCTTGAAGCAGATGAACTCACCACCTTCTGCAGCCAGAAGCAATGACATGCCTGCTGGAATAGTGCATCAGAGGTTACATGCTGTAGCACTAAACAGTACAATGAGAAAATCAGCAGCGATAGAGGCTAGGAAGGAATAATTCATTATCTGTTGCTGTTATTTATTATTTAACATTCATATTATGGGATCACAGCGAGGTCCCAGTCAGGATCAGGACGCTGTGGTGGGCACCTCTGGGGAAACACATATATAGACGAATGCCTTCCTAGGGAAACAACTAAGAGTCTGAATTGGGATTAAACTGAATTGAATTGGAATTTGGGCACCTAATTCCCTTAGGCTGCTTTGAAAAATCTCAGCCTAAGGCAACAAAGAACGTAAAGCAAAGTCTTACAGCAAGACACTTTTCCTTCTGCACTTTCCTAATCTGGCTTTTAGCATCTGCAGACCCATTCTGATAATCCCTTACTGAATGTTCCCAACTACTTACCTTTACTTTACACCTTGGGGCCAGATTGTGACTGAACCCGGCATGTGCGTCCAAAGGGGTGGAGGCAGAAAGAGCCTCCTTCTCCCTTGCACTCTTGGAGATGGGATGAGGCCTAATTAAGGTCTTTGTGCTCCCCTTGAAGGGAAAGACTGCTCTTGACTAATGGTGTTAGTAAGCAAGGCAAGAGGTGCAGCCATGGTCCAGCTTCCCCTGCACCAGCCAGCACTGCTGGCCAGTGTGCTGCAAGTCCCTAGGAGCACAACTGAGCCCTAAGATTTCCATTGCCAGGTTTATGTTTCTTATTTGTTTCTGTTTTGAACCCCAGTGCTCTTCTGTGAGCAAACACCTCCCCTGGCAAATCTGTCTGAGATCTTCCGATAGCCTTTGCAATTATAAATGGAGCTAAGAAATTATCCAAAAGTAATAGGAGCCGCACATGGTCATACAGTGCAGCTATGGAGATTAAAATGGCAGCAAAGCCTAACAAATTTATCTGAAACTAGCTGGCAGCGTGGGCACTTCAGAAATGCAAAAGTTAAATATAATTGGTAGCCAGTAAGATGTGGGTTAGGTTTCAGTGTACAGACTAATTGTTTCCTTAATGGGGTAATGCTTCTGGAGGCCACAATTTGGAAATGCAATGGCTTGGAAAATGGAAGTCAATAAAACAATGCAAGGATAACTGGCATAACTAAAGGGGCAGAGAATTCAGGTGCAGACAGTTTAATCACCAAACTGATTCCTCATTTGTTAGGTATGGAAATGCTGGTTTGGAAGTTGATAGAGCACATCAGGAGTTATGGTTTAAGTCCTGACAGTGCAGGGTACCAAGTGTTGTCATGGCAATGTGTACCCTTCAGGGTAGAGAACACCTTGCTTGCAGCAAGTAAAACAGAATGCATTCTTTAATTCTTTTTTCCAAAAAGATGTGGCCAGAATTAATTAAACAACCGTGTTTTTCACAGGAGTGGGTGGGTGAGATTCTGTGGCCTGCGTTGTGCTGGAGGTCGGACTAGATGATCGTAATAGTCCCTTCTGACCTTAGTATCTATGAGATGTTTGTGCTGCAAGTCAGGTAAGAAAAAGGCCTCATGTGTGATGCATTTAAGCATCTGTGCAAATAGTTGCATAATTTGCCTTCTTGCCAAGTTACAATATAAATCTTTTTACCGCATCAGTATTAAAAACTATTTGCCCATCGGTTGATCGTTTGTCAGCACTGTAGCTTATCTTCCCTTCATGGTGCTGAAGCACTACCTAAGTGAAAGGTGTTGGTGTAGAGAGGTCTCAGAGGAGAAGGCTACAGCTGACATCTGAGGCTCCTGCAAGAATTCAGCTGTATGTCTAGCAAGTGAACGTACCTAACAAGTGCCTTGGTTTGCTACATAGCTCCTGCTTTGCACATTGCAGTTCAGTTCTGCTTTGGTGAGGCTTAGGAGCAGTGGGTGCAGGCCCTCCTTAGGCATACACAGCATACAGGGCTGCGTAGGGCACCCGAACATTTAGGGCACCCTTGGGTCTTAGTGTCCACCCTTCCGCCTCTTCCTATCTCTGTTCTGACCTTTCTTTCAGGCTCCCACCACAGCTGGCTGCTGCAGCCTGATGAGTCTTCCTGTGGAGGGGATCTAGTACTTAAAAGTGAAAAAGACTTCCAGCCTGCCAGACCTATTAGCACGACACTGAAACTGTTAAAGAGCCATTCAAGTGGTAATGAAGCCATTTAATAGGTATTTGCCAACCCCCAGGTATATACTGTCAGTTTCTGAATTTACTGATAAAAGGAGTTGAGCATTACTGTAATATTTACTCAGAACATGTTAGTTTACAGGACCTTGGTTTAAAATTTGCTTTAAAATATTTCATTAGTGTGTTGCTGAAGATTATAAAATCACATCTCTAAAAAATCCTTGAATAGATTTTTAGATGCACAATCTGAATATTCATTTTTAACCTTAAATGCTTGGATCTTCAGACATATTTATTTAAATAAATCCTTCAAAAGACCATCCTTATCTAAAATACACATGTGAGGCCAGGCTGCCATCAGGCATAGGGGCACCAGTTTAATAATACTGCATAGGGCCCCATAAATCCTAAGGATGGCTCTGCCTGGGTGGGAGATGCCACCTCCTGCAAATCTTACCCCCGTTCTCCTACCATGTCACTCCTTCCTTCTTTGCCTACCCCAACTCCTCCCAGCCTAGGAACCACTCAGATTCTAGAACCATTTTGTTATCAGTTAACATCACCATAAAATGCCATATGATTCAGAGCAGACCTGTCACATAAATTGGGGGATCTTCTTGTAAAAAGAAGTCTAATATGCTGCTTAGTACATAGAGCCTTGAGTAAGAGGTATAGCATTTAATGCAAAGAACATGTGAAATAATCTAGTGTTCAGAATGCAATCTTGTTCAGGCTCCCCTGTTGAACAATACATGATATGGTACCCCAGGCTAAAAACACTTCTTTTTTTTTAAACCACAGTGCTGTGTGGTGGGTGTTTCATTTTATTGAAGCTTCTGCACTTTAAAAAAATATATATTTTTGCCATTTTTTTAAAATGTTTTCACTATCCCATTGAACACTGACATAGCAGACTGTCCTTTGGACCTGCACAGTAAAATTGAGAGAAGAAGAAAATATATCAAAGTCCAGGGTGGTAATAGTTTTCAATATTATGAAAAAGTGGGGAGACTTTTGAGTCCGCACAGTGCTGAGCTTCAAAAGAATAACAGCCAAGAGAGAGACTGATGTACCAAGGAGAAGAGGGACAATTCTGGACAAAGGGAGTCAGGCAAGGTTACCTGACCAGAATAAGACAAAGCCAAAGGATACCGAAAGAGAAAATAATAGGACTATCAAATATGGAGTTAAGAGGTCAATAATATACAAAGGTTCGAGGATAAACAGTCTCTAATAAGGTAGGTGGTGAGCTATAATGTTTAGTGTGGCACTGATTTAACATGATGGGAACATCACTCTTGGTATTATATGATATCTGATAGCAGTCTAAAGTGCGATCATCATTTGTGCTTCAACGTTCTCAGCCAAATAAGTGGTGAAAACATATGGAGAAATTTGATTGAATGTGATCTGTACCAAAATGTTATATATAATAGCAAAAATATAGAAGGAAGAATTTCTGGAAAAATGCACCACAAAGCCAACAATATACCTGAGATACACTGATGATATTTTCATTCTCTGGACAGAAGACCTAAACTAACTCATAAATTTCCACCACAACTTCAACAACCATCACCCTTTCATCAGATTCTCTCTAAAATACTCTCACACCAGAACTGATGTCCTGGACAACATGTTTATATTAAACTAGAAACCCTACAGGCAACTATATACAAGAAACCCACGGATTACCACGCTTACTTCCAGAGATCCAGCAACCAACCCAGAAACTTGTTATCTACAGCCAGGTACTGAGATACTACAGAATTTGCTCCAAAGAGAAAGTCCGGGACACACCTTAACACATTTAAAACTGCCTTCACTAAACAAAGACATTCCACCAGAGAAGTAGATCACTTCATGGAAGGACCACCCAAATACCCTGGGAGAGCCTGCAGAAAACCTGACTGTACACCCCTAGGTGTCACTTGCCACCCCACATTGGAACCCATATGGGATATCATCAAAAATTACAACCCATATTTGATGGGGGCCACATCCTGAAAGAAATATTTCCTGAATGCTCTCAGTGGCCTTCAAACACCCCCCAAAATTTATCACCTGTGGTTGAACAGTTTTCACAAAGTGATCACTCTATATCTGATTTTTCAGTACTCATGATCAAAGGAAACTTGCACACTGCCTTCAAAAGGGAAGCTTGGGAACTTTAAATTTAGGGTGGTGTTAGACACTAAAAACCACAGACTAACTAGGGAGACTGGATTCACATGGCTCATTACAACAATCTGTAACACACACCTTCCTGCTAACCCTTAATGGCCCACTTCAAATGCTTTTGTATAACAATGTAACCCTTATTGCCAACTTCATATCAAGTGACTTCTTAAAATGCTTATGCTTAACTGTCTGTCCCAACTTATATTTAGCTCAAACACTCTCATTCTTTCATTAGACTTGAAGAGGAGCTCTGTGTAGTTCAAAAAAGCTTGTACTTTCCACCAACAGAAGTCAGTGCAATAAAAGATACTACCTCACCTACTTTTGCTCTCTCAAAAAAATACTATTGTCAGTTCTGTAACTGAAATAATTGCTTCTCTTGTGTTTAATAAATTTTTAAACTGCTGGTTGGCTAATTTCCCTCAAAGACTGGATGAATTTTGGAAGCAGTAGCTGCGATGGAATTGGTACTGCTTTGTAATAATTTATGAATACTGTACATTGACCTATTTTACTGTATGTTGACCTGTTTATTGGGAAGTTTACTATATGAATGATTACTTTAATAGGGGGCTGAAAGGAAAAATAAGCAGGAAGAGAAAAGAATGATTCAGGATAAGCCACCCCTCAGTCAAAACTTGTCAGGGGCCTGCCACTTGAGGGAGAGCTCTCAGAGAGATCCAAAAGGGTACACAGATGCGGCTAGCCCTGTGACAATGGCTGTGAGCTCTGTTGTTCTTTCTTTGTAAGTATAAATATGAAGAGCTGCAGATTGCTTTTTTGGTATTTCTGAACACTGGAAACAGATGGACAAACAAAAAACAGAGGAGAGCGATTAATGACTACCAGCCAAAACAGGAAATAAACTCTCAAACATAATAGAAGGTGGCAATTATAGTGTAGACTAAAGGGGAAATGAAGATGTTAGATTGCTGCAAACTCCTCACACCATATTGCAAGATCTTGTATTAAAATCTAGCAGCAGCTGGGGTCTTGTCTTTAATAAAGCACAGAATTTCAGACTCTGAAGCATTCCAACAGTGACCAAAAGGTCTTGTTCGATTAGCAAAACAACTTCATACTATTATGTTGACTTGGACCACAGTTTTGGATCTCAGCAGTGTTAGCTTAGCATTCAATCCTCTGGAGGCAGGATAAGTTGAGTTCCATGCAGTATGCTGTGTGTGTGGTCTTCCAGAGGAAAACTTTCAAAAACCCAACAAAGGATGCCATTTAAAAATAAACATTTGCCAACAGATACTTCACAGTTTTCTTTTTTTAAGCATAATGAAAAACTTATTTCAGATAGTGCTGTGAGGCAAAGGTGACTAAAAGTAACTTTTCAACAGCAACCCACAGGTGCCATCCCCGCAGCTCCCATTGGCCGTAGTTGCCAGACAATGGGAGCTGCGGAGCTAGCGCTCGGGGCGTGGTGGGGGCAGCACAGAGAGCTGCCTGCCGCGCCTCTGCCTAGGAGCAGCTAGGGAAGGTCACCGCTTGCAGGGAGCCGCCCGGGGTGAGCACCCCCCGGATCTGGTACCCCGCACCTCAACCTGCTGCCCCGCACTCCCTCCTTGGCCCCAACCCACTGCCTTGAGCCCCCTCCCATACACAAACTCCCTCCCAGAGCCCCTGACCTGCACCCCACCCCTGCACCACCTTCTGCACCCAAAGTCCCTCCCTCTTAGTTAACTGGCATTTTTCACTTACCAGCATCCCCCATTTCCCCCAACATGCCTGATAAAACAGCTTTTACTCTATCTCCATTCTCACAGTTAGCACCCACCTCTGCAGTATCTGTGTACTTGCCAATAGACGAGAAAATCAAAATCACGATAGGCTGAGGATCTAATCGTCATAGATTTTAAGGAACTAAAAAGGCCAGAAAGAACTAATGTGACCATTTAATCTGACCTCCTGCATAACACACGCAATAGAACCTCAGCCAGTGATTCCTGCATCAATTCAATAACTCCTGATTGAGGTAGAGCATATTTTTTGGAAAGACATTAAGGTTTGGTTTAAATATTTTAAGTAACAAAGAGTCACTTTTCCTCTCTACTTTTCTTCTCTATTCCCGGGCAGTCAGAACTATTTTTTTTAAACTTTGTTCTTCTCTCCTCCTCTTTCCCTCATCACATTTTTCTTTGGAGTCCCTTTGAGGCAGAACGCCCTATACAGACATGCTAAGTATTATTAGTATTTATTATTGATGACTGGATTTTAAGGGATGAAGATATCTGTTTTATCATATGTTATTAAATGTAAGATATATCCACTAGGAGACTTTATAATGTGCTTTCTGTATGGTAGTTTCTTTATCAACAGCTCCTCAGGACTGACTTAGTTCACTCCCCTGCTGATAAAAGGTAAAACATTTCTCACATTATAATGATAAGCTGCACAAGAATATTAAAGAGAAAATATGGGTACACAAACAGAACACTTTGCCTGCCTTCAGAATACACTGCACTACATGATCTAGAAAAGAAAAGAAAACCAAAAAATCAGATGTTTTGGAAATATTCCCCTCCTCCCCCGCCAAAAAAACCCTACCATTTATATGAGAGAGAGCCTAAGAGGTTCTGAACAATCACAATTAAAATTTACACAAGTGACACTTGCCTGTCCAACACTTGTATAGATGCTGGAACTAGGGGTGCAGGGGATGATGCTGTACCTCCGGCTTGAAGTGGTTTCCATTATACACAGGGTTTACAGTTTGGTTCAATGGCCCCCACTCTACAAATTGTTCCAGCACCCTGAACACTTGAGCCCAGGAAAGAACAACCTCAATCCTCAAAAGTATACACTAAACACATCAGTCCTGCTAGTAAAGAGACCCACCAGATGTAAATGTGTTTTTTTTCTAGGCTGACTGCCTCAACAATGGGCTTGTGCTGGCAACACTCGGGCTTCACTTTCCCTTGAAGTCTCAGCTGTGTTTCTTGTAACTGTGTTGAAAGCCACTTTGTCCCATTTAAACTATCTGTTATTTATCACCAGTTGGGGACAGGACCCGTTAGAAGCAAACATACCCCATTTCTGATCATCCGAAAGACCCGCTAGCTTGATTTTTTAGGCATACCCAGGGTTTGCAGACAAATGGGGCTGTGTGCCCTCATCTCTTCAGAAAATCAGGCCATGAGTACTGAAGAATAGTCCCTGTAGATCTTTACTGGGCTATAAATGGATCATGCTTTATCTTCACTCCAGGAATTCTTTCAGCAGCGTGTGGCTATTTGTAGCCAAAAGTGATTATGGGTCAGGATGACTCCACTTAAAACATCACCCTGCATTTGAAAAGAATTAGTCTGTCTTTGGCTGGTAGTTTATGTAAGTTACAGACTTTCTTCCCTCGGAGTGGGCTTACTTATCTTTAAAAATGTTTCTATTTTTTATCTTGTCTCGGGACTTGCTTATGTATTTTTCTTGAATCCCTGCAGTAAATCTTATCAGATTATCTGAAATTCAGAGGCCTTTGGAAGCTCCCGGCTTTGCCTTCATGCAGTAGAGGAATAAGGGGATGAATCTGAATCATACCTAAATAACTGACAGTTCTAATCCTATAGAGATAACGAGGGTCCCCCAACAGAGCTACACAATTAATACAGGCTACAAAATATACCATTTTACTCACAGCAACAGAATACTTGGGTGCCTATTTGGATGCAGAATTACTGTAGCATGTTATGATTATTAGCAATTACCTTTGAAAAGTCATGGAAGACCGAAGAGATTCCAGAGGACTGGAAAAGGGCAAATATAGTACCAATCTATAAAAAGTGAAATAAAGACAACCTGGGGAACTACAGACCAGTGATCTTCACTTCACTTTACTTTAGTAAGGCTTTTGATACTGTCTCGCATGACCTTCTCGTAAACAAACTAAGGAAATACAACCTAGATGGAGCTACTATAAGGTGGGTGCATAACTGGTTAGGAAACCATTTCCAGAGAGGTTCACAGTCAAGCAGGAAGGGCATATCAAGCGGTGTTCCACAGAGATCAGTTCTGGGTCCAGTTCTGTTCAATATCTTCATTAATGATTTAGATAATGGCATAGAGAGTACATTTATAAAGTTTGTGGATGATACCAAGATGGGGAGGGTTGCAAGTGCTTTGGAGGATAGGATTAAAATTCAAAATGATCTGGACAAACTGGATAAATAGTCTGAAGTAAATAGGATGAAATTCAATAAGGACAAACACAAAGTACTCCATTTAGGTAGGAACAATCAGTTGCACGCATACAAAATGGGAATTGATGGCCTAGGAAGGAGTACTTCACAAAGGAATTTGGGGGATATAGAATCATAGAATATCAGGGTTGGAAGGGACATCAGGAGGTCATCTAGTCCAACCCCCTGCTCAAAGCAGGACCAATCCCCAACTAAATCATCCAGAAAAAAATTCCCCTCTTTTCTTTTTGTCCCAGATCCCTGAATGGCCCCCTCAAGGATTGAGCTCACAACCCTGCATTTAGAAGGCCAATGCTCAAACCACTGAGCTATCCCTCCCCCTTACAAATTCTGGCTTAGGAAGCGAATGCCTTATCCATTAGGCCACTGAAGTGCCATATTTCAGGTTTCAGAGTAACAGCCGTGTTAGTCTGTATTCGCAAAAAGAAAAGGAGTACTTGTGGTACCTTAGAGACTAACCAATTTATTTGAGCATGAGCTTTCGTGAGCTACAGCTCACTTCATCGGATGCATACCGTGGAAACTGCAGCGCGCAGTTTCCACGGTATGCATCCGATGAAGTGAGCTGTAGCTCACGAAAGCTCATGCTCAAATAAATTGGTTAGTCTCTAAGGTGCCACAAGTACTCCTTTTCTTTTTGAAGTGCCATAGTGGATCATAATGTCATAGTGGATCACAAGCTAAATCTTAGTCAAGAGTGTAACACTGTTGCAAAAAAAGCAAATATCATTCTGGGATGTATTAGCAGGAGCATTGTAAGCAAGACACAAGAAGTAATTCTTCCACTGTACTCCATTCTGATTAGGTCTCAACTGGACTATTGTGTCCAGGTCTGGGCGCCACATTTCAGGAAGGATTTTGACAAATTGGAGAAAGTCCAGAGAAGAGCAAGAATAATTGTTAAAGGACTAGAAAACATGACCTCTGAGGGAAGACTGAAAAAAATAGTTTTATTTAGTCTGGAGTTGAGAGGACTGAGAGGGGACATGTGATGTGATGTGATATGATTGAATCATATATCATTAATATTGCCATTGTTAGACAATTGCAACAAATCTTGTACAAAGTGTATCATGTAAGGTATCACTGGAAAAGTTATGATTAGCCAAGTATGATTATCCTGTTTATATGCATGTATCATCACTATATCTGAAGTTATGAATAGTGACTATATAGCTCTATATTCAAATGTGTTACATCCAGCCTAGCTAGCACATCGCAAATGGACCATTTAAGTTGATGGCCCATTAAAGAATACTTAACTTTCTGAATGGGCCATAGAAGAAGACTATTTCCACCTGGTGAGCCTTCCCAACAGGATGCCTTTGCCAGAATATGGGTCATGGCTGCTCCTGTGAGTCACCAAAGCATGCAAGGACATGTGACTTGCTCATGTGACCCTGGACTCCATCTTGTACTTGTAATTTTCCACAAACTAAGACTGAGAGCATTCCTTCCACATGGGAGAAGATATACAAGACCCTGGAAGTATCTCCATTTTGCCTTTTTCCTGCTCTGACTTTGGACTATAGACTTACACTAAAAAGGGTAAATTGACTATGGACTGAGGACCTGCCAATCTTTTGGAAGTTACCAGAGGCTTTACAATCCAGCAGTCTGCAACATCACTGCTGCAAGCCTGATCCAAGAATGTTGCAATGATTGTATATATGTGATTTCTTTGACCATTTTAACTCTCCTTATACTTTTCTCTTATAAATAAACCTTTAGATATTCGATACAAAAGGATTGGCAACAGCATGATTATTGGGTAAGATCTGAGTTATATATTGACCTGGATATGTAGCTGATCACCATCATCATTAAGTCTAGTGTCTTGGTGGTGAAATAAGTGCCGGAATGCCTAAGGAGACTGCATTTCTGACTCTTGTTAACCAGTGTGGTTAGGCAGAAGTTTATTTTTGTTAGTGGCTTGGTGTACATATATAATGGTAGAATAACTACCAGTGTGGGGGTGAGTCTGCCCTATTTCTCTGCAGTTTGTCCTGAATCTGGCATCCTCAGCCGTTACCCACTGAGGCACGGTGACGGGACATAACAGTTTTCAAGAACATAAAAGGTTGTTACAAGGAGGAGGGAGAAAAATTGCTCTCCCTAGCTTTTGAGGATAGAACAAAAAGCAATGGGTTTAAATTGCAGCAAAGTTGGACATTAGAAAAAACTTCCTAACTGTCAGGGTAGTTAAGATGCAGAATAAATTGCCTATGGAGATGGTGGAATCTCTATCATTGGAGATTTTTAAGAGCAGGTTAGATAGGATGGTCTAGATAATGCTTAGTCCTGCCATGAGCGCAGGGGACTGGACTAGATCACCTCTTGAGGTCCCTTTCAGTCCTGTGATTCTGTGATGCAAAGGTAGTATGGAAAGTCTGGATACTATGACAGAATAAAGGGGAATTTATTATGAAATTAAACAGTGGTATAAGATAATAGAAGAGAAAATGGTAACTTAAGCTAACCTGTAGTGTGCAAAGGAGGATAATGTATTGTTCCACAAGTAGAAATGACTTTGGCAAAGAAACACTGGGATGAGATGCAGCTCTGGAGAAGGGAAGAAGTGATGTGCTAATGTAGGTATAGCTAGCTCTAGATGTACATGAACACTGAAGCCCTTCAACTGGGGGAGGACACGTAAATTAGTTTACAGAGTAGCAGCCGTGTTAGTCAGTATCCACAAAAAGAAAAGGAGGACTTGTGGCATCTTAGAGACTAATACATTTATTTGAGCATAAGCTTTCATGAGCTGAGCTGTAGCTCACGAACGCTTATGCTCAAATAAATTTGTTAGTCTCTAAGGTGCCACAAGTCCTCCTTTTCTTTTTTTAAATTAGTTTAGTTATTCATTGGCCTTTAATCTGTTTCTGGCAGACTGGCAGCAGGGTGTTATCAGTGAGTTGTTAGCTATGCTAATATTCTTAAGGAATTGCATCTGTTTTTCCTGGAGGAAGATATTGGGAGAGAACAGGGTGGGTCTGTTATTGGCATTAATTAAGAAGTGTGAAATGTCATTTACAGCTCTGCATTATCTTCCAGATCACTCAGTAGGCAGCTAGGAAACTCAGAGGCAGAAACTTAGTGACAATTTGGGCTGATATTTTTTTTCTGAGTAATTTGTTTTCTTTAATTGAAAAGGTTTTATCCATTTTAATTTTAAAAGATACAAATTAGTCTTTTGTGAAAAGGTTCAATTACCTAAAGGATAACACAATAAGGCTGTGATCTCAAGTGACCCCTCATGTGATATGAAAAAAGGCATGGGAAAGAGAAGAAAACATTTTCATTTGTTATCAATGAGTATGTATTTTTGTTGTTTTTTTTTGTTACTGTCAAGGTTCCTTCCCCACTTTGAACTCTAGGGTACAAATGTGGGGACCTGCATGAAAACCTCCTAAGCTTACTTTTACCAGCTTAGGTTAAAACTGCCCCAAGGTACAAACTATTTTACCCTTTGCCCTTGGTTTTCCACTGCCACCACCAAACGTTTCTCTGGGTTCCTGAGAAAGCATTGTTTGGAAACGTCTTTCCCCCCAAAAATCCTCCCAACCCTTGCACCCTACTTCTTGGGGAAGGTTTGGTAAAAATCCTCACCAATTTGCATAGGTGACCACAGACCCAAACCCTTGGATCTTAGAACAATGAAAAAAGCATTCAGTTCTTGAAAAGAAACATTTTAATAGAAGAAACAGTAAAAAAAAAAAAAGGATCACCTCTGTAAAATCAGAATGATAAATACCTTACAGGGTAATCAGATTCAAAACATAGAGAATCCCTCTAGGCAAAACCTTAGGTTACAAAAAGACACACAGACAGGAATATTCATTCTATTCAGCACAACTTATTTTCTAAGCCATTTAAAGAAATCATAATCTAATGCATATCTAGCTAGATTACTTACTAAATTCTAAGACTCCATTCCTGTTCTGTCCCCAGCAAAAGCCTCACCCAGATAGACACAGACCCTTTGATGTTCTCCCTCTTCCCAGCTTTTGAAAGTATCTTGTCTCCTCATTGGTCATTTTGGTCAGGTGCCAGTGAGGTTATCCTAGCTTCTTAACCCTTTACAGGTGAAAGGGTTTTTCCTCTGGCCAGGAGGGATTTAAAGGTGGTTAGCCTTCCCTTTATATTTATGACAGTTACACTAATAAAATAATACCAAGAGGATCTTATAAGAGGGATAAGACAAAATGTCACATTTATTGTAAATACAACAGTTAGCATATGCTTTTCAGTCCCACAACATACATACACACACGCGCGCGCGCGTCCTGCAGATGGTCTTTATAGTTACCAGTCTGTTGTAGCTCAAATCAATCTAATGGCCAGTTAGATTGAGCATGAGTGAGGAGCAGGGCTCTGGTCGCAACCCGATGCTCCGAGGCTTTGCAGGACTGAATCCAGAGTTCCATGGCAAAACACCCCATCTTTATAGTTGTAAATTCCCATTTGAGTCCATGCATTTTGCAATGTCATCCTGTAATCATTAGTCCTTCAGTGGTGTTAATCTTGGGGTTTTCTGCTGTTATCATTTATTTGTTGTCTCACCTTCAGGGTGCCTGCCTCACCTCTGAGGTGTTCAGTGCTGCTAACATGTTTAACATGGATACAATGGATATTTTCTGATTGTCTCCTGCTGTTTCCAAGTCTCTCACTTTTTCTTGACCATCTGGACATTTGTGATGGCTTTTACACCTTATCTTTTCCTGATGCATGCATTCCTCATTCACACAAACAGTCTCTCACAGAAACCTTCAAAGGTATACAGAATACATTGTAAATTAAGCCTTGCTAAATCTTATAACTAAAATAATTCACATTGGGGCTTCAGGCCCTCAGCATTTCTCTAATCTATTTATCAGAGACACAATACAAAATCCTGTCTTTTTATAACTGGACCTAATTGTAATGCATGTGGGAAACAGGATCCCAGTCTCAGACAGTCATTCCTTTCTGTTATTCAAAAAGGGTGGCTGGCAGAATGAAATCAAGGTTTACATCAATTCTTATAGTACAATTATAAAATTTAGCCCTACATTTTTATTTGTTAAAATGAGCCTCAGAAATATTTTATGTCATACTGAAGATATTTAATCGTATTTACTATTAGCAGTCAAAAATAATGGGCCTGACTTTCAGAGGAGTTTTGCACCTGCAGCTTCCAGTGTCCTCTGCGGGAGTTGTGGCTGGGTCCATATTTCTGAAACTGAAGCTCAATTCATTTAACCCTCTTGCAATGTCTGTAATGCTAACAATGTCATATCCTCCGAGGAGTACTGATGATACCTGAGTTTGTTTATTGAGATGTCCATTTGAGCTCATTCTGGCATCCCTTATGGCTGATCCTTTCAGCTGACTTTTGCACTGTTGTTGATCTGTTGTGATGAGAAGCACCAAAAAATAAAACGTGTAACAGTTCATGCAGTGTCCATCACTTTCATTAATTTCCTAATCCTCCTCTTCCTATCTTGTCTTCCTTCCTTGTTGTTGTTCAGTAGTTTCACCAGTGCCAACCCTATGGTACTTAAACTTTACGTCAAATTTTCAAGAAGTTAGGCACCTAAATAAATGGCCTGAATTTCAAAAGTGCTAAACACCTTCAGCTCTCATTGCCATCTGCATATTGTTGACATTTTAGTCCTTGCTGTATCAGCCCCCCCCTCTTTCCGCCCACCACCAGTGGTTTCACATAGATGTTGAACACAATTGGAGAGAGGATGGATTCCTGTGGGACTACATAACCAAGGACTCTGGAGACAGAGGAGTACCCATCATGACGCTGTCAGTGTGGTCTGAGAGAGATGATTGAAGCAATGTCAACACTGCTCCCCTACCCTCCACCCCATTTCAGAGGAAAAACAGCAGCCACCCTGGCAATTGTATCAGAGAGTTCCAGCCACATGAACAAGGTTCTTTGTGAGGGATCATCCATCAGTTCCTCCACCATTATATTCTTATATTGAACTCATGCTCAGTAATGAACCCTTGAATGGCTTTGCATAGACAGGTTTCAGAGTAGCAGCCATGTTAGTCTGTATTTGCAAAAAGAAAAGGAGTACTTGTGGCACCTTAGAGACTAACAAATTTATTTGAGCATAAGCTTTCGTGAGCTACAGCTCACTTCATCGGATGCATAGACATTGAACCAAACTCTGTGAATAAATAATTCAATACTATTCTACTACCACTATGTCTGTTGCATGCCCTGGTCTAAAGCATGGCTGAGATGGGTTCTAGGATACTGCCTGTATCTAGATGAAGTAGGAAATAATCTTTGGGGAACTTCTCAGTTAACTTTCTCAGGACTGGAAGTTCACATAATGGGCAGTAGTGGAAGAGGTAGGTAGCAGTAAGCTATGGTTTAAGTAGTGGCTAGGCTATGGCATGTTTTAAAGTGGAATGCAGCTTCCTCAGAAAAGATGCTGAGCATCTCGGTTTGTATGGGTCCCAATGCTTATCACTCTCTTTCACTAGGGAATGGATCAGCAATGCAGGTGGCAACTCATATCTTCTCTAAGGCTTACTGTTTTGTAAAAATGTCAGGAAAAGTGCTGTGTTTCGGGTCTGTGTCCTGTGAATGATTCCCAGGGTATTGAAAAGCCACCTGATATGCTAGGTCACTTGCTTTGGACACCATGATGTTGATATTTACCAGCTTAACTGGATTGCTGAGCTTGGATGAGATTGGGTCGGAGTGTCCACACTCATTCCTTTTGAGTAGGTTCTAGTAGAATGGTACTGAATTATTTATTCACAGTGTTTGGTTCTGTCTTAGAATCATAGAACTGGAAGGGACCTCGAGGTCATCTAGTCCAGTCCCCTGCACTCATGGCAGGACTAAGTATTATCTAGATCATCCTGACAGGTTTTTTTCTAACCTGCTCTTAAAAATCTCTAATGATGCTGTCAGGGTTCCCTCCCCACTCTGAACTCTGGTGTACAGATGTGGGGACCCGCATGAAAGACCCCCTAAGCTTATTTCTACCAGCTTAGGTTAAAACTTTTGCAAGGCAAAAATCCTTTCCTTGTCCTTGGACAGCATTGCTGCCACCACCAAGTGATTTAGACCAAAATTCAGGAAAAGGGCCACTTGGAGTCCCCATTTCTCCAAAATATTCCCCAAGTCCCTTCATCCCCTTTCCTGGGGTGGCTTGAGAATAATGTGAGTACCGACCAGACCCTTTGTCTCTAGGACACTGAAAATCAAACAGATTCTTAAAGGAAGAACTTTATTTAAAGAAAAAGTAAAAGAATCACACCTTCAAAATCATGATGGAAGGTAAGTTATTTCAGCAGTTATTTCATATGTGCCCAACTCTGGGCCATTAATATTTGAGTGTGCCTTTACCAGTGTGTGCCTTTACCTTCCCAACCCCAAGTCTGACATGACCCCAACCATCTGACAGCCACGACCCACAGCCCTATGACCATGAACAGCACAGTGCTCTGCCTTCAACAGAAGAGGGCTAGCAAGAGCTGCCCTGTATCTACTTGTGGCAATATGCCTCACTGTAATATCCAGAATACAAAGCCCTCTGAAAAGGCTGCTCCTATGACAGGGACAAGCAAGCAAAAAAAGCAAAAGCACCGAGGCTGTAGCTGCGTTCCCATCCCACTCCTCTTGTGAACACGTTGATATCGCACTGTCATGCCAACTGTTTTCTTTGACCGTAGACACCAGGCTGTTCTATAAACACTACATTCTTCAACCCTGTACCTGAGGGTGTGAGACTAATTTCACTGTGTACAACCGTTCTCCCTGCTCATGAACGGAATCAGTAGCAATCAGTCTGCCCTGGGAGCCCTGATGTTCAGCTCACTTGGGTGCTAGCTTTAGTTCCCAGCTCCACCGCCTGGTTTTCATTCTTGCACCACTTCCTCTTGCTGAACCCACAGCCCCCTCTCATTTTCACCCTTGTTAGCAGCATTCATTAATTCATGATGCATGTGTTCCCAGGCTGGGTACTCCATACAACATGAAAAGGGGATACCCTGTTAATCTTTATAGGTACAGATGTATTGTAATGTGTCATGAGTCTGATGAAGACACCTACATCTCATTTTGAGAAGACCAGATGATCTTTCTATAACCATTCTGGCAGGTTTAAGTGTACTGTTATACCAGTAGTGTATCCTTGTATAAGGATTCACTACGGAGATGTTAAGTCTGGTTCTCAAGGAGGCAATATTAGACAGAATGAGCTTTCCACCATCATGTGCATGATTTTGTAATAATTAGGCCCACAAATTTACTTTTCACAGTTGAGCTCACAGTCAGGGTAAGTGAAAGTTGATAAGATGTCACATAATAACCAATGTTGATGGGAAATGGTACAAAAGAGAGAGAGAGAGAGACTGATTTAGTTCAAACAAAAAGCTCTATTGATACAATTCAAGGACTGTATTAAGATTATGACTGGTAAACTAGCATAGTGTGAGACTGAAAATCCATAAACCAAAATTGAATAGCTGGAAATTAGTCCTAATTGGTGGACAAAATAATGAAGGGATGGGCTATTCTAACCTGCACTCCCTTATAGTTTTTTTTGGGAGGGGTCCTTAAGAAAGAGACTTTGGGGACAAAAATTGACTACTGGAGGAGCTTCAGCATCATGGTTACCATCTACCCTATCTCCTGAGACCCACTGGACTTTTGTCATTTTGATCCTGAGAGGTGCCCTGACCAGACCAGGCCAGAAAGAGGGAACCATATGACATGGCCACCTTTACCAGCTTTGGTTGAATACCAAGATATAAGACTGTGTTCTTCCCACTTGCATCTTCTTTCCCTTCCCTACCTTATTTCTACTCTTTGCTATCTTTTTTTCCCTTCTGTCTAATAAGAGTCTGGCTTGGATGGCCAAGACTGAATATATTGCAACACTGCTCTAAGCTTGTGATCAGAGAGGCAACTTAAAAGCAATGACCTAAACTGTCCAATGATGGTATGAGGTTGCCAGGTCTCAGAGTGGCTGATAAGACCAAGTGCTGTGCCCTGTTTTGTGTTTTTTCCAGCACTCAGACTGCAAGTGAGAGTCCACAACAGAGACAGAAGCTCAATTTTCTATCTTTGCTGTTTTTTCCCCTCTTCAGTTGTGTTTACATGTCTTGTTTTGTCCTAGGGGGAAACGGGATTGGAGTTTAATAACAGCAGCAGCAATACCAGTCCATCTCAACTAACTTCTTTTCTTTTCCTCCAAATGACAGTGACCGCCTTTAAGACCATTTCTTCCTTTCTAAAAACTCTCACAGGTAACAGGAAAGGGAACCAGGGATGCTGTTAAAATGAAAGGGTTAATCTAATACTTTGCATTTCAAATGCTTTAGCTGTTTTTCCTTCTTTTTTATATCTTTAATAATGGGTTAAAAGGACTTTCAATGGTGTGTATGACATAGTAATCAGGCTTAGGTCTCTGGGTATGTCTACACTACACTACAAACCTAATTTGGTCTATATTAGGTCGACTTAAAACCACCACAGCAGTTACTGCAGTGGTGCATGTCTACACTACACTCTTTGGGTCAGTGATGTGTATCATCATCAGGAGTTCTTCCACTGACCTCAGAGGGGCAGTGTGGGGAATTGAGAGCCTGGTCTCTCAGCTCTGCCGGCAGTTCCCTGCTGAGAATCTGGCTGCATCACAGGCTCCAGGGCTCCCCCTGTGGCTTCTCGCCTCCCTGTTCCCCAGGGCTTTTGATCTACTTTTTGGGGCCGAAGGTGAACTTGATGGCTCCACTCTCAATCAGTAAAAACAGGGGTGACTGGCTGGCACGTGGGAGCAATGGTATGATTGGAAAATCTGGCCACAACAGTGATAAACCGCAGCTGATGATCTCTCTCTCTCTCTCAAACATCATGTTCATGAAATACATGTGCATCCTACTTCTGTAGGGAATATTACAGAATCACAGAATCACAGAATATCAGGATTGGAAGGGACCTCAGGAGGTCATCTAGTCCAACCCCCTGCTCAAAGCAGGATCAATCCACAATTTTTTTGCCCCAGATCCCTAAATGGCCCCCTCAAGGATTGGACTGACAACCCTGGGTGTAGCAGGCCAATGCTCAGTATAACCACTGAGTTATCCCTCCCCCATTAGCCAGCATTCACATCTATGAGAGCAAGAACAAGCATACCAACAGCAGTGAGATCTGTTCATCCTTCAACCACCTTCTCCACCTAGCATGGATGGGAAGTGGGCTGCCTCATGGAATCCCTGCATGCTATTAAATTGTCTCTTTCTCTGCATGTATAAAGTTATATATTGGGGAGCCTTCCTCACCATGGCATTAAGAAAGTCATCTAACTAGTGAGAGACAGCTGACTTGTCTGCTTCCAGTGATGTCTCCAATGATCCTCTAGGAGGACTCAGTAGCTGGTATGCTCAAGGCAGTGATGACCTTACTGCAACCGATAGGATGTGACTCCTGTGTGTGTGACCTTCTTCAGCTCGGCTCATCACACAATGGAGTAAGCATTTACTGGGATGAAATGTTCCTCACTGAAGGCAAGAATGGGGCTCCTTGGTTTATAGATGCTGTTTGGAGGACATTGGTGCCTTTCTGCCTATGCACAAAGATTAAAATTTACCCTCATCTAGAAATGACAGACCCAATTCTCTCTCCCATCCTTGCCTTTGTGAATCTCCTGACTCTTCCTGCCCTGACTTAGCTGTAAAGCCACTTGATCAGCTGTTTTTATTATTATTTTATTTTATTTATTTGCATTGTGGGAGCCCAGTATGGACCAGAGCCCTATTGTGCATGGAATTGTACAAACACATCATAAAAAGATGGTCCCTGCCACAAAAAGCTTATAATTTCTGTATACGGCAAGCAACAAGGCAAGAAAATTATCTTTGCTGTGGCATGTTGAAAGAATACAAGTGGAACAAGATGGGATTTGTCAAGGCCAGAGAAGAGGATGTTGCAATATTTGAGATGTGAGATAATGAGAGCCTGGACAATTTTTAACTGTGTGGATGGAGAGGAAAGCCTGAATCTTAGAGATGTTGTGCAGGAAGAACTTGCAAGATTTAGATATAGTGAGGGTGTGATGATCTAAAGCAGTTGTTCCCAAACTTGTTCCGCCGCTTGTTCGGCAAAAGCCCCTAGCGGGTCGGGCTGGTTTGTTTACCTGCCCCGTCCGCAGGTTCGGCCGATCGCAGCTCCCAGTGGCCCGTGGTTCGCTGCTCCAGGCCATCGGGAGCTGCTGGAAGTGGTGGCCAGTACATCCCTTGGCCCGCGCTGCTTCCAGCAGCTCCCATTGTCCTGGAGCAGCAAACCGCGGCCACTGGGAACCGTGATCGGCCGAAGCTGTGGTAGGTAAACAAATCGGCCCAGCCTGCCAGGGGCTTTCTCTGCACAAGCGGCGGAACAAGTTTAGGAACCACTGATCTGAAGAGAAGGCTGAAGTGAAGACAATGCCCAGATTATTGGCCTGAATGAAAGGGAAGATGGCGGTGTTGACCATGGTTACTGAGAAGGGGTGAATTGTGGAAGGTCTTAGCTGAAAAGATTAAGAGCTGTGTTTTAGAGCTGTTTGTTCCCACTCTCTCTCTGGGTATCAGAAGCACTTCTGCTTTTCTGTTCATCCTCCCATTTTCTCTGCAGCACTTGTACTCGTGGGGGTGAGTGGGGCTTTTGATCAATTTGGGGAGGTGTTGCTTCATCTGTGTTGTGCTGTGCAACTAATGAGTGGCTGGTGCCTGTGTAGATTACGCTGCACCAAATTTCTTAGGAATGCCACTTACACAATTAAGTTAAGAGCCTCTGGCTGACCATGTGGAGGCCCAGGAGCAATTTTGAAAACCCTGATTAACTGCCAGCCCCTTACCCCTATAGTAGACTTGTCCTCAGTGAGTGCTCAGGCCTCAGAGTACTCCAGAGAATTTCAGCACAACTGAAAAGCTTCAGTGAAAATCCCTTTGGTACCCAAAGCTGTGCCCAGGCTCATTGGGAATGCAGAGCAGATCGCTGGTACTCCTGCAAGCTTCTGAAAACACTGGTAGCAGTATAGACACAGCCATTCGGAAAGAGAGGTATAGGCTGCATTTGTCCCCAGCGCCCCCCACCCCCGCCACCCTTTCATTCTCAGACCCTGCCAGAGCAGACATGTGTCTGACCAAGTGAAGAAAACAGGGAGTTGCAAGTGCTGGTGCGGAGCTGGGCTTCTGCAATCTTCCTGCATGCTGCGCTCATATCCCCATGAGATCAGCAGCAGCAGAAGGGGTGAGAGGCTCAGATTCCAAGCTAAGCGAACCTAACATTTCCATTAATACGACAAACTTAAATAATTACAGAGAAGCTCAATTAACATATTATAGCTAATAAAAAAGAATCTGTTACAACAGAAAAATGACCCTGAACTTGTTTTGGCACTTTTTTCACCACTTAACCTATACCATCAAAATGTAATGGTATTAAAATCCTGCATTTACGAGCAAAATTGCACAGTTTCTTACTGGCCCTGACACTTAAAAGCCATATTGCTGCAAAGATGTGATTTCTAGAATTTCTCACTGTTGATATCACCAGTTCAGCTCCATCACTGGAAGCATTAGTGTACACAGGACTCAAAGCATTCACTGGTGTTGGAAGCTCTGTGTTGGCTGTACCCTGTTCACAACAAGGTCTGCTTAAAATTCCAGCAGCCTCGGGGGCTATGCCTATGCTAATGTTTCCACCTCTCTACCATTTGGTTACTCGACCACTGGTGGCAAGAGTGGGGAATTTTTTTTAGCAAATTGTATCCTCAAGGTCAAAGAATGCCAAGTACCATTTATATAGTGACTATAGGCCTGTTTCAATTCTACATTTCATAAAATAGGGGGTATTCATCTCTAAACGTATCCAGGTCACTTATATTAGTGTTCCTGGGAATTATTGACATATATCCGAGGAAGAATATCCCTTACAATTTTCAAAGATATAAAGGGCAGGTAGGGGCCCTGCTCTCACTGAAAGTCAAATGCATAACACCCATTGGTCTCTTTGAAAATCTCCCAAAATGTCTTTAACAAATAATACAGCTCCACTTGTGATAGTTACTCCTCCTTTCCTGTAAGTAGAATATTTGTTGTTGATTTAATATTTGGAATTCTCCTCATATTTCTATGCGAGTAACTACAAATGCCCTTGTAAATGTTAATATAGGACAGAATATACGATCATCAAACTAAATATTTTCAACTCTACAGATGACACACAAAAGTAAATGTACAATATCAAGACTTAGATCTTCTCCCCATTGAAATCATACAAATTTGCTATTGACTTCAGTGGAGTTGGTGGTCCCAGTGGATTCAGTATGTGAAGATATGAGATGTCATGAATTTGTATTTCAAAATAGACTTTGTTCTCCTGAAATGGCAACCAGATCATAGAATCATAGAATATCAGGGTTGGAAGGGACCTCAGGAGGTCATCTAGTCCAACCTCCTGCTCAAAGCAGGACCAATCCCCAATTAAATCATCCCAGCCAGGGCTTTGTCAAGCCTGATCTTAAAAACTTCTAAGGAAGGAGATTCCACCACCTCCCTAGGTAACGCATTCCAGTGTTTCACCACCCTCCTAGTGAAAAAGTTTTTCCTAATATCCAAGCTAAACCTCCCCCACTGCAACTTGAGACCATTACTCCTTCTCCTGTCCTCTTCTACCACTGAGAATAGTCTAGAACCATCCTCTCTGGAACCACCTCTCAGGTAGTTGAAAGCAGCTATCAAATCCCCCCTCATTCTTCTCTTCCGCAGACTAAACAATCCCAGTTCCCTCAGCCTCTCCTCATAAGTCATGTGTTCCAGACCCCTAATAATTTTTGTTGCCCTTTGCTGGACTCTCTCCAATTTATCCACATCCTTCTTGTAATGTGGGGCCCAAAACTGGACACCGTACTCCAGATGAGGCCTCACCAATGTCGAATAGAGGGGAACGATCACGTCCCTCGATCTGCTCGCTATGCCCCTACTTATACATCCCAAAATGCCATTGGCCTTCTTGGCAACAAGGGCACACTGCTGACTCATATCCAGCTTCTCGTCCACTGTCACCCCTAGGTCCTTTTCCGCAGAACTGCTGCCTAGCCATTCGGTCCCTAGTCTGTAGCTGTGCATTGGGTTCTTCCGTCCTAAGTGCAGGACCCTGCACTTATCCTTATTGAACCTCATCAGATTTCTTTTGGCCCAATCCTCCAATTTGTCTAGGTCCCTCTGTATCCTATCCCTCCCCTCCAGCGTATCTACCACTCCTCCTAGTTTACTATCATCCGCAAATTTGCTGAGAGTGCAATCCACACCACCCTCCAGATCATTTATGAAGATATTAAACAAAACCGGCCCCAGGACCGACCCCTGGGGCTCTCCACTTGACACCGGCTGCCAACTAGACATGGAGCCATTGATCACTACCCGTTGAGCCTGACAATCTAGCCAACTTTCTACCCACCTTGTAGTGCATTCATCCAGCCCGTACTTCTTTAACTTGCTGACAAGAATACTGTGGGAGACCGTGTCGAAAGCTTTGCTAAAGTCAAGAAACAATACATCCAGTGCTTTCCCTTCATCCACAGAACCAGTAATCTCATCATAGAAGGCGATTAGATTAGTCAGGCATGACCTTCCCTTGGTGAATCCATGCTGGCTGTTCCTGATCACTTTCCTCTCATGTATGTGCTTCAGGTTTGATTCTTTGAGGACCTGCTCCATGATTTTTCCAGGGACTGAGGTGAGGCTGACTGGCCTGTAGTTCCCAGGATCCTCCTTCTTCCCTTTTTTAAAGATTGGCACTACATTAGCCTTTTTCCAGTCATCTGGGACTTCCCCCGTTCACCACTAGTTTTCAAAGATTATGGTCAATGGCTCTGCAATCACAGCCGCCAATTCCTTTAGAACTCTCGGATGCAACTCGTCCGGCCCCATGGACTTCTGCACGTCCAGCTTTTCTAAATAGTCCCTAACCACCTTTTTCTCCACAGAGGGCTGGCCATCTACTCCCCATGTTGTGATGCCCAGCGCAGCAGTCTGGGAGCTGACCTTGTTAGTGAAGACAGAGGCCAAAAAAGCATTGAGTACATTAGCTTTTTCCACATCCTCTGTCACTAGGTTGCCTCCCTCATTCAGTAAGGGGCCCACACTTTCCTTGGCTTTCTTCTTGTTACCAACATACCTGAAGAAACCCTTCTTGTTACTCTTGACATCTCTTGCTAGCTGCAGCTCCAGGTGTGATTTGGCCCTCCTGATTTCATTCCTACATGCCTGAGAAATATTTTTATCCTCTTCCCTGACCATATGTCCAACCTTCCACTTCTTGTAAGCTTCTTTTTTATGTTTAAGATCCGCTAGGATTTCACCGTTAAGCCAAGCTGGTCGCCTGCCATATTTACTATTCTTTCGACTCATCGGGATGGTTTGTCCCTGTAACCTCAACAGGGATTCCTTGAAATACAGCCAGCTCTCCTGGACTCCTTTCCCCTTCATGTTAGTCCCCCAGGGGATCCTACCTATCCATTCCCTGAGGGAGTCGAAGTCTGCTTTCCTGAAGTCCAGGGTCCGTATCCTGCTGCTTACCTTTCTTCCCTGTGTGAGGACCCTGAACTCAACCAACTCATGGTCACTGCCTCCCACCCATCCACTTTTGCTGCCCCCACTAATTCTTCCCAGTTTGTGAGTAGCAGGTCAAGAAAAGCTCCCCCCCAGTTGCACCAGGAAATTGTCCCCTACGCTTTCCAAAAACTTCCTGGATTGTCTATGCACCGCTGTATTGCTCTCTCAGCAGATATCAGGAAAATTAAAGTCACCCATGAGAACCAGGGCGTGCGATCTAGTAGCTTCTGCGAGTTGCCGGAAGAAAGCCTCATCCACCTCATCCCCCTGGTCCGGTGGTCTATAGCAGACTCCCACCACTGCATCACTCTTGTTGCTCACACTTCTAAACTTAATCCAGAGACACTCAGGTTTTTCTGCAGTTTCGTACCGGAGCTCTGAGCAGTCATACTGCTCCCTTAGATACAGTGCTACTCCCCCACCTTTTCTGCCCTGCCTGTCCTTCCTGAACAGTTTATAACCATCCATGACAGTACTCCAGTCATGTGAGTTATCCCACCAAGTCTCTGTTATTCCAGTCATGTCATAATTCCTTGACATCACCAGGACCTCCAGTTCTCCCTGCTTGTTTCCAAGGCTTTGTGCATTCGTATATAAGCACTTGAGATAACCTGCTGATCGCCCCTCATTCTCAGTATGAGGCAGGAGCCCTCCCCTCACAGACGTTCCTGCCTGCGCTTCCTCCCGGTATCCTGCTTTCCCACTTACCTCAGGGCTTTGGTCTCCTTCCCCTGGTAAACCTAGTTTAAAGCCCTCCTCACTAGGTTAGCCAGCCTGCTCGCAAAGATGCTCTTCCCTCTCTTCGTAAGATGGAGCCCGTCTCTGCCCAGCACTCCTCCTTCATGGAACACCATCCCATGGTCAAAGAATCCAAAGCCTTCTCTCCGACACCACCTGCGTAGCCATTCGTTGACTTCCACGATTCGACAGTCCCTACCCAGGCCTTTTCCTTCCACGGGGAGGATGGACGAGAACACCCTTTGCGCCTCAAACTCTTTTATCCTTCTTCCCAGAGCCACGTAGTCCGCAGTGATCTGCTCAAGGTCATTCTTGGCAGTATCATTGGTGCCCACGTGGAGAAGCAGGAAGGGGTAGCGATCCGAGGGCTTGATGATTCTTGGCAGTCTCTCCGTCACATCGTGAATCTTAGCCCCTGGCAAGCAGCAGACTTCTCGGTTTTCCCGGTCAGGGCGGCAGATAGATGACTCAGTCCCCCGGAGGAGAGAGTCCCCGACCACCACCACCCGCCTCCTTCTCTTGGGTGCAGTGGTCGTGGAACCCCCAATCTCAGGACAGTGCATCTCATGCCTTCCAACCAGCGGAGTCTCCTTCTGCTTTCTCCCCCCAGACATATCGTCTGGTGCACTCTCCGCAATGGTACCTGTGGAGAGAACATGAAAGCGGTTAGTTACCTGTGTCTGCATTGCTGGAACCCAGACATTCCCCCTTCTTCTTCTGGAGGTCAAGCTTCTTCACTGGCCTCTTGGCTCCGCTGTGCAACCTGCTCTAAATCTTTAGAGCTTTGTGCCCGTAGAAGCATATCCTGACTTTTGTCCAGAAAATCCTCAGATTCTTGTATGCAACGCAGGGTCGTTATCTGTTGAAACAGCTGATAACCATGGTCGTGCTTTTATAGGCATCTTCTAAAGAGAATAGATAGTATTTTAAAAAGTTTTCAATTTTATAGCCTGAACAGAAATTAATTGACTAGACAAAACTGGTTTCATGAACACCCTTTGTTTTCCATTGTATTCTAGTCCGATCCTGGCTCTCTGATGAAGTCTTCATTGTTGAAAAGGTATGCTGCTGAGGCTGAGAGTTTGAGTGCTGATGTACAGAAAGGAAGTAGCTTTATTTAGAACAGCATCAAAGAAGTTGAACAGAGAACTGTGTTCTCTATAAATTTTACTAAGCCTCTGTGGTGTATTGAAAACTGCATTAAAATGGTAAGCGATCACTTTAAATCCTATGGGGGTTTTCCTGATCTTGCTTGCAGGCTCTGGGGGGCTCTGTAGGAAAGTGCGTAATCTGGGGGGTCTCAGCAGTCAGTGTGCAAAGAACCAGCATAAAGGAAGGTAGGGTAAGTTGTGCTTCTCTGCCAAAGGGGAGGTCTACACTGCAGTTGGAACCGTGCCTCTCAGCCTGAGTAGACAGACTCGCACTAGTTTTGCTTGAGCTAGCACGCTAAAATTATACATTGCATCTTTGGAGGGGGAGGAAGGGGAGGACTTGGGCTCGCCCTCAAGTCCAAGCCTGCCCCTCCCCTGGTCTGAGCTTGGGTGGCTAGCTTGAGCCACTACCTGTGCTGCAATGTCCATGCTGATATTTTTAGTGTGCTAGCTTGAGGGACGCTAGTGCAAGTCTGTGTAGCCAGACTGGGAAGCTTGCTCTCAGCTGCAGTGTAGGTGTAGTACAGTGAACCCACAGGGAGCAGCTTGCTTTGTCTCTCTCTGCATTGTGGGTCTCATGTGTCACAGTTCAGAATTCCACGCAATAAAGCAGTGTTACGTTGCAGCCTTCCAACAAGAGTATTTTGTGGCTTTCTCTAACTTCTCTGCATGTCTGCTGTGAACATAACATGTCCCAATGTGCCTCCTCTCTCATTTTTACTGAGCCTGACATTGTGCAAACAGATGTTTTCACTACAATCTGGGCTGCAACTGAAGGCAGGGCTTATTTGCAGTATAATCATTTAAAATTATATTTGAAGCGTTACACACTTTTTCCTTACAGTGATTTTTTTTTCTGTTTAGTTTTGCTTAGAGCATTTTTTTTAACAAGCTACTGTAGAATCTTTCAACAAGCTTGCAAGCTCAATAGCTTTTTGTAATAGATTGGGTCACTGCTGATATTTGATTTAACGCACAATCTCTTTCCAAAAATTTCAGCAGCCTACGGTCCTGCAAACGTTTCAGCATGTGAAACTTTAAACATATGAGCTCTATTGAAGCCAGTGCATTTACTCACTCAAATATGCTTTGCAGGTTTGAGGGCTTGGTTCTCAAGGGCTGCAACAAGTACTTTGCTTTCCTGCTCACCTGAGAAATACATGTAGTTGTTTTTTTTAAAAAAAATTGTCGTTTAAGAGAATTTTAGGTGATTTTTTCCAGAATATTAATTTGACCCTCATCATTTAATTTGTTGGTTTTAATTTATATTTTTAAAAATTTGGGAAGAAAATCATTTTCTATTTTTGAGACTGGGTTTATAGTCAGGTATCTTTTAATTGCTCTCTAATTGATAGTTTCAAAAATAGAGATAAAAATCCATAATCTGCAGAGCTATATTTCTATTTTCCAGTTTCTGTTAAAAAAATCTCTGAGAAACATTTAAAATAATATCTAGATCTGGAAAAAGAATTAAAAGTGTGCTTCTGTGAAATCTGCAGCACGATTCTGGATAAAAGTATAATTACATAAAACTAATGCATGAGAAAGAGAGCCAATTACCAGTCTAACTCCTATAATTATACATATGATAAATATCACTCCTTCTCTTGGCATGTCAAAAAGGTGACTCACGAGGTACAACAACCACCTGCTTTTATAAATGGAAATAATGCAGTGTTGTAGGCAATAGATGACTTATTTTTATTTATGTAGAAGGTTTTTTAATACCATTCATCAGCCTTTGTATTGAAATGTTCCACAGTTATTAGAATTGTGATGCACATATAAGTTTCATGCTCACCACTTACCACATGCTTCTTCCTTTTAACACTGATCACCCCCACTCCACTCAGGTTTCAGTTTTATTCTGATTTTTATGTGTACTTTTTCTGGCAGTAATATGCTCCAGTGCCAAGTTTAACAGTGGCAGGGTACCTGCTCAGCTCCATAGTTGCATTCCGTTCTGTGTTTTCTTCCAGTATTGCAATGATCTTAAAGTTTCTGCAACTGCCAAATTGCGAGCAAGCCCAGAGGATGATGTGATGCTCATGTGTGTCCATCAGCCACAGAAACGGTGGCCTTGGAAGTCTAATTTTAATCCTTGGACTGTATCTTTAATCAGCAGTTGAATAGCATGGGGGAATTACTACATTGAAGAGAGGTAAGATGGTTTGTTACATTCCTGGACTACCCATGCTGGTGGTATTTCAAAGTGCTGCTGAGCAGACACCTGCTTAGTTAGCTGTTAATATGACCTTCTTACTTTCTTTAACATTAAAGGTTAGCACTTCAAGAGGCAAGGCTGTGGAGACTGGAGTTTTGAAAGAGTGTCCTACCATGTACATTACCCTGCAATGTTGTACAAGGTCATTTGTTTGAGGTACTGTGGTAAATATAGTGGATAGCTCCTTTGTGGTTGGGATAGCAACCAGAGCACAGTTGCTTTATATAAGGAGGGCAGATATAACACTCAGTCCCGCAAAAAGCTGGGCACTCTAGCGCTGATCCATCAAAGAACTTAAGCATATGTTCAACTTTAAGCATGTGAATAAATTCCCTTGACTTCAAAGGCACTATGGAGAGGCTTAAAATTTAACAATTTCTTAAGTGCTTTGGTGGATCAGGACTTACGTACTTAGCATCTTGCAAAATTGATTCCTAAAAATCTACCACTAACAGTACAAAAGAAAAGTTAAGGGTAGGGATTCTAATGAATCTTGAATCTGGAGAAGAAAGACCGGAAAAAAAAAGAAAAGAAAAAAAGAGGAACAGTCAAATTGGGTAAAAAGATCCTCCCTCTTAAAAAGGAAGAAAAATGTAAACTTGGTTCTAAAATTAGTATGAAGCCAATGGAGATCTTGCAGGGTGTATGTATATATTTGTGGAAAGACAATATGGGGATATTTATGAATTTAAAAGAGACGTGAGACAAATCTGAAGTTTTAAAAGCAAACTCACACTAAACCTAAAAATGTGAAGGAGAGTAGCATCTATGCTATGTGTAACATGGAAACCAGATTGGAAATTATCAGGAAGAGCACTAAAAGAGAGGAATAGAAAGGAGTGCTGAATCTAGTGTGGAATGTGCTACAAAATGAAACATCTTTAAAAAATATAATGAAGAAAAGTTTCAAATTCTTCTTACTTACCAATCAAGAAAGGAGCAAAGAGTGTGACATTAGGTGACAGAAGATGGCATGATCAGAGGAAAGAAGGTAACACCTGTGTAAGCAGAGTCAGGATGAGCTCTACCCTGACATCTGGTGATGAGTTATGGTGGGTTGTGGAAAAGAACTTCAGGGGCTGATGTCATTTGCATAGGCACACCCACCCCGCCTAGATGGTCACTTTGGCTGTTGTGGGATCCCCAGTTTCTCTGTTACTGGGGCAGGAAGAATAAAGTGTTGTTATCCTGATTATGTGAATCAAGGACAGTGGAACTGTACTTGGATTTTTGTTATGATGGAGGGACTCGCCATCAACTAAGTAGCACTCACTAGGCAAGGGACATGGGTTCCAAAACTCAGTGAATGGAGAGAAGCATTTGTATCTTGTGGTATGGGCTCCTTCTGAGGGCCCTAAATACCAACTGCACCTCCTCCTCTCTCCACTGTGTAATAGCAGAGCTAATTTTGATTCCACTAGGAGTCTGGTAACAGATTGCAGAGCTGAATTCACTTTGGGCCAGTGGTGCACCAGCACTAGGGCTCCCCTACTATGAGCTGAAATCACTGAGTACTGTGTTAAGTAGTAGGGGGCCTGAAGATATATTGGTGAGCGGCTTGCAGGATGGCTACCAGAGAGGAGCAGCTGGCGGAGCGGCTCGCAGGATGACTGGTGGAGAGGAGTGACTGGCGGTGAAGGCAGCAGCAGAAATCCACAGAGAGGCAGGGCAGTTGGCTGTCAGCGCATGTAAGGTGCCCCCCACCCCATTTCCACACAGGCTGGGGGAGTTAAAACTCTGCAGAAGAACTTTTGAATTCTGGACTCACCAAGGACAGAGACGGAGACTTTGGGTTGCTGGACTTTGGGGTTGTTGGACTTTTGGGACTTTGGGTGACTTTTGGGTTGCTGGACTCAAGAACCACAGGGAAAGGACGTGGCCCAATTTGCTTGGGGTGGGTTTTTGCTCATGGTTTCTGTTATGAATCCTGTTGGTGTTTTCCCAACAAAATGCCACATTGTTTCTCTCTGTTATTAAAAGGCTTTTGCTACCCTCAGACTCTGTGCTTGCGAGAGGGGAAGTATTGCCTCTTAGAGGCGCCCAGGGGTGTGGTATATATATTTGTCCCAGGTCACTGGGTGGGGGCTCGAGCCGATTTTGCATTGTGTTATTGGAACGGAACTCCTAGATACTGAACCCGGCCCTTGTTGCTGCCAACTCTGACAAACAGAAGGGTTAAACCTGTAATAGTATCTGCAGTGTAGAAGTGGGATTGCACAGACTGAAATGATTTCCTCACAAAAGGTCAGAGGGGGGATTTTTGGAGATCTCAGTGGACAATCTGTCAGCTGTTGCTTTTCAACTTTTCAGTGTATATTAAGATAAAAAGATGTGACATCATTCTATCAAGGTGACCTAGAGATAGGGAAAGTTGGACAGGTTTTGAGGCAGACATTTAAATTGTGTTTTGGGAAAGGATTAATTAGCAAATGCAGTCTTTAGCAATGCAGTTTGATGTATCAAAAGTCTTGAAGTTAACATTGCAAGGTACTGATGATGGTAATGGGTTTACTGTCTGTTTTATAGTGCCATCCACCACGGATGTATCTGAGCACCTTCCACGTAAAACTGATACCAATATCAAGGCCCCTGGTGCACTTCATGGGGAGTCCAGCATTCCTTCCTTTTCCGAGTCAAAACTCTGCTTGGGGTCCTTTTTCAAAAGCTATGTTAAGCTCAATTTCATGCAGACATTTTATTCAGATTCAGTTTGCACTGTTCCAAAGCCCCAGACATACCCTGGGGTACTTCTGGGTTCCTGGCTTCCCTTCAGACTGTCAGGTACATTATTAAGGACTGAGGGCTTCCTGGGCTTCCAGATTCCCTGAGAGCCTGCCAAGGGTGTCTACCACGGAGCTGAGGACTTTGGAAGCCCTGGAAGCTGCAGCCTGAGGGTATGGCTACACTGTAGTGTGACAAGGGCTCTGAAACATGTTTAAGCTCAACCCCCACCTCTGTCCACACACACAGTCCTCTGACATATCCCTGCATCCCCTCAGCACATGGGCTTACTGGCTCGTCCGGGTGATTAGGTATGAGTTCATGTTCTGTGACCAAGACCACCCACTTTGCAGTGAGGATGCAGCTAAAGCTCATGTTGCCAGTTTGGGACACTGACCAGACTTTTGTTATCCTGAGAAGTTCCATCGGCACTATTCAGTGGTGGGCAGACATAGCACTGGCATGAATCATGTCAATTTCAGTCAGCAGCTGCTAGAGTTTCCAGGGTCCCCAGCTCTTTTGCAGCCTGCCAAGTGGGCAGCTGGCTATGCAGAGGCACATATTTCATTTTGGGGACATCCCATTGTGTCTAGGGTGACCAGACAGCAAATGTGAAAAATCGGGACGGGGATGGGGGTGGGTAATAGGAGCCTATATAAGAAAAAGATCCAAAAATCAGGACGGTCCCTATAAAATCGGGACATTTGGTCACCCTGATTGTGTCACAAAATATTGAGGGATTCCAGTTCCATGAAAATGTTTGCTTTTTGGCTTTATTCAAGTTTATTAGTTTATTCACCAAAAAATTCAGTTGCAATTGTTTTGAAACTATTCCTGAATTTGACATGAATTTGCTGAATAATTTTTTCTCTGGAGTGGAAGTGGGGGCTAGTTTCACCAAGCTAGAGATGTGTTGTGGTGCCCACCTTATAACTTTTAGTCCAGTGGTTAGGGTGTTTGTGTGGGAGACCTAGGTTTGAATCGCTGCGGTGGAGCAGCGACTCGAACCCGGGGGTCTCCCCTCTCAGGCTATTCTGGGGTAGAGATTCTCTCACTCTCTCCTCATGAAGTTGTTCCACTTTGTATAAAATACTGGAATAGTCATTGGGTCAGTGACAGCAAGTGTGACAATGACTCTCTAGCCTCATGGTTAGGTCACTCATGTGGGATAGGGGAGACCTGGTTCAAATTGCTTCAGCAGAGTTGGGATTTGAACCTGGGGCTCCCACAGGGAGTACCTGAACCACTGGGCTAAAAATTATAAGGTAGGCACCACCACTCATCACCGGTACTTCTTCCTTTTCAGGCCAAAGGTGTGAGGGATATTCTTTAAAAAGTGGAGTTAAATCCCAGTGAGGCAAATAGAAAGGAACATAAACCCTGGCAAGGGAAGTGTAAAAATATGATAAGGAAGGCTAACAAAGAATTTGAAGAACAGTTAGCCAAGGACTCAAAAAGTAATAGCACATTTTTTTTAAGTACATCAGAAGCAGGAAGCCTGCTAAACAGTCAGTGGGGCCACTGGACGGTCAAGATGCTAAAAGAGCACTCAAGGGTGATAAGGCCATTGCGGAGAAACTAAATGAATTATTTGCATTGATTTTCACGGCTAAGGATGTGAGGGAGAGTCCCAAACCTGAGCCATTCTTTTTAGGTGATAGATCTGAGGCACTGTCCCAGATCGAGGTGCCATTAGAGGAGGGTTTGGAACAAACTGATAAATTAAACAGGAATAAGTCACCAGGACCAGATGGTATTCACCCAAGAGTTCTGAAGGAACTCAAATGTGAAATTACAGAACTACTAACTGTGGTTTGTAATCTATCATTTAAATCAGCTTCTATACCAAATGACTGGAGGATAGCTAATGTGACACCAATTTTTAAAAGGGCTCCAGAGGTGATCACAGCAATTACAGGTCAGTAAGCCTGACTTCAGGACCAGGCAAACTGGTTGAAACTATAATAAAAAATAATTGTCAGACACATAGATTAACATAATTTTTGGGGAAGAGTCAACATGTTTTTTGTAAAAGGAAATCATATGTCGCCAATCTACTAGAATTCTTTGAGGGGGTCAACAAGCATGTGGACAAGGGGAATCTAGTGCATATAGTGTACTTAGATTTTCAGAAAGCTTTTGACAAGGTTCCTCACCAAAGGTTCTTAAGCAAAGTAAGCTGTCATGGGATAAGAGAGAAGGTCCTCTCATGGATCAGTAACTGTTTAAAAGATTGGAAACAAAGAGTAGGAATAAATGGTCAGTTTTCAGAATGGAGAGAGGTAAGTAGTGGTGTCCCCTCACGGGTCTGAACTGAGACCAGACGTATTCAACATACTCATAAATGATATGGAAAAAGGGGTAAACAGTGAGGTGGCAAAATTTGCAGATGACACAAAGCTACTCAAGATAGTTAAGTCCCAAGCAGACTGCGAAGAGCTACAAAGGGATCTCACGAAACTGGGTGACTGGGCAACAAAATGGCACATGGAATTAAATGTTGATAAATGCAAAGTAATGTACATTGGAAAACATAATCCTAAATATACATATAAAATGATGGGGTTACCATTTAAGAAAGAGATCTTGAAGTCATTGTGGGAATGGGTGACAGGAGATGGATCACTTGATGATTGTGTGTTCTGTTCATTCCCTCCAGGGCACCTGGTCTTGGCAACTGTCAGAAGACTGGATACTGGGCTAGATGGACCTTTGGTCTGACCCAGTATGGCTGTTCTTATGTTCTTATATATAGCATCACAGATCCTACCACCAAATAACAGCCATCTGTTTTTACAGGGACTGCTATTGGTCATGTCTAAGTTGTCTTAGAAGCTCCAGGATTGGCCAATGGCTGAATAAGCACATCCCATAAAAGATATCCTCAGGCAGAAGAGAGTATCGTCCTGTTCCACTCCACCCTCCTTCCCTTCAGTTAATTGGCTATGTGAGGTGTTAGTCTCTTAGTTATACTGATTGCATGGCCTTATATACTGCCCATCAAGTTATTGTGGCTTTCACGGTTGGGATCATTCACTTGTGTGAATACAGGTGGACTTCGACAGTTGATAATTGTTATTTATTATTATTTGTATTAAAGTTGCACATGAAGGCCCCAGTCACAGATCAAAGCCCCATTATGCTAGGCACCACACAAGCACAGAACAAATACTTGATCCGTGACCCAAAGTGCTTACTGTCTTAATGGTTATTACACAGGAATCTTTAGGTAGTTGGTCTTGGCGGCAGAGGTTAGTCTGCTTTCAGTTGAGACAGGATTAGTGAAGGGGAGGCTGTGTGGCGGGGGGTCTCCTGATCTTGTGGACCTGAAACCTTCAGATAATATTAATTTCTGTGAATTAGTGATCATCCTTTTCTCTCAGTTAAGGGGCTGGTTTCGCAAGAAATCTCAAACTATTATTGTAACCTGCACAGGGCTGCAAAAATATTCAAACAAATATTTGTAGATTTTTTTTTAATGAATTCACCAAGCCGTAATAGTTAGCGAAAATATCTGACCACTTGAAGTATCATGCATGTCAACTTTAAAAACTCTGCAGTCCTTGTAATTAACATATGGGGAATGATTGTTATTCATATTTACTATTTGTATTATAGTAGCATCTGAAGGACCCAGCTAAGATCAGGATCCATTGAATAGGCCGAAACATATAGTAAGAGACTGTCTTTGCCTGTATGTCAGACAAAGGAAGTGTATATTATCCACTTTTTACAAATGGGAACCGAAGTACACAGGGGGAAAGTGACTTTACTAAGGCTGCATAAGTGACTGGTTTTAGAGGCAGTAGTCCTGGGAATTAACTTTCATGGGGGTAAGACTGCTGTGCTGCTCGGCCTTTTTTTCCCCTCTGAACTCTGATTGGCTGGTTGTTTTTGATCTATTACTTGGCCAGCTCTTTTTGTGTGTGTGTGTGTGAGCTTGGTTTCTGGGGTTTGTATGAAAACATTTTTCACCCTGGACGGCAAAATGCCCTGGCTCTCCTGGTCACACAAGAACTGTGGCAAGGCCAGGTGTTGAACCCATATCTCCCATGTCCCAGGTCAGCCCCTTAACCGCACACTATCCTCCTTCTCTCTGCCTGTTCTCTCCCTTTCAGTTTAGCTCCAAGCCAGTTCTCTTCTACCTCTTTGCCTCATACTACCATCACTCATTGTTACCTGCTAGTCTATATCTGAACCGTTTAATTTTTATTAAACTATTTTTTCCCTTGGTTCAAAGACCTAGTGTTGTTCAGTTCATCTTAATTTTTTTTCACTCCATAGCAAATTGCTTTCTTGCTAAAGAAGATATTTTTTGCTTGACTGAAACCTGGCATGCTGCTTCTGATCATTTTTTCCCATTCTGAATCTACTCATCCAAATAATTCTTTTCTAGAAGAGTATCACCCGCTGGCCTTGGTGGAACGGTGATGTTAATTTTATCCCAGTTCTGGGCCATATCTCCAGCTGGTGTAAATCTTCATAGCTCCTTTAAAATCCATTGGAGCTATGATGATTTACACCAGTTGAGGAGCCCCCAACCCCTCTGTATTCACAGTTTCTTCCATTAGCTTCAGTAATTTCTGTGCACACCTTATTCTCTTGTCCTAGATTCCCACATAGCCACATTGCCCATCTACTTCTACCCTCTTTTCCTTGCTGAATTTACTGACTGCAGTATTTTTCTGAGCCTGCAGTTTTCTATTTGTTGTTTTACTCTTGCTATAGACATTAATATCCATTCTCAAGCCCCTTTTTTATTTTTCCCTTTCAAACTCCAGAAGTTTCATCCAATCTTGCAAGCCTCTTTCATAAGTGTGGCCATATTCTTGACCTTGTCACATGTTGTTTTATTTATAAGAGCACAGGAGTTGCCAAATCATAAAACAATCAATGATTCATCTGGCCTGGTAGCCTTTCAGAGAGGGCAGGAGGCTCATAGTACACTGATACAGCAGCTCAATATTATGTCACGGGAAGTAAATCCTCTTTGACCCCAGCACTGATCAGTTTATAATCTGAGAATTCATAGCCTTTATTATTTTTATCTTAACTAGTCTTCTTACCTGCATTTTCTCCTGGTTATGCATGTGTATTTGATCTTTGTTGAATCTTAGTAAGAGTTTTGCCTTTGTAACATTATGTGGCAATGAATTCCATAAATTAAATGTATGTTGTGTAAAGGATGATATTTTCAACACCAGTGAAAAGTTTACTCCTAAAATAAATCCATAATTTACCTACAAATAAACAACAACTAAAACGTGTTTATGTTGTGTTTTGCTTTAAGCAGGACCTTCCAATGAGATGCTGTTTTCCTTAGCTTTGGTGCTGCCTTTGTCCACTACTCTCAATTTCTTTAGTTTTGCTCAGATGTTAACTGTTTGCCGACCCTGCCTTTTTGTTTTTGCCAGGAGCATTGATTGATTCCATACTTCAGCCTCATCCAAATGCATCCAGCTGGAGTCGGGGTCCATAATTAGCCTGACAAAACTGCACTGCTTTGTCTCGTGTCAGTTCGGTCTCTTAGAAGCCTTTCACCAATTGCATCCCATAAAAGTCTGCTTACGAAACAGGGGAATCTCTGAAATTTCCCAAATGACAAGAGCAGTTGCTTAGGGATATATATGCCGTGTTTCTTTAAATCTATAGCAGGAAGCTATGCAGGAGGGAATATGAGGAAGGTTCTAAAGCAAAAGCTCTACAGGGAGTAGTGAGAGAGGCCATAGCTTTAGGGAGGATACTGTTTTCCTTAAGAAGACCCCTTATTCAGCGTTGGAGGTATAACCTTCTGCCAGGTGGCAGTGACCAGGGCTGGGTTCATACTATGTCTAGGGGCCTGTTCCAAACCAGATAAAACATATAGTTCCAGCTAAAACTTTATTTTCTCCCAGGTATTAGGAACTTAATATATAAATGCCCTCGTCACCTTTAAAGGTAGCTCTTCTCCATTCACAAGCCCTTGGGAATATGATACCACAAGTACTTTTTATTTGGGCAAAACACAGGTACCACCTATGTTCCAACAAATAAAAATTAGTAAAACCTAGTGTGTGGGAGCATGGCCAACTCCACAGTCCCCATTAGCAGCTGTCTGGCTTGCTGACACCCAGAACTCTTACCATACAACATCCCCTCACCTGAAATCTTCACTCACAAATCTAAATAGGCTCAGTGATACTTGAATGGGCATCGGTGTTGGTTCTTCTTCTCCTGTCCTTTCCAGTGCAGCAAAGCATGCATCACCTGGTCTAGCTTCATGAATTGGCTCCATTAGCTCATCTCTTGCCTGGCCTGGCCTCTGAGACGTTAGCTCTATCTGCTCAGCTGCTGTCTGGTCCCACAAAGTCAGTTCCATCAGCATTGGTCTGAACGGGTTTTGCAAAGTCAGCACCATCCATCTGTCACTGCCATTTCACTCGCCCTCCCTGGTGCCAGGTGAGCTTTACATACAGCACAGGATCTGTGTGGGAAACTCAGAGCAAGGCAAGATTCTAGGACAGAGCCCCAGCTTTCTTGGACAAAGCCTCTCAGCTTAGCTTGTTGAATTTGGGTTCCTGGACCCATTCAGAATCCCCTTCCTGTTAGCTCAAGTTAACAAACTTTCTACAGGGTATATGCTACCCAATGCATGTGCCCTTTCATTAACAGTTACACAAATAGACCACTATAGTTCATGAAATCAGAAAATGAACTGCAGATAATACAGCACTACACACAATATGGAAGTATGGGTAGAAAAAATGATTATTTATGTAAACTAAGCCTGCCAGTAGCTAGACTTTCCCCTTTCTCCTATAAGGGAAAGCAGAGTTCCATCCCCCTCAGCTTTCCAGCTCTGGGGCTTATAGAAGAAAGAGACTCTTTACCTTTGTCACATGAATCAGCTTTTAAGCTTTAGGAAAGTGAATCAAATTCTTCAATGGTCTCCTTTCCCTCTTGCATGCTCAGTCTGAACAAGTGAGACCCAAAACTTTCCTTCTCTGTAGTACTACAGAATGCTTTACATTGTTCCTTTACAGCATTAGTGTATGGCTGTCGTCTCTTTCCCGTAAGGAATTTGATACCCTGATACACTCAGGTCCTAGCAACAGTAGGTAGCAGAACTACTTGCCCCTCTATTACATGGACTTTGATAGCCTTCATGTACAGAAGAAGGTGGTGCTTAAACATTATCCATGCTGCTTCCATGTTTCCTACCAACCACAGCTCTATCAGAGCTTTCAGTAACTGCGTTTTACTGACTGGAAGCCAAGGTGTTGCAAACTTCAGACACCAGGTGTTGTTTTAAAACAAAACCTTGTTGATTAGAGAAGCACCCAGAGAGACCAGCTGCATACAACCGAACCGAGGAGCTCTAGCTGGCTTATTCCAGCCTGAATGAAACAGCTTCTCGTGGTCACACACAGACTCTAGAGTGCTTCTTGTGTGTTGAACTGAACGCCACTCATGATTCAGCATGATGGATAATTGCTCTCTAAATGTAGGTAGCATATGTAGACATTCATTTTGGTCACCTAATACAACTAGTGGGGAAACCTTTCCCTGTTTTGATATATCCGCTCTACCCACCTGAACACATGTGATGCTAAATTCATATTGTTATATCTTTGAAATAGAGATTGTGTAAAAAAGAAAAGTATGCTCTTTAAAGAAACACTAACCCTGTTATGTGTCTGAATGGTAGCTCATATTCGCGATTTCAATGCTTCCTAGGCTGAAGAAACAGTTTACTCTTGAATGCTCAGCAATTGTTTCAACCCTGGCAGATTAGATAAAGACAAGAGAATGGAAGGATATTAAATCCACAGAGAGCTGTGGTGAGGATTCTACGTAAATGAAAAACCCTTTATTGATAATCAATACATAGAGGATTCTGAACTCCCACATAATCAGCAACCCTTATACTCACCCTATCCATGGAATGCTAATGGAGGAGAGAATTCCTCCAAAACAGAAGTTAGACACTAAGCCTGCTATTAAAATAATTACAAATCTTTAATGCAGGGAAACAAAAAGTTGTTTTCAGTCTTTAATTTGCAGCTAAGATGCACACTATTTTCCTGTTTCCATAGTAACAGAAAATGTATGTATTTTCTTGAAGTGAGAAGGTTACTGCTTCTCAGTAAAGCAGTGAGAACCAATGAATGAAAGGATATAGGTTAAGTTATAATATTCAACATCTCATTTAATTGTAATAAAAGGATTTTTCATGTAAAAGAGCCCCTGTGTCAGACTGGCAATATGCTGCAAGATCCTGGACAAATCTTGTGGAATTAAGATGAATGTTATTGAATTAAGTTAAACACAATTGAATCAGGTTGAATACCTTTGGGGTCCATTATATTAAAATGCAATTGTGTATGTGGTGTTGTGGAATTGTATGTAACTCTTCTAGGAAGAACGGGATGCTAATGTAATTCCTCCAGTTATCAGCCCCTGTGAAGCTACCCCAGGAGAGGTTCACATAGACTGCTTCAAATTGGATTATCCAGGGATCAACAGACAGAGAAGGGATTTTTGGATAAAGAGCCTGGTTTTAAACAGGCTTAGGTTTTCTTCCTGATCCAGCAAATGAACAGGATTTCTGGTCCATAGACAGCCCCAATCTCTAGAGAAGGGTTGGGCCTAATAAAGCCCCATAAGACTCTGTTCTTGTTCTGAGCTAAAGCTGTGATGAACTTGAAACCACAAAAAAACCCCTGGGATGGGGTGTTGAAGGACTGCTTTTGCCAGAGCCCATGTTAAGTTTGGGGTGATCTCTGGTAAGCATGAAGCATGTGTGTAGGTTCTTTTATTGTTTTTAATATCTTCTCTCTCTGGAGCTTTTACTTTCAGAATAAAATAGGCTTGCATAAAAAGAGTTGTGTGGTAACCATATCTGTGGACAGTCACACTGCTAGCTGTCTCGGAAGAAAAAGCAAGAGGGCCAGCTTGGGCAGCCTGCCTCTGTTGGGAACAACACAGTATAGGCAGGGAACTGTTCAGCCTGGAGAAACCCAAGTAGGTGTTGGCCAGAGAAGCTTGAGAGTGGGTCCCCTTGCTGGACCACTGAGGGGAAATACCATGCAGTTGCCCTGAACTCTGACAGCCCCTTTCATGTTGAAAGGTTTTACAACTGTATAAATATAACAACCACTGAAATTCAGACCCCTCTAGGCAAGAGGAAGGCCCTTATGTACTCTGTTGGATCAGGCCAGAGCACTCAGCCCCTTGCAGGATTGAGCATTGTCTGTCTGACTTTCTGCTATGTGAGTCATGTGGGTTACTTGTAACAGTAGTAGGAAAAAGATTTTAGTCTAGCACTTCAGGAGTTAATCAGAACTCTCTCTAGCTGCCAGCCACTGTCAGCTGACCAGCAAAGGAGTAGGCACCAATCAGAGCCACCCATTGCGGAGAGCAGAAGGGTCTTCCTGCTACCCCGGGTTTTCAGAACCCAAAGCAGTGGTAACTTAACTGTTTCACTCCAGGCGGTGTCAGGAATAAATCAATGGGACCACAGCTATTCCATATGATGAAAGATTGATACAAGTAAGCGTGCTCTTATCTAAAACTACTATTTATTAGATTTGAGCACATACAGACATAAGCAATAGGTTTAGAACATCCCAAATAATTACCTAAAATCTGAGATGGTCTTGAGTAGTTAACAGGAAAACAATGGTTGGTCACTTCCCCACTGCAGAGTAAGTTGTCAGGAAAACGTCTCTCAGGATAGCTTCAGAGAACTTCTCCAAAGTATACTCTATTATCTAGTCTTTTTATAACTAGCTTTTTCAATACACACAGCTCATAGTGACCCCCTAACTTATCATGTGGTCATCACTTCTCCTAACTTCAATGAACTGCTTATCAGTAAAAGATTCCTAACAATGTTAGCCATAATAATCTTCTATATCAAAGCTGCCCAAACTCAAGGTCTCCATCCACTTATTTTCTTTCAGTCTCATAATTTGTTGATTCTTTTCTCCCCTCCTCCCATTCTCATTAGCAGAAACTGCAACCCTGCAGCTAGCATTTGACCTTGCCTCTAAAAGCCCTGCTTATCCAAATTAACTGTTAACTATGTGGTGTTCTATTTTATTACCCAATTAATGAAGGCTGATGCACACAATATGGCTGCAATTAGCTTGATCAAATTCTGAGGTAACACACCCCTCAGTTCTGGGGTAATGTTCCCAGCTTCAGGCCCACCCTCCGATGACATTTTCATAGCTGAACAGTTGTTGAAATTCTCTGTTTATCCTCAGCCCAGCTGTCTCTCACTGACCAGCCATCTCTCTGCTTCCCCACCTTATTGACCTTCTCATTAATGCACTGCCTTGTTACTCGGTTGGTTGGTTATCTGTACAAATTGTTTTAGAGCTTTCTTTTTCCAGTTGACTTATTGCACTATGAGTTCTTGCTAATTAATTTCTCAGCCCCACCATTCACTTGGCATTAGTGTTCAGTTACCACACTGCTTGTCTGTTTCATTCTTTGCTCCTCCCATGCATGTCCCTTCTCACACCTGTCACCTCCATCTCCCAGTTTCTTCTACCACTCTTTCCTGTTCCCACCTCTTCCTTTCTATTCCTTCTGATATTATTCCCTTCCACTGCTGTTAACTCCACAAAGCCCTATGCCCACTTCTTCCTCTGGTTCTCCCTTGGTTCTGACAGTATCTCCCGCAAACACTGGCCCATGCCTGGGCTCTCTGTCCATTTCTCAATCATCACCACTTCCTTGATCCCTTTCAGGCCTTGTCATTGCAGTGAAAAGAGGTGTGTTTTTAACGGAGTTAGCTAATCTAGTGAAGACAAAGCAGTTTGTAGTTCTCACGCAAGTTAGTGTGTCAAGGTACAGGCTAAGCTTCTCCATTGCCTTTAACTCAACTAGCAATCTTAAGTGAAAACAACAAACTACCTCATCTTCGCTAGGATTTTACCTTGAATCTGCTTACTGATCCCTGCACTCCAGAGAGACTGCTCTTCTATGCACAAAATCCTGTGCTAGGGTGATGATGGTGAGGCACCCCAGAACAGTGGTTGAAGTTGATGCTGCATTGAGATGTGTGGTACAGTTTACATATTTCAGAACTATTATTTCAGGCTGCCTGCAGACTCAGACAGACAACACTACATCAGTTACACCTGTGTCATACTTTCAAATGTATTTTTTTTAACCACAAGGGCTAGAAACATATTTTAAAATGAAAACTGACGAGACGTTGATGTTATCACCCAACAGGTGGGGCACTAGACCATAATCCAGCCTTGGTTCTGGCCCTTACAGAGCTTCATAATTCCCTACTTGTCAGGACAGTGCCATGGGTGGCTGCTGTGCACTGGTCAGTTACCAAGTTGTGGTCAGAAGACATGTAGCAGAGTCTGGGTAGAGCTGAGTTTGGATACCAGGAAATTGGGGTCAGGTACCAGGGTACAGACAGGAGGCAAGTGGCAGACTCAAGGATGAACTGAGGGCAGGAGCTGGAGTCTAAGGGTCACAGTAAGGTGAGGTGTGGAATGGAAGCGAGCAGGAGGTCTGACAACATCTGCCTGTAATGGTTACCTGGTTTATATACTGGCATGGACTGGTCAGTGGGCTATGGGAGGGCCACCACGCAGGGTGGTACTTCCTGCAGTGCCTAGCTTCACAGTTCATGCATAAACCCAACCTGAGCTCCCTGTGATGATGCAGAGGTGTACAACCGAGAACCTTCATGTCCCAGGTTTTAGCCCATCAAGTGTTCACACTACTTAACTCCTCTTGTAATTTCCCATGTTACTCCCCCTTATACTCTGGCAACAGTGCCACCTTCCATCACCTGTTCGAACACTTCTGTAAGTACCCTTGTGCTTTGTACCATGGAGATCCTCCATATTAGCCCATAAATCCGCTATCCCTTCCCCCCCCCCACAACCCCTTCCACAAGGCCCTACACCATTATATCTGTAGGATACAATAGCTGCTAAGCCAAGGTCCAATAGGGATTTCAGGTGTTTATCTTATTTATTTGCCTTACATAACTGCTTGTTCTTGTTACAAGAAAAGGAGTACTTAGAGACTAACCAATTTATTTGAGCATAAGCTTTCGTGAGCTACAGCTACAGCTCACGAAAGCTTATGCTCAAATAAATTGGTTAGTCTCTAAGGTGCCACAAGTACTCCTTTTCTTTTTGCGAATACAGACTAACACGGCTGTTACTCTGAAACCTGTTCTTGTTACGGTTTTCCTGTCCTCCTGGATTTTTATTAAATTGAAATAGCATATACATTGGGTGCCTTTCTTATTTATCTAACACACAACTTGTCTTCATCATCATAATTTACTTGCTGCTGGAGGATGAGACCAATGCAGTGACATTTGCATTGTGAAGTGAACATGGGACCATAAATCATATGTGACAAAAGACATTCTGGCAAAGTTTTGGATGCTATTGACCATTGTTTCCAGGTAGATTAAATTTACTGCCCTGATATTTGAGTGACAGATACTGCAGCCTATGAAGTGAGGTGTTGACCTTGTCAGTTACGGGGGCTACATTTTGGAGGTGCTGAACTGTCGCTGCATAATGTCTCTTAAGTTATTAGACAAAAATGTGCTTTTCATTGGCATCTGATAAACGTGTTCTGTTGTTCCAACCTGTTGTATGAGTCCAGAACATATATGTTTTATAGAACTTCCAAAAGCAGAATCACACACGTCATATGATATCTCTCCCATCCCAAGATTGTTTGCTCTTGGTAAAGATCATGTTCATGTTCATGTTCTATACCTATATATGGTGTGAATGGGGTCCCATGGGGGCCATGCTGAGATTGCTCAATTAGGGCAAACTGAAAAGAATGGGGCAGACAATCCCCACAACTGGTGGTTATTCTAATAGTTAGATTCACCAAGCTAGCAACAAAACAGCTTCTACAATACCTTACTGGTTACCCAGAAGCCAGAAATACAGTTCCCTTAAAGCAACCCAGCCCTGAGCTCCCACCCAGACAGCCAAGTCAAATATGATGAGGATTACTGAAAATCTTGTTCATCATATAAAATACCAATCCCAAAAGATCAGACACATTACCCACCAGGTTAATGAATATTTCAGATCTTACCCAAGTACATGCTTACAGCCAATTCTTGTTAACTAAACTAAAATGTATTAAAAAAGAAAAGAGAGAGCTTATTGGTTAAAAGATCATTATCCATACAAGTATGATTAGATTTCTTAGGTCAGTTTCATAGTAGAGATGATTAGTTTTAGAATTACAAAAAGTCTTTTCAGAATTAGTCCATAGGTTACAGTCCAATGTCCAATATCAGGGTGATCCAGAATGGAACTGGAGACCTCAGTTTTGTGACAATTTCCCCTGATGAAGCTTAAGCAGATCTGAGATGAAAGGCTCGGGGCCCAAGAGTTATTTTTATAGGTCTCTGGTAGGCTATCCCTAGCCTCTTGACAGCATGCAGTCCTTGGGTGAACAAAAGGCAATTATCCTCCTAGTTTTGAAGTAGACCTACTATTTCTAAGCATCACTGGTAATTAGCTACATAGATTAACATAAGGCAATTACCTATCTCCTGCTATTTACAGGTAGTTTACTACATATTTCAAAGGCAAATGAAGACAGTGATATCACTACATTCACAGTTCGTTTAAATGTTAACAGCTCTTTTTGATCTCTGAATTAACAGAATACAGCAATAGACAGGAACTGTTCAGTTACATTGTCAACCTCTAACAATATATGTGTAAACATATGTCTCTAAATGTTTAATCTGGGTTAATGGGCCTGCAGGTTGCCTAACCCTTTCTGGCCCGGTGTCGCATACGTTTTTTAGGATTCCCTTCAAACTCCATTGCCACAGAACAAGAAGTGGTGCTTAATGATGACCTGCTTTAGTAGCTTTCAAACAGGAATCTAAATATAGTTTTTGCAAGTCAGTGTGTGGAAGTTCAGAATGACTCCCTTGTTCCATCAGCTGAGAGCACGCATTATCACCAACTCCACAGAACACAGAATCGGAAGATTTTCAGGATCGACTGGAGGATCTGCACGAGGAGACTGTATTGAGTCAGTTCTTCAGCCCTATACCAGGAGTCTTATTAGCGTCTATGCATAGGCTGATGGAGGCTGTCCCTTTTGGGATAAATACTGCAGGACAAAGTGTACAGTTAAGACTTAGAATATGCAGCTCCTGCAGATGCTCTAAAGACAGACAATCTGTCTGCCCATATGGTAAACTTGCACCCAAGGATACAGGCAGTCAAATCCCTCTTAGGTGCCAGGTCAGGAATGTGCATTGTAAATTGTTTTCTACACTTCATCCATTTCAAATATTGGGATAAAAATTGATGATGTACAGAGTGGCGTACATTAGAGAGGTAATATTTTTTATTGAATCACCTTCGGTTGGTGAGAGAGACAAGCTTTCAAGTTTACACTGAGCTCTACAGGTCACCTCTTTCTAGGACCTATCCTGTCTGCTGATGTGTTTTTTATTTCACACTAGTTTATACTGCTCCCTACATAGTTAAAGCAGCCAGAGGCTATTTTACTTCACATGTTTTCACCTGAAGAAGAGCTCTGTGTAGGGTCAAAAGCTTGTCTCTCTTACCAACAGAAGTCGGTCCAATAAAAGATATTACTTCACCCACCTTGTTTCTCTGATATACTGGGACCAACATGGCTACAACAACATTGCATACAAGAGTGGTGTACCTGTCACATGGAAAATGGCTTAAGTAGGGCTGTTTGCTTCCAGTGAGTGTGTGAAATGAGTATGACTTGCATGCCAAGAGGCAATATGGGGGAGGGGAGGATGAAGCAGGAAAATCCACTAATGGATGTGTGTGTGTTGGGGATGATTTGCTGCCTTTTAAAAAAAAATTGCCTCTCTTTTTATTTGCTTTGGCTGCTATGCTGTCCTTTTCATTTCCTTGGTCTACAAGGGCCAGGGTGCAAAGTGCTCAGCAGTCACAACTGGCATTGGATTTTCAAAAGAGCTGAGCACCGCATAAGGACCCAACGGCCTAAATCTGGCCATTTAATTTGGTGCCTAAATATGAACTGAGATCTTCTGAAAATCTGGCTTCAACTGTAGGTGAAAATTCTTGCATAAGCTACTTGTTTGACACACTCACAAATGGCAAACCAGTATCCTTTGCCACTTATGTACATTTTCTGACTCATTTACACCCACATGTTACTTACCTGTTGTGCATGTCATTGCTTGATTTATCTCTGAGACTTCCTAGGGGAATTGTCCTTGCTTATGCCAGGTCTGAATGTGGCCCAATGTGTTTGAATTTCTCACACATGAAGAAATGGCAGAGCTAAAAAAAAACCCATACATACTACCAATGTATAGGACCGTGTGTGGGGATCACAGGCTAGGAAAGGCATGTTTATTGGCAGTACCCTTCATGGATAAAGTAGCAGCCACATGTCTGAAGGGATATGTGATGTGCATGTGGAGGAGAGAACCTTATTAACATGATGATGGTGATGTAGGTATAATTTATCAAGGAGTTTGTCACATTAGAGTCATTCACAGAGATTTTCAGGAGTTCAAGGGAGTGAGACATCCAACTCGTATTGAATTTTACTGGGAATCGGGTGCCTAACTCCCTTGGGCTCCTTTGTAAATATCTGCCAATTATTCTAATGACACTCCTCTCCCCCACCCCCAAGTTCTCTAGGGAGGAAAAGCAATCTCCTTTTTTCTCCCACTTTCCTTCCTTCTTGGGTGGAACATTTGTCATTTTTATTAATAGTTCAGCGGTGTGGGCATATTTAATATTTATGGCATGCACTTGTGTGCTGTGTTTTGTTTATGCCACGTGTATGAAGATGTGCATATATACAGTATGTGTGTTCCGTTCTGTATGCTTGTGTGACTCCAGTGAGAGTTGTTGCCAGCATGATTTGTGATCGTTTGCCTGGAGATCATCTCAATGCTGTCAGTATACATTACTGGAGGCTTGGGGGGGCTATAATTACTTTTGCCTAATGTATCTTTCTCTACCTAGGATTACAACCCAAATTGACTCCCTTCCCACTTCATTTACAGGTATAAAAACCCTAAATGAGCAGAAGTGCTCTGGTTCTGCTGCACAGTGTGAGTGGGTGGGCCATAGAAGAGCCATGCCATGGGACATAACATTGTCTGCACACTGCTTTTCTCAGAAGCTCTCTCCTTGGCAACATGTGGGCAAGACCAAAGTGCCATGTACAAAAGAAGTGCAAGAACAGCATCATTGGACTCTACTAGCAAGCTGTGGAGCACCTGCACTCGTGCTTTGCTGCTCATAGGAGAATAGATTCTATCCCCCTATGTGTTAAGCTTATTTTCTCAGGCTTTTTACAGGAGATCAGGATTTGACCCTGCCCACAGTTCTTTCTGAAATATCTCCTTCACAATCTTGCTTTCCAAACAATTCCGCTCTTCCAAGACTCATTGGGCATATATTTAAAATAATTTCAATATGTGGTAAACTAATATCTTAAGAGCAGGCTGGGAAATAGTCTATTACAGAGGATTTTAGTTGATTTGCCAAATTAATGGTTTAGCTCACCATGCGGCAGCAGATATAATTAAGTGTCAGAGACAGAGGGCTAAATACATGAATAAAATATCTTTTATTGTATCATTATACTTTTATAATAAGATTGAGTTGTCAACTTAAAATGTAATAATGTAACTAACAATATAATTTATTTCTGAATATAATGAAGATGTGCAGGAGGAGGCAGCGGGGCCTTGCAAGATTCCAGCTCTGTTGGTGAGAGTCTGCCTCATGGAACTGTAACTATGCATTTAACAGTGGAACTCCCCATTGAAATAAGGAAGGGAATTGGTGGAGATGAGGAAAAAGAAGTAAGAACAGGCATGAGGTGGGAAACAAATGGAGGAGGTGAGAATAAAAGAAAAAAAAAGACTTTGGGGAAGGAGAAGGAAGAGAAGTAGGAAAAAATTGGGATGACCTAGGAGGGGAAAATAATAGCGGGAATGGGTGGGGAGGGAAAAGAGACGGGGTTGAGTGAGTGGGAAGGGAAAGAAGAGCAGGGATGTGTTAGGCTGAGAGGAAAGGCACGGGTAAGGCAGCTGTGTGTGCACTTGGCAAAGTCAACATTCCTTAAAGACTGCCTGGCCTCCCTTTATCAGCCCCTTAGAACATAAGAACAGCCATACTGGGTCAGACCAAAAGTCCATCTAGCCCAGCATCCTGTCTTCTGACAGTGGCCAATGCCAGATGCTTCAGAGAGGATGAACAGAACAGGTAATCATCAAGTGATCCATCCCCTGTCACCCATTCCCAGCTTCTGGCAAACAGAGGCTAGGGACACCATCCCCTTAATTAGTAAGTAATGCAGAAGCCTTTGCTAGAGTGAATAAAAACCCCAACGTGTTTTCTTTCAACTTCCCTGAGCAATGCAAGAAAGTATTCTGGGTCATGAATTCCCCAGGCTTCCCGCTGTCTCAATATTCTTCCATTTCAGTTTGGGCCAGATTCTGCTGTTCTTTCTCCATAAATACCTCACTCCAGTTAATCAGTGGAATTACTTGTGGAATGAAGGTACTACTCAGTGTCAGTAAGGCTACATCCTTCAGGCTAGGTTTGCAATTTCCAGCTCATGTAGACATACATGGGCTAACACAAGCTAGCACACTACAAATAGTAATGGAGCCATGGCAGCATGGGCAGCGATGAATCGGCAGCTAAAGTACGTAGCCAGGGGGTCCAGGCAGGTTTGTTTGCGGGACATCTAGCCTGTGTTACCACTTTCCACTATCCATGATGCCATGGGTGCACTACTATTTTTAGTGTGCCAGGTCATGTCTATGTGAGTTGGGAATCACACCCTTAGCTCCAAGGGTAGACATAGCCTGAGGGAAGTTTGGGACAGGGTGCACTGGCTTGGCAAGAGTCAGCATCACCTGTCACAATGTGCATGCCAATTGATAGAATAAACGAATGTACCAAAGAGAAATCCATAATATGATACACATAACTTTGGATAGAAAAGTGACACTAAAGCTGAATAGGTTAAATATCAGGTAGAATGTCCCAGTGCTGACACCTTTTAGACTATAGAATAGCTTTCTTTGGTAAGAGGTGTCAGACTATCAATAGGAGCATTTTATAAATTAAAAGAAATAAAATAGAGAAATAGGCCCATGGTTTGAGACATTTAAACCTAGACTCCACAAGCACTGGAGACTGTACCCTAGGGAGCAATGTTGCACTTGGCAGGAGATAAAAACAATGACCTGCAAGGTCTTTCCCACCTCTGTCTCTTACACACAAAAAGGAAACCGAGCACAAAGCGTGCACGTGACTTAATGTTGCTAGTGGGAGAGCATGTTTATTGCTGCGCTCCAGACAATAATAATCCAGGACAACAGAAATATGCAGGGGATTTCTTCCAAAATTAAACAAATCAGATTGGGACTAAAATTTATAAATCAAGACTGGATGTTTTTTTTCTGAAAGATTAAACTTGAACTCATCCAGATACTGTGGCCATGATGCAGTTATTAATGGGAGAAATTCTATGGTCTCTGTTATACAAAAGGTGAGATTAGATGATCAGAATGGTCCCTTCCGGCTTTAAAATCTGTGACTGAACAACTGCACAGAATGTTTCAGTTTCTCTGTTTTGTTGTCTAGTTTGGCTGGCCCTCCTCACATATTTTATTAGCGCATTTTATTCCAAGAGAAGGTTATTCAGAAATATGTATAAGCTTATTAAATTGCTCTGCCTTTGGTCTAGCTGCAGTAAATTTCATAAAAGCCCCACAAATGCTACAAAAAGCCCTGGAGATTTATAAACTAAGACACTATGTGCAAAAATTGTGTCCATTAGCTCAATAATCAAAAGAATTTTTTACAGAATATTTAAATATCTCTATATTCAAATTGCACAGCTTTATTCCTGGGGGATGCCCATTCAAATGTATGACAAACCAAGATGCAACAAGCATCCAGTTGTGCTGTACAAATTCATGAGTTTGTAGTTTTTGCTATGACTGGGCCCAATCCTGAAAGATCCTGAGCACCACCAACTCCCTGTCAATGAGAAATGCCCTCAACCTGCTTTTAATGGGAGCTGAGGGGTATTAAGCACAGAGATGGTCAGCAATGATGCCAGCAAAGAACTTAAACATGTGCCTAACTTGAATCCCTCCAGTAGTCCCATTGATTTCAATGGGACACCTTACATGCTTCAAATCTGGCATATCCTTAAGTACATTGCTGAGCTGGGACCTTTGTTTTCCTAAGAAATCACAGCACCTATGTTTAGGAAGTCATACGCTGAGGATTAACTTTGCTATCTTTTATGACTATAATAAGCAATAAAATCCTGGGGCCAGAACCTCAGGTGGTGTAGATTGACATAGCTTCATCCACTTCAGTGGAGCTATTTTGATTTATACCAGCTTGGGATGTGGTCCCACATGACCTTCACATGGTTCCATCACGAATGGCTACAACAGTAAAGATATCCACTAGGGAGGCTATGTTAAAGTATAGTCCATTTTAGTGTGGCAAGCCGTAAAACCATTCTTGTGCACTATTCAAATTAACATACTCTGCATCTTTACGCTTCTGCATTAATAATAAAAAACCCTCCATGCCTGAGTTTTTCTTTTTTATTTAATCTGAGGCTTCTTATGAATGATTTTATTCAACACTAAATAGGAATAGCTATGTCCTGAAACTGTAACGTGCACAAAGAAAGTGATTCCACGACCTGTTAATTTAATAAAAGACTCATTTTCTGGTTTTCTCATCATAAGCTCTTTGCCCTTTGAATATCAAAGTTGCTCATTGATCACCATGGCAAAACATTACGTTTTCAGTAAAACTGATCAGTCAGGACATGTATGCAGTGTTGTCATAGTGGTGTCGGTGTCCGGACATGGGAGAGACAAGGTGGGTGAAGTAATACATTTTATTGGCCGACTTCTGTTGGTGAGAGAGACAAGCTTTCCAGAATTGCTCTATGTAAGCTCAAAACGTGCCTCTCCATTGAGAGGGCACACAGATTTTCTGCACAGTAATGTGAAAAATTCTAGACTGTGCTACAAACCACTTTATTGGCTTGGGTCTGGTTGACTTCAGTGTGGGGTTGTTGCCTAAGTTAAGAACATGTAGAATCAGATCCTCCATGCTGCAAAAGGATACACGCCTGCAACAAAATGTTAAAATGGTTTTGGTTCAACAAACATGTGGCTATAAAATGAAGGCAGCATGATGTGGCTATGCCTGTAGCACTTTGTGAATATCCAATGAATACCATACTGGACTGATGCTAGGCAGTCCTTTACATGACATCCTTTATCAAATGGGTAAAATATAAAAGATCATTTGTAATTGGAATGTGCTCCACATGGGTCCTCACCTTAAATCTATCCAGAAACTTAAGCTGGTGTGGTGTATGGTAGGGCACCTATTAAGTGACGCCTCTTGGTGGCAGCAGGTGTTGTTATTGTTCTGTGATCTCGGCTGGCTGCCTATTGCTTTCTAGGTGCAGTTTAAGGTGCTGGTTTTGACCTACAAAACCTTAAGCAGCTTTGGACCTGTCTTGCTGAGAGAATGCCTCACTCCTGCTTCCATATTGCTGCAGTTGTAATCAGCACAGCCTCTTGAGTGTGATCCCCGTTGTTTTAAAAATGAAGAAGGTTCCTGACAGGATTCCCCATAACAGTGCCTTTCTCTCATAATGCTCTCACCACCCTCAAGGTCTGAAATAGCCCAAAGTAGCTAACCTTCTGAATGTGCTGCAAAGCCCATTTGATTGAGCAGGCATTGGGGGAGGACTGAAATAGATGAGGGTGAAATTTCTATTGGTCAGGAAAGTGCAGCGGGGAGTTTAATCTCTGTGGTTCATGTGACTGGTGATCAGAGGATCTGGGGCAGAATGAGGGAAGTGCTGCACCTTGAGATGGCTTTATGTTATTATACAAAAAAAATGTACATCAAGGGACCCCAGAGCTTGGGCACCCTTTGTTAGGGACTAGAATCTACAAAAATAAATAAGATGAACATCTTCTATAATGATTTATTAAATCAATGCATTCCTTTCAGAATACAGTTTTCAATCACACCATGTTCTACTTAGTTCTCTCGTACTTCAAGTCTAGAACTGGGCTAAGAACAACTAGCTGTTGGGGGGAGAGGAGAAAAATGCCATTTATGATTATAAATGAACAGGTTCTCAATTTTACAAAAGCTGACACTTCCAGCAGCACAGTGCCTGGGTTTATAACGAGCTCAGAAGGAAAAATGGCACTTACTGAAACACCTGCATTGACTCCTGTCACCCCTAAATTTCCTTGGAGGCATTCCATCAAAGCATTGATTAAGCCTAATCCTGTTGATTTCAATGGAACTCTACATGGGTATAAGAATGCCCATGGATGGACACCTTTGGAGAATTAGGGCCACTGTTTGTGAGATCTGATGATATTCATGCATGAAGGAATAGGGTGACAGGCCTTGGGTAAAGAATGATGACTGCTATTTATAGCTGGTTATCTCTGGGTACGCACATGAAAGAAAAAGCATCAGTAGATGAATGATAGAAAAATAGCATGTACAGGATGCTTCAATTTCTGTGATGGTGCTCTGTGGAATGTATGTTAATAATATCATGCCTCAATCTACAGTATATTACATGTAGTATGTATAGCTATGCAGTGCATAGAATACATAATTACACATAAATAAGTATATTCCCGCTTTATGTCACATAAATTAGAGTTAGTAAGACAGTATTACACTTTAATTCCTTGCCTATTGTGCTGTATGTCATGACAATTAGTAGATGATGGTACATTATTCAAGTGTAAAGTACAGTATCTGTAAATTATATTTTGTTTTCTCCTTGCAGCTGCCAGATGGTGTGGAACCACTTACACTACCTCGGAGTGCTGCTGAATTTTAAGCAGGCTTTAAGTAAGATTATGCTCAGCATTTTGTCTCCTTTGGATTCTTGGCTACATTGTCAGTCCAGTTGATCCTTGTGTGGAATAAAAGAGTTTGGTATGTTTTGTTGTCTTTGTCTCCTAGTGAATTTACTGAGAGAATGCTTTGTGTATGCTTTTCTTTCCAAAGGCACATAAAAGAAATTTCCAGATTTTACTTTTATAACAACTTTAAAATATAGAAAAGACTGTGAACTATGGTTTTTTAGCTTCTGATGCAATGCCTTGACTTGATGGTACCATACCTGGATTAGCAACTGGACCTGTTGTTCTCATTTCAGAAACAATTTGTGTCCTCTGTACATAGTAAAAACATGTGTACAGCACATAACCTATTTTGGTGTGGATTTAGTGTATCATTAAAGTGGCATCCTGTTCAAAATAGCAGGACGAGAAGAGAAGTTCACATGTTAATTCTGGTCATCATCAGTGGGCCACATCCCACACTCTTTCTGTATGTTGTGTGAAAGACCCAGACCAGTGGGGTACATGAGTCTGGTAGATGGCAAATATACTGGCCACTGGATGAATAGTTTTTTGTTCTCTGAGTGACCAGAGCAGGGGCTGCCCTAGAGCGACCAGGAACCTGCTAGAACCAATTAAGACAGGCAAGCTAGTAAGACACCTGGAGCCAATTAAGAACTTTCTAGAATAAATTATGGCAGGCAGGCTAATCAGGACACCTGGTTTAAAAAGGACCTTTTATCAGTTAGTAAGGGGGCGCACAAGGAGTGAGAAGGTGTGCTGCTGGAGGACTGAAGAGTACAAGCATGATCAGGCTTCAGGAGGAAGATCCTGCAGTGAGGATAAAGAAGGTGCTGGGGGAAGGCCCTGGGGAAGTAGCCCAGGGTGTTGTAGCTGTCACACAGCTGATACAGGGGACATTGTAGACAGCTGCTATCCACAGGGCCCTGAGCTGAAACCCAGTGTAGAGGATGGGCCCGGGTTCCCTCCATCCCCCCAACTCCTGATTGGACACAGGAGGAGTTTACCTGGTCTGTGAGAAATGCCAGAAGGGAAGGTCTAATTTGGAAAGGGATCTGGCCTGTCCCTGACCCACTAGGTGGGACACAGAGACTGCGGGGATTGTTCTCCGTTTTTCCCATGCTGGCGAGTGATGAGGCTAGCTGAGTGAACGGCAGATTTGAGCCATGAAAGTGGCTAAACTGAGGGTTGCCATGAAACTCTGAGGCGAGCAAATCCGCCAAAAAGCACAGGACCCACCAAGGCAGAGGAGGAACTTTTTCACAACTGTAATAGGAACTCTGAATGTGTATACGTAACCTTTGGGTGGTCTTGAGTTCACTTCATTTCCCATCTCCAGTGCCTTAAAAAAAAACCCAACTCCCATAGAAAGTAGCTGGAGACCCAGAGTTCAGTCTTTCTAAGGATTTTTAGCAAGGATTACACAAGGCTTAACCTCCCCACATTCAAGTCCCAAAAGGAACTAAAGAAATGAATTTAATTAAATAACTTTATAAAATCTTATTCTAAAGAAACTAATAATAATCTAATTTTACAGCATGACATGGCTATTTTATAATCCACAGCCATTACCTTCACAGTTATACATAAACACAAATAAAGAAAACGAATTAAAATCTGAACAGTTCAGTCCCCCACAGAAAGACACTGAGAGTTCCCAAAAGCTTAGGTTTTGTTCATCGAAGTCTCAGTTAAGTCTTTGATCACCAAATCTATACAGCCTGCTGAGTCTAAAACAACATCTTCCCTCCACTTGCTTGTAAGAATCTTCAGCTGGAATCCAGGCAGAGTCTTCCTCTGCTGAAATCATGCCTAGCCAGTCAGCTAACTGATTAACCAATCACTCAGTTAAGTGTATAGAGTTAAAGAAAATTTTGTTACAGGAAAATACAAAACTGAGAATAGCAAAATAGAAATGAATCTTTCCCCATTACTAGATTTAAAGAAAAGTTGGTGAATCAGAGTAGTTGAGACAATTTAACCAGACAATTTAACTAGAACAAAACATACAATTAAAATAGAAGTTATTTTTTCCCTCCCAATTTCCCCTTGCTATAATTAGCATTGCCCAAGCTTCCCTGTTAGAGGTTAACCATATCACTAATCTGCTGCAAAATGCTTCAGAGTTACGGACAACAGCCTGCTTTCTGCTCCTGGGCTCAGCTTCTCCCAACTCACACAGGGCACATGGTCTTCTGCAAAGCAGCTGCCCTGACTGCTTGCCTTCATGGAGTCTGACCCCAGCAACAGGGAACCTACTGGACTTTCCCAAAACTACCATACCCAGTTCCAGAACCTTTTGGATGTTCAGTGCTTAATCTGCCTAGCAACAGTGACCCAGACACAACACACTCCTACCTCCCCCAAATGGGTTTCTTAAAGAGATATTGCCCTATAGGCATGTGGGTTACATATGGACCATAATATTTGCCTATGGAAAAATTATTCCATAGTTATCGGGGGGAGAGTTCAGCCATCTTCTGATATATGTAGTTCTGGGCACTGTTGCAGAAAAGTTACTGTCATAGATGTACCACTGCTCTGAACCTGTTTGCGTAGTTCTCTGTTTGGACTCAAGTGTACTAAAAGTGTGGATGTTTGTATTCTGACCTCTGCTATGAAGACTGGGATTCAATCTCACAAACTGTTTGCTCCGGTGGCTATTCCATTTGATCTTTTCTTTGCTTCAGTAGTTTCTGCTTTCTACAGAATGGGCAAAGGAGGAATTCAGATCCCAAAAGCAAGCTTCATACTCAATCGCCACTAACTACTTTATTCACCTTGTAAAGCTTTATACTCAATCACCACTTACTACTTTATTCACCTTGTCTTTTCAAACAAAAGAACTATTTTTTATTGCATTAGTAAAAGCATTGCCAGCAGATCAAGGGAAGTGATTATTCCCCTCTGTTCAGCACTGTTGAAGGGACATCTGGAGTATTGTCTCCAGTTTGGGTCCCCCCATTACAGAAGGGATGTGGACAAATTGAAGAGAGTCCAGCGGAGGGCAATAAAAATGATCAGGGGGCTGTCACATGACTTACGAGGAGAGGCTGAGGGAACTGGGCTTGTTTAGTCCGCAGAAGAGAAGAGTGAGGGGGGATTTGATAGCAGCCTTCAACTACCTGAAGGAGGGTTCCAAAGAGGATGGAGCTCGGCTGTTCTCAGTGGTAGCAGATGACAGAACAAGGAGCAATTATCTCAAGTTGCAGTGGGGGAGGTCTAGGTTGGATATTAGGAAACACTGTTTCGCTAGGTGGGTGGTAAAGCACTGGAATGGGTTACCTAGGGAGGTGGTGGAATCTCCATCTTTAGAGGTTTTTAAGGCACTGCTTGACAAAGTCTTGGCTGGGATGATTTAGTTGGTGTTGGTCCTGCTTTGAGCAGAGGATTGGACTAGATGACCTCCTGAGGTCTCTTTCATAGAATCATAGACAATTAGGTTGGGTCTATTTTCTTCTTGCATTTAAATTTTAAAGGAAAAATATTTCCTAAATTAAAAGAAATATTTTGCAGAATTTTTCAACTGGACTACTACAATTTCATGTAAAGAATGTAGGATTTTGGGTGGCATTATAAGCTTTTTTACAACTATATTTGAAAGAAGAAAAGGAGTTGTTGCCCACTTTCAGTTTCCAGCATTCTTCAGTCTGGTTACTTAAGGTCATGTTATAAGGAATAGCTGGCATTTCAAAATAAGATTCCTAAAGTGTTGAAGAACTTAACCTCCCTTACGTGGTACATTGGTACTAACAGACTTCTGTTTCACCATGGGGGAAGAAAAAAGAGGGAGGAGAAAGTGTGTCACATTACATTGACAGATTTCAGAGTAGCAGCCATGTCAGTCTGTATCTGCAAAAAGAAAAGGAGTACTTGTGGCACCTTCGAGACTAACAAATTTACATTGAGTTTATCATGGTCAATCATCCTTATGGAATGCAACACAATTTGGTCTAATCTGATATAGTGCAACTGAAGAAAGGTATTTTTATAGTGGGCAGAAGCTTGTGGGCAGGTAACAAAATCCCTGCACTGACCAGAAACTGGTTGGCACATCTGTTTCTTGATAACTTAAATGATATTGGGCAGTCTCTGGCACCTATCCCATGTTCTAATAGAGTGAAAATGGAAGAAGAGAAGAATGTAGCATAAGAAAATCCTGTTGGGCTCTAATCTTCCCTTTTGTGCCTTCTAGATTTTCTCCCTCCAGTAAATCTGTCACATCTTTGTTTAGAGACCCATAGCATCCTTTATCTCTCAGATATATTCAGAGCTGCTCGTATGCTTATTTTGATTAGACACATGCCAGGCTTCATCATTAATTAAAAAGCATCACAAGAGAAAGAGAGAGGCCTCCATAAAAATGTTTTATTGTAGGGAATTTCCTGTGGAGCTAAATAAGCCCTACAGAAGTACAATCCCTGAAAGAAAAGCTGGCTTCTTTCAACCATTATTGCTTCTTCCCCTCCTTAGAATCATAGAATATCAGGTTTGGAAGGGACCTCAGGAGGTCATCTAGTCCAACCCCCTGCTCAAAGCAGGACCAATCCCCAACTAAATCATCCCAGCCAGGGCTTTGTCAAGCCTGAGCTTAAAAATATCTAAGGAAGGAGATTCCACCACCTCCCTAGGTAACGCATTCCAGTGTTTCACCACCCTCCTAGTGAAAAAATTTTTCCTAATATCCAACCTAAAGTTCCCGCACTGCAACTTGAGACCATTTGTCAAGGTTCCTCCCCCATTCTGAACTCTAGGGTACAGATGTGTGGACCTGCATGAAAAACCTCCTAAGCTTATCTTTACCAGCTTAGGTCAAAACTTCCCCAAGGTACAAAATATTCCACCCGTTGTCCTTGGACTGGCCGCTACCACCACCAAACTAATACTGGTTACTGGGGAAGAGCTGTTTGGACGCGTCCTTCCCCCCAAAATACTTCCCAAAAACCTTGCACCGCACTTCCTGGACAAGGTTTGGTAAAAAGCCTCACCAATTTGCCTAGGTGACTACAGACCCAGACCCTTGGATCTTAAGAACAATGAACAATCCTCCCAACACTTGCACCCCCCCTTTCCTGGGAAATGTTGGATAAAAAGCCTCACCAATTTGCATAGGTGACCACAGACCCAAACCCTTGGATCTGAGAACAATGAAAAAGCATTCAGTTTCTTACAAGAAGACTTTTTATAAAAATAGAAGTAAATAGAAATGAAGAAATCCCCCCTGTAAAATCAGGATGGTAGATATCTTACAGGGTAATTAGATTCAAAAACATAGAGAACCCCTCTAGGCAAAACCTTAAGTTACAAAAAAGATACACAGACAGAAATAGTTATTCTATTCAGCACAATCCTTTTCTCAGCCATTTAAAGAAATCATAATCTAACACATACCTAGCTAGATTACTTACTAAAAGTTCTAAGACTCCATTCCTGGTCTATCCCCGGCAGAAACCAGCATATAGACAGACACACAGACCCTTTGTTTCTCTCCCACCTCCCAGCTTTTGAAAGTATCTTGTCTCCTCATTGGTCATTTTGGTCAGGTGCCAGCGAGGTTACCTTTAGCTTCTTAACCCTTTACAGGTGAGAGGAGCTTTCCCCTGGCCAGGAGGGATTTCAAGGGGGTTTACTCTTCCCTTTATATTTATGACAGGGCTTTGTCAAGCCTGAGCTTAAAAATATCTAAGGAAGGAGATTCCACCACCTCCCTAGGTAACGCATTCCAGTGTTTCACCACCCTCCTAGTGAAAATATTTGGAATTCTCCTCATATTTCTATGCGAGTAACTACAAATGCCCTTGTAAATGTTAATATAAGACAGAATATACGATCATCAAACTAAATATTTTCAACTCTACAGATGACACACAAAAGTAAATGTACAATATCAAGACTTAGATCTTCTCCCCATTGAAATCATACAAATTTGCTATTGACTTCAGTGGAGTTGGTGGTCCCAGTGGATTCAGTATGTGAAGATATGAGATGTCATGAATTTTTAATTTAAAATAGACTTTGTTCTCCTGAAATGGCAACCAGATCATAGAATCATAGAATATCAGGGTTGGAAGGGATCTCAGGAGGTCATCTAGTCCAACCTCCTGCTCAAAGCAGGACCAATCCCCAATTAAATCATCCCAGCCAGGGCTTTGTCAAGCCTGATCTTAAAAACTTCTAAGGAAGGAGATTCCACCACCTCCCTAGGTAACGCATTCCAGTGTTTCACCACCCTCCTAGTGAAAAAGTTTTTCCTAATATCCAAGCTAAACCTCCCCCACTGCAACTTGAGACCATTACTCCTTCTCCTGTCCTCTTCTACCACTGAGAATAGTCTAGAACCATCCTCTCTGGAACCACCTCTCAGGTAGTTGAAAGCAGCTATCAAATCCCCCCTCATTCTTCTCTTCCGCAGACTAAACAATCCCAGTTCCCTCAGCCTCTCTCCATAACTCATGTGTTCCAGACCCCTAATAATTTTTGTTGCCCTTTGCTGGACTCTCTCCAATTTATCCACATCCCTCTTGTAGTGTGGGGCCCAAAACTGGACACAGTACTCCAGATGAGGCCTCACCAATGTCGAATAGAGGGGGACGATCACGTCCCTCGATCTGCTGGCAATGCCCCTACTTATACATCCCAAAATGCCATTGGCCTTCTTGGCAACAAGGGCACACTGTTGACTCATATCCAGCTTCTCGTCTACTGTAAGCCCTAGGCCCTTTTCTGCCGAACTGCTGCCGAGCCATTTGGTCCCTAGTCTGTAGCGGTGCATGGGGTTCTTCCATCCTAAGTGCAGGACTCTGCATTTGTCCTTGTTGAACCTCATCATATTTCTTTTGGCCCAATCCTCTAATTTGTCTAGGTACCTCTGTATCCTATTCCTACCCTCCAGCATATTTACCTCTCCTCCCAGTTTAGTGTCATCTGCAAACTTGCTGAGGGTGCAATCCACACCATCCTCCAGATCATTTAGGAAGATATTGAAGAAAACCACTTTATCAAGCACTCCACTTGATAGCTGCTGCCAACTAGACATGGAGCCATTGATCACTACCCATTGAGCCCGCCAATCTAACCAACTTTCTATCCACCTTATAGTCCATTCATCCAGCCCATACTTCTTTAACTTGCTGGCAAGAATAATTTGGGAGACCGTGTCAAAAGCTTTGCTAAAGTCAAGGAACAACATGTCCACTGCTTTCTCCTCATCCAGAGAGCCAGTTATCTCTTCATAGAAGGCAATTAGATTAGTCAGGCATGACTTGCCCTTGGTGAATCCATGCTGACTGTTCCTGATCACTTTCCTCTCCTCCAAGTGCTTCAGAATTGATTCCTTGAGGACCTGCTCCATGATTTTTCCAGGGACTGAGGTCAGGCTGACTGGCCTGTAGTTCCCAGGATCCTCCTCCTTCCCTTTTTTAAAGATGGGCACTACATTAGCCTTTTTCCAGTTGTCCGGGACTTCCCCCGATCGCCATGAGTTTTCACAGTTAATGGCCAATGGCTCTGAAATCACATCCGCCAACTCCTTTAGCGCTCTTGGATGCAGTATATCCGACCCCATGGACTTGTGCTCGTCCAGCTTTTCCAAATAGTCCCGAACCACTTCTTTCTCCACAGAGGGCTGGTCACCTCCTCCCCATGCTGTGCTGCCCAGTGCAGTAGTCTGGGAGCTGACCTTGTTCGTGAAGACAGAGGCAAAAAAAGCATTGAGTACATTAGCTTTTTCCACATCCTCTGTCACTGGGTTGCCTCCATCATTCAGTAAGGGACCCACACTTTCCTTGACTTTCTTCTTGTTGCTAACATACTTGAAGAAACCCTTCTTGTTATTCTTAACATCTCTTGCTAGCTGCAACTCCAGGTGTGATTTTGCCTTCCTGATTTCACTCTTGCATCCCCGAGCAATATTTTTATACTCTTCCCTGGTCATTTGTCCAATCTTCCACTTCTTGTAAGCTTTTTTGTGTTCAAGATCAGCAAGGATTTCAGTGTTAAGCCAAGCTGGTTGCCTGCCATATTTACTATTCTTTCTACACATCGGGATGGTTTGTCCCTGTAACCTCAATAAAGATTCTTTAAAATACAGGCAGCTCTCCTGGACTCCTTTCCCCCTCATGTTATTCTCCCAGGGGATCCTGCCCATCAGTTCCCTGAGGGAGTCAAAGTCTGCTTTTCTGAAGTCCTGGGTCCATATTCTGTTGCTCTCCTTTCTTCCCTGTGTCAGGATCCCGAACTCAACCATCTCATGGTCACTGCCTCCCAGGTTCCCATCCACTTTAGCTTCCCCTACTAATTCTTTCCGGTTTGTGAGCAGCAGGTCAAGAAGAGCTCTGCCCCTAGTTGCACCAGGAAGTTGTCCCCTACCCTTTCCAAAAACTTCTTAGATTGTCTGTGCACCGCTGTATTGCTCTCCCAGCAGATATCAGGGTGATTGAAGTCTCCCATGAGAACCAGGGCCTGCGATCTAGTAACTTCCGTGAGTTGCCGGAAGAAAGTCTCGTCCACTTCATCCCCCTGGTCCGGTGGTCTATAGCAGACTCCCACAACAACATCACCCTTGTTGCTCACACTTCTAAACTTAATCCAGAGACACTCAGGTTTTTCTGCAGTTTCATACCGGAGCTCTGCGCAGTCATACTGCTCCCTTACATACAGTGCAACTCCCCCACCTTTTCTGCCCTGCCTGTCCTTCCTGAACAGCTTATATCCATCCATGACAGTACTCCAGTCATGTGAGTTATCCCACCAAGTCTCTGTTATTCCAATCACATCATAATTCCTTGACTGTGCCAGGACTTCCAGTTCTCCCTGCTTGTTTCCCAGGCTTCTTGCATTTGTGTATAGGCACTTGAGATAACTCGCTGATCGTCCCTCTTTCTCAGTATGAGGCAGGACCCCTGCCCTCTCGCGTGCTCCTGCATCCTCCTAGTATCCCACTTCCCCACTTACCTGAGGGCTTTGGTCTCCTTCCCCTGGTGAACCTAGTTTAAAGCCCTCCTCACTAGATTCTCTCTGTATGTGTTAATTCTCAAAGCTAAACACCATCTGCACCTCCTCTGTATTCATCAGCCAGTCCTCTCTATGATCTGCACCTCCTCTGTATGTTTGTCAGTCACAAGGGTTGGAAGAAGGAGGTGGTTAAAACACATGTAAATTCCCTCCTCTCTACCCCAAAAATGTACTGTGATAGGCTAACTAGTTGTCATGTCCTTGTTAAAGCTGCTTTTGCCCAGTCGTTTCCCCCTATTTCTCATTTTTCAAATTATATCATGATTCTTTTTTAAACCCTGTAGTTTTGCACCAGCCGTGTTAATGAAGAGTGAAAGCTTTTTCACAATGGTAGGAACATAGTTTGGCTCAATGTAATGTCTTTTCCAGGGAAAATAAAATCAACACCTCCAAACATTAACTCAACTTGAAAAGAGCAAAGTGATTCTTGCGGCTCTGAGTAAAATGGCACTTTTTATAATTGATGCTAACATCACCTTACAGTTATTCAGCACTTTTCATTCTGATGAATCCCAAGGTTTCTTATTGTCTGTATATACCAAGATTATTTCACCTATCACTGAAATGCAGCTGTCTCAAGTATAGAATGTGGTAATTATTGTGCAACCATAACAGTATACAGCAATGTTTTAGTGAGGCAGTAACAAAATAATGTATCTAGATTAACTAGGTAGGAATTTAGTTAGAATGTAATGAATTTAGGCACCGGTTCTACAGCTGCATCCCGCACACCATCAATTACAAGATTGGCGCTTTAGTTCAGATGAGGCCTGAGCTTGTTCTCTCCTGTGAGAGATAATCCCTCCAGCAGCAGTTTGCCCCAGCACCATGCACAAACATTAAGTATTCACATTCATTCATTCAGGAATGTATTAATACACATTCATTCTCGGGTATATTCCCATCTTAGTTTGTTTGCATTAGTTTTGGTTTATGCATATGGGATAGCTCCTGAAGATCTTACTCTTTTTTTACACTAATTTGAATCTCTCAAATCTCTCATTTGGAATTGCAGGTGCTCAACATCTCTGAAACTCAGGCTACCTATTTAGGTGCCCAAATATGACTCAAGTTGCATAAATTTACTTTACCCACCTATGTACTTTTAGGCCTGGATTCTTTGGAAATGGCGGGGCAACATGGAGTCTAACATCAGATGTCCTTAAATTGTGTAATCCCAGAGGATCCTACAGCTAATATTTTCTGATGAAGTCTGAGAATTCCTTTTCAAAATATTCTCATAAAGCTAATATACATACAAATAAACACATCCTGGTTTAAATAATAACAGCAAAAGTTATAATAATAATGTTTGGCCCATATTCTTGGTCACATGAAAATTCTGTAATCCTTTCTACAACTCAGAGTTGCGTAAAATTGAGATCCCTGAGAATCTTTTATGTGGCCTATGGGAGAAGTATGACATTGTAAGTATATTATATATCCAACAAATATTTTAACCCTGATGGTGATTTTGACAGGGTGGCTAGGAAAAGACGCAGCTGACAAGGCTCTTGGCCATGAATGATAGGACAGTTTCTATACTAAGAAGACACTTTTGTGCATCTTTCAGGTTTGTACTCTATTAGTGTTTCTGAACTGACAGATTTGCCAAAGCCCATTGTACAGTCTCTCTCCTCACAACCTCAAACTAATTTGTCTGCAGTGATACATAAAAAGACAGTGCAGCTCATCAATCTAATCTGTGAATTATTTCATGTGTTGGTACAGGTGACAAAATTCTTGCTGAAGTGCAAAATTCTTCTACAAGAATTATCACTCTCTATTGAATCCTACACAAGGTCATTAATTTGCACAATCCAAGCTTGTTTAATCAAAGAATTTTTTTTGCAACATTAAAAGACCATTAATAATTTATTAGCAGCCCAAACAAAACACAAACAAAAACTAAACCAAAACAAAAATACTCTCCACCCTTCCCCACAGCAAGATTTCTCTTTTTGTTTTATTAAGGCCACATCACAATAGAATCTGAGCTCCTCCAATGTATTTAAAATCAGAAATAACAATAAATCTCCCCCTTGGTTCCTTTCCAGCCTGTAGGAGTAATAGTTAGATTAATTGATTGGTATGTGTGAGAAGACCTTATTGAGGGGAAGTTAAGTCTACGAGACGAGTTTTGCTTTTACTTCAGAAAGGAGGAAGTCCATAGTGATTCTTGACTCTTGTAAGAGTGAGATCTACAGACTTGGATCAGCCTATGGGAAAGTTCTGTCTCCTGTGCTCACATAGCTCCCCTCTTTTTCAACATATTCTAGTGGGAAGTTCATGGTCATGCATTGAGAAGTGAGATTCCAGGGATCGGAATATCAGGACAGAAACCTTCACTGGGAGACAGCATAAACTGCAAGGACATTAGGGCAAGGTGCTCATGGTGACCTGTGTTGCTGAGCAGACTGGCTTCTACATGTTGTGACAACTGGAGCTGTTTCAGCATGGGCAGCTTCATTCCTAGACATAAGTAGCAATAATCAGAAATCGGTAATGCTTACATGCCAGTGTCGGATCTGTGTCCGATAGAATGAGAAACAATCTTCTTCCCAGTCATAGATGAAAAGAAATGTTTGCTGTTATGGCTTTTGGAGTATCCAAGAGTATTGGGTAATCCACAGAGCCCGAGGCTGTGGAGTGACCAAACAACCTGGGAGCAGATGTTCTTGATACTTGGGAATGCTATGAAGCAGGCAAATTCTTCAGTGTGCTTCCCAGTCTTGCCTGGATTCAAAAGTTAGCCAGTCTTTATCGAGGTATTGTTTTCAGGTTGCATTAGGAGAGCAGCAAGATGAGGCTGTATATATTTGATGTAAAGGGTTGTATATAGCTAGTTGTCACCTGCCTTTTGCTAGCATTTCACTAAGGTTGTGTCTGACCATCTCTCCCAACAGCTTTCTGTATATATTGAGTAATATGAAGGAAAGGACTGAGCTATGTTTGCTGAGGGATCTGGAGGTGGAAAAACAGCTCTTCATAACAACTGACTGGATTTGGTTTGAGCGGATGGATCTGAGCCATTTCAACATATTTTCATTTAGGCGATGGTTTCTGTACATTTACAGAAATTTACCCATGAAATACATTTTAAAAAATGTGTGTCAGGAGGTCTTTTTAAATATTTAATGATCTAATTAAACTTTATTAATGCAAGGTCCTTTCTTTTTTTTCAGAGAGCAAATTGACAAGGATTTTCCGCCCTCCAATTTTTATTAGAAAACATGTTTGTTACAATTATTTGTTATACATATTCATAAATGCTGCATGAATATATATTGTTTAAAATATAAATTATTCGAGCTGTAATGATGATCTACCAGTTCCATGAGTGCACAAGTACGTGGTGATAATGCCTCTGCAGGAAATCATTGGGCCTTTCTGACCACTTTGTCAAAAGGGGCAATTATTTCAACCAAAACTGAAAGCTAAAGGTACACTAGCTACATGGCCACAGCCACCCATAGATAAGTAGGTGTTATCATAATTGTTTTGTGGAAGGGGAAAAGAAGGCACAGAGAATTTAAGTAACTTGTTAGGGAGTGGGAGGTCTTGTGGATTACACATAGAATACTTCCGAGTTATAAACTGGGCTCTAATGCAGACTTGCTTTGTAGTTTTGGGCATGCCACTTTACTTCTCTGAACCTCAGTTTCTTCATCTGTACAATGGAAGTAATGGTATTTACCTACTAAATAGTGTTTACAATGAGCTATATAAGTGAAGAGTACTATTGAGACCATCAACAGCAAAAGTGGTAATAGATTGATAGGGTTTATGGCCAAAAGAGACCATTATGATGATCTAATCTGACCCCCTTTATAACAGAGGACATGGAATTTCACCTGTGATTTCTGCATCAAATACATAACTTCTGGTTGAGCTATAGCATATCTTTTAGAAAGACATCCAGTCCCCATTTAAAGACTTTAGGTGATGGTGATGGTGAATGCACTTCATTCCTAGGTAAATTGTTACAATGGTTAATAAAAAAGTTAGTCAAAAAAGTCTGATTTTTTGTTTCCTGGGGAGTTCTGCAACTTCACCTTCCCCCCCCCCCACCGCCCCAGTTCTGAAATGGAATGAAAGCAAAAAAAAATTGAAATTTTCATTGAAACAAAATTTCTATTTTTGGGAGGGTTGATCAAAATATTTCATTTCAATAACAGTGAAATGTTTTGTTCTGATTTTGACTTTATTATAAAATAAAATATATTATATAAAATTAAAAAAAAAAGAAATGGTCATTTCAAAAGAGAAATTTGAAAATTTCCATTTTGAATAGGCTGACCTTATCTAAACATTTTTAATGAATTTTTGAATATTTTGTTTTCAATAATTTTCAGGACCTCCCCCCTCCAAACTTCTCAAACATTTCAATAGGGTCAAAATTGGTGAACAAAAGTTTTCATCAGTGTTTATGTGGCTGTTATAAGAACTGCCCAAGGCCTTGATCCTTCAAGGGATCCCTGGGAAGGAGACCCTTATGCCTGTGTGGATTCCTCTGAAAATCTGGACCCCAAATCTGTCCTAAGCTTTACATTTTCTAGAGGGGCCCTGTCCAGGTTTTCAGGCTCAGAGTTTCAGGTTTTCCAGATACGCCTCAACACTTTTGGATTCTCTGAGTATCTTCTGGTTTGAGTTTTAACAGATTATAAAATAAATGATCAAATAATTTAAAAAATAAAATAAAATTAGCTCAGGGTGAAAGCAAGGACACCAAATTCCAGTTTAAAGGGAAATTTATGTATTTGTTCATATTATAATTGATTGAAGTCAGGATTTATAATGGAAGTGTCATCTTAACCATAAACATATCATAGCCACTCTGACATATACTGATAAGATTGAATAGGTATAGTATATTTTTAGTAACATTAATTTAACCTGGAAAAGTGTTAATTCTTTACATGAACATTTTATGTGCTGTTTTATAATTGAGCACTGTGATTACCACAGCATCCATTATCTGATTATCTGGAGATCTGTTTTTGCTTTATCCATCACAGATACAATACTAAATTATGAAGGCAGAGCAGCACTGAGCAGGAGATGATAGCAATTTCTGGAGGCATTACTCCTTGGTAAGGACAAATGCCTACTGTGTACCCACATGAGAGTGGTGAGCAGCAGGACTTGCTGCACCTGTAGAAAATCCATCTTCAGCTGGCACAGCATTCTTGCCACTGTATTCTCAATCTCAGGGGAAGCAGAGCCCTGGCATTTCCCACCCAGACATATGCCTTCTTTGAGGACTAGCCAGCACCTGCTTGCAATTGCTAGTGCCCAGAGTCAAGTACAGCTAACGATTACATGCTTATATGGAGGGGCTCACTGTACCCTATCCCCACACTGCCATATCAATGAAGAGAAAGGTATACTTTGGCCTGCATGGCAGAAGACTCCTGCATCCATAGGTGATGACTCCATGGGTGTGTACATGGCTGGAGCATGCACAGAAAAAAATTAGTGGGTGCTTAGCATCAACTGGCAGCCAGATTCCCCCTCTTTCCCAGCACCTACCGCCCACAATGATCAGCTGTTCCTCAGCATGCAGGAGGTGCTGGGGGAGAAGGGGGAAGGAGTAGGGATGGGGTGCACTTGGGGGAGGGGGTAGAACTGGGCAGGAAGAGGTGGGGTGGGGACATGGGAGAAGGGGTGGGGTGGAGGCATGGCCTGAAGCAGGGAGGGGGTGGGGGCTTGGAGGAAGGAGGTGGTGGGGGCAGGTTTGGGGTGGGGCAGGGAGTTGAGCACGGGGACTTGTCACGGGGTTCACTCACCTCTAGGACAGCTCCTCCTGGCTGCTCTGGGGGAAGGGAATCCTCCCCTTCCAGGGCTGCAAAGTCCTTTTGGAAGTCTTCTGTGCCACTTCCCCAGTGACAGGTAAGGGAACTCAGGCCCACCCTCTGCTCCAGTCCAGGGACCCTGTGCCTAGCAACTGTGGTCTGCTTTCTCCCAGAATCTGTTGCTCTTCCCCGGACTCCTTCCTACATCTCCTGGCTCTCCGCACTCTCTGGGTTTACCAGGCCAGACTCCCTCCTCCCAGGGAGTAACTGCAGGCTATTTAACTCCTTAGTCCCAAACACACCTTGCTTCTCCCAGGGAGTGACTGTAGACTACTTCCCCTGCAGCCCCCTTTCTTTCCTTCTTTTCTTTTTTCTCTTTTTTTATGGTGAAGCAGACTTGACGGAATAGTCTATAGCCACCACCAACTATAATTCCTCAGTACTTATTGGTTTATATCCTCTCACTCTGCCCTGCGTCTCTTAGGTAATATAACAGAATCTTTTTAATAATGCTTCATTTCCTCAGTGCTTTTACTAAATCACATAATTCAATTTTTTTAACCTTAAGACGTTTGAATTCCTCAGAAAGCTTTCCCCTTCCAGACCCATAAAAGATGATCAGTTGTTTCTTCCATCTTACAGAGTGCACATAGTCCATCTTCGTGTCTTTTTATTTGAAGCAGTGGCCAATAGTACTCCAAACAAAAGCACTTCATTAGCCTATCCAGGCCCTGAAATATGTTATCATCCTGAACTCTAGGGCACAATTCAAAAAATCTTCTTCCACTCTTTTCATTAATCCAACTTCTTTGCCATTCCTCTTTTAAATTTTCCAGTACTAGACTTTTGATTTCCTGTTTACTCCAGAGTATCTCTGTGTCAACCCTTCCATTTCTTACAACATTTTCAGCTGATGTTTGCCATTTAGTTCTCTGTTGTGCCAATATGTGCTGGGATCCTAGCAAATGCCACATGTGTCCCCATCTGTATTCACTCTGTTATTAGAAATATAACTTCATTGATTAAATCACTTCTACATACTGAGATACCATGAGATTGAATAAAAAAAAATGACCCGTGTGGCTGGGCTTACATCCCAGATCCAATTTAATGCTTGCATTATTGCTACTAGTTCAGCTATCATGATAGCTATATAGTCAGATATTTTTTAGATGTCCTAATTCCCAATTTTGGTATACAATATGCCATCCCTACTCTTCCTGTTTTTTTTTCTTTTTTGGACCCATCTGTGTGTATTGGACAAAGCCAACTCCACTTTTCATCTACATACTGATAGACTTCATTTTTAATCCCTACTGTCTCCTTTTTACCTGCAAATTTATAAAATAAATTTAAATCCCCCACGTTTGGACATGAGACTTTCCATCCATAACTAATTTCCCCATAAATGAATGTTTTGACTTTGTTCAGCTTTTCCTTGTCTTTCAACTCCTGCATCAACATCTTAACTTGAATGGCACGTTCTGACATTGTGTGCTATAGTTTGCCTATCGAATTCTCATAAATTTGTTTAGCACATTCATCATTGCAGTTCCCATTAACTTTGGACCAGAAAATTATGTTCAGTAGTTTAATTCATAGTGTAACTGGCATTTAACTAGAAGCTACCTGTAGTGTGCCTATAGGTGTTGTAATAAATACAACCAGTTCATACCCAGTTCATAGTGCTTGGGCTTGTATTAAATCTAATTTTTTACATTCTAATTTTGATGCTGAATCAAAAGCTTGGCAGCCATAGTCTATAACTGTCAGATTAAGGCTCTGTATATCATCAGCTGTGTTTTCTTATCTGCCCCCTAATTAGTCCCAGCAAGACTTTTAAGCATCCTTCCTGTACATAGTTTATATGATCTTCACAAAGTAATTACCCCTAAGAATTTGAACCTTTTAACTATACCTATTTGTTCTCCATACAGATGCAATTTACATTGCTTTGTAACATTCCTTTTTGTAAAGATCAATTCTTTGGTTTTTAACGGAGAACTTGAAACCCCATACATTTTCCCACTCAGGTCTTTTGTAACACTTCGTTGATTCTCTTTTCTGCCACCTCAACATTCCTGCTCCTAAGCCACAGAGCACAATTATCTGTGAACAGAGTGACACCTACCCCAGCACTTGTTTGTTTTGGGAGATCGTTTATCAAAATAATAAGGTTGGGCTGATAACACTTCGCTGTGGTGTACCATTTTTAATATTATATATATGTGCCATAACTTTCCCAACTCTTATGTGCCCAGTCCTTTTACTTCCTGCAGCTCCCTTTGGCTGCGAATGGTGAACCGTGGCCACTGGGAGCTGCGGGTGGCCGTGCCTACAGATGGTCAATGTAAACAAACTGTATCGTGGCCCGCCAGCAGATTACCCTGTTGGGCCGCATGTGGCCTGCGGGCTGGAGGTTGCCCACCAGTGCACTAGATTGTTTTCATCTATGAACTTTTCTAAGCACATGCAATTTTATCAGTTGTCTTACTTCATCGCAATTTATTATGACTATTTAGGTCACTGCATATAATATATGGTTTTTTAGCACTCTTCACTATTTCTTGTAGCTCCAAACTTTCTAATTTCCAACATGCCATAGTCAGCACATGATTCTTTCTCTTATTGAGAGCTGGAAACTCCCTAGAAGTGGGTGGGGTCATCAGCACTCGGACCATGGCCCTATCCCTCACTCCACACCAAGGTCAAACCCCTGCTCAGCCTCTTTCCTGAGGCCCTGCCTCCACTCCACCTATTCCCCCGAAACCCTGCCCTCACTCCACCTCTTCCTGCCCCACTCTGCTCCCTCCCCTGATGCCTCCACACCCACCGCTTGCTCCTCTCCACCCCTCCCCACTCTGTCACTTGACCTTAAGGCTGGAAAAAAGTGATGGGGCCATGGCCTCCTGGCCCGCCCTCTTCCGGTGCCCCTAGCTGAGTTGTTCTGGAATCAACAGGAGGAGGAGTCCCACAGTTGGGCCAGCCAGTGAGAGGCTGTGCTTGCTGATGCCAGACCAACTCAACTAAGGGGTGCTGGAACGGGGGGGACCAGGAGGCAATGTCCCATTACTTTTAAAAGTGGGAGGCCTATGCCCTCCCACTTTTTTCCAGCCTTAAGGGCAAGCGACAGAGTGGGCAGGGCTGGAGAGGAGTGAGTGGCGGGAAGGAGGTCTTGTGGGAGGGATGGAGAGGAGCAGATGGGGGGGACTTGGAGGAATAGGTGGCGCGGGGGCGGGAAGAGGCAGAGTGAGGATGGGACCTCGTGGGAGGAGTTGGAGTGGGGGCAGGGCCTCCGGGGAAAGAGGCCAAGAGGGAGTGGGGCATTGGGCAGAGCATGGGTGTGGGGCACAGTCTAGTTGCCAGTGGCCCCCCTACTACTAGGGAGCTTCTGGTCGTGGTGCTCCAAAGGCGGTGGGCTGGCATGCCTCCAAAAGGAGATGACTCATGCCGCATCCAGCTTTTCTTTCTCCTGCATTGCCAGCCTTTTTTGGGAAGGCTATATGCACCGTCCATGCCACATGGGTTATAGATATAAATCCTTAAAGAAATATTACTCTTCTGTATTGGGATCTCAACAGTATTATATTCTAGACTTACTTCTTCATTTTCTATAGCTATGTAGTTTAATAGTTCCCTTATGAAAGTACAAATACCACCTCCTCTTCCTAGTTTCCAGTCTTGCCTAAAGGCAATATACCCTGGAATTTTAAAAGCAAGCTTTTCAACCAACCATGTTTCCTGGATACGTATGACATCTGGTTTAACTTTCATTTCCAGAATATTTGCTTTTAGTTCTTGACCATGTTCTGTCAGATTGTGAGCATTCCAACAAAAGATTGAGATCACCATATGGGTCATATTTCACTATTGACTTCGTTCAAAATTGCATGAATATAGTCCATTGACAAGTTGCTAATAAACAAGTATTTTTTTGCTGTCATTGCTATAATTTTCATTTTTTTCTGTTTTTTTCCCCAGTTTCCGATATACAATTAAATGCAATAAACCTTTCTTTTTTCATTACTAGTAGATCATGATCTATTCCTTCCTAAGTGTTTTTCATATTTTTTATAGAATGAGCCTGTGTCTATGGTTCCCCTTTTCCTGTGCTGATATTCTCTTCCTTCTGCATCTGATGCTTTGAGAGCTTTTGCATAAGATATGCTATTAACAGTTTTTGTCTTTTGTATCTCTTTAGCTTGCCTTGCTGCATACACCCTCTATATGCTGGACTGTGATTACACTGCAGTTACTACATTTTACCTCTGTCCCTTCTATATAATTTTCATAGCAATTCTATCCCCTACATTTACCGCATCTTGTTTTCCCTTTAATAACAGTTGCTACATACCCATACAATTGGCACTTATTAACACCTTAAGGGCGGGGTGGGGGTGGGGGTTATGGCTTGGTTCTGAATATCTGAGATCCTAGTGTTACTTTCTCAGGTAGGGTCCCTCCCTTACATGTAATCAATACAGTTGCTGATGGCTTGCTTTTTCCTCCTCATTTACGAATTAGTCACTTGCTAACACTTTTATCTTCTCCTGTGCTTTTTGTTATCTTATCATTGGTCAGCTCTAGTGGTAGTCCAGGTATTACCCCCTTTATTTCAGTCAAATACTTGGGTAGTTGGAAACTTATTCTAACATTTCCTGGCATTTTAGTTTTTAGCAGTTTATCAGCTCGCTCTTTGTTTTTATATTCATCTCACAGTGTCCTAGCTCTTACAACATTCCCCATGCTTTTTTATATCCAGTCAGCTAATTTCAGAGGGTTAACATCACCTGATCTTATTTCTTTGGCTAGGGAGATTACAATTATAATATTTTGGTTTATTTACTTCCTCAGCTTTGCTTTTTTGCTGATATCAACATCATCTGATTCTGATTCTACTCTCCCCACTATTCTCTTTATGCTGCCAACTTCCTGGCTTTATATCAGCCCCGCTTAGTCCTCCTCAGCTGGGCTCCATCATCAATCAGCCTTCTTCTTTGAGTGATGGTCCCTACTGTAATCCACTGAGGGTTTCTGCATGCATGCCAGGCATCCAGAACTGGAGAATTTGAAAGTAGTAGTGACAGTTGGTCCATGCATGTGCACTTGCTTTGCTTCATGGTTTTGTCCAACGCAATAAAGAGCAGGGTCAGGGCGGACTGACTAGTCCTTCAATTTCTTCTCACCGCTGCTTGGTCCAAGTTGGATATACTAGTGTCCTCTTCTCTCAGACACACTTTAAAAAAAACTGATTTAGAATTGTACATAATTAGTTTTATTCTAGTTTTTGTTGCCTTTACTGTAGTTTTAGTGGTTAGTAGTATGATGTTAACTGGCTGGGATTACAATTTAACTTGGAAAAGTGGCTACTGCACATGTAGATTAGTTGTTTCCATAAGGATTTTTGCTGCAAATTTTAGAAATATTCTGAATATATACGGTAGTACATAATTTGACTGTGACGGCTTCAGTGGAGTTGTTATATTCCATCACATCCATAATGCCAATTTTTAAAACTCTTTTAAAAAGGATATACACAATAGAGACCATGAGGTGAATAATACATCTTTTCACAAGTTCCTGAATGACATTTGCATAATTTCATTTTTAAAAGTCCATAAATACATATTTATGTGCAAGTCCTTGACGTTATGATCTGCACATAGCAGCTCCCAGGCACCCTAATGAGGATTAAAGACATTAAAACTCAGGGCACTGCTGTGGGAAAAATAAAAATGAACATATACAATAACCACAAAACTACAACATGAAGGAACAAAAACCAGATACGTTTAAAATTAATACTGACACTTTGTTCTGAATCCACCCTACTGTGTCAAGGAATTGCTGAACAGTGGGTATTTTAGTCATTGTTTTTCAAACTGAATTTCATTCTCATGAATGGTGATAGATTGACAAGACTGGAATGCTAGGGTTTTTTTTCCCTTCAATAACCTACACCGCAGATGCGTCTTGTCACCCAATCCTCTGAAGTGCAGAGCACCCTCCAGTGTCAGTGAACTGAATAGGAGCTGTCAAGGTTCCTCCCCCACTCTGAACTCTAGGGTACAGATGTGGGGACCTGCATGAAAAACCTCCTAAGCTTATCTTTACCAGCTTAGGTCAAAACTTCCCCAAGGTACAAAATATTCCATCCGTTGTCCTTGGACTGGCCGCTACCACCACCAAACTAATACTGGTTACTGGGGAAGAGCTGTTTGGACGCGTCCTTCCCCCCAAAATACTTCCCAAAACCTTGCACCCCACTTCCTGGACAAGGTTTGGTAAAAAGCCTCACCAATTTGCCTAGGTGACTACAGACCCAGACCCTTGGATCTTAAGAACAATGAACAATCCTCCCAACAATTGCACCCCCCATTTCCTGGGAAATGTTGGATAAAAAGCCTCACCAATTTGCATAGGTGACCACAGACCCAAACCCTTGGATCTGAGAACAATGAAAAAGCATTCAGTTTTTTTACAAGAAGACTTTTAATAAAAAATAGAAGGAAATAGAAATAAAGAAATCCCCCCTGTAAAATCAGGATGGTAGATATCTTACAGCGTAATTAGATTCAAAAACATAGAGAACCCCTCTAGGCAAAACCTTAAGTTACAAAAAAGATACACAGACAGAAATAGTTATTCTATTCAGCACAATTTTTTTCTCAGCCATTTAAAGAAATCATAATCTAACACATACCTAGCTAGATTACTTACTAAAAGTTCTAAGACTCCATTCCTGGTCTATCCCCGGCAGAAACCAGCATATAGACAGACACACAGACCCTTTGTTTCTCTCCCACCTCCCAGCTTTTGAAAGTATCTTGTCTCCTCATTGGTCATTTTGGTCAGGTGCCAGCGAGGTTACCTTTAGCTTCTTAACCCTTTACAGGTGAGAGGAGCTTTCCCCTGGCCAGGAGGGATTTCAAAGGGGTCTACCCTTCCCTTTATATTTATGACACGCCCCCCAAATCTCAGCTAGGGTGAAACACTGGCTGGGATTTCTTCCTGGAGCTCTAGGAAAAACAGAGTTAATAAGACACATGCATCTCTAAATATACTACCAAGTACATAAAGACTAACAATATTTTCCACATCTCAAGGACGATTTTAACCAGTTGATTCTGGGAAACTTTCACGGGAGAGTGCATCAGCCACTTTGTTAGAAGCTCCTGAGATGTGTTGGATGTCAAAATCAAAATCTTGGAGAGCTAAACTCCACCGAAGAAGTTTTTTGTTAGTTTCCTTGACGGTGTGAAGCCACTTCAGTGCAGCATGGTCGGTTTGCAGGTGGAAACGCCGTCCCCAAACATATGGGCGTAGCTTTTCCAGAGCATAGACAATGGCGTAACATTCTTTTTCAGTGACTGACCAGTTGCTTTCCCTCTCAGACAGTTTTTTGCTGAGAAACACTACAGGGTGGAATTCTTGATCAGGTCCTTTCTGCATTAAAACTGCTCCCACACCACGCTCGGACGCATCTGTGGTTACTAGGAACGGTTTGTCAAAGTCTGGGGCCCTTAGTACAGGGTCAGACATGAGTGTCGCTTTAAGCTTGTTAAAGGCCTTCTGACACTTTTCGGTCCACTGAACAGCATTTGGCTGTTTCTTTTTGGTTAGGTCTGTCAGTGGGGCAGCGATTTGGCTGTAGTGCGGTACAAATCGTCTGTAATAACCGGCCAAGCCTAAGAAGGATTGAACCTGTTTCTTTGACTTTGGGACAGGCCACTTTTGGATAGCATCCACTTTGGCCTGTAGGGGGCTGATAGTTCCTTGACCCACCTGGTGTCCAAGGTAAGTCACTCTGTTTAGGCCTATTTGACACTTCTTAGCCTTAACAGTTAGTCCTGCCTCCCTTATGCGCTCAAGGACTTTTTGTAGATGTTCCAGGTGGTTTGCCCAGGAATCCGAAAATATGGCCACTTCGTCAAGGTAGGCGACTGCATATTCTCCTAATCCCACTAGGAGACCATCTACAAGTCTTTGGAAAGTGGCGGGTGCATTTCGCAGCCCGAAAGGGAGTACATTAAATTCATACAGCCCAAGATGTGTGATGAAGGCTGACCTTTCCTTGGCAGATTCATCTAGCGGTACCTGCCAGTACCCCTTGGTTAAGTCCAAGGTAGAGATGAACTGGGCCCGTCCCAGTTTCTCTAATAGTTCATCTGTGCGTGGCATTGGATAGTTGTCTGGGCGAGTTACAGCATTTAGCTTACGGTAGTCCACGCAAAAATGTATTTCCCCATCTGGTTTGGGAACTAGAACCACTGGAGATGCCCATGCACTTTCAGAGGGGCGGATTACACCCATCTGTAACATATCCTGGATCTCCCGTTCTATAGCAGTTTTAGCTTGAGGAGACACCCGGTAAGGTTGGACCCTAATTGGGTGAGCATTACCTGTGTCAATGGAGTGGTATGCCCGTTCAGTCAGTCCTGGGGTGGCTGAGAACGTTGGCGCGTAGCTAGTGCACAGCTCCTGGATCTGCTGTCGCTGCATACGCCCAAGGGTCATGGAGAGGTTCACCTCTTCCACACCACCACCACATTTCCCTTCGTAGTAGACACCTTCAGGCCACTCAGCGTCGTCTCCTCCCTGGGCTGTAAACTGACAAACCTTTAATTCTCTGGAATAAAAGGGCTTTAGAGAATTAATATGGTACACCTTAGGCTTTCGGTTGGAGGTGGGGAATGCTATGAGATAATTAACAGCTCCCAGGTGCTTCTGGACCATGAATGGCCCTTCCCACGATGCTTCCATTTTATGGGCCTGGAGCGCCTTTAAGACCATGACCTGGTCTCCTACTTTGAAGGAACGCTCTCTGGCATGTTTATCATACCAGGCTTTTTGCTCTTTTTGAGCATCCTGTAAGTTTTCCCTAGCAAGGGCTAAAGAGGTTCGGAGGGTGTTTTGTAGGTTGGTTACAAAGTCCAGAATGTTAGTTCCTGGAGAAGGTGTAAATCCCTCCCATTGCTGCTTCACCAACTGCAATGGCCCCTTAACCTCACGGCCATATACAAGTTCAAATGGGGAAAACCCTAAACTAGGATGTGGTACAGCTCTGTAGGCAAAGAGCAACTGCTGCAATACTAGGTCCCAATCATTGGAGTGCTCATTTACGAATTTACGTATCATGGCCCCCAAAGTTCCATTAAACTTCTCCACCATGCCATTTGTTTGATGATGGTAAGGAGTGGCAACCAAGTGATTTACCCCATGAGCTTCCCAAAGGTTTTTCATAGTTCCTGCCAGGGAATTAGTCCCTGCATCTGTGAGGATGTCGGAGGGCCAACCTACCCTGGCAAAAATGTCTGCTAGTGCCTGGCATACACTTTTAGCCCTGGTGTTGCTTAGAGCTACTGCTTCCGGCCATCGGGTGGCAAAATCCATGAAAGTCAGTATGTACTGCTTTCCTCTGGGTGTCTTTTTCGGAAAAGGCCCCAGAATATCCACAGCTACTCGCTGAAATGGAACTTCAATGATGGGGAGTGGTTGTAGAGGGGCTTTGACCTGGTCTTGGGGTTTTCCCACTCTTTGGCACACCTCACAAGACTGGACATAGGTAGAAACATCCTTGCCCATTCCCTCCCAGTGGAATGACCCCCCCAAACGGTCTTTGGTCCTGTTCACCCCAGCATGGCCACTAGGGTGATCGTGGGCTAAGCTCAAGAGCTTGGCCCGGTATTTAGTTGGAACTACCAACTGTCTCTGAGGATGCCAGTCTTCCTGGTGTCCCCCAGAAAGAGTTTCCTTGTATAAAAGTCCTCTTTCTATAACAAACCTGGATCGATTAGAAGAGCTGAGAGGCGGTGGGTTGCTCCATGCCGCCGTCCAAGCTCTCTGGAGGCTTTCATCTGCTTCCTGTTCGGTCTGGAACTGTTCCCTTGATGCTGGAGACATCAGTTCCTCATGGGATTGTGGACCTAGCCTTGGTCCCTCTGGAAGCGATATAGGGGATGGAGCTGTTTCTGTTGACTGTGTACCGCTCTCCGCTGGTGCACTATGTTGGGATTCAGGCTCCGGCTGAGCCTCTTGTGTAGGGTTATCGGCTGCTGCCAGTTCAGGTTCGGTGGGGCCCTCTGGTGTTGAGGTTGCAAGTACTGGATTCAGTGCTGACACGGGGTCTGGTGTTGGTTGTTCGGCTGGTTCCGGTTCTGGGACTGGTTCCGTCTGGGTCTCTGGGACTGGATCCACTACTGCTGTTGCAGACATTGGCCTGGGGTCCAGGTCCATCACCTCTGACCGGGTCCTGATAGAAGTTTCCGGAACAGAGCTAGGCCTCACGGCTTGTTTAGCCTGGCTGTGGGTGACCGTTCCCACCCTCTTGGCCTGCTTCACATGCTTGGCCAAGTCTTCCCCCAACAGCATGGGGATGGGATAATCATCATAGACTGCAAAAGTCCACATTCCTGACCAGCCCTTGTACTGGACAGGCAACTTGGCTGTAGGCAAATTGAAAGAGTTGGACTTGAAGGGTTGAATCGTCACTTGGATTTCTGGGTTGATTAAATTGGGGTCCACTAAGGAAGCATGGATAGCTGACACTTGTGCTCTGGAGTCCCTACACGCGGTGACCTTCTTCCCACCCACACTCACAGTTTCCCTCCGCTCCAAGGGTATCTGGGAGGTATCTGGGCCTGTGGACCTCTGGTATGATTCCGGTGCAATGAACTGTAATCTGTTGGGGTTCTTGGGGCAGTTGGCCTTTACATGCCCCAGCTCGTTACATTTAAAACATCGTCCAGCTGACGGGTCACTGGGGCGAGGAGGGTTGCTGGAGAACGGGGTGGTGGGACGATAAGGGGTCTGGAGGGTTCTTTGGGAGGTAGGTGGGGCTTTGGGCGGCCCCCGGTAATAGGGTGTGGTCTGGGGTGGTCCCTTCTGGTCTCCGCTCCAACTGCGACCAGTTTTCTTCTTCTCTGCCACCTCCACCCATCTGGCTCCAATCTCTCCTGCCTCGATTACAGTTTTGGGTTTCCCATCTAGGATGTATCTTTCTATTTCCTCAGGAACACCCTCTAAGAATTGTTCCATTTGCATTAGGAAGGGCAAATTTACTGGAGAGTCAACACTTGCTCCTGATATCCAGGCATCCCAATGTTTCACAATGTGGTAGGCATGTCGGGTAAATGACATGTCTGGTTTCCACCTTAGGGCTCTGAACCTCCGACGAGACTGCTCGGGTGTTATCCCCATTCTGACTCTCGCCTTGGATTTAAACAGTTCATACTTGTTCATGTGTTCTTTAGGCATTTCAGCTGCCACCTCAGCTAAGGGTCCACTGAGCTGCGGCCTCAGCTCTACCATGTATTGGTCAGTAGAGATGTTGTACCCAAGGCAGGCCCTTTCGAAGTTTTCTAAGAAGGCCTCAGTATCATCACCTGCCTTGTAGGTGGGGAACTTTCTGGGATGGGAAGTGGTACTTGGAGAAGGATTGCTAGGGTTTGTTGGGATATTCCGCTGAGCCTTTATCTTCTCCACCTCCTCCACATGCTTCCTCTCTTTTTCCTTCTCCTCCAGTTCTTTGGCCCTTGCTTCCATTTCTTTGTCCCTTGCTTCCATTTTCAGCCGCATGAGTTCTATCTGTCTTTCATGTTCCCTTTGTTTTTCCGCAGCCTGAAATCTGGCTAGTTCCAGGCTTTGTAGAGCCGTGGATTTTGTCATTCTAACCTCTCTGTTTTTAACTAACTTTACACCCAAGGTTTAGAAATAAACAAACAAAACTTGGCTGTAAAATTTTGCTGTGCTGGAATAGAATACCTATTCTCTGATAGTGATTGTCAGCCTACAGAAAAAGACAATTCCCTTGTCTCTGCTCTGGGCCCAAATCAAAGCAAAAAACCTCCAACTACTTGGAAACCTGCTTACCAGCAGCCCAAAGGAAAAAAAAAATTCCTTTTCAAACCTGTGCTCCTTGTAAAACAAAAAAATCAAAATCCTAAAAAAAAAAAACCCTGCCACTTTTGTCTCCAGGCAAATGGGTAGAACACACACCCCCTATTTACTTTTAGGAAGAAAAGAAAAAAAAAACTCTGGGTTGGAAGACTGTGAATTTCCCTGCAGGAGTTAAGTACCCTGCCTCCAGGCAAAGAAAACCTGCAATTCACAAAGATAATCCCCTTTTGTCTCTGCTTGGCCACAAAGCAGAGAAAAACCAAGCTGCTTTCAGTTTCAGCTGCTTTCTGGACTTCCTTTCCAAAGGAAAAAAAAAATTTCCTTTTTAAAATCTGTATTTCTAGTTCAAAAAATCTCAACTGGATCTCAAAATGATTTCAGGTTAATCCCACCACTATGCCACCATGTCAAGGTTCCTCCCCCACTCTGAACTCTAGGGTACAGATGTGGGGACCTGCATGAAAAACCTCCTAAGCTTATCTTTACCAGCTTAGGTCAAAACTTCCCCAAGGTACAAAATATTCCACCCGTTGTCCTTGGACTGGCCGCTACCACCACCAAACTAATACTGGTTACTGGGGAAGAGCTGTTTGGACGCGTCCTTCCCCCCAAAATACTTCCCAAAACCTTGCACCCCACTTCCTGGACAAGGTTTGGTAAAAAGCCTCACCAATTTGCCTAGGTGACTACAGACCCAGACCCTTGGATCTTAAGAACAATGAACAATCCTCTCAACACTTGCACCCCCCATTTCCTGGGAAATGTTGGATAAAAAGCCTCACCAATTTGCATAGGTGACCACAGACCCAAACCCTTGGATCTGAGAACAATGAAAAAGCATTCAGTTTTTTTACAAGAAGACTTTTAATAAAAAATAGAAGGAAATAGAAATAAAGAAATCCCCCCTGTAAAATCAGGATGGTAGATATCTTACAGCGTAATTAGATTCAAAAACATAGAGAACCCCTCTAGGCAAAACCTTAAGTTACAAAAAAGATACACAGACAGAAATAGTTATTCTATTCAGCACAATTCTTTTCTCAGCCATTTAAAGAAATCATAATCTAACACATACCTAGCTAGATTACTTACTAAAAGTTCTAAGACTCCATTCCTGGTCTATCCCCGGCAAAGACCCAGCATACAGACAGACACAGACCCTTTGTTTCTCTCCCTCCTCCCAGCTTTTGAAAGTATCTTGTCTCCTCATTGGTCATTTTGGTCAGGTGCCAGCGAGGTTACCTTTAGCTTCTTAACCCTTTACAGGTGAGAGGAGCTTTCCCCTGGCCAGGAGGGATTTCAAAGGGGTTTACCCTTCCTTTTATATTTATGACAGGAGCATTCAACACTTCAAGGGATTGACTCCAAAGAAAGCAGTGGGAGAGGCTTCCTCTACACTGACCTTTAATTATTTCTCAACCCTGTTGCATAGGAACCAACTCTAGGGTAGGAGTGGGTAGTTCGGTTTCCATGCCTGTTCAGCCATTCTTTTATCTGCTGATGCTGCCAAAACAGTGGCCTGTTAGTACATTTTATCCTGTAGGAATATGGCCACCAGGGACTGGCCTGACACCATGAAATCATTTCACATAGGCCTTGATACAGATAATACCAATGTCTTTTTCGCATGAGTGACCTGGATCAGATTTGAATCAGTGGTTATGAACTAAAGGCTCTATTTCTCCTTACCAATCCCCTCAATCATCCAGTCCTTCTCTGAGTGGCTGATTCTTGTGTCTTTAAATCTTCCTATTCACTTTAGTGGTGGTGTTGACTGAGTAAGGAGCGCAGAACGGGTCCCCGGTGATAAACATGTTGTATTCATGACGGTCCCCTGTGGGAGAGCAGCCAGCACAAGTTTACTCCAGCATGTTTAAAATTCTAATGTTATTGTTGTTAACCACAGAATTTTGTAAAATTGCAACAAAAATTCAACTTCTGTAAATGTATTGTTTTTGCTGCTCTCATTTACAAGCTCAAAAATTGGCCCATTTTACTGAAACCCCCCCACCAAATTTGGCAGATCACTCGATAAAAGTCCCATTTCCAAAGTTAAGGCCCTAGTACTGCAGTGAGCTCCATGCAGACATGAACGGGTCCGCTTTGCTGAGCTCATGGTAGGATCAGGACCTAAAAATGGATGCAATCTGAGTGAAAGGTAGCTCCCAAATTAAAATTCATCATTTTGTGTGTTTGAATTAGGAAATGCTGTGTAAAAGCCATGTGTCAATTTCACAGAAAAATAAAATGTGTGGTGAAATCGCCCAAAACAAGACTGCAGAATTTGTCAAGTGAAATTGCACAGAGAAAAATGCATTCGTTTTTCTACAGCTCTTAACCATATATAAAATGCATGTTTGAGATATGAGGATAGTAGCTTATTCTGGCTGCTTTGCACTGCTACCTTGAAAAAACCTTCCTTCTCATTAATAGATATTTTAAAATGAATTGACTCGTGTAAGCAAAACATAACATTTCAGTCTGCATCTGAAAAAGTGACCATAATAATTATTAACATATGAATATAATGTAACAAAATTCTTCTGACAGTGTCCCTTGGAACCTACAAGAAACTCCTTTACTTGTTTCTTGTCTAAGAGAGAGCAACTATTTTCTAGTCCATTCAACTCTTCCTCTTATACAGCAATGAGGAATTGGGAAAGTGGCAGCTGGCTAGAAGACAGGATCTCCTTCTTTAGGTATAATTTGGGAGATACACATCTCCAAGGAGGGAAACTACCTAATGCTGGGGCGAGGACCAAAGATTAGCAGGCCATAGTACTGACAAGTAAATAATCAGCTTAAATTATTATGGGTTATTTGGATCAAGGCTGGTGTAAGTACTACAGTATCTGTGATTGGTAGGATCTGAAGGGATTTCTTTTTCTGTTCCATGTCCAATGTAGCTTCTGTTATAACATTTTTTCTTTTTCCTGGTTTTAATTCTCTCAAAGGTAAACAGATTTAAATTATTTTTAAATTGTGCATTCAAGCTATATAGATCTCATTTTACCTCCTCCTGAGAGATTATAGAAACCAGATGCTGCTTCCTTCATATGAATTTGGAACAAGAAAGCTCTATATGAAAATACTACAGGGACATATTACAATACAAACCCTGTCTGGGATATCGGAAGATGTGAGGTGAATTGCTTCAAATGGATCTTATTGATTCTACTCTGCAGTGATGGTGCATACCTGAAGGTGGAAGCCTCATTTAAACACATTGGCACTGCAGTAATTACATGAACTCTTGGACAATTTACAGAACAGACTAATTCTGTTCTTTAGAAAACAGTGAATTTCTTTCTTAAACATGAAACATGTTAGTAGCAAAACAGCTCATTTATGATAATGAAATGAAAAATACCATGTGGCACCCTTGGAGTCCAGATTATGCTACAGCAAGTTATTGTTTTTATGAATATGGATGATGCTCTGCAGATAGAATACTTTCCCAATCGAAGAAAAGGGTGAATTAATTTCTCATTCTCTGTTAAAAAGGATTATTTAAACCCTAAGTCCTTCCACTGAATCTTGGGTATAGTATTTGAGTGCTAGAGCCTTCCTGATTCTTACCAGATGCAGGAAGATACTCTTGCCAGGCTGTGGATGGAGATGACTGCCTAGGTTGTACAGTGAGTGAGAGGGTCTGCCCAGTAAATTATTTGCTCCAGCAAAGTCAGAATCTGCTTCTTAAAATCATGCCCTAAATGTGGTCACTGCCTTGTGAGCTTGTTTCCAAGTGCAATTCTAGGTGTTGGTTTTCATCCCTTTTATGGTTTTGGCGCTATGTACTTACAGACAGTCAATCTCTCTCTCTCCCTCTCCTTAAGTATAACCAGTTTCATTTGGGGACAGAGCTCTTACTGGAGAGTCCTTGACTCTGGAACTGACCTGAATCTCAGTAACTGATATGTTAACTAACTCTGTTATGAGAGCATCATGACATGTAACCTGCTAAACTAGATCACTGGTGGTTAAAACTATGAGAATATTTTAAACTCAGTTGAAATAGGTAGGTTTTCTGAAAGTTAGTGACAAGTCATATATTGCCCAGAGTAAGGTTTCATTTATACACGTTGTATTTAGTCTTACAATAACTATGAACAAATGGCCAGATACGCTTTTTTCAATCTGCAGCCTGTATCAAAGAGCTATTTATTCACAACACAGCAATCATAGATCTGGTTTCCTTAGTGATTTCCCTTGTGTGCATGAACCCTGGTTTCAGCTGAGATTCTTTTTACTGTTAGATCAAATTGTTTCTTCTTTGGGGAAGATGCGTGGACTTAAGTGACAGAATAATATGGTTGATGAAATTGTTTGATGCAGAAGTGCTTTTGTGGTTGATTGGAAGATGCAGCTTGGATTGAGGAACTGTATATTTATTTTATTGTGCTAAAAATTATGAACTAAATTATCCTTCAGTTTTTATGTGCAGAGACAGGATGGAATGTGTGTAGATATTAACAAGAAGTCTCTTGTAGTGTGTTTGGGGAAGAGGAGTGTAATCAGATAGTGATCAGAACAAACAAAACATAAAGCTCACACTTTTGCCAATTCCTAGGGATTTTCTCTACCTGGCTCCCTAACTATAGTTTATTGTGCATCGGAGAGAGGGCCTCAAATCCTTTTATATTATAGCCTGCATCAGTGTGAATAGGAGCCACCTGATCAGCCTTAAGAAGCAGTCATAAAAATTAACCCAGCATCTGTATTCATTATTCAAGCACCTGAAATCAATATGGCTCAACAGAAGTGCCCTGCATTTCTATGCAGGATTCTTTCCCCCCCAATACAGTAAGCCTAAGTGGAATCATTTCTTTCCCACTTCCACTGGCTCCAGATCTGCAGAAGGCTTTCTGTGTGAAGAGCAGACATCTGGGATTCTGTGGACTCAGGGGACATGGCCAAGCACAGGGATATGGAAATGGAGAAAGGCCATTCTACTCCCCTGCTAACCCAATGTGGTTTCCATTGACTCCCTCACAGTATTAACTCCTAGAAAAATCTCTTCACATTTTCTAAGACTAGGGAGATGGTGGAAGCCTAGGGGAATGAACGTGGATCGTCCCTCTGTGTGGATGGTCTGAGATCTGTAGAATTTCCCGAGAGATGTTGAGTTAGTCATAGTGTCAGAAAGCTAAGTCCCTGCTTACTCTGCAGGGCTATGCAAACCTTGCTCTATCTTATCTTGTTAGGAGCTTCATGGGTGGCATTCTGAGTTTTTCCCTGAGTTGTGGCTTTCCGGTCGGTTTTTACACCAGAAAGCACCATATACACACCTATGGTGCTGAATAAATAATAACAATAATCTGTCCCTGTGATTTCTGGATCTGTATTCTTAGCTTTTATATGCATATATGTATTATTTGTATTATGATAGTGTTGGATGAGGCTCAGGCTTGATTGTGCTAGGTGCAAGAGCATGAGTGTAACACACTGGTGGGGCTACACAGTGCTGCGATCCACTCTGTTACCACCATGCCTGAGCAAGGGTGAGCTTTGCTGGCAGTTAGACTGTGTGTCAACTTCCTGCCACACCAGTCTGTCTTTCAACTCCTCAATGATCTCCTAGCCCAAACCTCCCCTAGCAGGTAACAATCAGTGAACTCCAGCCCCCAAGCATCTCAGAAATGTTTCTCTGCAATCCACGACAAAGGAGCAGGGATTAAGTGATACCAAGTAAACGAGCTAAAGGTAGAGATGGTTACAAGCAAATAAAAGTGGAATCACACATCTTACAGTCTAAAACTTTGTCTAGCAAGATATGGTCTTTGTTCAAGATGGTGTCTCTTTGCCACAGTCTCCTTTCCAGCTTTAGACTGGCTGATTTGGCTTGGACCCATCACAGAGATTAGGAGTACTTGTGGCACCTTAGAGACTAACCAATTTATTTGAGCATGAGCTTTCGTGAGCTACAGCTCACTTCATCGGACGCTGTAGCTCACGAAAGCTCATGCTCAAATAAATTGGTTAGTCTCTAAGGTGCCACAAGTACTCCTTTTCTTTTTGCGAATACAGACTAACACGGCTGTTACTCTGAAACCTATCACAGAGATTACGTCACTTGGTTTCTTTGTCTCTTAAGATGAAGGATAAAGACGGAGTCTCTCTCTCTGTTCCTTATATTTCCCAAGGGATTGCTTTTGTCTTACAAGTCAGGAAAGTCTCCTGGGGATTCAATCTCCTGTGTGTCTCTAGGGTTCAGCAGCCACGTTAATTCTCCATTTCTTTTGTGCAGGACCAGGAAAACCCCCTGATGGTTTAGCACAATACCTTTGTATGCTACTAAGATAAAAATGTAAAATGTAAGATGTAAAACCCCATTCCTTTGTATATCGTCTTTACCTAGGGTAGAGTACCTGTCTTATCTTAAACATGTTCTTTTCATATCATACAGATGAACTCATAACTTCAAATATAAGGATGACACGTGCATTTTAAAATGATATTATTAATCATAGTGCTATCCGTTTTCATAGAATACCTCCCAAGGCATATTTTATACAAATATCATTGCAGTAGTGTGTAGGGTGTTGGGGGAAAAAGGGTGCCTAGGGCCACAATGAGTCACGGAAGCCGTGGGTTTTCAGGAGGGATTGGAAGGTTTGACGGTAGTGGCTTTGTTTATGTTGGTTCAGAAATGGCATCGTTCCAGGTGTAACAGGCAACATGGAAGAAAGCATGGGGGTGTTTGTGGGAGAAGCTGACAAATAGGCCATCAAGGTGGCATCATTGTATGGTGCAAGAGGTTCACCTCTGACGACCCACACAACCTCTCTCCATGCATGGTGTATGCTTAGAAACAGATAACAGAATTGTCCAAATGTTCAGATAATTACTTTAATTCCAGTTCCCGCTCATCTTTTTAGCAACGTTTCTGTATTCAACTGCGTGCCATAAGACATCCTGAAGAGTTTTAGAAACCTAAACAGCAATGCAACACTTTATACATAGGCCATCTTTGCCCTGTTTTTATCAACATTAACACTTGATTTAGTTGCCCACTCTTGTGTGATTGTAAATATACCATTACCTTTTATTTAAATACTACTTGACTCTGTTAAAGAAATGAAATACATATGATAGACACAGAGCTATATAGGAAAGGAACTGAGAGGTTAGTTCTTATGTGAAAAAAATATTCAAAATGTTAGAAATCTGAGATGCCTCATGGGTTAACTTAGGAATTGATCATTTTAATGCATGGGAGGACTGAGGGTGGTTTGGGACCTATTTTTTACCTGCAAGATACAAGTAACTCCTCCTTAAGTCTCATATATTGCAGGAAGAGAATCATGGCCCTGGTGTTTAGCCCCTTGAGTAGCTGAAGATGTATAGTGCAGTTTGGTATCTAGAACTTACAGAGCTATATTGAAAGCAAGGCTTGCTACAGCTCATTGTGGTAATTAGTTGGTAATCATTTTGACAGTAATGTAGCCCCTAGATCAGGGATCGGCAACCTTTGGCACGCGGCCTGTCAGGGAAATCCGCTGGTGGGCCAGGATAGTTTGTTTACCTGCAGCGTCCACAGGTTCTGCTGATCGCAGCTCCCACTGGCTGCAATTTGCTGGTCCAGGCCAATGGGGGCTGTGGGAAGCGGCACAGGCCGAGGGATATGCTGGCCGCTGCTTCCCGCAGCCCCCATTGGCTTGAAACAGCGAACCGGGGCCAGTGGGAGCTGTGATCAGCTGAACCTGCGGATGCTGTAAGTAAACAAGCTGTTCTGGCCTGCCAGTGGATTTCCCTGATGGGCCGCGTGCCAAAGATTGCCGATCCATGCCCTAGATATTTCAGAGAGGTGCATTTTTTAATGGATTAATGTTAGCATAAAGTCAGCATTATGCTATTCGTTTCTTTTAAAATCCGCAACCAGGAAAGGGAAACGTAATAGACACCAGCAGTTAGCAAATAGCTTGCCATAGGGGAGGTGTCTCACAATGTGTAGGATAGATTTTGCCTATTTTGTTCAAGATTCAATACAATGTGATCTTTATTCACTGCTTAAAAGTGGCTCTGAAGATATTGTTCTGCCTCGAATGTTACCCATTGCTCCTAGTTGCTAGCTAATGACCCAATACAAAGCTAGCATGGTGAATTGTAACCCTCTGAGAAAGCATTCCTTAATGATAGAATTACCAGATTTAATGGAGCTATGACTAGTATAAATGCAGCCACCATAGCATCATAGTTAATTTTTTAAAATTACATTTGTAGTGCAATTAAATTAAGATATTGGCCAATCTCTAATGGGTGTTGAATGTTTTCCACCACTGAGCAAACAGATTTTCTCTGCTCTGCTTATCATATTTTTGAGCAGTGCTTTCCTTGAAAGGGTCCCCTACCAGCTGTGAACTTACAGTTTGTTATTTGATGTCTGAAGGTATAATGTTTTGGTTAACTGGCTGTTAATTATGTTAATGGATGCTATGGAAGGGATTATTATGAAATGTAGTTAATGGTCCTGTGCTGTGCAAAAATGTTGCCTTAGTATCTAGAAGAAAAGCTATGAAGGAATCATCTTAGCATGACTCAGATAAGGATTTAGTGCAAAAGGTGAAAAATGCCTAACCAGGTATCTGTGCAGATCTTAAACTTTAAAGAAAGATGAGGTAAAGGTTTAAAGTTACATATTTTCAACTGGGACATTATACTTGCAATGTTTAGTCATTACCTTGAGCCTCTTGTAATGTAATGTTTCATCCCAATTGTTACTTAGATGCTCAGATACCACAGCATCTGTGGGCATGGTGTAAGAACTGGACTAGATTAGAAATAACGAGAATGAAAGATCCCTGATGAAAAGTCACGTGATGAGATGTTGCGCTCTAAGACATAACACAAGCAGATATTGCATGATGAATAATATGCAATTAAAGTTGTATAGATGTAAAGCTAGATTCAGTGGAACAAATTATACAGAAAATGAAAGAGAACATCCTATTGCAATAGAGACTGAAATTGTTAGCTATTGTCTGTTATGCAAGACAAAGTAGCTAAGAAAGTAAAAGTGTTTGCTCCATAAATGAGAGGCAGTACAATAGTTACTTTCTGTCTTTCATTTCATCAGGACTAAAACTACTCACAGAAATCAAAGGAGCCTTTGCAGCAGTGATCTATAATTACATTTACTGGGTGTATAGTGTAAGGCTCAAATATGGCTACATGACACCACTGTTGCTGTTTTAGCACTCTTTCAGCTACAGAGTGAAATGGCTCCTTGTGGGGAAAAAATTGCACAGCTGCAATAAAGAAGACGACTAGAATATTCAGCTAACCTTTGATGTATGGGAATAAATATAACACTAGGGACTAATTCAGTTCTCATTTACACCTTTGCTTATCTGGAGTAAGTGCATTGATGCTAATTGATTTATATTGCTGCATGAGAGTAGAATTTGTCCTTTGTTTCTAAACTAAGTAATTTCTTTTATAATAAAGTTCAAACATTATATATCTAATATATTCTTACACTTATTTGCAGGTATGTGTTCAATGTTAGGGTCTGGGGCATTGGTAGGAAGTAAAATGCAAGGGCCAGTGTAGGACAGTGGATGTGGCCATGGGCAGTGATGAGATGATTCTACAAGGAAATGGTATTGGTTTAAAAAAAATGTAATCAAAATTTCATCAATTGGAAAAGCAAACGCCACTTCACTTGGGGCTAAAACAGGAGAAATTTAATTCAAATCAGTGAAATAGCAGCAGAATATATCACAGTTTTCATTTATTCAAAAATATCACTATGCCATCACCACCACTAGGATTGACACATTGATGTAAAAAAGAATACACTTTGAGCAAGACTTCCTGGAAGGAAATGTTTTCAGGAGTCTCATGAACAAAATGGTGTGCAGATTTTCCTCTCTTGCTGTTTTCCTCCATGATTTATACTGTACAGAGCAATGGGAGACAGTAAACTAATTTCAAAAACATTATGCATTGCACACTACAGAATGACATATAACTTTCTTTATTACAAAAACACTGGGAACATATTAGTGTTGCTCTGAAGAATACCACTCACTTAGAAATGCACAGAAAATTATTCAAGGACTTCAGCAATCTGTTAATGCACTGTTCAGAGAGCAAAAAGTATCCAATATCTGCACTCCTGCCAGTGCCATGAAGATGGCAATTAAAATGTAAATGCATATAAAACCAAATGTGATGCACTCTTAATGGGGAGCAAGCATAGCACAGTGCACATCTATTACTATTATTATTTCTTTGTTTTAATCTTTGTTTAAGTACTAGTCTCTTTATAATCCCACGGTGATATAAAGGGACTAGAAGGGAGTAGAGAATCTGGCTCATACGATCTGCCACCTGGAATTTGCAGTCTAAATAGGCGGATTGACTACTTAAAACTCACTGGGACACCCAGAGGATGATGCTAACTCAATAAAGCATTAGTGATAGCCGTCCAATGACAACAGTTTTGCTGGCAGGTGGCTATCATGACCATATTTGCAATAGACCTTGATTAGAAGCTTAGCTTTGGAGGTAGATAAGAGAATGTAGAAATGTTATAAGTACCACAAAATGTCACATCTGAAATTTTTAAAATGAGATTTTAGGACTATTTAGGAAATAGCGCATTGTCAACTGCATCTGTGTGGAACGATGATGGACAGCTTGTCACCAGCTACAAAAAAGCTTGGTTCATAGTTCCCCTTAATTTCAGTAGTACTATAAGCCAAGCTTTTACAAAACGGGTGCCTTATGCGCAGGCTACTAAATCTCTATTTAGGCACCTAAATAAATTGCCTGAACAGTCATGAGCATAGCCCCCCACTACAGTAATTGGGAGTTGTGCCACTGACATAACTAAGACTAAGGTTTGTCCCAATTGGAGCGTGGGTGTGCAGGTAATGAAGGCTGTGTTCCCAACTTTCTAACTATAAGGATAACTAAGCACTGGAACAAGTTACCTAGGAAAGTTGTGGATTCCACATCATTGGAGGTGTTTAACAACAGATCTGACCAACATCTGTCATGGATATTGTAGATATACTTCATCTTGCCTCAGCACAAGGGGATGGATTAGATGACCTATTGAGATCCCTTCCTGCCCTAGAATTCTATAATTCTATGGTTTTATGAAGGAGGAAGGAAAGACTCCTTCCCTGAATGAGACACTGAGTATTTTGGTATGAGTGGCACCAGTTGTTAATGTCTCTTTTTCACAGGCCTCAAAACTCAGTACCATCCTGCAATTATAGTATTATATTTTAGCTAAATTACCAAATCTCTAGGGCCAAATCTCAGTTTTACCTCTGCCTGGTATCAGGGCTCATAACTGATGGAACACTACTCCTACACAAAGGTATCCATAAAGATACTTGGAATTCTCCAGAAGGAGTCACTAGGAACCAGATTGACCATCTATATATTGGAAGGAAATTTAGAAAAACTCATCAGGACATACGCACATATATAGGAGGTGATGAGAGAAGTGACCACAATTTATGTGTGGCCAGACTCAAGATCAAACTTAAGAAAAACAACTCCCCAAATGCACCAAGAAAACTGACAAACAAAGGCTAATAGACACAACATTATAGAAATAATTTCAAATTGAATGTATGAACAGATTTCAGGTGCTAAAAGACTTAGATTCACCATAAGAAGTTAACATTGACATGTTAACATGGTCCTTTCTGTGTGATAATATCATAGATGCTGCAATAACTGAAGTTGGTTTCTAGACAAGCAAAACTAATGCCTGGATAAGTGTGCACATGTGGAACTGTGTGAGAGAAAGAAAAGAAGCAGAGCAATTGTCAGCTCCTCAAAAACATCTCCAGAAAGAGGAGCAACAAAAAAGTCTGTATAAAATAAAAGAACAAGCAGTAAAAGGAAGCTTGAGAAGAGAAAATACATGGATAACATCACCAAAGAAGCTGAAGCAGCTGCCAAAAGAGTGATGTAAAACACTTTATCAACTCAGCAAGTTTCTAACTGGCAAAAGTTTATACCAGCCAGGGGACCTATTAAGAATAAACAAGAAAAGATCTTCACAGAAAAAAACAGAGGGTGATGGGCAGAGCATGTTCAGTGGTGCTAAACCACCACAAAAAAACTATAGACTCTGACAGATTTAAACACCCAGAATTAGATAGACTAACATCTCACACCACAAACAAAGAAGTGAAAGATGCAATAAAAAAGTGAGGAAATGGCATTATAGTCAAAATACCAGGGAAAGTTGACCTGAGCAACTGCAATAACTGGGGAGACATTTTACCCATTTCAGTGCCAGGCGAAGTCTTCTGCACTATAATCTTAAACAGAATGAAGGAAACAGTTGAGACAAAACTTAAAGGTAGAGCAGGGTGGATTTTGACCCGGAAGACCATGTGTTGACCAGAGTTTTACTCTAAGAATAATCATTGAGGAGACCTTTGAATTGCAAAAGCCATTCATCATAAACATCATAGATTTTAAGAAAACATTTGACAGCCTTCAATTGTGAACTCTGGAATATCTCAAAATATGATGGAATGCCAATAAAATAATTATCATCAAGCTGCAGCTTACACAGGTGAAGTAAATGAACAGCTGAGTGAATGTCTTACCATAGACACTAGTGTCCAGCAAGGATGTATTCCCTCACTTCTTCTGTTTGGCATTGCCATTGACTTCATTATGAGAACAAGTTTAGACAGATGCAACAGAGAATTCACATAGCTTAATAGTACTCTAGAAGATTTAGATTTTTACTGATATCAGAGGTGATATCAGGGGAGAGGGGACATGGGGTCACGTGCACCTCCCACTCCTTCTATAAGGTTTTACATATATATATATGTAAAATTTTTTTTTGGAAGGAATGGGTTCAAAATTGTGCCCATCCTCCACTATCAACAGTTAGGTGTTGCCTCTGGCTGATGACATAGCTCAGTTACTATGCTAGCAAAGACCAAAACACTGTCCAGCATCACAAAAAAGACATGGTTAATGATTAGTTAGGGGGGGGAAATTAATGAGAACCCCAACAACTCTCAACTCAAGCATTACGTTAGAAGGCAATGAAGTAAAAGGTGAGTCAATTCACATACCTTGGCAGTACTTTGCAAGACAGAAGTTGATGTGGAAAAAGCTGAAGTACTCTGTCTTCACAGACAAGATCAGCTCCCAGACTGCTGCACTGGGCTTCACAGTATGAGAAGAGGTGAGCAGCCCTCAGTGGTGAAAGAACAGGTTAAGGAGTATTTAGAAAAGCTGGACATGCACAAGTCCATGGGGCCGGATGCAATGCATGTGAGGGTGCTGAGGAAGTTGGCTGATGTGATTGCAGAGCCATTGGCCATTATATTTGAAAACTCGTGGTTATTGTGGGGAGGTCCCGGACAACTGAAAAAAGGCAAATATAGTGCCCCTCTTTTAAAAAGGAAAGAAGGAGAATTAGGGGAATTACAAGACCGGTCACCCTCACCTTTGTCCCTGGAAAAATCATGGAGAAGGTCCTGAAGGAATCCATTTTGAAGCACTTGGAGGACAGGAAGGTGATCAGGAACAATCAACATGGATTCACCAAGGGCAAGTCATGCCTGACCAAACTGGTTGCCTTCTATGATGATATAACTGGCTCTGTGGATATGGGGAAAGTGGTGGATGTGATATATATTAACTTTAGCAAAGTTTTTGATATGGTTTCCCACAGTATTCTTACCAGCAAGTTAAAAAGTCTGGATTGGATGAATGGACAATAAGGTGGATAGAAAGCTGGCTAGATCATCAGGCTTAACGGGTTGTGACCAACAGCTCAATGTTTAGTTGACAGCCGGTATCAAGCAGAGTGCCCCAGACCTTAGTCCTGGGGGTGGTTTTGTTCAACATCTTCATTAATGATCCAGATGATGGGATGGATTGCACCCTCAGCAAGTTTGTGGATGACAAGAAGCTGTGGGGAGAGGTAGATATGCTGGAGGGTAGGGTTAGGGTCCAGAGTGACCTAGACAAATTGGAGGATTGGGCCAAAGAAATCCGATGAGGTTCAACGAGGACAAGTGCGCAGTCCTACACTTAGGACGAAAGAATCCCATGCACTGCTACAGGCTGGGGATCAACTGGCTAAGCAGCAGTTCTGAAGAAAAGAACCTGGGGATTACAGTGGATGAGAAGCTGTATATGAGTCAGCAGTGTGCCCTTGTTGCCAAGAAGGCTAATGGCATATTGAGCTGCATTAGTAGGAGCATTGCCAGCGGATCAAGGGAAGTGATTATTCCCCTCTATTTGGCACTGGGGAGGCCACATCTGGAGTATTGCATCCAGTTTTGGGGCCCCCACTACAGAAAGGATGTCGACAAATTGTAGAGAGTCCAGCAGAGGGCAACGAAAATGATCAGGGGGCTGGAGCACATGACTTACAAGGCGAGGCTGAGGAAACTGGGATTGTTTAGTCTACAGAAGAGAAGAGCGAGGGGGGATTTGATAGCATCCTTCAATTACCTGAAGGGGGGTTTCAAAGAGGATGGAGCTCGGCTGTTCTCAGTGGTGGCAGATGATAGAACAAGGAGCAGTGGTCTCAAATTGCAGTGGGGGAGGTCTAGGTTGGATATTAGGAAACAATATTTTACTAGGAGGGTGGTGAAGCACTGAAATGGGTTAGCTAGGGAGGTGGTAGAATCTCCATCCTTAGCAGTTTTTAAGGCCTGGCTTGACAAAGTCCTGGCTGGGATGATTTAGTTGGGGTTGGGCCTGTTTCGAGCCAGGGGTTGGACTAGATGACCTCCTGAGGTCTCTTCCAACCCATGTCTTCTATGATTCTATGATGTCCAGATGCAAATAACGTCATTAATTGACAAGACAGCAGCTATGTTCACTAGCTTAAACAAGATTTGTTCATAGAAAAATCTACAATTTAAAGATCAAACTATGATTCTTCAACTCAGATTTTACTTCTACCTTAACATTTAGATTTGAAAGCTGGAAATCCACCAAAAGTGTGCCAAAATGTCTTCAAAAGCCAATGCCTTAGAAAAATATTAGGCATTGCATGGAATTAATGTATAACAAATGCTGAGATTCACACAGAGTTCAACAACTTCTTATCTCCAAAATTTTCCAGGAAAAAACAAACAAGGAAGAATCTGGGACATTGTGTTAAGAATGAAGCCACAGTATCTGCCATGGCAGACATACCATTGGGCAGCTGGAGGAGCACATAAAAGGGACTGATCCAAAGAACTAGGGTGGGTAAAAATTAATGATCTTTTAAAAAAATTATCAGATTATTTAAATCGGATTTTTTTTGATAAAATGCTTTTTGAGGAAAAAAGCTATCTAAAGATAGTTTTAATTAAGATACATTATAGCTCAAAGCTATCTCATCATGGAATAGGGATTATACATTCTAATTCTATAGTATGAGACAATATAGTCATGTAATGTTTAAGAAAAGTTTTGTAAATGAATTCCAATAGTTCAAGGATTAGGGAACCAAATTTATGGGGTTTCAGGGGTTTCTGTATAGATTATTTAGGTTAATCTTTCTAGCTACCCAATGGGACTCAGTGCTCAGTCTAGAAGATACCATCAGAGATGCTTAGTTTTGCAGTCGCAAACTGTGAATTTGTGTCTCCAGAGATAACATGCTTGTTAACAGCAAAAATGTTTTAAAATAAATCAATAATATATAGAGGTGAGAAATAACAGACCTCGACCCTATTGTCCCTCTGTAAATTTGTGTACACAAAGTCAATCCCATACCTCTCTCTAAAAGTGCAAAGTTTCCAAAAGTTCAATGAATAGAGGAATGGGGCGGAATAGATCTGTACAAAGGAGAAGAAGTCTGGAGATAAATGTGAGTAGGGAGGGACAGGCAGTAGAAACAAAAGTGAAACTTTTTGAGCAGCATATTCCAGAAGTCTTGAGGTCTTTCTGAGTGTAGCCTTCATTGATTTGAGATCTACCGTACCATTCTTTCACTAGAAGGGAAAACCTATAATGGTAGGTTCCTGTAAAAGAGACCCAGTTTGGGAATATTTTAATGAAGTTCCTCTACCTGTGGATAAGACAGGCAAGGATGCAAAATGCAAACAGTGCAACAAAGAAATGCAAGGCCTGGTTGCCTGAATGAAACAACATCATGAGAAGTGTTCCTTCAAGTTGCAGTGGGGGAGGTTTAGATTGGATATTAGGAAAAACTTTTTCACTAAGAGGGTGGTGAAACACTGGAATGCGTTACCTAGGGAGGTGGTAGAATCTCCTTCCTTAGAGGTTTTTAAGGTCAGGCTTGACAAAGCCCTGGCTGGGATGATTTAACTGGGAATTGGTCCTGCTTTGAGCAGGGGGTTGGACTAGATGACCTTCTGGGGTCCCTTCCAACCCTGATATTCTATGATTCTATGATTCTCAGGAGGAAGCTGTGTTGAAAATGATGAAAGAAACATGTCTGAACATGCAGGATCTTCAGGTTGGTAAAATTTTTTAATTTCATACTTCTTTCTTAAGGACTGCCTGTCTTCCTTCTGGACTATTCTTGAATTCTCATGTTTGAGCAAAAAATATAGTTGTTACTCTGTGGTACTATCATTTTAGATGCAGTTATGATAAAAAAAATAGCTGAAATAGGCAGATCTTCTTTTTACAATTTCAGCTTTAAAGTAGTACTGAGTGTCAGTAAATGCAATGAGTAATACTAAATGAGCAGTATGGTAATAATAATTAAATAACTGCATTGACTTATTTTGTTTAGGAGAATCCATCCTCAACATACAGGATTCTGAAGACTATCCATCTTCAAGATCACCATCATTTTCTATAATTTCAGAGTGATCCACCAATGATAGCTTTTCAGTTACATCATGTATGTCATATAGCCACAGTATATCACCTGTAGCAAAAAGAAAAAAAAAATCTCTGTGACGTTGCACTCCATTTGCTTTATGAAAATATGCTTCGAATGTGAATATAATGTAACTGGAATACACTTCATGCAAAAGGCCTCTTGTAAGGTCTCTCATTACAAAAGGCCTCTCATTACAAAACTTATAATCTACTGAGTGTATTCATCCTATTTGTATGAATGTATCATTCTTGTATCTGAAGCTAGAAATATGAAGTATTACTCTGAAGTCCTATTGTAATTATGCAAAGTGTGGGCCATTAATGATGGTTTAAAATCTTGATGGCTCCTGTTAACCAGGACAATTGGTTGTATTGTAAATGGCTGTTTACTTGTAAGCCTTCCTGTGTTTATGTGAGTCAGGCCGGAAAGAATGGAGGCTTGGGGTCTCACAAGACAGGTGACCATGTCACCTGATACTGGAATCCATCTTAAATCTGGGGTTTTGCCATTTAGAAGGTGGGGTGGGGACCCAGAGAGACAACAGATTTCTGCCTTGTGCCAAAGCCATAAAACAGGGGTGGAACAGAACAAAGGGGGCTGTAGTCATGAGAAATCCCCTAGTTACCGCCTGAGCGGGAACGAACAAGAACTGTACCAGGGGAAAGAATTGGGCCCAGACTAGGAAGGAGTCTAGTCTGTGAAAGAAGTTTATTGGAACATCTCTGAGGGTGAGATTCTTGTATTCAGCTTAGACTTGCGTGTTTTGTTTTATTTTGCATGGTAACTTACTTTGTTCTGTCTGTTATTACTTGAAACCACTTAAATCCTACTTTTTATACTTAATAAAATCACTTATGCATCCGATGAAGTGAGCTGTAGCTCACGAAAGCTTATGCTCAAATAAATTGGTTAGTCTGTAAGGTGCCACACGTTCTCCTTTTCTTTTTGCGAATACAGACTAACACGGCTGTTACTCTGAAACCAGTAAACCCAGAGTAAGTGATTAATACCTGGGGGGAGCAAACAGCTGTGCATATCTCTCTATCAGTGTTATAGAGGGTGGACAATTGATGAGTTTACTCTGTGTAAGCTTTATACAGAGTAAAATGGATTTATTTGGGGTTTGGATCCCATTGGGAATTGGGTGTCTGGGTGCTGGAGATAGGAAACCTGCTGAGCAGCTTTGGTTAAAGTCTGCAGCTTTGGGGGTGTGGTCCAGACCCTGGGTCTGTGTTGCAGCAGGGTAGCAGGTCTGGATCAACAATACAGGGTTCTGGAGTCCCAAGCTGGCAGGGAAAATGGGCTCAGAGGTAATTCCAGCACATCTGGTGACCGTCCCAAGGGGGTCTCTGTGACTGAACCCGTCTCAATCTCCATCGTCCAGAAACAACCATAGATAAGTTTGTGATAAGAATCAGCAGATTACAAAAAGAGGTAATTGATGAAAATGTTCCCCTATTTGTTTATGCAGCAAACTCTCCTTTCTGTATGATTGAGAACCCACACTTCTTTAACATTGTTCAGTCATTAAGACTAGGATACAGTCCACCCAACAGTGCAGATATCGCAGGCAAATTGCTGGATAAAGTGTATGGAAGAGAAATTGAGCAGTGTGCAAAAGGTCTAGAGGGTAAAATTGTTAACCTGAGTCTTAATGGGTGGAGCAATGTCCACAATGATCCTGTTGTATGTGCTTGTGTGACAACAGAAGAAGGGACTGTCTTCCTTACAGAAACTTGATATATCAGGAAATGCACACACAGCAGCATACTTACGAGTAGAAGAAAAAGCTATAACAAATTGTGAAAAAATTTCAAATGTCTAGTATGCAGCTTGCCCACAGACAATGCTGCAAATGTATTCAAGATGAGAGGAAATTATTTAGAAGAGAGTCCCAAGCTAATAACATATGGTTGCAGTGCTCATTTGATGCATCTCCTAGACAAAAACTTCAGTGTTCCAGAAATAAAGACTAATGTTGTAGAAATTGCAAAATACTTCCGTAACAACCACTTTGCAGCAGCTGCTCTGAAAAAAGTGGGAGGAACCAAGCTAACTCTCCCACAAGATGTGCAATGGAACTCAGTAGTGGACTGTTTTGAGCTCTTTATCAAGAACTGGCCTAATCTGATGAAAATTTGTGAACAAAATCGTGAAAAAATAAATGGCACTGTCACAGCCAAAGTTCTCAACATTGGGCTTAAGAGAAATGTTGAACACATGCTGTGTACCCTGAAGCCTACTTCTGTAGCCTTGAACAAAATGCAGGGAAATAGCTATTTTATTAAAAAGAAAAGGAGTACTTGTGGCACCTTAGAGACTAACAAATTTATTTGAGCATAAGCTTTCATGAGCTAGAGCTCACTTCATCGGATAAGCTTATGCTCAAATAAATTTGTTAGTCTCTAAGGTGCCACAAGTACTCTTTTTCTTTTTTTGCGAATACAGACTAACACAGCTGCTACTCTGAAACCAGCTATTTTATCGATGACGCTGTTGAAATTTGGAAATAACATCATCACACCATAATACCAACTATAATAACTTCAGGGAGAAGGGTGAACCATTCAAAATATATGTTTGATGATGTTTTAAAGAAAGTTACAGCAGTGAACTGGTGGAAGTCACTTAAGCACTTGGATTCAGAGACTGTTGAAGTGATAATCTCACTTTTAACAGCAATAGCTTCTTCTGCCAGTCTGGAAAGAATATTTTCTTCCTTTGGACTATTCATTCCAAATTGAGAAATGGTTTGGGACCTAAAAAAAGCAGGAAAGCTTGTTTTCTTTTCCAGACTATGAATAAACAGAAAATGAAGGTGAAGATGACCGAGTTAGCTGCAGAAGCCAATATTTTAAGTTTCTCATGTTGACCTGGCTGATACATTTTTGTTTTTGTTTTTTTAAATATTTCATTTAACTATTTTAGTAAAAACAATTTTAACAAAAACAAACCTGATTTTAAAAAACTTGAATGTTTAACTAAATTTAAAAATTCATATGCTTGTTTTGTTTAATTATTATGTTTGCTTTTGAAGAAAAAAATTCAGAATACATAACATTGTTGTTTTAGTTAAAGAAAACAATTTAAATATCTGTCTGATGATGTTCTCCTCCTAATACAGCATGGCAAGAAAATCGTCCAAATATTAATGATTAACCTGTTGAATTGGAGATAGTTCACCTCCCAATGACTTCATAAATATCTGCTTCAATTGCCATTGGTAAATGAAATAACCAAACAATCATTCATTTTCTGATATAGCTGTAAAACTAATCTGAAAAGTTTTCAAAATAAATCACTTTAAAAATGTATAGTGTGTACCTTCTAAAACTGAAACCTACATCCATCTCTGAGTTGTGAAGAATATGTATTAAGGTTATAACAACCAACAAGAATGCACTTTTATGTAGAAATCCATGATTAAATTGAGTCTTCCTGACAAGTGATTTAAATCAAATCCACCCTGCAAAGAGCCCCTCTGTCAAATAATATTCAGGGAGGGAGAACTTATGACACTGAATGTAGAGAACATGCAAAGAGAGGACCAGAAGGCACAGGATAGCAAAGCCTTGTTCACACCCTAAGGAACATTTGATGGCATGGGAAGGATTCAGATTCAGAACTCCGCTGCTGCTGCGTGGCCTATTATGCCCTGCTACAGCTTTTAAAGATATTTCCTGAGGGTAGTCAGTTTATGATGTCTCTTCTCTGCCTTGCCTCTAAACCAGGAACATTATGGCTGTGTCTACACTTGTCAATTTTAGTGCAAAAAGTCTGGGTTTTGGGCAAAAAACCACGCTAGCGTCTTTACTGGAAATCCACATTTTGTTTCAGCACAAAAATAAAACCACCCCTAACAAGAGTCTTTTTGCGCTGATGCGCCGATGAAGATTCTTGATTGCTTTTATGGGTCTAATTGCCCTCCAGAGCTGTCCCACAATGCAAAGCAGGAGTGTGAAACTCAGCAGTCCTGCCTGCAGGTATGTGCCCCTCCCCTTTAGCTCCATTCTGACAGCCAGTGCTGTCACTGTTCCGGGACACAAAAGAAATCGTTATTGTGGAATGCTCCTGCTGCCTCCCACAATGGGAACAGAGGCAGGCAGGCAGACAGAATGTGCTGTGCAGAGTCAGGGAGGGAGGTGGGGCCTGAGGTTGGGGTCTCCCGCTCCCACTGCCTCAGGACTGGTTGCTTCTGGCAGCTGTCTCACAAGCACATATCCACCCGTGCCACAATAATGCTTTGCTTTGTGTCCCAGAGCAGTGCATAGTGGGATAGCTACCACAGTGTGCTCCTCTCCTCTGCGATGCAAGTGCTGCATATGTAAACATGCTCTGACACCAGTGGAAACAATGTGAAAAGAAACCAGCGCTTTTCTATCACCGACAAAATTGTCAGCAAAAAAACTGCAAGTGTAGACATAGGCCTACTTCTGTTCAACACATCCTAGTGCTGCTGTTTTCAGGTCCCTGATGAGATTTTAAGCATTTTCCTTTGTGTGACACCATCGTTTACAGAAGGGCCTTATCAATCTGTAATAAAAATGAAAATTTTGTTTGCCAGATAAAAAGAAAACAAATCATAGTTCCCCAGCACTATCCTTAAGTGCTTGATTTATGGAGAATATATCTTATTTTAATTATACCAAAAGAGGAAAATAAATACCCTGGGGGTTTCTGAAAAGATAATAGCATTATTACCCCATTCATATAACAGGGCATGGCCACTCTTAAAAAAATATGCATCTAAAAATGTGTATTATCACAATGTGTGACAAACATGACAGCTTGATAACAAACAGGATGATAGTAACTGGCATTTTGTTTGAAAAATTACATACAATACAATCCTGTGGAGGAATTATTCAAAGGTTTATTTGGAATGTGCTCTGAGATATATGCTAGACAGAGGTTTTCAGCCTGGAGGTCATGAACTGCATGGTATAACAGATGTCAAGGGTCATAAACACCCTAGCCTTTCCATACTGCAAATTAGAGAATTGTCCTGGCTAAATGGTGGTTAGATGGTGGTCCCATGAGGGCCCCAGTATGGAAAAGGGGGTCATGGTAATGGAAAAGGCTGAGAACGACTGTGTTCACTTTCTCATAAGAACGATGACAGAATCTGGAGCAGAAGTATAGTCAATATTGGTTTTCTTAGTACTCGCTTAATATATTTCAGACTGAAGTACTTTATCTTGAAAGTTTAAATAATTATCTATGAAGAAGCTATTGTTCCGGCTGATTTAATGTATTTATTGCTATGTTTTAAAAATAGCACTTAAGTCTAGATCCCAAAGATTTTGTTGTTGTGCTTGTTGTGCCTTCATATTAAATGAATCGTCCCTTCCCTGCGAGATGTTACCCTTTTTGCAGAAGGTGCATTTTGCAAAAGGAAACATTTATAAAGCGAGAACTAGGAATCCCATTTAGGTGACTGCTTGTTTGAGAGCAAGTTTGAAAGAAATTGTATGCCATCGGGAACCATAATGCCACTTTTTATCAAGGCAAAGCAGTTTCATGATGAAACACAGAACTGATTTAAATGTTTTAGATTCCTGAAGATAAGGTTATTGTGCAGGTCGTATTTCAGTTAAATATTTATTTCTCAGTAAAGCTAAAGAAAATGTTATGTACAGAAATAAGAGAGTTGTACATTCAGACAAATGATGGTGAAATTCCCCAGACACTGTAGAGCTGCAGCTACAATGTTGCCTTGCCAGAAACCTTGGAAATCTCAGATGCCTCGTGGCTTGAGAAATAAGGAGAAGTCAATATTGAGTATTTGTATCATACTGTACTATGCTTTTAAAGTTACCAAATGTAGATGGAAGAATGTCTAAACATAGTAACTATAATACATCATACAAAGCTCAGGCTGTGGCTGGCAATTGATGGTTTGGTAGTTTATAGCTCAGGAAAAAGCCAAGAATAGTAAAGTCACTAACCTCAGCCTTGCTCACTATTGTGAGGACTAAGAATGCTTGGAACAAAGTTAGTTCATGGGCTTCTTTGGGGAGTAGTTGAGCGATCATATTAATTTTTAAATATATTTATTAAGTCACACAATAATTTTCCACAATAATAATAAATAGAACAGTCATTGTAGGAAAATCATACATAAAAAAACGCTCTGACTGAAAACACCTTTGCTTTAAATGATTGCAAAGCTGTAGTTTGGTATTTGATATCTAAAAATATAATGTGACAAACTGGCAACTTAGAATGTCCACAAATATTTTCAGGAAGCATTATATACTGCGAGTAATGGGTATGTGTTGAGAAGTACATTGTGTGCCTCTCCTCTACCTACTTAAGAGAAAATATGGAACATGCAAGTTGAAAACTCCAGCTGATTCCAGAATGATTTTTGAATTGCCATTAAAACTGTATCAGTTATTTAACCATTTCACCACCTAATCTACTTGCTACTTGTTTTATTAAAGGAATGCAATGATTCTGAGGACTAATGTCGCTCATACACCTGTAACTCAGCTGCGAACCAGCTGAGCAGCGAACAGCAGAGTGGCTAACAGAGGGAGTTTGCCTGGGATCTGCCTGAGAGGTGGTATGCTAAGGGCTGCATTAAGGAGGCTGTGTTGTGTAAATTGGGAGTGCTTTGTTCCAGGTGAGCCTTGAGTGGGCCTGACTGTATAAAAAGCCAGACAGCTGCAAACCAGCTGAGCAGCAAACAGCAGAGCGGCTAACAGAGGACGTTTGCCTGGGAGTTCGCTCGGGGAGAGCCCGCTTAGGCTTACATCTTGCTGGCTTCTCTGAGTAGTTACTACAACTCCTGAGGAAGCTCGTAGAAAGGAGGTAATATGGACGGGGGGTGTTCAGCTTTTGTGACCTGCACTGGATGTGCCATGTTTGTCTTTCTTCCACAGGACAGAAGCGACTTTCTCTGTACAAAGTGCAAGCTGGTCTCCATATTGGAAGAGAAGGTTCCAGGTCCGGAGCAACAGGTATTGACCCTGTGTTGCATAAGAGAAACTGAAGATTTCCTGGACAGATGTCAGGATATGCTTCTCCAGGCACAACATTCTGAAGATTCAGAGCAGGCTGCGCAGCGGGGACAGGAGGACGGGGAAGAAATTTGGCAGCATGTGACCTCCAGAAGAAGAAAGGGGAGCGTCCATGTACCAGCAACACAGATACAAGTAAGTAACCGTTTTCATGTTCTCTCCACAGGTACTAATGCAGAGAGTGGACTAGATGATACATCTGAGGGAAGGGAACTGAAGGAGACTCTGCCAATTGGAAGGCATGAGACGCACTGTCCTAGGGTTGGGGGTTCCATGACCACCGCTCACAAGAGAAGGAGGCAGGTGGTGGTGGTCGGGGACTCTCTCCTCAGGGGGACTGAGTCATCTATCTGCTGCCCCGACCAGGAAAACCGAGAAGTCTGCTGCTTGCCAGGAGCAAGGATTCATGATGTGACGGAGAGACTCATCAAGCCCTCGGATCGCTACCCCTTCCTGCTTCTCCACGTGGGCACCAATGATACTGCCAAGAATGACCTTGAGCGGATCACTGCGGACTACATGGCTCTGGGAAGAAGGATAAAGGAGTTTGAGGTTCAAGTAGTCTTCTCATCCATCCTCCCCATAGAAGAAAAAGGCCTGGGTAGAGACCGTCAAATCATGGAAGTCAACGAATGGCTATGCAGGTGGTGTCGGAGAGAGGGCTTTGGATTCTTGGAACATGGGATGGTGTTCCAAAAAGGAGGCGTGCTAGGCAGAGACGGGCTCCACCTAAAGAAGAGAGAGAAGAGCATCTTCGCAAGCTGGCTGGCTAACCTAGTGAGGAGGGCTTTAAACTAGGTTCACCGGGGGAAGGAGACCAAAGCCCTGAGGTAAGTGGGGAAGTGGGATACTGGGAGGAAGCACGAGCAGGAGCGCGCGAGAGGGCAGGCCTCCTGACTCATAATGAGAAAGAGGGATGATCAGCGAGTTATCTCAAGCACCTATACACAAATGCAAGAAGCCTGGGAAACCAGCAGGGAGAACTGGAAGTCCTGGCACAGTCAAGGAATTATGATGTGATTGGAATAACAGAGACTTGGTGGGATAACTCACATGACTGGAGTACTGTCATGGATGGATATAAACTGTTCAGGAAGGACAGGCAGGGCAGAAAAGGCGGGGGAGTTGCACTGTATGTAAGGGAGCAGTATGACTGCTCAGAGCTCAAGTATGAAACTGCAGAAAAACCTGAGTGTCTCTGGATTAAGTTTAGAAGTGTGAGCAACAAGGGTGATGTCGTGGTGGGAGTCTGCTATAGACCACCGGACCAAGGGGATGAGATGGACGAGGCTTTCTTCTGGCAACTCACGGAAGTTACTAGATCGCAGGCCCTGGTTCTCATGGGAGACTTCAAACACCCTGATATCTGCTGGGAGAGCAATACAGCGGTGCACAGACAATCCAGGAAGTTTTTGGAAAGTGTAGGGGACAATTTCCTGGTGCAAGTGCTGGAGGAACCAACTTGGGGCAGAGCTCTTCTTGACCTGCTGCTCACAAACCGGGAAGAATTAATAAGGGAAGCTAAAGTGGATGGGAACCTGGGAGGCAGTGACCATGAGATGGTCGAGTTCAGGATCCTGACACAGGGAAAAAAGGAGAGCAGCAGAATACGGACCCTGGACTTCAGAAAAGCAGACTTTGACTCCCTCAGGGAACTGATGGGCAGGATCCCCTGGGAGAATAACATGAGGGGGAAAGGAGTCCAGGAGAGCTGCCTGTATTTTAAAGAATCTTTATTGAGGTTACAGGGACAAACCATCCCGATGTGTAGAAAGAATAGTAAATATGGCAGGCAACCAGCTTGGCTTAACACTGAAATCCTTGCTGATCTTGAACACAAAAAAGCTTACAAGAAGTGGAAGATTGGACAAATGACCAGGGAAGAGTATAAAAATATTGCTCGGGGATGCAAGAGTGAAATCAGGAAGGCAAAATCACACCTGGAGTTGCAGCTAGCAAGAGATGTTAAGAATAACAAGAAGGGTTTCTTCAAGTATGTTAGCAACAAGAAGAAAGTCAAGGAAAGTGTGGGTCCCTTACTGAATGATGGAGGCAACCCAGTGACAGAGGATGTGGAAAAAGCTAATGTACTCAATGCTTTTTTTGCCTCTGTCTTCACGAACAAGGTCAGCTCCCAGACTACTGCACTGGGCAGCACAGCATGGGGAGGAGGTGACCAGCCCTCTGTGGAGAAAGAAGTGGTTCGGGACTATTTGGAAAAGCTGGACGAGCACAAGTCCATGGGGCCGGATATACTGCATCCAAGAGCGCTAAAGGAGTTGGCAGATGTGATTGCAGAGCCATTGGCCATTATCTTTGAAAACTCATGGCGATCGGGGGAAGTCCCGGACAATTGGAAAAAGGCTAATGTAGTGCCCATCTTTAAAAAAGGGAAGGAGGAGGATCCTGGGAACTACAGGCCAGTCAGCCTGACCTCAGTCCCTGGAAAAATCATGGAGCAGGTCCTCAAGGAATCAATTCTGAAGCACTTGGAGGAGAGGAAAGTGATCAGGAACAGTTAGCATGGATTCACCAAGGGCAAGTCATGCCTGACTAATCTAATTGCCTTCTATGAAGAGATAACTGGCTCTCTGGATGAGGAGAAAGCAGTGGACATGTTGTTCCTTGACTTTAGCAAAGCTTTTGACACGGTCTCCCAAATTATTCTTGCCAGCAAGTTAAGGAAGTATGGGCTGGATGAATGGACTATAAGGTGGATAGAAAGTTGGTTAGATTGTCGGGCTCAATGGGTAGTGATCAATGGCTCCATGTCTAGTTGACAGTCGGTATCAAGTGCTTGATAAAGTGGTTTTGTTCAATATCTTCCTAAATGATCTGGAGGATGGTGTGGATTGCACCCTCAGCAAGTTTGCAGATGACACTAAATTGGGAGGAGAGGTAGATACGCTGGAGGGTAGGGATAGGATACAGAGGGCCCTAGACAAATTAGAGGATTGGGCCAAAAGAAATCTGATGAGGTTCAACAAGGACAAGTGCAGAGTCCTGCACTTAGGATGGAAGAATCCCCTGCACCGCTACAGACTAGGGACCGAATGGCTCGGCAGCAGTTCGGCAGAAAAGGACCTAGGGGTGACAGTGGACGAGAAGCTCTATATGAGTCAGCAGTGTGCCCTTGTTGCCAAGAAAGGCCAATGGCATTTTGGGATGTATATGTAGGATCATTGCCAGCACATCGACGGATGTGATCGTTCCCCTCTATTCGACATTGGTGAGGCCTCATCTGGAGTCCTGTGTCCAGTTTTGGGCCCCACTCTACAAGAAGGATATGGAAAAATTGGAAAGAGTCCAGCGGAGGGCAACAAAAATGATTAGGGGACTGGAACACATGAGTTATGAGGAGAGGCTGAGGGAACTGGGATTGTTTAGTATGTGGAAGAGAAGAATGAGGGGGGATTTGATAGCTGCTTTCAACTACCTGGAAAGGGGTTCCAAAGAGGATGGATCTAGACTGTTCTCAGTGGTAGCAGATGACAGAACAAGGAGTAATGGTCTCAAGTTGCAGTGGGGGAGGTTTAGGTTGGATATTAGGATAACATTTTTCACTTGGAGGGTGGTGAAACACTGGAATGCGTTACCTAGGGAGGTGGTGGAAACTCCTCCCTTAGATATTTTTAAGCTCAGGCTTGACAAAGCCCTGGCTGGGATGATTTAGTTGGGGATTGGTCCTGCTTTGAGCAGGGGGTTGGACTAGATGACCTCCTGAGGTCCCTTCCAACCCCGATATTCTATGATTCTATGAACTCTGTTCCATTTAAAATGTATATTATTTTGTCTCCCACAGACTTTGTACTTTTTAAATAGCACGAAGGTTATCTCTGTTTTCCCAGATTATGGGCTAAATCCCTGCTAGTCTTGCCTAGGGTAAAGTGGGTGGACCTAGAGAATGTTCCGGTTCGACTCTTGAGGACAATGGGGTGGAATCCCTTGGAAATATAGCCAGCCAGTTTGTTGGTTAGTCAGATGCTGCATTCTCTTCATGCCTGCAGCATCTGGCAGCACATGCTAGGAGAAGTGCATGCACCTTTCACCAGCAGGTGTGAGGAGGAACCATAACGTGCTCCTCCCAGTACTCTCTGCCTGCACCCGCCTTGTTCAGTCTCAGGCCTCTATTTCTCTCCCCTACTAGTAGCCCAGAGTGGAACAAGGGTATGATTTGGTCCAATATAATAGGAAAATTATTCCCATAATGCACTCATGTTGATGAATGATTTGTATTGCTGTCATATATACAGTATATTGCTGTCAGTTCAAGGAATAACACTGATGTCAAGATTTTGTGGTGTGGAAACAATTGCTTGGCAATGCATGCACCAGTCCCATCCCAATGCCAAGATGGCTTACTGTCCAGTTGTCATATTTATAAGGAATGAGTTATTTGCTAAATTTTTGCATTGGTAATTACAGTTAGAAAACTTAGACTGCCAGGGCCTATAAGATGAGGAAAGAGATTTTTCATTACAGTATTTTAGTGTAATTGTTCTTATACACATGCCTGGGTACGTTTCACTGTATGGCCCAAATTTTCAGAAATGATTGTATGTAAAAATGCATGTCTGATTTACAAATGCAGTTATGGTGACTGATAGAATGGGTGAATGAACAACTGGTCATTTGCATAAGCAATTGAGGTGATTGAATATACAAATTCACATTTTTTTGGCACATACAAATAGGTGCATGTTTCCCTGGAAACCTGGGCCTATATGTGCTACTTGAAGATTTAACCAAATAGCTTGTAATATTAAACTAAATGTGATAAAGTAGGGGGGAAAAGAAAAGGATGTAAATGGATATGCATAGATTTACATAAGGAGAGAATGTTGCTACACTTTATTATCACTTGTAATATTACTGCATCTGAATAAAATCAGTAGATCATCTCCAGACACTGGTAAAGTTCATCACTGTGCACTTTCATATTTTACAGCAGCTACTGATTTGTTAAGAAGACTGTGTTAAACTGAAATAAAATTAAATTAAATAAAGAAAACATCTTATACATTTATTAAAATAGTTTTGTTACTCTTCATATCAGGGGTCAGCAATCTTCGGCACGTGGCCCATCAGGATAATACGCTGGCAGGCTGTGAAACAGTTTGTTTACATTGATCGTCTGGAGACACACTCCCCACCCCCAAACCCTCGCAGCTCCCAGTGCCCATGGTTTTCTGTTCCCGGTTAATGGGAGTTGCGGGAAGCAGTGGCCAGCACATTCCTGTGGTCCACTGCAGGTATGTTAGCAACAAGAAAAAGGTCACGGAAAGTGTGGGATCCTTAATAAATGGGGGATCCTTAATAAATGGGGGAGGCAACCTAGTGATAGATGATGTGGGAAAATCTGAAGTACTCAATGCTTTTTTTGCCTTGGTCTTCACAGATGAGATCAGCTCCCACACTGCTGTCCTGGGCAACACAGTATGGGGAGGAGGTGAGCAGCCCTCAGTGGTGAAAGAACAGGTTAAGGACTATTTAGAAAAGCTGGACATGCACAAGTCCATGGGTCCAGATTTAATGCATCCGAGGGTGCTGAGGAAATCGGCTGATGTGATTCTATGGGGACTGGAACACATGAGTTATGAGGAGAGGCTGAGGGAGCTGGGATTGTTTAGCCTGCAGAAGAGAAGAATGAGGGGGGATTTGATAGCTGCTTTCAACTACCTGAAAGGGGGTTCCAAAGAGGATGGCTCTAGACTGTTCTCAATGGTAGCAGATGACAGAACGAGGAGTAATGGTCTCAAGTTGCAGTGGGGGAGGTTTAGATTGGATATTAGGAAAAACTTTTTCACTAAGAGGGTGGTGAAACACTGGAATGCGTTACCTAGGGAGGTGGTAGAATCTCCTTCCTTAGAGGTTTTTAAGGTCAGGCTTGACAAAGCCCTGGCTGGGATGATTTAACTGGGAATTGGTCCTGCTTCGAGCAGGGGGTTGGACTAGATGACCTTCTGGGATCCCTTCCAACCCTGATATTCTATGATTCTATGATTGCAGAGCCATTGCCCATTATCTTTGGAAACTCGTGGTTATCGGGGGGAGGTCCCGGACAACTGAAAAAAGGCAAATATAGTGCCCCTCTTTTAAAAAGGGAAGAAGGAGAATTAGGGGAATTACAAGACCGGTCGCCCTCACCTTTGACCCTGGAAAATCATGGAGAAGGTCCTGAAGGAATCCATTTTGAAGCACTTGGAGGACAGGAAGGTGATCAGGAACAATCAACATGGATTCACCAAGGGCAAGTCATGCCTGACTAATCTAATTGCCTTCTATGATGAGATAACTGGCTCTGCGGATATGGGGAAAGTGGTGGATGTGATACAACTTGACTTTAGCAAAGCTTTTGATACGGTCTCCCACAGTATTCTTACCAGCAAGTTTAAAAGTCTGGATTGGATGAATGGACTATAAGGTGGATAGAAAGCTGGCTAGATTGTCGGGCTCAAAGGGTAGTGATCAACAGCTTGATGTCTAGTTGGCAGCCGGTATCAAGCGCAGCGCCCAAGAGATTGGTCCTGGGGCCGGTTTTGTTCAACATCTTTATTAATGATCTGGATGATGGGACAGATTGCACCCTCAGGAAGTTTGCGGATGACAAGCTCTGGGGGAGAGGTAGATACGCTGGAGGGTAGGGATAGGGTCCAGAGTGACCTAGACAAATTGGAGGATTGGGCAAAAAGAAATCTGATGAGGTTCAACAAGGACAAGTGCACAGTCCTGCACTTAGGATGGAAGAATCCCATGCACTGCTACAGGCTGGGAACCGACTGGCTAAGCAGCAGTCCTGAAGAAAAGGACCCGGGGATTACAGTGGATGAGAAGCTGTATATGAGTCAGCAGTGTGCCCTTGTTGCCAAGAAGGCTAATGGTATATTGGACTGTATTAGTAGGAGCATTGCCAGCAGATTGAGGGAAGTGATTATTCCCCTCTATTTGGCACTGGGGAGGCCACATCTGGAGTATTGCTTCCAGTTTTGGGGCCCCCACTACAGAAAGGATGTGGACAAATTGAAGAGAGTCCAGTGGCAATGATCAGGGGGTTGGGGCACATGACTTACAAAGAGCGGCTGAGGGAATTGTGTTGCGGTTCAATGGCAAGACAGGACAAAGCTTTAAGCAAGCAAGCAAGCTGGTCTGCTAGAATCATAGAATCATAGAATATCAGGGTTGGAAGGGACCTCAGGAGGTCATCTAGTCCAACCCCCTGCTCAAAAGCAGGACCCATACCCAATTAAATCATCCCAGCCAGGGCTTTGTCAAGCCTGACCTTAAAAACGTCTAAGGAAGGAGATTCCACCACCTCCCTAGGCAACGCATTCCAGTGTTTCACCACCCTCCCAGTGAAAAAGTTTTTCCTAATATCCAACCTAAACCTCCCCCACTGCAACTTGAGACCATTACTCCTTCTCCTGTCCTCTTCCACCAGTGAGAATAGTCTAGCACCATCCTCCCTGGAACTACCTCTCAGGTAGTTGAAAGCAGCTATCAAATCCCCCCTCATTCTTCTCTTCTGCAGACTAAACAATCCCAGTTCCCTCAGCCTCTCCTCATAACTCATGTGTTCCAGACCCCTAATCATTTTTGTTGCCCTTTGCTGGACTCTCTCCAATTTATCCACATCCTTCTTGTAGTGTGGGGCCCAAAACTGGACACAGTACTCCAGATGAGGCCTCACCAATGTTGAATAGAGGGGGACGATCACGTCCCTCGATCTGCTCGCTATGCCCCTACTTATACATCCCAAAATGCCATTGGCCTTCTTGGCAACAAGGGCACACTGCTGACTCATATCCAGCTTCTCGTCCACTGTCACCCCTAGGTCCTTTTCCGCAGAACTGCTGCCTAGCCATTTGGTCCCTAGTCTGTAGCTGTGCATTGGTTTCTTCCGTCCTAAGTGCAGGACCCTGCACTTATCCTTATTGAACCTCATCAGATTTCTTTTGGCCCAATCCTCCAATTTGTCTAGGTCCCTCTGTATCCTATCCCTGCCCTCCAGCATATCTACCACTCCTCCCAGTTTAGTATCATCCGCAAATTTGCTGAGAGTGCAATCCACACCATCCTCCAGATCATTTATGAAGATATTGAACAAAACCGGCCCCAGGACCGACCCCTGGGGCCCTCCACTTGACACCGGCTGCCAACTAGACATGGAGCCATTGATCACTACCCGTTGAGCCCGACAATCTAGCCAACTTTCTACCCACCTTATAGTGCATTCATCCAGCCCATACTTCCTTAACTTGCTGAGAAGAATACTGTGGGAGACCGTGTCAAAAGCTTTGCTAAAGTCAAGAAACAATACATCCACTGCTTTCCCTTCATCCACAGAACCAGTAATCTCATCATAGAAGGCGATTAGATTAGTCAGGCATGACCTTCCCTTGGTGAATCCACGCTGGCTGTTCCTGATCACTTTCCTCTCATGTAAGTGCTTCAGGATTGATTCTTTGAGGACCTGCTCCATGATTTTTCCGGGGACTGAAGTGAGGCTGACTGGCCTGTAGTTCCCAGGATCCTCCTCCTTCCCTTTTTTAAAGATTGGCACTACATTAGCCTTTTTCCAGTCATCCGGGACTTCCCCCGTTCGCCACGAGTTTTCAAAGATAATGGCCAATGGCTCTGCAATCACAGCCGCCAGTTCCTTTAGCACTCTCGGATGCAACTCATCTGGCCCCACGGACTTGTGCACGTCCAGTTTTTCTAAATAGTCCCTAACCACCTCTTTCTCCACAGAGGGCTGGCCCCCATGTTGTGATGCCCAGCACAGCAGTCTGGGAGCTGACCTTCTTAGTGAAAACAGAGGCAAAAAAAGCATTGAGTACATTAGCTTTTTCCACATCCTCTGTCACTAGGTTGCCTCCCTCATTCATTAAGGGACCCACACTTTCCTTGGCTTTCTTCTTGTTGCCAACATACCTGAAGAAACCCTTCTTGTTACTCTTAACATCTCTCGCTAGCTGCAGCTCCAGGTGCGATTTGGCCCTCCTAATTTCATTCCTACATGCCCGAGCAATATTTTTATACTCTTCCCTGGTCATATGTCCAACCTTCCACTTCTTGTAAGCTTCTTTTTTATGCTTAAGATCTGCTAGGATTTCACCATTAAGCCAAGCTGGTCGCCTGCCATACTTACTATTCTTTCGACACATCAGGATGGTTTGTCCCTGTAACCTCAACAGGGATTCCTTTAAATACAGCCAGCTCTCCTGGACTCCTTTCCCCTTCATGTTAGTCCCCCAGGGGATCCTACCCATCCGTTCCCTGAGGGAGTCAAAGTCTGCTTTCCTGAAGTCCAGGGTCCGTATCCTGCTGCTTACCTTTCTTCCCTGTTTCAGGATCCTGAACTCAACCAACTCATGGTCACTGCCTCCCAGATTCCCATCCACTTTTGCTTCCCCTACTAATTCTTCCAGGTTTGTGAGCAGCAGGTCAAGAAAAACTCCCCCCCAGTTGGCTCCTCTAGCACTTGCACCAGGAAATTGTCCCCTACTCTTTCCAAAAACTTCCTGGATTGTCTATGCACTGCTGTACTGCTCTCCCAGCAGATATCAGGAAAATTAAAGTCACCCATGAGAACCAGGGCATGCGATCTAGTAGCTTCCGTGAGCTGCCGGAAGAAAGCCTCATCCACCTCATCCCCCTGGTCCGGTGGTCTATAGCAGACTCCCACCACTACATCACTCCTGTTGCTCACACTTCTAAACTTAATCCAGAGACACTCAGGTTTTTCTGCAGTATCGTACCAGAGCTCTGAGCAGTCATACTGCTCCCTTACATACAGTGCTACTCCCCCACCTTTTCTGTCCTGCCTATCTTTCCTGAACAGTTTATAACCATCCATGACAGTACTCCAGTCATGTGAGTTATCCCACCAAGTCTCTGTTATTCCAATCACGTCATAATTCCTTGACATCACCAGGACCTCCAGTTCTCCCTGCTTGTTTCCAAGGTTTTGTGCATTCGTATATAAGCACTTGAGATAACCTGCTGATCGCCCCTCATTCTCAGTATGAGGCAGGAGCCCTCCCCTCACAGACATTCCTAACGGGCTTCTGCCTGTCAGCTTTCCATCCTCCCTTTTATTTCTCTCCCCCCTGCGCATTACATACTCTGACCGCAAAAGGCATCAACCAAGGAAATAATATGACTTTGATTAATATTCTTATTTACCAGCCTCTATCTACTACAATCCTTGTTCTCAGGCCTTGAGCCCAGTCCAAGGAAGCTTCCCACAGTTCATGTCCTCTGACGACTTCCCATGGTCCATGTCCTTGGATGGAGCAGTGTGTGCACTGCTCCTACACAACACTCAGAGTGTGCCCTGAATGTTTCCAGGTGCATGAACTCTACATGAACCCTTCAGAATTGGGCTTGTTTAATCTGCAGAAGAGAAGAGTGAGGGGGGATTTGATAGCAGCCTTCATCTACCTGAATGGTAGGTTCCAATAGGGGTTCCAAAGAGGGTGGAGCTTGGCTGTTCTCAGTGGTGGCAGATGACAGAACAAGGAGCAATGGTCTCAAGTTGCAGTGGGGGAGGTCTAGGTTGGATATTAGGAAAAACTATTTTACTCGGAGGGTGGTGAAGCGCTGGAATGGGTTACCTAGGGAGGTGGTGGAATCTCCATCCTTAGAGGTTTTTAAGACCCGGCTTGACAAAGTCCTGGCTGGGATGATTTAGTTGGGGTTGGTCCTGCTTTGAGCAGGGAGTTGGACTAGATGACCTCCTGAGGTCTCTTCCAACCCTAATCTTCTATGATTCTTCTTCAGCAACAAAGAAGATGTGAATGACAATGGAGAGCATGAGAAGAATTTGTTTCAATTGGGATGCAACATGTTTGAAGAAACTAGGGGGGAGTAGGGAAGAAATAATTCTTTCTGTGAAATATTGCGAGTAGTATGTGAATTATTGTCCATTATTCACTCAGCAGAGATCTCCAGCTAACTTACAACCATTGCCAATAAACAAGTATTTCTAAATCTCTTGTCACTACATTATGTTACTGTAAATAAACACTGAGAAGAACTTATTCACCATTTTATCAGCAGAAGGCATTCTAAAGAAGGAAAAGGCAGCAGAGGCCAACATGATCGCATCATAAGAATTTATATAACTATTAGTGCTGAAACCTGAATTCCATCTCCTTTTCAGAATGTTTGATCCTAGTGCTATGAAAGAGAGTACAGTATAGTGCTGATCAGCCTACAGGGGAATAAACCTAAGCACTCCCAAAACCTTACAAAGGACTCTCAAATGCTCAGGCAGATACTGTAAAATCTTATAAAGTATACGCGAGCAAACTTTGTAGCCCTAGTTCACTGGGCATATGGTTGCAAAGATAGAGGTTAAAATGTAGACAGGATTTATGTAATTTTACCACCAGTCATCTAAATCTAATCTAAGAAAACATTTCAGTATAAAAATTTCTATTTGAGAGTCGGAAGGACAAAACACTTCCTATTTCCTATTGCAAAAGACTGACTTGCAGCATATAGGCTGTCGAAAACCACATTCCAGCTGTCACGGCCATACCACTGTATATAAACCAGCCTGTTGCTGGAAAATGAATGGAGATTAGAGCTGGTTGGAAATTTCCACTGCCACCCCAAAAAGGTTGATGAAAATGAAAATAAATGTTTTCATCAGAACTTCCTTTGGCAAAATTCAACTTTCAGAGAGAGAAAGAGGAAAGAAAAAAAAAAGAAACCCCAAAATGTTCTTGCTTGGGGGAAACTCTTCCTTGGAATGAGGTTCAATATCTGCAATCCTTTTTGTGTATTTGAAAGACACCACAACTAATTATAAAGGGGCTTACAAAGATCATGATTAGTGTCCCCAAATAACAAAATAAGACTCAGTTGGGAGAGATGTAAGCTAATACAATTAGGGAAAGCAATTTGAAGAACACATACTCAGTGGTACGGAGAAAGCAGTAAAGCTGAAAAAGAGCTAGGGGTGACACTGGACAGCAAATTGGACATGAATTAGCAGTTTGATACAGCAGCAAAATAAGCCAATGCAATTTGGACTATTCATATGAAGGCATCACATCCTGGAAAAAAGTGGTAATATTTAATTAACCAAATTCATCCTTTGTGCAACTTTTCACTTCAGTGGGGTTACACCAGGGATGGGCCTGTCACTTTGTGTGTATACAACTCTAGTGTGACTGTTGTAGAAATGAGGCCTAATCATTGGATGTGGCCATGTAACTTGTCCAAATGTGATGGAAGGAATTGGTAAAAGAGGCAGGGGTGAAGTGGCAGGGGTGACAGTCTGTATTCTTATGTCCACCCCTTTTTCAAGACTATGATAAATTTTGTACAAAATATGCCATGTAAGGTATCATCTAAACATTGTCCTGGTAAAATATGTGTGGCAACATAAAGTTATAAGATTCTACTGTATAATGTTACTAGGACATATCCAAATCTGGGGAAGCAGCCACAAACCAGTTCCTCAAAGACAAAAGGTTAACCAATGCCGCTAATGGACTATTAGGTGTTTAAGCTGCCATTCTTTGGCAGGAAAAACAGTGCAAGTGAGAAATTTACCTCTTGGCAAAGAAACAGCTGGAGGTTCTACTTCCCACAGATGTTCTGACCCTGGAACCCCAGCTGGAGATGATTCTCAAAGAAGAGGAAAAGTATAAAGAATGGGGAACAGATGCCCCAAGTTATTTCTCCCCTTTTCTCTACCCACGACAGCCACAATATCTGAGGAACAAAGAAACAGCTTAGGACTGAGGGAGGGATCCTGTCCGAAAGGATTTCAGCCAGTAAGACTTCTGAAACATGTGGTGAGAGAAACTTCTTCTTTAAATTCACTTAGCTTGTTAATTTAGGTATTAGTTGCGTTTACTTTTATTTTCTTGTAACCAATTCTGACTTTCATGCCTCGTTACTTGTAATCACTTAAAATCTATCTGTCTTTAGTTAACAAACTTGTTTTATTGCTTTTTCTAAACCAGTGTGCTTGGATTGATGTGTTTGGGAAACTCAATTTGAGATAACAGGATCTATGTATATCATCTTCTATTAATAAAATGATGGACTTTATATGAGCTTGTGTTGTCCAAAAGAGAGCTGTGTAGTAAAAGCAGCACAATTCTGGGGGAAAGTCTGGGACTGGGAATTTGTTAGTATTACTTTGCAGTGTAATTCAAGAGTGACTGGCCATAGCATTCATACATTATAGCTGGGAGTAATTTACATGTTGGAGGCTGTGTGTGGGCAGACCAGGAGTGATTGATTACTGTCACAATGAAGCAGGGGAAAAGGCACCCCAGGCTGGAGAATTGTGGGGACACAGCTGTTCAACAGTCCAGATTGTAATATCACACAGGAACCTATTGCTTTCACACCCATGCCAGGGTGCCTCCCTTTGGAATCTCTGGGTGAAATCCTGGCACCATGGAAGTTAATTGGGACACGATTTTACCCTTTGTCTTAAGCGGAGCCCTGCAGTTGGAACTTAGTTAACAATGGTTTTGATGGTTTGTGAGAGGGAATAGAATCGAGCTCACTCTCCCTAGCCTATATTGCCTGTGTAGGGATGACAGGGGTTAAACTTTTATGTTGAAACTGTGATGGGGCTGAGTGGCCCTGCACTGGTATCGCAGGGGTTAACCCTTCCTTCCTGGTAGAGGAAGCTCCATCCCAGAAGCCCTGCTGGGCTTGCTCCAACTGGAGAATAGGTATAAAAGCCTGCAAAGGTGCTCAGTCTGGGCTGACTACCCGAGGAGAAGGAAGCACACTGCCAGCTCCTGAGGAGGGACAGCCAAAGCTCCCAGATCCAGGGGCCAACCAAGCCGGGATGCACTCGACAACCCAGACAGAGGTCTCAGTAGGAGGGGATGGACTGGAGGACACACTTCCCCCTCTCCCCAGGGTTGAGAAGACGACATTGAGGGTAGGAAGTGACCCAGGGGCATTTTAGAGACCGGCAGCGTTAAAGCTGCACTGATGCGCAACATGTTGCAGGTGGATCCTCACTGAGCTAAGTGCGTGGGGAAACCCCGCCGATAGGAGAGCCCTGGGTCGGGACCCGGTAGAGAGGGTGGGCCCGGGTCCCCCTGCCCTTTCCCCCACCATTGGGATACAGTTCCCCACCTGAGAGGGAGTTATATGGACTCTGGCCGTTGGGCCACACTGCCCCGATGTGTGGAGCGAGTTATCTAGACTCTGACTGCTAGGCCGCACCCCCGCTTGCGAGGGGGATGGTATAGACTCCGGCCTCTGGGCCGCACCACCCCGCTTGCGAGGGGGATGGTATAGACTCCAGCCACTAGGCCTCTCTGCTCCAACGTGGGGAGCGATTTATGTGGACGCTGGCCACTGGGTCACACTGCCCGATACTCAGGGCGACACACGGACTCAAGCCATTAGGTCCCGCTACCCCGACTAAGGGGCGGGCACAGGGAAACCAGCCATTGGGCCACGTTGGAACACCCTTACAGGACGGGCGTGGGAAAGTAAGAGCGGCGAGTCCCCGACACCCCATCCACCCCTGCCACAAAGGGGCGCTGCGGTGCCGGACCCATCACAGTAACTATAAAGTAAGCAGATAGTTCACAAAATACCCACAAGGAGCTAATGTTTTGAGTAAACAGGGTGACATCAACATGTGAAATAACACTCTTTCAGTGGTGGTTTTGGAAATTGAAGCCATTCATTGTAAAGCACAAACCAATATTACCTGAGCCAAAGAGCCAGGTATATTAACTCAAAGGCTATAGTGGACGCCAACCTATGTGAACTAGCCACTAAAGGGGGACAGAGAGCCCCACGCTGCTAGCATATGCTACAGATCCAAAGTAGTGTTTAGATTAGAAGCCCACTTTAAACCAGAATCAAAGCCATAGATTGCAAAACATTGTGGAGCAAAAGGTGCTATATCAATGTAAGTTCCTATTAACTAGCAATTTTGTAAACTATTCAGCCCCTTTGCCTCAAACTGTTAAGTTTAAACATTAAGCAGGAGTTGTTTTAATGCTTCATAATACAACTCATGCAATAGTGGTTAGTATGCACTGTGTGCATAGAGGAGACACAGTGAGCGAAATTTAAATGGCCTCAGTACAAAACAAATGGGGAACATAAGGCTTTTGAGTCAGACATTTCACTGTTAGTCTCTAAGGTGCCACAAGTCCTCCTTTTCTTTTTTCAGATACAGACTAACATGGCTGCTACTCTGAAACCTGCCTCTTATTGTTCTAGCCTTTCCCTTCTTTTATTTTAGACAGTTGAAGTTTATCCTTATAATTTCAAAGCTTCTGTATTTAGCTACTAAGCAGCTGGTGCTATTTGTTCTGTGTGATTTAATTTATTTATTACCCTATGTTCAAAAGGCACATAACTCTATCTCCTAACGATTTTACTGCATTCTCTTTACATTTAAACAATTGATCAGTTGTTTTGGTACATTGTCTTTTGGTTTTCTTTGAAAGAGCAATTAAACTTCAATGCATTTTTTCCTAAAGAAGGAATTTAATCAAAGTGAAGGATAGATATAAGTAATGCTATACTTACAATCACTTACCACAAAATATTATGGTTCAATAAAAGCTGCGATTTGACTTTGTTCTTTGGCTAAGCAATTTTAAAAGGTTGCAATTGCTGTTGCTATGTCGCATCTAATCTGTAATCCAGAGAACATGTCAATATACATTAAAATAAAATGTGTTTATGTAAATTGCTCCCCCCATGTTTAGCTTTAGGTAACAATTATAATTTTGGTATCCATATTTTATTGTGATGTATAAGCAGGAATGAAAGAATCATACACACAGAAGAACAACAGATTCTATCACCCCAGCACTTGATTTCTGATTCTTTTGTAAGAGATTAAAAATATCTTTTTCGTATCCACTTTCCTTTTGCTGTCTTTTTACATTGAAGCTGTAAGTCTGTCTATTGAGGAAATGTTGTTAGATCAAAATGTTGTCTTTTGATCTTCATGAAAGTTAGCTGTGGAAGAGGGAAATGACTTTACCACAGAGAAATTGGAATAAGAAGTGAACAATGGCTGGGTAACATTACCTTTTTCTATGTATTTCTTTCCCTATTGAAGGAGAAGAACAGAGCTCCTTAATAAAGATGCTATTGCTTGCAAGATCTTCTATCTTCAATGAACTTTGAGGGGAAAGAATCAGCAGTCATCTCATACTTGCAAACTTTATAGCCTTTGGTGCAAAATCTCAAATAGCGGTTGTGCATTGCTACCACTGGATCATAATTGTCTTGCTGATGTACTCGTTTATCTCTTAGCCAACACCTAAAATAATCCATTTGGAGGCCACTGTCTACATTTACTAGCTGGCAGATGGGACAAGCACTAGCCGAATAACAAAATCAAACTAAGTTTTGATATTGTAAGGGAAGAAAAGTTTCCGGTTTATACAATGGATTAATTCACTGCTAATTTGTCAGGTTTCTTTTTTGTCAAAATGCAAGAGAGGTGGCTGCTCTGCTTTTTTCCTGTTCTAAAGTTTCCAAGCTTCATACTCCAAGTATGAAGATTAAAGAGCCATATTGCACTCTGGGAACCTAGAAGCAAGCTGATGTTATAGCCCTCTGTGTTAGTGCAATTAGGGGCTGAATTTAAGAGAAAATCTATAGGTACTTAACATTCCATCTCCCTAAAAGTTCAGCTCTGATTTTTTGGAGAAAGCAATTGACAGCACACATTTGCCTCCCTGCAATTCCTCTGATGTTTCAACATGGATGATGAGCGGGGTGGGATCAGGGGGAGTCAGGTAAGTATTATTTCGGTTCAGCACATGGGGAACTGATGCAGAAAGGTTATGTGACCAGAACCACAGAGGAGGTGGTGTCAGAGAAGGAAATAGTGTGCAAGAGTCCTTTTCACTCTGTCTTTGTTACATTAGGTCATGCCACATTTCACTCTGAGAGCCAGAGATTGCACAGGTTACTTAATAGAGGAGCCATCTCTGCAGCAGGCAAATTACACCTTCCTGTTCCAGCCTGACCCACTGACTGGGGGAGTGCAGCTTAGTTCTTTGCTGCAGTTCCCCAGTATCCCAGCTGGTACAGGTACTGAATTAATGCATCTCCTGAATTAATGCATCTAACTATGCTGCCTTCAGAATCACAGCCAAACACATTTGAGAAAGTGTGGGGTCCCCTGAGCAAAGGGAATTTGTGGATACCTTGTGCATTTTGTGGCTGGTGGTCTTTTCTGACAGTCTGCCCTGAGTCAGACACTCTCAGTTGTGAGCCACTCCAGACAGCATGACAATTTATATTAATGAAAATTAATTACTGGCAGTGCTCAAGCAACTCCCTCACCCAATTCAGGAAGACAAGAAGAATCATCTCTCCAAAAATTGTTATAAAGAATCAACAATTTCTTTAATAACTATTTACTCTATAGAGTCTCTTTAAGAATTACTGAATTTTAAAAAGACTGTTTTGAGAATTAAAATCTTTCTATAAGGAACAGGACTTTTTGGACTTACTGAAAGCAGAATTTCATTTCCTCTTGAATTCTAATAAAACTAGAATGAGATCTCAGAAATAGACTGAATAAAAAGAAAAAGTTAAAACTCTAACTTTAAAGATGTTCTGAGAATCTCTCATCACAAAGACATATTAATGTCCAGAAAGAATTACAGGTTTTGCCCATATATGCATTAACAAATACATATTCATAAAATGAAGACATTCCTAAGAACAGTCCATAAAGTACTGAGCCAATAATGGACCATAGCAGCCAATTTGAACCTAAACAAGCCTGAAAGAGGTGTGGTTTCCTATAATTATATGGAAATAGGAAAGAGCAGAGTATAGAAAAACTCTGAATTGAGCATACCTCTCTCACACACTCCCTGCACAACACCACACATCACTCATCAACATATCCTATCCATATTTACAAGAAAACTACTACAGACAGCTAAGAAAAACAGAGAAGACTCCAGAAGAAACCAGCCCCAAGAAAACCGCCCCAAGACTTCAACGTGGAGTGATGAAAGGAAGTTAACTAAGACACTGCCAAGGGATTAGATTTAAAACTCTCATAATGATTCAGTCGGGAGATGGAAGTGCTGCTGTAATTTAAAGAACTATAGTTGCTTCTGTCAGTCACCAAATACTTACACCAGGTATTCCTGGAGAGGAGACAGGGGTGAAACACTGATAAATAGAGAAATACTGGGATTTAATTGGATTGAATATTCTTAATGTTCGTACTTAGTCCGTCTCAAGACAGCTTCTTAGATGGCTTCTTCTAAGTAGCTGATTTAATATTTTCTTTGATTTTATAGGGTTTACTTATGATTACATACTTTGCCCAATAATAAACTTTTACGTTACCAATGAAATACCAAATAGACTCCACCTGCCCTTATGTTGCCAAATACGTTAGTCTGAACTTACCAAACGCAGAATGTCCCAAGGGCAGTCCACACTCAAAGGTGTAATCTCTGTTAAAAAAAAGTCTAGAGAGAGACATACAGAAGAGAGAATAATGGAATTAACCAGGTTATCATTTGTGTTGTTTTGTTTAATACTTTCTTTTCCAATGAAATCCCTATGGTTAGCAATTCTGATTATTTTGCTTATTTTTAATCTTTAAGGTATGTAAAAAAAAAAGAGTGGGAGTTACACTCCTGAGTTGGCAGCACGAGAAACAATTACTAAGAGCATGTCTACCATGACTTGTTTCTCTAACTTAAATATTGTTTATAATTTTAAAAATACAATTACTTGACATCCAACAATTTAAAATTAGCTCTTTCTACTCCACATAACTCATTTCACAGAGCCATGGAACAACAATCTAATTTTAACAGAGTTCAGTTACTCTTGACTGGGGCTGGATTCAAACCAGCAACCTCAATGTGAACAGCTACTGGAGCCATTCAGACTCCTAATTTCCATATGTAGATCTCTTCATCAATATGATTTAAGGTATCTGACTATGACATAGCAAATGAAATGCTCTTATTTATTCACATGGAATAGAGTATGCTTTGCTCCACGCAAGCATTCTAACACACTCTGCTCAGAACTGGAGCGCAAACTGTCTTCCTTCTAATTTAAACATCAAGGCAAATAATTTCCTACCTCAGAAAAGGCAAATCATTTGAGGATAATCTCAAATGGTCGTTAAAAGAGTTTTAATCAACATCTTAGAATTTTTTTTCGTTCGGTTGCTCCTTGTTGGCTGTGCCCAATTAAGCATGGTAATGTGGGTTTACCGCTGCCATCTACTGGATGGCATGTGTCATATTGGTTTAGGAAAATTAAAAGGGTGGAATGAGGTTATGACATTGGAGATGAAGGGTGGGAAATTAAGGAGCCTGTAGAAATAGGGAGCTGTGACCATTGGTGCCCTGGGAATTAGGCTAGCCAAATGGCTGTACAATGTCCTTAGGAGAGATGAAGACATTGTTACCTGTGAAAATATCATACAGCCAAAAATGTCAATACTACCTCATCCACAAACTACTGACATCCATGTACCATCAGCTAGCACCAGCTTGTCATTCAAAAGTCCCATAGCTCTTTGCGTATCTAATCTCTAATGCATGCATTACCTTGCTGAAATTGTGAATAAGACACCAAAATTATAAATGATATTTTTAAATTTTTTTCTTTCCACTTTTTTTATTAGAAATTATACCATGAGGAAGAGAGAAAAAATTGCAGGATTGAGGTCATTAATCCCTTATGTGGTTTTAGTTTTTAAAAGTAAATAAGAAATTGAAGGCAATAAAAGGAATTTGAGATACCAAATGGTACATTTCAGTTTAAAATGGTGGTGGTGTCTCAGACCTGAGCAGGATAGAAAGAGAGCCATAATGCCAAGTAGTCAAAAGATCCAGATTTTCAAAAGTGTTCAGCAGCTAACAGTTTCAATTATGATACTTATGACCAGATTTCAAAAGAGCTCAGCACCCAATGAGCACCAAGTATGCTGAGCTCTTTTGAAAATCTAGACCAGTTCTGGATGATGAATTCTTCTGAAAATACTGGTGTGTGTGTGTGTGGACTGGGACATCCATACTTCCTCTCTTGTGGGTGGGGAGAGGGCTTTGACTGAGAGGAGCCAAGATGTAAGCCTGAAGGTAGGAAAGCATACTTACTCCCTTAATGTGTGTCTGGGGGAGGGAGGAGAGGACGTACTCCCTGTATGTTGCCTTGGTGGTATTCTGTTTCCTGGTTAAGCACCTCAATGACTGGTGTGGGGTTCTTTGGACTTTTCCTTGGGCTATTTGAAAGTAATTTAATATTAGTTTTTAAAAAGGTATTTTTTTTTACTGCCATCCCACTAACCATTTTTTAAAAATGTCTGTAAGTAGTCTTGATTCCAGCATCTAGGCTTTGCAGTCTGGTTGAACCTGGAGAATTTTTAAAGAAATTGATGACAAATTGTTCATCATGGTGTTTTTCCAGTGTCTACCAGCCTAGTTTAAAGACTTCATATCTACTGGGGCCAAATTCATTATTAATTCCACTGACTTCAAATACCAGCAAAGATGAATTTGATCCATTGTCCTTAAAATTAATCAATTCTTTATTAGAATTGAAATGTCATCCGTTTTTCTTTTAAGAGACTATTTCTGAAGCAAGAATGCAGCCAAAAAGCAATTAATTTCCCCATATGGTATCTCTTCCAGCATTAACCATTGCATCAGGTTTTCATTGGGAATGTGGGTGTAACATCATGCCTTATATTTACCTGATATCTAAACATCTAATATTGCCTAAACTGTGGACACACATAGAGGCCAAAGCATACCTTTTAAATAGTTAACATTTTTCCTTTATGAATAGTATGTAAAAACCCCTCCTGACTTGCACACTAAAACCACTGGCATAATATGACCATTTAAATTGCTTAGTGATGCGTAGCATCCTCCTAGAGCAGCAGGTGCTCCAGTCTCTGCAGTATCACAAGTAATAATTGAATCAAACAAGCTTTTTATCAGACATCCTAAAGGGTAACCTGCTTCGAAGAATGTTCATCCTGCCACTGTGATAGATGAATATTCTGTTCTATAAAAGTCCAATGTAAAGAGAAATAATCTTGAAACCATGGCATTTCACAAACACAGTACTTGTATTATCCCAAGAGCAAACAGAGTTTAAGTTTAAATGATGGTTGCTAGTGCAAACCTGCTTAAAGTTTTTTCTGAGAAAATCATCCCCTAGCAATGTTTAGTGAAACTGCCTTAAAACATCAAGTACTTAGGGGTAAAATTATTCTTGTTACATGGAAAAGTTGTTTAAATGTGGCATTTCCTCCAGTTGCATGAAACAACCAGGGTGTTATTAATTGCTTACATGTTAAGGAGACTGGCAGTTTGGTTCCTTCTAGTAAATAATAAAATGTACCTTATGGATTCAGTACAGAATTCATCTAAGCTTGTGGAACTGTATTAATTCAGTATATCATTGTTATAAAAACTGCTTTGTGTAGTTAGTTAATGTAATAAAGGGTAATTTAGTGCTCTTATTTTCAAATAATGTTTTTGTGCAACGTTCATTCACGTTTCTCTTTGTTTTATGTTTGCAATTAATGTAAAACAATATTTTTCTGTTGGGGAAAAATTCATTTAACTGTACTGAAGAAATGTTCTAAGGTGGATAATAATAAAAAATAATTCCTCTACTCTCTCGAGATCTTTCGGACCGTTCAGGCAATGAAGTCAATGGTTTTGGTTAGTGGGTTCTTTCCCTAGAGTTGTCGTCTGCCCCGGAAATTGATGGGATAGGCCTACTCATACCCCACTGCACAGAGGTAGAAGTTTTCTTTAGCCAATATGTGACAATCTAAGGCGCAGATTCAGTAAAGCACTGAGGTACTAACTTAACTTTAAGCATATGCCATAAGTCCATCCCTATTCAGTACCGAATTTTAAGCACATGCTTAAGTCTCATTGGAGTTAATTGGATCTGAGTATGTGCTTGAAGTTAACCCCAGTCCTAAATTCTTTGCTGAACAGGGATCCAGGTCTTTCCACGTTTTGGAGCATTGCCCCCTAAGTGTTACACTGTATGTTCTACATTGAATGCTATTCCACTCTGAAGAAAGCATGCTGGGGGAATAGGGAGATGAATATACACGTAGCAGCCTAGCATGGCAGAACCTGACAACATGCATGTGGCAAGCGTAGTAGCTGAGTATTGTGTAGATCTGCTGGAGCAAAGTATTTCTGATGCAGCAATCACAGAAGCATGTGACAGACAGGGATCACAGTTAAAAGTAATCAGCATGAACAGGGGAACCCTGAAGGGTCTTACATTATGAGCCAGATTTTTCACTTGCGTAAATTAGCATAACTGCTTTAATGCCATATGCTTCCCTCCAGTGAGTCCAAGAGAAGCTGAGTCTTCTGTTAATTTTCTTGTGGTTTTACAGGGATGATGATTCCCCCTCCCTCCCCCCCATGTTTTTTGTGTTGTGGCATAATGACTGACTGCCTAGCACCTGCATCACCCACTGCATTGTCATGGAGTATGCCACATTGTTCCACTTTTGTAACACTCCTTAAGAATTTCCCCTACCCTTATTTGGTGTGGTGTATTTTGGGCTTACATTGCACTGGTGAGCATGATGCGGATTAATACTAGTCAGGATTTTTTTTTGTTGAAACAGGTTTTTGTCAGAAAATGCAGATTTGTTGAAACCAAAACTTTTCATGGGATTGTATCAGTTTTGTTTGATGAAATTTCATCAGCAAGGTTTGGATGGATGGTCAAATTAAGAGAGGCAGACACCTCCCATTCCATAATAGCTTGATGGTTTGGGCATCTGGCTGGGATATGGGCAATCAGGTTCAAGACCCTGTTAAGAATCAAGTAGATCCAGGATTTGACCCTGGGTCTCCCATGTGAATGCCCTAACCATCAATCTGCTATTTTGGGATGGGTCTTTCTCAGTCTTGACTGTTGGAGCTGTTCCACTTTGTATAAATAGTGGTTGGGTTAGTGACAGTGAGATTGACTCTGTAGCCTGGTGGTTAGGGCAGTCAGCTGGGATGCTGGAGATGCAGGGGCTTGAATGTGGTATTCCCATATCCTGGGGTGTGCCCCCAACCACCAGGCTATAGTCTGTGTGCCTTGCTTTCTCTCTCTTGTGTTTTTCATGGAAAATTTCAACAGGACTTGGTTTCATTTTGATGCAAATTGAGAAAATATTTAAAATCTCAATTTTTTTTTGGTGGGACAGGAAAACCATTTCCTGCCCAATTCTAATGCAGACAATACTTCTCCTTACAATGTAATTATGAGCACAGGGTCTATCCTTGTGCACTCAGTTACACTATTGGCAGTGTCCTGGACACCTAAAGTATTTTGACCTCTACATTTGCAGGTCAGAGAGCAAAGGAAATTGCTACTATCACAACACATCCGTTAATTTATAATTAGTAATGTTTAAATTGGAAGATTATTGTTGGAAGTACAGTGCAGCCTTTTGTGATCAATCTGTTTTTAAGGGATTTGGTGGACAGGTTATTAAAATAACTAGAACTTGCTGTCAGGAAGTTTCTCTTGACTATTCAAATGATTACTTCTAGCAATTACATTTTTTCAGCAGTGTTACACCGAGTACTACTTTTAATGCTTTAAGCCAGACACTAGAGTTAATTCAGACTATAGGTTGGTTTGCTTCAGGGGATCTCTTGGGTTTCCTGCTTTCCAAAGAGGTGCTTACCTACAAGGGTCAATGCTGAATCTTCACTTTTATGGAGAAATTTCAAATCTCTTCATTTTCCTAAGGGCTCACTCACAACTCAAATATTTTTTGGATTGCCTTCGCACCACTGGTGGAATTCACAAAACTTTTTATAGATAAATTCCAAAGTCTAATCAATCCATTGAATTATATAGTTGTTCCTTGCATTTTTTCCATACAACTTCCCCCTCTATTTCAAATACCAGCATTTTGGGGTATTTTTGCTGTTAAGTGGACTTGTCTGCTCTGATTTTGTACCATAGTTTCTCCCTTTGGTGCTGCAGTGATGAGCTCGCATCCTCTTTGCAGAGACTGAATATGTCACTTAGACAGCTGAAGTCGTATGCTTCATGCAGGAAGAAACAATTAAAAATTAAGGCAATCAAAATCACTAGTTGCTTTTGAAAATTTAAGCCTGGCCAATACCTTGCTTGGACACAATAATGATCGTCAGTGTTTCTTTCATTTTAAATCACCACAGTACCTTGTGGCACATAATGCAGCTTTTAAGGTGAGACCAATGGTCCATCTAGCCCAGTATCCTGTCTCTGACAGTGGTCAATGCCAAGTACTTCAGAGGGAATGAACAGAACAGGTCAATTTATCAAGTGATCCACACCTGTCACACAGTCCAAGCTACTAGCAGTCAGAGGTTAGGGACAGCTGGACTATGGCGTTCCATTCCTGGCTATCTTGGCTAGTACCATTGATGGACCTAACCTCCATGAACTTTTCTAATTCTTTTTGAACCCAGTTATATTTTTTGACCTTCACAACATCTCATGGTAACAAGTTCCACAGATTGTTTTGTTTGTTTTGAACCTGCTGCCTATTAATTTTGTTAGGTGACCCTTGGTTCTTGTGTTATGTGCAGGGGTAAATAACACTTCCCTATTCACTTTCTCCATACTATTCATGATTCACAGACATTTATCAGCACCCCCCACCCCCAGACTTCTCTTTTCTAAAATGAACGGTCCCACTCTTTTTAATCTGTCTTGGTATGGAACCTGTTTCATAACCCTAATAATTTTTGTAGCTCTTCTCTGCATCTTTTTGAGATGGGGTGACCAGAACTACATGCAGTATTCAAGGTGTGGACAGACCCTGATTTATATAGTGGCATTTGGATATTTTCTTTTTTTTAATCTATCCCTTTCCTAATGATTCCAAACATTCTGTTAGCTTTCTTAACTGCCGCAGCACAGAGAACTACTCATGATGACTTCAAGATCTCTTTCTTGAGTGGTAACAGCTAATTTGGACACCATTATTTTGTATGTATACAGTTGGGATTATTTTTTCCAATGTGCATTACTTTGCACTTATCACCATTGACTTTCATGTGTCATTTTGTCACCCAGTCACCCAATTTAGTGAGATCCCTTTATAAATCTTAGAAGCCCTTTGGATTAAACTATTTTGTATCATCTGCAAATTTTGCCACCTCACTGTTCACCCCTCTTTTCCAGATTGCAGATGACACTAAACTGGGGGGAGAGGTAGATATCCTGGAGGGTAGGGATAGGGTCCAGAGTGACCTAGACACATTGAAGGATTGGGCCAAAAGAAATCTGACAAGGTTCAACAAGGACAAGTGCAGAGTCCTGCACTTAGGATGGAAGAATCCCATGCACTGCTACAGGCTGAGGACCAACTGGCTAAGCGGCAGCTCTGCAGAAAAGGACCTGGGGATTACAGTGGACAAGAAGCTGGATATGAGTCAATGGTGTGCCCTTGTTGCCAAGAAGGCTAATGACATATTGGGATGCATTAGTAGGAGCATTGCCAGCAGATAGAGGGAAGTGATTATTCTGCTCTATTTGGCACTGGGGAGGCCACATCTGGAGTATTGCGTCCAGTTTTGGGCTTCCCACTACAGAAGGGATGTGGACAAATTGGAGAGAGTCCGGCGGAGAGCAATGAAAATGATTAGGGGGCTGGAGCACATGACTTATGAGGAGAGACTGAGGGAACTGGGCTTATTTAGTCTGCAGAAGAGAAGAGTGAGGGGGGATTTGATAGCATCTTTCAACTACCTAAAGGGGCGTTCCAAAGAGGATGGAGCTTGGCTGTTCTCAGTGGTGGCAGATGGCAGAACAAGGAGCAACGGTTTCAAGTTGCAGTGGGGGGAGGTCTAGGTTGGATATTTCACTAGGATGGTGGTGAAGCATTGGAATAGGTTATCTAAGGAGGTGGTGGAATCTCCATCCTTAGAGGTCTTTAAGTCCCAGCTTGACAAAGCCCTGGCTGGGATGATTTAGTTGGGGTTGGTCCTGCTTTGAGCAGGGGGTTGGACTATTTGACCTCCTGAGATCTCTTCCAACCCTAATCTTCTATGATTCTATGATTTTCATAGATTTAAGGAAAAAAGGGACAATTAGAGCACCAAGTCTGGCCTCCTGAATACCACAGGCTATATAATTTCATGCAGTTACCCCTATATTGAACCCAATAACTTGTGTAATTCCACTAGACTACCTCAGAACATGTGGACTATCTTCATATATTAAGTGATAAATGCATTATAGAGAAATAAGTAGACATGAATTTTCTTATGTTTACTTTTACATGACCAGACATTCTTGTTCAAAATTTCCCCTCCGTGATGCTCTCTTAAGTTAATTAGGTTGCATAGATTTGACTAACAATAGAATTTGGCTCTCCATGTCTTAAAATAGACCCAAAGTATATTATAATCTTAATGAAATGACAGAGGAAGGAAGAATACTGTGTATTGTGAAAGATTTAATTTCTGCTTGTGGAGTGAGGGAGCAAACTCTGCCCTTAGATGTACATACAGACTCCCATTGAAAACAATGAGAGCTATAGGTGTATATATGAGGTCAAAATATGACCATAAGAGAATGACAAAAGTCTTGGACAGATTTAAGTAGTAAGTATAAAATTGTTATGAATTCTCTTTGGCTGGATGTAGTAAGAGGGAAATAGAAATATGTCCCACAATAATTTATAGGTTTGGAAAGATTAATGAGGAAAAGGTGGAGATATACAAGGGAGATAAAAAGGAACCTTATCTAGGGAAACCAGACACAGAGACTAAAGATAATTTGAAAACTTAAATATTTAATGAGGAAGCAGAGGATAGCTAATGCTAAAGTGAAGGGTGGGTACAACTGAAGAAAAGTAGCCATGAGTTAAAGAAGAGATTGAAGATATCCAGAATTGTAGAGAATCTGTAACAGAAAAGAAAAGGAATTCAGAAAGAGGGATGTAGCTCTAAGAAAGTTCCTAGGATTGATTTAAAAAGTATTGACGTGAGAGAGAAATTTCAGAAAGCCCGACTGTCTGAAGAATGAAACAGAAAGAGGAAATACTGAATAGAATATGGTCTTAGGGAAGTGGGGAGAGGTATAGTGAACACACAATACAGAACCAGAGTCTGTATGGGCAGAGATCCTAGAGTCCAAGAGGAAACAGGATCTTTATCATTGTGCAGATGACGTGTGATCAACTGTTAGAAAGCTTGCTGCTATTTTCTAGATTGAATGCATAAGATGACATTCAAAGTGTTAATTAAAAAGCAACAGAGAAATGTCCCAAAGCAATTGGAATATCTGAAGAGACAGGCTAAGATAATATGGAGGAAAGAAAAAATAATATCTTGTTGTACCAGAGAGAGAGAGAGAGAGAGATTTTGTGTCTTTCTCCCAGTCCAGGCTTTGCACCTTCATTCATGCCATCTTCCATACATTTCTATTATAGTGACCTTCTCTTTATCCCATCACGAACTCCCAGTGCAATAGATAACAATACTAACACAATTCTTCAATGAATAAGCAGGGGAATATCAAATAAAAATAGGGATTGGATATTACTTCTGAATATGGCATTAGTGAGATGTATGGGATATTGTGTCCACTTCTGGTGTTCATACTTTAAAAAGGATGTTGACAAATTGGAAAGGTTCAAAGAGGTACAAGACTAATATGAAGTCTGGGAAACCTGCCTGACAGTGAGAGACCAGAAAAGCTCACTCTATTTAATTTATCCACAAGAAGGTTAAGAGGTGACTTGATCATGGTTTACAAGTACCTACATGGGGAAGAGATTTCTGGTAGAGAAGGGCTCTTTGAGTTAGTCAACAAAAACATGACATGATCAAATGGCTGGAAGCTGAAGCTAGACAAATTTAGACTAGAAACAAGATGCACATTTTAAATAGTGAGGTTAATTAACCATTGGAACAATTTACTTAGCGGTGGATTACCTGTCCCCTGAATTACTTATATCCAGACTAGATATTGCTCCAAAAGCTATGCTCTAGGTTGACACAAATATTATTGGGTGAGGGTCTGTGTCCTGTGTTAAGCAGGAGGTCAGACTCAATTATCACAATGGTCCCTTCTGATCTTAAAATCTAGGAATATTTCTTAAAAATACACCTCTTTTGTGAAGATTTTCAACCCTGATCTCTTCCAGGACAGTTTCTATGCTGCATTATGTTTGAAGTGGTATTCATTTTTGTATGCCAGAGGTAAGATTAAAAGAACAGGCGTATTTGTGGCACCTTAGAAACTAACAAATTTATTTGCACATAAGCTTTCGTGGGCTACAGCTCACTTCATCAGATGTAACTCTTTGGTGTTGGGACCCTGGTATTTTATTTTGTTTGTTTGTTCTCTCTGTGGCACCCATCACAGTATTATCTGAGCTTGGAGAAGCACTGTGTACACTTCTGGCATGCTATAAATAAAAATAGCAAAAGACAAAGTAGTAATCAATTTTGGAATATTAAAGCTTCAAATATCTTCTGTTTCTTGTAACAAAATGGGACAGAGACTGTCATCCTTGCACACATGGAGTAGTATCATATGTCACAAATAATCCTATTTTCTTCAACAGCACTACTCATGGAGTAAGGTGTCAGTCATAGTATAAGCCTAAAATGATTACAGCACAAATCTCTTTGCGTATACACGATTTCAGCTAGACTTTAGGCATAGCTCCACTAAAATACTATTATTTGTAAGACTTCGCTGTGTTGGCTAATTGTGCCTTCCCTTAAGTCATGAGGTGCTCCAGGAGCATTCAAGGGCAATTTCTTTCCCTCTGTTATCTTTGAGGGCATTTGCTGATCCTAGCTGATTTTACTGTTGCCTTTGAGGCTGAGGAGCTTTGAATTCAATTTGATTTGGCAAAATCCATGGCTGTTGTTATTAACATGGCACCAACCTGATTCTTTTATTGACCAACAAGCTGTTTTTGAATTTTCTTCCATGAGTTATACTCTAGGATACCCAAGGCATTCTCCTTTTGGCTCACTGTTATTCCTTAAATATACACTGCTGCTTGGGGATCTGATTCATTCAATGTTATATGAATTTTCATATGTAATGTTTGCAGATGACTCATGCAGTATTTATATTTCATTGGACTGCACTGCAAGGTCAGCAATGCTCTTTTGGAGATGTTTCTCAGATTCTTAAATTGGATGCATTGCCAAATTATGCAGCTAACTATTTGGAGGGGGAATTCTTAGGATTCCTGGAAGCATTTTACTTACTTTACATTCTATTTTAACCTGGCTCGCCTGACATTTGCTCTCACAAAATTTAGGTCCTTCATCTCTAGGGCTTATCTTTCAGGCTTATGTTTATTAGGAACATTTTTTCCAGTTTAAAAATATAGCCCATCCTGACTTTTCTTGGACACACTCACTTGAAGATGCTCTAGCAGTGTGTAGTCTTTTGACAGTGTCACTCATTTGTCTACATGCTACACGGTCGAATTTGGGGTAGTGAGGATGCAATTCGACGGTATTGGCCTCCAGGAGCTATCCCAGAATGCTCCATTGTGATCACTCTGGACAGCATTCTCAACTCAGATGCACTGGCCAGGTAGACAGGAAAAGCCCCGCAGACTTTTGAATTTCATTTCCTGTTTGGCCAGCGTGGCACAAGTGACCATGCAGAGCTCATCAGCAGAGGTAACCATTGAGTCCCAGAATCGCAAAAGAGCTCCAGCATGGACCGAAAGGGAGGCTATATCACGGACCCGCAGTAGTGCAGTGTGAAACTTAAGAAGCTCAGGCAAGCCTACCAAAAAACCAGAGGCAAACAGCCACACCGTGTCAGAGCCCCAGACGTGCTGCTTCTATGATGAGCTGCATGCAATTCTGCGGGGTGGGGGGGGGCTACCACTGCCTCATCCCTGTAAATGGACTCCTTCAAGGGGGAAGTCTCACGCAACAGGGATCAAGATTTAGGGGATGAGGAGATGATGAGGATGAAACTGTTCTCCCCAACAGCCAGGAACTGTTTATCATCCTGGATCCAATACTCCCCCAACCCTCCCAAGGTGGGCTCCCGGACCTTGAAGGCAGAGAAGGCACCTCTGGTGAGTGTACCTTTTTAAATACAATACATGGTTTAAAAGCAAGCATGTTTAATGATTAATTTGCCCTGAAGACTTGGGATGCATTCACGGCCAGTACAGCTACTGGAAAAGTCTGTTAATGTGTCTGGGGATGGAGTGGACATCCTCCAGAGACATCTCAGTGAAGCTCTCCTGGAGGTATTCCCAAAGTCTTTGCAAAAGGTTTCTTGGGAGGGCAGCCTTATTCCGTCCTCCATGCTAGACACTTTACCATGCCAGGCCAGTAACACATAGTCTGGAATCATTGCATAACAAAGCATGGCAGCGTATGGTCCCGGTGTTTGCTGGCATTCAAGCAACATCCATTCTTTATCTCTCTGTGTTAGCCTCAGGAGAGTGATATCATTCATGGTCACATGGTTGAAATAGGGGAATTTTGTTAAGGGGACATTCAGAGATGGCCATTCCTGCTGGGCTGTTTGCCTGTGGCTGAAAAGAAATCGTCCGCGCTGTTAGCCACACAGTGTGGGGAGGGGTGAAGTGACTATCCCAGAGAATTGGGTATGCGGGGGTGGGGTTTAGTTGGGTTAACCCAAAAACTCCAGCCCCTCCTTTTAAATGGCCAACCCATTTTAAATGGCCAACCCAATGGGTGCTTGGTATGGGAAATGATGGCGCTGCTGTCTGAAACCATTCCCACATGTTATGAAAGTTAAAGAAACCAAAAGACTGTGGTTTACCATGGCTGCCTGCAAGCCAAATTCTGTTGCCTGCTGGCCCTGCATGTGTGATCTCTTACACCAAACCAGCAGGCCCTCAATATAAGAGGCAAAATGTGACCTTGTACCAAAAGCAGATGTACTATGTAATGTTAACAGCTTGGTTCACCGTGAAAGAATCTACTCATTGTTCTCTAAAATGTGTCTTTTTAAATACTACTCTCCCTTTTTTTCCCTCCCACAGCTGCAAATGTTTCAACGTTCCCCCTATCATCTCCATCTCAGAGGCTAGTGCAGATAAGAAGGCGAAAAAACCGCACTTGCGATGAAATGTTCTCTGAGCTCATGCAGTCCTCCCGCACTGAAAGAGCTCAGCAAAATGCATGGAGGCAGACAATGTCAGAGTCCAGGAAAGCACAAAATGAACACGAGGACAGGAGGGGTGCGCGAGAGGAGAGGTGGCGGCAGCGTGATGAGAGGAAGCAGGATGCAATGCTGAGGCTACTGAAGGATCAAACTGATATGTTCCGGCGTATGGTTGAGCTGCAGGAAAGGCAGCAAGAGCACAGACCGCTGCTGCAGCCCCTGTGTAACCGCCCGCCCTCTTCCCCAAGTTCCATAGCCTCCTCACCCTGCCCAAGAAGGCGGGGGGCAGGGGCGCTCCGGGCACCCAACCACTCCACTCCAGAGGACTGCCCAAGCAACAGAAAGCTGGCATTCAATAAGTTTTGAAGTGCAGTGTGGCCTTGTCCTTCCTTCCTCCACCACCCCTTCTGGGCTACCTTGGCAGTTAGCCCCCTATTTGTGTGACAAATTAATAAAGAATACATGAATTTGAAACAACAATGACTTTATTGCCTCTGCAAGCAGTGATTGAAGCTTGGAAGTCGGCTGCCTTACAGGGAAATAGAGTGAACCAAGGGGGCAGATTTTCATCAAGGAGAAACAAACAGAACTCTCACACCGTAGCCTGGCCAGTCATGAAACTGGTTTTCAAAGTTTCTCTGATGTGCAGTGCCCTGCTGTGCTCTTCTAACCGCCCTGGTGTCTGGCTGTGCGTAATCAGCGGCCAGGTGATTTGCCTCAACCTCCCACCCCGCCATAAACGTCTCCCTCTTACTCTCACAGATATTGTGGAGAGCACAGCAAGCAGTAATAACAGTGGGAATATTGGTTTTGCTGAGGTCTAACCGAGTCAGTAAACTGCACCAGCATGCTTTTAAACATCCAAATGCACATTCTACCACCATTCTGCACTTGCTCAGCCTGTAGTTGAACAGCTCCTGACTACTGTCCAGGGTGCCTGTGTACGGCTTCATGAGCCATGGCATTAAGGGGTAGGCTGGGTCCCCAAGGATAACTATAGGCATTTCAACATCCCCAACGGTTATTTTCTGGTCTGGAAAGTAAGTCCTTTGCTGCAGCTGTTCAGACTGACCAGAGTTCCTGAAGATGCGAGCGTCATGTACCTTTCCCGGCCATCCCATGTTGATGTTGGTGAAACGTCCCTTGTGATCCACCAGTGCTTGCAGCACCATTGAAAAGTACTCCTTTCAGTTTATGTACTGGCTGTCCAGGTGGTCCGGTGCCAAGGTAGGGATATGCGTTCCGTCTATCGCCCCACCACAGTTAGGGAATCCCATTGCAGCAAAGCCATCCACTATGACCTGCACATTTCCCAGAATCACTATCCTTGATTACAGCAGCTCAGTGATTGTGTTGGCTACTTGGATCACAGCAGTCCCCACAGTAGATTTGCCCACTCCAAATTGATTCACGACTGTCCGGTAGCTGTCTGGCGTTGCAAGTTTCGAGAGGGCTATTTCCACTCACCTGTGAACTGTTAGGGCTGTTCTGATCTTGGTATTCTTGTGCTTCATGGCAGGGGAAAGCAAGTCACAAAGTTCCATGAAAGTGCCCTTACACATGTGAAAGATTTGCAGCCACTGGGAATCATCCCAGACCTCCAACACTATGCGGTCCCACCAGTCTGTGCTTGTTTCCCGGGCCCAGAATCGGCATTCCACAGCATGAGCCTGCTCCATTGCCACCAGGATGTCCAAATTGCTGGGGCCTGTACTTTGAGAGAAGTCTGTGTCTCCGTCCTCACCACTCTCATCACCGTGCTGCCGTTGCCTCCTCACCTGCCTTTGCAGGTTCTGGTTCTGAACATACTGCAGGATAATGCGCGAGGTGTTTACAATGCTCATAACTGCCGCAATGATCAGAGCGGGCTCCATGCTTGCCGTGGTATGGCGTCTGCAGGAGAGCAGAGCTGCAGCGGAAATGGTGGCTGACGACAGATGCCACGAGAATAGATATTTATAGAGAATTATGAGAGGACCTGCAAGGTGGATTCATGAGAGCAGAGTTGCAGCGGAAGCGGTGGCTGGATGACCAGTTTTGCAGACCTACTGCACCGTCTGCTGCCAGCAGCACCAGGACACAACAGCGGCAGTGTCGGTGAGTGGAGCTGAGTGGGCTGCACGTTTGCCATGGTATGGCGAGACAAGAGCAGGAGAGCAGAGTTGCAGCGGAAGTGGAGGATGATGATGGTCATATAGAGGACCTGCGAGGTGGATTCATGGCACCAGGAGATCAGAGTTGCAGTGGAAGCAGTGGTTTGATGATGATGGTTAGCAGTCCTACTGCACCATCTGCTGAAAGCAGTATGGTGTCCGCACAGAAAAAAGGCGTGAAACAATTGTCTGCTGTTGCTTTCACAGAGGGAGGGGCGACTGATTACATGTACCCAAAACCAACTGCGACAATGTTTTTGACCCATCAGGCATTGGGAGCTTAATCCAGAATTCCAATGTGCAGCGGAGACTGCGGGAACTATGGAATAGCTACCCACAGTGCAATGCTCCAAAAGTCGACGCTAGCCTTGGTACTGTGGACGCACTCCGCCAACTTAATGTGTTTAGTGGGGGGACACACAATCGACTGCATAAAATCGCTTCCTAAAAAATCGACTTCTATAAATTCAACCTAATTCCGTAGTGTAGACATACCCTTAGTATAAATTGAGATACAACTGGTAGATGCAACCACCAGATTGGGCTGCACAAGGAAACAAGGAGGCAGCACTGGGCAGCAGGATAGTCTCTTCTTCTCTTCTGCAGTGTTATGAGTCGTGTTCTTTTTTTTTTTTTTTTTTACTGATTCTGCTGTATGAGCCTGAGACCTGAACATATGGGCTACGCCTACTTTGGCTGCCCTACGGGGAACAGTGGGAGCAGAAGAAAGGAAGGTGTGTAGCTTTGCAGTTAACATCCCCTGTTTTACATGCATCCACTAGCGCATGCTTACAGTAGAGACACTGGGAAGATCCATGGTCATACAGCTATCCCTGCCTCCCTCTGCTCTTCTGTCTTTTCCCCTGCCCTAGTATTGTGCTGTTCCATGTACATATGCCAGAAGATGTGTACCCGAGAGCCCTATTCAAGTCTATCTCTACCAGTAATTGATCTGAAAATGTGCTGCACTATATACAGGAAGTGTTAAGCGCTATTAGTAAGCAGATAGCACAGGTTTAAAGGGAGACTCCAGAGATTTTTCAAAAATTCTAGAAATCAGATAATCTTGTACTAATAGCAACTAAACTGCTTGCCGATGTATTTGGAGGAAGTGACAATAAAACATAGAATGAAAGAAAATGCACTTACTGAATAGAAAGAGTCATAGATTTGGAAATCTTTCCAAATCTCTGAAAGCAATTTTCAGGTACCGGGGTTGAACTGGCTAGGTCACAAGCCTGGGAGCTATGCTACAAAACCAGGCCACAGCTGGCATACTTCCTTCTCAAGCCAGGAAGAAAACCACCTTCCCCTCTACCTCCTCCACCAAAGACCCTGAGCAAGGGATGGTTCAGAGCCACAATGCTTTAAGAGTGCCTTAGGAGATATAATGACAGGTTTCAGAGTAGCAGCTGGGTTAGTCTGTATTCGTAAAAATGGAAAGGAGTACTTGTGGCACCTTAGAGACTAACAAATTTATTTGAGCATAAGCTTTTGTGAGTTACAGCATCCGATGAAGTGAGCTGTAGCTCACGAAAGCTTATGCTCAAAAAATTTGTTCATCTCTAAGGTGCCACAAGTACTCCTTTTCTTTTAGGAGATATAATTCCTCAAGGACTAAAGAGCAGACTCTATCATCCATGGGAAGTGCCAGGGGCCTGACTCCTGCCCTATCCTCTTTGGGGTACTTTATGAGCCTGTGTTTGGCAGGAAGGAAAAACTGTCCTCATCTTTGATCCTGGCCATTGCAGGGGGCACTTGCTTCTGCCTAGCTTGTGCAACCATATAGGGCCAGGGTACAGTAGAAGCTAAAGTCTGAGAGACCACTTTAACTCTTTGCGGTTGCTGCTGATCTCAGCTTGTAAGTGGCAAATAGCATTATTTTCTACCCCTGCTGGTTCATAAGATACCCATACCCTGAAAATGGGCCATTGCCCTCAGATCAGCCAAAATTCAGAGCATTTGCAGGTCAGGCTATGATCCTGTCCTGGGCTACTGTGTTTCTCTCAGGCAAGGTACAATGTTACAGAGACGGATTGTTTCTACCTCATGACAGTGTGCAGCACTGTTTTAATATCATTTATCTTTACTATTATTTTCTTGCAGATTTTAAAACTAAGACAGATAGGCTATCCTCCCCCACCAAATAATGTGCACCAACATGCATTAACATTGCTTTATCCTTTACCTTACACCCCCAACAATCTACTGTGTTCCATCTTTGTATGCACCTGCCATCAGTTAAACTAAGGCTGCAGAGGTAGATTTTCAAAGGCACAAGCGGGAGTTGGCAATTGATCTCTTGTTGAAAGTCAGTAAGAGCTGGGCACATAACTCCCATTTGTACCTTTGAATATCGACCTTGTAAAATTTATTATTGATAATTATTTATTATTTGTATTGTGGTAGTGCCTAGAGCCCCAGTCCTTTAGCAGGAACCCATTGTGATAGGTGCTGTACAAACACAGAACAAAAAGACAATTGGCAGAGAGCCAACTGGTGTAGTTTAACAGTCAGAGGACTGGTCTACACCAGAAGCTTAGGTCAACCTAGCTACATTGCTCAGGGCTTTGCGACATAGTTAGGTTGACCAAGAGATTCTCAAACTGTGGTCCACGGATCACCAGTGGTACGTGAGCTCCATTCAGGTGGTGTAGCCAGACAGCCAGCCCCCCCCCCCTCAGACCAGCATTGCTGGAAACACAGGAGGAAGCTGGAACAGGACACTTAACATATATTCCAGCACAGCCTTTGAAGCTGTGAAAAGCACAGGTGTGCTGCTACAATGTACCTCTGGGAACAAATACAACGATTAAGCTCACAGCAGGCAGAGGCCCTGTGACAGACATGGCTCTTAGCCCCTACTAAATAGCGTGATGCACATACACCAACATCCTAGGTGGGAAAATATTTACCCTGATAAAAGAAATGTCCAGTAGTCGAAACTTATTGTTTCTCTCCCTTGCAAGTGTAAACTACTCTTGCGAAAGCTGGCGTCACCCAGACAGACCAGCCTCAATTTGGCATAAGAAAGGAGAAAGAGAATAAAGGAGTACAGAGGTATAAGTAGGGGACCTACAGCACCATGATTTTTGAGTGCTTTTCACTATCTATCTGCTGGTCAGATAAGTGACAGCCTCCCAAGGCTTCTGCAGCTAAGAGGGTCCCTAAGCCTTGTCCCTTATTCGTCTTTCCGCGGAATTGAGTGACCGATCCTGGCTTGGCACCGCTGGAATCGAGAGATGCAAGGAGGGTAAGAAGCACCCACACCTGATCTCCTATCTTTAGTGTACACATATTTTGAAATAGAGCTCTATACTTTGTTTTCCTTCTTTGGGATTGTGGCTTCAGTTTTGTAACTTGTTTGTGTGTGTAACATCTCTACATTTAAATAAGTAGGCACTAGCAATTTTGTAACCACATGATTAGAATCTAGCTTAATAAATTTTGGTAACCATTTGTGCATAAGCCTGACTTGTTTTCTCTGGTTTACTGTAAAGCAGCCAACACAATTAAAGAACCTCAGCTGTTTTGGCTCTAAAGCCTGGCCATTAGGTGAGAGTACTAAGAGCCTAGCGTTGAGTTGTGCCGCCTCCACGGGGCAAACTCTTGGGGCACCTGTCAGTCAATCCTGGCTGCCCGCTGCGAAGGAGCTCTGAGCTCTAGCAGTTAAAGTCACGGGTGTGGAGAGGCTCTTAGTGCTGCCATTGGGGCACCTGTCAGTCAGTATTGACTGCCCACTGCGAAGGAGCTCTGAGCTCTAGCAGTTAAAGTCATGGGTGGTTAGGACCTTGGGGCATCCGTCAGCCTAGCCCGGGCTGCCCGCCGTGAAGGGACAGTGCGTCCTAGTGGTTAAAGTCACGGATGGTATAAACGGGCATAGCTGGCACCTCACCAAACATCCTTGGCCGTCGGCTAACAGGTGGTCCGTGGATAGTTTCCTCTAAGGTGCGCACCTGTGCAGCTGCACACGAGAGAATGAAGGGCCACCCACCTAATTACTGGAGCCAGGCAGGCATGGCTCCATTAATTAGGTGCCTGGACCCTGGAGAAGATGCACATGTAAGGTGAGGTGGTGGCCTTGAGGGAAATAAGTGGGGTAGGTGGGAGGGGGGAGTGGGGTGAGAAGAGGGGGTAGGGGAATTTGGGACATGCAGGGCTGCAGTGGCCAGGGAAAGAGGTGACTTTCCCAAGCTCCAGGGCTGCGGCTTCCGGGGAGAGACCCCTCTCCTTCCCAGCTCCAGCGGGGGAGAGAGGGCAGATTCAGGGCATTAGAAAGGTAAGACTACTGATATTAAAATATGAGTTTTATTTGTAGAACAAAAAAGTTAATTATTTTTAAGGTTTTTTTTTTATATAGTGCTTTTATCCACAGCGCTTTACAATAGCTAGCTAATGGTACAAACATTTGGAAAGATCATTAAGTGATCCACTGAGACCCTCAGCAATTTTCAAGTGGTCTTTGAAAAAAAAAGTTTGAGAACCATTGGGTTGACCAAACCCCCAGTGTAGACCCACCTAGATTGATGGAAGACTTCTACTGCTGATCTAGCTACTGCTTCTTGAGGCGGAAGAGTTAGTACAGCAATAGAAGAACCGCTACTCTACAGCAGTGTAGCTGCTGGTGTGTTGCTGTAGAGAATGTGGTGTAGACACACTTTGAGATAAGTTGTTACACAGTGAATGTGTGACTAAATGAAGTTGAAGTGAATACAGTTGTTCCTACTTGTGCCAAGGCTGAAGTTGGTCTCATGTTTCCAAATAGATGAAAATGTGTGTGTTTAAAATGCTGAAAAACTATTAAAATGTTCAAGGAACAGTAAGAGCTGGAAGCAAAACTGTTTTTAGACAACCTTAACAATGCTATCTTCTGGTACAATGGTGAGATCATGCCTCTGTTTATAATTCCAAGATACTGATTCTCTCTCCACATCAGTTTTAGACGGGTGTAACTTCATTGATTGCAGCGGGGTTTACTCCTGATTTACAGCAATGTAGGTGAGAGGAGATTCAGGCACCATTTGGAAAAACAGAATTTCTGTAACCAACTGAAGCTACGTTCTCTTCAAACAAATATGCCTACCACTTTAGTCCTGTTTCTTACATATAAATAAGAATTTCTCGTCTACTAGCACAGAACATTTTAACCATATTTGTGCTAATCAAAGCTACTGATGTCAGAAAATCTGTTCTGCTCTTCATGAGGCTCCTTTGTTTTAAACACAGAGACATTTTTTATTGCAGTCTTCTCAGCTTTATTAAAAATGTTATTAATATTCTTGCAGCACAAAGGAGCAATGGAAAAGAGCTTTACACTCTTGGGTAAGTGTTCCATTATTTAAAATGTAAATAAGGCAGGCTGCAAAAAGTTAACCATCATAATGGGAAAAAAAATAACCTAGTTCTCCAACAGAGATGGTCTCATCACAGATATCTAATTCATGCATTTGAAATAGTTTGACAGCCCTACCTCTATAATCTCAGCAATAGAAAATGGTATTTTGTTCACATATGAAATCTTTCATTAAAGGGTCTGTCTATTTCCTCCCTAATTTTCTTTCTGTCTTGCTCCTTTGGTTTAAAAAATCTTTATGAGAAATTCTCCAACTCAGGCTGTAAAGTCACTTTATTTTCACAGACTAATTCTGCTGGTATCAGAAAGTTGTCAGAAGAACCTGCCAGACATTTTAAGATTATAGCTCCTTAACATGTACAAGGACTAATATAAAATGGATGCCAAGGGAATGAATCTCTATGTGGGATAGGATAGCTATAATGCTCATGAACATTGCATTGTCAGAGTTATGCTGAAGCATGTAATGTATATTTCATTCTTTCTTAAGTGGAATGCAATATATATTACCAACACTTTCTGAAAAACTCCACATTGTTTTGTATCCACAGGAGACACGGTGATGTGTAATTCTCTATGTTTTATGGCATACCACCAGCAGGCTTAAAAATACCATGTCCTGTGCTGTGTGTTGTTGCTGTGGCTAAAGTCATCAGTTACTCAGGGGAACAGCTATTTTTAAAAAAACCCAAACTTAAAAGCAGCGCAGAACGTCACAATTCCACCTGTCATTCAGGGGATATTGCACTGAATTATACCAAGCCTCTAAAGCCCAAGGGGACTTTTAAGGTTCCATAACTCTAACACCATAGATGTGTTTTTTGTATATTAATTTTTGAACTATATATTGATGATGTAGTCAGCTTTTGAACTACCAAATGTTTTGTTGAAAAATTCCCAACCAGCTGTAGTGACATAGCCGAGTATAGGGTATGGCCTTTGCTGATATCCCACTGCAGCCTCATAGTCCTTCAAGTCTGCTCATCTTTGAACCTGTCTGCCATTTCTTGCTTGTGTCATCACTGTTGGTGGGGGACCAGCTTCTGCACTGTTTCTACCTTCAGCCTGTTGGGTGTGTCCTGTTGGTCCTCTGTGTTGTTTGCTTCTCCTGACTCTCCTACACCAGACCACATGATGGGTGACTTTTTTTCTATGCCCTCTTGGTCCTGGCCTTGGCCCCATCTGTCTGGGTATGCCGGCTGCCTGCCACAACTTCGCAGTTGCCTTTGGTTTTGTCTCCATTTCTCCTAAGAGTCTGTAGTTACCTCATATGACTTGTGTCCCAATGCAGATTGGACTGTTGTCTTTTGCCATTGCTTTGTATGGCTATTTGTATGGCTATTTGGTTGGTGTCAGGCTTAGGGGCTCATCAATTGAAAGCAAGAGAGGAGGAGAGAAACCAGGGTGTGTTGTTTGATCACAGGATGACTATGAGCTACCAATTTGATATGGCTGCAAAAAAGGCAAATGCAATCTTAGGATATATCAGATGAGGTATTTCCAGTAGAGATAGAGAAGTATTAATGTCACTGTACAAGGCACTGATAAGACCTTATCTGGAATCCTGTTCTGGTCACCCATGTTTAAGAAAAATGAATTCAAACGGGTACAGACACAGAGAAGAGCTATTAGTATGATCAGGGGAATGGATGGCCTATCTTATCAGAGAAGACTGGCTTGTTTAGCCTACCAAAATGAAGTCTGAGAGGGAATATGACTGGTGTCTATAAATACATCGGGGGTAAACACCGAGTGGGTGAAGAGTTATTTAAGGTGAAGGACAATGTTGGCACAAGAACAAATGGATATAAACTGCCCATGAAAAAATTCAGGCTGGATATTAGAAGAAGAGTTTTGATCATCAAAAGAATGAGGTTCTGGAACAGCTTTCCAATAGGCGTTTTGATGTGGTGCCCATGCAGATATTCTGGTCCCCACTCTTCTCCCGCAGGGTCCCCAGGCGTCCCTCAGTTAGGGACTTTCCCCGTTCTCTTACCCACAAAGTGCAGGAGTCATTGCTGCCAGGAGCGGAGCTCTCAGTTGGCTCCCCTGTGCTCTACTGTACAGCAACAGACTCTCCAGGTTGCAGCACCATCTCACTGAAATTTGGGCCAGCAGCCCCTCTGTCTATACAGAGGGTTGCGGGATCACATTTCAATGATGTTGTGACCATGCCACTAGAGTGATGCTCTGGACTGCTCCAACAGCAGCCATACTGATTTAGCCTGGGACCACTGCTTAATAGTGGTTGCACCATGGCCACCCCCCAGCTCCATGACCTGTGGAACTTTAAGCAAGTGAAAAATCTTGTAGGGGTGTTCACCCTCCCAGCTCCCCCGAATTGGCACCACTGGAATTGTGGGGGGAAACCAATTAGTTTTAAGAGAGAATTGGAGAAATTTTCGAGTGGGATGGTATGATAGGGTTGCTTGTGATAGTGGAGGAGAGGGCTTGGTAGCTCTGAGGGTCCCTTCTGGTTCATGTTGGATGTTCCTAAAATATCATGCTTCAGAGCTTCAGCTGGTCACTTTCAGGGGTCAGGAGTGGAATGTATTCTTTTTTTTTTTAATGCTCCTTCCTTTGAAGCATCGGGGTGGTCACGTCGGAGATGGGGCATGGATGGAGTGGGCTGGTGCTCTGAGCTGACACCCAGCATCCTCTCTCTCAGGTGCTTGGCTGGCTGCCTCTTGCTTGCAGGTGCAGGGAAGAGTCTAACTGTTCACCATATGTGGGTCAGGAAGGAAATTCCCCCTATGTCAGATTGCCAGTGACCTTGAGGTTTTTCATATTCCTCTTCAGCATGGGGTTTGGGTCACTTGCCAGGTTCCTCTAGGTACATCTCACATAATCAGCTTCCTGCCATTGCAGGGGCCTTAGGCATTGGTGAACCTATGTCTCACCTATTCTCGGGTATGTAATAGTTTAGTCTTCTGTGGACTGTAATAACCTGATCTAATTTCACTTGTTGGGTTTAGTGGGTGGGTGGTGGGTGGTGTTGGTGGCCTGTGATATACAGGAGTGATCCCTTTTGGCCTTAAATTCTATGACCTTTTCATCTTGTATAGTGGCCTCTGGTCCTTGGTTCCTTTGTTGTAGTGGGCTTCCGGCCTTGCTTGGCATTCTATTACTGCTTCTATGTCCTGTGCATTGTTTCTCCCTGGGCTGCAGCAGACTATCCCTCATAGAAAGCAGAATCTTGGTTCTCTGACCCATCAATCTCTGTAATAGAGAACTATCTAGTCACTAGGAAAGTATACTGAGATGGTCCAATACTGAGAAGGGATCCATCCCTTCCAGTCTGTTTACCTTGCCATCAGTCTCTTGGCTGTCTTAACTCCAGCTCTGCCTTCCTGTTGCTTTGTGGGAACACAGAGGAAAATGTCTTGTGCTCAGATTCCCAGTTGGTTCTCAATCATTTGAATTCTGCTGTTGTGTGCTGTGGGACATTGTCTTAGCAAAGCAAAGTGTCCGGTATGCAAAATGCACCTTCGGTTCCGATTACCGTTCTTGTCTGAGTGTGCTTCAGATAGTCCATCTCCCAGAAACTGGAGTAGTAATCTACAATGATTCATGTAATTAAAAATGAACAGATCTGTTCTGACCTTTCCAAGGGTGATGCTGTAGGTTCTCCTTCCATTCTTAATCATTATACTCTTTGTGGAGCACCTTGCACTGTTCCATGTATGCTCTCCTTTGGGCATTCATGCCTGGCCAGTAGATGCACTCCCTGGCTCGTTTCAGGCACGTCTCTATGCCCAGGTGTGAAGTGCGTATCTATAACCCACTAAACTTTGATTATACAAATACCCACTATAATGCTGTTTTACGGCTGGAATAGTGAGCAGGTTCATCTGTTTTGAAAGCAGAACTCCCATCTGTGGATAATAACACATAAGATGAATATATGAATGTGAACAGTTGTGGAAGCCCATACCCTGACTTCCTTCACTTTGGAATAAAGACACCACAATGTACTAAAGCTGCTCAAACTGAAAAATCTTTAGGTCTATAAGAGGACAATTTAAGGGCAAACTAAGACTCCTCATAAATCTAAACACAGTCTTATAATTACAAAAATACAGCAAATACTACATATCAACAACAAAAAATTAGTATCAGATATACAGATTTCTTCAGTGCCAAATGGTACACAGGCCACAAATCTTCTGCATTTAAAACATACACTATTGACTTGGCATTAATGTCACTACACTGCCCTGAGCTGAACAAGCAGCAAACACCGAGTTCTTCAAATAGGCTGGCATCCTTCTGCTTGTGTTATCCCCTTGCTACAATTAGTAAAAATGAATATCAGCCTTCAGGGCAGAGCTTTTCACCCTGACACCCTGGGTGGTACTATTTCCTGACATACTTGGTAGTCACTTGAGTGCACTCAGCAGTGGCTTCTTCATGATGTTTTCTAATGGCTTGTGATTAGGCTGAATGTCCACCTTGTATCCGAAAGTGAACTGATGGAACTGTTCCATTCCAAAAAGCACAGCCAGTAGCCCTGAGCATCTCCACTTTCTGTGTCCTTCAAGTCTCTGCTAGCAAATGCTATGGTCTTCTGGATTTGCATCAGTGTTAATCTTCCCCCCAAGTTCCATGCCAGATGCTAAAGAGAGAATGGGAATTATTGTCCCAACAACAACATTATGCCAATGAGATCACACATGTCAGTTCTACTAAAGGTCACAATGGTTTCTTTCAATAATTGTTTTCGTCCTGCCTGAGACCCTGTTCTTGTATCCTTAGATACAAGATACACACACGCTGCTGCAAGTGCATTGGTGGAGAATGGCAAGAGCATTTCTCCTACCCTCCATTACCAACTTGGGCCCTGACCTTCTTTATGATAAGCACTGCCACACCTGCATTTGGGACACGGGTTATAGATGTATTTATAGTTGGATACATCTAGGCAGATGTACAGCATAGTGATTTGAGGATTTCTGTTTTGTATTTATTTCAATATTTATTAGGATGGAAGTGTGGAGCATTGTTGAAGAGACTGTGTAAAGAAATAGGATTTGAAATAGAAAAGGGAGGTCATGCCGAGTGCACGATGGTGAACATTCTAACCACCAGGGGGCAGCATGGTAGAAAGCAGTTTCACATTTGGTAGAGGATAGTCATAAGCAAGACCATTAAAAGAAGTACAGTTAAAATATCTGCTTTCCTGATCATTATTTTGTGGTGCATGTGGCAACTTGCTGTACAAAGCACAGTACAGCTATATACTGCATCATATTTAACATAGTGCAAAGTATTTGATGTTCTCTCCTGGTGGTGAGAAGATCACAGTTACTCGAACAGTGCTACGTAGTTCACAAGCTACAGAACTGTGTGCCATGGGAATATTAATGACTGCTAATAATCCTGTTGGACCAATCATATGAGAGTACTCAGGAACTGGACACTCACATTTTTGTGAACAGCACCAGAAAAGAAACGACCACTTCATCTACCAGGGCAATACAATAGTTAAGTATTTTCTTCTTTTGCTGTGTCTTAAAAAGGTTTTAGTTCACAATTGCTTTTAGGATGGAGATGTTATAAAGACCTAAACTACACTGCTTTATGTATATATTTTTTCGACTATATCTTCAAAATACCTCTTTGGCTTTATCTGATATGAATTGTATCTGGCTATTTTAATTTGGGAAAAATTTAGCTGTATTGAACCATCTTTTTAGAGTTTACTTATAGACATACACAATTATCTTTAAAAATCCAGTAATCGTGGTTTAAATAAAAAAAGTTTAACTTTCCTTTTTTCTGTGCTTGCATCCCTTCTGTTAGTTTTCCATGAATGTTCCTAGCAAATTAGATTACTGGCAAGAATTACTGTGGGTATTTCCACTGGACACCCAAGTCTGAGAATTATGCTCCTCTAATAAGGGAATGGAACTAATTTAATATAAACTTCATGACTAATCAATAAGGATATATTTCAGATATAGAATATTTACAAAAAAATTACTCTTAATCTGTAGACAAAGAAGTATGGGAGTGCAGAGAGAAACAGACAAAAAGTTTTTTTAAATTGGAAATAAAGGATGTAAATATGTATCAAAACCCTTTATAGGACAATGAAATGTTAAAACCCACAAATGTCTGAAGGTTAGGATATTCAAAGGCAATGTTACACTTATTTTAAAAACTTCTCAAATGTATTTCATTGTCCACATATCACAATAGATACTTCTCACATATCAGTTGTCATCTTTAAAGTTTAGTTGTCATGTAACATGTCTTCACACATCTCATTTATTGTCCAGTACACTATTAATGAAAGGACAATATATGAGGTTTAATAAGAAAGAGATATCTGAATTCATCTAATTAAATGGATGAAAAACAAAGAGCAGGTTAGCATAATATATGTTAATATATGCTAACATCTTGAACTATACCCACAACAATACAAAGGTTAAAACGATAAAATGTGAGTGCCTAAAATTAGGTACCTATATTCTTATTTAGCCACCCCTATAACTGACCTGATTTTCAGAGAAGCTCAGCTCACTGCGAGCTGCAAAGTCTCAAATGGGACTGTGATTATGCCACACCTCTCAAAATCAGGTCAATTAAATATGGAACTAGTTGACTAACTTCAGGTACACAGGTTTTCAAACTTTTGGCCAAAGGTCTTTGGTGTTAAATGCCTATTCCATCAAGTCGACTGAGATCACTGTTGCTATTCATTGCATAATGCAAATTGTCCCAAGAAAGATATTTAATGCTACTGATTGGAAAGGTTGCCCATTAAACTAGAATAATATGACAAGTAATGGACTCTACAGAGCAAAACTGTGGCACAATTCAAGACATGAGCGCATACCAAAGAGATGCCTCATTTTTTATGTAATGACAAATTAAAAAGAGTATCATTTCATCTAACAACATTAAATAGTTTTGTTAGTATAGGAAATATTATGGGCTTGATTCTGCTGCTATTAAAGTAAAGCATAAAACTCCCATTGGCCTAAATTAGGCAGGATTGCGCCCAATTGATGAGTATACAAAGAATACTAGATAATGTATATGAGATATGTTAATGTTGACATTTAATACCACTGAGTGAGAGAAAAAAGCTTTATGATTTGCAGTGTTCTTTTAGGTGAGTTAGTCCCAGGATATGAGAGAGATAAGGTAGGTGAGGTTATATCTTTTATTGGACCATCTTCTTTTGGTGCAAGGGACAAGCTTTTGAGCTTCACAGAGCTCTTCCTCAAGTCTGGAGGAGGTAACTAGAGGGTCCAAGCTAAAAGCAGCTAAAATTTATTCTTTAGGCAATCTCTCAAGCTTTATGATGGACATTATACATTGACAATAATAATAAGATAATTCTTTGTTAGACTTAGAGCCCTGTGAAATTCATGCATCTTACACCAACTGCATGAGTGCTGTGCAACATCTTAGATCGCATATACAGATACAAGCTTTAAAGTTTTCTATGCAATTACAAAAAGAAAAGGAGGACTTGTGGCACCTCAGAGACTAACAAATTTATTTGAGCATAAGCTTTCTTGAGCTACAGCTCACTTCATCGGATGCATGCAGATGAAATGAGCTGTAGCTCACGAAAGCTCATGCTCAAATAAATTTTGTTAGTCTCTAAGGTGCCACAAGTACTCCTTTTCTTTCTGTGGATACAGATTAACACGGCTGCTACTCTGAAATCTATTCAATTACAGTTATAGGGAGATGTCTAAATCTCACTATGCACTTAATAAGGTCTATGAAGTAACATTCATGAAAACCACACAGGGCTTGATCTTGTATTTCTTGCATTTCCCAAAGTGCCATTGTTCTCACCTGATTCAGATGCTTTCCCTTGATTACAATTAACTTCACTAAAATGCACAAGACCTAATCCTCTCTCGGGCTATGTGTACACTACAGTTTATGTTAGCATAATTTAAGACACTCAGGGGGGTGAAAGCACCTAGAAAAGCTTACACTATTTCAACCTTAAATGTTTGAAAGTTTAATTGGTTCTACCGATATTTTCCATTCATAGATTCATAGATATTTAGGTCAGAAGGGACCATTATGATCATCTAGTCTGACCTCCTGCACAACACAGGCCACAGAATTTCACTCCTGCGAAAAACCTCTCACCTATGTCTGAGCTATTGAAGTCCTCAAATCATGGTTTAAAGACTTCAAGGAGCAGAGAATCCTCCAGCAAGTGGCTAGAAAATGAAAGAGGTGTAAGGGCTTTTAAAATGGCAGAACTATTTTAAGAGTGGTCACTGTATTCACATACCTTAACATGGATTTTTGTGCTTACCTTTATGCTTTCAAGTTTGGATATTTTGCTCAGGCAATCTGCAGAGAAGTCCACAAGGGTAGAAAAGTTAGCTGCTTATTAACCAATATTTATATTAAGGGTGCTTCCGGTGGTTTGTACAGTATAACTGAAGACCTGCTCATTTTTAAGCATTTTATACATAATAATCTGGAATGTCTGAGGTCAGATCTGTAAGCTAATTCTTCTCTAAGGCCTTGACATGATAGGAGCCATTAGTCTTTCATGTCAATAATCCACTTTGATAACTCCATAATTACATAATTAAATGAGGTAGTGAATATTAGGCCTTTTAAAAACTTCCTAATTACACGTTGTATTAACTTATTTGTTCCTATTTGCTCAGAAAGAGCCATTACAGGTTATTGAGTAAGGACTTAATTAGAGGATATCTAAAACTTGTAACTTCTATCTGGAAAAAATAGTCTGATAACATTAAGGATTTCAGCCTGGTACAAACAAAGGAATTTGTGAGGAGATTTTTACCGTTTGTATAAAACGGTAGAAGGAAGCCAGGCACAAGAGGGGCAGGAGGACGTTCCAGGCAGAAACTCTGGGTATGTCTATTCTGGAACAGTTACAGAGTCACAGTGGTTGTGCTGCTGTGGTGCTTCAGAGAGGACACTACCTATGTTGACAGGAGAAATTCTCCCATCGGCATAGATAATCCGCCTCCCTGAGAGGTGGTAGCAGAAAGCCTGCCAAACAATCAGTGAGGCCACTGGATGATTGAGGTGCTAAAAGAGCACTCAAGGAAGACAAGGCTGTTGTGGAGAAGCTAAATGAATTCTTTACATCAGTCTTCACTGCAGAGGATGTGAGGGAGATTCCCCTCTCTGAGCCATTCTTTTTATCTGACAAATCTGGGGAACTGTCCAAAATTGAGGCGTTGATAGAGGAAGTTTTAGAACAAATTCATAGATTAAACTGTAATAAGTCACCAGGTCCAGATGGTATCCACACAAGAATTCTGAAGGCACTCAGATATGAAAAGGCAGAACTACTAACTATGGCACATAATGTATCACTTGAATCAGCCTCTGTACCAGATGATAGGAGGAAAGCTAATGTGATGCCAATTTTAAAAAAAGGCTCCAGTAAGCCTAACTTCAGTACCAGGCAAATTGGTTGAAACTGTAGTAAAGAACAGAATTATCAGACACATAGATGAACACAATTTGTTGAGGAAGAGTCAACATGGCTTTTGTAAAGAGACATCATGCTTCACCAATCTGTTAGAATTTTTGAGGGGTCAACAAACTTATTGACAAGGGTGATCCAGTGGATAAGCAATCAAGGGGAGCTAGTGAACAGGGGACCTCAAACAGGAGGTTGTCAGAAGGAATTGTAACATAATCACTGTGGTAAAGAAGGTCCTTAACACCAGTGTCGATGCTGCTCCTGTCTCCTCCCCCTGCACCTGTATCCAGACAGAGAACCTAACCATGGATGCCTCTACCCAGATCCTGGTGTAGATTTGCAGAAACTGTGACCTGCATTTTCCACTCTCAGAAATCCAGGCTGGTGGGACCATCCAGCGTGAAATGTGTCTTCTAGTGGAATCTCTCGGGAAGCATGTGGGAGAGCTACAGGAGGAGGTGGCTAGGCTGAGGAGCATCCATACATGTGTGGAATTCATTGAGAGTATTCATATGGAGAGGTCCAAGACTGAGGAAGCTATCCAGCTACAGTGGACTGTGTCACTCCACTGGGGGAGGAGGATATGGCTCAGTCACACGGCAGACACTGGCTGCTGGTTACTTCTGGCAGTAGGCGGTGCTGCACCCCTATTCCTAACCCACCTATCAAGTGGTGAAGAACCATTATGCTGCCCTGACAATGAGCGATCAGGAATTTCCCCCCAAGGTGGAGGAGGAGAAGCCATATACCCCCAAGGCTTGGAGGATCACAGCCACCACTCCCAAGAGGAAACATATGGTGGTGGTGGTTGGTGACCCTCTTCTGAGGGGAACAGAAGCACCCATCTGTCGTCCTGCCATGGCATCCCGGAAGGTATGCTGCCTGCCAGGGGCCCATATCGGAAGGTTTGTTAAGGATCATCCGACCCTCTGACTCCTGACCCATACTACTCATCCATGTGAGCACTAATGATATGGCAAGATATGACCCTGAGCAGTCCTAAGAGTCTTATTCCAGTGCTAAGAGTCTATGATTCTATGATATAATATACTTGGACTTTCAGAAAGCCTTTGAGAAGGTCCCTCACCAAAGGAGTGTTATTTACTCCTTCACATAACACAAGAACCAGGGGTCATCCAATGAAATTAATGGACAGCAGATTTAAATCAAACAAAAGGAAATACTTCTTCATACAATTCAGTCAACTATGGAACTTGTTGCAAAGGCCAAAACTATTACTGGATTCAATGAAGAATCTGGTAAGTTCATGGAGAATAGGTCCACCAACGGCTATTAGTCAAAATTGTCAGGGATGCAACCCCATGCTCTGGGGGTCCTAAAACCTCTAACTGCTAGATGCTGGGACTGGATGATGAGATGGATCACTTGATAATTTCCCCATTCTGTTCATTCCCTTGGAAGTATCTGGCATTGACTGCTGTTGGAAGACAAGTTGATGGACCATTGGTCTGATCCAGTATGGCCATACTTATCTTCTTATGTTCTAGGTCAATGGAAGAATTCTTCCATTCACCTAGCACTGCCTACACTGGGGGTTAGGTCGGAAGAGTTACATCTCTCCGGGGTGTGGCTTTTTCCCTCCTTTTAGAGAAGTTATTGTCTACACTGAAGTGCTGCAGTGGTGCAGCTGTACCACTAGATCATTTCAATTTGAGACAAGCCCTGAGAGAGACGGAGGCAAAAAGTAAGAAAGGTAACCAGCAGCCTACAAGCATGATGTGTGACTCTGGAAAAAGTGTGTTTTGGGGTCTGGTGTTGGCTAAAGAGTCTTGGGGCTCTAAGCTAAGAAACTATTCTTTTGTTTCTGGTTCCTTCTCCATTTAGAGAATCAGGACCCTGTTCGTTCCTTGAAAATGAACAAGATTGCCTAAAACAAAATCCCAGACTGTATCATCAGTTTCTACCCTGAACTGTAACTTCAACTAACTGCTTGGGTCAGAAAGGGGCAACAATACTATTTCTTTCATTATAATAAAGTTCATTGTTCAACAGTATAACTATGTGATTATTTTGTTTGTTGTCGTTGCATGTCACCCACGCACACATGCAGCAGCTCATAGCCTTTTGTTGAGTAGGGGCTTGGGATGGGTGATTGGAGGTACACAATAGGAGAGTTGAGAGAGGGAGGGGGCAGAAAAAGTAAAATGTGAAAAAAGGGAAAAGTGAGCCAGTTATCTGATGTATAAGCATTCCTCCACAGGTGCCTTGACATGAATGGCCGATTCCCAACTAGCTCAGACCCTTCATGTTGGCCAAGTTGTGCTTGGTGCCAGTCCAGAGGCAGGGCTGCGGGAGGCACAGAGGTGATTTTAACACATCTTTGTGCTGGCCCCATCTGCTGTTCTGGGAGCTGGTGATTACTGATGTGTAGAGATGCCTCAATCATATCCACTTTTCAGAGCAGGTTCAAAGCTGGTGGAGGGTTGCTACAGTGGCTCTGTACCACCCAGAAATTCCTCTCATAAGAATGACCATGCTACGTCAGACCAAAGGTCCATCAAGACAGTATCCTGTCTAATAACAGTGGCCAATGCCAGGTGATCCAGAGAGAATGAACAGAACAGGTAATCATCAAGTGATCTATCCCATGTCACCCATTCCAAGCTTCTGGCAAACAGGCTAGGGACACTATCCCTGCCCATCCTGGCTAATAGCCATTGATGGACCTATGCTCCATGAAATTATCTAGTTCTTTTTTGAACTCTGTTATAGTCTTGGTCTTCACAACATCCTCTGGCAACTCATCCTCCATGGGTTGACTGTGTTTTAAGAAATACTTCCTTTTGTTTGTTTTAAACCTGCTGCCTATTAATTTTATTTGGTGACCCCTAGTTCTTGTGTTAACCCCTAGTTCTTGTGATTGTTTCCATAGAGACAATCCCCTCAGGGCCATTTGAAGTAGGGTTACAGCTACTTTACCAGCTAGAGCAAAGCATAGCATCTGGAGGACACTGGAGAGTCAGGCCTACTGATTCGCAACCAATTTTCAGGCAGATAGCTATTTTGCTGCAGACTTGCTAACACGAGATCATTTTTGCAAGGATTTTGATATGCAGCCAGTTCCCCAGTATAGTTATTCATGCATAAACAACTTGCAATTAAACTTAAAATAACTTTATGGTTAGATTTAAAAACACGCAAACAAACAATAAAAATTGTTCTATATATTCATTCTAAGTGCCTAGGAAGTTTGAAATAATAAAAGACATTTATTATGGGTTATAGGTGATTTCCCAAAATATTATTAGACACATTTTTTTCAGAAGTCCAAAACATGTTAATTTTGCAGAGCCTTGTAACTCAGAAATGTCTTGACTTATTTTGCTTCAACATTTCCACAACAAAAATAAATCATTGCTTGGCCTGAGGCAAAGCATGAGGATTTTCAGACCAAGTGTTCAAAATAAAACCTGAAACTACATAATACTCACTTGGTTTGGGATTTTATTACATACTTGGAACTCAGACCAAGTTTCTTAAAAAGTTCACTAAGTTTCATGAAATCTGTGCCAATTTATAGTTTCACCTGAATTGTGCAGGATGACCTGATTTTTCATATGATACTAGATAAAATGCAGCAATTCTAACTTTTAATTTTTTTTTTATTCACTGAAGCTCAAAAAGCAAAGAAAAATGAAGGTTGTAAAACTACATGGATAGAAGCCAAAGGTATGTTCCCACATACCCTTGCAAAGTAAAATCTTTGAGACTAATAACTAGCTGGTACATGGTGATTTTTAGGACTGTACAATGGAAAAGACCAACCATTAATAACTTAAGTTGAATTAACAAATCCTGGCATACAGGAAAACAAAAATAGATTTTGGAGGTTAAAAATGGGAAAACCTACAAAATCTGGACCAAAATCTGGACCAGGAGTTTTTAAGGTGATAACATTTAGGCATCTGGGGATTTTCTTCAGGCCCATCTTTCTTTGCAATAAGTAATTACTCTAACCCTCTGTCCCCATCCAAAAATATAGCCGAGGAAATTAGCAAACAAAATCAGACCCTTCATACTCTTTTAATGTAGGCTTTTTTGTTTTGTTAGACAATGGGTAAATATAAATCATGTCGCTAAGATATTGCTTAGACATATTTCAGACATAAATATAATGTAGGAGGTCAGCTTTGTCTGCCTCAGACACTCCAAACAGATGAGAGGATTATTCTCACTCTTGTTCATCTGTCAAAATGCATTCTTCTTACATTTAGAAAGCTTACTTATCATACTTCAGTGTGTAGTTCTCAGTATTGCTCCTTCTTTTGTTACTACTTTGATATGGGAATTTCATCTGGAGCCTGGAATTGCATCTCCTGAACTGACACTCTTTCAGTAGCTGGTTTGTAGCTACTGTGGTTTAGTCAGATCTATGCTTTCAGGTTTTAAGCGGAAGGGTGTCTTTTATTATATACTCCAATAAACATAATTGAACTGCATATACTATGGCTGTTAGAAATTCTATTATCTTATTAAGTACTATTATTGTTTGTCTCCTTGGAGTCCCACTCACTCAATTCCTGCATGACTGACAACTGTTTGGCATTTTTGGTAGTTTTTAAAAAATATTAATTCTCCATCTATTAGCATTGTATATCAATGATGAGGTAGACTGTAAAGAAATAAGAAGTGATGGAATGGATAAGACCGAGTCTGTCTGGGCAAAAATCACATTGGGGAAGAAAGCTACTAGAGACTCCCCTGGGATAGTGCTTGGGGTGTGCTATAGACTGCCGGGATCTGATCTGGATATGGATAGAGACCTATTTAATGTTTTTAATGAAGTAAATACTAATGGGAATTGTGTGATCATGGGAGACTTTAACATCCCAGATATAGACTGGAGGACAAGTGCTAGTAATAATAATAGGACTCAGATTTTCCTGGATACGATAGCTGATGGATTCCTTCACCAAGTAGTTGCTGAACCAACAAGAGGGGATGCCATTTTAGATTTGGTTTCGGTGAGTAGTGAGGACCTCATAGAAGAAATGGTTGTAGGGGACAACCTTGGTTCGAGCGATCATAGGCTAATTCAGTTCAAACTAAATGGAAGGATAAACAAAAATAGATGTGTGACTCGGCTTTTGATTTCAAAAGAGCTAACTTTAAAAAATTAAGGAAATTAGTTAAGGAAGTGGATTGGACTGAAGAACTTGTGGATCTAAAGGTGGAGGAGGGCTGTAATTACATCAAGTCAAAGTTGCAGAAACTATCAGAAGCCTGCGTCCCAAGAAAGGGGAAAAAATTCATAGGCAGGAGTTGTAGACCAAGCTCGATGAGCAAGCGTCTTAGAGAGGTGATTAAGAAAAAGTAGAATGCCTACAAGGAGTGGAAGATGGGAGGGATTAGCAAGGAAAGCTACCATATTGAGGTCAGAACATGTAGAGATAAAGTGAGAAAGGCTAAAAGCCATGTAAAGTTGGACCTTGCAAAGGGAATTCAAACCAATAGTAAAAGGTTCTATAGCCATATAAATAAGAAGAAAACAAAGAAAGGAGAAGTGGGACCACTAAACACCGAGGATGGAGTGGAGGTTAAGGATAATCTAGGCGTGGCCCAATATCTGAACAAATACTTTGCCTCAGTCTTTAATGAGGAGCTTAGGGATAATGGTAGGATGACAAATGGGAAGGAGGATATGGAGGTACATATTATCACATCCGAGGTAGAAGCCAAACTTGAACAGCTTAATGGGACTAAATCAGGAGGACCAGATAATCTTCATCCAAGAATATTAAAGGAACTGGCACATGAAATTGCAAGCCCATTAGCAAAAATTTTTAATGAATCTGTAAACTCAGGGGTTGTACCATATGACTAGAGAATTGCTAACATAGCTCCTATTTTTAAGAAAGGGAAAAAAAAAGTGATCCAGGTAACTATAGGCCTGTTAGTTTGACATCTGTAGTATGCAAGGTCTTGGAAAAATTTTTGAAGGAGAAAGTAGTAAAGGACATTGAGGTCAATGGTTTTAAAAAAATACAACATGGTTTTACAAAAGGTAGATTGTGTCAAACCAACTGATCTCCTTCTTTGAGAAGGTAACACATTTTTTAGTCAAAGGAAATGCAATGGATCTAATTTACCTCGATTTCAGTAAGGCATTTGATACGGTTCCACATGGGAAATTATTAGCTAAATTGGAAAAGATGGAGATCAATATGAAAATTGAAAGGTGGATAAGGAACTGGTTAAAGGGAAGACTACAATGAGTCACACTGAAAGGTGAACTGTCAGACTGGAAGGAGGTTACTAATGGAGTTCCTCAGGGATCGGTTTTGGGACCAATCTTATTTAATCTTTTTATTACTGACCTTGGCACAAAAAGTGGGAGTGTGCTAATAAAGTTTGCGGATCACACAAAGCTGGGAGGTATTGCCAAAACACAGAAGGACTGGGATATCATACAGGAAGATCTGGATGACCTTGTAAAGTGGAGTAATAGTAATAGGATGAAATTTAATAGTGAAAAGTGCAAGGTCATGCATTTAGGGATTAATAACAAGAATTTTTGTTATAAACTGGGGATGCAAAACTTGGAAGTAACAGAGGAGGAGAAGGACCTCGGAGTGTTGGTTGATCACAGGATGACTAGGAGCCACCAATGTGATATGGCCATGAAAAAAGCTAATGAGGTCTTGGGATGCATCAGATGAGGTATTTCCAGTAGAGATAAGGAGATGTTAGTACCATTATACAAGGCAGTAGTGAGACCTCATCTGGAATATTGTGTGCAGTTCTGGTCTCCCATATTTAAGAAAGATGAATTCAAACGGGAACAGGTACAGAGAAGGGCTACTAGGATGATCTGAGGAATGGAAAACCTGTCTTATGAAAGGAGACTCAAAGAGTTTGGCTTGTTTATCCTTACCAAAAGAAGGCTGAGAGGAGATTTGATTGGTCTCTGTAAATATATCAGAGGGATAAATGCCATGGAGGGAGAAGAATTATTTAAGCTCAGTACCTATGTGGACACAAGAACAAATGGATATAAACTGGTCATCAGGAAGTTTAGACTTGAAATTAGACGAAGGTTTCTAACCATCAGAGGAGTGAAGTTCTGGAACAGTCTTCCAAGGGAAGCAGTGGGGGCAAAAGACATATCTGGCTTCAAGACTAAGCTTGATAAGTTTATGGAAGGGATGATATGATGGGATAGCCTAATTTTGGCAATTAATTGATCTTCAACTATTAGCGGTAGATATGCCCAATGGCCTGTGATGGGATGTTAGATGGGGTGGGATCTGAGTTACTACAGAGAATGCTTTCCTAGGTGTCTGGCTGGTGAGTCTTCCCCACATGCTCAGGGTTTAGCTGATTGCCATATTTGGGGTCGGGAAGGAATTTTCCTCCAGGGCAGATTGACAGAGGCCATGAGGGTTTTTCGCCTTCCTCTGCAGCGTGCGGCACAGGTCACTTGCTGGAGGATTCTCTGCACCTTGAAGTCTTTAAACCACGATTTGAGGACTTCAATAGCCCAGACACAGGTTAGAGGTTTGTTACAGGAGTGAGTGGGTGAGATTCTGTGGCCTGCATTGTGCAGGAGGTCAGACTAGATGATTACAATGGTCCCTTCTGACCTTAAAGTCAATGATTCTATAAGGGGCTTACAACTCTGGGACTACCAGCGCATGAATTTGGCTCCTGCTCTTTGCAGATAGCAGCTGCAATGACGGTAGCCCAGCTAGGGCTAGGGCCACAGCAATTCAGGCAATTGGATGATGGCATTCAAATACATACAGGAAGTACGTGAGATCCCAGGTAGAAAATCAGAGCAAATTTTCTTGTATTTCCACTTTCAGGATTATGCACATGGACCAAGTGAGTGGTGTTGTGGACTTGCAGGCACAGTATTGTATACTGGGTGCACTGGCAGGGCCTTCAGATCATTGGGCAGTTCACAGCTGGGTTTTGGGAGTGAGGCAATCCTGAGCTGGCATGAAAAGAAGGGTGATGTACCATGTACACTGTTTGGTAGCCTGGGAGTGGACACTGGAGGCAAATATAGTTCACCTTGATTTTAAAAAAAAGGAAGGGATCTGTGAATATCTGGGGTCCAGAGGGGTCTGTGGGAAGAGGCAGCCAAGCATTTTGCTGGTGCCTCCTTTTGGCATAAAATGGACTGGAGTAAGGGTGGGTTGGGGCTTCTATGTCTTGTACAACAGGGAGCTGACCCCCTTGTTTTTGTAGCCCCATTTAAGAGAGCTGAAGAAGGGTGCTTGGGACTCTTACATCGGGAGCACCAGACAGCCGACACCCCCTCCCAAACTGTCTAATTTGTTTCTGGGTACAGGCAGATATTTTAAAGGAATAAAGTTGCAGCCTAATTAAACCATAGCCTTTAAGAAACAAGTGCCAGCAGAAACCAGATACAAAAATTGTAAGTGGGAGAGTAATCGTGGAGTAGTTCCTGGGGATGGGGTCTTGTGGAATTGTTAGTTGTTTTGAAGCTTGCATTTTACAAAAAGGCTAAGTCCAACCGTTTTCTGTCTTAGGGCCTAACCTACGAGGCACTTACAACTTCCATTATAGTCAATGGAAGTAGAGGGTGCTCAGAATTGCTCATGATCAGGTCGCTATAGGGTGGAGTGCTCTGTTATTAATTCATCTGCAGTGTTATGGCATGCAAGTTGTCATATATAATGCATTATTACAGTGCTATTTGATGTACTGTATTATGCAGCATATCAGTTTTGAAATGGAATTTAGTCTGTCAGCATAATCCTTCCCACTGAACTCAAATAAAACTGCACCAACCTTGGATCAAGGTGGCTTAGGGAACTTATGTGGTTTTAATGCCTCTGTCATGTTCTGTTTGTATTTATTGAGCCTTTCACACTTGGATTCTATGAGATCTATTCTTCACACATGTGTATAAGCCCCTTTTGTGTCAACAGGAGTAAAGTATGCATACACAGAAAAATCTCTCTGTGGATCTTTAATTCCTCTGTTTATTCTGTGCCATTACATGCCTTGATCTCCCTTCACATTTCCTGTTGTCCACACATGTTTTATGAGTTATTTGCAGCATCTTGCTTCAGAAGGTGTTGTCACAATTTCCACTTATTATCACTTATTTTTAGTTGCATAGCATCTCACAGAAATTTCAACTGCACAACCCCCATGAAGGTATTACATGATGAGATATTTTTGCTTTATCCCTGGCTATTTTCTGTGTACTGGTGGAGTTGCCCAGGCTTATTGTACTTGGCAACTTAGGAATAGTTCTAGGCTCCCCATGCCAACATGGCAGTAGATGGCCTATCAGGAGCCATCTCAAGTGACTTCAGGATCTACAGCACTATCTATCTATATCTTGTTTTTGTAAGATTACACATTTGTCATAGTCAAAACATCTGTAGTGTGAGGTCAGAGCTCTGCTTTGCTCCTTTTGGGCTAGAGAACCTATTCCATTGGTGCACTTGTGGACACTGTACATAATGTAATTTTTTTGTTCTGTCCTTGAGCTCAGCCAGCTCATCGTTCTGCCTTCTTCAGCTGGCTATTCAGACCTTGGGGAACATATAATACTTTCATTTAACTGAGAGTTTTTGATAACTGGGTTTTGGACAATCAAGATAACACCATATATGTTTGCATTAATAAAAATGCTTACAGCAATCTCTCCTCAATTTCTGTTGTATTTTTTCCCATTACTGTAGAGGCATATACCACTGGGGTTTCACCTTGCAAAATGACAGCTTCAAATCTTTCTGCAGTTGCATTGACTAAACGCTTGTTATTCTTGCTAGCCTGTTTGGGGTTTTCATTCTTCCCTGAAAAGTGCAAGCAGCATTTGCCACTGTCATATTTCCTATCACTGCAATGCGTTTTCATTTTCTCTGAGTCTAAGGGATCATTTTTACTGAGGGAACTATGGCACCATGTGCTACAGGAGGCTTCCTGACCTGAGAGTTCAGATTGTTGCAACCAATTCCCCTGTTTCTCCTCTGAAGTGACTTTTCTAGCCACAGTACTCTTTCCTTTTAGTGACATGTTGTCAGCCAGATATCCCTTGTGCTGTTTTCATGCTTGTTTTACATAGTCAGATATAATCAATGCCATTTCTTTGGGAAATAACTTTCTCATCTTTAGAGGCTGTTTCACTGATATCAAGTAACTTTCATCATGGTGTGTTCTAATCAACCATGCTTTTTACCAGTTGGCACATTTGCCATCCAAGACAACTGAGATATGCAGAAACCTGTGATATGCAATAATCTAGCAAATGTCTCTCTAGTCTGTCTCAGTACAGGCTGTCAGATAGGTGTGCTTCTGCCCATACTCCCCCCCCCCCCCCACCCAAAAATAGGAGACCCTTTTTTGATACAGATCTCTTGAGGATAGATGCTTGGCTAGTTATTTAGAGAACTGAAAAAAGTAAAACATCCTTTCATAAAGGCCCTTAATTGCTCTTGGTTACTTACTCAAATAAGGCTCATAACTCACATATAAGCAAACGAAGATGCATATATATGTAGCAATCCTTCAGGAAATGGACAGTATTTACTTCTTCTAGTAGCAACAACCTTTCTAAGAACCTGTTCCTTTTATAGGTGCTTGTAGTGGGGCAGTCACCACACTCTGGTGTGGTGTTAAAAACAGCCCTGGGAAAGGGCTGCCCCAGGGAGCCAATCAGGAGCAGGCTTGAGGCAGCCAATCAGGGCCAGGTTGGGAGTACAAGAAGGCCTAAGGGAGGAGCTGGGTCAGAATCTCTCTCCAGCCTTAGATGGAGAAGGACTTAGCTGCTTGGGACTAAGGTACTTGAAGCAGAGCAGTGCTGGGGAAGGGCAAGAGGAGCTGGGGAGCTCCAGCCTGGCAACTCCCCAGGCTAAGGCCTTTTATAAAGACCTATGCAGGTACTGGGGCTGGGAGGTACAGCCCGGGAATAGGCAGAGGCAGCTGGTCTGACCCCCTTGCCAATGATGAGTGGCCTTTACAGACTGCAGTTTGCCCCAGTGATAGCAGGCTAGATGATGACTGGCAGTAGCCACTGAGGCAAGGTGGCTGTAGAGGGTTGGGAGGGGCGACCCAGCGTGTGGGGGTACTGCAGTGGGCAGAACCCCAGGGTAAGAGGTACTGGGGTATGGGAGGGACATGGGGGCCTGAGGCAGGCAAGACACCGGCCACCAGGAGGCGCCCCGAGTGCTGGTCGAGCTAATTCCCAAACGACCAGCAGGAGGCGCTGCACCAGTGAGTCCTCACTCTGTTACAGTGCTTTTGAAAATTAAGAGGAGGACTCACTCTCCAGGGTGAAATTCACTCTCCTTAATTCATCTGTTATGGTGCCGAGCCTGCATTTCTTTAGCTTCGGCCATACCTCCCATACTCAATTAATGGGATACACTACTTCATGGTAGTGGAGTTTGATGGAGGGTAAGGCCTGTGGTGCCTCTCAAATTATGAAGAGGAGACAAGGGAGAAGCTGGCCCCAACCTTTCACATCTGTTGTCACAAATTTCCCCCCATATTTGTGAGGAATTCAATCAACCTCTCATGTAAGTTATCAGTCAGAGGATGGAAAACTGAGGTAGGAAACAATCTAATCTTCAGCAGTCTCATGCTAGCTGTGTTAGATGAGACATGAAGTTGTCCCTTATTCTGTGATCACCCTGACAGGGAGCTTGACTCAACTAAACATCTGAAATAACTCTTTGGCTACAGGCTGAACAATTACAAGTCTCAGAGAAATGGCTTCAGAATAATAAGCACCATAATCTGATATAACTAAAATATACTGGTGTCTTTTCACATTCTTTTCAAAAGGTCCAGCTGCATGCCTATCCCAGTTTGCTCAAACCAGGTGTAGACAAAGACCATGGGAGTTAAGGGAGATTCAAACTTTGTTTTTAGAGACACTTGGTGGCTCTCTGGACAGGAGACAAAAAAAAATTGGCTGTTTCCTTCTACATCCCTTGCCAAGGACATCATATCCGCTCATTTCAGTGAGAGTGATTGGCTTTCTGGGGGTGCCACTTTCTGTCTGCCATTTTCTGGTGCCAGGGCAGAGCTCACTCCTCAATCTCTGTTTGCCATTCATGTTCCTGGTCTGCAGGACTAGAACAAAATTTGCATGAAGTCCAAATTACTTGCATGTCCTTCCAGTTCTCCTGCCATTCCCCCACCCCCGGTCCAGATATGTCAGGCTAGAATCCTACCATTGCTTGTCTTGTGGGTATGCCAACTATTCTCCTTTCCAGAGTTGTGGTGCGAGATGCATATCTGATGCAAGAACATTAAATAACTTATTCAGCTGATAGCACTGGGAATACTCCCTAAGGGATATCTGTGCTGGGTGGAGAAATAATTTAAGAAATAAATTGCTTCAGCTCATATATTTTTATGAATCTCAGACTTTGTGGGGATTATGTGCATACTGTAAACTCACTCATTTTGTGTGTGGACATTATTCCATCATATGTAAATGTAATAGGGCACTAAATTCAACTTTTACTTTATTTCTAAGTGTTACATGCATCATTGTATGATTGAGGGATCAGAGAGGTTATATTAAAATTCATATAATTATGAAGGAAAATCTTTAAATAATCCTGTTCCTTAAAATACTTTAGTTTTTTTGTACCAGTTTTGCTTCATTTCCTGCATTTAGGCTGAGCAAACATTGAATTATCAGCAAATTTGTAATATAGGCACAAAGATCACCGCCTGACCTGCTAATTCAAAATTCCAATGCTTAGTGAATTACTTATGTGATTAGAGCTTTGTCAAATGAACTTGTTTTGTGTCCACTTTTTAGATCATTCAGTTTATGCATGGAGCCAGCGTTTATTAATTATGGCCTTAAAAAGGCAAAATCAGTTTTGCAATAAGGATGAAAATAATATTTCTAAAAAGATTAGAATAGTGTAACGATTGTGAAAGTGCAGCCTGATGTCCTGGAGGCTTGGTTCTCATCCAGAAGAAGAGTCTGGGAGTCTGACAGTTATTACTAGGTGACCTCTGGGACAAAGCCATACATAGCCTTTGGAAAGGCTTCAGGTAGTAGGTATGCACAGATGTGAATAGTAAATACTAAGTATCGTGATTTATCGTATTTGGGAGTCCGGATGTCTCAGGGCCAGATTGTCCAGACACTATTAAGATTACATGGGTTTCCTGAAGCTGGATGACAATTCCCGAGCTACTGCAGATCCCCCCAGGATCTGTGGGATTTGGGAAGAGGGCAGCTGACCGTTCTGAAGGGGCTTGTGGAGGGTGCCCAATATCCACCCATAGAACAATCTATGAGAAACTCAACAAAGGGGGTATGGCGCATTCCGTCCCCTACACCCTCTACCATGGTTGTTATTGAACAATGGAGTGATCTGAGTCATGGGCTAGTGCAGATGGCTGAAACAGAATAACCATGAACAAGAAGTAAGTTTGGTGAGAGGCCAAGGTATAACATGTCAAATGGAGGAAGGGTACAGAGACGCTGAAATTACTGCTAGCTGTCATCATCACTCTGCTAGGATGTGTGTGGGAAAAGAAGCAGGATGTACTTCAGAGCTTTGGGGAGCTCCGGAACACTTAGTGGAAAAAGTTCTTTAAAGTTTGATATTTGCAGATTGAAATATGTAATGCCTAGTGGCCAAAGAGGGCTAGGAGGCAGTCAGAGCAGTAGTCAAGTTTGTATCGTAGCAGGGATGCAGGAACAATTTTTATAGTGGGGGTGCTGAGAGTCATTGAACCAAACTGTAAACCCTGTATATAATGGAAACCATTTCAAACGAGGGGGTGTGGCAGTACCCCCAGCACCCCTAGTTCCAACACCTAGGGGTGCGGCAGTCAAGTTTGTGGGGTTGGTCGGGCAGCTGGCAAGTCAATCCATATCAGAGGCAGTCCAGGGCAATGGCTGGAGTTCTTTCAGGGGTCACTAGCTTGGCGATCCAATCCAAGGGGCTAGGTCAGTGGGTTGGACTGGTGAGGTCAGTCAAAGTGGCAAGTTGGGTCAGGCAGGGCAAAAAGGTAGAATCATGCAAAGCAGCAAGGCAAGGTGGTCTGGGAAGCAACCTGCAGGCACTGGTCCATTGTTCAGACAGCTTCCTTTTCCTGTTGGGGGCCTTTATATAGTCCAGATACTCAATGAGAGTGCTGCCTGTCCATCCAATCAGGAGTCTGGGTGTGGCTACTGTGGGCCAGTAGACCTCAAGCATTAAGGCTGTCAGTCAGGGGCACCAGTTAAATGTATTGTTGTGGCTCAGCAGCTAAGGCTACTGACTGTGGCCGTGAGTTCAGTGCTGGAGTCCTGACCAGATGTCTGAAGATCATTGAATCTGTTTAGAGATTTTTTTTTCTTTGATGTCTGGGAAAAGGGACAAAAATGGCTTGAGAATGGTATTCCCATATTTCTGTGGCACATACTGTCTTAAATCTTTCTATGCTGCATGTTTCTATGCTGTTTCTATGTTGCCTAAAAATAAGTGAATAAGTATAGCTCACCTAACAAATAATAAAGGGAAAAGGAACATAATTATCTAGCATATATTTGGGGATGTAAATACCAATGAAAGAGGGGACTAATTTCACCAAATATTCCAGGTTGAACCCAGCAGTTACTCATTTCCTCCCGTGCAAGTTTACTTGTATCTTGCTTTGCTGTACCACCTCCTGCTTTGTATCATTCTTCATAGGCAAGATTGATGGCAAATCCTAATAGGTCTTCACTATTTCCCCGTCAATGCAGAATTGTTCTTTACAATATACCTTCAAGTTATTTAAGCAGTCTTATTTCAAATAAATGAAGAGAACAGGCTTAATCTACTTCCTCAGGGATCCCAATAAAATGTGGGAGAGATCTCATTATTATGAAGGTATAAATAGGTGAAGTTTGTTCTATCTTGCCCTGAAGAAATTATATATACTCTATAAAATCAAAACTTACTTCCTACCTGGGACTTTATTGATAATTTAAATAACAACAGAATATAAACCACACTCATCTAGTCCCTGAGATGGCGAGGATTAAGAAAGAGTAAACTGATGTTGTAATACTCTTGCATTTGAATATTGAAAGTGTGAGAATTGGGAAAGAGTAGACACTGGCCTTGCATCATGCTTGACATACAAGATAACAGGTTTCAGAGTAGCAGCCGTGTTAGTCTATATTTGCAAAAAGAAAAGGAGTACTTGTGGCACCTTAGAGACTAACTAATTTATTTGAGCATAAGCTTTCTTTTCCTAATCATCGGATGCATCCGATCAAGTGAGCTGTAGCTCACAAAAGCTTATGCTCAAATAAATTGGTTACTCTGTAAGGTGCCAAAAGTACTCCCTTTCTTTATACAAGGTAACAGGTTTCTCATAATTGTTGCACACCCTTGTATTTGTTCACATGGAAACTATATTTCTATTTGATATTTGAATGATCCTTGCACTGAATTCCAGGCTTTGCAGGGATGATAGGAACTCCACCCCAGTAATACAAATAATGGCTAAGGAACAGTTTCATGAGTCACCTTTATCTTCTCTTATGTTTTTGATTAAACCCTATGATTCTGTACACCACATGCTCAAAAAAGCAGAACCAATTGTCCCTACAGAATAAACCTCACCTTCAATGCAAATTAAAAACATGACATCAAAGTTCAGCTCTGAAAGATTCATAAATGTAGAGAGACTTGCAATTAATAGTGTGACTGACATGGTTAGAATGCCACAAAACTAATGAAAAACATATTTGCTGTGGTTTTGTCCCAATTAAATTATTTTTTACAGGTTTCCCCTCAAGTTGATTGCTGTCTTCTTCAAACACAAAAGCTTGAACTTCATAGACAAAAAAAAAATATTTTACTGTGAATGTGTAAGATGTTTGTGTGTGTGGAAATGATACATTAACCATGGGCAAATATGTAAAAATGTCATCCTGGGCCAAACTTGAGAATTTTTCTTAAAAGCTGAACAAAATCTCAGTTTTTGCATGTGAATATTCTCAAAGCAACAAATAATAGCTTCATTATTTCTGTTCCGTATTTCCGCATTTCCGCATTTTGTGATGCCCAGCGCAGCAGTCTGGGAGCTGACCTTGTTAGTGAAAACAGAGGCAAAAAAAGCATTGAGTACATTAGCTTTTTCCACATCCTCTGTCACTAGGTTGCCTCCCTCATTCAGTAAGGGGCCCACACATTCCTTGGCTTTCTTCTTGTTGCCAACATACCTGAAGAAACCATAAAATGCAGTTTCTAGTAAGGGATCTGTGTAGAAATTCCACATTCACAAGACTTGATTGCGTAACTCTGCGTGCAGAATAATGGTCAAGTTGCTGGTTTGTTTTTATTGCAAACATGCCTTTCCCATGTGGTGATTTGATATGGACTGCATTAGTCTTGACATTTTTTCAAGATTTATGTCAATTGTTCCCTCTCTATTCTCCAGTTAGAGCACATCATAAAACTGGCATGCTCCTGAAGTTGGTACATGGAGCTGTGTCATAGAAGCTTTCACACAGTGAATGTTCAGGGGTATACATGGATAACCTCCATTATTTGTCCAACTTGAAAGAATACAGTAGTTGCCATTAAAAAAGCATTACCCATGGCTGCTGTATCTAAGATACTAAAGTCTCCCTAGACTTAGAAAAGGACATAATTGTGGTATCTCATATTCCACTGTCTGTTGATATTTTAAATGAGAATATTGTATATAAAACCATCATAGGATAGCTCACTTATTTTGAGTGAAGGTCAGGCCAACACATGGCCTATGAATAGGGGTTTGATTTCATCTGCTGAACAAACATTCTGAAAAAATCAGGAACTTCTGCACATCTGAAACCCATTTTTGCTTGTATAAACTTTCTGACTCTGGAAACAGTATTTTAGATGGGCTTTTAGCTAAAGTTATGATACAGACATTCAGAAAATATTTATGGGCCAGATTATGCCTGGCTCTCATGTTGACGTGCAGGGAGGAGAACAAGTTGGTGCATGGAGCCTTCCCGACAGTTGCATGGCCTGTGGAAGGGAGAGGCACAGTTGCTGTCTTTGCACTGAAGGGGACACAGGACCTGCTGCTTCCTATTGCCAGGAGGATGTACAGTGTTCAGAAGAAGCCATTGTCAGTGCATGACCACTTTGTTGAACCTCCCAATTTATGAACAATGCTACAAATTCTTATGTTTCAGATGAAACTATTTATGTTAACCATATATATATACAGATCTCTGTTTTTGTATATAGCACTGCTGCAATACCAGTAAGTAGAAGTAGGAAGGAAGCAGGGCCATAGAGAAGACCCAACACGTCAGTGTTAGTAAGGAACAACCCCTGAAGCAGCAAGTGTGCATCCCCTGCTTGTAGGGAGGTCAGGTAGGATGCCTTAGGGTTGCCAACCCTCCAGGATTGTCTTGGAGTCTCCAGGAATTAAAGATTAATCTTTAAAGATAATATCATGTGCTGAAACCTCCAGGAATACGTCCAACCTAAATAGACAGCCCGAGGATGCCTCCCAGTACTCCACCTGAGGCAGCGCAACTCCACCGTGCTCTGAGCTGTGCCTATAGAATACAGCTGAGTGGTAAATTATTGAATCCCACTCTTGGATCCTGGACTGCACAGGAACGTTCCCTTTTCTGCACGCTGCGATGTAAACTGTAATGCATCACTATCAGAGTACTTTTATTCTAAATGACTGCAAGATTCTGACATGCTGGCAGCATTAAGAATATTACGAGGGAGGATGCTGCTTCAGATATCGATTGTAATAATTCACTATTGAGAACATGGAACTCTGACAAACATCAGTTCTACGGAAAGGTCTAATCCTACTGGCCTGAGTTAAATGAGAATTTTTCAGAGCAAGAAACTCAGAAGTGGGCCTTAGATTGTCAACACTTCAGGGCAGGGACTTTGATCTTTTATTTGCTTTTACGAGCATAAATTCATAAGGGAATTCATGGAATTTCTATACTTTTCATTCTGAACCTTTTTTCATTCCTAAAATCAGCTGTTTTATTCATTCCAGGATGGTAGATGGGTCACATCAGTTTCTTTTAAGAAGCTGAAGTGCATGCACTGATGTCTGAATTAGCTGTCAGATCTAGATAAGAAGGTAATCCAGAGGAACATGACAGCAATTGATTGGAGATGCCTCTTTTTTTATACTATCCATGTTACCTTATATCTGCAGGTTCTCATTTTAAACCTTGAAGTTTAATCTCAGAGAGAGCTTTATTCAAGCCTCATTCTTTTTAACTGAACAAGGTATTTTATTTTCCCTGAAGTTTAATGTGATAGTTGTATATTACCCAGGTATTCCTGCTTCCCCACTGCATTTCAATAACATATTTTCAGAAGTTTAGCCCACAATAGCTATATTTTCCCCACCCCCATGTAACCTCTGGTTGTTGATTTTTTTTTCCGTTTCCTCCAACATTGTACTCAGTGTTACTGTGGACCAAAACTCACAGCTGAGTGATATCTACAGTGCTCAGATCTTAGCAGCTGTCTTGCACTACTGTCTACTATCCAGTGCTTGATGTGCTCATTCAGCTATGTCTGTCATTGATGTGAACAAGGTAAGTGATGCAAAGTGCACTAATGCATAAAAGCTTTGATGCTCGGTGCTTTTCCAGCATCACACACTGTAATCATGGTATTACTTGGAAATATATTTTAATAACTATATTTTCATATTGTCAAAATGTGAAATGTAACTCAAGGGGAAAGATGGGATTTAATTTTTCCTGATTAGGTTCCTTCAATTGCACTACGTTGAAGTGCTCCTATCAATATTTTGTAGGTTTTGGTCCAGGAGTACATTTAGAATATTCTTGTGAGTACAAACAAAAATGAGCCATGGTAATTAATATGCTCTTCCAGCCATGACATCTTTCATATATTTTCTCCAAGCTGATGTTTTACATTCCTGATAAGTTAAGAATTATTTAAAAATCCTGTTTTCAATATGCTTTCACTTTTCACCTGTAATTGAGTCATCAATATTAGCAACCAGCTACAAAAACAATTTGGCTTATTGGGTTACTCATCTTCACTTCTTATTTAATTATTGATTAATACTGCCACTGACAGTATTAGGTTTACTTTGAAGTGCAATTGATGTGTTGTAGCCATGTATTACGATTGTCTCCAGCATCATCTAAGCCACAAATATCGCCTATAATTAAAATATTAGGTTTGAGTGGGAGACTGACTTGCAGACAAGTATGTGAAGCTTAATACATTAATATGTACAAAAATGATCATTTGTAATAGCGGACATCATGATATACTTTCTTACTCCAGAACTCACCAGCTAAATTAATTACTTTGTGGCATTTGCCATTTGCTGACCCTTTTTCATCATCCTCTCTACCCCTTGGGAAATATTATTTCCTTTTCTAGATCCCAGCGTTGCTAGGGTTTTAGGATCCCAGAATGGCTGTTTGATTTTTTTTTCCTTTGCAGTTCTGCTGGCATACTACATAGTTATTTACATAAAATGATGAAATTATGTAGTTTAAGGGACAAGGACATCTTATAATCAGATATGCCATACCTTGTAGAGTGCAGGAGTTTGGACAGAGAGATACCTGCTATCAGTCTGGATAGAGGTCACATTCTTATATATAAAGAGGTACGAGCCATGAACCAAACACTGCGAGCTCATAATAGGCTGCTGTACTCATTGTTTACTAGTGAGAATGCTTGGCTGTTCCCTGGAAAATTGTCCTTCTGGGCTCAGAAATTTCTGCTTCCCTCACAGCAATGGACTCTCTGAAGGACTACAGTGTAGAGGGGATGGGTTGACAGTCCATCTTCCTCTCTACCACTTGGGTGGCCCTGTGTAACATAAGATCTTTTGCATCCCAACCTACTTGGCTCTGCCAGTGATGATGTCACACCCCAGTCCCTCCCCCCCCTCAGGGGGTCCACTGAGGGAGGCAGATCAGCATTGTATATTGCTAATGCTGTTGCAAGCATCGCAGGGCAATTTGGGAAGGGTCAAAGGGAGGAGCTATGTGAAACCTGCAAAGCCATAGAGGCCACTTTAGACAAGGAAAAGGCCAAGCGTGAGGGGATCATCATTGAAGACATCCAGGGATGGCAAATTGGAAACAAGGTAATGTTGCAAAAGCTGGGGAAGGTGGCCCACACTCTGGACGCCAAGTGGGTGGGTCCATACACCATCATGAACCGTATCTCCCCGGTAGTGTACCAGATTCAGCTACCAGGCAAACTAAAATGGGCACATGCCAATCGGCTCAAAACATTTGTTTCTCCCTAGGTTTCTGGTCATGGCGTAGTGGGCCTTGGTTGTGGACCAGCCACCTGCCTGGACCATCCGAGTTTCCAGCTGTCCATGGGATTATCTGGATAATCATAATTAGGAGGAGGAAAAATACCTCCAAAGGCTTGAGCGGCCGAAGGGGTCCAAGCCACAGTGTGGAGGAAGGTGGGAGGGGAGGTGTCTTGGAAACAGTGTATAGTCTGGATAGACACAGCAGAACCACAGCAAAATACCTGGTGGATGGCCCTGAACCTCCCCTGGATTCCATGGGGATGAACCCTGTTCCTCCTGTGGTGGCCTGGAGTGGAAGTGGAATGGGAGGCCCTTTGGCAAGCAATAACAATTACTGATCTTGGGATGTAATATTGTTGTTGTAACCTCATAAACTAGGCAAACAACATTCATGATGAAAGCCAGGGAGTGCTGTAATAGGACAGCTAATAATTTAGGGAGTTTTTCATCTGTGCCCAATAGGCACATTTGTGTTGTTCTCTTTTTTCCCCTCTTGCTTTGTTAACAGGACAAGGCAGTAATAGCAAGAGCCACACCCTGAACAGGAGTGGTGGGACTGCTCTTGCTACTTCAGAATTTGTTAGTGTGATACAACGTATGTATGGTGGCACATATCTATGGGAATCCTTGGGTGTCTGATGCTTTTGTCCCTCTTTGTTAATTTTACCATTGTTCAGAATTGACCATGGTGGAAGAAAAGGTCAGTTATTCATTGGCATGGGGGGCAATTGTGGCTTAGCATCCTGGGAATGTGGCATCACATATTATCTGGGATTGGGTGGTCCATCGCGACATGGGGGAGGTGCCTCCCCCCAGTGACATGGCTAAGCGGTATGTGCTGACTACATCTTCTGACTATCAGCACATATGGATTGCAGAGGGCAACACCTGGCAATTATGGCCCAAGGAGCCCCCTCAAATGATATGTAAAGAAAAGGTGATGCCAGGCTGCTTTTACGAGGTGAGTCAACACATCTTCTGGGAAGGGAAGGAATCAGGATATGCCCCCACTAAGGCCCATGTGTTTACCAATACCTCTGTGAGTGTTTGGAGGTTAATTTGTGATTGCACTCTGAGGCACAAGGTTTTTCGGTGCATTGGCTCATGATTATGCAAAGTATCGTCTATATCTCTAACTATGCTGTGTTTAATTTTTCATGGATTACAGCCAATGTTTTCTTGCCCTTGATGGACACCTGGGAGCAACTGACCGTATTCCAGACAGATGCCTCCTCCTTTACAGTTCTGCAGTACATGTTTAATTTGGAGAAAGCTTGCCACAGCAATCCGGATGGGGCATCTATGCCAACAGGGGGACGTGTTATGCTTTGTTACTAAGGAAGTCAGAAGCCAGTACTTGCTAGTGTATGCAATTGTTGTGGTCTTAACAATTTTGTGCATGCTGTATTGCTGTTTATGTAGGAGGCCAACAGTAACCCTTGCCACCGTATCAGAGGGAGGATGGAAACCTAAGTGGTGACCCCTCCCAACAAAATGTTGATTCGGGGTCAAGGGGGGGGGCAGCTGTCACACCTCAGTCCCCTGGGGGAGGCAGATCAGCCTTGTATATGCATTGTATATTGCTAACACTGTTGCAAGCATCGTAGGGCAATTTGGGAAGGGTCAAAGGTATGAGTGGGGAATGGAAGATTCTTCTGCAGGCTGTGAGAGACCAAAGGGGGAAGGAGAAAGACAGCAGAGAACAGGTTAACTCAACACGGTAGCTAGCAAGCTCAGTGCAACGATAAGATGCTGGTCCCAGTCCAAGGTCACAGCACTAGACAAAAAATTATCTCACCCAGCCACAGCCAACCATGAGAAAAGAAAAAATACACTGAACCAGGGCTGCAGAGGTGGAAAACACTGAGACAATGAGCGGGTTGGGGAGCAGAGGTTCACGTCCCTGGAGCCATTGTGTTTTGGGAAAGCAGAGAAGACCACAGAAAGCTGGTTTGGACTGGCACAAAGAGCACCAGGAACAGAGGTCGCGGAATGGAACACCCCCCAAAGGAGCCCAGGTCTTAAAACCCTCCTGAGAGCTGGAGCAATTTGTAGATCACAGCGGACCATCGACAACCTGTGTGCACAGGACAGAACTGCCATCCACCCTTCCCCCTCTTCTTCTTATGTTACACCCAGGCCTGGCCAGCCTCGGATAGTGCGGGTGTGAGTATGAAAGTGGGTTAGGGCTTGGGGCACTAACACTTTCTTCCTTCCTCTGAGTGACATGGGGACACCCCCCCCAGCACTCTCCGCTGTTATTTTATTATTTTATCAATAAAGCTTTAAAACTTAGACACTTGGTATGTTCTGTCATCTCCTCCCTTAACAATCCTGTGGCCTCAGCCTGATCACCTGACACCTCAGGCTGATTGGTAACAGAAATCTGTCACAATGAGAGCCATTTTGCCCTGTTTATCTGGGTCTCCCTCAGTTGATTCCAGTCTTCCAGGCTGCTTCTACACGCAGAACACCTCCCTCAAGCTGCTATACCATGCCACGGTCTTCTTATTCATATCCCTCCTCATGAACTATGTCTCCTACAAGAAAATAATCACTGATAAGTGAGCATTTGTAGATAATTTACTCATACAAACCCTTTCCCTTACCCAAAAGAAACATCCTGTTATGCCTCCTTTTGTGTGTTTGTTTCTTTTCAAATTGTGAATAATCAGGGATTGTGTTCCTTTATGTATAGACAAGGCCTAGCACATTGTGAATGCTCCTGCAATAATAATAATAATTAATAATAATGCTACTCAAATAATAAGCAGGAATACCCCTATGTTGGTCTCTTTTTTCAATTTAATAGAGATTTTTTACCATTAAAGAGAGAACAGTGGGATTTGGCAGAGGAATTTCTGGTTCCTGCTGACTTTACAGGGCCTTGGCATGAACTTATGGGACCAGAAGAAAGATATTAAATTGCACACCGTTAGCCTTTTGTATTGCCTCTCTTTTTATACATCTCCAGGTCAAATGGCCCTCCCTTTCTTCATCCACATGTTGACACACACACATACTTTTTGTTTCTCCTTTTACACAGTTCCTCTTCCTCTGTCATATATGCACACACATACGCACTTTCTCTCCTTTTGGAATCTCCTCTTCTAGCTAAGTTTGGGGGTATTTTACTGAACTAGTGTTGCCAGAACTGTTTTACAATCATCTGCAAGTTGTCCATTTTTGTTAGATTTCTCTTGATACTGCAGACTTCTCTGTGAGTTGGCCATCACATTTCTGAATTTGACCATAACGTTTCTGAAATTTGGCTTCCCATTTGCCTATGGGAGATCTGAGATATCTAACCAGCTCTCCAGATCATCCAGTTTTCATTCTCTGTCTTTGGTTTTACATCCTACGGAGGTTCAGGTATTCAGCATAACATCGTTTCATCACAAATCATTTCCAGCATTTCTTTCACTGAGTGTAGAGGAGGAACGATCTGTGATGCATTTAGACCCATAAAGCTATTAATGCTTCAAATGGGGATAATGCATTTTAAAACCTTTTTCTCCATTTAGTGCTTTAGTTAGACGTTCTTCCTCTCCATGTCGGAATTTTGCCATATCTTATCAAACTAATTCTGTATCCAGCAGTGGCCAGTATCAGACACTTCAGAGGAAAGTACCAATTGTCCACGATGAATGACTATGGAATAGCATATTTACAGGAAAGTTTCTTCCTAACTTCTGGCAGTAAGAAGTTGATTTATGTCCTGAAACATGAGTGTTAAATATCACTTTCTAATAGTGGATAATATTCTTGTTGTTCATATAAATGCCGAATGAGTTTCTGAATCTCACTCAGTTCTTGGTCTCTAATGTCTTGTGGCAGTAAGTTCCAGAAGTTATTTATGCATTGTCTATTTTTTTAAAAATCACTTTAAATTCATTGTTTGTGCCAATATGAGCATTCGACTGGTCTTCTCTCTTTCATTCAGAACATTAGATCTCTTTCTACTCTTGTTTCTTTTCCAAATAAGATAGATCTAATCTTTCTAACCTCTTCTCATTCAGTGGGAAAGCTTAACTTTTTTGTTGTGACTGATTCCACTAGTTTGGGAGAGTCTCCTTATACATATAATGGGGAATGCTCCTGAGACCAGTATACAGTGTCAGAACTGTGGGGAGAAATTTAAGATTGCCCATTGTGTTTTTCTACCTCCCTAATTGTTGACTTTCTTTGGACAATTTCTATTTCTGCTATCTGCTTTTTTGTGATTGGGTAATCAACATTGAACTGAGGGCCGGATCCTCAACTGGTTGGCATATCTCTACTGAACTCAATGGATCCAAGCTCAGTTACACCAGCTGAGGCTCTGGCTCTCCATATGTACTTTAATTTATGCAATGCCATTACAGTATTTTTAGTATTCTCTATTATTTCTATTACAGAAAGGGAGAATGAGAAACACTGAGGGGAGGGGACAAAGGGCAGCCTTTTGCCATCCCAGATGATGAAACCCTCAGATTTTTGCTGACAATCTGATTACTCTGTCTCATTTTGACTCTTCAGCCTTTCTGAGCTTAAGCCCTCTCTATGCAAGATCTCTGCTTTCCACAAATGGCCACTGTACTATATCTATCTACAGTGCCTCTTCTTTCTAGGGAGTGCTATAAAGACCCATTAATGGGAAGGCTAAGAACTCAGATGTAGTTTTGCAGGGAGATGACAGGAGCTGGTGGAAAGGGTAGTTAGATTGGATATTTATGTGGGTGAAGCAGTAGGGTAGGGGAAGAGGGAACACCTGTAGGAGAAGTGTCCTGTTTTAGAGCAGTACTCACCCAGGCCACAAAGCATTGTGCAATTGAATTTCTGCTCAGTCAAAATTCCCAGCATGTACACAGACTAGGAGAAGACCCACTCAGTCTCTCAGGGTATGTCTACACTACGAAATTAGGTCGAATTTATAGAAGTCGTTTTTTTAGAAATCGTTTTTATATATTCGAGTGTGTGTGTCCCCACAGAAAATGCTCTAAGTGCATTAAGTGCATTAACTTGGCGGAGTGCTTCCACAGTACCAAGGCTAGAGTCGACTTCTGGAGTTTTGCACTGTGGGTAGCTATCCCACAGTTCCCGCAGTCTCCTCTGCCCATTGGAATTCTGGGTTGAGATCCCAATGCCTGATGGGGCTAAAACATTGTCGCGGGTGGTTCTGGGTACATATCATCAGGCCCCCGTTCCCTCCCTCCGTCTGTGAAAGCAAGGGCAGACAATCGTTTCGCGCCTTTTTTCATGAGTTACCTGTGCAGACACCATACCACGGCAAGCATGGAGCCAGCTCAGGTAACCGTCACCCTATGTCTCCTGGGTGCTGGCAGACGCGGTACTGCATTGCTACACAGCAGCAGCAACCCATTGCCTTGCAGCAGCAGACTATGCAACAGGACTAGTAGCCGTCATCGTCATGTCCAAGGTGCTCCTGGTCGCCTGTGTGAGGTCGATCAGGAGCGCCTGGGCAGACATGGGCGCAGGGACTAAATTTGGAGTGACTTGATCAAGTCATTCTCTTTAGCCCTGCAGTCAATCCTATTATCATCTTATGGTGAGCAGGCAGGTGATATGGATTGCTAGCTGTCCTATTGTACCATCTTCTGCCGGGCAGCTATGAGATGTGGATGGCATGCAGTCCTTCTGCACCGTCTGGTGCCAGCCAAAGATGTAAAAGATAGATGGAGTGTATCAAAACAAGAAATAGACCAGATTTGTTTTGTACTCATTTGCAAAGCCCCTCCCCCGTCTAGGGGACTCATTCCTCTAGGTCACACTGCAGTCACTCACAGAGAAGGTGCAGTGAGGTAAATCTAGCCATGTATCAATCAGAGGCCAGACTAACCTCCTTGTTCCAATAAGAACAATAACTTAGGTGCACCATTTCTTATTGGAATTCTCTGTGAAGTCCTGCCTGAAATACTCCTTGATGTAAAGCCACCCCCTTTGTTGATTTTAGCTCCCTGTAAGCCAAACCTGTAAGCCATGTCGTCAGTCACCCCTCCCTGCGTCAGAGCAACGGCAAACAATCGTGCATCTGAGTTGAGAGTGCTGTCCAGAGCAGTCACAATGGAGCACTCTGGGATAGTTCCCAGAGGGCAATACCGTCGAATTGTGTCCACAGTACCCCAAATTCTACCCGGCAAGGCCGATTTAAGTGCTAATCCACTTGTCAGGGGTGGAGTAAGGAAAACGATTTTAAGAGCCCTTTAAGTCGAAATAAAGGACTTCATCGTGTGGACAGGTGCAGGTTTACATTGATTTAACGCTGCTAAATTCGACCTAAAGTCCTAGTGTAGACCAGGGCTCAATCTCCTGAGATGCACTTCCTTTCCTACTCACACCAGGTTCCAATCCCACAAACAACTTCTAAGGAATTAAGTGCATTTTAATGGCATGACTTAATGTTTATAATGCACTGTGTACAGTATGGTATTTAGAATAAATTCCTAAGAGATTCATCTCAGGCAACCTTCAAGGTACTTCACGAATACTTTCCCTTTTTAAATTGTCCCTGGAAATTGTCTTTTATGTGAATGGGTGTATTTTTTTACAATGAAACATTGAGCTACCCTGAGATTTTATGTCTAAAGCGCTAACTTTAACTATCATATTAAAATATTATATTTTTAAAAATCCAGCATCCATCAATATATAACTTATTTGATTGAAAATATACATTTTTCAAGGACTATGTGTAATGGTACTGCAATATGGCCCTCCAAAATTTACTGCAAGAAAGTAACTATGTAATAGGATCATCTACTTGTTGAATACTCAGTCACGAGTACTTTCCATTGTTCTTGCTGACAGGGGTCTTTGGAGAAAGATGACTAATCTATACTTGTGGCGCTGTTTCAAAGCCACAAGATTTGCAACTACATAGTTGCCAAAAAGAGAAAAGACTTCCATTCTATGATGCAGGAAATCAAGCATCCAGCTGTTGAAAGTGGTGAAAAATAATGGAGCATGATTGGAAAACTTTTTAAGCAGGATTTCTGCTCTGTTGCACAGCAGCTGGTGCAACTGGAAAAGACTGGCAAACAAAAGGTACCATGGCTTCTTACAGCTGTAAGGTAACAAGCAATTAATATATGCTTTCCCCAAGGAAACAGAAAAGTCAATGCGGCAACTCTGGTACATATAAGTGGGGAAGTAATCATTAGAACTATTGACTCTGAAAAACACCAGAAACGTAATAGGGAAAGTAATTTCACATGGCATTACCTGCAAAGTAATGGCTAGCCTATGTGACACGACTTTAGGCTGATAGAACAGTCATAACCTTTTATTTGAATGCAAAATATAGTAACAACAAATGACTCGGAGGCTGAATTGCAGTCCCAAATTGTTTTTATTTAAATGGTTTACACTTAAGTTGTACAATAGGTGAGAAACTGAAGTCCTCTAATCAGCTACTGTAAATTGGTGTAGTTCCACCGAAGACAGGGAAACTGTGCCCATACAACCAGGTGAAGATCTGGCCCAGGAAAGATGGGAGTGTAGATTAAAGAGCAAATTTAAGCTACAAATACTATTGGAGTGTTCAGCCAAATGGATGCAAAGCTGCTGTATCCGTGCACACAAATGGGTGTTAGCCCTTAGAAAGTGTACAGTGTGTGCCTTTCACTTTCCATGTTCAGTTACCTGATCTGCACAAACTTGCAGATCTACACATGTACATTTTGCACCTACACTTGTACACATTCTCCCACTGCTGAAAATTTGGCTCATGTGATCACAAAGTTTAAAAAAGCAAACACGCAAACAAAAATCCCACAACCATATTTTACTATTTGTTCTAATGTCGAACAGAACAAATTCTTTAAGTGACCAATATGTCAATCATAAGCAAGCTGGTGTCTAGCTTCATAGGCAAAGGCTAGGAGAACAGTTTACAAAGTTCCTTTTGAGATATATATATGTAATTTCAGCTTTGTTTGACTAGGTCACAGTGTCTTCCTTTTGGATCAATTTAATATCCTTTCTAAAAGTGTCCATGTTTTACTAAGGATCATGTTACATTACTGTGCTGCACAAGACATGGCTGTTGGAGCAAAATAGTCTCTTTGGTTAAAACAGATCTGTTGCCACTGGCTTTTTGACACAATAGCTGAGTATTTGTTCTTCTGAACTATTCTGCAGCTGTGTTAAGTTTAGTAGTTGAGGCTTGGGTACCTGACAGACTGCTGATAGAGTAATAACCAGTTTTTAAAAGTCTATGTACTGTGACAGGGTCGGGCCAGATGGCTACAGGAGAGTGATAGAAGGCAGATATATTAGCCCCAGACTAAGTAGGTACCTTTTCCCTGGGTAAGGTAACAGGGAAGGTTCCAGAACAATCAGGAACTTTCTGGAAACAAGTAAGGCAGACAGGCTGATTAGAACACCTGCAGCCTATCAAGAAGCTGCCAGAATCAATTAAGACAGGCAGGCTAATCAGGGCACCTGGGTTTAAAAAGGAGCTCACTTCAGTTTGTAGGGCGCATGCGAGGAGCTGGGAGCAAGAGGTGCAAGAAGCTGAGAGTGAGAAAGCATACTACTGGAAGACTGAGAAGTACAAGCATTATCAGACATCGGGAGGAAGGTCCTGTAGTGAGAATAAAGAAGGTGTTGGGAGGAGGCCATGGGGAAGTAGCCCCGGGTGTTGTAGCTGTCACGCAGCTGTTACAGGAACCACTGTAGACAGCTGCAATCCACAGGGCTCTGGGCTGGAACCTGGAGTAGAGGGTGGGCCCAGGTCCCCCCCCCCATCCCTCCATTCCCCCAACTCCCTACTTGATACTGGAGGAGTTGACCTGAACTGTGGGTTCCACCAGAGGGGAAGGTCTCTGGCCTGTTCCCCGATCCACGAGGTGGATCAGGAGAGACTGTGGGGATTGTTCTTCTTCCTTTTCCCCATGTTGGCCAGTGATGAAGCTAACTGAGTGAATGGCAGATTTGAGCCTCGAAAGTGGCCAAATTGAGGGCTGCTATGAACCTGTGAGGCGAGCAAATCCGCCAATAAGCGCAGGACCCACCAAGGCAGAGGAGGAACTTTGTCACAGTACATTTGATTATCTCAGTCTAATTCCTGACACCTATCTTTGTAAGAATGTGATTTATTTAATTAATTTAGTCTGCAGAAGAGAAGAATGAGGGGGGATTTGATAGCTGCTTTCAACTACCTGAGAGATAGTTCCAGAGAGGATGGTTCTAGACTATTCTCAGCGGTGGAAGAGGACAGGACAAGGAGTAATGGTCTCAAGTTGCAGTGGGGGAGGTTTAGGTTGGATATTAGGAAAAACTTTTTCACTAGGAGGGTGGTGAAACACTGGAATGCGTTGCCTAGGGAGGTGGTGGAATCTCCTTCCTTAGAAGTTTTTAAGGTCAGGCTTGACAAAGCCCTGGCTGGGATGATTTAATTGGGTATGGGTCCTGCTTTTGAGCAGGGGGTTGGACTAGATGACCTCCTGAGGTCCCTTCCAACCCTGATATTCTATGATTCTATTAACATTTGTGTCTACAAGCTTTCTTTTAAGATTTTTCCAAATCTCTTAAAAGCGCATTAGCAGTTTTACAAATTGTGCTCTGCAAGGAAAATCTTTAGGGAAGAATTAGGTCTGCTTTTCACACTTTCTCCTGAGTTTGTTAACCTACATCTTTTGTGAATAACACAAAGAAAAAGTGCATTAAATCACAAAAGACAATTTAGTTTCAACTTATCATTTAACATTCTTTTTAAAAAATCTCATTCCTGCTGCTGTGTGCTGCTTTCTGTGATAGCAAGATTGAATTTTGCTACAATTCAGAACATATAATATCTGAGGCAATAATACTCAAATGATCATGTTTAATATAAACCTTCATAGGGTGTAACTGTTTTCAGAAGCTAAACACTATAAATCCTATATGACAGTGACCTTAAATGGGATAGAAGATGGGATTTCTCTCATTCTCTGAGGGATATTATAGAATGAATCTTAGTCATCTTTGAAGCTCCTGCTTAATACTAAACCTTTGTTGGCAAGGATTTATATGCATGTATAATTATTTGGTGGCTGCTAACAGAGCAAATATGTATAGCATAATTCTCTAAATAGTTTAAAAGGCTGTAGTCAAGAAGTATTTTCTTAGAGACATGACTTTATAAATTTACCTATTCATCTTTTAAAATATTTTTTCCAAAAATGATTTTTTCTGAGAACAACTTGCTTGACTCCACTTTTTTTTAATTCTTTATTTTTGCCTTCATATTCAAATAATGCATTTTGTGTCGACATGATTGCAAATGTAAATAGAAATATTAAAAATAAGAGAAATTAATGGCCAGATTGTACTGGCTTTGATTATTATCAATGGGACTGCTCACACTGTAAAGTACTACTCAGGATGCAGCATGAAAGTCAGAGGTAGATGCTTTATTCTTTAATATTTATACACATCACTTCCTAATACTGTAATCTACTTCACAGTTGCTAGTTAAGGGAGGATGGGTGGACAACTGAGTCAGTGTTGAAAAATGCTCACTGCAGTGGAAAAACATACATGAAATTATGGACCAGAAGTGAAAGGAAGTAGCAATGACAATGAGAGCCAATACTACTTTCTAAAAGCTGGGGCATCTGAATTTTGCTCCTACTGCAGGTAAAAATGAAACTAAATATTCTCATTCAATCACATTTTTAAATAAGGAGCTTATAAGAAGGTTGCTTTGTTAGTTAAATGTGTAAATTCACTCAGTAAGTCTGTTGCAATTAATGCCAGAAAAAGAAAGAAAGACCTTAACCATAAATCAGTTGGTACAGTCCAATTCATTGTAGTGCAAAACTACATATTACTTTTTCCGTGCTGTGTCTTAAAAAGAGTAGAAGAACAATTTGAATCATCATTTACATGCAGGAAATCACAGTCAATTTAGGCAAAGAACACACTGAAATTAAGATAACTTTAACTAAATATTATAATAGCCATTCCGATAACAATTGTATTAAATCTAGTTTCTCTCCCCCCACCCACCCACCCGGCCCAGTGGGGAATAGTCAAGGTCAGGTTTCATGTCAGTGTGTTAAAAGCTGCCTCTCTTCGCCAGGAGTTAGACTGACAGCTGGTATGTGTGGTGTAAATATTTACTATGTGTTAAGTTTGGCCTCTTGTTATTTGGGGAAGCAATATAGAGCCTCAGCTACTCAATCCCTCTTCTCCTTCTTGGCTTGGTTCTATCCTTTTTCTTTCCCGAGGTATGGTATCTGAGCTTGTCTCCACTTCTCCCACTAGGTCTGATAATTGGTATAATCTTACTATGAGTTTGCTATTTGAGGTATGTAAAATTTCAGTAGTGCTTTGAGTTCAGAGATGGTTTCCTTTGATGTCTTTAATATTGCTGCCTCTTTGTCTAACACTAGTTTCCAATTCTGACACCAGCATCGCTTCACTGCCAAGCAGTAGCGGTGTCTGAGGCCTTGCAGTCAACTTCCCAGTAGATGAATAATCAGCGATGCAGAGTCTCTGTTCTAAGAGCAACTTGTTTTATTTACACATATGCATCAGTTCTGGTACAGAGGTGGTCACACAACATGTAGGTGATCTCTTCTTTCAGGGAATTGTAACCCAACAGCCTGGTTGTTAGAGAGCATCTCTGCCTCAAGAATGGATTCCAATCAGAACCCAAGTCAGAGAGCAAACACTTCTGTTCACGCTGTCTCCACTCCAATAACCGCTATCTCTACACAGAACCTTGCAAAATCCCAAACTAACAACACACAGCATGTCTCTCCAAGACCAAACGTGCTTGCACACTGAGAAAAACAATATTCAATATTGCTTTCTCATTAAAAGACTGGCTTTTAAGTAGCGAGACAAGGTGGGTGAGGTAATATTTTTTACTGGCCTAACTTCTGATGGTGAGCGAGACGAGCTTTCAGGCTTACAACAACACTGACTTTTAAATCATCAGTCTGTATCTGCCTCCAAGAAGAATAGGTAGGTTCTCTATTTGTTATGTCCAGGTCTGAAATTTGGAGTGTACAGTTCACTGGCACCTCTTTCAAGCTGTTCTCCATAATCTAGGTGTTCATTAAAATACAATGTCTCTAGCAGTTATGATTATGAAGAAAGCCCAGAAAATGTGAACTTATTGTAACTGAATCAGAGATGCCAGCTTGAGTTTTCAGTCTGAAACAACAGCTCTGAGAGGGATGAACATCCTGTTCTTCTAAGTGAGGTGTTTCTCAAATGCCCATTGATGATACTTTAATTGTCAGCATTGCCAACTATTTCACTGCCAACCAAAGCATGTAAGAGAGGAGAGGGAGTTCCATATGTAGATCTGCATGATCTATGCTAAACGGTATTTCATTCTGCTGCCATGATTGGGTGGCTTTGGAGAGTACCACAACTTTTCCCCATTTCAGTCAGGAAGACACCAAGTACAAGAAGCTTAACAGAATGCAGAAAGACATCTAGACTTCACTACATGGCAGCCAAATCCAAGGAGCTCAGTAGGGCATGTGAGCCCCAGCTAGGGTAAGCTGAGCCCAAGGACCCCCAGCAAAGCCCAGAGAGCATACATGATTGTATTTTGAACATTAGAACCATGTACTGTGAATGGAATCTCATTTTGGTGTCTCAGGAGAGCAGTTTCTTTATGGGTGGACCTTGATTTGTGGTTGGAGCTTGGAAGAGCACCACAAGTCTTTTTATTTTTAATTTTGACCACTGAATTTTACCCACTGTCATACTCTCACACACTGACTTGTCATTAGCTGGCTGCTTTCTGGACATAAATGGCTATAGATACTGAAACCTCTTTGTTTTGTTCTTTACTGCCTGTTTGTATTTAATTTATTCCTTATCTTGCTGTTTCCCTAAGTGTCTCAAAGTTTGTAACATTTCCTCAGTGCTTAGTTTTTTGGTAAAAAGTGATGAAACTGAACCTATTCGTTCAAGTGGGGATGGGGAGAAAGGTAAATTGCCACAACCTGACTTCTTGAAATCCCCACTGTCACTTACAAAAAACAAAAACAAAACAAAACGGAATGGGAGTCCATTGTCTTTAGTTTACTTTCAGTTTGTGATTAGGCTGCAGAAAGAGGTCTCTAAATGTAGCTGATCCTTGAGAATATACCTTGCCCTTAAACTATGTCAGGAAACAAAACAAAAAAAAAAAAGTCAGTTCTTGGGTTAACATAATCAAACCTTTCCTGTTAGTTTGGTTATTTTTTCCTAACCAAGTCACAGACACCTGTATTATAACATCTCCGATGACATCAGTTTCTGTGGAAGTGATTCCCCGTCCATTCCTTTCTTCACAGAGAAATGCCTGAGAGAAATAACACTTTGAGACATAAAAGAGCAACAACAACAGAATTTCTAAAACTGTGCCATCGTAATATACAAGACAGCTGACAGAGTGTGAAATGGTGGCTGTAAAAAGCCAATACACTCCATATCACCCAGCATTACAGCCTGAGGAAAAGAGCAACATTACGGGCCTGGTACATTGACTCATGATTCCATTCTCTGTGTTTTCTGGGAAATTTTGCCATCACATTCATGGCTGCAATGCACCCATGTCCCTTTATTCCTCATTGAGCATTCTTCAAGCAGACTCTTGCAGAGATTTAAGGAGATGTGCACAGAAGTATATCAAACAACCTTATCCAAGCAGAGGGTCGTCATGTTTTTCAATATAACACATGTTGAACAAGTGGCCAGTTTACATGTGAGATAATCTTGAAGTCATACAGCTGAATTATACAGTAATTTTTTTGCATTCAACCTAGTGCAGAAATAAAAAAAAATGGAATGTGTTCTCCCTGATAACCAAGTCTCAATATTTACCATTACAAAACACAAGATATCAATTCTGCAAATAAAAATGTAACCATTATGGAAGAATGCAGAGAGGAAGCAAGGCTGGAAGAACTAATAATGCTAGACCTCCACCATTTTTTTAAAAAGAAGCATAGAAATGTAGAAATGGAAGGGACCTCAAGAGGTCACCTAGTCCACCGCCCCATGCTGAGGCAGGATTAAATGTATCTAGAACATCCCTAAGAGACAAGGTGGGTGAAGTAATATATTTTATTGAATCTGATGGTGAGAGAGACAAGCTTTCAAAGCTTACATTGTGCTCTTTTTCAGGACATCCCTGACAGATGTGTATATGAAAGAGAGGGAGAGGGATTTATAGCATCAAACAATGACGTCAGCATGCTCTTTCCATCCCGTAAAGGAGGTTATAGAAACAGAAGCGCTGAGATTTTCAAACGCAGTGCAGGGGATTTAGCCACACATCTCTCATTGATTTTAATAGCAGATGTGTAGCTAACCTCCTACACAACTTTGAAAAGCTCAGCCAAGATAGTTTAATATCTTGCTTATGAATTATTATGAAAGTTCTGCCTGATTACTGCAATAATGAAAGTATATTCATGGTAGCATAAACAGCAACATCTATTGGCAATTTGAGTCAAAAATAAAAAAGGATCCTACTAAATAATTCACCAGGCACCTACTAGCCAAAAACTGTGGCCAATCATTGGCATTTGTTTCTCTGGTCTGTGCACTTGCCTCCATGCCAGTTTGCCACATCGCTGCTGAGTGAGGTCTGATTCACAAAATCTCTTCAACATGTGGTTGTCATGGTTACATGGTTAGCTGCAATTCTGTTCACACTCCAGTCTCTCTGAGTGCACCCCTTCATGTGTCAGGCCTCATGTCTTTACCTCTCCTAGAGCAGAATCACACCATTCTATGGCTCCAAGACTGGGCACTGGCTACAAGATCCTGTGTGCCCACTGTGCTTACCCCAGCAGGTCTGACTGGGTTCAGCACATGAGGTTCTTTCTTTAGGTGTATGTGACCAGTGGTGAATACGGGGACCAGAGAGCCTTCTTAAACCAAAGTATTGCCTCATCTGAACAGTAGGAATAAAACATAATGTAAGAGAAAGAGGATTTTAAAACAGTCTATACAATTGTCTATTTTACCAAAAGTCCTGCCATTCTGTGATGATGACTCAGATATTACTAGCTTCTTCTGACACTCCACCAGTGTCTGGGTGTTTCTCAATCTGAACAGCTTCTCACAACAACTTCCTCACCTCTGAACACACAGTGTCTTTTTCACGGGTTTATAGTCCTTTTGGCCCCCAACACAGGCTAAACATGCTTTGTAACTTGGCTGGACGCTGGAGGTAGGATCTTCACAGTTAATAACTCTGACATTGTCTCTTAACCACTCTGAAGGGTTTACCAGGAGATGGCTTATCTGGAGTTGTTTTGTTTTCTGCTTCTTTTTCTGACAACTTCCTATTATACTAAGACAACATATTAATACAGTAAACACCACAATAATCATGTCACATACATTATTCATTAACTGTTATAGCACATCCAAGCATTCATCACAGTGCTTAACTTTAAGTATGTAATTAAGTGTTTCCCTGAATGGGAGCCAAATCAGTACATTTCTGAGCTATGCATACTGTATATGTTTTGTGCTTTCTGATGGAGATCCCCCCTCCCCCAATCTAAAATAAGAGACTGGATGTATTTGGTTGCCCTTTGTACATGGAATACATAACAAATAATATTACTTTTTCAGAAAGGAGACTGCATTCATAGACTTAGAAATATGAGAACTAATAAAACCCTTATATTTCAGATATAGGCTCAGATTTTAAGTGCCTAAATCCATTTTGAAAATGATTTTAGGCTCCTAAATCAGATAGACACTACAGAGATGAGCTCAGAAATGCCTAAATACTTTTAAAAATCTGGGCCATAGTCCCCAGCTTATTCATGGTGATAAGAAATTCTTACCTTTTGAACTTTCTGACTGCTGCACTTAGAAAATAGATATTGTTTTCTTAAGGTTATCATACACTAAATTAAAACATTTTAGTGTAATCTTGCTAATTAGTATTTAAATCACATAACAAATGGTCTTTGATTAAAAGTAATACATGCTTCTGATTGCATGTTGGAAAATTTGTTTGTTATAAGATATGGTATTAGTTTCCATCATTGGCACCAGACTTGAATCTTTTCATTATATATTTAAAAGGCAATATGCACACAGAGTCTTAGAATGTGAGACAGAAAATATGTTAATCCATTTTTGCCTAAGGTACAAAATGATCTTTGGTAGCTACCTCTTTGCAGTGCTATCCTTAATATCAAGGATGATTCAGCTTGTCCCAAGGGAAAACCAAACCAAACCAAACAATAAACTTTTCTATGGCAATGCTTAAAAAAAGTTACAGTGTATTCTGAAATTAAGACCATTTAATCCGTGAGTACAAATTAGGTGTTCACTGAGATATGAGTGTATTTCCTCTCTCTGTATTTATGTACGTAAACACGCTGCTCCCACATGTAATAGAGACACAGTGAGAGGTAGATCCATGTGTGCATAAATCATTGTAGTTACAGCTGGTAGAGCGCTTTCCCTTCACCCTCTCCCCTGGTTCTTGTTACGCAGACAGAAAGCAGAAGACCAGAAGTCCGAAGTGTAGACAATGCAATGTTTAGTGGGGTTAGTTTCCAGCAAATGTGTTTCATAACTCTGATGCCGCAAAGCCTTGTTTCCCAGTGTCTCTCCCCACCTCCTCAGGAAGCATAATTATATCTGAAGTGTATGCCCACAGTCCCACCCCTTACAGCTTAGGGTCATGTTCCATTTTGGCTCTGGGTCTTAATCCCACCTCTTTTGTATCCCATGAGAGGGATAAGGAGGGAGGTTGTGCTCCGGTCAGGGGCTGGCATTTCTTTGGTCTTTTAGTATTGTATATCTCCCCCCAAGCCCCTTTGCCTGGTTGCTTGATTTTGCCTTGATATAGGGGTTGAGACAATCTTAAAGGGTGCTCTGAGTTACACTTTAACTGCTCTTATCTATTCCCACTGTACTAACAAATCCATCTGCAGAAGCAACATCACAGTATCTTTGTCCTTTGTTTACATATATCAGTATAAGAGTATCAAAAAGTCAAACCCAAAATTCTATCCCAGGCTAACAAACAGATCTATATACTAACAACAGCCACAATATTAATCAGTCAAATATGTGACTAGTCTCCCTGTCGTTATATACAAAATACAGCTCTTTGCTAAAATGTTGATCTCCACTGAAAGATCATGGGACCTTTCAATGGAAAGGTGAAGGCAATGACAAAACCTCCATTTATTTCAATGGCTGCAGGATTAGGTACAATGTTTTCATGAGTTAAGCAAACTAATTTGTGGTTTAAAGTGAATGTTTTTGTTGTATTAAAAAGAAACACAACTCTTTTCACTGTGAACATGTATTAGTTTCCACTCTCGTCCCCAAATGGTGAGTTTTCCCCAGCAGCATACAATGCCAAGTGTACTGTGTATGGTTAATAATAAATAACAATGTTATTCAGTTTCTGGCAGGATGGAATTTTGCGGTTTCTTGGTCAGACTGGATTCACTGGTGTGCAAATGGAAAAATTACATGTAAGCAAATCCACAGGATCTCACAAAAACCTCATTCTTTTTATTTGAAAAACCTACTTGAGAGATGGCCAGATCTTGTGCTGGTTCTCTGCACAGGTGTTTCATCCTGAGTTTCTAACTTATGAACACAAGAGTGAAAACTCTCTTTCCAACTGGGTACTCTCATGAGCTTGAAGTTTAGGCTTTCTGACAAGGGGGAGAGAAGGTATTGGGAGGTTTGTCAATGGCATAAATCCGTTATCTGTTGAAGATGATTTTGCCCCATTAGCTGAAAAAGTCTTTGAAACACAAAATCTATAGCTTGGTAAAGCCATTCACATGCTACGACACTTTACAGTGGTGCAATCTTGGGCATTCCCTAGTGCTTTAGTCTGAACTTATACTATGTCAAGACATCTAGGAGAAGAGACTGTGATAAGGTCAAAGAGTATGCCTTTGGTACAATTCAGTGAGTTGGTCATTTTTTCATTTGAAAAAAACCCAGTATTGATAGAATGATGGTAATAATTTTTTCTCATTCCAAATCTGGTGACTATTTTCCATAACCCTTGCACCTATTTAGAGTCATTGTCTGTTCATTGAAATATATAATGTGCATTCAGTAAGTTCCTCTGCTCCCCAGCAGATGCTGGCAGAGAGCTGCCTCCCCTATGGAACTTCTCTTCATCTGGAGTTCTCAGGCAGCTGGGTCCCTGCTCTCCTGTTCCGAGCTCTCTGCTCTCTAAGGGCTTCAGGCCACAGGGCTTACATTGCAGGATTCCATTGGTTATCTAAGTCAAAGATTAACACCTCCTGAGGAATACAGAAAGGAGCTGGTTATACACACACAGAACCAGTGCTGGAAGCCTTGTGGGGTGTGTGTGTGTGAGAGTGAGCGAGCGAGAGAGACACTGAAGCAATGTGAAGAAATTAGCAGAGGGATTGGAAGAGTGGGTACAGTGTGAATCATTTTAAAAATTAGGATTTACTGTAATTTGATATTTCACTTTACTACATTATTTGTGGCATTCTTGAGACTTAGAATGGGAAATAATGTAAATTCCATGGTAACTTCACTACCATGGGCAGTAAATAGTGATTTGTTAAAGGAGACTAGTGCCAATATGCTAAGTGAAGATTTGAGTTCAGGTGGAGAGTGGCACCTTGCAACAGACAGCTTGTCCTTCACATTGTCATTAATATATAAACATAAATAATAATATTTATATGGCACTTTCTTTCAAAGAACTTTACTTAATATTAATGAAATCACCTGGGAGCAAATTGGAGCAAAAATGGGCAGCATCCAAGCCAGAATGAGAGTGTGGGACTGAATTAACTATATGTTAAAAGCTTTTAAGTGAAGAAGCCAGGTGAGTAGAACTGTATCTTACCTTGAAACAAAAATAAATGCAAGGAAAATAAAATGATTTCTTGGTACAGATAATTTGGAGATTGCAAATCCAAACTCTTCGGTCTGTCATAGCAGCCAGATAAAACTGGATAAATCCAAGTGACCGAGACTGAAACTTTTAAAAAGGGTCAAGGATTATGTGTTCTCATGTGCTCTAAATCAACATTATCAGAAGCACCTCCTTGTCTATGGAAAGAGAGGCTCGGGAAAGCAACTTATATTACAGGATGGGAATGATTTTTCAGCCCACTTGTCAATTCAATACAGTATGTTAACAAAGTAGTGCAATAAGTAGAGCTACTAAAGAAATGATTTATAGATACTTTAAGGCTTGTTAAAACTGGTTAATGTCAATACAATTAGCTCTTGGATCAAGTCAGTCGACTCTAAAGTGAAAGTTGACATAATGGTATTAAAACCACATTCCAACCCAGGAAGAAGTATCACTTGGCATGCAAACCTGGGGGAATATATAAAGTAACTAGCTTTAAAGAGTGGTCCAGAGAAGAATCCCCTCTAATAAAAAAGCAGGAGCATTTTGGAAGAACAGTTTCAAACAATGAGCAGAAGACTGATAGGATAATTATAGAGCAATCCTATCGAAAAGGCAGATAGGAAAGAAGGGCATGAGAATCAGAAGGTAGCAATACTGCACTGTCAGCAAATGGCGAAGGGAAGAGGAGGTCAACATGACTTGCTAAATGTTAGATGCTAATTATACTGATTGGAAAAATTCTGCTGGTAAAGTGAATAAATTCTTCATAATGTACTCAATTATGTAATGCCATTATAAATTAGCAGACAAGAATTTAGTTGAGTTAGGGTTGCTGCTTAGCACAAAAGTTAAAAAGCATCTACCAAGGAATGGTAACATTAAGAAAAATAAGCATTTAAAATTATGAAAATGTACCATTAAGGGAGGGAAGAATATTCTCACATTTCACACACTTACTTAAAGAAATGTACATGTGTAAAGTATCATATTGCATATTCAAAAGTAATCTTGCCCAGTTTCAACCCAGAGGCCTCATAACCTCTCATAGCATCGACCTTTCATCATATACATTTTGAATATGGGCTACAAACTTTCATAAGCTATTATCTATCCATACCCACATAACATGTAGTTCACAGAACTATGGTATTTCAAAATGTATGGGAAATCTGGTACACCTCGCAATGAGCTGTATGAAAAGTAACTTTAAGTGTGAGATGTTATCGCAACATTTAAAAGAAGTCAGAAAATGAAGTCAGAATGTATGCTTTGAATTGGTGTCCTGAATTTTAACAAATTTGTGATAATCATGTCAGCTTCTTTATGTTGGAAGCCACAGCGTATACATGTAACAAGATGCTCAGCACAAAGCATGAGAGGAGTGTAGTAGGCTTTGACAGGCTCCTGATTTTGAGTCTTCATTTTCAGAGCCAGCTAAGAAGTGCTTGGTGCAAGTTTGTGGTGTGTGTATGCTGGAAAACCAGTCAGTGCTGGGCCATCCTGGCACTGGTCTGGTCTTCAGCAGAAAGTAGAGCAGCTTTAGAGCTGTTTTAATTAGTGTTGGTTGGCAGTACCCATCCCCCCTTACTCCCTCAAAAGCCAGTATGGAAAGAATCAACCAGGTGCAGGTATGCCTCAGCCATGCACTTTTCTTTTGGTCCTCTACTTAGGGGAAGTTCTCCAGGGGTTAGCTAAACCAGATTCAGGGCTGCTTTGTCACCTCAGAGCAGCACAGAGAGACCCTAATGTTCTATCCAACAGGAACTGAGATTTATAATTCTGTAAAATAGCTGAACTTTTATATAAATTTCTGAATGAAGAAATTGGACTAATATGTTTGCCAAACAGCTCACAGGAGGGCCTGGAGAACAAAAAGATCAGCTTTAAGAGTAATGATTAGATAGCAGGAACGGAAGTGCATACGAAGAAGAGGATATTGCATAAGTCTTGCATCTTTTGGGGGCTAGAATGAAGCGGGAGCTATATTAACTATATTCAATTGGGTTTGTGATAGCAGTGGTTTAATGTGGGATTATATTATGCCTATATTCTAATGGACTCCTGAGCAGCCAGCTTTCATGAGCTATATCTACACTGTCTAAAGTGATACAGACATCTTGGACTGGAGACATATATACCTTGATGGCACACTGATAGACTGTGGTGGCATGATGCCACTACAGTCTAATATTATATTCTATTCCAATTATACTTATCTCTACCAGTTGCAGCATCAGGTGGTTGAAACAAAGGGCTCTCTAATGTGTAAAAGCTTCACTTCATCTTTGTTAATCCATTTTTTTTAGATAATCCAACAATCGTCAGAATCTAAGAAATCCACAGGTACTTAATGTTTAAGTGACTAGCTTTGCTGTCAAGTGTTGGTCAAGAGGGCACTCTAGTCTTGTGGCTTAGGTATAGGATATGAGTCTAGGGACTTGAGGCCAAATTCATCCTTGATTTCATGCCACTGAATTAGGTGGTGTTAAAGAGTAAAACTTGCTTCTTGGGTTTCAATCCTAGTTTTGATTTTGCCGTGCTGTATGACCTTGGGCTTACTCACCTAGTTTTAAGTCTCAGCTTCTTCATCCCTAAACAGAGGAGGATAATCATGATTATAATATTTGGTGAGTGCAAGTGAAAGTTATTAAAAAGGTAATTCAAGTGGGCTAAATGGGAATATAACTCAGAAGCTCTTGGCTCTTAGCCCTGTGCACAATCCCTCAGCAGCTGCTGCTCTTGCTTCTTCATCATAAGTAGTCACAAATGGGAATTTTCACATGAAAGTATCTTTTTAAAATGTCACATTTGTCACCAGGAAAAACGTTCACTCTCCTAAAATTTAACGAAAAGTCAAAACTTGAAGAATGCTAAATCATGCAAAGTAAATTGCTGAAAAGGATGAATACTTGTTGCCTCTACTTTAATTACTAAACATTTCTTGATCCTGAATCTCTTGTATTGGCCTCCATTGGACTTTAACTGCATCTGCCATGGATCTTTCACATCTGTCATCATAAGATTTTTACATCATCCACCATAAGCTTTTCCAGATGCTCTCTAGGAAACTCTTCCAATAACCACTAGGGGCCTTTCACATTGATTTTCTTGATATTAAAATTTTCTTATCACTCAGTAAAAGTACTGATTGGCATGCAAATAGAAAGGGGGGGGGGAGATTGTGCAACCTAATCTTTAACTTTCCATTGCAGAAGTACAGTGTTTGCTACCTGAGCAAGAACCCAAAGGTGCAGGTAATTACATTTTTCTTTATGCATTACAATGGGCAGGTAAATGATGCTACCATAAACTCTTAATATCCATACTTATTAAAATAAACATCCAACATCACCATCAAAGCAAGAGTGTTGGAAAGCATAAATAAACCTGCATGGTACGTCTTCACTACCCACCGGATCGGCGGGTAGTGATCGATCTATCGGGGATCGATTTATCGTGTCTCATCTAGATGCGATAAATTGATCCCTGAATCGACGCCTGTACTCCACCTCGGCAGGAGGAGTAAGCAGAGTTGATGGGGGAGCCACCGCAGTTGACTCGCCGCCGTGAGGACGGCCAGGTAAGTCGACCTAAGATACTTCAACTTCCTCTACATGAATAGCCAGTGTAGCCCAGTTAGAGTTACATGCCACACACCCACATCATAGGGTGGGAGAAATTGATGGGTCTGGAGGTGAAAGGGGAATGGTTCCAGTAGCAAGGGAGGGAGATGCTTGTCAAGGGGCAATAGGTGGTGGCTGTCTCTGGCACCTACTGGCCAGCTGGGGAAGTGGGGTGTGGTTGGCCAGCATTCCTCAGCTCCCAGGGTTTAGCACACTGCAGGGGCAATATGGAACCTCTTTTGGAGGCTCTTTTGGCTCTTTTTAAGCAGCCCACCCTACCGCCTCCCCTACACACTTATTGTGCTCCTGGCCAGTTGCTAGAGTCCATCTAGAGAAGAAATTTACTGTTCTTTGTTAGTGCCAGTGGCAATGGCAACAGCGTTCCACAAAGTCTGCTGGCAGGGCAGTGGCCCCATCCGTTCTCAGCTCGAGTAGACATGAGTGGCTGTCTGCCCAAAAGGATTCAGGTGGGATTATAGTCATGGCAACTAGGCCCTCCTGCTGTTTATGCGGCTGTGAGGAAATGCTTACTTGTGGCTGTGTGCTTATGCTGCTGAGGTGACTAGGCTTTCCTGCTATGTGCATGCTAGCATAGGTATGTCTCCTCAAGCTGTGAATTAGACTTTCCAGCTCCAGTGTAGACATGTCCTGTAGTGACCAGCAAAGCCAATAAATGTACCGGGAAAGGCATCCAGAATACATTTTGAGAGTGGTAAAACTGCTGCAGCTGCGGCATGTACTTTCCCTGAGCCTTTAAAGCAAAACCTAGATCTAAATGTTGAATGCAGTTATTTCTTATTGATCAGCCAGTTTCATAGCCTGAATATTTGTAAATGCTCATTTTAATGTTATCTTGAGTTAAAACAGAATGGCAGTAAATGAAGGGCAATAAAAATAAAGCAGCATAATGACAAGACACATGGAGTTAGTAGTTAGAAATCAGCTCAACTGAGTTAGTTCCAAGTGCCCCTCTTTAACATAAGAAGTGGGTTGTATGTATTCTCATTCATAGATCCATAGGGAATATATATTCTATTTTGGATTATTCTAAATGGCCACTGGATGATACTGTTACTCTACCAAATTGGAGCTTCAAGCATATATTTTCTGGCAACAAATCAAGTGGTTCTGAAAAGGCATTAAATCTGAGCATCTGACTCATCTGTAGTCATTTTCACTTGTTCTTACTTTTCATATGATGTGTTATCAATACCTTTATCAGTAATAGGTATCCAGTATTGTACATATGTACAGTATGTTACTTACTTTAACCAGACTTATTTCAAGTACTGTTCTCTACCTTATTTTTGCTTATCTTGTCTATGTGAGTGCCAGGCCAGGAGAGGTGCTGAGGACTTATCAAGCACCTACCACTCTCACTACAGTCTAATATTATATTCTATTCCAATTATACTTATCTCTACCAGTGCGGCATCCCAACAGGAAATGGTCTATAGTTTCTCTCCATAACTATTGCCCTGATTTGTCAGTGTTAGTCATTTATATCATGTCAAACCTCATGTCTTTTCTGATAAAAATTAACCGAACAAAAGAAACCACACAGATTTAATCTTAAATCATTATAAGGATCCTTTATGGAAATGGCTAGAGTTTGGGGTTTTGTTTTGTTTTCTTTTGGGGGGCGGAAATTGTTTTTTTGGTCATCAGTTTTACACTAGCCTATAGATACTGACTGAGAATTATATCCCTGATCTAGGAATCTATAGATTGGTTTAAACCTTCTATAGAATGATGACCAGTTCTATTACATTTTATAATATCTTTTAAATAAGGGATCTGTCTTTAAACCTACAGTCACTTGTGGGTTCAAATCCAACCTTCAATAGTTTCTGCATAGCTGCCGTACTTCTGTGGGATACATTCTTTCATCCTGTATATCCCAGTGTAGTAAATAGTTTGTTACTGGTTGTTAAAAGAAGAGTTAATGTCACTTGGATAGATATTCTGGGTTTATTCCATAGGTGCAACTTCGGTGAATGCAGTGGGCCTGCTTTTCTGCTGCCTTGTACCTTTTGTCATTATTTGAACTTACACAAAGTGAATAGAAAGTGGATGTAAAATGATAACAGTCTGGTCTGGTAGCTTTACACTCCTTGTGCACCAGTATAAATGAATACACCTAAAGGGGATGTTTTAAGCTGTAATTAAGTTTTTGAATTCTGCTAGAAAAGCACCACGCTGCACTCCCATTTGTGTTTGTATGTTTCAGACTGAAAATCCCACCCTGCGCCCTTCCTTTTTCAACCCTCACTCTCCCAAGACCTTAGCTCCTTTTCGCATTTCTCTACTGTTGTGCGCAGATCACCTGGGTGTGGTAACCAGATTCCTTTTCATGTTCCCTTTCTTCCTGGGATTTCTACCTCACTTTTCCCCCTTATAGCATCTATGGGGTGCTTCTTGTCACCAGACCACCTGCCTGTTCTCTTTTTGTCTGGATTTGGCAGTTTCCTGCTCTGCTGAGACACACAACTGGGAAAAGAGAAACTTCCTATAATTGTAGTTGAGACAGTTGGATGCCAGAGCAAAGGCAGCAAAAACTCAGCAGTGGAACCTCAGTCTTTGATAGTAAATGGAGGGAAATGCAATTCCATTATTTTTATACTTTTGATTTTTTGAGCTATGCATTCCATTAACAGGTAAAAACAAAGTCCCTGCCTCAAAGAGCTTACAGCCTGAAGGCAGCTAGAACCTGGGAAGTGCTGAGTGCTTTCAATTCTTTTTGATATCAATTGATTTCAAAGGTGCTTAGCTTTGTAGGAGAGGCTCAGCACTCTACAGAATTGGAACCTATTTGGCAATATTATAGGTTGAGCTGGTATCACTGCTTTTGGTTTTCAGTTGCTTATTACTTTGTCAAAGATAAGCCATGTGAGGTGAAATTTTCGTTGGTGGATGTTTGACTCAAAATGAACATTTCTGGAAAGTTTGCACTAAAATGATCCAGCCATTTTCTGAGAATGAGGTAAGCAGAAAATATGTTGTTTTGCATGTTAAATTCGTACCACCTTTTCGGAGCAGAAGCTTCAAATTTGTCAAGGATAAATGGGATATGCCTTTTGCCAGACTCATGAAAATTTGAAAATCAGTTTGCATATGCTCAGTAGAAACTTATTAGAGTACAGCAGCTAATTTATCTATGTCATCCATAATGGGCACGCTCCATGTCCACACAGCTCCTACATGGAGTTGAGAGTACATGCGCACCATCTCCACAGAGTGACTGAGCATGCTCCATCCAAGGTTTATAGGGGCCGAACGTGATGTTCCCTGAAATTGCTCCTCCCAGGTACTAAGGGCCAATATGGTGCCAGGCAGAGGATTTGAGAGCAGAGAAAATAGAAAATGGGGAAAATAATACCACCTAATTTCACAGATGTGTTGTGAAGATAAATTTATTAGTATTTATGAAACACTTATAATATGGTAAGAGCACCATAGTAATACTCACGAGGAAATTAATAACATTGCATTCAGTACTAGGGTTTAGCTGGAGTGTGAATGAATGTGGAGCATAAAATGAAATACTGAATAACAACCTATTTCCTGAATGACACTGGGGCCCCTGGAAAAAATAGTACATTATCAAGTAATTAAAGACTATATCATAATGTGTATATACACAAATTAAAGTTGCATAGGCTGTCTTAATTCTAACATTTCCTAACTTGATTTTTTAATCTTTGTGTTCTTTTAACATACTTTTTCTGGATGTAACATAGACTACAAATGTGGGCAATAGGATGCAGATTAAAAAGTATCATTTGCATGTGTTGTATTACTTTCACAACTTTATATTTTTATTAAATATCATTTTATTTTCTATTTTTATTTTTAGTGATGTTGTTTCCTCATGGGGAAGACAATTTAAAGAAAAGAATTTGGACAGAAATTCAGGAGAATCCAGCAGCTGTTTAAGTGATCTCCAGCAACCCAAAACTATCCCAAATTACCAGGATTCATGCTAATTTTATAAAGTAGGAAAATTGTTGAAAATTCTACCTTTTCAAAACTCTTCAAGTACTGTTTTCTTGAATGTATAAAGTGAGATAGTGACATATTTTAGATCTGAGTTGCAAACATTCTGTGACATTTTGTGAACCAAATGTAAATAGATAATAAAATAAGTTTTGCACTGTGAGCCCAGAATCAAACATTTCAAAGTAAAAAATCCCCCCCCCCAAATCTCCAGACATTTTAGAAAATAGTTCTGATTATATGTAAACAAGATCCAATGATAATGTGCCATGTAGAAGAGATACTTGTAATAGCTTTACTTGTGGCACCTTAGAGACTAACCAATTTATTTGAGCATAAGCTTTGCTCAAATAAATTGGTTAGTCTCTAAGGTGCCACAAGTACTCCTTTTCTTTTTGCGGATACAGACTAACACGGCTGCTACTCTGAAACTTGTAGTAGATTTGTAGCTGTTCTGAAGAGAAAGTGAATTCAAATTTAGAGGACATTGTCCTAAGCAGAAAATTATTAATAGTCAAATTCTGGCCAGACCCTGTTGTCTGTGCAAAGATATTTCTTGCCTTTTCACCTTGTGTTGTCACAAACCCTAGGAAGGGATACTCCCATTGAAATCAAAGATATAATTCCTACTGACTTCAATTGGAGCAGAGCTGAATCAGCACTGAGTGCTTTTGTGCCCCAATAGATGATAGGTGCTTGAAAAGGGATAGAGTGAGGACAGGGCCATGGCTCCACATACCAGTCCCTGCACTGGCCACATGGTTTACTCAAAACCTGTAGAAAGCATTTTACTGCCATCATAGACTATGATGTTTCATAGTCATCTTTCACTGAGTGACAATGGGCCATAGTCTGCCATTTTGTCAACAACAGTTTTGGGTAATGATCAGTTAGAATATGGTCCACAGTTACATAACAGAAGTGAAGAGAATTTACAAAGTGTAGGGAAAGAAGCCAAGTTGAAATAGGGGACATTTCAGACAAATCTGGTAGGCTGTAGAAAGAAGTTGTGTGTTTGCATCCTGTGCCAAAATCATGATGATCCTTAGAGCCTCATAACTAGGGAAGATACTTCAAAGCTACCCATAGACAACCAGGCAGACACACTTTTTTCAGGATCCATTTATGTCTGCTTTGTTTTTAGCCTATATAAAGGGTCAAAATCTGCTCTGTTGTTCTTGTGATACCACTGGAGATGCACTGGGGTAACTTCACAGCTATTGATACCAGGTCAGCAAGGGAGAATAAATCCCTTATCTTGTATGGGGAAAGGATACTAACTGGGTCAAATTCCGCATTGATTTTTACTGTGTGACCCAATTTACATCAGTGGGGCTGCATGGGGTATAAGTCAGTCAAAATTTGATCCATTGACTGTGAGCAAGTCGCTGATTATTTTCGTCTCTCTAATGTGTCAAGAGGGAAAAGAACTTTATTACAGTGCTGAATGCTATTTTATTCTTCATTCAAAGCCCAGCCAGAACTATGTTTGTTTTGTATAATAAGGAAACATTTAATGGTATCCGTCTGCTGTCCGTGTTATCCTAGGAATTTGCACTGAGCTGAAGATGGTAAGGCATTTAAGTTAATGGAACTGAGCAGCATACCCAGACTAACTCTTGGAAATAAAGTTTAAAGTACATAGCTTGAGACTGAGTTGTGCAGATCAATTTGATTATTGTAACCTAACTGAAGGAGAGAGTATTTTCCTTGCAACAAGATAATGCAGACAAAGTGTAGAAGGCATTTACTGTATACTTCTTGATCAGTCTCTGTATATGGGTGCAGTGAGAGAAAAGCATTAATTCCATCAGGTTATTTAAGGAAATAATGTATCTATTTCTCTTGCAATGACTATTTCCTAGTGATAAATATTCATCTAATTTATGTTTAAACAAACTGAAACAAACATTTTAAACGGAATAAGGTCATCCATATTTATTTTCCCAAAATATTTTTTCTCTTGTAGATCTTTTCCACAATAAGAAATAATAGGTATAGGCTCCAAGAATTATATTTCTAAAAATTATACAGTAGTCACATTCAGGTGGCAAAAACTAAAGGATAAAAAATAAATAACATGATACAAAAGGGGAATCCTTTGGGACCCATTTGTAGTCTCTGACCATAGCATAACTCTGGGAAGATCAGGGTCTGCTTACTTCGGTACCCAGAAAACTGATTTTGCCCTTGGTCAAAATTGTGCTTCCTGCAAATGCCTGGTTGAAATACGAGCATTAAGTCACCAGTTTTCTAAGACAACTACTGAGATGTCAAATTATGTTATACAGCCTCTTGGCAATTACATTCACTTCTTCATTAGCAGGTCACTTGGAGCAAACTAGTCTGTCATAAAAAGAAAAGGAGGACTTGTGGCACCTTAGAGACTAACAAATTTATTTGAGCATAAGCTTTCGTGAGCAACAGCTCACTTCATCGGATACATTCAGTGGCTGAATGAAGTGAGCTGTAGCTCACGAAAGCTTATGCTCAAATAAATTGGTTAGTCTCTAAGGTGCCACAAGTACTCCTTTTCTTTTTGTGAATACAGACTAACACGGCTGCTACTCTGTAGTCTGTCATAGAATGTGTTTGTGTAAATTCATGATAGGTGACTAGCAGGAATGTTTGTGCTGTAATCTGGAAGTGTAGGATATCTCTTAGCAATTGTACTTCATAATAAATTGTTGGTAATCCTGGATATATGGAGTAAAAAACACATATGTGAGAAGCAGCTTTATATTTCCATTCTACCTGCTGGGTAACTTCTATATATATATAGAATATATAAAATATATAAATAAAATAAATATAATATATATATATATATATATATATATATATTTTGCTCTACATTGCTATTAGACCCTGTTCCCAGGGCAACGATATGTCAGCATAATATTGATTAAAATACACCACTGTAAAATTAAATCATATTCTAAATATCCTTTTTTGATTATTGTAAGGAGAGCTATTAAATTTACTCCTGGCGAAATACTGCACAACAGCGGCGCAGCAGAAAAATGCCCCCCAGCAGCATCCCTTTGCGTCCTTGCAGAAAATGGTTTCTGTGGGGAAGCAAGGAGAAGCTGCATCCGTGCTCCCTCGCCTCTCCCCAGCAGCTCGGCGGCGAAGACGAGCCTGTTCTGGCAGCTGGGGGGGGCGGGGGGGAGTGGTAAATCACGGGTGGGGGGATGCCCTGGCCATCCAGGTACGTTAGTCCCAGCATGGAGGGGAGGGAGGATGGAGACGGAGTTCCCTCTCCCCTTTCCCTGCACGGAGCAGCCGGGGCTGAATCAGATCAAGCCCCAGACACTTCTGGCTGCGCCGCAGGTGGTGGTGGTGTCTGGGTGCGGGTGTGTGTGGGGGGGGAGTTTGGTGCTGGGGGGTCTGGATGCATAGGAGTTGGGCAGACTGGGGGAGCAGCTCCCTATACAGTGACTCCTCCCCCCACCCCTGCACCTGGAACCCCCTCACCAAGTCCCCTCCATATCAGGAGCCCCCCACATCCAGCCTCCCCCACCAAGCCCCGCCAAACCCCTACCCTGCTGAGCCTCACCCCCTGCATCGGAAGCCCCTCATACCTGGTCCCGCACCACTGAGCCCCAACCAGTTGCACCCTGACCCCCCGCCCCACTGAGTCCTAACCACCTTCACCTCACACCCCCTTGCACAATCCCATTCCTTCTGCACCCAGAAACCTGCACCGAGCCCCTGTGCACCCAGATTCCCCTCTGCACCCAGACCCCCACTGAGCTGCCCACATCCAGATTGCGCCACGCAGAACCCTGGTGGTCTTGAGGGAATTCTGCACTGAAAAATTTTAAAAATTAAAATTCTGCAAAAGTTCTGCATATTTTCATTGTCAAATTAACACAAAACGCAATAACAATATAATCACACCATTTTCAATTATTGTGGTAATTTATTTGAAAATACTTGTCTGCAAATAATTGAAAATGGTATGATTATATTGTGTTATTTTGACAAATAAAATATGAAGATTTTTGCAGAATTTTAAAATGTGCACAGAATATTTAATTTTTTGTGCAGAATTCCCTGAGGAATAATAAATTGCAATATAAAGTGTCTTAGCTCAAGCTTGGGGGTAAGTCAACAATGCACTAATCTGCCGCACACTAACTTTTTTTTTCAAGTCTAAAGCTCCTGGGGTCGAGATGGTCTCATTTTATGTGTTTGTATAGCACCAAGGGTATGGGGCACCTAGTCTTGATTGGGGCTTTTGCTTTGCTAGCTTAGTATAAGTAATAAATATAATAATGAGTGACTCTCATGATGCCTGTGTTAAACTGGGCATGCCCCCATGTTTTCAGGACTATGTTAATTCAGTTCAGAAGATTGCTGTGTCTTCTCTCAAACCAGCCTGCTTTCTGACTGCTTGTCAAATGTTACAGTGACTATTTTGTGTTCAGGAGTTTACCAATTCGCATAATTCAAAGCTAAAAAAAAAAATCAAATAAAGATTTTTTTTTCAGCCATCTTTGCAAGTTTTTCAGTTGATGCTAGGGTAGTATGAGGATAGCAGATGAAATGATGTATAAGAAAATATTTGCCATTTTGTCTCAGCAGTAGGAAAATCTGTATTAACACAAACCATCCATAGACTCAGTTCTCCTCATATTTTACCAACAGAGGTATTAAAGTAAGTAAGAATTTTTTTCCATATCTGTCAGTTGCAGTTCTCTATAGCGCACTTGGAGATGAGTGTTGTAAAAATAAATTATTAGAGACAAGATGAAGAGGATGCTCAGTTAGTATAATGCATTTCATTGCATTGCCTTCACAGCACACAGCACATAATATGAATAAAACCCACAGATAAAAATAAAAGACAGAATAACACTTTGCTTTATCTAGGAGTTTTTGTAATATCTTTTCCTGTGGAAGATTTCTTTCAGAAGCCATGATTCAGAAATCCATCCCTGTTCAGCAAAGCATTTAAGCACCTGATCTGGGGCCACAGCAGGGGGAATGCAGGATCTTGATTCTCCTTCAGGGTGATAATTCTGAAGACTAGCTTTTATCACCAGTACCCTCCTGAAAATTGTATATGGATCTGTAATGATTAGAGATCCATAGATACCAGGATTTGAACTGAAAGCCTGGATCTGAACACTCTAGAACTATGGAGAAGTTCTCATCTGGTTACAAATTTCACCTCTGGCACCACACCCGATAAGAGGCTGAAAAGAAACTCTTGATTTGAGCCATTCTGGGATGTAACAGCTCAGGCCTGTCACTAGTAATGACTGAATAAAGTAATTTTATCATTTGTCCGGAGTGCAGACTAAGGGCTTGTCTACTCTGGCAATTTACAGCGTTGCAACTTTCTCGATCAGGGGTGTGAAAAAATACCCTCCCCCCCCGAGCACCCTCCCCCCAAGCACAGGAAGTTTTAGAGCTGTAAAGCGCCAGTGTAAACAGTGCACCAGCGCTGGGAGCTGCGCCTCTCATGGAGGTGGTTTTTTTTAGAGCACTGGGAGAGCTCTCTTCCAGCGCTCTGCCGTGACTACACAAGCCACGTTAAAGTGCTGCCATGGCAGCACTTTAGTGTTGCCAGTGTAGACTAGCCCTTAGTCAGGTGAAGAAGAATTGACATCATCATGAGGGCAGGGGCCGTGGTATGTTTTTTTGTTTGTTTGTTTTTCTAAATTGGCTGCTCCAAAGAGGCCTGTATGAAGAAGGAAAGTAGGCCGAGTTTCTTGAGTACTCATTTGATCACTAAATTGGTGGCTGCTGTAGTTTTAAATGACATAATTCTTGGAAATCCTGATACTATAGTTCTGGGTACTGTTTCTGTCGTAAGTATTGATATAGTCCTGATTATGAGATTCATTCATATAAATTTCATGTGTTTCACATGAAAACCATGACTTCCATATATAGTGTTAATTAGACCAGTTCAGACTCATTTACCATCCCCTGCCCCTTATTTCAACCGAGAAGCATGGGGATCTTTGCTTGGTTAGGGCTTTCACTGTGAATATTTTGCATGGCTCTATTTAAAATGGATTTTTAATGTGTTTTTGTATTTAAATATATTTAATACTTTAGAATCTTTGTGTACATTTGGTAACCGAATAGCTCTTTGCAAAGTGTTGAGTGAAGCTACCCTATAATGTTTGTATAATGAGTGTGAGAAGTGCCAAGCTCTTTGATTATTTCAAGTTCTCTGCAATATAATACATAACCCAGGAGGAATTTCAGTATTTTTATGTCAAGAACAGAGAGAGTAAGTTTCAAATCATTTGCCTGCTCAAGTTCTGTTTGTGTGCACTTTGAAGTGTAATATGATCAAGATGCTTTGGGATAAATTTTAAGCGTTACACAAGAGAAATAAGCAGATACATTTTGATTGTAAATGAAGGGTTTTGAGTGAGTCTTTTTCAACGGATTGCTTTGAAAGTTTACCCTTTTATAAGTTCATATGCTACGGTGAAGAAGTGCACTCAGGGTCAGTCAAAAACAGTCAAAAACCTTTTTGAAGGATTTATATAACTTGTTCATTTTAATTCACTGTGGGCATGATCCAAAACCTATTAAGTTAATGGAAGCCTTTACAGCTCAGAGATAATGGAGAATAAAAGAACTGGAGTTGAATGTCTAAGCATCACCATGAAATTAGACATCTATATGGTATGCCAGTCTAAGGTTTGTGATCTATATATTATGCCTGCTAATAATGTATACCTAATAACTGTGCACAGGAAAGCAAAATAAAGCTTCAAATATGACTTTTACAAATTGAAAATTAGAAACAAAGATTTGAAGCCATATTTGATATTATTGGATTTGTGTTAATACTGGAAGTAATCAAAATAATACTGGAAAGATTTTTTCGCTATTGATGACCTATGTTAACCCTCCATAATTACTGAGCTGTGATGCGGAAAAAACATTTTTCTATATGATCAAGGAAATCAAGCTTGCCCAATATGATTAGGAAATTGCTGACATCAGGTATCAGAGGGTGCAAACACTGGTTGCTCTCTTCATTTCTTTATCTAATCACAAATCATCTCACTCTGTGGCAATATGGTAGTGATGGAATGAATAAAACAGAGCCTGTCTGGGTCAAAATCACTTTGGTGAAGAAAGCTACCAGAGGTTCCCCTACGATAGTGCTTGGGGTATGCGACGGACTCCCAGAATACGATCTGGAAACGGATAGAGACCTCTTTAATGTTTCTAATTAAATAAATGCTACTGGAATTGTGTAGGGAAAAAATGAGAACTGCCAAAAGCTAAGCAGAGTTGGATCTTGCAAAGGAGATTAAAACCAATGATCAAAGGTTCTATAGCCAAGTAAATAAAAAGAAAACAAGGAAAGAACTAGGACTGCTAAACACTGAGGATGGTGTGAAGATTAAAGATAATCTGGGCACAGCCCATCACCTAAATGAATACTTTGCCTCAGTTTTTAATAAGGGTCATGAGGGGCTTAGCGGTAGTGATATGGTGAGTAATGGAAATAAGGATATGGAAGTAGAAAGTATCATATCTGAGGTGGAAGTCAAACTCAAACATTTTATTGCAACTAAATTGGGGGCCCTGGATAATCTCCATCCAAGAATATTAAAGAAACTGGCACATGAAATTCCCAAGGCCAATATGAAGGATTTTTAATGAATCTGTAAAGTTGGGGGCCATACCCTATAAGTGGAGAATTGCTAATATAGTACCTATTTTTAAGAAAAGGAAAAAGTGTGTCATGGTTCCCTCCCCACTCTGAACTCTAGGGTACAGGTGTGGGGACCCGCACGACAGACCCCCTAAGCTTATTTCTACCAGCTTAGGTTAAAACTTCCCCAAGGCACAAATTCTTTGCCCTTGGACAGTACGCTGCCACCACCAAGTGATTTAACAAAGAATCAGGGAAAGAACCACTTGGAGTTCCTATTCCCCCACAATATCACCCCAAGCCCTTACACCCCCTTTCCTGGAGAGGCTTGAGAATAATATCCTAACCAATTGATTACAAAGTGATCACAGACCGAAACCCCTGGGTCTTAGGACAATAGAGAAATCAGTCAGGTTCTTAAAAGAAGGATTTTATTTTTAAAAAAAGGTAAAAATCACCTCTGTAAAATCAGGATGGAAAATAACTTTACAGGGTAACAAAAGATTCAAAAACACAGCAGAACTTCCTCTAAGCTTAGTTTCAAAGTTACAAAAAACAGGAATAAACCTCCCTCCACCAAAGGAAAAATTCACAAGCAGAACAAAAGATAATCTAACACTCATTGCCTGGCTTTTACTTACAATATTTGGAATATGAGAGACTTTTAGGATGGTTTATAGGAGGAGTTTTCTGACCTGATGCTTCTCTGCTTCCCAAGAGAACACACACAACAAAGCCTCCCCCCCCCACGCCCAAGATTTGAAAGTATCTTCTTTCCCCATTGGTTCTTTTGGTCAGGCATGCCAACCAGGTTATTTGAGTTTCTTAACCCCTTACAGGTAAGGAGGAATTCTAGGCTACCCTTAGCTGTATGGTTATGACAAAGTGTATGCAAGGTCTTGGAAGAAATTTTGAAAGAGAAAGTAATTAAAGGCATAGAGGTAAACAATAATTGGGATGAGAAAGTAATTAATAGCATAGGTTTCAGAGTAACAGCCGTGTTAGTCTGTATTCGCAAAAAGAAAAGGAGTACTTGTGGCACCTTAGAGACTAACCAATTTATTAGAGCATAAGCTTTCGTGAGCTACAGCTCACTTCATCAGATGCATACATGATGCATGCATCTGATGAAGTGAGCTGTAGCTCACGAAAGCTTATGCTCTAATAAATTGGTTAGTCTCTAAGGTGCCACAAGTACTCCTTTTCTTTTTATTAATAGCATAGAGGTAAACAATAATTGGGATAAAATACAACATGGTTTTAGAATAGGTAGATTGTGCCAGACCAACCCGATCTCCTTCATGAAGAAGATTTCCTTTTTAGACAAAGGAAATTCAGTAGAACTAATCTGCCTGGGTTTCAGTAAGTCATTTGATACAGTTCCACATGGGAAATTATTGATTAAATTGGAGAAGATAAAGATTAATACGAGAATTGAAAGGTAAATAAGGAACTGGTTTAAGGGGAGACTATAGCGGGCCATACTGAAAGGTGAACTGTCAGGCTGGAGGGAGGTTACTAGTGGAGTTCCTCAGGGATCGGTTTTGGGACCTAACTTATTTAACGTTTTTATTAATGACCTTGGAACAAAAAGTGGGAGTGTGTTAATAAAATTTGCGTATGACAAAGTTGAGAGCTATTACCAATATGGAGGAGAAACCAGTGTATCATACAAGAAGATGTGGATGACCTTGAAAACTGGAGTAATAGAAATGGGATGAAATTTAATAGTTCAAACTGCAAGGTTATGTACTCAGGGACTAACGACAAGAAGTTTTGCTACAAGCTGTGGATGTCTCATTTGGAAATGACAGAGGACGAGGAAGACATGGGTGTATTGGTTGATCACTGGATGACCATGAGCTGCTAATGTGATGTGGCCTTGAAAAAGGCGAATACAGTCCTAGGACACATCAGGAAAGGTATTTCTAGCAGAGACAGGGAAGTGTTAGTACTGTTAAACAAGGCACTGATGAGCCCTCATCTGGAATACCATGTGCAATTCTGGTCTCCCATGTTTAAGAAAGATTAATTCAAATTGGAACAGGTGCAAAGAAGGGCTACTAGAATGATCAGAGGAATGGAAAACCTACCTTATGAGAGGAGACTCAAAGAGCTTGGCTTATTCAGCCTAATCAAAAGAGGGCTGAGGGGAGTTATGGTTGCTCTCAAAATACATGAGAGGAATAAATAGTAGGGTGGGGGAGGAGTTACTTAAACACCAATGTTAACACAAGAACAAATGGATATAAATTGGCCATCAATAAGTTTAGGCTTGAAATTAGATGAAGGTTTCTAACCGTCAGAGGAATGAAGTTCTGGAACAGCCTTCCAAGGGGAGTAGTGGGGGGCAAAAGACCTACCTGACTTCAAGACTAAGCTTGATACATTTATGGAGGGGATGGTATGATGGGACTACAATGGCATGTAGCTGATCTGCAACTGCTAGTAGCAGATATCTCCAATGGCAGGTGAGGGGGCACAAGAAGGGGAGGGCTCTGAATTACTACAGAGAATTTTTTTCCCCAGGTGTCTGGCTGGTGGGTCTAACTGATCACCATATTTGGGGTCAGGAAGGAATTTTCCTGGGTCAGATTGGCAGAGACCATAGGGGTTTTTTGCCTTCCTCAGCAGCCTGGGACATGGGTCACTTGCAGATTTAAACTAAAGTGAATGGAGGATTCTCTGTAACGTGTCTTTAAACCATGATTTGAGGACTTCAGTAACTCAGCCAGATGTTATGGGTCTATTACAGGAGTGGGTGGGTGAGGTTCTGTGGTCTGCAATGTGCAGGAGGTCAGACTAGATGGTCATGATGGTCCCTTTTGGCCTTAAAGTCTATGAGAAGGTGTATTGAAGGAACATTCATTATTCTAAAATGTTCCTATGTGATAGGATATTTACAATCTTTCCAGTGCAGTTTATTAGTATTAATGATGATTGCCACAGGAACAGTAACTCTATCATGATTGGAGTCTAATGACGCCAAACCACTGTGGTTTTCCCTCCCAAGATATTCTGATTTTATCTACTTTGTATTAAAGCACAGGAATTTGCTTTTCTAAATCTTTTTGGTAAGTTATATTGGGTAGCTAAGTTGCACCACTGAACTCAGGAGAGGAAGTAACTGTGGAGGGGTAACAGCACCTAAGAGTATTAAACTGTTCAGATTAGTGGATTTAAAATGTTAACACAAACTATAGAAAACTATTGGTCATTGAACAAATTGATGGCTGGCTAATAATGTCAAAGCTTAAAGAAGGATTGATAATTGGAAAATAAGTGAAATAATTCATAGTGTGTCATTTATGTAACAAATTTAGCTAGAACTGGCTGAACTACTGATTGTGAATACATTCTATCAATTATCTCTTTCCTTTGTTTGTGAATTGCTCATGAACTGATCCTTATTTGAAACCTCCTTTTCTCTTTATGAATTGTTATGATTTTCTTATTTATGTTTAAAATTATTTGCTGGATAATTTGTATTCACAGTTCTTAGTTTGTACATTACTTATAAGAAAATTCATTGCAAATATTCACAACGGGCTTGTTTTAAGTAAAGTCAGCATAATTGTGTCTGTGACGCCCAGTCCTGATCTCCCTGTCATTTGTGGTAAAGAAAGGTTCCAGCACTGTTACCATTCAACAAGTTGATTTATATTTGGCATTGAACCAACAGATCTTAGTGAATGTCACTTTTTTACACTTAGAAATAAACAACTACATAGAAGAGGTTACTGATGTGTACCATAAATCTTTTCACTTTAAGATAGTGCATAAGAATGGCCATACTGGGTCAGACCGAAGGTCCGTCAAGCCCAGTATCCTGTCTACCAACAGTGGGCAATGCCAGGTGCCCCAGAGGGAGTGAACCTAACAGATAATGATCAAATGATCTCTCTCCTGCCATCCATCTCCACCCTCTGACAAACAGAGGCTAGGGACATCATTCCTTACCCATCCTGGCTAATAGCCATTAATGTACTTAACCTCCATGAATTTATCCAGTTCTCTTTTAAACCCTGTTATAGTCCTAGCCTTCATAATCTCCTCAGGCAAGGAGTTCCACAGGTTGACTGCGCTGAGTGAAGAAGAACTTTCCTTTATTTGATTTAAACCTGCCTCCCATTAATTTCATTTGGTGGCCCCTTGTTCTTATATTATGTGAACAAGTAAATAACTTTTCCACTTTCTCCACACCACTCATGATTTTACTTACATCTATCATATCCCCTCTTAGTCTCCTCTTTTCCAAGATGAAAAGTCCTAGCCTCTTTAATCTCTCCTCATATGGGACGCGTTCCAAACTCCTAATCATTTTATTTGCCCCTTTCTGAACCTTTTCTAATGCTAGTATATCTTTTTTGAGATGAGAGGACCACATCTGTACACAGTATTCAAGATATGGGCATACCATGGATTTATATAAGGGCAATAAGATATTCTCCGTCTTATTCTCTATCCCTTTTTTAATGTTTCCTAACATCCCGTTTGCTGTTTTGACTATCGCTGCACACTGTGTGGATGTCTTCAGAGAACTATCCACGATGACTCCAAGATCTTTCTCTTGATTACTTGTTGCTAAATTAGCTCCCATCATGTTGTTTGTATAGTTGGGGTTATTTTTTCCAGTGTGCATTACTTTACATTTATCCACATTAAATTTCATTTGCCATTTTATTGCCCAATCACTTAGTTTTGTGAGATCTTTTTGAAGTTCTTCACAGTCTGCTTTGGTCTTAACTATCTTGAGCAGTTTAGTATCATCTGCAAACTTTGTCACTCACCTCACTCCAGATCATTTTATGAATAAGTTGAATAGGATTGGTCCTAGGACTGACCCTTGGGGAACACCACTAGTTACCCCTCTCCATTCTGAAAATTTACCATTTATTCCTACTCTTCGTTCCCTGTCTTTTAACCAGTTCTCAGTCCATGAAAGGATCTTCCCTCTTATTCCATGACAACTTAATTTCCATAAGAGCCTTTGGTGAGGAATCTTGTCAAAGGCTTTCTGGAAATCTGAGTACACTATGTCCACTGGATCCCCCATGTCCACGTTTGTTGAACCCCTCAAAGAACTCTAATAGATTAGTAAGACACGATCTCCCTCTACAGAAACCATTTTGACTTTTGCGCAACAATTTATGTTCTTCGATGTGTCTGACAATTTTATTCTTTACTATTGTTTCAACTAATTTGTCCAGTACTGACGTTAGACTTACCGGTCTGTAACTGCCAGGATCACCTCTAGAGCCCTTCTTTAATATTGGTGTTACATTAGCTGTCTTCCAGTCATTGGGTACAGTAGCTGATTTAAAGGACAGGTTACAAACCATAGTTAATAGTTTCGCAATTTCACATTTGGGTTCTTTCAGAACTCTTGGGTGAATGCCATCTGGTCCTGGTGACTTGTTACTGTTAAGTTTCTCAAATAATTCCAAAACCTCCTCTAGTGGCACTTCAATCTGTGACAATTCCTCCGATTTGTCACCTACAAAAGACGGCTCAGGTTTGGTAATCTTCCTAACAGCCTCAGCTGTGAAGACTGAAGCTGTCATAAATATAAAGGGAAGGGTAAACCCCTTTGAAATCCCTCCTGGCCAGGGGAAAGCTCCTCTCACCTGTAAAGGGTTAAGAAGCTAAAGGTAACCTCGCTGGCACCTGACCAAAATGACCAATGAGGAGACAAGATACTTTCAAAAGCTGGGAGGAGGGAGAGAAACAAAGGGTCTGTGTCTGTCTGTAGTCGTCTTGGCCGGGGACAGAACAGGAATGGAGTCTTAGAACTTTTAGTAAGTAATCTAGCTAGGTATGTGTTAGATTATGATTTCTTTAACTGGCTGAGAAAAGAATTGTGCTGAATAGAATAACTATTTCTGTCTGTGTATCTTTTTTGTAACTTAAGGTTTTGCCTAAAGGGGTTCTCTATGTTTTTGAATCTAATTACCCTGTAAGATATCTACCATCCTGATTTTACAGGGGGGATTTCTTTATTTCTATTTACTTCTATTTTTTATTAAAAGTCTTCTTGTAAGAAACTGAATGCTTTTTCATTGTTCTCAGATCCAAGGGTTTGGGTCTGTAGTCACCTAGGCAAATTGGTGAGGCTTTTTACCAAACCTTGTCCAGGAAGTGGGGTGCAAGGTTTTGGGAAGTATTTTGCGGGGAAGGACGCATCCAAACAGCTCTTCCCCAGTAACCAGTATTAGTTTGGTGGTGGTAGCGGCCAATCCAAGGATGACGGGTGGAATATTTTGTACCTTGGGGAAGTTTTGACCTAAGCTGGTAAAGATAAGCTTAGGAGGTTTTTCATGCAGGTCCCCACATCTATACCCTAGAGTTCAGAGTGGGGGAGGAACCTTGACAGAAGCAAAGAATTCATTTAATTTCTCTGTGATGACTTTATTGTCTTTAAGTGCTCCTTTTATATCTTGGTCATCCAGGGGCCCAGTAACATACAGGAAAGTGTGAGAAACTGTAGAGATAGGCACACATACAGAGCTACAGTGTCTGTACAATATCTGGATATCTCTGCTTCAAAAAGAAACACAGGGCTCAACTTTACACACCTTCACATTTTGCTCTTGCAATTAGAAAATATTACTTAACATTAAATTGGTTAGTCTCTAAGGTGCCACAAGTACTCCTGTTCTTTTTGCAAATACAGACTAACACGGCTGCTCCTCTGAAACTTAACATTCTATGTATTTAGACAATAAGAACATAAGAATGGCCATATTGAATCAGACTAACATTCCATTAACTCAGTGTTCTGTCTTCTGAGAGTGGCTGGTGCCAGATGCTTCAGAGAGAATGAACAGAACAGGGCGATTATTGAGTGATCCACCACATGTCATCCAGACCCATCATCTGGCAGTCAGAGGCTTAGGGACACACAGACCATGGGTTGCATCCCTGAACATCTTGGCTAATATCCATTGATGGACCTATTCTCCATTAATTTATCTAATTCTTTTTTTGAGCTCAGTTATACTTTTGGCCTTCATGACATCCTCTGGCAATGAGTTGCAAGGGTGGCTGTGCATTGTGTGAATACTTCCTTAAATTTGTTTTAAACCTGCTTCCTATTAATTTTATTGGGTAATCCCTGGTATTTGTGTTACGTGCAGTGGCAAATAACATTTTCTTATTAACTTTTTCCTCACCATTCATGATTTTATAGACTTCTCTCATATCCCCCCATAGTCATCTTTTCTAAGATGAACAGTTCCAGTCTTTTTAATCTCTCCTCCTATAGAAAGTATCCTATATGCTTCATCATTTTTGTTGCTCTTCTCTGTACCTTTTCCAATTCTATTTTTTTTTTCAGATGGAGCAACCAGGTGTGTCGCAGTATTCAAGATGTGGGCATACCATGAACTTAAATATTGGCATCATGCTATTTTCTGACCCTTTCCACGTGGCTCTGAAAATTGTTTTCTTTTTTGATTGCTGCTGCATTTTGCATGTATGTTTTTATAGAACTATCCATGATGACTCCAAGATCTTTCTTGAATGGTAACAGCTAATTTAGACCCCATCTTTTTGTATGTATAGGTGGGATTATTTTTTCCAAAGTGCAATCCTTTGCATTTATTAACCTTGAATTTTGTTGCCCAGTCACCCAGATTTGAGAGATCCCTTTGTAACTCTCCACAGTCAGCTTTGGACTTAACCATCTTGAGTAATTTTGTATCATCTGCAAAATTTGCTACCTTACTGTTTAATTCCTTTTCCAGATTATGTATGAATATGTGAACATCACAGGTCTTAGTACAGATTCTTGGGGGACCCCACTATTTAACTCTATCCACTGTAAAAACTGACCACTTATTCCTATGCGTTTTTTCCTATCTTTTAACGAGTTACTCCATGAGAGGACCTTCTCTCTGATCCCATGACCGCTTACTTTGCGTAAAAGCCTGTGATGTGTCAACCGTGTTAAAGCTTTATGAAATTCCAAGTACACAATAATAATGGAAGTACCCTTGTCCACATACTTATTGACACTCTCAAAGAATTCTAACATACTGGTGAGGCGTGATTGCCCTTTACAAAAGCCATGTTGAATCTTCCCCCACATATTGTGTTCATCTATGTGTGTGATAATTCTGTTCTTTAATATAGTTTCAACCAATTTGCATGGTACCAAAGTTAGGCTTACCGACCTGTAATTACCAGCATCACCTCTGGAGTCCTTTTAAAAACTGGCATTACATTAGCTATCCTCCAGTCATCAGGTACAGAGGTTGATTTAAGCGATAGGTTACATACCACAGTTAGTTTTTCTGCAGTTGTGTATTTGAGTTCCTTCAGAACTCCTGGGTGAATGCCATCTGGTGATTTATAACTACTGAATTTATCAATTTTTGTTCCAAAACCTACTCTATTAATACCTTAATCTGGGACAGTTCATCAGATTTGTCACCTAAGAAGAATGGCTCAGGTGTGGGAATTTCCCTCAGATCTTCTGCATTGAAGACTGATACAAAGAATTCATTTAGCATAGGGAATATTCAGGAAAGCTACAAATACTGAGGTAACACTTTTAAATGAACTCAGGAAGTTGAAACATGTTAAGGGTAACTGCTGTTAACTTTTGCAGCAGAGGTTTTGGGAGCACTGACATAACGGATTGGCTCATGAACAGCTAAATAGGTATTGCCAGATCACAACACCAGGGTTGTAGAACAAAAAGCAGCCTTGGCATATTGTATAGTTCTCAGAATTAGTCCATATGAGTAGTACACTGAAAAAAGGAAGATTGTCAGCTCTACATAGTCCTAGAATGATGATGGCAAGTCTCCTGGGCTCCTATGACCTGATCTAAAAGCCTATTGATGTGAATAGCAAGTCTCCCATTGACTTCACTGGATTTTGGATCAGGCCCCAAGGAAGGTGCAGACTAAAAGGTAAAGATGTCACTAATAATTAGGTATTTTTTTCTTATTGTGCCTCATTGTGGAATGTTCATCTGAAGATCTCCGTTCTCACTGTAAATAGCACACGCAGTATTTCAATGGATTTCCAAATTCTCAGGCCATCAAGTGTTTCTGACATATTTGTAGGTGTTTGTGGCAGCCTTACTGGTTTGTCTGACATGGACTTTCCAACCTCCTTAGGAGAAACTGTGGCAAAGTTCCTGGGAAATTTGTGAGGTCTTTTGGACAAAGCAGTGCAAATTCCCTTCAAAACAATTAGTACACTAGCCTTTGATTATCAAATGCATTAGTTGTTAGGAGGAATATACTTTTGCTTTCCCTTTTTTTGTCTCCCACTAGAAATTGGGAGAGAAATGCTTCTACATTCTTAGAGTTGAGTCTCTTAAGCCTAAGTACTGTGTGCCATTTGGGATGTGGATTTAGTTCTGAATAACTCATCTGAAATAGATATTTCTCTCTGCTCCCTGAGGGATTTATTGGCAAAACTAGCCATCTATTAACATTATCTTGGAACTCTGCACAGTGAGAATAGATACTATAAATCTTAGTTGTATAAAAACCCAGAAGCTATAAGGTTTTACTGGTCAGCAAATAGAAAACTCCAATAAATTCAGACCTGTTTATTTTACTTTGAGTGAAAGAATATTCTGAGTGAAGCTGGCCTAGAAATGTTTTTGGAGATAGTCATCTTATGCATACACACTATAACACCATACAGCATGATTGCTATTTCATACTCGTATACACATTGTTGAGAATGCATGCAATCAGCTGTTTGCACTGGTGGTTCAAAATAAGAAAAACCCTGTGTTTGTACTGTAATTACTGTGCGAATATCTTTGGTCTTGCATGAGATTAGAATTAATAAGAAAATAAATATTTAATTCTCTTTTATACTCTCTATTTGTAGGGAGAGTCTAGTATTCAAATACTCATTACTTACTAGTACGCTCAAGGTTATATCCATAATACTGAATGTGTATTAGCACACTTACATATCAGATACATTCATGGAGGGTAGGTCTATCAATGGCTATTAGCCAGAATGGGCAGGGATGGTGTCCCTAGCCTCTGTTTGCCAGAAGCCGGGAATGAGAGACAGGGAAAGGTTCACTTGATGATTACCTGTTCATTCCCTCTGGGCCACCTGGCATTGGCCACTGTCAGAAGACAGGATACTGGACTAGATGAACCTTTGGTCTGACCCAGTAGGGCTGTTCTTGTGTTCTAGATATACTTAATCCTGTCTCAGTGCAGGGGAATGGACTACGTGACCTCTTCGGGTTCCTTCCAGCCCTACATGTCTATGATTCTGTACTGAGCTGCAATGCTATTACTCCACTTCCTCTGGAAAGTGGTATTGTACCTCCAAAATATCACAGTACCAGCTATTCAACATTAACCAACCTGCAGCTTCAGCCCTAGCTGTGAATGTCTTTCAAAGATATCATTTTCAGCAACAGTGTCAAACACATGACAGTGCTAACTACTCTTCAAAACAGGAACAAGTAACAAAATAGCCTTGGTACACACAAGTCTCTGACCATACATATGGGGAAGGGTAGTACCAGATTTCTTCTGAACCAGATCAGCCCATTTCTATTACATTTTTATTGGAAATGATGTCTGCTGTATGGGAAGTATACTGCTTTTGATCCATGCACTCAGTTCCCACTGATTTCTCATTGATATCAGATGTAATGGAATGCATGGAAGAAGGACAGAATGTAGCTCTTAAGAGCTTAGATTTGAGGAACTTGTCTCACTTCTGCACTGGTCTGATTGTAGCATAATATACCATAGTTAGGGTATCTTTCAAAACCCCATCAGATGTGGGACTTTTCTAGGAACTGATGAAGCATGCAGATAATGAACCACATTTTCTAAGTAACTAACAATTGGAATAAGGGTTCACTGTCAAATTTCTCTCAGTCCTATTTACCTTTCCTTTCTTTTTTCTTCATATGTGGTTGAATGTTATAGGCCTTTCCAGACCAGTCCTTCAAGTTGAAAGGAAAAGAATGGTATCTTTTTGATCAATATATTATTATCAACTCATCAGCAAAGTGATTTTTTCGCCTTCTGTATAGCTTATAAATCACATATAGTATAGTATTTGTAATGCTTTTATTTTTCTTTATTGTTATTTTTGTTTTGCCAGGGAACCATCTTCTGCCAAAGGATCCAATAACTCACTGTCTCTCATCACCTTCCATAATGACCCAGAATTCAACTGAGATTTTTCAATTCCCTTCCTTCTGTGACTACCATTTCTAGTAAAAGGCCATCATTGTTGTATTTAGTTTCTTTGTATTCATGCTTCTATAGCACAGCTTTATGTGGGCAACCTTCAGTGAGGGCAATACAAATCTTGTGCTGGCAGCAGGAGATGCACAGAGAGTGAATGTCCATAACTCAGACCCTCAAACTGCGTTGCGTCACCTCTCGGATATGCTTGAGCTCCACCAGCTCAGGGAGAAATTTGCCCTGAGGCCACTTCTGAAGCTGGGTGTCCGCTGGATTCAATATATTGTCAAGAAAATGCTGGGATAGCAGGAGTATTGCTAATAGTATCTGTCTGTCTCACCAGCTAGCTAGCTATATTCAATATGTATTGGATTCTGTAGTGATCACAGCGCTTTAAAAAAAAAGTGCTTTAATTAGCACACAAGCACATGGAACGTCTGTTTGAAATTCATGCTGAATCTTTCTACCTGCTGTGCTTCATTTCAAATTGGAATGCTCTCTCATCTCTGCACTGTGCTGCAACAGTCACACACAAGTCTTGGGGAAGTGCATTCTATCCTCTCTTCATCTTACTTTAAAACCTTTAGTCCCTGCACAAGCCTGTCTGACATCTGAACAAGGCAAACTATTTCCTGGCTTTTTTCCCTTGATTCTTTATCGGATGATTAATGATTCCTAATGAACAAATAGGGAAATGGAGGTCAACTAATCCTCAACTAAAGGTTCTGATGAGTGTCCTAAATCTGGAACATCATAAGCAGAACAGACCAGAGAGAGTGAGAAAGAGAGAGTTAATTTATTTAATTTTGAATATTTTCTCTCACTTTAAAACTGCAAAGATAAAACCAAAATAAGATGCCCCAAATATGCTTTTGCTTTCTTATTTACAGGTGCCAAGAGAAATGGCTTTGCATCTCTTCATTAGTAAGTATATATGAGGTTTGTTTAAAAACTTGTCTCTGGAAACGTTTTAGGTTCTGATTCTGCAACACTCATTCATGTTAGTGGTCTTTACTCACAGTGGTCCCATTGGCTTCGGCAGAAAGTTGATGGGACTATTTGTTTTAGTAAGGACTACTTCCGCATGACTAAAGGTTGCGGGACTGGGCCCTGAATTTGTCAGTTCTTTACCTGCCACACAAACTTTATAAATCTTTAGTGTTGTCTGTAAACTACATTGAATAACGTTGTGAACATTTGAAATTATTTTTATTTTCATATGAAGAGAATTATACTGTGCATAGCAAAATGGAATATCTTTAATTATACAGAGACATTGATTTCCCTAAACCACCATACTGAATGCAATTAATATTTTCTGGTTTTAGAGCAGCAAAGACTCTTTATGTCTCCTAGCATGGTCAGCTTCCCAGGTGCTCCTCTGCTGTTCTGAGATCCCTACTGACAAGACTGTTGTTCATACACATATATGTGGTCCATTTTCCAGTATTTCTGATTGGGCAGAGTGAGAGGCTGAGTTTCAGTCGCTAGAGAATCCGCATTATTTTTTTCTCTCATCAGCGCTTAGCTCCTTCTCAGCCCCATGGTTCAAGAAATGGACTGTGGACCAATCAGAGGCACAGAAAGGTGGATTAGTTGGGGGGAGTTGCATCGCTGATGAAAAAGGCAAGGGAAGCCTGGGCAATAGATGAAGGATCTACAGAAACTGTGGGGAAAATAACTGGCAACAAAATTTGACCCTCACTCTTCAGTGGAAGCATCACCATTTCACATGTGCTGAGTACCACCCATGACTCCTGTCATGATTTCTTCTTCACTATTCTAACTTGGTCCCTTTCAAAGGCTTTTTAATATTTATAATGATCATCTACTTAAATATCCCTAATGTGAAGAATAAGAGGGATCCAAATATAAAACAAAAGCACAAGTTTAATTCTGCCTGTATGTGTGCTGGACAGACCTGTTATCATAGCCCTCAGAATCCTGTTTTCATCTCCCTATTTGTTGTGTTCCTGTAAGATTTTCTTGCAGTCTGTACATGGCTTCTCAGTACTCTAGGAAGGTTGCCTGTAGTCTTGTGCTGTGTGGTTTATTTTGCTCATTTTCAATTTGCTGACTGCAAAGGCAGAAACAACAAAATAACTATTCATAAGTAAAGAATTCCAAATGAATCATGCAGGAAGTGTTTTAAGATAACAGCCTGTTTAAATGCTCTGAACCAGGCACACTGTACTTTGTGTTTCAGTTTAATGTACTGCCACTGGTTTATTAAACCACTGGAGGTAAGAAAAATATTTTCAGGGCCAATGAGCACTGGGATTTTCACAGTGGATCAATACAAAGTTTTTCAGCATTGTTTCTATAATTTTAATACAATGGGGAATTCAAAGTGTTCAATGACTATTCAAATCCAAATTCCACCTGCATATTGTGATGCGTTAGTGTTATTTCAGTGGTATATAAAATCAAGCATCTAAAACAATGACTAAAATTGTGTGAAATGCTTTTTGTTACCTTCTCTGTGCTTCTTTATTTAGCTTGATATGTTTTGTTGCTGCTTCCTTTTTTTTAAAAAAGTCTTCTTTATTTTTAAAAGAGGGCAAAGCACACTTTAGACTGGAAACTTGGGCATCTTCTTCAGATGTGGTGCACAACAACCCACATCTTCATGGGCAACAAGTGGTTTGCTGACCCACTTCTTAAGTGGTCGCCCCTCAGGTTCTCCAAAATTTAGTTCTTTTTTTAATTCTCACACACCATCAGGTGCATAGAGCTTCCACCAGTTTCCACCATTTATTTCAGTCTTGTGCTGGTCTGGTCAGGCTTCTGAGTGTCATGTTGATGGATTTGGCTTCTTTCTCTATTGTTCTGCATAATGTGTCTCTAGGTCATTCTCTTTTTCTCTTTCCAGGTGGTGACCAGATAGCATTCTCTGTTTTTTCCAGAGAGTATCAGTGTCTTCGTTTTCTTCAGTTAACTCCATTAGAACACTGAACCTATTCTTTAGTTTGATCTGAAAAGCACTTTTTGTGTTTGGGTCTTTAAGTGTGGGCTGTTGATGCATGGGCCTTCTTTTAACTTTCTCCATTCTCTTTAATTTGAGCTTCAATTTAGCAATACAAAGGTTATGGTCACTGTCCACATCTGCTCTCCTGTACACACCTATATCTGCCAATAGGCTGAGAAATAGTCTTGAAACACAGAAATGATTTGTCTGGTTCTTTGTACCATCTGGGGAGTTCCATGTCACTTTATGGATTTCTTTATGAGGAAATATTGTTCCCTCTCTCAGTAGGTTGTTCACACTGTAAATTTTTACTAATCATTCACCCTTTTTGTTCATGTCAAAACCCCTGGTGCTCTTGCCGATAACTTTATCCAGCCCATCATTGCTACTTCCAACCTCTGCATTAAAATTACTCGTCACTGTATCATATTTGACCTCTTGGTTAACACATCCTGTAATAAATAATAAAAATCACATTTTTCATCATCTGACTTTTTGTTGGTTGGTGGATAGTATTGTATGATTGTTAGTTTGAAGACTCTAGTCTAAAAGCAATCTCTAATAATTCTTTCATTGACTGATTCCCACTCAATCAGTGCCCGCTCTGCTTTATTCAGCACTAGATTTGCCACACCTGCTTCATGTCTGCCATCCACATTCCTGGAGTAGAGGATGGTCTTATTTTTTCTCTAAAGTAAGTTTGTTTGAATCTGTTCATCTACACCCATTGATTCCAAGGACATCAAGATGGTATCTATTTATTTAATTACTTGAGCAGTTTCAGTGGCTTTGTACATTGTTCTTATGTTCCAAACTGCAATTTTCATTTTCATTTTTCAAATTTCATAATTTTTATTATGGAGCTGGCCTTGAGCAAAGGACTTTTCAGGACAGAGGCTTCCTTACGGGTTTGACCAATGCCCATCATAAAGTTGATCTCTTGTTCAAGCCTGCTGCATATCGGCATGGCTCCTGGTATTTGTTTCTGTAATAAATTTGTTTTTACGTGGTGGGGTTACCAACTCCATTCACAACCTTAGGTCCATGGCTCCTTATTCATTATTTGGAACTGACCACATGTGGACACTCACCTATCTGTGAGCTGGGGAATGTGCTTGTTGCCTTTGGGTACCCCCAGGCATACCAAATTTAAGTTTTCCTTAAAAATAATGGACCTGGTCATCCTCTTGGATAAATTGACAAAGTCCCATTGGTTTAAATGAAGCTGTGGTGATTTACACCAGCTGAGGATTTGACCCAAGGTTTCTGATCATTACAGTTGTGAGCAGAAAAAAATTCTGAATATGACCAATGCTATGATCTCTACCTAAGTCTATAAGCAGACAAACTAAAGTAATAACTTTAATAGAAGTGTGTTCTGCTCCCTGTCATCTTAATGATGTGTTCACTCAGATGACTAATCATGATAGCACAAGCAGAATACCCATCTAATGTATTTATCCATTGTTGGTGGAAATCAGACAAGTTAGAAATGGCAATGTACCACCTATAACACCTGAACTTCATCTATCTTTTTTTAAACTTTTGAAGGAGTGAGAGTAGATGCGGGAAAAAGAATTCAGAAGACCTTTGTGTGTGCCAGATAGTCTGAACAGATCTGACTACATAAGAACGGGTGTCAGCGAAGTTTCAGCAGATGAACTTTCACATTTCAAAAAATGCTGCAGTGATATGAGGATGAGAGGAGTTGTACCTATGCTGAATGGATCAGAAAAGACCACATTTTGTTTTAACAACAATTCATAGAATTTCAAAAGAGCAAAGTTGTTTGCAGAGCCATTCCCGTAGATTTTAAGGACAGAAGGGACTGTTGGAATCCTCTGGTCTGAGCTCCTGCATAACACAGACCATAGAATTTCACTCAATGATTCCTACAAGCTCAATTACTTCTGGTTGGGCTAGAGAACATCTTTTAGAAAGATTTTCAGGTGAACCCAAAACGTTAGGGTGTTACAATAGAATTGCTTGACTCAAGCCACAGTCTGCTTCTACCTATGCTTCATGGATAGAAATCCTTACATGTCTATGGATGTCTGTTGTGAGGCAGATATTCAGATGTCACAGAAGAGGTCTGCAAGCGTTTTGGGAAGTGTTTAGAGCAGTGAAGAGACTTTTTGTGCTCTGAATCTGAAAAAATCAAAACACCACAACTAATGTTAAAGGGAGAGTTGATACTCCTGCCTCTGCAATCTTCAACCCTCACATCTTTTCCTTTGTACAGTGCTTTGTACACAGTGCGTTGGTGGAATCCCCATCCTTAGAGGTTTTTAAGGCCCAGCTTGACAAAGCCCTGGCTGGGATGATTTAGTTGATGTTGGTCCTGCTTTGAGCAGGGGATTGGACTAGATGACCTCCTGAGGTCTCTTTAGGGTGACCAGACAGCAAATGTGAAAAATCGGGATGGGGTGGGGAGTAATAGGAGCCTATATAAGAAAAATCCCCCAAAATCGGGACTGTCCCTATAAGGACATCTGGTCACCCTAGGTCTCTTCCAACCCTAATATTCTATGATTCTATGACTAAATTGTGGCCTGTTCATGAGTGGTTATATGTGGAGGGAAGAATGTTCAGGGTACTTTCCCCTGCCCTTCCATCTTTCCACACAAAACTAGCCATGTAGCTGTGGCAGCAGCCTGTGTGCTCTCCTGAATGCAATTTCTGCACACTCCTGGCTGCCACTATCATGGACCAGCATTAGAGGGGGAGACGGTGTGAGGCCACTTTCAGCCCTGGCTGACAGCAGAGTGAACTGCTCATCGGTTGTACTGCCCAGGAGTTCCTGAAAGCATTGTCTCTCAATTGAGGTTTTGTGGAGCTGTCCCTGGGGCACACTACCTCCTCAGTGACACAGTCGGGCCTTTGTAGCACTTCAGAAACACAAATAAAATCTGTGTGCTTAAGCACTCTAGATTGTGTAGTGCACATGAGAAGCACCAGCAAGACTTCAGTGAATAGTCCCACAGCCTCAGTAGAAGACCCAGGGATACACTGTAAGTCTAAAATCTAATGATCTTTAAAAAATGAGCACAAGTGCATCTTAAAGAAGGTTACAAAACCCACTTAATTTTTTTTAACCTAGACCTACCACTATCCTCAGCACAGCAAAGGCCAGGCACTGCCATTATAACCAAATAAAATTCATTCTCCCAGGTTTACACCATAGTAGTTAATGAAGTAATTATTAATGTGATTGTTTCAGGTATTAAATAGGCAAGATTACTGGTGAGGATTTAGGTGATAGCTGCTGGGCATTTCAGCCCCAACTCATCTCTGCATTTATTACATATAAAAGATGTTAATGTTGCTCACACTTGTTCCATATTGTATAAAACTGCTCTCATCATTTCCTCCGCCTTCTATTCCCTCTAGTGTGCCTGCAGGTCTGATTAGCAATTTACCACACAGTTCCATAACAGTGAATAGTCTACAGCTGCTGTTAATTAAATCTGTGTGGGTAACTATTCACTCACAAGAGACAATCATTTCAGCAAGATATTGTAAGGCCTCAGGCTTTGCACTAATAGAATCTGTACATATCCCCGAGGTGACATGTTCCATATCTGGAGAGGAAGCAGAGAGCCAGATCTTCTAATGTTTGCAGCATGGTGATTCCATCAGTGCCATGGAGATAAGCTTCAAAAGATGATGTTCTTAAGACAGGAAGACGGGCAAAATAGGATCAAAACAATGTAGATACTTTTTAATTCTTGGTCTAATGCAATATCATAACTTGAAATTTAGTACCATAGGGTTTTTTTAACTGGCATTTACGATACGTGACTGACATATAATACGTTATGTCATTAACATGAATCATTTAGGTGTCTATTATAAGCATAGGATGGTATTGCCATATCAGGCTTATTGACAAGGTGAGAGACAGGCTGTAAAATAGGTTTATAGCTTGATATTAAGGAATTACATATGGGAGTTTTTAACCAAACTACTGAACAAAGGGTGTTGTCAGTTAGTTTAAGGTTTCAGAGTAGCAGCCGTGTTAGTCTGTATTTGCAAAAAGAAAAGGAGTACTAGTGGCACCTTAGAGACTAACACATTTATTTGAGCATAAGCTTTCATGAGCTCCAGCTCACTTCATCGGATGCATTCAGTGGAAAATACAGTGGGGAGATTTTTATACACAGAGAACATGAAGCAATGGGTGTTACCATACACACTGTAACGAGAGTGATCAGGTAAGGTGAGCTCCAGCAGGAGAGCGGGGGGTATGGTAACACCTATTGTTTCATATTCTCTGTGTATATAAATCTCCCCACTGCATTTTCCAATGCATCCGATGAAGTGAGCTGGAGCTTACAAAGGCTTGTGCTCAAATAAATGTGTTAGTCTCTAAGGTGCCACAAGTCCTCCTTTTCTTCATACAGAGTTAACTATCTTTATGTTTTCACTTGGGGATTTGTTCTGACAAATGAAACCAGAATTATTTTAATGGATGTAAGAAAATCCCTGGTTAGTTAGTACTGAATATAGTTGCTTCAAACTTTGGCATATTTTTGCCAGTACAAGTACTGTTTATTTAGAAAAGTATTTACATTGCTTACAGAATAATTTTTATGCATTCTTCACAGATTACTTCATAGAAGACTAGGAATGCACCCAACCTCCCAAATCAGTTAGTTGACAGAGCAAAGTTTTTCTTGATGTTATTTGGGTGTATCCATCTAGGAAAGGTTCTCTTTTTTTCCCCCCACATCTCTCATTTGGCCAGGAAATGTGATATCGATCCAGTCCTGCCAGCTGTTGAGTACTCTAAGCTCTCATCAGTGATGCCTTTACTAAGGTCTTTACTATATAATATATTTGCTCCAGATTTTTCCCTCTTCCTGTCCTTTGAACACAAGTGTTCTCCTAAAAAATTCTCCATATCATAGCTCTTTGTTTGTAGCATGGTACTTCTGCATGAGTAATCAAGCAAGCAGCTCCCTACAAAATTGGCTCTCACATAATTCTGTGGATTTTCCAACAGTTGTCACTGTAGAGCAGTGTAGTCACAGCTTCCTCCTGAGGATTTCAAAGTTATCTACCGACATGTTTACTCAAACAGTGCTCTGAACTGGACCTGGAACCTGAAGCTCTTTCAGAGCCTCATAAAAGTGAGAGCTGTTTCAGTTCAGCAGCTATACTGGGGAGTTGGAGTGAAGCTGGAATTTGCACGGTGTATCCCTCCACAGATTATGCTCAGCTCAGGCAAGATCATTTACCTTTGCATAATCAAATCTAGTTTACTTCATCTAAATGTTTTGATGCTGAGATTCCTCTGACTGCAGCACTGAATGGGCACCGTCAAGGGGAGAGATGACCAAGCCAGGTAGCAGAGATTGGCTTTAAGGTTAGGTAAGGTTAGTGTTACTCAAGGGAGTGAGTGATGACTATCTCAGTTACCTCTGATGTAACAATGCCACTGTTCAGGCTGCACTACCTCCAAGGCACTGTCAAGGGGAAGTTGTTGATATGAAACCGATAAAACAACAAAGCAGAGTGGCTTAGATGACCTAATAAAATGTAGGTTTAGTGTCAGTATCTTGTAAAATTGCTACAGGTTCGGGGATAGAGACTGTGTTCCTGCCCCTCCCACCACCTGGCATGTTGACCTAAATAAGCAACCAAGTGTGGGATCCTTTAGTTATAGACTGAGGGTTAGAGACAGCTGTAGTTCAGGTTGCCTAAAGGTTTTCATTTCAATCCTTGGTGTTCAATTGCTAAAATGTTTCTGAAACTCTCATCAGATAGGTTGATAGACTTCTTGTCTGCCTGAGAATGACTGTTAATGGCAAATGTGAGTGGTAGTCATTCAAGAAGAATGAGGGGGAACCCCCCCCCCCCCCACAAGTCTTTCCATGCCCGGTAATACGATCTTTTTAAAAATAGCTTTTGCATGTAAGCCGCGAATGGCTGAAAGTTGAAATTTGACTGAGAAATAGTCATTGAGGAGAAGTGTATTTGAGTGTTCTGGTGATAAGTGGCAGTTATGAGCCATTGACACTTCCACTTCATTTAGGCACAGTGCAAGTGGTATGATTTTTCTAGCAGTTTTAGCAATGTTTGGAGAAAAGGCAGATTGTGTGGTCAGGTGAAAAGAGTAGAGCCCAGCTTTCTTCTGTCTGTATCTTGCACAAGGCATCAGTAGAGTGTGCACATCAGCCCAGTGCATGAACTCACACATGGCCTTATGTGTGCTTATGAAGGGTTGAGCCCAGCCTCATTCAATGCACTTTTTCAGGTGCTCACTTTTAAGATGTGTACTTTTCAGAAGTGTATTGTACATGTGGTGTGTGGTGATAGAAGCAAACCCTGCTGGAGTTTTGGTATCTATCATTCATTGTTCCTCTTTGATGTGGCTTTCACAGATTCTGTTTGTTTGGCACAAAAAAGAAGGTAGCACATAGAACTGTCTGATATTCTTATTGTACCAAATGTGGAACAGCATGTGGTTATGTATTTAAAGACTGTATGAAAATACACATATACAAGAAGACATTTTCTAACTTTTGAGTGTATAGCCATGTTACCATATTGTCCTTCTGGCTTATTTTTTGATGGAATAATACATGGAGTTATAATCTGGTTCAGGTGGGGTGAAAATTGAGACAATCAATTTACAGACTATTGAAAGCAAGTGAAAATCATAAATTGGGTTTGGCTTTTAAAGCAATTAATCCCAGGTGAAAATGGGACTGTATTCCCCTACTTTCACCTATCATATGAAGGACTAGGCTTTATCTCATCCCCACATATTGAGAAAAGAGATGAATGGTTCTGATGAGAGTTTGCAGGAGAAACTTTTCATTTGATTTACAATTCCTCACTTAAAAATGACCATTTTTTCCTGATAGCTGATAGTATAAACATCCAGGAACGCTTATAGTAGAATACACTTGAGGGTGGGGGGGAGTTGGATTTGTAGATGTCAATAAGGACAACATAAGGAATGATTGCTAAACTCAAACACACTGTGTTTCATTCTGATAGTGACAAGTGACAACAGGAAATTACTCTGATGATATGGCTTAAGAAATTGCTGGGAGGACAAACATTGGCAAACCTACTGTTTTAGAGTCTGATGAGGTCATGTGATTGACAGATATTTTACCAAAAGTTTTTCTGATTGCGTTTCATTTGTAAAGCCTCCAGAGATCTATTGTATTCCCAACTTGTTGAAGTCTTACTTCTCTCATCCAGAAACGCACAGCTTCTATTGTAGGCCTGTCCTGGAACTTGCACTGAGAACTAATCCCTAAACCTGGATCTGTTTAATTATAGCACATTTCAACTTGTCAGTTCTTTGCTAAGTCCTTCTAACACAAAACATTATATTGTTATTATTTGGTGTTCTTGCCCAATACACAGGAAACAAAAATGAAAGCTTGGAAATTGCTTCTGTCTTGCCCCCCCATTCTGCCCCCGCCTCTCCAAGTGACTCACTTCATTCTTTCCTCTTCCGGGTCTTCCTCCTAGTCCTTTGGTGAGATTCTTTGCTTTTCTTTTTGAATCAGCTTCAGTTCTTCACAGTGTGTTCGTGCTCTGTTGGACTGTTACAGTGAGCACAAGGGAAAATAGATGACTTAGTGAAATTGTTAATAAATGCTTGATGAAATTGCTGTGCTTTCTGGAAAGTGGGTAGTAACATGAGATACAGCTTGATGACAGCAATTTCAAAAATGCCATTTAGAAATAGCATTCCTGGGGGAAAATCAACTGTACAATTTTACATTTGAGTTTATGAAGATATTTCTTAAGACAAATAATTGTTCCCAAAGAGAAATTGCTCATTTCCTTGGGTGATATCTCCTGTATCTTTAGTACAGCAACCTTCATCTGCTTCAGACATACAACATGATGTATATACCTGAATTAAAAAATATTTTAGTCTATTTGTTGTTGACAGGCAAACGATACTTGTTAGTTATACTTCATCACTCTCATTTACAGAGGAGAGAGATAAACTGAACAATGAGGGCAGGATGAAAATTAAGAATACAATCATTTTATATTTTGTTTGAGATGCTATGTCAGTACCTATAAAACCACTATATAATAGGCATAATATTTTTTCCTGAGCATTCTTTCTCATTGTAAGTATCATAATGGAAGTTTATTACTTCATTGTTTCAAAGCAATGCAAGGATTAATGATGGAGTATGACTGAGAGTGAGAGAGACAACAATGCAATCAGTTTAGGAAAAGGTAAATATATCTGCAAAACATCATATTCCATCAACAGTATATAAATAGCAAAACTCCATCATTCAGTACCAGTGTGGACTATTTATTTACTGAAAGGGTCAGACACTTTCCTGTGTTGCAATGGAGTCTAGCCTGTTTGTGGTACTATAATTTTTGTTTGCAGAAGCACGTTTTTTGGAGGGAGGAGGAGGTCAACATGATTATTACTGCATGCCAGAGCTTAGAATCTGGTTATATGTTTGCATTTTGCTATAGAGTGAGTTACTGACCCATTTATGAACTTAATTTAATGTCTATTCAAATGGACTTTTTTCAGAGTAAGGGGCGTAGAGAACATAATTAGAGCTGGATGAAATTTTTCAGCGGCAGTGACACTGAAACATTTTGCAAATTCATATAAATTTCAACTAATTGTTCATTGAAAGAAAATTCTGAAAAAAACCTGGAACATATTTTGATATTTTAAATTTGAAATGTTTTGATTTTTCCATTTGAAATGCCTTTAATTTTTTTACCCTCCCCCTAAACATTTTTAAATGGTCAAAATCAAAATGAAACTGTTCAACCCAAAAAATGTTTTTTTCCCATCATTTTGAAATTGTCAACAAACAAAATCTGTTATTTGCCCAGGTTTACCCATTATGTGATGTGAGAGAGATTAAGACATGTTTGAATATCAAAGGAATTGCCATCCTGGATGAGAACAGTTGCCCTTCTGGTCCAGTATTCTGTCACCAGCAATGGCAAGTACCAGATGCTTTAGAAGAAGGTGCAAGAATCCCTGCAGCAGGTGGTTATGCAATAAGCTACCCTAAGAGGAGGCTTTCTTCTAGCTCTAATAACTAGATCTGGGTTGGGCCCTGCAGCAGAAGGGTTTATAGTTCTTCCAAAACTCTTGCTTATTCTTTTAATATTCGCTGTGTCAATCCTGGGTGGTCTGTTCATACACATTTCTATTTATTTTTTAAATCATATTCTGCTATTGACCTCAATAATCTCTTGTGGCAATAATACTACATTGTGTAAAAAAGGTAAAATAAAAGTACCTGATAAGTTAATGATCACTTTTGGTTGGTCTTCAATTAAAATGTTTCTCTCCTTTCTCCCTCTCTTCTTCTAACGTAAGTGCGGGCCTATTAGGTCCCCATGCACCAGAAGGTTGCTTTTTACTTGTCTAAACAATCTGAGAAGTAACAGTGGAAACATCCCCACACTACCGCAAAGTTGACTTGGAGGAATCATGTTCAGAGGGTAAACCATCAGGCTATTTTCTCACAGTTACAGTCCATATAGTCAAGTAATTGGATACACAATCCATTGCTATGTTTTCCTGAACATGTTTTTCAGTCTAATGATTTTTATTCTAAATTAAAGAAAATAACCATGAAAGAACAACTATAAAGATGCCATGGGCAAGAGCTAGTATACACAATGACTTTACTCAGTGATATTCTGCATCTGTCCGACCACACCTGGTGCTGCAGCAGATGAGTAAACTCATCTGCTTTTAAAATGGTTCAGTAGACAGAAATGAGAATGACAGTATTTCCTTTCAGTTATGATCAGCACACTCACAAAGCCTGCAGGCAACAAAAATCCACAGGACACGTCAAGTTTTAGTTGTGTGATTTACACAAATATACTAAATTGAACCAATGTTAAAGTCATTATTGATATAGATGCAATGGGAAAATGGGTCAGCCATATCCCTTTGTGATTATTTTTAAAGAACGTCAATAGCAAGTAGGCAATGGCAAAACAAACATTTAGGATGGCGATATATCAGAAAGCCGGCACAAGCATACTGCGAATTACTCACAAAAAGCCAAATTATATATAATGTTGTTTCAATTTAGGTTGCTTTTTTTCCTAGATTTTAAAAAAAGCAAACTGAAGAAAGAGAAATCCTATCCTATGGCATCATATTCACTCCCATATGGTTCATCAACAGGACTGGAACCTTTAGATCCACTGCCCAGAGCTCTGCTGCTTGAAGTAACAAAGCAACTGATAGCAAGAGTAGATTGTCTTTCCCTATGTGGGTCAGCACTAAATGGGGATGAGACACACTTTGCCAGTGAGTTTCACTTATAGTTGTTGATGGCAGAAGAATGTTGAGATTTGGATGTGAGTGTGCACTAGTGGGCACAGCCTCTTCCCCTCAACCTTGACCCCTTCTGTCCCATCCCCTCCAACCTGTCCCTGTCCCAGTCCTGTATCCTCCCCAGCCTTGGCCTTTTCCCCCCAATTCCATTCTCCTTGCCAACCCAGTCTCAATCTCCCTGCCCAGCCAGTCCCAGTTTCTCCTCTCCCTACCCCACTGGCTCCCAGGCCCAGTCTTCCTTCCTGGGTTTCTCTCCAGTCTCAGTTTCCTCTCTCTTTCCCCCTGTGGTTCATAGTCCCAGTCTCCTTGTCTAGCCAGTCCTAGTTTCTCCCCTCCCCCCAGATCCTCATCCAATCTGTGTTCCACAGCCAACTGGGTACCAGTCCTAATTGTAGTAGGAAGAGAGCCCGAGGCCTGGGTTAAAGTAGTGGTCAAAGTTTTGGTAATTTAAAGCAAAGTCACGCTGTGAACTAGAGGCAGGCCCTGCTCACAGAATCTGGCAATAACAGGGGTGATACTGCAGAAACACACGTTCCTATACATGCAAACACGTTCCAGATGGGTAGTATCAGAACACGCCGATACCAACACATCCCCCAAAGATAACAGGAACATGCTGACCCATCCTAAAGATAAGGTCAGGATGACATCATGATGGATAGAGATATTTTGATCGAACCTACAGGCACAAGGCAATGGGTGGCACCCAGCTACATCAGGGGCGATACGTAACTTGTTTGCATCGGTATATAAAGAGGTATCTCAGAGGCAGTGTCTTTGGCCAGCCTAGGGGGTAGTGGAAAGTCCCGCCACTGACTGAGCTGCCTCCATTGTTACAGGCATACATGTGCTAGTGTAACTGTAGACATTGATCTGAGGAGTTAGGACTGTGCTTCATCGGCAATAAACCTGGCTGGGTGCCTTCATACCTTAACGGATCTTCTGGTTGTTGGACAGTTTGCTCAAGGTCTGCTGTGCCAGCTGTCTGCGTAGAGCTGGAACAGCACACGGAGAGAACACACACACAGAGCTGAACATCTGATGACACTAATATCACTGTCTAACCAGTCTCCTTGCCAAATTTCAAGTCCCTGCTCCAAATCATGGGGACGGTAAAGCTTTTCAAAGAAAAGATTGACAGAATTTTTTTAAGAGGGGACAAAATAATGTATTTTTCCCCTAAACTCATTCTCAGAAACAGCTGTATTGTTTGGGCTGAAATTCCCTGTCCCCTTCTCCCCTAAATTAAAAGGCAGCCTGAGGCAGATGCCTGATACAGAAAATTTCTGTTAAATGGTTAAAGTTTTGCAAAGTTACAAACAACTGAAAACAAGTTTTTATTCTAGGAAGTGTTAATAAAAGATGGTGCTACCAGCTCTGCCTATAATGACCGTGTGGAAAATTACTAACAGGAACCACAGACTATGCAGGCAGATTTGATAGCACAGGAAATGGTTAGATTGTAAACTTTTCAGGGCAGTGGGTCTGTCTTTTTGTGCTGTGCTTGTACAATGGAACCCCAATCTCAAACTGGGGATTTTGGGCACTATCACAATACCAGTAATAAATCATCACAGGGAATGACAACAGGTATTATACTATAATTCTCAAAAATGTACATTATTCACAGTTTGCTGTTATAATAAATGCAGAGATGGAATGGGACTGAACATAATTGAAATGTACTACACTATCCATTTACTATGCACTGGGGAGGGAATAGAGAACTGAGTAATCTAAGTAACAGGCAGGGAGTACCAAGAACCCCTGGGAATGCATTCAGATTCCAGCATAGTGGATAAAACCTTTAATCCTTCTGAAGTAGTTAAACTGAGTTCATGTAGTTAACTATACATTTGTGTGTTTTGGATGAGAACCTGAAAAACTGAGGTTTGCTAGTTCTGCATGAACACTAAAGGGCCACGGCACTTTTTGTAAGAGTGAGAACACTTGACCCATACAACTTTTAATCCATAGCTCACAACATGCTTTGCAAAAGTGGGAAAGTACCATTAATTGCGCAAATGCTTATCCCCTTCTTTGTTATGGAGAGTGCTCTGGTTCTGTTGGCTGTTAGCCTTCTCTCCAGAGATGATGGCAGTTCAGAGGCGGTGGAGTATGCATAGCATACATTTATGAAGCTCTTTGGGATTTTCTGGCGAGAAGGATGGTATGTCAATGTGAACTATTAAAATACATGCTGTGGGGAAGAGAGGGAGAAGGAAGAAAAGGGGGGGGGGGGAATGGATCATTAGGGCTCTGATATGCTGATAAATTATGCATTTGTATATGATAAGATTGGGCATTACCATCACTCACAAGGTGTTAAATGTCCTCAACTCCCATAGCTTCAATCCATTTACCTAGATTTGTTTTCTAAGTCTGCCCCTCACTCAAACATCTGGGCCCATTTGGTGGGAGGTAAGGCCCTTAGCATCTTCTGAGAGTTTCTCAGCCCGTGCAGAATCAGGTCCTGCAAGAGCATCCTGTGTGACTTTTAAAATGTAGATTATTGACTAGATAATGCAAAATGGACTACAGCTGGGCTGCTGTTATGACTGGCATTGTAAATAAGTATTTAGTCATTCTTAAAAGTGTGTTATTTATTTAAAGACTGTAATGGCTTTTTGGGAGCTATGAAAGCTTATCATGTAAATACATATTTAAATAATTTTTAAAAATCATATTCAATCTGCATATTAAAAAGGGAAATTAGTTTATGTTCTAGCAGTTACATTTTTTAATTTAAATATTACAGACAGTTGAGGCTTTTATTTCAGAAAAAAAGAGATCTAAAAGCAATTAGACTGTTGTGTACTAATTGCTTGCTATTAAAAAAAATCTAAACAATCAGAAGGTTTCAGAATGCAGGAAAACCTCTCAAATGTGATTTTTTCATTCACTAAACTTTTAAATCAGCTTCAAATGTTTCTTTTATATATACCTGCCTAAGGACTTTGAAATTAGGGAGAGTTTGATTTCATTGAGCTCCAGATCAGACTTTCTTATATCATAGACTCTATGGGGCAGAGACTGTCTTTGTTCCTTGTTTGTACAATGTCTTATACAGGAAGGCAGTGATCATTGACTGGGGTTCTATGCCCTGTAATAGAGATAATTATTAATATTAGTATTAACAGGAAAGGAATCAATATTGGTCTGGTGCAGTTTCAACCCATAATGCATTGTTATGCTAAATTATCATTATAGCTTACCTAATGCTGTTTGCTAATTTTTGCCATCACTCTGACTATTGTACCCCTTTCAGGAGTCTGATTTGTCTTGCGTACCCCCAAGTTTCACCTCACTTAAAAACTACTTGCTTACAAAATCAGACATAGAAATACAAAAGTGTCACAGCACACAATTACTGAAAAATTGCTGACTTTCTCATTTTTACCGTATAATTATAAAATAAATCAATTGGAATATAAATATTGTACTTACATTTCAGTGTATAGTATATAGAGCAGTATAAACAAGTCACTGTCTGTATGAAATTTTAGTTTGTATGGACTTCACTAGTGCTTTTTATGTAGCCTGTTGTAACTAGGCAAATATCTATATGAGTTGATGTACCACAGTGTACACCTGGTTGAGAACCACTGACTCTGGATGTACATGATTTAACAAATAGTTGTTTTCATTATTGAAGCAGCTCTATAGGAGGTGAAATATTATTTGTCAGATAATTTTTGATGAATAATGACAATATTAATTGAATACATCTTTGTTTAATAACGATTTGCACTGTATCCATCCCTATCTGTTACAGACATCTTTATATAGTGTGTGCTATTAGAGATGCCTGTACCACCTAATTATAGTGGAACCATGATTTTATGCCTTTCATTTAGAAATGAAAGGTGAATGGAAAAAAATGTTGTCACAGGGGTTCTAAGCTCTAATTTGACCTAAAAAGTCCCTATTGCATTTTGAGTGATTTAAGGACTTTTGACTGTAAAGATGAGATCAATTGTTCACTCAATCCTTCAGATAGATTCAGTGTGAGGATTCCAGTCTCACTCTGACACCTTGTCATGTTCCTTTGTATCCAGTATGGACTGAGTACAGAGCTTGCTTATACACACAACAGATGTGCTCATCACAACATCCTATAATGCTCTGCCAGATAGGGCTGAGGTTCACTTAAATAAGGTATTTTATACATGTACCACTTAGTGGTTGAACAGTATAATACATAGACTATCAGGGTTGGAAGGGACCTCAGGAGGTCATCTAGTCCAACCACCTGCTCAGAGCAGGACCAATCCCCAGTTTTTGCCCCAGGTCCCTTAATGGCCCCCTCAAGGATTGAACTCACAACCCTGGGTTTAGCAAGCTAATGCTCAAACCACTGAGCTATCCCTCCCCCCTCAAAATAACAAAAAATTAACCACCCAGATCATTGGATGGGCACCTATGCAGGTTTTTGTAAATCTAAGGCCCTAACACTTGCAAGTTTCTGCACAGTTTAGCACTCCATAGCATGAGATAAGACAATCAACTGATTTGGAGTTAACAACCGCTGACTGACTTAAAACCAGAACAAACCATTCACATCTTTCCTTTATGCCCATGAGCATGGCAGACCTGGCCACATGGGAAGAAGGAACTGGGCCACAGTGTTTTTGGAGCTAGGGGGCATACTGTCAGCTTTTTAAGAAGAAAATGAGGGTGATATGTAGTATCTCAAAGGGGAGGATGATCAAGTCAGTTCTGGGAAGTGGGTGGCATCTCTTTCCTGCTCTAACGGGGAAACATTGCACATTTTGGTTTGTGTTAGAAACAGACAAACCAGTAATAAATCATAGTTTTCAACACTGAATAAAGAAAACTTGCTAGAATTAAAAAACAACCCTTTACTATAGCTGCCTTGTCTTTCCTCTTCTCCTTCAGTCTTCTTCAATGTCCACGTTTTCCCAAAGACTAATTTTAAAATGAGGTTTTCCTTATACAAATTTATTTTTATTATTTTGTCTAAAACCTGCTCACTTTCTTCCAGAACCTTTTGCTTTTGATTTGACCTCTCTCTCCATACACATTTTTTACTTTCAATGGTTTTCTCCTGCCTTTCCCCACCTTGTCTAACAGCATATTCTTCACTCTCTTTATTCTCTTTGGCTCCCTATTTATCAATCATTATGGTATTTAAGTACCTTCCTTGCCATTACACCCTCCCATCATCTACCTTTCATCTCGTGGGATGAGATCTGAATGTGGATCCTGTCACCCTGCAAATATAGGGGTGACAGTCTCGGCAGGTGAGCCTTTGCAGTTGTATCTCTTCTGAAGAGAGTATTTCTCCTTTCTGAGTTAAATGTGATGTGGCAAAACTGGTAGGGGGCTTATTAATAAGAACCACATTCTATTCTGTATTAGATTGGTGTAAATCTGCCATAAACATGTTAAAGTCAGTCTCATCTTGAAAATAAGTTGGGAACAGGTCAGTAGCAGAGGACATTCACTTTAAAATAATTTCACTAATATTGGGTGCTTTCTACCAGACATTAGGAAATAGTAAGTTGGCTCTTACCAGAGTACATAAGGACCTGAAGGAATATTATAAGTTTGGGTAGAGTTACAAATTGATGTCTTTCAGGCTAGAAAGAATTCAGAGCCACAGAATACCCCAAATTGTCCACCAGTAGGGGCATATTAATAACACATGACCTATGTTAATCCCCAGAACTGCATGCCAAACACTGTGTGGTCAGTTCTGTGCTCAGATGAACTTAGGCTTCTGTAGACAATGAGGGACATGTGCATATATCCAAGGAGAGAACACAGCAACATTCTTCCAGGATCTGGAATAAAATCACAGAGGGTGACTAAAAGATGAAAGATAAATCAATAGATCTTCAAAACAACGTTTTGCCATTTCCAGCGAAACTAGGCTTGTTAAGGTGAGGATATTAAACACACAAGATTTACTAAGTTCTTTTAAGACAGATTTTAATTCCTTTAGAATGAATAAATTTCTCCATTGCTAGAGTCACAGCTATAAAAAAATCTCAGTTATTTCAAGATCCATTGGTGTCATCACTGTGTTTACCATAAGCTGTCACTGAAATTTAATCTATCAGATGCCTTTATATGGAAGGCAGTTGTAACGGGGCGAGCACCCCGCTCCAGGGAGAAGGGGTTAAAACTAACTCTGGGAAAGGGCTGCCCCAAGGAGCCAGTCAGGCGAAGGCAGGTAGCAGCCAATCCAGGCCCAGAAGGGCTGGTATAAAAAGGGCTGTGAGCTAGGAAGCAGGCAGTCTCACTCCAGCCTTGGGGTGGGAAGGACTGGGCTGCCTGGGACCACAGGATACCTTCAGCAGAGCAGAGCTGGGGAAGGGGCAGGCTGAGCTGGGGAGCTCAGGCCTGGTGACCTCCCAGGCTGAGGCCTGACAGGAAGGCCTATGGAGGTACTGGAGCTGCAGGGAAAGGCAACAGGTCCAACCCCCTAGCTAATGATGAGTGGCCATTGCAGACTGCAGTTTGCCCCCGAGTAAAGGGGCTAGATGAGGACTGGCAGTGGGTCACTGAGGCGAGGTGGTCTCAGGGGAGTGGGGTTCCTGTGTGAGGGGCAGCACCCCAAGGCAAAAGGCACCGTGGTCTGGGAGGGACATGGGGCCTACACGTGGTGGAGATAAAGGGACTGCAGAGGGGCAGGTAAGGGCAAGGAGAAACTGGTCAGAGGAGGATGTTCCTAAGCTGAATAAGCTAATTCCTGGACTGAACAGCAGGAGGCGCCATGGTGGTGAGTCAGCCTGCCTTGCTACAGCAGCCATTAAAAAAAGTAATCTTGGTAAATTAGAAATGAGTTAATTTGTTGAAAATTAAGGATAACAGAATCATTGTGAATAAGCATACAATTCTGTACATGTCAGATACGGTTATCCTTCTTCTCTCACAAAGAATAGCTTTGCTTTAGAAGGGGTGGACTGGATCCAACCAAAGAGAAATGTTTAATTTTGGAGGCAGCAGGAGGAAGAATAGCAAGTAGGTCAATGTCTTGAACATACTTCTACTCTATTGAGGTTCACATACCTATCTCATCATGGTAGTATCTGAGTTCCTTCCGGTACTGTGTTAAGCAATGTGACTACACACCGTCTTCTCCCCAGCGGGAGAAGCATGTGCAGTGAAGTGTCTTGTTTTGGTATAGTTTTAAGTTCTGTTGTTTTTTATAGCTGTTGCTATGTATTTACATTGGAGAAGGCAAGGTAAAAGAAATGTACTTGGCACGTCAAAGATAAAGTTCTGAAATTTGTGATGGTTCCTTTGTTCCTGGCAGAGTTCATTCTACAGCTTTGAACTGGCCCCCAAGAAAGTTCTGTCTTCTGCACAGACAAGTTTGTTGTTATTATAGAGTGTTCCATTGTGCCAGAGGAGTGTAACTGTTGATCATGATCTTCATCCTGAAACTTTAGACAGTCTTTTAGGTAACCTGGGTGCAGACCATGGAGAACATTGAAAATAGAGATCAAGACCTTGAGCTTGATTCAAAATTCTGTGGGAAGCCAGTGTAAGAGAGTGGAGGCCAAGTGCGATGTGCTCATAGTAGTCTGTGTAGCTGCAGTGTTCTGTGTTAGTTAGAGTTTCTTAAGTGCTGTAGTCCAGCTGAGAGGAGACAGAGGTGTGGATAACTGTGGCCAGGTCATCATTCACCAGTACAGGACAGAGTCTCTTAACTAACTGGTCCTGGAAATGATAGAAAACATTACTCATAGCTGCTGCTTTGTGAAAGAGTAGCATCATTGAGGAGTCCAAAAGTACTCCTAAACAATGGACCAAACTGACCAATTGTGAATGTGGTATCTTCAACCAAAGTATTTGTATTAGTAGGAGCATTGCTAGATCGAGGGAAGTGATTATTTCCCTCTATTTGGCACTGGTGAGGCCAGATCTGGCGTATTGTGTCCAGTTTTGGTCCCCCTAATACAAAAGAGATGTGGACAAATTGGAGAGAGTCCAGCGGAGGGCAATGAAAATGATTAGGGGGCTGGAGCACATGACTTATGAGGAGAGGCTGAGGGAACTGGACTTATTTAGTCTGCAGAAGAGAAGAGTGAGGGGGGATTTGATAGCAGCCTTCAATTATCTGAAGGGGGTTTCAAAGAGGATGGAGCTAGGCTGTTCTCAGTGGTGGCAGATGACAGAACAAGGAGCAGTGGTCTCAAGTTGCAGTGGCGGAGCTCTAGGTTGGATATTAGGAAACACTCTTTCACTAAGAGGGTGGTGAAGCACCAGAATGGGTTACCTAGGAAGGTGGTGGAATCTCCACCCTGAGAGGTTTTTAAGGCCCAGCTTGACAAAGCCCTGGCTGGGATGATTTAGTTGGTGTTGGTTCTGCTTTGAGCAGGCGATTGGACTAGATGACCTCCTGAGGTCTCTTCCAACACTAATATTCTATGAAACTACATGATGGTTGAAAACTCTACAAAATGCTTTCCTTTGCCCATCACTTCTGTCTTGCTCAGGTTCAGCTTCAGCCACCTGTTCACCAACAATGTGCTGATCTCCTCCGACCACATCTTAGTGGTACTGGTGTGGTCATATGTGGTGAATGATAGGTAGAGCTGTTTGTCGTCTGCATATTACTGGCACTTGAGCCCATGTCACCTGACCAGTTCACCTAGTGGCTGCAAGTAGATATTGAAAAGGATTGGAGACAGAATTGATCCCTGTGGGATTCCAAAATGAGGGGGCTAGTGGTGGACATCAATTTCCCATCACTGCTTGGTTCTCCAGGAAGGACTCAGACCATTTTAGTGCCTTACTATGGATCCCTGCCACCTCTTTCAGGTGAGACAGCAGTGTCTGGTTGTCAGCTGTGTCAAATGGATGTGTGTCCTCTATCAACTGCCAAGAGAAGACCATACAAGAGTGCCACTAAAGTGGTTTCAGTTCACATTTTGACCTGAATTCCAACTGTGCCAGGTCTACAATGTTAGCTTCAATTAGATGAACTTGTAATTGGCCTTTAAAAGCTAAAAATGTGGAACATCCAAGATCATCTACATCCAAGAATATGCTACTTGCATAATTGTAGAATTCATTATTTAAATCATGTTAAATTTGTATCACTTCCCTATTGCTAGTATTTATTCCAAATGTTTGTGTTTATGTATCTTTGATAGAAGAAATAGCCTGATCTTCAATATTCAAATACAGATTTGAACGTCCTCAAAATTGATGGGGTGTCTATATGTTTGATTCAAGTTTGTGCCATTTCTGATTCATGAGAAGTTTTTCCCTGATTAATATTTGCCTCAGCAAATGATGGTTACATTAATCTTTATTCTATTCTATTCAAATCAGCTTCTGATCAATGTGCCCAGGACTTCAGTATGTGCTTAACCAAATGGGAGGAGACAGACCTTTTGGAAGTGAGGGCTCTGTATTTTTTTTTTTTTTTGGAAGTGAGGGCTCTGTATACAGTTTACTCTGTATTTTTCAAAAGAAGATTGGACATTTTACACTTTCCTCTGGTACTAGATTTTGATCCTTTGGACACTTTCTGGAGAGAACAAAAATAGCCTGAAAAGGTTTCACTTGGTCTTCTTGCTCCAGTTTATAGTATATTCTGACAAAGATCAGTTTAAATTTTATTTTATCAGCCATTTAAACAAAAGGAATTCTAACGCATTTGTAGCTAGATTGCTTACTAACTTTTTACAGGAGTTCTGAAGAGCATTCCTGATCTGTTCCCAGCAAAAGCATCACACAGACAGACGGACACTTTGTTCTGAAAGCTTTTGAAAGTATCTTGTCTCCTCATTGGTCATTTTGGTCAGGTGCCAGTGAGGTTATCTTAGCTTCTTAACCCTTTACAGGTGAAAGGGTTTTGCCTCTGGCCAGGAGGGATTTTATAGTTCTGTATACAGCTTCCCTTTATATTTATGACAGAGGCCTTTATGTTTGATTCATTTCAAGGACTTTATTTCAACAGTAGCTCACATTATTAACTGGAATGTCCTGCTTTTAAAACAATTTATTTAACCAATCCAAACTTATGCCCTGGTTTATATCTTTCAACATTCCTTCTTCTTTGTGCCATACAATTCCTATTACTTTTAGAGAATCACAATTATTTACAATGAAAACTAAAGAAATGCCTTATCTCCTAAATCTGATGGACACATTTCATACTTTTTTTGATTGTACATAATCATTTTATGTTATTTAGGGTGTGGGAGAGACACTATCTATCTATCTATCTATCTATCTATCTATCTATCTATCTATCTATCTATCTATCTACCATGTGCAGGAAATGGCCCAACTTTATTATCATGCACATTGTGTAAAGAGTTGTCACTTTGGATGGGCTATCACCAGCAGGAGAGTGAATTTGTGTGGGGGGGTGGAGGGTGAGAAAACCTGGATTTGTGCTGAAAATGGCCTACCTGATAATCACTTTAGATAAGCTATTACCAGCAGGACAGTGGGGTGGGAGGAGGTATTTTTTCATATTCTCTGTGTATATAAAGTCTGCTGCAGTTTCCATGGCATGCATCCGATGAAGTGAGCTGTAGCTCACGAAAGCTCATGCTCAAATAAATTGGTTAGTCTCTAAGGTGCCACAAGTACTCCTTTTCTTTTTACATATATATAGAGATAGCTCTGACTCATAAGACAAGCACATATGCAACTTCTAATTTGGAGTGAAAGATATATTGATGGGGCAAAACAGATTACCATGGTATATTTCATTTGCAGGGCAAACATATATATATATATATATATATATATATGTTTATATATATATGTTTATATATATATATATATATATACACACACACACACAGATTTTTCTAATTTGGGTTGAAAAACATGTGATTCTGATTTCTTGGTGCAACAGGCAGTTTTCCCTGTTTGAGCTTCAATACTACAGCAAGTTACTGATAGCTTGGTTACCACAGCTTCCCCATCCACCCATCATTCCGCTCATAGAATATCAGGGTTGGAAGGGACCTCAGGAGGTCACCTAGTCCAACCCCCTGATCAAAGCAGGACCAATCCCCAACTAAATCAAGGCCATGTCTACACTAGAAAGTTAAGTCGTTTTTACGTAAGTCAACATTGAGCCTCTAATTTAAGCAAGTTGATCTTGCATGTTCACACTACACTCATTGTGTTGGTTGAGTGCATCCTCACTAGCATGGCTTGCATTGATGCATAGAGCACTGCACTGTGGGGTAGCTATCCCACAGTGCATGTAGCCGAGTGGAATTTTGGGTTGGGCTTGCTATGGCTTATGAGATCAAAACAACGATGTGGGTGATTATGGGAACATGGCGTTAGCCATCCATGATGCACTTTCTCCCTCTCTCCCTGCTTACCTCCCTCCCTGAAATCAATAGCAAACAAACCAAGCCTTTTTTGTGCCTTTTTTCATAACCCTGGGTTACCCATGTGGCTGCTATAGCACAATAAGCGTTGATCCCGCTCAGCTGTACTCTGTTGTTTGTGAGCATTACAAACACTTTATTCTGCAGTATTTACATAGCCAATACAGGTGCTGTCAAGTGGAACAATGTGATACCATGCAAGCAGCCCTGCTGGAAGACACAGACCAGAGCAATTCACAGTTGCTGGTGACAGTCATGCATCACTTTGACATGGTTGAGTGCCATCTCTGGGCCCGAGAAACAAGCACTGACTGGTGGGACCGCATCATTATGCGGCTCTGGGATGACAAGCAGTGGCTGCAGAACTGTCAAACTAATAAGGCCACTTTCATGGAATTGTATGAAGAGCTTTCCCCAACCCAAAAGCACAGCAATACTAAAATGAGAGCTGCTCTGACAGTGGAGAAGCAAGTGGCGATAGCTCTGTGGAAGCTTGCAATGCCAGACGGCTACCGGTCAGTGGGGAATCAGTTTGGAGTAGGCAAATCTACCATGGGATGTGTTGTGATCAAAGTTTGCAGGGCCATTAACAGATTTTGCTAAGAAGGGTAGTGACTCTGGGCAATGTGCAGGACATAGTGGATGGTTTTGCCGCAGTGAGGTTCCCTAACTGCGGTGGGGCAATAGACAGAATGCATATCCCTAACGTGGCACCAGACCACCTTGCCAAAGGGTACATAAACTGAAAGGGGTATTTTTCAATGGTGTTGCAAGCACTGGTGGCTCACAGGGGCTATTTCACAAACATCAACATGGGATGGTCGAGAAAGGTGCATGACTCACACATCTTTAGGGATACAGGTCTGTTCAGAAAGCTGCAAGCAGAGACTTTCTTTCCAGACTCAAAATAACCATTGGTGATGCTGAAATGCCAACAGTGATCCTGAGAGACCCAGCCTATCCCTTGCTCCCATGGCTCATGAAGCAGTACACTGGACACCGGTAACGACTGGTTCAACAATAAGTTGAGCAAGTGCAGAAGGGTGCTGGAATGTGCCTTTGGACATTTAAAAGGGCACTGACATTGTTTGCTTACTAGGTTAGACCTCAGTGAAAACAATATCCCCCTTGTTATTGCTACCTGCTGTGTGCTCCATAATATCTGTGAAACAAAGGGAGAAAAGTTTCCTTGAGGGTTGAGGCAGATTGCCTAGCAGCCAGTTTTGAGCAATCAGACACTAGGGCAATACGAAGAGTACATTGAGGGTCTCTGCATCCCCGTGAGTCTTTGAAAACCAGTTTCAGAAATGAGCCAGAGTAATGTGACACTTATCTGTGTTGTTTCTTACCAAACTGCCCCCTCCATTGTATTTCTCCCCTGTAAACTCAACCCCACCAACCACTGTGTGTTGAATGAATAAAGAGCCTTTTCTCCTCAATCCGTTAAGTTTTATTATGCACACAAACACACAGAGACAGCAAAGAAAAGTAAGATAACATGCGGCAAAAGGACTGATAACACTGTGGGGGAAGAAATAAGGAGAGCTTGCTTACAGATGCTCTTCAATAACAATCAAAGGTGAGGGAATGGGCACCTTTTGGTCCTTGTACCCTCCCGTGCTGTTGAGTGCAAGAGATTCCGCCCCCCCACCTCACCGAACTTGCGGGAGGAGGATGTAGAACTGGGTGATGATGGCAGTAGGTTCAGCATAGTGTGCAGAGGGACTCTAGCATCTAGCTGCCTTTCTTGAATCTCAATCAGACGATCAACATGTCTGACTGCTCCTTCATAATCCACAGCATCTCTTCCTGCGTGGCACGCTCTTGTTCCCTGCATGATCTCCTGTCCTCCCTGTCCAGGTCCAGGTTCTCAGACAGTGTAAATTGAATTGTTTGCGGTTTAATGGCTAGCATTGAAAACTTCCCCTGTTTTCCCTAGATGACCCTATGTGATATCACTCTCCTGAGGGTAACAGAGGTGGCAAGGGAGCAGATGCTGCAAGCATCTGCTACAGACCTGGTCCTTGTACTGCAATGATGCCAGCAGAGTTAATACTGGAGTGGTGCGGGAAAGTGTCCTACCGTAGTGGTTGAAATAAGGCAGCCCTTCCCAGAAACCTTCTGCAGAGGATTGCAGAGTACCTCCATGAAAGCATCCTAGAGATCTTCATGGAGGATTCCCAGGCCATCCCTGTGAACATAAACAGTCTTTTTTGGAGAGCACCCTCTGTGTAGCTGGAGTGGCCACCAATACCCACTATACCTACATTTTTGTTCAGATTAAAGATAAAAATAATAGCATGTAACCCCTAGAGTTTGATTGGAAATGTGTACACACCAGAGGTGCCATCATGCTCTGCCACCAACTGGTCCTGTGAAGGGATGGGCTCCAGGGTTAAAAAAAGTTCTTGACTGTCGGGGGAGAATGGATCCTCCACGTGCCTGCCTCACATTCTTCTCCTCCTCCTCCTCCTCCTCGTTGCTTGAGGACAACTGGGGCTCCTGGGAGGTATCCACGGAGTGTTTTGGAGTAGTGGTGGGGTCTCTGCTGAGAATCTCATGCAGCTCCTCATAAAAGCGGCATGTCTGTTGGACAGAACCAGAACAACTGTTCACCTCCCTTGTCTTCTGGTATGCTTGCCAAAGGTCCTTTATTTTTACGCAGCACTGCTGTGTGTCCCTGGTGTAGCTCTTCTCCCACATGCCCCACATGATTGTGGCATAGATGTCACCATTTCTTCTGCTGGATCAGCGCTCTGCCTGCACAGACTCCTCTCTCCACACAGCAATAAGATCCACCCACCTCCTGTGTACTCCATGCTGGAGTGCCCTTATGGCCTTGAGTCTCTATGATCAGCTGTGCTGGCAATCTCTCCATGCTGATCAAACAGGAAATGAAAATTCAAAAGTTCCAGGCCTTTAACAGGGGAGTGGCTGTTTGCTGCGTATCTGGCTGACGTTCAGTGGAGTTGAAAATGCTCTCCAGAGCAGTCACAGCAGAGCACTGTGGGACACCTCCTAGAGGCTAATCCATCCAAATTACAAAACACAGTGTCTACACTATCCCCATGTTGACCTATGGATATTGAATCAAGTGCTATGCCTCTCGTGGAGGTGGAGTATAGAAGTCTACTTTACAGGCCACTTAGGTTGGCGGAAGGGACTCGGCAGTGTAGACACATACATTATTAGATCGATTTAATGTGGCTTATGTCGACCTACGTTTGTAGTGTAGACCATCCGTTAGTGTGCAAGAGACCACTTTGCAAAGGAAAGCAGGGTTTTACTTTGCTTGGTAATGGTTTTGGAGTTCTTTTTAGCGAGGTTGAGAGGGAGAAAGGTGTTATTCCTATGCAAATTATGCGAAATTCTTGCCTAGGTGTTTAACAATAATCTCATTTAACTATTTTAGTTTCTGTTCTTGGGAAACGGAAGTCCCACCCTTGGCTGATCTGTGGGTCTGTAGACAAAGTATCCCATATGACATCAACCATTTTCTTATTTGCTTTATTTCCTAGGCAGATCCTATTTTGGGATAAAGAGAGGTGGATAATTTTTCTAATATTTGAGGGGCAGGAGGAATTAATAGTTATTAATCATTCAAGGAGTATCTGTTTTCTATATCCCTTACACCGTCATGAGTCTGCAATAACAGAGTGTTAAAAATTGTATGCTGTGACTGTTAAGGAGGAGGAGAAAGAAATCATTTGTCTCCACTAAGTCACCTGCAAGAGCCTGACCTGTGGAACTGTTCCAGTTGTAAACAAACTGCTTAGTCCACATTGCTTGTGTCCAGTATGAGACTCAAGTGTGAGGAGTTTGATATTATTCTGTGGATAAGTGCCTATATCTAGATTGCTATCATGAGTGCAGATTACTGAGAGCCGTTCTTGATGGGGATAGATGCAGGGTATTTTTTTTCTGCTTTGCATTTCAGCTTGTGCTATTTACTTTCTGCTTTGCATTTCAGCTTGTGATATTTACACAGGTGCTGGAGGAGTTGCAGGTTATAATCTGAGTTAGATCCACTTCCCTTATTGCTGGTGAATGCAAGGGTGTCAATGCTGGAACTGTTGCTGCTGGAGTTGTGTTTTTAGGGTACGTCTACACAGGGATAAAAACCCCTCAGCTGGCCCAGGTCAGCTGACTCAGGCTCCCAGAGTTCGGGTTCCAGGGCTGAAAAATTGCTGTGTAGACACTGGGGATTGGGCTGGAGTCTGAGCTCTGGGACTCCACAAAGGTAGAGGTTCCCAGACCTCGGGCTACAGTTCTACACAGTAATAAATGAAAGCAGTGAATCAATCAACTGATCCAAATTGTCTCTATTACAATAAATACATATAGGATATTATTAGTTAAATTGGAGAAGATGGGGATTAATATGAGAATTGAAGGTGGACAAGGAACTGGTTAAAGGGGAGACTACACTGGATCATACTGAAAAGTGAACTCTTAGGCTGGAAGGAGGTTACTAGTGGAGTTCCGCAGAGATCAGTCTTGGGACCTAACTTATTTAACATTTTGATTAGTTATCTGTGCTAATAAAATTTGCAGATGACACAAAGTTGGGGGTTATAGCCAATATGGAGGAGGACTGGAATATCATACAAGAAGATTAGGACAACCTTGAAAACTGGCGTAATAGAAATGGGATGAAATTTAACAGTGTAAAGTGCAAAGTCATCCACTTAGGCACTAACAACAAGAATTTTTGCTATTAACTGTGAATTTATCAGTTGGAAGTGATAGAGGCGGAGAAAGACCTGAGTGTATTGGTTGATCATAGGATGACTATGAGCTGCCAATGTGATGCGGCCATGAAAAAGCTTAATGCAATGTTAGGATGCATCTGAAGAGGTATTTCCAGTAGAGTTAGGGAAGTTTTAGTACCACTGTACAAGGCAATGGTGAAACCTCATCTGGAATACTGTGTGCAGTTCTGGTCTCCCATGATAAGAAAGATTAATTCAAACTGGAACAGATGCAGAGAAGGGCTACTAGGATGATCAGGGAATGGAAAACCTACCATATGAGAGGAGACTCAAAGAGCTTGGCTTGTTTAGCCTAACCAAAAGAAGGCTGAAGGGAGATACGGTTGCTCTCTCTGAATATGTCTGAGGGCTAAATACCAGGGAGGAAGAGGAATTATTTAAGATAAGCACCAAAGTGGATGCAAGAACAAATGGATATAAACGTCCAGTTTTTGAGGCCCCTAGCCATAATAAAAATAAAAAATGACAAAACATGAAAACAAAATAAGGCACCCAAAAAAGAGTGAGACATAATTTGAATATTTTTTATTTAACGAATGCTTTTCTAGCCTTTTTCTGTGCAAATGCACTAATTATTGAGGAAAAATCTAGCTTTCATGCAATGTCACAGTTGATATTAAGCATGGCGAGGCCATTCAAATGCTCTTGTCCCATAGTTGAACAGTGATAGTTCTTTACCTGCTTCAACACATTGAAGATGCGTTCACCTTAAGTCACTGATGCAGACAAACTGACAAAAATACACAATGCAATTGTGATATTAGGAAACACCCCAGAGAGTCCAAGTTTGAGTATTTCTTGAAGTAATTCCTTTGGCTTGCAATCTAATTTAAAGTTCGTGGAATATATTTGTTTGAGGAAGGTGACTTCATCACTGAGATCTTTTGAGATTTCTTTGTTGTACTGTTGCTGAAATTGTTCAGCTGCAGAAAGTAGACCTTCATTACACAGTCTGTTGAACTGCCAAAGAAACCCAAAAGGGGTACAAATTAGTCGCAGTGACTCAAATTGACATGTAAGACCTGGCTGAATAGAGTTAATGATGACAAGGAAGACATTGACCCTATAATGCTGCTCGGCATTGGATTCAGTAGGTAAGTTTGCGATTCGTGGAGAACTCAGGTGAAATGCCAATATTCTGTGCTACTAATTTGGACTCAGTCAGGATTGCATCCCATTGTTCACAAATCTGTTGAATGTCATTGATAAGACTTTCAGTGTTATCCCTCTTAACATCAAGTGTAGCATTGCATGCTTCAATTACCAGATTAGTTTGGTGGATCATTGTAAATAGGTTCATCCACAAAGATGACATCAGAATGCATTCAAAATTGGACATGTTTTTCTGAATGGACTGAAGTTCAGTTTGAACCTTTGCAGTGAGATTGAGCAATTCAAGCTCATTTAAAGCCTTTGTCACTGTATTCAAATGCTGCGCAACTCACCATCAATCCGTGCAGACCATCTAGTTTTGGACATCCCATGCAGTGAAACAGGAAGATACTGTTTCGGAATTTCCCACCTTTGTGGACTGCTACTGATGAGATTGTATATTTGCTGAACAGTTCCAAAGTAAGTAATTGCCTACTTGCATGATTCAGCGCAGTCAACACCTACAAGGTTTAGTGTGTGGTTTCCACAGCTGGAGAAAATACAGTTTGAATTATGCTCAAGCAGAACTGCTTGTACATCTTTGTACTTCCCAGCCATATTAGAATCATTATCATAGGCTTGACCAATGTAGACTTGAAAATCTAACTTAAAACCTTCTAGAATTGCTAGTACTCGAGCAGCAATTTCTTTTCCAGTTTTTCTTGTGAAATTATTAAACAAAATAAACCTTTCTTCAATTGAAAATTTTGAGCTGTCTACAATCTTAACATATCAAATAACCATAGTAGTGTGTTCCTTGTGAGAACACTCTGGAGTGGCATCTACAATGATTGAAAAATACTTGGCATTTTGAATCTCATCATGAATTATTGTTTGTACGAATGACCCACAGAGCTCAATAAACTTGTTTTGTATGCGTGTAGGGGAGATAATGGACTTGCATGGACTTTTGACTTTCTTGCAATTCTCGAACACGTTTAACGTGTTCTGATAGAAGTGGGTCATATTTGCTGAGGAGCTCAACTATTCCTAGAAAGTTTCCATTTGCACGATCACCAATACCTTGACTGGAACCAAAGAAAGCCAATCCCTGCTCAGAAAGAAAAAGGATGACATTCAGGATGCGCTCAAGATGGTTTTTCCAGTTGTTATTAATTTCTGTAGAGAGTTCAGTCAAGAGTAAATTCTCAACTGAACTTTCAGCTGATGGTGCCCTACTGTCTGATTTCCATGCAACATAGTTTTCTTTGTGTGATGTTGAACTCTCATGTGATGGTATTCGGTCTTTCAATGTCCTCCAACCTCTGTAGATGCTCCATTCTGATTGATCAGAGAGAAGTGATGCATTTGCAACACTTTTGTTCAAAATGATGCAAGGTGCACAGTACAGAGATTGTTTTTCCATACTCCAGCATAACCAGTCTCTTGTGCAGGTCTCACCATTTGGAAGAGTTTTTGTCAACAGACGAGTAGGGAAAGCATGATTATCAGCATCTCGTGGAATGTTACTTGGAATTTCAAAACAACTAAGTTGAAGAAAAGATTGCATTTGGGCAGCATTGCTCTTGTCAATAATTCCAGTGTCAGTCACAGTCAAACCTGTAGTATTCATGAATTGCTCTTGCTGCTTAAGATCTACATCTTCCTGCGGCGTTGAGTTTCTTGATCATACACAGGATCTTCTCCTGCATCTGTCACTGTTGGCACATCTCCTTCTTGACGACTGTCCTCATGTTTGGGTATTGGCATTGAAATATCACCTGTTGCAGTTGTGGAGTTTTCATTATCTGTAGCGTTGTTTGTTGGGTAAGGTGTGTTTTCCAGTGGTTTGAGAAATGAAGTTATTAGCCTTGTGCGCTTAGGTGCTGCTTCACTCAGTTGTTTTCGCTGTCTCTTGCTTGCACCACTTTCAAATCTCCTCTTCATAGCGATCTATCTGTTCAGTATGTAGCCTGTCCACACTTGAAATATTCTGCTGTAAATAAGTAAATTATCTACACTTGAAATCTTCTACTGTAAACATGTACACAAATGCTGAATGGTACACAAATGCTGAAAAGACTTAAAACGAAGGAATTCTCATTAAGAACGAAAAATTAAACAGTCAGAGAGGTTATTGTCTGTATGGGGAGACTTTGGCAAACCTGTAAAGTGCCTGAATCACCATTGCCTATTGCTAACAGTAGCCAAGTCAGCAGGCCGTACTAAACCACCATTGCTTATTGCTAAAAGTAGCCAAGTCAGCAGACCATAAATTGGCCATGCAGCGGCCTTAGCTTAACCAAGGCAGGAGGGGAGGGGGTTTTGGGTGCCACAGACAGGGCAGCTTGACCCTGCATCTTTCCTGCTAAGAATGTTGAAATTGCAGATATATGTATTTTAGAAAAAACAGGAAGCTTGTCTGTAATGTACCCTGAGGAATGTGTCCCAAGGCATGGACATTCTGAAAAAAACATATATGGTTAATTGATGATCATAAGGAAACCTCTTGCTTGATCTTTAAAAACTGCTTGCTTAGCAAGTTTCCTTAAGTGATATGTCATTGTATTACTAATGTATAAATAAGAGGAAAAAGTTTGAGGTAGCTGGACTTCTCAGAAGGGGCTCTTCAGGGACGCTCCCTCTGGACACATCTTGGGGTCCCCACCAGCAGATGGAAGTTTGGCCAGTGGAAGCCTATCATGGTGCCACTAGAGAGCCACACTCAGGTTTGGTAATTATCGAGGGTTGGGTGTGTTTTACTAACCTGTTGCAGATGTGTGTAAGTGCTTGAGACTAAGTAAAGTTTCGCTTTAAGTGAAAGCACTCTTGTGTTGTCCTGTTTGTGCCAGCCATCTATTGGCTGGATGACTGTGTCTCCCTTGATTGATTTCCTGACACCACCTCGAACAGAGTAAAAGTTACCAAGAGCTTTGGGTTGAAAGAACCCCGGGTAACAATCCTTATCACTGAATCAAAACTCAACCACACAAGGTATAATATAACAGGCTGAGCTGAAGACAAAGGAATGACATATATATATTAAACACAGACACAGATACAGACAGAGGGATAATGTCCAAAAATTTCTAAAGTGTGTCCTCACGAAACTCACTGTACAAGATTGTCCTCACAAATTTTTGCCTTGAATCTGGACCTATAGACTACAAAAGCCTATGATGATGGCCAAGCTACCAAGCTAGAGCTCAACCAACTAACTGGTCACCTCTTTCAGCTACCATATGAAGATAATAATGAGGAATTCTCACAGATAAATAGTTCCTCAGTCAACTAGACTTAAAACTATAAAGACACTAAAATGTAACAATTCTCTACCTTTCAATATACTCTTGATCGAGCACCAGCCACTAGTAGTGGTTTGTTTATATAATCAGCTGATCTGAGAGGAAACATTCATGATGGTCTTATCTTGTGCCATCAGAACCGATATATTTTATTCATATTTATGAACATTGTAAGCTCTTTAATATGACAAAATCTATATCACGTAACAAAAAAACACTAAACTGAGAGAGTGTGGCACATTTTGGTCTGATAGGTATGTGCATAAAAACAAGTTGCGAAACTTATCAAATGCCAAAAAATTAACAAGTGTCTACATTTGAGGCCCCCTTTGAGCTTGAGGCCCAGGCCCAATGGCCCTCCTGACGTCTGCTCTGATTGGCCCTGAGTATGAAGAACCTGCCTACAATGGCATGTAGCTGATCTGTGACTGCTAATAGCAAATATCTCAAATGGCTGCTGATGGGACACTAGATGATACTTAGTCCTGTCGTGAGTGCAGAAGACTGGACTAGATGACTTCTCGAGGTCCCTTCCAGTCCTATGATTCTATGGGGAGGGCTCTGAGTTACAACAGAGAATTCTTTCCCTGGTGTCTGGCTGGTGAGTCTTGACCATATGCTAAGAATTTAACGGATTGCCATATTTGGGGTCAGGAAGGAATTTTCCACTGGGTCAGATCTCCTTCTGCTGCAACATGGAGCACTGTTCACTTGTAGGTTTAAATTTGTGTAAATGGTGGATTCTCTGTAACTTGAAGTCTTTAAATCATGATTTTAGGACTTCAGTAACTCAGCCAGAGGTTATGGGTCTATTGCCCCAGGGGGTGGGGGTGGGGCAGGAGAGTAGGGACAGATTGGGGAGGAGGAAAGGGGAGGTTCTGTGGCCTGCAATGTGCAGGAGGTCAGACTAGATGATCATGATGGTTCCTTCTGGTCTTAAAGTCTATGAATCAATAAATCTTGATTTATAGTAGCAAAGCACAGGACAATTACAGGACATCCTTGTATAAGTGTCAAATGCAATAAAAGTATTTTTTGACAAGTTAGTAGAATAACCTTGCAAGGGAGGCAGTGGAATCTTATTGCTTGAAACATTTGAAATGTAGACTGGGATTTGAAAATATAGGATTTTGAAAATATAGTTTAAGGAACAATGGCACAGACATGGGTTAATACTTATTCCATTTCTAATTTCTTTGAATCTGTTATTCTGTAAGGAAACATTAAGAATTGATTGATTCAAAAGTTTTTTGCTTTTTATCCTCCTCTTTGTTTCCGTGTCCACATAATTCTTTATATAGAATAATATTTTAAAAAATATGGTTTAGTGATGCTGGCTCTGATCACTCAAATCACAGCATACATGGCTGCTGGTGCACTAACACTTCTGAGTGTGAGGGAGAGCATTTCAGTGAGGAAAGAAATTTCAGCTTCAATTCTCCAGGAGGTTTAAACAACAGCGAGTAAAATAATGAACTGAAGTGTATGTAGCAACCTTTACCATGACATTTTGAAGTTATTATACTCCTCTCAAAGAATATCATTCATGCCTGTGGGAAGTGCCAACACAATTTTGCATAAATGGGACTAGAGTGATTAACTCTACAGTGGTCAGTTACACCCCAAAAGTAGAGAGGCATAATGGCCAAATTCATCCTTGCTACTAAAGGGAGGCAAATGTGATTGTAGGACATATCAAGGTATTTTAGGAGAGATAAGGGAGTATTAAAAGCATTAGTAAGACCTCAGTAAGATCTGGAATACTGAGTACAATTCCAGTGATCTTAAAAAAGATCTATTCAAACTGGAACCAGTGCAGAGATGAGTTACGAGGAGAGGCATGTTTGGTTTAGCAAAACAAAGGTGCAGCAGAGAGATGAGTGCTCTCTATAAATACATCAGAGGAGACACCAGGGAGGAAGCAGAGCTGTATAAATGAAAGGAGCATGCTGGCATAAGAATAAATGGGTATAAACTGGCCTTGAATAAATTTAAGCTGGAAATTAGAAGATTTCTCACCATCAGAAGGGCGGGGTTGTGGAACAACATTCCTGTTAGGAGCAGTGGGGGAAACAACCAAACTAGTTTTAAGATGGAGCTTGATAAGTTTATGAAAGGTATTATATGCTGGTGTTAGCTGAAATAGCAAGGGGCTGGACTTGATGACCCCAGAGTACCTTCCAGTCCTATGTTCCTAAATTGCACTTATCTAGCATAAAGTATGGATTATAAGGTTGAGCATTACATTTGCATAGGTCTACAAAGCACTCTTTGGATCCCTTAAGATGAAAGGATTTATAAAAATGTCAGGTGTTGTTGTTATTGCAATAAGCACAGTTGTGGTGTGACTTGGATTGTACATCTTCTCTAATTAGACACTTCATAGTGTTAGTATCTGTTAGTAAATATTAACCCCTTTAATCCTTTTCTTTTAATATATTTGATTCATGTATATATTAACTGTTCTTTAGAATCTTTATGATATTAACAGAGAACGTTGAATTCTAAGGCCCAGAACACTGGTCCTTGACCAATAACTAACCGTATTCAAGAATTCTGTGTGTTAGACTGTATTTATTAATGCTTGGTGTCTTCATGTCTATAGAACTCTAGATAGATAATGCTTACATAAGCATATATAAACGTGGGAAACTGATAAGGGATGATTGTTACAGCAGATGATTCCTATTAAGAAATCAACAAGGAAGAATGATGATGGGGGAGAAAGACCCATTGAAAGATATTATCTTGAAGAATTGTTAGTCCTCTGAGCTGTAAATAATTATGCCTTCAAACATAAAGAAGGTTGTCATAAATATAAAGGGAAGGGTAAACCCCTTTAAAATCCCTCCTGGCCAGAGGAAAAATCCTCTCACCTGTAAAGGGTTAAGAAGCTAAAGGTAACCTCGCTGGCACCTGACCAAAATGACCAATGAGGAGACAAGATACTTTCAAAAGCTGGGAGGAGGGAGAGAAACAAAGGGTCTGTGTCTGTCTGTATGTTGCTTTTGCCGGGGATAGACCAGGAATGGAGTCTTAGAACTTTTAGTAAGTAATCTAGCTAGGTATGTGTTAGATTATGATTTCTTTAAATGGCTGAGAAAAGAACTGTGCTGTATAGAATGACTATTCCTGTCTGTGTACCTTTTTTGTAACTTAAGGTTTTGCCTAGAGGGATTCTCTATGTTTTGAATCTAATTACCCTGTAAGGTATCTACCATCTGATTTTACATACGTGATTCCTTTACTTCTATTAAAAGTCTTCTTGTAAGAAAACTGAATGCTTTTTCATTGTTCTCAGATCCAAGGGTTTGGGTCTGTGGTCACCTATGCAAATTGGTGAGCATTTTTACCAAACCTTCCCCAGGAAGTGGGGTGCAAGGGTTGGGAGGATTTTGGGGGGAAAGACGTGTCCAAACTACGTTTTCCAGTAAACCCAGTTAAAGTTTGGTGGTGGCAGTGGAAATCCAGGGTCAAAGGATAAAATTAATTTGTACCTTGGGGAAGTTTTAACCTAAGCTGGTGAAAGTAAGCTTAGGAGGTTTTCATGCAGGTCCCCACATCTGTACCCTAGAGTTCAGAGGGGAGGAGGAACCTTGACAAAGGTAAATTGAAAATGTATAGAAATGACATCAGAACATATGTTTCATTTGTTTAAAAATCCTATATAATGACACTGGAATTTAGTTGGGGAATGAAACTGTTGCATCCCTCCAGATATAGTGAGGAAGAGAGACAGAGCCAGCACTTTATCACCTCAAGGGAGTAATGTATTTATTCTTTCTGTTTTCTGTATAGTGCTGTACTAATCTCTGATTGATAATCTTTGGTTAAATAATTCCAACTGAGTCTGTAATTCGACAATCTTGACTCATCATTGACTCAGACACACAGCAATAGGAAAGGAAGTTTGCAAGCCATTTTAGCGGGTACTAGACAGTCTAATCGATGGTGTACTTATGCAAACATTTGCTGATAGTCGGCAGCTGTTGTCAAATCTTAGAGATGGATACGCTAAATCCAAGTTCAGTAACATGGCATTATAGATTTGGAGCAATGCCGTGTCTGTGCTGCAATCTGATTGGAACACAGACTGAATTTTTTTCCACAAGGGGGGTTTCTATATTCAACTTCTGCTGGTTTTGGGTTTAAAACTGGATGGAATCTAGGTTAATGTTCAGAAAAGGGAAATGTTTTGTTTAACAATGGCAGGACCAGCCATCCATGGCAGAGGTTAGCAGAAAAAGGGCCATTGTTTCTGGTTTTAGCACATTTTCTCCTTGGCATTAGGAAGCCAACTTTTACTTCACATGATGTTAATTGCCAGCCAGAGGTTCAGTCAGAAATGTTGAGACAAGGAGTTAATTTCATTTGTCATTAACTGGGCCAGTATTTCTATTTTAGCATTCTTGGAAATATTTTGTTTAAAAAAATCCATAAAAATCAAGGAATATGTCATCAAAGAAAATTGTAGTTACATTTTCCCCATTTTCCAGGAAAGAAAAAACAGGAAAAAATATTGTTGTGCTTGACAAATGTTTGTGGAATGTTTTTGTTTTGTTCTACAAACAGCTTTATCATCTTCTTTTCTTTTCTTATGATAGGTGCACAGATAGCAACACCTCTAGTTAAGGTTGCCTGACTCTTCCTCTTATAAGACCTCATTTTCAGTTGCTTATAATTTTACCAAACTTTAACTTCTCCATATGCTCGGTGTCTGCCTTGGACTGAATTCTTCTGGAAAGTTTCAGCAAAAATGATTCTGCCATTTCCAAGAACAAGATTAAGGGGAAATGCATAGTTTTGCCCGTGTTAACAAACTGGTTAAGAAATTTTGAGAAGTTTTAGAACCTCCATGCTTTGGAGGAATACTAAACATTTGACAGGAGGAAATCTTCCTGTCAGGGATCTGCCTTTCTTTGTCCCCATGGAAAACCACAGGATTTTGACTAATTTATGAGCCTTTCAAAAGTTTCCCTTTCGTGTGGTCAATAGAGATTGGTTAGCATTTGATAGGCAAATTTTCCAAAGGTTCTGTCTTCCCCGAACATGTTCCAGCCCCTTGGAGCTCCTGTGTATGACCTGACTGTGCATGCAACATCCCCACAGAATGGCTGAAAATGGTTCATCCTTAGCTGCAGAGACAGAACAGGACTATCCCTGCACTTGCTGCTCTGGGTCACTGTGTTTCTGGGCATGAGAACTGACAGCAAGAAGACTGTGTTTCTTGTGATCTCAGTGGCTCCCCTGCTTGTTCTCCTGGCATCAGTGGCTTTCTGCATCATAGGCACCGACTTCCCCGCTTTTCCATGGGTGCTCGACCCCCATGTCTACCTCCGGCCCCACGCCCACTCCACCCCACTCCACCTCCACAGGCACACTTAATTCTAGCATTTGCTAACTTTTGAGTGCTTGACTTTGCAACCTTAACATTGTTTTAATGTAGCTTTTTGGATATAATATTAAGTACAGGTTTATAGTCTCAGGCCTTGATCCAGTGTATGCTTATATTTATGCATATGAATAGTCCCAGTGAAGTTAATAAGACTTAAGTACATGCCTAAAGTTAAACATGTGGTTAAGTGCTGTCCTGAATTGAAGGCTCAGTTTGTATATCTGGCTGTGAGGGGGAGAGTAGGGTTCTAGTGAGAGCAACTGTCAGGTGCAGGGGAAGAGATCAGTGGGGAGTAGGAGACGCTCTGGTTTTATTCTAGTACTTGCTGGTCAGAATAGCTGGTTGGATGCACAAGTGGCAGTGAGATCCTCTATGTAAAGGGGGGAAGTAATTTACTCCTCCACAGCAAGAAGGGGTGGGGAGGAACTGTAGCACAATGAGTTACAATTTGTTTCTTGGTCTGTCCCAGGGATGGTTCAGCTATATGCTACTTCTCATTCAGAGTAGATTGGAAGGTTACAGTCTACCTATAATAATGAATAATACCTTCCATTTGCACAGCAACTTCCATATATCATTTCTTGTAGGCATTTATATACTGTATGTATCTAGTATATGATGCCTATACAGATGTACATACATGCTTATAAATGTGAATCTAGCACTATAAAAATATTTTTCCATTGTACTGCAGCCAGCTCTGGGGAATGTTTAACAACACGTCATAGCTTAGCACAGAATGCAAAGAAGAATATAATATCCAACTAAAGCTACAAACTGAATATAAATAAAATTACAGTCATTTTTTATTTTTCTTGTACAATGATCAGAAATTATTTTCTCCAGATTCATTCACTTCACTGATATTTTTTTAATCTCATCTGTGCACATATGGAAATGGGCTTAGAGCTTCTTTTTGACAGTTTTATCTTAAGATGTTTAGATAACTGATTTTAGTGTAAAGGTCTAGGGCTAATTTTACTCCTGGCTCATAAGAACATAATGGCCATACTGCGTCATACCAAAGGTCCATCCCGCCCAATATCCTGTCTACCGACAGTGGCAATGCCAGGTGCCCCAGAGGGAGTGAACCTAACAGGTAATGATCAACTGATCTCTCTCCTGCCATCCATCTCCACCCTCTGACAAAACAGAGGCTAGGGACACCATTCCTTACCCATCCTGGCTAACAGCCATTAATAGACTTAACCTCAGTTAATTTATCCAGTTCTCTTTTAAACCCTGTTACAGTCCTAGCCTTCAAAACCTCCTCAGGCAATGAGTTCCACAGGTTGACTGTGCACTGAGTGAAGAACTTCCTTTTATTTGTTTTAAACCTGCTGCCCATTAATTTCATTTGGTGGCCTCTAGTTCTTATATTATGGGAACAAGTAAATAACTTTTCCTTATTCACTTTCTCCACACCACTCATGATTTTATATACCTCTATCATATCCCCCCTTAGTCTCCTCTTTTCCAAGCTGAAAAGTCCTAGCCTCTTTAATCTCATATTGGACCCGTTCCAAAGCCCTAATCATTTTAGTTGCCCTTCTCTGAACTTTTTCTAATGCCAGTATAGTATAATGCCTACCTCAAGCAGGTAGGATTCCAATAGAATAAAAATTCCAGACAAGTATGTTTAAAGCCTGTAGAAAACAGTGCAGGCCTATCTATAGACTATAAAGTTTCTTAGATAGTATCAGTTTTAGTATCATTTTCCCCAAGCGCTCAATGGCATCATCGAGCATAAGAAAAACCTTGATAACGTGTACACTTCCATAGAATCATAGAATATCAGGGTTGGAAGGGACCTCAGGAGGTCATCTAGTCCAACCCCCTGCTCAAAAGCAGGACCCATACCCAATTAAATCATCCCAGCCAGGGCTTTGTCAAGCCTGACCTTAAAAACTTCTAAGGAAGGAGATTCCACCACCTCCCTAGGCAACGCATTCCAGTGTTTCACCACCCTCCTAGTGAAAAAGTTTTTCCTAATATCCAACCTGAATCTCCCCCACTGCAACTTGAGACCATTACTCCTTGTCCTGTCCTCTTCCACCACTGAGAATAGTCTAGAACCATCCTCTCTGGAACTACCTCTCAGGTAGTTGAAAGCAGCTATCAAATGCCCCCTCATTCTTCTCTTCCGCAGACTAAACAATCCCAGTTCCCTCAGCCTCTCCTCATAACTCATGTGTTCCAGACCCCTAATCATTTTTGTTGCCCTTCGCTGGACTCTCTCCAATTTATCCACATCCTTCTTGTAGTGTGGGGCCCAAAACTGGACACAGTACTCCAGATGAGGCCTCACCAATGTCGAATAGAGGGGGACGATCACGTCCCTCGATCTGCTTGCTATGCCCCTACTTATACATCCCAAAATGCCATTGGCCTTCTTGGCAACAAGTGCACACTGCTGACTCATATCCAGCTTCTCGTCCACTGTCACCCCTAGGTCCTTTTCCACAGAACTGCTGCCTAGCCATTCGGTCCCTAGTCTGTAGCTGTGCATTGGGTTCTTCCGTCCTAAGTGCAGGACTCTGCACTTGTTCTTGATGAACCTCATCAGATTTCTTTTGGCTCAATCCTCTAATTTGTCTAGGTCCCTCTGTATCCTATCCCTGCCCTCCAGCGTATCTACCACTCCTCCCAGTTTAGTATCATCCGCAAATTTGCTGAGAGTGCAATCCACACCATCCTCCAGATCATTTATGAAGATATTGAACAAAACCGGCCCCAGGACCGACCCCTGGGGCACTCCACTTGACACCGGCTGCCAACTAGACATGGAGCCATTGATCACTACCCGTTGAGCCCGACAATCTAGCCAACTTTCTACCCACCTTATGGTGCATTCATCCAGCCCATACTTCCTTAACTTGCTGACAAGAATACTGTGGGAGACCGTGTCAAAAGCTTTGCTAAAGTCAAGATACAATACATCCACTGCTTTCCCTTCATCCACAGAACCAGTAATCTCATCATAGAAGGCGATTAGATTAGTCAGGCACGACCTTCCCTTGGTGAATCCATGCTGACTGTTCCTGATCACTTTCCTCTCATGTAAGTGCTTCAGGATTGATTCTTTGAGGACCTGCTCCATGATTTTTCCAGGGACTGAAGTGATGCTGACTGGCCTGTAGTTCCCAGGATCCTCCTTCTTCCCTTTTTTAAAGATTGGCACTACATTAGCCTTTTCCCAGTCATCCAGGACTTCCCCCGTTCGCCACGAGTTTTCAAAGATAATGGCCAATGGCTCTGCAATCACAGCCGCCAGTTCCTTTAGCACTCTCGGATGCAACTCATCCGGCCCCATGGACTTGTGCACGTCCAGTTTTTCTAAATAGTCCCTAACCACCTCTTTCTCCACAGAGGGCTGGCCAACTATTCCCCATGTTGTGATGCCCAGCACAGCAGTCTGGGAGCTGACCTTGTTAGTGAAGACAGATGCAAAAAAAGCATTGAGTACATTAGCTTTTTCCACATCCTCTGTCACTAGGTTGCCTCCCTCATTCATTAAGGGGCCCACACTTTCCTTGGCTTTCTTCTTGTTGCCAACATACCTGAAGAAACCCTTCTTGTTACTCTTAACATCTCTCGCTAGCTGCAGCTCCAGGTGCGATTTGGCCCTCCTAATTTCATTCCTACATGCCCGAGCAATATTTTTATACTCTTCCCTGGTCATATGTCCAACCTTCCACTTCTTGTAAGCTTCTTTTTTATGCTTAAGATCCACTGGGATTTCACCGTTAAGCCAAGCTGGTCGCCTGCCATATTTACTATTCTTTCAACACATCGGGATGGTTTGTCCCTGTAACCTCAACAGGGATTCCTTGAAATACAGCCAGCTCTCCTGGACTCCTTTCCCCTTCAAGTTAGTCCCCCAGGGGATCCTACCCATCCGTTCCCTGAGGGAGTCGAAGTCTGCTTTCCTGAAGTCCAGGGTCCGTATCCTGCTGCTTACCTTTCTTCCCTGTGTCAGGATCCTGAACTCAACCAACTCATGGTCACTGCCTCCCAGATTCCCGTCCACTTTTGCTTCCCCCACTAATTCTTCCCGGTTTGTGAGCAGCAGGTCAAGAAAAGCTCCCCCCCTAGTTGGCTCCTCTAGCACTTGCACCAGGAAATTGTCCCCTACGCTTTCCAAAAACTTCCTGGATTGTCTATGCACCGCTGTACTTTGCTCTCCCAGCAGATATCAGGAAAATTAAAGTCACCCATGAGAACCAGGGCATGCGATCTAGTAGCTTCCGCGAGCTGCCGGAAGAAAGCCTCATCCACCTCATCCCCCTGGTCCGGTGGTCTATAGCAGACTCCCACCACTACATCACTCCTGTTGCTCACACTTCTAAACTTAATCCAGAGACACTCAGGTTTTTCTGCAGTATCGTACCGGAGCTCTGAGCAGTCATACTGCTCCCTTACATACAGTGCTACTCCCCCACCTTTTCTGCCCTGCCTGTCCTTCCTGAACAGTTTATAACCATCCAGGACAGTACTCTAGTCATGTGGGTTATCCCACCAAGTCTCTGTTATTCCAATCATGTCATAATTCCTTGACATCACCAGGACCTCCAGTTCTGCCTGCTTGTTTCCAAGGCTTTGTGCATTCGTATATAAGCACTTGAGATAACCTGCTGATCGCCCCTCATTCTCAGTATGAGGCAGGAGCCCTCCCCTCACAGACATTCCTGCCTGTGCTTCCTCCCGGTATCCCGCTTTCCCACTTACCTCAGGACTTTGGTCTCCTTCCCCCGGTGAACCTAGTTTAAAGCCCTCCTCACTAGGTTAGCTAGCCTGCTCGCAAAGATGCTCTTCCCTCTCTTCGTAAGGTGGAGCCCGTCTCTGCCCAGCACTCCTCCTTCATGGAACACCATCCCATGGTCAAAGAATCCAAAGCCTTCTCTCCGACACCACCTGCGTAGCCATTCGTTGACTTCCACTATTCGGCGGTCCCTACCCAGGCCTTTTCCTTCCACAGGGAGGATGGACGAGAACACCACCTGCGCCTCAAACTCCTTTATCCTTCTTCCCAGAGCCACGTAGTCTGCAGTGATCCTCTCAAGGTCATTCTTGGCAGTATCATTGGTGCCCACTTTATTTACTAGCAAGTAGGGTGACCAGACGTCCCAATATTTAACTCTTTGTCCCGCATCCCGATCATACATCAGGATGCCATTTGTCCTGATATTGTAAGATTGCCAGGCAACAACATCTGGTCGGAATGGGGCTGGCAGGCTCCCTACCTGGCTCCGCGCAGCTCCCCAGAAGTGGGGGCATCTCCCTCTGGGTCCTAAACACAGGGATGGCCGGCAGGGCTATGAGTCCTGCCCCCGCCATGTGCGGCTGCTCTGCAGCATCCACTGGCCGGGAACTCCATTGGCAGGGGTGGTGCCTGCAGGTGAGGCAGCGTGCAGAGTTGCCTGGCCGTGCCTTTGCCCAGTACCCAGAAGGAGATGTCACCACTTCCAGGGAGCCACCTGAGGTAAGTGCCAGCCGGCACCCAAACTCCCTCCTGAAGTCAACACCCTAAACCCCCTGCTGCACCCTGAGACCTCCGCCCCACTTGCAGCAGGGCCGACCCGTGGCTTATGGCAGGGGCTGTGGCCGGGGGCTGCTGTTGGGCCTGTGCGACTCCAACCCACAGTGGGGGCCCTGGCCAGGTTCTGCTACTAGGGTCATGCATCCCCAACTGACCGGTGGCAGGGGCCTTGGCCTGCTGTTGGGGCCGTGCACCCCCAACCGACCTGTGGTTTGTGGCGGGGGTTGTGGCTGGGGGCTACTGTTGGGGCCATGCACCCCTGACCTGCAGCTTCCTCAGTCTGTGTGCCCCTCCCCCATGGCTCCAGGGGAGCTGTGAGTCTGTGACTGCCCCCCCATGTGTCCCGATATTTTATTCTTGCCATCTGATCATCCTATTGGCAAGATACACTGCCATTACATGGGATGGGATGGTGGATTGTATGCAGTTCCCAATTTAATGAATAGCCATGTTCAGGAATGTGAGGGCAGATTTAAACCCTGTGTGTCACTGTTAGTTTCTAGTCTAGAAGAAAACAAAGACTGTATCAATAAAACATATATAACAAACAACACGGGTAGATGGTCCTGGGAAATTTGCATTCTGTAGCAACGACTCTTTTATCCCCTAAAGAACCACTAAAAGGCATGCAGAGCTGTTCAGTAAAAGCCACTGTAGAAACATCTCATTACAATGAAATGTTTAGAGAAAGGAATTTTCAGTATTAATTTATTAACTTTGATTAAGTCTGCAACAACTTTCTTTAAAGTTAATATGGTGACCTACATTTGTCAAATGAAGGCAAAGGAGCTAATTGTCATTAAATGTAGTAGACATTGGATTCTTACTACTGTTGCCGTAGGAGGCTGTTATGCGTTAGATTTAAGGGAACCTTCTAAAATTCTGCAGATAGCAATAGAACAATGTACTCTTTTGCAGCTTAGCAGAAAGACTTGCACTTTTGGAGAGAGATCAGGGAGTGAAGGCATTTAGCCTTAACAAAAGGTTAAATATGTCAGGAAAGAAGTTTTGCTTAGAGAAACTTTATTAACAACTTTCAAACCTTTATTAATGTCAGACTTGATCTACTGTAAGAGCCTCTTGTTAAGTGGTAATGATCTGATTAAACCTTAAAGCTTTTCCCATTTATGATATAACTGCCATTAACCGTCTGAAATTCCACAGATTTACAGCAAGCCATGAGCAAGAGTTACAAAAGAAATGTCTCTTAATGTGGTGAAAATGTGATCAAGAAGACTTAGAATACTACAAGCCAGTGAGAACACATTGCAGTTAATGAAGTAACTGTTTTCTCCATATCAACCACTATTACTGTGAATTTGATTCTTAGTAGGACTAAATGAAGAAATAAACTGTTGGGGTATCATTAAAAGCAATTAAATATCCTGGCCATAAAACACAAACACCTCAAAATTTGTAACATACAAATCTGGACAAAATTAGCTGGGAAAAGCTTGCATTATATAATCAAATTGTTTAAAACTTTTCTTGTATGGTCAACAAAATTCATACATTTAGGCTTTTTAAAAAGTAGGTGTAACTTTGTTGCAGAAGTAAGGTGGTTTTTGACAGAGCTCATGATATTCTATATTTTTTACTCACAGAATGAATATACTATTTAAGTTTGTAGGTGGCTACTTTTCTTTTGTACACCTTTGAAAGAGAATTGCATCTGTTTTGCTCACTACATGATATCACTGAATGATAACACTGTATCACAGTTAGTGGAACTAGAGTCAAGAGCCCATGTTCCCCTGAGGGATTCTTGTTAAGGGGACACCATTGAAACATGGAACTTGGGGTATCAGGTTGAAAGCAACTCAGCCACATGGTTACAGCAGTCCTCGGGATTTAATAAAATTGCACTTTTTCAACCGGATTCAGCATCTCTTTTTGGGAATGAAACATGGTGACAGCATTGGAGCAGCAAGTTCCCTGCAGTGCAGCAGCTGCAGTGTGAGTCATAGAACTTAGCCAGGGAGCCCTGGATTTTGCAGACACAAACTAGCCCAGCTAGGGGATCTGGTAGATGGGGGTGTTTGAGCTGTACACAGATCTGGCCAATGGCAGGAAAGTAAAACTATTGTTTTGCCCTATTGGGAACAAGGCAGAGAGATCTGTACTACGCTGAAGCTCACCACTGCCTCAAGCCTCACAGCAGTCCTAGGAACCTGGGGTACCTTTTGCTCCCCAGAGCAGAACAAAACTGTGGAGTGACAGAAGTTTTCCACACAGAGACCAATTTGAAGGGGAGGGGATAGACCCTATATTACTGCCTTATGCACACTGATTTCTACATGCAATTTTGAAGACTTGACAGACTCCCTGATTTGGATCAGGGTAGTCTGCAGCACTTCGGACACCACCTGTGGGAGCAGCTGCTCTGGGAAGGCAATCTCACATTAGACAGATGCTTACACATAGGGCGTGCAATGGAAACCTCGAGAGAGGACGAAAACCCTAAGAGGCACAATATTCCCATGAAGTGAGAAAACAGCAAAGACCATGTGGCCAGGGTTCCATACACACAGTGAGATGCATATACTGTGGGAAACAGCATGAGTGGGTAAAGGAGAAGTGCCCCACATTAGCATTGCAAGGATGTGGCAAGTTGAACCATTTTATCAGTAAATGAAAGAGCAGAGGAAGGTTCCAGAAAGATTGTCAGATTTGTGCAAGAGGGAAATGGCTCATCAGACAGTGGTGATGACATCATTACCCTCTTCTTGACTCTGTGAATATATCAGGTTTAAGCTGTCAGGACAGAAAAATACCAAAGGACAATACCAATCTCTGTGCATGCAACAATGTTAATAGGGAAATAAAGTACCTGATGGAGCTCAGACACACCTGCTTCCTGCCTATTCCTCATCACCAAAATGCCCCCTTCCTTCCTTGCTAAATCCCTGACACATCTGATGGTGGGAGGAGTGGCATGGTAAGGGCACAGGAACAAAAAGTGGACTGATGCATATCAGGAGAATTCTGTGCTGGGTATTCATGGCTGAGTAAATCTTGGCCACATTTTAACAGAGAGAGGAAGTTTGAGGGCCAAAAACTTGAGGGCCAAAAACTATGTGAGGTGAATAGGGTGTGTTGCTCAGCTCCATTGCAGCCTGTCAGGACTCATTGATTTATTTGTTATTCAATTGGCTGACAGTACCCCAGAGCTCTGCAGCATTGTTAGCGCTGAAGAGTTAAATAATAAAAATGAACTGATTTGCCATGAATTTTTCAAATCAATCTCTGATTACTCAGAAGACAAGTTAGTCAGAAGAGCACTGCTCCTTTGCTAAGCTCCAGACCAGCAAAGTAAGTAAGCTTAATTTTGTATATAGCAAGTTAAAAATGGCAAATTATCTTTCATGGGAAATTTTGAAAAAATATTTTAAAATTTTGTGCAAAAAATTTATTTTGAGAAAACTCAACAAAACATGTAAACATTTCAGTTTTCAAAAAAACATTTTTTGGTAAAGATGTTCATTTTTTGACAGCCAAGAAGCCAATATGTTCACTGATAAAAATTTCACTTTGGTTTCTGAATATAATGCTGAAAAATTTCAACCACAATTAACATTTTCCATAATTTTTTTTAAATTTTGAGAGAACAGCTTGTTTTTTGTTTAAAAAAATAAAAAATGAAACTGACTATCCCAGATTTTAACCAGATGAATAATTCTGTTACCTTGTATGAGACAATTTGTGGTAGAATTAAGCACATGAAATAATTTGTTGGATCTGAGTTTGCTTATGCTTCTGGGAACATCTAGCTCACATTCGACATGCTGAGAGGCTTTACACAGGCAGTATCATAAGTGCTCCCATACAATTTCATACTAGGAACTCGATACCTCTCCTTTCATTAATGAGCTACGAATTTGCCATCCTCACAACAGTATTATGAGTCTTATTTCATCACTGTTTGTAAAGCATTTTGAGACCCTTTGGTGATCGGTATTGTTCGCATGTAAAGTATTTTCAGTAAAGAATATTTCATCCTGGGCCTGATCCTGAGGACAGGGAGCAAAGGCAGCTGCCGTTGGCTTCAAGTGAGACAGGGATGGAGTTTTTAGTGTGTGAAGAGAGGGAAGAGATAAATGGAGTGTCTTGTGGGGAAAAAAAAAGAGTTGGTCGTGTTCTGGAGAAGTGGGGATTGTTCTGTGGGGACAAGGAAAAAAAGGGACAAAATTATGAGTGGAATGTCTTGAAGTAGGAGAGGATGAGAGATGGGGTTGACCTGCATGAAAGGAATAGGAGGGTGTTTTTGGAAAACTAGAAAGAATGAGAGAGAGACAGAGAGAGAGAGAGAGAGGTACTAGTTAAAAGTACAGCTGAGTAAAAAATCTGAATGTCTATCCTGTGGAAAATCTCAATATTTCAACTTTTAATTTTCATCCTGAATTAGGAATTTTCACAGAATGGGAGGTTCTGAAAAATTTACATTGGGAAATGACTAAACATTTTATTTTTGGGAGTTTCTAATCACAATGGAATAATTTTGTATTCCCAAATCAAAAGTTTTGATTCATTTCAACATTAAACTGTATTTTCATGTGGTGGCACATTGCCTCATAGGAGCTGTAGTACAGGTTGCCCCATCCCCCTATTCTCACCTGTAGTACAACCAGGGGTCCTATATCTTCTATCAAACACCCACAGACATACAAATTCCATGAGGCACCAGCTTGCTAAGGCAGGGAAGATTCTGTTGCATCATGGGAGAGGTAGTTCATTCTGGGACCAAGCCATAGAAGAGAATGAGGGCCCAAAGTACAGCTCCCATGAGGCAAAGCACCATAATAGGGAAATTAAGTTTAATGTTGAAATGCTCAAAACAAAATGTTTGGGTCAGTTCAGCAATTTGTTCCAATTTGAGTTGAAACCACCCAAAATGAAGTATTTTATTACCAATTTCCCAACAGATAATTTTTTTTTTTGGCAAAATCAAAATTTTTCCATGGAAAGTTTGGTTTTTGTGGAAACTACATTTTCCAACAGATAATCACTCCACATGGAAATTCCTGACCAACTCTAGTAAAAAGAGAGCTAGTGAGGCAAGGTGTATGTCTGTGTCTATCCTTGGGAATAAGGTAGAGAGGTACAGCAAGAGAGAAAATGAAGGCACGTACTGGAAGAATAAGGTGGGAGAGTGGGAAAGTTCATCCCATTTGAAATAAATAAAGTTTCTTTTTTTAATATATGATGAGTCAGCTAAATGTGGGTGGGCCATGAGTCATGTTGCCTGTCTCCAATGTCCCAAAGCTGACGTTAGCAATTCAGGAGAAGAACAGGGAATAGAATCCTGGCATTCTAGCTATTTCTGTGCTGCAGCTTGAGTTGTGACTTCCAGCTTGGTTAGATGTGTATACGCACCCCCCAACCCCCATCCCCACCCCCTCAGTAGAACTACTACAGTCAAAATAGCAGTGTCGCTATGTCAGCACAGGCAGCGGCTTGGGCTAGACACCTGAGTACGTACCCCAGATCTTGGATAGGGCTGTACTCAGCCAGCTGGCCCAAGCCACTGTCCATGATGCTGCATCCACACTACTATTTTTAGCACTACAGTTCAATGAAAGCTATCACATGTACATCTACCTGAGCTAGGAATGACACTTTGCAGCTGCGATGTAGACATACTCTTTGTTTCCCACTCATGTGCTCTGACCATTATCAGATATTTTCTGTGAAACTTGAAGTCAACATTTCTGATTAAAAATGAAAAATTCCTGAGTCATCTGTTAGAGGGCTTTCCCTTCAGCCTGTCCCCTGATTCTTGTCACGTAGACAGAAAGCAGAAGACCAGAAGTCCGAAGTGCAAACAATGCAATGTTTATTGGGGTTAGTTTCCAAGAAAGCATATTCTGAAGCCCTTCACACCAGTTGGGCTTATCTCAAATGCCGATAGATTCTTTTCCCCAGTGTTCTGTTCCCAGTTCTGATGAGGCAAAGCATTTACCCCCCTTCCCAGCTCTGACACCACAGCATGTTTACCCCATGTCCTCCTTCCCAACTCCAACGCCACAGAGCATTTACCCCGTGTCCCTGTTCCTGTTCCCCCCATTAGTAAACTTTATTCCAATTTCCCTTTCACTTCCTGTTTGACCCCACTTTATATAGTAATATTCTCAGCTATACCTTAACCAATCATTTTACTGAAATTTTACTAACCAATCCTAACATACTGTAACATAAATCTCTAACCAATTATATCCCACTACCCTAAAAAAGGTACACCCAGCAGACAGAAACAATTAGAGAACCAGACAGATTAATGATAGAAAAGTGGGGGCCATAAAGATAAGATACAGAAATGAGGGTTCCAGAACCACTGATAAGTGATTTTTTTGCTATCAAACTAAGTTTTCTTTAGTTATCTTAAGATCTGTTTCTTTATCTGGTGGTGAGGGGCACTGTCAGGACAGGATCATCTTCCTAACAGCCTAATACTACAATGTGACTGGTTTGGAATGTGAGGATGTGACCATACCTTCCCAGTTTATGGCTGCCCCTGCTGCTTAGCCAAAGGCCTTAGCCTAAGAACAAGGCCTTAGCCTAAGAACAAGGCCGTAGTCTATCCTAGTAAGAGAAGGCCCATACAAAGGCTGATTTGTGATTTTGATTCTTTGTTTTTATACCCCTGTAACTAGCTAAGTGATAAAAATACACCTAAGTTTGTTGCTGGCACAGAGTGCCCGAGGCAAGCAACAGCTGGGTTCGTTGCCCGGTATGCATCGTGCCAATGACGGCAACGGGGTGGAGAAGCAGAGAGATTTATTTGGAGCGCCAAATAGGGCGCAGGGAGACTGAGCTGTCTCAAATCCTGCAGCAGTGCAGCAGATTCCAGTATACATTTTATAACTTTTCCTACTTCACTACACAAGCTTATGCAACAATTACCTGTTGCCCCGTACAATACCGTAGCCAATCAGCTAAAGCAGCCAGTTGTGTTTTTCCTCAGTAGCATTGCCTGAGCCTTGCCTTATTTGGTCCTATTTGTTACTAGTTTTTGCTAAACATTTCTGCCTTATCTATCTGTTTCCCAGGCTGAAGCTGGCCTTGGCTGGCGAGCCTTGTGCAAACCTGACTGTTTGTATGCTAGCTTCCTCAGAGTTATGCAGGATCACAGAGGGTTCAAGGACTAAAGGGGCCTTGGTTTATCCGGGCCTAGAGCAGGAGGGCTTCCTCGACACTCATGGTCTTCCACCCTCCCGAGTTACCTAGTGTAATGCCCAGTATCCCCAACAAGTTCTTAAAGTATAGGCCTTTACAAGCAGGCCTGAATATCTATATTCTAACACCATCTACTGGACATGACTGCATTGCTGAAAAGTAGCATCTTCTCTGGTGACATCACGTGTGGCAACTTATGTTTGAGATTCTAAAACCATTTGCCATCTGACTTTTAGTATTGTCTTAATCAGAATCACAGAACTTTACTGTTTAATATGTAAGTATTAAACAGTACAGTTCTACTTCTGACAAATTGTATAAAAAGCTGGATGGAAACTTATTTATAAGCTGTGACATTAGGCCCTCACATTCCTGGTCACAGATTATGTTAGTTTTCAGCAGCACATATGCTGATGGTGGAGAAATTTTCATATTAATTTGAAATATAATTTATGATGACCCATGCCTGCTGATAGTGAGGAAGACACAGTTAGGACAACTGGCTTCAGCGGTGTTACTGAGCATGCTCAATCCATGTGAGCAAAGTAGCAAAGTAGCAAATTGGGGAGGGGCATTTGATCCCACATGCCTCCCCAATCTGTTACCTCTGGCACGCTTCTCACTCGGTTACTCTGACCTTTCAGAATGCTGCACTGAGCAAAACTGGTGCAGCTTTATGTTGGGTTATTCAGACTCTAAATGTGAGTTTGATTGCCTGTGGCTAGCCATTGCCAGTAGATTAGGAAGGGAAAGTACTCATTGGGTTAGACAATGGAACATAATTATTCTCTTAAAAAAAAGAAAGATGTCAACTGACCATCTAAATTCAACGCTTATTCCTTGTAGGTTTAATCTAGTAGTCTGTATAAGGAATAAAATTAAAGTGGCTTAATATACAGCAAAATACTTTTTTACTGGCTTTTTGGGCAAAGTTTCCTAATGACTTAAATGAATGTAACAAAATGATCTTGTTGAAAACAGAGGGAACTAATACAGTACATCATATAGAATTGTTCTCCCCCTCATAACACTAGTAAAAGCATTAAAATAAAACAACCCAACAAACAAACAAAAACCAACCTCAGACCTGATAAAAGACCAAAACACATTTGCTTGAAGTAGAAAAGAAATACCTTGGTGTGTCATATATGCAACTATTTTCTCTTATAGCCTTTCTATTCAATCAGAGGAATGTGTTAGCACTTTGTTCTTGTCAAATTTGTTGGACAATGCATTACAAAAATCACAAGTTTTTTTTAGTTAGTTGCAAATTCACGACTAAAGAAAAGTAGTAGTATTTGATTGACTTTTCTGTGTAGACAAAACATAGAGACCATTTTTCATGCAATCATCATCACATCTATGACATAAAGATGATTCAGTAAGGCTTATAATGATGTCACACATCTTTAATTTTATGTTATTGGAAAGGAAAAAGCTGCTGTACAATACTTTTATATCAAGGAGAAAATTTCTTCATTGTATTTCAGTGAACATTTAGGGAGCAGCTTTTAAGTTTTTATTTGAAGCAGAATAGTATGTATTTTCCCTTTGTTTTTTAAGAGGCATTCATGGATAATACATCTAATCAACTAGATTCCCAGACATGTTCACATCTACCTGCTTCTTGCATCTTTCAGTAATTTGTTTTTTATACTTTGTATGGGTATCGTGGAATCTTTATTTCTGAAACCTTGCAGTAATGATATGAAAATCATGACTGTTTTGTTGTTGTTGTTTTTAATCTTGGCATTTATGTAGTGCTTTTCATGCAGTTTCTAAGTGCAATTATGTGTACCCTACCTATACCGGACTAGTTTAAATGCAGAAAAATATAACAGTGATCACTATAGGCAATTTAAGGTTATATTTGATTTAGATTTATAATAACCTTTATAAGCACCCACTCTGTACATTAAGATGTCCAGTATAAAATGCAATGTGAAGGACTTCTCATCCCACCTTAACATTTGACTAAATACCTACCATCGAGTATGAGGATAATGAAATAAACCAACTTGAGCTTTGTAGAGTGCCTGGGAGTTTAACAAATCCAGGCTCTGGCAGATCAAGGGGACAATGATTTCCAAAATTAAGGAACCATTAGATAGAATGCTGTGCTAGGAGTGCCCTCCTCTTTATAAAAAGGGAGCTGTTTCCAATCACAGGATCATGTACCAATATTTGCACTTCAGGCTCCTGTCACTGGTGCTCTGTGCTCCACCCCTATACATTCATAATAAGTCTCTGTATTGCCCCCATGAAGTTATACAAGTTACAACCCATAATGGAACTGACTACCAGAAACCTAAGCCTTGCAAATGTAGGGCATGCTGTATTATCAGTTAGGGTGCATACAGATGAATGACAGGTGGCAGGAAATGGCTAGTAGGTTAGCTTCTCATTAGTAAATGTTGAATGATAAATGTTGAATACTGGAAAAATTATAGTTACACCTTATGGCAGGATATATACAAATTGTAATAGTTAAAATGGTCTATGGAAATATTTGTACTGCATTTACTGATATTACTAACAAATAACCATCACTTTTTTGTGTTGTGTGTGCAGAACACTAGTTAAATCCAATAATAAGACAGAATGATGAATAATTTTGCAAATAGATCAACAGAATCTTGTCATGATCTTTGGGAATAAATCTCTCTTTCTAACTGAAATCCACATCTACACTATTTCACAATTGGCAAGATAAAGAGGTCACATTTCTGCAGACATTAGTCAGTTTTTAAAACCTCTGACAGGTGGAATGAGTACCTCTTCTAACAAGTGGAAAATTCCACTAGAATCCATGGATAAGAGAATATGAGCAGCTCAGTATACCTCAGAACTATTGCTTAATACTTTGATAATAGATATATACATTGAGGTGCTAGGCTCCTCCATTGCGAGCAGACAAAGTTTTAATTCTTATTTATGAACAAAATACTTTATTGTTTTCTGTTCAGTAAAATGTGTTTTACTTAATTTTACTGTATAATGATGCTACCACAATAATGCTAGTGATAAATTATTTGAAAAATTGCTTGAAGCTGAAGCCCCTATCCTCTGAATACTCTCGTGTGGCCTGTGTGGGAAATTATAGGTAGACGACACGGATATTGGACTCTAGAATTCGAATGCTGCAATATAAAACTAGCTGATTTGTTGCTTAATCACCTATCTTGCATCTTAGCGTATATTTTTTATGCATACTTAAATTGAAAGTGGTTGCTATTAAAATCCCTACAAACATTATTCATAAGTAATTAGTGATACTGTGATATTTACTCTGCTCTTGGAAAAAGCACATACATTTGTGTCATGGGACAACATTTGTTGAGTGTCTAGATTAGCATTTACAAAGGTGTGTGCAGCAGTTGATCCCCAGAAGAGCAGCATAGAAAAGAAAAATACCCACCTCCACAAAGCTCTGATCAGTGATTGGGCAGAGAGGGGAGCCAGCCACAGATACTTAGTTGGATACTTAGGATCTGGGAGCTAATCTGACCCTTGACTTCCTGTTGCCACTTTGCCTTTTGTTGAAAGATAGGAATATTACTCCAGAGTAGGTGTTTGGGATGAGGCCACATGGGGAGGGGATTGGCTGAAAGCCACCAGATTGGGCTACAATCAATCAGCTGGAATAGGAGTGGTCCTAAAGAGAATACTGTACCCTGACTACATCTGAATTGTTGGCTGAAGTGGCTGCTAGAGAGAGGACAGGTAGCAATGCAGCCTGAACCTGTGGCTAGAGGACCAAGCCGGGGGAGCAGCCTAGACCCAGTACAGGAGCTTGGACCAGCACAGTAACTATGGTGATGGATGCCAATCAATGCAGCAGAGACCAGGACTCATGATTTCGAGCTCACTCCATACCCAACCAGGTTGGAAGGTACCAGGTTTAGGACTGAAAGACTGCGACTGGGGGCTGGTTAGTCTCTTAAATCAGTTTGGAGACCATTAACCTGTATATTAGATGTTTGGTACTGACCATGCACAGTTGATCAGCATGTCCTTGACCATTTACCTGAGAAAGCCATCAAAGAGGATCTTGATCTCCCCTCCATCAGTTGAGGAAGTTATAAAAGCCATCAAACTGAACTCTGGCAAAGCATCTGCAAAGGATGGTATCCCAGCAGAATTGTATAAAGGAGTAGGCCCAAAGGGCTATTGAGGAGTTTCATGGCATCCTGAGTAGCATTTGGGAGGAAGAAGAAATGCCACAAGACTTCAAAGATGCTATTATGGTATTACTGTTGAAAAACAAAGGCAGCAAACTGATTGCGGAAACTACAGAGGCATTGCTCTCTGCTGTACAGCAGGCAAATTCCAGCTCGCATTCTACTCAACAGACTAATTGAAAACATATGTGAGGAGAATCTGCCAGAAGCACAGTGTGGTTTCAGACCAGATTGTAGCACTATGGACATGATCTTTGTTGTAAGGCAGCTCCAGGAAAAATGTTTAGAGCAGAACATGGACCTGTATGCAGTTTTCAATTGATTTGACCAAAGCTTTTAATATGATCAACAGAGAGGGTTTATGGGCTATTTTACATAAACTAGTTTGCCCAAGAAGGTTCATACAAATCATCTGTCTGTTCCATGACCACATGACAAGTGCAAGTACTCACCAGTGATGACTTTTCCGATGCATTTGAAATCTCAAATGGAGGCTGTGTACTTGCTCCAGTGCTGTTCACCTTGTTCTTTGCTTGTGTTCTCAGCCATGCAACAAGGGACTTGGATCAGGGGATATATATCTGCTACTGACCCGATGGCTCCCTCTTTGATCTTCAAAGACTCAGTGCTAAGACCAAGACACTGGAGGGGCTTGTCGTTGAAGCACTTTTTGCAGATGACTGCGCCTTGATGGCTCATAGACAAGATGACCTTCAGGTCATTGTTGATAGATTCTCTGAAGCATCCCAGCTCTTTGGCCTCACCATCAGTCTTGGGAAGACAGAGGTGTTGTTCTAACCAGCACCTCATTCCAATGCCACAGTGCCGGCCTTCTTCATCCAAGGCACACAATTGAAAAATGTGGATCAGTTCAAATATTTGGGCAGCACCATCTCAAGTGACGGTTCCCTTGATAAGGAAATCTCCTCCAGAATAATAAAGCCAGCCAGGCCCTTGGCCAACTTCGAACAAAAGTTCTTAACCAACACAACATCCGTCTCTCCACCAAATTGAAGATCTACAATGCCGTGGTTCTAACATCTCTCCTGTATGGATCTGAGATGTGGACTCTTTATAGATGTCACATTAAACATCTTGAGCAATTTCACATGCGCTACCTCCATTCAATAATGAGCATTTGTTGGCAGGACATAGTGACCAATATTAAAGTCCTAGAGAGAGCAAACACAACCAGCACTGAGGAAATGTAATTGAGAGCACATCTTAGGTGGACCGGGCACTGTATCCCAAAACAGCTCTTGTATGGGGAGCTGCTTGAGGGCAAAAGAAAGTAGTATCATCCATATAAGTGCTTCAAAAATAATCTGAAGAGCAGTCTCCAGTGGGCTGGCATCAATCCCAAAGAACTTGAGCAAATGGCACCAATGGAGGAACAAAATCAGATCAGACATTGGTGAGTCTCCTATGGAGGCTTGGATGCAAATTAAACCTGTCTTTCCCTGGTAAAATCTCTTAATGGAGGTGATACCACACAGTAACCATATGACTTTGAATAACGCATTTTAATGTTTGTGGCCTCAGATTAAACTGGGAGGGAAGAATCCCAGATCATGGGCTCCAGCCCAAGCCCAGAGGCCTACATTACAATGAAACAGCCTTGTGAGCCCGAGTCAGCTGGCATGGGCCAGACAAGGGTTTTAATTGCAGCGTAGACAGGAAGTTAGTGGCCCACTGGATGCCCACAACAGCATTTTCTTTCACACAGCACCCACCAGGGGCCCATAGGACATTGATCTTGGCCTCCCCAAGCCTTGCAGTACCCTGGAAATGTAATGGTCCCTAGGTGCCTGGCATCTTTCTTTCTTCTCCCTACCTAAACCCCTGGACAGGCCAAGCCAGAAGACCAAGATGAGTGGAACTTCAAACTGCGCTTGTGGAGACTTTGCAATGCCTCAACTGACAAGGAACTCAGTCAGCAGCTTGCTCTGTTGTTCCTCTTGAGGGGGAGGTATAGCCTCTTCTCCCCCTTTGTCATAAATATAAAGGGAAGGGTAAACCGCTTTGAAATCCTTCCTGGCCAGGGGAAAGCTCCTCTCACCTGTAAAGGGTTAAGAAGCTAAAGGTAACCTCGCTAGCCCCTGACCAAAATGACCAATGAGGAGACAAGATACTTTCAAAAGCTGGGAGGAGGGAGAGAAACAAAGGGTCTGTGTGTCTGTCTATATGCTGGTCTTTACCGGGGATAGACCAGGAATGGAGTCTTAGAACTTTTAGTAAGTAATCTAGCTAGGTATGTGTTAGATTATGATTTCTTTAAATGGCTGAGAAAAGAATTGTGCTGAATAGAATAACTATTTCTGTCTGTGTATCTTTTTTGTAACTTAAGGTTTTGCCTAGAGGGGTTCTCTATGTTTTTGAATCTAATTACCCTGCAAGATATCTACCATCCTGATTTTACAGGGGGGATTTCTTTATTTCTATTTACTTCTATTATTATTAAAAGTCTTCTTGTAAGAAAACTGAATGCTTTTTCATTGTTCTCAGATCCAAGGATTTGGGTCTGTGGTCACCTATGCAAATTGGTGAGGCTTTTTATCCAACTTTTCCCAGGAAAGGGGGGGGTGGAAGTGTTGGGAGGATTGTTCATTGTTCTTAAGATCCAAGGGTCTGGGTCTGTAGTCACCTAGGCAAATTGGTGAGGCTTTTTACCAAACCTTGTCCAGGAAGTGGGGTGCAAGGTTTTGGGAAGTATTCTGGGGGGAAGGACACGTCCAAACAGCTCTTCCCCAGTAACCAGTATTAGTTTGGTGGTGGTAGCGGCCAGTCCAAGGACAACGGGGGGAATATTTTGTACCTTGGGGAAGTTTTGACCTAAGCTGGTAAAGATAAGCTTAGGAGGTTTTTCATGCAGGTCCCCACATCTGTACCCTAGAGTTCAGAGTGGGGGAGGAACCTTGACACCCTTACAGTCAGTCATCAGAAGGGAAACTCTCCTGTCTAGTTTCCAAGCAGCAACTGATCACAGAGAGAAGCCTCCACCCGTTACCCTCATGGGGAATGTGAAGAGATTTTACCTCCGTGAACTCAGTATGAGAGAGCAGTGGGTGAAGGCTCTCTCTTGTGTATTGAGACAATAGGGAGTGGGAGGGAATTCATTGAGGGTTATAGTTACTGGTTCCAAAAAAATAATTTTTTATTTGTTTTCGATTCCTTGTATTGTTAGAATTCATATTGAATCGTTCTGCCAAATGTTTCCTGTGGACTTTGCTATGGTCTATCCCTTGAACTCCCCCAGATTTTTGTCTGATAGCTTTATGGGGGTAGCATATAGATTTCTGCAGCTTGGCAGGTGATCTATTTGGCTGAGCAAAGTGAGACCCTACACTCAAGTCAATGGTATTTTTCTATTTGTGTCTGTGTGTCTAATATAATAACTTTTGAAAACACCATCTGATCATTTCCAAAATTTCAGGTACATTCTAGGTATCAATGTGCAGAACCCTGTTGATTTCTGGTGAAAATCAGAAATCTGGAAAAGCCAGATTTCCACTAAAATCACTATTTGGTCATTCTGGCTACTGGACTGAGGCTGAGTCCTCAGGGTTCAGGTTAGTGGGTCCCTTGCCAAACTCTGGCCAGCCCTCGCTTACCTGGTCCTTTCATCCCTCCACTCTGGCCCCTGCTCCTCCAGATGGGCTGCTTGTTCCCATTTTGCCTGGACTAGAACTTTCATCAGTTTCTGTCCAGATGTGAACTTAGTGTTAATACTGTGAAATTAGAAAAAAATTGGATGTTGGTTTAAGTGAGCAACAGAAACAAAGCTTAATTCTTTCTCATGGTATATATGTGCCAAGTTTACCTCAAAAATATGATGTAGTATTCATATATCGCTTGAACACTTCCTAGATTTTGAAAATTTAAGGAGTGTTCAGAATCACCTCCAGTTCACCTTCCTTTGCTGATTCCTCTATTACAGTAAATAGCATTTTCACATCGTAGTTATTTCTAAAGGTCATTTTATTGGCTCAAAATGTATGCATTACAGAAATACATTATGTAATCCATTTGCATTTGCTGTGGAGTTAATAACAATCCTAGTTACATTATACTTAAAATGCATATACTGTATATGACATTGCAAATGATCAGGGCAAGGTCTTCTATTTGGGAAGTATGAAATATGGCTTTTGGCCAGAGTTGATGAGGGTTTTTGTGAGAAAATTTGTTGAATAGTGGCAGTAAGAAAAATGTAGCAGCTATAAAATGAAAAAATAAAACATCTAGGAAAAAAAGGCTGGGTATCAATTCTGTCCTCCGTTATTGTAACCAAGCAGGACTCACCACTGCGGCGCCTCCTGCTGGCCATTCTGGGATTTCGCTCTCAGCCCTTCCAGTCCGCCTTCAGCTAGTGGTGTCATGCCTGCCGTCACTGCTGTCTCCCCACTTTGGACCCACCTCGCTCCCTGGACCACAGCATCCCCTTTTGGGCACAGTCCTCTGGCTGTGCCCCCACTCCGCTGTCTCCCCCTTCCAGGGGACCCAACAGTCCTCAGTCCAGCCACTTGCCTCAGTGGCAAACTGCAGTCTATGCATTGTCCACTCCCCTCAGTGGCAAATTGATCCGGGCACACCTGTTATTCCAGGTCCCAGCCCAGGGACCCTACAGCTATCGGCCATGTACTGCCCCTCCTCCTACTCCACCATCTGTTTCCCTGGGCCACTTCCCCGCAGTCGTAGCACCTTCTCCGCCCTTGTATCAGGACTTCAGTCTGGCAGCCGTGAGGCTGCTCCCCTGACCCTGCCCAGCACTACTCTGTCTATGGTGCTATCTTTCTCAATGCTCCTACAGAAAGATAATGCCCAATATTTAACCCAGTAACTTAATAAGACTAAAAAGCCCAGTGGAAACATTTGGGTCTCTCTCTTTCCCACTTTCCCCCAAGCTTTTCTCTGTTTGAGACTTTCACATTCATCAGATGTTATCACAAAACCTTGCGAAAAGCACATGCTCTGTGGCAGTTGTCATTTATTAATGTGCTACAATAAAAGTAGATAAAATCCCACATGATTTAATTATAAATCCAAGCTGATCCAGAGAGAACCTGAAATTCTTGTGCTCGTTACAGGACAGCTGAGATTGTCCCTTTTGAAAGAAAAAGAACATCTTCAAAAGTGAAGTTTGATTTAAAGAATTTAGGCCCGATTCAGAAAAAGCACTTACGTACAAATTAAAATTTCTTTTACTGAGTTAAAACAGTGCTGAATATGGGTGGATTTAGGCACATGCTTAAGTTCTTTACTGAACTGGGACCTTACTAGTTATTCTTTTAACGCTGGTAAGTGGAAGAAATAGAGTGGGATTCATCAACATGTGATTGACTGAAACTCAAGGTGAATATAGCCATTTTCAAACTGAAAAGTGAACTTAAGAATTGTTTTCTTTCTCAATGTTTCTAAAATCTGTACCAAATCCTCTGAGGATGTTCCACTTCCAGGGGTCCCTTATTTGCATAGTGCTTCATCTGCAGTACAAAGACCCACCAACCTTTTCTTTTCTTTTCTTTTCTTTTCTTTTCTTTTCTTTTCTTTTCTTTCAGTCAAGCAGGTTTCTTATGCCAATATTTTAAAACTTCTTCTGACTGGGTTATGTAGTTTGTTTCTTTTGTTGCTACTCGCAGACAGAGTAATACTGCCTACTGTGCAATCACTGCCTTTTTCTGAAGTGCTCACTGCTCAACTTCAGAAACGAACAAAATAACAAGTCCAGTTTGGACTCATTCCTGTTTAATTGGACCAACTTCAGAGGGGTCGATGAAGTGTGTCTTGAAACCCCTTAGAAAGCTTATGCCTGGTCATGTTAAACACACTTAAATACATTTTAAGGAGATAAAAAATGCTTAATCCCTTAAAAAAACAAAAAAACTCCTTGCCTAACTTGCAATGAGAGCACAAGTCCATTTTTAGAAGCTCCGTGTTGCTACATTAAGATTATTATGAAACTTTTGTGTCACTCCGATACAAATCTGCTTTATGAACTGAAAAATCATAAATTCCTGTTGGCTTTTAGTTTTTCAGGTTCTGTGAGTGCTGACCATACCTGAGAATAAGAGTTACAAAAGAGCTGTTTCCAGATTCCAGATCCAGTGGCCTGTTCTTATGCTGTCCTTATCTCTGGTACAGTTCAGAGCAGCTTTTAGGGTTTCAGGAAACTGCACTGGTTGCTATCTATCTAATGTACCTATATGGCCCCTGTTACTGTACTATCTGTGTGCCTCACAGTTCTTTAATGTATTTATCCTCCCAATACCCATGTGAAGTAGGGAAATGCTATTATCTCCCCTTTACAGATGGGAAACTCAGGCACAAAGAGACAAAGGGCTCGATCCACAAATAGGACTTAGTTTCAGCATTGCAATGCCTTATGTTTAGGTGTCATGCTGCCTAATGGAATCCACAGTCCTGAGTTAATGCCCAGCTCCCTGTACAATACATGCAAATGGGATTCACAAAATCCAGCATGCTGAGCAAGAAGTGCTTAAGCTGGACAGTAGGAAACGCTGAGGAGTGGGAGTTAGGCATCCAATTTTGGGCTAGAGGAGGGAGATGCTTACTTCCCATGTCCACTTGTGAATCACAGCTGTGAACCCTCTCCTGGAGTTTAGTGCCTAAGCCAGGTCAGCCCTTTTGCAAAAATAAATAAATAAATAAAAATGTTGTGGCACCCCCTTTATACGCGTAAGGACTGAAACCTGGGTTTTCTGGGGGGGGGTTTGCCCTAACTACTAGGCTATAGTCACCCCCATGCTCTCTCTGGCCTATTGAATATTTAAGTATTTTAAACAAAGTGAAAAAGCTTCAATAGGAGAGATTGAGAGTGCTCTACCCCAGAATACTCCTTTGCCCCCTGTGAAGGAACTCTTGTGCAGGTGGGAAATCTTGACCCTACGTTGCAAATTGAAATTTTTGTTTGTCAAAATATTATTTATTTTTGCAGTAAATAAAAGAGTTGACATATTAATACATTCTCAGAAATGTAGAGAAATGAATTATCATTCATAGTCCCTCCGTACGTGCACGGGAATTGAAATAATGACATCTTCGTTATTTTATTTGTATTTTTTTCATCTTTTTCTTTTTTTCATTTGATTTTTTTCGTCGAATTTGGTGCCCCATTTAACTTGGCACCCTAGGCAACAGCCTAGTTCGCCTATATGGATGGGCTGCCCCTGTGTGTGCATGCCTAGCTGCCAAAACTTAGCTGACTTGGGGACTTTAACAGCAGAAACTAGGGATTTTAGGTGCTTCCAGAGTTAGCTGGCAACTGAACTGGAGTTCTGTGAATGCCAGTGGCACCTAAACATTGGACTTAGGTCACTCGGTCCTCTTTGTGAATTGCCCTGCCCCCCACAAGCTCTTTTAGAAGCTGGACTAACCAGGAAGCAGGCTACAGAAAATTTGTCTACTTTAGGATAGAAGTAGGGAGTGGTCCAACTGGCTTCATTCACTGAGAGAGGGGTAGGAGAAGGCCTTGCTACTAGTATCCTTTAGCACAAGGTATGATGGGAGTGGCAGGGGGCTGGGGCCCTATAAGTCTCGCCTAACTCAGTGAAGATAAGAAGAGTTATCACGAAAGAAAAGGGGGCACTGATTCAAGTTGTGCTAGGGGAAAGGTACAAGGTTAAAATGTGCTTGCAGAATGAAGAGAGGAAGCATCTGAAAATAAGGTCCTGGATTTGGGACTTTGGGTACATGGGCTGGGGCTGAGCTTGCCTCTTCAAAGAGATTATGGATTCCTCAGAAGGCAAAAGACTTGGGGCACACTGAGTAATACATTCAATCCCATTTCCCTATAAGTTGCATCTGCTGGTGAAATAAATACCTATATATTATTTGTAAGAACTGCTCCATCTCTGTCTCCCTTTTTCACACTACTTCTGTGATGGGCCGATCATCCTGGCCCAGTAGGGGATACCTGGTGACACTGGTGAACACAATAGAGACACAAAGTTGGAACTGTAAGAATTATTTTAAGTACTTCTAGGACTGGGCCCAAAACATGTAGGAACAATCTGGGCTTTATGGTTTGGAACATTACCAGTGAATGCAAAGTGGTGGAAAGTCATAGAATTTGGATCTCTGAGAATACATGCAAGATCTACTAGGCATGGGCCTCAAGTGGATCTTTAGTCAGGAAGTAAGCTTTTAAGGGCATTCTCCTTTCTGAATTAAAAGAAGTTAAAGCTGGAAAATATCTATTAGATTATTGAGGACATTTCTCTGCTAGCATAGGATTGTTCCCCAGAGTACACGAGAGACTATTTTCTAGTGCTTTCTCCAGGTTAGCTTTAAATGTGTCATGCAGTTTAGCTTCTGTGACATCCCCCAGAGTACAATCTGGGCTGATGGACAGCTATTCCCCTCCATTCTCCACTTGGGGTGCCCTTTACGCTGTTTTGTTGTGAGAACAACGACTTCTGTTCTGTTTACACACAGCCTTTAGCCACTCACTCCTGAATTATATTGCAGAGTAACACCAGCAAATTCCAAGTCCCAGACTTGTCCCCAGAAATGTGCATCTTGTACTGCTCAGTTCTTTCCTTCTGGGCAGCACAAGCTCATAGAAAGTCCATCATCTCATTAATAGAAAATTATATCCACAAACCCTGTTATCCCAAATGGAGGTTCCAGACACTTCAAACACACTCTGGTTTAGATAAAAAAAGTTTATTAACTACAGAAACATAGATTTTTAAGTGATTACAAGTAATGAGGCATGAAAGTCAGAATTGGTGACAAAGAAATAAAAGGTAAAATACAAACTAATACTTTACGAGCTAAATGAATTCAAAGCAAAGGTTTTTCTCACCACATGCTTTTACTGGTTGAATTCCTTCAGTCAGGACCCCTCTCCCAGTTCAGTGTTCCTTCAGGTGTCATTGAGCAGAGAGAAAGGGAGGAGAGAGGTGATGTGTGTCTTTTATTCTCTACTCTTATAACATTTCTCTTCTTTGAGAATCATTTCCAGCTGGGGTTCAGGCACCAAACATGATTGCATGCACAACTATTATAATTGCATGTGGAAATTGGGTAATCGTGGAAGCAGGTGTTTATCTAGGTTGATCCTGGGTAGTCCAATACATCCTTTGGCACACGTTGTGGAATGAGCTATTCTACCTGTGGTTTGGACTAACTTCTACATTAGAAGGGGTTGTTCCCATTGAAGTTAATGGAAGTTTAATCATTGATTTCAATGGAAGCAGGAGCAGACACAAAATGGGACTCAGTAAAGTGGTTTTATATGTGCACTGTACTGTATTGAAAGCATTTCCTTAGATAAAACTAAACTTCCATTTGCCATTTCACACACTAAAAATAAATGTGTGTATCAGGATTTATGCACATTTTTGAGTGAACAAGAAAATTAACATTATCTCAGAACTTGGGTGATCTGTGTCAGGCCGACAAAAAGTAATAGCTTGTCAGATGACAGAAGTCAGTCTCTACTGACTCCAGTGGCTGCTGTTACAGAAATAGTGGGTGCTCATTACTGTTAGAAATCATGACATCTATTTAGGTGCCTAAATATGTAGATGGGTGCCTAACTTCAGGAACCCAAGTTTAAATATTTACGTATACAAGCTTGTATTGTATTAAGCTTGTATACATAAATATTTAAAACTTGGGTTCCTGAAGTTAGGCACCCATCTACATATTTAGGCACCACATAAATCATATTTTAGAGTTAAACACATTGCTCTGATGAAATCTGAACTCAGAAGCACCACAATTTCTACCTTTTTTTGGCATAGCGTCTGTCTGTTAATCATGAGTGTTGATGCCCTTAAGTTTGGTAATATGGTATGGCGGGCAGACCGCTGCAAATGAAAAGTCCTGCACACTGCTGAATTTTTTTTCAAGTAAATGCTTATCCCATTATGTTCTTTTATTCATGAGGAGTGAATTCAGTCCCCCTCTCTATTAGAGAATCAGCAGGGAGCTGCTACAACCTCTGAGCTGATTCAAACGTAAGTGCTCTTTTTCTGTGAGTGCCTCAGATTTACTTTGCTTAGAAAAGAAAAGAAAACCCAATGTAATTCTCTAGGGTTTTTTTTCTCTGAGGGGGAAAAAAAGGCACAAAGAAAGCAAGCAACAAAATACCCCAAGTGGTGTTTGGCTTAAAAACTGCTCCTTTTAGGAACAGTTTACCTGCTTTTAGTCCCAGTCAGTTTCTGTCCAAAATCCCCAAATGAAACATATTCTGATAATTCTCTTAGTTAAAGGATAAAAGCAAAACAGTCTAGAATAAGTTATCCTCCAACCTACTGCAGAAAATCATGGGAGAAGGCCCCAAAGCACAGGTAACATTCCTATCTTTTTTTCTTGGTCTCTACCAGTTGATAAAAGCAGAACTCAGAAGAACGAAAAGTAAAACTTTCCCCTCTGACTCACACTGTGATCTCAGTTGAATATTCTGTGTGGGTTCAACATGTGGAATGTCCAATGACATAGGTGTAATGAGTGGAGAAAGTGCATCAGAGATCCACAGTGAGGATGAAAGAGGGGAAGTTTCCAGTAAATTTTAAATGAATTGCTCAACTCTTTAGAAATACAGGAGTAAAATTTCTGCTTTTCAACACCAAACTCCCCTCTGTAAAATCCTTATCCTAAGCAAGAGGGCTGTACTATACTTGGATTGGGAGGATACATTAAATGGCAAAAAACTACCCTTCAAGAAATGTGAAATGTTCTGCAGTAAGGCTGGTAGTGAACATGCTCTAATAGCCTCTGTAATTGTAAGACATACCTAAGTTACAGCTAAATAAAGTTACATTTAAATAATGTGAAAGGTCTGAGGAAAATGTAAGGAAAATAAAACTGATCATGCCTACTTTAATCTTAACTATTCTAGTTCTATCCAAGTATTGGATTATACATAGCTACACTTTCTTGTATTGTATGCCATTTGGAGACCCTGTGCAATACTGAAACAGTATACAACAGAATGAGTTAAAAAAGGTGTGTGATTTACTGTAATTTATCCTGGTTGAAGTGGTAAAGTTGAACTGGCATTTGAAAACAAAATAGTACAGCATGGACCCCTGCATCCATCAGAATCCCATTGAACTGCCCATATGTACCTTTCAGTAACTTCATGAGCAATTAAAGGTCCCCTCAGCACCAGGATTGATAACTTTGTTGGCCTTGCCTAAAATATTTTGCTGCTGAGACTGGATGCCACAAGATAAATCATTTGGGATTGGTCAATATTCTAATGTCGCTTCTTCAAGTTTCCTTTTTGGAGCTGTACTTCCAGGATTTACATAATTCAAAACAGGAGCTAAGAGAGTGGGACTGGAAGCTTTAGAGTGGTCAAAGCAAAGATCAGAGCAGGCCCCATGAGGAAAGTATCATTTGCCCACTCAATAAGGGTGGGTATTTTTAATGTTTGGAATAGGTTGGAGACTGGCAGCATTGGAGACTCGAGTCTTCTATTCACAGAACAGATAAGCAGAATCAATGCCAATTTCAGTTTTTCCAGCCTATTCAGGAGGTGCCATCCCTTGAAGCATGACCAGACTTTCACAGACTATGCCCTTCAGTCTTTGGTGCCTCTGCTGATGTAGAGACTATACTTGGATTGGGAGGATACATTAAATGGCAAAAACTACACTCTAAGAAATGTGAAATGTTCTGCAGTACGGCTGGAAGTGAACATGCTCTAATAACCTCTGTAATTGTAAGACATACCTAAGTTACATCTAAATAAAGTTACATTTAAATAATGTGAAAAGTCTGAAGAAAATGTAAGGAAAAGAAAACTGATCATGAAAACTCCTCTTTGTGCTGAACTAATTCACAAAGGGTACCAGACAGCCATGAAGGAGGTAATGATCTTCTGTCAGATTTTGTCTGGACTGGATTTGAATGGATTTAAAGGCAGAAGACATATATTTCAATACCATTCAATGGCCCATCCAGTCCTGACATGTTGGGTAAAATCCTGGCCTTATTCAATTCAGTTGTGAGTTTCATAATTGACTTCAATGGGGCCAAGATTTCACCCATTATTTGCTTTAAATATGAGGAAGAGATACCTAGGGAAAGAGGCATTTTTGTGGGATGGGTGCCAATTCTAATCGGGGTTTGAGAGAGAATCATAGAATCATAGAATATCAGGGTTGGAAGGGACCCTTGAAGGTCATCTAGTCCAACCCCCTGCTCGAAGCAGGACCAATTCCCAGTTAAATCATCCCAGCCAGGGCTTTGTCAAGCCTGACCTTAAAAATCTCTAAGGAAGGAGATTCTACCACCTCCCTAGGTAACGCATTCCAGTGTTTCACCACCCTCTTAGTGAAAAAGTTTTTCCTAATATCCAATCTAAACCTTCCCCACTGCAACTTGAGACCATTACTCCTCGTTCTGTCATCTGCTACCATTGAGAACAGTCTAGAGCCATCCTCTTTGGAACCCCCTTTTAGGTAGTTGAAAGCAGCTATCAAATCCCCCCTCATTCTTCTCTTCTGCAGGCTAAACAATCCCAGCTCCCTCAGCCTCTCCTCGTAAGTCATGTGTTCCAGGCCCCTAATCATTTTTGTTGCCCTTCGCTGGACTCTCTCCAATATATCCACATCCTTCTTGTAGTGTGGGGCCCAAAACTGGACACAGTACTCCAGATGAGGCCTCACCAATGTCGAATAGAGGGGAACGATCACGTCCCTCGATCTGCTCACTATGCCCCTACTTATACATCCCAAAATGCCATTGGCCTTCTTGGCAACAAGGGCACACTGCTGACTCATATCCAGCTTCTCGTCCACTGTCACCCCTAGGTCCTTTTCCGCAGAACTGCTGCCTAGCCATTCGGTCCCTAGTCTGTAGCGGTGCATTGGATTCTTCCATCCTAAGTGCAGGACCCTGCACTTATCCTTATTTAACCTCATCAGATTTCTTTTGGCCCAATCCTCCAATTTGTCTAGGTCCTTCTGTATCCTATCCCTCCCCTCCAGCGTATCTACCACTCCTCCCAGTTTAGTATCATCCGCAAATTTGCTGAGAGTGCAATCCACACCATCCTCCAGATCATTTATGAAGATATTGAACAAAACCGGCCCCAGGACCGACCCTTGGGGCACTCCACTTGATACCGGCTGCCAACTAGACATGGAGCCATTGATCACTACCCGTTGAGCCCGACAATCTAGCCAGCTTTCTACCCACCTTATAGTGCATTCATCCAGCCCATACTTCCTTAACTTGCTGACAAGAATACTGTGGGAGACCGTGTCAAAAGCTTTGCTAAAGTCAAGATACAATACATCCACTGCTTTCCCTTCATCCACAGGACCAGTAATCTCATCATAAAAGGCGATTAGATTAGTCAGGCATGACCTTCCCTTGGTGAATCCATGCTGGCTGTTCCTGATCACTTTCCTCTCATGCAAGTGCTTCAGGATTGATTCTTTGAGGACCTGCTCCATGATTTTTCCAGGGACTGAAGTGAGGCTGACTCGCCTGTAGTTCCCAGGATCCTCCTTCTTCCATTTTTTAAAGATTGGCACTACATTAGCCTTTTTCCAGTCATCTGGGACTTCCCCGGTTCGCCACGAGTTTTCAAAGATAATGGCCAATGGCTCTGCAGTCACAGCCGCCAATTCCTTCAGCACTCTCGGATGCAACTCGTCCGGCCCCATGGACTTGTGCATGTCCAGCTTTTCTAAATAGTCCCTAACCACCTCTATCTCCACAGAGGGCTGGCCATCTCTTCCCCATTTTGTGATGCCCAGCGCAGCAGTCTGGGAGCTGACCTTGTTAGTGAAGACAGAGGCAAAAAAAGCATTGAGTACATTAGCTTTTTCCACATCCTCTGTCACTAGGTTGCCTCCCTCATTCAGTAAGGGGCCCACACTTTCCTTGGCTTTCTTCTTGTTGCCAACATACCTGAAGAAACCCTTCTTGTTACTCTTGACATCTCTTGCTAGCTGCAGCTCCAGGTGCGATATGGCCCTCCTGATATGATTCCTACATGCCCGAGCAATATTTTTATACTCTTCCCTGGTCATATGTCCAACCTTACACTTCTTGTAAGCTTCTTTTTTATGTTTAAGATCCGCTAGGATTTCACCATTAAGCCAAGCTGGTCGCCTGCCATATTTACTATTCTTTCGACTCATTGGGATGGTTTGTCCCTGTAACCTCAACAGGGATTCCTTGAAATACAGCCAGCTCTCCTGGACTCCTTTCCCCTTCAAGTTAGTCCCCCAGGGGATCCTGGCCATCCGTTCCCTGAGGGAGTTGAAGTCTGCTTTCCTGAAGTCCAAGGTCCGTATCCTGCTGCTTACCTTTCTTCCCTGTTTCAGGATCCTGAACTCAACCAACTCATGGTCACTGCCTCCCAGATTCCCGTCCACTTTTGCTTCCCCCACTAATTCTACCCAGTTTGTGAGCAGCAGGTCAAGAAAAGCGCCCCCCCCAGTTGGCTCCTCTAGCACTTGCACCAGGAAATTGTCCCCTACGCTTTCCAAAAACTTCCTGGATTGTCTATGCACCGCTGTATTGCTCTCCCAGCAGATATCAGGAAAATTAAAGTCACCCATGAGAATCAGGGCATGCGATCTAGTAGCTTCCGTGAGCTGCTGGAAGAAAGCCTCATCTACCTCATCCCCCTGGTCTGGTGGTCTATAGCAGACTCCCACCACTACATCACTCTTGTTGCACACACTTCTAAACTTAATCCAGAGACACTCAGGTTTTTCTACAGTTTCGTACAGGAGCTCTGAGCAATCATACTGCTCCCTTACATACAGTGTTCTCCCCCACCTTTTCTGCCCTGCCTGTCCTTCCTGAACAGTTTATAACCATCCATGACAGTACTCCAGTCATGTGAGTTATCCCACCAAGTTTCTGTTATTCCAATCACGTCATAGTTCCTTGACATCACCAGGACCTCCAGTTCTCCCTGCTTGTTTCCAAGGCTTTGTGCATTTGTATATAAGCACTTGAGATAACCTGTTGATCGCCCCTCATTCCCAGTGTGAGGCAGGAGCCCTCCCCTCACAGACATTCCTGCCTGTGCTTCCTCCCGGTATCCTGCTTTCCCACTTACCTCAGGGCTTTGGTCTCCTTCCCCCAGTGAACCTAGTTTAAAGCCCTCCTCACTAGGTTAGCCAGCCTGCTGGCAAAGATGCTCTTCCCTCTCTTCGTAAGATGGAGCCCATCTCTGCCCAGCACTCCTCCTTCATGGAACACCATCCCATGGTCAAAGAATCCAAAGCCTTCTCTCCAACACCACCTGCGTAGCCATTCGTTGACTTCCACGATTCGACGGTCCCTACCCAGGCCTTTTCCTTCCACGGGGAGGATGGACGAGAACACCACTTGCACCTCCAACTCCTTTATCCTTCTTCCCAGAGCCACGTAGTCCGCAGTGATCCGCTCAAGGTCATTCTTGGCAGTATCATTGGTGCCCACGTGGAGAAGCAGGAAGGGGTAGTGATCCGAGGGCTTGATGAGTGTGGGATTTTCTGAACCTTTTGGGTAGAATTTCAAGTGCAACCCAAATTTCTATGGGTTGTCTGTTAGGCCCAAGTCCTGTATTGCAGGGGTGTTCAAACTGTGGGGTGCGCTCCCCTAGGGTGCAGAAGAAGATTCGGGAGGGACAAGCAGTAATGCCAGCCCTGTGCAGTGGGACTTGGAGAAGGAGCTCCACCTCCACCCTCAATTTACCTCAGTGGGCCACCCAGCCTTGCATGTGTCTATTTTTGTCTGGGTTAGAGGGGCACAATTAAAAATTGTAACTCAAAGTTGGGGGCAGGGAGGGGAGCTCAGCTCAAAAAGTTTGAAAAATAGCTGCTATATTAGGAATTCCATTAATTTAATGTGATTCTGCATGGGCACAGGATTATGGGGGTTTGGGGTAAAGGAGGGGAGAAGATGAGAATACAGAGGACAAAGGGGGAAGAATACTCTTCACAGAAGAGGATTATTACTAGTTTTGGTTTTAAATGGCAGAGGTAAGAATGGTATCAGATGGCACTGGATCAGCAATTGGTCATGGAACGTTAACTGAAAGAAGTGAGTTTTGAGGAGCAATCTTTCATTTCAAGCCTTCGAGTACAGATAATTAAGATGACTCTCACTACCGATATTTTTTAAAGAGAATAAAGACGACCCAGGAAATTATAGACCAGTCAGCCTAACTTTAATATCTGAAAAGATACTGGAACAAATTATGAGACTATCAGTTTGTAAGTACCTAGAAGATAATAGGGTTATAAGAAATAGCCAGTAGGCCTTTGTCAAGACGACATCATGCCAAACCAAACTAATTTCCTTCTTTGACAAGGTTACTGGCCTAGTGGATAGGGGAAAGCTGTAGATGTGATATACCTTGATTTTTAGTAAGACTTTTAACACAGTCCCACATGACATTCTCATAAGCAAACTAGGGAAATGTAGTCTAGGTGAAATCACTATAATATGGGTGCATAGCTTGTTGAAAGACCTATTCAAACAATAGTTATCAATGATTGGCAATCAAACTGGGAAGTGGTATCTAGTGGTGTCCCACAGGGGTGAGTGCTGGATCTGGAACTAGTCAATATTTTCATTAATAACTTGGATAATGGCATGGAGAATATACTTACAAAATCTGTAAATTATACCAAACTGGGAGGGGTTGCAAGCACTTTGGAGGACAGCATTAGAATTCAAAGTCACTTTAACAATTTAGAGTATTGGTCTGAATTCAACAAGATGAAATTCAATAAAGACAAGTGCAATGTACTTCTCTTAGGAAGGAAAAATCAATTCCACAACTACAAAATGGGGAAAAACTGGTTAGGTGGTAGTACTGTTGAAAAAGATCTGGGATTTATAATGGATCACAAATTGAATGAGTCAGCAGTGTGATGCAGTTGTGAAAAAGACTAATATCATTCTGGGATTTATTAACATAATTGTTGTATGTAAGCTACTGGAGGAAATTGTCCCATTCTGCTTGGTACTGATGAGGCCTCAGCTCAAGTACTGTGTCCAATACTGGGTGCCACACTGTAGGAAAGGTGTGGACAAAACTGGAGAGTCCAGAGAAGAGCAACACAAGTGCTGAAAGTCTGATGTATGAGGAAAGGTTAAAACTGGACTTATTTAGTCTCGAGAAAAGATTGAGGGGGGACCTAGTAAGATTTTAAATATGTTAAGCGCTGTTATAAAGAGGAGGTGATCAATTGTTCTCCATGTCCGCAAAAGGGAGGAAAATAAGTAATGGCCTAAATCGGTAGCAAGGGTGACTTAGGATAGATAGGAAAAACTTTCTAACTGTAAGGGCCATTAAGCGTTACAATAGGTCCCCAAGAGAGGTTGTAGAATCACTATCATTAGAGGTTTCTAAGGAAACACCTGTCAGAGATGGTCTAGGTTTACTAGGCCCTGCCTCAGCCCAGAGGGCTTGATCTGATGACCTCTCAAGGTCCCTTCCAGTCTATGATTCTATGAGTTACATATTAAATATATGGTTTATAATTCTTTAGAAGTTTTCCTTTTCAAAGTCATTATTTTATTGATAACATGTTTATCTAGTGCTCTACTTTGCACTCTTACCTTGTACTGAAGCACATTTAAATATCTGATGAAGGCAGAGACAAGGTGCATGAGGTAATATCTTTTATTCTGTTGGTGGAAGAAATAAACTTTCTTTTTCCCATGGGTGAAAAAAATGTCATTGATCTTCCAAGAGAAATCCTTCACATAGAGCTGACCAAGCACTACTCAGGCAAGTAGGAAGGATTGTTATTATGGATTATGGTCTTTCTTCAGTGCTTTTAAAGATATTTCCAACACATATTTAATTGTTTTCAACATAAAGTGAAGTAAATCAGATTGGATGATCTTGGGAGGACTCCAAGTTGTTTGAAACATCTCACTGTCCAGTAGCAGTTGCTTAAGTGTTATAGGGGCCAAAAGTTCAGTGCCTACCTCCTGTGTTTTTTCTCATCTGACTATGTTTAGAGGTATTTATACGCTCTCATCACCCTTCCAACATGCTGTAGTATACCTTGTCCTAGATGTTTCTTAATACTAAGACACTTTTCCTCCATGTTTGAAAAAAAATTCTATCACTGCAAAAGTATTCATGCAGTAATTTTCTGTTTTTTTTTTTAACATAAGACTTTAGATTAAGTCTTTGGTATGTTTTATTAATGGACTGCAATCACTCTTTTCAGAGAGTGATTTACAGAGTTCACCACAGGGGAGAGGTTTTTTTTAAATGACTTATCTATATTTGGCATGGTTTATACGGAGACTACCTACATACCATAATGTTGATTCCAGGAATTATGGCAGAAAATATAGAGTATTGCATATATTTGCTGAAAGGATTGCTAGACAAGTGAAGCTTTTGTCTTTAAATATGCTTTTCTTCTTCAAGTCATACTTTTTGCCTTTTACCTTTTATTGTTTTGGATTTTTTGTTTGGTATGGCTCTATTTTTGTAATTAGGTTTGAATTAATTGGGCTGTACGTGGGACCCAGTCCTGCAACATGTTAATTACAACAGTCATCCTTTCTTATGTGAGTAGAAACCATTGGGATTGACATTTACTTGGGTGAAGGTTTACTTTTGTTAACAAGGGATTTTGGGATCAGGCTGTAACTGAAAGCATTCCTGTATTCACATCCTACAAGCTATTGTAATAATCTTTGTCCAAAATACACCTTGTGAGGTATCATTTAAAATATAACAACACTGATCATCTATTCTTATGTAATGTATGTACAAAATATGTAGTAAGAGTTATGAATATAAGCTGAAATTATTACTACAATGTGTTTACCACACAAGTCCGGTGAGGGGGCAACTGGTTTCTCAAAGACAAAGGAAAAACTGATGCGTCTAGCAAGGTGTCATCAAAGCTGATTGGCAATCACTTATCAAGTAGCCATTCTTTGGCAACGAAGGGGGACAGGAACAGATCGATCTGCATTTTAGCAAACAACAACATGGAACTCTTTCACCATAAGACTCCATTTCTCCATCCCAAACAACTGGAACTAACTTTGTCTAGGAGTAATTTCAAAGGGTGACTGGACTGTACAAATGATGGGCAAAAGCACCCCAAGCTATCTCTCCTGATCTCTCTCTACCTCTCTCTCCTTCACCTAAGAAGACAAAACAACCAGCCCTTTGAGATGAGGGGAATTCCTGACCTGAGAATTTGGTCAGCAATGTTGCTGGGAACCTGTGAGGCACTCAAGTTTCAGGGCAGGTGGTGATACAACCTCTCACTGGTCTGGATTGCCACATGGTCAATTGTTTGGTAATATAAAGCTAATAATTAAGGACAAACTCCTGCTTTCACTGAAGTCAATATATGTAGCCTAGTGGTTCTCAAATTGTGGGTTGGGACCCCAAAGTGGGTCATGACCCCATTTTAATGGGGTTGCCAGGGATGGTTTAGACTTGCTGGGGCCCGAGGCTGAAGCCCGAGGGCTTCCACCCTGCACAGCAGGGCTCAGGTTACAGGCCCCTGCCTGGGTCTGAAGCCCTGAGGCTTCCTTCGGCTTTGGGCCATCCCTTCCCCAGGATGGTGGGGCTCGGGCTTTGGCTCCCCCATCCAGGATGGCAGGGCTTGGGCGGACATAGGCTTTGGTCCCCGCTCCTGGGGTTGTGTAGTAATTTTTGTTGTCAGAATGGGGGTCACAGTGCAATGAACTTTGAGAACCGCTGTTGTAGCCAATTCTTAGCTGCAATTACTATATTCGAGAATATGATCCTAGATAAGGGCTCAGAAAACCTGGGAAAGAAAGGCAAGTCCCAGAATCTGAGACCTAGATTCAAACAAAGAGAACGGTATCATTGTATTTCCAGATGTAAATTGAGTGTAATTATGTCGGTTATATGTTGAGTACAGGTAATGATCCAGTTGAGGAAAACATGAGCTGACTTGAACCTTTGCCAAAAACAAACTGATCCACATTTCTTGGAAATACCCTTGTTTTGTCCAAGTCTCGAAGAACCAATATCAAATTAGGCTATTCTCGTGAGTTTTTTTTTACCAAAATGAAACCAAGAAGTAGTAGAGGGCAGTTTCTTAGTTGAAATAAACTGTCATAGCTTCACTGACTTCAATAAAAATCAATGGAGCTATGACAATATACACCAGCTAAGAATAAGCCCCCAGAAATCTTATCAGAAAGTCTACTATAATGAGTGCCACCCTGATCTTCCCAATTTTGGATTAACTGGTACATGTATTCGTATACCCACACCCACATGGATAACTCTCTGAAGGACACTGATCTATGTGTCTGTACATATACTGATTTACTGGGAACACTGAATCTACTTGGTGGTTAAGGTCTTGCTCTATTCTTGCTTTGCCCATCTCCAAAATATTTTTAAAATCTTCTGTTAGTTGCAGATTTTGTAACCCATTGATCCTACCTTGGATTGGTCTAGAACAACACTCCAGAGCACTGAGTAATTATTGCTACACTGATGAGCAGGGTATTAATGGATAGATAGAACTGAAAAGCCTACCAGACCTGCTTATGCAATTGTTTGGCTGGAGAAACACTTGGGCCAGGGGACACGGGAGGGATCTGGATATGTGCAGTATTCTTATGGGATGAGAATATAGGCAAGAAAGTACTATAATAAATCTGAAGGAGCCACTAAAGTGTAACCTGTTTGTCACTAATTGACACACTGAGGATTTACTCAGTAGTGACACTAATCTGGGTTTCGAAGTTCTCAAATATGTTCATATCTTTAAAAAAATAAGTAAATATTGATTAGCATGTTCAGCCTGAATGACTCCTCTTGAGACTTTTATTGTATATGGGCTGAAATGCAATATCATGCAATAGGTTTCTGTAATTATTTAAGAATTACAATTTTTTATTATTGATGTATCCGTTAAGCATATGCAGTGTCACACCATAGGAATTATGTCTAGAAATAGTGTAGCAATTGTAGTAATAGCTCCCAGCTTTATTGCTATAGAGTATACACAGCTTCAGAAATATAGACCTTAAATAGTTCTGATGCCGCACGGAAAATGTGTACGACTATGTAGTGTACACTATGATAGTCTTTGTTGGAAGTGTATTTTCTATACTTTTTGTCCCTGAGTTTTTATTATTAAAGTTATTTACCTGAACACAATATCTTCATTTAGTAAAGAATGATTTGGACTTTTTTGGTTCATATAAGTCTTGATCCTTGAATTCACTGAGAGCCTTCAAATCCCAATAAAATTTCAGTGGGCGTTTCATAGATTTTATAGGCCAGATGGGACTGCTATTATTGTGTCTAGCTTGATTTCCTGCATAATGCAGACTATGGAATTTTATTCTGTGATTCCTGAATGTAACTGTGAGGAGGGGTTGTTGGGGCTGACTGCAAGTTACCTTGGCCTGTTGTTACAGAATGGTCCAGGTGGAGCTAGAGGTGAACTAGCTTTGACCGGCTGGGCTGGCTTGCAGCCACTCCAACTGGATAAACAAGAAAAGAGATAAGGAGGGCCTAAGAGTGTTAAGTGTGGGAATATAAAGCAATAGTGTTGCCTGCCAGAGCCTGCTTGTGGATGAATATGCCCCCTTAGAAACAGATGATGATAAAAATGGCTATGAGAATTGCTTTAGAGAAACAGTCTTACCTGTGGACCTTGGCCTTGTGGGTGCCCAGGAATTCCCCACCCTGGAGCAGCACCTGCTATGAGCCCTCAAGGACAAGGCTGGAGGGTCCGGGACTGTCTGTAGCAGAAGGGGCATAAGCATTGATTCTTGCTTGCCTGGTTGCTGGAAAGAATGTATTTAGTAACACATGAAGGCTGGGAAGCTTATTATACTTTGGCAATAAAACCGGTTATACTTATACACCTGGTGTGGCTTCATTGAGAGTATCCGAACCCCCCACTTTTGGCCCGACAGGGGTGTTCACCCAATTCAAACCCAGTGAGAGATAATGTCGGCCAGAAGGGTCCAATTAACCATATATGCTATACCTGGAGTGGAGCCTGGAATTGATAAAGGCTAATTGCAGAGGAAGCCCAGATGGGATAGCATTATAAAGCCAGGAAGTGAGAGCAGGAGGAGGCTACAGGGAAGAAACTACAGTCATTCTCTAGAGTGAGAGGGAGTTGTTCAGGGACAAGTAGGAAATACAGGGAGAGAATAAGCCCTGGGATCCTGCCCTGCACAAAGGAGTCTGGCAAGAGGCCGAAAATGGTGAAGTAGCTAGGGTGAGCAGAGAAAGTTCTGGTGGTAAACCCAGAGATAGACCAGGAGAGAAAGAGGTGGGGTAGGGAAGTGCCCATGGAAACAACAACAGGGACTGAGACTGAGCAGACCTGGATTGTAAATTGTAGGGTCCCTGCACTAGAATCTGAAGTTATGGATGGGCGTGGGTTCCTCCTGCTAGTCACTGGGAAGTGGCACAGGACCTAGAGGTGGACTAGAAGACTGTTTGAGGTGATATCTGAACAGCTTGACTGGGGGGAGTTTGATATCCCAGAAAGGGGGACTGTATAGTGATCTGGCTGGAGGGCCAGGCCAAAGTGATTCACTTTGAATCACAAAGGGAAACAGGGACCACCGTGCTAGTGACCAACAATGGGGAGCCACATGAAGCAAAAGTTAATTCCCAGACCTAGTCACAAGGAAGTGGATCTGTAATAAGTGGAGCCCTTTACAGTAACCCGTAACTTCTGGTGGAGCTAGGGCATATGTTTTAGACAGACATCCAATTTTTAATGTAAAGATTCCAAGTGACAAAGAATCCATGACATTGGTAGGAAAGTTGTTCAAATAGTTAGGTACCCTCACTGTTAAAATTTTGCACCTTATTTTTAGTCTGAATTTGTCCAACTTCAGATTCCAGCCACTGCAGACTTTCTGTTCTCGTCCCCCCTCCTCTGCCCCTTTGGAAATATACTCTTACTGCCACAGCACTTGATGCAGTACTTGCAGTTGATATAGATTATTGCCTGAAGACTTCTTTTAAACTTATTTTTGTAGCAGCTTTTAGTATCATACTGGCCTAACTACAGTCACAATCCAAATTAGATTTGTATAATTTAAAAAATCTTGACCTTGAAAAAAGGATTGTGTCTATTGATGATTCTACTAATAAATTGGAACATAAAACTATTGAATTGAAACGCAAAATTAGAGTTTAAAAAACATTTAACTTGTGTCATTATAAAAGATGGCATGTCCTTACACTATAAAATAGAGGTTATGGAGAATAATAACCAGGTATGTAATATTTATATTTGTGGCCTGCCAGAAATGCTAATAATTGATTTCTATAATGAAATTTAATATTTTTGGAATTTGGTTTAGAACAAAAGATTACCCTTCCTTGCTAAATTCTTAAATGTTTTAAAATACCTAAAGAAAGTAACTAAGAACTTAAAATTGTGTTCTCAGCTGCTTTCCTTAATTCTTCTTTACTCAATAGAAATTTAATTGCCACTTGTATCATTTGATAAAGAAATATTATGCAGATGGTTGGGATTTGAAAAAGAAGTTTTCTAAGGAAAAAGATTCACCTTTTCCCTGAAATAACAGACTACACAAACATGATGAAAATATCCGAGTTTGAGATATTAAAAAGACAGATCATTATGACTCCTACTTGTGCCTTTGAAAAGTTCCCCTATGACAATTGTTGATAAGCAATATGGGCTTTATCTTCAGCTGTGCTGCTGACCTCACACTTGGTCCAGCCTAGGGTGGGGTAAACAAAGACACCTTTCTGCCTCCTTGGTCCTGGGGCCAGTTAGAATAAGTTAATGGCTATGCTGGCTGGAGAATTCCTAGGTCCTTTCCACTGACTAGAGATCATTGGAGTGCAGCGTGCTTTGGCCATGCCCTCTCAAACCTTCAAAATCCCCCTTTTTTGCTAAAGCCCTTGGTCCATGCTGTGGTCACTTTTAGCCTTCTTTCTTTCTGTCCTCCCATTATTTCACCATTCCTCTCTTGTGTGTTAATCTTACCCAAGGTATTTTAATCTTCCTTCTCCCCATTCTGTTTCAACCATCTCCTCCTCCTCCTCAAATGCCTTTGGTTCCTTCTTCTTTCCTTTCCATCATGGGAAAACTCCTCCTACAAAAGATCCCCACTGGCTTTAGTGGATTTTGGATTGGGCCCCTAATGTACAAATACAACCCTTAATTGACTGTTATACTATACTGTGTCTTTATCCGCTTGGTTATTAGGCTGTAAACTCTTTGAGACAATGGACTAGATTTACAAAGGGACTAGGCCCTGATCTGTCAGTGTAGTCCCAGGTGCTGTTGGCATTCACAAAACTCCCACTCAGCTGCCACCTAAACTTGCTGCTGCCTAAACTTACTGAGTGCCTTAATCTTTGCAGCAACTATTCCCTTTGTGCCTATATTTCTGCCTCTGTGCATGTGCAGTGCTGCCTCACTGTCGGTGTCCTGATACCTATGCCGCAGTGTGTTCCACAAATCAGAAAAGATAGGTATTTCTCCGTGTGCCTCGCCAGCAGGACCTGAAATGGTAGGCCTGCTCAGAGGCCACCTATCTCCAAGTAAACTGCCAGGACAGGAACGCAGGGGGTGGAAGAGAAGCTTTTAGCCCAGTGGTTATGGTACTCACCTGATATGTGGGATGCCCCTTGTTCAAGTCCCCACTTCACCTGATGAGGAGAAGAAGAGATTTGAACTTCTCAGGTGAATGCCCCAACCACTGGGATATAGGGAACTGTGATGTGGGTAGCTCTCAAGCTCTCCTGTTGAAGCTGTTCTTCTGTGTAAACATTCATTGGAGCAATACTAATAACATGCATTTAACCATAAAAATTTAGTTGAATTACATTAGGTTTGCTGTGAACCTATGAACTGAGTTTATCTGACTGCTTCTGTCATTATGTAATCAAGAGACTATTGACTTTATCACTGGGTGCTGTTATCTGGTTGCCCTCTGAAGCAGTCTATTAAAAATTAGTCTTCTGGGAATTAGCACTGGTAAAGGAGGGATTTTTATGTCAAATATTTCTGTTCATTGGAATAGGAAGAGGGTCTGGCCTTGGACTATTGTGCTGGGAAAAGGAGTGGAAAAGCAGAAGACTTTAACTTTAATGTTACTATCATCCAATAAACATCTATTTCTAAAATACCTAAGGTAATCTTGATCTACTTGGAGGGAAAAAAATTGCAATGAGCAATTTAGAGAGCTCAAAGCAAACCATTGATTTTCATTTACAATGTTTCATAAGCCTCCTATGAACTGAACTCACATTGGCTTCAGTAGGAGTTCTTTGCATGGAGGGATAGGAATGTAAGACTAAACCCAAAAATGTTTAAAGTGAATGTGAATCTGCAAATGGAAAAGGCAGGGCAGCTGTTGATCACTACAGAAGATGTTCACTAATTCTCCTGTCATTGATCTGCTAGCCTATGTCACTTTGCTTTTCCACAGAGATTTAATAGCAGATCAAGGTGTGTGTGAGGGGGAAGGGGGGATAGTGATATGTTACTAACACTTCATTACTTTTATAAAAGATACTAAAAAATCTTTTGCTCACATAATGAAAATATCTTTAAATACTTTAAAATAAATGACATATATCAAAATAAAAGAACTACAGTATATGATGCAATATCCTTGATTTCTTGTTTTCTCATGTCTGTATTTATTCCTTCTGCCCCCGCCTTCCCCTCCCAGTTTTTGCCTTATTAGTTGATTCAGGTTTAAGATTTTTGTCCTCCTCTTCAAGGCTCTGCAGAACTCAGGTCCTGCCTGCAGAGCTGCTCTTCTCTCTTATCCCAACCCACCCTGTCCCCTTTGCTCTTGAAATGACACTAGTGTGAAACTGGCACAAAGTAGCAGTGAACCAAACTCTATACCTTCTTTACCAATACTCTCTGCATGATGGTTTAGTACTGGAATTTTGCAGATACTCTGTTCGCTATTTGTCACTGGTAAAAATCCACAGTTGTAACAAACAATTGCATACAGTACCAAACTAGACCTTTCCCTGTCTCACTCACTCATTCTGTAGTGTGATATGCTGTTTAACTCACTGTGCTATTTGTAAAATGGAATTTAATCCTATTTATTCATTTCACTTACAGAAAGCAAGTAAATATTCCTAACTGACTACAAATTGAAAAATTGAAAGGAAACCTAAATGGTTTCCTTACTCAATTGTTTGTTGGACATTAAATGCTATAATTCTAATTATGGTGTTATTCTAGGAGAGCTGTAGTATTTATTACTGATTGAAATAGTATAACAATGATTAATGTCCATAATTAAGGAATAAACCTCTTCAGGTTGTGCACTTACTGTGTTCTGACCACATGTATGAGGTGCAAAAGGCACAATGTGAAGTTGAAAGCCTGCTTCCCTGAAGTAGACTTTAAATGTGGGATTTCATTTGGCGTTGACTTCAATAAAATGAAATTGTGTTTACTGTTTGCCTCATCTTGAGACTACATTGGCTCTAATGACAGAAAGCATTAGTAATAAATTACTACTGGGGAATCTTGATACCTCAGACTGAGCATCCCATCTGGTAGGTGGTTGTAGAAGATAACAGGCCTGCTCCAAACTGTATATTCTCTGGCACAATTAATAGTGTCATGAATACTGAAAAATGCAAGACATTTTTTCTATGTACTAAGTAAGTACTAGATAAATAAGAAATCCAGTCTCTCAGTAAAGGTCCCATTTACATTACACACAATAGCAGTTTTCTTCAGTTCCAACTCTCATGTTAGGCTGGTTGGGCTACTAAGTTTATACCGGGGTTCAAACAATATACTCTAGCGTACAGGCCAAATTTGCTGCTGGAGTAAATGGGATACAACATCAATTAAAAATAATGGGTCTTGCGCCTTCTTATTCCAGGGCTGAAATTGGGCTCTTGGTATCTGTGATTTTCTTAAAAAGTACTAATGTTGTTGCTTTTATGAATTACTTATATTACAGTAGTGCATAGAAGCTTCAATAAGGTCTTATTGAGCTATGCACCATACAACCACATCAAACAAAAGTAGTCTTTATCCCACATGGGTCAATGTCTAGGATTATGACAAGACATAACAGTGAATAAAGAGACTGGGGGGTGGGGGGAGATGGATGGGGTCAATTGTATTAAGGAGTTAGTTCCAGGTGGCCACCTGCCTAGCTGGTGTCAGAGAGCTGTTTGCAGGCATCCTTGCACATGGTTCAGATACATTCACACAGGAAAGTTTTTATAAACTATCCAGAGAGAGAACAAACACAAAATTAAGGGCGAGATTTTTCAAGAGTGCTCAAGAGTTGGCATAACTCAGTTCCCACTGAAATCCATGGGAGTTCTACAGTTGACTTCCATGGAAAGAGAGTTGGGCAATACTGAGTGCTTTTGAAAATTCCATCCTAAATCATTACATATATGCTGAGTGTTGAAGGCCCCACTTGCCTACAGTGAGAAAAGCAGAGGACTCCAAGAGACTTTTCTGTGCAGATCTCACTTACCTGGAAAGCGCTTATATACTTTGGCTTTGAGTGCTATACAGGACAGGTACCCCATAGACAAATAGAAGGAAGGAGACAATCAGATCAAGTGACTAATGAGCTCAATAACCAGTGTTAAAGTTGATTGTGTTGTGAAGATGGGACCTTAGACCATTTCAGCATCAGTTTTTTTATGTACCATGAAATGTTGGTGCATAGTTTAGTAGATTTATTTTTTTAGAATCTGTTTCACTTTGAATAAAAGTGATGAGGTGAAAAGACAACTTCACAGTATGGTGAGAATGAGAGCCAAAATTACACTATGCCTTTCTAGCTCCACTGAGGGGTGCAACCTTATGAGAAAATAACAATTCACATGGAACATTTTAATTTTGTTGTCATTGATAATTTTCTGTTACCTTTGTTATGCTAGCATTTAGCTGGATAGATCCAGGCAGGGCAGTGTGCATTTTAGTCATCTACTGAATTAAAAGGTCATGATGTATGAACAATACAATTACCCAGTCACAGAGCAGGTTGGTGATTTTTTTTTTTAATTCATACCAGGATCTGTGAGCTATACTGCTATTGAATACCACACTTTTTCCACTAGATAGTTTTCACATAAAATGGAAAAAAAAAGCCACTCATTTTTTTTCATATACAACACTCTTCATATTCCTAGGGGGTTACAGGCATTCATCTGTTTCTTGTGTTCCACACCTCAGCTATTGAACTGATTATCATGTGATAAACACAATGCCCACCCCCACTCACAACCACACCCCTCCCCTTCCTCCAGCTTTTGTCTTTTGCATAATCTTGCAAGTGAGGAATTCAGTATATCAAGATCATTTAAAGCAATCTCCAAAGTTTTTACTACACAGCATTCCATTACAGGAGCTCACTCTTTCATTTAGTAGTTTCTCCCAGTGGATTTTAACTATATAATGTAGAAATTACATTTAGTTTGCCAATAATTTTCAGAGTCAACGTATATGGATATCAATAAATGAGTGAAAGCTAAATATTTCCGCAACCCTAATGTTAGCAAGTAGGTATTTATCTTACACGTAAAAGGCTTTTTTTTTCTCAGTGGCAATGTATTATACAAGAAGGACACTGAGCACTTAAAAACTTCAGAGCACTTGGCAGACATGAATACTTGTAACACTCCTGTGAGGTGTAATGTAGTAACCTTACTGTGTTACCACAGGTTTCATCTGGACTCCTGCAGAAAAGATGCAGTCCCTATAGTCAAGTAAGTATTATGTCCTTTTAACAGATGGTCACAAGGAAAGTCAATGTCAAAACCAAAATTAGAACTCAGGCATTGTAATGCTATGCTGGTGACACCGGTCCATTAGCAAACATTGGAAGTTTGCTGGCGTGTTATGCCATAGGGTTAATTTTCTCCCCATCAGGTGAGAGGAGGAGGATATGGCGAGAATATGAAATATCCTGCTATTAGAGTAATCTTTGCTGACAAACATTTGGTGGAGTAACAAGGCAGTGCTAGCATCAATGGTAGGGGTCTGTACAGTCTCTGTTCATAGTTATTGGACGTGTTGCTTTAAAAGTAGTCATCCTTTGGCTGTCTGGCTGAGTGGGTGTGAAAGGGTTATGTGAAGGTAAATGGTATCCTCAGAAAGGAGGAGCACTGTATACAAACTAAGAGGGGAAGACGTGCTATGAATATAAATAAGTCTTGTTATATTCACTCTCTAAACTTTTAACTTCTGCCTTTGCAGCTGTTAATGGTGTTAAGATCAGCATAAAGATCTTATCAGATCCTCTGCATGAATTCAGTATGTGGTCCATGCTCATTTGATTTAACTGACCATTAATACAGAGGATGTCTGACAGGGAAGAAAAGATTTTGCTCTTGGCTGTGAACGGAGGAAAAAGCTCTGCTATGTAATTTTTTAAAAACTACCCATCAATGAAAGAATATTTCAGAATCTTAGAAATGAGATGGCCCATGTGATTTGAAACTGTGAGCATCACAAGCTGAAATCCTTTGTGAGCATGGTGATGGATGTTTGGTACAGAAAAATCACCAAGGCTATGGAAACAAAACTAGTTATGGCAACACATTTCTAGATTCAAGGCTGTGGGTGTCGTTTACAGTTATTCTGAAAGCTGATGACAACTTTGCCTAACATGAAAAGGATTTTAGAGCTGTATTTAACTTTTCAAGACTGTTTGAGCAATTTACTAGAATGTTTAACTTTCAAAGATTGTGCTTGTTAAAAGCACTGGTAGGGGAATGTAAGCTAGTATTGATTCACCAGCTCAAATCCAAGGCCTAAGTGAAACTCAGGAAATGAAAAGGAAGAGTGAGAATCATAGAGGAATATCTCAAGCTAGAAACACAACTGGAGTAAGCCAAAGTTTCACACCGTTAACACAATTATCCAGTGTTAACAGATCATACCTGTCATGGCTGGCTGATTTTTGTCAATAATGAAGATGAGTGGTCAGGGACATCATTTATACCCCTGTGGTCTCAAATACTCATTCTTCCAGCTGGTAATCTGAATAGCAGTAGCTAACATGTTTTTGATGTATCCACAGGACAGAGCTATTGTTTTCTTGGACCCTAGAAGTAGGCTTTTAAGGTAGAAAATGAGTGGATATTAGATGCAGGATTAATAGTAGCCAAATCTATTGTCATTTATAAACATATACTTTGCATCACAAGGCTAGGAAAAGAGAACTTCAGGGGAAATCAGCACATATCAGGTTTATATGCTGTGACGGGGCAAGGCCAGATGTCTATAGAAAAGTAATGGGAGATAGATATATTAGCTCCAGGCTAAACAAATCCCTGGTACCAGGATAAGTTAAATGGCAGCTGCTCCAGGTCAGTTAAGACACCTGGGGCTAATTAAGAACTTTCCCTGAAGGCAGGGAGAACACTAGGTTGATTGGGACACCTGAAGCCAAACAGGGACTGGCTGAAACTAGTTAAAAGTTAGTCAGTTAGTCAGGTGGGATGTGGATGTCAGGAGCTGTGGGAGGAAGTTGTGCTGTTGGAGAGACTGAGCAGTACGCACCATATCAGCACAAGGAAGGAGACCCTGAGGTAAGAGTGAAGTGGAGCCTGAGGAAGTGGGGGCTGCTGTGGGGAAGTAGCCCAGGGAATTGTATGTGTCATGTTTCTAAAAGGTCAGCTACCATAGCTGATAATATTAGGGTCCCTGGGCTGGAGCCTGGAGTAGAGGGTGGGCCTGGGCTCTCCCCTTTGCCCCCTATGATTAATCACTGAGACTGGAAGACAACAGAGACTGTGCAAGGGAGGATAGCTTCTCCTCACCTCCCTTGTTGGCTTATGATAAAATGGCTCAGGAGACTGTGACCCTTGTCTCCAGAGAGTGAAGGGTTACATGGAGGGTCACAGTGAGCCTCTGAGGCTAGCGAAATCCGCCAGGAAACGTGGGACCCATGGAGACAAGGACAGAGCTTTGTCACAATGCAGAGTGATCAAAGCCAAGCCAAGATTTCTCTTATTGTGCTCTGTTTACAGTTTTGTCAGTTTGACTTAAAAGTGGCCCAAATCAAACACCTTTTCTTCCCTTGCAAATATTCCCCAACTGCCTGCTTCTCTATTCTAGTCAACACCTCCTCCCCTAGTCAATCAAGCCTGCAACTTTGTGGTTATTTTTCTCCTTAAAGACAAATTCTGCTTCCTTGTCGTCCTCAGTACTTTTAAGATCTGTCCTTTCCTTCCTCTCTGCAGAGCTAAATCTTTCATTCACGCCCTCATTATATCCAGCCTTAGCCACTGCAACATCCTCCTCTCTGGGCTCATCCACATTGCCCCGCTCCAGTCCATACAAAAAATTGCAATGAAAATCATCTTCCTTCACTGTCATTTTTACCATACCACTCTCCTCTCTGAATTCTTCATGGGCTCCCCATCTTCCATCACATTGAATGCTTCCTGTCACAACCTTCCAAACTTGAGAGAGCTTTGCCTTTCCCTCCTTATGAGTTTATTTTGCTTCATTTCCCTCCCTTTTCCCTTCCAGTGGCATCTCCCTCAGTGTCTCATATAAACACTTCCATTCCCCACCTATAAAATTGAAATGACGATAATCCCTCCCTATGCCCATCCTCACACTTTTTGTCTTGTCCACTTAGATTGTAAGCTATTTGGGGGGAGGGATTGTCTATTACTTTGGGGCCCTGATCTAGGTTGGGGCCTTGAGACACTACTTTATACAAGTTACAAATACTACTACTACTGTTTGTTCCTGGAATTGTTTCCTCTGGATAAGTGCACTTCCTGGAATGATATTATTGCGTTAGCAGTGCTTCTCTTCATTTGCCAGCAGATGCACAAAAGGGTTTTTTTGGGGGTCCTGTGGACAAGGTCTTTTTGAAGAGTTTTGCATTTCTGGCTTTGCTAGGCAACCCCTTGTCTTGTACTTAGTGAGGGCAAGGAAAAGGACCCTGGCTGTTCCTTGCTTACACATGCATTGGAGGGCTTCTTGACCCAATATGTACCTGTACAGAGCCTGTCACAATATCTGAACCTCACATGTGAATCCCTTTAAACCATGTCTGTGTGTATACTGATCTTTTAACCAATACTCTCGCTCTCTCTTCTTTTTTATTTTTAGTTTAGTTAGTAAGAACTGGCGGTAAACATATATTTGGATAAGATCTGAAATGTTCATTAACTTGGGAGGTAATGTGTCCAATCCTTTGGGATTGGTAGAACTTCCTTCTATGATGAATAAGATTTTCAGTAATCCTCATATCTGACTTGGGTGTCTGGGTGGAAACCCAAGGCTGGATTGCTTTAAGAGAACTGTGTTTTGGCTTGTGGGTAACCAGTAAGGTATTGTAGAAGCTGTTTTGTGCTGTCTTGGTAAATGTAAGTATTGGACTATCCACCAGCTTTGGAGATTGTCTGCCTCATTCTTTGCCCTAATTGAGTAACCTCAGAGTGGCCTCCCTGGGGCCCCGGTCACACAGACAGGGAAGGTGGGCAGCTTTGTATTCATCTTTTCTTCAAACATCAAATCCAAAAGAGGTGGCTCAGGTAAAAAACAAGTTCATTTGAATTAATTTATCTAACAACATCAAAGCTAGCAGATTTTAAATTAAATTAAAGCCCCCTCCCAAGATCTAAAGGGTTCATAAAGGAGCTCACTGATACTTTGTGCATAATGGTGATGAAATTTCAGTATCCAATGTGACAAAACCCAAATAATAATACTACCTATCTCCTGTATTGCACTCTCATCAGTAGACCTCGGAACACTTACACAGAAAGTATTCATTATTATCCCCCTTTTACAGATGGGGAAACTGAGGTGCAGAGAGGTGAAATGACTTGCCTAATGTCATTTGGAAGGCCAGTGGCAAAGCTGGGACTGGAACCTAGCTCTGCTGAATTAGTGCAATGCTCTGCCTATTAGGCAATACTACCTTCTCTCCCCACTTGCCTCTCTAGGAATCTTACAGATCATCTCTGGTCCACCTTGGACCTTGTCTTTGGTTGAGATGTCAGTCAATATCAAATATATCTCAATTCAGCCACTGTTTTGGACAGACCATCATCTTATTAAGGCTGTGGTCAGAGCTCTCAGCTCCCAGGCAATCATGACCCTGATTTGACCAAAAAGACTCTGCATCAACTTCCAGAGCATGCTAAAGGACAGCAGCAATCCACCCACCAGATGAGTCAAAGATCTAGTGAGTCACACTCATTATATGCTAGCCTCAACCTTGGTCACACTGGCCCCCAAATGGTCCCTTCCTCCCCATTGCCTACACAAAACTCCTCTCAGGAACGAAAGACCATCCCAAAACCACCTTCCACCTACCCCCAAACCCTACCCAGATAAAGATTCCACTGCACACACAGCTCTCCCTTGGGGAGAGGATGAGCGAGAAAGAACGAATCGTATGAGACAGATTTAAGTCATGTTGCTTAATGCACTAGTGGAAGAAACTCAGATAGGACTGTGATGAGGTTAGGATAAGAAACTATATAGAACAGAATAAAATTAATGTCAAGCATGTGTTTTGCTGAATTAAGGTCTCAGTTCCTTGCGGAGTAACTCTTATATAATTTAGCTATTGACCTAAAAATACACTATAACTTTTAGTATGTGGAGGCTATTATTTTGTTGACATGTTTCATTAAAGTATCATAATTTTTGAGGAGAGACATGCTGCATATGAAAGAAAATACATTGTTTCTGAGATGCAAAAATAGTTTTCTTTACTGTGTTTTAGTTTAACTGAGAAACCTTTTTGGTTAATAAGAAGTGATGTATTTTTACTATTACATGCATAATCAATGTGGGATTGCCATTATATGTACTAGTTGATCTCAAGAGTACTTTAAACGTTTTTCTTCATATTTCTAACTTGATCTACTGAGTCGTATTACACTATTTTAGTTTTGGTCAATTTAGTTAATCAGATGCAGGCCTACTTGACATAACATAACGTGTTTTGTTCTTATTCACTGTAGTCTACTGCTGTATGTACAATATGTTGCAAATTAAAAAGAAACGTTTGCAATTGCAAATGTCATATAATCAATTACCTATTTTCTAGAACTGGACAAAAAATTGGAATTTCTCAAGATTCAGCTACTATGCCTGTAAGCTATAGAGAAGGGCTCAAGATGCAAAGTTCAGCTGTACAAAGATCCGGGAATGTTTATAATTCAGGTGTTGTCCAGGTCCACCTTTAGTAAGATACATTTCGTTTAAATGAAATATAATATTCCATCACTGGTGAAGCTTTCTCTAGTTTGTGTAGGGTGTAAGCCGAAGGTGGTATTTGTGTTGTGTTTTGAGGCAATGTGGATGTAGGGGGGTCAACTCTGAAAACCTAGACTGTCAGGGAATGCAGTAATTGGCAGGACAAATGAGAAAGGAGCAGGTTGATTAGCAGAAAGATAAATACAAAGAGTGTACTGCATTCTCTGAAGCTTATTATTTTTAAAAAAAATATTTCAACATATCCAGCAAGGGTAACCTAACTGGGTTTAGGAGTTTAATAATAATCACTCTGCTACACATCTATGTTTTTACAAGTTTATCCAAAGTTTCCAAACTTTTTTTTGTCTGGAAATCAAACTTAGAATATTGATGATGCAGCTTCCTTCTGAGTTTTCCAGTATTGCTTGGAAGCGGAATCCTTTATTGTGAATTCTAACTTTGTTAAATTTGACCGGTAATATGGACAAATGACTATGCTTATGGAGTTGTCCAAATAAATAAAAACTTTCCTGTCAAGATTTTTCCTTCCCAGTACTCTGGGTTTTCAGTCTCTCTCCACAGGGTTTACTTCTCAGTGTGTAGTAAACCACAAATAATAAAGGGTCTGTTAGGGGAAATCAACCTAGTTAGCATATGTGACTCCATTTTGGGTTTTCTGTCTGCCATTAACCAGAAGCAAGCACATCACGTACCAAGGAAGGAAGGCTCCTTCAAGGTGGACAGCTGGACAGTTTCAAGATAAGGGAAACAAAGGAGACAGGAATCAGCTGACATGCCTGAAATAGTTGCCGCTTCAGCTTTTTTGTAGGGGGAAGGTGGCTGCAGGGGATTGGTGATAGGTAAGGGGAAGGCCTGTTTATTAGTTTAGGCCCACCGAGGCACACGGGAAGGATGTTTTGCCAACAGTATATAATCTTTGTGTAACTTGAAATCGGGGTCCCGTTCTGCTTAACGGAGCGGTACCACGCTCGAGCGTAATAAACTTACAAACTTTGAAACACTTTGCAATCTGTCTTTATTTGGTTGCCTGAGCCTAGAAACAAACTGTACGTGTCCTAACTGGAATAGTTCATAACAGTTTTGGTGACCATGAAGGCACCCTAGGCTCGCCCTTGTAAGCAAAGCCGCACTCCTTCCCTCGGACAACTCCAGCCGGCACCGGGTGAGTTCACCTTCGAGAACTCCGAGGAACGGGAGTGTGGGCTGTCGCTTAGGCGAAAAGGTGGCACATTAGGCGTTGTTTTGGTAGCCTTAGAATGGGCTCTGGGCAGAGTGTGAGCAGGGGAACCCCTTTGGCTGAGATTCTCGAGAATTGGAAAAATATTTCTGGCACCCATGGGTTAGTTAAAAGGAGAACTGTAATTTTGTGTAAAGTTGAGTGGCCAGCGCTTACTATTCAGAGGCCCTTTGGATGGCCACCCGACAGAACTTTTGGACAGGATGAATTAACCTGCCTTAGACAACAGCTGGAGGACAAGCATCCAGCTCAAATGGATTATTGGTATGTATGGGATAATTGGGCATACGCCCGAGATAAGGGGTGCCCCTCGACTTTGGGCTCTGGTACCAGATCTAAGGTTTGCGTGCCGCTTGTGGGTTCCGCTCCGCCCTATGCTGCTTTCCCTCCTTCGTCTCTTCCCCCTACTCCTCCTCCTGTTGCCCCGTCTCTAACCCTACCCCCTGTTGCGCTTCAAGTGCCCCTGATACAACAGCCCTTTGCGACGGGCACTGACCGTGTCACTATGATCACGGTCCACCGCCCTTTTGGTCCTGGGTACCTGGTAACCTGGCAGTCACAGATGCCGAGGTTGCGCGACTATCTGGAAAGAGTCCTACAGACTATCCATTCAGTCTTTACGGCATTTTACCCTAACTGGGCAGACGTCCAGGCTATTTTGCAAACCCTATTTACCCCTGATGAGAGGTATTCTATTCTAGACGCTAATCGGTGTTGGGTGGGGGACGCTGAGAATCGCACCCCTTGGCCCGAAGCCGATCCAGGTTGGAATCCTAACGACCTCAATGACCAGGCCAGCCTCTCAGCTGCCTAGGAAGGGCTCCTGGAGAGCATCCATAGGGCGGGTAGTACGACAGCAAATTGGTCAAAAATTAGAGAATGCCAGCAAGACCTAAACGAGCATCCGCCTGCATTTTTGGCCCGCTTGTTTAAGCAGGTTAGAATGTATGGGGGAGGGGTGGAGCCAGAAGCCGAGGTTAGCTGCACAATGCTGGTCTCTTACTTTGTCGATCAAGCGGCACTGGGCATAAAGAAGTGTTTAGCTAAGCATGTTCCCGATTGGCCAGGGAAACCCCTAAGCGAAGTAGTTCGCCTGGCCACTTTTGTGTTCAATGGTAGGGACGAGGAGATAGCTAAGGAAAAACGTAAGCAAAAGAAGGAGGAAGTAAGTATGTTGGCAGCCGCATTGCAGGTTCCCTTGGGGAATCAGCACTGGCAGGGACACGGGAATACAGGGGGGAGGGAACGCGGACGCAGGACAGGACGGGGAGGAAGATGGGGTGGGACAAGGAACGGGAACTGTAATTATTGTAAGCAATCGGGGCACTGGAAGAGGGAATGCCCCCTGCTTCCACGAGGGGCTCCTTGGCAGGATCAGCCGGAGACCGGTTCCTCCTTTCCCCCTAATGCTCCTCAGGACTTTGCTAATCCCCAGTGACTAGAGGTGGAGATTTTGGGAACCGTGGGAGAGTTGGAATGGGATCTTGGATTGCAGTCGCAAATTTACTTGAAAATTGAGGAACGGTTTGTGCCCTTTTTGGCGGATACCGGAGCCACCCTTTCCACTTTAACTTTTGTTCCGGGCTCTCTTTCTAATACCAAGGTCTGGGGGCAAGGTATTGAGGGCAACCCGTGCCCGGCTCCCCTATCCTGCCCCGTCCCTGTGGAGCTGGCTTCTTTAAAGTTGTCACATAGATTTGTTGTTATGCCAGAAGGCTCCGCTAATGTTCTTGTGCGGGACGTGCTTAGCAAGCTGGGAGCCCACATATATTGTGCCCCCGAGGGGCTTCGCATGTCCGTCCTAGACTCGGCGGTTGCTTCTCTTATGGCCTCGGTTACCCCGATTCCCGATCTCCCCACAGAATTGTCCTGCGTTACACCCAATTTGTGGAGCGTGAGTTCCACCGACATGGGCCTCCTTAAATCAGCCACTCCAGTCAGTCTGCAGGTGAGGGATGGGCCGCCTCCCTCTGTAAAACAATATCCCTTGCCGAAGGAGGCGGAGGAAGGTATTTCTCTTCTTATCTCTAGCTACTTAACCCAGGAGGTCTTGGTTCCGTGCAGTTCTCCTTGTAATACTCCTATCCTTCCTGTGAAAAAGCCAAAACTGGGCCCGGATGGGCACCCAGTTTATTGGTTAGTTCAAGATCTGCGTGCGATAAATAGTTATGTTATAACCCCCCACCCAGTGGTCCCTGATCCGAGTACTATCCTGACACTGATTCCCCAGTCGGCTACTTGTTTCACGGTTGTAGACTTGTGTGCTGCATTCTTCAGTATTCCTTTGCACCCCGACTCCCAATATCTGTTTGCGTTCACTTGGGGTCAGCAGCTAACCTGGACGCGCCTCCCCCAAGGGTTCTCAGGCTCCCCCACTATTTTTTCCCGAATTCTAGCCAATGATTTGAAAGACATTGTTTTGCCTAGCTCCTCTGTTCTAGTCCAATATGTGGATGATTTGTTGATTGCTAGCTCTGATTATAATGCGTGTTTAGCTGATTCTGTTACTCTGCTTACTGCATTAGCTAATAAGGGCCCCCGTGCATCTCCATCCAAGCTGCAGCTGTGCCAAACCCAGGTGATCTATTTAGGTTTAGTGATTCAGCCTGGAGAGCATTTACTCTCCCCTGATAGGGTGCAGGCAATCCAGGATTACCCGTGCCCTACTACAAAAAAGCAGTTGCAGGCTTTCCTGGGGGCTGCGGGGTTCTGCCGACCCTGGATACTGGCCTTCGGGGAATTTGGTGAAACCGTTAGTCCAGGCCACCACAACTTCTAACCCCGATCCTGTTCTCTGGACCCAGAGATGGAAGCCGCTTTCACGTCCACAAAGAAAGCCCTGATCTCTGCACCCGCCTTGGGACTCCCGGATTATGGTAAACCATTTTTTCTCTTCAGTCATGAGCAGTGGGGATTGGCCAGCGGTGTCCTATTGCAGTACCTAGGGGATCGCCCACGCCCCATAGCTTACTATTCCGTACAATTAGACCCTGTCATTCGGGGATCAGTCTCCTGTGTGCGGTCCATTGCCACTGCAGCCCTTATGGTGGAACGGTTACGCCCTCTTGTTCTGGGGCACCCTTTGACTGTCTGGGTCCCCCACAAGGTTGAGGTTCTCTTAAAACAGCATACAATGCAGGCACTGTCTCCGCAGCGGGCACACAAATATGAGCTGATTCTGCTGGCTGCTGACAACATCACCCTTCACCGCTGCAACATCCTCAACCCTGCTACACTGATACCCCTTCCGGAGGATGGCACGGCTCACCATGTGTGTATGGATGTCGTCGCTGAGAGCGGTAAGCCTCACCTGGATTTACGCGACCTCCCTCTGAAAAACCCCGACCTGTCCCTTTTTACCGATGGCTCCTCCTTCTATTTGGAGGGCCAGTGGGTATCCAGCTATTCCGTCACTACTCAGACAACTGTTGTAGAAGCAGCCCCCCTTCCACCTTCCTTTAGTGCTCAGGGCGCGGAATTGCACTCTCTTACTAGGGCTTGCTTGTTGTCTGTTGGGAAATCTGTTACCGTTTATACAGACTCTAGATATGCCTTCGGGGTTTGCCATGCTACGGGCCAGCTCTGGAAACAGCGAGGGTTTCTAACCTCCTCAGGCACTAAAATTGCAAATGGCCCTTTAATCTCTGCACTTTTGGGCGCCATTCAAGGTCCTCTTGAACTGGCTGTTGTCCACCAGCACTCTGAGAATCCTGTCTCTCAAGGTAATGCCTTGGCTGATGCGGCCGCAAAGACTGCTGCCTTCAGCCCCTCCCGGTGTCAGCAACTCTTCTTCTGGATACGTCCTTCCAGCTGACGGACTGGACACACTTGTATGCTGATGTGCTGCCTGACGAGCTCCAGGACTGGAAACGTTGGGAAGGCTCTCAAGGCGTTGATAAGGTTTGGCGAATCGGGAAAAAACCTATTCTCCCCCGTCGCTATCTGCTCTCGGCCGCCCACTATTTTCATTCTTTAGGTCATGCTGTCATTCAGGCCACTGCAGCTGCTATTCTTAAATGTTGGGCAGTGCCTCATGTCTATCCAGCGGTGAAGTGAGTTTTTGGCTCCTGCTCTACTTGCCTGGCCTTCTCTGCTCGTTCTCAGCTCGATGCCAACACTACGGGGGAGAGCTTGGGCTAACTTCCCGTTTCAGCAATTACAGATGGATTATGCAGAAATGCCTAAAAGCTCAGGGTTTTGCCACCTCCTTGTAATAGTGGATCAACTTTCCAGATGGCCCGAAGCAATAACAACCAGAAAAGCAGATGCCAGATCTGTGGTAAAATTTCTGCTGAAAGACATTGTGCCCAGATTTGGAGTCCCTGAAGTCATCGACTCGGACTGAGGATCACACTTCACTGCAAAGATTTTAGAGGAGCTGTACTGGTGCCTGGGGATTGCACGACAACTCCACACCCCTTACCGCCCCCAGTCGGCAGGGCAGGTGGAGCGCATGAATCGAACCCTGAAGATGATGGTAGCAAAGTTTTGCAAAGAGACTGGACTGAAGTTGCCAGAGGTTTTGCCCATAGCCCTGTGGCACGTAAGGTGGGCCCCACGCATGCCCCTGGACTTATCCCCATTCGAGGTATTGTTTGGGAGGCCGGCTTTGATTCCAGGAAACTATGTTCCCGCTCACACTAGCCTTTTGGATGGAGATGAGACCTTGGCCAGGTATGTAGCCAGATTACAAATAGAGCTCAATAACAACCAGTCTGCAGCTCAATTGTTTCATACTGCGCCATTGGGGTTACAGGTTCATCCCTTCAAACCAGGGGATTGAGTGGTGGTAAAAAAATTCCCCCGTACAGACCCCTTGGAACCCCGATGGGAGGGGCCATACCAGGTTCTGTTATGTACTTATTCTGCTTTAAAAGTTGTAGGTAGAAGTTCCTGGATCCATCATAGCTACACTAAGTTGGTGCAGGGTCCCCTGCCTGGGCCTGACGAGCTGTCTGACGAGCCACCCCGTGAATGCACACCACTGGCGTCCCTGGGTGGGCTGAACTCCCCAACTATTGGGATCTCGAGACTCCATCAGGACTTCTTGTTTTCTTGTTACTTGGACTTATATTTGTTGTCCTGTTTTTTGCGTGGTACACGGGAGGATGCAAATACTGGTATGGGTGGCCTGTGGAATCCCTTCTCTATTCTCAAGTTCGGTACACAGATGGGAAGGCAACAGCTTCCTGGATTTAACCCATGCTATAGCACAGGGGGTTAACCGAACACAGTGTTGGGTCTGTATTCATACCCCCACATACATAGGTCAGGGAATTCCGTTGGTAAGGGTGCCTATCCCTCTCAACCGAACCCTCCAGGCTGGATTATGGACAAACACTCCATTTAACTGGAATGTTACAATCCAAACTTGGTCTATTGATATGGTGGCCCAGGGTAGTTATGCTTTATGTGTGTCACAATGTAAGAATTTTGAAAATACAGTTTTTGTGAGTAATTTTGTAGGGTGCAAGGACACCACCCACATTAGCTCTGGTGCGGCAAGTTCCCCCAAGTATTCCAGGGCGCTGTTGCTGGTCCCTGAGGGATCGGGCTGGTTCTGGTTGTGCAACCACATGGCTTATAAGGTCCTCCCAGCAGGTTGGTGTGGCACATGCACCTTAGGAGCCATAGTACCCGCTTTGCAATACACCAGACCCTGGCTCAGGGGGAAATTCGGAACTTGGTATGGAGGAACCGATGAAATGTCCCATTAAACCCTCTCTCTGAACAGCCTACAGGCTTTTACTCCTTTGTTCGTTGGTTTTTGCCCTGGGTGGGAGTGAGTGAATTGGAAAAGGCTATAGTTAATATTTCTGCAGCCTTAGAATTAATGGCAAATGCCACCGCAGGCGCCTTGTCTACCCTTCAAATTGAGGTGACTCAGTTATCTCAGACCACACTGCAGAACTGCTTAGCCTTGGACTATCTCCTTGCAAACCCGGGGGGTGGGAGTGGGGTTGTGCTCTTGTTAACTCAAGCTGTTGTGTCTTTGTGAATCAACACCGCAGGGTGGAAACCGATATCCACACCCTTATGCAGCAGGCCACCTCGCTTCACCGTGTCACCCTTGATGACACCAGTACTGGATTCCATGAGGCCTGGAGCTGGCTCACCTCCTGGCTGCCAGACTTGGGGGCTTGGGGAAGGTGTATTTTGTACCTCATTCTTACGGCTGTTTCTGTTTTTGTATTATTCCTTGTATGCCTTCAATGCTGTAGTATGTGCTGCCAGCAAATTTTAATCTTGCATTGAGGTTATTCTGCTCTGGTATAGTTTACTGACATACATAAGAAAAGGAGGGACTGTTAGGGGAAATCAACCTAGTTAGCATATGTGACTCCATTTTGGGTTTCCTGTCAGCCATTAACTAGAAGCGAGCACATCATATACCAAGGAAGGAAGGATCCTTCAAGGTGGACAGCTGGACAGTTTCAAGAAAAGGGAAACAAAGGAGACAAGAACCAGCCGACATGCCTGAAATAGTTGCCGCTTCAGCTTTTTTGCAGGGGGAAGGTGGCTGCAGGGGATTGGTGATAGATAAAGAGAAGGCCTGTTTATTAGTTTACGCCCCCCGAGGCACACATGCAGGATGTTTTGCCAACAGTATATAATCTTTGTGTAACCTGTAATTGGGGTCCCCTTCTGCTTAACAGAGCGGTACCACACTCGAGCGTAATAAACCTACAAACTTTGAGACACTCTGCAGTTTGTCTTTATTTGGTTACCTCAGCCTAGGAACAAACTGTACGTATCCTAACTGGAATAGTTCGTAACAGGTCATACCCATGGAGTCATTTTCAAAATATAATCAACATTTTCCCCAGCCAGAGGTTTTTCCCGTCCCCTGGATTCTGGCATAATCCACCCCTAAAGGTTTCCTTCTCTGTCTGTATTTTGCAGAAACAAATTAGCAAAGGGAAAAACCAGGATATACTTTCCCTAAACAAAACGGGCCTTTCAAGGGTTCCTTTCCCCTGCCTATGTTCTACTAGAACAGCTCTGTTTTCAGCTCCTTTCACTAAACTGTGTGTAACTAATATAAACCACACACACTTAGTGTGGCATTCTGTCCCTGTCTAGTGGTGGCTAGACAATATATAGAGGTTAATGAGCCTGCTACAGCTGTGACTAAGGGTATGTCTACACTACGAAATTAGGTCGAATTTATAGAAGTCGGTTTTTTTGAAATCGGTTTTATATATTCGAGTGTGTGTGTCCCCACAGAAAATGCTCTAAGTGCATTAAGTGCATTAACTCGGCGGAGCGCTTCCACAGTACCGAGGCAAGCGTCGACTTCCGGAGCGTTGCACTGTGGGTAGCTATCCCACAGTTCCCGCAGTCTCCGCTGCCCATTGGAATTCTGGGTTGATATCCCAATGCCTGATGGGGCTAAAACATTGTCGCGGGTGGTTCTGGGTACATATCGTCAGGACCCCGTTCCCACCCTCCCTCCCCCCGTGAAAGCAAGGGCAGACAATCATTTCGCGCCTTTTTTCCTGAGTTACCTGTGCAGACGCCATACCACGGCAAGCATGGAGCCCGCTCAGGTAACAGTCACCCTATGTCTCCTGGGTGCTGGCAGACGCGGTACGGCTTTGCTGCACAGTGGCAGCAACCCATTGCCTTCTGGCAGCAGACGGTGCAATACGACTGGTAGTCGTCCTCGTCGTGTCCGAGGTGCTCCTGGCCACGTCAGCTGGGAGCACCTGGGCAGACATGGGCGCAGGGACTAAATTTGGAGTGACTTGACCAGGTCATTCTCTTTAGTCCTGCAGTCCTATTGAACCGTCTTATGGTGAGCGGGCAGGCGATACGGACTGCTAGCAGTCGTACTGTACCATCTTCTGCCAGGCAGGCAAGAGATGAGGATTGCTAGCAGTCGTATTGTACCATCTTATGCCAGGCAGGCAAGAGATGAAGATGGCTAGCAGTCGTACTGTACCATCTTCTGCCAAGCAGCCATGAGATGTGGATGGCATGCAGTCCTTCTGCACCGTCTGCTGCCAGCCAAAGATGTAAAGGATAGATGGAGTGGGTCAGAACAAGAAATAGACCAGATTTGTTTTGTACTCATTTTCCTCCTCCCCTGTCTAGATCACACTGCAGTCAGTCACAGAGAAGGCGCAGCGAGGTTAATCTAGCCATGTATCAATCAGAGGCCAGGCTAACCTCCTTGTTCCAATAACAACGATAACTTTGGTGCACCATTTCTTATTGGAACCCTCCGTGCAGTCCTGCCTGAAATACTCCTTGATGTACAGGCACACCCTTTGTTGATTTTAGCTCCCTGAAGCCAACCCTGTAAGCCGTGTCGTCAGTCGCCCCTCCCTCCGTCAGAGCAACGGCAGACAATCGTTCCGCGCCTTTTTTCTGTGCGGACGCCATACCAAGGCAAGCATGGAGGCCGCTGAGCTCATTTTGGCAATTAGGAGCACATCAGCCACCACACGCATTATCCAGCAGTATATGCAGCACCAGAACATGGCAATGCGATACCAGGCGAGGAGGCGACGTCAGCGCGGTCCCGTGAGTGATCAGGACATGGACACAGATTTCTCTGAAAGCATGGGCCCTGCCAATGCATGCATCATGGTGCTAATGGGGCAGGTTCATGCTGTGGAACGCCGATTCTGGGCTCGGGAAACAAGCACAGACTGATGGGACCGCATAGTGTTGCAGGTCTGGGATGATTCCCAGTGGCTGCGAAACTTTCGCATGCGTAAGGGCACTTTCATGGAACTTTGTGACTTGCTTTCCCCTGCCCTGAAGCGCATGAATACCAGGATGAGAGCAGCCCTCACAGTTGAGAAGCGAGTGGCGATAGCCCTGTGGAAGCTTGCAACGCCAGACAGCTACCGGTCAGTTGGGAATCAATTTGGAGTGGGCAAATCTACTGTGGGGGCTGCTGTGATGCAAGTAGCCCACGCAATCAAAGATCTGCTGATGTCAAGGGTAGTGACCCTGGGAAATGTGCAGGTCATAGTGGATGGCTTTGCTGCAATGGGATTCCCTAACTGTGGTGGGGCTATAGACGGAACCCATATCCCTATCTTGGCACCGGAGCACCAAGCCGCCGAGTACATAAACCGCAAGGGGTACTTTTCGATAGTGCTGCAAGCTCTGGTGGATCACAAGGGACGTTTCACCAACATCAACGTGGGATGGCCGGGAAAGGTGCATGACGCTCGCATCTTCAGGAACTCTGGTCTGTTTCAAAAGCTGCAGGAAGGGACTTTCTTCCCAGACCAGAAAATAACTGTTGGGGATGTTGAAATGCCTATATGTATCCTTGGGGACCCAGCCTACCCCTTAATGCCATGGCTCATGAAGCTGTACACAGGCAGCCTGGACAGTGGTCAGGAGCTGTTCAACTACAGGCTGAGCAAGTGCAGAATGGTGGTAGAATGTGCATTTGGACGTTTAAAGGCACGCTGGCGCAGTTTACTGACTCGCTTAGACCTCAGCGAAACCAATATTCCCACTGTTATTACTGCTTGCTGTGTGCTCCACAATATCTGTGAGAGTAAGGGGGAGACGTTTATGGCGGGGTGGGAGGCTGAGGCAAATCGCCTAGCTGCTGGTTACGCGCAGCCAGACACCAGGGCGGTTAGAAGAGCACAGGAGGGCGCGGTACGCATCAGAGAAGCTTTGAAAACCAGTTTCATGACTGGCCAGGCTACGCTGTGAAAGTTCTGTTTGTTTCTCCTTGATGAAACCCCCCGCCCCTTGGTTCACTCTACTTCTCTGTAAGCTAACCACCCTCCCCTCCTCCCTTTAATCACCACTTGCAGAGGCAATAAAGTCATTGCTGCTTCACAGTCATGCATTCGTTATTCATTCATCACACAAATAGGGAGATGACTACCAAGGTATCCCAGGAGGGGTGGTGGAGGAGGGAAGGAAAATGCCACACAGCACTTTAAGCACAGCACTTTAAAAGTTTACAACTTTAAAATTTATTGAATGACAGCCTTCTTTTTTTTGGGCAATCCTCTGTGGTGGAGTGGCTGGTTGGCCAGAGGCCCCCCCACCGCGTTCTTGGGCGTCTGGGTGTGGAGGCTATGGAACTTGGGGAGGAGGGCGGTTGGTTACAGAGGGGCAGCAGTGGCAGTCTGTGCTCCAGCTGCCTTTGCTGCAGCTCAACCATACACTGGAGCATTCTGGTTTGGTCCTGCAGCAGCCTCAGCATTGAATCCTGCCTCCTCTCATCACGCTGCCACCACATTTGAGCTTCAGCCCTGTCTTCAGCCCGCCACTTACTCTCTTCAGCCCGCCACTTACTCTCTTCAGCCCTCCACCTCTCCTCCCGGTCATTTTGTGCTTTCCTGCACTCTGACATTATTTGCCTCCACGCATTCGTCTGTGCTCTGTCAGTGTGGGAGGACAGCATGAGCTCGGAGAACATTTCATCGCGAGTGCGTTTTTTTTTCTTTCTAAGCTTCACTAGCCTCTGGGAAGGAGAAGATCCTGTGATCATTGAAACACATGCAGCTGGTGGAGAAAAAAAAAGGGACAGCGGTATTTAAAAAGACACATTTTATAAAACAGTCGCTACACTCTTTCAGGGTAAACCTTGCTGTTAACATTACATACATAGCACATGTGCTTTCGTTACAAGGTCGCATTTTGCCTCCTCCCACCGCGTGACTACCCCCTCAACCTTCCCCCCTCCCTGTGGCTAACAGCGGCGAACATTTCTGTTCAGCCACAGGCAAACAGCCCAGCAGGAATGGGCTATACTGAGTGTCCCTGAAGAAAAGCACTCTATTTCAACCAGGTGACCATGAATTATATCTCACTCTCCTGAGGATAACACAGAGAGATAAAGAACGGATTTTGGTTGAATGCCAGCAAACATACACTGCAATGCTTTGTTCTACAGTGATTCCCGAGTATGTGTTACTGGCCTGGAGTGATAAAGTGTCCTACCATGAAGGACGAAATAAGGCTGCCCTCCCCAGAAACCTTTTGCAAAGGCTTTAGGACTACATCTAGGAGAACCGCAAATGCCAGGGCAAAGTAATCCTTTCACATGCTTGCTTTTAAACCATGTATAGCATTTTAAAAGGTACACTCACCAGAGGTCCCTTCTCCGCCTGCTGGGTCCAGGAGGCAGCCTTGGGTGGGTTCGGGGGGTACTGGCTCCAGGTCTAGGGTGAGAAACAGTTCCTGGCTGTCGGGAAAACCGGTTTCTCCGCTTGCTTGCTGTGAGCTATCTACAACCTCCTCATCATCATCATCTTCTTCGTCCCCAAAACCTGCTTCCGTATTGCCTCCATCTCCATTGAAGGAGTCAAACAACACGTCTGGGGTAGTGGTGGCTGAACCCCCTAAAATGGCATGCAGCTCATCATAGAAGCGGCATGTTTGGGGCTCTGACCCAGAGCGGCTGTTCGCCTCTCTGGTTTTCTGGTAGGCTTGCCTCAGCTCCTTCAGTTTCACGCGGCACTGCTTCGGGTCCCTGTTATGGCCTCTGTCCTTCATGCCCTGGGAGATTTTCACAAAGGTTTTGGCATTTCGAAAACTGGAACGGAGTTCTGATAGCATGGATTCCTCTCCCCAAACAGCGATCAGATCCCGTACCTCCCGTTCGGTCCATGCTGGAGCTCTTTTGCGATTCTGGGACTCCATCATGGTCACCTGTGCTGATGAGCTCTGCATGGTCACCTGCAGCTTGCCACGCTGGCCAAACAGGAAATGAGATTCAAAAGTTTGCGGTTCTTTTCCTGTCTACCTGGCCAGTGCATCTGAGTTGAGAGTGCTGTCCAGAGCAGTCAGAATGGAGCACTCTGGGATAGCTCCCGGAGGCCAATACCATCAAATTGTGTCCACAGTACCCCAAATTTGAGCTGGGAATGTCGATTTAAGCGCTAATCCACTTGTCAGGGGTGGAGTAAGGAAATCGATTTTAAGAGCCCTTTAAGTCGAAATAAAGGGCTTCACTGTGTGGACGGGTGCAGGTTTAAATCGATTTAACGTTGCTAAATTTGACCTAAAGTCCTAGTGTAGACCAGGGCTAACAGAGGTGAGGCTTTTAGTTCAGGGAATAGTGGCTCATGCTTTAAGATTCAGAGATACCAGACTTGGTCCATGCTGCCAACAACGCACCTGCAAGCCTGGCATTGCACTATTGCTGTCTCTTTGCACAAGATCTGAGTCAAAAGATTTCTTAAACTTAGGGTTTCCTTCCTCAGCTTCCAGAACTAGGTTGGCATCTCAGGTCTTTCTTCTAAGTAAAACTAGGGTGTGAGACAACATCCCATAATATCCTGAATAAACCTTATGGAATTAAGATTAATAATACAGGTAAATCTTACTCAATGAGGATTAACACTCTTGGGGTACATTGCATTAAAAATGCATTTGTGTACGTGTTCTTGTGGCATTGTATGTTCCTTCTCTAATAGGGAGGAGGATACTAACATACATACTTTATTATCAGCCCTTTGAAGGCACCCCCTTGGAAAGGTGTGCATATACTAGTTCAAACTGGATTTTCTGGGGACACCAACAGACAAAGGTAGGGTTGCCAACCCTCCTGGTTTTGCCGGGAGTCTCCCAGAATCGGCACTATCTCCAGAGGCTACTGAAGCCAAACTGGGAGATTTTAGGGAACTACAGCCAATGCGAGCTGCGGCAGCGGTGCCTGCAGGCAGGGGCAACTTGCAGTGCCTCCCTGGCCACCCCCCAGGGGCTACTGGGACGTGATGGTTGCTTCTGGGAGTGGCGCAGGGCCAGGGCAGACAGGGAGCCTGCCTTAGCCCCACTGTGCTGCTGACCGGGAGCTGTCTGAGGTAAGTGCCGCCTGGCTGGAGCCTGCATCCCTCACTCCCTCCCACACCCCAACCCCCTGCCCCAGTCCTGAACCCCTTCCTGGAGCCAGCACCCCAAACCCCCTTCTGCACCCTAACCCCCTGCCCCAGGATCAGCATGGAGCCCCCTCCCACACTCTGAACGCCTCGGCCCCAGCCCAGAGCCCACACCCTCTCCCACACCAGCCCAGTGAAAGTGAATGAGGGTGGGGAGAGGGAGGGGAATGGAGTGAGTGGGCAGGACCTCGCAGAAGGGGTGGGGCAGGGACGGGGAAGGGTGTTTGGGTTTGTGTGTTTAGACCAAGGATTGGCAACCTTTGGCACGTGGCCAATCAGGGAAATCCGCTGGCAGGCTGGGACGGTTTGTTTATGTGCAGCGGAGTCCACTGGTTCAGCTGATCGCAGCTTCCACTAGCCGTGGTTCACCATTCCAGGCCAATGGGGGCTGTGGGAAGCTGCGGCCAGCATAACCCTCAGCCCATGCTGCTTCCTGCAAAGGTTGCCGATCCCTGGTTTAGACAGTTGGCAACCCTAGACAAAGGATTTTTGGACAAACAACCTTATTTTAAACTAGCTCAGGGCCTTCTTCCTGTCCCAGTAAATAGACAAGTACCCTGTTCCATGGAGGGCACCAATCCTTAGCAATAGGGCTGGAAGGACTGAGCCTATTGAGGCATCATAAGACTGAATGTTTGTTCTGAGCTGAAGCTGTGATGAACTTATAGCCATAAGTAATCCCCCTTGGGTGCAGGTTTGAAGGACTGCTCCTTCCAGAATTCTCGTTAGGGTTATTAGCAGGCATGTAGGTTCTTTTATTGTTTTTGATGTTTTCTCTGTAACACATTCTACTTTAAGAATAGAGTTTGCTTGCATAAGAAGTGCTGCGGGGTACTTTATACCTGTAGCAATTATACCTGTTAACTGTCCCTAAAGAGAAAGCAAGCAGGTTCTGCTTCGGCAGCCTGTTTTTGCTGGGGATAACACAGTGTAGGCAGGGAACTGAGCTGCCTGGAAATATGGTAGTCAGAAAGAAGAGGGACACATGTTGCCACCCAGGAGAGGCAACCCACTGAAGAAGCCTGAGAGCAGTTGCCCTTACTGGAGCACTGAAGGGAAATATAGATGTAGTTGCTATGACACAAGGCACAATGCAAAGAAAACTGAGCAGAGTTTACTTCACTGTCCTCCAGGAGATTCTCATCCCTCCTTGCCTCCACTGTATAACAGATGTCACAACTCACTCCTTTGTCATTCATCCTTCTCTCTCCCCCCGCCCCCTTGGAGTATAAAATGCACAGTGAAAAGAACTCACAACTTAAGTTTGATACTAGAGGAGACCTGCTGGTGGAAATCTCGTTAGGGACCAGTGGATACCAATTCTGCCAGTCAGTCTCTAGGACAGGGACCGGCAACCTTTGGCACACGACCCTTCAGGGAAGTCTGCTGGTGGGCCGGAACAGTTTGTTTACCAGCACTGTCAGCAGGTTCGGCCGATTGCAGCTCCCACTGGCTGCAGTTTGCCGTTCCAGGCCAATGTGGGCTGTGGGAAGCGGTGTGGGGTGAGTGCAGTGCTGGCCACCCCCTGCTCTATGATTTCTTAAAAACTGAGAAGAGAAATGGTGACAATAAAAAAGAAGGGCTATCTTTTTCAAATTCTAGATAATATGGCAAAAGACACCATTACTGTAGCTAGAATGTGTGATTTGTTTGTGTGTCACATTCTAAAAGATGAATTAAGCTCGGCTTTGTAAAATCAGGATTGTGGAAAAGATTTCTACATCTCTCAAATGTCATGTCATGAAAACAGTAATCTGGCTGCAAAAACACCATCAGTTATGAAGTTGCACAAGGTTTTGAGGTTGAAACAATTTTGCTTGAGAAAAGGGCCCATTTTTGAGGAATAATGATGGCGTAAGTACAGAAACTTCACAAAAGGGGAATCAATAGCTCACGTGTTGAATGACAATCTGAATAGTTTGTCTCATATCTCTGAATGGAGAGCTTCCTCACAGAACATAATGCACCTCTTGTTTTTAATAGTAAGTAACCAAATCATATTTATAACCTACATAATACTGTTTTATTATGACCTAATAAAATAAGGTTATGACTAATTTGAATTATGATTAAAGAGATTACTGAGGAAAAACAGATTTTGTGCATTAAAAGTTAAAGGAATATTTATCTAACCCTTTTTCACTGCCACAACTTAATTTAGTATGCCAGAGACATTATATAACTCTTGTTTGCACTTAGGTGGCTCAGAGATTTGTTAATGGTTCTCACAGGATACAGTTTCTGATGAACATATTGTTTCTAAAATTGAGTACTCATCTCTGCCTCATTACTAACATATCTTTTTTTTTAACCAAGCTTGTTATGCTAAACAAAGGATAAAATTTTCACCATTCTCTGCCCTCTTAAAATTCTCTTAAAATTAAGTTAATTATTTTGTCACATTTATGTCACTCTTACATCTTTTAGCCTATTTGTAAGCAATATGCCATGTTTCATTGGGAAATTGCGTGCATTTTATGCAAGGGCTGGTATATACATTATCTAGAACCTTGTTAATTTGCATTAACGATGGGGGAGAACCATAGTGAATTAAACAATACTGCAAATTAGCTAATGAATGAACAATGAAAAAGCAGCGTGGTTAATCAAATATGTTTGGTTTATTTTGACAGTTGTAGATCAGTTTTATTTATATTATTTGCTAAGTGCTGACAACTTTTGATGGTGTACTAACAATAAAGACAATTCCTACACTGAAGAGTTTATGTTGAAGAAGACAGCCTATAATGGGGCTTAATCCCCATCACCTGTAAAGCAAGGGAGAGACCCTAATTAGTTATTCTAAGTGGGAGGTGATTAAATGATTGTTTCCTGGCCAAAGGAGGAGGCATTGCTAGATTTCCCATGGAGCAGCGAAAGCTCAGTAGAGGAGAACTACTAGGGAGATTTCTCGCTCCCTGGGAGGAAGGTCCAGTAGTTTGGGATTGGCTGGGGCCAGGAAGTAGAGCTACAGGAGCATGGTAACTCTGTGATGGGGCCCTAAACTGGAGAGGAGCCTTGAGCTAGTGTTTGTGAGGACCAGGGAATGAGAAACAAGCCCTGGAGGGGAAAAGACTGATTTTTGAGAGACAAGCCCTGGAGGGACAAAGTATCTTTTGTTTGGAGCTGAACCACAGGAGGGAATCAAACTATTTTGTGACTTGGCTGGAGGGCTGAGACACAGAAGATGTGCTAAGTCAGTCTGGAGAAGAGACCAGCTAAGACTGACCATTTCTGCACGCACCAAAGGTCATGTGAGAGGTAAAGTCTTTTGCACAGACACATCTGGGCATGAGGGAGGCACCCTAGAGGTAAAGACACATGCTTGCGCAATCAAAGAGAAGACAAGTCACAGTGGGAAATACAAGGGAGGGAATAATGTGAGATTCTTTTTTCTTACTTCTTGTGTGGCTATTATAATACTCAGAGTATAATAGTTTAGATTTTCCTGGTAAAAATTCTATGAAAATTAAGTCTTTGTGCTAGGGGGAAGATGGACATATTTTTGTACACATTATAAAGTGTTGTGGGTAAGTGAAATTCACATTAGTGAGGTATTGGGGTATGATACCTTTCATTCAGAAACATATCAAGGAATCATTTTGTCTACTGATTTTTAACCTTTGAACTGTAGGGGAATTTAGGTAGGTAGGACTAGCCCCAAAGTAGGAATTTGACAAGGAAAACCTCTTGAAAACATGGCTGTGGAATGTTTAATGGCCATGGTGGTCAGGACCTAGATTCAATGTCTTATCCCAAAGGCAGCAACATGATGTCCTCTAACACCACAGAGGGCAAAGGGCCACCTTTTGCTCATTAGCAACACTTCCTGCAGGCTTTAATGGCCTCGGTTTTCCTTTGAAATCACTTACACAGTACTGAGCAGTCTCATCCCTGCTAAATTTATGCAATTTGGCAAGGTCACAGCTCAAAGTGAAATGACTGTTGGCTGCGTAATATTGGTGGTGGAAAAGAAAGGGAGGGTGGGAGTGGGAAAGCAAATGGAAAAACACAAATGGGACACATCTTATTTTTTTTAGAAAATGTCAGTGAATTTCTGAACAATGGGGTAAGTGTATGGATTTTGCTTTTGTCAGAATTGGCAAAAATGATAGTAACTGTGACAGATATTGCAACCCCCTGCAATATCTTTGGAGACCAAATTGTGTTAAGTTTTGTGAATGATTTGGATCACTGTGGACCAGGAATTGTATGTGACTCTGGGAGGCAGGGTTATCAAAGCTTGTCTGGGAACCAAAAACAGTGGTATGTGACTAAGGTTAATAATTTAGGTTGTAAACACCACCAGGAAGGTACCACCTGTTGGGGAGTCTTGCATATATTAGTTAAAACTGGGTTTTCCAGGAACCAACAGACACAGTTTTTTGATATAAAAAGACTGGGTTTAAACTGTCTTAGGACTTTCTTTCTGATCTAGCAAATGCACAGGACCTTGTTGAAGGATTGGAAATACTGTAGCCTAGTAGGGCCGCATAAATAAATCTGTTTATTTGGTTTGCTTTCTATTATGTTTTCTCTAACGCGTTTACCTTAAGAATAAATGAGCTTGCTTAGAAAGAGCTGCGTGGTAACTCGTAACTTGCTGACAATACACTGTTCATAGACCTTGGAGGCAGACTGATTTGCTGGTGATATCATAGCATAAGGCAGGGATCTATGCAGGCTTAAAACACCCCAGCTCGAAGGGAGTGGGACAAGAATCCCTGCCCATGGCGCAGTTGCCTGAAACTGACAATGACACATCAACAAAATGGCCCTATTATATCTCTGTTGTTGTGGAAGCAGCCATCCAACCATGAGAGGAAGTAGATAACTGAACCAACCTTATTTATAGTACTGTGGCAGGCACTAATTATGAAAATGACAATGGACAAACAGTTCATCCACTGCCATGTTTCCTTGTGCTCTGTAGGAAAATGGAGCGAATGTTCATAAAGTGTGTATGTGGGGGGAAACATAACTGGTATGGAAAGAAATGTTAATTTTAACCTTGTAGTGGGTATTGAAAACAATAGACAGTAGGGGAAAATCTCTTTATCCTAAAGTGTGTGAAAGTGCCTCCTTATATTGGTGGTTCCCAAACTGTGGTTCATGAATCACTGTGTTCTACAAAGCATGTGCTGATGGTATGTAGAGGGCAAGCTAGTTATATGTGCTGGCCATCTCTACAGTCACCAGGCTTTTCTTTGCACAGAAGAGCATTGACTGGTTTTTATTGCATGGTGGAAGTGAGGAGGAGGCAGCAGCTGTACTCTTTAGGGGCTGCTATACACTTAGAGATGGAGAAACAAACAAGTGCTGCTGTCAATGACTGGAGTTACCAGTGGTACCTGACCTACCAGCCATCAATAGAAATTAAATGTTCAGGAATGAGGCAGCTGGGCAATATACCTAGTAGATGTGGGATAAAAAAACTGATACAGTGGCAGGGAAGTATGAAGGGAGGAAGCCAGGCAACAGACAACCACATGCAAGGGTGTAGCGGGAGGGAATGGAACGGAACAAATGGGAGAGGGAATTGAAATGAAGAGCAAAAGTGGAATGTGATTCACTTTTAGGCACAAAGGATAAAACATGTTAAAAACATGTAAATGCTTTCTTGATATTACTTTCCCATCTAATTAACTGCTATAAGGATGTTATAGCATGCAAATGTGAATGAGACAAGATATTCTGGCAAGGGATTTGTTCACAAAACAATATCTGTTAAAATGTTGTCCATACTACAAAAAAGTTAGAGAATCTTGGCCTTAGATTAAGCTAAGGAAAAATGGTGAGCAATAAGAGTGCATGCATTAAAGCTATTAAAAGTTGAGTTCTAACCACTTAATATGATTTTTTTGGCCCTTTAATGTGCCACTTATTAAAAACTAAGTAGTTAGCGTGGGAAATGCAACAGTATGTCACCCATAAAGCCACTTGAAAGCAATAAGAATGTAGTGGCATAACAGTGTGAATGCAGAAAGCAAAATAGCATATACTGTGAAGCTGCTACTTCACTAAAGATTGTAAATCGGTGTAGTGGAAGTATGATTACAATGGCTCCAATCACGTTACTTTTACTTTAGTCCCGCTTCCTTAAAGCTTGACACACATCCTGTTCCACTCCACTGTGGTGCTGCTGTGTATACTGTGCGCTGCTGTTAGACACCCAATTGTGTTGTAGCTCTTGGGGGTAGGGTAATTCAGTGACTGACACCCTATTTGTTCCCAAACCCTTAGGATTAAAGGTCCCTCTCTCCTCACTTTGTAAAGGATCACATTCTGAGCCTCCCCACAATGTTCCCTATGGCATGCAACAGCATAGTTGTCAGAATTTACCTACTGTCCTCCGTAGGCCTGATTTTTCTCTTTGGTCTCTCTTCTCCAAGCCACCCCCATGCTATGTACTTATAGAAATTCTGCCTTCCATTTCTCACTATTTTCTTTATTCTCCCTCCGCCCCCCACACACTCATTTCCTCTCACTAGAATATCCTGCCCTTTCCTTCCTGTCTCTCTCCCCTTCCTGTTCTTTCACTTACAGTTCTCCCCCCTTTTCTCTTTCCATTTTCCCTTTCTCTTCTAGTTCTCTTCCTACTTATCTTGCACTCTCCCCTTCTCACTTTTCCTCTCTCTCAGCCCTCTCTCCTTATTCCCTCTTTTTCTCTCCCCCAGTTCTCTCAGCCACAACCTTTCCCTACTCAGTTCTTTAGCCTAATCTTGCTCTCACCTTTTCTCTTCTCTTAGTGGTGTCTATTCTCACCTCCAATTTCCCCACTTTACCAGAGGGACACTTACTGCTTCTGTGCTGTTGTGGGAGAAGAGATGAGGTACTCTGGGTGTCAGTGAAGAGAATACAAAAGTTATTGGGTGGATGGCTGACAAGGAGCTGCCAGCCGTTCTGTCACAGTAGTTTGCACCTCAACTAGGGAATGAATCTGTAGTGAGGGAGCCAGTATGGCAGATTCTACTGCCCCCTTTCACTTCCCCCCCACTTCTCTCTTCCTTTCTGTTGGCATCACTTGCTGCTCCAGCCCTTTCTTCTACCTGACTCAAGGGGGATAATTGGAGATATGAGGAATGGGTAATTACAGGGATAGTCTCTGGAGCTTAAAAGCAGAACTGCGTGAAATCATTCAGACAAATACTTTATTTTCACCCAAAAATGCAGGTCAACTAAAACCATAGGAAAATTTGGGTTACATTGGCAAATAGTTCCATCTGAAAAAAGTGAAAAACAAGTTTTCGAAACATCAAAACTGTTTTTGGCCTTTCTGAAATAAAGCTTTTCATTTCACAAAGACATTTCATTTTGGAATTTACCTAAATTTAATTAAACACAAATATTAAACGTTTAATCCCTTCCTCAAAAAACCCCAAACCATAAATCTTAAACAAAAAATTACTTTGGATCAACCAAAGTTCTTGTTTCAAACAAACAAATCAGTAAATTTGCCTAGCTCTGCTCAGAAACTCCCTTTGCCGGCAGAATGATGCTGGACATCACATGTTGCTGGATCTCCCATATCTTCCCTCTTGGTAATGCAGTTTTCTTCTACTTGGAGGGCCCTGTCTTGTAGATTTGGAACCACCCTCTGTGTTTCTGCAGACTCCCTTAGGGAAGCGGTCAGGCTGATCAGGCATTCTTGTTTTCAAATTTTGATAATGAATCTGTCTGGATATTTCTTTTAAAATATCTTATTGTTAGAAACACTTATTCTTTCTATAGTCCAATGTTGTGAGCAAACACAAAGTATGTCCGGTATTTTGTCAGAAACTCCAATCTTATTGTGCAGAAACTATTTCTGTGGTTCATAGGGTTCTTCTTAAATTTAATGGGATGTGCTCTATGTTTTCTTAAGGTATGTCTACACTTAAACTGCTACGGCTGCCGCTGTGCCACTGTAGCACTTCAGTGTAGCTACTACCTCTGCCAATGGGAGGGCTTGTTCCTTCAGTGTAAGTAATCCACCTCCTCGAGGGGTAGTAGCTAGGTTGATGGAAAAATTCTTTCATTGACCTAGTACTGTCTACACCAGGGATTAGTTCAATTTAGCTGTCTCTCAGGGGTGTGGATTTTTCACACCCCTAAACAATGTAGCTATTCTGACAAATTCCCAGTGTGGATCAGCCATCAGCAATGAATACTTTTACAAGACTTTGTGGGTAATCTATGCATATTGTACTTGTCAAATACTAATAATCTCATACAACATGGCATGCCAAGAACTGATTCAGCCAAAAAGCATTGTCATGAATGTACAGTGGTACTGTAGCAACTACTAATTAAAATCTTGGATGGAGGCTGGTGAGAGAGCAGGCATAATGTATTGCCTCTATTCAGTAAACATTAGTGCTAATGTCTTCAAGTAGCCTTCATACAATATATGCTGCATTGGTAGCAGACGCCACTCATTTTAGTTGATATTATATAAGATCTGCTGCCTCTAATACTCAATCATTTCAACATGGAAAATACCTTTAGATTTTTTTTTCTATACCACCATCACTGAGGTGTCTAAGCTATGAGCACTGGCATTATGTTTCATTAAGAGATACTCAACAGTTGTAGCTAGGAACATATTCTAAGCCTAACATAACAGGCTCATTGTGTCACAGTTTGCTAAACGATTTTTTTTCTATGTGTATTAATTTCAAATCCTCAGTGTGTGAGAGAGGGAATATAGAGAGAAGTGGGGAGGGGAGGTGGAGGATGCAAAGGATGTTGATGAAAATGTATATCATATGTCCTCAAAGGGGCAGAAAAAAAATTAAAAGAACAATGTTGAGGGGGGGTAAGGAGTATACTACATTTTGTACAGTGTTTGGGAAAATGCTATGTTTAGCTTGTGTTTATATGAACAGGTAGGGTTGTGGTGTTAAATCCTTGGAGAAAAGACAGTTTCTTTCTGACACCACTCCTTTGGAATCCCAGAAAGGATAGGTGAGGGTTTCAGTGATTGCATTGTGACTATATAGCTGTTCTAATCTGTAGGGTGTGCTGGTTTTCAACATCGAACAAATGTTTATATTGAGTTGGAAAACTCTGAAAGTGTTTTACAATGGAAATCCTGGACACTCCCTTTACATAAGGGCATACACTAGTGCCCATCATAAAGCGCTGGAAGTTAGAGTAATATTCAGATGTATGATCTCTCTTCTCAGAAACCAGAGATGGGGCAAAGGTGTGGTGTTTGGATTTAGACCCAGATTTTAATACAACCTAAAGGTGAAACATAATGTACATCTCCACTAGAAACTGTGGACATATCTCTGCAATGGTTGTGCTGTTTCCCACTCTTGTCCACACCTAAACCACAGAAGCTTTTGTGTGAAGGCAAGGAGAGGGCGAGTAAGCTAGCACACCTGAGGGGTGTGGGTAAGTACACACCTTAGGTTGTAGCACAGCCCCCATACCCATGTTGGTTTGTATAGTGGATGGGGGTAAGGGGCATACCAGGTTTTTAATTCAATAGTCCTCCACTCCCATTCCCACAATGCACTGCACCATATTCTTCCTGTCCCTTTACTTGGTCTATGAAGGTCCCCATCCCCACCTCTTTTCACCAGCAGTAGTATCCTGTGCTGATCACATCAGAACAGCTTTCTGCTGCATTCTCTACAGATCCATACAGGGGAACATGGATGCAGCTCCAAGAGCAGCTGCCTGGCCTGGCAACCACACTCAGGTGTTGATCAATATGTGGTCCAAATACACTTTCCTCTGTAACTTCACCTGGAATGGCGGGAACATTTACTTATACCAGGAAATTTCATGGAGGCTGGAGCAGAAGGGCAGTTGGCAGACTCCAGGCCAGTACTGGGAACACATCACTTGAGGCTACAGTACAAGAAGGCAAAAGACTCCAGCAGTTGCCCTCGGATGGCTCGTCATACATGCCCTTTCTATGATGAGCTTGATCATGGTGCTGTCAAGGCACGCAGGACAGACCATGAAGTGTCTCTCAAACCCCTTCTCAACTCTGCCAGCCTCAATGTCTGATGGGATGCTGATGAGGTCCAGGGACTGCAGAGGATGCCCCAAAAAACTGAGGACAAGGAGCATGTTATTCTGCTCCTGTAGCCAGAGGAGCCAGTTGAAGTAGTTCTCCTTGAAAAGCCCAAGGAGGATCCTGAGCCACTGCAACAACCAGAACCCTAGTCTGGTAAGTTACAATGGACCCCACCCTCCTTACCGCTATCTCCTTTTGTTCTGATGCACATTACCGATGCTACAGTCAAAGAACATTTGAAGTACTGTGCACTGACTTTTCCCTCTCTGGATAATATGCCAGGCATTGCTAGGTCTGTGGCTGAACTGCAGTGCTGAGCCCATGGCATATCATGCGCTATCCCCTTACTTGCTCATCCCCTTCTGTCCATTCCCTGCTCGATCCACCCCAAAATAGTCCCCAAGCAAGGCACATATCTAAAGCAATGATTTTATGTTACTTTTTGATGAACCACGGTTATGCATTTGGCTAAAGCTATGTCTTAAAAACAGACTAACATAAAATCATTGTGCTGCAGGGTCAGTGAATTTCTCAGCACGCAGTGATGATCCCAGGCCATGAGGACTGGTGGATGGGAGGAGACATTTTAGAACGGTCCTGGCTGGTTGGGTATGGGGCAGTTGTAGAAAACTTATACTTTAGTTGTATAAAGTTAGAACCAATGTCTTTTGTCCCTGGGAAGGTTACAACTTTTTTTTTTTTTTACACTGTCCCCTGATGTCTGGTCTCTCCCCACACCAAGCTTGCTGCCCAAGCCAGGGGAAACTGGAATGGGAGAACTTGCAAACTGGTAACACACGCCCTGGAAGGAATTGCCATTCGTCCAAGACTCTCTCTGAACATTTTTAAAAATATTACTTATTTTTCTCTTACCTTTAGTAGCCTCTGCTCCTTTTTCATGGACTACAAAAGTTGTCCTGAGAACCAAGGATAGACTAACAGTTGCATTTCTGGGATGCTGAACAGTATCAGTATTGTGGCCTTCTATAGCAAAGTTATTGGAGAAGGGTGGGGGAGACTTCTTGGCTTCTTATAAGGAGGGGGAGGAATAATGCTACGTTTTCCTCTGAATTGCCAGGGACCTCAGCTCCTGAGGGGAAGCCATTAGCAGCACCCTAGAGATAGAGGCAGACTGAGAACAGCCCTGAAATAACTGCTGATAGGGATGGACAGGAGAAACCTGGAGTAGTTTGAATCCTTCAAAGCGGAGGAGAATCAGGGTCTTCAGCCAAAGAACCATTGATGAACCAGTTCATGGAGAAGGAGTTAAGCCACAGGGAAAGAGAGGCTCGTTGAACTGATGGTTGAATGATTTTGGAGTCTGCCTGTTTCCAGTGCCACTAAACCTAACTGCTGTCACTGCCTCTGCCACCCAGGGTACTGCTGAGCTGGAGGACCTTCTTTCAAGGATCTCCACTGACTGGGAGGAGAATATGGAGACTGCAGGAGCCCCAAACATCTCTCAGGGGACCTCCCTGAGCATCCAGGAAGTGAATGAGTTGCAGAAGTCCCACAATCCCCCCAAGTGCTCACCCCACAAACCCCATGCAGGAGACATCCCTGACTATCCCCAGGAGAGATTTCCCCCCCTCTTTTTCTTCCCCTCACCCCACATCCAGGAGGAAGGCAAGGAGACAGGTGTAGACAGTAACATTTGGCCGGTGTCCACTGATGCATTTCCTTACTGTTTTAAGGATTTGTTGTTGACCTTTCTTCCTAAAATACGTTAATTACACATTCCATCTAGTTATTTTAATGAATGTTATAGTTTCCTTGACTTGTGTGTGGTCTGTCCTTCCTAAGAATCTGGTGTCAATGTTGCAAACAGTTTTGTGTCCTACCCACATTGCCTCAAGTTCAGAAGTATCTGAAGTCCCAAGGATATACAGGAGGGATGGGGAAAGTGCAATGAGTGTTGCTTATATAAAGCAGGAGTGGTTTTCAATGCAGCAGAACTCTATAGCACAGAAAAGGGGTAGATCAACCTCTTTATGGTTTAGTTCACATGCAGACAACCAAAACACAATTCCAGTAACAATTCAGGCAATGACAGCATCCGCCACTACCCTGTGCATAAATGGCCCTTCCTTTCCTTCCCCACCCCTGCAACTCTTAAACCTTGGCCACTTTCAGCCATAGGAGGGATTGGCACTTTTGTAATAGCCACTAAGTGCAATTAGTACTGCAGATAATGAACTGGAAAAAAGGAAGGGCTGAGTACACCCCCACCCCTCAGCAAATGTTGATATGGTCATCAAGAGAGTGAGTGCTCCCCATAACAAAGGTTTGTAAGAAAGTGTGAATAGTGAAAACAAAAACACTGCCTAATAACCACATTAAACATGGCTGCCACCTTCCACACTACAAACCCAATTCTAAAGTGATAACCCAGTGGAGGTGCCCTGTTATAATCTGATGCGTGCAATGTTACAGGAACTAACAGCTAATGACCTTCAGGTATAGGGGAACAGAATCATGAACAAAGCTATGAAGCCCACAGGTATGTGCCAATTTCCAGCAGCTGTACAGGGTGTGAAGGTGTCTCCACACAGGCAGATATCACCTGCCTTCCAGCTGTGCTAAAATGTGTACACATATGGCATCCCTGATCTCCCTTGCAAATCAGTGTGCACATGGGTGGATCCAGCTGCTTGTGCAGAGTTTGCACACCAGTTTTGTCCCAAGCTCTTTACCCTCACAAATGTTATTCAGCAGCAGCTGGTGATTATACAAAAGTATTTTGCCACATTAGAATCTCTTAGCAATGCCAGTTTACCAAACCGGTATTAGATCACCATTCTTCGGCAGATACTGGAGTCTCCCATTGGGTTTGGCTGATGAGCTACAGTTACTTATTGTGGGTCCTGAAATAGGACCATTAGCAAATTTGAGACTTGTAGCCCTGTCTGCAAGTGCCACAGGTGAAGACAATTGTCGATTAACATGTACTGCTTTTAACTTTACACCTTACACATTGCTGACATCAAGAAGCAATCTGCAAGCTCTCAAAGTCTTTGAGTCCAAGGTGGTAGAGCTGCTGCCATTGGATCTTGTCATGGTTTAAGAATTACTGGGTGTGAATGTCAACATTGCAAGATTGGCGGTTAGCCTTGAGAGGGTCTTTGTAACATTTTCTTGGTCTGCCCCTAAAATAGGTTCCAGTCTGCATTTCTTTGTAGAAGACAGCTATTCTCCTGTCAGACACATGGACCACATGACTGCAGTATCTGAGATGCAGTCACTATAAAAGCATCAATGGCTGTGGTGTTGTAGTACTCAAGGACGATGGCAAGCTAATCATCAATTTTTGACTGCAGTTTGACACCATGTTCATTCCAGGGATGACTCCAAAGTTTCCTGAAGCCATCTCTGGCTACACCAATGTGTTTCATAATGTCATTGTCAATCATTGCATCTTCTGAAGACATTGGTAACAAAACTTGTCAATTGACCTTGAGGGGGCATCATCGAAGGACACAACTGGAGTTGTTACATAACTTCCTGGTTAAGGCTGGACCATGACTTCTCTTTCTTTAAGCTGATTGTTAACCCAAAACATTTTGCTGCATGTGCAAAGCACTCAGTGAGGAACTGACTATCCCTGAGGTTATGGGCCAGTAAAGCACAATCATCAGCAAACAGTAATTCATGAAGAATTGTCGTCTTAACGTTTGTCTTTGCATGCAGGCACTGCAGATTCAAGACAATCAATGTCTCTGAATTCATCTATTAGAACAGATGCAAACATGATGCTAAATAATGTGTGAGGAAAATACAGCCTTATTTCCCTCCCTTGGTGATGACAAAGGGAGTGGAGAAGATAAGAAGATTTAATAACATTGACAAACTAATAAAGGCAACTAAACTTGCGGAGTACTGTCTACAAGCCATCTTAATTTGCAGAGTCAAACGCCTTAGTACAATTGACAAAAATTACCTGTAGATCTTTATGCTGCTCATGTCCCTTCTCCAGAATTTGCCAGAATGCAAAGATCATGTCTGAAGTACCATACCCAGCACTAAAGCAACATTGACTTTCAAGCAGTATCTTCTCTGCAAGTTGATCAGTTAAATTTTGCATGACTCAGGTGACTGTCTTTCCCTGCAGTGGCAAAAGAGCCAGATAGTAATTGCAAGAAGTGTGATTATGCCTTCCTTTGGTAAAGGTGAATAATGCTGGCATCTTTAAGTTCCTGTGGCATAGCCTCCTGTTCCCAGATAGTGTAGGCGAGATTTCAGTCTACCATATGTGTACTTTAGGTTCTTTACCTACTGAGCTTGTAATTGAATTACCTTTATTGATTTTGGAGGTATGGTTTCCTAAGCCATGTTAGGAGCAGGTATGCAGGGTCCCACAAAATAAGTTGTCAGACACTCTGTGCAGAACAGTCATTTAAGGGGAATAAAATCCCTTCCCCCTGAAGTACAATCCTGATCTCCTCAGAACCATGAGGTCATGAACCTTGCCAGTGTTTTTCATATGTTTGTATTAATCTGCCTCTGGCCTACTAATTCTTGCAGAATGAGTAAATAGGAATCTTTCTGGTTCATACACTCATTTGGCCTTTATGGTGGGCAAAGTATTGGGGTATAAGTGCTGCTGATAGCCCTGCACAGTTTGGCAACCCCATCTTCTCAAATCCAGTTGTTATTTCTGGAACTTCCCTTATTGCAGCCACCTGTGGCTAGATCAGTGTTAATTGCTATGCAAACCTGCACAACCAGTGGACTTTCCAGTCCCAAAGTGGTTTGCAATGGACCTATAGCTGTCTGGTGTAGCCAGCTTCCACAGGGCAACATTAATCTACTTCTGCACTGATATAGCTTCCCTGAATCAGGTATTCTGGCACTGGAGGTTGGTGCAAGCTCTTCAGACAGTTCTATGAAGGTCTGCTTCCTCATTTGGAAGTTGTGAAGCTACTGTTGGTCTTCCCAGATTTCCAAAATGCCATGATTCCACCACACTATGCTGGTTCTCTGGCACCAGAAGTGACAGTCCACCCAACAGTATATGGTGGCAATATTGGCATGCACCATATCTGTACCATGTGATTGAATGATTTGTCATTGGCCCTCATGATCCACCACTGTCAGCATGCCAAAAATTTCTGCTGAAATTCCAGCTAGCATTTCATCAGTCACTTACTCCAGTCCCAAATTATTTGTTCTGCACTAAGGAACAGAAGCTGAACCAGATCAAAATTCCATTGCTCCATGTCTTCCCAGTTTGGCAGGGAATAACAGTGAAGGATGATGTGATCAGGAACTGGAATCAGCAAATGTGAGAAGGTGGGGGAAAACACACATCAAAGCAGTTCCTAAAGTGTCCTGCTGTCTGCACAGAACCCTGTTACTGCCCCTGAAATGATAGTACTAACATCATATATCAGTGACAGTGGATAGGGCTGTGTGTGTGTACACAGTGCTATACCAATGTCTGTTGCAGTATAATGTGGACACGCTGGGTAGATATAGCAAGCACGTGTAAGCTTGCGCATGATCCATGTAGTGGTCCCTCAGGCTCACACTCAGAGGGAGACCACTCTGTGTTGCTTCGTCAGGCAATAGTCAATTAACATTCTATGGCTCTGGCCCTTTGGTAGGCACAGCAGCAAGTGGTCCTTTGCCCAAGCTTCTGGGTTAGGGCAGGGGCAATCACAGACAGGGTCCCTGGCAATCTTGGTGGGGCTGAGCATGCTTTAGCTTACACCTCCTGGCTAAGGCAGCCAGCCAACACACTTTAGAGCTCTGGCCCTCTGGACAGGGAAGAGCAGGAAGCAGGCTTTTGCCTAAGCCTCCTGGCTAAGGCAGCCAGCAAACAGTCTTGGGCTCTGGCCGTCTGGTTGGGGCAAGTCATAAACAAAGCACAGGCCTTCTGGCCTAGGGGGTCAGTAGGCTGCCACCTTAGGCAGGGGGTTGGCAGCAGGAGGTAGGGGGACCTGGGCCCACCCTACTTCACTGGGTCACTCTAGGATCTTAACAATGGTGGATTGTTCCATCACTGGGTCAGCGGGGTTCCCACCATGACTCGTGCTCCAGCAACAAAACCAGACTAAAGTCTGGTTTCCTTGGACTACTTCCAATCACAGTCCGGGTGGAGGGTTCCATAGTCTAAGGGTCCTCCATCTCCTCAGGATATACTGCGGATGGCAGTCCTGGCAAAGTCTCTCCAGGGTCAGGGCACCGCAGAGCACAGGTTCAGTGCTAGACTTCTGCAGTGGCTCTGCCTCCATCCCCAGCTCTGGCCTAACTGAGCTGCAGGGCCCACCTTTTCTACTTCCTACTATGCCCCTCTGCTTCTGGGTCCTTCCACTTCCTAGGAGGAGTGTAGTGGTCCCTCAGGCCCAGAGGGAGGCCACTTTGCCTCACTACAATCCAGTACTTGATTATGCATCCCAGTGTAGACATAGCCATAGAGGGGACAGTCTGCAATCTAGACTGCAGTGACTCTGAAAAGGACTTAGGAGCCATGTAAGATAACCAAGTGAAAATGAGTTCACAGTGCAATACTGTACTTAAGAAGGAATAACATAGTCCTGGTATGTTTAAAGTGGGGAATGCCAAATAGAGATAAAGCTGTGATATTACCGCTCTCTCCTTCATTAATGATGGCATTACTTTATAATTATGCCCAGGTCTAGTATCTGCATTTCAAAAAGTTTGTGGAAATTTGGAAAGTGTTCAGAAAAGAATTACAAGAACGATTTGAGGTTTGGAAAAACTGCTTTACAGTGAGGGATTTTAGAAGCTCAATCTATTTAATCTAAGAAGGTTAAAAGGTGATTGATCAAAGCTTATAAGTACCTACATGGAGAGAAGATTTATGATAGCAGCAGGCTCTTTATCAGACAAAGGCATAACAAGTTCTAATGGCTGGAAGCTAAGCCTAGACAAGTTCAGACTACTGGAATACTTTTGTCAAGTTCTGGTATCTACACTTCAAAAGGGATGTGGAAAAGTTGGAAAGGGTTCAGAAAAGATATACAAGAATGAAACCTCCTCATAGTGAGAAATGTAAGCAGCAAAATGCATTTAGCTAATTTAAGAGACGATTAAAAGGTGGTTTGATCACATACTATAAGCATCTACTGTGGCAGAGCTCTGACCTTGTCCCTGTGGGTCCCACACTTCCAGGCAGTTTATACTAGCCTCAGAGGCCCACTGTGACCCTCCACATAGCCCTTCTCTCTCTAGGGCCAGGGTACAGTCTATTGAGCCCTTTTCATCATAAGCTAGCAAGGAGGTTGGTGAGAGAACTCCCAGTCTCTGTCCCTATGGGACAATTCCAGAGCAGTTTAGCCTCCTGGCCTGACAGGGGCCTGCCTTCTCCTCCCAGGAGGTGGTTTCTGTAGTGGCGGGTTTGGGGAAACCCAGGCCCGCCCTCTACTCTGGGTTCCAGCCCAGTGACCGGAATGGCAGCAGCTGTTCTTAGCTGACCTTTCAGTGTAAGAGTTGCTACATTTCCCTAACCACTTCTGCACAGCTCTCCTGCTTTTCTCTTAACTCCTTCTTCACCCTTACCTTAGGGCTCCCTTTCCAGTAGGCTTGAGAATGTCTTCATTACTCAGCCCTTCAACCACACTTCCTCTCTGCTGGTTCCCCTGCCAGTCTTCAGCCTGACTGGAGTGAGCCCTTTTATAGTATTAGAGGGGCCTTAATTAGAGTCAGGTGTTCACATTAGCTTAACAGCCTCACCTGACTCTTTGCAGGTTAATTGGAGGCAGGTATTCTCATTAGCCTAACGGCTTCAACTGACTCTTTGTAGGCTAATTGGAGTCATGTATCCACCTGAGCCCAGAGCAGCCCCTGCTCTGGTCAGTCAGGGAACAGAACACTGCTGCTTCTCCAATGGCTAATAGATTGCCTTCAACTCCTCTCCTATAGCCCTCCAGCTTGGAGAGAGGTGGGAAACTGCTACTAGGCCCTGGGCTCTCACTGCTGCTGCTCCTCCAGCTACTCCCCTGGCTGGGCCAGACAACACCCCTCTTCTCTGCTACCTGCTTGCTAGAGTCCTCCCCCTCACTGGTTGTTGCTGCTCCTGTTGCAGCCCCTTTGGAGAGTGGGCCAGCAGGCTCCCCGAGGAGGGGAGTGAGGGGCCCCAGCTGTTGCTATTGCTGCTGTGGACACACCATCACCACCTGCGAGGGGTCCTTCCTGCCTGGCCACCAGACTGCCTGCTGGAACTACTGTTGCTGCCTGGGAGCTGCTGGAGCCTTGAGGAGGAAGAAGGGGACCATCTGCTGCTGGGGGAGCACGCAGAGACTCTGCAGACCACTGTGGAGGGGGCCTTCCAGGGCTGAGGAACTTTTGAACTGTGCTCTTGTGATGGGGGTCTTGACTGTGTTTGTGGGGATACAGGGGGTGTGGTATGGAGCCTGGTCCATCTGTGTCCCACCCCTGAACTTCCCCTCCCCCCCACCGCTACTGCTACTCCCTCCACCACCCACGCTGGCTGCTTACCATCTGCCTCAGCTCCTGCCTTTGGGACTCAGCTGCTTGCTTGGCTTGCCACGCCCTGTTTCCACCATTTGGGCCTGAACCAGCAGCCAGCGACCATTGACTCTTTTTTTCAAGCGCATGTGGGTGTATGTGCCACCCCCCTTTGGACTGACACTTCCCCTCCCCTGCAGCAGTCTCGCCCTCTCCCCTTGCAGCCCTTTGCCCCCCCTTTTTTGCCCCAGCCCCTCAGCAGCTTCAGTTTGTTTGCCTCGCCCCAGACTCTGAAGCTAGCCCCTTGGTTTCCCTGTCCCACCTCCAGCCTGGTTGTTCCCCTCCCCCTGTGAACCCCACTGCCCTGATTATCCCATTGCTCTGTGCGCCCTTGTGCCCAGTCATGAGTGCCAAAAGCTGAAGAACCGGTTCCTTCACTCGTTCCAGGTCTTCGGTGGCACTGAAGGACCTGCCGTCGAAGTGCGGCTGAAGACCCGGAGCAAGCAAGGGGCCCACCGCCGAAGTGCTGCCGAAGACCCGGAGCACTGCCAGGTGAGTAAAAATTAAAAACGGGTTCTCAGGGGAGCCTCCCCAGCTGACAGCTCAGGTGGGTCGAACAGGACGGTCCCACGGGCTGGATGTGGCCCGCAGGCCGGAGTTTGCTCACCCCTTTAACAACTGGTTCTAAACCGGCTTAAAAATTTAACAACCAGTTTGTGCGAACTGGCTCCAGCTCACCACTGCTTGTGCCCCTCCCCTGTTTCAGTTTGAACCCCTGACTCACTGCGCCCCCCCCCCAATGCTATTATAACCCCCCTCCCCTAGTGCAGCTAGAGGAACCGGAACCCCAACCTGTGTCGGTTACTGACCAACCCCCACAAGTCCTTGATAGCCCCCCCATGCAGCCCCCCCATCCCCGGCACCTTCCTTCCCTTCCTGCAGCCTAGCAGGGAGGAGTGGTTGACCTGCTTCCCCTTTTCCTACTCCCCTTCTGGTGTTTGTCCTCCATCCCTGCTCATTATAGTGGGGAACAAGGTGGGTGGGAACCCTTGGACAGTCCCCACTGCCCATCCTCCACCTGCCCTCCCCCCCTGTCATCCCCTGTGGCTCCCACCTCAACTGCCGCTGCCAAACCACCTGATACTGCGCCCCCCCCCCCGGGGGGGCACCGGCAGTGACAGACAACAGGGTGAACTCCACTGCTGCCGCGTCCTTTGCCCCCTCTGATTCGGGGGGATGGGGGAGGGCAGCCGGCAGGACAGGCCAGGGAAAAAAGAAGGGTAAGGGCTCTCCAAAAAGACTAGGCTCTCCATGGCAGGGACTGCTCCCTCTGCAGCAGCCCCACCAGCGGCCACGGCGTCCCTCCCCGTTGCGCCCTCCACCGGCTCTGCGGGTGCCCCTCTCCTGGCCTCCAGAGCATACACCCAGGTCGTGATGGCTCCCCCTCCTGCCACTACGTCATCTCTCCTGGCCACCGCCTTCGCTACCATCTCTGGAGTCTGGGGTCTCTTCCCCCTCTTGACCAGGAAGCACGGCATCCATTGCCTCCAGGTGCCTGCCTCACCCCACGTGAAGACCTACGTGCGGACGTTGGCGAGGGTGGTGGGGCCCACAGCCATCGTGGCAGCCTCCAAAATGTATGGGAAGGTCGTCTTCTTCCTGGCCTCAGAGGCTGCCGCCCAAGAGGCGGTGGAGAAGGGCCTGGTGGTGGGTGGCATGTTTGTCCCCCTGGAGGAACCTGGGCATCCAGTTGGTCCTGACCTCCGTTCCTCCCTAATGCTGCCCTGTTACCAGCCCTCTCTGCCCTGGGGAAACCACTGTCAGTTGTCAGCCCTCTCTCCCTGGGCTGCAAAGACCCCACCCTCTGTCACGTCCTCTCGTTCTACCGGCGGGTGCAGCTTCAACTGCCGCTGGCGGCGCATGATGAAGAGGCGCTCGGGGGGTCCTTTCTGGTCCCCTACCAGGGGGCCTGCTACCGGGTGCATTACTCTCCGGGGAGGACCAGTACTACCTCTGCCGGGCAATGGGGCATGTCCAGAGGGACTGCCCCTTGGCCTGGCACGGAGGAGTGTCCGGGATCCCCAAGCCCAGCAGGGTGCCAGCCCCATCATCGCTGGCGCGCCTGGCTGATCGCTGCCCGGAGCCGCCCCCTCCTCCTTCCCAGCCCACCACTGCTCCCATTTGAGCCCTAGGGGTACCTCCCCCAGTGCACCAGGGTGAGAGGGAGAGCCCCGCCCCCACTGCATGCAATCTGGCGGGACCTATGGAGGAGAGTGCAGCGATATTACTGCCAAGAGTGGGAGAGGGCCCACCCCAGGGGGAATCTTCCCTCCCTTGTGCCGCCCCACCACCACCTCCCCGTGTTCCCGTGCCATCGCCCTTGCCTCCTGACCCAACCCCTTCTGGCCAGCCCACAGATGATGCCATGGAGGGCTGGGTCCAAGTACAAGGGAAGCAGGGCAAGTGGAAGGCTTGAGCTCTGCTCCTTCCATCTGATGTGGAGGCCTACCGAAAGACCAGGAAGGGGGCCACCGACACCGAGCTTTCTGCCTTGCCCCTGGGTGCATCCCATCTGTTAGTCAGATGGGGATGATGTGGCAGCAATGGAGGGTAGCACTGTCCCTCCTCCGGAGTCCCTCCCTTGGGGGCTCCCTGATGGAACCCCGCCTGCCCCCTTGCCACCTGAACTCCCTGCATGCTCCGAGGTGAGAGTCACTTCAGACACCAGCAAGGAGCTCCCTGGGGTTGTGGGTGGTGGTTTTCCCTCCATCTTCATGGAGATCAAGGCCCTAGGTCTGACCCCAGTCACTCACGGGGAGGACAACCCTCTGCCAGCGGGCCTCAATCTGGGTGACCTCTCCCCATGTTCCATCCCCCTAACCGCTGCTTCTGCTCCCACGTCCGAGGAACCCCTGAACTCTTCCACCCTGCTGCAGATGTCCCCCTTCTCCCCTGCCCCGCTAACGGCCGCTGAGGCTATTGAGGCAACAGCGAGTGCCACGCAGGTGTGACCTGAGTCACCAGGGGCATCCCTTGTTAATGCGGGGCAGCTGACCTCCTTCCTGGGTGGGGGCCCCACTGCTGCTTCCCCACATATCGATGCCATGGCCACAACATCTGCCTTGGAGCCCAAGCCTGGTATCGTCGAGGGCCCCCTTCCCACTCCACAGACCCCTGAGCCTGGCTGAGAGTTGCCGCCCCCCGGTGGCTCGGCTGCTGAGGCCCATGATTCCACTTTCACCCCCTCCCTGACCCTGCTCCTAACCTCTGCCCTGCCCCTGCTGCCAACCCCGGCCTCCTCCCCTCCACCTCCCTTGCTGCTACTGCCGCCCCTGGGACCATCTCCTTCCCCCTCCCGGAAGACAACCCCTGGGGAGCGGCCTTCGTGTTGCCCAGTCCCGACCCCCCAGGGGCTGAAATTTTCCCTCTGCTGCCCCCTACTGAGCAAGGGTCTGAGGCGGGCTGCATGGCGCCAGCACATTGGGAGTCATGCTGGGGGTCCACCCCCTGCCTGCCTGTCTCAATAGGCCATGGGGCTTCGACAGGGGCCCCACTAGACGACAGCCAGGGGCCTGTAACCTGGCCTCAATAGGCTGCAAGAGGAGCTGCGAGAGTTTCTCCAGGATGTCCGTGGGTCCTGGAACAAGGTGCAGCTTGCTCTCCAGCTCTGGGGGGACTTTTATCAAATCCTCCAGGCCATAAGGGCCATTTTGGTGGAGGGTAAAGGGACCAGGAGGCAGGCCACTTTGGCCTACCAGTGGGCCCTTGGCTTCTGTGACTCTTTGCTCACCTATGGGGTAGGTCACGGTTTGCTGCGTGGCCCAACTGGGGCCGTGAGGATTCCCCCAAGCCCTCCCCATGGCACCCATCATCTTTGCAACATTAAACACCAGGGGTTGTAGGATGGGTCTCCGCAGGTGCCAGGTGCTCTCCTTCCTTCAGGAGGTGGAGTACTCTGTGGTTTTCCTGCAGGAGATCCATACGGATCCAGCTGCTGAAGCAAGTTGGCAGCTGGCATGGGGGGGACAGGATCTATCTTAGCCATCTCACAGTTTGTATGGCTAGAATGGCTACTCTGTTCTCCCCCGCCCGAGGTGCTGGGGGTTGCTGATTTTCTGGATACCAACAGGACTACTTTGCTGTACCCAACTAGCCTGGGTCTATCACACAACCTGAAAAGACTTCTGATGGCAGACTGTTACTCTAGCAGATAAAAGCATAACAAGAACTAGTGGTTTGGACGTTGAAACTAGATTAAATCAGACCATTAATAAGGTGCAATTTTTAATAGTGAAGGTAAATAATCATTGCAACAATTTACCAAGTTTTGTGGATTCTTCACCACTTGAAGTCTTTTTAAATTAAGGATTTTTTTTCTTAAATAAGTGCTCTAGCTCAACCAAAAGAGGCTTGATGTGAGAGTTATGGAGTGAAATTCTATAGACTCTATTAGGCAAAGAGGTCAGACTAGATAGTCATTATGATGTATTCTGATCTTAAAAATCTATGACATATCCCTTGTCGTTTTCAAAGAGATTTGAGAGGTCAGAGCACTTTGCAGGGTTAAGAGCTTTATAACCCATCAGGCAAAAGAACTCTGTTTATATTTATTGAGATATTTACAGTCTTCCACATGTAAACTGGCCCCAAAGTAGCTTCTAAAGAGCCACCTCTCTCTTTATCAATCTGTAAAATGTGGGGGCATGGCTTCATTAGCCTCTGCAAAAAATCTGAATGGATTGTAACCCCAAAATTTGGACCCAAGGCACCCTAATAATGGCCTGCCTATAACTGTAAAACAGTTGTCAATTTGGCCTGTCTAAATGGGTAACAGGAGGTCGGCCACTCTTGAGGAATTGCCCAGGTTTTACCAGGTGTTCGAGTCTAACCCTCAGAGGACTCCCCAGAACAGACTGGAAGGACACAGATACAGCCCTCTGCTCAGAGGATTGACACTCAAGAATTAATTCTTTGAAAACAAAATAACATTTATTTAAACATAATATTAAACTACAGTGCACTTAATAATCAAGAAAAAATACAGTGTAACACATAATGCAAGCTACATAACATAATACAATATTGCATTGCATACAATAAGAGGGCGAAACATACTACATAAATCATATAATGCTGCATAATACAGTACTTAAATCTACTACAATGTAAGCCTTAAAGAATCTTGAAATATTTATACATTAAATGACGAACCTTAAGCATTATCAAATGGTGACATTTACAAGTGGTGATCAGTCACTTGTAGAATGTATGCGGTGATCTTAAAATCCATTTATATGCAGACATCCAGCTTTGTTGACAATCACACCCATATATTCCTTATAATTAAAAATAATTTTACTTTTATTCTTAAATTGGTTGGTTCCATCTAAGGTCCTTCTGTCAGGTATAGGGATTTCAGCTTTGTTTCTTTGTCTGCTTCTATTCTTGCTCTCTACTTCGCTTTCAACTGTCCTCGCTCTGCTCCACCTTCCTCTGTCATCTCTCTTGTCTGCAGCCACTGCTCACTCACACTGAAGCCTGTCAGCTCTCTGCCTTGTATATGATTTTTTGACCCTTTCTGATTTGGTTTCTCACTCAGTGCCAGTCATTAGTATACCTGTTTGGCCAATCAGGTTTGAAACCTGGACCTGTTTGAAAGCCTACCTCTTACCTGACTGACCCCCTCCCTTCAGGTATTTGAAGTGAACTTAATTTTAACCTAGTGAACTTCACTTCACTTACCTGTCTGCTATTGATCAATTCACCTAAGACCACCATTTTGATTTCCTAAGGTAAAATCATTGCAGCTGCCATTTTGGATTTCTAACTAATCCTGCTTTAAAATATCACAATTTAATATTTGTGAAAAGCCTTAAATCTATAACTAATTACATTTTTATGCATGTCAAACATGATACTGTGACCACTTTTGTTATGCTTATTGGGGCAGGTAAAATTCAAGATATTTTTCTTCCTCTCTGCCTGCTTCCAGCTGTGTGGCACAGTGCTGTCTCTGGTGTTGATTTCTTTACATGGGATTTAGAACAGCTTAGAAAGTCTCTTGTATCAAGATATACAATGACTGATTTGATTTCCCATATAACTTGATTATACATTTTTTCAGACTTGGTTATGACTATATTCCACACTAAGCCCCAAAATACCTATATTTTTGATTTAAGGCCCACTTTCTTTGCATGAAAATTTTAGCAAGAAATAAGTTATTGTCACCTTCATCACCGTGAACGTGGGAATTTCATACACAAAGGCATGATTCCCCATATATGTGTTGTACTTAAAGTACTGCACAGGATCTTTTCAAGGGGATAAGGCAAAGCACCACATTTATTGGTAATACATGTATCAATAAACACTGTATCATATGCATATGATATATATTACACTCATGCACTCATATACACACAAGCACCCTCCGTCTTGTTGTTGTTACCAACTAGTTGCTCCCTTTAACTTCACTGGCCAGGTGAGTTAGATGTGGGAGGGATGGACCCGGGCTTCTGTCGATCCAGATCGATGCTCCGCTGTTGATAAGACAAGATCCAGGGTCCTCTACAAGACACCTCACATTTATAGCAGCTTTCCTCTGTGTCTGTGTCAGTTGGTCACCTGTGGCACTTCCTTCTGGGTGTTGTCTTAATGCTGCCACATTTATTTTCAAAGAGGGTGTTTTCAAAAGAAGGTGCTTGCTTCTAACTCCCAAGGCTGTCAATATGTCTGATCTTCTTTAATGAGCCCACTTGACAAGTTTTATTGTTCTTGGGTCTGACTCCCATCCCCTCTCCAACTGTTGCAGCTGTATGGAGGTGCTTGCCCTCCACGCCTTACTCACTCACACCTCATTCATTCAACAGGGCAATTGATTAAAAAGGGAGAGATCTTATTCTACTCCTAGCAAAAAGACATTTTCCTTCTACCTTAACTATCCTTAGGGGCTATTAACATTATACCAAGGCTCAATACAAAGTTTCTATATAAGGATTTGATACAAAGTTCCTATATCAAAGGACTCAATACAAAGTTGTATGAAAATAGTGCTTTTATATGGAAAGACTTAATACAAGGTTATATGAAGAGGCATAATACAAAGTCCTATGAAAACAATACAGAGTTATGTAAAGATCCTTAATACAGAGATTTATCTACATTGTCCCCCTTTTGACCTCTCAAGAACAATTCTTGAGTGGTCACCATTTAAATCTTCTGTATCTGTTTTAAAGCTATGTATTGAGTCATGATTTCAGCCTGGGGTTTCAATTTAGAATACATCTGTTTTATCCAGCAGCACATGCAGGCATTAGAACCAACATAAGAGTCAGAATTACTAATAGAACAATGATGGGATGAAAAACTGTATTTAGAACTGCTGACCAGGTGGGTGACCAACCCTTAAACATGTCATACCAGTGGTGAATACTTAATTGCCTTGCCTGGTCAGCCACCCTAAGTATTTCTTCTCCCTCGTGGAGGAGAGCCAAACTTCTGGTCTGGATTTTCTCTCGAGTAGCTTTTGTTAATTTACTAATTTGTTTATTATTGTACATCCACCCATATACACCTGTCCAATTAATGTCCAGATAGAAATCAGGGTCAAGGTTCACCAGATCCAAGGTTTCCATAACTATTTCTTTTTCTTTGTGCATACTAGTTTAGGGGTATGTAGTATGGAGACACTACACATAAATTTTTGGACCGGGGGATCTGAATAAAATTTGTTTTGCCATATTACAGGTTCCAAACCCACAACACAGACACAATTCTTTCCATTAAAATATACCTTGGTGGTGGAATCAACAATACAAGAAAATGTAACTAACAATACAAAGGTATCAATAACAAAAATCAACAACAAAATGATTATTAGAGAACCTAACAAAAATAAACTTGATGCATTGGGGACCAAAAGTCTTTTGGACAGAGGTGGATGTGATTGATAATTTAGTTGGAGATGGGGGAAGTAGAGAGAGGAAAAGACATTTACCCTGTCTAGTATAGTATCCCCTCTCTTTCTGGACCCAATGCTAGCACAGGACACCCACCAGAGACAGACACAGACCATGCAACACAGAACATGCAACACAGACTTTGTCGCAACACTATAACCATGGTATTTTTATAGCTTTTCAGCTGGTACCAGCTCTCGTGATGTTCTGGTTCGGAGGCTGAAAGATAGAAGCTTAGAAACAAATTAGCACAGTGCTCCCACTGCGGCAGACCCTGCTTGTTTGAGTTGTCTGCGGTGTGCCCATTTTCCCTCCAGGGTTTTATCTATGGCATCCAGGGGTTTTGCTAACTCTATTGCTTGCGTGGGAGTCAACTCGGTCTCTGCCACAGTGTGTCTGGTACTTGGGGCTGCAAAAATGCTCATTAAGCGGTGCATTTCTTGCATTAACTAGTTGGTAACAACAACAAGACAGAGTGTGCTTGTGTGTGTGAGTGCATGAGTGTAATATATATCATATGCATATGATACAGTGTTGATTGATATATGTATTACCAATAAGTGTGGCGCTTTGCCATATCCCACCCCTGAAAAGATCCTGTGCAGTACTTTAAGTACAACATTTTGGTAGAGAATTGCGAAAGGGGGAAAGGTATCATGAGCATTTATTGAGTAATGAAACCAACTTTGAGAAGTATGGAAAAGTGATCATAAACCTGGAAAAGTATTAAAAGGTGATCGATCATTAAGGTGTGCACACCTCCGGTGGTAGAAGGCTGGATAAAGAGAGGAGAATTAGCTTTCTCGCTACCCCGGTCATAGAGTTGCCAGCATTAGAAAGAAAGGAGGAGAATTAAATCTCTCACTCCAGAAAAAGAGGTATTGATAAATAAGAGTAAAGAGGATAAACATTGCTATTTAGTCCCAATAGGAGGTGTGGTATACTAGAAAATGTTTAAACGTAAGCAGTCTTTTAAGTAGGCTCCCAGAGAGGAGACTAAGAAATTGGCATTTGTAAAAGATGTTACCCCTTTTGAATAAATCTTGCAAAAATTCGGACACAGCCCTTGGTCTGATCCAGTGCTAGCTGATGTCCATACAATTTCAGACATAGAAGACAAATTGGCCAGGTACTTACTGATATATAAACTCTCAACTCCAGTGAAAAAAGAAGCAGCCGCAGTTTGGCTTCTATGGAAAACCTGTCATGAGGTATTCCTTCAGTTGGCTGAATGTAAAAATGAAAACAGGAAACTGCACCAAGATTTACAAGCCTCTGCTGCAGAAGCAGAGAAATGGAAGTGTATGTCCATTTGTACCCAAACCCAGTTAGATGCCCTTAAGGATGGGTACAGAAAGTTAAAGCAGCACTCTCAAATCTTACAGGAGCATACGAAAGAAAAGGAGAAAATTGAAAAAGAAAATCAGGTATTACAGGGAATGGTCAAAAAGTTAACTTTATAACAGAGAGCCCCCACTGCCTATAACCGCTGTAAATCACTCATTAAACAACTGGAACAAAAATTGAGATTTGCAAATAGACAAACTGCAGCAGTAACATCAGGAGAAGGGATATTTGAGACCCCAGGAGGGGCAGACTTTTGGGATCCCTCTCGAGATTGGGAAGGGGACATTTGGGTAGATTCCTCCTCCCAGGGCCAAAATGCCATTGCAACTGTAACAAAGAGAGCAGTCACAACCAGGAGAGAGGGCAGTGGGAGTGAAACAGTAACAGCAGTGCCTGGTTGTGCCTCAGATCTCCAGGCAATGGCAAAGTGGCTGGGGATTTTAAAACGGGAAATTTTTTCTAGATGCAGTGTGCTTGTGTGTGTATGTGAGTGCATGAGTGTAATATATATCATATGCCTATAATACAGTGTTGATTGATACATGTATTACCAATAAATGTGGCGCGTTGCCTTATCCCCCCTGAAAAGATCCTGTGCAGTACTCTTAGTACAACATATGTAGTTCTTTCAAAATGTTACACTTTTTTATAACTTTGGTTTTACATTTTAAATTAAGCTTTATGCTTATAAGCTTGATTTTTCCGATCCAAGTTCTTCTCTGCACTTTCTACCCAAATCAAAGAACGGTGTGACTTTGAAAGGGTCCAACTTTTCCTTAACTAATTATTTAAAAAGTCAACTTCCACAAATCCACAACCTGCAAGGGAGATAATATTGTTAAATTATTAAGGAATGAAACTGTGTTCTGCACTGTATGAGACAAATCCCTGTCCCTAGGTTCTTACAATCAAGGGGCCCAATCCGATAAGGCATTTAGTACCATTTAGGTGCTGAAATCTCAAGTCTTTGAGATTTTCATTATGTTGAAAAGAAGAAAACTCCAGAAAAAAATCTTTGTGTTGCTACTTAGCTAAGGCTATCAATTGCATTTTATTTAGTGGTTCCTTCATATTTAGGCAATCAGTCAATGTCTTTCCCTAAGAGACTGTAGAATCAAAATCCAATGACTAAAATATTTCACTCCCTTAATCATGAAATTTAATGTTTTTTAGATGTGCATTTTAAAAAATATCCTGGATACATGAATTGCTTGCTGTGAATACCTGAAATGCTATATTAATCTGCTCAGTTCTAGTAGAGTTTATTTGTAGAACATATTGTTGCACTGGCATAAGATATGATATATTGGCATCTCATCCTATGGTTTCACTGTGGTAATTTCAGCTTTCAGTAGTCAAAAACGGGAACTCCATAAAAACACTATGAAAATGAATTTTTAAAATTCTAGCCCTGCCTGTTATAATAAAGCCAGAACTGCAATTTCAATAAAATAATTCAGGAGCATTTAATTTTTTTCCCATTTTGGGTCTGCTACCTTATTGCATCTATTCAGTTACCTAATAAATGTCCAGTCTTGTAAACCCTCACATGATCTTCATAGTGCACAGAAACTCCAAAATATAAATGACCCAGTGCACTGGAATAGACATATATAATGCTGTCAACATTTGTTGTTGTTGATATCAAATGAAAATTCACCACCCAAGTCTCTTTTCTTTATCTACGGCCAGGTGGGGAAGGAAAGATGAAGAAAAGGAGTTGATTTGATTGTGTAGCCTTAAATAAATTTTCAGCCTGGGAGAATGAAAGCATTGCATAAGCACTAGATCACTTTCCCATTCATGGAAAAGGTTCTTCATTGCATTATGACATGAAATCAATATCTTGAAAAAGTCAGGAAGGAGATCATGAAAGAGCAAGACATTGTAGCTACAAATGTTATGTTTATTCAGTTTGGTATTTAAGACATTAGGCAGAGAGAAGCTGTAAATGAAAATGAAACAACATTCTTTTCCATTCAAGTGTGTATGACAAAATAGACTGTTTAATAAGCTTTGTCAAGATGGATGTGCATGGATTTGAAGATCTTGTATTCTGTACAGTAATCACTTCAATGAAATACTTTGAGAATCACGTGTTAGCAATATATCTGTCATAACAAATGCACAAAATGATGCACAACTAGGGAATCTTAAGTTTTAGATATTTACAAAGGTTTTTTTTACTACTTTTCAAAGCATTTAATTTTCAAACATTCATTGATTTTAAAAGGTGTCATGGAGATCAAACCTCATGCAATGTGTTGAAAATGTAGAGTTCACTGCAGTAAGAGAGTAGGGTGTGGCTCATTCACCTGCACATCTACCAATGTGATATATGCCATCATGTGCCAGCAATGCCCCTCTGCCATGTACATTGGCCAAATCGGACCGTCTCTACGCAAAAGAATAAATGGACACAAATCTGACATCAGGAATCATAACATTCAAAAACCAGTAGGAGAACACTTCAACCTCTCCGGCCACAAGATTTAAGGGTGGCAATTTTGCAACAGAAAAGCTTCACAAACAGACTCCAACAAGAAACTGCTGAGCTTGAATTAATATGCAAACTAGATACCATTAACTTGGGTTTGAATAGAGACTGGGAGTGGCTGGGTCATTACACATATTGAATCTATTTCCCTATGTTAAGTATCCTCACACCTTCTTGTCAACTGTCTAAATGGGCCATCTTGATTATCACTACAGAATTTTTTTTTCCTCCTGCTGATAATAGCTCATCTTAACTAATTAGCCTCTCACAGTTTGTATGGCAACTTCCAACTTATCTGTATGTATATATCTATATCTTCTTATCATATGTTCCATTCTGTGCATCTGATGAAGTGGGCTGTAGCCCACAAAAGCTTATGCTCTAATAAATTTAGTAGTCTCTAAGGTGCCACAAGTACTCCTGTTCTTTTAACTGGATATGTCCACTTGGGCCTCCTCATGCAGCCCACCTACACAGGTCCCATTTCTGTTGTAATCAGTGTATTGAGACTATGGTATTAGCATGTTAAGGAATCATAAACATTAACACTCGTGTATAGATTTTTTATTATGTTTGATAAATTCTTCTCTTAGTGACACCAGTTTGACCCTTTAGTAGTCCATGGCATCAAATTGGTATACTTTAGAGTAAAATTTGGCCATATATAGCCAGATTCTGCTCTCAGTTACACGGGTTCGAATGTTCAGTAACTCTTTTTGGCCTCCGTGGAGTAACTTGATTTTAGAACTGTATCTGAAAAAAGAAGCTATGCCATTTTAATTTATGTTCAAAATGGGGCTTGGTCCTGTCATTACTGTACACAACACCTGGACCAATTAGGGTGACCCCTCCTCTCTAATCAGGTGGGACAGTCCTGAAATGTACATTTCAAGTCCCAGTCTTGGGTTGAATGACTCCAGGACAGAATTTGTCCCCGATTCCCTGCGGCACCACTCTGCACCTGCCTGAGATTCAGGGGAGGCACCAACCTCTTCCTGGTGAGGGGGACTGAGGTGGGCCTTTAACCCCACCTCACCATGATGCCCCACCCCCTGCTCCTCCTCTCCCCCTCCAGGCTCCACCTCTGACCAGGCTGGAAGCTGGAGCTGGGCAGTAGTAAGAGCCACCCAGGGAGTCCAGGCCACTCTGGGGAACCCCAGAGTCCTGGACCCTCCACATGCTCTGAACAGCGTGCCCTGCAGGGTGGGGACACAGGCTGGGGAGCTGATTTTGGGCTCCCTGGCTCCCCACCTAGGGTAGGTAGTGGGTTTGGGACTCCTCACAGTGGCCTGGGCTCCCTGGGCAGCTCTTATCATTGCCTGGCTCTGGCTTCCGGCCTGGCCAGGGGGTGGGGCCACAGGGAAGAGGAGGAGCAGGGATGGGGCCACAGATTGGGGCATTTCCCATTTTTGCATTTTGAGAAAGTTGTCACCCTAGGGCCAATACTATAATAATCTTATGTAGCTAACGATATGTGCTCTGTCTGATGTGCTTGATTCAAATCATAGGAGGTGTTATATTATTTCGATGCTGCAGTATTATTGTGTGCATTTAAAGATTATTTTAATCAGTCTGTGTTGGTTTGGAACATTAACTCTCAATTAAGTTTTATCATGAAAATTGAAGAAAATGTAATTTTCTACTCATTGATTTTTAGAGACAAACTTGTACAAGAATGAGTATGTACTGTACGGACTGTGGACGTGTACCTAAAATTGGACATAGAAAAAAACTATTCATAACAAGAACAAAGTTATCAGGATTGTTATAATATGCAGAAAACTATGCTTGGAGAGCAAAATAAACTGAAATGAAACAGTGATTCTAACTGAAATACAGCATACATTAACAATTTATTAAGGGCGGTGGATTCTCTATCACTGGCCATTTTTAAATCAAAATTGGATGTTTGTCTAAAAGATATGCTTTAGAAATTATTATGGGGAAGTTCAATCATCTGTGGTATACAGGATATCAGACTAGATGGTCACAATGGTCCCTTCTGGCCTTGGAATCTATTAAGGAATCTATGAAAGGCCTACGTAGACCTAAAATGAGAAATAAGAATTAAACAGTAAAACTAAAGCCAGAAGGGATCCTCTTTGCATTACTCAGGTGGCACAAAGAGGCTATAATCTAGCTGCAGATTACCAGCACAGAATCCCCTTGGTGGAGGGCTGCTTCCTGCTAGGGCATCTATACCACTTGCAGGCCCAAAGGAGGGTCAGAGAGAGGGTTGGCAGAGTTCTGCGACACTACATCAATCCTCCATTGGCATAGGATACATTAAGTGTTAGTGGTAGGTAGAACAGTGCTGAAATCCATATGCCCACAAATGGACTTTTTTGTGTTTTGAAGACATGCTTCAACTCATATGTGCAAAAAGAAAAGTCTATTACTTTCTATTGACTCCTGTTTGTTAACTTCAATGTGACTACTCTTTTGAGTGTGCCTACACACAGAAAAGGCTTGCAGGACAAAAATAATATTCAGGTAGACATCCAAACCAGTGTCTAAAATCCTGGTCCTATTTGTAAGGCAACATAGAACAGAAAAAGCGGCAAAGAGTTCTGTGGCACCTTATAGACTAACAGACATATTGTAGCATAAGCTTTTGTGGGTGAATACCCACTTCGTCAGTATGTAATGGAAATTTCCAGAGGCAGGTATAAATATGCAAGCAAGAATCAGGCTAGGGATAACAAGGTTAGTTCAATCAGGAAGGATGAGGCCCTCTTCTAGCAGTTGAGGTGTGAACACCAAGGGAGCAGAAACTGCTTTTGTAGTTGGCTAGTCATTCACAGTCTTTGTTTAATCCTGAGCTGATGGTGTCAAATTTGCAAATGAACTGAAGCTCAGAGTTTCCCTTTGAAGTCTGGTCCTGAAGGTTTTTTGCTGCAGGATGGCTACCTTTAACTCTGCTATTGTGTGTGCAGGGAGATTGAAGTGTTCTCCTACAGGTTTTTGTATATTGCCATTCCTAATATCTGATTTGTGTCCATTTATCCTTTTATGTAGGGACTGTCCAGTTTGGCCGATGTACATAGCAGAGGGGCATTGCTGGCACATGATGGCGTATATGACATTGGTGGTCATGTAGGTGAATGAACCGGTGATGGTGTGGCCCATCTGGTTAGGTCCTGTGATAGTGTCACTGGTGTAGATATGTGGGCAGAGTTGGAATCGAGTTTTGTTGCATGGATTGGTTCCTGAGTTAGAGTTACTATGGTGCGGTGTGTAGTTGCTGGTGAGAATATGCTTCAGGTTGGCAGGTTGTCTGTGGGCGAGGACTGGCCTGCCTCCCAAGGCCTGTGAAAGTGAGGGATCATTGTCCAGGATGGATTGTAGATCACTGATGATGCGTTGGAGAGGTTTTAGCTGAGGACTGTATGTGATGGCCAGTGGAGTTCTGTTGGTTTCTTTCTTGGGCCTGTCTCGCAGCAGGAGGCTTCTGGGTACACATCTGGCTCTGTTGATCTGTTTCCTTATTTCCTCATGCGGGTATCGTAGTTTTGAGAATGCTTGGTGAAGATCTTGTAGGTGTTGGTCTCTGTCTGAGGGGTTGGAGCAAATGCGGTTGTACCTCAGCACTTGGCTGTAGACAATGGATCATGTGGTGTGTCCAGGATGGAAGCTGGAGTCATGAAGGTAGGCATAGCGGTCGGTGGGTTTTCGGTATACGGTGGTGTTAATGTGACCATCACTTATTTGGCACCGTGGTATCTAGGAAGTCGACTTCCTGTGTAGATTGGTCCAGGCTGAGGTTGATGGTGGGGTGGAAGCTGTTGAAATAATGGTGGAATTCTTCCAGCGTTTCCTTCCCATGGGTCCAGATGATGAAGATGTCATCAATGTAGCGTAGGTAGAGAAGGGGCGTGAGTGAACGAGAGCTGATGAAGCGTTGTTCCAGGTCAGCCATAAAAATGTTGACGTATTGTGGGGCCATGCAGGTGCTCATAGCGGTGCCACTGGTCTGGAGGTATGTATTGTCACCAAATTTGAAATAATTGTGTGTGAGGATAAAGTCACAGAGCTCAGCAACCGGTTGTGCTGTGGCATCATCAGGGATACAGTTTCTGACAGCTTGTATTCCATCTGTGTGTACGATGTTTGTGTAGAGAGCCTCTACATCCATGGTGGCTAGGATGGTGTTTTCTGGAAGATCACCAATGCATTGTAGTTTTCTCAGGAAATCGGTGGTGTCACGGAGATAGCTGAGAGTTCTGGTGGCATAGGGTCTGAGTAGAGAGTCCACATAGCCGGACAGTCCTTCAGTGAGAGTGTCAATGCCTGAGATGATGGGGCATCCAGGATTTCCGGGTTTGTGGATCTTGGGTAGTAGATAGAATAACCCTGGTCGGGGCTCTAAGGGTATGTTGATTTGTTCCTGTGTTAGTGTAGGGAGTGTCCTGCGTAGATGGTGCAGTTTCTTAGTGTATTGCTCAGTGGGATCTGAGGAAAGTGGCCTGTAGAATTTGGTATTGGAAAGTTGTCTGGCAGCCTCCTTTTGGTAGTCAGACCTGTTCATGATGACAACAGTAGCTCCTTTATCAGCCTCTTTGATTATAATGTCAGGGTTGTTTCTGAGGCTGTGGACGGCATTGCATTCTGCATGACTTAGGTTATGAGGCAAGCAATGTTGTTTCTCCACGATTTCTGCCTGTGCGTGTCGTCGGAAGCATTCTATATGTAGATCCAAACTGTCATTTCGACCCTCAGGAGGAGTCCATGTGGAGTTCTTCTTCTTGTGCTGTTGCGCTTCTTGTGATCTGTGTATCAGTGCGCTGTTCAGTGTTATCTTGAAAGTATTCTTTGAGTCGCAGATGGCAAAAGTAGGCTTCCAGATCACCACAAAACTGCATCATCTTTGTGAGGGTGGTGGGGCAAAAAGAGAGTCCCCAAGATAGGACAGACTCTTCTGCCAGCTGTGTGTGTAGCTGGATAGATTGACGATATTGCTGGGTGAGTTAGGGGTACCACTGTTGTGGCCCCATGTGGGAGGTAGGATTTTAGACAGCTTACAGTCCTTTTTCCTTTGTAGAGAGGTGAAGTGTGTAATGTAGATCTCTTATTTTAGTAAAGTCTGTTTGTATGGAAGGTTGGTTATTTATGAGAGTCTCCAGGTTGGAGAGCTCTTTTTTGATGTTTTCCTGTTTGCTGTATAGGATGCTGATCAGGTGGTTCCTCAGTTTCTTTGATAGTGTATGGCATAATCTCTCACTGTGGTCTGTGCAGTATGTAGACAGCAATGGATTTTTCACTTTCAGTCCATTTGGTATGATGTCCATCCATTTGCATTTGGAAAGGACGCCCCCCATTTCATGGGAAATGTTCCAACCAGCTCCAGAGATCACAACGGAGCATCTCCAGACTTCCGTTTACATTAGGCCTCAAAGTATGTATGTAGGTTAAAAAATTCTGACCTGGGAAAAGACAAAGTACATATGCCTGTAGATTGTAACCATGCATTCCACTGAAGTTTTTTTTTTTTTTATACAATTGAGAATTATGATGTGTCCATTACCAAAAAGGTAGCCATCCTGCAGCAAAAAACCTTCAGGACCAGACTTCAAAGGGAAACTGCTGAGCTTCAGTTCATTTGCAAATTTGACACCATCAGCTCAGGATTATACAAAGACTGTGAATGGCTAGCCAACTACAAAAGCAGTTTCTCCTCTCTTGGTGTTCACACCTCAACTGCTAGAAGAGGGCCTCATCCTCCCTGATTGAACTAACCTTGTTATCCCTAGCCTGATTCTTGCTTGCATATTTATATCTGCCTCTGGAAATTTCCACTACATGCATCTGACAAAGTGGGTAGTCACCCACGAAAGCTTATGCTCCAATACATCTGTTAGTCTATAAGGTGCCACAGGACTCTTTGCCGCTTTTACAGATCCAGACTAACAGGGCTACCCCTCTGATACTTGACAACATAGAACAGAAAATTCTGTGCAAAAAGAATGCATCAAACAGACGTGTTTAGTCTTGACACTAACACATACTTACAATAGTTAGTGACTCTTCAGCACCTACATGCCTTAAATATAACAACCTACTAATCATCCTTTGTCCTCCAACTGCAAAGGTATTAATTGCCCACTTCATTATAAATGGTTTCTTGGGGCATGTGTTAACCTTTTAACAATCTGTCTCACCTTGTATTGAACTATGACATTCTCATTACTCTTCCAAGACCAGAAGAAGAGCTGTATGAAGCTCGAAAGCTTGTCTTTTTCTGCAGCTAAAAGTTATTACTCACCCGCTTTGTAATTCTGAAATATAATGGTTTTAAAAAAACCCTGAGCAAGTAATCCAGTAGGTCCTAAATGCCAGTAGAAGACTGTGAGAAGAACTCAGCTCTCAGTGCAATGAGACAGTTTTCCAAAAGTCTCTTTCAGACTTTGCCTAATTTGAATTTGTGACTGTTAGCCTGTATAAGGTGGTAGTTCCTCTCAGAATCCTTCAGAACCATCTACTGGTTTAAATGACATCCCACAGTTTCGGAAAGAGATGCAGAACATAAATATGCCCAGGTCTACAATACAGGTTTAGGTCGAATTTAGCCGCGTTAGGTCAATTTTATAATGAATGCATCTACACAAGCAACCCCATTCCATTGACCTAAAGGGCTCTTAAAATCGACTTCCGTACTCCTCCCTGGTGAGGAAAGAAGCACTAAAATCGACCTTGCTGGGTCGAATTTGGGGTGGTGCGGACATAAATCGACATTATTGGCCTCTGGGAGCTATCCCAGAGTGCTCCAATGTGACTGCTCTGGACAGCACTTTCAACTCCAATGCACTAGCCAGGTACACAGGAAAAGCCTCGGGAACTTTTGAATTTCATTTCCTGTTTGGTCAGTGTGGCGAGCTCAGAAGCACAGGTAACCATGCAGTCCCCCCAGAATCACAAATGAGCTCCAGCATGGAGCGAATGGGAGACACTGGATCTGATTGCTGTACGGGAAGAAGAATCTGTGCAGGCAGAACTCCAATCAAAAAGAAGAAATGCTAATATATATGCCAAAATCACACAGGGCATGATGGACAGGGACACACAACAGTGCCGCGTGAAAGGAGCTCAGGCAAGCCTACCAAAAGACAAAGGAGGCAAACAGTCACTATGGGTCAGAGCCCCAAACATGCTGCTTCTATGATCAGCTGCATGGCATTGTAGGGGGGGACCCTACCACTACCCCACCACGGTCCATGGACACCTGCAAGAGGGGAGTCTCCCCCAACAGGGAGGAAGATTTTGTGGATGAGGAAGAGGAGCGGGGGGAGAGGAGAATGTGCAGCAGGGAAGCAGTGAATTCGTTCTCCCTGGCAGCTAGGACCTTTTCATCACCCTGGAGCCAATATCCCTCCAAGGCGGGATCCCCGACCCTGAAGGTGGAGAAGGCACCTCTGGTGAGTGCACATTTGTAACTACAGTACAGGGTTTAAAAGCAATAGTGTTTAACGTGTGATTTGCCCTGAAGACTTGGGATGCATTCGCGGCCAGTACAGCTACTGGAAAAGTCTGTTAACATGTCTGGGGATGGAGCAGGAATCCTCCAGGGACATCTCCATGAAGTTCTCCTGGAGGTACTCTGAAGGCCTTTGCAGAAGGTTTCTGGGGAGGGCTGCCTTATTTCGTCCTCCATGGTAGGACACTTTACCACACCAAGCCAGTAGCAAGTAGTCTGGAATCATTGCAGCACAAATCTTGACAGCTAATGGTCCTGGGTTTTGGTCGCATTCAAGCAACATTCAGTCTTTATCTTTCTGTGTTAGTCTCAGGAGAGTGATATCATTCATGGTCACCTGGTTGAAATAGGGGAATTTTTGTAAGGGAACAGTAAAAGGACCCCATTCATACTGGGCTGTTTGAGCTTGACTAAAAGAGATCATCCCATAGCCACATGGTGGTGGGAGGGGTGAAGGGATTGTCCCAAATAGTCATGTGGAGGGGTGGGGGGGGGAAGTGTGTGCTGCACATCCACCCAAAAACCACAGCCCCTCCTTTTAAATGGCAAACCCAACCAGCATTGCTTGCTACGGGAAAGGAGGACACTGCAGTTTGAAAACATTCCCACATGTTATGAAGGCATTAGAAGCCAAACCCACATAACCTTTGGCTTACCATAGCTGCCTGGAAACCGAATTCTGTTTCCCAGCCGTGTGTGATGTGTCACCATACCAGCAGGCGCTCAATATAAGAGGCAAAATGCGACCTTGTACCTAAAGCACATGTGCTGTCTGCTTTGAATTGCTTGATTCACTGTGAAAGAGTCTCCCTTTTGTTCTCAGAAATGAATCATCTTAAATTTTACTCTCTTTTTATCCCGCTGCAGGTGCAAATGTTTCTATGCTCCCCCATCATCTCCGTCCCTGAGGTTATTACAGATTAGAAGGCGAAAAAAAACACACTTGTGATGACATGTTTTCCGAGCTCATGCAGTCCTCCTGCACTGATAGGGTACAGCTGAATGCATGGAGGCATTCAGTGGCAGAGTCCAGGAAAGCATTAAGTGAGCGTGATGAGAAGAGGCATGATGTAATGCTGAGGCTAATGGGGGAGCAAATGGACATGCTCAGGCATCTGGTGGAGCTGCAGGAAAGCCAACAGGAGCACAGACCGCCACTGCATCCACTGTACAACTGCCTGCCCTCCTCCCCAAGTTCCATATCCTCCACACTCAGCCACTCAACTCCAGAGGATGGCCCAAGCAACAGAAGGCTGTCACTCAAACAGATTGATTTGTAGTGTGTCTACAATAAGCAATGTGCCCTTATTCTTCCCTCCTCCCCCACCCCACCCTACACCACCCGGGCTACCTTACCAGTTATCTCCCTTTTTTTAATTAATAAAGAAAGAATGCATGATTTCAAAAGAATAGTGACTTTATTTCTTTTGCCAGCTGTGATCAAATGGGGGAGGGTGGTTGGCTTATAGGGAATTAAAATCTACAAAGGGGGCAGGTTTGCATCAAGGAGAAACACACACAACTGTCACACCGTAGCCTGTCCAGTCATGAAACTAGTTTTCAAAGCCTCTCTGATGTGCAGCGTGCCTACCTGTGCTCTTCCAATCACCCTGGTGTCTGGTTGTTCAAAACTGGCAGCGAGGCGATTTGCCTTAATCTCCCCCTTACTCTCACAGATATTATGGAGCACACAGCAAGCAGTAATAACAATGGAAATATTGGTTGCGCTGAGGTCTAACCTAGTCAGCAAACAGCGCCAGCGAGCTTTTAAACCTCCAAAGGCACATTCTACCACCATTCTGCACTTGATCAGCCTATAGTTGAATTGCTCATCACTACTGTCCAGGCTGCCTCTGCCTCTGTATGGCTTCATGAGCCATGGGAGCAAGGGGTAGGCTGGGTCTCCAAGGATAACTACTGGCATTTCAACATCCGCAACGGTAATTTTCTGGTCTGGGAAGTAAGTCCCTTCTTGCAGCTGCTGAAAGAACCCAGAGTTCCTAAAGATGCGAACTTCATGCACCTTTCCCAGCCATCGCACATTGATGTCAATGAAACATCCTTTGTGATCCACCAGTGTTTGCAGCACCATTGAGAAGTACCCCTTGCGGTTTATGTACTGGTTGGCAAGATGGTCCGGTGCCAAGATAGGGATATGCGTTCCGTCTATCGCCCCACCAAGTTAGGGAAACCCATTGCAACAAAGCTATCCACTGTGACCTGCACGTTTCCCAGAGTCACTACACTTGATACCAGAACATCAGTGATTGCATTGTCTACTTGAATCACAGCAGTCCCCACTGTAGATCTGCCCGCTCCAAATTGATTCCCGACTGACCGGTAGCAGTCAGGTGTTGCAAGCTTCCACAGGGCTATCGCCACTTGCTTCTCAACTGTCAGGGAAACTCTCATCTTGGTATTCCTGTGCTTCAGGGCAGGGGAAAGCAGCTCACAGAGTTCCAAAAAATTGGCCTTACACATATGAAAGTTTCACAGCCACTGTGAATCATCCCATACTTGCAAGACTATGCGGTCCCACCAGTCTGTGCTCGTTTGCCGGGCCCAAAATCGGCGTTCCACTCTATCAATCAGCTCCACTGGCGCCATGATGTCCCAATTGCCACATCCTGTGCTTTCAGGAACATCTGTGTCCATGTCCTCCTCACAATCATCCTCGTGCTGCTGTCTCTTAGCCAGGTTTGGCTACATGCTGGGAGTAGGTGGACCAACTGCACAGGAGGATGTCTGTGCCGCCTTTCTACCTTGGAAGAAGGGGCTGCATTCATCCCCAAATGGTAGATATGGGGTTGGAGGGAGAGGGAACAGTGCTAGAGGCACAGTTTTCATGACTAATTAGATCTACTGGTCATAGACCTTGTCACAGCGCTTGAGCTGTAGTGACCTCTGTTCCAGCTGTTCACTAATAGCAGCTTCAACTCCTTACAACTCCCACACACAACAGCTATCAGTTCTCAAATGTGTTTTCCTGATTTTTTTTGCCCATGTATAGATATGATGCAAGGATATCTAGAGTCCATAGATATTAGGCCAGAAGGGACCACTGTGATAATCTAGTCTGACCTCCTGCATAATACAAGCCATAGAACATCTCCAACATAATAATTACTGGAGCATATCTTTTAGAAAAATGTCCAAACTTGAGTTAAAAATGTCCAGTGATGGTGAATCCACCACGACCCCTGGTAAGTTGTTGCAATTATTAATTAGTCTAATTGTTTTCTTTTTTATAGCAGTCTTATTTCCAGTCCAAATAGCGTAAAGTTCCCGCCATTGGATTTTGTTATACTGTTGTCTGCTAAATTGAAGAGCATGTTATCAATTTGGGGTCCAATGTACACGGTGATCAAGAAACCCCCTGGGAAACAGTGACTCTGAAAAAGACTTTGAGGCATGGTGGATAAACTCCCAGCAATGCTGTGACCAAACAGGTTAATGCAGTCCTTGGATGCATAAACAGGGGAACCTTGAGTAAAGATGTTATTTTACTTCTGTATTTGGTACTAATGCAACTGCTGCTGGAAAACTGTGTCCACTTGTGGGGTCCACGATTCAAGAAGGTTGTTGATAAGTTCAAGAAGAGAAGAGCCCTCAAGAATGCGTTAAAGGATTGGAAAGCATGCTCGATAGTGATAGACTAAAGGAGCTTCTTCTGTTTAGCTACACACACTAGATTAAGGGATAACTTGATCATAGGCTAGCTGTACCTTCATGGGGAACATAAATTTGATAATGGGCTCTTCAGTCTAACATAGAAAGGATCAACATAATCCAATAGCAGGAAGTTGAAGCTAGACAAATTCAGGCGGGAAATAAGGGATACATTTTTAACAGTCAGGATAACTAATCATTAGAACAACTTATGAAGGGTTGTAGTAGTTTTTCATGAACCTTGATGAATTTATACTTCTGGGCATTATTTTCTGTAATTTTATTTGAATTTTTAATTAATCTAATAGGTTTATTTAAATATATGGGTGGTAGTATATATTAATTGTATTGCTTTAGTCCAGTAAGTAGATTAATAGCTCTCTATATGATTAATGAATGATTAAAAATATTGATAGAAAAGCAAAAATATTGCAATTTCACATAGAAAAAGTAGCTCCTGGAGCTGGCCACAGGATGACAATTCTATGTTGTGACAATATTTGAGGTTGAAAAATTAGTTTTGGTTCTGTACTGGAATGAAAACAAAGCCTTTTGACCATTTTTGCAAAATGGAATTTTGTCAAAACTTTCTTTTTCAGATTGAAAAGATCTTTTTTTTTTTATTTGTGTCTCGCTTTCTCCTTGGAACTGACTTGAGAGTCCACCGTGTTCCTCAGAAACTTTCCCATCAAAAACTTTGTCAAAATAGGTAAGTCTCCATGAAAGATTTTCACTTTAAAACAGCACATTTCAATGAAAATGCCCCCCATTTCATGGAAAATGTTTCAACCAGTTCCAGAGACCACCACGGAGCATCTCCAGACTTCTGTTTACATTAGGCCTCAAAGTATGTATGTAGGTTAAAAGATTCTGACCTTGGAAAAGACAAAATACATATGCCTGTAAATTGTATCCATACATTTCACTGAAGTGATTTTCTTTATACATCTGAGAATTGTGTCCATTACCAATTAGGGGCCTACTCTGGGTGTGATGGCCCAGCAACATTTATAGGTGGTTGCTAGATAGATATCTTATCACACATTCTTTATCTGGTCATGTGTGATAGTTCAGGAACATGATCAGAAAAGAGATATGGAAAGAAGCTGTTATCTTCAACAGCTGCCTTAAGAAATGTGATGTATTCATAAGTCACAGATAAATAACACCATTTTATTTTTTCTCATTCCCAATTTTATATAGTGGGTTAATACATCGTTCATATTCATAATTCCAATATGCTGGAGATATCAAATATCCCAGTTTAAAGTATCGCTGCATATATTTAAATATATGCAAATTGTATCATCACACATATGGGAGTTGTGAGCTCTGGAAGAAATGTTTTGGAATTAGTTCAACAATTCAAATATATGTGACAAGTATTTAAGTGAACAACAATGGAACCATAAGGCACCTGACTAAAGAGACTGTAAACATAATGACTTCAAATGTGTTTTACTTTTGCATGACAGCTGTTTTTAAAATAAAAATTAATTCAACCCTTTTAAGGAGGTGAGCTGAGTGCAGATATTGTGAAAAGTAGCATACAAAGAAACTAGTTGCAATCAAAATAAATGTAAAACCACATTTGGATGTGTAATGGAATGGATGTGTTCTGTCATTCTCACTGCAAAAAACCAGTGTGGTTAATCATGTGAAAATATTGGTGCTTTTTCCTAGCAAGTGTGACAGGAGCCTTAATTGCATCAATCTTCAGCATCAGCCTTTAACTACTCTTGCTAGAAATATTGGGTGCATAGTATTTCTTTGAGTTTGGTGTCACTATTCTTCTTCAGTAGTTTACTGCCTTTCTGTCAACTGGCAAATGATTTAACTATGTAAATGTAAAACTGTTTCATATTTTGTCTATATATATCTTTGGCTTTTCTGTAATGCCCACCGCCATAGTATCTACGTACTGTGACAAAGTTCCTCCTCTGCCTTGGTGGGTCCTGAGCTTATTGGTGGATTTGCTTGCCTCAGAGATTCCCGGCAGTCCTCAGTTTGGCCACTTTTGCTAGTGGCTCAAACCTGCTGTCCACTTAGCTAACCCCATCACTGGCAAGCATGGGAGAAATGGAGAACAATCCCCGTAGTCTCTGTGTCCCATCTAGAGGGTTGGGAACAGGCCAGATCCCTTTCCAATTTAGACCTTCCTTTCTGGTGTTTCTCACAGACCAGGTCAACTCCACCTGTGTCCGATCAGGAGTTGGACGAATATGGGAACCCAGGCCCACCCTCTACACCGGGTTCCAGCCCAGGGCCCTGTGGATAGCAGCTGTTTACAATGTTCCCTGTATCAGCTGTGTAACAGCTACAACTCCTGGAGCTACTTATCATAGAATCATAGAATATCAGGGTTGGAAGGGACCTCAGGAGGTCATCTAGTCCAGCCCCCTGCTCAAAGCAGGACCAATCCCCAACTAAATCACCCCAGCCAGGGCTTTGTCAAGCCTGACCTTAAAAACCTCTCAGGAAGGAGATTCCACCACCTCCCTAGGTAATGCATTCCAGTGCTTCACCACCCTCCTAGTGAAAAATAATATCCAACCTAAACCTCCCCCACTGCAACTTGAGACCATTACTCCTCGTTCTGTCATCTGCTACCACTGAGAACAGTCTAGATCCATCCTCTTTGGAATGCCCTTTGAGGTAGTTGAAAGCAACTATCAAATCCCCCCTCATTCTTCTCTTCCGCAGACTAAACAATCCCAGTTCCTTCAGCCTCTTCTCATAAGTCATGTGTTCCAGTCCCCTCATCATTTTTGTTGCCCTCTGCAGGACTCTTTCCAATTTTTCCACATCCTTCTTATAGTGTGGGGCCTAAAACTGGACACAGTACTCCAGATGAGGCATCACCAATGTCGAATAGAGAGGAACGATCACGTCCCTCGATCTGCTGGCAATGCCCCTACTTATACATCACAAAATGCCATTGGCCTTCTTAGCAACAAGGGCACACTGTTGACTCATATCCCACTTTTTGTCCACTGTAACCCGTAGTTCCTTTTCTGCAGAACTGCTGCCTAGCCATTCGGTCCCTAGTCTATATCGGTGCATGGGATTCTTCCGTCCTAAGTGCAGGACTCTGCACTTGTCCTTGTTGAACTTCATCAGATTCCTTTTGGCCCAATCCTCTAATTTATCTAGTGCCCTCTGTATCCTATCCCTACCCTCCAGCGTATCTACCTCTCCTCCCAGTTTAGTGTCAAATTTGCTGAGGGTGTAATCCACGCCATCCTCCAGATCATTAATGAAGATATTGAACAAAATCAGCCCCAGGACCGACTCTTGGGGCACTCCGCTTGATACCGGCTGCCAATTAGACATGGAGCCATTGATCACTACCCATTGAGCCCGACAATCTAGCCAGCTTTCTATCCACTTTATAGTCCATTCATCCAGCCCATACTTCTTTAACTTGCTGGCAAGAATACTGTGGGAGACCATGTCAAAAGCTTTGCTAAAGTCAAGGAACAACACGTCCACTGCTTTCCCCTCATCCACAGAGCCAGTTATCTCGTCATAGAAGGCAATTAGATTAGTCAGGCATGACTTGCCCTTGGTGAATCCATACTGACTGTTCCTGATCACTTTCCTCTCCTCTAAGTGCTTCAGAATTGATTCCTTGAGGACCTGCTCCATGATTTTTCCAGGGACTGATGTGAGGCTGACTGGCCTGTAGTTCCCAGGATCCTCCTTCTTCCCTTTTTTTAAAGATGCACACTATATTAGCCTTTTTCCAGTCATCCAGGACCTCCCCCAATCGCCATGAGTTTTCAGAGATAATGGCCAATGGCTCTGCAATCACATCTGCCAACTCCTTTAGACTCTTGGATGCAGCACATCTGGCCCCATGGACTTGTGCTCATCCAGCTTTTCTAAATAGTCCCAAACCACTTCTTTCTCCACAGAGGGCTGGTCACCTCCTCCCCATGCTGTGCTGCCCAGTGCAGTAGTCTGGGAGTTGACCTTGTTTGTGAAGACAGAAGCAAAAAAAGCATTGAGTACATTAGCTTTTTCCCTCATCCTCTGTCACTAGGTTACCTCCTTCATTCAGTAAGGGGCCCACACTTTCCTTGACTTTCTTCTTGCTAACATACCCGAAGAAACCCCCATGGCCTTCCCCCAGCACCTTCTTTATCCTCACTGCAGGATTTTCCTCCTGAAGCCTGATCACGCTTGCACTCTTCAGTCCTCCCGCAGCATGCCTTCTCACTCCCTGCTCCTTGCATGCCCCCGTATTAACTGATGGAAGGTCCTTTTTAAACCAGGTGTCCTGATTAGCCTGCCTGCCATAATTGATTCTAGAAAGTTCTTAATTGGCTACAGGTGTCTTGATTAGCTTGCCTGTCTTATCATAGAATCATAGAATATCAGGGTTGGAAGGGACCCCAGAAGGTCATCTAGTCCAACCCCCTGCTCAAAGCAGGACCAATTCCCAGTTAAATCATCGACTACAGGGCTCTGGGAGTACAGGTGAAAGAGTTGGGCATGCACATGGTGTTCTCTTCAACCCTTTCAGACAAGGGTAGGGGCCTAGGCAGAGACAGCTGCATCCTGGAGGTAAATGCCTGGCTGCGAGGATGGTGTCGCCAGGAGGGTTTCAGCTTCCTTGCCCATGGGATGCTGTTCCAGGAAGAAGGACTGTAAAGCAGAGATGGGGTCCACCTATCGAAGAAGGGGAAGAGCATATTTGCTAACCAAGTGAGAAGGGCTTTAAACTAGGTTTGAAGGCGGCAGGTGACCAAAGCCCACAGGTAAGTCGAAAACATGGAGATCTGGGAGAAGGGTCGGAATCTGTGGAGAGAATGGGCTGTTATAGCAGAAATAAGGGAGAGACAAGACAGAACTGGGCTGGTGGGGAATCAAATCAATATCTTAGATGTCTGTATACTAATGTGAGAAGTATGGGGAATAAGCAGGAAGAACCCAAAATGCTGGTAAATAAACACAACTATGACATAGTTTGCATCACAGATTGCTGGGATAATACACGTGGAATATTAGCATAGAAGGGTACAACTTGCTCAGGAAGGACAGGCAGGGGGAAAGGGAGGAAGTGTTGCTTTATATATTAAGAATGTCTACACTTGAACTGAGGTTGAGATGGAAATAGGAGACAGACTTATTGAAAGTCTCTGGGTACGGCTAAAAGGGGTAAAAACGAGGGTGATGTCATGACAGGGGTCTTAATTGGTTCTAGCAGGTTCCTGATTGCTCTAGGGCAGCCCCTGCTCTGGTCACTCAGGGAACAGAAAACTATTCATCAGTGGCCAGTATATTTGCCTTCTACCAGACTCATGTACCCCACTGGTCTGCATCTGTCACAGTACAGATATAAAGAGCGTGCAAAGTCTTGGCCATCACAACATCCTCTGGCAAAGGATGTCTCTGTCCGACCCATGTGCTCTTCTGCACCTGTCGACTTTCCTCCAGCCTTAAGCTTAAAAACTGCTCTAAGACCTTCTTAATTTTAAGTGCCAGCCATCTGGTTCCATTTTGGTTTAGGTGGAGCCCATCCTTCCTGTATAGGGTCCTCCTTTCCCAAATGTTTCACCAGTTCCTAATAAATCTAAATTCCTCCTCCCTACTCCATCATCTCATCCATGCATTGAGATCCTGAAGTTCTGCCTGTCTAACTGGCCCTGCACTGTGGCGGTTCAATGATCAGACAGAACACAGCTTTATGCAAGCAAGCAGGCTGGTCAGTGGAGATGGGCTGTTCTGCCCCCCCGCCTTCCACCTTCTCCTTTTATTATATTTCTCCCCCCTAAGCATTACACACTGCTACACAAAGGAATGTATGACGTTGATTAATATACTTAGTTACCATCCTTTATCTTCTATAATCCTGATTCTCAGGCCTTGAGCCCAGGCTAAGAAAGCCTCCCACAGTTGCTGTCCAAACAATCAAGTTCTCATGGTTCATATCTAGCCCTTGTCCTTGGATAGAGCAATGTGTGCATTGCTTCTACAAAACAGTCAGGGTGTGCCCTGCCTGCTTCCAGGTGGAATAGCTAAACATGAACCCTTCACTGCACGTAGAATTGGGAGCATCTCAGAGAATGCTACCATTGAGGTCCTGGACTTCAATCTCTTACTGAGCAGCTGAAATTTGGCCTCCAGGACCTCTCTCCTATCCTATTTGTTTGTGTAACATGCATGTGTTAGTCTATGCAGATAATCTAATTTATTATTGTGTGTTTTTGGAGTTGTGGTAAACCCCTATACCCATCCCACTGCATTTGGCCTTGATCACCTCAGCATAGTGTTGCTATATACCAATAAAAAAAACCCTCAGTGAGGAATCTGGATTCAAGCTAATTTCTTGGGAACTGAGCGGAAAAGATCATGGAGAAAAATCCGAACACTCCTGTGCTCTCAGTGACCCCCATGTTAGCATCAAGGCTGCATAGAGGAGAAAGCTGCCTGACTGCAATGCAGAGGGGACAAGAGTGGGGGTTGGCAGGGCGGGTAGAGTGGGACAAGGATCCTGGGTGGAGGAGACTGGGACTGGAAGCCAGGGGCAGAGACTAGGACTGGCTGGTACTGAGACCCAAGTGGGTACTAGGACTGATGGGGCAAAAAAGATGGGACTGGAAGCTAGGAGGCACAGATTGGCACTGATGGGTGAGGACAAGGAGCTAGGAGTTGGGAAAGTGGAAACTGGGAACAGCTGAGCAAAGAGACCAGAAGTATTAAGGGGAGATTGGCTCTGGGCTGGGGAGTCTGGAGGGTTGAGGCTAGGACTTGTTGGGCAAGGAGACTGGAACTGGAATGAGAGAGTGGAGACTAGGACTTGGTAGACGAGGAAAATGGGAGTGGGACGAAGAGCCAGAGGTGGGGAAGAGACAGGACTGGGACAAACAGATTGAAAGGGATGGGGAAGGAATCAAACTTGGGGGGAATGGGGAGAAGAGACTGTTCCCAGTAGAGCACACGTCTCTCGAGAACCTGGATCTGAGAGTCCCACCATTCCTCTGCTGTCAGTAAATCTCTGTGAAACCTACTAGCAAAGTGACCCATCTCCCACTAGTGCTGGTCCACATAGAGGAAAACAACAGACTGCTGCTATCACTTACTCTATTAGCTCAAGTGGCAAAGGTTTTTTTGCGGTAGACCTAAAGGTTCTAAATTTGCTGACGAACCATGTGGGTATCAATATGATACCACATGATGGAATTTTTTTTCAGTATTCTTGAAAAGCACAGTAATATATATATGTAGAACTATGTTACAACATTATTAAGGTTGCAAAGTCTCATACACACAAAAGTTAGAAAAAGCCAGAACTAAGGTTCCCTGTGTAACCTTAAATTGGCCCCTCACATGCATCGGCGTTATGATATATGCTTTAATTACATTCTCACATGCTATTTTTTCCTCAGGAGCCTTGCCTCATTCAGTGCTTTTAAAAATGTAATACATTTAAATTTAAAATGGGAAATGTCGATAGAACAGGTAATGCATATTACGTTGATAAGAGGGTGTCTTGGGAGAAAAAATTAATAAAAAACCTTGTTCATTGTTCCAATATTGTACAGTTAAGTGTTGGTCCAGGGTTTCAGATCAATCTACTGCTGGATTACTTCTATTGTAAAACCCACCAGTAAAATCTTTTTACCCTTTTACTGAAGACACAGAAAAAGACAGGGGTGAGAACAGAAAGGATTTGAAACTTAAAACATTAAGGTAGTCTTCTATTACAGTCCTTTTTCTAAAATGTCTTTCCCTAATTGTTTTTCGAGAATTTTAAAATGGAACTCCCCTTTTGACAGTCTTTTAAAATGTTATTATAGGAAGAGAGAAAAAATCGTTTACAGGAAATTGCTGCTGCTGTTGTTGAAGTCCAGCCCTGTTCCCTCGAAGACAAAAAGAGACACCTATGAAGCGGGAGAGAAAGGTACAGCAAAGATAGAAAAAGCAGTTTCTGACTCAGATTCTCAGTCTCTCTTGTAACCTAACTGCTGGAGAAACACAGGCACAGCACACAGTCTGATTAGTTACTCTGGGACCTGGCAAATTTGTACTAGTGGTGGGCTGTTTAAGGCACTGCAGCTCACAGCAGTGTTACAAAAGTTGGAGTTGTCTTGACTTGGCTAAGCCAGACTCTTATTGGGCAGAAAGCAGGAAGAGACAGACTTGAAAGAGGAGAAATAAGGCAGGAAAGGAAAATGACTCATAAGGGATGGGGTAACAGCAGGAACCTGAGGCTCACGTCCTAGGTGGTGGTCAGGATTCAGATGAAGCCAGTGGCGGTGACGATGTCAACTAGTTCCTTCAGTCTGGCCTGGTGAGGTCATGATGCCTTCAGGATGAGGTCCAGCAATGTCATGGTGAATCCTTCGGTTCCAGGAAGTGGTGGAAATGGCAGCCATTATGGTAAAACTCTTCTTCCAGTCCATGTGTCCCCCATCTCCCAGTTAGTGACCTCCAGATAAACAAAGTCCAAGGAGGGATGGTAACCTCATCCTATTAATACCCACCAATCAAAACACATTTTGATTTTTACTATTTACATTCCTACCATTTCTATAATCTTTCTGCTCACCCTTCTGCAATCTGTACATTACATTAGCAAGAGCCTTGAAGACCCTTTTCACAGTTTTCTAACTTAAACAATTCAGTTTGTACCAATCTATTTGTCTCAATTTTTTGCTGACTTTCATACACAATTTTATGTAACAGGCTGAGATGGACTTTAATTACATTGGACAACTTAAGAGTACAGGCTTCTGCACAACATATTTCTGGAAGCAGAATAAACTTTTGAAGTGCGCCAGCTGTAACAACGGATTTGTGGGCAAGTGATCAAAGCAATGACTATAGGGCAGTCACAGTTCACTGAACATCATTTATTTCCGATGCAGACTCTTCTAAGCCACCGCCTTCCTTATCACTTCCCCACAATGTCTCAGTCCCACAGACATTTTTATAGACAGGCGTCCCTTTCCAATGCTTCCCTTTCCAATGTAAGAAAACAACATAGGGCAAAAGAAACAAATCCTCCTAGAGAGAGACTGAGAAAAAGAAATAGCTCACCTCAAATGGTCTTTGCTAGGTTTTGTCATTGCAGACAATGGGGCCAATGTGGAGATGAAAAATGGTGCACATACCATGTTTTGACCATACTCTGAACTTGACTTCCTATATAATAGACTCTAGTATAAATACTGCTCTAGCTGGCAAAAGAGAGACACTGGTGAACTGTACTATATCTTTCCATCTCACACAATGCACAATCAACCTGTGGAACTCCTTGCCAGAGGATGTTGTGAAGCCCAAGACTATAACAGGGTTCAAAAAAGATCTAGATTAATTCATGGAGGATAGGTCCATCAATAGGCTATTAGCCAGGATGGGCAGGGATAGTGCCCCAACCTGTTTGCCAAAAGCTGGGAATGGGCGAAACAGGATGGATCTCTTGATGATTACTTGTTCTGTTAATTCCCTCTGGGGTACCTGGCACTGGCCACTGTTGGACGACAGGACACTGGGCCAGATGGACCTTTGGTCTGACCCAGTATGGCCGTTATTATGTTCTCACATTAGATGCTCTGCTCCCTTGTTGTGGAAAGGATATTATTGTCATGAAGGAGGGAAAAGGTTTGTGGAGGTGTAGTAATCTTATTCTATATACAATTCACTGAGCTGTTTCAAAGTGTTGCCTTCTGCTTTAGTGCCTAAATCCCCATTCAAATGCCATGCATTTTGTTTCTAGAGCAGTCCTTTCTATACTCATTGCACACTATGAAGATAATTAAACGTTGCAAATGGCTATTACTACATGCTGGCTAAAAGTACATACAGCAAAGAGTGCCAGAGGCACAGTTCTGCAACAATTTATCACACTGTAGTTAATACATGGGCCTCTCAACAACTAGCCAAACTGAATGTATTGCTCTTCTCCAAGCATTTTGCTTTCTTTTGGACAGGTTCAGTGCCACTTCTGTTCACACCCATCCACAGTCTCTCAATAAGAATTCTACTATAGATTCTCCCCAGCACAAGGTGACTGGGTTTTCATGCCATGCTGCAATCTTGCACTAATCTCTCCTTCAGAAGGAGGAATGATTTAAAGCCACTTATGCCTGTCACTAATTCATCCATTAATATTATATTTTCTCTTACTTCAGAGTAATAGACCTGCAGGTTGTGCACCTTGGGAGACAAGGTCCCATGAAAAGATATGGCATGTGCTGCTGGCAATTATCTTTTTGTTGTTGGAGCAGTGAGGACGCAGTTTGCAGAGTTGAGAGATTGCGGGCCCGACTAGCTCACTAGACCATTTTTTCCCCTTTGCTCTTGTCAAGGTTCCTCCCCCACTCTGAACTCTAGGGTACAGATGTGGGAACCTGCATGAAAAACCTCCTAAGCTTATCTTTACCAGCTTAGGTCAAAACTTCCCCAAGGTACAAAATATTACACCCATTGTCCTTGGACTGGCCGGTACCACCACCAAACTAATACTGGTTACTGGGGAAGAGCTGTTTGGACGCGTCCTTCCCCCCAATATACTTCCCAAAACCTTGCACCCCACTTCCTGGACAAGGTTTGGTAAAAAGCCTCACCAATTTGCCTAGGTGACTACAGACCCAAACCCTTGGATCTTAAGAACAATGAGCAATCCTCCCAACACTTGCACCCCCCTTTTCCTGGGAAATGTTGGATAAAAGGCCTCACCAATTTGCATAGGTGACCACAGACCCAAACCCTTGGATCTGAGAACAATGAAAAAGCATTCAGTTTTCTTACAAGAAGACTTCTAATAAAAAATAGAAGTAAATAGAAATAAAGAAATCCCCCCTGTAAAATCAGGATGGTAGATATCTTACAGGGTAATTAGATTCAAAAACATAGAGAACCCCTCTAGGCAAAACCTTAAGTTACAAAAAAGATACACAGACAGAAATAGTTATTCTATTCAGCACAATTCTTTTCTCAGCCATTTAAAGAAATCATAATCTAACACATACCTAGCTAGATTACTTACTAAAAGTTCTAAGACTCCATTCCTGGTCTATCCCCGATAAAGACCAGCATATAGACAGACACAGACCCTTTGTTTCTCTCCCTCCTCCCAGCTTTTGAAAGTATCTTGTCTCCTCATTGGTCATTTTGGTCAGGTGCCAGCGAGGTTACCTTTAGCTTCTTAACCCTTTACAGGTGAGAGGAGCTTTCCCCTGGCCAGGAGGGATTTCAAAGGGGTTTACCCTTCCCTTTATATTTATGACAGCTCTTCACTTTCTTCAGGTGCCATTTAACTAAAACCGTTCTGTTTCTGTGAGACAACAGGAAATAATTGAGGCCATATTGATCAAATACACAGCTCAGTGCAGAAGTATGCTATTCTGAACTGAGAAAAAAAATTCTGCCGAAAGAGAATCGTGTTACCAAGTGATTCCTGTCTATAGCCAAAAAATTCTGGTAGTTAAACCATAGAACATAGTGGTTTTACACTGGAGGAACTTGTGTTTAGTCTACGTTCTTGCATCATGATTCTTCAATATACTGTTGAGAAAAGAAATTTGACTATTGTGAAGCATTTTACTTCTTTTTATGTACTCTGTCTCTGGAAAAGGACATAACCTAATGCAGTTGGTATGCGGTTCCATGTGAACTTTGATCTCTGGGTTAGAGTGTGACTTTCTGCTCCAGTGGATAGTGAAGTGCTGGTCTGTGGGGTTTTCATGGGTTGGAGCGTTTCTCTCTTGTGAAAACAGTAGAAGGGTTTCTGGCCAACATGTTCCAGACATAAGTTTCCTGCTTAGATAAATGAACTGGGATACTTCCTTTTTAAGCGCAATCATTTTCAGGATCTGGGAATGTTATTTGGATAAAAATCTGAGTCTAACTCTGCACATGTGTTGGCATTTGCTCTCATTGGCTCTTCTGTGCCACCACTTCAAAGTTATGTTTCACCAGGTGCTTGTTCACTAGCTGCCTCATTCCAGAATTTTGTGTAGATAGCTCTAGTTGATTCACATTTTTGATCCTACATTCCTTTTAATATTTCTCTGTTTAGTGCTTCTTGGGAGTCCAATGCACTTCCTTATAGTACCCGCTGAAGGAAGTTTGGAAACTTTCCCTGCTTCCTAGAGGCTGTAAACCCCAGACCAAACTCACTCATCTTTGATAAACCAAAACACAGTTTATGAAAAGTGAAACACAGTCTCTTGATCCTGTCTGTATGCATCTGATAGAGACCATGACCCTTCCTGCACTGGTGAAATTCATTGCAGCAGCACGGGCCTAGCCTATTATGACTCCCTGTTTCTGAAGGCAGACCTGTACTGGCATTGGCATAGATTAGCATAGCCAGGAGGCTTAAAATGACACTACACCAACTGGGGACAGCTGGAGCGCACACAGTGAGCCCCCCAACACTGGGACTAGGGTGGGAGTAGTGCAAGTGCTGGGTATGCCCCCCTTGCCAAGGGAGTTCTCAACTGAATGGCTCTGCCTGCTTTCTAGCCCCCTTGTGTTGTTAGAGCAACCTGAATGTACCAGAGAATCTGCCCCAATGACTTAAAATATATAGGAGGTTGCAGAGCTAAGGCTGAGCTTTCCTTTTAACTTGATTTCTCTGCCTTAATGTTGCATTAGAGTTAGTGATTTCACCTAGAATGTTTTTGTTTTCTTTTCTATTCAGCATGAATAGTTCCTGCATTATTGTTCTCATTCTTTAAAGCTGAGTCCCAAAGATCACTGACTAATGAAAAATGAGTAATCAAGCTATATAATTAAAACAAAATCTATTTACCTTTTGTTTTAAGAAAAGCTCCTGCAAGGATAGGCATTTAGAAAAGATTCCTGAGGAGATTGTTATTTACCTACCTGGGCACCCAGCTGTTTTAAATGATTTAATGTAACAAACTTGGTAAAAAGGTTGTTCTTTTCACCTCTTGGAAGCTGCAATATTTACATCATGCATCATGTTCTGCATCACAGAGCAGGGGGAGAGTAAAGACTGATCACTTAGCATCAGCAGTAACCACTGCATGCACTCTGTCTCTGCACTTTTACTACATTTGTGTATTTTTGCTACAATACAGCTGTATACCCTGACTATTGTTGCACTCTGGATTCAATAAAAACTGTTTCAATAAAATATTTTTTTTTAAATATGTAAATATCACATTTTAACCTCCCACATAAGATTTGTAAGCAATCAAAAGCAAAGCAAAACAAATGAACTAAATATTGTGTAAAACATTCCATTACTATTGACAGTAATTTACATGGTTCTAAGTGTCTTTCACTCCCATTTTTTATCCGCATTTGGCTTCATCCTGCAAACAATTAAACATGTATATAAAGCTACTGTGATTAAGTGCACACAAGATCAATTCCATAGTTCTCATGCATTTGAGACTCTAAAAGGTTTTCCTCTAAATGGTGTATCTAATAGCAGATGTAGGTGCCATTGACTTGTTCTCAAGTTTTAAACCCAAATAACAATAGATTTTTCAAATGGATTTTCACTGTCACTGCACTTTTCTCTTAGAACAAAGGCACTTTTGACTGAAGCCCTTTGTAGAACTGAGGTATTTGGATTTTTGAGATCAATGATCATTTTAGAAGGCAAGTTTAAAAATAACAATTGAGTGAAAATCTTTTTCTCTTCTAAGCTTTTATACATAAATGTAAAAATAAAAATCAATAGGTATTTTGCATAATATTTTAAACATTGTGTTGCAACAAAACCTAGGGCTATAAAAAATCCACTTTGTGAAATGCTGACCTAACTGAAATCCGTGGCAAAATTCACCTTGGCTTCAATTGTGCCAGGAATTCCACCACCTACTTTTGCAACCTTTACCATTGGGTGCAGATCCCTTAGTTTTAGGATCCCTGAATTTCACTCTGAAGTTTGGCATCATTGAAACCTCAAAAGCAAAACTTTACAAACTCTGCCTGGTTATTCAGAACTCACCCCTCCTCTGAAATGTCCCAAGACTCATTATTTGCTGCTATCTTCTGGAGGGTTAACCCCTGTCTTAAGAAGCAGAATCATAGAATCTTAAAAATGTAGGATTGGAAGGGACTTTGGTATGTCATCTACTTCAGTCCCTTGCATTGAGGCAGGACTAAATGTGATCTAAACTGGTGTTTCTCAATGACCGGTCCCTGGACTGATGCTGGTCCCTGAGATCTCCCTGACATAGTTTAGGAAGGCAGCGAGCTGGTTCCTGGTATCAAAAAGGTAGAAAAAGATTGATCTAGACAATCCCTGACAGGTGTCTGTTTAACTTGTCTTAAAAACCTCCAATGATGGAGATTCCATAACCTCCCTAGGTAACTGATTCCACTGCTTAACTATCCTTACATTTCGGAAGCTTTTCACAATGTCTGACCTAAATCTCCCTTGCTGCAATTTAAACCCTTACTTCTTGTTCTGTCCTCAATGGATAAGGAGAACAATGTATCCCCTTCTCTTTATAACTACCTTTTACTTACTTGAAGATTGTTATCATGTCCCCCCTCCCCTCCTCAGTAGCTTCTTCTCCAGATTAAACAAACCATTTTTTTCAATCTTTCCTTGTAGGTCATGTTTATTAGACCTTTACTTATTTTTGTTACTCTCCTCTGGATTTTCTCCAATTTGTCCATATCTTTCCACAAGTGTGGTGCCCAGAACTAGACATGGTACTACCAGTTGAGACCTTACCAGTGTTGAGAAGAGTGGAAGAATTGTTTCTCATGTCTTGTTTACAACACTCCTGCTAATACATACCAGACTGATATTCACTTTTTTAAAAAACATATTTAGTTTGTGAACTACTATAACCCCCCGTCCTTTTCTGCAGTACTCCTTCCTAGGCGTCATTTCCAATTTTGTATATTTGGAACTGATTATTCCTTCCTAATTATAGTACTTCGCATTTGTCCTTATTTAATTTAATCCTGTTTATTTCAGACCATTTCTCCAGTTTGTCAAGATCATTTTGAATCCGAATCCTGTCCTTTAAAGTGCTTGCATTCCCCCCCATGTTGATATTGTCCGCAAACTTTATAAGTGAACCTTTTATGCCATTATCCAAATAATTTATGAAGATATTGAATAAAATTGGACCTAGGAGAGATCCCTGTGGGAATCCATATATTTGTAGAAGGGCCTTCTCTTGTTCCTTCTCCTTCTTCTGCGCTTTTCCAGAGATAGCGAGCTGTCAAGGTTCCTTCCCCACTCTGAACTCTAGGGTACAGATGTGGGGACCTGCATGAAAACCTCCTAAGCTTACTTTTACCAGCTTAGGTTAAAACTTCCCCAAGGTACAAACTATTTTACCCTTTGCCCTTGGACTTCCACTGCCACCACCAAACATTTATCTGGGTTTATTTTTATTAGGAAAGCATCGTTTGGAAACGTCTTTCCCCCAAAAAAATCCTCCCAACACTTGCACCCCACTTCTTGGGGAAGGTTTGGTAAAAATCCTCAACAATTTGCATAGGTGACCACAGACCCAAACCCTTGGATCTTAGAACAATGAAAAAAACATTCAGTTCTTGAAAAGAAACATTTTAATAGAAGAAAGTAAAAAGAATCACCTCTGTAAAATCAGGATAGTAAATACCTTACAGGGTAATTAGATTCAAAACATAGAGAATCCCTCTCGGCAAAACCTTAAGTTACAAAAAAGACACACAGACAGGAATATTCATTCTATTCAGCACAGCTATTTTCTCAGCCATTTAAAGAAATCATAATCTAACGCATATCTAGCTAGATTACTTACTAAATTCTAAGACTCCATTCCTGTTCTGTCCCCGGCAAAAGCATCACACAGACAGACACAGACCCTTTGTTTTTCTCTCTCCTCCCAGCTTTTGAAAGTATCTTGTCTCCTCATTGGTCATTTTGGTCAGGTGCCAGCGAGGTTACCTTTAGCTTCTTAACCCTTTACAGGTGAAAGGATTTTTCCTCTGGCCAGGAGGGATTTTAAAGGTGATTACCCTTCCCTTTATATTTATGACACCAGCCATCATGCTACCCCGCCAGTAGCCTATGAAGGCGAGTGGAGAGTCCATGAAGAATCATGCAGAAGCAAATAATAATTTAACATTAGGATTAGGGTTGGATGATCCTGATTCAGAAAATTTATGAATATTTCTAAAATGAAAAGAAAAATACAAAAAAGCAAGCCAGCCCATTTAGTATTAATCTGTAATTCTCTACCAGAGTGGCATATTATGTCATATTAACACACTAATAATTGTGCACTTAAATTACAGAGCCTTAAATGCTTTCATGATTCCCCATCAAAAGCAAGTATAAACTTTGTATTTATTTAAAATAAAACAAAATAAGGACTAATGTAGCAGGTGATTCACTTCTCCCAGGAAAAGGAATATTGGCCACCAACCTGAGATCCCTTCCCTTATTTGTATGCAAGTAGCAATGAGAAATGCATAGAATAGTAAGAGTCTATAGTTTTAGAGGGAAAACGTCAAGAAATAAACAACAATTTAACATAAGTTCAGATCTACCCAAAGGTCTCCCAACATCTTTGTATTCATATAATCATAGAATCATAGAATATCAGGGTTGGAAGGGACCTCAGGAGGTCATCTAGTCCAACCCCCTGCTCAAAAGCAGGACCCATACCCAATTAAATCATCCCAGCCAGGGCTTTGTCAAGCCTGACCTTAAAAACTTCTAAGGAAGGAGATTCCACCACCTGCCTAGGCAAACAACACGGCTGGGGTAGTGGTGGCTGGGGTAGTGGTATTCTATAGAATCATCCCATTGGATGTCTCCTAAAGTAAATTAAGCATACTCCTAAATTTCTATCGTTTGTAACATTTTGTCATCAAAGTTTTTGTATAATTGTTGGGGGGGGGAGGACTGGGTCACGTATGGGGTGAAGAAGGGAAAAAAAACTGAATAGCAGTTTGTCAGGTCCTCTGTTCATGACCCTGACTACAGAGGTGGTAGTACAGCCCAATGGCCAGAGTCTGTAAGCAGCCCTTCCACACAGGGCAGAATGGCCCAATGGCCAGAGTCAATGAGCGGCTCTTCGGCTCGGGCAGCAGGGCCCAAAGGCCAGAGTCAATAGGGTAGCCCACCTGTGCAGGATTGCATGACCTAGTGGCCCACTGGGGGAGTGGGGCACCACTTAGGGGTGGCATGGCACCTAGAAGAGAGAGACTCGACCTCTTGGCTCCTCCAAATCCCAGGCCAGGGCCCTGGTGGTGGTAGGGGTGCTCACCACAGCATCAGCGGGGTTTCTCCCAAAACATGCTGAACGTTCCCCCTTTCACTCACCAGAGAAGATTCTAAGTCCCCTGGGCTGCTTCCTTCCCTTTCTCCCTCGGAGAAGCTCCACATTTCCCCTGGTTCTCTGGGGTCCTCCAATGGCCTAGCTCCCACCAACGTGGTCTCTTCCACGGGATCGTCAGACAGACTTGGCCTCTGCATGCCTTACTCCTGGGGTCGGGGCCTGCAGCTGCTCCCTGTGGGGGCCTTCAGTCTGTGTCCTCTACCTTCAGCAGCCTTCCCAGACACAGCTAGGCTGCTTCCCTTTATAAAGGAGTTTGAGGTGTAAGTGGTGTTTTCGTCCATCCTCCCTGTAGAAGGAAAAGGCCTGGATAGAGACCGTCGAATCGTGGAAGTCAACGAATGGCTATGCAGGTGGTGTTGGAGAGAAGGCTTTGGATTCTTTGACCATGGGATGGTGTTCCAAGAAGGAGGAGTGCTAGGCAGAGATGGGCTCCACCTAACAAAGAGAGGGAAGAACGTCTTCGGAAGCAGGCTGGCTCACCTAGTGAGGAGGGCTTTAAACTAGGTTCACCGGTGGAAGGAGACCAACGCCCTGAGGTAAGTGGGAACGTGGGATACCGGGAGGAAGAACGAGCAGGAGAACATGAAAGGGGAGGGCTCCTGCCTCATACTAAGAAAGCAGGACAAACAGCAAGTTATCTCAAGTGTCTATACACAAATGCAAGAAGCCTGGGAAACAAGCAGGGAGAACTGGAAGTTCTGGCACAGTAAAGGAATTATGATGTGACTGGAATAACAGAGACTTGGTGGGATAACTCACATGACTGGAGTACTGTCATGGATGGATATAAACTGTTCAGGAAGGACAGGCAGGGCAGAAAAGGTGGGGGAGTTGCATTGTATGTAAGAGAGCATTATGACTGCTCAGAGCTCCGGTATGAAACTGCAGAAAAACCTGAGTGTCTCTGGATTAAGTTTAGAAGCGTGAGCAACAAGGGTGATGTCGTGAGATCAGGGTGATGAGGTGGACGAGCCTTTCTTCCGGCAACTAACGGAAGTTACTAGATCACAGGCCCTGGTTCTCATGGGAGACTTCAATCACCCTGATATCTGCTGGGAGAGCAATACAGTGGTGCACAGACAGTCCAGGAAGTTTTTGGAAAGTGTAGGGGACAATTTCCTGGTGCAAGTGCTGGAGGAACCAACTAGGGGCAGAGCTCTTCTTGACCTGCTGCTCACAAACTGGGAAGAATTAATAAGGGAAGCTAAAGTGGATGGGAACCTGGAGGCAGTGACCATGAGATGGTCGAGTTCAGGATCCTGACACAGGGAAGAAAGGAGAGCAGCAGAATACGGACCCTGGACTTCAGAAAAGCAGACTGACTCCCTCAGGGAACTGATGGGCAGGATCCCCTGGGAGAATAACACGAGGGGGAAAGGAGTCCAGGAGAGCTGGCTGTATTTTAAAGAATCGTTATTGAGGTTACAGGGACAAACCATCCCGATGTGTAGAAAGAATAGTAAATATGACAGGCGTCCAGCTTGGCTTAACAGTGAAATCCTTGCTGATCTAAACACAAAAAAGAAGCTTATAAGAAGTGGAAGATTGGACAAATGACCAAGGAGGAGAATAAAAATATTTCTCAGGCATGCAGGAGTGAAATCAGGAAGGCCAAATCACACTTGGAGTTACAGCTAGCAAGGGATGTTAAGAGTAACAAGAAGGGTTTCTGCAGGTATGTTACCAAGAAGAAGAAAGTCAAGGAAAGTGTGGGCCCCTTACTGAATGAGGGAGGCAACCTAGTGACAGAGGATGTGGAAAAAGCTAATGTATTCAATGCTTTTTTTGCCTCGGCCTTCAGGAACAAGGTCAGCTCCCAGACTGCTGCACTGGGCAGGACAGCATGGGGAGGAGGTGACCAGCCCTCTGTGAAGAAAGAAGTGGTTCGGGACTATTTAGAAAAGCTGGATGAGCACAAGTCCATGGGGCCGGATGTGCTGCATCTGAGAGTGCTAAAGGAGTTGGCGGATGTGATTGCAGAGCCATTGGCCATTATCTTTGAAAACTCATGGCGATCGGGGGAGGTCCCGGACAACTGGAAAAAGGCTAATGTAGTGCCCATCTTTAAAAAAGGGAAGGAGGAGGATACAGGCCAGTCAGCCTCACCTCAGTCCCTGAAAAAATCATGGAGCAGGTTCTCAAGGAATCAATTCTGAAGCACTTAGAGGAGAGGAAAGTGATGAGGAACAGTCAGCATGGATTCACCAAGGGCAAGTCCTGCCTGACTAATTTAATTGTCTTCTATGACGAGATAACTGGCTCTGTGGATGAGGGGAAAGCAGTGGACGTGTTGTTCCTTGACTTTAGCAAAGCTTTTGACACGGTCTCCCACAGTATTCTTGCCAGCAAGTTAAAGAAGTATGGGCTGGATGAATGGACTATAAGGTGGATAGAAAGCTGGCTAGATTGTCGGGCTCAACAGGTCGTGATCAATGGCTCCATGTCTATTTGGCGGCCGGTATGAAGTGGAGTTCCCCAAGGGTCGGTCCTCGGGCCGGTTTTGTTCAATATCAAACAAATGATGGTGTGGATTGCACTCTCAGCAAGTTTGCAGATGACACTAAACTGGGAGGGGAGGTAGATACGCTGGAGGGTAGGGAGAGGATACAGAGGGCCCTAGACAAATTGGAGGATTGGGCCAAAAGAAATCTGATGAGGTTCAACAAGGACAAGTGCAGAGTCCTGCACTTACGATGGAAGAATCCCATGCACCGCTACAGACTAGGGACCAAATGGCTCGGCAGCAGTTCTGCAGAAAAGGACCTACGGGTTACAGTGGACAAGAAGCTGGATATGAGTCAGCAGTGTGTCCTTGTTGCCAAGAAGGCCAATGGCATTTTGGGATGTATAAGTAGGGGCACTGCCAGCAACTCGAGGGACATGACCATTCCCCTCTATTCGACATTGGTGAGGCCTCATCTGGAGTACTGTGTCCAGTTTTAGGCCCCACACTATAAGAAGGATGTGGAAAAATTGGAAAGAGTCCAGCGGAGGGAAACAAAAATGATTAGGGGACTGGAACACATGACTTATGAGAAGAGGCTGAGGGAACTGGGATTGTTTAGTCTGCAGAAGAGAAGAATGAGGGGGGATTTGATAGCTGCTTTCAACTACCTGAAAGGGAGCTCCAAAGAGTATGGATCTAGACTGTTCTCAGTGGTAGCGGATGACAGAAGAAGGAGTAATGGTCTCAAGTTGCAGTGAGGGAGGTTTAGGTTGGATATTAGGAAAAGCTTTTTCACTAGGAGGGTGGTGAAACACTGGAATGCGTTACCTAGGAAGGTGGTGGAATCTCCTTCCTTAGAAGTTTCTAAGGTCAGGCTTGACAAAGCCCTGGCTGATATTATTTAGTTGGGGATTGGTCCTGCTTTGAGCAGGGGGTTGGACTAGATTACCTCCTGTTCCTTCCAACCCTGATATTCTATGATTCTATGCTCTGCCTCAAGGCTGAGCATGCCCAGCAGTGTCGGAGGGGCAGGGCTTCCTCAGCCTGCAAAGCACAGTTAACCTTTTCGGGGCTGGTGCAGGGTAGGTATACCTTGTCACAATAATGTTTGCATTTTTTATTGTCTTCTTTGTTTTATGTTCTGTTCTTCCCGTTTCTTTGCTTGAGCTGTTTTCTTTCTTTTATCTCTGCCTAGCTCATATCCACAGTATTTTTCAATGTCTGTTTTCTCTTGTACTTATTTATCTTTCCTGCCCTATAATCTACCTCCAAAATTCTCTCTTCAGATGTCATTTGTCTCCCTTTTCCTTCCTTTTTCTCTCTGTCCTCTTTCTCTCCCTCTCACAGTTGTCCTTTTCATTAGATTCTCTCTCATTTCTCTCTCCCTTCTTCACTGTTCCCTAAAGCTGGTGACAAATTTTTTGATAGTTTTTTGTGGAAAATTTCAGCTTTTTATAAAAAAATCAAAAACTGAAATATTTCAGCTGAAAGCCAAAATATTTTTAATGTTGCATTAGTGACTCATGGGAATTATAGTTCAGATGTCTTATGCTCCCAATCCTCTCTTTCTGCCAGGCTCCATGATTAGACTACATCTCCCATGATGCACCATGGTAACTTTTAGTGAGGTGCATCACTTGAATTTCATGGCTGAGATGTATCATGGGAGCATATCTGAGTAGCCTGAGGACATGAGGCAACTGAAATACATTCCTGTTAGGTACTGTGGCAGCTTTGGTTCCCTCCCCTTCCGTCATTCAGCCTCTCCCTTCTCTCTTCTATCCCTCCTCCCTGAGTCCATCTCTAGTGTAAATTGGAGAGCGTATAAAATAAATGTGTCTGATTTTTACTGTGATGATAGCTGTGGAGCTTATCTGTCCTGTGGAGGTGGGGATTAAATGTCTCCTTCCCTTTCTGTCAACGAAATCCAGGTTAATGCTAATAGCATCACTGAGGTTATTGACACTGGGGCAACATAACTTTGCCATTTTAAATCATATCAGGGTGCAATTTGGTATATAAGTTATCAGTTAAGTTATATGTAAAGGATGTTGATTTGTTATTTAAGATTTTTTGATGCTGTTGAAAATCAATTTTAGGTGCTTTTAAAATTTTGCTACACATTTTTTAAAATACAATTTCACAGGCAAGTAATTGTTAATGTAGAGTGTTACAGCTGCCTTTTGTTATTTTATAACATTTGACTTGTGTTAGCAAGACAAAATGATTCAACTTTCATGATCTTTCTATCTACAAAATGAATCAACAATAACATTAACTTGGTATCTCTAAAGTTTACCTCAATTAAAAGTCTAACTTCTGGTGGGCTACTTCACTTCCTGACAGTCAAGAGACCTGGCTCTGCCACTAGTTTTCTATGTGACCTTGAGCAAATCACTTCACCTCCCCCTGTGCCTCAGTTTCCCCATCTGTAAAATAGGGAAAACGATACTTTACAAAGCACTTTCTTTGTAAAGTGCTTTGAGATCTATGGATGAAAAGCACAAAATAAGAGCTAGATATTATTATTATTAGGTTGTATTGGGTCGAGACAACATGCAATGTTCTCAGTAACCGCTCTGTATGAATTATGGTGATGCCTTGCTGATATACGATGATGATAGGTACCATATAAGAACATAGTTAAGTGGATGTATAGAGAGACGCTTCTTCAGGGTTCTTTAATGGCAGTTTCAGGCTGATGGTATACTACTACTGCTCTGCCTGCTCCAGGAGCTACTGCTGAACTGGTTGCAGAGAGGTTTTCTTTCTTGTGCTGCCCTGGGTGAAGGTGAGGAAGGCACTAAACTGGTTCATCTTCAATATTATCAGAAAAGTAAATCACGTTTCTGACCCTTGCCACCCAGGAATAGAGTTTAAAGCACTTTATCAAAACTTTTCTGAGACCACATATATCCAACAAAACCTACAGTAATCAGTGCACAAGCAATATCTCACTCTGTACTTTGAAAAATGCTTTGGGGCATAAAAGTATGAAAGAAGTTATAGAAAACGAAGTTCTTTTCTGATATGATGATGTCTCATAGCTCATGGTGGTGATAATGATGATGGTAACATAATGGAAAAAATACTAATTTCATAGTGATAGGTTTCAGAGTAGCAGCCGTGTTAGTCTGCATTTGCAAAAAGAAAAGGAGTACTTGTGGCACCTTAGAGACTAACAAATTTATTTGAGCATAAGCTTTCGTGAACTACAGCTCACTTTATCCGTGAGCTGTAGCTCACAAAAGCTTATGCTCAAATAAATTTGTTAGTCTCTAAGGTGCCACAAGTACTCCTTTTCTAATTTCATAGTAAATGCCTCATTTTCTCTTCTAGCAATTATTAGTAACCTTGTTATGTTTGTAATACTAAGGTTCTTAATATTCCTCAGAATTTAGAGACCTATGGTTTTATTTTGTGAAATGACTTTCCATCATACTCTTCATACATGTTGCAGGGTGTTAGACATTATGGAATTATTTCAGGCTTATATCTACACTAAACAAATACTCATTTCTGTTGGTGCAAGGATCAACATTTATTCAAGAAAAATACCAAGTCTGATATGCGTGTCTTGAGACACAATGTAAATGCTGATGTATGCCAGAACAGGAAATCAATGAATTCTGAGTATCTTCACCAAACATAGCTGAAACTCTCTGTTATGACCATGAATTTTTAAGTGAAACAGGCTTTTTTTTTTAAACGAGTGGGCCTGCTGCCATCCCACTGCAGATGGTCTTTGTGGGCCTGATCCTCCATGATGCTGAGCACCCTCGAGGCTCATTAGAGTCAGTGGGACTAGAGGGTGCTCAGAATCCTGCAGGTTCAGGCACTCTGGCTGGGAATTGCCAATGCACCTATCACTGTAATATCTGAGTATCAATTAGGGAAAACGAATAATCCATCAGAAAGATTGTATTACCTCCTCCTTTCTGTACGATGGATTAAGAGAGGGCATGGATTTTAAAATAATTATGGTTAATTATTATTTTTTTATTATTTTCCATTTACTATATTATTTATTGTCTTTAGAAAAGTGACAGTGTGTAGTCCTTTAGTTTTTTAATGTATTCCTCAATAAGCATATGACAATACATTACAAAAGAACATAAGAACGGCCATACTGGTCAGACCAAAGGTCCATCTAGCCCCGTATCTGGTCTTCTGAAAGTGGCCAATGCCAGGTGCCCAAGGGGGAACGAATAGTTAATCATCAAGTGATCAATTCCCTGTTGCTCATTCCCAGCATCCGGTAAACAGAGGCTAGGGACACCATCCCTGCGCATCCTGGCTAATAGCCACTGATAGACCTATCCTCCATGGATTTATCTAGTTCTTTTTTGCACCCTGCCTTCAAAACATCCTCTTGCAAAGAGTTCTATAGGTTGACTGTGCGTTGTGTGAAGAAATACTTCCTTTTATTTGTTTTAAACCTACTGCCTATTAATTTCATTTGGTGACCCCCTATTCTTGTGCTATGAGAAGAAGTATATAACACTTCCTTATTTACTTTCTCTACACCAATCATGATTTTATATACCTCTATCATATGCCCCCTTAGTTGTCGCTTTTCCAAGCTGAAAAGTCCCAGTCTTATTAATCTCTCCTCATATGCAAGCTGTTCAATGCACCTAATCATTTTTGTTGCCCTTTTCTGAACCTTTTTCCAATTCCAATATATCCTTTTTGAGATGGCATGACTACATGTGCATGCAGTATTCAAGATGTGGGCATACCATGGATTTATATAGAGGCAATATATTTTCTGTCTTATTATCTGTCCCTTAATTACTCCCAACATTCTGTTTGCTTTTTTGACTGCCGCTGCACATTGAGTGGATGTTTTCAGAGAACTATTCACAATGACTCCAAGATCTCTTTCTTGAGTGGTACAGCTAATTTAGACCCCATCATTTTATATGTATAGTTGGGATTATGTTTTCCAATGTGAATTACTTAACATTATCAACATTGAATTTCATCTACCATTTTGTTGCCCCGTTGCCCAGTTTTGAGAGATCCTTTGGTAGCTCTTTACAGTCTGCCTGGGACTTAACTGTCTTGAGTAGTTTTGTATCATCTGCAAATTTTGCCACCTCACTGTTTACCCCTTTTTCCAGATCATTTATGAATATGTTGAATAAGACCGGTCCCAGAACAGACCCCTGGGGGACACCACTCTTTACCTCTCTCCATTCTGAAAAATGACCATTTATTCCTACCCTTTGTTTCCTATCTTTTAGCCAGTTACCAATCCATGAGAGGCCCTTCCCTCTTATCCCATGACTGCTTACTTTGCTTGAGAGCCTTTGGTGAGGGACTTTGTCAAAAGCTTTCTGAAAATCAAAGCACACTATATCCACTGGATCCCCCTTGTCCACATGCTTGTTGACCCCCTCAAAGAATTATAGCAGATTGGTGAGGCATGATTTCCCTTTACAAAAACCATGTTGACTCTTCCATAACAAATTATGTTCATCTATGTGTCTGACAATTTTGTTCTTCACGACAGTTTCAACCAGTTTGCCTGGTACTGAAGTCAGGCTTACTGGCCTCTAATTGCTGGGATCACCTCTGGAGCCCTTTTTAAATATTGGCATCACATTAGCTATCCTCCAGTCATTTGGTACAGAAGCTGATTTAAATGATAGGTTACAGACTACAGTTACTCGTTCTGCAATTTCAAATTTGAGTTCCTTCAGAACTCTTGGGTGAATATCATCAGTTCCTGGTGGCTTATTACTGTTTAGTTTATCAATTTGTTCCAAAATTTGGTAGGAACCCTACCTAGCATGTGTGACAATGTGCTCTCATCATCCTGTATTGCTTTGTAGATGGGCCATTGCATATTGGACTACTTGGAGATTATTTGTGGCCTGCACTTTCATCCCCAGGTATACAATAGGCTGAAATTCCTATGGACTTCAGCAGAAACAGGTATGGACCCTAAAGTTAGGAGTCCGGAAAAAAAAAATTTAGAGTGATTTTGTTGAACTATTCAGGACAGTTATTTGCATATGTTATCTTACTGGTTAATACTGTTCCAATATTCTTTATTGAAGAGTACTAGAATATTCAGTATTATATAGTATTTAGGCTTCATCAGGTGACTGTTTATTGTTGATAGAACATTACAATTTGTTTCCTTGATACAATTTACCCTTGATACAAAATACCCTTCTATGGGCATAATTTTAAATCTAGACTCAAGGGTCACTGGTTGAATGGTAGATATAGAACAACACAGGCTATTTGGGAGCACAGTAAATTTTGACAGAGTTCTGTGGTTGTATTTTTCATCATATTTGGCTGAAATGGCTTATTTAACTACAAGATACATATTCTTCCTTTGCAAAGATGGTTTAGATTGACAGCGTATTTCCAAATTAGGCCTTCAAAAATATCAGCTTTAAATTGTGACAGCTTGTTATTCAGTAATCTCCTCTCAAATTCATATACAAAGCCTGTAGAACTGTAAATTGCATTAGACATATCTGTATAATCTTTCTATCCACTCTATTTTACAGCCATGTTATACTGTTTATTGAGATTATGATTGCAATGCTCTTTCTTTATTACTTGGTGGTCTAACCTTTAGAAGTCTATGGAGCTTTCATGGTTTAAACAATAAATTTTACTATAACAGACTAATTTAATTCCCCTATAAAAGTGATATTTCCTGATACTTGTTCACTGACATGCTATAAATACAGCATCTATAAATTTTAGATTTTGGTCCCATGTGGTCCACACAAAACAATAAGAACAGCTTATATAGTAGGAAGGAGTAATAAGAAGGTATTCACTGTATCATTAGTAACCTGAAGCTTCACATTTTCCCACAAATGAAAAAGTATCTTTGAAAAATGTCTTGAAATAACATATCATCTCCTCAGTTTACATTTACAAATTCAATTGATTGTTAAATTATTTCTTTTGAGACCACCTAAGGATGATGGTGACTTGGTGTACATGTCTGTTCAGGGGCTGGAGGGAAAGTGGGAGCAAGAACTCCCTAAGATAGGTAGGTGGACTTGCGTCTGTGTGTGTAGGTGTAAGCGGTTGCTTATTCCCAACGGAGACCAGTTGGAACCCCTACTTGTTAGTGAGCACAGTTGACCCCATCATGGGGGTGTCATAATTTTTATTATTGATCTAGATTAAGAGAAAAGTACTGAACCCTAGAGCAAGAAGGAAGACGGGGAGAAATTGTGACTCAGAAGGCTGAGTCTGAGGCATGCTGTCTCCTAGAGCTGCTTCTGGGGTCGTGCAAATTATCCACCACCCATTGCTCAAGGTTGTGCCTAAGTAACCATCTAGCTTTAAGTATATCTTTGTGGTATCTTTTATGTTTCATCCTTTAGTTATATTATTAGAAAAATTGCAGCTTTTGCTCACTGGCTGTCTATTTGGGGGGGTGTTGACTAGTTCCTACTGTACATTTGGACATGTTATAGTTTATATGACCCAGCAACTGACACCTGAAATAATGATGTCTTTAAAAAAGAGATAGTTTGAACATGAGAAAAGCTAATAACTTTGAGACATAGGATAATTAGGGTAAAAGATATAAAATTAAAAGTAGAGGAAGACGAGGGAACAAATTTACCTTAGAGAGTTGATTATTTTTCCATCACATACCAACATTATTAAATGATCCCAGATTTGTCAGCACACAAGTATACTTGGCAGGCTGCTGTGTTCATATCATAGTATGTCAATAAGTAGTAACCAAGTCAGTAAGCAATAAGTTGTAGATATAAAAGGTGGAGTTGTGGGAATCATCTTTAATAGCAAAAGAAAACTGACAGTATCTACATTCTTCAATCATCAAGTCCTCTGCTTCGGGTATTTTGTACATGTTCGCTAAGGGTTGTGCATTAAGATTTTTCAAACCTCATAACACATTTTCTTTATCATTGTCAACTTGAGACTATTCAGAGGAAGATAAATTGGTTTGGCACTAGGTTAGGAGAAAAAGCTCAGGGAAAGGAGGAATGAATCTTAAAAAATATAATTTACTCTCTCTCTCTCGATATGTGTAACATCACTTGTGTGATATCATGTCTTGCAAAATTATGGTGAGAGGGAGAGTCTGGGCAACAGTTTATAGCCTCTTTGAAAATTGTAAACTCGAATTAAAGAGGATTTGGGAAGTTAACTCAGCTAAAATTAGGCACACTTCAGATTAGGTTTACACCAATTTGCCATGCAATTTGGGCTAGGCACTCAGATTCTACAGTGAAGATTGCTGCATAAATGCCTAGACAGACTGACAGACAGATGGACACCATAAATCAGAAAATTAGTTTACTTGTCAGCAACTAATTATCTTAGGCAAAGCAAGCATGGCATAGGAACCCATTATTAGTTTATTTTAGTGTTTTATTATAGAATATAGTATCAGTAGGTAGAGCAAATCTCCCATAAAGTGCACAGTATGAGTACATCCATTTGGTATCTGATGAAAGCAGTGAAAAAAATGAGGGGGAATGCAGATTATGCTTACAATGTAGGGCCTGATCCTGAAGCAAGTAGTCCTAATGTCTTCTTGTTGGGTGAGATACCTGGTGAGAGTAAGGGCTGGCAGGAACTGAACTTTATATTGTAAAGATCTGGTTTAATATCAGCCTATCTTTTAACATATATACACTGTAATATATTACAGGAAGTTTAGGGAACTAGGTCATATGAAAAAAGAACCAACCTGTACCTTTATTTAGAACACAAATTGAACACTAACTTTTGCAAAGTTTGAAAACATTCAATTTGTTCTCAGATTACATTCCATTTTCCACATGCCCATATATATATATATATAGGCTGGAATCAGAGGGAGTAGAGCCAAATTACAGTGGAATGCTGTTTGCAGTGTTTCTGGCATGAGTCATAACACAGAGTACCAGAAATTATATAAAGTCTATATATTTTCTTTTATGTTTGGAGGACAATGTGGATACATTGGGGAAAATCAATAATAAAATAACAATAAATAATTTAGACTTTCAGACCAGTCTGGAAACTGAAGACATTCAGATAGTTTGGCTAAGGTTTGGCTAAGCGTCTGAACATTGTGTGCTGTCCAGATGTAGTGTATCATAATGCATGTGTCAAAGGCTGAACTCTTTGAAGTACTAAACAACAAGTTAGATCATAGTTGGAATGATGTAGGCAATGGGGTCATGTTGATGACCTAAGTGGTCTCTTTTGGCTTTTCTAGCTATGCTTTTCCTTGCTAAAATTGTAATGCTAATTATCGAGTGACCCTGGGCATCACAGCACTGCAAGTGAAAGGCAGAAAGAAAAGCAGAGTGAAAATACTGTATAAGATTAAATTTTTTCAGACTAAATCACTTTATTTATAAAACAAAAATACAAATTCAGTGAATAAACACAATTCATTTTTCTGTGTGTATGTGTATACATATATACACACACACATACAACATGTAACGGGGTCGACTCACCACTGCTGCCTACTGGCTGTTCTGGGAATTAGCTCAGGGTTGCCAATGCGCCCTCCTTCACATGCGGTCTTGCTCATTGTCTCATCTGTATCGAACTCCAAGGACCTGTATTGCTCCCCGGACTACATCATCCTCTTCTGAACACAGCCCTCCGGCTGTGCCCCACTTGGTTCTCTCCCCACCCTTCCAGGGGGCTGGCAGTTCTATGTCCAGCCATTCACCTCAATGGCAGGCTCCAGTCAAGGGTTTAGCTGCCTGCGTCAGTGACAAACTGCAGCCCATACTCTAGCCACTCCCCTCAGTGGCAAGTGGGGTCAAAGGGGAGGGGGAACACAGGCGCAACCGCTACTCCGGGTCCTGGCCCAGGGACCCTCTAACCAGCACCCATGCACTGTGTCACCTCCAACCTCTGCCATCTGTTTCCCTGGGCCACTTCCCTGCAGCCCTAGCAGCACCTTCTCGGCCCCTGTATCAGGGCTTCGGTGTGGCAGCCGTCAGCCTGGAGTTTTCTCCTATTCTCCTGACCCTGCCCAGCACTGCTCTGTCCATGGTGCTCCAGCCTTCTAAGCAGCCAGTCCTCCTCCCTAACTCTTCAGGGAGTGACTCCTCTGCTCAGCAGCCCCTTCTTTATATGGGCCAGCCTGGCCCTGTTTGGCAGTCTCTCTAAACCTTTTTCTGATTGGCTGTCTCGACAAGCCCTTTCCTGACTGGCTGCTTTAGCCTTTATTTCTCAGGTCCCATGTGAGCAGTGATGCATCGCTGTTTATGAAGAGTATGTTGTCATAGTACGGCACTCAAAACATCAAAGGGCTTTTTGAGGTTCATCTGGTAAATCTTTAAGGCTTTCTTTGCGGTGTGTGTGTACATACATCTATTATATACACACAGGTATATATATATATATATATATATATATTATATACACACACACACCAAAAACTGGAAACCCATTTTATATTGCAAATATTGACATTTGATCTTAGCAGCAAATTCAGAAGATACCAGAAAGGAAATTCAAACTATAGTAAATCAAGGTGTAGCAGGTCAGTTATCATTATATATGCTTGCCAATTATACAGTGCCCATAGTGATGCTCTAATTAGATATGAAAACCATGTTCGCATCTAGCTTGACCCAGAAAACTGGAGTTGGATCTGTATTTTTTTTTTCTGGTTTCGTCTTGATAGGGATTTTTGAGCATTTCAGAGGTTAATCAATTAAAGCAGCTATCTGTATCCACAGCAATACACAATAAACCTGTACTAAAAATTATGCAGTGTAGAAGAAAATCCCAAAAGAAAGCAGCTGCTGAATAAATATCACCTGGTAAAAAATTCTAAGGAACCAGAAAAACAAACAATACAAGTGTGTTCACTGAAGTCTTCCCGGCTGATTCAGGAAAAGCTTAAGCGACAGTTCTGCAGTTCATGTCATCCAGTAATATCATTTTTTGTTCACTTTTAAAATGCACAATTTGATTATGTTGGTTCCTTAATCAAGTGAGTTAAGTTGGGGAATGGAATATATTTGCTAATGGCAATCTAAATGGATTCAGAAAGACCTTCAGACTGATTATCATTAAAAGGCCAATATTTACATTGCACTGGTATCTGAGATACCTAAGGGGGTGACCACTGTACAGCTATAATTTTCAGCAACAAAAAATATGAATCAAAATAGGAAATGCAATGGATAAGACAGTAGCAAAAAGAGACCCTCCAGAGTTAGATAAGGAATGAAGGCCATAAAAACAGTAGACTCGGTGTTCTAAAAGACCAAAAGCCTGGGCTTCCATCTATTATAGAGTTGATGATGGTCTAAATAGCTTTGAAGTCAAATACCTAACAACTTACAGAGGAACACAACTTGGTACTGTTGTCTCACAAAAATGGGTGACTGGAGAACAAAATGGCAGATGAAATTCAATGTTAATAAATGCAAAGTAATGCACACTGGAAAACATATATATAAAATGATGGAGTTTAACTTATATGTTACCACTCAATAAAGAGCTCTTGTAGTCATTGTGGATAGTTTTCTGGAAACATCTACTCAATGTACAGCGGCAGTCAAAAAAGCGAACAGAATGTTGGGAATCATTAAGAAAGGGATAGATAATAAGACAGAAAATGTCTTATTGCCTTTATATAAATCCATGGTTTACCCACATCTTGAAGACTGTGTGCAGATCTGGTCACCCCATCTCAGAAAAGATATATTGGAATTGGAAAAGGTACAGAAAAGGGCAACAAGAAGGATTAGGGGTATGGAACAGCTTCCATGTAAGGAGAGATTAATAAGACTGGGAATTTTCAATTTCAAAAAGAGACAACTGAGAGTGCATATAATAGATGCCTATACAATTGTGACTGGTGTAGAGAAAGTAAATAAGGAATTATTATTTACTCCTTCTCATAACACAAGAACTAGGGGTCACCAAATGAAATTAATAGGCAGCAGGTTTAAAACAAAAAAAATGAAGTATTTCTTCACACAATGCACAGTCAACCTGTGGAACTCTTTGCAAGAGCATGTTGGAAAGGCCAAGACTATAACAGGGTTAAAAAAAGAACTAGATAAGTTCATGAAGGATAGGTCCATCAATGGATATTAGCCGGGAGGGGTAGGGAAGCAAAACCATGCTCTGAAGTGTCCCTAGCCTCTGTTTAATAGAAGCTGGGAATGGGCAACAGAGGATGGATCACTTGATGATTACCTGTTCTGCTCATTACCTATGAAGCACCTGGTATTGGTCACTGTCAGAAGACAGGATACTGGGCTAGATGGACCAATGGTCTGACCCAGTGTGGCCATTCTTATGTTCTTACCAAGTCATGTATCCTCCTTGGTCTTTAGGCTCCTTCATAGCTCTTTGCAAAACCTCTTAATGAGAGAGGACATCTCTGTCCATGCCTCAGATGACTGAGACTACTGAGTAGTGGCTTAGGCTCCAGTAATGCCTCACCTCTCTCTAGAGGCTAAGGGGATCTAACGCCATTTTTAGGCCATCTGGCTGAAATTACTCAGTACAACAGTATCCTTCTGAAAAACAAGTTTGATTAAAAATAAAGGGAAAATGGTAGTAAAACAAAAGAAATGTCTTACATAACATACTTCCTCTGAATACTTGGCAAAGCCCAGAGAGATGGATTTACAGAATATATCTCACATCTTTAGAAAGCAAGTTCCTTCTCTGATCTTTATTGTGGTCAGGTTCTCACACTCTGAAAGACCTTCCTTCCTCCTCATCCAACCTGCTCATCAAGAGCTCAGTATTAGAGTTCATTATCATATCATAACATATATCTTATCATATCATATCCATTTCCACAGGAATATTTTATCACCAGTACCGGCTGGAAGAAATGCAAAAGTCTGTTATTGCTTCCCATGTAAAGATTGTGTTCCTTAATCACTTCTGGGAACATTCCACTCATCTTCCTGTCCCTCAGTCCAGTATTCCAAAAGTTATGCTGATTTCCACTTACTTCGACTCTCCTCACCAGCCAAGGCAATTGACTTGATTTCTTTGTCCATTGTCTTTGACTAGACGCATTTGATTACATTTTCTCTCAGGTGTATCCACTTTCTATCTAGCAGATAACAGAGGTAGCAGAATTTTGCCTCTATTTAAATTACGCGTATCAATTCTCCCTTGCCATGACACATTTATTATTAATTTATTGACAAACCCCAAACTCTCAATCACGGGTACATTCTAATATTGTTTTCACCTTGATGCCATTTTTCATGCTTAAATAAACCCTTGCGGATGTTAAATATGATGGTAATTTACTGGAATTGAGTGAGATCAACTCTGTGTGTAAAAACTGTATGGCATATGAAAAAACAATCTTTCATAAGTGCAGAGAGCTATTAGACTGAGTCTAAATATTTTTTTTCCAAAGTTTCAAGATAAACTAAATTTAAATCCTCAATAGAAATCACATTGAAATGCAAAACATTGATTGCTAGATTTATGTGGAATAACAAAAATTTAAGAATGGGTTAAAACTAAGCAGTTAGTGAAGCTTGATGAAATGTAACCTGCCATCTTCTAGAGTTTTCTCTACAAAGTAGGACAGAATGTTTGACAGCATTTCTTAAACACTTCAGATGGAGGTAATGACTTGGCTAAAAGTATCCTGATGTGAATTAATAATCTTGACTAAAACCAGAATGAATTCTTCCTTTAAAGTTTATATTCACATGGAAGCTGAGTATAATTTGATTTAACACCTTATAAAAATGAATGTGATTCTCACATATCACAGAATGATTGGCTAATGCAGAGACCTTGTTTTTCCAATTTCCTTCTGGCCTCTAGAAAGTTCATGAGCACCTCAGAGTATCAATGTGAAAGAAACCTCAATAAATTCAATGTATGTTCATGACAGAAAGCATTTATTTTCGATTGTTTTAGATCAATGAAATGTCTCAAGGTCAATTAAATTAGACATTGTCATGAACAAAGGTGAAGGAGCAGCTCCTAAAGAAAGTGTATCAATATAAATGTGCTTAATCTGGTATGTAAGAGTCATTTACATCCCCACTCAGCCTGCTCATAGACCTCATACTGATGTCAATCTCTTCCCAAATTTATAGATTAACAAATTCCAAGGCACTACTGTAATCATCTACTCTGATCTCCTGTATAACACGGGCGATAAAACCACCCCAAAATAGTTCCTAGAGCATATCCTTCAGAAGATCATCTAAATAATTATGCATCAAATATTTATCAAGATGGTAATTGTCCAGTGATTTATAGGATATTGGAAATTTTCCCAGAATAATCAGTTACTGGGAGTTCAAAACTAATTCAAAAAATTCTGAGACAATATCTCTTGACAATGTGGTAGGTTTATGAAACAATAAAGCTATTATAAAAATAATAGAATGACAAGTGCAAGATTAATGTTCAAAGGAACCCTGAAAACTCTTGAGGAGATCTGGAACTTTTCTCAGACTAGAAAAAAAAGATGTGCAACTTTTGGGGGGCAATAGCCTGTCATATACATAAGGGTTGTGTCAGCTGAAGCACTGGACTGGGAATCATGATATCATATTATTTCTATGATTCTTTGATATCTAAAGAATTTAACAGAGTGAAGGCTTAATTCAACTCATTTTATAGACATTGAAGGAATTCTATTGATTTCAATCAATCTCCTATTTTAGATTTATTTTATTTCTGCTATGCAAAGAACATATTTCAGAAAGGGAAAAATGAAGTGAGATGGGGCTAGCAGATGTTTACATGTTGATGTACTAATGTGATTATTTGGAGTATTACCCATGTTATTAGCTAAATTTTCCTGGAAAAAGAAATGTTTTGGTTTATTCTTTTGTGGCTGTTTCCATTATTATCAATATCATTTATTCAGAATAATTAAGTGTCACAATAGAACCTGATTTATTGTTATTCCTATTGGCCTGAATCACAGGAAAATCCTACAAGAAGAAAGTGTTGGGGGAGGAAAAATCCCTGAGGTTCCTCTATTGGTGTTCCTGCTGAATTCTCTTTCATCAGGGTGTGATTTCTGCTAGGATTTTCAGTTCTCAAGAAAGAGAAGAAATAGGGACAGCTTTAGAGAATTCAGGTATTACATTTAATTTGTTTGTGTTTTTGACAGGGTTGGAGGACCATGTATAGTGCAGGGCAAATGCACCCCATCTCTCTAAGGGTGTACATCACCTGAGTCTATGTCTGTCAATAAACTCACCTCTGTTAGTGGGGCAATGAGGTCTAATGGCCAAAGTCAATGTGTTAGCCCTGCTCAGTGGGGCCAAATGACCAGAGTTAATAGATCCTCCCTCTTGGCAGGGCAGTAAGGCCTAACAGCCAAGGTCAATGGATTCGCCTCAGTTTGCTAGGCCACAAGGCCTGGGGACCAAAGTCACTGTCTCTGCTCCTGTTAGCAGGGCAGGGTGGCAGAGGAGCCAGAGTCAATAGGTTCACCCTTCTTAGCAGGGCAGTAGGGCCTTGTGGCTGAAGTCAGTTAGAATCGCCCCAGTTCACAGGGCAGTAAGGGCTCGTGTCCAAAGTCCATGGATTCATCCCTGTCCACAGGACAGTAGTGGTCACAGTCAATGGATTCATCCCCATTCACAGGGCAGTAGGGCCCAGTGGCCCCAGTCAATGGATTCAGCCCTGTTCGCAGGGCAATAAGGCCTAATGGCCACAGTCAAAGCATTTGCCCCTGTTTGCAGAGCAATAAGGCCTACTGGCCAAGTGGACTCAGTCGGGGTAGAGGGCCTCCATTCCCAGAAAGGGGGGTAGTGGCCCAGGGCCCTGGTAGTGGCAGGACAGTGTGCTACTGAGTCAGCGTGGGGGTCCGACTGAAACATGCTGACTCAATACTCCCGTTTACCAACTGGGCCACTATGTGGAGCTGCTTCCTACCATGTTTCTCATCGTGCAGTCTGGGTGTCTCGTCTGTCTCTGGGTTCCTCAGGCTATGCTGTCCACGGCAACTCTGGACTCTGCGGGGCCTCTGTGGGTAGCCTGGAGTCTGCCTGGGTTGCGCTGTCTCCGGCTCCCATGGCCTCTGGCTTCAGCTGATCCTTCGTGGAGCCTGCAGCATGCATCCTTCCTCTCTGGCAGTCAGACCCAAATGAGCTGAGCTGCTCCCTTTCATACTGGTGCATTTGGAGCATGCCCAGTAGAGTTGAGGGGGCATGGCTTCCTCAGCCCACAATGTAAGGTTAACCCCTCCCAGTCCAGTTCAGGGTGAGTGCACCCCGTCACAGTGCCATACATCCATCAGCAGGAATTGTTGTTCCCAAGGAGCTGCACATGTATATATCAGGGTTGATTTTACAAAGACTTGTAAATACCACAAGTATTTGTAAATACTGCATCTGGGTAGAAAACCAATTTCTTTCTGAAAGATATGCAAAACGTTTTGTTGTAATATTTGTATTACTTTAGTTTCTGGCTAAGATTTCAGAACATTTGGTTCTTCAGCATGAACGTATGAACAGATTTAAAAAAAATACAAACAAAGAACAAAATCCATGTTAAGTGAGGAGTTTAGTGGAAGAATGAAGTCTAGTCTGTTTTATTTTAGGAAAAATTAATATGACATATGTTGAGACTGAAAGGTTAGTAATATCCTTGAAGAAAAATGACAGACCCGTTGCCAGCAGAAAGATGAAATCCAGCAAGCAAAACCAAATGAACTACAGATTGCTCCTTTAATAGCAAGAAAATCTTGTTAATCGCAACAGACCTCAAAGCATTTCCTTTACCCCTTGTGGATACCATTAGCTGTATTTTGCAAACCTAAGCTTCATGTTCACATGTTACCCCCCCGCTACCTGACTAATTATGTTGGTGATGCTGCTTGCTATCATTAGAAAAAGCCGTATCACCCTCTCAACGCTGTGCAGTGGAAGGCAGCAAACAGGATAAAATGTAAGCCAAATCTGGCTGATAACCAAAGAGCTTGCATGCCATTTTCCTTCCTTTGTCTTATTGTTATTTATTTGTATTACAGTGGTAACTAACAAGGTGCTGTGCAAATACACAGTGCTAGGCACTGCACAAACATACAGTAAAAGATAGTCCCTGCCCCAAAGAGCTTGTAAACAATCAAAATAGCGAGAACAGATGAAGGGTGGGAGAGGAAAAAGAGAGGTGAGGTGACTTCCCAAAGGACACATACCATGTCAAAACAGAGCCAGGAATAGAAGCCAGGTCTCATGAGTTCTTGTCCAGTGTTCTATCCACTACCTTCTATGAGATTATGTGCACAGAGCAGGGGGAGTAGGGGAGCGTCTGTTTTGTGTGACATTCTACCCTGGCAACGTAGCAGATTTTCCACTGGAAAATCCATTAAAGTGAATGCTGGTCAGAGCAACATTAAATCTGGATCTGTGGCTTCTTATATCAATTTTGATGGGAGTAGGTGTTGCTGTTGCTGATGGGCCACCAGTGGGAACATGGGAGCACATGAATAAGCATGCTTTGTCGGGATGAATATCAGCACTCTATTTAGATGCTTCACTTAGGGACTTGGGAATTCTGCACAGATTCCATCACTCTACCATAGCCACTGCCCTCTGCATCCACTACTGTGTATATCTCAAACCCTGTATGCTTAACCAAATTGAGATCTCTAAGTACTACTGCTCTCCCATTTCCTGTCCCCTGCTGCATGTTTTTGTGTGGAAGATGGAACCTATCAACCAAACAAATATAGTTGCTGAATCTGATTTATATTTTATAGTTTGTCTAAATGAGCACAGTTATTAGGAAAAAGGCAATAGGGGGATTAAATTATTAGAAACAAATGTAGTTGGGTTTGTGATGACCGGGAAAACCACATTGTGAATTGCCTGCCTGGGGCAAAGATAGCGGCTGTCAGAAGATATCTAGATAGCCTTAAGGAAAGTGCTGAGGAGAAGCTGGTTTTCATGGTACAAGGAAGTAGCAGTGACACAGGAAAAAGGTAGAAGAGACGTCCTGGAGGACAGATTTAGGCTGCTAGGTAAGAGATTCTCTGAAATGCTTCCAGTTCCTTGCGCAGGGCCAGTAAGATAAGCAGAACTCTAAGGTTTAAATGCATGACTCAGATGATGGGGAAGGGAGGAGAAATTTAGGTTTATTAGGAACTAGCTTTTGGAGAAGGGTAGCCTATACAGGCGAATGGGCTCCGCCTTCACCAGAAAGGAACCAGACTGCTGGCACATAACATTACAAATGTTGTAGAGGATTTTTTAAACTAAGGGCTGGAGGATAGCTGCCCGGTGTGGAGGAGTACACTGGGCAGAGATATCCCTTAGGAATGAATTTATTAAAAGGGGTTGCTCTACTTCCTACTCTAGAGGATAGGAAAGAAGTTGGTAAAGAACAGGTAAGAGCAAGTGAGGAACAGTCAAATATAAGAGTCCCATTTAAACATAACACATGAAAGCAAACAACTACATGTTGACAAATTGTATAAATGCTTATATACAAATACTAGAAGTCTAAATACTTAGATGGGTGAACTTGAGTGCCTGGCATTAAATGAGCTTATTGATATAATCGGCATCATAGAAACTCGGTGGAATGAGGATAATTAGTGGGACACAGTAATACCAATGTACAAAATATCTAGGACTGACAGTGCTAGTGGGGGAATGCCACTACATGTTAAAAAAGCATAGGGTCAAATAAGGTGAAAATCTTAAATGAATCAAACTGTACTATAAATAGAAACTCATGACTGAATAATAAGAGTATAGCAATAGGAATATATTACTGACCACCTGGCCATGATGGTGACAGTGTTTGTGAAATGCTAAGGTTGGTCAGTGAGGCTACAGAAACCAGAAAGCACAATAATAATGGGTGATTTCAGCTGTCTTCATGTTGACTGGCTATATGTCACATCAGAGCATGATGGAGAAATAAAATTTCTAGACATCATGAAAGACTGCTGCTTAAAGGAGCTAGTCCTGAAACCGACAAGGGGAGAGGCAGTTCTTAATTTAGTCCTAAGTGGAACACAGGATCTGGTCCAAGAGGTAAGCATAGCTGAACCACTAGGTAATAGTGACCATAATGTAATTAACTTTAGCATTCTTATAGGAGGACATACCAAAAAAGGGGGAAAAATCACCACGGGAATGATACCTTAGAAAGGGGAACTACACAAAAATAAGAATGCTAGTTAGAAATTAAAAAGATCAGTCACAAGGGTAAAATGCAAGCATCATGGAGACTGCATAAAAACACCATTATAAAGGCTCAGACTAAATGTATACCCCAAATTAAAAACAAAACAAAAAAACAGTAGGACAAAAAGTTTGGCACAGTGGCAAAACAGTAGAGTAAAACAGGCCAGTAGAGGCCAAAAGGCATCCTTGAAGATTTGGAAGTCAAATCCTAATGAGGAAAAAAGGAAGAAGCACAAACTCTGGCAAGTAAAATGTAAAAGTATAATAAGGGAGGCTAACAAATAATTTTGGAAGTATCTTACTAAAGACACACACAAAAATTGTAAGTACATCGTAAGCAAGAAGCCTGTCAAACAGGCAGACAGCAAATATATTAAAGGAGCACTCAAGGAAGACAAAGCTGTTGCAGAGAAGTTAAATGAATTCTTTGCATCTGTCTTCACTGCAGAGGATATGGGGGAGATACCCACATCAGAGCTATACTTTTGGGATATCAAAATTGAAGTATTGTCCCAAATTGATGTGTCAATAGAAGATATATTAGAAGAAATTGATAAACTGAACAGAATTAAGTTTCCAGAACCCAGATGGTATTCATCCAAGAGTTCTGAAGGAACTCAAATATGAAATCACAGAATACTAAGTATAACTGAAATCAGCCTCTTTACCAGATGGCTGGAAGGTAGCTAATGGAATGCTGATTTTTAGAAGAGGAGATCCTAGCATTTACAGACTAGTGAGTCTAGCTTCAGTACTGGGCAAATTGGTAGAAACTATAGTAGAAAATAGAATTATCAGACACACAGATAAACATGATTTGTTGGGAAGAGTCAACATGATTTTTGTAAAGAGAAGTCATGACTTGCCAACCTATTAGAATTGTTTGAGGGAGCCAACAAGCATGTGGATAAGGGTGATCCAGTCAATATCAAATGTCAACCCCTCAGACAGAGACAAACACCTACAAGATCTCTATCAAGCATTCTTACAACTACAATACCCACCTGCTGAGGTGAAGAAACAGATTGACAGAGCCAGAAGAGTACCCAGAAGTGACTTACTACAGGACAGGCCCAACAAAGAAAATAACACTAGCCATCACCTTCAGCCCCCAACTAAAACCTCTCCAATGCATCATCAAGGATTTTCAACCTATCCTGAAGGACGACCCATCACTCTCACAGATCTTGGGAGACAGGCCAGTCCTTGCTTACAGACAGCCCCCAAACCTGAAGCAAATACTCACCAGCAACCACACACCACACAACAGAACCACTAACCGAGGAACCTATCCTAGCAACAAAGCCCACTGCCAACTGTGTCCACATATCTATTCAGGGGACACCATCATAGGGCCTAATCACATCAGCCACACTATCAGAGGCTTGTTCACCTGCACATCTACCAATGTGATATATGCCATCATGTGCCAGCAATGCCCCTCTACCATGTACATTGGTCAAACTGGACAGTCTCTACATAAAAGAATAAATGGACACAAATCAGACGTCAAGAATTATAACATTCAAAAACCAGTTGGAGAACACTTCAGTCTCTTTGGTCACTTGATTACAGACCTAAAAGTGGCAATTCTTCAACAAAAAAACTTCAAAAACAGACTCCAGGAGAGACTGCTGAATTGGAATTAATTTGCAAACTGGATACAAGTAACTTAGGCTTGAATAAAGACTGGGTCATTACACAAAGTAAAACTATTTCCCTATGTTTATTTCCCTCCTGCCCCCCCCCCCCCCGCCCCCCACCGCTGTTCCTCTCAACTGCTGGAAATGGCTCACCTTGATTATCACTACAAAAGGTTTTTCCCCCTCCGCTCTCCTGCTGGTAATACATCACCTTACCTGATCATTCTCCTTACAGTGTGTATGGTAACACCCATTGTTTCATGTTCTCTGTGTATATAAATCTCCCCACTATATTTTCCACTGAATGCATCCGATGAAGTGAGCTGTAGCTCACGAAAGCTTATGCTCAAATAAATTTGTTAGTCTCTAAGGTGCCACAAGTCCTCCTTTTCTTTTTCCAGTCAATATAGTGTACTTGGATTTTCAGAAAGCCTTTGGCAAGGTCCCTCACCAAGGCTCTCAAAGAAACTGAATAGCCATGATATAAGATGGAATAAGGCTGGATGGTCCTAAGGATTAAAGATAGCTCTTTGATTTGTAAACGAATGTTCACATATAGAGAAGCCTCAAATGCATTTATCTAGGCAATTAAAGAGGGAATTCAGACTGGATTTGACTGCTGTCTTAGAGTTAATGATTCAGATTTGTGTTTCAAAGGAGTTTAAATGCAAATATCAACTCTTTGATGGGATATTGCAACTGTTAACTTTTTTTCAAGATCCTGGATGATGTCATTTGCTCAGTGACCTCATTAGATGGATGCTGAATCAGGTTAATCATCCTGATAGGAAAATGAAAGGAGCATGGAAAAATGAAAGAAATATTTTTCTAAATAGAAGTTCAAGGAAAGATGAAAAAAAATGACCGGCAGCATTTTGCTTATGAGATTACCCTTGAGGTGATTTATGGAAACTAAGAGTTCAAGCATGCTACTACCCCCTACTCTGTATATTAATAACACAATGCTCTTTTCATGTGCTGTTTGTCTGCAGGTTATACACTATTAATTATTATAAATTATTTATTTATATAGTACCATAAATTTTCATCGATTCATAGAAAGGTAGGCCTGGAAGGGACCTTGAGAGGTTATCTGGTCTATCGCTTACACTGAGGTAGGACCAGGTAAACTTAGACCATCCCTGACTGGTGTTTGTCTAACCTGTTCTTAAAAACCTCCAATGACTGGGATTGCACAACCTCCCTTGGAAGCCTATTCCAGTGCTTGACTATCCATATAATTAGAAAGTTTAATCTAGATCTTTCTTGCTGCAGGTTAAGCGAAATACTTCTTATTTTACCTTCAAGTGATCATTGTCCTCTTTATAACAGTCCTTAATTTATTTGAAGACTGTAATCAGTTTCCCCTCAGTCTTCTTTTTCCAAGACTAAACATGTCCAATATTTTTTAACTTTTTCTCATAGGTCAAGTTTTCTAAGCCTTTTATCAGTCGTCTGGACTCTCTCCAATTTGGTTGGTTTGTCATGATTTGTTCTTGACAAATACATGCTGACTATTTCTTATGAACCTATTATCCTCTAGATGCTTACAAATGATTAATTCATAATAAGTTCAAGCATCTTTCCAGGTATTGAAGTTAGGCTGAGTGGTCTATAATTCACCAGGTCCTCTTTGCTCCTCTTCTTAAAAATAGGCACTCCATTTGCCCTTCTGCAGTCCTCTGGGATCTCATCTGTCCTCCATGAGTTCTCACAGATAACTGTTAATGGTTCTGAGATTGCTTCCACTAGTTTCTTAAGTACTCTAGAGTGAATGGCATCAGGCCCCGCTGACTTGAATACATTCCTGATATTTTACAAAGATCTAAGAAAGAAAGAAAGAAAGAAAGAAAGAAAGAAAGAAAGAAAGAAACCCTTCCTTCCAAACTCCTGAATAGTCTTTATCAAACATAGAAAATGAAGGTAGCAGACATCAGTGCCACCACTGTTCCTTCATGTTTATATTGCTTAGCACAATGCGGTTCTCATCTTGTCTGGACACAGATATTAAATTAATATTAGATATTGGTGATAATAATGAAGGAAGGGTTAGAGAATGGAAGGGTTAGAGAATGGAAGGTGAGGACTGAAACAAATAAATAAAATATAGGTTGTATGATATCAATAATGAGTCTCATTAGTTTAGGTGTTTTTCTCTTTTATGGTTTTGATAATCAATTGAATGTTAATAAAATAGATACTACTTCATCATTTTTTGGCGGAATTTCTTTGGGCATTAAACATCTGAGCTCCATATTCTGACAGCTTTCTCTGGGGAAGTTGTTAACTCTGTGAAAGTTCATAAGCCCACAGCACAATAATACCCCCTCTTAACTTTTACTTTTTCATTCTCTAAGATATTACATTTAGTGAAGTTAGGACAGACATTTCAGGTCAACTCTGCTAAAAACTGCCTCCTGAACAATGTTATTTTATTCCAACTTTTTTCAACATTTTTCAAAAAGGCAGGACTTTAAAGAAAAGGTTACAATGTAAGTAAGATACTACAGTATCAAATTTCCTTTCTACAGTGCAGAAAAGCACATGGGTCAGGGATCATGAAAGTTTGAACTCACTAGGAAGGAAAACTCCAAAAGGGTACCTATGACCTCACTACAGATTAAGCAATGGGGGCTGTTGTCTGGCTTGTCAGAAAAGGTGTGTTGCTAGAGAGCCAGAGAATCGCTTGCTATGACAGCTTCATACTAGGTCGGTGTGGGGACACTGACCCATCCCTCCCAGATGACCAGAAGAGAGGTGAAAGTAGCCCTTTTTTACCTGGACCAAGGATTTTGATATCTAAAAAGGGGACACAAATATCAAGGAAGTGTTTGTTGGTTGGTTGGTTTTTATCTTTAAAATAAGCAACTAGAAAAGGAAAGGTCCTTCTGAAAGCAAATAGAGTTAACAACATTAACATAACAAATTCAGTGCAGTAACCCTGCAAACTAACAGAAGGGATGATCAGCAAAAAGAGAAGCAAAAATTCCTCAAGAGACTGCACTGGAACCAGAGGGGTATAGTTTCTTTTTTTTTTCAGGCATGGCCATTTACATGCTTCACTGCCATTAGTATTCAAGAGTGATAGCACAGTACGTGTGTAAAATCACAAGCCTTCAGATGAGACTGTATCCTTATAAATGGTGAAGTCTGTAGTTTTGGAGGACCTTGAAGTATCAGGTAATCCCCAGTTTCATTCCCTAGATCCAGTTACCTGGATTTAAAGGCAGGCTGCTTAGGGGCACTGTGCCAGAGAGCAGGAAGTGCGGTGGGTTCTGATGGCTCTGCTGTGGGATAGGTCTCCTTGCCTCAGACCTGACCGGCCTTCAGCAATACCCCTTTTGTTATGGCTAATCACCACATAACTCACCTCCTCTTGCAGCTAGTTGTTGAATCTTTCCTAGTTCAGGATTCAGCAAGGGCAAGGTGTTGTTGCTGTTGTGGGAGGCAAGGAGAGGAGAAGATGGATTTAAGCTATGGGTATCTGGCTCCCATCTCTTGCTAAAGGACCCCCAGAAGGAGCACACTCACTTTTAGAGTCAAGGCTAATTGGTGCAGCAGACATGAGACAATTTTGTAACAGTTTAGTAGCAGTAGTAATATGAAACTAACCACAGGAAACCCAGAGGGGCAGGAGATGCTCAGCCCCTCAAAGGATCAGAAGCTATTATTTCATGTGCCAGCCAGTTACCCAAATGTCATTAGATACAGGGCTAGAATAATAAACCTTCTGTTCCCAGTTCATAAAATGGTAGCACTTACATGAGAAGAGCAAAAGTTAGAGTATTGACAAAGCCTCGCACCTAGTAGCAGAGATATGTAGGTATGAAATTAAATATAAACCCCATGTTCTCTGGAGCTCTTTTTCAACAATTCACTCACTAAGAAGAAAAGACGGGAGGCTGCTGGTGGGCAGAAGTAAGGTCGTTTGGATACTTTAAATGTGCAGGTCAATAGTTTCAAATGTTTGTGTTTCTTTCAAATTTAGCTTTCATCTCAAATTTCCTGAATTTTTAGTGGTGGTTGTTTTGATAACTACAATAGTTTTGTATGGATTTTGACATTTAAGTTACTGATATTTACTTTCACAACCTGAATTTCACCTTAGCAACATTTTTTGTCTCAGACTTTCTTTAAATAGTCATTGGAGGAAAGTCCAGTTCCCAAAGAAAGGGACTCCTGAATCAGCACACATGAGTAACTGCCCTTTTTTAACCTCAGAGGGTGAAGAACAACTGGGAAGCTGTCACTCATTAACACAACTGCACAAGGGCCACTCACAATAACAGTTTCTTCAAGGCAGGTTTTGCAGGACTGGAGCCAACTCTAGGATGCACCAGAGTGAGGATTTCCTCCTGCAGACTGCAGGAGTTCATATGAGGGACTGAGAGTGGGTTACATGATGGCTAAATTAGGAGAAATGTGATTAAGTGATGTAATTTTTATTATTATTTAGTGTTTAGTACTTTTATTTAATGGATTATATTAGGAAAAATAAAATATAGTCTGATTATCAGGAAAGTCTACTGATGAAAAGCTCTTGTAGGCTATATTCTAGCCTAGCAAGAGGAGTGGTGGGAGCCTCATTGATAGGTTTATTTAGAGTAGCCTGTACAAAATTAGAAAATATATGTTTGGAAACAATCCTGAATTTGCAGAGAGACAGGTAGAATAACCAAATAGGTCTCCTCCATCTCTGACTTATATGAGTCCTCAAATGAAGAGGAAAAATAACTTGGCAGCCAAAATACAGTGTTGCGGTGCTATATTTCTGTGTAGTGCTCCTGGCTCTGCCTCCGAATCCTGTGCATTCTTGGACAAATTACTGTGATTCGAAGGTCCTCTCTGCAAAATGGTTTTAGTTACACTTCCCTTCCTCACAGGAAGTGAGTTAACTGGTGAATTGTTAATCTATGGTTAATGTTTATAAAGCCCTTTCAGATGCTGACAGGGAAGGTGCTGCAATTCCGAGCCTTCTGGTTCTGTATTATTGTGGTTTAAATGTTGCTGATTAGATTGGGGGAATGAATAAAAGTCACCCCATCATACCTAACTGTTATTGTCCATATGACTGTCAGTCAGGATAATCTTTTACATACTAACCATGTGATTAAATTCATCCCTGATGCAAGCCTGTGGAAGTCAGTGTTGTTATACCAAGGATTCATTTGGCTCAACCTGTGCTACAATAGCCGTAGTTACCCGGGAACTACAAAGTGAGTGGATCAGAGTTGCATCCTTAACTTTGAATTATCCAGTTTTTGTTGGTTTAAATCAAGCCCTTCATATTAACATGAATATTTTCATATTTCATTGTAATATTTCATTCCTAAGGGGCTTATTCTCTTGTTTATCATATACAAAGAACTAGCTGTGATTCAATGACTATCAACTACCAAGAGATTGGTTTGTATAGCAATGTTGGCAACTGACTTCCTGTGGTGTTGCCTTTTACAGTCAGCATTTGTGGTCTTTTTATAAGTCTACCTTGAGTAAAAGCCACACCACCCAATTTTGCAAAGCAGTGGTATCCCTGTCCTCATAAGCAGAAACATTTATGGTAATTATAGGGTATTTATACTAGATGTAAGAATAAGGGAAGTGTGCCAGCACTTCTGTTACAATTAAAAGCAAATGAGGTTAGAAGTTTATAAAAGGTAAAATCTCTTAAGAGGATTAATTTGCCTTTTGGTGCCATTATTATTTAATGATTTCTGCCTCCATAAGAAGAATAACTTATATGATTTTTATATGCTTTTATTTCAAGGAAGAAAAACTGTCTGTGCTGCTTTGAAAAGAGCACTCTGAACCCCCACTGACTGAGAACTGGGATGTTCAAAGTGAAGAGTGATTGTTTCAGAGCTCAGCCGATGTGCTGACTAGTTGAAAAACATGCTGTTCCAGATACATGCTTTGCAATAAGCCCAGATATGAGGCAGCACATTAAAGGAAAGTAATCAATTTGAAACTTCAGAACTAGACCAGCAGGGTATCCTCACATTTATTTTTTTAAAAAGGCACTGCAATGAAATGTTAAATTCATTTCCATTTGTGGCACAAATTCTTCCTCTGCAGACTTTGAAAACCTATCAACAGTGGTTACTCTATTTCAATTAAGCAGGACCAAGGGTTAAGTTTCAATCTACCCTTCTCTAAAGTGTTTGGGGAGAGTTACTGTTCTTCTGGTGACTGCCAGGCTACTTCTAAAGCCTTCCAAAGGCAGCGGTTAGCTGCTGGCTCCAGATTTGTGGATGGTAAACTACAGCTCAATAAGGAGGCAGAGTAAACTGAAAAGGATATCAGGCAAGTCCAGTGATGAATGGTACTAGAGAATCCAACAGACTAGAGGTCTATGAGCTATGTTATAACTTCACTGTAACTTAAAGAAAAACTTTAATATGTCACATCCAGACTAATGATGACTGAGAATATGATAGTCAAAAAAAATCAGTAGAGTAGATTACCCTTATCTGATAATAAATGTGTTATTCCATTTCTGTTATAGCTATGCTGAAATGTATAAAACTTTAGATTAGCGCTGAGTCATTGCATGCCTAAAACGGACATTAGAGAGACAAGGTAGGTGAGCTAATATCTTTTACTGGATCAACTTCTGGTCTCTCTCACCAACAGAATTTGGTCCAGTAAAAAATATTACCTCACCCACCTTTCTCTCTAATATCCTGGGGCCAACACGTCTACAACAACACTGCATATAAGAGAGACATTGGCAGATGGTTTAATTAGCAGATATACAAATACTGCTGATGTTTTCAAAGAGAAGTTTCCTTGCCACATGCTACAAGCTACCAGTTTGCCTTTCTCAGGTGACAGTGAGTGTCAAAAGAATAAATCTAGACAACTTCAGGTTCTAACTAATCTGTCATTAGCAACGTATATATGCACATTCACTAATATTTTCTACTTCTGCAAGCTCATAGGACTTGAAACATTAAAGTCAATAATTTCCTGTCAAGGAGATCAGCAGTGGACTTCTTGATCTTTTGGCTAAGATCAAGTGGAATGTCAGTTTAAAATACAGGAATTATATCCGGTTTCAGAGTAGCAGCCGTGTTAGTCTGTATCCGCAAAAAGAAAAGGAGGACTTGTGGCACCTTAGAGACTAACAAATTTATTTTAGCATAAGCTTTCGTGAGCTACAGCTCACTTCATCAGATGCAATCATTCAATGACTTAGTAAGCCTATTGAATCTCTTAGGTATGATAACAGTAGAGGTGGTTGAAAATTTTCGGACAATTTTCCATTGGAAAATGCTGTGGGAGAAATATTTTGAAAATTCACAGCTTCTGTGAAGCCTTAAATAGTACCTTTAAATGCTGGTGTTTATCATATGCTGTGTATTGGGATTATTTACAATTTTAGGAACTATAAGTAGCTAGTTTTAGTATTTTAAATATATATTGAACTTAATGGCTGAAATCACATGTGGTTGCTAGAAGGAAAGTGAGAAATGCCTACTTCACAAGGAGTAAAATAGACCTGAAATGAGAAGTTTCCTCAAATGATTGCAGGGACTGTGCATACTGAGTAGATGCTGAAACACAGGGGGAAAGTCTAATCTGTGGTTCTGCTCATTTCACTATAGTTCATTGTGACACAGAGGCCCATTGGTGGTTACTCATCAGGCGTGACATACTCATTGCATCTAACACAATGTTGTCATGCTATATACCCAAAAGGTGGCATGTAATATATAATTGGAAAACTAATATATTTTAATATGAATTAATATTCTTGTGTGGGTGTATTAGAAGATGTATGCAAAGAGTTATAAATATGTGCTAGAATCATGTTCTTAAAATGTGTTTGGCAAGCAATGCATAAGCGTAAGCAGTCTGCCGTAGACAAAGGAATGTGTATTTGCTTGTCTGACTGGCCTGGTCATCAAGCAGAGACAATGAAGGTACATTTACATAGTAAGTAAACAAAACTATCAACCTAGAGAGAGGAGGAGAGAGCCTTTTACCTATAAATACAGAGGTCTGAACTTCAAATGATAAGCAGTTGAATCAATTGGTTGTATACAAATCTACTGTTCTATAAAAGTGTAAGGTCTTTTATGAAAACCCGTGACACACTGGTGACTAATGTTAGTGAGAAATATATGCATTACCACGATATGAGGAGTTATGGATACTGACTGATATTATGTTTTAAAGTCTGTGACCAAATAAAGGGAAAGAAAGGTTTTCTCTCAGACACGAGGGAAGACAGCTATCTACAGGTATCCAATGTTAACTAAGCTTTATGGAATCAAAACAACGGAAGCTCTATTTGCATATGAATCATTAGGGAAATTCCACAGGAAAGGAAGAACTGCAGGAAGTCTTCCTGCCTCTTTAAGCAGAGTCAATATACTTTAGGATGTTAGGATGGCTTGGTCTGGGCTTACTTTTCAAAGAATACATTTCAAAGGTTTACTGGGTTGAAGTCTCTGGGAACTGAATATTGGTGAGAAACCTGCTTAGGCAAAGATTGCAACTTGCTGAAATTAAGCTAAGAAGCATGTTTTTACTTTTGTTTGGTAGTAACCCTTTTTATCTTTAGTAAACAAAGAGTGATACCAAGTATAAGGACTAAACTTGTTTTCCTTTTACTATCAAGAAATTCAAAGCTGTGACTGAAATAAGAGTGTTTGTCAAAAAGCGCAGTTAAATTAATGAACTGCAGTGGATTATCTCTTTAAAGGAGCAACAAACTTTATAACCTCTGTGAGTGTTCCAGGAGCGGGTTGGACCCTGCAAGGAGATGGCTCTGGGGAACTCGGGAGTTGGGGCAAGGTTTGAACTATCACAGTCCTGAAGAGTTTGCTGGCAAGGCAGAGCAAGCTGAGCAGACAAGCTGTTGAGTCAAGGAGTTGTCACACAGCATAACAGTTGCAAAACTCTCACTTGCTGATGCTAAAAGCAGTAACACAGTAACTCACAATTTTGGGAACCTCAGCAGATTGTTACATTGGCAGATGATTTGGGGGAAATTTGGGACTGGGAGGGAGTTGGAGGTCACTTTGCAAAACGTAACTGCGTGGTGGAAGCCACAGAGTAACCTGCACGTTTGTAGGCTGGCTGTTGATATCAGGATTTGAGCCACAGCAGAAGAGCATTTAAGGCACCCAGAGTTACAGGGCAGGAAATGACAAAACCTCTTACAGGTCTGGGTTGAATCCCAAAATGTCACATTCACCAGCTACCAGCACATAGGGAAGCCCTACTTTAAGAGGCAAGATCTGTGCCAACAAACTCTCGGAGAACCACATTTGTATCTTATAGCTTCAAATTTAAATGGCTATTTATACTTCTGAAAAAAAATAGAGCTGCAATATTATTTAACATCAGAAATTATATAGGTAAAGAAAACAAAAAGGTACTCTATTGACAATTAACCAAGAAAATATCCAACAGGATTCCTTGTAGTGTCCCTGGAGCCAGAGCCATTCCAGTAATTTGAGATAGGCAATTTACAGGATAGTCTCTGCAGTTTTGCTGAGCTCCGTTAACACCTTTACAGTCTTCTGCTCCAGAACAGCTATGCAGAAGTTTTGTATGGAGTCTCTTTACTTAAGCTGTCAGAAATGCAAACACCAAACCTGGAAGACACTATTATGAAGGAAAAAATACCAGAGGTCATAATACAGCTATATAGCAAAGAAGATGCTGGCTATGACCCCTAACCAAATTGATTTTACATATATTTGTCCAATGTATTTTTTAATCATCTTTAACTTTATGTGACTGCATATTTGAAACAATTTCCCCCCCATCAAACGTTTACTAACATTATATTAATACTGTAAGCAGAAGAAAAACTTGAGTGCTCTTCACATAGCCAGTTGCTTATTAAAACATGTATTTAATTATTATTGATTATTACTGATTCTTAACAGTTATAAAAAGTTGTTACTATAACTCTTTGCAACACTTCCTTCCACTTGAAATTCCAGTAAAAAGGGTGGCACAATTCACATATCGTCACATACAATGACAGCATATACAATCCAATAGGATATTAATGTTCAACAGATCAAGACATTTAGAATGCTACCTCACAAGGCATACTTTATACAAAACATATAATAATTCTATGACAGTGGTGAATATGGGGGTGCCAGGGTTTTGCTTTGGGGCACAAAGTGTCACAGAATCTCTCACTCTTACATTTAGCAAAATTTGAGCCTTGGGTGGACAAAAAAGTGTTTGAAATGTCAAGACCCTGAAGTCACATGGATATCTTGCTACAATGAACAAGAATCAACAGGTTTGAGGAAGCAGAAATAGTTGTCCTGCTGACACCAAAGGTTTAGTAAGAACTTTTTTTCTGAGATTGGGGGTCCTTGAGGCTGGGTGAATTGCCTCAAGAACCACAGTATTAATGATTCAGCAACGATTCACTGGCTGCTACCGCTGATCCCAGTATTTAAAGTATTATTTGTCCTATTTCTCAGAGCCCCATCATTTGAGAAATGGAATGATGTCACTAAGAACAAGGAATGATAATTTTACGCAAATTGCTTTGGACAGCATTTCCATCAAAATAGCAGGCAGAAGAAAAAACAATTAACAGAGTACGTTGCATTTACGAATAATTGGGAATCTTCATCTTCTCTTCCACGGTATCACATAGCTCGACTCCTTTGTTAAGGGCAACTAGAGACAACACCATAGTGTTCTGCTGTGTTCAGCATATCTATGACTCAGGCCCCCATACAGAGAGAGACCTGACTTGCACACGTTCTTTTGGTACCATTCTGGCTGGCGTTCTTATGGTTTTTCTTCTCCTTTCTTTTTTTGCAAAAAGAAAAGGAGTACTTGTGGCACCTTAGAGACTAACCAATTTATTTGAGCATAAGCTTTCGTGAGCTACAGCTCACTTCATCGGATGCATACTGTGGAAAGTTTAGAAGATCTTATTATATACACACAAAGCATGAAAAAATACCTCCTCCCACCTCACTCTCCTGCTGGTAATAGCTTATCTAAAGTGATCACTCTCCTTACAATGTGTATGATAATCAAGGCGGACCATTTCCAACACAAATCCAGGTTTTCTCACCCCCCCCCCTTCCCCACACACAAACTCACTCTCCTGCTGGTAATAGCTTATCCAAAGTGACCACTCTCCTTACATTGTGTATGATAATCAAGGTGGGCCATTTTCAGCACAAATCCAGGGTTTTACAAGAACGTCTGGGGGTGGGTAGGAAAAAACAAGGGGAAATAGGCTACCTTGCCTAATGACTAAGCCACTCCCAGTCTCTATTCAAGCCTAAGTTAATTGTATGCAATTTGCAAATGAATTCCAATTCAGCAGTTTCTCGCTGGAGTCTGGATTTGAAGTTTTTTTGTTGTAAAATAGCGACTTTCATGTCTGTAATCGCATGACCAGAGAGATTGAAGTGTTCTCCGACTGGTTTATGAATGTTATAATTCTTGACATCTGATTTGTGTCCATTTATTCTTTTATGTAGAGACTGTCCAGTTTGACCAATGTACATGGCAGAGGGACATTGCTGGCACATGATGGCATATATCACATTGGTGGATGTGCAGGTGAACGAGCCTCTGATAGTGTGGCTGATGTTATTAGGCCCTGTGATGGTGTCCCCTGAATAGATATGTGGGCACAGTTGGCAACGGGCTTTGTTGCAAGGATAGGTTCCTGGGTTAGTGGTTCTGTTGTGTGGTATGTGGTTGCTGGTGAGTATTTGCTTCAGGTTGGGGGGGCTGTCTGTAGGCAAGGACTGGCCTGTCTCCCAAGATTTGTGAGAGTGTTGGGTCTGGATAGGTTGTAGATCCTTAATAATGCGTTGGAGGGGTTTTAGTTGGGGGCTGAAGGTGACGGCTAGTGGCGTTCTGTTATTTTCTTTGTTAGGCCTGTCCTGTAGTAGGTGACTTCTGGGAACTCTTCTGGCTCTGTCAATCTGTTTCTTGACTTCCACAGGTGGGTATTGTAGTTGTAAGAATGCTTGATAGAGATCTTGTAGGTGTCTGTCTCTGTCTGAGGGGTTGGAGCAAATGCGGTTGTATCGCAGAGGTTGGCTGTAGACGATGGATCGTGTGGTGTGGTCAGGGTGAAAGCTGGAGGTGTGTAGGTAGGAATAGCGGTTAGTAGGTTTCCGGTATAGGGTGGTGGTTATGTGACCATCGTTTATTAGCACTGTAGTGTTCAGGAAGTGGATCTCTTGTGTGGACTGGACCAGGCTGAGGTTGATGGTGGGATGGAAATTGTTGAAATCATGGTGGAATTCCTCAAGGGAAAGAAAAGTGTTGGCGGGGGGGTGAGAAAACCTGGATTTGTGTTAGAAATGGCCCGCCTTGATTATCATACACATTGTAAGGGGAGTGATCACTTTAGATAAGCTATTACCAGCAGGAGAGTGAGTTTGTGTGTGTCGGGGGGGGTGAGAAAACCTGGATTTGTGCTGGAAATGGCCCAACTTGATTATCATACACATTGTAAGGGGAGTGATCACTTTAGATAAGCTATTACCAGCAGGAGAGTGGGGTGGGAGGAGGTATTTTTTCATGCTTTGTGTGTATATAAAAAGATCTTCTAAACTTTCCACAGTATGCATCCGATGAAGTGAGCTGTAGCTCACGAAAGCTTATGTTCAAATAAATTGGTTAGTCTCTAAGGTGCCACAAGTACTCCTTTTCTTTTTGCGAATACAGACTAACACGGCTGTTACTCTGAAACTTTTCTTTTTTTGCTTTTGTTTATTTCTGAGCTGATTTATTTTTCTAGATAATAATAACACCTGGAAAAGGGGTGTGTCCCATTATTACAGTATTAAAAAGGGGAAAATAAATTAATAAATGGCTTATTAAAAAGCACCTTCTAATTATAAGGGAGAAAGGTGAGGAGTCATAACTTCATCTTCTTGCTAATAAAGTTACAAAGTTCCTTGGTATAATTTTAATAATGTAGAGCCAGGTTCTGATCTCATATACCAGTTTTGTGTTGGTGTAACAACACATATGTTAATGGAATTACCTCTGATGTATAATAGTGTAAGTGATGGACAATCATGCCTGGAGTGTTCCCATACTGTAATTCACTCAGACGGTGTCATGCCCCTATTTAAATCCCTGCACTTGCTTCCCCTTGCTTTTCACATCAAGTTCAAGCTCCCCAGCTACATTTTAAAAGCTCTAGATAACTTAATTCCTATTTACATCTTGGATTGTTTCTTACTAGCTCTGGTTCATTCAGTTTGCTCTGCAAAAGGCTCCTGTCAAGGTTCCTCCCCCACTCTGAACTCTAGGGTACAGATGTGGGGACCTGCATGAAAACCTCCTAAGCTTACTTTTACCAGCTTAGGTTAATAGTTTCCCAAGGTACAAATTAATTTTATCCTTTGTCCTTGGAATATCCACTGCCACCACCAAACTCTAACTGGGTTTACTGGGAAACGTAGTTTGGACACATCTTTCCCCCCAAAATCCTCCCAACCCTTGCACCCCACTTCCTGGGAAAGGTTTGGTAAAAATCCTCACCAATTTGCACAGGTGACCACAGACCCAAACCCTTGGATCTGAGAACAATGAAAAAGCATTCAGTTTTCTTACAAGAAGACTTTTAATACAAATAGAAGTAAATAGAAGTAAAGGAATCACCCCTGTAAACTCAGGATGGTAGATACCTTACAGGTTAATTAGATTCAAAAACATAGAGAATCCCTCTAGGCAAAACCTTAAGTTACAAAAAAGACACACAGACAGAAATAGTCATTCTATTCAGCACAATTCTTTTCTCAGCCATTTAAAGAAATCATAATCTAACACATACCTAGCTAGATTACTTACTAAAAGTTCTAAGACTCCATTCCTGGTCTATCCCCGGCAAAGACCCAGCATACAGACAGACACAGACCCTTTGTTTCTCTCCCTCCTCCCAGCTTTTGAAAGTATCTTGTCTCCTCATTGGTCATTTTGGTCAGGTGCCAGCGAGGTTACCTTTAGCTTCTTAACCCTTTACAGGTGAGAGGATTTTTCCTCTGGCCAGGGGGCATTTTAAAGGGGTTTACCCTTCCCTTTATAATTATGACAGCTCCCTTTGGATCCTTCTCATAGTCTTCTCTTCATGAAATTTTCCATGCTGCCACAGCCCCATCCTCTTGGAACAGGTTCCCTCTTCTTGTGCACCAATAGCCTGATCTTGTTTCCACTGAAATCAGTTGTAAAATTCCCACTAAGTTCATTGGAAGCAAGCTTAGACCACTCTCTCTTCATTCAAATTTCTCTCAATACACTTCTGTGAGGACTTTTAACAATCCAGCAATGACTGGAGGCCCAATTCTTAGAGCTGCTCCAGCTGATTGGGGCTATTCTAATTTCACAACACAGAGAAATCAGCTCCTGAGGAATCTCCTTAAAAGAGAATCCCTGGATGGTATGGCCTCCAGGGCAGGAAGCATCCCAGGGAGAATGGTAAGGCATATCAGTCCTAATGATCCTTACCTGCCTGAAGGGAACTGTGGGGACAGGTGTAAGAACACCCCTTGAGGTTGTTCTAGTTATGCTAGGGACCCAGTCACAAGCCACACCCAGGACTGAGGGAACACAAATGTTGTTTACACTCAACATTGCCTCTCCACTCACATCAGCTGCACTAGACAGACCTTGGACGCAGCTATGGATCTAGCCCCAAATCTGTAAAGCTTTGCCACTGGGTGTTGCAGTTTCTGGTTATACAGTCTATTATTATTAATAATCACTCAAAGTAATAAAATACTTACACCAATATTTAATGAATTAATGTACTGAAAATAAGAGAAGGGAGTGTATTAAATTAACATATCTCTAAAGGTCAAATTTTCTCTCCGAAACTAGGGTGAGGGCATTCTACAGATCCTTCAGAGGTACTTGGTGAATGGAACCAAGATAAGGCTTTTCACTGAGATGAACAGTTGTGTGGCACAATTTATATACTTTAGCATATACGTGTCCTGACCTGGCCATGGCACCACATCACCATCACCCTTTCCCCATATAGGCATCTCCTGTTCTTGGCAGCAATAATGCAGCCAATATCAGCCAGAATACATGTGCACAATTTACTTTGCTTTTTCATGTTCATATCAACTCAGGCAGGGCCCAGTTCTACAAGCATTCAAAACCAATAGGAATACTTGCAGCAGCAAGTGCCACTCAATAGGGTTGAAAAAATGAAGATGGCCAGAATTTGACATATCAGGAATAGCACTGGCTCCTCAGGACTATTCAGTGCCATCATATGAAATTGACTGAGCACTTAACTGTTGTACAGACCCTCAGTTCCTCCCACTTAAGCTTCTAATTTCCCTGTGAAAAGACAATGGGCTATTGACCCTGTGTCTCCAGAAGTAATATCACCCATTGTTTGGAAAGATGAAAGCAACCCTTCCATCTCCTGGAAATGTTTTGTGTAGCTTAGTGGAGTCCTTTTCTATATTATTCATTGATAGTTTTAAATTACACAGCGATGTCCAGTTATAAAGAGTAACAGATATAATGACATTCCTGTGCTTTTATAGTATGTCTACTGAGTCATATTCCTCTGTAGTTTAAACAAAAAAGCAAACAATCAGAGGAAAAGATCCATTATTCTGTAAAGTTCATAGGGGCAGAAAATCCAACCCTTCCTCGAACCCTAAGATAAAGCAACAAATATACGTGGGAGAAAACGAGGAACCTCATTACATTTTCTAATAATGTCAGTGATTTGTGCACAATAGAGGCAATGCACAAACAATCTTGGGGGAAAAAAGAAAGAGGAATGAGAAAAGAGAAAGCTCCTAAAAAAGGGACTATGGTCATTATTAATTATTATTATTATTATCATCATCATTTAATATTTATTATTATCATTACTAAATTTTAGTTGCATGTACCAACAGGCATAGATCATCAACAATAATTCTTTTTCTATATCTTGTTCACCCATCCCCAAGGATAAGATCATATTGTTAAGACAGTATACCATGACTGTAAAAATATAGACTCTGATCTTGCAAACATTTATGCAAACACTTAACTCTAAACACATGTGCAAGACTTTACAGGATCAAATGGGCAGACATGGATCCTTCCACAAAGCGCTTACAGTCTCAAATGATGAGCAACATGAGAAAGATGGGGAGAGTGAAACAATCACACATATACAGTTTTTACATCCATATATTGATTTACCACTTCCATTAATCCCTCCTCTGTCTGCCCCTGTATCTAGCCTCTAAGTATTGGTTGAACTGGAGTAGATGTCACAGCATAATGCATCAAGTCATGTTGAACAAACAACAATCCAAAAAACCAAAAGCAGATGCTATCTGTAAAAGTATTGACACCTATTTTCTATCATAATTAGGCTGTAAAACTACTAGCATACTATTGGTACTGCAATAATAATGGACCTTCGTTATTTGTTGAGGTCTTTCCACTCTCTATTTTATTTCAGGAAAAATATATTGTATAAAGATATGTAACTAGCTTATTTTACTTTTGCATCTCATTTGGCCTTACTTTATCCATTCTAACAACCAGCCTGCTGTGTTTCACATTATTTGTACCTTAGTAGAGAAATTTAAGCATGTTAATTGCCAAAACAGAGTGTTTCACATAAGGAAAGAAAGCTTAATAACCTTCCTTTGGGTGATATAATTAATAAGGTTGTAGTCAAGAATGAAAGTTATTAAGTATATTTAGGCTATAGCGGTGAAATCTTGAGACTATATTTGGTAACACTCTATAGGGACAAATTGCTATGCAGATTTATAGAACTTTGCTAATAGACAGAAATTCAAACATTCCTCCCAGGAGTCATAACTTATTTCATGGAAGACAGTAAAAGGTGACAAAGTCATGTCAAACTTACAGCAGATTTGCTCAGAGTCCTCAGGAGAGTCAAAAAGATGTAGTGGGTTTCCATAGCAACTAAATGCACCAACATTATGGTTAGTAATTACGCAGAGCAAGCAAAAACTGCAGCAAACAAGATGTTGATAACGAGCTAGGCTGTCACATTGGGACTAGGAAGCTATTACTTATACTAAAGCCTGTATTCTACCTTGTTTGCTCACCATCAACATTAAAAGGTAAGATAAGATAAAATAATCAGGTGTCTGGTGTCAATAAGCACATTTTCATACAGTAAATAGATTCTTTGGTTTGATTCACAGCCACTATTATATGAAGGTAGATGTACATTGTTTGAGAAAAATATGAGGTCTTAACTCAGTTCCTATTAGATAGGTTTCATCATAAGAGCCACTGAGTCAGAGAGTCCACCTCCCTTCTAACACAAGATTATTCATTGTAACGGACTGTAAATGCTTTGCCCTGTCTAGCTACTAAAGCTGATTTAAATGAGCTGAGGGCCTGGCTCAGAGAGTCACAATTTCTCCCTTTTTCTTCTTTTTGTTTCACAAAAGAAGTAATTTGCTACAGGCCTAAAAAGGGGGCTGTTCATTAACCGGTTGTGCCCTGCCAGTGCTAGTGGCCAATATGTGGTGGGAGAGGGAGGTGCCAAGGCTCCTTCCATTCTCTGTGCCATACCCGCCTATTGGCTTCGTAGGTGGAGGAGTACTAGGCTAACACCCATTGCTCCTCCACCATATCAAGACACAAAGACCAGGAAAGTCGCTACAGCATTGCACATGGCCTGGTAGAGGGGCTTTACTTCCAATATATGGCTGCATAGGCCAGGGCACAGTCTAGCCCTTTGAGCGTAATATTGTGTGCAACATGTATTAAGGGTTTGACTACCATCTATCACATCTGCTGTTTTCTCTTCTTCCTCTAATTTTGTAATTCTGTGTTTTTTAAAAAAGCAATCAAGTGTTTCTGGCAACATTAAACTTACCCTGTTTATTGTTTGCAGATCCATTATCCTCTACTATATATGCTTGGCATTTCCCTCCCACCCGCCCCTTAAAATTGTTACTCTATTTTACAAAGCTAGACTTGCAGGAAAGGAAGTGCCAAAACCAATGTTCTCCTCTTTTATGAAAAACAGTAGTATGTTTGATTTTTACCGACCCACTTTTACTTCCTGGAAAATTGGAGAAACGCTGAAGGTGAACAATAGTGAACAATACTCAACCCATGGTCGAAGCGAAGGAGTAATTGGAACCATTGCTGGTAATCTCAGCAAAGAAACCCAGAATGGAACAATGTGGAGATGAAACTACCCTGATACCACAAGAAGTGGACCCCATTGAAGAGGTTTGAAGCACACCAGGGTTGGATGTGGGGAGCCTAACTGTGGGTGTGATTCTGTGCTGCCCTTTAGAACTCACAGCTAAGGAGCAGTGACTTTAAGCTACCCTTGTGCTATCCTGATTCTGAGCTGCTTCAGTAGCTGGCTGCTCCTGCCTGCCTATACGCAACAGCACTGCCCAGAATCTCCTGGCAGCCCCCTGCCAGCTCTACCCCAACACATGCCCTATACCAGAGCTGCTGAGGAGGTTCTTGGAGCACAGACTGCAATTGTTTCTCTCAATTCCTACACCAACAAGAACACCTGGCCAGCTCTGGGGCCCCCTTACACCACTCTGGCTCTCTTAGCTGGTGTGAAGGACCCAGAGTGGGGGTGAGAATAGAATCATAGAATATCAGGGTTGGAAGGGACCTCAGGAGGTCATCTAGTCCAACCCCCTGCTCAAAGCAGGGCCAATCCCCTATTTTTGCCCCAGACTCCTAAACGGTCCCCTCAAGCATTGAACTCACAACCCTGGGTTTAGCAGGCCAATGCACAAACCAGTGAGCTATCCCTTGCTATCACCCACTTGATTCCCCCATGCTGCAGTATTTTTGTGGCTAACTAAAGGCCTGCATAATTAAAAACCCATTGCACTTGAAGCATGTGTATTTATAGTTAAGAAAACTGTGAAAAAATATTATTTGCAAATTTTGAGAAAAGCAAAGAAAAACTTTGCCTGGCTGGCAAACAAAGTGCATCAGAACTCCAGTATGGACAGAGACTGGAAACAAAAGGTACAAGTAAAAGGATTATTGTAATGACTGTTGACAGCAAGCTTCTGAGAGAGAATGTGTTCAGAATCCCAACATTTACTATGTTAGCAATAGGTAACAGATGACTTTCCAGACAGTCTGCCGTAGTTGGTAGTTTCAAATATTGTTCTAGTTAGCATGAGTGAACCTCAAACAGGTTTCAGCAAGCATAACGTGTTCAGCTTGAATTGATGATTCATTAGAAAGGCATAGAAATGAATGGGGAGATTGTGTTTCCCTGTTGGAGACTCATATGCACTGGGTGCATGCTCAGCTCATAAATTTCATATCTGTGAAGCAACTTTATGGAAACAAGGTAGAAAAAAAAGCTGTCTCTGATTGCACTCACAGTTTGATTCTTCAGACAGCTGAGGGTTGCTTGTGTTGGAAAAGTGCAGTTTAGTTGGCAGATAAGTTCTTTAGAGATGCCTCTGCCATGGAAGAGTGGAGAACAAATAAAGCTAGTTCACCTAGAGCACCTTTCATCTCTAGGTCTCAAAGCACTTTAGAGAGGAAGGGTAAGTGCCATCATCCCCATGTTGCTGAGGCTCAGAGAGGTGAAATAACAATCTCAAGGTCACACAGAGGGTCACTAGTGAGGCCATGAACTGAAACCAGGTCTTCTGATTCTAAATCCACTGACCTATCCACTGGACCACACTGTACTACAGCAGTCTGAGCAAAGTGCTCATGTGTGATATGGCACCGACAAGTCAATGGCTGCTAATATATGACACCCACAGTTTTGCAAGTTTTAATGTTGGGTTTCAAAGTACTACTTTGAAAAAGAACTTCATGAATTTCAAATTCTATAGCAGGTCCTTCTTTCCTTATCTGTTTGTTTTTTGCAAACAAATCTGACTGTAAAGGATGAAGCTCTAGCTGCTGTAGAAAATGCTTCATTGTTCTGTCACTTATTAGGTTTTCAACTATTTTGGAACTCTTAAAGTTTTCTGACAAATCAAGCCAGCTGGCAGTATTCTTTTCCATGTAAACAAATGTCGCTAAAAACAAACAAAGAAAAAAACCTGAGGCGACAAGATCTAACAGAAAGGCACTGGCATACAGAAGTGGAATTGCTACTGCCACTGATTTGCTTTCAATGATTTTGAAACATATGTAGGTTTTGAATGAAAGGGTTTTATGAACAAGTTATAAAGCAGCACAGATACATTCTCTCTGCCACTTTTACAATGCTATAATTGTGAGTGCGGATGTGTACATTTGGATGAGTGGTAGAGAATTAAACACAATCAGGGTGATGGCATACAATGAAACTCTAAATGGTGTATAGGCTGAGACTCCCAATTTAAATACTCCCACTGACTTAAATGGGGTTTGGATCAGCCCCATACAGAGGTACCAGCATCCCGCTATCCAGCTGTGTTGTGATCACTACCACACCAACCAGCAAGGAACTAAATATCACTGACCACACTCAGCCAGATCCTTTGTGAATATATATCACTGTTGCTCCACTGATGTCAATTATCTCTGAAACATCGCTAGATATTGCTAAAGCCAGACATATGCCAAACCAATAAGTTAAGTTTGGTGGAATGGAAGAATATGATGTGAACATGGTATTTTTATTTTAAAGAGCATCAGCATGTGTAGGCCAAATGAGGAGGATGGTTCCTGGCAGTTAGCCAGGAAGGAATTGGGGGATCAATGCAAGGTCATGTCAAGGAAAATGTACGGAAAAAAGTAATCATCTTTTTGTGCAGAAAAGCTAAAAGGTGAACAATGCATTGCTGTATACATGGCGAGCTGCTTACAGTCCTTGTTTCCCTAATAGTTATAGATCAGTACAGTAACAAAGAGGGAAGGAGGATCACACCCAGAATATTGCAATGGGTTTCCAATAAATGAACAGGGTGAATTTAACTCCTATAGGAGTGCCAGAACAAGCCTCATGCCTTATTTAAGCCCCACATAAGACCTATTTTCCCAAATGGGAATCAATGGAATCTATGGCATTAAACACCCATTTGGATTCACTCCATTTAAGGAAGGTAACTAAGGCCAACTTGTGACAGAAACATCCTGATGTCCAGTTTTAAAAGGGTAGTTTTACATCTGTAGCTACAAATAAGAGAAAAATGTCTTAAATACTTTGAATGTCCCAAATCCTTTTTATTTTTGTATCTTTGAGGGACAGATAAAAAGGGGGTATTGTTTCTGACTAAAGAGAAGTGACATAGACAATTAACACAATGAAAATGTAAAAGTAATTTAGCAATGGGGAGGCTTCTTAACAGCTATCTTATTTTCTCCTAACCATCAAATTATAAATAAATAGACTTGCAAATGTTCCTAGAATAGCTTAGTATTTATGAGGAATAATAACTGAGGAGAATCACCACTATTCACATATCTCTAGCTTAAATCTGCTTTTCAGTGGTCATGCTGCGATCAAAAGCAATGTGGACTGGGTTTGTTTTTGTTTTGTTTTTTTGCAAACTGCAATTTCGAGATGTCTGTCCAAATTTATCCCTGGAGCAACTCTACTGAAGTCAATAGTCTCACACCAGGGATGATTTTAGCCCAACATGTTCACTCTTTGTAGGGACAGTAACAGAACCCTGAGGGCTAATGCACAGTACAATATTGATATTAGAGCCATTTAACCCATCTTGAAAGAAAGAACTGAAAACAACTGAGGAATAACTGGAAATGTGCCAGTTTTCTCATATGCATTAGCCATAGGTAATGGAATTCATGCTTTCCAGGGAATGCCAGCATGTTAAAATTGAATGTTTCTGATTTCATTGTTTAAGATTAATATAATCAGAATCAGATTTCAGAAATCCTTGTATTTTAAAATAATCTAGACTACACAATATCCAGTCTATGCCTTTTCCCCTTCAGGTCAATAGCAAAACTCCCAGTGACTTCAATAGGAATCGGATCAAACACTGTGTCAGTCGGTGGGAGCTCTTCTAAGAGAAAATGTGCGTTTTCCCTCCAAGCCCCACAGAAGCATTCAGCAACTCACCTAGGACAGGGATGCTTTGAGGATAACTTTAAGATAGTGTTGCTCTATCCCTGGTCTTCACTTTGTAATGTCAGTCACAGTCATTGCCCAATACAAGCATCTTTTTATTTTAAAGTAAAGGCTGTGTCCCATCTTAAGATTCTGTTCACAAATGAGGCATACATCCCAGCTCTCATTAGGGGTCTGAAAAGAAAGTTAGGAGAGAGCCAATAGCTGCCATTTTGGGGCAGCAGAGGACACCACGCAAAATTCTGGGATATCAGATACTTAGCAATGAATGACTAAGTGCTCCTGAAAAGTGAGAGGCAGGGGGGCAGGGAGCATCCACTTCCACACACCTGCCTGAGCCAGAGGTACTGGGTAGCAACACTGCTTCCAAATCATATGATTTCTAGGGGGCTGAAGGCAAGCTGGGGGAGAGCTAAGGCTAAACTAGCTGCTGGAGATCTGATCTCTAAAGTGACCGGATTATTAACACAAACAATGGAACACCTGTTGCACCCCACCAGGAGAAGAAACACCAAGCACTCCTTGCCTCCTGGGCTGGGCCTGTCACCAGGTGGATCCTCCACCTACCAGTCTGTGTGATGCCAGTGTTTCTCCTATCAAGTCCCACTCCTGCCAACCTGATGATTATGGAATTGCCAGCAAGCCCTGGTGGTAGCGAAGTGTCAGTGTCATGCTGGTATTCTTGCCAGCCTCTGTCTGGAAGTGCTGCTGTCATTGCTTTTCTTGGGAGTTGGGGAAAATGGCTGCCTGGAGCCCACAGCAGTGCTGTCTTTGAGGGAGGAAGAAAGAAGAGAGCTGCTCCACATAAAACATGGCATTTTCAACCATAAGCATTTCAACCAGTTCAAATACATAATCATACCAGATAAGCACATTATCTGGGGGTTTGAAACTAATTAATAATATTCACATTTATCTCATTATCATTAGGATTCAGAATTAACATACTGGAATTAATGAGAACAATTTACAGCTTTGTTAGAGTTCCAACTGTCTACAGACTCATGTAGGCAATTAGAAATATTATCTTTGTGACCATAAAAGAGAGAAACTGAAATTTTCCAAAGGAAATATTACATTTGGCAGAAACGGATGAGAGCACTAGTGAGTCACAAGAATGGCCATGGTGGTCCATGAATCAGTACACACTACAGCAGTAGAATCCCTATAGAATTTAATTTTTCAGTATCTATTGTATTGACACTTTCAAGCATTTTTAGGGTAATGTTTTATATTAACAGCCGAAGATAAACAGAAAAAATCCTTCCTTTCCCTGAAATTAATAGTGAATACTGCTTAACTCAAACTGCTTAAACTGTTTCTTAAAAAAACAAACAAAAATAGCAAAAGGATTGTCCTTCCCTTTAAAACAATTTCTAAAACTGCTGCACATAGACACCTTTTGAGGCCGCCAGCACTAATTATTCAGCTGCTGCCATAAATGTGATCTTCAGGTCACATAATTATTTCTCTTAACTACCATTAAGTTAGGTTGGTAAAAGAAATGGGTTTGTAAATGACAATCACCTCCTTTCCCATAATTTCTATTATAATGTCAGCGACCCATTAATGGTTTTATAGAGCACAATTGTTTGAAAGGTCAAGAAGTATTTTTTCTCCTTTGCTAGTATTAGTCAGTATATAAAAATGGCTTTAGAGATACAGGTAACAGTAGCAGTCATTAACATTTCCCTCCAATAATGGGATGGCTGTGGCTGTCCATAATATGTTTACAGTCCTCTTTATTTCCCAGGTACAATGGGTGACATTAAAAGGCCATATTTACCCAGCGTTATTTCAGGAGAATATCAGAAATAACAGAGAACATAATAATTACAGATAAATGGGGACTATTCTAAAGACTTCTGAGAAAGTATATACATGTAGACATGGGAGAGCAATTTAGATTCAGTTCATAATACTGTAGTTGGCCAAATTCATCCATCCACCCACGATTATTATATAGCATCTATCATTAGGCAGTATATAAGCATTGTACCCAATTAAAGCTCAGAAGGAGCTTCATTATGAAGTTATTATTTTCCTTTCCAACATTAACAGTTTTATCCCTGGTTTCTTTGCATAGGTGTAAGTACGTGCATGTTGAATCCTTGGTGCATTTGTTGTTTTCTTTTTGTATTTTATCACAATGTTCAATAAAATATATTGAACATAAATAATTGCCTTAACTTTTAATACTTAATAGATTTGTAAGAATAGGTCATGTGTGCATGATCCCAGAGGTCTTGATTTAACAGGCATTGTATCAAGTCTCCTTTTGTTTAAATGAAAAGAACTCATAGAATTTACGGGCGACGTGTGAAATTCTTACCTGTTGACATCAAAGAGAGCTTTGTCATTGACTTCAGTGGGGCCAGAATTTCACTCCATATATTCCCCTACAGCAAAGTGTGAGAGAAGGGTATATTTACCCCCAAAAGATGCCCTTGATCCAGCAAAACACTTAAAAACATGTTCAACTTTGGTTTCAGTGAGACTACTCAAATGCCTAAAGATAAGAATAGGTTTCAGAGTAGCAGCCGTGTTAGTCTGTATTCGCAAAAAGAAAAGGAGGACTTGTGGCACCTTAGAGACTAACAAATGTATTTGAGCATAAGCTTTCGTGAGCTACAGCTCACTGCATCGGATGCATAAAGTGGAAAATGCAGTGAGGATGTGATATCAGTAGGGCCAAACCGCACCTGGAGCTGCAGCTAGCAAGAGATGTCAAGAGTAACAAGAAGGGTTTCTTCAGGTATGTTGTCAACAAGAAGAAAGCCAAGGAAAGTGTGGGCCCCTTACTGAATGAGGGAGGCAACCAAGTGACAGAGGATGTGGAAAAAGCTAATGTACTCAATGCTTTTTTTGCCTCTGTTTTCACTAACAAGGTCAGCTCCCAGACTGCTGCGCTGGGCATCACAAAATGGGGAAGAGATGGCCAGCCCTCTGTGGAGATAGAGGTGGTTAGGGACTATTTAGAAAAGCTGGACGTGCACAAGTCCATGGGGCCGGACGAGTTGCATCCGAGAGTGCTGAAGGAATTGGCGGCTGTGATTGCAGAGCCATTGGCCATTATCTTTAAAACTCGTGGCGAACCGGGGAAGTCCCGGATGACTGGAAAAAGGCTAATGTAGTGCCAATCTTTAAAAAAGGGAAGAAGGAGGATCCTGGGAACTACAGGCCAGTCAGTCTCACCTCAGTCCCTGGAAAAATCATGGAGCAGGTCCTCAAAGAATCAATCCTGAAGCACTTGCATGAGAGGAAAGTGATCAGGAACAGCCAGCATGGATTCACCAAGGGAAGGTCATGCCTGACTAATCTAATTGCCTTTTATGATGAGATTACTAGTTCTGTGGATGAAGGGAAAGCAGTGGATGTATTGTTTCTTGACTTTAGCAAAGCTTTTGACACGGTCTCCCACAGTATTCTTGTCAGCAAGTTAAGGAAGTATGGGCTGGATGAATGCACTATAAGGTGGGTAGAAAGCTGGCTAGATTGTCGGGCTCAACGGGTAGTGATCAATGGCTCCATGTCTAGTTTGCAGCCGGTATCAAGTGGAGTGCCCCAAGGGTCGGTCCTGGGGCCGGTTTTGTTCAATATCTTCCTAAATGATCTGGAGGATGGTGTGGATTGCACTCTCAGCAAATTTGCGGATGATACTAAACTGGGAGGAGTGGTAGATACGCTGGGGGGGAGGGATAGGATACAGAAGGACCTAGACAAATTGGAGGATTGGGCCAAAAGAAATCTGATGAGGTTCAATAAGGATAAGTGCAGGGTCCTGCACTTAGGACGGAAGAACCCAATGCACAGCTACAGACTAGGGACCGGATGGCTAGGCAGCAGTTCTGCGGAAAAGGACCTAGGGGTGACAGTGGACGAGAAGCTGGATATGAGTCAGCAGTGTGCCCTTGTTGCCAAGAAGGCCAATGGCATTTTGGGATGTATAAGTAGGGGCATAGCGAGCAGATCGAGGGACGTGATCGTTCCCCTCTATTCGACATTGGTGAGGCCTCATCTGGAGTACTGTGTCCAGTTTTGGGCCCCACACTACAGGAAGGATGTGGATAGATTGGAGAGAGTCCAGCGAAGGGCAACAAAAATGATTAGGGGTCTGGAACACATGACTTATGAGGAGAGGCTGAGGGAGCTGGGATTGTTTAGCCTGCAGAAGAGAAGAATGAGGGGGGATTTGATAGCTGCTTTCAACTACCTGAAAGGGGGTTCCAAAGAGGATGGCTCTAGACTGTTCTCAATGGTAGCAGATGACAGAACGAGGAGTAATGGTCTCAAGTTGCAGTGGGGGAGGTTTAGATTGGATATTAGGAAAAACTTTTTCACTAAGAGGGTGGTGAAACACTGGAATGCGTTACCTAGGGAGGTGGTAGAATCTCCTTCCTTAGAGGTTTTTAAGGTCAGGCTTGACAAAGCCCTGGCTGGGATGATTTAACTGGGAATTGGTCCTGCTTCAAGCAGTGGGTTGGACTAGATGACCTTCTGGGGTCCCTTCCAACCCTGATATTCTATGATTCTATGATATTCTATTCTATGTTTTATACACACAGACCATGAAAAAATGGGTGTTTATCACTTCAAAAGGTTTTCTCTCCCCCCACCCCACTCTCCTGCTGGTAATAGCTTATCTAAAGTGATCACTCTCCTTACAATGTGTGTGATAATCAAGGTGGGCCATTTCCAGCACAAATCCAGGGTTTAACAAGAACGTCTGAGGAACAGTGGGGGGGGGGGGGGGGAAGAAGAGGGGGAGTGGAAAAAACAAGGGGAAATAGGATACATTGATTCCAGAGGTCTTGATTTAACAGGCATTGTATCAAGTCTCCTTTTGTTTAAATGAAAAGATAAGAAAGAATAAATTAGTTTCCTAGTTCAGCTCATGGGTAGTTGTACATTTGAGAAAAGCTGCATCAAGGTCATTTGAGTCCTTCATATTTATATAATATTTGGGGCTAAATTCTGCCTTTTTTGTGTGCCTTTCATTTTCAGATCAGCCTTAAGGAATTCTGTTGCATACACTGCCCCCAAACACTCAGAATTACGTGCCCCACACAGGCCGAACAGCTCATGGAAACTCCACTTGGTCTACACGACTTCATATTTAGCTCTTCAGCTTGTATAACAAAAGCCAGAATTCAGCAAGATACTTAATCACATACATAGCATGAAGCATGTGGACAGTCCTGTTGACTTCAAAGAAACTGCTCATGTGCTTGAAATTATGTAGACACTTAAGTATGTCACTAATTGGGTCCTTACTATACTTGTAAGTGAACATTGAGTTGGAACTTTGGGTTAAAATATTCTTACAGGAACTCTAGATTTTTTAAATGTAAATGAGTCATTCTATTGCAATGTCTATACTGCAATGTCAGACCTTGATAACATAGAATAGAATCTGAAATGAGTAATTATATAACTTACCTTTATTTTGGTTTTAGTTTCATTATTGACTACTAGGCCTGATTCTCCTCAAACAGCATCCATACAGCAATATAATGCCATTAACTTAAATGGAATAATTTCTGATGTACCCTAATGTACGTAAGACCAGAACGAGGTCCAATATATTTTCCGAGTGTCCCACAATGTACTAATCATTCTTTTCTGACAGAAAAGTGATATGAAATAATGTTGTGTCCACATTTTCACTCTGTATCTGGCACCAGCCACTGTCAGAAGACAGGATACTGGGCCAGATGAGTTTAAGTTAGATTGGTATGACCCAGTATGGCCATTCTTATGTTCTTACAGCTACATGTAGTCTCATCAACTTGTTAGTGGACCTTGGGGAGCTGAACACTACATACTGGTGCTGGTTCATGCCAATTATTATACTGAGTGATGAAACTGCCTGGTATCATTTCACTTGTGCGTAAGAACAGCAGGTGAATGTTATAGTTTATGATTTTCAATTATAAATCAAGTAGACTAAATTCTCAGTTCACCTAATAAGGGCTGTAAAAGCACTGGAGTGTGAGGAGTCTACTGTTTCTTGTTCGAAAGGCTTTGAGATGAGGGCTTATCAGTGTTTTTGCTACATCACTGTTATATTTAGCTTTTAAAACAAAAACTGAAAAACAATTAGGAAGGGAATCGACCAGCCAGAACAATATCGCTACTCCGAAGCTATACTTACATACCAAACACCATAGGCAGGTCCAGCAATGCCATACTCATGCTGATCTATTAATAATTATAAGCTATATCATGCATCCCCCCCCACACACATTCTTTTGCACAGAGGAAGAGGAAGGTGAATGAAAGGGGAAGAGAAAAGCCCTAGAGGCCATCTGCAAAAAATGTGTGGAACTGGTCCTTGTGCAATATATGGAGCTTGGCAGGATGTGTTCCTGGGCAGTGCCAGGAGATGGCTGCTCGTCCCCAGCCAATTCCTTGGGAGTTTCAATGGAGTTTCTCAGTGTTACTTCTCCTTGTTGCAACAGTATCTTCACCTATTCCCATACAAAGGAGGGGGCAGATGCTGCTATGAAACCAATTTAGGTTTAGATTGGATATTAGGAAAAACTTTTTCACTATGAGGGTGGTGAAACACTGGAATGCGTTACCTAGGGAGGTGGTAGAATCTCCTTCCTTAGAGGTTTTTAAGGTCAGGCTTGACAAAGCCCTGACTGGGATGATTTAACTGGGAATTGGTCCTGCTTCGAGCAGGGGGTTGGGCTAGATGACCTTCTGGGGTCCCTTCCAACCCTGATATTCTATGATTCTATGATTCAATGACAGCACAACTCTTCATGGAAACTTGATTCTAAGGCCTCCTTAGAAGTGGGGGAACAAAGCCTGTAGCATGGATATACTGCACACAGATACTCCTGACCTTGGCACAGCTGCCCCAAAGTTCAGTGAAACTCTCTAGGCTTCTTCTGATTGGAATGTCACAGCCCTGTCCCCTCCTTAGGAGAGAAACCTTCTCCCTCTTGGAGGGGATGATACCATGAGAATGTGGTGAATTTAAGCATAGAGAGTTTTCCATGTAAAGTATCGGGAAAGAGCTGATCTGTGCTAATTTAACAAGTAATTCACAGGTTAGTATGGATAGATAACACTGTAGTTTCAAAAACACTCATTTATGCTTCAATGTTCATGCCTGAATCTTACAATATTTAAAAAATGTTGCATTTATAAGTGGGTGTTAGTGAATTTCCAGTAAGAGGCCTCATGGAGCAGTCTACTGGGAGTTGGACTCAGAAGTCTGGGCTCCTCTGTTTGTATGCTTGCTTTGTCTCTGACTTCTTCTACAGCATTGGTATACGTCTGTGTGCCTCATTTTTTCCATCTGTAAAATGGACATAATCATGTTTTCTGACATGCCTCATACAGAAGTTGTGAATATTAATCAACTAACGTTTGTGCAGCTCCTTGGAGACAGAAAGCACTAAGTAAGTTTTCAGTGACATTGTTAATCTGGGATAGCTTCAACAACAGCAGTAACAGTACAAATTTCTTGTGGCTGCCACACTAGTATGCATGAGCCCAGACTTTGAGTGACCACATCCAAAGGTGAGAGGGGAGTTCTGTCACCACTTAATATTTGGCCTCTTGGTGAGTCTACCAATAAGAATAACACAGTGGGAGAGATAATATCTTTTACTGGTGAGCTTGTCTTTCTCACCATAGAAGGTTAGGGTTGGAAGGGACCTCAGGAGGTCATCTAGTCCAACCCCCTGCTTGAAGCAGGACCAATCCCCAGTTTTTGCCCCAGATCCCTAAATGGCCCCCTCAAGGATTGAGCTCACAACCCTGGGTTTAGCAGGCCAATGCTCAAGCCACTGAGCTATCCCTCCCCTGCAGAAGTTGTTCCAGTAAAAGATGTTACCTCAACCAATTTGTCTCTCTAATATACTGGGATTGATGCAGCTACAGCTACACTGCATACCAACAACTGTGCCAGTTGTTGTGGTTTCTGCTATGTGTATGTCTGCTTATTAAAGGCCTGATTCTGCAGCCACTGAAGTAGATGGGAGCTTGTATCATTAACGTCATCGACAGCAGGATCAAATGCTAACACTCATTTCACCGGTTACAAATTTGCTCTTTGATGGTAATGATAAGTTTCAATCACCATTGACATGGGCTGAATTCAGTTACTTGGAGTTGAAAGTCCTGAGATCCCAGAACCAATTCTTTGCATTATATAGCCTTGTACCCACATTTCTGCTTCAATTCTGCTTTAGACGTATAAAATAACTCTACTCCAGCCACATGTTGTACTAGTCAAATACATTGTTGATTAGTGAACAAACCATGTTGACAAATGATGATTTCTTGTAATTATATGGTATATATAATTATCTTTTCCATGCAAGTTTTTCATGTTAGCTATACAGGAATTGGCAATGAATGAGTGTAAGTCCTAGCACAGGGGTTCTCAAACTGGGGGTCAGGACCCCTCAGGGGATCGCGAGGTTATTACATGGGAGGGCGCGAGCTGTCAGCCTCCACCCCAAACCCTGCTTTGCCTCCAGCATTTATAATGGTGTTAAATATATAAACAAGTGTTTTTCATTTATAAGGGGGTGAGGGGGTGCACACTCAGAGGCTTGCTATGTGAAAGGGGTCACCGGTACAATAGTTTGAGGACCACTCTCCTAGCACATTAGGATACTATGTATGTGTATTTCATACTAAGTTATTTTTAGAAGATTCTAATCCTATTAACTTGGAATCAGAAAGGTCCAATTTGAATTTAGCTCTGTCGCAGCTGGCAAGAATGAGCAAAAAAAAAAAAGAGTATTCAGCTCTTTCTTTTACTTAGTCAATTCTTCAGGGAGTTATAACATTCTAAGACGTGCATTCATTGACTGCAAAAAAGTCATATACTAATGAGGTCCCTAGGTAGATCTTCCAATATAGGCATAAAGTAGTGGAATACCACAGTTCATTATTCTCATGCATATGTGCAGTGCATTACACAGATTCTAAAAAAAAATGTAATAATTTATGAAGTGTGTGACATCCAGACTCATCCTCTTCCGTTTTGAATACCCTTTTGTTTATATAATAGTGGAGGTGCTGAGATGTGCAAAAGGTAAAAGTTGACAGGAAAGACTTGAAAAAGAGATATTGCTACCTCCCAAATAAAAGTATAAATGATGTTTTTTAAAAAATCCTGCAATTCCTGATTCTCATCTGCTCACTAATTTTTTAACATGATTGCTTAATAACAATGCAGTGAAATCACACAGCGTAAAACAATGGGTTTTTAAAAGGGGGTATTGGTAACACATTGTAACGGTTCTGTCAAAGTTTTACAACTGCATTATTAGTGATATATAGTGTTTCAAAACGAGTAACCTGACCTAAGATGGAGTGTGAGAAACACAGATTAATATCAAGGGAATGTGTTTCTAAGGTACAAAAAGGGCAAATGTAAAAAAATGTACTTTTCAGCTCATTATATGGAGGGTTGTACATGTAATTAAGTGTATGCATGTTTAAAAAGTCCTTTGAACACTGAAATGTCAAAAGCTGTCCTAAAAAATAGCTCCTCTGATTTTTTGAGTGAGAATCATGCTCCTTTTTTTGTCCTTTTCTAGTTTTCCATTTAATTTAACCTAGTGATGTTTTTCATATTTTATACTTAAGTTTCAGTTAATTATTTTCCTATTCCTGCTTTTCCACAGTGTTTTGTTTTATCTCAGTTTTTCATACTCTAATTTAACAGCTAGAGGAATATTGATTTCTATAGGCAGAAAAAACACCTGCAGGCTCACCCACAGATAAATCCAGAAATGCAGTTGGTTATACAGAAGGATGCTGTGCAATGGAAGCTTTGCCTTTTGTAAGGAATTATGAGATTTTATGAGGGACTTCATTGACCAGAGCTAGTACCACTGTTCAGTTGGCTAATTGGGGGAAACTATCATGCTAAAAAGTACAAACTGTATTTTGACTCCAGTTCCAATAGTAACATCTTCCATTACATGTCAATTAATGTGTCCATACTGCACACTTCAAAGTTTCTATCACCACAGTCAGGCCTCATAAACTCACGGTCCTCGCTAAATTTCAAAGCCTCCTCAGCAAAACTCACACTCAACCAAAGAGCCAATGAGAAGATGATCTACTAAGATATGTGTTAGACATTCTACCACCAAAATACATCTTTTGACTCCATAATTCATTCATATTATAATGGTCTTCTGAATATCAGATGAAGCAGGAAGGAAAGAAACTCCAGTAATGCTGGTAGAAAACACAATCAGATGCAGATAAACTAACACAAGGATATTGTAAAATCTTATGTCACACACTCATGATTGCAGCTAAATCAGCTTTCTGCTCCTCTGCCATCACAGCAAATAAAGGCTGACCTGCAGAATTTTTCCTCACTGTGGGCCATTTTGTCACTCCAAAATGCTTCCATGCCACCACAGATGCCAGCTGTTCCATGTAAGGAACTGTCAACATATTTATTGAAGATAATCCATATCAGAAAACATACTTGCCTTTGCACACAAAATGTAGCATAGTAAGCAAGACTATAGAAGCTCTTGAAGGAATCCAAGTCATCACCTGTGAACCAAACCCATGCCGACAATGGTTAATTAAACATAACTGGAATTACTTAGCTTCACTTTTACCAGAGAACGTCAATACATTTAATAAGGAAAACCCTACCATTCACTCTAAGCACTCATAATTGTGCTTATTCTCAAGAAAACTTCCCCTGACTGAACAGACTTCAGAAATTATCACTCAATAGCCAACCTCCCATTCTTGAACAAATTTAGATGTTTGAGTCACCAGCAACCATACCTATTTACAACCAGTATCCTAGACCATCTCACAGCTGGGTTTCAGACAGCTCATGGAACAGAACATTAGCCCTGATGGTGCTAATGTATGACTTCCCCTCTGCCACAGACAAAGGCAAACTGCAGGATCTATCTGCAGCCCTGCACTTATAGAACCATGGAACATTGTCAGCTGAGAGATGTAGCAGAGGTCAACAGGAAAGCACTAAATTGATTCCATTATTTTTGTTCAAGGAAGTGGTTACAGGTTAATGTTCCTCCACCATCGGATTATTCGTTGGCAGAGACTCATAAGGCTTAATTTTCTCCCACAGCTTTTTAACTTCTACATTAAACCACTGTGGGAAATTGTGAGACACCCCATGTTTCTGATGCTAGCAGTATGCAGACTGTACCCCTCTGTACTATCATTCTCCTCTGATGCTAGCAACATCCATCTATCCCAGGAACAGCATCTGCATGGAAGTAAAGTGAGTAAAGTTATATGCATACATGTTTACAAAATCAGGTCCCATGGCAATATTGCTAATTGATTCTCTGCCATTGTCAGGACAGAGACTTGGTCTATATGGGATGGAAGAAGGGAAGAGAGAGTGATGGGGGTCCTGATTTGCCACTTCCTTGCAACTTGTGGAGTCATCTACACTTGTTTAAAGTGGGCATAGAAAGCTACCCAATCAGAAGACTAAAACTTCACACTCACTTTGCACAAGTATAAATGATTGCATGGCATGCAGAGCTGTGAAGAAACAGATCCTAAGACTTCAATCAGACCTGCTGGGCCAGCTTAAAACCTCATGATCAGAACACTGGGGCCCAGATCATCAAAGGTATTTAGGATCCTAATTTCCATTCAAATTCATTGAGGATCTGGGCCTTGATGTCTAAAACTATTCTGTTCTAACATTCTGTTTGTTTTCTTTCTACTTGAATTGTGAAATGTCTCCTAGTGATCATTTCTGTAGTTTGGTTGAGAAAGGAGCAAGATACTGTTGCATTTGCACTTGGAAAAATGTTTGTGAGAAAATTATTCTAAGGTACCTTGGAAGGACAAAAAAGGGATAGGTGTGAAGACAACCAGTAGAGTTACTGGGAACAGCAATGAAAGGCTGCAGTCAGAGGTGTACCCAGCTAGGCCACACATTTTGAGTCTCCTTGCAGTCTGGTTTGTGTTTGCTATTTTGGGAAGGAAATATTGACAGCTCCCATATCACTGAAAAGTCTACAAAGATGAGGAGGATAAAAGGGCTGCCAAGGGGGCGAAAGGAATTGTTGTATGATGAGCCTGGTTCAGATAGTTTTCAATGGATGACTTAAAAACCTCTACACCTGAAAGGGACACCAGCATCTCTTGCCAAACTACAAGAGTAGTTAGGGGGTGAGGTTAATTTTTGCAGAGCCCCAGCATCTATAGGCTTGACAGTTCATAGCCCTGGCACCTCTGGGCTTCCAACGTCAATTATGAAAGTAAAAAAAATCTCTATTTTTTGCTCTGGAGAGCAGTGGCTGCTGGCCAGGTGCCCAGCTCTGAAGGCAGTGCCACCAGCAGCAGCAGCACAGAAGTAAGGATGGCCTGGTATGATGATGGGATCTGGAGGATCCTAGTCTCACTGCAGTGTTCTATTCCCTACCATTTTCCCCCCTCCACCACTGGCTTTGAGCTCTGGGCGGCTGCCCCACTCACCCCACCCTGGTTATGACCCTAGTAGAATATGTGGTTGTAAACATCTAACACTAGTACATACAATAGGCTATTCTTTCAAATAAACTTGTTATGACTGAATGTGCGGCAGTATTGTAATTGGTAATGTGTGGGAATGAGAATAATACTGACACACATTCAAAGTCATATCAAGTTTATTAGGCCCATCACAGGGCCTAATCACATCAGCCACACTATCAGAGGCTCGTTCACCTGCACATCCACCAATGTGATATATGCCATCGTGTGCCAGCAATGCCCCTCTACCATGTACATTGGTCAAACTGGACAGTCTCTACGTAAAAGAATAAATGGACACAAATCAGATGTCAAGAATTATAACATTCATAAACCAGTCGGAGAACACTTCAATCTCTCTGGTCATGCGATTACAGACATGAAAGTTGTGATATTACAACAAAAAAACTTCAAACCCAGACTCCAACGAGAGACTGTTGAATTGGAATTCATTTGCAAATTGGACACAATTAACTTAGGCTTAAATAGAGACTGGGAGTGGCTAAATCATTATGCAAGGTAACCTATTTCCCCTTGTTTTTTCCTACCCCCGTCACATGCTTGAGCAAAACTGTATATTCACAGCATGTGACTAAAAGCCTGAGAAGTTTATTCCTTGAGACACAAAAATCACTGTGCCTGAGTAACGTGGCTAATGATGAATTCAAGGGAGAATAATTGGGGTTCCAATTCTGCCATCTCCCCAAACATAACCATAAACAAATATGTGCCTTTGGGCTTTTGTCAAACAATTCTGCAGCTTCACAGAACTGCTTCATTGCTCTGCTGCTCTGATCCAGTCCATTGCTTCTGTCCCTGAGCAGACACCGAAATTCTTTGAAAATCTTCAGGGACAAAGAGAAGAGTCTTCAAGAATGAACTTCTTTGCCTTTTGTGCTCTTTTCCTCTGGTTATCTGTACTGGAAACTAGGTTTCAGCGTACAAAGCTAATAAACACCATGTTGTGATTATGTGCAACAAAAATATTGACATTTGGGCTGTTTAACTTTTATGCAATGACAAAAATGACTTAGTACAGGAAACTTCCTCAAAAAGCTAGGATGCTTACACAACATTTGAGTAGCTGTTTCCATTGTATTATACTACCATTCATCATCTCCACTAATTCAATAAAAAACACTGTCAATATGATAAATCACTGTTTCTATTGAATTAATGAGGATGGATGGTTACTAATAGGATAAGACTGTATTAGGGGAAATGTTTAAAGTAATATGATTAGCAAGGAAACATTTGACAAAGAATTCCAGTAATTTTCAGTCTTCTCAACTCCATTCATAAAGGAATGGAAATATGTATTGTGAAGACAGCCATTCCTTAAACTTGCTTATTGTAATTATTTTGGTGGAGTTCTGCCTGGCTATTTACCTGCTTCGAAAGAGTCAGGGTGGCTTTGGAGGGTACATACTAGCCTAAAACTCAGGAGACCTGGTTTGTATTCATGGCCTGCCTGCTGAGTGAGCCTAAGAAAATCACTTTTCTGCTCTGTGCCTCAGTTTCTCCACCTGTAAAATGAGGCGAATGACATTGACCTTGTTCGTAAAGGTCCATGAATGAGAAGAGTGAGGTATTATTACTATATGATGAGGTTTTATCTTATGAGAGATGTATGATCTAATCAACAAAGTAAAGATCTGGGATTCAGGACCCCTGCATTCTAAACTTGCCTATAATGATAGATCCTTCTGTGCCATTGATAAGTTATTTATGGCCTGATTTTCAGACCTACTGAGCATTCATAGCTTCCTCTGGTTTCAACTGAGCAATTGTTATTATTCCATAGTGAAATAGTATGTAACTGGCTGAGAATAAGATCAAACAACCTGAAGTAAAACAGTATATGCAATATAATAAAACAAATAGTAGAATAATAAATAAAATTAATTATCCACAAGGGAGCGTAACTTTCGCTGTTTGCATACACTCCCAGATACTATCATGACAGCTAACGAAGTAGTTACAAATGGATACTGTTTCTGTCTGTCAAGCACCAAGCACACATTCAGAATTGGGTAAGTAATTAATATGAATAACATGCAAGAAAATAGATGTCTGTAACCTTGTGTTAGGGCATCATCTTGCAAACTTTTATTAGCTGGGACTTTTATTACCGTACCTCTGATTTACTTGGTGTAAGATTGACTTCTCATGGTGGCAGGATTAAGTCAATGAGTTTAGTGTCTTTGAAGAGGAGATGGCATTCTCGAAAGAGCTATGGTTGAGGAAATGCATCCTCCACTAAATTAGGCTGGTGTTCAAATGGGGAAAAACAGCAAGGTAGAAGTGATTTTAAAGTTTGCTATCTTGTGAACTTCCAGGACTGGCAACACTTAGGTGGACTTGTAACAATGCTTTCCTGACCAGCAAACATATTTTATAATGCTCAAAGGCTAGTGACCAGAAAGAAAAAAAACATTGTAGTTCCCTGCGTGTCTGCAGCTCTGGGACCTTTAAATTCCATGTCTGCCAGGAATAGCTATCATAACAAGCAATTAAAGTGAATAAAAGAACTGACCATGTTTTTCTCTGCTTTCTTATTTAAACATAAAGCCTGGGGAAAGGATGTAATGATTGCACAAAAATAACCCATCTTTAGCTGGGACTGTACTACTGTTTTGTTTCAGATTCTATTATACCCAAAGTGGCAAAGACTTAAGCATAGTGAAAAAAAATAAAACAAAAAAAATCTGCATGATATTTTAACTTAATAAGAAGCAGGATGTTAAACAAGGAGGCAACATTTATTGTAAGTCAATAGGCTGTAGAACATTATTCTTATATGGAAAGCTTGTGTATTTAATATGCCTTGGATAATTTGTATAATTAAAAATATGAAAGCTGTATTTCTAATGTAATTAGGAAGACTATATTGAATTTTATCGGTTATATCACATTAATACACTGTAAAATGTAAGCTATTATAAAAGACTAGAACTTCCAGAGGGAATTGGTGATTCATAGTTCTTATCCCTTTAGCATTTGAGTGCTTTAGTTTTCTCACAAACATTTTTCCAAGTTCAAATGCAACAGTATCTTGCTTCTTTCTCAACCAAATTACAGAAATGATCACTAGGAGACATTTCACAAATCAAGTAGAAAGAAAACAAACAGTAGAAAGAAAAGACACATCCTCCCATTGAATTTTAAGCAGAACTGCCCCACTGTAACCAAAAGACATTACAGTGTATCAATATATATATATATATATATATATATATATATATATATACATATATATATATATATATTTGTTTTAAAACACATCTTGCTGTATTAGTCCAAGTTTTAAAACAACAGAAAGCTCAGAGTAAAATTACAATCATTTCTATCAAACCAGTTCACCTGTATTGTTCTTTCAAATATAGAAATTCATTATAACTTTCAGACTATACTCCCATACTGAAAAACTGTTATTTTATTCTCCTGATTGGCCATATTATGTGTGTAAATCCACTCAGACATTTCCAGTGGCACATTTATCAGGGGAAAATACACTTAAATGGTAGTATTAAATGTTTGCCATATCTGTGACATGTCAGAGAGTCACATTTTTCTTAAATGATTGTATAGGGAAGAACTGTATTAAAGCAATACATTTATACTTGAATTATTAATCCTCCATTGAAATAATAGGACTGATGGTTGTAGAATTTATGTGTGTGCATTACCAGCATGCATAAGCTTCATTCCATGTGTTCGGTAAAATGATTCATCAGGACTTTAGCCAAAGAACTTTGGGCACTGCACGGAAGTCTAAACCTTTTCAAGATTTTAGTGAATACTAATAACCAACTGCCTCTCAGTATACTAATCAGAGTCTTAGTGTCACAGTATGTCCTCTGGTGCTTGTTGGCTGGTCTGCTACTTTTATTTTAATGGAGTCTGCCAATTACAGCTAGACAGCAGAATGTGTTGAAGAGATGAATACCTCTCTGCTACTCCCCTTTAAAAACTGAATAACGAGGAGACATCAGCTACAAAGTGAGCAAACGAGAACAGTGCTTAAGTATGTACATTCTTCAGTTTAGTACCACTTTGAGAGTTCTAAAAATTCTTGATAATACTTAAATCCAGAATGATCATGAGAGTGTTTTACAACACAACTGGTATTTAATTAGCCTCAAATCTGTGCTAGAAAAGGCACATTTATGTAATTTGTATACCAAGAACACTACTATACCCAAAAGTATGCCTACTGGTGTTTATATCACCATCAGTTCACTTCTTAGTGACACATATTGCATAATCCAATGCAGTGGAAAGGTAATAAACTGAAAGAGCTCTGTTGAGAATACACTATATAAATGTCATGCAAGGACAATTACTAAAATGTCAAGATAACACTTTACATTTGCTATTGTTTGACATAAGGTTATTATGATCTTAGCTTTTGTTTTATATGCAGAGGCTAACAATCGTTTATAGCTATTATTAAACTAAAGGTGCCTTATGTATTCTTACAGTACCTATAAATAGATGAAGGTGAGGTTGTGCATTGCCTACCTGCCTTGCAAATTCACACAGAAAAGTTTTGGGTTGGGTAGAGGGGCAATTGTAATTGAATCAAACCTCAATTTTAGAAATATAAGTCTTCCCAGTCTTTAAGAAAAATGCAGATTCAATGGAGTAGCCCAGTGCATGTGCTCCACTTTTATTTCTAAAGCTGCAAATATTTCCTTGCGAAATATTACAAATGTGCAATATTTAATTTCTTAGTATTTGCATTATAGAGGATGTCTTTGAGAATTTAGCGGGCTAAGCACGTGGTTTAGGATTACCAAGATTTCTCAGGGCCAAAGATTCAAATCCCCTTACGGCCAATTCATCATTTCTACATAATTTACTGTGACATCTAGAACTGAAGTACAGTCTGCTGTGGGTGCTCATTAAAAGCACATGGTGGACCAAACAAGAGGAAACAGCAAGGATTATCCCAGTCATAGAACTTGGTGATGGAAGAGTGACAACAAATCTGGTAAAAAATAAATGACACAATCCTGTAGTCAAATGTATTCTATGACTCCACTGAGAGACGTGAGTAATGGAACATTAAGAAATACTAGACTAGATCTAGGTGTGGAGGAACTCTCCAAGTGCAGATCTCTCCATGCCTATATCTCAGTGTGAATCCTTCCCAGGCCATCAAACATTGCTAATGGCACAAACAAGACTTCACCATCCCTGAAGAGGATGGCTGACAAACTGTTATCTTCTCCCCGCCCTGGCAAGAGAACTGAGTATTAACTTTCCTCTATGTTCTAGAAACCCCACTAACCATTAATATAGAATCAGGCTGTTAAATAAAGATAATATGCAGGAGCTGGTATTGCAACTAACAGCTCATTATATGATGATGGTATGCGGATCTGTTTCTCCAGCCCCCCGTCTCCCTTACCCAAAAAAATGGACAAACATAGGGAATCTTTGAAGTTTCAGGATTAAGAGTTAACTGTGGAGGGACTGCTCTGTTTAAAATTACTCCCCAATAATATGGTCTACATTTCAGATGAATAACAAATTTTCTTTCACATATTAAATACCTAGGAATATTTATTACCTCAAGCAAGGAGTTAATATATGACCTTAATTGTAAACTGCTCTTAGATAAACTGCTTTTAGATAAAACCTGTCAATCCCTCATTAAATGGATGCAATTCCCGGTGTCTCTGATTAGCAGAATAAATATAATTAAAATGACTATTGTCCCTAAATGTAATTACCTATTCATGAACATTTCTTTACCCCTTCCAACATCATTTTTGTAAAGAACTTAGCACATCCATGAAGGGTGTGTTTGGCTACATAAATTATCTAGAAAAGGAGCAGCAAACAGGGGAGTTTTGCGAGGGAGTTCACCAGGTAAAGGAGAAGCAATTACGTGACCCTTGGGCAGAGGTGAAAGTAAGCCGGTAGGGGTCAGTACGGCATACCGGCAAGAGCCAGTGCGCTGTACTGGACCAGCTTCCCCAGGCAGCAGCCGGAGACCTGGGCCCTTTAAATCGCAGCCAGAGCCCCACTGCCTGAGCCTCCGGGTAGCCGAAGCAGCCAGGAGCCCGGGCTCTGGTGGTGATTTAAAGGGCCCGGGGCTCCGCTGTGGTAGTGGCGGCTGGGAGTCTTGGGCCCTTTAAATCACTGCCGGAGCCCCCAGCTGCTGCCACTACCCTAGGGGCTCCGGCAGCGGGGCTCGGACAGCAATTTAAAGAGCATGGGGTTCTGGCCGCTGCGGGGAGCCCTGGGCCCTTTAAATCGCCACCCGAGCCCCGCTGCCAGAGCCCTGGGGTAGCGGCGATTTAAAGGGTCTGGGGCTGCACTGCAGTAGCAGTGGCTGGAGCCTCAGGCCCTTTAAATCACCCCCAAGCCACAAGGCTCCCAGCCACCTCTGCAGCTGGTAGCACTGGCAGTGATTTAAAGGGCCCAGAGCTCCCAGATACCTCTACCGCAACCGGAGCCCCAGGCCCTTTAAATCGAGCCCAGACCCTTTAAATCTTCATTTAAAGGGCCCAGGGATTTAAAGGGCCTGGGGCTCTTCCGTTTGAGGTCCCGCCCCTTCTGGTCCAGACCCCGCCCCCTGCTCAGGACTCCGGCGTACCAGTAAATCCTTTAAGTTACGTTCATCCCTGCCCTTGGGATAAGTCTGTTGTCTGCAGTGTGTGTGTTTGTGTTTGTGGTGTGCTTGCTGCTTGACTGAAATATACCGTGTGGTCTTTTTGTTTGGGGGAATGTGTGCTGACCATGTTAATGCTGAGCCAAGCGGCCTTCTAGGGCAAGGCTGACAGCTTCTTAACGAGGCTTTGTTCCCTAAGCCCTTTAGCACCTATTAACCGTTAACCAGAGAGGTTACTCAGGAAGACCAGGGGTTTAAAAAGTCTGCTCCTAAGCAACCAGAAAAGCTAGCGAACAGGAGCTGCTAATGGGAGTTTTGCGAGGGAGTTCTCCAGGGGAAGCGTGGGTGCAGAGGCTAGATAAACGTAACATTTTTTAAACTTAAAGCCAAACCCACTCCCTGATAAAAACAAAACAACAACAAAGGAATGAGCTTCAGGAGTAAAAAGATAATGCAAGCAGAAGTCCAGCGACAGAGTTTATTGCACCCAATGCAGTATGTATGATTATCTGCCCTATGGGCAGGTGGCGTACGTGTGCATTCAGTGCAAGGAGCTCCTGGCCCTCAGAGACCATGTACGAGCTTTGGAGACCAGAGTGGCTGAAATGGAGGAGCTAAGGGAGACAGAGAGGTACATAGAAGAGACTTTCCAGGACACAGTAGAATGGTTCCACCCCCATTCTGACAGCCTATGTGCTATTGAGGAGGATGAAAGTCTCAGGGAAGGAGAACATCCAACTGGAGCAGAGGGAAATGATCCTATAGTTGGGACCCTCCTTCCAGATGATGTTGTGGTATCCTCTCACACTGAGGATACATCTTCAGGGGCGGGAACTCCAGTTTTTAGGAAGAGACAGGTATTAATAATGGGTGATTGGATCATTAGAAATCTAGATAGCTGGGTTTGCAATGACGGGGAGAACCGCATGGTAACTTGTCTGCCTGGTGCAAAGGTTGCAGATCTCTTGAGACATCTAGATAGACTTATGTGTAGTGCCGTTTTTAAACAGAGGGCTGGGGGAAAGCTGACAGGTGTGGAGGAGCACATGGTTCAAGCAGAGGCATTCCTTAGGGGAGGATCTATTAAAGGAGATTCTCTATGTCCTAGTAAGGAGGAGAGGATGGAAGATGATAAAATACAGGTAGGATCTAATGAGAAACAGTCAACTGAAAAAAAGTCCCGTTCAATTACATCATGTAATGGCAGACAGCTAAAAAGTGACAAGTTTTTAAAGTGCTTATATACCAATGCTAGAAGTCTAAACAGTAAGATGGGTGAACCAGATTGCCTAGTATTAAATTAGGATATTGATATAATAGGCATCACAGAAACTTGGTGGAATGAGGATAATCAATGGCACACAGTAGTACCAGGGTACAAAATATATTGGAAGGACAGAACCGATTATGCTGGTGGGTAGTGGCACTATATTTGAAACAAAGAGTAGAGTCAAAGGATGTAAAAATCTTAAATTAACCAAATGACTGCTTCTTGGAGCAGCTAGTTCTAGAACCCACAAGAGGAGAGGTAAGTCTTGATTTAGTCATAAGTGCAGCACAGGATCTGGTCCAAAAGGTGAATATAGCTGGACCGCTTGGTAATAGTGACCATAATATAATTAAATTTAACATCCCTGTGGTGGGGAAAACACCACAGCAGCCCAACACTGTAGCATTTATTTCAGAAAAGGGGGGGGGGGGGGCTACACAAAAATGAGAAAGTTAGTGAAACAGAAATTAAAAGGTACAGCGCCAAAAGTGAAATCCCTGCAAGCTGCATGGAAACTTTTTAAAAACACCATATTAGAGGATTAACTTAAATGTGTACCCCAAATTTAAAAACATAGTAAGAAAACCAAAAAAGTGTCACCATGGCTAAACAACAAATAAAAGAATCAGTGAGAGGCAAAAAGGCATCCTTTAAAAAGTAGAAGTTAAATCCTAGTGAGGAAAATAGAAAGGAGCATAAACTCTGGCAAATTAAGTGTAAAAATATAATTAGGAAGGCCAAAAAAGAATTTGAAGAACAGCTAGCCAAAGACTTAAAAAGTAATAGCAATTTACATCAGAAAGTACATAAGAAATAGGAAGCCTGCTAAACAACCAGTGGGGCCATTGGTCAATCAAGATGCTAAAGGAGCACACAAGGGCAATAAGGCCATTGCAGAGAAACTAAATGAATTCTTTGCATCACTCTTCACAGCTGAGGATGTGAGGGAGATTCCCAAACCTGAGCCATTCTTTTCAGATGACACATCTGAGGAAATGCCCTAGATTGAGGTGTTATTAGAGGAGGTTTTGGAACAAATTAATAAACTAAACAGTAATAAGTCACCAGGACCAGATTGTATTCACCCAAGAGTTCTGAAAGAACTCAAAGGTGAAATTGCAGAATTATTAATTGTAGTCTGTAATCTATCATTTAAATCAGCTTCTGTACCAAATGACTTGAGGATAGCTAATGTGACACCAATTTTTAAAAAGGGTTCCAGAGGTGATCCCAGCAATTACAGGCCGGTAAGCCTGACTTCATTACTGGGCAAACTGGTTGAAACTATAGTAAAGAACAAAGTTGTCAGATACATAGATGAACATAATTTGTTGGAAAAGAGTCAACATAGTTTTTGTAAAGGGAAATCATGCCTCACCAATCTACTAGAATTCTTTGAGGCAGGGGAGGTCAACAAGCATGTGAACAAGGGGGATCCAATGGATATAGTATACTTAGATTTTCAGAAAGCCTTTGACAAGGTCCCTCACCAAAGGCTCTTAAGCAAAGTAAGCTGTCATGGGATAAGAGGGAAGATTCTCTCATGGATTGGTAACTGGTTAAAAGATAGGAAACAAAGGGTAGGAATAAATGGTCAGTTTTCAGAATGGAGAGTGGTAAAGAATGGTGTCCCCCAAGGGTCTGTCCTGGGACCAGTCCTATTCAACATGTTCATAAATGATCTGGAAAAAGGGGTAAACAGTGAGGTGGCAAAATGTGCAGATGATACAAAATTACTCAAGACAGTTAAGTCCCAGGCAGACTGCGACGAGCTACAAAAGGATCTCTCAAAACTGGGTGACTGGGCAACAAAATGGCAGATGAAGTTTAATGTTGATAAATGCAAAGTAATGCACATTGGAAAACATAATCCTAACTATACACATAAAATGATGGGGTCTAAATTAGCTTTTACCACTCAAGAAAGAGATCTTGGAGTCATTGTGGATAGTTCTCTGAAAACATCCACTCAATGTGCAGAAGCAGTCATAAAAGTGAACAGAATGTTGGGCATCATTAAGAAAGGGATAGCTAATAAGACAGAAAATATCTTATTGCCTCTCTATAAATCCATGGTATGCCCACATCTTGAATACTGCATGCACATGTGGTTGCCCCATCTCAAAAAAGATATATTGGAATTGCAAGAGATTCAAAAAAGGGAAACAAAAATGATTAAGGGTATAGAATGGCTTCCATAAGAGGAGAGATTAATAAGTCTGGGACTCTTCAGATTGGAAAAGAGACAACTAAGGGGGGGGTACGATTGAGGTCTATAAAATCATGACTGGTGTGGAGAAAGTAAATAAGGAAATATTATTTACTCCTTTTCATAACACAAGAACTAGGGGTCACCAAATGAAATTACTAGTCAGCAGGTTTAAAACAAAAAAAAGGAAGTATTTCTTCACACAACACACACTGTGGAACTCTTTGCTAGAGGATGTTGTGAAGGCCAAGACTATAATAGGGTTCCAAAAAGAACTAGATAAATTCATGGACAATAGGTCCATCAATGGCTATTAGCCAGGATGGGCAGGGATGATATCCCTAGCCTGTGTTTGCCAGAAGCTGGGAATGGGCAACAGGGAATGGATCACTTGATGATTACCTATTCTGTTCATTCCCTCTTGGGCACCTGGCATTGGCCACTATTGGAAGACAGAATAATGGGCTAGATGGAACTTTGGTCTGACCCAGTATGGCCGTTCTTATGTTCTCATGTAGAAGAGACCAAAAAATCAACTCTTCCTCTTAATAAAAGACCAAACTTCTTACCATAATTATTTGGAGGCTTGATTAAAAATAGATGGCCATGGTTCGACATAAAAGTTTACCACTGCAACAGATAGAATTAGTGGGAGCAGAAGTCGGCGCCTATGTCTGCAGGGTCCTTTGTGCCATCCCTCACTGCAGCAGCACAGTAAAGAAATCCTCTCTAACTGCATGTGGGCGTCTCTCTGATACTGAAGATAGTGGAAGCATTCCTAAATATATTTCACACTGGAAGCAAGGGCATTGCCAGCATGATTCCAGTGTGCAACAAATGGGTACAAAGAGGAAAGATTGCCCAGAAGTAGCCAAGGTAACAGCCCATTTACTCTGATGAGCATCACTTGTTGCTGCCTCGGGGATGAGGTAAGAGAAAACCTGGGAAGGGAGTCAGAACCTGGTGGGAAACATTGAAAGGTAGGTGGACAATATAGGACATGGAAAAAGGCAACACAGCATGAGAAGAAAGAGAGGAAGGAAGGCCACAGAAACAAAGAGAAAGATGCCAAGAGATGAGAGAAATGAGAAAACTTCAGGGTGGAGGTATGGTTCTAAGAGAAGAATGAGTATATCTGATGAAATAACTGGCTCTTTGGATATGGGAAAAGCGGTGGACGTGTTATATCTTGAATTTAGCAAAGCTTTTTATAAGGTCTTCCACAGTATTCTTGCCAGCAAGTTAAAGAAGTATGGGCTGGATGAATGGACTATAAGGTGGACAGAAAGCTGGCTAGATCGTTGGGCTCAACGGGTAGTGATCAATGGCTCCATGTCTAGTTGGCAGCCGGTATCAAGCAGAATACCCCAGGGGTCTGTTCTGGGGCCAGTTTTGTTCAACATCTTCACTAATGAGCTGGATGATGGGATGGATTACACCCTCAGCAAGTTTGTGGATGACACTAAGATGGGGAAAGAGGTAGATATGCTGGTGGGTAGGGATAGGGTCCAGAGTGACCTAGACAAATTGGAGGATTGGGCCAAAAGAAATCTCATGAGGTTCAACAAGGACAAGTGCAGAGTCCTGCAGTTAGGATGGAAGAATCCCATGCACTGCTACAGGCTGAGGACCGACTGGCTAAGCGGCAATTCTGCAGAAAAGGACCTGGGGATTACAGTGAATGAGAAGCTGCATATGAGTCAACAGTGTCCCCTTGTTGCCAAGAAGGCTAACGGCACATTGGACTGCATTAGTAGAAGCATTGCCAGCAGACCGAGGGAAATGATTATTCCCCTCTCTTCAGCACTGGTGAGGCCACATCTGGAGTATTGTGTCCAGTTTTGGGCCCCCCACTATAGAAAGGATGTGGCCAAATGGAGAGAGTCAAGTGGAGGGCAATGAAAATAATTAGCGGTCTGGGGCCCATGACTTATGAGGAGAGGCTGAGCTAACTGGGCTTATTTAGTCTGCAGAAGAGAAGAGTGAGGGGGGATTTGATAGCAGCCTTCAATTACCTGAAGGGGGGTTCCAAAGAGGATAGAACTTGGCTGTTCTCAAGGGTGGCAGATGACAGAACAAGGAGTAATGGTCTCAAGTTGCAGTGGGGGAGGTCTAGGTTGGATATTAGGAAAAACTATTTCACTAGGAGGGTGATGAAGCACTGGAATGGGTTACCTAGGGAGATGGTGGAATCTCCATCCTTAGAGGTTTTCAAGGCCCAGCTTGACAAAGTCCTGGCTGGGATGATTTAGTTGGGGTTGGTTCTGCTTTGAGCATGGGGTTGGACTAGAGGTCCTGAAGTCTCTTCCAACCCTAATCATCTATGCTTCTAAATTCAGGGAAAAGAGAGTGAGGAGAATAATGTTGGGGGAGCGGGAGTGGGAAGAGCAGAGGTGAAGGAGGGATGAGATACCAGAGTGGGCCTGCCTTATATGTGTTCCTGTGAGGATGCCAGTGTGAGAAGCAGGTCTCTGCTGACTGCTCCCAGAATGCCAGACAAGAGCAGCAGTACCCCAGGCCTTGTCCCACGAGAACAGGAACAAGCTTCCAGGAGTCTACTGGATGAGGGGAGCTGTTTGTATCATAAATGAGTGCTGACATGTTGGACGGACAAAGAAAATCAGGAACTGCTTGCAAATGAGATCAAATTGCAGGTTCTGACTATTGTCATTCATAAGGGAAGGGTTTCCTCAGTGATCCTGGTAATGATTTCCCTTCCTACCACTGACATGCTTTGTGCTTTGGACTATGACTGCCACCCTCCAGATACAGGCCTGCATTTCACTGCTGTGATATAGATATACATAGTAGGGTCCACCAAAAATGTAAACTTCCTGTGGTAATAAATTTGCTGCTGCCATCCCAGTGTTAAACGTTCCATAGGAAGAGTAACTTTATCGTGGCTTCCAGCATAGTTTGGGATCCTTTGGAAAGAAAGGTGCTATATTAAAGCATACATTTTAAGCAGTTGCATTAGCAGTTATTTCTTCTTGTACGTCAAAGGATTATGGAAGGGAAGGATGGGTCAGTAGTCAGAGTGCTTCCCTGGGACTTGGGAAAATGGGTTCAATTCCCTGCCTCATTGCAGACTTTCTATGTGATCTTGGACAAGTCACTAAGTTTCTCTGTAAGATAATAGCACTTTCCTATCTCACGGGTGTGTTGTGAGGATAAAATACATTAAAGATTGTAAGATGCCTAGATGCCACCGTAAAAGGACCTGTATAAATACCTAAGTTACCTGTCTAAGGCTATAAGAAAAGGAGTACTTGTGGCACCTTAGAGACTAACCAATTTATTAGAGCATAAGCTTTCGTGAGCTACAGCTCACTTCATCAGATGCATATAGTGGAAACTGCAGCAGACTTTATATATACACAGAGAATATGAAACAATACCTCCTCCCACCCCACTGTCCTGCTGGTAATAGCTTATCTAAAGTGATCATCAGGTGGGCCATTTCCAGCACAAATCCAGGTTTTCTCACCCTCCACCCCCCCACACAAATTCACTCTCCTGCTGGTGATAGCCCATCCAAAGTGACAACTCTTTACACAATGTGCATGACAATCAAGTTGGGCTATTTCCTGCACAAATCCAGGTTTTCTCACATCCCCCCCACCCCCATACACACACAAACTCACTCTCCTGCTGGTAATAGCTCATCCAAACTGACCACTCTTCAAGTTTAAATCCAAGTTAAACCAGAACATCGGGGGGGGGGGTAGGAAAAAACAAGAGGAAACAGGCTACCCTGCATAATGACTTAGCCACTCCAAGTCTCTATTTAAGCCTAAATTAATAGTATCCAATTTGCAAATGAATTCCAATTCAGCAGTTTCTCGCTGGAGTCTGGATTTGAAGTTTTTTTGTTGTAAAATAGCGACTTTCACGTCTGTAATCGCATGACCAGAGAGATTGAAGTGTTCTCCGACTGGTTTATGAATGTTATAATTCTTGACATCTGATTTGTGTCCATTTATTCTTTTACGTAGAGACTGTCCAGTTTGACCAATGTACATGGCAGAGGGGCATTGCTGGCACATGATGGCATATATCACATTGGTGGATGTGCAGGTGAACGAGCCTCTGATAGTGTGGCTGATGTTATTAGGCCCTGTGATGGTGTCCCCTGAATAGATATGTGGGCACAATTGGCAACGGGCTTTGTTGCAAGGATAAGTTCCTGGGTTAGTGGTTCTGTTGTGTGGTATGTGGTTGTTGGTGAGTATTTGCTTCAGGTTGCGGGGCTGTCTGTAGGCAAGGACTGGCCTGTCTCCCAAGATTTGTGAGAGTGTTGGGTCATCCTTTAGGATAGGTTGTAGATCCTTAATAATGCGTTGGAGGGGTTTTAGTTGGGGGCTGAAGGTGACAGCTAGTGGCGTTCTGTTATTTTCTTTGTTAGGCCTGTCCTGTAGTAGGTGACTTCTGGGAACTCTTCTGGCTCTATCAATCTGTTTCTTTACTTCTGCAGGTGGGTATTGTAGTTGTAAGAAAGCTTGACAGAGATCTTGTAGGTTTGTTTACCACAGCGAGAACTATGGGGTGTGAACTGAAAAGTGCACCAAAATGTTGCTGTCATATATGGATCCTGCTGGTGCAAACTAAAAGGTACCTAGTTCACATTAACATAGTCATCTTTCAAACAGGACTACATTAACATGAACTAGATACCTTTTAGTATGCGCCAACAGCAATTCTGAAAAAAATTGATGTGATGAGTTAGACCCCCCCCATCCAGAGTGTCACCTGATGTACTGGGATTGCACTGAGCTTGCCTGCTCCACTAACCTGTGCTCCCTCTCCCTGTTTTGCTGAATTAGGCTCTCCTGCCTCTGGAAGCACACACACACACACACAGGTAGGGATGCACAGCTGTAGAATCGCACAGAATCTGCAAAGAGCTCTCTATTAGAAGACTCAACTAGGAAATCACCCAGCACCCAAGTTCAACTCCCCTCTGGAAAGTACACCCAAAATAATATTATCTTGTGCTGTAGAGAAATATATACAACATAAGCTCATAAATTCGCCTCAATGTGGAGGAAGATATGCACAATTTTTTGCCCCCTCCCAGTTATAAATTGCACAAACTGGATTTACTAATAAACAAAAACAAGTTTATTAACTATAAAAGGCATATTTTAAGTGATTATAAAGGATAGCAAAGAGAACAAAGCAGATTACCAAGAAATAAAACAAAACACTCATACCAAGCTTAAGATCTTAAAGAGACTGGTTTCAAGAAATAATTTCTCACCCTCAATGTTGTTTTAGGCATGTTGCAGAGTTTCTGTAGGTTAAAGTTCCAGTTATTTCTCTTTACAGACTAGACTCCTGTCTCAGTATGGACTCAGCCCTTGCCTTTCCCACCGCTCAGTTCCTTTGTCTCGTCAGGTACTTTCAGCAGTCTTTCTTCTGGAGAAGAAGAAATGGAGAAGAGTACTGTTTGCCTTCCTCCCCAGCCTTAAACAAGATTTACATAAGGCGGGAATATTTTGTTTCCCAGTCTTTCCCCTTCTTTTAGTGGAAAATTACTAGAAGTTCAAGATGGTGTCTAGTACCGGGTGACAGGACCACTTAGTAGTGTCACAGCTACATCCCAGGATGCCTCTCAGGAAGGAGAGAGATTAGCATCTTCAAAGTCTTATTGTTTCTTCCTAATGGCCCATCAAGGCTGATGGCCTGTTGTCTGGTAGGTGTCTCTTCATAGTACATGAAAAGATGGGAGTTGCCTTACCAATTCTAATGAGAATTGAATTGAATTGAATGTTTTCATGTACTATGTATATATATCTTCCTACTGTATTTTCCGCTCCATGCATTTGACGAAGTGAGTCTTAGCCCATGAAAGCTTATGCCCAAACAAATTTGTTAGTCTCTAAGGTGCCACAAATACTCCTCACTGGTTTTGCTGATACAGACTAACATGGCTACAACTCTGAAACCTGTCACCATTGCATTTTGGGTTGATCTAAATGTTTTGTTTGATCCAAAATGAAATGACTTTTAAGTTTTCAATTTGCTGAAAATAAAAAAAAAGTTTTTAGTTTAATCCCAAACAAAGTTTTATTTATATTGTTTTGGAATTATCAGCTAACCAAAAGCTGGCCTATCTGCATAGCTCTAGTATACTTCCAAAAAGTGTATTTAAAAAAAAGTCACATGAGATAAAGATGGGAACCCTCAGAAAGGCAAATAACCATATTTAGACAGGATCTTGTATGGTATATTACCAAAAAAAGAAGGATCCAAATCCCTTAAAAACAAATATGTAATTAAGTTGATAATTAGACCTAGAAGTGAACTACCCCAAAGTTTATCTGGCAATATGTTAATTGTCAAAGTGAGAAATTTCATCAGAATTCTATTTTTGGCTAATTTTGATATCAAAGAACAGAATGTCTCTCCCCATTGTTAACTCTCCTCAAAACATTTTTAATTAGCACATTGTGGTTATGACAACACAATATGGGCTAAGATAAAAGTTGTCATTTTGATTCTTCTTCTGTTACTTTATGGCAAATGATCATCAGCTGGAAGGCCTTTGTCTATAAACATTTAAAGAAGATGTACTGTGATTTATGCCAGGTAGAACACAGTCTGAAGGATAAAAGAGTTCTGTCATCTCTGTGATTGCCTTTGTTTTGCATAACATAATTAAGCAGATGTGTGCCAAAAATATGGATGATGTGCAGTGAGTCCACTAATTTTGCTACTTGTATTTAGCACACATTTATTTTGGACATAGATTCCTTAAATACAATGGTATTAAAAAGTGTAATGTGTTGTGCTTGATCATAACAATAGTGCAGTTTAACCACAATTTACAAAAAATGTGACATATTCAAATGTATGAAAATATTCTCTGTTGTTATTGGACAGTAAGGCCTGTAATGTGAGTTTCCTCTTCTGGCCTTCCAACCCTTGCCACTTTTTCCTACATAACATTTCTATAATTCACCTGTTTTTTCTGCAAGCAATGCTAGTTCTTTGTGCTTGACCTCATCGCCTCAAGATTTGAGTACCACAACTGCCTCCTTGACACTGGCATCATCCCTCAGTCAATACAGTATATGGCTGCTAAGGCCATTGGTTTGATCCTTAGGTGTGCCAGACACATAGGTGGTTTTATGCCACCCTTCTATTTTTGGGGGCTGCGAAGGGAATCAAACTGTCCTTGTAACAACCTGCTGCATCCTCAGCACTAAGACTAAATAGGAGCAAATAGATTTGCACTGACAACCCTACTTTGAGTACAAAACCCAGACACAAGTTTTGCAGGTGCAAATTTTACCCATAAAATGGAGACCACCTGTCTGAAAAATTGATTCTAGAAGTCATAAGTTTTACTTAGGATGGTTTGAGTGAGACGGTCATTTCTCAATGTTTGTATTTACTGGTAATTTAAATAAACCCAATTAATGTGTTGAAATACAAATGTATTGATTCTTTCTGGTTTAATCCTGTGTTATTAGATTTTTATGTTGGGATAATAAACCTATTTAAATTCTCCTGAGCCTAGAGTGCTTACCTCTGTGGAATGTAGCCAAGCGAAAACCCTGAGAGGGTAATCTGATACTTCAGAATCATTGTAACCTGCATCAACTAAATTAAAAATCTGACACAAAGCCTTCCATGAACTAGAGATATATTGAACTAGAGACCATATATGCACATTGTTGTTGACTGTGACTTGAAAGAAATAGACTATGGAGCCATTGCAACAAAAGAATCCCATCAGAAATGGAAGAAGTTGTTGAGTGTGTGTGTGCATGTGTGTGTGTGTGTGTGTGTAAAAATCCTGTGCCTGGACACAAATGAATCAGTGTGAGAGCTTGGCAGATGAAAGGGGAAAGTGTAAAACATACATTAAGCTCCTCAAATAGTGAAGGACTTTTAATTGCTTGTCTTTCCATAGAAAGTGAACAAAAAAACAGAGTACAACAGTGGTGAATCAAGCCCCTAAGAGCAAACCCATGGTTTTTTGAGAGTGAGAGAGAGAGAGAGCAATACATTTTAATATGATTGTAAGTAAGCAGTAGGTTTCCGTACAGTAATAGGATGATGATGCAAAACATAAGAGATCAGCCTAACTGAAAATATTCTAATTCCTCGGTTTTGGGTAGTAGGTGGGAGGGGGAAGTGCGGTGAGAAGAGGGGGTGGGCAAAATTTGAGATGTGCAGGGCTGTGGCGGCCAGGGAAAGGTGACTTTTCCCAGCTCCAGGACTGCAGCTGCCGGGGAGAGATGGCCCTCCTTCCCAAACTCAGCTTTGTAGCTGCTCGGTGGCTGACGCAGCGGGGGAGAGAGGGCACATCCACCGCATTAGAAAGGTAAGACTACTAATATTAAAATATGAGTTGTGTGCTTTTATTTGTAGAACAAAAATTGTTGATTATTATTAAGGTTTTTTTATATAGCGCTTTTATCCAAAGTGCTTTACAATCATTAACTATCTGTACAAACAACATTTGGAAAGATCATGAAGTGGTCTGCCGAGACCCTCAGCATTTTTCAAGTGGTCCCCACAAAAAAAAGTTTGAGAACCACTGGCGTAGTTTAATGTCAAGAGCCAGATTCTGATACCCTGACTTGAGCTGAGTATCATGTTACTCCACAAATACCCTATTTTCTTGTTAGATAAGATGAATGTGAGTAAGGGAATCAGAATCTGATAATAAGTACTTGGATTCTACAGTGATGGATGCTATAGAAATCTTGACAAATATAGTAATAATAATGTAATAGAGTTTGACCAAATAATCTGACCTTAATGGATTTTCTAATGGTAAGCACTCCTGCTCTGGCATTTTTATATTGTATCTGTCTATTGAATGGTCATTTTCAATGGTTTAAGCCATCTGCTCATTTTATCCGTTGTTTTCAAGCTCCATTATCTCTTTTCTGTTTATAAAACATTCCTCTATTTACAACAAATTATTGTAATAACTTCTGTTGCAGTAGTACCCAAAAGGTGCTAGACTCTTTCCATATACCATCTCTGCCTCAAAGGACATACAATTTAAAAAGACAGACAGACAGAAGGAGGAGAAGGGATGGGAGAAGAACATACAAGCAAACTCATGGGAGTGATAATAGATAGCAATAGGCACATGTCTTGTTTGTTACTTTTTCATATGTGGTTGCTTTTTGTTATTGGCTTTTCTCTCTCTCTCTCTCTTTTTAATAAATTACACAATAAATTATCTACCCCAATCCTCACTCAACTAATTAATACCTAAATATCCCCTCACCATTATTATCCTTATACCCCTCACTTGCGGAATTTGACTCTTTTTTCCCCATTCAGCAAAGATGAGCAGCTAATTTATAAAATAAGTAAATTAGGTAAACAGAGTTGGTCAAATAGTCTAGAATTCTGATTTTTCCAAAATTTGATTTTTCTATTAAAAACAATTCCAAAAATAGACCCAAAAATCCCATTTTGGGGAGGGAGGAAGGGTGAGGCAGGAGGGATCAGCCGCAATTGGTTGGAAGTTTTTGATATTTCAAAAAATGTAGAAACCCTCCCCCCAAACACATAGTAAAAATGTTCAAAAAAGTCTAGTGATTTTGACTCTGTTTTCAGCTTGCTCAGTATATTCGTAGATGCTTAGCTGCTTTCTCCTATGTATGACAGAAGAAGAGTTTCAGGAAGGATTTAAATGAAGAGATGGTCATGACTTTGTGTGGCCATTTTAGGAAGTGGTAATAAGTGGCATAGGAGAAAGCACAAGAGATAGCTGTGGACAAATGGACTATCAGAGCAGAGGGAACACAGTGACTATGGCAGATAAGAAGGAAAAGACAGAAGGCATTCACAAAAAACTTGATCTTGATGCAGTGGAGAAATGGGATCCAGTGGAAGGGCTCAGAGAGGAAGTTATGTGGTCATGTCAATAGTCAAGAAAGTTGAACTTATAGCGGCATTGTCTATGAGCTGGACGGTGTTGGGTAGGCCAGCGTGAAGGAAGTTATGGAAATCCAGAGGTGAGATTAGGACTGGATGAAAGTTTTAGCTGTGTGGGCAGAGAAAGGAGGCTGGATCTTAGAAAAGCTGTGCAGGAAGAAACAGCAAGATGTAGACATGACCTAGTTCTAGCAACAAGTGTGAGGGAAAAGGTGAAGATAACCCCTCTACCTCCACACACAAGAGACAATGTTCCACAGTGACCAGAGAGAGGGGTTTTGGGAAGATATATAAGTTCAGTTGTACCTACAGTGAATATTCCACAGAGACTAACTAAGCTGATTTTAAAATGATTGTGTATCCCCATACCAGACTCTGAAGGGTTCAGAGGTAGGTAGATACAAACTGACAAGATAATTTGGACAGATAATGACCCAGCCTTTCCAATTATAATGTGATGCCCAAAGAATTCATTGCATTCAATCAAAATTTTGTGAGTACAGTGTATACATATCCCAATAAACCATTGAAATGAGTTTAGCAATGAGACACCTACTTTAGAAGTTGCATTTATTTTCAGTACATTGAATTTGTGATAAATATGAACATAATATGGCAGTATGGTATGAGTTCATCATAACATCTATGTAAAGGGAAATTAAAAAAAGGCTTGAAGAATTTACATGTTAGAAAGATAACGAAGCCGGAGAGTTCCCTGTATTGCCTACCATTTTCCAAACAGGCAAAGAACATAGCTGCAAGACAAATGCCTCTATGACTCAACTCTTCTTCCTGTAAAGGCCAAAACTTGTTTAGTACTCCTGCAAAGTTTTGATGCCATTATATCACTTCTGCATTTAAGCAATAATGGCACATTTTTTAACCAAGGTCACCTTTTGGTTTAGGTGCTACAGTTGTCATAAGACTATTTAATTGAAGCCTGGATATAAAGGGGTCAGAACTCATCAGAAGAATGTTTTATGGGGTTGATTTTGAAACAAATAGTTGCATGCCTAATTTGCATTTACATGAATTGCACACACTCATGGTTACTGAGTGCCTAAATGGTTATTCCTGGGCCATGGCCAAACAAAATATAGAGAAATTGATTACATAAGCATTATTGCCACCAGAGAACCATAAGCATTTGAGGGAACACTCTTAAGAGTTTCATGGATGAAAAGCCGTTGAATCAAAGAGTAATCTGCCCATATCTTGTGTATGAAAACCTATACAAAAATGATTATGAACTTTGAGGAGTTATAGTCATGAAGTTTCCCTGTATTACACAGAGCAAGACAATGTCAAATATAGTAATATATTAAAACTTATAAACCTTTGACTCTTCCAAATATAGTTTTTTGCTTTTCATCTTTTATGAGTTTTTCAAGTAAAATATAAAAACAAACACAAATAAAATGCAGCACAAGAAGCAAATCATTATATGGGCTAGATTGTGATTAGGCCTAATGATGCTGTTGGTAAGGCCTTCCCTTTCTGTGTGGCTGCATTTGGGTCTGCACTCCAGATGCTGTACCTCGGCAGGGAGGGAACAGGTAGTGGGCAGTTAATGGCTGAGTGCGTGGTCAAAAGCAAGCTGCACTCTTTCAAAGATGGGAGTAAATTACTTTACTCTCCTGAGCAAGAGGGGAATATTGAAGGAATTGTTATTGAGTCCTCATGCTTCAGTGGGCTCCTCTTGGGGGAGTGCTTCTGTACATCACCTTGTACCTTAGGCTAAAGGCATAAAGCATAATCTAGTCTTCAATTAATGAAGTCATCATGATTATCAACATCAGGACAAGTGAATGCAAAATTACCAGTCTGTTTATACTTTTAAATTCTGTTGTCTTTCTGTTTGAGTTGTTTAGATTGAAGCTGATGGCTAGAAACTTAATCTCATGCAATTTACATAACACAGTGCAAATCTAGTAAGTTTCTTTTGTGTTATGCTTTCTCAAGTCTACAGTAGCTGATGGTCAAGAGAGTGAGATAGCTGAAACTTTTAGTGAGAGAAAGCAGAGTACTACAGGCATTTCTGACCTGGGGCTGGGGCTGGGGGCTTGATCTCCAATTACTGCACACACAAAGCTTTCCTTGAAGACAAAGGGATTATCTGAGCTCAATGGGAGGTTTTAGTGGGCATTGATTGCAAGATCAGGCTCAATATTAGTAGGAGAATGAGGCCGATATGTTACATTCACGAAGTACTTATATTTCCTCTTCACCAACTGGAATTTATACTTAACAATTCTGTCCTGTACTTATGCGCTTATGACAGGCAGCCCAGACAGCAGAAAATATCATTTCAACTTGCTAACACATTTTACTTCAAGTATTAACAGGACACAGTTTTGGTTGAAATTCACACTTGAGTGAATAAAACATGGGCTGACATTTTCCTGATGTAGGTCTCCAATAGTCAAGGAAAAGTCACAACAGTGCCCCCACAGGGCAAAAGGAGACAGAAAAACCCACATGACTGGATAAAAGTGACACAGTTTATGAATCTTATTAGCTCAGTTAAAGGTGAAAAAAACCCTGAGCACTTCTTAGATCAAAATCCATTCCAAAGTGTTGTTTGTATTGCATTTTGATAAACTGTTCCCACTCTAGTTTTGCTACAAACTCTTTATCCAAAGTGTCATGCTTTTCTTGGAAGTCAGACTGCCTTGAATGGAAGGGACAGGGGTACACTGAAAACTTCCATTAAATGTCCTGACTATTTCTCCCACAGCTAGTGCCCATACAATATGTAATCCTAAAACTTCACTGCTTTCTCCAGCAAATCTGCCTTTGCAATCAAGAAGTGCAGGAGATGTTCCACCTTAGCAATCTATTCTATAATCTTAAAAGTTATGCATTCCAGTATTGAGGAAAATATGTCACTGGCAACACATGACAACCTGGAACATAAGTCTGTATATTCTTCCATAGAGAATATTTGGTATCTTAATTTTCTCACTTAGGTCTGGCCTACACTAGAAAATCAGGTCGGTTTAACTACATCAGTCAGGGATGTGAATGATCTACGCCCCTGAATGGTGTAGTTAAACCGACCTAAGTCGCCGTGTAGACACTGTAGGGTTGATGGAAGAATTCTTCCATTGATCTAGCTACTGCCTCTCGGAAAGGTGGATTACCTACACCTATGGGAGAACTCCTCCTATCGGCCTAGGTAGTGTCTACACTGAAGCACTCTGCCTCTGTAGTGTTTTAAGTGTCGACAAGCCTTTACATTAATGCAAACCAGGAACACCTTCACTGAAGTCACTGGAGCCAGTGAGGAGCAAGATTGCTTTAAGTCAGAGCAGAATCTGGCCCTTTTTCTTTCCAGACAACAGCAACAAAAGGAAAAGTATGTTTTCAGTTTCACTCCTGATTAATTCAGTCTCCTAGATTTTGCATATCTGTTTGATTAATAATTAGTGATCTCCCACCATGGGACACATCTTGGAGTGTTTATATGAAACACATTTCCTTTGAAGCTGATTCTGGTAGAAATAGCACATTTCCCCCACATCTGCCTAATGCTATCAACTGATGTTTGCTGTAATAGCAGCATTTTGTGCATTATTCTGAAAATGTCATGTCCTTTCCTATCCTGTGTGCTACCTGTCTCTTTCTGTTCAAGCAAAGATGTTTTCTTTCTAGGTATTTTTCTGTTATATTTTCAGAGCTCTATAAAGGCCCAATCCTGTACTGTGCTGATCATACAACTCTCCCTGAGCTCAGTGGGAGTGGATAGCACTTAGTGATTCTGAGCACCTTGCAACACTGATCCCTTTGCTTGTTTCTTATCATGTCCCTTCCTTCATTTCTTAGCTGTTATAGAATACATAGGAACCAATTCTTGCTACAGCCCATCTATGCTACTCCTGCACCATACAGGGACTGTAAAGTTACTGCAATGGGCTGGGAGAGAATTCGCATGGTGCAGGAGCCTCTGGGGCTTCTCTAATTTATGCCAGGAGTCACATCTGCTCTCAGCCGACCTGAATCCAGGCAAAGCAAAGATGACTTAAAACAACCCTGCGCTGGGCTCTCTGCCTGCCTTATTCATTTTGGGTTAGTATGGTCAGATGTGTTTGTTGTTTTCCATTTTTGAAGTTATTGTTGCTAGTTTTGATTCTGGATTTTCTTTTTTTGAGCATGAAACAAATGAGATTGAAATGGAAACTGATACAAGAAGTTAGAACTTGTAATTTTCCATTTACAAATACACTATAGGAAGCTTATTAAAAATTGACAGCTGTCAGCACACTCTCTCTCTTCAGCCTGTTCCCTTTTATTTTCTTACAGATCATTTTGAAGAGAGCAGGATGAATAGTTTGGGATGCAATCTTGTAAAAAGTTGGATCGGTGTAACAGATATGGAGAAAAAAATATGGGTTTCCTGGTTGCAAACAGGTGCAGATCAGTTTGCAGGATGATGTATCCAGCCTTAATTACATGGAAGTAGAGGAATTCACAAAATGTTTTGAAATGTGCAATGATCTGTAATCAGAGGAACTGGTGGATACTTTGTTGCCAGGCTAGTTCTGGCAAGGGACTTCAGGTTGCCTAATTAATTAAGAAGGGATAGTGGTGGATGAATAGATGTGAGAAGCTACAAGTTATCCATCCCAGCTCTAGAATTTTAATTTAGTAAATAGAGAAAAATACTCCTCTTTTAGGCTTAAACAATTGGGCAGGTTTTATTCTTTGAAATCTTACCATTGGTGTCTCATACACTATATACTCATGTATTTCTATCTACTTTCCAAGAAACTAAACAAACCCTGGGGGTATGTCTATGATGCAATTAGGCACCTACGGCTGGCCTGTGCCAGCTGTCTTAGGCTTGTAAGGTTTGGGCTAAGGGGCTGTTTAGGCATTTGGGGTTGGGCTGCAGTCTAAGCTCGAGACTGTCCCACCTTGCAGGGTCCAACCTTAAGTTATTTTAAATCTAACAAACTTTGGAAAATTCACATTTTAATAAAAAGGCACAGTCCAAATTTTCCACATGACAACTGGGAAATTCACAGAAAGATTTCTTTGGAAAACTTAAATTGTGAAATTTTATCAAAGACACAAAATTTGCAGCAATGTAAATTTCATAGATCTATGATTTTACAGGTTACACAATCATTTTTGTGACTTTTGCATACCCTATAGCAAAACTTGTTTTTTGCTAATAATATATTTGCTAAACTGTGACAGTAAAAAAACAACAATCACAATAAGACATTTTTGCTGGGCATACAACACAAGTGACCATTTTCTGGTTTCCCTAAGTGTCCAAGATTGTTGGGACACCATTAGCCCTCATAATGGAATGCCTGCTGTTGAATATTGTTTGAAAACTTTCCATATTGCTGAGGATTTAAGAGAAGACTATAGGGGTTTTATGAACCTTGGCTCAGGAAAACAGATTTGTAGGCAGCAACTGATTTCTTGGCATTTGGGTAACAAGCAAACAAATCTGCCATTCCTGGCTAGCTAACTACCTATTTCTCAATTTTTCTAAAAAGTTGCTACTGTTATGTTTCTCTGAAAGAGGTATGTAATATAGTTACAACAGCGATTTAAATCCTGTTTCCCAGGAATAAATTCTCCTAATATCCACTGTATCATTTAACTACCAATTGCTTTTCTTTGGAGGGAGGTTATCATTAGCAAATTCCTCAGTAGCTGGGTTAGTTGCATACCACCTTAATCTTCTGAGAAACAAACTAGAGCTACTTGGCACATCTCCAGGCTATGTATTAGGCATTCAAATGTCTGTGTTTGCATTTATTGGAGAGGTACTTCTTTATGTGCAGTAGCTCAAGCTAAATGAGTGGATTGTCAGTGTCAACTGTTTTTCTTAGCTGCCTTAACTCCTTCCATGTAGTTAAGCAGCTGGCAGATATAGAAAATCTATTTTAAAATGTACAGTGATTGCAAAGTTTGATATTTACACAACATTCTGTTTCTCTGCATACTGTTCTTTAACCTTCTGCAGTTACTGAGTATATAGGCTTTGACTTCACAGAATATACAAAGGCGTGGTAAGAGGCCTCCAATACATATAATTTACCAATATGCACAATCTGGCAACAGTGCAAGTATATCAGGCAATGGCCATTGTATGTGAAAACTCCATTGTTCCTGGTTTGTTTTCATTAATCTTCATTTGAGAAGTGCAAATGTAAAGACTCATTCCTTATTAGTCAAAACATAGTACCAGACTGTAGATAACAGTGTATTAATCCTCTCCATTGCCTCATACCCATAGCAATTGGAGGTGTTTGAGGCTCCTGATTAATTGATTTATTCATATTTATTTTAAAATGCTATTCAATGTGCTAAGTGCAGAATACTTAGACTTATATTTAAAGAAATTCAACAGGCCAAAGTGTCAACAAAAGGCTGCACAACCCACTAAAAGTAGGCTCACCCTCCACCTTCATTAGCCCCCTATCCTGAAAGCTTTGTATTATGTTCTGGCAGCCACAAAATACACACTTTTATCAAACTGAGTAGAGAAGTGAGATCGAGAGTGGAAAACCTTTGTCCATGAATGCTCTTCCATCAGCCCTGTTGTGGGGACCATGGGACTGGAAGCCCAGACACCTTCTTAAGCACAACTCTCAGGATCTCAGAAAAAGTGTGATAGTCTCTCTTAGGCAATCAGCACCCAAATCTTTTATGGAAACCTTAAAGCTTCACCCAGAAATCAACTGGTTACCAGTGCAGATGGTAAATCATAGATGCGATGGGCTTTCTCCAAGAAATACTGCTTAATAAGTGAACAGCTGCATTCTGGACTAGTTTCAATCTCCTAACAGAATTAAGATCTAGCCCCAGGTAGAGTGCATTGTAATAAGGAAAGTATTATTACAGTAGTAGTATAGCCCTAGCTATGGTCATGGACCAGCTAGGTGCTGAAAAACAGAACAAAAAAAGACAGTCCTGGCCCAAAAAAGAGATACAATCTAAATATAAGACAACAGATGGAGACTGACAGACAGGAGACAATGGGACAATATTGGTCAGCACATTCGGAGTTGTCAAGTTTTTTGTAGGCATCACAGCAGAGGAAAGTTTTAAGGAGGGAGTTGAAGAAGAACAATTAAATGGCTTTGGGGCTATGTCCTGTGAGTTCCTCATAAGCATATAGGAGCAACATAGGAGAAAGCAACATAGGAGAAAGGATGAAGTTTGCCGCAAAGGCCCAGATAAAATGAAGTCCATATATGGAAGAAAAGGCAAGAGGCAACAAAAATGTTTTACATGTTACTGCTAGCTGGGCGTCCAAAGAGAACTGGGGAACCAACAAGCAGAGCTGAAGTGGAAGTGTTTTTCTGCGCCCATGAAAATTTGAGATTTAAAATATTTTCTCATTCCACAGCAAGATGAAACTGAGACCATAACAGCCAGATGGCTGTGGCATTTGCCTGGGCTACAGGAGACCTAGCTTCAAATCCCTGCTCTACCTGAGTTGGTCATTCGGAGTTATTATAAGGTTGCACAAAGTGATTGTTATTGGCCCACTCCTGAAGTTCAGTGGGAATTGCTACCAGTGATTTCCAGCCATTTTGCATATCAAATTAAAATATGAATTACCTGATTTCTCATGGGGGTGGAGGGATTTGAATGTTGTATTACAGACATATTATCACTTTTTATGCTGTCCTGAACTGGTTTCAAGCCAAACTTCCCAAATTTCAAGCCAAATCCCAACAAACATGTTGGGATGTTGTGCTTTGATCCAGCTCAGTATAGCTACAGGTACAAACTATGAACTTTTATCCAGGGAATGATACAGGCTTATGTCTTCTTAAGAGTTATTGCAAAGGATTCCTGGGCATTGCTTGACCTAATAGTAATTGATTAGGAAGAAAAGCAATTTCTATCAGTAATTATTAAAATACTGTATTGATTGTATCACCCTCCTTCCAACCTTCATATCAATTTTGATTTTAACCTCCTCTGTTCTTGAAGCTGATTGTGTGCTGAATGCATTTGATTACTATTGCACCCATGTTCAATCAACTGCAAAATTGGGGCCTTAGATTGTAAGCATTTACGGGCAGGGACCAAATCTTTTTACAATGCCTAGCACAATAGTATCCAGTCTGGATTGGGAACTCTGGACACTACAAGATCAATGTAAATAATCAAATTCTTCTTGTCTCCCTTCAATTTCATGGCAACACTATAACATAAAGGTGATGATGATAATTATTAATAAACTTTGCTGTAGTATTATCAGTAAACTGAAAGGAGAGAGGGAAAATGATTTCTGAGTTCTAGAGTCTCACTTTTAAAAGCACTAAAACTTCAAAACATGCAGAAAAGTGTTGAGTTTAGCAAAAGCCTTTGACAAGATACTGGGGAATTAAGGGCCTCCTACTTGAATGATTCCCATTCTTTAAAAATGCTGCTTTCTGCAGATAAAAAATAATGAGCAGTTAGAAGGCCCATTACCAGTATTCCTGTTTTTCCAGAGGTTTGCATCACAACACACACATTAGTTTTAATGTTCTGTTAATTTAATGGTAACATTTCCAAGGGGATGACAGAAAAATAATGATTAATTCTTACATAAGAGAAATAGAAAACATCCAAAAATATTTCAGTGTGCTTCTCACAACAGCTTTTTCTTAGACTAGAGCTAGATGAAAGTTAAAGAGTACAATACAATAAATGTAATGTTCTTTATTTATTATTTAAAAAAATATCAGGAAGAGCAACAGAAGACTAGCTGTATGTATCATTTATTTTGAGTATGAATTTTTAAAATCAATTTGAATGTTCTTTTTACAGAGTATTACTCACTTATGGTAATATACTTTGAATAGCTGTTTCATCGTTTACCTAAAGTAAATTCTGAATTACACTAAAAATCAAACTATTATTTATTATTTGTATTACCATTGTTCCCAGAAGCTCCAGTCATAAACAAAGAACCTATTGCGCTAGGCACTGTAAAAATGCAAAACAATTTGTTTGTTTTTCATTCTGTATTAGCAAGGAAGAGAAACGGATACGGAGATCATCTATCATCCCAGGATGATCATAAGGATCTGGCACACACTGTGAAGAGTCTTACAAATCAAAAACAATCAAGTCAGAGCAATCACCTTAGATCAGGGCTGGAATTAATGAATAAAGAATTGACATTGTGTATTTAAGAAAATGAAGAAGGAAATCATCATTGACCCTTTATGAGATAGGAGGGCATAGACTGGAATGAAATAGAATGTAATGACAAAACTTTGTCAGAGAATGCTAAGCAAATGGCAAATGAATTTATTATGCAACAGTCTGCCCAGTCCTCCAAAAACACACATTCAGAGCTAGATCCACGAAGGGATTTAGGTACCTGTCACCTGAGTCCAAAATTGAGAGCCTCAAAAGCCCTACTCAACTGCTAACCCTGTAAGAACTTAGATTTTTTTAGATGCGTACATTTCTTACTGGTAAGGTCCCTGAGGTACCTCATGTATGGTGGTGGGCATGTGCAAGGCACCTGACACCACCAAGCTGCTCAGTGCTTAAGTCCCAACAAGATTTTCAGACTAGGTATTCCCTCACCTATCTCCTGCAGGCCCAATCTGATGGCATTGTCAGAGGTCACATAAGAGCATGCCTATTAGATCAGGACTCACAAAATCCAGCAATGCCTCTGTTATGGACCAGGGGTTAGGGCACTCACCTGAGATTTGGATTCAAGTTGCTGCTCTGGATCAGGTGATCTCTCCTGTTGAAGTTATTCTACTTTGTAGGAAATACTTAAATTTTCATGGAGGCATAGAAAGAATGACAAAAGAATGACTCTGTAGCCCAGTAGTTAGAGTCCCCACCTACAAGATCCATGTTCCAGTTTCTGCTCCAGTGAATGTTTAAGTATTTCACATATACCGGAAGACCTTCAACAAAAGAGATTGAGAGTCTGCTGCCCCAAGATACCAAATAACCCACTGGCTAAGACACTCCCCTGAGAAGTGGGAAACCAGGATCCCCTGCTCTGAATCAGGCAGAGAGAGGATTTGAACCTGGGTCTCCCATATCCCTTAAAAGTGCTCTGACTATTGGAGGTAAGCAAGGGGGAACTCCAACAGTCTTCCCCCTTTTCTTTCAGAAAGGGCTGACCTGGTTTGGGAAATGGCTGGCCAGGAGATGGTGCACAGCTCTGAATCCCATGTCAAGGGAGGCGTACTTTTCCTACTGTGAAGAGTAGTTATGTTTTGACTATTAAATTCATGTCCAGGTATAGGTGAGTCTAAAGCCATATAGGCAATCAGCCTGTAATCTGCATTCCTGCCTATCCTAATTATTTATCCTGCTGTCTTTGTTGAACCAAATATGTCAATCCTTTGTTCAAAGACCAACACACACAATTCCATAATTGTTGAAGAAGCGTATTGATAACTACAGGCCCAAACACAGATATTGTGTGAATGTTTTCATCTGGACTAAAAGTGCTAACAAAAATAAAATAGATGACTAATGAAAAATGTACTGTTATAATTCAGGTATCTTTAGCAGAAGTTATATTGAGATATAGAAAAATGAGCAAGACTAAAGAGATTCATGAAATCTGTCCAATCTGGCAAAACAGCTGAATTAGAGAAATGCCAGTAATGTCTCCACCAGGCTAACTTCTGGACTCCTGTGGAATTCCAAAGGGGGAAGAAACCCAGAGCTTTGAAGAGGAAAACTATATAAAATGTAGTAGAGTGCAGGGAACCTGTACAATTGGGCCATGGTCACTGCTACAAGCTATGGGTAATGTTAGTGGCTATAGCCTTCTGCAGTATTTTATAAGGGACTCTGGGCTACTGTATCAATGCTATGTGCCAAAACACTGACCATAACACACAACCCACACAAAATGCTCTTCCCCATCATCCAGCACAGAGAGTGTCCACACTGATCTTCACTTTTCCCTGTTCCCTGCATCACTCCTTCCTCATACACTCCCCCATCACCTCTCTCTTTCCCTCCCAAAGTGGCCTTTGTTTCCCTCACTTCTTCTCTACTTGCCATCCTCACCTCTGCTCCCACATCTTGACCCCTTATCCATTGTCCCTGTAACTCATGTCCCTCCCTACACCATTGTGCTCACCCTAAATGGTGGACCTTTCCCTCCTTACCATCCCATCACCACACTGCTCCTCTCTCTGATCTCTCCACACTGCATTACTTGGCTTAGCTGAGAAACAAGTGATTTTTCTTAGCACACACAGAAAGGCTTCAGGGGCTCATTCAGAATCTGCAATGTCTGAAGCAGTGAGTAGACTGATACTCTGCTGCCTTTGGGTGTGCAAAAGAGCTTGAGAATGGGCCAACAAAAGACTCTTGAGTTTTATGTGGCTTTTTCTGGCAGATTCCCTAAAGAGTTGATGGTGGGAGCACTCAGATTCTTTAAAAAGGGAGTGAAGGGCATTGAGCTCTCTTTCCCACTGAGGATTTCGCTAATCAGATATTTAGTTCTGGTCCAGAGGGCTTAAAAAATCTAGGATGAATTATTTCTCATCTAAAGACATTACTCAGTCTAAAATGAAAAATGTACCCAATACAAATGGGACCTGAGCAGGTGGGGATAGCTACAACTGAGCATATGGGATGAAATCAATGTAATCAGGATGAACATACTTCTCAGGATATTATGCATTCTCAGCGTGATATCACTGGACATAAACATTTGCAAAAGTTCAAGAGGGAACTGGGAAAATGCTCAAGTTATCACTCACTAAACTTTACATTTACAGGATTTGAGGTTTTAGATTTCCCACTGTCAAATTCTGTAATTTGTAGCCAAGTTGTTTGTCAGGTGGTAAATTCACTTCCAGAACCTTCCCCTACATTTGCGGCTTTAACATCTGTTGAGCGCATAACATTCATCTGGTCATAAAAAGAGCATGATTCACAAAACATTCTGATTATTGGAAAAAACACTTAAAACCACAACAAATGGAAGTTAAATGAACACTGCAGATTTATATCGGACATTATAGCTGAAGCAAATATAATCTTCCCTCCAGAGTCTTTTTTTTTTATGTAGCAGGACCAAATCCATTATAGGAATATACCCACTATATGACAATATGCATTAGGTAATATATAGTTGTTAGTGGAAGACTTCTGCATGCCAGCTGGCAAGGATAAAGTAAAAAAGGGTCTATTGTAAGAATAGCTATCGATCTCAAGAATGAATTTAGCAACAAATACTGAATAGAATTCTAGCAGGAAGCAGTGAAATGGGAAGATAGTAACAATATCCAGCACAGCACAGTAACAATATCCAGAACTGAATATATAAAGTCATTTCTTGAAAAGGAAATTATGAGAGAGAGACCCCTAAGTGTCCAATGGTTAGGACACTTACTGGGTATGTGATAGATCCAGGTGAGCGCACTGATCACCAGTCTTTCTCGGTCTTGCCTGTTGGAGCAATTCCACTTTGTATAAATATTCATTGGGCCAGAAAGAGAGACACTGAGCTGAGGAAAAAACAAAACAAAACCTTGAAAGGTCTCATTTTCATTCTGCATCAAAACAAAAACAAATTTCTAAACCTCAAAATGTCTCACATCACAGAATGGCCAGCCCTGCCTCAGAAACCTATTTGCAGTGCTGCATATTCATGAGCTTCATCTGCTGATGCTGTAACTATCTATCTATCTATAGACAGCTCTTTGATAGAATACTTTCATAATACTCTTGGCCTCCCTGTGAGAGAGGAGATGTCCCCCTTCCTTTGGGCCAGTGGGAGAGTAGAGATGCCCACCACGTCTCTTGCAAAGGCACTGATAACCGTGATTTTCATCCCTAGTAGTAAGGGTGAGGAGCAGAGCTGGTGAAAACTTCCCATCAGAACAGTTTCTTAACATAAAAATGGATGAATCATGGTAGATGTAGTCCGGCCAGGAACTTGGCCCATACCAGAGACTGGAGGAACAAGGTCCTCAAACTACAGCTCCCATGAGGCACCATGCAGTATTTCTAATTGAAAATTTTTGATTTGCCACACAAACCACTTATCCTGACTCCAGCCAGCCTCCTTTCTCTCACCTCCCCACAACAAGACCCTTTCTCCATCTCCCCACAAAACACTCCATATACCAGTTTATCCTGTGCTGTTTTATGGGAGAGGCAGTCCAGTGGTCTGCTTCCCTTCCAGAGCTTTTTGGGAGGCAGCTAGCTAACCTACAACCGGCCCCACATGGAGCCAGTTATCTTCAAGGAAGTATTGTCCCCCTTTCACCCCACTCCAGCAGCAGAACTACCACTGACCTTTTAATCATAGTAAGGTAGCTAATGAAAATTCACAGTCTTATCTGTGATCCTTCAGGATCTGGGTAGGATCATTTTATCTGGATATTGACACGGCCCCTCATCACTGTGATGGTTACTCATTCTCCTCAAGATAATGCCATATCTATTCGGAGGGTTCCTTACTGGCCCCCTGCCTCTTCTCTTCCTGCCTGAAAGAATTAGGATCCAATGAGTAAGAAAAGCTCATCCCAAAATACATCTGGAGAGGAGGGAAGGCTGAGAAAAAATACTCAAATTAAAGTACTTGAAGGGTTAGGGAGCAGGGATCTATTGGGAAGGAGAGGAAGCATGGATTTATTAGGAAGGTGTGTTTGGGAGTTTTAGTCCTGAGTTTTCTCCTTCTTCTGCATAGAGATCTGTTGCTTCAGTCAGCATGGATTTGCCAAGAAAAAATCATGTCAAACCAACCTGATAGGGAATGTGGGGATGCAGTAGACATGGTATAACTTGACTTTAGTAAGGCTTTTGATACTGTCTCACATGACCTTCTCATAAGCAAACTAGGAAAGTGCAACCTAGATGGAACTACTATAAGGTGGGGGCAAAACTGGTCGGAAAACCATTCCAAGAGAGTAGTTATCAGTGGTTCACAGTCATCCTGGAAGGTCATATGTGTGGGGTCCCGCAGGGATCAGTTCCAGGTCCGGTTCTATTCAATATCTTCATCAATGATTTAGATAATGGCATAGAGAGTACACTTATAAAGTCTGTGGATGATACCAAGCTGGGACGAATTGCAAGTGCTTTGGAGGACAGGATTAAATTTCAAAGTGATCTGGACAACTGGAGAAAGTAGGATGAAATTCAATAAGGACAAATGCAAAGTACTCCACTTAGGAAGGAACAATCAGTTGCACACATACAAAATGGGAAATGACTGCCTAGGAAGGAGTATTGTGGAAAGGGATCGGGGGGTGAGGGGAGGGTCATAGTGGACCACAAGCTAAATATGAGTCAGTGTAATACTGTTGCAAAAAAAGTAAACATCATTCTGGGATGTATTAGCGGGTGTGTTGTAAGCAAGACACAAGAAGTAATTCTTCTGCTCTACTCCATGCTGATTAGACCTATTAAGCTGATTAGGAGTATTGGGTCCAGTTCTGGGTGCCACATTTCAGGAAAGAAGAGCAACAAAAATGATTCAAGGTGTAGAAAACATGACCTATAGGGGATGATTGAAAAAAATTGGGTTTGTTTAGTCTGGACAAGAGAAGATTGAGAGGGGACATGATAACAGTTTTCAAGTAAATAAAAGGTTGTTACAAGGAGGAGGGAGAAAAATTTTTCTTCTTAACTGCTGAGGATAGGACAAAAAGCAATGGGCTTAAATTGCAGCAATGGAGGTTTAGGTTGGACATTAGGAAAAACTTCCTAACTGTCAGTGTGGTTAAGCACTGGAATAAATTGCCCAGGGAGATTGTGGAATCTTCATCGTTGGAGATTTTTAAGAGCAGGTTAGACAAACACCTGTCAGGAATGGTCTAGATAATACTTAGTCTTGCCATGAGTGGAGGGGACTGGACTAGATGACCTCTTGAGGTCCCTTCCAGTCCTATGACTCTATGATTCTTAAACTCTATAGCCAGGGAGTGGCTTGAGGCATGCTGGGGATACAATCCAGGACCTGGAGAAATCTCCATACTCTCTTCCTAGCTTCCTATTCAGGGATGGGCACCAAGGCAGAAATCCACCTGGGGAACATCTTCTCCTCACTCCTGGGGGAATGAACTCACAGGGTGGGGGATACAGATTGGTAAAAAGCAATATTAGAGATGTGTAGAGGTGATACCAACAAGGAAAGAAAGGGTGAAAATGTAGTACACTTTCTGAGCAGCTACCTGTACATTCAGATAAAACACCAATATATCTGATCTTTAATTTATGGCAGATCCATCTGATACTCCACTGATTTTTCAAACGGATGTCATGTAATTAAATCACAGCAAAAGTAGTGCAGCTGTAATGTAAACAGAAAAGACTCTTGTCTGAGACGCTGGTGGCTACACCATTTTAAAGAAAACCGCAAAGAGAAATAAAAATAAAATGTGCATCATAAAGAGCAACTTGAAAGATGATTTTTTTAGAGTGTTAGTTATGAAGAAAGGACTCTACAATAAATCATGGGTCAAAAGCAGTTTAACAAAATGACTACAGGCACATTTGAGAAATTATATAACCACAAGTCATTAAATTCAGAAAATTATTCTGATGTATTTTTGGTGGAAGATGGTTACATGCCACAAATTCTGAATCACTTCAGAGTCAAAACCTATAATGTGAGTGAAACATCATGTTTCATCACTTCTAGTGATTCATGCCATTAAATCACAGAGCCACTCACAATGAAGGAGATTTAAAATTTGTTGCAAAAGTCACAAAAAGCTAATGAAATGTAATATGCAGTGGTGTATTTTTGCTGTTCCCCAGCAGTTTGACTCTGTGAAACTACGGCTTTAAGATAAAAACCCAACACTTCACGTGCTAAAGAATCTGGATCGGTGCTGTGTGACTCATTTACTTGGGCTCCTGTTACCATGCCTGCAGGCTGGCAAATGTGACCGGGCTTCCCACCACTTACAAATATTGGCAATTTATAACAGCATTAGGAAGACAGTATGGCCATTCCTGTCTTAGAATATTAGACTATTTGAACCATTGGAATATTCTGCTTTGATAATGGGTAATATGAAACGCTTCCAAGCAGGACCACACAGACGTTTGGGTGGCCTGGGGTAAAATCTGAAACTGAGACTCTCCCATCCAAAAAACAAACAAAAAACCCCAAAACCCACCTTGGAGAAGAAAGAGGCCCTGGGGATGAGTTGGGGGAGAGACAATCTGTCCCACATTCACCAGCCAACACGATGGCTGTTGTATTGCGTGGCTGGACCTGGCTTTCCACTCCAGGCATTGCAATTGCGTGCACAGGGTCATAGCCCTACTCAAAATTCATGGGTTTGAGGGCCCTTTCAAATGGGGAGCCTGGGGCAAACTAGCTCCCACCTCCTGCCCCTGCCCAGACAGTCCTGCTTCTGAGGCCGATGCAAGAAATGCTACAATGGACAAGTATGTAATAACCTTTCTGTATGGGAAATTTCTTCCCAACCTCAGGCAGTTTAGTGATTTGTTGACACCCTAGAGCATGAAAATATTTACATTTTATATATTTTGTCCTGTCTTAGGTAACTATGGCTATTCTTATTATTCTTATAAATGTTTAATGCATTTTTGAATGCTAAACTCTTGCCCTCAATTTCTTCTGAATGGGGCTTGATCCAGCAGCTGATATGGGGGAAGTGCCTTCACAGCACTGACAATTTATATAGGAGTAAAAAGAAAAGGAGTACTTGTGGCACCTTAGAGACTAACCAATTTATTAGAGCATAAGCTTTCGTGAGCTACAGCTCACTTCCTCAGATGCATCTGAGGAAGTGAGCTGTAGCTCACGAAAGCTTATGCTCTAATAAATTGGTTAGTCTCTAAGGTGCCACAAGTACTCCTTTTCTTTTTGCGAATACAGACTAACACGGCTGTTACTCTGAAACCTATATAGGAGTAGTAGCTTGTCAGCCCCAACTATTACCATCTGGATGGCAGGGCTGCGAGCTCCTGGGACAGAGCAGCTGCAGAGCCCGGCCTAACCTGGTGCTCTGTGCTGTGCGGTGGCACGGCTGCAGCACTGTCAGCCACCGGTGCTCCAGGCAGCGCGGTAAGGGGGCAGGGAGCAGTGGGGGTTGGATAGAAGGCAGGGGAGTTCGGGGTGGTGGTCAGGGGGCAGGGGTGTGGATAGGGGTTGGGACAGAGGCCGGGAAACAGGGGGGTTGAATGGGGGCAGGGGTCCCAGGGAGCAGTCAGGAAGGAGAGGGGGGTTGGATTGGGTGGCGGGGGGGCAGTCAGGGGCGGGGAGCCCGGGGGCAGTCAGGGGACAGGGAGCAGGGAGTGGATGGGGCAGGAGTCCTCGGGGGGGGGGGGGGGGGGCTTCAGGGGACAGGGAATGGGAGGGGGTTGGATGGGGTAGGAGTCCTGGGGGGCCATCTGGGGGCAAGAAGCAGGGGGGGTTGGATAGGGGTCAGGGGCCGGGCCACGCCTGGCTGTTTGGGGAGGCACAGCCTCCCCTAACCGGCCCTCCATACAATTTTGGAAACCCAATGTGGCCCTCAGGCCAAAAAGTTTGCCTGCCCCTGGGTTAGAGAGTCTATCTGCAGAAGATAGGACAAAATATCCCAGCTGATTAGAAACATAGGGCCAGATTGTGCCGGGCCCTTGCGCACCTGTCTGAGAGTACAGGAGAGGACCATAAAGGTGCTTATTTTCACTGCATGCCATACAAAAGGGCAGTCCTTGAACTTCCACTTCTCCATCCACAGGCCTCCCAGGAATGTCTATTACTCCAAACAGGTCAGAAGCAGTGAGAAAGAGAGCCAGGGCCCAGCCTTACTTTACTGGGCCACACAGTGGGCTAAGTTAACAGGGGAGCAGGCTACACTATCCCTTAGTATAATACAGACAGCAGAGATTCTTGCACAATCGCTCTCCAAACTCTCCCCATGGCATATACCTCTGCATCAAACACCAATGCAGGTCTATATAGCTTGTAAGAAAAATCTAGCCCTTAATCAATCTATTTGCATTATCAGGGGTTCTAATCACGTGGAGAATGTTGGCATCATCACTAATACTGATCTTATTGAATCAATATATAGCTTGCATATTTTTTGAAATGGTTAGATAAGACTAATTTAATCAGATTGGACTTATTTTACAATAAAATACCTACAATTAGATAGATTCGCTGGATATCTGATTTTGAAAAGAGCAGGATTTGATCATGATTAATTGCACCCTAGCTATTGTGAAATGGTTACAATATGAAAATAAAGGAGATTTATGGCATTTGTTTTAAAAGTCAAAAAAAAAGAAAAAAATCCAAGCAAATAAGTTACCATCCAGATGTTTCTTTGACAACGTGTTCATGGTTAAAGATTCTCAAGAAATTCATGATCTGAACTGAATAGAGTTTTAATTCAAAGTCTTAAATAATTTCAAACACTCTTGATTAAATAAAAAGAAAGGTCATTTATGAATCCAAAGAACTGGTGAGGCAATTATAGGAAACAGTGCACATTTCTTTCCTCTCTGCAGGGAATACCTTCATTTCAAAAGAATTACTTTAAAGTAAAGAATAGTTTACTAATTCTGGTAAATAGCATTTCCACTCAATAACATTACCTTGGAGTAACAGGAATAATTTTTGGATAAATTGACATGAGTGAAGGGATCTTTCAGGAATTAATTGCATGACTCCTGTTGAACTCCATTCAATAAATCCCATTGAAAAGTCTTTTTATTTTCTCCACAGGTTCCACACAGATACAATTTCTCCCATCTAAACAAAATCCACTATTGGGAGGGGTTTTGGAGAGCATTATAAAACCTGGGAGAGAGAGAGAGCCCTGGAGCCCCCCACATCCACTCCTTACCTTTGTGACATATATACTTGAAAATGACAGTATCATATTGGAAATGGTGTAAATAGCTTTTGTTTTTCACATATCAAATTCCTGCAACAGACCACTGGCCAACAATCTAAACATTTGTTGTTTGAAAAGCACATACATTTGGGAAATTGTAAGCTGCTTACAGACAATTTAAAAACAGAGGCTACATTTATCCAAGAAATTGCAATGAGTACTTGAAAATATATATTCTATATTATGCCCATATAATAAGTGTATTATGATATATCAGTGTATTGGGTCAATGATGAACCTAGGCCATTACATTGAATAAGGGAAAGGGTGACATTTAATGTAAGACAAGAAATCAAGTGTTCATAATAAAATAGTAGGAGGGACAGTGCCCACATAGAAATCAACAATTAACCACTATATAGAGGGTTGACTCGCCCCATGCTTCCACTCATGGCCATTATCTTAAAACTCATGGCAACTGGGGGAGGTTCCAGATGATTGGAAAAGGCTAATATAGTGCCCATCTTTAAAAAAGGGAAGAAGGAGAATCCGGGGAACTACAGGCCAGTCAGCCTCACCTCAGTCCCTGGAAAAATCATGGAGCAGGTCCTCAAGGAATCCATTTTGAAGTACTTGGAGGAGAGAAAGGTGATCAGGAACAATCAACATGGATTCACCAAGGGCAAGTCATGCCTGATCAACCTGATTGCCTTCTATGATGAGATAACTGACTCTGTGGATGTGGCGAAAGTGCTGGACGTGATATACCTTGACTTTAGCAAAACTTTTGATACAGTCTCCCACGTATTCTTGGCAGCAAGTTAAAGAAGTACGGATTGGATGAATGGACTATAAGGTGGATAGAAAGCTGGCTAGAACATCGGGCTCAACGGGTAGTGATCAATGGCTCCATGTCTAGTTGGCAGCCGGTATCAAGTGGAGGGCCCCAGGGGTCGGTCCTAGGGCCGGGTTTGTTCAACATCTTCATTAATTATCAGGATGATGGGATGGATTGCACCCTCAGTAAGTTTGTGGGTGACACTAAGCTTGGGGGAGAGGATACATATGCTGGAGGGTAGGGATAGGATCCAGAGTGACCTAGACAAATTGGAGGATTGGGCCAAAAGAAATCTGATGAAGTTCAACAAGGACAAGTGCAGAGTCCTGCACTTAGGATGGAAGAATCCCATGCACTGCTATAGTCTGGGGACTGACTAGCTAAGCAGCAGTTCTGCAGAAAAGGACCTGGGGATTACAGTGGACAAGAAGCTGTGCCCTTGTTGCCAAGAAGGCTAATGTCATATTGGGCTGCATTAGTAGGAGCTTTGCCAGCAGACTGAGGGAAGTAATTATTCCCCTATATTCAGCACTGGTAAGGCCACATCTGAAGTATTGCATCCACTTTTGGGCCCCCCACTACATAAAGGATGTGGATAAATTGGAGAGAGTCCAGTGGAGGGCAACGAAAATTATTAGAGGGCTGGGGCACATGACTTACTGGGAGAGGCTGAGGGAACTGGACTTATTTAGTCTGCAGAAGAGAAGAGTGAGGGGGGATTTGATAGCAGCCTTCAACTACTTGAAGGGGGGTTCCAAAAAGGATGGAGCTAGGCTGTTCTCAGTGGTGGCAGATGACAGAACAAGGAACAATGGTCTCAAGTTGCAGTAGGGGAGGTCTAGGTTGGATATTAGGAAAAAACTATTTTACTAGGATGGTGATGAAGCCCTGGAATGGGTTACCTAGGGAGATGGTGGAATCTCCATCCTTAGAGGTTTTCAAGGCCCAGCTTGACAAAGCCCTGGCTGGGATGATTTAGTTGGGATTGGTCCTGCTTTGAGTAGGGGTTAGACTAGATGACCTCTTGAGGTCTCTTCCAACCCTAATCTTCTATGATTATATGTGTGGTACTGCAGATACACCTCAGCCTACTTTATCTGAACTTGATGTGCTTGCTCATATCAGGACAATGAGAAACCATGCACATTAACTAGCATTAGCATATCTCCTTTTAATGAAGCCCCATGAAAGGAGCACTTGGAAAACAGTTTAAAGGCCCTTATCTCAGGACCCAGGTTAAGAAATGCCAACACTTAAAAGTCCAAAACAAAAGTCTCTGTGTCTGATCAGGCCAACCTTCAGCAATCCAGAGCGACATCACCACCCCCTTGCCAGTTTGGCAACTTCTAGTCTCCACCCTCCCTGCTCAGCTTCTTCTTCTACTTTAAATAGGGTAATCCCAACTCTGAACGGGGAGCCTCCTTTTTTACAGGCTTGTGGTTCTGATTGTGGCTCCTGTCTGGCTCTTAAAGGGGGAGTACACTCCTTCACACTCCAGTTACACAAGAGGTTATTTTTTCCATATCACAGGTCTTAGATAGTTTTTGCATAAATCTTACATTAGCACAGCATTATACATTTTAAAAAGTACTGCTTTATTCTGACCTGATATTATTATGCTATACAGTTTGAAAATCCTTATACATTTTACATTCATATTTTCTATCCCTATTTCTGCCAGGCACATAATTCAGTTTCATGGGATTATCTTAAGGTTTCTTGTCCTTATTTGACTTCTTTTAGTGCATCAGGATGTAGTGCAGAGTACATTCAATAAAAAAAAGCAATCACATTAAGCAGGTGCATACTGTACATCTGTCATGCTGGAATTACTATACTTGTACCTTTTTGATAAGGCTTGGACCTATAAGGGTTAGTTCAGTATGTCAGCTATGTGTATTTTGTGGCTAGTAAGAGAAGATAATAATTGTAAGATGGAGTTCAGCAATATATCTATATAGTTTCTTAACCATATATAATTTGTTCTGGAAGTAAACTACTTAAAATGAATCTGCAAATAGTGTATGTAGATTTTCTGTATATGCACACATACACAAAAGTTAACCCAATTTGTTTTAAAATATTGTTTTATCAATCAGTAACACCCCAGAGGCCAGTTGCAACTGTTATATAAATTAATCTTTAGAACAGGATAATGTTTCATCATTATACTGTGTCATGATTACTCTGACAGATTAATTTGAAAGATAACATATTGAATACTTAGTCATATTTGTCACATAAACAATTAAAAACAGTGTGTGTCTGTGTGTTTTTCTGAAACAAAAAAGCATATAATTATTTCAGATTTACCAGCTGAAATCTCAGCTAAAAAAAATCTTTGTAGTAACTCTGAGCCACAGATTCTTTTACATTGAACAATGAAAGGAGATATAATGTGAAATCCTCGCTCACTGGTATCAATATATAAAGTTCCTTTGACCCAATGGGGTCAGGATTTTACTTGCAGAGTTCCAGATGTTTGAATAATAGCATGACAAGCAAAAATAGCACATGTCCCTCTTCTGATCTGGTGATATTCACAAGTGGATTTCTGCCTCACAATTATCACAGCTAGAATGGTCCTCCGATTCTTTAGCCCCCAGCTCACCTTCATCCAAGTGAGTCCTAAATATACTCTGACAAGCAGTCATCAAAAGATTTATTTGTCTTACTTTTTGAAAGGGCACAGTTAGCCATTTTCACTCTATGAACTGAATGTCAGAACATGGTGAAGGAATTGTCCACCTAGTGAGCATAAACTCACTTCTTCACCTCCCTTTGGAGACTTGACTTTGGAAACAAATGAATTCTAGAGCTGTTTGTTTCCCCAGTGAAAAATTTTAAGCCAAAAATTTCATACAGACATTTTGATTTTTCACAAGAAAATTCTGAAATGAAGCAAAACAATTTATGATAATGATGATGATGATTATTTTACACAGAGATTTAAAAAAAAAACTTTTGGATGCTTATTTTTGGATGCTTAACCATGAGGCAAGTTATAAAGGCCGAAATTTACAGAAACTGCTGAGGGCCCAAATTGTGTAAATCAGTACCATTCAAGGCATCTCAAATTAGACACCAAAAACTTGAGATACCCCAGATCACTAGATTCTTTGAATATATTGGACCATGTTTCTGCACATATGTTTATGCTTCTATTATTTCGTAATAAAAGAATGAACATTGCAAAAACAAACAAAAAGAGTAACAAAAAATTAAACAAATGCTCAGAACAATTCACATTTCTGGCCTTGGAGATTTGGGAATCAAGATTTTAGAAGTGCTAGAGCTAGATGATTTCTTCTGGATCTATTTGATTAACAATTTGATAGCTCTTTCATCAGAAGCCTTTTGTTGCCACTACTATATTATCATTTAAACCAGCTGTACATAATGAGCCAGATTATTAAGACCAACAGGAGACTAAACTGAGGACTAGAAAGGACGTTTTCAAGAACAATATTTTGCATAATGTTGCAATTTTTCATGTTATTGAAAACCTTTTAAAATAACCAGGTTCTTCATCTGAAGTAAAATTGTTGGTGCTACTAGCACCACTTTAAGAACAAGACTAATCTTAAACATATGTGAACGAACATCCAGCTTATTGCTCCTTTTCCAGTGCTCATGCTTGCCTTTGTGAGTGAGTTAAAAGTGACTGGAAGGGGAATTTCTCACAGTTGGCACATTTTTGGATTGCATGAGATGTCTGTGAAATTCCATGGCTGCCTTGAAGCTTGGGATTGCACGCTACAGTAGAGATGCTGGAACAAATCCATGTTGCAGACAGCAAATACAATTAGCAGATAAGTCACACATGTACACAGTGACAACCAGAACAAGAATCTTGGTTCTACAGCCCCCCAAATTGGCCTTAATTATCTGAGCTAAGGTAGACCACCCTTAGCTAGCCACAGTAGTAATTCTCATATCTATTCTGTGGGCTAGACTCTTTTGGCAATATAATCTTTCTCTCATATGCTCACACACACATTTTCTGAGTCTATGTTGACAACCATCTCCTCTGACAGGATTTTGGATAGTGTTTGTGTGTGTTAGCATGCACCTAACTGAACGCTGCTGTACGGTTGGTTAGTCAGGCCAGCTCAATGGAACAAAACAGAGGGAAGCTTTGCTGAGGTAGATAAGCTTCAGTAAACCCATCTGATGGGTTAGGTCTCTTATTTAATTTAATTTATTCATTTATTTATTTATATAAAAGCTTTCAAGATTTGCTTAGCCTTACACTGTAACACACTGGGCCTGATACTTCATTGCCCTGCACCTTGTGTCTGCACAAAGTGTAAACAATGCTATTCTGATTTGGTGGCATTTACACATCCACTTTGTACTCACTTTGCACTAGCAGTAAGTGCAGGGCAATGGAGAATCAGGATCACTGACTTTCTGTAGTTGTGTTGAGGTGTGTTGAGTGGTCATTTCACTCACCAGAGGTTGACCAACAGGGAGGCTATGGGACCTGTGACAGATAGCTAGATAGAAGTGCTTTTGCATTTCCTAAAAGGAAAAGGAGTACTTGTGGCACCTTAGAGACTAACCAATTTATTTGAGCATAATACAGACTAACACGACTGTTACTCTGAAACTTTGCATTTCCTAAGATTTTGCATATGCCAAAAATATAAAAAGAAATCCAATATCCCCTGTTAAATATATCCCTTAAAATGCCAACTCTGTTCTCCTGGATCAGGTAGTGTATAATATGGCTAAATCCCTTCTTGTATTGCACTGTATTGATACAGTGGGAACAAGGGAGAAAGAGGAAGAGACTTTTTCTTCCATCGCACGAACAGAATGCACTCAGAAGAGTGCTAGGAGAGGTAAACAAACAATGCCCTCGTCTGCACAATGAGACCGGCATATGGGCTAGAGGTATGTTTTACCCCTCCTCCCTGCCCACAGCTAATGTATATGCTTCAATCAGCACCAAGTGCAGAGGCACATTTTGCTCCTGCTCAGAAAAGCAGAAAAGTGGACTCTGCAGCATATTCCCACAATGTGCCTTGAAGGATTTTGCACCATCAAGCTGGAGTTTTTATTCATAGAACACCACAGGTAGCATTTCTGCTTCCTCTTCATTATGTCTTATTATAAATCTGTATGCCAATAGTATCCAGAAGCCCCAGTCAGGGACTGAGGCCCCATTATGCTAGGCACTGAATGTACATATGATGAAAAGACAGTCCCTTCCTTTACCAGCCAAGTCAGGATTTACCCGTATGTGTTGTTGCAGTTTTGTATTAATTCCATAGCTAACAAAGGATTCAAGTCCACTGTGTGATCACAGAAAGCCAAATGCTTTAACTTTACAAGGAATTTTTAAATAGGATGAGGAGCACTTCTCTTTCATGTATTGTGGTACAGCACTCTCTTATTTGGATCAGCATTCACTTTAAAATAGATTTTTCTGTAGCATTTGAAGTTCACTGAGCAAAAGCCACCCCCACCCCACTCTCTTTGAAATACAGGAGCATCTCTATTTCTTATAATGTATATAGATTCTGAAAGAGAAACAGCACCTACTGAGCTGTTTCAGCAGTGCAAAAACTGCATGGAAGGAGTTTTTTGCATAATATGGACCAAATCCAAAAGTGTGTTGGGTTAATTTGAAGAAACCTCATGGAAAATATTAGGAAGATACTATTATGATGGATTCGGAGCTGCTCTGTAATAGTTTTTCGATACCACATGTTCTCTATGTTTGCCTGATCATTGTAAGGGGGGGTTTACTATATCTTGACCTGGTTATTGGGGTGTTTAATGTGTGCATATGTTGAGTTAATTCAATAAGTGTCTGTCTATATGCAGACAAGAAGGAGGACAATAGTCCAGATAACACCTTCTCAGCAAATACCCAGGACTATTGATTTTAATGTAATTTTCCCCAACTCCTGCTGAGCCACCTGAAAAGATTCAAGCAGGCTCAGAAAACAGTCCAGAACAGTCCAGGATTTGGACTGAATTATAGTCCAGGATTTGGACTGAATTTAAAGACTGACTCTCAGTGACAAGGAGAGCCAAGGTGAACCTAGACTCCAGAGATTGGTGGTCTGGGGGAAGTTAGACCTCCTAGGGTCATATGAGAAGGAGGGTTAGATTCTATGTAACATGCACATGCATGAAGTGCTTTTGCTGTTTTTAAACTCTTTTTGCTTATGGTATGTTTTGTTCCTACTGTTAAGATTAAACGATACTTTGGGTTAAGAAGGTTGTGTGGTCACTGTAGTCATTACTCCTGAAGAGAACCATAGGTACCTGGATGCAATCAGACCTGTTGGGGTAAACATGATTGATTCATAGGATACTGTAATCCAGTATTCAGACTAGGAGTAGGAGAATCACAGGATCTATCCCAAGAAAGGTAAATACAATAGGCCTCCTACCTGTGGGGGTGCACTCAAGGAAACCAGAGAACAGGGGCAGGGTTGCAGCTAGCTCTGTAACCATGACAACTATAACACAATTTATATAACTCATCCATAATATTTCCATTTATTTAGAGATTTTAATTTCTTAACTTGTTTTCTACTTAATACTTTTTTGGGCTTCCTTATTTTTAAAAAGTGGCCTACAGATTTGTGGTCATACTTCTGTGGTTCCAAATAATTGTGGGTGTATTTTTTAGCAATGTGATGTCTAATTATTATTAATGATTTATTGTCAAGCATCCAACAATCTATAATACATAAAATACAGGCAGGAAGTGTCCTGGAGACATTTCAGTCTAAGCAATTGTAATGGGCCAAGTCATCAAATGGTGTAAATCGGCGTAGTTCCATCAAGCTACATTGATATAGTTATAGGTGTAAATCCTGCCTGATCTGATGATGATAAAAGTTCCTTTTAAAAAAAATGTCAGCTTCACTTCCAGCCAAACAGAAGCCTCAGTGTTTCTGTAAATGTGACATTAACCATAAGGAAGGATATAAGGTCATTATCAAGCCAGTATGATGTTCTTTTCTAAAATATTAGAAACTGTATTCTGCATTTTTGAGGATTGATTGATCTAACTCCCTGTCACATGTAGAAACACATTTCAATCCAAACCTAATGTGAGATGTCTAAAACCATATTTATTTTTAAAATTTCCTTCTGTCTTCCACTTGAAACCATCACCTTTTCTCCCCAACAGCAGCCTGCCCCCGGCAACTAAAAGTCAACAAAATGGTTGCTAGACCTACTTCCTGGTCACACAACTCTTGTCAGTTCTCACAAACACATACATAATGCCTAGGATTGTGCAATACATGCACAAAAAAATGTGGGATTTGGCACTCATGCAAGTGTAAAGTAGACAATTTATGCACTTAAGGCTTGTGATGTGCATTACTTAGAAAAGTTAGATGTCTTCAAGTGAGCAGGGCCTGATGAAATACATCCTCCAATACTCAAGGAGCTATCTGAGCCATTAATGATTATCTTCAAAATGTCATGGAAGACAGGAACTATTCCAAAGGACTGGAAAAGGGCAAATATAGTGCCCATCTATAAAAAAGGGGGAAAAGGACAACCCGGGGAATTACAGACCAGTCAGCTTCATTTCAATACCTGGAAAGATAATGGAGCAAATATCCAAGCAATGCATTTACAAACGCCTAGAAGATAATAAGGTGATAAATAACAGTCAGCATGGATTTGTCAAGAAAAAATCATGTTAAACCAACCTAATAGCTTTCTTTGACAAGGTAACAAGCCTTGTGAATAGGGGGGAAGCAGTAGATGTGGTATATCTTGACTTTAGTAAGGCTTTTGATACTGTCTCACATGACCATCTCATAAACAAACTGGGGAAATACAAGCTAGATGGAGCTACTATAAGATGGGTGCATAATTGATTGGAAAACCATTCCCAGAGATTAGTTATCAGTAGTTCACATTCAAGGTGGAAGGGCATAATGAGTGGGGTCCCACAGGGGCAGTTCTGGGTCCGGTTCTGTTCAATATCTTCATCAATTATTTAGATAATAGCATTGAGAGTACACTTAGCCCTGGTCTACACCAGGGGTGGTCGACCTAAGATACACAACTTCAGCTACGCGAATAGTGTAGCTGAAGTCGGCATATCTTAGGTTGACTTACCTGGCAGTGAGGATGGCGGCAAATCAACTGCTACCGCTCCCCCGTCGACTCCGCTTCCGCCTCTCGAGAGCTGGAGTTCCAGAGTTGACTGGGAGCGCATTTGGGGATTGATTTATCGTGTCTAGATGAAACACGAGAAATCGATCCCCGATAGATCTATCACTACCTGCTGATCCGGCGGGTAGTGAAGACCTGCCCTTACAAAGTTTGTAGATGATACCATGCTGAGGGGAGGGGTTGCAAGAACTTTGGAGGATAGGACTAAAATTCAAAATGATCTGGACAGATTGGAGAAATGGTCTGAAGTAAATTGGATAAAATTCAATAAGAACAAATGCAAAGTATTCCACTTAGGAAGGAACAATCAGTTGCACACATACAAAATAGGAAATGACTGCCTAGGAAGGAGTACTGTGGAAAGGAATCTGGGGGTCACAGTAGATTACAAACTAACTATGAGTCAATAGTTTAGTACTGTTGCAAAAAAAGCAAACATCATTCTGGGATGTATTAGCAAGAGTGTTGTAAGCAGGAGACAAGATATAATTCTTCTTCCACACTGATTACGATTCAACTGGAATATTGTGTCTAGTTCTGGGCACCGCATTTTAGGAAAGATATGGACAAATTGGAGAAAGTCCAGAGAAGAGCAACATAAATGATTACATTTCTAGAAAACATAACCTAAGAGGAAAGATTTAGCCTGGACAAGAGAAGACTGAGGGAGGGAAGAGGGGGCATGATAACAGTTTTCATATACCTAAAAGGTTGTTACAAGGAGAAGAGAGAAAAATTGTTCACATTAACCTCTGAGAATAGGACAAGAAGCAATGGGCTTAAATTGCAGCAAGGGCTGTTTAGGTTGGACATTAGAAAAAGCTTCCTAACTGTCAGAGTAGTTAAGCACTGGAATAAATTGCCTACGAAGGTTATGTAATTGCCTTCATTGGAGATTTTTAATAGCAATTTAGACAAACACCTGACAGGGATGATGTAGATCAGTGGTTCTCAAAGCCGGTCTGCCGCTTGTTCAGGAAAAGCCCCTGGTGGGTCGGACCGGTTTGTTTACCTGCCGCATCTGCAGGTTCGGCCGATCACGGCTCCCACTGGCTGCCATTCACCACTCCAGGCAATGGGGGCTGCAGGAAGGGAGGCCAGCATGTCCATTGGCACACGCTGCTTCCTGCCGCCCCCATTGGCCTGGAGCGGCGATCCACGGCCAGTGGGAGCCGCGATCGGCTGAACCTGCGGATGCGGCAGGTAAACAAACCAGTCTAGCCCTCCAGGGGCTTTCCCTGAACAAGCGGCGGACTGGTTTTGAGAACCACTGATGTAGATAATACTTAGTCCTGCCTTGATTGCAGCAGACTGGACTAGAAGACCTCTTGGGGTCCCTTCCAATCCTCTGATTTTATGATTCTGTGCAATCCAGACATGACGCTAAAGACCCTAACTCCCTGATTAGATCTTTGTGGGCAGACAATGGGCACAGTTGCTCACTGAAGTCAGTGACAGTGAAGGTTCCAGTCACAAGGATTTGACTGCAGAACTGGGGCTAGAATTTGCCAAATGCTTTGTGAACCAGCTTGCACAGACTTCACAGCACTCTACGGCCCCAATCCTGGAAAGAACTATGAATTTACTTAACTCTGTGCTCTGCAGTTGAAAGTTTCAGAGGCCTATGGGACTTAGGTACCTACTTCTTACTGGCTTTCAGTGGAATTTGTGCACCTAACTCCTTTTGTTTTCTTTGAAAATCCAAGTCTGTGAGTCAAAGGGACCACACACAGTGCATCAACTTATGGCCATGCATAAGTCTTTCCAGCACTGAGGATTGAAAACAAGTGAGGCATTGCATATTTGGCCACCAGTGCTGCTTCTACTGTATGTATACAGAGTGCTCCAGTTTCCCTGCCCATTTCATAAGTTACAATAAGTCATTCAGACAGTGTACTGGGGCACAACCTGGTGTAAGTAGGCATGTGCCAGGAGTACATAAACACTATTAAGCCTCCATCCATATTGGGAGCATTCCTCTTGTGAAACCAGGATGTAATACCATGATCTGAAATAAAATAAGATATGGAAGTTTCCATTAATTGGGGAGTTACAGAACATAAACTGTCTTAGGTCACTGCCTACCAAATAGAAAAGAGTAGGAGATAAAGAGCTAGTCTTTTTTCTTGTTTTTTTTTTCCAGCTGAATCATAGCCTTCAATAAAAGGCAGGCTCGCTAGCTGAAAAATAAAGTGAAAATGACTTTTGCCAACTCTCTTAGTCAGAAGGTGTCCACATCCAGATTAGGAACACAGAAAATATGCCATAGGATTTCAGTCCTTGATTGACACCAAGAATGGTAATCTCAAAGATCTGTAGGTTGAGGCAAAAAAAAATTACAGAGAGATTTGGCTGAGAGTTCAGACACAGAGTAAATTCTATTGAAGAATGCTAGTTTGCAAATGGAATTAAGAACTGAACCCTAAGATGTTTTCATTCTTCTGTAGTTCAAATATTTTGCCATTAGGAAGCTGTCTAGTTATTTGTATTTCTGAACATATACTATGACTACTATTATAACTTCTAAAATTCTGAGCCTTTGTATAGGGTATGTTTTTTAATCTTCAAAGCACTTCAAAAATATCAAGTATATTTTGGAACACACCTGTGAAATTAAGGGAAGTGCAAGAAAGTTATAATATATAAGGCCTTTGTCCTGCAAAGTCTTATGTATATGCATAATTTAATGCATTGAGAGTAGACTCATAGACTTCTTCACAGTACTGGGGCCTAAGTCTGTAGATAGGTTGTGACTAAATGAGATTGTTAGAAATGTTTAGTATCTTTGGATCACACTCCCACTAGAACACCATAAGGAAAAAGCCAGCACTAGTTAAAAAGGTATAGAAAAGATATTTAAGGTTTTCAGTCTCCAACCTATATAATTTGTTCATAAAATAAATTGCAACATATCTAAAATTCTTCCAACTACAGAAAAGATTCTGAGATCACATTTAATAGTTGTAAATTCAAGGGGGTACTAGTATTAGGTTATAATAGATGGGGTTAATCTATAACATGTATAAGTAGATAATCAAACTCTAGGCTTCAAATCTTTTCCCAATGAAGTCAATAGGAGTTTTTCTGTAGATTTCAGTGGGAGCAAAAAAGTCCCTGTACTGGGACTATTTACAAACAACTCTGGAAAAGAGAATCCATGAAAGCTTAATATTTGGGGGAAAGAGTATTTAGTATTTGCTAGAAGCTGGGAATGGGCGACAGGGGATGGATCACTTGATGATTAATGGTTCTGTTCATTCCCTCTGGGGCACCTAGCATTGGCCACTGTTGGAAGACAGGATACTGGGCTAGATGGACCTTTGGTCTGACCCTTTATGGCCGTTCTTATGTTAATTATTTAAATGAATATTTTCCCCCAAATTATTACATTTTAAACATCACACTTACCTACACTTATTTTCTTAAAATCATTAATTTCAATATTTTATTGGAGGAGTAAGGAATTACCATTTATTTAATTCACAGAGATGTGGGGCATTATTATTATTTAATTATTATTATAATTATTTGTGTTACCATAGCACCTAGGAGCTCTTTTCATGGATCAGAACCCCATCGTGGTGGGTGCTGTACAAATTTGTTTCACAAAGCATTAAATTAAACCATGAAACTTTTTTCTATTACATAATCTGTTCTTTTGGTGACAAACTAATATAATAAAACTCCCCAGGGTGAATATTAATTGAGGGCAAATATTTAAAACCAATACATCTTTTTGTTCTACTTCACTATAATACTTAAGCAATGAGAAATGTCAGGATATGAGTTATGGGGCAATAATTCACACCTTGTGCATTGTGAGGCAGAAGGCTGGAGACTGAGTGCTGTTAAATGCACAAGGCGTGAATTTATTACACCATAACTCAACATCCAGCTATGCCTTAATATGATTATAAAACACTTTTAAACAGAGAAAAATATAATTGGAACAAGGAAAAGTGGTGACTTTTTAAAAAAAATAACCCCAGATAGTATGACCACATTTATTATGTGTAACATTACGCCAAAGAAAAAAGTTCCTAGGTTAGCAGTGCGAATGAAGAAAAAAATAACCTCCCAATTTTTTTTCCTGGAGGTTTTCAGCCAATTTGGAAATATTTATCTGTATGCTGCTAGAGCCCATTGGGTTCTGAATGATGAATGCTATGTTTTCTTTCAGCTGCTTGTCAGGTCTTGTGAGGTGTGTTGCTTAGTGCTTCCGGTACAGTATGGGGAAGATGCAGCCAGACTTTGAAAACCAGACCATTTGTGATTAGATAGGGGAGTATCTTCTAAGTCACTGACCACTGACTTTGTGTGTATAAAAAGATCTTCTACACTTTCCACAGTATGCATCCAATGAAGTGAGCTGTAGCTCACGAAAGCTTATGCTCAAATAAATTGGTTAGTCTCTAAGGTGCCACAAATACTCCTTTTCTTTTGACCGCTGACTGAAATTCACTTGGTCATAATGTCTCAGAATCTTGTCAAAAATGGATCATTTAAATATCTGTTCATTCAATCTTAGAGGCAGATGGATGGTCAGATACTGTAGAAGTTCCTGGGTACTTTGCTTAGAGTTTCACAAAAATATTTATGACTACATTAACTTCTCTTCTCTAATTGTTGGAGATGTGATTAAATTGTGTTCTCCTATTGAAAGCTTGGGGGAAATGAGTTTTTAGGAACATTTTGTTTCTTTTTCATGTAATTAATCTCTCATAGCCCCAGCTCTGAAATTCCACATGCTAAATTATTGTTGGGCCAATTATAAAAAATGTGGATCAGTGTCCAGGGTAAAAAAACCGCTAAGCTTCAAAGGAATTTGGAAAAAAAAGTGGTTTTATTTTCACACAATATAGTGATAGTAGTCAGGACTTTGGTTCAGATTCTAATCATAGTCTCCCTTAAACTCCACAGAGTTTAGTATTTGGGACTCTAGTTTAGCTTTTCATAGACAGTGATGTGTCCAGTTGTAAAATTTAGATACATGTCTGCATTCAGAGTCTGTAAACCTCTCCTAAGCACTACCCTACTTGCCAAACAATTCAGTGAGGTTTGGGTCTAAAGGCTTGGCTTAGGGCCAGCCTTGATTCGTCATATATGATGGGGCTTTCATTTGTTTACTTTTTGAATGTGTATCTGTCTGGTTTGGTTTTCATAAATGAAAAGATTTTTCCAACCATGTCTGACACAAATCTACCCTAAAGATCAAAATGTTCTTGGAGGCATGTCATTTATTTTGTTTATTAACGGCTTCTGTGAGGATTTTCTCTGAAGCACAAGGTGTATATCAATCTTGTATATCGATATGTATATCGTACATATTTACGAATTCTGGGAAGAGGAAGTGTTCAAAGGTCACCCTGGTAGTTCTTGTTACAACTTGTGATGCAGTTAGCATCTAGCCGGCTGAATGTGAAAGGCTGATGTCTCAATAAAATATTTCTGTTAAAATTGCAAGAGTCTTATTCAGTTACAAATACCACAGGGTCTAGTGGAGCACTTTTATTCTTTTTTTCTTTTTTTTTCATATCCACCATAGATAACAAAGTGTTAGGAGAAGTGATATGTGCACAGAATTCTTGTAAGGAATTAAGATGATGGATTCTGAGCACCTCATTATGTTTTCATAATGATAATGGTCTGAATCCCCATTAGTCACACTTTATATCAAGGTTTATTAATAAATAATGTATAAAGGGTTAATAAATGATTGATAGATGTTTAATGCATGTTTAATCAATTTATATAAATTGGTATTCTAGAGTCAAGAGGTGAATAGGGTACTTATTACCATGCCTTAGAATCATACTGATGTGCTTATAATCATCTTGAAACATACTACTCATGTTTGTAACATACTTATACTGTCTATTAATTATTTATTGAACTTTATAAACTATTTATTAATGGAATCTTCATATTAGGTGTGACTAATCAGAATTCTTCAATTTCCTTACCCATTTTACAAATTAAAATAACTCATCTATTCAACAACTGTAAAATACAAGCAAAGAGATTGTTCCTCCCCCCCGCCCACTGAAGTCAGTGGCAAAATTATGCAATAAGAATGATTTTAAAAATATATATAAACATCTTTGGTTTTGATACTCCATCCCATTACACCAATTTTATCCAACCCTATTGGCTAAATTCTACTGGCTAAAACTAGTGTAACAGTGTGAAGAATTAGATCCTTGATCATTTAAAAAAATATGGTGGATCAAGCGATGATGGAATGTAATACTATGTTATTATAATTTAATTAGTAACAGAACTAATCTAACTGCAAAGAAACCAGATTTGGACTAATCTAATAATGAATTTTTTGTTGTTTTGCAAATGTACTTGATTCCTAACCAAACAGAGAAAGTAAGAATAAGAAATTGTGATTAGATTTATAATTGAGTTTATAAATTTAGAGATTCATAGATTCCAAAGCCAGAAAGGACTATTGGGATCATCTATTGGGACCATCTATAACAGAGGCCATAGAACTTCTCTAAAATTATTCCTAGAGCATAATTTTTAGAAATGTTTAGAAGTTTGTTTCAAAGTCCTTGATACTTGGATAAAGAGGAATTACTCATCTAAGACCTCTGGATAGAAAAATGAAACAGTAAAATGTCAGTGTTACTAAAATATTTGAATACTAAAAATATTTCTAAGTTAGTCAGAAGAGGTGAGATATTCTCCTTTCTTTTTAATTGCCTTTCTTACTGAGCCATCAACTCCTATCTCTTTGGTCAGCTTTCTCAAGTTGCATGCCAGTGTTGCTACAAATATACTTGTTACTGAAGTGAGCACAAGAAAATAAATCTACCTTTCTTTCAGATGAGGTCTCAAATTATTTACAGTAGCCATGGAGTTAATGATGCTTTTCCATAAAGGAATTCTCTTCATTAGACTCTCCCTTCAGTGCTCACACACACAAAGAGATTAAAATACAGTATTAGGAAATGTACCCATCATTATATTCTTTTCAAAAGTAATTAATATGCATATGGTTTTGGGAAATATCAGGGGAAATGATCAATTGCTACTTTATGCCTTTTCCTCTGATATTGAAGAGATATTAAGTGAAAATACAGTAAATTAAACAAAAGGAAGTTTTTGCTGGGTTTTTTTTTGTTTGTTTTTGTTCATTTTGTTTTGCTTGTTTGTAATTTTAAACTCTGTGTTTGATCAACCTGTGAAATTCACTGACACTGAAATCCCCGGAGGTTAATATACCTTTAAACGCTCTAACTAAAACTTATGTCTGTCAATAACATTAATAACTCTTCAAGATAAATACAATGGTTCGTAGCCTTCTGTCATTTTATATGGACAAAATGAACTCACCCAAAGGGGAATGTAGAAAAGGACAAGAGAAAATAGAAGCAAAGAAGGATGCTAGGGTGCAACTGAGGGGTAGCTTCCTTCTGAGCCATTTTTGCCTCAGCTATAGGACTAGCACATCTCCCAGGAGAAATCTGTGTCTTGGCAAAAACAGCATTAGCTCTTCCTCTGAGGATTTTCAGAGGAAGCAGGGGAGATTTATTTCTGAGAGGCTGGCTGTGCAGGTGCTTCACGATGCGTGGAGCTGAGAATTGATATTCCTTTAGATCCTCTGAAGTAAATATAACAAAATCGAAGCTTAACTTCTAACTTCACTAGAACCCACTATCAACACTTGACAAACCCACCTACCTGCTCACCTTTTGTGAGTTATAAGTCATGGCTGGCAAGGGGTTACAAGCTCCAGTAATAGTCTGTCTCCTCGGGAGCTCCACAGGTGGGAAGGAATCCATCTCATTCTCCCAAATCCTGCATGCAATGTGAGCACTTTGGGGCAAGCAGGAAAAATCTTTTGCCTAATGACCTAGGGAATGTTAACAAATAAGAAATGACAAGGTGTGAATTATGCTGTATCACACCTGAGATATAAGGTCACACACAGTCTCAGAGCAGTTCAATGCATAGCATCCCCATTGATGATGCTATGAACACCTTCCCTGTGAGAGGACCATGAGGTGATAACACCACTAAAAGATCCATGCAGAATTTTTGAACTACTTAACCTCCCAGTGGATTTTCCATAGGCCAAATCCTGGTCATGTACTCCATTTAAGTAGTCCCATTGGCATCAATGTCAGGAGTTGTGTAAGGCATTGTAATATGGGTATTCCAAATCAATTCATGGCACTATGGCTTGTGAAGATTAGACAGGACTTTTGTCCCAGGTATAATATTGAAAACAATGGCTAGGTGCATGTTGGGAAGGGTTTTCTGCCCGCTGGTGTCTCAGGTATCAGTCACTACAAAAGCAGGAAATGGGATTAGCTGGACCCACGGTTAGAGTCAGTATGTCAGATCTTGTATTTTAGGTTTATGTTGAATCAAGGAAGTATTGGTTTCAATTAGTAGGCAGCAATCTATAAGTGGATTTATGTAAACAATTAATGCTCTATATTTTAATTATAAAGTATAAAAAAAATTCTTCACACCCATGCATAGCCACACAGGCCCAAATATCAAATAGTTTTCCTTACAGCTGATCAGAGCTTTTTTTATAGTAAAGCCAAATAATCATTAATCTTTAGAATAACGCAAGAGTCAGGCTATGAGATAATATATTAATAGAGTAATAGAAAATCAGAGAGCTATAGAATTTAGGGTTGGTCTATGAGATAATATGGTAATTGAGTTATAGGAAATCAAAGCTTCACAGAATTTAAAAATAGTATACCTGTTTGCTTATCTAATCTGTTCCCTCGCAGGGCAGTATTGTTCCCTACAGTGTTTTCCTAATGCTGTCAAAACACATACTTTTTTCCATTTTCCATTCTTGTTAAAGTCTTTGCTGTGAAAATAAATACGACTTAGAATAGTCGGATGAGAATGCAGCAGTTTTATTTTTTGTCATCTATTTGTTCATATGTGATTAATGGGATTATCACAGGAGCTGAACTTCTGCAGCCCTCAGAGCATATTGTACGTTCTATTTATTTTGGTTTATCATTTACTTACATTTTATTTTTTTATCCTCTTTTATGTTCCCAGCAAAAGTAGGTTATAAATGGGCTTTGCAGTATTGGTGGCACAGCACTGTATCATTTGTATGCTTCTAATATTTTGCGCAGCAGACCCTAGATGCCAAGGCAAGAGATATTATGAAGGTTGGTGAACAAATACAATTATATTTTCATATTTTAATTTTGTGTGTTCTTATCCATATGGTAAAACACTGTGATAAGAATAGTAACAGTGGCAAAATTACTCCAACTCCTGGACCTTTCAACTTTCTCCTCCTTTATCCTGTACCTCAGTACTTCCAACTCCCGCCCCCACCCTCAGTGTTCCAGAAAAATGGTTTCTAAGTTGTTATGACATGAGGTAACAAAACAAATGGAGTTTAGCAGAAAAGCTAAAAGCTGTTCACCATTTGCGGAGTGCCAGATAGTAGAGGTTTCTATGCAGCATGGTAGAAGTAGGTTTTAAGAAAGGATAAAGTGGTGGCTTTCCATATTTATGGGCCTTTTTCCTTTACCTGTCCTGGGGTTAAATCCCATGATTCTCCATCTTCTAGAGTGGGTCTCCTGGGTACCAACCATGATTCCTCAGCAAGCTTGACTGAGCTGAGCACCTGCCAGCTGTCCCTTTGGAAGATGTGATCAGTGGTTAACACAGAGCAAAAAGGGGGAAAAAAGAAAAGGATTTTAACACAACACAACAGTCTATATACTTGTCTAACTTTCTAAGGCTTACTAGCCCCTGAAAGCTTAGGAAGGCCCAACGCTTCTAACGCCATCCACAGAGCCAGGTTTCTGTGTCAGCCTGTTCCTTGTGAACAGTCTCTGAAACCCTGCTGTCCGTCTAGCAATTAACTTTTTCACTGTTTCAGGTCCTTCTGACCTGCCCATCCTCAGCCTTGGCAAAATAGATGTTGGGACAGAGCCAAGAAATTAGCCTCCTCTCTGCTTAATAGCTCCAAATTGTTACACAATGAACGCATCACATTTACGGGGAGGCTATTTATCTAGAGCCATTGTATTGCGTTCTTGTTCATTTTCTAACAGCCCCATTATTAAACTAAATCAATATATGAATGCAATCAATACAACAACAACTTAATAAAGCTATACAGTAACTATTCCAACAACCAAGTTTGTACAGTATTCACACATTATTACAGATCAGCCACACGCCTTCACAGTTGTCATTGGAGAAAGCATGGAGATGCCTGAGAGAGAAATGGACAAGCAGGTGAATGAAGCTGGCATCTCTGGCAGAATCAAGATGGGTGCTGATGCCTCAGTAAGTTCATAGATCAGATTCTAGTAGTGCCTCCTTCCTTTCCCTTTTGGAGTTGCAAGTACCTATGAGGACACAGATCATCCCTATGCTCAGTGCAGGGTCTGCAAATGTAGCTGGTCCTTGTGTGTGGTGTGTTGGCCAATGAGGGAAGGGGGAAAGTTTATTATCCCTCCCCTATCCATGTGCACACACAGCCTGGCATGAGTTATTTCAATACACAGTCTGAAAGATAGTAGTGCAATAAAGCACTACTATCATCAACTAGCACAAGTGATGATAATGTATGTTTTCAAACGATGTAATAAAAATCCACTCTTGCAACACTATTGACATTTTTTAAGACTTTAAATGCCAGTTCTTTATATGCTTATCAAGGGGACTTGTGTTGCTAATTCTCACCAAGGCAAATAACATCAATGGAAGAACTCACCTGAGTAAGGACTACCTGTGTGAGTAAAAGTTTGCTGGATCACACTCTAATTTTGCAATTTTATGGCTCATCTTGGGTAATGCAGTATAATAATAATAATAAACATATAGTGTATGCTCTGCTATCTTATTTGATACACTGGTTATAGCATTATTTAAAAGCAACACTATGATTATTAATGACTAGTGTCTGGGAGACCCATTGAGAAACAGAGAATTCTGTTGAATTAGCAAGTGAACAAACACAATTTAAATAGCAAGGATAATTCATAAAATATACTTTTTTCATTTAATTGAACAATTGTCCAACTATTTTTGATAATATTTCATAATCTGCTAGCAATTGTAATATATTTTATAAAAAAACTATCTGAAGGTTTAATAATACGATCATAAGACCACTTTACCATTTAATCTTTGTTGAGAGGTGGAAAGTGACTGCCAATTTTTTTTGTCTGGATTATAAAATCTGTGGATTGATGAAGGGAGAATTCATAAAGTTATGCTGCATTGAAAATTTATATTTTACCAGAATTTGTTTAGGGCAGTGGTTCCCAATGGGAGCTGCTAGAAGCGGCGGCCAGTATGTCCCTCGGCTCTCTCTTCACAGGCTGTGCAATGGTCAGCACTTCATTTGATCTATTCATCAGCCAATTTATTCACTTTTTCCTTAATTTCTGAGGAAATTGTTTCCTCCTGAGCTGTGGCTCTCACTGTCATTTAAGATAGTTGAGTGGCAGAACAACTGGAGGAAATGCGGTTTTAGAAGGAATGTACCACAGGACTCTAAAAGGTCCTGATTTCAGCTTAATTACTGATGCTTGCCCTCCGAATAGAAAGTGAACCACAATCCCATATGTGCTGATGTGGAATAAGAATGTTAATACGTAAGAACAGAACTGGCTTTAAACTATCTCAAATTGTAGGCTAGTTTGAAACTTTGTGAAGATGCTGTGCATAACTCAGAATCCAAGAAGATTAAATAAACCAATTTGTGCAGGGTTTTGTTGCTGAGTGTCTAAGCTCTACTGTATTTGTTGTGTGTGTATATATATATATATATATATAACTGTCAGCTAATACTTTGAGAATGATAAGAAAGGACTTGTTATTTCTACAAAAAATTGTATTGTGCTTGACAAATAGTCAAATATTCTCGATAGAAGATAATTGGGAAAAGTCAGGCTAAGTTTCCGCAGCTCCATCAAACTGGGGGCTTACTTAAAAAACATATTTTCATCCTACAGCTGGAGGCCTAGACAGGAGGATGTATGTGACAGTTCGGGCTCAGATGAAGACTCTACTACTTCCTCTATCACACAAATGGGAAAAGCAACTACAAACTCTGTGTTATACACCTCAAGTAAATTTACTTGAACAACTTCATTTAACACCAATAAAGCACCCCAAAGAGATTGTTCTCAGTAGGAAAATAATGAAAAGATTACAATGGAAACAAAAAAGAGGCTCATCATGAATGCATTCACATGACAAAGATAATAATGAAAATGGAAGAAGGCACAGCTGCAGGTTTTCAGTCTCTCCTCTGCAGGCTTCAGCTTGTAACCATAAATACAGCTGGAAAAGAGTTTATATTTCACTAGTTAAGACTTTCCACCAGTTTAATAGCAGAGCTGGACAGAAAAAATGATGGAAAAGAGAAAATCAGCTCCAATTATTAATACATTGTAGCTATAGTGCCTTTTTTTTTTTTTTTTTTTTTGCTTACCTTCATGTAATTTAATTGGTTAGCACCTTATATCTTAGAGATTGTGTCACAGATAGCCATTTCCAGCAACAGGATAGCACACCTGTTCAGTGCTGCTTTGTTCTGGGAAATTTTGCTCCTTTATGTAATCAGATAGCTGAAACAATAAGGGCCTGAAACTAGAGCTAGTTGGAAATTTTCTGATGAAAGAGTTTCACTGGAAAATCCCAGTTCCTCAAACCTGAAACTTCTTACAAAAGTGAGTCAGGTTTGGTGAACTTTCACTGAAGCACGGCTTACTTGTAGTGCTGCTAGGCAAACCTGCCATGAGTGCCAGGAACCCCAGCCTTCTAGAGTCCATGGCTCTGACTGGGACAGCCCTACCATGTGGACTGCCTCGAGTCAAGGATCCCAGGCTTCTAGAGCCAATGGCTCTGGGGCAGCTCCACCCTGTAGACTGCCCTATGGTTGGCTTTTTACACACTGTCTAATCTTTATAATTTATAGTTTGGTAAGAATTATTTCAATGATCTCTCAACTACTGTTCTAATGAACCAGTACCTTTAGCCATCTCAGCCATACTACCCAACACCAGTCCTTGCATTATCTCTCTCCACTCCACCTTCTGTGCAACCCCTCTTCACGCAGCAAGAGCCCCAGCACCCCTACCCTAGCAATCCAAAGCCAACTGTGTATTTTTGCCATGACACCAGTTCCATAAACCTTTACACTAGCAGACGCCTATGGGCTTGGTTGCACTTCTTAAGTTAATTTTAAATTGAATATACCAAAACACTATAAATCTTCTACAATAAAATATAGCCTACAATTCTGACAACTAGAAACCTCTCTCATTAACAGAAGGGAAGCAAAGGGAATGCACACTTCCTAATTTCTTCTTCTCCTAAAGGAGTGAAAAAGAGACAATTAATGCTCACTTCATGGTCATTAATGACCTTATGTGGTTTCCTTTACAAAGCAGAATGTTCAGAAGGTTCACGTTTGAAAAGAAAAAAAAATATCCCCTAAAACTTTATTCTGAAATTTGGGCAAACAAGGTTTCAGTCAAGTATTGAAGACCCAGTTCTGACCCCTTTGCAATACTCTGGTGGCATATAGGGGCTATAAATGAGCTGAAAGGAGCTGGAGAAGGATTTCCACAGCACAGTAGCAGTTAGGACCCATTTAAGTACCCTCTACATTGCCTGGCTTCATAAGCACCAGTTTAGTGGGATCATCCAGGGTGGGAAAAGGTATGTCAGGAATGGGAAGGGTAGTAGCACTGTTGCTCAGCAAAGAAGGAGATTTGGGGCTGTAGTGGAGCCCACAGGCAGCACTGAGGCACTGTTCTAAATTAGGGAATCCTCCATGGCTGCTCTAATTTACCTTGGGAGATGTTTTGGCTTCCACAGCACCATGGAATTCATGCATCACAGAGATGGTCTAAAACTATCCTTGTCTTCTGTCTCCCTGAGCGGCAACTTTTGCACTGTCTCTCCAGAGACCGAGCACCAAATCAGCCCATTGGTTTCTTGCTCCAAATTTGAGAACACTTTTTGGGGACTTTTTTTTGTTTGTTTGTGGAAAGAAAGAAGAAATAGACACCTTAGTTTCTGAGGCTTTTCGTTTTGTTCTCCTTTAGAAAATATACATGACTTTTTAGGGCAAATCCATGCCCTTTTCACTTCCCAAATAACATAGTGTACTTTTTATTCTGAATCAAAAGAATTACATTTTGTATGGAGGATACACAAATGAATTCAAAATAGCTGCTATAAACAGCTTCTTATAATGGTTGATTGTATCAAGGACAGAGGTCACCTTAGACAAGAATGAAAAATACAACCACAAAAAATACTTTCAGATTCAGAATATAGCAGCATGGCAGAAATATTTTTTATATAATTTTGATGGTTAATACCAATGTTTATTTTAAGCATTATTTTCTGATTTTGAATAATTTAAATTTTCACAGTTGTACAAAATTATGGGCTTTAAGCATTTTTTTCTAATCTCATTGATTTAACACTTTCACAGCTGTGAGAAATTATAGGGGGAATTATACAGTGAGGGGGTCAGACAGTTATTTAATGACAATAGATGTAGAAATTCAAAAAGTTAAAGCCTTATAACCTTTAAAACACAAATTGTCAACATCACCCGTCAAAATATACCAAATAAATATCCTTAAATCAAACTCTATTAAGTTCTCAAGTAGCAGTTTCCTTACCTTTCCTATCCATAAATTTAGGTTTATTGTGGATGGAAATATTTTTTCATTGATTTGTGGTGTACAGTGAAATAGTCTTTTACTGACATTTACCAATAAAAATATAATCCTTCGAAACCAAAGGTTTCAGAGTAGCAGCCATGTTAGTCTGTGTTCCTCAGACGTTCTTTTCAACTGCTGGAAATGGCCCATCTTGATTATCACTACAAAAGGTTCCCCTCCCCGCCCCACCCCGCTCTCCTGCTTGTAATAGCTCACCTTAAGTGATCACTCTCGTTACAGTGTGTGTATGGTAACGCCCATTGTTTCATGTTCTCTATGTATATAAATCTCCCCACTGTATTTTCCACTGAATGCATCCGATGAAGTGAGCTGTAGCTCACGAAAGCTTATGCTCAAATAAATTTGTTTGTCTCTAAGGTGCCACAAGTCCTCCTTTTCTTCGAAACCAAAGTATATATCATGCAATGGTTAGTGTAATAACAATATGGCAATAATTATAATAACGTACTCTTTTCTGAGTAAGTAAATATTAACCTGCCCCAGTGAAGGTGATGAGCAAACAGAATCATTTTACTTTGTGTAAGACCTAAGTATTCTTATTTGTTATGTGTTTATTTTTTATTTCCTTTTCTTATTTTAAAATTAGAAAAAAATAGTCTTGCAGATACACCACAGTGCCTAGTAACAAATAATCATATTGTAATAATTAATAAGGCAGGATTTTTTAAACAAGTAGTGGATTATAACTCTGAACATCTGGGTATCTCTGAATATTGAAATTAATTTAACAAGCTGAAGACAAAATTCTCCCTGCCTTCAGGAAAAGCAGAATATCAGAGGATGTGGATCTGAGATGAGAGTTTTGACCTGAATCATTTCTGCACAAGTTTAGAAAAATACAAAGGAAACTATAGCATTAAGTAACCCTTTAATGCAATAAATGCAGGAAATGTGATGCTGTGCCAAGGTAAGAAATATATAAGCGATACACATCCTCTTGTATTAATAAAGTACTATTCTCCTGGACAATTTTAGATGATCATTAGGTTTAGCATTGGACAACATGAAAGTTATGTTTTCACATAGAGTGTTATTTGTAAAAGAATGGTTAAAAAAGGGGACTTGGAATCAGGCTTTTGGGATGAATTCCTAGCTTTGTAAGATTCACTGTTCATGCTTTTATTAGTCAATTAACCTCTATGTGATGCCACTTACCCACCTGTGAAACAGATCTATTTACCTTCTTCACTAGAATCTTCTAAGGTTTTATTAGAGTATGTAATGTGCTTTGAGATCTTGGGATGAAAGATGTTATAGAAGAGTGAAATATTAATATTACAGCAGGTAAAGTATTACAATACAAAACGTTTGGTTGAGCTGTTGAAAAAGTGACTTGAGGACTACAGGTATAAATCCTTGAGTTGGCTTAATATTATAAACCTTAAACTTTATAAATCATATCTTTGCAAAATTATTTCCAGTTAAATACATGGAGATTTAACTCTAAATATAGACTAAGGTCTGTGTCTTGGATTTGTGATTTCTAACATACTAAGTATTTTCTTCTTTCATGTTGCTTTACATTTATGAAAGGTTTCTCCAAAATGTGCAAGCTCCCTTCCTCAAATGACTCATCTTTTATAGTAACTACAAGCATCATATGAAAGTTACATATTTAGAAATGGCACTTATAAAGAATTAATCTTTAAAGTTTCCATGAAACTTACTCTATAAATCACTGTGACATTTGAGATAAGTATGATAACCCTTTGTGAATGTGGTCCCAAGAGCGGCTTCAAAGCATGAAAAAAATAAAAATATATGAGTGCATTTTTAATAGTTGTGTAGCTGTAAAGTGAAAAAAAAAATGAAGTATTTGGACTTTTATAACTTTGGTTTTATCGCTATGGAAATGACCTTGCAATGTGAAGGAATGTAGACTGTGTAAAACTTTAAACAACCATGGTTGCTTCTGCTTACATATTCATCTTAGTCTTATAATGCCATTGGTGTCACATATTTAATTCATGTATTTAATGCAGATGATATGGTGCACAGTATCTTGAATGAATTCACTCAACTTATTTTTCTGAAAAGTCTTAGACTGGATTAATGAAATAACCTCTTATCTTTAAATATGAATATAGCTAGACACAGCTGTATTTGGAAAATTGTTGTGATGAGTTGACTTTAAGTAGCGATTATTAAAGCAAATTTAAGTGTTCCATTTAATAGCTTCCCACAAGACCATCGAGATCAGGAAGGTTAAAAGAGAAAATGCCATAAAGTTCCGCTAATGGATTCAAAGGAACATTTCATTTATCTTTGCTCCACAGCCTCTGCTGCTTTTTCATACTCACGCTCAAGTGATACTCAGGTGCATTTCGGATACATTGTTCTTGCCCCAGGCCTTCATAGGAATTTCTCAACTCCTCAGAGCATCCAAAGCTTTAGTTACTGTTAAAATTTACTTCTTAGCTTGAAATGGCAAGTAAAGCCCACCCTACTTGACAGTTCTTGATGACGAGCATCAGCTTAGGGATGCCCTAGATCTAGGATTGAATAAGATGGAAATGTTTTCTTGGTGCCTGAGAAGTTCTCTTATAAAATGGGCATTGAGGTATTTTTTAAATAGTAAGGAGGGGAAAATACATTGTTATCTATACTCCTAGCACTTTCCTATGTGAAAAGCAACTTGAACATCTTTCTGAAGAAAGTCAGAGGTAAACTGATTTGGCACAAGAAGACTTCCACATCAGTCTAAGAATTTATGAGAAGTCCAGGCCTCTGATCCATGCCACTGGGACTCTGGGCTTTGATAGTACCCTTCAGACTGACATGCAGGAGAAAGTCAAGATCCCTATCATCTCATCCATAATAGATCCACTGGGAAGTTGGCCAAAATTGATGTTTTTTCTGTCACTTGTGAGCTGGCACCGGACAAAACAAAAATGTCACTACAGGGAAGAAGGCTCTCTATGGCTGGGCAATAACTCCTCATATCCTTACATGAAAGGTTGTATTAACTGGGATTACTCGTGTCAATGACTTTGCTAACAGGAAGTAGCATGAGGCCATTAAAGTTCCTTAACACACCTTCCTGTGACTTCATATTATTCTTCGCAATATATCTTGGAAGTTGATGTGACAACTGCCAAAACTGAGGTGTTAACAGTGTGTTCTGCTTCTAGGCATTATGAATTTATATCTTTTAATCATAGTAATAGCTCCCAGTTGGGCTGCTTTGATTCTGTCCACAGACTAATTGTGGGTAAAAAGCTACTGTTGTATTTACATTTTTCTTTCCTGCATAAACTGAGATGGTTTTCATATAGAATCAACATTATCTTACCAGCAAAATATATTTTATGAATCTTCATTCAGATTTTTAAATGAATTCACCTCAGTGGCTTTCGCACCCTTCTCCTCTAACAAATGAGTTTTATTGACAGGAATCAGAGTAACAGCCGTGTTAGTCTGTATTCGCAAAAAGAAAAGGAGTACTTGTGGCACCTTAGAGACTAACCAATTTATTTGAGCATGAGCTTTCGTGAGCTACAGCTCACTTCATTAAGTGAGCTGTAGCTCACGAAAGCTCATGCTCAAATAAATTGGTTAGTCTCTAAGGTGCCACAAGTACTCCTTTTCTTTTTATTGACAGGAATGTTACTGGACATGGCAAGTATTAAACAACACTAGCGACTATTCACAGAAAATGAATTAATAATTCTGATAGCACTTACACTGGGAACCCAATTTCAAGAGTTACATTCATCTAATCATGAACAGAAATAAGCTACATGGATATGCCCACCACAAACAGCTCAGATTCTGAATATTGAAGACTCTCAATCAACCATCCAGAGACCAAGAAACATTTGAAGAAATAACTCAGCCAAATTTCTTAAATAAAGTAATATTCATAGAATAATTATTTTAGATAAATGATTCACCCAGCTCTAGCTATACCAACTAAGAACATAAGAATGGCCATATTGGGTCAGACGAATGGCACATCTAGCCCAGTATCCTGTTTTCCGACAGTGGCTAATGCCAGGTGTTTCAGTGGAATGAACAGAACAGATAATCAATGAGTAATCCATCCCCTAACATCCAGTCCCAGCTTCTGGAGAACAGAGGCTAAGTACACTCAGAACATGGTGTTGCATCCCTGCCCATCCTGGCTAATAGCCATTGATATCAGTAATAAGTTAACCAATTAAGGGCATCCTATTTGGTTACTGCAGACAGGCATTTCTACCAGGAGTTCCTAAAACACTGCTCCTCATGAAGGTGTGCATTATTTGCGAGGGGGTGTTCAGTATTATCCAGCCCTTGACTGAAGTCTAAGAAAACCAAACTTCTGAAGACATGAAAGAAAGTGTTTTTTGAAATTTTAGATAGAGGACAAGAGTGTGCAAATGTGAATGGAAACACTGTTTGAGAAGAAACTGAACACCCACAGAAAGAACTGTAATATTTTCACATGGAGCATTACTCTCTAGGGATGAATGGCAGGCTTGGCACTCAGCACGTGAAAGGCTGCACAAGGATGTATTAGATGCTGTCTAAGGCCTTGTCTATAGGGGGAAATTAACCAGTATAAACTATTCCATGACAGGTATTCTGAAATCAGTGTGGCCATTCAAATCTGTAATAAAAGTGACTGTATTCCAGTATAATTAGTTTGCTTTGTGACCTACCAGAACAAGGAAACAAGCTAAAGGCTATTCTGGTGTACTGGAGATCTGCAGTCATTGGAAGTTGCAGTACATGCTACAGATTGGGACAGGGGAAACCAAAGACTGTGGAAGACTTTCTCCTTTTACAAAAAAAAATACTAGCTTAATTTTCAACATAGGGTTCAGATTGGTCTGTCAAACCAAAGCTGACTACTCAACCCAAGTCAGTAAAGAAATTACTTCACTCACACTTCCCATCCAAGCAACACTAAATACTGAACATACTCACACACACCAGATTGGTGAAGGTCCCAGAAATTTTATTTCAATTTTGGATTTGGAAGCTCAGAATGACTTTTCCCATAATGACTGCGTGCCAAGTAATGAGAATAGTTTGGATCATATCTACTACTGAAACGTAATCTACAATTGTATCAATTTTGATATAGTAGGTGGTGGAAAATAAATCTCTTCACATGGTTGTGAGGCAACAAACAAAAATGCTTAACTCCAGATGACCTACCTGTGAGCTTCTAAATTATCCATGTTGAGAGGCATGCACATGGAGTGTGCTGAGTTTGTCTCATTTTTAGACACAATGGTGAACAAGGCAAGTATAGAATTAAACTGCTTGTAGCAGCCTTCTCTTTTATTTTGCAATTATTATCTTTTTGCCATATGAAAATTATCCCATTACTATAAACTCAGATTACTTCATGTAGATAATGTAGTTGCACTTTCTTCAGATGTGATGCCACAAAGTGTAGCATTAATTTGATTTATTGATTGATTATTGGGCTGACTAAATTTATTTTCTGCTATTTTAACCAGTCATTTGCTTTCAATTTCACTTTGTACAGGAAGAGATTCTGAGGAAGATTAAGGATCCTCATATTCAGAGCAATTGTAATTGAACAAGAAGATAGAGGAAGAAGAGTTGATAATTGCATTTCTTCGTTTAGAATGATCCACTTAAATTTATCAGTGTCTGAAGTCAGTGTAAGTAGGATGGTCTAAATTCATACCTAGTGTTACTGTTACCCGGGGTTCTTTCAACCCAAAGCTCTTAGTAACTTTTACTCTGTGCGAGGTGGTGTCCGGATATAAATCAGGGGAGACACGGCCTTTCGACTGATAGATGGCTGCACAAACAGGACAACACAAAAGTGCTTTCACTTAAAGCTAAACTTTACTTAGCCCTGGTCTACACTAGGACTTTAGGTCGAATTTAGCAGCTTTAAATCGATGTAAACCTACACCTGTCCACACGATGAAGCCCTTTATTTCGACTTAAAGGGCTCTTAAAATTGATTTCCTTATTCCACCCCTGACAAGTGGATTAGCGCTTAAATCGGCTTTGCCAGGTTGAATTTGGGGTACTGTGGACACAATTCGACGGTATTGGCCTCCGGGAGCTATCCCAGAGTGCTCCATTATGACTGCTCTGGACAGCACTCTCAACTCAGATGCACGATTGTTTGCCATTGCTCTGACGCAGGGAGGGGCGACTGATGACACGGCTTACAGGGTTGGCTTACAGGGAGCTAAAATCAACAAAGGGAGTGGCTTTACATCAAGGAGTATTTCAGGCAGGACTTCACGGAGGCTTCCAATAAGAAATGGTGCACCTAAGTTATTGTTCTTATTGGAACAAGGAGGTTAGTCTGGCCTCTGATGATACATGGCTAGATTTACCTCGCTGCACCTTCTCTGTGAGTGACTGCAGTGTGACCAAGAGGAATGAGTCCCCTAGACGGAGGGTGCGGGGGGGTTTGCAAATGAGTACAAAACAAATCTGGTCTATTTCTTGTTTTGATACACTCCATCTATCTTTTACATCTTTGGCTGGCAGCAGATGGTGCAGAAGGATTGCATGCCATCCACATCTCATGGCTGCTTGGCAGAAGATGGTACAATAGGACTGCTAGCCATCCTCATCTCTTGCCTGCCCAGCAGAAGATGATGCAATAGGACTACTAGCAATCCGTATCACCTGCCTGCTCACCATAAGATGGTTCAATAGGACTGACTGCAGGACTAAAGAGAATGACTTGATCAAGTCACTCCAAATTTAGTCCCTGTGCCCATGTCTGCCCAGGCACTCCTGATCGACCTCACACAGGCGACCAGGAGCACCTTGGACATGACGATGATGGCTACCAGTCCTATTTCACCATCTGCTGCCGCAAGGCAATGGGTTGCTGCTGCTGTGTAGCAATGCAGTACCGCGTCTGTCAGCACCCAGGAGACATACGGTGACAGTGAGCTGAGCGGGCTCCATGCTTGCCGTGGTATGGCGTCTGCACAGGTAACTCAGGAAAAAAGGCGCGAAATGATTGTCTGCCCTTGCTTTCACGGAGGGAGGGAGGGAATGGGGGCCTGACGATATGTACCCAGAACCACCCGCGACAATGTTTTAGCCCCATCAGGCATTGGGATCTCAACCCAGAATTCCAATGGGCAGTGGAGACTGCGGGAACTGTGGGATAGCTACCCACAGTGCAACACTCCGGAAGTCGACTCTAGCCTCGGTACTGTGGAAGCACTCCACCGAGTTAATGCACTTAATGCACTTAGAGCATTTTCTGTGGGGACACACACACTCGAATATATAAAACCGATTTCTAAAAAAACGACTTCTATAAATTCGACCTAATTTCGTAGTGTAGACATACCCTTAGTCTCAAGCACTTATACACACATCCGCAACAGGTTAGTAAAACACCCCCAGCCCTTGATAATTACCAAAGCTGAGTGTGGCTCTCAAGTGGTACAGCGGCAGCCCGTCTGCCGGTGGGGAACACAAGATGCATCCAGAGGGAGAGTCCAGTCCTGAAGAGTCCCACCACCTCAAACATCCCCCCCTTATTTATACATTATTAATAGAATGACATGTCCCTTAAAGCAAACTTGTTAAGTAAGCAGTTTCAATGGTCAAGCAAGAGGTTCTTTCTGATTATTGATTAACCAGGTGTGGGTTTTTCCAGAGTTTGCAGCTTTGAGGCCCCAATAGACATTCCTGGGGCACAGCCTGCTCTTCTAAGATGCATGTATCAGCAACTTTAACACAATTCTTATCAGGAAGGATGTGGGGTTAAGCTGCCCTTTCTGTGGCACACAACCCCACCCCTCCCCTCCTGCCTTGGTTAAACTGAGACTGCTGAATGGCCAATTTACAGCCTGCTGACTTGGCTGCTTTTAGCAATAAGCCATTGTGGTTTCAGGCACTTTACTGGTTTGCCAAAGTCTCCCCGTACATTACTACTCTGACTTCAACAAACTTGCACCAGGAAATTCCAATAGTTTCTTTAATCTACTGATCATCTACTGTACCATATTCCATACTGTACCATATTATATAGTGTTTGCATATATATTAGTCAAATATTCCTCATATTCTGCAAAAAAAATTGTAATTTATCTATTTTTCTAGTTCACTAGCAACAATTTTGCATCCAAGCTTCAGGTCATGCAAGTACTGTATTTAGATTAAAGATGCTTAACAGCATTGTTTAGGTAAATATCTTAAGTGTCAAAAAGATAGGAAAACTAGCATTTGGATTTCAGTTGGTAAAAGTCTGCACAGTAGTAACTTTGCCAATCTTGGATCTATTCACATGCTCATGCAGACCTATCTAGTGTTGCAGACATCTCTCAAGCATAACAATATAGCTCTAGTGAACTGGAAATAGTTTTCATGTACATTGTGGACAGTTATTGATCTGCTGCAGCTTGACAGCAAAGCTAAAGTGGCCAGAAATATTTTATGTTCCACCAGTACCATATTTCCAACTTTTCTTCTGTCAACCAGGGAGTCTGTGATGAGCGAGGTAGTGAGAACAATGGAATATGCAGGAGATTACCTTCTTTTTCCTTTTCGCGATTATATTTCCAACCCACTCAGTAAAATGTTGTTAAGAGAGCATAGATAGTTTTAGACAAATCAAGAAAGGTATTGTTGCTCTGAGATGCCTGGGTGCAGCACATGAAAGGAAACTCATTGGACCCTATGGAGGCATATGAATATAATTCTGATTAAAAAAAACCAGAAATTGGACAAAAGACACTCACCACTGAGAGCCCCTGATATTACTCCTTCTTCACATTATTTATATCTCGTTATTTTTATAGTGAATCTAGATTCCTAGACTCTTTTTTTTAACCGTTTAGTTGAGTAAGAAGAGGAACTGGAAGAGTCTCTCTTTTCATGGTTTAGCAGTATCACTGATTTGTTAACATCCAGACAGCACTGCCACTTAACAATTCATTGCAAAGTCTTATGTTGCTGGACAATTTCCCAGGGACTTTACATAGTAACGATAATATCAGCAAAGAAAATGGTGAGTATTATTTCTAACTCAGCTTTAATTATTAGATAAACCATTCAGAGTGCTGTATCTAGAATGACTGTATCCATTGCTCCCTTTTTATGCATTTTCCCTCTTTTGGTATTTTTTTAGCTCTCTTTATGCAAGTTTCAGAAATGAAGGCAGTGATCTGGTCTGGAAGGTGTGCACAAACAAAAACAATGCATCAACTGGGGACTGAGCTGTCTTCTTACTATGGTTGTATGTTTTATCAACAAATTAATAAAATCCCTGCCTAATGAAGCTTACTCTGCTGTCGTATGTATGGTAGTCACCATTAAAACTTGTACTAACAGTTATCACATGGTGAGATCTGAGATTACCTCATTTCATTTCTACACTAAAGATAAGGAGCTACTGTGGAGGAAACCATTGTTAAATGTTTGCTGTTTAATGGCAACAGCAGCACTATAAGCACAACTAGAAAAAGGCTATTATATTCAATTTCCAAAGTCAACACTACTGCCAGAATCCAACCTCTTCTCAAAATAGTTACTAATACATAATTTTTGATACAGTTTCAAGCATGGAATAGTGGGCTACCACGTGTAAAACACACACACCAGCTCTTAGGAGCTGTTGTTGAGCGGGTGAAATTAAGAGAGTGCCTAACACAACCAGAAGGAGATCCAGTCCCTTAGCACAAGTTAAAAGCCCCAGTTCTGAATGGGAGAATCCTCCCTTGGCACAGACATTCTGATAGACAACTGTAAGGCTGCCTTCCAAGGATCTCCTCAAAAGCCCCAGAGTAGGGGGCTTAAGGGAGTGGGGCATGTCAGAGCAGGAACTCAGCACACAGTCCTGCCAAGATTCTGGGCAGTGGTCTAAACATAGAGCAGACCCAGATGTCTGTCAAAACATAGACAGATGCCCAGGGGCCATGAAGCATCCCAGGATCAAGCGGGCAGAGAGGTAGTCTAAAGCCACCTTCCTCATCCCTACCACTCCTCTACCTGACCACAATATCTGTGCTGCATTTCTTATTAATTTCACCCCCAATGTCAAGATACAATTGGATAGACACCTTTGTTAAGCCCACACAAGTTTTCAGCTAGAGAATACTATCAGAAGCTAAGAATATTATACTTCTTCTGTTTCACATTTTAATCCCTCTTGTCCTTCTCCCCCATAGGAAGGATGCTCCAGGTACACCCCATCCAGCTACCCCTAACAATGACAGAGAATGTATACAAATGTGTATGCCCTTGTAATGTCAGTTACAACTGTCAGTTTGTTTAGTGCCTTCCCTGAAACACTGCACAAGAATCAAATAATACATGTCAGAATTTTTAAAAATCACATCGGCAGAGAAGAACATTAAGAGGCATAGGCTACGGAAAAAGGATATGTTTTCAGCTGAGGTTTGAAATCAGAGGGAGAGCCAATGAGGTGGAGGTGTATGGAAAGATTGTCTCAGATTACAAGATCTGTAGCAGAGAAAAAGCTTTTGTATCATTAGCAGTAAAGTTATGACAAAAGGTCTGACATTTCAGTTGGCTGTAATTTACTAAGCAATTGGTTTATATATATTTTATTAATTTTGTTATGCAATTACTCTCATTTATAAAGCACCCAGTAAATACTCCGAGTACTGTAACAAATAAAAAAACAACTCACTAGGTCAAAGGGGCCATAAATAGACCACCCCAGGAGAAAACACTGCTGTTTCTTCTATTCCTAAGCGGCAGACACTTCTGTACTAATCAGCAACCCTGCTGTCATGATGAGGGAAACAAGTTCCTCTCTGAATGTGAAAGGACAGTTCCTGTGGAGAGAGAATAACTGAGCATAAGGTTGGCAGAGAAGATGAGAAAAGGGGTGAGAGTGAGCAGGAGGGAATGGGTAAAGTAGTAGGGGGTGAAAGTTGGCAGGCAAAGCAAGATACTGGCTTCAGAGATGGTGTAAAAGATAGAGGAACGATGAAAGAGGAGAAGAATACTTTTTTACACTGTATCTATTCTTTATTATATGCTAAGCTTTCATTAGAAAAGAACCTATGATGTGTATTCAGACACTCTCAGCACTGGTTTAGCTCACCTCCCATTAAAGCCCATGGGAATTTTACTATTGCCCTCAGCTGGAGCAGAGTTAGACCAACAGTGAAAGCTACTGAAAATCCCAACCTGAGTTCCTGGAACATTACCTAGGCTTTCACAACAGCATCAGAATTCTAAAACAGAACTGAGTGATTTTGGGGTGAAAACTGAACATTTTGGGAATCAGTGTTTTCTCAAAGACTGAGCAGCAAGATACCTCTGTAGACATGTTACTGGCTTTACAACATTGCTTAATGAGTAATGTTGAAGGAAAAAGGTCTACATTTGTCACCCATATCAATCTTGCTAAGACCTCAGCATCTTAAATAAAAAAATAATTGAATTCCTTCTCTGGCCCAGAATCATTACGGCCACTTTTTTTGCTGTATTTGAGAAAATGGAGTCAGCTGCATTCAGTCCTGGAATATGTCTACACAGCAAAAGGCCCCTAGCAGTATAAAGTCCATCTAGACTTTCAATCAGATGTTAATATAGCAACAAGTCAGTGGAGGGGATGCAATAACCCTTTCACTAGGAGACCCACAGTGAGCTAACAGCCTCAGATTCAGGCAACACTAGCTGGGGAGGGTGAATAACCAGAGTGCCTTTGGTAGGCATTGATTCCATACATTCTCTGGGATATTCTATAGGCGCCCATGGATGCTGACTGCAGCTTAAATCTGCCCCTCACTAGAGGAGCCCTGAAAGGAATGTGGCTGTGCAAACACTTGGAGGTGACTCTTTCTGGGGTGCTGCAATCCCTTCTGGTGTTGTATTCACCTCTGTACACCAGGGGGAATAATCATGCTCATTCCCTGCATTTTCATTTCCCTGCAATGAAAGCTTCTAAAAGGGGGAGGTGGGGAACAGGGTTCCGACAGACATGAAACAAATGTATTTTAATAGCAGGTTTTGAATTATTTCATAATCCATTTCTGAAATATTTATGCTATCTATTTTGCCATTAGCACAAAGGAGATAATGACATTGATCCTAGTAATTATCAACTTACATCTCTTTTAGTCCAAAGCAACCAATTCAGAATGAAGAAATAATTGCCAACTAGGAGCTCACTTAATCTCTGTGTTAAGTACCACGTGGAAATGCCTCCACAAAATATTTCAGACAAAAGGATAGTGGGCAAATTAACCTTCTTGCGAAATTTGTTATAGGGTGGAAAATTTATTTTCACCTCATTCATTTTTGTGAAAATGGTTTCACCTTAGCCTTTCTCTTTCCAGGCTTTACTGCTTCAAAATTATAATGCGGGATATAGTAGTAATGAAAGATGGTGGATTGATGGCACTTGATGCTGAAAAGATGAGTTTATTCCCAGCAGAGAATTCTGCTCAGAAATTAATACAGCCTGTGCTAACTCTTGTGTTAATATCTGCAGTGGAGCAGGGTGCGGGAAACAATGAGACCTGGGTGGAAAATAGTTTTTGTGAAGTCCTGCCCCTTTAAATGATTGAGCACTCTATACTTAGTGCAGAGCCTCATTTTCATTTAGTTTCTGTTTTGTTGCTGGTACTTAAAGCCACCACAGAAGGCAGCTATGTTTAAATCAGCTCCCCTTGTGTCTATCGTCTTCTTTGCTGAGTACCAATATAACAGTTTTCCCATCGCACTAAAATTTCAAAACATTTTCTTTTCCTGCTCAGGACAAAAGCAAAACTTTTTTTTATTAGAGAGAGACATGCTAGAATAATCCAATGATCAGGGCACTCAGTGCAGATGTGACAGACCCAGGTGCATGTGCTTTCTCTGCCTGAGTTGGAGCAGACAGTAGAACCTAGGCCTCCCATACCATAGATTAGTGAGCAGTGAATCTCTCTCAATCTCTTCTGTTGGGCTGTTCCACTTTGTATAAAAAAATAAATATTCATTGGAGCAAGGACTTGAACTTGGCTCTCCCACATCCTAGGGGCCTCACTCTTTCTCACTGGTTTTAACCAGAAATTACCTTGTGGACCTGAGAAACTTTTCCACAAAAAGATTTGGAATTGACAGATCTGCATTTTTTTGCTGCAAAATCCTGACCAGCTCTGGAAGCATTTTGTAATTCCTCCTCCAGTCCCAACCCTCCCTACCACTTTTCCTTCCCTCTTGGCAATTCCTGAGAACACTGAGGGAAGATGTATTAGTGTATATAGGGATGAAGTGTTTTAAAAATGACTTGAAAATACATGGGGAGTCCCTTTCATGCATGGGCCTCACATGGATTATTGTCCTAATTTATGCAATATTAATGTTGCACATCTAAAAACACAAAAATCTGGGCAATGCAAAAATTAATGTTCCAAAAGCAAGTGACTGGTGAGCGTACAATACCTTCTATTCCTGGTTTTCTCGTTAAATATGTCATTAACTATATTCCTGTTTATGTTGTAAAATGTACACCATAAAATAGACAGGTTTCAGAGTCGCAGCCGTGTTAGTCTGTATTCGCAAAAAGAACAGGAGTACTTGTGGCACCTTATAGACTAACAAATTTATTTGAGCATAAGCTTTCGTGGGCTTTTTTTTTTTTCAACCGCCATCGCTGTGGCAGTTAGTGTGAGCTCATTCCCTCTGCCTCTCTCGCAGGGCCGGAGACCACAGCCTTGGCCAGGATGTCCACTGCCAGGAGCTGGGTGTGCCGGAAGATCTATGTCACCCCCCGGCGCCCCTTTGAGAAATCCTGCCTCAACCAGGAGCTGAAGCTCATTGGTGAGTATGAACTGTGGAACAAGCGGCTGTAGCCTACGAAAGCTTATGCTCAAATAAATTTGTTAGTCTCTAAGGTGCAACAAGTCCTCCTATAAAATAGACAGGATGTGTGCAATGCCACACAGTTAATGTGACAGTTGGAACACTTCCTGCATTTATGTGATTTTGTCTGTGCAGCATAAATACTTTTATTTTTTGCTTTTGATTATTATTAATTTTGATGAAAGCCCTCATAATGTTGTGGCCGTCAGCATCCAGATTTCATTTTCCAACCAATTCTGCAGTTTTATGGATAATTTTAGGTTGACTTGGATAGTTTGATGGTGCTTATGCCACTATTTCTCCCATAAGTAATTTCTGTACCTCTTCCACCATGGTATCTGCCTGAAAAATGAGCAGAATGTACTGCATCTGAGCAAATTTCATGTACATAATATTTATTAAGACAGTTCTCTCCCAAAAGACATACAATAACCTCTAAGTTGTGCATTAGAGCGAAACAAAAGTGGAGCTGGCGGCAGGAATAGAAAAACTTCCAAACACATACACAATATTTAATGAATTACATTGTTTAATGTATGAAAGTGCTCAATGATACACACTACTATTTAATTTGACCTTCAGTGTATGAGCATTAGGCTGCTAACTGCCAGCCTTAAACAGCATACATTACATTAGCCATTTTATATGTTCATTTGAACTATGTAACAGTGTCTTTTTTTTTTAAACTAAAAAGGCAAAAGCAAAATAGTTTCGCGTACATACCAGGCAAATTATACAGCAACTAATTATACTTTCATTTACCAGAATTTTGGACAAAAACAAGTACAACTGTGTTTGAAGTTATTCAAATGTGATGAAGTGTATAGCTCACTTCTAGTTGTGATGTTTTGTACTGCAAATTGAATCCCCCTTTTGGCAACCAGTAGATCTGGTGACGTGCAAATATTTGTTCCAAAACTATACACAACATATGACTCCAGAATTGTTATGCACCCCACGTCTAAAACATCTGTTGGTAATCAGTTGACTGGCAGGCAGAAGCCTCTGAAAGTGCAGTTAATGGGGCTTTGAATGGGTGAAGGGGTTCACCTGTGGGAAGCAGTTCCCAGGCTTGGGGCATAAATTATTGTCTCTCCATTACTGAGTAGAACTAATATCCTCTCAGTTTCGTGGAACCTTTGATTCAAGCCAGCCTCTGGCTAATGGTTGCAATCTCTTCAAAAGTGTTCAAAAGAAGATGAAGTTTTAGTGCTTCTCTCATTCCTGTTGGTTTAATGTGCAATAGAATTAGGGAAAGAAAATTGGAGAGTTTTTTTTTTAAATTTACATGAAATACTGCCTAGAGCACCTATTAACCTAACTCTGGTATGAGTGTGACCTAGAAGATTGACAGCTGTAAGGATGATTCAAAAGCCATTGAGCAAAGAGAGCAACTGACCAGAAATCTTCCTATGTTCATGCTGTAAATATGAAACAGCTTCCTCCAACATTAATTCATATATCAGAACAGCAGGAGAAAAGTGCAGCTTTCATCCCCTTCACCAGTGACTGAGAATATCCCCTGGATTATGCTCAGAGCCCCAAAATGTCTGACAAAGGAAATTTTCCACTCACGTCTGAACCCATGTTCACCATATGATAATGTAGCATGACAATTTGTGCCCACAAGACTCTGCTTTCTCACTGGTGTGGCAGATTGGACCAGATTTGAGCAATTTTATCTGCAACCTAACACATAAATATCTCAGGGCATTGAAAACTCAACTTAGTAACCATGTGGTGGCACAGGATAAAGCATCGAACACTGGGAACACTTCCACTATTTGAGACCTCAGTGATGCTGTGCAAAAATCAAAGAAGGGTGCCAATACTATTGTGCACTCTTTTACCATTTTTGCACAGCCATGACATAAGCCTGCATGACATCTTTTATGTCATAGTTGGTTATACTCAATACAAGATTATGGCCTTCAGCTTTCTCTTTTCTTCATCCTCTGTTACAAGATATATGTAAAATGGTGAGACAGAGATGCCACTGTGCCTGTAGTTAAGGACAAACTATTATAGTCCTACAGACTGATTAATATTATAGACTACGACAGCTATATCTGGAAGCAAACTGGTAACCTCTGAATGTAGACTATGAGTGAACACCCTGCCATTGGTCTCCTCTTGTGGATGCTAGGAAAGTGTGTGGGATTAGAGAGGTGATGCTTAGATGAGAGTGTTTGGAGACAGGCCAGTCCTTGCTTACAGACAGCCCCCCAACCTGAAGCAAATACTCACCAGCAACCACACATCACACAACAGAACCACTAACCCAGGAACCTATCCTTGCAACAAAGCCGTTTCCAACTGTGTCCACATATCTATTCAGGGGACACTATCATAGGGCCTAATCACATCAGCCACACTATCAGAGGCTTGTTCACCTGCACATCTACCAATGTGATATATGCTATCATGTGCCAGCAATGCCCCTCTGCCATGTACATTGGCCAAACTGGACAGTCTCTATGTAAAAGAATAAATGGACACAAATCAGACGTCAAGAATTATAACATTCAAAAACCAGTCGGAGAACACTTCAATCTCTTTGGTCACTCGATTACAGACCTAAAAGTGGCAATTCTTCAACAAAAAAATTCAAAAACAGACTCCAAGGAGAGACTGCTGAATTGGAATTAATTTGCAAACTGGATACAATTAACTTAGGCTTGAATAAAGACTGGGAGTGGATGTGTCATTGCACAAAGTAAAACTATTTCCTCATGTTTATTCTCCCCCCCCTCTCCCCACTGTTCCTCAGATGTTCTTGTCAGCTGCTGGAAATGGCCCACCTTGATTATCACTACAAAAGGTTCCCCCCTCCCCTTCCTTGCTGGTAATAGCTCACCTTACCTGATCACTCTCCTTACAGTGTGTATGGTAACACCCATTGTTTCATGTTCTCTGTCTATATAAATCTTCCCACTGTATTTTCCACTACATCCACCCAATGAATTGAGCTGTAGCTCACTTAGCTCATGCTCAAATAAGCTTATGCTCAAATAAATTGGTTAGTCCCTAAGGTGCCACAAGTCCTCCTTTTCTTTTTGTGGTTTTCATTGGTAACACAATATAGTCGGATCATAGAATCATAGAATATCAGGGTTGGAAGGGACCTCAGGAGGTCATCTAGTCCAACCCCCTGCTCAAAGCAGGACCGATCCCCAATTAAATTATCCCAGCCAGGGCTTTGTCAAGCCTGACCTTAAAAACTTCTAAGGAAGGAGATTCCACCACCTCCCTAGGTAACGCATTCCAGTATTTCACCACCCTCCTAGTGAAAAGGTTTTTCCTAATATCCAACCTAAACTTCCCCCACTGCAACTTGAGACCATTACTCCTCGTTCTGTCATCTGCTACCACTGAGAACAGTCTAGGTCCATCCTCTTTGGAACCCCCTTTCAGGTAATTGAAAGCAACTATCAAATCCCCCCTCATTCTTCTCTTCCACAGACTAAACAATCCCAGTTCCCTCAGCCTCTCCTCATAAGTCATGTGTTTCAGTCCCGTAATCATTTTTGTTGTCCTCCACTGGACATTTTCCATTTTTTCCACATCCTTCTTGTAGTGTGGGGTCCCAAACTGGACACAGTACTCCAGAAGAGGCCTCACCAATGTCGAATAGAGGGGAACGATCACATCCCTCGATCTGTTGGCAATGCCCCTACTTATACATCCCAAAATGCCATTGGCCTTCTTGGCAACAAGGGCACACTGTTGACTCATATCTAGCTTCTTGTCCACTGTAACTCCTAGGCCCTTTTCTGCAGAACTGCTGACGAGCCATTGGGTCCCTAGTCTGTAGCGGTGCATGGGGTTCTTCCGTACTAAATGCAGGACTCTGCACTTGTCCTTGTTGAACCTCATCAGATTTCTTTTGGCCCAATCCTTCAATTTGTCTAGGTCCCTCTGTACCCTATCCCTACCCTCCAGCGTATCTACCTCTCCTCCCAGTTTCTCTCCTTGGGGCACTCCACTTGATGCTGGCTGCCAACTAGACATGGAGCCACTGATCACTACCCGTTGAGCCTGACAATCTAGCCAGCTTTCTATCCACCTTACAGTCCATTCATCCAGCCCATACTTCTTTAACTTACTGGCAAGAATACTGTGGGAGACCGTGTCAAAAGCTTTGCGCAAATCAAGGAACAACACGTCCACTGCTTTCCCCTCATCCACAGAGCCAGTTATCTCGTCAAGGAAGACAATTAGATTAGTCAGGTATGACTTGCCCTTGGTGAATCCATGCTGACTGTTCCTGATCACTTTCCTCTCCTCTAAGTGCTTCAGAATTGATTCCTTGAGGACCTGCTCCATGATTTTTCCAGGATGGGTTGATGTGATGGGCCCAGCCTTTATATTCTTTAATTGTTGTTTGCTCCTGGGATACCATAGATGCCTTATGAAAACTCAGGTTAGCAGTTAAGCAACATTAAATAGATAAACTAAATAAGATAGATTCTGAATCTTTTATCCTGTGATTGTGTGTACGTTAAATTCTTGTTTAAAAGCCTGCAGAGCTCCAAATCATACTACCATAGAATCACAGACATGTAGGTCTGGAAGGAACCTTAATATGTCATCTAGTCCTGTCCCCTGCACTCAAGGCAGGACTAAATAACTACACCATTACTGACAGGTATTTGTCTAATCTGTTCTTAAAAACCTCCAATGATGGCGATTTCACAACCTCCCTCGGCAATTTATTCCAGTGCTTAACTATCCAGATAGTTAGATGTTCTTCCTAATGTCCAGCCTAAACCTCTCTTCCTGAAATTTAAGCCCATTGCTTCTTGTCCTATCCTCAGAGGTTAAAGAGAGCAAAATGTTCACTCTCCTCCTTGTAACAAACTTTTAGGTACTTGAAAACCGTTATCCCTCCCCACCCCCCGCCCCACTCAGTCTTCTCTTCTCCAGACTAAACAAACCCACTTTTTTCAATCTTCATAGGTCATGTTTTCTAGATCTTTAATCATTTTTGTTGCTCTCCTCTGGACTTTTTCCAGTTTGTTCACATCTTTGTTGAAATGTGGTGCCCAGAACTGGACACAATACTCCAGCTGAGGTCTTATCAATGTGGAGTAGAGCGGAAGAACTACTTCTCGTGTCTTACTTACAACACTCTTGCTAATGCATCCCAAAATGATGTTTGCTTTTTTTGCAATAGTACTACACTGTTGACTCATATTTAGTTTCTGATCCATAATAACCCCCAGATTCCTTTCCGCAGTACTCCTTCCTAGGCAGTCATTTCCCATTTTGTATGTGTGCAATTGATTGTTCCTTCCTAAGTGAAATACTTCACATTTGTCCTTACTGAATTTTATCCTATTTACTTCAGACCATTTCTTTAGTTTGTCCAGATCATTTACATATTCCCCAATCAAGGGCTCAATTAAAGCTCTTAAGAGGTTGAGCCACGCTGGGAGGGAAAGGAATCTTAGTGTCTGATGTTCTTATATTCTTATGTGTCTCAACAGATGTGCCTTCTGGGCCCTGGAAAGAATCAGAGTGAGAAAGGTTGTGCCACATTTTTTAAAAGGTGGAGTAAATGCTTCCCTCAGCACAGCCATCCTTGTGCTTAGGACGATAGCCAACTTAGAAAGGCCACACAGTACTGACAAGGCTTTCTAACACTATACCCACTGAAGCCACTAAGTACAGAACGCTGCCATGTGATAGGCCTATGCCTTTGTAATATTCTGACCTGTGCCATGTGACTTAGCTAGAAACTAAAGGCAAGTCTCCCACCAGTGCTCAGGTCCCCTTCCTTGTTCTCCCAAACAGTGGACCATTGACGATCCCTAACTGCTCTCCCGAATGGTAGGGCTCAGGCAGCACTGGCAGTGATCAGCAGCGCTATGTGGAAAGTGAATGCTGGATCCCCACAGTAAAGTACACATTACCCCGCTGTTCTGCTGCTTGGTCTATACTTACCTATGTAGAGATGGGAAGTAAAGGCTCCGTCTAGGAATTTCCAAGGTGCCTAAGGGAGTTTGACACTCAGATCCCATTGAAGCCGACTGAATTGGGCATCTAACTTAATTGGTCAGTTTTGAAAATCCCAGCCTAAGTATTAATCTCAGTGCCCTGAGATAGCCCATAAATACCTCACTGACTCATTGATACACCACTGTATGGGGTGCAGTCTCCTATCTTCAATACAGAGGGCGGTTGCATGGTTGGCTGGGCAGATTCATGGTCCTACTTTCTTTTACAGACTGCTGTTCTGCCTATTTCTGATACAGCTCACATAAAGGTGGGCAAAGGACTGTCCTTATACCCCACCCCACGGCATACCTGTGTAACAGCAGGGTAGATCTCATCCTAAGTGATCTACTGTACAATAAAGTAAGCTTAAATTAACCATTGTATTTTTTAACAGTTTGATATTCTTAATTTAATACTTTGGGATATTAAAAGAACAATTCAAAATTATACAAATGTATAATGAAAGCTTACTTTTTATCATCCCAAAAATTGGTTTGAGATTAAAACAAACAAACAAACAAACAGAAACCTCAGCCTACTTAGTACCATGGCAAATAAACCATTACATTTTAAAAAAATCTTTTATTAAAGAAACAACCAGTAAAAGTATATGGAATTTAAAATACTAAACAAGACTTTCATTTTAACATCCCTTTCCCCCTTTCTCTATAGCTGTACAGAGTTTTTAGAAAGAAAAATAAAACCTGCAGATAGTAATACTATCCTTTTTAGAGAAAAAGAGAAAAGGTTAGTTTAGAGATGCTGGAGCTGTTGTTGTTCTGTTGTTGTTAAATTCCGATCCTGTTTCTTGGAAGACAACTCAAGACAAAAACACACAAGAGGGAAGAGGAAAGAACAGCAAAGGAAAATGTAGCTTTTGTCTCTGGTCTTGACTTTCACTTTCAGCCACACCGCTGGAGGGACACAGATACACCACACCCTCTTATTGGCCACTCCTAGACATGGCAAACTTGTACTAGCATCAGACTGTTTAGGGCATTGCTTTCACTTGCCTTTCTGATTACAGATTTACAGCAGTTATGGGGAAAAAAAGATTGTCTTGGTCAGCTGACTGACATGGATGGGGGGCAGGGTGTGGGTGGAACAGAAGCGACAATAACTTACGTCCCAGGTGGTGTTTGGGATTTAGCCAGAGCAATGGAGGTGGTGATGTCATCTGGGTTCCTCTTTTTGTGCTGAACGAGTCAGGACATCTCTTAGAATTAGCATGACGAAGACTCAGTGGTGTTACAATGCATCTCAGGAGGTGGCAGGGGGTATCAGCCAGGATGGTAAAGCTGGCTTCTTCACATTTTATCAGCCAGTATTTGTTATGTTCACATCTTCCACTAATTTTCCTCCCAACATCTCTTTTTTTAAGGACCCCACAAGGGAGTGATAGTTTGGAATAACCTGTTCCCTCATTATTTCGTTCACCAATTGGGCTTAATTTCTGACACAACAGTTTTGGTTCATTGATTTCTAGTCCCACACTTCTCTTCTTTACTTGTGTTGGGATTCCCTCCAAGAACTTTTTCCGCTCACCTTCCCAAGTACTCAGTCTGACTCCAGATTTTGTCATTCAGATATCTTTAGTTGGAGTACAGAAATGATATTCTGAGTGGATTAGACTCAAACACAGAGGCTGGATACAGGGTACAGCACAGATCCAAAGATACACAGAAACCCTGTAATCATTTGAACCACCATTAATATTAAGCTCAAAGTACTAACCAGCAAGGTGTAAGAACACCTCCTCTGATACTTGGAAATAGTGACCATAATATAACAACATTTAACATTCCTGTGGTGGGAAGAACATCTCAACAGCCAAACACTGTGGCATTTAATTTCAGAAAGGGGAACTATGCAAAAATGAGGAGGTTAGTTAAACAGAAATTAAAAGACACAGTGACTAGAGTGAAATCCCTGCAAGCTGCATGGACGGTTTTCAAAGACACCATAATAGAGGCTCAACTTAAATGTATACCCCAAATTAAAAAAGACAGTAAAAGAACTAAAAAACAACCATGTAAAAGAAGCAGTGAGAGATGAAGATAAAAAGGCGTTTTTTAAAAAAGTGGAAGTCAAATCCTAGTGAGGTAAATAGAAAGGAGCATAAACACTGCCAAATTAAATGTAAAAATGTAATAAGAAAAGCCAAAAAGGAGTTTGAAGAACAGCTAGCCAAAAACTCAAAAGGTAATAAAATGTTTTTTAAGTACATCAGAAGCAGGAAGCCTGCTAAACAACCAATGGGGTCCCTGGATGATCGAGATACAAAAGGAGCACTTAAAGATGATAAAGTCATAGCAGAGAAACTAAATGAGTTCTTTGCTTCAGTCTTCTTGGCTGAGGATGTTAGGGAGATTCCCAAACCTGAGTCATCTTTTGTAGGTGACATATCTGAGGAATTGTCACAGATCGAAGTGTCACTAAAGGAGGTTTTGGAATTAATTGAGAAACTTAACAGTAACAAGTCACCAGGACCAGATGGCATTCACCCAAGAGTTCTGAAAGAACTCAAGTGTGAAACTGCGGAACTATTAACTATGGTTTGTAACCTGTCTTTTAAATCACTGTACCCAATGACTGGAAGATAGCTAATGTAACGCCAATATTTAACAAGGGCTCTATAAGTGATCCTGGCAATTACAGTCCGATAAGTCTAACGTCAGTACCAGGCAAATTAGTTGAGACAATAGTAAAGAATAGAATTATCAGACTCATAGAAGAACATAAATTGTTGCACAAAAGTCAACATGGTTTCTATAAAGGGAGATCATGTTCTACTAATCTATTAGAGTTCTGTGAGGGGGTCAACAAACATGTGGACAAGGGGGGATCCAGTGGACATAGTGTACTTAGATTTCTAGAAAGCCTTTGACAAAGTCCCTCACCAAAGGCTCTTACATAAATTAAGTTGTCATGGGATAAGAGGGAAGATCCTTTCATGGACTGAGAACTGGTTAAAAGACAGGGAACAAAGGGTACGAATAAATGGTAAATTTTCAGAATGGAGAGGAATAACTAGTGGTGTTCCCCAAGGGTCAGTCCTAGAACCAATCCTATTCAACTTATTCATAAATGATCTGGAGAAAGGGGTAAACAGTGAGGTGGCAAAGTTTGCAGACGATACTAAAATGCTCAAGATAGTTAAGACCAAAGCAGACTGTGAAGAACTTCAAAAAGATCTCACAAAACTAAGTGATTGGGCAACAAAATGGCATATGAAATGTAATGTGGATAAATGTAAAGTAATGCACATTGGAAAAAACAACCCCAATTATATATAAAATATGATGGGGGTTAATTTAGCTACAACTAATCAGGAGAAAGATCTTGGAGTCATCGTGGATAGTTCTCTGAAGACGTCCACGCAGTGTGCAGCTGCAATCAAAAAAGCAAACTGGATGTTAGGAATTATTAAAAAAGGGATAGAGAATAAGACAGAGAATATCTTATTGTCCTTATATAAATCCATGGTATGCCCACATACTGCGTTCAGATGTGGTCTCCTCATTTCAAAAAAGATATACTGGCATTAGAAAAGGTTCAGAAAAGGGCAAATACAATGATTAGGGGTTTGGAACGGGTCCCATATGAGGAGAGATTAAAGAGGCTAGGACTTTTCAGCTTGGAAAAGAGAAGACTAAGGGGGGATATGACAGAGGTATAAAATCATGAGTGACGTGGAGAAAGTGAATAAGGAAAAGTTATTTACTTGTTCCCATAATACAAGAACTAGGGGCCACCAAATGAAATTAATGGGTAGCAGGTTTAAAGCAAATAAAAGGAAGTTCTTCTTCACTCAGCGCACAGTCAACCTGTGGAACTCCTTGCCTGGGGAGGTTGTGAAAGCTAGGACTATAACAGGGTTTAAAAGAGAACTGGATAAATTCATGGAGGTTAAGTCCATTAATGGCTATTAGCCAGGATGGGTAAGGAATGGTGTCCCTAGCTTCTGTTTGTCAGAGGGTGGAGATGGATGGCAGGAGAGAGATCACTAGATCATTACCTGTTAAGTTCACTCCCTCTGGGGCACCTGGCATTGGCCACTGTCGGTAGACATGATACTGGGCTGGATGGACCTTTTGTCTGACCCAGTATGGCTGTTCTTATGTTCTTATGATACAGCGTACCAGGTGTTTCCGCTGCCTGTACATAGTTGTCCCCAATTTCCTGTTGCTTGGCTATTAGTTGGGCAATGGGCACAAATTGCGCTATTTTCTTTTGTACTAAATCGGTGGTGTTAATGGACCAGGGAGGTACAGGAGCAAAGAGATTGCTCACCATTCGGTGTTGTCTGTTACATCTTCTGACACGTTCTCCTTCATCTGCACATTTGGCCATAAGGCATAGGTCCCAATCTCAATCAGAGAGGTGAGGTTCAGACAAAATCCCTCCAGGCTCCTGGCATAGTGTTGTCCCCATCAAAAATCTGTAGTATTGCAGAGGACATACTGTGTCCTCAAGCACTACCATCTCCATCACTCTTTCTTTAATGACTAGTTGGACCCAACCTCCCTCGCTTGTGGTTAGGTTAATTTATGCTCGGCACTCACAACCATCTGTGCTTGATTTGTTTACAGCAGACTATGTTTATTTCATCAACTCCTTGTGTTACCTTCTGGACAGTGGGATGCTGCTGTTTATGGGTCCCATTTTCTATTGTACCCATACTGCTAACATACACCAATTTGTTATGATTTCCTATCTAAGAATAGCAATCACAATTGGAATCACTGAATTAATAATTTAATGTGGTGCCTCAGGTCCCAGACCTTCTAGCCTTGCAAACTGTAAATTTTCTTCCTCAGTATTATAAAATCCCATTTCCACTAGTGTGGTTCAGATGAGTGTACTGTTTAACAATCTTGATCATTCCCTTGCTTTATCTAATGATCCCAGGGATTAACCTAAAGGAATCTGAAATTCTTTATTACCTCTATCCTTTTAGGGAAGCAGTGGGATGGGACTGATCGTGATTTAGGGGCTCCTTCTAGGTACAGAGCACTCTGAACTCTCACTGAAGGGCATCATACTGCTCCCATTTAAGACAATGACAAAACTTTACTGGGTGCAGTAGGCATGAAGATGATGGGATCTGAGGATGCTGAGCATCACATAGTAGGTTCTCAGCACCTTGAAGTACCAATTCACAAAATGTATGCAAGCAACACGAAGCTTCAACTACAGTTTTGGAATGAAAAGTTTCAATTTTTCGATTAGTTAAAAATTTCTTCTGCATAAAAAAATTCACATTTTCCGTTGAGCTCTATGTGTATCGTTATATTTTTAGTACTCCATTTTGGGTTCAATACTGTCATTTTTATTCATTATTTCCCTCTGTCTCTCATAGTTACTTTGTTACAGGTGTAGAATTTGAGCTTAATGAAACTCAGAAAAGTCTAATTTAGATAATAGACTTTGTAGTGCAGAAAAAAAGTATCGATTATTAAGACAGTACAATTTGACTAACATACAATATCAGAAGCGGATCAGTGATCAGAAAGTTATCTTCCTTTAGAATGGTAATTGCTACTGAAGATCATGACAGGGATGGGAAAAGGGAAACAGTTAACTCCTTGTGTTTTCAGTCTATTTTGATGTTCTGACAATACTGGTAGAAATAATTTTTTTCCATAATTTCACGTTCCCTTCCTATATGTCATTTTTAGCTGTGGCAGAGGCAGTGCAGGGGATATTTTAAAAGAGACCCCCTAAAAGAAGTCTATGGGGATTTTGCCATTGACTTCAGGAGGGACAAAATATTAACCCAAGACCCTAAGCTATTAAAAAACTGAAATATAAAAGGAGAAAAATATTTTACCCTAATGCAATTAAATTACATCCAGTTCCCTCTGGGCTGTACAGAAGAATATTTCCCTCTAGTCAACAAGGGAAAGAGAGGTAAGGGAAAAGGAAAAAAGAATGAAAATTAAAGTTAAAAACACCATAAAAGCAAGCACCGGCATTAGGAATGAGGTGGAGTTCTAACACCCTGTTCCGATGTCACCTCTTGGAGCCAGTGGAAGGGGTTCCTGGGCTTTCAGCTACAGCAGCAGCCCAGAGGGAACTGGATGTAATTCAGCACAGAATTCGGCCCTATAACTATAATTTTCTTTGATTATTTTAAGAGTCTCTTTGGGATACTGCACATTACCATTACCATTACCAAAGCAAGACCATTATGGACACTGATATTCTGACCTCATTATCCGATAAAAACAGAAGGGCATTCTCTCATGAGCACAGCATAAGCAGATTGACAATTGCTGCATTGAAACAATGCTGTTACTGATGACCATTCCCTGGTGATCCATTGGAAAGGACAGGAGGAAGAGAACATAATAAACTAATACAGCTGTTGCTATTTTCTTCTACTGAATCTGTCCTCTATTACACTACACAATGAACAAGCATCCTGTTTTAGCGTCTACATTTTCCCTCACTCAAATACTTTATTTCCAAAAACTTACAAAAATACAGGTCATTTTGAATATTTTGTTTGGGTTTTTGTATGTGTGTGCATAATTTGAATTATTTTAATTGAATTCACTATACTTCTCCATTGCAATAAAAGTCATCTTCTTATTAGATAACTATACTATGTGCTGAGAAAGCTTCTGGGGGAAACTGGTGAGGGGAGTACTCCACTCTAGGCCACCAGAGAGCTGTTCCATGGAGGCTGCTCCAGCCTAATGACTAGAGAAGCCCCTCTAGTGCTAAGAAAGAGGGATTCACATAACAGTAGAACCTCCAGTTTTGTTCTTGATACTCCTGTCCTCCTGTCCCACTCCCTTATGCCTTCATGCACAGTCATTCAACGAGCCTTCTGAGGAACTGTAATCTGTGAACCACAAGGGATTGGGGAACCTCTCCAGGCCTTTGCCAGATCTTGTCCCCCACCTTGTCTTTGGATTCACAATACCTCTGCTATCAGAAGGCCCTCCACACTGAGGGAGAAGCAGGTAGGATTATATCTAAATGGGGGAATAACTTGATTATAAAGCCCTGGTAATACTGCAGGGCAGGAAACTGAAAGGAAGGAAATCTTTCCCTCTCCAAGGGCCTCATCTCCAAATTTTCCTCCCTACATAGTATTTTTGCTGTTTTGGCTGACACTAGTTCTGAAAGTATCACTTCATTGTAGATCCTCAGCCTTAAATGAGGCTGTTGTCATGAGACTCAATATAGTTGAAGTCTGAGGAGATCTACTTTTCTAACAAGATTTCCGCACTATGGGACACAGTCTCTTGAGAATGGGAAATCTCATGAGATTGTAAAAGAGCGTCCTTTGAGCTGCAAGTTGAACCCAGCAGTTTACATTCTGACCCAAACTGGGGATGGGAGGGATGGGTCGAGTGAGTTGTTTTGAGTTTTGAGTATTTGGATCTGCTATTTGCAAGTTATTCTCCTTTCATGGATTAAAACTCATCTTTGTCCATATTGGATAACTACTGTGGATTGTTGTAAAATGAAAAGTGACTGTTAATAAATGGCTGTAGATCAAAATTCTTCTTCTTTAAAGAACAGAATATCTAAACAAACAAAGAAATAAATGTTTTCCTCTGCAGGCAGATGAACCACAAAGTATGCTAGGAACACCACATCTTGGTGTAGCCAAATTACTGAGTGGGAAGGGTAGAGGAACAAAACAGTTAAATCAGCCAGTGTCTTTTGTTTTCCTTAGGTTATAAAATTTTAGTAGCCTTCCAATGTATCACATCTCACTGTGTAAGAATTCGCGGGGGGGGTGTGGGGGGTGGTATCCTGATGTGGTTTAATTGTAAAAGGGGCTAACCTCCTGCAGGAATCCTGCTTGTAACTGCTCATGAGCAAGCAGCAATAAACTATCTTATTATAAGTCAATATGTGAGGAACTTAGTATAATTGCTCGGACTTGCTTGGCCATAGAGCTAATGACACTATAAAAGATGCGATTAATTAGATATTTTAGAAAGGTTAATTAGTTTGTTTGCAAATTGTTTGTTGAGATAACGTGGTAATATTAAAAAAAATATATCATTAATTAGGCAGTGATTTCTGTGAAGGCGTTCATTTTCGGAGTTAATTTGCTTCAGACAGAAGCCTAGTTGACAAGTAAATCACAGTCATATATAAAAAGTGGTTTCACTCGCAGGTTGCCTGCCACTGGTTTAGAGTAATGTTATTTCCATCCATCATTGTCTCTGCATTTTCAATTTTCCTCTCAGCTACTTGCAGTTTAGGACCAGAGATCTCAAAATTCTTATCTACTGAACTCATTGTCATTTGAATGTCATCCAATCATTTGTTAATAGTCACTAAGTTTTTACTGCAAGCCTGACCTTGTCTGTTTGCGGTCCATCAGAGAGGAGCTTTCATACTGCTTGTAGGGCCCCCTTGATGAGCAGGTCTGAGGTGAGGCCCCCGACTAACTGCAGTCCAAACTTCACAAGACCCCAGCGATGGATCGGGTGCATATAGAGGACTTTCTGCAGGTGTGAAGGTGGATGAGGGCTGTAGCAGGAGAGAGACCCCTGGCTGTCTTGAATCTCCTTGCCACTGGGTCATGGTTTTCCTCCTGTCAAGTCTTGTGTGGTTACTGCCTGTGCACTGGTTTTCCCATGTTAAAAAATGTCACATGCAGGCCTCTGCCAAAGGGTTCTCACCCACACAAAGCCCTACAGCGATGGACAAGAGAAGAAGAAATTGTCTGACAAATCTAATTTGTATCTCTCAGTGAGGTGATACTAAATGTGGGCCCATATCTGGCTTAATGGGTGCTTGGAAATCAAGTTGCCATATACAAGATATAGGTTAGGTTTATTTTGGTCTTTTCAGTGTATTTTTAACTAATATATTTAATCCCTTCCCCCATTATACACAGAATCAAAGTGATGAAATAACAAAATATAGCTAAAAGAAAAAGCTATGCTTGTTCAAATTATGCTTTATGCAATGGCTTTGTAAATATAACCGAGGGTGAGATTGTGCACCCCTTACTCATGTAGCTGAGCAACAGAACATGCAAATCATCTCATTAATGACAATGGTCTATTTACATGTGTAAGTGCTCACTGTGAAGAGCAAGAATTCCAGAATCTGGCTTCAATTTCACTGTAAGGGTTGAACCTCAGGAAATAGCCACTTTTCCAGGCTATCAGTGCCAAGCCATTAGAAAAAAGGGTAGAATCAATTAAAAACAGAGCTTTAACTTTGATAAATGATGACTCCAGGAAAAAATGTAATCAGATAGGAAATACACAGTGGGAAAGAGAAACACTCAATAATTGCCATGTTCTGTTCATTCCCTCTGAAGCATCTGGCATTGGCCACTATTAGAAGACAGGATACTGGGCTAGATGAACCATGGGTCTGACCCAGTAGGAATGTTCTTATGTAAACCTGCTGATAAAGACTTTGGAGTAAATTTAGTCTTCAGGACCTGACAATGCAGTCTACACTGTAGATTAATGAGAAATCTTCACACAAGACAGAGGTGATGCTCATGAGAAAATCAGAAGGCATGAGCGGGCTCTGTCTGCATAGTCTGCTGAGGGAGTTTGCCTACATTTTGTCAAAGAAGTTTGCAATCTAAAGGTTCCTTTGTACCCTTGCCTATTCCTAGGCTTTCAAGGAAAATGGAGGCTAGAAGTATACTTTCCATTTGCAAATGGCTTGGAACTTATGTCCTTTTCTTTCTGAGCCACACTTTGTTAAGGTAACTTGTACCCTCCAAGTTGTACATCTGCAATATGCTCTACTGGCCACAGCCCATAAAATATTCTCATAAATTTCAGCTAGTGAAGAACATGAAAGTCATATACTTAACAATGTAATCTGGATTCAGTACATTACCACAATGCTTTGTGTACTAGACTGTGTGTGTCTGTGTGGCTCCAGATGTACTGAGTTTTAACTTTAAAAACCAGCATAGTCTGAGGTTTTGCATAGTCTGGGTTTTTGCTATGGGAGGCCACGTGCCTCCTCTCTGTTCACCAGCCCTCTAACCTAGAATACCTGAGCACTCATGCTGACAGTCCCTTGAACGCTGAAGGAGTGTAGGCAGGATATTCTCTTCAGGATATTCTATTCGCCTCAGCTCTGGAACTCATTTCTTTTATTGGTCTGACAGAGCCATTGTTTGCTGATTTTCGGGGATAGTTCAAATCGTGTGTGTTTATCCAACTCGCACTCAGAGAACTGTTCAGACGTGAGTGGGGTACTATCAAGTTTGATGGATTTGTTGGGATAAATAATAGTGGACTTTAATGCTGTCTGCTCTCTAGTCAACTGTATGATTTGATTTTTATTAGGATTTTTATTATATAACTGTGCCCTGAGACTTATATGATAGGCATGTTTACAGATAATAACATAAATAAATACCCCGGGGTCTGTTATGGCTGCTAAAAGCCCAAGCTGCACTAGAAAGGGGTGGACTGTCTAAACAATAACTAGAGCACTGTACTACTATCTATGTGGCTTCACCAATCATTCCTTCATGTAAGGAATGGTGCATTGGCTACAGATGTTTCTACAGCCTAGAGTTGCTGTAGCACTTATAGAAGAGTGGTCTATAGGAGAAAGGTTCTGTTTCACCAGCTCCAGCCTAGGACCATTTACTCTAGCTTAGTGCAGGAAGAGGAAGGATTTACCAAAAAATACCTTAATGCATCTGACATGCATAAAGAAGTGAACTACACTTTCTGTATTGTATATAGATTTGCTGCTTACCCACAGGAAAGTTATGAATTTCCTGACTTTGTGAAATTGAAATCCCAACTTGAATATTTCATAGAATCATAGCATATCAGGGTTGGAAGAGACCTCAAGAGGTCATTTAGTCCAAACCCCTGCTCAAAGAAAGACCAATCCCCAACTAAATTTCTTTAACAGTTATTAAAGAAAAAAAGAAAATTAAAGAGGTTTACAGAAATGTAAAAACCAAGAAGGAATTGCATCATAATGATAAAATAATAATAATAATGCCACATGAAAATCACAGCAGTTAGCTTCTGATCCTGCAATGATTTATGCATGTGCTTAACTTCACAGACTGTGTGAGTAGTCTGAAAATGCTACAGTTTTTACTAGGTTGTCCAGTTTTCGTTCCCATTTCTCTTCCAACAGTATCTCTCCTTATTGGTTGATATCACCCAACAGTTTAATGTGTAAAGATTAGATTAAAAATTAATAAAACCTCTAATGCATTAGGGTGTCCTAGCAAAAATATATAAAGACCTCAAAGCCCAGTGGACAGTGCAGAATACAGGAAGGTAGCCAATCACATGAGGGATGTTATTTATGAAGATGCTATTTTAACAGGGAATTAAAATAATGACTCAGGCATCTGAAAGTACTGGGGTTACCTAGTGACCAAAGGAAAAATCTGTTTCGCTGTTACTAGTAGCCCTATTTAAGACTACTTGTGTGGTTTAAGACTTTCTAGGGAAAATTGGCCCTGCACTTGGAAAAAAGATAAAACAAGAATAGGATTAAACAGAAAAAATATGGAAACTAAAGAAATAAGGATGGTCCCAAATGAGGAGACATACTGGGACAAATTAATTCCTTGTGGGGGTCTAATTTCTTCAACAGAGACACACCAGGGAGGAATTTATCCCACTGAATGCATAATAACAATAAGACAAGAGTGGTGGGAATTCTGAGGCTGCAGGTGGACACCTGTCGAAGTACCAATGAGGTCTGAACCTGCTTAGCTTTCATAATCACTAAAATCAGACTAAACTGACTGGTAACATTCTCGGAGTTGGTTGCACCATTACCTCTATAATGCTAAAACTTGATGTGCAGGCAATAGTACCCTGAAAAGTTCTGAAGCAGTAGAAGGGCCAGATTGTGTGCTGGAAAAAAAGGCAAGATTGTGGCCAGTTTCTAAGCAGTATTGGAGATACCACCAAAATCCCTGTTCTTCTGGGGCACTTGGACAGAGCCTAGCCAATTGTCTGTTTCGGAGTCAGGAAGTAATTTTTTCTCCCCCCGGCCAATTGGCAGAGGAACATGGAGTCTTTGGCCTTCCTTACAGAACCTTCAAGCCATAGTGGGTTAAGTAGTAATGTGCTTAGTACCTAACTGAGGTACTTGTTAATTTGTAATAACTTGTAGTAGGTTTGCAGTGCAGTTAAAAGGATAAAATGAAGGGTTCTGAGAGGTAAAAAACCTGGAATTTTGTGATACGCCGTGGATTTATGGGATAGGATGAGACCCTGTGGCCTTTAAGGGCTTAGGCCCCTACTCTTCTGCACCCTCTGGCCCCTTTTCAGGGAGCAGGGTGCTGGGACCCAGAGAAAGCTGAGTCTGTTATGTGTGTGTGGAAGGGAGGGGGAATAGGCTGAGGAGACACTATCCCAAGTTACAGGTTATATGGTAAGGAATCCTGTAACCCCCACATGAAACCAATTAAGTGCCAGGTACAGGAGAGTGTGGGTGGTGGGTAGTCCCTCATCCCTGTGCTAACGTTTAATAAGGATTGAGGCTTGCCTTCTAATTCCATACGTGTGTCCATCATTTTGCTGCTGTGTCCACATCAATATCCACTGTACATAAGTACTTTGGGCACAAATTAGGTACATTCAAACATCCACACAGAAATCTTTGAAAATCTGTCCCTCTCTATCTTTTGTTGAGAATGCAGATATAAATATTTTCAGCATATTTAGGTTCCTGGTTATTGTCACAGTTCCTAGGGCTTTCACTTTTATGGGAAAAGTGATAGTTTTCTTCCATTCCTATGCAACATGATTCTTGCACTGCATTGTGTCAAGTTATATATGGCTCCGTTGTATCATCTGATTTGATAATATTAGGCATAATCCAATAAAAAATGATGAGCAAAAGAGGAGAATGTTCCCCCATGTGAGGAGCTGCTTACATTATTCAGTTCTGGAAGAAGTTGCCAGATCATAATCATGCATTTGTTGTGAGATGTGGTAGGTATTTTGACATCTCCATGAATCTAATACAGCAATATATAATGATAACTGAATTCTAATTTCTAACATGAGCATGTAATGTATACTTACATTGGATCTACAACAGCTCTTTATTTTTCAAAATGTCAATAATTATTATGATTAATTCACACGAGATTTATTGAGAGAAGTCTTGAATTTTTTCTTCTAGTTTTTTAATGATCTTTTCTATACTCCTTTGAATTAGTGAAATAGTCTCACTTTTTGGGGAAGAGTTCAACTAATAAAGTTTATTGCTATTCCATCTTTATATATTCTACTTCACCATGTTTCCATGTAAACCATCTTAAAAAAAATGAAAACATTTTCTTAACTCAGCAAAATAGGCAAAATAATTTAGGAAATGACCAAATCACAGGGTTAAAATACTGAAAGGAAATAGCTTGTGGATAAAGGGAAAGCAAAACAAAGATATCAAAATTTGCACAATGATACCAATATATATTAGAAAAACTTGATAAATAGTAAGAAACTTATGGGAGCAGCTATAGTTTATTCATCTGTGAAGAGTCATTATAAAACTACTTCTTAATACCCTCCCATAAATTGTTTTGTTATGATACAACATACTGAGAAGAAAAATTAATTTATTTAACTTAGTTTAAACTATAGCTGCAGTGGTTTCAAATGTCTGCAGGCAGTATAAAAGGAATCTTTATTACTTTATTGAAAAAGGTCATTAGAAAAGTGAGCCCTCATGGCATTTGAAAATCCAGGACTCTTGTTGGGCAGAAAAGTTGTCCAATGACCAATATGAATATAGTTCAACCTATAGGTTGCTAACAAACTAGTCTCTTAAGGCCTATCTATACTTGTTCTGGTATAACTGTTTAACTGTGGTTGCATCATGGTACATCAGTATAAACCCTCAGCATAGATCTTCTGAGGCAGTGTAACATAGGGCTTGCACCAGAGCTGCTCTTCCTTGTTTGAAAACAGTGTAGGATGGGTGTCGCACATTTACAGTGAAGTTTTCACTGCTGAAACTACACAAGTTCACAAATCCCCATTATAGACAGAACCTTAGATTATGAGACAGATCAATTGCCCTTTGCTCTGCTCTAGCGGCGGAAACAACATTTAAAAGCAACTTCAAACAGGTCACTGATTATTCCCCATGCACAGAAGAGTTCTTGAGTGGCATAAGGGAAATATGCTGACTTTAGGTTGCTCCAATTTACACCAGGTCTATTTCAATCCCTAGACTGATATTTTCAGAGGAGTCATAGGGAGCTAAGCACCTAAAACCTATTGAATTCCAGCAGGAGTTGGATGCACTGCTCCCCTGAAAATCCCAGTTGCAGTCACCATAGAATCAGGGACACCCCATCCTCTCAACTTCCGAAGGCCCCATTCTCCTCCTCAGCTACACTGAGTGCAGCTAAGGATCTAGCTCCATGTTGGTCATTCTTTCCTAATCACTGCTTGTGTGATTTCACCTCTTTCATATGGTTAACATAAGAACATGAGAATGACCACACTTGGTCAGAAAAACAGGCCACCTAGCCCAGTATTCTGTCTTCCGACAGTGGCCAGCACCAGATGTTTCAGAGGGAATGAACAGAACAGGGCAATTATAGAGTGATCCGTTCCCTGTCATCCAGTCCCAGTTTCTGGCAGTCAGAGGTTTACGGACACTCAGAAACTGAGGTTGTGTCCCCGACCATCTTGGCTAATAGCCATTGATGGACCTATCCTCCACGAACTTATCTCATTCAATTTTTAATCCAGTTATACTTTTGGCCTTCACTTTTGGTTCTGTTAGTGACCTCTGATTGGATGGTTGAAACTTTTATAAACAGGCGGGGGGGGAGTCAAAGTAATTTCCAGGTGGCTGCAGAAACACAAAAGGCATGAAACATCACAGGAACATGCATTTCCACAACTATGCACAAGACTTTTGCCTTCCAGAAACATGTCTGCAACCATCAACAAAAATTATCTGTAGTGGGGGTGTAGGGAGTTGTTACAGTTAAAGCAGTAGGAAACTTTTTTTCTGCAAAGAATGGTCACAATTACTTTTATTTGTGGCAGTATTGACCCAGATGTACTGTTTAATATCTGAATAAAAGATTTTTTGGGGGGTGAAAGGTAATCAGTTCTGTTCTTTTGTTGTTTGTTTGCTTATTTTTTGTTGGCTGACTTTTAGTAGGATATCATCAATATCGGCACTTATATATTATTCCTTAAGTGCAGCCACTGAGCCAACATAAAAGTCTAAGGTTGGGATTTTCAAAGGTTACGAATGGCTTTGGATAGACAATCCTACTGGAAATTACTCTGCCAGGCACCTTTAAAAGTTTCACCCCAAGTATCTGTGATGGGGTGTAGCACCAATTCATTGCCCCTGCTGGTGGCCCCACCACCTTGGCACACCCTACCCTAAGACATTGTCATGCTAGAAGGGGATAACAGTGAATTCAGACCTCCAGGGATTGCTTAGGTGGAACTAGTGAGAATTGTTTCTCCAGCGCCTACGGGGGTTGGGAGCAAGCAAAAGCCAATCAGGGCCTATAAGATAAAAAGAACTGGGAGCCAGTACTGGGTGAAGCTTGGGCAGGGAAGACTTAGACTCTGACCTTGACAATATTTGCTGTTGGATCTCTGTGAGGGACTAGTGTTTATATTATAGACTTTCACATCCAGGTGGCTATTTTGAATTAAGGTTTAACAGAAAACAAATTATCTGGAAGGGGTCTGGCCTGAGAGCTGACCTAACCAGAGGGTTAGGTCACAGGAGCAGCAGATGATTGTGGAACCAGGACAGAAGGCGGGCGCTTGTGTGAAAGAATCCTTAAAATGCTGCATCCTGCCATGAGGAGGGAAACTTATACTTGTTTAGTGAGTGCACACTTTAAGAGTATCCAAATCACCCTTTTAATTTATGAACACAAGAAACTATGCTGTGGAAACTGTTCATGCTTACTAATGTGAGAAAGAAATAGTTATCATATATTAGATTGTGAACTCTGCTGTAGAATCATAGAATCATAGAATATCAGGGTTGGAAGGGACCCCAGAAGGTCATCTAGTCCAACCCCCTGCTCAAAGCAGGACCAATTCCCAGTTAAATCATCCCAGCCAGGGCTTTGTCAAGCCTGACCTTAAAAACCTCTAAGGAAGGAGATTCTACCACCTCCCTAGGTAACGCATTCCAGTGTTTCACCACCCTCTTAGTGAAAAAGTTTTTCCTAATATCCAATCTAAACCTCCCCCACTGCAACTTGAGACCATTACTCCTCGTTCTGTCATCTGCTACCATTGAGAACAGTCTAGAGCCATCCTCTTTGGAACCCCCTTTCAGGTAGTTGAAAGCAGCTATCAAATCCCCCCTCATTCTTCTCTTCTGCAGGCTAAACAATCCCAGCTCCCTCAGCCTCTCCTCATAACTCATGTGTTCCAGTCCCCTAATCATTTTTGTTGCCCTTCGCTGGACTCTCTCCAATTTATCCACATCCTTCTTGAAGTGTGGGGCCCAAAACTGGACACAGTACTCCAGATGAGGCCTCACCAATGTCGAATAGAGGGGAACGATCACGTCCCTCGATCTGCTCGCTATGCCCCTACTTATACATCCCAAAATGCCATTGGCCTTCTTGGCAACAAGGGCACACTGCTGACTCATATCCAGCTTCTCGTCCACTGTCACCCCTAGGTCCTTTTCCGCAGAACTGCTGCCTAGCCATTCGGTCCCTAGTCTGTAGCTGTGCATTGGGTTCTTCCGTCCTAAGTGCAGGACCCTGCACTTATCCTTATTGAACCTCATCAGATTCCTTTTGGCCCAATCTTCCAATTGGTCTAGGTCCTTCTGTATCCTATCCCTCCCCTCCAGCGTATCTACCACTCCTCCCAGTTTAGTATCATCTGCAAATTTGCTGAGAGTGCAATCCACACCATCCTCCAGATCATTTATGAAGATATTGAATAAAACCGGCCCCAGGACCGACCCTTGGGGCACTCCACTTGATACCGGCTGCCAACTAGACATGGAGCCATTGATCACTACCCGTTGAGCCCGACAATCTAGCCAGCTTTCTACCCATCTTATAGTGCATTCATCCAGCCCATACTTCCTTAACTTGGTGACAAGAATACTATGGGAGACCGTGTCAAAAGCTTTGCTAAAGTCAAGAAACAATACATCCACTGCTTTCCCTTCATCCACAGAACCAGTAATCTCATCATAAAAGGTGATTAGATTAGTCAGGCATGACCTTCCCTTGGTGAATCCATGCTGGCTGTTCCTGATCACTTTCCTCTCATGCAAGTGCTTCAGGATTGATTCTTTGAGGACCTGCTCCATGATTTTTCCAGGAACTGAGGTGAGGCTGACTGGCCTGTAGTTCCCAGGATCTTCCTTCTTCCCTTTTTTAAAGATTGTATTGATATTTTCTTATATCAGTAAAGTACTTTGCAGAAGAGTTGGTCCCTACTAAATATTGATGCCTGGCTCAGTAATATGGCCAACCTCACACGTAAGGAATGACTGGCATTCCACAGAAAGGAAATGCCCAAAAATTCAAAGCCATTTGGGTTGACTCACATTAAAGGTCTGTGACTAACCTAGACCCTGAAGATAGTTATGTCACTTCCCCTCCCCTTCCTATATCCTAAACCTCTTTGTTTACCTTGTGTACTATGATGACTCTTGAATTGTGGTATATTTGTTGTATTTGGAAAAAAATTATATAAAAAAAGTATTTTGCACACTTCTGGTGCTAGATAAATCACAATAATTTTTAAAAATACTATCTTTTCTCTCTCCACTACTTTGGTGATTTATATGTTGTCTTTGGTTTGATGTGTTGAACTGATTTGTCCTTTCAAGGATACTGCTGCTGAAATGCTATTTCAACATTTGTTTTGTATAAAAGAAAATGATGAAAGCATGAAACTTTTTGATAAAAGGGGGAAAGCTGGAGATTTCACTTTGCCTTTAAAGGTTGAGAAAGAAGAAACCAGATTCTACCTACATGTAGAAAATGTTTCCAAAAATTACAAGGCCAAAAATGATACCAAGTGACTGAAAGTAATTAAAAGACCTTTAGTTTGAAGATCTAATTAATTCTGTAAGCAGTAGTGCATGATCTTCAGTAAGTACTCTGTGGATGTCATGTTACTGACCACAGACCAGACAAGAAACAAAGTTGCTAGAGTCAGAGAAGAAATTTGTATGACCACAGAAAGCTCTAGAAGATCTTCAATTGGCATAAACAGGAATAGCTTCTCTGACTTCAATTTACATTAGCTGTGGATCTAGTCCAGAGGTGAGCAAACTACAGCCCGTGGGCCACATCTGGCCTGCGGGACTGTCCTGCTGACCCTGAGGTCCCAGCCAGGAAGTCTAGCCCCTGGCCCCACCCCCACAGTGATGCCAGCGCTCTGGCCCGCTGCTCCTCCCGGGCAGTGTGGGTGGTTTGGCTGGCTCCAGCAGGGCTGTGAGCTCCTGCTGCTCTGAGTGGCATGGTAAGGGGGTGGGGGGTTGGATAAGGGTCAGGGGAACCCGGGGGCAGTCAGGGGACAGGGAGCGGTTGGATGGGGCGGAAGTTCTGGTGTGGGCAGTCAGGGGATGGGGAGCAGGGGGGGTTGGATGGGGTGGGAGTCCTGCGGGGCTGTCAGGGGTGGGGGTGTGCATAAGGTTTGGGGCAGTCAGGGGACTGAGAGCAGGGGGGGTTGGATGGGGGTCGGGTTCCAGGGGGGCAGTCAGGGGACAAGGAGCTGGGAGGGGGGGTTTGGATAGGTTGGGAGTTTGAGGGGGACAGTCACCAGATGGGAAGTGGGAGGGGCAGATGGGGGCAGGGGCCAGGCTGTTTGGGGGGCACAGCCTTTCCTACCCAGCCTTCCATACAGTTTCACAAACCTGACGTGGTCCTCTGACCAAAAAGTTTGTCCACCCTGATCTAGCCCAAAGGATACAACTTTAGGAAATATAACAGTGAATAAATGAGGGATGAACATCAAAATTTGGAATGCAGGGAGGGCTGGTTCACATAGCCCCAGAATTTGAGCACTTGTTATGGGTGGATACTTCCCACCACTCAGGATTTGGTCCAAAATGATTCATATGAATTATCCTAACTTTGATTCTTGAAAAGTGGACAAAGAATTTTTACAGTATTGCCTGCACTTCCTCCCAGGCTGTCAATACTATGAGAACAGCCCATCTGGTATACCTGCACACAGGAGCAATTGAGATTTTGTGGGGGCTGCTCTGCCTCATTGAAGCTGTGACCCTGACACATGGTGATGAGGAAGGCTGCTTCTGCTGAGTCACGGTTTCCTGGTGAGTGTATGTGTTCATGTGTATACACACATACCACTATGACTGGTGTTTTAAGTGGTTTCCAAGATATCAGCTACATGTGCTCAAACATGTACCAACAAGTCATGTAATTTACACAGGTTGGATTAGGAGGTAAATGGAAAAATACTCCCACACCCACCCAAATTACTGTTACTGCGTTTAACACAGCAGGGGGAAAGTGTTTGCCCCACAGCCCTCCCATAGGCTAGGCAATGAGACAACTCAAAGAACTAGAGAAGGATCTGACCACAACATTGACAACAAGTACGGTGCACACACATCCAATTACTTTATTGGAATGTGACAAAAGAAAATTAAACTTCAAACTCTGCACCCTGCCTGTAAATCTTACTGTACCCTAAGTTTACTTGCAATAGGGAAAACATCTTCAGACACAACTTGTTTGGCTCAGAGAGGAAAAGGTTTACATTTTTCTAAAATTCTTTAATCTTGCTTATCTGCTACAGAAGCTCTTCTTAAACTGCTGCCTCTTCCTGATGGGTTCAACACATTGATGGTTTCTTCATGTCCTCTTCCTGATTACATAGTAAGAGCTACAACACTCATCCAGTCAGGGAACAGATAAAATACCATGTGACTTATATGATCACTTGTAATTAACCAACACAGCTGGAGTGTCAGATATATACGATATATGGGATATGTACAAATAATTTTGATCAAATTTGAAGCTCAAGCTAGTGAAGGGGAGGATAAGTAAAAATAATAATAATTATTAAAAACAAAAAACCCCAAATGAAGACATGCATGTTATCATCCTTATTCTTCCTCTCCACCTATAATCTGTTTAATACCCACACTTGTTTTATGGCATTAAATTTACTGTACATGTTTTGGTCTTTAAAACTTGTGAGGCACCTTGCACTTTCCTTGGTGTTCAGAAAAAGAAAATGTATTCTAAATAAAGTTGTGCTGAAAAAATTCCACCAACTTTGAAGATCTCTTTAGGGTGTTTAGATGCAGGACTGAAAAGCACTTTATATATGCTTACTGAGACAGGAGCAGAGTGGGAAGATACAGTATTTCCAAACCTATGGAAGAGCTATCACACTGTCAGCATAGATAAGATCAAATTGCACTGACCTTGATATGTCTGAATTAAATGAGTTAACTTGTGCTATCAGGGTCTGGATCTAAAACGTAACAGAATGGCCTACTTTAATTCCCATAGATGTAGATCAATAAATTAATAAATAGGAACCCAAAATCGATATTTAGGCACTTAATACTCAACCTGATTTTGAAAAGTGCTGAACATCCAGCAGCTCCAATGGAAGTCAGTGTCAATTCCTAAATGTCAGTACTTTTGAAAACCAGACCCCTTCTGTAGGTGTCTAAATATGGGCCTCATTTTAGGCCCTACTTTTGAAAATCTTGACTTTAATGATGTTATTGGCATGATATTTTGGATTTCAGACTTACCTGATGCCATAGTTCACTTTGGAAGAACTGAAAAGGTATGAAAAACTTAATCTCCACAGCAATCAGTAGAGATTTTATAAACAAAGGATAATGACGTCAAGTAAAGAATAATTAACCAGAGCAGATAAACTCCTGAGAAAGTAAGATCCTATTTGCATGTAAATGTTCCTAGTTGCTATAAACAAGTGAGGGGGAAATGACTCTGAAAGGATTATATAAAGACAGAATTGTTGCTAAACCCATGTCTCCCAGAATATACTGTGACCTGTCATAAAAGCTTTAGTTTAAGAAGCTAAAAACGGCCATACTGGGTCAGACCAAAGATCCATCTAGCCCAGTATCCTGTCTTCCAACAGTGGCCAATGCCAGGTGCCCCAGAGGGAATGAACAGGTAATCAAGTGATCCTGCTACTCATTCCCAGCTTCTGGCAAAAAGAGGCTAGAGATACCATCCCTGCCCACCCTGGCTAATAGCCATTAGTTTCTTTGCTCTATTCCTGCACTCTAAAAATATTTATTTTGAGAAAATGAAACCAGCATCTCAATTTTTCATGCTTTTAATTTTTACTTGATAAATAGGCTTGGCAGTATTTGATTTTTTAAATATCATTTTGATCGATAATATTGATTTGTAAATGTTCTTTTTCCTATTTTTATTGATTGAAATGTACACTTGCAGTAAATTATGGGGGGAGTCCAGACAATTATTTAATCAAAATAGATGTTGAAATTTAAAAAGTTAAATATTTGTAACCATTAAAAGACAAATCATCAATATCACATGTCACAAAGGCTAGCTTGTGACCAGTTTGTAAGGGATATTGGAGATACCACCAACACTCCTGTTCTTCTGGGGAACCTAGAGAGAGTTTGCCCACTGATCGGTTTTGTTATAATTCCCAAAAATCTCTGGGTTTTGGAGTCATTTGAAACATTTCTCATTAAACACGTGGATAATCACCTTAGTGAGTTTTACTGTTTGTTACTTTTTAAATTACTAGTAATATTATATTTTATTGTGTGCAAGCTTACCAGTATAAAAACAGCATTTGTTTTGGGTTTTTTGTTTTCCTAGAGCTGGAAGAAGTTAAACTTAATTGTAGTTCCTACTTATCTCCAGTGTTACATTGCAAATTAAGTACATAATCTTAGTCAGCTGTAGGGACTTAGTCAGCCTGTATTCACTACACAATACCTTCTACTTACTGACTCCAAACTGTGAGCAATAGGAATAGACAGTATGCAGAGAAAACATCCCCTGCAATTACTGCTTAGACTTTTTACTTCTGAACACTTCTCATGTCTTTGTGTCATAGCAGGCTTGAATTTCAGGCCAGGATTCAGAACTGATCTTAATGAATTCAAATCAGTCCTGCCATCTCTAGTTATTAAGCAACTTTTTATTGGACACAGATGCCCAATATTAGAGAAGGACAAAGACAAATGAGTAGTTGTCATAAATATAAAGGGAAGGGTAAACACCTTTAAAATCCCTCCTGGCCAGAGGAAAAATCCTTTCACCTGTAAAGGGTTAAGAAGCTAGGATAACCTCACTGGCACCTGACCAAAATGACCAATGAGGAGACAAGATACTTTCAAATGTTGGGAGGAGGGGGAGAAACAAAGGGTCTGTGTGTCTGTCTATATGCTGGTTTCTGCCGGGGATAGACCAGGAATGGAGTCTTAGAACTTAGTGAGTAGTCTAGCTAGGTATGTGTTAGATTATGATTTCTTTAAATGGCTGAGAAATTAAGCTGTGCTGAATAGAATGGATATTCCTGTCTGTGTGTCTTTTTGTAACTTCAGGTTTTGCCTAGAGGGATTCTCTATGTTTTGAATCTAATTACCCTGTAAGGTATTTACCATCCTGATTTTACAAGGTGATTCTTTTTTAATTTTTACTTCTATTAAAATCCTTTTCAGAAACTGAATGCTTTTTCATTGTTCTTAAGATCCAAGGGTTGGGTCTGTGGTCACCTATGCAAATTGGTGAGGATTTTTACCAAACCTTCCCCAGGAAGTGGGGTGCAATGGTTGGGAGAATCATAGAATCAAAGAATATCAGGGTTGGAAGGGACCTCAGGAGGTCATCTCGTCCAACCCCCTGCTCAAAGCAGGACTGACCCCTAATTAAATCATCCCAGCCAGGGCTTTGTCAAGCCTGACCTTAAAAACCTCTAAGAAAGGAGATTCCATCATCTCCCTAGGTAATGCATTCCAGTGTTTCACTACCCTCCTAGTGAAAAAGTTTTTCCTGATATCCAACCTAAATCTCCCCCACTGCAACTTGAGACCATTACTCCTTGTCCTGTCATCCGCTACCACTGAGAATAGTCTAGATCCATCCTCTTTGGAACCCCCTTTCAGGTAGTTGAAAGCAGCTATCAAATCCCCCATCATTCTTCTCTTCTGCAGACTAAACAATCCCATTTCCCTCAGCCTCTCCTCATAAGTCATGTGTTCCAGACCCCTAATCATTTTTGTTGCCCTCCACTGGATGCTTTCCAATTTTTCCACATCCTTCTTGTAGCGTGGGGCCCAAAACTGGACACAGTACTCCAGATGAGGCCTCACCAATGTCGAATAGAGGGGAGCGATCACGTCTCTCGATCTGCTGGCAATGCCCCTACTTATACATCCCAAAATGCCATTGGCCTTCTTGGCAACAAGGCCACACTGTTGACTCATATCTAGCTTCTTGTCCACTCTAAACCCTAGGTCCTTTTCTGCAGAACTGCTGCTTAGCCATTCGGTCCCTAGTCTGTAGCGGTGCATTGGATTCTTCTGTCTTAAGTGCAGGACTCTGCACTTGTTCTTGTTGAACCTCAGATTTCTTTTGGCCCAATCCTTCAATTTGTCTAGGTCCCTCTGTACCCTATCCCTACCATCCAGCATATCAACCACTCCTCCCAGTTTAGTGTTGTCTGCAAACTTGCTGAGGGTGCAATCCACACCATCCTCCAGATCATTTATGAAGATATTGAACAAAACCGGCCCCAGGACGAACCCTTGGGGCACTCCACTTGATACTGGCTGCCAATTAGACATGGAGCCATTGATCACTATCTGTTGAGCCTGACATTCTAGCCAACTTTCTGCCCACCTTATAGTGCATTCATCCAGCCCATACTTCTTTAACTTGCTGGCAAGAATACTGTGGGAGACAGTGTCAAAAGCTTTGCTAAAGTCAAGGAACAACACGTCCACTGCTTTCCCCTCATCCACAGAGCCAGTTATCTCATCATAGAAGGCAATTAGATCAGTCAGGCATGACTTGCCCTTGGTGAATCCATGCTGACTGTTCCTGATCACTTTCCTCTCTGCTAAGTGCTTCAGAATTGATCCCTTGAGGACCTTCTCCATGATTTTTCTGGGGACTGAGGTGAGGCTGACTGGCCTGTAGTTCCCAGGATCCTCCTTCCCAGGATTTTGGGGGGAAAGACGTTTCCAAACAACACTTTCCTAATAAATAAACCCAGATAAATGTTTGGTGGTGGCAGTGGAAGTCCAAGGGCAAAGGCTAAAATAGTTTGTACCTTGGGGAAGTTTTAACCTAAGCTGGTAAAAGTAAGCTTAGGAGGTTTTCATGCAGGTCCCCACATCTGTACCCTAGAGTTCAGAGTGGGGAAGGAACCTTGACAGTAGTCAATAAAGGCAAGCTTTAATCTTTACTAATGCATTGATTTTCACAGCAGCCAGACTTCCTGCTCAAACATTAACTAGATCCTGGCTTCTTTGTTTCTGAACAGGAAATTCTGCCTCCTTTAGTTCTATTCATTACTCCTCCTCATTACAGTGCTGCTTGGTACAATAATGCTATCAAACCTCCCATCTAGTGACCAAATATATTCATTACACTTAAAATTTATCAGAACTTTCTTTGGACACCTTTCATCCTACACGATTAGTGAATACATAACCACATTCATGGCTATAAGAACCTGATTAGCATTGAATTTGAAGTGTCTGCTGCTGTACATAAAGAACAGACTCCTCAATAATATCCAAATAGTAAGTTCCATCCCCACCCAAAATATTTTTACTTGTGCTTTTATAAAATGGACCAACATAACTTTATATGTTACATACGAGCATATACCAGTGGTGAGCAACCTGTGGACCGCGGGCCGCACGCAGCCCGTCAGGGTAATCTGCTGGCGGGCCGCCAGACCATTTGTTTACATTTGCCTGGCTGCCCACAGCTCCCAGTGGCCGCGGTTCACCATTCACAGCCAATGGGAGCTGCGGGTGGCCTTGCAAATATAAACAAATGGTCTGGCGGCCCACCAGCAGATTAGCCTGCCGGGCCACGTGCAGCCCATGGGCTGCAGGTTGCCCACCGCTGCTGTATACACTAACAAGAAATAGAATTAAATAGCATTCTTGATGGTTTTTTTGGAACAAAGTGTTCTCCAAACTTGTAGCTTTCAGTTATCTGATTAGCAAGCTAGTCTTTCTGTGCAAAGGATTTTGAAGGGTAAAGCAGCCACACAAAAAATGCTCTTTTCAGTGGCTGTCTAAATAAGGTGTTGGTTTTAACTTTTAAACTGTGCTTTATGGAGGCACTGCAGTGAATCACTGAATTGCTCTGGAAAGCTGCCCCATTCTGAGGGGCATCCACTTCAAACTCTAAATTCAAAATAATTTTACTCTCCAGACGGAGACTGAGTGACTGGTTGACAGCCCATTCTGCTGAGCTCTGCTTCTTTCAAATTGAATGCCAGGCAGGATATGCTGATTGCCATAGAAAATGCTGAGTAAAATGAGAGACAAACAGAAAGACTACCCAACCACTGAAACTTCAATCAGGATTGAAAAAATTATTGGCCTTTTATTTTTCATTTTCAAAGTCTTAACACTGACTCCTGATTATGAAAAAGACAATCAAGAGGCTAAAAGAAAAGGAGTATTTGTGGCACCTTAGAGACTAACCAATTTATTTGAGCATAAGCTTTCGTGAGCTTCAGCTCACTTCATCGGATGCATACTGTGGAAAGTGTAGAAGATTTTTATATACACACAAAGCATGAAAAAAATACCTCCTCCCACCCCACTCTCCTGCTGGTAATAGCTTATCTAAAGTGATCACTCTCCTTACAATGTGTATGAAAATCAAGGTGGGCCATTTCCAGCACAAATCTAGGTTTTCTCAACGCCCCCCCCCCCACACACACACAAACTCACTCTCCTGCTGGCAATAGCTCATCCAAACTGACCACTCTCCTTACAATGTGTATGATAATCAAGTTTAACCAGAATGTCTGGGGGGAGAGGGGGGTAGGAAAAAACAAGGGGAAATAGGCTACCTTGCATAATGACTTAGCCACTCCCAGTCTCTATTTAAGCCTGAATTAATAGTATACAATTTGCAAATGAATTCCTGCCCCCTGCCAGACGTTCTGGTTAAACTTGGATTTATGCTGGAAATGGCCCACCTTGATTATCATACACATTGTAAGGAGAGTGGTCAGTTTGGATGAGCTATTGCCAGCAGGAGAGTGAGTTTGTGTGTGTGTGTGTGTGTGTGTGTGTGTGTGTGTGTGAGGGGGGGGTGAGAAAACCTGGATTTGTGCTGGAAATGGCCCACCTTGATTTTCATACAGATTGTAAAGAGAGTGGTCACTTTGGATGGGCTATTACCAGCAGGAGAGTGAGTTTGTGGGGTGGGGGGGGGGCAGAGGGTGAGAAAACCTGGATTTGTGCTGGAAATGGCCCAACTTGATTATCATACACATTGTAAGGAGAGTGATCACTTTAGATAAGCTATTACCAGCAGGAGAGTGGGGTGGGAGGTGGTATTTTTTCATGCTTTTTGTATATATAAAAAAAATCTTCTACACTTTCCACAGTATGCATCCGATGAAGTGAGCTGTAGCTCACGAAAGCTTATGCTCAAATAAATTGGTTAGTCTCTAAGGTGCCACAAGTACTCCTTTTCTTTTTGCGAATACAGACTAACACGGCTGTTACTCTGAAACCAATCAAGAGGCTAATGAACACAGGTAAGTTATTGTAAGCATTATCTGTACCTATATATAATCTTTTTCATAATCAGGGCTCAGTGTATATATACACACCTGCAGAGTTTCAGGGATGTAGCATGGTTACTGTATCACAAATGTTAATTGAAAATATAGTTAGTAAGTCAGCTCCTTCATTCTGACTGGTGACTGCCCTCATCCACATTCTGACAAGAAATATGGCTCTCATCTTCTCATTTCAACCAAAAAGACGCTACTTAAGGAAAAGCTAGTGTCAAACTACTGAAAGATACCAGTGTAAAAAAACAGAAATAACTATTTGACTATATAACTCCACTCCTCCCTTCTCCTTGCTCCTCAGAAAGGCTTAGTCTCAGTTGTGAAAACAGAATCAGCAAGCTTGGCTGACCTACAGAGGAGAGAGAACATAAAGGTTTTATGGCCTATAAACTATGGAACTGTTATCCTGGAACTTTATAGAGGCCTTTTATGTTTAGCTGCAGTCATGTCAGAAATAAGCCTGAAGTAGGCTGTTTTGAGAGCTGGACTCACTGATATATTTTGAGACTGCTCAATATTGTAGTATTCTTAAGCTCAGAATCTTTATGAGCACATGTGGCCGTTTGAGGATTCTGGAAGAACTGTCATAATAGGTTGGGTAGTTTTCTATGGCCTGAGAAAGCAAAAACCCAAAATAACTTAGAAATTTGACTTGTCCATCTTATTTTGTTTGCTCTGTGTCTGTCCTTACCTTTGCCTTTAGTTTTTGCTCCAAATTATAGATCTTACAGTATGAAGACTATTGAACTTCATGCCTAAATGGTCCTTGACCTGGCCCTTACTTATCGGGATCTATCTCCACTGGTTCCCAGCACCAGAAAAAAGGCAAAAAACTCTATCCAGCAACTGAACATCATCCAGTTCTGCTTTCCAAACTCACTGCACATGAGCTAAGGACTCTGCTTACGCAGATAAATCTATCTCTCTGACCTAAGCAAATACATCCCCATCACACACCACTTTTTTTTAAAAAACCATAATGGAGTTTTGCTTGTTTTTTAAAATGTTTCTCCTCCTGTCTTGCTTTCTCAGTTTATTTGCTAGTGTTTGATTTGGAATATTGAACTGACAAATCTAAGAGCTTTCTGAGGAAGCTGAAAGTATCCTGGCTGTGACCCATTTTCACAATTTAAGACAGGGGTTTTAAAAAAAGAAAGTTAATTTTGTAACTGGCAAATTACAGTATGTTTATTTGGAATAAAAATAGAAGCATTAAACCATGCGTATGCTTATTAGGGAATAAAGCCTGAGCTCATCATGAAAGAGCCCTGAATTCAGTGAGTGTGAAGAGCTATATTAAGTACCGTCTGATTAAAGTTAAAACTCTGACACCTCTTAACCTACCTTGATCCTCACAATAGCTTTTACTCCTTGACAAACTTATTTCTGTAAGTTTAACCTACTATCCTTGCAGTAACAGTGTTTTATATGACCTCACCTGTGGGACCTGATCTAATAGGCAGGCTCAGAGTTCAGGTGCTTGATTGGGCCCTGCAGGTGAGTTAGGTGGAAGGAAGCCTATCTTCCAGTGATTTGTGCATCACTCTGGAGCTTAGGCATCCAGATGCCTAACCAGGAGTGACAGTGTACATGTGCAAAGGCAGAAACATAGGTGCCTAGGGAAATTTAACTACGAAAAGCAAGTTTTGGCACCTACAGCATTTGGCAGCAGCTGTGGGTTTTGTATTTATCAGAGGTGCCTGATTCTAAGATTTAGGTGCCTAAAGTGACAGTTAGGTGCCTGAGTCCCTTTGTGAATCTGGACCTTAGTGAATCTGCCCCCAACTGAGATCATGGTCCTGTTGTGCCAGGTACTAGATTCTCACATACCAAAGAAGACAGACCCTGCCTCAAAGAACTTATGGTCTAACTAGAAAAGAGACAACATTTTGGAGGAAGTAAATATTATCATCTTCATCTTTTGATGGAGAGCTGACAACCATAGAGTTTTAAGGCCAGAAGGTACTATTAGACATCAAGTCAGATCTCCTGTATATCATGAGCTGTTAAATTTCACCAATTACCTCTGTATCAAGCCAAATAACTTGTGTTTGCAGAAAGACATCCAGACTTTGTCTGAAGATGTCAAGAGATGGAAAGGCTACCACTTCCCTCTGTAATTTGTTCCAGTGTCTAAGCACCAGACACTGACTTGTAGAATGTTACACGGGAAGTCTGTTTTGAGCTGGGAATGTAACACAGCTCTTCTAAGTCCCATTCCAGTGCTTTATCCACTACATCTCCTTCCTCCTACTGCTGTTATTCAGGAAGAAAAAAGTGCAGACCAGCCCTCATGCGAGCAGATGCTCAGAGCTGGTGCTAAACACATCCTTGTGCATCACAGATTAAGGGGCATGTGTTCCGTAACAACTGCCTGATGGTTCCTTGCACAACATTGGCATAGACTTTGTATTAGATATCAGTCCATATTTCTGAACTGTGATATATCTGGCAAATATTGCTCAGAATAAAACTATATAACAATCATATATCTAATTCATTAGGATCCTTATATATCAGTACTAATAGGCTAATTTAAGAAAATACATTTGTTGTGAAAACACTTAATTATCTTCTTACATGGAAGTTTAGTATTGTATGTGTTAACTTCTAGCCTTTAAAACCTAAATGAATCTTTCAATAAAATAACCTCACTAGTTCTTTTAGGACTAACTGTTGGTGGAACTCTGGCCCCATTTCAACACAGATCTGCAAATCCCTCCCAACAAGCAGCTTTACAAACACAGATGCGCAAAAATCAAAGTTTTGCTGCCATTTTGCTCAGACACTACACTGCTGGGGGGCATATACTTACTTAGGAGAATAGATTACAGTATGCAAAGGTCTGCCAGAATTTTCAGATTGAGCTCTTTTTTATTCACAAGGACAGCCGCTAGCCATGAATATCCTGCTTCAGAGTGATTCGCAATAGTCTCAAATCATTGCCTTTCCAGTGTCCAATTCTGGGGAACACATTTGTAAGCCCAGATGGAGATGGGCAGGCACCCAGTGTCCATGAGCAATGGAGCACCCAAAGATGGAGCATACCACAGACCTTGCTTCCCCATGTGCAAGTTGAGAGGGTTAATGGGTTGGACAGAGACAGGAAGTGTTGGGTGGAGCAAAGAAAGGCTATAACAGAGACATGCTGGAGGATAATACTGCAACAACATTTATGTTCCTCAGTGTCAAATAACCCGAGACTCACCTCATTTCAGCTGGGCTCAGAGAGACTTTATGTCTAACCCATTTTTTTCTATGTTTGGATAACGTTAGAAGAAGCACCCTAGCATCTCAGTAGCTACATTACAGAGCTTCTTTGCTTTGTAAGGTTTGCTTATCATATCAAATATATCATATGCTATTCATATTTCCACTGACCTGGCTGGGACTCTGTGAACTTTTGTGAAGTGTCCTATTGCATAGAATTTCTGACTGTATTGGTTTGGGCATAGGTATCTAAAAATCTGTCCTATAACACAGGAGGTGAGGTTTCAAATATTTTCATTAATAAATTTGCTCAATGATTTCTGTGAAAATTTGAAAAATTCAGTGATTTATTGTGTCCTTATAAAGACAAACTTGTAATTTGATTGAAACATCTTTTTTAAAGAAAGAAAATCATCATGGAGTGGAATATTAATTATGTTTTACAGACAGATTTAGTTTCACTGGTGTTTTGCCTATCAACTCTGAGTCTTCAGAGAGATGACAAACTATATACTATTTATTCAAGTTATTACCATTTGTAACTGACACATTGCAATAGTATAATTAAGCATTTGATTGATTGAGATTTGTTTGAACAATGGAGTTTCGTGCAGTGTTGTCCGTTTTCCTTGAAATATTTTGTTTTACTTTATAAACCAGTTTCTACTCCAATGAAGCTCATTTACAATTTACCATCGATTCTCCTTCACTTTTCCCTTTATTAACCCATCCGTCTCTTTTTCTGTCTATATGATACTGAGACTAAATGTTGAACTGTGGATTACAACATAGTGAAGGTGAAGTTAAAAAAGGGTTTTACCAACCAGTTCAAGTTTCTTTTTATCTTCTGCAATGTTGGATGGCATTGCCAGTACCGAAAACAGAACAGTAACTATAGAAAAGATTTCCATTTGTGATATATGAACACTTGTTGGGGGAAACCACAAAACCTTGAACTCAGATGTTGGCAAATAGGTGAAGGAGCTATTAATTGTCAATTTTGTAAGGGCTGATCCTACAAGATGTTGCTGACCCTCAAGTCTCAATGGGCATTGAAGGTGTCCAGCACACTCAGTTTTTGGTCAGTACCTTGGAGGATTGGGCCCTAAATATATTCATTTAGAATTTAAAGATGATTATATGTGGGACACACATTAAAATCCTAGCTCCAATACCCATCTCTTTTGGAACATTTGGAATCTGGAATGAGGTGCTGTGACTTGGGAGTTTAAGCTCACTTAAGCTGAGTATCGTCAATCCATATGTACCTGGAGGGGATGAGAGCTGCAGGTGGAAGGGACATGCTGATGGTATCCACACATGCTCTTCAGAGAAGAGATGAGATGTACTAGATATAAGGAAAAGTATTTACATAAACAGAGCCAGTGGCCACCTGGCCCAGGTAGGATACATGGATGGGTTATAGCCACTAGTCCAGAGGCTAGAATAGGAGACATGGAGGGATTTGGAAGGTAGAAAGATGGATTCCTTTAATCCCTGAGACCCATACAGTTCTCTGAAAAATTGTTTCAGACTGCAAATGATTAAGGGTGAAATATACATGCGTTGCACACAGCAAGTCTGAGGATGAGAAGTAAATTTCAGAGTCCAGCGGAGAGCCTCTTCCTCTCTAAACCATTGGAACTCCAGTTCAAGCATCCTTACCAATTCAAACTGCAGCAGCGACAGACTGACGGGGAAAGAGACACATTCCTTTGTTTAAGTTTCTTAAACAGATAACTTCTGGAGTTGCCATTTCAGATCAACTCCTGCAGCGTCGGTTTATGACAGGGCACTAAATGAAACTCAATTTAACTTCCCTGCTAAAGTTTCCTGTGCCCTATCAGAATGATGGGCAATTCATTAACAAAGTTTCAGAATCTGAGACAGGCTTATATTCCACTGAATCCTTATTCAGTTCGTTTTGTTTAAATGGAGTATTTTCCAAAGCTACTGTGATTTTAATGTAATTGGACTTCCCACACCAGCAAATTGGAATATTATAATAGCCGATAGGTTATGAGCCTTATACCTTTTGTTAAAGAGCTAATATAAGTAAGATTAGCAGTATTCTGAATGGAAGAGTTCAATAATGAATTTCAGCCTTCTACCTGAATTTCATTCAGCTGCTGTGTCAGGAATGAGACTTTGAGGTTTAATTCTAAACAGATTAGTAAAAATAAGGTTACAGATTCTATTTAAAAATTGTCTGACATTCCAAGCAAAAGCTTAGTGGGTAGACTTCTGTAATACAGTACAGTAGAGCTGGATTTGGAAAAGACCTAGAGCCTCTCAGGCCTTAAGGCATATGCTATGGCTTGAATCTGAGGTTCTGAATTTATCTGTTTTGAAAAATTGACTGCTGTGTTAGATCACACATAAGCAATATTGGATTTTTAAATGTGCGTGCCTACATATGTTATATTGGATTAGAGTTAAGGCTTCACTCTCTAGGGGAGTGAGAACAGTTTGCCAGCTGGACTTAAGTGCTCTGTAGTGGCTAGGTTTAAGCAGACATAGCAAATTTGGAGGAGGTTGCCTATGCAGTGCTGAGCCTCTAATATAAACAGGCAGTTGAGGGTAATGTGCAGAGAAAAATGGCTACTCAATATGAAAGTGCGGTGAGGGCCTCATGGCCCCATTGAGATGGGCAACATGCTGAATCCAAGGGAGAGCCCCCTTGGCACATGGGACCATTGAACTGGATTGCAGGTGCCTAACATCAGAACAAAAAGATAGTGGAGGTTTCTCCTAAGATGTGGCACCTTTGGAACAGGAGCCAGCTGGTCTCCAAATAGGAAAGAAAAATGGGGAGGAGCTACCCAGCCTTTCTTGTGACCCATACAAGTCCATAAAGATACACAGCTTGCAGTGACATCATCCATCCAATGAGCCACAAAACGTAAAGAAACAAATAAAAAGCAGTAAGGAAAAATCAACTTAAAAAAGTTAAAAATAAGTTGTGTCCTTTTCTGTTCAATAAGGCTTTGTTTCAGACAACTCTATTCTTACCCATACTGGACTGATAAGAGATAAAGAGCCAGAATGTCATACTTTAAGTGTTAACAGATACAGTCACTGATTAGAAAGACTATTTCCCACATTGTATGAACACCACATTTATCCACATATTACAGAGGATATGTTTTGTTCAAGATGGTACTTTTTATTCGAACCTAGGAATCTGTTGCTAATGGATACTAAATCTTTTTCCTTCCCATGGAGTTGAATACACTGTACAGTGTTCCAGAATGACCAGTGTTTTAAAAATTCACTGAGACATTTTATGACAAACTGCAATTGTTATTCAGAAATATTACATTTTTTAGGAAAACATTAGGTCAGGCAGATGGAAGGCTGCTTGGTAGGGCCTTTACTGTAAATCAAAGGTTTTGCAGTTGTGTAAAACCTTTAGCAACACAGTGGTTCCATAGTCTTCTGATATTTTTGTCTCTGTTTTTAGATGTAATCACTGTTACCAGAGAAAGATCTTCACATAGAGTTAATCTTGTAGGTATGATCAGATTGAACCATCTGTTTAACTCTTTGTGGTAGTGTCATCATCTCCAGAGCAGGGGTTCCCAAAATTGCTGACATGATCCCATTTTAATGAACTATTTCCTTTTGGGACCCCACACAGCATGGTGGATGCCATTTTGCTCTACAAAAATGGAGCCTTCCACACAGCGTGACCTCACAACTTTGGTGTATGCAAGGTCATGCCATGTGAAGGATGCCATTTTGGAGAACAAAATGGTATCCTCCATGCATTGTGACCTCACACACACTGCACATTCAAGATCACATTGTTTGGGGCTGTAATGGGGTGCCCTCACCTCTTACAAGCACCCCCGTCTCACTGCATACCTGCATTCTCTCTCTCAGTTTGTGGTGAGTCTTCAGTGACTCAGCCTTCCAGCCAAATCATACACAGTCTATATACAAGATAAAAATCAAACCCATTCCAGGATATAAGTCCAATAGGGGGCCTATCTCAGTGCTCTCTGTAGTGTCCCTTTATCTGCAACCCTATCCCTAGGCTCACTCCTCAATCAGGGTCTATCACAGGACCCTGGTTTAAAATGTCTCTCAGTCCCTTCTGGACTCCCTTGAATTATCCCTACTCTTCAAGCAGTTGCAGCCCTGATGTGGGACCACATCCCCCAAGTCTCCCTCCCTGGAGACTGTTCGCCTCTTTGGGCCTTTCTGGCCCCAGCTCTTCAGCTGGGCCACTTTGGCCATGTCTACACTACACAGCTTTTAGCGACACAGCTATGTCACTATGGCCATGGCGCTAAAAGGCACACAGTGTAGTTGCTGTTTATCGGCTCTCCCCTGACAAAAAAACTTCCACACCCAATGAGCGGCATTAGCTTTGTCAGCAGGAGAGTGCTCCTGCCGACAAAGCACTGTTCACACCGGCACTTGTCATTGGCTAAACTTTTGTATTGGGGGTCGGTGGGTGGGTGTTTAACACCTCTGAAAGATAAAAGTTTTGTTGTTCAGTTGCCAGTGTAGACATAGCCTAAGAGAGTCCAGTTCCCCTTCTGGGACATACCAAAGTCCAGGCCACTTTCCAAGTGGTTGCTGCTGGGGACTCAAGCCCACCCTCTACTCCAGGTCCCACCCCAGGGACCCTAAAGATAGCAGCCATCCAACATGTCCCTTTAACTAAGCTGCATTGCTGCTATGATTCCCTAGGCCACTTCCCCATGGCTGCAGCTCATTCTTCCCCTTACCTCAGGGCCTTGTCCTGATTGAGTCCCAGCAGCCAGCTCAGAGCTCCTTCAGGTTCCTCAGTCTCTGCCAGCACTGCTCTGTCTGGGGTCCTGAGCTCCCTCAGTCAGCTAGGCACACTGTCCATACTCCTCCAGCTCCAGCAAGGAACTGATCTCATTCTTGTCCTGCAGCTCTTCTTATACTATCCCACTGGACCCTACTGGCTACTCCCAACAGCCTTTCTGATTGGCTGTTTCCCACACAGTCGCTCTAGGCTACTTGAAGGACTCTCTCCACTGCCCTTTTCTGGGTTGGGGTGTGGCAGCATCATGAGGCCTCCAGCAGGAGGCCTCAGGATCTAGTCTACCCCATCTCAGGAGCAAAATGGCATCCTCTGCACTCTAAGGCATGCTGCAACCTCATGTGCTGATGGTGCAACCCCATTTGGGGTCACAACCCACAGTTTGGGAACCGCTGGCATAGAGCTAAACCTTCTCTTCAGCAGCATTAAAGAATATCCTGTTATTTTATTATACTGCTTTGTGATATGCATATTGCTTTTAAAGTATATTTTAGTTTCCATTCATAGTGGTGAAGTGAGCTTCTCATAGAGGCTACTTTGTTTTCCTGCCAACAACTGAGCAGTTTAAGTAACTTTCTGAACCAAACACCCATAAACCATTGAAATATTTGGTGCTCCCACTTTTATTCCTGAAGAACGAAGCTCACCTCTGTTACCCTTGTAATATGTTATCAAGCCACCTTGGCAATGCTATTCTTTCATGTTGCAAGGTAGGAAGATTCAGCTGCAGCAAACATTTCTAAAGCTATTAAAATGGTTTCCCTAAATAAATATGAGATTATTTCAGTTTACAACACTGACTCCACAGCCCACAGAAAAATCACATTTTTACCTGATTATCTTGCTTACATCTGTAGCTTGGTGGGAATGTTTGACAACTCTCATAATGTTGCTGCCTAGCAGAATACTGCCAAATGTAGTTGGAGCAAAACCAGCAATCCTGTTAGATTGCAAACATGAAGTAGGGTCAGTTTAGAGTCCTAAGGAAACCGTAGATGAAGTGGTGTAAGTGATTCAGTGGGTGGCATTCTTTCTCACCAATAACTCACTGAACAAATACCCTAGCCTGATAAGAAAAGACGCTACTGGAGATGCTTTCTGACTATTCCATGAGTGTGGTCACTGTGTGGAGAGTGAGGTGTAGTTATTAGGGGAGATGGTGACTCAGGACCTCTGAGTTCCAGTCCCATCTCCATTCCTGATTTGTCATCTTGTGCAAGTCAGAGATGTCTTATATATTCAAGAGTGTACGCTAATTTGGGTTACCTAATTGGAACACCGAGGGCTACATTTTCAGGGGATATGAGGACCCAAAACTCCAGCTGCCATCAGTGAGAAATTTGAGTGCTCAACCCCTCTAAAAATCAGGCCATCTATTCAACTGTGTAATGTGCATTTAGGTGTCTAACTTATCATAGAATCATAGAATATCAGGGTTGGAAGGGACCCCAGAAGGTCATCTAGTCCAACCCCCTGCTCGAAGCAGGACCAATTCCCAGTTAAATCATCCCAGCCAGGGCTTTGTCAAGCCTGACCTTAAAAACCTCTAAGGAAGGAGATTCTACCACCTCCCTAGGTAACGCCTTCCAGTGTTTCACCACCCTCTTAGTGAAAAAGTTTTTCCTAATATCCTATTCCTTAAACTTTTTGCACCAACGTTTGAAAACATTGGACTTGGTCTATAAATAGGAATAGCAGTTGTGTAAGGTCACCTACAATTCATACCCTAAAGTGCAGGGTACCATCACCATGGTAACACCATGTCCCATTAAAAACTATGTGTGTAACACTACTGTGTTTCATTCCATGGATGGAGGTGCATTTCAGTGGTATGTGGTCAGATTCCTATATGCAAAAAGAAAAGGAGGACTTGTGGCACCTTAGAGACTAACCAATTTATTGGAGCATGAGCTCATGCTCCAATAAATTGGTTAGTCTCTAAGGTGCCACAAGTCCTCCTTTTCTTTTTGCGAATACAGACTAACCCGGCTGCTACTCTGAAACCTGTCAGATTCCTATATGTAATTTATAAAGTGCTTCAGATTAAAAGCTACTATTTAAATGTATATTGCTGTGTTGGTATTATTAATCATTATTAATAATTTTATTATTATCATCATCATTATCAGCTTCCAAGGAATTTGGGAAGAAGTAAACGGAAACAGCATAGATATGTTCTCCTTTTAGATTTTGGAAAACTATCTTTCTCAGAAAGGAATGTGCAAGCACAGAGGGGCATATGTAGCTCAAAATATCTGATAGAGGAGCAAACCACTAGTCGCTCAGAGTGAATCTGATGCACTTTCTGTGGGTATAGCTCCCATTCAATCTGCCATTTTAGACTGAAATTGAGATAGAAACAAAGTGGTAGCTGTGACTTGAAGGATCACTTGAAAGGTCCTATTCATATCAAAATCCTATTTATCTGAATGTCTGTCGCACAAAACACATGTCAGCAAAATTCAGTGTTAGCACTAAAAAGCAATTTGTTGGGTATTCACAGTATTAAACACAGAAGGCAAACAGTGAGTCTGATTATCCCCATAAAACAAAGGGTAAATGATACACTAATCCTGAAGTGGAAACTAACAGTTTTAGTGCATGACACTTTTGATAATTTGGGTTTTTTCATACTTTAAATTGTTTTCTGTTGTAGAAATGACATTGCAAAAAGCCCTTTCATTTTAAAAGTAAGCCGGCTGCTTTATATTTTGCCTTTGTACTGTAAGTCCAGTATCTTATTTAATGCAGATAGTGTACTTTTTAAAATTACTTTTGATATAAACATATTAGTTATTATTTAAGTGCTCTTAAAATTCTCTAATGACACCATAACTTTTGGAGTTTGTTGAGCCCTGGAACAAAATTGCTTCCAAAAAAACCAAAAACGTTCAATTAGAAATATTTTCAGCTTGCATGAGGAATTTTAATGCTCTTTCATTGTTTTTTCTTCTTACAGAACAAATGCATTTACACTTCTGAATATCGTTGTTGGTTGACTGGCATGTCCATTTTTATACTAGCTGCAGGTTGAAATGGGCTTTTAGTTCTTCCACGACTACAATGAATATGACTGTCCTTGGCTGGTATTAGTAACATGAATCAGTCAATCAAGGCAAAGCCAACTGACAGAGGCTGCATAGGTTAGTAGAAAGATCACATTTTTAGGAACGCCTGAGTTCTAGTCCTAGCTCTACTGCTGACTTGTTATTTGGCCTTGGTCAAATTACTTCACCTTTCCATCTGTAAAATAGGGATAATTATACTTACTCACAATGGCCACCATTAAATATGTACAGTTACAGGGCTAGCGGCACCTCCCTCCTTCCCCACTCTGGTCTTTCAGTGCACCCCCCGAAACATCATGCCTCTACACCTTCGGAGCTGAAATCATGAATCTGTGGTTATAACATATTTAGGAAAGACTGAATGGTCAAAAGGGGAGGGAGAGTGGCACTCTATGTCAAAAGTTGCATAACCTGTGTCCAAGTCACTGACAACTTAGAAGAAAATGATCTTGAATGCTTACGCATAAATGTCTTAATAGAGAAAGTACAAGATGGAATTTCTAAATATTATAGATGACAACTTCCAAACTCAAAAAGTGTTGCATCCAACATAGAGGAATTCTATCTTAGACTGGATCTTGACAGATAAAGAGGAATTGATTACAGATCTAAAAATTAGTGGTAGGTTGGTACAACTGATCATGACTTGATCAGATTTGTAATGTGCAAACAGAATAAAATCCAGACCAGTAACATATATAAAGGAAGAAGGCTCTACTGGCTTGGAGAGGAAGTAAAGGCAGCCATATATACAAATGGAAGAAAGGAAAAGTTAATAGTAATGAATATTATCAGAAGCTAGGAATTGTAGAAAATTGACAAGAGAAGCAAAGGGACACAAGGAGAACTCTATGGCCAGTAGAGTTAAGGACAATAAGGAAGAGTTTTGCAAGTATATTAAGAACAAAAAAATCTTAACAATGTGATATACAGAAATGGTAGAATTCTATACAGAAATGGTAGAATTATCAGTAATGAGGCAGAAAAGGTAGAAGTACTCAATAAATATTTCTGTTCTGTATTTGGGAAAAAGCCAGATGGTGGTGACACACTTTCTATTCCAATGGGAATTCATGAGGATTTTAGACAGCAGGTCCTAAAGTTAGATATTTTTAAATCAGCAGGTCTAGATAGCTTGCACCCAAGAGTTTTATACGATCCTGCTAAGGATATTGCTAGACTGTTAATGCTGATTTTCAATAAGTCTTGGAACACTGGAGAAGTTCCAGAGGATTGGAGAAAACCTAATGTTGTGCCAATGTTTAAAAAGGTAAATGGGATGATCTGGGTAATTACTGGTCTATCAGTTTGAAATCGATCCTGGGCAAGGTAATGCAGCAGCTGATACAGGACCCAATTAATAAAGAATTAAAGGAGGTAATATAATTAATGTCAATCAACATGGGTTTATGGAAAATAAATCCTACCAAGCCAACTTGATATTTTCTTTTTGATGAGATTGCAAGTTTGATTATGGAGGTAACAGTGTTGATGTAATATACTTAGACTTCTGTAAGACATTTGGCTTGGTACCATGCGACGTTTTGATTAAAAAACTAGAAAGATACAAAATTAACATGGCACACATTAAATTGATTAAAACTGGGTCACTGATGGGGTCAAAATGTATTTGTGAATGGGGCAATATTATCAAATTGGTGTGTTTCTGGTGGAGTCCCACTGGGATTGTTTTTGGCCCTATGCTATTTAAGATTTTTATTGATGATCTGGAAAAGAACATAAAATCATCACTGATCAATATGCAGATTACACAAAACTTGGGGGAGTGGTGAATAATGAAGAAGACAGGTCACTGATACAGAGAGATCTGGATCACTTGGTGAGCTGAGTTCAAGCAAGCAATATGCATTTTAACACGGCTAACCATAAATGTATACATGTAGGAACAAAGAATGTATCCATATTTGCAGGATGGGGACTTTATCCTGGGGATCAGTGACTTTGAAAAAGATTTGGGCTCATGGTGGAAAATCAGCTGAATATGAGCTCCCAGTGTGACACTGTGGCCAAAAGGGTAATAAAATCCTGAGATGCATAGCGAGGAATCTCAAGTAGGAGTAGAGATTTTATTTTTACTCTCTTTTGGCACTGGTGCAATTGCTGTTGGAATACCATATCCAGTTCTGGTGTCTTCAATTCAAGAGCAGGGTTTTAGTGCCGAGGGAAGTAAAATACTGTAGTGCCTGAGCCTACACCTGAAAATGATGTAGCGTCAAATGGTCCAATCTTATGAACAGTGTGTTCCGGGGCAGGGGAAGTCTCTTCATTTTATATAAGGGAAATAATAAAACTACCATCTTCTAGGGTGGCTTTTTTTTTTTTTTTGCACAAGCTTAAATTCAAAGAGACATATGTCTTTAAGTCTGGTTCCTGAGATCAATCATTTGCTACCAAAATGCTCCCTTTTTCAAAGTTGGTTAACGTCAGATGTTTCTGAAAATAGAGCTGTGCTGACCAATTATTGCTCTTATATAAGCTTTAGTCCTTTTTTTAAAGACTGAGCCTGTCAAGAATGTAATTTGACAAGTTGGACCATACCAGCTCATATATGATTGATTTCAAACTAAATTGGAACTGACTATCTGTATACAGCGGAAAAGCACATCTTTATTGAAGTATTTTGTTTGTTCATTGTAGTAAATTTCTTATTTCTTACTGTACTTCTGGAAGTTTAGTTTGGCTGAAATATATTCTTGCATGCTAAGGCTTTTAAGGGGCTGAAAGGCTCAGTTAAATAAACATCTTGCCTGTGTTGACATTTATGTAAGTCAAGAAACATGAAGGCTGCTAACTACATGGTGCTTATCACAGGCAAGACTTTTAAAGCACAATGTTTCCATGCAAACTGGATTGTAGCATCCACAGCTATGGACCTAAGTGAGAGGAATGGATTTTTTGAATACACTTCATGAGATCCTATAAGTAACATAACAGTTTGACCAACAGATCCTCAAATGTATTAGGTGCTGAACTCTCATGAAAGTCAATGGGAGTTCAGTGCCTAAATACCTTTGAGGATTCTGTCCTCAGTTACTATAAATTAGACACTTCAGCTTTCCCAATAAATTATTTGTGTGTTTCCCATACTGCAACATTAGAACAAAACCTAGGTATAATGTACACAGATTTCAAATATGGGAAAATCCAAACCTCCGTGCAAGGTGCAAGAGGAACGACCATACAGCCTGTGACAGCATTTGGAAATGTCACAGCAACCAAGAGATCCTAATTCATATATTCTGAGGATCAGATATGCATGAGAATCTGATTAAATCTACACCAAGACCTCCAGCCAGCCTTTGAAATGGCTGTGCTGGGTGACAGAGCTCTGATCAGACCCCTACCGCAGAAGAGCCACACTTTGGGCTATTAGCCCTAAGTTGAATTTTATGGACTTCATGAAAAATATTGTTCCTTATAGTCACTCAGGCTTCTAAGATCAACATACTCTCGGGTGTGATGCTGCCCAGCGGTACTCAGGTTTGTGAAACACCTCACTGCCATCTGCACTTAGCATGAGGGAGTCTTGTCTGTGCCTGCTGTGGATCAGCTCCCTGAAACCATCAGCCTCTGGCAACACAAGCACTGCCTTCCAGGCCTCTGCAGGCCCCATTCTGCCTGTATAGATTAGCGATAGGCATACACCAACCTCTGAGTCCTTTGAGCCTCCCTCTGGAATGCCCAACCCCTATTCCACTGAACACTCACAGAATGCTTAGATCCACTGTACCCACAGGAATAGTACACACCATCTTTTAGGATTCAACTCACTTTGCCTAACACACAGCTCACACACACACACACACAAACACATGTGCGTGCACACACACACATAAAATGAAAATAAGAATACCTTTATTTGTTTCCAATATTCTTACTCACTATCCTTTGAATCTCTGTTCTCTGAAAATAGTTATATGTAAAACAGAATCATAACACACTTTTAAGACAGTAAACAACTAACAAGGCATTCCCTTATCTCCTTTAAGAGAGCTTACCTCAAGATTTTCCCCCAGAATTTTCAATCAGTTTGGCTAAAATCCCTTTTTCATGAAGGAAAATCCACTGTCTCTTTACTTCCTAGATGAAGGATGCTAGGTGGCTCTCTGCACACCCAAATATACCAGAACACACCTTTGATGTTCACCACAAAAGCAGGTTTGCCCCACTCTACCTCTTCCTGTTAATTTCCTCTCTGAAGATTTAACAATCCTTCATTAGCATTCATCTTAAACTGGGAATGGGTGCCCATTGTAAACCATATAATACTTAATTTACATGAAAAGAGACTGACAGATAAAGATTTGCTGCCTGAAAGGAAACCCACTTTTCACCTTTGCTGGTGACCTATCCTTAATCACAGACCTTAAGAATGTAACTATCTGGGTGTGTGTATGTGTGTGTGTGTGTATATATATATATATACTCCTTAAACAACATCCATACATGCATTTTGCAATGATTATGATGACCAGTGCAACCCAGGCTTTCATTAGGAACCTTTTATAACATTCTTTGGGTGAACCCACTGGATCTCTGTACCCCTATGTGGCCCTATGTCCTCTGCCAGATGGCATCAAGAGGTCCTTGGGTCATACCATTTAGAGTAGTTCTACATCTCTCTGGCATAACATTCTTCTTCTTTTTTTTTTTTTCCAAATTAGAGAGCTTCTAACAGAACCATTCATGTTACTGGATATATTCTTTACATATGAAAAAGTCTAGCAAACATTCGCTGAACTGCATTTAGACTAGCTAAAGGGAGTCTCTAATATTCACATAGTAACATAGTTCATAACACATAGTTCTGATACTCATGTATTTGGCTGCAGTGGACCAAACACCTATATTTGCCAATGAAACAGCTATGTTTCCCTCCTATTTCTGGGAAACTCTCTTCTCTTTATACCACATCCGCCTTACATAATGGGGAGATGTCTCCTGAATCTTCCCATTGGTGACTCTTCCTCTGACCAGTGTCTTGTCTTGTCCAGTGCTTTATATTTCCCAGTTCTCTCACTTGGATTAGCTTTATATGCTTCTGCTTACTGAGATGGATGATCAGCCATGGAATATCTCTTTTGTATTATTTCATGGTTTATGGGCCCATGCCAATTCCCACTGAAGTCAAAGAGAATGTGTCCATTGTCATCAGTGGAAGCTGGACTGGCTGCTGCTTGTGTCATTTTTCATTTTAGATCTGAACTTGTCTCACATCACCAAAATATTCCTCTCCTTTAGCAGAAAAGAAAGATATCAAGTGGAATGCTATGCATCACAGATTGTAATGGCAGGCACAGGTTATATAACAAATATCAATTAAAAATATAGTTCTACTCCAGGAGCTGCCTTTCCAGGATGGCCCTTGTACCTTTCTGTCAAAAGATTACACGTTGATGTATTGTATTGTACGGAGGTAATAGCCCAACATTGTTAGGCAGTAAAGGCATTTCCAGCAGTGTTAAAAAAGGTTAATTGACAATAAAACCAGATAAGAGCTATCTTTGGTAGAGTTTCTCTTGTCTTTAATTATAATCTCTAGTTAGAAAAGAGTTCATCACTGACGCTTAATGGCATTTTCTGATGATAACTCTGCTCTGTTGACAAAGAGTTTGATGTCTGATTGGTAAATGCTGAGTTAGCAAGTGAAATGAAAATGTGTGGCAGGTTTCATCACAGGTTGACACCAGAATCAAACTAAAGTATGTCCCAGAAGTATGTGTTTGAAGCCTACAGATATGTGGTGGACTATGAAAGGCCCCACAAAATCCACTTCCTTTAACAGCAGCATGCTTTAATTTTTGGATCATTTTTGGCAGCAGTGAACTTTGAGAATGTGGTTTCAGTGGGGTGGACTTTTGTGTTATAATGGATAGATTGCAACATAATGATTTTCACATCCTCCATGAGTCTATCCTGCATGGACTTACTGGAAAGGACAGAGCATTGAGTTACCTACTTTGCTCAAAATGTTTTTCTTTTATGATACTCAGGTGGAAGAGGAGTCTGATTAGAGGAGTTGCCTGCCTTACAATCACTTGTCAGAAGATACATCATGTGAGGTTGTTTCAGAGAGAATAAAAGTGAGGGAGGGATGTTCCAACAACGACTATTGAGAAGGTAGCATTACTATATCAGAACTAACACCAAGTGCCAAATATGAACTACACACTGGTTTTTTCCACCTCCCCCACTTGGCGCATTTAATTAATTTGAACATATTAAAAAGGGACCTATCATAGAATATCAGGGTTGGAAGGGACAGGAGGTCATCTAGTCCAATCCCCTGCTCAAAGCAGGACCAATCCCCAACTGAATCATCCCAGCCAGTGCTTTGTCAAGCATGACCTTGAAAACCTCTAAGGAAAGAGATTCCACCACCTCCCTAGGTAACCCATTCCAGTGTTTCACCACCCTCCTAGTGAAAAAGTTTTTCCTAACATCCAACCTAAACCACCCCCACTGCAACTTGAGACCATTACTCCTTATTCTGTCAAGGTTACTAGTGTTCTAGTTACCTTTGGAAATAATTAATAAAACAATCAAACTACAATAGTAGCCAATCTAACAGAAGCTCCCACCTCGGGCTAGCTGGAAAACAAGAAGCAATCTGAGGTTTTGAATTTTTTCTTTCTGAATTAGACCACAAAATGAGGCCTTTCAAAATGAGAAAAAAGAAATACCACCGCCATAAAAAATTAATAGCCCAATGGTTTGGACACTCAGCTGTAATGTAGGAGAACAAGATTCAAGTTCCTATACTGCCTGATTCAGAGCAGAGACTTAAACCTGGGTCAGTCTCTCTCTGACCTAACAAACAATTAATTAATACAAAGTGGAGAAGCTCCAACAGGAGAGATTGGGAAAAATTGACACCAGAGAAGATCCAAGTTCAAGTTCCTACTCTGTCTACTTCAGAGGAGGAACTTGAAAACAGCTCTCTCATGAGTACTATAGCCTACAGGCTCTGTGTGGTGGATTACTTGCTCTCACTCACCTTCATCAACACCAACACATTTCTGAGACACAGTTTGGTTTTGATGAAACAACATTTTTGATGGAAAAAAAATTGTTGAAAACTTTTCAGCTAGCTCTTCTCCAGAAAACTTCCTTTTCCTCACACACACTGGCTCCCATCAAGCCTCTCCTTTGTGAAGAGTCTGAGTAAACAGGTAAGCGTAGGGTATACAAAATCTGAAGTACACAATGTTGAACATTCAGATGCAGTGATAGGCCAGCTCTCTTTTAGGGTATTTAATGGTTTGTTTATCTTGGAACCCAGCTCAGATACCTTGTAGAGTATCTGAAAATGGAGCTGTTTTCTTGATGGTGACTGGAAAATGAGATAGTGACCAAGGATTATGAAGTGAGTTTCATACAAGTCAATTAAAACAAAAAGATAATGAGATGCGTGATTAAGACTGCCGTCTACTAGAGATTTGACAATATTAGTACCATTATCTGAAGCCAACTCTCAGTCTCTGCAATATTAACCTCCAAGTCCTTGTTGTTTTGTGGTAGAAATGCTATCTAGTGGGACAAAACATTTATCTAGTTAACAGCTTGAGAACTTGTCTATATGTTCATATCGAAACAGAATGGTGGTCTCTAAACTGGGTATTTTAAGATGCTGATTGAAGTTAATGAGAGTTGAGGGAGCTCAGCGCTTCACAGGATCAGGCTTGCTGTATCTAACAATGCCTTACTTTATTTCTTAGCTATTTGAACTAGAGAAGAACAGTTAGTTAAGAACATAAGAACGGCCATACTGGATCAGACCAAAGGTCTATCTAGCCCAGTATCCTGTCTTCTGACAGCAGCCAATGCCAAGTGCTTCACAGGAAATGAACAGAACAGATAATTATCAAGTCATCCATCAAGTTATGTGATGACACATTGTATCATGATTCTGTAAATTACAAAATATGTTAGCAAAGCCTTGTTTTTCAATAACCAAAAATTGCAGAGACTCTGTGGATTAAACTTTGCTCTATGCATGGACTACAGTATTTTGGTTGTCTTGGAGTGAACCTGCTTTTCCTCACTAATGATTAGTGAATTGTGAGCTTTCTGTGAAGTAGCTGTTACTGATGTATCAAACTAGGTGACCGAGAGAAAATATTTCCATGACTATCCATTTGGATTTTTCAAAGACTCTTCTTTGGCCATGTTTGCATCCCTTTGGTACTCTACTGTACTCCACTACTGGTGAGTACTCTATTAGTACCCTTTTAGTTCATGCCAGCAACATCCACATGGGGGAGTTACAGCACAGCATGCTAACACTCACTGCATTTCACACCCCTGTAGCAGACATGCCAAACCCACGGGAAAAAAAACCACAGAAATTGGGCTTGGTTTTGGCTTAATTGGCTTGTGAGTTGCTTGTTGGCTAGTTTTTAGCTTGTAGCTTGTTTAGTTTGTAGCTTGTTGATTCTTTTTTTTTAATCGGCTCCTGGCAAGCAGGGGCAAGGGGAGAGGCAAGCAGAGGCAAGGGGCAAGCAGGGACAAGGTGGGGGGAGAGTAGGGGTGCACAGCAGTCCCAGACTGCATGCCAGGGGGGATCTAGTCAAAGAGAGTGTTGGGGTTGTTAGAGATTGTCTTGTTTTGGCCTTGTTTTGAAATGGGATTAGCTTGATTTTTGGCTTATTGTGAAAGTCAGTGTGCTTATTTACCACATGAAAGTTGGCAACTGTACCCTGTAGTCCAAACTGTGAGGCTGTGTAGACAAGGCCTTTGTCACAATCCCCCTTCTGATGTGTGTCCTTTTCATGCCCCATCTGATTTCCTTTCTTTCCTATTCCTCTCCTTTTGCCTTTTGTTTAATAAGAGTCAGTTTAGCTGGCCAAGATCATCTTTCTTTTGTAACATAGCAGTAAGCGGTGACCAGAAAGTTAAAAGCAATATCCTAAACAGCCTGACTCTGGTACTAGTTTACCAGGTCTCAGAGTGGCTGTGCTCTGTGCTTGTATGTTTTTCCAGCAGTGAGGGGGGCAAGTGGAAGTCAACACCCAAGACAAAAGTTGCATTTTCTCTTTGCTGTTCTTTTCTCTTCCCTTTTGTGTGTATTTGTCTTCATTTATTCTCTAGAAAATGGGATCAGTCTTTAAAAACAACAGCAAGAGTGACAGCTCAGCCCATCTCAGCTAACTTTTCCAGAAAAAGGATAGTTATTACCATTTTTAATACCATCTAAAAGACTATAAAATGATACGTGGAGAGCGGGGATCTTTCTAAAAACTCTCCACAGCTAAAGGGAAAGGTAACAAGGAATGTTATTAAAATGAAAGCCTGACTTAATACTTTATATTTCAAATGCTTTAACTCCCCCCCCCCCCGCCATATCTTTAATAAAAGATTACAAAGATTTTTAATGGTGTGTTTGCCATGGTACTAAGCAGGCTGAGGTATCTGTATATCAAACACTGAATCTTTTTTTTAAAAACTGTTTCATGTTATCACCTTTAAGTCTTTGGGCTGGAATATTCTGTCTAAAACACTACCACACAACCTAGTGGCTAGGGTTCAGGCCCTTGCTTTGTCTGATTCGGAGCAGGGACTAGAACCAGGGTCTTCCCAAGCCCATGCAAGTGCCCAGCATACTAGGCTATTTTGGGACCATCTTCTTTCATTCTCTGGTTCTGTCACGACACATTTTGAAAGTCTTGGTTGCATTCTGCACCAAAATACAACCAAATGTCAAAATCTCTAATTTTTTTATTAAATGGATTTTTTTCCCAGCCAGCCCTATTTGACAGTCTCCTGCCTGTGTTCACATCCTTTGCACACACACACACACAAGTGGCACAGCACGCATTTCCTTCATGGGCTGAAAAGTAAACTCAAACATTAGATATAGTCCAGGTGGTTTTACAACTGGGGAGGAAAGAGAAGGAATTGGAAGAGGACCCCTGGGGAAAAGCAGTGAGCCACAGGGGTGAGGGAGGAAAAGGAGTGGACCTGGGCTGGGGCCTCAGGGGGAAGAGGCAGGGCCGGGGAGGTTCCAGCACTCCTTCTGGAGTGTCCTGTTTTTATATTTTATCAAGTTGGCAACCCTATGCATTTATTGCATTTGCAAAGGCTCCCATCTCAGTCAGCCCCCGACCACCAAAAAAAACAAAACCAAAACTGAGTGGCATTGAGACCCCGTGCACCAAGTCACAATGCCACTGACTCAAATTTGAGCTGGCCACCCCTCCATCATGATGGAGTGGCATCCAGGTCAAACCTGAGAGGCATGGGGCTGTGTAAGTGTGGGCAGCTGGTACTGGATGGAGCCACCCCAGCCCAGGATGGGAGCAGAGTGTTGAGGCAGGGAGGTGCTAGAGAATGGCCAAAAGGTCCCAGGGGTGGTGTGTGAAGGGTTGGGAGTGAGTTCCTGGACCGGTATGAGGTGAGTAGAAAGTGCTGGGGGAATGCAAGGTGAGGGGTTGGGGGTGAGTGGAGGATGGTGGGGGAAAGGGATGCTGGGGGCTGTGGTCGGTGGGGCTTGGGTGAGCAGGATGTATGGCAAATCTCCTTGGATGTTGTCATAAATATAAAGGGAAGGGTAAACCCCTTTAAAATCCCTCCTGGCCAGAGGAAAACTCCTCTCATCTGTAAAGGGTTAAGAAGCTAAAGGTAACCTCGCTGGCACCTAACCAAAAGGACCAATGAGGAGACAAGATACTTTCAAAAGCTGGGAGGAGGGAGAGAAACAAAGGGTCTCTGTCTGTCTATATGCTGCTTTTGTCAGGGATAGACCAGGAATGGAGTCTTAGAACTTTTAGTAAGTAATCTAGCTAGGTATGTGTTAGATTATGATTTCTTTAAATGGCTGAGAAAAGAATTGTGCTGAATAGAATAACTATTTCTGTCTGTGTATCTTTTTTGTAACTTAAGGTTTTGCCTAGAGGGATTCTCTATGTTTTGAATCTAATTACCCTGTAAGGTATCTACCATCCTGATTTTACAGAGGGGATTTCTTTACTTCTATTTACTCCTATTTCTATTAAAAGTCTTCTTGTAAGAAAACTGAATGCTTTTTCATTGTTCTCAGATCCAAGGGTTTGGGTCTGTGGTCACCTATGCAAATTGGTGAGCCTTTTTACCAAACCTTGTCCAGGAAGTGGGGTGCAAGGTTTTGGGAAGTATTGGGGGGGAAAGACGTTTCCAAACAGCTCTTCCCCAGTAACCAGTATTTGTTTGGTGGTGGTAGCAGCCAATCCAAGGACAAAGGGTGGAATATTTTGTACCTTGGGGAAGTTTTGACCAAAGCAGGTAAAGATAAGCTTAGGAGGTTTTCATACAGGTCCCCACGTTTCTACCCTAGCGTTCTGAGTGAGGAAGGAACCTTGACAGATGTGTATGAAAGCTGTCAGAATAAGTGGGGGGATTGTTAGGTATGTGTGGAGTGGAAGGTGCATTTGGGGTGCTTTAAGGAAGGTGAGGGACCCCACTTTGCATAATGCACAGGGCCCCAAAATACTTTAATATGGGCCTCCCCCAAACAGTTTGCGTATTGCATGTCTAATTTAACATTTTATGATCTTATCCACAAGAATGCCAATTACTACCAATTATGATGTGGACATCAGCCCACTAGGAACTGGACTCACACCACTAATGCATTTTACATAGACAGCAGTTTTGCAATTTTATGTTTACCCAGTAAAACAATGTGTTTTCGGTTTTCTTCAGGAATTCCTTTCCTTTTACCTATACCGAACCACACACTTCTTCAAACTTAATGACACTAGATCACATTAAATTGCGAAGAAAATAGCAGAAGGGGAAAAAATCCAATATATGCCAATAAGGCAGATTATATTGTAATGAGTCGGGTGCCTTCGGAAAGTCATGAAGCCCACCTGAGGAGGCATGTCAAAAAGTACTTACTGTGTAATATACCAGAAATGAGTTCTAGATTTGCTAGTTTCCACAAATGTGAGTCTCCTACTGTTCAGCAGATGGTACTGGCACAGTGGAGTATTGCCCACAGGGACTCTTTAAAAGCTAGGCCGTGGTGAAAAATAACACCAGGTGGCAAACAGTGTGGCAAACAGAGACAACATAATTCAGATGGAGCAGGCCAAACTGATGTTTGTTTTAACACCACTGTAGCTAATAAATTACATAAGAGATGAACCACTGCACCTTCTGTACTTCCCATGTGAAGTGGGCAATGCACTGAAGCAGCATCAATTTGACTGGTCAAATGTAAAGTGCTTCATTCTAGTCTCAGTTATGCTGGTGTAAACCAGGAGTATCTATACCACAGAACGCATGCTGGTATGAACCTGGTATAAATGATAGGAAAATTAGGTCCAGTGTGTTTGTCATGTTTTCACATGGGGGATAAAGGGAAAGAGAAAGAGTGAACAAATAATTAAAAATTAGAATCTACAGATGGAAAAGTGTGTGGAGGTCAACTAGTCCATCTCCCTGCCAGTGTAGGGTTGTTTCAAATTCTCCATTTCCTAGAAGTTTGTCTGGCCTGGTTTGAAATGGACAAAGAGAACAGCAGCAGAACTTACATTCTCCTTATGGTTGGTTCCTGGGTCTCTAGGACATATTTGGGCTTGTTTGAGATACAGTGCCCACATGAACTCTCACAGGGGCTGTGGTGCCTCTGTGCCACACTCAACATGGGGCTATGTCTTAAGGAACAGCGAAGCCCACAGAGTTCAAAAAGAAGAGGTTTAGGCACAGTATTTATAAAACAAAACGTTTGTTTGTCTGTTTGTTTGTTTTGAGGGGTGGGGGGGGGGGAAATGTGATAAAGTATTTTATAGAAAGTGGGAGAGAAGGGGGAGATCACAGGTTGCAAGACCTGAGTAGGTTTATAAAATATATATTTGGATGTTTTTAAAGAGATCATAGGTTGTTGCTCAAACTTAATAAAAGCTTTGATCTATTTGATTTGTTGACGATGAGCAGTGCCTGGGGCTATCTTCATGTAACAGTCTATTGCAGGTTGTGGAAATTCAGTTTATCACTTCCTCTGGAAAGTAGATTTTAAGTAACCAGTGTAGAGTACTGGCCAAATCTCCCTCATATTGTGTGAGCCTCATTCTGTCTTGGTTTTTATTTCATCATCTTTCTGGCAGTCTCTTGTATGATACAAAGAACTTCACAACTTGTTACAAAGGGAAGAAAAGCTCACTCATATTTTTTTAAAGTCCTCACATTCCTTGAATTACATTTCATTTTGGCATAGCAGATGCTCGGATTCTTAAATATTTCATACAAAAATGATATTTGGAGAAAAGTGAGATCATATTCAACTTCATAATTCTGCTACTAACATACCACCCCTAAAATTATTCATAGTCATAATATGTTGGACTTAAGTAATCATTCTCCATCCATACATCTCAAAGCAGTTTACACGGATGAAGAGATATCATTAAAATTCTTTTGTCTGAAAATTTCAACGAGTGGCAGTGATTTGTGTGAATATTTGTTTAGAATATTTAGCCTAGTCAGACACTTCGGCTAAAATAAAATATTACCAGGTCTATATATACTTTGTTGGCTGAGTTTGAATACAAGATTTATAATAAATGTAAGTGAAAAGCATTTGTGCAAACAAGAAGTTGGTTGACATTTAAAAAAAGAAAAAAAACCTCTGTTAGCCTGAGAGTTCAAGTAAATGATTTCCTAGAACTCCAGGGAACAAACCCTATCAACCAATTTATTGTCATTTGTCCCACCAACTAACTTTTCAACATAAACCTGCATATGCTCATTAGGCTTACAAAGAAGAAAAGCTTGAAAACTTGCATGTGTAACTGGTAGTATAAAATTTACATTGTTCCAAGCACAGACACTTATAGACCTCCTGAAATTAACATTTGCTGTAAGACACTAATGTTACAATCTTGTTAATGACATAGTGCTTTTTGGGGATGAATGTATAGAAGGTTGGCCTGATAGGAGAACTGATACCACATAGTTACAAATACATAGACAACATGACATTCAAACAACACAGGGCCAGACTGTGATAACCTGACTCATTCTGATGAGCAATTATTCACACAGATAGTCAGAGCCAATGGCATGACTTGTGTGAGTAATTGCTCAGCAGTAGGAGAAAATGCTTAACAATCTGTGTCTTAGGATACAGTTTTTCCCTTTGTCTTTAAGCTTGTGTTACAACTGCAAATGGGCTCCAGCCTTGCAAACTGTCTGGTTGGGATCTGGCTGAATCTTAGTAAAAAGCTTATTGTGTACAGTGTACTGCTTTCTACATGGAGACATGAATCATAGAATCATAGACTCATAGAATATCAGGGTTGGAAGGGACCTCAGGAGGTCATCTAGCCCAAACTCTTGCTCAAAGCAGGACCAATCCCCAACTAAATCATCCCAGCCAGGGCTTTGTCAAGCTTGACCTTAAAAACTTCTAAGGAAGGAGATTCCACCACCTCCCTAGGTAATGCATTCTAGTGTTTCACCACTCTCCTAGTGAAAAAGTTTTTTCCTGATATCCAACCTAAATCTCCCCCACTGCAACTTGAGACCGTTACTCCTTGTCCTGTCATCCTCTACCACTGAGAATAGTCTAGATCCATCCTCTTTGGAACCACTTTTCAGGTAGTTGAAAGCAGCTATCAAATCCCCCCTCATTCTTCTCTTCTGTAGACTAAACAATCCCAGTTCCCTCAGCCTCTCCTCATAAGTCATGTGTTTCAGTCCCCTAATAATTTTTGTTGCCCTCAGCTGGACTCTCTCCAATTTTTCCACATCCTTCTTGTAGTGTGGGGCCCAAAACTGGACACAGTACTCCAGTTCTTCTCTCAGATTTATACACATGACTTGTATTGTTGTAGAGGGAACTGCACAGGTAGAGGCACGTGATTCACTCAGTCAGCTTGAGATAAGGCTGGCTCTATAGCTTGATCCTACTCCCACTAAGTCGTTGACAAAGATCTCATTAGGTTTGATGGATGCAGACTCAGGTGTGGTTAAAATTCATTAATATTTACTGCACTTTGGGGAACCTCACATGTCAGTAGCTAGAAAGTCTGCGGATAGAGGACTTTAGACACATTTCTGCACACATTTGCACCATTGACGTCAATGCTGATTTTTCTTAAACAGCAACCTCTATACAATAGTTGTTTGAAACTGACTCAAGGTGGAAATCACTGAGCATTTCCAGTTTGCCTGGAATTTAGATCAGACCTTTTTGTTTCGAATAGATTTTATTGGTAATTCATTGACCAGAAACTATATAGGTTTTTTAAAAAAAAAATCAGTAAAATTAGATTAATGCAAAACCAAATATACTGAGCCATTGCAAGTGTAAACCTTGCATACTCTTTTAATTACAAATATCATGAAGTATTCTTTGAGATCTTATTTTAATTCAATAAAAGCCATTGTCCACTCCATTGAACTGAGTGAAAACAGTCTCTCAATTACTTGACTCTGTACCTTCTTCTATGGTACTGTCTATGCATGGATCAACCTCTCTGAATTTACCCTCAAGGCCCCATCTTTCTCCAATGTTAAGTATTCCTCTAAAACTCACATTGAACATCTTGCCTATAGTAAATCTCTATTTGTATTAAGCCCCCCCCCCTTATTATTGTTCTTTTTTCTTGACTTCTGTCTACTATTTGCTTGTCCTTTCTTAAAACTATGAATGCTTCAGAGCAGGGACTAATCCTTTTACTTTGTCTGGAAAGTGCCTAGCATAGTGTGGGTGCTATCACAAACAAATTATTTATAATAACATGATTGTCAATAGGTGTGACATCTCGATCACTGTAAAAAAGCAATACATTTTGTAATATCCCTTGGGAATACTAGTCATTTCCTTCATATGTCTTCCTAATTATAACACATTGGAAATGCATGGATTTCCTGTGCTTTCCCCCACTTACTTTGCTGACCAAGAAATGGTAGCTCTTTTTTCGGTATTAATTGTTTGTCACATTTCTCAATGTGTAGTAACTTAGGCTGGCATTTTCAAAGCAGTCTAAAGAATTCTTATTGAAATTCAGTGGGAGTTTGGTGCTTAGTTTCCTTTGAAAATCCCAGTCCTATTCTCATTGTCTTTGTTCAATCCAGTTTAGAGATGTCACCTTTCCAGTAAAGATCACCAATTGCTTTATAAATCTCAGTTTATAATACCTCTGTGTAATAGCTCAGTAACTATTTTATAGATGGTTAAATTCAAAATGCAATTAAATGACTTCCCAAGGGTCACTCTGAATTAGTGCAGAGCCAGTAATCTGACTGCAGTCCTTTGCTCTAACCACTAGGCTTACCTACACTGTCTCACCAAGTATAAGTTCAGTTTTCCATTAAATGATGGTTTTTAAATGGCAGGTATTCACACTGAAAATATGTATATAATGTTCTGGTCAATTTCTTTCTCTATTTGTTTCTCCGTCTGATGTATCATTTTCATGTGAGATGCCTGTCTGTGGTCTTTATAAAGTATCATTCCTTTCATGACACTGTTGCTTGCTTGTTGTTTTTGTTTCCATCAATAGGTAAACCTTTTGCCCACTTCTCATCCATCAGAGACATTGTCATCCTTGTGAAACATATTTTGCACTGGGAAATGTATTAAATTGTTCATAACTATATGGCAGTGGTTGTATCTCTTCCCACTAGGCTGACAGCATTGTTGCTTAATACAAAACCTCGGCTATTCAACAGAGACTTTTCATAATCAAGTCATTTTTAAAGACAGTTGATATTTTGTTTGCTCTGGTTGTAAAACTTTCTTAAAATACTGGAAATACTATTTTTCCCGACTGATTTTATTCTTTTTAATTTGGCAAACTGATTTATGTTTGCCTTTCTAATGGCAGTTGAAATTAATATGGCATTTTTCCTTTACTGCCTTCTGCAGCGAAATCTGTTACTGATTAAGTCAACGTACTATAACTCTGGCATTAGTGTTTGTTTGTTAGAAACGGCAACAAAGGGAGTACAAAAACACAATTCTTGTTTTATCTCAGTCCTGCATAAATAGCAGGCGGGGAAGGCTTCCGATCTGCATGTGGTTAATTTCTTTAATGTAGTCACACTGGGTTTGATCTAACACCCACTGAAGTCAATTGAGTCTTTCCATTGGCTGCAATAGGCATAGAATCAGACCCATTCTTTCAATAGCCTCATCTCAGCATTTCTGATGTAAGAAACTTCCAGTAATAAAAGGGCAATGTATGTCTGCATGGTTGAACATGGTTATTACAACCCTGATGAAGTCTCCCTCCTGCACACTTACCAGGCTTCTGTACGACCCCAAATCCTGGCTCCCACATGCTCTGGGTTTGTTGAGGCTGGGCACAATTTAGGCACTCTCTCTCTGCCTTGAGGCCTCTAGGGACATACTCTAGGTACAGACTGTGTCTGACACCCCTCTTGGCATGGGGCCCCACAGTCCAATTAACCTAGACCTGAAACTAGTGCGTGGCTCACCCAAGCTTCCCCAGTAGCCACAGCATGCTCACAGCATCCCACTGAAGCTGTGGACCGACTGGTTTACCATTTCACTCTGCAGGGACTGTGTGATAGTACAAGTAACTACTGCTCAGACTCTGCAAAGGATTTCTAAGCACACACTCAATTTACTCATACAGAAAGCAGAAGAGACTTAGATATCTATGAAAAAATAATAAGCATCTGCATGTAAAAACCCTCGCTCCAGTGTCCTTACCTGTTTTAGAGACCTTCAGGTTATGGTCAGTCCTTTCTGAGTCCAAAGACTCTCCTGTCCTGTTCAGTCTCGTCTTCTTGTTCTGGTCAGTGAAAGAGTTATTAAGAGAAGACTTTGTCGTTTTATAACTTAAGAGTCCCCTTTGTCATGTGACCTTTCCTAGCCAGCCTCAAGTTCCCCTTCAGATGATTAATGTCCACCATCAGGTGATCTGTTGCTTGGTTACTGCTCATCTGAAGTCCAGACTAGAAAAAAATGGTTTCTTGTAGCTCAACAAGCCTTTGTAACCAATTCATTGTATGGCCAAGGTAGACCTATTTGTGATGCTTCCCAGGTGTACCTGGTTATCAGCTGCCCTTAGCACGAGGATGCTTTTTCTCTGCCTGCCAGAGGTCAGCTCCATAACTCCATTGGCCACAGGCAACACAAACTCTCCCCTCTAGGCCTGTGCAGATCCCACTGTCTTCCTAGAGGTTAGCAATAGGCACACTCTAATCCCCAAGCCCTCTGAGGTCTCCCTAGAGTGTCCAGCCTCTTCCACTGGACACTTGCAATATTCACAGATTCTCTGCTCCCAAAGAAGCAATACATCCCAACTTAACAGTTACTCTTCAGATCGCCGCTCCACTTAACACACAGCATTGAGACGTGTATAGTGAAAACAAATATAGAGAGTCAAGTGATAACATGTAGAAGTTGGAAACAAATGGACCATTGGAACCACTGGAAACAAATGGTTACATGTAAAATAATATCATAACATGAATTCTAGAGCCGAGACTTACTTAACTAGTCTATCTAGTAGAAAAATACTTACTAAAGTCCTTCCAGCATTTTACAGCCAGGCTTGGCTTCAATCTTCCCTTCATGAGACAAATCACAATGTCAGCTTGTCTCCTAGATACTGTGAGTTTCCTTGCATTACCTGATATACCAGACTAATCTTTTGACCTTAGTCATGAACAGGATACTCCCTTGCTGATGTCTTTTCCTGTAGGTTTTCTTTCTTGTAGATTTCTCATTCCTAAGTCTGGTATCTGGCTTGGTATTCAGATAAGCATCCATGTGAAGATATATACATATGACCAGACAGAGAGATAAGCATCTGTTACCTCCTGTCTGAGAAAAACATGTCCAAGGTATGTCACCTCCTGGGAACCTGCCTTAACTCCCACACCTTAAGAACATAATTTTCAGTATAGTTGCATAAATCCTTAAATTTTATCTGTACATACATTCCACAATGATTGTGATGACCGTGTGCTAATGATTCTCGGTAGAGACTTCACATGCCATTTGTTAGTGAATTATTATGCATATATCCAATGCAGGGAATTCCTGTAAAATTCTGTGCACCCCTGTGTCCTTTACCCATTGGCACCAAGTGGTCCCTTGGTCTGACGATCCAAATGTTAATAACTCTTCATGTTCCTGCAACAGCTCTGTAGATAAGTTCTGTGTAGTATATGGCAGTGCCTGTTAGCAAATGGCTGATTCAATAGATATGACATTGAAGTAGAATGATACAGAGGTTTCATAAAATCAGTCAGAACTCATAAGTTTTTCACAGGCAATTTCCCAGACTTTGATCTACAATGAAATATCTCCTTCATAATAAGGAACAGTTGAGAGGTGTTGGCTGTTGTTTTCCCCTTAGTAATTTTGATAATAAGTGCTCAAGAACATGGTGGATATTCCCTATGGATTTAAAATAATGTGCAGATTCTGTAAAGGTGGAAAAAAACAGTCGAAACTACTTGACTGCATCCCTTTAAATATTTCTTTCAGTGCAGCTTCCATAATACTGTGCTTATTTCTTTGCACATTTATTTTAGATTTAATAAATAAAATCAGTGAAAAAGCAAAGTAATTTGCAAGTAATATTTTCTAAAGATTCACTTTGCATTTTTAGTGTGACTTTAGGGACAGGAGAAAACTCTTTCCATATTATAAATCATATTAAGGATCACACCCTCCTGTCCACTCTTCATGGGTAGTCAACCTCCTTGCAGGCTTAAGGAGTGGGGCCCTGTTACTCATGGTTGAACTGAAGGATGCAGCATAAGCCTAGTTTCAGAGTAGCAGCCGTGTTAGTCTGTATTCACAAAAAGAAAAGGAGTATGTGTGGCACCTTAGAGACTAACCAATTTATTTGAGCATAAGCTTTCGTGAGCTACAGCTCACTTCATCGGATGCATAAAGTGGAAAATGCAATGAGGATGTTTTATACACACAGACCATGAAAAAATTGGTATTTATCACTTCAAAAGGTTTTCTCTCCCCACACCCCACTCTCCTGCTGGTAATAGCTTATGTAAAGTGATCACTCTCCTTACAATGTGTATGATAATCAAGGTGGCCATTTCCAGCACAAATCCAGGGTTTAACAAGAACGTCTGAGGAAGTTGTGTGGGGGGGGGCATAGGGAAAAACAAGGGGAAATAGGTTACCTTGCATAATGACTTAGCCACTTCCAGTCTCTATTCAAGCCTAAGTTAATTGTATCCAATTTGCAAATGAATTCCAATTCAGCAGTCTCTCGCTGGAGTTTGGTTTTGAAGTTTTTCTGTGTAATATCGCAACTTTCATGTCTGTAATCGCGTGACCAGAGAGATCGAAGTGTTCTCCAACTGGTTTATGAATGTTATAATTCTTGACATCTGATTTGTGTCCATTTATTCTTTTACGTAGAGACTGTCCAGTTTGACCAATGTACATGGCAGAGGGGCATTGCTGGCACATGATGGCATATATCACATTGGTAGATGTGCAGGTGAACGAGCCTCTGATAGTGTGGCTGATGTGATTAGGCCCTGTGATGGTGTCCCCTGAATAGATATGTGGGCACAGTTGGCAATGGGCTTTGTTGCAAGGATAGGTTCCTGGGTTAGTGGTTCTCTTGTGTGGTATGTAGTTGCTGGTGAGTATTCGCTTCAGGTTGGGGGGCTGTCTGCAGGCAAGGACTGGCCTGTCTCCCAAGATTTGTGAGAGTGAGGGGTCGTTCTTCAGGATAGGTTGTAGATCCTTGATAATGTGTTGGAGAGGTTTTAGTTGGGGGCTGAAGGATAAGCATATTGGCTACTGCACACCCAAGGGGAGGGCTTATCAGCCTTTCATCCTGCCAGGGGCAATTCTGCATTTGGAAGAAAAACTCCTGGCCTCCGTCCCTTGGATTTAGAGTAGGTCTCGGTTTGGGGGCCTTGCTGTGGGCATCGGCTAGTCACCTTTTCAGGCAGTAGGAAGGAATTTTACCTTCACTACCAGATTGGCCTAGGCATTGTGGGGCTTTTGTTCTCCTCCTCTTAGCAGCCCATGGTCCTCGTGGGTAAGATAGGCTGTAAACTTAATTTTGTCATAATGGGGCAGGTGACCAGGAGAGGTGGGTCCTCAGATCTAGGGCACATGATTTCTCTGATTTGACAACCCCAGAAGGAACTGACTCCTGCTGGATGGCGGCCCCTCTGCACTTCCTCCAAACATGGGGCTCTGTCTTCACATCACAATCCAGCTCTATGCATTTGATCATGGTCCAAAATAAAGTGTTAGTCTGGTATTTCATTAGCTCTGCAGCTTGTCACTAGGAAATTAAATGAAACTCATTGGTGGGTTACATATGTATACAAATATGTATTTCTTTTGTATTCTTGGTATATCCTGTACCCTTGCAAAATACGAAATGTGTGCTCCAAAGTGAATAGTAAAATAGTTGAAGTCCCCCCATCCCCCTTTTAAGCCCACCTGGATGCATCTTACTTTGATTTACATGTCTGACAGCAAAAAAGGAATAAAAAATATAAACATGTATTTTAGTACAGTGATTCAAATCCTGATGAGCAAGTCCCCTCCCCCCAATCATCAGTTAGCTAATTGTACTAGAAAGTCTGTAGCTGACATTGATCACTGGCTATTGTGGCCAGTCCTGTGCTGAACCAAGAAGGAAAGAGGCACTTGGAGAGGGGAGATTTTTATTATTATTATTAAGAGTCTGGATGAATTCACTCCCATTTGCACAGCAGGCAGGAGAGAGAAGACCAGTTGTAGACACCTGCACCAGTAGGAGCAGCTGCACCGTGGAGGTGGATTCACCCTTGGGGAAAGGCAGATGATGTTAACCTCATTACCCTACCATGGAGGAGGGCAGCTTTAATTTGCGACTGATGCTATGCTGGAACCTTGCCAGCAGAAGCTGCTTCGGGGACACAAAGAATATACTCATCCTCTGGCTGCTTGGTTCACCCCTCCCACTCTGTGACCAACACTGTCTCCTTTTGAGATGGTGCTAAGGCCCTGCATTCCCCCTGACAAAGCAAGTTTTGGAGGTGCCTTGTGCCTTTCCTCCAGGCTGACTTTCCAACAGTGAGAAGCCTGGGCCATAGGTTTCACTGGCAGAAGCCAGTTTAGGATCTGAATGATTCAAGCCCTTTATATAGGCAATATGCTTGTGACCTGGGTGAAGACTTGAACCTGGCGACAAGGACTATGCAGGGAAGCATAAAAGAGAGATACTATTTTAATATGAAATAAACCAACTTGTCAGCTGTTCATAGAAAATGTCATTTGGAATAAGCTAGCAGTTGTCTTTTGATGAACACACAGAAAAGTTTAACTAGGACTCCTTAGGCTCATAGAACTGATAAGGTTTAAAAAGAAAGAAATGAAAGAGATGTAGAGTTTTCAAGCTCTCAAATCTCCAATTTATAACATACAACTAGGGCTACCTGGAATGCCAACACAGAATGGTGTAAATGCATAAGGAATCCAAACAAGGAGGTTTGGGGAGGAGCAGACTTTGAAGGGTGACGCCAGGGGTTAAATATGGCTGACTCCTATTAATGCACCAACCGGATACTTTTCTTCTGAATCTGCTATCTTGTGCTCCTGAATCTAAGCTGCTAGCATTTAAAACAGCAGCAGAAACTGGGAGAATAAAAAACAATCCCACCAACCACGGAGTCTCTAGTTCTAATTGTGGTAAAAATAACCTTCAAACTGTGAATCAAGTAAACCAAGGTAGTTTTGTCTGCCCAAGTCTGCAATAGCCTGGAACAATAGTTCTGAGAATGGTAAGCCCCTCCATTCAACTCAGTGTCCATTTAGCACAATGAGGTATTAGCACAGAAGCCTAATTATTATCATTTAAATGCCAGCATTGTTAGATATTTCACTGCTGATGAAAGTATGCAAGGAAGAGACAATCAGCTAATGTCAAGGCATGCAGACTACACAGAGATTAGGATATTGTGACAATCTGCACAATAGTCTTTGCATGGCATCTCCTCTTCATGTCTCAAATGGCCAGAGCTTGGTTTCTGGGAGAGTTTGAAAGTTTTACACCTAGAGGTGGCCAAAAAAATTTCAGATAAATGGCTCATTCACCAAAAAGTGCAGTTTCAGTTGACCCAAAACTATTCACGAATTTGACCCAAATTTGCCAAATACTGTTGGCCAAAAAGTTTGAGGGTGGAGGGAAGAATGGGGCCAGATTCACAATATGAGCAGAGGAGGAGCTGCTACTGCCACCATCCTTATAATGTTAGCCTACTGGCTAGGTTATTACATGGATGTGGAAGACCTACATTCAATTCCTCCCTCCGCCTGGTGTGGCACAGTGATTTGGATTTGGTTCTCCCCCTGCCTGTAGAAGAACGTCTTAACCATTGGGTTATGCTCTCTCAACCTCTCCTGCTGAAGCTGTTCCACTATGTATAGAATATATGCATAATCTTTGGAGCAGGGACTTGAACCCATGCCTTCTACATCCCAGGTAGGTTCCAGCCCTAATCCCTGGGCTGAAGTTATAATGCAGACCCCCTCACTTCCCTCTCCCTCCCATTATTTTGTGAATCTAGCCTTTTTAAAATGCCCAGAAACAAAGGGTTTGGGATCAAACTAAATATTTTTAGATTTGGTTTGAGTCTAATCGATTTTTTTTTTCAGAACTGCCAGGGAACTTAAAAATCAGACCCACCTCAGATGCGGCTAGGAAACATCTACTGGAAATCCTGGTGTCATAGCAAGGGTGGATTCATTCAAGCTCTTTGGCAGTCAGGGAGAACATAAGGGACTATGCCCATAGCTGGCAAACCAACCAACAATGCTGTAATGTAAAGAGCACAGCAGCCAGAGTGCTGTTCCCCAGCTTGCCCTTGGCATCAGCAGGTAAACTGAGAGTATTTCAGTGGATGCTGAACAGCTGCTAAGGCATCAGGGAGATGCTTCATCTCCCTACTGGCTGCCTTTTATTCCCAATAAATAATAATAAAACAATAATTAGTAGTGGGGTACCTAGTCCAATCAGAAGGATTTTTGAGGTTGGATTCAACCAGGTGTTCCCTTTAGATGAGGTCTCACTACAGCCAGTCAGCAGTACAACCCTTCAAGTCTAGTCAGGGCATATCAAAGCCAGACCCTGTGCAGATAGAAATACATATACATTTCAAGGCTGTATTTAGAACAAAAAGTTACTTGCACGCTAATTAAAAAGAATTTAGTTTGCACTCTTTTTTAACATATTTGATTTAACTGTGGTATTAAATTAACTCTTTGGAATGAGTGCTCTTTAAGATCTTTTATTTAACCCTTTTAACAATGGGGCCGTTTTATATCCACTTGTTGAACAGCTCTATCCTCTATGGGTGGTGATTTGGGGTTTTTTTTTTTTATGATTTCACAAATGAATTAAATTTAATTAATCCAACTATAATTAGCTTTCATTTATGAGTAAAGTACCCGACAATGTGTTAGCTGTCTGACAATGTATCCAGTCCTTAATAGCTTCTGCTGGCAGTTTGTTAGCATCTCAAAGGGCCCAATGTTTAACCAGACCCAAGTGTGCAATTCTGAGAAGATTCTCTTGTGTGACTGGTAATTGCAAAACATGAAATAGAATTTCACACATTTAGATGCAAACCACACCATCCTGCAACAGAATAACGGGAATATGAATACGAATCCAGCATCTGTGACTGGGAACCATGAGCAGGTGTTCTTGGTGATCCTGACCTGTAGCTGAAAAGATGGCTCTGTGTTTTACCGCTGGGACTGTTTTGCAGCTTTTGTGGTCTCGCTCCTTTTCCTAGCAGAAAATCTGTTGCTCCTGTGAAAAATTACCATCTCACAATCTGGAATCTTACAGCAGTAACATGTTGGGAGCCAGCATTACTAAACCCAGTAAACAATCTTGTTTGGTTGTTGACAAGAAAATAATGAGAAAAAATAGATCCACCTCTTGCAAATATATTGCAACCAGAGGGGAGAAAAATCTTCCATAGTGATACCTTTGTACTGTATTTTCTAAGTCTTATTATATGAGCTGTACAGACAGCAAACTAGATAGACAGACTAACCCATTTACAAAGAAATGAACATTTACACATTACAAGACAAAGCTTACCCAGAGGAGCTGGCATGGAGAGTACTCAGCTGAGATTTTTCAAACATAACTTATTGACTACATGATAGAGTGAATGTCTGAAATGTGAGTTTAGTCAGCAAATGCTAAGGGATCAGGGATGCAGTTTCTAGCCTGAAGCTTGTTTTTAATGCTCTCATGTATTTTATGCACAAAAAAATGTAGAATACACTTTCTTATAAAGTCGGGGGACTGCTCAAAGGCTTGGCATCAAATATGAACTGAGTTCTAATGTTTGAATTACGAGTACTAAAACCCAAGATTCTTGTCAAAACTCCAGGAGCAAAAGTTAATTCTGTCTGGTGGAAAATGATTGTTCGCAGTATATTTTTGGTACCGTTGCATTCACTCTGTTAAAAAAAATGTGAAACAGTTAAAACTGAATGTCATCACAACGCTGAAAACATGTAACATACAGGAGCTGTATCTGAGCCATATCTACTAGTGCAACATCAGATTTCCTAAACTAAAAAATGAACTGAGCAGTGCTTGGATGCAAGACCTCTAAAAGGAACATCCTGGGTACAGTAGGAATTTGTTTTAGGGACTCCATAGATGGAACTCTCAGTGATCTGGCAAACTTCAGCTCAGATACTTATATTTTGCCTAACTAAAATCCCCATTGAAGTTTCAATTAAATGTTGTCTTTTTCCAAATCAGGGATGTGTGCATTTTAGCAGTGGGTTAAATGACCCCTATACAGATAAATAGAGAGAGAGAGAGAGAGAGATCTAGTATAGTTTTGGTATGACCATCATAATAGAAATCTACAGAATGCCTGTTTTGAGCACACCCTATTTATAAAACTGGAAAACTTTTAGCATATTTCTGCCACTTTTCAGACTCATTTATTAGCAATTAAGATTGCCTTATGTGATACATAAGCCATCTAATTAATCTTTGTTGCCCTTTTAGATTTTGAAACTTACAATTCATGTAAAAATGTAAAGGTGAATGATGAATTTGGAAGAATTCTCATTTGGCTATTATCATGGTTACCATTGCTTGTGATGGTAGTAGGGATACAGGAGAATCCTGGTCACCATGTCAAAGACATTCTATAAACCTCAGCTAGAACAAATGAAGCATCTCGTCAATGATTTTTAATGAAGTTCTCTGTACTTGCTTGCATTTGGTTTTTAATAGATGTGTGTAAACCTTAATCTCAACTCTACTACATGCTAGTACATATTTTCTTGAACCACTATTTCCCTTTTTTTACTTGTTCATTACTATCTCTAAAATTCTTTCTTGTGATGCAATGTTCCATACTTTCTTTCAGCCCAATGAAGAATTTCTTTATTATTTTGTTTAATTTGATCAAAATCCATTCAGCCATTTTTGAATAGAGAGAGCTCTAACAGTAGTAGCTTTGCATAATGTATATTTAAGAGAGAATTCTCAACTGCAGTTCTAAAGGTTGCTGTTGCATTGTATATTTTTTTTTTAATTGCTGCCTATCTTTCATGCTTATCACTTTGGAGCTCCACAGTAATTATTACTATCTTGATGTGCTGTTTTCGTGTATAACAATAATTACAGGCTTTCAAAGTCGAGTTTATGGAATCTTCCTTTTAAAAGGAAATCTGTGAAATCATTCTGTTCCCCTTGAAGTCAATACCAAATCTCCCTTTGACTTCAGTGAAAACAGAATTGGGTCCAATGTCTTTGAGAGGGATTTGAAAATTAGCTGAGATTAATGATGAGCAAGATTGCAATAATTGGTTTAATGTTTTGGAACAAGTAATAAATCTTCTTCAACGGTGTTTCTATGTACTTTCTTTGTTCTGGAAGCTGGGTTGAAAATTTCATAAAGACGGTTTCTCTGATGAAATCTCTGCTTCTGGCCAGGATGGAAATACACTAAAAGTAACTATTATGGTTGCCCAATACTACCACAGCTCAAAAAGCAGTGACATCCTTGAAAATGCAAAACAACAACAAAAAATTGAAAAAACATCTTCCTTTTTTATAATCCCAAAGATATGTTGGTTCAAACTTTGTATGAAATGTCAGGCCAGTTAATGGTTTTCTCTCAACCACATGGCTATTTTTAGAGATGGACAAACCTCCAAAGGTTTAGGTTCAGTGAGGATGCATGCTGAACTCGGCCTAAGCTCAGGTAAATCTTTGAAAAACCCCCATAACCCCTCCATCATAGTCACATCCTTCCCTCACAACCTGCATGTCCCAGCTGCCTTGTACCTGCAATTTTGTCTTGTTAGCAAGAATGTGTGGCTCCTCCTCTAGAATTAGAGCCTCACAGTGGGAGGCAGCCGGCTCCTCTATTGAGGTGCATAGGTACCCTGTGCTCCCCTCTCTCTACGTCCTGCTGCTCTGCCTCTTAAAAAATTCAAGGCACTCTGGAAATTCCATGCTTGACTCCATTGCTATACTGTAAAATCCCTCCCCCCATTCCCATAAAAACACAGATTAAAACAAAAATACTGGGAGCGAAAGGTTGGCCTCTTTAATGGAATGTTTCAGAACCTCAGAAAGGTTTGGAGGGTGGGAGAAGATCTGGGTATCTGTATGTGTTTGAGGGGCATGCAGTGGGGAGTTCTTATTTTCAGCAAACCAGTTCACTGATTCCCAATAATAGCAATCCCCAACTGTACCACTAGGGATCCTATTCATTTCTCTTTAGAGTCTATGCAATAGAATTAATTTGTTTTGCTGTTCTTTGTTTCTTTTTAAATGTATTTTTTAAAAGTTATTTCTCCACAGTTAAATATTTAACAGACTTACATGTCTTTTCATTGTCTGCCTTCACACTCCACTCTCTCTAACTAGTGGTAATCCAATCTATCCAAATGGAAACTAGGAACAGAAAGAAAGCCATTTTGGAAGTTATTTTTATGTTTACTCCTTGTTATCTTTGTTTACTCTGTTTTGGAAGTTCAGCACCCTTTTCAATGGATATTCAAAGCTTGCCTAAATTTTCATCTTTAGAGACCCACCACGCTCTTTCGCAGTCTCTGCATGGCCTTTCCCCACAACTAACAACTCTTCCCTCTTCCCTACCTGCCTAGAAAAGGTTGGACACATTCACTGGCAGTCAAAGATACGATAGGTTATTGTTCATAACTGGGTTTAAAAAAAAACCAAAAAAACAAAAAACACCTAAAAGTGTTGTGTCCACAAATCCCATAGAATTCCAATGAATTTTGGATGCCTAATTCCTTTAAGCTCCCAGCCCATATACCCATGGTGGGCTTGGGCAAAAATGAAGCAAGTTGAAACTGGTTTGGAAAAACGCTGTAAAGCAGTGGCTCTCAACCGTTCCAGACTACTGTACCCCTTTCAGGGGTCTGATTTGTCTTGTGTACCCCCAAGTTTCACCTCACTTAAAAACTACTCGCTTACACAACCAGACATAAAAGTACAAAGGTGTCACAGCACACTATTAATGAAAAATTGGTGACTTTCTCATTTTACCATATAATTATCAGATAAATCAATTGGAATATAAATATTGTACTTACGTTTCAGTGTATAGTATATAGAGCAGTATAAACAAGTCATTGTTTGTATGAAATTTTAGTTTGTACGGACTTTGCTAGTGCTTTTTATATAGCCTGTTGTAAAAGTCAACAAATATCTGGATGAGTTGATGTGCCCCTTGGAAGACCTCTGCGTACCCCCAGGGGTACATGTACCCCTGGTGGAAAACCACTGCTGTAAAGGGTACCTGGACTCTGCATACAAGAAGAGGGAAGCAGTTTAATGGGACTAACTTATGTGTATGAATCTTCACATGGGATCTACTGAGCTGAGATTTCAGCTTGTAGAAATTTGGAGCTTCAAACACAGCCACAATGAGAATTAGAAACTGCATGAAATATTTGCAACAACAAAACCCTAATCATATGACCTTGCCTAGTTTGGGGCTTCAATAAGAACTAGAAATTCAGAGCAAGATTTCAAATATTTGCTAAATGTTACAAAACTGTTGGGTGAATCTGGACTAAATAAATGTGAATTCAATTTAAATAAACATGGCATGGTTTTATGTAGAGCTGACTGTGTATGGTTTTATGTAGAGCTGACTGGAGAGAGACAATTCCATTTCATGGCAACTTTCACAATTTCAAAATTTGTTTTTGTTATGCATGGGACCAAACAAAACAAAAATACCCCCCAAAACCCTTTTGAACAGTTTTGTGAAAATGTCTGAAAGTGTGAGCTAGAGACACATTACCTTGCAAGAGGTTGGCCCAGGTCCTCACTCTACTTAAATCAGTGTTATATGAAATGAAAAGCTCTGCCCAGTGCTCCAGACACCAAAGTAAGAGTCTCTCTCTCCCACAAAATCTTTTTGACAAAGCATATTCAGATCAGCTCTAGTTTTGTGACTTTGCATTGGGAAGAAACCGGGAAAAACTCAGCAGTTTTGACTGAGTCTGGCTTTGAAATTTGGTGGGATGGGCAATGAAATCTGGGTTGGTGCAAACCTATGAAACTGAAGAAAATATTGTCCCACTAACCCCTGCAAAGTGAAAACGCTAAATCTTTTGCAGCTCTACTGACAACTAATATGTAAATTCAGACAAGATCCCAAGTCCTGCTCTTTTCTATAAATGGTACATTATAAAGCAAAAAACATCAAATGAGCAGAGAGAAGGGTCTGAAATATTTCACCTGGTTACTGTTGCTTAGGAAACCAGAAGCTCAGTATCAATACATTCAACACTCACATCTCACTTTAGCTAATAAGGGAGAGGATATTTTTTGCAACATTTTCAACAAAACACATACTGTGCTCCAAGGGTCAGGTAAAGGTGGTTTGGGTGTTATTCTCATTCAGTTGAAATTATAGGAATAATTAGGTAGTAGATAGTTGTTACATTACCCTTTTGATACTGCATTAGATGGCAAACCAAAGTATCCATTGTTGTGATTGGAAGTTGAGATATTTGTCCTTTGAGGTGCAACTGAGTAATTGAGGGGGGGGAAGAATTTCTAATGCCACATTTGATGTAATATATCCTGTTGAAAGTTTAAAACTGATGGTATAAACCAGGGGTGGGCAAATCCTTTGGCCCAAGGGCCACATCTGGGTATGGAAATTGTTTGGCGGGCCATGAATGCTCATGAAATTGGGCGGGGGGAGTGAGGACTCTGTCTGGGGCTGTGGGCTTTGGGGTAGGGCCAGAAATTAGGAGTTCAAGGTGCAGGAGGGGGCCCGAGGCTGGGGCAGAGGGTTGGGGTGCGGAGCAGGGGTGGGGGTGAGGGCTTCAGCTGGAGGTGCAGGCTCTGGGGTTGAGGGATTTGGGGTGTAGAAGAGTATTCCAGGCTAGGACCAAGGGGTTTGGGAGACAGGAGAGGAGGCAGGAGGGTTGGAGCCACTGTTCCCTCTAAGCTGTGCGCATGTGCACACTCACACAGATCCTAAACCCCGCACACACAGTAAAACACCACACGCACAAAAATTTGCACAGAAGCACAAAAATATGCACAGAAGAATTTTTTTGTACACACAGCCTGTCAAAAATTAGAGGGAACATTGGTTGGGGTGGGGGGGCGAGGGCTCTGGCTGGAAGTGCAGAAATGAGGAGTTCAGGGTGCGGGAGGGTGCTCCAGGCTGAGATCAAGGGGTTCGGAGGGTGTGAGGGAGATCAGGGCTGGGGCAAGGGCTTGGGATGCAGGAGGGGCTAAGGGGTGCTGGCTCCAGGCAGCACTTACCTCAAGCAGCTCCCGGAAGCAGTAGAATGTCCGCGCTGCCCTGTCTACAGGTGCCGCCCCTGCAGCTCCCATTGGCCACAGTTCCCAGCCAATGAGAGCTGTGAGGGTGGCACTTGGGGCGGGGCAATGTGCGAAGCCCCCTGGCTACCCCTAAACGTAGGAGCCGGAGAAGGTACATGCTGCTGCTTCCAGGAGCCGCATGGAGCAGCTGCCAACCCCACTTTCCGTCTGAAGTGTGGAAGCGGAGCAAGCCCGAGACTCTACTCCCCAGTGGAAGCTCGAGGGCCCAGATTAAATCGGCTGGTGGGCCGGATGTGGTCCACGGGCTGTAGTTTTCCCACCCCTGGTATAAACAGTCCAGTTTGCCACAATAGGTTGAATCATATTTCCAGATAGCAAAACACTAAACAAATTATTATAAATGAAAGGCTTTGATCACTTCCTGAACTCATGATATTTTTCCAATCAGGCAAGATTCCCATGAGTTTAATAAACCTACAAAAGTTTTATTTTTTTTAAGTCCTCTGAATTATTTAAAGTCATAGCTGGATAGAAAAAAGTAAGATCTAGCACATAAACATGCTTAATTACAAATAGAAAGGGGTCACCAGGAGCAAGAACTGAATTAATGTCAATAGAGAAGGAAGAACTTGGAGCCTGGTAAGTGTAGAGAAGCCCAAATGTGTTTTGCTGCTGTGGGGTTTATGTCAAGTGCATTTCACTGCCAATCTTTGGCTCTCAAACTTTTCTCTCTGTCTATCCCTTTTATCTCCGTATAAAGCTATTAAAAGTATAGTGCATATGAAACATATATAACTCTTCAGCTAAGTGTTTTTGGCAGCAAATAGGGCCAGGTTTGAATATCTAGGGGTTCCTTTTGAAAACTTAACAAACACTGACTTGAGTGCTAATATCCATCTGGGTGTCCTTGATAGGCAATAATTCTCCACTCTCAAGCAGTGAGTCCACTCTACAAAATAAAGACAATTTTAGTGAGGGCAAAGGGGACACAGAATAAACTTGAGAAAACCAGCAATAATAAATATCTGTTATGTAAAACTCCTACACCCGCTCCACCCCAAGCCTCCACCCCCCAGCGGGTGTTGGCAATAGCCTTAAATTCAGTCATCTCATGGTTGTGAGCATCAAACAAGGTAATATGCTCATGCAATAGCAACTTCCCTGCTCCCCAGCACCCCGCCACTCACTCATTGTTGTCCAGGGCTGGCAGAGGCGAGAATTCAGGTTGGTCCATCTCCAAGCCCTAAAAAGGAGTATTGCCTGGTCTGTTCCAGGGGCTCTAGCATGTAACCCAGCTGTATGATTACAGTTTTTATTTACTGGAAATCCTTAGCAAGAGTTCTGCAGCTAGACTGCTGCCCTGTCCAGCTTCAGCAAAAGCCACTCTTGCAGTATCTCCTCACGAACTCCTCAGGCAGTATATGGGACCCCAGGCAGAACCCTTTGCCAGCAGAGATGTATACCAACTAGAAGACAGTTCTTTGTCTCTCTTTTTAGCTGGGCCAGGCTTTGCTACCAAACCATGACAGGCTGTAATTTTTGTTAGTCTGACCCTTCACCCATGGGCACATTAGGTACAGTTCTCTTTCTCTTTTGTTAACAGACAGGGACACTAATGATTTAGTACTACTAAACTTAAAATATAATCTAATTTTGACCAAAAGACCCAAATTATCACATAATAGAATGACTGAATGGGCCAGGCTCATTTGCAGTTCCCCTTGCTCACCAACAGATCCTGGCAGATAGCTCACAGCCTTATGAAGTCTGGCCTGGATCCATAAAGGTACTTAGGTCCCAAACCTCCAAATTTAGGTGCCTCAGTCCTATTTGTAGATGCCACCACAATCTGCTGCCTAAACCTGTAGGTGTCTAAACTCACAGGGCACATATGTGTTTGCAGTAAAATTCCCTAGGTGACTATGTTTCTGCTTCTGGGTATGCACACCACTGCATCCCTCGGGCATCCGGGCACCTATCTCCCACCTGAGCCCCAGAGCAATCCACAAACCAGGGGAAGATATGTGGAGGAGTGTCTAATATATCACCTGCTGGGCCTGATCTGGTAAGCCAGTTAGTGGCTGTCAAGCAGAGATAGGCTCCTAGACTCATCCTGGACTGATATGCCTATCTCCATGAGAGGAGCAGGGCTTAGGAAACCCTCTTTTCATGAGCATCTCCCATTGGCTAGCTTAGGCAGCTTACATCCTAGCCTTGTGGCTTTGTGGATGCCATTAGAAGGCATCGGCTGTGTACTCTGGGGAATCCATGCAGAAACATGGGCTTGCCCATCTATGTAAATGAAGGTCCAGTGCCTCCTTTCTCTCTCTCCCAACTCCTCCCAGCACACTTTCTCCTCTGAATAACATGGCCTCTGCAAGACTCAATTGACAAAGGACTGTCTGTTGCTCCAGAACAACTTTTCCCCCACAGTGTGGTGAGGGAAAACAGGGAAGGAAGCTGTTACAGGTTCCACCATCAATTTATCATCAATTTACCTAGTGAAATCTTCCAATTGGAAGAAGAGATCATGCCATATAGAAGCCATCTTTCATACAGCCTTCCTATTTCCTGAACCCAACCAGGTCCCATCTCCTTTCCCCACCTAATGATGCAGCCCATATTGCAAGCTTGGAATAAGCAGGAAGAAGAATTCGGCGGAGGCAGAACTTCCCAGATCTGCTGGTATTTTATCCCCTCTTCCTACAGAGGTGGAGAGGTTGATATGGCTCTCAATAGCCAAGTCAGACCTAACAGAAGTTAATTTACTTTAAGGTATGAGGTGTTAACTTATTTCTAATTCTTCTTTGGCAATGACTAGAAGAACTTGTTGTGTGTGACATGCATTTAATTTCTATGCCTCTTCAAAGAGGGTCTGTGTAATTTGATTAAGAGGAAGGATACATTATGGAGCTTATAAATACTTACATAAGGTGAATTTAAATACACGCTAGCATTGAAAAAACGTTATGATAATCAGGACACTTGTATTTTATTGAAGTTCACCCGAAAAAGTTTCTGTGCTTAAAAATGTTTGTCTCAAGGTTAATTAAGAGATAATCAGGCTAATCCACCTTACTTGGGTCTTGGTAATGAATTCACAGAAATTTAGCGTATGATTGACATTTTTGTGTAAAAATAAAATACTAGCATTAAAGTTTGGACATATGTTTTCTCTTTCACATGCAGCAAAGACTTCATAATCATTGATAAAATGTTTTGACAAGGCAAGAGTTCATAAAATTTGTATATGTTTCTAATTCGAACTAAATTAATGTGTCACAATGGAAATGCTCATTAAATATTAAAATCATGAAAGTGTATTCAAAGAGCATGGGTACATATAAAAATAATGTTATCATCTAAAGTTAATGAGGAGTTGTGTAGTACTGTGGCACTGTACGTGCAATATGCCCTGTACTTCCCATTCCAACAAAAGACTTAGGCGACTAAAAATGGGACTTAGGGGCTTATCTCCTTTTGTGCATCCAGACCTAAGTCCCCAGTTTTGGCTTGTCTGCCCTCCCCTCCACATAACCCTGTAGGCACCTAAACTCAGTAAGCACCTACATTTTCACTGCTAAAGAATACCTAGATGCCTACATTTCTGAGTCCCAGATAACACAAAGGAAATGAGGATAGGTGGCCACCCCCCTATCTTGCCAACGGGGCTCCATCCAGTAGGCCAGTTCAGACCTTGCCTAACACCTGACACCACACAACTCTCCCCTCCTCCCACAGTAAAGGGAGTGCAATGTAGGCCGCTGATAGGTGTTGGGCCTCACAGTCCACACATAAAATTCAGGAGACCACAGGGAAGTGTAGGGTGAGCATGAATGACGTATCTAATATGACGGAGAGAGAGAGAGAGAGCAGTATGGGGAGACAGCAGACTAAATGGGGTAGGTTCATAGAATCATGGAAAATTAGGGTTGGAAGAGACCTCAGGAGGTAATCTAGTCCAACCCCCTGCTCAAAGCAGGACCAACACCAACTAAATCATCCCTGCCAGGGCTTTGTCAAGCCGGGCTTTAAAAACCTCTAAGGATGGAGATTCCACCACCTCCTTAGATAACCCATTCCGATGCTTCACCACCCTCCTAGTGAAATAGTTTTTCCTAATATCCAACCGAGATCTCCCCCACTGCAACTTGAGACCATTGCTCTTTTTTCTGTCATGTGCCACCACTTTAAAAAGCCTTGCTCCATCCTCTTTGGAACCCCCTGCAGGTAGTTGAAGGCTGCTATCAAATCCCCCCTCAGTCTTCTTTTCTGCAGACTAAATAAGCCCAGTTCCCTCAGCCTCTCCTCGTAAGTCATGTGCCCCAGCCCCCTAATCATTTTCGTTGTCCTCTGCTGGACACTCTCCAATTTCTCCACAATCTTTCTGTAGTGGGGGAGCCCATAACTAGATGCAATACTCCAGATGTGGCCTCACCAGTGTCGAATAGAGGGGAATAATCATGTCCCTCGATCTGCTGGCAATGCTTCTATTAATACAGCCCAATATGCCATTAGCCTTCTTGGCAACAAGGACATACTGTTGATTCATATCCAGCTTCTTGTCCACTCTAATCCCTAGGTCCTTTTCTGCAGAACTGCTGCTTCGCCAGTAGCAGTACATGGGATTCTTCCATCCTAACTGCAGGACTCTGCACTTGTCCTTGTTGAACCTTATCAGATTCTTTTAGCCCAATCTTCCAATTTGACTAGTTCACTCTGGACCTTATCCCTACCCTCCAGCATATCTACCTCTCCCCACAGTTTAGTGTCATCCACAAACTTAATGAGGGTGCAATCCATCCTATCATCCAGATCAGTAATGAGATGTAGAACAGGACCGGCCCCAGGACCAACCCCTGGGGCATTGCATTTGATACCGGCTGCCAACTAGAAATTGAGCTATTGATCACTACCCATTGAGCTTGATGATCTAGCCAGCTTTCTATCCACCTTATAGTTCATTCATCCAGTCCATACTTTTTTAACTTGCTTGCAAGAATACTGTGGGATCATGATCATCTAGTCTGACCTCCTGCACAACACAGGCCACAGAATCTCACCCACCAACTACTGTAACAAACCCCTAACCTATATCTGAGTTATTGAAGTCCTCTAATCATGGTTTAAAGACTTGAAGGTGCAGAGAATCCTCCAGCAAGTGACCCATGCCCCACACTGCAGAGGAAGGCAAAAAACCCCCATGGCCTTTGCCAATCTGCCCTGGAGAAAAATTCCTTCCTGACCCCAAATATGGCGGTCAGCTAACCCCTGAGCATGTGGGCAAGACTCACCATCCAGACACCCAGGAAAGAATTCTCTGTAGTAACTCAGATCCCACCACATCTAACATCCCATCACAGGCCATTGGGCATAGCTACTGCTAATAGTTGAAGATCAATTAATTGCCCAAATTAGGCTATCCCATCATATCATCTCCTCCATAAACTTATCAAGCTTAGTCTTGAAGCCAGATATGTCTTTTGCCCCCACTGATTCCCTGGAAGGCTGTTCCAGACCTTCACTCCTCTGACGGTTAGAAACCTTCATCTAATTTCAAGACTAAACTTCCTGATGGCCAGTTTATATCCATTTGTTCTTTCGCCCACATTGGTATTGAGCTTAAATAATTCTTCTCCCTCTGTGGTATTTATCCCTCTGATATATTTATAGATAGCAATCATATCTCCTCTCAGCCTTCTTTTGTATCAAAAACTTTGCTAAAGTCAAGATGTATCACATCCACCACTTTCACCATATCCACAGAGCCAGTTATCTCATCATAGAGGGCAATCAGGTTGGTTCAGCATGACTTACCCTTGGTGAATCCATGTTGACTGTTCCTGATCACCTTCCTCTCCTCCAAGTGCTTCAAAATGGATTTCTTGAGGACCTGCTCCATGATTTTTCTGGGGACTGAGGTGAGGCTGACTGATCTGTAGTTCCCCAGATTCTCCTTCTTCCCTTTTTAAAAGATGGGCACTATATTTGCCTTTTCCCAATTATCCAGGACCTCCCCCGATCGCCACGAGTTTTCAGAGATAATGGCCAATGGCAATCTTATCAGCCAACTCCCTCAGCACCCTCGGATGTATTAGATCTGGCCCCATGGACTTGTGCATGTCCAGCTTTTCTAAATAGTCCTTACCCTGTTCTTTCACCACTTAGGGCTGCTCACCTCTTCCCCATACTGTGCTGCCCCAGTGCAGCAGGCTGGGAGCTGACCTTGTCTGTGAAGCCTGAGTCAAAAAAATCATTGAGTACTTCATCTTTTTTCACATCATCTGTCACTAGATTGCCTCCACAATTCAGTAAGGGTCCCACACTTTCCCTAACCTTCTTCTTGTTGCTAACATACCTGTAGAAACCCTTCTTGTTACCTTTCACATCCCTTGCTAGCTGCAACTCCAATTGTGCTTTGCCTTCCTGATTACACCCCTGCATGCTCGTGCAATATATACTCCTCCCTAGTCATCTGTCCAAGCTTCCACTTCTTGTAAGCTTCTTTTTTGAGTTTAAGGTCACAGAAGATTTCTCTGTTAAGCCAAGCTGGTCACCTGCCATATTTGCTATTCTTTCTGTACATCGGAATGGTTTGTTCCTGTGCCCACAATACGGCTTCTTTAAAATACAGCCAGCTGTCCTGGACTCCTTTCCCCCTTATATTAGCCTCCCAGAGGATCGTGCCCATTAGTTCCCTGAGGGAATCAAAGTCTGCTTTTCTGAAGTCCAGGGTCCGTATTCTACTGCTTTCCTTTCTTCCTTTTGTCAGGATCCTGAACTTGACTATCTCATGGTCACTGCTGCCCAGGTTGCCCACTTCTACTTCCCCTATCAATTCTTCCCTGTTTGTGAGCAGCAGGTCAAGAGGAGCATGGCCCCTAGTTGGTTCCTCCAGCACTTACACCAGGAAGTTGTCCCCAGCACTCTCCAAAAACTTCCTGGATTGTCTGTGCACTGCTGTATTGCTCTACCAGATGTCAGGGTGATTGAAGTCCCCCATGAAAACCAGGGCCTGTGATCTGGAAACTTCTGTTAGTTGTCCGAAGAAAGCCTCATCTACCTCATCCTCCTGGTTTGGTGGTCAATAGCAAATGGCCACCATGACATCACCTTTGTTTCTCTCACATCTAAACGCATCACAAAGACTTTCAACAGGCTGTAGTTGGAGATGGTGAAAGAGGGGGATTGGGTATTTATGGGGTGGAGGAGGTCAGAGAGCAGGAATCTACATGTATGATAAACAACAGCACATTCATGCTGTGGCATCTCCTCTGGCAGCTGCAGCAAAAGGATGCACAGAGGCAGAGGGCAGACACACTTGAGCCCCAGCCCCAGCATGCAGCTCCCTCTTGAGTCTACCAACCCCACTGCAACTTCATGGGTCCTCTTGGCAGATATTTATGCAGTGCTTCCTGGATCCAGATACACTACTGAACTTACGTGATATGCTCCAGGACAATCTCTCTATCTCCCCACTAGCAGGAGCCACTCACTCTCCACTTCCACATGAATCAACATAGGCCTGGCCATACTGTTCTTGGGATTTTACTAAATAGTCGCCACTCAGACGGCTATCACCCTACTCATGGTCTCCACGGTACTACAACAGTTCCTGGGGGCCCTCATCAACCACATGGGAGAAAACATCCTGTTCCCCTCTAACCCAGACACCCAGATGATACAATTCTACCAGAGAGTGGCCTTTCCATGTGTGCTAGGGGTCATGGATGGAGCTTAAGGAAACATTTTTTAAAAACAGCAAGAGGCACAACTGTGTATACAGTCATCAAACCTATGTCATGAACATGATGTCTAGCTGTCATGCAAAGATGATCTTCATGGACATCACGGTAAATTACCTAGGGTCATGCCATGAAGCATACATCTGGTCGTAATCTGGCCTGAGCAAATTGTTCACCAGGGAGAAAATTGTAGCCCATAGAGCTAGCTTAGCCTTTAATTTTACTCAGCAGTAATGCCAAGAACCTACAGGCCTGTATCCTGAAAGACATTGGCTAAAGCAAGATAGCATAAGTAAAGTAGGCCTATGACCCTTAGCATAGATAAAATTGCCTGATAGTTACCCCTGATTTTGGGGAACTGGGAAGAGCTTGCTCTAGAGAGAGATGCTCCAGATTGATACATAACAATACCAGGCAACTGCAGGAACACAGAACAGATACGGGGCTTGGATATTTTAGATACAGTCACTGGCAGATGTTTAACCACAAACTTGCATGGCTTTCTCAGGGCCTAACTCCCCCCATTCATTACATAGGAGCCTCGGCACCAAACTCAGGCTTTGGGCATCCCAGGGTTGTTCCTAGGATTGTTTTTAGCTGCCTAGCAGTCACAACCCAGGCCCCAATCCACCATCATGGGGAATGTTTTCCACTAGAAAAAAAATGCTCTAAACCAGCAGCAAATCCAGAAATGCTGGAAGCATGGATTCTGCAAAAGGAGCCACAGGGAGCCATAGTGTAGGAAGCCAGTGCAGGGGCCAGGAGCTTTGCCTTTGATGCCCCTTGGATCTGCCAGTTCCCTGAGAACATGAGAGAGCGTGTATGTTCATGTTCAAAAACTCTTGGCCTCTCTTTGGAGTGGCAAACCCAGGCATTCTCCTCACACCCAGCATAAGAATTCAAAACAAAGACCTCAAGAAGATCATGGAGGAACAGCCTAGTGATTGGTGACATGGGGAACTGCTGTATCTTTGCTGACCATGTAATAAAAGGTATTATGTATAAAAGATGTACCATATTTCCAAAGCTGCAGCAGCATGGAACAGAAGGCAGTATGGCACATCTGTTCTTCTCCATCCTTATCATCGTCATCATCATCATTGTCATCACCATCATCACTTGTTATTTATATCACACCCAAAAGTGAGCTATGCACTTCCCCAGTGTATTGAAAAGGACAGGTCTTGCCCTGAAGAGCTTACAACCTATATAAAAAACGTAGAGACAAAGGAGTGGGAGTAAGGATGTGACATACAAAGTTTGCTTTGGTTACTTTTATAAATTAGAGGACAGTTGTTTGAGGGACTGTGGGGAAAGGATCAGAGCGGCAGTTAGAAGCAGAGAAGACATTCCAGAGATGGGGGAAACATACAAAATGGCATGGAGCAGTTTATGGGGAAAGTGAATCAAGGAGAAAATGGAGGGAGGAAGTGTGGGCAGGGTTTGGGGTCCAAACAAAGTGGTAAATGGAAGTAGTGAGCTATTGTATAAACATTAAGGTGGAGATTGCTGACCACACAAAATTTAGTTAGACCATAAACTACTGGTTAAAGTGCTGGGGATGATACCAATAATCCCAAATAATGCCAAAACACTCAGGGTTACAGCAAGGGCTTGGCACACACAACTGTAAGCATTAAAAAGAAAGTTAACAATCAATAACTGGTAAGGAAAACCTGCTTATAACTGGTTCACTAATATTTCTTGTACTGGGAACTATTTTCAATGGTGGAATGATATGGTGCACTCTTCAATCCCCAAAATATTGTTTAATTTAAAAAAATGAAATAAAAAATGGTGAAATTAATAGTTATTGGGATCAGATGCAGCAAAGCTTAGGAATGTGTTTAAGTCTATCCCTAGTCGTCAAAACATTTAAGTACATGCTTAAAGTAAAGTAGGTGGTTAAAGGCTCTGCTGAATTGGGATTTTAATGTACATTTTGGATGGCAGAAGGCATTCAGCTTTCAGCCTCATTTTCACACACCTGGGTCATACATGCATTTGGTCTTCCTATGCACCCCGCATTGTGCATTACTGCTATAGTAAACATTTCTAACATACATTATCACCTCTCTGAAAAATTTCTCAATTAAACAGCAGTTCAGTTGTCCACTGCTCTTGTCTCTAACATATATATATATATATATATATATATATATATATATATATATATATATATATATATATATATATATATATATATATATATATATATATATATATATATATATATATATATAACAATAATGTTATGAACATAGGATACCAACCACAGAACAGATATTCAATCTTGCAGAACAATGATTTATTCATACGGGGAAATCAAATAAATTTCCCCTCTAAATGATCTCTTTCATGGCGCTACACATTCAATAATTTCCCAACCAGGGAATGTATTAGCCCGTTCCTATTTATATTATTTTCCTGGTTTGCATTATCATTTTCTAAATATCTTAGGACACAGTATTTATCTTGATACACAGCTTCTGGACCTTTGCACAGCTTCCCTACTCGAGGAGTCTCACAAATTACTCATTGTTTCAGAGAGTGCTATAACAACGGGGTTAACTGAAATACAACACATTTTTCAATTAAACAATGTCTCAATAACATAGTTATGCAGAGCAAAGGAGAGTAATTTGATTTCTGAAATTAAAGGAGTAGATTATTGCTGCTCCAGGGATGGCCTTCCATAAATCTGGAGCGGAGAAAAACTAGTAAACAATAAAGATATGAATAGACAATGAAAAGTGATTTTAAAATACTGCATCTTTTACATGTTTAAAAGTGCTTCAGTTTGAAAGTTACAGATCTCCCCAAACTCTGAAGAAATCTAATAATACCAAAACCCTTTGGGTTACAGCAAGGGCCTGGCAAACACATTTGTTTGAAACCCAGAGTCATGCCAAACTATTTCCAAGTGGGGAATATATCACAAATCCAAATCTGCACAAATATTCCTTACACATTTTACAGTAACAAAACTCAGTTATAAAAAGGTAAAGAACAAGGAATAATATGATTAACAGAAAAATCAGTAAGGCATCTGGAATTTACTTATACGGGAGGGAGAGTTACTAGGTGTATGGCAAAAATTCAGAGGCTGTAACCTCTAGAGTATCATTCCCTGCTCCCTAAACCTTGCATTGGTCCTTCACTCAGTTAGGGACCTACGCTATGGGAGCAGCCAATCTGGGGCTGGGAGGGATAGAAGACCTGGGGAAATTGATGCTATTTACACATCCTCCCCCTGCTCCACCTAAATTGACACTGGCCAAGTCAGCATTAATACAACTGCCTCTGTCCCTCAGCACTCTGGAACCTTCTCCTAAAGAGGGACCTTGGTTCTAGGAGAAGTAGTTGGCGGGGGCATCCAGCTGGCATGTCTGGTCACCCTACTTCTACAGACTCCCTGGGGATACCTCCCATGAAGTAAGATCATTGTAGTGGTTTCTATGCCACCCCTTTGTGACCTCAGCAATGGGATGAGAGGAAGAGGGTAGCAAGGACACAGCTGTGTCTGGCTGTTTCCCAGCTGCAAGAAAAAGGCCATTTGGCACTGTTGGCTGCCAGGCCTAAAATAAAGCAGCATCCCAGGTTATTGAGAAGCGTAAACCACCTTCCCTCTTCCAGCCTGTTCCTGCACCAAACACAGGTCATCTGGAAAAAAGAATATGTGCCACTGTATTTTAATTAATGAATATGTAATTAATTGATCACTGAGTCCCACATCCTCAAAGGTATTTAGATGCCTAGCTCCCATTGAAATCAATGAGAGTTAGGTGCCTAAATACTCTCTTCTCTTACTTATAAGCATCAATTTCCCTAGGTCTTCTCTCCCTCCCAACCCCAGGTTGGCCCCTCCCATAGCCTAGGTCCCTAACTCCACAGAGGACTAATGTGGGGCACAGAGAGGCAGGGTAGTTCTCTTGCTTCTCTAAATCAAGGTGTTCTCTAACATTCAACATCCCTGGATTTGTATCACCAGGACCCATAATAATTCAATCTGCTTGTGTTTTCCAGAGTATAATTTCTGGGATAGAATTACTACACCCTCAGCATTCTAATCAAGCATAAAGTAGCCGTTCCCTGCTTACACTATCTCCTTACTAAAAGGGTAAAGCAAACTACTAGCTCCATCACACAGGTAGTCCAAATAACGCCAATACCAAGTTGTACCAATAATGAAACCCTTTGCATAAATTTCTCATCCCATTAAATCCATAAATTAATAAGATTCTATTCATAGCTCACACTTGTCACCCTCCCCCACACAACACTCTTCCGTTCTCTCCCTCACTGTTCATTGCTCCTACCTCACTAGTCATTTCCTGAGTACCATAAAAATCGTGTCTCCACTTAACCAAAATGCTTTATAAGTGATTAATTTTTCTGCTTATGAAAAAAAATGTCACAAAGTAAAGGCAATTGATGGATGGATTCCCCCCACGCCCACCGCCTTTGTTAATTTATTTACCCATTATGGTTGGTTTACTTTACTATTGTTGTACTGAAACAACAGAAAATAAGATGTCACAGAGTCACTTAAAACATTGCTGTGGAGCATGTTCTTTTCTTATGAAAAGAAAAGGAGTACTTGTGGCACCTTAGAAACTAACCAATTTATTTGAGCATAAGCTTTCTTGAGCTACAGCTCACTTCATCGGATGCATACTATGGAAAATACAGAAGATGTTTTTATACACACAAACCATGAAAAAATGGGTGTTTATCACTACAAAAGGTTTTCTCTCCCCCCACCCCACTCTCCTGCTGGTAATAGCTTATGTAAAGTGATCACTCTCCTTACAATGTGTATGATAATCAAGGTGGGCCATTTCCAGCACAAATCCAGGTTTTCTCCCCAAATCAGATGTCAAGAATTATAACATTCATAAACCAGTCGGAGAACACTTCAATCTCTCTGGTCACGCGATTACAGACATGAAAGTTGCGATATTACAACAGAAAAACTTCAAAACCAGACTCCAGCAGTAGACTGCTGAATTGGAATTCATTTGCAAATTGGATACAATTGACTTAGGCTTGAATAGAGACTGGGAGTGGCTGGGTCATTATGCAAGGTAACCTATTTCCCCTTGTTTTTTCTTACCAACCCCCCTAACCCCCCGTTCCTCAGACGTTCTTGTTAAACCCTGGATTTGTGCTGGAAATGTCCCACCTTGATTATCATACACATTGTAAGGAGAGTGATCACTTTAGATAAGCTATTACCAACAGGAGAGTGGGGTGGGGGGTGAGAAAACCTTTTGTAGTGATAAACACGCATTTTTTCATGGTTTGTGTGTATAAAGAGATCTTCTGTATTTTCCACAGTATGCATCCGATGAAGTGAGCTGTAGCTCACGAAAGCCTATGCTCAAATAAATTGGTTAGTCTCTAAGGTGCCACAAGTACTCCTTTTCTTTTTGCGGATACAGACTAACACAGCTGCTACTCTGAAACCTTCTTTTCTTATGCCATTGCTTTATCCTGTTTAAGTAAAATAGTGGTCCGATTAATGCCCTTCAAAACACTGGCCATGTAGGGGGAAATGGAGAGGGCTCCTTCTACATAGGTGACCAGATAGCAAATGTGAAAAATTGGGACACTGTTTTTGGCAGGGGTAGGGCGGGTACAGTTCCCTGCATAAAACAAAGCCCCTAATATCGGGATGGTTCTGATAATAGTGGGATGTCTGGTCGACAGTAGGAGCCACTGTAGGCGTTTTGCCTAAGCTGGGGTTTTAGAACAAGAGCACTAGTGCCTGATAGTTACTTATTTCTACTGAGATACTCTAAATATGCCAATGAGTTAACAATAACTCTAAATTACACATGTATTGTAGTCTCAATGAGATTCATGTTTGGACTATATGTACTTTTTTGTCTTTCTCTGCAAGTTTTATTCACAAGAGATAGATGGCAAATGGAGCATTCACTTCCATAATTTGAAATGATGCAATGAAATAAATGAGGTGTTGGCTAATCTATGATATTTGGTCATCAATTAATCATGACCAATAGAAGATAGGAGTCTCATTATTTATGTGCATGCCTCAACATGAAAACCAAGAGAAAAATAATAAGTGGAATGGAAAACATCACTTACTTCTGCATCAACTGCTGTGTAAAATAAAACATTATTAGCAAACTAAAGCACTTATGATTAAGTATTAATTTAAATGAGAATGATTTATTAGAGCTGCCGTTGCTGAAGCCACATATGTATACTTAGAGCTCTGTTAGAGTTTTTATTTTAACTCTCCTTGTCCAGTAGACTGACTAGAAAGAAATGCTCTTTTGGCTGGATTTAAATTTCTCAGCTTGGAGGCACTTCTGTGGAAAAAGAAGGATAAATTTTTATGAAGGGCCTGGTCTCTGAGTTCCCCAGGTTGAAGGGGAACAGCCCAGTTCTTCATGTCCAGCTCCCAGCCCTCTAAACAGGAACCTTTAAATTAAGCTTCATTCCACAGAGAATATTCTTCTAGACTTCTGCACCAATTGCTGCTACTTTCCTCAGAGCCCAGAGCTGCCTTGTCCTGCTTTGGAGGATATAAAATGTATCTGAGTTTGTCTCTAACCTCCAATCATGGGTAATTGGTTTCTCCCCATGGCTCTAGCACTTCCTGAGCTCATCTCCCAGTTTCCCTGTGTTTAGGTTCACCACCAGAGGGTCTTCCATGCTGAGATCCTGCTTTATGTGCTAGGCTGTGAGCCTGACCACCAGAGGAACCCCTTGGGCAATCAGCCTGGCTGAGTGCAGATAGGCAGCAAGGCACCAACCTTCAACCCAAGTAGGTCTTCTCTATCTTCAGGCTCCTCCTACTCTCAGAGTCCTCCAATCAGCAACAATGAAGGACATGAGGGAACTTACCAGAGTCCCCTGCTGCTTAAGCAACAGTGGCAGGAAGCATTATGGCAATTCCTTGGTGCAAACAGTCAATGGATCCTTCATTAGCCTGGAGATGCCTCCCTCCTGGACTATGGGACACTCTGAAAGCAGCATATTGCATAATGAGGCAGGCTGCCTTACCTGACAGGAGAGCCACTTTCAATGGGTGATCTTCCCTGGACTCTGGTAGCTACCCTTCTGCACAACTGAACACAGCTTGTTCACACAGGTCCCAGCACAGGCTCTGGGGCCCCTTCTACTCCATCTCCCACATTCCTGGACTGGAGGTGTATAAACTGTAGAGTACTCTAAAGTGTTGCACTCTAGCTGCCCCATATAGACCATGCTAGCACGCTCCATAAGGTACCTAGAGCTTGAAACAGGACTACATGAACATGAAATAGGGACCTTCTAGAGCAGTGGTTCTCAAAGCCAGTCCGCCACTTGTTCAGGGAAAGCCCCTGGCAGGCCGGACCAGTTTGTTTACTTGCCGCATCCACAGGTTCGGCTGATCGTGGCTCCCACTGGCCACAATTCACCACTCCAGGCCAATGGGGGCTGCGGGAAGTGGCGCGGGCCAAGGGACATGCTGGCCGCCCATCCCGTAGCCCCCATTGGCCTGGAGTGGTGAACTGTGGCCAGTGGGAGCCGCGATTGGCCGAACCTGTGGATGCTGCAGATAAACAAACTGGTCCGGCCCACCAGGGGCTTTCCTTGAACAAGTGGCAGACCAGCTTTGAGAACCATTGTTCTAGAGCAGTGGTGGGCAACCTGCGGCCCTCTCGCAGCCTGTCAGGGTAATCCGCTGTTGGGCCGCGAGACAGTTTGTTTACATTGACCGTCTGCAGGCACAGCCATCCGCAGCTCCCAGTGGCCGCAGTTCACCGTTCCCAGCCAATGGGATTTGCGGTCAGCTATGCCTGCGGACGGTCAATGTAAACAAACAATCTCGCGGCCCTCCAGTAGATTACCCTGAGGAGCCGTATGAGGCCCACGGGCCACAGGTTGCCCATCACTGTTCTAGGGTCTGCAAGGTGCAGTCAGAATGCAACATGTCAGAGTGCTCTACAATCACTGCAGCCTGTGGCTTGGGAAGTGAATCCAGTGACTCAAACAACAGATCACGACAGCTTCACTCCTGAGACCTTGGAAATCACAACTGATCATGTGCCACAGGTGCAGTGGCTAAAACACCCAGCTGCAGCTGCTATAGATTGGCTTTGTTAACAGCCTGTATTTAGTCACATGCTTGCATGCACGCACACAAAATATGTGGGCTTACATATTATGGTGGGGCGGTGCTCCAGTGCCCCCTATACAGGAGTCGCCACTGTTAGGAGTGTGATTTTCAAAGAAGCTCAGTGTTGGCCTACCTCTGCTCTCACTGGTGTCAGTTGTGAGTTTACATTGATTCCTGATGGAAACAAAATTAGGTCAACATAGAACATTTTGGGGAATCATACCCCCTACTATTAGCGTGCGATCAGGCTGCAATACCCTCCTGCTAGCCTCCCCACCATACGTGAAGAAAAACTGTTATTCACACATTATTAACTATTATTATTCATAGCAAACTATTATTATTCATACCAAGAACATTGGGCCAATCAAGAGGAGACTTCACTATCATGTGACAATACAATGGTATTTACGTGCATAATGGAATAGTGTCTGGCTTTTATCATTTACTTCTATTGGAAAAAGAGAGGGTGGAAATGAGTGAATAAAATATATGAAGCCAGATTCACTGGTATGCTCCAGCTTCTTCGAACTGATCCGGTAGCACAAAGCAGCCATAAACTCAATTTATGGCTGCCCTACATCAATAGACTGGCACAGAGAAGCTGGATTATACTAATGAATCGGTCCATTATTTATGTAATAAATAAAGACATACAGTTTTATCTTTACATACGCATCCCACAAGTGGTTCAAAAAGGATACGATTTTGGTTATTAATGTGACATGATAACATCTTAACTCTACCTTTTAAAAATAATATTACGTTATGCACACAATTATAGACATTTACACATTATGGGTATGTCTAGATCTGGAGCTGTGTAGACGTACTCACACTAGTTCTCATTGAGCTAGCATGTTATAAATAGTAGTGGAGCTGGGGCAGCACAAGTAGCAATGTCACAGGCTAGCTGCACCAAGAAGAAACCTGCCTGAAAGCCAAGGGTACATGCATGGGATGACTAGCTGATGCCACTTCTTGCCACTGGCACCCTGGCTACATTACTATTTTTAGGATGCTAGCTCAATGAGATCAAGAGTGAGTACATCTATGCACACTGGGAATCACACCCCCAGTTCCAAGGATAGACGTGGCCTAAAATGTGCTACCACCTTGCCCCTTTGTCGGCATTTATAGCTGTGTAATGTGAATACAAAAAGCTACCATTTTGATTTGACAGGTGAAAACAACTACCCAATATTCCAGGCAATGGAGAATCAGCTGCTAGGTTAATAAATTTGATTCAAAGTCTGGGCAATCTGAAAGGCGATGTAGCCAGCCTGTTAACTCTGAAAAATTGCTGATTTTCCTGAACATTTGTCCGTTAGCTGACGCTGACACCTTCACCAGATTAACAAACAAGACAGATGACAACCACAACAAAGTTTAGGCCATAAACTAGATTTTCCTTTGCAGGCCTACGGAGAACTATACATTGTATTTACCTTTGTTTTAATTTTTAGAGGCTTTTATTTGCCCTTCAGAGATGCTTTGTGTACTATAAGGAACACAGTAAAGCGCTTTCTCTATTAGAAGTCCAAATCTGTAGTCCGCCGTTGTTCTGCATCTCACATAGTGAGGTTGTTCAGCATCTCACATTGTGTTGACAACTTTCTAATTGCACAAAACTGAACACCCTTGCCCCGCCCCCTGCTCTGTCCCCTCCCAAAGGCCCCACCCCTTCCCAAAGGCCCTACTCCTGCTCTGCCCCCTCTGAGGCCCCGCCCTCACTCACTCCAGCCCCCCTCCCTCCGTCGCTCACTTCCCCCCACCCTCATTCTCTTTCACTGGGCTGGGGCTGCAGGGTAGAATGCGGGAGGGAGTAAGGGCTCTGGCTGGGAGTACAGGCTCTGGGGTTGGGGATGAGGAGTTTGGAGTGTAGGAGGGGGCTCCAGGAGGGAGTTAGGATGCAGGAGGGGGTTCTGACCTTGGCCAGGGGGTTCGGGCTCTGGCTGGGCGGTGCTTACCTCAAGCGGCTTCTGATTAGTGGTACAGTGGGGCTAAGGACGACTCTCTTCCTGCCCTGGCTCTGTGCTGCTCCCGGAAGTGGCTGCCATGTCTGGCCCCTAAGTGGACGCGCAGCCAGACAGCTCTGTGTGATGCATGCTGCCCCGCCTACAGGCACCGCCCCCGCAGCTCTCATTGGCTGCGGTTCCCATCCAATGGGAGCTGTGGAGGTTACACTATGGGTGGGGACAGTACATGGAGCTTCCCTGGCTGTCTCTCTACCTAGGAACAGGAGGGAAATGCTGGCCACTTCCAGGAGCTGCGCAGAGCCAGGGCAGGCAGGGAGCCTGCCTTTGCCCTGCTGCACCACCAACTGGACTTTTAATGACCCAGCCAGCAGTGCTGACCGGATGCTTTTTGACCGGATGCTCTGGTCAAACGCTGGACACTTGGCAACCCTACTTACCAATGGTGCTCAGCATTTCACAACATCAGGCTGTCACAATTTGTTCTGTGTCAAATCATTTGCTTTGAATTCCGTAATCAGTGGTAATATACAAATATGGCTTCATTGTTGACTTCCAAAGTTAACTCAAAAGGAGGCATATTTAGTGCCCAGTCCTGCTCCCATTGAAGTCAACAGCAAAAGTTTGATTCCAAAAGGCCCTAAATTTAATTGCTGTCTCCTTACTTGAGTGCATGTTTCATAAATATGCATTTTACAACCAAGTTATCTAAAGAAAAGAAAAGAAACTATTCTATTTGAATAGTTTCTTTTTTTTCATTTAGGGATAAACAAACAATTTCTCATAGATACATGCTAATATATTTTTTTCCCTTCAAGATCAAGAAAGAAATATTTTAGCTAAAAATGAAACACAACCCATTTTTAAGGTGTTACCTACACTGCTTAGGGGAAGAAGTGATGACTTAACAATAAAATCCATCTGACATGAAAAGAAAGCAAAAGTGACTTAAATTATATTATGTCACTATCACTTTTTATATCAATCCCCTTCTCCTGCCTGGTATGCATAATGAATGCTCTTGAAAGAGGAGAATACTACCTTATAGAAAGACCTATCTTCCAGTAGTTTGGTGTCTAATAACTTGTGTTACTCCTTCCTGTCAAACTCTGTTCTTAATTTTGATACTAAGAGAGATGTCTATGGCCTGGTCTGCACTAGAAAATAAGGTCAGTTTAACTACGTTGGTCAGGGATATGAAAAATCCACATCCCTGAGCGGAGATGTTAAATAAGTCCCCATATAAACAGTGCTAGATCGATGGAAGAATTCTTCTGGTGACCTAGCTACCGCCTCTCAAGGAGGTGGATTACCTGTGCCAATGGGAGAACCCCTCCCATCGGCATAGGTAGTGTCTATACTGAAATGCTACAGGGGTGCAGTTGTGTCACGGTTGTGTTTTAATTGTAGACAAGCCCTAAGAAAGTGGGCACATCTCTCTAATCTCTCCAATCACGTTACCAATATTTTAACAATACTCTCTCTCAAAAGAGTTCTCACTCAAGCAGCAATACATGTGACATTCCCTGGGAAAAGTATTCTACATCCCCACAATATCCATCAGTCCCAAATGCTTATTTGCCTCTTCTCCCCTAAAGGCTAACTACATTTAAAGAAGAGCTCACACAAGTCCTTTCCAGTTCCCCAGTGCCTCCCTCCTTCTTTTGCACACACACAGATTTTTACATAAAGAAAAAATTATTTTCTCAGACTCTCATTGAAGTTCTTCTTTTGGGGGGAAATTTTGTCTTATTTTAACAAGACTCAAAGAGTTAATAATTCAAGATCTCTTTAAATAAATATCCATGGATTTAAAGTTATAAGAAAGTGTATAAAACTTTTATTTCATTTTCAAGCTACTTATTCAAAAGTTCCAACACTGGTTACTCTTGTTCTTATGCATCAGCACATAGAAACTATTTGAGGTCATGCTCCCTCATTAAGTTTTATAAATGTTTTATATTTGAATGAAAACATAAGGTTCATTATTTCCTTGAAGCTATTTCATTGTGAACAATGAAAATGCACATGCTACAAATATGGAACCAAATATTGCGTATGTTGAAATTGATGAATGTCCCTTTATTTAATGTTTGAGGTTTTGCTCAAAGATAGATAGACTTAATTCCATTGCAGAACTAATAAACTAAGTGGTTTTATTCTGCAACTTTATTCACCAAGCTTTGAAAACTACATGAAAATATTTTTTATAGAAGAAACAAAACAATGGTTATCTGTAATATTCTCTGGATTATATTTAGGGAAGTAAGTACAGGGAATACCAGGGTAACATTATCTACTTGGGAAGGAAAAACTGCAAAGCATTTAATTGTGTAATTGTGAACCCTTGACACCACAGATTAATTTGGTCTACAGAGTATTTTACACTTGCCAAGTTTCCCTGGCACACTTATGACTACTAACTTTAAACAATATTCTCTTTGAAATAATTCGGCTGAGTCTAGGGTACGTCTTCACTACCCGCCGGATGGGCAGGCAGCAATCGATCCAGGAGGGTTCGATTTATCGTGTCTTGTCTAGATGCAATAAATTGACCCCTGAGTGCTCTCCTGTCGACTCCTGTACTCCAGCGCCGCGAGAAGTGCAGGCAGAGTTGACAGGGCAGCGGCAGCAGTCGACTCACCACGGTGAAGACACCAAGGTAAGTCGATCTAGGTTAGCCAACTTCGTAGCTGAAGTTGCGTAACTTAGATCGATCCCCTCCCCCCGCACAGTGTAAACCAGGACCTAGGATTAAAATAATAAAAAATAAAACTATGTAGAAGAGCACGAAGTAAATCAACCTCCTTACTGCAAAATCACATTTAAAAGACAAAGAAACCACTCTTGAGACTGGAATAAATATATGTAAAACTACTGACGGAGAAACCTTGAAAAGTTTAGGCCTTGCTTTTCCACTGCCTTACACATCACGGAGCAAAGTGAGTGTACAACCGTACAGTTGTGATTAGATAGACTTTTATGGGCAGGCTGCACTCTTTTTGCATGGGTCTGAATGACTACAAAAGGCAGCAGAATGGCAGGGCAGTGGAGAATGAAGCACTCAGAGTTCAGTTCCAAGTTTCTATTCAATATCCAAGTTTAACAAGTAGTTTGAAGATTCTCTTTTAGTGAGATGCCTTCTTCTGGAATGCCTTCCATATGAGCTACATTCTTATATTTCGCTTGAGGTGAAATCTACACCTCACACAAAGCACAACATATTCAGGCCTCAAATGAGCGTGTGAGAGATGAAACCTATCCTGCCCACCTGGAGGCAGGCCACAGGATGGCAGTGCTCAGTCCTGCCAGAGGACATCATACCTAAAACCTTGCATAGCCCCTCCATGCTTAGGTGAATTTATCCCTCAGAACCTTTGCAATAAGACTCAAAAAGCTCCTTTCCCTCCATATTATCTATTGACTTCTTTTTGCTGCAACTTGTCTGTACATTGCTCTGATGTGTGTAAAATGCACTTTATAAGCCAATAAACAATTATAAAAATAGACTATTTAATAAATCAAGAAATCATAAGATCAGGAAGCTCCTGTGCTAGGAGCGGTTTGGATTTCCTGTTGATTCAGCATAGCTAATTTTGGAAGATTGTTTTCTTTTATGTTCACTGTTCTTCCCCCAAGAGCAGGGAGGCTTCAGGCTTGGAGCAGGGAATGAGGCTAATGGGCAAAAACCAAGGAGCTCACAAGGGATTTATATGCCCAAATTCAAAGCTCTGGTGAACGGATTGCTGCAGTCCTGTCTAACTTGTCAGTTGTCTCTCCATATTGTAGGCATAAAGACACTTACAACACTAAAGAGACAGACAAGAAACCTGATGTAATAAACAGTATGAGACCTAAATAATTACAGTGACAGTAAATAAATAAAATAAAAAGCCAGCCTGATCACATAGATAAAACACACTGTGCTGTAAATTGAGAGATATTTGTGACCCATAGGGTCTCTGACTCCAAGGAAAGAGGCTGGGCCAAACACTAGCAAGTAAAAGTGCAGCATCAGCACTGGTTGATAAGGTATCTATATGCCACCTACCTGTCACAATGGGTAGGGGAACTTGATGGGGCCCAAGGTGAAGGGGAACAGTCCCAGCAGCAAGGCAGAAAAACACTTGCTGAGGGACACCAGGAAGCTCTCCCCCCAGGTAATCTCTAACACCCACTGTCCACCTGGGGAGAAAGGTACTGGTTGGCCAGCATTCTCCAGCTCCCAGGATTTAACCTGGAACAGGGGCCATGTGGACCCTCTTTCGGTCTGTTCTGGGAGTGCCATCATACCCACCTTGAACTAGTGTTGGGAATCCAGCTGGACAGATGCTGCAGGTCTAGCCAATCAGCCGTTTGGGGGTCAGCCTCTTTATCCGGGCTTAAATACCAAAATTCATTCCTCACATAAAGATTCTGGCTTTGGAAAGTTCTGGCAAGATGTCATCAATTGTGGGCAATGGTCATTGGCAGCTTTTCAATGCCTAGTGAAGTGACTTTGGGTCTATGCAGATGTGTCGTTTGCATGGGGGCTTCCTTACCACCACAGTGCTGCTTGCCCAGTCTGTACCAGCCTCTACAAGTACTATGTTGCCTCTGCCCTGCAAATGTTCAAGCTCCTTGCACACTGGCATATATGATGCCACTGGAATTTTAGTTCCTGGTTAGCACACAGGTACCACTCTGGGATATACTTTCAGTTGCAGCTTTCCTTTGAGGCACCGATCACCTTTGAAAACGTTCCCATACACTTTTAAAATTGTCTCCATTGCTTCTTGCACTGCAGCTATACAATTCTGACAGGGAACCCTAATCAGATTGCTAGCTTGTATGGCTGTATTCCCCAAGTGGGCTCTGTTGTGCTTACCAGCCACCACCACAAACTTCAGCTGGTACCAGCCGTTATTTTCAGGTTTGTTACTATGAGGTCACATTTTCCTATGGACTTAATTATGCTTTCGTTGTACATTATTAGATTGTGCCTGCTTTTTGTAATAGGTGTGAGCCCAAGGAGTCACTCTGCAGGAGGCCCCGCTATCCAGCTGAAATTGTACAGAGTTAATATTATTGCATGCAGAGAGATTGGTATTGTTCTTTGTTGTTTTCCTGTCTCAGCAGACTGAACCTGATATGCTCTCAGCCTGAAGGAGAGAGTCATGATGTCATCATGCTGTCTGATATGCCCCTGCCTTTGTACTAGTCTGACTGAATCGTTCCAGGACCTTCCCCTGCTCCTGCACACACTGCTAAAATGGTTCAAGTTTCCACATCCCTTGCAATGCTGTTGTAGTCTGGGGCACTTCTCCTTTACCTGCTCATGCTGTCTCCCACAGCAAATGCACCTCACGACAGGTGGGGACCCTGGCCACTTGCTCTCCTTTGCTCTTGTCTCACTGCATGTACTTGAAGGGGTGTTATGCCTCCAAGGGTTTTCAACCTTTATCTTGAGGGTTCCGCCCCATGTCTAAATTCCTGTCTAATGTGAGATTAACTTCTGAGAGCAGCCACTTGCACAGGTAATGTCCCAGGTACCACGGACTGTCTTGGCCTGAACCAGAGAGTCTGTCAAGTCCCCAGAATTGCATGTAACAGCCATATGACTGTGCATACGACTGTGACATAGGGGTCTATCCCCTCCTCTTCGGTTTTGTCTCCAGTGAAAAACCTGTGTCACTCCATAGTTTTGCTCTGCTTTGGGGAGCAATAGGTACCCTGGGCTCCAAGGACTGCTGTGAAGCTTGAAGGAGTGGTGAGCTTCAGCGTGGTGCAGATCTCTCTGCCTTGTTGCCCAATCACAACAGTTTTACTTTCCTGCATCCTCCTATATGGCCAGGTCTGTGCAGAGCTCAAGCTCCTCCCTCCAATGGGTCCATTGCTGGGCTAATTTTGTGTCTTTGAAATCGTGGATTTGTGTGGCTTCAGACCGAGTTTCTTGGCTCATAGAATCATAGAATCATAGAATATCAGGGTTGGAAGGGACCCCAGAAGGTCATCTAGTCCAACCCCCTGCTCAAAGCAGGACCAATTCCCAGTTAAATCATCCCAGCCAGGGCTTTGTCAAGCCTGACCTTAAAAACCTCTAAGGAAGGAGATTCTACCACTTCCCTAGGTAACGCATTCCAGTGTTTCACCACCCTCTTAGTGAAAAAGTTTTTCCTAATATCCAATCTAAACCTCCCCCACTGCAACTTGAGACCATTACTCCTCGTTCTGTCATCTGCTACCATTGAGAACAGTCTAGAGCCATCCTCTTTGGAACCCCCTTTCAGGTAGTTGAAAGCAGCTATCAAATCCCCCCTCATTCTTCTCTTCTGCAGGCTAAACAATCCCAGCTCCCTCAGCCTCTCCTCATAACTCATGTGTTCCAGTCCCCTAATCATTTTTGTTGCCCTTCGCTGGACTCTCTCCAATTTATCCACATCCTTCTTGAAGTGTGGGGCCCAAAACTGGACACAGTACTCCAGATGAGGCCTCACCAATGTCGAATAGAGGGGAACGATCACGTCCCTCGATCTGCTCGCTATGCCCCTACTTATACATCCCAAAATGCCATTGGCCTTCTTGGCAACAAGGGCACACTGCTGACTCATATCCAGCTTCTCGTCCACTGTCACCTCTAGGTCCTTTTCCGCAGAACTGCAGCCTAGCCATTCGGTCCCTAGTCTGTAGCTGTGCATTGGGTTCTTCCGTCCTAAGTGCAGGACCCTGCACTTATCCTTATTGAACCTCATCAGATTTCTTTTGGCCCAATCCTCCAATTTGTCTAGGTCCTTCTGTATCCTATCCCTCCCCTCCAGCGTATCTACCACTCCTCCCAGTTTAGTATCATCCGCAAATTTGCTGAGAGTGCAATCCACACCATCCTCCAGATCATTTATGAAGATATTGAACAAAACCAGCCCCAGGACCGACCCTTGGGGCACTCCACTCGATACCGGCTGCCAACTAGACATGGAGCCATTGATCACTACCCGTTGAGCCCGACAATCTAGCCAGCTTTCTACCCACCTTATAGTGCATTCATCCAGCCCATACTTCCTTAACTTGCTGACAAGAATACTGTGGGAGACCGTGTCAAAAGCTTTGCTAAAGTCAAGATACAATACATCCACTGCTTTCCCTTCATCCACAGAACCAGTAATCTCATCATAAAAGGCAATTAGATTAGTCAGGCATGACCTTCCCTTGGTGAATCCATGCTGGCTGTTCCTGATCACTTTCCTCTCATGCAAGTGCTTCAGGATTGATTCTTTGAGGACCTGCTCCATGATTTTTCCAGGGACTGAGGTGAGGCTGACTGGCCTGTAGTTCTCCCTTTTTTAAAGATTGGCACTACATTAGCCTTTTTCCAGTCATCCGGGACTTCCCCAGTTCGCCACGAGTTTTCAAAGATAATGGCCAATGGCTCTGCAATCACAGCCGCCAATTCCTTCAGCACTCTCGGATGCAACTCGTCCGGCCCCATGGACTTGTGCACGTCCAGCTTTTCTAAATAGTCCCTAACCACCTCTATCTCCACAGAGGGCTGGCCATCTCTTCCCCATGTTGTGATGCCCAGTGCAGCAGTCTGGGAGCTGACCTTGTTAGTAAAAACAGGGGCAAAAAAAGCATTGAGTACATTAGCTTTTTCCACATCCTCTGTCACTAGGTTGCCTCCCTCATTCAGTAAGGGGCCCACACATTCCTTGGCTTTCTTCTTGTTGCCAACATACCTGAAGAAACCCTTCTTGTTACTCTTGACATCTCTGGCTAGCTGCAGCTCCAGGTGCGATTTGGCCCTCCTGATAACATTCCTACATGCCTGAGCAATATTTTTATACTCTTCCCTGGTCATATGTCCAACCTTCCACTTCTTGTAAGCTTCTTTTTTATGTTTAAGATCCGCTAGGATTTCACCATTAAGCCAAGCTGGTCGCCTGCCATATTTACTATTCTTTCGACTCATCGGGATGGTTTGTCCCTGTAACCTCAACAGGGATTCCTTGAAATACAGCCAGCTCTCCTGGACTCCTTTCCCCTTCAAGTTAGTCCCCCAGGGGATCCTGGCCATCCGTTCCCTGAGGGAGTCGAAGTCTGCTTTCCTGAAGTCCAGGGTCTGTATCCTGCTGCTTACCTTTCTTCCCTGCGTCAGGATCCTGAACTCAACCAACTCATGGTCACTGCCTCCCAGATTCCCATCCACTTTTGCTTCCCCCACTAATTCTACCCGGTTTGTGAGCAGCAGGTCAAGAAAAGCGCCCCCCCAGTTGGCTCCTCTAGCACTTGCACCAGGAAATTGTCCCCTACGCTTTCCAAAAACTTCCTGGATTGTCTATGCACCGCTGTATTGCTCTCCCAGCAGATATCAGGAAAATTAAAGTCACCCATGAGAATCAGGGCATGCGATCTAGTAGCTTCCGTGAGCTGCCGGAAGAAAGCCTCATCCACCTCATCCCCCTGGTCCGGTGGTCTATAGCAGACTCCCACCACTACATCACTCTTGTTGCACACACTTCTAAACTTAATCCAGAGACACTCAGGTTTTTCTGCAGTTTCGTACCGGAGCTCTGAGCAGTCATACTGCTCCCTTACATACAGTGCTACTCCCCCACCTTTTCTGCCCTGCCTGTCCTTCCTGAACAGTTTATAACCATCCATGACAGTACTCCAGTCATGTGAGTTATCCCACCAAGTCTCTGTTATTCCGATCACGTCGTAGTTCCTTGACATCACCAGGACCTCCAGTTCTCCCTGCTTGTTTCCAAGGCTTTGTGCATTTGTATATAAGCACTTGAGATAACCTGTTGATCGCCCCTCATTCCCAGTATGAGGCAGGAGCCCTCCCCCACAGACATTCCTGCCTGTGCTTCCTCCCGGTATCCCGCTTTCCCACTTACCTCAGGGCTTTGGTCTCCTTCCCCCGGTGAACCTAGTTTAAAGCCCTCCTCACTAGGTTAGCCAGCCTGCTGGCAAAGATGCTCTTCCCTCTCTTCATAAGATGGAGCCCGTCTCTGCCCAGCACTCCTCCTTCATGGAACACCATCCCATGGTCAAAGAAACCAAAGCCTTCTCTCCGACACCACCTGCGTAGCCATTCATTGACTTCCACGATTCGACGCTCCCTACCTAGGCCTTTTCCTTCCACGGGGAGGATGGACGAGAACACCACTTGCGCCTCCAACTCCTTTATCCTTCTTCCTAGAGCCACATAGTCCGCAGTGATCCGCTCAAGGTCATTCTTGGCAGTATCATTGATGCCCACGTGGAGAAGCAGGAAGGGGTAGCGATCCGAGGGCTTGATGAGTCTCGGCAGTCTCTCCGTCACATCGCGAATCTTAGCCCCTGGCAAGCAGCAGACTTCTCGGTTTTCCCAGTCAGGGCGGCAGATAGATGACTCAGTCCCCCGGAGGAGAGAGTCCCCGACCACCACCACCCGCCTTCTCCTCTTGGGAGTGGTGGTCGTGGAACTCCCAACCTCAGGACATCTCATCTCATGGTGCCAGCTGCTGCACTGCAGAGAACTAACAGGGGAAGAGGCGGAGCCATAGCAGGGATGTGGGGACAGGGTCCAATAGGGGCAGGGAGGGGGCAAAGTTCGGGCAGGGGGCGGGGTCAGTTTGAGGACCCACCGGTGCCGGGAAAAGTTGGCACCTATGATCATGATACACCACCCATCTTTTAACGTTTAGCCTACTGGTTAGAACACTCACCTGGAATGTGAAAGACCTGGTTTTAACCCCCTCCCCCCACTCCTAAGCAGGGAAAGGATTCAAACAAGGGTCTCCTATCTCTCAGGAGCAGGCACTAACCATTGAGCTATGGGATAGTTTGATGCAGAGTGCTCCCAATCACACCTGCTGAAGCCATTTAACTGTGTATAAATACTTAAAGAGTCATTGGGCATGGGGAATTGGCCTGTGGGGCACCAGGCTACCGAGTCACTCTTATTTAATCAAAGTGGAACAGCTTCAATAGGAGTGACTGAGAAAGCCCCGTGTCAGAATATTCCATAGCTCAGTAGTTTGAGCAATTGCTTCAGAGATGGGAGCCCCAGGTTCAAATTATTTCTTCCCCTTAGGCAGAGGGGGGCAACCGAACCCATGTGTCCCCCATCCCAGGTGAATGCTCTAAGCACTTGGCTAAAGTTATAAGGTGGGAGGTGGCAACACCACCGCACCCTCTGGCTCTTTTGTGTAGAGCAAGGCAGGTGCCTACATCATTCTCACAAGAAACAGCTTAGGTATCTAAGCTGCCTGACCCAAGAGAGGGATTCCTGGTTGTGGACAGCAGCAGAGATAGGTTCAGAAGTCTGAGCTGCAGGGATGCACCTATCTCCTTGAGAAGGGTGAGGCTTAGGAAATACCCCTCTCATCAGCATCTCCCATAGGCTAATTTAGGGGTTTCTCTGCCTAACAGGCTGGCTTTGTGGATTGCATTCTTAGGCACCTACCTCTCCTCATTCATTGTATAGGGAGCCTAGTGCTGAACTCAGGCTTTGCGGATTGCATTATTGATTTTTTGGGGGCTTAAGAGTTTGGCATCACAACACCTAAGTCTCTTGGTGGATCTGGGCCTAAAGTCTGTTAGCCAGATCAGACCCTCATAGACCCATCCATTGAGGGGAGAAGTCTCTCTTCCTGGATCTAGTCCCACCTCCACAAGGCAGGAGTGAGATCAGATGTTTTCACCTCCTGATCTTCTCATAGTTGAGTTGCGATGATTTGGGGAATTTGCCTATACAATTTATGAACTCTAGTTAATAATGTGAAATGGTTCCTTTGCAAATTGCTGTAACAGGAATGCATCTATATCTGTGTGTTTCATCCATGGGCTGACAGCACTTTCCTCCCTATCCAGATACAAGGTGTTGGGGTGGGGGTGGGTTACTACATGGCTATTGAGTTGTGTTCAGGGGGAAACACCTAAATAACAATAGACTGGAAGAAGCTACTTCCTCCTACCTCTGAAGAGGCCTGTAAATTGGAGAGTGGAAAATTACCAGCAGTAGGATAAAGAAACCAAAGGTGTTGATGCTGTAAAAAATGACAGAGGCTGGGTGGGCCAGGGGAATATGTAGGAATCTTTGAGCAGGACAGGAAGAGACAGGTATGATTTCATTGTGGGGGTTTTGGGAGGATGGGAATGATGTGGTTTAGCTGCAGGACCAACAACATCAGAGAAAGCTGGCTGCCTGAGAGTGGGAAAGAGGCTCTACGGTTCAGAAGTCAAACCAGGGGCTACTACAGAAGGAGCCTGAACTGCCGCAGGGGACACAGACCCTAATCTAAAGAATGCTCTAGAGTGGTGAGGAAAATGAGGCAGGGAAATGTGTGTGTAAACTCTGACCTGAGGTGTGGCTTCAGCCTTCTCCTTTTTCTCCTTAGGGTTACGAGTCCTGGGTTCATCTATAATGGCTTCTGGTGCCTCCACCCAAAGAAACCCCTCCTAGGCAGAGAACATAGATGGCTTGCCCCTTGGGAAAGTACTTAAACACAATCTTACACAGAGGAGCATATAAAAATAAAATAGTTATCACAATAACCAGAGTAATAAAACAGTAACCAGGGCATTATCAGTATGGGGACCTCAGGATAGGTAACAGTGGAAAAGGGAATTAGAACAATAAAAGACAAAACCCACAATGCATAACTCTAACCCTCCCAACATTTACAGCCAGTACAAACTACCCTGTGCTCCCTCCCAGCACTTGCTTAAGCAAACAGCAAGTTTAGACTCAGACTTTGTTGGGTAGTGCAGTGCTGAAGTTGGTGGCCAACTTAAAAAAAATAGCAAAATAAACAAACACGGGTGTGTATTGCTGGCAGACTAGGTCATGTGAGAGTGTAGGTTGATTCACCTGTGCATTAGCATAGACCAAAGTGATCAGTGTTTTGGGTGTTTAAACTTCATAAAACTAACGGAGTGCTATTTGTATTGTTTTCACTTATCTGTTTCTGTTTTAATGTAATAGCAAATATGTACAATGTACATGGTAAATACCCCTGTAACTAAATAACTCATCACACATCAAAGAAGCATTGGGAAATGCTAATGAAGGACTTTATCAGAAAAGGTGTTAATTCCAAAGCAAATGGCCATTGTGGTGATGACCTGCAGTCAAAGGATTAAGTGCATCCCTCACATATTGTCATCAAAGGAAAAGTCCACGTGGGTAGAGACATTATCAGCTTGCTTTCTGTCTTAAAATAGTATAAATATGGATTTAAAGAAAAATCCTTTATCTCTGGACTGTCTGGATTCTAACAGAGCAGAATAACTAAAGGAGAAGATGGAGATCCCCATAGTTTTTCTGGGTGGCCCTGAGAGACTTTTGGGAAACTCGCAGATTATGACATCTCTGCTAGCATTTGGAATTATAGACTGTGACTCACCATACCTATATTTTACCTGCTTTAACCTCTCAGTAACTCATTTCCTTTTCTTAGCTAATATTCCTGTAGGTAGTTTACTATAGATTTGGCTGCCACTGTTGTCTCTGGTGTAAGATCTGAAGTATCAGTTGATCTGAAGTAAATGACTGGTCTCTTGGGACTAGGAGAAACTCATTTGGTATGATTTGAGATTTTGTAACCTTTTATCACCAAGTTCATATAGTCTGGGTGGCGAGATAGGCTGGAGCGTCTATGGGAACTCTCTGTGACTCCATGATAAGACTTCTATAGTGAACCAGTAGTTCACATTTGTTAGTAGCTTGGTGAAATCTAATTATAGAATAAACCACCAGTTTGGGGGATCTGCCCTTGTTTTCTTACAGTTTGCCCTGAGATAGGCAGGCAGAGCGGTGAGCCACTCCAGACAGAGTGATAGGGTGTTCTTACAAACTATCCACACCGAGGATGGTAAGGTCATCTTTGTGGCTCTCTGGTCTGGTTTCCAATGTGCAATAAGGCTGGCTCTTGGTAGCCTGCTCTTGATTCTCTCCTCAGCCTCCTGGGTTTTTGTCTTTGCTGAGATGACACTGTTCAATGTTCCAGAAATCCCAACAGGACTTGGTCGTCCCTTTGGTGGGAATGTGGAGAGTAGGGTCCTCCCCTACTGTGATGGCTCTCTCCTGCTACACTCCAAACACAGCCAAAACTGGAAGTAAAACCCAACCCCTTTGTCTCTGAGTTCTGTCTTATTATTGGTTCTGGTGGCATTGCTAGCCAGTTCTCTCTCTGTCCTGGATCCTAGACATTCAGGGAAATGGGCCTGAGCACCTGTAGCCATTGCTGCTCTAGCTCAGAGGTGAGGATCAATGTGGTATTTCAGGTATCCAAAGGGATACAGGAGGGATTTATTAATTTTGTATAGATCTATGTATTTCTTGTGGTATTAAAGAAAGGTCAGTGTTGTTTTAGAATCCAGTGCAAAGTTTATGTCTGCTTTATGTATTACATCTATCATATGCCCTTTAAGTGTTAACCTGAGGACCCAGAGTGATCACACAGCTGGAGTTCTGGGAGAGAATGTGTTTAGGGTAAGGAAGAGCCTCAGTTTCTGTTACTTTTCATGCAGAGTCTCTCATTCTGGGAAATTCACTGAAAACGGAATTCCAGGGACTACCACATGTGCAGGAACCCCTGGCAGTGCTGCTCAAATGGCCCCTTGCTGACAAGTGTTATGCTGCCATATGCATGAAGAGCAAGACCTGTACGTTCTATCTAAAATTATCTTTATTTAAGATCAAGGAAAACTGCCTTGAAAAGGACATAAATGAAGTCTTCATGAGAGAGCACAGCACGTACATCTCCTCTTTCACAAGATGCAGAGACTCTGAAAACCAAATGACTGATGAGTGCTACACACAGAAAGAGCCCTCAGAAAATGGGGGCTGTGTGCAGAAAAAGAAAGTCATCATATTTTCATTGGTACATATAGCACCACGAGGAAAACTGTAGGGAGCCCTTGGGATAGTGAGAAGGCAAAAAACCCTGTCCTTCTAAGCAGACCTTTGGGGATCTGATAAGTGCGGAAGCAGGACACCTCCTTCTTGAGAGAAGAAGTGAGACATAGCTCTACAAAAGGAAACTTTGCTGTGTTCTTCTCCCCATAGCTCCTGCCCCCCTGCCATTGGAAGGTAAAACCTGAGCCCGTGCACAGCTGTATACACACAAGCACACCTCCTCTTCCATTAAAATAAGTGGGATTTGTGCACACATCTCAGGGCAGAATATGGTGCTAAGTAAGGAAATGGTATTAAATAGTACTGGAAGAATTTGCATTCAGTTGTCCATATACAAGGGATGTGCATGATTCCAAATGAGTGGCAGCTGGTAGTGCGGGACATGTGATCAGAGAAAAATGTTATTGTGACAGTAAAATTATAATTAGATTGGTTAAAGATTTTCCAGAATAGCTGCTGAGATAATTACAGTATCGAGCTTGTCATACAACGGATTTGCAAAGTTCCATGGTTTTAGGATGCAGAGATGATTTCTTATTTCTGTTTCATTCAATATTTGTGCACATAATATTGGCTTGTTTTCTCATTTGAATTGAGCATTAAATTGATTGTATTGTGGCCTTAATTAAGTTCCATCTTTCCCTAGGTATTTTGTGATTAAAAGAATCAATTAAAATAATTTTTAATGTAGATTTTGAATTGTTCCTGTAAAAGAATTGATGATATACAGTGGAACCTGTTTATAGAGTCACATCCTATGATCCTTGCCCTGTTTTAATTCAGTCCCTACTTGGACAAAGTAGTGCACACTGACTACAGTATTTGGCCCATAGAGAACTTGGATATGCTGAAACTCAGGTTTAAAGAGAAGCAAAAGTCCCAAATTGCTTCATTATAGTTTAATGAACTTTCACTCCTAGTATAGCGAAGCTTCATTCTGTTTTTAGTATAATTTCATTATACTATAAGTGGGTTCCACTGTGTTACTTATCATAGAATGAAGTTATCTTCTGGCTGAGCATAGAGGAAGAAGAGGGAAAATTTGTCACTATCCCATGGGATACAAACTCAACTGCTCTTAGGATTGGTCTATCTACACCTCAAGCTGGAGGTATACATTCCAGCATGAGAAGACATATCCATGCTAGCTGTAATAGCAGTGGGACAGGCTAGCCACCCCAAGTACTTACCCATCCACGTATCTACCATAACACTAGACATATACTCAAAGCAGCTAGCCCCTCCCACTCCTGTGGTGATGCTCTATTGTTAGTGTACTATCTTGATCAGAGCTAGTTGCGGATATGTCTCCTCAAGCTGGAATTTACACCTTCAGCTGGAAGTGTAGACATATACTCAGTGGGAAGGGAAGAGGAGCGATATTCCCACAGTACACTAGGAGTAAAGACAGAGTGAGAGTCTGGCTTAAGTTACACTAAATGTGGACTAACCTGAGGAAAAGTTAATTAGGGTCATATTTTCATCTTGTTTACAAAGTTGTGAAGTCTAGATTAAGTCCACTGACTTCAATGAAGCTATTCCAGACTCTAGCTCAAATAAGATCAGAATATGAGCAATGGAATTGTCATAGGATAAAGGGAGGCCCTGGATTTTCCCAAGGAAATCTATTGCTACTTAGGTACTGTTATTGTTAAAAGAAATAACACACACACACACACACGTAATTTTCACTGTTATATTGGTATACAATTAGCCTATTAATATGAAGCACTTTTGCATTACATTAGTTTCTACATGGGGAAAGGAACTGCACACAGCTTTTTTAAATATGTGGCAAACATCTCTACTGTAATAGGATATATGTGGTGAAGGATGTATGAATAAGTTTAAAGTATAAAGTCAAATCTAAATACTGTAAGACAAATGCATTTTCAATAGACACTGGGCCACATGCTTTGATTTCAATAGATTTACACCACTTTGTCCTATATGACATGAGCCAAATCCTGCCCTGTGTTGTAGCAGTATGCTGGACAGTGTGGTTGAAATGGTAAGAGGGCACTTGGAAACTCTTCCTCCTTTGATAATGTACTTATGCAGCAGCCACAAAAGATTCACCAATATGTGGTGAAGAGTGCTGGGTGGGAGCTTAGCCAGTGTATCTGTCACAAAGCTCAAGGTGACATCATCTGACCAGTAGTGTGCATGGTCAAACCCCCAGGCTATATGTCGCCCTCAGCAGCATATGCTGAGGTAGAACATGTACCACTCTGGAGCAGCTGTAAGGTGTGCCACCTCCATGCAACTCACCAGACATCCCATCCTGGTCTAAGCCACCATGTCCCAGTCCTGGTTGGATGGCCTTGACATTTTAAACATTGATAGCTCCACTTTGCTGCCTCCCCATACACAACACTGAAAATTGATTTGCCCTATATACCTTCAAATATTAGACTGGTGAATGCTTTCATCATGTGACCCACAAGGGGAGCAGGCAGTGTGGGTCACATGATGAAAGCCGTGGTGACTATGAGACTTTTCAGCTTGCCCTAAAGAATCGTCTTCAGGAACTTACCTATAGTCCTTTGATGGCCATCATGAAGCATGGTGGCTAGAGCTGTGTGATTCTTCAATTCATTGGCAGTTCAGAAAAATTGAAAGAACATTTGGTTCAGGTTGAACCGAAACCAAAGTGTTTTGGAATTTTTGGCAAATCAGAAAGTTGGAAAAAAATTGTTTCTGGTTAAACAAAAATGTTTAAATTTAATTTTGGACATTTTTTAAAAAGAAAAGAAAAAAATTAAGGGCTAAATTCACAAAACCAAGGAGGAGGAGATAGTAGTGGCCCCCTTCTACCCAATAGCCTAGCAATTAGGGTACCTCAAGAGCTGGAGTTCTCCTACCTTCCCGTGAGTACCCTAGTAATTGGGTATATGGTAGGGAGATAGGGGGTAGGAGTGGCATCTCCACAACCTCCTTGGCTTAACAAATGGTTCCCAAATCCCTTTGCAAATGTGAAAAATCAGAATATTTAATTTCAGTAAACATTTCCACATTTGTAATTTTTTCCCTTTTTTTTATTTGACCAAAACAACTTGCTGAATTTAACATGAATTCACTAAATGCTTTGGTTGATCTGCATTTTTCAGAAAAAAAAACCAACAACAACAACAAAAACCACAACCAAAAATTGTCACCCAGCTCTAATAGCGGCAAAGGTAATTGACCAACACTGCCTGTCATAAATATAAAGGGAAGGGTAAACCCCTTTGAAATCCCTCCTGGCCAGGGGAAAGCTCCTCTCACCTGTAAAGGGTTAAGAAGCTAAAGGTAACCTCGCTGGCACCTGACCAAAATGACCAATGAGGAGACAAGATACTTTCAAAAGCTGGGAGGAGGGAGAGAAACAAAGGGTTTGTGTGTCTGTCTGTAGTCGTCTTGGCCAGGGACAGAACAGGAATGGAGCCTTAGAACTTTTAGTAAGTAATCTAGCTAGGTATGTGTTAGATTATGATTTCTTTAAATGGCTGAGAAAAGAATTGTGCTGAATAGAATAACTATTTCTGTCTGTGTATCTTTTTTGTAACTTAAGGTTTTGCCTAGAGGGGTTCTCTATGTTTTTGAATCTAATTACCCTGTAAGATATCTACCATCCTGATTTTACAGGGGGGATTTCTTTATTTCTATTTACTTCTATTTTTTATTAAAAGTCTTCTTGTAAAACACTGAATGCTTTTTCATTGTTCTCAGATCCAAGGGTTTGGGTCTGTGGTCACCTATGCAAATTGGTGAGGCTTTTTATCCAACATTTCCCAGGAAAGGGGGAGTGCAAGTGTTGGGAGGATTGTTCATTGTTCTTAAGATCCAAGGGTCTGGGTCTGTAGTCACCTAGGCGAATTGGTGAGGCTTTTTACCAAACCTTGTCCAGGAAGTAGGGTGCAAGGTTTTGGGAAGTATTTTGGGGGGAAGGACGCGTCCAAACAGCTCTTCCCCAGTAACCAGTATTAGTTTGGTGGTGGTAGCGGCCATTCCAAGGATAACGGGGGTAATATTTTGTACCTTGGGGAAGTTTTGACCTAAGCTGGTAAAGATAAGCTTAGGAGGTTTTTCATGCAGGTCCCCACATCTGTACCCTAGAGTTCAGAGTGGGGGAGGAACCTTGACATGGTGGCACAGTGGTGGGATTAACCTGAAATCATTTTGAGATCCAGTTGAGATTTTTTGAACTAGAAATACAGATTTTAAAAAGGAATTTTTAGGAAGTCCAGAAGGCAGCTTTGAAACTGAAAGCAGCTTGGTTTCTCTCTGCTTTGTGGCCAAGCAGAGACAAAAGGGGATTATCTTGTGAATTGCAGGTTTTCTTTGCCTGGAGGCAGGGTACTTAACTCCTGCAGGGAAATTCACAGTCTTCCAACCCAGAGGGTTTTTTTTTTTCTTTTCTTCCTAAAAGTAAATAGGGGGTGTGTGCTCTACCCATTTGCCTGGAGACAAAAGTGGCAGGGTTTTTTTTAGGATTTTGATTTTTTTTTTGTTTTACAAGGAGCACAGGTTTGAAAAGAAATTTTTTTTTTCTTCGTTGGGCTGGGTAAGCAGGTTTCCAAGTAGTTGGAGGTTTTTTGCTTTAATTTGGGCCCAGAGCAGAGACAAGGGAATTGTCTTTTTCTGTAGGCTGACAATCACTATCAGAGAATAGGTATTCTATTCCAGCACAGCAAAATTTTACAGCCAAGTTTTGTTTGTTTATTTCTAAACCTCAGGTGTAAAGTTAGTTAAAAACAGAGAGGTTAGAATGACCAAATCCTCAGCTCGACTACAGCTGGAATTAGCCAAATTTCAGGCTGAGGAAAAACAAAGGGAACATGAAAGACAGATAGAACTCATGCGGCTGGAGAAGGAGGTACAGGAGGCTGCACACAAGAGGGAAATGGAGGCAAGGAAGCATGTGGAGGAGATGGAGAGGATAAAGGCCCAGCAGAATATACCAACAAACCCTAGCAATCCTTCTCCAGGTACCACTTCCCATCCCAGAAAGTTCCCCACCTACAAGGCAGGTGATGATACTGAGGCCTTCTTAGAAAACTTCGAAAGGGCCTGCCTTGGGTACAACATCTCTACTGACCAATACATGGTAGAGCTGAGGCCGCAGCTCAGTGGACCCTTAGCTGAGGTGGCAGCTGAAATGCCTAAAGAACACATGAACAAGTATGAACTGTTTAAATCCAAGGCGAGAGTCAGAATGGGGATAACACCCGAGCAGTCTCGTCGGAGGTTCAGAGCCCTAAGGTGGAAACCAGACATGTCATTTACCCGACATGCCTACCACATTGTGAAACATTGGGATGCCTGGATATCAGGAGCAAGTGTTGAATCTCCAGTAAATTTGCCCTTCCTAATGCAAATGGAACAATTCTTAGAGGGTGTTCCTGAGGAAATAGAAAGATACATCCTAGATGGGAAACCCAAAACTGTAATCGAGGCAGGAGAGATTGGAGCCAGATGGGTGGAGGTGGCAGAGAAGAAGAAAACTGGTCGCAGTTGGAGCGGAGACCAGAAGGGACCACCCCAGACCACACCCTATTACCGGGGGCCGCCCAAAGCCCCACCTACCTCCCAAAGAACCCTCCAGACCCCTTATCGTCCCACCACCCCGTTCTCCAGCAACCCACCTCGCCCCGGTGACCCGTCAGCTGGACGATGTTTTAAATGTAACGAGCTGGGGCATGTAAAGGCCAACTGCCCCAAGAACCCCAACAGATTACAGTTCATTGCACCGGAATCACACCAGAGGTCCACAGGCCCAGATACCTCCCAGATACCCTTGGAGCGGAGGGAAACTGTGAGTGTGGGCGGGAAGAAGGTCACCGCGTGGAGGGACACCGGAGCACAAGTGTCAGCTATCCATGCTTCCTTAGTGGACCCCAATTTAATCAACCCAGAGATCCAAGTGACGATTCAACCCTTCAAGTCCAACTCTTTCAATTTGCCTACAGCCAAGTTGCCTGTCCAGTACAAGGGCTGGTCAGGAATGTGGACTTTTGCAGTCTATGATGATTATCCCATCCCCATGCTGTTGGGGGAAGACTTGGCCAATCATGTGAAGCAGGCCAAGAGGGTGGGAATGGTCACCCGCAGCCAGGCTAAACAAGCCGTGAGGCCTAGCTCTGTTCCAGAAACTTTTATCAGGACCCAGTCAGAGGTGATGGACCTGGACCCCAGGCCAATGTCTGCAACAGCAGTAGTGGATCCAGTCCCAGAGACCCAGACGGAACCAGTCCCAGAACCGGAACCAGCCGAACAACCAACACCAGACCCCGTGTCAGCACTGAATCCAGTACTTGCAACCTCAACACCAGAGGGCCCCACCGAACCTGAACTGGCAGCAGCCGATAACCCTACACAAGAGGCTCAGCCGGAGCCTGAATCCCAACATAGTGCACCAGCGGAGAGCGGTTCACAGTCAACAGAAACAGCTCCATCCCCTATATCGCTTCCAGAGGGACCAAGCCTAGGTCCACAATCCCATGAGGAACTGATGTCTCCAGCATCAAGGGAACAGTTCCAGACCGAACAGGAAGCAGATGAAAGCCTCCAGAGAGCTTGGACGGCGGCACGGAGCAACCCACCGCCTCTCAGCTCTTCTAATCGATCCAGGTTTGTTGTAGAAAGAGGACTTTTATACAAGGAAACTCTTTCTGGGGGACACCAGGAAGACTGGCATCCTCAGAGACAGTTGGTAGTTCCAACTAAATACCGGGCCAAGCTCTTGAGCTTAGCCCATGATCACCCTAGTGGCCATGCTGGGGTGAACAGGACCAAAGACCGTTTCGGGGGGTCATTCCACTGGGAGGGAATGGGCAAGGATGTTTCTACCTATGTCCAGTCTTGTGAGGTGTGCCAAAGAGTGGGAAAACCCCAAGACCAGGTCAAAGCTCCTCTCCAGCCACTCCCCATCATTGAAGTTCCATTTCAGCGAGTAGCTGTGGATATTCTGGGTCCTTTTCCGAAAAAGACACCCAGAGGAAAGCAGTACATACTGACTTTCATGGATTTTGCCACCCGATGGCCGGAAGCAGTAGCTCTAAGCAACACCAGGGCTAAAAGTGTGTGCCAGGCACTAGCAGACATTTTTGCCAGGGTAGGTTGGCCCTCCGACATCCTCACAGATGCAGGGACTAATTTCCTGGCAGGAACTATGAAAAACCTTTGGGAAGCTCATGGGGTAAATCACTTGGTTGCCACTCCTTACCATCATCAAACAAATGGCATGGTGGAGAAGTTTAATGGAACTTTGGGGGCCATGATACGTAAATTCGTAAATGAGCACTCCAATGATTGGGACCTAGTATTGCAGCAGTTGCTCTTTGCCTACAGAGCTGTACCACATCCCAGTTTAGGGTTTTCCCCATTTGAACTTGTATATGGCCGTGAGGTTAAGGGGCCATTGCAGTTGGTGAAGCAGCAATGGGAGGGATTTACACCTTCTCCAGGAACTAACATTCTGGACTTTGTAACCAACCTACAAAACACCCTCCGAACCTCTTTAGCCCTTGCTAGAGAAAACTTACAGGATGCTCAAAAAGAGCAAAAAGCCTGGTATGATAAACATGCCAGAGAGCGTTCCTTCAAAGTAGGAGACCAGGTCATGGTCTTAAAGGCGCTCCAGGCCCATAAAATGGAAGCATCGTGGGAAGGGCCATTCGTGGTCCAGGAGCGCCTGGGAGCTGTTAATTATCTCATAGCATTCCCCACCTCCAACCGAAAGCCTAAGGTGTACCATATTAATTCTCTAAAGCCCTTTTATTCCAGAGAATTAAAGGTTTGTCAGTTTACAGCCCAGGGAGGAGACGACGCTGAGTGGCCTGAAGGTGTTTACTACGAAGGGAAATGTGCTGGTGGTGTGGAAGAGGTGAACCTCTCCATGACCCTTGGGCGTATGCAGCGACAGCAGATCCAGGAGCTGTGCACTAGCTACGCGCCAACGTTCTCAGCCACCCCAGGACTGACTGAACGGGCATACCACTCCATTGACACAGGTAATGCTCACCCAATTAGGGTCCACCCTTACCGGGTGTCTCCTCAAGCTAAAACTGCTATAGAACGGGAGATCCAGGATATGTTACAGATGGGTGTAATCCGCCCCTCTGAAAGTGCATGGGCATCTCCAGTGGTTCTAGTTCCCAAACCAGATGGGGAAATACGTTTTTGCGTGGACTACCGTAAGCTAAATGCTGTAACTCGCCCAGACAACTATCCCATGCCACGCACAGATGAACTATTAGAGAAACTGGGAAGGGCCCAGTTCATCTCTACCTTGGACTTAACCAAGGGGTACTGGCAGGTACCGCTAGATGAATCTGCCAAGGAAAGGTCAGCCTTCATCACACATCTCGGGCTGTATGAATTTAATGTACTCCCTTTCGGGCTGCGAAATGCACCCGCCACTTTCCAAAGACTTGTAGATGGTCTCCTAGCGGGATTAGGAGAATATGCAGTCGCCTACCTTGACGATGTGGCCATATTTTCGGATTCCTGGGCAGACCACCTGGAACATCTACAAAAAGTCCTTGAGCGCATAAGGGAGGCAGGACTAACTGTTAAGGCTAAGAAGTGTCAAATAGGCCTAAACAGAGTGACTTACCTTGGACACCAGGTGGGTCAAGGAACTATCAGCCCCCTACAGGCCAAAGTGGATGCTATCCAAAAGTGGCCTGTCCCAAAGTCAAAGAAACAGGTTCAATCCTTCTTAGGCTTGGCCGGTTATTACAGACGATTTGTACCGCACTACAGCCAAATCGCTGCCCCACTGACAGACCTAACCAAAAAGAAACAGCCAAATGCTGTTCAGTGGACCGGAAGGTGTCAGAAGGCCTTTAACAAGCTTAAAGCGACACTCATGTCTGACCCTGTACTAAGGGCCCCAGACTTTGACAAACCGTTCCTAGTAACCACAGATGCATCCGAGCGTGGTGTGGGAGCAGTTTTAATGCAGAAAGGACCTGATCAAGAATTCCACCCTGTAGTGTTTCTCAGCAAAAAACTGTCTGAGAGGGAAAGCAACTGGTCAGTCACTGAAAAAGAATGTTATGCCATTGTCTACGCTCTGGAAAAGCTACGCCCATATGTTTGGGGACGGCGTTTCCACCTGCAAACCGACCATGCTGCCCTAAAGTGGCTTCACACCGTCAAAGAAGCTAACAGAAAACTTCTTCGGTGGAGTTTAGCTCTCCAAGATTTTGATTTTGACATCCAACACATCTCAGGAGCTTCTAACAAAGTGGCTGATGCACTCTCCCGTGAAAGTTTCCCAGAATCAACTGGTTAAAATCGTCCTTGAGATGTGGAAAATATTGTTAGTCTTTATGTACTTGGTAGTATATTTAGAGATGCATGTGTCTTATTAACTCTGTTTTCCTAGAGCTCCAGGAAGAAATCCCAGCCAGTGTTTCACCCGAGCTGAGATTTGGGGGGCGTGTCATAAATATAAAGGGAAGGGTAAACCCCTTTGAAATCCCTCCTGGCCAGGGGAAAGCTCCTCTCACCTGTAAAGGGTTAAGAAGCTAAAGGTAACCTCGCTGGCACCTGACCAAAATGACCAATGAGGAGACAAGATACTTTCAAAAGCTGGGAGGAGGGAGAGAAACAAAGGGTTTGTGTGTCTGTCTGTAGTCGTCTTGGCCAGGGACAGAACAGGAATGGAGCCTTAGAACTTTTAGTAAGTAATCTAGCTAGGTATGTGTTAGATTATGATTTCTTTAAATGGCTGAGAAAAGAATTGTGCTGAATAGAATAACTATTTCTGTCTGTGTATCTTTTTTGTAACTTAAGGTTTTGCCTAGAGGGGTTCTCTATGTTTTTGAATCTAATTACCCTGTAAGATATCTACCATCCTGATTTTACAGGGGGGATTTCTTTATTTCTATTTACTTCTATTTTTTATTAAAAGTCTTCTTGTAAAACACTGAATGCTTTTTCATTGTTCTCAGATCCAAGGGTTTGGGTCTGTGGTCACCTATGCAAATTGGTGAGGCTTTTTATCCAACATTTCCCAGGAAAGGGGGAGTGCAAGTGTTGGGAGGATTGTTCATTGTTCTTAAGATCCAAGGGTCTGGGTCTGTAGTCACCTAGGCGAATTGGTGAGGCTTTTTACCAAACCTTGTCCAGGAAGTAGGGTGCAAGGTTTTGGGAAGTATTTTGGGGGGAAGGACGCGTCCAAACAGCTCTTCCCCAGTAACCAGTATTAGTTTGGTGGTGGTAGCGGCCATTCCAAGGATAACGGGGGTAATATTTTGTACCTTGGGGAAGTTTTGACCTAAGCTGGTAAAGATAAGCTTAGGAGGTTTTTCATGCAGGTCCCCACATCTGTACCCTAGAGTTCAGAGTGGGGGAGGAACCTTGACACTGCCACATTCTGGAACTGGAGAAGACCCAAATAGGGCTACTGGTTATGGCAAGGGCATGGGTCCCTTGATCTCTGTGGTGGTGGAGAGGGCAGACAAAGCAAAAAGAAAACATCACTCATTGTTGGTGAAATAGCCATAAGCCAAGACCAGGTGTTCAATCTTGGGTGTTTTGGTTTCACCTTTTAACGATTCTCAGTAATGCAGTTTGTCGATGAGAGCTAGTCCAATGGTTTTCTGATGGAAAATATATAGTTTCCACATTTTTTTCTAGGCCAGGAAAACCAAAACAAACCATGATCCATGATTTTGTGAAGAATGGAGCACCCTCACTTTGTTTACAGCATCTGAAACCTGGTTAATAGTGCTGCAGGATCATATTCTAGTATTTCCTATTCAGCATTAGGAAAATGGGGGTCATGTAAAGGTTTTTGACTCTGAACTTTGAAATCTCCTACCTGAAAACTATATCTGATTAGACAACAGCATTCACTTCTGGATTAAAAAAAATTCCAGAGAAAGGAAATGAATTAGATTCTAAGAATAAAAGATGAGCCAGGAGAGCACACTATAAAACTTAATCTGTACAGCCTACAGAATAAGATGTTAAAAGGAGATTTAATTTAAGTGCATAAAATCTTAAACAGGGTCAACAAAGTCAGCTCAAGTTACTATTTTCAGCTCAGTACAGATGGTGCGGAATAAGGGGACATAAATGAAAATCAGGGGAAAACAGAATATTGAGTAGAAAAACAAACAGATTCATTCAAGAAAGAAGCAGATAGTATCTTGAGGAAATGGAATATTAAAGTAGAAACAAGACCTGATGAGCTGAGTGGCCTATGCTTAAGCTTCCCAAAATTCATATGTTTATGTGTCTCAGATATATAACTTATTTCCAGCTCTGAATGGAGGAAAATGTGGTATGTACTGAATGCAAAGGCTATTATTTTGGTGTACACAATTCAGAAACAATTCAGCACTCTGCATACAGAGCCTAAACACTACTTAGGCCTAAGCCAAGCAGTTAATTCATAGCTAATGATTTATTTGAGGAATTTACCCTTTTCTGTCTATGAATTTTCTATGAGCACACTGATTCTCTAATTTATTCACTTTGAAATTATTATCCAAATAAATTCTTTGAATAACTCTTAGTCTGTAGATTGTATGACAGCAGTTCATTTTGGGGGACTGATATTCAACATTTGAATTGGTTTGTTTTAACTAAACACACTTGGTATAGGTTCAGTTTCTCTACCTACCAGGAGGATGTCCCCTTTGAATCAGGCTTCTTCTGTGAATATCCTCATTTAAGATTTGGATCATTCACTTTCCATAAATAGAATCCAAATTGGTTTTAGAATCTGCAGTTTCTGCAAACATTCCTGCCAGCAAACTCTCTTCTGGGCTAATGGAGAGTAGCAAATGGGGCACAAACACAATATTTGGTGACTTAGTAGATGTGCTGAGGATCTAACCTTTGGGTCTTAGATCAGATTCACTGTTTGAAGTCTCTTAGCGGTTAATCACTCCCTGGAGGAGATGAGAGATAGAGCTGAGCTAAGCAGGAAATGTGATATAAAATTTCACTTGCTAGGTGAACACAAGACCTGAGAACAGAGACAGCTAACTTGAGAGTTTTGGAGGGAGATGAGACAGGGAGCGAGAGAGGCTTTCCTTTCAGTTTCAGGTCTATATGAGATTTCAAAGATGGCCAGCACTGGAAAAGTGGTGGTGATCTACAACAGATGTCCCATATTTTCTTTCCTGCCTGTGGACAGAGGGACTTTCTGTGCATGAAGTGCAAGTTGTTGGTTGTGTTGGAGGAGAAGATTCTTGGATTGCAGGGACAAATAGAGATGCTAATGAGATATTGAGGAATGCCTAGACAGCCAGGTTCAGAAAACGTCAGTACTCCAGTTTCAAGGAAGAAAGGAGCTGGACACCAATGAGCCGGAAAGGAGGCCTGGCAGTTTGTAACCTTCAGAGGGAAGAGGCCACAACAGCATTCTACATGACTAGAGACGGATAAGGATGGACATGCTGTGGCCACCAGAGAAAAGACCAGGAGTAATTTCTCAAAGCTAGAAGTTTCAAATCAATTCTAGGCCCTCAAAGTGGGAACTGTGGAAGATCCCTCTCAAGATCCATCTGGTTCAAGGGAACAGAGATGTGTATCAGACACAGTTGTGGATGACAGTTCAGCTTGTAAGAAAATCAAGCTTGTCCACAAAGAGCTCTCCAACCATCCAAGGAAAATAGACGATCCTGGCTGAGGATTCAATATTTAGAAGAACTGAAAGAACATTCTACAAAGGACAGACAGATAATAGAATGGTGTACTGCCTTCTCAGAGTCAAGAAGTGAGCCATGACTCTATGATTTTATAGGCTTTTGAAGTTAATGGGAAAGGATTGGCACTAATGACACTGCATCATGGGATATCTCACAGATAGTTGATTACTTCAGGGAACTCAGAAGCATGCTAAAGAACATCCAAGCAATCTTCTCTGGGATCCTTCATGTCCCATGAGCAAAGGAAGACAGAAGATAGAAGATTCTAGAAGTGAACCGTTGGCTAGGTAAGTGGTGTAACATGAGGGTTTGGGTTTTGTGGACCATTGATCCACCTTCTGTGGGAAAGAGGGCTATATAGTTTGGATGGCCTCCACCTCAGTAGAAGAGGGACCAATGTTCTCAGGGACAGACTGACTAGAGTAGTCAGGAGGGCATTAAACTAGTAACAAAAGGGAAGGTAAAATAAAGGAAGATCTGAGCAATTAGCACAAAAATCAAGATGTTGAGAACAAAATTAATCAAGGAACCAAAGGAGACGAAAAGAAGAAATTCTATTATTGCCTATACACCAATGATAGGAGCCTGGGTAACAAACAAGAGGAATTGGAATTGCTGATTTATGAACTTACATTTCATCTACTGAAACCTGGTAGGATGATTCCCATGACTGGAATGTTAATATCAATGGTTATAACCCATTTTGGAAGGATCAAGTGGGCAAAAAGGGAGGGGGAGTAACACTATGTCAAAAAGAAAAGGAGTACTTGTGGCAACTTAGAGACTAACCAATTTATTTGAGCATAAGCTTTCGTGAGCTACAGCTCACTTCATCGGATGCATACTGTGGAAAGTGTAGAAGATCTTTTTATATACACACAAAGCATGAAAAAATACCTCCTCCCACCCCACTCTCCTGCTGGTAATAGCTTATCTAAAGTGATCACTCTCCTTACAATGTGTATGAAAATCAAGGTGGGCCATTTCCAGCACAACTCCAGGGTTTAACAAGAACATCTGGGGGGCGGGTAGGAAAAAACAAGGGGAAATAGGTTACCTTGCATAATGACTTAGCCACTTCCAGTCTCTATTCAAGCCTAAGTTAATTGTATCCAATTTGCAAATGAATTCCAATTCAACAGTTTCTCGCTGGGGTCTGGATTTGAAGTTTTTTTGTTGTAATATCGCAACTTTCATGTCTGTAATCGCATGACCAGAGAGATTGAAATGTTCTCTGATTGGTTTATGAATGTTATAATTCTTGACATCTGATTTGTGTCCATTTATTCTTTTACGTAGAGACTGTCCAGTTTGACCAATGTACATGGCAGAGGGGCATTGCTGGCACATGATGGCATATATCACATTAGTGGATGTGCAGGTGAACAAGCCTCTGATAGTGTGGCTGATGTGATTAGGCCCTGTGATGGTGTCCCCTAAATAGATATGTGGGCACAGTTGGCAACGGGCTTTGTTGCAAGGATAGGTTCCTGGGTTAGTGGTTCTGTTGTGTGGTATGTGGTTGCTGGTGAGTATTTGCTTCAGGTTGGGGGGCTATCTGTAGGCAAGGACTGGCCTGTCTCCCAAGATTTGTGAGAGTGTTGGGTCATCCTTCAGGATAGGTTGTAGATCCTTAATAATGCGTTGGAGGGGTTTTAGCTGTGGGCTGAAGGTGACAGCTAGTGGCGTTCTGTTATTTTCTTTGTTAGGCCTGTCCTGTAGTAGGTGACTTCTGGGAACTCTTCTGGCTCTATCAATCTGTTTCTTCACTTCCGCAGGTGTGTATTGTAGTTGTAAGAATGCTTGATAGAGATCTTGTAGGTGTTTGTCTCTGTCTGAGGGGTTGGAGCAAATGTGGTTGTATCGCAGAGCTTGGCTGTAAACAATGGATTATGTGGTGTGGTTTGGATGAAAGCTGGAGGCATGTAGGTAGGAATAGTGGTCAGTAGGTTTCCGGTATAGGGTGGTGTTTATGTGACCATCGTTTATTAGCACTGTAGTGTCCAGAAAGTGGATCTCTTGTGTGGACTGGACCAGGCTGAGGTTGATGGTGGGATGGAAATTGTTGACTCAGACATTCTTGTTAAACCCTGGATTTGTGCTGGAAATGGCCCACCTTGATTATCATACACATTGTAAGGAGAGTGGTCACTTTAGATAAGCTATTACCAGCAGGAGAGTGGGGTGGGAGGAGGTATTTTTTCATGCTTTGTGTGTATATAAAAAGATCTTCTACACTTTCCACAGTACGCATCCGATAAAGTGAGCTGTAGCTCATGAAAGCTTATGCTCAAATAAATTGGTTAGTCTCTAAGGTGCCACAAGTACTCCTTTTATTTTTGCGAATACAGACTAACATGGCTGTTACTCTGAAACATGTCAAAAATGGCATTATCTGTTTCTCACTAACTGATAACTCAGAAGAAAATGATCTTGAATGCTTACGGATCAATGTCTAAAAGATAAAGCACAAGATGGGTTATTAATTGGAGTCTACTACAGACCACCAAATCACACTAGGGAACAGGATGACTGGCTTTTTATGCACCTATCTATAATGTGTAGGGGGAAAGCTGCATGATATTGGGGGACTTCAGTTTGAGTGACATATGCTGGAAGTCTCATGCTGCCAGTATTGAAACTACTTTGGAGTTTCTGAATATTTTAGATGACAGTTTCCTATCTCAAAAGGTGTTGCATCCAACACATTTATAAAGTACAAACAGAAAGATGGCCAGATGAAGGATATACATATCCTTGTTGCTTTAAACGAGCCAATTTCACAAAGATTAAAACAGTTATGAGCCAAATCAGCTGGGAGGAAGAATTTAATCAGAAAAACATGATTGATCATTGGGAATTGTTTAAGAGCACTTTACTAGCTCTCCAAAATTTTCAGTTCCATAACTAAGAAGGCTGTATTGTTCAAAAAGTAACCTGGTTTATAGAGGAAGCAAAGGCAGCTATAAAAAGTTTTTTTTTTTAATATAACAAATGGAATAAAGGAGAAGGTGATAGTTATCAATATAATTCAGAATTTAGGAATTATAGAAAATTGATAAGGGAAACAAAGGGACACAAGAAGAAATCAATGTGCAGTGGTGTTAAGGACAAGAAGGAGTTTTACAAGTATATTAGAAACAAAAATAATCTTAACAATGGTATTGACCCATTACTAGATGGAAATGGTAGAATTATCAATAATGCAGAAAAGGCAGATACATTGAATATGTATTTCTGTTCTGTATTTGAGGAAAAAAACAAATAATGTAGTTATATGATAACACTCCTTCCATTCTATTAATATCTCACGAGGATGTTAAACAGAAGCATCTGATGAAGTGAGCTGTAGCTCACAAAAGCTTATGCTCAAATAAATTTGTTAGTCTCTAAGGTGCCACAAGTACTCCTTTTCTAGAAGCTTTTAAAGTTAGACATTTTTCAATCAACAGATCCAGATAACTTGCATCCAAGAGTTTTAAAAGCTCTGGTTGAGAAATTTGCTGGACCATTAATGCTGATTTTCAATAAGTCTTGGAAAACAGGAAGATTCAGAAGACTGCAATAAAGCTAATACTGTGCTCATATATTTAAAAAAGGGTTAAATGGGATGATTCAGGCTATAAAGGGCTGTCCGTATGACATCAATCCTAGGCAAGATAATGGAGTGGCTGATATGGGACTCAGTAAAGAATTAAAGGAGGATAATACCATTAATGCCAATCAACACAGGCTTATGGAAAATAGATCCTGTCGAACTTGATTTTTTAATGAGATTACAAGTTTGCCTGATAAAGATAATAGTGTTGACATAATTTATTTAGAAGTCTGTAAGGCATTTAACTTGGTACCATTAGATATTTGGATTAAAAATTAAAATGATATAAAATTAATATGGCACACATTAAATGGATAAAAAATAGCTAACTGTTAGGTTTCAAAATGTAATTGTAAATGGGGACTCATTGTCAAGTAGATGTGTTTCCAGTGGGGTCCCACAGGGATCAGTTCTTGGCCCTACACTATTTAACATTTTTATAAAGATCTGGAAGAAAACATAAAATCATCACTGATAAAGTTTGCAGATAACACAAAAACTGGGAGCATGATGAGTAATGAAGAGGACAAGTCAATGATACAGAGCCATCCTGATCATTTGATAAGTCAGGAGCAAGCAAACAGTATGTATTTTAATATGGTAAATGTATAAATGTATACACACACCCACACACCTAGAAACAAAGAATGCAGGCCATGCTTAAAGGATGGGGTGCTCTATCCTGGGAAGCAGGGACTCTGAAAAAGATTTGGGGGGTAGTGGTGGATAACCAGCTGAACATGAGCTCCAAGAGTGATGGTATGGCCAGAAGGGCTAATGCAACCCTTGATGTATAAAACAGGGGATTATCCAGTAGTAGGGAGGCTATTTTACCTCTGTATTTGGCACTGGAGTGACCACTGCTGAAATACTGTGTCTAGTTTTGGTGTGCACAATTCAGGAAGTATGTTAATAAATTGAAGAGGGTTCAGAGAAGAGCCATAAAAATGATTAAAGTATCAGAAAACATGTCTAATAGTGATAGATGCAAGGAGCTCAATCTACTTGGCTTAACAAAGAGAAGATTAATGACAACTTGATTACAGTTTATAAATATCTACCTGGGGACAAATATTTAATAATGGGCTCTGCAATCTATCAGAGAAAGATACAGCATATCCAATGGCTGGAAGTTGAAGTTCAACAAATTGAGACTAGAAATAAGGTGTGCATTTAATAGTGAGAGAGTTCAGTTTACCAAAGTTTATGGTACATTCTCCATCACTGATGATTTTTAAATCAAGATTGGATTTTTTTTTTCCAAAAGACATGCTCTAGGAATTATTTTGGAGAAGATCTATGGCCTGTGTTATATAGGAGGGCTGAATAAATTATCTCAGTGGTCCCTTCTGGCCTTGGAACCTATGAATATTTGTAATTTGTATGAACATTCACTGAAATTTTTGGAGATATTTACTCAGCTTTGTCATGAAATAAATTTGCTTTTGGTGCCATGAAATACAACATAATGGGCCAAATTCTGCTCTGATATATACACTGTGCAGTCCTATTTTAAGTCATTTCCATGGAAGGCAAGTCAGCAAAGTTTGAGGATACAGGTAAAGGTAAGGATCTGCTTCCTTTGGCCTAGAAAAACCATCATCTATTCAGGTCAGCCATCTCCCCTAGCTCAAGGATCTTCATCCACTTTCCCACAGGAGCAAAGAGATGGATCGGGGGTGAGGGTGGGGGGGGGGTCTTTTAATTCTCAAACACCAAGAGCCAAGTCCTCAGCTGGTATACATCCAAATAGGTCCAGTGACTTCAGTGCTTCATTGATTATGCTCATTTGCATCAGGTGAGAAGCTGGCCCATTGCGGGGTTTAACAACACTCCAGTTCATTTTGTGAAATAATATCAATAATAAAAATAAATACAAATTATGAAGCTCACAAGACCTAATTTAACCAAATCTGAGCCTCTAATCTAAAAAATCCACAACCCCCAGGTTACTTCTAACATCCTTCATTATTCATTCAACAAAAGAGTGATATCAAACAGTGCTTTTCAGCTATGGGACGTGTGCCCCTGGGAATACTCAGAGGTCTTCGAGGGGGTATATCAACTCATCCAGATATTTGCCTAGTTTTATAATGGGCTACATAAAAAGCACTAGCGAAGTCAGTACAAACTAAAATTTCAGCCAATAATTTGTTTATTCTGCTCTGAATACTATACACTGCAATGGAAGTACAATATTTATATTCCAATTGATTTATTTAATTATATGGTAAAAATGAGAAAGTCAGCAATTTTTCAATAATAGTTCGGCTGTGATACGTTTGTATTTTTATGTCTGATTTTGTAAGGTTTTAAGTGAGGTGAAACTTGGCAGTATACAAGACAAAGCAGACTCTTCAAAGGGGTACAGTAGTCTGGAAAGCTTGAGAGTCACTGCTATCAGCTCTACGGTGGTGCATATAGTAATTCTTCTAACATTAAAATCTTCATCTCTTCATCTGTTTCCAGTGTTTTGTACATTACGGGAAGCAGTTTTTCATTACACATTTACTTATGTAATTGGAACATACTGGACTACTGTGTCTTTGTCCCCCTCTGCTAGTTGAACTACATATGAGCCCATCAGCCAGCTAGTGTGTGGACTTAATCCTCTCTCTCAAGTGGTCAAGCCCTGTGCTTTGGAGCCGATGGTCCTGGTTCAGTTACTGTTGATGACTCAGATGTTAAAAGTAGAGGCCCATTGTCCAGATATAAAATTGTATCTTCACAGACATCTGAAATTGAAATACTTACAATAGCAGAGAAATGACATATTTAACTGGTACCTTTTAGATCATCCCTTACTACAAAGATTTTCTATTATTCTTTTACCAAGCAGAACAGACATCCTCCTAACCCTCCCCCTTGCCTGCCCACCCTTTTCACAAGTCTGCTCACCTACTGTCCTCTTCCACAAAACACTTGATGGGAGTAGGGGAACGGTGCCACATAGGTGGCAAAGCCTGACGTCCATATATGGAGATCATCCCCTCTTTTAGTGGCTCTAGGAGAGGCACAATCTGATCCTTTATTTGAAATCTGCAGGTTAACCGGAACAACGTTCAGTTCTACACCTTAACTAATAGCTGGTACTAGCAATTTTTAAAGTCTTTGCCCTAGAAACTTCAATATGTTTTCTGACTTGGCTGAAAGTTATTGCCATGATCCTCAAACATATTTTATTTGAATGAGAAACATTTTTAAACAAAAGGCTGAAGAAAAGAGTTTAAAAATGTTGCCCTTTTATGTTAATTTTAAACATATTCTTATGTAACCTCTGAAAATGACTGCTATAAAATTCTATTATTTATTCCAATTCAGTAGTGCAGAAAGTCATAGTACCATTTGAAGCCTGCAATCAATCAGAATTTAGCATATAGCTTTGATGAGCTGTTCATTGCTACTTCCAATTCATATCTTAAAGAGGAGCCTAATGTGTGGAGTTCACTATAATCCTAATAATGTACTAATTAGCTGCTGTTACAAGAATTTACACTATCACAAATCAAAGCTTTTTAGAAGAAAATATTCTTCCATCTTAGAAAGCTAGTCTGGGAGGAAGTCAGTGAAAGGCCCTGAGGATATATATGCATACTATTCATCTCAGTGTAGATTAAACACATATTAAATTTAAAAAACGTGTAGCCTCTGGACAGGACAAGCAGCAGTATCGTCTGATGCAAGTCACTGAAATTAAAAATCATATACACTTAGAATGTTTACATCTATAACACTGTACACTCTGATCTCTTAAAGAACTTTATTTTCAAGCCTTTAGGTTGCACTGGGGTGGCCAGAGCAAGGAGAGGAATGACGAAGTTTGCTAGTGTTTCCTTTTACTTTTATGTTTTTGTCATGGCTTCTGTTATTAACCTCATTATTTAGCATATGTTACATCAAACTTTTTAAATGTTGCTGGGCTGAAATATGGACTGCAACTGTGAAATATAGAGTGTAATGCCCTCACCACCCCTTGTTTCCTGCTTTCTCTTTCAGCTTCTCTTCTTGTGTTTCCCTGCCTCAGCCAGAAGATGAGAGTTCATCTGAGACAGTACCTCTGTCCAGGCCCCTGGACTGAGACTGATTGGGGAATGAAGTTCCAGAACCTAGTTCCCATCAGAATCTGTCCATAGAGTTTATGGGATTCTTTTTCTCTTTGAAGATATCTGTATGAAATTATTTCTGGAATAACCTTACCCACAACAAGATTTATTAAAAACACAGAGAAAATGAAATTAAAAGATAATCAATTGTTTACCATCTCTCAATTTACACTTCTTAGAAGCTAAACTGGACAGAGCATTTTCAGCTTACCTACAGAGTAAAAAGAAAAGTGAATAGTTTTCATCTCAAGAAAGCAATCTTCTCTCTTTTACTGTGCTTTGGTCAGCCTCTCATCAATGCTCACTGTCCAGATACACACTCCTCGGTATGTCCAGATATCTCCCATCAAGTCCTTACATCTGGGTCACCTGGTGCATTTATACATGACGCCAGTGATCTAGGACAGCCACCCCCACTTTCCACAGTAGAACAGGTAGACAATTTTCTGTCAAAATGGGTGGGGGTTTTTGTTTGTCTTTTTACAGCAAATATGGTTTCCAGAAAATCAAAATTTTCTGTGGAAAATAGTTGCTTTTGCCTAAATTTTAATTTTCATGAAAATCAAAGTGAAACATTTTGTTTCATGTTGGTTGACCTGAATCAAAATATTTCAGTTTGACAAACAGAATCAATATGTTTACTTTCAGGTCAGTGCGATACAAATTATTTTGTGAGCTGCTGCAGTATACCCTGGGAGATATAGTTCAACTGGGGAGCCCTGATCATAGGATAGAATGGGGGCAGGAAGCACATGAATTACAATTCCCAGGGAGGCACATGACAGCTCGAGCAGATGCAGTTTAATGTTGGTCCAACTCAAAACAAAATGTTTTGACATTCCTGATTCAGAATTTTCAGAAGTTTTCATGGCATGTAAAGTTTCGATATTTTGACATTTTATCCTGACTCGGGACAAAAAACTAAACAGCAAAATATCAGAATTTCCTGCAGGATGGAAATTCCAACTTTTGATCAGCTCTTGAGTTTTCTTGAGGTGCCTAGACACACAATAGGATTTACACTCATTGCTTTCTCTATTTGGCCCATTGGTATTACAGTGACCTTTATCAATGACCAATCATTATCTTTCACAAGTTTAATCACCTAGCTTAGATACCACACTTCTCCTATCAATCTGCATATCTCTCCCCAGCTAGTTTTTCTATTGTTCTTTCAAATGGGCAGACTGGCATCTTCCTCAGTACCAATCCTCCTACCACCACTTATTTTCCATTATTTTGAAGTATGAATTAAGAATGGGAGCCCAGACCCTCAGCTACACCAACATTATTTCAATTGGTTTATCAAATTTTTAGGAAGCAGGAAAATTCTCTCAAAATCAATATGTTGCTTTCCGCCTTGCACCTTTCTTTTCAATGGGACACAGTATTGAAAAACAATCCACTGCTGTATTGAGTGATGTCATATAGAAAGTACAATAAGTATTATACCCCTTTCACAGGTGGATGGACAGGCACAAAGACAATAAGTGGCACCTCCAAGATCAAACAGCAAATTAGTAGTAAAACTGTGAAAAGAACCTCCAGCAAATTATCCAGAGTCCCAAACCTATGCTCTAAACTTTATGCCACTCTGTCTCACTCGTACTAGTTTTACTGGATATTACTATACAAAGACTCAACTAATATCATTGTAACCCTTCTGCCCGATGGGGTCAGCAGCAACAAGGACCAGGTTCAATGTCTAGGGGTTTCTCTTAACAGAAAACAGATCCAGTTTGAGCCCCTATCCAGTAATCTGGGAAAACTAAACAGGAGGTAGAAGGGGTATCATATTTCATGGAGTTGGAGGGAACTGATCCTAAATGGGGAGAGACCTGTCTCCTTGCTCATGTCTGTTAACCCTACCCTACCTCAGCTGCAGCCACACATCTTCTTCCCCAGATACTTCCTAGGCCAAGAGAAAGGATGGCCCTAAGCAGCAGGGTGATGCATTTCAGTGGAAGGGACAACTGAAAGAGAGGAGACAATTCCTAATATACAGGATGTGAATCAGAACTTAATACAGCAAAGCCTTGACTTTGATGCTCCTCCCACTGGCCACTCTCCTTTTCAACACAGCACCTGCAGTGATCTCATCAAGATTCTGGATATTAGCCACTCCCTTCTTCCATCTCTAGTTTATATCCACCTGAGAACTGGCCATCATCCTAAATGTTAAAATCTGAATATGCATGTTTGAGTTTGGTGCCTTCATTGTACCTTTCAGATACCAGATTAAGGAGGAGGCTAGAATACAATTTGTTTCATTGTTGTCATTTGAGTCATGATATCTGGAAGTGATAAGCATCTGGCAAATTTCAAAGGGATAGAATTTGCTCTTCATGGAAATTCACACAATTATCTGACAGCTGGCATAACTAAAGATGAAGTGAAGGAAAGCAAACTAGTGAGGAATGACAGTCATAAGGTATCCTGTTGTTAACCAGTCCACATATCCATAGGAAGGAAAACTGCTTTATTTTCTTAAGAATTTCATATATATACTCGGAATATCCAGGACTGAAAAACACTTCTGCGATGGTAATTTGGTAATATTGCTTAGTATATTCTAAGCACTTCACAAAATAGTTTTCAGAGTAACAGCCGTGTTAGTCTGTATTCGCAAAAAGAAAAGGAGTACTTGTGGCACCTTAGAGACTAACCAATTTATTTGAGCATAAGCTTTCGTGAGCTACATAAGTACTCCTTTTCTTTTCACAAAATAGTTGTCCTTCCATAGTAGAAAATGGAAGGTTAAGTGCTACCATTTCTGCTATACATCGATTTAAATGTTACATCTCCTGGGGGATTTATAGTAAATTTGCTTTTCCTGCTCCTCAGTGTCTTGAGGGTAAGTTGCTTTCTGGCTGCTGTTAATGCTAATTCATATGGACCCACACAAAAGACAAATACTTTCAATAGTGCTTGAAGCAGAGGGTTTACTAGTTGTTATCGGTAGAAAAATGTGTTATTTATTGCTAATTGCAAAAAAGATTCTGCTACTTTACATATTAAAGATATAACCACATTATGATAGCCTTCCCCAGAGTCTACAGTTTCTACATCAAATTTTTAGTTTTAACTCTGTTCATTGGATGCTTAAGGCAACCAATCTCTCTGTTTCAGCGGATCCAAAATGCCATGGTCAGGCTATTCTCTTATGCTGAGAAAGCAAGGTCAATGCCTCCTACTCTACTTCTAAGCCTCCAGATAGGGGCTTGCTTCTCCACAGCCTCGACCTATGTAGTCATTTGCACTTATACAAAGTGGGAGTAAAATGCTATAATTGAATCTGGTAGCAATATACACCCACTTTACACAAGTGTAAATGACCCCCCAAAATGCAAGACAGTAGAGAATCAGGTCCCTCAGGATCAGTCTTCAACTGTGCCCAAATCTGCTATCTCAGCTAAAGTGGGGAGCTATTTGTGTCACCCCACCAATCTGGTTTCTGCTCCCAGCTTTCTTTAGAGAAGTCTCAGGGCTTCAGTAACTTACACCTAGCTATCTGTGACTCCCCAGGGAATACTGCAATGCAATTCACACTCCATTTGCATAGAAACACACCCCAGGAAGATTTCTATTATGGGAGCTGAAAAGGGAGTGGTGCAGAAGCCAGCTGTGCCTTCCCTATGCTATCTAGAGAGTCACCCACCCTGGGGAATTTCCCAATGTGGCAGTTCCATTGGCTTTACACCACAAAGGTTAGGTCTACACAGCAATGGAAGCCTAGGGTTAGTGGGACTTGAGTCAGCTGACCCATACGGGTCAGGGAATACTGAGCTTAAGCATCTAGACTGAATTTTAACCCTCAGTTAAGGATTTTCTGACCCGTGCTCCAACAGTACTCTGGTGTCCACACTGCAGTGTGCAGACCTGAGTCAAAGTAACCCTATCCCAGAGAGCTCCAGCAGCCCCGCCCCCTGAGGATCCCTTATCCCTGCCCCCACCGCATCCCAGGAGGCAGGGATAACAAATCCCCAGGATGCTGTGGGAAAGTTCTGGGGCTGGCTCCTACTCACTGCCCTCACAGTGCATGCTGCCCAGGCACCCCTGTACGTGCAGCCCCAGGGAAGGAAGGGGGGCCTGGGAGCAAGGAATGCAGAGCAGAGTGGGACCAAGCAGCTGCCCTGCAGGGAGGGACAGTGGGTGAGGTGCTGGAGACATCCTCCCTCAGTCATGCTGAACCAGAGGCTCTGCTGCTCCTTTTCCCTGAAGGGAAGCCACTTAGTCCCTGCTCCAGTCTTGGGCCCTTCCCCTGGGCCTCACCTGCCCTTGCTAGAGCTGAGTGTTCAGGGGCACCCAGGTAGCATGCACCAAAATCTGGCTATGCTCTTGTGCCCAGGAAGCAGCTCTTTTTGAAAAAAGCTTCTTCTGAATGATCTCCATTGAAAACCCTGCCTGTTCTTTGATAGTGTGTTTGCAGACCAGTGTTCAGCAGAAGCTGCTGCCATTGGCAAAGGGAGGTATGGCTTCCATTTGCAATAGACTGCACCACAGATTGTTGGCATAGAGAAGACTAAGGAGGTAGCCCCAAGGAACTCTGGGATACATCTGGAGGAATTCTGGGACCAGAGTCAAGCTGAGGCCACATGCACACAAGAAAGCAATAGGGCTCGATCTGACATCCCAGTGTGACAATCAGCACCCTATATTCACCATAGTAATATAATTATGGTAAGATTAAGATATAATTATGCTACATCTTGATTATGTGGCATCTTATACAAGATACATCATGTGAAGTGTCTATAGAAAAGTTATGATTTGCTGAATATGATTATCCTATTTGTATGTGTAACGGGTGGCTACCCCACTCCTAAAATAGAGGGGGTTAAAAGCAGCCCTGGAGAGGGCTGTGGCTGGGGATGGCTGATTGGGGAAGCAGCTACAGCTGGGCCACACCCCAATCAGGCCCCAGCTGGCCTGTATAAAAAGGTTGTAAGCCAAAGGCCCAAGGAGTCTCTCTCCAGGCTTCAGAGTCGCAGCCGTGTTAGTCTGTATTCACAAAAAGAAAAGGAGTACTTGTGGCACCTTAGAGAGACTAACAAATTTATTTGAGCATAAGCTTTCGTGAGCTACAGCTCACTTGATCGGATGCATTCAGTGGATGAAGTGAGCTGTAGCTCTCGAAAGCTTATGCTCAAATAAATTTGTTAGTCTCTAAGGTGCCACAAGTACTCCTTTTCTTTTCTCTCCAGGCTGGGAGAGAGCAGGGCCTGGCTGCCTGCCTGAAAGGGCACTGAGGGTGGTGCAGTGCTGGGGAAGGAGCAGGCTGAGCGGAGTCGCACCAGCCTGGCAACTCCCCAGGCTGTAGGGCTTGGACCAAGGCTCATAGAGGTACTGGGAGGCAGAGGAAGGCAGCAGGTTCGAACCCCCTTGCCTATGATGAGTGGCCTTTACACTGCAGTTTGCCCCAGGGAGTAGTGGCTTGGTGATGACTGGCAGTAGCCCAGATGAGGCAAGATGGGGATAGTGGGTTAGGGGTTCCCCGGGAAGGGGAGACCCAGAGGCAGACTGTGGGGTACTGCCGGGGGCAGAACCCCAGAGAAAGGGGCACCGGGGTCTGTGATAGACACGGGACCAGAGCTGTGCAGCTCACTGGCCTGCAGAGGGTGCTCCATGCTGGAAAATAGCTAATTCCCACTGACCAGCAGGAGATGCAGCAGGGATGAGTCCACTTCTTTACAGTATGCGTTTATCATTTTCGTATCTGAAGTTATGAATATTGGCTATGTATCTGAATTTCAAATGTGCTTGCTCTAGGTAACACCCACAACTAGGCTTTCAGCTACAACAATGAAGCAGCAAGACAGTGTTAATGGTCCACCAACAGAGACAATGGCTATGGAAAAGGGTGTCCGCAACTGGGAATGCCTCAGACAGCCACTTTGGATAATGGCTACTATGACTCAGAGAGACATGCAAGGGCATGTGACCAGGCCACATGACATTGAACTCCATTTTGGTACCTGTATTTTTCCACAAATTGGGCTGGGAACTTGGCTTGGAGAAAGGAGTTCCCGCCATATGGAAAAAGCTATAAAAGGGGGAAGGGACATCACCAAGGAACCTCACTCCCTCTACAACTGAACACCTGGAAACACTTAAGGAACAAAGACTGACCTGGGGGAAGTGCTGATCCCAGGCTAGAAGAGAGGATTCCTGCCAGTGTATAGAACATCTACAAACTGCTTGTACTAGCTAACAGGGCGAGACCCTGTTTGATTCAAATCCTTTCTAGTATATTAGGTTTAGATTGTGTTTATTTGCTATGTAATCTACTTTAATCTGTTTGCTATCACTTATAATCACTTAAAATATATCTTTCTGCAGTTAATAAACCTGTTATGCTTTATCTTAACCAGTGTGTTTTTGGGTGAAGTGTCAGGGAATTTTAGCTCTGTTAACAAAGGCTGGTTCATATCTTCTCCACATTGAGGTGGGGAGTGGTCTAATGAACTTTCACTGTACAGATTCAGTGCACAATGGTATAATTCTGGGTTTATACTCCAGTAGGGTGCAAGGCTGGGGAGCTGGGAAGTTGGCTGGTGCCTCCATCATTGGCCAATGAGTGGCTCTGGTAAAGCACTCAGGTGACTCAGTTGTGTGTGATAGCTATCTTAACTTCTGCACTCACATCCAGCTGCTCTTCGGAGCACTCACTCCATTCCTTCATTCTTGAACTTCTGTCTAGTCCTGTCTACACTAGGAACTCCTTCAAAAAATCCAACCATTGCCAGTATTGGTTGAGCTCCACTGGTAAAAGCCCTGGTATAGAAAGCCTGCCAGCTGTCAACATCAGTCCAATCAAGTTGGAACTTAGCTGGTATGGTTCCATAATGGATGTCATTTACAGGAAGGATGGGCTACACCTAAACCAAAGTGGATTCAGTCTACTGGCACTTAACATTAAAAAGGTTGCAGAGCAGTTTTTAAACTAAGATGGGGAAAAGCTGACAGCTGCCAAGGCGCACATGGATCAGACAGAGACCTCTCTTAGAGGACAGTCTATTGATAGAGATTCTCCAGGTTTTAGTCAGGAGGAGAGGATGAAGTATGGGCCAGATCAGACAAGAAACATTCACATAAAGAATCTGAAACATCAGAAAAGGGCAGACAAATAAACAGTGACAAGTTTTTAAAGTGCTTGTACACAAATGCTAGAATTCTAAATAATAAGATGGGTGAACTAGAGTGCCTTGTGCTAAAAGAGGATATTGATATAATAGGCTTCACAGAAACCTGGTGGAGTGAGGACAATCAATAGGACACAATCATTCCGGGGTTCAGAATATATTGGAAGGATAGAACGGGTCATGCCGGGGGTGAGGGGGGGGGGAGGGTGGCACTATATGTGAAAGAAAATGTAGAATCAAATGAAATAAAAATCTTAAATGAATCTACATGTTCCACAGAATCCCTATGGATAGTAATTCCATGCTCTAATAAGAATATAACAATAGGGATCTATTACTGACCACCTGACCAGGACAGTGATAGTGACGTTTAAATGCTCAGGGAGATTAGAGGGGCTACCAAAATAAAAAACTCAGTAATAGTGGGGAATTTCAATTATCCCCATATTGACTGGGTACATGTCTCCTCAGGATGGGATGCAAAGATAAAGTTTCTCAATACTTTAAATGACTGCTTCTTGGAGCAACTGGTACAGGAACCCACAAAGGGAGAGGCAATTCTTAATCTAGTCCTGAGTGGAGCACAGGATCTGGTCCAAGAGGTAACTAACAGGACCGTTTGGAAATAGTGACCATAATATAACAACATTTAACATTCCTGTGTTAGGAAGAACACCTCAACAGCCCAACACTGCAGCATTTAATTTCAGAAAGGGGAACTATGCAAAAATGAGGAGGTTAGTTAAACAGAAATTTAAAAAGTACAGTGACTAGAGTGAAATCCCTGCAAGCTGCATGGACACTTTTCAAAGACACCATAATAGAGGCTCAACTTAAATGTATACCCCAAATTAAAAGAGACAGTAAAAACTAAAAAAGATCTACTGTGGCTTAGCCACCATGTAAAAGAAGCAGTGAGATAAAAAGGCATCTTTTAAAAAGTGGAAATCAAATCCTAGTGAGGTAAATAGAAAGGAGCATAAACACTGCCAAATTAAATGTAAAAATGTAATAAGAAAAGCCAAAAAGGAGTTTGAAGAACAGCTAGCCAAAAACTCAAAAGGTAATATGAAAATGTTTAAGTACACCAGAAACAGGAAACCTGCTAAACAGCCAGTGGGGCCCCTGGACAATCAAGATACAAAAGGAGCACTGAAAGACGATAAAGTCATCAAAGAGAAACTAAATGAACTCTTTGCTTCAGTCTTCATGGCTGAGGATGTTAGGGAGATTCCCAAACCTGAGCCATCTTTTGTAGGTGACAAATCTGATGAATTGTCACAGATTTAAGTGTCACTACAGGAGGTTTTGGAATTAAGGAACTTAACAGGTCACCGAGACCAGATGGCATTCACCCAAGAGTTCTGAAAGAACTCAAATGTGAAACTGTGGAACTGTTAACTATGGTTTGTAACCTGTCCTTTAAATCAGCTACTGGACCCAATGACTGGAAGATAGCTAATGTAACGCCAATATTTAAGGAGGTCTCTAGAGATGATCCTGGCAATTACAGACCGGTAAGTCTAATGTCAGTACCAGGCAAATTAGTTGAAACAATAGTAAAGAATAAAATTGTCAGAAAAAATAGGAGAACATAAATTGTTGTGCAAAAGTCAACATTGTTTCTGTAAAGGGAGATTGTGTCTTACTAATCTATTAGAGTTCTTTGAGGGGGTCAACAAACATGTGGACAAGGGGGATCCAGTGGACATAATGTACTTAGATTTCCAGAAAGCCTTTGACAAGGTCCCTCACCAAAGGCTCTTACGTAAATTAAGTTGTCAAGGGATAAGAGGGAAGATCCTTTCATGGACTGAGAACTGGTTAAAAGACATGGAACAAAGAGTAGGAATAAATGGTAAATTTTCAGAATGAAGAGGGGTAACTAGTGGTGTTCCCCAAGAGTCAGTCCTAGGACCAATCCTACTCAATTTATTCATAAATGATCTGGAGAAAGAGGTAAACAGTGAGGTGGCAAAGTTTGCAGATGATACTAAACTGCTCAAGATAGTTAAGACCAAAGCAGACTGTGAAGAACTTGAAAAAGATCTCACAAAACTAAGTGACTGGGCAACAAAATGGCAAATAAAATGTAATGTGGATTAATGTAAAGTAATGTACGTTGGAAAAAATAACCCCAATTATACATAAAATATGATGGGGGCTGATTTAGCTACAACTAATCAGGAGAAAGATCTTGGAGTCATCATGGATAGTTCTCTGAAGACATCCATGCTGTGTGCAGCAGCAGTCAAAAAAGCAAACGGGATGTTAAAGAAGGGATAGAGAATAAGATGGAGACTATCTTATTGCCCTTATATAAATCCATGGTACTCCCACATCCTGAATACTGCATACAGATGTGGTCCCCTCATCTCAAAAAAGATATACTGGCATTAGAAAAGGTTCAGAAAAGGGCAACTAAAATTATTAGGGGTTTGGAACGGGTCCCATATGAGGAGAGATTAAAGAGGCTAGGACTTTTCAGCTTGGAAAAGAGGAGACGAGGGGGGGGGAATATGATAGAGGTATATAAAATCATGAGTGGTGTGGAGAAAGTGAATAAGGAAAAGTTTTTTACTTGTTCCCATAATATAAGAACTAAGGGGCCACCAAATGAAATTAATGGGCAGCAGGTTTAAAGCAAATAAAAGGAAGGTCTTCTTCACTCAGTGCACAGTCAACCTATGGAACTCCTTGCCTGAGGAGGTTGTGAAGGCTAGGACTATAAAAGGGTTTAAAAGAGAACTGGATAAATTCATGGAGGTTAAGTCCATTAATGACTATTAGCCAGGATGGGTAAGGAATGGTGTCCCTAGCCTCTGTCGAAAGCTGATGCTCAAATAAATTGGTTAGTCTCTAAGGTGCCACAAGTACTCCTTTTCTTTTTGCGAATACAGACTAACACGGCTGTTACTCTGAAACCTGTTTTTCAAAGGGTGGAGATGGATGGCAGGAGAGAGATCACTTGATCATTACCTGTTCTGCTCATTACCTATGAAGCACCCGGCATTGGCCACTGTCGGTAGACAGGATACTGGGCTGGATGGAGCTTTGGTCTGACCCAGTATGGCCATTCTTATGCTCTTACTACTTCTAAGATATTCTTATGCACATTCAGTTTTTATAAGACAAATATTTCTAAAGCTTCCCCATATTAATATGATATTCAACTCTGTAAATGAGGCAACTTCAATCCTATCCATGAATGATGCAGGCGTAATTATTATATTCCAAGTAGTCAGGTAGTAAAGTAATGAAGCTAATAACTTTTTTTTAAAAGCAGATTTTACTTCCTGCCAAGGATTAAGCATAATGCCAAGGTTCAAACAATTGGGCTCTCAAATCCATATTTTAGACATCTTGGTAAGTGATATGATTTTCAGAAGTTCAGAGTGGCTCCCATTTGAATCAGTTTCAGGCATCCATTTTTTAAACCCCCCGTCAGAAACTTCTGCTAATGGCCATAGCAGGAGACTCACTGAATGAGTTGAGCTAATGAACCACTCAAACAATATTGGCTTGCCAATGGCATTAAGCTTTCAAAAATAATAGGACGGAATGACTCCCTCTTTGTTAGTAGGACAGTTCTATACAAGGGATCTCTAGCTGTAGATTGGTTCTGATCTGAAACTTTGAATGGCACCTCTGATGATGGGGATTTAGAGCATTTGAGATGAGACTTGTATTGGATTATTCTGGTAATTTTCTAATGCAAACTAAACTGATTTGTGTGTGTCTACATAAGAGTTTGCACCAGTTTAACTAGATCAATTTCAAATACATTTAGTTTAGCTGGTGTGGTCTATCCTAATATAGACAAGCCCATAGATGCATTCTTAGCAGTGAGGGGCAATGTTTATGAGGAACACATGGAAAAATAGTTTTGGGAAACTTGAATTTATTGCTATGATTTCTGTAGTGCAGTTACTTTTATATAATCTTTGTGGTTTTGTCCACATTTGCTCAAATTGAACAAGGACTAGACAGACATTTATTCAATTTTAGAACTGTGCCTATAGATTATTTAGGACCCACTGAGCTTGATCCAACTCCCAATGAAAACAGTGGGAGTTTTGCCAGTTATATCAGTGTGAAATGGATCAGGCCTTATATGCTTTACAAAATATACATAAAAATATATTAACAAAGCTTGTTGAACAGGGAGCCCATACATGACCAACACCTGTCAATACTGATGTGTGTCACACCACATGCATCACACATCAATACTGTCTCCGAAAACCTCTTTCCACCACAGCCTCCCCACTCCACCTACCAGCCCATCACATGTCTGCCTCTCCTCAGAAAAAGCAATAGAAAACAGGCAGATTTCTGCAGTGTGTCCCAATCCAGGCTCTAAACCAAAAGGTTGTGGGAGAAGTGAATTTCAAAGCCAAGGACCTCTCACCAAGATAGTGCTGTTGCCTGCTGCCTCCTCTCCTCCTTGTATAATCTGATGGGAGCTGTCAACTTGAGTGTCCTGGTCTGATAACCTCAACTGTCATAGTAGCATACGAGAAGAGAAGCATCCTCTAAAATAACTGGGATCCAAATCACTCAGGGATTTTATTCTAATATATTTACATAGCAGTAGCACCTAGCAGTCCCAATCAGCTGTACAAACACACAACTGAAAAGCCAAAACAACATCTTAACTTTAGCAAGAAATCAGTTAGCAGCTGGTGCCGATCAGATCAAAGATGTAACATACTCTGACAAGCAGTGCACAATGCAGTGGCCCATCTGTGATACTGTGAATAAAAGAAAAGGAGTACTTGTGGCACCTTAGAGACTAACCAATTTATTTGAGCGTGAGCTACAGCTCACTTCATCAGATGCATGCTGTGGAAACTGCAGCAGACTTTATTTATACACAGAGAATATGAAAAAATACCTCCTCCCACCCCACTGTCCTGCTGGTAATAGCTTATCTAAAGCGATCATCAGGTGGGCCATTTCCAGCACAAATCCAGGTTCTCTCACCCTCCACCCCCCCACACAAATTCACTCTCCTGCTGGTGATTTGTGCAGGAAATGGCCCAACTTTATTATCATGCACATTGTGTAAAGAGTTGTCACTTTGGATGGGCTATCACCAGCAGGAGAGTGAAGGTGCCACAAGTACTCCTTTTCTTTTTGCGAATACAGACTAACACGGCTGTTACTCTGAAACCTGTGAATAAAAGGTAAGGAAAGAATAATTTGGGACTGCACCCCACTCATTTCTTTCTCAATAAGCTGACTCCTGAAGCCCAATCTTCTTTTGACGACTCAGAAGCTTACAGCGCTGTTCCCATCACAGGAGCATGACAGTACCATTGCATAGGTTATGCCTACACTTAAAATGCTTCAGCTACACAGCTACAGTGCTGCAGTTGCACCACTGTAGCTCTTCAGTGTAGACATCACAGCTATGGGAGGGGTTCTCCTGTCACTGTAGGTAATCCACCTCCTCAAGATGCAGTAGCTAGGTCAGTGGAAGAACTTTTCCGTCAACCTAGCACTGTTTACACCAGGGTAAGGTCAGCTTAACTACGTCTCTCAGCAGTGTGCATTTCTCACACCCTTGAGAGATGTAGCTGTGCTGATGTAACTTGTCATTGTAGACCAGCCGACAGCCTGGTATACCTTTATAACGATACCATCTCTATATGAAATCCTATAAAGTGCGTGAAGAGGTGATAGAAGGATGCAAAAATAGGAATTAAAGATTCAAACTTCCATCCGTGGAGGAGACAGTTCTAATTATTAATTTCTGAATTACAAATTCTAATAGGAAACAGAAAACTAAAATCAAACCATGTTTTCATGTATGAGTCCCTCAAAAGAAAGCATAGTGGATCCAGCTGTGTCTTGCTTAACATCATTGAAATACAGAACTCTTCTAATATGACTTATCAGTATATTGTAATTCATATATACATAATACAAAGTCCATCTTTTCTCCCAGACAAGAGATGGTGCCTTGAGTTGCAACTTTTATCTGGCCTGGGTAGATTGTTATTGATCTTATTTATTCATGGAGGGACAGACAGTTTAATATGTTCCTATATTATACTTATATGGAAAACGTTATGAGAATGTAATTTTTAAGTATTGTCAAGAGAGCGGAGGATGGGCATCTACTGGTTGAATGATCAACATATTTAGAAATCAATATAAGCATATACACCAACAGTACAAAAGATGTTCAGAAACATGTATAAAAGCAGGAGTTGATCTGTACTTTCATAGCATGCTCTTCACTGTGGAGTGGCTAAATCAATCTAAATCATATGCTTACATGTCTGAACTGCTCCTTCTTTACCTTGAAATTGTTTGATATCAGACATTCTTTAGGGCTCCTCTTTTCTACACATTGTCATGTAAGCAAAACCACTAAAGGATGAATGGAAATAAAGGCAGTATTCTACGTTTCCTCACCCCATGCCTGTCCTCAGCTGACTGTCTCCTTTGAAAACATTCCCAGCTCTGCTGGCGATGCCCTTTAAACAAACTCTGAAACACCAGAACAAAAAGAAGGCAATGTTTAAACTTCCTCAAGAGCTACTGTCCTTGTCTGCTCCATGCTTCCTTTCACACCAAATAAAAAGTACAAAGCAAACCAAAAATGGGAAGCTTAAGGCGTATGCCCCTTCTCAGCACTAGCACTTTGCTGCTTGCTTATTTTTAAAAATATTTTTCTTCTCCTAAAAAATGCTAAGAAACAAAAGAGAAATAAAATATCAGAAAAAGCTGTCACAAATCAGCATTTTCCCTTTCAAAATAGCTGCTGTCCATTGCTTGCTAATGATATCTGCCTTGTGCATGGTTTGTATGTTTCAATGCCCTGCTGGCTCCAAGAACAGAGCAGCGGGTAGACTAGAGGGACAGCATGACTTACATACAGGCACAATTCAAACAAAGCGGGGTAGGTCTAATTTTAGGCCTTTTAGGATTGACTGTGTCTCTTTAAAAGAAATCTTTTTAAAAAGTTTCTGAATATATAAAACATTTGTGACATTTTAGTAAGTGGATTTTTTTTTACCATCTGTGAGCAAATAATCCATATATTTACAAAATATTTTAAAGTGAAATAAAATATGCACATCACATAAATGTTGCGTTTGGAATAATGGACATATCTGCATGGGATTTACATCCATTTGTAACCTCAGAAACAGTTAGGGGTTTTACGATCTCTAATGATGCTTTTTAAGATAATTGCTAGAAAATTGTAGGCACTTTTCAAGGAAACATTAATACAGAAAAATATTGCAACCTATTGCAAAAATCATACCCACTTTGAACAAATTATAACTTGCCTCCTTATTTGTGTGCGACCAATTTTCCATAATATTTGTGTTAGAGAAATCAAGTTAAGTGAAAACATTGGCTGTGTTGTTTAATTGTATGCAATTCTATGTTATTTTGGTAACCAGATTGTGTTTAGTTTTACAATCCACACTCAGCAAAAGCTCTCAGTGAAGTCAATGGGGATTGTGCCTTACTAAGGATTGCAGGATGAGGTACACTGTTTGCTAAACAACTCTCAGAAGTGGAATTTGCTGTCCATTAGAAGATCAAACGTCTTTTTTTTCTATAAAAAGAAAATGAGTACTTGTGGCACCTTAGAGACTAACCAATTTATTTGAGCATGAGCTTTCGTGAGCTACAGCTCACTTCATCGGATGCATACCGTGGAAACTGCAGCAGACTTTATATACACACACAGAATATGAAACAATACCTCCTCCCACCCCACTGTCCTGCTGGTAATAGCTTATCTAAAGTGATCATCAGGTTGGGCCATTTCCAGCACAAATCCACGTTTTCTCACCCTCCACCCCCCCACACAAATTCACTCTCCTGCTGGTGATAGTCCATCCAAAGTGACAACTCTTTACACAATGTGCATGATAATCAAGTTGGGCCATTTCCTGCACAAATCCAGGTTCTCTCACCCCCTCACCCCCCTCCCAAAAACCACACACACAAATTCACTATCCTGCTGGTAATAGCTCATCCAAACTGACCACTCTCCAAATTTAAATCCAAGTTAAACCAGAACATCTGGGGGGCGGGGGGGAGGAAAAAAACAAGGGGAAATAGGCTACCTTGCATAATGACTTAGCCACTCCCAGTCTCTATTTAAGCCTAAATTAATGGTATCCAATTTGCAAATGAATTCCAATTCAGCAGTTTCTCGCTGGAGTCTGGATTTGAAGTTCTGGTTTGAAGTTGAAGTTACCTACAAGATCTCTGTCAAGCTTTCTTACAACTACAATACCCACCTGCAGAAGTAAAGAAACAGATTGATAGAGCCAGAAGAGTTCCCAGAAGTTACCTACTACAGGACAGGCCTAACAAAGAAAATAACAGAACGCCACTAGCCGTCACCTTCAGCCCCCAACTAAAACCCCTCCAACGCATTATTAAGGATCTACAACCTATCCTAAAGGATGACTCAACACTCTCACAAATCTTGGGAGACAGGCCAGTCCTTGCCTACAGACAGCCCCGCAACCTGAAGCAAATACTCACCAACAACCACATACCACACAACAGAACCACTAACCCAGGAATTTATCCTTGCAACAAAGCCCGTTGCCAACTGTGCCCACATATCTAAAGGGGACACCATCACAGGGCCTAATAACATCAGCCACACTATCAGAGGCTCGTTCACCTGCACATCCACCAATGTGATATATGCCATCATGTGCCAGCAATGCCCCTCTGCCATGTACATTGGTCAAACTGGACAGTCTCTACGTAAAAGAATAAATGGACACAAATCAGATGTCAAGAATTATAACATTCATAAACCAGTCGGAGAACACTTCAATCTCTCTGGTCACACAATCACAGACATGAAGGTCGCTATCTTAAAACAAAAAAACTTCAAATCCAGACTCCAGCGAGAAACTGCTGAATTGGAATTCATTTGCAAATTGGATACCATTAATTTAGGCTTAAATAGAGACTGGGAGTGGCTAAGTCATTATGCAAGGTAGCCTATTTCCCCTTGTTTTTTCCTATCCCCCTTTCCCCCCAGACATTCTGGTTAAACTTGATTATCATACACATTGTAAGGAGTGAGTTTGTGTGTGTATGGGGGTGGGGGGTGTGTGAGAAAACCTGGATTTGTGCTGGAAATGGCCTACCTTGATTATCATGCACATTGTAGGGAGAGTGGTCACTTTGGATGAGCTATTACCAGCAGGATAGTGAGTTTGTGTGTGTGGTTTTTGGGATGGGGGTGAGAGAACCTGGATTTGTGCAGGAAATGGCCCAACTTGATTATCATGCACATTGTGTAAAGAGTTGTCACTTGAGATGGGCTATCACCAGCAGGAGAGTGAATTTGTGTGTGGGGGGGTGGAGGGTGAGAAAACCTGGATTTGTGCTGGAAATGGCCCACCTGATGATCACTTTAGATAAGTTATTACCAGCAGGACAGTGGGGTGGGAGGAGGTATTGTTTCATATTCTCTGTGTGTATATAAAGTCTGCTGCAGTTTCCACAGTATGCATCCGATGAAGTGAGCTGTAGCTCACGAAAGTTCATGCTCAAATAAATTGGTTAGTCTCTTAGGTGCCACAAGTACTCCTTTTCTTTTTGCAAACACAGACTAACACGGCTGTTACTCTGAAACCTGTCTTTTTTCTATGTCATTATACATATGAATTGCTAATGAAGTTGAAGCAGAATGTAGCCAGTGGTGACATACACTACTGACCACTACCCATGCTTAAGGAATCTTTGGATGTCTAAAATTTGCAATTTATCCTCAAGAAAATGAGTTTTACGATTTTTTTTAAATCCATGGTGGTGTTTATCATAGCCAAGATAAAGATTACAATACATTTGTGGAGATCTAGAATCATTATGGTGCACACCATAGCTTTCAATTTTACAGCATCAGCTGTGATGTCACAATGGCTGCATTTAAGAGTTAGTTGAGCTGCTGGCCTGACCCTGACTGTATCGTATACACTCAGAGCGATTAGATACACTTTCTAATAAGCTTAATTACAACCAAATTCTTTAAATATAACCTATGCACAAACTTTCAATTTATTTTAACCATATGGAAAGTTTGAAGATCCTGCATTTTTCCATTAATACATTTGAGGCATAGAAAAGACTAATATATCAATTTTCTTTAATTAAATGTTGTTTAATTTTAACTCAAACTAATTATTGGATATGCTTATAAATTCTCAGAAAATTCATTCTGTACTCAAAGAATAAGTGCTGTAAAGTTGGTGATAAGCTGTATTTTTCCATTAAAAAAACAAAAACAAAACAAAAACAAACAAACGAAAGGCTGAATCCCTGCTTCAAGTGTACAATGAAACCTAACATTAACTTTGGAATCATAACCAGCACATCCATAATACAGGTCAAGAATACATTCAACAGGCAATTTCTTTCTTTAGCACTGATCTGCTACTATTCAATAAATAGTTATTGGTTTAACCTAAAGTACTGCCTCTATTTCACTGTAAATAATGCAACACACCTTTTCTATATGCTCTTTTCACTAGTTCAATAATCGTCCACCCTAATGTACCATTTCTCCAGTTATGCCACACACAATATTGTGTGTTTCACTTTTCCCTCCATGTTTCTTTCCAGGCATAAAAGCTCTGCACAGAATTTGAATGAAGTATGCTCAAGTTTAGGAGGAACAGATAAGTTGTTAGCTGAGTTTTTTTTATTCCTTTGTCAAGATGAAAACTGTCCAGGGGCAGAGAATACTCAACCGATTTACTTTTCTCCCCTAAGGTCTCTTGATTTGCAGGCAGGGGAACAGATTCCTTTATGCAGTTCCAAAGCATCAAACTGTTTTTTTTTTTTTTTTTTTTGCCTTGTAACATGAAAATGTAGCGTGTGTATCTGTACTCCCAATAGGAAGATTTTACACAGAGGAGAGACAATACTCGGATCTTGAGAGTGACATACTATTTCTCCTCCTGCTGTTCCAATTTCTGCAACGTTGGCTTTGTCACTCTGGTCTTCTGTCTCATGGAACACAACATCGTCCATAGCAGCCAGCTTAGTAACTAGATAACAGTGTGCGCCAATTTAAAATCAAGCAGTTCTGCATCTGACCCAGCTCCTTCCCCTTCTTCTGCAGCCTCTTTTGGGCAAAGGTCTCATTGAATGATGACAGCAGCTGGCCAAGAATGAGAAGCAAGTTTCTTTAATGATGAAGCTGAGACACTAGTCCAAAATATACTAAGGAGTTCCCTGTGTGGGTTTGAAGCTTAAGAACTGTGTCAACGCTAGCGCTGGACACAAAGCCACAGGAACATCAGCTGAAGTAGAGGGGCCTTTGACAGAACACAAAAGGTGAAGCTCTCCCACAACAGGGATACTTTCATTAGTGGCACATCATTTTCAGCAAGTGAAAGTGTTTGGGAACACATTCTCTCAGACCTCACTGTGTTCAGAAAGAAGAGGATTAATCATTTTTATTTCTTATCTAGTGCTGTACAAGAAACAGACTGTTCTCGCTTACAGGTCCCCCGCGACACACACACACTGATTGTAATATGTTCGCTGGGTATCAGCATGGCTGCTGCAATGAGATCCTATTTGTGGGCTTCATGGAAGTGAGATCTGAGAGCAGACATCTTCTGTGCTGAGATGTAGGGGGAATTGCTGGTATGGGGGCAGCACTGTAGGAGGCATGGAGAGGTGAGCTACAGCAGGGATAATAGGATAGTTGCAGAGTAGGTTTGGGTGGAACACAAGAATTCTGTTGCACAAAAAATTGAGGTTTTGTCATTTGTTTTCATTCCACTACAGAGCAAAACTGAGACCTTTTGAAATTTTTCACAGAAACACAGAGACCTGTCTCAGGATAGCTGATGGTCCAGTGGTTAGGACACACACTTGTGAATTGGGTTTTAGTCCTTTCTGTGAATCAGGAAAAGTGGATGGAAACATTTGCATGATGTCAAAATGTCCAATTTCACCAATATCAGAAAGCTGTGTCCTGAGTTTTCATGACAAAATTACTTTTTTTCCTAATTTAAGTTATATTTTAATGTTTTAGATTTAAAAATCAAAATTGGAAAGAAATGTTTAGATTTTATTGAAACAGAACATTCTAATCAATATAAAAATTTCTCAAACCTTTGTTTCACAAAAAACTTCAATTTGTTTTGCTTGTGTATTTGATTTTGTTTAAAATGAAAACAAATTTCAGAATCTCAAGTTTTTTTGTGGAATGGAAATTCCAGTTTCTGCATAGCTCTACTTTTTTACCATAGGGAATACATTTTATAAAGCATACTGTATCTGCGCTTGTTTCAGCTCTCAGGGAAGGTATTGTCTAGCCCGTTAGCTTTATGTAATGATTCCCTTAAAATACCTAAAAGAGTATCACTAAATTACTGTTTTGACCTTAAGGACTTTCAGTGCTAAACCTTCTATGTCTGTTATACTAAATATTTGTTCCGCAGCTGCAGCAGGAATATTGTCACATGATTCCAGCCAAGACCCAACCATTCAGGAGTGTAATGGCAACCTGCTGCTGTCTCCAGGGTTAAGCTATGTAATAGGAGCTCATCCACATCCTGATTGAATTGGCCTTGCTAGCACTGATCCCCCCACTTGGTAAGGTAACTCCCATCTTTTCATGGGCTGTATATTTATACCTGCCCACTGTATTTTTCACTCCATGCATCTGATGAAGTGGGTTATAGCCCACAAAAGCTTATGCCCAGATACATTTGTTCGTCTCTAAGGTGCCACAAGGACTCCTCATCGTTTTTGCTGATACAGACTAAGATGGCTACCCCTCTGAAACCCATCTAAACTCTGTACATCTATACAGACCAAAGGCAAAGCAGTTCAGGTAGCCATAACATTTTACTTTCACATGCTGTTAATGGAACATGCCTCCCCCTTAAATGCCTGCCTATCGATTTTGCACTTGGATTAGAAAACCCGAACATTTTATTAGGGTATGCTTAGTACTTTGCAACATGAAACGGAAGTTGACTGTAATGTATCAAGAAATATTACATTTTAGAATGCAGTACAGAATGAAGAGCAATATCTGAACAGTGCTGAAGAATCTGGAAAGATTAAGAACATAAAAAAGGTTTGGGGGATTAACCAAAAATAGAGAATTGCAAAGAAGTTAGTGATACACTTGTAATGGTATGTTCATTTAAGGTCATCATGCTGTTGTAGCCGGAGAATCCCAGCACTGCTATTAGTAGAGTTTAATGCAAGAGTTGTATGAGTGCACAAACTGTTAGCCGCGGTGGCATACTGCTGGTATGTGTCTGGGTATACCTTCAGCTGGAAGGTATTCTATTGACAATGGGACTCTTGCCCTGGAAAATATTTCAGTTTTACAGTAAGACAGACTGTTTAAGATGATTTTATATTATGTTTTGATCATAGAACCATAGAATTGTAGGATTGGAGGGGACCTTGACACGTCATTTAGTCCAGTCTCCTGCACTCAAGGCAGGACTAAGTATTATTTAGACCAGCCCTGACAGGTGTTTGTCTAACCTGCTCTTAAAAATCTCCAACGATGGAGATTCTACAACCTCCCTAGGCAATTTATTCTGGTACTTAAGCATCCTGACAGTAATTTTTTCGTAATATCTAATCTAAACTGCCCTTGCTGCAATTTAAGCCCATTGCTTCTTGTCCTATCCTCACAAGTTAAGCAGATTTTTTTTCTCCCTCCTCCTTTTAACAATCTTATGGCCTTGAAAACTGTTATCATGTCCCCTCTCAGTTGTTTCTTCTCCAGATTAAACCAACCCAATGTTTTTAATCTTTCCTTAAACGTCATGTTTTCTAGACCTTTAATCATCTTTGTGCAACTGATTATTTCTTCCTAAATGGAGCACTTTGCATTTGTCCTTATTGAATTTCATCCTGTTCACGTCAGACCATTTCTCCAGTTTGTCCAGATCATTTTGAATTTTAATCCTATCCTCCAAAGCACTTGCAACCTCTCCCAGCTTGGTTATCATCCGCAAAGTTTGTGTGTGCTCTCTATGCCATTATCTAAATCCTTGATAAAGATATTGTATAGAACCAGACCCAGAACTGATCCCTGCAGGAGGGACCCCACTTGATATGCCCTTCCAGCTTGACTATGAATCACTCATAACTACTCTCTGGGAAGGTATTCCAACCAGTTATGCACCCACCTTATAGCAGCTCCATCTAGATTGTATTTCCCTAGTTTGTTTATGAGAAGGTCATACAAGACCGTATCAAAAGTCAAGATATATCGTGTCTACCCCTTCCCCCCATCCACAAGGATGGTTTCCCTGTCAAAGAAAGCTACTGAGTTAGACATGATTTGTTCTTAAGAAATCCATGCTGACTCTTACTTATCACCTTATTATCTTCTAGAAGTTTGCAAATTGATTGTTTAATTATTTGTTTAATTATCTTTCCAGGTCCTGAAGTTAAACTGACTGCTCTGTAATTCCCTGGTTTGTCTTTATTTCCCTTTCTATGGATTGGCACTGTATTTGCACTTTTCCAGACCTGCTGATGTGGGTGTCAATGTGATTGGGCCACACAGACAGACACTGTTAAAAGAAAAGTCAAGCTCTAAAAGTTAGGATATGCCAGAATTAAGCATGCCTGTGGAACTTTAATTTGCCCTCCTCTCTTGTGCATAGGCGTTATGACGCAGTCTTTAATTACCTGATCTTATTACTGTTTTTTTCCACAGCACTGAATGTTACAAGGAAACTTAACTCTGGCATTTCGTAACTTTTCAGAGTTTGACTTTGTAACCTTTATAACGTTCTTTGACACAGTCTCTCTGTGCATGTGTGTAATATAGGTAGCCCCGCACTCCCTTAGCAAGGGAGCTGTGCCCTAATACAAGACACACATGTTTGGGGGCCCCCATGCAGTCCACAACAGAGTCCTCCACTGTTGACCCTCGGCAACAGTAGGGAAGGGGATGCAACCCAGTCACCCAGGCAAACCTCCTCTCTCAACCAGTGGGAGAGGGGAGACAACAATCACCAACAGCCTATAAGAGGGCAGAAGACAGCCAGTCAGGGGCCAGCAGTGAGGCGTGATGAGCGGCCAGCAAGGCCTGCTCACTGCTCCCACCAGCTGCCCCTGCAGGCCAATCTCTTAGTGATTTTAGGCCTGTGCAGGAAACAATCCTGCCACAAGTGATTTCAGCACTTAGTGATTTCCAGCTCTGGGCAGGCAGGGCAGAAATACTGCCTACCACAACTGGTTTCCGCTCTGCTTGAGCAATTCAAACAACAAAAGAGGCTCCTAATGAAGCCTATTTAGATCTATTCTTTGAACAGTGTGTGTGTGGGGGGGGTGGGGGGGAAGGGGGCAGGTTAAACCACCAGACCCTTGAGGGTGTGCAGTCTCCTTGCTGGTATTCCTGCCTCCACCCCTCGAGCCTTTGTTTTACCAAGGTTCTTTAAACCAAAAGTGATTCCCTCTTTTGGGGCAGGTTAAGCACACCCTCTTTTTTGTATTCCCACAATAATTACAAACATTGGTAACCACATTTCACTGCCCCTGCATTCAGTATAACAATTTGTGAACCAACACCAGCCAAGTAGATTACAATGAGCAAAACACTGCTCCATCAGTTGAATATCTAGCAAATCTACACAAAGCAGGAACAAACTGTATTTATATAAACACACCCAGGGTCTCTTTCCCCCTTTCCAGCTAGCTGTCAGGGAAACATTCATTCAAACCCTGCTTGCATGTAAGTTTGAATTATATGTGAGTTCAGGGTGGTAGCCGTAAGGACAGCCTTACTGGGATCAATCCCTTGTCTCACAGGAGGCACTGCCAAGTAGCTTTATTTTTTAGCACATTAGGAGGAGTCCGGCACCTACCAGCGGCATTGTGAAATGAGCTCAGGGAACAGAAACTTTGGAACTGTCCAAATACTGTGAGATACCCTTCTCCTGTCGGCACATCAGACAGGTAGTAAGCCAGCACCAAAGGGCATTATCTACACACACATATATAAAATAAAAAAATCAGTGATAATGCCTTCTGTAGTTTGGGTCTTAAATGTGAGCAGGAAAGCCTACCGTGGACTCTGAAATTCTTCAGAGAGAAATTCCTACTGTCCGATTGCTTCAGAGGCCCATCCACAGTTTATAAACTCAAGAGTTTATAAACTCGGCCCATTACCTTTGTAAATTAAAAGAAGACGTGTTGCTAACTATTCCCATAGATGTTGGAAAGCTGCATCAGGATGCAGTGAAGATTTTCCATTTTGGAAGGCTCTGGATCTTTATGACTAAAAATGTGAGCCCTAAAAAAAGAGAACCCTCTTAAAAGTGTAAATATCCAAGCACCCTTGATAGAAACAGTGACCTACCAAAGCAAGTTATATCTGTTGTAAGATCCACAACATATCCCATATCATAAATGAGTGAAGCACCATGAAAATGAGTTACAGTTAGAAGCACAGATGTTTCTCACAGTTCTGATGTAACTGCACCTCTGTCCCCTCCCTGGTCTGCACAAGCTATCCATCCTCCAGCTATCACTTCCCCTTAGGCAGAATTCTGCAATTCTCTCCCTTCTGAGCAAGGATTTAGGCTTACATTCCCCCTGCAATTAACTGTGATTATCTCAGCAAGTCTGACCTAGCTTGGCACCTGCAGTTTCACTCTCTCTCTCTCTCTGAGGACAAGGACAATGTTTACCAGTGACCAGATTGCCTTCACAAAAAGCACAGTACATTTATTTAAGGCCAAAAGCTTTATAGCAGAGACATATAACAAAACAATAAAGGGACTAAAAGCATATTAAGCTTACCAAAGGTTACCCATCTTCCACATGGGGCTCTGGTAAGTGTCAATTTGCTTCAAACCTTTTCAGCAGGGTTTTCCCTCTTGTTAAAGTTCATGTCAGTTTACAGATTAAGAGTAAGAGCCCTTCATCAGTTCACACTCACCTCTTTATACAGTTTTGAGGCCTTTGTTTCCCAGGCCTCCTGAAACAATGAATTCCCCTTTTCCCCTAGCAGATGAAGCATCAAAGGCTGGGTATTTGTATAACCGGCATTAGAAATTTACATTAATGAACCTGTAACAAGGAGAGACTCATTGGTGTGTCGCCTCCTGCTGGTTATCCTCAGAATTAGCTCGATTTCAGCCCAGAGCACCCTCTGCAGGCTGGTGGCTCACCTGCCTTAGGTCCAATGTCCTGGCTGGACCCCGGTGCCCTTTACCTCGGTGTTCTGCCCCTGCAGTATCCCCACTCTGGGTCTCCCCTCCCAGGGGAACCCCCACTCTCTAAACCCACCTTGCCTCAGTGGCTACTACCAGTCATCATCCAGCCCCTGCTCACTGGGCAGACTGCAGTCTGTAAACCACTCATCATTTGTGGCGGGGGGGAGGGGGGGAGTTGGACCTGCTGCTTCTGCCTAACCCCCAGCTGCACCTTTGCAACCCCAGTACTTGTTTTGGCCTTTAGCAAGGCCTACATCCTGGGAATTTACCAAGCTGGAGCTCCCCAGCTCCTCTTGTCTTTCCCCAGCCCTGTTCTGTTCCAGGCAGCCAGGTCCTTCTCTCCCAAGAGCTAGAGAGAGACTAACCCAGCTCCTGGCTCATAGCCCTTTTTTAGGGCCAGCTGCCTCCTAATTGGGCATGGCCCCAGCTGTGGCTGCCTTACCAATCAACCTATTCTTCTTGGCTCTCAGCCCCAGCCCTCTCCAAGGGCTGGCTTTTAACCCTTTCAGGGCTGGAGTGGGTGACTGCCCCACTACACAACCCTTAAAGATTCCAGATTCCACAGGAAACCAAGCCAGAGAGCCAAGAGCACCTGCAGATACATATAACTTACTGGGTGACACAAAGATCTATGAATCTTCTATAGGTCCATATCACCTCTCACGTGTTAGTGTAATAGCCTTTGACGTTTTCCACACATCCAAGGTCTCATGTCTGTCATAATGTTAGAAAACCAACATTTTGTATGCAGTGTTAAGCAAGTATGTAAATTGTGCATGCAAGCCCTGATTTTGCCACCCTTACGCATGAGAAATAGTACCTTACACCTCAGACAGATCCTTTGAAATCAGTCAGAATGCTCAGGCAATTAAGTACTACTTTTTTTACATGTCACACAATTAGAATACATTTTAGCTAAGTTATTTTTTAAAGAAATTAATTTTGGCCAATTTAAGTTTAATTAGTTAACAATTGAACACTTACAATTATATTTTGTTTAAAACATGAATCTTTTAAGATTATATACTTTTCTGCCACTCCACGAATCTGATGAAGTGGGTCTTAGCCCACAAAAGCTTATGCCCAAATAAATTTGTTAGTCTCTAAGGTGCCACAAGTACTCCTCGTTGTTTTTGAGAAAGCACAATGATTTCCAAGGGATGTTTGTTTTTATTTATTTTCAAGTAAACAAGCTGGAAAAAATATTACTCTGTTATTAGCTTGTCTTCATTTCCCATCAATATTTTAAGTCAGACTATAGCAGCATATTACAGAAATAGCAGGCCTGATTCCCTCCTCTCTCATACCAGTTTTACATCAAATAAATTCAACTCACTTCACTGATATCAGTTGAGATATACAGGTGTAAAACTTCAGGGAGAGGAATGGGTAATCAGGTCCAACACCTTTTAACTCAAATTTTCACATGAAATCTTACTATTTTTCTCCCACAGAATATTTGATATATCAGTTTGTACTGCTATTATATATTTTTATATTTCCTTCCGTGGAAGAAAAATAGTTCTTTGATTACTCAATCATAGTAATTTGATGACACATTTTATTAATCAGAATGTGTAGGTGCTGTCTTTTAGGAAGATGATAAAGCCTAGGTGAGTTACTGTTGAAAACTGTGTTGCAGGCAAGTCTCCCCCAAGGGAGTATTTCTCAGACAGATACATATCTGTTCTTGTCTGCCTTAAAGGCATTCATCAGCTGTGGTACCTCTCAGGGTAGACACTGTTCAGTTTTGCCTGGAAGCCAGGTCACCCTGACTAAGTGCCTCCAAGGCAGATAACTAAACAAGTCTGCCTTGGGGACTGTTAATTACCAAGGAAGTAACCTTCCAGGTTTGTAAATGCATCTGTCTGCTGTCAGGGAAGGCCCACATCAGAGGTGTCTCACAGATGAATGACTATTAAAGTCTGCCTGGAGAGGGGTTTGGCATGTGGAGGTCAGTCCCAAGCAGGTAATTATTCATGTTTGCCTTCAAGCAGGCCATCAGACAGATTGATTTCTGAGCCGATATCATGTTTCTCTTTTCTAAGTTAATATGAATGGTGGAACATTACACAGTTAGTTCATCCATTTTAGTTATATTTAAGAACAACCCACACTGAAGATAGAGGTGGGAAAAAATAATTTTCCCCATGGCAACTACAGCAGCAGTATCAAACACAACAATCAGAACTTGAATTATAAAAAATTCACAATGAAAAAAAATTAACAATAAATCAATAAAATATAAATCCTAACAAAACAGTGTATTACTGCATTGGATATTGTATCGTTTTCCCACAGGTAGAAGTGGGTCCTGACTCATTTATAAGAGCATATTTCTCATTTAATATGGATTGTGGGTATAAATTGTTTATACTGTACCTTGTCAAGAGAGGAATCAGCATTGAAAAGCAAGCTAAATATGTCTATATATACGGCTAAAACTAAAAAGAATGGTGAGTGATGACAAAATGAAATTATATGTCTTACTGAGCCAAAGTAAATTTTATATGAAGCCAGTAATAGAAAAAAATAACTATTATTTTTAACTCTATTCAACTTCAGAAGTTGAAAATAGCTTCAGCCTAAAAGTTAACCATTTAATATAAAATATTAAATACTCTGGCTTTTTTTTTCTTTTTTTTTTTTACGAGACAGGGGAATTGTTCCTTTTCAGATAGATTTCACAAAGGACCCACAAAGTAACCAGCTTGACTGATGACCTACAATGAAGACAAGCTCGTAATTTATAGTTATCTTCTCACCCCTCAACTTGGCATCTGCTCTTGGCTAGCTTAGGCAGCTCCCTGCTCAGTACATTGGCTTTTGTGGATCCCATTCTTCAGTGCTTAACTTTCCCTACGCATTGTTTAGGGAGTCCAAGCATCTAATTTAGGGTTTGTGGATTCTACTGGGGGACTAGGCACCTAAATGTTACAACACCTTTGTCCCTTTATGGATCTAGCTCTGCCATACTTCACAGGGAATATTTAACATTTGTTGTATAATCATAACATTCTTTACAGCAGGTGATTTTTGTTACTTAATTGCATGTCCTTCCAAGTTATTTACCAAACAAAATATCTCCCAAGAAAAAATTTTGGAATCATTCAAAATATTGGATATCATATGTATCTGGTGAAAGGCTTTTTCCCCTCGTAATGTCTGAATGTAGGAATCTGATAAGTTAAACAATGAGCAATAAACAATGATGCTATTTCACCTAGAATGGAACATTTACTTGAAAAACAGGACCTATGGGTTTGCATTTATAAATCACTTGTAAAGTAGTTATTATTGAGAAATATATTGTGCTTTTTGTCAGAAAAAAAAAACAGATGGCAATTTATCTTCAATAACAAATGCTTCTCAAACAATGGAACAGATGAAAGTTTTACTGGAAATCACTCAAAAATACCAGATGTACATAATTTAGACAGATTTTAAAAAGGAACTTACATTTTGGTTCTGATTCTCCACAGCCTGGCCCAGGACGTAGGTGTGATGCTGGTAGACCAGGTGCCAGCTCTGTCTTGTTTGTAGGCATCATCTGAGCACTGTCAGATTCATAGCTGGAAGCCAGACCAGCTCACATATATATTAGTATTGTTTGAGATAGGTGTTAGACTTGTAAGAATGTGTTTAAAAGCTATAAAATGCTTGTAAGTTGCTGCATATATTACTCTTATTTGAAATATCTGCATCCCATGCTATAATGTAATATGAAAGTTTTGCTTTATAATTGTAAAAATGCCTGCTCTGAACATTGTGAACCTAGGCAGGAAAAGTGGTTCTCCTGCCCATCAGAAAGAACTCTCAAAACTAAATGAACAAAAACTTTTTTGACTGCCCCATACACTCACGAGGAAGTTACATGCAGAAGTGCTCATCCCATTGGTTTGAACTTTGGGAAAACTCTGGGCATATAAAGATGCTCACAAGAAGAAATCGTTACCTCTTTGCTGTTTGAACTCTCATAGGGCCGGAGCTAAGAAACAAAAGCAGAGATCCTCAGTGGCAACCTGGATTAGCCCTAAAAGACATTCAGTGGACAGATTACTACATCTCTGTCACCTTTTGGAACTATAAACTGTAACTCACTCTATCATTTATTTTTCCTAGTTAATAAATCCTTAATTAGTTTACAATAGGATTGGCTGCCAGTGTTGTCTTTGGTGTGAAATATCAGATACAAATTGATCTGAGATAAGTTTCTAGTGTCTTGGGACTCGGAGCAACCTGAATATTTTGTGATCTTTGGTGTTAGTGACCATTTATCACTAAGTCCAGCTTGTCTGGGAGGCAAGATAGACTTAAGTACCCAAGGTGACTGTCTGTCAGGCCACTGTAAGACTGTTACAATGTTTCAGGAGTTCAAATTTGTTATGGGTTTGTGAAATCTGATTATAGAACATACCACCAGTTTCGGGTGTCTGCCCTGCTTTTTGACAGTCTGCCCGGAAGTTGGTACTCATGGTCGTGAACCACTTCAGACAGCGTGAAGGTAGTCATTTACACAATGTCAGAATGGTAGGGGCTAAAACCTCTTTTGCACTGACTTTTCCTAGCAGTGAATGTCTATACAAGGTGCAAGACAATGGAGAATCAACCTTTGATTCATATTTTATATGTTTGGCTTCTTATCCTGCTGCCACCCTCATTCAGTGAAATATCAGGTCCTTCGCAAAGTGAAGCTCAGGCCCTTACTTATGTAAAATGGGCCTCAATGGGGTCATACTGAGATAACAGAGAATTTAGTGCATTATGTAAATACATCTATTTTCATAATTATGCAAGGGCCAGAATCACTCCCAATTTATGACAACTTTCACCATCATACACCAACCAGGAGAATCCCTGCTTGTGAATTGTTCACTGGGAAGAACCAGCAGCAGCATCAAGTGAAAATGTACAGCCCCTCTTTGGAAAAACCATCGTCCCTGTCCTAAGAGTGAATTCCCCTGGGTCACAACATGGTTCGCTGGCATAGGAAACAGGGACGTGCAATTAGAGAACAATAATGAGATTTTCCTCTTTTTTTATGTCATTCGTCATGATTCTAGATAATCAATATTAATCACAAGGGTATAGGCAACTGCTAGTAATGTTTCTTACATGTTTATTCAGACCAAACCCAGTTTGTCTATCACTGTTGCTACTTAAATTGCGATTTCGAGTATTGTTTTGTTGTAGCCGTGTCACTCCCAGAATATTAGCGAGACAAGGTGCATGAGGCAATATCTTTTATTGGACCAACTTCTGTTGGTGAGAGAGAGAATCATAGAATATCAGGGTTGGAAGGGACCTCAGGAAGTCATCTAGTCCAACCCCCTGCTCAAAGCAGGACCAATCCCCAATTTTTGCCCCAGATCCCAAATGGCCCCCTCAAGGATTGAACTCACAGCCCTGGGTTTAGCAGGCCAATGCTCAAACCACTGAGCTATCCCTCCCCCCAAAAACAAGCTTTCGAGCTTCACAGAGCTCTTCCTCAGAGCTTGTCTCTCTCACCAGCAGAAGATGGTCCAATAAAAGATATTACTTCATCCACCTTGTCTCTCTAATTTGAAGTGCTATCATACAACAATAAACGGGGGCTCATTTTGTGTAGCCAGTTTCAGCACATCCCAAAATCATTATGACCCTTTTCCACTTATCCTTGGCATTGTGTTACAAACTTAGCAAGTGTTAAAGCATTCAGTAAACAGCACCAAATTAACTGCTGTCTATTTGAATTTACTCCAGGGATCAGATGCAGAGCACTGTTCTGGTACAGACATTTTTCAAATAAACAAGGGTGTTCATAAAACCAAAGCCAGATTTATGTGTGTGGGTTTAAGTTTCATTAATTATGTAAGGTTGTCATACCAATTGTTGGAGCATTACCTATACAAAGAAAATGCGGAAATTCATTCATTTGCCATAATTCAATGAAACAAGCAATAGATCTTAAAATTCCCCTTTGTAAAGTTTCCATTCTGACCTAGAGTAATAGGCTGAAATTTATTGAAAACAGTTTAAACTATTCTAATATCGTTATCAGTTAAAAGTGGGATTTTGCAGAAGCTGATTTTGGAAGATGGACTTTTCATAATTCTTGGTACTGTGCATGCAATAGAAATCATGAAAGAGACGACCTATGATCTTGCCAGTGGGAGCCTTGTATTTAGCACTAATGAGGAGGTCTTTGAGAGTGCTACATGTTGAAATAATGAAAGGTCTTTTGTTCAGAACTACTGTGGTTTGGTACTCGAGAACCTACTATAACTAAAGTAACCCTTTCCATTGAAAAAAATGTTTACTGAATACAAATCAGAAGCACAGATCTTTGCTGCCTCTTAGCCTCTTGCAGAATCTGAGGCCCTAGTCTGTCAAATTGTTCCACATGGGTTGATCCCTGTGCTCTAGCAGAGTCCTGTTGACTTCAGTTTATTCTACGTCTACATACACAAATATAAAATAGATTTTAAAAAAAACATGGAGTAGAAAAATAGATTATTAAAATATTTTTAAAATAAAACAACCTATTCTGAGTGTTATTGGCCTTATTCTAAATCCCATATACTTGACTGATATTGTCCCTTTCTGCTGGAAGATGATACACTAAACAAGTCCTTTATTTAAAAAAAAAAATCTAAATAAACAATATATAGCTGCAAACAGAGATTTAGGCTAGTTTAAAGCTACATACCCAGAACTCTGTCTTGCAAGCCATTTTTAAAATATGTTGTCCCATTGATTTCCATGGACTATGGCCTTGATCCTCAAATATATTTAGGCCCCTAAGTCCCCTTGATTTTAGTTATATTGAAATCAAGGAGAGTTAGGGACCTAAATATGTTTGAGGACCTTGGCCTCTATATATATGACTAATGAATACTCACATGAATAAGGGTAACATGATCCAGCCAATATTCCTGAATAATTCTACATATAATTCTGTAAGAATGAACAATTTTTCACCATAAAAGAAGATCGTACATATAATGAGACAGCTACAAACAGATATTTTCATGGCAATTCCAAAATAAACATTTGAAAGGAAAACTTTACAGCAAACTCTCTGAGACAATGGGTAAATTAATTTAGCGCTTAATAAGAAAAATATCAGAGTGAAACTTTTGCCTGATACCAATATCAAAACCAAATCAAACCTGAACTTTTTTAGCACATCAGAAAAGTTTGTCAACTTTTTGTTTTGTTTTCCCAATGCCCCTTTACTTGTGATTTTGATGACACATATGTATGTAAATTCTCGGCCTGGTGAAATAATATTTCTCACACTATTTGGTGAATATTTTTTCATATTATTCAACCAACTGTATAAGGTAGCCAGATAGTATTTGTCAAAGAACACATTCAGCAAGGTTGTTGGGTTTTTTTGCCAACTGTTAATTCAAACCATTTCAATTTTATTCAGAAATTTTTAAAGAGCCTGATATCTACAATCTGAAGCTAAGAATTACTGGAAATCTGGTAAAGAGAATTTCTGACCAAAAAAAGGAATTATACAATTTAGATACTTACGCTAACTAACCCCTAACTAATTTCTATAACGCTTAACACTGTAACACTTCCACCGTTTAGTTAGGATGAGTTCTGAGCAAAACACAATGACTATTCAAAAATGCATGTTAGCAATGGGATTAATACAAAAGTTCCATTTTAAATCTTATGTAAAAGATGTTCTTTAAAGTAAGCCAGCTGTCTTCAGATGACTCACATGTGTGTTCCCTTATAGGATAAGAATCTCATTAAAAAGACCTTTGCATTATATTCTAGGTAGGGCTGCCAAACTGAAGATGTCAGTATTCTGTTTTGGGGGTTGGATCAAGGTGCAGGGTGAAATCCTTGCTCAGGAAGACAAAACTTCCATTGACTTCATTGGAGTCAAGATTTCTTCCCTGGATTTTTTTTTTTTTACTTTTGTTTCAGAAGTTAGGAAGCTTGCATCAGTGGTATAGCCAAGCTATTTCCTGTGGGATTCATTAGTTCTAAGCTTCAGACCTAAACAAGAAATAGGTGTAGTATGCAGATCTGCACTTATTCCAATAGACTATGGGAAAGTAGAGTCTCCCTGAAGACTTCACTTTGCAGTCAGTGTTTTTAGCCATCTCTCATCACCCTGCTGCTCTTGTTGTATTTTAAAGACAAGTTGGTAGCTCATATGTGTAACCATTTGTGTCCCAGTGAAAAAGTATAAGAAAAAAAGTTACAAAGCTGTATTAACTACTGTTTTAAATTACTATTCAGATTGAAACTTCCAGACAATCCCAGCTCAGAAATTAGACCTTGTTCTCTCTACAATACCACAATACATAGAAGAAAATCATAGATATTAGAGAAAGAAAATCCCTATTAGGTCATCCTGCCCATACTAAGAGGGGGATGTGCTGAAACTCCAGCACAGTAGAAGGGATCTCCCAGCTGCAATGTAGGGGGAAAAAAACCCTAGACCTTGCCAAAATACTAAATATATAATTAAGGATGGAGAAGAATACGATTACTGCAACTTCCAGCCTCAATTTGACTGACTTATTACAGCATGCCTTTGTTACTCATATAGCTTTCATATGCATACGATTCAGGAAACAGCAGAAGGATTGGACAGCTTAAAATTTAAGAACTCAAAAACTATATGCACTGACAACAAGCAATTAAGGTACCCTGTAACCTGCAATTTGCTTACAATCATATGCATCTCCAGAGAACAACATACATTAAAATCTACATACATTTATTATGGCTGCGGACCACATACATTTCAATGTTTTGTTTTTACTTTGGCTACAAAGTTTTAACTGCCTTTTCTTCTAAGCACAATGGACAGATTGTACAATGATTTGATTATATGACATTACATATGATTAAATCATTAAATCGGGGTGGGCAAACTTTTTGGCCAAAGGGCCACATTTGGGTACGGAAATTGTATGGCGAGCCATGAATGCTCACAAAATTGGGGGTTAGGGTGCAGGAGGAGGTGAGGGCTCCGTCTTGGGGTGGGAGTGGGGATGAGGGGGTGGAGGTGCAGGAAGGTGCTCCAGGCTGGGACCAAAGGGTTCGGAGGGCAGGAGGGGGATCAGAGCTGGGGCAGATGGCTGAGGTGTGGGATGTGGGAGGGGGTCAGGGGTGCTTGCTCCGGGCAGCGCTTACCTCAAACAGCTCTCAGAAACAGCGGAATGTCCCTCCTCCAGCTCCTACGCAGAGGTGCAATCAAGCAGATCTGCGTGCTGCCCTATCTGCAGACGCTTCCCCTGCAGATCCCATTGGCTGTGGTTTCTGGCCAATGGGAGCTGCGGGGGCCACATTTGGGGCAGGTGCAGCGTGCGGAGCCCCCTAGCTGCCTCCACACATAGGACCTGGAGGGGGGAGATGCCGCTGCTTCCAGGAGCCATGTGGAGCAGGGCAAGCCCCAACCCCGCTCCCCTGGCGGGAGCTCAAGGCCCAGATTAAAACACATGGAGGGCCGGATGCGGCCCTCGGGCCATAGTTTGCCCACCCCTACATTAAATGCATAGACCAGATCATTTGAGTCATGACTGACATTATTAATTTGGATTGACCCTTCTTTTTATAGTTCCTTGCATTCTAATTCCAGAATGTTTTGCTTATTATTTAGCCTTCATGATAATATAAAACATATCTTTATTCTATTCACAGGAAAATAAATAAATACTAACCACTATGATTCCTAAGTACTTAATAATGATGCTTTCTTTGCAAGGCATCTTGGGATTTTTGGATGACATACTCTGTGGAAGGACAATCTCTCTAGAATAATATATAGGACAGTGCTTCAGTGACCCCAAAGCCAGGAAAGGCAAACCAGGAGCTGTGGTTCACCATTCCCGGCCAATGGGAGCTGCAGGAAGAGGCAGCCATTTCTTGCAGCTCCCATTGGCCAGGAACAGCGAACCATGGGCATTGGGAGCTGCAGGGGGCCATGACTGTGGATAGCCAATGTAAACTAAATTTCTCGTGGCCCACCAGCAGATTACTCTGATGGGCCGCGTGCCAAAGATTGCTGACCCCTGATCTACATGCTGATTTAAAGATTTATATTGTCTGTTTTTTATTTTCTGTGAACGTGCCCATACTATAAAATGGGCATTCTAGAGGAGTTGTGGTGACTACTGGGCCTGCAAAGTGAACTCTTTTTATGAGTTTAATGTAAAAAGTATGTGAAAGTTCATAAGATGTTACAATAACCATGAAAAATAGGACAAATTCTTTATGGCGTTGAATGTTATAACAAGTGCAAAAGAACCAGACAAAGAAGATAAACCAAAAAGGCCTTATTGATATAATCCAAAAATTGTTGAATTTATACCTGATAAAAACAGAAGATGTGGAACCAGAAGTTAAGAGATCAAAATTGGTGATTAGTGATGGATATTAGGGCTAATAGGTGGATAAAAATAATGAAGGGGGATGACCTCTGACACCCACTTTTCCCCTTTTGGGGTTTCTTAAAATGAGTCTTTGAAGAAAGACGTGATCAGTTTGGTTCAGCTCTCCCTTTTATCTGCTGGCTTGCCTCTCATCCCAGTTAATCCCCCAAATTGCCAGCACTGGACCCCATCTCAGCTCATCTCAATTTATGTAAAAGACTCTCTTCCTAAGAGGAAGTCCAGCTGCTTTTAATCTTTTTCAAGGACCTTTGTTTTCACCTGTGTGTGCTGAAAGTCATCACATTATCCTCAGCCCATCAGCAGGGATATCTAATTGCCAGCCTGCAAAGGCATGTAAGATCCTGCATTGTTTCCCCTTCCCTGTTGTATTATTTCCCCCCACCACATCCTTTCTTTCCTTTTAACCTGTCTCTCACTCTTTTGGCTTTTCATTGAAATCCTGAAGTCAACCATGCTGTATTCATCCAAGCCTACCTTGTCTAAGAAGAAAAGATCCAATCAGATGTTGTCCTTGACCAAATCATAAACCAGGATCCAGGCAACAGGTGTCCTGGTTGACTTAGCAGCCAAAAGCACCCACTCGTAACTAATCAGTGGTTCAGTGATCCAAAAACATTAACAAAAGTAGTATTTCAGTTTTTCTATCCTCCACTTTGTGTCTGTTTGTTAAGAACAGGATAAGTAAATGCCCTCTACACATCAGGATTCATCAGGATTGAAAGTAAAATTAACCTTTCCTTTTCATCAAAGAAAGGTTGTTCTGAAAATAAGAGATTCTAATATTTTTGTTTAAAAGGCTTTAAAAGTTTTGACTAAATTCGTTTTGCATAATCTCTCATTCTCAGTTTCAATATCAATGTCTGTTTTAAATTTCTTGTTCTTTCTTGAGTTTAATTAACAAACTTTTAATTTTAATAGATGATTTTGGGTGTTTGCCAAGTAACTGAGTAAAATTAAGGCCCCTGTTCAAAATAACCCTGAACCTACCTATTACTCTTTAATGTTGGAGAGTAAAAGAGTGCATAAACACCTTTAACTATTTGGGCCTTTGAGATTAATATCCATATAATAAAGTCAAAATAACTGAAAAAAACATATGAATAAATACATTCGGTGAAGGGTTTTGGCTGAAATTAAAAAAAATGTTTTGTTTCAACATTTTCAAAATGAAACTTTTTGACTTTTCATTTTTAAAAAATATTATTTGTTTTGAAAATTAGCTACATTTATTTTAAAAAGAGAACAAGAAAAAAAGGTAAAACAAGCCCAGAAAGGAAGCAACCCCTGTAACGGGTTGGATCACAGGAACCCCTTTGATGTGCCAAGACTACTTCTGCCCCTACTTTCCTGCCCTGGCAGCTTGGGACTTCAGTGCCCTGCCTGGTTTGAGCCAGACCCGCTAGCCTGCTGCAAACCCAGACCGAGGCCTGAACCACGTCCCCTAACAGCTGTAGGCTTAATTGAAAGCAGCTTAAGAAGTGTTCCTGTCTTTAACACTCAGATGCTCAACTCCCAATGGGGTCCAAACCACAAATAAATCCGCTTTACCCTGTATAAAACTTATACAGGGTAAACTCAGAAATTGTTTGCCCTCTATAACAGTGATAGAAAGAAATGCACAGCTGTTTGCTCCCCCAGGTATTATCACTAACTCTGGGTTCAATAATAAGCAAAAGTGATTTTATTAAATATAAAAAGTAGGATTAAGTGGTTCCAAGTAATAGCAGACAGAACAAAGTGAGTTACCAAGCAAAATAAAATAGAACAAGCAAGTCTATGTTTAATACAGTAAAAAAACTGAATACAGATAAAAACCACACCTCAGAGGAATTCCAGTAAACTTCCTTTTACAGACTAGTCTCCTTCTAGTCTGGGTCCAGCAATCACTCACACCCCCTGTAGTTACTGTCCTTTTTTCCAGTTTCTTTTAGGTATCCTTGGGGGTGGAGAAGCTATCTCCTTAGCCAGCTGAAGAGGCTCTCCCATGGGATTAAATAGACTTTCTCTTGTGTGTGGAGACCCCCCTCCTCTCTCCTATGCAAAGTCCAGCTCCAAGATGGAGTTATGGAGTCACCTAGGCAAGTTACATGTCCATGCCTGACTCAGTTTTTACAGGCAGCAGCCATTGTTCGCATGCTACCTTGAACATCCTTATGTAGACTTCTTATGTGGATTGGAGCCTTCCAAGATCCCTTGTGCATTAAGTGCTTCTTGATTGGGCACTTAATTTGCACATTCCTTTCTCAAGAAACTGACCAAATGCTTTACTAAGGCTACTTAAAAATCAAGCAAGTACACAGGCAATATTCATAACTTTGAATACAAAAATGATACATGCATACAAATAGGATGAATAGATTCAGTAGATCATAACCCTTACAGAGACCTGTTACATGGAATATGTAGCATAAAACATATTTTAGTTATGTCATATATACATTCATAAGCATATTTCCATAAAGCCTTATGGGGGGCACCATCACAACAACCACCCAATATTTTAAAAATAAATAAATAAATTGGGGGACATTTAAATCAAAATATTTCATTTGACCTGAATGTTTTATTTAATTTTTGTTTCAGTAAGAACAATTTTAAAAATTCTGTTTTGAGTCAACCTACAACTTAATTATTTTTGGTTCAGCCACTGAACCAATACATAATTATTCACCATCTCTATAAATAACTCATGATAAAATGGTGAACATTAGAAAAGGAAAAGACCTATTAGGAAATCATTCCCTATTGCAGTGGTTCTCAACCAGGGGTACATGTACCCCTGGGGATACACAGAGGTTTTACAGGGGGTACATCAGCTCATCTAGATGTTTGCCCAGTTTTACAACAGGCTACATAAAAACCACTAGCGAAGCCTCTTCCTACTACTCTATCTCGTCTCCTCCTCCTCCTCTTCTTAACAATGAGGAATGCAAGTTAATGTGTAACTGTAATGTTCAATATAGACAACACCTCCACTTGCTGTACCTTTTTTTAGTGTTAAGTTATTGTCTTGTATGTCATTATGTTGTTGTACCTGATCTGAGGAATTTAGCAGAAATTTGTCTTTCCTGTGTGTGTTGGAGTTGTGACTTGCAATGTACCAATAAATCCCTGTAGTTCTATAAGAGAGCATTACAACTGGTTGCAGTGACTTCAAGATGGCCAAAGAACTTTTGCCTGAAGAAATTTACTGCTCATTCAGATGGCACAGGAATCTGTTAATACTTGACAGACTTTGTGCTGTTGCATGCTGTGAATAAGTAGACTGATGAAAGCAGCACAGTACCTAGCAATGTTTTCAGATGGTGATGCCAAATCATTTTCTCAGCAACTTCCCAGTGTGAATCATGGTTCTCACGGACAGTTATGCAAATACCTATATAACTGCTAGGAGGGTAGATTGGCCTATTTGAAATACAAAAGTAATGGCAAGCAGGAGGCAGGAGAAAAGGGAACCCCTGTGTAGTTATCTGTGTGCATTGAGGAGACTATTCATCCTGGCCAGGAGATGGCTCAAGTGAAGCAGAACTGCTGTACCAAATCTGCAACTGACAATGCAGAAAGAGGCCTACATCCAGTAGCAAGCTATGGGTATGTCTACACCTCACGCTAGGGGTGTGATCTTCAACTCGAGGAGACATACTTGGGCTAGGTCTCATCAAGTTGGCATGCTAGAAATAGAAGCATTGGACAAGCTAGTCAGCCTAAATATGTGTCCATCCAAAGCCCTTATGCATGAATTCACACTCCCTGCTCCAAGTACAGATATATCCAATGAGAGAATCCTGTGTGAAAATTAGTTTTTAAATCATTTAACAGGGGAACTTCATAAATTGCTGGTGAAGGAAGATAACATACTGGATAAACCTATGGACTAGATTAGATGCAGATTAACAAATGTGTAAGAAGTAATTGGGGTTTCCTTAAAGGTATCAGATGTTATTGCCCAGTTTCAGGGTGACTCCTTTATACCAAAGGTAGCACTTCAGGAAATTGTTGTTAGAGGAGGCCCAGGTGCAAGTTATTCAGAGGCATTCCATTGGTCAAATGAGAGAAACTGTTTCCCAAGTGGCTCCCAGGACAAATGACAGTTGCAGGTGATGAAGAGATAGAATTGTTCAAGCAGGGGGAAGCCAACCAAGGGAAACTAGAAGTTGCTGATGCAGTAGGGCCAACAGCAACAGCTATTAGAATGGCCCATGTGAAGAGCTGCCGAGCAGACAGCAGAAGAAATCCAGCTCCCACTGAACTTGGGGTCTCTGCAAATTAAATAGACTTTTGTCATGGTGACTAGTATATTTAGTGATGTTGTATTGGGAGTGGATTTCATCTGAGGGCATCACAGGAATTCCTGGGGTGTTTAAAGAACTCACTTGACCCTGGACAGTGTTCAAACACCCCTACTAGGGGTATGGCTTCACCATGGCTTTATTCAGAGCTACTACAGGGAGCAGTTCCTCACTGACACCTAGTAGACACGGTGGAAGCATCTTTAAGGCTCCAAGGATTGCTCCCCAGAATCCACACTTCCCCCTTCTAGATGTGGGTAGGAGGAAGTGTGGATTCTGGGGAGCAATCCTTGGAGCCTTAAAGATGCTTCCACCGTGTCTACTAGGTGTCAGTGAGGAACTGCTCCCTGTAGTAGCTCTGAATAAAGCCATGGTGAAACCATATCATCATGCAATAATACCCCTAAGGATAAAGAACTGCTGCAGTGATCCTGTAGGAGAGTTTGAAGCTACCAATATCCAGTCAGAATTGGTGTTTGGCAGAACTCTGGCTTGAGATAGATCAAAGAATAAGTTCTATATAAAAGGAATAAATGTGACTGGACAGGATGTGCAGCTAGTGAAAAATGAGACCATGGGGACAGCATCCAATGTAACGGGTGTCTCCAAACTTCTCACAGGAGCAGAGATCAACAGCTCTGAAGCAGCCCAGTCAGAAAAAGAGCTAGGGGCTTACTTGACAGAAGCAGCTGTGGAAGGCAATGAAAGGAAGTGATTAGAACAGCTGCTCTTACAATATGCTTGTGTGTTCTGCAAGAATATTGAAGAGCTTGGGAGATATGATTGAGAGCAACATCTGATTGTGCTTAAGCCAGAGAGCATTCCCATGAGGGAGTCCCCACGTCAGATTACACTGGCATATCAGGTTGCAGCTAAATTGCATGCTTCAGGATGGCCTGATTGAGCACTCTACAACTGAGCAACTGTAATTATGAAAAAGCCCAACACAGACTTGAGGATATGCATTGCCTACAGGAGACTTAATTCACAGACAATTCAAGATAGTAACCCACATCCCCACATAGCAGACATCCTGGATAAAATGTCAGGAGCAAAATATTTTAATAGTTTTGATTTGGTATTTGGATACCATCAGATTAAAGTGGCACCTGAGGATCAAGAAAAAACAGCCTTTGTGACACTGTTTCAATTCTCATGAATGCATCACAGACATTTCAAATGGTAGTAAATTATCTAAACCAAGTTTTGAGAACTATAGACATCCTCATATACTTAGATGATTTTATTTGTTTCCATAAAACATGGAAGAAACATCTGGTAAGAGTGAAAAGGCTTCCAAAAGTTCTTAAGAGAAAAATTCAAATTTGCAGGAAACAAATGTAAATCTGCAAGGAGTTGCATCATCTTCCTGGGACATATAGTCAATGAGGATGCGTTAGAAACCCAATCATAGAAACTGAATTTTATAAAGGACAGTAAGATTCCTACAAACCCAGAGTAGGTACAGCAATTTAGGGATACTACAGGAGATTTTAAAAATAATTCAAAGTATGCTGCAGCATTATACCAGTTAACTAAGAATGACTTTCTCTGGACAGAGGAACACCAAAAAGCATGAGTCACTGAAGGAAGAACTTCTTGACCATGCTGGGAATTCATACAGTTTGACTTGAAAGAGCCATTACCGAAAACATAATCTGGAAATTGGTATTTGCTGGTAGGGGCATGCACCTCAAAGTATATGTAAGATGAAACAGTTTTAGATGCACTGATGAAAACTTTGTGTTGCAGTTCAGCCCACCAAGCTGCATTTGCATTGAGCAGAGGAAGAAATTTGAATCACAGTTATTACATGAGGTTTGCTGACAACTCCAGACAACCAAAGTGAGGATCACCGTTGCCCACCTTGCAAATTATGGGGGAGTTGAGAGAGTAAGCTGCATCACTGGATCCTTGCTTAGAGTCTTAGGCAGTTAAGAAGTACCAGACAGACTCACTTATCCATTACTCTGCCTGTGAGATTTTTTTTTGGACTCCATAAACCCATGCCTGCTTGTGTCTTGATGTTCCAGCAGCAAGAACCAGCAAGGCCACCTGCACCTACACAACTGGGTGAGGTTGTGGTGTCTTATATCAATGACTTGAGGACAGCATTCAAAAATGTTGAGGAACACATGAGCCGGAATTGATCATGCCAGGAGATACCAGGCTCAAGCTACCTGGGAAAGGAGAATTATTGCCTATCCAGGAAAGGGAGAAGGTGAGGCTATGCAACTGGAAAAACAAACCTGAACCTTTTTGGAGGGGAACTTGTACAGTAAATAAGAAATTAAACAACTTATCCTTGCTGATTCGAAAAGCAAGAGCTCACTCCTTTGTAGTGTATCAAGAACTGGTCCACAGACTCATTGAAAGAAATGGGAGAGATATACTGAGAATGCTCAGCAACCATCCCAGAGGAATGCTGAAGAAAATTTGGAGGCACCCTATCAGGTCCCTGCGGCTTGTAGTGGGAGACCAATTGTGGAGAAGGAATTGCCAGGATGTCCTCCAGATCTCACCACACTGCAGTCTTCAACAGACAGTTTGTCCATAACAGACAGGCCTAACATGGATGACATGAACTCACTGATAATCTAGATCCAACTATGAGTGATGTCTCCATGACTGAATATAAGACTTGAAAGGGCAGACCAACAAAGTAACTTGTGTGGATGGTAGACTTCCAGGATTCCTAGAGTTTACTGTTTAAATTCTTATTCAACTAGAGGGGGAGAAGCTGTAATGATTATGGTAAACAGCACTTCTACTAATATATCTATCCAGGTTACATCTTTATCTTAGTGTTAAGTTGTTTTCTTGTGTGTTATGTTGTATTAGATCTGGGGGCTTAGCAGGAAGTTCAGTCCTGCCAGGAGCTGTGACTTGCAGTGTTCCAATAAATCCCTGTGATTCTGTAAACAAGTATTATAAAATTGATGTCTATTGTAAAATTGCATAGTGTTGTGTTAGCCTCTCTTTTTCTCAAACGTGAATGAGTCTCTGTGTCACTCTGATGATTCTCTTTGGTAAGATATTTCTTAGCTCTATTCCTCCTGGTCTATTTGAATGTTGATGTACTTCTTCCAGGTTAATAATGCAACAATATCCTTCTTGTTGTGTTATGTCAACTTAAGTGTTATGTTGTTTAGTGGTCCATATATGAGGAGAAAGGAAAAATGATAAAAAGTTGATGGGGTTAAGGATAATGAGCTACCAATTACTGCTAGAGAACACCATTGCAGAAATATAGTAATTAGATGTTCAATCATGTTGAATTAATTCAACACAACAAGAAACTGTCTTTACAGGCATTCAGAAAATGGTATGTTGCAACATCTTGTTAAGCAAAGTCCTCTAAACAAATCTAAAATTTGCATTTCCCTAATTTTATTTCTTTCTGATACTTCCATGGACCTTTGCCCACTGAAAGTGTTCCTGTTGTGCTATCAGGCACTCCTTCAGCCCTTCCATTTGTTTATCAGACCATCTCTGTCTTGATCTCTCAGGTAGCCTAACTACTAAATATCAGAGGAGTAGCAGTGTTAGTCTGAATCCAAAACAACAATGAGGAGTTTGATGGCAATTTAAAGACTAACAGGTTTATAAAGAAGTGGGTTTTTTACCCACCAAAGCTTGTGGGTAAAATAAATCTGTTAGTCTTCAAGGTGCCACTGAACTCCTCATTGTTTTTTCTAACTACTAAAGAATCCTTTAACCAATCTGCAGCCTTTAACTGACTGCTCCTCAGGTTATTTTCAAGATTTCCCCTTGTGTTTCTAGTGTTTCTTTTTTTTTTTCTCATCTTGCCTGAGGTTTGTGTGGAAAGCTATGAAGGGAATCTCAAAGTTTTCTTTCTAGATGGATGATTTGGGGACAAAGGCTTTAAAACTGTCAATGTCCCAATAACTGTGATGTATAAAAACTGCTTCAAACTTTTGAAAATGAGACGCTGGGTAAGGCACGCCTAATTGTTTTTGAAGATTAACAATATCAAGCAGAAATGACTATACATGTCTTAGTTCATTCCCTCACAGACAATTATCAATATCACTAAATCACAACTATAATCATAGAATACTAGGACTGGAAGGGACCTCAAAAATCATCTAGTTCAACCCCCTGCTCAAAGCAGGACCAATCCCAACTAAATCATCCCAGCCAGGACTTTGTCAAGCCCGACCTTAAAAACCTCTAAAGATGGAGCTTCCACCACCTTCCTAGGTAACCCATTCCAGTGCTTCACCACTCTCCTAGTGAAATAGTGTTTCCTAATATCCAACCTAAACCTCCCCCACTGCAACTTGAGAACATTGCTTCTTGTTCTGTCATCTGTCACCACTGAGAACAGTCTAGTTCCATCCTCTTTGGAACCCCCTTTTGGGTAGTTGAAGGCTGCTATCAAATCCCCCCTCACTCTTCTCTTCTGCAGACTAAATAACCCCAGTTCCCTCAGCCTCTCCTCGTAAGTCATGTGTTCCAGACTCCTAATCATTTTCAGCTCTGAACAAAATGGAGAAAAGCACATGCTGAGTTAGCAACACGTTCATGTAAAGCTGAAATACATGCACAGAGTGCAAATTACATAGGAGCTCTGCCAAGCTAGAACAAGGTACTCCATCCTTTAGATTGTGAGCATACCACTCCTTCTCCCAGGACTCTAATTATTGTTTTAAAGCTTCTCTTCTCTACTGTAAATTCACTTATAAAATAGGGAAAGTCCTGTATTTGACTAGGGAACCAAAAACAACCCTTAAAGTTCTCAAATGACAAATTCCCGCAGCCAGCTCTTTGAAATTTCCAGCCAAGTTTTGCAGAATGAACAGGTCTGGATAATAACTGAGAATTCAGAGTGCTTCTCAGAACTGAATCCCAACTCCATACTTTTTGAGGTTTGCACATCACCTCTTCTGATATATTTTTCAAAGCCACAAGAGACCTTGGCATCTCAGTCATTGACAGATATTGATTGAATACCTATATTAGGTCTATATGAGCCTCTTTTGGTTGGATTGAAATCCTTGCAGAATAGTTTGTATATGAAATATCAATACATAGATAAACTCAGAATTTCAGTTTCAGAGTGGTTTCTTTTTTTCATCCAAATATATATCCATAACAAAAAAAAGCCATGTTTCACTGAAAAACAAATTAGTTAAAAATAACTAAGACTACTGGAGAGCTGGTAATTTCAATGTAAAAATTATGCTTTCTTTTGCCCATAAATCCTTATCCTACTGCCCTCAGCATGTGGAAGTCACATTGACTTAGGTAGAGTTCCTCATGTCAAAGGATTGCCAGTTCAGGACCTCAAGATGAGGAATACATTAGATCCAAAAGGCATATTATTTTTATTACTTTAAAGTTTTCTCCGTCAGTAATAAATGAGCTGAAGCTTTGGTCAGTTCAGAGTTAGATACAGGTTAGTCTTTGGTTTGTATTTGATTAAATATATCAATTTAAGTTTTCAAATGAAAGTAGACTTTATCCTAACCTTATATAATACAAACAGTGCTGACTGCACAATATCTCTCTGTTATATGTTCTTCATTGCTATGTTCTAGACATTGTTAAACTGCCAAAGGGATTGAGCATACACAGCGGAGCCAGCAGACTCTCTGGGTACACCTGCCGATGTAGGCATATGAATGGAAGGGCAGTGAGTACTAGAGCATTTCAGAGATAGTTGTGGATCTACCAAAAATCTCTGAAACTAGAGCAGTTGAAGAAAGAGTATTTGTAGGACAACCAGATGTTCCGTTTTTAAAGGGGCAGTCCCATATTTAAGCCCCCGTGCAGATGTCCCGACTTTTTCTTAAAATTGGGGAAAATGTCCCATATTTTCTGTCTCCCCCACATCAGTACTTGCAGGTCCTGCTGCTGGCCAGATTCATGCTCTCCAGCTGCCCACCCACCAGCAGTGAGTGGGGGGGGGGATGTCCAGTGGCCAACGATGGGGGTGAGTGTGCAAGGCTGGTGGCAGGGCAAAGCTGCAGTGTGCGGGGCTCTCGGCCAGCAGAGCCCTGCCCCCTGTCCCATTTCTGGCCAGCACTGGCTGCACGCAGTGTGCTGCGGTGGCTGGTGAGTGCGGGCAGGCACCAGGCAGTGGCCGGTTACACGTTGCCTCTGCTGCCCACCCATTGACCCCTTACGTGATCCCCTTCTCACTGTTCTCTCCCTGTTTTGCTCCTTTACCGTCCACCCTAGCTCTGCTGCTCCTCCACATCCCCCTCTGTGGGGCACATCCCACTCCCAGCACTGTGCGGAGAACCAGCCCTTGGTGCTCAGCTCACCAACACCCTGGCTGGCAGGCTCCTTCCTTCCTCCACTGCCCCTGGCTGGGCTGGCAGCCTGGGAAAGCCTAAGATTCTCTGGCCCAGGACACTGGCCAATAGGAATCAAGCCCTGCATGTGTCAAAGCCCCTCACAGCACTGGCTCGGGGAAGCCTCTCCACCCCTCAGCTAAGTTCTGGGGGTGGGGGGAATGATTTTCAGCCTGTTCGCGTCCCAACCCTGCAGGCTCCACAGCAGCCCCCTGGGCAGGGGCTTAGCATCCTCTTCACCAAACCCATGCCTGCCCTGAGTCCTGCCCCCAGGGAGGGCAGGGCTGCTCCGTCCGCTAGGCACCCTCCCTTGCTGAACAACCTCTCTGGCCAGGTTTACTGAAGCCCCTGAAGTCAGATTTCCATGGCCTTGGTGCACAATGCATCCTTAGGACTTAAGACTTTCCTGACCATGCTGTAGCTGGGGGCAGGGGGGAGACAGGAGGCAGCTGGGTTATGTCTGTGGCCAGCAGCAGCCTGGAGGTGTTAGCTGTCTTTCAGCACTGTGTGGGCAGGAAGGGACAAGCTGCTTCCAGTCACAGAGGAGCAAGGTGGTGGGAAGAGATGAGCTCTGCATAGATATGGGCCAAGTTAGCCCTCCCCACCTCCTCCTCCCCTGCGGCTAGAACTAGCTCCCATCCTTTCCATCCCGCACAGTGCCAAAAGGCTGCTGCTGGCCACATTCTGGTGTGAATCCTGGCAGAAATCTGGGGATGGGGGCATATGACCCTGCATGCCCCCCATGTGTTGCCTCAGGAAGACATGGCTCCAGGTACCAGGAGAGATGGGTCCATCCCAAGGGCTCGCATGGAGGGCCGAGAGCGCTGGGCAGGGAGGGAAGGTCCAGTTGGACATCTCCCCCTGTGTGAGAGAGGTGTATGGGAGTGTGTCACCTTTCCCAGTCTGAACCCTACAGCCATAAAGATAAGAAGGTGAGTAAAAAGAATCCAACTACGCGCTATTTCTTTTTAACAGGTGCTCAGTCAACTTGATGTTAATTTGAATATTTGTACTGCATAGTTCTGATTGGTTGCCGATGAATTTGCTTGAATAAGAGTAATTTTACGAGGTGTTCCATATTCAGCATAGGGAAATAAGGTCACCCTAAGTATTAGGAACATTCCCTTTAGAGAAAAGAATACTGAAGGAAAACAAAGTGATTATCTAGTGCAGGAGTCACAAAACTCAGTTCTGAATTTCAACCCTTCTATCCTCAAAGTCCAAAGGTATACAAATCCAGAGTTATGGTTCAGTCTATTATAAGGGCCAGCTGCAAAAATTCAGCTCCGTATCCATGTATAGACTCCTAACCAATTTAGAAGTTACATTTCTAGTTTATTCAACAATGTGTATGTTTGTAGACTATACTCATTATCATCAGACATCCCATACACAAAGACTAGATGATTTCACTGAGATCAATGGTGGTAAAAATAATAATTAGACAGTTCCTGTATCACTTTCTAAAATACCAACAAGGTTCTAAAATGAGTCAAAAAACTAATAATCTCAAGTCATTGAGGGTAGAACAAAGGTCATTTATGTTGCACTGACAAAATGGCAAAAGATGCAATAAAAGAAAATTTACGTTGGTTTAGGGGAAAATGAAACAAGTTGGCAAGAGGGGTGTGCTATCACCTATACTGGAAATAATCAAGACTAAACTGCTCTAGGAGGGACAAAACAAATCCTGTCATGTGGGCATCAGAGTTGTCTTCCAACCTAAATGATTCCACAGAAAGAGTTACATACTGTACAGCAAATATACAAAATACAGGTTCCTATAAACTGCAAGAAATGAAACAGGATATTATTGTTTATTGAACAAAAGAATGGCCATACTGGGTCAGACCAATGGTCCATCTAGCCCAGTATCCTGCCCTTCTACAGTGACCAATGCTAGATGCTTTAAAGGGAAAGAACAGAACAGGGCAATTATCAAGTGATCCATCCCCCAACATCCCATCCCAGCATCTGGCAATGGGAGGCTTAGGGGCACATAGAGTATTGCAGCCCTGACTATCTTGGCTATTATCCATTGAAGGACTTATCCTCCATGAACTTCTCTAATTATTTTTTTAATCCAGTTATAGTTTTGACCTTCACAATGTCCCTTGGCAATGAATTCTACAAGTTGACTGTGCATTGTGTGAAGTAGTATTTCCTCTTGTTTGTTTTAAACCTGCTGCCTATTAATTTCATTGAGTAACCCCTGGTTCTTGTGTTGTGTGAAGGGGTAAAATAACGCTTCTTTATTCACTTTCTCCACACTGTTCATGACTTTATAGACCACTATCTTATCTCACCTTAGTCATCTCTTTTCCAAGCTGAACAGTCCCAGTCTTTTTAAATCTCTTCTCATATGGAAGCTGTTTCATACCCCTAATCATTGTTGTTGTCCATTTCTAATATATCTTTTTTGAAATGGGGCGACCAGAACTGCACACAATATTCAAGGTGTGTGTGTACCATAGATTTATATTGTGTCATTATGATATTTCCTGTTTTATCTATCCCTTTCCTAATAGTTCCTAACATTCTGTTAGTTTTTTTTTTACTGCTGCTGCACGTTGAGCAGAAGTTTTCATAGAACTATCCACAATGACTCCAAGATCTCTTTTTTGAGTGGTAACTGCTGGAGGAAGAAGACCCTATCATTTTGTATGTATAATTGGGATTATGTTTCCCAATATGCATTCCATTGCATTTATCAACATTGAATTTCATCTGCCATTTTGTTTCTCCATCACCCAGTTTTATGAGATCCCTTTGTAAATCTTCAGAGTCTGCTTTGGACTTAATTATCTTGAGTAATTTTGTATCGTCTGCAAACTGTGCCACCTCACTGTTTACTCCTTTTTCCAGATCACTTATGGATATGTTGAACAGCACTGGTCCCAGTACAGATCTCTGGGGGACACCCTCTGTACCTCTTTCCATTTGGAAATCTAAACATTTATTCCAACCTTTTGTTTCCTGTCTTTTAACCAGTTACTGATCCATGAAAGAACCTTCCCTCTTATCCCATGATTGCTTAGTTTGCTTAAGAGCCTTTCATGAGGGACCTTGCAAAAGGTTTTTTGAAAATCCAAGTACACTATATCCACTTTTCTAGATATTTATCATGGCCATATTTTCAAAGTATTTAGGTGCCTAAAGATGCAGATAGGTGCTCAGCTGGATTTTCAAAAGTGTTGAGAAGGTTAGTCATCTAATAGAAGTTAGGCCCCTAATCAGGTTAGTTAGGCACCTTTGAAAATTCCACTTGTCTGCATCTTTAGGTGCCTAAATACTTTGAAAATATGGCCCCAGATGCTTCATAAATAGAAGTACTTTCAGGCAGAAGCCAGTGTGGCTTTATAGCTTTCTGCCACACTATTTACCTTCAGGGACCAGACCCTAAACATTAATGTAAAATTTATTAATTAATTACCTCTTCAGAAGTTCTTCTTGCTCCAGAGTGATTCTTAAGGATATTATTCATCAGCATTGGCAAGTACATGAATAAATATTTAGGCAGCCAATAGGTTTAGGTATGCCTGGCCTGACATGAGTAAACACATGGAGAGGGAGGCCTCATTCTTTGGAAGGTAGGATTAGGGAGGTAAATGAATCATTGGCTTATATGTAAATATCTCAGTAGGCTAAAAAGATAGAATGTCTGATCAGCTAAGATAAGAGGGAGACCACCCAGTGAACCATTTACTACAAACAAAGACAACAATGGACAATAAAAGTTAGGGATGTAGAGATGAGGTAAAAAGTACATCGAGTGTGGATAATGTGTGGATGGAGTATGCTGCACAGGGATTGGTTCCTGCAAAGTAACCAAATCAATCCAAAAATATGTGCCCATAGATATTACTTGTAACTATGCTGCAACTTTAGCATCACCCTACAACAGGGTGGTGAAGCAATAAGGGAGAGAGGGCACTTCCCAAGCCCAATGTTTACACAAAATTGGCTCCAAGTAATAACCCATTGTCCAGTGAGGAAGAGACAATAGTGGACCATTAAAGTTAATGGGCAAACATTGAAACTGAAAAGAAAACCCCAGTTGTAGAAAACTGTGAAAGGAGGGAGTTTCCCCCACTCAGAATGACCATAAGTCATCCTGGCAGAAGACAGAGAAAAGAAATAGGGTGGGGGAGGGAAGCAGGGGTAGAGTCTTAAAAGCAAACTTGTATCTGAGGTTTGGCATCCAAAGACTGAGGGCAGCCTCTAAGTGGGAAGCTGTCCATAAATGCTGGACAGAGGATACGATGGGAAACTATTCAGACGCAATAAGATGAGGGAAAAGATAATTTGTCTAATAAAGGTGTGTAAAGCCTGAAGTTGTTTCATGATGTTTATTTTCTATGTAATTTCAGGCCATAGTACATATTTTTGCAACAAGTAATGTTCATTTACTAGAAATATTCTGATATAACGGGGAGAGTTATCCCAGAAGATGGGTATTTTCTGACAGCTGACTATCTTCAGCTCTTGAAAGAAAATCACAAAATCTAAAGACACAGAGAATAATCAGTGGAAACCTGGCTCTGGATAAGTTTGCATTCTTTAAGGGCCCAATCCTGCTTCAATTAATTTTAATGGAACAGGATGAGCCCCTCAAGGAGAAAAAAACTCCTTGAAAATGCCTTGAGATTACCTTGAGAAGAATTAATTTACCTAGAAAGTGTTTAAATACTACACTGATGGGTGCTATTGAGAACCCTAAAAAGGATAGACAAATAAAATGAGACTGGCAGAAAATAAGTAAAAATCTTCAGTGGGGGCAGAAAACTTTTTTCCATTGTATTCATTGTTTTATAATAAGTATCAATAATCTGTGTCATTAATTCACAAATATAAAATCTTAAATACAGAGATGATAAAAAGCTATAGCAGCAATTGACACCAATGTTTCCTAGAGAAAAAAGTCACCAGAAACATCGTGAGGAAAAAAGAAATTGACACTGATCTCAGTCAGTGTTAATCATAGTGTAGGGATTGTTGCTCAAATTGACATAAGAATAATCATGACTTAGACATCAAACTGCAATTATCTGTCTCAAAACTCTAATAAAGAATCTGTGTGATCAATATTCAGAACCATTATTCAGACAGATAAGACTAAGACAAGTTATTGCATCATCTTCATTTAAAAAAAACCTTTTGGTCTGTAATTAACCTAAACTTCACAGGAAATGAGGAAGAAGCAGAAAAATTCACAGCAACAAACTGTGCTTTAAGCCACCACAATTTTTAGATCTAGAACAGTGGTTTTCCACCTGTGGTCCATGGATCCCTGGAAGTCCACAGATGACGTCAAGGATTTCCAAAGGGATCTGCACCTTCATTTGATATTTTTTAGGGGTCCTCAAATGAAAAAGGTTGAAAACTACTGATCTAGAATTACTGTCTTTTCTGAAAGATATCTAGTCTTGATTTAAAGGCTCCAAGTGATGGAAAATCCATTATGTCTCTAAGTCGTGTTTTAATGATTAGTCACCTTCACTGTTAAAAAATTGTGCCTTTATTTCTACACTGAATTTGTCTAGCTTCAGCTTCCAGTCATTGGATCTCATTATGCCTTTTTCTGCTACATTAAAGAGCTGTCTACTCTTAGAAATTTCTTCCCCATGTACATAGTTGTAGACTCTGATCGAGTTACCTCTTAACCTTTTCTTTGATAAACTAAATAGATTGAGCATCTTAAAACTCGCTAGTAGGCAGGCTTTCCACACATCAAATAATTCTTTTACCTCTCTTCTGAATCATTTCAAGTTTTTCAATATCCTTTTTGAAATGTGGACACCAGTAATCGTCTCACTAATGCTATATACAGAAGTAATTGCACCGTACTCTTACATCCAAAGATTGCATAAGCCCTCTGAGTTAAAGCATTATACTGGGATGCGAAGAGTACCCCAATGCCAGTCGGAACATGATTGTTATGATATACTCAAAAGGTGGCATGTAATATATCACTGGAAAATGAATAACTCACTGATCCTTAAAATTCTTGTGTGATGTATAAACTCACAAAGGACTATATGTGCTGAAAAAAATTCTTAAAAGGTGTTTGGCAAGCAGTGCCAAACCTGTACCAGACAAACGCATGTAGTTCCTCCTGCTTGAATGTATCTCCCATGTAAATTAAACAAGGCGTGACCAAAGACAAACAACAATTATATGTAAGGCTGTGATGCTCTGAGCATGGTTGTTATAGTGACGTTATTGTAATTGTTATAGTAATGTTATAATTTCATGTATATAGTTATGAGGCTGAAAATGTATTCTCATGGCTTAAAGCAAGCCCATGCAAAAACCCTCCAAGAACAGAGAGGCAGTTCACACCTCTTCAGGACATGGATGGGACAAAGCCAGCCCAGCCTCACAGGAACAACGGACACTGGCTTAGGCAGCAACAAAAGAATCTGTTAGACCCTTGAGGGAGTCACCCCCTTCCTTTGGTCAGTTTGGGACTACGATGAGGTAATGCTCACCTGACTCTGAAGGGGGGTTGGGGGCAAAGCCAAGAGGAAACAAAGGACATGATAAAAGGGAGCGACATTTTGCCATGCTCTCTCTCTCTTCCACCTACATCTACAGACACCACCACCACCATGTGACTGAAGCGCTGATCAAAGGGGAGAGGTAAACAAAGCCATCAAGAGAGGAAAGATGATTACTTAGTCTCAAGAGGAAATGGAGACTTCACCCCCACAAAGCTTTCCTGCCTCTTGGAGTAGAATTAATTAACCTTGGGATGATATAAAGAGAGAGAAAAAAAGCCTTTTTGGCATCCTTCATCTCTGGAGACAAAAGAAGCGAGGATAGGGTTGCCAACTTTCTAATCACACAAAACCGAACACCCCTGCCCTGCCCCCTACCCCACCCCTTCCCCAAGGACCTGCCCCTTTTCTGAGGCCCCACCCCTACTCGCTCCATCCCCCCCCCTGTTGCTCACTCTCCCCCACCCTCACTCACTTTCACCAGGCTGGGGCAGTGGGTTGGAGTGTAGGAGTGAGGTGTGGGCTCTGGGCTGTGGGTGCAGGCTCCAGGTGGGACCAGAAATTAGGGGTTTAGGGTGCAGGAGAGGCCTCCAAGCTGGGGCAGGGCGTTGGATGAGAGCTGTTGGGTGGGGCTGGGGATGAGGGTTTGGGGTGCAGGAGGAGGCTCTGGCCTGGAGCCAAGGGGTTTGGAGTGCAGGAGGGGATGCAGGTTCCAGCTGGGGGTGTGGGCTCTGGAGTGGGGCTGGGGATGAGGGGTTTCATGTTCAGGATGGGCTTCAGGAGGCATGTGAGATGGTTGTGGGGTGCCAGCTCCAGGAGGGAGTTTGGGTGCGGGAAGGGACTGCAGGGTGGGGCAGGGGGTTGGGGAGTGGAAGGGGGTAGAAACTGCAGCGTTTACCATGGCTCCCAGGAAGTGGCCGCCAGGTTCCTGCATCCCCTAGGCACATGGGCAGCCAGGGAAGGTCTGTGTGCTGTCATCGCGCCTACAGGCACCGCCCCTGCAGCTCCCATTGGTCGCAGTTCCTGGCCAATGGGAGCTGCAGAGCTGGCACTTGGGGTGGGGGCAACACACAGGTCCTCCTTGGCTGCTTATGAACCTAGAGGACACAGGGACCTGGCGGCCACTTCTGGGAGTTGCGCAGAGTCAAAGCAGGCAGGCAGGGAGCCTGCCTTAGCCCCCGACCCCCACTGCGTCACTAACTGGACTTTTAATGGCCCAGTTGGCAGTGCCAACTGGACCTGCCAGGGTCCCTTTTTGACCCAGTATTCCAGTCGAAAACTGAATGCCTGGCAACCCTAAGTGAGGACTTTAAGCTCTTTGAAGGGTCCTGGCCAGAGTGTCTGGTCAGCCATGCTGTAAAAGAGACCTGGTAAGAGACACTACTTTGAACAAGAGACTCTAATTTGCTAAATCAGGTTTTAGTCTTAGAAGCATGTTTTTTCTTTTATTTACATGTAACTTTCTATCTTTATGCCTTATACTTGATATCACTTAAATCAGTCTTATTGCTTAATCAAGTTGTTTTACTTTTACTATAAACCATTTCAATGCTTTGATTAACATAGAGTATGTGTTTAAGAGAGCAGCAAACTTAATAGCTTCTGTATACATTCAAGGAAAGGGCTGGGCACTACAGGGCAGATGGTTTGGGGAAAATTATGGAGTGGGAGGGTGTTGGGGTCACCATGCAAAAAGTAACTGGGCAGTTCAAGCCAGGGCGTGGCCTGCGAGCCAGAATAGCATCGCATTTAAGTTGCAGTACAGGCACAACCCGTTACTGGTCTGGATTGAACCCTGGAGTGTCACAATGTCCACATTCAGTGTGTTATGTAAATTTTACTCCCACGTCCCTTTCAGTGTCACAGCATTCCAGGATAGTCTCCCTTCTTGTAAGGGTGGCCTACATTCTTTGTGACCTTGCATTTGGCTGTATTTTAAATTGCATGTTGTTCAAATAAGTCCACATTACCAAGTGATCCAGGATAGTTTATGTAACTGACTTGTCCCCACCATTATTTTTCACTACTCAAATTTTTGTGTCATCTGCAAATGACTATTGGGCAAAGAACAGATCGCTTTGAGAGCCTTCATTTAATACTTTCAATTTCTTACCCAGAAATCTTTGCTCCATAGTCTTAAAGCTATTCTTCCATCTACATGTGATTATCAGCCTGGACAAAGAACTTCACCATTGTGAGTCAGACCATTTCACTCTTGCTGATGTTGAGTAGTGTGGTTTACTCTGAAACTAATCCCATTTACTTTAATGAGCAAGCTGCTACGCAGAGTAAAGATGGCACAAGATGACACTATGTTTCCTTATTAGATGTCCTTTGGACAAAGCTACTGTGTAAATGCAGACGAAAAATAATGTGTACGTCTGATCATAAAAGTTGGCCTACTGCATTAAAAGGTTGTTCCGTTTGTATTGAAACATCAAAATTTGATAATGCAGAACACAAAATACATGAACTCTGTTATCCAAATGTATAATGAAAAACCAAATAAGGACCTTCTAGAACATCCATTAAAGTCAAAGGAGTAACACTGAGTTCAGTGTAAACTGGGTTAAATCATAAAGAAATGATAGAAATATAGGGGAAGATGTAATGTTCTTTGGATGATGGTCATTGAGAATTCATCTGTTTAATGTTTTGAATGAGATAACTGAGTTTAAGGTTGACTTCAGAATTATTTATATGAACTTAACTTGTGATTTTCATGTTTTTTAACCTTTGGTTTTCTCTAAAAATGCTGTAATGGCACATCTTCCCTTGAATTGAATTTAGTAACCTTATTGTAATGTAACAAGGCTTTTATTATTCAATATATAGTAATTTCTCACCATCTCAACAGTAGTAAAGATGTTGCCTAAACTAATGCAATTGAAATACTTAATGGCAGTTTATGAAACATAATAGCCCCAAGCAACATAAGAACTATCAATATTTTTTCAAATTATCATAAACTCATTTAAGGATTTGCTTTTGCAATTTCTCTTTGATAAACAAGAATTATTTTGACATTTTCTACATATAGGCTTCATATGTATGTTGCATGGATATCAGAGAACTGATTAATTACTCCAAAGACATACTAAGGGCTTTGTTTCTGCCTTCATGGAAGTCAATGGGAATTTTGCCATTAATTTCAAAGAAAGCAGATTCAGTTCTTAGATTGAAATGGCACGTAGCATATTTAAAACCACCAGTGCAAATGCAGGCCACTGAGTTACCTTCTGTTGCTGCTGTTCTATAGAATTTTCTCTCTCTTGAATGGCATATTGCTTTCAGCAAACTACTTTGGTGAAATTCATCAATGGTGACATTTTTATAATTTAATCTCCACATAATTTAATATACTTGACCATGACATCATGGATAGAATCATCCAGGTTTTGAAGGTGGCTCAGCTACTGAGTCAGTTTTAAGCAATTATGTGTAACATGTACAGTGCAGTTGAAAAGGATATTTGTGGTAAACACTGTGACACAGAGGCCCATTGATGGTTCACTACTCTATGTCAGCAATTCTTGTCAGGCCTGACATACTCACTACACCTAACACACTGTTGTCATGATATACACCCAAAAGATGGCATATTATATATCACAGGAAAACTAATAACTCACTGATCTTTCATATTCTTCTGCGATATATGGATGAGGTATACAAAGAGTTATAAATACATGCTAGAATTATGTTCTTAAAATGTGTTTGGCAAGCAGTACATAAACCCAGTCTGCCCTAGCCAAAGAATGTGCATTTGCTTGTCTGTCCTACCTGGTCATTTGGCAGAGAAAATGAAGGCACATTTACATACAAGGTAAACAATGCCATCAGGAAAGCAAGCGGGGAAAGATGACCACTTAACAATCTCAGTGGGATAATGGAGTCTGCAAGTTCAGGATGCCTTTCTGCCTCCTGAAGTCAGGTCAATGAACTTTGGGAAGATAGGAAGAGAGAAAAATGCCATTTTGGCATCCATCAGTTGAGGGACTAAACGACCCAGAACTCTTGAATGTTAGATCCTTAAACCAAAGGGGTTGAAATCCTTGGGAACTGAATGTAGGTGAGACACCTGCTTGTGTTGGATCATATTAAAGAAGTTCTGTATTAAAATCACAAATGAGTTTGATTCCCCATAGTTTAAATTCCAGGATATTACTAATTAAGAGGTCTCTTGGTTTTTGGTACTGTTTCACTCCCTCTATGTGTGAAACTTGCAAGCTGCTAATTGTGTTAGTACATTCTAAGACACAGTCTGTTCTCAAAGCAATTCTTTGTAGCAACTACTCACACAGAGAGAGACTCAAATCAATACTCTGTAACAACAGAAACAGCACCCAGAGACTCCCCGCCCTTTTGTTGTATTCATCTCGCTTTGTTTACAATTGTGATTAGGATAGAAGATGTATAGATGTATAGAGGATTAAGATAGAGGATGTATACGGATGGAAGCTTGGTGTGGATAATAACTGAATGATCAGGGAGGTGCCAGCCTAAGAATCCAGTGTCCATCGGCTGAAGAAGGCGTCAAGTGGAAATAACCAGAGGACCCCCGGAGGGCTGGAATCCACCCAACAGCCTCAAGAATGGGAGAACCAAAGAACAAGATAACATCTGGCAGCACAGAGCCACCAGGAACGTGCCATCTGCTGATTGATTCAGCAACAGCATGATAAAGCAATTCCCATAGACTGGCATAGGAAGAAATTCCTATAAAAATGGACTCTAGAAAGTGAGAACTTTGAGGTCTGATTCTGCAAATCAACTTCTAGGAGCATCAGATGAGCATCTGACAAGGCTCTGCTCCCTCCTCATGTCCAGGCCACCTGGCCAGTGGCTTGGCATGAGCAACTCTAAGGCTGGTAACTATGATAATAACCTTGCAGAACCTGTGTGTGTGTGTAAGAATGAATGTGTGAATAAATATGAAATTGAATAGAATGTTATAGCTATTACTAACTGCTTACTATGATTCTTTCTGTATTCACAATAAATGTGGAATTTTGCCTTTTCCCCTTTAATAAGATCCTGCTGGTTTTTATTTTATTGGTATAACACTTGGACAAAATTTTAACTTGCCGATATTAAGTTTTAGTCTTAGAAGTGTATTTTGACTTTTGTTTTGGGGCTGTTAAGCAATTAAAAAATTAATTGTGATTAATTGCGCTGTTAAACAATAATAGAATACCATTTATTTACATATTTTTGGATGTTTTCTACATTTTCATATATATTGATTTCAATTACAACAAGGAATACAAAGTGTACAGTGCTCACTTTATACTTATTTTTTATTACAAGTATTTGCACTGTAAAAAAAAACAAAAAATAGTATTTCAGTTCACCTAATACAAGCACTGTAGTACAATCTCTTTATCATGAAAGTTGAACTTACAAATGTAGAATTATGTACAAAAAATAACTGCATTCAAAAATAAAACAACGTAAAACTTTAGAGCCTACAAGTCCACTCCATCCAATTTTTCTTCAGCCAATTACTTAGACAAACATGTTTGGTTACAATTTGCAGGATATAATGCTGCCCTCTTCTTGTTTACAATGTCACCTGAAAGTGAGAACAGGCATTCTCGTGGCACTGTTGTAGTTGGCATCACAAGATATTTACGTGCCAGATGTGCTAAGGATTCATATGTCCCTTCATGCTTCAACCATCTTTCCGGGGACATGGGTCCATGCTGATGACAGGTTCTGCTTGATAACAATCCAAAGCAGTGCGGACCAATGCATGTTCTTTAATTATCTGAGTCAGATGCCACCAGCAGAAGGTTGATTTTCTTTTTTGGTGGTTCGGGTTCTGTAGTTTCCACATCGGAGTGTTTTAAAACTTCTGAAAGCATGCTCCACACCTTGTCCCTCTCAGATTTTGGAAGGTACTTAAGATTCTTAAACCTTGGGTTGAGTGCTGTAGCTATCTTTAGAAATCACACATTGGCACCTTCTTTGCATTTTGTCAAATCTGCAGTGAAAGTGTTCTTAAAATGAACAACATGTGCGGGGTCATCATCTGAGACTGCTGTAACATAAAATATATGGCAGAATGCGGGAAAAACAGAGGAGGAGGAATATAATTCTCCCTCAAGAAGTTCAGTCACAAATTTAATAAATGCATTATTTTTTTAATGAGCGTCATTAGAATGGAAACATGTCCTCTGGCCAAAGCATGAAGGGGTATATGAATGTTTAGCATAGTGGCTTATAAATACCTTGCAATGCCAGCTAGAAAAGTGCCATGCAAATGCCTGTTGTTGTTTTCTGGTGACACTGTAAACAAGAAGAGGACAGCATTATCTCCTGTAAATGTAAACAAACTTGTTTGCCTTAGTGATTGGCTGAACAAGAAGTAGGACTGAGTGGACTTGTAGGCTCTGAAGTTTTACACTGTTTTATTTTTGAATGCTGTTATGTAACAAAACAAAATGTACATTTGTAAGTTGAACTTTCACTGCAAAAAGATTGCACTACAGTACTTGTATGAGGTGAATTGAAAAATACAATTTTTTTTGTTTTTTACAGTGAAAATATTTGTAATAAAAATAATATACATTTTGATTTAAATTACAACACAATACAATATACATGAAAATGTAGAAAAACATCCAAAATATTTAATACATTTCAATTGGTATTCTATTGTTTAACAATGCAATTAAAATTGCAATTAATTACAATTAATTTTTTTAATCGTGATTATTTTTTTTGAGTTAATCGCATTTGTTACTTGTGATTAATTGACAGCCCTATTTTGTTTGTTTATAAACCTATCTATTTCTTGTACTTGGCATCACTTAAACCTATGGCTTTTAGTTTAACAAACATGTTTTACTATAAACCAATTCAGTGCATTGACTGAAATAAGAGTATTTGTCAAGCCCTGATTAGATTAGTGAGTTTCTGTTTATGGTCTCTTTAAAGGAGCAATGAATTTAGTAACTTCTATGTGTGTTCCAGAAGAGGGCTGAACATTGTAGGGCAGATAGTTTGGGGGAAATTTGGGACTGGGGGGGTGTTGGGGTCACTCTACGAAAAACTGGGCAGAGGAAGCCAGGGTGTTACTCGAATGCTTGTAGGCTAGTTGCTGGTGTCAGGGCGGTGAGCCTCAGCAGCATAGCACTTAAGGCACCCAGAGTTGCAGGTCAGGCAGTAACACAACCCCCTACTGGTCTGGGTTGAACTCTAAAGTGTCACAAACCTATTTACAGTTCCAGGGTACCCGCTCCTTTAACCTCCCTCTGATCTGCCCCCAGAATGAACATTCCAGTCTCAGGTCTTTAACCATCACCACTCTTGGGGCAGAGACCCACATCCTTCTCCATCCAGATGGGGGGTTAGGCTGCAATCTCCTTGCACTCACTGTGAGAGGCTGAGGGAGCTGGGATTGTTTAGCCTGCAGAAAAGAAGAATGAGGGGGGATTTGATAGCTGCTTTCAACTACCTGAAAGGGGGTTCCAAAGAGGATGGCTCTAGACTGTTCTCAATGGTAGCAGATGACAGAACGAGGAGTAATGGTCTCAAGTTGCAGTGGGGGAGGTTTAGATTGGATATTAGGAAAAACTTTTTCACTAAGAGGGTGGTGAAACACTGGAATGCGTTACCTAGGGAGGTGGTAGAATCTCCTTCCTTAGAGGTTTTTAAGGTCAGGCTTGACAAAGCCCTGGCTGGGATGATTTAACTGGGAATTGGTCCTGCTTTGAGCAGGGGGTTGGACTAGATGACCTTCTGGGGTCCCTTCCAACCCTGATATTCTATGATTCTATGATTCTATGATTCTCCCCAGGCAGATCTGACTAATGTCCATCCCCTTCCTTTCAGATTTCTCTCCAAGAGCTATGTACAGTGCATGCCTATGGTTACAAGTGACCCAAGCAGCTCTTTCTGTATATTTATTGAAGGACAAAAATATACAGAGAAAACATAAAAATATTAAAAGGATTTAAATATTTAACTAGTAGCCCCTGAAAGTCTTATGGAGACACTGGCAGGTTCTATCCTCTACAGCCCTTCAGCGGGCTGGAGACCTTCCATCGAAAAAAGGTCGTGGCCATTTGGATCAAAGAACCTCTGGGTCAGTTCAAGCTTCCCTTTATCCCCCAAGTTGTTCTTTCTGACCTGTCTCTCTTCTGGGACCTCTTTTCTCCAGTGTAAGGAAACAATTCCAGGGTGATACTTCCCTGGAACCCTTTATAGTCCCAGCAATGGCCACAATCACCCCCACCACACACACTGTTTTTAGTTGCTGGAGAAGCAGGGGTAATGCTCCCTCTTGGAGTAGACTACAATCCCTAAAGATACTGCATGTGGCTGCAATATCTGTCACAAACATGATGATGTGACTCACTTAAAGAAACTCTGGACATAACAGAAGAGTTATTTTCAGTGTCCCCATATTTATCTCACAGTTGCACAGAGGAATCAAAAATATACTGAGCAGTACTGCTGGGCAACACAGATTTTTCAGATAAGAACTGATAATGAGACACCAAGTCTTATCTGTGTGTGAAGGGCCCATGGACAATCTATTGACTTACAACTTCTAGGTATCCCAGACATGATCGTTAGTCCAATCAAACAAGAATATTGTGAATTGTTTAATTATTTGTATGTGGTATGGAGACTTGTGTTGTTTTATAAATAGAATGAGAGGAAATTATTTTTTGGATCCTTTTCCTAGGCAACTTAGTTAAACACTCTGGTATACTAGATCTGGAACTTCACCAGCACATCTCTTATCATTTAATCTGATTGGTTTTTCCTTGCCTTCATTCACTTCCAGTTGTCCAGTTGGCTGTTGAACCTTCTTTTGAACCTGCAGCCTCTGAACACTCATAAAAATGTTGGAGTATACTACAGGTAAGGATAACACAAGAAGGGTTTAGATCAGGGCCCTTCAAGTTATTTAATTATGGACCACATCTTAATAGAGTCTTTGTGTCACAAACTGCTCCCCTCATTACAGATTACATTGATGATTGTCCCTTACAATAAATAGACTATACACTTCCCCTCCCTTTCATACTGACATGGATGATTTAGTTGGAGATTGGTCCTGCTTTGAGCAGGGGGTTGGACTAGATGACCTCCTGAAGTCCCTTCCAACCCTGATATTCTATTTTCTATTCTAAGTTACAGTGAGGGAGGTTTAGGTTGGATATTAGGAAAAACTTTTTCACTAGGAGGGCGGTGAAGCACTGGAATGGGTTACCTAGGGAGATGGTGGAATCTCCTTCCTTAAAAGTTTTTAAGGTCAGGCTTGACAAAGCCCTGGCTGGGATGATTTCATGGGGGATGGGTCCTGCTTTGAGCAGGGGGTTGGACTAGATGACCTCTTGAGGTCCCTTCCAAACCTGATATTCTATGATTCTATGACATACCATTTCTGTGGAGACAGCATACATTCATTTTATGGAAAAGTAAAGGTAGGAAAGGATTTAATGTGTTTTAACTCTTTCCAAATCCAATTTAGCAGCTGGAAACAATGCTGCAAATCAATACAATGTGCCTAGACAGCTGTTTGCTGCTCCATAAACCACAGTTTGAAAACTGCTGATTTAGAAAGAAAAAGTTGATTTATGATGTATGAAATTAGCATATTGTTAGAGAGTTTTTATGTCTCATTTGATATTGGACCAAGTTCTATGGTTTGTAGACTGAGGAGTATGGTTCATCAATTTCAGTAAAAGCGTTAACATATTTTCTGTACACTATTGATCAAACATTATGTACTCATGCCTTTGTGTAACACCTATTGATACAACTCTACGTTCAGTTCTAGAAATGCAAATCCCATTGAATTCAGTGGGAGTTACATTTATACAATTTAGTACAGAACTGGGTCCCTTCCTTTCAGTGTAATATGTGGAAACCCAATGGATGACTTTTGCCCTATGTATTCATTTTCTTTGTAATGTTGTCATGGTATATTCTTTGCAAACTAAAGTAGAAAAAAAAAATTCAGATGTAAAATCAGCCATACAGTCACACATGTTTTTAGTATGTGTGGCTGTGCAGACATAGGTGCTTTTGAAAATGTTACCCAGGAGATTTAGATGCCTAAAAGTATGTCTACTCAACCAAAAGAGGCCCACTGCAGTGAGTCTCAGAGCCTGGGTCAACTGACTCAGGCTTGTGCTACAGCACTAAAAATAGCAGTGTAGACATTCCCACTCATTCTGGAGCCTGGGCTCTCAACCCACCCCCTCGCCAGGTTTCAGAGCCCAGACTCCTGCCCAAGCCCAAACATCTACACTTTTATTTTTAACTCTGTAGTGTGACCCCTGCGAGCCCGAATCAGTTGATCTGGATTCTGAGAGTCGCTGCCACTGTTTTTTGTTTTGTTTTTTTGTGTGCATTTTAAGCATACCTTAAGTCTCTTAGGTGCTTTTGAATATTTTTTTCATTGTCTATAACACTCACCATTGGAGTATCTGAGCCACTAGTAATGCCCTTTCCAAGAAGAGTATACAGAGAGGGAGACAAATCTGAGAGGAAGAGAAAAAGACGATGTATTTTCTTCAGTATTTTTTCTTATTATATTAGTATTTATTTCCTGGACATTAGCCCTTTAATTTGAAAGAAAAAAAATTATCTCATCTATTGGGAATGGTTTATTGTTCCAGTGCAGGTGTCAGACGGTTCTGATGTTTCCTCTCTTTTTCCATCCTCAGAAACATCAAACCACAACTAATAGTGCACAGTGATGGCTGCCAGCCTCACTCTCACACACATAGCACCCTCAAGCTCACAACAAAGTGTCTATAGAGAATGTGGGGTTTGCTAAAGCCAGTTGCAAATGTAGGGTTTAGGTTTTGTCTGTAAACTAGACCATGTGTCACTGAGAAAGTTCATCCAGCACTATGTTAATCACAATCATGAGGGCTTGCCCAGCCCGATAAACAAGAGACAATCAGTACTATAAGCCAAAACTATCCAAATTCAGATCGAAATTAGATTGTATGCTTTTTTGGACAAGGTCTGCCTCTTACCACGTATTCATGCACCTTGTACCAAGGAGAGGGCCCATTCTACTATAAGCCACTGTGTACCACTACAATAAAAAATACAATACAAATTTGAAGACATTTCCTTGTCTAATTAACAGACTGCTGTGTATACTCTTATTTTCTTTGTCAAGCATTATTTGTACTTTTTTGTGTTTTACATTAAAAATGCAAACAGTTCTTTAAACAGAGATTTTATCTGGTAAAACAAAAGTGGAAACTGCTTCCTCTAAATGCAATAGCATCTGGTTACACCTTATAAGGCTTGGCTTTAAATACTGATAACTAATTAACTACATATGGGATTTCCCTGACTCATCACCTGTGCATCATGCTATTCAATTCTTCAATGAGAAAAAGTACTCCTTAGTTTGTTAATGATTTTTTTTTTAAGAATAAATCAGCCCCAAACTGGATTTGCAAAGTTACATCATTTGGATACAGGTGCAATATTTTATTCCAACATGAACATAGTGGGTTTTTGTTTGCCAATTAGCCATATTTATTTACCTAGTTCTGATTAGAGCTGTGGGTAGTTAGGCTTGTAGGGGCTGGAAGGGAACCACTACCTGCAAGTTCACTTGGAGGAGAGCAGACATTGTGGATATATTGAACTTGAAAACAAAGGTTCAGTTGAAACAGATATGAAGTTTGATCCTTCCAATTTCACATTGATGCAACTATTTTGCACAGTTTTACTTCTGCTTACAAGATGAGTATGCTATGGGGGTGTATGAAGAAATACTTGTCTCCATAACTAAATTTACATTTTGCAACATTTAGATTTATAAGAATATTAATGAATATTTGTGCAAGGCTTTGATGATCTAACACATTATATATGCACTGCAGATATTATCCAATGGGGCTTTGCAGAACTCCACCTTTTTGGCTGAGTTATAAACCTTTATAAATGTCTAAATAATTATAAATTGTACTATTCATATTTTTCCTTTTAAGTCCTTTCAATTTTCTGAGTTTTTAATGAAAAAACAAACAAAAAAAAACAATTTTTGATTCTTGGAACTGAAAAGGAAGATTTGTTCATTTTCTGTGTTTTGTTTCCTCCTCCACAAACACTTGTTCTCCTTTTTTTCTTATACCACCCCCTATTTTTCTTTTTCCATTTTGCTACGGGAAAAGGAAGGATTTAGAAGGGGGGGAAAGGGAAGGGGAAAAATCAACCCCTCAAAAAATAATGAAACAGTTGGGGTTTCAGTTTAAAACAAAATTTCCATTGAAAAATTCAATTTTTTGAATGAAAATTTCAATTTTTGTTAAATATATTTACAATTTTTGACCAGCTCCGCTTATTATTATAGCAGGTATTTATTATTATTATGGAGTTCGTTATCTAAACTATGAACTTTTGTTTTGGTTTAATCTTTATAAATTCTTAGAGCCAGGAAGCAAATAAACAAAGCTTTATATCAAAATAGTACAACTTAGAGTTCGTTTCATGTTTCTGATCTAGACGAACCCTATAAAAAGGATTGAATCAAATTTACAAAACAGACAGTGTAAAATAAGAGCCCATATTTCAATGCCTTAGGAAAATAGGAATAGGTTAGAGGTGAGGGATTAGTGTAAATAGAAAGCTAGATGTTCCTTACATCGTTCCCAATAAATATAATATTGAAGAAAAATAGTTGCACAATGACCTTCATGTCTGGACTTCAAGGAAAGCCTTCCATATCTGATATTAGAGAAATTGTTCAAGAAGAGGTCATCCTTGTGAAAACAAATTACCCTCATAAAGTTAATTAGCTGCATAAGTGCTGGCTGCATGACTTAGAAGTGCCCCAGGGCTTTCATTCATGAATCAGTATAATTCATACATGTTCATCCTGTTTCTCTGTTTTTTTGTTCCTTTGTGGACTTGAGTGCCCCCTTTCCTTGACATAACTGAATCATCTGGCTTACACAGAGAGACACATGTTGAGGAATACTACTTTCATGGGACATACTTAGAAGTTCTATATTATAAGCACTTTTAAGCAAGCTCCCCAAAAAATTCCTTTTGTGTATGTACATCACATACCCCAAGTCCCTCATGGATTTGTTGTTGACTGCAGTGACAGAGACAGAGGGGACAGAGGGGAAATGAAACAGAGGGGAAATGAAAGAGGGCAACATTGATCAATGCAGGCTTCTCTCATATCACTTATACTGCCAAATAAATGCTCTATGAATATGGAAAATTCTCTGATAACATAATCAATGTGTCAGTATTTTCAATATGAAATCAACCTAGACATTGAAAACAAAGTAAATTATTCTAATTTAAGCCATTCATTGACCAGAGATATGTGGACTCCATGCTCCTAAAGAACTTGCTTCAAGATATAGACCTGCTACTCAGTTGTATTCTGTTTCAGTGCTGAGAGGTGAGCTTTGGGATCTCAAGATTATCACAAGAAATTACCAATAAAAGATGTTGAAAATCTCTTGAGCCTTCTAATTTCTCTCTGACTCTCTCATACACAGTCTTAAGTGGTTATGTTGAAGCAATTTATAAGGGACCACACTGCTCAAGCCCTTTATAATCAGGTGTATATCTAATGATAAACTAAAAAAACCAACCCACAGCACAACACCACACACACACAAATTGTCAAATAATTCTGTTTCACAATCTTACAGGTTTTCACCAAAGCTTCCACTTTTCTAGTTTCTAAATGCAAAGATTGTGTTTTCCTCCACTTCTTCATTTGAATGCTGCCTATCTCCATAGTTATATTACGCTGCCTATCTCCATAGTTATATTACATCCTTTTCTGAAAGTTATCAGAATATTATTACAGTTCTAAGATATTCAAACTTTGCAAACTTTTATATATTTTCCGTTTTTCTTATTATACATCCTAATAAAATTTTGTGCTGTCATCTTTTTCTCTGCTAGGCATTCCTTTTTTGTTTTTCTTTCCAAAATTCTACTAGCCATATCCAAAACCCAAAGTTGATGGAATGGTCCTAGCGACCTCAGTGGACATGGACTAGAGCTAGCCAAAAAACAAGAATATGGGATAACCAAGCATTAAAAATGATTAATAGCAATTACTTCAATTTGGGTTTGGTTTTTTTTAGTAGCCTCTGCAGACATTTATAGCAAAATATATTGATGGTAGATGTTTTAATTTTCAACATTAATGCCTTTTGAGACTATAGGGATACAAAAACGTTAGACACTTTGATCAAAATTTCAAAAACACCTAATTTTTAATCCCACGAATTCTAAAACACTTCTGTTAATTACATACTAACAATCACCAGATATTCTCCTGTACCTAAACAGTAAGTGTGTTACATTTTAAAGGAGAAATAACTTCTTTTCCAGAGCCAGAAAACAACTAAATATAAGGTTTAAGAGAGAGGACAGTCATATTACACTATGAAGCCACTATCATACGTCCAAAACAGTAATAATATGTACTGTATTTATACCAGCTCGATTTTTTTCAGAGCGTGTGGTTTTGTCCGTATATCAGTTTCACATGATGTTGGGTTTAATTGCTCACATTTTCCACAGTTCTGCTTACTGCCACATCATGATCTCTTTTGGGAGTTTGCATCTGGATATAAATTTGGGCCCTAATCCTGCAGTCACATCCATGCCAGTGGACTCCTATGCCCACACAGGGCCAATCCGAGGGTGGCAGGAGGGCCATTTGGCCTGGGCCTCAAGCTCAAAGGGCGCCTCAAATTTAGACACTTGTTAATTTTTTGGCATTTGATAAGTTTTGCAACTTGTTTTTCTGCACATGCCTATCGGACCAAAATGTGACACACTCTCTCAGCTTAGAGCTGCAACTTTAAGCAAATAAGAGGTGATTTGGTAAAAGAATTTTTTTTTGTTGACTGATATAGATTTTGTCATATTAAATGCATCAGTTCTCTCTGATCAATCAGGATGGAGCACCAACAGATGTTGGAGGAAGTTGAAAGACCAAATATCACGTGAGAGTTCAACGTCACACAAAGAAGACTATGTTGCATGGAAATCAGCCAGTAGGGCAGCATCAACTGAAAGTTCATTTGAGAATTTACTCTTGACTGAACTCTCTACAGAAACTAATAACTGGAAAAAACTTCTTGAGCACATCCTGAATGTCATCCTCTCTCTTTCTGAGTGGGGATTGGCTTTCTTTGGTTCCAGTCAACGTATTGGTGATTGTGCAAATGGAAATTGTCTCGGCATAGTTGAGCTCCTCAGCAAATATGACCCACTTTTATCAGAGCATGTTAAATGTGTTCAAGAATCACAAGAGAGTCAAGCGCATGCAAGTCCATTATCTCTCCACATGCATACAAAATGAGTTTATTGAGCTAGTGGGTCATTCGTAGAAACAACAATTCTTGATGAGATTCAAAATGCCAAGTATTTTTCAATCATTGTTGATGCCACTCCAGATTGTTCTCACAAGGAACAGACTACTATGGTTATTCGATATGTTAAGATTGTAGACAGCTCAAAATTTTCAATTGAAGAAAGGTTTATTTTGTTTGATAATTTCATGAGAAAAACCGGAAAAGAAATTGCTGCTTGGGTACTAGCAATTCTAGAAGGTTTTAAGTTAGATTTTCAAGTCTGCATTGGTCAAGCCTATGACAATGGATCTAATATGGCTGGGAAGTACAAAGGTGAACAAGCAGTTCTGCTTGAGCATAATTCAAACTGTATTTTCTCCAGCTGTGGAAACCACATGCTAAACCTTGTAGGTGTTGACTGTGCTGAATCATGCAAAGAGGCAATTACTTCCAAATGTACAATCACTTCAGTCACAGTCTACAAAGGTGGGAAATTCTGAAGCAATATCTTCCATTTTCACTGGATGAAATGTCCAAAACTAGATGGTCTGCATGGATTGATGGTGTTCAACCAGTTGTGCAGCATTTGAATTCAGTGAGAAAGTCTTTAAATTAGCTTGAATCTCTCAATCTCACTGCATAGGCTCGAACTGAACTTCAGTCCATTCAGAAGTCCATTCAGAAGTGCATTCAGATTTGAATGCATTCTGATGTCATCTTTGTAGATGAAGCTACTTACAATGATCCACCAAACTAATCTGGTAACTGAAGCACACAATGCTACACTTTGATGTTGAGAGGGGTAACATTGAAAGTGTTATCAATGACATTCAACAGATTCATGGACAATGGGATGCGATCCTGACTGAGTCCAAATTAGTAGCACAGAATATTGGCATTTCATCTGTTTTCCACCAATCGCAACTTACCTATTGAATCTGATGCCGAGCAGCATTATAGGGTCAATGTCTTCCTTCCTTGTCATCATTGACTCTATTCAATCAGGACTTACACGTCGATTTGAGTCACTGCAACTAATTTGTACCCTTTTGGGGTTTCTTTGGCAGTTCAACAGACTGAGTAATGAGCTACTTTCTGCAGGTGAACAATTTCAGCTGAACAATTTCAACAGTACAACAAAGAAATCTCAAAAGATCTCAGTGAAGAGGTCTCAAACAAATATATTCCACAAACTTTAAATTGGATTGCAAGCCAAAGGAATTGCTTCAAGAAATTCTCGAACTTGGACTCTCTGGGGTGTTTCCTAATATCACAATTGCATTGCACATTTTTGTCAGTTTGCCTGCATCAGTGGCTTCAGGTGAATGCACCTTCAACCACAACGTGTTGAAGCAGGTAAAAAACTATCACCATTCAACTGTGGGACAAGAGCATTTAAATGGGCTTGCCATGCTTACTATCAATGGTGACATTGCACAAAAGCTAGATTTTTCCTCAATAATTAGTGCATTTGCACAGAAGAAGGCTAGAAAAGCATTTGTTAAATAAAAAATATTCAAATTGTCTCACTCTTTTTTTGGTGCCTTATTTTGTTTTCATGTGTCATCATTTTTTTATTTTTATTATGGCTAGGGGCCTCAAACGCTAGAAGTGGCCCGGTCCTCTCTGGACCTCTGAGAGGGCCTGCCCACACAGGTGAGGTTACAAAACTAGGACCTTGTTCAGTATGCAGCAGTATTTCAGTTTCAGACTTTGGATTGTCCCACACTGGACATGAGACCAGCAGGAATTTCAAATCTGAACTGCTCCAAAGTTCAGTGGTTGGAGAGCCCCTGATTCAGTGCTGTGGTTTCAGTCCATTTCGTTCAGATTAGAATGTAAATTCTTTCTGGCAGGAACCATATACACGTTTGTACAACATCTAACACTGTTAACCCTGACCCTAACCCTGAGCCTTGTATTGCTGTTTTAGTTCAATAATATAAACTTTTGACTAGACAGTGAATGGGAAATTTTACTGAGGATTTATTTGGACATCACCAATTGGAATAAACATGTTAAAATAATTTGGGTTATAAAGTTAGGCACCTGAATCTATATTGAGGTACATAAACAGGTAGCCTCATTTTGGGTCTAATCTAAAACCACCACTGAAGTCAACAGAAAGAAAAAGACTCCCACTGAAGTCAATGGGCTTTGAATCCAGCCCTTTTCAGAGGCTTTGAGCAGGGGGTTGGACTAGATGACCCTGATATTCTATGATTCTATGGAGCATTGAAATGAATGGGTGTTGCAGGTGCTCACCCCATGGGGAAATCGGACTGTTTATTTAGGTTCCCAAAAAAGGATTTGAATGGCTGGCTTTAGACAGTTAGGTTTGAAGATATTAGCTCTCCTGTCTAAAATCTGTCTGACTTTAAATGATAGTTTCTGCTCTCAAATGCTGAGTACAGGGATGAAAGAATTATGTATTGGTTAGCTGTCACTGTACTGTATTCCCCACTGTTCTATTTACAAAGAACCAAAAATTGTGCTGGTACAGAGAATATCAATAAGAAGCCTCTTATCAATCTACCAGCAAACTTTGAAGTTAGAAAAAAAGAAGACTACATTGCTTTTAAGCATTTTTGACAGTTTAACAAAGATGTAGCAAGAGAAAGAGAAAAAGACCGGAGGAGCTGTAATGAGTGCCCTGGGTAGCAAAGAAAAGGAGAATGAGTCAAGTGCTGAAGAGTTACATGAACCATATAGTTTCATCCTTCAGAGGTTGAAAAGTTCAGGGCCATTAACTATTTTCTTCTGCTGATGAGCAAAAGAACAAAAGTAAGATACAGAATACCTATCAAAACAGATTTTTCTCTTTATTGGCCTAACAGCTTTACTTTCATCTGTGAAAACATGAAATAGTAATGGGCCAAGAAGTCACAAACCATGCAACCTTTAGCCTTGAAAAAGAGATTTTGTTAAACCTGTAAAACCCAGACTCTGTATTATTTTAACACATCTTAAGGGATGCACAGGCCAACCAGTTAGCAAGAGCAGCTCTCAAAATGAGATGTTCTGAAGCAAAATTACTTCATAAATTCTGTAGAATATTTGTTTTTCTTCATGCAAAATTTCTCACACAATCTCTAGATGGTTCCCTATAACAGGCCCATGCAAGCAACACACAGAGCTGGTTTGCTGCTGACATTTATTCTTCTTTAACTCTTTAAGGAAAGAAGTAAGTCTACTATCTGATTTAAAAAATTAAGGGCCAGATAGTGCCATTTAAGCCACCTTACTGGGTGTGATGTGGAAAGCTCCAAGAGGTATTGTACCTCAAGATGCATAATCTTTCCCTGAGGTATATGGTGTACGAGGGGAACTCTTGTATTGCATCATCCCTTTAGATGGCGCAGCTTATATGCCTGACCAGGTTTACAGGTGGACTCAGAGAGGCAGGTGTATTACCTTGTACATGCTTCCCTGACCCCTAGCAGGTGATTTGTGGCTCTACAATGTTAGGAGGGAGTGGCTTCTGCTTTCCTAACCAAAGGGATGGCTATTGTCTGTCCGTCTCCCACACCTGCCCTAGGGTTAGACACAATTTGGCTCTACATGAACAAGTCTTACTGAACAAGTAGCAAGCTGAGCATTTGTGATTATTTCCTTTATTTTGGAAAGCTCATGCAGTTTGAGCTTTGCATTTTTATTGCTCATTTATTATTTATCTAGCTCCACAAAGGTACAAAGTATTAGGCCTTAGCAAAATGAGATCATATTCTCAGCACTAATGTTTATGGACATGGGGCTGCCATAAAATATTAATATGTTTATTGCACCATCTGGGGGAGCTGTTTCACTGTGATCGCTTCCTGTTAGCAATGTAGCTCCATTTTAGCCACTGGGTGTCAGTGACAACCAGTCAGGAGAAGTAAGGATCAGGTGAAAAGTGCTGATGTGACTGAAGACGCTGACAAGGCAGGACCTGTCTAACAGCTAAAGATCCATGTATTGAAGGAACTGAGAGTGAACTGATCTTTATGACCAGGAAAGGAGCCACTTCCTAAGAAAGTGTTTGAGGCAGCCATTAAGACTGAGTTACCTAACTTCTTTTGTATGGAAGCTTCAGCTTGCAGGCCCTGCCCCTGACTCCTTGATTTTGGCTGGCTTCCAGAATGGAAGGAGTGGGTGGCTGAGAATCTCTCACATGCTCCATAATCTACAACTTTTTCTCTTCTAGTGAAAGCTAATAGAGGGAGACCTGAGCAGCATGCAGCAGAAGGAGACAGAGAGGAAGCAGAGCTCTAGCACAGAAGCTGCTGCCAAGCAGCTCTATCCACTACGGGAACTTAGGCTCAACACTGCAATGCCTTATGTTTAGATATGTCGCCTAATGGAATCCACAGCACTGAGTTTGGTGCTCAGGGTCCCTGTACAATACATGAGGAGAGTTAGGCATCTAAGAATGGGATTCATAAAACCCAGCAAGCTGGGCAGAGAACCGCCTAAACTAGCCAATAGGAAATGCAGAGCAGAGGAGTGTGGCCTTCAAAGGGATTTAGGTGCCTAAATTCAGATTGAAGGGAGGTGTGCATCTCCACTTGGGATTCTCAACCATGAACCCTCTCCTGGAGATAAGTGCATACACCCTTTCTCACCAGAAAACTGAGAAGGAGTTGGTGGTGCTTCCCTCAACCCAATAAACTTTAGACCAGTGGTTAGAGTACTTACGCTGGATGCGTGGGAGATCCAGGTTCAAATTCTCTCTACTTGATTTGGAGGAAGGGGAGCTCACCCCACATTACCTTCCTTTTAGGAGAATGCCACTAATCAATAGGATATTCTGGGGGGTGTGTGTCTTTCTCAATCTCTTCTGTTGATGTCATTCCACTTTGTATAATAATTAAATATTCTTTGGGCCAGACCACACGAGAATGACTCTATAGCCCGGGGGTTAGGGCATGCCTCTGGGCTGTGGGAGACCCAAATTCAAGTCCTTCTTGCTATGAATATTTAAGTACTTATGAAAAATGTGTAAGGGGCTGGGGGAAAGGGAACAAAGGAGTTGATGGGAAAGGATTTAATGGACTTGTTGGAGGCTAGAGTTGAAGGGGTGAATTAATGAGGGAAGAAGGTAGGAATTGATGGAATGTGTGTGAGTAATTGGTAGACTGGGGTAGATGGACTTAGTGGAAGAATTGTGTAGTTGGAGTGCCCACTTTGGGGCTTTATATAATGTTATACTTAATTATATTATTTTTCCTCTCAAAAATGTCTTCATGAGGATAGGCATGTGTCATAAATATAAAGGGAAGGGTAAACCCCTTTGAAATCCCTCCTGGCCAGGGGAAAGCTCCTCTCACCTGTAAAGGGTTAAGAAGCTAAAGGTAACCTCGCTGGCACCTGACCAAAATGACCAATGAGGAGACAAGATACTTTCAAAAGCTGGGAGGAGGGAGAGAAACAAAGGGTCTGTGTCTGTCTGTAGTCGTCTTGGCCAGGGACAGAACAGGAATGGAGTCTTAGAACTTTTAGTAAGTAATCTAGCTAGGTATGTGTTAGATTATGATTTCTTTAAATGGCTGAGAAAAGAATTGTGCTGAATAGAATAACTATTTCTGTCTGTGTATCTTTTTTGTAACTTAAGGTTTTGCCTAGAGGGGTTCTCTATGTTTTTGAATCTGATTACCCTGTAAGATATCTACCATCCTGATTTTACAGGGGGGATTTCTTTATTTCTATTTACTTCTATTTTTTATTAAAAATCTTCTTGTAAAACACTGAATGCTTTTTCATTGCTCTCAGATCCAAGGGTTTGGGTCTGTGGTCACCTATGCAAATTGGTGAGGCTTTTTATCCAACATTTCCCAAGAAAGGGGGGTGCAAGTGTTGGGAGGATTGTTCATTGTTCTTAAGATTCAAGGGTCTGGGTCTGTAGTCACCTAGGCAAATTGGTGAGGCTTTTTACCAAACCTTGTCCAGGAAGTGGGGTGCAAGGTTTTGGGAAGTATTTTGGGGGGAAGGACGCGTCCAAACAGCTCTTCCCCAGTAACCAGTATTAGTTTGGTGGTGGTAGCGGCCAGTCCAAGGATAACGGGTGTAATATTTTGTACCTTGGGGAAGTTTTGACCTAAGCTGGTAAAGATAAGCTTAGGAGGTTTTTTTCATGCAGGTCCCCACATCTGTACCCTAGAGTTCAGAATGGGGGAGGAACCTTGACAGCATGCATTGTACAGGTCTGGAGAGAGTCAATAGTGGGAGGCTGGAGAATAAAGAGAAAAGAGACAGTATTATTCCTCCTATAATTAATTAATCTAAAGTGCTACAAAGAAACAACAGCACTAGAAGACAAGGTCCCTGCCACAAAAGGTTGATATTCTAAAAGTACAAACAGCTACAACACAATTCACGTAAACAATAGTCAGCAGAGCTGTGTGCCAATTGGACAGTAAACCGGGTAAATGAGTAACAAGTTCTGTGTCCATATAAACACATGCAAAATCACACACTCTTAGCCTTTGTTTAATAAAATAAAAATCATCATCAAGAAAGAACCAGAAATAAGTTTGCCCAACTACAGGCCCCAATCCTACAAAGCCCCCTTTGCATTTATAATCCTCTCTCACCCCACCAGTGGCAATTTTTCATGCTCCCTACTTCTCCCTCCCCCCGAAAAATATCTGAGCTATCCATCAGCAGTCATTTCTCTTCCTTCGTGATGATGCATATGAACCTCTGTTATGGGCTGGGTGAAACCTTGTTGTAGTGGGACAGATGTGGCCATGGCCTTACATTCAGAGTACATGTAACTAAGTCATTGTATCCAGGTGGCTGGAACAGTATCAGTAGCACCCAAAAACATAGGCACATGGAAAAAAATGAAAATCAAAACCTGTGGCTAGGATTTTGATTGGTGGAACTGTTTTGATCTGTGTATGCGTGAGAGACAGAGAGAGAGAGAGACGGCACAAGATGAAGTATCACAGGACGAGGAGTAGGAAGATAGAATGATGCAGAAGGAAAGAGACTCTCACAGCCTGAACAAGCTGAATGAAAGAGTTAGCTTCCTTGCTTGCAGCACCAATGCCCTGTTGTTTGGTTCCTCCTATGTTTGGAGAAACAGGATGTTGTACAATCTTTGTAAATAAAGAAGATTGAATCAAAGGTACCAGAATCCATTGTCACTTTCTCCTCCCAACTCGGGCCCTGAACTTTGACTAACCACTTTGATCAAAAGGGGTAACACCTCCTTCAGCCTCTGGTAAGTGGCCTGCTCAATTCCCTCCATGTGCCCCTCCATACACACACCCCTGCTGTGTGGGGACCATGAGCAAGTATATATTAGTCCTACAAATACACTAAGGGGAACAAAGGATGGTAAAACATTGGGGGAGATCATGCCTCCCTCTCCTTTGGTGGTTGTATCTATGCAGGAGGTAGCCTTTCTACCTGCTCCCAGCAACCACACAGAGAGGACTAGAGCCCTATTGATAAAAAGGAGGAGGAGGAAGCAGAAAGTGCCCCGTGCTGTCCCTCTAACAGTAGCCTGAAGGAACAGACATAGCAAAGCTCCTGGATTTTTGCAAGAGGGGACAGAGCAAAGCTTCTCAATTATTGGATCCTACAGCAGATTACAGCAGCCACCTAAATTGCCTGGGAGGAAAACAACACCACAGAACCTTCATTAAATTAAATATTAAAATTAATTACCCAATCAATACTGCTGTATAATTCAATAACTGATTTTTTTCCTGCATGTTATTATGCGTTGCAAACTGTCAGACTTTTTGGCTTTCCGCAGGATTCGGCAGCCGTGATTACATAAAAATTAATCCCGCTGTGGAGAATTATCTAGTTTATCTAAAATTTCACTCCAGGCTAAAATTTGCAAAATCAGAGTTGAGACCAGATCTGCAAACACTACATTACTAATGTGTGTATGTGTTTTACACCAAATATATCCCATTTTATTTTATAATCTTTTTCTATCACTTGCAAAAGTGGGCTACGTATTTGGCTCTTAAGAATTAAGCTATTTAATAATTCCAAAATTTTAAAAATGATAAATTATAAAATTATAATTATATAATTATTATTATAATAAATTATAAAAATGGTAGGGGTAGAAGGTTTGTGCTTTTTTTGCTTGATTTAATTTTACTTTTGGATATTTTTAGCTCCCGTAGGTCAAATAAGGCTTTCTTTCTCAGAATATTTTCAGGGCATTAGCCCACAAAGTGGCCTTTTGTATGGATTTAAAATTACAGGGCCAGATCCTAGCCTCTGCTTTGGCTGATTTCTTCTGTACCACTGACATAAAGCAGTGACAAAGCTAGCTGAGTCAACTACCTTAGGATTCCCCCTAATGAGATTTCTTAAGGAACCAATGGTAGCTCTACAGCAATTTTAACTACCTGTCCCCAGAGTAGGGGATGTTCCTGTAAGAAAGGTCAGCTGTAAATCACTATGCAATGTGTCAAACAATGAAGAATCAGGTCCTATGACCCTAATCCTTGGGACTAGGATCTGAATTCAGGATAGGAGCAGAGAGATTAGTAGAAAAAAATCAGTTCTATAGTTTTTATCACAGTTGAAATACTGATGTGATTTGTTTGTTTTTTAAGCCATTCATGTAGTATTAAAAATGCATAATATAAAATGTTTGATTGGGAATGAGAGTCAAAATATGTTTTTTGCTAGAGCTGCATGAAAAAAGTAATAACCATTTTTCAGGAAAGTCCATGATTTTGCTATTTGTTTTCATTCTTAATCAGGATGAAATCTCAGATTTCTGAAATGTCCTATGAAACAAAACTTTGGAAAAATGTTTTTTGTTTGGGGTTAATTTCTTTCAACTTTGATTTTCCTTGACATCATATTAGAATTCATTATATAAAATTTTGAAATGAAAATTCATTTTGAATTTCATGTCTTTCCAAAATGCTTCATTTTGATTTTTCTAAACGACATGTTATTTAAATTGACAAAATGTTGATTTGCATGAAGTGGCACTTTTGACCAGCTCTACGTCTTTAAAGAACATGTGGTAATATTCTGAACCACTATTAGACAATGAAGTTTCAGCTTCTGGTTTGCAGTCTCATTACCTATTCCAGAAGGTCACTGAGTATAGTACAGGTATTTCATTCAATCACTGATTGATGGTTGAGGGAATTTCTCAGCATTGCTACATATAGTGAGTTAAGGAGCAGCAGCTAGTTCCTAGTGTTAAATTGCTAGTTATTCTGACCTGGGCAGAAAAGGCTGCAACATGAGACAGAGAAAGGCATGTATCTGGGAAGCAGAGGAAGTAATCTTCAGTGACTAAGTACTGGGAGATTAGGTCAATATATGTACTGCCACAAGTCAGCTAAATTACTCATGAAGAGTCATCTTATGCTAGTACATTACTCTCAGTAGTATCTGAACAGGCCATACTGGATGGTCATTAATTTAGCTAATTAGCACTTTCATTAAAGAATTCCTTGCACATATCTGACAGGCAAGTCACCACTTTCTCAATCTTTCAAGTCTAATTGAAGACTTGCTGGTTTTCCCTTTTCTTTGAATTTTTATAGCACCACCACAGACTGTTATGTAACTTTAAAGAAAACATCTTGAGATGCCTTGGCATGATAAAGGACCATATTAGTTGCTGCTCTTGTTAGGACATTATTATAATTAAAAACAAAATATAATTAAGCAACAGTAATTATCATGTAAACACATTCCATGTTTTAGTAAAGACCATTGAGTATTCTCTTTTTCTAAAAAATTCACTCTAAAGGCCTATAATTGGTAATGACTCATGAGTAAAAAGAAAACATAAAAATATTCTCGGTCAAGGGGGCTCAACTGTGGGAAGAGTTTCCAGTGGACATGAGACTAATTAAAATCTGCCACCATTAGAGTGCACTTTGATAAAGCTTTCTCACTCTAACCAGACTAACTTATTTTAACTATCGTGCACACATACACTCTCTCTCTCTCTCTCTCTCTACGCCCCACAACCCCAGCAGTTCCCACCATCCCCAAGCAGAGTTTCCTATACCCAAGCAAATTAGAAGAGCAGAAGACTCCATGAAGTCTACTAGGAGCTTGTTAGCCAGATCTAGTTTGAATACTGCTGTGAAGGCTACTATAGAAAATCCTTAGTCAGAGAGATGGTAATGTTTATTTAGATAAGTACTGAGTGACTGGCATTTCAAAGGACTGAATGTAGATATTCACTGAAGTGGTTGAACAAAAACAGCAAAAGTTTTCAGAAGAAGTTTGATAAAAAATTGCCAAAATTTCTGACCAGTTCTAATATTGACAGGTTTGATTCATAGATGGAAGGGATCATCTAATCTGATCTCCTGTATAACACAGGGCATAGAACTTCCCCCAAATAATTCCTGTTTATGCTATTTTAGGGGGGAAAAAACATCCAAACTCGATTTTAAAATTTCTAGTTACGGACAATGCACCGCAAAACTTGGTAAGTTGTTGCAATTGTTAATTACCCCATTGTTAAAAATGTGTGCTTTATTTACAATTGAATTTGTCTAGCTTCAACTTTCAGCCATTGGATCGTGGTATATCTTTCTCTGCTAGACTGAAGAGCCCATTATTAAATATTTGTTTCCCATATAGACTGTGATCAAGTCACTCTTTAACCTTCTCTTTGTCAGAATCAAAGACCTAAAATCTATGTAGCTTATCATTATAAAAGTCATGTTTTACAATTCTTTAATATTTCTCATTACTTTTCTCTGAACCTTCTCCAATTTATTAACATCCTTCTTGAATTGTGGACACCAGAACTGGGCACAGTATTCCAGCAGCTCACACCAGTGCCAAATACAGAGGTAAAATATCCTCTCTGCTTCTACTTAAGATTCTCCTGTTTGTATATATTCAAGGATCGCATTAGCTCTTTTGGCAACAGTGTCACATTCGGAGCTTATGTTCAGCAGATTATCTACCATAAACCCAAAGTCATTTTCAGAGTCACTGCTTCCCAAGATAGATTCCCTCATCTTGCAAGTATGGCTTACATTCTTTGTTCCTAGATGTATAACTCACATTTGGCTACATTAAAACATACAACATTTGCTTGTGCTCATCTTATCAAGAGATCCAGACTGCTCTGTATCAGTGACTTATCCTTTTCATTATTTACCACTCCCTCAAGCTTTATGTCATCTACAAACTTCATCAGTGATGGTTTTATGTTTTCTTCCAGGTCATTTAATAAAAAGTGTTAAATAGCCTTGGGCCAAAACCTGATAAACACTCACTCAGTAATTCCCCATTTCCAATTACATTGAGACCTGCCAATTAGCCAGTTATTAATCCATTTAATATGTGCCATGTTGATTTTAATGCACAATTCTGTTTATTTATTTATTTATCTATCTATCTTTAAAAAAAACTCTTATGGTCTGTCTAGATTAGGAAAAAGATGCTTTGTAAAATTGAGTTAAGTAACTCGAGTTAGCAAACCAACTTGAAAAAACACTTAGTTACCTAACTTGATTAAAACACACACACACACACACCCTTACCTACTTTTTCCATAGTCCAGACCTGGCCTTATAAATTCATTCAAAAAAAATTAAGGATTTTGAAGCTAATTAAATGGCTTTGTTGATGGTCTGCACCCAGGATGTGTTATTTTAATTGTCCTATGTGCTGTTTCCCACCTAAATTTCCTGTGGTAAAAAATAAAGAAAACATAGTACGAGTTTTTTATAATGTAATTAAAATACAAAGTTAAATGACAAAATAATGCTTTAAAGGCAGTGCAATCTTATAATGGGGAATTACACCCTGGTGGGCTATATCATAGAAAGTGAGCTTGCACCCCTGGTTCAGACTTTGAGCCTAGTATTTATGGTGGTTCAAATAATTACAGCTACTGTGGTCTTGGAAATGTGTTGTTGGGTAATAAACTTTAAGAAAAAGGATACAAACTAGAAATAATGCAAATGGAACAAATATATATATCAGGCAGGCAGAGGAATGTAGGCCTGGCTTGACACGAATAATTAAACACGGGAGAGGCCTGGGCTTATATTACTGTGTAGACATATCCTTTCAGTTGTTTGGAGAAGGATTTGATGATCTCCCTGCATTCCTGTGTAAACTGTGGTGCAGGGTCTTCTTTGAGTTCTTTATAGTTGGTGTTGTCGGAGAGTTGTCGGTTGGCCTCCTTAACGTAGTCATCACATTTGAGGACTATGGTGATGCCGCTTTTGTCTGCTAGTTTGATCACTAGCAGTAGTCATTTTACAAATGTAAAATTTAAACAATAAATTAGTTTTTCAATGTATTCCTAGTTTTAATTTACTTTTTTTTAAACCTGTTGAAATATGATTTCCTTCATCTCTATTAATTGGAGAGTTTCATTCTTGGCAGAAGATCTATTAAATGAAATGAATGATATCCCAACAGTCTAATTTAAACTGAATGCAAAGTGATTTACATAAACCAAGTTTGTCACTATTACTAGTTTGGCAGTAAAAACAGTTAATCCTAAGAATGTGCTTATTGCATACGACCTATTCCTGTCAGAACAAATCAAAGATTTTATATCTGGAAGATTTACTCTTTATCTAGAACAGGCAGTTGGTCTGCTCCGGAATCTATTGATACAGAATACTCGTTGATAGGCTTACAATTGTAGCTGATTGAGACCACGTCAGAAACTCTCTCTCAGACTGTTGTCCTTTTCACAAAAGAAAACTGCAACTAGCCAATGTCACGTCCATTGTGAAAACTTGTCTTAGCATATTACTGTGGCTAGAGAAATTAAATACCTTAGTAAGAAAGTAAATTTTTTTCACAAAAAAAAAAAATAGCCCAGAAAAGTTGAATTTAAGGTTACAGCTACACTGCAAGCAAGAGTGGATTTTCCAGCTTCCATACACATCTGCTAGCTTGATGAGAGCTAGCACAAGTATAAATAGTAGCATAGACATGGTAGTTCAGGCAGCAGCAGCACAGCCTAGCAAAGCCCATGACAAATCTGCCAGCCCCTGGAGGGGGGGAGGGATAGCTCAGTGGTTTGAGCATTGGCCTGCTAAACCCAGGGTTCTGAGTTCAATCCTTGAGGGGGCCATTTAGTGATCTGGAGTAAAAATTGGGGATTGGTCCTGCTTTGAGCAGGGCATTGGACTAGATGACCTCCTGAGGTCCCTTCCCCAACCCTGATATTCTATGATTCTATGAACCCTGTGGGTACGTGCTTAGCAGGGCTTAACCATGCCGCTATTGATGCTGCTGCCCACAGCACCATTGCTACACTCCTAGTTATACACATACTCATGCTAGCGCTTACTGAGCTACCGCGAGTACGTGCATGCAAGCTGGGAATCATACCTGTATAGACATAGCCTGTGTGAGATATTATTTGGGTTATAGTACTTCATGCTCTGTCCTTTATCTTAGCTTCCTTACTACAACCTTTGTGTTCCTTACTGATATGCCCTGGAAATTTACCTACTAATGCTCTACATTGTTCCTTCCTCACATATTGACGTCTATTCTCCCAGTGATGTTCAGGGGATTTGTGCGGGAGCGCACACACACATACTTTCCTGTCCCAATCCCATGAATAGGATTTATCTGTATTTTCATATGCTCCCTCCCCAAATGTCTTCTAGTTTGTTAATGCATGAAACAATTTTAATTACACAAATAAAGGAAATAATTCTAAATTATGATTGTGGGTAACTGGTACAATTTTGAGGGCAGGATTCTTACTGTTTCTAATGCAGCTGCAGGCGGGAGGAAGGCCACTCCCTATTTGCTCCTGCTTGGTTGCATTAGGGCTCCCTGAATATTGAGTTTGGGTGCAGGTGCCAATGGATAGAGAGAAAGGGCTGAATGCCTGGTATGCCACACCGCCCCCAACTCACTAGGGGGCAGGAAAGAAGTGGAGAGAGTCACAAGGAGAACATGAAACCAAGGCTCCACCTCTTCAGTGTTCCAGCCAGGCTGATCAGGGATATGCTGCAATTGGTGAAGTGCTCTAGTGAATTATTCTCCTTGAGAAAGGGGAGGAATTATTACTCTGAAACACAATTCCTCCTGATGACATGCAACTACATATTTCCTCATACTGAAGACTTTGAGCAAAAGGTCAACCCCACCTTAATATATTTAAGGTTGCAAAGCAGCTTCCACCATAATGACATTTCCACCTGCTCATAACTTTCCAAACCCTTTCTGGTGAAATTGTTCCTGCTGCAGAGTGACCACTTTTGGAAAGTCAAAGCAAGAACCCTTTAGCAGTCTCCCATTGTAGAGACAATATTAACCACATTTACTTTAAAAACATAGTACAGCAAAAAGAGATGGTGAGATGGGCAGCAGAGAAAGAAGTCTTGAGATCACTGCTGGAGATCACTGAAATTATCTGCTTCTGTGCTAACAAACAGTAAATCTAAAATGATTAGAAAATATTCCGTAGGTTCTGAAGATGAAGAATGTGTGTGTCAACAGAAAGATAATTCAGTCCCAGGATGACTCCATAATGATCTGTGGTTTAATCTACTGATTTATCTACATCTTCGTTTTGTCTTTTCTCAAAGAGGCTTGAACAATGATCTTACGTAACAGAGCCAAAATCACCTAAGCAGACTAGTATAGAAACAGATAGCAAACATGGGATAACAGTGATATTAAAATTTGTTTCATCAGCTTGTTCTCAGTGTTGGCAAAAATGTCATTAAAGAATGTATTTTTGGAATGTGGCTTAACACACCTCAGTAAAGGACTTGTGTGAGGCGTAGAACACAGAGCAAGTCTAAATTGAACTGAAATTATTTCTCTTTTATGGATTATTAGGAAAAGCACAGACATAATATAATTTTCCAGACAGATCAATGCCAACTAATTACCAAATGTTTTGAATGATACCTGAGTTTCAAGAAAATCATATTTATAGGTGAACCCCCCCCCCCCCAGAGATGCCTGTATAATGGTTTATGTAGGAAATACAAAAAGGTCTTCTTTTTCCTTTATGCTATTTTTCCTGGTGAGGGTTGTGGTTGCAGCATTGAGAGTAGGGAGGACCTGACTTCCCTGTCCTCCCCAACAGGTTCCAGCTCCTCCTGGGGAATTCCCCAGTGTTTTCAGGCCAACCAGGAGATATATCCCTCCAGCATGTCCTGGGTCATCCTTGAGGCCTCCTCTTAGTGGGACATGTCCAGTAGAGTTCCAAAGGAAGCTTCCCAGGGGGCATCCTTATCAGGTGCTCAAACCACTTCAGCTGGCTCCCGTCAATCTGAAGAAGTAGTGGCTCTACTCCAAGGCTCTATTGAATAGCAAAGCCCCTCACCCGTCTCAGAAAGTAAACTCAGCCACCCTACAGAGAAACCTAATTTCCACTGCTTATACCTGCAATCTCGTCCTTTTGGCATTGCCCAAAGTTCATGACCACAGGTGAGGATGGGGACATAGATTGAGCTTTGTCTGAGAACTCAGCTCCCACTTCACCACCATGGATTGGTACAGCACCCACATCACTGCTGCTGCACCAATGTGCTGGTCAATTTCCCTCTCACCATCACTTGTGAGCAAGATCCCTAGATACTTGAACTCTTCCACTAAGGGCAGCTGCTCTCTCTTCACCTGGAGAGAATAGTCTGCTTTCTTCCAGAAGAGGACCATGACCTCCTATTTGGAGGTGCTGATTCTCATCCCAACTGCTTCACACTCTGCAGTGAAACGTTCAAGCGCACATCAGAGACCACAGTCTGAAGATTAAGTTTAGAAGTGTGAGCAACAAGAGTGATGTAGTGGTGGGAGTCTGCTATAGACCACCGGACCAGGGGGATGAGGTGGATAAGGCTTTCTTCCGGCAACTCGCAGAAGCTACTAGATCGCACGCCCTGGTTCTCATGGGCGACTTTAATCATCCCGATATCTGCTGGGAGAGCACTACAGTGGTGCACAGACAATCCAGGAAGTTTTTGGAAAATGTAGGGGACAATTTCCTGGTGCAAGTGCTGGAGGAGCCAACTAGGGGGAGAGCTTTTCTTGACCTGCTGCTCACAAACCGGGAAGAATTAGTAGGGGAAGCAAAAGTGGATGGGAATCTGGGAGGCAGTGACCATGAGTTGGTCAAGTTCAGGATCCTGACACAGGGAAGAAAGGTAAGCAGCAGAATATGGACCCTGGACTTCAGAAAAGCAGACTTCGACTCCCTCAGGAAACTGATGGGTAGGATCCCCTGGGGGAATAACATGAGGGGGAAAGGAGTCCAGGAGAGCTGGCTGTATTTCAAAGAATCCCTATTGAGGTTACAGGGACAAACCCGATGTATCGAAATAATAGTAAATATGGCAGGCGACCAGCTTGGCTTAACAGTGAAATCCTTGCGGATCTTGAACATAAAAAAGAAGCTTACAAGAAGTGGAAGATTGGACAAATGACCAGGGAAGAGTATAAAAATGTTGCTCGGGCATGTAGGAATGAAATCAGGAGGGCCAAATCGCACCTGGAGCTGCAGCTAGCAAGAGGTGTTAAGAGTAACAAGAAGGGTTTCTTCAGGTATGTTGGCAACAAGAAGAAAGCCAAGGAAAGTGTGGGCCCCTTACTGAATGAGGGAGGCAACCTAGTGATGGAGGATGTGGAAAAAGCTAATGTACACAATGCTTTTTTTGCCTCTGTCTTCACGAACAAGGTCAGCTCCCAGACTGCTGCGCTGGGCAACACAGCATGGGGAGTAAGTGGCCAGCCCTCTGTGAAGAAAGAAGTGGTTCGGGACTATTTAGAAAAGCTGGACGTGCACAAGTCCATGGGGCCGGATGCGTTGCATCCGAGAGTGCTAAAGGAATTGGCGGCTGTGATTGCAGAGCCATTGGCCATTATCTTTGAAAACTCGTGGCGAACGGGGGAAGTCCCGGATGACTGGAAAAAGGCTAATATAGTGCCAATCTTTAAAAAAGGGAAGAAGGAGGATCCTGGGAACTACAGGCCAGTCAGCCTCACCTCAGTCCCTGGAAAAATCATGGAGCAGGTCCTCAAGGAATCAATCCTGATGCACTTGCATGAGAGGAAAATGATCAGGAGCCGTCAGCATGGATTCACCAAGGGAAGGTCATGCCTGACTAATCTAATCGTTTTCTATGATGAGATTACTGGTTCTGTGGATGAAGGGAAAGCAATGGATGTATTGTTTCTTGACTTTAGCAAAGCTTTTGACACAGTCTCCCACAGTATTCTTGTCAGCAAGTTAAAGAAGTATGGGCTGGATGAATGCACTATAAGGTAGGTAGAAAGTTGGCTAGATTGTCGGGCTCTACGGGTAGTGATCAATGGCTCCATGTCTAGATGGCAGCCGGTATCAAATGGAGTGCCCCAAGGGTCGGTCCTGGGACCGGTTTTGTTCAATATCTTCATAAATGATCTGGAGGATGGTGTGGATTGCACTCTCAGCAAATTTGCACATGATACTAAACTAGGAGGAGTGGTAGATACGGTGGCAGGTAGGGATAGGATACAGAGGGACCTAGACAAATTGGAGGATTGGGCCAAAAGAAATCTGATGAGGTTCAACAAGGATAAGTGCAGGGTCCTGCACTTAGGACGGAAGAATACAATGCACCGCTACAGACTAGGGACTGAATGGCTAGGCAGCAGTTCTGCGGAAAAGGACCTAGGGGTGACAGTGGACAAGAAGCTGGATATGAGTCAACAGTGTGCCCTTGTTGCCAAGAAGGCCAATGGCATTTTGGGATGTATAAGTAGGGGCACAGCCAGCAGATTGAGGGACATGATCGTTCCCCTCTATTCGACATTGGTGAGGCCTCATCTGGAGTACTGTGTCCAGTTTTGGGCCCCACACTACAAGAAGGATGTGGAAAAATTGGAGGGTTTCCAGCGGAGGGCAACAAAAATTATTAGAGGTCTGGAACACATGACTTATGAGGAGAGGCTGAGGGAACTGGGATTGTTTAGTCTGCAGAAGAGAAGAATGAGGGGGGATTTGATAGCTGCTTTCAACTACCTGAGAGGTGGTTCCAAAGAGGATGGTTCTAGACTATTCTCAGTGGTAGAAGATGACAGGACAAGGAGTAATGGTCTCAAGTTGCAGTGGGGGAGGTTTAGGTTGGATATTAGGAAAAACTTTTTCACTAGGAGGGTGGTGAAACACTGGAATGTGTTACCTAGGGAGGTGGTAGAATCTCCTTCCTTAGAAGTTTTTAAGGTCAGGCTTGACAAAGCCCTGGCTGGGATGATTTAATTGGGGATCGGTCCTGCTTTGAGCAGGGGGTTGGACTAGATGACCTCTGGAGGTCCCTTCCAACCCTGATATTGTATGAATCTATGATTCTAAGAAGCAAGAAGGACATCATCTGCAAACAATCCCAGTACTGGATGTGCTCCACAGCTCAACTGCGCCTTGATATCCTGTCCATGAAAATCACACACAGAAATGGGGACAAGACGCACCCTTAGCAGAGTCCAACACCCCCCTTGAATTAACTCGACTTAATGCCAAGAATACGAACAAGAATAAAGGGACCAGATAGCATGCAAAAATCGGCCCTGGCACCTCATACTCCTGCAACACTCCCCACAAAACATCTCTGGGAACACGGTCTTATGCCTTCTCCAAAATAAAAATAGACCGGTTTAGCCAACTCCCAAGACCCCTCAAATATCTGCAAGAGAGCAAAGAGCTGGTCCATTTTTCCAAAATCTTCATTGTTCCTCTGGGGTCTGAGGTTCAAATAATGGGTGTAGCCTCTTCTCCAACACCCTGGCATAGGCTTTGCTGGGGAGCGTAAGGAGTGTGATCCCCCTGTAGTTGGAACATACTCTCTGGTCTCCTTTCTTAAAGATTTGAACCACCACCCTGGTTTGCCAGTCCAGAGATACTGCACCTGCCTCCCATGCATCATTAAGAGGTGCATGAACTACAACACCCCAACGTTGTCCAATGATTTCAACATCTCTGGACAAATCTCATCCACCCCTGCTGCCTTACCACTACAAAAACACTCAACTGCTTTAGCGATCTCAACAACAGAAATGGATCCAATCTCACCGTAGGTTTCCGGCACTGCCTCCTGAAAGAATGGCATGCCCACTGGGTTGAGAAGTTCCTCAAAGCGCTTCTTCCACTTCTCAACAATCTCCTCAGTCAAGGTCAGCGTTTCACTACCTTTGCTCAGACCAGACTGGGCAATGTCACCCCAGTCCCTCCTAAGGCACTGAATGGATTTTCCAGAACACCCTTGAGGCCATTCGGTAGTCATTCTCCATGGACTTTTCAAACTCTTCCCAAGCCCAGGCTTTTGCTTCAACAATTGCCACAGCTCTCTTAGCTAGCCAGTACCTCTTAGCCATATCAAGAATCCGGTTCATGAGCATTTCTCAGAAGTCCTCCTTCACCTTGACAGCTTCCCTCACCACTGGTTGCCATCCTGATGGGAACCAACTGCTTTCAGGCCACAGCTTTTTGTGACTGCCTCAATGATTGAGGCCCAGAACATGGTCCACTCAGACTCAATGTCCAAGGAAAAGTTCTTCTGGAGGTGGGAATTGAAGTCTTTCCACACAGGGTCCTCCACCAGATATTCCCAGGTGACCTGCACTGATTGTTTGGGCCTCCCATGTCTATCTAAGCTGGGGTCCCATGCATCAGATCTGACTTACCACTAACTGGTGATCCATTGACAACTCTGCCCGTCTTTTTGCTCAGGTGTCCAAAACATATGACCTTAGGTCCGATGAGATGACTATGAAGTCAATCATCGAACTTCGGCCCACGGTGCTCCACTACCAAGTACATTTATGAGCAATCTTTTGTTCAAACATGGTGTTCATTGTGGACCATCCACGATTAGCACAGGAGTCCAACAACAACTCACCTCTTGGGTCCAGATCAGGGAGGCTGTTCCTTCCAACACTCTCCTCTGGGTATCTCCATCATTCCCCACGTGGGTGTTGAAGTCCCCCAGTAGAACTATATTGTTGGTAGATGGCACTATCAAGTACCGATCCCACTGTTTCCAGAAAAGTGGAGTACTCTGAACTGCTATTAGGCAACTAGGCACAAACAACAGTCAGTTTTTTCCTCTAAGACCCGAAGTCTCAGCAAGGCAACCCTCTCATCTACTGGGACAAACTCCAACTGCATAGCACCCAGTTGGGGACTTGTGAGTATCCCCACATCCACCCAGGGCCTCTCATGAGGGGCCACTCCGGAGTAGGAAAGAGACTACCCTCAGTCAAGAATTTTGTTTCCAGAGCCAATGCTATGTGTAGAGGTCAGGCCGACTATATCTAGCCAGTACCTTTCCACCTCTTCTACCAACTCTGGCTCCTTTGCCACCAGTGAAGTGACATGTCATGCCCCTAGAGACAGATATACAAAAGGTGGCCCACATAAATTTATTTCCTTAACATTAAAGGGGTACTTACTCATTCAGATATGCTCACAGAAGAACATTTGTGGAATGTAGCTACTAGTCTATTTGGGTGTCCCAGGTGTAACTTAGGAAAGAATTCCCTATAGGATGGCACAGATAACTTTCTTCCATGAGCCTCATCTGCTCTATGGGACAGTGCTAGAGGGAATGGGGATACATTTCCTCCTCACACCCTTTGGTTGATGTGCACCTTCAAGGGCATATGGAGGGAGAAGTCTCTTCTCTTTCCTGGGCTCAGGGACCAAAGTGCAGAAGGCTGTTCTGTGGGACACTTGAGAGGAAAGGCATTTTGCACATTCCTACACATCCTTATAAGCATCTCTCTTAATCTGTTCCCTGCTAGCAACAGAAGACTGTTTATATAGATTACAGTAACCATGAGTTGGGTAATATAGCAAAATGAATTTCAGGCCAAGCTGATGTATATGAGTAGTGCTTGTAAAGATGGGGTGCACTAATCAAATTCCATATTACAATGGAAAATTAATGTGTGTAACACCATGGCTGTAAGGGAGTCTATCCACTTCCTCTATCAAAGCTGAAGGTGTTGCTGTCTAGCCTGGCACTGGACTCACCGACTTCTGTGACTGTGAGACTTTGGCTCCCATGTGGATGGTGATTATTACACACTGGTGCAGGCCCTTGTATCGACCACCCATGAGATTTTCTCAAGTCATCTATGCACTTCTCATGCAACTTGACACACTGAGGACATTCAACCTCAGTGTAAAATTTGAATCCCTTTCCTAGACTGACAGTCAGGCACTGTGTCCTGGTCATCGGGCCTAGTGATTGGAACAGAGGTCAAAACCAGATGTAGGGTCAGGACTAGGCCAAGGGTAGCACTGGAACTGAGATCTGCAGACAGGCCAGGGTCAGAACTGAGATCAGAGTCCATACACAAGCCAAAAATCAGGACCATAGCCAGAGTCCAGGTGAAGGCCAGAGGTCAAAACCAGATGGTCAGAATCTGTGGACAAGCCAAATCAGTACCACAGCTGGAATCCAACTACAGGCCAAAGGTCAAACCTGAGAAGGTTTTTTTTGTGGGGTTGGGGGTCGGGGGGGGGATCAGGAAGCGGAGGCAAGGCTGGAGTGGGTCAGTAACTGGGCTGGAGCAATGTCAGAGAAATAAAGGATAAGACTGGAACAGGGCTTGGGCGAGGCTGGGACAGCAACAGGAACTGGATCAGGCTGGGAATCCAGTGAGTCTGTTAGACTGTGAGGTAGCAGGAGGGTTCTTGGCCGGGTAGTATTGTTGCACAGATGGATCTACAACTCGGGAAGGACTGGGAAAAGACCTGAAGCTGGGAGTCATCTGACCCAGGCTCTGCTCATGGATAGGCTGCTGCATGCCTGAAGGCTGAGTCACTGCAGGCTCTGTGGGAAGGCTAAGTCAGTGCATATGAGTTGTTACCACATAGAATCATAGAATCATAGAATCATAGAATATCAGGGTTGGAAGGGACCCCAGAAGGTCATCTAGTCCAACCCCCTGCTCGAAGCAGGACCAATTCCCAGTTAAATCATCCCAGCCAGGGCTTTGTCAAGCCTGACCTTAAAAACCTCTAAGGAAGGAGATTCTACCACCTCCCTAGGTAACGCATTCCAGTGTTTCACCACCCTCTTAGTGAAAAAGTTTTTCCTAATATCCAATCTAAACCTCCCCCACTGCAACTTGAGACCTGAGTGATGCCTGAGTGATGATTCACTGCACCTGTGTTGGAGGAGCAGCTGAGTGAGCTGCCCTGATTCGGCTGTGGGTTTGCCTCACACTGACTACCCGCTTCTATGAGCGGAGGTCAGATCGTTCCTGCATTCTTACATAAAACCATGGTCCAAAATGGTTTGTCCCTGAGGACTTTTGCGGATAATACTAAACTGGGAGGAGTGGTAGATACGGTGGAGGGGAAGGATAGGATACAGAAGGACCTAGACAAATTGGAGGATTGGGCCAAAAGAAATCTGATGAGGTTCAATAAGGATAAGTGCAGGGTCCTGCACTTAGGACGGAAGAACCCAATGCACAGCTACAGACTAGGGACCGAATGGCTAGGCAGCAGTTCTGCGGAAAAGGACCTAGGGGTGACAGTGGACGAGAAGCTGGATATGAGTCAGCAGTGTGCCCTTGTTGCCAAAAAGGCCAATGGCATTTTGGGATGTATAAGTAGGGCCATAGCGAGCAGATCGAGGGACGTGATCGTTCCCCTCTATTCGACATTGGTGAGGCCTCATCTGGAGTACTGTGTCCAGTTTTGGGCCCCACACTTCAAGAAGGATGTGGATAAATTGGAGAGAGTCCAGCGAAGGGCAACAAAAATGATTAGGGGACTGGAACACATGACTTATGAGGAGAGGCTGAGGGAGCTGGGATTGTTTAGCCTGCAGAAGAGAAGAATGAGGGGGGATTTGATAGCTGCTTTCAACTACCTGAAAGGGGGTTCCAAAGAGGATGGCTCTAGACTGTTCTCAATGGTAGCAGATGACAGAACGAGGAGTAATGGTCTCAAGTTGCAGTGGGGGAGGTTTAGATTGGATATTAGGAAAAACTTTTTCACTAAGAGGGTGGTGAAACACTGGAATGCGTTACCTAGGGAGGTGGTAGAATCTCCTTCCTTAGAGGTTTTTAAGGTCAGGCTTGACAAAGCCCTGGCTGGGATGATTTAACTGGGAATTGGTCCTGCTTCGAGCAGGGGGTTGGACTAAATGACCTTCTGGGGTCCCTTCCAACCCTGATATTCTATGATTCTATGATTCTATGACTCATAGATCAGAGTCCCCTTCGGAACACACCACCCAGGCTTTGACCCAATTTACTCATTATCTAGCTAAACACTATCATAACTTACTATTCACTGACCTTATCCCCCTTCATCCCTGAGTACACCTTCCTCTGCACCACCCCTCAAAGATCCTTTTCCAGATCAAAGAACACAAAATAAGCACAGAGCAAAGCAGCTATCCATCCAGTCACAGAGGCTTTTAACTCATTCAGTCCATGCCACCACATCTAAGACCACTGCCTCAGTGACTGAGGAAGGCAAATGGGGACATTGCTGACTGAATTAATCAATGGCTTCCTCAGAGAAGGGAAACTTTTGGAGTTTCATCTATAAGAGGTATCTTCTTGTTTAAGGCCTGGTGAAATGGTCACCAGATGCCTAACAGTGCTGGTCACTGACCTCCAGTCCCTCTTTCTGAACAAAATCATATAGAGGGTAGCACTTAAGCTACCAAAGGTCTACCTGTCCTCCTCTAATTTACCAAATACCTCCCAGTTATGCTTCACACTAGAATATGACATTGTAATGTACTAGGTGACAGTTTCCTCATGATCAAAGATGAAGTGCAAACATCCATATTGATACAGCAGAATCTATCAGCTGCTTTCAACACAGTCAACCATAAGGTATTACTAATCCCTGCTGTGCTACATGGTGTGATCAATGGAGTGGCATTAAGCTGGTGTCACAATTTACTTTTGTTGAGAGCTCAAAAGACTCATCATGTGCAGCTATTCCTCCTCCCTGAAAGCACTCAATGTGCTGTTTTTCATAAGGTTCAGTTGTATCCCCATTTAATGTTTGTGTTCCAGAAAGATAATAGATGCCATGGCATCAAATGCCATCAGTATGCCAAAGACATATAACTGTACATTTCCCCCTCATTAGCACCTGGCATGCTGTCACCCAGCTGCCACCAAAGTCTAAAGGAAATAAATACCTGGATGAAAACCAAACAAATGACTCAACCCAGATAAAAATGGCTAATACTAGCAGGGAGAGGAAACATTTTGGTCAACTGGCAGAAACCGTCACAGTCTCCTCTAACAAGAGCATCTGCCTTCCTATAGGAAGACGTAATACAAACAAACAATAGGAGTGTGCAGTGTTGGATCCTCATCTTGCAGTCTACACACTAGCTGCAGTAACAGATAGTTAGGAAGCCAGGGGAGGTTCTTTAGGAGGGGGAGAAGCATCTCATTTAATGGTTTACTTGTGTATCTCAAATTAACTTATATTAAATAAATAAGTTGGTTCTGTGGTTTGTGCACCACAGGCTGCTGTGTTTTGATCTGTTTGTTTTAATAGTCCTACATCTTTTCTCAGAAAATGACAAGCTGTCATAGGAGCACAGAACACATCATTCCTATTATGTGAAACTGAAAACTTTTACATATAAGTATTTATCTATTTCATATATTTAAAGGCATCTGCAATACCACAACAGACCAGTTATAAAATGAATGTGAAGAATTATGATGTTTGGTAGTAAACCATGGGAAAATACTGATCAAACACAAAATACCTAGTCTGCAGCATATGCCTATGCCATGTAGATTTTTTAAAGGAACCTTAACGAAAAAAACAAATAAAAGTTAAGAAAAAGGCATTTCCACACAGATAAATTTAAGTCTCTGAACTATTAAGGATTTTTTGGATGTTCTGACATGTTCCAGAATTCACTGTGCATTTCTGTTTTTACTTCAGTGTGTAAAAAAGGATTTTGATTTCATTTTTTTAAATGTCAATCTGTATTTCTTGGAGATTAAGATCATTAGTGAAATAACTACCAGTGACCTATACACATTTTACACATGAAAAGAAACATTTTCTTGATGACTTCAATCTAGTTATTTCAATAGTGGAACTGAAGTTAGAAGCGTCATGAATTTTCACGATTGCACTGGTTAATGTTGTTGAACGTAAACGTCTTGGTATTCATCCACGCTGCAGTTGGAGGTGTGATAACTTGAGAACGCCTACACCGTGCTGAAATATTTACTCTAGCTAGCGTGAGTACCAACAGCAGGGGAACTGCAGCCGCACGGGCTATACAAACCCAATGGGACCCTGGGTACTTAGTCAGATAGCTCACAATGAAGCCTGTGCCACTGCAGCTTGACCACTATTGGTGCTCGCGGTAGCTAGCTAGCTTGGGTATGTCTATACATGCTGCAATTATACCCCTCAGTTGCAGTGTAGATGTTCCTTTAGACTGAAAGCTTTAAGAACAGCATCATGTGTCTAATATATTCTTGGTCCGTCCAAACACAGTAGCTGTTACCCAAAACTAGCAACTAGTCCTATATGATGTTTATGGCATTGTCTTTGACCCTCATCTTGCAAAAACTTAGTCACATGCTTAACTTTGCTATTGTGAATAGTACCATGCTTAACTTTGCTATTGTGAGTAGTAGAAGTCAATGGAACTACTCATGGTAATAAAGATAAGCATGCGTGTATGTCTTTGCAGCATTGGAGCCTTAGGACCAAATTGTGCAGCCTTTACTGACACTGGTGAGCACAAGTAATAAAACTGAAGGCTGTAGGACTATTTGCAGGAGTAAGGACTTGTGACAGGGTGAACTAGGTCTGGAGGCTCCCTGCTGGAGGCCTCGTGGCCCTGCCTCACTGTACCCCAGAAAAGAGCAGACAAAAAGCTCTCCAGGTGGCAGAGTGGCTGCAAGAGAAGCAGCCAATCAGGGACCAGAGTGTCATATAAAAAAAAAAAGCCAAAGAGGCAAACCAATCAGTTGCTACCTGGAACTGGAAGAGGGAAAACTAAGTTCTTGCCTGGAAGAATAACCTGGCCACGGACAGCTCAGTGTGGGTAGGACTGAGCCCACGGAGGGCTGCCAAAGACTGAGGGAGCAAAGGCGGACTCCTGAGTGGCTGCAGGACTGAGCAAGGACTGAGCCCAGATCCTAGCCAGAGCAAACGAGGGTACTGTAATAGGCCCTTTTGGTCTGGCTAAAGACTGAGCCAAGGGAGGGCTGACAAAAGGATACACCAACAGAAGGTACCGCAATGGTCCCTGTTGGACTGTTATAGGGGGCAGTGACTCCAGGGAGGAAGCCTTGGTGGGAAATAAAGACCATATACCCTAGCAGGGGTTTGTGTATTTGTTCCATCTACAAACAATGAGAGACACTCCGCCCGAGTTACTGAAGACCTCTGAAGAAATCATCAGCCGCGGGGGGTGGGTGCGCTCACTAGAGGTAGATGCCACCCCCATTCCAGACAGATTGTGAACATGCACTCAAACAAAGGCGGGTGCTCATGAGATGGGTGCCAACCTGTTACAGGACTCTACAGTGTTTGTAAGTTTTGCTTCTTAATGTTATGTTTCAGAAATGGAATATCCATTAACTGATACCAGCAGCTGCAATCTAGAAAGTGTTACCACTCCAAGGATCAGTATTTGTGATTAGCAGAGCATACAGTACAACTGAGGCTGATAATACTTGATACAGAATTAAGGATGAGGAAATTGACTTGGATCAGACAAGTAACAACTTGAAACTCCAACCCACCTTGGAACCAATCCAAATATTCTAGGTGATAGAGTCCCCAGTCTGAAGGCTAATCACTTTTTTCCAGTAGCAGCTGTTTTCAGGGGAAGGCTGTGTGAACTTCTCCCAATTCTAGTTGGAGTTCCCTTTGGAATGAGACTGAATAGTCCAGCTTTTAGATGCAGCAGGCAGGTGCCAGTAGAGGCCAGAAATCCTTTCACTGAACCTCTATGCATTGCATTTCACAATTTAGCAACATTAACGCTTCCCCATGATTTCTGCGCTAGGAATCTGATTCTGCAGACACTTGTGCACATGCTTAAATTTCTGCATGTGAGTAGTCTCATTGAATTTGATAGGACTACTCACTTCACCCACTGACACATGTATTGCAGTTCAAGACTGTAAAGCAACACTGCATGCATGTGCCCTCTCCCAGTTCCCACAAGATCACTAACCCAGTGAATTCTGAGGTTTACCTTTTATTACTACTTATTCCCACTTTAGACTGCAAAATGACTAGAACATAAACAGCTACCTGAAATCTTTATTAAGATGAATTAAAAAAAAATTAAATGCCAAAATGTTTACTTCATCTTTTTTAAAGAGCAATTTTTTAAAGGTCTTTGTAAATTTCCTAATATACCTGTCATTTGTAGCATGTGTTCAAGCATATTGGATATTGGTGAGTGATGTGACATTTCAAAATAATGAGGCATCAGTGAAAATGAGTTTTGAAAGAGGGGATTTTATATGTTTAAAACAAAACAAACATCAAAGCCTGTGGCCAAAAATTCTCAAGAAATTTAAGTATTTAAGTATTAACAAATAATTGTTATTGTTAGGATATAGATATTCAGGCCTGTCTGTAAAGGCCTATACTGTAAGAATTTAGGTGTATTCTTATCACTTGGCTAGTTATAGAGGTATAAAAGAAAGAATCAAAATCACTGTCTGCCAGTGTAAGGTCCTTCTCTTACTGTGACAGTCTGAGGCCCTGTTCTTAGGCTAAGACCTTTGGCTAAGCAACAGAGGCAGCCATAAGCTGGGAAGCGACCGGTCATATCCTCACATTCCAACCTAGTCACATTGAAATAAGGTGCTATTGGGCTGTTAGGAATACAATCCTGTCCTGATAGTGCCTATCACCTCCAGAGAAAGGGAAGTGCCTAGAAAATGTAAAAGGAAACTTAGTTTGATAGCATCTTGTCTGGCAAGAACTCACTTATCAATAGCTGGGATGTGAAATCCTCACTTCTGTATTGTTTTGTCATTATAGTTCCCACTTTGCTATTGTTTATTTGGATGGTCTCTGTCTGGTTCTGTGATTGTTCCTGTCTGCTGTATAACTAATTTTGCTGTGTGTAAACTAATTAAGGTGGTGGTCCAGTAACACAGACACAGGTAACTAACCACTTTCATGTTCTCTCCACAGGTACCGTTGCAGAGAGTGGACCAGATGATATGTCTGGGGCGAGAAAGCAGAAGGAGACTCTGCTGGTTGGAAGGCATGAGATGCGATGTCCTGAGGTTGGGGGTTCCACTACCACCACTCCCAAGAGGAGAAGGCGGGTGGTGGTGGTCGGGGACTCTCTCCTCCGGGGGACTGAGTCATCTATCTGCCGCCCTGACCGGGAAAACCGAGAAGTCTGCTGCTTGCCGGGGGCTAAGATTCATGATGTGACGGAGAGACTGCCGAGACTCATCAAGCCCTCGGATCGCTACCCCTTCCTGCTTCTCCACGTGGGCACCAATGATACTGCCAAGAATGACCTTGAGCGGATCACTGTGGACTACGTGGCTCTGGGAAGAAGGATAAAGGAGTTGGAGGCGCAAGTGGTGTTCTCGTCCATCCTCCCCGTGGAAGGAAAAGGCCTGGGTAGGGACCGTCGAATCATGGAAGTCAACGAATGGCTACACAGGTGGTGTCGGAGAGAAGGCTTTGGATTCTTTGACCATGGGATGGTGTTCCATGAAGGAGGAGTGCTGGGCAGAGACGGGCTCCATCTTACGAAGAGAGGGAAGAGCATCTTTGCCAGCAGGCTGGCTAACCTAGTGAGGAGGGCTTTAAACTAGGTTCACCGGGGGAAGGAGACCAAAGCCCTGAGGTAAGTGGGAAAGCGGGATACCGGGAGGAAGCACAGGCAGGAATGTCTGTGAGGGGAGGGCTCCTGCCTCATACTGGGAATGAAGGGCAATCAACAGGTTATCTCAAGTGCTTATATACAAATGCACAAAGCCTTGGTAACAAGCAGGGAGAATTGGAGGTCCTGGTGATGTCAAAGAACTATGACGTGATTGGAATAACAGAGACTTGGTGGGATAACTCACATGACTGGAGTACTGTCATGGATGGTTATAAACTGTTCAGGAAGGACAGGCAGGGCAGAAAAGGTGGGGGAGTAGCACTGTATGTAAGGGAGCAGTATGACTGCTCAGAGCTCCTGTACGAAACTGTAGAAAAACCTGAGTGTCTCTGGATTAAGTTTAGAAGTGTGTGCAACAAGAGTGATGTAGTGGTGGGAGTCTGCTATAGACCACCTGACCAGTGGGATGAGGTAGATGAGGCTTTCTTCCGGCAGCTCACGGAAGCTACTAGATCACATGCCCTGATTCCCATGGGTGACTTTAATTTTCCTGATATCTGCTGGGAGAGCAATACAGCGGTGCATAGACAATCCAGGAAGTTTTTGGAAAGCGTAGGGGACAATTTCCTGGCGCAAGTGCTAGAGGAGCCAACTAGGGGGGGCGCTTTTCTTGACCTGCTGCTCACAAACAGGGTAGAATTAGTGGGGGAAGCAAAAGTGGATGGGAATCTGGGAGGCAGTGACCATGAGTTGGTTGAGTTCAGGATCCTGACGCAGGGAAGAAAGGTAAGCAGCAGGATACGGACCCTGGACTTCAGGAAAGCAGACTTCGACTCCCTCAGGGAATGGATGGCCAGGATCCCCTGGGGGACTAACTTGAAGGGGAAAGGAGTCCAGGAGAGCTGGCTGTCTTTCAAGGAATCCCTGTTGAGGTTACAGGGACAAACCATCCCGATGAGTCGAAAGAATAGTAAATATGGCAGGCGACCAGCTTGGCTTAATGGTGAAATCTTAGCGGATCTTAAACATAAAAAAGAAGCTTACAAGAAGTGGGAGGTTGGACATATGACCAGGGAAGAGTATAAAAATATTGCTCGGGCATGTAGGAATGATATCAGGAGGGCCAAATCGCACCTGGAGCTGCAGCTAGCAAAAGATGTCAAGAGTAACAAGAAGGGTTTCTTCAGGTATGTTGGCAACAAGAAGAAAGCCAAGGAAAGTGTGGGCCCCTTACTGAATGAGGGAGGCAACCTAGTGACAGAGGATGTGGAAAAAGCTAATGTACTCAATGCTTTTTTTACCTCTGTATTCACTAACGAGGTCAGCTCCCAGACTGCTGCGCTGGGCATCACAAAATGGGGAAGAGATGGCCAGCCCTCTGTGGAGATAGAGGTGGTTAGGGACTATTTAGAAAAGCTGGACGTGCACAAGTCCATGGGGCTGGACGAGTTGCATCCGAGAGTGCTGAAGGAATTGGCGGCTGTGATTGCAGAGCCATTGGCCATTATCTTTGAAAACTCGTGGCGAATGGGGGAAGTCCCGGATGACTGGAAAAAGGCTAATGTAGTGTCAATCTTTAAAAAAGGGAAGAAGGAGGATCCAGGGAACTACAGGCCAGTCAGCCTCACTCAGTCCCTGGAAAAATCATGGAGCAGGTCCTCAAAGAATCAATCCTGAAGCACTTGCATGAGAGGAAAGTGATCAGGAACAGCCAGCATGGATTCACCAAGGGAAGGTCATGCCTGACTAATCTAATTGCCTTTTATGATGAGATTACTGGTTCTGTGGATGAAGGGAAAGCAGTGGATGTATTGTATCTTGACTTTAGCAAAGCTTTTGACACGGTCTCCCACAGTATTCTTGTCAGCAAGTTAAGGAAGTATGGGCTGGATGAATGCACTATAAGGTGGGTAGAAAGCTGGCTAGATTGTCGGGCTCAACGGGTAGTGATCAATGGCTCCATGTCTAGTTGGCAGCTGGTATCAAGTGGAGTGCCCCAAGGGTCGGTCCTGGGACCGGTTTTGTTCAATATCTTCATAAATGATCTGGAGGATGGTGTGGATTGCACTCTCAGCAAATTTGCGGATGATACTAAACTGGGAGGAGTGGTAGATATGCTGGAGGGGAGGGATAGGATACAGAAGGACCTAGACAAATTGGAGGATTGGGCCAAAAGAAATCTGATGAGGTTCAATAAGGATAAGTGCAGGGTCCTGCACTTAGGATGGAAGAATCCAATGCACCGCTACAGACTAGGGACCAAATGGCTAGGCAGCAGTTCTGCGGAAAAGGACCTAGGGGTGACAGTGGATGACAAGCTGGATATGAGTCAGCAGTGTGCCTTTGTTGCCAAGAAGGCCAATGGCATTTTGGGATGTATAAGTAGGGGCATAGCGAGCAGATCGAGGGACGTGATCGTTCCCCTCTATTCGACATTGGTGAGGCCTCATCTGGAGTACTGTGTCCAGTTTTGGGCCCCACACTACAAGAAGGATGTGGATAAATTGGAGAGAGTCCAGCGAAGGGCAACAAAAATGATTAGGGGTCTGGAACACATGACTTATGAGGAGAGGCTGAGGGAGCTGGGATTGTTTAGCCTGCAGAAGAGAAGAATGAGGGGGGATTTGATAGCTGCTTTCAACAACCTGAAAGGGGGTTCCAAAGAGGATGGCTCTAGACTGTTCTCAATGGTAGCAGATGACAGAACGAGGAGTAATGGTCTCAAGTTGCAGTGGGGGAGGTTTAGATTGGATATTAGGAAAAACTTTTTCACTAAGAGGGTGGTGAAACACTGGAATGCGTTACCTAGGGAGGTGGTAGAATCTCTTTCCTTAGAGGTTTTTAAGGTCAGGCTTGACAAAGCCCTGGCTGGGATGATTTAACTGGGAATTGGTCCTGCTTCGAGCAGGGGGTTGGACTAGATGACCTTCAGGGGTCCCTTCCAACCCTGATATTCTATGATTCTATGATATAATTGGTTACATAATCATGTTACAATATGTTAGGATTGGTTAGTTAAATTTCAGGAAAATGATTGGTTAAGGTATAGCTAAGCAGAACTCATGTTTTACTATATAGTCTGCAGTCAATCAGGAAGTGAGTGGGTGGCTGGGTGGGGGAAAATGGGAATGGGAATGGGGGGGGAAATTGGAATCATGTTTTGCTAAGGGGGGTGGAATGGGAACAGGGACACAGGTGTAAGGCTCTGTGATGTCAGAGCTGGGAAGGGGGACACTAAGGAAGGAAACTGGAATCATGCTTGCTGGAAGTTCACCCCAATAAACATCGAATTATTTGCACCTTTGAACTTCGGGTATTGTTGCTCTCTGTTCATGTGAGAAGGACCAGGGAAGTAAGTGGGTGAAGGAATAAGCCCCCTAACAGTTATCTTCACTGAATAAATTAGGTAGTGAAATACATGTATTTTTGTAGGCAAAAAACCCCAGCAACCCTCTCTTCAAGGTACTCTGACTTCTACTTGCACCAATGTAAAGATACTGCTTTTATAAATAGAAAATCTATGGAGTAGATTCAAACAAGTTACTTTGCACAGTACTTTTGTTACTCACAATAACTATTACAACAAATCCTGCTTCTTGGCAAGGGGTTAAACAAGATGACCCCTGCCATCCCTTCTAATCATATAGTTTTGATTCTATGATTTCTGGAGTAATTAAGACAATGGTTTAATAAACTCAGGAAAATGTATAACAAATTTTTCACTGACATGTTATGCTCACAAATCACAGGAATAATTCTCTCCATTTAAATAACTTAGTGCTTTATTTAAATGTACAAAGAATTCACTGTAGGCAAGTTTCTTATAAAATGATCAATTCTGTGCATCCTTCTGTTCCCAATACCTGCTTCTTTGACCAATACTATTATGCACTCTTAGGTTCTTGCACATTGAAGAAGTGGGGAGGAGAGAATCTTCAATAATTTTAGGGGACTTCAAAATAGGATTCCTTCACCCAGTAAAGTATTTCAAGGATGAATATGTCTTCTCAGAAATGTTCATGACCCAGAACTAGAGAGTCTCCTTTGCAATGACAGGAGAAAAATGTGGTCAGTTTTCTAGCTACACTGTATATAAATTGGGGTTATTCAGTAAATCTTTAGTGCTGACTTCTGTCTTTTCCAGAACCTGCCTGCTAGTGTTCCCCTTGACTCTAAATTAGTCAGAGATGTAATATTTTAATTAAAAAAGAAGGTTTTTACCCCCGAATAATTCTAAGTTAATAATGGCAGCGTCTCCCTTAAACAGAGTCAAAATGGCTTGTGCTGACTCTCTTTAGCACATGCCATCGGTCTAGCCAGAATCAATATTATATGTCTTAAATCATGTGGCCAATCTCTGTTAAACTGCTAAAAAGCTGCTTTTGCAGACATCAGGAGCATGGGGAAAACATTACATTGCAAATTTACCTCAAATATTTTTTGTGCAGAAAATTCCTTGCTGCACAATGCATATTTGAAGAACCACCAAGAAGTCAAGAAAATGTAGAAATGTTTTCAATTTTGTATTGGCATTACAGAAAGCTCTAGCACTGAGCAGATTTATTGTATTCACTAGTTTTATTTCTTTAAATATTTCAGAAAGATAAGTGCACTAATTCGCAATACTCACTACTGTTCTACCAAGAGCTTTTTATCTAAATGCAATTTTTACCATTATTTCGATCATGTCATATTTCATAATGAAACCTCCATTGCAAAAGTCTGATCTTTGATTTTACAATGATGAAAATATTAATTATATCCTTGTGGACTGGAGGAATGTATCAACAAGTACCTAATCTACATTTCCTGCCCAACATGTTCTTGGGAAGGGCTCTACTGGATCATTTCTTGAAATCCTTCTTTGGTATAAAGCAGTCATTCTTTGACCATGCTCATAATACACATGAGCACTCAGATCTCCCCTTCAAAAATAGATAGATAGCCACCAATTTTACATACATTCTTTCAGTCCATCTTCAATATCTATTTTTTATGCCACAGAACATGGTGTCCAGCTTGTATGTTAATATTTCTAGTATTCTGTTATAACAGCTCAACTCAAGTTTCAAATTCTGAATATCAGATCTTTGTAAACAATTTATAGACCAAGCAAAAATCATAGAAATAGTTCACTAGAAAAATCTGAAACAGGTACATTCAAGAAAGTTAGGTTTCAGAGTAGCAGCCGTATTAGTCTCTATCAGCCAAAAAAAAAAAAAATGCATCTGTTAGTCTCTAAGGTGCCACAAGTACTCCTGTTCTTTTTTCAAGAAAGTTAGGTGTTCATGCTCAATTTGTGAACAGAAAGAGCATACAAAACTTTTTTTTTAAATAACTATTCTTTATGAATTATTCACTCAACTGTAGTAGATATGTTTAGAATATTTAGATGGTTTGGCATTCAGGACAGAGACCATGTCTTCATACACTCCAATACATCTAGCATGCTTTTGGTACAATAAACAATAGGAGTAATAATGCATTTTCTAAATTTTAAAATAAAATTGTGATTTATTCAAGGTGGGTCATCAGTCATGTTTAGACTTGGATCAAGTTCAAGCCAGGGTTCAGGTTTGGGGTTGAGTCAATCAAGGTTAGGGTTCATCTAGATCAGGTCTACAAATCTTTGTAGACTATCTATCCACACCAGTAAGGAATGACACCATGCCCAAAGTCTGGCTCAAGCCTTTTTCTCAGGGCTTCAGCTTTATTTCTTTCACATAGAACTAGTACTTAATTTCAATTAGCCCTCACCCAGGGTCTTCTGTAGGGGCAATCTGTAGAAGTCCTTTCCTGAGAGTCCTCCACTATAGAAGTCCTTTCCTGAGAGTCACCCTCCCACAGGAGGCAACCTGCTACCTGTAGCACCCTCCCTATCCGGGCCCCTCTCCTTGGTGGCTTTTAGAATCTCTTGATCCCTAGCACATCAGTCACCCCTGAATTTGCACCCAAATCCCCTTAAAGGGCTAGCTATCCTCTGACACTAGTTAGATTTCAGCCCAAAATGTCACAAGGAAGAACTTCTCATGAGACAAGATTTCTACCATTTTGATCTGTGGAGATCTTGTTAGATAGTAGTTTTCACAAGTTTTTGTCTATACTAAAGCTTCCAAGTTTTTTCATTGGAGTTGAAAATAGGCCTTTTTAGTGTCAAATTTCACCTGGAATCAAAGCTGAGGTTTTGAATTCAACACTCCACTGAAATTAAAAGGCACTTTGATATTAACAGAGCAACACTAATTTACAGAAGCCAAGGATCTAAAAGGCATGGGGATTTGAAGATGCTTTCTTGCCCATTCCTTGTGATCATATTACAACTTTCATGGTGGGCAGTATAAATAACAGAGCATGACACCAAAAATAAGGCTGCTTTTAATCAGGTACTATGGTACAAGTCCCAAATGTAAATGTATGAGTGTGTGTGTCAGGATGCATGTGTTTGGATTCAATACATTATAATGTCACTATCCACACAGTTCTTTACTTTAATGTTCCTTTCATCCAGTCTAGCTATGGGAATTTGACTTAAATTGTTCCCCTTTGTGAGGTGAAGAGCTAGTTCTACAGCACATCACTTTTTACTTATCTAGACTATGATATTTTGCTAGATATTAAAAGAAAGCCCAGTTTGCATAAATAACCTTGATTTTTGCTTTCTTGAGCTTCCAAGATTTTAATTTGATTTTGAACTATGTTTGTTGTTCAACATTTTGAGTTTCACTTTTGAAAAGCCTAATCACTCCCAGGTTCTATAATTAGATCCACTATAAAAGCTCCTTAGTACAGTCTATAAACTCATGCTTTGTGGTTTATCAGGCTGCAAGTTGCCTTCAATGCACCTTTTCTTCTGGGACTTTGATTGACCAACTGTACTTTTTATTCTCTTCACAAGATTTTTTTTTAAAGGAACGATCAGCAGTATTTCACCTAGACCAAATTGTTCAATAAAGTCTCTCTCTGCACTGACATTCACACCAGCTAAGCCTAAACTTCCCATTTAATAGAAATATCTGCAGTAATCTTAACTTTTCCTAACCCCTAAGAAGAGACAGGGGTTTCACTTAACATTTGAAAGATAGATACTAAAACACAAGAGAAATTTATTTAACTCCTAGTTCATAAATCTTTGGCACATTTCTGCAGAGTACATGTACACTCCATATCTCTTCAAAATGTGACTGCTCTGAGGGGGAATGCTGGGGGCGGGGGAGGGCATGGGTTTTGTTTACCAGAACTCCAAGTAATTTCACCTTCAGGTCAGGCATTCCTCACTTTTAGGTCACAATCTTAGTACACAGCAAAAGATCAAAATATAAGTGACTATTTCCACACAGGCACGAGTATTGCTGATCACCTCTCATTATTATTATCACAGAGCTGAGCAATTCCAAATTGCACATGCACAACTGACGAATGGCTGAATGACTGAGTTCCTGGGCCTTGACTACAATAGAAAAAATATTAAACTGCTAAGTAAATTGAATTAACTCCATTATCTCTCTTTCCTATGCAATGACATACTTTACCAGAGGTTTTTCAAGATTTTGGTTCAGTGTAGACTAATACAAAGTTCTTCCTTCAAAGGTACAGGTTTATTTCCTGTGGCTGATAGATTTATGACTCACCTTCTCTTTCAAATTAGAGAGAGTTTTATTTTATTTTGTAGAAGAAAATAAGGGTTCTGCAAAAGTCAGATAGCAAATATATACTCCACACCAAAGCAGAATACCCATAATACGATCAAATTCAGGAATGGACCAGATTGAACCAAATGGAAGGTATTTCCCCCTTGGAAAGCTTTTGAAAACACCAGCTGATATTCCCTCCCTTCTTTCCTCCTCACCCACATGAAGGATGAATTCCTGGCCCCAATGAAGTCAAGGACAGTTATGCCATTGACTTCAAAAGAGCTCCCTTCTCTCTTATTTATTCAAATCAAAATCAAACTGAACCAGACTTAGTATATTTATCAGGAATCAAATCTAAATATTTCAGCAAAGTGAAGCTTAGTTTGCCAAATGGCACCACATTCATCTTTGGCTGTGCCTATGAGAAGTCTTTTTTGTTTAAAGTGGGATGACAAGGAGAATGTTGCACCATCACATTAGCATAGTGACCCCCAAATTAGTAACCCTTTCTTCCATACTTTTTCAAAATTTAATCTTTTTTAGAGGAGCTATAGCATAAAGGCCATTTCATATTACAATTTCTTTACTGAGTGACTGGTAGATTGTGAAGTGCTTTTTAAAACCAGTCAGTTACAGAATCATACAAATGTAGGGTTGGAAGGGATCACAAGAGATCATCAGATCCAGTCTCCTATGCTGAGGCAGGACCAAGTAAACAAAGATCATCCCTGATAGATGTTTGGCCAACCCTGTTGATAGGGAATCCACAACTTCCCTTGGAAGTCTATTCCAGAATTTAACTACCCTCATAGTTAGAAAGCTTTCCCTAATATCTAACCTCAATCTCCCTTGCTGTGGGTTAATCCCATTACTTCTTGTCCTATCTTTAGTGGACATGGAGAACAATTGATCTAATATGTTATATTAAAAAGAGGATGGCAGAGACTTATCAGGTCCCCCCTCAGTCATTTCTCAGAAATAAATGTTCCCCAGATTTTTTTAACCCTTCTGCATAGGTCAGATTTTCTAAACCTTTTGTCATTTTTGTTGCTCTCCTTTAGATTCTTTCCAGTTAAGCCACATCTTTCCTAAAGTATGGAACCTAGAACTGGACACTACTTCAGCTGAGACCTCACCAGTGCCAAGTAGGATGGACAATTACCTCTCATATCTTACATACAACACTTGTGTTAATAAGCCCTAAAATGTTACTAACATTTTTGCAACTGCCTCATTGTTGACTCGTTCAATTTGTGATCTACTACAACTGCAAGTAGCTTTCGATAGTTCTACCTCCTAGCCAGTTATTCCCCATTGTGTATGTGTGCATTTCATTTTTCCTCCCTAAGTGTAGGACTTTGCACTTGTCTTTATTGAACTCCATCTTGTTGAATTCAGACCAATTCTCCAATTTGTTAAGATTGCTTTGAATTCTAATCCTGTCTTCCAAAGTGTTTGCAGCCCCTCCCAGCTTGTATGCAATTTTTAAAAGCATATTATCCACTCCATTATCCAAATAATTAACAAAGATGTTAAATGGTACCAAACCCAGGACTGATCTGAGGAACCGCACTAGATATCCCATCTCAGTTTGTCAGAAAACCATGAATAACTACTCTGAGTATGGTTTCTCAAAAAATTCCACACCCACCTTATAGCAGTTTTGTCTAGACCACATTTCCCTAGTTTGCTTATGAGAATGTCATATAGGACTGTGTCAAAAGCCTTACTAAAAATCAAGATATATGTTGTCTACTGCCACCCACCATCTATTAGGCCAGTAACCCTGTCAAAGCAGGAAATTAGGTTGGTTTGACATGATTTGTTCTTGGCAAATACACATTGGCTATTCATTAACCTTTATGTCATCTAGGTGCTTACAAATGGATTGTTTTACAATTTGTTCCAGTATCTTCCCAGGTATCAAAGTTAAACGGCCATCTAAGATATTAAGCAAATCCCCTCCCACACACACACAGACACACACACACACACACACACACATTTCCTTTTTGCTGCTTCTAAGAAGCTATTATAATTTTCCATGTTCACCCTATAATCTAGCCCTCTGTTGAGGTCACTTTTTTTTGCCTACCTACTCCTTCAAAGTCCTCCTCACTCAGTTGGCAAGTCAGTGCATGTAGATGCTCTTCCTCTTCTTGTCAAGGGTACCTCATCCTCAGCCAAAGCCCTCCTATCAACACCATCTGCACGGCCACACATTCATCTCCAGGACGTGTATGTCCTTTCCTTGGCTCGTCCACCCTCCTGGCTGAAGGTAAGATCACAACCTGTTCTCCAACTTCTTCATCCTCACCCCAAGCCCTGTAGTCACTGCTCATCTGCTGAAGATCATACCTGGCAGTATCATTAATGGCCACATGGATGAGAAGCATAGAGTAATGGTCAGAGGGATAGATAAGGCTTAGCAAACTTTCAATAATGTCTTGGGTGCAGGCTTCAGGCAGGAAGTGCACCTCCCTAGATACTATGTCAGGTCAGCAGGTGGATGCCTTTATCCTCCTCAGAAGGGAGTCCTCTACCACCAGCACCTAGCTGAGATGCAGGGCCAACAGCCTCCCAGCCTAGGGGGCAGGTAATTTTTTATCCTCAGACATTGGGGTCTGCTGCTTAACTCCTGTTGTCAATACAGCATGCTGGTCTGGACCACAATGGATGGGAGATGGAGCACTATCTCCATCGAGCAGCCAGTTGTCCTTTCTCCTCGGGTGCCATTCTAGTCATTTTTAGTTGGCTAGCATCCTCTATCCCAGATGTTTCCACATGAATCCTTTGGAAGAAATTGTGTTCCCTGATGTTACACAGACAAGCCACCTCCTCCTTCAGCTGTATTACCTGCTTAGAAGGATTGCACCAACTGATACTTCTCTCACTAAGTGATTCCCCCTACCTGGTTTTCTTCAGCAGGGACATGCAGGATACATTACCAGCAAGTCAAGACCAGAGCCTGGGTGGAAGCTTGCAGGGTGGGAGCCCTCACAAGTTCAGGCAGAGGAAGGATAGCAGTGCTGTGGACAACACATCATTTTCCTCCCATTGCAGGTTCTTCCTGCAAGTAAAGGGAATTTAAATATCAGTCCTGTAAATATCTGGCTGGTTTTCCCTGACATTCTCTGGCCCAAATTCGCAAAGATACTTAGATGCATAAACTTGAGACTGAGGACCTAAATCGTAGTTTTCGGTCCACTGTGATCCACAAAACTCAGTGAACCCTGTAGGCACTTAAACTCACTTGGTGCATACATTTTTAGAACAAAATTTGCCTAATCTCTGGGGTTTAGGTGGGAGATAGAAGCCCAGATGCCTAGAGGGAGGCAGCAGTGAACATGCCTTGAGGGAGAAACATGAATGCTGAGGGAACTTCTACTCTGAAAACCTAGGTGCAAGTGAGTTTAGGCACCTACAGAGTTCAGCAGGAATTCTGGATCACAATGGAGCCAAAACTAGGATTTAGGCACCAAAAGCTGAGACTTAGGTGCCTAAAGCCCAGGCTTAGGAACCTAAGTCCCTTTGTAGACCTCAGCCTAATACCCTGTATAGATCCAGTACAAGGAGCTCACATGTCTTCTGCAGCTCTTCCATTTCCACAATATGATTGTGGTTTTTCTGTGAAAAATATTTAAATACCATAAATGAAGAATTAGGGAAGGAACTGAACAAACATACATACTGTAGATGCTTGCATGGAAAAGATTTGGGCAGTATGAGTTGTTGCTAGTCAATGTTAAAGTGAATAAGGAAGACTTCCACAAATAGATCTGACAGAAAGTAACACTAGTGGGGCTAGGGGGTATATTTATGAGGAAACATTCAAAGATCTAAATAAGTATAGGATGGCAAGACAATGACTGAGGTCTGGTGATCTAACTTCCAGTACAATCAATGAAAAGTTCCCCACTGAAAACAGTAGAGCTGGATCAGGCCTTAAATAGGGAGAAGATAACCAGCATCAAGTACTTGAAGGATACAATCACAGATCACCACCCTTTTGCATACTCAGTAGTCCGTTACTCCACAAGTAGCCCTAGTGATTTCAAAGGGACTACTCATTATGTTACTAGTGAGCATAAGGATATCAGTATCTGTCCCTAAGGATGGAGAGGAATTGTTTGTTTTGGGACAAGGGCATATAACTAGGAAATATTGGACTGTGTTACTATTTCTGAATATCAAAAAAGTGAGTTTAACAGCTTTCCATTTTTAGCTTGTTAAAAGTTTTGAAATAAAAAGGTTTTTTGCTGACAATTCTTGTGTAGAAAAGACATTTTTTCAACTTTGTTGGAATTTTTCAAACTTCCTACATTTTAAAAAGGTTGCATTCCTTTGATATTTTTATCTGGACTATAAACACGTCTAAAATAATTTTTGACAATTTGCATCAATCCCCACAACTTTCTATAACTATTTACATAGTTTTTCAATTTTAAAAAAAGTCTCTATTTTAAACACTTCAGAATAAAAATAACTTTGAAATTTTAAGAGTTTTCATGCAAACAAGGTTCATTTTTCAACTAGATTTTGGTTCTAAGGAATGTGACGGAATCTTCATTGCTTGCATCATACATACTTAGATTAAGGTATACGGAACAATCCGGGCCATTGAGGCAAGTACATAGGAACTCATATCTATTCCATCTCTAATTATGAATAAAAGTGAAGTAAGAACACTTCCCCAATCTCTAATACTCATCTGATATTAATACTACAGAAGAGCTTTCACAAGAGTCACAGATAAAATTCAGATTAGAATTCAAGAAGCTCAGAAATCCATGGTGTAGGAGTGAAAAATATTGCATGTTATTTATTTCCTCGTGGCTGTTGTTCATACTTCCATAAGTTGAAGTCATTTAAAGAGTAGCCAGGATCATCTCTTGCTGTGGACGAGTCAGATACTGAGAGAGTGCCACAGAACAGGGAACAAAACAAACATTAGGCTCCAAAAACATTGTCTGAACCTGCTGAGAATCAAAAATTTTTTAAGCTGCATTTCTAGCTGAAGCCCACAGACATAAATATTTAAGACTGACAAGTGAAAAACTGCATGAGTCATTGCAGTTATTATTACCCTGAGTTGAACTGGCAAAATCTGACTAAAATGGGCATCACTGACTAAAATGTAATTATGTAAACCAACCACCTACAAGCTTTGCAGTCAACATAGACTTACGATGGACATAGTTGATGCCATTATTGTACCAGAATAGATTTACAGATGAACATGGAGCTATTATCCTCTGGTGATGGACTATGGCTTCCTTCACAGGCTTTCCTATCTCTATCTCTTTACAAAGATTAACCTTATAGGATCTTTTTTTCCTTTATTTTACCAGTGAGCATGATTTTTAAATATTTTGTGTAGTTCCTTGATACCATGGTTATAATAATCAGCACTGCTTTTGAAAAGGAGTTAAGGGGTTGTTTCATTATTCCTTCAGCAAATATTAAAAATATGCTTTTAGTCCAGATGTCTGTTAAATTGACTGGGTCCAGTGGAAGATAGATGTCCCCAACTCAGACTTCTCTAGAAACTTCCTTCCAACATGAGTGACAACAACAAAGCCAAGATAAAGGAGCCAGGAAACTCATGAAGAAGAGAGAAACACTCAGAAGGTTAAAAGGAAATTTTCACCAACTCTTGTTGATGATGTATTAGTACTTGAGGATTTTTCAGATCTTTCATCTTTGCTACAAAGTAGCAGCTGCAAAGTTTCAGAATAAAATAAGACTGTGGCTAGAGGCCAAGCCTGGAGCAGTGGGGTACTAAGGCCAAGAGGATGGAAGAAGGAAAATTCCAAGAGGAAGGAAACTCCAGTTCCCAGAAAGAATCCTACCTGGCTAGGGAAGAGGCTTGGCGTCTGCTTCAGTCATGTTAGCTAACCATTTTGTTTTAGAAGTATACACCAAAATATGTTTGGTTAGGTAGCTTTATCACCAGGACAGGCATGTTAACAGACACATAAGTTATCTTGGTATTAAGGTATCTATCACATGGGTATCTAAAAATGTAAAAGCTTTTAAAAATCAGTATTAATAAAATAATACTTTCTACTTTCCTAGCACTTCACAAAGTGCTTTAGAAGGAAGCTTAGTATTGTCAGCCCCTTTATTCAGACAGGGAAATTGAGAAAGTAAGATGAGTAAATGTGACCCAAGACCACAAGAGAGGCTGTGGCACAGCTGGAAACAGAACTCAGTCTCCTGAGTCCCTCTCTGGTGCCCTACTTGCTGTAACCATACGTTACTAGGCAACAATTCTGATTGGTTAGATTACAGGATTGAGCCAGTGCCCAGATTAGGGTAGAATGCAAAACACACACACACTCACTCACTTCCTGGAGATAGTGTGTCTACAGCAGACACAGTGGGTGAATTCTGGTCCCTTGAAGGTCAGTAATACAATTCCCATTGACTTCAATAGGACCAAGATTTCAGTCATGTTCTCCAGGAGCACTGGTTGAGGACAGCCATCAAACAACATATGCCTTCCCACTACCCATACTAGCCTCTAGACATGCCCTCATGAGATTTTACTACCTCTGTCCCTGTCTAAAGCCCCTGGTCCTTGTATATCACAAGCAGAAGGATATATGGGGTACAAAATAGGGAGAGAAAGGACAGCACTTGTGCCCTTTCATATTCTTTAGCAGCAACACAATGCTAGAAGCTATTTCCAAGAATCTGTTTTAAAAATATTTACAGTTGAGCAAGAATAGTCAAATGTGTGGGGTGATAATTGTTCACTGAACAGTTAAAATGACTGAAAACTAAACTGAAGTTGAAACAATTGGCCAAATGGGGCCCAGACTTACCCTTCATGCAACCTCATTGCTGTCAATCATGTTGCATGAGGATTTACATCAGTGATTAGTTTGACCCACATATTTTGCCTTTACAAATGTCAGATATAAATACACCATGCTGAGTTACTACATGCGTTGACATCTGTAAGATAGTATGTTATTTTCTTGTCAGAACTCACTTACGTACTTAAAAAAGGCTCTTCCAGGCATGGGTTTGGCAGGTAACAGCCAGCCTCTCAGTGACTCAGTTAGCTAAGTTTAGACTTTTAAGACCAAAAGATACTGGGTTTCAAAATTCAATTTCTTATCATTATAGGTTACACAAACATCAATACTGTATCTTCATTTGCATTTTATTTGTTTTTTCAGAAGTTCCTAGTGTTGTTTTCGTACTTACTTGTTGTTTTCTGTTTTACTTTACCCATCACAACTCACACACATCTCTTGCTTTATTTCCTCTTCCCTTCATATTTTATTGCCTGCAGAAGCTTCTCTTTGCAATTCCTTACATTGTAGACAAATCTGTCTATATATTAACTTGCACTGTTTCTCCTCTGAGGATGTTTTGTTTGTTTTGTGGAAGTGGATGGGGAAAGAATCCAAAGGAGCCCATCTGAAAGTCACCTTCATTCCTGGCCCCAACAACTCAGCAGAGATGGAACCCTGCAAAGCCCCAAGAGAGGAGCTTCCATGGGTGGAGGCCAGGGGTATGCTGCAGAGGTACAAGTAAGTGCTTAGCTCTCCTCCACATGTGGAAAGTAGAACAGGGTCTCACAGTGTGTCAATAATTAATCCTTACATCATATGAGACAATTAAAATTGAGAGGTTACATGATCTGCCCAAGGTCACACAATGAGTCATCATTACATAGAGGCTTAGAACTCAGGGGCTGCGAGCTCCTAGTGCTATCCATGGACCCTGGAATGTGCCTCTCTTTGATCTAGCTTTCAGAGTCTTGTTTTTCAGTTCTACACATATTTTCAATATGTACATGCATGTAGGACTCTTGACCCATTTAGAAAATTTTTATTTTGGTGTTTTTAACTATGCCAACATTTTTGATAAAGCCCATTATGTAGAAATTCATATTAAAATTAACTCTGGGTAAAAGAACAGAAGAAGATGGTCTTTTGAAAGTTTATACTACATAGCATCTTGTTTTCATCTTCACCCACAGGATTTTCCCTTCCCTCTCACTACATGCAAATTAAGGGCGATAAAATGTGTGGGACAGGAGGTTGATATTCCCACCCCACCCACCCCGCAATTCCTAAAAGTTTTTCCTAATTTTTTCTGTGTTCCTTTAGCCAGGGTTGTTCTTCGTGTCTTGCGGGTTCTGCCAGATAGATCTTTATTTGCCAATAACAGAAGACACTTCTTCCTGTAATTTTAATGGAGTACTGTTTCATGTTAAATATTACATAATTTCTATTAACTATATCTTGTAGCAGGATATTCACACTTATGGTAAATGAGTTCATTATGGTCAGCATTACTTCTGTGGGTGTCAAATAAATGACTAATCAGATGCCACTCAAGGAAAGGGTTTCTTTTTAAATGAGTAAAGTTTCATGTTCTGCAACTAGAATGCCAAAATACTGTAAATACTAATTATACTTTTGTTATGTAAAGAGGACTGATACTTTGTACATTCCAATTAAAGAAAAGCTGAAAATGGGTATTTCTTTTGAAATATGTAATGCCCTTGTACTCTTACTCCATAGCCCAATGTGACTAAATAATCAGGACCTGTCTCTGCAGGATTTTCAGAGATACATACACACCTATTTTCATCTGGAAAAGCTGCTTTCACTTCTTATAGCTATTTTCTAACAGAAATGAAAATGCAGGTTGATGCAGTGTGAACTGAAATGTGTCCTCATTACTCATGGATTTATGAGCAGGCCATGTTATTGAATTATCAGCAAATGGTTCAGTCCATCAATAGTTTTAGTCCAATTCCTTTCCATAATACGATGGATCTAGACTGTTCTCAGAGGTAGCAGATGACAAAACAAGGAGCAATGGTCTCAAGTTACAGTGGGGGAGGTTTAGTTTGGATATTAGGAAAAACTTTTTCACTAGGAGGGAGGTGAAGCACTGGATGTGTTACCGGGGTTGGGGGGGGGAGGGGAAGAGGCGGAATCTCCTTCCTTTCAGGTTTTTAAGGTCAGGCTTAACAAAGCCCTGGCTGGGATGATTTAAGGGATTGGTCCTGCTTTGAACAGGGGGTTGGACTAGATGACCTCCTGAGGTCGCTTCCAACCCTGATATTCTATGATAGCTTCTAGTATTTAGTCTAATTATTACTCACTGCTTATGTAATCCCTTTTATAGGCGCCCATGTCAAAACAATACATGGGAATGTTTTGTTAGCCATTTTTTTTTACTCTGTGATCAATGTGCAATGAATTACTGATCAGTATCCAGTTCAAGTTTAACAGCAATACCTTATGTTTTCACTTCTGGGGAAAGTATTTTTCATGTTGTCCAGTCATAGTTAGTGGCTCTGATTCTTCAGTCGTTACTCAGGCAAAACTGCCAATGAAGTGAAGTAAGTTTTCTGTAGCAAAACTTTGCAAACTAGGCTATCACTGAGTTGCTGTATGCCATGGTGAAAATGTACCAGATAACAAAATTGTTATCCTGGGCATATAGAGACTAAGCAAGCAAATATTTAGGGCTGTGTTTTTTTGTTTTTTTTTTAAGTCAGCACTAAGTTTGTAGACAATGTAAATAATCTTTGAAACCAGTAAATATATCTGGTCAGATACCAACTTTCCACAGATAACTATCTTTTGTGCAAACAGGGAAAGGTTCCCTATATTAAAGTTAAACTCGATTGTAATTATAACTTTTAATCACCTGCTTTCTCATTTAGAACATATTTCCCCCCCTCCCATTCTTGAAGGAGGTCTAGTACAGCTTTCCGGTAAGTTCCTCAGCTTGCTTCAAGATAGTTCATTTTACAAATGTGTATGGTCACCGTCTCTGAGATTCATCTTTTGCGGCCTAATGTTTCTTTATAATATACATACACTTTACCTTCTACCTCCTTTTCATGCAGACTTTCTTTTACACTTGGCAGTGAAGTGCTAAGTAGCAACAGTTCTAGACAGCATCAAATTCTTGACTATAATTACATTAATCTTTCTATTATTTTTAAGCCATCTTCTCTGATCCTGTTATCTCCTTTTTGTTGTACTCCAGCCCTCTCAAGTCCTGCTTCATTGAATTCAGCCTCATGCCCTGCATCAGTGGCTTTCTGTGCCATTCTTCACTTGTGTTACAGTATCTTTCAGTTGTCTGTCCTGGTCAGTCAATTGTCAGCTTCTTTTTTATTCCATAGTTCCACTCTTGTGTCTTGCTTCATTGCCAGCCTCCTCTATTATTCCCTCAACTTTAACTCTGTATTATCCATTTCTGGCTCACTACTCTGCTTTATATTTCCAAGCTGTCCCTTGTGACCATTCTGAAATCTGTTTGCAGACTTCTTTTTTCCCTTCCTTGCTCTGCTGTTACTTTATCTAATGATCTTCAGGATTATTTCTGTTCTTAAACCCTTGGTTTTGTGCATTGTACCAACCAGATTTCCCATCTTCACTCTCTCCCCTAGGTATCTTCATTCTTTTTTCACACATTGTCTGCAATGTTTTCTAAGCATTTTCTTTTGGGCAATACAAGTTGAACATGTTTTATTGTTTACTTTCATCTTCTCCTTTCATCATTCCAGTGTTAATGTACAGTACATTATTGAAACTTATTCCAGTAAGTGACTTTGTACATTAGGAACTGTGTTGCTGATTTTTAGAGTATGTATAAATTATATTGATTACTTAAGAATCCCCAGTCATTACTTTGAGGGTTGCCAGGCGTTTTTCCTTAAGATCAGGCCCAGTATTATTCAAATTATTATATAGTTGGGAACCCTGATGTGTACAGTTGCAACACTCACACTATAGGAATTTTTATATTTACAAATATAGTTTATTAATACATTGTTCACAGTCACAAACACCCCAACTTAGTGAGATAGAGATTCTACAGAATATACATTTGCACACCCATATACTTACACCATCCCTTGTAGAACCTGAAATGTTAAACATCATCTTCCTTATCACCATCACCTTCCCCATCATTACCAGTGGCCATCATTCTGGCACGTCTCAAGAATTACATCTCTCCAACCTACTGCCCCTAGGCTGCGATGCCCCTTTTATAATATGTTACACTGACACCACTGTGTTTCATGCATATTTAGTAGGGGATTTTTCCTTCTTTCTTGTATTTCCTCACCTTACTAATGTTGAAGTGTCTTTTTTTCCTATAGCTTAGAATATCAACTGTTTCAACTTATTATTATATATGTTCATTTGTTACCATGGCCCTTTTGTGGTTAGATATTACATTTGTTATTTGTCCTAAATGGTTATTTTGGTTCTTTCCAAACTGTGGTGTACCTGTTAAGTTTAAAAGGGTATAAACTTCGGAAAGCCCCTATGCCAACCTGCTTTACCACATCCTTTATGTTAAAGGTCACAGCCATACATGGACATTATGCTTTAGCTCATTACCATCTATCTAGGTAAAAAGTCCCAAAGATATATATGCTGATTTTGCCCTAGGTCACCACACAGAATGTGGCCTGCAGGTCCCTTGTGTTACAGCCAAAACATATTTTAATATAACCTATAAAAATAAAAAATAATTAAACTCATAAAAAGAAACTTTTATATTTAGCGAGGAGCGAGCAAGCAGGCTAGCATTAAATGTTTCTCATGTACGTCAGTTCATTGCCAGATGCATCTGTGGTTAAATTATTTACCTGTTGTTGAAACACTCAAACTCTATTTTCAGCTTCCTAAATACTTCGTGTTTTTCATTGGGCCGTTTGTCTGTGCAAAGTTTATCTGTTCAAAGTTCATAGGTCTCAAGCCTTATGCTAACTTGCTAAAGCTAATGTCTTACAAAATATAGGCCTGTAAGTTTCTTGCATTACTGCTAAATATAATGTAAAGCAGTAAATATAATAAAGGCAAGCTAGCCCACTGGGCTACAAGTGGTATTAGATAGTGCTATGACACTTTTCAGTACTGCTTATTTATATTATAACTGCACAGTTAGCCATGTACTCAAGGTTGTTTCTAAAATGACTGAGCTGCAAATAAACAATCAAGTCAACAATAAAGCTGACATTTTAGGGCTTTAAAATCAACCGTTAGCTAGATCTCTTGTCCTGAGTCCCAGTTCAGCATCTCTGTTATTTTTAAGGTGCCTATTACCATGGCTTCCACATGCCAAATGGTGTTTTAGAATTATTTTGCTCAGTGGTTGACAAATTGACACAAACAACCAGGGTTGATCCTCCAACCGGCATCCAGGTTAATAGTCATGTTAAACCAGCAGGATTAGAGAATATCTATCGAAGTGAGTGTTGCAGGACTGCAAACTATACATCTCTGCTTCTCAACACATTTGTGAGTTGATATCACTGATTGTCCAAGTGCATCAGCCTGCTGTTATCATAGTGTTACTATTTTAAGGTAAAATCCCACTTGCCTTGCTCATATCAACAGTCCTATAGAAAACAAGTTTCAGAGTAACAGCCGTGTTAGTCTGTATTCGCAAAAAGAAAAGGAGTACTTGTGGCACCTTAGAGACTAACCAATTTATTAGAGCATAAGCTTTCGTGAGCTACAGCTCACTTCATCAGATGCATATCGTGGAAACTGCAGCAGACTTTATATATACACAGAGAATATGAAACAATACCTCCTCCCACCCCACTGTCCTGCTGGTAATAGCTTATCTAAAGTGATCATCAGGTGGGCCATTTCCAGCACAAATCCAGGTTTTCTCACCCTCCACCCCCCCACACAAATTCACTCTCCTGCTGGTGATAGCCCATCCAAAGTGACAACTCTTTACACAATGTGCATGACAATCAAGTTGGGCTATTTCCTGCACAAATCCAGGTTTTCTCACATCCCCACCACCCCCATACACACACAAACTCACTCTCCTGCTGGTAATAGCTCATCCAAACTGACCACTCTTCAAGTTTAAATCCAAGTTAAACCAGAACATCTGGGGGGGGGGGGGTAGGAAAAAACAAGAGGAAACAGGCTACCTTGCATAATGACTTAGCCACTCCCAGTCTCTATTTAAGCCTAAATTAATAGTATCCAATTTGCAAATGAATTCCAATTCAGCAGTTTCTCACTGGAGTCTGGATTTGAAGTTTTTTTGTTTTAAGATAGCGACCTTCATGTCTGTGATTGCGTGACGAGAGAGATTGAAGTGTTCTCCGACTGGTTTATGAATGTTATAATTCTTGACATCTGATTTGTGTCCATTTATTCTTTTACGTAGAGACTGTCCAGTTTGACCAATGTACATGGCAGAGGGGCATTGCTGGCACATGATTGCATATATCACATTGGTGGATGTGCAGGTGAACGAGCCTCTGATAGTGTGGCTGATGTTATTAGGCCCTGTGATGGTGTCCCCTGAATAGATATGTGGGCACAATTGGCAACGGGCTTTGTTGCAAGGATAAGTTCCTGGGTTAGTGGTTCTGTTGTGTGGTATGTGATTGTTGGTGAGTATTTGCTTCAGGTTGCGGGGCTGTCTGTAGGCAAGGACTGGCCTGTCTCCCAAGATTTGTGAGAGTGAGATAGAAAACAGGATTATTCATGCGAGTAAGGTAAGTGGGATTTGATCTTTATCCCTGTTTTTTACCATTATTATGTCTGAATGCTTCTTTATAGATTTTCCCACAGAGGTCAAGCAAAAATGGTGAAAGATTTGTTTTCTAGATCCACCCAACAGCTTAATAAAGCCCCACTAGTGAATGGGATTCTAAAACCATGGATGAATTGAATGCAGAGAAAAGAGGCAAAGAGGTTACTATAATGAAGATGCTCAGAAATGCAGCCTGTAATGTTCAGCTTGATTTGTTTAAGTTGTGAAAGCATGGTGACTCATTTAATCATAGTGCAACAAAGCCAGCAACAGAAGGAATTGGCAGATGTGATTGCAGAGCCATTGGCCATTATCTTTGAAAACTCATGGCGATCGGGGGAGGTCCCGAACGACTGGAAAAAGACTAATGTAGTGCCCATCTTTAAAAAAGGGGAAAAGGAAGATCCTGGGAACTACAGGCCAGTCAGCCTCACCTCAGTCCCTGGAAAAATCATGGAGCAGGTCCTCAAGGAATCAATTCTGAAGCACTTAGAGGATAGGAACGTGATCAGGAATGGTCAGCATGGATTCACCAATGACAAGTCCTGCCTGACTAATCTAATTGCCTTCTGTGACCAGATAACTGGCTCTGTGGATGAGGGGAAAGCAGTGGACGTGTTGTTCCTTGATTTTAGCAAAGCTTTTGACATGGTCTCCCACAGTATTCTTGCCAGCAAGTTAAAGAAGTATGGGCTGGATGAATGGACTATAAGGTGGATAGAAAGCTGGCTAGTTTGTCAGGCTCAGCGGGTAGTGATCAATGGTTCCATGTCTAGTTGGCAGCCAGTATCAAGTGGAGTGCCACAAGGGTCGGTCCTCTGGCCAGTTTTGTTCAATATCTTCATAAATGGATGGTGTGGATTGCACCCTCAGCAAGTTTGCAGATGACACTAAACTGGGGGAGAGGTAGATATGCTGGAGAGTAGGGATAGGATACAGAGGGACCTAGACAAATTAGAGGATTGGACCAAAAGAAATCTGATGGGGTTCAACAAGGATAAGTGCAGAGTCCTGCACTTACGATGGAAGAATCCCATGCACTGCTACAAACTAGGGACCAAATGGCTAGGCAGCTGTTCTGTAGAAAAGGACCTAGGGGTTACAGTGGACGAGAAGATGGATATGAGTCAACAGTGTGCCGTTGTTGCCAAGAAGGCCAATTGCATTTTGGGATGTATAAGTAGGGGAATTGCCAGCAGATCATGGGACATATGTGGATAAATTGGAGAGAGTCCAGCGAAGGGCAACAAAAATGATTAGGGGTCTGGAACACATGACTTATGAGGAGAGGCTGAGGGAGCTGGGATTGTTTAGCCTGCAGAAGAGAAGAATGAGGGGGGATTTGATAGCTGCTTTCAACTACCTGAAAGGGGGTTCCAAAGAGGATGGCTCTAGACTGTTCTCAATGGTAGCAGATGACAGAACGAGGAGTAATGGTCTCAAGTTGCAGTGGGGAAGGTTTAGATTGGATATTAGGAAAAACTTTTTCACTAGGAGGGTGGTGAAACACTGGAATGCGTTACCTAGGGAGGTGGTGGAATCTCCTTCCTTTGAGGTTTTTAAGGTCAGGCTTGACAAAGCCCTGGCTGGGATGATTTAACTGGGAGTTGGTCCTGCTTTGAGCAGGGGGTTGGACTAGATGACTTCCTGAGGTTTCTTCCAATCCTAATCTTCTATGGTTCTATGATTCTGAGCCCTTCCACTACACTTCTATAGGTATCCCTCTAGAAATATATAGAACAGATTCTGGACACTTCACTCATTTACACAGAAGTTTTACTATTACAGTACTTGGTGCTTTCTGGTACTGCTTTAATGTAATTAGGTTTCAGACATTTCTATTATTCTGAACTGTCTATTTTAAAAAGACATCTGAAACAAAATTGCTAAAGCCTGCCACGGAAAGACTCAGCCCCGGAATTAATTTTGACAACAAAACTAAAAAAAAATAAACCACACACAATCAGCTACTCCATAATATGACTAATTGCTTTTGGTAGTTTGAAAGCAAATATTTAGAAACGGCTAAAAATAGTTATTTAGAAAACATATGAACTCTTAAGTTTAGATTTTCATGTGATTCTGCACCATTTTTAATTTGTGTGCATTTTACGTACTTGATCTACAAATTATGTACAATTAGATACAATTAAATCAATCATTTGCCTAAAAGCTTGCTAACACCTCATCACCACCAAATGGAAGATGCACAGTTGCAGAAGACTCTCGAGACACGTTTTAGGGTTTGTTTGTTTTTTTTTTGGTATGGACTAAAAGCTACAACTGACAAGGAAACCATAAACATAAATTGGCATTGAGATCTGGAATCTTTGATCTCTGTATTATGGGTTTATGTTGTAAGTTATAGCTCCTTTGTTGTTCTTGCAAATTGAAAAGTTTAAAAATTAATGTTTATTTATAGTACTGCCTACTTTGTGGTAGACACTTTCCAAATACTCAAGGACTGAGGAGTTTACAGTCTAGGGGACAGGGAAACAACTTTAGGCAATTTATATACACATCAACATGACTCACTGCAAGGACTTAGGTATACACAAATGATGTAATGCTTTTGCTATATTAAGACTCTCCTTAGCATGGGCATAGTTATACCAGTATAAAGATGCTTTATATTGATCTAGCTATTCCTGCATGGAAAAGGGAATAAGTTATACCAGTATAAAGGTGTCTTATACTGTATAACTGTATCCAAAATAGGGCTTGTACTAGTATCTCTTTCAGGGGAAACCACCACCCGCCCACTCCCAAACTGACAAAGTTATTCAAGACCTGTGCAGACCAGGCATAAGCAGCACAGAAGATGCAGTCTTTAAGAGGAGCAAAGTTATTTCTCCTACCCTCTCCACAGCTATTTAAAACCAAATGCAAAAATAAACATTTTGTTAAATTAACTTTAGAAGTTTTATGTTCTCACCTTGACATTGCTTGCAGTTCCCAATCTAGCTGTGATTTGTTCTTGCTAATGTGAATTTTCCCTCTTATAATTGCAAGTGCTTTTAATTTTCAACAAAGTGAAGGACTGACAGCAATGGTTCAAGCAAGACAGTGATGGCAGGGTCTGTGAGAACTTCTCTGCCAACATTCCTCATACCTGACCTAAAGTATCCCAGCCATTCTAGTCCCTGATCACTCCTGAGTAGAGCTCTTCCCAAATGGATAGAAAAACAAAGTAATTCATAATTGTTGGGACATAATGTAGGATTGAATTCCGGCGTCAAGAGGTTGAAAGTTAGTGAAACTTTCACCCATCTCTATCTAATCTCCCTCTTTACTGTTCTAAATAGTGCTATTCTAAATCTGTGTGGATTGGATTTGTAAGCAGTGCAGTCTATTGCTTTGCACAGTGTAGTGTGTTTTTCTGCAGGTCTGTTTCTAGTCCTTACTTGGTTTCAGCTATTATCTTATGTGAATGTAGATATTGTTAATCTTCTGTTTCTAAAAGGGCTTGTGTGGACCATGACTATCAGAGAAGTGAATACATTGCAATAGCCAACCTGAGACAGTTTGTCAAGGATGGCACTCTAAAGAATGGAAGTAGACAGGATGAAAGTGGCTACTATCGAAGTAGTACACTGAACTGTCTAAAAGAGTCAGGCACCTCTAACCATGAACAGCAGTAATCTTAAAATGCATGGGTAGCAGAGAGATTAACCCTTTCATTTGAACTGAGGCAATTCACAGCAGATTTATTCTTAAAAGAAGGAAATGGCTGTAAACACTGAAAACTCACTATTTTAAAAAGAAGCAGGTTTCATCCAGCAGCAGCTTTTATCTAGAGCCTTTTGAAATTATTTTGGGAAAGATCAAGAGAGAGAGAAACTCACTCCCCCAAAATAGCCAATAACTCAGTGGTTCGGGCACTCACCTGAGCCTCCCCCATCCCAGCTGAGAACCCTAATTACCAGACAATTGGCTATTCAAAGGGAACTCTCTCTCATTTTGACCAGAAACTCAATCCTGAAGAGAGACACCTTCCCAGTGAAGTTTTCATTGAAACTGATACATTTTGACAAGTTATTTTCTGATAGGAAAAAAATTCTGTTAAAAAACCCAACCACCTTTACTTGTACCAGAACACAAATCTTGGCAGAAAACTTGCTTGGGGCTTAACTTTTAGAGTACTAGCAGCTTGCAAACTACTACCCAAATGGATGCTTGAGAGCACATATTTATATTCCAGGACAAAACCAAACCAAAAAACTCTGTTAAGGCAAAGTATACATATCACTAACTTAAGGATTTTAAAAAAAGCCACATGGATCAGTGTACATATCACTAACTTAAAGATTTTTTTAAAAAAACACATGGATTGAAATGCTGTAGTTACATCAAAACCAAGCATTGCAAACAGAAAAAATTCAGAGTTAAGGTTCAATTTACAAGAAAGCCAAACATGTTAAGGTGTGGAAATACATAGCTAAGGCATCCTGTAACAAGGTGCTATTCTCTTACTGCTTTGGCACCTCCCAGCGGCCTACCTAGGGTTTAGCTCACCACCTGGTCTGACACTCCGTGAATTGCTCAGACTATCATTCTATTCACTCACTCTATGGCCTCTCTCATGCTTCTAGAGCAGCATATTTTTCTTCTTCATGGCTTAGCCTTCTGGCCAACTCACATTGAAGTTCCTCTCCTCCCTCCCAGAGCATTATCAAAGTATCTTGCCAAACTGTCCTAGTAGCCCCCAGACAGGTTACCCCTAGCATACCACTCCTACAGTGGCATGTAGGAGAACCTGGGCCCACCCTCTATACCATGTTCCAATCCAGAGACCCTCAGCCCAGCAACTTAGGCCTCTATTCTCCTAGCCCTTCCGGCTGCTTCTTACCCTGCTCATGACAGGCACCTACTCTCCCTTCTTGTACTACAGACTGTGACTTCAGGTTCTCCCAGCTTCCTGGCTTTATAGAAGCCCTTCCTGTTTCTGCCCAGGTGAGCATCATCTCCAATTAAGCCTCATTGTGGCCTAGCTTTCCTCCAGGTGCAGCCTATGGCTAATTGACCTCTCTTCCCTATATTGACTGCTCCACAGTAACCTTAACACTAGCTTGTAATGACACCACACAATAGCCATACAATTTTGATCTAGGCATTGTACTGTTTGTAGTCCTAAACTGATTTTTGAAGATGCATTTTTCCCCAAGGTTTCACATGAGCAAACAATGTGGGGAGAGGGAAGCAAGGAGATGTATGGGTCTAGGAGAGAGAAGAGCTGTGTTAGGAAGACTGGTGCTACATGAAGAAGAGATCTAATGGGGGGGGGGGAGCAGTTTCCAGGCCAAGCCCCAATGTGTTTCTGTTGTAATGGTTTGTCCTCTACTGCCGCCTCTGTGTAGCGGAGCCAAGGCAGAACCACAATGAGAACCTTTTCGTGCACCAATGCCCGAGCAAACACGCAAATACAGAACATTTAAGGAAGAATGATCGTTCATAACAATGAGAACCCTTGACACAAGTCCAAACACAATCATGACACTGGTACATTTCAATCAAAAAATCGTTAACCTTGAGGTCAGTAGTAGAGGAAGAGACAGAATTAATTGAGTCATTTCTAATGTTATGATAGCTCCAGTTAAGTATTACCTGAGATTTTTGCCCTATTCCTGTCCACAATCTATAAAACCATAATGATTAGATAACGATTGTTTATTATACAGCTTAACTACAAGCTAATTTCTCAGATGTAGCTTATGAACAAAATGCCAATAAATATTAACTATGTGGAAAGTCTGTGTTATTCCATTGTTGAGATCATTCAGGACAAATAAAGGTCTGATGAAACCTAAGTTTCCTAAGGGATTTATTTTTTAAATTAATTTTAATTCAAATTAATTAACATATTTACTTGTAAACTCTCAGAAAACTCATTTTTTATTCGAAGAGCAATGCTGAAATTTTTGGAAAGGATATACTTTATTTTTAAAAATATAACATAGGGTAGAATCCCTGTTTCAGATGCAAAACTCAACACCAACTTTAGAGTCATGGCTGATGCCCATAAATGTCCCCATTATCCAAAGGGGCCAAGACGTGGAGAAGTTTTAAAGTCAAGAGTCAAATTCTCCTTAAAAGTCTCATGATTTCCTTGCACTCCCTTGTCTCTTTCTTGAGTCTACCGGCTATTCTGTCTTAGGCTGGAAGCCCTTTGGGACAGAGACCACTCTTTGCTATGTTTGTACAACACCTAGCACAATGGGGCTGGGACCTCTTGGAGCTACCACAGTACAAGTAATAATAATAAATTCTCATGTGTAAGTCTCTTGACTTCAAAGGAGTCGCAATACAGATAAATTTGGCAAACGAAAGGACAAATAGATACATGATGAGCATGACAAGCTGATACTGCATACTTACCTACACTCTACGGTGTCACCTTTCTTTAAAGGGAGGAACCAAAGAGAATTATGAACACAAACAGCCACCATAGTTTACCTTAAAATGGTATCATGATCAGATGAATGCCCCAGCTTTTTAGTCTTGCTAGAGAAGAAATAACAACATTTCGAGGGAAGGTGGCCTTTTGACTTTGGTTAGACATCAGTATGATAGATGAGCTATGCATTCAGCAGTTCCAAGATTAGCTTATACCTGTGACGTTTGGCTTCCAGGTTTGAGAGTAGCACAGGCATAGTAATTCCGTTCTATCTCTAGACAGGTCTTAACCAGTACACTCTTTATTCAAGAGTATATTATGGAGAAACACTAGTCTCTTCAAATTTATGGAAGCTAGTCTTCCAAGCCTATTAGCCTGATTTAGAACCTCCCTTTTTCCCCCACTTTGTCAAAATTAAACCAATCCAGATGACGTTTCACAGGCATTCTCTTATACAACTCAAACTAGAAGTTCTGCGTAGACAGTTCTGTAAAGTAGTCAGAAGTTTCACTTCTTGAAAATGTTTCTAGTTATTTTAACCTTAACGTAATGCAAAAAATAGGCTGGGTCAAAACACGCATAACTTGATCTTGGTGGGAACTGGTGCCAAACGTTAGTTTTATGGGTTCAATATTTAGGGATCAGTTCTGCAACACTTATTCTTGTCGCAGAGCATTTATTTATAATAATAATATTAATAAATAATCCCATTGACTTTACTTGGGATACTTGTATGTTTAGGTGCTAAGAATATGAGTAGGACTTCCAAATCACATCCTTACCTGTAAAATGCCATTTATGTATAAGCAAGCACCCTATGGAGTTCCTAGATCTGAATCTCAGCTTTTACAGACTTTAGGCAGCCCTCACCAGTTGAATGCAACTTCCTGAACTACATACATGCATCATGTACGCTTTAGGAACCCACAAGTGGCAGCAGCTCTAACGCTCTTTAAGGGCTACACCAGAGCATCTGCGTGGAATTTCTAAGACTCTTATGCACAGTTTGAAAAGCTTATAATAAGAGCTTCCCAAAGTGCATAAAAGTAAAGCAGTGGAGATGGCAGAAGAGATGGCTTCATAGAAGCTGTATGATCTAAGGGGAATTAGTGTTGGGTGGAGTATTGGGCAGTTTGGGTTCTATTCCCATTTATTTTATTTATTTGCCTTAATCACCATGTACATTTATATAAGCACTACACACATGCTACGGTAAGTCTCAACTCACCCCGACAGCATAGTGCCAAAATATAATGATCCCTATTTTACCAAAGGGTAAAATGAAGGTCAGAGAATTTAAGTGACAAGCAGGCTGTGTCTGATCTAGGATTAGAATTCTGCTCTCCCGACAACCTGGCCAATGCCTAATCCACTAGACAAGGGCACCCTCCACCACCAGGCCCAGTTTCCCCATTTGCAAATGGAAATTCTTATCCACTTCACAGAGGTAGCCACAGCTCTTACTTAATGCCAGCTGGCACTCAATTTACAGACACTCATCTATTGACAGGAGTCTTTTAGATAGATAATTCTCTTCCTAACAATCATGTGATACTGAGTATGGAAGTGCACGCACTCGGCTACACTGCAGCAGCCTCCAGCAGAATGGATATTCTACTGTGCATATGCAGTTTCTAAATATTACATATTGTGTTTAATGCATTAAACACACTGATGGAGGTGATACTACAGATCAACAGTTGCCCAACTTCTCTTTCCTTCAGGGGTATTCACTTCAGTCAATGACACAAATGTAATGCATCTTGTATAGGGTTGCTATGAGAAAATAGAAACATTAAGAGGTTAAGCAACTGCCATTTCCAGATGACCTGAGATATAACAATGGTTTTGACACCAATTTTCTGTTGGACCTTGGGCAAGTCACTTACCATTCTGTGATGGTCTGTACCCCTGTATTCATGACTTGCACACTATTGTAATAAATGTTGTGCAAAGTACGCCTTGGGAGGTATCTTTTGAAAACTCATAATTTGCTGGTCAATATTGCTCTGATAAAATGTGTGGCAATATGATACATAAAGTTATAAGATTACATTGTATAGTGTTATTAATACATATTCCAAACCACAGTCCTGCCCAAACAGAAGCTGGCAAACAGGTCTTTCTCAAACAAAAGAATGTGTCTCTGCTTAAGGGCATGTCTTCACAGCCGCAGCAGCCCTTTAATGTGTCTGTGTGGTCACAGCACCAGCTCTGGGAGCGAGCTCTCCTAGCACTGTAAAAAAACCATCCCCACAAGGGGAGTAGCTATCAGCTCTGGTGCACTGTCTACACTGCCACTTTACAGCACTGAAACCTGCAGCAATCAGGGGAATGTTTTTTAACACCCCTGAGTGAGAAAGTTGCAGCACTATAAAGTGGCAATGTAGACAAGACCTAAGTTGCATTTAAGCAGTAAACAGAGTCATCAAGCACAAAGGCAGTTCCAATAGGTGGGAAAACCTGCAGGAGATAGCCTCCCCTGTAGACTTTTTGTCTCCTGAATCTCAATTGGAAATGTTTTCTGAGAGGGGGCTGACACTGAAATAATGAGGGACAAAATTCCCAAGGAACCCCCTCCTCTTCCTCTGTCCATCTATTGACTACACCAGAAGGAACAAAGAAAACAGCCATTACACAGAAGGAGTCTTGGCCTAGAGGTTCGGTCAGCAAAACTATTGAGAACATTGAGAGAATGCTGAGAGAAACTGTGGTGAGAGAAACTGCTTTCAATTTAACACAGTTTGTTAAGTTAGGCATTAGTTGCCTTTTATCTTTATTGCTCTTGTAACCATTTCTGATTTTTATGCCTCATTACTTGTATTCACTTAAAATCTCTCTCTTTGTAGTTAATAAACTTGATTTATTATTTTATCTGAACCAGTGTGTTTGAATTGAAATCTTTGGGAAACTCCATTTGGGATAATAGGATTTCTTCATATCATTTCTATTAATAAAATGATAGACTTTGTATGACCTAGTATTGTCCAGGAGCGGGCTAGGCAGTACAAGACATACATTTCTGCTGAAAGTCTGGGATTGCGAGTGTATTAGGGTCACCCCACAGAGTAATTCGGGCTAATGAAAGCTTGAATGTGACTGGCAGTTTGCAAGTGTACATAGACATAGCTAGGAGAGGCTTACATGATAGAGGCTGTTTGTCAGCAATGCAGTAGAAGCAACAACAGCAAAACAGTGTAAAGAGATCCTAGGTTAGAGGGCAGGACACAGATATTCACAAATCTAGATTGTACCCTGGGTATGTCACACTTTCCTGCCTCTATTTCAATATCTTTAAAAGAAGGGATAATAATACTGACCTATCTACCTCACAGGCAAATGAAAGATGAAGTAGTTTGTGTCTGTATGGTGCTCTGAAAATATCAAGCCTATATAAGCATTTCTGTTAAGTAAGTGGCAGAGAGGCAGTTCGGGAAGAACATCAAGCATCCCTAGCTCTGTTACCTTCAATAGAGCCCAGAAGGTGGATGAGGGGTTGTCAGGGTAAATACAGTTAGTTGAGAAGGAAGGATGGAGGTGTTTCATGGAAGAATTTCTTCAGAGGCTTTTAAAAAAACGAGCGACAAGGTATACATTACAGCAATAAAGCATTAAGAGTCAGATGGGGAAGTGTAGTTGTGGTCTCTTATTTGTTATTTTGCAGTAGTACCCAAAGGCTCCAGTGTGTTATTTTGCAGTAGTACCCAAAGGCTCCAGGGTACTACTGACATATAAACACATCAGAAGAGAATTCCCTACTTTAACATCAGGGTAGGAATATTTAGTCTTCTTAGAGCTAAAGGTTCAGCCCTACTTCTTCAAAATAGATACACTGGGTGCCATGCAGTTTATTATTTTTTTTTTTCAGAGAAGACCTTAAAAATTGAAGAAGTATGTGGACATTACAAAGTTTATGATGTATTTTGTTACAATATGGTGTCAAGTATTGGGGGAGCCATGTTAGTCTGTATCCACAAAAACAACAAGGAGTCCTGTGGATGTCTGTAAGCGAGGACTGGCCTGCCCCCCAAGGTCCGTGAGAGTGAGGGATCATTTTCCAGGATAGGTTGTAGATCGATGATGATGTGTTGCAGAGGTTTTAGCTGGGGGCTGTATATGATGGCCAGTGGCGTTCTGTTACTTTTTTGTTGGGCCTGTCCTGTAGTAGATTCATAGATATCAAGGTCAGAAGGGACCATTATGATCATCTAGTCTGACCTCCTGCACAACGTAGGCCACAGAACCTCACCCACCCAGTCCTGCGATTAACCTCTCACCTATGTCTGAGCTATTGAAGTCCTCAAATCATGGTTTATCCATCTAGGTACCTGTCTCACTCGGTCAATCTGTTTCCTCACTTCCCCAGGTGGGTACTGTAGTTTTAAGAATGCTTGATAAAGATCTTGTAAGTGTTTGTCTCTGTCTGAGGGATTGGAGCAAATTTGGTTGTATCTTAGGGCTTGGCTGTAGACAATGGATTGTGTGATGTGTCCTGGGTAGAAGCTGGAGGCATGTAGGTAAGTATAGCGGTCAGTAGGTTTCTGGTATAGGGTGGCGTTTATGTGACCATCACTTTTTTGCACTGTAGTGTCCAGGAAGTGGATCTCTTGTGTGGACTGGTCCAAGCTGAGGTTGGTGGTGGGGTGGAAATTGTTGAAATCCAGGTGGAATTCTTCAAGGGCCTCCTTCCCATGGGTCCATATGATGAAGATGTCATCAATGTAGCGCAAGTAGAGGAGGGGCGCTAGGGGACGAGAGCTGAGGAAGCATTGTTCTAAGTTAGCCATAAAAATATTGGCATACTGTGGGGCCATGTGGGTACCCACAGCAGTGCCACTGACTTGAAGGAATAAGTTGTCCCCAAATCTGAAATGGTTGTGGGTGAGGACAAAGTCACAAAGCTCAGCCCCCAGCTAAAACCTCTCCGGCACATCATCAACGATCTACAACCTATCCTGGAAAACAATCCCTCACTCTCACAGACTTTGGGAGGCAGGCCAGTCCTTGCTTACAGACAGCCCCCCAACCTGAAGCAAATACTCACCAACAACTACACACCACACCACAGAAATGCTAACCCAGGAACCAATCCCTGTAACAAACCTCGTTGCCTACTCTGTCCACATATCTACTCTAGCAACATCATCAGAGGATCCAACCACATCAGCCACACCATCAGGGACTCATTCACCTGAACATCTACTAATGTTATATATGCCATCATATGCCAGCAATGCCCCTCTGCTATGTACATTGGCCAAACCGGACTGTCTCTACGTAAAAGAATAAATGGACACAAATCAGACATCAGGAATGGTAACATTCAAAAGCCAGAAGGAGAACACTTCAATCTTCATGGACATTCTATAACAGATTTAAAAGTAGCCATACTTCAACAAAAACCTCCAGAAACAGACTTCAAAGAGAAACTGCAGGACTAAAATTCATTTGGAAATTTAACACCATTAATTTGGGCTTGAATAGGGACTGGGAGTGGCTGGCTCATTACAAAAGCAGCTTTGCCTTTCCTGGAATTGACACTTCCTCATCAATTTTTGGGAGTGGACTACATCAACCCTGATTGAATTGGCCCTGTCAACACTGGTTCTCCACTTGTGAAGTAACTCCCTTCTCTTCATCTTTCAGTATATAATGCCTGCATCTGTAATTTTCACTCCATGCATCTGAAGAAGTGGGTTTTTTACCCACGAAAGCTTATGCTCAAATAAATCACACAGAATCACAGAATATCAGGGTTGGAAGGGACCTCAGGAAGTCATCTAGTCCAACCCCCTGCTCAAAGCAGGACCCATCCCCAGTTTTTGCCCCAGATCCCAAATGGCCCCCTCAAGGATTGAACTCACAGCCCTGGGTTTAGCAGGCCAATGCTCAAACCACTGAGCTATCCCTCCCACCCCCGAATCTGTTAATCTTTAAGGTGCCACCAGACTCCTTGTTGTTTTTGTTACAACAGGCATTCACTCTAGAACTGTGGTTTCTATCATTCCCAACAGCACACAATACACCAAACACTTTCACTCTCTTCTTTCAAACCCCTCCTTAATTCCTATTTTCACCTTCCTTTTTACCATTGACCTCAGTGTGTGCTATTTACTCCTTCCTTCTTGCATCTACAAATATTAGAACTTCTAAGATTGCTTTCAGTTTAATTTGACACACAATCTGTTTGTTTTAAATGTTTCCCCTCTTTCCTTACAACATCGTTTGTTTGCTTTCTTCTTGTCCTATGGAAAAGGGATAGGAGCACCTATGAGGAGGGCTATGACTGAGAGTCCAGAAGATGGGGGTAATGATACTTTCTCTCCTTCACAAAGCATTTTTGAAATCTATGGATTTCACTACTACTATATTTATCTGTTTTAGGTTACACCTAAACGAAAATGGACAGGGATTGCGCCTATGAAAAATGTCATGCACAGTTATAGAGATCTATAAATATTTAACAGTAACAAGAAGAAGAATGGGCCTGAAAGTGTGCATCAGAGCTTTTGTGCATTCCTTCCATTCACAGTCACACTCCATTCTTTTCAGCTGAGAAATAGGAATAATTTGGACCCATAGTGACTAAACTACACAGGCTTGTCTTCATGTACAGCATTACAGCAGCATGGCTGCACTGGTGCAGCTGCACTGCTGTAGTGTGTTAGTGAATATGCTACTATGCCATTGGGAGAGCTTCTCCCATTGGCGTAGTAGTTAATCCCCCTCTGCAAGAGGCCGTAGCTATGTCAACAGGAAAAGCTCTCCCATCGACATAGTGCTGTCTCACGGGGGATTAGGTTGGTATATGTATTTTTCACATCCCGTGGCAATGTAGTTATAAATATATAGGGCTGTAGTGTAGACCTCGCCTATGTTTTAAGTTCTTCAGAAGCAAAACAAATACCCTCCTCCATTTTACACTTGTTGGCAGAGCAGCACTTGCGGCCTCAATATCAATATGAAGTATTAAGTGGAGAATTATAAGGAACCCTGAAATCTACACTGGATTTCCCTCCACCTAAGCAAGCCAAGGGTCTTTGATTTCAGCCTTACCTATGTACAAATGTACCTTCGGGCCTCACTGAAATCCGTCTGTAGACTTATGGAGTTAGCAGACACACTGTCACTTGCATCTTTCATTTCACTTGAACATCACCTCAGAAGAAGAAATGTGCTGGAACATTTTCTTGCAAAACGTTCAGTCTACCATTCATTATGAACCCAAGCTATGTTTGTGGATTGATATTGAAGACCCCTGAATTTGCAGGTTTTCAAAATTATATTCCCATCAAGGACAAAATTTACAACAATGCACACTCACACACAAACAAAAACAACAACAAAACACCTGCCAGGTTAGTTGAATGATAGTGCGGAAGTAATAACTTTACTGAAAGGAATATCACACATTCTAACAAATGTGACAATTTTTACCTTGCTCTCACTCTAAATGTTGCACTCACCAATACTCCGTGATTGTCTTTTCAGATTATACTGCCTGTGAGCCTCCTGGCTATCTGAACTTTTTGTATTATTAATTAATCCACCCATCTGCGATTTCTAGCCATTTAGTTGATTGCTTTCATTGATCTAACTATCTTTGTTGCCATGTTGTTACCAAAATGGCTCAGAAGTCATGGGCTGTTGTTATTATTGATCCCTGAATCTCAATACACCTTCCCTCTTGTGTGTCTCCCCTTATCAGACTTTTCTCTGGTGGGGAAGGGAGTTTAAATAGCTGACACTCCAATTCTGCTGTGAACAGCCCATGACAGGCTAGGTTAGATTCTCAGCTGGTGTAAATTGGCATAGCTCCATTGATTTTAATGGAGCTGTGCCACTGTATTCCATTTGAAGATTTGGCCCACTGTAGTCCAAAACTTACACTTTTCCTAGGGTTCAGATTTTAATAAAACAAAACAACAAAGACAAAGCCACAGAATAAGCTCCCCTCTTAGGTTTGACTGCTTCTAGATTTCCCAGAAGAGACTTCTCTGTCCTAGACACTCTTTTTACTACCTCCCTTTTATATTCCGGGTAGAGTTAAAAGCCACATTTGCCGCAATGAATAGTCAGAGATCAATCAAGCATCGGTCTGCAGGATGTTAACAGGGTGATGCAGGAGAAGAATCCTTCCACAATTCCAGGAAGTTTTCGTGATCAAAGATCCCTTGAAACTGTTCGGAAAATAACATAAAGGGAACATAGCTTAACTGAGAACTGGAACTATTTGCCGTTCTGAAGGTGCAGTATAATATTTGGAAATCACAGAGTAGTGGGGCTGTGTCAATCCCAGGATATTAGAAAGACAAGTTGGGGTGAGGTAATATCTTTTATTGGACCAATATCTGTTGGGGAGAGAGACAAGCTTTCAAGCCATACAGAGCTTTTCTTCAGGTATAACCACTTATGCTAAACAATCTATTCCACCTTCCATTTTGCCGTGGCACTGGGAGTTCCTTTCCCAGACCCAAAGAAGAGCTCTGGGTGGCTCAAAAGCTTCTCTCTCTCTCACCAATGGAAACTGGTTTAATAAAAGATATTACCACCCCCACCTCATCTCTCTAACATTTGTAAATTGTAAACTACACTTTGCTTTTACCATTTCATAACTCTATTTCAAGTGCATGCCTGAAAAGACTTAAATTAGGGTACAAGATCTCTCTCAAATCTATTCTAGACTCTTTAAAAGAAAACTTGTAAAGCTGCTATAAGACAGAATCATAGAAATATAGGACTGGAAAGGAACTCAAGAAGTCATCAAAGTCCACACCCCGGCATTGAGGCAGGACTAAGTTAACCTCGACCAATCCTGACAAGTGTTTGTTCAATCTGTTCCTAAGAATCTCTAGCGATAGGGATTCCACAATTTCCCTTGAAAGTCTATTCCAGAGCTTAACTACTCTTATAGTTAGAAAGTCTTTCTTATTATTTAACTTCAATCTCCCTAGCTGCAGATTAATCCTTTTACTTCTTGTCCTAAGATCAGTGGACATGGAGAGCGACTGATCACTGTCCTCTTGATATCAACCCTTAACATATTGACCTTTTATCATTTGTGTTGTTTTCCTCTGGACTCTCTCCAATTTGTCCACATCATTCCTAAAGTGTGGCATCCAGGACTGGACACAGTATTTCAGTTGCGGTCTCACCAGTGCCAAATACAGCAGGACAATTAACTCCCATATCTTACATACAACATGCCTATTATTACACCCTTGAATAACACTGGCCTTTTTTGCAACTGTATCAGATTGTTGACTCATATTCAATTTATGATTGTAAGGTTGCTTGGGTCTATTCTGGAGTACTCCCTTCTGCAGCAGCAGGGAATCAGTGCTCGTACCAAGTGCAGCAATCCATTGTTCTGGTTCTCAGCTGAGCACCGCTACAGACTGGGGACCGAATGGCTAGGCAGCAGTTCTGCAGGAAAGGACCTAGGGGTTACAGTGGACGAGAAGATGGATATGAGTCAACAGTGTGCCCTTGTTGCCAAGAAGGCTAATGGCATTTTGGGTTGTATACGTAGAGGCATTGCCAGCAGATCGAGGGACATGATCGTTCCCCTCTATTCGACATTGGTGAATGGACTGGAGTCCTGTGTCCAGTTTTGGGCCCCACACCACAAGAAGGATGTGGAAAAATTGGAAAGCGTCCAGCAGAGGGCAACAAAAATTATTAGGGGACTTATGAGGATAGGCTGAGGGAACTGGGATTGTTTAGTCTGCAGAAGAGAAGAATGAGGGGGGATTTGATTGTTGCTTTCAACTACCTGAAAGGGGATTCCAAAGAGGATGGATCTAGACTGTTCTCAGTGGTAGCAGATGACAGAACAAGGAGTAATGGTCTCAGGTTGCAGTGGGGGAGGTTTAGGTTGGATATTAGGAAAAACTTTTTCACCAGGAGGGTGGTGAAGCACTGGAATGAGTTACCTAGGGAGGTGGTGGAATCTCCTTCCTTTGAGGTTTTTAAGGTCAGGCTTGACAAAACCCTGGCTGGGATGATTTAGTTGGGGAGTGGTCCTGCTTTGAGCAGGGGGTTGAACTAGATGATCTCCTGAGGTCCCTTCCAACCCTGATATTCTATGATTCTATGATTCACAGGGCAAGTGGTAGTTCTGGCCACCTAGATGTAGCTGGGCCAGTAAGAAGTCTTTGGCTTGGGGCTCCCGCATGAGAGCTAAACCAATGAATAGTCAATGGCTTGGGCCCCTTGTGCATGGGCTGAGCAAACAAGCATTTGATAGCTCGGGCCCCTTGACCTAGTGGTTAGCGTTCGTCCAGCCCCACCCTGCTGCGCCAGATCCCTGTCCAGGGACCTTGAAGTAATGGAAGATCCCATCACTGGGCTGGCAGGGAAATATGAGATCGCTGCCTCACCTCCCAGCAATACAACAGACTTGTTTCCCTGGGCTGCTTCCTACCAGTGTCTGGTTGGGCTGTACTGTGGCTTCTGAGCCCAGTTTCCCATCTCTGTGCTGCGTGTTTCCTTCTATGCTTCCTCTCTGGGTTCCTGCATCTCCTGGGGTCATGGGCTTCCCTTTTCTCTGGGCTGGCTAAGAATTGTCATCATCTGCCACAGCCAGTCATGGGTTCTGTAAGTGGTTTGGCTCCCTAGAAAGGATGTCTGGCTCATTCACTGGTCTGCCCCCAATTGAGCTGCAGGGCCCAGCCCCTATACTTCTGTCCCACCCCCATACTTCCTGTAAGGGCAAGGGGTAGTGCTAACTGCGTCCAACAGGGTGAATTAACCAACTCTGTACCACAAAGAGGCCACGCCACCTCATTACAGTGATCCACTATAACCCACAGATCTTTTTCATCAGTACCACCACATAGCTAGTTATTCCCCATGTTGTCGTTTCGAATATGATTTTTCTTCCTAAGTGAAGTACTTTGCACTTACCTCTATTGAATGTCATCTTGTTGAAATCAGAGCAATTTTCTAATTCGTCTGGTCATTTAAAATTCTAATCCTATCCTCCAAAGTGCTTACATCTCCTCGCAGGTGGGGTCACCTGCAAGTTTTATAAGCTACTCTCTACTCCATTATCCAAGTCATTAATGAAAATATTAAATATTAGCAGTTCCAGGGCTGATCCCTGCTGATCCCTGATCCCTGCATATTCCCTCCCAGTATGACAGTGAAATATCTGGCTCATTCTAAACAAATTTAGGACAAGATCACCAATGAATATGAAAGTTCAGGTCCTGCAAAGGTCATTTAAGAACATCCTGTTTATTTTTTCTTACAGAATGTCAAGGTTATTATAATTAGAGCTGTGTGGGAAACAGTTTCTTCCCATCCCATTATAATTTTCACAATTTGAATTTTTTCCCATTCTGCAGCAGGACCAAACCCAAAGACTTTTCAAAATTTTTCATAGGGGGTAAGGGAGAGACCCCAGAACAGGCAGTTGCTTGGTGTAGGGGAGTGGCTTGGGATGCAGGAAACATGAGAAAACCAGGTTTAAGTTTCTGTTCTGGATCAGGCAGAGAACACACATCTCCCACATCCTAGGAGTATTGGCTATTTAGGAATGAGCAGGTTTCAGTATCACCCACTGGAGTTATTCTACTGGGTATAAATAATTAAATACCCAGGGATTTGAACCTGCAGGCTTGTCTACACAATGCATTAGTCCACACTGAAAGTTCCTTAGTACATATTCATGTAGTTCCATTAGGAACAGAACATTTTAGTGCAATCCTGCAGGATCCACATGGGTAACTTTAGGGTATGTCTACAGTGCAACTAAACACCCATGGCTAGCCCATGTCAGCTGACTCAGAAGTCATGATTTTTAAGCTACAGGGCTGTTTAATTGCAATGTAGGACTTCAGACTCAGGCAGGAGCCTGAACCTCTACAGGGCAATTTTTACCCCTGCAGCACAAGTCAGCCACGGGTCTTTTTCTCCAGTGTAGACATACCCTTTGTGCACATTACAATTTACATGCCTCTGCACAGACTAATACACTATGTAAATAAGCTTTGGGTCTCTCACATTCCAGGTGAATGTCCTAACAACCAGGATATAGAGTCAGTCCTTTCCTTTCTGGCCTAATTCATATTTAATGAAAGTGGAAGAGCTCCAACAGAACAACTTGACCCACACCGGAATAGACAATAGCTAGGGCACATAGCTACAGTTAGCTCCTGATCTCTATGGCATCCTGTGGCAATGTGTTCCACAGAAGTATTTCTTTCTATTAGTTGTGAATTCCTCGCTTTTTAAGGTCAATGAATGTCTCTTTGTTTTTGCATTATGGGAAAGGGTTTCTAGAAATTCCTGATCTACGCCATTGTTTATTTGGTATCTAGACAAGCTACTCAGATGATTCCCATTATCAGATTGTCCTTAATCTGATCATTACTGATCAGATCCTTATCACAATCCTTAATGCATTTATCATCAGGCACCTATGAGAGCTGAAAGTATTATTACCCTTATGTTACAGATGGAGAACTGAGGCTAAATCACTTGTTTATGGTCACAGAGGAAGTGTGTGGCAGAGTAAGTTATTGAACCCGAGTTTCTTGAAGGGTAGGTTAGTGGCCTAACCACAAGACCATCCTTCCATCTCAGCATACATTTATCATGTCTCCTCTCATTCATTCCTTCTCTCTCACAAAGTGAACAATCCCAATCTTTTCAAACTCTCTTCACAAGAGGAAAGAGGAAGGTCCTGTCTTAGAGTACCAGTAAAGAAAGGAAACCCCATATCCACACAGGGGCAGAAAATTATGAAAGACTACACTGTCCCTGATCCCTAGGCAGACAGACAAGAAACTGTTCCATGAAGGCAGGGAATGGACCTGTTGTCTGTCTCCCTAAACACACATCAGAAACCTCCCACACAAAGCAACAGCCACATACAGCTTTTGAAGGTGCAGAGCTTTTGGTGGATGGATGCTTATGGAGACTAATATGTGTGATTCTATAGATTCAGTGAGCACCCTCTAGCTCTGTAATCAGGAGTGATTTTCCAAAACCGGTCCAAAATCTGTCTAATTTTTCTTTGAGAGAGTAGACCAGATCTAATAACAAAAAATACATTGTGAATGAAGATTCGACAAGTCTTTGCCCTTACAATTCCATTCTTTGTTTTGATCTAACAGTTCCCTTTGCTCAGCTCTGACTTTCACTTTACCCAATAAGCACTTTTTCCATTTTTCTGTGCCCAGTTAATCTATTAGATATGTATTACATTATTGCAGATCCTTATGGAAATGTATTTCCTTAAGTGTCTCTGTGACTATGAAAAATGCCTAAACTTAGCTCTTCCCATTAGGCTCTAATTTCCAAAGCTGTCATCTAGAAACTGAAAGGCAGCTCAAAGATTAATGATACACAGATTGAAAAAAATCCCTCTTTGAAGACTCCCAACTAAAAATCTCTAGCCACCTCTATCAGAAATTGAAGTTCTATTTTTTTATTTGAGTCACACCTTTTACACAGAGTACATATCTCAGCCTAACAAACTGTGAGCTATTGTCTGTTAATGCATACCCATCTTCATCTGTATAGTGACTTTTGCTGTCAAGCTCACATACCCACTTGCTTTATTTGTTTGTATTTCACTTAATACATTTTTGTCTGGTTCATGCTCCTTTCGGGTTTTATATGGTAAAGTTGAGAGTGAGTTATTTAAAACAAAGGAACAGATTTAAATTTTAAAATAAGGAATGGAAACATTCTCTTTCAGGAAAACTCTTGGACTGATTAGATTGTTGTAAATACCTTCTGTGACTTGGATTGATTGAATTTTCCCCTGGCACTTCTAGTGGTAATGATATTGTGCTCATTTAAGCAGAGAGTAAGTTAGGGACAGATTGAGAGTGTTAACGTTGAATTTCCTAGCTTGTATTGTTTTGTATTTCCAGTAGATTATATTCCAGAGAAGTACAATATACATTATGTAACATTTACTACAGCCTTGGTTTAAATAAATATTAATATTTGAATTTTGCTGTGTAATTTTGATGACACTTCCATGTGTGGTTGCAGGCTTGCTGTGGGGACTTCAATGCTGCAGTTCTCACAAAATTTGGATAAACTGTTAACCATTTGTGGGACTTGACACCATTTCTCTAGTCTCTGTGCAAACTGCTTCCCCTCTTCAGAAGACATCAACTTCTTTGTCTGTCACGTGTTTGCTCTTCTGGGGAAGGTAGCTAGTGCATAGTATTACCTCCTGCTTCTCTCTTATTTCCTGTTGGGTATCAGCAAAAATGTCTCACATTTCCCCACATCATAGACCACAGCCCTTCTCCTTTGCTTATGCCTTACATTCTCTCTCCAGTTTCCCTCAAGCTCTGGGCATGCCTGCCTCCCTGGCCCAGTAGTCTCACAGTCTTAAAGAGGCAGTAACCATTTACTCCTGGGGTGCTACACAAGCTTTATTTCTATTTGCAGCATTGATTTGATGATAACTTTCTTCATTTTCAGCCCACACACTGACATTTCCTCCCTTCTAATCAGCATGCTGCAAAATCATAGTCTCCTAAATAAGTCCCGCATTTCCTTTTAACATTTAATTAATTTTTCAGTTCTGAAAATGTGTTTAGAACTATTCTCATTTTTTGTTAAAACACGTAAAAGGATAATTATTTTAAATAGATCTGGATAACATAACCTGCTGGGATTTATCATAACTGATATGAATTGCCATAACAGAGACTATCAGCACAGAAGTTGTAAAACAAACGGGCTTTTCATGGCCCTAATAAAGGAAAACAGAGTTTAAAAGGTAATTGCATATTGACTATTTTAAAAAGCCCATTGCCTTGTGCCTTTTGCACACATTTCGTGGCTCTTTAGACTGATTTTTAAAGCCTGCAACTCTCACTCATTTCAATGGATGCTACAAGTGCTCAGTACTCCCCCAAATCAGTTCACTTTTCTTTATTCATGTTATTTTTACACAGCACCACAACTGTAGATGGTTCTACATCACAGGCACTCTTTGGATACTCCACACTACTCTAGGTTTCAGAGTAGCAGCCATGTTAGTCTGTATTCACAAAATGAAAAGGAGTACTAGTGGCACCTTAGAGACTAACCAATTTATTTGAGCATAAGCTTTCGTGAGCTACAGCTCACTTCATCGACTCCTTTTCTTTTTACACTACTCTAAATGCACGAGCTTGTTCAGCACAACACAATTTAACAAAATAGGATACAGGAACAGGCTGGAAAGTGGCTATTGCAGCTGGGAAGCATCACAGAACAAGTGAGTTTGAAGGAGTGCTGCACCTGATAAAGGAACAAACTATTTGCTGGTTTTCATTCAGCTTCCTAAAACTCAAGTGTTCAATATGCATTGTTAGTTCACTGGCTCCCTGGTTACAATTTAAACTCAAAGATCTAGGCTTGCAAAAGTGACTAATGATTTTGGTTGATTCAGTTTGTAAGTATTTTAAAGGGGACTGATCTTCAGAAAGTGCATATAGCTTCCACCCTCTGAGAAATTAGGTATACACCCACAAAAAATGAGGAATCCAAAAATCACATAAATCTCAATCCAGGAGTTCACCTTCCATTATCTTACCAGGTTTACCAAACTGGGAGCCATTCCATGTCAAGCTTACAAGGCTTCATGGTGAAAGACCAATAGCTGTACTGCCCCTGACTGTTGATGTATGACATCCTCATGGCAGCATGGTTCCCTTAAGAGCCATGCTGGCATTGGCTTCTCTACCCACACTGCATAATACTCCACACCCTGAGTCATGCTAGGATCAGCACTGATCTCCATAATATTTAGGCCTTTTCCCCTCTTCCCCAAACATACATTCACATGCACATACCCCAGAAGTCTGCATATGCAGAGTGGGAGCAAAGAGACCTACACAAACACCCAATTACATTACTGTTGTGCAAAAACTTTCAAAATTACCCATTTTATGTGCTTGTGAGACTGCCATCTCTATGGTAGCTAAGTGCCAAAGCCATTCTAACCTTCTCTTTATCAGTCCAATTTTTGGTATATGTAACACCAATACAGACCAAATGACAGTGCAAAGTACTTGTCAGAGATGAATCCATGACTAAAGGGTGTAACCTTATCACAGTGCATGAGGATTAATATACATGGTGTGATTCGGTGTGACAAAGGAAGCTGACCATTTATATTATTGCTACCACTGTTGCAAGACTGCACTAAATCTGATACAAAGTATGTCAGGTAAGGTATCAATGAAAAAGTTGTAATCTGCTAAGTATGATGATCCTGTTCATATGTATGTATTCTATAGGGGGAAGGGATAGCTCAGTGGTTTGAGCATTGGCCTGCTAAGCCTAGGGTTGTGAATTCAATCCTTGAGGGGGCCATTTAAGGATCTGGGGCAAAAATTGAGGACTGGTCCTGCTTTGAGCAGGGGGTTGGACTAGATGATCTCCTGAGGTCCCTTCCAACCCTGATATTCTATGATTCTATTATATTTTCAGCTGAAGTTATGAACATTTGCTATGTATTTGTATCTCTATGTATGTGTTTTGTTGTTGGGTGACACCCATAAGGTAGATTTACACCCAGCCCTGTGTTGATGGGCCATCTGGGTGTTGATGGGCTATTCAGGGGACTTGGCTCTTCAATGAGGTCTTCCTGAAGACGTCTCAGACATCACTGGGCCAATGGCCACCTCTGTGATTCAGCAAAACATGTAAGGACATATGATATGGACATGTGACCTTAGACTCCATCTTTGCCAGTAACTTTCCATGCACATGGACTATGGAAATTATTTGGGACAGTAACTTTCCAGACACAAGGAAGAGGGTATAAATTGCAACTGAAACATCTCCATTTTGCCTCATTCCAGCTCCAGTTCTTTGGACTGTGGATTTCTAACAAAATAAGTATTTTTGAACAATGGACCGAGGACCATTCAATCTTTTGGAAGTTTCCAGAGAGACTTTTGCAAACCAGCAGACTCATCCATCACTGCTACAAATCTGATCTAAGGACTTTGCAATCATTTCTAATGTATAAGATCTTTTAACCATTCAATAATGTTTTTCTTTTCTTTAATTAATAAATACTTAGTTAGTTACTAAAGATTGGTTGACAGCATGCTATTTGGGTAATATCTGAAATATATATTGACCTGGGGAGGAGGGTAAATATCTGATCCTTTGGGATTGGTAGAACCTGATGTATGGTGAACTGGGTTTTTAGTAACTTCTCACTATATTAGACCAATTTGTCTGGATGGGAACCAGGGGCTGGAATGCCTGGAGGGGAATGCGTTTTGCCTTCTTGTTAACCAGCATGGTGCTACAGAAGCCCATTGTGTTACTGGTTTGGTGAATCTATTGTAGTATAAACCACCAATTTTTGGGGAGGGGGGTGTCAGCCCTGTTTCTTGCAATCCTCCTTGAATGTGGCATTCTCAGCATGATCCATTCTAGGCATCGGTCACACATGGAAATCTTTATGACACTAATGGTGTTTGTAAATCCCCACACATTAGAGGGAGAAGATAGTGCCTTGAATTTCAAGTTCCAGCTATAAAGTTCTCCAAAAAGGTTGGATGAAAAATATTGGTCGTTTTATTCTTCATTGATTCTGTGCAACAGATACAAGTCAGAATTACAGTTCTGGTGTTCAGTACAGTTTAAATGAACAGCATTCCAAGTAGAAGAGGAGAATACTCAGCACCCCTAGGACTGAGCTCTTTATGGTGTTAATGTTACTTAGACATATTCTTTGTAATTCAACATCCTTTGGCTTATGTGAGTGCCTGCAACTCCCACTGATGTCAATGGGAGCAGTGGCTGCTAAGCACCATTTAGGATCCAGGCTTTAGGGAACATGGAAAAGGGTGGTAGGGGAAAACATAATTGAGAATGTATAAGAGCTAACATGATAGACTCTAATCGCTCCTTCAGAGTAAATATAGATTATTGTCTGAATACTTAATTACAGCATTTTTAAAAAACACATCTTGTATACTTTATGTTTCAAACAGCTCTGGAGGATTCTTTCAGTTGGCAGATTAACGAGTTGTACAATCTGTCAAATCCATGTGTGTCCCCAGTATGTCCGTTAAGGTCTCTATGCATCTATAATGATTCATTGTCTTCTGTAAAAACAACAAGGAGTCCGATGGCACCTTAAAGACCAACAGAAGAAGTGTTTTTTTACCCACGAAAGCTTATGCCCAAATAAATCTGTTTAGTCTTTAAAGTGCCACAGGATTCCTTGTTGTTTTTGTGGATACAGACTAACATGGCTACCCTCTGATACTTGATAGCCTTTTGTACCACTCAAAGCCACAGAAAGTGTGGAATGCCATGGATTTTAACTCAACAGTGGCAAGCCTACTTGCTTAATAATAATTTGCTCCCAGGCTGAGAATTTGTATACCAGGTCTAATCCACAGATTAATTAAAATGGCTGATTTATAAGGCTCTCAAAAAAAGACCCTTTCTTTTTTTTTAATGGGAAGCACAAGTCAAGCTCAGCCACAGCAGCGCTGCTGGAGTCTGTTATAATTGCACCATTAGTCTATATAACTGCTTTTCTCTAACTCAGTACTCATCTGTGTTTTGGTCTTTCTGAATACACATGATCTTCATGGTCAACATGTAAAAATACCACTGAAAATCTTAACATGGAAATATTTTTGCATCTGTTAAGTCTCTGAAAATATATTTTGAAAACTCTTTTGTCCTAAAATTATAGTGAATACTTACCTAAATGCTTTTAAATAAGCACCCTATATGTTTTGCTTTAGTTTTACATAATGGCTTCATTATATATACTTTGCTGACATTTAAAACAGTGTTTTCCCACTAATGATATCACAACTAAATTGTTAGATGTGCCAGAAAGCCAGACCTCCTGCACAGCAGACATTCTGCTTCTATATACAAAATTGGTATCTCTGCCAATGGGAACTTCATCAAAGTTTCCAGAGTAATTTCACCAGCAATTAGTGTCTGAAACATCTGACTTCTTGCATCACAGTGTTTTTACAGGAAAAGTTCGGGGTGGTTTTCAGGACTTGCCTTAGAAAACTGGTCTATTAACATTTCTACCTTTTCCAGAATATATAATCTGGCCTTTAAAAATTCAGTATAAGTTCTGTCAGAGATTACATTTTCTGTCCCAGAGAGTTTTATCAATTTTTTAAAAAATCCAACAATTTGACTCTTTTTGATGAGAACTGAGAGAAAAATATACCCCTTCAAAAATTCAGAATTTACGATCTATGAGGGTTTTTTTGCACAGATATCACAAACTTTTTAAAGTGAAATGTCACCGCCTGATAGGATTTGAGTGTGATTACTCATGAAGGTGAGATTTTCCAAAGAGTTTCGGATCATAGAATCATACACCTTAAGGTCAGAAGGGACCATTATGATCATCTAGTCTGACCTCCTGCACAATGCAGGCCACAGAATCTCACCCACCCACTCCTGTAACAAACCCCTAAACTATGTCTGAGCTATTGAAGTCCTCTAATTGTGGTTTAAAGACTTCAAGGTGCAGAGAATCCTCCAGCAAGTGACCCGTGCCCTACGCTGCAGAGCAAGGTAAAAAACCCCCAGGACCTCTGCCAATCTGCCCTGGAGGAAAATTCCTTCCCGACCCCAAATATGGCAATGAGCTAAACCCTGAGCATGTGGGCAAGACTCACCAGCCAGACACCCAGGAAAGAATTCTCTGTAGTAACTCAGATCCCACCACATCTAACATCTCATCAAGGCCAATGGGCCTTTTTCCCGCTAATAGTCAAAGATCAATTCATTGCCAGAATTAGGCTATCCCACCATACCATCCCCTCCATAAACTTATCAAGCTTAGTCTTGAAGCCAGATAGGACTTTTGCCCCCACTGCTCCCCTTGGAAGGCTGTTCCAGAATTTCACTCCTCTGATGGTTAGAAACCTTCATCTAATTTCAAGTCTAAACTTCCTGGTGGCCAGTTTATATCTATTTGTCCTTGTGTCCACATTGGTACTGAGCTTAAATAATTCCTCTCCCTCTCCCCGGTATTTATCCCTCTGATATATTTATGGAGAGCAATCATATCTCCCCTCCGCCTGTGAAACAGCTGGTATGCACGAGGCCATATTTTCAGCCCAGCCTGAACTCAGCCTCGAGTTTGGCAGGTACAAATAACTGAGCACAATTTTGTGCCTGCAACTGGAGATTGACATCCCTGAAACTAGAGGCCAATATCTAAAAAACTGACCACAAAAAACATCAAACTACTTCAGTCGCTGTACACACTGTAGGCCTAATCCTGCACTGTGTAAAACTCTCATTGATTCAAAGGGAATGCAGGATGGGGATTTTTGTGTCAATAAATAGAATATAGCTTTTATAAGTCATCTAGGTCAAAGGACTCCAAGTTCCAAATAATGCCAAACTGCCTACTTTACTATATATTTATGCATCTTTTGAGACAGGAAAAGACTATATAGATGTACCGGTATTCCATGCTAGTATAGTATTCTAAGATTGTCAGGGGGTAAACGTATCCGGGAGAGATATCTTGCAATTCAAAGAAAAGGCTTGTAGGAAGGTCTCCAATCTCACCTCTGCTTACACATGCTGGCAGGGCTGGCTCTAGACTAAATAGCACCCCAGCTGAGGACCATCTAAATAGCACCCCCTCCATTTGTTAACCTATTGAATACTTTATTTTTTATTGTATTTGTACCCATTACATTACTTTGATGCACAATTTACATGCATGATTTATCCCTGTCATATTAGATGATAAATTTGCACACCAGGATCTGTAAATCTGTATTTTTTCATGCAATAGATAAGCAAATAAAAAATGTTTCCTCTAAGCTTATAGAAACTTTTTATTTTGAAGAATAACTGAAATCCACTAACAGCAAGAAATTGAACTGTGCACCAACATTCCATACACCAGTATTTAATAGTGTTACAGTAGGTGACAGTCTTAGAATGTTAAGACTAGGGGTCCTTCAGACACTAAACACAGCGCCTGAGAGATCCAAAGACTGGCCAAAGGCATTTTCAAGCGATAAAATAGCAAGCAATATCAGTCTTTCATCAGCCATCATCAATCAAAATATGTTTTAACCAGCTTGAGCTTCAAAAAGCTGTGCTCACCACTCACGACTCTGACTGGCAGTGTGAGCAGAATCCTCAAAGCTATCTTCACACTAGGAAAAGTGTCCTTGAGCTCCGCATCATGAATGAATTGGAGAACTGAGATTGGAGAGTGCTTCCCATGCGGTGCTTCATTTTTCCAAACCTTTCTTCAATGGACACTTGAGTAGTGTCAACAAGCGAGCAAAATAGCTTCCTGTTCAATTTTTCTTTTGAGCTTCCCACCACCTCATCTCTACCTTTGTAACAAAACTGTCTCCTCTTCTCTTATTCAGTGAATACAAGTTTCCTTGAAGATAGGCTTCACTCCTAAGTTTTCTGCCATTTCTTTGGCAGCAATGTTGGCATCTTCAAATTGGTTATCTCTGTAGACTACAATAAAATCAAGGCAACTTCTCAAAGTAGTAGCAGTTGCGACATCCATCGACTGAGTTTGTAATGCCTCACTTACAACATTTACTTTGAACAGAATATTGTGCCAAGCCACAATTGAGACCAGTAATTTGAAGTCACTGATCTGGTTTGTCAGGCTTTGTACCTCGTGTCAAATTCCGGCCTTGGCTTTATTTGACTGCTCCAGTTCCATCAGGGCATCCTAAACTTCAGTCATTTGGTATCTCACTGGCCTTATGCTGTCAATGTAGCTCTCCTAGTGAGTGCCACTTAGTGGCTTCATGGTCAGGTTTGTAACATTGTCCATGAGGATCTTTCACTGGATAGTTGATGCTGAAAACAGATGTCTATCTTTGCAGTACTCCAAAGAGAGATACTGAAATCAAAAGAAGGTGATGCTGCATCTGACTCAACCAGGTTGAGGAAATGGCAGCCACAAGGCACAAAGAAAGCTCTTGGATTCAGCACAAGAATCCTTGCTTGGACACCACTGTTTCTTCCCTTCCCTCGTGCCATTGTCATAGACTTGGCTGCAGCAGTCCTGAAGCTTTATTTTATTCTCATACAAAACTTTCATAAATAGTTCTGTTAGGCAATTTCCAGTAGAGTTGTCCACAGACCAGAAACAGATAAAATGTTGCTTTATTTGGATACAGCCATCCTCTTCATCAACCAATCTTACTGTAAATGATATCTTCTCACTGAGATTAATGTCCATTATTACAGTGTAGTATTTCACATTGCTGAGCCACATCAATATGTTTCCAAGCATCTTCCTTGCAATAAGTTCAATCAATTCATTTTGAATTGTTTTGCTGCAGTAATAGTCCATAGCTTTTTTTAAACTACTCGAACACATGACATCATTGTATTTCCCAAGGAGCTCTACCAGACTGAGCAAATTACTGTTATGTTCAGTGAACAACGTATCCAATGAGCTCTGGAAAGCCAAATTATTCTGTTAGGGGGCTTATTCCTTCACTCACTGACTTCCCTGGTCCTTCTCGCATGAACAGAGAGCAACAATACCCGAAGTCCAAAGGTGCAAAAAATTCTATGTTTATTGGGTTGAACTTCCAGCAAGCACGATTCCAGTTTCCTTCCTTAGTGTCCCCCTTCCCAGCTCTGACACCACAGAGCCTTACCTGTGGCCCTCTTCCCATTCCTGCCTGTCATAAGTATAAAGGGAAGGGTAAACCCCTTTAAAATCCCTCCTGGCCAGAGGAAAAATCCTCTCACCTGTAAAGGGTTAAGAAGATAAAGGTAACCTCGCTGGCACCTAACCAAAATGACCAATGAGGAGACAAGATACTTTCAAAAGCTGGGAGGAGGGAGAGAAACAAAGGGTCTGTGTGTGTTGGTACACTGCTTTTGCCGGGGATAGAACAGGAATGGAGTCTTAGAACTTTTAGTAAGTAATCTAGCTAGGTATGGGTTAGATTATGATTTCTTCAAATGGCTGAGAAAATAGCTGTGCTGAATAGAATGAATATTCCTGTCTGTGTGTCTTTTTTGTAATTTAAGGTTTTGCCTAGAGGGATTCCCTATGTTTTGAATCTAATTACCCTGTAAGGTATTTACCATCTTGATTTTACAGAGACGATTTTTTTTTACTTCTATTAAAAGTCTTCTTGTAAAGAAACTGAATGCTTTTTCATTGTTCTAAGATCCAAGGGTTTGGGTCTGTGGTCACCTACGCAAATTGGTGAGAATTTTTACCAAACCTTCCCCAGGAAGTGGAGTGCAAGGGTTGGGAGGATTTTGGGGGGGGAAATGTGTCCAAACTCCATTTTTTCAGGAACCCAGATAAAGTTTGGTGGTGGCAGTGGAAATTCAAGGGCAAAGGGTAAAATTAATTTGTACCTTGGGGAAGTTTTAACCTAAGCTAGTAAAAGTAAGCTTAGGAGGTTTTCATGCAGGTCCCCACATCTGTACCCTAGAGTTCAGAGTGGGGAAGGAACCTTGACATGGTGGCAGAGTGGTGGGATTAACCTGAAATCATTTTGAGATCAATTTGAGATTTTTTTGAACCAGAAATACAGATTTTAAAAAGGATATTTTTTTTCCTTTGGGGCTACTGGAAAGGAAGTGCAACTGAAAGCAGCTAGTTTTTTCTCTGCTTTGGGGCCAGAGCAGAGACAAAAGGGGATTATCTTTGTGAATTACAGGTTTTCTTTGCCTGGAGGCAGAGTAGTTAACCTCGTGCAGGGAAATTCAGTCTTCACAAACCTGAGGTTTTTTTTCCCCCTAAAAGTAAATAGGTAGGTGTTCTATACCCTTTTGCCTGGAGACAAAAGTGGTAAGGGTTTTGGGTTTTTCTAGGATTTTGATTATTTTTACAAGGAGCACAGATTTGAAAAGGATTTTTTTTTCCTTTGGGGCTGCTGGAAAGGAGGTTTCCAAATAGTGGAGGTTTTTTGCTTTGATTTGGGGCCAGAGCAGAGACAAAGGGAATTGTCTTTTTCTGTAGGCTGACAATCAGTATCAGAGAATAGGTATCCTATTCCAGCACAGCAAAATTTTACAAGCCAAGTTTTGTTTGTTTTATTTCTAACTCTCGGGTGTAAAGTTAGTTAAAAACAGAGAGGTAAAGATGACAGACACCAAGGCACTACACAAACTGGAGACAATGAAAGAAGCCGAAAAAACTCTAGAAGCTGCTCACAGGAGAGCAATGGAGGCAAGGGACAAAGAGATGGAGGCATGGGACAAAGAAATGGAGGCAAGGGACAAAGAAAGGGAGGCAGCGAAAGAGGCAGAACAACACCAAGCGGCTGCTCACAGGAGAGCTATGGAAGCAAGGGACAAAGAAATGGAGGCAAGGGCCAAAGAACTGGAGGAGAAGGAAAATGAGAGAAAGCATGTGGAGGAGATGGAGAAGATAAAGGCTCAGCAGAATATACCAACAAACCCTAGCAATCCTTCTCCAGGTACCACTTCCCATCCCAAAAAGTTCCCCACCTACAAGGCAGGCGATGATACTGAGGCCTTCTTAGAAAACTTCGAAAGGGCCTGCCTTGGGTACAGCATCTCTACCGACCAATACATGGTAGAGCTGAGGCCGCAGCTCAGTGGACCTTTAGCTGAGGTGGCGGCTGAAATGCCTAAAGAACACATGAACAAGTATGAACTGTTTAAATCCAAGGCGAGAGTCAGAATGGGGATAACACCCGAGCATTCTCGTTGGAGGTTCAGAGCCCTAAGGTGGAAACCAGACGTGTTATTTACCCGACATGCCTACCACACTGTGAAACACTGGGATGCCTGGATATCAGGAGCAAGTGTTGAATCTCTAGTAAATTTACCCTTCCTAATGCAAATGGAACAATTCTTAGAGGGTGTTCCTGAGGAAATAGAAAGATACATCCTAGATGGGAAGCCCAAAACTGTAATCGAGGCAGGAGAGATTGGAGTCAGATGGGTGGAGATGGCAAAGAAGAAAACTGGTCGCAGTTGGAGCGAAGACCAGAAGGGACAACCCCAGACCACACCCTATTACCGGGGGCCGCCCAAGGCCCCATCTACCTCCCAAAGAACCCTCCAGACACCTTATCGTCCCGCCACCCCGTTCTCCAGCAACCTGCCTCGCCCCAGTGACCCATCAGCAGGACGATGTTTTAAATGTAACGAGCTGGGCATGTAAAGGCCAACTGCCCCAAGAACCCCAACAGATTACAGTTCATTGCACTGGAATCACACCAGAGATCCGCAGGCCCAGATATCTCCCAGATATCCTTGGAGCAGAGGGAAACTGTGAGTGTGAGCAGGAAGACGGTCACCGCGTGGAGGGACACCGGAGCACAAGTGTCAGCTATCCATGCTTCCTTAGTGGACCCCAATTTAATCAACCCAGAGATCCAAGTGATGATTCAACCCTTCAAGTCCAACTCTTTCGATTTGCCTACAGCCAAGTTGCCTGTCCAGTACAAGGGCTGGTCAGGAATGTGGACTTTTGCAGTCTATGATGATTATCCCATCCCCATGCTGTTGGGGGAAGACGTGGCCAATCATGTGAAGCAGGCCAAGAGGGTGGGAATGGTCACCCATAGCCAGGCAAACAAGCCGTGACGCCTAGCTCTGTTCCAGTAACTTCTATCAGGACCCAGTCAGAGGTGATGGACCTGGACACCAGGCCAATGTCTGCAACAGCAGTAGTGGATCCAGTCCCAGAGACCCAGATAGAACCAGTCCCAGAACCGGAACCAGCGGAACAACCAGCAACAGACCCATTGCCAGCACTGAATCCAGTACTTGCAACCTCAACACCAGAGGGTCCCACAGAACCTGAACCGGCAGCAGCCCATAACCCTACACAAGAGGCTCAGCCAGAGCCTGAACTCCAACATAGTGTCCTAGCGGAGAGCGGTTCACAGTCAATGGAAACAGCCCCATCCCCTACATCACTTCCAGAGGGACCAAGCATAGGTCCACAATCCAATGAGGAACTGATGTCTCCAGCATCAAGGGAACAGTTCCAGACCGAACAGGTGGCAGATGAAAGCCTCCAGAGAGCTTGGACGGCTGCACGGAGCAACCCACCGCCTCTCAGCTCTTCTAATCGATCCAGGTTTCTTGTAGAAAAAGGACTTTTATACAAGAAAACTCTTTCTGGTGGACACCAGGAAGACTGGCATCCTCAGAGACAGTTGGTAGTTTCAACTAAATACTGGGCCAAGCTCTTGAGCTTAGCCCATGATCATCCTAGTTGCCATGCTGGGGTGAACAGGACCAAAGACCATTTTGGGTGGTCATTCCACTGAGAGGGAATGGGCAAGGATGTTTCTACCTATGACTGGTCTTGTGAAGTATGCCAAAGAGTGGGAAAACCCCAAGACCAGGTCAAAGCCCCTCTCCAGCCACTCCCCATCATTGAAGTTCCATTTCAGTGAGTAGCTGTGGATATTCTGGGTCCTTTTCCGAAAAAGACACCCAGAGGAAAGCAGTACATACTGACTTCCATGGATTTTGCCACTCAACAGCCGGAAGCAGTAGCTCTTAGCAACACCAGGGCTAAAAGTGTGTGCCAGGCACTAGCAGACATTTTTGCCAGGGTAGGTTGGTGTTGCGGTTCAGTGATGAGACAGAACACAGCTTTATGCAAGCAAACAGGCTGGTCAGCGGAGATGGGCTGTTCTGCCCCCCCTGCCTTCCACCTTCTCCTTTTATTATATTTCTCCCCCTAAGCATTACACACTGCTACACAAAGGAATGTATGACGTTGATTCATATGCTTAGTTACCATCCTCTATCTACTACAATCCTGGTTCTCAGGCCTTGAGCCCAGGCTAAAGAAACCTCCCACAGTTGCTGTCCAAACAATCAAGTTCTCAGGGTTCATATCTAGCCCTTGTCCTTGGATAGAGCAATGTGTGCATTGCTCCTAGGAAACAGTCAGGGTGTGCCCCTCCTGCTTCCAGGTGGAATAGCTAGACATTAACCCTTCATCTCCCCTTTTTTGTTTATTGAAGTTGGCCATCTCATGGTAGCCGCCAATTTGTTTTATCATGCTATTTAACTCCCAGACAGACAAGGACATAACCTGGGGAGCTTTCCAGGGCAAAAATTTTACAAAGTCTTAACAAGGAAGGAATACATTGTACACAGCAGCAACAAAAAGAATAAGCCCAATGATTACAAACACAAAATAACCAAAAGCTTAACATCTGCAATATAATCATCTAAAAGGGGTAAACTTCTTTTACTACAATTGTGACCAGCAAAAGGCAATATAAGTGTCATTCTACTAAGACAGCAAAGGGTGCCATCACTTAAATTTGCAGGAATATAATTAAAGGTGCATGAACCACAAGTAAAAACCCATCCTGATGGTAGGATGATATGGCCATAATTATATGAAACATTAACAGCATGGGAACAGGAAATAGGCACAAAAGGCACACAATCATCACAGAATTAGCAGTGATTTGGGCGAGAATCGCCACAAACAAAGTCTTAGGAGTTTCTGGCTGCTGATCTGCTGCCAGTTTTCGTTGAGCCGCGGCGACCAATGCTTTTACTGCTCCCCATGTCACGGGCTGGCTTGGGACGCTACGCCTCCTCTGTTTCCGTCCCGCCGTTGTCGACTCGGGGGGCAACGCGGTCTCCTCCAACGTCAGCTGAAACTCTGGTATGGGATTCGACAGCCCCTGGTGCCATGCCATGTTGTTTAAGTGCTGGTCGCACACACCGGGCTGGAACCCACAACGGTCCTGCAGGGAGAGACACAGCAGCATATCCCCGACCCCAAGTGATTAGAGGTGCTGGGCCCAGCCACTGTGGATCGGGCAGCTGACAGTAAAAGACACGCGGTCTTTCCAGTACCTCAGATTTGTGAAAATGCCGATCCGCAGGGGTCTGCTGATCTGCATTCAGTGTTAAATTATTTAAAGTAAACAAGAGGATATACATTTGTTGTTGAATGTCTCCTAAGGTTCGGAGATGCAGCTCCCCTTGTTTTAATTGTTTATCTAGCAAGGTTTTGAGTGTGCGATTGGCACGTTCAACAATGGCTTGGCCCGTGGAATTATAAGGGATTCCGTGTTTAAGACGGACGTCCCAGCGGGCACAAAAGGTGGAGAGGGCTGCAGAGCAGTAGGCTGGGGCATTATCTGTTTTAATTTGGCAAGGGCGACCCATAACAGAAAAGCAGGCCAGCAAATGGTGAATAACTTTGTTAGTGGCTTCCCCACGTTGTGGGGTTGCCCAAAGGAAGCCTGAATAAGTATCAACGGAAACATGTAAAAATGAATAGGGGCGGAATTGTGGCACATGAGTAACATCCATTTGCCACAGCTGATTTGCTGCGGTACCTCGGGGGTTAACGGCATAAGAGAAAGTAGGAGCAGCAGCAGCACAGTGGGGGCAGGAACGAACAATGGAACGTGCATGATCAGCAGGAATGTGAAACTGCCGGGCCAAAACAGAGGCAGACTGATGAAAAAAGGCATGGCTTTCAATCAGAAAAAAGGGAATTTACCTGACCACGCAACGCGCGATCGGCGCGTGCATTGCCCTCAGTGAGTGGCCCAGGCAGAGGGGTATGACTGCGAATATGAGCAACAAAGTAAGGGAAATGACGAGTGGCAAGAAAATGCTGTAAAGACAAAAACAGGTGAAGGAGGTCTGCATCAACCTGAGGGGTAATGAGGGCAAGGGGTAAATGATCAATTACCTGATCAACATAATGGGTATCCACAATTAAATCAAAGGGACAATCAGCGAAAAGTTGAAAGGCCAAAATAACAGCAGCTAATTCTGAACGCTGTGCCGAACGCTGAGGCAGTGTAAAACGAGAATGCCAACGAGGGGGGTCACCCAACTGATAAGTGACTACACCTCGGTGGGGAGAGCCATCAGATGTTAATATCGAGGGTGGTGTCTAACTTTGTAAGTAAATCACGGCCCCAAATATTGAGGTGGACAGGGAGCACAAAAGGGCGGATTGTAGCAAGGGCACGGCCTCCTGGTTTAGAGACCGTGACCCAAGACAAACTTTGGCGCCCGGGTTTGCTACCCCCAATCCCCCACAACTCTTTAGAAGGAACCGTAGGCCAACTAACCGGCCACTCCAGATCACGAATCACTGTAACGTCAGCTCCAGTGTCCACCAGCCCTGTAAAAGGAACATCATTTAAGAGAAGTGTTAACTGAGGTTTCGAGGGGCGGACTGACATTGTCAGAGCAACAAGTGGAGAAGACGCGCTGTGAGACGGCGAGTGAGACAACGTCGATCCAAAGCCTCCTCCGCCCCGAGTTTGATCCTCGGCAGCTGGCACCTGATAGGGGACTAAAATCAATTGTGCAATTGACCGTCCACGCGGGAGCAACTGTGGAAGATGAGTCCACACCTGAACCTTAATAATGCCAGTGTAATCAGCATCAATGACCCCTGGAATGACAAAAAAGCCCTGTTTCCCAGCATGTGAGCGAGGGAGAACAAGACCTACAAAGCCGGCAGGGAGAGGTCCCATCACCTGTGTAGGTATGGCACAGACCTCCCCTGGCAGCTGAAAGTCAGTGTCCTCCTGCATGATCAAATCAAGCCCTGCACTTCCAGCAGTCGCTGCCCTCATAGAGTCTACGGATTCCAAGGCAGAGGAGCGATTGCCTGAGTAGGAAACACCCCTGTTTGGCCCTGGGTTTGGGGGGGACCCGTCGCGCGGTTTCCCGACCCGCCACGACACTGATTAGCCCAGTGATAACCTTTCCCACACTTGGGGCACTTCTTTGAGGGTCGGGCTGGTGCCTTAGATGAGCGGCACTCCCGCTGAAAATGACCCTCCTTACCACAGCGGTAACAGCGCTTCCCCTCCTTCCCAGTTTTTCTGAGGGCGGCAGCCAGAACTCCAGCCTTGTGGGCTTGTGTGCCAATGTTCTGGCACGCCCGCAGCATGTCTGAGAGCTCTAAAATACCAGAGACTTGTGCTGCCTGGAGAGCACGGCGGCAATCCTCATTTGCATTTTCAACTGCCAATTTTAACAGGAGCTTGTGAGCTGCCTCAGTGTTATCCACCTGTCGGAGGATAGCCTCCTGCAATCTGTTGGTAAAATCCAAAAAGGACTCTAAGGCACCCTGACGGATACTGACAAAGCTTTTGGTAGGCTTGCCTGAATCCGGGACCTTCTTGAAAGCATGCTGGGCACAGGTGGAAATAATGGGGAAGACGGCCTGAGGGAGTTGAGACTGCATCTCAATAGTAGCAAACTGGCCCTCCCCTGCCAAATGCTCATAAATGATACCTTGCTCTCTATATACCTGGGCTTGGCGTTCTGCCATCTGCCGATACTCACTAAGCCAAATAACATACTGACTGGGTGACAACATCATGCGCAGCAGCGTTTTCCAATCCTCAGGGATTAGGGAGTACCCAGCACCCATCCCTTCAATGAGACCACGCACAAAGGTGCTAGTCAGGCCAAATTCACGAATTGCTTTCTTTACCTCTCTAACCACCGAGTATGGCAGAGTGGTCCAGGTGCCCACGGGGTTGCCCTGGTCATCATTCTGCCAGGTCACCGGGCAAACGGAGACCAGATCAGCCAGCTCCTCTGCTGTAAGATCTGATCGAGCTTTCGCTGCGTGAACCATTTGTTGCACCAGCGAAAGCTTCTGAGCAGATGCAGATGACTCTCCGGGGGGCCCCACGGGGGGAGGGTGATCACACACCGGCTCCGGTGGGGAAGGCCAGGGAGGCGGTGGTAATAGAGGCACTGGGGGCGAAGCAGGGGGAGGGATGGCTGCAGGGGCAGACGGGGGCGGCGAGAGCACCAGCCTCGCGAGGGAGGGTCTGTCCGAGGCGACACGCTGTACCACGTCGCGGCAGAGGTGCCAGGCATGTAAAGCCTGCACGGGTGCCCGAGGCTCTTTGTGCAATGTCTGGCCCAATCGCTCCCAGTCCGCTAGCTTAAGGCTTCCAGCTTCAGGATACCACGGGCACTTGGCACGCACCTCCTGTAGCAGGAGAGTGAGTTCTCGAGCCGGGCAGTCATGCTGAGCCTTACGCAGCAAATACTGCAGCTCATTGCGGTGTTGCACTTGCAAAGCAGAGAGGGAGCTTCCCATACTTACCACAATGAAAAATACTCACCGGGATCCACGAAGTGGATGAGTGACGCGTCTGAAACCCTTGCCGGGCGAGGTGAGTGCTGAGGGCCCCACGTTTGGGCGCCAGTTGTTGCGGTTCAGTGATGAGACAGAACACAGCTTTATGCAAGCAAACAGGCTGGTCAGCGGAGATGGGCTGTTCTGCCCCCCCTGCCTTCCACCTTCTCCTTTTATTATATTTCTCCCCCTAAGCATTACACACTGCTACACAAAGGAATGTATGACGTTGATTCATATGCTTAGTTACCATCCTCTATCTACTACAATCCTGGTTCTCAGGCCTTGAGCCCAGGCTAAAGAAACCTCCCACAGTTGCTGTCCAAACAATCAAGTTCTCAGGGTTCATATCTAGCCCTTGTCCTTGGATAGAGCAATGTGTGCATTGCTCCTAGGAAACAGTCAGGGTGTGCCCCTCCTGCTTCCAGGTGGAATAGCTAGACATTAACCCTTCAGGTTGGCCCTCTGACATCCTCACAGATGCAGAGACTAATTTCCTGGCAGGAACTATGGAAAACCTCTGGGAAGCTCATGAGGTAAATCACTTGGTTGCCACTACTTACCACCACCAAACAAATGGCATGGTGGAGAAGTTTAATGTAACTTTGGGGGCCATGATACGTAAATTCGTAAATGAGCGCTCCAGTGATTGGGACCTAGTGTTGCAGCAAAAAGAAAAGGAGTACTTGTGGCACCTTAGAGACTAACCAATTTATTTGAGCATAAGCTTTCGTGAGCTAAAGCTCACTTCATTGGATGCATACTGTGGAAAGTGTAGAAGATCTTATTATATACACACAAAAAGCATGAAAAAATACCTCCTCCCACCCCACTCTCCTGCTGGTAATAGCTTATCTAAAGTAATCACTCTCCTTACAATGTGTATGATAATCAAGGTGGGCCATTTCCAGCACAAATCCAGGGTTTAACAAGAACGTCTGGGGGTGGGGGGTAGGAAAAAACAAGGGGAAATAGGCTACCTTGCATAATGATTAAGCCACTCCCAGTCTCTATTCAAGCCTAAGTTAATTGTATCCAATTTGCAAATGAATTCCAATTCAGCAGTTTCTCGATGGAGTCTGGATTTGAAGTTTTTTTGTTTTAAGATAGCGACCTTCATGTCTGTAATTGCGTGACCAGAGAGATTGAAGTGTTCTCCGACTGGTTTATGAATGTTATAATTCTTGACATCTGATTTGTGTCCATTTATTCTTTTACGTAGAGACTGTCCAGTTTGACCAATGTACATGGCAGAGGGGCATTGCTGGCACATGATGGCATATATCACATTGGTGGATGTGCAGGTGAACGAGCCTCTGATAGTGTGGCTGATGTTATTAGGCCCTGTGATGGTGTCCCCTGAATAGATATGTGGGCACAGTTGGCAACGGGCTTTCTTGCAAGGATAGGTTCCTGGGTCAGTGGTTCTGTTGTGTGGTATGTGGTTGCTGGTGAGTATTTGCTTCAGGTTGGGGGGCTGTCCATAGGCAAGGACTGGCCTACCTGGTGGCTGAACTTTGTGACTTTGTCTTTACCCATAACTATTTTACATTTGGGGATAATGTATACCTTCAGATCAGCGGCACTGCTATGGGTACCCGCATGGCCCCACAGTATGCCAACATTTTTATCGCTGATTTAGAACAACGCTTCCTCAGCTCTCGTCCCCTAACGCCCCTACTCTACTTGCGTTATATTGATGACATCTTCATCATCTGGACCCATGGAAAAGAAGCCCTTGAGGAATTCCACCATGATTTCAACAATTTCAATCCCACCATCAACCTCAGCCTGGTCCAGTCCACACAAGTGATCCACTTCCTGGACACTACAGTGCTAATAAACGATGGTCATATAAACACCACCCTATACCGGAAACCTACTGACCGCTGTTCTTACCTACATGCCTCCAGCTTTCACCCTGACCACACCACACGATCCATTGTCTAGAGCCAAGCTCTGCGATACAACCGCATTTGCTCCAACCCCTCAGACAGAGACAGACACCTACAAGATCTCTGTCAAGCTTTCTTACAACTACAGTACCCACCTGCAGAAGTAAAGAAACAGATTGATAGAGCCAGAAGAGTTCCCAGAAGTTACCTACTACAGGACAGGCCTAACAAAGAAAATAACAGAACGCCACTAGCCGTCACCTTCAGCCCCCAACTAAAACCCCTCCAACGCATTATTAAGGATCTACAACCTATCCTGAAGGATGACCCAACACTCTCACAAATCTTGGGAGACAGGCCAGTCCTTGCCTACAGACAGCCCCCCAACCTGAAGCAAATACTCACCAGCAACCACATACCACACAACAGAACCACTGACCCAGGAACCTATCCTTGCAAGAAAGCCCGTTGCCAACTGTGCCCACATATCTATTCAGGGGACACCATCACAGGGCCTAATAACATCAGCCACACTATCAGAGGCTCGTTCACCTGCACATCCACTAATGTGATATATGCCATCATGTGCCAGCAATGCCCCTCTGCCATGTACATTGGTCAAACTGGACAGTCTCTACGTAAAAGAATAAATGGACACAAATCAGATGTCAAGAATTATAACATTCATAAACCAGTCGGAGAACACTTCAATCTCTCTGGTCACGCGATTACAGACATGAAAGTCGCTATTTTACAACAAAAAAACTTCAAATCCAGACTCCATCGAGAAACGGCTGAATTGGAATTCATTTGCAAATTGGATACAATTAACTTAGGCTTGAATAGAGACTGGGAGTGGCTTAATCATTATGCAAGGTAGCCTATTTCCCCTTGTTTTTTCCAACTCCCCCCCCCCCCCAGATGTTCTTGTTAAACCCTGGATTTGTGCTGGAAATGGCCCACCTTGATTATCATACACAATGTAAGGAGAGTGGTCACTTTGGATAAGCTATTACCAGCAGGAGAGTAAGTTTGTGTGTGTGTGGGGAAGGGGGGGGGGTGAGAAAACCTGGATTTGTGCTGGAAATGGCCCACCTTGATTATCATACACATTGTAAGGAGAGTGGTCACTTTAGATAAGCTATTACCAGCAGGAGAGTGGGGTGGGAGGAGGTATTTTTTCATGCTTTTTGTGTGTATATAATAAGATCTTCTACACTTTCCACAGTATGCATCCGATGAAGTGAGCTGTAGCTCACGAAAGCTTATGCTCAAATAAATTGGTTTGTCTCTAAGGTGCCACAAGTACTCCTTTTCTTTTTGTGAACACAGACTAACATGGCTGTTACTCTGAAACCTGTCAGTGTTGCAGCAGTTGCTCTTTGCCTACAGAGCTCTACCACACCCCAGTTTAGACTTTGTAACCAACCTACAAAACACCCTCCCAACCTCTTTAGCCCTTGCTAAAGAAAACATACAGGATGCTCAAAAAGAGCAAAAAGCCTGGTATGATAAACATGCCAGAGAGCGTTCCTTCAAAGTAGGGGACCAGGTCATGGTCTTAAAGGCACTCCAGGCCCATAAAATGGAAGCATCATGGGAAGGGCCATTCACAGTCCAGGAGTGCCTGGGAGCTGTTAATTATCTCATAGCATTCCCCACCTCCAACCAAAAGCCTAAGGTGTACCATATTCATTCTCTAAAGCCCTTTTATTCCAGAGAATTAAAGGTTTGTCAGTTTACAGCCCAGGGAGGAGACGATGCTGAGTGGCCTGAAGGTGTCTACTACGAAGGGAAAATTGCTGGTGGTGTGGAAGAGGTGAACCTCTCCATGACCCTTGGGCGTATGCAGCGACAGCAGATCAAGGAGCTGTGCACTAGCTACGTGCCAACATTCTCAGCCACCCCAGGACTGACTGAATGGGCATACCACTCCATTGACACAGGTAATGCTCACCCAATTAAAGTCCAACCTTACCAGGTGTCTCCTCAAGCTAAAACTGCTAAAGAATGGGAGATCCAGGATATGTTACAGATGGGTGTAATCCGCCCCTCTGGAAGTACATGGGCATCTCCAGTGGTTCTAGTTCCCAAACCAGATGGGGAGATAGGTTTTTGCGTGGACTACCGTAAGCTAAATGCTGTAACTCGCCCAGACAACTATCCAATGTCATGCACAGATGAACTATTAGAGAAACTGGGACGGGCCCAGTTCATCTCTACCTTGGACTTAACCAAGGGGTACTGGCAGGTACCGCTAGATGAATCCGCCAAGGAAAGGTCAGCCTTCACCACACATCTCGGGCTGTATGAATTTAATGTACTCCCTTTTGGGCTGTGAAATGCACCCGCCACCTTCCAAAGACTTGTAGATGGTCTCCTAGTGGGATTAGGAGAATATGCAGTTGCCTACCTTGACGATGTGGCCATATTTTCGGATTCCTGGGCAGAACACCTGGAACATCTACAAAAAATCCTTGAGCGCATAAGGGAGGCAGGACTAACTGTTAAGGCTAAGAAGTGTCAAATAGGCCTAAACAGAGTGACTTACCTTGGACACCAGGTGGGTCAAGGAACTATCAGCCCACTACAGGCCAAAGTGGATGCTATCCAAAAGTGGCCTGTCCCAAAGTCAAAGAAACAGGTTCAATCCTTCTTAGGCTTGGCCGGTTATTACAGACGATTTGTACCGCACTACAGCCAAATCGCTGCCCCACTGACAGACCTAACCAAAAAGAAACAGCCAAATGCCGTTCAGTGGACCGAAGAGTGTCAGAAGGCCTTTAACCAGCTTAAAGCGACACTCATATCTGACCCTGTACTAAGGGCCCAGACTTTGACAAACCGTTCCTAGTAACCACAGATGCGTCTGAGCGTGGTGTGGGAGCAGTTTTAATGCAGAAAGGACCTGATCAAGAATTCCACCCTGTAGTGTTTCTCAGCAAAAAACTGTCTGAGAGGGAAAGCAACTGGTCAGTCACTGAAAAAGAATGTTACGCCATTGTCTATGCCCTGGAAAAGCTACGCCCATATGTTTGGGGACGGCATTTCCACCTGCAAACCGACCATGCTGTGCTACAGTGGCTTCATACAGCCATGGGAAATAACAAAAAACGTATTTGGTGGAGTTTAGCTCTCCAAGACTTTGATTTCGACATCCAACACATCTCAGGAGCTTCTAACAAAGTGGCTGATGCACTCTCCCGTGAAAGTTTCCCAGAATCAGCTGTGTCAAGGTTCCTCCCCCACTCTGAACTCTAGGGTACAGATGTGGGGACCTGCATGAAAAACCTCCTAAGCTTATCTTTACCAGCTTAGGTCAAAACTTCCCCAAGGTACAAAATATTACCCCTTGGACAGGCCGCTACCACCACCAAACTAATACTGGTTACTGGGGAAGAGCTGTTTGGATGCGTCCTTCCCCCCAAAATACTTCCCAAAACCTTGCACCCCACTTCCTGGACAAGGTTTGGTAAAAAGCCTCACCAATTTGTCTAGGTGACTACAGACCCAGACCCTTGGATCTTAAGAACAATGAACAATCCTCCCAACACTTGCACCCCCCCCTTTCCTGGGAAATGTTGGATAAAAAGCCTCACCAATTTGCATAGGTGACCACAAACCCAAACCCTTGGATCTGAGAACAATGAAAAAGCATTCAGTGTTTTACAAGAAGACTTTTAATAAAAAATAGAAGTAAATAGAAATAAAGAAATCCCCCCTGTAAAATCAGGATGGTATATATCTTACAGGGTAATTAGATTCAAAAACATAGAGAACCCCTCTAGGCAAAACCTTAAGTTACAAAAAGATACACAGACAGAAATAGTTATTCTATTCAGCACAATTCTTTTCTCAGCCATTTAAAGAAATCATAATCTAACACATACCTAGCTAGATTACTTACTAAAAGTTCTAAGACTCCATTCCTGTTCTGTCCCTGGCAAGCGCAGCATACAGACAGACACAGACCCTTTGTTTCTCTCCCTCCTCCCAGCTTTTTAAAGTATCTTGTCTCCTCATTGGTCATTTTGGTCAGGTGCCAGCGAGGTTACCTTTAGCTTCTTAACCCTTTACAGGTGAGAGAAGCTTTCCCCTGGCCAGGAGGGATTTCAAAGGGGTTTACCCTTCCCTTTATATTTATGACACGCCCCCCAAATCTCAGCTAGGGTGAAACACTGGCTGGGATTTCTTCCTGGAGCTCTAGGAACACAGAGTTAATAAGACACATGCATCTCTAAATATACTACCAAGTACATAAAGACTAACAATATTTTCCACATCTCAAGGACGATTTTAACCAGTTGATTCTGGGAAACTTTCACGGGAGAGTGCATCAGCCACTTTGTTAGAAGCTCCTGAGATGTGTTGGATGTCGAAATCAAAATCTTGGAGAGCTAAACTCCACCGAAGAAGTTTTCTGTTAGTTTCTTTGACGGTGTGAAGCCACTTTAGTGCAGCATGGTCGGTTTGCAGGTGGAAACGCCGTCCCCAAACATATGGGCGTAGCTTTTCCAGAGCGTAGTCAATGGCATAACATTCTTTTTCAGTGACTGACCAGTTGCTTTCCCTCTCAGACAGTTTTTTGCTGAGAAACACTACAGGGTGGAATTCTTGATCAGGTCCTTTCTGCATTAAAACTGCTCCCACACCACGCTCGGATGCATCTGTGGTTACTAGGAACGGTTTGTCAAAGTCTGGGGCCCTTAGTACAGGGTCAGACATGAGTGTCGCTTTAAGCTTGTTAAAGGCCTTCTGACACTTTCCGGTCCACTGAACAGCATTTGGCTGTTTCTTTTTGGTTAGGTCTGTCAGTGGGGCAGCGATTTGGCTGTAGTGCGGTACAAATCGTCTGTAATAACCGGCCAAGCCTAAGAAGGATTGAACCTGTTTCTTTGACTTTGGGACAGGCCACTTTTGGATAGCATCCACTTTGGCCTGTAGGGGGCTGATAGTTCCTTGACCCACCTGGTGTCCAAGGTAAGTCACTCTGTTTAGGCCTATTTGACATTTCTTAGCCTTAACAGTTAGTCCTGCCTCCCTTATGCGCTCAAGGACTTTTTGTAGATGTTCCCGGTGGTCTGCCCAGGAATCCGAAAATATGGCCACATCGTCAAGGTAGGCGACTGCATATTCTCCTAATCCCGCTAGGAGACCATCTACAAGTCTTTGGAAAGTGGCGGGTGCATTTCGCAGCCCGAAAGGGAGTACATTAAATTCATACAGCCCGAGATGTGTGATGAAGGCTGACCTTTCCTTGGCAGATTCATCTAGCGGTACCTGCCAGTACCCCTTGGTTAAGTCCAAGGTAGAGATGAACTGGGCCCTTCCCAGTTTCTCTAATAGTTCATCTGTGCGTGGCATGGGATAGTTGTCTGGGCGAGTTACAGCATTTAGCTTACGGTAGTCCACGCAAAAACGTATTTCCCCATCTGGTTTGGGAACTAGAACCACTGGAGATGCCCATGCACTTTCAGAGGGGCGGATTACACCCATCTGTAACATATCCTGGATCTCCCGTTCTATAGCAGTTTTAGCTTGAGGAGACACCCGGTAAGGTTGGACCCTAATTGGGTGAGCATTACCTGTGTCAATGGAGTGGTATGCCCGTTCAGTCAGTCCTGGGGTGGCTGAGAACGTTGGCGCGTAGCTAGTGCACAGCTCCTGGATCTGCTGTCGCTGCATACGCCCAAGGGTCATGGAGAGGTTCACCTCTTCCACACCACCAGCACATTTCCCTTCGTAGTAGACACCTTCAGGCCACTCAGCGTCGTCTCCTCCCTGGGCTGTAAACTGACAAACCTTTAATTCTCTGGAATAAAAGGGCTTTAGAGAATTAATATGATACACCTTAGGCTTTCGGTTGGAGGTGGGGAATGCTATGAGATAATTAACAGCTCCCAGGCGCTCCTGGACCACGAATGGCCCTTCCCACGATGCTTCCATTTTATGGGCCTGGAGCGCCTTTAAGACCATGACCTCGTCTCCTACTTTGAAGGAACGCTCTCTGGCATGTTTATCATACCAGGCTTTTTGCTCTTTTTGAGCATCCTGTAAGTTTTCTCTAGCAAGGGCTAAAGAGGTTCGGAGGGTGTTTTGTAGGTTGGTTACAAAGTCCAGAATGTTAGTTCCTGGAGAAGGTGTAAATCCCTCCCATTGCTGCTTCACCAACTGCAATGGCCCCTTAACCTCACGGCCATATACAAGTTCAAATGGGGAAAACCCTAAACTGGGATGTGGTACAGCTCTGTAGGCAAAGAGCAACTGCTGCAATACGAGGTCCCAATCATTGGAGTGCTCATTTACGAATTTACGTATCATGGCCCCCAAAGTTCCATTAAACTTCTCCACCATGCCATTTGTTTGATGATGGTAAGGAGTGGCAACCAAGTGATTTACCCCATGAGCTTCCCAAAGGTTTTTCATAGTTCCTGCCAGGAAATTAGTCCCTGCATCTGTGAGGATGTCGGAGGGCCAACCTACCCTGGCAAAAATGTCTGCTAGTGCCTGACACACACTTTTAGCCCTGGTGTTGCTTAGAGCTACTGCTTCCGGCCATCGGGTGGCAAAATCCATGAAAGTCAGTATGTACTGCTTTCCTCTGGGTGTCTTTTTCGGAAAAGGACCCAGAATATCCACAGCTACTCGCTGAAATGGAACTTCAATGATGGGGAGTGGCTGGAGAGGAGCTTTGACCTGGTCTTGGGGTTTTCCCACTCTTTGGCACACCTCACAAGACTGGACATAGGTAGAAACATCCTTGCCCATTCCCTCCCAGTGGAATGACCCCCCCAAACGGTCTTTGGTCCTGTTCACCCCAGCATGGCCACTAGGGTGATCATGGGCTAAGCTCAAGAGCTTGGCCCGGTATTTAGTTGGAACTACCAACTGTCTCTGAGGATGCCAGTCTTCCTGGTGTCCCCCAGAAACAGTTTCCTTGTATAAAAGTCCTCTTTCTACAAGAAACCTGGATCGATTAGAAGAGCTGAGAGGCGGTGGGTTGCTCCGTGCCGCCGTCCAAGCTCTCTGGAGGCTTTCATCTGCTTCCTGTTCGGTCTGGAACTGTTCCCTTGATGCTGGAGACATCAGTTCCTCATGGGATTGTGGACCTAGGCTTGGTCCCTCTGGAAGCGATATAGGGGATGGAGCTGTTTCTGTTGACTGTGAACCGCTCTCCGCTGGTGCACTATGTTGGGATTCAGGCTCCGGCTGAGCCTCTTGTGTAGGGTTATCAGCTGCTGCCAGTTCAGGTTCGGTGGGGCCCTCTGGTGTTGAGGTTGCAAGTACTGGATTCAGTGCTGACACGGGGTCTGGTGTTGGTTGTTCGGCTGGTTCCGGTTCTGGGACTGGTTCCGTCTGGGTCTCTGGGACTGGATCCACTACTGCTGTTGCAGACATTGGCCTGGTGTCCAGGTCCATCACCTCTGACTGGGTCCTGATAGAAGTTTCCGGAACAGAGCTAGGCCTCACGGCTTGTTTAGCCTGGTTGCGGGTGACCATTCCCACCCTCTTGGCCTGCTTCACATGATTGGCCAAGTCTTCCCCCAACAGCATGGGGATGGGATAATCATCATAGACTGCAAAAGTCCACATTCCTGACCAGCCCTTGTACTGGACAGGCAACTTGGCTGTAGGCAAATTGAAAGAGTTGGACTTGAAGGGTTGAATCGTCACTTGGATCTCTGGGTTGATTAAATTGGGGTCCACTAAGGAAGCATGGATAGCTGACACTTGTGCTCCGGTGTCCCTCCACGCGGTGACCTTCTTCCCACCCACACTCACAGTTTCCCTCCGCTCCAAGGGTATCTGGGAGGTATCTGGGCCTGTGGACCTCTGGTGTGATTCCGGTGCAATGAACTGTAATCTGTTGGGGTTCTTGGGGCAGTTGGCCTTTACATGCCCCAGCTCGTTACACTTAAAACATCGTCCAGCTGACGGCTCACTGGGGCGAGGAGGGTTGCTGGAGAATGGGGTGGTGGGACGATAAGGGGTCTGGAGGGTTCTTTGGGAGGTAGGTGGGGCTTTGGGCGGCCCCCGGTAATAGGGTGTGGTCTGGGGTGGTCCCTTCTGGTCTCCGCTCCAACTGCGACCAGTTTTCTTCTTCTCTGCCACCTCCACCCATCTGGCTCCAATCTCTCCTGCCTCAATTACAGTTTTGGGTTTCCCATCTAGGATGTATCTTTCTATTTCCTCAGGAACACCCTCTAAGAATTGTTCCATTTGCATTAGGAAGGGCAAATTTACTGGAGATTCAACACTTGCTCCTGATATCCAGGCATCCCAATGTTTTACAATGTGGTAGGCATGTCGGGTAAATGACATGTCTGGTTTCCAACTTAGGGCTCTGAACCTCCGACGAGACTGCTCGGGTGTTATCCCCATTCTGACTCTCGCCTTGGATTTAAACAGTTCATACTTGTTCATGTGTTCTTTAGGCATTTCAGCTGCCACCTCAGCTAAGGGTCCACTGAGCTGCGGCCTCAGCTCTACCATGTATTGGTCAGTAGAGATGTTGTACCCAAGGCAGGCCCTTTCGAAGTTTTCTAAGAAGGCCTCAGTATCATCACCTGCCTTGTAGGTGGGGAACTTTCTGGGATGGGAAGTGGTACCTGGAGAAGGATTGCTAGGGTTTGTTGGTATATTCTGCTGGGCCTTTATCCTCTCCATCTCCTCCACATGCTTCCTCTCTTTTTCCTTCTCCTCCTCCTTCAGCCGCATGAGCTCTATCTGTCTTTCATGTTCCCTTTGTTTTTCCTCAGCCTGAAATTTGGCTAATTCCAGCTGTAGTCGAGCTGAGGATTTGGCCATTCTAATCTCTCTGTTTTTAACTAACTTTACACCCGAGGTTTAGAAATAAACAAACAAAACTTGGCTGTAAAATTTTGCTGTGCTGGAATAGAATACCTATTCTCTGATAGTGATTGTCAGCCTACAGAAAAAGACAATTCCCTTGTCTCTGCTCTGGGCCCAAATTAAAGCAAAAAACCTCCAACTACTTGGAAAACTGCTTACCCAGCCCAAAGAAAAAAAAAATTCTTTTCAAACCTGTGCTCCTTGTAAAACAAAAAAAAAATCAAAATCCTAAAAAAACCCTGCCACTTTTGTCTCCAGGCAAATGGGTAGAGCACACACCCCCTATTTACTTTTAGGAAGAAAAGAAAAAAAAACCTCTGGGTTGGAAGACTGTGAATTTCCCTGCAGGAGTTAGTACCCTGCCTCCAGGCAAAGAAAACCTGCAATTCACAAGATAATCCCCTTTTGTCTCTGCTTGGCCACAAAGCAGAGAGAAACCAAGCTGCTTTCAGTTTCAAAGCTGCCTTCTGGACTTCCTAAAAATTCCTTTTTAAAATCTGTATTTCTAGTTCAAAAAATCTCAACTGGATCTCAAAATGATTTCAGGTTAATCCCACCACTGTGCCACCATGTCAAGGTTCCTCCCCCACTCTGAACTCTAGGGTACAGATGTGGGGACCTGCATGAAAAACCTCCTAAGCTTATCTTTACCAGCTTAGGTCAAAACTTCCCCAAGGTACAAAATATTACCCCTTGGACAGGCCGCTACCACCACCAAACTAATACTGGTTACTGGGGAAGAGCTGTTTGGACGCGTCCTTCCCCCCAAAATACTTCCCAAAACCTTGCACCCCACTTCCTGGACAAGGTTTGGTAAAAAGCCTCACCAATTTGTCTAGGTGACTACAGACCCAGACCCTTGGATCTTAAGAACAATGAACAATCCTCCCAACACTTGCACCCCCCCCCTTTCCTGGGAAATGTTGGATAAAAAGCCTCACCAATTTGCATAGGTGACCACAAACCCAAACCCTTGGATCTGAGAACAATGAAAAAGCATTCAGTGTTTTACAAGAAGACTTTTAATAAAAAATAGAAGTAAATAGAAATAAAGAAATCCCCCCTGTAAAATCAGGATGGTATATATCTTACAGGGTAATTAGATTCAAAAACATAGAGAACCCCTCTAGGCAAAACCTTAAGTTACAAAAAAGATACACAGACAGAAATAGTTATTCTATTCAGCACAATTCTTTTCTCAGCCATTTAAAGAAATCATAATCTAACACATACCTAGCTAGATTACTTACTAAAAGTTCTAAGACTCCATTCCTGTTCTGTCCCTGGCAAGCGCAGCATACAGACAGACACAGACCCTTTGTTTCTCTCCCTCCTCCCAGCTTTTTAAAGTATCTTGTCTCCTCATTGGTCATTTTGGTCAGGTGCCAGCGAGGTTACCTTTAGCTTCTTAACCCTTTACAGGTGAGAGGAGCTTTCCCCTGGCCAGGAGGGATTTCAAAGGGGTTTACCCTTCCCTTTATATTTATGACAAGCTGGTTAAAATCATCCTTGAGATGTGGAAAATATTGTTAATCTTTATGTACTTGGTAGTATATTTAGAGGTGCATGTGTCTTATTAACTCCGTTTTTTCCTAGAGCTCCAGGAAGAAATCCCAGCCAGCATTTCACCCTAGCTGAGATTTGGGGGGCGTGTCATAAATATAAAGGGAAGGGTAAACCCCTTTAAAATCCCTCCTGGCCAGAGGAAAAATCCTCTCACCTGTAAAGGGTTAAGAAGATACAGGTAACCTCGCTAGCACCTGACCAAAATGACCAATGAGGAGACAAGATACTTTCAAAAGCTGGGAGGAGGGAGAGAAACAAAGGGTCTGTGTGTGTCGGTACGCTGCTTTTACCGGGGATAGAACAGGAATGGAGTCTTAGAACTTTTAGTAAGTAAACAAGCTAGGTATGCGTTAGATTATGATTTCTTTAAATGGCTGAGAAAATAGCTGTGCTGCATAGAATGAATATTCCTGTCTGTGTGTCTTTTTTGTAACTTAAGGTTTTGCCTAGAGGGATTCTCTATGTTTTGAATCTAATTACCCTGTAAGGTATTTACCATCCTGATTTTACAGAGATGATTTTTTTTTTACTTCTATTAAAAGTCTTCTTGTAAGGAAACTGAATGCTTTTTCATTGTTCTAAGATCCAAGGGTTTGGGTCTGTGGTCACCTATGCAAATTGGTGAGGATTTTTACCAAACCTTTCCCAGGAAGTGGAGTGCAAGGGTTGGGAGGATTTTGGGGGGAAGGACGTGTCCAAACTCCGTTTTTTCAGGAACCCAGATAAAGTTTGGTGGTGGCAGTGGAAATCCAAGGGCAAAGGGTAAAATTAATGTGTACCTTGGGGAAGTTTTAACCTAAGCTGGTAAAAGTAAGCTTAGGAGGTTTTCATGCAGGTCCCCACATCTGTACCCTAGAGTTCAGAGTGGGGAAGGAACCTTGACAGTGCCCTTAGCTAAACATGATTCCAATTTCCCCACCACCATTCCCTGTTCCCATTCCCCCCCAACACACACACTTCCTGATTGACTGCAGACTATATAGTAAAACTTGAGTTCTTCCTAGCTATACCTTAACCAATCATTTTACTGAAATTTAACTAACCAATCCTAACATATCGTAACATGATTATTTAACCAATTTTATCCCACCACCTTAATTAGTTTACACACAGCAAAATTAATTATACAGCAGACAGGAACAATCACAGAACCAGACAGAGATTATACAGACAAACAATCGCAAAGTGGGAACTATAATGACAAAACAATACAGAAGTGAGGATTTCACATCCCAGCTATTGATCAGTTAGTTCTTGCCAGACAGGATGCTATCAAACTAAGTTTCCTTTTACACTTTCTAGGCACTTCTGTTTCCCTGGAGGCGACAGGCATTATCAGGACAGGATTGTATTCCTAACAGCCCAATAGCACCTTATTTCAGTGTGACTAGTTTGGAATGTGAGGATGTGACCGGTCGCTTCCCAGCTTATGGCTGCCTCTGTTGCTTAGCCAAAGATCTTAGCCTAAGCACAGGGCCTCAGACTGTCACAGTAAGAGAAGGACCTTACACCGGCAGACAGTGATTTTGATTTTCTTTTATACCTCTATAACTAGCTAAGTGATAAGAATACACCTAAATTCTTAGAGTATAGGCCTTTACAGACAGGCCTGAATATCTATATCCTAACATATTCTTTGCAAAGAAGAGGGTAACTGAGATCAGAAACTTGAGCACGTTCCTCCAGTGCTGGGTTTCTACATTATTAATGTGCTGGTTTTCTACATCTCTGTATTTATTCAGCTTGAGCCTGGAATCAAGCCCCATCCATTTGGAGTAGGCTGTAATACCATTGAGTGACTTTTCATGTTGCTTCAGAACATAGGCTAAGTTATACCAGTAATTGTACTCAGAAAGTGCAAGCAACAATTTGGGATTCTTGTTAAATATTTTGCAAGAAAAACAGAACACTTTGTCAGTTGATTTTGAGTAAACTAGCCAAAGCCAATTCAGTTTCACACCATTCTCAAGCACTCTTTCGCAGTGTGACTGTGAGAAGTCTTCTTGCTTCTGCTCATTTACTAATGTTATACGCATGGACGCTGTGCTGAAGTCACACAAGACAATAAACCAAAGCAGACAAGACCTCTGCTTCAGATGGGAGATCTGAAGTGAAATATGATAGACTGTACACTACAACAACTCATATCTGAATCCCATTCCAGGTCTCTCATGGAAAGTGCACACACAAACAAAATCCATCTTTAAAACAGGAACTTCCTACAACCGAAGCCAGTTGCACCAAATAGCCATCTGGAAAAAGCTGCTCTAACAAAGGGCCAGCTGAATCATCCAGCCAGGTCTTAATTATATATGCAGAACTGAGGGTCTCATCCATGATTAAATCATGGATAGCGGAAACTGTATTCACCAGTGATCATGCATAAAACAGCATGAGCCAAATGGTTGTAGTCCTCCCTTGCTGACATACTGCACTCCAGAAACGTAAGGTTTTAAAAAATGCTAGTTATTCTGACAGCCTATGCAGTGTAGCCACATCAATTTCAAATGCTCTCACTTCCTTCCCATGTCTCAGCTGCTAAGACAGTGGAAGTAGCAGTGCTTTGAGGAGGACAGGATGCCAGTGGGACACACAGGCAACTCTAGCTGAGCTCAGATGACTCTAAAAACATGAGGGAGTAAAAGATAAAAGGGGGAAAGAAGATTGGAGTTCAAAGCAGGCAGAAGAATAAATTTTAAAGAGACATCCCCAGCCCTCGGGCAGTTTCCAGACAAAGAAACAGATGTTGCATTCGGAATTATTTGCAGCTCAAATGTCACCATGCTCAAGCTCACCCTAACTGCTCAGGGGAGGGAAGCAAGGGCAGCATATCAAGTTCAGTAAGAACCAAAGTTTGTGAGTGTAGAGATATCAAATACCAGTATAGTGATTAAAAAGGGGGGCAGCATACATTACTTGAAATTATGAAAAGATAAAAACATTTATGTTTGGTATCAAATGAAAATTCATCAAACCAATGTATGGTCTGGAAGCAGCTGAATTAAATTAAGCAGACATCAGAAGGCTGGAAGCAGTAGGTATGAGGGTTCCTTGGAAGATGTGAAGTAGAATGATTGTAAAATAAATGAAGTTAGGAGAGTAGGGTGTCAAGTTAAGGTATGGGATTGGCTGCAATCAAAAAGATTATGATGGTGGGGTACTGTAGAAGACAAACAGATCATAGGATGCCAAAGAAAATAATGCAAACCTAATCAAGGTCAGTTGGACCTAGAGGCCAACCCTCAATTACATGGTAGGACATCATACACAGGGCCATGACTAGGCTGGGCTTAATAGAGGAACAAGCCATATATAGGAATGAATGGCAATGCTATCCTGCTCTCCATGTCTGTAAAGATGCTTTGGGATAAGAAAAAGATGTTAATGTTACTAATTATTTATATTGCAATAATCCCCATGGTGTCCCACTGTGCTAGTCACTGCACAAACATATGATATACAATAGTCCCAGCTTCAAATAACTTGCAATCTAAAGAGAAACAAGATGCAACAAAAAGAAAAGGAGGACCTGCGGCACCTTAGAGACTAACAAATTTATTTGAGTATAAGCTTTCGTGAGCTACAGCTCACTTCATCGGATTCACAGAGACCTTCCTACCAAGACTACAAAAAGAAGGATTCTAGATGGACTCCTCCTGAAGGTCGAAACAACAGACTGGACTTCTACATAGAGTGCTTCTGCCGAAGTACATGGGCTGAAATTGTGGAAAAGCAGCATCACTTCCCCATAACCTCAGCCATGCAGAACACAATGCCATCCACAGCCTCAGAAACAACTCTGACAACTCTGACAAAGGAGGTGCTGTCGTCATCATGAATAGGTTGGAATATTTAGGAATGCATCCGATGAAGTGAGCTGTAGCTCACGAAAGCTTATGCTCAAATAAATTTGTTAGTCTCTAAGGTGCCATAAGTCCTCCTTTTCTTTTTGAGGATACAGACTAACACGGCTGCTACTCTGAAAGATGCAATAATTTGAGGGAAGACAAGCATAATGGTATTAAGAACAAAAAGATATCTAGACTAGCTGGATATAACTTGATGGTTCCAAATCATACACAAGCTGAACCTTAACACAAAGATATACAGAATCAAGTCCTGCTTCTGGCAGAACTGGGTTTGGTGCGGAAGCAAGTTACTAAGACACTTTAGCTAACCTAAATCCTGGGATCAGTTGCTCTAACTCATCTAGATGGCCACCTCTCTAGTCAGCCATCCCAGCATCTTGGGACAGCTGGATCTCAGAGGTTCCTGGGCCACACCCCCTTGTCCTGGGAGCACCTCTTATCTTGGGGGCCAAGAGTGGGCCAATGAATGTGTACTTGTTAAATGAAATGATTCCACTGAAATAAAAAAATCTAGTTCTATTGTTCTTCAATCTTGTTACAGCTTATATTTACAAAACCAACCTTTTGGATTATACTTTTCCTTTCTGCATCCATGTAATATTTGCAAGGGGGGGGAATTAAACCACCAGTTTATAAGGTTACTGTCAAACTCTAGGGCATGCAATCAGTAGCTAATTTCCAACATGCATTTTTCTTGGGTGGGTTGAAGATGTCTTGGTCCCTAAAAACACCCAAGTTCTGCTGAGTCAGACAACATTAACATAAAGGACAGTTTGCTTTTGACTTTGGTCTACAGGAGTATGCCCAAATTCACTAATACACACATGCCCTGGAGTGTATTACTATCTATGTAAACCACTGAAAAGGTTTTTTTTCTTTTACTTTAGAACACTTTTCTATTAATCATTATTATTATTTATTATTATTATGATTAAAAACAGCAAGGTATGTATTAGATTTTTGCAGGCCAAATTAGGAGCTTAAAGTAGTCTTTCAATGAAGAAATTATTTTTAGGAGGACTTGTAGAAGGTGTTTTTCAAACTAAATATTAAGTTCTATTATGTAATAGAAACAAAGTGATGGGCACAGTCTTAATGCAATCTCATAGGTAGTGATCGCTAGATGAGATCTGATTTATATTAGGCTTCAAAGCGGTATCGAAAGAGCTCCTGGAGGTCAGTTGTAAACTGGGCAACATATTTAACATAAAAATATTTCCCCTTCCCCTTCTATGAAAATCTAATTGGCTAGAATAGTATTGGTTAGGAAACATGAACAAAACCCTCACAACACACCTGTTGGTTAAATATGTACTATCCTCGATTTACTATTGGGAAATTGAGGCTGAAAGGTTAAATAACTTGAGTTAGTGTCTAAACTGGGATTAGAAAGCATGAGTGCCCAGCTCCGGTTCCTCTGTTCTGACCACTGGGCCCTGCACCACATTCTCTTGTGACATAATTATTGCTCAGAAACACAGCACTGTTATTTTTTACTATATTACACACAAAAAAACTTTTTAAAAAGTGTGCAGTTGTCCAGGTGAATGTACAGTTTATCACCTTAGGAGAACTTGATAGGATTGTTGGACAGCAACTCCCTCCTACCCTCAATATAATTCCATTAGCAAGGGTTGACCTGTGGTCAATAGTTTCAATCAGTGATGTGACACATCCAAACTTCTTCCCTGTCCTGGAGCCAAAAAGGTTGATTTGCTGTGTTTTGCAGGGAATGTAATAATTCTAATCAAGTAGGCAACCTTTGTCTTAATTCATAAAATGGAAGAAACAGTCACAAAGCAAAAGCTCTTGCATGAGTAAAACAAACATATCCTTCTTCTGTTTGTTAGGAAAATCCCACTGTATTAAGATTAAGCAGGTATGCATTTCATTTCAAATTTCAATATTCCATTAAAATGAGAAAAAAATACCTTGGAGGAAATTTCTTTAGCAAAGTGACAAGCTAAAATATGTAGTGTTACATTGCAAAGCATATATTGCCTGTCATATCTGGCAGGGAGGTCTTGGCATCCATTCTGTTTCTGTCTGTATTTCTCGTCCCATCATCATTGAAGCTTACAACAGCCTCTGGAATCATAAAACAGAATACTGCTGCCTAGGAGCATTTGTAAATTTGTATTCATATGTAAACTGCAATAGATGCCTCTAAAAATTGAAAAAAAATATATGAGGGGTAATTTGTTGCCCAGATGCTACTGTGATGGACATCATAGAAATGCATATGTGTTTACAAAGTAATGAGGACTTGTTTATATTAGCTGTACATTAGAACAAAATATTGCATGTAACAATATTTGTACAGAAATAAAAATAAATCTCCTAGTCAAATATAATATATAGTAAGTAAAAAATTATTCATAAAGAAGCCATAGCAAATACTGAAACCTAAAATTCCAGGCTTGAATTTTTTAATCATACACCAGGTAAATTACAATATCTCCAAAGCACTATAATAATATCATAATTAGGGCTCTTGATTAATCACAGTTGACTCACGTGATTAACTCAAAAAAACCCCATGATTAAAAAAAATAATCACGATTAATCACAGTTTTAATTGCACTATTAAACAATAGAATACCACTTGAAAGTTATTAAATATTTCGGATGTTTTTCTACATTTTCAAATATATAGATTTCAATTACAAAACAGAATACAAAGTGTACAGAACTCGCTTTATATTATTTTAATTACAAATATTTGCACTGTAAAAACGATAAACAAAAGAAATAATATTTTTCAGTTCACCACATACAAGTACTGTAGTACAATCTCTTTATCGTGAAAGTGCAACTTAAAAATGTACTTTTTTGTTACACAGCTGCACTCAAGAACAAAACACTGTAAAACGTTAAAGCCTACAAATCCACTAAGTCCTACTCCTTCTTCGGTGAATTGCTAAGACAAATGAGTTTGTTTACATTTATGGGAAATAATGCTGCCCGCTTCTTATTTGCAATGTCACCAGAAAGTGAGAAGAGGCACTTTTGTAGCCAGCGTTGCAAGGTATTTACGTGCCAGATATGCTAAACATTCATATGTCCCTTCATGCTTCGGCCACCATTCCAGAGGACATGCTTCCATGCTGATGGCACTCGTTAAAAAAATAAGGAGTTGATTAAATTTGTCACTGGACTCCTTGGGGGAGAATTGTATGTCTCTGACTCTGTTTTACACACATTCTGTCATATATTTAATGTTATGGTAGTCTCGGATGATGACTCAGCACGTTTTCCATTTTAAGAACACTTTCACTGCAGATTTGACAAAACGCAAAGAAGGTACCAATGTGATATTTCTAAAGATAGCTACAGCACTCAACCCAAGATTTAAGCATCTGAAGTGCCTTCCAAAATTGGATAGGGACGAGGTATGGAGCATGCCTTCAGAAGTCTTAAAAGAGCAACACTCCGATTTGAAAACTACAGAACCAGAACCACCAAAAAAGAAAATCAGCCTTCAGGTGGCGGCATCTGACTCACATGATGAAAATGAGCAGGCATCTGTCTGCACTGGTTTGGATTGTCACTGAGCAGAACTCGTCATCAGCATGGACCAAGTCCTCTGGAATGGTGGTTGAATCATGAAGGGACATATGAATCTTTTATGCATCTGGCATGTAATATCTTGCAGTGCCAGCTAAACAGTGCCATTCAAATGCCTGTTCTCACTTTCAGGTGACATTGCAAATGAGAAGCAGGCAGCATTATCTCCTGTTTATAAATGTAAACAAACTTGTTTGTCTTAGCGATTGGCTGAACAAAAAATAGGACTGAGTGGACTTGTAGGCTTTAAAGTTTTACATCGTTTTATTTTTGAATGTAGTTATTTTTTGTACATAATTCTACATCTGTAAGTTCAACTTTCATGATAAAGAGATTGCACTACAGTACTTGTATGAGGTAAATTGAACAATACTATTTCTTTTGTCTTTTACAGTGCAAATATTTGTAATAAAAATAAATGTAAAGTGAGCACTGTACACTTTGTATTCTGTGTTGTAATTGAAATCAATGTATTTGAAAATTAGAAAACATCCAGAATATTTAAATAAATGGTATTCTATTATTAACAGTGTGATTAATCACACAATTAATCACGATTAAGGTTTTTAATCTTGCGATTAATTTGTAATAGCAGCCCTAATAATAGTAATAATCAATAATACTTAATAGCTAGCTCTTACGTAGCATTTTTCATCAGTAGATCTCAAAGCACTTTACAAAGGATGTAAGCATCATTATTCCCAAATTACAGCTAGGAATAATACTATCTATTAACCTGTTCATCCATCCACCTATCTATCTCATATTATTTCCAGTTGTAAACTGGGGATAATGATGCTTACGCCCTGGCAGTCGTGGACAATATATATATATATATATACACATATAGGACTAGGTCATAATGACCAAATTATACATCTGTACAATCATACAGTACTTGTGTGTCTGTGTGTGTGTCTGTGTGTATACACACATCTGAGTATATTTGCATTATATATATATGAGTATATTTTATGTGTATACACTTATATATAATATTATTCAAATATACTCATATTATACAAATATGTTCATACGCACATATATACATATGCAAATATACTCATTCATATACATATACATATATATATTGTCATAAATATAAAGGGAAGGGTAAACCCCTTTGAAATCCCTCCTGGCCAGGGGAAAGCTCCTCTCACCTGTAAAGGGTTAAGAAGCTAAAGGTAACCTCGCTGGCACCTGACCAAAATGACCAATGAGGAGACAAGATACTTCCAAAAGCTGGGAGGAGGGAGAGAAACAAAGGGTCTGTGTGTCTGTCTATATGCTGGTTTTCTGCCGGGGATAGACCAGGAATGGAGTCTTAGAACTTTTAGTAAGTAATCTAGCTAGGTATGTATTAGATTATGATTTCTTTAAATGGCTGAGAAAAGAACTGTGCTGAATAGAATAACTATTTCTGTCTGTGTATCTTTTTTGTAACTTAAGGTTTTGCCTAGAGGGGTTCTCTATGTTTTTGAATCTAATTACCCTGTAAGATATCTACCATCCTGATTTTACAGGGGGGATTTCTTTATTTCTATTTACTTCTATTTTTATTAAAAGTCTTCTTGTAAGAAAACTGAATGCTTTTTCATTGTTCTCAGATCCAAGGGTTTGGGTCTGTGGTCACCTATGCAAATTGGTGAGGCTTTTTATCCAACATTTCCCAGGAAAGGGGGGGTGCAAGTGTTGGGAGGATTGTTCATTGTTCTTAAGATCCAAGGGTCTGGGTCTGTAGTCACCTAGGCAAACTGGTGAGGCTTTTTACCAAACCTTGTCCAGGAAGTGGGGTGCAAGGTTTTGGGAAGTATTTTGGGGGGAAAGACGCGTCCAAACAGCTCTTCCCCAGTAACCAGTATTAGTTTGGTGGTGGTAGCAGCCAGTCCAAGGACAACGGGTGGAATACTTTGTACCTTGGGGAAGTTTTGACCTAAGCTGGTAAAGATAAGCTTAGGAGGTTTTTCATGCAGGTCCCCACATCTGTACCCTAGAGTTCAGAGTGGGGGAAGAACCTTGACATATATATATATATATACATATACATATGCATAGATGGGTCCTGCTGGTCTGGCTGCAGACTGTCCCCAAGGAGGGCTGCTGAAAAGGACACCAGCTGAGGGTACCAAGATGGGCCCCGGCTGGGTGACTGACGAAGACAGTGCCTCAGGGAAGAAGAGCTATGGCCCCATACTGGGTCCGAGAAAGAACTTGGACTGTATACTCTGGAAGGGGAGACAGTGAGTGTGGCTCGGCCAGAGGGCTGAGTCACTGAAGACTGGCCAAGAGAACCATCAGCCAGGGCGGTGCTCGCAAGAGGCCAGTGCCACCCCAATATAAGAACTAAAACCCAAGCAAGCTCACACCCACCCAACCAAGGGGAGCTGCCCATGAGAGGCAGGTGCCGCCCCCCAAAAAAGACAGTGATGGCAGGTATATCAGCCAGAGAGAAAAGGGGATGCTCGCTAGAGGTAGGTGCCGACCCCGTTACAAGAAAGTATACAGTGACCAGACAATGGCTTTGCAAAGGACATAAAAAGGAGGTGTTGGTTAAATGATAGGAACAGGTGGCGGGTGGTTCGGGGCTCCTATGACTGGTACAGCAGGGAGCCAACCCCCCTTTCTTATAGCCAACCCTAACCTTCATTTGAGGGGGAGATGATAAGGTCCCAGCAGTGGGTTGGCTGTGGGACCTGGATGGAAAAAGAGGAGGGTTGGCAGAAGCTCCTCAAGTGGATATTGAATAAACATGGGGTTACCTGCACTGTACATTTTTATCTGCTGGGTAGTGCCAGACATCTAATAATAAAGTTGCAGCCTGATTAAAACCATATCAAGTGTCTCCTGTCCTTCTTTTGTTATAGCCGGACAATGACCACACTACACCTTTAAGCAGGAGGGGCTGTTGTCTGATTGCCAGGGAAGAGGGAACAGCACTTTATAGGCGGTGGGGAGAGAGAGGCTAAGAGGCTGCTGCAAAAGAAGGAATGGGTCAGTGTGATGACATTGACTCATCGCCAGGGACCAGAAGGGCTGGAGAGTTGAAAAAGGGCAAACTTGGTAGATGAAGTCCCTTTTCCCCAGACCAGGTGGACTTCAAGCTCTTTGGATTGCATCCTAGCAGGGTTCGGACAAGATCCTGGAAGGAAAACAGATGGCAGATGATCTCTTCAGGACACCTCTACTGAGGATAGATGTGCTTGGTGGTAAACCTTGATATTTCAGTCCCACATTGTCAATTGTTACTGACATGACTGCCAGTAGTGGACAAAATCACCCAAATTGGTTTCATTCATTCCCCTTGATACGATCCTGAGGGATATTGTTGGTTGACTGTCTCTCCTCCTCAAAAGTGCTCAGTTGTGGAGTCCCAAATAATCTGTTCCAACATCTTTGTGTAAAGTGCTGTGGGGCTAGGAAAGATCATGAGACAATATGGGCTATACTGTCTTAGTCAGCTGTTTGTCTCTTTTTTATCTGACCCAGACCCTGCTGTATGTCTTCAGGATTTTTCAGAGTCTGGCGGAGATTGATACCTGGATGTAACCCAGTTGGCTGAAGCTCAATCCAGATAATGTGGTCGTTATGCTGATTGGCAAAAGGAAGCACTTTTTTTGTAGCTGGCAGAGTGCATAGCCACTCAATCAGATGAGGGTTTGTGCCCAAACAATGTCAAAGTAGTCTACATTGTCAAGGGCTTACTAGAATCATCATTGTTTCCAGAGTCCATGGCTGCCAGAAACACTTTGTTTCATCTACAGCTGGCAAAAAGGATGCCACAGACCTCGGGCTTGATTCTATACATCAGTTACACAGCAGTCTGACTCGACTGACACTGGAGTTACACCATCACAAAACTGATGTAACAGTGTGAAAAATCCATCCCAGGGCCTCTGTCAGCCACTACTTCATTATTTTTAAGGTTTGACCAAGCCAATCAGCTCTGCCTAAAACTAATTACCTGATCCAGTTAATGGGAATCTTTCAATTGTCTTTAGTTGTTGCTGAATCAGTCCCATATTGTGTAAGCTCTCCAAGGAGACTCTTGCTAAAGTTAAAGGAGAATGGCTAGTATCTTTCTGAATCAGGCTGTGCAGTGACAGCGTATGATATCTGTGCTCTAAATTCTACAGTAGGTGACAGAAGACTTCTGGGTGAAATTTAAAGAGCTAACTACTGTCTAAAAGCCTAAGTTACCTCAAGGCCCACCATAAAACTGGAGCTAACTGTTCCATGGATGAAGCTTGTATCAGGTCTACTCTTGTGGAATTGGCTTTTGCCTAATACACATTACATGCAAGCTTGGCTGTGGTTAGAAATAGTTTCAAGGGACATCTCTTTGTCTAGGCTTTCCACTGTGAAATCCTGGGTACTTAGACGACTCATCACTTCTTTCAGTATTCTCTTTAAAGCTCTGGATAGATAACAGAAGGTCATTGTGTCTTGCCCTTTTATCTGAAAATGTTAATGATACAATTTAAGATGTGAAAGTGCACCCAGTTGCCACATGTGAGAAAAAAGGATAATGAACTTATCCTTAAATATGTTATTTTTGGAAAGCAAAATATTTTATGGTAATCTGTCAAAGGTGGATTGTTATGGCACTATCCTAAATTATTAAGTCTTTTTCAAAAAACTACATTACTTGAGCAAATTCCATGTTTTATATTTTTGTAAATACACTGGGACTGATTCTCCACTGCCTTGCACCTTGTATAGTCACTGACACCAGAGAAAAGTGGGAAAATGCTGCCATTATTTTCCCGGTCCCAATGGCCTGATTCTGTTGTTACAGTAGTATAAATCAGGAATCATTCCACTGAAGAAAAGGAGGATAAGGCTCACTTTGCACAGGTGTGACTACACTCTTAGTACCTGTTAGCAAATAGTAATACTTTTAGTTCTTTCTTTCTGTATCTTTGATTTGTTCATATATATTAGCTATTCTTTAGAATCTTTATGTTCAACAAAGAGTATGTCTGAATTCTAAGGGCTAGAACACTGGTCTTTGACCAATAAGTAACCCTATTCAGGAATTGATTCATTATGCTGTATTTAATAACTCTGGGATGCTTTCTATAAAACTCCAGATATTCTTGGAAACCATCTCCTTAACATATATATATATATATATATATATATATAAAATGCTGACATAAGCATACACAGATTTGGGAAACTAATAAGAGAGTATTTTTATAGTAGATGTTTTCTGTTGTGGAAATCAACATGGAAGAATGATTGTGGGGTAAGAAAGACCCACTGACAGATATTAACTTGAATTGTTAGTCCTCTCAGCTGTAAATAACCATGCCTTCACACATGAGTCAGGTAAACTGAGAATGTATAGAAATGACATCACAACATATGTTTGTGGGAGAATATTCTTGGCAAAGAGATTTCCTTTGTCTGAAACCCTATATAATAATAATGATATGAAAACTTAGGTTGGGGGTAATAAAAACTGCACCTCCCTTCCAGATGCACATATTCTGCTCTTAGTTTGACAACAAAGGGTGGTAATTTATCTATTTCTGTATTCTGCATAGTACTGTACTAATCTCTGATTAATACTCTTAGATTAAACAATTCTATTAGAGCCTGTTATTTTGACAATCTTGAGTCATTAACTCAGACACACAACAGCACAAAGTGCAAAGCAGTGGAGAAGAAGGCCCATTATATTTATGTGTGCCTGAGCACTCAGGAGCTTTTACCATGTGGGCTGTGCAGTTTCCATTCAGGCAGTTTGACTTACAGTACAATTACATTGGTGTCATAAATATAAAGGGAAGGGTAAACCCCTTTGAAATCCCTCCTGGCCAGGGGAAAGCTCCTCTCACCTGTAAAGGGTTAAGAAGCTAAAGGTAACCTCGCTGGCACCTGACCAAAATGACCAATGAGGAGACAAGATACTTCCAAAAGCTGGGAGGAGGGAGAGAAACAAAGGGTCTGTGTCTGTCTATATGCTGTTTCTGCCGGGGATAGACCAGGAATGGAGTCTTAGAACTTTTAGTAAGTAATCTAGCTAGGTATGTGTTAGATTATGATTTCTTTAAATGGCTGAGAAAAGAATTGTGCTGAATAGAATAACTATTTCTGTCTGTGTATCTTTTTTGTAACTTAAGGTTTTGCCTAGAGGGGTTCTCTATGTTTTTGAATCTAATTACCCTGTAAGATATCTACCATCCTGATTTTACAGGGGGGATTTCTTTATTTCTATTTACTCCTATTTTTATTAAAAGTCTTCTTGTAAGAAACTGAATGCTTTTTCATTGTTCTCAGATCCAAGGGTTTGGGTCTGTGGTCACCTATGCAAATTGGTGAGGCTTTTTATCCAACATTTCCCAGGAAAGGGGGGGGTGCAAGTGTTGGGAGGATTGTTCATTGTTCTTAAGATCCAAGAGTCTGGGTCTGTAGTCACCTAGGCAAATTGGTGAGGCTTTTTACCAAACCTTGTCCAGAAAGTGGGGTGCAAGGTTTTGGGAAGTATTTTGGGGGGAAAGACGCGTCCAAACAGCTCTTCCCCAGTAACCAGTATTAGTTTGGTGGTGGTAGCGGCAAGGACAAAGGGTGGAATATTTTGTACCTTGGGGAAGTTTTGACCTAAGCTAGTAAAGATAAGCTTAGGAGGTTTTTCATGCAGGTCCCCACATCTGTACCCTAGAGTTCAGAGTGGGGGGAGGAACCTTGACAACATATTCTGCTCTTAGTTTGACAACAAAGGGTGGTAATTTATCTATTTCTGTATTCTGCATAGTACTGTACTAATCTCTGATTAATACTCTTAGATTAAACAATTCTATTAGAGCCTGTTATTTTGACAATCTTGAGTCATTAACTCAGACACACAACAGCACAAAGTGCAAAGCAGTGGAAAAGAAGGCCCATTATATTTATGTGTGCCTGAGCACTCAGGAGCTTTTACCATGTGGGCTGTGCAGTTTCCATTCAGGCAGTTTGACTTACAGTACAATTACATTGGGAATGTTATAATTTATTTGCCTGTTATACCTTATTAAAAATAAAGGGCTTTTTTATATTTTTAGGATTTATACTGTTTATTTATTGAAGTTTAAAGGGGAAGAGACAGGACACAAATGGGTTGTAGGTGCCCAATTCCCATTGATTTTCAACAGGAGTTGGGCACTTAGTGCCCTTTGTGACTTTGAATAGCTCCCCTTAATTGCTTTGTATCTTATAATAATACCTTGAAATGTTTAATTTGGGCCATTTTTAATGGTTGCATTGTGAAGACCAATTACATCCATCATTACTGAAGAACTGTTCAGTTTCTGCTTTGACTAAAAGTACATGAGGCATCATTCTTGAAGGGTTATCCGCACTAAAGTATCTTATGAACGTAAAACAGAGTTGCATGCCAATGAATGGTAGCAAAATGGTGAAAAAAGGGGGAAACCTAATTAGGTTTGCATAATATTTAATATAAATAGCCATGTGGAAAAAATGCTAACTAACCACTTTTACTTATAGATAATAAAATATTACCCACTACTGAGGCAGAGCCGTCCCTTGGGTAGGGCGAATCAGGGTGACCGTTCCAGTCCCTGTACTTTGGGGGGCCCCACAGGCCGGTGTAGTTGGTCCCAGAAGACATAAGCATGGGAACGATGGGCATGGGGGGTGCTACAGCACCCCTGGGGTCCCAGCTGCCAGCCCCATGCCCAGGGTCATGGCTGCCGCCTCGCACACCTGGGGTCTTGGCTGCTGCCCTGCACGACAGGGGCCGTACTGCCCACATTTCGGTGCAGCGAGTCCCCTGCCCTGGCCAGAGCCCTGAGCCACCATGTCGCTATGGCCAACAATAGCCCCACGGTAGGCGCCGGCAACCACCAGCAGCAGCAGGCGGCCCAGTACCAGGCTGGATCCATCCCGCCAGCCCAGCCGCCAATGCAGAGTGGGGACCACAAGCTGCCTGGGGCTGATTTGTCCCGGGCCCCCCACCTCCCTAGGGACGGTCCTGTACTGAGGGACCATATGATACTCAAAACTTCATGAGAATGTAGTGTATTTGGTGCGTAAATTAAGGACCAGGTTGTGCCCAATACCCTCTGTGAGTGCACGGAGACCAAGTATGACCACAACTGCAGACTTTGTTCTCTTCTTAGTACAAGGGTAGCACTGCTAGCCATCTGAAAATGGAAGCGAAGAAGCAGGGCAATGGCCCTGCTCCCCAGCCCACTGTAGTGGCCAGCACAGCTGGTCAGTAACAAAGAGGAATGTATCTTAAAGAGTATGGCAGTGGCCATACACCTTCCTGCATGCCAGTGAACTCCAGATGGTTCAACAGGAGCCTGTGTCTGGAATCCGTAATAGAACCGTAAGTGCTGCCTAATGACCATCACTGCTAGATCCTCCACAATGGCTGTCCTGAAAGTGAGTTTGAAAATCTCCTGAATATTGTAAATCCATGGGCAGTGAGATAACGTGCATTTCTGCTACAAGAGTCAGAATTTAACAAACGAAAAAGTTTCCCAAATGGGGAAAAAAAGATTGCAGCACCATCAAAACAACTTGGTTCCTCTTCCTTTTTATATAAGTAAAAAGGAGGGCTGTCGATTAATCACAGTTAACTCAGATGATTAACTCAAAACAAATTTATTGTGATTAATTGCAGTTTTAATTGCACTGTAACAATAGAATACGAATTGAAATTTATTAAATATTTTGGATGTTTTTCTACATTTTTAAATATATTGATTTCCGTTACAACACAGAATAAAAAGTGTACAGTACTCACTATATATTATTTTAATTACAAATATTTGCACTGTAAAAATGATAAAAAATGTATTTTTCAATTCACTTCATACAAGTATGGTAGTGCAATCTCTTTATCATGAAAGCACAGCTTGCAAATGTAGATTTTTTTTTGTTACATAACTGCAGTCAAAAACAAAACAATGTAAAACTGTAGAGCCAACAAGTCCACTCAGTCCTACTTCTTCTTCAGCCAATCGCTAAGACAATCAAGTTTGTTTATATTTACAGGAGATACTGCTGCCCACTTCTTATTTACAGTGTTACCTGAAAGTGAGAACAGGCATACACCTGGCACTTTTGTAGCCGGCGTTGCAAGGTATTTAAGTGCCAGATGTGCTAAACATTCATATGCTCCTTCATGCTTCTGCCATCATTCCAGAGGACATGCTTCCATGCTGATGATGCTCGTTAAAAAAAATGTTAATTAGATTTGTAATTGAACTCCCTGGGGGAGAATTGTATGTCTCATGCTCTGTGTTTTACCTGCATTCTGCCATATATTTCATGTTATTGTAGTCTTGGATGAGGACCCGGCATGATGTTCATTTTAAGAACAGTTTCATTGCAGATTTGACAAAACACAAAGAAGGTACCAATGTGAGATTTCTAAAGATAGCAAGTGCCTTCCAAAATCTGAGAGGGACAAGGTGTGGAGCATGCTTTCAGAAGTCTTAAGAGCCACACTCAGATGCAGAAACTACAGAACCCAAACCACCAAAAAGAAAATCAACCTTCTGCTGGTGGCATCTGACTCAGATGATGAAAATGAACAGGCATCAGTCCGCTCTGCTTTGGATTATTATCAAGGAGAACCCACCATCAGCATGGACGTCTTATGGAATGGTGGTCAAAGATGAAGGGACATATGAATCATTAGTGCATCTGGCACATAAATATCTTGCGACGCCAGCTACAACAGTGCCATTCAAATGCCTGTTCTCACATTCAGTGACAAACAAGGGGGAAGAATTATATCCTGCAAATTGTAACCAAACATGTTTGTCTGAGTGATTGACTGAAGAAGAAGTAGGACGGAGCGAACTTGTAGGCTCTAAAGTTTTACATTGTTTTATTTTTGAATGCAGTTATTTTTGTACATAATTTTACATTTGTAAATTCAAATTTCATGATAACGAGATTGCACTACAGTACTTGTATGAGGTGAATTGAAAAATACTATTTCTTTTGTTTTTTACAGTTATATTTGCAATCAAAAATAAATATAAAGTGAACACTGTACACTGTGTACTCTGTTGTAATTGAAATATATTTGAAAATGTAGAAAACATCCAAAATATTTCAATAAATTGGATTCTATTATTGTTTAACAATACAAGTAATTGTGTAATTAATCAAGATTAATTATTTTAATCATGTGATTAATCACAATTAATTTTTTTAATCGCTTGACAGTCCTAGTAAAAAGCAATAAAGGGTAGTTAATCTCACTTGCCCCTTGCATCCTTCTGCTATTGCCATCTTCATTCTACCTCATATGTCTGGATTTACCTCTTTCTCCTTAAAATCCTGTCTTAATACATGCTCCTTCCTTTTAACTTTTCAGCAATGTTCTGACCTAGACATTGCCACAGCTTCAAGATAATACCTTCTCCCAATGAAGAATATACTTGAACTTTGTTTGTGTTGTCTGTGTTAAGATTCTTTTGACAGAAACTGTCTTAGTTCCCTCATGTATGTGTAGCACAGATCACATTGTCAGCACTGCACGAAAACTAACAATGATGTACTGCTCGTTACGAAGCTTTGATATCTAATGCCACATAGACACACAACTACTGCAATGAGTGGAATTGTGTTTCATTACATAATCTTCAATCAAAATGTTCTCTTTATACTATGATTGTCATTCCAATCTACAGCTACCTCTGCAACAAGATCAAGGACTGAGAAAGAAGTATACAGTACTAATGCTACTTCTTCCAAGCTGTCAGGCTGAAGAGAAGATCACAGGAGAGCTATCAAGACCTGACAGCTTGATTTGGTGGGACTTTTTGGCTCTTGTTTTGTTGCTGCTGCTTTTTTGGTTTTTTAATGTTCACCATGAAGTGCCCTAGACATCAGAGCATAGCCGAAGGGCCTTTTTTTGCTTGTGCCTTCTCAGGGGACTGCAGACCCAGAGACAACAACCTTTCCCTGTGTATAGCTCAGTTAGAGATCTCTGGTGCCAGGGAAGCGCTGCTTCAACACAGAAAAGGATTGCCTTTAATCCTGCACGATGCAGCCTGCAAAGCAACAATATCTTTGAATGCACACAAAGGATAGGACTTTAAATCTAGTGCACATACACCACCGCTACAGGACTGGAGGGAAATGACGCTTTCCAAGTACCCAAGTTGGGCAAGAGATCAGGGTGAGCTAATTTTAAAACTGTGCCTTTTGCTTTTGATGCCAGGTTTTGCTGTTGTTATATGTTTGTTTACTGTTGCATGGTACTGAACACTCAAGATGTTCCCTTACATGATGTATTGCGCTAACAAAAATGTTGTTTTTTTAAAATCCACCAAACTCAAGTGTGATTGTGACTCACAGCATGTGGTAAGCAAGCTGATCCTCTTAGAATCACTGAAGATGATTAACTATCTTCTTCTTTCTTTCTGACATGTCAGTCAAAAGTAATCTTGCAAATGTTCCAGATGGCAGGTTAACATATTTTGGATATTGGGATGGGGACAGTGCTTGCCTTGGGAAGCTTGTTGGTGTGTGACATCACATTTCCTGATATTGTAATCTGTCTTGCCAGTAGCCCATTCCATTCTGGAGTGTCACTGCAGTCTAGTTAACTAGTCACAGGATTAGGAGGCATGAGTTCTTATCCTGGCTCTGTCACTGGCCTTACTGGTTTCCCTAGGGGTTACTTTTTCATAAGTGCCTAAGTGATGTAGGTGACACTTGGGTGTCTGGGTGCCTGAGTGGCTTTTGATAATGGTACCAAGGCACCCCAGTCACTTAGTTACATCTAACATTGGAGCTGTATGTGTAATGTCCAGCCCAGGTAGACATAGAATCATAGAATATCAGGGTTGGAAGGGACCTCCGGAGGTCATCTAGTCCAACCCCCTGCTCGAAGCAGGACCCATCCCCAATTAAATCATCCCAGCCAGGGCTTTGTCAAGCCTGACCTTAAATGACATAATGACATAGCCATGCTAGCTCGGATTGTGCTAGCACACTGAAAATATCACTGTAGCTGCTGCTGCGTAGGCAGTAAGACAGGGCAGCCACCCTGAGTACAAGGGCCTGAGACAGGATTGTCTTCAGGGTGGTGAGCCCATTATATTTTCCCGCAGCGACACGGATATTCATAGCATGCTAGTTCAATCAAGCTAGTACAGGTATAACTGCCCAAGCTGGAAATCACACCTCCAACTCCCATGTAGACATACATTAGACACTTTTGAAAATGTTACCCATCCGCTGAAGTGAGCTGTAGCTCACGAAAGCTTATGCTCAAATAAATTGGTTAGTCTCTGAGGTGCCACAAGTACTCCTTTTCTTTTTGCGAATACAGACTAACACGGCTGTTACTCTGAAATTAGCCATACTGCATCTCAGTTTCTCCATCTGTAAAAATGGGATAATAAAATGTACTTACCTACCTTGCATGGGATATAGGGAGGATTTATACTTGTAATGCACACTGATGTGAAAGATGTATGCTGTTCTTTATAATCCTTATTGAATAGCAAGCAGGGTGGGGAGAGATACCAGGAACAGGCCTCCAGCACTTTTTCTTTCCCCACTTCCTATGCTAGACTCCACAACACTTTTTTAGGCTCTCTTGGCAGTGTAAGGGACTCAGAGTTTTAAGCCACAACATCAGAGTTTTCAGCTTGAGTTTTAAAAGAAGCAAAATAGAAAATAGAAGAAATGCACAAACTCACTGTTTCCAATTCGGCACAGGCTAATGCTTGCAGGCTTATTTAGTTCATAGATATATTAGATGAGCCCAAGCCTAAGAGCTCAGAATCAAATCTGAATTCCCTCAAGGTTCAGGTTGATTGGATTCAGGCTCTTAACTTGGACCCTTCACTCATACAAACAGGTATTCACTCACCGAGATGGACTGCCTCAGGGCCTATCAAATCAGGAAAGGACTGTCAGCTCCTTACTCTCCCAGCTGCCCCAACTGCCGTGCCTATCTGGAACCTTCTCCTCAGGTTCCTGCAACATCACTGCCTCCAGTCTCTTGCTGGAGTCCAAGCTACTGCCTATGGTCCCGGCAAACAGCTTAGGGGATCTCCATGGGGCCCAGAAGGACTCCTTCCCACATGCTGCAGATTGGAAGCTGTCATAAATATAAAGGGAAGGGTAAACCCCTTTGAAATCCCTCCTGGCCAGGGGAAAGCTCCTCTCACCTGTAAAGGGTTAAGAAGCTAAAGGTAACCTCGCTGGCACCTGACCAAAATGACCAATGAGGAGACAAGATACTTTCAAAAGCTGGGAGGAGGGAGAGAAACAAAGGGTCTGTGTCTGTCTGTATGCTGCTCTTGCCAGGGACAGAACAGGAATGGAGTCTTAGAACTTTTAGTAAGTAATCTAGCTAGGTATGTGTTAGATTATGATTTCTTTAAATGGCTGAGAAAAGAATTGTGCTGAATAGAATAACTATTTCTGTCTGTGTATCTTTTTTGTAACTTAAGGTTTTGCCTAGAGGGGTTCTCTATGTTTTTGAATCTAATTACCCTGTAAGATATCTACCATCCTGATTTTACAGGGGGGATTTCTTTATTTCTATTTACTTCTATTTTTTATTAAAAGTATTCTTGTAAAAAACTGAATGCTTTTTCATTGTTCTCAGATCCAAGGGTTTGGGTCACCTATGCAAATTGGTGAGGCTTTTTATCCAACATTTCCCAGGAAAGGGGGGGTGCAAGTGTTGGGAGGATTGTTCATTGTTCTTAAGATCCAAGGGTCTGGGTCTGTAGTCACCTAGGCAAATTGGTGAGGCTTTTTACCAAACCTTGTCCAGGAAGTGGGGTGCAAGGTTTTGGGAAGTATTTTGTGGGGAAGGACGCGTCCAAACAGCTCTTTCCCAGTAACCAGTATTAGTTTGGTGGTGGTAGCGGCCAGTCCAAGGACAACAGGTGTAATATTTTGTACCTTGGGGAAGTTTTGACCTAAGCTGGTAAAGATAAGCTTAGGAGGTTTTTCATGCAGGTCCCCACATCTGTACCCTAGAGTTCAGAGTGGGGGAGGAACCTTGACAGAAGCAAAATGTTTCTGTGGGCAATGCTGTAGCCTCAGCACTCAATAGTCCATGAGGTCCATACCCCTCCACTCTACAAAGAAAATGGCTGTGGGATCTGTGAATCCCTTAGGTGCAGTGTGCTCCTGTGGTACACAGCTCAACAGCATTAAGCATATGCAGCTCTGCTACAGAGACTTCTGGCATCCATCTCCTCCACTCCTGCTCAGCAACACTGCAGCATTTCAGCCAGTGTCATAAGCCTCCTCTGATGCAGATGTTGGGGAAGGAACAGGATATGATATAGTGTAAAGTGATCATGACACATATATACAAACAATCCCATATTTCTTAGTTTAACACACTTTTTGCTGCTTGTTCCCATCCTTTGGACTATTGCTCATTTTGCTTCAGTGTCAGATTTCTTTACAGTAAGCCCCATGATGTCCTCTGTAGTAACCAAATAGGCCACAAGTGAGAGAACATCCTTCACTGGACCTGCAAGATCTTTTCTTCTCCTTTGCATAAGGTTGATGATGATATAATAAATGAAAGGAACATCAATTTATTTCTATCTTGCCTTTGATTGCCGAGATAAAGAGGAGATTAAATAGCCACAAAGAAACTTGACAGTATGTCATATAAAACAAATCTTTGGGAATTGTCAAGGTTTTAATTATTTTCATTCAATCGGTATGCAGAATTAGAATTAACCATTTATATTGTATGTAGGTGTTTGGAGGCTACTATATTTGTCAATTTAATCAAATTGCATTGATAACTTTTAAGAATGTCTTGAATATCGCACCACCCAGTTTGTACTCCACTAGGAAGTGTATTAGGCCAACTTCTATTTTTTTTTATTTCCATAAATGATATACTAGCAAAATTATTACCAAATCTGCTATATACAGGTTTACACTGATGATCCTTCAATTTACAGTACTTGAGATTGTGTTAACACATATGAGAAGGCATTATAGGAGGACTTTAATTGAGTTCAAATTGGTTGACTGAACATAAAGTGATATTAAATGCAGTTGGATCTAGAGTTGAGTATTTATTATTTGGCTCCTCACCAAATTGGCTCAAATTATTAAAAGTTTTAGACTTCAAAACAAATGAAGGAGACTGGAAAGCAAGTTAACTGCTTCAGAGATTTAAGCTTACTCTTTAGTTGTTGGTTTTCTCTTTGATAATGGACTATAATGAATTTAGTGCTGTTTAAAAGCAAAACATCTTGGTTGAAATATTAGATGTATCATAATAATACAAGGTTTGTTTTTGATTCTGCATAAATTATTGAGCTCTTAATGAAATACGTGATTTTGGTTTTAGGGACACTAAACATATTAATAAATATGTGCAGAAGACTAAACATTGTGATCTAATCTCTTAGCAATGTCCTCATATAATAAATATCACTAACTGAGGGGAGGGGGGAAGGGAAAGAGGTACCTGGATGAAATTCTTATTTGTACAAGTATATCACTAGTGTATATATATATTCAATGCATAACTAAATGCCTTACTTTTTTATCATTCACTTCTTTTGACACTAACTACTCTGAAAATACTTTAAAAATAAAATTTATATACAGCTTGTTTATTTGTTTAGGGCCTGATTCTCCACTGTCTTCCATATTGCAGAGTCATACACCTATGCAAACCAGATGAGCATGGTAGCATTTCACACCAGGTTTGCACTGGTATAAATGACCACACCAGAAGCAGGGCAATGAAAAATCAGATTCTTGTTATAAGTATCTGGTTTTAAACCAATTATGAACCCAATTCAGGAAATCATACTGATTAGTGACAGCATATTCTTATGTCCTAAGCACATACCTGAATTAAATTGAGGTGGTTGGAAGTTGTTCGATAGAACATTTTCCCTCCAGAGAACGTCCATTCATCAAAATCTAAACATTTTATGGAGATTATTTGAATTCAATGAAATTGCAATGGAACAGAGGCAGCATTCTGATGTAAGCCTGCCTTGTTTCTACCAGCTCACTGGCCTGGCTCTTCAGTAACCAGCCTATCAGCCAACAGGTAGCTGGGAGCCTGGAAGCCCTGGAATCTACAGCTGCCAAACTCTGAGGTCCCTGACTCAGCCAGGTCTTCCAGGGTCCTGACTGCAGCTCGCTAGGCAGCTGAGGAGCTGGGAGCCTGGAAGCCATAAGAGCCCAAGCTCCAAGACTCCCAGCTCATTCAGGGCTTCCAGGCTCCCTGTAGACTTCCAGGAGGGATGAAGAGGAGCCAGGAGTCTGAAAGCCGGGGCTTCCAAGCTCGTAACTCGCAGTCTAGTATCCCAGGGCTTCCAGTGCCCATAGATCTGTAGCAGTCTGCCATGTGGACTGTCTCTGAGCCAGTGACTCTGGAGCAGCCCACTATGCAGACTGCTTCTAATCCAAGGCTTCATTTCCTTTCATGGAGAATTTTGACATTTTTGGTTTTATTCCAAATTGGAAAAGAACCAAGTTATGAAATATCAAAATCCTCTGTGAAACACAATTACTTTTCTTCACACAGCTCTAGAATCAAGGCCATTAATTGCTGTGGGGTTTAGACACTTAGGCATCAAGCCATTGCTTTATTTGTTCTTACTGTTAAATAACAAGGATGCTTTATTGGCTACGAACTGTGGGCTTCATTTTGCATGGTATTAAACAATCTCAACTCTGAGTTCAGTGCAAGCTGACAACACTCATCACTTTACAAGAGGAGAACAGCACTTTTCAGTTGTTGGGTCACCACATGAGAGAGACTTCAAAAAGTTTATAACTATATTCCTCCCCCACACCTCCAACCCAGGAGCTTTACTTGGAATTCGGTGCCTATGGGCACTGGAAATTTCAAATTGTTTTGAAATTATGGACTTGAAGAAACTGTAAATAAAATTAACTTTGGAAAATATTGTACTGCTATGATTGATTAAGCCTATCCTGAAAAACCCCTCTCTTGTTATCCTTACTCATGACTGGTAGTACCACTAAACCAATGGTTTAGCGCTCATTAAGGTTCAAAACATACTACATCTAACCCTGTTTGAAGATGTGTCCAATCCCCTGATTTACCAAAGTATCCCATTTGCACAATTCCTCTAAAGAACCTCAATGTCCTCTCCAGATAATGTACTAGGAGACAAGAACAAGCTTCAGCCATAGCCAATGCCTATCTCATGACAGATCCAATAGTCCAGCCTCTTAGTTTTAAGCCGTCTGAGGGTAAAGCTCAATGCTTTAGATGTAAAGTGACAAAATGTGCCTCAAATGACTATAAGTGGGGCCTTCATGACTCTCCTCTTTCCCACTAAAGCTAGTTAAAACATGTAGAGCATATATTTGCAGGCTTCATCCATCAGCAAGAGTGCCTAGTTTTCCTCGAGCTCGAGCAGTGCCCGCTCCTCCCTCAGATATTGGATGGTTAAAATATTTAGACTAACACACTTGACTTGAATATCAATGTAAATGCAATCACATTCATAGAATCATAGAATCATAGAATATCAGGGTTGGAAGGGACCCCAGAAGGTCATCTAGTCCAACCCCCTGCTCAAAGCAGGACCAATTCCCAGTTAAATCATCCCAGCCAGGGCTTTGTCAAGCCTGACCTTAAAAACCTCTAAGGAAGGAGATTCTACCACCTCCCTAGGTAACGCATTCCAGTGTTTCACCACCCTCTTAGTGAAAAAGTTTTTCCTAATATCCAATCTAAACCTCCCCCACTGCAACTTGAGACCATTACTCCTCGTTCTGTCATCTGCTACCATTGAGAACAGTCTAGAGCCATCCTCTTTGGAACCCCCTTTCAGGTAGTTGAAAGCAGCTATCAAATCCCCCCTCATTCTTCTCTTCTGCAGGCTAAACAATCCCAGCTCCCTCAGCCTCTCCTCATAACTCATGTGTTCCAGTCCCCTAATCATTTTTGTTGCCCTTCGCTGGACTCTCTCCAATTTATCCACATCCTTCTTGAAGTGTGGGGCCCAAAACTGGACACAGTACTCCAGATGAGGCCTCACCAATGTCGAATAGAGGGGAACGATCACGTCCCTCGATCTGCTCGCTATGCCCCTACTTATACATCCCAAAATGCCATTGGCCTTCTTGGCAACAAGGGCACACTGCTGACTCATATCCAGCTTCTCGTCCACTGTCACCCCTAGGTCCTTTTCTGCAGAACTGCTGCCTAGCCATTCGGTCCCTAGTCTGTAGCTGTGCATTGGGTTCTTCCGTCCTAAGTGCAGGACCCTGCACTTATCCTTATTGAACCTCATCAGATTCCTTTTGGCCCAATCTTCCAATTGGTCTAGGTCCTTCTGTATCCTATCCCTCCCCTCCAGCGTATCTACCACTCCTCCCAGTTTAGTATCATCCGCAAATTTGCTGAGAGTGCAATCCACACCATCCTCCAGATCATTTATGAAGATATTGAATAAAACCGGCCCCAGGACCGACCCCTGGGGCACTCCACTTGATACCGGCTGCCAACTAGACATGGAGCCATTGATCACTACCCGTTGAGCCCGACAATTTAGCCAGCTTTCTACCCACCTTATGGTGCATTCATCCAGCCCATACTTCCTTAACTTGCTGACAAGAATACTATGGGAGACCGTGTCAAAAGCTTTGCTAAAGTCAAGAAACAATACATCCACTGCTTTCCCTTCATCCACAGAACCAGTAATCTCATCATAAAAGGCAATTAGATTAGTCAGGCATGACCTTCCCTTGGTGAATCCATGCTGGCTGTTCCTGATCACTTTCCTCTCATGCAAGTGCTTCAGGATTGATTCTTTGAGGACCTGCTCCATGATTTTTCCAGGGACTGAGGTGAGGCTGACTGGCCTGTAGTTCCCAGGATCTTCCTTCTTCCCTTTTTTAAAGATTGGCACTACATTAGCCTTTTTCCAGTCATCCGGGACTTCCCCGGTTCGCCACGAGTTTTCAAAGATAATGGCCAGTGGCTCTGCAATCACAGCCGCCAATTCCTTCAGCACTCTCGGATGCAACTCGTCCGGCCCCATGGACTTGTGCACGTCCAGCTTTTCTAAATAGTCCCTAACCGCCTCTATCTCCACAGAGGGCTGGCCATCTCTTCCGCATTTTGTGATGCCCAGCGCAGCAGTCTGGGAGCTGACCTTGTTAGTGAAAACAGAGGCAAAAAAAGCATTGAGTACATTAGCTTTTTCCACATCCTCTGTCACTAGGTTGCCTCCCTCATTCAGTAAGGGGCCCACACATTCCTTGGCTTTCTTCTTGTTGCCAACATACCTGAAGAAACCCTTCTTGTTACTCTTGACATCTCTGGCTAGCTGCAGCTCCAGGTGCGATTTGGCCCTCCTGATAACATTCCTACATGCCCGAGCAATATTTTTATACTCTTCCCTGGTCATATGTCCAACCTTCCACTTCTTGTAAGCTTCTTTTTTATGTTTAAGATCCGCTAGGATTTCACCATTAAGCCAAGTTGGTCGCCTGCCATATTTACTATTCTTTCGACTCATCGGGATGGTTTGTCCCTGTAACCTCAACAGGGATTCCTTGAAATACAGCCAGCTCTCCTGGACTCCTTTCCCCTTCAAGTTAGTCCCCCAGGGGATCCTGGCCATCCGTTCCCTGAGGGAGTCAAAGTCTGCTTTCCTGAAGTCCAGGGTCCGTATCCTGCTGCTTACCTTTGTTCCCTGCGTCAGGATCCTGAACTCAACCAACTCATGGTCACTGCCTCCCAGATTCCCATCCACTTTTGCTTCCCCCACTAATTCTACCCGGTTTGTGAGCAGCAGGTCAAGAAAAGCACCCCCCCTAGTTGGCTCCTCTAGCACTTGCGCCAGGAAATTGTCCCCTACGCTTTCCAAAAACTTCCTGGATTGTCTATGCACCGCTGTATTGCTCTCCCAGCAGATATCAGGAAAATTAAAGTCACCCATGAGAATCAGGGCATGCGATCTAGTAGCTTCCGTGAGCTGCCGGAAGAAAGCCTCATCCACCTCATCCCCCTGGTCCGGTGGTCTATAGCAGACTCCCACCACTACATCACTCTTGTTGCACACACTTCTAAACTTAATCCAGAGACACTCAGGTTTTTCTGCAGTTTCGTACCGGAGCTCTGAGCAGTCATACTGCTCCCTTACATACAGTGCTACTCCCCCACCTTTTCTGCCCTGCCTGTCCTTCCTGAACAGTTTATAACCATCCATGACATCATAAAAAAATAAACCAATAGTATGAGAAATGACCACTTGTGAGATTAAAGTTTGCTTATTTCAGTAAAGGTTACAGAATTAGGGACAATTGTTGTATTTTATTTTACATGATACTGCAATTTGTTCTATATGAATGCAGTCCTGAGCCTCATCAAAGCTCCAAGTCAGTGGGGCCCCAAAGGTCTTCCTGTGTGTAATAAGTTGCAGGATCAGGCCGTAGGCCCTAATGCCTAAACAGGATCTGCTAGCTTGCGTTTCTGCACTTATGCAGTGCCATATTGAATCCAGCAGGACTCTGCATGAGTGCTTAAGAATCACATTGCAGGACTGGAGCCTTGCTTTGGCTGCTGAATATTTAATAAAACAACAGAAAATTAGATTCTCCATCTCTGTATCTTTCTTTTGGGAACACAATTTTAGCAAACATGAAAAATAGAAGTATCAGTTAAGGGTCTGATCCTGCATTCCTTCTGCATGCAATACTCCTGTTAAAGCTAATAGAAGTTGTATATCTAAGAATGAAGTATCAGTTGATTCAGCAAAACACTTAAACATGTGCCACACAGTAATTATCTTCTTGCTAAATCGGGACCTTAATGATGTAACATGACACATGCTGTATTAGAAGAGCTTAAAACAAATGGATTACAGGTGCTATATGTCACGTTAAACTATGACTATGTTAGATTATCCTAATGTATCAGAAAGATAGGAAGAATGGTAAGAAACCTCATTCGCTAAACCAGGAGATCTTCAACGCCATGAAACTCCAAAAAAAGAGAGTCATAAAACAAATGAAAACTAGGTCAAATTATGAAGGATGAATATAAAAAACAATACAAGTATGTATTGGCAAAATTAGACAGGCCAAGGCACAAAATGAGATTAAACTAATTAGGGACATAAAGGGAAACAAGAAAACATTACAAATATGTTAGAAGCAAGAAGATGACCCAGGACACGGTAGGTCCATTATTCAATGAGGGGGGAAAGACAGTAACAGAAATTGTAGCAAAGGCCATAGTATTAAATGCCCTTTTTATTTCAGTTTTCACCAAAAAATGAGCAGTTATTGGATGACTAACTTAGTGCACTTCAGCATACATGGGGTCGGATCTGAGCCTAAAATGGGAAAAGAACAAGTTAAGAAGTGTTTAGACAAGTTAGATGCCTTCAGGTCAGCAGGGCCTGATGACCCTGGAATGGGTTAGAAAGGGAACAACTGTTGTGGGATAAAGGGGACTACACTGTAGCACTGTAAATAAAAGCACAAGGGCGAAACATCGGAAGAAGGTGTGAGAGCTCTTATTTTGCCAGCCTAAGCACAGGGCACAGGGGAGAGAAGGAGGAAACGTGTGCGGACCCTGTGACAAGTACCTATCTATAAAAAAGGGAATAAAGACAACCCAGGGAAATATAGACCAATCAGCTTAATTTAAGTACTTGGAAAGATAATGGATTAAATAATCAAACAATAAATTTGTAAGTAGTTATGAGAAAATAAGTTGATAAGCAACTCTGAACATGGATTTGTCAAGAACAAATCATGTCAAATCAACATAATATCCTTCTTTGAAATAGAATAAGCCTTGTGGAAGGAGGGAAGCAGTAGATGAGATGTATCTCGACTTTACTAAAGCTTTTTATATGGTCTCACATGACTTTCTGATAAGCAAACTTGGAAAATATAGCCTAGACCAAGGGTCAGCAAAGTTTGTGGCCCTAGGGCCACATCAGGTACAGAACTTGTATGGAGGACTGGGTAGGGAAGGCTGGGGGAGGCTATGCCTTCCCAAACAGTGAGTCATGGCCTGGCCCATGCCCCCATTCCAGCCCCTCAGAACTCCCGTCCCCATTCCAGCCCACCCTGCTCCCACCCCTGACTGCCCACCCAGGACTCCTGCATCCTATCCAAACACCCCTGCTCTCTGGCCCCTGACCATCCCCCTGGGATGCCCATCCCATATCCAACCCTCCCTGCTCTTCCCACCCCACATTACCTGTGGGGTGGGGGAAAAGGGGGCTCAGTCATTTCCCTGTGTGTTTCCCCTGCTCGTTAGGCTGCTCTCCCTGGCAGTCAGGGAGGGCTCGCTCCCCTGTCTTGGCTTTGCTGCTCAGGACAGGGGCCAAGCATGCTGGAGGAGGAGGGGGGCCCTGGTTTGCTCTGCCCCTGCTCCTGGCAGCAGGGCCCAGGCCCCTTGACTGCCCCCATGCAACTTCCCTTGCTCCTCGCCTTCCCCCCCCCAAACTCCCCCTGACCTTGCCGCCCTGGAGCACCAGGTGCTATAGCCATGCGCCCAGCCAGAGCTGCAACCACACTGCCCAGGTGCTGGGAGAACTGTGACTGTGAATGAGACAGGGAGGGAGGGGAGCAGAAGGGGTGGGGCCAAGGGCTAGCCTCCACCCCACTCACCATGCAGCTGGGGAGTTGGGCTGGCTCCTCTGCAAGCCTGTCCTGACCCCTCTCCCTGGCAAGAGCTCGGGGGCCAGAGGGAAAGCTCCTGTGGGCTGGATGTGGCCCGCGAGCTGTAGTTTGCCCCCCTCTGGCTAGATGAATCTACTGTAAGGTGGGTCCACAACTGGTTTGAAAACCATACTCAGAGGGCAGTTATCAATGGTTCACAGTCAATCTGTAAGGACATATTGAGTGGGGTCCTTCAGAGATCTGTCCTAGGTCCTGTTCTATCCAATATCTTCATCCATGATTGGGATAATGACACTTATAGAGTTTGCAGATGATACCACACTAGAAGAGGCTGCAAAGTCCTTGGAGAATAAAATTAGAATTCAAAATGATTATGACAAACTGGAGAAATCGTCTGAAATAAATAAGATAAAACTCAATAAGGACAAATGCAAAGTACTACACTTGGGAAGGAACAATCAATTCCAGAAACACAAAATGGGAAATGACATGTTTCAGAGTAGCAGCCGTGTTAGTCTGTATTCGCAAACAGAAAAGGAGTACTAGTGGCACAGTACTCCTTTTCTTTTTGAAAATGGGAAACGGTGGCCTAAGATGGACTACTGCAGAAAAGGATCCTGGGGTCATAGTGGATCATAAACTAAATATGAGTCAAAAATGTAAGACTGTTGAAAATCAAGTGAACATCATTCTGGGTTGTACTAGCAGGAGTGTTGTGAGCAAGACAAAACTAATTTTCCATTCTACTCCAGTTCTGAACACCACACTTTGGGCAAGATGTGGCCCAATCTCAAAGTCCAGAGGAGAGCAACAAAAATGATTAAAGGTCTAAAAAACCCATCACCTTCTAGGAAAGATTGAAAAAAACAGGGTTGTTTAGTCTGGAGAAGAGAAGATTGAGGGGGGACACAATAACAGTCTTAAAGTATGTAAAAGGTTGTCATAAAGAGGGGGATAATAAATTATTCCCCTTAACCACTGTGGATTGCACAAGAAGTAATGGGTTTAAATTGCAGCAAGGTAGATTTAGGTTAGATATGAGGAAAAACTACCTGTCAGGATAGTTAAGCACTGGAACAAATTACCTTGCTGAGGAGGGGAGGTTGTGGAATCTTTGTCATTGGAGGTTGTTAAAATCGGATTAGACAAACACCTGTCAAGGATGATCTAGTTAATACTTAGTTCTCCCCAGTGCAAAGGACTAGATTAGATGACCTATCATGGTCTCTTCCAGTCCTATATTTCTATGAGTCTATGCAAGTCCATTCAACGGCAGAGTTCTGAAGTCAGTCACTGTAATCCATTTGTATGATAACTAATATACAATAATTGATATAATAACTTACAAAACAATGAAAATGTTCTAAGCAATAGCAATAGTAGTTGCAATTTTCTATATTTTATTATAATAGCTCTGCTCTGGATACTGAAATATGGATTGTTTTACTATTTTTCTGGTATAACTCCATATTTTTAGATGTTTATAAACCAATCATAAAATATCTGCTGCTGGCTATCTGGGAATGAGTAGGACAGAAGTGATTTAAATAAAAAAAAGTTAATGGAACTGGTTTGGGTATCTTTGATATTACAAATGTGTTTTTTAAAAAAACACAACACACCATCTGGATATGTTTTCTGCATGCCTTTATTTCTGGGACTCTTTGGTTTTTTTCATGCTACTTTTTTCTTTTTTCATGAGTGTGTAACCAAGATTCCCATTAAAGTTGAAGGAGTGACCGAATTAAATGTTACTTGTAGGTGAGAAAGAAATAGAGGACCTGCCTAGAAATTAGTACAGGCTAAAAGGCTCACTTTTGTATTTTGTACAAATACAGTGTTTCATTTTTACAATCATTGTTCTTTCTCCTGGCTGTCAAATAAATATTAATACAGCATGTTGTAGGAACTCAAAGGACGAGTCATTTGTAGTGTCACTTTTCAAAACCAGCACTCACAGAGTTATTAGTTTTGCAGAACCAGAACTACAATCTGATTGTACCAAAGCATTTTTTTTAGCTGAGATGGAGACTCAGAGGTGTTTTGCTTCACAGAACTTCAGAACCTTAAATTTGGGGATTTCATGAAGCTTTTCTGACTTTTGCTAACTGCCATGGGTCAGAGTGTGCTGTTCCTTGAACCTCTCTTGTCTTTCTGAATGCAGAAGATGGAATCCTGAGGGAAGACTGAAAAAAATTGGATTTGTTTAGTCTGGAAAAGAGGAGACTGAGAGGGGACATGATAATAGTTTTCAAGTACATAAAAGGTTGTTACAAGGAGGGAGAAAAATTGTTCTTCTTAACCTCTGAGGATACGCCGAGAAGCAATAGGCTTAAATTGCAGCAAAGGAGGTTTAGGTTGGACATTAGGAAAAACTTCCTAACTGTCAGGGTGGTTAAACACTGGAATAAAGTGCCTAGGGAGGTTGTGGAATCTCCATCACTGGAGATTTTTAAGAGCAGATTAGACAAACACTGGTCAGGGATGGACTAGATAATACTTAGTCAAATACTTAGTCCTGCCATGAGTGCAGGAGACTGGACTACATGACCTCTAGAGGTCCCTTCCAGTCCTATGATTGTATCCCACCATTCTCCCACTCTTGGACTAGGTCACCAGGTTGCGGCCCCAACTGGGATTCCTCAGCAAGCCTTGGGCTTGGCACCTGCCAGCCTACCCCTTGGGAGCTCTGACCAGTGATTAATGCAGTGACCAGGCAGCCTCCTTAAGTCAAAGTATTTTTTTAATCTTAACAGTAAAGCATAAGAGAATGGGGTTTTAACAAAATTAACTGTCTATACCAATGTATTTAACTGAATTTACCTTGTATTTAATTGTGACACTCTGAATACATTTCTCAGACCTTAAGCAGAGCTCTGTGTAGGCTCAAAAGCTTGTCTCTCTCACCAAATCAAGTTGATCCAATAAAAGGTATTACTTCACCCACTTTGTCTCTCTAATATCCTGGGACCAACATGGCTACAACAACACTGCATAGTCTATACCTATATTTGTCTTACCAAAGTTTACCATCCCAACTGCGTCAGACCCTTGCTCATGGCCTGTCTCAGTGTCACTCTGCTCTTTGTGAGCAGCTTGCTGACAGCTGTCCTCCCCTCTTTCTAGATGGTAACATTTTAATGTTTAGTGTCCTTTTGGTCTGTTAGTTCTCAGCCTTAGCAAAACAACTGTGTAACTTTGGCCTGACCTTGGAATTAGCACCTTCATAGCTAATAGCATAGGTCAAGTATCGTTTTTTAACCTCCTGACCTATTACCAGGAAGGTGTTTTACCGAGACCAGTTATGTTACCTTCCTGCTAACAGCCTGCTAAATAAACCACTATATGCATACAATAACCTATATAGTCATATAGTAAACATTTCCAATTGCCTGGTCACATACAGCATTCATATATACACATCAGCCCCTCGTCCTTAGAATCACAGAATATCAGGGTTGGAAGGGACCTCAGGAGGTCATCTAGTTCAACCCCTGCTCAAAGCAGGACAAATCCCCAACTAAATCATCCCAGCCAGGGCTTTGTCAAGCCTGACCTTAAAAACTTCTAAGGAAGGAGATTCCACCACCTCCCTAGGTAACGCATTCCAGTGTTTCACCCCCCTCCTAGTGAAAAAGTTTTTCCTAATATCCAAACTAAACCTCCCCCACTGCAACTTGAGACCATTCCTCCTTGTTCTGTCATCTGCTACCACTGAGAACAGTCTAGATCTATCCTCTTTGGAACCCCCTTTCAGGTAGATGAAAACTGCTATCAAATCCCCCCTCATTCTTCTCTTCTGCAGACTAAACAATCCCAGTTCCCTCAGCCTCTCCTCATAAGTCATGTGTTCCAGGCCCCTAATCGTTTTTGTTGCCCTCTGCTGGACGCTTTCCAATTTTTCCACATCCTTCTTGTAGTGTGGGGCCCAAAACTGGACACAGGACTCCAGAGGCCTCACCAATGTTGAATAGAGGGGAATGAACACATCCCTTGATCTGCTAGCAATAACCCTACTTATACAGCCCAAAATGTTGTTAGCCTTCTTGGCAACAAGGGTACACTGCTGACTCATATCCAGCTTCTTGTCCACTGTAACCCCTAGGTCCTTTTCTGCAGAACTGCTGCCTAGCCATTCAGTCCCTAGTCTGTAGCAGAGCATGGGATTCTTCTGTCCAAGTGCAGGACTCTGCACTTGTCTTTGTTGAACCTCATCAGATTTCTTTGGCCCAATCCTCCAATTTGTCTAGGTCCCTCTGTAACCTATCCCTACTCTCCAACATATCTACCACTCCTCCCAGTTTAGTGTCATCTGCAAATTTGCTGAGGATGCAGTCCATGCCATCCTCCAGATCATTAATGAAGATATTGAACAAAACCGGCCCAAGGACCAACCCTTGGGGCACTCCACTTGATACCGACTGCCAACTAGACATGGAGCCATTGATCACTGCCCAACGATCTATCAGCTTTCTATCCACCTTATAGTCCATTCATCCAGCCCATACTTCTTTAACTTGCTGGCAAGAATACTGTGAGAGACCGTATCGAAAGCTTTGCTAAAGTCAAGGAATAACATGTCCACTGTTTTCCCCTCATCCGCAGAGCCAGTTATCTCCTCATAGAAGGCAATTAGATTAGTCAGGCATGACTTGCCCTTGGTGAATCCATGCTGACTGTTCCTGATCACTTTCCTATCCTCTAAGTGCTTCAGAATTGATTCCTTGAGGACCTGCTCCATGATTTTTCCAGGGACTGAGGTGAGGCTGACTGGCCTGTAGTTCCCAGGATCTTCCTTCTTCCCTTTTTTAAAGATGGGCACTACATTAGTCTTTTTCCAATCATCCGGGACCTCCCCTGATCGCCATGAGTTTTCAAAGATAATGGCTAATGGCTCTGCAATCACATCCGCCAACTCCTTTAGCACCCTCAGATGCAGTGCATCTGGCCCCATGGACTTGTACTTGTCCAGCTTTTCTATATAGTCCCGAACCACTTCTTTCTCCGCAGAGGGCTGGTCACCTCCTCCCCATGCTTTGCTGCGCAGTGCAGTAGTCTGGGAGCTGACCTTGTTTGTGAAGACAGAGGCGAAAAAAGCATTGAGTACATTAGCTTTTTCCACATCCTCTGTCATTAGGTTGCCTCCCTCATTCAGTAAGGGACCCACACTTTCCTTGACTTTCTTCTTCTTGCTAACATACCTGAAGAAACCCTTCTTGTTACTCTTAACATCTCTTGCTAGCTGCAACTCCAAGTATGATTTGGCCTTCCTGATTTCATTCCTGCATGCCTCAGCAATATTTTTATACTCCTCCCTGGTCATTTGTCCAATCTTTCACTTCTTGTAAGCTTCTTTTTTGTGTTTAAGATCAGCAAGGATTTCACTCTTAAGCCAAGCTGGTCGCCTGAATATATACTATTCTTTCTACATGTAAGCAATGTCAGGATGAGCTCCACCCTGACATCTGGTGGTGAGGTGTGGCAAGTTGTGGAAAAGAACTTCAGGGGCCGATCTCATTTGCATAGGCACACCCACCACGCCTAGAATGAGACCATAGCTGCCCAAATGGTCACTTTGGCTGCTGTGGGATCCCCAGTGTCTCTGTTATTGGGGCAGGAAGAATAAATTGTTATTACCCTGATTATGGGAACTGTGCTTGGAACTGTACGTGGCCTTTTGTTACGATGGAGGGATTCACCATCATCTAAGTAGCACTCGCTAGGCAAGGGTCATGGGTTCCAAAACTGTGTGAATGGAGAGAGGCTGGGGACAAGTATTAATACTTGGTGGCATGGGCCCCTTGGTGAGGGCCTTACATGCTAATTGCACTTCCTCCTCTCTCCACTGTGGAATATCAGAGCTAATTTTGATTTCATTAGAAGTCTAGTTATAGGCTGCTGAGCTCACTTTGGGCTGACAGTGCACCAGCACTGGGGCTCCCCTATTATAAGCTGAATTCACCTAAGCGCTGAAATCACTGAGTGTTGTGTTAAGTAGTGGGGGAGCCTGAAGATATATTGTGGAGCAGTTTGCGGGACGGCTGGCGAAGCAGTTCGACACGGAGCAGTGTGTGGATGGCAGGAGTTGCTGGTGGGCCGTGGAGCTGAGCGAAGGAGTTCGTGGGGCGGCTGGCGGAGCGGAGCGCAGCTGAGCGAAGGAGTTCGTGGGGCGGCTGGCGGAGCGGAGTGCAGCTGCGCGAAGGAGTTTTGTGGGGCGGCTAGCGGAGCGGAGCGCCGCTATGGAGCTATGGGGCGGTCAGCTTCAGATCACGTAAGGTGCCTCTTACCCCGTCCCATTTCCACCCAGGTTGGGAGGTAAAGCTCCGCCGATAAACTTTCGAACTCTGGGGCTGCCCTGACCAGGGACAGAGACTTTTGGGGCATTGGACTTTTGGGGTTGCTGGACTCAAGAACCAAAGGGAAAAGGGCATGCCCCAATTTGCCTGGGGTGGGGTTGTTTTTGCTCATGGGTTGTGTTATGAATCCGGTTGGTGGGGTTTCCCCAACGTAATGCCACATTGTTTCTCTCTGTTATTAAAAGACTTTTGCTACACTCAGACTATGTGCTTGCGAGAGGGGAAGTATTGCCTCTTGGAGGCGCCCAGCGGGGGTGGTATATATTTGTCCCAGGTCACTGGGTGGGGGCTCGAGCCGGTTTGCATTGTGTTATTGGAATGGATCCCCTAGATATTGAACCCGGTCCTTGTTGCTGCCAACTCTGACGGGCAGAAGGGTTACATACACATCAGGATGGTTTGTTCCTGTAACCTCAATAAGGATTCTTTAAAATACAACCAGTTCTCCTGGACTCTTTTTCCCCTCAAGTTATTCTCCCAGGGGATCCTGCCCATCAGTCCCCTGCGGGAGTCAAAGTCTGCTTTTCTGAAATCCAGGGTCCATACTCTGCTGCTCGCCCTTCTTCCTTGTGTCAGGATCCTGAACTCGACCATCTCATGGTCACTGCCTCCCAGGTTCCCATCCACTTTTGCTTCCCCTACTAATTCTTCCCGGTTTGTGAGCAGCCGGTCAAGAAGAACTCTGTCCCTAGTTGGTTCCTCCAGCACTTGCACCAGGAAATTGTCCCCTACACTTTCCAAAAACTTCTTGGATTGTCTATGCACCGCTGTATTGCTCTCCCAGCAGATATCAGGGTGATTGAAGTCTCCCATGAGAACCAAGGTCTGCGATCTAGTGACTTCTGTTAGTTGCCAGAAGAAAACCTCGTCCACCTCATCCCCTTGGTCTGGTGGTCTATAGCAGACTCCTACCACGACATCACCCCTTTTGCTCACACTTCTAAACTTAATCCAGAGACTCTCAGGTTTTTCCTGCAGTTTCATACCGGAGCTCTGAGCAGTCATACTGCTCTCTTACATACAATGTGTAAGCGGGGGAATAGTCCTGCTATTGTGGGGAACTTTCCTGGCTTCTGCACTACCCCGGTGAAGTGGGCTAGCGAAAGGATCTGAGTCCTCGCTCCCACTTCCTTTACCCAGTGGCCTCCCTGCCGTGGAGGACTCCCCTTCCACTCTCCTGTCTGGAAGAGTCCTCGTAACCCCAACAAGGCTGGGCCCAGGATTCCTGGGGCGCTCAACCCCCAACCCTGCTGTGGTCACCTAGGACAGGGGCTAGGGTGTCCCCACTCCAGGGTACTCTCTCTGCACTGGGCACTTCTCTGACCCACTGACTATTACATACAAGTTAAAGCAAATGCAAGTTATTTAATCAACAATTAATTTTAAAAAGAATAAGGAATAATGGGAAAGGTTAAAAGAAACATCAACTCGCTCTGTGGCAGGGAACATCACAAACAGTGTCTCTGGAATGTCAGGGCAGTTCACAGTCTGTTCCTTGTAAGTCCCAGGCCTTCTCAGGCCCTGGCTGTGCTGCGAGGGATGCTGTGGGTTGGACACTTGCTCTGGTGGTGGCCACACGCTCTCAGGCTCTAAGTGGTAGGACCCTTCTTCCCAGTGTTGCCCCCGCCCGGTCGGGGTTACGATCCAAGCCCAGCCTGCAAAGCCCCTTGGCTGAGGCGTCTCCCTGTGCTCGGCCTGCTGCCCAGGATCCCCCTCGGCCTTCCCAGCTGCTCACCGCACCCAGCTCCAGACTGCTCCAGCCCCAGCTCCACCACTCTGTCTCTGCGCTGCTGCTGCTGCTCTGCCTCCAGCTCCCTGGGCTGCTTCTCTGGCCCCTCTGGCTCTGGTTGCTGCAGCTCTGCTCCCAGGACAGGTCTGCTCTGCAGGCTCTTCTGTGACTCTGCTCCCAGCACTGACCTGCTTCCTGGGCTGCTTTTCTGGCCCCTCTGGCTCTGGTTGCTGCAGCTCTCCTCCCAGGGCAAGTCTGCTCTCTCTGGGCTGTGCCTCTGGCTTTGGGGCTGCAGCTCTGCTCCCAGGACAGGGTCTGCTCTCTCTGGGCTGCTTTTCTGGTCCCTCTGGATCTGGCACAGCTCTGGTCCCCAGCTTAGCTTGGGCCCCTGCTTTCTCGTTACCTCGGCCCCACTCTGTCTGACCCAGGCAAATCCAGCTCAAACGGCAGACGGGACCTCCCTGGCCTCCTGACTCCCTGATTAGCCTGCTCGCCCTGTCATTCAGGCTGACCTGAAGCATTGGCCTCTCCCCATTGTTCCTGGGGGCTGTCAGTCTCAGGGTCCCGATTCCCCATCGACCCTTCCCCCTTTTTAGTACTGGGAGCTAGCAACTAAAACACCCCCACTGAATATTAGTAAGGGGGCAACAGTCCCCTTACAAATGCAACTCCCCCACCTTTGCTGCCCTGCCTGTCCTTCCTGAATAGTTTATATCCATCCATGACAGTACTCCAGTCATGTGAATTATGCCACCAAGTCTCTGTTATTTCAATCACATCATAATTCCTTGACTGTGCCAGGACTTCCAGTTCTCCCTGCTTGTTTCCCAGGCTTCTTGCATTTGTGTATAGGCTCTTAAGATAACTCGCTGATCGTCCCGCTTTCTCAGTATGAGGCAGGAGCCCTCCCCTCTGGTGCTCTCCTGCTCATGCTTCCTCCCGGTATCCCACTTCCCCATTTACCTCAGGGCTTTGGTCTCCTTCCCTCAGTGAACCCAGTTTAAAGCCCTCCTCACTAGGTTAGCCAGCCTGCTTGCAAAGATGCGCTTCCCTCTCTTCGTTAGGTGGAGCCCATCTCTGCCTAGCACTCCTCCTTCTTGAAACACCATCCTATGGTCAAAGAATCCAAAGCCTTCTCTCTGACACCACCTCCGTAGCCATTTGTTGACTTCCACAATCCGATGGTCTCTACCCAGGCCTTTTCCTTCCACAAGGAGGATGGACGAGAACACCACTTGCGCCTCAAACTCCTTTATCCTTCTTCCCAGAGCCACGTAGTCTGCAGTGATCCACTTAAGGTCATTCTTGGCAGTATCATTGGTGCCCACGTGAAGAAGTAGGAAGGGGTAGCAATCCAAGCGCTTGATGAGTCTCGGCAGTCTCTCCGTCACATCGTGAATCCTAGCTCCTGGCAAGTAGCAGACTTCTCGGTTTTCCCAGTCAGGGAGGCAGATAGATGACTCAGGCCCCCTGAGGAGGGAGTCCCTGACCACCACCACCTGCCCCCTTCTCTTGGGATATAGTGCATCTCATGCCTTCCAATCGGCGGAGTCTCCTTCTACTCCCTTCCCTCAGATGTATCATCTAGTCCACACTCTGCATTGTCCTTCACACAAACATTTTCTCCTTAACTCGAACCACTGATTTTCAGGTGTAATTAAAATATTATTTCCCTAATTTATTAACAACCTGTTCTATGAATATGTTTTGTCTTTTGTACACGAATAATTTAAGGGAAAATGTATATTTTTACACTTTTGTAAATGCAAATATTTACATGTAAACATATACATGTAAACATTTTATATATCTATTCAGCAGCTCAGAATGCATATTTTGCTCTAGACAAACAGAACTTGAGCCTGAAAAGTTTTCAGCTCAATTCTGTATTCAGATGTGGTGATGTGTGAGTAACAAAATAAATACTTCCTTCCTAGGTTTGAGAAGGGATTGAAAATTCCTGTTGGAAAAACTGCCCTGAAGTAAAATGGTACAATTTAGCGTATAATCAGCTTCTCAGAGGACTAGAAATGGACAGAAGCAACAACAAAAAATGCTCTAAATGACAAAGGATTTCCAGAGAAACAACAATGAAACACTGGAAACACTATCTACTGTACCTACAAATTAGTATTATTATTACTTGGGGGGAAAAGAAAAGATCTAAACAAACATATTTGATTGCAGTGGGATTTGCCAACTCTGGGCCCATGCTTTTGATAAGCAAATGTTTCGTCTTCTGTGTCACACACATCATGTACACTGTATACAAAAACATTATTGCTATTTCAAAGCAAAATGGTCTGATAAGCGCTTGATACTTTTGCTTCAATTTAGGTTGAAGTAAACTTATACTGTTTATCAGAAAACATATCAATTACAGTGTAGATTAGGTATAGTCAATATTAGCTTTGTTCTATCTTTTTCAGAACACAAGTGATGCAAAGAACTTTGACATTTAAAATACCTCTACTTCCAACACAAACCTAACCTAAACATGGGGCTAAGAGGCAAGATTCTATTCCAGACCTGGGTTTGGTTCCCTCAATTCTTCTCTACTCCTTCTGTCAGAACTTTTTTTCAGGTCTTAATGATTTCTCACCTTGACTACAGGCATTTCTTTGCCTCTAGTCTCATGACTTCTCTATTCCTCTCCGTCAATGCATCATAAATGCTACTGAAACTAGAAGTCACCTGTGCTTGACTCTCTGTCCATCTCCAACCCTTCCAATCCCCACATTCCTAAGCCAATTATGCAAAAATTGCATTATGACATTTTACTGAATTCCATTTTATTTACATATTTGCTATTTAGTGTGTGTGTGTGTGTGTGTGTGTGTGTGTGTGTGTGTGTGTGAGAGAGTGTGATATTAACAAGAATTAACTGGCAATCACTTTTAACAAAAGGAATTCTGATAATAACGCAGCTCCAGAACATAGGGTCATTACACTGCTTAATGTTAAGCTAATCTTCCAGTCACACACTGAATTTTATGTCTGATGTAGTTGTGACTGTTTACAGGGTACCCAGGACTGCGAGTCACCTAGTTACTTCCTGCCTCCAACATGAGGGAGTCTTGCTTGTGTTTAGCTGATTGTCAGCTTCCTAGCCCCACCAGCCTCTTAGCCACTCAAGCACTCTCTTCTGGGCTATACCAGCCCTTACTTTGACTTGCAGTTTAAAATAGGTGCACCCTAGTCTTCGAGTCCCTTTGAAGTGTTCCCCTAGTGATATCCAGCCCATAGTACTGACTATTCACAGAAATACCATGTCCACTGTACCCAGAAGAGCAGCTTGTAAGATTCAACTCAGGATCAGCACTTTGCTTAACACCATAGGGCTTAGATATATTCATAGTGAAAAAATAATTATCATCAAAGATTCAAGAGTCCAAAATTCTTACTCAGTATCACTTGAAACAAATGGCTACATATAAAACAGAAGCATAACACACTTTCTAGAGACTAAGCTTAACTAAAAGGTAACCTCCTGTCTAAAGATACTTATCTCACACAATGCACTCTGCACTGTTTTCAACCAAAGCTGGTTGAGATTCCATTTTTATGAATGCAAACATGCTGTCCATTTACTTCCTAGGTGCAGAAAGACAGGTTATTTTCTTTGCTTTCTAGATACACCCCCAAGTTCATTGTCTTTGTTTATATTGCAGGATAACCTCCCAAAAGTTTTTTTCCTTGTGCTTCCTTCCTGCTGATTTACCATCTCTTTGTTAATGTAACCCTTTCTGCCTGTCAGAGTTGGCAGCAACAAAGGCTGGGTTCAGTTTCTAGGGGCTCCATTCCAATAACACAGTGCAAAACTGGCTCGAGCCCCCACCCAGTGACCTGGGACAAATATATACCACCCAGGCTGGGCGCCTCCAAGAGGCAATACTTCCCCTCTCGCAAGCACATAGTCTGAGTGTAGCAAAAAGCCTTTTAATAACAGAGAGAAACAATGTGGCATTATGTTGGGGAAACACCACCAACAGGATTCATAACACAACCCATGAGCAAAAAAACCCACCCCAAGCAAATTGGGGCATGCCCTTTTCCCTTTGGTTCTTGAGTCCAGCAACCCCAAATCACCCAAAGTCCCAAAAGTCCAATGACCCAAAAGTCTCTGTCCCTGGTCAGGGCAGCCCCAGAGTTCGAAAGTTTATCTGCAGAGTTTTACCTCCCAACCTGGGTGGAGATGGGGGGGCATTAAGGGGCACCTTACATGGTCCAAAGCTGATGGCCTCACCTCTCCTTGGGGTTCCGCTCTGCCAGCCACCCCATGAGCTGCTCTAGGCAGCCGACAAACTGCTCTGCACTGTTCCACTGTCCTTGATTCCCATAATCAGGGTAATACCAATTTATTCTTCCTGCCCCAATAACAGAGATACTGGGGATCCCACGGCAGCCAAAGTGACCATTTGGGCAGCTATGGCCCCATTCTAGGCGGGGTGGGTGTGCCTATGCAAATGAAATTGGCCCCTGAAGTTCTTTTCCACAACTTGCCACACCTCACCACCAGATGTCAAGGTGGAGTTCATCCTGACTCTGCTTACATCAACACTTGATTTTGTATGTCAATGGCCATCCACTGTGTCAAGTTACAATGCTTAATTTACATGCTGACAGAGATAGGTGAATAAACATCTCATCTGACAGGAAACTTGTTTTTCACCTCTGATGGTAACTGATAGCTTGATACAGACTCTAAGAACACATATATAAACTCTTGCATAGTATCTCTACATATATCACATAATGATATTAATGACCAAGATGACACTAGCTTTTATTTAAGACCTTATATGATATTCTCTGGTGAACTAGAATGTATACACCAGACTCATGAGATTTCTGTGTTTGCCTGGCAGTTGGCATTAAGAGGTTCTCGGGTCACAGTAGTAGTAATCATATTGTAAACTTTGTAACTAATTTTATATATACATGTTAAGGAGTAAAAAAGGAACTAGTGACGTATCCTATGAAAATAGGCCACACCTAAATTAGTACGATGGGAATGGATAAGGAAAAGGGGTGGATGTATGTGCCTTAGTAGGCATAAGGGTAACTCAGGATAAAAGGTGTTGTCCAGGTGTTGGGGAAAAATGCACGGGGAGACTCTGAGATAACAACCACTGGTGATGACGGTGATGGTGATGATGACAATGATAAAGATCACTGCCACACCAGGGTCCTCCAGCAGGAGATGTGACTGATGTCAGTCATAGGGCGAAAGATTTTCCATTCTCTCTCTATCTGCTATTCATTGTTTGTGGGATTATTTATCTGCTTAATAGATCTGTTAATAAAAGGAAGTGGGATAAATTGCAATTATTTCTCACGTGCTTCTAGGGTCTCCCATTCTAATGATACTGATAAAATATTTCTGATACTGTAACCCTCAGGAGTCCAAACCATTACTGACCATTGCAGTCAGATTAATCAATCAAGAGATTAATCAATACATCAACACATCAATAAGGGTACAGCTTCTTATAGCAAGGATCATGTCTGTCTACATTCTGTACACCGCTGACCATACTGCTAGTGTTCATCAGCTAATGAAAGAATAATCACCAGCCCATTTCACCTTGAGTCTTCCTGTGGGCTGGTAATGTCTTTGATAGCAAAATACCACCATCTGCTATTAATTCAAGGGTATACCTGCTATGTATGGTGCTCTGATTTTTGTGGGAAATCTCATTACCTCTTTAAAGCAAAGTGTTCATGATAATCTATTGTGTCACCTGATACTAAAAAATCTATGGGAGAAAAATAATTGAATCCTTAAAAGCCCACATCTGCAACCACTTGACACACACAGTTCCCATTCAGTGGGAGTTCAGTATGTGTAGCAGCTATAAAACTGGGTCATAATATGTTTTCTCCTTGCGCACAACAGTCCAGTGTTATGCACCAAACATGATTTTGATAAACCTTTTCTGTTATACACCAATACTTCTAATATTGGGTTAGATGCTGTAGTAATACAGAACCAAGAATGGGAAGTTCCTATGATGCATTCAGCAGTGTCTGGGACACCCCTTCCTGCATCAGTTTTGTATTGGTGGTGTGATGTTACCTGATAAAATATGACCATGTAGATCATTGTTGCCACCACTGTTACATAATTGTGACAAATCTTGTACAAAATGTGACATGTAAGATGTCTGTGGAAAGATGTCTATGCATGAATATGATTATGCTATTTGTATGCATGTATCATTTTTGTAGCTGAAGTTAGGAATTTTAACTATGTACCTGTATTTCCAAGGTGTTTGCTTCTGGGTAGCACCAACACAGTATTTAGCCAGCACATTGTGAAGGAACTATTTGAGTTGAATGGCCCATTAAAAAATACTTAACTCACAATGGACCATGGGAGACGCCTATCTACAGATAATGGACTTTCCTGCTATGACTAAGCAAAGTCATGCTTGGTCATGTGACTTGCCCATGTGACTCGAAACGCCATCTTTTACCTGTAATTTTCCACTAGCTGTGCTGAGGGCTTTGTTTGAAACAATGGATTTCCCTCCACATGGCAGAAGCTATAAAAGGCCCTGGAAACATCTCCATTTTGCTTCTTTCCTGCTCAAACTTCTGGACTATGGACTTATACTAATGGGAACATTCTAACCCAGGGACTGAGGACCTTCCAATGATTTGGAAGCAACTAGAGACGTGACTTAAGCTAGCAGTTTATTCCATCACTGCTACAAGCCTGAACCAAGAACTTTGCAAATGCTGTATGTATTTGATTCCTTTAACCAATTTTAACTCTCACCTTTCTTTTTCTTTCTTTCTTTCTTTCTTTCTTTAAATCTTTAGATTTTAGATACTAAAGGATTGGCAACAGCGTGATTATTGGGTAAGATCTGACCTGGGTGTGTGGCTGATCCTCTGGGATCAAAAGAACCTTTCATTTGATTAAATTGGTTGTAAAGAACCACTCATCTTAAAGTCTAGTGGTTTTGATGGCGATACAAGGACTGGAATGCCTAAGGAAACTGCTGTTATGACTTCTTATTAGCTAGTGTGGTGAAACAGAAGTTTACTTTTCTTGCTGGTTTGCTATATCTTAAGGGAGAATAACCACCAGTTTTGGGGTGTATCTGCCGTATTTCTTAGCAATTTGTCCTGAATTTGGTATTCTCATTTTTGATCCAGGGAGGCATGGATACAACCACTTCAGAGTTCAAGAGACCACCTGAGGATATATCTACTTCCTCAGTGTATTGTGGTGTGTGGGATCCTGTGGGCAGTAGGTGCGTGTGCAAGGTAGCTTGGGATGAGTCAAGAGAAGGATCCTTGACCTGATTACACAGATCCAGTTGCCCAGAAACTCCAGCTGGTGGGAATGGACACTATTCTAATCTGTCCAGAGGAATAAAATAACAGACACAAAAGGGCTTCATTGCATCTCAACAGCCTCCATACTGACTGGTAAATAAATGCTATTTGCCCTCCCATCCCTCAACCCTCACAGAGATACGGTTTTGTGATTCGAGCAGGAAGGGTGAATTTTACCACACAGTATCTGAACTATGTCAAATGCATTCAGCTGTTTTCTTCTTTATCACCAACATAAGTTAAGGTTGTGAATTTGCTGCCTCCCAATGATTTTGTTTCAAACTCCCATTGTGTTGCATATTGCATTATGCCAAATCGTTTTATGCTTGTTAGAATGATATAGATATAAAAATGCTCTTTCAACCCGTGAATAATAAGTAAACATTTCTGGTTCCTTAGTACATAGATGTAATTCTGGTATTTCATTATAGCTCTAACTGAGAAGTGCATTTTATTTTTTTCATGCTAGTTACCTGCCACAATTTTAGGGTTTTTTTTTAAAAGCCAATTTTTGTGGTTAATTAGCAAGCAGAAATCTTGATGAACAGCGGGTATTTTTATGTTACCCATGAATAGTTCTATCTACAGTGCCTGCTTATTTCTATTATCTTCCAAAAAAAATCTATGAGCAGAAAGCAGCTGCATGCTGGGTTATTGACAGGATTAAAGGAAGCACACAGATAAAAGAAAACAATGTGCTTGGGGAAATAACTCTTTTTGCCCATAAAATATAAATCACATATTCATAACGGGAATGTGCTTGGGGATTTCTGTGCTTACTACAGTATGTATACGTCTGCAGTTTTACTGAATTCCTCCAGAAAAAAGAAAAGAAAATGGCTTTTATAAGAAAAGTATGAAAAGACAGTCTTAGGGTAACAAGGGGAATCCAACTTGCATAGTCTTGAATAAATGGAGTCTAACAGAGGTATTTCCCTGCTTCTCAGGGCAAGCGCTGTGACTCATTTCTGGATTAAAAGATTCTGTGTTGCTATGAGAAAAGCCTGGGTAAAGTCTGATGAAAGATCACTTCAATTGTACTTCCACTGCCTGAGATAAGAAAAATGAGATCTTTGGTGCAGCTCCAACCAATTCTGTTATTGTTGCAACCTACATTTTTTTCCCCGCAAACCTACAAAATTTCACTAAATTTATAATTCAATTAACAAACAGTTACAATTAAGAATTTTGCAAATTGCTTCCAGTTCATTTGCCAGACAAAAAAAGCCACATAAATTGTTCCAAATTATTTCCCCAGCTCTCATTACAATTATTAGCCAATTATTTCTTTGTTGATATTTTTATGGGCTCTTCTTTCTGTACATTATGGCCAAAAGCTAGACACCCCAGTGAAAGGAAGCTGCAGTGTTCAGCACGTTTAGGTGCCCTACTATGAACGTAGGTGCCTAACTTTAGGTACCGGTGTTTGAAAAATTTGGCCACATGCCTATCGTCCTCTCCTTCACATACCTTTTATTTGGAATCTCCTCTTTTAAATAAAATGTTGGATTGCAGGCACACACACTAACACTGCGATTGTTAAGGAGATATCTGTATTTTCATAATAATGACTTTGAGTGGTTAATAACAGAGTTGTTAGAAATGTGCTCCAGGTAAAAACATTGATATATAATGTTGGCTCAGCCCAGGGGCCAAGAGAATGTTCCAGCAAATTTGCATGTGTTTTATTTTTCATTCACAAAATATGTTGGGCATATCTGGGCAGTTTTTGAGGTCATCAAAAACAACAGCATAATAGTGATCAAAATACATAAGCTTTTCCACTTTCCTTTGCCAGTGACACTGAACCTTGACCTAGAACTGCCTAGGTGCTTTTCCTAACAGAATTTTTCCAGTCATGCTAAATTATCCCAGAGTTTATGATGGAGCAACACCATAGTTAAATTTAACTAAGCAATAAGTTGGGATCACCAATCTCATTATCATATCTAACCATGGGCAGATTTGACCTCAGGTCTCCAGACATGAAAGACAACTAAAAAGCTAGTCCATTTACATTTTTATTGCAGAAAAGCAAGAACCAAAATGTGCTCCAGTACCAGACATTCTTTGAGCTTTGTATTATTTTCACATACAACTTGAAAAGTAGACTCGTTGAGTGAGGTTCTCACCTCTGCACTGGCCTCTTTGGTGGGTAAAAGAGCCAGACTGAGGTGAAGGGAGCCTTAGCCGCCTGGATCCAGCTGAAGGACATAACTTCAGGCTGTCTTCCTAGGATCCCTTTGCCAGCTCTGGCATGCTAGGGGTAGAAATGCAGAACATGATGCTGTGAAGAATCTAGGCTGTGCTGACACACATTGGAAGTTGGGGACAGGTTGCTATAACTTACACAGCTCTGAGGGGCTAAGTTATACCAGGAGCTGCTCTGGCCACTGGAACAGCCCAGAATCAGGGGGCTCATAGTGACTTAAAACCACCTTAGCCTCTCTCCTCCTGGACTTCAAATGCTCTGTGGTGCTTCTTAGAAGTTCAGTATATAATCTCACCCATTGTGTTTAAATAATATAATTGAAATTAGTCAAGAGACCTATAAAATGGTGACTAATTTTTATACCTTAACGTATTTCCCTCATGCTCAGCAAAATAAAACTCTGTTAGACAATTAGTATCATTTCATGTACTAGCTAACTCCCAGTTGGGTCTAAAAGAGACTTGGGTAGTATAGGTCATATTCACAGCTCTGGTAATTCAAGTTAAAGACAGTCCCCTCTGGCAAAACTTGCTAGGGATGTATAGTGTGTCAGCTCTGTGGGTCCTGTGAAAAATGTTTGGTAATGTGTTGAGAAAATGTTATTTTATGTATGGGGTTGTAGGAGGTAAACCCTGTGGTTGAATATGAGCCAGTGATTTAACATCTGAGGACTCTGTAAAGGCCCACTGTGCTGCTAAGAGCCAGTTCAGCAAGGCCTGAGAGAAGGAAGAGAGGCTAGGATTGCTATCTAAAAGTTTTTGTTTTTTTCAGGACTTGGAAGAAGGTTTCAGGAATGGATTCTCGAGATTCCAGAGAATAGTCCATTGGGCACTGTATGAATCCAGGATACCAGGAAGATGGCACTGAGATCCAGTTCAGAGGATGTAGGACCCAGTAGCATCTGAGAAGGGAGTCTGAACTGGGATTTCAAATAGGGCCTCCTATGCTTGAGATGAACAGTAAATGAGTTCATTCATGGATTTACTTGTAAGTAATAAAGTAAAAGTCCATTAAACAACTCTGGAGTGGAGCAGTGGTGGCTAGATATTCCTGCAGTGGCCTTCAAAGAACTATATTTATCAGCAAACATGCAAGATCCTGGGGACAGAGTCCTTGGAATAGAGAGCAGAGTGAGGAGTAACACAATATAAAGTTTCCAAGTTCAAAGCTGGGTGTTGGTAGCAGTTAGCTGAATCTGTGGTGTAGGAAACCTGCTTTCTTTCCCCAGTCCTAATCTTGTGGAAACCTTTCTGCAGTTAAACCAGACTACCCAGCCTCTGTGGGAATGGGGCCTGAAAGATTCCATTTTCTGTGGCATGTTCCCCTGGTCTCAAACTCATAGCAATTTTTCTCACAAAGTAAATAATGATTTTCTCACAAGGTAAATAATGATCACCTGTCAGAATGATCTTATCTGGTGCCCTCCTTCTTCCTCAGTAATATGAAACCTGCTAAGGGAAGGTTGGGGGCAGTAGCCAGTGAAAACTATATGGGGACATTTAGGAAGGAGGTGACTGTGAGAAGGCATCTTGTGATATACATGATTTTATGGGCCCATTTCCCTGTCTATTCCATGGGCTGGAGCCGGAGCCTAAAACACACCCCAATGGGATGATTTTGAAGAACCTCTGTGAGATGATTCTCAAGGAGTTTTGTATTGAATTTATCCCCTTCCATAGTTTTCTTCCTCTATTATAGAGAAAAGTAGGAGGCTTTATTATGCCCTAAGGACTATGCAAAATGGCACGTTTTTATTTAACCTTATCTATTACAACTGGTCAGAAAATGGGGGGAAAGAATCAGTCCAGAAATACCTTCATAGTAACCATATCAGTGAAAGTAAGGAATTATTAATTGTCTCAGAAGATAGTGAATCAGGGACCACAAACCTGAAGGTAAGTTTAGGCTAGACATTGGGAAAAGTTCTGAACAGTAAGAACAATAGGGAAGCACAATAAATAACCAAATGAAATGGTTAGAGTGACTGTTGAGGCAGATATTAGATAGGATGGTAATGGGAAAGATGAAGTGAGTAGTCTTGTAAATACAGGGATTCTTACTAGATCCATCTATCCTATCGGGGAGAGTGGAGATGCTGAGAACAGCCATGAGTTCAGAGCCAGCAGGGCAAGCTGGTATGATGCTTTGTTGCAGTGAACCAGATACAAGAACCAGTGGAATAGACACATAGTTCAAAAACTGAATAAAGGGCTAAAAACACAGCACCTGTCATAAAAGGCATTCTACTATTTGGGTAAATATGGGATTCTGCTGTCTTTAGAACACACATAGAAATCCCCAGAGCACCTAAAGAAAATGACTGGAGACCTTTGAGGCTGGAGCGTGGGCAGAGACAAAGATGATAAAGCTCTACAGAAATCTGGGAACTGGAATGCAACAGTTAAATGTAGAAAGATGCCAATGGCTACTAGATTTTAAAATCATGATACAATGTGCCTGGTTCTCCTCCCATTTACATTGGGAGTAACTCTAGTGAAGGTAATAAATATACATGGTGCAAAGTGGTATTAGCCAGAGGATAATCCAGCTGAATATGTAGAACCTAGTTCAAAAGAAATGTAATATTAGGGTTCTGATCCTGTTCCAGAAGATGGAGCTAAGGAACAGAAATATAAATTTAGTGTTAAATGAGTTTTGAATTAAAGCAGACATGTTTGTCTCAACACTGAACTTGTGTTCTTTCTGGCTCACCAGCACACACAGCCTTCCATATATCCTAGACAAACACAAATCTTTTGGATTTAGCCATGATTTATCATATGGCTTGGTTGCACTGTCTTTATATATGTATCAAGTTCATCATAACAAATATTCTGCTATTCTGGTATGGAATTTTTGGTTTGTGATACAAGGAAGTAGTTTTCTTGCAGTAGATTGTTTTCATTGCTGTCAGGTGATAATATCCTATCTATCTAGTCGCACTGTTGCCGGCACCCAGTGCCAGAGGCAAACAACAGCAGGGGTTTGTTGCCCGGTATGCGTTACCCAATAAACACAACGGGGTGGAGAAGCAGAAAAGTTTATCTGCAGCTGCAAACAAGGTACAGGGAGAATAGAATTTTAAATTTTGCACATTAGAGCAGGTTATTATATATGTTTTTATATTTTTAATGCTACTGCATTATATATTAGCTAATTAAAATTTTGCACAAATATTTTGTTTTTTATATGATTACAATAATATTTATTTTTTGCAATTTTTAATAAGCATTTTTATTAATTTAAATAACTAGCACATCCTGTCTGGCTTTGTAGCTGTTTTTTTGTTATTTTTAATTTGGCGTTAGCAAATTTTATATTATGAGGCATTATTTGCAGCTGCAACATTATTTTAAGAGCAAAAGAGCGTATTTAAACTACCTAGGCCTGAGTTTTATTAAGGGGGGTTGAAAAGAAGCCCTTAGGCCTACAGCAGGGAGACTTTTTTGATCTTTATGGCTTTTTATTTTTTTGACTTAACTAGTGGCCATGCCCTGGGGTTTTTAATAATTTTCTTTTGAGAATATTTATTTTTGTTGCTTGAGTTTTTTTATTTTTATTTGCTTACTAGCAGGCTATGCATAAAATTAAAATTTTTAAAGCTATGCAAAATAAGCATTTTTACATAGGACTATATACACAACACAGTAAACATAACATGATTAATACAGGGAAAAAAAGCTTAAATAATAGGCTAAACAACTTACTTAGCTACGGGGAAAGGCTCCAACTGGAAAATAAAGAGCCTAGCTAATTTTTTTTAGTTTGCTGATGAATGCCCTTTTATTTACTTTTTTGCTTTTTGGCGGGCTGCTGTTTAAATAATAATTTTAATTTAAGATTTTTAGTGGAGGGGGCTGAATGCACGGTCCACCTTTCAGCCAGGGGGGTTGACACCGCTTTCAGCCGGGTATAATGAATTTAATTTTTGTGTTTTTTGACCTTTGCTGCCGTGTCGGAGACCAGCAGGATGATATAGGGTCCTGTCAAGGTTCCTCCCCGACTCTGAACTCTAGGGTACAGATATGGGGACCAGCATGAAAAACCTCCTAAGCTTCTCTTTACCAGCTTAGGTCAAAACTTCCCCAAGGTACAAAATATTCCACCCTTTGTCCTTGGATTGGCCGCTACCACCACCAAACAAATACTGGTTACTGGGGAAGTGCTGTTTGGACACGTCTTTCCCCCCAAAATACTTCCCAAAACCTTGCACCCCACTTTCTGGACAAGGTTTGGTAAAAAGCCTCACCAATTTGCCTAGGTGACTACAGACCCAAACCCTTGGATCTGAGAACAATGAAAAAGCATTCAGTTTTCGTACAAGAAGACTTTTAATAGAAATAGAAGTAAATAGAAACCACCTCTGTAAAATCAGGATGGTAGTCACCTTACAGGGTAATTAGATTCAAAACATAGAGAACCCCTCTAGGCAAAACCTTAAGTTACAAAAAAGATACACAGACAGAAATAGTTATTCTATTCAGCACAATTCTTTTCTCAGCTATTTAAAGAAATCATAATCTAACACATACCTAGCTAGATTACTTACTAAAAGTTCTAAGACTCCATTCCTGGTCTATCCCCAGCAGAAACAGCATATAGACAGACACACAGACCCTTTGTTTCTCTCCCTCCTCCCAGCTTTTGGAAGTATCTTGTCTCCCCATTGGTCATTTTGGTCAGGTGCCAGCGAGGTTACCTTTAGCTTCTTAACCCTTTACAGGCGAGAGGAGCTTTCCCCTGGCCAGGAGGGATTTCAAAGGGGTTTACCCTTCCCTTTATATTTATGACAGGTCCCTTCCACTTTTCCTGGAGGGGCTTATCTTTCCAGGTACGTACGAGCACTGAATTACCAGGCTGCAGGGAGTGGACAGGCGAGTCCAAGGGTAGAGGCTGGGAATCCTTAGTATACCTGTGAAGAGACAAAAGAACAACAGACAGGGAACACATATACTGAAACAGAAACCCATTTTTAAATTTTTACTTCTTTTTTTGACAAAACTGGTGTACTATTTATAGGCCATGTCCTTTCAAACATAATTTTAAAGGGACTGAGCCCTATTCTACTTTTTGGGAGAACACTGATGGGGAGCAGAACTAGGGGCAGGGCATCAGGCCACCATAGGGAGGCCTCTTGGCATACTTTCGAGAGATGTCGCTTCAGGGTTTGGTTGGTCCGCTTCACTACTCCACCGGCTTGCGGTCTTCAGGGTGTCTGGAGTTTTCAGGGAATCTGTAAGGCATCTGAGATGCTTTGGACGATTTTTGATGTGAAGTGTGTTTCATTGTCAGATTTTATTTACTGGGGAAGTCCAAAGTGAGGAATGATTTCCTTAACAAACTTGAGAGCCACTGTCCTGGTAGTGCAATTGCGACATGGAAAGGCTTCTGGCCATCCGCTGAATCTCTCCACTATGACAAGGAGATACTTGAACGCTTGGGTCTGGGGAAACTTAGTAAAGTCTATTTGCTACACCCGTCCGGGGCCCGGAGTGGGTTTCAGGGCAGCTGGTGGCACTGGGTGTCCTGGTCGGGGTTATTCTTTTGACAGACTAGGCATTTTGCCTGTACCTGGGCAGCCAGGGGTCTGAGTCTGGAGGTTATAAAGTACTTTCCTATTAGTTGGATAAGTGCCTTCCTGCCAGCATGAGTGGTTTGATGTAATTTTTGTAATACTGGCAGGATTAGGCCTTTTGGTAAGAGGACTTTCCCTTTCGGGGAATGAAGCCATCCCTCCTTTTCCTGGAGACCAAGTTTGTCAGCCCCATGTTGGGCGCCAAAAGCACAAATATTTTATAAGTTTCAAAGTAAAATCATTTCCACTAAAACTGCCTGAAATCTTTCAAGCAGCTACATTTTAAGTTGGCAAGGAATAGGACTGTAGCTGTTAACAGACTGAAAATAATTTCTGTAGCTCTTCGCTGTGGGTTGGTGGTTTCCTTCTACGATGTGTTCATTTGGAAATTCTCCAACATGTCAACCACCTCTGTGGCAATTGTGATCTGTGACTGGAAAGTATTCAACAAATTTCAGGTACTAGCTATTTTCTCTGCCATAAATGCCAACTCCAGCTGCTGCCTCAACTACTGTACTTTGTCATAAAGAATGTTTGAAAAAAGATCAAATTACAGCTTACCTAAGCAATGTTTATAGTGTAGGGTAGATGTTTGTACATAAATTGCATATACATCTCTGTAATATTTGCTGGGTCTTATATACAATGCACTTTGAAAAGACTGAGATCAACATTTTTCTGTTCACATTTTGGCATTCCATTGACAAAAGGCAGGATCACCCAAGGAGTTAAAAGGACTGTATCTCAAAAGCTGTTTCTACTATTTCCAGAACCAAGTTGTATGTGTAGTGCATTACCTATACCAGTACTAGTTGGAAAATTATTTTTTAATACAGAACCTTATACATTTATTAATAGTCAAAAACCAGGTTTTAACAATAAGCAAGTGCCTTTTCACTTGATCATAATAATGTATAAGATGCATGATCTTCAAGAAATTAAGGGATGGTTTCATAAATTCAGTTGTCACCATTAGAACGTCACCAAGTACCAACTGTTTGTTACCACACCATGGAATCTGAGATGGATTCCACAGTTATGTCCTATGCTAAATACAGATAAATAGCTCCAATATCTCAGATAGCAATGTATGGTACCTTTGGCAGAAGCTGAATTTTTAATAGCACTACAGAATCCCAATAATCATTTCATAGCCTGCTAGCACAATTGACACTCCTGATGGCAGAGAAGTGAAACCAAGACTGAATGGGCATGGAGTTGGAACTATCCTCACAGTTTTCCAAAATAGTATCAAGCCACATTGGCGAGACAGTAAAATGAGGAAATTTCCATCACTGCTGTTCTGTACTTTTTCTATGTACAAATATGAGTTCTCAATCTCCTGGGCTGTGAATATGGCAATTTTAATGAGTACTAAATTACCTTCAAATTAAAAATAAAGAACAAGGAGCCTTTGATAAGCGAAGACAGTAATAAGTGGATCCTCACTGTGTTATTATAGGGGAAGATTATTTATTGTCTGCTGCTCACAAAGGATCTCAGTATTTTGTAGTTACCTTGTAAGTGATGCAGATGAAAAAATGACCTGCCTCTTCACCATCTCAGAAAGAAACAGCTGAAGTGACTGCCAAATTTCCATGCTGTGACCAGCAGGCTTTCTCCAATTCATTGGGTTGTTTAAAAAAATGTAACAAGAAAATGAAAGCAGGCTGCAAAATATGGCATATGATCAAATTCCCTACCCTTAATAGCAGATATTGTATCATATTTGTTTCATTGCCAGAAGTCACAGGGGAGGAATGGGCATTACACTTTGGCATTCTAGAGGATATTTAGGAAGAAAAACTGTTCTTTTTTTAACCAATAAACTAAACTGTACAAGGGTTTGGTCACAACAACCTGGATCAGAGTCACAGTGAATGCTTAGACTTCACTCTTGGAGACTATGTTGTTCTTGGGCATTAGTATGTTTAGAAATGTTTAAAGGAGGAATCATCAGCTCTGCAAGGTTATTCCATATTGACACATCCTGGTGTCACTCCATTATATCCTCACAGAACCTGGCAAGAACAGGGCTGATATTGCAAAAACACACACATTCACGCAAACACATTCCAAAAGGGTGGTAACTAGAACATCCTGATACCAAGTATGGTACGAACACCCCGCCCAAATATAACAAGGACAAGTTGACCCTCCTAAAGATAAGGTCAGGATGACAGTGTGATGGATAAAGATGTTTTGATTGAACCGACATGTACAAGGTAGAGTGTGGCAACAAATTATGTCAGGGGGCAGTAACTGACCATGTCAGAGGGGCAACACATAACTTGTTTGTATCAGTGTATAAAATGGAGTCTCAAAGTGAGTGTCTTTGGCTGGCGTAGGGGGCAGTGGAAAGTCCTGCCACTGACTGAGCTGGTCCATTGTGACAGGCATGCATGTGTTAGTGGTCCTTTAGAGTCTATGGGATACTAGGGCCATTCTTCATTAACAATAAATCTGGCTGGGTGCCTTTGCTACTAAATGGGTCTGTGGTTATTTGGCAGTTCATTCGGAACCTGCTGTATGGGCTATCTAGCCAGAGCCAGTGCAGCACGCAGAGAGAACACACACACAGAGCCAGCATCTTCTTATCTGGCATCTCCATTACTGTTGGTTAGCAACCATGGTAGCCCATCCTGTATGATCCTCTGCCAATCTCTTTGTGGATAAATAGTCCTTTTAATACACCCAAGATACCATATCATCCATCCAACATCTTCTTTTTCTGCCTTGTGTTCTTCTGCCATCAACTTTCTCTTCTAGTGCCTGTAAACATTCATCTCCCACTAAACCCCTTAAAACGTGCCCAGCACATTGAATCTTTTTCATAAGAACTGACTACTTTTTACTGGTTCCAATCATCTCCAATATTTTTTGTTAGTTATGTGGGCTATCCAGGATATTGTCTCGATTTCTTTTACACCATAATTCAATGGATTGTACTTCCTTAATTATCAGTTGTTTTAATGTCCATGTTTCACATACACAATTTAACACAAACCAAATGTACATTTTTAAGATTCAGAATTTAGTCTTTAGATTATGTCCCTTCTCATCAGATGTTTATTGTTCCAGAATGTTTCTTTCACCTTTGCTATTCTGGTGCTGAGTTCAGTAACCAATCTTCATCTGCTGTATGGCTGTGTCATTCACTAAAATCTTGCATGTTTTCCTAAGATCCTTGTATACCACCAGTTTTTGTCTTGTCCACATTCTTTGCTGTATTTATATATAATCTCCACTAAATTCATCCAACCTTCTGAATCAGCCAATAGCACTGTGTCATCTGCAGAGAGAATGTTATGCATCCATTTTCCATTCATCTTAATACCTTTTCTGCTTCTTTGATTAATCAAACACTCACTATAACTGTTGAATTGAGTCAGTGACATTATACAACTTTCTCACATCTCTCTTGAACTCTATTAGATTTTCATTTTCATCTTCCATTATAATCGCCTTCTGATTCCAATATAATTGTTTTATTACTTGAAGTTTATCTCCGTCAGTTCTTACAGATCTTAATATGTTGGGCAACTTGTAGTGGTAGATCTGTCAAATGCTTTTTGGAAATGAATAAAACACAAGTATGCTGTTTTCCCCATTTCAACTGATCTTTGTAATATGAGCTTCAAGTTCATAATGGCATTTTCATTCCCTTTTGATGTTTGAAAGTGTATTGATGGTCACTTATCTCCTTATCAATCTTTCCTTGTATTCCATCTTGTACAACTAACAAAAGTATCTTAGAGGCTTGCAATATTATGCTAATTGTTCTTTGTTGTTACAATCCATAGTTTTGGTTTATGGGGGATTTGGATACACAGTGAGGTTGTAAAATCTTCTGGCAAGTCTCCTGTCTCAGATATATTCTTCATTACCTTTCAAGCCTTCATCCCCTATGCTTTTTAACAGTTCAGCCAGTATTTCATCATAGCCAAGTGCTTTTCTACTTGGAAGTCTTTTTATTGCTGCCAGGATTTCTTCATCCATTACTGGTGGGCTTACTTGATTAATCTCTAGAAGAAGTTTTTTAGGCTGATCATCACCTTGATATATTCTCTCTCTCTCTCATTTATCAGGGGGTAGCTGTGTTAGTCTGTAGCCACAAAAACAACAAGGAGTCTGGTGGCACCTTAAAGACTAACAGATAAAGACTAATCTGGTAGTCTTTAAGGTGCCCCCGGACTCCTTGTTGTTTCTCTCTCATTTGTGCCTTTAGGGTCTGTCAAATATTGTCCATTTTTGTGCATCAGAGTTACATTAGCCACATTTCTTCTGTAACTGAAGACTTATCTTTTGCTATATCTCACTTTTGTTTCATCTCAATTTTCCGATTGTTCAGTTTCTTTATATTTCTGATTCAGCCATTCAGACTTTACTAATCTGCATTTATTCTTTATCCTTTTATTTAGTCTTAAGTATTCATCTTTTTCTGCTGTCAATCTTTGTGCATTTGTGGCATTTTATAGAGGCAGCAGTGCTATTTGCTGCTTCATCACACCCTGTCAGAACAGTTATCAAATTGTCCACTACTGTTTATTCAATGGGGTTTTTGGCTTATATCGCAGCTAACCTCCATATCTGAAGGCCATTCCACTATCTGCAACCTGTGGACATGTTCTGCGGCAGAAGACACTGCCCCTGGGAAGTTTACCTAGATCCAAGAACTATAGCTCACCGACATGTTAACATCTCAGTACATAAAGGCAATTAATGAGAACAAAAGGTGGGTGTTTAAGGGAAAATAATTGAATTCTAGTGCAATTCTTTTTTGTTGCAAAACAAAGGGAACAGCTCACTTCTCAAGAACAAGCAAGCATTTAGTCCATCTCTTTAATAAAGAAAACAAACAAATGTAATATTCTGCTGGGGATTCCCAGAGCTGTGAGCCACTGTGTTACCTCTCTGCTTCAGTAAGAGTGAGTTTTGCTGGCAGTTAGACTGTGTCAGCTCTCTGTGACACCATTCTGTCTTCCTCACTAGCAAACTCCTCAAGGCTTCCTTGGCCCAAACATCACCTAACAGGTAACAATCAGTGAACTCCAGCCCCTGAGTTCCTCAGAGATGTTTCTCTGCAATCCATAGCTCTTACCACTGTGCATTTACATAATATATTAAGTTTGCTGCATTTTTAAAGAATCAGTACATCACAGCTTATCAATTTAACTGGAGTAAATATACCCTGCTCTTCAAGCACTGCACTGAATTGGTTTATAGTAAAGTAAATGAAGTGTATTAGGAAAACAACATAGATTAAGTGATATCAAGTAAAAGCGAGAAAGGTTATAAACAAGTTCAGTTCTTTCAAGATCCAGGCTGGTTCCCTCCACCAGGCCTGGGACAGCTTGTTTCTCCATGCTCTTCAGCATTCACACTGGGCAGGCTGAAATAGCATGAGTAGTTTCACCACCGTAGAAGCATAGGTAGTGCTCACAGTGCCATTCCTTTTCTTCAGGTGTGAGTCATTGGTGAGCCAGATTGGCTTGCATGGGTTTGTCAGGAGATACAGAAACTGGGGTCATGGTACATGATAAAGGAGGTTGCAGACAACCCCATCCCCGTCTTCATTTTCACAGATGATTATCTATGCTGATGGTGAGGTCCACAAAGACATCTAGGCCCATTGGTGTCTCTACATGGGCCAGTTCATCTTTGATTTCTTCCTGCAAGCCCCATCAGAACTGGTACAGCTATGCTGCTTCATTCCACTCTGTACCTGCTGGGAGGTGGCAGAAGTGCACTGCATATGAGGCCACTGTGCCTTGCCCCCGCCAGAATCCACTCAGAGCAGCCTTAGCCATTCCTGCTCAGTGCAGGTTATCAAAGACGGTGGGCATTGACTGAAAAAAAGCATCCCAATCTGACAACACTGAGCTATGGCCTTCCAGCAAAGGGGAGAGAGGGAGGAGTCTAACTTATTTCCTGTTGGCAGGCCTGTTACCAGGGCCACCTTGGCCTCGTCAGAGGCATAGATTTGGGGATGCATCAGAAACAGAAGGTGCCACTGGTTCATGAAGCCTCAGAACTGTCGACGGTCCCCATCAAACCATTGGGGCAACAGTATTTCTGGCCCCTATTTGAGGCAAGGCATTGCACATTGCATTTGCAACACAGTATTCTGAGTGCTGAGCTCCCTCACTTGCTCCTGCAGTCATTGATTGTATGAGGTTGGCTGCACAACTGGGGCCTGCAGTGCTTGATTATCCCCCTGAAGGCAGAGAGTCCACTTGGGCAAGTCCGATGCTTCTAGTGGCTAAAGTGGTGGTGGTGGGTCCATCCTTTCCACACCAGGATAGACCCTTCAGGATAATTGTGGTCTGAAAAAACACAGTCACAGCAGGGTCATCTGGGGCCAGACCTAATAGTCAGAGCCAGAATCCACAGTCACAAAACAGAGATCAGCTAGATCAGGATACCTGGAGGTCAGAACCACAAATCAGATGCCAGGAGTCATGCTGGGTCAGAATACCAAGAAATCAAGCCAGATGAGTGGGAGAGTGAGCAGGAGGCACAAGGCATACAGTTCAGAACAGGATGAAGCCCAGTTGTTCAGACCTGTTCCTGATGCTGGCTTAAGTAGAGCCAGCAGGCCAATCAGCTTCTCCAGGAGTCCAACAATAGGGCTTCAGGATTGGAGCCTCAAACTGGGACTGCGCTTCATAGGTTCCAGGTAAGCAAGCATCAGCAGGTTATCAGATGGAGGGTTGATGTGTGGCTGCTTCTATAAACCCTGCAGACCCAAGTTTGAAACCAATGGGTCATGACAGGATTATATCTAATCTATTTCCTTTTTATAGAACCCTATGGGTTTCATCCCTATTTAGTTATATAGGACTTTTCCATAAGGCTATATCTAACTTAGCTTGATAATATTATTCATGCAACTATCTTTTTTTCTAGTAATGATTACAATGTCACGATGTTACTAGAGGCTTGCGATTCTGGTCTTATCGAGAGTTATGTCTGTCCTTTATTTTTATTTTCATTGCTTTTCTTGTTAAACCCTTTTACTGTGGAACACCTTCACAGCTTCTGTGCCAGGGTGGCATTTCACAATGTTCTATCAAATATTAATATTCCACTGGAATGTCAACACTTCAAAGAAGAACTACTAAGTACTGTTGGCAGTACTAGAACTGAGTTTTGTCCAATATACTTGGTATACTATGCAACAAAGGAACCATTATGTATGTATGTGTGCTAGTCAAAAAAAAAATCACCTGATTTTATTGCAGCTACATCTGAATGCAAAAATTTCCATTGTTATTTATTGAGTTGCCCAAAAATATTCTGCATAAGCTAGGTTTTTTTACTCACCATTTTATTAGTCAGATAACTGATGTGGACAAAATTTGGCAGCAGCCCGAGGCAACAGCTGAAAAGCATTTGTTCATTTATAATGCAGACTAACTTGTCTTCAAACTAATTTCATAGTTTATCAACGTTAGAAGCAGCAGTCTGTATCCCAGTGTCGTGGGTAACAGAATGTGACACCTTTGCACCCAAGACAAATGGCCATATACATTCTGGTTCTGTTTGTTTTGAAAGGAGCAAAGAAAAGAGTAAGAAGAACCTTTCTTTCATCCACCTCACTGGTCTCAGCTGTAGATATGGATACCTGGTTGCCCGCAAGTTATTGGTGAAATATCAATTTGCTTCCTGTAGTGGCTTGGAGTGGTTCCTCCCTGTCAGCCTCGGAGGGAGGCCACTCCACCTCACTGTGCCATCTAGGGGCTAATAGCAGAGGCAATGTGGAGGGGCATGCAGGGTCACATCCCCCACAGATTGCTCGGGCACATGGTATGGCTGGGCCATCATCCTGCAGAGTAGCTGAGCTGGGGAGCTGCACTGGGCACAGAGAGGCAGAGCTGCAGAAGGGGCTAATGCTTTAACTCTGCTGGGAGAGGCAGAGGAACCTCTGGGAGCTCTATAAAAGGGCTGCTGCTTTCCAGGAATGGAGGGGATGCTGGGGGAGGGGAGGTGCATAACTTGAGCTGTTCCAGGGTTGTGCACCCCACTGTCAGCAGGCAGGAGTCATCTATGGCTGATAGCCACTTGACTGGAGATTAGCACAGTATGGGCCACGAAAGAGTCTAGGGCCCTGACCCCTAGGGGAAGGGCAGGGCAATTAGCAGTCTTCAGCCCAGATCTCCAATAGGGGCATACAGAGTCAGGCTCAAGCCCTTTGGGAAGGGCAGAGCAACAGCGGTCTCTGACCCAGCTCTCTGGCTGGGGCAGACAGCAGACAAATGCAGTCCGGCTGTCCTAAGGTGGGTAGGCTGCCACCCAGAGGTGGAGTTGGCAGCAAGGAGTAGGGGACCTGGACCCACCCTAGTCCACTGGGTCCCAGCCCAGGGCTTTAACATTGGTGGGGAATCCTGCCGCTGGGTCAGCAGGGATCCTGCCAAAACATGTTGACTGTGGTTTCAGCAACACAGTCGGAGTAATGTCTGATTTCCCTGGCCTGCTTCCTACCCCACCTGTCTGTGGGGCTCCATTGCTTGTGGGTCTTCAATCTGCTCAGGGTACTCAGTAGCTGGCAGTCCCAGCAGTTCACCTACCGTGGGGTCCTGCTCCAGGGGTAGGGGTTGGCAATGCTCAGTCCCTGATGCAGTGGCCTGCAGCAAGGCAGACATGTCCAGCTCCCTCCCTGGCTCTCGTTCAACTAAGCTGGAGGTCCCACTTCTTATACTTCCTGTTCCACCCCCAGCTTCTGACGTGATGGATGGGCCCAGCCTGATTTCCCATGAAAGCTGACTGACTATTTTAGTCAGTTGGGGTCTTTCTCCCATGGCTGCTTTTATGAAATCTTATACAGAATCCACACATAACAAAACAAGTGGTAGCAAAACAGACAGCAACTACAACAAACAGTCTTCACATACAAACCTGTGGATGGGGCTCTAGCTTACATCCAGCTGCCCACCCCATCTCCACCCCTGCCTGGCAGACCTTGATATTTCCCCTGCTCCCTATAATAGGTCACGGTTAATTAGCCACTGCATTAACCCTTTATGGTCTGGGCTAGGACGTGCCCTTGTACCCTATCACAAAGGTGAAAAAGAAGAAACCAAGGTGGCTCCTGGCTGGCATGCTGCAGTTGATTGACAAGCATAGGAAGGTGAAGGAGAATATAAGGAAGACCAAAGTCTAAGAGGTGAGTACAACAGGTTGATCAGAGAGATTAAAACAGAAAGTGAAGAGACAGAAGCAACTGGATTAATGAACAATGTGAAAAAGCAGAAGAATGTATGAAGAGAAATGTGACATTGGGTGGATTGCAAGATAAAAGAACTGAGGACATTAGTTGAAGATGTCAGCAGTGGAAGACAAGCCCGGACAAATAACTGAGGATGAACAAGCAGAGAATCAGTGAAGGAAAAGTATTTTGAAGAGCTGAACAACTTGCAGAACAGAATAGACTAAATGGTTCTGGAGAAGCTTCCCAGTACAAACGAGGGAGAGCAGATGCCAGAATTCTTAGCAGAAGTAAAGATCTCAATAGTAAGTTTGAAAAAGAAAAAAGTGCTAGGAAGTGAAAACATAACCACAGAGCTACTGCAAACAGGCCAGGAGCACACCGTAAAGGTGAACAACAAGCTCTTCAACAAGATTTACAAACAAGAGCAAGTGCTGAGATAATGGGAACAGCAATACTAGTACCAGTCTGTACAAAAGGAGAGAAGAGTGAGTGGAAGAACTCTAGAGGAATCAGCTTATTGAGCCTGCCAGTGAAAGCATTCACCAAGAAATGTCAGAGGAGAATGAACAGCTATGTGGAAGCAATGTTTACAGTGGAACAGGCCGGATTTAGATCACAACAAAGTATAATAGCTTTTTGTGATAAGACGGATATTGGAGAAGTACACAGAACACAACCAAACCTGTTATAACAATGTTAGAGACTTCAAACAGGCTTTTGATACCATTTGGGCGCAAAGATTATGGAATGTCTTGAGAATGCCTGGTGTCCCTGAGAAATCGATCAAGCTGACAGAAAATATTTACAGCAAGTTCATGAGTAAAGTGAGAGTAGACAGGAAGCTGACAGACTGGTTCAGGACAACTGTATGAGTGCAAAAAGGATACACATCATCACCAGATTTGTTCAGCTTGGAAGCCGTAATGGCTGTAGCAGTGAGCTATGAAATTAGAGGGGTCATGTTATGTGGGAGGGAAGTGAATAACCTTAGTTTCACAGATGATATTGCCCTCATAGCTTTGACCAAGTAGGATTTACAGAGAATAACTGGCAAGGCATACCAAGAAAGCAGAAGATTCAGACTGAAGATCAGGATGGAGAAGACACAAACTATGGTAATCAGAACACTAGAGGAAGAGGAAAAGATCAAACTCAGAGATGAAGAACCAAAACGTGGAAAAATGTGTATCTTGGAGAACTAGTATCAAAGAATGGAAATTGTAAAGATGACATAAAAAGAAGAATCAAACTAACCTCTTTGGCATTTGTAATACTATTCAAGGCCTGGAAGGCTAAAGATATTTAAATAAAAATGAAAATCAGCATATATGAGACAACTGCTGTATGAGTCAGGATGTCGGACTATGAGGAAAATCAAGAAATTAAAGATATTGACTGGAGAAATTAATTGGCTGCGGGGAATACTGGGAACTGCAAGATTGCAAAAAACGAAGTGATAAGAAAACAGGTACACCAAGAAACAACACTGTCACAGAAGATCCAAGAAAGATGACTGATGTTTTGGACACATATCAAGAATGGATGCAGCAAGGATGCCATACATGCTGATGCATACCACATGGCAAGGAACTAGAAATAGCGGAAAGATCAAGGATGCATTAGATAGACATGGTAAAGTATGACATTGAACAAAAACATTTAAAGATGAACTAAGCGGTGAAGCTGATACAATATAGAAAGTGGTGGAAAGACTTCATTTGGTCCCATCATCACTGTTGACCTGACAGACAAGAATCAAAGAAGTAAATGTTCCTCTCTGTTTTTTTCTTTTTTGGTCTTATTTTGTTTTGGTGGTTGTATATTATCATTTTGGATTCAAAGAAATAAAGTTATGTTTCACTGTAACCTTTCAGAAAGAGTATTTAATGTTTTTAGCTAACTTCTCTGTGTGTATGCCATGCATAACAAATTGCAGCATCTCTGCGATTTTTTATCATAGTTTATACTTTTAACTTTATCTCCAACTTAATACAGTATTTTTGTCTGGGAATTGGCACATGTATCAATATTAAACTAAATTAGTGAACTAAACTAACAAAAATAAACTGATCTCTACTTTCTCTAGCAATGCTGCATATCTTCTTCCTCAGAAGAGGAGTCAGAGGAAAAGGAAAGGGATCAGCATGAAGGCATGATCTGGCTATAGGCCAAGGGGCTTTCCCTCTCCAGAGGGATCTCACCTATGAACTCTGGTAGCAGATTCCTGTAGATGGCAGGTTTTGTGGAGGAACACAGCCTAACCTGAGAAAGAATTGCCTGTGCTTCCATCATCCGTCTGTCTCTTTGTCCCTTCCTCCAGGCCTTTGAAAGTCTACCTCTTTTTCGGTGCCCTACCTTCTACTTCACAGGCAGGTTAGAAACATCAGTTCATGTGATTCCCTCAAACTTCTTCTTCAGCTTTCTTCTTCTATTACCCTCCCTCACTATCCTTATAGCAATGAAATTCTAATATGGTAGCTATGCTACTTCCACTTCAACTTGAAATAAATTGTTAGTCATAATATTAATTTAATCTACAAGCCCTAAACTCATTTTCCATGAACATTCACTGCATTGTGAGTAATATGTTAGTAATTTGGTTTCTAATTTGCCACAGGCTTGCTAATATTTTTCTCTTCTATTTGACCAGCTCTTCTTCTGTACTCAAAAAACATTAGACTTAAAAAGTAAAAGAGAAAAGTAAAACTGTAGCCTACACACAACTTGTGCATGTTATCAATGACTAGCACTTATAATTCAAAATGTCAGTTTTTAGAGGAATGTGTTTTGAACATTAACAGTAGTATAGATATTTTTTCTGCAACTGTCATCTACAAATGGATATATATTCATATCTGTCATGTCTGGCTAAGGTCACTCAAGGTCACATAATTATAAAATTCTTGACACACAGATGCTTTAAGAAAAGGAGGACTTGTGGCACCTTAGAGACTAACCAATTTATTAGAGCATAAGCTTTCGTGAGCTACAGCTCACTTCCTCAGATGTGCCACAAGTCCTCCTTTTCTTTTTGCGAATACAGACTAACACGGCTGCTACTCTGAAACCTGTCACAGATGCTTTAGCATCCTGATTGCCCTTGCACAGTAATAACACGGTGAGAGAAACAGATATTCTGAAAAATAAATAGTTAAAATGCAAAAGACCTAAATGTTTTCATATATTTCTGTGATTTCCTTTCAATATCATAAATATTTTCATGCATCAATTGATTAAAAGAATTTTATATCTGCTGCCCATTTAGCTATCAGTATAATTATATACAAGACCTTTTCTTTAAAAAAAATAAAACTATGAGAAAAGGGGAGAAGTGTCATGGTTTTGCTCAAAGGTTGATGAAAATCAACAGATAGCAAAGCATTAGTCCCTTCTTAATGCATGTTATAAAATAACCGACCTTCCCATTCCTCATTGTCCTCAAAAACCTGGAGCCGTATCCATCTCTGGCGTAATACTGTCAACAGCTGAGATGGATTTGGCTCCTAAGAACTAAACAAGGATATTTATTTGAATGTAGAAGGAATATTTAATTCTTGTCAATGTAATCAGTGACCCTCCTCTCCTCCCGCAACTGGATCTGTATACAGAAAGTTCACTCCGCATGTGCATCTCCCATGTCCTGCATGCAATCCAAGCCAGTGGCCTATGTGGCTCTGTCCTCACATCTCCAGGCCCGGGGAGAGCTCTCTGTGAGTTGGGAGGGAGTGGGCTACTAATTTCTAAGCCATGGCACACTTCTTTGAGCAGGTAGTTCTGAGGGGCAGGGGTGGATAGAAAAGCACAGGCAACATAACTTCTACAGAACAGGAAGAAGAGAGAGGGTAAATGGCCAGGGAGACCTAGTGCCTCCAGTCACTCTTTCAGATGTATACATATAAAGGACAAAACCTCCTGCATTTTTCACAAGGGTTGGGGTGGGAGGGTCACCCCACTCCTTTGACCAAAGATTCTGGAGGAAGCTCAGCAAAAGGAATCTTACAAAGGTTTCCTCCACACGGCCCCTTCGGGTTTTTTTTCCTGCCACAGGAGGGAGCGATCTAGCCATAGGTCAAGAGGCTGTCCCTATCAAAAGATTCAGATTCATTGATAGAACTAGTAATAAAGCTGCAATAAAATGTTGTTCTCCAGCGTGACAGATACATATTTGCTTGCATGTGTATTCGAAATGCCAGAGCTTTCTTTAAAGTTAAAGGACACAGTTAATACAAAATCCATTTTTAAAAGCCTTAATTCAAAGTAGGATTGTAAGACTCATTCTCAGAGCTAACTGTGTGCTCAGACCTTGTATGTCCCTTAGGCTGCTGCAGCGTGATCCAGTACTAGGAGTCAAGAGGCATGGGGTTTATTCCCAGTTCTGCCACTGACCTGCTCTGTCACAGTGGGCAAGTCACTCCACCCTGCCTATTCCTCTGTTTGGACTATAAGCTCTTTGGAGCAGGTATTGTGTTGTACAGCACTGAGCACAAAGGACTCTGCACCAACTCCTGCAGATTGATTCTAAAAATGATTCTGCCTAATTCAAAGCAGAATTTTTATCCCAAATCAAGCACAGCAGGGATTTGAAACTGGGTCTAACCACCCAGTTATACTGGGTCTCTGTGCACATGCCCGGAACCTAAAAATCTTCCTGATGAAAGTTTTGCAGAAACCAGTTGGTCTCCACCAAACTTTTCAACTTTGACAAAACATCATATTCCATTTTGGCAAACACCTGCTGCTCAGATCTAATACCATTCTGTATATTTTAAGTGTTCCTTAAATGTTTGAGTCAGTGCTATACAGAACTATTTATGCACTCAGATATAATTAAAATGTGTGCTCATTTACTTTGTGATAAAGTCCAGCTAAAGATGATCTCAACATATAAGCCTCAATTCTGAAAAATACTTTTCATGGTCTAGAGAGATTTTCAGGTATCAGTTCCCAGGAAAATGTCTTACTGCAGCAACTTAGAAGATCATTTTGTAGATTTAGCTCCAAAGGCCAAAGAAGACATAAGCCTTTCACAGTCTTTTGGGGAAACTCTCTCTGTGCGATAGCAAAAACCTGATATTTTGAAGCCGGTTAGAGTTAATACTTAACCACTTTTGGCAACATTATTTCAGCCTGGCTGGTTACAGACTCAACAACGATTGATTTACATTCTGAGGGTTATCATTGCAACTAGAAGGGCTAGAATTTTTTTAATGACATCTTAAATTCTGGATAATACAGCAAGCTGTGCATGAAGAGTCTAATAATAGCTTCATTTCAGTTCAGGTGAAATCTGTGCCACTCGCACAAAGCCTGAGCAGACAAGGTTTGTGCAGGTACAGAGAGGTTGGTTGAGGTGAAATCTACCACCAGATGCTGGTATCCCTGCCACTCTGCACCTGTTGTACATGGAACTGGGCCCACTGAATTTGTGTTAGGCTTGATTTACAGCTTCTCCATCGATTCACCCCATTATGTGGTCTTTAACAGATTATGCAAGGCCTTGCACAAACAGTTGCAAACACCTCTGCAACCACACTTCACCAGCCCAGATGGCCTTGCACTGGTCCTCCAAACAATAACTGAATTGCATGATGAATGCATGAAATCAGTGCCTGTGAAATACAGATGTATTAATATAATTACTCTTTCTTTTTAATTTGCTGCATTTCCCAGTATCTAAATCCCCTTTGACAAGATACAAATAAACTAAACCTTTATCCATCCACAGAGGGGCTGGAAAGCTGGGGTATTGTTTTTGCTTTTAATGAGAGGTTACATTTTGTAGAATACCATAAATCTGAATGAAGAGTCTGAGGTCTGGTCTACATCTAAAACCCAGGTCAACATAGCTACATCACTCAGGGGTGTGAAAAATATAAACCCCTGAGAGACATCATTAAGCCAGCCTAAGCCCCAGGGTAGTGAGCACAAGGTCAACAGACGGATACTTCCATCAACCTAACAACGGCCTCTCGGAGAGGTGGATTTACTACAGTGACAGAAGAACCCCTTCTGTCGCTGTACTAAGGGTCTACACTGCAGTGCTGCAGCTGTGCCGCTGTAGCATTTCTAGTGTAGACATTCCCTAATTCTATAATTGCGTCTGCATTTCTGAGACACTGTGTTTATACATTAATTGAACTGAGGGTATTATTTCATTAATAGGAGCTTCATGCAGATTTTCCTGAAATCTCCAGACTGTAACTGTCATTCAAAAAATATTAAACTCTCTACCCCTTCTAGTTGCAAAAAATCAACTTTCACAATGTAAATCAATCCATGGGTTTCCTTGTCATTCTGTGACCAGCCAGGCTTAACTAAAACCATTGCCAGAGGTTAGCTATTAACTGAAAACAATATAATGTCGGAGCAGGCTAAGGGAGGATGCAGAAAGGTTAGAGTAGGCAATGAAGAGACCATCAAGGCCTGGAGCTGCTGAATGGGAGATGAGCACTCTGGAAGAGAGATCATCCCTGGGCCACATTGGAATGAGAAGAATAGATGAATTACAGAATACTTGTGAGCAAAGCCCATGAGTTCAGAATTTCCTAAACTCATCAGCATGGAAAACATTTTGCTGCAGCACTAGTCATGACCTAGTTTTCTCAATTTCTGCCTGGTATCTTATTGCATTGAAAGCAATTTATGTTTGGATATCAGATACCAGCATTATTTTTTCCTAACATACTGACATAGTGAGCTCAACTGGGGCTGCATGGGCAAAACGAAGGACTGACTCTGCCTCAATGACTTTTACACTGATGGAGTACGACTTCAGTTCTAGCACAAACTGTGTCTGTTTTTATATTCTATTCAGTCTATTCCAATCACTTTCACACTAATCAGAATCCCATCCTATGATGACTTCTGCATTAGGGCCTAATCTGACTCCCACTGAAGTCCTTCGGAGGCTTTCCTTTGATTGCAATGGGAGTTGGTTTGGGCCCATTGATTGTAGAGGGTTTAACATTATATCCATATAGGAGCTGAAACATCATCATTCAGGACCTGAAATTATTCTTTCTTAAGGTATTAAAAAATGCAGAAGTAATATGTGCTTCAGTTCAAATGTGGGGTGAATATTTGACAAGGCAAAACCTACCATAAGCCTGACTTCTGATAGGGTACTATCTAATAAGAAACGTGCATTGCAAAAATAACAGAGTAGTACATTTTTGAAAGATGATGGGTAGACAGCAATCAAAATTTTGCCTGCTGAAACAAAAATATCATAACCTGTAGCAGTTTATAATAAAGTTCAGCTTTTGGTAGTTTCATAGGATACTGCTGATAATTATCATGTCTTATTTCTACTACTTAACATACCCTTTGCCGCATAAAACTCTTTAATCAGAGTTCTAAGGTTTTGAAAGGTGAGTCTTCTTGTCTTAGCAAAGGCTTACTAAAATTTATATGAATTACAATCAGACTTGGCAGTACTTGTCAGTCTTATATCAAGTTTATTAAAGAATACTTTAATATTCTAGAAGAGTAATTAGTGTATATCCAACTAGTTTCAACTATGTACTTGTTGATATACTTCCTAAGCAAATGTGCTTTAACAAATGTGGCAGAAATTTTGGGCTAGGTTTACAATATGATCTGACTAAATAAGCCATAAACCCAGCATAATCAGCCAGTTAAACTGGATTTACAGCTGGTTTGCATTAATTGGGTGGTGGAGAATGCCAGTGAATCTGGCCCATTGGTTACATTAAACAGCAGTTGCAGGGGAAAGTATAGTTTTCCTGCCAGTTGAAATTTTTCTCAAAGTCAAAGCATGACACATGTACAACAAAGTAACAAGTTTCTTCCTGCCCTCTTAAGCATCAGTGTGATCCACAGGGAAAAGCTTTTTACATACCAGTACCAATGTGTAGCTAAGGCCTAGTCTACAATTATAATTTAGGTCAACATAGTCATCAGTGTAGATGCAGCTACGTTGGTGGAAGAATGCCTTCAACAACCTAGTTAACGTTACTTGGGGAGGTGGTATTCCTTCATTGACAGAAAAACCCCTTCTGCTGGTGTAGGCAGCATCCACACTATGGGATTAGACCAGCATAGCCTATAGTGTAGACTTGGCCTTATACACACAACCTCTTACCCATAGCCAATGAATTTGGTCCTCTCTGTCTGGGGGTAAGGGAGTGTAACAGAGTATAAACTGGGATAAATCACAAGCTGAGTGTCTAGAAAACAGGATTATAGTGAAAAAATCACTTAATAGGAAAGTATACAAAGGAGTGAGATCCATCCAATTTTAACTTACAAATTATGCTAACTCCTCAGTGTGAAATTTTCACCATCTTAAATTCCCTTAGACTCAAACATTACTGAGGAGGGGTATGAGAGTCTAATTTTAATGCAGTCAAAATATATCATATTAAATATCATTTCTGAATTTGGCCCTAATGATTTTTGATTTAGGACCTCCACAGGGATTTATGTAAAAATAAATAAATCAATACATAAGAAGAAGACATTACAAACTTCTTGCTACAAAACTAGCTTTCTTTAACCAACAAAAAAGGATAACTAGCTCTTATTTAAACCTATCACTATGGTTATGTCTGCACTGCAACTGAAGGTGCAATTGCAGCTCAGGTAGGCATACATGTGGTAGCTTTAATCTAGCTAGAATGGCTAAAAATAGCAATGAAGGTACTGCTGCATGGGATTTAGCAGGGACTGTACAAGCCAACCTGAATCTCTGGGTAAGTACTTGCGTAACACCGATAGACCGGGGTTGTTGGTGGGCGGGATCGAACTGGGGTCTCTGGAACTTAGTGCATGAGCCTCTACTGTCTGAGCTAAAACCCAGCTAGCCCTTAGCAAAGGCTGTAGAGCAGACTTATTAATCTCTCTCTCTAAGTAGTCTTGGTGCCACTAGATGGGACAGAACACCACACCCAGGAGGTGTGTGGGTTACACTTGCATTGCTAATCCACACCCAGATCCATGCTGTTGCATCCTAACCGCTATTTCTAGTTGTACTGACTAGATTAAAGCAAGCAGAGGTATGCCTAAATGAGCTACAATCATACATGCAACTGCAGTGTAATCATACCCTACAAGAAGTCTCCCCAACAGACACTGACCCTGGAGACATCCAACCGCATGTCAGACTCTGTAGAAGATTCCCAATATTCACTTTCATGGCTTCTAAGCAGTACTAAATTTAGATGGAGATTCCAAATTCTCCTAGGTTATTCAGGATTTTACAGATTTTATTTTCATCTTCTTCCAGGTCCTCTATCAAGTCAATCAGAACACACACCCTGTTTTGGAATAGTTTCCACTCCAAAGTGAATTTGGGAGAAGTCAGTCTCCAGATACAACATGAATAGAATGTGTATGAATATATTGCCATGGATATGCTATTGGCTGGAACATTCCTATATCATAGTTTCATTACAATGACTGTGTCCTGTTGTGACTGTAGCTCAGAAGTCCCATTCCATTAAAAGATTCTGATATTTCAGAAGACTGGATAAGCCTCCAAACTTTCAGACGATAATCCTATTCAAGCCTAAATAAAGGCAGGTAAATGCCTCTTTTGTTGGTCTGAAATTATGGCAGAGATATTTTGAAGTAACCGTATTTCAGGCTTGTCACTCTAGTGATATCTGTTACTAAGTATTATTTTGACATAGCTAGAAAATAGAGAACTCTATGGATCACTTGTGGAATAAAAGTACTTTTACTCATGCTGAGTAGCATTAAAATTCAGCCTTTATTGTTTTGTCCATATTCTTGTACTATTACCTCAATGAGATTCTTTCTGGTAAAGTCAGAACGATACCTTCTTTGCTTTCTTTATATTTTTGTTATAATTTATGAAGAGATTATAGGCCAGACCCTCAGCATGTGGAAGTAGGCACAGCTACGTTGAAATGAATTAAATTATACCAATTTACACCAGTTAGGTATCTGGTCCCATGACTGTAATTATGGACTCTCCAGTATCATATCACGTTTGTTGTATGAGTTTCTGATCATATCTTTGTTCACATTTATTCTAAAATTTATATCTAATAACTATAAACTGATTGTTGGATGGAATCAAGAAAAAAACCACATACTGTGTTGGGACTAAATGGTACTGGCCACTGAAAGTTATTAGCACAGTGAATGTTCTAAAGCACTTTAACAGAATGCCTCAAACTGATAAGGCCTAATAAATGACAAGAAATTGCAATTTCTTGCCAAGAATTACTTGCTAAAATAAAGCACCCAACCCCTTTTGAGTGAGAAATAATTTGGTCTTTATGCTATTTCCATCATAAAACTCTTGAAAAGAGATAAATTGTGATAAATTATGTGTACTGTTGTTCTCCTGTGATTGATTGCCGAGGAAATCAAGCTATTTCACATAGATGCTAGCTGCTGAATTGAACCATGTTTCCCAGAAATAACACAAACAGTTCATATTGAGTCATCCAGCCCTTGTTGCTTAGTCTGGAAACTACATTTTTAAGTTCCATCCACCCCCATCTCTCAACAAGATACACTTCTCTCATTTGGGGGGCTGGCAATTAGCAAAAGTACAGTTATTGTAATCCTAATTATATGTTCTAAAACTAAGTTACTTACATGAACCAGGGGGTAGTTTACCATGTGAGGATTTGATAAGCAAACAGGTACTTAAGATTTAATGGGTCTGTAACCATCTGCAGTGATTAACCATGTCTGAGACCCTCCTTGCTTTTCACAACAACATTCTAAATGAACACAGACTTTTAATGTAAATTAAAAAACATTGTAGAAACAGTTCTTTCATTTCTGTGCTTAATCCCTGTGGGCTAGATCAGGGGTGGCCAAACTTACTCACCCTCTGAGCTGCATGCGACAATCTTCAGAAGTTCGAGAGCTGGGGCACACGTGCCAAGGCTCGGGGCTTCAGCCCCGCTCCTGCTGAAGCCTGAACCCAGGCAGGTGTGCCCGCTGAAAGCCTTGAGACTCCCCACTCCCCACTGCAAGCCAAAAGTTCCAAGCTCCCCCCTACCATCTAATAGGTGGAGAATGTGCGGGAAGGGTATAGGGGGCTCCACACTTGAGCATTAAAAGAGCCATATGTGACTCACGAGCCACAGTTTAGCCACCCCTGGGCTATATTGGAACTTTACAATCTGCCCTGTGAGGCAGAGCATAGCTACACCATCCCAGGAAGAGCCTGGGAAGTGAATTTCTACCCTACTACCCAGCCCTCCCTACCTTGCTGTGGGGTAGGAACAAGTTACTTCACCTCTTTTTGCAGAACATATCCGTCCCCTCCCTGTGCCCAGCCAGCTACTCTGCCAGGCAAATGGGAGGTGGAGGGCAGAGCCAGGGTTCTCCCCACTCCCCGCCCAAACTCCCCTCTTTTGCCTCCTTGCTTGTTGGCTCACAGCCAGGAGTTTAAGGTGAGCAGCCCCTGATCTCTATAGCCTGGTTGAAATCCATTGAAGTAAATGGTAAAACTCCCACTGGTTTCATTGGGGCCAGAATGTTATCCCCTGAGTTGAATTGCAGAGCTAAGCAAGAGAGTAAGAGGAGCTTTACTTTCTCCCATGACTGACTAATGGCTATGATTATATAGCACTTAGTTATTTTTAAGAACAATTCTTAGACAATGGCAATAAATAGGTGGCTTTGTGATGCCCTAGAGAAAACTACTTAGGGCCTATCTATGTGGGAAAATTAAGCAGCAAAACTATACCAGTATAACTCCCCATTTGGGCACTCTTACTGAGGAATAAAAACTGTTTTTTCAGAATGATCCAGGCTAAACTAGAAGAAGGTACTCCTAAACAGGAATAACACTGTCCAAAAGGATCCAAATGGCTTCTGAGTTTGTAGATGCTGGTATAGAGATAGCTAGAGATATGCCAGTTGCATTTAGAAATGTTTGTAAGTTTCTCCATGAGTTGCTCAGCTGTTCAGAGGTTTATGGGTAAGTCACATATTTAAATTCTTGACCTGCTCTACTATGTTCTTTAAACTAATATGAGAGAAATAATTTCACTGCATTCATCCAAGGGTCAGTATTTCTTCTGGAGACATCTCTTAAGATCCCATTCTAGTGTTTCCCATAGTAGCTAACTATGTGATAAATACAACACATCAAATATTGAAGGAATCTGATTAGATCCCAAAAAAGGCTACAAAATTCAGATTGAATGATTTCCTAGTGATTTTATCTGCTCCGTCTCAAAATTTAGCTATGAGATAGATTAGATAGATTGATTATAGATACATTCTGAATATTGTTAATTACTTTTTTTCCCAAATAAAAGTCCACTTTTTTCCTCTCCTTTCATAACATCAGGACCTCTTACTTTAAATGACTTAGAATAACACAGCCTGTCTACATATTTGCTATTAACCTCAGATAAGGGGGTAGGGAAGGTTTGATTTATCATACCTTGTTAAAGACTAACCAAAATGGCCCATGGCACAAGTTCCTACTGACCAAGGACCACTTCTTAATTGGCCCAGAAATGAAGGAAAAGGCCAGGTGGGATTTCTGCCAAAATGCAGCCTTATTAGTAGACCAGAAAGGGGAAGGCATTAGGCAGGTTTTTACAAAATACTTTGTTCAACACACTGCATCAAAGTGTGTGTCCACATGTCAAATATTTAGGAAGACAGAAAGTAGAGTCACACTCTACTGGATTGACTCTGCTAAATCTCAGTGCACAAGCTGGAAAATACTGGAGCCAAATTCTCTGCTAGTATAAACTGGCACAGATAACTGAAGTCAACTTTACATGTGAAGTAAATAGAGCTGTATCAATTTACATCACCACAGAATATGGCTCTAAACTGTCGAATTGTGAAGCGTACCTATGAACAGTTACTTGATCTAGTTAATAATATTGGAATTAAATTATTTCTTTCTTACAATAGCCAATGCCAAGACTAGATGAAGTATGTCATTATTAGTACTATGTAATACATTAATTATGCAATTAGAGTGTTTTAGAATACTCTTTATCTGAATTGTCTCCATAGAAAGACATGTCATCAACAGAATGAAACACTAAAAGATAATGAAACGAGAAAAAACAAAAGATAAAATCTTCTGTGATTCATTATTAACACAAAGAGGTTACAATTTCCTCTGTTATTCTGCTTTTTCTCTTCAACTTTATACATTAAATCCATTACAATATTCCTTTTCCAATAAAGTTTTTGCATACCTTCTTAATTCTGTCAGTTCTTGTTTGCACTCTATATATTCTTCTTTCATAACCTACTTCTGGGATTAAAAACTTCAGTAGAAAAAGAGATAGCTATGCAATTAGTGAAACTTGCTTGCACCTAGCATCTTTTAGTTAGAACAAGTAGAAAGTTTGTCATTTAAATTTTAGATAAAAGCATTTGTACATGATCTGATATGCTGTTCTCATTGATTTTTGTACGCCCAGCAAAACAGAACCGAGACTACTTCACATATTAACATTTGCTCTCTTGGGAATTGCAAAGTCAATCCAGGGACAATTGGTTCATTAGTTTCTGGATATGATTAAAAAAAATTGTGCCGGTATTCTTGTCTCAGAAAATTCAGATTGTGGTCAAACTGAAACAATTTGTGACTAAAAGTCAGAAATGTCAACACAGTTCATTTCAGCATTTCCAAAACAAAACATTTTGACTGTTCATTTTGGAAAGACATTTCTTTAGGAATTTTCCTAAATTTTATTTTAAAAAGCTATTAAAACATTTTAGAAACATTGAAAATATAACAAAATATTTAGTTTCTGGTCAAACAATATTTATTTTTTTTTTTTTGGGTGGGGGGGAAGGGTTTGGTTCAGCCACCAAACCGAAAAATTGATCAATCATATACTTCTATTAGTTTCTACTGCTAGTGGTTCATGAGCTACTCTACAGTCAAGTTAAAATACTCACTGGTCCTCTGAACCAAGCAAAACTACTTTTATTATCCCAAGCACTTTAGGCCAGGTCATCCCCAAATCATTGGTGTTGGCTTACTGCAATTAATACATTATAGTTTGAACTAGGAGAATAATATATATATCCATTCAAACTATTGTCTATTTATTGCAGTAAGTTGAAATCAATGATTTTGGGATGGACTGGCCCAGAATGCTGTGTATATAAAAAGAGATCAATATTATGAGAATGTAAATGTTTACTTTTAAGAGCCAAGTGCTGTAATGAGTATCTCACAGGCTCAGACAGGACTCAGAACTAAAGAGATGCAAACTCACAGCTTTAGGTTTGGTTGGTTTTAGTGATACCAAAGTAGCAGATTCAGTTCATAGGGATCTGTCTGCAGTTTTGGTTCACTCCAAACCCACAGCGCCCAAGCTAATTTAAAATTCATTTATAAATTTAGAATCCTGAAAAAAAATTCACCCACCCCTACCTCATCCTCATCTTTTTCCCTCTTCACCTTCACCTTTCCTGACCCTTGCATTATCTCCACTTTCTGCTGCCTTATCAGCTCACTGCTGACAGATGACAACAGGAGGAAGTGAGTGGATACTGATGGAAAAATGCTATTAGATAGACCATCAGATACAGAAACATGATTTTATTGCTATTGATGAAGAGGAAGAGGGAGAGTATAGTCCTAATGAATATTGCATTTATTTATCTCTGTTATTTTGTCTTCTGTCAACCCGCCATATCTGCTTTATTTGGCTAAGTAATGTATACACCATGAGAAGCCTGTGAAGTATAACCCTATTGGCCTTGTCTTCAACTAGGAAAAAAATAGGGTCCTTAATTCCAGTTGGCTAACAGAGTAAAATCTTAGTGAAGACAAAGCAGTTTGCACTTTTCACACAGGTTGAGTTAAAGACTATGGGGAAGCCTACCTGCTAACTTACGTGAAAACTACAAACTGCCTTGCCTTCACTAAGATTTTTACCAGGAAATAGTTAACTCGAGTTAGCTAACTCAGGTTGAGGCACACACATTTTTTTCCTAGCAAAAACACAGCCGCAGTCGCCATTGCTGATCCACAAGAGGTAACTGGCAGTTAGGTGCATCCCATTTGTAAAGTTTTAGGCTTGAACAAGCGATCCATAAGTTTTTGTGAATCTTAGGGAACCTGGTGAGCATTGTTCAAAGAACAAAAACTAAAAAGATTGCTTTCCAAGCAGATTTTTCCACGTCTAATAAACAGTAGCACAAAGAAGAGCTGGTAGTACTTAATCCCATAAATAAAAGCACCAAGAGAGAAATAAATTTCTAGAACCAACAGAAGGAGAACATTTTCTGGCAGTTTCAAACTGAGGAATGAGATTTAAATATTGAGACTGTTAGACCCAGATGGGCATGCTGTGAACTATTCATAATGTTAAATGATAATATTCATAAAACAACAGTTTTCATCCTTTATGGATTGCAATTCATAAGTCTATTGCTAGCTTATTATTGTTGCTTTCATGGCCAGAACTTGAAGAGTTTTTATATTTGCCATTCATTTTATATCAACAGTGTTCCTCTTCCTTTGTCCTATTTTTTACTTGCAGTAAGTAATAACAGAAGCCTTAAAACTAAGAAGAGTGTTTTCTGAGTGGGTAAGATATGGAAAAGATTAATGCCATTAAGTCACTTGATGTCATTGTTCTTATGCAATACAGTGTAACCCATCTAAGTTAATACCTGCTGAAGGAACAGACCAGCTGAAAGAATCCATTTTCAGAAGACAAAAAGAAAATATAGAATGTGAGCATCTCACCTTGCTTCTTGCTCTCATTTAACAAGGAGGGGTTGATTACCCCATCTGGCAAATGTCATGCAGCAGTGCAGAAAGGCATAGGAAATACAGTTTTCCCTGTAAAGGAGAGAAAGTTGTACCAAAAATGTGAACACTTGCATTGCAGCTCAGAGCAATAGTACAGTATGGCTATGTGAATTTGTCCAGAAAGCTGTACACCAGAACAAAAGAGAGTATTGAAATAAGCAATATGAGTACTAGGTATGAGTACTAGAAAATAGGCTTGCAGAATGTTACCCTCTTACATTACATGAGCAGCAGGAATGAACAAATTAAAGGCGATTGAGGCAACTTTCAAGCACACTGCAGAGTATGAGTGGCCATGGGAGCACTCACAATTGATAACAGCACCAAACAGGCAGAAGTGTGTAGGGACTTGGTTTGGTGATCCTGTATGTGGGGAAAGTTGAAAGTGAGGCGATCCTACAGGTACAGCACTGATTGGCTGGCAGATTGAAGGGCAGGAAGCTGGCTAAGGAAAGCTAGAGGAGAGAGTGTGCTGGGCCTGGAGCTGGATGTGCTGCTTTGCCAGGTTTGGAGTATTTGGCGGAATGGGATCTAGTAGCAGTTGCCTGGGTTTGATCTGGAGATTTGGGAGACTCTACTATCAAACCATCATGGCTGAGACCATGTGACCAATATTAAGGCCATGCTGCAGATGCAGGCCTGATAGCACTGAGCTCCAGCCCATTTACTACTTCTCAGCAGCCAGCCACTGAAAGCGGCAGCCAGAAAGCTGGTTTGTACTGGCAGATCCTGAGCTGTCCCCACAACAATTGTGGAAAGGCTGAGTATCCCAGAGACTATCCTCCTTATTTGGGGAGACTCTCTCAATCCTTTTGGTGGTCCAGTGTTAAAGTTCTTCTGCTCTAGATGGTGGTTCATCACAAGCTATTTGAGGTGAAGAACAGGACGCTTGTAAGAAAGTGTTTGCCTGCTTGGAGTTGTGGTTGTTGTTTTATAACCAGGATTATTACCAGCTATCACTGTGCCAATTTTAACCTCTTCTGTCAAAAGTGTCTGTGTCCTATTATTTTGGCTGCCTTTTTAAATTCAGAGATATCTAGTGCTGCCCTTGAACTCCAGTTTGTCAAGCACACCATCGGTGGAAAGTGTCTGGAATTTTAAAACTATGGGGGAATATGTACTCAGGGAGGGGTATCTGTTCCTGGCTCCAGCTTGTCTGTTTAATGCTTTCCTTATCTGCTAGACCTATTGTGTGGAAGCTATCAAGATATCCTAACAGAGGTATATGGTGCATATACAGGTTCAGGCACCGCCAACTGTCATTCTTTCTGTAACCCACACACCTCCTGGGTGTGGTGCTCTGTCCCTGTATGGGCCACCACTTGTAACACCAAGAGACCCCAGGCGTCAAGAGTTGGGATTGAACCTGGGACTTTTGGAGCTTAGTGTATGAGCCTCTACTTCATGAGCGAAAAGCCACATGGCCCTTAAGTAACACTGTAGCAGACTCATTAATCTCTATGTGGTCTCAGACTATGAGTAGAGGGCAGCTGCTGATGGGTGGACAGAAGATCCAGAACCACTAGGACTGCCACAAGATCTCCATTATTCTCAAGAACATCTGGCACTCAAGCAAGAGGTGAGCACTTGCCTGCTCCCAGGTGATCTGGGAGGGAAGAGTGGGTTACAAGTGGATTAGAGAACACGTTACAGGAGGAGAACATGTATATGTGACAAAATGGTACAGTAGAACATAGGTCTGTCCATGTGAATGGACAGAGAAAGGTAGCAGTATCACAGGCAGGGCTAATTGGAGCTTTTTCAATGAGACTGTGATGGAAATTGAGGGGTTTGACTAATCTTAATATTTCACAAAAAGTGTTTGCTTTCGCTGGAAATTTTTTTTCCCAAAAAAACAAAACATCTAAAAAGCAGAACACTTCAGTTTAGGTATGCCAACAAGGTGCCTTATCAAAGTTGTAGTTTGGTTGCCTCTGGTCCCCATTCACCTGTGTCAAGAGGAGAGACTGCGTTACCTCCGGGGAGATGTAATGCAGTTAGGGAGTCAGTCCTATATAGGAGAATGGGCACAGGAAATAACCAAACTGCAACCCCCATGAAGCACCATCCTGGTGTTTCCAACTCAACCTACCTTTTTTTTTTTTTTACTGAAAAATTAAAATTTACCTGGAAAATCTCCAATTTCCTCTCATCACAAGTTTAGTATATGAAGAAAGGGGATGCATTCTGACATAGCACAGGGGTTAAAAAGTGGGGTTTCCACAGTGTCTGTGTGTTCACCTAATCTATTTTGCTCTTACAGTCTGGAGTAAGAGAGCTTGTTACCTGTTCCTTTTGACACCACCTGCTATAGTTCAATATAAGCAATGCAAGTACAGATACCTTTGTGCACTACTTTCTGTTTTGATATTTTGATATGTAGGTAACTACTTCCTGGACTCGGGCCTCATTTCTCTCACAGTCAGGTGAAGGATATATCTTCAGTAATGCAGCAACTCCTAGATGCTCCAGCAACAGCAATATAAACAGTGAAAGTAGACAGATTATAGCAGTTCATAGCATTTTTGCCATGCCATATGTGGGTCATCATTACGTGATTGTTTGTTGTCCTCCGATCAGTTATAACTAGTGCACACCACTCTGCTTTCCCTTATACTGGAGGTACACTTTGCAATCTGTACATTTATCAGTGGGTTGAGTATGTGGACATTGCATTCCATTTTGTATGTGCATTTGTGGGTGCAGTTTTCCTCCTTGTCTGCAGGGGGACAATCAGCATCAGTGACAGTGACAACAGTGGTTTTCATTGAAATCAATGGAAGTTAGGAGCCACAATACCTTTGAGGATCTGGGCCTCAGTGCTGTTTACATGATTTTGACAGAATGAGCAGTCAGCTTACAATCCCCAGTTCAGGTGTGGTTTTTTGACCACTTTCTCGTGTGTGTGTTTCATCAGTCCTGTAGCATACAGAACCAGAATGTTTACTAACTTAACACAGAACACTCTACTCCATCAGGAAGTGCTTAATCAGGTCACCACTTTAGATGTCTCCAAGAGAGCCAGTATGCATAATGATAATGCAAATGATTAGAGATAGATCCAGGATACAGATTGCGCCTGAATTTCACCAGTTCTGGAGGTGACTATCGTGGCTCAGGTTCACCTGTCATTGGCAATAATTGGTGTTTAATCTGGAGAGGTTTAGTAAATCATCCAATAAATGATGATGCATTCAGCTAGTGTTCAGGGGTTAAATGTGGTGCCAGACCCTGACCCCTCTCTAGTGGCATAAAGCAGCTGGAAAGCCAGTGCAGGCACTGATCCCCTAAGGATTCCTCCTACATTAGGGAATCCTGGGATGTCATAAGAATGCCACAGTGGCTCCTACACCACAGTCCCTCCTGGTCCCCATATGTAGGAGGCATTACAAGGAGAAAGAGCTTTGGAGCATCCCCACACCCCAGTGATCTGCTGGCTTCTGGGTGGGGGGGCTAGGAGCCCTTAGGTGGCTCTAAATGATGCTGAATGGAAACTTCCCCAACAGCCCCAGGACTGTAGGAATATAAATGTGCCTTAGGCCAAGTCAACACTAGAAAAGGTTTGCTGGTATATAGATATGTCAGGAAGCCCTCCTAATGTTGATGTCATTTATACCAGCTGCTGTTGCCAGTATAGCTTATATTGGTTCCCAGAGCAAAATAAGCTATACTGACAAAAGGATGTTTATACCAGTATAACCATATCTACAGTAAGGATTTTGCTAGTATAGAAATGCCACCAAAATAAATAAATAAATAAAAAGCAGCACACCCCAACCTGCATTGTTATTCTATCAAAGATTTCTAGTGCTCGTATAGCCCTGGTCTTTGGCTACGTCTGCACTGGGACCTAGGGGTGTGTTTCCCGGCTTGTGTAGACATACTTGACCTAGCTCTCATCTGGGTTAGCACATTAAACATAGTAAGGTACCTGCAGTACCACAGGCAGTAGCAGTGTGGTGGCACCATACTAGCTGCCCTGACTCTGAACCCCGTGGTTACATACTTGGTTTGTACTCAGGGCAGTTAGCATGGTACCACGGCTTATGCCACCATGGCTATGCTACTGTTTTTAGCGTGCTAGCTCAGATGAGAGCTGGCACCAGTGCCTACACAAGGTGGGAATCATACCCCTAGCTCCAAGTGTAGATACAGCTTTGGAGTCGACTCTTATCCATCTCTGGTCCTGTGCCAATTGCATCTCAGTCAGAGCAGAGGACCCCACCTGTGACATTAAACAAAGGTCTCTAGAGCAGCGATGACAAAACTAAATTTTTCACACCTTTCTGAACTCAAAAACTGGTCCATTTGAAGAAAGATAATCTCAGTACCCACAGTTTTAGTACAAAAATGTGTTTCTTTCTGAGAGCAAATGGGCCGCATTTATGGAATGAAGGTGGCTTGTTCTACGTAAACATGGAAAATTTAACATGAAAATAGCCACTTCATCTAAACTGTAAATAGACACAAAAAATGGAGGGTGTGAAATTGAATGAAATGAAATAGCAAATGATTTTGTGCAAAATTCTGCCAACCTAAATTGTGAGTTCCACATCGCCATAGTGTTTAACCTGGCATGAAAACTCTAAAAGTGGTGCTTTAACCACAAAAGAAATATAGATGACATGCAATGGGTATGATTTGCCAGCTTGTATTGCTTTTTCCACTACAGAACTTTGTTTTATTTAAGTCTTTTCAGACTGTTTATTTTTAATGGCCTGTTCTCTTAGGGTCTAATTAAGTGTTCCTGCGACAAGCTTAGGAGTGGATAGAAGATGCTGTGGATGGAGGGACTGTGTCTGAGGTGGCCAGGAGCAAGCATAATGTTTCCAGACATGCTGAGGAAGCAAACTGACATTTCCAAAGAGAGGTACCATGTGCTCCCATTACATAACACTCCAGGTGGTGCCCCACACCTCACTCAGGCACCCTCTCTTTGGACCATTAAGTATTGCTGGCAGCACTTGCTAGCTATCCTTCTGTAGTCAGGGACTACAGATAGTCATATTATGTATGCATGGAGTAAAATAGTCCTATTATCCCCTCTGAATTATCTTTGCTAAGGCAGCCACAATGTAGCTTTTAATTCCCTTAATCAGGATAGTCTCTTATTGATGTGGACACGAAAACAATGAGACACAAACCACAATATGGTTAAATACAGAGGATGCAACTTTCTAAAAAACTGTATCTCACTGAGGTACCCATGTCCAGCTACCCAGCAGGGCTGGTCCAGTGCAGTTCTCAATGGATACCAATGGCCCCAGTAAAACTGAGGGTGACTGTGCACCCACAGCCTCACCAAGGGACGCTAACTGGAAGCTAGATTCCTGACCCACCCCCTCCTCCATGCCAGGAGATAGGAGAGAGGAGGGGAGTCACAAAGTCTGGGAACATAGAGGCACACCTATTCACCATGCATTGCTGTGCCCACAACCAATGTACAGGCACTCCCCTGCGTAGAATGACCTCATTCGGATCCTTCCTAACACACAAAGTACACCAGAACCTGCTAGAGTTACCACAATTGTAATTTAACCCCCAAAATCAGACATCCTGGGTATCAAATGGAAGGTGGAAAAAACCCACACAGACATCTGTCAGTTTTGCCATATGTGAAAAATTGTTTAGACTTTAAAATTGATGATCAGCCTAGCCCCCTATGACAAAGATTAATGGTGGGGCTAAAGCAAGAGCCCACAATAGCTATCCCACCTAGGAAGCAAACTGTCTCAGTGCCCCTTGCTCTCCACACCATTAAACAGGAGCCAGCACCCAGCAACACCCTCACCAGCCAATGGCAGCCGCAGTAGATGGGTGTGGCAGGTCGTGGAACCAGACCCTGGATGTAGCATAGGACCTCTCTCCCATACCCTGAGTATGAGAAAGGAGGGTGAGGGGGAAAGATGGACGAAAGAGATGCTGCCCCCACATGCTAAAAGCAAAGAAGGAGCATGTCCTAGTTTAGATCTACCCACTTCTCCTCCCCCCTTCCCTCCACACCCCCCCCCCGACTCTTGAAGTTGTCTCCACTGCTCCTGGCCTCAACAAAGCCTAATCCCAGCTTGTGAGGTGAGCATTTTAGACAATAGGCTGTCCCATCAGTGCTTCCCTATTAAGAGGATGCTCAGATATCTCTATGATGGGTGTGGTATAGGAATAATAGCAAAATAGGATTCTGATGCATCTGATTATTATTTATTATTTGTGTTACAGTAGTGATTAGATGTCTGGATCAAGATCACTGGGCTAGATGCATACCCATAGTAAAAGACAAAGAGTCCTGTGGCACCTTATAGACTTATAAGGTGCCACAGGACTCTTTGCCGCTTTGACAGATCCAGACTAACACGGCTACCCCTCTCATAGTAAGAGAAAGTCCCTGCCCCAAAGAGTTGCAATTGAAATACATAAGCTAGGAAAAAGTAGGAGGAAACACAGGCATAAATAAGTGAAGCAACTTGCCCAAGGACACACAATTCATCCAAAGGAGAGCCAGGAATAAAACCCATGTCTCCTAACTCACAGTTCACTACCCTATCATCTAGCCTATCATCTGTAACAGAAGAGAAAGACAAGTAGGTGTAGCAAACAATACAATGTGTGGCCACAAGAAGGCTCCAACTTGGTATCCTCACTCCCCAAGCCACCAGAAGACAGCAGCACTGCACAGGAAGAGACACACATCAGCATTAGTTTGCTTGCCTCAGCATTGTGTTCTGGAGTGAGCTACAGCCAGCCCTATTTGAGTGGGGAGAGGATTGCCACTGTGATGGAGGACTGTTGAAAGTACAACCAGGGAATGGGAAGTAAAGAGAAAGACATGAATCCTGGAGGATTTCTTCTCCATCCTTCCTCAAGAAAAATTATCTGTACTGTGTACCAAAGGTACAAGTCAATAGAGTATAGCTTTCATATTAATTTTCTTCATCCACTAATCAATATAGATGATAAATGCACAGGACTCCTTAATCCATAAGACCCATGTGTGTGGCACATTTTACCTGTGGTAGCAAATTGTTTACAGATAAAAGGGTTACAAGAACGATTTAAGGGAATAGATCTTATAAATAAATAGCATTGCTCTATGATCTCTTCTAAACTTCTGTGTTTACAAGGTCGGTTTGTTCCAGAAGAAATCCAATCTAGAAAATCCAAATGATTGAAGCTGAATTAATGCATTTAAGTTCTGGATTTTTTTCTTTTCACTCCTGGTATTGGTGGCAGGGGTGGGGGTTGTTTGTTTATTTTTAATCAAAATTGCAGTAAGCTGTAGGTCTTCACCCATCAGTTATTTGGCTGCTCTATAGGGTATATTATACACCTCGTAGGGTGTATAATATACTAAAGTGCATGACAGAAGTGCTACCATTGTTTAAATCTTAATCTTGACTTCATTGCAAATGTGGAAAAGATTAATGGCAATTTTAGCTGACATGACGCATAGACAATTTGTTGCCAAGGTACATTCAGAATGGAGAAAATATCTGTCTAACACTAAGTCTATATATATATCTATATATAAACATTTTGAAAGCCCCAGTGGTATTCATTAAATTCTATACCACAGGAAAAGAAAAAGAAAACTTTTCATGTGGTTTCATTTCTATTTTCCTCTGAAGTAAAATATAGCAACAGGCTTAGAATTTAACAAGGTATATTACTCTGTGTTCAAGACATACTCAAGGAAAAAAATAATCCAGACAGTTATTAAGCTGATGCTGGTTATTTTTAAGGTTGCCCATCAAATACGTCCAGATAAGTATTGGATTTTTGTACAGTTTTGAAATTCTGCATTTGACAGATTAGATTGGAGATATAAATGGTTATTAGCTCAACATCAACATGTGGAATATGTTTTCTATAAAGATGAGTAATGTTACCTCGATTTCTTTGAATGGTTGCCTTACAAGTTTCTTAAATTCCTTGTCTAAATAAAAGCAGACACAATTATAGATTCTTTTAGAAACTTCCAAGCACTATATGTGAACTTTTCTGATGATAAAGTAACAAAAAGATAACACAGTGTGACAAAGCTCTGTCCTTGCTTCCGTGGGTCCCGCGTTTCCTGGCAGATTTCGCTAGCCTCAGAGGCTCACTGTGACCCTCCACGTAACCCTTCTCTCCCTAGAGACAAGGGTCACAGTCTACTGAGCCATTTTCATCATAAGCCAGCGAGGGAGGTGAGGAGAAGTTATCCTTCCTTGCATAGTCTCTGTTGTCTCCCAGTCTCAGTGATTAATCAGGGGGCAAAGGGAGGGGGGAGAGCCTGGGCCCACCCTCTACTCCAGGCTCCAGCCCAGGGTCCCTAATAGTATCAGCCATGGTAGCTGACCTTTTAGAAACATGTCATGTACAATTCCCTGGGCTACTTCCCCCACAGCAGCCCTCACTTCCTCAAGCTCCACTTCACCCTTACCTCAGGGCCTCCTTCCTTGTGCCTGATATGGTGTGTACTACTCAGCCTCTCCACCAGCGCAACTTCCTCCCACAGCTCCTGACATACACACCCACCTGACTAACTGGGAGGCTTTTAACTAGTTTCAGCCAGCCCCTGATTGGCTTCAGATGTCCCAATCAACCTAGCCTTCTCAAAAGTTCTTAATTGGCCCCAAGTGTCTTAATTGACCTGGAGCAGCTGCTATTTCACTTATCCTGGTACCAGGGATTTGTTTAGCCTGGAGCTAATATATCTAACTCCCACTACTTTTCTATAGACATCTGGCCTTGCCCCGTCACAACAGTTAAAGCAACAAACCTTTCAGAAGACAACAAATGTATCGAGGTTAACATTTCCTTTGAGTCACTGCCTCTCTTCCAGTATACATTTTTTCATTTCCTTTTATTAATATATGCATAATTAATTAACTAATTAAGCAGCCTTCATTCAGTGAATAACTTTTCATGGGAATATTTCTCTTAGTTTTTCTTCTTCCAGAGACAGTACGATAGTATGTAATGTTATAAATAAATATTAACTGGCTTAATTGAACACAGAATAGAGCAGCATGTTTCTCTGGACTTGTTATTGAGATTAATTGATTTGGTAGATTTTGAAGGGAAATACCTAAGAGTACAATCAAGAGTATTTTGGAAGCTCAGGGAACTTGCATGTAAGCGACTGGATGCTTTCAAAAACCAGAGAAAAAAAGCTACACTCCTGCAAAATATTCAAGCTAGAATAAAAAAAAATCTGATAATGCAATTCTCTTTACTTTTCCTATGCTGCTAAAACATTATTCTAGTTAAGCACAACGTTTCAGTTTGACTACTTCAATCATTCATAATACCCTTCCAATTACAAATGAATACAAAATGCATTCTGCAGAAGATTAGGAGAAAATTAAAACATTTTCACCTGAGGAAACCAAACATTCATAGAATCATAGAATATTAGGCTTAGAAGGGACCTCAGGAGGTCTTCTAGTCCAAACCCCTGCTCAAAGCAGTACCAATCCCCAATTAAATCATCCCAGCCAGGGCTTTGTCAAGCCTGACCTTGAAAACCTCTAAGGAAGGAGATTCCACCACCTCTTTAGGTAACCCATTCCAGTGCTTCACGACCCTCCTAGTGAAAAAGTGTTCTCTAATATCCAACCTAGACCTCCCCCACTGCAACTTGAGATCATTACTCCTTTTTCTGTCATCCGCTACCACTGAGAACAGTCTAGATCCATCCTCTTTGGAACCCCCTTTCAGGTAGTTGAAAGCAGCTATCAAATTGTCCCTCATTCTTCTCTTCCACAGACTAAACAATCCCAGTTCCCTCAGTCTTGCCTCATAAGTCATGTACTCCCGCCCCCTAATAATTTTTGTTGCCCTCCGCTGGACTCTTTCCAATTTTTCTACATCCTTCTTCTAGTGTGGGACCCAAAACTGGACACAGTGCTCCAGATGAGGCCTCACCAATGTTGAATACAGGGGAATGATCACATCCCTCGATCTGCTGGCAATGCCCCTACTTATATAGCCCAAAATATCTTTAGCCTTCTTGGCAACAAGGGCACACTGTTAACTCATATCCAGCTTCTCGTCCACTCTAACCCCTAGGTCCTCTCTGCAGAACTGCTGCCTAGCCATTCGGTCCCTAGTCTGTAGCAGTGCATGGGATTCTTCCGTCCTAAGTGCAGGATTCTGCACTTGTCTTTGTTGAACCTCATCAGATTTCTTTTGGCCCAATCCTCCAATATGTCTAGGTCCCTCTGTATCCTATCCCTACCCTCCAGCATATCTACCACTCCTCCCAGTTTACTGTCATCTGCAAACTTGCTGAGGGTGCAGTCCATGCCATCCTCCAGATTATTAATGAAGATATTGAACAAAACTGGCCCCAGGACCAACCCTTGGGGCACTCCGCTTGATAGCAGCTGTGTCAAGATTCCTTCCCCACTCTGAACTCTAGGGCACAAATGTGGGGACCTGCATGAAAACCTCCTGAGCTTACTTTTACCAGCTTAGGTTAAAACTTCCCCAAGGTACAAACTATTTTACCTTTTGCCCTTGTACTTTATCGCTGCCACCACCAAACATCTAACAGGTATATAACTGGGAAAGAGCCCATTTGGAAACGTCTTCCACCCCCCAAATCCTCCCAAACCTTACACCCCCTTTCCTGGGGAAAGTTTGATAAAAATCCTCACTAATTTGCATAGGTGAACACAGACCCAAACCCTTGGATCTTAAGAACAATGAAAAAGCATTCAGATTCTTAAAAGAAGAATTTTAATAGAAGAAAAAGTAAAAGAATCACCTCTGTAAAATCAGGATGGTAAATACCTTACAGAGTAATTAGATTCAAAACATAGAGAATCCCTCTAGGCAAAAACTTAAGTTACAAAAAGACACAAAAACAGGAATACCCATTCCATTCAGCACAGCTTATTTTCTCATTTAAAGAAAACAGAATCTAACGCATATCTAGCTAGATTACTTACTAAGTTCTAAGACTCCATTCCTCTTCTGTCCCTGGCAAAAGCATCACACAGACAGAGAGAGCCTTTGTTTCTCTCCCCCCCCCAGCTTTTGAAAGTATCTTGTCTCCTCATTGGTCATTTTGGTCAGGTGCCAGTGAGGTTATCCTAGCTTCTTAACCCTTTACAGGTGAAAGGGTTTCTCCTCTGGCCAGGAGGGATTTTAAAGGTGTTTACCCTTCCCTTTATATTTATGACAGGCTGCCAACTAGACATGGAGCCATTGATCACTACCCATTGAGCCCAACGATCTAGCCAGCTTTCTATCCACCTCATAGTCCATTCATCCAGCCCATACTTCTTTAACTTGCTGGCAAGAATACTGTGGGGGACCGTATCAAAAGCTTTCCTAAAGTCAAGGAATAATACATCCACTGCTTTCCCCTCATCCACAGAGCCAGGCTTCCTTTGAAAGGATTGCAGGCATCCTTTCAATTAGTGATACGTTAAGCTCAACAGTGTTCAAAAATTTCCATCAAACCCTTTTTGGAAAAGCAGGTTTTTGACAAAACGAGTTTTTTCACTAAACATGTCTGCTCTCTATGAATATTTTTGAATGTTTGTCAAAAACCCAAACAGCCAAACACAGAAAAACTTTGTGTTTGACAGGAAGCCTTAATAATTTGATTCATAAATGCTGCTTCAGTGCCTCAGGAATTGTAGTTAAGTTACCTTCTATCCCCATTGTCCTCTATGGGCCAGGATTCTCAGACAGACTTCCTCTCCAATGATGCAACACCTCCCGCTCACTAAGCGAGGAGACCATTGTGCATTTTGGGAGAGGTAGTCTGACCAGAAAGCCTGGCCTTTAGAGGTGACTATGAGATTAAGGCACACAAACTACAATTCCCATGAGACACAGAAGCAGCATTGTCAACTTGAACTATTTTGCTTTTTGGCTGAAATATTTTGTTTTATTGCCAAAAAGTCAAAAATTTCCAATGGGAAAACAATTCAATTTTCCAAACAGCTCTACTCAAAAAGTTCTATTCAGAAAAAGCATCCTCAAAAATGTCTGCTTCTCTAAAATGTATTTGGATTTATTATAAAGTTTTGAGCTTCTTTCTCCTCTTCTTGGAGAGGACACTTCCGTACACTTCTTCTTGTCCCAGACGTCTCCTTCCCCCTCCTAAACTAAAATTTCTCCTCTTCCTCCAGCCTTGTTCCCTTCTTCAAATATTCTCCAAGTTATTTCCCAGTGTTTCTCTTCCCCTTGGAGCTGCTATCTCATAGGTAAACAAAAAGAAATACAGGCCTTGGGGAGGTAGTCTGGCTCAGCAGTGAGAGGGTGGGGCTTAGTGCCACTCACTCCCTCCCTCTGTGCCCCACATGTTCTGCTGTTTAAAATGACGACACACTGAGGAATCTGAAGAGAGAGAGCCGACTGTCAATAAGCCCTGCATACTAAGGCCAGACTCTCCTTTCATCCATCAAGCCATCAGAGCTCTCACCATCCAGTTCTGGGGTGCGCCATGCTCCTTCCCACCTCCAGGGAACAGACTCAGCCCGGGACCAAACCAAGGGCGGCCCCTTGTACAGTAAGCAAAGCTAGAGGGAAAGGTGGGGCTGATGGCTGGGGAATAGGAGCTAACAAAATCTGGATTTTTAACATCCAAGGAAGACCTAACACGTTTCCAGGAAACCAACGTTTAAAAAGGGACGATCCTGGGAAGACCTGGACAGGTGGCAGCCCTTCTGTCTCTCAATCTGTGCCTGGATTTCTCTTCAGTTTCCCTAAGGCCCTACTATCCCTTCTGCCAACTCCCCAAATCCATTATGAGAACTCAGCAGGTCTGGCAGTGGAATTTTTTCCTCTCTGTGCATGCACGCACATATGTGTTTTAAACTGAGCCTGCTGATGTTACTGCCAATTTATTTTGCTCAGGGACTTTCTTTGATCAGAGGCGTCAAAGGAAACACTGTCTCTCTCAAATGGGGAAGCTTCAGTGTACATAATAAACACTTTACCTAATTAGTACTCACAATCAATACACTGTAGAAGTCACAAGCTATTTAATATAATGCACCCATTGCACCCCCCTTGAGGGGACATGCCCCTCAGTTTGGGGACTTCTGCTCTAGGACATCTTTCCCGATCTTCCTACATGGTATAGCTAGCATCTTAAAATGAAAAAAAAATCTTTGGATCGTTAATATTGCAGTATAAGATTGGGGGTAAAGTGGAGCCAATATTATAAATGATATTAATATTTTGCACTTCTATACCATCTTTAATTTGAAGATCTCAAAGCACTTTACAAGCATTCATTCACTCTTGAAACATTCATATGAGGTAAGCATTACTATGCCAATTTAAAAAGATGGGGAAACTGAAGCTCAGCAAGTTTTAATGAGTTGCCTGAAGTCACACAATAACTCAGAGACAACTCTGGAAATGGAAGGCAGTACTCCCCAGCGCTCAAACTCTTGCTCTGTTTTCCAGGGCACACTCTATGTTCTATCAGACAGAACTGGAAACTTGCAGAACTGGGATCTTTCAGTGAGAGCCAAGGCGAAATCCAAATGACGCTCCATAAACCCTCTTTCTAATTTCCTGGTGGTCAGCTCTTTAATCACAGACCAAAATCTTTTCTGAAAAAGCTTAAAATGGGAGTAGACATATTAAGTACTGAGTAACTTTAATTGAGCTTTCCTTGGTTTAGCAGGCCTGAAGAGGTTTGTTTTAAGTTAAGATTGCTTTCTTGAGAATCGCATTTTTCTCAAGTTTTCACAGATTTCATTTTCAGTCACTCAACGCATTTACTACACCGTGCACTGACAAATATCACAGCTGGGAGTGCATTATGACATGACTGTAGCTGAACAAACAGCTTTTTTGGTTCACTTGCAATTCTGAAATTCAAAAAAGAAAAAAAGATGGTTCAACATGAACTGAAATAAAAAATTCCCAAAATATTTGATGAACTGAAAAAGTTGATGAAAAGATAATTTGGGGTCAAACAAAATATGTCTCCCTCTGTCTGGTGTGGAGCAGGGAATTGAATTTAGGTCTTCAACTGTCTAGGGAAGTGTCCTAATCGCTGCACTATAGCATAATCTCATTTGTAGTCTGGGTTATAGTGTAGTCTCCTGTGGAAGCTGTTTCGTGTTGTGTAAAAGACTTGACTAGTGCTTGGGCCAAAGATAGCACCTGGGCATAACTCTATAGTCTGATGGGAGAGAACTCCCGTGGGATGTAGGTGCACTAACTTCAAGTCATTGCTCTGCATCAGACAGAGAGAAGACAAACCTGGGCCTTCCATGTCCCAACTGAATCCTTTAACCACCAGACTAAGGATTAGAAGAGAGACTCCTCCTTCAAATGTTTTGTGAATGGAACCTATGTCCCCTTGTCACCAAAACTATCTGGCAAATTCATTTCAAATTAGCTAATAGTTGTGGGTCGACAAATAGTATCAGTTGGCACATAAGCTATTGTTGTCTGATACTGCTCGGGGGAGAAGGGGCGATCTTGTCATGAAATCAATCCACTTAGTTTCAGAAAAATTAGTTCCAGAGATACTTTGAATTTTTGTGCATCTAACAAGAACAATAGCTTCTGAGCTAACCCCTTCTGAAGTCCACTGGATGTCAGTTTGTCAACATATTTTTAGCAGTAGTCCAGCAAGACTCAAGGGTTTAGTAAGCATTTTTTCCCACTAAACCACTACCAGTTTCTCCCACAGCACTTCCAGTGCACAAGAGAGTGACAAGCAGGAACAAAGCTGTCAGCTTAAAGGCACCCGACATGACTGATTTTGACAGCAACAAAACCAGAGTGTTTGACGTTTCATGAACAGTACAAACGTCTTGGCATTTGTTCTATTTTTAACCCATGCCATCATCATCAAAAATAAAGAAGTAACATGAAATGCACAGATAGCCAAGCCGCTGTGTAGCTAATTAAAAAGTTACCTCCAATGGGGTTTGTGTTCACATCTCAGACAAGACAAGTAGGGCTTGGAGGCCTAGGGACAGAAGCAGCTGCCTACAAGAGGATTGACCCAATTCACATCACATGCTCAAAGCTAAAATCCACCAAAGACCTTGTCCAGGGTAACCAACGGCTATTGGGGCATCCAGCTTTCTGACAAGATTATTTTAAGCAACTGATGGCATTGAAGATTATTTGCAGGAATAAATATGGTGCTACATGGAAACCCAGTAATACCATTTGAAATTCATTCCTCTATCCTAAGATGGCATACACGTGCCACTTTGTATACATTTCTGTACGATGCTACATCATATCATGCCTCTATTACCAATTAAAATACCTTTCCACTCCTTCTCCCCACACCTTTTTCTTGTAACGAATATTTTTTTCTAAAAGAAAGGTAATGAGGATACAAAAATTGTTCCACAGCACAAAGGCTAAAAGAGGCTAACTAGAAAGAATTAATTGCATCCTTTTCTCTTAAAATACACCAAAAATAAATGAGATTGATAACATATATATTGTGACATTTTAAAAATAATTGCTCTTAGCCTTAAGAATATCTGGCTAGATTATGCTCTTATTTATGGTGTATTTATGTTTTACTGTCCTAATTTACACCTGTGTAAACCCAGAGTAATGCTATTGAAGTCAGTTGCATAATAACAAATCTAACAGAGAGCAAAATGTAGTTACCAGGGATAGTTACATTTATTACTTCGGAGGTTATTCTGCACACAAAAAATTAAAAATACTGCAGACAATATTTTAAAATTCTGCAAAATTCTGCAAGTTTTATTTGTCAATAAATAAATGCAGAGGTTCCAGCATTGGGCAGTGGGGAGCACAAGCCACTGGCTAAATGAAGGTGGGAGATCACCCTGCAGGTCCCTCCTTCCATACCTGTGACACGGACTTAATGGTGAGATTGCACCCATCCATGACCCAGAGAAAGGCCTGGGCCTACCACAGAAACATCCTGGGGCCCTGCCCCTCTGTGCCAGGTGCACCAGATGTGGGGCAGGCTCAACCAGGCAGGATCCAAGTGTGGAGGGGCTCAATGTGAGGGGATCCAGGTGTGGGGTGAGAGGATTCTGTGTGGGACAATCTGGGTGCAGGCAGCTCAGTGGGAGGTCTAGGTGTGGGGGGATCTGGATGCACATAGGCTCATGGGGGGGAGGGTTTCCAGGTGCAATGGGACTCTGCAGGGGCTTCCAGGTAAAGGTGGTTGGGGCTCAGCGGAAGGATCTGGGTGTGGGGGTCTCAGCAGGGTGCTGGGGGAGTGGGCTGTGGTGGGGTGAGGGTCTGGGTGCAGCTCGTTGGGGGTCAGTGGCTTGGGAGTCTGGATGTGGGGGCTCAGGGTGGTGCAGGGGCTTTTGGGGTTCATCAGGGTGGAGGTTTGAGTGCAGGGAGCTCAGTGGGGTGGTCCAGAGGCAGGGGTCTGGATGCAGGAGGCTCCAGATGCAGAGGGTGAGGTTCCGTGAGGTGGGGTTCAGGTATGGAGGGCTCTACTGCCTCCAGCCCAAATGGGACTAGCAGCAGATCCTGGCTCAGGGTAGGGGCCACTGGCTGGGGTGTCCCCATCCCTGCGGTGATTTACCTCTCTACTGGCTTCTCTGGGTGCCTGAAACAACGTACCTGTGCAGCTTGGGAGTGGTGCTTCACTGATCTTGCAGCTTCCCTTTGCTTCCCTGTCAGAAAGTCATTTTTCTGCAGGGAAGCAAAGAAATCTGCAGGGGAGATTAATTCTGCGCACACGCAGTGGCTCAGAATTCCCCCGGGGGGAATTTAAGTATTTTTAACTGATTATAATCTACCTTTTTGTAAACAACAGGATACAGACACAGGCCCTTATTTAAAGCACCAGTGCCAAAACTTCAAATCACTTAGCATGTGTGAGTGGTAGTGTGGTATTTCAACCAGTGCTACAGGTACATTACTATTCCTGCGTGTATTCAGGAACTCGGAGAAACGGAATATTTTCTTGCTTTCAGGCTTACGTGAATAAGAAATATATCACTGTTGATTTGTGGGACAAAACTATTGTCCCCACTGTCCTGTCATTTCTTCCCAGGAAGTGCCAGAGAAGCAGCACTTCCAAGATTGCTTTTGTAATATAGCAATTTCTCTTAGGTAAAGAGCATGTTTTTAAATTAAATATCTCTAGTCTACTTTTAAGATAGTGCTTGATCAGTTCATGAATGGGATTTTACAATTGAGTCACCTGCAGTGGTGAGGGGGAGGGCTGGGGTCAGCAGCCCTGGGTATCCCTTCTAGCACATATCTCATAGACTTATATCTGATGTCCCTAAAATGTTATGCTTCAGGGTTTCAACTGATCACCAAAAGGAGTCAGAAAGGGAATTATTTCTTCCCCTTCCCTCCCCACACAATATATTCCGAGATGCTGGCTCATTTGAAGGGTTGGGGTTTTTTTGTTTTGTTTTCCTGTTTTTTGGTCTCCTTCCCCTGAAGGATCAGAAATGGCCATGTTTGGAGATGGTACACTGGATGGGGTGGTGGTACACTGGATGGGGTGGTGCTTTGATGATAGGTGATACTCTCAGGTGTTTGACTGGTTGTTCTTACTCACATGCTCAGGGTCTAACTGATTGCCATATTTGGGGTTAGGAAGGAATTTTCCCTCAGATCAGATTGGCAGTGACCTTGGGGAGATTTCCCCTTCCTCTTCAGCATGGGGCACGGGTCAGTTGCTAGGATCATCTGGGTCTCTCTCACTTAATCAGTTCCCTGCCATAGCAGGAGCCATGGGCATTGGTGCACCTCTGGCCTACTGTTCTGTGCCTGAGGTAGACAATAGTTTAGTCTCCAGAAGGCTGTAATACTTGGCTCTAAATCTGGATGTTATGTTTATGTGCAGCTGGCTGGGGGGTATTTCGTGACCTGTGATATACCGGAGGTCATACTATACCACCTGGTGGTCCCTTCTGGCCTTAAACTCTATGATTTGAAGATGGCTTGTTTCTCTTTTTGTCGTTGTTGTTGTTGTTGTTATGCTATGTGTGTACCAAGAGCTTATTCCCAAACTCATGAAGACGCATAAAACTAACTCATTTCATAAATCTAGAAAGACAATCTATAGCAACAGTACACTGTGCTACAGTAACTAACATGAAAGTTAGGATGTCCACCTTCTTACAATATTTTGATGGCATTGTGGTACCACTGAGAGGAAAGCCCAGGTGGTTTGTACAGTCACTGTAAAATTCCCAGTAGAGTAGTTGGGTGGATGCAGTGAAACTATGTGTAAGCTGGGCTCTTAGTTCCAAACAATTGCTAGTTGCAACTTTCCATAATTTAAAGTACCAGGGCCAAGGAGGAGTGCAAATCAGTATGAATGTATTGAATCGGTTGAAGGCTTTCACTTTTTCACAGTTTCACTATGTCTGACTTCACTCTAACTGAATTCAACTGTATATCATTGCTATGATGGAAGAGCAGCAGTGCAACTGACATTGGAAATGTTTATCTAATCATTATAAACGTAGAGAATATACTCATTAGCCTGCAGCTTAGCCATTGTTACCCAATTATTTCCGATTTTTCAACACGCAAGGTTATCGTTTTACACTAAAAATCCTTTCTTCAGTCAATTAAATAAATCTATAAAATAATAATATTTACAATACAGTATGTCTCTTATGCCTCTCTATTAATATAGAGCAATCAAATCCTCTCAACCAAGCTCTTCCAGTCTCCTCTCATAAGATAGGTCTTCCATTCCCCTGTTCACCCTAGTAACTCTTTTCTGCATCTGTTCCAGACTAAATTAATCTTTCTTGAACATGGGTGACCAGAATTATACAATATTTCAAATGGGGTCTTACCAGTGCTTTGTGCAATGACATTAATACTTCTCTATCTCTACTGGAAATGCCTTGCCTGATATGTCTTAGGATCACATTTGCCTTTTTTCACAGCTGCAGGACATTGGTAGCTTATACAGACACTGTGATCAACCCAGCATCCAGGCCGCTCTCCTCTTGTCACTGCAGTCCACTGAGCCCCAAGCTTGTAGCAGAAATTCTTTTTATTAGACCCCAGAAGCATGACCTTGTACTTAGTACTATTGAATTTCATCCCATTTCTGTCACTCCACTCTTCTAGGTCATCCAGATGTACTTGTATAATAGTCTGATCCTTTTCTGTATTGGTGATGCCTCCCAGCTTTATATCATCAGCAAATTTCATTAGCACTTTCCTACTTTTCATGCCAAAGTCATTATTAAAAATATTGAATAAGATTGCTCCAAAGATAGATCCATGAGGAACTCCACATAACCTCCCAACAGTCCAATAATTCACCTTTCAGCAGAATCCATTGCCTTCTCCCTTTTAGCCAGTTTCTTATCCATTTTTCAATTCTTGCAATGATCTCCATCTTACCTAATTTAACAAATAATTTTCCATGTGGTGCCATGTAAAATGCTTTACAGATGTCCAACTACATTAGATATACCGCATTTCCCTTATCTAAAATATCAGTTATTTTCTCAAAGAAGGAAATCAGATTTGTCTGGCATGATATACCTTTGGTAAACCTATGATAAACCTTTGGTAAACCTCCACTAATTTAATTATTCTTTCCTTCTAAATTTGTTCTAAATCCTTGCAAATTACTGCACTCAGGAGAACAGGTACGTAATTGCTCAAATCACGTTTTTTTCCCTTTCTTAAATATACGTACGACATTAGGTGTTCTTCAGTCATATGTTACTACACCCAACTAGATAGATTTATTAAACATCCTTGCTACCAGACCAGCAATCTCATATTTCAGTTCTTTCAATATTCTGGGTTGGAATTTATCTGATTCCCCCCATTTGAGCACATTAAGCTCTTTAAGTTTTTCTTCCACCTGAGATGTGGTAATTTCCATTTGTAGATACTCATTTCAACCATCCACAATGCCTTCATGCACATGTTCTATAGTATCATTCTTGCTGAAAACTGAAGCAAAGTATTCATTTAATTTGGGGGCCATACCTAGGTTATCTTTAATCATCTTTCCATCCACACTGCATAGTGGCCCAACCTCATCCCTCCTTATTTTCGTTTTATTTATATAAGTAAAAGACTACTTTTTTTTTTAATTCCTTGGCAAGGAATAATTCAGCTTGACTTTTAGCAATTTTCATTTTATTCCTACATTTTATTCCTCCATGATGTGCTTTATATGCTGATCAACAGCTTTCTCCAATCCCTATTTACTCTCTGCTTATTCATTCAAGTCTGCCTTAAGAACCTTCATTGGAATGTCAACTTGGCCTAGTGTCTTTCCACTTTTTAACTGATTGACTGTCATCTCTACTTCTACTCTGGTGACAGGTCCTAGTTCAACACCCAGATTTTCTTCTTCCTCTATATCTGAGGGATTGGCCACTGGCTTGCCTTTCAGTGATTGACTAAAGTACTGCTTCCATATATTTAACTATAAATAAATTACCGGTATATCTTTATTGTTAAGTTGCCTTTGTTGTCTTGAATTGGTCAGTTGATATTTGTTTTTCTTCTTGACACTTGTCTAATGATGTTGCACAGTGTTGTCATGTCATTTTGTACTGCAATGGTCCATGCATCTGTTGCCAGTTTGTCTATAAAGTCTTGTTTGTCCTTTCTTGCACTCTTTTTGGTCTCTGTGGTCTTGTGTTCCTTTCTTTCTTTCTTTCTTTCTTTCTTTCTTTCTTTCTTTCTTTCTTTCTTTTTTACGGCATATTTCTTCAGATTCGCTGTGTCTATGTTCTTGTTCTTGCTTGATTTAGTTTCAGTTTAATTTTGTATCTTTCTTCTATTTTCTGCCATGTATCCTCAGATAACCGTTCCTTGTGATGATTCTTCCTGAATCCCAACATTTCACAGGTTTTAGTGAAAGTTGCCCTTACCCATATCCATTTGACTTTAACTGTTCTGACATTTTCAAGCACCTGGTGTCTATTTGCTAGCACGCTTCTGAACTTTTGTTGTGTTGTCATTTGTTTTAACTTGGTGATATTATAACATGAGCATCTCTGTTATTCAGATCTCTTCTCTATTCTCATATTTCTCCATAATGTAGTTACTACTAGTGCATGGTTCATTCCCACACATACCCCATTCCTGCCATGTCCATCCTTTAAAGTTCTCCATTTGCACCAAATTGTACTGTGATCAATTTGATTCCCTGTTCTGCAATCTGGTCACTTCCAAAATATCTTATGAATAGTAACTACTGAAAATAAAGGATAGTGTTAGACTGGTACTGCTCCTGTTGAAGTAAATCACAAAACTCTCCATTGACTTCAAAGGAAGATCAGGCCAAGAGTTTCTATTTCAATCCTGGGATGGTAACTCCATTTTTCTTTATGAAAAAATACAGTATTTATAAAACCATTTGAAAAACAAACACCATTGAGACAGCATTATAAGGATTTGCATTGTATTTGTGCATTTCAGATTCTGCTAGTTATGTTAGATCATATTTCTGCCATTTTTAAAAACTAGAATTTAACCACTTCCTTTTTCTGTTAGAGCTAGAGGGCCTTTTTTTTTTTTTTTTTTTTTTGGCACTTGAATGCGTTTTAGTGGTGATTGAAGACTCTTCCAGCAGTGTTGCAAAATCTCCTACTGAGGGGCATATTGTCTGTTTTGCCTTAGGCATTAAAATTTGTGCTTCTGGCTCTGGCTAAAAAACAAACAACAAATGTATAGAAACAGCTTTTATACTTGGTGTAAAACTTATTGAATGCTTCACATCCATCACACTGCTCTTAAAAGTCTGATTATACACTTTTGGTTCTGTATATTTATGGCCCTGTCCATACTTGGATCAGAACCATGATAATTGTGCTGTGTTTAAACACTGTCATTGCTAGGAGGGTTTCAGCATCGTCATCTCTGTGAATCGGAATTTTTTTGTCAGACAAACATGTTATCACCATGTTATAAAACTGCTACTAAGCTACTTAGGAGGTAGTCTATAGGGATCTGTGTTAGGTCCATTCTCAATATTCCATGATGCAGAAGGAAGAGTAAACACCATATCAATGAAATTTGAAGACAATACTAAACTGAGAGAAGCTGTGAACACTAGTGAGGACGGAAATAATTCAAAGACAATAAGTGGCCCAATGTATTATTTATTTATTTAATCCTTTATACACAGTGGAATAACTTCAACAGGAGAGACTGAGTGAGACCCCACGACCACCAGAAAGAATATCCCATAGCCACATGGCCAGGGCACACATCTGAGAGGTGGAGAAATTACATTCACATCCTTTCTGCACATCAAGCAGGACAGTGGGGAATTGAATCTGGATCTCCCGCATCCTAAGTGAGGTTGATTGCATTAATCAATGGGCTAAAGGTTATAGCCCCTTTGGTTGTTTTGTGTGGGGTTAGGCATTCAGAGCATATTTGCCAGATTGGACCCCACAAGCAAGAGAGGTAAGGAACCCCTAGTTTGAAGACCTGTTGGGTCTTAGCTATGAGTTAGGTGCCTGGGTACCTAGACTAAGGCAGCTGTATGCATGCTCACTGTCAGAAACTTATGTGCTTGAGATCATTAATGGTGGAAATTTAGGCACTGAGGGACTTTAGGCACTTGCAGGGTTAGACAAGAGGTGAGGAGAGGTTTGGGGGCTCTCAATGACATTTGAGCAGCCAGGCTTTCAACCTGTGGGTTATAACAATACATATAGAGTGTGACTGGGCACAGACAGATAGATAACACACACTGACCAGTGAGTTACCCTTACTCATAACACAATCAGTGATTATAAAAATATGATATTGGATATTAAAAGATCTATGGTAGCATGGATACAAATCCATAAACAGAAAGTGTGCTTGAAAGAAACAAATTGAATCTTCCATTTCTGTTCAGTTGTAGTTTCCTGGAATTGTAGGAAGCATAGACCATGAACTGAGCAGACTCAGACAGGGGAAATACAAAATTTATATGTAATTTTGACATTTAGAGACTGAAAAAAGCTTAGTATGTGTAGCAGCTCAGTGCCTATGTTGTGCATTCTGTGGTAAGAGGACATATGGAAAACAGAAATGTCATTGCATTAGTCATTGGATTAATGCTGTAGCTGCCTGCCTGTTACTATTAAGGTTATGACTTAAACAGGACAAACTCCTCATCCTTTTTGTTTATCAGTACTAGTCATACATTTTACATGCTTTTACTTTAACTTCAGTGATGCTAGTGATGTTTTCTCTAGATATTTATTTTTATCTGCTCCTATGAAAAAAAGATAGCAATGGTGACTTCAAATAATGAACAGCACCACAACTAGTCTGTACTTAATTAGACTACACTCAATCCATGTTTCACAATGTAACTGATCTGGAGATAGTTTGGAGAATAGTTCCATCGTATGCTATATTGCATACTGTATCTGTCAGCATGTAATACTAGAGGAACAAGGTGGGTGAGGTAATGTCCATTATTGGACCAACTTCTTTTGATAAGAAAGGCAAGCTTTTGAGCTACACAGAGCTCACCCTCCTTATCTCTCTAATACCCTGGGACCAACACCGCTACGCCTACAGTGCACACAGCATGTTAATATTGACAGCTAATACACAGGGCAGCTTAGACCACTTTCAAAACCAAATTCTACATTCTACAATTCTTGTGTGAACTGGCGAGAGATAGTGCCTCTTAGCTAAGTTTTAGGAACAATCTTAGTATATTAGATGTCTTATAATTCTGTGGTACTCTCTATTTTTCTTATGGTAAATGCACTTCAATTTCTTATGTAAAAGACACATCAACTGATAGTCCCTTGTCAACTTTCCTTCCTTAACAATCAATTAGGTAAGTGTTTACATACAGTTACAACTCTGTAATGTTGCTATGGTTCAACTGCTGTTCAGGTATCAATAGGCCTTTCATGCAGCAACCACCCAGTATCGATTTTTTTTGACAAGTCTAATTATAATTCTAAAAGAAATTATAATTCTGGGAAAGAAGTAATCATTTAATATACAATGCCCATAAAAAGGTTCCATGAAAAAATAGATTAATTAGTTTAAAACCTAAAGCATATTATTTAACTTTCTGTACAGATATAGCATTTTAGCATATCAGACTGGTGCATAATATAGGATACCAATGAGGGTGTAGCTGATATCAAATTAGTGGCTATTGATCAGCTCTGTTCTGCAACTCTTACTTGAGCAGAGTAACATTCACCTGAGTTATTCTCATTGGCTCCCATGGAACTTTTTATGGATGAGATACTTAGTGCGAGCAAGGGATGCAGAATCAGGCCTAACAACAACAACTTTTATGACTTGTCATCTTCAAAGTGTTTTACAAATATTAGTTAATCAATCACATAATTTACTATCATCTCTTCTTTTATTATAAATGTTTATTGGGGTTGCAAAACTATTCTACGAGAGACCCTAATCTGTCATGCCTGCCCCACACTCCTCACACTCAAGTCCAGTCTCAAGTCCAGAGTAAACCTGGAACATCAAAAGCTACCTGTTCTAGACCAATAGTCTGGGAGGGAGGGAGTAGAGAGGAAATTTTCTTAAGCTCTTTTCCCCCACTCATTAATTTGCTGAAGACAGGAGACTAAAGTCTTGTCTACACTACACAGTTTTGTCAACAAAACAGGGTAGGTAAGTTTCACAACTTGTTTTTATGCGCATCCCTATCAGACCAAAATGTGACACACTCTCTCAGCTTAGAGCTACAAATTTAAGCAAATAAGATATGTGATTTAGTAAAAGACATAATTTTTTGTTAACTGATATAGATTTTGTCATATTAAAGAATTTAAAATGTTCATAAATATTGCATATTTTTGTCAGTTTGCCTCCATCTGTGGCTTCAGGTGAACGCACCTTCAATGTGTTGAAGCAGGTAAAGAACATCACCGTTCAACTATGGGACAAGAGCATTTGAATGGGTTCACCATGCTTAATATCAACTGTGAAATTACACGAAAGCTCGATTTTTCCTCAATAATTAGTGCATTTGCACAGAAAAAGGCTAGAAAAGCATTTGTTAAATAAAAAAATATTCAAATTATGTCTCACTCTTTTTTTGGTGCCTTATTTTGTTTTCATGTGTCATCATTTTTTATTTTTATTATGGCTAGGGGCCTCAAAAGCTGGAAGTGGCCGAGGCCCCTCTGGACTTCTGTGAGACTACATGAAAGGGGGCCAGGAGACAAGTGGGAAAAGGACACAAAAATAAAGTTGGTGATGCCGCTTTGGCTAGATAGAAGATGTTGGGATGAGTGAAGAAATACAGGAGCAGAGAGAGATAGTCAAGAGTTTTAACCTGCTAGCTGTGAAACATGAAGGAGAAACACTGCAGTCTTGTGACTTATGGGTATAAGCCTGGTGTAAGGCAAGTAGCAATACATGGTGTCCATGAAAAGCTGAGTACCATGACTTTTATCAGTGGTTTGCTGGATTAACTTACCCCTCATATTGACCCAGAAACGCTTTCGGCTTGATTCTGCATTGTTTTGCAGCTTGGTTAGCCATTTATATCTGTGCAACGTGGTTGCAAAACACTACCACTCCAGACAGCTACCGGTCAGTCACGAATCAGTTTGGAGTCGGGAAGTTGACCGCTGGGGCTGCAGTAACGCAAGTGTGCACAGGCTCTCACAATCCAAGCCCTGACTAACTAGTCCTTACCCCTCATCAGGGAGTTTCTACTCTGCCCTTCTTGGTGGGCCATTAGGGGAACCCAGGCTGATCTCTGCTCCAGGAACCCTTTAATAAGCAGTCAGGGGCTGACTATGCAAACTCCTTGCTGCCTCCCTGGACCACTTCCTACCTTGCCCTATCTTATCCCTTTCCCACAACCTCTTCTCAGGCTCACTGTGTATCAGGCCATGTCTATACTAGAGACCTTATAGTGGCACAGCTATACCAGTGCAGTTGTGCCGTAGTAAGATCTCCCATCGACTTAATTAAAGCACCCTCAATGAGTGGCAGTAGCTATGTTGGCAGGAGAGCATCTCCCACCAACATAGCATCTTTTTCTCACACTGAGAGACATAAGTTATACCAACAAAAGTGCTAGTGTAGACGTAGCCTCAGTTTCACTTTTTCTGTGCCTCTTCCATGGGCTCACTGTGGAGTTTCTTAACACTTTCTGCCAGTCAACTGGTTCTGCTGAAGGAGAGTTTTCTCTGGGCCCCTTGCCAGGAAGTCCCTGACTCAGCAGGAGAGACCCCTACACTAGCACAGAGAATTCTGGGTGACTCACTGCCTCCTCCTTTCCTTCCCAACTGCCGCGGGCTCCCTGTTGTAGGCCTGCCTTTCTTCAGAGCGGCTCTGTCTGCCAGCAGTCCGGTTTAGCTCCCTGGCTTCAGACAGGCTTCTCCTACTGAGTACAAGCCAGAAGGTGATTGGCTTTCCTTCCTCATTGGCCTCCACCTGAGCCATGTTCAGCCCTTTTGACGTGTAAACCTTCTGCCAGGTGGACTTGGCAGCAACAAGGGCTGGGTTCAGTACCTAGGGATTCCTCTTGACAATACAATACAGAAGTGGCTTGAGACACACCCAGAAATCTGGGAAAACTAAACACCACTTCTCAGAGACCTCTAAGAGGCAATACTTCCCCTCTCGCAAGCACTGAGTCAGTGTTTAACAAAAGAAAGCTGGCTGTCCTTGATCAGCAAAGACCCAGAGTTCAGAGGTGCATTCACCTCCTTCCCCTGAAAAGGGGGAGGGCGTTGAGCAATGTATTTGCTGCTGCCCTGTGTCTCTGCAACGGGCTTATTGTTGCTGTTTTCTCTGCTACCACCCATCGCTCACTGCCATCTCTGCCACTGTTATCTCTGCTGCTTGCTACCCACTGCCACTTCCACAATGCTGTGTTTTGAGGTTCCACCACTTAGCCCCACTCTTAGTAATTTCAGCCCTAGGTGATTTTGGTGGGTTGTAGGGAACTTCACTGAGAGTGCAGCCTCTGCATTGCAACACTGTCCCCACATCAGGTCTAAGGCTTAACCCCTAGACCTGGTCATCAGTGATTTAGCTCTGCTAATCATCAAACAGAAAAAAAAGAACTCTCAAGAGTCCAATCAGTTCTGTTTTTAAACACAGGAAGGGGGCAGGTCAAATGGCACCTAGGACTCTTTAAACAGCATCCACAATACCCACCAAGAATGGCCCCTAACAACCTCTCTCTTTCGCTGGAATTTGGCATTCCTACCCGTTTAGCAAGTGAGATTCAGCATAGGGTGACCACCTCAATCAAGGCAGGCTAAGCACAGTTCTGCTGCATTTTACTCATTCAATCTGGATAATAACATGTCATTACCTCTGCATTCAATACTAAAGTGAATTATAATCCAAAAGCAGCCAAAATTAATCACTTTGCAAAACAGCTCCATCTGCTGAGCACCTAGGCAGAGTAAGTGTACCTATGCAAACACAGTCTTCTCTTGAAGTCTTCCCCTCCCCCTCCAGTTCATCACTAGACATCATGAAAGAGTTCAATCAGACCCATCTTACTGATGCTTCCCACTGCTTGACACCCATTGCAAATGTAGTGAGGTGAGGCCATTTGACCATTTTTGGACCAGTATGGGGCTGGTACACTCATCACAGAATGCTGGACACAACACAAAGATATAGAAGCGGGAAGCTGGAAGTGCAGCTGCTGACAGAGAAGAGTTTACACACTATCAGTTACTGCATATGAACCTTTAAGTTCCTGGAGCTGAACAATAACTGCACAAAACAGAGTTTATGCACAGAAGTTATACATAAAGAGCACATAGTGTTTATATGCACCTGCAGATAATATGAACTCATACATAAAATATTTTTCCTTCACCAACCTCTTGTGCATATAACTGCCAAAAATGACCCAAAATCCAATTTAAAACCCCTACATTAAAATGAATGACAGGAAGTTCAAAAGACTATAGAATTTCACACCAAAAGGCCATCTAGTTTTAGAGAAAAGAATTTTAACCCCACTTTTACTGCAACAGTAGCTATGGAGTCACTACCAGGGAACCTCCATATGTACTTTCCTAGTTGATCTGGGATACAGTGAGGACCCAGAGAAGTACTACCTGTGAGGCTGAGCTCCTCCAAACACTTATGTATATGAGTAACTTTATGCTTGCAAGTAATCTCATTGAGTTCAATGGAAGAATTTGTGAACTTAAAGTTACTCATGAGTTTAAGTGTTTGTGGGACTGAGCCCTTTGCTTATATATTCTTCTTCTGTGCAGTTAGCCATAGCCTATTACTCAAAAATAAGCTTAACTTCATAGCTGTTAACCTGACCTTGGAACCAGCCAAGGAATAACCACAAACAAAGGTTGAACTAGAACAACACAGAGGGTTGTTTAGTGGGGTATCTAACATGGCTATACTCACTCCCACATCACATTTATGCTGGCAGCCTGCAGGCGCAGGCATTGGTTGCTTTCAATTTCACAGGTGGCTGAGGCTGGCCAGGCTTCAGCTGCCCGAGATCAGCCGCGAGGCAACGAGTGTCCCCAAAATCCCTTCGGATCCGTGGGAGGGCTCTACTGCTTCCGGTCTGGTCCCAAGTTTAGTGTGCTGTTAGATTTCCTGTTGAGAACCCATCCTGGCTGCCCATCTCGAGATTTATACCTTCATCAAGATAATACCATGGTTCCATAAAAGGCAATATTTGCCTCTTTGTTTTGCCACTGGATGTCACTCACACTATCTTACTCATTCCTTACATTAATTTATTACATATTCATAAGCATGAATACAATTGAGTATATAGATCAATGCAGCTTTAAGCAAGCATTTAACATCATTGGGACCTTTCTGCTGCTTGTGGCTTTGTAATGGAGTAACAGGAAACTGCAGACTGCACTCAAAAGAGCAAATGCGGGGGGGCATGTCCGGCTCCAATAACAATTTTGTTAAATAATACCAGCTGTTTCACCTCAAAATAGCTTTCCAGTACTAATGACCCTAGGTACCAACCAAATGACATTGTTTTTTGTCTACAAACATAGTAAGAAGGAATTCTGCAAAACTGTTGACTTTGCTGTTGCCCAGTATTTCACCATTGCATAAACAGATTTTTTTTAAATGCCTACTTTGGTTTGTCTTTTCTACTAATCTATCTAGTCATCATTTTAAAGACAATAAAGCTAAACTACTCCATTGGTTTATAATTTAACATAGGTAAATATATTATTTTCCAGCTCCTAAAGTTTTCTATTCACCTTTAATTTTGCCTACCCTAAATCTCTACAAATTTCAGTGATGTGCAACTTATTACAGCAAAACCACTTGCTCAGGTCTCATCAGTTACATTACCTTGATTTTGAGACATTTATAATCTACTATAATATGGTTTACATCAGTTCAGCCATTTTTAAGCTACAGGCTACAAATAGTTTTGTGATTGTAGGCACTTATGTTTCCTCTTTATGACACAGTCATCATGCAAAATATTTTTAAAAAGCAGAAGTCATGGTGGAGTTATATGTATTCAGTTTTAGCAAGGTAAACCCATCCCATCTGTTCAATTGTTCCACAAGTGCAATCTTCTCCTAGCTACTAACCCCTGAAACTCAAGTCAACTTTTAATTTAACAGCTCATCTGTTACCCAGTGTTCTTTCAACTCGAAGCTCATGGTAACTTTTACTCTGTGCGAGGTGGTGTCAGGAAATAAATCAGGGGAGACATGGCCGTCCAACTGATAGATGGCTGGCACAAACAGGACAAGAGTGCTTTCACTTAAAGCTATACTTTACTTAGTCTCAAGCACTTATACACACATCTGCAACAGGTTAGTAAAACACCCCCAACCCTTCAGAGCCACACTCAGCTTTGGTAATTATCGAGTGGCACAGCGGCAAGCTTCCAGTGGCCAAATCTTCCATCTGCCAGTGGGGACTGCAAGATGTATCCAGAGGGAGAGTCTAAAAAGAGTCCAACAACCTCAAACTTGTCCCTCTTATTTATACATTAGTAATAGAATGACATGCCCCTTAAAGAAAACTTGTTAAGTAAGCAGTTTCAATGGTCAAGCAAGACCATTGAGGTTCCTTCTGATTATCGATTAACCAGGTGTGGGTTTTTCCAGAGTTTGCAGCCTTGAGGCCCCCAATAGACATTCCTGGGGCACATCCTGCTCTTCTAAAATGCATATATCAGCCACTTCAACACAATTCTTATCAGGAAGAACGCAGGGTCAAGCTGCCCTCTCTGTGGCACCCAAAGACCCTCTTTCCCTCCTGCCTTGGTTAAGCTAAGCCTGCTGACTTGGCCAATTCACAGCCTGCTGACTTGGCTGCTTTTAGCAATAAGCCATAGTGGTTTCAGGCACTTTACTGGTTTGCCAAAGTCTCCCTGTACAGTTCCACCTTTCAAGACTACTACCCTGATAACTTCTTCTAAGAGTTGAATTTGCATGTAGACCAACCTGGTCCCACCATATGGGTATGGATAAAAATGCTCACTGTGTTATCTTCGCTGAGGCTTTGCTGGAGCTGAGAGCAGTGAGGACATGCTCCAAAGGGCAAGGGTGGGAGGGAAGGGTTTGCTCAACTGCAAGCAGTTAAGGCTGCATTCCACGGGTCATTTTCTTCCCCATCCTTTCATCTTCCTTCCCCATCTTTTGCTTCACTCCTCAGTGTCCTTTCTTTCCCCTTCCTCATGCTGTATCTGGTTCCAGGCTCTGGGTCTTGTCTGACTAGGTGCCACTGTCCCTTGGCTAGGAGAGGAGGAAGCTTGGTAACTGACTCCCATGAAACAGTGGTGGTGAAGGAGAGGTGTGTGCAGTTTACTTGTTGGCAGAGTAGCCATGAACAGAAGCTGTTTCAGCCACACTCACACCTCCCACCTGAATGCTAGATCTCCTATGATGCTGACGGCTAGGTTAACCGTAAGTCTGGGGTTTCAATGGGATTTTGCCTAGTGCACTGCTTGGGCATTGGTCCTGGGCACTCGTAAGGCATGGTGAGGGGTTATGTCTTTATGTCCGCATAGCTTGTGGATTCATATATCTCATCTCTCCTACCTCCAGTGTGGAGTAGAGGAGAGGGTTGAGATTCTGGCAGGCCTGAGAGTGTACAAGAGACATAGCCTTCACATCCACCCCCACATTTATAGTACATCAAGCAACAACCCCACCAGGGAGTTTCGCGTTGTTACTCCAGTCAGGTAATGGTTTAAATAACATGGTGGCCTCTGCATTTAAGCATATTATGGTGTCTATGTCTCCCTGCTTCTTTGTCCCTATTAAGGGGATTATCCCTACAAGCCCCTTACAAGGAGATTCAAACATCTAGACTACTCCTTCTGCTTGCAACAGTCATCTTAGATCTGTCATGAAGACACCACTCAGGGTAATTATGGAAGCATTTTTTTATTTCTGTGTAAAAAGGAGAATTTTAAATTTGAATTTTAAAATTTAAAACAAAGTTTTTAATATAAATATGCAAAAGCAAGGATACTAATAATGAAGATTAACATTCCTGAGTGCTGTAACCTGGCTTTTTTGCCTAGAGACAGAGAAGTCTTTAAACTGTAGGTGATCTTATATAACACGCTGTCTGTGCTGCCTTACCTACCTGTGTTAAGGATGGGGTGAAAGAATGTTTTCTTAGCCTTAACTCTGGATATCTTGGCTCTTGTGGTTTGAGTTCATACCCTTATTATTACTTTAACAAAGCTTTCTCTGTGGCTTAATAAATATTGTCTTGGGTTGCTTAAAGTGGAAGCCATTTGTAATATGACCTTATCTTTTTTTGTGCCCTAAATGCTGTACAGTCTGTACTTTTGATCAGCATGAAAAAGTAATGCACAGTGACAGCCTTTGAGAATTACACAGATCTTGGAAGAAAATAAAAAGCCACAGTGTAGACAATGGAACAGAAGCCCAGCTCAATATTGATCTGGTAAGAATGATCCTTGTGGTTTGATCTTGCAGCAGAGCTGAATGTATCTGAATTTTTTTTTTTCGCTCTTTGGAAGTACACTCTTGCTCAGACAAAAGGTCAGGTCAAAAACTCAGTGAGCACAAATACTGCAGCAGCACTTTTTTTCATTGGAAGAAAATCTGAATTTCCCCTTGAACTGCTAAGCTGATTTCTTAAATAAACCCCGAATAACCTCATATTGCTGTGTTTGTATCATTTAAATCCCTATTTGGTAATAACTTAAAATAAATGCTTTGTCCGCATGCCATTGTTGCTACAGTTACCCACAGCAGCAACGTTAATGGAATCTATGTACTTGCACATTGGCTGGGGATGGGATGTCTAATGATTAGACAGGGTGGTTTACTAGATGGAGCAGGGGACTGTGACTCAGGTCTCTAAACTTACTCTTTGCTTTGTGTCTTACTCATTATTCACTAACTTTTGTGCCTCAGTTTGCCTAACTGGGACAGTACAGTAACTGTTGGTATCATGAGAACCAATGAATAGTTATATAGCTCTTCGTGTTCCTCCTGATAAACAGTGATGTATAGGAATAAGCTATCACTAATAAATATTCGTAATATAGCTGGGAAAATACTTCAAACAATTTCCCACAAATATTTCATCCCTGTTTTTAAAATAGATTTACTTCTACTGACATACCTGTACCTTGATCCCTCCACCCCTTTTTAACTCACTTTCTACCAGTAACCTGGCAAAGGCATGCTCATGGAAAGCAAACTGCAAATGGAAACAGGTGCAATGAAAACATGACTCTAAGAGTTACATCCACCCAAACAGGTAACAGAAACTTACTAAGCTGACCTACAGTCCAGGTAAAACTAACCAACACAACTCAGATTTTGAATTTGGGTCACAACAAACTGGTCATAAACAAACAATCTACACACCAAGAATTATTTTCTGGAGAATGAATTTGAATAATTAATTAATATCAGAAAGTTGCAATCTATTCAACCATAATTCTCAAGTAAAATTAACATTACTCAAAGGACTCAGACTACGCCTATCCACCACTACTTCTGTGGACTTCTGTGGTAGAGAAGACTTGTGTAAGGCCTTTGTCCCATAGAGAAAAAGGTGCAAAAATCAAGTAAATTATTCATTATGAAATTATTCACTCATCCCTATTAATAATGTACTGCCCTAAGCAATAAAGAAAAAAAGGTTTAGCTTCCTTGCACATTCTAACATCTGAGTGATACATGTTTAGAAATGATGGAACAATTTTTTAGGACATGAAGAATGGAAAAGTACATCAGCTTTCTGAAGGGCTGCAATAGCCCTAAACACTGGGTTGTTTTGCCTTTCACACACCGCTTTTCTCAGCAGAACAAAATCTTTTCAGATCTTCTTTGGATACAATAATAAACAAAGAAAGAAGAGTATTACAAATTGTAACTTTATTGGTACAAAAGCATGGGGTGATTTGTATTGCTAAGTAATCATTTAATATCATAATACATTAGTTTAATTAATGTGGAATTTTAACCTAAATGTTGAAAAACATCAATAGTAAGATGTGAAAATAATCACATCTGCATCTGTACAGTATTGGATCCTCACTTTTACCCACTTAACTGCCTTCTACTGCCTGTTAACGGTTTTTCTGGAATGACTTGGTGATAAGATATTAGCATTTTCAAAGCTGAAATATCACATGAATTTCTGGAAGGAGTATTTCTGGGAACACTATTTGATAATATCTAAAATTGGAAATAGTGAAGCACTAATAATGCTGGACAACATTTTGTACAACAATCTGTCAGACTGAGGGCCTGATTTAGTGAAAAGACTTCCACTGAGATTAGCAGGCTTTGGAGCATCTCAAAGTGAAGACAAAGAAAGAAGACGCTGACCTAATTTAGCAATGATTGGAAGAGATCTGTAAAGAACATATCTCTTCAGCAAGCTACTGCAAGCACAGGCTACCGCAAGCACATTAAACTGCCCTCCACGCTCTCTACACTGGCTTCCCACAGGATTTTGGTAGATCCTTATCTTCAAAGTGCTACATGGCCTGTATCAGGCTATTTAAAAGAGTGCCTAAACTTCAGGATGAAGACGGGGGTTGACAGCTCTGCTCCTCTGGTACAATGGAACTCTCAGCTATACAGGTGAAGTTCATATATGTAGGAGACAGAACTTTCTCGGGATGTGGTCTGAGGCTGTAGAATGATCTCCCGCAGGAGCAAAGGATTATCAGAAATCTCACCATTTCCTGTTCCAAGGTATGTTTCCCTGTCTAACATGAACACAAAGCAACAGGTATATTTATATTAAAAACCTTACCAAAACAAGACACTCCACTGCACATGTTTCTCCCCCTGAGGAGAGGATGTGAGAACAACCAACGTGCCAGATGTGTAGTCATGTTGCTTAATGAACTACTGGAAGGTGCCTATATACTACAGTGATCAGTGTGGTATAAGACCCTAGAGAGAATAGGGAAAAATGGCAGAATTGTTACCAAGAGCTTTGGGTTGAAAGAACCTCAGGTAACTTTACTCTGTGCAAGGTGGTGTCAGGAAATAAATCAATGGAGACATGGCCGTCTGACCGATAGATGGCTGGCACAAACAGGACAACACAAAAGTACTTTCACCTAAAGTTAAGCTTTACTTAGTCTCAAGCATGTACACACGTTCCCCACAGGTTAGTAATACACCCCCAACCCTCAATAATTACTGAAGTTTGTTGTGGGTCGCAAGTGGCACAACAGCAGTCTTCCAATGGCCAATTTTCCATGTGCCCGTGGGAACCACAAGATGTGTCCAGAGGAAAAGTCCCTGACAAGTCCAACTACTCCAAACTTTCTTCCCTTATTTATTCATAAGTATTACAATAACACACCACTCAAGGAAAACTTTTTAAGCAAACAATTTCAGAGGTTAAGAGGTTGCCTTCTGATCACCAATTAGCCAGAAGTGTTTTTTCAGAGTTTGCATGTCTTGAGGCCCTGACAGACACATTCCTGAGGGCACATATAGACAAGCTTCCTGTTTTCCTAAAATGCCTACATCAGCAATTTCAACAGAGATCTCATCAGGAAGGACACGAGGTCAAGCTGCCCTTTCTGTGGTCATCCAAACTCCCTCCCCTCCTGACTCGGTCATGCTACAGCTGCTGCATAGGCCCACTTATGGCCTGCTAGCTTGGCTACTTTTAGCAACAAACAGTAGTGGTTCGGGCACTTTACTGGTCTGCCAAGATCTCTCTGTACAGAATGACTTGATGCTAACAGGTTCTGACTATCAGGGGAAATTTAAACTAAAATTTTATTTCCACTGGAGAATAAAAAACAGTCAGTTGTATGGAATGTGCAATCGTCTAGCATTTGCAGGAAAACCAAAAGGGTCCTACATATGTAAATCATGCAGTCAAGTTTCTATTGTAGAAGAAAAGCTAGTGGCTTGAACAACAGCTGAAGTCACAAAGAAAAGGGATGGGGCAGGCACCAGTGGAGTCACTCCAGGATGATACCACAGATCAAGCACTTGTTAAAAAAAAGATAGAAGATGGAAGAATATGGCAACCTTCTGGGTCTGGTTAGTAGGAAATAAGGAGACAATCCCATGCTCACTAAAGACCTTGTTGCAGCCATAACTGTTGTTGCAGCATCTGCCTCTGTGTCAGATGATCCTCGTTTGGTATAATTGAAGCAGCTTCATCTATTTTTCACTCTTTCACTTATAAATGTAAAAAGCGATTATGAGGAGCCTTGCTGTTGCTTAGAGAAGGGCTAGATGCTCTGCTTTTTTCCTACCCCTTCTTTTTCTGTCATTTCTTTTTTCCATTTGTTGTCACGAAGCCGATACATAAGGGCCAAGGTTTTCAAAAGTGACATTAGGTGCCTCAGTTTTGAGGTACCTAAATGGGGACACCTTAAAAGGGCCTGATTTTCAGAGGGCAGTTGCTAAGCGCTTTCTGAAAATCAGCACTCTTTCATATGTCTCAGGTCAAGAAGCCAAAAACGGAGGTACCCAAAATCATGAGTCACTTTTGAAAATCTTGGCCAAAGGCTCCCACTGTTCTGCTTTCTTTTGATTCCCATGAAAAAAAACGACTGGCAAGTCAGAAATTCTTTGTCATACATTTTACAGTGACGCCCAAAAGTGACAAACACTTTAGAGACATGACAATTTCAGTGTCTGAAAGCAATTTAATTTATAGTAATTAACACCTTCTGAGAGGCCTACCTGAGCTACCGGACACTCTGTGCCATTGCTGCTGAAAGTGCTCATCAAATGTTAGAAATGCAGACATGAAAACATGTCAGACAGTGGAGTTTAATGCCCTTTGACCTCTACTTCTTGTCTCCTTTTGCCTTCTGCTGTAACACACACATTTCACTTTTGCAAAAGAGCAATCCAGTTGGCCCTAAGAACATATTGTGAAAAGTGTTTCCTTTCCAACAACAGCTTTCACACTTTATAGCTTTCTATTTAGTGGTTCAGTGGCAACAGACTAATTCCAACTAGTGTTCAGCAGGTACAGAAGCCTTTGCAAGAGCACCTAAGACATCTCTGCACTTTCACTATGTAGATTTTAAATATACGTCAACCCTTCTCTGTAGCCATTCTCATGTCAGCCCAGTTGCTTACGCTGGTATAAATCTGGAGAGACCTCATTTACTTCAATGGAATTAAGTCCCCTTCACCCTGCAAGCTGCAGGCAAAAATAATTAAATTTAATAGAAGGCACAGATTCTAAATGAAGATGCATGGCACTTCAGTTCTACTTTCCTGAAGGCTGCACACTGACCCTGCCTTCTTGTCATTGTTCTCATGGATTGTTGTCAGTTACATAACTGCTTTTTTTGGCTCATAGACTTCAGCATCAACTATGTTAAAACTGTACTTTACTGTAGTTGAAATCCAAGAATTCTCTGTGCATTAATTCATCTTTTGTATCTTTTCTGAAGAAGAGGTCAGAGGACAGACTTGGCAGACACTAGAGCTCAGCACTTATTCCATGGCTTCAGGTTTGAAGTTTGATGTGGACCCATCACTATGAGAGTTAGATAGCTATTTATATTGCATTACTTGGAGTGTCTGTCTCTATAATGTAGAGGCTCAATGACAACTTTTTTAAAATAATGATATTCTCTGGGGGATTTTTTGGATTTATTTGTTTAAACCAGTAAGTGCAAGGAACCCCAATAAAAAATGTTATTATTTATTGGCAAATGCCTCTCTGCTGGCCATCTAGGATAAAAGCAATGAGGCTGATCCAGTTCCAAAATTGGGAGCTGATTGCCCAACTCTGTGTGTGTGTGTGTGTGTTATATATACTGTAATGAGGACAGAGCAACAGCACCCCCAGGCAGCTAAGGAGTATCTTATTCCAGAACACTGGGTATGTCTACACTCCAATAGAACACCTGTGGCTGGCCTGGGGGAGGCTTGGGCTGTGGGGCTATAAAATTGCAGTGTAGATGTTCAGGCCTGGGCTGGAGCCTGAGCTCTGGGACCCTGAGAATAGGGACGGCCTCAAAGCCCAGGCTCTAGCCTGAGCCCTAATGTAGATCATCGTGGATAGTTCTCTGAAGCCATCCGCACACTGTGCAGAGGCAGTCCAAAAAGCAAACAGGATGTTAGGAATAATTTAAAAATGGATAGAGAATAAGACGGAGAATATCTTATTGCACTTATGTAAATCCACGGTACACCCACATCTTGAATATCGTGTACAGATGTGGTCTCCTCATCTCAAAAAAGATATACAGTACAGACCCGTTTACGCGCGAATCCGCTTAATGCATGGTAGCGCCATGCCTCCCAGTGCTACCTATTTGACACGCGAGACTCATTAGCACGCGGTACAGGAACTTGCTATGTAGCGCTACAGATTTGCTCTCTAACTCACTGACATAGAAATCGACAGGAAGTGCGGAGCGGAAACGTGTTGTACGTCTTTACCGATATTGGTAAAGATGTATCACGCATGCTTAGTCATTGTCACACTACAGAGATGTATAACATATAGTAGTTATATAGTAATATATATATATACTGCATTCGAAAATTTTAACCGTAGGCCTAATATAATGGCAGAGGGCAAGAGTCAGCATTCCTACACTGTAGAAGAAAAGCTAGTTGCCATCAAGTAAATAGCAGAGAAACCCAGGCCAAAGTTTCAAAAGAAATTGGGATTGCCGAATCTACTCTCCGAGGGTGGCTAAAAAACCAAATCTAAATTGAATGGCTTTGTACAAAATATCGATTCTGCCATGGGGCTTAAGTGAAAACATGTGCGCTATTCAGCAAAATGCACAATAGACAAACCCATGCACACGTGGTTTCCTCAGGAAAGGCTGAAAGGAGTGCAGCTATGTGGGCCAATTCTTCAAGCCCAAGAGACAAAATTTGGAAATTTAATGGGGGATGAATCATTCCAAGCCAGCAAGGAGTTTATAAGTCTTTTAAAAAGCATCATGGCATAGCTCAGGTATCGATTTCTGGAGAAAGCCGATCAGCCAATGAATTGGTCGCAAACGTGTTTCCCACCGAGTTAAAATCTATTTTAAAAAATGAAGACTACCATGAGGAACAACTTTATAATTGTGATGAAACAGCTTTATTTGAAAAATTGCTACCTGATAAGACTTTAGCCTTTAATTACGAGACACAGAAAACATCTGGATTTAAAAAGATAAAAGATTGTGTAACCCTTCTTTTTTGTAGTAATAAGATGGGCAGCCATAAGCTTGCCCCTCTTCTCATTGTCTGCTTTCATAACCCTTGCTGCTTTAATCACCTCAGTAGAGCCAAACTGCCAGTAATATATGGTAACAGCAAAAATTCTATGATGATGAGACACATTTTCAACAACTGGTTCCACAACACCTTTGTTCCAGCTGTTTGTAAGCATCTGCAGTTGAAGAAACTCGAAGCCAAAGCACTTTTGCTACTTGACAATTGTCCAGCCAATCATCCAGCTGAATCACTGGTATCGAGCGATGGAAAAATTTGACTGCTTTACCTATTCAACACAACATCAAAAATTCAACCTTTAGACCAGGGCATTAGTTAGAATTTTAAAAACAATTATCAACAGGAGCTGATTTAGGTGATCGTGCCATGCACATCTTCAGGCATTTCCGAATTCCTGAAACAGTTAAACATGAAGGAAATTATTTATTTAGTTAAAAAAGCTTGGGATGGAGTAAAACAAAAGTCCATTGAAAACTGCTGGATGAAGGCTCTCAGTGATGCCTTTTCTGTCAAAGACGGCTCAGACTCAGAAAACTCCAGCAGTGGCACTGATTCAGAGCCAGATTTTGAAGGATTTTTGGAAGAAAACGTCCAACAAACATCCACACAGACAAAAGAGGATAAAGGTAAACTTCTCTTTCAAATGATAAAAGATTTTAGTGTGGATACCTCACCGGAAATCATTACTGAGTGGCTGGAGATGGATGAAGATTGCCCAATTTCAGAATTTCTGTCTGAGGAAGAAATTTTAATGGGCTGTGAGGCTACATCGGACCATGAAAATGATGGCAAGGATGTTGTTGAAAAGGTCAAAATTTCGCCCACAGAACCCCTTAGTGCTGTAGAAACTGTTGTGAGATTTATGGAGGAGCAAAATGCAGAAAATATCGAAATCATTCATCTGCGGCGAATGACAGACTTCATAAGAAAGAAAAAAATCCAAGCCAGAAAGAGCAGAAAATAATGGCATTTTTTCTAAGTGAATCATAGACACTTTTTTCAGCATGGCCCTCTTAACCCGCAGTCCATTAACACGCGGTCGTGACAGCTTGACTCCCAACATCCGCACGTAAATGGGTCTGTACTGTACTGGCATTAGAAGAGATTCAGAGAAGGGCAACTAAAATGATTAGGGGTTTGGAATGCGGGGAGAGATTAAAGAGGCTAGGACTTTTCATTTTGGAAAAGAGGAGACTAAGGCGGGATATGATAGAGGTATATAAAATCATGAGTGGTGTGGAGAAAGTGAATAAGGAAAAATTCCCATAATATAAGAACTAGGGGCCACCAAATGAAATTAATGGGTAGCAGGTTTAAAACAAATAAAAGGAAGTTCTTCTTCACACAGTGCACAATCAACCTATGGAACTCCTTGCCTGAAGGGGTTGTGAAGGCTAGGACTATAACAGGGTTTAAAAGAGAACTGGATAAATTCATGGAGGTTAAGTCCATTAATGGCTGTTAGCCAGGATGGGTATGGAATGGTGTCCTTAGCCTCTGTTTGTCAGAGGGTGGAGATGGATGGCAGGAGAGATCATTTGATCATTGCCTGTTAGGTTCACTCCCTCTGGAGCACCTGGCATTGTAGACAGGATGCTGGGCTGGATGGACCTTTGGTCTGACCCAGTATGGCCATTCTTATGTTCTTACACTGCAGCCCTGCAGCCTGAACCCTATGAGCCGGAGTCAACTGACATGGACTAGCAACAGGTGTTTTATTGCAGTTTAGACATACTCACTGTGACTAACAGCCAGACAGTTGTAATCCAGTCAAATATGTATAGCACCACATATTAATATCCTCTAGTACTGTCCCCTAGCTAACTTCTAATGTAACTCAGTTTGATTACTATCTTCTAAACTGTTTCCAGAATAAACAGTCACTGTAAGTGGAGATGGACAGAACCTTTCAGTACTGTCTGGATATCTGTAAATCCTGGGAATACTTGCCTCATTGAAAGTATTTTTTTACACTCTTCCCTTATTTCTACTGTCCAAGCTGAGAGACATGAAAAATTAAATAAATAGCAGAAATGGTGAAAAGGAAATCAGATTTGAAACATTCTTTTAAATTTTAAACACCTCAAGTGCTATTAATAATATAGGTAAGTAAATTTGTTTTGGCTTTGTTTTCTGTAGTATGTGATTTTTAATCCGCCTGTTTCCCTCTAATTTCAGATTTCTGTGTTCCACAGAGTGTAGCTTTCTATTGGATATTTTTCTTCTTGCTCTTTCAAAGTAAAATTAATTTGTTGCAATTACTATGGAATTAAACAGAGTATGAATAAACACTTCTGCCCACAGAAGGGAATTCCATCTTGGAAAGAAATGTGACTTAGTGAAGAGTAGTGCACTATTTTAATACAGTACCCATTGCAAAGTAATTAGAGCAGCATTAAAGTCATTTTATTTATAGCATTATATTTTCAAATCAGTTTTGCCCAGCACTGATTTAATTACAGGTCCTCGAGATGCCATAATACATGTACATAATCTAACAGAATTTCAGTGATGTCGAAGTACAAGAGCCCGATTCTGCAGGGAGCTCCCAAATGCAACAGGCAGCCAACTATTAGGATTTCATAGTAAGTTTAAGACCTAATGAACCTACAAAGACTTGCCACCAGGGTTCAAACCAGATCCACAAAAGGATTTAAGTGTGTAACTATCACTTTAGACCCCTAAGTCAAACATTTATGCCACTGAGATCCTCAAAACCCCCATTCAACTGCTGCGTCACCCTGCAGGCACTTAAACATCCTCAGTGCCTCAACTGTTGTCATAAAAGTCCATAGAATCATAGACTCATAGAATATCAGGGGTGGAAGGGACCTCTGGAGATCATTTAGTCCAACCCCCTGCCCAGAGCAGGACCAATCCCCAACTAAATCATCCCAGCCAGGGCTTTGTCAAGCCTGACCTTAAAAACTTCTAAGGAAGGGGATTCCACCACCTCCCTAGGTAACGCATTCCAGTGTTTCACCACCCTCCCAGTGAAAACATTTTTCCTAATATCCAACCTAAACCTCCCCCACTGCAACTTGAGACCATTACTCCTTGTCCTGTCATCTGCTATCACTGAGAATAGTCTAGATCCATCCTCTTTGGATCCACCTTTCAGGTAGTTAAAAGCAGCTATCAAATCCCCCCTCATTCTTCTCTTCCGTAGACTAAACAATCCCAGTTCCCTCAGCCTCTCCTCATAAGTCATGTGTTCCAGACCCCTAATCATTTTTGTTGCCCTTCGCTGGACTCTCTCCAATTTTTCCACATCCTTCTTGTAATGTGGGGCCCAAAACTGGACACAGTACTCCAGATGAGGCCTCACCAATGTCGAATAGAGGGGAACAATCACATCCCTTGATCTGCTGGCAATGCCCCTACTTATATACCCCAAAATGCCATTGGCCTTCCTGGCAACAAGGCCACACTGTTGACTCATATCCAGCTTCTTGTCCACTGTCACCCCTAGGTCCTTCTCTGCAGAACTGTTGCCGAGCCATTCGGTCCCTAGTCTGTAGTGGTGCATTGGATTCTTCCATCCTAAGTGCAGGACTCTGCACTTGTCCTTGTTGAACCTCATCAGATTTCTTTTGGCCCAATCCTCCAATTTGTCTAGGTCCCTCTGTATCCTATCCCTACCCTGGTGCCTGTGTTTCCATGCTAAATCAGGTAGCAGTTTTGTTCCAGGCTTCAAGTCTCCTGCAGCAGCACTCTCCCTCCCTCTGCTCTCTCACACCATGGATGGAAGGAACCTTCTGTGCACAGTCCTCCTCTGTTCCTTGTGGGCTCTTCTACCTCTGCAGCACTGTTCATGCTCTTCCACCCCACATGGTCTGTGCTCTGTGCTGGAGGATGTGCGGGGAAACCGGGTGAGTCGGCAGGATTGGGCAGGACGGGAGCAGAGTCAGACTGATGCAAGTTACCAGACATCCTTTCTCTAGCCCAGTGGAAATTATTTAGAAAAGATAATACTAACTGGGAGAGTATTATCTCTTCTGCTCCCTCAATTGTACCTGGGGTTGAAGGGAAGTTGCAACCAAGGACAATCTGTGGTAGCACAGCCTTTGGGATTTAACAAAGATTAAAGTAGTCATTGTAATAAGATCAGAATAATGGGGTTTCTTGTGCTCAGAAGTTTTCAAATAATTTGTTCTTCTATGAAAACCCACACCAGTGTTGTTATTTTCCCTACCACCACTGTGGAGATATTATATGAAATGATTTTTAAGATGCAATTCTCTGGAAAAAAATACTGTAAACTGGCATTATGGATGATCCATATGAATTCTGTTTCTTCCCAGAGCATGTTTGCTCAGATGACAAGTACAAAGACTTTTCCGCCCTCACTTCCAGCCAGGCAATCTTAGGCTGGGATCTGAAAGTCAAAATAGGTTCTTTCTCATTCATGCACCTTCACCAATAATAAAGGATCTGCAGACTAACTGCTGGCCTCATTTGCAGCTCTATGTTCATCAAATTATGTCCTCAGTTACACTAGTGCAATTCTCTACCTTCCTGTGGGATTGCACCAATGTATATAAACATAACTTGAGGTCCATGGAGTTAGTTGTACAGAAGATCCTACAAGCAGAATTATGTTAACAATCCTTTTGATGGTGTCAGAGGCAGAAAAAATCCAGTTCATTTCTCCCAGAGCTGTGTTGGTTCTGCAGTCATAAAAAGTTGTAACATTCTACTTTATTCTTTAACATCAGCTGATATGATGCTGAGTGTACACAGGGAACAAATCTGCTGAGTAAGAAGTTGCCATTTTTACATGGTTACTTTCTAAAACAGAACGTCATTTTAAAGAGTCATGCACATCTTCCCTTGGCATGTTTTATTAAATCAGTAGCTTTAGGCATTGGTTTTGAATAATGCTTTTTTTATGCTTGATGTTATGCTGTATTTATAACTGTATTTAAAAATTATTGCATTTTAATTTCATTACTGTTTGTTTAAAACAGATTGAAACTACGGGCAAAGGAATTATCACACCATATAACTTATGCAGAACCATTTTCTAGTTTTGCCACTCTGACCTGAGTACTGATATTTGAATAGGATTAGAAAAGAAAATGTTATCAAAAATGATTTACTATTCATATATATCCTGGGTTTAGTTAAGGTTTTGGGCCGAACACCAAATCCCCACTAGGATGAACATGTGCAAGAGAAACTTTAGAAGAAGACAGCCTTTAATCATTGTTGTACAATTCAAGGAATGTCTTAATCTAATTTAAAATTAATGACTTGGATGCAGTAAATCAGAGTACCTATGGCTCTTTAAACAATGACATTTATCAAACTAACTGTCAGATTTCTTTTCTCGCACTGCTTTGAAAATGTGATAAGAAAATTACTTACAAGTTTCAGAGATTTCCAAAACTTTATTCTAGGACTGCTACAGATATTTAACGGCCTGGGTTTGATCACTGTATGCACACTGAATAGTATCTACTTCACCAATAGTTCCATTCAAGTCAAATTAGCCACAGAAGAAGTGTGTAAACCTGGATAAATTCTATGGTAACTGTATTTTAATGGTTTAAGGTCCCATCTTATCTGCTTAACTTTAAGCAGGTGTTTAAGTCCCATTAACTTCAATGGTACATATGTGCTTTGCTGAATAGGAATGGAGTAAAGCACATACTTAAGTGTTTTTTTAAATCAGTGCCGAAGCAGATCTTAAGCAGAGCATGGGCTTTGTGCAAGGTCTCTGCACTGAGTGAGTTTCACTCAGTGCATAATGAGTAAAGGGATCAGAATGTGTTCCTGTCAAGGTTCCTTTCCCACTCTGAACTCTAGGGTACAGATGTAGGGACCTGCATGAAAGACCCCTAAACTTATTCTTACCAGTTTAGGTTAAACACTTCCTCAAGGTACAAACTTTGCCTTGTCCTTGAACCCTATGCTGCCACCATCAAGCGTGTTGAACAAAGAACAGGGAAAGAGCCCACTTGGAGATGTCTTCCCCCCAAAATATCCCCGCAAGCCTTACAACCCCTTTCCTGGGGAAGGTTTGATAAAAATCCTCACCAATTTGCATAAGTGAACATAGACCCAAACCCTTGGATCTTAAGAACACTGAAAAAGCAATCAGGATCTTAAAAGAAGAATTTTAATTAAAGAAAAAGTAAAAGAATCACCTTTGTAAAATCAGGATGGTAAATACCTTACAGGGTAATCAGATTCAAAACATAGAGAATCCTTCTAGGAAAAATCTTAAGTTACAAAAAGACATAAAAGCAGGAATATACATTCCATTCAGCACAGCTTATTTATCAGCCATTTAAACAAAAAAAATCTAATGTATTTCTAGCTAGATTGCATACTACCTTTTTACAGGAGTTCTGAAGAGCATTCCTGATCTGCTCCTGGCAAAAGCATCACACAGACAGACAGACCCTTTGTGTCCCCCCCCTCCAGTTTTGAAAGTATCTTGCCTCCTCATTGGTCATTTTGGTCAGGTGCCAGGGCGGTTATCTTAGCTTCTTAACCGTTTACAGGTGAAACGGTTTTGCCTCTGGCCAGGAGGGATTTTATAGTTCTATATACAGAAAGGTAGTTACCCTTCTCTTTATATTTATGATAGTTCCTATGTGATTCTTAGCATTATTTTGCTCAATCTAGCATTCTTCAGTTTCCCTGGATTCTGCAATTGCTACAAGATTGCTGTTAAGAGATCTGAACTTGATTTGGAAGTTTCATTTAAAAAAATTAAACATACTATATTTTGTATGCAGTGTCAGAAGTTCTGTTAACTGTTAGGTAACTTTAACAAAGAACCCCATCAATTGATACACTATTAATAGTATGCACAACAGTTACATTTACAGGTTCAGAGTAGCAGCCATGTTAGTCTGTATTCGCAAAAAGAAAAGGAGTACTTGTGGCACCTTAGAGACTAACAAATTTATCTGAGCATAAGCTTTCGTGAGCTACAGCTCACTTCATCGGATGCATTCAGTGGAAAATACAGTGGGGAGATTTATATACATAGAGAACATGAAACAATGGGTGTTACCATACACACTGTAATGAGAGTGATCACTTAAGATGAGCTATTACCAGCAGGAGAGCGGGGGGGGGGGGACCTTTTGTAGTGATAATCAAGGTGGGCCATTTCCAGCAGTTGACAAGAATGTCTGAGGAACATTCTATCAAACTTGATAGTTCTGTGAACTAAACAGGCTTCCATCCCCAAGATCATCAGAATCTTCCTCATATAACAGGAAATAGTGTTGTTATCTTTCTGGTTGACTGTCAACATCAAGGCAGTAGAAATGCATTAGTTTGATGTGAACCGAGTATACAGGAATAAAGGTATCTAGCACAAGCATTCAAAGCACCAGATACAAATCCTCTCATTACTATAGATTCTGCAAAAAGAACAGTGATTCTGTGGGCCGGGATCACACACATCTTATGAGGAGGTCTGTAAGGCTACCACAGACTCTTTCATCCACACTTTCTCAAAAACCATAGATTCAACATCTTCACCTCTGTTGATGCAGGGCTTGGCAGACGGATGTTATAAAACAGGTTGCCCTAATGACCTGTAAAGTCCCTTTTCAATTCTCCACCGGTAAACTGAATGTTTCTCTCTTTCAAGGATGATTTACTGTATTCTACATCCCACTGTGAAGACTGTCTGACCCAGAGGGGACTAAGAAAGAGAAAATTCTGTCTTACATGCAAATTTTCATTCTACAACCCTCCATGTCAGACAGAATTGTATCATGTCCAGGGTTTATTACTCTCTATTGCTCGCTTATTAAATAATTTGAAAGGAAAGGGGATGTTCCTCCAGGAAATCCTAAATTTCATCACAAGGCTCCACTGCAAATGGTTTGAGTTGAATAGTACTTTGAATATAGTTAATATTTTTCAGCTTTAGAAGATATTGTTCTGGAGAGTTCTTCCTGAGGGGCTGTCCTAAGCCCTGGTTCAGAGCAAAGATCTGGTCTGACTCCAGTTGCCATGGAGCTGGGGAACACACACCATACAGACTGTCTGATATGGAGGGCCTTAGAATGAAAATTTATATATGACAGAATTTTCTCTTTCCTATATCTCTGTATAGTTCATAAGCCTTGTGCTGGTTGAACCGGAGTGAATTCTATCTATTGCAGGTTTTATATGGTTCTAATTACCATAGTATCTGAGCACCTCAACAGTCATTCTCAATGTATTTATCCTCACAATACCCCTATACAGTAAAGGTATATATCTCATTTTATAGTTAGAGAATTTAGGCACAGAGATTACATAGGTTGCTCAAGCTTGCAGAGGAAGTATGTGATCAGGCAGAATCCTCACTGTTAGACCATCCTTCCTCTTTTTCACCCCAACTTTTTTTCTGAGGAAAAAGCAGTTAGGCATGGCTATGTTCCAAGGAAAGTCTGAGCACATAAGTTTAATATTCTTCCTTGCAGGAATTTAATTTAAAAAGTAAATTTTCGCTCCTTTGTGTCAGTCTGAATTACCCAGTATACTACAGGGCAAAGAAATGTATCATTTTGTTTCACCCAGGGTGGAATAATGTTTATGATTTATAATTTAAAAGACTTTGTGTTTTAAGAATTGTAGTGTATTAAAATATAGCTTTATTTTTGTGGAGTCTGCACAAGTCCTCTCATATACTACCTTTCTGAAAACCTCTCCTGTATTTCTGGCTATTAATGTTGCATTACACATGGTAGTCTTAAGAGAGAGGACTGTTTGCCTACATTTACTGGCTTCCGTACAAATTTGAGTAACTAATGTTTATTATAGCTGGCACCCTAGCATCAGATTTCCATTATAATCCCTTGTTTTCAGCCATTCATAACTTTCTGAAATTTTTGCCTTTGGAAGTAAAATTTTCCAGGCCTGGTCCATGCCTACAGCTGATTTTATTTTTTTTGCAAAGTTTGGACCAAAGCAGTTAGTCTTTCAGCGTATGAGGGGAGGTTAAAAATTAACTTCTAGTGTAATATTTCCTGTAACCTTTTGTTGAATAGCTATAGTGAAGAGAAAAGGAGTACTTGTGGCACCTTAGAGACTAACCAATTTATTTGAGCATAAACTGAGACTAGAAAGCTAGAATATGTCAGGAAGTAATTCTTCACTGAGAAGTAGTGCCTTCAAGCGTTGCAGTGACAGTTGGTTTGGAATTGCCTGAACTAATAAGGTTTGAAAATAATACCTCTCAAATGCAGTGTATTTGGAGTAAGATTTGATTTAGCACATTTTGTTAACATTCAGATACAAGGAAGGTTGCATTAATGGCTAGCTGAGCGACAGAATGTGCAAAGAAGAGCTGCCTTACCCACTGCAAACCGAATGGCAATACGATTTGTACAGAGCATATAGGCTTGCACAGCGGACAATTGTATATTTCTGGTTCATAAAGGTTTCCATGACACATGGCTAACACTCGACAAAGCAGGATGCAATGAGTACTCCAGAGAAACAGCTTCCTTTATTGGTAACATTTCTAACAAGAACACAATTTATGGTATCAGAGTGCTGATTTTGTCTCAGCAGCAATACCTTTGGTGGTTTAGTTCCAGAACAGAAAAATATTTCTGAAGTTTAGCCAGAACTATCTAACTGAAGTAACTCTCCAGCAGCTCCTTACCTAAGGAACACTGTTTAACTCTGAGATCAGTTCAAGCATAGGAAAAGCCAGTACTTCCTCTCTCTGTATGAAAATAAACCCCATCCACAACGGGTTCTCAGTATGGGGATTGTGTTCCCAGGAAGGGTTCAAACCATTCCAAAACTGCATGGCCACCATCCCTTACTTTATAGCTCAATATGGGGGAGGGGAAGGGGTCGGTTCCAGAACTGTAAGGAAAGAATCTCTTTAGTGACATGGGACTTGGTCTGAAAAAGGCTGCTTTATACCATAGAAACTGAATCTTTGTAATAATTTCACTCCAACGTATATTTGTCATGACCAGAACGTGGGCAGTCTGACCTAGTGGTCAGAGCAGGAGTCAGTCAGGATCAGATGCGAGAAGCTCAGAGTCCAAGACAGGCCAGAGGACAACCAAGAGTCAGGCATCAGGAGGCAAGCAAAGTCAAGTTACCAGGAGATCGGGTTCAGGCACCAGGTTACAGACAGCAATCAGAGTTTTACATGACTCAGGAGCTTTTTTCTGTTCCTTACTAACTTTTTTACTTTTACTTTCCCCTTCATTCCGTTGGTCCCCTTTTCCTGTGGGCCATTTTTGAAAAAAGTTACCACTAATACCTCTTTTGGCTTTTTCCTTGGGGGTGACCATCTTTTCTGTATTTTACCTACAACTTTTCCTACAGTATTGAAAGCAGCATTTGAATTATTAAACATTACTGTTGTTTTCATTGTTACACCAAATTGTGAAACTAATGTTCCTTCAGAATGTGGTACATTATACACGATGGTATCCTCCTGAATTAATTTAGGATTTTCATACACTACTTTCCAAGTCATATGTGACTTTGGTTTTTCTTTTAATCATTGTTCCTCTTTAGGAAAAGATATTACAGAATCAGAATTCCCTCCTGGGACGAAAGACTTCACCTCTTTTCTTTCAAGGCTATTAGTATTACTTCCATAAGGGAGCCCAGAATGTTTTCTGAACTTGTACTAGGGCTAACCCTGTTTTTTAAATCCAATTTTGTGAGCGCAACTTTCAGCACTTCCCAGAGCTGTGCTGTTAACTACCCGCATAGCCTGCAGATCTTCCTGCAAGCAATAGGCATGGTTAGTTACAATCGACTGGTTCTGTGAATTCAGAACCACATTTACTGCTGCCTGTGTGGGCAGTTTCCCTTAAGCAGAAATCTTGCTCCCTTAATATTTTAAGCTATTGCTTATTACAAGTGCACTGCAGCTTTTCAGTCTGCATTCCATCCCCAAACCTTTCTTTTGTAGTGTGGAGTTCTCAAGCTGAGCCTTCTCCCTAAAACAAAATTTCAGTTGCTGCTGAAGCAGCTGCTGAGACTGGTCTGAGGGATCTTCTAACCATTTGGATTTCTCTAACTTAAACATACAGGGGTTATCTAGTTCTTTTGCAATCAGGGTTGAGACATCCATTCCTGCTGTCCCAAGCATATCAGATATCTTAGCCAACCAGCTGGCTACTGTACTCATATTTAGGGGACCTGTAAACTTGCCTAAAGCCCCAATTTGTTTCACAGTGCAAGGTCTCTGAGGGAGCTCCTCGGCATTGTCAATCTCATAGTACAAACTAGAGGAATCCTTATCCCAAGCATTGGGGTTTTTTCTCTCTCTATTCTATTGCATAAATCAGGGAATTTACCACCTGAATCTCTGCCTTCTAGCCCCTTTACTGCCATTATCACTCCTTTTTTCACTTGCAACTCACCTTATGGAGCACATTTTTGGTGCTAACAGGCCCCGTGGCTAACTTTATTTTCGTCTCTATCTTTGTGAGCACAGCCTACGCTGCAGCTTGCCCATCACCTTCAGAACCTCTCTGATTGGTCCATATATATAGACCAATCATAATTGCTAAATCTGTCTGTCAATCAAAGCTGTTGCACAAGTTTACTGAGCATGCCTGACTGACCCCTCACTGCAGTGTTGGAGTGATCTTTACCTGACCTCAGTTCACACTCTGCCTACTAACAAACCAGCCATAGGCTAACCTGCTTAAACTTCCAATTCACAGTCCTTGGCTGTGTGCCAACATTGTACACACTTACAATTACCAAACATATAGACTATAAACAATTACCTTATTTCTTTAATATATATTTACTTTTTAACTTATGCATCTTAATGTTATGGTCTAATGTGGCACCCCACTTCTTACCTTTTTCTTCTTTTCCTTTATGCCGTTCTTCCTGGTGAGGGTCACGGCAGCAGCATGGAGAGTAGGGAGGACCAGACATCCCTTTCCGCTGCAACAGATTCTAGCTCCTGCTGAGGGAATCTCAAGTGTTCCCAGGCCAGCCGGGAGATATAATCCCTCCAACATGTCCTGGGTTGTCCTCAGGGCCTCCTCCAAGTGGGAGATGCCTGGTAGAGTTCCAAAGGAAGCCTCCCTGCCCGAACCAGTCCAGAAGAGTAATGGCTCTACTCTGAGTCTCTCCTGAATAGCCGAGCCCCTCATCCTGTCTCGGAGAGTAAGCCCAGCCACTCTGTGGAGAAACCCTCATTTCCGCCGCTTATACCCGCAATCTCATCCTTTGAGTCATTACCCAAAATTCTTGACTATAGGTGAGGGTGGTGACGTAGATTGACCTGTAAACTGAGAGCTTTATCCAAGAACTCAGCCCCCACTTCACCACCACGGATCAGTACAGCACCCACATCACTGCCACCGCCTCACAAATCCTCAGGTCAATCTCATGCTCTGGCATGCCATCATTCGTGAACAAGACCCCTGGATACTTAAACACTTCCACTAAGGGCATCTGTTCCCCCTTCACCTGGAGAGAACAGTCTGCTTTGTTTCAGGAAAGGACCATGACCTCTGATTTGGAGGTGCTGATTCTCATCCCAGTCACTTGGCAGCGAAACGTCTGAATGCATGTCAGAGATCACAGTCTGAAGAAGCAAAAAGGACATCATCTGCAAGCAGCAGAGATGCCACTTCCAAGTCACCATACTGGATACACTCCACTGGTCAGCTGCACCTTAATAGCCTGTCCAAATCATGAACAGGAGTGAGGACAAGATGCACCCATTAAATTAATTGTATTTCATTTTCCCCCTCCTTTCAGTTAATGGTGACAGAGCAATGTGTTCCAGTGCTGTGCTTGGAAATAAAATAGAGCAGCTCAAAATCCTTTCACATCACTGCCACTCAGGGCCTGTGGGGCAGTACTTCCTGCCAAGCCTAGCTGTGCAGTTTGCTCCCCGGGACAACCCAGCCTAAGCCTCTCATGGTGATGCAGAGGTATCAGCAGCCCAGAACTCCCAAGTTCTAGTCCTGCAGATTCTTACAATATTACCTCAAATAAACCATCATTCACGGCAATGTGAGTTGGTTGAAGCTGTGCTGAAATTTCCAGCAACACTGAGTTTTATAGTGGTTCTTTTAGAAAACATGACTAAAAGCCATGAAGTGGGTGTTAACAGAATATAAATTATTTTTAAATGGATTGCATGAACCTTCAAGATTTGGGGAAATACAATGAAAACTATCATTATCTGTCTTCAGTGTAATATTGGCAAGAAAAGTGAAAACTGCATTCTGCTTTCTTCTTATGAACTCTGAGTTATAAATGAAGCAGACATTTTTAGCCGATAATGAAGTTTATGGAGAGCTGATAAAGAGATTAATATGGCAGCTAGGTATATAAGCCTATGTAGTTTGCACTGAACTTGGCAGAATTATAGTTTCTGTGCTGGCAGAGAGCTAACACACAGTCTATGCACTACTTTTGTCACACTTAAACCTTATTCAGAGGGCTTAACTGGAATATAGGTGGCCCAAATGTCTTGGGCTGGCCCTCTGCATATGGGTGAATTTCATGCTGTAAGCCAGTAGGCAAACTCACTGCTTAGAAAAGTAGAATAAAGTTCCAACAACCGTCCACTTCAAGACCCTCTCCCCAGGGCTAGATTTATTTTTTAAACAAGAGTTCCAGAACAAGAGCTAATGCAATCAAAGTACTGGGTACTAACCACCTGAGACTTTCCCAGCTTCCACCAAATGGGAAGGGAAAAGACTCATGGCTATTATGGAGAACCCCAAACTAGAGTTACCCTAGCCTGGGTCTCATGTTTGCAGCCCCTTCTTTTATCTGGCTTGCCATAGGTCAATTATTTGTTCCTAGTAATCTGCTCTGCAACTACAGCTGCAAAGGGTCCAAGGGCCATAACAGGTACACGAGGATGTGCACATACACCAAGGCCCAGTTATGCATTCCACACTCATAGAAACTTTTTTGATTTTACAGACAGTTTGAGCTCTCACTATTCTTGAATCAACTCTGACATCATCATTGGGAGATTCGTATACAAGAGTCTTCTGAGGACTGGGTTTCAGTCAGATATTTTCATATTTAGTTTATATCTTTCTTATAACTTCCTGAAAAGGAAATGTCCTGAGGCCACTGGGTCATCTTCTATTTTTTTCCATAATAAACCCCCTTTGCATATCAACATTTCATTCTATTTGTCAGGAAATATATGAAATATATGCAGGTGCATCTTCTCTTTTTTAGAAATGTCCTTTGTTGTTGGCTAGATACAGCCTTTGAGTGATTCTTGGGATCACCTAAATGAGAAAAATAAAGAACAAACACATACTGACCTGACATATGGGTGAGATTTAATTGAAACACTCTTCTTCTCTTTTTCTTAGGCATATGTACAAATCCCAGAAGCAATGTGCACAGTATCTTGATTAATAATGTAGTGTAGCATGCTGATCGTAAGAGTCTGTAGGCACAGATGAATCATGAACATAAACAGAGGGAGACCAGATTTCAGAAACAGAGCTTCTCTTACTGAGTCTCACTCACATGCTGAGCCATGTAGCTTCCTGTCTTTGTGCCTATATCAGGAGTGACCTGCAGGATCTTTCTCCTCTGCCCACACCAGCAACACTATTACCCCCTACAAGAGCCTCTGATTCCAAACTACCTATTGTAGTTTCCCTATTCTAGGGACTCTCTGGCAGAGTCCTCCACTGAATTAGATCTTCAACATTGAAATGGCCTTCACAGTAAAAATTAACTGCTTTGTTAATCATCCTTTAGCTGGGCACACAGCTCTGCTCGGTATCACTTCACTTGCAGCATAATGAAGATGATCAAAGCTGGTGAATATCCCTGTGAAGTCAATCAGTGTGTTGCAGACCCAGCACACCAGGAGCTCCAGTGCAGCACCTCTGAGGGGGGGAAGCAACTGGAAAAGGGGGCAGGAGAAAGATTTTTAGAAAAAGGCAAAGTAGAAAGGGAGGAAACCGCTAGACCAGTAAGGGAGAGTGCAGAAAGGGAAAGAGCCAGCAGAGATCAAAGAAGGGAAACTGCTACAGCCAGCAAAAATGGAAAAAATAGCCCGGGGGGAAATTTATTTTCAAGAAAAACAAACACAAAGAATCAGGGAAATGCTCTCCACCATAGAGGTAGTGTGAGCACAGCAATTTACCACTATGCTTTCCTATCAACATCTGGCCTCACCTTGCTCTGTTTAACAAATGCCAGGGTTTCAATTACTATTATACTCTTTATTCCAATCTGTCTCTTGGGCAGGCTGCAGAGAGTGGATGACTGCGTGATAGAAGAAGAGGAATGTTCCGGGAAAGGACCCATTTTGCAATCAGGATTGAGATGAGTAAAGCAAAAGCGGAGGAGGGAGGCTGGACTGGATGGAGAAACAATGAAAACCCAGGAAGGAAGGAAGAGATGCAGCAGTGCATAACCACACTTCAAATGTTCCCCAGGAGCAAGCAAATATATCTCCATCCTCTGCTGGAACTCTCATAGCACAGATGCACTTCCCAGCATGCCCTTCAGGGATTACTTCACCTGAACACTAAGTGCAGTTAGAATATCCCACCACTAAATGTCACTACACTCAACATCAAGTTATTAATTTTAAAAATTCTCACAAAGAGAAAAATGTATCAATGAGGGACTCCTTTCTATAGCTAATGATTTTTTGACTCTTAGAAATAGAAAACTCTAAGACTAAAGGTTTCCTGACCATTCGAATTTTGTCATATGATCTTCATGAATTTTTAAAATATTTTAAGAAGAGATATATGTATTTAAAGAAGAGATTGTACTTACCCATTACACAGCTGCACTGGAGTGGGGTAGAGCAAAAGACAAACCCCACGAATGGGCACCAAATCTTAGTACCTTTGGCTCCCTCAATATGTATGAAAGCAAGACAGGATCCTACCATGCACGCTTGGCTTGGCACACTGGAGGGAACTATGCTGCACAGCATAAAGTGATGTAGCTGGGATGAAGCATTGTATACTGGAGTGGACTGGCAGGCATCCTACCCCAGGGAAGTTCAGAAAGTTAGAATTCCTCCCACTGTTCCCTACAGAAGGATGTGACTGTGTATTACCCCCATTATGGAACTTTTGTTAAATGGATTATTTGAGCCCTTAATGACAGTGTCAGGTTCCTTCATAAAGCTGAAGGAAGCTTGGCTATGTGCTTGTTACAGTAGGTCCTCATCTTCTCATTGTTAAGGACAGCAAATATAGCTGAAGATTTTAATATGTGTAGAAAACGAACATGTTGGGAAGAGACAGAATATAATAATAATGCCTTATATTTATCTGGAGCATACAGTAACTCCTCACTTAACATTGTAGTTATGTCCCTGAAAAATGCTACTTTAAGCGAAATGATGTTAAGTGAATCCAATTTCCCCATAAGAATTAATGTAAATGGGGGGGGTTAGGTTCCAGGGAAAAAACTTTTGCCAGACAAAAGACTATATATATATATATATATATATACACACACACACACACACACACAGTATAAGTTTGAAACAATTTAATACTGTACACAGCAGTGATGATTGTGAAGCTTGGTTGAGGCGGTGGAGTCAGAGGGTGGGATATTCCCAGGGAATGCCTTACTGCTAAATGATGAACTAGCACTCGGCTGAGCCCTCAAGGGGTTAACACATTGTTGTTAATGTGACCTTACACTCTACAAGGCAGCAAGAATGGAGGGAGGGCAGATAGCATGGCAGAGAGAGACAGAAACACACACTGTGTGTGTGTGTGCATGTGTGTGTGTGAGAGAGAGAGAGACAGAGAGAGAGAGAGACGTGCATTGTCCCTTTAAGTATGCTGACCCCACTCTAAGTACACTGCCTTTTTAAGTAGATCAGCAAGTTGAGACAGCAGCTGCTGCCAGCAAGGTCCCTCTGTCCTGAACCCTGTTGTGTCCCCCCCACCCCACCCCACCACTCTATGGAGATGGGGGGCAGGAGCAGGGAGGAGGGGGACACCCTGACATTAGCACCCCTCTTCCCCCCAACCTCCTGCACAGCAAGCAGTAGTCTTCCGGGAGCAGCTCCAAGGCAGAGGGCAAGAGCAGCACATGGCAGTGGGGGGAAGGACAGCTGAACTGCTGGCAATTGATAGCCTGCTATGTGGCTGCTGCACAGGGAACATAGGGAATGGGGAGCTCATAGGGGGGCTGCCGCCCACCCTGGTTCTAAGCCCCCACCAGCTAGCTGCAATGGGCAGCTCTTCCTGCAAGCAGCGGACAAAGAAGGCAACTGCCAAACAAAGTTATAAGAGAGCATTGCACAACTTTAAACCAGCATGTTCTCTAATTGATCAGCAATGTAACAATGAAACAACGTTAAACGGGATGACTTTAAGTGAGGAGTTATTGTATCTGCCTTGGGATTCTAAGTGCCAGGCATAAAAGCAACAATAATAATAAAATACATACATACAGATTAAAATAACAAAGTAATACTGAATAAAACACTAAAACCTCTTAACGTGATGGGCTGAAAGCCATCTGAAAGAGACTTTAAAGTGTCCATGGAAAATGACATATCTATGCCTTTGCCAGAAAAGAGAGCCATTCTCAGAAAGACCTATCAGATGCCTGTTCCAGAAATACCTCACACTTCCTAAGAAGGCAAGGTTGTATAAAGGGTGCCAGGATGTCTGTAAGAGATTGGAACTGCACAGCTAATGCCCTGAGTTCAGAGCAGAGAATATACCCCATGTCCTTTAGATTATTTAGTATGGGTTTGTTCAGACCAAGACCAGAATAATTCATATTGATGAAAACACAAGTAATTGAATCATAGAATATCAAGGTTGGAAGAGACCTCAGGAGGTCATCTAGTCCAACCCCCTGCTCAAAGCAGGACCAATCCCCAATTTTTGGCCCAGATCCCTAAATGGCCCCCTCGAGGATTGCACTGACAGTGCTTAGTTTAGCAGGCCAATGCTCAAACCACTGAGCTATCTCTCCCCGCTTTGGCCTCTGGCTCTTCTGCATACAGTATGTGCCAGCTACATAGGAGTTAGACATGCAGTTTAACTGGGACTAATGACCTTTAAAATTGTATCTGTTCTTATTCATGAATCATCATTTTGTTTAGCGAGCAGTTAATGTTTATTCACGTTTCTCACTTTTCCTGACCTCTTTTCAGTGTATATCACCTCTTTCAGTTGATGAGTGTTTTGTGTTAAGTGTAAGCCACACTAGAAGGCAGCAAGTAATAGCTATTGGGTGAGCCTTTTACTTAACTATCCAGAATTTTATGCACCCAGAACTCTGATCTTAGCACTGCCTTTACAATTACAGTAGGACCAGAAAGATTCTTCTGCTGAAAACTTGTTGGACTCTCTCAGATGTAACTGACTGATTTTAAATAAAAGAGGTATGTCATGGGAAAATCTTCAGGCAGCCCGCAGCCTGCTTTGCTGCCAGAGAAATGGAGTTCCACGGTGAGGGCTCTGGTCCATGTCCACTCGCCAGCATCTGACACTATTTTCCCCCAAAGGACAAGTTTTAAAATATACTCCAACCTGCTAACTCTCCTCCACCCCACAAGATTATGGGGACATTCTGGTGCATTTCAGGGGTGGTTTCCTAATTAAAATATAATAAAATTTCATAATCAAAATAAATTAAGTAAAAATTATTAACTTTTTAAAAATCTTTCTTCAAACCCCTCCCCCCCATCCTATTCCTTTTCCTTACCTCTGTCTCTGGCATCACCACATCATCTCTCTCTCTCTCTCTCTCACTCACACACACTTTTCTCCCCCTTTAGTTCTTGTTCTCTTGTCTCTATTTTGCTTTCTTCAAAAAGTGGCATCTCCTTTGCACTCCTGTTGTGCCTTTCATGCTATTTCATGCTGGCTACATTCCCTGCTGACTAACCTTGTGGTCTCTCTCATGATTCCCTTTCTCCTGTTCTCGCTGTTCCCTTTGCTTCCAATGTAGTGATCTCTCCTTTTTGTTCCTGCTGTCTCTCTTTGGTACGTGTATTTGCTAAAATAGCTTTATATACATATATCTATTTTTACCTATAAGAGAGCAGAAATTCTTACCTCTCTCACACTTTATCCAACCTCCTGGGGATTCCAGCTTGCCTCTGTCCACCATCCTCTCTTACTATCATCCCTATCCATATGGTGCCTCCTCTTTTTTTTAACCCAGGTTTCCCATATTGCCTTTTCTCCCTCAATCCTGGGGTATGCCTGTGGTAGGTTTGACAGTCAGTGATGATGGGTGGGGTCTGTCAGCAGCTTGCAGCTGAGCTGATTCTCTACTGAGTTGCCCTGTGTTTGCGATTGGAGGCCACAACAGCAACCCAGCACAGGAGCTGGCTTAGCTTCAGGCAGGCATTATGTGGCTAGAGGGGAGCCTGCAGCAGTTCCAGTGCCATCAGCCCATATGCCCAAAGCAACAAAATAACAAGACCCTAAATATTAGGGGACCTTCAGCCACAAGCTTCACCGGCCTCAAAGGCTAGCTCTGTCTGTTCTGAACATCTTTTGTTAAAAGCATCCATGGTATCTCTCCTGCCGACAACACAGCAGGTCCTTTGCACGCATATTTATTGATGACATATCATTACCTGTAGCAATTAAGAGCATTAAAAGGACAAATATTATTCTCAGTGCTGAACTAGTAAAAGAAATAAACTGCTTTCATGAAAATCCCATAAGCTTAATTTGGATAAATCCACCAAGGTAATGTTCAATCCCTGCAATAGACCATCTGGCACAGAAAAGGCTCTGCCAATTGATATAGAAGAAATGACTGTTAACACCATACATAGTAAATATCTCAGACTAATCCCTTTTTGTTGTTTATCAGTTACATTTCATACTTCAAAATTTGCAATCAGACTCTCTAGCAAGTTGAAAGAGATTGATCAGACTTTCACTAACCGACAAAATAACTCTCTCTCTCACACACACAGGCCTGTGTTTCATTTATTTGTACAGAACTGAGATATTATTACAAAGTGACAGAACAGTCAGCTCTAATTATTACTCGGCTGAGTTGCCTGCCTCTATCATTAAGGCATAAATATCATCTTGCTAATGTTATGCTTAATTCCAAGAATCATAGTGCACCTGTTATCTCTGAACAATGTAGGGAATAGTGTGAGTAGTGCCTGCTTCTTGGCAGCTTCATTAGTGAAGGTCCAGCTAAGTTTCCAACACTATGAGTGTCCATCCGTATTAGCAGTCTGCTTGTGAGCCATTCTGTTCTGATAAAATCACTTGGCAAGGCCTTGTTCCGTAATTCTTTTTTGAACTGCAGAAACTTCTTTCAAAGCATTTAAAGCCCAAAGTTTCTAAAGGGTCCTCTAAGGGAACCTTGGAATGGAAAGACTCTTTCACTTCAATGGCACTCAGTTTGGAGGATACTCATCCAGATTTTTTTGGTGCCCAACATTAGAGAAACCCATAATTCCAGATGTAGTGGCTGGAGCACCACTGAAAATCAGGCCCTAGATATCAAAGGCTGGACATCCAAAAATGTAGTACCAAAATACATCCCTTCAACGTGCAACACCAGCAAATTACAGATGTTAAATGAGAAGTGGTTGGAACAGCAGAGGAGGAGACTGAGTGCTGTGAACTGTAGTGTTCTAATCAGTGTATTGATGTTGACTAGCTATGTGACCTTGCACAAGTCACTTAACTTTCAGTTTCCCCATTTATAAAATGAGTATAAAGATATCTAAGAATGTATCTATGTAAAGACGTTTTCATACCTTTAAATCAAATATTCACTATAAATTCAAAGTATTATTGATAATTTTTGTTCTTGATTTACATCAGCACTGGACTAGAAGCCTTCTTTTTTATTTACTGGGGGTGGGGAGATATCATAGGGACTGGTCTACATTACAAAATATGCCAGCATAGCTATGTTAGCTAGGAATATGAAAAAATCAACCTCCCTCCCCCAGCCAACCTAGCTGTGCCAGCAAAACCCTCAGTGTAGACTGAACTATGCTGGAAAAAGAGCACTTCTGTTGGCATAGCTAATATTCTAAGGGAGGTGGTATAGCTGTGCTGGCAGAATAATCCCTGACCATTTATACTGCATCTATACTAGAGAGCTCTGCCAGCCTACAACATAGCTATGTTGACCAAGGCTCTGCGGTGTTGGCAAGCCCTAAATCTGCATCAGTCACTGCAGTAACCATTGTCCACTGGATCCCTTTTAAAACATAGAAGTAGGGTTGAGCAAGAAATGGTTCTCTCATCCTGTGAACATTTTCAAGATGTTGAAAAATATACTTGTACCTAATTAGGGCAAAAAGTCAAAGTCACAACAAAATTATGTACTGACAATTTGGAGGAAAATCAGTTTGAGTCGGTCAAAACATTTTGTTTGGATAATTTCAAAACATTTTGTTTAGATTTTGACCATTTAAAATTACTTTTTAACTATAATTAACTGTAATTTCTAAATGAAAAGATATTTTGAACAAGAAGATTAGAATGTTTCATTTAAAAATGTCAAAATGAAATATGGACAATATAATTTTTTTTAAAAAAGCCTGAGTCAAAAAATTCATCAAAACCTACCCCCACATAAAAATTCCGGTGTTCATGAATCCTCATTTTCCAACATAAAAATGTTTTGTCAAAAAATTCCCACTCAGTTCTACATGGGACACCATCATTCAGCAAACTCATTCTTAGAGATACTTACTAACAAATAAATGGAGTTTTAATGTGTCATGCATAACTTTGATTAAAACACTTCTCTAGAGATGACGATTGAATAAGAAACAATTTGAGTGAGTTAGACATAGAAGACGTATGGAGTACCCAGCTGCTTAACTAATTTCTTGTACAAACAAAAACTATAAAGCTAACAAGATAGCAAAACCTTCTATGTAGCGCACCCCCTCCCACCTCCCCCAAAAGTAGCAGTATATGGAATGTTTAGTCTGCAGAAACAAGCTAAACATAAATTGCTGAGGTTAGAGCATAGATTGTATATGAGCACGCAATGCCAATCATAACAATTAAGAAAACAAAACAAAATATACAGCAGGGGTTGGCAACCTCTCAGAAGTGGTCTGCCGAGTCTTCATTTATTCACTCTAATTTAAGGTTTTGCGTGCCAGTAATACATTTTAATGTTTTTATAAGGTCTCTTTCTATAAGTCTTTAATATGTAACTAAACTATTGTTGTATGTAAAGTAAATAAGGTTTTTAAAATGTTTACGAAGCTTCATTTAAAATTAAATTAAAATGCAGAGCCCCCGGACCGGGTGCCACTGAAAATCAGTTCACATGCCGTCTTTGGCACGCATGCCACACGTTGCCTACCCCGATATACCGTATGTCTACACAGAAGATGGGAGGTGCAATATGGAGGTCAGGTAGATAGTCATGCATTAGCACCAAAAAAATAGCAGTGTGACCACAGTGGTGCAGGCAGCAGCTCGGTCTAGCTGCACAAGTGCATACCCAGAGAGTCAGGTAGCATTGTACTGGAGCAGCCAGCCTGAGCTGCCACCCACGTTGCTGCAGCAACACTGCTATTTTAGGCACTAGCTCAAGGAGAGTTAATGAATGTACATCTACCTGAGCTAAAAATTACATCTCCGAGCTGCTGTGTAGACATACTCACGCAGACCTGAGAGGCTGATGTTTCTCGCTTCATGGAATGGAGCTGGTCAAAATATTCCAAATTTTGATTAACACAAACATTTTTGCAAAATGTATTCCATTTTGGAGCCAACTCTAATACTGCACACTCACAACAAACTCTTCTAGAGCAAGCTACAGACCAAGAATTATCTGCAAAAATTGTTCACCTAATAATTTCAAATGACAAAATTGCAATTTGCATGAAGACACTCCTTTAACAGAAATTGAGAGAAAATTAATCTGATAAGGTATTTGCTGAAAGCTATTAGGTATTGTTATTTATTATTATCATCACCTTTAACTGCATATTTATTATGAAACACAAGTATTAGAATATCATTTTCTGATAGAATTCAATTTAAGAGACTTTTATGAGGGAAGCCACCCTCCGAACAGGTGCCACTATAGGACCTGATCAAACGATAGAGTCCACAAATGATCAAAATTTCCAAACCAAAGCAATCTAAGCAGGGATATTATGGGAGTCCATGGGTGTCATCTTACACCTGTTGCCTGATTTTAGGAGGTTAATATTATTAATTTAGATAGCATAGGCTCACCAATTAATCTGATCAGAAGATAATAAGGTTCTTGTCCCAGAATCAGGCTACACAGAATTTGCAAAGGACCCTCAGTAGTATGACAGGATGTTCACACTGAGACATTATTGAGATAAATGGAATTATAATCAAATAATAATCAAATGGTAAAACAATCAGAGTTACAAATGCAATACTATTATTCTAAAGATATATATGGTAGTATATACTATAAAGCTTTTGATTAATATACTCACACCCTTCCTTGATAATCTGGTGGTAAGAGACAAAGGGCCAGCCTAGCCTCTGGTATGCCAAAAGAGTTCAGGTCCAGGTTCCTCAGTTCTTGAGTGGGAGGTGCAGAGCTTAGAAGAAACTAGAGAGCTATTGAAGCTAACAGAGTTTCACTTAACTAACTGATTTAAAACTAACAGACTAATAAACTAAGAACGAAGAAGCTTGAAGCTTAGAAAACTTAGAAAACAACCCCAGAATTTCAGGAAAGCAAAAACTTAGAAAAACCCTGAAGCTTAGATGCTTCCTTGGCATGATGGGTCACTGCTCTTAGAGGGCATGGGTGCTCAAAAAAAAAGAAAAAGGCTGGTATGTTTGTACATATTGATGACATATACATACATATTAATGACATTAGATCATTCTCACATTTGTTATTTTTATCGTCCCAGTTATTTTGGTTTTTTCCTTGTGGTGTACCTGTTTACAGAGGGTATGAACTTAGGAAAGCTCCCTATGCCAACCTGCTTCAACACATCCTTTATCTATCCATGTTAAAAGTCACAGTCATATATGAACTTTATGCTTTAACTCATCACTATCTTTCTAGGTGAAAGGTCCCAGACATATGTATGCTAACTTTGTCTTAGCTCAACATACAAGATGTGGCCTGTAGGCTCTTTGTGTTACAGCCAAACTACTTTAATATAAACCTATAAACCTCTTATAACCTATTATAATAAAAGAAATAATCAAAACCAAAAGAAAATAAGAAACCTATAAGAAAAGATATATAGGAAAGCAAGCCGGCTAGCCCTATAGGCTACAAACCAAAGCTTGTTATTGGAGATTTCACATAAGCAGTTATCAATACCTCACACTGCAAGTTTATTAATACAACCAACAAGGGATGTCTCTACCACATTGAACAAATTATTTGGGACTGAGAAGATTGTCAGTATTCCCAAGTAGCTGCAGGTGCCAGAAAAATTAATACATAAAAATATCTCTTCTCTACTGTCTGAGAAGGAAAGAGAACCAAAGGTCAATATTGAATAGACTAAACAAATAGAACCATACATTTCTGTATGTATTCCATTGATGAGTATTGCATAAATAAAATACATACATTGATAAAGAATATGCAAATAATGAAGAAAAATTTTAATCTTAACAAAATGGTACCTTTTTGCTTTGGCTTTCCGGCCAATTACAAGCAACTCTCTGCTTTTGAGGAACTCAGCCTGGAAGAACTATCAAGTGCTATGAAGCCTGATACATCGTTTCCTGGGAAATATGTCCTTGGGCATATGTTAGATACTACTTATGAAACAACAATACTATGAGAATTGAAACGGTTCCCACCAACATCTTGGTTGGCAAGCGATCAGATAACAAATGGAACTCCACACAACCAAAGCAATGATGAAGCATGACACATAGCCTCCATGGCCAGAAATAGTCATTTTGGTTTTCAAGTCATCACCCAACAGCAGAAAAAAAGAACAAAAAAGAACAATGTTGAAGGTCAAAAATATTACAAGTGGCTTTTTCTGGTCACCTCCAAAGATGGTGCAAACTGCCAGGCAGAAATTACTTTGGAAACTGCACATTGTATGAGAAGGTGGGGACTAGAAAATGGGATTGCAGAGTCTGGGACAGCTGATATTCCCACAGCGCTGCCATAAGGACATGTAGGCCCACGGCCAGGAAGCACTGTGGAGAGTAGCCGCCGAAGGAGCTACCACCCAAGGGACCCAGAGTGACAGAACCCTATGGAACCTCTGATTGGCCAGGCATCCTATTTAATCCTGGAGGATGCCCCAGGAAGTTGTCTGGGCAACCACACAGACTTGGGGCCTGCTGTGACACCAGACCTCACCTTGTCTTCGATCCCAGCCTGATTCTGATTGTGACTCTTGCCACCTGACTCCAGCCTGGTACTACTTCTGATCTCCAGCCTCTGTCCAGGCCTGACTTTGACACTGACTCTTGCTTATTGAACCCAGCTCTAGCAATTCCTTCAACTTCTGCTCACTGACTACTGTCCCTGATGTGTGGTTCCCAGCCCAGCTAGGCCAGACTGCCTATGACCCACTCCCTTGCACCACATTCTGTCCCAACATACTGTCCCAACAGTACTCTAAGGAACAATTCTGTATTTGCCAGGAGATAGACTGAGTCTCTTAGGTCTTTTCCATGTCTCACTTCTATTATTCCCTTAAATATCTTATGAGAATAATCAATGATAGGGAAACTGCCCAGTGATGGAGTTCTTATATTTTTATGATCAAAGGATGAAATTCAGCCCTATTCAGAGGACCCATTCTAGGCATATCTGCAACTTTAAGGTCCCACTTAAGGAGGGCTTTAGGGCTTAAGTAGGACTTCAGTGGTGTATAGCCCTTCTGTGCCCTCTGCAGAAGGGTGATTTTCTCATCCTGGGCCTACCCCTGCCCAAGACTTCAGCAGGGCAAAAGGAGCTCCTAATTAACCAATGAGTGAACTTACTCTGGATTTTGTGATACAGACTATTGTGCTCACTCATTTACAAAAGAGCGTAATGGCAATATGCTCTGAGGAGATGAGAATTGTTTGGGATGTGAAACACATACATGAAGAAAGTATATGAAACATTGAATTGTGGCAGTTTTGTACTATACTTGATGAGTAGAGCCCTGCAAATCTGCAAATATCTGCTTTATATCCTTGGACCATTTTTGCAGACAGCATCACAGATGCAGATACAAATTTTGTACCTGTGCAGGGCTCCAATGGTAAGAGCTGGGCGGCAGCTGTTAGGAACTGCGGTGCAGACTCTCCACAGCCCTGTGCGAGAAGTCTGGGGGGCAGGGACACAGGCCGAGGGCCGTTTGGGAGCGGACTCTCCATGTGCCCGTGGTGCAGAGGAATGGGGCTGAGAGCAGCTCTTGGCCATGTCCCTGCCCCCCAGGCTGCCTGCCTGGCCAAGGGCAGGCAGAGGGTCCGCGATGCCACGCCGGCTTCCCAGCTGCCGCATGGCTCTCCCCGACCGGGCTCCAGTGAGGGGGTGCTTTGGAGCCTCAGCCCGACCACAATAAATAGAGCCTGCAAATCTGTGGATATCTGCGGATGCGGGTATCTGCAGACAATTTTTACAGACCGCAGCTCGGATGCGGATACCAGGAAGGGCTCTATTGATGAGCAATGTGAATTTTTCAGAAACAAAACCCATTCTTTACATTCTGTTCTTGCTGTCTATGCAATGTGTGCATCGGTGGAAATTTCAGAAAAACAAACAGACGGTCCTTTTACCTTTCTTATTAATTATGATGCATTGCTTTCTTTTCGGATAGAGAGTAGAGCTGTGCAAAACAGGGGGCAACCAGAAAAAAACTATTTACATTTAAAACCTAATTGAACTGTGGGCCTCTATCCAGCCTCCACTTGTGGATGAAAAAGTTTACTGTGTGCAAGCAGCCATAGTTCCCAGCTGTAAATACCTATGCACATATTTTTATTCCTTATATTTCGCATGTTTCAAGGACATAAAGTTGTTATTGCTGCTGTTATTGCTTTGTTTGGGAACGTGGATATTTCCTGTTAGCTTCAATTTATCTTTTGGCCCAAGCTAGAAGCAGAAAGTTGAGTCCTCCAGACGTGACATGTATGCAGTGGTGAGCTGGAGCCGGTTCGCTCCGGTTTGCTAGAACCGGTTGTTAAATTTAGAAGCACTTTTAGAACTGGCTGTTCCGCGAGGGACAGCCAGTTCTAAAAGGGCTTCTAAATTTAACTGGCCAAAAGTGGCGCCTTAGGCGCCAACTCCATGAGTGCTCCAGCCCCGGAGCACCCAAGGGGAAAATTTGGTGGGTGCAGAGCACCCACCAGCAGCTCCCCGCCCCACCCCCAGCCCCAGCTCACCTCCGCTCCGCCTCCACCTCCTCCCCGCTCTGCTTCTCCGTGCCCCCGCAGCTTCCCGCTCAGGCCCAGGGAGGCGGAGGTGAGCTGGGGTGCGAGGAGGGCTGCCTGCGCCGCAGCAAGTAACCCGGGGGGGGGGGAACAGGGACACGCAGGGGAACCACTGCCCGCCCCAGCTCACCTCCGCCTCCCTGGGCCTGAGCAGGAAGCCACCGCCTGCTTCTCAGCCTTCCCAGGCTTCCCGCCGAACAGCTGATTTGTGGGAAGCGGGTGGGGGGGGCAGGCACGGAGAAGCAGAGCAGGTCAGCGCATTCAGCAGAGGAGGCAGAGCGGCGGTGAGGTGATCTGGGCCTGGGCGCGGGGTGGGGAGCTGCCGGTGGGTGCTCTGCATGCACCAAATTTTCCCCGTAGGTGCTCCAGCCCCAGAGCATCCAAGGAGTCGGTGCCTAAGGCACCACTTTTGATGTGATCAGTGGGGGAGCAGTCTCTCCCCCCCAGCTACGCTTCCCCGCCCCTAGGAGCCAGAGGGACCTGCCAGATGCTTCCTGGGAGCTGCCCCAGGTAAGCACCTCCGGGACTCCCCACCTCCCTCCCCGGCAGGTGCCTCTGGCTCTTAGGAGTGGGGTGGGCACCCACTACAGTGACCCAAGAGACCCTCCTGCCCGGTTCTGGGGGCAGTCAGGGGACAGGGGAGGGGGGTGGATGGGGCAGGGGTCCTGGGGGGGGCGCGTCAAGGAACGCGGTGGGGTTGGATGAGGCAGGAGTCTCGGAGAGCGGGGCTGGGCAACGACCCCCTCGTGGGGTGAGAAGGGAACCTGTTGTTAAGATTTTGGCAGCTCATCACTGCACGTATGCCTTCAAAGATTAACCACACTTTTTTCTGAATTTCAAAAAAGAACAAAATAGTTTTGGATTTGCTTATGATTTGGGGTGATTCTTATTTTCTCCAAGCCAGCTCACTCATCTCTAATTATGAAATTTGAAACAGTATGCAATCATCCTCCAATGTATCATATTCAGTATCATGAACCACCTAAGGTGGGTAAATGTCAGGCCAGCGCCTCCTTTATTTCCCAAATATTTATACTCCCCGTATCAGCAGATATGTGAGTTCAGTGGTGGCCACCTAGTTAACAGTGAATCATGGAGCTATCTGGACATGGATCTCCTTTTATCATTTAAAGGCATTATTGGAAGAAAAAGAGATGAGACAGAATGATAAACAGGAAGCATTAAAACTCATTTATCATTTCCAAAATGATTTCAGTTGTAAATGTGATCTCTGTCATCATACTCACATGCACGTGTAACTCACACCCTGCTCTCCGCGCCTTCAATACCCAACAGGTTTTTTTCTTGTATAGGATTTAATTAGTTGTTCATCCCACCATCTGTTTTCTAGTGTTACGTCTTCCCTTTCATGTGATTTTTTTTCCCGTCTCCCTGTATTAGATGTTTGCAAGCTTTCTAGCTCTGAGCTATAGAAGCTACAACAAGGATTAAAATCCTTCATGTTAACATTTTTTTTTCTTTTTTGCTGGCAGTTTTATCAAGAATCTGAACAGGTTTTCCAGGGTATAAATACTCGGAGTCAATATGCCAAAACTTCCCAAACATGAGAGGTGCAGAAAGGGCTAAGGACCCTCCACTTCAATGGGAGTTGGGGGTACACTGCACCTCCCAGGATCAGGTCCATTCATTGACAGCTCAAATTCCTATGAGCAGCAATTGGAATGTTTCCATTTCCCCCCCCTGAAAATAAGCACTAAGCTTAATAATTATTTGAAATACATAATGATTTATTTACTCATGTCTAAAATGGGGGAAATATTTACCTCACAGGAGTATCACAACTGATCCCTAATTAATTAATGATTGTAAACCACTTTGAGATTTTTGGATGAGAAGTGCTATTAAAGTGCTGTCTTGGTTATATCTTCCACTCTGAGTGAAAAGATTACAACTAGTCTCTTGCTATAAAGCTTCATTGCCTACTGAGGTCTTTAAATTTTTAAAAGTTATTTTCAAAGAACAAATGTAATACTATCTTTCATTATCTTTTACTCTAAAAATAAAGTATATATTCATTACATTACTGTATGTCATTAGTTTCTTTCTTGGTATTATTCTATATGCTAACAGTTTTTAACAGTAAACTCAGTTGGCTGCCACTGAGTAGATACAAATTGAAGGCCTGATTCTGTAGTCTTTTGTCAGGCAAAGCTCCCATTGAACTCAATGTCTGCCTTGCCTGAGTGGTGAATACAAGAACCAGCCTATGGACTGACGCCCACAAATTATATGAAAATAGTGAGGAAGTTAGTGTACCGTGACCACTGCTTATTATACTAATAATAGCTTTTGCACTGTTTCCTTTTGCATGCCCCCATTTGTCTGCTGTTGCTTATCTTAGATATAAATTGTAAGCTCTTTAGGGCAAGAACATATTTTTTATTATATGTATGTAAAGTTTCAAGCACAGTGGTTCTCAACCAGGGGTACGCTTCCAGAGGTCTCTAGGGGATACATCAACTCATCTAGATATTTGCCTAGTTTTACAACAGGCTTCATAAAAAGCACTAGCGAAGTCAGTATAAACTAAAATTTCATACAGACAAAATGAGAATGTAATCAATTTTTTAGTAACATTTTTGTATTTTATGTCTGATTTTGTAAGGAACTAGTTTTTAAGTGAGATTAAACTTGGAGTATGCAAGACAAATCAGGCTCCTGAAAGGGGTACAGTAGTCTGGAAAGGTTGAGAAACACTGATCTAGCACAATGGGGCACTAATCTTCCATTGGGCCCTCTAGATGCTATTGCAATACAAATAAGAAATAACAGGAGGGACTGACTGGGGGCATATGTTTCAATTGTGAACTCCATTTTGTTTGGTGAAGGCCATTTTGATAGTATCCTTTGCTGTAACATTCACTTTACATTGCACTCTCAATCATGGATCAAGGCATCGAGGTTATATGGAAAACCATTTATATCCTGTTGATGAGATCAGGCTATTCTGGACACTGTGCGCTCATAGATTAATAGACTTATAGATATTAAGGTCAGAAGGGACCATTATGATCATCTAGTCTGATCTCCTGCACAATGCAGGCCACAGAATCTCACCTACCCACTCTCATCTATGTCTGAGCTATTGAAGTCCTCAAATCATGGTTTAAAGATTTCAAGGTGCAGGGCTATCCAGTGCAAGTGTTCAATGCTTCCCTACTGGAACAAAGGATTTTCTGTCAGCGTGGCCATTCAGTTTGGAGGACTCTCGATGCAGAAGGCAAGAGGAGGGTAAGAGGAGGTGGGGAACGCCTCCCCCCCACATCCCACAGCCACAGCACACAGGCAGAAATGGGTCAAAAATATTTTCAAATGAGGCTGCTTTTCTAGACAGGGGACTATATCATCACCATGTGTAATCAAATCAGGCTGAAAAGAAGACAAGAGAGGAACTTCTTCATATGAAGATGCTGCACCAGACTCAGTACTCACAGATAAGGTGAAGTCAGAGCTCGAAGGGGGTTGCAGTCAGTACTGTTTATTGTTTTCCATTGTGCTGTAATTCTTTTGTGCTATTTCAGAGTGAAGTGTTTGTGCTTAAGAAATTACTTTGTTGAGTCTATATTTCTTGCTTTACTGCCATATTGTCCGTGAGGGTTTAACTAGAAACCAAAGTGCCCACAGCCAGGTGAACATGTTTAAGCAACTGGGATCAGGCACTGCCCTTGGTGTTTGGAGCGCAGATTCCCACTGCCTAAGGAGGACATCAGACATATGGTCTGCTCCTGGGACAGTCTGATAGTTTCCAATCTAGGAACAGTGATTAGTCACTACCCAGACCCAGGGGCCTTAAAAGCACATTGAATTCCATGGTTAAACCCAATCACAAGAGACTGGTGTCCAACAAGAGAGCAGGACAGAGCCAGATTGTGTGAACAGACTCCAAAATTGATGTTTAGTGATATAGAAACTGATTCACTGCTAAATTACTCTAATTTCATAGCAGTGTAATTCCACTGAAGTTAACAGAATTCCACTGGCATAAAATCTGAGGAGCTCATTGGACCATTAAGTTCATTTTCAATAAGTCTTGGAACTCTGGGGAAATTCCAGAAGACTGCAAGAAAGCTAATGTTATGCCAGTATTTCTAAAAGAGTAAATGGGATGACCCAGGTAATTATAGGCCTGCCAGTCTGACATTGATCCCAGGAAATATAATGGAGCAGCTGATCCAAGACTCAATTAATAAAGAATTAAAGGAAGGTAATATCATTAATGGGTTTATGGAAAGTAGATCCTGTCAAATTAACTTGATCTCTTTTTTGGATGAAATTACAAATTGGGTTGTGTGATACAGCATGGCCAGAGGGCATCAGGAGAGTGTTTTTGAAGCAGAAAAGAATTTTATTTGTGTAACACTTACAAAGAATCATCAAAAAGGATAAAGCAAAACTATGCAACAAAACAAAAGCAAACACAAGGTATAACACAGCAGCCTTCAGGAGGGAGAAGTGTTCAGGCTAGCCTGGGCCCAGAGCGGGGGGGCTTCCTCGACACTCGTGGTCTTCCACCCTCCTGAGTTACCTGGTGGCCTAGAGCGGGAGGGCTTCCTCGACACTCATGGTCTTCCACCCCCTCAAGTTACCTAGTGCCACGCCCAGTATCACCGATTATTCCTCTCCTGAGAGTGCCCGACAAGATGGGCACGGCTACGGGGTGGGCAGTTTGGGGGTGGGGAGGACGTACACCATGTGTGATAGGACCCCTCCTAGGTGACAGTGATGATGGTATCCACAGCGGCAACGGCTGGGACTGGGGTCTCTCTCTCTTCCCCTCAATCAAAAGGTCAGACGGAGGGAACCGGACGGGGTCACCGAGCAGAGAACCTCAGCATCAGGAGAGTGTTTGTTTTGTTTTTTTTTGAAGCAGAAAAGAATTTTATTTGTGTAACACTTTCAAAGAATCACCAAAAAGGATAAAGCAAAACTATGCAACAAAAGCAAACAGAAGGTATGACACAGCAGCCTTCAGGAGGGAGAAGTGTTCAGGCTAGCCTGGGCCCAGAGCGGGGGGGCTTCCTCGACACTTGTGGTCTTCCACCCTCCTGAGTTACCTGGTGGCCTAGATCGGGGGGGCTTCCTCGACACTCATGGTCTTCCACCCCCTCGAGTTACCTAGTGCCACGCCCAGCGTCACCGATTATTCCTCTCCAGAGATGGGCACGGCTGCGGGGTGGGCAGGTTGGGGGTGGGAGGGGATGTACACCACGTGCGATAGGACCCCTCCTAGGCGACAGTAATGATGGTATCCACAGCGGCAAGGGCTGGGGCTGGGGTCTCTCGCTCTTCCCCTCAATCAAAGGGTCAGACGGAGGGAACCAGATGGGGTCACCGAGCAGAGAACCTCGGACAGCGCCCACCGCTCCTCGAAGGCATCAAGGAAGTTGGTGGACGCCGCCCAGAGGAACTTCGCCCGCATACGTGAATGTACTGAGGATCGGAAAACAGCCTTACAATCTCAGGACGCTTCATTAGCCAACCTCCTCTCTCTGGTTTTATAAATGGCTGTTTTAGCTAGGGCTAGGAGGAGGTTAACCAGGAGATCTTGCGATTTTGTGGGGCCACGGATAGGCAGTGTGTAACTAAAAAGGTGAGGGGAAAAGTGTAGCCAAAAGCGTAATAAAATATTCGTGAGGAGCCGGAAAAGGGGCTGCAGCCTGGCACACTCTAAATATATGTGCACCAGGGTTTCCCTCAGGTTGCAAAAAGGGCAAGTATCTGGGATGGGGGTGAACCATGTCAAAAACACACCCGTGCTCACAGCTCCGTGAAGGAGCCGCCAACTAATGTCCCCGATGGGCCTCGGGACCAAGGTGGAATACAGGCTGGCCCACCGGGGTTGTTCACCCTCCAAAGGTGGCAGGAGGTCCCGCCACTTTGTATCGGGGCAGGACGCCAGGGTGTGAGCATGGAGGGTGTGAAGCGTGAGTGTGTATAAATATTTCCATGGCGCGATTTGGAAGCTGACCGACTGCAGTTCATGCAGCCGGCTCGCAGTGAAAGGATGAGGGGTTTGTTGGGATCTACGGGGTACGGGCCCAATTGAAAGATCTGGCGGGCCTGGGTTAGAGGGTGGGTGGGGTGCGCCCTCGCGTAGGGCTCGGTTGAGATAAGCCCGAGCAGCGGGCATCAAGGCGGCCTTCACCTCCTGAAGTACGTGCCGGGGGGTACGAGGTCTGGAGAGCCCCATGCACCCAGCGAGCATCACGGGATCCAGCCAGTCTCCCCAGTCGTAGTCGAGAAGGTCTCCGATTCTTGACACTTCCGCCAGGACCAAACTCTGGCGCACCGAACGGGACTCCGCTGCCTGCACACAGAGCTGGGGGTTGTGTAGCAGGGGCTCCGCGAGGAGATCTGCTCCACAATGGCCGCCACGGACCTGGCCATTGAAAACAGTTTCCAGGTCCAGAGGAGGTCCTGGTAGACGACCGGCAGCTCAGAGAGGTCTCGCAGAAAACCTCTCGGACAAAGATAAAAGAGCTGCCGGTCGTATCGGAGCCCTTGGAAGCGGCACAGGAAGGCGTGCGCCAATATGCTCCATGTCAAACTACCTGCACTATAAAGGAGCCTCTGCAGGGCCTGGAGGTGGAAGACACGGACCTGAGTGTGCAGACACTTCAGGCCCTGCCCTCCTTCCTTCAGGGGTAGATGAAGAACCCCATCAGGGGCCCAGTGCATTCCTGTCCAAAAGAACTCTAGAATCGATGTCCGGAGGTCGGTCAGGAAACCCGGGGCCAGGACCAGGGTGTTGAGCCGGTACCAGAGCGTGGACAGGACTAGTTGGTTAAGCACCACTGCTCTCCCTCGGAGGGAGAGACATAGGAGTAGCCTCGTCCATTTCCGGAGCTGCTCTATCACCCTGCCTTCTAAATTTTGCCAGTTCTCTGGCGGAGAAGGGTGTGTGGCAGAAAGGTAAACGCCTAGGTAGAGCAGTGGACCTGCGCTCCACCAGATGGTCTGAAGCACGGGTGAGAGGGAGCTCATCTGCCGCCAGTCCCCCATCGCCAAGCCAGAGCTCTTGACCCAGTTGACTCGGGCGGAGGAGGCTGCCGAATAGATGGCCTGGCAAGCCTCCACCCGCGCCAAGTCCCCCGGGTCCTGGACCACAAGGAGCACGTCATTGGCGTACGCCGACGGGACCAGCCGCAGCTCCGGCTCCTGCAACACCAACCCCGTCAACCTCCTGCGGAGGAGACAGAGGAAGGGCTCGATCGCCAGAGCATACAGCTGGCCTGAGAGGGGGCACCCCTGCCATAGTCCTCGCCCGAAGCTGACCGGTTCGGTCAGGGTCCAGTTGAGCCTAACCAGACACTCTGCGGAAGTGTACAGCACCTGGAGAAAACTCACAAACTGAGGTCTGAATCCAAACACCTGCAGAGTGCCCAGGAGGTACCCATGGTCCACTCTATCGAACGCCTTCTTCTGATCAAGAGACAGGAGGACGAACGACAAACCGTCTGTACGCCCGAGTTCCAAAAGATCTCGGACTAGAAATAGGTTGTCAAAAATGCTGCGACCCGGGACAGTATAGGTCTGGTCTGGGTGGATCACATACGCCATCACGGACCCTAGCCGCAGCGAGATTGCTTTCGCTACGATTTTGTAATCCGTGCTAAGGAGCGAGACGGGACGCCAATTTTGTAAATCGCGGAGGTCCCCCTTCTTCGGCAACAAGGCGAGCCTGCATGAAAGAGGGAGGACCCCACCCTGCAAAGACTCAGCCCAGACGGTGGCTAGGTCTGGGCCAAGAATGTCCCAGAACGCGCGGTAGAACTCCACGGTCAGCCCGTCCATGCCCGGAGATTTATTGGTGGGCATGCGACAGAGGGCTTCCGAGAACTCGGCCAGGGTGAGAGGCAGCTCTAGTCGGTCTCGGTCTCCCACGCTGACCATGGGAAGTTCCTCCCAGAGCACCCTGCAAGCGCCAGGATCGGTCGGATCTGGGGAGAAAAGGCTTGTGTAGAAGTCACGGGCCCTCCCACACATCTCCACCAGATCCGTGAGGGGGGCGCCGTCTTCTACTAGAAGGCAGGTGATGTGTTTCTTGGCCCCCCTTGTTTTCTCCAGGGCGTAGAAGAAACGGGAGCCGCGATCCATCTCCTGAAGGAGGCGGATGCGGGATCGAACAAAGCACCTCGGGCCTGATGGTCCTTGAGGGCCCGGAGCTCCTCCCGCTTCTCCCGGCACGCTCCGCAGAGGAACGGGTCCTCGGGGCTGGCAGCCAGATGCCTCTCCATCTCTAAGACCTCCCGTTCCACTGCTCTATCGCTGCATTTCTCCGTCGGCTGATGCCCCGGGTGTAGTCACGGCAGAAGAGCTTGGCGCGCACCTTCCCTAGATCCCACCATCGCCGTGCCGAGGGAAAGGCACGCCGCTGCTTTCACCAGGCCAGCCAAAACTCCCGGAAGGACGTCACAAAGCCCTCATCCTCCAACAGGCTGTTGTTAAAGTGCCAATAGGCCGGCCCCAGCCTCTCTGCATGGAGGGAGGCTGTTATGGTGGCTAGATGATGGTCGGAGAATGGGGCCGGCCGAATGTTGGAGGAGTGGGCCTGTGAAAGATGGAAACAGGATAAATAAATACGGTCCAACTGAGACTGGTGTGACCGATGGGCCTCCACCCGGACACAGCTGAACGTGGAAGTGTCATCTGGGTGGTGGTCATGCCAGACGTCTACTAGGGAGTGATGTTCGACTATTTCTCAGAGAATGTTCGCAGCGGCTGGGCTCAGCTCGGCCCCTGAGCAGTCCTGTTCCTAAGGGTGGTGTTAAAGTCCCCTCCCAGGACTAAGCACTCGTGAGAATCTAGGATGCTGAGGAAGTGAGACACCTGCTGATAGAATTGCGGCCGCTTGGGGCTCATTATCGGGGCATAGATGTTAACAAGGTTGACCATGAGCCCCTCCATCCTAACTTGGAGATGCAGCAGGTGGCCCGGCACGGCCTCAGTGACCCCTAGCACCTCAGGCTGTAGGTTGGGGGAGAACAGGGTCGCCACTCCAGCTTGTCGAATCGTGAAGTGGCTGAAGTAGACCCCGTCCCCCCAGTCCAGCTGCCAGCTGTCCTTGGTGGTCAGATCCGTATGGGTCTCCTGCAGGAAAACCACAGAGTACCCCACTTCCCGAAGGTAAGAGAGCACCTGGGACCTGCGGAGAGCCATCCTACAGCCCCTGGTATTCAAAGTTGCAATAATGAGGGGCGTCATGTGGAGGGCTGGGGCGGGTGGGGGTTCCTTGTTGGTGGGGGTGTTCGCAGCCCCCTGCGGGTCATGCAACAATCTGTGACCCATCCCATAAGTGAGTAAATCGTCACGGAAGCTGCGGTCCCGCCCGTAGGCCACGGCACCGTGCCTTCCTTTCCCTTTACCCTCCTTTATAAGGGCCCTTGTAGCCTGGAGGATGTGATCAAAGTCCCCCCATAGCTGGTGAGCTAGCTGTACCCTGTTGCGGGAGCCACGGATGTCTTCTAAAAACTGTCGCAATGCTTTTCGCAGCTCATAGGGGGGTGGGGTTGCGATTTCCGGGTTATTCCCTGGTGGGGTCCAGCCCTCCATAGCATCATCTGGGGGCTGGTTAGCAGGGGTCGTGTCGGGGGGCAGAGGCGATGGTTCACGGGCTCGGGGGGGTAACGGTGAGGCAACATGGAGGGGGTGGTTCTCCTTGGGGCGGGCCCTCTCCTATGCCCAGTAATATCTTTGCTGCACCCTCCTCCATAGGCTCTGTTGGATTGTTAACAGCAAGGGCGGGGCTCCCTCGCTTGTCTGGGTGTTGTAGGGGAGGTGTCTCTTGGGCCAGGACAGGAGCAGCGGTGGATCGAGCAGGAGGAGAGGTGGTTTCAGATCTTGGGTGGCCAGGGGAGTTGGCAACGATGGAGCCGATGTCCTGCCGGGTCTCAGGGGTCTCGGGTGCCCCTCCCCGCTGGGCCAAGGGGCAGTCTCTTCGGATATGCCCCGCTGATCGGCAGAGGTAGCACCGGGCCTCTCCTGTGGAATAGTAGACCCGATAGCGGGCTCCCTGGTAGGGGACTAGGAAGGACCCCTCGAGCGCCTCTCCATCACGCGCCCCCGCCGGCGGTAGAAGCTGCACTTGCCGGCGGAACGAAAGGACGTGACGGAGGGTGGGGTCCTTGCAGCCCAACGGGAGAGGGCTGATGACAGAAAGGGTTTCCCCAGGGTGGAGAGAGCGGGAAACAGGGTGGCATTGGGTAGAAAAGGAAGGACGGAGGTCAGGACTAGGCGGACGCCCAGGTCTTCTAGCGGCTCCAGGGGGACAAACACCCCCCTCCCACCGGCAGGTTCTTCTCCACCGCCTCCTGGGCAGCAGCCTCCGATGCTTAGAAAAAGACAACCTTCCCATACATTTTGGAAGCCGCCACAATGGCCGTGGGTCCTACCACCCTCGCCAACGCCTGCACGTATGTCTCCACGTGGGGCGAGGTGGGCACCAGGAGGCAACGGACGCCATGCTTCCTGGTCATGGTGGGAAAGGGGTCTCGGCCACTATTGATGGTAGAGGAGGTGGTGGGTGGGCGAGATGACAAGGCAGCAGGTGGGGGTGGGGCTGCCACCACCCGGGCATACGCCCTGGGGGCCAGGGGAGGGACGCTCGCAGAGCTGGTGGAGGGAACAGCGGGGAAGGATGCCATGGTCGATGACGAGGCCACAGCGGTGGGGGCAGCCTCTGCCATGAAGGGCTTGGTGGTTGTGGCGGGGCCCTTCCCCTTCTTCGCACCCTGGCCTTTCCAGCTAATGGGGGGGGGGGGCTTTCCTAGAATCTGGGGGGGCGGTGGACGTAGCAGCGGCAATAGTCGCCCTGGTGCCTCTGGCTGCCGATGCCCCAGCCGGGGCAGTGGCAGGTGTTTTGGCAGCAGTGGTGGGGGGGGAGGCTTGGGGGTTGGGCAGGGGGGTAGATGGGGGAGGGGTAACTGAGGTTGTTAGAGGGGTCTCACCCCTCTCATTCCCCGCTATCGTGAGCAGGGAGGGACGGGGAGACACCAGAAGGAGGAGGGGGAAGGGGGAAGCAGATTAACCACTTCTCCCTGTTGGGCTGCAGGCAGGGGGTGGCCAAATGGGTCGGACTGGACAGGGGAAGGAAACAGGAGTTGGGGTCAGGTAGTAGGGGCAAACTGTGGGGTGGGCAGTCCGGGGGAGGGGGGGTGGAACGCAGACCCACGCGCTTTTATCCAAAGACTCTCGTTTGGTCGGCTGTTGTGTCTGGTCCGGATGATGGAATTCAAAGCAAGCAGTTGAGACTAGAGGCAGATGGCAGGTTGCCATCAGGGACAGATGGCAGGGGGGCGTGACGGTTGTAGTAGTGTGTGGGGGGCACCGATGGATCGGGGGGCAGCTTCGTGCCACAGCCCCTGTGCCCCTACAAACGCAGGCAAGACACAGTCAAACTCCTCCCACATGAGAGTACAGTTCAGAAGTTACTAAGTCTTATGGCCCCCTCCACGATGATTTGTAGCTTCCCCGGGCGATGTCTCTGTCAACTGTCTTCTCTCCCGGTCTTTGTGGAGCATTCCAAAAATGCCAAGCAAAGATAAGAAGACGATTAATTGCGCGTCCACAAACAAACAGCAAAACGGTTGGGTCTGGGGGTGTCCAATCCCCTCCTCCAGGGAGCGGGTCGGCAGTCCTCCCCCCTTCTCCGGGGGTTGCAGCTGAAGCAATAGCAGCGTCCGAGGGCAGGCATGGGGGGGCTGGCAGGCAAGCTGGCAGCCGACCAGCACTCAAACGGCAGCAAAGAAAAAAAAACTGCAAAAAAAAACAAAATGAAGAAAAAGCGTCTGGCCCGGTTGCGGGGGGGGGGAACTGAAGCAGGGGCAAAAAGCAAGGAAAGCCCAGGCCAAAGGGCAGGAGAGGGTTCAAAGGAAGCCTTCTTCCCTGGAGAGGGAAGAAAGTTTCTATAGATGAATTAAAGCACCTGAAGGCAATTACAGCACCTGAAGCCAGTCACATGATAAAACCCCCTGCTTCAATCAGACAAGAGGAGGAGTTGAAGCAGAGTGGATTGGTGTTGGAGTAGAGAGCAGTTTGGAGGAGTTGAAGCAGAGTGGATTGATATTGGAGTAGAGAGCAGTTTGGAGGGAAGCAGGGGAGAGTTTGGAGAAGTGCTGCGGTGGGCTAAGAAGACCAAGACCCTAGGTGAAGGGACACCTGGTTTGTGCAGAGGGAGGGCAGGAAGCCCCACAAGCTGAAGGGCAGGAGAGGGAAGTAGCCCGGGGAAGGAACCACTAGTTCAAGTGGTTTACCGCTATCCCTAGGGCCCCTGGACTGGGACCCGGAGTAGAGGGCGGGCCTGGGTCCCTCCCTCTCCGCTCCCTTCCTCTAGGACACTAGTAGGGCAGTTAATACCCCAGTTCAGGGGCAAGAAAAGGTGCCCTGAACCCTCCTCCCACAAAAAGAGAAAGCACGAGACCCATCATAGTAGTGCCGACAATTTGCCATAGTTGCTAAAGTTAATAGTGTTGATTTAATTTGCTTAGATTTCTATAAGGCATTTGATTTGATACCGTATGATATTTTAATTAAAAAAAGAAAGAGACAGATGTAAAATTTACATGCCACACACTAAAAACTGTATAAATGATTGGTCTCAATGACCTGAAGAAGAGCTCAGTGTAGCTCAAAAGCTTGTCTCTCTCACAAACAGAAGTTGGTTCAATAAATGATATTACCTCACCCACCTTGTCTCTCTGATATCCTGGGACCAACACAGCTACAACACTGCATACAGGTCTCAACTGGATGTGTTTCTAGTGGGGTCCCTCAGGGATTGGTTCTTGGTCCTATGCTCTTTAACATTTTTTTAATGATCTGGACGAAAGCGTAAAATCATCATGGATAAAGTTTGCAGATGATGCAAAAGTTCAGGGAATGGTAAATGAAGAGGACAGGTCACGGATGCTGAATGATGTAGACTGGTTGGTAAATTGGGCACAAGCAAACAATATGTGTTTTAATATAGCTAGGAATATACATCTAGGAAAATAGAATGTGGAACATACTTACAGATAGGGGACTCTATTCTGGGACGCAGTGACTCTGAAAAAGATTTGGAGGTGGGGGCTGGATAATCAACTGAGAGGCCAAAAGGCCTAATGCATTCCTTGAATGCATAAACAGGGGAATCTTGAGTAGGAGAGATTATTTTACCTCTGTATTTGGCAGTAGTACAACCCCAGCTTGAATACTGTGTCTACTTCTGGTGTCCACAATTCAAAAAGGATGTGGATAAATTTCAGAGTGTTCGAAGAAGAGGCATGCGAATGATTAAAGGATTAGAAAACATGCCTTATCAAGGTAGACTCAAGGAGCTCAAGCTATGTACCTTAACAAAGAGAAGGGTGAGGGGTGACTTGATTACAGTCCATAAGTATAAGTATGTGGAACAAATATTTGCTATTTGATCAAGGTAGCTGGAAGAGGTATAACATGGTCCATATTTTGAGGGTTTTCCCTGTCATAGTTCACCTGGTCCTTTTTAAGGACTGCATCTAATGCACATCAGATGTCCACTTCACTGCAACAAAAGATAAAAGAAGGAAATCAGACCTGATTAACTGACTAAGAAAAAAAAATATCAAAGTTAGCTCTTTCCATTAGGTCTCCTGTTGTCTTCCATGTGTCTTGTGTTCAAGACTGTCACCACAGCAGGGATTTGAAGGAGGACAGAAGGAGCTCTTGGGAGCAAGAGAGTTCTGAGAATATGGAGATGCATGTGAGAAACTGTAAAATCAAAAGCAGAAGAAAGAGGCAACAAAAAACAGCTAGAGGAGAGAAAACAGAAGAGTTTAAAGCAAGAGAGGGTGTTACAGAAATTAGAACAGAAATGTAGGCAGGGATGGAGCTGTGCTGATAATTAAAATGAATTTAAATCACTAACTTCCTTCTTGAAGAATGAAACTGCACTATTCTTATCTGCTGCACATTACAGTGGAGTTAGGGGGAAAATGTTGTGCAATTAGAAAGTGACCTAGAAGTGCAACAACTGTTATTCCTGTTACACTTGGAAGGAAGAATGATATTTCTAAGAATTAACTCAAATGTTGGCAAACCTGTTGTTCTTATCCGTACTCTGAGCAAAATGCAGGCCCATAGTGGGCACTTGCTTGGTGACTGGCAGAGCCAACGCAAGAGAGCTCTAATCAGCTCTCCATTAACTCCATGTGCTGTAGTGTGAAAACAGGCAGAGGAACTGAGCCTATTTTAGTGTCATCAGGGGTCATGATGCCTGCACAGCTGAAACAAAGGACAGATCAGAACTGCTCACTCTGTCCGATGCTTCAGCTGCTTTTGCTGGGACAACTACCTCCAGCTTCCTCCATAGAGGGGACACTGAAGAAACTTCCATGAGTTCGCACATACCTGGCCCACAAGTTCCAAAAAGAGGGAGCAAAGAACTCTTGGCCTACAAGCATCAGGGAGAAGGAGTCCCCTCTCCCTTTGGCTCCCTTCCCTTCCCCCACCTCTCCGCAGTCAAAGAGAACAGCCCTAGCAATTCTATGTAGAGAATACACCAACCCAGGAGAATAATCCATTCAGTATACTTCCTCTGCCAGTAAGAGTTCTGTTACTGGCCCCAAATTCAGCATCTCTCCCCCTCTGTCCATCTGTCTATCTCAGGGGGGTAGAGTGTGATTGGTGTGTGTTTGTCTGTCTCTGGGGTTGATGTGTTTTTAAGCATGTAGACTTAATGTTCTAGTAATAAACACAATGACATAAATAATGTAGTTTGAGATGCAGCACACAGAGGTGCAATCTGTTCTCTTCCAGGGGGAATAGCTTTTCTAAAGGACTTGCACAACATATAGGGCTAGATTGTGGCATTAATATCATTGCCCTGAGTAGGGGCTGTGTGAAGCTGTCTTCATTAGCTGCTCTATATTAACTGGCAGTACAAGATCAGAAATGAGGATATTTGTAGCCAAACCCAGCAAATGCCACCATCGGTGCTGGTTCAGTTTCAGCAGCTCTCTTGGCACAGATACATCAAGATGAAAGACCAAAAATTACAAAGCATGTTCACCAAGCAATGCTGCCACACTGCCAGCAATCACATGGTCACCAAAGCTTTGGTGGTGCAAAAAAGATTACCAGTGATGGACATAAACTGAATATCCAACTAGCCCACCTTAAGGACAGAGATGGAGATTGATCCAGGTGGTACTCAATCCGCAAAAAGGCCATGTCCCTTTGTGATTTGCCATGATGATGATGATGATGGAGTCGCACTGTCCCAGGAAGGGCACCAGCAAGATTGTGCCTCAGAGTAGCACATCTAGTGCTGCTCCTTGTACACAGGGGGAATGCAATCTACTGTCTCCAGTACTATGGTCCTGCTCTGTGGCCTACTGGATAACGAGGTCAGGGCTGACCCCACTTCTTCCCTTCTGTGCCCTGCCCCTTCTCAGAGTTCTTCTGTGTAGGGAGGTGGAGGAGAAGCGAGCAGCCCCCATGCTCCCTAGAGTAGAGGGCACACAGGGACTGTTGTTGTGAGAGGTCCCTGAGCAGCTGCCCTAGAATTGGGGCATTTCATGCTCACACAAGCACCATTCACAAGCTGGGCCACAGAAAATGAGGCTGTGTAGTGAGCCATCCTGCCAGTTGCTGAGGAAAGTATAAGATTACATGTTAACAGGTTTAACTAAACATTCAAGTCTGCCACAGGGGGCAGCCAGTGTGAGGAAAAGGGGAGGGCAGGAAGGTGGGCATGGTGTTTAATAATCGTCAGGGAAATAGTAGCAGGTAGGGGTAACTCCTCTGTGTGTGTTTGTGTCTGAAAGCAGTAAATGTGGGGGGGTTGGAAAAAGAGTGACTGGATATTGGGATGGGTCTATCTGGAGAATGGTTTTGAGGGAAAGAAAGAAAGAAAGAAAGAAAGAAAGAAAGAAAGAAAGAAAGAAAGAAAGAAAGAAAGAAAGAAAGAAAGAAAGAAAGAAAGAAAGAAAGAAAGAAAGAAAGAAAAGAAAGAAAGATCTGGCTAAATACAATGTACACTAGAAACAGAGAAAGAAGTTGAATAGCAATTGAAGCATACACCGTGAGTTGCATTTAATAGTGCTGAATAGCAAGGGAACTGAAAGGGTATTTACCTGCTCCTGGTGAAACTCACTCCACCTGTGTCTATTGCTGAGCCATCTATCCCTTTCAGGGATGACTTTGTTACTTGCCTAATAAAGAGTAAATACTTTCACCTTTGTAATGGCAAATACATTTTTAAAAAGAGCGACAAAGAGAGAGAAAGGCACCCTAAGCCCCCACTACAAAGATTTTATTTCCATCCTAAGCATTACTTCTTAATTTATGAGCTGCTCAAAAGATATTGTCAAGGCTAGTTCCATCTGCTAGTCTGGCCCGGGGGAAAAGATTTCTGAAGCCTTTCTTATACACAATCTTATACCACTGCCCTGAATCCTTGGCAGTGCTGGGATATAAAACTATTATGTAAATTATTATCCTCTTTTTATTCTGGTAAGAATATAATCTTCCTTACAGAAAACTTTTTTAAAAAGAGGGAGAGAAAGAGAAATGTTTCAAGCAATAATAATTAGTAATTTTATTGCACCTCATGAACTCTAATATCAAGCAGTTATGCTTTAAAATCCTGTACAATCACATACTGAAATGATCTTATTATTAAAATGGCCATATACAAGATGCTTGAGAACTAATTATAAATGTGTCGTGCAATGTATGTTGATAAGTGATAATTGTTTGTTTGCAAAGAGTTTTAGAAGAGAAATCCACAGTAATCCTAAAAGTTAAGTGGTGTGAACTTGCTTTGTGACAAGACCCTGATGCTATTTGTGATGAAAGACTAAGAAGCCTGGGCTCCCTGTTGTAAAATCATAGATATTTGGATTAGAAAGTCTCAGATCTTGCCTCAAACCTGGAAATGCCTTTAAAAGCTCTGGGGTCCAATTGTCCATTCCTCCTATGCACAAGAAGGAAGATTTGTAGCCCCAAAAATAGCTTTAAGTTGTCATTATGCCTCCCAAATTCTGGACCCAAGCCCCTTGGACACTGGTTTGTAATGACAGTATTGGGCTCTATCGCAGCCCAGAATAGATGGAGTACATTACACTCCACTTATGTGCTTTATTTCCCCTTTCCTTCCTCTACCTCAGATGTTAGGAGAGGAATAGGCATAGAGATTTAGGGTATGTCTACCCTACGAAATTAGGTCGAATTTATAGAAGTCAGTTTTTTAGAAATCGGTTTTATATATTCGAGTGTGTGTGTCCCCACAGAAAATACTCTAAGTGCATTAAGTGCATTAACTCAGCGGAGTGCTTCCACAGTACCGAGGCTAGAGTCGACTTCCGGAGCGTTGCACTGTGGGTAGCCATCCCACAGTTCCCGCAGTCTCCGCTGCCCATTGGAATTCTGGGTTGAGATCCCAATGCCTGATGGGGCTAAAACATTGTCATGGGTGGTTCTGGGTACATATCGTCATGCCCCCGTTCCCTCCCTCCCTCCATGTAAGCAAGGGCAGACAATCGTTTCGCGCCTTTTTTCCTGAGTTACCTGTGCAGACGCCATACCACGGCAAGCATGGAGCCCGCTCCGCTCACTATCACCGTATATCTCCTGGGTGCTGGCAGACCCGGCACTGCATTGCTACACAGCAGCAGCAACCCATTGCCTTGTGGCAACAGACGGTGGAATAGGACTGGTAGCCGTCATCGTCATGTCCAAGGTGCTCCTGGTCGCCTGTGTGAGGTCGATCAGGAGCACCTGGGCAGACATGGGCACAGGGACTAAATTTGGAGTGACTTGATCAAGTCATTCTCTTTAGTCCTGCAGTCAGTCCTATTGAACCATCTTATGGTGCGCAGGCAGGTGATACGGATTGCTAGTAGTCCTATTGCATCATCTTCTGCCGGGCAGGCAAGTGATGAGGATGGCTAGCAGTCCTATTGTACCATCTTCTGCCGAGCAGCCATGAGATGTGGATGGCATGCAATCCTTCTGCACCATCTGCTGCCAGCCAAAGATGTAAAAGATAGATGGAATGTATCAAAACAAGAAATAGACCAGATTTGTTTTGTACTCATTTGCAAACCCCCCCGCACCCCCCCGTCTAGGGGACTCATTCCTCTTGGTCACACTGCAGTCACTCACAGAGAAGGTGCAGCGAGGTAAATCTAGCCATGTATCAATCAGAGGCCAGACTAACCTCCTTGTTGCAATAAGAACAATAACTTAGGTGCACCATTTCTTATTGGAACCCTCCGTGAAGTCCTGCCTGAAATACTCCTTGATGTAAAGCCACCCCCTTTGTTGATTTTAGCTCCCTGTAAGCCAACCCTGTAAGCCGTGTCATCAGTCGCCCCTCCCTGCGTCAGAGCAATGGCAAACAATCGTGCATCTGAGTTGAGAGTGCTGTCCAGAACAGTCACAATGGAGCACTCTGGGATAGCTCCCGGAGGTCAATACCGTCGAATTGTGTCCACAGTACCCCAAATTCGACCCGGCAAGGCCAATTTAAGCGCTAATCCACTTGTCAGGGGTGGAGTAAGGAAATCGATTTTAAGAGCCCTTTAAGTCGAAATAAAGGGCTTCATCGTGTGGACAGGTTTAGGTTTACATCGATTTAAAGCTGCTAAATTCGACCTAAAGTCCTAGTGTAGACCAGGGCATAGTCTCCATAAAACCCACTGCCAGAATATTTGCAGAGTCTGCTGATGCCACCTTTCCCTATTCTAGTAGCATGAAGGAGCTGTGGTAGAAATGGAATACACTCTTATAGAAATAGACTATATATCCCTTTATTTTTTCCTATTAGCAAATGAATTAATTACCATGCAGTAGTGCATGCAGACTGGATTGATCTGCATTTGTCTGCCCTTTCAACTATATGTACAACCTCAGACAAAGCCAATTATCAGCACTGTTCTGAGATAAAGGAAAGTCAGAAGGAAACAGAAAATCAAGCCACAAGTAACCATGCAAGATTGAGATTCTGTAAGATTAGCTGTCATCAAGCAGAGAAAACAACATACCTAGCAGAGATGAGAAAAGTTTGCTGAACCATAGAGTTTGAAAAGATTTCAGACATGAGGCTCTGGTATTCTGGACCAGAAAGGATGTTGCTGTCAGATAAGCCATTATATTGGACATTGCACCAGACCTGCCAAAATGGCATCAATTTACGTTTGGTTCCTGTTTTCAAGGTTTTATTTTCAACCACGTGAGCTAGAAACATAATTTGTTAATAGTGAAAGCTGAGATTCTGGGGCCCATATTTTCAGCAAGACATGAATTTTGAAGCAAATTCCACAGCTGCAGAATCACCAAGTACACCTGTGTGAGATTATTGTTGTTAGTAGTAAATATTTATGTTATGGTACCACTCAAAGGCCCCAATCATTATTAGAGCCCATTTTTGTGTAGTGTACAGACCCCATGTGGAGGGACATGCCCTTGCACTGGAGGAGAGGAGATTAACAAGCTTTTCTGCCCTGTTCAGCACTAATGATGTGCATGTATATGGTATGTGCTTCCAGGAGTGGGTAGTTCATGTTATAGCACTCTCAGATGAAGACCCAGCACATGTTCATTTTAAGAACACTTTCACAGCAGATTTGACAAAAAGCAAAGAAGGTACCAATGTGAGGTTTATAAAAGTAGCATTTGACCCAAGGTTTAAGAATCTGAAGTGCCTTCCAAAATCTGAGTGGGACAAGGTATGGAGCATGCTTTCAGAAGTCTTAAAAGAGCAACACTCAGATGTGGAAACTACACAACCTGAACCACTAAAAAAGAAAATCAACCTTCTGCTGGTGGCATCTAACTCAGATGATGAAAATGAACATGTGTCCGTCTGCACTGCTCTGGATTGTTATTGAGCAGAACTAGTCATCAGCATGGACACATGTCCTCTGGAATGGTGATTGAAGCATGAAGGCACAAACGAATCTTTAGCACATCTGGCAAGTAAATATCTCCCATCGCTGGCTACAACAGTGCCATGCAAATGCCTGTTCTCACTTTCAGGTGACATTGTAAACAAGAAGCAGGCAGCATTATCTCCTGCAAATTGTAACCAAAATTGTTTGTCTGAGCGATTGGCTGAAGTAGGACTTAGTGGACTGGTAGGCTCTAAAGCTTCACATTGTTTTATTTTTGAATGCAGTTATTTTTTGTAAAGGATTCTACATTTGTAAGTTCAACTTTCAGAATAAAGAGATTGCACTACAGTACTTGTATTAGGTGAATTGAAATTCTTTTGTTTTTTACAGTGCAGATATTTGTAATCAAAATAAATATAAAGTGAGCACTATACACTTTGTATTCCGTGTTGTAATTGAAATCAATATATTTGAAAATGTAGAAAACATCCTAAAATATTTAAATAAGTGGTATTCTATTATTGTTTAACAGTGCAATTAATGTTTTAAATTGTGCAATTAATCACAATTTATTTTTTTAATCACTAGACAGCGCTAATAAAAACATAATTAGAAAGGCCAAAAAATAATTTGAAGAACAGTTAGCCAAAGACTCAAAAAGTAACAGCAACATATTTTTTAAATACATCAGAAGCAGGAAGTCTGCTAAAAAACCAGTTGGACCATTGGATGATTGAGTTGTCAAAGGAGCACTGAAGGACAATAAGGCTATTGCAGAAAAACTAAATGATTTCTTTGCACCCATCTTCACAGCTGAGGGTGTGAGGGAGATTCCCAAACCTGAGCCATTTTTATTTGACAAATCTGAGGACCTGTCCCAGATTGAGGTGTCATTAGAGGAGGTTTTGGAACAAAATGATAAATTAAACAGTAATAAGTCACCAGAACCAGATAGTATTCACCCAAAAGTTCTGAAGGAACTCAAATGTGAAATTGCACAATTACTAACTGTGGTATATAACCGATCATTTAAATCAGTTTCTATACCAGACAACTGGAGGATAGTTAATGTGAAATCAATATTTTTAAAAGGCTCTAGAGGTGATCCTGGCAATTACACGCCAGGTAGCCTAACTTCAGTACCAGGTAAACTGGTTGAAACTATAGTAAAGAACAGAATTGTCAGACACATAGATGAACATGATTTGTTGGAGAAGAATCAGCATGTTTTTTGTAAAGGGAAATCATGCCTCACCAATCTACTAGAATTCTCTGAGGGGATCAATAAGCATGTGGACAAGGGTGATCCAGTGGATATAGTGTACCTAGATTTTCAGAAAGCCTTTGACAAGGTCCCTCACCAAAGGCTCTTAAACAAAGTAAGCTGTCATGGGTCCTCTCATGGATCAGTAACTAGTTAAAAGATAGGAAACAAAGTGTAGGAATAAATGGTCAGTTTTCAGAATGGAGATAGGTAAATAGCGGTGTTACCCAGGGATCTATAATGGGACTGTTAGGATATAGATATTCAGGCCTGTCTGTAAAGGCCTGTACTTTAAGAATTTAGGTGTATTTTTATCACTTGGCTAGTTAGAGGTATAAAAGAAAGAATCAAAATCACTGTCTGCCAGTGTAAGGTCCTTCTCTTACTGTGACAGTCTGGGGCCCTGTTCTTAGGCTAAGGCCTTTGGCTAAGCGACAGAGGCAGCCATAAGCTGGGAAGCGACCGGTCACATCCTCACATTCCAAAGTAGTCACATGGAAAGAAGGTGCTATTGGGCTGTTAGGAATACAATCCTGTCCTGATAGTGCCTATCAGCTCCAGAGAAAGGGAAGTGCCTAGAAAATGTAAAAGAAAACTTAGTTTGATAGCATCCTGTCTGGCAAGAACTCACTTATCAATACTGGGATGTGAAATCCTCACTTCTGTATTGTCTTGCCATTATAGTTCCCACTTTGCTATTGTTTGTCTGTATAATCTCTGTCTGGTTCTGTGATTGTTCCTGTCTGCTGTATAATTAATTTTGCTGGGTGTAAACTAATTAAGGTGGTGGGATATAATTGGTTACATAATCATGTTACAATATGTTAGGATTGGTTAGTTAAATTTTAGTAGAATGATTGGTTAAGCTATAGCTAAGAATATTACTATATAAATTAGGGGCAAACAGGAAGTAAGTTGGGATTCGGAAATAAGGAAAAGGAACTTGTATTTAAGTTTGCTGGAAGTTCACCCCAATAAACATCAAATTTTTTGCACCTTCGGACTTCAGGTATTGTTGCTCTCTGTTCATGTGAGAAGGACCAGGGAAGTGGGAAAGTGAAGGAATAAGCTCTCTAACAGGGACCAGTGCTGTTCAACATATTCATAATTGATCTGGAAAAAGGGGTAAACTGTAAGGTGGCAAAATATGCAGGTGATACAAAACTACTCAAGATAATTAAATCCAAAGCAGACTGTGAAGAGTTACAAAGGGATCTCCGAAAACTGGGTGACTGGGCAACAAAATGGCAGATGAAATTCAATTTTGATAAATGCAAAGTACTGTACATTGGAAAACATAACCCCATGTATACATATAAAATGACAGGGTCTAAATTAGCTGTTACTACTCAAGAAAGAAATCTTGAGGTCATTGTGGATAGTTCTCTGAAAACATCCACATAATGTGCAGCAGCAGTCAAAAAGGCTAATAGAATGTTGGGAACCTTTAGGAAAGGGATAGAAATAAGACAGAAAATTTCATATTGCCTCTATATAAATCCATAGTACGCTCACATCTTGAATACTGCATGCAGATCTGGTCGTGCCATCCTCAAAAAGATATATTGGAATTGGAAAAGGTCCAGAAAAGGGCAACAAAAATTATTAGGAGTATGGAACAGCTTCCATATGAAGAGAGATTAATAAAACTGAGACTTTTCAGCTTGGAAAAGAGACAACTAATGGGGGATATGATAGAAGTCTATAAAGTCATGACCGGTGTGGAGAAAGTAAGTAAGGAAGTGTTGTTTACTCCTTCTCATAACAAAAGAACTAGGGATCACCAAATGAAATTCATAGGCAGCAGGTTTAACACACACAAAAAGGAAGTGTTTCTTCACACAACGCACAGTCAACCTGTGGAACTTTGTGCCAGAGGATGTTGTGAAGGCCAACACTATAACAGGGTTCAAAAAAGAACTAAATAAGTTCAATGGAGGACAGGTCCATCAATGGCTAGTAGCCAGGATGGGCTAGGATGGTGTCCCTAGCCTCTGTTTGCCAGAAGCTGGGAATGAGTGACAGTGAATGGATCACTTGATGATTACCTGTTCTGGTCATTCCCTCTGGGGCACCTGGCATTGACCACTGTCAGAAGACTGGATACTGGGCTAGATGGACCATTGGTCTGACCCAGTATGGCTGTTCTTATGTTAACTCATTCTGATATTGGGAGAAAGGGGACGGACAACTTTCTGGTATTTTATGTGTGTACAAATTCAGAGTGATCATAATTGAAGTTTACACTGAATTCATTTTGAGATTTGTATTATCAGTGTAGGCTTTGCTGGAGCCCTAGGCATAGCTAAAGGTATGAACTACAGTACGTCTGTGAACCAAAGTAGGCTTCGTCAGAAGAGGAACACTAGGTATCAGCTAACCAAGCAAGCACATTCCTGAGAGAATGGTACAGGAACACATTGACCTCTCAAGTAACTACATAAACATATTCCTGAGAGGATAGTACAGGAACACACAGTCTCCTCATAAAGGTAAGGGTGGGATGACACTATAATGGATGAAGATGTTTTGTTCAAACTGTTCGGTACAAGGAACGTATGAAGTGTAACATGTAACTTTCATGTATAAAAAGAGAGTGGAAGGAGGGACATCTTTGTATTGGCCTAGGGGACAACATTATGTTGATTGAGCTGATACCTTGGCCATGTCTACACTACTACTTATGTCAGCAAAACTTATGTCACTCTGGGATGTGAAAAAACCACACCCCTGAGCAACATAGTTTGGCCGGCATAAGTGGTAGTGTGCATAGCGCTATGTTGGTGGGAGAGCATTTCCTGCCGACAAAGCTACCGCCACTCATGGAGATGGTTTTAGTATGTCAACAGGAGAGCTCTCTTCCATTGGCATGGAGAGGCTACACGAGCAATCTTACAGTGGCACATCTGCATTGGTACAGCTGTGCTGCTGTAAGCTTGATGTTGTAGACATGGCTCTGTCACAGGCAGACCTGTGTTAGTGTGCCTATACCTTGCAATGCTATAGTACCATGCTTTGTTGACAGTAAACCTGGCCAAGCCTTTGTCACCAAACAGAGCCTAGGGTCTTTATGATTAACACTGCGGTATGTTGAATCAGCAAGCTAAGTTTATGCAGCTAACACTGAAGCTCCAGGAATAGCACAATTGTACAGAGATATAAGAAGAAGAATCAGGAGCTGGGTGAAATTTTTAGTAAGAATTTTTTTTTTTTGGTGAAAAATGCAGATTAAGTGACAGAAATGTTATGTGAATTCATATCAGTTTTGCCAAATTGCTTCTCTTGGGAAAAAAAATGGAAAAAATTCCAACAAAATCCAAAACATTTAGTTTCAACATTTTTAAAGGAAATGTTTTGGTTTTCTTGGTTCAATGACTGTTTCAAAATTTTCTTTATTTTCAAAAGATAGTTTGAAAATCAAAACAAAATATTTTGGTTTTGTCAAAACAAAACCTTTTGTTAGACTTGAAACATTTTTTTTTACTGTTCAATTTGCTGAAAGTTTCTGTCTTGTTTTAACTCAAAGTTAATTTTTTCCTTAATTTTTCAAACTTTCCAGTGAACCAAAAAAATCTGTTATTCGCCCAGCTCTGGCTAGCAGTCCATATTATAACTGCTTATCATAGTTTGTTATGTTAGTGTTAACCATGAGATTAAAAAGGCCTGTGTGTTTTGGAAGTAAAAGTTGTTAAATTGTAATAGTAAATTAAAAATCTGGAGCTTGACTGAATTACAGAAGATAGTGAGCTGTCAAGCCGGCACAGGGAGAACATGGAGCAAGAAGCTGCGTGTATTGCAGCTCTAAGGAACTCTCCATACATCCACGGTTGGTTTATAATATATTTATTTGATGTCCATGTTAGGAGATTTCTTGGTTGCAGTTATTTATTCAAGATGGTGTCAATATACACAAACTGAACCAGAATGCAGCATCATAAGACCACGGATGTATAAAAGGACTGATCTAAAGACCATTCACATCAATGAGAGTCTTTCCATTTACTTTACTGGGCTTTGGATCAGGCCCAAAATACATATTTTAATGGGACCGGAACTGTAACTGCTAAATTAATATTTGAACCCAGAGCATTAACCTGCCTAACTTGTTGCCTGTCTCATAGATATATAGATTACAACGCTTTTCTCTGTATAAATTGGGCACCATTTAAATTTTCAGTAGTAAAATAATTAAAGACACTTTAAATGGTGGTATTGCCAGCATCTTGGTATCTTGTAGAAACAAATACTACCATGAGAAGTAAGGGCACAGATTCTTTGGAATGCACATCACTAAGTAGAGGTTGGAGATATCAAATACACCTTGAGATAGCACGTTCTGATGCAGCTATACTAAAGGAGTGTTACACTAACATAACAATTAGTATCAGTATCTACCTGCAGGAGAGGCATAGCCAATTATATATATTTGTTCTCTGTTTGTGATCTGGGTGTTACACAAAGTTGTAAATGATGTATTTTGTTCAGAAATCATTGTTTCTCTGTTATTACTTTATTTACTGTGTAACTGTGCAGTGTTTATGTCTTTGCAGTAATTTTCCCTCTCCATAGAGCACTTGTTTAAATCTGCTTGCTAGTCTAATGTGGTTCCTCTAGATGAATATTTTATAAGTATACATGTGTTGGGAACTAGAAGTAAGGAGCTTATGAAATCTAACAAAGTGGTTTGCATGAGGCATGAAGGAAACTATGAACTGCACAATCTATTATTCTCCTTTAGCTAAATAAAGGGAATAGCATCAGTACGGATGAGTTATTGGAGTATGCAGAATTTATTATTTTTTTTAAAAGACTGTCTTAGTTTTCAAAGACGTTCTTACTGAGAAAAAGATTCCCTGTTTTCTTGTTTTGTTTTCCCTGAGATCAGGCATCAGAATTTTCAAACAAAGCCTGCTACGAAAAGTAGTATTAAGGAAGATAAATAATGGAGAGAAAAAAGTAGATTAGCAGAAACTGACATTTCCAATGCAATAAAGATTACAGGAAATGTACAGTTCTGTAGGGAAAAAAATAAGGTGTCCTAACTTCTGATGATTTTTGTTTTCCTCAGAATGGAAATACCAAAGGGGCACATAGGTGCTCTTGTTTGTGGAGAGAAAGAATGTAGGGTGATGTGTGCTCCTAAAGAGAGAGGAAAGACAGAGGAATATTTGCATTGTAACTGAAGTCAAAATAGGAGTTGTCACTGAGCAAACAGTGGTAAGGTAATGTGCTGGTTATTTTGCCTTTTAGTTGAAGCATTATGCAATTATAGTTCACTATTCATTCACAACTGATCTCTGCTCTTTATCCTGACCATCAGTACAATCAGACTTCCACATGATGTCCTTAGATTCCAATTTTAAATTTCCAAGGCATGTTTTTATTTGACCTCTAACACAAGAGAACTGAACAAGCATAAAAGATTACAGTTAATCTTGTAAGTACTGTATTTATTCAATGATAACATCAAGAATGAACATCCATCAGATTCCTCCAAGGTAGACATATATATTAACATACTTCAAAAGATGCTTTCTCTTTTCTAGGTAATTATGCTGTGTTTTCCTGCATTCCTTTAACCATCTGGTGAGTAATTTTCTCTCCTTTTCAAAATCAACCATAGCTTTCATGAACACATGGGAAGAAATCCTGGCCTCATTAAAGTCAACTGCAGTTTTGCCACTCATTTTAATGGGGCCAGAATTTCACCCATTTTCTTACAGATACAGTTTATTTTGAGTTGGTGTCCAGATTCCTCACCAGGTTTACTTCACAACAGCTTCCAATGACTTGTATGAAACAATGGAATTTAGCAGAGTTAAAAATCACTAAAACATTCACTTACTACTGACATCCATTTCCCTTTCATTTCTAATCAAATAAATCACAAAAGTGCAGGGATGGTCCTGATTGCTACCCCAACATAAGCATATTTTGCTGCTCCTAGTCTTCAGCAGCACAAAAGAAATCCCTGATGAAGTGAAGCAAGACTGAAATACAAACACTGGAAAAATTATTACAATAAAGGTATTACACTTATCAATTCTGTTAGTAAAGTCTAAAGAGCCAAGAGTATAGAAACTTCAGAATTGCCAGATCAGATCAGGCCAGTGGGCCATGTAGTCAACTATCTCATCTCTAACAGTGCTCAATTAATGCTGTTACAGGAATGCTCTAGAAAGGAGATGTCTGTATACCTTAGCAAGTCCCTGCTGCTTCAGAAGATGGCACAAGAACCCCTGAAGTAAGCAGTTATGGAATAACTTGCTGTCACAGGGTAAGTTGGGCCTATAAAGAGTTATGGATCCCAAGTCCTGACCTGTGCTTGAATCAAATGACCAATTTTCATATGATGGCAGCCCAAAGGCATGGCACCTCCATCCTCCTGGCCTCAGTTTCCCCTCTGACATCCCAATCAATTCACATACATACACAGGCATTTTCACCATTCCCATTCTTCAGGTTTGCTTTATTAAGCCATTCTGGTTCTAGAACATAAGCCTTCCCATATGAAGCAGTTCCTTTTCTGCTCAGAATAAATAATCCCTTTTTCCCTTCTAGGCTTGGTCCTTTTCTGGCTGCTGGTTCACAAAGCCAGCCTAAAGGTTCCTTTCCTCATTCCTGACACCCATATGGCTCTTCCCAAGCCAAACAGTCCTCTCCAGGATTCCATGCTTGGGAACCTAACGGCACTCTCCGCTCTCTGCAGGTCTCTTCCCCCACTTCTGCTTCACAGAGAATGGCATGAATCCTGTCACACCTTCCCAGTCTGCTGCCATCCTGGCTGTACTCCGAAAGAGCCTTCTGGCTCCTTGAAACTCCTTCTGTGAACCAGCAGCCCACAGTACACCTCCAGGCTACCATGTCACCATGGTCACCTGACTCAGACAGAGGCCAAAGCTTGGATCCTTAAACCGTTAAAGGCCTAGCTCAGCCTGTGACACCTGCCTACAGGTCAAGTGTGAACCATGACAATCTGGCGTCTTTTCACACATCATTATTGTCGTTTATCCTAGGTATTAAGTAGTGTTTAAAACACATTAATTAGCATATGGTAGCTAACATTTTAATACAGCATTCCCTTTTCCAGGCTAAACAAGCCTTATGTGTAGTCTTTCATTTGTTAATTTCCGGTTTTAAGGAATTTCAGTATTTCATGGTGATTCACTGTGACATTATCCAGGATACAATCTGGACTGTGAGACAGCTGTGTTCCCGCAGTTCTCCAGCCTGCTGTATCTTTTATACTGCTTCACTATGAGATCAACCACTCCTGGTCTGCTCACACACAGCCTCTAGCATGTAAACTATTCCCTGTTGAGTTATATGAGTGCTCTTAGCTAGCCCCTCCTGAATTTCATTGCAGAGTGATGTCAGCAAATTCCCAGGCCCAGATTTGTCCCCAGAAATGTGCATCTTGTACTGCCCAAGTCTTTCCTTCTGGACAATACAAGCTCATAGAAAGTCCATCATGTCATTAAGAGAAAATGATATGCACAAATCTTGTTATCCCAAATGAAGTTTCCCAAACAATTCAATCCAAACACACTGGTTTAAATAAAATAAAACAAGTTTATTATCTACAGAAAGATTTTAAGTGATTACAATCAATGAGGCACACGATTCAGAATTGGTTACAAAGAAATAAAAGGTAAAACACAACTAATGCCTACCTTAGTCCAAGTAAATTCAAAGCAAAATGTCTCTCTCCCCACATGTTCTTTTGCAGTCTTACTGGATGGATGTTTTCCTCCCCTAGTTGAATGCTCCTTTCCTTCTCCTTCAGGCATTGTAGACGTCATGGGTATGGAAAAAGGGAGGAGAGAGGTGATTTGGGGCCTCTGTTCCTCATTTTTATATTTTTTCCTCCTCCTTGATTTATATTTTTTCCTCCTCCTTGAGAATCATCTCTCCCTGAGGTTCAGAAGAAAGCAAGTCTATTTGCCAAGATGTAAATTTCTCACTCACACCCTTCTTCCTGCCAAAAAATGGCCGCTTAACCAGGGAACAGTTTATTTGATTATATTGATACCTGACTGAGGCACTGACTAGCCTTTTCTCTTTGGGAACTGTTTTGAAGTTGTTTCCCTACACTTGGAATATGTCTCAGTAAAGTCATACAGTTGAATCTTATAGCTTTATGTACAATGTTACCACACATTTTACCAGGATAATAATGTTCAGTAGATTATGATTTTTCAAATGATACCTCACAAGGCATACTTTGTACAAGATTTAGCATAGTTTTGAAAAAGTGAATATAAGGGTACATACTGTCCCATTCACAGATCAGCGTTTGCTGACTAGTGCCACTTGCTGTCTTCAGATGAAGCCTCTAGATTAATCACCCCTCCCCCTTGTCCCAGGGCTGAAAAAGTAAATGTAATTATGTGTGCACTCTTATGAATACAACTGTAGCATAGACTAGCTCTCCACTCTGCTAGCAGAAAAATTAGCTATGTGATTCTGAGCTTAGAGACATCGAAGTTACCTGAGATTTACACCGTAGCCAAGACCATGTGTGTCAGATTTATCTTAGTTGCTTACCAGTGTACATCTAGAGTAAATCCATTGACACTAACAGGATTCATATTTGGGTAGCAGCACTGAATCATCTCTTTCACATTGACTTTTAAAAGTATTCTCAGACTTTAGGAAGGCCCTTCTATGCTGTCATTCTCCTTTTCAATATAGGAAAGAAGTAGACACAGTAGGGACATTTTTAAAACATAGATTTAATCATATTTAAATGAGTGTGAATCTACCACAGACTGAAGGACATTGGAGGAGTTGAATGCCTGTCACTGTATTGGTCACACTGATCGTTTAAACTCAAGCAGCTTTGACTGTACAATCAGTTCTTTTAAACTGGCTGTGGCTTGGGGAGAACTCAACCATTTCATAAAGCTGTCTTTTCAATCAAACAACTTTTATTTCAAACCTCAGCTCCAATCTGGAAAAAAATGTTTAATTACATACTTCAGTGCACTTCAGAATAGCAACAGGCCTTTGTTAATCACCATTGCAAGCCCTCATACACCACTGAGATTCATGATCATCATTTTAAGATGAACTAAATCCATGATAAAGGGATTAGAATTCATGCAGGGCCCATTCGGTTTGTGAAGTGCCTATAATTAAAGCAAAAGCAGAGCCTTAAGTTCCACTTTGAGTGTAATGCTGCTGGTAAAGTTGTACAAGCTACCTGGTTATACATAATATTTAGGCACCATCAAAAATATGGGGTGTCACAGGGTGCACCACTCACCACTGGTCTGGTGCCTCTTCCTAGTCACACTGGGGATTAGCTCTTGAGGTCAACATCCCCGTCCACAGTTTGTACACTGTCTCTCTGTCTCTCCCTCTGGTCTGCAGCCCCAGGAACCACAGCATCCTCTTCATGGCTCAGTATTCCCTCAACTTCTGGGGTAGCAAAGTCCCTTCTCCCAGGGGTTCTAGGCAGTCTTCCCTTCCACTGCCTCAGTGACACTCCGTCAGTGGCTGGTAAGGGAACCCGGGCCCTCCCTCTACCCCAGGTTCCAGTCCTGAGACCCTCAACTCAGCAGTTCTGGCCTTTCCTCTCTCAGCCTTCACTTCTCCTTCTCTGAACTGCTTCCTACTACACCTAGTTCCTTTCTCACTCTAGGTGTACCAGCTCCTAAACCCTTCTCCCTCTCCCCAGGGAGTGACTGCTGCCTTCCTCAGAAGCCCTGTTTGTTGCCAGCTACCTGGCTTTAAATAGGCCCTGCCTGTTCCTCCATATCTGAACCTGCTCTGTTAGTTCCCTGGTCCTTGCTTCTCCTCCAGGTGCAGCCTGTGGAGTTAATTGGCCTGCCTGGCCGTCTTAACTCCTTCCAATCCAGTGTGGAATGGACACCCTATCACAGGGGGTTCTCAGTAATTTGAAGGCAGAATACTGTTACGTACTTCTCATACATGGTAAGTTGTAGGGCTGCTATTTGCAGGTCAGGCTTCCATATCAGATTTGGACTGTCCACAGAGTGTTATTTATATAGAGAGATAAAAAACATGTGTTCTCTTTAAGGTACTTTAATGCACTGTCAGGTATGGCTGTTACCAGTTCAGGTAAGGAATGTTGTCCATGGCACCACCTAGTGGCAGAATATTATAATATGATTTTAGTGTTCCGTCAGATATTTTATTAACCATGCCAGAACCTCTACACAACCATGTTTTTCACGTTTTTTTTTCAGAAGTGATGCCTATCCAAAATAGTACTTCCCTGAATCACCTGGCTGTACTGGGAAACTGGAGCCAGGCTGTGTTTCTTAAATATCACAGGGTGGTTGTCCAGTGTGTCCAAGAGGACATCCTGTAAAGATATTTAAAAAAAAAAACAAAGAAAACACCTCTTCCCTATATATTTACACTGTATTTAAAAATAATTATGATAGACAGTGAGCTTTTGGAGACATCATGTATGTTCTGATTACATCCTATAGGAATTCATGCTGGGAAATTCACACAGTGTGGGCTCATAATGTCACAATGGAACTAAACTTTCTGCCATCTGAGTTCCAAATTAAGGCTAACTGTGAGAGAGAGCTTGAAATGTAGTTTGCTCATAATATTCAGTCCTGCATTAGTGCAGGGGACTGAACTAGATGACCTATTTTAGGACCTTTCCAGGCCTACGTTTCTATGAAAGGGATCAACCAAACTGCAGAGACGCATGAGAAGAAAGAGCAGGTAAGGTTTAGCAGCATTAAAATCTTTGTTAATAAGTTGTCAGGAGCATTATGTGTTGTGGGAGTGGGAGGCAAGAAGTACAAGAGGACTGTCAACTACTGAACTAAATTGGAGAACACAGTAAAACCTGTAGAGAGGAAGAAAGCCTAGTAGCTAGCAGACGAAGAGGACTAGTAGCTGTGAGAACATCATATCTCTTGATACAAAGAGAGCAGGAAAAAGAGAGGTTGCACCCTGGAAGCCAAGAGAACAATGGTGACCTTAAAGTAAAAAATAAAATCTAAAACTCACTACCAAAAAATCAGCACTCTCTAATTCTGATATGTTTATTTACAAAGTTTATGTCTTATACAAAGAACATATCTGATTTTTACTCATGTAGCATCTTGTGTAAAAGGAAAAGATTCTGAAAATTCTAACACCTCTTGAATTGCAGGAGAAATTCTTCAAGCCAAGTTGTGAGTAGCCCTTGTGTTGGTCTGCAGGCATGGAGGAGCAAACAATACAATCTTCTCCTATGGTGACAGATGTCCTGATTTTATAGGGACAGTCCCAATTTTGGGGGCTTTTTCTTATATAGGCACCTATTACCCCTTACCCCAACCAGATTTTTTACACTTGCTCTCTGGTCACCCTATATTCTCCCCACTCTGGTGTGGCTGCACAGGGGCTTCCAGGACAGCAGTCCCTGTCTTCCCTGCATTCTGGAACAGTTCAGTCCTGGCTTCTCCATGATGACCAAAATTCTGGACATTGGGAAGGGAGAAACCCTTGGCTGGATTAAGTCATAGACTTCTTAGGTCAGTGTTTTACTCTTGTGCCCAACCCCCATTCCTAGAATTGTGTGATGAAGTTAGGCTCTCAGCTTTCACATAATAAATTGGGCTTTCTAGTCAAAAACTGGACACCTGGCAACTTTACTGGCATGTGAGCTCTAAACCTCATTGACAATACATGACTGTGCCCACCATTTTGCTGTATGGGGTCCCCTATACACAGAATCCTCTCATTGAATGCTAAGTCCTCTCTCCTGAAAATGCCATCTGAAGACAGGGAGCAGTGTTCAAGGGCGAAGGGAGGCCCCACTCTGCTCAAAGAGGCATTGTAGTGTGCCCCTGCCCAGCTCAGTAATTGACCCCTTGCACTGCAGGAGCACAATGTGGGGGGCGTTGGCCCTGGATTGCTTCAACCTAGCCTTGAAGGTATTGGGACGAGATGGGGTCTTGGCACTGTCACCTCTCTGGACTCATCCTTAGGCCAGGACCAGTGCAAAAGGATAAACAATTTGTAGCAGTCTAATAGCTGGTGCAAAATGCATAACCCCTTTGCACACAAACTGTGACTTAGGCAGGCAAAAATCACCATGGGGATAGTCTCTGCTCCACCCTCTATAAAGGGAAGTGACTTAAAATGACATGATCTAGCCCGGATGATTTTACAAAATTAAAACCATCCTTCCCCATATGCGAGTCTTCTTCTGTAGGCTTCTAATCAGTTGAGATGAGAATATAGCTCTCACTTCCAAAACACAATTTGGAGGATACTCTTATTTCTGATTAAATGAAGCTACAAAATACAAAGGAGGAGCAAATTATAGCCTTGCATGCTGGGAATCATCAATAACAATACCTACTAATTATATAGCAAGTCACTTCAAGGACTAAACTGGGAGGAGTGGTAGATATGCTGGAGGGTAGGGATAGGATACAGACAAATTAGAGGATTGGGCCAAAAGAAATCTGATGAGGTTCAACAAGGACAAGTGCAGAGTCCTGCACTTAGGATGGAGGAATCCCGTGCACCACTACAGACTAGGAACCGAATGGCTAGGCAGCAGTTCTGCAGAAAAGGACCTAGGGATTGTAGTGGACGAGGAGCTGGATATGAGTCAACAGTGTACCCTTGTTGCCAACAAGGCTAACAGCATTTTGGGCTGTATCAGTAGGAGCATTGCCAGCAGATCAAGGGACGTGATCATTCCCCTCTATTTGGCATTGGTGAGACCTCATCTGGAGTCCTGAGTCCAGTTTTGGGCCCCACACCACAAGAAAGATGTGGAAAAATAGAAAAGAGTCCAGTGGAGGACAACAAAAATTATTAGGGGGCTGGAGCACAGGACTTATGAGGAGAGGTTGAGGGAACTGGGATTATTTAATCTGCAGAAGAGAAGACTGAAGGGGGAATTGGATAACTGCTTCAACTACCAGATAGAGGGTTCCAAAGAGGATGGATCTAGGCTGTTCTCAGTGGTAGCAGATGACAGAACAAGGAGCAATGGTCTCAAGTTGCAATGGCGGAGGTTTAGGTTGGATGTTAGGAAAACCTTTTTCACTAGGAGGGTGGTGAAGCACTGGAATGCATTACCTAGAGGTGGTGGAATCTCCTTCCTTAGAAGTTTTTAAGGTCAGGCTTGACAAAGCCCTTGCTGGGATGATTTAGTTGGGGATTGGTCCTGCTTTGAGTAGGGGGTTGGACTAGATGACCTCCTGAGGTCCCTTCCAACCCTGATATTCTATGATTCTATGACTTAACAATTAATAAACTGTAAACCATTTGTGTTAAGGATTAGCCCAGTTTTACAGATGGTGAAACTGAAGCAGGTGGATGAAGAGCTTTGATGAAAACTCCTGAAGGACTCAATGTTAAAGCCTGCATTTTAATGTAGGAGTTCCTGCTCCCCAGCCTTGAGCTCAGACTACTGAGTGACACCATTTACAACCAATCAGAAGGCTGCATTGTGCCTAGCATCTCTAAATACTGAACTCACTTATAAATAAATTGTAATATATGTGTTGGATTGAGCTGTGATTTATTTAGCTCAGTTTCCTATTCATGTCTAATATTTCACTCATAAATGTTTCAGGTACTGAAGAAAATTACCCATGAATTCTTCTTAGCCTAGGAGAATTAGAATTGCTTGCAGGACCTCACAGACAGATAAACCAAATGAAACCACAAAAAATGAGAAATCAGGCAAACACTGTGTGTGAACTGTGAAGCAGCAGATGAAATTTAAATATATATTTCTGAAGAAGAATGAATAATAATAATAAGCACACCCCTCCAAAAGAAATCAACAAAACTTGCTTTTAAAAGTCTTGGGATAATTTTGGAACTGTTATAACAGGGTTAAAAGATGAAAGAGGAAACAAACATCACACTGTTACAGTATGAGCATTAGACAATTATTTTTTTTCCTCTGAACATTTTTTAACCTCTTTGGGGCAAAATGGTTATTCACAGTGGCCTACATTGCATCATCAACTGTTGCCACACAGTGGTGCCTGAGATTAGAAATGTAAGTCCCAGAGCTAGATGGTCAGAGGGATGAAATTCTCTGCTCCGTCCATAGGGAAAAGAGGAAAACCCAAGTCTGGCCAGCCTCGTTTACATGAATGTTAAGCTGCTTATCCATCATCCCACATACTATGTTTTATTTATGTTTTATTGCTTTAAGTGGAATTTGCCTATATTTTAATTGTATAAATGATACTAGATCACAACTGTGACTGTACTCTCAAAAGAACATAGGAATTGTGCAAGATATCTCCTGAAGTAAGTGATTTACTCTGACTTCCCAGGCAGGGGTTAGGGAATGAGATTCAAGCTCAATAAAGAGAGGGGAGCAGTCTCTCTCAGGGATTAGGACCTTTAGCCTAGTAAGCAAAGACTCTGTCTGAGGGTTTGCTCTGGCTTCACCACCTAGAGATTCTGAACTCCCTGTGGAGCGATTTAGTGGGAGTGGAACACTGAACTGGTATCCCAGAGATGAAATTGAAGTAAGACTAAACTGGACCAGTGACAGAAACGCAGAACTGATTTAACAGCAAGGACTGACCAGACCATTGGTGGCAGAGCTGAAGTCACAGAACTGAGCCAGGTAGCTACCCATTGGAGAGGTACCTGGTGTCATATACTTCACTCAACTAGAACAGACAGACAGAGGAGAGGTGCTCCCTGGCATCCTGTACTAGAATTGAATTTAATTGGACCTGTGAGTGGTATTTTAGTTGGGTGTTTTAGTAGGGCTCTCTGCTCTCGCTTATGAGCAGGTACATATGGTACATAACTTCTCCTTCAAAGGTTAGCTGGCCAACAGATACATATGAGTGGCTCCTTCCCTACACTGGATTGGAGGTAGGTCAGGACTGTCAGTCAGATGGAAAGGCAACTTTAAAGACCTGCCCACTGCCTGTGAGCCAGAACCTCCTGCCTCCACTATCAGGAGCATTGTAGGCAGATTTTTTTTGTTCTTGGCTTCCCTCAGGAACCCTGACAGCAGTCCTTTCTCAAAAAGGCCTACTAATTCCCACCCTTCCAATGAATAATAAACCTGATCGCTCATTACCAGGCACTGTATTAACCCCCAGTTAGTAGTGGGCTGTGTCATCACTCTAGCCCAGGAAAGGGAGAGGTCAGAAGGACCATGCTCGGGAGGGAGCCAGAGTTGTTGGGAGAAGGATCAGCTTGCAAGGGACAGCAGCCTGGGAGTAGCTGAGGAGTGAAGACCTGATAGCAGGCAGCCTGAGAGCTGGGACTGGAGGGCTTGGTCAAGACACACACGGGGGCCAGTGATAGCTGTGGCAGGAAGATATAGGGCTGAAGCCTGTATCCAAGAGGACAGTGCAAAGTGGTTAAACTCAGACCACTGTACCTTTTATACCCCCAGGTGAACTGCCTCTAGAGACTGGATTGTGAGCTTTTGGGTTTATCTTTAAAGTTTCTAATAGTCATTGGGTTGAATGTATCTGCACCTTGTTTTCTGGCAACCATTGTAAAAAAGTCACCTCTCTTATTTGAAGAGTGGGGGTGTTCCTGGGGAAACCAACCAAGGGCTAGAGTTTGGAGAACCTAATGCTTGGAGTAACTGCAGTGTTTGCCACCAACCCTGTGGTACACCCAGAACGCTACCATGCTACTTAGGGACATGTGTAGCACAATACCAACAGCAACTCCCTGGAGTAGGATTGTTTCTAGTATACATCCTGAGCCATATTAGCCTCATTTTGAGAGCATGTGTTTCCCCTTCCTTCACCATTCTGTGGGACTCTGTCTTCAATACAGGATATTTCAAAGATGGTTACCAACATGGCCTGATTGATCCAGCTCTAGTCTCCACACCAGCAAGGGCCTATGAGCCCCTGCTGAGCCATAAGGATTGGATAGCTCTAATCAGTGCACAGGGTGCCATTATCCATCTGTGCAAATCAGAATGGGCAGCAAAGAAGTTTTTCTGCCCCTAAAGGTTAAGGAACTGCAGCCAGCAGAGTAAGTCAGAACTGCTTCAATCTGTCCCTGTCCCTCGAGGGCATGAAAATCCACCAATAGTGTTTAAATGATTCATGACCATGCCAGGGGAACAAGGTGGAATCCTTCCTTCTGCATCCTCCAGTGCTAAACAAACTCCCAGCCACTCCTATACCAGAATGAGAGTCTGCCTGCACTTTCCTACTTCCTTCCCTTTTGACTCTGACTGGACAGCAGAGGATCACTATAGCCAAAACTTCAAGGCACCTCTGGTTCACCAATGGTGCAGAGAAACTGTCTCCTGCCCCTCTACACTGTCCAGTCGCTCTCCAAAACAAAAAACAAATCTAACCATAAAACAAATCCAAGTCCCAGACCCAGTATCCCTCTCACCCCAGCTCCTCTTCTCTGTCCGTTCCTCTTTGATGAAAACCAGAAAATAGTTCTCATCCTCCAAACCTGTGGAATCAGACATTGAAACCCAGCAGCTTCCCAGCTGTTGTGTTTGAGACCATACCTAAGTTATTTCCCCCAAAGGGAAGGTGGTAAAGCTGCCAGTGGGCAAATACATCCCTGAGTAAGGAAGCCAGGATCTCTCAGAATGTAGCCAATAATATTATTGGAGGGAAAAGGAGACAGCCTTCTAAGAGCAGATGCCTCAACAAGCAAAATTCCAAACATCAAATATTCCTGAAGTAAGGGTCAGCTGTGGCACCTAATGCTGACACCAGAGTTGCTCATACATCCTGTACCCACTAAGATCATCATCATACTTTAGAGGGGGAGAAATTCTTCCCCAGTAACTTGACAGGCAGAAAGAGGGATGAAAGAGGGTAGGCAGATCTGGAATAGAATTTGGGGGCAGAATCAGTCTTATTTTACACTCCATCAAGCTCCAATTGCTTTGCCACAGTGATAATCACATGGACTAAAGAACAAGGAGAACTATCCTCAGAACAAGGAAATCAATTTTCTCCTAATTAAGATGTCCTTATGCATTATCTCATAGGAGAAGCTTCTATGGACACCATCAGCTATTTGCTTGCACAATGGCAGCAAATGCAGCTGCACTGAGACCTCTCTGGCTACAGGTGGAGAGGACACACATATTAAGCAACACCTGGCCTAGAGCAAATTTAGTGAAGACTAACTGCTTGGCAAAAAAAAAAAAAAAAAAGTGAAAAGCTAGTGGTGAATTCAAACACAAGGAAACTAAGCTCCTTTCAAGAGTATCTAAAGCCAACTTAAAGACCTAGAGTGACATCCTGGCCTCAGTGAAATCAAATGACAAAATTTCTATTGACTGCTGTGAAGCCAGAATTTCAACCCAATTAGCAAACCAAAAGGCTCCTTCTGATCCGTTCACCACACTAAACACTCCAGAAGAGATTCAGGATTTCAAAGACAGGACTCATGGCCAAAAAATTATAGGGAAGGACGCCTCAGACAAGATTATATGCTATACAGCCAGACATTCCTATCCCCATGAAATGGGAATTTATTCTCTCAGACAAGTGGATATTACAAATCATGAATGAAAGCTGTTCAGTGACCTTCCTTTTTAAAATAAAGCTGGTTGACAATTTTTTGATGGAACAGATTGCCATGGGAAAATGCAGTTTAATCAAAATCAGAACATTTTGAAAGAAGGTGCCGATTTTGGCAACATTTTTGACAAAACAAATTTTGACATTCTAGTTTCAATATGGTAAAAATGCTTAATTTAAACTTTATCATGTCATTTAATTTATGTTTACTTTTTTATTATATCAATTTTAATTTTAATCTTATTATATATATGTCACGGTTCCTCCCCCACTCTGAACTCTAGGGTACAGATGTGGGGACCTGCATGAAAAACCTCCTAAGCTTATCTTTACCAGCTTAGGTCAAAACTTCCCCAAGGTACAAAATATTACCCCCGTTATCCTTGGACTGGCCGCTACCACCACCAAACTAATACTGGTTACTGGGGAAGAGCTGTTTGGACGCGTCCTTCCCCCCAAAATACTTCCCAAAACCTTGCACCCCACTTCCTGGACAAGGTTTGGTAAAAAGCCTCACCAATTTGCATAGGTGACCACAGACCCAAACCCTTGGATCTGAGAACAATGAAAAAGCATTCAGTGTTTTACAAGAAGACTTTTAATAAAAACTAGAAGTAAATAGAAATAAAGAAATCCCCCCTGTAAAATCAGGATGGTAGATATCTTACAGGGTAATTAGATTCAAAAACATAGAGAACCCCTCTAGGCAAAACCTTAAGTTACAAAAAAGATACACAGACAGAAATAGTTATTCTATTCAGCACAATTCTTTTCTCAGCCATTTAAAGAAATCATAATCTAACACATACCTAGCTAGATTACTTACTAAAAGTTCTAAGACTCCATTCCTGTTCTGTCCCCGGCCAAGACGACTACAGACAGACACAGACCCTTTGTTTCTCTCCCTCCTCCCAGCTTTTGAAAGTATCTTGTCTCCTCATTGGTCATTTTGGTCAGGTGCCAGCGAGGTTACCTTTAGCTTCTTAACCCTTTACAGGTGAGAGGAGCTTTCCCCTGGCCAGGAGGGATTTCAAAGGGGTTTACCCTTCCCTTTATATTTATGACAATATATTATGTAATTTATTATATGTATTTTCTATTCTGTTTTTACCTCATTGAAGTAAAATGGTTTGACATTATTGAAACAAAATGTTTCAATGCTTCCCAACTGACATTTTTCAGAAATTTCAAAACTTCAACTTTTCATTCCAGTTCAGAACAAAAACAAAGTTCAAAATGTTGGGATTTCCTGCAGAACAGAAATTCCATTTTCTGACTAGTTTTACTGATAAGAATAAAAAAAGTGGTTCATTCAGTTCTCAGCCCCCGAGACCCTAAAAAACATGCCAATAGGCTTCACACCTTTGAGTGCTTCATTCAAATCAGAGCAATGGAGACAGTTCCATGGAGAAAGGTGTATTCTTCCCTCTCCCAACCCCTCACCCAATAGGACCCAAGAAACTGTGAGACCCCAGGCCGATCTGGATATAAAGTTACACGGACAACTTTCCTGATACCTATCATACAAGCTAAAAGGATATTAGAACTGAGTGCCCGGTCTATTGGAAAACAATGCTGAATTTTCTAGGGTTTTGAATAATAAAAGGAAGATTGCCCTTTAAACCCTAAATATATCTTCTTAATAACAGCATGTGTGGCAGACCAGTCTCACCAGTTTGGGTGATCTTGATTTAGAAAATATTTAGTTGATACCTTAAGTATATGGTTTGTTCATTGACTAATACTGCAGTTTAACTAGTGCTGCTTTCCAGTTGTGAAATCAATTTGTTCCGGTTTACAGCAGGGGTCCTGCTTTCTGATCTAGTGAAGGGAAGGACCCATCCACACTTACTGGTTTATTGGAATTTCTATTACTGAGAAAATAAATTTTACAGGTGAGATGACATTTCCATTGGTTTGGGTACATGTATCACCAGAGTATCCGAATGCCTCACAATCATTTAATATATTTATGTGAAGTACAGAAATATTATCTTCATTTTACAGCGAAGGAACTGAGGCACAAAGACTGTAAGGGTATGTCTATACCGCCTTGCACACTGAGGTCTCTGGGACCTGGGCTTGTGGACTCAATGTTTCCAAGTCTGCACTTAAGAATCATCACTGCATTGTAAACCTGGGCTAATGTGTCCATGCTTCACAACCCTGACCTTCTGAATCAGGTCAGCAGCTTGGTACTGCAAAATTAGAGGGGTCAGACCCGAGTCACAGTGGAACTAAGTCCCTAATCCACCTTCCTAGTTGGGTCATTGGACCAGGGCTGGCTCCAACTTGCTGCCGAACGGGAAGGTGGATTCCTGCCCACCGAACACGGACAGGGAGTGATGGTGTGGCTGCCAAATTGCCACCAGTGACTGAAGAAGAGTCACGTCCCCGCTGCCGAATTGCCACCAAGCACAAAACACACTGTGACGGAGTGGCAAACTCCTGCCGCTGCCGAGGGCGGATTGCCAACCCAGAGCCCGACATCCTGCCACCCCTTCACATTTGCCACCCCAGGCACCTGCTTGGTTTGCTGGTGCCTGGAGCCGGCCCTGCATAGGACCCAGGTCCTGACTGCTTGCTGACCCAAGTCAGACTGATTGTGTGTGGACAGAAGGGAGCTTTGGCTCAAACCTAAGTCAGGATCCAGGTTTAGGTTATGTCTATACAGCAAACAACAACAATAAAACCAAGGCAGTAACTCTCAGAGCCTGGGTCAGCTGACTTGGGCTTGCTCCATGGGGCTGAAAATAGCAGTGTCAATGATCCCACTCCAGCCAGAACCCAGGTTCTGGGAGCCTCTCCCCTTGCTGGGCCTCAGTTTCCAGACTCCAGCCCAAGTGGGAACATCTACACTGCTGTTTTTAGCCCCATAGAATAAGCCCATGTCAGTTAACCCAAGCTCTGAGACTCGCTGCCACAGGTCGTTTTGCTGTGTAGACATACCCTCAGGCAGCCTGTGGTAGAGCCTGAATTGAGTCCAGATTTCAGATTCCAAACACCACAAACTTTACCAAATTCTCCCAATTTACACCATTGTGACAGGAGAATCTGTCCCTGGATTTTCAGTCTGATTGTTGAGACCTGAGACCAACAAACTGCATACTACATAGAAAAAAATTATAACAGAAAACTAATGCAATAGGTCCACCCTTTGGAATCCAAACATTCAGTGAACGAATCACAAATACATTACACTGTTAAACTTGAAGGAGCTGACTAAAAATACAAGCAAGCTGGAGAAGACAAGATAAAGAAGCTGCAACGTCCACATAAAACCAGTGCTTGAGATACCTTCAAGAATGAAGAATTAGCTCAGTGTTATCCAGAGGAAATTCGTTTTGTCTTTTCAAATAAAATTTTCCTGTCCAATCTTCACTCTGGAGCTTAGTTGTTAAAAATTCCACATGAGGAACTTAGATTCTTAGATTGCAAGGCCAGAATTGTAATCATTGTTATCATCTAGTCTGACCTCCTGTATAACACAGGCCAAAGAACTTTCCCAAAATAATTTATAGAGTATATCTTTTAGAAAATCATCCACTCTTGACATAAAATTGTCAGTGATGAAGAATCCACCATGACCCTTGGTAAATTGTTCTGCATATAACAGTGAACGTTTCACACTCCGAACAAATACAGACTATGCACAAGATGTCTCCTGAAAATAAGAGATTCAGAGTATGGGTGAGGGAGAGGTGTCTGCTCTTATTACTTCATGTATAAATGATGGAAATAAACAAAGTGGTAATACACAACAGTACAAAATGTCATACAACATGAAAAAGAGATTTTGCAATGAGCCTATAGATTCCCAGATCACCACTATTAGAAAAAAATAAAAAAAAATACTGTAATGTATGAATTGTTCAAATTCTAAAGAAAATATGCTATAATTTGATTTAAAAGTTCCAACTAATAAAAACATAAAGCACATTCTAATCAAAAAGTTGAAAGGGAAAGAGCAAAAAAAGCCTCCCATAAAGTAAGAATGATATTTCCCTTGTTTATTTATCCCATTTAAGTTGCCACCCAAAAATTACTTCCATAAAATCAGAGTAATATTTTTATTTTTATTGTAAGCATTTATAACTATGAAGCTGTTGGAACTCTTTCATATATTTGATATTGTATTTATTTTCTCCTAAAGTTGTTACTTGTCTGTAATGTGATCAAAGCATTTGTATTTTATTGCACCTTGTCTATAAGCTTCTCTTTACACTATATTAAATGGAAAAAGTTCATACTAAAGGGATAATGTTGGCAGTATATGGACTATGACACATGGTTGATCAGTAATGGTCTTATCTAGGAGAGGGTAATGGTACACAAAAATACTAGACAGTTAAGGAACAATAAAGAGCCCATTTTCCAAAAGGTAGGTCCCTATAGCACAATATAGACACCTTAATACGTAATTTAGTCAGATGTGTCTTCCTATGTTTACTAAGGACTCGGGAGTCATGATTGCCGGCAGAAATGGTGCAGTGCCTTTATTAACTGCCAAGATCTTTTCTCACAGTCTCTTCTCAGGCTTCCAGGAGAAACTAGGATAAACTGGTTTCAGAGTAACAACCTTGTTAGTCTGTATCCGCAAAAAGAAAAGGAGGACTTGTGGCACCTGAGAGACCAACAAATTTATTTGAGCATAAGCTTTCATGAGCTACATCTCACTTCATCGGATGCATCTGATGAAGTGAGCTGTAGCTGTAGCTCACAAAAGCTTATGCTCAAATAAATTTGTTAGTCTCTAAGGTGCCACAAGTCCTCCTTTTCTTTTTAGGTTAAACTGGGCATGTTCAGAGACTATATATAGGCATTTGCATACACCCAAACTCACATTACATAGTCTCACTTGCAAAGACAATTCTATATAGTAACTTAATACCTATACTTAAAAGACCCATCCCAAGTTGTTGGGGTAGGTGCTAGGGGATATTCATGAGTTTGAAAAAGAATGCAGGCAGCAGAGTAGCTTCCACAGGTCTTGCCCCATGCCCTCTTGCTGGGGGTTATTGGCCAGTGAAACTATGCACTGAGGAATCCACCACAACCATCTCAGCTTTTCCTGCCCTCCACCACAATGCTGCGAAATACATCGACATGGAACTGAGCTCCCAGAATTCTGCCCTTCCATGGAGGTAGGGGCAAGATTTGTCTAAAGACACTTTTATTTTATTCTAAAGCCATTTATTACACAAAAATGTCAAGAATAATTAGGAAAAAAATTATGGTGTGTGCAACACTAATGGTATTTTGCTGTTATGTCAGTTAGCTTTGCAATAGATAGAAGGTGAACAATGAAGGTCTACAATGTTCTGAAGAAAGATGTCATATTATCCCTCCATCCTCCTTTGAAGTTGGAAGTTCTAGCAGACATAAATAAATAAATAAATTAAATAAAGGAGAAAACAGTAACCTGATGCCTCAGTAAGCTTTAAAAAACACAAGGCATGGACCTGAACCTTCAACAAGGCTATGAAATATGTGACAGCTCTGCAGCAATGATGCATTGAATAGGGTGTGCTCACCTCAAGATCACTGTGTAAATTATTACCTGGCTGATTAGGTGCTACCAACTGGCTGGCACAGAACTGATGATCTGTAATATTGCTGCAGCTGAAAATTTAAAAAAAGAGTACCAAGGTACTTTATTATCACTTCAACAAAACACATATATGCACCTTTTTAAAAGAAATTCAGAGGGACAGCTACATAGTGGTAAACAGGACAAAAATGTGTTTCATGTCTTCATAAAAAGGGATAAAAGAACAATTAACCCACTAAATTCTGCCGAATTGACATAATATTTATTAACGTTTTCTTCTTCAAAGCAAAGGCTTCTGCTTTTCATTCCAAATGTTATGGGAATGTTTCTTGGCAAATCAAGCCACCAGGAGCTGCATCATAGTGTTTGAATAGTCTGTATCTAGTGGACTTGTCCTGACTTTGCTCTATTACTTATGGGCTTATTCATGAAAACAGTAATAATGTTGGTGACACAAAGAGGCATGTAATTCACAGGGGTGAAAATCAACCCACCTATACAGGATTTACTCTCCTGAGTTCTTTTTGTTCAGCAAAACAAATACATAAAATAAATAAATAAAATAATAATAAATAATAATAATAATGAAAACTGAATATTTTAAAAAGAAATTAACTCATTATTTATGTACTTTATATGCAATTCATAAAAACAATTTATCCACACGGAAACTGTTTTTATGGGGTAAAATATAAAAACCAAACACACAAACATCAGGTATAGTACATTTCTGTGTAAAAATATGTTTTATATGAGCTCTTTAATGCTGGGAACTGAGTACTAAGGAGTGGTTTGCAAAAATACTGATTTTTTTAAAACCAAATGTCATGAACCAATAATCACAACTTTATTTTGTACCATTGCACAGTACAGAAATGCTGCTTTTTATTCATTTTGATAATTGAAATATGTAAAATTTTAAAACTGTCTGTTTCAGTGCAAAACTCAATATAAATTAAAGTTGGAATTATATGCATTCTAAAAACTGTTTTGAGCAAGATGAGACATATTGTTGTTCTAAATCTATCCTCTTTTCAAGCAAACAACACCAAAAAATGCGCAAGTTTTCTACAAAATCAGACAACTTTGGTAAATTTGAAATGAAATGTGAAAACCTTGGGTGAAATGGTTTTGTTGTGACTGCCTTGTTGTGTCTTAAGGCTAAGCACTCAGGTGTCCAAATGAAATGTGCTGTTCTAGGCTAGATTTTGGTTTTGGTAACTAAATGTAAGGGGACTGTTACCCCCTTACTAACATTCAGTGGGGGTGTTTTAGTTGCTAGCTCCCAGTACTCAAAGGGGGAAGGGTCGATGAGGAATCAGGACCATGAGACTGACAGTCCCCAGGAACAATGGGGAAAGGCCAATGCCTCAGGTCAGCCTGAATGAAAGGGCGAGCAGGCTAATCAGGGAGACAGGCGGCCAGGAAGGTCCTATCCTCTGTGTGAGCTGGAATTGCCTGGGCCAGATAGAGTGGGGCCGAGCTAAGGGGAGCAGGGGCCTGAGCTGAGCTGGGGAGCAGAACTGTGCCAGATCCAGAGGGACCAGAAAACCAGCCCAGAGAGAGCAGACCCTGTCCTGGGAGCAGAGCTGCAGCCCCAAAGCCAGAGGCACAGCCCAGAGAGAGCAGACTTGCCCTGGGAGGAGAGCTGCAGCAACCAGAGCCAGAGGGGCCAGAAAAGCAGCCCAGGAAGCAGGTCAGTGCTGGGAGCAGAGTCACAGAAGCAGCCTGCAGAGCAGACCTGTCCTGGGAGGAGAGCTGTAGCAACCAGAGCCAGAGTGGCCAGAGAAGCAGCCCAGGGAGCTAGAGGCAGAGCAGCAGGCGTGCTGAGGTAGAGTAGAGCTGGAGCTAAGACAGGGTGGAGCTGGAGCTGGGGTTGGGGCTGGGGCAGTCTGGAGCCTGGTGTTGTGAGCAGCTGGGGAGAGCGAGGGGGGACCCTGGGCAGGGGCCAAGCACAGGGAGACGCCTCAGCCAGGAGGCTCTGCAGACCAGTCTCAGAGGGGGATTGGTAACCCCGACAGAGCGTGGGCAATGCTGGGAAGAGGGGCCCTTCCACCTAGAGCCTGTGGCCACCACCAGAGCGAGTGTCCAACCCACAGCATCCCTGCAGCACAGCCAGGGCCTGAGAAGGCCTGGGACTTACAAGGAACAGACTGTGAACTGCCCTGACCTTCCAGAGACACTGTTTGTGATGTTCCCGGTCACAAAGCGGGTTGATGTGTTTCCTTTAACCTTTCCCATTTCCCCTTATTCTTTTTAAAATTAATTGTTGATTAAATAACTTGCATTTGCTTCAAATTGTATGTAATGATCAGTGGGTCAGAGAAGTGCCCAGGGCAGAGAGAATACCCTGGAGTGGGGATACCCTAGCCCCTGTCCTAGGTGACCGCAGCAGGGTTGGGGGTCGAGCCCCCCCAGGAATCCTGGGCCCAGCTTTGTTGGGGTTACGAGGACTCTGCCAGACAGGAGAGTGGAAGGGGAGTCCTCAAGGGCAGGAAGGCCACTGGGTAAAGGAAGTGGGAGCGAGGACTCAGATCCTTTCGCTAGCCCACTTCACTGGGGTAGTGCAAAAGCCAGGAAAGTTCCCCACAAAAGCGGGACTATTCCCCCGCTTACATAAATATATTTTGGAGGGGTACAGATAAATTAGAGATAATTTCTTGTGGGGATTGCCAGGACGGGTGCAGTGGTACTTCCGTCAGATGGGAAAAGTTGCAGCATTTTCCCCATTCTGCAGCAGCCCTTTGGAGGAGACTAGGGGAATATGGGGCTGGTATCCTCGGAGATGGTAGCAGAGAGGACACAGCACTTCCTCACACAGTTGTGTTCATCTCATGTGCAAGAGCAAAGGCTTCTTTCACCCTCTCCCACAGGGAAGGACACGATTTCGCCCTTTGTGATCAGGGGCAATATTATATGTTCCATTTTGCAGAGCATGACATGCCAGCTTGAGGTAAGGTAAACCCATAGAATCTGTTGGCAACTAGAAGGGACATCTTGTGGTAATGCACATTTTATATGCTCAAAAAGGCAAAATATAAATGTCAAGGATAGTTTGAGACAGTATTATACAATGTGGCAATGTTTTTCCATCTACACTGTTTTGTTGACATTCTGTAATAGAGATGGCCATTTCTCCTGTACTCTCTTGAATTAGCCTTGTTGAAAATATTTGTGTTGACATAAGAACAGACAGAAGTGACCCAGTACCTCTATCTGATATCTGAAATAATAGTGTGCTCTCAGTTAAATACTCTCTATATGCTTATGTATAAATCTGTGCAAGTGAACTTAAGTCAATTCCATGTTGAAACTGGGGGAAAAAGGCATGATGGTTGTTCCAACTCTCTCTACCCCTTTATCATTTGTCTCCCTATTTCAACCTGTAGCAATGCAAAATATGGAATAATGGTGTCCCAATCCAACAACACTGAATTCAAACATTGCAATAAGGCTTTTCTTTTCTAAATTAAATTAAATGTACCTCAAATTTTGTAACTCAAACTCAGAAATTGATCACACAAGTAAATAAGCAAGCTCCTGGAAAATGCTAAACAGTCTGGAGGCACTCACTACCTTGCCCAACCTGGCTCTCAGTCATTAAACATTATGGAAATACTGAGCCATTAGACCAAACCACTGAAAGCCTTTAGATTTATTTTTAGGAACCTAAAACATGCATTAATATTATTGTCTGTGTTAACATATTTTGTAACGTTTGCTATTTTCTTTCAAAAGTGACGATTCACATTCACAGTCATTCAGATTCAGAACAAAAGTGATAATGTATAGATTCTGTATACACAGGCATGATGCAAATACTCTCTAAGACAATATTTTTTGAAAACATTGTGTTTTGCTTAATTATTTGGGGGGGGGGAGAGTGGATAAGTGGCTGCGGAAATGGAATAGAGAGCTTTTCACTTGTTGGTTCCCAGTTCAAATCCAGCTAACACTAGTGACCAAAGATCATTTCTATCTAAAGACTGGTTTATGTGAAATAAATGGTTAGTCTCCATCCATAGAGGACTTGATGTCAGCATCACAAAAACTATCCCCACCCCAATCTATTGCTAACTGGAACATTGTTTTCCATCTCAACAGGAAGGCCAAAGATTGAATGGTAGTAGAAAATGTGTATTATCTCTCTTTTTTGGAAATGATCTTTGTGGTCTTACTGCCTATACAGCAAGGATACATACTGTACACCATAGTATGCACACTACCCTGTTCTGCAGAGATTAATTATTATTTATATTTATCTATTATATAATATATGTATTCCAGTAACACTCACAATGTGCTACTGTCCACAAAGACACTGTCCTGAGGAACTTAAAGTTTTTGGGGTGAGATTCTGTGCTATGAATCTAAGAACTTGCAGGCCAGAGGTATGGGTAGGTTAAGATGGCTTTAAATTAGCTTTGTGCCCTCCTCATTCCGGGTTGATCTGAAAACCGAGTGTAGCTTAGAAAGCCCTGGGGATCTGTCTAAGTTACTGTAGGTTTCCCAGACTACTCTATGAGCCACACAATGCTGCCTGGAATCGCCACAGTGTTGCATGCACCACCCCCTTCATGCCCCGTATTCCCCCATTGACTTACACCATACATAACATGGTCCCTACTCTGGAGCTTGGGACGGGGCACTCAGGAAGCAGCCTTACAGTGGTCATCCACAGTTTCTCCCCCAGTTAGACATAGGGTTTTTAGAGCCACTTTACACCATTCCAGCACAAAGCATAAGAGCAGGGGTGAGGATCTTACACTATCTACACACACAAACACACACACACTCTCCCTCTCTCTAAATAGATCACTTTGATCTCCAGGGCAGTCAAACTATATCTTTCATGAGCATAAACTTACTAAAAGTAAAATGAGGAAGAGATATGGAAAATGGTCCAGACACACTTGTATTCAAGGTGTAGGTGTTTTAATTGGGACAAAAATCAGCTAGGTTGCCATTTCAAACAAAATTCTACTTATATGACAAGATACATCTTTTAAAACTAATAATTTTTCCCTTTTCTGGACTGTGACGATTCCTTTTACAGATTGGCTAATAATACAGTACCATTCGAAACTTGATAAGCTTTGTAGCAGATGGTAGAATGAATTTTCTTATGTGATTTGAATGCCTAGCATTGTGTCATGACACAGGCAGGATTAATTTCCATTGTGCTAATCAGAAATGAAGTAAGCTTGTATTTTTTCCCTTCTTTTAAAAGATGACCAAGGTTTCTGCTGTTTTCCTTTGGCTCAAGAAAACTAGTGCTCTAAATACTTGTTGGGACCTTAGAAATAGACTTGTGAATTTGCTTTAAATTGCCTCCATGAAAGGTAGGTCTTAATTTGTCATCTTCAGTCACACTCTGGTGGAAGAGTCTGACCCTAACTTTAGAAATCACTTTTATTCTGCACACAAGTCAGATATTATTAGCTATGTAAAATAGGCGATAGATTAGAAACAATCTGTTGTTACAGAGTGAGCTGACAACGTGATTATTTTCTGTGTTCTATGTAGTTACCACTTAGGAGTTCTTGTAAATGAGAGGCTTATTTTCTTGATATTTACCCATGTAAATAACATGAATAAACTTGAGATGTCTCCTACTGCTCTGAGACAATTTAGATGGTTAATAAATAGGTTTGCTGTTCAGTTTGCAGGTGCTGTGGGTAATTTGCTGCTCTTCTGTCCTAATAGAAAAAGCACACCTTTAATCATATTTAGGACTAGCAGGTTTTAAAAGACTCATTTTTGTTGAGAATTTTCTTCTATGTAACGTCACATAATTTAATGTACTGATATATTGTAAGGATGATTTTTGAGATTAACTGCTGGATATATAAAGTGGTAACAATTAATTCATGTTAGACTTTGGAAATGCAGGCTTTTATCCAGCCTTTAGGTTTTTGGGGCCAAATTCATTGTGATTCTGTGTCCATCTAAACCCATGCTGAATTTGGCTTCTGATTCTTATTGCTTATGAATAGACAGAGGACTTTCCCAAAGAAAGTTCTAGTATTTATTCAGTCCTCTTCATATTCAATATAGATAACTGTAAAACATTTTGAACAGGAGTTTGAGTGCCACTTCATATTTTACATAGGGACAGGATAAGAAGGTCTTTAAAACACAATTTGGGATTTTTTGAGACTTTCAGATGAAAGGTGTTCCACCCTTCTGGGGGACCTGCAGTCATCTGTCCAACCACTTCCCCAAGGGCGAGTGAGGGAGGGTATCCCAACTCACCCACTTCTCCGGGTCCTAGCCCACTGACCCTGTAGATGACAGCCACATGCTGTGTGCCCTCCAACTCCTAAGTAAATTTCCGTGGGCCACTTTCCTGCAGCCCCAGCATCATGTTCATCTTTATCTCAGGGCCTCAGCATGCCAGTCCTAGCAGCCAACCAGGAGCCCCCCTCTTCCTCCCATGTTCCTGCCTAGCACTGTTCTGTCTAGGGTGCTAGCTTCCTTCTGCCTTCAGGGCATCCAGGCCTCCCTCCTTGGTCTCTGCCCTGCAGTTCTTATGTGGGCCCACTGGGCCCTGATTGCTGCTCCTTGCGGTCCCTCTTCTATTGGTTGTTTCCTGTGCAACATCCCTATGTCTCCATGAACCCTTTATGTGCCAGTGTGGGGCAGGCATCACATCACACTGTCCCAGGACTTTTGGCCTCCTTCTCTGCACACTCTCCTTTATAGTAAGCCTTGTTTCCTCTACTGGGCACAGCTTTGAGTACCTGGTTCCATGATAGACATCTCTGGCAGCTGTGTGTGGGAGTGGTTGAGCTGCTTGCCTGCAGACAGGAGAGGCTCCCCTCCCCTTTCTACCTCAGCTCAGTATGGCTTTTGTAGACCCCATTACACAAGGTGAGAGGCTACTGTACATCACATAAATAACTTCATCTTCTGCCTGGAGGACACCGTTTCTGTTGCTCCACAGTCCCACTGCTGACCATTGACCATCATGAAGGGCATCAGACTGCAAAAAGTCAATATTCTGCTTTCTTGGATCCAATATAGGTTTTGTGGTTGCTAACAAATGAAACTTAGGACATTATACTTCAAGCCTTTCTTCCATGGAATTGTCATTGACTTCCATGGACGTTTCATGTGATGATGGCTTGCAATATAGGCCCATAGTTATTATTCAAGCTAGGAGATTAGAAAGATCTATGGTAGCTTTTAAAGGGGTTCTTTACTGGCTTAACTTTAAAAAATATATATTTGTTTCATTCTTATTCTCTGAATTGGCCTGTAAAATTTTTACCAGGTTCAGGTGTTGTAATATTACCATCAGCAAAGACAAATTAGCTAAGAATATAGAGTACTCATAAAAGCTATTTTCTATCCAATGTATCCTTTGGACATCTTCTTTGAATTTATATGTCTTACCTCTCTGTTTATTTCAAATAACAAAATATTTTAGTTTAATATTGTAAACATTTAAGTCTAATTTTAGTTCATTCTTTTGTGTGTGTGCATTAGAAGTATTTCATGCTCTACATCTTTTTTCTTCTTTCGAATTTTAAATATTAAATATTTTATTTGACATTTGTACATTTTAATATTGATTTTTTCTCTATGACAAATAGCTTCCTATTGTAAAATACTGTTAAAAAGGTCAGTGTATTTTTCTTTTTGTTCCTTATTATATGCAATGCAAATCCTGATCTTATCTACACCAAAGTAATCTTGATACTGTTTGGTTGTTCAAGCATGTATTTTTTATTTTGCTTCTAAGAACCATTTTAAAGAAAGAGATTATAGAAATATGAATATGCAGATCCAAGAATGCTGTGTATTTGTATGGTGATTAGACTCTCTGAAGCTGTAATCTCTTTTTTCATTAAGGCAAAACTACACATTCATTGGTCTCTAAAACTTACATTATATATCTTTAGCCAAATTACTTATCTGAGTAAACGCTTCGGGTCTTGTAGCTATTACACATGTGAGACCAAGCACTTAGTATTCATGATACTCAGAAAGGAATTTTTGCATGGCAAAAATGATGTCTAACAGTCTGCGGTGAGTAAATTTCATTTCCTCCATGAGTCTTGTGGGACTGCTATTTAGAATCACATGATAAGTTACACTTGAGGACAAAAAGTTTCATCTTAAAATCATGGTACATCCTGTTTCTCTTTAATTACTATTAGGATATGTGATTGTCTTAACTTTTGCCAAAGAGAAGTTTGGCTAATTGTGTAGTATGGCTAATATATAACTTTGTAAATTAAAATGTCTGTGTGTGCAGGTATGTAAGTGTTGTGATTTTGTTTTCTGCCCACTGCATTTCTAGGAACTCCGTCTTCACAAGGCAGCTGTCATTTTTTGAGGCAGTGTTGATGTGGTACATTATAGAGGAGATATATGCTGTGCTCTTTCGTAGAGTCTTCTTTAAGTTATTTCTTGTTTTGTTGTTTCTCTCATTCTATAATAAAAATCGTACAGACTGAAAGTCCTGTCTACGTTTGTCCTTCAGGTGTAGAAAAATATAAGGGCTTTGATGACAAATGTAGGATTGTGAAAAGCAGCAAAGGCCTCAGAAAAAATGAAGAGATTTCTTGGTTAAAAAAAGAACAAGACTCAGAGAAAGGTAGTTTGCAATTTAATAAAAAAGAAACAAAAATTCCAACTCAGGTTTGGAGACCTGATCAGTACTCCCATGCAAATACTGTGAAAGACGGTAGCAAGTAATAATTTCCAACCAGTATCTGGGAATGCTAAGTGATGCCCCTCAAACAGGGGGAATCATATATATTTTCCACATACAATGGGTAAATTAGAGTATAAGGACCAAAGAAGTGCTTAGCAAGTTTTTGGAATGAAAACTAAACTTTCTAGCAGAAAGATGTGTGTTCTATATAAGAAACTGAATAGAAAGATAAAACAAAATTCTGCACAAAGTAGCCAGAAAACAAATTTAAATGGCTACCTGAGGAATCCCCTGCCTCAAGGGGAATCCCTGTGTAACAGTGCCAACATAGTAATTATTTACAGTCCTAATTCTCAGTCCCTAGCGTGTGAAGTGGCATGAATAGGTGGAACAGCCAGGATGTCGCCAGCAATCCCCAGCACCCAGGATTAAGTTAGAGCAGCCTTCAGACTACTCTAATGTATGCCAGGACTGGTCTGATACCCAGACAGCCCCCAAATCTGGGGGGCACAAAGGTGATGTAAAGCCACCTTTGTCCCCAATCTATGCTAAGCATGTGTTGACAAGAGCAGAGAATTTGGTCCCAATTATCTGAATTTCTAGCTGGATGTAAAAGACTTTCCACTACCTCTCAGTTTACATTGAGTTTGCAGAGTGCCTACCTCTGCTCCAGTAAAAGACTGTACACATTTTGGCTTTATTACCAAAAGTAACTCAAACTAACTATAACATTAAATTCACACTGATCCTATTGGAGCTTTTAAAGAGCAGACTGTGGAGGTCACTGGAGCATTAACGATGATGTTCTATATGTCTTGGAACACTTGGAGAAGTTCCAGAGAACTGGAAGATAATGTTGTGCCAATATTTAAAAAGGGTAAACAGATGACCCGGGTAACTATAGGCCTGTCAGTCTGACATTGATCTTTGGCAAGATAGTGCAGTTGATGAAATGTAACTTGGTTAATAAAGAATTAAAGGAGAGTAATATAATCAATTCCAATCAACATGGGTTTATGGAAAATAGATCACATCAATCTGACTTGATCTCTGTTTTTGATGAGATTACAAGTTTGATTGACCAGGCTAACAGTGTTGATGTAATATACTTAGACTTCAGTAAGGTGTTTGACTTGATACTGCACAACATTCTAATTAAGAAACTAGAATGATGCAATATCTACATGGCACATTTTTCCTAAAGGACCTTCCATTTTCAACCAAGGATAGAACGACAGAGCCATGAGAATGAAAAAACCTCCCGTGTTGGTGAAAATGATACAATGTAGTCTTTCTAGATTGTCAAATGACATAACGGATAAGAGATTTTGTCTTTATTGATCTAGATAAATGGCGTTTTAGTAGAGAATGGTTGTTTACTATGCAGTATAAGGATAACATCTCCCAAAAGCTAACAGTGCAAAGGATCCTGTTTGAATTACATGAACATCATAAAGACATAGTAAACATTAAATATTGGCCAGGCTTAGACCAGGGTAGAAAAGGGAAGTTAGGTGATGAGAACTATTTATCAGTCACTAAAATATTTCAGAATCCATGTTATGTTATGCTTGGAAGTGGGCAATTAAGCCACAGTGCAGGCCTAACATTGATTTTGAAAAAAAAAATAAGTTAGTCTACTTAGTTTTAATTAGTAATTATTCCTGGTAGAACAAAATTTTGCAAAAGATGAACACTTCTGCTGCTAAAACTATTGCAACGTTGTGGAATAGGTTTGCTGCATGTGGAAAGAGATTGTTTTAGATAATGATGCTCTTTGTTTCTGTGGAATTTCAAATATTCCTCAGGAAATATATAGAAAAGATTCCCAGATCTTTTGCACATTATCCAGCTTCCAATAGTGTAGTAGAACACATTGTGCCCTCAAAAGGGCATTAGAAAAAGGAAGATAGAACTCTGTAATGGTATTACAGATTCTCTGCTCTTTGAAATCCAGACTGCAGTCTACTATTCAGAAAACTACAGAAGAGTTATTTCTTAAATGTAATTTATCATTTTGATTTGTTTGATATAAACGGGATTTAGCCAAGCAAATACAGGGTAAATGCCCCACAACATGTGGTTTTATGTCAAGCTCAGAAGGGATTTGATGTGAAATTACAAGGGAAGTGGGAAGTAGGAAGGAAGGTTGTGGGGCCAGTAAGAGGAATAAATATAAGGAACATATTGACTAGTCATTACAAGATAGAAACTCAGCAAAGGAAATTTAGAAAATGAAACTAAATGAAAACAAATGTCAAAATTTAGCATGAAATGGAAATTCTGAGTTTTGACCAGCTCTATTTAGGATGCTGGAAAGAGATTTCCCTTAAATGGAGGCAAATCGGTGTCCAAGACCAGAACCACTCACAATTGGTCAGCCTCTCTCATTAGTTATATTAAATTGTTCTAATTTAAACAATAAATTAATTGGAAGCCAAGACCTTACCAGGAAACATACTAGATTCAGATGAATCTTTAACGTTCTCTAACAGCCACAACCTTCTTCATGACTGACAGATTTTCTCTTTGACTTCTATGGCATCTGTCATTTCACTGGGAAGTGGGATTTCTTTGGTGGGTATCAGGGCTTGGAACCAATAACCCAGCACATGCTTTTTCTGGTAATAGCTGAGTTACCCATTTATCTGTGGATAGTCAGGTGGGACGGATGTGTCAGTCTCAGGCCTTCTCTAATAGAAAATGGGTGAACATTCACTTGGCTAGATCATTCAGGTACATTATTTTGATAGCAGAGCAGTTAGTTAATGTCACTAGTGATGTATGGCACACGAACACTTGAAGGGAAATAATGGTGATAATTTGTCAAAGAAGCTAAGAGGTAGAGTGGTAGGGTAGGCGAGGTGCAATGATACACTACGTGGTTAGAATAATATAATATAGCGCTAAAGGAAGGGAGAACAACATAGTAGGACAAAAGAGAGAGGTAGAACAGTACAAAACATTAGGATTCTGGATAAATGTAGGAGGCTATGTGTGCCTAGCAAACTCTTGGTGCTATACAAATAATGAAGTAATAAGAATAAATGCAATAATGGTCATGCAAATTGAGTTAAAATATGAAACATTAACCAAGAAAAATGCATAAAAGAATGGCAGAGAGTTGAAAATAATGAATGGCAGCAAAGGAAATAAAATCCAGAGACAAGAGGTTTTCTGTAACTTTAAATCATTTTCAGCTACTGTACATACAAGTCTTCCTACAGTCAGCAGGGAGAGAAAGAAAAAGGAGGAAAAATATATTTGAGAACGTTTCAAACAATTTATGGTTACTTTTACATTTTTAAGAATTTTTTAGAGAAATGTATGACTAATCAGGAAACAGGAGGAATTTAAAATAGGCAGATGTTTGTGAATTAGAAAGTTGCTTTGTCAGAAGAGAAGTAGATATATCTGGGAATGTAAGAGTTTGAGAGATTTTTTCAATGAAACATATGCAATGGGTGAAACGACTAAGCACAGAGGTATGAGTCATGAGTAAAACAGAATAGCTGTATTCCACTAACAGACAGAAAAGATATCGGAGGAAGAGTTTTGTGAAACTGCAGAGTGCAATAACAATGCTCTTTAATATTACACAAAACATCCTACTGTAACTTAAAATCTACAAGATATGTGAGGACCCATGAGGAGTCTTGTGACCACATTGCAGTGGAGAACTAGTCATGTGCAAAAGAGAGGTGGTGGGTTTGGAGGAAGAAGAGTCTTTTTGGAGATTCTAATGAGTTTGTTTAGATGAAAGGACAGGAGAGAATTCCGGTTATATAGAGAGCCCTATGGTGCCATTTAGGCACTGAGCTACACTGGGCACTGCTCCTCCTAGAGTTTCCCCAATATGAAAGGGACTGTGCATGTCCCACAGTCCCTTCAGATATTGTAGCTTGCTCTCTTCACATCAGACTTGACAAGCTGCATTGGCCACTGCAGGAAGGAAAGTTGGGTCATTCTTCTGCATCCTCAACGAATCATTGGGGTGATTATTTATGCACCCAGGGCTACTATAAGAGGCAGCCACGGCTACTAAAAAGGGCCATCCAAATACCCGGACTTCCATTTTCTCACATAGCTGCTCAAGGGCCAGGCACAATCTGGTTAATGGGTGTACTGTAAGTAAGAGCATAGGAATCTGAAGTTCTGGAGAAGAGATGTAGATGTATTGGGCAAGATTCATCAGTTTAGTAGAGACCTGATACTAAGTGTATTATAATTATCTTTCATATTTCCCAGTTTACTAAAAAACAGAGGTTATTAATAGCTTACTTTTCACTTTTGCCAGTTCCTGGCTGGGACTTGAAGCACTTTTTAGATTTTTAAGACTGCTTTACAATTACTCAGAAGTAAAACAAAGATGTGCTGAGAAACAGAATCCTTTCATTTCCTCGTACCATGCTATAAAAGGAGACTATGGCTTTTCTGAACGGGATTAGGTGATTTGGTATCCCTCACAATGTGGGCTTAAGTGCCCTGGGGATAACAATAGGCTATAAATAAACCTGCTCTAACTCTCTTACCCTAGTCGAGTATACCTTACCCCACAAGTAGTCCCATGGAAACTACTCACCAGAGGTAGCAAGGACATAATCCTGCCTATAATTATTTTATCTAATTCTCCTCTGATTTTACACTGACTAACTCCATTGACCTCACTGGAGTTATTCCTGAGTTACAATGGTTTGAGAAAACTCAGGCCTACGGGGTCAGATCCTCAGTTATGTCTGATGTGTAAGTTAGCAGTGGGGAAAATGGAATTAAATACCCATCAAACATTTTAAGAACAATGCCATACCATAGTTACTCTATCATCTTCTTCAGTAAGGGAAATGCACTGTAAATCTTTCCAGCTATACTCCCCATTAGAAATCCATGGGCCAACTTGTACTTTGCCACTTTGTGTTTAAACTTCATTGCAGTGCTGAATCTGCTGAAGTGGAACTTCCTCTCAGGGCATCACATGGGTTTATCTGACTGAATGCCTTGTGAAAGTTTGGACTATTTTCTTCCTCTTATTTATACTGGTTCAAAAATGCATTAACTTCTGATTCCACCTCAGGTGACAATGCTAAACAATCGCAGAAAGTGTTGCTTTTTGCTAAGGCTGAAACTGGAAATGTTTTAGAACAAGAAAGAGAGGTATGATCCCTAAAGCAACTCTCCCTGCTTTATCATAGAGCTTCTGCCTATGATTTTCCTGGCCACTCCTGATTTTGTGCTATTGTTTTAAAAGAAATAGGATTCATATTGTCACACCTGTCACATCAGTTCAACCCTGAAGCTCATCACCTTTGTAGGCAATATATAGTACAGGCCTGACTCTGCCCTTATTTACACTGATGCAAATCCAGAGTAACCCACTGTGGTTGCACTGATGTCAAGCCAATATGCCAGGAGAGTCAGACACCACGTTTTCTTTTCTCTTTTGACTGCTTTCATGTTGATAACAGACATTTCCAATTCTGGATTATGACAAGTCTAAGTGAATGTATCATTTTATTTCTCTCCCATAGCCAGACTGGAGAGATACGTTACAAGGTGATCCGTCTACTGTGATCTTATTTATTAATGTCCCACACTGAAAGGTATGTTTCCTATGCAGGGATAATAGCTTCAAAGGCTCTTTTTCTTGTACCATGTGTTTGCCTTCACATATAGTGCTTGCAGACTGTACACTTATCTTATACAAAGTCAGGTTGTAAAAATGGGTTTTCTATGTTTGATGCAATCCAGGCTGTTATAGTCACTGGTGCTCATGAGAACCCTGCTTTGTTGGTATTTAAGTATTCTTTAGCCATACACGCATCAACAGGTGTAACCCAGTGTACGGAGTCATGTTGCGAGGTGGCATTGCTGTGATAGAGTAATAACTTCCTGTTGAAGAGACAGCACGTGCAGAATTCTGCAAACTGCCTTTGTTTACTTGGCACCTATGCCCTAGTGAAACTGACATACCACCTTGTGTGTGGGCACAATGCCATCCTAACAGATGGGGATAAATGTAGGCAGCCAAGAGACCATGTCTGAGCATCAAATGTGTATGTGAAGGGCAGGGTTCCCAGTTAGGAATGTCAAAACAGCTGTTTGTCCTGAGTTTTGTGTGCCTGTGGGTAAGGTGGTATATGCCTTTGCTAATTCATCACTCAGCCTGATTAATATTTTAAAAACTCTCTTCTGTAGCAGCCAGCTTTTATGATTCTGGATTAGAATCAAAGATAGATATTACAGTTAACATTCCTTTTAGGCTGTCTGTGAACTGACTGAAAAAAATGGCACAATGGGACAGATAAATGTTTGCCATCAGATGGAACCCTGCTCTGTGCCTTCCACAGCTTTCCACATAATTTTACTAGATGGAGTCCTAAATAATTCAGTATCAGTTCATATCAAAACTAATATCTCCAGTTTTAATACTGAAAGCTACTAAGAAATGAAACAGTTATTTAAAACCATCTGCTGACACTCATAAAGCAACAAGTGAAAAGGTAGTAGGAAGGAATAAAAAAAAGGAAGAAAAGATGGCAGATCTGTAAAATGATTCTGTCTCACCTTTTTTCTTAATGGCAATAAAATGCACAACCTTCATTTTCACAAGATCAAAAATAAATTCTGTCCCACCTAGCTAGGAGAGCTTCAAACAATTATCCCTTTTAAAATAAATCTTATCTTCCAGCATTTCATAACCTTCTCTTTTCAAGCTGATTTCAGACATGGCTGTACCAGGTCTACTACTAACACAATTTTTATAACACCTTTTTATAATATTCAAACTCCTTGACTCTGGTGAATAGCTTCATAATGACAGTGAAGTGATTCTTTTTTAGTTTAAGAAGATTGCCTTTCCATAGGCATTATTATAATCACTGTTCTCTGTGATTAATATAGATCTACCAGGTGTAATACAAACTACTACCCTATTAGGATTTTAAAATGTTGAGTATATTTCCTGTCTCAACCTGCAGTCCTTGCCTATTTACCAGGTAATTGCTGAGTGTGCTTACCTTTTAGAATGAAAAATGGCTAAAAGCAATGCATTATGGATTTATTTCACTATAAAGCCCTTGTCACAGTTCAGTTGTAATTACACCTATATTCCCCTTTATCATCATTTGAGGGCAAACCACTTTAGGCTCCCAGCTCCTCAGCCATCACCTCTCTTGGGCAGAGACCCAAGTCTTTCTTCTTCCTGACTGGGGGATCTTTAAGGCTGTCCATTGATATCCCCAGCAAGCCAGACTGCCTAAAAGGCCAGCATCTGCGCTTTGCTTTCTCTTCAGCATCGACAACAAGTGTATTGCCCACAGTTATAAATTATCACACAGTGTTTATAACCAAGTACTTTTATTCTTAAGGTGAAAGCATTACCGAGAAAACATATTAAAAACAATAGAAGAACATACGCATGTGCCAAAATGTTTACCAGAGCTCATGCCAACTCCATCCTCTGGCTCTGGTAGGTGTCAGGCCTTGAATACCCACAGCTGGGTTTTCCCTGTGGTTATAAATTCATAGCTGTTTCATATTAAGAACCAGAACAACAATGAATACTTCAGTCTTTCCTTTATACAGCTTGGGCCTTTGATCCTGGCCTCCTCTAACAGGTGATCATTAGACAATGGCCCACTCCTTAGGGTATAGCTTAAAAAGGCTGGATTTTTGCATAACTGCAGGTGAGGATTTGCATTCACCTCCCCCTAGATATTCCCCAGGAAAACCACTTAATACATTTTTGTTCCAAGAGTCCATTCCTGGCTGGCCCATTGTTCAGTAGAGTCCTTTGAACCCCCAGGCCTAACACGTACCTTCCCCTTCACAATTATATACAAACCCAGCCCATAATACTGCATAAACCTTTCAATTAACACAATGCATTCCAAAGATACTTGAACTTAAATCAGTAAGGTCTCCCAAGGACATTGCAGGAAATTGCCATATCTGTCACAGCCCTATAAAACTACTGACATCAAATAAAAGGCATAATTTTGGAACACGGAGGTCATTCATTATAATTTATGGAACAAAGTTAAGGTTTTCATATTCATGTTTCTAAAAATGTATACTGTAGCAAATGACCTGCCTACAGTTTGGCAGGTGGCACCTGTACCCTGTAAAGCCTTTTTAAGAGAACTGTGCTGACTTTGAGTAGCAATAGCAAACTGTATTTGTTCGAGGAGATACAAACTGTGCTGACAAAACTGTGTGTTTGCTTAGTCTACTGCTAGAATAAGTGCTACAGATTACCAAGGGAACGATGTTTAGAGCAGGGACTGAATGCATTGGAAACATTACCACCGGTCGCTGAATGAGGAATGTTGACAATGACAGCCACTGAGAGATCATGAAATCCAGATCTGTGTGGTCTAATCTGCTGCAAAAATACTTTGTGACAATGCTTCTCAAGAGGCTCTGACACTGGAATCTCACAAGAAAAGGCTGAGAAAACAGTCTTGTCTTCTGATTCAGATATAAATAGCTTATTGGGAAAATAAAACATCAAGTTCATCCCAATCCTAAAAGCTGCCTGGGGAATAGAAATCACTTTGTTCTCTCTGTTCAAGTGGAAAGCTTTGATTCTGTTTGCCAATACATTTGCCAACAATGTTCACAGGTAGTGAGACATATGCTGAATATATGATTGATCATTAACCCCTTAACAATGACACACCAGTAGGTGGCACATTGGAAACAACTTCACATCTCAAATGATTGCAGCATTTCTACCGTGCTGCAACCTTAACTGATTCTGCAGCTCCTTTCGCAACCAGCTTTTTATTTTCTACACCCCCACCTGTCAGAACACTATATCTCCACTTTATACTGCTCCTTTTTCCCTCCTGCCAGCTGGGAGCTATTAACACCATACCGGGTGGCCTGCAATCACTCAGAGACTATCTTCTCGTCATGCTACCTCACCCACCTGCCTTCCAAGCTCAGCCCTCCTGTTCTATTATCCATAGTTCCAACCTCCCTACTATCAACTTCAGCCCTAGGAATCTCCACTTTAGTTGCCACTGCTGTCGTCCCAGCCATCACCTGCGAATTATATACATAAATAAATAGGTTGGCTAAGCTGATTTTTACTATTGTGACAAAACCACTGAAATTGCTTCCATTATGATCTGATAAGAAAGCAATAATGGATCTATTTGATCAATTGACTTTCTACACATTGTTTGAAATTACAATTCCATTCCATCTCACTTCTCTTGAAAATAGGGAAAAACATTTTTAAAAAAGGGGAGGGGGAGGAGTAAACCACCACCCTAGTGTAAACATTGTCTCTGCACATGCCAGTTTCTCTGAATTCATTATTATTCAGCCTGTGACCTTGTGACGGAGTGCTCTGTTATTGAGAGTGATTGCTGATTGGCTGGAGTTTAATAGGGCCAGGGTTCAGGAGCTGTGTCAAGGTTCCTCCCCCACTCTGAACTCTAGGGTACAGATGTGGGGACCTGCATGAAAAACCTCCTAAGCTTATCTTTACCAGCTTAGGTCAAAACTTCCCCAAGGTACAAAATATTACCCCCGTTATCCTTGGAATGGCCGCTACCACCACCAACTAATACTGGTTACTGGGGAAGAGCTGTTTGGACGCGTCCTTCCCCCCAAAATACTTCCCAAAACCTTGCACCCTACTTCCTGGACAAGGTTTGGTAAAAAGCCTCACCAATTCGCCTAGGTGACTACAGACCCAGACCCTTGGATCTTAAGAACAATGAACAATCCTCCCAACACTTGCACTCCCCCTTTCCTGGGAAATGTTGGATAAAAAGCCTCACCAATTTGCATAGGTGACCACAGACCCAAACCCTTGGATCTGAGAACAATGAAAAAGCATTCAGTGTTTTACAAGAAGACTTTTAATAAAAAATAGAAGTAAATAGAAATAAAGAAATCCCCCCTGTAAAATCAGGATGGTATATATCTTACAGGGTAATTAGATTCAAAAACATAGAGAACCCCTCTAGGCAAAACCTTAAGTTACAAAAAAGATACACAGACAGAAATAGTTATTCTATTCAGCACAATTCTTTTCTCAGCCATTTAAAGAAATCATAATCTAACACATACCTAGCTAGATTACTTACTAAAAGTTCTAAGACTCCATTCCTGTTCTGTCCCCGGCCAAGACGACTACAGACAGACACACAAACCCTTTGTTTCTCTCCCTCCTCCCAGCTTTTGAAAGTATCTTGTCTCCTCATTGGTCATTTTGGTCAGGTGCCAGCGAGGTTACCTTTAGCTTCTTAACCCTTTACAGGTGAGAGGAGCTTTCCCCTGGCCAGGAGGGATTTCAAAGGGTTTTACCCTTCCCTTTATATTTATGACACGCCCCCCAAATCTCAGCTAGGGTGAAACACTGGCTGGGATTTCTTCCTGGAGCTCTAGGAAAACAGAGTTAATAAGACACATGCATCTCTAAATATACTACCAAGTACATAAAGACTAACAATATTTTCCACATCTCAAGGACGATTTTAACCAGTTGATTCTGGGAAACTTTCACGGGAGAGTGCATCAGCCACTTTGTTAGAAGCTCCTGAGATGTGTTGGATGTCGAAATCAAAATCTTGGAGAGCTAAACTCCACCGAAGAAGTTTTCTGTTAGTTTCTTTGACGGTGTGAAGCCACTTTAGTGCAGCATGGTCGGTTTGCAGGTGGAAACGCCGTCCCCAAACATATGGGCGTAGCTTTTCCAGAGCGTAGACAATGGCATAACATTCTTTTTCAGTGACTGACCAGTTGCTTTCCCTCTCAGACAGTTTTTTGCTGAGAAACACTACAGGGTGGAATTCTTGATCAGGTCCTTTCTGCATTAAAACTGCTCCCACACCACGCTCGGATGCATCTGTGGTTACTAGGAACGGTTTGTCAAAGTCTGGGGCCCTTAGTACAGGGTCAGACATGAGTGTCGCTTTAAGCTTGTTAAAGGTCTTCTGACACTTTCCGGTCCACTGAACAGCATTTGGCTGTTTCTTTTTGGTTAGGTCTGTCAGTGGGGCAGCGATTTGGCTGTAGTGCGGTACAAATCGTCTGTAATAACCGGCCAAGCCTAAGAAGGATTGAACCTGTTTCTTTGACTTTGGGACAGGCCACTTTTGGATAGCATCCACTTTGGCCTGTAGGGGGCTGATAGTTCCTTGACCCACCTGGTGTCCAAGGTAAGTCACTCGGTTTAGGCCTATTTGACACTTCTTAGCCTTAACAGTTAGTCCTGCCTCCCTTATGCGCTCAAGGACTTTTTGTAGATGTTCCAGGTGGTCTGCCCAGGAATCCGAAAATATGGCCACATCGTCAAGGTAGGCGACTGCATATTCTCCTAATCCCGCTAGGAGACCATCTACAAGTCTTTGGAAAGTGGCGGGTGCATTTCGCAGCCCGAAAGGGAGTACATTAAATTCATACAGCCCGAGATGTGTGATGAAGGCTGACCTTTCCTTGGCAGATTCATCTAGCGGTACCTGCCAGTACCCCTTGGTTAAGTCCAAGGTAGAGATGAACTGGGCCCTTCCCAGTTTCTCTAATAGTTCATCTGTGCGTGGCATGGGATAGTTGTCTGGGCGAGTTACAGCATTTAGCTTACGGTAGTCCACGCAAAAACGTATTTCCCCATCTGGTTTGGGAACTAGAACCACTGGAGATGCCCATGCACTTTCAGAGGGGCGGATTACACCCATCTGTAACATATCCTGGATCTCCCGTTCTATAGCAGTTTTAGCTTGAGGAGACACCCGGTAAGGTTGGACCCTAATTGGGTGAGCATTACCTGTGTCAATGGAGTGGTATGCCCGTTCAGTCAGTCCTGGGGTGGCTGAGAACGTTGGCGCGTAGCTAGTGCACAGCTCCTGGATCTGCTGTCGCTGCATACGCCCAAGGGTCATGGAGAGGTTCACCTCTTCCACACCACCAGCACATTTCCCTTCGTAATAGACACCTTCAGGCCACTCAGCGTCGTCTCCTCCCTGGGCTGTAAACTGACAAACCTTTAATTCTCTGGAATAAAAGGGCTTTAGAGAATTAATATGATACACCTTAGGCTTTCGGTTGGAGGTGGGGAATGCTATGAGATAATTAACAGCTCCCAGGCGCTCCTGGACCACGAATGGCCCTTCCCACGATGCTTCCATTTTATGGGCCTGGAGCGCCTTTAAGACCATGACCTGGTCTCCTACTTTGAAGGAACGCTCTCTGGCATGTTTATCATACCAGGCTTTTTGCTCTTTTTGAGCATCCTGTAAGTTTTCTCTAGCAAGGGCTAAAGAGGTTCGGAGGGTGTTTTGTAGGTTGGTTACAAAGTCCAGAATGTTAGTTCCTGGAGAAGGTGTAAATCCCTCCCATTGCTGCTTCACCAACTGCAATGGCCCCTTAACCTCACGGCCATATACAAGTTCAAATGGAGAAAACCCTAAACTGGGATGTGGTACAGCTCTGTAGGCAAAGAGCAACTGCTGCAATACTAGGTCCCAATCATTGGAGTGCTCATTTACGAATTTACGTATCATGGCCCCCAAAGTTCCATTAAACTTCTCCACCATGCCATTTGTTTGATGATGGTAAGGAGTGGCAACCAAGTGATTTACCCCATGAGCTTCCCAAAGGTTTTTCATAGTTCCTGCCAGGAAATTAGTCCCTGCATCTGTGAGGATGTCGGAGGGCCAACCTACCCTGGCAAAAATGTCTGCTAGTGCCTGGCACACACTTTTAGCCCTGGTGTTGCTTAGAGCTACTGCTTCCGGCCATCGGGTGGCAAAATCCATGAAAGTCAGTATGTACTGCTTTCCTCTGGGTGTCTTTTTCGGAAAAGGACCCAGAATATCCACAGCTACTCGCTGAAATGGAACTTCAATGATGGGGAGTGGCTGGAGAGGAGCTTTGACCTGGTCTTGGGGTTTTCCCACTCTTTGGCACACCTCACAAGACTGGACATAGGTAGAAACATCCTTGCCCATTCCCTCCCAGTGGAATGACCCCCCCAAACGGTCTTTGGTCCTGTTCACCCCAGCATGGCCACTAGGGTGATCATGGGCTAAGCTCAAGAGCTTGGCCCGGTATTTAGTTGGAACTACCAACTGTCTCTGAGGATGCCAGTCTTCCTGGTGTCCCCCAGAAAGAGTTTCCTTGTATAAAAGTCCTCTTTCTACAACAAACCTGGATCGATTAGAAGAGCTGAGAGGCGGTGGGTTGCTCCGTGCCGCCGTCCAAGCTCTCTGGAGGCTTTCATCTGCTTCCTGTTCGGTCTGGAACTGTTCCCTTGATGCTGGAGACATCAGTTCCTCATGGGATTGTGGACCTAGGCTTGGTCCCTCTGGAAGCGATATAGGGGATGGAGCTGTTTCTGTTGACTGTGAACCGCTCTCCGCTGGTGTACTATGTTGGGATTCAGGCTCCGGCTGAGCCTCTTGTGTAGGGTTATCGGCTGCTGCCAGTTCAGGTTCGGTGGGGCCCTCTGGTGTTGAGGTTGCAAGTACTGGATTCAGTGCTGACACGGGGTCTGGTGTTGGTTGTTCGGCTGGTTCCGGTTCTGGGACTGGTTCCGTCTGGGTTTCTGGGACTGGATCCACTACTGCTGTTGCAGACATTGGCCTGGGGTCCAGGTCCATCACCTCTGACTGGGTCCTGATAGAAGTTTCCGGAACAGAGCTAGGCCTCACGGCTTGTTTAGCCTGGTTGCGGGTGACCATTCCCACCCTCTTGGCCTGCTTCACATGATTGGCCAAGTCTTCCCCCAACAGCATGGGGATGGGATAATCATCATAGACTGCAAAAGTCCACATTCCTGACCAGCCCTTGTACTGGACAGGCAACTTGGCTGTAGGCAAATTGAAAGAGTTGGACTTGAAGGGTTGAATCGTCACTTGGATCTCTGGGTTGATTAAATTGGGGTCCACTAAGGAAGCATGGATAGCTGACACTTGTGCTCCGGTGTCCCTCCACGCGGTGACCTTCTTCCCACCCACACTCACAGTTTCCCTCCGCTCCAAGGGTATCTGGGAGGTATCTGGGCCTGTGGACCTCTGGTGTGATTCCGGTGCAATGAACTGTAATCTGTTGGGGTTCTTGGGGCAGTTGGCCTTTACATGCCCCAGCTCGTTACATTTAAAACATCGTCCAGCTGACGGGTCACCGGGGCGAGGAGGGTTGCTGGAGAACGGGGTGGTGGGACGATAAGGGGTCTGGAGGGTTCTTTGGGAGGTAGGTGGGGCTTTGGGCGGCCCCCGGTAATAGGGTGTGGTCTGGGGTGGTCCCTTCTGGTCTCCGCTCCAACTGCGACCAGTTTTCTTCTTCTCTGCCACCTCCACCCATCTGGCTCCAATCTCTCCTGCCTCAATTACAGTTTTGGGTTTCCCATCTAGGATGTATCTTTCTATTTCCTCAGGAACACCCTCTAAGAATTGTTCCATTTGCATTAGGAAGGGCAAATTTACTGGAGATTCAACACTTGCTCCTGATATCCAGGCATCCCAATGTTTTACAATGTGGTAGGCATGTCGGGTAAATGACATGTCTGGTTTCCACCTTAGGGCTCTGAACCTCCGACGAGACTGCTCGGGTGTTATCCCCATTCTGACTCTCGCCTTGGATTTAAACAGTTCATACTTGTTCATGTGTTCTTTAGGCATTTCAGCTGCCACCTCAGCTAAGGGTCCACTGAGCTGCGGCCTCAGCTCTACCATGTATTGGTCAGTAGAGATGTTGTACCCAAGGCAGGCCCTTTCGAAGTTTTCTAAGAAGGCCTCAGTATCATCACCTGCCTTGTAGGTGGGGAACTTTCTGGGATGGGAAGTGGTACCTGGAGAAGGATTGCTAGGGTTTGTTGGTATATTCTGCTGGGCCTTTATCCTCTCCATCTCCTCCACATGCTTCCTCTCTTTTTCCCTCTCCTCCTCCACATGCTTCCTCTCTTTTTCCTTCTCCTCCTCCACATGCTTCCTCTCTTTTTCCCTCTCCTCCTCCACATGCTTCCTTGCCTCCATTTCCCTCTTGTGGGCAGCCTCTTGGTGTTGTTCTGCCTCCCTTTCTTGTTCCTTCTTCAGCTGCATGAGTTCTATCTGTCTTTCATGTTCCCTTTGTTTTTCCTCAGCCTGAAATTTGGCTAATTCCAGCTGTAGTCGAGCTGAGGATTTGGTCATTCTAACCTCTCTGTTTTTAACTAACTTTACACCTGAGGTTTAGAAATAAACAAACAAAACTTGGCTGTAAAATTTTGCTGTGCTGGAATAGAATACCTATTCTCTGATAGTGATTGTCAGCCTACAGAAAAAGACAATTCCCTTGTCTCTGCTCTGGGCCCAAATTAAAGCAAAAAACCTCCAACTACTTGGAAACCTGCTTACCCAGCCCAACGAAGAAAAAAAAATTTCTTTTCAAACCTGTGCTCCTTGTAAAACAACAAAAAAAAAAAATCAAAATCCTAAAAAAAAAACCCTGCCACTTTTGTCTCCAGGCAAATGGGTAGAGCACACACCCCCTATTTACTTTTAGGAAGAAAAGAAAAAAAAAAAAAAAAAAAAACCTCTGGGTTGGAAGACTGTGAATTTCCCTGCAGGAGTTAAGTACCCTGCCTCCAGGCAAAGAAAATCTGCAATTCACAAGATAATCCCCTTTTGTCTCTGCTTGGCCACAAAGCAGAGAGAAACCAAGCTGCTTTCAGTTTCAAAGCTGCCTTCTGGACTTCCTAAAAATTCCTTTTTAAAATCTGTATTTCTAGTTCAAAAAATCTCAACTGGATCTCAAAATGATTTCAGGTTAATCCCACCACTGTGCCACCATGTCAAGGTTCCTCCCCCACTCTGAACTCTAGGGTACAGATGTGGGGACCTGCATGAAAAACCTCCTAAGCTTATCTTTACCAGCTTAGGTCAAAACTTCCCCAAGGTACAAAATATTACCCCCGTTATCCTTGGAATGGCCGCTACCACCACCAACTAATACTGGTTACTGGGGAAGAGCTGTTTGGACGCGTCCTTCCCCCCAAAATACTTCCCAAAACCTTGCACCCTACTTCCTGGACAAGGTTTGGTAAAAAGCCTCACCAATTCGCCTAGGTGACTACAGACCCAGACCCTTGGATCTTAAGAACAATGAACAATCCTCCCAACACTTGCACTCCCCCTTTCCTGGGAAATGTTGGATAAAAAGCCTCACCAATTTGCATAGGTGACCACAGACCCAAACCCTTGGATCTGAGAACAATGAAAAAGCATTCAGTGTTTTACAAGAAGACTTTTAATAAAAAATAGAAGTAAATAGAAATAAAGAAATCCCCCCTGTAAAATCAGGATGGTATATATCTTACAGGGTAATTAGATTCAAAAACATAGAGAACCCCTCTAGGCAAAACCTTAAGTTACAAAAAAGATACACAGACAGAAATAGTTATTCTATTCAGCACAATTCTTTTCTCAGCCATTTAAAGAAATCATAATCTAACACATACCTAGCTAGATTACTTACTAAAAGTTCTAAGACTCCATTCCTGTTCTGTCCCCGGCCAAGACGACTACAGACAGACACACAAACCCTTTGTTTCTCTCCCTCCTCCCAGCTTTTGAAAGTATCTTGTCTCCTCATTGGTCATTTTGGTCAGGTGCCAGCGAGGTTACCTTTAGCTTCTTAACCCTTTACAGGTGAGAGGAGCTTTCCCCTGGCCAGGAGGGATTTCAAAGGGTTTTACCCTTCCCTTTATATTTATGACAAGCTGTAAAATTTATTTCAGCTTTGAAAAAGTCAGTCAAGCCTGAGGTTCTGGTTTTGGGAAAGCTCTGTTCTAGTCTTAAAGCCAATGCCCACACTAAACTCACTCTTTCATCAGCCAAGAAATATTTTTTCTTCTTCAACCTGTACAAGGGCTTCTTTAAACTCTGGGTTTTATGAAGTCTTATTTATGGTCTTATGAGGTTGTTATAAGAGTTTTGGTAAAGGAAGATTACTTATATTACAGTAGGGACCGGCAACCTTTGGCACGCGGCCTGTCAGAGAAATCCACTGGCAATCCGGGACGGTTTGTTTACCTGCAGCGTCCGCAGGTTCGGCTGACCACAGCTCCCACTGGCCATGGTTCGCTGTTCCAGGCCAATGGGGGCTGCAGGAAGCAGCAGCCAGCATATCCCTCGCCCCAAGCCACTTCGTGCAGCCCCCATTGGCCTGGAACGGCGAACTGTGGCCAGTGGGAGCTGTGACTGGCCGAACCTGTGGACGCTGTAGGTAAACAAACTGCCCCGGCCCGCCAGCGGATTTCCCTGACAGGCCGCATGCCAAAGGTTGCCGATCCCTGTCTTATAGTAACTGGAGTTTTGATATGTGTGGTCTCTAGAATTATTCATCGTGGGTGCGCATGCACTCCGTATGTCTGAGATCAGCAGATACTTTAATAACAGTGTCTGTTGGTCCATGCCAGTGCCCTTCATCTCCTTGGGCTCTGAGTCAAATGTGTAAGGGGCAGTGCAGACTGACCGCCTCTCCAGTTCCTTCTCTACCATGAATCAAGTGAAGATCAAAGGAAAGGGAAAGGTGGGCAAAACCTTAGGTTCTGAGCGAGTTTAGGTGCCTACAGGATTCAGCAGGAGTTTTGTGAATTGCAGTAGAGCCCTAAAACGGGGATTTAGGCACTTAGGTCCCCTTGTGAATCCAGGCCTTAGTCCCTGTCCTGGAGAAGTTGGAATCAAATAAAGAGGGAATCTTGTTACGAATGATCTGACAGCATATCAGCCACTTCTGAAAGTTATAAGGCTCCTTTTTGAACTCAGACCTGGCACAATTCCCACACGAATCCTATACAATCTCATTTAGAAGGTCCTTTATTCATGCAAACATCCCAAGGCAGTGTATACTTTAAATGGGATTAGAGGGAGCTCAACTAAGAGCAATATTAAAAAGAAGAGCCTTAATCTTACTCTTAAAAACATTTAGTGAGGGAGATTCTCTTGAGCCCAAAGGGTAGCACATTCTAGATAGAAGAGGGATACACTGTAAATGCTTAGTATCGATGAATATATGAATATATTTTTGGCTCAGACAAGCTGAATCTTATTAATCATGTCCTCCTTGAGGCTCTCTTAGAATATATTATATATAGTTTATTGCATAAACCATTGGGTAATACCCGGATGTCTTTGCTCAGATAAATGGGAGCTTTGCCTGTATAAGGACTGCACAATGAGGCCCTATACTGTGCATTTTGTATATTGCAACTTTTTTAAATGATTTTTTGTGTGTGCCCATGTAGCAGGGTGGTCACCCGCTCTTGCCCTAAAGGGCTGAAAAGCCAGCCCTTGGGGAGGGCTGGGGGCTGGCAGCTGGGCTGATTGGGGAAGTAGCAGCAGCTGGTCCACACCCCAATCAGGGCCCAGCTGACTCTTATAAAGGCTGGGAGCCAGAAGCTTAGGTAGAAACTCTCTCTGGTTGGAGAGAGGGACAGAGGCTGGCCTGGGGAAAGGCCTCAGGAGCTGGGAAGCCCTAGGCCAGCAACTCTCCAGGCTACAGGGCTTGGTCCCAGGCCCATATAGGTATTGGGCTTGCAGAGGGGCAGTCTGAGGGTGGGTAAAGGCAGCCAGTCCAAACCTCTTGTTGCCTGTGGTGATTGGCTTTTACACTGCAGTCCACCCAGGGTGTGGGGGCTAGACTGTGACTGGCAGTACCTATGACTGATGTGATGTAGGGATAGTGGGTGAGGATTCCTTGGGTTGGGGAGACCCAGGGAGTGGGGGTACTGCTGGGGAGGCAGCACCCAAGGCAAGGGCACCGGGTCTGGGAGGGACATAGGGGCCAGTTGTAAGGAGGATCACCAGCTTGCGGAGGGTGCTCTGGGTTGGAAATGGAGCTAATTCCCAAGGATGACCAGCAGGAGGCACTGCAGGGATGAGTCTGAACCTTTACAGCCCGCAAAGGTCCACAGAGCTTCCTCTAGGGCAAAAGCGATGTTTCAAATTATACAGACTAAAATGTGTATATATATATTTGGAGTTGGGAAACGTTAAAGCATATTTAAAGTTTCACTGATCACAGTTTTAAGCTAGAGCTTTCACCATGCTCTGTGCCAGCAAAATCAGTGGGAGTGCTGTAAACATAGAACGCTAGTGTTGTCAGTGCCCACTTTGTGTTACAGATGACATGAAAATGTTTCATTGGTTAACACTGACATGAGAATCTTTATGCAATGAGAGAAATTCTAATCAAAATTAGAGAGGAAGAAAAACAGCCTTTCAACTGTCACCAAAAATTTATACACCATGGCCTGTAGATGCTTTATCTTTTGAGGCAATTGTTGTATTGTTGGACATGTAAGGAAATATTCTTTACTTTGTAAGAAGAAAGAAGGGAGGTCTTGTTGCTAAGGCACTAAGCGTCAGGAGATCTGGCTTCAGTTCCTAGTTCCATCAGACTTCCTGTGTGACATTGGACAAATTGATTAATCTGTGCTCAGTTTCCCCATCTGTAAAATGGGAATAATATATCCTTTCTTCTTCCACCCCTTTGTCTGGACTTGGAGTTGTTCAGGGACAGCTGTTTTTGAATAGCTATTTCTGAATAACTCCAATGCATCTTTCTCAGAGATGGCACAGGAGATGAGTTCTCCACTCTATGTGGATCATTTTGCGGGATTGCGGCCTAAAATGGCATTAGTTAGCATGTGGGATAGCCCTTTATCTCTGTTGCCCAAGATGTTTGCCAGCAGGAAAAACAGACCAGCACACAGTGAGGCAAGAGAATGAAAAATCTCAAAGGTGTTTTCAAAGGTAAAAATCTCTTTTCATAAGTCTCTTGCATTTTATAGACAGTAATTTACTTCAAAATAGTTCTTGCAGTGAATTTTTACAGCCACAGTTTATGCAATGCTTCTGTGGATAAATGGTTAAGAGCTATTTTCCCATAAATTAGCAAGAGAGAAAACCCATAAAATTTGTCAGCAGGCTTCAGAAGGGTGTTATTTTCAAGCAGCACAAATTGTGACTGGCTCAGCACCATATGGTATTTAATTTTCTCTGAAGTATGCATGTGCACAAATTGCATTTAGGTAACTGGAAGGCTGTCAGTTTGAAGATAATTCTACATATACTCTAACAGGTATAAAGCAAAGGTCCTGGATAATCGCTGCATCATTTCGAAAGATAGCCTCTTTATTCATGCATCCTTACAAGTAAACATGAAGAAACATTAAGAGCTTGGTTATTGGATAGATCTGAGGCTCACTCTTTATTGCTGAACCATGGCTTGACTCCAAGCAAAGAGTCAAAATAAGCATGTGTGGTTTTAAAACTACCCTCGGGTATATCATAATACACATCTTTCAAACCTGGTCAATTTCTATCTAGTAAGAATAATATATGTATCTTGTCATAGTAACATGACACAATATGATGCTAATTCCGGAGGAAAAAGACTTGCTTCATTTCTGCGTTAGGTAAAAATATTCTGAGAGTACTCATGCTGTGGTTGACTTGTTGTGTTTTGCTTTCTTTTGGTTTTTTTCCCACCCAACACACAGACGCACAGGTTTAGAACAAATATTTCTCAGCATCGAAGTAAAGTTGGAGTGGACATTATGAAATTAATAATGTAATAAATTATGTTTCTGATTTTAGGAGGCAAGTTTATTATTTGATTGTGAATTGAAATGGTACCGGGCTCTCTCTACATCTTAGATTTGAATCTGCAATTTAGGAAACCCTGACCAAGAAAAGGGCCAGTATTTGAAAGAGAATATGAGCAAAAAGAAGAAGCGGTAAAGGAACAAGAAATGTAGAGAAGAGTTTTTGGGGGGGAGGAGAACAGGAAACAATGAGAATATGGTTGCAGGAGAAGGGTTCTACTTTGGACTTAGCAAATAGACCATTGAAAAAGATTAAAAGGAATAAAAATAAAATCCACCTGTGAGTGCAAATGGTAGAGGGCATGGGGTTTAGCAGGAATGAGAAGCTGAGGTATGTTTACGCTACAGTTAGACACCTGCGGCTGGCTTATCCCAGCTTACTCAGGCTCTTGGGCTAAGGGGCTCTTGGGCTGCAGCTCGAGCTCTGGGACCCTCCCATCTCTCAGGGTCCCAGAGCCCAGGCTGCAGCCTGAGCCCAAACATCTACTTTAAGGTTGCCAACCTTCCAGGACTGTCCTGGAGTCTCCAAGAATTAAAGATTAATCTTTAATTAAAGATTATGTCCTGATGAAACCTCCAGAATACATCCAACCAAAACTGGGAACCCTAGTCTACATTGCAATTAAACAGCCACTTAGCCCAAGACCTGTGAGCCTGAGTCAGCTGGTGCAGGTGAGCCTCAGGTTTTTAATTACATTGTGAGCATACCTTTAGAGCAGGGGTTCTTGCAACAGATTTTTGGTGGCCTCAGAGTGCGGCCACCAACTTTTGCTAGTGGCCGCAGTGATACTTTGTTTCTCAAATACTTAATTAACTTTAGGAAAAACAAAAATGTGTATACACATCCAGATCACTGTAAATCATTTATGTAGGGTTTTTTCCAGATTCAATAAACATAATGCTATTAAAAGTGATATTTGTAAATATCACTTTTCAGAGCAAGTCCAGCAAGCTAAGACCTGGATGGAGGGGTGGGTGTGAGACAGCAGAGGTCGGGGCGATGGATGCTAGAATCAAGTGAGTATATGAGAACTTCAGTTTTCATTTAAATAAGTAAATACATACCTGGCCCTTATGGTTGCATCAAAAAGCTTGAAAATTTGACCCAAATGTACTATTAAAAGCTCAAAACCAGAAGGCATATCAAAAGACCCCAAAAGGTTGTCGTATGTATGTATTTATTTTTTAGGCCTTTTTCAGTTGGCAACATGGCTTTATTCACCATTGAAATGCAGCCACTTCTGCCGTGAACTATGGCAGCTATTTAACAAAGCATGGCATCAGGCCTGTGTTTGCCATATGAACTGCTCAATACCATATTTAACTGACACTGAAAATGGGAAATTAGACAGGCAGAATGTAATTTCTGAAACTGGTAATCTGGCCATAACACTGAGACCAACACCCCCGAAAAGTCATGAAAAGTCTCACAACTAGTGAAAACCTTTAGGTTTGGTTTTGTTTTTTAAAGATTAGACCTAAAAACTGTCTCCAATAGCACCTTTAGGAAAGGTAACCCATAGCACAGTTTCTCTGATGGTTACTTCTTACTATCAGAAGAGCTGTTTCTAGGTTACATGTAACACCCCCACTGAAACGAAAAATCCAATTGGAAATCATCATACAAAGAATTGCATTTCAAAACAGTAAATGTGCAGCAACATATTGGAGAATGTTAAGGAAAAAACAGGCTTTTTGAAATTGACTGCTAGTGATAGAAGACTAAGCATCAAGGAAACTTTTTTTAAAAATTAGCCCAACTCAAGCTTCAAAGCAGATGTAATAGCATTTTCAGCTGAGCCAGTGGAAAGCCAGACGGTCCTAAGTTAATGATCCTTTGTTTTAGAGAATCATAGATCATCCACAAAGAAACAGCATCTTAAAGGAATCCCAATGAAAGCAGTGCTTCTAGTAACAATGGCTTCAGAGCAGCAGGAATGATGATTTACTAAAACTGAACAGAGACTCTTCTGGGAGTGAGGTTACTGTACCCGGGGTATGTAAATACAGAAGCAGACTTGTACTTTTTTTCCTTTATAAGAGCTAAATATATATTCAGCCTTTCATGTTCTTAAGTACATTGCAGACAAGAGGGAAATGTCACAAGGAAATTTCAAGAAATGGAAGTATAAATCAATAGCAAAATGACAATACATCACTTTTATTAAATGGAATAAAACATTTCAACAGTTTTATGTCAAATTGTGCAGTGTAAGTTACTCAGGTACACTTGTAACCAGTGAAACAACACAGGAAGACACAAACAAATAAGAGGTGCTGAGGTCCTGAACTACAAAATGTTGTATTGACAGAGAGAGGGTTTGTTGGTGGTAGTGGTGGGGGGTTGTTTGGGGTGAGGGTTTTTATTTGTTTTGTGCTGACTGAAAGATTTTAAAGCATTTTGAATTATGTAACGACATCTATAAATTAAATATTAAACCAACCCACTATGTAGCATCTATGAGGTGAACACCAGGCTGTACACACCCAAACAGCACAGGTTCCAGAGCCCTTCGGTTTTTCCCAAGAGGCATGCCCACAAATCTGTAGAATTTCACTCAAATAGACACCATCAGCGTTCTAATCACACACATCACAGCCACTTCCAAAAAGGGAGGCTACCCCCTCTCTCATAGGAGGCCACTGCTTAGACTGACCTCCCAGGCCTGAGCATAAGGAAAGTTCCCACCTGTGGAATTTTTATTGTAGCACTGTCTCCCTCTGTGGAACAGCAGGTTTGGCAATTGCTGCTATAAGATGGCAGCAAGAACCTACTGCCACTGAGGCTCAGTGTGAAGACCTCTGTAACCGATCATTTAAATCGGCTTCTGTACCAAATGACTGGAGGATAGCTAATGTGGCGCCAATTTTTAAAAAGGGCTCCAGAGGTGACCCTGGCAACTACAGGCCAGTAAGCCTCACTTCAGTACTGGGCAAATTGGTTGAAACTTTCGTAAAGAACAAAATTGTCAGAAACCTACATGAACATAATTTGTTGGGAAATAGTCAACATGGTTTTTGTAAAGGGAAATCATGCCTCACCAATCTACTAGAATTCTTTGAGTGGGACAACAAGCATGTGGACAAAGGAGATCCAGTGGACTTAGATTTTCAGAAAGCCTTTGACAAGGTCCCTCACCAATGGCTTTTAAGCAAAATAAGTAGTCATGGGATAAGAGGGAAGGTTCTGCATGGATTGGTAACTGGTTAAAAATAGGAAACAAAGGGTAGGAATAAGTGGTCAGTTTTCAGAATGGAGATAGGTAAATAGTGGTGTCCCCCAGGGATCTGTACTGGGCCCAGTCCTATTTAACAATTTCATAAACAATCTGGAAAAAGGGGTAAACAGTGAGGTGGCAAGATTTGCAAATGATACAAGAGCCTAGGTTGTATTCCTCTCTGATGCACTGTGTAGCTCTACACAAATCATTCTGGCCCAAATGTTCAAAGGTGCCCTCCACAGTTGACATGTTTTGTGCAGCTCCATTTGTGACTTTAATGCAATTTATTTAACGATAAGTGTCCATATTTGCAAATAGTTTGCATATACCCAGAATCTTCAGTTTATGGTTAATACAGCCTGACCCAAGCCATGGAAGGTGGAACATAGAGCAACGCAAGACTTGCCAGCTCTGGGAGGTGAATGCTTCGGTGTCTGGGGGAGATGGGAGGGAGGCTGTCTGGGGTGCTGCATAGGTGGATGGGTGCCAGAGGATGTCTGGAGTGTTGTTAACTGGGTTAGTGCTGGGGCATCTGTGGGTGTTTGGATCAGTGAGTGCCTGGGTGATGTCTGATAAATAGCTAGTAGTGGTAGTAAAGGGTGGCTGGCGGTGGATTCTGATTAGGGTCTAGGGTGCTGGATGTTGCTGGAGATGGATGAGAAAAATCCGTCTGGGGTGAGATCTCATTTGGGGAGCCATGGGTCCTAAAACACCTAGTAGCCCAAAGCTGGGTGTAAAAAAGTAAGATGCGCAAAATTAGAGATCATATTTGAAAATATTGGCTGTAGCCTCACTGTGTGCCTCAGTTTACACATAGATAAAATGAGTATAATATCACCAACCTTTGAGAAATGCTTTGTGCTTTATGGATGAAAAGTATAATGAAAATGCTCAAGGTCAATCAATCATATCATAATTATAATTGTCTATTCAATGACAAGATAGAGTTTAAGCCCGTAAAGGACCATTAGCTCATCACCTCTCCAATATTTCAACATTTTTTAAATGTGCATATCAGAACTCAACACAGTATTCTAGCATCAGTCTCACCAATGCCATATACTGAGGTAAAATCACCTCCCTGCTCTGACTCACTACTCCCCTCTTCAGACACCTAAGGTTCACTGTAGGCTGGCGGGGCTGTCCCTCCGCATCCGAGGATGGCCGTGCTCCCTCGCAGTTTGGGTCTGCTAGAGCCTTCTCCAAGCAAAGGGAAAAAGGAGGGAATTAGCGGTTCTCAGTGGGGCCCGGCCTTCAGGCGGGGCAGGACCATAAACATTCTGGTCTCTGGTCTGCAACCCGGTAGAGTGATAGTAGTTTGCTCACCAAGCCGTTAAGCAGGGTGGGGCAGCACACAGTCAAGGCTCTGACCTGTAGTCAGGCAGAGCTGTAGCACAAGTCCAGTCTAGGGGCTCCGGTAGGGGTGAGCGCTAAGCACGGCGTATGCGGCTCTGGTAGGGATGAATAAAGAGTGCAGGCCTCGTGGCCTAAGGAGGGGGAGTACTGCCATTCCAGGGGTGGGGTGTCAGGGTGGAAGCAGGGCTGTCTAACTCCACTGCACCCTAGCTCAGGGCCCTAACAGTGGTGGATTGGTCCACCACTAGGTCAGCAGAGAACTGCCTGTAACATGCTGACCTTGTTTCAGGCCCACTCTCGACCACACTGCTGCCTGGTTTCCCTGGGCTGCTTTCTGCTCCCCTGCTCAGATGTACTTGTGTCCAGGGGTCATCCTCAGTCTCCCTGGGATCCTCTGCCAAGGGTAGCAGTAGCAGCTCCTCAGCGTCAGGAGTAGCAGGGCCCTCTGGAAGCTCAGGCTGCTCCCTGGGGTAGCCATGGTTCTCCTTGGCATCCCACTCCAGCAGTAGGGAAGAAGCGTCCTGTCTCCTTTGGCAGCTCCCTCCTAACTGAGCTGCTGGGCCGGCCTTTTATACTTCCACATCCTGTCCTGCCCTTCTGCTTCTGGCGTGCAGGGCCTGGTCCTCCTGGCCCCACCTACCAGGCGGCTTGCGGCGTTTGCTCCGCGTCCAGGTCTGAGGGAGGCCATGCCTCTTTGCTACATTCACATTAGCCCTTTTTGCCACAGCATTGCACAGGATGCTCATGTTCAGTTGCTCATCTGCTGTGATCCCTAAATCCTCCTCAGAGTCACTGCTTTCCAGGATACAGTTCCGTTTCTAGATGTATAACTGCATTAAGTTGAATGCATTTGGAGAAGATGATTTTGCGTTTTATGATACAGTACAATACATAAATACAACACATACACACATCTTGATTTTCTTTTAGTGAAACATTAGTAAGTAAAAAGAAAAATCATGAAAATTTTACACCAGACACAAATAACATTTGACTTCTGAAGAGTATATATCCCTGATGGCATTCATATTATAAACTGTAAGATCATTGGGATGGGACTATTTTGCCTCCATGTTCAAAGTATAGTGCTGGTGCAAAAAGAAATAATTCCTTATAATTAATTGTTTGTTATTAGAGTGTGTATACCCAAAAGATATTTTAGTCACCTGGGTCATTATATATTCTTTTCCCCTTGTCCAGCCCTGGCTCGATTAATCTTTTATTGCATTGATTGTCAGTACATTGTTGTTATTGCTGCTCAAAGAACACAATGGGGGAAGCTTTAAAAAAAGGCATTAGAATTCCAGTTCGGATTTTTCCTTCAAAACCGTTCAAAAGAAATGGTTGAAACCAACTGTTATATTTTTATATACTCTATTACACTTCTTCCAACGGGCTGCTTTCTATTCACATACTATCTTATAGGTTATAAATTGCAATCTGCATTTCTTCTATCAAAATGCACAGCTAATGATATTTAACTATAAAGAAATATATCCGTAGGCAATGAATATAGTCAGAAATTACTTACTGAATTTAACCAAGAAGAGAATGAACCCATATAGATGCAGTGCATAAATTTTCAAGTATGGGACAATGGCTACCATTTATTAACATTTTATCTCCATATTGAAAATCTCTGATCTTGCTTCAGCAGTTTTATTGGCAGCAAGATATCTGGAAGTTTCAATTTTTCCCCATAGAAAAATAAAGCAGGACTGTTCATGCTAGTAAATACAACTCAGAAGTCATTTTTTTAGGTAGAACAGAGGGAGGAATACCTTTTTAATAGGAAAAAACTCAGAGGATAAAAAGATCAGCTTTCACTAAAGAAAAAATGGGGCTTTGATTAGCAGACATTATATACCTGAGTTACAATACTTTGCATTTTATACAGGTAGAATGCCAAGGAATAAGTTGCTTAGGGAGCATGGGCCAATTTTTAAAGGTATTTAGGCAATTAAAGATGCAGATAGGTGCCTAGTGGGATTTTCAAAACCGCTAGGTGCTTTTGAAAATCACACTAGGTACTTATTTCATCTTTAAGCATCTAAATACCTTTTAAAAATCTGGCCCAACAGTCCCCTTCAAAACAAAATAAAATGAGAAAACCAAGTACTGCATAAGCTCTAGTATTAAGCTGAAAATTTTCAAAAAAAAAATCACAGCGGGCTTTTGGGGAGGGGGGTGGAAGATGCTCCTCAAATAAGTTAATTTAGCATTACCATCTGGCAGATGGACTACCCAGCAGGGACTATGCCTTCTTTTTTCTCCTCCCAGTTGACAAATCAATACAGCTTTAGAAGAAGTCTGTGATGCAGCCAGAGGTGTGTACTCTTTCTGGATGAAACACTTGGGTCAGTTTATCTGCAAGTTGACGTATATGCAACTTTCTGTGACAAGCCATGGCAGCTTAGTCAATGGTATTTCTTCTGAAATGGTCTGTGATAAAAGAAAATAGTGAGGGAGACTAATTCAGTTGTAATTTCATTGTGCAGAGGAGCAAAAGGTGTAATGTTGTTTACTGTAGTGGTTCTCAAAGCCGGTCCACCACTTGTTCAGGGAAAGCCCCTGGCGCATCAGACCAGTTTGTTTACCTGTCACGTCTGCAGGTTCGACCGATCGCGGCTCCCATTGGCCGCAGTTCGCCGCTCCAGGCCAATGGGGGCTGCAGGAAGCCACTTCCTGCAGCCCCCATTGGCCTGGAGTGGCAAACCGTGGCCAGTGGAAGCAGCGATCAGCCGAACCTGCGGATGCAGCGGGTAAACAAACTGGTCCGGCCCGCCAGGGGCTTTCCTTGAACAAGCGGTGGACTGGCTTTGAGAACCACTAGTTTACCGTACAGCACCAAGGTTTCTTGTTTCCTTTGGTTTTGTTCCTCTTTTTAATGATAGTTTCATAACTCAGGAAAAAAAGTATAAATGTGTCATGATTCATGTACATCTGTTGTGAAACCCACACAATATGTAAGTGGTTTACAATCTTTGTTAATGTTGAAGCTGCCCCTGAGAGTTATAATCTATCTCTATTTCAGGCAGACTATTAACCAAAAGAAACTAGGGGTCTGCATCAGACCAGCTGCCACTGAAGTTTAAGGCATGCAAAGGTGAAGGGGGGGCAGCAGCAGTAAACTAGGGCCACAAACAGGGGAATGTCACTGAGTTAGGGAGAATGAGTAAGAAATAGAACTAGTGCTTGGGAAGTACTGCTCTAAGAGCTACCATGTGGGCATTAATAATCTACTGAATCAACAAGAACAATTCTACAGCAGGCTGAAGCATCTTGTAGAATTGGGCATGCAGTGAAACACATGGGACAAAATATTTTTTTTAAAAGTGTCTAGAACACATCCTGCCAGTGACTGCATCTCAAGATTTTATTACTCTGTCCAAGCTTCTTGTATTTATAGATTGAAATAATTGGGCATGTTTAGTCTACAGACATTTAGAAAGTCATTGGGGGTAAGGGGCAGGAAACAGGCTGACACCTGTCAAATTTGTAAAAACTTGTTTTCAAAAGGATGGTGACCAATTGTTCCCCATGTCCACCAAGGCTAGGACAAGAAGTAATTGACTTAGTTCTGGTCTACAGTACATGGTTAGGTCAATGTAAGGCAGCTTATTTCGACCTAGCTGTGGATGTGTTTTCACTTAAATTTGGCTTCTGCCAATGTAAGTGCCTCATTATGCTAACTTAATAACACTACCTATCCGAGCGGTGTAGAGTCACGGTTGACATAGTTAGATCATTGCAGTGAGATTGTAGTCACTGTTACTTACTTTGACTGTTACTGGCCCCCAGAAGCTGTCCCACAATGCCCCACACTGACCAGTCTGGTCACCATTGTGCACTCTGCTGCCCAGAGATCAGGTAGACAGGAAGCCACCTCTCCCCTTTTAAGGCACCACAAATTTTTGAAATTCCTTTGCCTAGGTTAGTGAGCAGACCTAGCAGCTCGCCATTCTGGAGTGTAACTGCCCATGTGACCAAGATGGATACATGCTGCGACATGCCGTGCCTAGAGTACACAGGAGGTATTGGATCTCCAGAGCCTGTGGGAAGAAGAGGTTGTGCAGGCATACCTCCAATCCAGCTGTAGAAACAATCATCTATGAGCAGATTGCTCAGAGGATACAGGAGAAGGGCTACAACAGGGACCAGAAGCAGTGCCACATGCAAGTCAAGGAGCTGCAGCAAGCATGCCAGAAGGCCAACAATCAAACCAGTGCTGAGCAGCAGACCTGCCACTTTTGCAAAGAGCTGCAAGCCATCCCTGGCAGACACCCCACCCCCAAGAGCACTTGGGATAATTTTGAGGAGCCTGAGTCACAAGCTTCTGCCATGAACAGAGAGGAGGGAAAGGTGGACAAGTATGGGGGACAGGCGACCAGGGGGATTAATGATCAATGATCCAGGACCTGCTTTTAACTCCACCACAGTCCAGCCAGTCCCGACAGTCGAACACAAACAAGCCTGATGCAAGGGAAAGAACCTCTGGTAAGTATGCAGTTTGCTTTGAAATTACACAGATGGAACCCCCAAAGAACAGGACACATCTGTTGATTTACTCTTTTTTACTTGTGCTAGAAGAAGTAGTGAAACAACTAAGAGAGGTAGAGTTGCTATCTGCTTTTCATTCCCCTCTAGAATTAGACAGAAGAGGCAACACAGAGCAGTTTGTTAATGTGTACCAGGATGTCCCATAAATCCTCCAATGAAACATTCATGGAGGTATTCTGCAATCCTCCGCCCGAGGTTTCTGGGGAGGACTGCCTTGTTTCTTCCACTGCAGTAGGACACTTTGCCATGCCACTCAGCAATTACTTCAGCAAGCACCATTGCAGCACACAAGCTAGCAGCATATGAGGCTGGGCAGCATTGGGACACCAGGAGCTGCTGTGCTCTCTCTGCCTCTGTTACCTTCAGGAGTGAGATATCCGCTAAAATCACCACTCCCCATAGAAAATGCTGCCAGTATTCAGAGCCATTGCCTTATACAACTGTAATCATGCCAGTGAGCTGTCTGCCACTCATTTCCCCAACCCCACCTCCCCTGAGGGCCATATGCACCTTGGCTGGAGCTGTGACTGATACCGTGCTCCATCAATCCCAAGCAGAAGTGAGACTGCAGTGCTTACAACTTTTGGGGAGCAAGGAAAGTGAATTCAGTATCTTAAGTCTTGATTTCCACTGTGAATACCCTGATAATGGTACCTGTGTGTTATATCTGCAGCTGTTGCCATTGTGGCCTTTAGGGTCTCCCCCTCCACCACCACGGAACGCCTGAAATGGAGGAGAAAGAAGAGGACTCAGGATGCCATGTTCCAGGAGATCCTGCAAGTCAGTGCTGTATCGGAGAACGAGCATAGGGCCTGAAGGATCACCCTTACAGACAGCATGGTGAAGGATAGAATGGAGAGGAGAAAGGCACAGGAAACGGAGAGGGACATGCAGCAGGAGATGCTTGCATTTCTCAGATAGAAAACAAAGATGCTGCAGACTATGGTAAACCTGCAGGTACAGGTCTGTACTCGCCTCCCTCTGCAGCCTATAGAGAACCCAATATCGGGACCTCCCTATAGCCCTCTCCTCAACATTCCATGTGGCATCAGGGGTCGGTGCACTACCCTTACCACTCCACTTGGGGACATTAAAAACAATCACTGTCCTGTGAAAGCCACAGTTGGTGTATTTCAGAGTAACAGCCGTGTTAGTCTGTATTCGCAAAAAGAAAAGGAGTACTTGTGGCACCTTAGAGACTAACCAATTTATTTGAGCATGAGCTTTCGTGAGCTACAGCTCACTTCATCGGATGTATGTGTACCTGAAATAGAAATGGGTGTTCTTTCCCCTTCATAAGTTCTGTTCCCTTAATTTATTAAGCTTTAAATTGTTTTTTTTAATTGCCGGGTTCATGTTACAGAATAAAATTCTATGATTTGAAACAAAATTCATCTTTATTCGTTCACAACCTATGCTGTCTGGTGCTGAGCAGGTCTGACACCCACCAATTTCCTGGAATTTCACTTTGTCATTGAACCCATAACATCATTCACAGACAGTATTAATAGGTGCATTGACAATGTAACATTCCTACTGTAATGAAGTGGCACTCACCTCTTGTGAGTGCCCCTTTGGCTGAGTGCATATGCCTTCACTTTCTCTCTGCTTTGCGGTGAGTCTTCAGTGACTCAGCCCTCTGGCCGAGTCACACACAGTCTATATGTGAAACAACAAATAGACAAACCCCTTCCAGGATACAAGTCCAACAAGAGGCCTATCTCAGTACCCTTCGATTGGTCAGTGTCTTCCTGCATAGTTCCTGGGCTCAATCTTAAAATTGTCCTGCAACTCCTTCTGGACTAGCCTTCAAATTGTTCCTCTATCTTCAAAAAGTCCCAGCCATTCTGGTGTGGAGCCATACCCTGAGGGCTCCCTCCACTGAGATTCTTTCCCCCGGGCCTTTCTGGCCCCAACTCTCCAGCTGGGCCACTAAACAGTTCAGTTCCCCTTCTGGGTATGTATCACAGTTCGATATTCAAGCCACTTCCCTAGAGGCTAATGGGAGAGACCCAGGCCTACCCACTACTCCAAATCCCAGTCCAGGGATTGTATAGATAGCAGCCGTCCACATCCCTTTAACTAAACTGCATCACTGTTATGGTTCCCTGGACCACTTCCCCACAGCCACAGCACATTCTTCACCCACACCTCAGGGTCTTGTCCTGGTTGAGTCCCGTCAGCCAGCCAGTAACTCCTTCTTGCTCCCCTGGTCCCTACCAGTAACTGCTCTATCTGAGGTCCTTCATCCAGCCAGGAACATCATCTTCACTCCTGCAGCTCCTTTTACATGGGCTTCCTGGGCCCAAATTGGCTGCTCCCTGCAGCCCCTCTCTGATTGGCTGCATCCCAAGCAGCTTCTCTGGGCAACTTGGAAGACACACTTCCACTGGTCCTTTGTGGGATGGGGTGTGGTAGGACCCTGAGGTCTCCAGAAGGGGGCCTCAAAGGGTCTGATACACCTACAAACATAGCAATCACTACAAGATTCATACTAGGCTGCAAAAGAACAAGGCCAGATAGAGCACACTACAGCAGCTCATACTACTGTGCATCACTATTAAAATGTTCTTTCAAAGCCTGTCTGAGCCATATACCTCTGCATTGAGCTCTTCTAATAGCTCTTATATATGACTGGTGAAATTCAGAGACAGACACTCCACTTCCGCCCTCCACACCAGTGGAAACTTTTCCCCCTTTGCTTCACAGATATTATGGAGGACAGAGCAGGCAGCAATAAACATTGGGATATTTTTCTCACTGAGCTCCATTCTTATAAATAACCAACAACAAGCAACCCTTCAACCAGTCAAAGACACATTCAACAGACATTCTGCATCTGCTGAGCCTGTAATTGAAGCGCTCCTTAGTGTTGTCAAGGTGGCTTCATGAGCCACAGAAATAAGGGGAAGGTTGGGTCCCCCAGAATCACTATTGGCATTTCAACATTCCCAAAAGTAGTCCACCAGTCTGGAAAGAAAGTATTTGCTTGCAGTTTTCTGAACAGACCTGTGTTTTTAAAGATGACCACGTCATGCACCTTCCCTGACCAACTTGCCATGATGTCGGTAAAGTGTCCCAGGTGATCCACCAGCACTTGCATTACAGTAAAAAAAAAAAAAGTAGCCCTTTCTGCTGATGTACTTTGTGGCAAGGTGGTCTGGTGCCAAAATAAGGATATGCCTGCCATCTATCACCCCACCACAATTCAGGAACCCCACTGCTGCAGAACCATCCACTATATCCTGCACATTGCCCAGAGTCACAGGGCTTTGAAGGAGGAGACAGTTACTGACTGCATGCTTACATGACCGCTATCCCTGAGGTGGATTTCCTAGCTCCAGATTGCCAGTGGTCAGTCGGGAATCAGTCTGGCATTGCAAGTTTCCACAGTGCAATCGCCACTTGCTTCACAACTGTCAATGCAGCTCTCATTTTAGTGTTCCTGTGCTAGAGTCCTGGGGTGAGTTCGGCACACAGATCCAGAAATGTGGCCTTGTGCATCTGAAAGTTCTGCAGCCACTGCTTGTCATCCCAAACCTGCATGACAGTGTGGTCTCACCAGTCAGTGCTAGTTGCCTGGGCCCAGAATCAGGTGCCCCACAATCTCCAGCTGCTCTGTGAATAACACAAACAACCTTGAATTGGTTCTTTTTATGTCCCACAGCAATCTAGCCCCCAAGGAATCATCATGTTCCCTGTGGCCCCTCTTGCAGCTCTGTAAATGCTGCAGGGTCATGCGCCCTGTGCTTGCAAGGCTTACAATAGTGCAGAGTTGTGCAAGCTCCATGCTTCTGTCAGAGATGGCAGACAGTGAGGGGGGATGCATGGATTTGTGGGGGATTTTGAAAAGAAGGAGTGAAATAATATGGGATGCTGATGAAATTATGGGATGGAAAACATTGCATTATTGGAAGTTGACCCCATGCTCTGAGTCACCCCTGTGGGACTCTTTTAGGTCCCATGAGGCATTGCAAAACCTTCCCAAAACACACTGCACTGGATAGCAGTGAGTTGCACAGTGGAATAACTACCCAAGATGCACTGAACTCTATATAAATATAAGTGTTCCTGTTGAGGATGCACACCGCCGACACAAGGAGCAATGTGTGCACACGCACAAACAATGTAATAACTGCAGTGACTGTATGCCAAAGTAACTTAAGTTGACATAATTTTGTAGAGTTGACATGGCCTTCATTTGTAGCAAGGCATAGTCAAGAGAGATATTAGGAAAAAAACTTTCTAACTGTAATGATAGTGTGACAGGGTCAGGCCAGATGGCTACAGGAAAGTGATCCTATTGGGATCCAGAAAGTGGGTGAGCGGAAGCCCACCCACTGCTAAAGGACCCTCCCCCCCCTCAACCTAAGGGGAGGATCCACAGGACCTGGAAGTCAAATGATTCTGGGGGACAACTAATGAAATAACAGGGACAGGAGTGTGGTCAAAGGGTCAAATGAAGGAAACCTGATGGGGACACCAAGCAGAGAACCCCAGATGGCGCCCACTGCTCCTCAAAGGCATCAAGGGAGCCAGTGGATGCTGCCCAGAGGAACTCTGCCCAGATGTGTGAACGGACGGAGGATTGGAAATAGGCCCCACAGTCACAGGAGGCCCCGTCGGCCAACCTCCTCTCCTGGGTTTTATAGATGGCCATTTTAGCCAGGGCCAGGAGGAGGTTGACCAGGAAGTCCCGTGACTTTGTGGGGCCACGGATAGGGAATGCGTAGATAAGAAGGTGAGGGGAAAAGTGCAACCAAAAATGTAACAGGATATCTAAGAGGAGCCAGAATAGGGGCTGCAACCTGGCACACTCCAGATAAACTTGTGCCAGGGTCTCCCTCATGCTGCAGAAGGGGCAGGTGTCTGGGACGGGGTAAACCACAGCAAGTACACGCTCATGCTCATGGCCCCATGAAGGAGCCACCAACCGATATCCCCGGCGGGCCTTGGGACCAGGGTGGAATATAGGCTGGCCCACCAGGGCTCCTCACCCTCCAGAGGTGGCAGGAGGGTGAGGACCTGAGGGTGTGGAGCACGAGCGTGTATAGATGTTTCCTCGGCGCAGTCTGGAAACGAACCGTCTGCAGATTGTGCAGCCAGCCTACAGTGAAGGGGCGGGGGGAGCGGCAGGTGAGTTCACAGGGCAGGAGCCTGATGAAAAGGTCTGGAGGGCCTGGGGTGGAGGGTGGGCAGGGCGTGCCCTCTCACAGGACCTGGTCGAGGTAGGCTCGAGCAGCGGGTGGTAAAGCGACCCTCACCTCCTGAAGTATGCACCAGGAAATATGAGGCCTGGAGAGTCCCATACACCAAGCGAGCATTAGGGGATCCAGCCAGTCTCCCCAGTTGTAGTCCAGGATGTCTCTGACTCTGGTGACTGACAGAACCAACCTCTGGCGTACCAAGGGGGACTCCGGCACCTGCGCACAGAGCTGGGGGTTGTGTAGTAGGGGCTTTGCGAGGAGATCTGCCCTGTCGGTGGCTGCCACAGACCTGGTCGCCGAGAACAATTTCCAGGTCCGGAGGAGTTCTGGGCAGAAGACCGGCAGCCCGGAGAGGTCTCACAGAAGACCTCTTGGATGGAGATAATGGAGCTGCCAGTCGTATTGGAGCCCTCGGAAGCGGCGCAGGAAGGCATGCGCCAGTACTCTCCATGCCGGACTACCTGCACCATAAAGGAGCCTCTGCAGGGCCTGGAGGTGGAAGACATGGACCTGAGTGCGTAGGCAGGGGTAGATGGAGGGCCCCTACAGAGACCCAGTGCACTCCTGGCCAAAAGAATTCCAGAATCACTGTCTGGAGGTTGGCCAGGAAACCCGGGGCCGGGACCAGGGTGTTCAGCCGGTACCAGAGCATGGACAGGACTAGTTGATTGAGCACCAGTGCCCTCCCTCAAAGGAAGAGGCACTGGAGTAGTCCTGTCCATTTCTGGAGCTGCTCTGTCACCCTGCCCTCTAAACCATACCAGTTCTTTGGTGGAGGTGGATGCGTGGCAGAAAGATAAATGCCGAGATAGAGCAGCGGACCCACGCTCCACCGGATGGCCTGAAGCGCGGGTGGGAGGGAGCTCGCCTGCCGCCAATCCCCTACCACCAGGCCAGAGCTCTTGACCCAGTTGACTTGGGCGGAGAAGGCTGTCAAGTAGATGGCCTGGCAACCCTCCAACTGCGCCAGGTCAGCTGGGTCCTGGACCGTGAGGAGCACATGGTCGGCGTATGCCGACAGGACCAGCCGCAGCTCCAGCTCTCGCAGCACCAACCCCATCAACCTCTGACAGCTGGCCCGAGAGGGGGTACACCTGCTGTACTCCCTACCCAAAGCTGACCAGTTCAGTCAAGGTCCAGTTAAGCCTGGCCAGACACACTGCGGAGGCGTACAACACCTGGAGAAAACCCACAAACTGGGGTCCGAAGCCTAATGCTCACAGAATGCCCAGGAGATACCCGTGGTCCACTCTGTCGAATGCCTTCTCCTGATCCAGAGACAGGAGGGCGAATGACAGACCATCCCTACACCCAAGCTCCAAGAGATCCCGGACCAGATACAGGTTATCAAAGATGGTACAGCCTGGGACAGTGTAGGTCTGGTCTGAGTGGACCATGTCTGCTAGCACAGACCCCAGCCACAGCAAGATGGCCTTCACTATGACTTTGTAGTCTGTGCTGAGGACCGAGACGGAACGCCAATTCCGTAAGTCGCGGAGGTCCCCCTTCTTCGGCAATAAGATGAGCATGGCTCGCCTGCATGAGAGAAGGAGGACCCCACTCTCCAAAGACGGTGACTAGGTCCAGGCAGAGGACATCCCAGAACACATGGTAGAACTACACGGTCAGCCCATCCGTGCCCAGAGATTTATTGGTGGGCATGAGGCTGAGGGCTTCTGAGAACTTGGCCAGAGTGAGAGACAGCTCTAGCCAGTCTCGGTCGCCCACACTGACCATCAGGAGCCCATCCCAGAGCAATCTGCAAGCATTAGGATCAGTCGGATCCGGGGAGAAAAGGCCTGCGTAGAAGATCCTGGCCCTCCTTCACATCTCCGCCAGGTCCGTGAAGAGGGTGCCGTCCTCTGCCAGGAGGCAGGTGATGTGCTTCTTGGTCCCCCTCCTTTTCTCCAGGGCGTAGAAGAAGCGGGAGCCGCGATCCATCTTCTGAAGGAGACGGATGCGGGATCGAACAAAGTCATCCCGGGCCCGATGGTCTTCGAGGTCCTGGAGCTCCTCCTGCTTCTCCCAGCAGAGGGATGGATCCTCGGGGCTGGCGGCCAGATGCCTCTCCAGCTCTAAGACCTCCCGTTCCAACTGCTCTATCGCTGCATCCTTCCGTCGGCTGGCGCCCCAGGTGTAGTCATGGCAGAAGAGCTGGGCGCGCACCTTCCCCACGTCCCAACACCGCCACACCGAGGGAAAGGTGCGCCTCTGCCCTCGCCAGGCCAGCCAGAACTCCCGGAAGGACGCCAAGAAGCCCACATCCTCCAGCAAACTGTTGTTGAAATGCCAATAGGCCGGCCCTGGCCTCTCCACGCAAAGAGAGGCCATCACCATGGCTAGATGGTGATCCAAAAACGGGACCAGCCGGATGCTGGAGGAGTGGGCCCATGAAAGGTGGAAGCGGGACAAGTAGATGCGGTCCAACCAGGAGTGGCGCGACCGATGGGCCTCCACCAGGACAAAGGTGAACATCGAACCGTCATCTGGGTGGTGGTCGCGTCAGACGTCCACCAGGGAGTGATGGTTGACAATCTCCTGGAGGACGTCCGTGGCGGCTGGGCACTTCTCGGTCCCCGAGCGGTCCCGCGCCTTGAGGATGGTGTTAAAATCCCCGCCCAGCACCAGTCACTTGCGAGGATCCAAGGAGCTGAGGAATGCGGACACCTTCTGATAGAAACACAGCTGCTCCGGGCCCAATGTTGGGGTATAAACATTAATGAGGTGGACCTGGAGGTGCAGCAGGTGGCCTGACACAGCCTTAGCCACCCCAGCACCTCGGGCCATACGTCAGGTGAGAACAGGGTAGCCACTCCAGCTGTATGAACTGTGAGATGGCTAAAGTAGACCCTGTCCCCTAACTCCAGCTGCCAGCTATCTTCGGCAGCCGGATCCATCTGGGTCTTCTGCAGAAAAACCACAGGGTACTCCCCCTCCCGAAGGAAGGAGAGAACCTGGCACCTGCAGAGACCCATCCTACAGCCTCAGGTGTTCAATGTTGCAAAGATATGAGTGCCGTGAGGAGGGTTGGAGGGGATCCTCGCCAGCAGGGATGCTCATGATTCCCATTGGGCCGCACACCAAACGAAGTCACAGAGGAGTCACAGAAGCTGCGGACCCGCTGGTAGGCCGTGGTGACCTGCTTCCCTGTCCTTTTACTCTCCCCCATAAGGGCCCTTGCAGCTTGGAGGATTTGATGAAAATGCCCCCCACAGCTGGAGAGCGAGCTGCATCTTGTTGCGGGAGCCATGGACCTCTTCCAGAAACTCCCGCAGCGTCTCTCGCAGCTTATGGGTGGGTGGGGTCACTGGCCACTGGCCGTCCTCTGGTGGGGCCCCTGGCACAGCCCTGTGGCCCATCGAGATGGGCAGGCAAGAGGTGGACCCCCGACATGGCACTCAATGTGCTGGCACCACATGGCCCGCCTCAGACCCCGGCTCAATGGAGGGTGGCGGAGGGAAGATGATAGTCCCTAGTGGGTCGGGACAGGGAAACACGAAGGCACTCTCTATGGGACATCCTTTGGGAAAGGAAAGGAGACCGCCCCGGGGTGGCAATAGCATCGCGGGAGGAAGAGGGGAGATGGCCGGGGTCGGCATCAGGGGCAGGGCAGGGGTCAGGTTAAGGGGCAGGGCAGGGGTCAGGAGCGAGGTTGGGGAGAGGGGCAGAGTTGAGTTCCTGGGCCCCAGTAGCTGGACCACTGGGAGATGGTCCCTCTCGGTCTGGCTCAGGGATCTGGGGGGTAGGAAGGAGACCCTCAGTGATGCTGGGCTCTATGGCGGGCGTGGCAGCCATGGTATCGGGAGATGGACAATCTTCGATGGGGCCCCCGCCCAGGAAGAAGGTTGGTTGCCCCGCCCCAATGAGGGATACCCCTGGTGACTCAGGTCCTGGCCGTGTGGTTCCTGCACCCAGGATGTGGTTCCTGGCACCCTGCTGATGGCCGCCGAGCCTCACCTGCGGCCTAGCAGATGGAAGAGTCCAGGGGACCCTCAGAGCTGGGTGCAGGAACAGCGGTTAAGGGGAGAGAGCATGGGGAAAGGGCGGCCGGGGTGAGGTCGATCAGAGGTCGGCTGGCAGTGGGTCATCCTCCCCCTGGTGACCGGGGTCAGACCCAGGGCCTCGATCTCCTCATAGATGGAGGGGAGATCAAAACCCACCACCCTAGGGTCTGCCCTGCCAGCGTCCGAAGTGATACTTGCCTCAGGGCTCACTGGGGTCTTAGGCGTCAAAGAGGCAGGCGGGGCTCCATTGGGGGCCTCCGCAAGGAGGGGCTCTAGTGGAGGGGCAGTGCTAGCCTCCGGTGCTGCTACGTCTTCCCCAGCTGGCACCGGTGGGTGAAGTACACCCGAGGGCAAGGCGGAAGGATCGGTGTCGATGCCCCCCTTCCTGGTCTTCTGGGGGGGCTCCGCATCTGACGGCAGGAGCGGAGCTCAAGCCTTCTGCTTGCCCCGCTTCCCCTGTACTAGGGCCCAGCCCTCCATGGCATCATCTGCGGGCTGGTTAACAGGGGTCGGGTGGGGGGACAGGGGCGATGACTCGGGGAGGTAACAGTGGGGCAGCACGAGGAAGGGAAGAATCTCCCTGCGGTGGGCCTTCTCCTATGCCCAGCAGTATCCCCGCCGCACCCTCCTCCACAGGCCCCGCCAGATTGCATACAGCGGACGTGGGGCTCTCCCGCTCATCTGGGCATAGTCGAGGAGGTGCTCCTTGGGCCCGAGTGGGAGCCGTTGTGGGCTGGGAAGGAGGAGGGGTGGCGCCGGGCAGCCAGGGGTGCCAGCGATGATGGGGCTGGTGCCCTGCTGGGGCTCGGGTGTCCCAGACGCTCCTCCTTGCTGGGCCAAGGGGCAATCCCTCTGGATGTTCCCCATTGCCCGGCAGAGGTAGCACCGGGCCTCCCACATTAAATAATGCACCCGGTAGCGAGCCCCCTGGTAGGGGACCAGGAAGGACCCCTTAAGTGCCCCTCCATTACGTGCCTCTGGTGGCAATTGAAGTTGCACCTGCCAGCGGAACGAGAGGATGTGATGGAGGGTGGGGTCTTTGCAGCCCAGTGGGAGAAGGCTAACAACGGAGATTGGTTTCCTCAGGGTAGAGAGGGTGGGTAACAGGGCGGCATTAGGAAGGAAGGGAGGGACAGAGGTCAGGACTATTCAGACGCCCAGGTCCTCCAGCGGCTCCAGGGGGACAAACACCCATCCCCCCCACCGCCAGGCCCTTCTCCACCACCTTCTGGGTGGCGGCCTCAGATGCTAGGAAGAAGACGACCTTTCCATTAGTTTTGGAGGCCGCCACGATGGCCGTGGGCCCTACCACCCTCGCCAATGCCCGCACGTAGGTTTCTGTGTGGGACGAGGCAGGCACCAGGAGGCAACGGACGCCATGCTTCCTGGTCAAGGTGGGGAAGGGCCCCCGGCCACTATAGACAGTAGCAGAGGCGGTGTTTGGAGGAGATGATGTAGCGGCGGTGGGGGGCTGCCACCACCTGGGCGTACGCCCTGGGGGCCAGGGGAGGGGCACCCGCAGAGCTGGTGGAGGAAGCAGCGGGGTGGGGCACCATGGCTGGAGGCGGGACAGCAGCAGTGGGGGCAGCCCCTGCCATGGAGGGCCTGGTCTTTTAGGCAGAGCCCTTACCCCTCTTCTTGCCCTGGCCCTTCCTGCTGGTTGGGGGGCTCCCCCAGAATCAGAAGGGGCGAGGGATGTGGCCACAGCAGAGGTCACCCTGTTGCCCGCTGCTACCGGCGCCCCCGCAGGGGCGGTAGCAGGTGGTTCGGCAGTGGCAGTTGAGGTAGAGGCTTTGGGGAGTGACAGGGGGGCAGGCGGGGGAGGGGTGGCTGGGTCTGCTGGAGGGGCCCCACCCGCCATGTCTCCTGCCATAATGAACAGGGAGGGAAAGGAAGGGAGTAGAAAAAAACACCATAAAGAGAATGGGACAGGGGAAGCAGGTTGACCACTCCTCCCCGCTAGGCTACAGGTAGGTGAGGAGGGTGCCAAAAGGTGTGGGGGGGGCTATCAAGGACTTGGGGGAGAGGGTGGCAGTCACCGACTCGAGATGGCATTCCAGCTCCTCTAGCTGCACTAGGGGATGGGGGTGATATAACAGTGTGAGGGGGTGCAGTGAGATAGGGGTCAAACTCAAACAGGGGAGGGGCACAAGCGCATGGGTGGGGGCATGGGCGCACGAGGGGAGGGGCTAATCAAGGCAAGGAGGAGGCCGCAGGGGGAGGAAGATAACCAGGCTGGGAGTGGGGCAGAGAAACCAAGGGGCTAGCTTCAGGACTGGGGCGGGACAAACAAACAAAGGCTGCAGAGGGAAAAGGGTGGGGCAGGCAAACAGACTGGAGCTAGCAAGGCGCTGGGGCAAAAAAAAGGGGAGGGAAGCAAAGGGCTGCAAGGGGAGAGGGGGAGACTGTTGCAGTGGTGGAGGGGGGCAGTCCAAGTGGGGGGCACGTACGCCTGCAAAAAGAGTCCCTGTTTGGGCTGGCTGTTGCTTCAGGCCCAAATGTTGGAAACAGGGCGTGGCAAGCCAAGCAAGCTGCTGAGTCCAGAGGCAGGAGCTGAGGCAGATGGTAAACAGCCAGTGGGGGTGGTGGAGGGGGCAGTGGTTGGAGGGGACGACACACAGATTGACCAGGGGGCAAGCTCCATGCCACACCCCCTGTGTCCCCACAAACACAGTCAAGAGCACCACAAGAGCACAGTTCAAAAGTTACTCAGTCTTAAAGGCCCCCTCCACGATGGTCTGCAGAGTCTCTAGGCCAGGGATCGGCAACCTTTCAGAATTGGTGTGTCGAGTCTTCATTTATTCACTTTAATGTAAGGTTTTGCGTGCCAGTAAAACATTTTAACGTTTTTTAGAAGGTCTCTCTCTATAAGTCTATATATATATAACTAAACTATTGTCGTATGTAAAGTAAACAAGGTTTTCAAAATGTTTAAGAAGCTTCATTTAAAATTAAATTAAAATGCTGATCTTACGCCGCCGGCCCGCTCAGCCCGCTGCCAGCCTGGGGTTCCATTCACCTAGGCCGGCAGCAGGCTGAGCGGGGCCTGCGGCCGGGAAGGGGCCGGCAGCCAGAACCCCAGACTGGCAGTGGGCTGAGCAGGGCCGGCAGCCGGGACCCCAGACCGGCAATGGGCTGAGTGGCTCAGCCCACTGCCACTCAGCTTGCTGCCGGTCTGGGGTTCCATCCTCCAGCTCCTGCCACCAGGGTCCCGGCTGCCGGCTCCACTCAGCCCGCTACCAGTCTGGGATCCCGACCCTGCCCACATAGAGGTAGGTATCTATCTTCTCCCTGGTTCTAGCCCATTCTCTTCCTCTCTCTCTCTGCACTGAGCTGAGGGTGGGAGTGCGCTGAGCACAGGGCCGGGGGTGAAGGAGCAGGCTGGGGGTTAGGGTGTAGGGTCTGGCCAGGAGCTAGAATGAGGGAGGGGGCTCAGGGCTGGGGCAGGAGGTTTGGGTGTGGAGTGCTTACCTGGGCAGCTCCCATGTGGTGCGAGGGGCAGAGGTAGGAATCTGGGGGAGGTGCAGGAGCTCCCGTTTGGTGCTCAGGGTGGGGGTGCGAATGTGGGGGTTACAAGAGTCAGGGCATGGGGTGTGGGGGGTTGGAGTCAAGGCTGGGGGGGGTCCAGGGGTCAGGGCAGAGGGCTGGGGGTGTGGGCTAGGGTCATGGGGGTGGTCTCAGCCCCCTGCCCAGAGCGGCTTATGACAGGGGGCTGGAGGGGATATGCCCTGATTCCAGCCCTCTTCCCCAAGGCCCCATCCCCACCTCTTCTCCGCCTCCTCCCCGGAGCAGCAAGCGTGCTGCAGCTCCACTTCTTCCCCTCCCTCGCAAGGGCCATCAGCTGACTGGTGGCAGGGAGGGAGAGGAGGAGAGGCAGGAGCCCAGCATGGTGGGGGAGGGGGGACCTTGCCTGCTCTGCTGCAGCAGCCGGCAGGACCAAGCTTCTTCACCCTGCCCCTGCCGGGGGGATTGGGAGGAGCGGAGAAGAGCGGGCTGGGGTGGGCAGGATTTTTAATGGCACGCTGCTGCCTGCTGGGGTCCCAGCCTGGGTTTGGCAATGGGCTGAGCAGGGCCGGCAGCTGGGACCCAGCAGGCAGCAGCGTGCCATTAAAAATCAGCTCACATGCCGTCTTTGGCACGCATGCCATAGGTTGCCAACCCCTGCTCTAGGCGCTCCCCCAATGGCAGATGGTCCTCTTCTTCTCCTTCTTGGGGCTCCAGCAGCTCCTCAGCAGCAAACACAGCAGCAGCTCCAGGCGGCAGGAAGGGCCCCTCAAAGGTGGTGGTGGTGATGGTGGTGTCCAAAGCAAAGGTTGCAAAGGTTGGGGCTGGGGTCCCTCACTCCCCTCCTCTAGGGAGTGGACCAGCAGCAACCAAGGGGGGAAGGGGGTCCAGCAACCAGGAACCAGAGAGGGGGGTGGGGGGGTCTGGCCCCAGCCAGGGGAGCAGCTGGAGTAGCAGCAGCAAGAGCTCAGGGCCTAGCAGCAGGAGCAGCCCTCTCCCTCCTTCCAGGCCAGAAGGCTACAGGAGAGCGATCAAAGGGAGAAATATTGGTCCCAGGTTAAGCAGGTCCCTTTTCCCTGTGTAAGGTGACGGGCAGTTCCAGAACAATCAAGAACTTTCTGGAAGCAATTAAGGTAGACAAGCTAATTAGGACACCTGGAGCCAATTAAGAAGTTGCTAGAATCAATGAAGACAGGCAGGCTAATCAGGGCACCTGGTTTAAAAAGGACCTCACTTCCCCCAGTGGGGGTGCACAAGGAGCTGAGAGTGAGAGGGTGTACTGAGGAGTACAAATGCTATCTGGCATCAGGAGGAAGGTCCTGTGGTGAGGATACAGAAGGTGTTAGGAGGAGGCTATGTGGAAGTAGCCCTGGGAGTTGTAGCTATCACACAGGTGTTACATGAAACACTGTGGACAGCTGTGATCCACAGGGCCCTGGGCTGGAACCCGGAGTAGAGGGTGGGCCCGGGTTCCCCCCCATCTTCCTATTGGATACAGGAGGAGTTGACCTGGACTGTGGGTCCCATGAGAGGGGAAGGTCCCTGGCCTGTTCCCCAACCCACTAGGTGGACCAGCAGAGACTGCAGGGATTGTTCTCCTTCCTTTTCCCCATGCTGGCCAGTGATGAGGTTAGCTGAGTGAACAGCAGGTTTGAGCCACTAGCAAAAGTGGCCAAACTGAGGGCTGCCATGAATCTCTGAGATGAGCAAATTTGCTAATAAGCTCTGGTCTCACCAAGGCAGAGGAGGAATTTATCACAATAGTTAAGTACTGGAAATGTTATACCTAGGGTGGTTGTGGAATCCCTGTCACTAGAGTTTTTAAGAAAAGTTTAGACAAACACCTTTAAGGGGTGGTCTGTGTATAGTTTGTCTTACATCAGCATGGGAGGATCAACTAGAACAGGGGTTCTCAAACTTCATTGCACCGCAACCCCCTTCTGACAACAAGCATGACTACACAATCCCAGGAGGGGTGACAAAGCCTGAGCCTGCCCAATTCCTGCCACCCTGGGGTGGGGGGCCAAAGCAAAGCCCTGCTGCCCCAGCAGGGGGGCAAAGCCAAAGCTCAAGGGCTTCAGCTCCAGGCAGAGGGCCTGTAATCTCAGCTTCACTGCCCAAGGCTGAAGCCCTCAGGCTTCAGCCCCAGACCGTGGGGCTTAGGCTTCGGCCCCTAGCCCCAGCAAGTCTAAGCCAGCCCTGGCGACCACATTAAAATGGGGTCATGATGCACTTTGGGGTCTCAACCCACAGTTTGAGAACCACTGAACTAGATGAATCCTTAAGATCCTTTCCAGCCCTACATTTCTATGATAACTATGCAAGGTGTGAGAGGATGAATAAGGAATTTCTAAATTCTAAAGATTAGAGTAATAGATTTTAAAACCAGAAGAGATTATCATGATCTTCTAGTCTGACTTCCTGCATAACACAGACCATAGAATTACACACCAATATTTGCATCTATCCCAATGATTTGTGGTTGAAATAGACACTCTTTGGGAAAGACATCTAATATTGATTTAAACACTTTAAGCACTGGAGAATTATTTGATGAAGTAATGCATGCAGTGTAGTTGTAGCTGTGTTGGACCCAGGATATTAGAGACAAGGTGAGTCAGGTAATACCTTTTATTGGACCAACTACTGTTAGTGAAAGAGACAAGCTTTCAAGCCACACAGAGCTCTCCTTCAGGTCTGGGAAAGGCACTCCCAGGGTCACAGGAAAATGCACAGTGGAGTAGATTGTTTAGCATCAGGAGTTAGCACATATTCTTAGGGACCATTCAAGATAGAGTGGCCCGTTAATACCTCTGCAGTCATAGGACAAGAAAGAGGTAGTTAGAGGGTTGCAGCTTGTTGTAATAAACTATAAATCCAATGAAGTAATGACAGGCCAATCCACCATTTCCCCACAGGGTACTAATCTCTCATTTGTTGGTTGTCTTACTACAGAATGTAGCTGGATCTTGGTGGATTTGCTTGTGCTGAAACATTGCCATCGGAGGAATTTTTTAATGGAGCTAAATATCCATTTGCTCACAAAAAATCCTAGTCTGCAGATGCAATTTGCATAAGCGCTAATGCAGACAAACCTCAGGCATCAGCTTTCTGAATATCATTCTGAAAGTAATCCATAGAACTGCATTTGACCACAGAAAGGATAAGATAAAAGAGCATATCTTTTGGAGAAAAATACATTGGGAATTTGAATAGGAATTTTTAAAGGTAATGACAATACAGAAGATTTGTCATTTTGATCAAACTTCATTTTCTAATCAGAGATAATACAAGGTTGGACAAGTTTGGAGTTTTGTATTTTTGTTTTTTTAAGTTCTAATTGAGTGAAGGGAAAAAGGAATGAAATTGAGATTCTAGAATTTCCATATATGACAGACACTGCAATCACATGCAGTATCTTTGGGGACCATACTGTATTAAATCTATGAATGGTGGATGTAGGATTGTGTTCTACTCCATGGGTGAGGATTACCATAGCTCCTACAGTAACTAACAATAGTGGGAGTTGATAGAGGTCTATAAAATCATGATTGGTGTGGAGAAAGTAAATAAGGAAGTGTTATATACTCATTATCATAACACAAGAACTAGGGGGTCGCTAAATGAAATTAATAGGCAGCATGTTTAAAAACAAACAAAAGGAAGTATTTTTTCCCCACACAATGCACAGTCAAACTGTGGAACTCCTTGCCAGAGGATGCTGTGAAAGCCAAGCCTATAACAGGGTTCAAAAAAGAACTAGATAAGTTCATGGAGGATAGGCCCATCAATGGCTATTAGCCAGAATGGGTAGGGATGGTGTCTCTAGCTTCTGTTTGCCAGAAGCTGGGAATGGGCAACAGAGGATGGATCACTTGATTACCCATTCTGTTCATTCCCTCAGTGGCACCTGGCATTGGCCACTGTCAGAAGACAGGATACTGGGCTAGATGGCCCTTTGGTCTGAACCAGTATGGCCCTTCTTATTAAGATGGATCGCTGAGACTAACAGATCTAGAGAGCAGCTATTCTCTGGCATGGTTTGCATATACTGGTTCAAGCTGCATTTTCCAAATAGTAGGAGACAAAGAAAGGACTTTTGATATAAAGGATGAGCTTGAACTAACATAGGGCCTTCTTTCGAATTCAGCAAATGGACAGGACTATTGGACTTCAAATTACATAAAACAACATGTTTCTACTGATAGAAAAAGTAAGAGGGGCAGTGATCATACCACAGTTGTTGCAAACCTCACAGTCCTTTAAATACCTGTGAAATGTGTGTCACATTCACAGCTGTTACAGTGTCACAGGTGTCAACGTAACTGCAGCTGTGTTCCTCCTCCCCTTGTGGAAGACTTGGAAGGACTTTTTGACCTACTAGAGCAGTGGTGGTCAGCCTGCAGGCCACATGTGGCCCATCAGGGTAAGCTGATTGCAGGCCACAAGACATGTAGCTGATGTTGACCATCCACAGGCACGGCCTCCCCCAGCTCCCAATTGTCGTGGTTTGCCGTTCCCAGCCAATGGGAGCTGCGGTATCTTCTCCATGCAATTTATTTTATATACTCCTGTGCTGACTTCTCTAAACTCAACAGTCCTAAACCTGAGTCTCTCTTCATAAAGGAGTTTCTCTCCAGCTCTAATTATTTTTGTTCTCCATCTTTGGGTCCTTTCTATTTTTGCTAATTTTTATTTGAGATTCATGGATTCTGAGTCCAGAAGGGACCATTAGTCTGATCTCCTGCATAACACCAGGCTATAGAACTTCCCCAAGGTAATTCCCAGAGCATGTCTTTTAGAAAAACATCCAATCTTGATTCAAAACTTGTCAGTGGTTGAGAATGTACTGCAACCCTCGGTAAATAGTCCCAATACTTAATTACTCTTATGGTTAAAAATTTGTTTTATTTCCAGTTTCAGTTTGTCTAGCTTCAACTTTCAGCCACTGGATCCTGTTAGGTCTCTCTCTGCTAGTTTGAAGAGCCCATTATTAAATATTTGTTCCCCATGTAAATACTTATACACTGTAATCAAGTCATCTCTTAGCCTTCTTTTTGTTAAGCTAAATAGACTGAGTTCCTTGAGTCTATTGCTATAAGGCATGTTTACAAAGCAATCCAGATCTCTCTGAATCAATGAACTGTCTTCTTCGTTGTTTACCATGCCCCAACTTTTGTATCATCTGCAAACTTTATCTGTGATGATTGTGTATTCTTCCAGGTCATTGATAAAAATGTTAAATAGTGTAGGGCCAAGAACTGATCCCTGCAGGACCACATTGGAAACGCACCTGCTCAATGATGACTCCCCATTTACAGTTGCATTTTGAGACCTATCTTTTAGCCAATTTGTAATCTATTTCATGTATGCCATGTTAATTTTATATTCTAGTTTTTAAATCAAAATATCATATTAAACCAAATGATATAAACCATGTAATACTTTGCTTTATAGAAGGCAAAGTATATTACATCAACACTATTAACTTTATCAACCAAACTTGTAATCTCATCAAAAAAAGATAGCAAGTTAGTCTGATTTCCATAAACCTATGTGGATTTGTATTAATTAATTGCTTTTAATTCTTTATTAATCAAGTCCCCTATCAGCTGCTCCATTATCTTGCCTGGAATCTATGTCAGGCTGACAGGCCTATAATTACCTAGGTCATCCCATTTACTCTTTTAAAAATTGGTACAAGAGCAGCAACATGCAGCAACCAGAATTGAATAGAGTATTCCAGACAAGATAATGACATATTTTCATTATTGTTTTCTATTCCATTTTATAATGTTTGAATTTTTGCTCTCTAGTACAGATACCTGCATGTGCAAATCTAAAATAAAGTTCCCAAGAGTAGTCACATTTGTAATTTCACTTTCATATTTTTGCCAGTAAAACCTAATGGTTACAAATGCTGGCAGAAAACAAATTTTAAGATCAGCATGTGCATTGATGAAGGTCTGGTTGTGAACTGCTTACTCACACTAATAAACTGTTACTTCCTTTGATTGCCATGCAACCTGCTTGTTCCAATGTGAATGAGGCTCACAATCTAGCCCTCACCAAACCACTCTTCACAGAAGAAAATTCTCATTGTTCTCTCAGTTCTAATAATTATTGAAATTTGAAAGGTGGCAGGATAAATTAAAATAGCAATGGTATACAGAGCCATGCCATCTGCTACTTCATTCTTTGACCTGTAAAACTATCCAATAAATTAAGGCGAAAAAAGCCTACTAATAGCTCCATAGCCAATGTGAAAATTTGCTGGGAGAGTGGATAACCTTGACTTGTGTCCATATAAATTAAAAGGGGGAAATCATATTCCGACTGTCAATGACCATGTCGCATGGAAGTTGCAGTTTATGAATCCATTGGATATAAAAAAAATTGGTTTGAGTTAGGACTGTCAATTAATCGCAGTTAACTTACTTGATTAACTCAAATTAATTGTGATTAAAAAATTGTGATTAATCATAGTTTTAATCTCACTGTTAAATACCATTTGAAATTTATGAAATATTTTGGATGCTTTTCTACATTTTCATATAGATAGTCTGTGTTCTAATTGAAATCAAAATATATATTTTACTTAAATATTTGCACTGTAAAAATATTTAAATAGTATTTTTCAATTCAGCTCATACAAAAAAAATCTACATATGGTATTTGTTACGTAACTGCACTCAAAACCCAAACAACGTAAAACTTCAGAGCCTAGAAGTCCACTCAGTCCTACTTTTTCAGCCAACCCCTAAGACAAATAAGTTTGTTTACATTTACAGGAGATAATGCTGCTCTCTTCTTATTTACAATGTCACCAGAAAGTGAGAACAGGCATTTACATGGCACTTTTATAGCTGGCATTGCAAAGTATTTACTTGCCAGCTATGCTAAGCATTTGTATGCCCCTTCATGCTTTGGCCACCATTCTAGAGGACATGCTTCCATGCTGATGACGCTTGTTAAAAAAATAGTGTTAATTAAATTTGTGACTGAACTCCTTGGGGGAGAATTGTATGTCCCCGGCTCTCCTTTACCCACATTCTGTCATATGTATCATGTTATAGCAGTCTTGGATGATGACCCAGCACATGCTGTTCATTTTAAGAACACTTTCACTGCCAATTTCATAAAACGCAAAGAAGGTACCAATGTGAGATTTCTAAAAATAAGCTAGAGCACACGACCTATTTAAGAATCTGAAGTGCTTTCCAAAATCTGAAAGGGATGAGGTGTGGAACATGCTTTCAGAAGTCTTAAAAGAGCAACACTTCAATGCAGAAACTACAGAACCCAAACCACCAAAAAAGAAAAATCAGCCTTCTGATGGTGGCATCCGACTAAGATAATGAACATGTTTCAATCCGCACTGCTTTGGATTGCTATCAAGCAGAACCCATCATCAGCATGGGCACATGTCCCCTGGAATGGTGGTTGAAGCATGAAGGGACAAATGAATCTTTAATGCATTTGGCACGTAAAAAAAATCTTGCGACTCCGGCAACAGTGCCATGAGAACGCCTGTTCTCACCTTGTTCAGAAGTTTGTTTACATTTGCAGGAGATACTGCTGCCTGCTTTGAAATCTAGACGTCTCTGTTCATTGGCTGAGACTTAGTCAGGGGGGTGGGACTATCAAGAAGGCTAGGCCTTTATAAAGCAGTGAGCAAGTGACCAGGGAGCTTTGTGAACAGGGAGTTTTGAGAGGGAGTTTAGAAGGGGAGTGGAAAGGGGGCAAGGTACACTTGCCATTCTTTAAAACCTTTAAACTATAATCAAAAACTCCTTGATTTACACAAAAACCCTGTCATTAACCGAGGTAGCTATAGGAGAGAATACAGGTAGAAGCCCAGCAGCAGAGTGGGGGACTATCCTGTTTATTGCACTCAGTATAGCACGTATGATTACCTGCCCTCTGGGCGGGTGGCATATGTGTGCATTCGGTGGAAGGAGCTCCTGGCCCTCAGAGACCATGTACAGGCTTTGGAGGCCATGGTGGCAGAACTGGAGGAGCTAAGGGAGGCAAAGAGGTATATTGATGAGGCTTTCTGGTTAGATAGCCCTTGCACTGTTAAGGAGGTTGAAAGGCCCAGAGAAGGAGAGCAGTCAACGGGAACAGAGGGAAACCTTCCCATAGTTGGGACCCTCCTTCCAGATGATGTTGGGGTATCCTCTCGCACTGAGGCTTCCTCACTGGGGGAGAAGGAGGACTTGTGGCACCTTAGAGATGAACAAATTTATTTGAGCATAAGCTTTTGTGAGCTACAGCTCACTTCATCGGATGCATTCAGTGGAAAATACAGGGGGGAGATTTATATACACACAGAACATGAAACAATGGGTGTTACCATACACATTGTAACAAGAGTGATCAGGTAAAGTGAGCTATTACCAGCAGGAGAGTGGGCGGGGGAGGAAACCTTTTGTAGTGATAACCAAGGTGGGCCATTTCCAGCACTTGACAAGAACATCTGAGGAACAGTGGGCGGAGTGGGGAGGGCGGGTGGAATAAACATGGGGAAAGTGTTTTACTTTGTGTAATGACCCATCCACTCCCAGTCTTTATTCAAGCCTAAGTTAATTGTATCTAGTTTGCAAATTAATTCCAATTCTGCAGTCTCTCATTGGAGACTGTTTTCATTCATCTGTTTTTGAAATTTTTTTGTTGAAGAATTGCCACTTTTAGGTCTGTAATCGAGTGACCAAAGAGATTGAAGTGTTCTCCAACTGGTTTTTAAATGTAATAATTCTTGACATCTGATGTGTCAATTTATTCTTTTACATAGAGACTGTCCAGTTTAACCAGTGTACATGGCAGAGGGACATTGCTGGCACATGATGGCATATCACATTGGTAGATGTGCAGGTGAACGAGCCTCTGATAGGGCCTAATCACATCAGCCACACTATGATGGTGTCTCCTGAATAGAAATGTGGACACAGTTGGCAACAAGCTTTGTTGCAAGGATAGGTTCCTGGGTTAGTGGTTCTGTTGTGTGGTGTGTGGTTGCTGGTGAGTATTTGCTTCAGGTTGGGGGGCTGTCTGTAAGCATGGACTGGCCTGTCTCCCAAGATCTGTGAGAGTGATGGGTCGTCCTTCAGGATAGGTTGTAGATCCTTGATGGTGAGTTGGAGAGGTTTTAGTTGGGGACCGAAGGTGATGGCTAGTGGTGTTCTGTTATTTTCTTTGTTGGGCCTGTCCTGTAGTAAGTGACTTATGGGTACTCTTCTGGCTCTGTCAATCTGTTTCTTCACTTCAGCAGGTGGATATTGTAGTTGTGAGAATGCTTGAGAGAGATCTTGTCGGTGTTTGTCTCTGTCTGAGGGGTTGGAGCAAATGCAGTTGTATCGTAGAGCTTGGCTATAGGCAATGGATCGTGTGGTGTGGTCTGGATGAAAGCTGGAGGCATGTAGGTAGGCAAAGTGATCAGTAGGTTTCCGGTATAGGATGGTGTTCGTGACCATTGCTTATTAGCACTGTAGTGTCCAGGAAGTGGATCTCTTGTGTGGACTGGTCCAGGTTGAGGTTGATGGTGGGATGGAAATTGTTGAAATCATGGTGGAATTCCTCAAGGGCTTATTTCCATGGGTCCAGATGATGAAGATGTCATTAATGTAGCGCAAGTAGAGTAGGGGCATTAGGGGACAAGAGCTGAGGAAACGTCGTTCTAAGTCAGACATAAAAATGTTGGCATACATTGTGGGGCCATGCAGCTACCTATGGTAGTGCCGCTGATTTGAAGGTATACATTGTCCCCAAATGTGAAATAATTATGGGTGAGGATAAAGTCAAAATTCAGCCACCAGGTTTTCTGTGACATTATTTGGGATACTGTTCCTGACGGCTTGTAGTCCATCTTTGTGTGGAATATTGGTGTAGAGGGCTTCTACATCCATAGTGGCTAGGATGGTGTTTTCAGGAAGATCACCGATTGATTGTAGTTTCCTCAGGAAGTCCGTGGTGTCTCGAAGATAGCTGGGAGTGCTGGTAGCGTAGGGCCTGAGGAGGGAGTCTACATAGCCAGACAATCCTGCTGACAGGGTGCCAATGCTTGAGATGATGGGGCGTCCAGGATTCCCAGGTTTATAGATCTTGGGTAGCAGAATACCCCTGCTTGGAGTTCCAGGGGTGCGTCTGTGCAGATTTGTTCTTGTGCTTTTTCAGGGAGTTTCTTGAGCAAATGCTATAGCTTCTTTTGATAACCCTCAGTGGGATCAGAGAGTAATGGCTTGTAGAAAGTGGTGCTGGAGAGCTGCCTAGCAGCCTCTTGTCGTCATCATGAATAGGTTGGAATATGAACAGCACCTCCTTTGTCAGCCTTTTTGATTATGTCAGAGTTGTTTCCGAGGCTGTGGATAGCATTGTGTTCTGCATGGCTGAGGTTATGGGGCAAATGGCCCACCTTGATTATCACTACAAAAGGTGTCCCCCCCCACTCTCCTGCTGGTAATAGCTCACCTTACCTGATCTCTCATTAGTGTGTATGGTAACACCCATTGTTTCATGTTCTCTGTGTATATAAATCTCCCCACTGTATTATCCATTGAATGCATCTGATGAAGTGAGCTGTAGCTCACGAAAGCTTATGCTCAAATAAATTTGAGAGTCTCTAAGGTGCCACTAGTACTCCTTTTCTTTTTGCAGATGCAGACTAACACGGCTGCTACTCTGAAACCTGTCACCTGGGGAGGGAACTCCAGTCATTAGGAAAAGGCAGGTGTTAATAATGGGAGATTTGATCGTTAGAAACATAGATAGCTGGGTTTCTGATGACCAGGAGAACCTTATGGTGACTTGCCTCGAGAGATTGGTAACCTTCACACTAGGCAGGCATCTAGATAAATGTACGTGTAGTGCTGGGGAGGAGCGGGTGGTCGTGGTACATATAGGTACCAATGACATAGGATAGGGTAGGAAAGACATCCTGAAGGCCAGATTTAGGCTGCTAGGATGAGACGATGGTGTAGAGAGGAGGGGTTTAGCTTTATTAGGAATTTTGGGATAGGGGGAGCCTATACAGGAAGGATGGGCTCCACCTAAACCAAAGTGGATCCAGACTGCTGGCACTAAATATTAAAAAGGTTGCAGAGCAGTTTTTAAACTAAGAGATGGGGGAAAGCAGATTGCTGCAGAGGTGCACGTGGATCGGACAGAGACTTCTCTTTGAGGAAAGTCTATTGATAGAGATTCTCTAGGTTTTAGTCAGGAGGAGAGGATGGAAGAGGATAAAGTATGGGCCAGATCAGATGAGAAACATTCACATAAAGAATCTGACACATCAGAAAAGGGCAGACAAATATACAGTGACAAGTTTTTAAAGTGATTGTACACAAATGCTAGAATTCTAAATAATAATATGGGTGAACTAGAGTGCTTCATCTTAAAGGAGGATATTGATATAATAGGCATCACAGAAACCTGGTGGAGTGAGGACAATCAATGGGAAACAATCATTTCGGGGTACAAAATATATCGGAAGGACACAACAGGTCGTGGCACTATGTGAAACAAAATGTAGAATCGAATGAAATCTTAAATGAATCCACATGTTCCATAGAATCTCTATGGATAGTAATTCCATGCTCTAATAAGAATATAACAGTAGGGATCTATTACTGACCACCTGACCAGGACGGTGATAGTGATGATGAAATGCTAAGGGAGAGTAGAGAGGCTATCAAAATAAAGAACTCAATAATAGTGGGGGATTTCAATCATCGCCATATTGACTGGGTACATGTCACCTCAGGACGAAATGCAGAGACAAAATTTCTAGATACTTTAAATGACTGCTTCTTAGAGCAGCTGGTACAGGAACCCACAAGGGGAGAGGCAACTCTCGATCTAGTACTGAGTGGAGCGCTGGATCTGGTCCAAGAGGTAACTATAACAGGACCGCTTGGAAATAGTGACCATAATATATTAACATTTAACATTCCTGTGGTGGGAAGAACACCTCAACAGCCCAACACTGTGGCACTTAATTTCAGAAAGGGGAACTATGCAAAAATGAGGAGGTTAGTTAAACAGAAATTAAAAGGCACAGTGACTAGAGTGAAATCTCTGCAAGCTGCATGGACACTTTTCAAAGACCCCATAATAAAGGCTCAACTTAAACATATACCCCAAATTAAAAAACACAGTAAAAGAACTAAAACAGAACCACTGTGGCTTAACAACCATGTAAAAGAAGCAGTGAGAGATAAAAAGACATCTTTTTAAAAGTGGAAGTAAAATCCTAGTGAGGTAAATAGAAAGGCGCATAAACACTGCCAAATTAAATGTAAAAATGTAGTAAGAAAAGCCAAAAAGGAGTTTTTGAAGAACAGTTAGCCAAAAACTCAAAAGGTAATACCAAAATATTTTTAAAGTACATCAGAAGCAGGAAGCCTGCTAAACAACCAGTGGAGCCCCTGGACAATGGAAATACAAAAGGAGCACTTAAAGACGATAGTCATCGCAGAGAAACTAAATTAATTCTTTGCTTCACGGCTGAGGATGTTAGGAAGATTCCCAAACCTGAGCCATCTTTTGTAGGTGACAAATCTGAGGAATTGTCACAGATCCAAGTGTCACTAAAGGAGGTTTTGGAATTAATTGAGAAACTTAACAGTAACAAGTCACTGGGACCAGATGGCAGTCACCCAAGAGTTCTAAAGAACTCAAATGTGAAATTGCGAACTATTAACTATAGTTTGTAACCTGTCCTTTAAATCAGCTACTGTACCCAATGACTGGAAGATAGCTAATGTAATGCCAATATTTAAGAAGGGCTCTAGAAGTGATCCTGACAATTACAGACCAATAAGTCTAACGTCAGTACCGGGCAAATTAGTTGAGACAATAGTAAAGAATAAAATTGTCAGACACACAGAAGAACATAAATTGTTGTGCAAAAGTCAACATGGTTTCTGTAAAGGGAGATCATGTCTTACTAATCTATTAGAGTACTTTGAGGGGGTCAACAAACATGTGGACAAGGGGGATACAGTGGATATAGTGTACTTAAATTTCCAGAAAGCCTTTGACAAAGTCCCTCACCAAAGGCTCTTACGTAAATTAAATTGTCATGGGGTAAGAGGGAAGATCCTTTCATGGACTGAGCACTGGTTAAAAGACAGGGAACAAAGGGTAGGAATAAATTGTACATTTTCAGAATGGAGAGGGGTAACTAGTGTTGTTCCCCAAGGGTCAGTCCTAGAACCAATCCTATTCAACTTATTCATAAATACTCTGGAGAAAGGGGTAAACAGTAAGGTAGCAAAGTTTGCAGATGATACTAAACTGCTCAAGATAGTTAAGACCAAAGCAGACACTGAAGAACTTCAAAAAGATCTCACAAAACTAAGTGACTGGGCAACAAAATGGCAAATGAAATTTAATGTGGATAAATGTAAAGTAGTGCACATTGGAAAAAATAACCCCAACTATACATACAATATGATGGGGGCTAATTTAGCTACAACTAATCAGGAGAAAGATCTTGGAGTCATCGTGGATAGTTCTCTGAAGACGTCCATGCAGTGTCCACCGGCAGTCAAAAAAGCAAACAGGATGTGAGGAATCATTAAAAAAGGGACAGAGAATAAGACTGAGAATATTTTATTGCCCTTATAGAAATCCATGGTACGCCCACATCTTGAATACTGCATACAGATGTGGTCCCCTCATCTCAAAAAAATCTACTGGCATTAGAAAAGGGCAACTAAAATGATTAGGGGTTTGGAACAGGTCCTATATGAGGAGAGATTAAAGAGGCTAGGACTTTTCAGCTTGGAAAAGAGGAGACTAAGGGGGAAATGACAGAGGTGTGATTAAGTTCCTCCTCTACCTTGGTGGGTCCTGCACTTTTTGGTGGGTTTGCTCACCTCAGAGGTTCATGGCAGCCCTCAGTTTGGCCACTTCTGCTAGAGGCTCAAAGCTGCCATACACTCAGCTAACCTCATCACTAGCCAGCATGGGGGGAAATGGAGAACAATTTCCAGTGTCTCTGTTGTCCCACAGAGTGGGTCAAGGACAGGCCAGATCCCTTTCCAAATGAGACCTTCCCTTCTGGTGTTCATAGAATATCAGGGGTGGAAGGGACCTCAGGAGGTCATCTAGTCCAACCCCCTGCTCAAAGCAGGACCAATCCCCAATTTTTGCCCCATATCCCTAAATGGCCCCCTCAAGGATTGAACTCACAACTCAGGGTTTAGCAGGCCAAAGCTCAAACCACTGAGCTATCCCTCCCTCCTAAGAAAATTAGAGTTGGGGTAATTCTGCTCACAGACCAGGTCAATTCCTCCTGTGTCCAATCAGCAGTTGGGGGGAACGTGGGGAACCCGGGCCCACCCTCTACCCCGGGGTCCAGCCCAGGGCCCTGTAGATAGCAGCTGTCTACATCTCCTGTAACAGCTGAGTGACAGCTGCAGCTACAGCTCCCTGGGCTACTTCCCCATGACCTCCCCCCAGCACCTTCTTTATCCTCCCCAGAGGATCTTCCCCCTGAAGCTTGATCACACTTGTACTTCTCAGTCCTCCAGCAGCATACCTTCTCACTCTGCTCCTTGCATGTCCTTCACTAACTGATGGGAGGTCCTTTTTAAACCAGGTGTCCTGATTAGTCTGCCTGCCATAATTGATTCTTGTATGTTCTTAATTGGCTCCAGGTGTCTTAATTAACTTGCCTGTCTTAATTGGTTCTAGCAGGTTCATGACTGCTCTAATGCAGCCCCTGCTCTGGTCACTCAGGGAACAGAAAACTATTCATCCAGTGGCCAGTATATTTGACTCCTGTACCCCACTAGTATGGAGAGAGGAGGGAGACTGCTGCTCCTGCTGCTGCTGCGGGGCCTTGGCCCTTGCTGCTGCCACTGCCCCTGCCCCAGCTGCTCCCCTGGCCAGGCCGGACGCCATCTCCCCTACCTGGTGGCTGGCCAGCTACTGGACCCCCCCACCCTTGGGTGCTACTGCTACTACTCCAACTACAGCCCCTTGGGGGGGGGGGCTGCTGGCCTGCTCCCCAGAGGGGGGGGAGTGAGGGACCCCTACCCCAGCCGTTGGTGCTACCGCTGCTGCGAATAATACCACCAACACCACCACCTGTGCGGGGTCCTCTCTGCCTGCCTGGCCACTGGGTTGCTGCCTGGAGCTGCTGCTGCCTGCGAGCTGCTGGACCCCGAAGGAGGAGGGGACGAGGCCATCTGCTGCTGGGGGAGCGCACATGGACTTTGTAGACCACTGTGGAGGGGGCCAGGAAGCTGAGTAACTCTCGGACTGTGCTCTTGTGGTGGGGATTTTGACTGTGTTTGCGGGGACACGGGGTGTGGCGTGGAGCCTGCCCCTAGTCCATCAGTGTGCCCCCCCCAACCCCCACCACCACCGGTGCTGCCCCCTCCACCACCCCCAGGGGACACTCACCATCTGCCTCAAGCTCCTGCTTCTGGGATTCCACTGCTTGCTGGGCCTGCTGCCCCTTTCACCACCTTTGGGGCCTGCAGCACCTGCCAGCCTGCACTGACTCTTCCACAAGCGCCCGTGGGCGCCCGTGCCCCCCACCCCATCCTGGACTGACCCCCCTTACCAGCCCCCAGCTTTGTCCCTGGCTCCCTGCCCCATTTTCCCCTTGCAGCCTTTCTGCCCTCCCCTTTACCCCAGCACCTTTCTGGCTTCAGTTTGTTTGCCTGCCGTGCCGTGCCCTTCCCCCTCTGCAGCCCTTGCTTGTTGGCCCCGCCCTTGCCTCTGAAGCCAGCCCCTAGGTTCCCTGTCCTGCCTTTAGCCTGGTTCTCCCCCCTCCCCACGGGATAGCCCTGCCCCGATTGGCCCTTATTCAGTGCGCCCATGCCCCCTCCCATGCGCTTGTGCCCTTCCCCCGTTTGAGTTTGCCCCGCTCTCACTGCACTCCCCGAATGCTGTTATGACCCCCCTCCCCTAGTGCAACTAGAGGAGCCGTTTTTTTACTCTGAGTCGGTGACTGTCCCCCACAAGCCCTCGAAAGCCCCCCTGTCCAGCCCATCCCCTTTGGCGCCCTCCTCCCCTGCCTGCAGCCTAGCGGGGAGGAGTGGTTGACCTGCCTCCCCCTTCCCCTTCCCTTTCTGGTGTCCTTCCCTCCCTCCCTGCTCATAATGGCGGGGGATACAAGGGGTGGGGCCCCTCCAACAGCCCTGGTTACCCCTCCCCCGCCTGCCCCTCCGTCACCCCCCCAAGCCTCTACCTCAGCCGCCGCTGCCAAACCACCTGTTACCGCCCCCGCCGGGGCGCCGGAAGCGGCGGGCACCGGGGTGACCTCCGTTGCTGCCACGTTCACCCCCCCCTTTAGATTCTGGGGGAGTCCCCCCAGCCGGCGGGAAGGGCCAGGGTAGGAAGAAGGGGAAGGGCCCTGCTAAAACGCCCAGGCCCTCCATGGCAGGGGCTGCCCTCACTGCCGCGGCCTGGCCGCGGCCTCCCACCCCGCTGCTCCTTCCACCAGCTCTGCGGGTGTCCCTCCCCCGGCCCCCAGGGCGTACGCCCAGGTGGCGGCAGCCCCCCCGCCTGCTGCTACGTCATCTCTCCCGCCCGCCGCCTCCGCTACCAGCTATAGCGGCCGGGGCCCCTTTCCCACCATGACCAGGAAGCACGGCGTCCGTTGCCTCCTGGTGCCCGCCTCGCCCCACGTGGAGACGTACGTGCGGGCGTTGGCGAGGGTGGTGGGGCCGACGGCCATTGTGGCGGCCTCCAAAATGTACGGGAAGGTGGTCTTCTTCCTGGCGTCGGAGGCCGCCGCCCAGGAGGCGGTGGAGAAGGGCCTGGCGGTGGGGGGCGTGTTCGTCCCCCTCGAGCCGCTGGACAACCTGGGCGTCCGCCTGGTCCTGACCTCCGTCCCTCCCTTCCTTCCTAATGCCGCCCTGTTACCTGCCCTCTCTACCCTGGGGAAGCCCATCTCCGTCCTGAGCCCTCTTCCCTTGGGCTGCAAGGACCCCGCCCTCCGTCACGTCCTCTCGTTCCGCCGGCAAGTGCAGCTGCAACTGCCGCCGGCGGCGCGCGTCAGAGAGGCGCTTGAGGGGTCCTTTTTGATCCCCTACCAGGGGGCCCACTACCGGGTGCATTATTCTACGGGGGAGGCCCGGTGCTACCTCTGCCGGGCGATGGGGCACGTCCGGAGGGTTTGCCCCTTGGCCCGGCAAGGAGAGGCATCCGGGACCCCCGAGCCCCGGCAGGGCACTGGCCCCATCATCGCCGGCGCCCCTGGCTGCCCGGTGCCCGAAACCGCCCCTCCTCCCACTCAGTCCATCATTGCTCCCGCTCGGGTCCGAGGGGTGCTCCCTCCAGCACGCCCGGACGAGCGGGAGAGCCCTGCCTCTGCAGCCTGCGATTCAGCGGGGCCCCCAGAGGAGGGTGCGGCAGGGATGCCACCAAGCATGGGAGAGGGCCCACCCCAGGGGGACTCTTCCCTCCCTCATTCCGCCCCACCGCTGCCTCCCACGGTCCCTGAGCCATCATCCTTGCCCCCTGACCCGACCCCTGTTAGCCAGCCCCCCAATGATGCCATGGAGGGCTGGGCCCTAGTCCAGGGGAAGCGGGGCAAGCGGAAGGCTCGAGCTCCGCCCTTTTCTACCAGTGCGGAAGCCCCCCGGAAGACCAGAAGGGGGGGCGCCGATGCCGAGCCCTCTGCCTTGCCCGCGGGTGCACACCATCCCCTGGTGCCGGCTGGGGACAACGTGGCAGCACGGGAGGGCAGTGCCGTCCCTCCCCTCGAGTCCCTTCCCTCAAAGGACCCCGATGGGGTCCCACCTGCCCCCTTACCACCCACAACCCCTGTGAGCCTCGGGGCGAGTGTCGCTCCGGGCACTATCAGGGAGACCTCCGGGGTGGCGGAAGTAGAGCTCCCCTCCATATACGAGGAGATTGAGGCCTTGGGTCTGACCCCAGTCACCCAGGGGGAGGACGACCCTTTGCTAGCGGGCCTCAATCTGAGCGACCTCACCCCGGCCCCGCCTGCCCCGTGCCCCCTTCCCCTGACCGCCACCTTTGCTCCCGCCTCCGAGGGTTCCCAGGGCTCCTCCATCTGCCCAGCCGTGGGTGGCACCCTGCGGTTAGCCGCTGAACCCATCGAGGCGACTGCTGGTGCATTGCGGCTGGGACCCGAGCCCCATGGGTTGCCCCTCGAGGGCGTGGGGCGACTGACCTTCCCGGGCGGGGACCCCACTGACGGTGCTGTGGCAACTCTGCCGGCCGTGGTGCTAGAGCCCGGCATCCTGGAGGGCCCCTGCCCCATCCCCACCACCCAGGGCCTGATCGAGAGGGGCCATTTTCCACTGGCTTGGCTCCTGGGGCCCAGGATCCTACCTTTGCCCCTCTCCCTGGCTCTGCACCCAACCCCTGCCTTGCCCTTCCTCAGGATCCCTGCCCTGCCCCTAATGCCAACCCCGCTCCTGTTCCCCCCACCTCCCATGTTGTCACTGCCGCCCCTGGGGCTGTCATCTCCTCGCTCCAAGAGGATAGCCCCCAGGGAGCGGCTCCTGTTTTCCTTAGTCCCGACTTGCTAGGGGCTGCTACCCTCCCTCCGCTGCCCCCACTCGAGCCAGGGGTTGAGGGGAGCCGTGTGGCGCCAGTCCATCCGGCGCCACGTTGGGGGTCTGCCCCTTGCCTGCCCGTTTTGGCGGGCCACGGGGCTGTGTCAGCAGTCCCTCCGGAGGACAGCCGGGGACTAGTGGCCCCGGCCCCCCATGCGCTGCGGGAGGAGCTGCGGGAGTTCCTTGAGGACGTCCAGGGCTCCCGTAACAAGGTGCAGCTCACCCTGCAGCGATGGGGGGATTTCCATCTCATATTCCGGGCCGCGAGGGCCCTCATGGGAGAGGGTAAAAGGACCGGGAAGCAGGCTGCCACGACTTACCAGCGGGTCCGCCTCTTCCGTGACTCCCTAATAACCTACGGGTTAGGTCATGGATTGTTGCACGGCCCGTTGGGAACCGCGAGCGTCCCTGCCGGCGAGGATCCCCCCCAGCCCTCCTCATGGAACCTCTTACCATCATCACGTTAAACACCTGGGGCTGTAGGATGGGTCTCCGCAGGTGCCAGGTGCTCTCCTTCCTTCGGGAGGGGGGGTACTCTGAGATTTTCCTGCAGGAGACCCATACGGATCCGGCCGCTGAAGCTAGCTGGCGGCTGGAATGGGGGAACAGCGTCTACTTTAGCCATCTTACAGTTCGTACGGCTGGAGTGGCGACCCTGTTCTCCCCCGACCTACAGCCCGAGGTGCTGGGGGTCGCCGAGGCCGTGCCGGGCCGCCTGCTGCACCTCCGGGTCTGTTTGGAGGGGCTTGTGGTCAATCTTGTCAACATCTATGCCCCGACATCGGGCCCGGAGTGGCTACGCTTCTTTCAGCAGGCGTTCGCCTTCCTCGGCACTTTGGATCCTCACGAATGCCTGGTCCTGGGCGGGGACTTCAATACGACCCTCGAGGAGCGGGACCGCTCGGGGACCGAGCAGTGCCCGGCTGCCGCGGACGTCCTCCGGGAGATAGTCGACCATCACTCCCTGGTGGACGTCTGGCGCGACCACCACCGGATGACACCTCGACGTTCACCTTTGTCCGGGTGGAGGCCCGTTGGTCGCGCCACTCCCGGTTGGACCGCATCTATTTATCACGCTTCCATCTCTCACAGGCCCACTCCTCCAGCATCCGGCCAGCCCCGTTTTCCGATCATCACCTGGCCACCGTGACGATCTCTCTCTGTGCGGAGAGGCCGGGGCCGGCCTATTGGTATTTTAATAACAGCTTGCTGGAGGACGTGGGCTTCGTGGCGTCCTTCCGGGAGTTCTGGTTGGCCTGGCGAGGGCAGCGGCGTGCCTTTCCCTCGGCGCGGCGGTGGTGGGACCTAGGGAAGGTGCGCGCCCGGCTCTTCTGCCGTGACTACACCCGGGGCGCCAGCCGACGGAGGGATGCGGCGATGGGGCAGTTGGAACGGGAGGTCTTAGAGCTGGAGAGGCGTCTGGCCGCGAGCCCTGAGGATCCATCCCTCTGCGGAGCATGCCGGGAGAAGCGGGAGGAGCTCCGGGCCCTCGAGGACCATCGGGCCCGGGGTGCTTTTGTTCGATCCCGCATCCGCCTCCTTCGGGAGATGGATCGCGGCTCCCGCTTCTTCTACACCCTGGAGAAAAAGAGGGGGGCCAAGAAGCACATCACTTGCCTCCTCACGGATCCGGTGGAGATGTGCGGGAGGGCCAGGGCCTTCTACGCAGGCCTTTTCTCTCCAGGTCCAACCGATCCTAACGCTTGCAGAGTGCTCTGGGACGAACTCCCGACGGTCAGCGCGGGCGACCGAGACCGGCTAGAGCTGCCTCTCATTCCGGCCGAGTTCTCGGAAGCCCTCCGCCGCATGCCCACCAATAAATCCCCGGGCATGGACGGGCTGACCGTGCAGTTCTACCGCACGTTCTGGGACGTCCTCGGCCCAGACTCAGTTACCGTCTGGGCCGAGTCTTTGCAGGGCAGGGTCCTCCCTCTTTTGTGCAGGCGAGCCGTGCTCGCCTTATTGCCAAGGAAGGGGGACCTCCGCGATTTACGAAATTGGCATCCCGTCTCGCTCCTCAGCACGGACTACAAGGTCGTAGCGAAAGCCATCTCGCTTCGGCTAGGGTCCGTGCTGGCGGACGTGATCCACCCAGACCAGACCTACACCGTCCCGGGCCGCACCATCTTCGACAACTTCTATCTGGTCCGGGACCTTTTGGAACTCGGGTGTAGGGACGGTCTGTCGTTCGCCCTCCTGTCCCTGGATCAGGAGAAGGCGTTCGACAGGGTGGATCACGGGTATCTCCTGGGCACTCTACGAGCGTTTGGCTTGGGCCCCCAGTTTGTGGGCTTTCTCCAGGTGCTGTACGCCTCCGCAGAGTGTCTGGTCAGGCTCAACTGGACCCTGACCGAACCGGTCAGCTTCGGGCGGGGAGTACGGCAGGGGTGCCCCCTCTCGGGCCAGCTGTACGCTCTGGCGATCGAGCCCTTCCTCTGTCTCCTCCGCAGGAGGTTGACGGGGTTGGCGTTACGGGAGCCGGAGCTGCGGCTGGTCCTGTCGGCATACGCCGACGATGTACTCCTCGTGGTCCAGGACCCGGGCGACTTGGCGCGGGTGGAGGCTTGCCAGGCTGTGTACTCGGCGGCCTTCTCCACCCGGGTCAACTGGGTCAAGAGCTCTGGCTTGGTGGTAGGGGACTGGAGGCAGGCGAGCTCCCTCCCACCCGCGCTTCGAGCCATCCGGTGGAGCGCAGGTCCGCTGCTCTATCTCGGCGTTTACCTTTCTGCCACACATCCGTCTCCGCCGGAGAACTGGCACGGTCTAGAGGGCAGGGTGGTAGAGCGGCTCCGGAGATGGACGGGACTGCTCTGGTGTCTGTCCTTTCGAGGGCGGGCACTGGTGCTCAATCAACTAGTCCTGTCCATGCTCTGGTACCGGCTCAACACCCTGGTTCCGGCCCCGGATTTCCTGGCCTACCTCCAGAAATTGATTCTGGAGTTCTTCTGGTCAGGACTGCACTGGGTCTCTGCAGCGGTTCTCCATCTGCCCCTGAAGGAGGGAGGGCAAGGCCTGAAATGTCTCCGCACTCAGGTCCATGTCTTCCGCTTCCAGGCCCTGCAGAGGCTCCTTTATGGTGCAGGTAGTCCGGCGTGGAGCATATTGGCGCACGCCTTTCTGCGCCGCCTCCGAGGGCTCCGATGTGACCGGCAGCTCCTTTATCTCCATCCGAGGGGTCTTCCACGAGACCTCTCCGGGCTGCCGGTCTCCTAAAAGGACCTCCTCCGGACCTGAAAACTGTTCGCAGCGACCAGGTCCGTGGCGGCCTCCATGGGGGAAGATCTCCTCGCGGAGCCCCTGCTACACAACCCCCAGCTCCGTGTGCAGGTGACGGAGTCCCCCTCGGTGCGCCAGAGGTTGGTCCTGGTGGAAGTCACCAGAGTCGGAGACCTCCTGGACTACGACCAGGGAGACTGGCTGGATCCCCTGACGCTCGCTCAGCGCATGGGGCTCTCCAGACCTCGTACTGCCCTGCGCGTACTTCAGGAGGTGAGGGCCGCTTTGCCGCCCGCCACTCGGGTTTACCTCGACCGGGTCCTGCGAGAGGGCGTGCCCCGCCCGCCCTCCACCCCAGGCCCTCCGGACCTTTTCATCGGGCCCCTGCCCCATGGACCCAACCGACCCCCCCCCCGCCCCTTCACCGTGAGCCGGCTGCGCGAGCTGCAGCCGGTCCAGTTCCGGACCGCACCAAAACAACATCTCTACACGCTCGTGCTCCACACCCTTCATGTTCTCACTCTTGCGTCCCGCCCTGACACAAAGTGGCGGGACCTCCTGCCACCTCTAGAGGGTGAGGAGCCCCGGTGGGCCAGCCTCTATTCCACCTTAGTCCCGAGGCCCGCCGGGGATATCAGTTGGCAGCTCCTTCACAGGGCCGTGAGCACGGGCATGTACTTGGCGCGGTTCACCCCAATCCCGGACACCTGCCCCTTTTGCGTCGTGAGGGAAACCCTGGCGCACGTCTATCTGGAGTGCGCCAGGTTGCAGCCCCTATTCCGGCTCCTCACCAATATTTTGTTAAGGTTTTGGTTGCACTTTTCTCCTCACCTTCTTATCTACGCACTCCCTGTCCGTGGCCCCACTAAGTCGCGGGACCTCCTGGTCAACCTCCTCCTGGCCCTGGCTAAAGTGGCCATCTATAAAACCGGGGTGAGGAGGTTGGCCGATGGAGTCTCCTGCGACTGCGGGGCCTATTTCCGATCCTCTGTCCGTTCACGCCTCTGGGCAGAGTTCCTCTGGGTGGCGTCCACTGACTCCCTTGACGCCTTTGAGGCGCGGTGGGCGCTGTCCGGGGTTCTCTGCTCGGTGTCCCCGTCCGGTTCCCTTTGTTTGACCCTTTGACCGCACTCCCATCCCTGTTTTTCATTAGTTGTCCCCCGTAATTATTTGGCTTCCCAGGTTCTGTGGATCCCCCCCTTAGGCTGGGGTGGGATCCTTTAGTAGTGGACGAGCTCCGCCCGCCCACTTCCTGGATCCCAATAAGACCAGACTCCTGTACCCCACTGCTCTGGGTCTGTCACATCAGTATATAAAATCATGAGTTGTGTGGAAAAAGTGATTAAGAAAAAGTTATTTACTTGTTCCCATAATAAAAGAACTACGGGCCACCAAATGAAATTAATGGGTAGCAGGTTTAAAACAAATGAAAGGAAGTTCTTCACTCAGCACACATTTAACCTGTGGAACTCCTTGCCTGAAGAGGTTGTGAAAGCTAGGACTATAACAGGGTTTAAAAGAGAACTGGATAAATTTGTGGAGGTTAAGTCCATTAATGGCTATTAGCCAGGATGGGTAAGGAATGGTGTCCCTAGCCTCTGTTTGACAGAGGGTGGAGATGGATAGCAGGAGAGAGATCATTTGATCATTACCTGTTAGGTTCACTCCCTCTGGCGCACCTGGCATTGGCCACTGTCTGTAGACAGGATACTGGGCTGGATGGACCTTTGGTCTGACCCAGTATGGCCATTCTTATGTTCAAACTTGCTTGTCTGAGTGATTGGCTGAACAAGAAGTTGGACTGAGTGGCCTTGCAGGGTCTAAAATTTTACATTGTTTTATTTTTGAATGCAGGTGTTTTTGTACATAATTCTACATTTTTAAGTTCAACTTTCATGATAGAGATTTTACTACAGTAGGTGAATTGAAAAATACTATTTCTTTCATTTATTTACAGTGCAAATACTTTTAATCAAAAATAAATATAAAGTGAGCACTATACACTTTGTATTCTGTGTTGTAATTGAAATCAATATATTTGAAAATGTAGAAAAATCCAAAATATTTAAATAAATGGTATTCTGTTATTGTTTAACAGTATGATTAATCACGATTAATTTTTTTAAAATTAAAAACCCTGATATTCTATGATTCTATGACAGACAAAGTCAGGGACTCTCAAAGAACATATTCCATTTCTGATAGCAATTTGTGCAGGAAAGTATTTTTTCTCTCCTGTTATAAACATATAAGGCATTTCAGAAGATTATTACATTGTCTGGATATGTTTATTCCCTCCAAGTCATTCACATGTGTATTAGCCACTCCTTTTCATTGTTAACAAGTATCTCAAGGCAGGCATTGATCAGCATGTTAATTAGGCAGTTCAGGGTGACAACTTACTCCCAAACATCTACAGTGAAAACCATTGTTCAAATAAATGTAACAGGCAGAATTAAAAGCTGCACAGGCTGGACCTTTGTGGTACAGTGGGCTGCGGCATGTTGTAATCTGTCATGAATCTGGAAATCCTCTTCTTGTCAGGTTTGTCAGTGTTGCAGTTTCACCTCATGATTCTAGTTGCTCCTGGGAGGGAAAGAGGTACGATAGGGACTTTGAAAAATACAGAAATAAAACACTAGAAAATCCTGTGTACTGTAGGGAATAATTGTGTGCTGGCAGGAGAATAGACAAGATGATACCATAGGCATTTTCCATTTCTAGTTCTTATTAATGAATATTATCCCTCTTTGACACACAAAGATCAAGGGCTAACTTTGGAAAGTAGACTCCATTTTTTTTTAACTTCAGTGGGAGCCGTAAATGCTCAGCACCTATGAAAATCAGCTAAAGCTGGGCACTCAGAAACAGAGGTAGCTCAAATTAAGTAACCTAATTAAGTCATTTTTGATAACTGGGGCCTAAGTGCACAAGGCCACACACGCAGGCAGCAGCAGAGTTCCTGATTCACAGTCTTGAGGTCCACTGTTTCTGGACTTACCTGATCCAGCTTTGGACCCACCCACTGCCTCATTTTCCCTTCTCACCCCAATCAAAATGCCACACAACAGGGTCCTTCAAAATCAACTCTTCCTTTCCGAGTCTCCTTTATTAACATTTTAAAAAACCCTCAAAAGCATGTGTCCCAGACCTCTTCTCCAGGCTCCATTCATCTTTATAACTTTTCACATGCTTCAGTATCCCTAGGACCCTTCCCCTCCAGGGCTTCCCAGTCCTTCAGAGCCTTTCCCAGCTAAGGCTTCTCCTCTGGGCCCTTGCTCCCTTCAGGTCTCAGCTGAGGCTCCCCCCTTCCCCAAAAGCAACTGCTCCCTGAAGTATAAAGAATCATCTCCACTCTAGTCTTTCTTCCTAACTGAACACAGTCTGCTCTTGTTTTTCCCAAGTGACCATTTTAGCCACATGGCACCTGATACAGAGCAAGACTTAAACCTATTTCCTCACTATGAGAGCCCTAACTAGGATGTTTGAGACTTGGGTTAAAGTCCCTGCTCTTCAACAGGCAGAGAAGTGATTTGAATTTGGGTCTACCTCACCCTGGGTGAGTGCTCTTACCATGGAGTTACTGGGTATAAGGGGAACTTTCTTGAGAAATGTCAGGGTGGTTTAGGTGCTTAACTCAAGGAAAGGGTTCATGGCTGTGAATCCCAAGTGGAGGAAGTTACCTCCCTCTCCCCTGGATTTAGTCACCTAACTACCTTGGAGGGGCTTAGGCCACACCCCTCTCCTTGGCATGTCCTATGGGCTAGTTTAGGTGGCTCCCTCCTCACCTTTCTGGCTTTTGTGAATCCTTCTTTTTGTGAATCCTTCTTTCTGGCTCTTCCCATGCATTGCTTATGGAACCTCAAGGCTGTGAATTCCACAAGACACCTGAAAGTTAGGTGGTAGAACGCTTAGCCTAAATCCCCCTTGTAAATCTAGCCCATGCTCTCTCAAGTGAAACTACGGTTCCCTCCGACTCACCACATAGGAAGCAACTCCTTTAAAAGGCCTGGCTTAGAATTGGTATACTGGGTCGTGTATAAACCCTGGGACCCATGCCCTTTTAACACCACCAAAGCATGAATACCTCTGCACAAAACTTACAGGTAGATGGAGTTGCTAGCACAAATATATACATTTTAGGTTAGGACCACTTCTTTCCCAGAAGCACCACCTATTGGAATTTCATTACACAAACTCCATGCTACATTATTTTCTCCAGATTCATTCATCCATCCCTAGTAGTGACCCACAAAACGCCACAGAAACCTTCTTATTTGTCCCCTGTGCTACAGGCTCAACCCTGTAATATTTAATGACCTTGTGAAAGTTTATAAGAAACTTATTAGCATATTAGGAGGCACATAAAATCTCACTCTTTCTGCAGTGGTCCAATATAGTCTCCCCAAGTTTCTGTGAGATATGAACTCAACCTATGTTACTGTGTGTCTCACAAATGAAAGGTTAATGCCTCTCTTAGATAATACGTTCTAATGAACTGTTTTTTCCCTCCATCCAGAAGGCACATAATAAATTCTTTAAGAGGTGAAAAAAACCACCTTGAAATTGAAGAGCAAGGAGAGCACAGAACTTTGAGGCACTGGCGATCTCTATGGGATATGAAAACACTACAGTATGCAAATTTATCTGCCCTGATTTAAATAAGATATTAGCATAGTCGCCTCTCAATGGATCAAAATCAAAGGAAAATTACCCTTTGTTTTATCCTACCATTCTGGAAACAATGGAGAAACAAAATCGATGCCCTAGCAATTTTCACTTTCTTCCATCCTTACACACACATACCCTTTTGTAAAAAGATAGGTTTTCATACAGCAGTTAAATGTGAGAACAGTATTTCAGAGATCAGCTACCTGGGGCTAAGCTCTGCCACATCTGGGAATTAAGCTCATTAAACTGCTTAAAAAAAACTTTTTCCTCTTCTGCTAGCATGATGGTGATGAATGGCTGTGTCTATGGAGCTGCAGGTGTCTTTGATGGACAGCCTGCTTCAAATGAGCCGGAGTCCCCCACTTTCTCCTCCCTTTTGCTAGAGATATTATAGTACAAAGAAATTGTCCTCGCCTACTGTTTTGTCCCCTTGGTGAAAACTTTTGGAAAGTGCTTTAGGTGGGGTTTTTGTTTTGTTTTGTTGGGGTTTTTTTAAGGCCTTATTCTAAGTGAGACTTTTTGATGCCATTGAGCTGGGCACAACTTTGTAAATAGAAACAAAAAAAAATGGAGAAAAAGCTTTTTCTCAGTGTTTTAATAGACATTTTAGAACATCCTATTTGATCCTCTATCTTCAGGGGGAAATTGTCTTGCTAATAAATGTGAATCAGTCAAATCCCTATTCAAAGTCAGTACAACATCCATTGATGTTTTTTAGCAATTTCACTAAATTAGTTTGGATTTGGACAATATTTAATCTGCTATGTTTATACAATATATTTATTTGGATTGACAAATACTCTGCTTTACTTTTACAGTCATACTGTTGTCTCATTGAAGTGAAACATCCAGGCTATATTCTTGCAACAACATTGCCCCTCCTTACTGAGCAAGGTCGTTTCATGAAACTTTCCGAAACAAAAATGTCTGACCACTGAATTCCCAGGCACCCTTCCAGAGTGCCCTACTGCAGTACATCGTAGGATGTTCTGCTGGTAATGTATCACAATAAGACATGAAGCAATGACTCTAACACAATGTGATGCTCATCATGAATTTTGAAAGAAAAAATAAACAGGCAGCTTTTTTGGAATCCAGTCTAAAATGATACCAGTGGATGAAGGCATATGGGACAATGAAATATCTGTAGAATCCAAGTACCATCTGGCCATAATTTATTATCCATCTGATTGCAGGTTATTATTGTTTTTCTGCTTTCATTAAACACTTGTTATTTATCTTGTTACACCACTTCTGCTTTTAACATGGAGACCTTCACAGATTTCAGTGCTGTTATTTCCAGTGACCTATAATTTATGTAAGTCCTTTGGTGTCCTTAGTTTTGTTCACCAAGCATCTAAAAGTAAGTATTGCTCTCAGCTTAGATTGCTGATTAATTAATTTCTACCTTCCATATCCCTGGGCTGCAGCCTTGGGTTATGAGTTCAAAGTAATAATTCACGATTGGACATCGTTTGTCAAACTGAACTCTGAAAACATCTGAAAGAGTCCAATTTCCATGCTACATTTAATAGTTGGTCCCTCAGAAATTAATCCCTTTCTATCTGAGATTTATTTTTTCTTCTTCTGCTTGGCAACAAAATGGATATTTTTTTCTTGCTAGGCTGAGATCTGGCTGCCTTTCTATGCACTGCTCAGTAAAAATGACATGACTCCATCTGCCATTCTTTTCTCCCTTGACTAGTTCTAACCCTGAAGATTATAACATGAGTTGGAAAGTCACTCCTGTGGGTGGCAGCACCATCTAAGGTTCTAAATAGACTCTGGCACAAGCCAGAGTGAGTCCAAATCTGAATGTTCTGACAGTTCACGGGTGTTCAGGTATAGGATTCTGATGCACGCTATTGGGCACATGCTGTTCATGAACCACCTAATAGCTAACCAATGGCACCCTACCCTAGCAGCTGTTCTACATTGGCCAGTTCTATGCCCATCTAACTTTGCCCCTGTACTAGAACATCCACACTATGTCTCCTATGATGCACCAAAGCCATTCAGCCAGAGGGAAGAGCACAGAACATCAGTGCTCTCTATTGCTCCCAAGTGTCTCTTCCTTTCCCTCTGCTCTGAAGACTCAGTGGTCCCACTTCATGCACCACACTTTCACTTATCTCTCTCTCCTCCCAAATCCAGTCCTTCTCCCTCAAGCTTTTCCCACCTTCCCTATAGCTTTCTTTAAGGCCCCAAACCTCTTTGCCCATACTGACCTTCCAGCTCTACCGTCCAACATGCATGATAATTATGCTTCTTCCCAATATCCATCTTTGAACACTATATGTTTCCACACCAAATCCATATTCAGAGGCAAAGAAAACTTCTTACTGAAATGTCCAGATCAATATTATGATATTTTTTAATGAGATAAGTATATTTTGAACACATAGTGATACATTTTGAAAATTGTGCACTTACATTTCAGAAGCAAAATAAGTAGTTGTCTGCACACACTGGGGAATTGCACATGCATTTAGTAATTAATCAAATAAAAGTTGCAAGGAAGGGGCTTTCAGAAGTCTTAAAAGAGCAACACGCCAATGCGGAAACTACAGAACCTGAACAACCAAAAAAGAAAATCAACCTTCTGCTGGTGGCATCTGACTCAGATGATGAAAAAGGACATGCTTTGATCCACACTGCTTTGGATTGTTATCGAGCAGAACCCGTCAGCAGCATGGACACATGTCCCCTGGAATGGTGGTTGAAGCATAAAGGGACATATGAATCTTTAGTGCAACTGGCATGTAAATATCTTGCAATGCCAGCAACAACAGTGCCATGAGAGTGCCTGTTTTCACTTTCAGGTGACATTGTAAACAGAAGCGGACAGCATTATCACCTACAAATGTAAACAAACTTGTTCGTCTGAGCGATTGGCTAAACAAGAAGTAGGACTGAGTGGTCTTGCAGGCTCTAAAATTTTACATTGTTTTATTTTTGAATGCAGGTTTTTTTGTACATAACTCTACATTTGTAAGTTCAACTTTCATGATAGAGATTTTACTACATCCTCTGCATTCCATAGACCGAGGGCAACACAACCCAGTTGATTACCCAAGCAAAATGTATGACAAAAAATGAAATGTGAAATTCATATTTTGGTGATACACACCATAGAATCGTAGAATCACAGTAGGGTTAGAAGGGACCACAAGGGTCATCTAGTCTAGCCCCCTGCCAAGATGCAGGATTTGTTGTGTCTAAACCATCCAAGACACATGGCCATGCAGCCTCTTTTTGAAAACCTCCAGTGAAGAGATTCCATGACTTCCCTAGGCAGTTTGTGCATTGCTCTACTGTTTCTACGGTTATGAAGTTTTTCCTGAGATTTAATCAAATGCAGGTTGAACCTATTGCCGCTTGTCCTGCCCTCAGTGGCAAGAGAGAACAACTTTTCTCCATCTTTTTTATGGCAGCCTTTCAAGTATTTGAAGACCAATACCATGTCCCTTCTTAATCTGCTCTTTTTCAAACTAAACCTACCCAGTTCCTTCAGCCTTTGCTCATAATACTTGCATTTCATCCTTGTGGTCATCTTTGTCACTCACCTCTGGATCCTTTCCAGTTTCCCTACAACTTTTCTATATAATGGTGACCAAAACTGGACTCAGAACTCCAGCTGAGGCCTAACGAGCACCGAGTAGAGCGGTACTATCACTACTTCCATTACTTGCATACCATGGATGGCAGTCACCCAAGAGTTCTGAAAGAACTCAAACGTGAAATTGCGGAACTATTAACTATGGTTTGTAACCTGTCCTTTAAATCAGCTACTGTACCCAGTGACTGGAAGATAGCTAATGTAATGCCAATATTTAAGAAGGACTCTAGAGGTGATCCTGGCAATTACAGACTGGTAAGTCTAACGTCAGTACCAGACAAATTAGTTGAGACAATAGTAAAGAATAAAATTGTCAGACACACAGAAGAACATAAATTGTTGCGCAAAAGTCAACATGGTTTCTGTAAAGGGAGATCAAGTCTTACTAATCTATTAGCGTTCTTTGAAGAGGTCAACAAACATGTGGACAAGGAGGATCCAGTGGATATAGTGTACTTAGATTTCCAGAAAGCCTTTGACAAAGTCCCTCACCAAAGGCTCTTACGTAAATTAAATTGTCATGGGGTAAGAGGGAAGATCCTTTCATGGATTGAGAACTGGTTAAAAGAAAGGGAACAAAGGGTAGGAATAAATGGTACATTCTCAGAATGGAGAGGGATAACTAGTGGTGTTCCCTAAGGGTCAGTCCTAGGACCAATCCTATTCAACTTATTCATAAATGATATGGAGAAAGGGATAAACAGTAAGGTGGCAAAGTTTGCAGATGATGCTAAACTGCTTAAGATAGTTAAGACCAAAGCAGACTGTGAAGAACTTCAAAAAGATCTCACAAAACTTTTTGACCTTTTCTGAGAGAGAGAGAGAGAGAGAGAGAGAGAGAGAGAGAGAGAGAGAGAGAGAAATTCTAAATGAATCAGAAAAAATGTTTTCATTCTGAAAATGTCAAAACTATTTTGACAATTTAAAAAAATCAATGTTTTGAATCATAACCAACCCTTTCTCACAGTTTTTTTTCAGTGAATCTGCATTTTCTGACCAAAAATACCCCACACCCCAAGTCAAAAAATTCCTGACCTTGTCTGATTGCTAGCCCCTTTGTAGACCAATTACTGCATAAAGACTAGCCATACTTTCCCAGTGGCCTACACAAATACTTAACTTGTCAGCAGCAGAATTTTGGTGAGCAGGAATTCTAGATTCTACCCCTGGCTGTGGGAGAGGACGGTGGTTTGCAGTGGGTAGAGATAGGATAACCCAAACTGTACATGATAAGTGCTTGGGCAGCATAGAGGCTTGGGTTTTAGGGAGGCATGTTATCTCTACCAACTTATTTTAAAAATGGGCTGAGTTTTCCACAGCTGTTCCCTAAACATCTTCTATGTTGGGGTTCATGGTCTTAGTGAACTACATGGCAATTTAAACAGTGATCAGAGGTGAAATTTTAAATCCTGGTCTCCTCTTTCCCCTCATAGGAAACTTTTCTCTAGGCTGCAGGCATATTTTGTGGGGGGAGTCTCTCTTTCTTGTCTTCCTTTGGCATGCCTGGAAGTGAATGACCGATTTGTTGTTCAAATTAAAATTTGGTGGGTTCAGCTTGGTTACTTACATGCCATTGTGGCTAAAATATTATATAATCCTCTATAGATAAAGGCTACCAACATATATCTGATCTTGTGGGAATCAACACATGAGGAGCAACAATGTGGCCAAAGGACTGGTCCCAATGTGTTTTAGAATTTTTGCAAAAGGAGAACAAAGAAAAGTGAGGCGATCAAACCTGTCAAAATGGGAACTGTTTTTATTATTATTATTATTATTCTTTCTGTATCAATTTATTTTTCATCAGACCAGCATGAAAAATTCAAATCACACTCAAAGTTTCCATTCTATGTTTTGCCATTTCAAGGAGATTTTTACAAAATGATAGTTTACAGATCCTGTTACATTGAACTCCAGCAACTCAAAAAGCGGAAAAGGATCTAGGGGTGACAGTGGACGAGAAGCTGGATATGAGTCAGCATTGTGCCCTTGTTGCCAAGAAGGCCAATGGCATTTTGGGATGTATAAGTAGGGGCATAGCGAGCAGATCGAGGGACGTGATCGTCCCCCTCTGTTTGACATTGGTGAGGCCTCATCTGGAGTACTGTGTCCAGTTTTGGGCCCCACACTACAAGAAGGATGTGGATAAATTGGAGAGAGTCCAGCGAAGGACAACAAAAATGATTAGGGGTCTGGAACACATGAGTTATGAGGAGAGGCTGAGGGAACTGGGATTGTTTAGTCTGCAGAAGAGAAGAATGAGGGGGGATTTGATAGCTGCTTTCAACAACCTGAGGGGTGGTTCCAGAGATGATGGTTCTAGACTATTCTCAGTGGTAGAAGAGGACAGGACAAAGAGTAATGGTCTCAAGTTGCAGTGGGGGAGGTTTAGGTTGGATATTAGGAGAAACTTTTTCACTAGGAGGGTGGTGAAACACTGGAATGCGTTACCTAGGGAGGTGGTAGAATCTCCTTCCTTAGAAGTTTTTAAGGTCAGGCTTGACAAAGCCCTGGCTGGGATGATTTAATTGGGGATTGGTCCTGCTTTGAGCAGGGGGTTGGACTAGATGACCTCCTGAGGTCCTTCCAACCCTGATATTCTATGATTCTATGATTCAACCTTTATTTCTGCTGCACCATAATGGGTAATATTTGACTGGTTTAAAATGTACAAAAATGTATTACCATCCTGAATTACTACAGATCATTCTCAACCAAATATTGTAGTGCATTGCATAGTTCTGAAAATTTAATGCTCCAATAAAAAAATTCAGTACTTGCAGAACCCAACTACTGTTCCAGCTGACAATTTAAACTTAAGTCCTTTTATCTTTGCTGTATGCCATTATTCAGTTTAGCTCCCTATGTTTCCTTCTTATTTTACAGCTCCACCGTGCAAACACTATTTAGGTTGGTCAGTACTTACTCACAAGAATAGCCCCATTTGACTGATCCAAGTAGAACCACTGATTTCAATGGGCCCACTCATGTAGTTAAGTGCTCACCAACATACATTCTAGTCCATATGTGAGGTTTCTTTGATTTTAAGATTTAAGCATTTTGTAAAATGGTCTATTTATATTGCTTTAATTGATGTTACTTATTGGTGCATTTCAGCTGTGTACCACTCAGCATCGTATGGGCTCTTTAGTATTAATAACAATTATGCTAATACAGAGTGCTCTGGTGTTTTGAAGGATACATATTCTGCATGCTCTGAACAACAAATGGTGGCCAGGCTGGAGTCTGCTCATGAACAAGATTTGAGCAAATGGTGAAAAATGCTGCATTCTGGAAATAAATTCTAAGCAGGTGGACAAGGCAGCAGGAGGCCATATTGTGGAGAAATGTGTAATTTAGAGCAAGCCAGACTCGGGGAAAGATCTCTCATTACATGTTGGTCACTTCCACCTGCTTAAGTAATGACAAACAGTCAGCATTTAAGTTCTAACAACATGCAAGGAAAAACTTTCCACTGAAACAAAGAGGCTATTTTTATAGGTCAAATTTTATAGGTCAGTTGTAGCAAATAATGAATTGCCATATACCTATAACATATTCATTTTCATATTAAAAATAATGCATGGATTGCCAGATCTTGTATTTTGCCTCAAATGTAAATATTTACATATTGATACAGTAGCCTGCCATAGCCAGTTGGCAATCCTGGTCCTTGTTGCTCCTGCCCACACCCTGAGTCCCAATTTCTTAGTGGCAGCTTGTCCACAGCCAGGCATATGCCTCAAAGCTGGGGGAGGGAGGTAATGATAAACCTGACTGCCACTGTTGGTGTGCAGATTGCAATTCAAGCCTTTCCTAATCCTCAAATTCACTGTAGGAGTTGCATGCTGACTGGCACACACCTCTGCAGAGAAGATAAAATGTTAGCCTCCTGAATGCCAGCATCTTAGATTAGATTTAACTATGAATTATTTATATTTTGAGTTATGCTTTATCATTAGTCAATTAAGCAGGCAGAGACAGATTAGTACCTTCTATTTGTGTCAATTTATCAGCACAAGCACAGCCATTTTGTTTGTCAGCTGCTAGATGGTTTATTCCATTGCTCACGTGAGACATCTGCTTTGCCAATTAGTCAGCTAGTCATTTTGCATTAATTCTTAAGCACCAGTATGTATTTTCAACTTTGGTTAATCCAGGTTGTTTGCTCAAAGATTTTTCTAGGCACAGACCCTAGAGTTCTCTTGGAGATTCATCCTACAGCTAATTAAGGAGCAGCTTTTATGATTCACTTTACCACAGCTGAGACATTATCAGCTCTGCAGCAATGCAAACCTTCTGGGGAGAAGTGATGGCAGTAGGGACCAAATTGCACTGTCTCAGCTAAAGGAATGCTTTAGTTACTAGTGTGGAAGATAAATAAAATGGACTTAATACTCCCAGGGATTGGAATAAAGTGTTTGTTTTTGCTTTAAGGCAGGATATTAATCACCCAAAGTTTTAAAAAGAAAAATATTTCTACTACATTTCTGTATAGTTTGGTTTTAAAATATTTTCTTGCATTTCTGCATCTGTCCTATAGCCTGGACTGAGAGACTTCTAGATGTAATTTGATATTTTACTTTCTTAGCAATACTGTAGCACATTCTAACCCCACATTGTTCCTATCTCATCTCTCCCAAGCGCCCACCACACAGCTCCATCTTTCTGGAAGGTCTTGGCCTTGAAAGAACTACATGACTGAGACAACAAAACTACCCTGTACCATGGATCCACATCCCCTGCATTCTACAGAACTAAGGGGAGGACTCTCAGTATGCATCCACAAAAGGAGGCAGAGCCAAAGCCAGGAAAGGGGGCAGGTCCATCAGTCATGGCCTGACAGGAAGGTGGACTCTAGAACAGGCTGGGTTCCTGATGCAACTGCTTACCCTGCAGTAGGTGAGAGGATCCATGCTGTCCCAGACCCCAGCAGAGCTCCTTTGTCAAGGTTATTTATTCAGTGTTTACACAAGGCAGAGAACTGTCACAGTGATAATAGATTTTGACTACTGTACCAGTTCTTACCTTTCAGCTAAATTGATCAAATATGCATTTCCTAACAGGCCCAGTTCCTCAATCCTTGCTGACACAAGACTCACTGCAAAGTCAATGGCATTATGCTGAGGAAAATGCGCCACTGGCTGAATCACAAACGCCACTTTTCCAGTATCCTGAATTTTTTTTCATAGTCTCCCATCCAAGTGCACAAGTAGTGCATCTACTTACATTAGGAAATGCGATATGACCAGAGCCCAGTCGTGGTTCACTGAGTATTGCTGAAGGAAGTTATGAGAAGATAGTGTTCAGCAGAAAAATACAAAGATATAGAAGTTGAAGTAAAACTCTTTGGCTACTCAATCCATTAATCAAATAGCATAGAACTCCCATTTCAAGGCAGGTGAAACGATTATAATTGCTGAACAAGATCAACTAATCTGTAGCAAAAGCATTTTATTAAATGTAAAGTTACAATAAATAAAATTAATGCAGATTCATTTCAGAGTAACAGCCGGGTTAGTCTGTATTTGCAAAAAGAAAAGGAGTACTTGTGGCACCTTAGAGACTAACCAATTTATTTGAGCATGAGCTTTCGTGAGCTACAGCTCACTGCATCGGATGCATACAGATTCATTGGCTCTCATCAATAAACTTGCCAATCTTTTTATAATGAAACCCTTACTCTGTTGCCTTTCATAGATCACTGCCAGATCTTGACTATGTTGAGGGGGGTGGTGTCTGTAGTGCTTGGCATCAAGTCTCTTCCTCCTTTCCAAGTATTTTGAATCCTTTGCTAGTGCTAGGAATTACTTGGTATGTTTGAACTTCCTGTTCCCATACCTCTGGTGGATGGGTATATGACTACCAGTTTGATAGACATGAACCATACACACTTAGGGGTCAATCCTGAAAATAGGTAGTGCTTGCCATTATGCATAGTCCTACTGAATTCCTTAGACTTTGGGGAGTGACCTCAATATTGATGCAAAAATTGTATTGATAAACATTATTATAACTTAGTTTAATATTCAATCATTGCACATTTTAGGCCTTAACTGAATATTAAGACATAGTCACACATATGTTATATTTTCACACATTCTGGGTATAATAATACATATTATGTTTCGCTAGTTATGTTACAAAATGTTCAAGATAATCAAAGAAATTCCAGGAGGTTCCTGTTTCTGTCTCCCAAGGACAAGCAAATGTCAGGAAAATAACCTCCTTAGCCAATAAACCATGCTTGTTACCCTTAAGAGTGTTATACAAACTCAGAAAAACATTTTAAACTTTATCCTGCTTTAACTTTTGTATTATTTTCCTTTGTGCTATGTTTAAATGATATATTGGTTATTAAAATTTGTGCTTTGTGCAAAATATTTAAAAGAAGTGTAATTGCTATAACAAACAGGTTGTAGCTTTAAGGACCTTGACTCAAAATAAAACAAACCATGTAAAATATTAATGTTTTAGGTAAAGACTTGACTGTGAAAAGGAATGTAGAAATGTGTTATCAAAGTAATACATCTAGGTGATAAATGGGGCCTCCACTCACTCCACCATCCCTTTGCACCTCAGTTTGTGTCTTTACAATTCTAGGAAAAACATGTGTAGTTGGAAATGTTTTAAAAACCTTTTGTTTATTTCTTAAAGGCAGAAATGGCAAACACCTTTGTGAAATGTATACTTGCATATATGCTAGCCAAACACAAAGCTCTTAATGTCATTGCTATGTAAATGGTAACATGCTTTCTGAAGGCAGTGAAAAGATGAGAGCAACCAACTTTGAATCTAAACAAGTGTAAAAGAGGTGTGTTTTCATAATTTCCTGGTGTAGAACTTTGGAGTGGGCACTCCTCTCACACTCATTCCTTATCAAGAATTCCACACCTCATTCTGTCTTTCTCTACAAGGAAGCGATAAACAGCTAAGAAGAACAAAGAAGACTCAAGAAGAAACCAACATGAGGAAAACCTCCCCAAGACTTCAACATGGATTCATGAGAGAAAGTTATCTAAGACACTGCTAAGGGATTAGATTTAAAACTCTTGTAATTATTTCATTGGGATATGGAAATACTGTTGTAATTTAAGATTAACAGTTTCTCCTGTTAATCACTAAATGGTCAGACTATGTATTTCTGCAGAGGAGACAAGAGCTGCACCTTAATAAAAGAGAAATAGTGGGGCTTAACTGGATTTCAGATAGTTAACATTCCTAATTGGAGTGTCTCAAGACAGCTCCTTAAATGGCTTCTTCTGAGTAACTGATTTAAATATTTTCTTTGATTTAATAAGATTTAGTTATGATTGCTTACTTTGTCCTATTTCAACAGTTTAGGTTATGAATGACATACCAAATGGGATCTACCTGCCCTTAATCAAAATTCTTTTACCCATTTATAAACATTCTGAGGCTACGGCTACACTACAGAGCTTACAGCTGCACCAATGCAATAGTGCTGCTGTAATGCTGCTCGTGCAGATGCTCTAAGCCAACAGCACTCTAAGCCCACAGCGAGCAGCGATAGCCATGTCGGCAGGAGAATGTCTCCCGCCAACAGCACTGTCCATAGCAGCACTTAGGTGGTGTAATTTACGTCACTTGTGGGGGTGGCTTATTCAGACCCCAGTGACATAACTTACACCTATGTAAGCTGTAATGTGTACATAGCCTTAATTATCTAAGGATAGCCTAAGACTGGCTTCACAATAATTTTGGGAAATAAGACCTTGTTCTCAATTTACCAAGAGAAAAGTGCCCCACTGAAGGCAGGTTCACTATCTATTAAAAGCTCTCTACAGAGTGACATACAGAAGATAGCGTAACAGAAGTAACCAGTGTATTATTTGTGTTGTTGTTTTGTTTAATGCTTTCTTTTCCTTTAAGGATAAAATGGCCCTGGCTAATAACTCTGATTATTTTGCTTGGTCTCAAACGTGGTGTCCCCTAAGGTGCGTAAATGAACCCTTTAACTAAAAGTGGGACTCACACACCTTCGTTAGCAGTAAGAGAACCAATTAGTAAGAGCTGGCCTACCATTTCTGTTTTCTTTAAACTAAATATTTTAGCAGTTTCTAAAATAAAATGACTTGGTGTCCAGCAATTTAAAATTACCGCTTTCTAGCCCACAAGGCCCTTAAGCAAGCAGTTGTCACTTCTGGATTTGGCGTGAGAGAGTACATCTTGGATTTAATATTGATGTGTAGGACTGTTAAATATCAATTGTTTACAGCAATCCAAGATGTTGTTAAGTTCACTGCATTCCTGTGCCTTGCAATCTATTAAAATTGCTTGTAAGAAATCAGTCTTTCACATGCAAATATGACATACTTAGACTGATTTACTACTGCTCTGTTCAAAGAATAAACTATTTCATTTCCGGTTTCAGAGTAACAGCCGTGTTAGTCTGTATTCGGAAAAAGAAAAGGAGTACTTGTGGCACCTTAGAGACTAATCAATTTATTTGAGCATAAGCTTCCGTGAGCTACAGCTCACTTCATCGGATGCAACCATGGTTAGTCTCTAAGGTGCCACAAGTACTCCTTTTCTTATTTCATTTCCGTTTCAAGTGGCTTATCTCAGCCTACATTATATCATGTCTCATATTTAGATGGTACAAGAGCACTGATGCTTTGTCAAACTTACTTTTCCTCCTAAATCCTACATTAATTCAAGAATTTTTGTTTGGTTTTGTGTTTTACTTTTCATCACTTGAGCAACAGATTTTTTCATTTTATTCTTTATTTCAAAATCATCATCTCTGTGGACATGTTTATCAGTTTCTTGAGAGCATTCTCCGGCTGTGGTTATTCATGTTTTTCCTTAGGATTTTTAAAAGCATTTGATTCTCCTGATTTGTACCTGAAAGACATATTTTGAACAGAGAGATGCAAAATGTTGGTAGCTGTGGAAAGGCAAAAAGCATCTCTGGAAAGATGTAATTGTTCCACGGTGCCTATGCCATAATACACATTTAAGTTCTGAACCATTAAGTTCTTGAAGGGTGGCTGGAGGAATCCTGTTTTTCTTTTCTTTTCTTTTTTATTAAACTGTATATAGAAAATTGGGTTTGGGGTCCAAGTCCAGTTATTTTTTTAACTAAGACCAGCTGTCCAAATATTTTATTATTTTTATTTCTGGCTGCATAAAGGGAAAGCTGACTATAAAGGAGCATTTTGTGAAAGTCCAACAATAACAAGTGAATTCAAAGAGCTTTTGAAACTCTTATTTCTGTCCTAAGAGCATTTTTTAAGCTTGTCTTTTTAATATAAAACTTAGCTTGTGATTTTTTTTTAAAGATTTATTATTATAAACACAGGTGTGCCATTTCTGTTCGTCATGCCAGGTATGTTGTGAAGATTTGGGATTTGCACATCATTTTGGGTCAGAACCTCAGCTTCTTTAAGATGGCTTTTGCCACACTCATCACTTTCATGTTCCTCCTAACTCTAAATCTCTGCAATTTCTAATATTGGGATAAACTATGAGACATAGATTTGCTGCACATTTTTACACTGGTGTTAGCTCTACAAACACTTTCAATCTCAGCCTTTTCTCTCTTTAGTTCAGAGGAGGAATGGGAGAAGGAGTTTGGGTCCCTTACATTTCTTGATATCATTATGCTTCTCATATGGTGAGTAGCCAATTTGGAGATGAGTAGGAGAGAGAATGATAAAAGTATACAGCATATTGATTAGCATAGGATATGTAGATCAGCTGCTTCTGTTCTCCTGTTTCATAATGCAAGAACCAGGGGACATTCAATGAAACTGAAAGGCAGCAAATTAAAAACTGACCAAAGAAAATACTTTTCCACACAATGGATAATTAGACTGTGGAACTCATTACCACAGAATGTCATTGAGGACAAAGATATACAACCTCATGGTCCAGGATTTAAGCCAATCTCTCCATGTTAGGGGTTAGGATGTGATTTACCTTTGGGAAAGCCTATCCTAAATCTGCCAAATTAAGGGCCCCACATTTCTACTCATCATTCTCTTGCACTTTCCTCTAAGGCATCTACCGCTGGCCACTGCTGGAGACACAATAATAGATGAAGCATGGTCCTGAAAGTTGATGATTAGTTGCTTGTAGCCAGCTGAAGCTTAAGTCCAGATCTGACCAGGTGGGTCCCATTGCCCTTGCTCACCGTTTACTTGCAGAAATAGCAAATTAGGATAAATAGGTTTGTCTTGTAAAGGTGGAAACATTTCAGCACATCAGACTGCTGACTTTTAGGGACTTTTCCTAACAGTTGGAGTGTCCAGCCTCCACGTGGTTCAACAGAACAGTCTTTGTATTTGTTAGGGATTTTTTTGTTCAAATGTGTAACTTTGCAACTTTCTATCTCTCCCCTGCTTTGGAAACCTAAAAAGTATGTTCCTTGACTAGCCTATGGCTGGTTCTCCTCTTGTTGATGTATTTAATGGAGTAGAGGAGGAGGAGGAGAGGACATTCTGCCTCAGATGGTTGTTTGTATGACGAATACTCAGTCTCTCATCTCGCACTGACAACGTGCTGGTGTTTCTTTGATTGTCATCTCAGAGACACTGACCAGATATTATGCTCTTTTAATTCAGCTTTGCTAGGAGAGCTTTTATCTGTCCAGAGGTCTAATGTATCTATCACTGGGCACCACTCTGGTGCCTAGTTACTACAGATTATTGACAGTGGTCAATAACTCTATTTTATTTTATTTTTGGCAAGGAGGTAGAGCTTCCTTTTCTTTCCAGATCTACCCACTTTTTTATTGAGCTTCAATATGAGACTGGTCTTTGTTACATATAGTTCTAGTAGCCTCTGACACTGTATTAGAAAGATGAGGCTTCACTAGAAAATGTGTGAAAAATTGAAAACTCTAAGGTTGCTGAGGTAGCTTATGGTGCTATAACATATTCAAATTAAATATGGTATGTGTGTAAGAGGCCTGGATAGAGTTTTAATGAATATTTAGGTGCATTCACAGTAAACCATTAGACACCATGCTGGCAGTATATAGGGGTTGCAAAACAGCTGTGACAGATTTCTCCGGTGGAGGAATAGTGTAGGGCTGCTTGCACCAGGGCTGTCCCCATTGACAGGCCCCATAGAGGTAGGATGCAGAGCAGGACTGAGGTAAGATTGGATGAGGCTGGAGAAGGGAGGGAGTGTGCCCACAGTGCCTAGGGACACAGGGATTCAGGGATGCAGTGCAGCCCCATAGGTGAATGTGGAGTGGATGCAGTAAATACAAGGAACCCTGAAGGGCTGCTCTAACCTATGCCGGGGCCATTTTGGCCCCTATAGCAGCCCAGAATCTGGACAGCACAAAGATAACTTAAAACTACTTTTGCCCTTCCTCCCACTGGACTATGTCTTCTGTGCTGTGGTTCTCCAGAGAAACACAGCATGAAATCACCCCCTTAATATATATTACAGACAAAAACCATATTGAAAGGCCATAAGCATTAAAGAGCCATAAACCACTTGTTCCTGTTAGGAAAAAGTCCTCAAACGGCAGCACAATCTGATGTGCTAGACTTTCTTCATTTTCATAAGACAAATCATGCACACAAACTTTATGACATTAATGTCTGTGTCTCAGTTCCCCATCTTTAAAATGGGAAGAATAATAATTCACCTTCCCTAACAGGATGTTGTGAAGATAAACTTATTAATGTCTGTGAAGCAGCCAGATGCTGCAGTGATGAATACCATAGAAAAAGCTATGAGGAAATTAATAATTCTGGATTCAGAGCAGTAGATAAGGCAGGGGAAGGGCACATATTGAATGATGAGGATAAATCAAAATATTGCATAGCTGCTCATTAAGCGCGTACAGTCCATCCTGCATACTGAATGAGGCAAGGGGTCCTGTAGAAATAGAAGTATGTGGTCTTGTAATTAAAGACTGTGTCACAATGCAGTCACACAAGAAGGATGAATTAATTTCCACAGACATATTTCTGGCATCTCCTAACTTCTGAGTGCTTGATTTTGAAGCCTTACAGTTCTTTTAATATAGTGGTTTTTTGTGTAAATTAAGGTTTTCAAAAGAGAAAACTGAAAAAATGGAAATTTCATGTTGTGGATACATACTGACCGCCATAGGGTTCATCAGCAGTGATAAAACCAGTTAGACATTTACATCCACAGTGCAGACCTTTGTCACTTGAGCTAACAGAGTAATTTGATAACAGCAGGAGATTGTCGTGTTACATGTAGCCGAGCCCCTAGAGAGAAATGAACCACACATTTTGCCAGTTGTGTTTTACAGATATTTGCTAGTGCAGAGAAATGTTGAGTCTTAGGAATCCTGGGTTCTAGTTCAGTTACTTTAGGGGACTATATTTTAGTGGTTAGATACCCTTCTGCTAATGTGTCCCTCCCCCCGTCTTCTTCCACACCCCACACCCTCAACCTATTTTTCCCCATGGCACTCCAGCCTATCATAGTCCCTGTCTCTTTCCCCACCTGCCTCCCAGAGCACTGGTTCCTTATGCCAGTTGCTGCACCCCAACTACTTGTCCCTGTTTCATGAAAGGATCCCATACTTCTAAAACTAAACTGACTCTTTTAACTGACTTTGTTATTATTTATTTAATTAGTTCGTTATTTGATATTTATTTACAGAGATGCTGCAACTGCAGTTAGCTTTCCAGCCACAAACGTCAGATTGGGTTCCTGGTGCCTTCTCGAATCTCCCTCCTGCAACCTGTGCTCTTCCCTCCAACTTCCATTCTACAATCCCAGACTCAGATCCTCACCCCTCTGCATTCCAGTCAGGCTGTTTCCTCTTTCTCCTCCTGACTGCTCGGACAATAATAAGGAAAGAACTGAGACAACAGGAGAAAGTCTCTGTGATCTCAGCTCCATCTAAGCACCACAGCAGTATCTGGCCACCAGGAGGAGCAATTTTAGGGAAAGTCATGCTCAACCCCTATCATAACCATACAGCTAAGGGTAGCCTAGAAGTCCTCCTTAGCTGTAAGGGGTTAAGAAGCTCAAATAACCTGGTTGGCACCTGACCAAAAGGACCAATGGGGAAAGAATATACTTTCAAATCTTGGGCGGGGAAAGGCTTTGTTGTGGTGTGTTCTCTTGGGAAGCAGAGAAGCATCAGGTCGGAAAATTCCTTCTCCTATAAACCATCCTAAAAATATTACAAATTGTAAGTAAAAGCCAGGCAAGGCGTGTTAGATTATCTTTTGTTCTGCTTGTAATTTTTTCCTTTGCTGGAGGGAGGTGTATTCCTGTTTTTTGTAACTTTGAAACTAAGCCTAGAGGAAGTTCTGCTGTGTTTTTGAATCTTTTGTTACCCTGTAAAGTTATTTTCCATCCTGATATTTTTACAGAGGTGATTTTTACCTTTTTTTAAAATAAAATCCTTCTTTTAAGAACCTGACTGATTTCTCTATTGTCCTAAGACCCAGGGGGTTGGGTCTGTGATCACTTTGTAACAAATTGGTTAGGATATTATTCTCAAGCCTCCCCAGGAAAGGGGGTGTAAGGGCTTGGGGGGATATTTTGAGGGAATAGGAACTCCAAGTGGTCCTTTCCCTGATTCTTTGTTAAATCACTTGGCAGTGGCAGTGTACTGTCCAAGGGCAAAGAATTTGTGCCTTGGGGAAGTTTTAACCTAAGCTGGTAGAAATAAGCTTGGGGTTCCTTCATGCAGGTCCCCACATCTGTACCCTAGAGTTCAGAGTGGCGTGGGAACCCTGACAGCCCCTGAATCCCTGGGTTGGAGCATGCTCAGTACAGACAGTCTCTTCTGAGAATTTAGCTGCCAATTTCTTAAAAAGTCTCTACTGAATATGCACAAACTAAGATTTTTCAGAGGCTCATAGCTTCACCAAATTTTGGCAGATTTTCACAAGGATGACAAAAGGCACATCACAGAAACCAGGGTGACTATCCTGCTGAATTTGAAGTCCCTGTTCCAAAGCATGGTGGAACTAGTGCTTCTCAACAAAATAGTTTTTTAAGAATTTTTTAACATGGTCAAAACAACCAATTTTTCCTTAACTTTACTCTGAACAATGGTCAAACAGTTTTTGACACCATTTTCCAAAATAATTCAGCCTGAGGCAGACAACGAATAGAGAAAAATTCAGTTCAAATGGTTACAGTTTAGTAAAGTTAAAAGCGACTGAACATGGGGTCTTATAATGAAAAGTGTCAGTCAATGTTAATTATAGGCATTACTACCTGCATCGTCTGTAATATTTAAATCCTAGGCACATTTGATCATACTGCTGTATACTGACAAATATTAATTGAAATCAGTGGAATATGAGGACACAATCTACAGCACACGAGGCATGTATCCTATTTACACGTTCAATACATTTGGTAGCAGTGGAGTGGTTATGACTGAAAAGAAATATACCTCTGCAGCCAATGCAGTGGAACATAAACAAAATGAGTTGCAGAGTCCAATACTCAGAGTCTACACTCGGTATTATAACACTTATAAACAATAACAGTATTCATGGCAGTCTCTCTCTTTTAAATTCAGAATTAACTTTAAGATTGTTTTATGGCAGTTGAATCAATATAGCAAGTTGTGAATGATGAATGAACATTACATGCAAAGGCTTTATCTAACTGACTAGAACCATCCGGTCACTACTGTACTGTTATTTAATCCATAGTTTATAGAAATGTGTGCATAGCAAAGTGATAAGCAGCTTAGAAACAACCAGAACAGCATACAAGGCTCAAAATGAGTTTCAGACTGATGTTATTAACATATTTTTGGTGGTTTTCATGCATTTTTTAGAAAGGGTGAATAATTTTATGATCAATAACCAATTGCAATGTCATGAGCTCTTATGTCCTGCTTTGAGTTGATAGCTGCAGGGCTCAGAGTCCATCTCCATTACCAACATGTATTGTATCACACACAGAACAGATGCATTATGCTGAGTTTTAACTTTCCCGTAACACATCATGCATAGCACACTTTGAGAAGCAAAATGCTAGATGTAATAGACCATTGGTCTAATCAGATATGGCAAATCTTATGGTTCGCTCACGTTCTTTGGTCTCTAAGCAGCAAGCTAATTTGTGCTTCGGAACATGGGAATTGGGGTACCAGAATTCACCATGTAGTCTAGTATCCTGTCTCCAGCAGTGACTGGTACCAAATGCTGCAGAGGAAGCTGCAAGAAACCGCATAGTGGGCAGCTTTGGAATAACCTACCCAAGGAAGAATTTTATTTTTAACCCCATAAATTTGTGATTGAATTATGACCTGAAGAATGGTGGTTACAGGTTTAAACGAGTGTAAATGGTGGCTTGAAGTCTGTAAATTTAAACCATGATTTGAGGACTTCAGTAACTAAGCCAGATGTTATGGGTCTATTACAGGAGTGGGTGGGTGAGGTTCTGTGGCCTGCAATGTGCAGGAGGTCAGACCAGATGATCACCATGTTCCCTTCTGGCCTTAAAATCTATGAGTCTATGAATAATGCACTTTCTAAAATAATAATAAAATAAATGTCCTATGCAATATAATTGTTCATGTTCTCATTATCCACATAAATACATGTGTAATCCATTTTTAATCCTGCAAAGCTCTCTTTCCTTCAGTCAGGTGTAGTTGCATTGAGTTCCACAGATTTAAATTATGTGATGTGTAGCTAATCAATTTATATAATAATTTAATTGTGTTATCTGTTGTTGTAGTTAATATATATGCAATCAATGTGTGATGAACAGATTTAAACTGTATGTATAAGTATAGGAATAAGTAGGGTAGGGCTATAGGGGTAAAAGATTACAAGCATTTATGAGTGATGAGTGTGTATTACATACATAAAGAAAAATAAGGTTTCAATGCAAGGCCTGAAGACTGAGGCCTGTAAGCTTTTAGCTTAGTCACATTAAGCCTTAGGACTAAAAAAAGGTTGACATGAGAAGGTGACCTAGGGGTAACCCCATACCAGTAGCATTACTAGATTAGTTTAACATATGTGCTAATAGGTGATGTTCAGGAAAATATACTACAATGTACCCATCAATACTGCAAGATTCCTGATTGTACCATCATGGGAAATTCTGCAGCAATCAGAGATTACCATGGGGACTTGTTGATGTAAATGGTAATGAAAATAAGGGGAACTAAGAGAATAGCCTACAAAAAGCAGTCTCCCTAAATGTTATGGGGAGGTGGAAGTTCAGATAAGGGAAAAGGGGTTGAAACCCTCAGGCATATGCATAAGAATTATGGGCATGAGTATAACACAGGATAAGAAGGATTCTCCAGCATGAATAGGGAGGAAGAATCCATCAGGAGACTCTTCACAGATGACCACTTGTTGAGAGATCCACTGATCTTTATGGTGTCCTTGGGGATGTGAATATGAAAACACTGGTGCTGGCCATTTTATGGTATTCCTCCCTCTTTGTTTATGTATCTATAACTGTGACATTGATTATCTGTGTAGTATGGTTTTTAATAAAGGCAAGATTGATAACTTGTGAATGTTGTTATGGTCACTGCTATCATTCCTCAGAGTCTCTAGATGTAATGATATTTCTAATAGATGTCCTCACCATCCTAATTCTGATATTGTAGCTCTTAGGAAGTGCAAACTTCCTTTGGCACAGGTTATTATGGTTTAAGATACCACTGATAATATCAACCCGCCAATATTATAAAGGGTACAGATGTGTAAATAAAAATGTTTCATTCTCTCTGATTTATGTGTTGCCTTGCCATTTCATTGAACATCTCACTGCTCTTTCATAAACACGAGTTGCCAGTTCACCTTTTCTATTCCACTCATTATTTTGTGTGGCTGTACCTTAGACCTTACTTCCTTCTGTGCCCCCAACACAGTGGACAGTCCAGTTCCTCCATTGATTAAGGTCACTTAAAGTTTTGGTACTTCTTCCCAGGTCTTGCCAGCACATTTAATATTCTGTCACTGTCTTCTGCCATTTCTTCCTCGGCCTTCCTTGCTTTCTATTTCCTGCCTCAGGTATCTAATTCAATGCTTTGCTCAGCACGTCTCCCATCTTCAATACAATGTCCATGGCCCAACTACTTAGGCCTTCCTTTGATGATATTTTCTAATGTCTGGCACTGTCAAGTTTCTTATTCTCACATTTGTTATTTTGTCTTTCCATGAAATGTGCAGTATCTTCCTCAGCCATCTGTGATGGGCCGCCTGAAATCTCTCTTTGTTAGCTATGGCCATCAGCCAAATTTCTGTTCCATATTGTAACAATTGCATGGTATAATCTGATCTTTAGTTTGATGTGGAGATGTCTGTTTGACTAAATGTTCTTCATCTTTCCAAAAATGGCGTTTGCTTTTCTTAATCTCATCTGAATATCTTTCACCAAAAAACAGAACTCTTCTACCAGTTCAGTTTCTTCTGATCCACATACACCTTTGCACTTATTGTGTAGTTTTGTATCTTCATAATATTGGTTTCTCTCATTTACTTTCAATCCAGTTTTTGCTGCTTCCTGTTCTACCGCTGTAAGAGCAATCATTCTGTTCCACATCATACATAATAAGGCAATGTAAAGGTTTTGTAACTCATCTCTGCTAACCCATTTTACATTCTTCATGATGCTGTTCATTGCCCAATTTCATTGCTGAGTCTATGTTAATGCAAAAAAGAATTGGTGACAAACACACATCCTTTTCTAACTACAGTCACAGTATTGATCCAGCCACCCAGGCGTGTGTCCAATTGTACAGCACATCTACTTCCATCATATAAACTCATTATGTTAATCAGTTTGTCTGGTCTCCCTTAGTTTCTAACAATATTCCACAATATTCTGTGGATACTATCAAACACTTTCTTAACATCAGTAAAGTTGATAAAGATGTGGGTTGCCAAGCAATAACTTTTTTGATGATCTGTCAAAAAGTGAATATCTGTTCACAACATGGTCTACCTGGACAGAACTCAGCCTGTTCTTCTCATAATATTTCATCCACTACCTTCTTCATTCTATTCAGCATAACGGTGGCCAATACTTGACCCAGGGATTGAGAGCAGTACAATACCTCTCAAGTTTGTGCACCAAAAAGAGCACCATTTTGGGCAATGCCATGATGAGAACATCTTTCCAGTCTTGTGGACTTATTCTTTCACCCACATTTCATTACAGAGTTTTGTTAACTGCTCAAACTTCCACCTCCTGCCTTTAGTACCTTTGCTTGAATTCTCTCAATCCCAGAAGCTTTTCCTGTTTAAGAGACCAGTGATTAATTTCACTGAATGTTGCTAGTCCCTCTTTTATTTCTAATTTAGCATTGACATTTCACTTGAACTTGTGCATGATTGTTGGCTCTGGATAATTTAATATGGAATGGAAATGTTCTTTCCATCATCTGCATTCCTCTTCATGTTTTTCAACATCTGTTCATTGGAGTTCTTTATGGGCATCTGTCATAAATATAAAGGGAAGGGTAAACCCCTTTAAAATCTCTCCTGGCCAGAGGAAAAATCCTCTCACCTGTAAAGGGTTAAGAAGCTAAAGGTAACCTCGCTGGCACCTGACCAAAATGACCAATGAGGAGACAAGATACTTGCAAAAGCTGGGAGGAGGGAGAGAAACAAAGGGTCTGTGTCTGTCTGTATGCTGCTTTTGCCAGGGATAGAACAGGAATGGAGTCTTAGAACTTTAGTAAGTAATCTAGCTAGGTATGTGTTAGATTATGATTTCTTTAAATGGCTGAGAAAAGAACTGTGCTGAATAGAATGACTATTCCTGTCTGTGTGTCTTTTTTGTAACTTAAGGTTTTGCCTAGAGGGATTCTCTATGTTTTGAATCTAATTACCCTGTAAGGTATCTACCATCCTGATTTTACAGAGGTGATTCCTTTACTTCTATTAAAAGTCTTCTTGTAAGAAAACTGAATGTTTTTTCATTGTTCTAAGATCCAAGGGTTTGGGTCTGTGGTCATCTATGCAAATTGGTGAGGATTTTTACCAAACCTTCCCCGGGAAGTGGGGTGCAAGGGTTGGGAGGATTTTGGGGGGAAAGACATGTCCAAACTACGTTTCCCAGTAAACCCAGTTAAAGTTTGGTGGTGGCAGTGGATCCAGGAGCAAAGGATAAAATTAATTTGTACCTTGGGGAAGTTTTAACCTAAGCTGGTGAAAGTAATCTTAGGAGGTTTTCATGCAGGTCCCCACATCTGTATCCTAGAGTTCAGAGTGGGGAAGGAACCTTGACAGCATCATCTGTGACAGTCTGGTGATTCCTGATAGGTCTTCCACTATTCTACTGAACTGCCTGAATTCCCCTTTCTGTAGCCTTCTTCTGAACCCAGGCATTTCTATCTTGCCTGCATCTCTTTTTATTGCTTTGTCCTTTTCTCTGTATCTTGCATCCACCACTAAGAGTTCTGCTGTGTCTCTCATTGTTCCTTTCTTGCCTTCAGAGCTTTCCATTCATCAGTTACTCCCCATGTTCCAGATATAATTCATGCATCCATAATCCTTTCTGCAACAGAAACAGTTCAATTAAACCAAAAACTGATGATGATAGGTGCAGATGGCTCTCAAAACCCAAGTATGACAGATCTCAATGAAAGCCAAAAGGAAACTGAGATCTCAAGACACCAAATCCTGATGACCAAATCTGTAGCAAGAGTAGGCATGTGGAAAGTACATGCTTTGTGTAGTACAGGAAAGCTAGCATAGGTTAAATGAGACATGAAAAAATATACCATCTGCACATATTTGGCTTCAGTGAAATGAGATGGACAGGGAATGGTAAAATGATGACCACATGTAGGTGGTGCTATAATCTTACAGAGAGAAGGAGGAACACACAAAAGAGATGTAGTAATTATGCTGGATAACATAACAGTGAAACCTTACTGACTTGGGAGCCAGTGAACAGCAGAATAACAACAGCAAGGCTGCAAACAAGACATGTCAAGAGAACAATTATCCAAGCAAATGCAGTTCCTAACACAGCAGGTGACAGTGAAAAGGATATAGTCTCTGAGCAGGTGCAAGAAATATTGGATGACATGCCTAACCATGACATCAAGCTGATGATAAGTGACTTCAATGCACAAATTGGCAACAACCATACTGGCTGGGAAGGAGTTATGGGCACAGCAGCAGTAGATATCTGAACTGATAATGGTGAACGGCTCTTGAATTTCTGTGGCAAAAACATCCTCAAGATAGGAGGCAGTCTCTTCCGGCACAAAACAATTCACAAGCTCTCATGTAAATCACCAGACAATGTGACTGTCACCCAGATAAACCACATCTGTATGTGGGCATCTGTCTTGAAGGATGTCAGAGTCTTAAAACCCTCCAGTGCCTTAGATTCCACAACCTTCCTAGGCAATTTGTTCCAGTGCTTAACCCTGACAGTGAGGAAGTTTTTCCGAATGTCCAACCTAAACCTCCCTTGCTGCAATTTAAGCTCATTGCTTCTTGTCCTATCCTCAGAGGTTAACGAGAAATTTTTTTCACTGATAGTAAGTAATAATTCATTCCTTTCCTCTCTCTCCACCGGGCCCCCAAGAGTGCACTACATGGGCTCTGAGGGACATAAGCTACTTGTGTGAGATGCATGTATATAGCACTTGGCCTCCAGGCCAATCTGCACCTTGTGCAGTAACCAGGGTAAACCCTCCCTAATTAATTTGCTCCCTGTCTTTTCCCACCATAGTTAAAATAGGGGGTTACTCTGTGCCAGGGTACTCTCTTGAATTAGGTTTTATCTTTACCTATTAGTTAGAAGTGAAGAGTTTCCTTTTTCTTTTGTTTATTTATGTCATTTGTTTAACAGATTGTTCTTTACTTTAGTGCACTAACTAATCTGCCTACTTTCCATCAGTGCCAAATTCCTACACAGTCCAAATTCCCCAGCAATTATACTGTCAGTGCTTCACTCTGTCTGGGGACTCTCTTGTGTTGAGAATCTATGAGTGCTTTCAAATGAAAGAAATTTTCCCCATAAATAATCATTTCCCTAACAATATGCATTATTATTCCATAGCATTATTCTTGGAGAGCCAAATCCTCAAGTCTAGCTTGGTGAAAGACAAGAAGTAGTGGCAGGCAAAGGTGGCTTTAAGTTTCTTTTGTGGCCCTGTGGGGCTGAACTGCACCAGCCCAGACCTCCAGTGCAAGTTAGAGCAGTCTGAGTGGTGCTCTAACCTATGCCAGCTGCCTATGGCTTCAAAGGTGCTAGGCATTGCTAAGATATAGGGACACCCTGGTTATGCCCTGTTTTCTCACACATACCTCTTACGCCATGGGCAATGAGGGTAGTTGTGTACGAATAGCTGCACTGACTATATGCCACCCCAGGATTCCGCATGGTGTAGGGAAACTTCAAGGTGATGGTACAGCTGGCTCTCAAGCTCATTTGCACCACTAGAACAGCGCAAAGCAGCCAGAGTGGGGCAGAAGATCAGGTCTGTCAGTTTATGCCTTACTGTATTTTTAGTGAGACTGTACCGGTTTTAGCCTGATGTTTAAATAAATAGTAAATGCTATGACTCTCCACTGCTAATCAAGGTAGCTAATCTGAAGAAGAGATGGTTGGAACATTTTGAACTAAATGAAATTTCATCAAAACCAAAATATTTCCCAGAGACATTTGGGTTTCACTGATGTTTTCAGCAGGAAGGCTTTGGAGAGTCTCTCTGTCACTCTACAGCCTGGTGGTTAGGGCACTGGCCTGAGATGTCCCTGCTCTACTTGATGCAGAGTGATGATGCAGAGCAGGGACTTGAACCTGGGTCTCTCCGAGCCCAGTACCCTAATCAACAGGCTAACCACACACTTTTCCCAAATCAAAAACCCTCACATTTAGATCCAAAAACACATTTCAACACAATTCCACTTTCACAAAAAATGTGTGAAAGATCTTGGTTTTGTTCCAATGCGGAAGGAAAAGAAATTTCAAAGCCTCAAAATTTGCTGCAAAGCAGAATTATTGTTCATGGGAGAGCCTGAATCTGACGTACCTTACTCACTGTATTTGCTGAGGGTGGGTGGCTTTGCAGATATTAATCACAGGGCTTGTATTAACCACCATCTTCATCTGAAGACTTTTCCAAACTGGTTCACACAATAATAAACAATATAAATTCAACCTGTAACAATATACTTGGTCCCACAAGTGACTTTAACTTGAAATCTTCAATCATTTTATAAGCCGTACCACATTCACAATAAAATAGCATTATGACCCTAAGAACCCTTCCATGTCAAGGGAAAAGTTCACTGTTCTATAATAGCAACTCCTATCTGGCTGACCAGCTCATTACATCTCGCACACTACTTTCTTAAACAAGGTCATGTAAGGTGTCTAATAAAAGCTTATATCATAAAGATCTTCATAATCATTGCAAAATGTATAGAGTTGTGTATATGAACTGAAAATATGTTTCAAGACTGTGTCCCAGGCAATACTGACAACCCGGTTTCTTCCATATAGGAGCTGAAGTGTGTCTCTCTCTGTCAGATGTAAATTAAGCATTGTAAGTCAATACACTGGAAGCTCCAACTGCACGCAGAGTAAACAGGAGTCCCTAAAGACACCTTGGCGCCTGCACCTAAAGCAAGTAACCACGGGGGATCATCCTGGCTCTGGGACCAAAAAGAAAGGACTTTGGGAGTATAACAAGAAGGACTAAGGACACCTTTGAATGCATCACTGAGGGAGCAAAATGGGCAGTGCTTTTTGCATCCACGAACAGTGGATCCCAGCAAGGTGGGTTGGTGATGCTGGGAGGTTGCTTTAGGTGAGAAGTTAATTTATACAAGGATTTTAGCCTGTTAAAGTTAAGTTTACATTCTCAGAAGCCTGTTGTACTTTTTGTTTTACATGCGTGACCACTTCTGTTTCCACTTATTATTCTTACTTGCTATCTCTTGAAACTAAACTTTTGACAATAAACTTTTGATTATTTGACTATGCATATATTTCAGTGCTGTAGTTTTATAAAGGACGTGATCCTGAGTTGTACCTGTCAAGCTGTGTGTACAGTGTCTCTTTGGGGACAGCTTACCTGGTAATTTCTGCAAGTGTCCAATGACCAGTGCTGGGAGCACTTTGAGGATTCAGGGGTTGGTGTGTGTCTATCACTAGCCTGCACAGAGAGGCTGGAAGTCAGTGCTTGTGTGCGGACAGAGATTGTTGGTTTCAAGAAGCTGACCTAGAGCAGGCCCAACAAGACTGATTCACGCTAAAGGCAGGTAGTGGTTAGGTACCTTATAATCCTGGATACCTCTGGGAAGTATCACAGGTGTGAATACACCTAGGATGGAAAATTCAATTAACTACAAAATATTTTTTTTTTTGCCCCCTCCATATAAGTAGGTTGCCAAAACTCAAGTTGCTATTCATTTTTAGATTTGGAAACATGCTGACCTAACTGAATTTGTTGATTGGTGGGTACCATTCATATAGCAGCAGGTTCTACTATGCTACCTGAATCCTATGCCACGTCACATTAAAAAGATTTTGGCTCAGACAGTTCGCAGAGTTTCCATAGATGTAATTTTACAAAATGCTCAGTCCTAGGGACTGAGAAGCAGGACTCCCTCTTCAAGGTTCTTTAGAACCTAGATCCCATATATAGGCCACCTCTTGGGTTACCCTTTTATTTGCTTCTGTTTCGGCAAGAGTGCTTCTTATACGCCCCCGCCCCTCTGGTTACTCCCTTTTGCTCCAACCCTTTATACCACTTCCCACATACGCCAGCTTCATAGTACTCTTCTTTCTGATTTTGTGGGTAAAACCTTGCCTTGCAACCTAAATATTAATATGACGAACAAGCAAAAGAAGAAAGCTATTAATATCTTTCTTGTATACCATTACCACAAGGCATACCACCTCCACACAAAGTCACTGAATCTCAACACTTAATGTGTCATAACTTAATATACTGAGTTACATTTTCCAAGGGGTTATTACATTTTCTTAACAACTATTAGGTGACTAACTCAAGCAGCCTACCAATGTGACAAATTACAGTTTTTAAAAGTGGTCTATTATGACCTCCCAGTGACAAACATTCTATAAAGTATAAAGTTAATACTTATTGCATGAGCTTTTTTAGTTTAACTTTTCCAAGAAATCTTCCAATTTGTCAACTATTTCCACAATATTTTCCAAAGGATTGTTAACATATTTGTCATTTCTCCTACCATGATCTTGAACATAGTCACAGGCCTCATGTAGTAATAACTCTGAAGCAGGTTGGGATAATGCATATTAGTGATGTGAATTGTAATGGACAAAATAAACAGACTGAAAAGGGACTCTCAGATCACACTATAGTCAGTATTTACCAACAGGCATACACAGATCTGACACATTCTTTAAAGACTGATGCATCGTGAGAAAATGCTAATGACTAACAATCCCCTAGGCCAGTAGTTAAAGAATTAATATCATTAGCAACAACTGGAAAAGTAATATTATTGTAACTATACCATCACTTGCATATTACAAGTAAATTATAATATGATAACTTATAATGCACTGGACTAGGGTATTTGCCTCTGTGGAGGTGAAGTAATGACTTGGGAACAAGTGTTGCCGTCACTTTAGCAGAAAGGAGGAGGGGCTAGCATATTCACTCTTGATTGGCTCTATTTCTTTCTTTCTTTCTGAAATATCCCTGACCACAGTATTGAGCTGATTTTCCCTCAGGACTGTCCCACATACGATTCCACAGGGTTCCATTGCAACACCCATGTATATGTGGAGTTATAGGAAGGTTAGTGAGGGGATATGGACTCTAATGTCTTCAATATGCAGCTGACACACAGGTCTGTATCTTTATCCCATCTATATCAGCTGGTGTGACTGACATTTACCCTGTATCTAAAGGAAGCAGTGACGTTTCTCGCTAACCCCAGGCAGTTAGTGTTTGATCTGTACCCTCAGACATGATGCTCTGGATTATGCCCTTTCAACTCTGACTATGTGTGTTGAATGGTAGCCAGAGTGGAAACGGTAAGAGTATCAAGTACCACCTCTTATTGGTCTGTTTTGACCTAAAGAGGCATTTTGCCTTTCAGCAGAGACACAACTGAGACCCCAAAGTATGCACTTAGAGTTGGTAATTAAAATAGATTGTTTTAAAGAATAAGTAACAAATTTCCAGGTTCCCAATTCAGATTAAATGAGAGTCTCAGGACTAGAACCCCACACAATGCTTTGAAAATGTAACTTCACATTAAACTTTTCACAGACCAGAAACATGTTAAATATCTGCAGGAAGTAATATTTTTTTACACTATGTTGAAGAAGTTGGGTAATTTATCTCAGCCCAAACCATATTAAATAAACATTATTGCTGAGCTAGATCTTTGCATCTCAATTAGTGTGGTAACTGAGGGGAAGAGACAAACTCTGCATGTCCTGCGTGGAATGAAATACAGCGATTTGTTCCCCCTCCTAGAGACCGAACAGCATGCTATACATAAATGGAAGATACTATTTTCATAAATTCTTTATGCTATTTACTTGGGAAAAGCCTGATTTTATTAAATTGATATTCTTCCAAAAGGTCCTCACATATTTGTCTCTTTAAAATATTTTCTTTTTTCCAACTCAGTATAATTTAAAAATGGGCCTTTAATAACCTTACCAGATTTGCTTCTCTACTTTACATAGCGTTCGTCAAACAATAACAGCTCCTGAATATGACAATGGCACAAACACATTCTGATTATTTGAGGAAAGGGAAAGTCATTTGTACCCTTTCTTGTTTTCCTCCCTCTTCAAATCCTCATCACTCTCCCACACAAACAAACAAACAAACTTTTTAAATGTTTAGGTTGGAATTTTCAAAGGGATCTGAGAATTACTGCCCAGTTCCCTTTCAAAGACCATGCAAATTGGGCCCATAATTCTGCTTTTAAAAATCCAGGCCTAAAATAATTTTATGACCCTCTAAAGGTAACACCATTAGTCTGCTGGCACCACCCCTCGCTTTTTTCTTTTTTTAAATTGGCTTACTCTGTTTAGGATAGGTCTATACAACACTTACAAGGGTGCTTCCCCATGCATATAGACAGACACACACTAGGCTTGCTCTAAAAATAGCAGTGGCACAGGCTAGCTGCCCAGTTATATTCACGGAGGGGGTTGGATGTAATTCTACTCAGGCAGCACATCTCACTGCTACCAGCTGCAGAGTAGACATACCCTCTTAGGGCTTGTGTTTGCTGCATTGTTAGTTCCATCTATAACTCCAGTTTTGACCCTAATGCCATTGCCATCCAGGCACAAAAAACGCTATCTTAAATTAAGTAGTGCTTTAAACTACAGGCAGCTGGCCTGCCTGAAAGTGCGGGGGATGGGGGAGGTGGTACTTGGGTGTTGAAGCTTATATTGCAATGAGGAAACAGCATCTTGAGTTACAAAAACTGTATTGCTAATCCAATCACTCTGTGCTGTTAATCCCATCACTGGAGGTTGCTGCAGTGTTGCTTCACAGTGTGGTCACTCCCATTCAAACTAGGCTAATTCAAATGTAGTCACTTGAACGAATTAAGAGCTTGTCTACACTTGAAATGCTGCTGCAGCTGTGCCACTCTAGCTCTTCAGTATAGACACTTACCCACTCTGATGGGAGGGATTTTCCCATTGGTGTAGGTAATCCACCTCCCACAGGGGTGGTAGGTAGGTGGATGGAAGAATTCTTCCACCAACCTAGCACTGTCTGCTCTGTGGGTTAAATCCACTTAACAGCATCACTCAAGAGTGTGGATTTTTCACACCTCTGAGAGAGGTAATTGGGTTGACATGATTCTTTAGTGTAGACCAGACCTAACTCAAAGTAACTGTTGCAGAGAAGACACACCCTTAGTCCTGTTTCTGGTTGTGTTTATTTAGTGCAGCACAGTGACAGGAAAACTAGGCAGGCAAGAAGTAGAAGCAGGAGGGTCAGTGATGAGAGAATTTTATTTTTAAAAATCAGTGGTTGTTGATTCAGAACATAAGAAATTACTCACTTCTCTTCCATCTTCCTTTCTGCACAATACTAATATCAATTAGCTAGTTTATAAGTGCCAAGCAGCTAAATTTATGCAGTTAACTCTAAGTGGGTTTATAAATTGTTTCTTGAAGATTAGCAACGCTGCCCCTTCTACTGGAAACAGGAATGTTACATCAGAATACTTCAAAGTATATTAATGGTCACACATTTCTCTCAGTCCCTGCTCAATTCCCACTCATATCAATGGACTTTCTACTCTATATCAAAAGCAGTCTATGACCCATATTATTTTGACGCATCTCAAGAAAATCCTCAGGGAACCATGTAGATGTCCTGATTACCCAGCATTTCTTTCTGGCTGAGAAAAGAAAGAAGACATAGGTGCACATGCTCAGCTGGTGTAAATTGTTATCATTCCATAAAAGTCAATGGAACCATGACAGTTTATACCAGCTAAGAATCTGATCCCTAATGCTTTCAGAGAGTCAGACCCTGCTTCCCTTACTCACATTGACTAGTACCATGTTCTGGACAAAATAGTTTATTAATCTACTGCAATTATACAGAAAAGCAGCAGGGAGTAAGGCCCCACATTCTTACGTGGTCATGTTAGCTCATAATGCTGTGGGCAGTGAGTGGGAACTTTACCAGAGATGTTCCACCCATGAATAAGTGTCCTTTGGAGGGGAATAGAAGAAGAGAGCCACAGCTCCACTCTCCTGTGCATCGTCAGCAGAGCTGGATGGGCAGAAGTATGCTGCAACCTTTTTAATAGTTATAGCATTTTATAGTATTCCACCTCAGCAGAACAGGGGTGTCTCAGGCACAATGTCTCTTTATACTGTCTTTGGTGGCAGTGCATCTATACATTGCTCCTTTTTCAGGGTTGTGCCTAAAGGCAGAATCTTGCCCTGTGGAAGTAGTGCCAATAGGTGAGATACTATAATTTGAGGTCAAGTCTACACTATAAAATTAAGTGAACCTAAGGGTTTGTCTTCACTACCGAGGTAAGTTGACCTAAGTTATGTTACTCCAGCTACGTGAATAACGTAGCTGGAGACAACATAGCTTAGGTTGACTTACCCCAGTGTCTTCACTGCACTGTGTCGACAAGAGATGCTCTCCAGTCAATTTCCCTTACTCTGCTCAGGAAGCTGGAGTACCGGGGTTGAGCAGAAAGTGTTCTGCCATAGATTTAGCAGGTCTTCACTAAATCGATCCCTGCTGTATCGATTGCAGCAGCTTTGATCTCCCCATAGTGAAGACCAGCCCTTAGTTATGTTAATATAAATCCTCCGCAGTAATTGGATCATTTTTGCACATCCTCACTACACTCCTGGTGTTGACAGGGCACATCCTCACCAGGAGCTCTTGCCAGTTCCAAATCTAACAAATCTATCTATCTATCTATCATATACATATAGTATATCTATATATGTGTGTGTGTGTGTGTGTGTATATATATATATATATATATAAATAAGCTACTAAATAGGCAATTTTGGAAAACTGCCGTTAAAGAAATAAAGGGCTTGACATATTTGTACTGTCCAGGAGAGGGCTGGGCATTACAGGACATACATTTCTGGGGGAACATCCAGGACTGGGGTTAACAAACTTAACCCTAACTGGGGTATGTTAGGGTCACCCTGTAGAATATCCAAACTAACAAACTAGGGGTTTAACCCCTGTTTAACCCCTAACAAACTAACAAACTAACCTTGTAGAATATCCAAAGCTGGTAAGAGCCAAGTGGCTGCAGTACACACAGAGACTTACATGCTGGAGGTTGCTTGTGAGCAGTCCAGGCTGAAGTCTACAGCAGCAAGGCATTGTAAAGGGCACCCCAGGTAACAGGGCAGGAGTGACACAGCTACTCATTGGTCCAGATTGTATCCTGGTATGTCACACCCCATAACATTTGCTCTCAGTCACATCAGATAAGAAGTAAACATTACAAAATATATTCTTTCCCTCCCATAAACCTAACTTTAAAAACACACTAAATGGGGTTTATTTTCTTTAAGATAGAAAGAAATAAAGCACAGAGTTGATTGTCAGAGCGGCGTAGCTGAGTTCGCAATAGACGTAGGGTTATGAACACCTATTTCCATGTGTATACAATCTGTCATTTCAAGCCAAATTTTCAAATATGGGTAGCTAAGTTTAACTTGTGAAGCATGTTTGTGTGCATGTATGTGTGCACATCCATTCATTCAAAACTCAGATGTGATGGTAACAGGCATATTACCACATGGAATGGAGGTATTACCTTTCCTTAGCAATTAACCCTCTAGTTATCAAAAACACATCTCTTTCTACATTCTGAATTTTCCCTTAAAGTTCTCCAGGACAGAGTAAATGCCTCCAGTGTCTATCAGGAGGTCTTTTTAAAAAAGCTGTTTAAATATTAATGTCCCATTCTGCGTATATCCTTAAAGAAAAGGGACCAGACTTTATCTCAGGTAAACCACAGTAAATCCAGACTCCTATAATTCCATTGATTTGATTAACTCCTTTGAATTCTTTGATGTGTGCCTGATTCATGACATTTGGGGGGGTTTATGTTCATTTCTTGGCAAAAATATGAATTGTGGGGGAGGTGGAGGGTTGTGGGGGGTTTTTTTAATTATTCTCTTTTCTAAAGTGTTGATTAGAAGACTGGAAACAAGAATCATTTAATACAGACCCTACATTCCAAATGTAGAGATGGAATGAGTCACTTGGCTCAGCTGCTTGTAGAAGTGGCAGAGAAGTGTTGCATTATTTAAGATTTATTTAGATAGCTGGGGTAAAGAGAGAACCACCAGTAACAAAGATACAAACAGGTTAATGTTTTGTCCATATCCAGATCTGCTCTCTCACAAAGCAAACAGGCTGAGGTTGGCTTTTGAAGGAGGAATTATTTTCTAGCGTTATCTCACTCATGGATGAACTCTTTTTCTTGCCCTTAGTAAAAACTAAAATTGACATCAACCCACTTGCCCAAACCCCATGCAAGAGACAAAATGTTGTCTCTGAACGAATATATAGCACAATGTTCCGGTCATAATAATACATATAAAAATAGATGTCAGCCATCCACTGAGCTGGAACAGGAAATACAGTAAAGTCAAATCAAGTTGCAAGTAACAAAAAGTTATCTGGTTTCTTTCCTCCTCGACTCAGAACAAATCATTGTGATAAATTTGTGGTTATTTTTAAAGCAATACTTTCATTATATTATTTAAGGCAGAAAAAGAGATCCAACAGTACATATACAGCCAGCATTTATAGACTGAAAAGACATTCTAATACAAACATTGAATCAACACTCTTTCGAAGTGCAGACTTTTGTTTTGAATACAGGATCATTCTTCTACATGTCATAATGTTTCAGACTTTGGTCCATCTAGCAAATAAGTCGACATGTATTTTGGAATACTTACACATCTTCTCCTGGTATATTCAAATGGAAGTTTATCTTTAGCTTGCTTGGTAGAATTTCTATCTGTGGACTACAAGAAGCATACTTTAAATTTGTGACAGAAGTGATGTGCCATCCATACACAAAAGTAAACCCACGGCATGAGACACTTTACTGAATGGGACTGACCTTCTATATTCTGAGCCGCCACAACTCACTTTGAACACAAAAGAAGCTGCTGATTCTGAAAAAAAAAACCAGTCTAAGTGGGGTCTGACTATCTAGACACCAATTGGTGGTTAAAACTATTCTAAAAACCCTATTGCGATTTAGATTATAAAAGGGTGTCTTAATCTGCCTGCCTATTACACAATAGGGAGTATTTCAGTATCCGCATATACTGTAGCCCTGTTCTGGCCCACCTCTGACAGAAATCCAAATGGCCTGTCTCTTTCCCACACTTTGGCAACACTTATATAGCTTGCCATGCCAATCAAGGCTCTTTGAGTTTCAAATATGAAATTTCTACCTTGAATGCACCCTCTCCTAAAGCACTAATTTATGGCTTCAAGTGCCATGCAGTATATTGAAAGAAAGGAGCACTTTTTAAAACTTATTTTAATGTTTTCCTTTAGTTGCTTCTTGCTTAATAAAATGGGGAAGTTCTTCTGTATTAAATAATCCAAATCACCCTGTATGTGGTGTGTAAGGTGGGCTTGAGTGATATTTTTGAAGTCCATTTAGATGGGACAGTTATGCATTTGAGCCAGTTGTTCAGATAAAAATATAAAACCTAGAAACTCAACCTATTACACATTACACATTACACAAAAACATTTCCATCTCTAATTCTTATTTTTCAAGAAAGATTAATTCAGTTATTACTCATCAGCCTTAATTGCTTGTGTACTTGTTTTTTGATTTGCTGTTTGATAATTGGGTTTCTGTGGGGTGCATTTAGCTAGTATAGGCAATGTCTCTCTGTAATCAATACATTGTCTGGTTTTGCTTAAGATTCTAGATAGGCCTCAAAATCATTGAGGTTTCTTTTCTTCATTTGCATTCAAGACACTTGTTGCTGAAGACCCTTATCTATGAATTACTCACATCTAAAAATCAATATTTATGGGCTTGGTGAAGTGTCCTCTGCAATGAAGTTGGATTGGTCTTGCTGGTTGGAGTAGTGTGCTTGTGGTGAGAGGAGCTAGTAGTTAGCTTCTGTGCTGCTGCTGAGGGACTTGACAGGCCATCATTTACCCATTTGTATTCCTCACACTTCAAATTGCTTTCTATGTTAACCTTTACACAAGTGTATAACCCATTAAAGAAGTGTTATCCAACAGGGTGAAGTTTCTCTATTACCAGTATTGCCTGGACTGGCATTCACAATCATCCAAAGTTTAAAAAAATAACATAGGGATGCTATTCTTAAATGTATGCAAGACAAAAACTACTATGCATGCTATGTGCTCTGAAAAGGGGGCGGGGGTGAATCAGACATTATCAAGTTCAGTTTCACTTGTTTTCTAGTCAAGATAATAAAATGTTCTGACAGCAAGCTATAGGGAAAAAAGAAAGAATTACTTTTACCAGATAGAGCTGGCTCAAAATATCTACTTTTTTATGGCCTATCATATTTGCCTGAACAAATTTATCAGAAAAGCAGACTGCAGATGACATGTTCTAAAGTACCTTCCATTTTTCCTGCCAGTGGCATTTCATGGCAAAGTGGGGAGGGGAAGGAAGGAAAGATGAAAAACAAGACTTTCATTACTTTATTACCCTGAGCCAAACTGCACTAAAATTATTTTTAAACCAGTCAGCTCCATTCCCCAGTGGTGTCATGCAAACTATATCAGCAACAATTTTTGCCTTCATAAGTTTTGTTTCCCACTCTTAAGAGAGCCATTTTCCCACAGCAACAAGAAGAAAGTGGATATGAATACAAAAACCCAAGAAGTGGACCTTGGCACAATTCCTGTTGAGACTGAATAGTTGCTGGGTCTGCAGAGTGAGGACTGCAGAGTCAGGCCTAGTCTACACTTAAAATTTAGATCAGCATAGCTACAGTGCTCGGGGGTATGAAAAATCCACACCACTCAGTGCTGTAGCTATTGCCAACCTAACCCCTGATGTAGGTGCAGCTAGGTTGATGGAAGCATTCTTCCATCAATCAACTACCTTTGCTCAGAGAGGTGGTGTTCCTCTAATGATGGAAAACCTTTGCTGTAGACAACATCTATAGGATGTGGTTATGTCAGTTAGCTATGGCACAGGAGGTATGCTACTATGGTCCCCAAAGTGTAGACATGTCCTCAGGGTTGCCAAGAATAAATTTCATTAATGCACAATCATCAGTTTCATTATTAGGTATAATCAGTTGTGTGTGTGTGGCGCTCCGTAACTCAAAGGACCATGGCTAGAGTATTTCAGTACTTTGCATTCCTCTATCTTGCTGGCTCTTTAGCATTGTTTCTCTGGTGACATTCTTTTACTAAATACTGGCTATTTTATACAAGATCTACCTGTTGCCTCTGTCTCGCTGAGTCTTTAAGAGACTTGGTTGAATACTGCAAGCAGAAACTTCCCCAAATAATTGCTCAGATTTTTAAATGCAATCACTCAGCCATGTTTGAGCCTCTTTTGTGTTTGATTTCTGTGAATATTTGAGCAATTTAATTTTACTCTTGTGAATGTTCCCATAATGCCAAATTTAAGGCTGCAATCTCAAACACTTGTGTACAGCAGTTTTAAACTCATAGAAAACAAGTATTTGCCACAATAGTGATATATTTTATATCTAATGCTGCTTGATGTAGCAGTGGAACAGGATTCCCAAAACCCTTCACCAGACCTTGGTACAGAGGCAATTAAACAAGCCAGACCAGGATCTAACCACTCGTATGCCCCTCATTACCACAGTAGCTGAGTCCTACATACAACAAGACTGCACATGCACAATATAGTTACTTCAGGTGACAACATAAAATTCATAGAGGAGCCTAGGAATGTTACCTTGGGAAAGACCTTTGTGGCCCAGAAAGGAAATGTTTTAATTTTTTCTAAAATGCCATAATCTGCCTTATCCATTACTTCTCCTCAAATTACTACCTCTCTGTGATCGATTCAAAGCCCCAACAAAATTACAAGGTTGCCAGCAAGTTGCCCACCTAATCAATTAAGGCATTTCATGTAACCCAACAATAACAATGGATGATAGTGGCATACACTGTTAGGTGAAACTCTCGTGAAGAATCATGTCAACGATGTGAAAAAATAGACACACTCTGGGTTTTCTTTGCTTGTGAATAAAGAGAGTAAAAATTACAATAACAAATAAACTACTACTAAGCAGGAAACTTCAGCATGTTCTCTTCAATATACTTGGACTGAGCTCTTTTTTAATGGTACATGAATTTACAGTATGTACAAGAAAGGGGCTTGCTTAATGCATAACCAAGGCTATGGCATTAAGGTACATTTAACCCAGAGCCTTGCTATGTAAACTCTGGATTTCATCATATGACACATTGCAGAATCATTAGTGGGTCAGATTTCCTGGGAAATCTTTTGATTTTTCTTGCACTATATGCATTATTTAAATTTCAAACTGATAGAATGGTGCTACAAGGTTCACTGAAAGAATGAATTATAAATAATATATTTCAGTTACTAGAAATGTAATATAAAAACCAAGGTTTCCAAGTTTACAGATGCTAAACTGGCAGGCAGAGAGAAAATAACAATGAATGTTTCAGACTTGCACAGTATAATTTAGATCATAAATATATGTGGGTAATACATGATGAAAGCAGTTTGAAGTAAATAAGTGTAGGTGAATTAGACTTCAAACAGTGAAGCAAAAGATAAAACAGATACAGATAGAAAGATCCTACAGCAGAATGACCAGAAAAAGAAGGCAAATTACTGCTAAAAGCAGGAAGCCAGAAAAGAGAGGACTGGGGTAAATCTAAACTGAAGAACAGAGACAAAAATAGCCTTAGTGGATAACATTTGTTTCTTTTTTTCATGTTCATTATTAAAAGAAAGTGATTGTGTGATTCTTTACCATTGGCACATGAGAGCCACTGAAATTAAAAAAGGTGAATGAGATTCCAGTTTGAAATGCTAGGATCTTTATTGTAAATCCAAAGGATGTGAAATTGGATGTACCTCTTCTTGAGGAATGGACATTAAGAAAAGAAAGCCCTTGCAGTGTCCAGCCAGAAGCAATCAGAATGACAAAAAACATTCTCCATGACTGAAGATCTCCAGCTGATCTTAGGAGAAGATTTTATATTAAACTTATTACATTTGTAATGAAATGCTAAAGGGAAGTGATAACTTGTACAAAGTCATCACACAGACAAAGGAGACTAAATGGAGGGTGTATCTAAAAACTATAATCCATTATGAATCATCCTGTGATACCTGGTGTGAACAAAGCCATACAAAGAATATTTGATTGAATGACAAAAAAAGGAAAGCAGGCTATAACGTATTGCGAAAGTTTTCACGTTAAGGCTACCAGACATGTGGCTGCTGAATATAGTCTTAAAAGGGTCCAGCAAGCAGGGAACTGTAATGCGCTCAGAGAAAATGAAATGTGTTATCTGTGAACAAAGAAACAAAATGAAAAGGAAGCTGGAAGAAAAAGGACAATAGAGAAAGGGAAAATAGGACCAGTGAGTTATCCAAGAAATGCATAATGTGGTAAATCCTGTCTCCAAACCCCAGCCTGAGTGGAAAGGGCAGCAGCAGAGTGGGGAGGAATCTGTGGTGGGAAGAAGTTGTTCAGCCAATCTGTGGAAGCTACTCCATCTTCCCAGGAAAGGATTTGAAGATCTTCTAGCCCCAGCCAACCTCCAGATTTGCACCTCCCACCTCCTTACAACTTCTACTCATTGTTGCACAGAGGACTTATGCAGCATGGAGTTCTATACTGTGCAATGGGAGCACGCTGCTTTCATGCCTCCCTTCCATCCTCCCTGACATCTATCCCCTTCCCCTCCCCATCTTCATACTGGTTCTGCTACCAAAATGCCCTCTGCAGTCACAGAGGAAAGGCTTGTGTTTGCTACTCTCAGAACTGTCCAGATTCTATTTATAATCATAGTATTTTGCAAATAATGTCTTCAATAATTTATGGGGAAAATATTAAAAATACATTATTCAACAATCTATAGAGTTTGCATTTTTTAATACAATAGACCAATGATTGACAGAAACAAATCCATGCATAGTATATTTGGCCACAATTTTCCTACAGTTTACAAATGTTCTGGTGACTCTGGGCTTCGTTTGGAGTTACCTGAGCCAGGTTGCAAGTGTCAGGAAAAGATGGAATGGAAACTAGGCAAAACTCAGGGAGCCTGATTTTCTGCTCTACTACAATAAAGTCATCGACTACGCTGGCATAAATCCAAAGTACCAAAATGGAGAATCTCTACTTGTGACTTTAGCTTGGATATTTGTTTGATCAAATCCCAGATGCAAAGTGAAATTCAGTGTGGTAGAAAGTGAGTCCATGCAAGTGAAAAAAAAATTCACATGAAACCCCTAGGAACTTAAACTACTGGGTTTTGTACAGCTCTCTTGCTGAGCTGGAGCTACTCACTTTATTATTGAAAAAAAATGAAATTTCTTGATTGAATATACTCACACACATGGAAATGTGTAGACTTTGCAAGAAACCATGTGTGCCTGTGACTTTTATCTATTTGGATCGATTGTGGGGCTTTTCATCCTTAATAGTGTCCCTTTCATATTTATTTTAAAACTAGTTCGTTAAACAAACATGGTTTAGATGAGAGCTATATTTAATCTTTCAGTATCAGAATTAGGGAGATTAGAAGGCAGGTACAAATTGCAATACAAGACTTATTTCAAACTGAGTAGATAATATGCCTGCAAAAATCAAAATGTTAAGTTCTGTTCAACTGTAAAATACATAAATGAAGCTCTGGTACAGATTTAAGTGTATACTAATATTCTTTAAAGTTGTATGATTCTTTTATCCATCTCAGAATGGAAAATATAGTAATAAAATAAATGCTCTTTGTTTTTAGGTTAAATGTAAACTAGCATTATCTAACAGACTGGCCTACAGCTATTCTTTTCTAGACCATTGATTTGCAAAATACAGCTCATGAATCCAGAAAACTTGCAGGTAATCATAGGTGCTGGCTCTCCCTTTTGTTTCCAGGAGCTTAATTACATTAAAAATGGTAGAAAAAAAACATCTGCAGTTTTGCTTTTCTATGTAAGCAATGGCTGTAGTCCTATAGGGATGTTATTTGATCACCAATCTAAAGTGAAGACATTCATGCGATTGAGAGAGGGAAGGGAGTTTTCCATGAGACAATCTCTACTGGATTGGGGTCTTCACTATAAAAAAGTCTGAGTCCCTGTTCTACAACTTTTTTCAACTGGCATATTGGAGGTACTTTTCTATCCACTGTATTGTATTGCCGCATCTTAACACAATATATATTTTAATGACAAGGCACACACAGACAAAGTTTTCAACATAATTTATAGTTTTCAAAAGGTTTCTGTCACTTATTATCCTGAATTTCATATTGAAAATACTTAAGATGCCCGTAGACAATTTCTGCTTTAAGAAAATAATTCACACCTTTGAATACTCTCATAATTTGCAACCAGAATGTTTTAAAACAGCATGGCACTGCAACATTTTTTTTTGAAAAAGAGAGAAAAGCCAGTAATTTAAAGTTAGCTCTGGATGCAAAGTAGAAATGCTTTGAAACTGTTTGTTTTCTATTTTATGATGAACAGATATTTGCAGTTGCTACCCTCTGATTTCTGGTCATCAGATCTATTTGCTCCTGTTGTTGACACAAAAGTAAACCATCACACAAATCTCTCCTCTCTTAAATAGATGCATCTGTCAAAACTAGAGCTGTCAACTAATAGCAGTTGAACGCATGCAATTAACGGAAAACAAAATAATGTTTTTTAAAAAATGAGCCTTAATCGTACATCTCTGAAGATAGGACTCAGTGACAGCCAGGTGGGGAGGGAAGCACCGGCTGTGGCACTAATTGATCGTGAGCTTGTCCTGTAGTCTGCGGGCAATTTGGGAGAGCTGGTTAAAGACCTTCTAGGGGTGAGAGAGGAGCCCAGCCCCCCACCACCAGCACCATACCTACCCCGCTGGACAGGACCAGCCTTATGCCTGGGTGAGGGGGGCCACCGCCCACCGCGCTGTGCTCAAGGGGCAGCGCTGCATGCCTCTGGGGCAGGGTGCTCCAGACCAGGAGCTTGCCGCCTGTCTGCCCATGTACCCTGTTAGGATATAGATATTCAGGCCTGTCTGCAAAGGCCTGTACTGTAAGAATTTAGGTGTATTCTGATCACTTGGCTAGTTATAGAGGTATAAAAGAAAGAATCAAAATCACTGTCTGCCAGTGTAAGGGCCTTGTCTTACTGTGACAGTTTGTGGCCCTGTGCTTAGGCTAAGCAGCAGAGGCAGCCATAAGCTAGGAAGTGAACAGTCACATCCTCACATTCCAAACTAGTCACATTGAAATAAGGTGCTATTGGGCTATTAGGAATTCAATCCTGTCCTGATAGTGCCTATCACCTCCAGAGAAAGGGAAGTGCCTAGAAAATGTAAAAGGAAACTTAGTTTGATAGCATCCTGTCTGGCAAGAACTCACTTATCAATAGCTGGGATGTGAAATCCTCACTTCTGTATTGTTTTGTCATGATAGTTCCCACTTTGCTATTGTTTATTTGCATGGTCTCTGTCTGGTTCTGTGATTGTTTCTGTCTGCTGTATAATTAATTTTGCTGGGTGTAAACTAATTAAGGTGGTGGGATATAATTGGTTAAATATTCATGTTACAATATGTTAGGATTGGTTAGTTAAATTTCAGGAAAATGCTTGGTTAAGGTATAGCAAAGCAGAACTCAAGTTTTACTATATAGTCTGCAGTCAATCAGGAAATGGGAGGAGGAGTGGGGGTGGATGAGGGAAATGGGAACAGGGAATAGGGGTAAGGAAATTGCAATCATGTTTTGCTAAAGGGGGAAATGGGAACAGGGAATGGGGGTAAGGAAACTGGAATAATGTTTTGCTAAGGGCAGGAATGGGAACAGGGACACAGGTGTAAGGCTCTGTGGTGTCAGAGCTGGGAAGGAGGATACTAAGGAAGGAAACTGGAATCATGCTTGCTGGAAGTTCACCCCAATAAACATCAAATTGTTTGCACCTTTGGACTTCGGGTATTGTTGCTCTCTGTTCATGCAAGAAGGACCAGGGAAGTAAGTGGGTGAAGGAATAAGCCCCCTAACATACCCTATCGCCTAGGAGCTGGGGTCAGGGAACAGGGGGAGCTGCTGCTGCTGGCTCAGGAGTGAGTTCTGCCTACACTCCTCCTGAGTGCTCCCCTTAAAGAGCCCCAGCACCTCGTTCAATACAAATTAAGCACTGAGGGGAGACAGCAGGGCCCGGAGATGGTGGGGAGTTAGGTGACCCAGGGAGCCCATGGGAGCCAAGGGGGAGGAAGCCCGTGGGGGGAGCCCATGGTTGCTGGGGCAATGGTATTCTGTTATTGTTTAATAGTGTGATTAAAACTGTGATTAATAGTGAGTATTTTTTTTTAATCTCACGATTAATCATGATTAATTTTTTAATCATTTGACAGCCCTAGTTGAAACACTAAGAAGTTATGTATTACTGAGGAACTTTCAACGTTTTAGAACACTTGCTCCTCTTAGGCTATTATACATTTCCGAACCTATTGGTTTGTGTTTCTTACCCGTCCTCCTCCCCCGCCTTTGAATCTTCCAGGTTGGATTGGCTTCATGACCTTCTGAAATATTAATGTTCAAAATGTTGCTTGTGACAGTCCTTGTGACAGTCAGTTTCAGTAAGTAACTTCTACATCCTCTGTTGGTGATGTCACTATAAACACTCAGTGGATGATGCAAAGATTACAGCCTTGAACATCACATTCTAACTTGCAAACAACTATGTGTTATTGCTCAAAAGAGTGGTCCCAAACTATCCCAACTGCTAGTTGTTGGCCCTGCGGTGGGAATCTGAAAAAGGGAAAACCAAAATATCTATCTATAATGATGCCCTGCACTACCAGTGTCTATAAATATAGAAGGAGGAAAGTCAAAAATAAAAGGAGAATAGGATATTAGTAAAAATAGTTGGAAATTTTCCTTTTTCTTCTTTCTTTTCCTCATCTGGATTGGTTTTTGTTGGCTCAGCTAAAAGGTAAATATTGGTTACAATTTTTTTGTGCAGCAAAAAAGAATTGGGGAAATAGTTATTTCATCCTCCACCTCAAACAGAAGTCACTAAATTTCCAAGATACAAAACAAATCTCTCTCAGATTAGGACCACAACTTTTAAAAATGCAAAGCACATCAATATTCTAACAATATTGTTAGTTTATTAAGATAAGAATCTCTCCCGTTTATATTTGAATATTCCTAAACTCATGACTTTGCATATTTCTAGGAACATAGTGCAATCATCATTTCAAAGCTTTTCTTATTATGCTGCCAATATGAACCATTTTGATTGACAGAAAAAGTGCTCCAGGGTTAGCAACCTAACAAAGAAGACAAATAGAAAAATATTTGGAAAATGAAACCTATCCCTATAATAATCAAAATAGCATCTTGAAGATCAAGTTCGTGGAACACACAGCTGCTAATTTTATTATGCATTGAACTTTAAAATGCTTCCTCTGAATCCTTGCTTGCTGACTGAAGATATTTTACTCTTTCTTACTTTCTTTCTCACCTAAGCTTAACGATTGGTGTGCGTCCCAGCCCAGTGCTTAGAGCAGTGGTGGGCAACCTGCGGCCCATCAGGGTAATCTAATTGCGGGCCGCGAGACATTTTCCTGACATTGACCGTCTTCAGGCCTGGCTTCCCGCAGCTCCCAGTGGCCACGGTTAACCGTTCCTGACCAAGAAGAGCTGCGGGAAGTGGCGGGCTTCAGGGACGTGCTGGCTGCCACTTCCCACAGCTCCCATTGTCTGGGAACGGTGAACCACGGCCACTGGGAGCTACAGGGGCTGTACCTGCAGACGGTTAAAGTCAGCAAAATGTCTCGCAGCCTGCAGTCAGATTACCCTGATGGGAAGCATGTGGCCCCTGGGCCACAGGTTGCCCACCACTGGCTTAGAGCTTTACTCATGTAGCACCTGGGAGACCTGGGTTCAAACCCCCGAGCTAAATCAGGCTGAGCAGGGATTTGAAAAGAGGACTCCTACATCCCAGGTAAATACCCTAACTACTGACTAACTGTGTCTATGTGGGTTCTGGCTGCTAGGACATGGGCTATAGAAGTGGCTGACCTGGCTTAGGTGCCTAACTCCAGAACCTCTCCTGGCTGAGCATCCCAAGCAGAGGGAAGTGTTTCCCGCTGGCCTGGAGTTAGACACCTAACTATCTTTGAGGGACAGGGCTTAGGTCCTGCCCTTCTCCTTGTCATTTCCTACTGGCCAGTTTAAGAGACTAGCCCCTCAGCTTGCTGGCTTCTGTGAATCTCTTTTTTAGGCTCCTAACTCTCCCCGTACAATGTATAGGAGCCTTAGCACCTAACTCCAATCTGCGAATTCCACTTGGTGTCAGGGTGGAATAGAGCTTGGTAGTGAACTATTGACATCTACTTTCTGGGTATGTTTTTCCAACCAGAGCTGGAATATTTCTCTAATTTGTTTATGAAAATTAATGTGAGACAGTATCAAAAGACTTACTGGAGCTAAAATATATCACAACTACTGCTTACCCTTATCCACCAGGCTTGTTATCCTGTCAGAGAAGGATATTAGATTGTTTGGACATGATTTGTTCTTGACAAATCCATGCTGACAGTTATTTATCACCTTATTTTCTTCTAGGTGCTTACAAATTTATTGTTTGATTATTCGCGCTTTTCCAGTGCTGAAGTTATGCTAGCGGGTCTATAATTCCCCTTGTTGTCCTTATTTCCCTTTTTATAGCTAAGTACTATATTTTCTCTTTTCCAGTCCTCTGGGATCTCCCTCATCCTCCATGAGTTCTCAAAAATGATCACAAATGTTTGAGAGATCTCTTCAGCTATTTCCTTAAGTATTCTAGGATATATTTTATCAGTCCCTGCTGACTTGAAGACAGGGCCCATTAGGAGTCTTTTGTTTTAAGTGATCACTAGAGCTGAAATCACTTATTGTGAAACAGCATTTCTGCCCAGCCTGCTTCTGCAACGAAGTTCCCCCACTAAAAACTGAAAATCACTGAGAACTGGATAGAACCTCAAAAGACCGACCAGCAGAGGTCACAGTAGAGAAGCAGGTGGCTGCAGAAGGTGATGGCGTGCAGCAGCAAGCCGTGGCAGGTCAACCAGCAAAACCGTGAGCATGTGGCAGGGTGGCCAGCGGAGCAGAGCAGTGGCTGGCTGGCAAGGCAACGATGCCAGAGCAAGCACTTGGATGGTGGAGCAAGCAAGGTGCCTTATCTCCCCCCCCATCTCCAGTGTAGGAGATGAACTCACATACAGGCACCTCTGAACTCTGGCACTAACCAAGGATAACCACTGAGAGTGGGTATGTGGTGAGGGAGCAGAGAGGGCCACATTAAAGGAACATTTGGTTGTAGGACTCAAGAACCTGAGACAAAAGACACTGCCCAGACACTGGGGTCATTACACAAAGTAAAACTATTTCTCCATGTTCCCCTCCCCCCCGCCCACTGTTCCTCAGACATTCTTGTCAACTGCTGGAAATGGCCCACCTTGATTATCACTACAAAAGGTTCCCCCCCTCCCACCCCCCGCTGTCCTGCTGGTATTAGCTCATCTTAAGTGATCACTCTCCTTACAATGTGGATGGTAACACCCATTGTTTCATGTTCTCTGTGTATATAAACCTCCCCACTGTATTTTCTACTTAATGCATCCGATGAAGTGAGCTGTAGCTCACGAAAGCTTATGCTCAAATAAATTTCTTAGTCTCTAAGTCTCTAAGGTTTACTCCTTTTCTTTTTGCGGATACAGACTAACACGGCTGCTACTCTGAAACGTTCTAACACTGACCTCTACTCCAGCGCCCATGATGGATACGCCTCTCAAAATTTCAATACATGAAAGTTAAAAACACAGAAAGGATAAAAACATATGACTCAGTGTCCAGATCCTCAGCTAAGTGAAGGAGGTCACATTTTCTTGAACAATTAAAGGAGGAAGAAAGGGTTCCCACCAAAAGCCACATAATGAGTAATTGGAGAGATTGCTGAACCGTCTCTGGTAACACAATATGAAGTCCACTGATGTACATAGTGAGGAAAGAACCGTCATTTGCCACTTCTCATTGGCCATATCTGTCTTCTGTCTCCCTTTTCCCTATCCAACACAAGCCTGGCTAACTGTGATATCTGATGAACAGTACAGAATATGTCAATTGAATTCAACTGCTGTTCATGGCAGAGGCAGTGAAGTACAATAGACTAAATTACTGGAAATCTTAATATTCTTTTTATTTAATTTCAAGCAGATTCATAAAGAACTTTTCAGATTTGTAAAAGTACTCCATACATCACTTGGCAACATTGATATAAAAATTGATAATGGACTCTTCCTGGCATCTGCCAATTTTGTTTTTCCAGTCTATGTGTTTTGTATCATAAAGAAGTTTCTGCATGCTGGGTGTTTTAGAAAATAGACTAAGATGAAATAAAACTAAAATGATATTAAGGCCCTTATTTTCAATACAAGCCTACAACCAAGACTCAGAATTGTTTCCAAAAAGTATCCAGGAGCTTGCTTCATGTTAAAATATTACCACTGTAAGTTTTGTACTATTTTAATTTCTTGGTGACAAACGAATTTGAAAGAACAGATGTTGCCATGCATAAACAAATGGTGTAAAAATTATTTCATATAGCATAGTTTAAAGTTCCAAAAAGAGTTTGATGCACTCAAACATCATAATCTGCCAATCTGCTGATTGGAATATCTTTCCTATGTGCCAATGTGCCAATATTCTAATCATTGACATGGTTAGTTACAGATCTTCCTTTTTAATTCTTTCAATTCCAATCACAATCAACAACTTCACCTTTCTTCCAGACACCCTGACTTGCAAATGCTTTTTTGGTGTCATCATCTCCTCTCTCTCCTTTTCCCCCACATCAACTCTATTGATAAATGCTCTGGGTTTTCTCTCTATTCGAAAGATCCATTCCTACTTCCAAAAAGTTGGCCCTTGCCATGTCTTTACTTTTGATATTACAACCTCCTCTTTGCAGGCCTGGTACCTCTCATATTGTGCCTCTCAAGTCTATTCAACACAGTGCTGCTAAAACTGACTTCCCCATTGTGTCTCAGCCTCATCTTCTGTATCACTTCCAAGGCATTGCAAAGTGGCATTAGCAACATCTCTAGTTGCCCTTTACTGCATGAAATTTAAGCTCTAGTAATTTGGTTTCCCTTTCTCCATCCCACAAGTGTCGCTGCTCCCTTTCTTGTGCCACCCTCTAACAGTCATCACTAAACTCCCCTTCTCAAACGGCATTTATTTCAGTTAGTCTTCTACTGGTGTTCTCCATTCCAGCCCTCACACATGCCAGTGTCCTCAAATTTTAACAAATTTTAAAATTAAATGCAAAGAGGAATCGTAAGATGTGTACATAAGAATCACATGCCATTAACTCACACTGTTGTAACTTACATTCTTCTTACTCCCTACACCCAACCCATTTGGGCCAGTATCCCTTCCTGTGTTAAGTTAATTATGTAGGTATAGTACTGACTCCAGAGTTAAGTTTGCACTGAGAGTTCTGTTATGAGACTTACTTAGGAAGTTAGAGTTCACTTCTTCTAGCTCCCTCACAGCAACTGCAGATATGATTCCAGTTGTAAGACATGCATTTGATATATTCCCTAGTCGACAGAAAATAAAATAAAGCATCCTTATTTGGGGAGCAATTTGTATTCTATGTTGGAAATGGCATTGGTCAAAGAAGGCAAAGTATACAAAGAATAGCAAATATTCTCACAACTCACATGACAAATAACCAGGTGAAAACAGCGACTACTATCAGCTAGTAACACTAATATATCAAAAGGACTAGGAAGGATGATTTTATGGTAAGACATTGACAAACAAGAGTTCTAGATTTTATTCCTGACTCTGCCCCAAACTTTCTATGTGACATTCATATATTCCAAAGTCAGAGGGATCCTTGTGATCATCAAGTTTGACCTTTTGTATAAAAAAGTTCATAGAACTTCCCCCAAATGACTCCTAGAGTATATCTTTAAGAAAAACATCCAATCTTGATTTTAAAAATTGTCAGTGATGAAGACTCCACCACAATCTTTGGTAAATTGTTCCAATGGTTACTAATTCTCACTGTTAAAAATTTACATCTTATTTCCAGTCTCAGTTTATCTAGCATCAACTTCTAATAGTTGGATCTCTCGTAGACTGAAGAGTCTATTATTAAATATTTGCTCCCCACACAGGTATTTATAGACTGTAATCAAGTCAACCTTTAATCTTCTCTTTGTTAAGCTGAAAAGACTGAGCTCCGTGAGCCTATCACTATAAGGCATGTTTTCTACTCCTTTAATCATTCTCGTTGCTCTTTTCTGAACCCTCTCTGATTTATCAGCAACCTCTGTGAATTGTTGTCACTGGTGTTGGGAACAGTATTCCAGCAGTGGCTGCATCAGTGCCAAATGCAGAGATTGCCAAATGTCAATGCCAAATAACCTATCTACTCCTACTCAAGATTCCCTTGTTTATACAACCAAGGATTTGCATTAGCCCTTTTGTCCTGCACTTCAAGGTCATGTTCAGCTGATTATCCACCATGATCCCCAAATCTTTTTCAGAATTACTGCTTCCCAGAATAGAGTCCCCTATCCAATAAATATGGCCTATGTTCATTGTTCCTAAATGAATACATTTACATTTAGCCATGTTAAAACACATGTTGTTTGCTTGTGTACAGCTTACAACTTGATCCAGATTGCTCTGTATCAGTGACTTGTCCTCTTCATTATTTACCTTTACTCCAATTTTTATATCATCTGCAAACTTTATCAGTGATTATTTTAGCATTTTCTTCCACACCATAGATAAAAAATGTTAAATAGTATAGAGCCAAGAACCAGTTCCTGCAGGACCCATCTCAAAATACATCTGTTCAGTGATGGTTCCCGGGTTGCAATTACATTTTCAGATCTGTCATTTAGCCGGTTTAGAATCCTTTTTATGTGTGTAATGTTAATTTTATATCATTCTAGTTTTTTAATCAAAATATCATGCAGTGCCAAGTCAAATGCCTTGCAGAAGTCTAAGTGTATTACAACAATACTATTACCTTTATCAAACTAACTTGTAATATCATAAACGTAGAGATCAAGTTAGTTTGACAGGATTCATTTTCCATAAACCCATATTGATTGGCATTAATTATATTACCCTCCTTTAAATCTTTATTAAATAAGTCCTATATCAGCCACTCCATTATCAGGTCTGGGATTGATGTCAGATTGACAGGCCTATAATTAACGAGGCCATCCCATTTAGGTGGGACTGTAATGTTGGCACATTAGCTTTCTTCAAGCCTCTGGAACATCACCGGTGTTCCAAGAGAGGTCACTTCCTTAGGGAAATCACTTGTGGTAGGCTGACATTTTCAAACTTGGTTGTATAAACTGAGCACTTACATCCATATTTAGGTCTCTAAATAAAACATGGCCTGATTTTCAGAGGTGCTAAGTACCCACAGCTGCTATTGACTTCAATGGTAGTTGAAGATGCAAAGCACCATTGAAAAAAAATCAGACCACTTTTATACAAGTATCTAAAGAATGGAGATGGATGCACCCAAGTTTGAGAATGTGGGCTTTCACCACTAGACCTGGGCAAATAATTGATTCTTCAGTTCCCAAAATATTTGGAATTTATCAGCAAATTGGAAGAGTCCATTTCAGGCCAGCAAAGTGAGAGAGAGTGAGTGTGTGCCCGTTAGCCCATTGGTTAGGGCACTTCCCCAAAATATACAATGTCCAGGTTTGAATCCCTGCACTGGAGTAGGGACTTGAACTCAGGTCTCTCCCTTCTAGGTGAGCATTTTAACCACCAGGGTAAAGGCAATTCTGGGAATGGGATGCTCTCAGTCTCTCCTGTTGAAGCTGTTACATTTTTTATAAGCACTTAAAGGTTATTAAGGGATTAATGGACACACAGTTTTCTGAAGCTGACCCTGAAAAGCTTTTCCCCAGCCAAAACTAGTGGGTCAAATTTGGGAATAGTTTTAGGTCAACCAAAACTGCATTTTTCAGCAAATAAACTATTCAGGCGATAAATTTCACCTAGCTCTATTCACCATTCTGCTTCAGTTCCTTGTATGTAAAGTGGGGATAGTAAAAACCGTACTAGTGGGGAAAGTTCAAACAAAGCCAGGCCCCTTTACAAATTATTTGATTGGGCTCCCAGTACAAGAGTAAGATTATTTTTATACCTTCTCTTCACCCTTTCTCCCAGTCTTCTCTTTCCTAAATACTGGATGTTGGAGGGGGACACAATAGGATATATATCCCCAGAAATGGTGCATTTCTGTAAAGAACTAGAACAGTGGATGAAAGTTGCATGCTGAACGTGAGGAGGGGAGAAATCTGCTATATGTTCCTCAGAGAGCCAAAGAGACAGGGGAAACATCCCGATTCCTTTGGCGGCAAAATTTATCACCACTTGCCTCTGTCAGTACAAATTCACTTCTGCTCAAAAAACCATACCCACAGCTATACTCACCACACTTGAATTTCAATTTATCATTGACTGTGTGGGATCCTCTAGGTCTTGTGTAATTCACCTGAGGAGACTCCAGGTTTGGCAACTCTGGATACACTCTGTACAAAAGAGTTGCTAGGCTAAATTCATTAATGTGTGTGAGTCACTTGGATACAATGGCAATGAACATCTATCAATACACAAGTAAGAGCAGAGAGGCTGTGGAGGAAGGAGGGGGAGACACTGAAAAACACAAGTCCAACTGGAAGGTTGCACAACATCAGCAGTCATCTAGCAACAATTTTTTAACTAGCAGTTATCCCTGCCAATACGATAATGTATATACAAACTGGCCAAGAAATGGTAGACACCACCACTAAAGAAAAATTACATAGATAACAAAATAATAGTTCCAGTCCCACTACTTCCATGTTAAAAGAATAAATCGCCAAATGCAGATGGTGGGTACCTTTGGCACTACTGCGTGCTTGAAGACTTCCTTTCGTGTTTGACTAAATTATGCTTTCAGCCACCTCTGTGCAGTGGGGAATGCATGAAATACAAATATGGTGGCTGAAAATAGCATGAAAGGACTATTTTAAACTCACACTGGAAATATATAATGTTAGGAATAAAATTCTGATCAAAAGACTTTCCTTGGTGTTATCTGAAACTACTTTTTCATAAGAACATAAGAATGGCCATATTGAGTCAGATGAATGGTCCATCTAGCCTAACATTCCATCTTCCTATAGTGGTCAATGCCAGGGACTTCAAAGGGAATAAGCAGAACAGTTAATCATCAAGTGATCCATCCCCTGTCACCCATTTCCAGCATCTGGCAAACAGAGGCTAGGTACACTTCAGAGTACACTTGGTTTTGCATCCATGCCTATCCTGGCTAATAGCCATTGATGGACCTATCCTCCATGAATTTATCTAGTTCCTTTTTTTAACCCTATTATAGTCTTGACCTTCACAACATCCTCTGGCAAAGAGTTCCACAGGTTGACTGTGTGTTGTGTGAAGAAATACTTCCTGCTGCCTATTAATTTCATTTGGTGACCCCTTAATTCTTGTCTTATGAGAAGGAGTAAATTATACTTCCTTATTTACTTTTTCCACGCCAGTCATGATTTTATAGACCTCTACCTTATCCCCCCTTAGACGTCTCTTTTCCAAGCTGAAAAGTCCCAGTTTTATTAATCTCTCCTCATATGGAAGCTGTTCCATACCCCTAAATCATTTTTGTTGCACTTTTCTGGACCTTTTCCAATTCCAATATATATTTTTGAGATGGGGGAACTACATCTGCACATTGTATTCAAGATGTGAGCATACCATAGATTTATATAGAGGCAATATGATATTTTCTGTCTTATTATCCATCCCTTTCCTAATGATTCCCAACATTCTGGTTGCTTTTTTGACTGCCGCTGCACATAGAGTGGATGTTTTCAGAGAACTATGCACATTGACGCCAAGATCTCTTTCTTGAGTGGTAACAACTAATTTAGGCCCCATCATTTTGTATGTATAGTTGGGATTATGTTGTCATAATTGGGACTATGGGTCGTAGTTGAGGCATGCTGCTGAATTTATTTTCAGTATGATTTCAGCATAACTATCTGATTTGTCTCTGGTGTTTTCAAAGTAGATGTAGGGAGTTAGGCACCCTACTCCTGTGGAATTTGTTAGGTTCTACTGAAAAACCCAGACAAAATGGCTTGTATATTATGTTTTGTGGAAGACCATCCAGTTTCAAAGATGTTCAGACTCCAATTGCAATAGATCATTTTTCTAATTTACACAACATTTTCAGTTATGCTGTGAAATACTCTTTAAGGAAGACTCTTCATTTCAGTTACCTTTTTCTTTATTTTTTACTGCAGTTTTCCATTCTTTTCAATGACCAAAGAGTCTACGCAAATAAGCATAGCTAATGCATAGCTTATTCAAACAGGCACAATATGCCAATTATAAGTATTGATTGACAGATTGACTAGTCTTACATGTAGAATCTGAAATGGAGAAGGATATTTTCTTTTCTTTATGTCAAAGCAAGATCTTGCCAGTGGTGCTGGAACAATTTGTATAGTGGGGGGGAGCTGAGAGCCTTTGAACCAAACAGTATATCCTGTATACGATGCCACTTCAAGCCATGGGGTGTGAGGGCAGAAGCAATGGCATGACCACCTGTTTAGGGAATCTAGCCTTTAAAAATAACCAGAAAGAAAACATTTATTTCAACCTGACATGAACTTTGTTGATTTGCCAAAACATATGGAACGTTTCCATTCAGCCTGCACAGTAACTTTTTCCCCCTGATTTTTCAGAACCATTAGCAAACAAAAAAATCAGTTAGCTGCCCATCTCTAACACTCACCCCCTTTTGAAACAAGAGGCTCATTTGGGGCCAAATCCTCCTCACCTTACTCATGTATGCAGCCCAGCCAACTTCCTCTGAGTGAAATGTACAAGATTTGACTCTAGTTGTGTATTCTCATTTTATCTGATTAGGTTCTAGGAGAGAGAAGGGTGCCAGCCTTAGAATCAGGACAAATTTGAATTGTCTGTCACTGGATAAATTATTCTCCTTGTGTTCTTAAGCATTCTAGGCTACACCTTGTTTTCCATTTGTTACCACTTGTCTCCAGTACAAGAGCTGAGAGAATTTGTTGACTAGCTTCTCAGTTCATGAAGCAGGAGGAAGGAAGCTAGCAGTTTTATTAATAATCAATGAATATTAGCCAACTATAGCAGACCATGCTATGGTGATGATGGTTGACACTGGCTAACTGGGGGACTTCTTTGGGTTTGGTAGACTTTCTGCTGTACATGGGGATTATTTACAAAAACACAGAAATAGCATGTTAGCTAGCCTGTCTCTCCTTGGAAGCAACAAAAATATTAATGATATAAGCAAAAGTAAAGAGAATGGTCTAGATTCTGAGCTCACTTACAATGGCATAAATCAGGAATAATTCAATTTAAATTAATTAAATTATATTGATGAAACAAGTCCAATGGGCCAAACTGCTCTCAGTAACTCCACCAGCATAATTCAGCATATATCCAATGAAGTCAGTGGAATTATTCTGGATTTACACCAGTGTAGCAAAGAGCAGAATTTGGCCTACAGGCTTATTATATAACCTTAGTTTATTATACTATGCTTTTCCTTTTGAATGATCCTGAATGATTCTGAAGCTAATGTCAGAATTCCTAATGACTTCACTAGAAGCAGCTAACAAATTAGTAGAAATAACACAATACACCTTTGCACAAAGGTGTATTCCACTTTTCATTTGGGGCATCTTTTTTTCCTTTTACAAAAATAGAAAATTAATTTTCCACCTTTATTTTCATTGTGTTAGTCCTTGTGTCAATTTACACAGCCCACTCTGCTAACTGATGCAGTTGCAAATATGTAGCAAAATCACCACTAAAGACAGAAAAGAAAATTCAAAAGATAAAAAATGATGGGGATTTAAGATATTTTTATGAACATCAAACAGAACATGAGAATAGATGAAGCTTTTTTTAACTCAGAAATAAAATGTCTTCTCTGAAAATCTTGGTTTAAAATTATTTCAATACGTACTGTAATTAGTATTCCTATCTAGCCGTGAAGTCAAAGTCAAAATCTACATTTAAATGAAGATATTCAAAAAGAGTAACACAGAGCGTTCTGTCAGCATTAATTTAACTCAGTGAGTAGGTACAGACTTGTATTTCTTGTGTGTACACATTTAAGTTCTCCATATGGATTCAGTTATGTTCATTTTTCATGTTGTTGAAGAAGCTCTTGCAGTGTGACTTAAAAAAAAGGTGTTTAATATTATATTCCTCCAGTACGAGTTTGCAGGTTTCACTAGTGTTTAAGTATGGAGGTACCTTAGTCTACATGATTCTCATACACAATTTACAAATTAATTTCAAATACAGATGGACCAGCACTGCATAGGATTAACAAATTGCCAGCTTCTAGTCTGCAAACATGTCATTACTATAAGATTCAGACATCATAATGTTTGCTTTCTCTTGTTTTGTTTTCCTGCGCATCATAAATGAATTACATCATAGCATTGCTTTTATATTCCCTAGAGTTTATTCCTCTTATGGAAAATATCCATTTTGTCCTACATTTGTCCCTTGGAGTGAACAGCCTACCTGTGAAGAATACAGTCACTGTTTGAAAATGTAAAAATTGATTTAATTCAAAGGTATTGAAAGTTTATATAGAGAAGGGAGCAAAGTTCACCTATAACTGCAAATTTGTATGCTTCTTTGCCATTCTGAAGAACTCTGATTAGAGCTGGAAGAAATAGCTGAATTTAGAACAGAGCAATTTCACTGAATCTGGATGACAAAGGAACTGATGTAGCATGTAACTCTGCTTTCAGAAATCTCTCTCCTAATTTTTGGAGTGAACTGTGTATGATAAAAACTGTTGGAAGAAAAGAAGGGTGCCTGGTGGGGGAAGGAAAGATATATTGATACCGATCCTCAACTGATGTAAATCAGCATAATTCCATTGAAGTTAATTCTGTCACATTTTTGCTTCATTGGAGAGAGCCCAGTTGACTTAAAATGGCTCTGCAAATTTACACTGGCTGAAGATTGGTCCCCCAATCTCCAGTATATGCTTATTTTGCATGAAGCTTTCTCAGAGGCAGATTTAATACCCTCACTCACACTTGAGTAGTACTTTCCTTCTTGAGCAGGTCTATTGATTTCACTGGCTTACTGTGTTTGCCAATTACAATACCTTTCAAAATTATGTCCTCTGAAAAAGAAAAAGAAAATAATTTATTGCACTTTTTCTCTTTTTCTCCCCCTCCAGCAATTTATTGTGTTGGGAGGGAAAGCTTTCTAGCATGTCTCAAATGCACCACATTTATACAGATAACTAGAACGAAAAGAAAATATTTTTTAGAAATAATACTGACAATAAAATAAAAAAGCTTCACAGTGCAACTACATAGGGTCCAAATATATTTAAACCCACTGATGTCTTGAAAACCCCTTAAATAAATAGCTCTCTCAAAACCTGGATGTAAAAGCATATTAAACCCCACTGTAAAAAAAAATCAGGACTTCACTCCTGTCATTCTGGGGGATAAAACCAGACACTTTATTGTTTCTTAAACGAGAAAGAACATTTGGTTTTACAGTTTTGTAGATTTTTCTTTGTTGTTATTCAGCATTGCTGTCTACTATCTGTGTATAATGGCAACATTAGCAACAAACAAGTAGTTTTTCAATCCAAATAGTGCAAGATTGGCAGCACTCCCAAAAACTCAATTCCCCACTGCCCCCTAACCAGGGTGGCAATGGGCTGCTTATGTGTTTACATGAGATGAAAGAGTCAATAAGTGAGTTTTTCAGATCTGTGAGCAAGGCCATTTGTCATTTAAACAGGAAGTTCTGTGCCTGCAGCAGAACTCAGTTTGATCTGCTTAAGAAAAAATCCATTTGGTTAAATATGCTGCTGAGGATGTACATTGCCTCAGCAGAGGGAATAGATTAAGAGCAGATATACTCCTTAGCTCATCTAAAAATATCAGAAAACATTATGACATATTTTCTATCAAAATATAGTTTTTATGACATTTCTAGGGAAAACATTACAGAATTCAGCATTAACATGCACCAAACACATCCCTTAAAATGAAAACAGAATGGGCCTCTTTTTTTTTTTTTGATGAGCATATTGTCTTGAGCATTATATTTAAGAAGATTCTGTGTTGCTTACAAAGAAGCCAGTACTGAATCCCCAGCTAAGAAAAGCCAGCTGCAGATTTGATTAGCACAATAAATATTGTCGTGATACATTATAAATAAAGTAATGTGTTGGTTTAAACAGTTTAAACAGTGCAATGGAGACTGAGTGGAGAAACTAAAGCAATGCAAATGTATTTTTTCTGCACAATGTAGCTTTAGTTTTTATATGGATTTTGCTCACACAATAAAGCCTAGTCCTGCAAGCTAGTCCGCGCAAGCTGGTCCACACAGAGAGCTCATTGCCTTCATGGGGTCCACACATATGGGGGCTCATTATAGGACAGAAACCTACATCTCTGTCTTTTATTTGTGCATTCAGAGTCAGTTGAAGAGAAAGTTGGCCTTTACCTGTGGTGGTGTGGCAGTAACTGATCTTGCAGTGAAGCTTTGCTTCTCTAAATCTTCAGGAGATATGGGAGTAAAGCCCAGCAAAAAAAATTAACAAATATTTTTTTTAAAGTGTAGGGAAAAAACAAAACAAATACAGCTGCGAAGAACATCATTTTCATCACTCAGTTTTCAGAGGGTACGGGCAGCACAAGTAGAATGGGAAGGGCCAAATTCTCCCTTCCGCTGAGAATTTAAACTGAAGCGTCTATGTTACACTAACCAGATTTGCAGATCTCTCACAAGGGTTGGCAAATTAAAGACAGCTCTCTTCAGACTGAAATTTGATTTCCACAGTTTAGTGTGAGAGCCTTGTGCAGCTTCCCTGACTTTGGTCATGTAGAGCTCAATACTCAAGAGTAGGAAATAGTTCAGAACTCATGTTGCAGAACCTACTCTGGGTACTGGTAATAACTAGGGAGATCTTAACACTTCACATCCCAACATGAACAAATAAATAAAAGGGCCCAGACTAGTTACAGACTGAGTTAATGATCACAGAATATTACGACTACACAAGGGATAGAGGTCCCAGAATATAGAATGCATTTCTCCATAGATGTTGAACATACTTTATAGGTGCAAGCATCCTAATAGTTTGACTCTGTGGGCCTGAATCTTAGGTCCTGGCAATTTTCTGCTTCCCCAATCCAGGACAGGTCAGGGACTGGTCCAGCCCACAGAATAACTTCTGCTTTTGCCAGGAGCACCAAACTGACCTACGGGACACAATCACTCATGCAATGGTACATTCTGCTCTGTGGTCTGCATATGGGATTGGGGGAGAATGGGAGGGAATGCTATGTTGACTTGATATGCACTGAGGATACTTCCCCCGCATGCCAGACACATAGGGAACAGAAAAATAGCTAGAGATGCCACTTGCAGAGAACTGTTCAGCCATCCCTTCCTTCTAGACATATAGCTCTCTACAACATGCGCAATGAGTCTACAGACAGCTTAACATTCCGGTTGTTTAAGTGGATGATGCCAGGTCCCAGTATGGCAGAATGTCGGTAGAGCGTGAGCTTCAGTGGGGCATGACAAGGAGGGCTCTCCCTGATGAACTGAAAGATCTTCATGTCACTCTGCAGTGTGGACTGGACTAATATGAAAAAAATAATTGCATCAACTTTCTGAGAAGTTAAACAGCACCTGTGACGCTACCTGTAATCAGGCACTGCCCTATACCCATGCCAGGCAGCAGCAGCAGACAGGCGTGACTGTGGTCACAGTGCATTCCAACTGTGTACACAGAAAAACCATCTTAACGTCAGTAAACGTCTTATTTGGAAAGTACTCTCTGCTACCCTGTTAGATGTTGCTATGTGTCATTTAGATGTAAGCAGTGTCAGGATGAGCTCCACCCTGACATCTGGTGGTGAGGTGTGGCAAGTTGTGGAAAAGAACTTCAGGGGCCGATCTCATTTGCATAGGCACACCCACCATGCCTAGAATGAGACCATAGCTGCCCAAATGGTCACTTTGGCTGCTGTGGGATCCCCAGTGTCTCTGTTATTGGGGCAGGAAGAATAAATTGTTATTACCCTGATTATGGGAACTGTGCTTGGAACTGTATGTGGCCTTTTGTTATGATGGAGGGATTCACCATCATCTAAGTAGCACTCGCTAGGCAAGGGTCATGGGTTCCAAAACTGTGTGAATGGAGAGAGGCTGGGGACAAGTATTAATACTTGGTGGCATGGGCCCTTTGGTGAGGGCCTTACATGCTGATTGCACTTCCTCCTCTCTCCACTGTGGAATATCAGAGCTAATTTTGATTTCATTAGAAGTCTAGTTATAGGCTGCTGAGCTCACTTTGGGCTGACAGTGCACCAGCACTGGGGCTCCCCTACTATAAGCTGAATTCACCTAAGAGCTGAAATCACTGAGTGTTGTGTTAAGTAGTGGGGGAGCCTGAAGATATATTGTGGAGCAGGTTGCGGGACGGCTGGTGAAGCAGTTCGACGCGGAGCAGTGTGTGGATGGCAGGAGCTGCTTGTGGGCCGTGGAGCTGAGTGAAGGAGTTCGTGGGGCGGCTGGCGGAGCGGAGCGCAGCTGAGCGAAGGAGTTCGTGGGGCGGCTGGTGGAGTGGAGTGCAGCTGCGCGAAGGAGTTTTATGGGGCGGCTGGCGGAGCGGAGCGCCGCTATGGAGCTATGGGGCGGTCAGCTTCAGATCACGTAAGGTGCCTCTTACCCCCGTCCCATTTCCACCCAGGTTGGGAGGTAAAGCTCCGCCGATAAACTTTCGAACTCTGGGGCTGCCCTGACCAGGGACAGAGACTTTTGGGGCATTGGACTTTTGGGACTTTGGGTGATTTGGGGTTGCTGGACTCAAGAACCAAAGGGAAAAGGGCATGCCCCAATTTGCCTGGGGTGGGGTTGTTTTTGCTCATGGGTTGTGTTATGAATCCTGTTGGTGGTGTTTCCCCAACATAATGCCACATTGTTTCTCTCTGTTATTAAAAGACTTTTGCTACACTCAGACTATGTGCTTGCGAGAGGGGAAGTATTGCCTCTTGGAGGCGCCCAGCGGGGGTGGTATATATTTGTCCCAGGTCACTGGGTGGGGGCTCGAGCCGGTTTGCATTGTGTTATTGGAATGGAACCCCTAGATATTGAACCCGGCCCTTGTTGCTGCCAACTCTGACGGGCAGAAGGGTTACATATATAACTAATGAGAAGGGGAAAGAGAGTGACTGGGAGAAGCAGGGATCCCTTTTTGGTTGCACACAAATCAAAGTGGGGGGGTAGGGATACTTTGGGAAGCCTGAACTCTCTTCTTGGTAACACATGCCTCATTAATATGGGGATTGTTGATCTCTAGCCTTCTGACAAATATTAACTGGTCTCCTACCATGGCATGGATGCTCTGCCTTACCAATTGAACAGCCTGGCAGTGTTTCATTTTCCCCCAACCCATGATCAGCCATAATGTTTGAAGTCTCTTGAGTGGTTAATCACTCCCTGTTAGTGTAGGGGTAGAGCTAAGCAGGAAGACTTAGTATAGAAGCCAGTTGCCAGGTGAACAGGAAGTGGTAAACTGAAGAGTTTTGGAGCGAATATGTGAGGCTTTCTTTCTAGATATAGTTCTATGTTCAGCACCATGATGGCCAGCAACGGAACAGTGGTTGACCTGCAGCAGATGTGCCATGAAGCCAGAAGGGACTTTTTCTGCATGAAGTATAAGATGGTGGCTATGCTGAAATAAAATATTTGTGGTTTGGAAAGACAAGCATTGACAGTGTGGTACATCAGAGAGGTGAAGGAGTACTTGGACAAACAGATTTGGGAAGTATCACAACCCCAGATTCAAGAACAAATGAACTGGTGACCAAGGAATCAAGGAAAGTGGCAACCAGAAAGGAGGATTGGCAGTTCATAATCAGCAGAGGCAAGAGGACTAGGCTGCACTCTACACAGCAGGAGTCAGGGTAGGTGATGGGTATGCCATGACTACCAGAGAGAAGAGGACAAGGAGACATCCCACATCACTAGAAGTATCCAATTGTTATCACATCTTCAGTGTGGAAACTGTAGAAAATCTTTGAAGATCCCGTCGGTCTAATCCAGTCGATCCTAAACAGTGAGCTGTAAAGGATATACCTGAAGATGGCTGCTCTATCCAAGATGAAGGATTATCAAGCATGCCCATGAAGAGCAATCCAACCATCCAAAAAAGACAGATTACCCTTGCTGGGGGTCTAAGTTAAGAAGAATGGAAAGAATGTTTTGCAAGGAAGAGGAAGACAACTGGGCTGTGTGTTATCTTCCCAGAATCAAGATGTGAGATGTGAAACTTCAAGACTAAATAGGCTTCTGAAGTCAGTTGGCAAAAATCCATTGGTGATGGCTGCATATCGGCAATAATACTGCTTCAAGGGTTACCTCACAGGTTATAGACAACTTCAGAGAATTCGGAAGGGTGCTGAAGGAGAAGAATGTTCAACTGATCTCGGTGATCCTTCCTGTCCTGCAAATGAAGGAAGACAGAAGGCAGAAGATTCTAGAAGAGAACAACTAGCAAGGTAAGTGGTACAGGGTGGAACATTTGTCCACTTTCTATGCGGAATGGGGGCTGTATCATTTGGATGGCCTCCATCTCAGTAGAATGGGAAGCAATCTGCTAGGGGACAGGCTGGCTAGATATGTCAGCAGGATGTTCAACAAAAACGAAAGGGAGTGTCGGACAAATGATCGTTCATTTAACAAAAAAACTAGGTATCAAGAATAAAATTAGTCAAGGCATCAAGGGACATTGAAGAGAATGCATTCTTTAATTGCATATATAGACTCAGTGCCAGGAGTCTGTGTAATAAATAAGTGGAACTGGAATTGCTAATTTGTAAGCATAAATTTGATCTAGTTGATATTACTAAGTCTAGTGGGAAGATTCACATGGTTGGAATGTTATGAAGGATCAAGTGTCCAGAAGTGGAGGTGGAGTGGCACTCCATGTCAAAAATGACATTACCTGTTTCCGAGTCACTTATGACTCAGAAGCAAATGATCTTGAATATTTATGGATCAATGTTATAACAGATAAAGCCCAAGATAGGAGTCTAGTAGGGAACAAATATTTGTTCTACAAATAAAAGCACACAATTCATATTTTAATATCAGTAGTCTTATCTTTCTAATGTGATGGATGTGCCCTCTCTCCTCCACAGTGACGGGGTTACGAAGGTGGGGGGGGGGTCTCTCCCTCTCTTCCCCGCCACAGCAGCCCACGAGCTGGGCCTGGGAAGGAGGGGGATCTCTCCCCCGCCACAGCAGCCACTGAGCTGAAGCTGGGAAGGAGGGCTGTCTCTCCCCGGCAGCTGCAGTCCTGGAGCTGGGAAAAGTTGCCTCTTTCTCTGGCCGCCACAGCCCTGCACATCCCAAATACTCCCCACCCCCTCTTCTCACCCCACTTACCCCTCCCACCTATCCCCTCTTCCCTCCAAGGCCACCATCTCACCTTCCAAGTGCGTCTTCTCCAGGGTCCAGGAACCTAAGTAGTGGAGCCACACCTGCACGGCTCCATTAATTAGCTGGGTGGTGGCCCTTCATTCTCTCATGTGCGGCCACCCAGGTGTGCATCTTAGAGGGAACTATCCACGGACCACCTGAATGGAGCTCACAAACCACTGGTGGTCCACGGACCACAGTTTGGGAACCTCTGGACGAGAGTCCTTGGAGCTATCTGGGCTCAGGAAAGCTGGAAGGAATTTCTTGCTTCATAAGACTGCTACATGCTGAGTTGCTTCTCCTCTCGGAGGCTCCTTCCCCTGCTTCTGTGACCTCTCTCTCCTGCCCAAAATTTTCTCTTATTGTCTACCCCCTTATTTAAATCCCTACTGGCCACCTGGGTGCTTTTGTTCTGTTGTCTGGATCATTTTCCCATTGCTCTCCCCTTCCCTGTCCCTTCAAAGGATACAGCTATTTTTCAGCATAACTTTTGTGTGGACAAAGCAGCGTCATTAACCTTAGCTACCTTCCTTTGTCCTCACCCTGGAGTGTAGCTAGCACATGTTCTGTCAGCAGTGATGGATCCACATACAGAGAGGCATTCATGACACAACAGTTTTTCATAGTAACATTTCATAACTCCACAATATCAACCAGAATTTATAAGTTTGTCACAGTCCATTACTAGTTGGAAACAGTAGAATTGCCAATGTGGAAAAAGCAGACGGGTACAATAAATATATCTGTACTGTATTTGGGAAAAAAGGCAGATGATGAATTCATTCTGGATAATGAAACACTTTCCTTTCCAACAGTAATTAAGGAGGATGTTAAACCACTCTATTTAAGTTAAACATTTTTAAAAGCAGCAGGTCCAAATAACTTCCATCCAGGATTTTTAAGAAATGTAGCCAAAGAGCTCTCTGGACCATTAATGTTGAGTTTTCACAGCTATAGAAAATGGGGAGTTTGGCTGGCTTTAGCTTTCCCCCCAAAATAGGAATTGCATTCATAAATAAAAAACACTGAGTTTAGCTCGCTTTATTAAAAGTGGACAAATTTAGTAATGGTACAAAACTACTCATTAAAGCATTGCTTATAAAATATGAGTAAAAACAATGACTTTCAAATTTGGAAGAGTTCCCAACAGTGATCTTCACCCATGGCTGCTTGAAATGAAATTTTCTGAAACATCTGTAAGCTGCAAGTTATCTGTTTTGTTATGGTGCATATATAAAGTCATACACCACGTGAGCTATGATGGTTCCGTTGTGGATTGAAGCCATATTTAATACAACTTAAAGTACTGAAACTACACTCCCAGCATTGGTTGCCTGTTCCACCAAAATTATTTTTGTCATCTTCACCACTTTGGAGAATAAGTTGGCATTCGAGTTGCCTGAGCAAAACTGAGACATTTCTGAAATGACTTCAACAACGTTTCTGTAAGCTGACTGTTGGCTTGTGACAGATGATTACTCAATCATCAGGTTTAAGTTGGACATTAGGAAAAACTTCCTAACTGTCAGGGTAGGTAAGCACTGGAATAAATGTCCTAGGGCGGTTGTGGACTCTCCATCATTGGAGATTTTTAAGAGCAAGTTAGACAAACACCTTTCAGGAAAGGTCTAGATAATACTTAGTCCTGCCATGAGTGCAGGGGACTGGACTAGAGGATCTCTTGGGGTCCCTTCCAGTCCTATGATTCTATGATTCAGTCATGGCTGAAATAAGAACCACACTCCTGAAACACTTCTTGAACTGGCATTTGTTATATTTGCAGTTATGAGATTTTCAAGATTTTGAATAATTTTGTAGCCTCTGTTCAAATCTGGACATTATAAAATGAATTACTTCAAAGTAGCTCTACTTATAAAATTCCTTTGCTGAATTTGGGTACTGGTTTCCCCTGTCCACATTTGCATTTTCTTGGCAATTTTTCTCTTCCTCGGATGCTCAGGCATTCTATCTCTAACTTTAAACTTTCCTGGTGGGTTTACTCCCAGAATAAATTCTAGCTTTCATCTGATCAGATGGATTGAAATGAATTAAAAATCATTTTCATATGAGATTGGCTTTCTATTGCTCAAACATCCCACCCTTGCAGGGTTTTGGACAGATTATCTACAACTTTTAGGACTTTTCAAGCTAGTTGAATACCAAAAGAAGATGTTAAACTTTTCCATTTGAGGTCCTATGCCTTCATTTCAAACCCCTCACTCAAATCTATAAGCCCCGTGATGGAACTGGGGTACCACTGAGCCATCTGACCCACCAGCCTGGGCTCCCTCTCACGTTGTGCTGCTGTGACAATTCGCAAACCCCTCAAGCCTTCACTTTCACTAGCAATCACAGAGGTAGGGATGCACCCAGCTGCAGTTACATGCAGGCTCTCTAACCACCAGCTTCCCATCCTAGGACCCCAGAGCAGTACAGTCCTGCCCTGGTCGAATCTGGCCAGTATATGGGTTAAATACCTGGTCCACTTCTCCCTCAATATGAACAGAAAAATGCACACTTGTGGTAACCAAGCAGAGATTTTCCCCAACCACTCCAGTCAAAGCTCACTGGTTTAGATTAAAATGTAAAATAAGTTTATTAACACAAAAGATAGGTTTTAAGTGATTATAAGTGATAGCAAACAGATCAAAGCAGATTATCTAGCAAATAAACAAAACACAAACTAAGTCTAAGATACTAGAAAGATAGGATAAGAACTAGCAAATTCTCACCCTGGCTGATGACACAGGTGGGCTGCAGTTTCTTATGGGACAAGCTGCACTTGCTTTACAGCTTGGAATCCCCATGTCTTTCATACACAGAAATCCCTTTAGCCTGGGTCCAGCACTTCCCCCAGTTCAGTCTATGTTCCTCTGGTGTTTCCAAGAATCTTCTTGTGTGGGGAGTGAAGAACCACAGATGATGTCACTCCCTGCCTTATATAGCTTTAGCATATGGCAGGAACCCTTTATTTCAAAACTTGATTCCCAGACCAGTTTGTGGAAAAATACTGACATCCCAAGATGGAATCCAGAGTCATGTGGCCTTGTTGAGTCATAGCAGCCATTACTTACAGAGTTAAGCTTCTCCTAACGCCTATTGTTTTTCCTAATTGCACATTACCATGAATAGGCCCTTCCCAGCCAGTTATTTAGGCTGAAAGCATCTTGTCTAGTGGGCGCTACCCAGATGTAACTATATTTGAAATACAGATACATAGCTAATAGTCATAACTTCAGATACAAAAACGATACATGCATGCAATTAGGATAATCATATTTAGCAAATCATAACTTTTCCAATGACTCCTCACATGACTTATCTTGTACAAAATGCATCATAATTATGCCATAATCAGATCATAATAAAACTATGAAGAATATGGGGTACAGTGTCACACCCCTGCTCCCAGACACATAGTCATGTATTACTGAAAGCACAGTAGGAATATTTTTCACTTCTCCACTGTATACATCTGGACTGACCAAAAAAATGAAAGTTCATTACAGCCTGAGACAACTGCCTTTGGCATGTGCACAAGCCCTCAACAGCACATTGATCTTTCTGGTCTGCCAGATACAATGACCATATATTGGCAGTTGCCAGGCTGCTCACAGCCTGCTTGTCATTTCAGCTATACACTATAAAAGCTAATGTTGTCTAGGTACCATCACGGCATTGCGTAACTGGTATGGCAGCTATTATGACAGAAAAAAATTAAAGTCCACCTCAAGAAACCTATTGCTAGAAACTGACAGGAGAGGAGGAGCTTTGTCACTACCCTAAATTCCAGAGGTGTAGCAGGAACATGATGATGATGAAGAAACCTAAACCTAGGCCAAGATTTTCAAAAGTAGCAGCCTGAAGTTAATCTCATAAATCCCTATTTAAGATACCTAAGTAAATGGTCCGATTTTCAAAAATGCTCAGTATTTGGCAATTCCCACTGAAGTTAGTGGGATCCTCCCCCACTCTGAACTCTAGGGTACAGATGTGGGGACCTGCATGAAAAACCTCCTAAGCTTATCTTTACCAGCTTAGGTCAAAACTTCCCCAAGGTACAAAATATTACACCTTGGACTGGCCGCTACCACCACCAAACTAATACTGGTTACTGGGGAAGAGCTGTTTGGACGCGTCCTTCCCCCCAAAATACTTCCCAAAACCTTGCACCCCACTTCCTGGACAAGGTTTGGTAAAAAGCCTCACCAATTTGCCTAGGTGACTACAGACCCAGACCCTTGGATCTTAAGAACAATGAACAATCCTCCTAACACTTGCACCCCCCCTTTCCTGGGAAATGTTGGATAAAAAGCCTCACCAATTTGCATAGGTGACCACAGACCCAAACCCTTGGATCTGAGAACAATGAAAAAGCATTCAGTGTTTTACAAGAAGACTTTTAATAAAAAATAGAAGTAAATAGAAATAAAGAAATCCCCCCTGTAAAATCAGGATGGTAGATATCTTACAGGGTAATTAGATTCAAAAACATAGAGAACCCCTCTAGGCAAAACCTTAAGTTACAAAAAAGATACACAGACAGAAATAGTTATTCTATTCAGCACAATTCTTTTCTCAGCCATTTAAAGAAATCATAATCTAACACATACCTAGCTAGATTACTTACTAAAAGTTCTAAGACTCCATTCCTGTTCTGTCCCTGGCAGAAACCAGCATACAGACAGACACAGACCCTTTGTTTCTCTCCCTCCTCCCAGCTTTTGAAAGTATCTTGTCTCCTCATTGGTCATTTTGGTCAGGTGCCAGCGAGGTTACCTTTAGCTTCTTAACCCTTTACAGGTGAGAGGAGCTTTCCCCTGGCCAGGAGGGATTTCAAAGGGGTTTACCCTTCCCTTTATATTTATGACAGAGCTGCTAGATGCTTAGCATTTTGGAAATTTAAGCCACTTATTTAGGTGCCATTACCACCTAAATTAATACTGAAGGAAACAAAGAATTGGCAACCAAGTACAGATATAGTCATCCAGCCCTGCTCGAGCTATATTCATCAACCAGTAGATTTGTCTTACATGTCTGACTTTATCTCCTAATATTGCTTATCCTTTTCTCTTCACTCATCTCATCCATCACCAGCCCATCTACACCCTCCCACTCACAACTGGAAATGCCCTTCAAAGGCCATGTAAAGTGCTATGGCTCACTAAACATAAAGCAAACCAAAAATAACATCAGCATAGATTTAGCATGAGGCAGTCACCATTTTAGATCTGTCTAAGAAGTGGAAATGTATGGCATAATTGTATCACAAATGAATGAACAGAGTGCTCATCAGTCAAACATTCCCGTCTCCACCACAATCAGTCTTCTGAGAAACGTGCTGAATTCCTTAAACAAAGATTGTTTTCTGCTATGAGGATTTATGCGTGAGAGTTGATAATTTATGACATAATTCACTATATGAAAAAAACTGTAACATAATAATATCTTGCACTCACATGGCACTTTTCATGTTCAAAGGACTATTACAAAAATTAATTAGCCCTCATAACAGTCCTGTGAGGTAGGGAAGTATTGTTATCTATCACCACTTTAAAAATGGGGAAACCAATGCAGAAAGTTTAAGTGATTTTACTAGTGCCACACAGGGGCTTCCAGTTAGAGAATTTGAACCCCAGTGTTCCTGATTCTCAGTCCTACGCTTAAATCACCTGACCACACCTCTTTCTCCTGCATAGGAAGAAAGGAAGGAAGAGAGACGTGGTTGAAACTCAGGAATATGGATCTGCCAAAGTGGGCTCTGTTATGTGCTTATGGCCTTACCTCAAGCAAGTTACTGAAGGCCATTTTTAGAATGCTCCGCACTCACAACTGGGGCCAGATTTTCAAGGCACCTCAGCTCCCATTTAGACACCTAAATAAGGATGAAATTTTCAAAATTGTACAGCAACCAGCAGTTCCCATGATACTTATGGCTCAGATTCACTGTATGTGTGCTGAGCTCTTTTGAAGTTCTGGCCACTTAATTTGGTACCTAAGGCCTCATCCAAAGGCCACTGAACTCAAAGGGGGTGTTGGGGTAAAAATTGAGAAATTGAGTCACAAGTCCACCCATGCTGTTTGCCAGAATGGCTACCCTGTTGTTTTTCTATAACAACATTTTTATGATGATTGGTTGCTGGTCTATTGTCCAACCTCAAGGGCCAGTGAACTGTTTTTTTCCATCTGGTCCCTACTCCTTGATGAGTCTGGCTTGGGTGGACTTCCCAGCATTTCACGCTTGGCGGCAATTCGGGGGCGGGGACGCGACTCTTCTTCAGTCGCCTGGTGGCTATTCGGCAGCCGCACCATCACTACGCCTCTGTGTTCGGTGGCAAGGTTTTTTGTTTTGGTTTTTTTGCCACTTGGGGTGGCAAAAACGCTGGAGCCGGCCCTGCTTCCCAGTGTGGTGATCAGTGATTGCTCACTCACTTTTAAACTGCTTGCCTGAGATCTGCTTTATTCTGTGTCTGGTTCCAACTTTCTGTGCACAACAAGAGCTTCACAATGCCCTACCCAGACTCTCTGTCTGGAAAACTCAACCCTTACAGACACTCTCCCAACTACCACAACTAGAAGTTTAAACCACCACTGACATAGCTTTTAGGATCATTAGAATACAAGTCTTCATGTTGCAACTAGGTAACCAAGGAAGGCAAGTTGGAGCTGAGCTTTTCTGAAATTGAGCCCTGGTACTCTCTGATAATTCTGGTTTTACAGGCCAAATACTTTTTTGCATGCAAGTAAAGGATGTGAAGATGATCCGGACAGTATGGACAACAGCCTGGAGCAACTCTGAAGCTGCTCCATGGTCAGGACCTAGGGGAGCTGATGGGGGTCAAGGAAATTTTGCAAATGAAATACCAACTGCTAGCCTCTTGTGGATCTCACCCATCTCTCTTCTATGTGGAATCCTCTAGAGCTGCAGTAGAGGCCAGACATGAGGAGGGACATTTGCTGGAAATGAAGCATCTTCCGTCTTCTCCTCTCGCTTCCTACGTGATTTCTCTCAGCTACTCCTATGGCTGTGGCTCTGAGCCAAGTGCAGAGCTACTGTAGTCACCTGCAAAACCACAGAAAAGGTTCTTTTCAGTGCAGCTCTGAATAATCTATTTTCTATGGAGGAATCCTACTGAAATGACGAGAAAATATTATTACACTCTTGGAAGATTCCCCTCACATACCAGGTTGTGAAATGAATAATGTGCCCTGGGCTCTAATTACTGACAAATATTTATTATATCCTGCTAAGCATGCTTATTCAGAATGAATTGCTCACATGAAGGACTGGCATACACACTTTAATCCTGGGAATATAAGACCAGTGATACTTAGTTTTACCCATGTAGAAATCTCATATACAACGTAATAAAAATAGATACACTTATTATGGAATTTTTAATCTAAACCACTTGGATAGCAAGAATAAAATTCTAAATTTAATGGTTGATAGGGTGATTTACATTTTCCATAGAAAAATTCTCACTTTTAATTAAATTCTACAGGTTTCCAGTGTCATTTCTGCAGAAGACTTTCTGATTTCTATGGGACCATATTGGATTCATCCCAGTTAAATTCTTTGGAGGGGTAAAGATGTAATATTTCCTTCCAGAAAGATGCTGCTGCTACTAATACTGATATAGCTTTTGACACTGACAGTGATGAGTGGTTTGTAATGTCAGTTCAAGATGAGAGGCTACAAAGTCAAAAGAAATCCTCTGAACATGAATCCCATGGCACTACAGAAGCACTTAAAAGCCCTGATTTTCCAGACAGGAAGATGACTAAAAGGTAAAGGTATGCCATTAACGAATTGCTGAGTTGCTAAAAGTAAAAAGAATAAATAATGAGGACCCACAGTTCTTGTCAGGGTTACAGGCAAAAATCTTGTGCTTCTTACATCAGCAAAGTTTCTCTGAAGTCACTGGGAGATTTGCCTGAATAAAAACTATATTACTGGGCTCATACTCTGCTTACTACATTAAAACTGACTGCAAAATTCAATCTGACTTCCATGGCAGCTGGTTGGGTGCAGTATTTATCGTTTCTCAAAATTTCCATAAAAGGTGATCAGTTTACAAGTCAAGCCCAGATCAGTTTACAAATTAAAAACACCATGTGTCGGTGTTTCTGAAACAATAAAAAATGTTTTTAGAATATCTAGTTCATGGAAAATTTCAAAAAATTTGGTATTGTTCTGAAATTTGTTCAAAAGTTTCTTGCAAAACAAATCTCAAGTTTCAGCCACCTCTAACTTATAAGCTATTACAAAATGTAGTTCATTCACCTATAGCATTACTGGCTTTGTAATGTTAGCAACACGGAAAACATGTTTTGGAAAGTAAGAAGATGTCACTCAAAACTAAACAGAGAGCAAATATGTTGAGTAAGATTGTATCATTTCTACACTGTCACTTTTCAGATCATAATCATGCTTTAAAAAAATCTGCCACTGACAAGCTATCTCTGATTAGTTTCTTTCGCTTTATGACAGAAGTTATTCTGCAGAGAATAAAGCCCATGTCACAGACCTAGTCAAGCTGCCTCCCTCTCTTGGGCAATCAGACTGCTGTGATGGGCTCCAGCTGCTGGGTCCTGAGTGTTTTAAACCTCTGGAGCTGGAATGGTGTCCAGGCACTTCCCCTGTCTTGGTAGCTCTAAGAACACTCTCAGCACACAGACCCTCTGTTTAGCAACCCTTCCTGAGAGCTGCAACCAGCTCCTGGAACCAGTGCTGACCCCCTCAAACTCTCCCAGTAGCTTAAACACATTCTCTCCCAGAAGTCCAGTGGTTAGGTTGCCACCTGGCCAGGTTTTCTCAGGATCATCTCTTTTTTGAGGTAAGTATTTTGAGAAATCTGTAAAAGTGTTCAGTACACTCTCTCAGCTGTCCAGTTTTATGGGCTCAGGATCATCCAAGATATCCCATTTTTTTGCACCTCAGGAGGTGGTAAACTTAGCAGTTGTGTGGGTGTTCTGGGTCCACAGGTCCACTCTTCAGGGGCTTATCATAAATGTAACATATAACACACACACACACACACTTTGCACCGAATTATAAATTTACCTTTTCTCTTTATCACACAAGAAATACATAGATGTATACAAAAATTATAAACCCTGTATGGTCTGCCTCCATTTCCTCATCACTTCAGAGCATTCTTTGAGCTGGGGTCGGAATCCTCTAATAGCATCCAGGGTCTTTCTGTGGCAGCACATGGCTTGTCTGCTGAAACATGGAGCTTTCTTTCCCAGATAGCCTTCTCTGAACTTGGCTGGTCCATGCCCTTCCTCTCTCCCACCCAAAGCTTCCTGTGTGACTCAGAGTCTTATTAATTTCATAGATTCCAAGGCCAGAAGGAACCATTGTGAATGTCCAGTGTGACCTTCCATATAACACAGACCATAAAACTTCCCCAAAACGAGTCTTAGAGCATATATTTTAGAAAAACATCCAATCTTGATATAAAAATAATATATCAAAAATAATATGTCAATAATAGAGAATCCAACACAGCCCTTGGGAAATTGTTCCAATGCTTAATTACTCTCACTATTAAAATTTATGCCTTATATCCAGTCTCAATTTGTCTAGCTTCAATTTCCAGCCCTTGGATTGTGTTATACCTTTCTCTACCAGACAAATTATGGGCACAGGAACTGGACACATTATCCAAGCACCAGTGCCAAATATAAAGCTAAAATAATCTCTCTAACTCCTGCCTGAGATTTTGCATTAGCTCTTTTGGTCACAGTACGACACTGGGAGCTTGTGTTCAGCAGATTGTCCACCACAACCCCCAAATCTTTTCCAGTAACTGTTTCCCAGGACAGAGACCCCCATCCTTTAGGGTTGGTTGACATTCTTTATTTCCATTTACTCTTATAATCACCCTTTACAATTACATTTTGAGACCTATCAGTTAGCCAGTTTTTAATCCATTTAATGTGTGCCATGTTAATTTTGTATTGTTCTCACTTTTAAGAACCACCTGGTTCTTTTTCTTACCTTCTGATAATTTTCCACTCTCTCCACTTAGCCAGACTCCTGAAGGAAATTAAAGAAACTAGCTTCAGTCAATCTCCTTAGCACACTCATTGTTTGGTCAAAGAACAGTCCATGAGGTTAACATCTCTCTATTGTCCTTGAACTGGCAGAGATACAATACAGCCCTTATCAGCATGGGTGGAATCCTCATACACAGAGGTAGTCAATGACACAGTAATTTTCATAGAACCAACATCATATCAACCAGAATTCATAAGTTGCACTGACAGATTCCCTAAATCATCACATTTCTTTCTATGTCTGTGACAAAAGGTTTTCCTGAACAGTATCACTCCATCCTGCAAACAGAGACATACTTGATCATTTTACTACTCACAGCATAAAAGTTTGTGTATATCAGTGATGTTGACTCTTACCAGTTTATCATGATTTTGGCCCCTGCTTCAGGCAATCTCACAATGATACAAAAAAAGCTCCACCCCTCACATGGTTTACTCTCACCTAGCTTCCGCACCTCCATGCAATGGCCTGTACCCTAGTGGAAGGTGTGCTAAACTTAAACCCCAGAGACCGCTAGTTCCACTCCTGCTCCTCTACTGACTGATGTTAATATTTCTGTGTCCTTCTTATAAGTCTAGGTCTTATACCTTGCCAAGTAACTAATATTTACTAATTTCACACATAAGGTAAGAGCTTTCACAAATTCACTTCATGCAGAGATGGGAAGAGACTGCAGTTCTCTCATATAACAGAGCTCCGACTCTGCCACACAGCCTTGCAGAAGAAGCATGCCAGATTAAGTTTCTCGTAACACAAACTGTCACAGTATGGCGGTGTCACCCTAGATGCTAGACAACATATATATAGACTTCAGCCTGGTCTACACAATGGGGGGCGGGGAGCGATCTAAATTACACAACTTCAGCTGTGAATATCGTAGCTGAAGTCGACGTACTTAGATTGACTTATGTGGTATCTTCACAGAGTCAAATGTGTAGTATGATGTAATAGCATGTGAGTTACATTAAGACCATGGAATAATTGCTGGAGGCACTTTATATTGTAAAACAGCATATATAGAAGTGAAATTGGACATTGTGCAATTATTCAAGTGTTCCATTTTTTATTATTTGTCTGTGGTTAATTGGAGCTGTCCCTTTAAGAGTGGGGTGCAGCAGTCAGAGTTCTTCAATCTGAGAGCCACATGTGGGAGACTTTGCCTAGAGAGTGGAAAACCTTGCCTACCTCTGAAAAGGTCAGAACTTGATCTAATAAACTTATCTTTCCAGGCAGCAGGACTTATTCTGGAAAGGAATAATATTAGCATTTCTGGGGGGATTGGATACTTCAGGGTACTATTAGTAAGCTAGTCACGTGTAGCTCACCAGTTTGGATCCTGTGGAGCACAGCAGGGATTAAAAATTGTTGTAATCTAAAGGATGTTTGGTAGGATGAGTCTGGCACATCCGAGTTCCAGCTGCTATTCCCATAGCACAAACTCATCATCCTGCTTTGCACTGGACGAGGCAGACTGTTTCTTAAGATGTGATTGTATGGTGCCTAACACAATGGGGCCCAGATTTCAGTTAGATCATCTAGTGAGAGCTCCTGAAGAAGGATCAAAAACTGGCCTACTCATCATAACTTTATGAGTTGGCAACACTGCAAACATGCACTGGGAGTGGTTAAGGGGGAGTTCAAGTCAGAAGGACAGACTAAGAACCATAATTTAATTTTTTCAAATCTCATTTCCGGGCCAATGTGATGGGTTTTTTAGGCCTAACTCATGATTTTTTAATTTGGGGGCAAGACTGAATGTTTGTAGGATAAGGGTCTACGAGCAGAGGATAATTATGGAATTCTCCTTCCCCCAAAGGACTCATCTTTACTCTTAGCTAAAATTAGCTTTCTGTGGACACAGGACTGAACCTCTAATACCTCTCAGACCAAGCAAAAAGCAGCTTTTGCTTGAAGAGTGCCTCACACTAGATGAATCAGCTAAGATATGTTATTCAGACAGGGAATCGTTACAGGTCTGCCTAGAATCTAACCCTCCAAAGAACTGTAGTGGCATTCACTGGCCAATTCACAGTATTTGAACTGCAATATTATTATTACCTGTGGGGTAAAACCTACTCTCCTGATACAGATGAGTAGTTCATTGATCAGTGAGACACCTTACCTGCATAAAGCAAACAGGATTTGGGCCCTGATCTTTAGAAAGTCATAACTCCCTGCTGAAGAGTCATTTTCTGTAAATGAGGAGATGCCCTTTCCTTATTTAGTTAAGAGGTGTTACCCTTTTCTTGGCTACCCTCTTTTTATACAAAGAAACCTTTCAATTGTACATATCAAAGATATTTTTCCAAAAGCAGCCACAGTCAAAAAAGGGTCTGAGCCAGCTCTGACTCATATACTGCACACGGAGTGCCCGATCCTCATCTGAATTCAACTGTAGACAGGATGAAAGAAACAGAAAATCAGGTGAAAATGACAAAGTATCTATCAGGGCATAGAAATAATAGGGTTGGTGGGCAGTCACTATGTGTGGCACCATGTGTTGGGCAATCCAAAATTAAACACCTGTTGTTGCTGACCCTGCCATCCCCCACTAAAGTGACTTTTGGAAGGGATCAAGGTGGGTGAGGCGTTATGTTTTATCGGACCTACTTCTGTTGGTGAGAGGGACAAACTTTTGAGCTTGCAGAAAGCTCTTCTTCAGGAGGGATCAGCTATAGGGGATGAAAGAGATCCTGAATGTCTTTTCCTCTCTGATGTGTGTACTAACAATGGTATCAATTAAGGTAAGTTAGCATAGCGTTCATGATGAGACCTTCTGTTCATTTCACATAAGCTAAACAATTTTCAACTTTTTACTGCTACCAAATGACATTATCTTTGTTTCAAGACAACAAGGCTTTTCCTACTATGAATTCCTGAAAATATTTTTAAACCCAGACCAGAAGACAAGCCTTGCGTCCTTCAAACTCCATCACACTGAGCTGCACAAGAGCATTGTCACGGTCCAGAGCTTTTGCTGCTAGTCAGGTAAAAGGTTCTGAGAATCAGGAAGAGTGCACTTTCAGAAGAGAGGATCTTATCTGTATGTGCTGTCCTCTTTTCAGTTGGTTTCTCAGCTTGACATTGCAGAGTTACTATTGATTTTGGTTTGGAAACTCTGCAGCCTTTCTACTGAATATATTAGTCAGGTTAAGAAACTTTTATGGAGTAAAAGCAACTATTGATATTGTTATGTGAATTGACTCCTCTGATGTATAGTGTCTGTAGGCAGTGCTTGCTTTATATGCTGGGGAGCAGACATGAAGGTGGGAGACAAATAAGACAGGGAATTATGTGAGGCATGAATATAAGAACAACAAAAGCTATTTAAAAGTTTTGCTTAACATAATCACAGGCTTGTGTTGTTCTTTTCTATGACCCAGAATTGAATGTATTAAATTTAGGAGGCATCAAAGTAAAGTTAAAGAGAGTGGATAATTATTTGCTCTGAGAGACAGTTTAAGTAGCAGAAACAGGGGGGAGGTTTTCAAAGAAACTCTATGTTAAGACTACCTACCTTCTTGAAATCAATGCAACAGCTAGTCTCTAATTATTTTGATTATGAACGCAGCAAGCACCATTTAAAAAACTCTCAATCTTCTTATAAAAGGTTAAAATATTAAAAGGAAAGAGAACTGTATGGATGTGCCAATTTTCTTTTGCTAAGGGAACGATATCTCCTCGTATTAAAGGAATCCTATTTCTCTTTGACTAACATGCTTTCCTGTTTTGTAGCAAGTAAAGTCACTCATATGCTATTGCTTTGTGTTCTTCCAAAAGCTTGATTTCTAGATAGCATTGCTACCTGGTTTCAGAGGAGTTGGTTTTGTAGGAATGTTGGTGCTGACAGAATTAGTTGTAGCAGGCTGCAATAACAATATAAGAACAAACCTAAACATTGGAGCTGTTTAAGAGAGGCATTAACTTAGTTTGATAATTCAGTGAGAAATGTCCTGGTTCAAATGTTAGGAAATAACATGAATTAAAATGAGGAAAATAAACTTGATAGTCTGTTTGCTGTCATATGCAAAGAAATACAATTACATCAATCTGCTAATTATTAATCAGACCCCATGCTGCTTTAATAAACTAATCTACCAAGGTTGTTCTGTCAATATTTAATTCATGGGTCTTGATAGAACTGTTCCTATTAACATCTGCTCATAACAAATGACATCTTGCAACTTAACATTGCTTTCCTTCCCAAGAATGCACCATCCAAGAGTAATGTTAATAAATGTTTGCATTTCCATGGCAAATAGCATCTAAGACAGCCAACTGTTTAGAAATAACATCAGTTTTGATGCTACAGCATGTATATAACAGTTTACAAATCATAGCATTTGTTCCTTTAATTTGAATCATTGACTTACACCTTAAGTTTTTGCAAAGGCTGTGTAAGACAGACTAAACAAGATATGTCAGGGAAGAAATGCTGCTAGCTAATAACTTATGGACATTATTCAATTAAAATGAGAATGCAAGTGATTTGGAATTTAGCCTGTGTGGTACTCATCACAGTTTAAATACTCCTAATACAAATAGTAAGGAAAAATAAACTTTGTATTGCAAAGTTAATTGATGTTGGATTTGCTGGAATTCAGGGTGATAAAATGTTACTTTTAATTAAGTTTTACAGTTTTCTTCATTGTCTGCCTTTTAAAAGTGAAAGTATACAATATCTAATACTCCAAAAGTGCATACGTATATTTGCATATTGACCACATTAGTTCTCCATATTTTAGATCTTTAGGATTTTATTCATTATAATGCAAATTGACTGGAAAGTCATCAGCTAAAAGCATCAAATGTACTTCATTTAAAGCATATAAATGCAATTAATAGCACTTTATTCACTCAAAAGATAAGTGACTGTCGTAAATCTTAAGGAATAATCATGGGTTGGTTCCATTAAAAGTTTAACAATTGAAGAACTTATCATAGCTTCTGTTCTTCTGTTTGCCAGAAACTGGGAATGGATGACAGGGCATGGATCATTTGATGATTACTGTTCTGTCTATTCCCTCTGGGGCACCTGGCATTGGCCACTGTCAGAAGACAGGATACTAAGCTGGATGGACGTTTGGTCTGACCCAGTGTGGCCATTCTTATGTTCTTAACTAGCAGATTCAGCAGTTATTTCTGTTCAGAGTGGAAAAAGAATGTTTCACAAGGAGTAAAAAAAGTAAATAATTTGTGATGGCTCATTAGACTTCAATGACCAGTTTTTCCATCGAGCAATTTAATTTTAAAAGTTATCAGTTGTACACCACTGTGAAATTAATGAGAAAGTATGGACCCTGAAGCAGAGACTTACCCACTCTGGCTTCGGGCCCATCTATTATCTCAGTTTCCCCTTCTTCCTCACTTCCTGCTGTGAGTGTTTTCTCAATAATTCTCCCTTTTGGGAGTCTCATTTGTTAGGATAAGTTTCAAACCAACACAAATCTTTCACCCAGCCTTCCTAGTTGGCTCACCATAATCAGTGCAGGGTTCTTAACAGTGTTGCCAACGCTCATAGAATCATAGAATATCAGGGTTGGAAGGGACCCCTGAAGGTCATCTAGTCCAACCCCCTGCTCGAAGCAGGACCAATTCCCAGTTAAATCATCCCAGCCAGGGCTTTGTCAAGCCTGACCTTAAAAACCTCTAAGGAAGGAGATTCTACCACCTCCCTAGGTAACGCATTCCAGTGTTTCACCACCCTCTTAGTGAAAAAGTTTTTCCTAATATCCAATCTAAACCTCCCCCACTGCAACTTGAGACCATTACTCCTCGTTCTGTCATCTGCTACCATTGAGAACAGTCTAGAGCCATCCTCTTTGGAACCCCCTTTCAGGTAGTTGAAAGCAGCTATCAAATCCCCCCTCATTCTTCTCTTCTGCAGGCTAAACAATCCCAGCTCCCTCAGCCTCTCCTCATAAGTCATGTGTTCTAGACCCCTAATCATTTTTGTTGCCCTTTCACAATTTAATCGTACATTTTTTTAGCCCCTCATAGACTCAGTCTCTTGATAGCACGAAAACCTCCAGTCCTCATGGGATTTTCAGTGCCTAGTGGAAATCTGACTGGTCGCCTTCTTCACTCTCAGGCTCCAGGGGAAGAGCAGCCAATCAAAGCTGCCTGCAGGGATAGGCAGAGCTCTCCCTGCATTCCTCAGGAGCCCAGAGGAGTTTTTAGGTAAGGAAGTGGGGAGTAGGGAGTAGAAAGTGTCCAGCAGGATAGTTGGTCAGAAAATGGAGGCAGGGGTCCAGGGAAAATAAATGCAAAGGGAATTAAAACCAATAGTAAAAGGTTCTATAGTCATATAAATAGGAAAAAAACAAAGAAAGAAGAAGTGGGACCGCTAAAAACTGAGGATGGAGTGGAGGTCAAGGATAATCTAGGCATGGCCCAATATCTAAACAAATACTTTGCCTCAGTCTTTAATAAGACTAAAGAGGATCTTAGGGATAATGGTAGCATGATAAATGGGAATGAGGATATGGAGGTAGACATCACCATATCTGAGGTAGAAGCGAAACTCAAACAGCTTAATGGGGCTAAATCGGGGGGCCCAGATAATCTTCATCCAAGAATATTAAAAGAATTGGCACAAGAAATTGCAAGCCCATTAGCAAGAATTTTTAATGAATCTGTAAATTCAGGGGTTGTACCATATGATTGGAGAATTGCTAACATAGTTCCTATTTTTAAGAAAGGGAAAAAAAGTGATCCAAGTAATTATAGGCCTGTTAGTTTGACATCTGTAGTATGCAAGGTCTTGGAAAAAATTTTGAAGGAGAAGGTAGTTAAGGACATTGAAGTCAATGGTAAATGGGACAAAATACAACATGGTTTTACAAAAGGTAGATCGTGCCAAACCAACCTGATTTCCTTCTTTGAGAGAGTAACAGATTTTTTAGATAAAGGAAACGCAGTGGATCTAATTTATTTAGATTTTAGTAAGGCGTTTGATACTGTGCCACATGGGGAATTATTAGTTAAATTGGATAAGATGGGCATCAATAGGAAAATTGAAAGGTGGATAGGGAATTGGTTAAAGGGGAGACTACAACGGGTCCTACTGAAAGGTGAACTGTCAAGTTGGAGGGAGGTTACCAGTGGAGTTCCTCAAGGATCAGTTTTGGGACCAATCTTATTTAATCTTTTTATTACTGACCTGGGCACAAAAAGTGGGAGTGTGCTAATAAAGTTTGCAGATGATACAAAGCTGGGAGGTATTGCTAATTTAGAGAAGGACAGGGATACCCTACAGGAGGATCTGGATGACCTTGTAAACTGGAGTAATAGGAATAGGATGAAATTTAATAGTGAGAAGTGTAAGGTCATGCATTTAGGGATTAATAACAAGAATTTTAGTTATAAGCTAGGGACGCATCAACTAGAAGTAACGGAGGAGGAAAAGGACCTTGGAGTATTGGTTGATCATAGGTTGACTATGAGCTGCCAATGTGATATGGCTGTGAAAAAAGCTAATGTCGTCTTGGGATGCATCAGGAGAGGTATTTCCAGTAGGGATAAGGAGGTTTTAGTACCGTTATATAAGGCACTGGTGAGACCTCACCTGGAATACTGTGTGCAGTTCTGGTCTCCCATGTTTAAGAAGGATGAATTCAAACTGGAACAGGTACAGAGAAGGGCTACTAGGATGATCCGAGGAATGGAAAACTTGTCTTATGAAAGGAGACTCAGGGAGCTTGGCTTGTTTAGCCTAACTAAAAGAAGGTTGAGGGGAGATATGATTGCTCTCTATAAATATATCAGAGGGATAAATACCAGAGAGGGAGAGGAATTATTTAAACTCAATACCAATGTGGACACAAGAACAAATGGATATAAACTGGCCACTAGGAAATTTAGATTAGAAATTAGACGAAGGTTTCTAACCATCAGAGGAGTGAAGTTTTGGAATAGCCTTCCGAGGGAAGTAGTGGGGGCAAAAGATCTATCTTGCTTTAAGATTAAACTCGATAAGTTTATGGAGGAGATGGTATGATGGGATAACATGGTTTTGGTAATTAAATATTCATGGTAAATAGGCCCAATGGCCTGTGATGGGTTTTTAGATGGGGTAAGATCCAAGTTACCCGGGAAAGAATTTTCTGTAGTATCTGGCTGATGAATCTTGCCCATATGCTCAGGGTTTAGCTGATCGCCATATTTGGGGTCGGGAAGGAATTTTCCTCCAGGGCAGATTGGAAGGCCCTGGAGGTTTTTCGCCTTCCTCTGTAGCATGGGGCACGGGTCACTTGCTGGAGGATTCTCTGCTCCTTGAGGTCTTCAAACTACAATTTGAGGACTTCAATAGCACAGATATAGGTGTGAGGTCTTTTTTAGGAGTGGTGGGTGAAATTCTGTGGCCTGCATTGTGCAGGAGGTCAGACTAGATGATCATAATGGTCCCTTCTGACCTAAATATCTATGAATCTATGAATCTATGAAAATGTCAATGGAAAAAAATCTTGGTGAAAATTTTGCACAGCAATTTTCAAGATTTTGGTGAAATGTTTCTTTTTTTAAAATGCTGCCAGGATACCTCATGCTCCCATTGTTTTCCATAGGCCGAGTTCCCTGGTTGGTTTGCATCTCCCATGATACACCATGGTCTCACTGCTTGGTTGCAGGGGGTGAGTCTTATAGCCACAAAGGAACCTTGGTGTAAATGATAATCAGGCCCACAATTTTGAAAAAAATGTAATACTATATATTTTAAAAACTTGTTATTTATGTATGAACCTGGTAAAAGGAAGGAATCAGTCATTCTTCCATGTTGTAAAATAAATAACTAATTATGAATTAATATGTGCTGTAGTGACTAAATACAGTTAGATTTGTTATAAAAACCTAGATGAGTTTACATTATTGTGCCACAGTGTACAGTATGTGCTTTTATCTAGAAATTTGTTTGTGACAGATATTTGTTACAAAAATTTCAGTGCCCACTGAAGTAAATAGGATTACACTAATAAGGCCGCAAACCATTTTCTAGAATTTTATGGGCTGTTTCACATATCTCAAACATTTTACTATGATTCTTATTTTGAGATTTCTCAAATGGTTGTCCATGTTTAAAGGCCAATAGATAGGTAGATAACTGAATGTAAATATTAGAGATGGTCCAAAATCAAAATTTCTGTCCTGTAGGAAATTCTGATATTTTGACATTTACTTTCATCCTAAATTGAGACAAAAAGTTGAAATATCAAAATAATTCTCAGAACAAAGGTTCTGGAAATTTTTTAAACAAAATGTTAACATTCCTGCATTGAAATGTTTCACTTTAATTTGGCAAATCACATTGAAAAAACTTTTTATTTTGGAATATTTCAGTATTGAACGGTGTCAGCCTGAGATGCTGTAGTGCCTTATGGGAGTTGTAGTTTGGGTGTACGATGTCCCCATTCTTCTTTATGAATTGGATGCCCTAACCAAACTAAAAGTGTCCCATGTATGTTCCTAGATTCATATTCAGTTCAGCACATTCATTCGTCTCCAGAATGTTTTGTATAGACACTCAAGCCTGTCTTAAGAGCTGACAAGTCTATTTTGAGTCATCAGCAGAAACTGGACAATTTCTTGCTTGTCTACAGGAATATACCACATGTTACTATCCAGGAGTCACCTGCAAGTCTTCTATTGATGCAATCTTTGCATACCTGTTTGGATCTTCTGCATACTGGTGTTGCCTCATGGGTAGCCAAATCTCAGTCTTTGCAAATTGTTCCACAATACACTTGTCAGCATTCTATTCAAGTAGCAGAACTTAGTGTGGACTCGCAACTGTGGTTGAGGAGTGAAATGGGTACTTGGAGACCTTGTAAAAGGCACAGGACTTGTTTTGTTCACAGTGAAACTATCCAATGGTACTTTATGTTACCAACATATGGACGAGTTGCAGCCTCAACAAGTACCAGGGTCTGGGGATGTTGGTTGGATTTTCTGTTCCTCTTCCTGTTACAACTTCTAATGTCAATGACTTGTTGGAAGAAACTTTCTTATCAGAACCAGCTGATTCCTTACCACCAGCTGCTCCTCTTGTCCACAACAATGCCACACCACCATCACCATGTCATCCTAAGAGAGTGTGGAGACCAGTGGTGCACCTAAACTTATAAGATGTTTAGGTAGTGAGTTGCCATTAGCAGGGCAGAATGATCCCAGAATGAAAGTCTGTGGTAGTCCATCTGCAAGTTTTAGTTAGATTATATAGTGTAAGCCAGGTAAATGATAATGTGTGTATATATTTGGAAAATGCTTTAAAGTAGGATGGAAGAATGTGCTGTCCTGCTCCTTAAAAGATTAGGCACTCTGTACACAGAGCAGAGCCTCATTTCCATTTGTTCCTGTTTGTTGCCAGAACAATAAAGCCACCACAGCAGAAGGCTGTTTGAATCCAGCTCCTCCTGTGTCTGTCTCCTTCACTGGTGGGTCCAAATGTACTCCTTCCCCTTTGTATTTCATTACTTTTGAGTGCATCAGTCTGCAGCCTTAACATTCCATTTGCAGTAAGCTTTTTTCCTTTAGTTTCTTTTTTTACTTTATTATCAATATCTAAGGGTAGAATTTTTTTAAAAAACTAATGGGAGTTAGGAAATTCAATGGGAGTTGAATGCTGCCATTGACTTCTGTGAAGGATCAGAGCTCCAACTCCCTCAGGCACTTTTGATATTTTCACCCTAAATGCTTTGGACCATAATTTTGGAGTACAAGTTGCACCAGAAAAAATTGTGTCCCCACAAATTTAATTACTTGATACTCTAATTGCACAAATCAGGAAGCTAGAGGTCTAAGTATTGAGATTTACACCAACAATTTATTTGGCAGTCCCAAATTTTTGTTCACAGAAAAGGAGATTGGACCTCAACCCTTTTGAAAATGTACCCATTTATATTATTGTCACTTTTCCCGCAATCCAATCGTAAAATATGCCAATCATATTTTTTAAATTATGACTCTTTGCTTATAGCTTTTTATCATGTAGAACAAATTTCAGATCAAAGTTAAATTTCTTCAGCCAAATCAGAGGGACAAATAATGGAAATAATATGATACTGTTAACTTAATCAGTGTTATTGCAGTTTTAAATAACTTTTAATGGGTCAGATCTTCAGCTGGTGTAAATCATCAGAGCTCTATATCCTTCAATAGACAGAGGGCTATATATTAGCATTTAACTAAATGTACCCAAATTTTTAGAATTCAAAAGGATATGAAGCTCCTTTAAATGCTGTCTCTATTGATATTTTATTATCAATACCAATATGAATACCAATATGATTTTCAAAGTTAGGGCCTGAGCTGGCCCCCACTGCAGTCAATGACAATATTCTGACTGAATCCTAAAGATACAGGATGAGGTCCCCAATCTGAAATATAAACTCTGCACAAGGATCACTTCATCCATGTCTGAAAAGTAGGCAGCTTTGTGGCGAACAGGAACAACCTTACACAGTATTTTAGAATCATAAAATCATATAAGATTAGGTTTTGAAGAGACCTCAGGAGGTCATCTAGTCCAACCCCCTTTTCAAAGTAGGACCAACGCCAACTAAATCACCCCAGCCAGGGCTTTGTCAAGCCTCTAAGGATGGAGATTCCACCACCTCCCTAGGTAACCCATTCCAGTGCTTCATCACCCTCCTAGTGAAATAGTTTTTCCTAATATCCAACCTAGACGTCCCTACTGCAACTTGAGACCATTGCTCCTGGTTCTGTCATCTGCCACCACTGAGAACACCCTAGTTCCATCCTCTTTAGAACCCCCCCTTCAAGTAGTTGAAGGCTGCTTTCAAATCCCCTCTCACTCTTCTCTTCTGCAGACTAAATAAGCCCAGTTCCTTCAGCCTCTCCTCATAAGTCATGTGCCCCAGCCCCCTGATCATTTCCGTTGCCCTCCGCTGGACTCTTTCCAATTTGTCCACATTCTTACTGTAGTGGGGGGCCCAAAACTGGATGCAGTATTCCAGATGTGGCCTCACCAGTGCCAAAGAGAGGGGAATAATCACTTCCTTCGATCTGCTGTCAATGCTCCTACTAATGCAGCCCAATATGCCGTTAGCCTTCTTGGCAACAAGGGCACAGTTTTGAATATCAGCATACTATTGACTTAAACAGAGCATTTACAGAATAGGGCAGGAAAAGGAAATATGATCCAAGTAAAGAAAGCCATTTCATTTTTTTCCTCTTCTCTTAAGCTCCAGAAATCTTACCTGCTTCTTTGGACATGCAGGAGACATAGAAAAGTTTCATCCTGCACAGCCACAGCATAAGATATATGAAGAAGAAGCAGTTATGTTGATGAGGCTTAGAATGAAAACTTTCCCTTTTGGAACTCTAGCTATTTTCCTTCCCACTTTATCTGTTGCAGGCCATCTGAACAGTATGGTAACCTATGAGGACAAAAAAAGGGAAGAGGTCATTTAGGAAACACTTTTCTATTAGTGAATTTAAAAAAAGATGTGTACAGTGTCCTCCCAGGTCGTCAACTGAATCAGCGAAGGTGCTGACAAAATTGTAACAAGAGATTCCTTCAGAAGTGTTCCACCTCCGTCAGAAATATGTGTAAGATACCCTGCCTAAAATACTCTTCCCTCAAAGAAATTGATCAGTCCTATCCTTTTCTTCCCTCACCCTTGCACGCCCCAAAAATCCACCAGTTCCATACTCTTCTCTGTCCCAACTCCACCAGTCCTGGCACCCTAACCCCAACTGTGGTGATCGGTATGTCTAGGTGTAGCATGGAGAACAGAGAGGCTTCATATCACAATGATGAATCTATAGTTTGTGCCCTCAGCCCGCACTGGTGAGGTAAGAGTGTTGGCAATTTCCTCACAATGTGTTCATTTGCCTTCTCTGATTTTTCTTTTATTCAGGATATCAGGGAAGCTCCACAAGACTGTGATAATCAAACCTATCACTTTTCCTGTTGGTGAAGCATATCACAAGGGAAGCCTTGTAGATACACTGATGGTCATGGGCAACCTGAAAAGTTATATTTTCTCACTGTAATTATAACTCCTCAAGGACTGTGTACAGATGAAAAGGACAACTTGTTCCTGTCTGCTCTTCCTGACACCCAATGGGTGTACAAAGACATTTGGCTTTGTGTGAGGTGAAATGACTGCATAACCTCAATACTTTTCTCATTTACATACTGTTACCAGGGAAAAAGCTGTCAGGCACTTTAAAGTGAGTCTTCTGAGATAGTGGCAGTCAATAATGCAAATTGAGGTTCCCATATACTTTTCTTCTGTGACCTGTTCGCCTTTTTTATCTACAAGACTTATCAGGACTGATTTTTCAAAATGTGTTTTCCTATGGCTTTTGACAATAATGAAAGCTCATAACTTAAAGGAGAGAGGGAAAGAAATGCACAGAGGGCAAGATTCTTAGGCAACCTAGTATGTTAATGACAGATTTAAGCAGTCTTTATAACTGGAGATCTTTGAGCTGATATATGACCTTGCAAAAGAGCAATGTATTACAGTTCTTGCCATGGCAGCTTCAAAAAATGTCATCAATAACTACTTGGCAGTTAATACAAAAGAGTTAGCAGAGAAGGCAAAAATCATACTCCTACAGCCAGTGAAACAATGAACAACATTTTCAAGTTTCTGCAGGGAATGGTTTTTATCCTAAAAAAGATAATTGAACAATAGATTAAAATCATTGAATTAAACTTTGTATTCAACTAAAAGACTAACTGGTTTCTTTGATGTTATTTCTGTATTACATTTGTTATACTGCATACTTTATTTGTAGAATAAAATACAATGATCTCCATTTAAATGGAATGCACTTAATTGGAGAAGCTGCTTAATTGGGACATCTCCCAGGGAAACAATTTAGCCAAATGACAGTGTGTTCTTGTTAATCAGGGATATCATTATTTCCCAGAACCTCCTTTTTCTCCCATAGAAATTAAAGGCAAAACTCACATTGATTTCAGTTATATCAGGAACATACCCATTTGGGCAGCACAACATCAAATGAGTGTTAAAATGTTTCTAAAATTGGTAAAGAGGAGTTGGTAAAGAAAGACTGAAAGAAGAAATACAGATATAACAAATATGAAAAATGAGGAATATCATTTTTCTTCTTGAACTTTATTAACTACAATCTTTTAGCTCATTTTCAGTCTTTTCTATATTTTCTTTATTTTAATGGCCTCTTTCCTTAGGGACAGATTCTTATCACAGTTACACCAAAGTAAATTTGCCTCAATAGAATTACTCAGATATACATTTTCTTCAATAGAATTACAGAGATATACATGGGAGCAATTAAAATAAGAATCTAGACATTAGCACACTTATTTATTTGGAACGATTGGCTGTCGACAGAGGGACCATGAAATACTCAGATATTGAAAACTTCTTCTTCTAGCCTTTGTCCCATCTTTGAGTCCTCCTTCTCCATTGCAGTCTGTTTTGGAAACTGCAACTAATCAAATCCTTTTGGATGACATCTCTCAATCTAGTTTTGTGACTTCCAAACCATCTCTTAACTTCCTCCACTTCTAAGTTTAACACCTTCATACTTCCTCTACTTCATTTGCTCCTAACATGGTCCATCGTTGTAATGCCAAGCATTCATCTTAATACTTTCATTTTCACTGTATTCAAGATCTGCTCCTGTGTCTTCTTCAGTGCCCAGCTTTCAGGGCCATACAAAAGTGCAGGCCTAATTACTGTCTTGTAAATCTTACTTTTCAATTTGTATTATCCTATCGCTTGTCTCTATTTAGTCCATACCTTTTCTGATCTGCTTATAAGTTCATCATTGAGTTCATTGTTATCCTGTACTATTTGAACCTTGGTATGTGAACTTTGTAGCTTTGATAATGGCTGCCTCCACAGACTTACAGTCTCAGGTACTACAGTGAGGAGTCAATATAGAGAAAGAGTCCCAATTAACAGGATTCTACTGTGTACCAATAAACCAGTAATTGTACTGTTTCTCTGTACATGTCTCAACTGTTAGGCTTTCAAAGTAGCTGAATATTTCTACTTCATGACTGGTTTATTTCCTTATTGGGAGATAAAATACTTGATAATCACAGGATAGTCTATCTGAGTCTATATTTAGATATATTTAGATATTCAGATATGTTCACTTTTGAACAGAGATGTTAGACAGAGCCAAAGCACTGCCTATAACTGACACAGACAGAACTCAAGAAAACATCTCTGAATCTCCAGCCAGGCTCCAACCAGCCAGTTTCTTGGGTATGATTTTCCTTCACTTTATACCAATCTGACTCCAATGAACTAATGACGATCGTTGCAACTGTAGGAGCCAATGATGTAAAACTGGTGTATTTAAGTGGAAGGTCAGACCCAAATATCAAACTGCAGTAGCACTCTTTGGACCAAATTCATTTCTGGTATGTTTTTATTGACTTCCATAGAACAAGAATTTGGCTCTGTGAGTCAGTGTACACTGTAATAAAACATCTGCAGTAGCCATGTCAGCTCACTTGGGCTCAGGCTGTGGGGCTATAAAATTGCAGTGTAGACATTCAGACTCAGGCTGCAGTCCAAGCTTTGGAAAAAAAAAACAACCGCTTGCAGGGTCCCAGAACCCAGGCTCCAGCCCAAGTCCAGACATTTACAGTGCAATTTCTGGGACATGCTAAGTTGTTTTATACTGACTCCTTTTACTAAGAGAGTTGTGGTAGATGAAAAGATAGGCTTTTGCAGCTAGATCCACAAAGGGAACTTTAGATTCAGCATTGCAACACATAACTTTAGGCAGCTTGCCACCCAGTGAAATCCACAGCCATGAGAAAGGCACCCAGGTTCCCTATTCAACAACTGGAGAGAGTTAGGTGACTAAGAATGGGACTCACAAAAAAACAGCCTGCTGAGTGTTGCGGTTCAAATACAAGACAGCACAAAGCTTTAAGCAAGCAAACAGGCTGGTCTGCCAACGGACTGGTCCTGTCAGCTTTCCACCCTCTCCTTTATTCTTTCTCTTCCCCCGCGCATTACATTCTCCAACAGATAAAAGAAATACATTGGCTTTGTTTAACATTCTTATTTACCAATTTCTATCTACCGCATTCCTTGCTCTCGGGCCTTGAGCCCACTCCTGGGAGGCTTCCCATGGTTCATGTCATCTGGGTGAGATTCCAAGGTTCATGCCCTTGAGAGGAGCTGTGTGTGCACTGCTCCTACACAACACTCCTGGTGTGCCCTGAATGTTGCCACGTGCATGAACCTTATATGAATCCTACAGCTGAGTAAGGAACTGCCTAAGCTAGCCAATAGCAAAATGCCAGGGAGAGGGGTGTGGCCCCACCCCTCAAAGGGAGTTAAGCGCTCTAGGCCAGAGGAAAGGACTTCTTTCCATTTGATGTTCTCAGCCATCAACCCTCTTCTGGAGTTGGGTGCTTATCCCATGTCAGGTTTCAGAGTAGCAGCCATGTTAGTCTGTATCCACAAAAAGAACAGGAGTACTTGTGGCACCCTAGAGACTAACAAATTTATTTGAGCATAAGCTTTCATAGGCTACACCCCACTTCATCAGATGCATAGAATAGAACATATAGTAAGAAGATATATATATATATATATATATATATACACACACACACAGAGAACATGAAACGGTGAAAGTTGCCATACCAACTCTAAGAGGCTAATTAATTAAGATGAGCCATTATCAGCAGGAGAAAAAAAAACTTTTGTAGTGATAATCAAGATGGCCCATTTCAGACAGTTGACAAGAAGGTGTGAGGATACTTAACATGATCTGGAGGATGGCGTGTACTGCACCCTCAGCAAGTTTGCAGATGACACTAAACTGGGAGGAGAATAAATGGACACAAATCTGACATCAGGAATCATAACATTAAAAAACCGATAGGAGAACAGTTCAACCTCTCTGGCCACTCAGTAAAAGACTTAAGGGTAGCAATGTTGCAACAGAAAAGCTTCAAAAACAGATGCCAACGAGAAACTGCTGAGCTTGAATTAATATGCAAACTAGATACCATTAACTTGGGTTTGAATAGAGACACATTGAATCTATTTCCCTAAGTTAAGTATCCTCACACCTTCTTGTCAACTGTCTAAATAGACCATCTTGATTATCACTACAAAAGTTTTCTTCTCATGCATATAGCTCTTCTTACTATATGTTCCATTATATGCATCCGATGAAGTGGGCTGTAGCCCACGAAAGCATATGCTCTAATAAATTTGTTAGTCTTTAAGGTACCACAAATACTCCTGTTCTTTTTGCGGATACAGATTAACGCGGCTGCTACTCTGAAATCTCTCTGTATAAGTATATTTAATATGCCCATTGTCATGATAGATATATCTGAGTGCTAATAAAATTACATAAGCATATTAGCAATAAAAGAACTACATTCTCCATATCCTCCTCATAAGTGCTGTTGTGATGTATGCTTGTCGTTTCTTCTTCCTATTTGCACACTGTTGGCACCAGGCACCAGCAGAAAATACACAGTCAATCACAACTAAGTTAGGTTTCTGTCCTTTTCTTCAGGGCTCTATTTATTGTCTTCACAAACAAAGACAGTGAAGTGTGCTAAAGGTAACACAAACAACAGTCTGGTAGGGTTCAGACTGGGGTCCTCTGGCCTCCAGTAGGCACCAGGTAGAGCCCTTTTTGACCTTGTGGGGAGGAGGATCCACAGGGTCTGCCTGCTTGCAGCCTCCTGCTCTGATTACCAGAGTATCCTCTCTCCTGGCTCACCCCCAAAGGAGCTGAGTTCTCCTTTATATTGTCCAGGCTGAGAGTGTGGGATAATCCATGAAGTGCTGATCAGGTGTGTCAGCTGACTCCCAGCACCTGTCTGCTGGGCCTCTCTCTGGGGCAGGGTTGGTAGCTCCCCTGTCTCCCACTACCCTCCCCCAGTCTATTAAAGAGGCAGGTCACCCGTTACACTACTTTTCGTTCATCTTCTGTCAGTCTATCTACACCCAATTATTCTTGAGATTATTCATGAGGGAAAGCTATGCAAAAGGATATGCCTGTCCTCTTACTCTGAATGTGGTGAGGTCAGTCTGATGTCTGAAACTCACACAGTGAGGAACAAGAAGATGGTTAACTCCATCCTACTTTAACTTATACTTTCTTCTGGCTCTTTCGCATCTAGTGCCAATCTTGACTGGGAGCTACTTGTAAAACAAATACTAACAACTTTTAAACTCCCTGACAAACAGGTTGAGGGGATGTAAGCAGGCCTAAGAGAGTCTAACAGAGTATAAGGGAATCTAAGTTAGCTTAGGGGGTCCAGTTTATACACCTATATGAATCACCTCTGAGTTTAGCCCCAAGAGATTCCTGATTGTATGAAAAAATGTATTCTGTATATGGATAGTAGGCAGAGTGGCTGTGATCCAATTTGAATTACTCTCCTACAGACATTTCAGCATCCAGTCTCACTATTTCCCCCCATGAAAATGAACTCTTGTTATTGTTATAGGATTTAACTTTATGTATTACAAAATATATAATGCTCTACATTTTCTGAGCTATTTCTATGAATTTTATAGCTGTACAGTGTATAATGAAGATACCATGCTAGTTTTTACAATACTTATGTCGCTTTACAGATTTTTTGATTGCCTCTTGATTATGCAAACTCCTGATTATCTGAACAATCCAAAGTGGTTTGTATAAACAGTATCTTATTCTAAATCAAATCACAGTACTAAGCCAGGCTTTTTTTAAAAAATCATGAAAAGGCAAGTTCCAACCATTCTGATGTATTTGTTAATTTTTGTGCCAACTTTTTTAATAAGCACTAATAAAGAATTTATTACTATAATTGGTATGAAAACCTGGGTAATTGGTATTAGATTTTTTTTGTCCACTAATTCTAGACACCACAAAATAATAATAAACACTAGTAAACATATGATGTATAATTAGATTATAAATAAAATAATCGTTATCTACAATGCGTACTATAACCACCCTTTCAGTTTAATTAGAAAATGCCTATTGAGTCTTCTGTTAGCGAGCTGGTATTTAGATTAGTTTTATACATATTTGCCTATCATTGACTGCTTGTATTTGTTGATGTGGTAAAATAATAGATGATGGATTTTCATTTTTAAACTATAATATTCTAGGGCTGTCAAATGATTAAAAAATAATCATGATTAATCACAGTTTTAATCCCACTGTGAAACAATAATAGAATACCATTTAAACTAATATTTTTGGATGTTTTCTACATTTTCAAATAGATTGATTTCAATTACAACACACAATACAAAGTGTACAGTACTCACTTTATATTATTATTTTTGATTATGAATATTTGCATTTGTGTGTGTTGGGGGAAGTGTGTGCATGTGTGTGTGTGTTGCGGGAGCACTGTCTCTTTAGGCAGAGCACTCAGGAGCCTGAACGCTTTTTCAGCCAGCAACAACTGCTGTCGGCAGCACTCACTCCTGAGCCAGCAGCAGACAGGCTCCCCCTATTCACCGCTGAGCTGGGGTTGGGGGATACACAGACATCAACCCCCACCATGCTCCTGCTCTCCACAGCAGACAGGAGGCAGGCTCCAGGTTCAGAACAGTTTGGCCAGGGGCAGCTCCATGGTGGAGGAGGAGGCAGGAGAAGCAGTGAACCAGGGCAGTGGGAGAAGGAACACCTTGCCCTGGAGGCACGCAGAGGTGCCCACTGAGCACAGTGCCCAGGCAGTGGCCCTCCTCACCCACCCCTAAAGCCATCCCTGTCCAGCAGAAAGGGGATGGTGCAGGCCATAGGGAATTGGGCTCCTCTCTCCCCTCGGAAGGTGTTTAACCGGCTTTCCCAAATTGCCCACAGTCACTTGTCCCTGGCCACCTCCTACTCACTGCCACAGCTAGTACCTACCTCCCGACCCAGTCGCCGCCGAGTTCTGTCTCCAGAGGTGTGCGATTAAGACTTGTTTAAAAAAAATGCATTACTTTGTTTTGAGTTAATTACATGCGTTAACTGCAATTAATTGACAGTCCTATAATAGTCACATTAATTGTCATAATCAGGAAATCTCTTTCACTTGTCACCTCAAGATCTTGCTCTGCTACCCCAGAAATGGCTATTCAAATAAGATGATTTTCTCCACAAAATATTTGGAAATTTCTCACACCAGAAGGAACTCAAAGCAGTTGTTGTATGGGGACAGCTTGGATCATGCTAATATCACTATAAACTAATCTGCTGATCTCTATTCTATAGAACCTGTAGTACAGGCAAAGAAATGTCTCTTTATGATTCAATTGGTCACATTCAACCCTAAACTTCTGCCACCAGTGCTTAGTTGTCTTGCTTCTTGCTTCATATATCACAGGGCAGATGAAAACAAAAGTGTCCTGTGAGAATGAAGCTTTGGAAGAGGATGGCTGAGGAAAAAGCGATTGATAATACAAGGCAAAATATTGTGGTGTAAAGTTTCAGAGTAACAGCCGTGTTAGTCTGTATTCACAAAAAGAAAAGGAGGACTTGTGACACCTTAGAGACTAACCAATTTATTTGAGCATGAGCTTTCGTGAGCTGTAACTGTAACTGTAGCTGTAGCTCACGAAAGCTCATGCTCAAATAAATTGGTCAGTCTTAGTAAAACGTCAGTTAACTGGGTTTTCAGAGAGCTATGATGGACCTACAGCTATATTAGACTCCATGAGAGGACCATCAAAACAGGTTCTTCTCCTCAACAGGAGTACTGGTTCTGTTTAAGGGAGACAGAGACTGATAGCTGACATATTATTATGGGTTATTCCGTAATCAATAGTGACAATTTGATAGGTGGTGAGGCAAGGGCTTTTACACTAGTTGGTCAGTAATTCTCAGAAAGTATCTTGAATGGTGGTCATTATTATTGTATTACTGTATTATTTTAATAAGTGATTTATTGTACATTTTGGTATATATGTGGCATTTATAGAGAACTCATAACCAGTAAATTAGTCCATCAGCTTGCTTGCAACATCTCTCTATATTCCATGCCTTCTCTTGTTGCCAGACAGAATTTGTGCAATTTACAGCAATTTACTATTTTCTTCTTCTCTTTACCTGATATTTTCAGTTTCATTTCCGATAATCTTTAATGAGAAAATGTCAGGGAAGTTAAAGATGAAACTTGGCAGATGCTGGAGATTCACTCTGATGGTTAATAGTAGAACCTTACAAAGGTGAGGACAGCTGTTCAATCTCTCAGCCTGTGGCCAAAAGAAAATAATCATATTCCCCAGAAAAAGAAAAACTGGAAGAGGGACATAGAGGTGTGTAGCATTCATACGAGGTTCATGCACTTGGCAACATTCAGGGCACACCCGGAGTGTTGTGTAGGAGCAGTGCACACACGGCTCCTCTCAAGGGCATAAACCTTGGAATCTCGCCCAGATGACATGAACCGTGGGAAGCCTCCCAGGAGTGGGCTCAAGGCCCGAGAGCAAGGAATGCGGTAGATAGAAATTGGTAAATAAGAATGTTAAACAAAGCCAGTGTATTCCTTTTATCTGTTGGAGAATGTAATGCGCGGGGGGAGAGAAAGAATAAAGGAGAGGGTGGAAAGCTGACAGGAGCAGCCCGTTGGCAGACCAGCCTACCTGCTTGCTTAAAGCTTTGTGCTGTCTTGTATTTGGACCACAACAGAGGTGAGGACAAATAATTCTCATAATCCCCTTTAGTATTAGGATATGTTATATCAGACCTACATTTCAAAAAGAAAAAAATAGACCTGAAAGGAAGAATCCTATTCTGACCTATAAAATGACCATACTAAGACTGCTCAGCCAATTCAGCTGCCTTGATAATAATTATGGTAGGGGCCCGGTCCTCTGAGGTGCTGCATTCAGGATATTCAACATCTCTCAGGAGATATTTCATATCTCACAGGACTGCATTCCTAATGGCGGCTGATTGTGATATGGTCCAATGAATACTTGTTGCATTCATTATCTCATCATGAAGGTAGATTAGGTACCTATGCTCTTCCACATCAAAATAAATAAATGGGAGTACCATTTTAACACAAACTTTAAAATATGTTACTGAATATTTGTATTATAGCAACCACCTCAGGGCCCTATAACAATAATGAATAGCCAGTTCTTATAAATCTCAAAGCATTTTAGAAAAGGAGGTCAGTATAATTATTGACATTTTACAGACCGTGAAACTAAGGTACTGAGAGAGAAAGTGACTTGTCCAAGGTCACCCAACAAAGTAGTGGCAGAGCTGGGAATAGAACCAGGTGTCCTGAGCCCCAAGCTACTGCCCTATCCACTGGAACACGCCACCTCTAGTGCTTGCTACCATACTATCACAGAAGTAGCTGCAGCCTCTGTCCCAAAGAGATTTTGGTCTCTGAAGACATACTGCATATGAAAGGTGGGGTGAGGAAGACAATTCATAAATCATAAGGCCAGAAAGGTCCACTAGTCTAACCTCATGCATGGCACAGGCCAGAGAACTTGAAAATGCCTACAATCCCATCTTTCCCCACGCCACACACAAACACACTTTAAAAACACTTATGCTATTAAGATTGCAGTGTCGAGCAATAAAAAGTTAGGAGACACCCCTTTCTGTGTATGAACTATGATACAATCTAATTATATAATCACATACTATTTTTCCAAAGTATCCCTGCCTCTTTCGGAGCACAGAATGGAGGTGCTCCCTTAATAAGCATCTATTCAATACTTCATTTTTCTTCATTGTTCAATGCCTTGCCCTGCAGGAACACTGTTCAAACCCTGCTCTGAAGAGAGAATTATGAATTTCCTCTGGGGCTTTTCTATGGGGCTCATCACTATAGCATCCGAGTGCTTCACAAATATTATTCACTTATTTTCACATCATCTTTCTTGAGATGAGTGAGAATTATCCCCATTTTACAGATGGGGAACTGAGGTCCAAAGAGATTAAACGTCAAAAGTATCCACTAATTTTGGCTACACAATTTGACATACCCTGGACCTGATTTTTCAGAGTACTTAGCATTACATAGCACTTTTTATATTTAAAGCACAGATCCTATTGACTTCAGTTACAGCTGGTAGTGCTGAGGGTTTATTTTGGTAATTGGGCCTACAAAATTAACCTAATTGTGAGTTTAAGTTAATGTTACAATAATCTATAACAATAATTGTTGATGAGAGAAGGTTTAAAAGAGAGACAGACTGAAATAGCCCAAATAAAAAGGACTACTGATATAATTAAAGGACTGTGTTAAGATTATGCTTGGTAAATAAAAAAAATGTGACTCCAGAAATCAGATGGTAAATTAAAAATTAGGCCTAATTAGGGGACAAAATAATGAGGCTATTTTAATCCACCACTTCCTTTTTGAGTCCTTGAAAAAAGACATTGGGAGAAAAATTGGCTACTGGAGCAAACTTCACCATAATGGCTATCACCTCCATGGTCTCCTGGAACCCAATACCTTCATCCTAATTCTGAGAGATGAGAGAGTGACACCACCACCTCCACCGGTTTCAGCTAAATCCCAAACACTACCTGGGATGTGAGATTTTGTTTGAGGTCCTCCAGGGTGTCCTTTTCCTCCCCTATCTTATTTCTTTTCTTTCCTATCTCTCTTCATTTTATTTCTGTTTAATAACAGTCTGACTTAGTTTGCCAAGACTGTATATTATTGCAACACTGCCATAAAAGACGAGAAAGAGGCAGCTAAGTGCAATGTCTTACATAGCCTAATGCTGGTACAAGTCTGCCAGGTCTCAGAGTGGCTGAGAAGACTGTGTGCTGTGCCTGTGTTTTTTTCTGCAGAGAGGTTCCAAGTGAAAGTCAACACCAGAGTCAGAAACTGCATTTTCTATCTCTGATGTTCTTTTCTCTTCCCTCTTGTGTGTGTCTGTCTTGCTTTTTCTTCTAGGAAATGGGACCATACTTTAGCAACAACAACAGCAACAGTTTTAGCCCATTTCAGCTATTTTTCCCTTTTCCCCCAAAAGTTATTTTTAATACCATGTAAGAAACTGTTGAACCAGGGTTTTTTCCTTTAAAGACTATCCCCAGCTACAGTGAAAGGGGTGTTGTTAAAATGAAAGCCTTACTTAATACTGTTCACATTTAAAATGCTTTGGCTATTTTCCTTCTTTTCTGTATCTTCAATAAAAGGTTACAGGGATTTTTTAATGGTGTGTTTGCCATGGTATTAAACAGGCTGAGGTCTCTGTGTACCAAATCCTGAACCTTGTTTAAAATTGTTTAATGTTGGACAGTAACTGTGTTATCTTAACACCTTTGACTCTTCAGGCACATCTAAATTAATACAACTGGTCTCAAGTCAGGCACCCAGAAAATAAGAACACAGTTAGAGACCACCTGTGAAAAGTTTGGTTTAAATGACTTGCCTAGCGTCACAAAGAAACCCCGTGATACAGGCCAAATTTTAAGTCCCTGCTCCAAAGCATGCAGGAGCGCTAGAGCTTTTCAAAGTAAAGGTTGACAGGATTTTTTCACCTGGGCAAAACAATGTATTTTTCCCTACCCTCATTCTTGGAAATTTTGGCTTAAAATTTCCAGAAAAATTCAACCTGAAGCAGACACCCAACTATGAAATTGTCAGCTTGAATTGTTGCAGTTTGGTGAAGTTATAAGCAACTGAAAACAAAGTCATATAATGGGAAGTTCTACCAGCCCTGCCTGTAATTGACTTATAGAGAGAGAGAGAGAATAATTAAGGTACTTACTGCACATACATTCTCTTTTATTTTGTTTTATATTACATAAATATGTAAATACGTATCCATTTTTCCAGTTGACAATCAGCCCTGCTAGCTAAAAGGTGGGAAAAACTTGGTTTAGCTGAAGTAAGTAAATTTTACTACTGATAATGGAGTTTTTATGCAGGGCCGCTAATAGAAAACAATTGTGGTATTGGTTTCCTGTGTAAGGAATGTTTATTCATTAGAATTTTATCCAATCCTCATTCACCCTTTCCCTCTGTGACAGGACCCCTGGCATACAACCCAGAACTGTGGGACTGCTGTTCCCCCTAAGCCTCCAACCTGGGCTGACTCTCACAGTGCTTTGCCAGTGACAAGCAGTGAAGCCCTGTAGGTGCTGTTATCCCTCAGCCAGCAGCATGCAGAGGCACACCCAGCTAAGTTTCATGAAGGCTCCCTAAACCACTCATGACCATACAGAGGGAAGAACCTACACTTCTCCCAAGCCCCCTGACTTACACCCCAGAAATATACTGTCTAACACAGCTCAAGACCTTCTCTTGAACAGTGCACTTATTAATTATTTCACCACTTTGTCAAAGGAAACTGGACAAGTACCAGCCTTTGTAACCTGAGCAGATTTCCGAAGCACTTTAGATAAACTCACTGGTAAGGATAAAACATTAAATAAATGTATTAACTACAGAAAGATAGATTGTAAGTGATTATAAATGGTAGGCATAAAGGTCAGAAATAGTTACCAAAGAAAATAAAAAGTCAGCATGCCGTCTAAATCCTAAACCTTATTAAACCAAGCAGTATTTGTATCAAGCAGTTTTTCTCACCCCTCTGGATGTTGCAGTCATGTTACAAGTCTAAATACACAGGCTGACTTTCCTTCTCAGCCCAGAACCAGTCTCCTCAGTTCAAGTCTTTGTCTTCCCAGCATTGTTCAGTGTAGGAGGGAGAGGAGAGAAGTAATTGCATGATACCACTGTCCCTTATTTTATACCCTCAGTCAGAGTGCCAGGAAAATACTAGCCCAGACATGTCATGGTGGGCCTTGCTGAGTCAGAGTTGAGCAATCTGCCTGTTGTGGGCTTGTGTAGCTGAGTCATAGAGTTGAGCAACCTGCATTGTGTGGTGCTTGCGCAACTCTCTTACAGAATTGTAAATCCCTTGTTTACAACTCTGCTGCTGATTAGTGGTCATTTAATTTCCAACTCCTTTGCTGTTACTGGAGAACTAGCAGTGGGCAACTCACAACATATTTCAATAACAACCATACAGCAAAATCTCATAACTTCATTCACAATAACAACATACATATTTTGACAGAACAATGGGTTTTAGCAGATCATGACCTTTCCTATGATATTTTGCATGGCCTGCTTTGTATGAAATATCACAACCACATATGAATGATGAATATGGGGGTTACAGGGCACTACTTTGAGGTACAATGCTCCTGGCCCTTGGAACCTTCATGGGCTTCTGAGACTATGATCCATTGGGTAATTTTGCCTCTGTAGTTTCATCACAATCCTGTTACCCAAGTCTGTTACCTTCCCAAGTATGGCATTATAGTTCACATTGCAACCCAGGTGATGTTAGGACATGCAGTTAGTGCATTCAATATCATAACACTAATTGAAGATGAAGTTCTTCCTTGGATGATTGCTGCAAGGGATATCCATCACCTTCTCTACCAGTAATCAAAGGAACAGATCCTTTTACCTTCATCAGTGTTCCCTCTCCAGTAATTGGGTTTGGAAATCCTACACACCTCAAACAAGTTTGGTCAGGCCCTGGATCCATCTGTCCCTTCCCTTTGTAGGATTAAGGGACAAATGGATTACATGATGATTACATAAGCACTAGGGCTGAAATAGCTTCAGTGGGCTCTGTGTCTTCATGAGAAAGATATACATTGGCCCAAAACAGGAAGAAGCAGTACATGAGAAGGTAATTTCCCTGGCTTCCCACTGGCTCCCCACATCTTGACCAACTACAGAACATCCAGCTTCAGCTGGAGACTTGGATGGTTTTAGGGGGCAGGCATGGCTGTCCTTTTGGCATTGTATTTCTCCTGAATATGTTGGCCCACTGCATACCCATTATCTTTGTGAATTTGGACTTTACTCTGATATCTGGTGCTGCTAGTTAGGTCCCCAAAATATATGATCAGTGAATTAGTCCTCAAGTACCACTGACATTAATAGTCTATGTTCAAAGAGATTCACTGTGCAATGTGAACTATAACTGTGCACTTAACAATTGGCACCACAAACCTCCAGCAGCAAGAAGCCTTCTGAATTAAAACAAAAAAAATCTGGCATGCCATATACCTAAAGAAAACAAACAAAAATATAATCTTCAATCACTTTTCATAAAGGCATTCACATGGATTTGGAGATTGATATTTGCATATCATTAAGGCACCACTCAGTGGCATAGCTTATCATCAGTCTACTATTATTAGGCTTCTGTATTGGGAGGATTGTGCATGCTGCTTGAACTGTCAGTGCACAACAAAAATACTTGCTGAGATGGAATTCAATAAGGCATCTCACTGTTCTCTCCATGTCAGGCTTCAGTGACTGTCTTCCTTGGAATTTGGAGTTAATGATAATGTTAAGATCAGTTTTAAACCGTAATGAAAAACTGTACATTTTCTACAGCTCTAGTGGTAGGACACCTGTGGGAGACATTAATAATACCATTTGTTAGCTCACTTTTGCAAGTGGTGTCAAATATGCAGCTGAAATTAGCCTCATAAAAATGTGTTTGAAGGAGCAGAGATGAAAAAAAAGCTGAAAAATTGCAACTAGTTTCCATTTAGAGAGCGCTATGCTATTGGGAAAGTAAAATAGAAAACCAAGTACTTTTCTATTAGAAATAAAATGGATGAGGACATGTAATGAAAGCTAAGGCTTGTATTTATTTACACTAGTGCCAGTTGGTTACATGCAGAATGTCTCTTTAATGGATTACACAGTGCCCTTAGCTAATTTGAATTATATTAAGGCAATCAAGTCTAAAATGGGACATATAAGGAATAAAGTCAATAAGGTCTCCAGAGCTGTATTTATTCCCACTGACCTGAGAAGTCTGCTTCTGAGATATGCAGTTCTTCTAAAGGTTTGGAGATTTTGTGTGTCTGTGACTTGGCTGCTATCTTGTCGAATTATTGTATATCTAAAAGCATCACCCCAGTTTAGAATATTAGCTCAAAATTTGCATATTCAACTGAGTCTTGACTGTGTAAATTCTATGATTTGTGTGCACTACTATTAATACAAAATAAAAATGTTCCTATCAAATAAATCATTTGACACATAGAGGCCTTCTTTTTAAAATTCTCTCTTACTGCCATAGGTATTCAGAACCCTGGTTTTACACTCCTTCTGAAAGACGATAACTCCAGCAGTATAATGTCACTCAACACCATGCTGGTGTACTGATTCAGCACTGAGTCAGAAAGAAGATGGGCACCTCATGCCTCACCAATGCCACTTTTTCCAGCAAACTGAGATTTCACAGGAGCACTTGCATCCATCCCTGGGCAATCGGACTAGATCACAGTACAAGAGATGATAGAAGATAAAGGAAACCAACAAAAAGAGTTCCAGAATTAAGCAAGATCACTAAGCAAGCTCTGTAGTAGATAAACAAATGGTGGATAATTTCAAAATAATAGCATGGCTTTCAGTGAAAAGATAGGAGGCAAAATTCTTTGCACAAATGTTTCACTGTTTGAACCCCTGTCATGAGAGATCAAGCCTTCACTACCCCCTTTAGTCATTGAAAACTTTAATGTGTACATTTTAGTAAATCTGAAGATTAGTTTGGCAATGACAACAATAAACAGGCTGCTCAAGGCCCTTTCAGTGTTGTTAAATCTGTTCTATTTGCCAAAATGAAGATATATTATATTTTGGAATGAGAAGTTAGAAGAGCATGTTGCATATCTTTTAACAAATGATGAGGTCAGGAACTGTGTGAGCACAAGAGCTATCAATGGAACAAGAAACATGATTCATAGCAGTGGTAAGAAAATGAAAGTTGTTTAGTTATGTGGGAAGAATGGAGATGGAACACTGCCAAAGGCAGTGCTTCAGTGAACATGAAAGGAAGAAACACAAGCAGCTGACAGCAAAGGAAATGGTGGAATGGTCAGACCCATTAGCAGGTACACTGGCGTGGGATTCTCAGAAGTTAGAGCAGAAGCAAAAATAAAATGAAATCATGTTATTTATTTTTGAAAGAGTGTTCCATAAAATGTATTCCTAACTGCACTACAGCTTTAATAGCAATGCAATGTTATAGTGCCCTAACTACAAAACTGGGAGTCCAGGGCAAAATCCTGAGTTATTGAAGTCAATGGGAGTTTCACTGTTGTTTTCAATAGAGGCAGCATTTAACCCCAGGAATTTAGGGGTCTCTTTCCAGCTCTACTACTGGCTACAGTGCTACTTATGGCAAGAGGCAAGCCAACATTGTCATAAGTCATTCCTAATTTTTATTGCCCTAGTCTCTGTGGATACCCAATGAGAGACATATTTGGCCTGATTTTCAGAGGCGCTGAGTATTCACAGGTTTCAGCGTAACAGCCGTGTTAGTCTGTATTCGCAAAAAGAAAAGGAGTACTTGTGGCACCTTGGAGACTAACCAATTTATTTGAGCCTAAGCTTTTGTGAGCTACAGCTCACTTCATCGGATGCATACTGTGGAAACTGCAGAAGACATTATATACACAGAGACCATGAAACAATACCTCCTCCCACCCCACTCTCCTGCTGGTAATAGCTTATCTAAAGTGATCACTCTCCTTACAATGTGTATGATAATCAAGTTAGGCCATTTCCAGCACAAATCCAGGTTTTCTCACCCCCCAACCCCAAACACACACACACAAACTCACTCTCCTGCTGGTAATAGCCCATCCAAAGTGATCACTCTCCCTACAACGAGCAGGAGAGTGAGTTTGTGTGTGTAGTTTTTGGAAAAGGGTCGAGGGGGGTGAGAAAACCTGGATTTGTGCTGGAAATGGCCCACCTTGATTATCATACACATTGTAAAGAGAGTGGTCACTTTGGATGGGCTATTACCAGCAGGATGAAGTGAGCTGTAGCTCACGAAAGCTTATGCTCAAATTAATTGGTTAGTCTCTAAGGTGCCACAAGTACTCCTTTTCTTTCTACCAGCAGGAGAGTGAGTTTGTGTGTGGGGTGGGAGGAGGTATTGTTTCATGGTCTCTGAGTATTCACAGTTCCTATTGACTTCTGCAGAAACTTTGACTGCTTAGCCCCTCTAAGGTTGGGGCCACTAAGATTCTGAGCACCTGCAACTTCCACTGACTTCAGTTGAAGATGTAGAGGCTCAGCACTTCTGAAAATTAGGCCTCAAGTTGAGCACCCAAAATTACTGAAATTGGCCTTTTGTATTTCCAGAACTGTATTATTAGTACACATCCAAGTCATCTTCCATAAAAAACGAAAAGAAAAATGCTGGAACTGAGGAGAGAGTTAAGGAATTCCTGCTTCAAGATAAATGCTACTTCACAGAGTAACAAATATAATTCATTAGAATTCTAGGTAATTTATACACACTACACCATATTTTGTGTTTGTATTGTTTTATGATTTTGACTGAGGGCAAGAATATGAAAGAGATGCTATTTGGTTGGGCTAAATACAGTTCTGATGTTTGGTGTCAATTATATCACTTGGAAAGTAGAAATTAATGACTCTCTCTCTCTCTCTCTATATATATATATATCATATATGTATATTTTATTTCCATATTTTACATTTAGTAAGTTTAAGACTACCCATTATTTAAAAACTACTATTTATATCACTTTTTGTATCCATCAGTCTTATTCTTTAAGCAGTTTAGATATGTTTTGACTTTGGAACCCACTCCTTGAAATATCTTGATTTGACCATCAGTGCCTCAGTAACATCAAAATAATGATCATCATATATTTTACATTTCATTGAACACCGTATCAAAATAATATTCATATGGGTCTCACCATTGAAAATTATTGAGAGTAAAAGTTGTAATTTTGAATATATTGAACCAGAACAGCTATATACTTCCGCACAAAAGACCATGCAAAGGGAGAACTTCATTTTTATTACATTGCTTTTCTGTCTAGAGGGAGTTCTATTTCTATTTTATATATTTTCAGAATCTCTGCTGTTTACTAAATTTATGTGCTAAAGAGAATAGTACAACCTGTATATCCAGATTTATTGCCATCAGAGTTTTACACTACACCAGACAAAGAAAGTATGTCGCTTCTGTGCATTAGAAATGCAATGTATGTGAGGAAAAAATACTTCACTATAAATTACCAAATGAGGCTTTCTGATTTATAGGCTTTCTTCCAAGCCATTGTGATTAATGTCACCTTCACCCCATGCTTTGGTCACACATCATGCACAAACTATAATGATATAAGTTAAATAATTTATATTGTTAATTATGTAACTGTAGTAAGAAAGGGAGGTGATATAGATCCTTGGGAAACAGTGTACTTAGAAATCAAAAAGCAAAATAATTTTTAATGTGACAGGAGTAGGCAAGAAAAAATGTCTGGTTCAAATACATTATTTATTTAAATGTAACAAGACACATATCCCCAGCTCTAGCCTGAGTGCCACCAGTGACCATAGCTGTGGCGGTATCACCTGGGGTAGACATTTCTCAAGCCGTTGAGGGATTAAAACTGTAGGCCAAAACCAATACTCTAAACTTTGCCCAGAAACCAATAAGCAAAGCAACTAGTTCTGATCACAGGGCACTGATGACATGTCCACTTCATAACACACAGGCCTTTGGCACTAGCTTCAGTTTCCAGATAGATTTAAAGTAATGCCATGTTGAGTGTATCGTATTAATGAATCTTGAAATAACAAAGGGTAGGGATAATTGTAATGAGGTCTGCATCTAGTAGAGAAGGTTGCAACCTCATGGGTAGGAACAAATGGAAAATGGTTATCCTAGTCATTGCAACAACAAGCCTTCTAAGTTGTGAACTTGAATAACAGACAAACAACTCTAACAAAAAGGGAATAATTGGGCCCACTGTATATATAAAAACGCAGAGGACAATAGTGGATATGCATGCAGGAAATATGCATGAAGGCACAATGTGGCCTCTTGCCTTTTAATTAGTTTGTAAACCACTATACTTTTCCTGACAGAAAATGTTCAAGGGACAAGAAAGGTTTTATATTTCTAAAGATGATGCTAGAATAATAAATTTGGGCTAAATTTGAGCTTTCCCACAAATCCCTCATAAGCTCCAGTGCATGGTTGTCCTGCCCTAGGAGCAGCTCAAAGTCTAAAGGAAAATAACATGTGCCAGCCCTATACCACATGTGTCTTACTTCCCCCTCTGCACTGGCTCAGCTGCATTGACCAGGGAACTGTGGGGTGGACAACTCTATTCACTTCCTACTCCTGTCTGCCCACTCCCTACCCACCTAAGTGGGAGGGAGTGTAGTGGCCCTATGGAGGCTTCTCCATCTCCTTCTCTACAAGCCATGGTGTGGGTAGCTCATGCAGAGGAATACATACATCGCCTTACTCCACTGCATGGATGTGTAAGGTCCATGACAGTCTTTCCCTTTATTTATAAACCATTCTGTTCCCAAACCTTTACTACTAAATAAACAAGTGAAAAACAAAATCCAATTAAAACCATAAAGCAAATATGAAAAACAGATAAGGGGCTGTAGTCTGGTCTCAAGAATACCAGTGGGAATCTGGATTAGCTGCACTGGCTTCACTGGAAATTGAGGATACTCAGCACTATACGAATCAGTCTCTGTGTGCAGAAATGAGTTCAAAATATTCAAGAAACCAAGTTATGATACATCATTAAAATAAAGAGTAGTATAAGATTTTTTCTTCAGCAAAAAAATATTAAAGGCTATTATCCCAGGAAATGAATATGCTATGTTATGAGATGTTAGCAAACATTCTAGAAATCACTAATCATAAACTGTAAGACTATTCAAACGATGTAAGACAACAATTGCAATGGACTTTAAAAAAAAGAGGAGGTAAACTAACTGAACTGCAAAATGCACAGGTGAAAATTAAAGATACTTAGGGAACATGTAATGATGATGGATTCTACTGTATGTGCATTTCAGTAAACACTGTACTGTCAGAAAAAAATAACAATGGACACTAATTACATTAAGCATAGATGAAGATGTGATTCAAAATTTTAGTGAGCGTATTTCCATGTTTAATTGGGAACTATAAGAAAAAAATTATGACAAAAATACTTATGGGAGTCAAAATGAAAATGAGGATAAAATAGTATATTTAGGATATAAAAATATATATCATCAAGAGCAATAGGATAAAGATAACAAATCAGCAGGAAAAATATCAGCCCTCTGAAGAGCAATAGAGGGGAATTATATTTTTGGAAACCATCTGACAAAGTTCCACATGGAGATTAATGTCTAAAGTGAAGTGTCATTGGAGGCGGGAAAAGTTGGGTCACTGATTAAAAACAAAATAATAAAACTGGCTGTAGGGCAGATAAGAAAAAACATTAATAAACACAGACTTTTCAGGCTAGAAACAACAAACTATATCCTTTTATGAGTGGGGGGACAAGTCTGGTTTTACATTGTTTAATCTGTAATCTGGAACTGGTTCAAACACAGAGAAGTTTGGAGTCTGTTGTTGATCACAAAGCTTGTGGAACTTGAAGAATCTGAATGTGGCCTCCTCCTCCTCCATGATCCGGGGGTTGGGTCCAAAAGCAAATGATTCTTCTAAGGCTTACTTGTGGGATCAGGAGGCCTTCCTACTCTATGTGGATGTGCTCCCAGAGTGCAATTTCTTCCTATTTGGCTATGTGCACGGTCCCCTCTTGCTGCACTCACTGGGATGATGGGGTCTCATAGTGACAAATTCTTCTTGATTTTGATAATAAGAGTGGCTGGGTTAAGAGGACTTTGATTTCCACTTGAGCCATTCACCCAGCTCTACTATAAATGTTCTGAGTGATGGGATAGGAAGCAAGATTTCCAAGTTTGCTGGGGACAATATATAATTAATATTTCCATCAAGTGCATAGCACAGCTAATTAGACACCCCCTGCCCTGTGTACTCTGTGCCAAAATGGAACCAAATTACAGAGCTACAACCCCTAAATTCCTGTGTAACAACGTATCATACCACCACAAAGTACCCTTCATTCCTATGCTACCATCACCCCCATAGGCAGGCACAACTATGGCTCATACTTGAAAATACTCTATTGTAGAACTCATTGTTGACTATTTTAGAAGATGGTCTCTTTTTGTGTTGTTTAGGTGGCCTGACTGTACCCCTCTGGGCCTTCACTCTTGTGATATTCTACGTCAAAATCTTCTTCCCTGCATATGTTCCAGGAACGAGGAGATCTTGAGTATACTTGAGTGGCTCGTCTCCCCACCTCATGAAGCCTCAGTTGTTGCACTGCTTTCCACAGTCCAGTTTTCCAGCCTATGCTTCTGGCTCCCCTTGGCTGCATGTTGGAATCCAGCTCTGGCTCCATGAAACACTGCAGACACCAAGCAGTGTATTTCAACTGACTCCTCATTGTGGGGAAAGCTGGAGAGCAGAAGTCTGGGGCAGGCAAGTCTCAGGGTATGTCTACACTACGGAATAAGGTCGAATTTATAGAAGTCGGTTTTTTAGAAATCGGTTTTATATATTCGAGTGTGTGTGTCCCCACAGAAAATGCTCTAAGTGCATTAAGTGCATTAACTCGGCGGAGCGCTTCCACAGTACCGAGGCTAGAGTCGACTTCCGGAGCGTTGCACTGTGGGTAGCTATCCCACAGTTCCCGCAGTCTCCGCTGCCCATTGGAATTCTGGGTTGAGATCCCAATGCCTGATGGGGCTAAAACATTGTCACGGGTGGTTCTGGGTACATATCATCAGGCCCCCGTTCCCTCCCTCCCTCCGTGAAAGCAAGGGCAGACAATCATTTCGCGCCTTTTTTCCTGAGTTACCTGTGCAGACGCCATACCACGGCAAGCATGGAGCCCGCTCAGGTAACTGTCACCCTATGTCTCCTGGGTGCTGGCAGACGCGGTACGGCATTGCTACACAGTAGCAGCAACCCCTTGCCTTGTGGCAGCAGACGGTACAGTACGACTGGTAGCCGTCATTGTCATGTCCAAGGTGCTCCTGGCCACGTCGGCTGGGAGCGCCTGGGCAGACATGGGCGCAGGGACTAAATTTGGAGTGACTTGACCAGGTCATTCTCTTTAGTCCTGCAGTCAGTCCTATTGAACCGTCTTATGGTGAGCGGGCAGGCGATACGGACTGCTAGCAGTCGTACTGTACCATCTTCTGCCGAGCAGCCATGAGATGTGGATGGCATGCAGTCCTTCTGCACCGTCTGCTGCCAGCCAAAGATGTAAAAGATAGATGGAGTGGATCAAAACAAGAAATAGACCAGATTTGTTTTGTACTCATTTGCTTCCCCCCCTCCCCTGTCTAGGGGACTCATTCTTCTAGATCATACTGCAGTCACTCACAGAGAAGGTGCAGCGAGGTAAATCTAGCCATGTATCAATCAGAGGCCAGGCTAACCTTCTTGTTCCAATAAGGACAATAACTTAGGTGCACCATTTCTTATTGGAACCCTCCGTGAAGTCCTGCCTGAAATACTCCTTGATGTAAAGCCACCCCCTTTGTTGATTTTAGCTCCCTGAAGCCAACCCTGTAAGCCGTGTCCTCAGTCGCCCCTCCTGGCGTCAGAGCAATGGCAAACAATCGGGCATCTGAGAGTGCTGTCCAGAGCAGTCACAATGGAGCACTCTGATGGGGCTAAAACATTATCGCGGGTGGTTCTGGGTACGTATCTCAGGCCCCCGTTCCCTCCCTCCCTCCGTGAAAGCAAGGGCAGACAATCATTTCGCGCCTTTTTTCCTGAGTTACCTGTGCAGACGCCATACCATGGCAAGCATGGAGCCCGCTCAGGTAACCGTCACCCTATGTCTCCTGGGTGCTGGCAGACGCGGTACGGCTTTGCTGCACAGTAGCAGCAACCCATTGCCTTCTGGCAGCAGACGGTGCAATACGACTGGTAGTCGTCCTCGTCGTGTCCGAGGTGCTCCTGGCCACGTCGGCTGGGAGCGCCTGGGCAGACATGGGCGCAGGGACTAAATTTGGAGTGACTTGACCAGGTCATTCTCTTTAGTCCTGCAGTCAGTCCTATTGAACCGTCTTATGGTGAGCGGGCAGGCGATACGGACTGCTAGCAGTCGTACTGTACCATCTTCTGCCAGGCAGGCAAGAGATGAGGATTGCTAGTAGTCGTATTGTACCATCTTCTGCCAGGCAGGCAAGAGATGAGGATGGCTAGCAGTCATACTGTACCATCTTCTGCCGAGCAGCCATGAGATGTGGATGGCATGCAGTCCTTCTGCACCGTCTGCTGCCAGCCAAAGATGTAAAAGATAGATGGAGTGGGTCAAAACAAGAAATAGACCAGATTTGTTTTGTACTCATTTGCCTCCTCCCCTGTCTAGGGGACTCATTCCTCTAGGTCACACTGCAGTCACTCACAGAGAAGGTGCAGCGAGGTAAATCTAGCCATGTATCAATCAGAGGCCAGGCTAACCTCCTTGTTCCAATAAGAACGATAACTTAGGTGCACCATTTCTTATTGGAACCCTCCGTGAAGTCCTGCCTGAAATACTCCTTGATGTACAGGCACCCCCTTTGTTGATTTTAGCTCCCTGAAGCCAACCCTGTAAGCCGTGTCGTCAGACGCCCCTCCCTCCGTCAGAGCAACGGCAGACAATCGTTCCGCGCCTTTTTTCTGTGCGGACGCCATACCAAGGCAAGCATGGAGGCCGCTCAGCTCACTTTGGCAATTAGGAGCACATTAAACACCACACGCATTATCCAGCAGTATATGCAGCACCAGAACCTGGCAAAGCGATACCGGGCGAGGAGGCGACGTCAGCGCAGTCACGTGAGTGATCAGGACATGGACACAGATTTCTCTGAAAGCATGGGCCCTGCCAATGCATGCATCATGGTGCTAATGGGGCAGGTTCATGTTGTGGAACGCCAATTCTGGGCTCGGGAAACAAGCACAGACTGGTGGGACCGCATAGTGTTGCAGGTCTGGGACGATTCCCAGTGGCTGCGAAACTTTCGCATGCGTAAGGGCACTTTCATGGAACTTTGTGACTTGCTTTCCCCTGCCCTGAGGCGCATGAATACCAAGATGAGAGCAGCCCTCACAGTTGAGAAGCGAGTGGCGATAGCCCTGTGGAAGCTTGCAATGCCAGACAGCTACTGGTCAGTTGGGAATCAATTTGGAGTGGGCAAATCTACTGTGGGGGCTGCTGTGATGCAAGTAGCCCACGCAATCAAAGATCTGCTGATGTCAAGGGTAGTGACCCTGGGAAATGTGCAGGTCATAGTGGATGGCTTTGCTGCAATGGGATTCCCTAACTGTGGTGGGGCTATAGACGGAACCCATATCCCTATCTTGGCACCGGAGCACCAAGCCGGCGAGTACATAAACCGCAAGGGGTACTTTTCAATAGTGCTGCAAGCTCTGGTGGATCACAAGGGACGTTTCACCAACATCAACGTGGGATGGCCGGGAAAGGTGCATGATGCTCGCATCTTCAGGAACTCTGGTCTGTTTCAAAAGCTGCAGGAAGGGACTTTATTCCCAGACCAGAAAATAACTGTTGGGGATGTTGAAATGCCTATATGTATCCTTGGGGACCCAGCCTACCCCTTAATGCCATGGCTCATGAAGCCGTACACAGGCAGCCTGGACAGTAGTCAGGAGCTGTTCAACTACAGGCTGAGCAAGTGCAGAATGGTGGTAGAATGTGCATTTGGACGTTTAAAGGCGCGCTGGCGCAGTTTACTGACTCGCTTAGACCTCAGCAAAACCAATATTCCCACTGTTATTACTGCTTGCTGTGTGCTCCACAATATCTGTGAGAGTAAGGGGGAGACGTTTATGGCGGGGTGGGAGGTTGAGGCAAATCGCCTGGCTGCTGGTTACGCACAGCCAGACACCAGGGCGGTTAGAAGAGCACAGGAGGGCGCGGTACGCATCAGAGAAGCTTTCAAAACCAGTTTCATGACTGGCCAGGCTACGGTGTGAAAGTTCTGTTTGTTTCTCCTTGATGAAACCCCCCGCCCCTTGGTTCGCTCTACTTCCCTGTAAGCTAACCACCCGCCCCTCCTCCCTTCAATCACCGCTTGCAGAGGCAATAAAGTCATTGTTGCTTCACATTCATGCATTCTTTATTCATTCATCACACAAATAGGGGGATGACTACCAAGGTAGCCCAGGAGGGGTGGTGGAGGAGGGAAGGAAAATGCCACACAGCACTTTAAGCACAGCACTTTAAAAGTTTACAACTTTAAAATTTATTGAATGACAGCCTTCTTTTTTTTGGGCAATCCTCTGTGGTGGAGTGGCTGGTTGGCCGGAGGCCCCCCCACCGCGTTCTTGGGCGTCTGGGTGTGGAGGCTATGGAACTTGGGGAGGAGGGCGGTTGGTTACAGAGGGGCTGCAGTGGCAGTCTGTGCTCCAGCTGCCTTTGCTGCAGCTCAACCATACACTGGAGCATACTGGTTTGGTCCTGCAGCAGCCTCAGCATTGAATCCTGCCTCCTCTCATCACGCTGCCACCACATTTGAGCTTCAGCCCTGTCTTCAGCCCGCCACTTACTCTCTTCAGCCCGCCACTTACTCTCTTCAGCCCTCCACCTCTCCTCCCGGTCATTTTGTGCTTTCCTGCACTCTGACATTATTTGCCTCCACGCATTCGTCTGTGCTCTGTCAGTGTGGGAGGACAGCATGAGTTCGGAGAACATTTCATCGCAAGTGCGTTTTTTTTTCTTTCTAAGCTTCACTAGCCTCTGGGAAGGAGAAGATCCTGTGATCATTGAAACACATGCAGCTGGTGGAGAAAAAAAAAGGGACAGCGGTATTTAAAAAGACACATTTTATAAAACAGTGGCTACACTCTTTCAGGGTAAACCTTGCTGTTAACATTACATACATAGCACATGTGCTTTCGTTACAAGGTCGCATTTTGCCTCCTCCCACCACGTGACTACCCCCTCAACCTTCCCCCCTCCCTGTGGCTTTTAACAGCGGGGAACATTTCTGTTTAGCCACAGGCAAACAGCCCAGCAGGAATGGGCTCCTCTGAGTGTCCCCTGAAGAAAAGCACTCTATTTCAACCAGGTGACCATGAATTATATCTCACTCTCCTGAGGATAACACAGAGAGATAAGAACGGATGTTGTTTGAATGCCAGCAAACATACACTGCAATGCTGTGTTCTACAATGATTCCCGAGTACGTGTTACTGGCCTGGAGTGGTAAAGTGTCCTACCATGAAGGACGCAATAAGGCTGCCCTCCCCAGAAACCTTTTGCAAAGGCTTTAGGACTACATCTAGGAGAACCACAAATGCCAGGGCAAAGTAATCCTTTCACATGCTTGCTTTTAAACCATGTATAGTATTTTAAAAGGTACACTCACCAGAGGTCCCTTCTCCGCCTGCTGGGTCCAGGAGGCAGCCTTGGGTGGGTTCGGGGGGTACTGGCTCCAGGTCTAGGGTGAGAAATAGTTCCTGGCTGTCGGGAAAACCGGTTTCTCCGCTTGCTTGCTGTGAGCTATCTACAACCTCCTCCTCATCATCATCTTCTTCGTCCCCAAAACCTGCTTCCGTATTGCCTCCATCTCCATTGAAGGAGTCAAACAACATGGCTGGGGTAGTGGTGGCTGAACCCCCTAAAATGGCATGCAGCTCATCATAGAAGCGGCATGTTTGGGGCTCTGACCCAGAGCGGCTGTTCGCCTCTCTGGTTTTCTGGTAGGCTTGCCTCAGCTCCTTCAGTTTCACGTGGCACTGCTTCGGATCCCTGTTATGGCCTCTGTCCTTCATGCCCTGGGAGATTTTGACAAATGTTTTGGCATTTTGAAAACTGGAACGGAGTTCTGATAGCATGGATTCCTCTCCCCAAACAGCGATCAGATCCCGTACCTCCCGTTCGGTCTATGCTGGAGCTCTTTTGCGATTCTGGGACTCCATCATGGTCACCTGTGCTGATGAGCTCTGCATGGTCACCTGCAGCTTGCCACGCTGGCCAAACAGGAAATGAGATTCAAAAGTTCGCGGTTCTTTTCCTGTCTACCTGGCCAGTGCATCTGAGTTGAGAGTGCTGTCCAGAGCGGTCATAATGGAGCACTCTGGGATAGCTCCCGGAGGCCAATACCATCGAATTGTGTCCACAGTACCCCAAATTCGAGCCGGCAACGTCTATTTAAGCGCTAATCCACTTGTCAGGGGTGGAGTAAGGAAATTGATTTTAAGAGCCCTTTAAGTCGAAATAAAGGGCTTCATTGTGTGGATGGGTGCAGGTTTACATCGATTTAATGCTGCTAAATTCGACCTAACGTCCTAGTGTAGACCAGGGCTTAGTAGGACAAGGAGACAGAAAACAAAATGTTGGGCACCTGGCTGTAGCCATATTGCAGATTCCATACCAAAACTACTGCATTTTACAGCATGTTGTAAACATGCCAAATTCTGTGGCAATGGAACTGAGAAGTACATGGGCTCTGGCTCAGTTGAATGGGGCAGAAGGGTTAGAAACATAATTTTTAGTAAGTGAAAGAGATTCTGGAGCCCAATTCTGAGGAATGGGATGAATTCTGCAGTAAATTCTGTGGCTGCGGAATCACCCCTTTTCTGATTCCTCAGAAAGAACATGCTAATGCCAGTTCAGAATGGATGAATTGTGACAAAAAGGGAACATATGACACATACCTTTCTTGGGTCTGGTCTTTTTAAAAAAATTATCAGGCACTTGTTATAGAAATGATACATGTAAATTCTTCAAACGGCATTTTCAAGAAGCACAAAAGCAACAGAATATTATGGAAAACTGGAAAACCTAACATATGGAATAATATACCAAGAGAGGCCATTAAAGCAGTGGAGCAAGAAACATCAATATGTTCAGAAGACAGGTAGATGAGTACCAAACAAGAGAAGATGGAACTGCCTGGGGAGTACATAGACAATTGAGGAAAGTCAATAGAGATCAAGTGGCTTTTCCTTGTTCCTGTGATTTTATGTTCATTCTTTATATCTCACAAGTCCTCAGCTATGCAGTGCATAATATGCTTTGATGGGTAGCAATTTTGCATTAATTCTACTGGCTTTATACATTATGTTCAATTTAAAGTCATTGACTATCATGCTGACCAATATTGACTCATTGTTTTCTTGTACTCCCCGGTCACTCTGTCTCTATCCGTCTGTTGTCTCTTATCATATACTTAAATTGTAAGCTCTTTGGGGCAGAGGCCACCTTTTTATTTGGTGTTTGTACAGTACCTGGCATAATGGGGTCCCAGTCCATAACTGGGGCTCCTAAGTACCTTGATAATACAATCAAAAATCAAAACAAAATGCAAATTACCAAATGGTATGTCTACCTACTCATGAATTAGGGTTTTTTTTAAAGGAAACATTTCAATTTCATGTAATGTTTGTGAACAGATACAGAATGTTTGTTCTGGGAGATTACACTAACAAATAGGAAAGGTGTGTATTCTCCTGATATGTAGATACATGTACAAAGGTGTATGTGTTATGTTCAATGATAATGGGAATAATTATTCCCAAGTAATGAGAATTTTAAAAAAGAGTCTATGGTAAAATTCTGTATAAGTGTTTCACATTTCAAAGAACAGAAAACAAACACCAGCTCTTAGGTAAACTGATTTATGCAGGAACCGGGGTGGAAAACTATCCCTATTATTCTCTGAGAGATTACACCAAATTATATTAATTTAATTAAGACCTGAAATCAGGTTTATGTAATTAATTTATGCTGTCTGTAATCAGGATGATTGAGTAACTTCTTTAGCTCATAGACTAAACCTAGTTTGAGGTTAGGCACTGAATTCAACTAGTGAGCAGGAGGGAACAGGATGGATGTTAATATTTTATTATATAACCTCGTTTCTGGATACAGTTAGAGCTGACAGTGAACTAGATTTCTTTATCTCTAGGGAAATTTCTTTTTCAAAAGGAAGACAAAAGAGAAAGTACATGTTTCTCAATATTTAATACAGTCTTTACACTATTATTCCATAGGGTGTCTTCATTAAATAAAGAGCATGATCTTCACTGAGAATTCTCATTGACAACAATACGATTTCCAAAGCCAGAACAATGGAAGAATTGGTCCCATAGTTTATAGGGTTAAGAATGCTTGTTGGTACTGAAGATGATGTCAGTCATCTTTAAGAGGATCAAAACAGGCTAGAAGAATGGGCACAAGACTGGAATATGGAATCCAATGATAGCAACAGAGAAACACAGAGAAAAGCAGTCTATAATTTAGATGGTATTTTGCCCACTAATGACAGCAGAAAAAAAAGTCTTTTGGGGTAGCAGTAATAATGAGAAAGTTGGAGCTCTGGTGGCACCCAAAAAGGGAAAATGGAAACATAAATAATATAAACAAAGGAATGTAACTACATGTCAGAGGTAATTATTTTCTTGTATAAGGACTTTGTTAAAGTGTGTTTATAGTATCATGTGCAGAACTGGGCACTGAGTCCAAAAGAAAATAATCTGACCCTCGAAAGGGTAAAGAAGATGACAAAAAGGTTTAATTCTGCCGGGAATGAATTTCTTAGGAAACATTTCCCTGAACTGAACAGGTTCAGCCTTGAAAAAATGTGTCTGAGAAGGGGGATTATCACACTATCTCTAACTAGAAGTTATAATAACTATCATACACTTTGAAGAATGTGTTTTAGCTTCTCAGCAGGGAGAATGACCAGTGGCTATTATGAAGTTAAGGAGGTGTGATACTCTGTACACACACGTGTCATTTCTCCATGGTCTCAGCTAGGCTGCACCAGTCTATGGTGGGATCAACCCAGCTGACACCATAAAAACTAATGTGTTTGTGGGTAGAACATCTCACAATCACTTCCTGTTTAATAATCCTTGTTTCCATGCGAAATTCAGATGCTCAATCATGAGCTCATGAAAGAGCATCTGAAATTAGGAGTATATAAACCAGGTGCCTCATGTTGGCAACAAACAGGGAGTACACAGTTATGATGAGTCTTTATCCAGGGATTTGCTTTGACTTACCCATACAGGCCTATTTCTCCTGTGACCGCCCTCTTTACAATATTTCACTGAAGAAGGCCATGTGTGGTCTTTGCCTAAAACTAAGAACTCAGTGGTTGTTACAGTTATAGCAGGATGCATGTATGGAAAATATTTTTCAAATTATGTAACATAGAATATTGTGTTCCAAAGTTGCTGGAGGTGAAACTGGTCACCTGGTGCAGGGTGGATTTCCCACCCATTCCGACTTCAGCCCACCTATTGTCTGCCCCTCCTCACTTGTGCATTCATACAGTCTACATGAAATCTGAGGAAGGGTGGGGGGACACCAGGAAGCCACATATGCCGCTGCATCCCCTTTCCACAGAAGAGGAAGAGATACAGGTGTGAAAGTTTCCCTTTAAGCACAGTTCTGGGGAACACAATCTGACCTTGCACTTTTTTTTAAATACAAAACTCTTAATTTCATTTCAATTTTTTTATATTGCATTTTAGAGCCTTTACAGAGAGAAAGTCTCATTTCAATACAATTCAGAATTCCACTCTTTCCCCCTTTTGCTTATCTTTATCTCACGAAGAATAATGGTATTATCTTAATTCAATTGCAATCATTTGAAGCGAAAAACTTCTCATCATTAATCTTATAGTGACAGGCCTTTTTGCAATTAAACTCCAAAGATATGTAATTCCTTATTAAAAGAGATTCATTTAATGCTTAAATCTCAAGTCAAATTTATCTGTTCTCATATTCTTTGCCACTTGAGGGTAATAAGTTTGTATCTCACTTTAAATGTGTTGATTGCATTTGTCTATGTCACATGTATGTAAGCTGAAGTGGAGAAATTATTTCATTTATCTAGAAGTCAATTTTAATTTATCAAAAAGTTACATATTTGTTATATTTGTAAAAATTCCAACAAGTAATGCCATGTACTCTGAAGTATATGTTTAGAAGATGGATTTTTATTAGTTGGATTTTAAAGATGTGTTCTAATAACTGTCACACCAATTAGATATAGTCGGTCTTTTTTGCCACTGTATAATATTATTTCAGAAAAGAACAGTATTTCTGGAGCAATGAACTTCTGAAAAAAAAGGTAAGGAACAGATAATTCACAGGGCAACACATCCCATTATTTTAAGCAATTTGCAATACAATTCATGAACAGCAGAACTCCATATTGAAAGGAAAAGGTGATTATTGGAATCTAGAATACAGAGATAAGAAATAACTATAATATTCACACTTTTGAAGTTACCAGCAGCTATAAAAAGTGCATCATTCTAAAACAACTATGCTTGTTTGCTAAAGGAAAGTATCATGTATGTTCTCTACCCCTTTTTCTCTGATCTAATGTAGGAGAGGTTGAAAAAAGGCCTCTCAAAATCACATTTCTTTCATAGATTCCATGGCCAGAAAGGACCATTGTGATTATCTAGACTGACCTCCAGTATGATACAGATTAAAGAACTTCCCCACAGTAATTCTGATAGCACCTCTTTCAGAAAGAAAGACATCCAATCTTGATGGACAATCCACTACAACCCTTGGTAAACTGGTCCAATGACTAATTACTCACACTCTTAAAAATGTACACCTTCTGTCCAGTCTGTATTTGTCTTTCTTCAAGTTCCCTAGAGATTTGTTATGCCTTTCCCTGCTAGATTGAAGAGCCCATTATCAAACATTTGTTTCCCAGATAGGTACTTATACACTGTAATCAGGTAACCCCTTAATCTTCTTTTAGTTAAGCTAAATAGAGCTCCTTGAGTCTATCACTATGAGACATGGTTTCTAATCCTTTAATCATTCTTGTGGCTCTTCTCTGAACCTTCTCCAATTTATCACTTGAATAGTGCACATCAGACCTGGGCAAAGTATTTGACCAGTGGTCACACCGGTGCCAAACAGAGAGCTAAAATAACCTCTGTACTTCCATTTGAGGTTCCTCCTTTATAAATCCAAGGCTCACATTAGCCCTTTTGACTATAGTGGCAGACTGGAAGCTCATGTTCAGCTGATTATCCCCTCCCCCCCAAAAAAATCTTTTTCAGAGTCACTTGTTCCCAGGATAGGGTCCTTCATCCTGTTGGTATAGAACACATTGTGTTCCTAGATGTATAATTTCACATTTACCCATACTAAAAATGCATATTGTTTGTTTTTGTCCATCTTCCCAGAAAATCCAGATCCCTTGGTTTCAGTGAATGGGCCTCTTCATTATTTAACATTCCCCCATTTTTTGGGTCATCTCTCAACTTTATCAGTGCTGATTTTATGTTTTCTTCCAGGTGATTGATAAAAATGTAAAATAGCGTACAGCCAAGAACCGATCCCTGGTGGACCCCACTAGGGTCCACACCTGCTTGGTGATTCCCCATTTAGTTAGATTTTGAGACCTATCAGTTAGCACACATTAAATAGATTAAAAGCTAGTTATTTTAATTTCACAACATTCTAATTTTTTAATCAAAATGTTGTGTGGTACCAATTCAAATGCCTTGCAGAACTCTAAGTATGTTACATCAACTCTATTACCTTTATCAACCCAACTTGTAATCTCATCAAAAAATCAGGTTAGTGTGACAGGATCTATTTTCAATAAACCCATGTTAACTGGCATTAATAACATTCTCCTCCTTTAATTATTTTTTAATCAAGTCCCATATCAGTCACTCCATTATACTGCCTGGGATCAACATGAGACGGACAGGCCTATAATTACACATAAGTTTACCTGTTTTAAATATTGGCACAATATTAGCTTTATCTCAGTCTTCTGGAACTTCACTGGTGTTCCAAGAATTCTTGAAAATCAACATTAATGGTCCATTGAGCTCCTCGGACAGCTCTTTTAAAACCCTTGAAGCAAGTTATCCATACCTGCTGATTTTTAAAATATCTAACATTATTATCTGCTGGTAAACATCCTCCTGAGATACAGGTGAAATGGAAAGAATGTTATCATATGATATGACTACTTCTGTTTTTTCCCCAAATAGAAAACAAATATAAATTGAACATTTCTGGATGTTCTGCATTATTGATAATTCTACCATTTCCATCTAGTAATAGACCAATAAAATTGTTAGGATTCTTTTCGTTCTTAATATAATTAAGCTCCTTCTTGTGGTCCTTAACTCTGCCAACCATAGAGTTCTCCTTGTGTCCCTTTGCTTCCCTTATCAGTTTTCTACAGTTCCTAGCTTTTGATTTATATTCATTACTATTAACTTCCCATTTGTTCTACTTCATAATTTTATATATATATATATATATATATATATATATATATATACAGAGAGAGAGAGAGAGAGAGACAGAGCTACATTCATTTCTTTGGTTTTACTTGATTAGTTCCATCTTTGTGAAAATAATGTAAAAGCAAGGGTCATCAGCCCAAAGGATCAGGAACCGTGGTAGCTATACAGTCTCTTTGATAAAGGGGAAATGATGCATTACACTGTAATTATGAGTCATCCATCTATGCATGCAATTGCCCATCTCTTGAAGGTTCATGTTCCCACCTTTTCCACAAAACTAAAGTCCTCAAAGCAAAGATTTCAATCAACTCACCTACATAAACTGCTGTTCTCAACCTCATTTATTTCCATGCAATGTAATAAGAGGCTCACACCAATGTAGGAGTAGGAAGAACTATTTATATCCATTAGTTACTGTCAAGGTTCCTCCCCCACTCTGAACGCTAGGGTACAGATGTGGGGACCTGCATGAAAACCTCCTAAGCTTATCTTTACCAGCTTAGGTCAAAAAGTTCCCCAAGGTACAAAATATTCCACCCTTTGTCCTTGGATTGGCCGCTACCACCACCAAACAAATACTGGTTACTGGGGAAGAGCTGTTTGGAAACGCCTTTCCCCCCAAATACTTCCACAAAACTAAAGTCCTCAAAGCAAAGATTTCAATCAACTCACCTACATAAACTGCTGTTCTCAACCTCAGTTATTTCCATGCAATGTAATAAGAGGCTCACACCAATGGAGGAATAGGAAGAACTATTTATATCCATTAGTTACTTAGCAAAAGACACAGATAAAGCAACACAGCTGCCTAACACCTAGTTCACATACTGTTTTCATTCACACCTTCTCTGGCTCCTTGGCTTGTAAATTATACCTACTTAGACTCCCTTACATATCAGTAGAGTGGGTTTAGGAGTCAAAGGGAGCAAAAGAGGGTCTAACACCACCTTACACAAAATTTGGCCTTCAGTCTGTAAAGGAAATGGATTAAAGTCTTGTGACGCTAACCCTGGAACAACATGGGCTGTGTCATGTCTTGGTTTGGCTTCCAGCAAGTCTAAGTTGTTCCTCTCCTAGGCTTATTCTGGAAATATTCAAACTGTATGTGTGTCAGTCAGGGAGTTAGGTGACATCTGGATAAATTCCCTTGTATTCCCAGGTGAAGTATCTTGATCTGGAACTCTGTGTCCATCATTTTTACTTTTGGCTCTTCACCAGTTATGATAGTTCAGGCTTAAGGTACAAACTTACTCATTAAAAACTGTTTTTATTAACAAAGGGTAAATGTGAACCTTCAGCAAATCCTAAACCAGAAATAGGTGTGTAGTCATGATCCCAGGCAAAATAATAGAATGACTGATATGGGACTCAATAAATAATTAAAGGAGGGTAATATAATTAATGCCCATTGTCATGGGTTTATGGAAAACAGATTTTGTAAAACTAACTTTTTTAAAGGAGCTTACAAGTTGGTTGATGAAGGTAACAAGTTGATGTAATAGACTTCTCTAAGGCATTTGAGTTGGTACCACATGACATTTTGATTTAAAAAAATAAGAATACCACAAAATTAAAATGACACACATTAAATGGATTAAAAACCGACCGACTGATCTCAAAATGAAATTGTAGATGGGGAATCATCATTGGGTAGGTGTGTTCATAGTAGGGTCCAACAGGGATGAGATCTTGTCCCTGTGCTATTGTTATCAGTGACCTGGAAGAAAATCATCACTGATAAAGTTTGCTGTCAACACAAAAATGGAGGACTGATAAATAAAGAAGAAGTCTGGTTACTGATACAGAGCAATCTGAATTGCTTAGTAAACTGGACATTAGCAAATTATATGCATTTAGTACAGCCAAATGTGAAGTTATACATCTAGAATAAAGTATGCAGTCTATACTTACATGATGACAAACTCTATCCTGAGAAGAAGTGACTATGAATGAGATTTGGGAGTCATGGGGGATAGTCAGCTGAACATGAGTTCCCAAATTCAACACTGTGGCCACAAAGGCTTATGTGATCCTTAGATGCATAAACAAGGGAATCAAGTAGGAGTAGAAAGGTTATTTCACCTCTCTATTGAGCACTAGTGTGACCACTGCTGGAATACTGTGTCCAGTTCTGATCTCTACAATTCAAGATAATTGATAAATTAGAGAGGGTTTAAAGGAGATCTATGAGAATGATTAAAATGTTAAAAAACATGCCTTCTAGTGATAGATTCGAGGAGCTCAATCTATTTAGCTTAAAAAGAAAAGGTTAAGGGGTGACTTGAGTTGTCTATTCATCTACATGGGAACAAACACTTGACAATAGGCTCTTCAATCTAGCAGAGAAAGGGTTGTGGTGGATTCTTTATCACAGGAAATTTTTAAATCAAGATTGGATTTTTTTAAAAAAGATATGCTCTAGTTCAAAAGGAAATAGTTTGGACAAATTCAATATATTATACAGGAGATCAGACTAGATGTTCACAATGGTCCATTGGGCCTTGGAATCTAAGAATTTGCTGGAGTAAGCACTTGTGCAATTTTTCAGGCCAACCTCACCCCTACTATAGGAAACTCCTATCCTCTGTGATCACCATTGGCCATGCCTTATAATTTAAAGGAGAGATTCAACATAACATTATAGTTAGATAGATGGAACCATACAGTGTAGAGTCCCATTATTCCAGTGCAGAGGAAGAAGGCAGACCCAGTCAATTGATGAAACAATTACATACAAGTTCAGCTAATAATTAGCCCTTCACAGTTTGGATTAGGACCTGAAGCCAAAGGAAAGGGTGGTCAAAAGCCTCAAGGCTTATCTACCACTTGAAGACCAGTTTTATAGGCTTTTGACCACTCTTTCCTTTCACTTCAGTTAATTACCCTTCTCCATCTTTACATGCTTTGTATTTCATATCTTTTAAAAGTAACCTCAACCTCATTGTTTGATAATCATTCAGACAACTTTCTCTGTTAGCCTCCTCTGGCCAGCAGGAACCAAAATTATACCAGCATCACCCATGAAGAGGAGATATGCAAGAAACCAGAAGAACTATATTGGAATAGCACAACTTTAAACTTTGTGCCTGCCCATTCATTGGTGGGGTGGGATGAAATACTACATTTTGGCCACTGTGTGGTGGTGCTCTATGCAGATCAATCAGCAACACTGGATTTTTCCCAAAATAAGTAGACATTGCAGGCTGATCCTTTGTGCCTGACTCCAGAATATTCCCAGAAGATGAGAGGATTAATTTTTAAGAGAATTCTTCCCTAGAACAAGACTATAACCTCATCGTTATTTTAGTTGTGTAGTGAGCAGGAGAATGGAGGAGACTAGCTATGCAGGGTGCATCCTGAAGCAATTTCTCCTTATATACACCTTTTTCTCAAGGCTTCATATTAGGCTTCAGAAAAGGGCTTAGTACATTTCTGGATTAAACATTCAGTCGCTGTTCCCTGCTAGATTTTCTCTTTCTTAGTTTAGGATTGCTCTCAAATGCCAATCTTTCGAGGTTTTGATATATTGAATTTTTTAAAAATAATTTTTGCACAAAGCATTTACACTTCCAGATTTCAGCTGAAACAAGAACCTGAAATTCTCCAAGAAACCCTATTTGCATAAGATTGCTACCCATAGTTTGCGGACTCAAGAAACCGGAATAATTCAGGTAATCATTTGATTTAAGTCCAAAAGGTAAACCTTTTGATGTTCAGTCATCACTAGGGGTCAAATTCTCAGCTTGTAGACAAAGCCTGATTAAAATGTCTTTTGCTTGCAGGAAGGTCGGCAGCAGTTGAGAGCAAAGGCAGCCTGAGAATTTTGGGATATGCCTGAAAAACAGAGGTGTGGGTCCCTCACCCATACCTTTAAACAATATCTCACAAAAATTATTCTCCCTTCCCTTCCCTACTCCCAATTTATCTGACTTATTTTATATTGTTATTCTGAAAGATGCAAGAGGCTGCCAGCAGGGGGAGGGTCACTGATCCTCAGACAATCACAGACCAATGAGTAGGCCAAGCACTTTCTTTTAGGCTCAATGGAAGGAGAAATTAAGCCCCTTTTAAGGAGTTAAAAATCTGTAGATATGTGGAAGCTACCACTCCAGGCACTCTGCTGCATGGCCAGGCCTAAGCAGAGCTAGCCCAGGTAGATAAAGGGGTGTTTCCATGGTTGCAAATGCACTGGCTAGGATATCGGATGCCTCCTGTATATGTTGGAAAGAGAGAGCCTGGAGGAGGAGAGGGACGTGTGACCCTGAGAAGAAGGAGAGAGAGATCACTTCCTGGGGACAAAGCTCACTGGAACAGCAGGCACAGGCATTTCAGAGGAAGGAAACTGCCTGCTGTGTGTCTGTACTGGGCTCAGAAAAACAGGATTTTGCGTATATTTTTATAAGTACACAAGTTTACACCCAAGAATATACCCAACTCATATCACTGATTTTTCCTCCTAATGGAAACAATGCTGCAAGGCTCCAAATATTGGCTACTTGCTTATCCAAAGGAGAAACAATATAAATGAGAGGAAGTCACTAGGCTACTTCCAGCCTCTTTACTACAGGAGATGCTGAGCCTAGCAGCTTATGCTTAGGTCCATGTACAAAGAGACAACATTTAACAAATCAGACAAAGGGATCAGTATTAAGATGGGATCCTGAACACTGTTAGGGCTGCATCCTCAGGAGGGGTGTGTCGTTGTTTTCTCGCTCGTTTTCCCACAATTATTTAACTCTAGTATCAAGAGTGGCTACTAGTATTAATGTAATGTAAGTGATCCAAATAGTGATCCAATGTCTTCCCTCCCCCCTCAAAAAAAAAAAAAACTTTTTAATGATGTAGGGTGAGCTCCTGGCCCTATGGAAGTCCATGGGATACTTGCCATTGACTGTGATAGAGCCAAGATTTCACACATAGGCTGTCTGTCATGGGAAGTATGAAATAAAGGAGCTTAAATTACACTGATTAACCTAAAAATTCTCTTTTTGCTTTCACCAGTTGTCATCATTTCTTTATCCCCTCTTCTCTCTTTCCAGAGCTAATGGAGTCTACTCCATTACATAACACTCTCTCTTTTTTGTCTGTTTTGTTTCTTATGCTTCTTTCTCATCGCTTGATTCTGACATCTTTGTTTTAAATAAGACTTCAAGAGTTCTCACACTGTTTCATAGTGGGAAGCTCTGCTTGACAAAGGCAGTCCCACAGTGGCCACCACCTCCATTTGTTATTGTACAACAATAACAGCAATAGCACAGCTGGAAAAAAATATCTGGAAAGTTACATATGTAATTGTTGTGTAGGTGGCTCCTGTTTCATCACTCCATCCTCTCACATAGCAACAGCTACTGTTAGAGTCAGATAGATTCCATCCTCCTTCCAGCTGCTTTTGGGATCATCCAGGCTCTTCTTCACAGTGAAAAGCATGGACACATGCAGAAGGAGCTGGAAGCAAAGAGTGGGGTGCCAGAACCATGTGCTCCACCAGTTCTCTATCACTTATGGTCTACAGACTATTGTGGACAGCTGGTGCATTAGATGATTCGCCTTTTGGGAGCTTTGGCATATAGTCAGCCTTCTGGTATGAATAACTGGTTATTTGCATGTGTAGATGTGGGTTCAAAATGTGAATAAGTAACATGAAGAACCCTCTTTTGAACTATTGTCTCATGATGTTAGCATTTAAAACTGAGTATTGCAGAACTAGAATATCAAAGCAGGTTTTAATGGTGTGTTTGCTATTTTGTTACACAAGAAAATGAGCATCTTACAATACAATCTCTATTATAAAATCCTATTTAGAAATTAAATGCTATGTGTCTCTGGGTCATTTCTTTCTCTCTCATTTGTTCATTTTCCAAGACAGCTACTGCGCCTGTCGCTTCTTTGTCAGCATTGACACAAGCTGTGGTATGCCAGTACCCTGCAGCTTCCTATTCAATTCATTGTATAATAGCAGTGGGCCATTTGCTGCCACCCTTGGTGTCACAAACAAAGTCAAAGGCAAACACTATGTTTCTAACATATGAGACAGTAGCGAATGTCATATTGGAACAGTGAAGACTACTGAAAAGTGAAATCCCTTCAGAGATGGATTTTTGTGACTGCAGAAAATCGAGGCAAACTTTTTGGTATAATCACCAGTTTTCTTCGGCGATGGTGTCACAATCTGGCCCAGATGCATTCTGATTGGACAGCTATTTGTTTTGTCGGGTTCCCATCATGACTCCCATGTGCTTCGAAGGTTATGTCTACTCTGCAATTAAAAACCTGTAGCTGGCCCATGTCATCTGACTTGTGCTCATGGGCCTTGGGCTGCAGGGTGGTTTAATTACAGTGTAGACATCTGGTTTAGGCTAGAGCCCGGGTTCTAGAACCTTACATGGTGGGAGGGTTCCTACAGCTTGGGCTGCAGCCTGAGCCAGAATGTCTGCATCACAATTAAAAAGCCCCCAGCCTGAATCTGATTCATCTGGCATGGGCAAGCTGTGAGTGATTTATTGTATTGTAGACATACCCTAAGACCCCTAGGTCTGGGCCATTACTGGTCAGTGTTCCTAGCTCTGGGAATCTCAGGGTACATTTACCCTGCAATAAAAGAGCCAAAGCATGGCCACAGCTGGCCCAGGCTCACACTGGAGGACTATATTGCAAAATTGCAATATAGATGTTAGGGTTTGGGCTGGAGCCTGGGCTCTGAGACCTGTTGAGGTGGAGTGTCTCACAGCCCCGGCTCCAGATCGAGCCTCAACATCTACATTTCCCCCACCAGTCAGGGGTGCTTAAACTAGCCTTTTAGGGCTGGGTCACACACTCACTAAAATCAGTGGAAGTCTTTTTATTGTGTTAAGTGGCAACTAGATCAGCCTGTCACAGGGAATTTCTTCAGCTTCCCAGCAAGCAGCACTGCCTAGCCCATTTTTGTGGTCTCTTGGTCAAACACCCTCAGGCTGTTTCCCTTTTACCCTTTGTCATGGACTCACCGGGCAATGCTCTGGAACTACTCCATATGAAGCCAGTCAGGACTCTGAGGGAGCATGCCTCCTCTCTGTGAGCGTACTGTCTCCAGGGCAAGAAGCTTACACAGCTTCAACCTTCCTGGGTCTGACCTCGAAGCATTCAGCATCCCCTTCTCATACTGTGCACTTCCCACAGCGAGTCCACATAGGCGGGGCTCCTGGGGAAGCCTGTGGGCCCTGCACCCCAGTTCCACAGTCAGACGTGACTCTCAGCCAGCCAGTAAAACAGAAGGTTTTATTAGACAACAGGAACACAGTTTAAAATAGAGCTTGTAGGTACAGAAACAGGACCATAAGTCAGGTCCATCTTGGGGGCAGGGAGGCCAGACCCTGGGTCTCGACCTCCCTCTCTTTCCCCTGCCAGCTCCAAACTGAAACTCTCCAGCCCCTTCTCTGGCCTTTGTATCTCTCCTGGGCCAGGAGGCCACCTGATCTCTTTGTTCTCCAATACCTTCAATTGGCACTTGCAAGGGAGGGCACCAGGCCATCAGTTGCCAGGAGACTGGGTGTCAGCCATTCTCTGTGTAGACAGCATCACACTGGCCCTCTAGGGCTCTGCAACAATCACACACCCTTATCCCACCACCTACATACTTAAGAAATGCATAGGGGAAACTGAGGCACCCGCACAGTATTCAGAGAAAACATTAAGAACCTTCCCACTTCATCACAACCCCATATGTATTTAGTTTTCAGTTTCAACACATTACAGAGGATATACATATTATACACACATATACAACAGGAGGAGATTTTCACACAGCTTCTCTGCCCTCCCCAGCTCACCATCTGATCTCCTTATACTGCCTGTTCCTCCCAAGTATATCTCCTCCCAATTATTGAGCCAATTAGCTCATTAACCCAACAATTACCACCAAATGTCAGTACTGCCCACTAGAAACAGGCTAACTGGTTCCAGTTAAGTCTGCAGCCTTCTCTGTGCTGCAGCAACTTTACTTCAGTAACCACAGTGCTCCAGCTAGCACTCTGTCACAGAGCCCATCGCTAATTTTTAAGCCCCAAAGTAGATTTCTTTTTCTTGAGATGGGATAAAAGTCAACTATCACAGAAAAAAAAATAAACACAAAAATTGAATCAGGACACAGAAGGGACCCTGCCAAAATTGACAACTATCCACATTGCTCATGCAATTGTTGTAACTATGTATGAAAATAATAGTGTTCCATGGCACATGCATACAGATTTGCAACACAAGTGCTATTAGCATTTTAGATATCAAGGTGAAAGGTGCCTTATATTAAACAAAGGTAGACACAAGTGAGGTTTGCTATTAAACTTAGCCCTTACATTCAAAATGGGTGTTTGTTTTGTTTTATAACTAGGTACACCAAGAAACCATACAAATCAGTACAAATAGAAGGCAGAGATGGTTTAAACTAAAGTGTTTTAACATCATAATCTGGGAGAGATTTCAGTAGCATGTAGTAGATTTTGAGACCTTGTGTTGATTTTTATTTATGACATGAATAGATTCTTTTAAAATGAGATCTACAGCTAGGGAAAACAAATGATTGTGAATGAATTTACAACCTAATAAGCCTAGTAATGGGCTAGATGATGGGCATAGTCATTTTCCTTACCATTAATGCATACCTAGGTCAGTAGAATTACTGACCTAAAATTATTCTACAGTGCCTGTTTGAATAACATATACGAAATAACATGCATGAGACCTGACCAGCCCCAAATAACCTTTTTGCTAAATCAGAGCAAAATGTTTGCATTAAATGTCAAACTTAGCCTTGGGCTCAAGGTTTGATGCCTACATGACACTTGGTTCATGCTCACTGTGATGAGATGTACAGGACTTTGCTTCCCCCTGCTAAGGAGCTCTTGCAATCAAAAAGCATGGGAGCTGCGCCCATTCCTTAGGAGAAAGTTCTACTCCCATAGCAGCTACAGAATTTCAGTCTATGCATTCTGTGGATTTCAGAGACCTTGGCTCATCCATTTATTTACCATTTATGCAAACTGGGCTATGCAAGTGATGTCAGGGGATTAACCACAAGTTGCCTCTGTCACAGGCATAGTGAGTGCTTTAAGGGTTGGACTCTCAGTGGGCTGCTGTGTTTGGACCCACAAGTTGGGTCCATGTACTTCTAAACATGGTGCTCCTGGGATGCTAAAGATGGCTCATGCATTCAATGAGATTCAAAACTCAACTGTAGAGTATTCAGCAGAGAAGTCCCTACCGGTGATGACTAGCACCTTATTGAGGAACCCTTCAAGGTTATAAGACACGGCCAGCTCAGTTATTTTCAGAGGTCTCATATCAAGCCTGTAACATCTATGCAGTGAGAAGGGAATTCTGGGAAACTGAAGATCTAATTATATATGGCAACCATTTGAAATCCCACCATCCTTACTAGACAACATGGGGAAGATATATGAGGAACACCAGGACCTCATAAAATGCTAGGAGTGAGCCCAAATGTCAGTATCGTGGTCCAGCATATGGCAGGATTTAATCTGTAAAATGGAATCACACAAGTCATGAAGAATGACCAGATAAAGACAATTCAAAGAACCTCTCATATCCACAGTATTGCCTATTGTGGTTTGAAAAGAATTACGCTAGACCTGGCAACCATTTTATTTTTCTAGACTTGTAAAATTCTGTGTCTATTACTTGTTGATATGTGCATTTGGTGAGAATATTTTTAAAGGCACTTTTAATCTTCTCTGCAATCTGGAAGAAATTGCCTCTGACAATGGGTTACCGTTTGTCAGCTCTGAATTCTAGGCAGTTTAGATACAGTATGATTTAAAGCATATTATGATTTCTAGTTCTTTTTAGCCATAAATTGACTGGTAAAAAAGCAATGTTGATTACCATGACAAAAAGACACCCCATCAGCTCTGCTGAATTACAGAGTAACTCCCATATTCATTATCCCAGTAAGCTCAGTTCAGCTGCTTATAGGTTGAGATCAGAACAACACTGGAAACCTTAGAAGTCAATCTGCATCCAAAGTGGCTCTGTTTTAAAGAGGTGAGGCTGAGAGGTAACCAGTCTAACGAGTCTGGCATTTTCCTTTGACTTTTGGAATACAGCCTGAAAGTTACACAAACAGATCCAGTCCTGATAAAACTGGACAACACCAACTGCTGTCCTTCTTTGCTCCCCTACAGCTGTAGAGAGAAGGAGTGTTGTCGGAGTAGCAGGCAAGGTACTAACAAACTTCAACAGGACTTTATTTTTTAAAGTGGAAACCTCTTTTCCAAGCTGCTGCTGCATCCTCAGTAGCTCTCCCTCAGCCTCTTCAACTCCTCCCCCTCCTTCCTGTTTCCTGTCCTTTCAGACTCCCAACAGCCAGTGCTCCCAATTCTAATAATTACAAACAACATCTAAAAACCACATTCCCTCCTCTCTTAAGAAACTCTCCCAATTACAATAAACATTGTGCTTCTAACCACAGGAACAAATAGGAAACAAGGTACTATATTGTTGACAGAAATATTACACTAAAAACACTATATACTACATAACATAGTATCTAGACCAGACAGGTGGTCGTCTAGGTCTGACAGGCCGTCTCTCCAGCCCCGGTTCCAGTACAATGTCTTGTTGTGTTGATACTAGGGTGAAGTCATCCAATGCAGACTGGGTGTTGGCATAATCTCCTCTTGGTGCCTAGGCAGGTGCAAGATAAGAAGTATTCCATACCTGCGCATCAGCAGGTCGATAGGTGTTAGGTCCCTTCTCTATGATTTTAAGAGGAGCTGTGATTTTTGTCCCCTTTGCATAAAATTCCAGGTTTTCGTATTCTAACGAAGGAACCACACTGAAACTTTGGTTCCTTAGCTCCCCACCACTTGTCTGTGATGGCTTTATACTTTATACTTTGCTTGGTTCTGTTCAACTGTTTTTCTCACATCATCCTCGGTTGGGGCCTCAGGTCGTGCCTTTAACAATCCAGCAATGTTCAGTTTAGTATTCATCTGTTTCCCATGCAGTAACTCTGTGGGTGATCTTTGCATTGTGGCATGTCGTGTAGCCCGGTATGCTTGCAAGAAATCAGTAGTGAAGGTTATCCACAACTGCCCTTCCAGTTTAGCCATTTGCAAACTCTTTCAAACTTCTGTTAAAGCATTCCCCATTGGCTTGAGGGTAGTATAGGGATGACCTGCCGTGTAAAATGTTCCTCTGTGCTAGAAAAGTTTTAAAATCCAGGGAAGTAATTGTCAAGGTTCCTTCCCCACTCTCAACTCTAGGGTACAGATGTGGGGACCTGCATGAAAGACCCCCTAAGCTTATTCTTACCAGCTTAGGTTAAACGCTGCCACCACCAAAGTGTTATACAAAGAACAGAGGAAGTGCCCACTTGGAAACGTTCCCCCAAAAGCCCCCCAAGCACTACACCCCCTTTCCTGGGGAAGGCTTGATAAAAATCCTCACCAATTTCCATAGGTGAACACAGACGCAAACCCTTGGATTTTAAGAACAATGAAAAGCAATCAGGTTCTTAAAAGAAGAATTTTAATTAAAGAAAAAGTAAAAGAATCATCTCTGTAAAATCAGGATGGTAAATACCTTACAGGGTAATCAGATTCAAAACATAGAGAATCCCTTTAGGCAAAACCTTAAGTTACAAAAAGATACAAAAACAGGAATATACATTCCATTCAGCACAACTTATTTTATCAGCCATTTAAACAAAACAGAATGTAACGCATATCTAACTAGATTGCTTACTGACTTTTTACAGGAGTTCTGATCTGCATTCCTGCTCTGGTCCTGGCAAAAGCATCACACAGACAGAGAGAACCTTTGTTTCTCCCCTGCACCCTGCTGCTCCAGCTTTGAAAGTATCTTCAAAGTATCTTTGAATGTCACCTCATTGGTCATTTTGGTCAGGTGCCAGCAAGGTTATCTTAGCTTCTTAACCCTTTACAGGTGAAAGGGTTTTTCCTCTGGCCAGGAGGGATTTAAAGGTGTTTACCCTTCCCTTTATGTTTATGACAACTACCATTATCTGAAACCAGTTCTTTGGGGTTACCTTCCCTGCTAAAAACTGAAGAAAGGAACTTAATTACTGTAGCAGAAGAGATTTGCGATGTAAACGCTACCTCAGGCCATTTACTGAAATAGTCTATTAAGGTGATGGCGTAATGACAGTCAATTGGAGCAGTATCAAAGGGTCCTACAGTGTCAATTGCCACTTTTTCCCATGCAGATTAATGAAGAGGAACAGGCTGTAATGGAGGGGTACATGTCACTGCTGTTTTATCATGCATTTGGCAAGTGACACAGGATTTTATGAGTGCTTCGGTTTGAGAGTCCATCCCTGGCCACCAATACAGATCCCATAGTCGTTTGGTTCTGACAATTCCTTGATGAGTATTGTGTGCCAGGTGTATGAGTTTTGACTGTAATTCTTCTGGCACAAGTAGCCGGTGTGTACCTAGTAGCACACAGCCATCAAGCAAAGAAAGTTCATCCTGAACTCTAAAATAAGGCAGCAAAACTGGGTCAAGGTGTTTAGGGTTACTGGGTCATCTCTTTGTCAGAAATTCCCATAGTTTTTGTTGAATTGAACACGCTGAACAAGCAGCTTGAAATTGTTCTCTTGTAACTGCAGGAAGAGTGCTTGTAACAAGCGCAACTACTACGTCCTCATCCTCCAGTGGACCATCTGGTGAAGGCAAAGGCAGGTGAGAAAGGCAATCAGCTACCACATTTTGGTTTCCAGGCTTATATTACAGTTCATAATTGAAAGAGAGTAGTCTTGCAGACCATCTAGCAATGTGATATCCTGCTCTTCCCAGTCCTTCTGTGGTGAGCAACGTTGTCAAAGGGCTGTTGTCTGTGCGCAGCTTGAACATGCGGCCCCACAGGTAAGTTCTCCATTTTTCAGTAGCCCAGACACAAGCAAGTGCTTCTTTTTCGACTGTAGAATATTTTCTCTCAGCATTACTTAGTGTCCTTGAAGCAAATGCAAAAGTCCTCTCTGTGTTGTCCTCATGAAGTTGTGTGAGGACAGCCCCAAGTCCATAATCAGAAGCATCAGTAGTTACAATTGTGAGCAATGCAGGACTGAATAGTGCAAATACTGGACTATGTACAATCAAGTCTTTCACCATTTCGAAACTAGTTTGTGCATCCGTTGTCCACACTAAGGTTGAACTTCCACATAGTAATTCTTGTAACGGCTTAATGACAGAAGCATAACTGGGAATGAATTTTGCATACCAGGAGGTAAGACCCAAGAAGGAATGTAAGGTTTGCAAATCTGTTGGAGGAGGAACATTTGAAATTACCAGGATATGAGCCAAATCAGGTTTTAGTCCAGCCTGTGAAATTGTATGCCCCAGGAAGGAGAGTTCAGTTTGTCTAAATTTGCATTTGGACCTATTGAGCTTGAGGCCTGCTTTGCTGATGCAGTTTAGTACAGACTACAGTTTATTGTCATGTTCCTCTGAAGTATTTCCAAACACGATAATATCATCCAAATAGCACTGAACTCCATGTTGATTCTTCAAAATCAATGACATCATTTTTTGGAAGGCACTTGGGGCTGATGCGAGACAATATGGAACATGTTTAAAACGGAATAGTCCCTCATGTGTAATAAATGCTGTGAGGTCTCTGCTATCTTCATGCAACATAACCTGGTGGTATGCGCTCTGCAAATCAAGAGTAGAAAACATCTTTGCTCCATGCAGTTCTGCAAATACTTCTTCTATGTGAGGAAGAGGATGGCTGTCAATCACAATAGCCTCCACCCATCTTCTGCATCACTACTATAGGTGAAACCCATTCCAAGGAGTTAATCTGTTCAATAATGTCCTCTTGAACAAGTTTTCTAAGTTCCTCTGAAACAGCTTCCCTGACTGAAAATGGTAAGCGCCATAATTTCTGTCGTACAGGCATCACATTATTCCACATTTTAACTTTATGCAGAAACCCATAAGCACAGCCTAGTTTCTCCTCAACCTGGTGTTGGGTCCTAGCTGAAACTGGTGTGTGTACTGCAAGAGTGCTTTGCTGAGGAAGATCAATTCATCCATTAATTACCCTGAGATTTAAAGCAGCCAATAAATCTCTTCCAAGGATAGGAGTGCCTTTGTGGACCATGTAGAACTCTGCAGTTAGGCAGCAATCACCAAAAGTAACTATTGCTGGCAGGCAGCCACATACTGGAATATGTTTTTTTTCAAATAGCACACCAAGTGAAGCTTGGGTTCAGTAAGAGGCACATCTTTAAAGTAATGCAAATAGATGAAATCAGGTAGTATAGATACTGCTGAACCAGTGTCCAACATTAGCTGAATAGAGTGTGATTGGCCTGAGGGTATGACGGAAATGTTTACTATGCACTTTATTTGTTCTGGAATATGTGTAGTAGTGATTTTGTCCACGCTCAGCACAGTAACATCTGGTATTGTAACTGCATGCTTGTTGATTGAACTGGCTGCTGCGCTATACCTTAGCAAAATATCCAATCTTTTTGCAATGATTGCACTGAGCTACTTTTGCCAGACATCCGGTGTAGCTTGCAAGGTGTTGTGAGTATCCACAGCGAAAGCATGCTTTTACTGTATTTTGAATTTGCTGATTTGGTGGTTTTTCATTAGTTTTCCTCTTGTAATTGTTTGTCTGCAGCAATAGTGAACTTTTCTGCAAAGAAGTCACAGCCTGGACTGTGCCTCCTGTATCCATGCTCATTATTTTGGCTTCAGCTGTAGCTGACTCAATCTGGTTATTGGTTATTGCTTTTTCTAGTGTAAGTTGTGGTTCTAGAAGTAAACGTTCTCTTACACGAAACATGGTTGTTTTCTCAATGAGCTGGTCTCTAATCATCTCATCTGCCATATTCCCAAAGTCACAAGTTACAATCAGACTCCTCAGGGAAGCAATATACTGCATTATACTCTCCCCTGGTTTCTGCTCACGCTGGCAAAATCTGTAGCGATTAGCTATTACATTCACTTTTGGTACAAAAAAGTTCTTTAATGTAGTGAGTGCAGTCTCATATTTATCATCTGCAAGGGGAAAAGTGTAAAATATGCACTGCCCTGCTGCTCCAAGGCAGTGGATTAGTGGAACAGGCTTTCTTACTTCAGAAATCTCTGTATCACTGATTGCAAGCAGATAAGTCTCAAACATATGGATCCAGGAAGTAAAAGCAACTGGAGGCTCACCTGGGCTTTGTAGAAAGGGTGCAGGTGGGTTCAGAGGCAGAAGATCCATCCTCGTCACCAAAATGTTGTAGTAGCCAGGCAAGTTACTCACAAACTTCAACAGGACTTTATTTTTTTAAAGTGGAAACCTCTTTTCCAAGCTGCTGCTGCACCCTCAGTAGCTCTCCCTCAGCGTCTTCAACTCCTCCCCGCTCCTTCCTGTTTCCTCTCCTTTCAGACTCCTAACAGCCAGTGTTCCCAATTCTAATAATTACAAGCAACATCTGAACACCACAAGAGTTAAACTGAGGGCATGGCTACACTTGCAGATGTAGAGTGCTGTCAGTTAAACCCGCCTGCATACAGCGCAGTAGGGAAAGCGCTGCAGTCTGTCCACACTGACAGCTGCAAGCACACTGGCGTGGCCACATTTCCGGCACTTGCAGTGGCATTGGGAGCAGTGCATTGTTGGCAGCTATCCCACAGAGCACCTCTTCCCATTCTGGCACTGTGGCTTGTGGGAAGGGGGCGGGGAGTGCGGGGCATTCTGGGTCCTGTCCCAATGCACCGTGATGCCTCGGTTTGCATCCCAGCATTCCCTTTTCTTCCGTCCACATTTGGTGCCATCTTTCAATGTTTTTTGTACTGCACGCTCTGTCTTCCCTTTCAGTCTGCAGGAATGGAGCCTGAACTGCTGAGGAATATGCTGGCGAGTCTCACCAGCGTGTCACGTTTGACAGTTGAGTTATTCCTTAAGATCCAAAGTGAAAGTGAGGACTCCGACGATGATATCGACTCAAGGAACTCAAATGACACGAGTTTGCTTGTGGCATTCATGGACATGCTCACCATCATGGAATGCCACTTTGGGGCTCAGGAAACAAGCACTGAGTGGTGGGATCACATCATCATGCAAGTCTGGGATGACGAGTAATGGCTGCATAACTTTCGGATGAGAAAAGCCACTTTCATGGGACTGTGTGAGGAGCTCACCCCCACCCTGCGGCGCAAGGACACGAGATTGAGAGCTGCCCTGACAGTGGAGAAGCGGGTGGCTATTGCAATCTGGACGCTGTCAACTCCAGACAGCTACCGATCGGTCGCTAATCAGTTTGGAGTGGGGAAATCGACTGTTGGAATCGTGTTGATGCAAGTTTGCAGGGCCATTAATCACATACTACTCAGAAGAACCGTGACTCCGGGTAACGTGCATGACATTGTGGCTGGCTTTGCACAAATGGGTTTCCCTAACTGTGGAGGGGTGATAGATGGGAGGCATATTCCAATTCTGGCACCAGCCCACCTAGCCTCCAAGTATGTTAATTGGAAGGGTTATTTCTCTATGGTTCTCCAGGTGCTTGTGGATCACCGTGGGCATTTCATTGACATTAACGCAGGCTGGCCTGGAAAGGTGCATGATACACACATGTTTCATAACACTGGACTGTTCAGGAATCTTCAAGCCGGGACTTTTTCCCCAGACCAGAAGATCACCGTAGGGGAAGTGGAAATGCCCATTGTGATCCTTGAAGACCCTGCTTAACCTTTGACACTGTGGCTCATGAAACTCTATACAGGGAGCCTTGACAGCAGCAAGGAGCGGTTCAACAACAGACTGAGCCAGTGCAGAATGACTGTGGAGTGTGCTTTTAGCCATTTAAAGGGTCGCTGGTGCTCTCTGTATGGGAAGCTGGACCTGGCCGATAACAGCATCCCTGTGGTTATATCTGCATGCTGTACCCTCCATAACATTTGTGAATGGAAGGGTGAAAGATTCACTCGGGCATGGGACTTGGAGGTTCAACACCTGGAAGCTGAATTTGAACAGCCAGAGAGCAGGGCTATTAGAGGGACCCAGCGTGGGGCTGCAAGGATTAGGGATGCCTTGAGGGAGCAATCTGAGGCTGAAAGCCAACAGTAATGTCTGGTGTGGTGCCCTACATGGGAGTGAAGTGCAGTAGGAATCTGTGTTTGCTACATATGATACACTGACTTGCTGTGCCTGTTGCTTTTCTGGGCTAAGGTTTCTTTTACGTTATGCAATAATAAAGAATGTTTTCAAAGCCAAAAAATCAATTTATTGAAAAGAAACACAACACAATTGCTTGGGAAACACAAAGGGCTAAGGGGTGGGGTAGGGTGGTGAATGGTACAATCACAGATTTGTGTATGTCCTGTCTGGAGTGCTGTGCAATGCATGCTGCACTTCAGGATGGCTATACTGCATGGTGATGGGGGTTGAGTGCAGTGGGTAAGGGTCGTAGTTTGCAGGGTGGGTGGTGAAGCTACAGATGTTGGAGGCAGTGGGTGGCGGTAAGAACCCAGAGGTTGGGGAAAGTGGTTTGGATGTGACATGGTGTCACAAGGGAAAGAGTTTTGGGACAAGGGCTGAGGGGGGCGGAGGGGAGCGGGCACAGTAGTGCTCCGCCTGCATGGCTACATGCACCTGGATCGAATCCACTTGGCACTCCATGATGCTTATCAGCCACTCTGTGCTTTGGTGCCGGTGATCCACATTCTGCCTGTGCACCCTCCTTTCACTCTCCCGCCACTCCTGCACTTTTTTATTTTCATTAGTAGAATGCTGCATGACTTCTGCAGCATGTCCTCTTTGCTTCTACATGGCCTCTTCCTGATTCTTTGCAGTTTCTCGGCCGTTGATAACACGGACAGCTGAGATCTCAAGGTTGCATCTGTAAAAGCAAAATACAACACTTAACAGAGGCAGCATTGTTCACACCAGACAGAGCAATGATTCTTCCTTACTCAAGGGCAAGCACAGTCTACACAATAGCATAATTTGCCCCTCCCAAAGCGAGCACACATAACCCACGGGAGCCCCAAATTGGTGAGTAAGCACAGGGTCAAGCGTGACTGATTGTTTCATGGCTGTAATGTCCTCTGGGTTTCTGTGCCTTGGAGAGAGCCAACAGCAGCAGGGGGCCCCTGAACACTGAAAACTGTCCCCACATTTTCCATAGGAGTTCATCCTGGAGGATATCTTGCTGCTGAGGGTGACCAGGGAAACAAGGGACAGTCTTCTACTGTGATGCGACTTCTGCCCTGGCCCATATGCAGCTTGCTTATGTGCAGCAATGGTCCCCCCACCCCTCATGACACAGTGGCGTGGACAAGTTAGCTTTACTGGGATGAGAACAACAGTGGCTCTCCCAAAAAACCTGCGCAAGTGCATTGCCCAAGTTCTGGCTGAGCCCTTTGAAGAGATCACTGAGGCCGATTACCATGATGTGAGAGAGCACATCAACGCCCTATTCCACATCTAGGCATGCATGTGGCCCTAACCCTCCTCACCCCAAGAGCCAACACTGAATAACTTCCTTCCCAAAATAAAAGCCGGTTACCGGGAACCTCCTCTGGTGTTTGTCCTTCCCCAGGCACCGGCCGCCGCGTCTGGCTACCTTCCTCCTGGCTTGAGAACAGCTCCTCACTGCATGCATCTAGGGATTCCGGGGTGTCTTCCTCTGCCGGAGAACCCTGGCTCCCATTTTGCTGCTCCTCTTCCTCCTGCCTTGTTACACTGGCTTTGAGGTGTCCATGGTGGTACTTGGCATGGAGGTGGAGTTGCCCTCAAGTATTGCATCCAGCTCTTTGTAAAAACGGCAGTCATGGGGGCAGCACCAGAGTGGCCATTTGCCTCTTGGGCCTTGTGGTAGGTATTCCACAGCTCCTTCACTTTAATCCTGCACTGCAGTGCGTCCCGGTAATGGCCCCTTTCCAGCATGGCCCTTGATATCTGCCCGAAGATATCATAATTCCTGCTGCTGGAGCGCAGCTGGGTCTGGACAGCTTCCTCCCCCCAGACACTGATGAGGTCCAGCACCTCACCATTGTTCCATAATGGGGATCGCTGGGCACGTGGAGGCATGGTCATCTGGAAAGATTCACTGAGAGCACTCCATGCCTGGCTGAGCAAACAGGAAGGGGATTTTCAAAATTCCCACAGAATTTAAAGGGAGGGCCTGATGGTTGGTCACCTGAGGGCAGGGCAGTAGAGTTCAAAGTGACGACCAGAGTGGCTAGAACAGGCGTTGTGGGATACTTCTGGAGGCCAATCACAGCGCAATAACAGACCAGAGCATCCACACTGGCACCACAGTGCTGCAGTGGGGGTGCAGCAAACATTATTCCACTCACCGAGGTGGAGTACCAGCAGTGCTGTAGCCACAGAGTCCGGGCACTCTACATGCCTTGCCAGTGTGGACGGGTAGTGAGCTAGGGCACCCGCAGCTCCTTTATTGTGCTGTAACTCACAAGTATAGCCAAGCCCTGAGCCTCACTGTTTAAGCTTGCACGTATTTTTAACATTGCATTTTTCCCCTCAGAACCTAACATTTGACAAACTGACTGTGTAACTCACTCTGTTCTAACTGAAGAAGAGTTCTGTTCAATTGAAGATAATATTGTCAATTGCAGGATACAGGCATGATTGAGGCAATCAGGTTCTCTAGGGTAGCAGTGAAGGGAAGTCTCCAAGAGCTGGGCAAGATCAATACAGCCTGCAGGCAGGAATCAGCCAACATGTTTGCTAGTGTGGCCAGCAGGAGACAAAGCCAAGCCTGCTCCCAGCAAAGGAGCAGTTCCAGTGTACTGAGCAGCCAGCTGCAGTTAGACGGCTGCTACTCTGAAACCTAGGGAATTAACTCCTTAGAGTCAAGTGAATCAGCTGTGGCTGTTCTGGTAGTTTGTGTGTAGCGGTAAACTTGTATAACCGAGCTATATTATCCTTCTACTGACACTGGGGCAACAGCATTGACATTATTGTACATAAGATACAATACTGAATTACTGACTTCTGCAGGCATGTAACAGTGGGAAAGTTTCTACAAGTAGGTACAGAATACGTGCATCCACACATACCACAAACACGACACCAAATCCGCACACTGAGTTACACAATTCCATCCAAATAGTATCAATTCATTAGGATTCTAATGGGGTTATGCAGGTGTAACTCAGGAGAATTTGACTCACTGTACAAATTAAACTTCCAAAGCCTGAAAGGACAAAAACAGGGGGAGTGTGGCAGGGTAACACAAGGAAGCTTTGCACAAAGTAGAATTGATTTCTGTAAGGTAATTCCCATTTTCCGTAACCTCACTTTCCTATTTAAACCTCATTGATAAAGGGAGATAAATTTGGTTTGAGTGGGACACAGAAAAATGTTAGTAAAGTGAGGGAAGGTTGAGAGGAGAGAATAATACTGTGGTATTAGTTGTTACATGCCTTTGATCTTGTCAGAATTATACTGTTGTGAATATTAATGTATCAAATTATTTTGTTTAATGAAATCTGTCCTAGATATGACTACACTGGAAAATTAGCACTGCTTGGTAGGAAAGTGATTCATTAGACACACAAATCATGGGTTTATGCAAGATCATACCAAACTGCTCATGAAAATTACACATTCAAGCTAGGCAATATCTAATTCACAGGCAAAAGGTAGACTCAAAGACCAACTGAAAGATAGTTTCTAGAAACCTGTGTTCCTTATTGGCCTCTCTTTTTCAAATATGAGCACATGAACAACTTATCTGACTGAGTGTACTACCATTTTTTGCCAAACCAGGCCCAATATACAAGCGTAGAGAACATGGTGTTCAATCTCATCCTCCTGTATATGAATGCAACTTCTAGTGGCATGAATAGGAGATGCACCTGAAGGGCAAAATTGGTCCCATGGCATATGAATAAATGCCCCTTCCAAAGTATGGTGTAAGGTACTAAGCAGTCTTGTCTAGCAGTCACAGCTGGCTGTGCTCTGCATGTCAGGGACAGTAGTTGCAGAGCAGAAGTCAGAGGAATTGCAAGGGCCAGCTTCAGTAAGTAAGAATCTGGGTCAGAGTCAAGCAAGGGTCAAAGGTACAGTAGTACCAGACTGGAATCAGGGTCAGAGTCAGACCAGAGACAAGGCTGGAATCACAGCAGACCAAAGTCTGTGTTGTTGCCCAGACAATTTCCTGGAGCAACCCCTCGGCTTAAATAGGATGGTTGGCCAGTGGGCCGCAGCGTATTGTCATGCTGCTCCTTTGGATGGTATTTCCTGCAGCACCTACTTTCCACAGTGCTCCCAGATTATTACTTGGCAGGGCTTTTTGGAAAAATCAAGGCAAACTAATAATGTAGCTGCAAAGTTCTATAATGATTCAATAGCTCCATATTTTGGAGCTCCACAGAGTATATCTAGGGGATTCCATCTTCTGTCCTCATTATTGTGCTTTTCACTAACTCTACTTCTCAAGATTCAGTCTTTTTTTCTACTATTTACAGCTAGCCCTTTTTTTAGAAGAAGTGAGAAAGAGCATTTTATGATGATGGGTTTATCTGTATTCTAGAGGATCGGAGAAGACTTTGGAAACTCCCAAGTCTTCGTCTGAACTACAATTTCCAGAAAATGTCACTTAAAGACAAATGGTTCACCGTTACAGCAGAAGACTTTTAGGCCCATAGGCCACCACTAGTTCACTGTGATTTACAGTAATGGTTTTCAAAGTAGTTTACAGTTAGAAAAAAGATGGATTCATAGTTTGTGGACTTACTGGTTGGTTACCACATACTAGCTTTTTAATGTTGGATAGCAATACTGATCCAAAGAACCAGTTTCTGCCTAAGTGAAGGGAAACCACCCACCACAAAGGCTGAAAGAGAACTGGGTGAAGTAAAAATGCCTCTTCATGACTGTAAACATGCTTGTATTTAACTGCTCTGAAAAGCAGGGAAGACTTAAAAAAAGGGGACATCAGGTCAAAGACTGACAATAGAATGGAAATTACCAATGTTCTTTATTTTGCTTGGTATAAATATGCTGGCTTTAAGATTTTAAATGGCTAATGTCTATATATCAAATGCAGCTGATTACTGAGTAATGTGCTAAAATTCAGAGGTAGATACTTAATTGGTTACTTCTTTCAGTTCAATATCTTAAGGAGGCTACTGGAAATTAGACCTAACGTACCAGGAATTTGATGTAGATAATCTTCAAGATAAAATTTTGCCCTCATTTTGCTAAGTCTTTTATATCCTCATCAGTCCTTATTCATTCAATGATATGAAGACATTTTACTGTATTATAATTTTATTTCAGTCTTGTTTGCTGTTTCTTAGTCTGTGAAGACTTAATTGTTTCCTAATCTTAGGAAAAAGCTCACCTTTCTAAATCATCAGTGTATCCGAGCTAGTTATTTTTGTTCTTGCTGTCAAATCTAGTATATTTTATCATACTACCTGAGGTGATGACTCACTTCTGAATGAGTTGGTAATTTGCTAAACTTGAGGCACTTTCATCATAGCATTCCACATACAAAAAAACTTCATTTCCCAAATAGTTAAGGTTGCTAAGTGACAAAAACATACATTCCTACCACATCACTTACAAATTCCATGCACATTAGTACAAAGAAATGCAAAGTTATTGCTATTCTAAATTTTGCACTACCACATCATAAAAATGAATATGTTGCCACAAAGAGAAGCAGAGTGCATTACAACACCACCTTAACTCTGACCCGTAGATCAGTTTATTTTTATGCATTACGATTTGTCTTGATTTTTGGCATCTGAATATTTTCTTTTTAAGGATTGCTCTTAAGTGAGGAGTGTCATTTAACACTTATAAACTGACAGTTTCAGAGTAACAGCCTTGTTAGTCTGTATTCACAAAAAGAAAAGGAGTACTTGTGGCACCTTAGAGACTAACCAATTTATTTGAGCATAAGCTTTTGTGAGCTACAGCTCACTTCATCGGATGCATACTGTGGAAACTGCAGAAGATATTACATACACAGAGACCATGAAACAATACCTCCTCCCACCCCACTCTCCTGCTGGTAATAGCTTATCTAAAGTGATCACTCTCCTTACAATGTATATGATAATCAAGTTGGTCCATTTCCAGCACAAATCCAGGTTTTCTCACCCTCTCCTCCTCCCCCCCCTGCCCTCCAAACTCACTCTCCTGCTGGTAATAGCCCATCCAAAGTGACCACTCTCTTTACAATGTGTATGATAATCAAGGTGGGCCATTTCCAACACAAATCCAGGTTTTCTCACCCTCCCCCCCCTTTTTCCAAAAACCACACACACAAACTCACTCTCCTGCTGGTAATAGCTTATCCAAAGTGACCACTCTCCTTACAATGTGTATGAAAATCAAGGTGGGCCATTTCCAGCAAAAATCCAGGTTTTCTCACCCCCCACCCCCCCAAACACACAAACTCACTCTCCTGCTGGTAATAGCTCATCCAAACTGACCACTCTCCTCACAATGTGTATGATAATCAAGGTGGGCCATTTCCAGCATAAATCCAAGTTTAACCAGAACCTTAGAGTAGGGGCGTTAGGGGACGAGAGCTGAGGAAGCGTTGTTCTAAATCAGCCATAAAAATGTTGGCATACTGTGGGGCCATTCGGGGACCCATAGCAGTGCCGCTGATCTGAAGAACAACGCTTCCTCAGCTCTCGTCCCCTAACGCCCCTACTCTACTTGCGCTATATTGATGACATCTTCATCATCTGGACCCATGGAAAAGAAGCCTTTGAGGAATTCCACCATGATTTCAACAATTTCCATCCCACCACCAACCTCAGCCTGGTCCAATCCACACAAGAGATCCACTTCCTGGACACTACAGTGCTAATAAACGACGGTCACATAAACACCACCCTATACCGGAAACCTACTGACTGCTATTCCTACCTACATGCATCCAGCTTTCACCCTGACCACACCACACGATCCATCGTCTACAGCCAAGCTCTGCGATACAACCGCATTTGCTCCAACCCCTCAGACAGAGACAAACACCTACAAGATCTCTATCAATCATTCTTACAACTACAATACCCACCTGCGGAAGTGAAGAAACAGATTGACAGAGCCAGAAGAGTTCCCAGAAGTCATCTACTACAGGACAGGCCTAACAAAGAAAATAACAGAACGCCACTAGCCGTCACCTTCAGCCCCCAACTAAAACCCCTCCAACACATTATTAAGGATCTACAACCTATCCTGAAGGATGACCCAACACTCTCACAAATCTTGGGAGACAGGCCAGTCCTTGCCTATAGACAGCCCCCCAACCTGAAGCAAATACTCACCAACAACCACATACCACAGAACAGAACCACTAACCCAGGAACCGATCCTTGCAACAAAGCCCGTTGTCAACTGTGCCCACATATCTATTCAGGGGACACCATCACAGGGCCTAATAACATCAGCCACACTATCAGAGGCTCGTTCACCTGCACATCCACCAATGTGATATATGCCATCATGTGCCAGCAATGCCCCTCTGGCATGTACATTGGTCAAACTGGACAGTCTCTACGTAAAAGAATAAATGGACACAAATCAGATGTCAAGAATTATAACATTCATAAACCAGTTGGAGAACACTTCAATCTTTCTGGTCACGCAATTACAGACATGAAGGTCGCTATCTTAAAATAAAAAAACTTCAAATCCAGACTCCAGCGAGAAACTGCTGAATTGGAATTCATTTTCAAATTGGATACTATTAATTTAGGCTTAAATAGAGACTGGGAGTGGCTAAGTCATTATGCAAGGTAGCCTATTTCCCCTTGTTTTTTCCTACCTCTCCCCTCACCCCCAGACGTTCTGGTTAAACTTGGATTTATGCTGGAAATGGTCCACCTTGATTATCATACACATTGTAAGGAGAGTGGTCAGTTTGGATGAACTATTACCAGCAGGAGAGTGAGTTTGTGTGTATATGGGGGTGGGGGGTGAGAAAACCTGGATTTGTGCTGGAAATGGCCCACCTTGATTTTCATACACATTGTAAAGAGAGTGGTCACTTTGGATAAGCTATTACCAGCAGGAGAGTGAGTTTGTGTGTGTGGTTTTTGGAAAAAGGAGGGGGGGGTGAGAAAACCTGGATTTGTGCTGGAAATGGCCCACCTTGATTATCATACACATTGTATAGAGAGTGGTCACTTTGGATTGGCTATTACCAGCAGGAGAGTGAGTTGGGGAGGTGGGGGGGGGGGGGCGGAGGGTGAGAAAACCTGGATTTGTGCTGGAAATGGCCCAACTTGATTATCATACACATTGTAAGGAGAGTGATCACTTTAGATTAGCTATTACCAGCAGGAGAGTGGGGTGGGAGGAGGTATTGTTTCATGGTCTCTGTGTATATAATGTCTTCTGCAGTTTCCACAGTATGCATCCGATGAAGTGAGCTGTAGCTCACGAAAGCTTATGCTCAAGTAAATTGGTTAGTCTCTAAGGTGCCACAAGTACTCCTTTTCTTTTTGCAAAACTGACAGTTGAAATTCTTGGTAATGTATTTATAATGACTTTCTTGAGAACAATATTGCATATGCATTTTAACAGGAACAATGTATATCACTGTCAATTTCTAGTAAAAGTATGCTTGTATGCGGACTTGTATTTGACACTAATAAGCAGCATTAGTATGTATGCATATAAAACTTTTATTTCTCTTTCAGATGGATTTTTTTATTGTTTTATAAATAGCATTGGGTAAGAGTTATGTTAAGCAGTGTTGTGATGACACATTGATTATGCATACCAATGCGTGTGGGCAGTGTAAGATTTTTTTTCCTTCTCATATCATTTCCTTTCCTTTAAGTGTCTAAATTTTGCAAACAACTGGATAGGTTAGTACATTGCTGTTGGTTAGCAACATCAAGTGTGTAGGTCACTTTTGATTGTTTTGGAGGAGCTTTTTCCTTTCAAATAGTCAATTCATTGAAAATCAAGTTTTTGAAACAGGAAAGAGACTATTACTAGATAAGTAAAATAAAGGAATGAGCAACACTCACCAAGTTAATAATGGCTAGAAAAAAAACCCACATTACCCTAGTAGTTTTGAAATTGTAATGGAAAGAATGTCTGTCATAAATATAAAGGGAAGGGTAAACCCCTTTGAAATCCCTCCTGGCCAGGGGAAAGCTCCTCTCACCTGTAAAGGGTTAAGAAGCTAAAGGTAACCTCGCTGGCACCTGACCAAAATGACCAATGAGGAGACAAGATACTTTCAAAAGCTGGGAGGAGGGAGAGAAACAAAGGGTCTGTGGGTCTGTCTATATTCTGTCTTTGCCGGGGATAGACCAGGAATGGAGTCTTAGAACTTTTAGTAAGTAATCTAGCTAGGTACGTGTTAGATTATGATTTCTTTAAATGGCTGAGAAAAGAACTGTGCTGAATAGAATAACTATTTCTGTCTGTGTATCTTTTTTGTAACTTAAGGTTTTGCCTAGAGGGGTTCTCTATGTTTTGAATCTAATTACCCTGTAAGGTATCTACCATCCTGATTTTACAAGGGGGATTTCTTTATTTCTATTTACTTCTATTTTTATTAAAAGTCTTCTTGTAAGAAAACTGAATGCTTTTTCATTGTTCTCAGATCTAAGGGTTTGGGTCTGTGGTCACCTATGCAAATTGGTGAGGCTTTTTATCCAACATTTCCCAGGAAAGGGGGGGTGCAAGTGTTGGGAGGATTGTTCATTGTCCTTAAGATCCAAGGGTCTGGGTCTGTAGTCACCTAGGCAAATTGGTGAGGCTTTTTACCAAACCTTGTCCAGGAAGTGGGGTGCAAGGTTTTGGGAAGTATTTTGGCAGGGAAAGATGTGTCCAAACAGCTCTTCCCCAGTAACCAGTATTAGTTTGGTGGTGATAGCGGCCAATCCAAGGACAAAGGGTGGAATATTTTGTACCTTGGGGAAGTTTTGACCTAAGCTGGTAAAGATAAGCTTAGGAGGTTTTCATGCAGGTCCCCACATCTGTACCCTAGAGTTCAGAGTGGGGGAGGAACCTTGAAAATGTCAATGAAAATGCACTGCCTGAAAGTAATCCATCATAACTATATATCTGCAATGGCCATGAAAAGCACTCATAAGTGAGAGCACTTACATACAAGAAGTATAAAGCCATGCCATGCCATGCTTTGTGTTGGTCATTGAAATAATCAACTGTCAACAGCCTCTCTCAGAATTTGTCAGTTTTTGTCTTTTCTCCATCTTAAGTGTTAGAGAATCCTGACTAGTTCTTGAACAACTTTACTGTTCCTTGAAAAAATACCTTTCCCATGAACCAGTGTCAAAATCTGTTTCCAGGCATGTATAATTTTATAAATAAATGCATCTATAAAATACAGGGTAAGAAGTAAAGGCTCAGCATTGGGGTGCTTAATTTTTAGGCACCCTTCCATCCTGCTGGAATCCACGCCTCTGAGTTAGGGACCCAGTTTTTCTAAACAATGTATGGTGAGGGCTGGGCACTTCAAGAAGTCAACAAGCTGAATGGGGAGTTGCCTAAATTAGCCAATAGGAAATGCTGAGGAGAGGGGTGAGTCCTAAGCCCTGCCCCTCAAAGGGATTTAATCTAATGGAGGCACCTCTCTCTGTTGGGGATTCATATCAGTGAATCCTCTCATGGAGTTAGGACTGAGGTGACATAGGGGGCCTTTGTGATGAAAAACTGGGGAGGAGCTGCCACTTTTACCAGCTAGGAGTCCAATGGCAAGAGCACTCACCCATGCTGTATGAGCCCCACATTCAAATTCCGCCTTTGCCAGAAGTGAGGCAGCTATATGAACCCAGGTCTGGCATTTCTCAGGTTAGTGTTCTAACCTGGGGGGTACTGGGTTTCATTAGATGTCTCTCTCTTAATTAGAAGAGGGATGAAATTTTTCAGTCCAATAGTACATTGGCCAAAAATGCAGTTTTGGGGCACCCAAACCTATTCACAAATTTGGGCTGAATTCAGTGAATGATTTCAACCAAATAGCAAAAGAAGAAGACATTACTGGAAAGTCCACATTTCATTTCAAAACTAACCATTTTGTTTTGAAAAGTAATTTCAAAATGACACTTGAAATGTTTCATTTGCCTCAAATGATTTTATTTATTTATTGGTTTTTCATTTTGGTGAAACCTCTCTTCTGGGAGAACCAAGGCAACTGCAGCCCACCTGCATTTTTCCTGATGTTTATCTGGCACAAAGAAAATAAACCCTGCAGATCATTGAAGAGCCTTGTTAATGCAAAATATTATAGATGTAAATATTTATATAATATTAACTTTACTTAACATTTTAGTATTAAGTTTCACAACTCTTCCCCTTTTGGAATCTGGCTGGTATGACATCAGGAGATGAAGTTATACAGCCTTCATTGCAATTACTTCAGTGGGTATTTTTTAAAGTTGTCTTTTAAGAAAACCAATTTTTATCGGTAGTAAAACTGTAACAGTGTCACACCAGCTCAGCTCAGAGCCATAGACCAATTCACTTCTGTCTGAATATCAAAGACACGTTAAGTGTATTAGTGTGTATTCAAGCTAATTCACTTGTATGCTAATAGAGATAAAAAAAGATACTGATGTTATTGTATTCACTTATATGTAATTGGCTGTTTGATATTCTGTATGTATGTATACCCAGTAATTAGATAACTAGATCAAAGTGTGTGTTAGGGTTAAGATGAGAAGATGTTTGTTGTATAAACTTCATGAAAACTAATGAAACATTGTTTGCTGTTACATTATTTACATTGCATATACCCCCATACTTACATTTACATTGTGTATATCCCTCTAACTAAATTACCCATCAAAGGCGATTGGAGCCTTGGAAATGTAAAGAAAAGAGTGCTAACTGCAAAAGTGAGGGCCATTGTATTCAACAATGGGAATTCACAGACTCAGTCTGCATTTCCTACTCATTATAATCAAAGGAAAAGTCCAAGTGGGTAAAGACTTTGTTCAGATTGTTTTCTGGAGAAGAAGCTATAAATATTGATTCAAGGAAAGATCTTGTATCTCTGGACTGTTTGAATTCTAACAGGGTGGAATAACTGAACCAGAAGACGGAGAGCCTCCAAGTTATTCTGGGTAACCCTGAGGGAGTATGGGGAAACTGGCAGATTACTACATCTCTGCTGATATTTTGTATTTACAATCTTTGACTTGCCTGTAAATGTGTTTTACTGCTTTAACCTCTCAATAAGTCCAATTTCTTTTTCTTAGCTAACAAATCTTTAGTTTATTTTCTAGAGGATTGTCTGCCAGCATTGTCTTTAGTGTGAGATTAGGGTGACCATATGTCCCATTTTGGGAGAGTCCCCTTTTTAAGCCCTGTCCTGGCCGTCCTGACTTTTTGGCAAAAGTGGGCATTTGTCCTGTTTGCTCTTACCCACTTGATCAGTAGGTAAGAGCAAACAGGACAAATGCCCACTTTTGTCAAAAAGTAGGGTGTGGTGTGGAAGAATGTGCGGAAGGGCAAGTGGCGATGCCAGGCCAATTCAGGGTGGGGGTGTGGAGAGAGGCAGAGCTCGAGTGGCGGCAGGCAAGGCTTGAGCATCAACAGCCTCACGTGGGGGCAGGCAGGGCTCGGGTGAACAGTGACCCCAGCCTTATGCAGGGGGCAGCCAGAGCTTGAGCAAGTGGCTTGGGCTAGCCCCACAGGAGTGAGTGGGGGAGGAGGGGTCCCATTTTTCCTTTGTAAGATCCAGAGTACCAATTGATCTGGAGTAAGTGACTTATCCATTGGATTGGAAGTAATCAGATGTGGTGTGATTTTTGGTTTATGTGACCATTATCACTAAGTCCAGTTTGTGTGGATAGCAGGATAGGCTTGAGAGCCCAAGGGGACTGTCTGTGACTCCATGGTAAGATTGGTATAGTGATCCAGGAGTGCACATTTGTTACTGGCATGGTGAACTCTAATTATAGAATATATCACCAGTTTGGAGTATCTGCCTTGTTTTCTGACAATCTGACCTGAGACTGGCATTCTCAGTTGAGAACCACTCCAGAAAGTGTGACAAAAACGTTATTTAATTTGCCTTTGATTGTACCTTAAACAGAACTATGTTAACACATGACATATTCCTGCTTACCCCAATATGCTCCTGTCTCTTTAAAGCCACAATTTAACATTGTAGTACCTAAGAAACCACAGTATTTCAGTTTGCCTAGAATGGAAAAATAACTCTAGTGCCTCCGATATTTCTGGTTGGCAACCAGTGCAACTGCGCTTGTATTTGTGCAGTCTAATTTATGTCTGAGACTTCTCTTGGCAGTCAATGGCAAAAGTTCCAATAAATTCAATAGTAGTGGGAGCTCACACTGTAAATTTAAAAATAGGATATACATCTTGCACTGCATACATTTATGGCACTATATAAGAATTAAGGTTTAACCTTTGTAGGCTACACCTATAGTAGAGGGCAATGTTGTCATACATACTTTACAGGTCTGATAGTCTAGTGAAGAGCAGTGGTGCATGTATGTATTGTAGAAGATCTGACACATAGATACAGCATACAATGGGACTGATCCAATGTCTGTGCCTAGCCAGTGGCAATTTTCTCAGTGACTTCAATGGGAGCAGTAGCAGACCTTATATTAATAAACAGTTTAGCTCTTAGTTTAATTTCCTTGTTGACATCTTCACTGCCAGCAGCGATGTGGAAAAAGAGATATGTGTCCTGAATTACTTGTGGCACCTTAGAGACTAACCAATTAATTTGAGCATAAGCTTTTGTGAGCTCTAAGGTTAGTCTCTAAGGTGCCACAAGTACTCCTTTTCTTTTTGCAAATACAGACTAACACGGCTGCTACTCTGAAACATGTCCTGGATTGTATGAGAATAAATCTGGTTACTGACAAGCTTATTTTGTCCCGATATACAGACTTTTGCTTGGTTCCTATTCACAACATATTCTCTTGCAGACACCGAGCAGAGGATTTCATTGTTGTCTCCCCATTTGGGGAGCTCATGCTACTCAAAGATAGCAAAAGAAACTTTATAATTGGAATGGGGGGGGACTAGAAAAAACATTTAGGGCCAGATTTTGCCACCCTTACTCACTTTGTGAGTAGTCTCACTGAAATCAGTAAGACTTTTGTGGAGTAAGGTCCAGATCCACAAAGGGACTGGCACTGAAATTCCTAATTTTTAGACACCTTGAAAATCCACAAACCCAGATCGAGGCACTTTGGCTTTGTATGCATTGTGAGACAAAGAGGACTGGCAATGGGGTCCATAGGAGGTGTGTGTGTGTGGGGGGGTACGTAAGTTAGCCAATAGATGATGACAATCAGAGGGGTATGTCCTAGGCCCCACCCCTCTCAGGAATTTAGGTTATTAAGTCTGGGCTGTAAGGAGGCACCTATCTCTGCTTGTGATCCACAGCTGGGAATCCCTGTCCTGGAGTCAGGTGCCTAAACCATTCTTTCAAGAAAGGTGGGTGCCTAAACCAAAATCCACCTAAAACAGTTGAGGTGGTAGCATCCCCCTCCCTTCTAACTTTTAGCCTAGATTCAAGGCTGGATTCTTTAAGAGAGATGCTCTGGTTGAACAAAAAATACTAGAAAAAAGAAAAGGAGGACTTGTGGCACCTTAGAGACTAACCAATTTATTAGAGCATAAGCTTTCGTGAGCTACAGCTCACTTCCTCAGATGCATATCGTGGAAACTGCAGCAGGCTTTATATATACACAGAGAATATGAAACAATACCTATTCCCACCCCACTGTCCTGCTGGTAATAGCTTATCTAAAGTGATTTCCAGCACAAATCCAGGTTTTCTCACCCTCCACCCCCCCACACAAATTCACTCTCCTGCTGGTGATAGCCCATCCAAAGTGACAACTCTTTACACAATGTGCATGACAATCAAGCTGGGCTATTTCCTGCATAAATCCAGGTTCTCACATCCCCCCACCCCCATACACACACAAACTCACTCTCCTGCTGGTAATAGCTCATCCAAACTGACCACTCTTCAAGTTAAAATCCAAGTTAAACCAGAACATCTGGGGGGGGGGGGGTAGGAAAAAACAAGAGGAAACAGGCTACCTTGCATAATGACTTAGCCACTCCAAGTCTCTATTTAAGCCTAAATTAATAGTATCCAATTTGCAAATGAATTCCAATTCAGCAGTTTCTCGCTGGAGTCTGGATTTGAAGTTTTTTTGTTTTAAGATAGCGACCTTCATGTCTGTGATCGCGTGACCAGAGAGATTGAAGTGTTCTCCGACTGGTTTATGAATGTTACAATTCTTGACATCTGATTTGTGTCCATTTATTCTTTTACGTAGAGACTGTCCAGTTTGACCATGTCAAACCATGTCAAACTGGACAGTCTCTACGTAAAAGAATAAATGGACACAAATCAGATGTCAAGAATTGTAACATTCATAAACCAGTCGGAGAACACTTCAATCTCTCTGGTCACGCGATCACAGACATGAAGGTCGCTATCTTAAAACAAAAAAACTTCAAATCCAGACTCCAGCGAGAAACTGCTGAATTGGAATTCATTTGCAAATTGGATACTATTAATTTAGGCTTAAATAGAGACTTGGAGTGGCTAAGTCATTATGCAAGGTAGCCTGTTTCCTCTTGTTTTTTCCTACCCCCCCCCCCCCAGATGTTCTGGTTTAACTTGGATTTTAACTTGAAGAGTGGTCAGTTTGGATGAGCTATTACCAGCAGGAGAGTGAGTTTGTGTGTGTATGGGGGTGGGGGGATGTGAGAACCTGGATTTATGCAGGAAATAGCCCAGCTTGATTGTCATGCACATTGTGTAAAGAGTTGTCACTTTGGATGGGCTATCACCAGCAGGAGAGTGAATTTGTGTGGGGGGGTGGAGGGTGAGAAAACCTGGATTTGTGCTGGAAATCACTTTAGATAAGCTATTACCAGCAGGACAGTGGGGTGGGAATAGGTATTGTTTCATATTCTCTGTGTATATATAAAGCCTGCTGCAGTTTCCACGATATGCATCTGAGGAAGTGAGCTGTAGCTCACGAAAGCTTATGCTCTAATAAATTGGTTAGTCTCTAAGGTGCCACAAGTCCTCCTTTTCTTTTTGCGAATACAGACTAACAGGGCTGCTACTCTGAAAAAAATACTAGACAATTTGCAGCAATTACCAGGTGAAATTCTGTGTCCTGTTATATACTAGGACAGACTGGATGGTATAATGGTTCCTTCTAGCCTTAAATCATATCTCTACATACACCAAACTCTCTGTATCTGTTACAGAGTTGCTAACTTGGGGGTGTTTGTGTCTGCAAATGTGTTCTAATAAATTTCTCAGTGCTGTATTCAATGGGTCCAGGTGTAATGGAGATCAGAATTCATTGCATATTCCCAGGGACCTGTTTAATTTACATGTTGGCACTGGAATTACAGTAAACAGCGTACCATGTGGAGACATTTGTTTCCTAATAGTTATGTAGAGTTGTTCTGTGAATGGAAAACTTGAAAGGCCCAGTCTTTTTTTTTAAGAAACGATTATGCAGTAATGCTTTCAAATAGTATATTTCAATGAATGCCAAAGGAACTGTGGAATTTATACTGATTTATAAAGAAGATGTGGAATCTCAGTGATTAGGAGGGTTCACAAAGATTTAGTCACTAAACATTAAATAATGAGAATTAAATGCTCCTTTTCACAATGAGGGGAAGAAACGGTTAGCCCATTGCTTTAATGGTAGATTTGCTTTATAGTCTATTCTCAGACATAACAGGACGTTAGCACTGAAAAATGAGGCAAAGGGAAATGGCATCTTAGAAGGGAAAGTTGTAAATATACCATTATAATACCAAAACCCTTTACTGAAAATAATATATGTCCCATTTATAATCAGTTTTTAGGTATGTTAAGTGACTGAGAAGGAAGGAAAGCAACCTTGAAGTATACTGTGCTGTGTGTTTTCACAATATTTGCATAGCGTGAGCAGAGATCCTCCTGTAATCCTTTCTAGCCTGCCAATCCTGATTCAGCACTTTCCTCAGAGTTGCACAGAGCTTGGTTACTTAATGTAGAATCTAAAAATTTAATCTGAGCATATTGCTAAGGAGACACCAAATGGAAAGCTCTGCTGCAAGGAGCCTTTTAAAGTGTTTAGTTTGATCAAAAATTCTCCTGGAGCCTGCGTGAATCCTAAACTGGCCTCTGTTAGCATGTTGGAATGTCACCACTTGAAGGCGGACATGTTTCACTACAGTGACAGAACTAGTCTGCCGTACCTTCGAGTAGTCTGGCTATGGACCACACTTTGATACAGAAGGGATGTTTCCATTAACCTGCTTGTAAACTGGCCTACAATGAAGGTCACACCTTGCAGGATATTTACAGTGGGTGGCCAGGCCAAGAGATGCCTAGAGGAGAGAAATCCCCAAACTACTTTTCTTTAGCTCCTTTAAATTGAGCATAACCTTTATTTACAAAAAAATAATGAAAGCCTCTCATAAGAGAGTGAGAACAATTGGGAAAGAGTCCCCCTCACTGACGTTGCTGGTGTGGCTACCTGTCCTACTCACCCGGCTCAGCAGGGCAGCGCATTTTGTTAATCGGGAGAATCTGTGTTAGAAAAAGAAGCTCTCAGTTCTAGACAAGCCTCTCAAGGAGAGGGACCAGTTTGCCCCGGAGTTCCCTGGAGTAGGTGCGCTGCTCTGCATCCATCAGCAGGTGGGAAGGTGGCGGATCCCTCCCGCCTGTAAGCCCAGTGGAGACAACCTGACTTTGCTCGGAGATGGGCAGGCAGGAGCCCGCGCTGCTTCCATAGACCCAGGCGGCCGCAGGGAGGGCTCGCCCCCTCTGCTCCTGTCCGCTCACCCCACGCACCTGCTGCCCGAGATGCAGCCCAGCTCAGGCGTCCTCTAGCGGGAAGCGGCCGCCCTGGAGCCTGGATTCCGTGAGACGCTCCCACCCGCAGGGGGTTAAACGCTTCCGACGTGGTTTCGGTGTCAAAACGAGCGCGGAGCGGAGGAGGGAAAGCCGGGAAGCCGGGACCTGCAAGAAGCTGCGGTGCCAGGCAGCCAGAGGCGCACTCGGAGCCGCCGTGCGCCCCGGAGCCGGCATGGGCCAGCCGGGGGAAAGCGCCCTGCGCGCCCAACCGCTGTAACGGCCGCCGGGCGTGGCGCGCCCCGGGCTTGGCCGGGGCAGCTCCCCAGCGCCCTTCACCTGTGGGCGTGACCCGCTTCTTCCCCCCCACCCCCACCCCCGCTTTTATTGTCAGGGCCGCCGCCGCAGCTGCAGCAGCAGAGGCGCCAAGGGGCCGAGAGCGGAGCCGGCGCTTGGAGCGGAGCGGCTGAGGGAGCGGCGGCGGCGGCGGCCTCAGAGCCGCCTCTGTGTAAAGTGTCCCGTGAGCCGGGGATTCTTGCTGCCCCGCCCCCCCCCCCCAGCGCCCGCCAGCGCGCCCCTTCGCCAGCCAAGCCCCGAGGATCCGACGGGAGGGGAGACCTGGCTCGGCTAGCACCTCCTGCTCTGGGGCTCCCCGGCCGCCGTGTCTGCCTGACTCCGTCGCCATCCCCAGCTGTTGGCAGGCGTAGCTCCCGCCGGGCTCCCTCCCAGCCCGCCCCCCCGCCGGCATTTGGAGCGGATCTGCCTGGGTTCCCTGCCTCTGTGGAGTTACCGGCTGTCACCTGGCCAGCCGGGGGCGGCGCGTGAGTCGGGTCCCGCCACCCGCCCGCCACCCCCCGGGTGCTGCGCATTGACGGCTGGATTGGACTGTGCAGTGGTTGCAGTTGGCCAGGGGGTTACCCTAAAGCTGCCTTTGGGTTGTGGGGGTGGGGAAGTTCCATCTGAGTCTCCGCGCGACTGTAACTGATTTGATTTAAGAAAATTTAGGGGGTGTTTCCCCCCCCCCCCCCGCGCGCGGGGAGGGGGCGGAAACAAACAAACCAAAAAAAAAAAAAAACTTTCTCAAATAAAAAGCCTCATTTGTGGCTCAGTAGCATCTTAAGCTCAGCAACATCCAAAACGCTAGTGAATTGGTGCCACGGTACAGGAGGAAACCCATCGAAGGCCACCCCTGCACAGAGGTTTTTCTCTGTTTTAGAATTATTTTGCTTTCTTGCTGAAAGATGCTTCCTGCAGCATGACAGGGTTGCCGATGCTCAAGCCTTAGGTCTTGTGAAGATGGTTTTTTTTGGGATTACACGTGGAGAAAGGCGATCCGTCAAGGGGAGAACTGGCTGGTGAAACTAACTGACATTTTTGCTCCGGGAAAGTGGCTTCAATGGCTCCATCTCCCAGGACAAACAATAGAAAAGATGCCAACGCCTTGCCAAGCATGTCCTCAACTTTCTGGGCAATTATGATCCTGGCTAGTCTTCTAATCGCCTACTGCAGTAAGTACATTTGTTCTGATGCTTCCACTGGACACAAATCCAGGCCCTTTCCAGCCGAGGTAATGCATATCTTAAAGGCCAAGGTTTCAAACCAACACATTAGTCTATGCTCTAGATTCTCTTTCTTCCTCTCCCTCCAAATTAAAAAACAGATAAGACCTGAAGCTTTAATATTACTATTACAGAAGAACCCTTGAGATACTCCTAGATTGTAGTTGTGGTGTTTCAAACATCGATAGAGTATTTCTCTTTGATTTTAAGAACAAACTTTAGTTTTACTAGGCATAATCCAATTGAATATTCCATAGTGATTAGTTCCAATGTTTATTAAATGTAATCAACTTTGAGTAGGAATGCTTTCCCCCCACAGTCTTTCACTCACATACTTCATGAGCAAGAGTTATTTTCTCAGGTTGATTTTTCTTAGGGAGAGCACATGCTTAGTCTATGACTGATGTCTTAATGTTGCCAGGATCATATGTGATTCTGACTGTGAAATTGCATTGGAACAAACCCCAGAATTTCCTTAGCACTACCTCAGCAGTATACTAAAGCCACATCAGGAGTTTACAGCTGTTTGATAGATAATCACTTGATGATTGTATGTTAGTTTCTTGCAGGGTTGACATTCTCGGATTAAAGTACTGAAGGGCAAAAATGTAATTGCACAGATTTGAGGGGTATACATTGTTGTTAGGAATGGATACTCTAAGTATTACAATTTTTTTAAAAAAATGTGCTTATTTTTGGCTGAAAAATCAAATATTAACACTGATAATGCAATCAGTGTTATTGCTCCCAGTAAGTTTAGTTCTCAAACAGTTATGTAATGTAGGTATAGTTTGACCATCTTCTTGCAAAAAGACAAAATTGTCCACAGTACTAGACTGAGCATTCAACAGCAAAAGTAAAAAAAAATAAAAATAGTTTCTGTGTTTATAATAAACCATATCAATATAGGGACAAGTACATGTACAACTTTAACTGTCAACAATCCATTTTAACCCATGCTGTATTCTCCATATATTGGTCACTTGACTTGGCTGGGATCTGTAATTTATGTGACATGGATATTCCTTTAATAAATGTAAAGTAGACATTCTGGGGAAAGCTTGTCATGATGAGCTGTAGTGGTATGATGTGTATGATGGAAAAGAAATGGATTCTCGTTTTAAAGAGTGTGCCTAAGGCATTTCGTTACCCTCCATTCTATTCTCTCAAACCCTTATCAAATTTACCATCCCCCAGCATTCTCTCAAATGAGATTGCAACTAGCCATGAGCACCTTTCCTTCACTGCTTTACACGTTATAGTAGCTCATGACACTGACAATCTTCATTCACTGCTTTGTGTGACAGAAGCTCATGATGCTTTCTAAAAGATAATTCCAGTGTAATGTAGAATTATTTTGTAAGCACTTATTTTAATTTAATACATTCTGAATTAAATAGCTCATTAAAATAATGTAAAATATGCTTCCCTTTTAATCAGTTCTATTTTGTACATGATGTAGTATTCAGTTTGCTCATAAACACTGAGGATATCCTAAACAACTTATTAAGATTTAACAGAATTTAGTGCATTGGGAGATGTGTTCTGCTAATCAATAAATGCATATTAGAGGGTGATTAGCTAAAGTGTAATGAGGATTAAACTGTATTTTATTTTATTAAATCTGTATTAACTTCTATAAAGATTTTCTCTAGAAAGTGCATATCTCCAGAGTCACAGGTTTCCCAGATGAAAATGGCAAGGGTTCTCCTCTGAATATACCTTCAGTAGTTACAGTCCAGTAATGGGTTAACTGTAAAAACCAACAACTATCAGAAGGAGTCTTTTTAGAATTTTTTTTATAATATATATACTGGTGTTTAAGGATGAGAGAGTTGGTATTGTTCTGTGAAAGGAGAGGATTTTTTGCCTTCAATTCTATTGTTAATTATTGTTCAGTATATTTTTAGCATTGCTTATGGGTGCTGAATAATTAAATGTTAACTGGCATATGCAGACAATGCCTTGTGTTTAAATGAGCAACCACTAATTTATTTTGCCAGTAAATTTTATACTAGATGGTGTTGATCAAACATACCATATTCTTTGTACCATATAGTGCTGAATAAACACCAGGCAGCCTAAAACATGTAGTGTCCTGTCACTTCACCATTTATGAGGAGTTTCACTGAGTTAATGACTGAAGGTGCAATTCCAAATGTTAATGAAGTATTATTTACATACTATCTGCTATAGTACTTGAAGAATTGTTAATAACATTCCTTCCCTGAAGGAAAGAGTAAAGATGCCTAAAAATCTTAGGAAGAAGAGTATAGATACTAGCTCATAGTTTATAGTATTACACCAATTCTCTTCAGATTCATATAGGTCTAGTCTTCCATTCATCATATGATGTATTGTTCATTAAGGGCAGAGTCTTTTTCCTTTCTTTAACGAGAAATAAGAGTCTTGAATTACTTTTATCAAAATATTTTAAAAATACTCACCAAAACATAACCTATTAGCCAACATTTTCACACACTTATGGCTTCAAGTAATGGAAATTACACTAAGACTTTAGATCTCTCTCTCTCTCTCACACGCACACACACACAGCTTTGCTAATTATAAAGTAGTAAATGTTTATATGTTATACTCCTTAAAACAATAAAAAAAAATCCAGTAAGGATTTATATCCCTAACTGTATCCTTTTTATATAACTGTGTGTGAAACCCTGGAGCTGTGGTTCCAGTGAAGACAGAACTTTTATAGTATTGTAAAAGCAAATGAAAAATGCAAATTAAACTGTTCTGTCTGTATTGCTCATTTGCTTTATCAGTCTGTTCATGCTGACAGCGTATTCACAATGCAGTTGTATGACGGCTGCTTGTTTCCCTTCCCTATTACTTTAGATTTTTATTATTAGGAATAAGTTTCTGTTGTGTAGGACAGCTCTGTTAGTAAGAGCAACTGATGTTATACTTTGAATTGAATTTAGCACATTTGTGGAAATTTAGAGAGAGCTTTCAGGAGATGCATGTACAGTCAACAAGATTTTTATTTATTCTTTATTTTATAAAGCACTAGTATTTTCTTTTTGTAGTGGTAAAGATGGTAACCTGGCCATTTTTCTTCCCTAAATGTTTAGATTATATTTAAGGATAGTGGCTCCATCCTATGGTTGAAGACAGACCTGCACTGTACCAATTAGTTAGTTGCTATAGTGATAAAGTCTTGTCATTCTTTCATCCTGAGGAAAATATTCTGAATTATGATTGTAGGCCCTTAATAGGGGGGAAAAAGTGAGACAAATATGGGATGGTTAAAAAGTAGACTGTTTAAGACTGTATGATTATGATTACCAAGGAGCTTACTTATTTACAAGAAATAAAGTAAATGTAAAGAAATCTTGAATATCGCTATCCTCCCTGCTGCTGAGCACCCGCAATTGTCATTGAAGGGATCAGAGTTGGGTAGTGCTCTCAAACCCTAATTTTATAAACTTGGTTAATGAATAGTAAGAGACTGGAGAGAACTATTTGCCCCAAGCTTTAACATTGTGTTCTGTGAAGGTGTATTGAAATCAGTCAGTAAAAAAGTACAGATAGGTGTTAGAAGTCTGGATCTTCTTTTTCCTGTGTTTTAGGAAGTTCAGATGGATGATTTTACCTATGACTTTAAAACAGAATGCCACATTAGAAATGCAGGAGGCATATTCTTGACCACTATAGCATGAATTCTGTATGGATTTACTTCAGTTCACTTCATTGTAAATATTAAGGTATTTGTTTGGTGTGATTCTTATACTTAAATAATAGCTGTTGAAACAAAGTGCACTTCAGCATTAGCTATGATGTTGCAGTTAAGACTCTTTGACTTCCCCTGTTCAGTACTATTATGTAAGCAAAAGGAAAATAGCGGCATGTCCCCTTTTAGGTTTTTTCTTTTTCTTTTTTGAAGTAATACTCTGAAGTGCATTAGATATGGATCTTTTAAAAAGCACTACCAAAATTGAATTCTATTTTGAAAGTTCACCTTTCTAGCATGGTTTGAAGAGGTATCATAAGCCAGACTTCATATCACTGACTCGGAACACAAAATCCTGTAGTCATGTATGTTTACTGTAAGTGCACAATCCTTTTGTGTTGTAAATATAAGTACAATTTATTTCAGACTAAGGACAAGTGAAAAGTGGAACCATTTCTTCTGGCTCATTATTTTTCCTTTGCTGAATGCAATATATATATATATGATAGTGATAGAATAGTTAGAAGTTAGGCATACAATAAGGGCCTGATCCTGAAGCCCCTCCATTTAAGGTGGGGAAGGTGGGGAAGGTGTGTGCAGCGGCAGTGAAGGATCAGACCTTTAATTTTTCCTTGTTTATTTTTAGTTATGTTTTGAATAACATTACATATGTACACAACATAAACAATTTCAATAACTGCACAAAACAACTTTCAGAGCTAAAGTTAAAGCAGGAGAGTTTCAGATATATTTCCAAATGCCAACTATTTTAAAAGGGAAAAAATTACATTAATGCTCATGAAAGGTGCCAGATTTACCTCACTTGAAACTCAAGTCCTCTGTTTATGCACAGAATAGATGCTGCCACCATCCATCAAATATGAGTTTCTTGCTATCCTGTCAATCCTGCTCTGGAGGTATCATCTTTCTAGGAGGGAGAGGGCAGTATGGCTTTTAGGCCTAGCCATTCCTTGGCATGTCTTCTGAAACTGCCAGCAAAGATACCAATTAGTTCTAACTGAACAACTCCACTAAGCAGTGGACTGAGACTACCAACTCATTTCACACAGGCCACTGAACAATTGTCAGATGAGAAAGGTCACCTCTGACCTACATCAAACGTAAACAAGTGACCTATGAATGTAGGGCTTCCATCTCATATTATCAAACCCTTGTCATCCAGTTCTCTCTCCATCTAATAAAATCAGACTTTTTTCTTTTGTTAATCTGTGGAATCAATCTGTAAAATCATTGTTTACTACAAGCATTACTGTGCTTGTGTTTCTTTCCCAAACTCTGAATTTTGAATAAATGCAAAATGTAGATCAACTTGCATTATTCAACCTGCTCTCTGTCATGTTTATGTATAGAAATGAGAAATTATTATGATGATTTTGTGACATTAAAACATGAAAAGCAAAACATTAAAATTTCCATCTCTTTATATGGCATCCCAGCTGCTCCTCATTTTTGAATTAAAAAATGGTACTTTAAAGTTAATGACCTCTACAAAATACCACCTGTCAGCCAGTGCACCAGAATTGACACTGAGAATGTCATATGACCAATTATCTGGAGAAAGTACAAGGTGATCTGTTACATGGATTTTATTGGTGGGTACTAGTATCAGAATCTTCTGCAACCAGGATCTGCAAATGTATATTTTTCTCTTTCCTTTTTTCTGATTTTTGTGTGTGTCTTGTGACCATTTAAATGTCTCCAAATGACTTTAAACAAACATAACTTGAATTCTGTTATTTAGAACTTCTGTGGGATGGCTGACATTGGCTTCATAGGAAAACAATCCATTAAAAGGGGTATAAAGGTCTTCTACTGACCTGCTCCTATTATCCGTTGCATGCCTATTGTAAATAGAGGGGAGGGGAAGGGTAGTCGTGATAATTCTTAGGGATTATTGAACTCATAATATTTTTAATCATTCATTCTTGTCCATATGGGCCAAAGAAACAGGATAAAATGTTACCAATATGGCTGCTGGAAATCCAGCTCATGGTACAGTTTGGCAAGCATTTATGGACCAAAGTTAAATGTTCAATGCTAGTATTCAATCTAGTATTCAGCTCTGTTAAATGTGTTTTATGCACTTTGAGGCACAAGGTTGGCTTAAGCAGCCGGCTGAACATTTCTGCTAGCCCAGGGGAAATATTTCAGTGGCATGACCTAGGTGTAGCCAACTCTGCACCGTTCTTCCCAGCATCAGGGCCCGAGGCAAAGCGGTTGTGGCTGGACTATTACTGAGCTCAGCAACCTCCAACTGCCACAATGTCCCATTGTAGCCAGTCACAATTTAGAGCAGTGGTTTTCAAGCTGTGGGTTGCGACCTGGTGCGGGGTCACGGAATGTAAGGCACTTGGTCGCGGTGGCTCACCGGGCTGTTAAAAGTCCTGTTGGCGGTGCTGCCTGGCTAAGGCAGGCTAGTCCCTACCTGTTCTGATACTGCACTGCGCCCCAGAAGCGGTCAACAGCAGGTCTAGCTCCTAGGTGGGGGGGCCACGTGTGCAGCCTCCATTGCCCCGGCCAATGGGAGCTGGGGAGGTGGTGCCTGCGGGCGAGAGCCGTACAGAGGTGCTTGTGCGCCTCTGCCTAGGAGCGGACCAGCGCGATCCGTGGTGCCAGGACAGATGGGAAGCCTGCCTCTGCACCCTGGCTGCGCCTCTGACCTGGAGCCGCCGGAGGTAAGCCTCTGCCCCAGCCCTGAGCTCACCCCTCAAACCCAGAGCCCCTTCCTGCACCCCCAAACCCCTCATCCTTGGCCCCACCCCAGAGCCTGCAACCCCAGCCCAGAGCCTTGACCCCTTCCCACACCCCAACCCCCTACCCTAGCCCATAGCCCCCTCCCACACCCTGAACCCCTCATTCCTGGCTCCACCCCACAGCCCTCACCCCCCCACCTCAACCGTCTGCCCTAGCCCTGAGCCCCTCCCACACCCCAAACCCCTCATCCCCAACTCCGTTGGGTCATGGGCATCAACGATTTTTTTTAACTGGGTTACCAGAAAAAAAGTTTTAAAAGCACTGATTTAGAGACACCAAAATTAAGCAGGAAATAGAGTTTGCCGCAGGATTGAAGAGGTGGCAGCACATAAGGTATTTCAAAGCCAGACAAAAGGACTCCCCCCTCTCCCGCCCCCTTGTATTATGCATTCAGGATCAGACCTTTCCCAACTATTTGTCAAATTCAACAGGAATTTTTCTCTTGGATCACTAACTCATTTTGTAAAGGATTACTGTGAAGGTTGGGGGAGACTTAAAAGTCACCAGCCTTGACAGTTGTTTAATAATGAAGGATTTTCTGCTCAGTATGAGACTAAAAGTCAGTCATGCCTGCCTGTAGAATTACATATAAGTTAGATAGGTATCGTGTGCATTTGTTTCTCTATCTCATGGTCTCATATAGCCACATTATCATAGAATCTGACACATTGCAGCCTTTATCTTCACAAACATCCCTGTGAGGTAGAGAAGTAGTATCTCCATTTTACATATGGGGAATTAAGGCACAGTGAGGGTAAGTGACTTGTCCAAGGTCTCACAGGAAGTCTGTGGCACAGCATGAACTTGAACCCAGTCTCCCAAGTCTCAGGCTAGTGCCCTAATCACTGGACCCTCCTTCCTCTCAGTGCTGAAGTAAGTTCTTCAACAATTTGTGCTGTCAGTTTGGTTGATTCACTGTGGTGAAACAGCTTTCAGTTCCTGGACATGGAGTTCCTAAGAGTATCCTGTCTGTAGAAATGCTCCACTAACTGACAGCTACTGCCTGAGTTTCATGAGCTGAAGACATGGAGTGAGGCTTTTCTTTCCAGTCAGGCATATTACTGATGTCTGTGCTAAGGAGTAGTTTCTCTAAATGACTGAAGGACTGTGATGCTCTGTTTGATCATCTACATGTGTGTGTGAAATTTGTTGTGGGATGACACAGTAACTAGTGCTGTGTGTGTATTAAAAATTGATTAATCACATTGTTTTTAGTTTGGTTTTTTATCAGGTGGTTCAGGTTCACACTTAAAGCAACTCATTCTGTTTTCAGCATCACTGGGAGCTATATATTTTTCTCTGTGCTGTGACTGCTTTCATATATGCATTTATTTGAATAGATAAAAATACAATAATGAAGGCAAGAGGACATTTTTATATCTCTTACAAACTTCTTCCTAATTTTCAAACTTAGTGAATAAAGAAGAGCTTGCAGTAGCTTCTTCACTGTTTCTTAAATTCTCCATCTTTCAGAGCTCAAGTTGTATTGCCAACAGTAATAAAATCAGCTGATGGGGAAGTGGGACTAGTTCATGCAAATCTGGTGACTCCTGCAGCGTTGTTCCATTAGATGACCTTTCTGCAAGACCCAAAAATCATTGTGAGAGCTTCTCTATTCCACCAGCTAGTCCATGCACTGATTATAGAAGCTGAAGAGGTTCTGGAGAATGTAATGGGGGACAGAGGGAATATAGCCATCATTTATTCATGTACTTGCATAAGTAGTTAAGGGTGTTGGGGGGATGGAGGGAATGAATGGATGCTATATAGGAGGTGGGGGGGGAATCTGTGAAGCACTCCAGCCAGTGTGTGAGAAAGGGGAGGCTCTTGAGCTGCCATCTCTTCTTCTCAACCTGTGGGCTCAATCTAGTATCACCAAAGAGCTGCAAGACTTGTATTACACACCATAGAGCACGAGAGCATGATCAGGAAATACAATGGTAGCACTTAAACCTGTCCAATGTGAGGTGAGTCCCTAGTGTCCAGGGACCCCATGCACTGCAAATTTGATGGCATAATCTCAATTGGCCTGGGGAAATCAAACTTTAAAAACAAAAATTTCCCTTAAGTGGACCTCTTCATACCGTGGAACCTCTGGCTTGTCTCCTTTTCCAGAAGCCTACTAGAGTCTTTTCTGTTGCCAATCTAATTAACACAAGCAGTTGGATACTATGGGTGATGTACAGAAGTAGAAAACCTGTGAACAGATATGGATAATCCAAGAGACTAGGATTCTTGGTCAATCTCTTTTTTTTTATATCTATATCTATATCTAGTTATATATTGCTGAATTCAAAAGAGATGGTTAGATCAAATTTTCAGGCTTAGGTGCATATCACCAAATTCTACAATTATTTGTCAAGCTTTTCTGGTTGGCAGGGTTGTTCCAAAGGTTTCATGATATTTCTTTTAATAAATGACTTGGAGGAAGTAGTGACTATCTATTGTCCAATGCACAGCTTTTTATGCACTATTTTGCTTTTTTAAAATGGGAAATTTTATAGTCTATCTAGTGAAAAGTGGATTTAACACTATTGTGCATAGAATATAAATAAAATGTTTAGCTAATATAGTGTGGTAGTGCAATGTATTACTCTTGGCTGTTTTTTCTAATTTGCATTGCCTATCTTGACAGGTAGTCCCAATGGGCCTAGTACTGCAATTGGGTATGTGAAAGTGAAGTCTTCTGTCCATGTGGAAATTCATTCACTTTAACAGAGCTCTGCTTGGGCACAAAGCTTCCACCCTGGCTTAAATTACAGAATTGGATCTGTTAGAAAAGACTTGATTTTATTATCCGTGGTTGGAATGAAAACTATACGTAGATAAGGGCACAATATTGGCTTGCGCAGATCCCTAAATTCACCTTAATTAAGAGAAGGTGACTCCTTCACAGCATCATTATCAAATCTTTCTACATGCATTATGTACTTTCCAGATAGGATTAAACCAAATGCCCAGATCAAAACACCCAAGAAATTTGTGAATTTTTAAAAATGTACTTTGTGGTTTGGGTCTACCTGTTATTTTCATGTGTTTGGAATATGGTTACATTGACTAGATGAACTATGTGAAGGGGGAGGATGGACATCTAGTTTCATAAACTACTAAAGTAATATCCATTTAGAGAAACCAACATTATTTTTTCAAACTTGCAAAAATGCAGAATTGACAGATCTAAAATTAACAATATTTCACTTGATTTGTAAATTCTGTAGCTACTTCATGAAACTAGTGAAGTCATGCTGAGCTGAACTCTGAGTTCAATCTGCAACCACTAACTGGAATATTACCATATTATACAGTAGATAATTTTTGTCAATCACATTTGGTTTTTAAAATGACTTTAACTTTAGCCTCTTTTCTTCAATGCTATCTCTCAATAATTTTAAATGGCAGAGTGTAGGAATTACTGGGCAAGGTAAATGGTCAAACTGCATGATGTTCAGGATTGGTGCTAAGTGACAATCGTCCCTTACTACTATTCAGCATCACCAGGCTAGTAAACATCAGTTACTATTTTTTATAAATACAGATGTGACTATCTGTTCTTCCTGGCCCTTTTGTTAATCTTCCAGCAGAAATCAGTAAATATATGTTTAACAGATATGAGAGATCACTTGGTGCTGATAGCATTCTCTAGTGCCACTAAAGGTGCTGACAGGTTGCTCTTCTCAAAACAAAATATTCTTTGTATTGTGTTAGAGCTTGAACAGCCAGTTTTCCTTTGCTGCTGTTGATAGAAGTGTGACTTTGCTGAATTTCTTTAAGGCATTATATTGTCTTTTCATTCATTACTATCTTTTCTGTCTATAATACTAAGTGGCTTTACCCACTCTAGTGGCATACTGCATTGGTTTAATTTCAGTTATAGATTTTTACAGAGTTAATCTTGACAAAGATTATTTTGTTGTAAGGACAGTTTGTAGTGTTCCAGTGCTTTTCCAGCCTACACAGATTAATTTAAGGCTGTACTAAAGTAAAAAATGCTGCATTGAAAATTTATTTTGGGAAAGAAATGGCTTTTTTATGTGTGCATTCAGGAAAAGAATTAAAGGTTCCAGAAACCTCAGTTCTCCCCCTGATTTTTGTTTAGAATGATTTGACCACATCTTCTTGCTTGTCTTGTAAGCTAGTTACAAAGATAATGCCTCTAACATTGTCATAGAATAACAAGAATAAATCTTGTGTAATCGCTTAATTCTGTGCTGATCTGATAGAATTTTACACCCACTTCTAAATCTAAAACGACTACACAAAGTGCAAGGCCGTGGAGAACTGGACCCAAACTGTTTACAACTACTGCCGTTACTTCGGTTTCATTTCCTTCTTCTTCTTGTGTTCTTTAGCTAATGCCCATCCAGTAAAGCTGAGAATAGTTTTTGTCTAATGTTGGTCTGTTTAATAGAACTGTAGATGACTGTTCAGAAGATTTTCTGATTGTGAATTTGGAGTAGTTTCAGTACAATGTTTTGGTAAATACATTTGTTTTGCACTTTCAGTCCTCCACCCATAATGAAAATTATATTCTGAGAATATAATTTCTGACCGAACAAAACCAAACACCATTGTCCTACCCCTTCTCCAAGGCCTCGCCCCATTCACTCCATCCCTCCTTCCTTAGCTCGCTCTCCCCAACCCTCACTCACTCACTCATTTTCACAGGGCTGGGGAGGGTCCCTTTTTGACTGGGTGTTCAGTTGAAAACTCGACACCTGGCAACCCTATATACCTTTTACATCAATACTTCCCTTTTTCTTACCACTCCTTGTCCACCCCTAGCTCCTCATTCTAAAGGGGAGTGACAGTTACAACACACTGAGAATTATCTTAACAAATTTAAAACAAAATTTCTCACCTTGTGCATAAGACTAGATGTTTTGACCATAATTTATTTTTCTTATGAGCTGATTTTCAGCTCAGGCATCCAAAGATGATCAGTAATCCTTATAGTTATTTAGCTGTTTGTCATCAACTCCAGCAGGAGGAACCACCCCCACCCCCACATCCACTCCCTACCTTGAACCCACACCTGGCAGGTAAGAAGAAAAACACACTCTCTCTCTCTTTTCCCTCCCATACCTGGCAGGTAAGAAGAAATTATTTTCATTTAGTTTTACAAAAACAATCCAGTTTTTCCATGACAGGATCTTAAATAGCTTTGTATTTTATTTTCAAGCCTTTCATTTAGCCTTTAAGTGATCTCATATAAAATAAAATGATTAACACTCACCTTCTGAACCATTCATCTGATGGTGCTCAGCTATATAAGAACGCTTAAGGTTAAGACTAACACTGTAAGTCAAGATGCAAAACAGGCACTTTAGTGGCAAGTGTTATTGTTGATCAACAATGCAAGATTCTTGACAAACTTATCAAGACATATCAAACCATTACAGCAAATATATATAGACAGGAGGCTGTTTTTGGCATAAATGTTGATCAACTGACAGCAACATTTTGCAACTGACTTTCAGTCTGAAGCTTCTTGTACTACTTTTTGTTTTTTAATGGCAAGTCTCCACTTGCCTCACCACTGTTTTCACCAGGCTTTATCACTACATAGATGTTAACTTTTCCCCAAAAAAGGGGTGGGGGGGCCAAGGTGAGTTTTAGAACAGTGGTCCTCATGGTTATCTCTTTCCTTACCTCCATGAGGTCTTTTCTGGAGAAAACAAGAAAATTACATAGTGTCACAGAATCTCACATTTCTGCCACACACTCTGTCATTGCATTCCATCTTCACTGAAGTTAAGTTACTTTGTGTAATCAGTGGGTAACTTGAGGAGAGGCAGGGTGAAAGGGCTCTACTAAATATAGTATTACATGAAGCACTTGTGGAGAAAAAGGGGTTGGAAACATCTACCTTACTTGTTCAGATATTCAGGAGTTGAATTTCTCCCAGGAAATTCGAAGTATTATATAAATGCTGCTGCTCTCACAATCCTTTTTCTTAGAGATACTTCGCTGTCTTCCTACCCCGCATTCCTTCATTGGTATATTCTCCAAATTTTTGGCTCTACAAAGATGATAGTGATAGACTACATCCAACATATTCTTAGGTCTTTTTTCATCTTTCTCTGTGATGGCTCTCCTTATTACTGATTGCTTATTCGTGGATGTTTCACTCCCAACAGCTGCCTAGTCAAATTTGGTTGTGCTGCCAATACAGTGAGGCCCCCCCATGTGTTAATCTTGTCTGAATGTTGTTCTGTAATTTTATTAGTTTTTAAAAGGTTCTTTTTAAAACATATTACTCAATATGCTTTTTTAAATGTATAATATTATATGGGCTTCTCTTCCTGTGCTTTTAGGCAAGTATAAAGTGCTCTTGTGAGCTGTAAAATTGCTATCAAGTATTGTGAACTGCAACAGAGCAATTCAGGCATTGCTACTTTTATAATTACAGTAACTACTTTTCAAGTATTGTGGAAAAAAATTATAGGGATTAGCTTGAAAATTCTGAGTCAGTGGCATTTCAAAAGCAACTCTTACGATATGGCTAAATACTTGGCTTTTTTTCATTTTCAATCGATCATAATTATGTACAAAATTTGATAGGAATACATGTAACCAAATGTAAAGTATAGAGTTTGATGAAACTAAACAAAAGGGGCTAAAACTATACTAAATGTATGTAAAATTAAGAATTATCATTTAATGTGTCTTTTTTCATAAAAGGCTGTCTTTACAAAAAAAATACAGGCTTTAGAATCTTTAATTGAACAGAGCCAAAATAATATGTTTTAGTCTTGGTGTTTAATGATAGACTTATCACTGTCATTCTCAGACTTTATCAGTGAGACTTTCCATTCTGACAGAAACCATAAGGAACGTTAAAGAAAAATGTTTCATACATCCAGCTTTTTAAAACAGCATTCTGAATAAAAACAGTGAAAGTTAGTCAACTACTTATAATAATTTGAAGTCCATTTTGTTACTAAGGGCTGCTTCTAAAAAAAATATGCAACTGGAACAGACTCCCAATAATAAAAAAGTGGGTCAAATGTTTACACTTTTTGTTGGTGTGTGTTTTCTTGCTAAGGTCAAGTGACTTGGACTTGCTCTGTTTCTGCCACTCTTTAGAAGTACGTTGTCTGCTATTCTCTCTGGCAAGCAGAGCTGCATAGAACATGTTTGTTTGCCAGTGATTTCCAGGACAAATGTGGTTGGCATTTATGTGGAGAGAGGGGACTTCTCCCCTATCCCTCACGTCCCAGTCTCAAATTGAGAACTGAGAGTCAGACTGAGTTGTCTTGTCTTCCTTCTTGTGCATCAGTGCTAAAGATTTTGCAGACCAAATTCTGCCCTGCTGTGTCTGTGCAAATGTCGCACGAAGGCTTTGCATGGCTGCAACTGACTGGAATGTTGTAAACCATTCAGTTGATAATGCACATAGAAGAGAATTCAGCTTCTTCTCCCACAGCTAGCAGGAGTTAAAATCAGTAAAAACATATTAAAGCAGCAGATAGGACTCTGAGCAGACACTTGAAGTAGAGCTATTTGGAGTACACTGGTGCTTTAAATTGCCAGGTTTATCATTGCTCTACTAATGAGGGAATATCTCTGAAATATGCTTTCTGTCCCTTTTTATATTCCTGTCCCATTTCCTGACTTTTCCTCTGACTTTCTCTTCCTTCTCTGGAGGTTTCTTTTTTAGCTCTACTCTTCTCTCCTGTTCACATTCTCAACCCAGGGTTCCCTTGACTGCCATTCTCTCTTCCCCCTTCCTAACTTCAGGTGCAAGGCAGTGGTAATGCCCATATTGCTTCCTTCAGGGACAATGCACATTGTTGTTGCATATTTACAGCTTTATTGTCAGAATATAGGATTTTACCCGGCAATAAAATGATTACCAGAATATTGTTTCCTTTTTTAAACTCAGATTTGTTTTGTTCAAGGGCTGAGATGCTGCTCTAGTTTTTGGCTTTGTAGGTGGAAGGGGGAATCATGAAAATACTTACATTTCAGAAAAGCATCCACATATAACTGGTGTGATCTTTTTGCATGTTAGTTGAAATGGTGTTGGGAATCGGAAAATGGGTTAAATTTTGGATTTACCAAACTTCACGGTAGCTCTTAACTTTAAGAAGTTAGCAAACACCTCTTTAAATAATGTGTAGCTATCTGTGTGATGAATTACCAGAGGAGAAAATCCCACATATTGACACTAAATCTTCATTCTTAGGGATGTCAGGGAAATCTAAGTCAAACCAACTGACATTTGGACTTGAGTGTGTCAGTGAATGACCATGTACTGGTCATTAATTTCCTCTATATGGAAATGCTGTGTTTTCCTTTGTATGTAAGCAAATCCACAATACCCCACTTTGTCATCAGCTCTGCCTGTTCAGATTCACTTTTGCTTCCATGGAAACTGATATACTGGATTTTTAAAATGCTAGTGTGTATGTGTGTGCGCGTGCACGCATGAGGGGGTTTATGAGGTTGATTGACTTTTTTTTTTTAAAGGTAGCATTTTCTCTTCTGTGATCCTCCTCATTGTTGTATCTGACCACCTGCTTAATCTTTAGAAGTGGGATAATATTAATTTTGTCTCCCCCTTTCCCAGCTGTGGGAGAAACAGCTTAATGAGTTTTTATAAGGTTTTGGAATGTGTCTGGAGAGAATCATAGAATATCAGATTTGGAAGGGACTTCAAGAAGTCATCTAGTCCAACCCCCTGCTCAAAGCATGTCCAATCCCCAACTAAATCAAGAATTATTGTGAGAAAGCTGAGAAAGTAGTTCAGCACTTGTTTTGAAAGCTGTGTGTTCTGTGGCCATTCTTATCTCCTCTGGGGTGTGTGTGTGTGTGTGTGTCTTTTTTTTTTCTCTCTCTCTCTCCCCTGTGCCTCTCCCCTCCCCCCCCCCCCCCGAAGTGGGTAGTCTAGAGGCAATTTGTGGGTGAAACTGAGAACTCCCACTTGTTGCTCTCTGGAGACAGCCTACAGCTGAAAAACCAGTTAGATTTTAAAAACTTTTGGTTCCTAGCATCTGTAGTATTTCACATTTGAGGAAGACGGTAGGAAAAACATCATTATGTCTGTCCAAGGATTTCTTGGAAGGCCTAGACTAGCTAGTTTAGTTATAGCATAGACTTGCATAGCTGGAACCTCTGATAAAATAGTTTGCTCTATAAAAATACAACCATGGCAATAACAAAAATCCTGCATTTTCTTCCACAGCAAAAGGAGATTTGCTGCTGCTAGGTATATGAAACAACTTACAAAGCAAATAATAATATTGCTAGATATGTTTAAAATATTTATATAATTTTATTTGCCTTTGATTGCACAAAAATGGGCATAATGCTGATTTTCTAAGAAAGAACAATACCTTTGAAAGGCTTTAAATCCCCAAGATGAAGCATGATGAATTGTCTCTAAACAATTGAATAGGCTCCCTTTAACTCAATTACAGATAATGAAAGACACTTAATAGTGAAGAGAGAATACATTCAGTTTTGTTTCTGAACACTGATTTATGATGACTAATGGTGAAGCCACACATTTGAGATTTGTGTGAGTATATTAATTTGCAAAGATAACAAAGGTAAAACAACATCAGAACGTGAATTCTTTGCACACTCTGCCAAAATATCACATGAAGATATTGGAAAGTGTGTGGTGGGTTTTTTTTTTTTTTTTGGACTACTACAAGCTTTAACCAATTTGGGGCAAAATACCTCCCTTAGGCAAGGATTTATATTCTGGTGTTCCTAAGAGTTGGTCAGAGGTTCTGATTATTCTGGGATTAATCTTGTCTTCTCTTTCTTTTTTCAGTGAATTTGTATTATTCAATCTTTCCCATCCATTCTGCACCCTGCCTACTTTGCAAAAGTCTCTGTTCAATCCATTTTTATATAATGCTTGACAACCAGATCTGCTGTGCAGCTTAGAATTTTGTTTGCAAGTGATAATATTTATGCTGGTAATTCCAGGGTATCACTTTTAAAATGTGCTTGTGTTTGTCTGGCAATTTCAGTGCCATTCATGTAATTTTTTTAACCAGTATTTTATATGGTGACAGTTTGGGCAATCGGTCTGTATAATTTATGAATTCTGGTTGATATTGTGAAGTAGTTCTTATGAAAACTGTGGTATCCTGGAAAGCCTCTGTGTCTATGTGTATCCACCATGGGCTGACAGAGTTTTAAGCATGCTCCTCCCAGAACAGGTATGAGGTAGATCATTCAGAACTCAACAACCATCAATTTAGGGTGAAGTGCCTTGGACAGTGGGTTAGCTGGAACTGAGGGGAAACCCGATCTTCCCAAGTTCCCTCTTAGGGGCTGGGGAAGTGTGAGAGCAGAAAATCACCAGAAGAAGAACAAAGGAACCAGATGTTAAGAACACAAGAACGGCCATACTGGGCCAGGCCAAAGGTCCATTTAGCCCAGTGTCCTGTCTTCCAACAGTGGCCAATGCCAGGTGTCCCAGAGGGAATGAACAGAACAGGCAATCATCAAGTGATCCATCCCCTGTCACCCATTCCGAGCTTCTGGCAAACAGAGGCTAGGGACACCATCCCTGTCCATCCCGGCTAATAGCCATTGAGGGACCTATCCTCCATGAACTTACCTAGTTCTTTTTTGAACCCTGGTATAAGCTTGGCCTTCACAACATCCTCTGGCAAAGAGTTCCACAGGTTGACTCTGCATTGAGTGATAAATACTTCCTTTTGTTTGTTTTAAACCTGCTGCGTATTAATTTCATTTGGTGACCGCAAATGAAACCTTGTGTTATGAGAAGGAGTAAATAACACTTCCTTACTTGCTTTCTTCACACCAGTCATGATTTTATAGATCTCTATCATATCCCTCCCCCCCCCTTAGTCGTCTTGTCGTGTTGTTGTTGGGACATATAAACAAGAGGGTACATCTACACTGCATACTCCTTAGGGTGGCGTGTAGAGTACAAACACTGCGCACCCCCTAGCATGGGTATAAATAGCAGTGTTGACAGTGAGACACAGCTTGGGGAGTAGTGTACAGATGCATCTTCACTCATAGGATATGTATCTTACACGTCTCTCTACATGCCCAAGTAGTGCCTCCCTCATCTACACTGCTATTTTTAGGAGTTCAGTGTCAAGATGACTCCCCGCTGCCAGAATCTTCCCTCGCCACAAGAAGCTGCCACAGTCTTTTCCTGTTGCCTCCACCTGCCAGAGCCTTTCACTAACCTGTGTAGTGCAATTATGGTCTGTAGTGTAGACCAAGCCATAGAGTTACATGGGATGCTTTGGACAGGACAGAGGAAGGGCACGGATGAGCCAAGATCAGAGAAGGCTAGTGGCCTAGAGAGACTCCATGGTTGAGAAGACAAACCATGGCTTATAGCAGAAGGACCCTGGATCGCCCCCATGGATTCTGATCCCAGCTTAAAAAATGCTCTGGAGTGTTGAGGAAGTGCAGGCAGGGAAATGCATGTACATTTTATTAGCTTTGTATTGATCTGTGTATTTCTCATGCTAGCAAGTAAAGAGCAGGGATGGTTTAGAATCCTCTGCTATGTCTGTCTGTCTGTTTTATGTTACAATGACCTCTCCCCCACAGCTGAAGTACTATGGGGGCAGGTAGCAGGGGCTTTGTAGGTGAAGAAGTAATTGCTCATAATTTTTCCCTTTGAGTCGGGCCTGAGAGGAATGACCTGAGCCATTTGAAGTCATTACTATTCATATCTTGCAACTATCTTTGAGGTGGAAACAGGAGTATTTGGTAATCAAAGCTTCTAAAGGGAGCATTAGAATGAGTATGAACCTTTGCTTATAAACAGGAGATCATCCACGAGAGCAATATATGCTGTCTCAAAATTCTGTGCTCACCTGACGGATTGATGCTGGACTTCATTTAGGGCTGGACCTTTTTTTTTTAACTTCTCAAATAGCTTGCTTAGAAAAAGGAGTTTAGATACCAGGCAGCAGAATATGAGAAGTCTCCAGCACTGGTCACACTAGTGCATATTATAAGGTGGCTGATAGATTCCCGCCAACAAAGGAGGTGTTGACAGCCTCATTAGTAGAGGGGTCTGAGCCATTCTCTACTGTTGCCCTTTATTAAGGAAGGACAAGAATTGGAGTTCCAAGTGTTGGTGCAAACTGTCACCAATATATCTAAGCTACATTGAAGGAAATGTTCAGAAGAAGTGAGGTTATCTGTCTTTGTGGGTCTGTGTGTTTTATTTATTTTATTGCTAGGGAGTTATAGTTCTGATACATTGGTCCAGACCAGAATTTTTCATCTCTCCCTAATGTGTGACCAAAGCTTGATGTTTAGTCTCTGTGTTTTCATGAAAATATGAGAATTATAGTACTGGCTTAAGCTAAATGGCATTGGTGTGTGCCCTTCCTCGCTTTGCAGGTCCTTTTTTCGTGCTGAGTTAAAGGTTCAAAGGGGAAAAAAATGAATTGCTTGTATTGGTCAATTCAGGTTTACCAACGTAATGGATTTGATTTTGGCAGATTATAATGTTCTGAAGTCTTAAAATACTGATAGTGTGAAGTACTCTTGTTTTAAAAATATTCTGTGAAGACACTTGTGTTGCAATATTTTGATAGCAAGAAGACCCAACCCACTGATCACTGGGTGACAGGAGGCAAGGAAAGCAGCTGGCAAGAAGAGTGCTGTTACCTGTATTCTATCACCCATAAGAACATAAGTATGGCCATACTGGGTCAGACCAAAGGTCCATCCAGCCCAGCATCCTGTCTACTGACAGTGGACAATGCCAGGTGCTCCAGAGGGAGTGAACCTAACAGGTAATGATCAAGTGATCTCTCTCCTGCCATCCATTTCCACCCTCTGATAACAGAGGCTAGGGGCACCATTCCTTACCCAGTGTGAGTTGTGTCATTTCCTTGACATTTTCAGTGGATGATCTCAGTGCCATTACACTGATGTTTGCAGTGAAACCCCAAGCCAGAAAACACATCCTTACACATACTACTGACCTGCAACACTTTTGCTGTTTTAGTACAGAGTCTCTTCGTCCATCATTTCTAATGGCCTGATGACTTCCATTGAAGTCAAAGATACTGGATGAGGCTTTTAGTGTGCCAAATTGGATGGAAGCTTTTGGTTGTGGACACTAAGTGATAGTTTTCAAACTGCTCTGTAATGAGCTAAACCAAATATGAATGTGTGTCTCTGTAGATGAATACTCAGTACATTAAAACTCTGCATTAGGGTTTTTTTTAAATGCAATGTTAACAAAGGATTGTCTGAAAATGTTAGGGTCAGATTCTCTAGAGTAATGCCATTTAGAGGTGCCATTTTTAAGTACCATGCTTTTTTAAAAATGGGGGGAACTGTTAATATTTTGTTTTACCTGACTGAGTGGGGAGAAATGCCTCAACTATATTTAGTAAATCTGTTGTTCTTTGGGCATGTTCTGTAGATCTACCTACAAAAGGACAGAAAAAGCTTAGCAGCTATTGAATTCTGAAAGTGTTTCCATGGTTCTGTCAGTAGATCTTGCAAGGAGAGAACTGCCTGGTTTCCACTGTCACTTTGAGGTTCTATTTCTCTAAGCTCTATTTATAAATTTAGCTAGCTGCCCAAGTTTGGGGGGCCAGAGAGCTAGTTCTTGACATTATATTATGCATTTCTTGGTGGCAAATATCTGTGAGCAGCCTGATTATTTTTATATTAGAATATTTTCTTCACTTTCAAATTGATAAATTATATTAAACTTTAGAGGATTTTAAATATCTTATTTCAACAGTTGATTAGAAATTTTCCAACAACTTATTAGCAACAGCAATTATTCCCATAGTAGAAACAATAATTCACGAAAAATGGTATGCTTTTTAAAACTGCTACTCTTCCTCTTGCTTTCCAAATAGTAAATCTAGGAGTGCAGCTGTTTCCTACAAATGAAAAGCACTAATAATTTACTTTTAAATATGAAATCAAAATAGGTGCTGCAATTGGTTTGTGTAGGTTGTTTTTGTCTGTTTTTTATCATAGAATCATAGAATATCAGGGTTGGAAGGGACCCCAGAAGGTCATCTAGTCCAACCCCCTGCTCGAAGCAGGACCAATTCCCAGTTAAATCATCCCAGCCAGGGCTTTGTCAAGCCTGACCTTAAAAACCTCTAAGGAAGGAGATTCTACCACCTCCCTAGGTAATCAAAACACATAATTACTGCATTAACTGATACAACCTGAATCTTGTATAGCATGTCTCAGAATCAGATATACAAGCTGGTGATGAATGTCAAACAGTGGATATTCCATCAAAAGGGATTTGCTTGGGATGTGTTGTAAATATGCCACTTCACTTGTGCCACCACTGTGTTACACTGACTCATATAGTAAAGCAATGGGATGAAGTGTAACGTGGCAAGGTTGCTGTTACAGAACTGGACAAAATGTGCACTGACGTTATCACTAGATACCCATGATTTGGTGGTGTCCAATTATATACAGTAACTTTTCAACAAACCACTTCATTTGTGTGGCTCAATTACAATGCTTGTCTGAGGATGTACTTTACTATTGGAGCTACAGTCATTTCGGCAGAGACTTGAAATTGAGGACTAAGCAAACTCAGTTCATGCATGTGTGTATGCTTGATGACAATCTGAATATTGAATACCACATAGCTGTAAAATAACTTTTACAGTGTTCTCTAGCTATATTCAGAAATGTATGCTATTCTGAAATGGACCATACAAAGTTCAACAAGATCCTAATGTACTCCTACACACACAAAAATATCTGGTATTTTGGCATCCATACTATTTCTGATATTTGACAGCACTGCTATTCTTCTTCTTCTTGCACTCCATAAGTATCAATAGTAAAAACCAGTACTTTTTAATTAACAGGGCAGGCCTCTGTTTTATTATTTTATGTGGAGTATATGGAAGTTGGATATTCTTGGAAGAGATACAGAAAGTGAGTCTGAATAATTTCTAAACCTTCTGCATTAAAAGGTCCATCTTGGAATGGAAATCTGAAAGTTTTGTTTTTTCTTTCAATTCCATTTCCACAACAAACTTTACAGATATTCATTTCCTGCTCAGATCTCAATTAATTTGGTATTTTTCTATCGAGTGATTAAAAAGTCCAGTTCCTCAAGGCCATGTGGTAGAATTCTGTTTTATTAATATAGTGGCCGTGTTAGGAGTGCTAATGATGACAATGTAATATTCATGCCTGTATTTTCTTCTGAGATAGAATTTTGGGTCTTGCTTGCCCATTTGATTCTTGATACACTTATATTCTTAACTAATATGTGTGAACAAAAGGATGCTTACAGTGTCTTTGTCCTTTGTTTACACATATTAGTATGCTGCTTCTGCCTCGCCAGATGGGTTTGTTGGTATAATAGGAACAGATAAGAACAGTTACTGTTCCTGGACATGGGAGGAGTATAATTATGAGTGCAAACTTTAAGACTGCCTCAACTCCTATCTCAAGGCAGGGTCAAGCAACCAGTCGGGAGGGGCAAGTGGGGATTGGGGGAAAGGTATAAAACACTAAAAGGCCAAAGACATGCCTATCCCTGACCATAGCGCAACCTCCTCCTTACCCTTCCCATGGGGTACAAAAGAAGTGGGATGAAGACCCCAGACCGATGACCCCCCAAAATGGAACATGACCATAAGTTGTAAGGGGGCGTGCATTTCATAGAATCATAGAATATCAGGATTGGAAGGGACCTCAGGAGGTCATCTAGTCCAACCCCCTGCTCAAAGCAGGACTGATCGCCAATTAAATCATCCCAGCTGGGGCTTTGTCAAGCCTGACCTTAAAAACTTCTAAGAAAGGAGATTCCACCACCTCCCTAGGTAACGCATTCCAGTGTTTCACCACCCTCCTAGTGAAAAAGTTTTTCCTGATATCCAACCTAAATCTCCCCCACTGCAACTTGAGACCATTACTCCTTGTCCTGTCATCCGCTACCACTGAGAATAATCTAGATCCATTCTCTTTGGAACCACCTTTCGGGTAGTTGAAAGCAGCTATCAAATCCCCCCTCATTCTTCTCTTCTGCAGACTAAACAATCCCAGTTCCCTCAGCCTCTCCTCATAAGTCATGTGTTCCAGTCCTCTAATCATTTTTGTTCCCCTCCGCTGGACTCTCTCCAATTTTTCCACATCCTTCTTGTAGTGTGGGGCCCAAAACTGGACACAGTACTCCAGATGAGGCCTCACCAATGTCGAATACAGGGGAACGATCACATCCCTCCATCTGCTGGCAGTGCCCCTAGTTATACATCCCAAAATGCCATTGGCCTTCTTGGCAACAAAGGCACACTGTTGACTCATATCTAGCTTCTCGCCCACTGTAACCCCTAGGTCCTTTTCTGCAGAACTGCTGCCTAGTTATTCGGTCCCTAGTCTGTGGTGGTGCATGGGATTCTTCCTTCCTAAGTGCAGGACTCTGCACTTGTCCTTGTTGAACCTCATCAGATTTCTTTTGGCCCAATCCTCTACTTTGTTTAGGGCCCTCTGTATCCTATCCCTGCCCTCCAGCGTATCTACCACTCCTCCCAGTTTAGTGTCATCTGCAAACTTGCTGAGGGTGCAATCCACAGCATTCTACAGATCATTTATGAAGATATTGAACAAAACCGGCCCCAGGACCGACCCTTGGGGCACTCCGCTTGATACTGGCTGCCAACTAGACATGGAGCCATTGATCACTACCCGTTGAGCCCGACAATCTAGCCAACTTTCTACCCACCTTATAGTGCATTCATCCAGCCCATACTTCAACTTGCTGGCAAGAATACTGTGGGATACCATTTCAAAAGCTTTGCTAAAGTCAAGGAACAACATTGCTTTCCCTTCATCCACAGAACCAGTAATCTCATCATAGAAGGCGATTAGATTAGTCAGGCATGACTTGCCCTTAGTGAATCCATGCTGACTGTTCCTGATCACTTTCCTCTCATCTAAGTGTTTCAGAATTGATTCCTTGAGGACCTGCTCCATGATTTTTCCGGGAACTGAGGTGAGGCTGACTGGCCTGTAGTTCTCAGGATCCTCCTTCTTCCCTTTTTTAAAGATGGGCACCATGTTAGCATTTTTCCAGTCGTCCGGGATTTCCCCGGATCGCCATGAGTTTTCAAAGATAATGGATAATGGCTCCGCAATCACATCCGCCAACTCCTTTAGCACTCTCGGGTGCAACGCATCTGGCCCCATGGACTTGTGCACATCCAGGTATAATTATGCCTGCTGAGGGTGTAGGGAGGGGACACTGGGAAACAAGGCTCTGTGGCATCAGAAATATGGTATACATGCTTGCTGGAAACTAACCCCAATAAACATTGCATTGCCTGCACTTCGGACTTCTAGTCTTCTGCTTTTTGTTGGTGTGAGAATCAGGGGAGAGGGTGAAGGGAAAGCCCTCTAACAGGCATCAAAGCTAAAGAACAGTTACAGTAGTTTTAAGCTAGGCTTTTCAAAAGTCAGAGTTATGGAGTTAAGGCCAGAAGAGTCCATCAGATCATCCAGTGTAACTTCCTGTATAGCACAGGCTACCACCACCACCCAGAATCCGCTCACTAAACCCAACACTTGAAATTAGACCAAAGTATTACATCCCACAGGAGTTGAGACTATTATGTGCCAAAAACAAAAGATAGGAAAGTCCGAGGTGTACCAGTGCCCAAGGCCCCTGCAATAGCAGGGAAATGATTAGGTGAAATATATCCAGATAATTCTCGCAAGTGACCACATGCTACAGAGCAAGGTGAAAACCATCTATGCTCACTGCAAATCTGACCTGGGGGAAAAAAATCTTTCCTAACTCCACACATGATGGCCAGTTAGGTCTTGAGTATGTGAGCAAGAACTAGCCAGCCATGTGCCTGCAAGAGAGAATGCTTGGTGCCAGCTCAGACCACTGATCCTTCCAGTCTAATATTCCGTCTCTAGCTGTGAACATCCCTGAGGCTTCAAAGGGTGGGTGTCCCTTCCTGATGCATGCAGGTGTCCAGCTGAAACTCTGAAGCATGTGCTTTTAGTAACATACAATATAAACTGGAAGTGAGCTCTGGGGTTGCTGAGCCCTGCCCCCTACCATCACAAGGAAACCCATGTGACAGAGGCCCATTGGTGGCTCACTATTCTGTGTCAACAATTCTTGTGAGGCCTGACCTACTACACCTAATATGTTGTCATGACATTTGTCCAAAAGGTAGCACATAATATATCACTGGAAAACTAATAGCTGGCTGATCATTAATATTCTTGCATGATGAATGTATGGTAAACCCACAAAGGGGTTTATAAATATATGCTGGAAATATGTGACTAACATGTTTAAACTAGATATGTCAGGAGAGTTAATAAACAGAGTCTCTCCAGACAAGGGAAGTGGCCAACACCTCAAACCAGGCATGGCAACATCCAATGGGCTGGTATTGGAGGTTACAGGAAGAGACCACTTTCATTGTAAAAATCACCAGAAGGAGCGAAAGCAGCAAGGAGCCTGCACCAGACGCCATGGCATCCACAGCCAGCATGGAAGAGGAGCTTTGTCTGGGCTTACTTTTCAAATAATTAATTGTCAAGGTTTGCTGGACAATAAAAAAGAAAGGGGAGAGAACCTCATAGCTGTCCATTACTGGGTAGATAAAAGAGGCCAGGGCTCTTGAGCATCTGAGAAAAGTTGATCCTTCAACTAAAGGGGTTGAAGTCTCGGGGAACTGGATATAGGTGAGAAACCTGTTTAGGCTAAGATTGTAACTTGCTGAAGTTAAGATTGTTTGAGAAGCATATATTTTTTTATTCTTGTTTGTAACCATTTTTATCCTTACTACTTGTACTTGGTACCACTTAAGCCTATGCATTTTTGTTTAATAAACTTGTTTTACTTTTACTATAAACTAATTCAGTGCTGTGATTGAAATGAGTGTTTGTCAAACACCAGTTAAATTAGTGAGCTGCAGTCTATTGACTCTTTAAAGGAGCAAATGAACTTAACTTCTGAGTGTTCAGGAGAGGGCTGAATGCTACACAAGCAGATGGTTTGGGGGGAATTTGAGACTGAGAGGATATTGTAGGAGGGGGGGTCACTGTAAAAAGTAACTGGAAACCAGGGTCTGACTTGTATGCTGGCTGTTGGTGTTCAGGCTGAGAGTCACAACAACGTAGCACTGAAGACACCCAGAGTTGCATGGTAGGTGGTGACACACCCCATCACTGGTCAGGGTTGAACCCAAAAAAGTCACATCCTGGAATACAGTCACACTTATAAATTTGTTTAGTTCTGCTGCACAACTCTAATTGAAAGTCAATGGTAATTGAGTGCATGGCTCTCTTACACTTTAGGACTGGGATTTTAGTGACTTCATAGAATCATAGAATATCAGGGTTGGAAGGGATCTCAGGAGGTCATCTAGTCCAACCCCCTGCTCAAAAGCAGGACCAATCCCCAATTAAATCATCCCAGCCAGGGCTTTGTCAAGCCTGACCTTAAAAACTTCTAAGGAAGGAGATTCTACCACCTCCCTAGGTAACGTATTCCAGTGTTTCACCACTCTCCTAGTGAAAAAGTTTTTCCTGATATCCAACCTAAATCTTCCCCACTGCAACTTGAGACCATTACTCCTTGTCCTGTCATCCGCTACCACTGAAAATAATCTAGATCCATTCTCTTTGGAACCCCCTTTCGGGTAGTTGAAAGCAGCTATCAAATCCCCCCTCATTCTTCTCTTCTGCAGACTAAACAATCCCAGTTCCCTCAGCCTCTCCTCATAACTCATGTGTTCCAGACCCCTAATCATTTTTGTTGCCCTTCGCTGGACTCTTTCCAATTTATCCACATCCTTCTTGAAGTGTGGGGCCCAAAACTGGACACAGTACTCCAGATGAGGCCTCAACAGTGTCGAATACAGGGGGACGATCACGTCCCTCCATCTGCTCGCTATGCCCCTACTTATACATCCCAAAATGCCATTGGCCTTCTTGGCAACAAGGGCACACTGCTGACTCATATCCAGCTTCTCGTCCACTGTCACCCCTAGGTCCTTTTCCGCAGAACTGCTGCCTAGCCATTCGGTCCCTAGTCTGTAGCTGTGCATTGGGTTCTTCCGTCCTAAGTGCAGGACCCTGCACTTATCCTTATTGAACCTCATCAGATTTCTTTTGGCCCAATCCTCCAATTTGTCTAGGTCCTTCTGTATCCTATCCCTGCCCTCCAGCGTATCTACCACTCCTCCCAGTTTAGTATCATCTGCAAATTTGCTGAGAGTGCAATCCACAGCATCCTCCAGATCATTTATGAAGATATTGAACAAAACCGGCCCCAGGACCGACCCCTGGGGCACTCCACTTGACACCGGCTGCCAACTAGACATGGAGCCATTGATCACTACCCGTTGAGCCCGACAATCTAGCCAACTTTCTACCCACCTTATAGTGCATTCATCCAGCCCATACTTCTTTAACTTGCTGACAAAAATATTGTGGGAGACCGTGTCAAAAGCTTTGCTAAAGTCAAGAAACAATACATCTACTGCTTTCCCTTCATCCACAGAACGAGTAATCTCATCATAGAAGGCGATTAGATTAGTCAGGCATGACCTTCCCTTGGTGAATCCATGCTGTCTGTTCCTGATCACTTTCCTCTCATGTAAGTGCTTCAGGATTGATTCTTTGAGGACCTGCTCCATGATTTCTCCAGGGACTGAGATGAGGCTGACTGGCCTGTAGTTCCCAGGATCCTCCTTCTTCCCTTTTTTAAAGATTGGCACTACATTAGCCTTTTTCCAGTCATCCGGGACTTCCCCCGTTCGCCACGAGTTTTCAAAGATAATGGCCAATGGCTCTGCAATCACAGCCGCCAATTCCTTTAGCACTCTCGGATGCAACTCGTCTGGCCCCATGGACTTGTGCACGTCCAGCTTTTCTAAATAGTCCCTAACCACCTCTTTCTCCACAGAGGGCTGGCCATCTATTTCCCGTGTTGTGATGCCGAGCGCAGCAGTCTGGGAGCTGTCCTTGTTAGTGAAGACAGAGGCAAAAAAAGCATTGAGTACATTAGCTTTTTCCACATCCTCTGTCACTAGGTTGCCTCCCTCATTCAGTAAGGGGCCCACACTTTCCTTGGTTTTCTTCTTGTTGCCAACATACTTGAAGAAACCCTTCTTGTTACTCTTGACATCTCTTGCTAGCTGCAGCTCCAGGTGCGATTTGGCCCTACTGATTTCATTCTTACATGCTCGAGCAATATTTTTATACTCTTCCCTGGTCATATATCCAACCTTCCACTTCTTGTAAGCTTCTTTTTTATGTTTCAGATCCGCTAGGATTTCACCGTTAAGCCAAGCTGGTCGCCTGCCATATTTACTATTCTTTTGACACATCGGGATGGTTTGTCCCTGTAACCTCAACAAGGATTCCTTGAAATACAGCCAGCTGTCCTGGACTCCTTTCCCCTTCATGTTAGTCCCCCAGGGGATCCTACCCATCCGTTCCCTGAGGGAGTCGAAGTCTGCTTTCCTGAAGTCCAGGCTCCGTATCCTGCTGCTTACCTTTCTTCCCTGTGTCAGGATCCTGAACTCAACCAACTCATGGTCACTGCCTCCCAGATTCCCATCCACTTTTGCTTCCCCTACTAATTCTTCCTGGTTTGTGAGCAGCAGGTCAAGAAAAGCTCCCCCCCTAGTTGGCTCCTCTAGCACTTTGTCATAAATATAAAGGGAAGGGTAAACCCCTTTGAAATCCCTCCTGGCCAGGGGAAAGCTCCTCTCACCTGTAAAGGGTTAAGAAGCTAAAGGTAACCTCGCTGGCACCTGACCAAAATGACCAATGAGGAGACAAGATACTTTCAAAAGCTGGGAGGAGGGAGAGAAACAAAGCGTCTGTGGGTCTGTCTATATTCTGTCTTTGCCGGGGATAGACCAGGAATGGAGTCTTAGAACTTTTAGTAAGTAATCTAGCTAGGTACGTGTTAGATTATGATTTCTGTAAATGGCTGAGAAAAGAACTGTGCTGAATAGAATAACTATTTCTGTCTGTGTATCTTTTTTGTAACTTAAGGTTTTGCCTAGAGGGGTTCTCTGTGTTTTGAATCTAATTACCCTGTAAGGTATCTACCATCCTGATTTTACAGGGGGGATTTCTTTATTTCTATTTACTTCTATTTTTATTAAAAGTCTTCTTGTAAGAAAACTGACTGCTTTTTCATTGTTCTCAGATCCAAGGGTCTGGGTCTGTAGTCACCTAGGCAAATTGGTGAGGCTTTTTACCAAACCTTGTCCAGGAAGTGGGGTGCAAGGTTTTGGGAAGTATTTTGGGGGGAAAGACGTGTCCAAACAGCTCTTCCCCAGTAACCAGTATTAGTTTGGTGGTGGTAGCGGCCAATCCAAGGACAAAGGATGGAATATTTTGTACCTTGGGGAAGTTTTGACCTAAGCTGGTAAAGATAAGCTTAGGAGGTTTTTCATGCAGGTCCCCACATCTGTACCTTAGAGTTCAGAGTGGGGAAGGAACCTTGACACACTTGCACCAGGAAATTGTCCCCTACGCTTTCCAAAAACTTCCTGGATTGTCTATGCACCGCTGTATTGCTCTCCCAGCAGATATCAGGAAAATTAAAGTCACCCATGAGAACCAGGGCGTGCGATCTAGTAGCTTCTGCGAGCTGCCGGAAGAAAGCCTTATCCACCTCATCCCCCTGGTCCGGTGGTCTATAGCAGACTCCCACCACTACATCACTCTTGTTGCTCACACTTCTAAACTTAATCCAGAGACACTCAGGTTTTTCTGCAGTTTTGTACTGGAGCTCTGAGCAGTCATACTGCTCCCTTACATACAGTGCTACTCCCCCACCTTTTCTGCCCTGCCTGTCCTTCCTGAACAGTTTATAACCATCCATGACAGTACTCCAGTCATGTGAGTTATCCCACCAAGTCTCTGTTATTCCAATCACGTCATAATTCCTCGACATCACCAGGACCTCCAGTTCTCCCTGCTTGTTTCCAAGGCTTTGTGCATTCGTATATAAGCACTTGAGATAACCTGCTGATCATCCCTCATTCTCAGTATGAGGCAGGAGCCCTCCCCCACAGACATTTCTACCTGTGCTTCCTCCCGGTATCCCGCTTTCCCACTTACCTCAGGGCTTTGGTCTCCTTCCCCCGGTGAACCTAGTTTAAAGCCCTCCTCACTAGGTTAGCCAGCCTGCTTGCAAAGATGCTCTTCCCTCTCTTCATTAGGTGGAGCCCGTCTCTGCCCAGCACTCCTCCTTCATGGAACACCATCCCATGGTCAAAGAATCCAAAGCCTTCTCTCCGACACCACCAGTGTAGCCATTCATTGACTTCCACGATTCGACGGTCCCTACCCAGGCCTTTTCCTTCCACGGGGAGGATGGACGAGAATACCACTTGCGCCTCACACTCCTTTATCCTTCTTCCCAGAGCCACGTAGTCCACAGTGATCCGCTCAAGGTCATTCTTGGCAGTATCATTGGTGCCCACATGGAGAAGCAGGAAGGGGTAGCGATCCGAGGGCTTGATGAGTCTCGGCAGTCTCTCCGTCACATCATGAATCTTAGCTCCGGCAAGCAGCAGACTTCTTGGTTTTCCCGGTCAGGGCGGCAGATAGATGACTCAGTCCCCCGGAGTAGAAAGTCCCCGACCACCACCACTTGCCGCCTCCTCTTGGGAGTGGTGGTCGTGGAACCCCCCATCTTAGGACAGTGCATCTCATGCCTTCCAACCAGCGGAGTCTCCTTCTGCTTTCTCCCCCCAGACATATCATCTGGTCCACTCTCCGGAATGGTACCTGTGGAGAGAACATGAAAGCGGTTAGTTACCTGTGTCTGCGTTGCTGGAACCCGGACATTCCCCCTTCTTCTTCTGGAGGTCACATGTTGCCAAGCTTCTTCACTGGCCTCTTGGCTCCGCTGTGCAACCTGCTCTAAATCTTTAGAGCTTTGTGCCCGTAGAAGCATATCCTGACTTCTGTCCAGAAAATCCTCCGTTTCTCGTATGCAACGCAGGGTCGTTATCTGTTGCTCCAGACCTTCAATCTTCTCTTCCAATATGGAGACCAGCTTGCACTTTGTACAGACAAAGTCGCTTCTGTCCTGTGGAAGAAAGACAAACATGGCACATCCAGTGCAGGTCACAACAGCTGAACCCCCCCCCCTTCCATATCACCTTCCTACTATGAGCTTCCTCAGAGAAGTTGGCAAGATGTAAGCATCACTGGGCTCGCTCCAGGTGAACTCCCAGGCAAACTCCTGCTGTGTGCTGCTCTGCTGTTCCCCGCTGCTCAGCTGGTTCGCCGCCGCTCAGCTGGTTCGCGAAGCTCTGGCTATTTTTAACAGCCAGGCTTCTCTGAAACAAACAGACAGCCCCAGTGCCCGCCCCCTGCAGGCTACCAGCCTATCAGGCACTTGCTCAGGCTCTCACACTGCCCTCCCAGCAAACACACACTCGGATACTTACTCAGCAAACATGCACTCGGATACTCACCAATCCCAGGCAAACTTCTTGAGAAATACGATGTTTTGAAGAGTCCAAACTAAACCCCTGTATATACTTCAACTGTACAATGAGTACCTACTCATTGCCACTGGTAATATTTCCACTAGTTGTGTTGATCAAAATTAGTGAAATTCAGGAGTCTCATTGGGCTAAATTCTCCCTTGGTGAATTAAAAGGGCCAAGATATGCTTTGGTTTTCTAACTACATAAAAATGGCCGTGCTGGGTCAGACCATAGGTCCAGGTAGCCCAGTGTCCTGTCTTCTGACAGTGGCCAGTGCTCAATGCCCTTTTCTGTTAATTTCCTCTGAAACAGTTATCAAGTAATCCATCCCCTGCTGTCCAGTCCAGCTTCTGACAGTTGAAGGTTTATGGACACCTGGAAAAGGAGTTGCTTCCTTGACCATCCTGGCTAATAGACCATTGACCTATCCTCCATGAACTTATCTATTCCTTTTTTGAACTCGGTTATACTTTTGGCTTTCCCAGCATCTTCTTGCAATGAGTTCTACAGGTTGACTATGCACTGTGTGAAGAAGTGGTTCCTTATGTTTATTTAAAATCTGCTGCTTTTTAATTTCATGGGTGAACCCTGATTCTTGTTTTATGTGCAGGGGTAGATAACCCTTTTTCTCTACACCATTCATAATTTTATAGATCTGTCATATCCCCCCTGAACTGCATCTTTTCTAATATGAACTGCCTCATATGGAAGCTGTTACATAGACTTAATATTTTTTGTTTCCCTTCTCTGTACTTTCTCCAATTCTAATATCTATTTTGAGATGGAGTGACCAGAACTGCATGCTGTATTCAAGGTGTGGGTGTATGATGGCTTTATTTAGTGACATTGTGCTATTTTCTGTTGTCTTACCGATACCTTTCCAAATGGTTTTGAGCACTCTGTTAGCTTTTTTTTTTGACTGCCACTGCACACTGAGGATATGTTTTAAGAGAACTATCTATGATGACTCCAAGATCTTTCTTGAATGATAGCAACTAATTTAGACCCCATCATTTTGTTTGTATAGTTCGGATTATGTTTTCCATTACTTTGCGCTTATGACCATTGAATTTCATCTGCCATTTCATTGCACAGTCACCCAGTTTTGTGAGATCCTTGTGTAACTGTTCATAGTCAGCTTAGAATTTAACAATCTAGAGTAATTTAATATCCCCTGCAATTTTTTCCACATCACTGTTTAATTGACTTTTCCAGATCACTTATGAATATGTTTTGGGGGGTGGGAGGAAGGATAGCTCAGTGGTTTGAGCATTGGCCTGCTAAACCCAGGGTTGTGAGTTCAATCCTTAAGGGGGCCATTTAGGGATCTGGGGCAAAAATAGGGAAGGTACTTCATCTTGCTGTGAAGGCAGGGAACTGGACTCAATGACCTTTCAAGGTCCCTTCCAATTCTATGAGCTAGATAGGTATGTTGAATAGCACACATCCGAGTACAGAACCTTAGGGGACCCAGCTATTTACCTCTCTCTATTCTGAAAACTGACTGTTTATTCCTACCCTTTGTTTCCTGGTTTTTAACCAGTTACTAATCCAGGAGAGGACCTTTCCTCTTATCCCATGATTGCTTACTTTGCTTAAGAGCCTTTGGTGAGAGACTTCGTGAAAGGCTTTCTGAAAGACCAAGTATACTATATCCAATGAATCACCTTTGTCCTCATGTTTGTTGACACCCTCAAATAATTCTAATAGATTGGTGAGGCATGATTTCCCTTTACACAGCTATGTTGACTCTACCCCAAAATATCATGTTAATTTTTGTGTCTGATAATTCTTTTCTTTACTATAGTTTCAACCAATTTGCCTGTTACTGAAGTTAGGCTTACTGGTGTATAATTGCCAGAATCACCTCTGGAGCCTTTAACTAACTATCCGATGAAGTGAGCTGTAGCTCGCGAAAGCTTATGCTCAAATTGGTTAGTCTCTAAGGTGCCACAAGTACTCCTTTTCTTTTTGCGAATACAGACTAACACGGCTGCTACTCTGAAACCTAGCATTACATTAGTTATCATACAGTCCTACATTACAGAGCCTGATTTAAGTGATAGGTTACATGCCACCATTAGCAGTTCTTCAATTTCATATTTGAGTTCCGTCAGAACTCTTGGGTGAATACCATCTGGTCCCGGTGACATATTACTGTTTAATTTAGCAGTTTATTCCAAAACCTTCTCTAGTGACACCTCAATCTGAGACAGTTCTTCAGACTTCTCACCTAAAAAACAATGTCTCCAGTGTTGGAACCTTCCTCACATATTCAATGAAGAGTGATGCAAAGAATTCATTTAACTTCTCTGCAATGGCCTGTCTTTCTTGAGTGCTCCTTTAGCACCTTGATCATCCAATGGTCCCACTGATTGTTTGGCAGGCTTCCTGCTTCTGATGTAATTAAAAAATGCTGTTAGTTTTTGTGTCTTCTGTTTGTTGCTCTTCAGATTCTTTAATTCTTTATGCAACATGCAAGTTTTTGAATACAATCGATTTTTCTCTTTAAAATACTTTCCTATAAAATTTGGATTTTTTTTGTCACCAGTTTGTCATCACCTCCATAGATCCAAAATTATTCATAAGGCATTTTAAGATTAAAGTGCTTATATAGTATTTCTGTAGGTTCACTGCAATGCTGTAATGTAGCATGCTGCTGTATATGAAGGTGCTAAATTCATTTCATGGATTGGCAGAACATTTTATTCAATACCTAGGTGGCAATTCCAAGCTAACATCTGCTAAGTACTACTAGTAATATAACACTTATGCACAAGCTTATTACATTGACCCGACTGTTAGCGGGTTTAAGAGAAACATCCTCAGTGAAAAATCACAATGGAAATGTTCTTACTGATTGACTTAGCGATACTGTTACTATTAACTTTATAGCACACTACCTAGGGAATAATTAAACCAGATGGTGTGTTAAACCCAACTGAAAGAATATAGACATTTTTGCTTTTATTTTTGTCAAAATTAGGTAAAACAGCATATGTTCATGCAAATTAAGATTCCTTTAACTACTCATTAACTGCTTTCCTTAATATTCTTCCTGGTGATCTGAGAACTATGCTTTCTTTAATTTACCAAAAAAAAACCCTCCGCAACCCCAACCTCTTTAAATTCTTCCTTTCCTATTCTTTAGCCACTTGTGCCACTCTGTTGCTCTGCTGTTCGTGTAATTTAACAAGCGGGATGCTCACTGCAGCTTTCTCAAATTACGTGAAATTAAAATGTGGGCCATTTTGGGCCACATTCAAATTAAACAAATTGGGGCAGGTGCATCCAAAAAGGGATTTAGAGATTGCCTCTAAAGGAGTGCAGCTTGCACAAAGGAGAAAATTACATTTTATGTAACAGATGTTGAAAAGGGAATTACAAATATGCTATTTCCTGTTACATTAGTACCTAACTTGTTACCATTTCTCTTTTGCAGTGCCATGCAGGGTTAATAGTACAGAATAACAAAGCATACCACATACATTATAACTAGTCTTTCTGCTTAGACTTAGCAGAAGTCTTAGGCAGGGCAGAAAAGGTGGGGGAGTAGCACTGTATGTAAGGGAGCAGTATGACTGCTCAGAGCTCCGGTACGAAACTGTAGAAAAATCTGAGTGTCTCTGGATTAAGTTTAGAAGTGTGTGCAACAAGAGTGATGTAGTGGTGGGAGTCTGCTATAGACCACCAGACCAGGGGGATGAGGTAGATGAGGCTTTCTTCCGGCAGCTCACGGAAGCTACTAGATCACATGCCCTGATTCTCATGGGTGACTAATTTTCCTGATATCTGCTGGGAGAGCAATACAGCGGTGCATAGACAATCCAGGAAGTTTTTGGAAAGCGTAGGGGGCAATTTCCTGGCGCAAGTGCTAGAGGAGCCAACTAGGGGAGGCGCTTTTCTTGACCTGCTGCTCACAAACCGAGTAGAATTAGTGGGGGAAGCAAAAGTGGATGGGAATCTGGGAGGCAGTGACCATGAGTTGGTTGAGTTCAGGATCCTGACGCAGGGAAGAAAGGTAAGCAGCAGGATACGGACCCTGGACTTCAGGAAAGCAGACTTCGACTCCCTCAGGGAACAGATGGCCAGGATCCCCTGGGGGATTAACTTGAAGGGGAAAGGAGTCCAGGAGAGCTGGCTGTATTTCAAGGAATCCCTGTTGAGGTTACAGGGACAAACCATCCCGATGAGTCGAAAGAATAGTAAATATGGCAGGCGACCAGCTTGGCTTAATAGTGAAATCCTAGCGGATCTTAAACATAAAAAAGAAGCTTACAAGAAGTGTAAGGTTGGCATATGACCAGGGAAGAGTATAAAAATATTGCTTGGGCATGTAGGAATGATATCAGGAGGGCCAAATCGCACCTGGAGCTGCAGCTAGCAAGAGATGTCAAGAGTAACAAGAAGGGTTTCTTCAAGTATGTTAGCAACAAGAAGAAAGCCAAGGAAAGTGTGGGCCCCTTACTGAATGAGGGAGGCAACCTAGTGACAGAGGATGTGGAAAAAGCTAATGTACTCAATGCTTTTTTTGCCTCTTTCTTCACTAACAAGGACAGCTCCCAGACTGCTGCGCTGGGAATCACAAAATGGGGAAGAGATGGCCAGCCCTCTGTGGAGATAGAGGTGGTTAGGGACTATTTAGAAAAGCTGGACGTGCACAAGTCCATGGAGCCGGACGAGTTGCATCCAAGAGTGCTGAAGGAATTGGCGGCTGTGATTGCAGAGCCATTGGCCATTATCTTTGAAAACTCGTGGCGAACCGGGGAAGTCCCAGATGACTGGAAAAAGGCTAATGTAGTGCCAATCTTTAAAAAAGGGAAGAAGGAGGATCCTGGGAACTACAGGCCAGTCAGCCTCATCTCAGTCCCTGGAAAAATCATGGAGCAGGTCCTCAAAGAATCAATCCTGATGCACTTGCATGAGAGGAAAGTGATCAGGAACAGCCAGCATGGATTCACCAAGGGAAGGTCATGCCTGACTAATCTAATCGCCTTTTATGATGAGATTACTGGTTCTGTGGATGAAGGGAAAGCAGTGGATGTATTGTTTCTTGACTTTAGCAAAGCTTTTGACACGGTCTCCCACAGTATTCTTGTCAGCAAGTTAAAGAAGTATGGGCTGGATGAATGCACTATAAGGTGGGTAGAAAGCTGGCTAGATTGTCGGGCTCAACGGGTAGTGATCAATGGCTCCATGTCTAGTTGGCAGCCGGTATCAAGTGGAGTGCCCCAAGGGTCGGTCCTGGGGCTGGTTTTGTTCAATATCTTCATAAATGATCTGGAGGATGCTGTGGATTGCACTCTTAGCAAATTTGCGGATGATACTAAACTGGGAGGAGTGGTAGATACGCTGGAGGGGAGGGATAGGATACAGAAGGACCTAGACAAATTGGAGGATTGGGCCAAAAGAAATCTGATGAGGTTCAATAAGGATAAGTGCAGGGTCCTGCACTTAGGACGGAAGAACCCAATGCACAGCTACAGACTAGGGATTTAACTATGAATTAACTGGGAATTGGTCCTGCTTCGAGCAGGGGGTTGGACTAGATGACCTTCAGGGGTCCCTTCCAACCCTGATATTCTATGATTCTATGCTCTCCATGATCCAGAGCGATGTAGCATTGTAGAAGTATAGAGCTGTAAAGAACCTGAAGAGGTTATCTAGTCTATGTCCTCCAGGGAGAGGCAAGATTAAGTATATCTAGAACATCCCTGATGGGTATTTTCAAACCTGTTCTTAAAAATTTCCAATTTTAGGAATTCCACAGCCTCACTTGGTAAACTATTCCAATGCTAACTGTCATTTATAGGTTTTTTCCCCTAATAGCTAACGTAAATCTTGCTTGCTACAATGTAAACTGATAACTACTTCTCCTAAATGCAGTGGACATCAAATGGAGAACAATTGATCACCATCCTCATTATGACAACCTCTGATATATTTGGAGATTTTTTTATCAGGTTCCCCGTCAGTCATTTTAAGATTAAACATGCCAATTCATAGAATCATAAAATATCAGGGTTGGAAGGGACCTCAGGAGGTCATCTAGTCCAACCCCCTGCTCAAAAGCAGGACCAATCCCCGATTAAATCATCCCAGCCAGGGCTTTGTCAAGCCTGACCTTAAAAACCTCTAAGGAAGGAGATTCTACCACCTCCCTAGGTAACGCATTCCAGTATTTCCCTCTTAGTGAAAAAGTTTTTCCTAATATCCAATCTAAACCTCCCCCACTGCAACTTGAGACCATTACTCCTTGTTCTGTCATCTGCTACCATTGAGAACAGTCTAGAGCCATCCTCTTTGGAACCCCCTTTCAGGTAGTTGAAAGCAGCTATCAAATCCCCCCTCATTCTTCTCTTCTGCAGACTAAACAATCCCAGTTCCCTCAGCCTCTCCTCATAAGTCATGTGTTCCAGACCCCTAATCATTTTTGTTGCCCTTCGCTGGACTCTTTCCAATTTATCCACATCCTTCTTGTAGTGTGGGGCCCCAAACTGGACACAGTACTCCAGATGAGGCCTCACCAATGTTGAATAGAGGGGGACGATCACGTCCCTCGATCTGCTCGCTATGCCCCTACTTATACATCCCAAAATGCCATTGGCCTTCTTAAAACTAAAAAGTAGTTTTAAGCTTGGCCTTCCTTGGCGATGAATTCTTTCAACCTTTCCTCATAGCTCAGGAAAATGGCTTCCTGTGTCTTACAAACAACATTCCTATTAAAAGGCTAATATCATTTGGAGGGTATACTATCAAATGCACATTCTTGGTTCATATTCAATTTGTGATCCACTATAATCCCCAGATCGTTTTCTGCAGTTCTGCTGTATAGCTGGTTATTTCCCATTTTGTAACTGCATTTGATTTTTTTTTCCTTCTTAAGTGTGGTCTTGGCACTTGTCTTTACTGAATTTAATCTTACTGTTTTCAGACCAGTCCTCCAATTTGTCAAGATCATTTGGAGGTCTAATCCTGGCCTCCAAAGTGCTTACAATCCATTCCAGCTTGGTGTTGTCTGCAAATTTTATAAGCATACTCTCTACGCCATCATATTCCTTACTAAATATTATCCTGCAGTAGAGGTGATACCCATTTACATAGTGCCAACATGAGGCCATGCACCACATAAGTCCCGCTTAAACTTTCATGGAGAGATGCAAGTGGTGGATGAGCCTTCTGCACAGGGTTGGGTTTCATCTTCCTAGGTGAATTAAATGGTGTATACGTTCTGTTTGTTTTGCTTAAATCTGCCAGAAGACCTAGAGCATGATAGACTAAAACGAGATGCACAAGGTATTGAGTACAAATTCAAATTTTGGAAGTGCCTATCTCTAGGTTGTGCAATAAGCAGTATGTTAGCACAGTGCCCTAAATAAATGACTACAGGTTACTTGAAATTTGGAAATTAACGTTAAATCAAAAGAGACAGAGTAATTTTTCATTCAACTTGGAAGGCTATTTACTTTCTGTCTTGATGCTTAGTATACTGGTGTATAATGCCAAAAGGTAAATGATTTTGAGCTAGATTGAATTTAAATTTCATTACGTATTTGCTGGGAATAGAAGGTTTGATGTTCCCTTTTTTCCTTCACTTTGAGGATCTTTTAATAATTCTGTTGCCTAATGCCCTAATCTATTTATTGTGCTATAACTTTACATGAATAATGCTGCTTCTGTTAAAAATAAACAGATTTGGTATGTCTGTGAAATAGACTTAAGCATAGTATGATGCTTTAGCATCTACAAAAGCTCTCTCTGAGGTTTCTGAATGCTTAAGAAATGATAATGCCAATGGATTTAGCGTTTGTATATCTTCAGGCTTGTGCTTATTCAGTTGTACTAAGGCAGCTTAAGCTAATATCTAATCTTCTTACAGAATAGTTCTCCTTTTAACAGCAGGATTGCACATAACAGGCTTGAAAAACCAGTTGGCTCCAACTGTAGTGTGGAAGGAAGGATGGGGGGTTGCATAACTTTCCTCCCCACTTAAAATGTCTAATTACGGTCATCCTCGCATGCACAGGATAATCCGTGAATCGTGGTGTGAGGCAATGTGCTCAACACTCCTAGGACCTAGGAAGACATGAATGAGTTATGAAGTTAAATATTCATAATTGTCTACCCTGATGCATTCCATTTATAATATTTCTTCTTCAAATGGGAGGAGGGGAAAATAGAGTGCTTTGAATACTGCATAGTTTCATAATGGAATAATGATTGTGAAACCTGTTTCACCCTTGGTAACAAGGCAAGCTAGTCAAACACCTAGTCAAATTACTACATTAAACTATTAGCATATTCAAAATCCTAATTATCCTAGGGATGTTTTAATGAGAAATATTACATTAATCATCGCAAGTTTATTGGAGAAAATTATTTTAAATACAATGAAAATGCATATATATGAAGTATGAAACAGATATTTAAATTCTGTTAAACATCTTAGTTTAAATTTTCACAAAACTATGTGGTGGCTTGGTCATGTATCACAATGACCTAAAGCTGAAAACTCATCTCACTCAGCGCCTAACCCTGCTCCGAGTGAAGTCATTGGCAAAATCCCTTTTGGCTTCAGTGGGCGTTCAGGCCCTCTGTGTTATAGTGGAAAATGCGGGACATCAATGAGAAGAGTTGCCAGTTTCTCAAAAATGTAAGAGGTAAGTGGATTTTGTGTGTGTTTTAATGATGAACCGCAAAGTAGATATAAAACAAGCTTCTTATGATAATATAGTAAAAATCAGTGTCTAATTCCCTGTGCATTTCAGTGATGCCAGTTGCCAAACATAACAGCAACAAAATAGTCCATGCTAAATCTACCTTGCAGCTGCCAAACACTTCTCCCACTTAATGAACAATCCAGCCCAGTCCATACCTTTTTAGTTACCAATCCTAACCAGACCAGCTCTTCCCACTGAATTATTGAAAATGTCACAATCACCTCTAAAATGGCCTAACCTGAATTCCCTTCTCCCACTTGTTCCTCTTCCTTCCTTACCTACAACTTCCAAACCCACAACATTTTGCCATAAAACATGGAGAGGTAGCAAATAGATGTTTATAACAATGTGATGTTAATCAGACTCTAAAGATGATACAAAAATGATTGTCTGGGGAAAGAACCTAGGAGTTAGAATCCAGCATGAAGTTTCAAGCGATCTTCCTCAGAACCATGTTGACAGGAAATCCTAGGGTTAAGATTAAGATGTAAATGCTTTATGTTTTTGAAATGATTGGTTATTGCAGAGCAATGTATAGTGTAATAAATAGAATACATTTTCTGGTGTCATGCCCAGATTTTTAAAAAAATAAAAGTTCAGAGTTTTTATTAAAGACTTAAATAGTTGTATTTGGCATATTCTTGGATGAAAAATGTGAGAAATTAGCTTTTCTGTTTGCCCTAGAAATGCAAGCTAATGTTTAAATTAAAAACACTTCTTATAGTTGGAGAAAATATTTTTATTTGGCTTGTTGAAAAGCATGATGAGAAAAACTTGAGTTTTTGATTTAATATCTATCTAGGTGAAAGACTGGTTATACAAAAGATCTCTCTTTCTCTCTGTTACTGGTTACAAAATATGCACCTTTGTGCTGGCATCCTTATGAATCCACTCATACTTGCTCTTTAAATTCAGGCTTCTTCTAGTCTCCGTTAGGTCTCTGACCACCTAGAACAATAATAAAGTGAGAAAATCCTAGTCAGTGTACAGGAGGAGCTTCTAACAGGTAGTTGTACAATACACATCTGTTATTGCAAACTAATTGAGCTTAATTTTGCTAATGCAGTCACCTGAAAAAAGATACAGTTTAACCTTAGTACACCAAAGGATGGACATACTTTCTTCATAAGTGGCTGCCTTTCCTGTTGATCCAGATCTCCATATTCGAGATTCCCTAAAACAGTTTGGATAGATGGACTTGTACTTTAATAGGAATAATACAAAAGAGCCAGATCTTTCTTAAATGGCCTTTATATAAACCTCCAATAAATATATCTATACTGATGGTATATTAAGATATATTGTGAAAAACCCTGACTTAAAAAAAAGACTTAGATGTACAAAAATTAAGTCGTCTTTGGTTCTAATAACAAAATAAGTATTAGAGGTTTGGATAACAGGTTTAGGATATTGCAAGTTTATTAATAAACACTATGCCCATAATAAACACTAGTGCTCATCAAATCAGTATGTTTTGGGCTACTGTCTGTTGACAAGCCAACTGCAATTTGGCAATTCTTTTACCTCGCTCTTTTTTTACTTTAGTTTTTATTAATTTATTTCCTGTACCCTTTGATATTTTTTGTTCCCAGTGCAACATTAAAAAGCAGAGGATTATCTGGATCCATTAGACCTCATTAAACTGCTGATTAAAAGCAAAATTTGTAAAAACTACTTAGGGGATGAACACACTGTCCAGCATGAATAGGTTCTATTTAAAATGTGGTTTCTTGGATCTGTCATGTGCTAATATATCTTCGGAGCTGCAACCAAATAATAGCCACAAATGGTATCTAATCTATTAAATACGAGGCAAGGATTAAATTGTCTATTAAAATTGTAGTCAGATTTATTGTACAGGTCATTAAAACAACACATTACTTTGGGTTATGCATCCTTAGTAGTAAATGCTAGTTTCCATTGGATTGTTCTTATTTCTGTGAATTTACATTTTGTATTCAGATATTTGTTGGAATTGCATAGCTATAAGACCAAGCCCAAATTTGATTGCTCACTTCAGAACTTTGTTTTTCTAAGTGACTCTTAAAAATACTTGGTGCTGGTCATGTTGTCCTTTTCAAATAAAGATGGAAAAGAAATAGAAGGGGAACAGAGAAGGACAATACACTGATCAGTCATGGAAAGACCTCCATATGGAGAGGGACTGAGAAGATTGTGACTCAGGTTAGAAACAAGACAAGAGAAAGCACGATAGGGATATAAAGACAATGAATAGTATAGAAAAGGTAAATTGGACCCTTCTACTTACCCATTTCTCATAATGCAAGAACAAGGGAATATTTAATTAAAGTGAAAGAAAACCAACTTAAAATTGATAAAAATGCTTTTTTTCTTCTTCAGCGCATAATTAATTCAGGCAATTTATTGCCCCAACATACCATTTGAGGGCAAAAGTTTAGTAGGATTAAAGAAGGGCTGGCCATTTTTATGAACAATGAGAACACAGTCAATTTAGATGGATTAAAAATAAAACTAGGAATATAAAACCTCATATTTCAGGACAGAAGACAATTAGATGAAGAAACTTCCCCTTCTGTAATTGTCCACTATGGGGTTTCGTACAGGGGATTTCCTCTGACACAGATGGAACTGATCTTTGTCAAAGGTAGGAAACTACTAGATGGACCACTGGTCTCATCTGATGTGCTAATGTTCTTTCTTGTGCTACAAACATCCATGATGTCTGCATTTTTCCTAGGACACTTCAAACATCTTGTGATGGTAGGGTGGGAGGGATTAGGAGGACTTAATTAGGAATCTTTGTGGTCTGTGGGAGTGTCAGGGCTGGGTGCTTCCAAGTCCGGCTGTGTCATCCAGTGACAAGAGCCTGTGGGGTTGGCAGTAGTGGATCTTGGGCCCTCTCTGCTCCACCAGGTCCTGACTCAGGGCCCTGTGACTGGCAGGTCTGGTATGCAGCCAGGGGGCACATGCCACCAAGCCTTCTCCCTGAGTCTTTTCCTACCACAGCCTCCGCTCTTCCAAAGTCACAATAGGTTCTTCTTATGGACTAATGGGTAGTGGAGGGATGAAAATTCTCCTTGGCAGTGATCCAGATGCTCCTCTTCTTCAATAACAGCCTGCCATTCACGATCTCCACGGGGGCCTTCAGTGGCTCAGCAGAGAGGTCTGGTCCAGGCGTGAGGAGTTCCTGCAGGAGCTAACAGCAAAGGATGGCTCCCTTTCTCTGTCCACCTTGACCAAGATGGGCATTCCCTTTTGAACTGTGCCTCCATTATGAGCATGCCCAGAAGGCTGAGTGAGGCCTTCTGGGCCCAGAGCTCCTCATTAACTCTTGGTTCCTCAGTGTGTTCCCTATCACAGGGAGTCACTTGGCTTAAATCCCTTCTCATCATCTTGGTGTTACCCCAAAATATGGGACATGCACATGAGGGTATAACAGTGAGTCCCAGAAGAAACAGGCAGGTATCAAATTATTGCTGAATTTCTACAATAAAGTTCTGTAAAATGTAGGTCTTCTTCAAGTGCTTGTTCATGTCCATTCCAATCGGGTGTGTGCACGTGCATGGTGGCCGGAAGATTTTTGCCCTAGCAGCATCCATCGGGCCGGCCTGGGTGCCCCCTGGAGATGCGCCTTCCTGCCGACCTGCCACCTCTTCAGTTCCTTCTTACCGCCCGTGACAGTTGGTTGGAACTTCCCTTAGCCCTTGCTTAGCAAGCGCGTTCTATAATTGCTGTATATAGTTGATATATCCGTTCTTAGTACTAAAGTTCTTAGTATAGAGTTGTTGGGGGTTCACCCCAATTCTGCCTCCCCAGCGCTGTGGTATGCTGCAGTCACTGCAGTTTAAAAACTGTGTGGCCTGTGCGAAGCACATGCTGAAGAGCAATCCACAGTCTTCGTGTTTACGATGCCTAGGGGAGGGCCACCAAAAGGATCGCTGTAAGATCTGCCCCAATTTTTGCCCTAGAACTCTTAAAGGAACAGTGGCTTAAGATGATCCTCGTGGAGGCAGCCCTATGCCCCCATTCCGACTCGGGCTCAGGGGACCCTCTCCTAACACTTCATCCTCGACGTGGAGCACTCTGGCACCATCGACAAATTCGGTGCTGAGAAAGGACTGGGCCAAAAGAAATGTGATGAGGTTCAACAAGGACAAGTGCAGAGTCCTGCACTTAGGACAGAAGAATCCCATGCACCGCTACAGACTAGGGACTGAATGGCTCGGCAGCAGTTCTGCAGAAAAGGACCTAGGGTTTACAGTAGACGAGAAGCTGGATATGAGTCAACAGTGTGCCCTTGTTGCCAAGAAGGCCAATGGCATTTTGGGATGTATAAGTAGGGGCATTGCCAGCAGATGGAGGGACGTGATCGTTCCCCTGTATTCGACATTGGTGAGGCCTCATCTGGAGTACTGTGTCCAGTTTTGGGCCCCACACTACAAGAAGGATGTGGAAAAATTGGAGAGAGTCCAGCGCAGGGCGACAAGAATGGTTAGGGGACTGGAACACATGAGTTATGAGGAGAGGCTGAGGGAACTGGGGATGTTTAGTCTATGGAAGAGAAGAATGAGGGGGGATTTGATAGCTGCTTTCAACTACCTGAAAGGGGGTTCCAAAGAGGATGGATCTAGACTGTTCTCAGTGGTAGCAGATGACAGGACAAGGAGTAATGGTCTCAGGTTGCAGTGGGGGAGATTTAGGTTGGATATTAGGAAAATCTTTTTCACTAGGAGGGTGGTGAAACACTGGAATGCGTTACCTAGGGAGGTGGTGGAATCTCCTTCCGTAGAAGTTTTTAAGGTCAGGCTTGACAAAGCCCGGGTGGGATGATTTAATTGGGGATCGGTCCTGCTTTGAGCAGGGGGTTGGATTAGATGACCTCCTGAGGTCCCTTCCAACCCTGATATTCTATGATTCTATGATTCATCCCAGGACACTTGGCACTGACACTGCACCTCATGAGGCCCAGCTGAGAGTAGGCACCAATCCCACTAGCCAGTGCATCAGAAGAAAAAGAAGCCAGACAGCCGTTCACCTTTGGCTAAATCCAGAGAAGTGAGACCCCAGGCAGGCCACAGCTCCAGATCCCCTACTGGGGCCGTGTCGACTCCTGCCCAGGTGAGGCAGTTGAGTCCGGGCCCCCCTCTTGGTTGCCAGTGCCTACACAGCAGCTACAACTCCCTTCGACGCCGGAAGATTACCAAGCCGCTTGGGACCTCCTGTACCTTACAGCGCCGTTCTCACCCGCAAGGATGGAAGAACCTCCAACGTGACAGACCCACCCCACTCCCCCGGTGCAGTCAAGAGGGAAGCCAGCTATGAAGTTCAGGTGCTCCCCCTCTCCATGTCCCTTGGCACGGGCCCTCTCAGACAGAGAGACCATCCACTCCCCGAGTTCTTGATGCTTGAGGAACCAGGGCTCGGCTCCTTGGTGGTCTTCAGTCTCAGAGACCTTGGAGTTAAAATCTGACTCCTGTCACTCCAGGAGAAGCAGGAGCTGAAGATCAAGGTCCAGGAGAGACAGGAGGGTGTCCCAGGCATGACCTCCACAGTGGCAGAACCCGCCACAGTGGCCCTTCTGGACCTCCCTGGGCCTTTCACCAAGGACAGGGAGGGACCCAAGGTCACCACTCTGTGGTGTCTTCTGTGGCCTCAGCCACCTTTATCTCACCATCGGCCATGCAACTTCCCTCGGCGCCTGCCCACACACCAATGTCCCTGACAGCGGCACCGTCATCGGCTCCAGTATCTGATTCGGCATCAACCCCAGCACCGCTCTCGGCAATGTCCTCAGCACCACTGATGTGCCTGACTTACATGCTGGCACCGTTGCCAGCATTGACTGTGGCACAGGCGCCAACAGCCTGGCGCTGATGCTGGCGATGGGCCCTCTGTCTTTGTTGGCGCAGACAAGCGGATCGGCACCAATTCCATCAACGGTTCCTCCCGTTGCACTAATGATGGTGCCAACACTTGGTCTGGCGTCTGCAGTCCTGGCACCGTCGAGCACACCACTGGCACTGATGTTGCCCCGAGAGTCTAGGGACCCCCTAGGTTTGGATGGCAGGAAGCATCTGCTCCTTATAAGCGCTTCCTCCTCTTTGTTACCTGATGAAGCATTGGCGGGTAAAGCTGTAGCCCCAGCACTCGAGGACAACAGGGTCCTGCAGCAGTTGCTGCACAGGGCTGCTCAGGGTCTGGGCATTAAGGCAGAGGAGGTAGTCGAGGAGTTGATCCCATCGTGGACATCCTACCCCCCTTAGGACCTTCCCGTATTGCCCTTCCACTCATTAAAACCATTGTGGACACCACAAAGACCTTGTGGCAGACCCCAGCTTTCTTGCCGCCCACTGCCAAGCGCAATGAGAGGTGTTATTTTGTGCCCTCCAGAGGGTTCGAACATTTATACTCACAGCAAACCAACTACCTAACTATTGTTTTGCAAGCATCACAACAAAGAAGAAAGTTAAGGAGGGTTGTGAATGATAATGAAGTGGCTTTGCAGATGTTAACAGTGAGATTGGCAATGATTTCCAGGATCTTTCCTGGTGCAATCCAAGCTACTGGTTTTCATTTGAATTCCTAAAATGGTTTGGAGCAAGTCTACCTAGAAAGTGCTTCTCTGTTTGTGATAATGTATACCAGGTATCTGTACCCAGGTCATTCCCGGGATATTTGACAAGGTGGGTGAGGTATTACCATTTATTGAACCAACTTCTGCCATTGAGAGAGACAAAAAAAAAAGAGCTCTGTGTGGCTTGAAAGCTTGTCTCTCACCAACAGAAGTTGGTTCAATAAAAGATATTACCTCACCTGCTATATGATAATGTGACAGTTGCGAACAGCTGAGGCAATCAAACTGGCATCTATTTTCGTTGTGCGGTGGGGCTAGTGGCAGGATGTTTTCAGTGTTTTCCATATTGTACACTGGAATCTGCATTCCCTAGCCTTGGTCCGACAAAGAGGAGTCTGTTAGCCTTCAGAAAGAAAAGGAGTACTTGTGGCACCTTAGAGACTAACCAATTTATTTGAGCATAAGCTTTCGTGAGCTACAGCTCACTTCATCGGATGCATACTGTGGAAAGTACAGAAGACGTTTTTATACACACAAACCATGAAAAAATGGGTGATTATCACTACAAAAGGTTTTCTCTCCCCCCACCCCACTCTCCTGCTGGTAATGGCTTATGTAAAGTGATCAGTCTCCTTACAATGTGTATGATAATCAAGGTGGGCCAGCCTTCAGAGCTTCAATGCAATGTGTACTTATGTTTCTTAGTGTTCAGAGCAGAGTTAGTTGAAATGAGTTAAGAAGGGAAGTTATCAGTTGTGATGGGAGCACTGGTTTAGATAAGGTTCTGTATGGCATTGATGCAATTCATTTCTGATTCTGGTACATGCATTTATTTATTTATTTTGTATAAAGCTGCTGTGTTTGCACCCAGAGTACAGAACACACACCTTTATAAATCTAAAGAAATAAAATACAGTTTCCAACTGGAGGTACATATGTTGACAGAGGCCTCGAGAAATGCACTTACCATGAATAAAAGAGGTAGAAGTGAACCTCCTGCAGAAGGCAGATAAATGCGTTTGGATGCATCGCCAAAGTTTAGAATACATCTTATGCACCAGTCCTGCATGGTGATGACTACTCTCAGCTTCTAGTGAAGTCAGTGGAGGATGCGGGGGCTCAGCATCTTATAGGATTAGTCCCTAGATGTTATCTCTCTTCTTCTCTCTGTTCATTAATTTCATTGGAAGCTTTGAGAGTATCAGTTTTACAAAACTGATCCATACCAGGTGGTGAATAGGCTTCTCATTGTTACAGCTTTCCTGGTCTTTACAAGATTAGACAATGTCTTGTGAATTCATTTCAATGTTGATTACACTGTCATTGTGTTTGCTCTGGGTTTTATGCAGGAGAAGAATGAGATGATCAAGTTGGTATACTCTGAATAGACTTAAAAGATTGCAAGGTGGCACTTTTATTGGAGGAGTGGAATTAGTATAAAAATATACTGTCAAAACATGTTGTTCTAAATGCTGAGCTGATGATTCTTTTATTTTGCTTTGTTTCGTGAATGTGTCATTTAGAAAAATTAAGAGAGCCGCCTTTTGCTGGCATTAGTTTCTGACACTGTGAAGTGTTTGAGGAGTTGTAGTGATTTTTTTTTTATCTTTCATCATGATTTTGTTTCAATGTTTACGTTGGTACTTTGTATCTTGAATATTTAACTTTCATAAAACATCTATTTTATGAAATCAAAGTTGGCGTTAAGTGGGTATGAGTTCTGTGAAAAGCAATTTGTGCCTGATTATGAATAGATATTCATTAAAAAACCTCAGGATCAAATATCCAATCCAGTTGGATTAAATAGTGGTCAATTTTCTGTAGTTGTCACACAGTGCCAAATCTAAGGACCAGATTGTGACACTTCAGACTGCAGCCACTCTGTTCTAGAGTTGAAAAAAAAAAAGCTCTCTGTACAACACCTTTAGTAGTACTTAGTTACAATGCAGATGGAGGAAGAACCATTTTATAGACCATATGTTTCCCTCAAAATAGGGAAGCTCATCTTTGAGAAGCATAGATAAAAGAACACTATTCAGTGTACCTATTTATACAGCAGATTAACAAAATAGATTGGCTGGATAATGTCTGTCATAGCTCCAGAAAAAGTAGAGGGTTTTTTTTCATCTCTCCCAAATTATTGCATATATTTTGGAATATATCTAGATCTATAGATTAGATCAGTGGTGGGCCACATGCAGCCCTTCAGGGTAAGTCGCTGGTGGGCCACCAGTTTGTTTACATTTGCATGTCTGCCAGCAGCTACCAGTGGCCATGGTTTGCCATTCCCGTCCAAGGGGAGCTGTGGGAAGCAGTGGCCAGCACATCTCTGCGGCCCGCGCCACTTCCCCTAGCTCCTTTTGGCTGGGAACGGTGAACCACGGTGGCTGGGAACGGTGAACCGCGGTCACTGGGAGCTGCAGGTGGCCGTGCAAATGTAAACAAACTGTCTGGTGGCCCACCAGCAGATTACCCTGACGGGGCGCAGGTTACCCACCACGAATTAGATGGTTTGGCTTAATTTAGAAGCTATTTCCACCTCTTTTTGACGAGGCTAAAATGATGAAGACAATAACAAAGTCAGCAAGCAAATTTAATCATTATTGGTGAAATTTTTAGAAGATCTTGGAATATCAAGTGCTAATCTCGCTTTAAAATCTGGCCATAAATGCCACAAGGAGAACTATTGTGAAAAGCACTTCTGAAAATCTGTCCATATATGCCATCATTAGACAATACCGGGTAGAGTTTGCATTTACTTTGGAAAATGGTTGAAAATTTGGATATATAACTACAGGAACAAAATCTTTGAGCCTGCTCTCTCTAACCTTATGATAGGTTATGTCTAAAGCAGGGGTTCTCAAACTTCATTGCACTGTGACCCCCTTCTGACTATAGGACCCCAGCGGAGAGACCAAAGGCTGAGCTCACCCAAGCCCTGCCACCCAAGGCTTGGGCTTTGTCCCTGGGTCCCAGAAAGTTTAAGACAGCCCTGATGAGCCCATTAAAATGGGGTCATGACCCACTTTTGGTTCCCGACTCATAGTTTGAGAACTGCTGGTCTAAAGTATGGTTAGCAATATGTTGACTGTTGCTTTATATAAAGCGCCTTATTGTGTTAATTAGCTCTGTAGCAGGCTAGTAGAAATGACCCACCTCAGTTTATTTCTAACTAGATTAAGACATGATACCCCAAGTGCAGCCTATGAACTCTACAGATAGACCAGTTACAGTGTTAGCATTCTAGAAGGTCTACTCAGTGCAGTCCTTTCACTTATGGCAGGACGATAAAGTGAAGAGATATTATGTTCTGGAAGTTGCTGATATTGTTGGTTTCACTCTGTTTGAGATGCTGTATATCTCCTAAGCCTCTCCTATGACATGAAAGGTCTGTTCTCTGTTTATCACCTGTTGTCTGTTTATCACCTGTTGTCTAAAATCAGCGCTTACCCTGTGGAAGAGACTTGATCACCTCTATCTAGCTGGTACTTAATGACAGTTATAATATGTAATTGTCTCTAACCACATACACTCAATGCGAGTGTGTATGAGAGAGGAGCCATTGCAACAGTTCTGCTTCAGAATGCATGTTTCCTCAAAACATCAAGACCCAAATTGAACCTGTGTACTGAGAAGACAGCCTTCATAGTGGAAACAATGGGGTGTTCACTTGGATGACTGAGAGCAAAGTTTGACACTATGGTTTTGTTTGCAAGGCTATTTATCTTTTTTGGGTTTTTTTGTTTTGTTTTGTATTTGTTTGTATTTTGGAGCCTCTAGCTGCTACCATTCGAGATTCAGCATGCTGTGGCGCCAGGTACTATATAAAATAGAGAATCCCTGCCTGAAACAGCTTAAAATGAATATGCAAGTAATATTATCCATGTTTCAGAGAAACGGAGGCAAAGAAGGATTAAATGATTGGCCCAAGGCCACAAAGGAAGTCTGTGGCAGAGGTGGGAATTGACACCAGATATCCTGATTAACTGTCTATTATCTCAACCATCTTTCTCCTAGGTTAGAAAACTTATAAATTTTATATGGGAGTGTTTCCCCAGACCTCATCTTCTTTTTCCGTCATTTGGATTTCTCTTTACAATTTGGGATATTTCATTTGCATGTTCACTTCTCATTCTATTAGTTTCTTTTATACAATGAACTTTTCAGCCATAACCTTTCATCAGAAAAAGCCTAGTCACTTAGAATATTTTTAGAATTCTAGAAAATGTAACATACCATGGGTATGAATACCAAAGAATAATTAAATAAACTAGGGAAGAGGAACTGAACTACAGAGCAGTGCATATGACAGGGATTTGTGAGTAATCATTGGGTTTATTCTGCAAATGTTTAGGAAATGAAACTCTTTGTACAATGCTGGAAAACACATGCAGTAGAATATCAATGTCGCAGAAATTGAGATGAGATTATATCTTTCACGGAGCAAGTGAAACCATCTGTGTTTAGATCTAAACAAAGCCATTTCAACTTTCCTTTTAAAATGGGGGAAAACAGAAAGTATTGATGTTAGTATTACTTCATTTATTAATTCATAAATATTTGGGAAGGTTCATTTGTGGTCAGAGCAACACTTTAATGTCATGAGTTGGTCAGTCAGCTGCTGATCAGCATTCCAGCAGGAGATATGGGCTTTGAGTTTCATTGCTGTATCCAGGTTGCCAGAGTGGCAATTGCAAATGGAATATTACAGATTGAGATTTCTTTGGTTAAAGTGCATTTTTGAATAAGATTATTCTCTTGCTGTTGTTCATTGTCCAATCTCCTGTGCTTGTTTAAGCACTGAACAAGGGTCAACAGGCTCAGCTTTTGGAAGATGGAGGAGAAATGATCAGTCTTACAAAATACATTGAACAAAATCTAAACTGTAGTATATTTTGTACATTTAGTTTCGGTGAAAACCAGCCTTACTGAATGTTCTTTACCCATCAGTGTTTACCATGTGAATCAATAATAGAAGAATATTCAGAGATGCTTCTGACATTTGTAGGGGGTATTTTTTTTCCTTTTACTGATAGTTGGGGAGTGAGTTTTACCTACAGATATAGGAAGCAAAAGGCTTGGTATATTTGTTCGATTGGAAAATTTCCCATGAACTAAATCTTTTCCAATTCAAATATCAACTATGAACTAATCTGTATTTGTCTATATTAAGAGAGTTCTACGTATCTGAAGGAAAACAATTTTTCTACATAGAGATATATTGCTGCTTATTTCCCCCCTCCATCAGTTGGTATTTCTTGACCCTCAGAGTTTTTTCCTTAAATATTTTTTCTTACTCTGTTGCTGAACAGAATCTAACCACTGTTTTGAGTTGTTTAAATAGTTCTTCTAGATCACAGCAGTCATTGCAGATCTGGATAACTTGCATCCAATAATTTTAACAGAACTGTCTGAGGACCTTGTACAACTGTTAATGGTGATTTCCAATAAGTCTAGAACCACATGCAGAAGTTCCAGAAAACTTGAACAAAGCTAATGTTGTGCCAATATTTTAAAAGGGTAAACAGGATGACCTGGGTAACTGTACGTTCTCAGACACTGAATCTGGGCAAGATAATCTAGTAGCTTATACAGGACAAGATTAATCAAGATTTAAAGGAGAGTAAAATAATTAATGACAATCAACATGGGTTTATGGAAAATAGAGCCTGTCAGACTAATTAGATCTCTCTCTGTCTTTGTCTCTGTCTCTCTCTCTCTCTCTCTCTTTCTTTTTAATGAGATTAGCAGTTTGGTTGATATAATACGCTTAGACTTCTGTAAGGCGTTTGACTTGGTACTACGTGACATTTTGATTAAAAAAAAAATAATATAAAATTAACATGGCACACTTAAATGGAATAAAAGCTGGCTACCTGAGAGATCTTAAAATGTGATTGTAAATGTGGAATCATCATTGAGTGTGTTTCCAGGGGGTTCCTGCAGGGATTGGTTTTTTGGCCTATTTTACTTAACATTTTTATGAGTGACCTGGAAGAAAACATAAAATCATCAATGATAAAGTTTGAAGATGACACAAAAAATTGTGCGAATGGTAAATAATGAAAAGTCCTGGTCACTGATACAGAGCAATCTGGATTGCTTGGAAAGATGGGCTCAAGCAAACAACATGTGTTTTAATACAGCTAAATGTAAATGTATACATCTAGGAACAAAAACTGTAAGCCATACTTACAGGATGGGGGACTCTATCCACCCCCACCTGATGCATCTTTTTCAGCACCACTGTTTTCCGGGTTAATCAGCTAAACATGAGATCCCAGTGTGACACTGTGGCCAAAGGCATTAAAGGGATCCTTGGAACATCAAGTTGGAGTAGTGAGTTTATTTTACCTCTATATTTGGCCCTGGTGTGTCAGTGATTGCTGGAACACTGTGTCCAGTTCTGGTGTCCACAATTCAAGAAAGGTAAATTGGAGAGGGTTCAGAGAAGAGCCATGAGAATGCTTAAAGGATTAGAAAACATGCCTTATATAGTGATTGAGCTCCTTATAGTGATTGAGCTCCTGGTCTCTGTCTATTTAGTTTAAGGGGTGACTTGATCACAGCCTATAAATATCTACATATGGAACAAATATTTTTATAATGGGTTCTTCACTCTATCACACTCATAGACTCATAGATATTAAGGTCAGAAGGGACCATTATGATCATCTAGTCTGACCTCCTGCACAATGCAGGCCACAGAATCTCACCCACCCACTCCTGCAATAAACCTCTCACCTATGTGTGAGCTATTGAAGTCCTCAAATCATGGTTTAAAGATTTCAGGGTGCAGAGAATCCTTCAGAGAATGGTATAACATGATCCAATGTCTGGAATTTGAAGCTAGACCAATTCAGACTGGAAATAATGCATACATTTTTTAACTGTGAGAGTAATTAACAATTGATCAAGGTTTATGCGGGATTTTCCATCACTGGTAATTTTTAAATCAAAATTGGATGTTTTTTCCTAAGAGAGATGCTCTAGGAATTATTTTGGGGAAGTTCTAAGTTGTATGTAGTAGAGAGAGAGAGAGAGACTGGAGCAGTTGACCTGGTACAAGGTCTGAAGCCTTAACCAGGGGCAGTGAACTGAAGTCGGGCCATGTATTAAATCAGATTCTTACAAATTCATTGCCCAGTACATGAACTTGGCAATGTTGTTGCTAGTGTACTAGGCACTAAATATTTATGTAAATATATTTCAGCTAGCATAGATAAGATGGTTTCAGAGTAACAGCCGTGTTAGTCTGTCTTTGCAAAAAGAAAAGGAGTACTTGTGGCACCTTAGAGACTAACCAATTTATTTGAGCATGAGCTTTCGTGAGCTACAGCTCACTTCATCGTGAGCTACAGCTCACTTCATTGGATGAAGTGAGCTGTAGCTCACGAAAGCTCATGCTCAAATAAATTGGTTAGTCTCTAAGGTGCCACAAGTACTCCTTTTCTTTTTGCATAGATAAGATGGTTTGACAAAATAATTAATAGGGATGTTGTGTCCGAGATATCAGGAACGAGGCAAGGTACCAAACAGATGTCACAAAACATGTAAGGTGGTACATAAGTCGTTTATCCCCGTTGTTTGTCGTAGTCTATAAACATCGGGGTGCTTTGACTTAACCCTTTGTGTGGCCTAGGGGACAGCAGAGACTCCTGCTGCTGACTGAGCCACTCTTTACCATTGGGCACACACATGTTAATGTATCTGTACCCATGGAGCCAGGGCACCAGGACTGTGCCTTGAGGGCAATAAACCTGGTTGTGTGCCTTTGTCACCAAACCATGCCTCTGGTCTTTCTTTATGAGTAACATCAAGGTCTGCCAATTTAGGAAGCTGTATTATTTGCTATTAGTACTGATAACTCTGGAGCTCCAAGGACAGAAGCACTGAGCAGCCTGAACAGCATTACTGAGGCAACAACATTACAGCTTTCAACACTTAACATTGTGCACATGGTCCCTTTTAGCCTTGAAATTTATAATGGATTCTGTTCCCCCAAACTGATCTTTGTCTTTCTACACCACAGAAGCCCTTGGCAGCTGTGGATGGTAAAGAAAAATATTGAGTCAGCGTTTCTGGACAGAGCTAGTGTGAAAGTCAGTTTTTTAAAAAAACTCCCTAAAACACTCCAAAGTTTTCAACTTTTAATATGTGCCTTTCATCTTGTGGAGTCATTTACACCTGTGCACAGTTGCTATAAAATACTCTATTCAAATTTGATAGCATTTTATAGCCACCTTGCACAGATGTAAATTGCTCTAAGTGCAAAGTTGTGGGCAATCAGGCCTAAAGTGTTCAGTTTATCTTTTAAAATCCTCTAGAGACCCAGTGTTCAATAGCTGTTTAGAAGGGAAATATATAGCTCTTATATAAAAATCTTGGGTACAAAGAAGAAATGCTTGTGCTCCAGCTGGTTCCATCTTCAGAAACCACAAAGTAATCCACTGCAGAAAAATTAAAAGATCTAGATGGAGCAGAAGTGGTAATGTGAAATGAAAGGGAATATCAAACCCCTCTGTAGGTCAGTAATCAGATATAAGAGATTGTAAATGCCCTGTGATTTGAGGCTCGTATTGTGTAGCTGGACTAATCAGTTTTTGTGTCCAAGCCATGAACAGCTTTTTGTCAACATAGTTGGCAGCACTTAATATCTCAATAAGTAAGGCTGATCACAAAAGTGTTATTTTATGGAAAAAATATTTGAATTAATTTCCTTTTTGTTCAATTAAAAATATCAAAAGTCAATATAGTTTTAAACAAAATCTGAAATTTTTTGATTGAAAACAAAAATAATAATTTTTATTTCGTTGCAAAACATTTTTTTGCAAAAATGTAGTTCTATGAATTTTTTTTTCACCAGCTCTGCTCAATAGTTTTTCCAAAGCATAAGAAGCAGAGGCCATTTACAAGAGCTTCGGAGTGAAGGCTGTGGTAATAAAGCACAAGGAGCAATCTAGTCATTAATATTGTCTCTACTCCTGCAAGTTTAGGTCCATGCAAGTCTTAATATTAAATATCTATCTAGCAACTTATTAATGTCTATAGAACGGTTAAAATGATATTAACAAAATCTGATATAATTTTTTTTATATTTTTAACAGAACACTTTGCTCATTAAATAATGCAGTCTAGTTTCTATTTGTCTCTTAAAATTTTGTAACTTTGTCTACTATATTACTTTATTGGGAGCAGAAAGAAAATACTTAACAGAATTTTACATTTGGACAAGAATAACTGCTGTTCTTCATATGCATTGTTTTGCCTTGTACTTGATTAAATTTCAGTTGATGCTGCACGAATATCAGTGCTTCATTTGGTATTTTAAAGAAGTAATGATACATACATCAGTACCATGTACTACCTCTGGCTGCATCTTAAAAAAAAAAAAAAAAGCACAGTAGAATTCCAGATCTCACAATGTCAACTTAACAGTCCATAGCTTGTCTTCTCTTCAGAATGTAAAATGTATCACCTGGATTTATTCCAATTTGGGAATTGTGACATTTTCTTCAGGGTACCTAAGACTGTGGGTCAATGTGTTACCCCCTGCCTCCAGCAAGGAATCTGCTCTGTGACACTGCCAGCCTTTCAGACACTCAAGCGCTCTCCTCTGGTCTTATGCTAGCCCTGAGTTCACCTTGAAGGTTAACACTAGGTACACCCCAGTTTCCAAGTTCTCTTGAAGTGTCCCCCTGTAGTGTCCAGCCCCTATTTACTGAACACACTCAGAAATTACCTGGTAAGATGTCCGCAAAAGGACCATACACACACAAGCAACAGGTTACAAATAAGATATAACTTGCTTTTTATAACCTAAACTTAACTTTAACCAGCTAAGCCCTTGTCTAAAGAAGTCTGTTGTAATGTCTATCCAAATGTCCTTTTTAGTGTTCTCAACAAAACCTTGGTTGAGATCCCTTTTTCATGAATGTTTGATTACTCCCTAGGTGCAGGGTAAAACGGGTTCTTTGGCATTCCTCCTATACCCCAAAGTTCGTTGTTGTTGCACTTCAGGGCCAGGACAACCTGCTGTGGTTGAATCTCCAGCATCTTTCCATGTTGACTTCACATCCTCCAGCGTCTTGCCATGCTGACTTGGAATGCACACATAGCTCCCATTATGTTTGACTTACAAAGTGTAATTTACGTCAAAGATGGGAATGGACAAATACACAGCTTTGTCTGGCAGAAAACCTGTTTGTCAACTCTTGCTGGTTATGTAGTTTAAAATATTATTAGTAGGTACACCTAATGCTGAACACACCATCGGTACATGCATCTCTCAATTAAATGAATGACCAGTGTGACACCAGCTTTCATTTTTATTCCATACAAGACCTTATTCATGGTTAATTACCATGAAAGCAGTATGTTAACTGTAGGGAGTTTCTCAGGCCTGTTAGGAGTTGCTGACGTAGAGTACTGAATCCTTTGCCACTTGGCACCAATGGGCCTTTGTGTCACGGGAATATCGGCTCTTCAGATTTGTGCCACACTACCAAAACAGCATATGTAACTAAGAAATAGGCAATTGTTTTGCAGGGACCACCTGAGTATATGTCACCTTCACCATGGTACAGCCTGAAAGAACAGATCAGATATCAGCCTCTGAAGAAACCTTCAGAGCCCAAACCCTCAATTTGCACATGAATACTTATTGTTTGAAGGCTTCAGATTCGTGCATGGTTCTCCAGTTTCTACATCTTATTCTGTAGGGCTTTATCTTTTATCATAATTGAAACTATAGCCTCCTGACCTGGAGAAGAGGATTTCAGCACAGAAACTCTTAAGTTCTCTTCCTGCCTTCCTAATATTTGTACTTTCATATTTTCTCCCATTGTGAGCAGAGAGTCCTGTTTACTGTCTAAACACTTCTATTATGTTTATTTATTTATTTTTACAATAAATCCATGCTGGCAGACACTGCAGTTTTCAGTTCAGCAGTGCTTGTCTCTATCTGCTTTCCCTGTGAAATAATTGCTGAAAGAGTGTCAGAGGACATGGTGCCATCTTGATCAGTTGAAAGGAGTCTTCATTCAACACAAGATTCACTCCCTTGAGTACTTTATCTTGCCCCAAGCACTGCGAGTTAATTACCTCATCTAGATTTTGAGCAACAAGCTAGATTGGTGTATCAAGACTTAATTTAAGCTAAACAATGCAGTGCAGTGATGCCGCCCTGAATAGAGTTTTGTAGAAATTATTTTAAAAAATAGAAGGATCAGTTATGAAAATGAGAACTGGAAAAAACATGTATAATGAGTCCAGTAGCCTTAACACTTTCCAAAAATCCTTATATTATAGAAGGCAGTATATCTTAGTGAGTAGCGCACTGGACTGAGAGACAGGAGACTTGGGTTCTATTACTGGCACTGGCCTGCTGGGTGATCTTGTGTAAGTCAGTTTGCTGCTCTGTGTCTCAGTTTCCCCATCTGTAACATGTCTGCTGACCACCTTTGTAAAGTGCTTTGAGATCTATTGGTGAAAAGTGCTAAGTATTACTAATTCATTCTCTTTTGTGTGAACTTTTAACCATGGTGATCAGCTGAGGCTGATATTTCCAGTCTGGCAGAGGTGGCAAGATGGGGTAACATAAATGCAAATTAGTGGACAAAAGTTCTCTATGGTTGTCAGGAAACATTTTGATGCTCAGAAGTATCTGTAAATAGATATATAATGTATGAAAAATCACCATCCAGGTAAGAATTCTGAGGATAAGCTCTCTTTCCATTTTAGCATTTAACTCTGGAGCATAAGATTGGAATTTGCTTTAAATATTCACTTCATAAGAAACCAACCATCATAGTCTGTATAACTGATACTCTTTGTCTTGCATCTGTTGTTACTTATTGATCTTTTGAGCAGAGATGGGCCGAAATAGTGGGATTTAGACCCAGATTGGGATCCCTTCTACATTATAATTTGGAGTTAGGATTTTTGTCCACCCCTGAAAGAACTTTGGACCAGACCATGCAAACAAATGGTGCAAATCTTACAAGAATAATTGTCTTTATGATGCTTCTATTCCTCCCTCTCACTTGAACTACAGAGCTCCACCATTCCCCTGTCCCAGTCTCTCATTAGAAATCTTCTGTATGTGTGAAGTTTCAAGCTTCTAGGCCTTCCTCTCTTCTTGGCATCTTCATAGGACACTGGCTGCCTTTCCTCCACCCCACTGGCTCAAAGATACTGTCAGGTTAGTCGCTCGTTCTAAGTGTTGTGTGAGGGATCTTCAGAGACTACTGTAGTACAGTTGACAATAGAGACTGCAGTAAGGAACAGATTGTGACTCTCCTCTGTGCTGTATGTGATGGAAAGTGCCAGGCATATTACCAACCCCAGCAAGATACCCTGCTATTGGCAAGGGATGGGGTAGCAGAAATATAAGGCTTGGGCGCAGATTTTTAAAGGCATTTAGCTGTTGCTCCACACAGTGTTGCAATGTTTAAGTGATTTAGGAGCCTAAGTCTCACTGACTGACTTATCTCATTGACTTTCAGTGAGACTTAAGCTCTTAAGTCAAGTCAGTTAGGCGTTGCATTGTTGACTGGAGCAATGCCTAACTGTCTTTAAAAATCTTGGGCCTTAGCTTGCTTTTAGGCAAAACTGAGGAGAGTAATAATAGTTATTACACACTTCCTTCATTCATGGCCCCCAAAGTGCTTTACAAAGGTATTATCCCCATTTTGCAAATGTGGAAACTCAGATGCTAAGAAATTTAAGTAACTTTCTCCAAGGTCAAAGTTAATGGCAGACCTAAGAACTGAACATAAAATCAGGTGTTCAGGTTCTGATTCTGGTGCACTGTCCTATGTATGCCAAAGAGTTCAGTGGGAGTTTTCTCTGAATGAGGCTTGAGTAACTACTTTAGAACTTCTCCCATTTTTTTTCTCTTACCATATGATATGTACTTCAGTGCAACATGCCCTCTATACTGTCAAGTGTTGGTGATTGTACATGGTCCTTCTTTCTACCTTTTAATACTTTCTTGTTAGTTTAATTATTGCTAACAAAATGGTAATATTTCTAGATTAACTTTAAAAGTAAAGATATAATACGTCCTTTTAGCATTTTTTTTAACAACGCTATCAAATGAAACAAGATTGTTTGCATGGGCTTTGGGTTTTTTTGTTTTTGTCAGGAATATTCTGCATTTAGTGCTGAAGATTTCTCTGTGGAGATTTGCTAAAGTGCTGTCCCAGAAGTGATCACTTGCTGGTTAAAGTTTTATGTGAGATCAGATAAAAGTAGACTTTTTAATTGGTTGAGCTAATCTAAATCATTTAGCCTATTTTGCTTACAAAAAGCTTTTAGAGAATACAGTAAAGATGCTGGAAAATTGTTTGTGAAGTCTCTTCTGGATTATGCTGGAGATTGGGACCTGTCATAATTTAAAGATACTAGCACTGACTTTTCTGTGCAGAGTCCTCTCCTTTTTACCCTGTCTCCTTATCATTTTGCCTAGCAAAGAACTAGCTGTGTCCATTCAGTTATCTTTAATCATGTTTCACCATTTTAAATTCTCTCTCATTCTTAACGGAGAAAATAAATAAACTTAGATCTATAGATTTATTGAAAATTAAGCTAAGGTGATATGATAGTTCTCCTGCTCACAAACAAGAGAATTAAATGACACAGAAAAGTTTTTGTGTGAGCTTATCTCCATTCTCATGGGCTAAGCATCTTGCAATTCACTGATGTGGCATCTCCTTTTCTAATGATTCCCATTGCATACATGATCATTCCTCCCTGTCTCACTTTTCTGTAGTTGCCCCCTCCAGCTTGTTTTGCCAATATGCAAGAAGCAGAATCTTACACTCACATGTCCCGCTTTCATAGTAGCATGCAACCAGCTTTCTAAATAGTTATCGTTGTTTTAGTACAGTAAGCAGAGTTTAAAGAGCCAATATATTTAGTTTATCATCATACCAGCATCAAGGTGTCAGAAACTGTATAATCTTCAACAAAGAGATATGTTAGAGTAACATTTCTTTTGGACAGCATTATAATTCAGGATACTTTTAAAAAAATATTATCAACTGATTTTGCTTTAGTGGTGTAGTATCACATCTTTATATGTATGTTGATAAACATACATCTCTGCTCTCCCAATATATGATCCCTTCCCTAATTTTATTATGAGAATATTTCATGTTTCTCATACAATGAGTGCTGGATTTCTTAAAATTGACTCTTCCCTCCTGAAAACTTTCATTTTGCAAGCTTCAATAATGTCTGAGGAGACTACTGCTGTGGGCCAAATTTATCACTGATATAAGTGGAAGCAACTTCACTGACATCAGTGAAGTTTTACTTGCTTTTTCTAGCATTATAAACCTAGCTATGTGTTTGGATAATTATCATATTTTTAAATGGGCAACACTAAATTACTGTATAATTTTAGTGTTGTGAGGTCTTTTGGGGTGTTTGCCTTACCACAGTGAAGGGCTCAGTGTGAGATCTGAGCTCCTAAAGAGGACATTGCCAAGTTTGATTGCTGTATATTTTATCTACTATGATTTTTTTTCTGGGCTGCACAATCATCATGAGACGTGCATGTGACGGGTTGGATCACAGAAGTGCCAAGTCTATTTCTGCCCCTGCTTTCCCTGCCAGCTTGGGACTCCAGCACCCTGTCTTGTGGAGCCAGACACGCCAGTCTGCTACAACATAGTCCGAGGGTCTGAACCACGTGCCCCAAAGCTGCAGACTTAACTGAAAGCAACTTAAGAAGTGTTCCTGTCTTTAACACTCAGATGCCCAACACCCAATGGGGTCCAAACCCCAAATAAATCCGTTTTACCCTGTATAAAACTTATACAGGGTAAACTCATAAATTGTTTGCACTCTATAACACTGATAGAGAGAGATGCACAGCTGTTTGCCCCCCCCCCCCCGCCCCAGGTATTAATACATACTCTGGGTTAATTAATACATAAAACGTGATTTTATTAAATACAGAAAGTAGGATTTAAGTGGTTCCAAGTAATAACAGACAGAGCAAAGTGAATTACTCAGCAAAATAAATAGAACATGCAAGTCTATGTCTAAGAAAACTGAATACAGACAAAATCTCACCCTCAGTGGTGTTCCAGTAAGCTTCCTTTTACAGACTAGTCTCCTTCTAGTCTGAGTCCAGCAATCATTCTCACCCCCTGTAGTTACTGTCCTTTGTTCCAGTTTCTTTCAGGTATCCTTGGGGGTGGAGAGGCTATCTCTTGAGCCAGCTGAAGACCAAATGGAGGGGTGTCCCAGGGGTTTAAATAGACTTTCTCTTGTGAGTGGACACCCCTCTCTCCCCCTGTGTAGAATCCAGCTACAAAATGGAGTTTTGGAGTCACATGTCCATGCATGACTCAGTTTTTACAGACAGCAGCCATTGCCCACATGTTATCTTGAATGTCTCCAGGAAGACTTCTTATGTGGATTGAAGCCTTCCAAGATCCATTGTGCGTTAAGTGCTTCTTGATTGGGCACTTAATTTGCACATTCCTTTCTCAAGAAACTGACCAAGCTTTACAAAGGCTACTTAAAACTCATGCAAGTACACAGCCAGTATTCATAAATTCGAATACAAAAATGATACATGCATACAAATAGGATGAATAGATTCAGTAGATCATAACCTTTACAGAGACCTGTTACATGGCATATGTAGCATAAAACATATTCCAGTTATGTCATATATACATTCATAAGCATATTTACATAAAGCCTTATGGGGGGCACCATCCCAGTGTACTTGTCACTGGCACCACAGTGGTGATTCATACACACTTTTATGTAAGAAGTGGTGGTAGAAGTAGTGTCACATTGATCTTCCAATCTTTCAACATAAGCTCTGTTGGAGGGGGAGGATTAGATAGTTCATGTATTACATATGGACCAAAACTTCAGCTGTTGTAAACCAGAATAGCCCTCTTGACATCAGTGGAGCCCTGCTGATTTAACACCAACTGAGGATCTGGATCAATTATTTTTTCTTTTTGGGGAAAACGTATTGCAGTGCTCTTCTTTTAAATAAAGATGAGAAATTCCAGCAGCCTAGTACTTATTAGCAAGCTTTCAATAACAAACATGCACTGCAAAATAGGAAAACTTCACTATTATATGGCTTTCAGTTTTCAGAGTTAATATTCATAGCAGAAAAAAATAGACTTTAAAAATAAAATATGTTGACAGTCATTTTAATTGTATACTAATGTTTAATGTAATTTCGTATAGTTGTGGTGACATTTTATTCTTCTGTAAAGACAAGATCTATTTTGGGAACACTACATTTAAATGTGAAGTGTCCAGGCTAACACAAAATGATCCTTCCTTCCTAGAGTAAAAGATCTGTTGTAACAACTGAGGAGTTTATTTTCTCCTAATAATAGAACACATGCATTTCTTCTATTGATTGAATTACATGTTCATTTGAAGAAAAAAATAAAATCCTACGGGAGCATGAAGAAATTTGTTCTAAAATAGCTTCCTGATGAGATTTCAGATTAGAACAGGAATTACTCACCAGCCTTTGTCAATAGATTTCAATTGTCCTTAGTTATAAGTATGAGAATGCATGGACCTTGAGCTGGAAAGATAAGGATTGTTCTGATGTTGTTTACATTAAGTGCTGAATTCAGAGTAGCAGCCGTGTTAGTCTGTATTCGCAAAAAGAAAAGGAGTACTTGTGGCACCTTAGAGACTAACAAATTTATTTGAGCATAAGCTTTCATGAGCTACAGCTCACTTCATCGGATGCATTCAGTGGAAAATACAGTGGGGGTTGTTTTCTCTTTGTCTGGTCCCAACAAAGAAAATGATTGGTAGTACCGCCTTTGCTAGAGATTGAGACTGAAAAAGAAATGATATCACACTTCAATTACAGTATCACAGTACTGTTCATGAACTTAGCCTGGGGGAAGAGATCGCTATGAGGAATGTTGACTTCTACAGCTAGTGCCTACACACCAAGTTTTATTGTACAGTTGGCAGTCTCCAGACTTCCCAGTTCTAGAATATTCTTGGACTCTGCTTCCCCAATCTAAAGTTAGTTTCCTTACTCATGCCACTCTTACTCATGTTGATCTCCATGGAACTACTTGCAGAATAAAGTACTACTCTGTGTGAATAAGGGTGGTATGCTCTTGGTCTTACTGAAGAAAACTGTCCCTACCCTCCCTGAGGCTGACATCCTGGACTCTTAAGCCATAAGCCATCATAAGGACCATTATTCAACCAGTGGGTTTAGGGGAGCTTCCTGTGTTTTGTGTCATAACAAACAAAGCTATTCTTCCAGTAATCAGTGTCTCCCACTGTACAAACAACTTTGAGGACTCAGGGACTGAAATAAAACCGGGGGTAACCAGCCAGAAATGAAATAATCTGTTAATGTAAATTCTGGAGCCTTATTCCAGTTTCTGAAAAGCAACAATATTTTAAGTTTGCCTTTTCATATTAGACAAAGCTGCCAAATTTGCAGCTGCAGAAGGCCCCCATCCCTCCTTCTGCTAGATCACTGGGGTTCCATTCCACCAGGGACAGTGATAGTGGGATGACTACCACATATGATCTAGTGCCAGCTGGTATACAGTTCAATCTACTTCATGCTGACTTCTCTGTGGATATAACGGAGGAAGATACAAGCACTAGTTTTGAACATGTTTCTTCCTGGCCCCTATCTTTGGAATCTAAATAATTCTCTATTTTTGGCATGACAGAGCTGTTCATGGTAGGTGGGTAGGAAGTATTAGATTGAATCTTGTAGATGGGCTGTGTTGAATAGTTTCACAGGAAACCCTAGATTTGTTTGAACTGGCCCTGGAGAACTACGAAAGCAGGTGAAGTAGCTGAACGCAATAGAAGACTATTTGATACAGTGCTGGCTGGCTATTTAGAACTCCCCCTTCATTGTTTTTTCTCTTGAAATCTCAAAATACTGGCACATCTTGATGTAGAGGTGCTTGAATGCTGTTTTTTCCCAGTTAGTCAAGGCCTCAAAACATACAATCACTGCTTGTTAGAAAATATTGCAAATAGTGCAAAGTTTCACCGCTAAGGATGTTACATTGAAATATGTTAATAATGCTTGTTATTGTACATGCAAACCAAGAGATGAATGTAATTTATATGTCAGCACTCTGTGGCAAAATGAGCTTCTGCAAGAGGCAAATGAAAAAAACACCCTTTTCTAAACTAACAGGATATCCAGAAATGTGAGTCTTGTAAATAATGTTGATTTTTTTTCTGTATGCAGTCCAAAGAACTTGTGTAACTTGTGCATTTCTACTGTAATGCAGTGTAGACGTACGATTTTGTTCAAGTATTGAAGATGATGTGTTGTCAAAATTTCATGCCAGCACTTGTTTTGCCAAACATTTTAGTAGGAGGAACAAGGAATCCAACCTGGTTATCAAAATTTGACAGTTTGGTCCGCATGAGGAATTTGTAAGTTTCCATGTCAACAGTTTCGTCTCCCTCCATTTACAGTTATGTCTCCATGATTTCTCTTCTCCCCCACCCATGCCAAATTATATATCGGATTGGCTCGTGTTTAGCAATTAATAGATATATTTATAATCAAGTGAATTTTCTGAAGTGAAGATGAGACCTTTATTGGTTTGCATAAATTGCATAGCACATAAATTGTCTTGAACTAGTGTCCACTGTATGTAATCTGATGTAATCAGCATGAGTAAATGATAATTGAGCTTCAGTTAACAAATTAAAAAAGATTGAATCCTGTGCTGGATTCAAACACAAGCATTGGGAGCAGGAGATCAAGGTTCTGTTCTCTATTGTGCATGTCTTCCTGTGCAGTCCTAACTAAGTAGCTTTTTCTCAGGTTTTCAGAAGTGATCTATATTTCTGGGTGCCTCAGTTTTTTGACAGGTTTCAGAGTAGCAGCTGTGTTAGTCTGTATCCATAAAAAGAAAAAGAGTTCTTGTGGCACCTTAGAGACAAATTTATTAGAGCATAAGTTGTATGTATCTGATGAAGTGAGCTGTAGCTCACGGAAGCTTATGCTCTAATAAATTTGTCTCTAAGGTGCCACAAGTACTCTTTTTCTTTTTTCTTTTTCACTGAAGCTGTCCGAAAGATCTTTTGGGTGCTGAACACTTTCAAGTGCCTTTCACTTCAGGTGATATGTGCATGCGCGCACATATGTATGTGTATACACACACACACTCTCTCGCTAAACAAATCAATCTGTTTCGTCGCCAGCCTGGGAAGGAAGGAAAATAGAGAAATAATGTGTCATTATTTCTCACTTCAGTCGCAGTTGTAGCCTCAGGGCTGCGGTAGATTCTAGGTGTATTGCACTCTTCTCTGAGAGAGGGAATTTGATGGATTTGTATAGCTAGGTATTCAATACCCAGCCCTCAACCACTTATCTCTTGCAGAGTAGTATGTAGAGGATTAATCTGTAGCACAGCCACCCCATATCAGCTTTGCAGAAACACACCAGAGCACTTCTACTGAGTTCAAAACCTTCCACACCAGGAAACTTGAGGGTGAACGTAAGAATGGCCATATTGAGTCAGACCAAAGGTCCATCTAGCCCAATATCCTGTCTTCCAAAAGGGGGCAATGCCTGGTGTTTCAGAGGGAATGAACAGAACCGGCAATCATCAAGTGATCCATCCCCAGTCACCCATTCCCAGCTTCTGACAAACAGATTCTAGGGACACCATCCCTGCCCATACTGGCTAATAGACATTGAGGGACCTATTCTCCATGAGCTTGTCTGATTCTTTTTTGAACCCTGTTATAGTCTAGGCCTTCACAACATCCTCAGGCAAAGAGTTCCATTGGTTGACTGTGCATTGTGTGAAGAAATACTTCCTTTTGTTTTAAACCTGTTGCCTATTAATTTCATTTGGTGACCCCTAGTTTTTGTGTTATGAGGAGGAGTAAATAACACTTCCTTACTTACTTTCTCCACACTAATCATGATTTTATAGACCTCTATCATATATCCCCCCTTAGCTGTCTCTAATCAAGCTGAAAAGTCCCAGTCTTATTAATCTTTCCTCATATGGAAGCTGTTCCATTCCCCTAATATTTTTGTTGCCCTTTTCTGTACCTTTTCCAATTCCAGTGTATCTTATTTGAGGTGGGGATATCAGATCTGCACACAGTATTCAAGATGTGGACATACTATGATGGATTTATATGGAGGCAATATGATATTTTCTGTCTGTCTCTTTCCTAATGATTTCCAACATTCTGTTAGCTTTTTTTGACTGCTGCTGCACATTGACTGGATGTTTTCAGAGAACTATCCACAATGACTCCAAGATCTTTCTTGAAAGATGATGGAAAGAAGTATTTGTCCTTTGCAGTATGTATGAACTTCATATTTAGATATCTTTACATTTTAAAATACTGGAAAATCTTTTTCTTCATTACTATTTGTCAAGACTGGAGATTAGAAGATTTTTTTTCTACTACAACTAATAAAATTACAAAGAGTATGCATTACTATATAATTGTAAGAATGCAATTCCCTGTGTCTATTTTTTTGTAGTGAAGTTGCCCCTGCAGAATTAACTCAAAATAATGAATTCAGGTCCTGGTAGGTAAAAAGCCATTAGTAACAATTTCCTTTAGAGAATCTCTCTGCAATTGGTTTGTGGAAGATTGAGAAAGATTAATAGCCATTGATCAGGCCTCATTCTGCTCTTGCTTACATCAGTCTAAATTAAAAATCGCTCCATTGAAGTCAGTGGAGTTGCAGTATAACTCCAGTATACTGGCAGTATAGCTCCAGTGTATAGTATAAGTCAGCGGAGTCTCTATAAAACTGGTGTGAGAATTGGGCTCTCTCTTCTGAATGGAGCATTGACCTATGAATGTCTGATTTTACTCACAATTTAAACAGAGAATTGTCAGAAGATGTGGCAGGTCTTGTGCTGAAACCCTCCACACACATCCAGTTATATAAAACATATGGGGTGTTAGCAAGAAAGATTTGAACATGTACACTGAGTTGGAAAGACAGAAATGAGCCTGTCTTTTTGTAACCTCAATGTTATACAAATGTGGGTTTTGATTTAAAAAAAAATCAGTTATATGGTGTGCCAACGAGTCTTGTATTGAAAATCTCTTAATTAAATACCCAGTTTAGTTATTTTTGCAAAAAACAAACAACTTCCTTCTTTTTCTGAACCTTAATTTATCACTTGCTGTTGCATTTTTTAAATTTAAAGTACAAATGATTAAAAACCCACTAAAATGCCACAATCATAATCTCTGGGTAAAGGCACTTGTTAGCATTCTTTTAACTGTTTCGACCAACCATAGCATTTATGAATCTGCTATAACTTGCACTGTGACATCCACATTACAGCTGTTAATTTAACTGGATTCTTTCCTGAGAGGGAAATATGTTTCATATGAGACTGATCTTCTGAGCTATCCTTTATGTAATTGGATTGTTTTGTTTTATTTTTAACTCTGAGAGGTATAATATCAGACTTCTCTTACACTGATTAAAGGCCAAGGATCTCTTCAACAAAACAGTTCTTACACAGATCAAATACTTTCTTTCCTTGACTTTGTTCTTCTCTGTAAGGGGAAAACATTCCACATGAGTGACTTGAAAGTGGGTAGGGTGGGAGGTATTTGCGCTAAGAAATAGTCCTTGAATTTACACACAATTCAGATGTGGTCACAAGTCTTTGAATATGTGTAGAAAGCTATGCTGCCTCATTCAAGAACAAATAATCACACCAAATTTATTTGCTAGGCTACTTTATTCTAAAAGATCTAAAGCAACAGATTTGCCCAAGGCACTTCAGAGGGAAGATGGATGTATGCAAGTTTTGACAAGACGTGTCTACCTAAATTATACACATAAAATAGCTCCTCAGAGCAAATTAGTTTTTTTTTTCCTTCTTGCGAAAATGTATATTCTTCCTGAGATGGCATCCATCTATTTATTGCTGTTTTTCTTAGATAAAAGGTATGATGATATTTAGAGTCCCATCTGACATTGAAGAATGTAGTGCACACACTGCTGTGCATGATGCATCACATTTTTTAATATTGAATAAAACTGGAGACAGATGAGGGATAAAGCCATGTACTGGTCTTAGTCCTTGTGTTTGAAAATTTCAGCACTTTGGAGGATTTAGTGAGATAGATGGAATCTGTAAAGTGTACAGACAACAAAAAAATAACAAAATACTAGTGTATAGTTTGGAGAGGATGAAGGTAATCAGAACATTAGGAGCTTGAGTCAACTCACACTAGGGAAACTGGGAGTAGCTCTTCTGAAATATTGAAGTTACCCTAGTGCTTGTCTACACAGGGAAATTAACAAGGATAAGCTATTCCACTCTTGCTATTCCAGAATAGTTCCCTATTTGGACACTGTATTCTGCAATAAAAGTGACTTCATCAGGAAAAATTACTCAGCTTTATGAGCTTATTCTGCTATGGTCAGTTTCCCCATATAGACAAGACCTTAGTGAGGTCAGACTTGGTTTCTAAGTGTTAGGAGATTGCATGTCTCAAGAGATTAGTAATGAGATATACAGCTTTTGACCTCTACATCAATGATTTGATTCTAGTTTACATGCAGTAAGCAGGTGTTTGATGCCCATTCTGAAACAAATTTGTTGGCTCAGTCAAGTTCCTGTGTCCAAATCACAAATACCACCAACACATTTAGGGGTTGCAGATGAACTGTTCATGTAGGCAGCAAACTGGGGTATGAAACTTGGCCACAATTAGCCTGCTGTGCACTAAGTGTTGGTGTGGACACTACTAAAATGCATTAGTGGTTCCTTAGTGCGCTTGGATTTACCCCAATTTGAAAAGATTAAAGCTCAGTAAGGAACTGTTAATGCATATAAGCAGGGTCGATACTTAGTGCACAGCAGACTGGTTGTGAGGTAGATTCATATCTCAGCTCCACTTGGGCTAACTGTTTGAGTAGACACTTCCTTAGCATACTTGTTGGCAGTTTGTTTGAAGAGGGCAATAAAAGACTCAAGTTTTGTCTTCACTGCCAAAGAAGGGATTTTTTTTACTGCAGGATAACTAACACATATTAGCTAACCTGCTGTAAAATCCTAGTGGAGACAAAACACTGTAGTTTTTACCAAAAAGTAAACGGGCAAATTCAACCGTATGGTAAAAATAATACCTTTTATTTGGCAGAGAAGACTTATTCGAAGTGACACAGCATTTACAGCCCAAAGGGAGGAGGAGGCGTAAAGCCACCTTTTGTGCCCTCCCAATCCTGGGCTGCTTTTGAGGCTGAAGGGGACACTGGTGCAACTTAACTTTGGGGCCATCTGAGATACAGCAGCCCTATAGGCTGAAGCACTGTCTGGAATCTCCACATCACTGCAGGATATTCTGCCTGCAACATGAGCCGCCTACCCCAGCTCTGTCCCTGGTACATCTGCTATGCCCAGTTTGTGAGGAGGTCCTAAGGCGATAGTGTTAGCTCTGTCTTCTGCTGCACCTGCTGTGGGGGAAGTGACTCTGGATGGATGGGCATCCTTTGCTTTGCTCCAGCACTTTTATGTGGCATAATGGGGCCAGAAGAGGTGTGAGGATCTTGCCCTAAAAGAATGTGAGGAATAATGTGTAATTACTGCCTGAAAATATTCTTTTTATAAACAGAAATGTCTTCTCTGTGTTGTCAGGCCCCTTTTACATGAATTCAAAGCTAAATTCTGCCCTCATGTACATCTGTGCATCTTCCTCTGATCCACTGAATTGTGTGCACATATCTGGGTAGGATTTGTTTAGTAGTTTTAATGGAAAAAGGCTTTTTGAGAAGAACCTCTTCTATTTTTGAATTTTATAACGATTTGAGATTGTCAATTAACTGGCTCAAGTAGAATGATTTAATCAAAGAGTAATACAGCACTGTACAGAATACAGAAAGAAAAAACATACTTTACCATCCCTTGCAGATGGTGACGGGAAGGTAGGTTGGTCCCTTTCTCTCAACTTGATGGAATGATGACGGTGTTCCCAATCTAACTTCCAAAACCTCTGTCTTTTTATAGGGGATGAGACAGAGACATTCCTTTTTTGGAGGGAATATTGCTTTCCCACAATTAATTTCACTGTATTCTGTTTTAGGCATTCTTCTTCAAGTGCTTGTTCATGTCGATTCCAATCAGGTGTGTGCGCACGCACGTGCACAGTAGCTGGAAGATTATTCCTCTAGCTGCAGCCGTAGGGTCGGCCTGGCCGCCCCCTGGAGTCGTGCCTTCATGGTGCCCAATATAAAGCCCTGCTGACCCGCCACCCCCTCAGTTCCTTCTTACCACCAGTGACAGTAGCTGGAACTTCCCTGGCTCTTGCTTCAGCAAGTGGAATAGCAGCTCTTTGTATTCTTCTTGTTTAGTCAGTTAGTATAGTTTGCTACCTAGTTAATTAGTCGTGGGTTCCATTATGGGGTTTTCCACCCTCCCCTTTCCCCTTCCCTTCCTTGCTGCCTCTGGGGCATGCTATGATCCCCGGATTTCAAGGACTGCGCGAAGTGCATGCCTAAAAGTGACCCCCACTCCTCTTGTTTACGGTGTCTGGGCAAAGGTCACCAAAAAGACTGCTGTAAAAACTGTTGAGAATTCTGACCAAGAACCCTGAAAGAGAGAGAGCAGTGGCTTAAAATCCTCCTCATGGAGGTAGCTCTTCGACCACAGTTGGACCCGTACCGCCAGCAGTGCAGAGCGGGCCGGCGCCCTCTTCGAGGGATCAGGCGCTGAAGAAAGATGCGCCCAAGGAGCCTCAGCACTGGCATGGAGCATCTCGAGGACACTCCAACCTTCGGCACCTGTCTCAGTCACTGGTGCAGAAGAAGAAGAGGGTCGAAAGGGGTTGAGCCCCAATACCTCGACCCAGAGACCAGCCATCAGTGGCACCACAGCCGGGCCACAGCTTTGAGATGCAAGGGTTAGCCTTGTTGACTCCTGCCCAGGAGAGGCAGTCGAATTCAGGCCAGTTGCATTCGCTGAACCCCTCTGAGAGCCTGCTTTTTCTGTCTACTCCTGAAGCATTTGGGGCAGCATAGGACCTGCTCAGACTCCTGGCGCTGTTCTCCCCACCCCCTCAGGCAAGAGATGACATCGGCACTGCAGGCTACATCCCATCCTGTGCTGTCTAAAGGAAAGCCGGCTATGATATTGCGCTGCTCCCAGTTGCCTCGGAAACTACAGATGCCAGCACTTCCATCTAGGAAACAAAGTCGGTCCCAGGACTCACGGCGCTCCGCATCAAGAGGTGCAACACCGCTTTGGTCCTCGTATTCCAAAGCTTCTGAGTCGGACTCAGACCACTCCAACTATAGCAGGAGCAGAAGGTCATCCTCCAGGCACCGTAGGAGGTTCTGACTGAGGCAGTGGGCCCCTCAGTGGCAGAACCCAGCTCAGTGGCCCTTCTAGACTCCATGGGCTTTCCACCAAGCTGAGGCTCTTGTTCAGGTGCCGCTTCAGTCGTGTCTGCTACCTTTGTCCCACCACATTGAGCGGCCGAGCATTTACCTCTTGTGTCGATGCCGACATCTGCATCAACATTGCTGACGTCGGCACCAACAGTAGCGCCCCCTTCAGCAGTGTCCTTGGTACCAGAGGTGCCAGTGGCTCAGGCCACAACTCCAATAGTGCCCTTGGCACCAGTTGCGGCACTGGCTCCTGCGATGGCATCAGCACTGGCACTGATGCCGTCATCAACACTGCCAGCCCTGACATTGATGATCACCATGGTGCAGACACACCACCTGACAGTGTCTCCATCACCGATGTGGGGGGTGATGTCGATGCCAGGGCCAGCACTCTTCTCAGCACCAAGACCAGCCTAGCCCATCACTGTCCCCACCAGCTCGCGTGATCCCTCTGGCAGGGATGGAAGGAAACAACCACCTCCCTTAGTGGCCTCCTCATCTTTCCCAGATGAGACACTAGCAGGAGCTAACATTGCCTCAGCCCTGGAAGACTCCAGGGTGTTGCATCAGTTGCTATGCCGGGCCGAATAGAGTCTGGGCATTAAGGCAGAAGAAGTTATGGATGATGCAGACCCTATGGTAGACATCCTGGCTCCTTCGGGCCCTTCCCATATCACCTTACCACTAAATAAAACCATCACGGACATGACCAAGACCCTGTGGCAAACCCCTGCCTCTCCGCTGCCTACTGCCAAGCACAATGAGCAGCAGTAGTTTGTGCCCTCCAAGTGCTATGAACATTTATACACCCACCCACAACCTGACTCTCTGGTGGTGGATGCTGCAAACCAGAGAGAGAGAGAGACAGGGTTTCCAAGGCCCTTCCCCCAAGAATAGGGACTTGAAAAAGCTTGACCTATTCGGGCAGAAGATATACTCCACGGGAGGACTACAACTCCACATTTCCAACCAACAGGCCGTTGTCAGCAGGTACGCCTACAATACCTGCTCGGCAATGGCTAAGTTTACAGAGTTGCTTCCCTCGGACTCCCTGGCTGAGTTCTTGGCTTTGGTCAATGATGGGAGGTTCTTCTCCAGGGTATCCCTGCAAGCAGCACTGGTCTCGGCAGATGCTGCTACTAGAGTCATGGCCACGGGTGTAGCCATGAGAAGAGGCTTATGGCTCCAGGTATCGGGTGTCCCCTTTGAGGTCCAACAAAAGATACAGGACCTGCCTTTCAAGGGTGAGAGTATTTTCTGAGAAAACAGACAAAAGGCTAAATAACCTGAAGCACTCCACAGCCACCCTCAGGGCCCTGGGCCTCTATACACCCTCCAATCAGTGGAGACACTTCCACCCTCAGCCTACCCAGAGGTTCGGTCAGCAGAACCACCAAGATGGCTTCAGAAGGCATAACAGAAGTGGCAGGAGACGTCCGCATCAATTTTATGGCCAGATTTTGGGACAACCAAAGCTGTCTTCGGGCACCAAGACTGCCTTTTGAAGGTACAGTCAAGGACGGTGTACCACACCTGGCAATGGATCCACCCCACCTTACCTTCTCATCCCGACTATCCTCTTTCTACCGTGCATGGTCCTTGTCACCTTGGACCGATGGGTGCTCTGCATGGTAGAGAGGGGATACTCCATCCAATTCTGTGCCCTCCTGCCCTTCCACCCCTCCTTCCCTGTCCCTCTTCAGGGACCCTTCTCATGAGCAGCTCCTTATCCAGGAGGTGCAGTCGCTCCTATCTTTAGGGGCTGTGGAGGAGGTTCCTCAGGAGCACAGGGGTGAGGGCTTTTATTACTGGTATTTTCTCATACTGAAAGCCAAAGGTGGCCTCAGGCCCATCCTGGACCTGTGGGAACTCAAGAAGTTTATAAAGAAAATCAGGTTCTGCATGGTTTTTCTGGCCTCCATCATTCCCTCATTGGATCCAGCAGACTGGTGTGCTGCCCTCAACTTGAAGGATGTGTACTTTCCTATCACGATTACTCAGCCCCAAAGGAAGTACCTCAGTTTCGCAGAGAATAACACCCACTACAAATTTACAGTCCTCCCATTTGATCTTCTGTGCAGGCACCAAGTTCAGGTGTTTCCTTACCTCGATGACTGGCTGATCAAGAGCCGCTCCAAGACCCAAGTGGAGGCTCAGGTCAAGTTGATCAGAGCCACCTTTGTCAACTTGGGTCTCCTTTTAAATGAAGCAAAGTCCACTCTGTCCTGTCCAGAGGATAGAATTTATAGGGGCAGTATTGGATTTGACCCAGGCCATGGCATACCTGCCACAAGTGAGGTTTCGAGTCCTCACTGATACCATTCAAGGCCTGAGACAGTTTTCCAACACAACAGCAAGAAACTGCCTGAAGCTTCTGGGACACATGGCAGCTTGTACCTGTGTGGTGCAGCATGCCAGGCTCAGACTACGACCTCTTCAATTGTGGCTGGCCTCAGTGTACTGCCCGGCCAGAGACAGCCTGGACAGAATAGTGACCCTACTTTGCCCAGTCCTCGACTCCCTCCTGTGGTGGCTCGACCCTCAGGAGGTGTGCTCAGGGGTCACCTTCACCAGTCCGCAGCCGTCCATGTCTCTAGTGATGGATGCATCAGAAGTGGACTGGAGAGCACATCTAGGAGACCACAGGACTCAAGGTCTTTGGTCTTAGGCGGATCTGGCTCTCCACATCAACATCAGAGAGTTGAGAGCGGTGCGCCTGGTGTGCCAGGCCTTCCAGGCATACTTAGTGGGACAATGTGTATCAGTCATGATGGACAACACCACCACAATGTTCTATATCAACAAATGGGGCGGTGCACGCTTCTTTCCCCTGTGCCAGGAAGTCCTCATGCTGCAGGACCTCGGTGTAGAGCATTCAATATACTTGCAAGCATCGTACCTCCCTGGGGAACAGAACCAGCCTGCTTGAAGTCTACTTGTGTCATCACACTGCATTTCGTCATAGATCACATCCTGCATCCAGGAATGCTACAACCTGGTGGGAGTTCCCGCACCCCCGCTCACTGCGCATTCCACCAGGGAACAGGCTTAGTCAACAGCATTCCTGGTGCAGGTCCCCACTCAGGAAATCTGCAGAGCAGTGACATGGTCCTCTATCCACACTTTCACCATGCACTATGTGATTACTCAGCAGGCCAGAGATGATGTGGCCTTTGAGCGAGCAGTGCTCCAATCAGTGGACAACTCCAACCCCCGCCTCCTGAACTTGAGCTTGTGAGTCACCTCATTGGAATCGACGTGAACAAGCACTCGAAGAAGAAAGAAAGGTTGCTCATATTCTCGTAACTGTTGTTCTTTGAGATGTGTTGTTCATGTCCATTCCAATACCCACCCTCCTTTCCCTCTGTCGGAGTAGCTGACAAGAAGGAACTGAGGGGGTGGCGGGTCTGCAGGGCCCTATATTGGGCACCAGGAAGGCGTGACTCTAGAGGACGCCTAGGCCAACTCTCCGGCTGCTGCTGGGGAAAAATCTTCCTGCTACTGTGCGCGTGCACACACCTGACTGGAATGGACATGAACAACACTTCTCGAAGAACAAGTTATGAGAAGATGAGTAACCGTTCTTTTTCATTTTACCTAATTACTTACAGAATTTTTTTGTGATGTCTTTAGGTTACATGATTGATAAGCTAAATGGAATTCTAATCTGGTCATTATTACTCAACCGGCAGTTCTTAATGCGTTAAAAATCATCTCTGAATGGATCCTTATTTCTGACATTACAGAAGATCTCTACAATAAAAAGTGTCTCTTATCAATCACAGAACATAATTTGATCATAGGCATCCCTTATCAATCATCCAGTCTTGATTACAACACACTTTCTATTAGTTTGAAGAGTCTTTCCCATAGACATCTAGATTCCCACAGACATGGAGGCACCAGCAATAGTGAGGTACAACCCAATACTCAATCACATGAGATTCCTGAATACAGGTCAGTCACAGGTTAAGAACCAACACTCTGGCCTTAGAATTCAAACACACTCTTTGCTAACATCCTAAAGATTCTAGGAGAAGAGTTAATATGCAAATGAATTTAATATACAAGAAAAAGAGGACTATAAGGGTTAACATTTAGTAACAAACCCACACTAGGAGGGTTTGATTCCATGAAACTGATTTTCATTTAAATGGGCATGCATCCCACTTTGATCTCTTCATAGCTTTTATTAAGAGAGAGAATCTCATTCCAAAAATAGGAATATTTTACCTATGATAATCCTAAATCTTGTGTACACCACGAGGAGAATTACAACACTATGACAAATTATCTTATTGTATTTTGATGTGTTACAGGAGCTGAATACCTCTGGCCCTATATTTCCTAATTTGTGGAGGGAACTGGAGAGGTGGGGTGAATCTGCTTTATTAAAAAAAAAATCTATCAGAGACGTAGAGAGGAAACCACACCTTTTTTGGCTATACTAAATGTGCCACCAAGGACAATGAAGACAACTATTAAAGCACAATAGCAGAGCCATCACACAAAGCAATCTGATAGTTCTAGCTTTTCCCTGGGTTTGAGCAAACAAGTTTGGAGTAGGGAGGAAGTAAACCTCCAGGAGATGCTAATAAATTTCATAATATGGGATTGATAAGCCTAAAAGACATGGTTGGGGAAATTCAGATAGGGGCTTGTTCCTCCAGAATTTGGACGTAAGGCAGTCCAATACTGGCTTGCCTGTAACCCTAAATTGATCCTCAATTTACTCTGCCCAAATGAGGAGAGAGGTGGTGGCCTGCCCTAGAGGAATTGCCAGGGTATTACCAGAGGTTTATCTCCAGCCCACAGAGGACTGCCCAGAGCAGGCTAATCCTGCTAACCCTTGGTAGACAGATACAGCCCTCTGCTCAAAGGATTGACATTCAAGCGATTATTATTTATTTAAAAGGAAAGAAGCAGTGACAATACATTCAATAAATTGATGGGTTACAGGACACAATAGTGTCAATACATTCAATCATTACGGTATATAATATATAGTAAGGCACAATAATAATGCACTTGGAGAGGATACATTAAAGCAGCTTAGTAACATAAACACAGATCTTATGGCTGTCACAATGTTAACTTGATATTATAAAGCAGTACTATGCTTATTACAATATAATAAAGCCTTTGTATATACATAGAAAAGAGCCTTACAATGCACTACTATCACAGAATGGGTGTGGTGGGTCTCACACAAACACAGGCATCCAGCTTTATTGACAGGCACACCCAGTCTCTTCTTAAAATTTGACAGAAATTCAAACTTACACTTCTTCCTCCCTTTGTTTTGTTTCGTTTTTTGCTCCTATTCTGTTTAAAAAGAGGTTGGTCCTAGTTTTTTTAGGTTCACTGCTATTGCTGCTGCTGGGGCTGCTGCGATGGCTACCTGGGTCCATTGCCTCAGAGGCTTCCATTGTTAGTGTATTCTAAAGCTGCTGCCTCTGGAAGCTTAGGTACCATGCACACCCACACTTAAGCCTGCTGGCTGTTGGCCTTATATACTGGTTGATCTCTCAAGTCCAACTCATTAACATAGGTCTTCCCCGCCCAATTAGACTGGCTTAGCCAATCAGCTTCCAGTTATTAACATAGACCAGGGGTGGGCAAACTAAGGAACGCGGACTGGATCCGGTCCCTCAGGGCTTTGGATCTGGCCCGTGGAATTGCCCCCTGTGGTGCCGCAGGCCCTGCACCACTCTCAGAAGCGGCCAGCACCACGACCCTGGGGCCCCAGGGTAGGGGGGGCAGAGAGCTCCGTGCATTGCCCTTGCCTCCAGGCACCACCCCCTGCAGCTCCCATTGGCCAGGAATGGGGAACTTCGGCCAATGGGAGCTTTGGGAGAGGTACCTGTAGGTGTGGCAAGGGCAGTGCATGGAGCCCTGTGCCTCCACCCTCCCACAGGGGCTGCGCAGGGACATGGTTCCGGCTGCTTCCCGGAGCAGCGTACACGGGGCCAGGGCGGGCAGGCAGGCAGGCAGGGAGCATGCTGCTGCCACCCTGGAGCTGCTTTAGGTAAGCAGCACTGGGCCAGAGTCCTAACCCCACCTGCACCTTGCCCCCCAACTCCCTGCCTGCACCTTGAATCTCTCTTGCACCCCAACTCCCTGCCCTGAGCCCCTGCTGCACCCTGCCCCCCTGTGCACCCAACTCCCTGCCCTGAGCTCCCGTCGCACCCTGCACCCCTCCTGCACCCCAACCCCCTGCCCTGAGCTTCCTCCCGCAGTCTGCACCCCTCCTGCCTCCCTGCCCTGAGCCCCCTCCTGCACTCCACACCCCTCCTGCAGCCCAACCCCTTCCCTGAGCCCCCTCATACATCCTTCACCCTTCCTCTGCCCCAATCCCTTGTCCTGAGCCTGTTCCTTCACACCGCACCCCCTCCCACACCCCACACTCCCTCCCGTACCCAACACCCTGTCTCGGCCCTGCATACAATTTCCCCACCCAGATGTGGCCCTCGGCCCCAAAAGTTTGCCCACCCCTGACAGAATCTCATCCTGTCTAGATCCTGACCTTCCTGCATAGATCTTCCCCTTGAGGTCATTATTAGTGTAGATCCTCCCTTTGAGGTCTTGGGAGACATGCTCAGTCATTCCCCATTGAACTCTATCTAAACCTGTGTCCTCTCCAGAGAATCATTCCAGCTGCCATTTTGGATTTCCGACTCTAAGCTATCATTAATTCCTACTTATCTAAAGCCTTAATCTTAAAACTAACTATTGTTTTATGCAAGCCAAAGCATTATGGTATTGTCACCACCCTTGTTATGCCAATCTGGAGAGGTGCAATCTTACAGTGTTTAAACCCCTTTTTCAGTTTTTCTCTGCAAGTCTCTATCCAAGGTGCTGCAAGGTTTTTCAGAGCAGCTAAGAGCAAAATCTTTTGTTACAGGCTGACTTACTGTCCAACATCGGGCTGACTACTAACAGGAAGGTCAGACTCTAAAATCTGCTCTCTTAATAATAAATAACAAATAATAAAAAATTTAAAAGTTATTTTTTTATCTTAGACTAAGAGAGCTTTATCTAGCTTAGTGTTGGGGAAAAATTTCAATATAGGTATATTAAGACAATTGTGATGGATCTACTAAGCAAGGGATTACAACTCCCCTCCCCACTGCACATCCCCTTCCTCCTGGACGAATAAAGGGAACGGTCCTGAACAAGGAAGTGACTGGGCTTGGTTGGGAGGCAGCAGCCACAGGGCAAGCCAGGAGCTGAAAAGAAGCTAGTGGAATTCCCAGGAACTATATGCAGAGTCATGTGATTGCCATGTGTTACAGCTGGGTATAAAGTTTTATTGGGGAGCAGCTATTGCTCACTTTGAACTGTAACAGTTTAAGCCTTTATATCTAGGGTATTTGCCAACTTTCCCTTTTCTGACTGACCTAGTAAAATATCCCTTCACTTAGCCATGAGTCTTAGGACTAGCTCCTACAAGGCCTAGTTGCTGAAGTACCTACAGTGCTTGCCTCCAAGTCACAGGAAACCTGGCATGCTACTGGCACCTAGGGGTTTGGTATGTTTTGGCACTGAGCAGCTTCAATAACTACATCATAATTTTATTTTATTTCAAATCCTTTCATTCTAAATCCTTTTCTCTCTCGTTTAATAAACTTATTTTATAAAATAATATGGTTGTTTGGGTGGGATGTTCATGCAGTTCCATCTTTGAAGGCAAAAACATCCAGGTTACTTTTAAAAGGGGATTGTAAGTAAAAGAATTCTGAAGCTTGGGGCACCCCATTCTTGTCTTTGTCCAAGGACGCAGACAGAAGAGTTGTCTTCCAGTGAATTGTGTGGTAAAAGGTCAAAGGGAGGCAAATCATAAGGACAGACCCAATAGGAGAATGAGGTGGAAGCAAGCTGTAGGTAATGAAAATATTTTGAACTTGATAATTTTACTTTTTGAGGGTGGACATTTTTTTAGGTGCATGCTATATTCCTCTGGGGGTATGGAAAAATGGTTTTAATAGTTTATAAAAGTATAGTTTAGGCAAAAAAAATACCCTCTAGTTGTAAACATTCCAAGCAATTACAATATAGGTAGATTGAAAAATATTGTAGAGAATACAAAGAAAAACCATGTATCATCTAGCTAAAGTTGTTCTGTACTTCTACATGTGTTAGTGTAATTGGTGAAAGAAAAGGCTAACTCTTGAAGCCAGAAGGAGGAAATGACAGATAAGAGAATGGATTTCTTTTTCCTTTAGTCATTGAACAATTAATATGCGTAATTCAGAAATTTCCATTGACTGATGCCTCATAATTGGCAACTGATTTTCACCAAAACCAAGGAATTGGTGCCTGCTTGTCAAGCTCTGTTCTCCACTACAGCCGAACCTGACAACACATGTTCTTGGTGGTGCTTTGATGGCTATGTGATGGTAATATTGTCTGTCCTAAGGTTGCAAACTATGGTATAACTGATGTATTGTTAACATAGATGACTCATGGAGCACAACCATGCTTTTCCTTTTCAAATTAGATTTTCCAGAATGAAGAAGCTTGTATGATTGTTGAAAGTTGTTGGCAGACAATTGTATTTAAAGCACACAGATGGGCAGCTTGGTTCCATTTAGCTCTGGTGTGCATTCTGTCATTGGCAGCTGATATGAGGAAGCCATAGGGACACATCTGCATACAAATGTGATTTTAAAAAGGCAATTTTCATTTTTTACAGTGGGCTTTACAGCGTTTTCATGAAATTTAATGTGCAGATGACTTGCTATAGCGTATTGAAAGTCAAAGGGCCTTGTTCAACTTTTGTGCACTAAAGACGTTGCAAGATCTTGCAAAATTAAGATAGTTAAAATTGTTATTTTCTATGGTTATGGTGTATAGTTTGACAGAATGATGTCAGTTTTGCATGCAACATGCTTATCAGTAAATCCTTGAAAAGTGGTTGGGCCATTAAAAATGATTTTCAACATTTGCAGTATAATTACTGATTAAATACTTGCTAAAGTTTTACATTTTACATTGTTGTCCAATATTATCATCACAATAGATGAAGTCCATATGTTGTGACAAAATTATGTTTTTTTATTTATAATTATGTTTCACATTTTCTTTTTCGTTAGTGCTAAATAATATGCAGAAATGAAGACAGCCTCTACCTAAAATAAATTACAGTCCAATAGATGGAAATGTCAAGACTGGTTGTGTGGGGAAAAATCAGTGACTGGAAGGAGACTTTTATTGCTATTTTTAAAAAATATTAATAAATTCACTTTAAGAAATTTAAAAAGTGTTCATAAATATGAATTGCAAAAAGATGTTAAATGTCCAAGAAGTCATAAAATTAATTGACATGGGAGCTACTATATTATCTATTAACTTTTAAATATATAAGTGCTGACAGAGTGCTCAGCTCTGGATAAGACCCAAAATAGAGAGTCCCTGGCTCAAAGAGCTTACAGGGGAAGTGCCCTGTCTTGCAAAAGCTTTCTACCAGGTCTAATGTTTAATATTGTGGGTAATGGTATTGACGTCAATGATGAAGCTCACAGTAGGAAGCACTATGCTTGGTAGTAAGTATCTGAAGAATTGGTTCTGAAGATGGGATGTACTGGGCAACCCAAAGAAGAGAATAATTTTTAAAAAGTGTTCTCAATTCATGTAGGCATGATGGAATATGAGAATCTTTGGGGGGGTTTGAGTGATGACAAGGTGCTGGCTCAACGAACCAGATGCTAAATATTTTCCCATGTAAAAAATTCCCAATAAAATAAAATAATCTTCTGATATTACTGTAAATATATAACTTCTGAATTGCCTCTTTCACATCAACTGTTCCTCAAAATATCAGGCATTGCCTTATTTTTAATATTTCCAGCTTGTGAGATGTGGTTTACATGCAGTTTTTGTACTGATTTACCTTTTGGTTAGACCTGTGATTTTCTACCAAAATAGTAAAATTGGTACAACCTCTAATGTGGATCCAGTTATACCTGTGTAAAAGAGCCTTCTTCCTTATTACTGTTCCCTTACAGGAAGAAGCTATACTTTTTATAAACCCCTTTTATATTGTTATAACCATGTCCACACTACTGGGATTTTATAGTTAAAGCAGACAAGACCTTAAAGATACATATTGTGAATGATGATTAAATATATCCGACGCAGGAAAGAAATGGTTTCTGTATCTCGGAAATATTCAGCTAGATTTGGTTTTCTTGATGTTCTCTTGAGATGGCAAGTATTTCAGACTCCTCCCTCATACAACCTTCATTTTATTTTGCACTTTCAATTTTCTGTATTGCATTAGGGAAGGCATGTTTGAAAGGGTGTCTTTCCGTATCTTTTATTGACGATCCATCACATTAAGATAAGCACAAGGTTCATTCACTCCCCCAAGGTTTTGTCACTAACTTTGGGATCTTCCAAATAGTGCTTAATTTCATCCCAAATATGCTATTACCCCATTATGTTTGCCTTTGAAAATTGGCTCAACAAGCTTTTGATGATACTTCAAACCTTTCTTGGCTCAGTTGGATGCAGAGGTAAATACACTGGTTCAGATTTATTAGGCAAATGGAACAGTCCAAAAAATTTCTCTGAGCTTCTATATCACACTGGTCAAATACTGATATAAATCACTATGTAATGGGTTCTCCAAATCTGCTACAGGAGGATGAGGCTGATTATGTGTATTCCTTCTAAACAAATACAGTTTCAGTCCTGGGTTTATAATCCTTATAGCTCAATCTCTGTTTAACTCTCTCTTTTGTAACCTAGTTTTAATGCAGTGCTCAAGGATACTTTAGTTGAACTGATCTCTTTTAACTGGTTCTTCAATTTGTCCAACAATCTTGATGTTCCAAAGGAACACTGGATATCTTATGTTGCTATATTTCTGGTTTTAAGGCTATAGCTTCTGCTATGTTTATGCCTGCCACTCCGTTTTCATTCACAGTTGCCCAAGAAGGCAATGCAAGCCAATTTTGCATCACTTTTGAATGGTGGCTGTGTTTTCTCTGATGGAGAGGATGCATCCTGACCAGGCAACTGTGACCAATGTTAGTTAAACAGAGTTATGGTTGGTCACTTTAAAGGAACAGCAACTGTGACAGATATGGCAATAGTATTATTGTATTAAATTTATGTATCCTTGTGGGCCAGGATATCACCTCTCTAGGAGGAGATGTGGCAGATGTAAGACCTGAGAGTTTGAAAGACTATATTGAAAATGTGCCAGTTAAGAATAGACTCTTTGGGACAATAGGTGTTAAGTTGACTTCCTTGGGGAATCCCTAGGGAGAGGTTAATGCGAATTACCCAATTCCTGTTGTGCAAAAACACAGCCTTTTGAAGCTTTGCCCTGAGCAGGTAGTCACTAGCTGCTGATTACCTGTTATAGAAGGCTACAATCCAAGGCTCAAGTTATATAAGGAAATAGCTGATCTGCCGAGTATCCTTTCTGGTTGTGGATCTAAGATGGATGAACTTGTAACTGTGGGAACAACCCAGTTGTGGGTTTTGAAGGACTGTAACCTACTACTACTAATCTCTGGTAAGCTTTTTAACATGTGTGTAGATTCTTTTATTGTTTTAATATTTTTTCTCTTTCATGCTTTTACCTTAAGAATAAATGAGCTTGCTTAGAAGGATGTGGTAACATATAATGGCGGGCAATACATGGGTCATAGCCCTCAGAGAGAAAGCCAAGCACAAGTGCTGGCCTTTTAGGCAGTCTGACTTGCTGGGAATATCACAGTGGAAGCCAGGATGCTGTGCAGCCTTAAAACCCCTGGTCAGGAGGGAGTGAGACATAAATCTCTGCCCAAGAGGAGTGATGACTGGGATCCAGAAATCTAAAGTCAGTGCCCTTGCTGGACCATGGAGGGGAATACAGGTGCAGTTGCCCTGAAGCTGTGACAGTGACCATCCATTCTTTCACACTTCAGTGGTGCTCTTTTCCTAAAGGTCTGATCCAGAGTTCCTTGAAGTCAATAGGAGTCTTTGAATCTGAACCCTTGTACTTCCCAGTGGTCTGGTTTGAAACTATATGTGGAAAGTTAAAATGGGAGATTAAAAAACCATTAATTTTAATATAGTCTTAATATTATTTATTAAAAATATTTAATATAGTCTTATACATGCTGATAGGATTAGGGTCTTGTCATACTCTATGAAAATTCATACCAATACTAAAAATATGGCTTCATTATCCCATTGTTCTGGATGCATATTGCTTGACAACTCTTGTGTTGACCTCTACTTTGTTTATTTATTGTAAATCCAGCTTTGGCAAATCAGAAGTGACTTGTGGCTTTGGTTCCGTTTGACCTTGTATTCTGTCACTCTAGCTATTTGGGTTTCAGTTGCTACTGTGCAAGCTCAAATGACCGTCCATATCCTGTATTATACAAAAAAAACAAAACAAAACTGGAGCAAGGTTTGAGTTGTGTGGTCATCCAAGCACTTCAAGGTATGGCCTATTTGAACTAGCCTTTGACATTAACAACACCTTCTTGAAAGGATATTATTTTAATAAAGAAGATGCGGGGAAGGGGGAGCTTTTCAAGCTTGGCCATCCTTAGCCATAGTTTTAAATACTTAAATTAATGCAATCAATTTCCCAGCACCTGCCTAGCTATTTGATCAGGCCTGATTCTCTACTGCTTTGCCTTTTGTGTTGTCATTTACACTCAAGCAAAGCAACTGAAAAATGCTAAATCTGGATGGTAGCATGACACCACTTTGCATAGGTGAATGTAACAAGACAAGGTGCAAGGTGGTTGAAAATCAGGCAAATTGACATCGGGGGAATTACTCCACAAGGCTGCCAAGTGTTTCACATCTTGCATGATATTCATGCATTTAGCACAGGGGTGGGCAAACTTTTTGGGCCGAGGGCCACATCCGGGTGGGGAAATTGTATGCATGGCCGGGGCAGGGGGTTGGGTTGCAGGAGGGAGTGTGGGGTGTGGGAGGGGGTGCGGTGTGCAGGAATGGGTTCAGGGCAAGGGACTGGGGCAGAGGAAGGGTGCTGGGTGTATGAGGGGGCTCAGGGAAGAGGGTTGGGCTGCAGGAGGGGTGCGGAGTGCAGGAGGGGGCTCAGGGCAGCGATGCAGGAGGGGTTCAGACTGTGGGAGGGAGCTCAGGGCAGGGGTTGGGTGCAGGAAGAGTGCGGGGTGTGACAGGGGGCTTAGGGCAGGGAGTTGGGGTGCAGGACGGGTGCGAGGTGCAGGCAGGGAGTTAGGGGTGGGGTGGGGCGCAGGAGGGGTTCGTGCTCTGGCCTGGCGCTGCTTACCTAAAGTGGCTCCGGGGTGGCGGCAGCATGCACCGGGGCCAGGGCAGGCTCCCTACCTGCCTGCCTGCCCTGGACCCATGCCGCGCTGCTCCGGGAAACAGCCGGAACCACGATCCTGCACGACCCCTGGGGAATGTGGGGGGCACAGGGCTCCGTGCGTTGCCCTTGCCTCCAGGCATCGCCCCCCCACAGCTCCCATTGGCTGGGAATGGCATGGCCAATGGGAGCTTCGGGGGAGGTACCTGGAGGCATGGCAAGGGCACTGCGCGGAGCCCTGTGCCCCCCACATTCCCCAGGGGTTGTGCAGGAACGTGGCCCCAGGGACATGGTGCTGGCCGCTTCTGAGAGTGACACGGGGCCTGCGGCACCATGGGGAGCAATCTTGCGGGCCGGATCTAAAGCCCTGAGGGGCTGGATCTGGCCCATGGGCCTTAGTTTGCCCAGCCCTGATTTAGCAGCACTGTCAAGCTTGCCTGCTGCTGAATGTCACTCCTCCAGAGATGGGCAGAAGCTGCAGTTCCTCCAGCTGATCACTAGATGTCCGCCTTGAACCTGGATTCAGATAACCTGTACGCCTCTCTTCTGCTGACTCCCCCTGTTGGCTCTGGATGGGGAAAGAAGTGGCAGGAATGAAAGCAGCAGCAGGTGGGATGGCAGGCAGAGACAAAAGCTGAGGCAGATTGTTACTAGTTTAGCCTCCTTCAGCCCCATCCCCAGAGAAACCCCCCACTCCTAGATACCACAGACCCTCAAAGATATTACAGCCCCCCAGAGAGACTGCAGGCAGATCCCAGCTACCAGTTCCCTAAAGCCCAGTGCTCCCAGACGTCCCAGTCCACAGCCAACCCAGACAGCATCCAGCATTCACATCCCAGCAACCCCTAGACACCACCCACATGCGTCCGCAACTCATATACCCGACAGCACCTACTCTACTACTCTGAGACATCCCATTACACTACCTGCCCCAGTCATAGATGCCAGGTTTTGATCAATTCCCTGTCCCGTCCTGTCCCTCCTGTTGCCTGCAGAAGGGTGTGTTGACTAGAAACTGAAGTTTAGGACTATTTGCCAGTATATAAATCATATAATTTAAAAGGCATAAAATAGTTTATATGGAACTGGGAAAACCTTGGCAGCTATGGCTAGATTTACACCATTTAAGTCAAAGCAAAATCTGTCCGTAAGTAAGGTGTTTTCAACCAAACTGCAATCACAACAGTTCAGCTATCGCATGTCAGATGGATTAAACAGGCCTAAAACAGGCCAGTTTTTCACTTGAAATCCAATTAATGATGACAAGTATATAAAAATGTGAGTATATAAAAATTAGGATTGTCAAGTGATTAAAAAAATTAATCGTGCCATTAAAACAAATTAATTGTGCAATTAATCGCACTGTTAAACAGTAATAAAATAAAATTTATTTAAATACTTTTGGATGTTTTCTATGTTTTCTACAATGTCAAACGTTAGAGCCTACAAGTCCAATCAGTCCTACTTATTGTTTAGCCAATCGCTCAGACAAGCAAGTTTGTTTACATTTGCAGGAGATAATGCTGCCCACTTCTTATTTACAATGTCACCTGAAAGTGAGAACAGGCATTCGCATGACACTGTTGTAGCTGGCATCGCAAGATATTTACATGCCAGATGCACTAAAGATTCATATGTCCCTTGATACTTCAACCACCATTCCAGAGGACATGCGTCCATGCTGATACCAGGTTCTGCTTGATAATGATCCAAAGCAGTGTGGATTAACGCATGTTCATTTTCGTAATCTGAATCAGATGCCATCAGCAGGAGGTTGATTTTCTTTTTTGGTGGTTAGGGTTCTGTGGTTTCTGCGTCGGAGTGTTGGTCTTTTAAGACTTCTGAAATCATGTTCCACACCTCATCCCTCTCAGATTTTGGAAGGCACTTCAAGATTCTAAAACCTTGGGTCGAGTGCTGTAGCTATCTGTAGAAATTTCACATTGGTATCTTCTTTGCATTTTGTCAGATTTGCAGTGAAAGTATTCTTAAAATGAACAACATGTGCTGGGTCATCATCTGAGACTGCTATAACATGAAATATATGGCAGAATGAGGGTAAAACAGAGCAGGAGACATACTGTTCTCCCCCAAGGAGTTCAGTCACAAATTTAATTAACGTGGTATTTTTTTAATGAGCATCATCAGCATGGAAGCATGTCTTCTGGAATGATGGCTGAAGCGTGCAGAGACATATGAATATTTAGCGCATCTGGCATGTAAATATCTTGCAATGCCAGCTACAACAGAGTCATGTGAATGCCTGTTCTCACTTTCAGGTGACGTAAATAAGAAGTGGGCAGCATTATCTCCTGCAAATGTAAACAAACTTGTTTCTCTTAGCGATTAGCTGAACAAGAAGTAGAACTGAGTGGACTTGTAGGCGCTGAAGTTTTACATTGTTTTGTTTTTGAGTGCAGTTATGTAACAAAAAAAATTCTACATTTTTAAGTTGCACTATCATGATAAAGAGATTGCATGACATTACTTGTATGAGGGGAATTGAAAAATACTATTTCTTTTTTTCATTTTTGCAGTGCAAATATTTGTAATCAAAATAATATCGAGTGAGCACTGTACATTTTGTATTCTGTGATGTAACTGAAATTGATATATTTGAAAATGTAGAAAAACATCCAAAAATATTTAGTACATTTCAATTGGTATTCTATTGTTTAACAGTGCAATTAATCGCGACTGATTTTTTTGAGTTGATCGCGTGAGTTAACTATGATTAATTGACAGCCCAAATAAAAATCTGTCTTTGTGGCTTAGCTAGTCAAACCTATTGATTACTCTCCTCCCCCAAATCTGTCTTCACATATGTCTCATAGAAACCTGGTAATTCAGTAATTATTGCTGATTTAGCAACTAATGTGTTTTCAAATGTCACCTAGAGTTTGATTTTTAGACCTACGTCTTTAGCAAAGTGCTGTGATGTTGGAATGATGTAGACACTTTAATTTGGGCTTTTATTAGTTTTACATATTTTATTCTTCAAGGATGGATGAGGACAGGCAGTTTGTGATGCTGCTACTCTTGTTTGTTAGAACACTGATTTTTGATATGTGCCAGCAAATTCTGTATGATTACAGTTGTCTCTGAGGAAACTTTCCCACAAATACCTTATAACAATGGAAGCTGGAGTTAAGTTTACATAAATTTTGAGATTCATGTTGTTCTTCACTCTACATGGATTATTAAGGCTGTCACTTCTAGAGGTGCTTTCCAGAACAATATTTTATTTCTTAGATTTCTGCTGTTTAATTCCATTTCTAAAATATTATTTTAAGGGAGAAATTGCATTCATGGTATTTTGTGACTTTGGTGCATATGCTTTATTGTATTTTAAATTTAGTATGTATCTGTGTGCATTTGCTTTAAGCAATTATATTTAAATTTAAATACAATTATATAGAACATAGAAATATTATTTTTCTACATTTTCCATAGTTCACATATTGCAATATAAATCAAATTAATAGATAAATTGAGATAATAGTGAGTGCTATGGGCTTTGCCTCTAAAGTTAACGTGTTTCTATAAAAAGAAAAGGAGTACTTGTGGCACCTTAGAGACTAACAAATTTATTTGAGCATAAGCTTTCGTGAGCTACAGCTTCATCGGATGCATTCAGTGGAAAATATAGTGAGGAGATTTATATACACAGAGAACATGAAACAATGGGTGTTACCATACACATTGTAAGGAGAGTGATCAGGTAAGGTGAGCTATTACCAGCAGGAGAGCTGGGGTGGGGGGGGAAACCTTTTGTAGTGATAATAAAGGTGGGCCATTTCCAGCAGTTGACAAGAATGTGTGAGGAACAGGGAGGGGAGGGGAATAAACATGGGGAAATAATTTTACTTTGTGTAATGACCCATCCACTCCCAGTTTTTATTCAAGCCTAAGTTAATTGTATCCAGTTTGCAAATTAATTCCAATTCAGCAGTCTCTCCTTGGAGTCTGTTTTTTGTTGAAGAATTGCCACTTTTAGGTCTGTAATCGAGTGACCAAAGGGATTGAAGTGTTCTCCAACTGGTTTTTGAATGCTATAATTCTTGACGTCTGAATGCATCCGATGAAGTGAGCTGTAGCTCACGAAAGCTTATGCTCAAATAAATTGGTTAGTCTCTAAGGTGCCACAAGTACTCTTTTTCTTTTTGCGGATACAGACTAACATGGCTGCTACTCTGAAACATGTTTTTATAGAGTTTCATCTTCAAATGCTTTTGTTTTGTGTGTAATATCACTTGAAAATTCTGACCTTTTTCATTTCCCCAAAGTGAATTGTTTTGCGAGGCAGCCTCAAGTACTGTGTTTAGGTAAATCTGTTTTATCTAAGAGGTCAGTGCAATTGACTCTCTCTTGTTCTTGTATGGTTATAGGCACTTACTGGCATTTGCAGAACTTCAACACTGTCCAGTCTCCCTACCATAGAACGTTTATTTCCACAGGCATGTGTGGGATCAGTAATGCAGTCAGCCCAATCCTTTTCATTTGGTTTAACGTTTTCTGGCAATGCCAGCGGGATTGCAGAGAGAGAACCTGTTAATTGCTGTTTTAGAATGCTTTACAGGGCTAGCAGAGTGAAGAAATTTAAATTTCATTTTTATTATACTTTTGTCTGCATTAGTTTACTTATTATTTGAGCCAGACTGACCCAAATAAAAGAAATGGAATGCATTATTCAATCAGAAAATTGTCTATGCCAGTAGCTTTTCATTAACTTTTACCTTTTGCTATCGAATATATTTTAAATCACTCTTAGGCTAGGTCAGTATTTTTCACACACACACTTAAGCATTATGTCTGCTAGTTTCAGCAGGATATTAAGGTTAAAAACTGTTTCAAAAGCAGCTATGGCTGCAGATCATAATAGAAAGCTTCCTTGGTGTTCAGACCAATAAATAAATTAGAAGAAGGGCTTTAAGCTCTGCATGATAAAAGGAACTGAAAGTAGGGCAGAGAAAGAACAACCTTTGTAATGAGCCTTGCCTGGGGCTAAGGAGAATCAGAAGTTCATTGTGTATTTCTGTGCATGGTGCAACAGCAGTACAAAGAGTTGGTGACTGAGGTTTTCCATTGCCTCAGGATACCAGTGATTCTGCTGTATATAATGATAGTGAATGCCAGGAATGCACTAAATAAATCTTGTCTCTGCAACTCATATTTTCAAGTTGCAACTGTTGGTAGGATGGAGACTTGACATGATGAGTTTGTAGCCAGCAGGATGTGATATGGCCCTGTTCCCTGTACTTATCAGATCACTAGGAACATGGAGTGTATTTTATTACTGTGACTACATAAAAAAGCTGAAATAAAAATGATTGAAATGAGTCACACACTAATGGCGTATAAAATATTTACTTGTGGACTAAGAAAAGCACCATATTTGAAACTGGTAGCATATGTCCTTTTGGAGATAAGGAAAGGAAAAGCTAAACAAATCATTGGCTGCCTAGGTCATAACCACCATTACTCTGGTCATAAATTCTCCAACGTTTCAGATGTCATTATCTCTGAAGTGCATACACCAGGAGAGATTGTGTTTTTTATCCCCATCTTCCCACCACATATGTTTGTGTTTTCCTCATGAAAACAACCACGCTTATTTGCATAAGATGATTTGAAAATTATGGAGCCTTGTACTTGAAGCTTGTTTAAATGTTTGTAATCTTCATGGAGTGTGACACTTCTTAACTATCTGATTATAATCCTTCATAATTTTGTAACCTTTTACATCCTTCTGTGTACATCTTCCAGCTGTTTATATTCTGCTTGGTATAGCTATAATGCTTTCTTGAACGTCTCTAACTTGGCAGGCCCTAAAATGAACATACTTTAATGATTTCCTTTGAATGTGGAGATTGTGCTGGGTGTTGATATCTGAATTTTGAACTGTGAGGACGTGGAAAATTCCATTTGCTTAATATGCCCTTTCTGGGGGGAAAAAACCCAAGAAAGCTGCTGAACTCAAAAGTCTTAGGTGTATAATTCACATTAGTGACTTTTACTTTAAAATACTTGTATATTAATGCTTCTCAGAGATCCTTTTGCTTCAAGGCTGCATGAAAGCAGCCTCAAAGAGTGAGTAGGTATATCTTAGTGACATATCTAAAAAACATAAACTGCCTCCCTGCCCTAGCAGACAAATCCCGCAATGATTAACACATTCATTTAAAATGAAAATGGCCCCATCTGGTCCCATCATAATGAAGAACTGACTTATTTAAAATGAAATCAATGTTTATTTATCCCCCCACTTCAGTAATCCCAACCCCAATTTCTTTTTTTGCTGCAGTCCATAGCAATATTTCACCCAGCAATATCAAATCTTAATCTTATGAAGCACTTCTTCCAACCTGGCTGCCACACCTTAGCACCAATTTCATCAACTGCTTTAATTCAAGAGACCAGACTGCTCAGGGAGGTTGCTTTAGGCAGGTGTTGTGGTGAATTTAGCCAAAATAAATGAGTTTAGGTATCATGAGGGAGCAAGGTAAGTAGCCATAAATCTAACAGGAGCTCTGCAATGGATTTGTAAATCTTGGAGCTTATCAGCTCAAAGGAAAGTTTTCCAGAGTGTCTAAGTGACATAGCCCCCTATGTCCCATTTTGGCTCACTTAGCCATTTAGGAGACCATGTCTCATTGACTTACAATGAGACTTGGGGCTTATCTATATGGAGAGTTAGTGTGTGACCAGCTGTGGTGTCAATCTACAGCACTCTTTTGTGTTGCTCACTAACTGACCCTGCTGCTTTACACTGAAAGTTCCATAGTGCACTTTGCATACTGCTGTCTCAAACAGCAGTGGAAGAGGTATACTTAAAGAAGGGGATGACATAGTCTACCAGGCATGCTGATCTAACTACTTTTAGCAGCAGCATTTTGAATGGACTCATGCAGTGGGGAAGGCATCTGAAGATGCAGGCATCAGTGTCAGTAATGAGCAAGTTTCAGAGTGGTAGCCGTGTTACTCTTGTATCAGCAAAAACAACGAGGAGTCCTTGTGGCACCTTAGAGACTAACAAATGTACTTGGGCATAATGAAAGCTTATGCCCAAATAAATTTGTTAGTCTCTAAGGTGCCATAAGGACTCCTCGTTGTTTTTGGTAATGAGCGAATGATCACGGATTGGACATTAATTCATTGTGGGTAGAAAGGAAAGGTCAAAAGAAATGCAAGACAGAGATACTATCTAGATATATGGCTCAACAGAGAGCCAAGTCACAGGAGAAGCCAAGATTATAGGCTTGAGCAACAGTAAGGTTGGTGGTACTGTCCACCATGATAGAGAAATGGGGAGGAAAGATCAAGACCTGGTTTAGGCATGTTATGTTTTAGTTAATGGTTGGACATTCATGAGGATATCCAAGAAAGATCAACTGAGGTTTTTTTAGTTTGTGAATCCTTAGTATAGAGATGGGAGTCAAAGCCAAAACTGATAAGATCCCTTAGAGATAGGGTTTAGAGGAAGAAGAAAAAATGAGTCAAAGACTGAACTATAGAGAGGCTTTCCAGAAGATGGAGAGGGGAAGAGGAGGAGGATGCACTGACAGGGTTGATTTGAGAAGTAGGTGGAGAACCAAGAGAAGATGGTTCATAAGAGCCAAGGAATTAAAGTTTTTGAGAATGGTAGATGGTTGAAGGGTAGCTGATTGGATATGGAAGATGAAGATGAAATATAGGCATTATCATGGTCTCTTGGTGTGATCCTTCGAGAGGCCTCAGCGTCTATTGGCTGACCTTCCTTAACTTGTCTTCAATAAGGTCAATACCTAGACTTTCACCTCTAATTAAGTTTAGTAGTTCTTTAATGTTAGGGCTTGCACTCTGCTTCAGTCTCTTGGTTACCTTCTTGGAGGCAGCCTGGTGCAGGGCTGTCTACCCTTTACTGTCCCAGGTCCGTCTTCATCCTCTTCCTTCTCTGTACTCCCTCCTTTATAGCTGACCTTATTTCCTCGATTGGTTGCAGCTGTGTGTTCCTGTCTCCATGATTGGCAGCTCTGGCAGTTGAATGGGGGTGTAATCAAGCTGCTTGCTTATAAACAGGAGAGGTTCTCTTTCCCCCTCTGTCTAAGGTCAGTATGGAGTTTGTAGACCCCATTACAGGCCCTGAGGTCTGTAGTCATCATTTTCTAAAAAAATATGCTGTCGTTAAAATAGCAATTAATTCAGGGAAGTTCTATGGCCTATGTTATACAGAAAGTCAGATTAGTCAGACCGTGGTCCCTTCTGGCCTGATGATCTATGAATCATTAGTGATCTTGGAAAGAACATTCTTAGAAGAGTTTAAGGGCTATAAATCAGGTTCTAGAACAAAATTAGAGGAGGGGTCCTTAAAATAGCAGTTGTACACAAGTTCAGTGCATTTGAGATGATGGAACAATGGTTAGAGATGGAAAGAAGAGTCAAACAATGTGGCTAGTTCAAACAACAAAAAAATAAACCTCCCAGGTGCCCTAACAACTATGCAAAATGTTAGAGAGCTACTTGCTATTACAGAGCCAACTACAGAGGGGGGGTGAAGGATTTCTATTTTCCATTGCCTTCTGTGTATCAGGGGTCAAGCCAATTCCTGATGTCACCCAAATGTTCATGAGAACCTGGAGGAGGCGGTGTCCCTGCCTATTACACTCCCTCCTAATATGGAATTTCACAAGCCTAGAAGAGGCCACCCAGGAAGCAACAGGAAGATGGCAGAGTCCACTGATAGCACTGTAAGGACTCATAATATTATACCTGAAGAATTCCATTACATCCAGTAGAGAGCAGTGATTAACTTAGTGGTACTGTTTGTGCCAGCCAGTTAATTACAATAGTCCATATAAAATTATCATGGTTAATTATGCGGTCATTAATATCCGCCAAAGCAGGACTCTGTGTTTCAGTACACAAATTGCTGCAGAGAATAATTCCCTTTTCATTACAATTAACACTAAAGCAAGAAAGAAAGTGTTAGTTATATTTAACACCATGTCACTTTCTTTGTATTTATATTGAAAGGGCATTGAACGCCAAATATTCTGTAAAAACAACAAGGAGTCCGGTGGCTCCTTAAAGACTAACAGATTTATTTGGGCATAAGCTTTCGTGGGTAAAAAACTACTTCCTCAGATGCATGGAGTGAAAATTACAGATGCAGGCATTATATAATGACACATGAAGAGAAGGGAGTTACCTCACAAGTGAAGAACCAGTGTTGACAGGGCCAATTCGATCAGGGTGGATGTAGTCCACTCCCAATAATAGATGAGGAGGTGTCAATTCCAGGAGAGGCAAAGCTGATTTTGTAATCAGCCAGGCACTCCCAGTCCTTATTCAAACCCAAATTAATGGTGTTAAATTTGCAAATGAATTTTAGTTCTGCTGTTTCTCTTTGAAGTCTGTTTCTGAAGTTTTTTTTTCAAGTATAGCTACTTTTAAATCTGTTATAGAATATCCAGGAAGATTAAAGTGTTCTCCTACTGGCTTTTGTATGTTACCATTCCTGATGTCCGATTTGTGTCCATTTATTCTTTTACATAGGGACTTTCTGGTTTGGCCAATGCACATGGCAGAGGGCATTGCTGGCACATATAACATTAGTAGATGTGCAGGTGAATGAGCCTCTGATGGTGTGGCTAATGTGGTTGGGTCCTCTGATGGTGTCGCTAGAGTAGATATGGGGACAGAGTAGGCAACGAGATTTGCTAAAGGGATTGGTTCCTGAGTCAGTGTTTCCCTGGTGTGGTATGTAGTTGCTGGTGAGTATCTGATTCAGGTTGGGGGGCTGTTTGTAAGTGAGGACTGGCCTGCCTCCCAAGGTCTGCGAGAGTGAGGGATTGTTTTCCAGGATAGGTTGTAGATTGTTGATAATGTGCTGCAGAGGTTTTAGCTGGGGGCTGTACGTGATGGCCAGTGGTGTTCTGTTGTTTTCCTTGTTGGGCCTGTCCTGTAGTAGGTGATTTCTGGATACCCGTCTCGCTCTATCAATCTGTTTCCTCACTTCCCCAGGTGAGTATTTTAGTTCTAAGAATGCTTGATAGAGATCTTGTAGGTGTTTGTCTCTGTCTGAGGTATTGGAGCAAATTCGGTTGTATCTTAGGTCTTGGCTGTAGACAATGGATCATGTGATGTGTCCTGGATGGAAGCTGGAGGCATGTAGGTAAGTATAGCAGTTGGTAGGTTTCCAATATAGGGTGGTGTTTATGTGACCATTGCTTATTTGCACTGTAGTGTCCAGGAAGTGGATCTCTTGTGTGGACTGGTCCAGGCTGAGGTTGATGGTGGGATGGAAATTGTTGAAATCCAGGTGGAATTCTTCAAGGGCCTCCTTCCCATGGGTCCATATCATGAAGATGTCATCAATGTAGCACAAGTAGAGGATGGACGCTACGGGACGAGAGCTGAGGAAGCGTTGTTCTAAGTCAGCCATAAAAATGATGGCATACTGTGGGGCCATGCGGGTACACAGAGCAGTGCCACTGACTTGAAGGTATAAGTTGTCCCCAAATCTGAAATGATTGTGGGTGAGGACAAAGTCACAAAGCTCAGCCACCAGGTGTGCCATGGCCTCATCAGGGATACTGTTTTTGACAGCTTGTAGTTCATCCTCATGTGGAATGAAGAAGAATTGAACCCTAAACCTAACCCTAACCTTGAAGAATTCCACCTGGATTCCTTTCTCTTCATGTGTCATTATATAATGCCTACATCTGTATTTTCACTCCATGCATCTGAAGAAGTGGGTTTTTACCCACGAAAGAGTATGCGTTTCTGTTATTCTTTAAGGTGCCACCAGACCCCTTGTTGTTTTTGTGGATACAGACTAACACGGCTTCCCCCCAATACTTGACACAAATATACTGTATGTTTTATTCATAGAATCATAGATTCATAGGACTGGAAGCGACCCCAAGAGGTCTTCTATTCCAGTTCCCTGCACTCATGGCAGGACTAAGTATTATTTAGACCATCCCTGACAGGGGTTTGTCTAACCTGCTCTTAAAAATCTCCAATGATAGAGATTCCACAACCTCATTAGGCAATTTATTCCAGTGCTTAATCACCCTGACGATTAGGAAGTTTTTCCTAATGTCCAACTTGCTGCACTTTAAGCCCATTGCTTCTTGTCCTATCCTCAGAGGTTAACTAGAACAATTTTTCTCCCTCCTCCTTGTAACAACCTTTTATGTACATGAGAACTTATGTTCCCCCTCAGTCTTCTCTTCTCCAGACTAACAAACAAACAAATTTTTTCAATCTTCCCTCATAGGTCATGTTTTTTAGACTTTTAATAATTTCTGTTGCTCTTCTCTGGACTTTCTCCAGTTTGTCCACATCTTTCCTGAAATATGGCATCCAGAAATAGACAAAGTACTTCAGTTTGGTATCGTTCACAAACTTTATAAGTATATTCTGTATGCCATTATCTAAATTGCTGATGGAGATGTTGAACAGAACTGGACCCAGAACTGATCCATGTGGGAGCCTAGTTGATATGTCCTTCCAGCTTGACTGTGAACCGCTGATAACTACTCTCTGGGCATGGGTTTCCAACCAGTCATGCACCCACCTTATAGTAGTCCATCTAGGTTGTATTTCCCTAGGTTGTTTATGAGAAGGTCTTGCAAGACAGTATTAAAAGCCTTATTGAAGTCACCATCACTTCCTCCTCAGATCTTCCCCCCCCAATCCATAAGGCTTGTTGCCCTGTCAAAAAAAGCTATTAGGTTGGTTGGACATGATTTGTTCTTGACAAATCCATGCTCACTATTACTTATCACCTTATCTTCTAGGTGTCTGCAAAGTGATTTCTTCATTATTTGCTCCATTATCTTTCCAGGTACTGAAGTTAAGCTGACTGGCCAGTAATTCCCTGGGTTGTCCTTATTCTTCTTTTTATAGATGGGCACTATATTTGCCCTTTTCAAATCCTCTGGAATCTCTCCCCCTTCCATGACTTTTCAAAGATAGTCGTTAATGGCTCAGATATCTCCTTAATCAACTCCTTGAGCATTCTAGGATGTATTTCATCAGGCGCCAGTGACCTGAAGACATCTAACTTTGGGGATGGGATAGCTCAGTGCAGGGGACAGGATATGTCATAAATATAAAGGGAAGGGTAAACCCCTTTGAAATCCCTCCTGGCCAGGGGAAAGCTCCTCTCACCTGTAAAGGGTTAAGAAGCTAAAGGTAACCTCACTGGCACCTGAACAAAATGACCAATGAGGAGACAAGATACTTTCAAAAGCTGGGAGGAGGGAGAGAAACAAAGGGTCTGTGTCTGTCTGTAGTCGTCTTGGCCGGGGATAGACCAGGAATGGAGTCTTAGAACTTTTAGTAAGTAATCTAGCTAGGTATGTGTTAGATTATGATTTCTTTAAATGACTGAGAAAAGAATTGTGCTGAATAGAATAACTACTTCTGTCTGTGTATCTTTTTTGTAACTTAAGGTTTTGCCTAGAGGGGTTCTCTATGTTTTTGAATCTAATTACCCTGTAAGATATCTACCATCCTGATTTTACAGGGGGGATTTCTTTATTTCTATTTACTTCTATTTTTTATTAAAAGTCTTCTTGTAAAACACTGAATGCTTTTTCATTGTTCTCAGATCCAAGGGTTTGGGTCTGTGGTCACCTATGCAAATTGGTGAGGCTTTTTATCCAACATTTCCCAGGAAAGGGGGGGTGCAAGTGTTGGGAGGATTGTTCATTATTCTTAAGATCCAAGGGTCTGGGTCTGTAGTCACCTAGGCAAATTGGTGAGGCTTTTTACCAAACCTTGTCCAGGAAGTGGGGTGCAAGGTTTTGGGAAGTATTTTGGGGGGAAGGACGCGTCCAAACAGCTCTTCCCCAGTAACCAGTATTAGTTTGTTGGTGGTAGCGGGCAGTCCAAGGTGTAATATTTTGTACCTTGGGGAAGTTTTGACCTAAGCTGGTAAAGATAAGCTTAGGAGGTTTTTCATGCAGGTCCCCACATCTGTACCCTAGAGTTCAGAGTGGGGGAGGAACCGTGACATGGTGGCACAGTGGTGGGATTAACCTGAAATCATTTTGAGATCCAGTTGAGATTTTTTGAACTAGAAATACAGATTTTAAAAAGGAATTTTTAGGAAGTCCAGAAGGCAGCTTTGAAACTGAAAGCAGCTTGGTTTCTCTCTGCTTTGTGGCCAAGCAGAGACAAAAGGGGATTATCTTGTGAATTGCAGGTTTTCTTTGCCTGGAGGCAGGGTACTTAACTCCTGCAGGGAAATTCACAGTCTTCCAACCCAGAGGTTTTTTTTTCTTTTCTTCCTAAAAGTAAATAGGGGGTGTGTGCTCTACCCATTTGCCTGGAGACAAAAGTGGCAGGGTTTTTTTTAGGATTTTGATTTTTTTTTTGTTTTACAAGGAGCACAGGTTTGAAAAGAAATTTTTTTTTTCTTTGGGCTGGGTAAGCAGGTTTCCAAGTAGTTGGAGGTTTTTTGCTTTAATTTGGGCCCAGAGCAGAGACAAGGGAATTGTCTTTTTCTGTAGGCTGACAATCACTATCAGAGAATAGGTATTCTATTCCAGCACAGCAAAATTTTACAGCCAAGTTTTGTTTGTTTATTTCTAAACCTCGGGTGTAAAGTTAGTTAAAAACAGAGAGGTTAGAATGGCCAAATCCTCGGCTCTACTACAGCTGGAATTAGCCAAATTTCAGGCTGAGGAAAAACAAAGGGAACATGAAAGACAGATAGAACTCATGCGGCTGGAGAAGGAGGTACAGGAGGCTGCCCACAAGAGGGAAATGGAGGCAAGGAAGCATGTGGAGGAGATGGAGAGGATAAAGGCCCAGCAGAATATACCAACAAACCCTAGCAATCCTTCTCCAGGTACCACTTCCCATCCCAGAAAGTTCCCCACCTACAAGGCAGGTGATGATACTGAGGCCTTCTTAGAAAACTTCGAAAGGGCCTGCCTTGGGTACAACATCTCTACTGACCAATACATGGTAGAGCTGAGGCCGCAGCTCAGTGGACCCTTAGCTGAGGTGGCAGCTGAAATGCCTAAAGAACATATGAACAAGTATGAACTGTTTAAATCCAAGGCGAGAGTCAGAATGGGGATAACACCCGAGCAGTCTCGTCGGAGGTTCCGAGCCCTAAGGTGGAAACCAGACATGTCATTTACCCGACATGCCTACCACATTGTGAAACATTGGGATGCCTGGATATCAGGAGCAAGTGTTGAATCTCCAGTAAATTTGCCCTTCCTAATGCAAATGGAACAATTCTTAGAGGGTGTTCCTGAGGAAATAGAAAGATACATCCTAGATGGGAAACCCAAAACTGTAATCGAGGCAGGAGAGATTGGAGCCAGATGGGTGGAGGTGGCAGAGAAGAAGAAAACTGGTCGCAGTTGGAGCGGAGACCAGAAGGGACCACCCCAGACCACACCCTATTACCGGGGGCTGCCCAAAGCCCCACCTACCTCCCAAAGAACCCTCCAGACCCCTTATCGTCCCACCACCCCGTTCTCCAGCAACCCACCTCGCCCTGGTGACCCGTCAGCTGGACGATGTTTTAAATGTAACGAGCTGGGGCATGTAAAGTCCAACTGCCCCAAGAACCCCAACAGATTACAGTTCATTGCACCGGAATCACACCAGAGGTCCACAGGCCCAGATACCTCCCAGATACCCTTGGAGCGGAGGGAAACTGTGAGTGTGGGCGGGAAGAAGGTCACCGCGTGGAGGGACACCGGAGCACAAGTGTCAGCTATCCATGCTTCCTTAGTGGACCCCAATTTAATCAACCCAGAGATCCAAGTGACGATTCAACCCTTCAAGTCCAACTCTTTCAATTTGCCTACAGCCAAGTTGCCTGTCCAGTACAAGGGCTGGTCAGGAATGTGGACTTTTGCAGTCTATGATGATTATCCCATCCCCATGCTGTTGGGGGAAGACTTGGCCAATCACGTGAAGCAGGCCAAGAGGGTGGGAACGGTCACCCGCAGCCAGGCTAAACAAGCCGTGGGGCCTAGCTCTGTTCCGGAAACTTCTATCAGGGCCCGGTCAGAGGTGATGGACCCGGACCCCAGGCCAATGTCTGCAACAGCAGTAGTGGATCCAGTCCCAGAGACCCAGACGGAACCAGTCCCAGAACCGGAACCAGCCGAACAACCAACACCAGACCCCGTGTCAGCACTGAATCCAGTACTTGCAACCTCAACACCAGAGGGCCCCACTGAACCTGAACTGGCAGCAGCCGATAACCCTACCCAAGAGGCTCAGCCGGAGCCTGAATTCCAACATAGTGCACCAGCGGAGAGCGGTTCACAGTCAACAGAAGCAGCTCCATCCTCTATATCGCTTCCAGAGGGACCAAGCCTAGGTCCACAATCCAATGAGGAACTGATGTCTCCAGCATCAAGGGAACAGTTCCAGACTGAACAGGAAGCAGATGAAAGCCTCCAGAGAGCTTGGACGGCGGCACGGAGCAACCCACCGCCTCTCAGCTCTTGTAATCGATCCAGGTTTGTTGTAGAAAGAGGACTTTTATACAAGGAAACTCTTTCTGGGGGACACCAGGAAGACTGGCATCCTCAGAGACAGTTGGTAGTTCCAACTAAATACCGGGCCAAGCTCTTGAGCTTAGCCCATGATCACCCTAGTGGCCATGCTGGGGTGAACAGGACCAAAGACCGTTTGGGGGGGTCATTCCACTGGGAGGGAATGGGCAAGGATGTTTCTACCTATGTCCAGTCTTGTGAGGTGTGCCAAAGAGTGGGAAAACCCCAAGACCAGGTCAAAGCTCCTCTCCAGCCACTCCCCATCATTGAAGTTCCATTTCAGCGAGTAGCTGTGGATATTCTGGGTCCTTTTCCGAAAAAGACACCCAGAGGAAAGCAGTACATACTGACTTTCATTGATTTTGCCACCCGATGGCCGGAAGCAGTAGCTCTAAGCAACACCAGGGCTAAAAGTGTGTGCCAGGCACTAGCAGACATTTTTGCCAGGGTAGGTTGGCCCTCCGACATCCTCACAGATGCAGGGACTAATTTCCTGGCAGGAACTATGAAAAACCTTTGGGAAGCTCATGGGGTAAATCACTTGGTTGCCACTCCTTACCATCATCAAACAAATGGCATGGTGGAGAAGTTTAATGGAACTTTGGGGGCCATGATACGTAAATTCGTAAATGAGCACTCCAATGATTGGGACCTAGTATTTCAGCAGTTGCTCTTTGCCTACAGAGCTGTACCACATCCCAGTTTAGGGTTTTCCCCATTTGAACTTGTATATGGCCGTGAGGTTAAGGGGCCATTGCAGTTGGTGAAGCAGCAATGGGAGGGATTTACACCTTCTCCAGGAACTAACATTCTGGACTTTGTAACCAACCTACAAAACACCCTCCGAACCTCTTTAGCCCTTGCTAGAGAAAACTTACAGGATGCTCAAAAAGAGCAAAAAGCCTGGTATGATAAACATGCCAGAGAGCGTTCCTTCAAAGTAGGAGACCAGGTCATGGTCTTAAAGGCGCTCCAGGCCCATAAAATGGAAGCATCGTGGGAAGGGCCATTCGTGGTCCAGGAGCGCCTGGGAGCTGTTAATTATCTCATAGCATTCCCCACCTCCAACCGAAAGCCTAAGGTGTATCATATTAATTCTCTAAAGCCCTTTTATTCCAGAGAATTAAAGGTTTGTCAGTTTACAGCCCAGGGAGGAGACGACGCTGAGTGGCCTGAAGGTGTCTATTACGAAGGGAAATGTGCTGGTGGTGTGGAAGAGGTGAACCTCTCCATGACCCTTGGGCGTATGCAGCGACAGCAGATCCAGGAGCTGTGCACTAGCTACGCGCCAACGTTCTCAGCCACCCCAGGACTGACTGAACGGGCATACCACTCCATTGACACAGGTAATGCTCACCCAATTAGGGTCCAACCTTACCGGGTGTCTCCTCAAGCTAAAACTGCTATAGAACGGGAGATCCAGGATATGTTACAGATGGGTGTAATCCGCCCCTCTGAAAGTGCATGGGCATCTCCAGTGGTTCTAGTTCCCAAACCAGATGGGGAAATACGTTTTTGCGTGGACTACCGTAAGCTAAATGCTGTAACTCGCCCAGACAACTATCCAATGCCACGCACTGATGAACTATTAGAGAAACTGGGACGGGCCCAGTTCATCTCTACCTTGGACTTAACCAAGGGGTACTGGCAGGTACCACTAGATGAATCTGCCAAGGAAAGGTCAGCCTTCATCACACATCTCGGGCTGTATGAATTTAATGTACTCCCTTTCGGGCTGCGAAATGCACCCGCCACTTTCCAAAGACTTGTAGATGGTCTCCTAGCGGGATTAGGAGAATATGCAGTCGCCTACCTTGACGATGTGGCCATATTTTCGGATTCCTGGGCAGACCACCTGGAACATCTACAAAAAGTCCTTGAGCGCATAAGGGAGGCAGGACTAACTGTTAAGGCTAAGAAGTGTCAAATAGGCCTAAACAGAGTGACTTACCTTGGACACCAGGTGGGTCAAGGAACTATCAGCCCCCTACAGGCCAAAGTGGATGCTATCCAAAAGTGGCCTGTCCCAAAGTCAAAGAAACAGGTTCAATCCTTCTTAGGCTTGGCCGGTTATTACAGACGATTTGTACCACACTACAGCCAAATCGCTGCCCCACTGACAGACCTAACCAAAAAGAAACAGCCAAATGCTGTTCAGTGGACCGGAAAGTGTCAGAAGGCCTTTAACAAGCTTAAAGCGACACTCATGTCTGACCCTGTACTAAGGGCCCCAGACTTTGACAAACCGTTCCTAGTAACCACAGATGCATCCGAGCGTGGTGTGGGAGCAGTTTTAATGCAGAAAGGACCTGATCAAGAATTCCACCCTGTAGTGTTTCTCAGCAAAAAACTGTCTGAGAGGGAAAGCAATTGGTCAGTCACTGAAAAAGAATGTTATGCCATTGTCTACGCTCTGGAAAAGCTATGCCCATATGTTTGGGGACGGCGTTTCCACCTGCAAACCGACCATGCTGCACTAAAGTGGCTTCACACCGTCAAAGAAACTAACAAAAAACTTCTTCGGTGGAGTTTAGCTCTCCAAGATTTTGATTTCGACATCCAACACATCTCAGGAGCTTCTAACAAAGTGGCTGATGCACTCTCCCGTGAAAGTTTCCCAGAATCAACTGGTTAAAATCGTCCTTGAGATGTGGAAAATATTGTTAGTCTTTATGTACTTGGTAGTATATTTAGAGATGCATGTGTCTTATTAACTCTGTTTTCCTAGAGCTCCAGGAAGAAATCCCAGCCAGTGTTTCACCCTAGCTGAGATTTGGGGGGCGTGTCATAAATATAAAGGGAAGGGTAAACCCCTTTGAAATCCCTCCTGGCCAGGGGAAAGCTCCTCTCACCTGTAAAGGGTTAAGAAGCTAAAGGTAACCTCGCTGGCACCTGACCAAAATGACCAATGAGGAGACAAGATACTTTCAAAAGCTGGGAGGAGGGAGAGAAACAAAGGGTCTGTGTCTGTCTGTAGTCGTCTTGGCCGGGGATAGACCAGGAATGGAGTCTTAGAACTTTTAGTAAGTAATCTAGCTAGGTATGTGTTAGATTATGATTTCTTTAAATGGCTGAGAAAAGAATTGTGCTGAATAGAATAACTACTTCTGTCTGTGTATCTTTTTTGTAACTTAAGGTTTTGCCTAGAGGGGTTCTCTATGTTTTTGAATCTAATTACCCTGTAAGATATCTACCATCCTGATTTTACAGGGGGGATTTCTTTATTTCTATTTACTTCTATTTTTTATTAAAAGTCTTCTTGTAAAACACTGAATGCTTTTTCATTGTTCTCAGATCCAAGGGTTTGGGTCTGTGGTCACCTATGCAAATTGGTGAGGCTTTTTATCCAACATTTCCCAGGAAAGGGGGGGTGCAAGTGTTGGGAGGATTGTTCATTATTCTTAAGATCCAAGGGTCTGGGTCTGTAGTCACCTAGGCAAATTGGTGAGGCTTTTTACCAAACCTTGTCCAGGAAGTGGGGTGCAAGGTTTTGGGAAGTATTTTGGGGGGAAGGACGCGTCCAAACAGCTCTTCCCCAGTAACCAGTATTAGTTTGGTGGTGGTAGCGGCCAGTCCAAGGTGTAATATTTTGTACCTTGGGGAAGTTTTGACCTAAGCTGGTAAAGATAAGCTTAGGAGGTTTTTCATGCAGGTCCCCACATCTGTACCCTAGAGTTCAGAGTGGGGGAGGAACCGTGACAGGATAGCTCAGTGGTTTGAGCATTTGCCTAAACCCAGGGTTGTGAGCTCAATCCTTGAGGGGGGCATTTAGGGATCTGGGGCAAAAAAAATTGGGGATTGGTCCTGCTTTGAGGAGGGGGTTGGACTAGATGACCTCCTGAGGTCCCTTCCAACCCTGATATTCTAGGATTCTAAGTAATTTTTAACTTGTTCTTTCCCAATTTTAGCCTCTGATCCTACCTCATTTTCACTGGCACTCATTAAGTTAGATGTCCAATTGCTGCCAAACTTTTTGGTGAAAACTGAAACAAAAAAGTCATTTGGCACTTCAGCCATTTCCACATTTTCTGTTAATGTTTCCCTTCCCACTCCCATTGAGTAATGGGCCTACCCTGTCCATGGTCTTCCTCTTGCTTCTAATGTATTTGTAGAATGTTTCTTGTTACCCTTTAAATCTCTTGCTAGTTTAATCTCATTTTGTGCCTTGGCCTTTCTAATTTTGTCCCTACATACTTGTGTTATTTGATTATATTCATCCTTGGTAATTTGACCTAGATTTCACATTTCTGTGGGACTTTTCTTTTCTTTTTTTTTTTTTTTTTGCTTCAGATCATTGATGATCTCCAGGTTAAGCCAGGGCAGTCTCTTGCCGTGCTTCCTATCTTTCCTACACAGTGGAAAGTTTGCTCTTGTGCCCTTAATGTCTCTTTGAAAAACTGCCAACTCTCTTGAACTGTTTTTCCCCTTAGACTGCTTCCCATGGGATCTTACCTACCAATTCCCTGAGTTTGCTAAAGTCTGCCTTCCTGAAATCCATTATCTTCATTTTACCCTCCCTCCCTCCACAATTGCTAAGGTTTGTACTGATTTTTAGTGCTACAGACAGAAATATCCTTTCCATATTTGCCAGCAAGTTAAAGAAGTATGGGCTGGATGAATGAACTATAAGGTGGATAGAAAGTTGGCTAGATTGTCAGGCTCAACAGGTAGTGATCAATGGCTCCATGTCTAGTTGGCAGCCGGTATCAAGTCCTGGGGCCGGTTTTGTTCAATATCTTCATAAATGATCTGGAGGATGGTGTGGATTGCACCACAGATGTCACTAAACTAGGAGGAGAGGTAGATACGCTGGAGGGTAGGGATAGGATACAGAGGGCCCTAGACAAATTAGAGGATTGGGCCAAAAGAAATCTGATGAGGTTCAACAAGGACAAGTGCAGAATCCTGCACTTAGGACGGAAGAATCCCATGCACTGCTACAGACTAGGGACCGAATGGCTTGGCAGCAGTTCTGCAGAAAAGGACCTAGGCGTTACAGTGGATGAGAAGCTGGATATGAGTCAACAGTGTGCCCTTGTTGCCAAGATGGCCAATGGCGTTTTGGCATGTATTTGTAGGGGCATTGCCAGCAGATCGAGGGATGTGATCGTTCCCCTTTATTCGATATTGGTGATGCCTCATCTGGAGTACTGTGTCCAGTTTTGGGCCCCACACTACAAGAAGGATGTGGAAAAATTGGAATGAGTCCAGCAGAGGGCAACAAAAATGATTAGGAGACTGGAACACATGACTTATGAGGAGAGGCTGAGGGAACTGGGATTGTTTAATCTGCGGAAGAGAAGAATGAGGGGGGATTTGATAGTTGCTTTCAACTACCTGAAAGGGGGTTCCAAAGAGGATGGATCTAGAGTGTTCTCAGTGGTAGCTGATGACAGAACAAGGAGTAATGGTCTCAAGTTGCAGTGGGGGAAGTTTAGGTTGGATATTAGGAAAAACTTTTTCACTAGGAGTGTGGTGAAACACTGGAATGCGTTACCTAGGGAGGTGGTGGAATCTCCTTCCTTAGAAGTTTTTAAGGTCAGGCTTGACAAAGCCCTGGCTGGGATGATTTAGTTGGGGATTGGTCCTGCTTTGAGGAGGGGGTTGGACTAGATGACCTCCTGAGGTCCCTTCCACCCCTGATATTCTATGATTCTATGATTCTATGAATTGCTGGAAATGAGCTTAGTTTCAACTTTCTTTTTAAACGTTATTTTAAAGAAGACCTTATTAATTGCTATATTTCTCTTTCTACATTTATTAAAATAAGGAAAATTCAAATTACTATAATGCATCTAAATAAAATTAATATTCAACAGAAGTATATAAGCAAAGTGGCCTTTCAAAATATTCAGTGGTAGTCAAATCTTTCATAACAATTAGGTTTGGGTCGAGAAGATGATAGTGTAGCTGTTGTGACAAAGTTCCTCCTCTACCTTGGTGGGTCTTGCACTTATTGGCGGATTTGCTCACCTTGGAGCTTCACGGTAGCCCTCAGTTTGGCTGTTTTCATGAACACACAGTCCAGGTCAACTCCTCCTGTGTCTGATAATGCTTGTACCCAGTTTGGGGGGAACCCGGGCCTGCCCTCTACTCTGGGTTCCAGCCCAGGACCCTGTGGAATGCAGCTATCTAGAGTGCCTCCTGGAACAGCTGTGAGACAGCTACAACTCCCTGGTCTACTTCCCCATGGCCTCCTCCCAACACCTTCTGTATCCTCACCATAGGACCTTCCTCCTGGTGTCTGATAATGCTTGTACTCCTCAGTTCTCCAACAGTATGTGCTCTCACTCTCAGCTCCTAGCGCCTCTTGCTCCCAGCTCCTTACACGCGCACCACAAACTGAAGTGAGCTCCTTTTTAAAACCCAGGTGTCCTGATTAGTCTTCCTTAATTGATTCTAGCAGCTTCTTGATTGGCTGCAGGTGTTCTAATTAGCCTGTCTGTCTTAATTTTCTCCAGAAGGTTCCTGACTGTTCTGGAACCTTCCCGGTTACCTTACCGAGGGAGAAGGGACATACTTAACCTGGGGCTAATATATCTGCCTTCTAATACTCTCCTATAGCCATCTGGCCCGACCCTGTCACACTGCCTTTAGACCCAAGTAACTAGTAAAATTTCATGGACCTGCTGATGTTCTATTTGGAAGTAGAAATTGATGGAATCTGGTATGTTCACTGATGCAATCTTGTTTGTTTACAGGGAATGTACAGCATCCTGCTTATTCTGAAGGCAGGAGGAACTAAAAAACAATAGGAGCAGTTTTGTAACGTAGAACCCCCAAGCCTCTTTAGCCAACAGACCCAAATGCACTTTCTCTAGCGCTCTCTCTCTCTCATCTGTTTTCAGTTTCTATATGTGTTCTCTCTCTCTCTCACACACACACACACACACCCCCTACCAATCCCTAGGCACAATACCTAGTGGACCCTCCCACCCAAATGGTGCTAATTTCTGTGCAAACTATTAGGCCTGGTTCTAGGTGTGGCCCCTAAAGTGTTTCTTACAACTATCTTGGGTTACAAGTGCTTTCAACCCACAACAATGTTTTACCCACCTCAGAACAATATTTACACTGACATTAGATTTAGGGTTTGACATTCAATCAAATCCAGTGATTGTCTTCAGGTTAGACAATACTGAAATCTTGGTAGATGTTCTCATGAGATTTCTACTGACTGAATGAACAGACATTAGGAAGTTATACTCTTAGGATTTGGGAGTAACATAGAACCAAAATTAAAGGGACAGGTTTGGTTCAAGAGATCTTATTTCTAATATGTCTCTCCCTCACTGTTTAGATTTAAAATTCCCATTCTGAACCTTCTCTAATAAGAATTTTTGTACAGAAATTATTACTTTAAATAAGCTTCTTAGAGTATGATAACTGTTAGTAGGCAATTAAACGAATTAAATAAATATTAATGACATTTTCCAACTGCTGGATTAGGTACACTAATGCATAGTGTATTTGAGGAAGTTCAGGATTAAACTAGATCACTGCACTTTCTATTATGATTATGTATTTATTTATTTCCTCATAAAGTGAAATGTCCTTAAGTGTCAAGGTCTGTCTTTGAGGATGACACAGACAGGGGATACCTAAGTGTTGCACGACCAACATGCTTGTGCTATGTGAAGTGTGCCCAAACAGTTCTTAAGCAGAAAATGAGCCTGTGGTACTTTGGGTCATTGGCTACTATGCTGTTTTCCACAGGCCATTAAAACTCAGCCCTGAGTCAAAAAATATTAGAAGAATATATTGAAGCAGTTTTGGGGATCATTAAATCCAGCCAGATAAATCTATTCAGTGGCAGTATAGATATATTATGTAAAAACAATAATTACTTTATAAGCTTTAGTTTCACTTTTGCCAACATGATGGTTGATTTATTAACTAAAGTCATTACTTTTTCCTCAGTATAACAAAGACTTAGTATGATTACTAAGGGTCTGCTGACTCCTAATCCTTTCCTCTAAAAACTTTCCCCTCATGTGAAAGTTGTTTGGCTTCCTTAGTAAATTCTCATTCCTGTAATACTCTCTGCCATGCTGGTTTTGACTTCAGTGGAATTACTCCTGACTTCCACTGACTATGAGAGCAGGGAGAATTGGGCTCACCCCCAGAATGTCTGGTGGGCCTTCAACCATTGATCCTGCAATGTGCTGAGTGCTCCTGTGAGGTGCAGAGTACCCTTAACTCTCCTGAAAGTGTGTGGAAGTTGAGGATGCCCCATATCTCTTAAGTGCTCAGAAGCAGGCAGCCTCAAACTATTTTATATTATATAGCTTTGTCTACTGTGCCCATCACTGTAGTATCTGTGTGGCCTTCCTGTAGTAGTTCATTAAGCAACATGACGATGCCTCTGACATGTATTCTCGTATCCTCTCTGCTGAGGGAGAAGCATGTGCAGTGGAATCTCTTGTTTTTGGTAGGGATTTTATTTTATTTTTTTTTAAGTTAAAATACTTGTTGCTATGTGTGTGTTAGAGAAGACAGGGTCAAAGAAATGTGTCTTGCACTTGGGACAGAAAGTGGCGAGGTTTGTGATGGTCCTTAGCTCCTAAGGGAGTACATTCTACAGTCCCTGACTGGCCCTGGAGCAAATTCTGTCCCTCACAGATGAGCTTTACTCTTATTGTTGAGGGTTCCATTGTGCCAGAGGGTTGTAGCTGTCGACCACTGTCTTTTTCTTTGAGCATTAGACAGTCTTTTAAATATTCTGGGCCCAGACCGTGGAAGTCTTTGAAGATGAGAACCAAGACCTTGAATTTCATTCAATGGGAACCCAGTGTAGAGAGTGGAGGACAGGTGTGATGTGCTTGCATTAGCCTGTATAGCTGAGGAGCGACTATGTAGCCATTCAGCTGACTAAGGTTACCTGGGTATAAGTGAGCATACTATTTATCTCAATATTTTAATTTTAAAATGTGACATTGTGTAGCATGCACAGGGGGAAACTAATTGTTGTAGACTAGTAAACTCAATAATTTTAGGCTTGAAATTAGACTACAGTTTCTAATCATCAGAGGAGTGAAGTTCTGGAGTGGAGCAGAAAAAATCTAACTGGCTTCAAGACTGATCTTGATGAGGTTATGGAGGGGATGGTATGATGAGACTGCCTACAATGGTATGTAGCTGATCTGTCACTGCTAGCAGCAAATATCTCCAGTGGCAGGTGATAGGACACTAGATGGGGAAGGCTCTGAGTTACTACAGAGAAATCTTTCCCAGGTGTCTGACTGCTGGGTCTTGTTGATGTGCTCAGGGGCTAATTGATCACCATATTTGGGGTTGGGAAGGAATTTTCCCCCAATTCAGATTGGCAGAGACCCTGTTTTTTTTGTTTGTTTGTTTTGTTGCCTTCCTCTTGAGCTTGGGGCATGCGTCACTTGCAGGTTTAAACTATTGTAAATGGTGGATTCTCTGTAACTTGAAGTTTTTATACTATGATTTCAGGACATCAATAAAAGAGGTTATGGGTCTATTACAGGAGTGGGTGGGTGAGGTTTTGTGGCCTTCAATGTGCAGGAGGTCAGACCAAATTATCATGATGGTCCCTTCTGACTTTGAAGTCTGAGTCTGCGTTTTTCTTTGAATGAAAATGTTATTCTACAGTTATTACGCTCAATTCACTTTTCGAGTGGGTGTATATATACTTTGTAGGTATTGTGGACAGATTCCCACCAATTATTTGTGCAAGTTTATTTTTGTCTTTTTTCCGAAGACTACTTGCCTGGAAGTCTCTAATCCGGAAGTATTCCCACCTTTGAGCTCGCACTCAGTGTTGGTGATCTCAGAAAATACCTGCTCATATAACAGTTTTGTCCTTAGCAGTTTTAATGATGTAAATTATTGCCCAAAGCAATAAATACTATTAAAAAATGTAAACTGCAAAGCTGTCAACAAAATGCAATTTAGAGCTGCATATTTATGCATAACAAAACATTTGTTACAGATCCATGATACATTTCCCCCAACTATTCTATAGCATGATAAGTTTTGTGAAGGGGTGGAGTGATTGCTAGAGTGCCTCCTCTTGGCCAGGTATAGCATAGAAGTTCTGTCCTCATCTGGCACCCTTTGTCAACAGCCACTCTAATCCTTTAGTGGGCCATCTCTTCCTGTAATTTGGCCTTCCAGCCAGGTCACAATTTAAGTCCACCCCTTCAGAGTAACAGAAAGTCCAACAAACCGAAGTCCAAGACCTCGCCTCAAGTCTTTGGGCCCACCTTTGAGCCCGATATGTGCTCTCTCTCTTTTCTCAGGACTCTGTCGTCTTTGTCCCATTCCCCAACCTCATGCTGCCAAATCAGTGGCTGGTAGGGGAACCCAGAACCTCCTATTACACTAGGTCCCAGCCGAGGGATCTATAAACAGCAGCTAAGGACTACTTAATCCAGCTCCTTGCTGCTGCCTCTCTGGGTTTTCTTCCTATTCAGCCTTTCTGAGGCCTTTTTCCCTGCAGCCTCTCTAGGTTCACCCTTCCCTGGAATCCCCTAACAGACCCAAACTGAAGATACAAACTTAAACCAACTTCTGCCCTCTTCAGGCTGGCTTTTCATGACTCTTAAACAACCCTTGCTGTTCCTCTGCTGAACACCTCTTAGGGCTCTCTGTCTGGAAGTCCTGATCGTGCCCTTTTATCAGGGCTTACCACTGGAGCCAGCTCCACTCCCAGTGGCTGCTTTGCGTCTCTCTGGTCAGTCTCTGTCCAGGGCTTACGCTCCCCCCTGGGATTCCTCTGCTGTCTTTCCCTAGTCCCAAAAAGTGACTGCAAATTTTCTCTCTTTTTTCTCTAAACTTCCTTGATTTATAGTCCTTTCCCAGTGCCCTCAAACTGGGCTTACTCTTCAATTAAACCAGGCTGTTCCCCCCCCCCGCCTCCTCCCAGATGCAGATGGGTGTTTTATTTGGCTTCTCAGGCCCACACTAACTCTTTTGGAGCATGTGTGGGGTACACACCCCATCACAGTATATATTTGAGCAGAGAAATCTTATTTTAAAATTTTATTCTGTATTCAACACATTGCTACTACTGCAATCTTTTGTATAACAAATTAATTTTTAAAAAATGAAGCTCTCCTACCAAATATTAAACATGAGCTTGTGAAACATTGAAAATTAAATGCTCATTTTAATTTATAAACCTCGCTAAATGCATCTGTCAACATAATACATGTTCTAACAATTTAAAAATAATCCAAAATAGAAGTGTATCCCTACTGAGTACAAACAAATGTTATTTGGGAAGGCTGAAACTTCAACTGAAACTTAAACAGGATAGCTCCAAGAGCAGTAGGAGACAGAGATGAAATGGTAGCTCTTTAATGTTAGTTCTCTCTCTCCCCATTTAGTACTAATTCAACAGCAGGGTTATAACTGGATTATGGCCTGAACAGGAATGCAATTCCACTCAGTCTGCTAGCTGGAATACTATAGCATATGCACTCCCACAGACTACCGTTCCCACCTTATCGGCATAGGGTATTGGGTGGGTTGATGTCTAATCTACAGGATGTTACATAACCTCAATCTCCCAACAACCCTGTGGGTAGAATGCAAACTTTACCCTTCCTTCCACACTGATTTTACCCTTAATCAACAGTGGAGTGGGGCTGATTTGCTCTTGTTGCCAGAGTAACCTTGTTTGGTCCACCACCAAAACTCACAATTATGTTATTCAAAGGAATCAAAAGTGTGACCCAAACAACTGTGTGGTAAAACTTCACCCATGCAGTTAGCCAATGCTGTGTCCTTTGCAGGACTGGCACCAGCTCTTAAAAATGGCACCTCTGAGCGACTTCATAAGAATGAACATAATATACAAATTATGTCAGAACTGAGAAACAGCTGATAGTTTCTGGATTTTGTATTTTTATGAATTAGTAGCTGAGTAAAACCCACTTGTTGAGAATTTGAAAGCAGCTAGATTTAAAATGAGAGAATAGCCCTGCCTACAGAATTCTACCTTTTGGGAGGGAAAATGTGGAAATTGACACTGCATGATTAAAGGTTGTCAACAGTTTTTGAGTGAAGGAAATAATTCAGCAATTTTCAGCAGAAGCTATACTAGGAAGCATCTGAAATACATAAATACCAAATTGTACAGCCAATTTTTTTACAAAACCATGAGGTGATTGCCAAGTAGGAAAAAAATAACTGAATTTCAGCAATAACATGTGTGTACTCGAGCCCAGCAAGTCCACTTACTGTTCAGTCAGTTGACTGCAAATCAGAAAAGGCAGAATTGCGGTAACAGCTTTATGTAGACATATATCAAAATTTTAACTGTAACTGATACATTTTGAATAATGTTTTAGTGTATAGGCATGTTTTAAACATTCTGCATATGGTATGGCATAAACTTTCAGGGGAAAAAATGTTTTCTGTGGATTTGCATCCAAAACTCAGAATTAGGTAGTCATGTGTTTGTGAATTTTAAATCTTTTTTAAAATCTGGGTCTAGGTTTCCTTGGACATCTTGGTCATGTGTCTGCGGAGTCTTTTGCTCAGAACCGTGGACTTATGTGGAGTGCATCGTGTCCCTGTGTATTGCTGAAGGTGGATGCACATAGCTGGTCTTTATTCTGCTGAGAGGAAGCATATTCTCCAGATTGTGGCTCTGCTTCACCCATACAGTTGCACTGGTTTGTGTGCCATACCTTCCTCATCAAAGAGGCCTTAGAAACTTGGTCCCTGAATCAGATATCTGATCAACCATCTGGCAGTGAAGGGCCTGAGCCAACAGCCTTTGGTTTCAAAGACAGGAACTCTTTCAGGAAGACGGAGGTTGATGCTTGTGGTGCCTAGATCTTCTATGGGCCTCGAGGCCTCACTGTCATAAAGAACATCTGCTTTGAGGAGAGAGCCTTCTGGTCCCACAGTTTCAGTAATGTCTAGGGTAATTGCCTCTAAGGAACCATCAGTTCTGGGAACTCCACAGACTTCTAAGAAATCTGCTTCTACATGTGATGGTGTGTCTGCCCCACATTGGCCCATAAGGGGTTAACAGAGCCCTAGGGAGGCTGCTCAGGAGGCAGTCAATTAGAGAGGGGCTGCAAAGAGCAGCCAATCAGGGCCAAAGCTTGCCCATGTAAGAAGGGCTGGGGAACAAAGCAGCTTCAGTCAGTCCCTGGAGCTTGAGGAAAGAGGAGGACTGGCTGCCTTGCAGGTGGAGGGCAGCAAGCACCTTGGACATAACAGTGCTGCAGGCAGAGACCCAGGGAGCTGAAGGCAGCTCCTGGTGAGCTACAGGGCTGCAGGCTGAGGCCCTGAGGCAAGGGCAAAGAGGCTGCTTGGGCCGTGGGGAAGGGGCCCAGGAAGATCTACAGAAGAGTTGAAGGGGACGCAGCAAGTGGTGGCCATCTACAGGGTCCCTGGGCTGAGATCCAGAGTAGTGGGTGGGACCAGGTCCCCCCTGCCCCACTCACCATTGAGGAAGTGGCTGGACTGAGGGACAGATTGTAGCATATCTGTCAACAGACAGTGTTCTGATTTCAGTCATCCCGCCATTCCATTACTTGGAGGCCCAGTTAACATCTCACCAGTCAGAAAACCAATTCCATCACGAGACCTTAATCTAGTGCTGATCAAGTTAATGGACTCTTTGCTTGAGTCCTTGGGAGGGTGCTTCATATTCCCCCTGTTGCTAACGGTAGCACTTTAAATTACAATTATATCTGCAAGAAGAGTGAAGGAATTGCAGACTTTAATGGCTGATCCTCCTTTTACTGTATTCCATAGGGACAGAGTTATCCTGTATCTTCATCCCAAATTTATACCCAAACTAGTGTCTTAGTTCCACCTGAGTCAGACCATTAATCTCCCTGTGTTCTTTCCAAATCTAAATTCTCCTCTGGCAGAAAACTAGATTTTGTACTCTAGATATCAAGAGGGCTTTGAGATTTTTATTTTCGTAATATTAACGTATTTAGGAGGTTAATAAGACTTTTTGTAGCCTTTGGGGATCAGTGTAAAGGAAATATCCTTGCCTTTCAGTGTTTCTCTAATTGGATTAGGCTGTGCATTGAGCCATGTTTTATGATATATTAGCTTGGGTGTCAGGGTCTTGGAGCTCACACTAATAGGCCTAGGGCATGTCTTCATGAAGTTTCCATCATAGAAATTGGCAGAACTACTGCCTGGTGTTTATGTACAATCATTTATCCAATGCTACTCTCTATTTGGAATCGAGATCTGATGCTTACCTTGAGAAAGTAGTCTTTGTTTAATGAGCTTATCAGCCCACCTTCTCACAGGTTCTACTGCTTGCTAGACTGCTCCAAGTGCAAATGTGTAAAGGCTACCTAGAAGAAGAAATTGTTACCATAGTAACTGGTTCTCCGAGAGTTGTGCACCTGCATATTTGTCTCATAGGACTCTTGGGTTTAGCAGAAGGAACAGAGGCATTTTGCGTCATAAGTGCCTTTAATAACATCTGCTCCAAACTTTCAGTTCCACAAGGAAACAACAGACGCTGCTTTCCAGAATGCTACTGAAATGCTGGAGCTGGGAAGTGCATCCCACAAGGATGAATATGCAGAGACAATACTCTCACTGCTACCGTGAAAAGTATTTATTTATCTTTTTCTCAAGGTCAAAATAACTGCATTAATTACCATACTATTTATACCAGTTAAACTAGTATTCATACCAGGTTAAAAATGATGAATATTTTCATCCTGAAGACAATCCAAAATACAAGCAAAAAGCTATTACCTACTAGATTTCATGAAATGTTGCCTACCCTTATACACTATGGTATACTTGGTATGTATAAAGGAATACTTGTAACACTAATAAAATCAATCTCCTTATATATTAAAATCTGATGACAGATTGTGCTACAATTTCCCTAGTAGTGAAGGATAGAAAAAAAGCACATTATAGGGTTGAGTGGTCCTATTTACTCACTATATTAAAAAATTGTACAAGCCTTTTTCAAATAAATGACTGTTATATTATTTACTATTAGCATCTGTAATAATAAAATGGACTAACGTCTAACTTACTTCATCTAGGCAGAGACATGAGACAAAGATGCTCCCGGTCCCCCTATTTAAGTGGTCATCAGAACCATTTAGTATTCTTAATAAGCAACGTCCTGTCATAGCAGTCCTAAATATTTACTACATGTAAAGTAAGACCTATTCTAACTTATGGCAGCATATAGAGTACAGGCACTACATGTGTAGCTACACATTGCAGTGAAAGCAGGCTGTGTCCACACTTATCACTGCCATGTACAGCTACACACCACAGTGAAAGGCTTCAGCAGCAGGAAATGATTCTTGAAGTGGGGAGCTGCCAGAGCCTTTCCCTGCTGCCAGAGCCTTTCCCCGCAGCTGGACCATTTCACTGCAGTGGGCAGGCTGCGAGACCTTACACTGTTAAAATTAGCAGTGTAGACATTAGAGGCACTGCTTGGGCATGTAAAGAACTGTGTAGGGTACATATCTTAGCTCTTGGGCTTGTAAAGCTCTCTACTCACCTCACTGTCTACCCTGCTACCATGCTAGCTGTGCATGCACTGTCTGTACTATATGCGCCACCATGAGAGGAGACATACCTTAAATGCATAGGCACTTGATGATCAAAATCTCTGCCACATTTATACCTGTGCTTCCAAACCTAATAATTAAATATAAAGGGGTTTGTGGCAGGGCAGGGGTAAATCCCTTTAAGGTTCTGCCAAAAATGCTGGCTGCAGCCTGCTCTCTGGCCAGGAGGCCAGGGGTAGAGACACAAGTATTCAGCAGAGAGTCCAGTTGCGAGCCCTAATGAGGGCTGGCTCAGAGGAACATGCTGAATTAAGTGCTGACAGCTGGGATGAGGCATGAGGGGGCTATAAAAGCCCTGGGCAAACCTCAGTGAGGAGGCTGGCCTGGGAGGAGACAGGAGGGTTGTATCGCTGTCTCCTTACCAAAGAAGGAAGCCTCAAAAGCCAGGAGACCCTGGGGAGGGTCTGTGAGGCACTAGCTGTTGGGGGTCTGGGAACTGTACGAACACTGTAAATAAAAGAAAAGGAGTACTTGTGGCACCTTAGAGACTAACCAATTTATTTGAGCATAAGATTTCGTGAGCTACAGCTCACTTCATTGGATGCATGCAGTGGAAAATACAATGAGGAGATTTTATATACACAGAGAACATGAAACAATGGGTGTTATCATACACACTGTAAGGAGAATGATCAAGTAAGGTGAGCTATTACCAGCAGGAGAGAGAAAAAAACCTTTTGTAGTGATAATCAAGGTGGGCCATTTCCAGCAGTTGAGTGTGAGGAACAATAGGGGGGGAAATAAACATGGGGAAATAGTTTTACTTTGTATAATGACACATCCACTCAGACTAACACAGCTGCTAATCTGAAAACTCTAAATAAAGACACTTGGGTGATCCAGCAAAAGAAGGCATGGAAGATTCTTTATTATACCAGCCTAAACACAGGGCGCAGGCTCAAGAGGGAGAAAGCCTGCCGGCACCATGTGACAGGGTTCAAAATAAAACATTCACTGGACTGAATCTAATCTCATGGATGTATTCAAAGGACTTTGTCCTGAGACTGTGATTCAGGACAGCACTTAAACACATGCTTAACTTCAGTCCCATGTGACTTATACATGTGATTAATGTTCTGTCCTTTTCTGAATTAAGGATCATCCCCTATACATATATCATAATTCTAACATGCACCGCAGTTCCATATTTAGAAGTAAAGTTATATGCCAACCTAATATGGCTTGTCTAGATACAGCAAATACTGATATTCACCATGGTAATTTCAATTCTGTGACCCACATTTATACGTTTAATGGGAATATTATCAATGAAGGTCCCTTCCACTACCTGTGAACGCTTAAATAAAAGCACTATGAATGTTGTTCAGGATATCTCTTGCACAGACTCATTTTTCCAAGTTGCCTTTAGTATTATCAGCCCTCTGCTTATACTAACTTAAATGGAACAGGAGTACTTGTGGCAACTTAGAGACTAACAAATTTATTTGAGCATAAGCTTCCATGGGCTAAAACCCACTTCATTGGATGCATGCAGTGGAAAATACAGTAGGAAGATTTTATATACACAGAGAACATGGAACAATGGGTGTTACCATACACACTGTAACGAGAGTGATCAGTTAAGGTGAGCTATTACCAGCAAGAGAGAAAAAAAACCTTTTGTAGTGATAATCAAGATGGGCCATTTCCAGCAGTTGACAAGAACGTGTGAGGAACAGTAGGTGGGAAAAATAAACATGGGGAAATAGTTTTACTTTGTGTAATGACACATCCACTCCCAGTCTTTATTCAAGCCTAATTTAATGGTGTCCAGTTTGCAAATTAATTCCAATTCATCAGTCTCTTGTTGGAGTCTGTTTTTGAAGTTGTTTTGTTGTAATATTGCCACTTTTAGGTCTGTAATTGAGTTACCAGAGAGATTGAAGTGTTCTCCGACTGGTTTTGGAATGTTATAATTCTTGACGTCTGATTTGTGTCCATTTCTTCTTTTACATAGAGACTGTCCAGTTTGGCCAATGTATATGGCAGAGGGGCATTGCTGGCACATGATGGCATATATCACATTAGTAGACGTGCAGGTATATGAACAAGAGGCTGCTAGGCAGCTCTCCAACACCACATTCTACAAGCCATTACCTTCTGATCACACTGAGGGTTACCAAAAGAAACTACGCCATCTGCTCAAAAAACTCCCTGAAAAAGGACAAGAGCAAATCTGCACAGACACACCCCTAGAACTCCAAGCAGGGGTATTCTATCTGCTACCCAAGATCCATAAACCTGGGAATCCTGGACGCCACATCATCTCAGGCATTGGCACCCTAACAGCAGGATTGTCTGGCTATGTAGACTCCCTCCTCAGGCCCTACGCTACCAGCACCCCTAGCTATCTCCGAGACACCACTGACTTCCTGAGGAAACTACAATCCATCAGTGATCTTCCTGAAAACACCATCCTAGCCACTATGGATGCAGAAGCCCTCTACATCAACATTCCACACAAAGATGGACTACAAGCCATCAGGAACAGTATCCCCGATAATGTCACGGCAAACCTGATGGCTGAACTTTGTGACTTTGTCCTCACCCATAACTGTTTAATGTTGGGGACAATGTATACCTTCAAATCAGCTGCAGTGCTATGGGTACCCGCATGGCCCCACAGTATGCCAACATTTTTATGGCTGACTTAGAACAACGCTTCCTCAGCTCTCGTCCCCTAATACCCTTACCCTACTTGCGCTACACTGATCACATCTTCAGTGTCTGGCCCCATGGAAAAGAAGCCCTTGAGGAATTTCACCATGATTTCAACAATTCCCACCCCACCATCAACCTCAGCCTGGACCAGTCCACACAAGAGATCCACTTCCTGGACACTACAATGCTAATAAGCGATGGTTACATAAACACCACCCTATACCGGAACCCCACTGATCGCTATACTTACCTACATGCCTCCAGCTTTCATCCAGACCACACCACACGATCCATTGTCTACAGCCAAGCTCTAAGATACAACTGCATTTGCTCCAACCCCTCAGACAGAGACAAACACCAACAAGATCTCTATCAAGCATTCTTACACCTGCTGAAGTGAAGAAACAGATTGACATAGCCAGAAGAGTACCCAGAAGTCACCTACTACAGGACAGGCCCAACAAAGAAAGTAACAGAACGCCACTAGCCATCACCTTCAGCACCCAACTAAAACCTCTCCAACACATCATCAAGGATCTATTACCTATCCTGAAGGACGACCCATCACTCTCACAGATCTTGGGAGACAGGCCAGTCCTTGCGTACAGACAGCCCCCCAACCTGAAGGAAATACTCACCAGCAACCACACGCCACACAACAAAAACATTAACCCAGGAACCTATCCTTGCAACAAAGCCCGTTGCCAGCTGTGTCCACATATCTATTCGGGGACACCATCATAGGGCCTAATCACATCAGCCACACTATCAGAGGCTCATTCACTTGCACATCTACCAATGTGATATATGCCATCATGTGCCAGCAATGCCCCTCTGCCATGTACATTGGCCAAACTGGACAGTCTCTATGTAAAAGAAGAAATGGACACAAATCAGACATCAAGAATTATAACATTCCAAAACCAGTTGGAGAACACTTCAATCTCTCTGGTAACTCAATTACAGACCTAAAAGTGGCAATATTACAACAAAACAACTTGAAAAACAGACTCCAACAAGAGACTGATGAATTGGAATTAATTTGCAAACTGGACACCATTAAATTAGGCTTGAATAAAGACTGGGAGTGGATGTGTCATTACACAAAGTAAAACTATTTCCCCATGTTTATTTTTCCCACCTACTGTTCCTCACACGTTCTTGTCAACTGCTGGAAATGGCCCATCTTGATTATCACTACAAAAGGTTTTTTTTCTCTCTTGCTGGTAATAGCTCACCTTAACTGATCACTCTCGTTACAGTGTGTATGGTAACACCCATTGTTCCATGTTCTCTGTGTATATAAAATCTTCCTACTGTATTTTCCACTGCATGCATCCAATGTAGTGGGTTTTAGCCCACGGAAGCTTATGCTCAAATCAATTTGTTAGTTTCTAAGGTGCCACAAGTACTTCTGTTCTTTTTGCGGATACAGACGAACACGGCTGCTACTCTGTAACTTAAATGGCTTACTTTCATTAAAGGTAATCGATTATGTAGCATCCTGGCTCAATACAGAAAATGATTTAACCATTGCTATACGGATATATATCAAAAGCATGTGATTGTAGAACATTCAGTTTCTGCCACCAAAGTAGATTTCTTAATCTCTTCCGGAAAAGGTATAATTTTGCCTTTCTCAATTGGCACTTTCTTATTGACACCTACAACCTGAAGCCCAGTGGTATTATAAATATCACAGTCATGTTCGTACAGAAACTAGGAGCCTAACTTTGAGTATCCAGTCTGAGAAATATAAAATCTGATTCCACAGCTGGTCAGAATTCAACTCCCATTGAATTCACTTGGACTGGTGGGTCCTCAGCACTTCTGAAAAAACAAGTTAGGCAACCTAATATGAAGCACGCAAAGCAAGTAGGAAACTTAGGAAACATTATCAACATCTATCTCTCATTTAGCATTTTTGTTTTCTAAGATAACGTACAAAATATTTGTTATTTCACTTTATTATCATGATGTAATTTTTATGAAGTGTGAAGTCAATGCACACAAATGGAATAAAAATAGTAAGATATATACCTTTCCAGTGCCCATGCTAATTGACAAACGGATACATTGAATTAAAACTCATCTAATCTGGCAAACACATTTCCCACAGGTCAGACTAAAAACAAGGTTATTTAGCCAAGGTGAATGTGTTACTTAAAATATAACATGGGTAATGACCTAAATATTGAGATGTCTTATTTCCATATTGGAGAACAATCATTCATTCATAACCAAAATGACTACACTCAAATTTGTGTTAAAATTATCCTTGTAACAGAGCTTTATGTTTAAAAGTTTTTGGCTGTGACATTAGGAACACACTTTAATATTAATACCATTTGGAAATTTTCCACCTCAGAAAAATATGCCTGAATAAGACTGTGGAAGTTTCTTGGCACGGGAAATGTATTATATTTGTAGAGCATCAAACACCCTGGTGGTGATCAATAAATAATATTTAAGGCAAAGATGCTTAGTATTCTGAGAAATTGATGTTTCTTCTGGAAGTTTTGAAAGGGGAAGCTGAAGTATAGAAGTGCATTCCTTGAGGTCAGGCTGGAAAAATATGTCTATTAGAATCATTTGCTTCTAAATCTGCTCATGTCGATGGCTCCTCTACATCTCAGAGATGTTCCTGTCAACTAGAGTAGAAGGTTTTCATTTAACTAACTTAGGGCCAGGCAGTCCCTAGCTGCCTCACAGGTGCACATGACACATGTGGGACGGACACATTTACAGTGCATTGGCAAGTGAGAAGTAGATTCCATTTGTAGTTTGCAGAATATATTGGCTTCATGCACAGCTATATTAAAAAAGAACAAAACACTTCAAACAAACAAAAGGATATAAAATTCAACACATGCAGTTGATGGAAATGTACCCAGTTTCATGTATGTTCTTATTGGGAGGGAGGAGTGACAAAACTTTTTTTTATGCTTAGGTGCTTAAGAAGCACTTTGATCACTAATTCGTATCGTTTCATTAACTTTTATGGAATTTCTGGAAAGATCTGTTCACTATGCAGGGTGACTTGCAGCAGTTAGAAGAAAGTGGCCTGAAGTGGTGTTCAGATTACCCAAAGCTTCAATACTTTTAGTTGTTGTTGTTTTATACTAAGCTCTGAAGAAAATGGCATGTTTTGTTACAGCCCCAGATCCTGTAGCATATTTTAATACTTCGGATGCAAGTTTTTCAAAATTTTATTTTAATTTTCAACCCAAAGCCTGCTCTGTCATATGGCTAGGAAGATTAAGCTTACACAAGTCTAATAGGTGCCACCCCTGCAGCTCACATTGGCTGTGATTTCTGGCTAATGGGAGATGTGGAGCTGACACTTGGGGCGGGGGCAGCGCGCAGAGCCACCTGGCTGCCCCATGCGTAGGAGCCGGAGGGGGGACATGCCGCTATATCTGGGAGCTGCGTGGAGTCATAGCAGGCACGGAGCCTGCCAGCCCCACTGAGCCGCCGACTGGACTTTTGACAGCCCGGTCAGCGGTGGTGGCTGGAGTCACCAGGGTCCCTTTCTGACCGGATGGTCTGATCGAAAACTGGACACTCAGGAACCCTAAGTTTGGGGTTTACAAACCTCTTATACCCTATTAGCCATTCATTCTCATTTCCCTTCTTCCCTGTACATACATCCCATAGACCGTAGGTGTGAAAGAGTGCTCATCTAAACAGAAGGGAAAAAATAGGAATATGGAGAGTACTTGGATACCTCAGTGTTGGGTCTGATATTAATGGCTAGATAGTTCTGTATGTGGAAATGTAAATCTGTTCTTAACAAAACCTTGTAGGCATCTAAAATGTGTCACCTTGATGGTGTTCTGTGCCTTACCATAAGGATAGCAAACATAAGCACTTAAAAAAATCATCCTTTCTATAGTAGGTATTTGATTGAAATATAGCAAATGTTTGACTTCTAGTGCATGTGTTCAACCTGTGCTAAGAAAGTGGGACTGCTCAGAAAGACACAGTAGGTTAACTTTGGTAGGAGAAGCTAGTGAAAAATCCCTAGGTGTCTGGGGAGATATTCCAATACAGACTGTGCGTTGGTGCAATTGAAGTCAACTGGAGAAAAGTTGTGGGTGTCAGCTGGAGAGAGTGAGGAGCTGACCTGTTGTTTGCTGTTTCACTAGACTCTGAGATGGTACATCTCCACAGATAACCATTTGTATTGTTAACAAAACAAGATTGTTTGCCTGCAGCAAAGGAATAAACAGAAGGAATAAACAGAAGTCTGTACCTAATTGGAAACAGTGAGTTTGTATTTGCCATCCATCAGCTATTTTGGTTCTTAAGAAAACTAAAACTGAGAATTGTACTCAATGCTGATGTATAGTGCGTGTGCGTGCATGGAGCTCTGTTTAAAGTGAATCACGCAAAAGAGTTGGGAATTTATTGGTTTCATTTCCTTCTGCAACAAATACTGGTTGGTTGGGGAGAATTAGGCCAATGCTTTGTTTTGGCATTATACAAAACCACTCAGAAAGAAGCTTCTCCCCAAAATTTTCTCAGCTACTCCCCTTGGCCTGACACTTCTCCAAACTTCCTCTTCTTCCACCAGCTGCCATGCAGCTTCTTCCAACTGGCTTGTATATGTGCTCTCAAGCTCCTACTCTCCACGACTCGCACCACAGTTAGAGCTGCTCCCAGCTGGCCTGTGTTCCTCCAATGCAGGTTCAGCTATTGTATCTTTCCCGCAAGATCCTCATCTGTTCTTCCTCTAGCTTCTTCTCTTTGCTCTCCACTGCCTGGCTATACAGATCTAGCTAATTCCTGTCTACCCACTTCTGCCCCATTAGTCCTGCTCTCTCCCTTTCCTCCATTCTCTAACTCTCCAGCTCCCAACTGTTACTCCTTCCATTGCTGCTTGGTAACTCCGATGCGAAGAATCACTGTCCAGCTGTCTCACATTGTACCTCTTCTTATCTGGCAATTGAGTAAGAGTGTCAAAGAAGGTCAGTGTTTAAGCCTAATGACCGTCCTCACAGTGATCTTTTATTAGCTGTAAGAAAATATTTTTCAGTGCACTCCAATTCTGTTACCACTTACATACACTTTTCCATTGCATGGATCATATAGCTCTCCACTTTCCCTTTCCTCAGCCTTGGATCATGTACTAGGATTTATTGAGTATGTGTAATATGTGCTTAATTGGGTCAATCATTTTAAACACTCTATCAGCACTTTTACATTACGGAGTCTGCTTAAAATCGTTGCAGGATGTTCTGGTATATATTAACTGATCTTGGTTTATTGATTTTTGTCAGTGTTCAGTTTATCACAGGAATTGACAGCTAGAATAAAAAAATCTTAAGTAGATTTTTATTGTCAGCTGACTCTTCTTGTGGTAATATAAGAATCAGTTTAAACGTGTGGGGTTTAGGTATATTTAAGTACTTCCAAATTTATAGAAAGAAACCTCTGGATTACTCACTGCATAAAAAAATGAATATGAAAAAAAAATCTGGCAAACAGCTTCTACTTGAGAGTACCTCCAAAATAATGGCACTGGATTTACCATATGGCTGATTTTCTGTCATTCCCTTTGGAAATAATATCACAGTATCAGAAATCAGAATATCAGCATTTATGACTTCACCAGAGATAATCTATGTGCCTTCTACCAAAGAAATAGCGTCACACTGGTAATGAAGTATGTATATTGGGGGAACACCCTACACCCCCATGCTCATCTTTATTAAACTCCAATGCAAAGTTTGTCATGTTGAGTGTCTTTGGAAGGCTCACGATACACTGAGGTTGGTTGTTATAGTGATGTTATAGTAATTGTTACAGTAATGTTATAGGTTATAATTTCATGTATATAGTTATGAGGCTGAAAATGTATCCTCATGGCTTAAAGCAAACCCAGGAAAAAGCTCTCCAAGAACAGAGAGACAGTTCAACCACATCAGGGCATGTATGGGACAAACCCAGCCCAGCCTCACAGGAACAAAGGACAGTGGGGTAGGCAACAACAAAAGGATCTGTTAGACTCTCCACTGAGTCACCCCCCCTTCCTTTGGTCAGTTTGGGACTGCGATGAGGTAATGGTCACCTGACTCTGAAGGGTGGGGGGCAAAGCCAAGAGGGGAGAAAGGACATGATAAAAGGGAGAGATGTTTGCCATGCTCTTTCTCTCTCTTCCACCTACATCTACAGATACTACACCAAGCAACTGATCAAAGGGGAGAGCCTGGCTGAAGGGCAACCAACGAGCCTGTGGTGAGAAGCATCTAAGTTTGTGAGGGCATTGAAAGTATTAAGATGAGCTTGGAATGTGTTTTGCTTTTATTTCATTTGACCAAATCTGACTTGTTGTGCTTTGACTTATAATCACTTAAAATCTATCTTTTGTAGTTAACAAATCTGTTGTTTCTTCTACTTGAAGCAGTGCATTTTGTTTGAAGTGTGTCAGAGACTCCCCTTGGGATAACAAGCTTGGTACATATCAATTTCTTTGTTAAAGTGATGAACTCATATAAGCTTGCAGTGTCCAGTGGGCATAACTGGGCACTGCAAGACAGAGGTTCGTAGGGTTGTGTCTGGGACCGGAGATATTGGCTAATGTCTTTCGGTTGCACAATCCAAGGAGCAGCTTACATGCCAGAGGCTGTGTGTGAAAAGCTTGGGAGTGGGGGTTCTCACAGCAGAGCAGGGTAAGGCTGGCACCCAGAGTCAAGGAGTGGAGTGACCTAGCAGATCACTGGTCTGGATAACACCAGAGGGGAAAGTCACAAGCAGGCATCAGGGCAGCAGTATTTTTTTAAAAGATTTGGCATAGGTCAGATAGGCTTGGGAATGATTAATGTACATTGAGAGGCCTGGGACAGGAAATGACTGAGAATGTAAGGATGGAGATGCGAGATGTGTGCTCCTTTTTGAAAATATTTTCTTTCCTCTAAAAATGGTTGCAGCATGTTGCAATAGATTTATTTAGAAAATGTGTCTTTATGCATACTCGTTCTGGATTTTGATACTAGATTTCTAAATGACACAAAGATCTTGTTCAGACTCCAAAAGTGATCACATGGACACGTGACAATGTACTTTTTATTTAAGCTTTTGGAGTTACGTTACACTCGCAGACCAGGGAATGTTTTTAAAACTGGAGCTGTATTAAACTCAGTATCTTAAAACCAAACCAGTGCAGCTTGCACAATTCCTACCACTGCTGAGTATCTCAGCAGCACTCCACGTTCTTCTAGGACTGCCCCTGCTCACCAGAGCTGTCTTCCCTTTGATCTCTTGAGGAGAGCTCCAAGCCTTTCACCTTAACAGGACAGGGCATAATAAAGAACCCTGATGTGCCATCCAGTTTTTAAATAAATTCGAGTTCATGATAAAATACTCTAACATTCATACATATAACCTAAGAGTGCTGCAGTTTGAGAAAGTTTGCTGAAAAGCTTCCAGGCATCCCTAACAGTAATGAAATCATCACCATCCTATGTTTTATGAGATTTTCCCATTAATTCCTTGTGGCTTACAACAAAATTCTTTATCAAAATATTATATTATTAATACCACATATATTATACATTTTAATCTGGTACCTCCATGATGTAAAATGTTTTCTTTAATAAGAATAAATATAAAACACACCTTTTTAATGACATGAATTAATTGCTCTTGAAAGAGGCTTTTTAAAGACAAGCTAAAATGGTATTATAGATTTGAAAATATGAGACCAAAACCACAGTTTTAATGAGAATGCAAATGAGAATTGCTAAGGTTCAGTGAAGGTCATAGCAGCTTCATCATCAATTTATGTCAGCAACTTCTCACAAGTAAAAAAATGAGTATTAATGAAAACGGTTATCCTAACAGATTAGACCACACCATTGTGACTGCTCTAGAGTTTTCCCACATGTCTAAAACATATCACTTAAGTTTATAAAGGCTAACAAGCATTGCCTTTCACCCCCAATGTACCCCTTGCACACTTTTTAATTGAATTGCTATGCCATGGTACATTTTCTGTCTTTGCCCAGATACTGAGGTATGTTGTGCCATATTCATAGAGTATTTCTATGACCCATGCAAGGGTGTTACTATATATATTTCTGCTATACAAGGTTATTGTATGGTAATGCAGCTTTATGCATTGTGATTCAGTTTAAGCTGACTTTTTTCTTATCTACAGATCCAGTGGTTATCTATATGGATATTGTTTATATTGTTATCTTCTTTCATTTGAAATTTATGTAAATTCCATTTTAGATTATTTTTGAGTGGGTTATCCATGGTGATTCCAATAATGTGTTGTAGCCTTAAGGTAATTGTAATTTTTTTGGTAGTTCTTACAAATAAGGTGCAAGTTTATTTAACCTTTCCATTTTCTTTCACCACCTCCTTCCCTCCTTTAAATATTTTGAGCTGCACTTGTCAGTTTTCTTAGTATCTGTCCCCAACCCTCACAACACACACCTACACACACCCCAGTTGGACAGCCTGGATTGCAATCAACAATTCCCAAAGATGCTGTGACAGATCTGATCAGAATGTCAGCAGTTCTTGCAGCTTCCTCCTACTCACATGTTTGAGCTGGAGAAAGCGAGCCTGTGATCCTCACTGCATTGTGCAGAAATGAACACAGTAACACCAAGTAAAATATTAGATTTATTTAAACAAGCTTTATCACTTATATTCATCATTATCTATATGGTAGGCATTCTCGTGGTCTGTTTTAAAAATAAATTTTTAATAAGTACATATCTGTACGCAATACTTGCAGAAAACTCTTTATACATAATTTTCTAATAATAGAGAAATAATATAGTTCTCTGTACTGTAACATGGACATTTTAATATAGCTCTTTAATTAAACTTTACCAGAGGAAAAAAATAAGATTTTCAAATGCCTTGAACAAACATTCAGTCACAGCAAGTTTTAGAAGCATTTTACATTTACACCTGACATTGTTACACGTAAGTGACATGGTAATGTGAAAAAATTACATTTTTTTCATATGCACACATTTATACAGGCCAGGTCATTGGGGGTAAACTACAAAATGTAGATCTGTCTGTAGCAACAGTAGTAAGCACAGTTTTCCATTTCTCATTTCCCGTTAGAAAAACCTCTGTAATGAATCTAGAGAAACATCCAAAATACCACATAATACAATTATTGACATTGTTTGCTCAACTAGAAATAATTTTCTGTGAAAGAAAATTCTTCACATATATATCTTTACAATACACATTTACTGTAAGTGCAGTATATTGCATCAAATATATCTTTGTTCTGATTTCAGTAAACAACATTTACATCATGTTGAATTCCACCAATACTGAAAGCATACTGTCTGAAGTACTGGAACTGTTATTTTAATGCAGTACATTTGCTTCAGTCACAAACTTAATTTTGTCCTTATAAAAACCTCAAAGGTATTTTAATATATTGGAAATGGTATATACATTCTAATTTCAGAAGTTGTGTTTTTAAAGGACTACAAACAGTCCTTTTAAAGTCAAGTGTGGTACAAACAGCATGCTGAATTTGAAACACCTTAGATACAGTATCAACAGTCAGCTAACTTTTGACTATTCCAGACTCACATTGCATTGAACAGGAGTACTAAAAACAATGACAGGTTTCAGAGTAGCAGCCGTGTTAGTCTGTATCCGCAAAAAGAAAAGGAGTACTTGTGGCACCTTGGAGACTAACAAATTTATTTGAGCATAAGCTTTTGTGGGCTATAGCCCACTTCATCGGATGCATAGAATGGAACACATAGTAAGACGATATATATATATATATATATATATATATATATATATATATACACACATATACATACAGAGTGGACAGAGTTGGCATGGGACTTTGTTGCAAGGAAAGGTTCCTGGGTTAGTGTTTTTGGAAAAGAAGCCCTTGAGGAATTCCACCATGATTTCAACAATTTCCATCCCACCATCAACCTCAGCCTAGAACAATCCAGACAAGCGGTCCATCTCCTGGACACTACTGTGCTAATAAGTGATGGTCACATAAACGCCACCCTATACCGGAAACCTACTGACCGCTATACTTACCTACATGCCTCCTGCTTCCATCCAGGACACACCACACGATCCATTGTCTACAGCCAAGCTCTAAGATACAACCGCATTTGCTCCAACCCCTCAGACAGAGACAAACACCTACAAGATCTCTATCAAGCATTCTTAAAACTACAGTACTCACCTGCTGAAGTGAAGATTGACAGAGCCAGAAGAATACCGAGAAGTCACCTGCACATTCTTCTAGGACTGCCCCTGCTCACCAGAACTTTCTTCCCTTTGATCTCTTGAGGAGAGCACCAAGCCTTTCACCTTCGCCCAAAAAAGAAAATAACAGAACGCCACTAGCTGTCACCTTCAGCCCCCAACTAAAACCCCTCCAGTGCATCATCAAAGATCTACAACCTATCCTGAAAAAGATCCCTCACTCTCATAGATCTTGGGAGACAGACCAGTCCTCGCTTACAGATAGCCCCCAAGCTGAAGCAAATACTCTCCAGCAACCACACACCACACACAAAAACACTAACCCAATAACTTATCCTTGCAACAAAGCCCGCTGTCAACTCTGTCCACATATGTATTCAAGTGACACCATCATAGGACCTAATCACATTAGCCATCACATGCCATCAGGGGCTCGTTCACCTGCACATCTACCAATGTGATATATGCCATCATGTGCCAGCAATGCCCCTCTGCTATATACATTGGCCAAACTGGACAGTCTCTATGCAGAAGAATAAATGGACACAAATTTGACATCAGGAATCATAACATTCAAAAACCAGTAGGAGAACACTTCAACCTCTCTGGCCACTCAGTAACAGATTTAAAGGTGGCAATTTTGCAACAGAAAAGCTTCAAAAACAGACTCCAGTGAGAAACTGCTGAGCTTGAATTAATATGCAAACTAGATGCCATTAACTTGGGTTTGAATAGAGACTGGGAGTGGCTGCATCTATACACATATTGAATCTATTTCCCCATATTAAGTATCCTCACACCTTCTTGTCAACTGTCTAAATGGGCCATCTTAATTATCACTACAAGTTTTTTTTCTCCTGCTGATAATAGCTCATCTTAATTAATTAGCCTCTTACTATATCTTTTCGTGTTCTCTGTATGTATGTATGTATGCATATATCTATATCTCTATATATATCTTCTTACTATATGTTCCATTCTATGCATCCGATGAAGTGGGCTGTAGCCCATGAAAGCTTATGCTCAAATAAATTCGTTAGTCTCTCAGGTGCCACAAGTACTCCTGTTCTTTTTACTACAAATAAGTTTCTCTTGGTGAGTATATGGTGAGTGAAAACATTTTTCTTTCCTCGGAAAGGTGCAATTAAATTCAAGGAAAGCTGAGAAAAAGGAATGTAGGTAATCCGCCTGTCTAGTTGCAAAAGTAACATTGTTTAAAGAGCTGATTTTCCACAGAAGAACCTTCTTTCTTTAGAGATGAAAATAGAGAAGAGACAACAAATCAGAGAAAGGACACCTGCAATATTAAACATTGTAATTTTGCAATGTTTTGTACCTCTAATTATTTGACAACTATTTATCTAGCTGCTGCAGAACTGTTTTGCAAGCTTTTTTATTCTGAAATACACAACACTCATTTAGAAATGCACATACAGTTACATTCACAGTCACAAGTCCTTTGTATAAATAGAAGTAAATATAATTTACAGTGGTGTCTACATTCCAGTGGTCTGGCACCAGGTTATCATAAGGTCTCTCTTAATCTTTTCCATCTTATTGTCAAAAAAGTGGAAGTGGTAGTGGGGGAAATTGGCTTGGGTGTTGTTCGGTGTATTGAAAATTGTGTGAAAATTACAAGCTATCACTTCAAATTTCAGGGGGTCTCCTACTCTTGCTTGAAGGTTAGAGGCTCTGTAGGGAAGCATGAGATCTGGGTACAGCAGCAGTGAGTTGTGGCCTCTCTGTTTTAGGGAGCAGCCTGCTTTGTATTTCTCTGTTTTGGGGTTCTTGTAAGTTTATCATTCTGCATTCTAAGAAATAAAGTAGTATTCTATTGCAGCCTTCCAACAAGAGTTCTTCATGTTTGTATGCTGTGAACATAACAAATGGCGGATACCCTGATTCCTTTCTAATGAGGCGTTTACTGCAAAAGACCACAAAACAGATAAACCATTTGATTTAGAAACCACCCAAAGTGAAGAGCCAACTCCTCCCAAACCATTTCACATTGAGGACAATGTGGTTTAGTACAGGTTAACACCAGGGCCTTATCTGAGCACCTACAGTAAAAAGGGTTGGGGGGAATACTCATGTAAATCAGTGACTTGCCTCCTGGACATATGTGACTCTGGTTCTCTGGTCTTCATCTGGGACCTCATCAGGTGATAAAGCACACTATTACTATTCATCTTCAGTCATTGCTGATGCCTTCACAACAGATTTTGAAATGGCCTGCACACTATCCTACTAGATGTTCTGAACATTGTGTAGACTGAACCACTGGTGATATAGTGAATACAGTGCCAATTGTACTATACACTGTGTTACGGTGGAATATTTTTGGCCTATCCTAACTTGCATTGAAATTGTATGCCCCTAAAGATGGAGGCCATACAAGAACATAGACGGTTAGGTAGATACTCTATTCAAATTGAGTATACTGCATAGGAACTGCTGAAATGATGTTTTTCATGTGTGTTGTGCCATGCATGTGCATAAGGCAATAGATATTTTTCCAACAAGAAATTTTGTTTTGCATGACTTAATTATACTTCCTGTTTAGTGTCTTAAACTGACAGTAAATTCAGTAGGGTGGAAAGAAATTGTTTGTCTTTATTCATTTGCCATGATTTCTCATTAATGGTCTAAAACATTTGGCAACATCATCCATGATAATAACCCATGGGTGGATGTTGTTGTTTGTATTTTCATAGCACCTAGGAGCCCTAATCATGGACCAGGATCCCAGTAGGGTATTCTTTTTTATTTTATTCCTTGTGATCCATCATTCCACCAAGGTCCTCCACAAACTAAGGGAATGGGAGATGGTTGTGGTCAGAAGTGCCTTCAATATGCTAGCAAAATATTTTCCTGGTTGCTCTTTGCATAACAGCTGGAGGTGTTATCCCAAAAATTGATTTATGGGCATTCCTAAAATGACCTGCCTATTGCTCCCTTAAGTTGTCCTTTTTGAGGTATAAGTTTCTGAGGTTGTTAAGGAAGCACTAAATGAAACCGATATGACCTGATAAAATGATTGACACAGACAGTATTTTTTTTCCAAAACAAAATAATTTTTATTAATGTAACTAATTATCCATAGTACAGTAAAAATGAAAAGTAAAAATCAGACACAAATCCCTTACTGCAAGTTAAAGAGATCCAAACCACAATAGTGTTCAGTTTAAATGACTCTAAGCAATGCGCTTTGCTCCAGGTGGCCAACCTGTAAAGCACTGACAGCAATTCTTAACTTGCTTAACGTACTTTAAATTCTGCGTAGGTAAAATATGATTAAAACATACACATTTCAGGCATACACATCTCTACTGTACTATACAATACTACACGGTAAACTTATAGTTTAAAAACTGACATGCTCATGCTATCCATTGATTCAGGGAGTTTTTACAAATGTTGGGGCTTGCTGCTGCTACTGTAGCTTTTCATTCCCAGTCTGCTCTCTTTCTCTGTTTGTTGTTACAGTTGCAGCTCACTTCTGGCAGTTTCTCTTGCTCTTTCCTTTTGTTTCAATGTTTCAAATGTTGTGGCTGCTGTGGATATTACTTTGTCTGAAGCTGCTATAGCTGCTTTCTTCAGCAGCACTCTCTTCGGAATCTTTCCAGTAGCTTTTCTGTCCTCTTAGCCAGCCTTCCGATCTTTGCCCAGCAGTTCTTCCAGCAGCTCTTCTTTCTGGCTCCTGACTGACTTCTGCCTGCTGGCAGCTGACCTTTATACTGTCCTATTGGGACTTCCTTATATTCCTGTAAGCAATTACCTCATTCACACATGCTTTAGAACAAGTTGTAACCAGTATGGATGAGCTGTGGCCAACCAGCTAGTCAGCTAGCTGACCTTTCTCTCATCCTGTACTGCACATGCTCAGTAGCTGTGTACTGGTATCCATGTACATGCTCACTGCTGTTGTTTACCTCAGAGCCATGATTCCCTTCACTCTCCCTACAGCTCATGCTCCAGATTTGGACCCTTTCATGGCCATACCTTATTTTTATGTTATTTTCACTGTTGGGTTTGCTCAGCCCAGCGATTTCTCAGCTCTGGTCATGTGACCTATATCATCCATTGGCAAATGACCTGCAGCTTTCAGTTGGTGAAATGACTCCTGCTTATTCAAGAGAGAATCCAGAGACACAAAATGGCAGTTAAGAATTTCTTTGGTATCAGAGGTGCTTCTTGCAAACTACACTGAGGGGATTCAGTGAAATATTTGTCAGGTTGTAGTCTCCAGTGTTTGCACCGCTGGGACTAGTAGTCACTAATCCATACCGTGCAGATTAATCAGCATCCACTAGATTGTGCTCTTGTCTATAGGCAATGGTGATACAGGTACATCAGCAACATCCTCAGTGATAATGCACTTCAATTGTTAGGGCAAATATCTGTGAGCTCATTGGAAGTTGACATAACATTTCTTTACACCTCTAGTATCACCTTGAATTATTGGTATAATTGCTTTGGAAAGGCCTCGGATGGAGAACTCTAAATTTTGACTAGGTGCCGCCATGGTAGATATGCTGCTCAGCAAACCTTCTGCTATACTTCAGCAAGCTGTGTTCATTGACAGCTGCGATTACATGACATGGAGCCTATATCAGTCTGCAAGTGCAAAGAGTGAACAGTTGCACCTGGCACGTATACCTAACTAACGGTTCTTTCTTGAGTCAAAAGGGTCTTTGATCAGCATTGCCACTGAGATGAACTCAACAGCTGCCACATGCACCAAGGGTTCCTGAGATGAATCAAGCTCCATAAATGGCACTGGCAGATTAACTTCTAGTGATATTTCCAGCTTCAGTTTAGGGGTCATGACTTGATCTTGTTCACTGTGGAAGAAATATCTCCCAGATGGTTTCACCTGCAGAGGTGAAAATAATATATTAATACAAGAAACTGTACTCTAGGCATATTAGTAGACAGAGCATGCATTTCTCACATTTGTGACAAACTGCTTACTGTCCTGATTACTGAAGGTGAAAGTAATACATACTATCAGAGGTTTGTCTACTTTTTTCAGAATGGTTCCTTTGTGAGATGCAGCGCACAGAATAGTTTCCTTCATTTTTAGCCATGGCTTAGTTGGATGCTGTTCCTGTGCTCTTTCTTAGGAACCTATCTGTGTTGTTCAAACACCATTTTGTCACCTATCAATTAATTAGAAATTTCATGGTGCTAGGTTACTTTTAAAGATCTTTGGGAATGCTCTTAATTATGTGTTACTATTACAAATTTGATGTATGAATTTGATGTGCCTCCTTAGATCTCTATCTTTACCGTTATGGATCATTAGGGGATATGCCTTGTTTGGAATAGTTTCTCCACAGTCAAATAAATCTCTAGTCAATAATTCTCTCCTGACATTGTTCACAAACTCTCTGAAAGATATGAAAGAAACAAGGGCTCTATGGAGGTTATGAGTGAGTCTATGTGGGAACATAATCAAATTACGAATGAGCAGTTCAACTTGAAGGCTAGTTTCGAGAGTCATTTCTGGTAAACTTCACTATGCAGAGACTTTTTATTTGTGTTGACGCTAATGAAAATTTTCATTTGATTGGACATTGATGGTTAGTTTATATCAACTATGACCTTCGCAAGATGTCTCTTGCATTAGCCATCTAACTCCTACAATGATCAAGATTTCAACCAAGCAGTGCTACTCAGAATAGCAGCCTCAACACCACCAAATCCTCAATGTTCTGGAAGGAATTGGTATTTATTTGACTGTCAAGACTGAGATCTCTGCTTGCTTGGGCTCTATTTGACAGACCTGGATATAGAAATTCCCTTAGTTACTTGATACTGTGTTACCACATGAAGGGAAATAACTTCAAGTGCCAATACCTCTGTATATGAGCAGAGTTCCTTCATCATGGGGAATGGCTTCAGATGCCAATGACTCATTAACTTACTTGTTGACTCCCTCTGCTTGTCAGCTGATGTCAAACTTCAGCAAAGTGGAAATGTAAATCCCGTTAAGGTATATGGCATACACCAAATCAAGCAGCTCATTTTAATAATTAAAGTACAATTAATTGCCATTGGTACAATTGTTGTTGATTCCTCTCTGCCATATCAATAGATGGTCAGGAAAATAAAGATTGTCTGTAAAGTTTATCTCATTAATATACTGTTCTAAACAATAGGCTGGGGACAGGGATGTAGGGCAGGGAAGCAATTTCACAGGCACTGACATATAATACTCCACTTTCTCCTGGAGTGTTAGCATGGTATAACACTGTAGAAGGAATTTTGGAGGAAGATTGACATGTTTTGTCCACAGCAGTGGTTACTGGATGTGCCATGGGATGTCAGTACTATTAAAGCTCCTGAGTGATACAGGCTGCTGCTTTTTTACTTATAATTGAGATATGATTTGAAATGTTGGCTATGAACTTATTACCAGGCATGCACCCTACAATCAGAGGATACTTATTGGGTACATATATTTTGTGAAGCACAGTATTTTGCTAGTAGCATAGTTTCTCTTGCTGTCTGTTTTTGCAGATAACTTCAACACGGAAGAATTCTGCACCCACACACCACTAGCAACTAGGGAAGTTAGACTGGGTCTATTTTTCTATTCCTGCTGCTGAACATATATGGAGTGTTGCTATCTGTTTTGAACCATGAGCCAAGTTAGGAATAGTTGTCTTGCTTGCTTCATGTCTTTAGAAACCCTGGATGTAACCACCTTTGGGGGATACATTGTTATGCCTCATTATTTTTACTGCAGAGAAAATCATATGCAGCAAATCTTAGCTAGTTTTAGAAGTAGGATGATAGAATGTTGGTGGGAAAACAATTTTGGAAAATTATAGAAATTTGTCCCACTTATTTTTTAAAAAATGCAGAGAAGTCAGTAGATAGCTTTTCAGATACAGATTTTCTATTAATTAAATTGAGCATAGTTGACTTTTTTTTTGCACTTCCCTTAATTATAATAACTATACATACCACAACTGGCACTATGCTTTCCCAGAAAAATTTCCAATGATTCTCCCCACCCCCACTGCCTCTTCTTTCTTTGAAGTAATTTCATTTTTCATGCATTAGATGTCTTAAAGCATTTTCATCTTTAAAATTTTGAGATACAGGAGGGCATGAGGGTGTACTGTCAATGGTTTTCAGGTTTCCAACTAAGCTCAGTATTTTTCTGTCACTCAATGCATTTTAATTCATACTGACACTTTCTCATGCCTGTTATTTTTCAATGATATATATTAAACCAAACCAGTAGGTATACACAAAAACCAATGTATTTTATTGAAACAAGTGAAATTATGTTGAAACCTATATAATGTTCTTCAAAACAATTTGTTTAAATTTATATTAACAAATACAGCGTAAGTCCAATTAGTGCTTTTAATTTGTAATGACCAAAGGATATCAGTCACAAGCAAAATATTGTCTCTAAAACAAATAAGCATTTTCTAAAATTATTTTTGACCTATACTTGTTATCAAAAGTTTTATCAAAGGAGTAATCTGATTCTCAGATTAGGATTCAGATTGCATTCAATCTGACATTGATTCAAGAGCCTGTCCCTCAACTGTATTTGTGTATAATTTAGATCACTAATTTTAGACCAAAACTGACTGCTGTTCTGATTACACAAACCTGGTGTCGTCACATGGTTTATGACTATTAGTTATTGACATCACAAATGCAGATTCATGGAATTTATGTTAAATAAAGCTTTATGTTAAATTAGATGTCCATATACGTAATGATCAAAAGAGGCATACAGGTGGTTTTGAAATACTACAAAGATTAGAATTTTTATTAACTGGTCTTTTGGTTTCTCTAGTCTGTGTAATGATATACAAATAAGATTCTGGTAGTGAAACAATGATTTAAAAGCTGTCATGCATACACAGGAGTACTTTTTGCCATGATGGATTGATTTAAATCACCTTTTAATCATGATTTAAAAGAGCAAGCAAGGAAACCTTGATTTAAATAATTAATTTTTATTATATTTTGTATTTGTACTTTTTGGTGATTTTCCTTAAGAGAAGGTGATTCTCATTAGCTGGTAACCATGAAAAATGTATCTATTTGTAATTAAATATAGGCTTTACACTACATTTGGTAATTCTTTTTGCTAACCAGGATAATACACTGTATCTATACACATTTATTTAAGCAACTGTATATATTAATTTAAATTTATTCAGATTCTTAATTTTTACATTTTTGTTACATAGAAAATAACAAATGATGCATTTCTTATTTACTAGATGATGACTGATTTTTTTCTTGTGATTTGTGTCAAGTTTTATTTGGATGAAAGTTAAAATTCAGTTAAAATAGGCAAAACAGCACTTAATTCTTTTGTTATTAAATAAACCACCTTTAAGTGCTGGATATGTAAACGTTTTGATAAACTTTTTTTTCTATCAAAATATTCTTTCCATTTAAAACTGAATGATTTATTACACAAATGAAGTATTATCTGTGATTAATGAATTGAACTGATAGTTTTTGGTCACCATGTCCTTCAAGATTGTAGAACTAATATATCTTATTCTCTCACACCTAGTTTTTATTCATAGACTAGAAGAGGAAAACAAGCTTTCCTGCTTCTTCAGCTCTCAGTTGGTTTTTTACATGGTGGTGTATCTTCAGTGGAAACACATGGGGCTCATGGCAATATGATGCAAGCCCAGTTGCGTAGTAGATGGACAGTTGAGACAGTAGTTGGATCCACCACATCCTGCAATCATTGTGCTGCTCATAAATGAGAAGAATTCATGGTGACTGTGCCACTGGAGAAATTTTGTCAAAGAACCTGCTTAACAGAGCCTGTCACCATCCTCAAAGCCTCCTGTAACATGGTTTTAAATTAAGGTATCCAATATATGTACACATATATATATATTTTACATATGCACATATGTCCTTCTGGACTGAAAGCTGAAGAGCCAAGGACTCAGTATTACTTTCATTGCTACCTATGCACATGAGCATTTTCACTCTTTGTGCATCAGTTTCCTTCCACAATCAACTTATTTTAAATCACAGTAATCTTTGGCAAAACCAGCTTATTGTGGATTCACAATGGCTTTCTTTTCCTGACTGCTAAAAGATCAGATACTCAGTCTTATTGTCCTCTTCGTGCTGCTCTAGTGGTACCCCGGGACAAAAACCTAGCAAAAGGAGGTAGCTTGCACAAAGGAAACCTAGGTGACAAAGCTGGGGTGGCTGGCAATTTGCCACTAGCTCCTGGTCCACCAGATAGGTGTGTGGGGGTGGGAGCCTGGCCAGACCACACTGTACTCCAACAATCCGAGGCTAGCAGAATGGCCCCTAGCAGCGTTTACTGCTGTTGGAAACTGGATAGCCCTGAAGCTGCTCTGATTTGTGCTTGGGCTGAAGTGACTTTCAGCCACCAGAATTGGAGGGGAGGTGATGGAAAGCTACCCAACTTCACACCACTGTCCCCCCACAGGTGCACATTATGCTGCTCTGATACCTTGAAGATTTGTTCCAAAATAAACAAATATCCTTCAGGCTAGATTGCCATCAAAATTCTACAGTGGATTTGCAACCTTTTCCAAGGTAGCGTTGATGGGCTTTTTTCATCACATATCAGATTTCAGATGTCTGCAGTTTTCCTGAGCACAACTGGGTAAAATCAACCCTTTCTCTCCTATTGTTCCCTATAGAAGGCTAAAATTATCACCACAAGAGGGAGTTCTGATATTTCCAGTATATATATTTCCTTTGTAATATCAAAAGGGGGCAAATATAAGTTCTTTTTAGCTATTATTTTTCAGTTACATGAAATCTTTACATTTCACAAGGGTGCTGGTCAACATAAACATTCAATAAGACAAGTGGACAGTAACTTCTGGACCATTTTTAAAGGTCAGCCTAGAGTCTTACACATATTTAGCCTTGGCATTAAGCCTGGACTTTTCATCTTTCTCTTGTCAAGTGTGGGCCTGGCCAAGCTAAAAAAGCAGAGTAGATTTTGATTTAGTTTTGCTCCCTAGGTATCATTCCTGCATTTGCTTCTATTCCCTAGCACATTTAAGCCGAGGCACTGCAGTGCATCAGGCATTCTGCTGCAGACCTTCCTTTACAGTGCACATAGAGAGGAAATGTTCAAACACAGAGAAATTTAAAATTTTGAGTGAAAATGCTGAGCAACACGTACTGCCTATTTAAACAGTACCTTCTCTCTATAACATTAGTTTAATTAGCTGACTTGTGCAAAATAAGCTTGTTTTGCACGCAAAAACAAATTGTAAGAACTCTTTTAGTTTTTAGTTTAGCAATAGAACTGACAGCCTTTATGACTTACAGTTTCATGTACCAGCAACTTGAAGCACCTGAATACCCTCTAACAATTGTACTTTTGTAAAAGAAAATCTGTTTTCACTTCCATATAAACAGAAAATTTAATAATCATCATCAGTTGATCATCAGTATTTTCATTCCATTGTAAAGTACTACTTTATTACATGTCCATACATGCATAACCTGAATTTGAATAATTTTGCTTTTGCATCCTTAAATCTATTATGAATTTTAGATACTGAAAATGAACTCTCTGAGTTGTTTAATCAACTACTTAACTATTGGTCAAGGATTTAGAAATAGCTCTTTCCCATGGTTATAGCTAGACTTGCATCATTGTGGTGCTGAAAGGACAGCTTACAGCAGAACTAATATCAAACTAGTGTCTCCTAAGAATTTATTATTTTACTATAAAGTGTAATCACTTAAGTGCTTGAGATATTGAATTTATCATATTTTACCTATTTATCCTTGTATTCAAGTATTAAAAATAAATTAATAAGAAATCTTAAGTGATTACTTGCAATTTTTCTGATTAAATCTTGTGAAGCATATTACAACATCTGAGATCTTACAACAGTAGACTTCGTGGAGACAGTGAGTTTTTCTCTAAGGGATTCCTGCTTTGGTGTTTTAGTCCAGTGAGCAAATTAAAACACTAGAAAATCTCCTTCTTTCAGCTGCAGCATCAATTAATGGCTTGGCAGGTCACTGTCACTCAGTTTCCCTTCAAATCACTTATCTAGGGTCATCATATAAAATGATCTTATCCTGTCATGTCACTCAATGATGAGAAGTCCAAACTAACTAATCTTGAATAGGACAAAATAAGGTTAGCTGAATTACAGTGAGGCAATTAATACTTTGACATACTTTTCTCAAAATATTTAACTAGTGAGTAAGAATTTCAGCTTGTAGCCCTGGTATTTTAAAAAACCTTGAAAAAAGACTGTTCATATATTCATTTTTCATATCTTATACCCTTTATGTTCCCAAACATTAGTCCCCCAGTGCAGCAAAGCATTTAAACATGAGTTTTCAACTATAAGCACGTAAGCAGTATTGAGAGCAAGCATTTTCTTCAATGGGACTACTTTGCTTAAAGTTTAACAGATGATTTAAGTGCTTTGCTAGATTGGGGTCCTAATGCTTCAGAACAAAAAGGGTGTGGAAAAGTTTTTCTTTTACTATAACCTTATATGTTAACCTAACTAATGACAAGGTATGATATCTAGTACCTGGAGCAAGGGAGCTGAGAATTAGGACTCCTGAGTTCTATTACTAGTGCTCCCACTCACTTACTGTATAACTTTAGGTAACTCACTGAACCTTTTGGTGCCTCAGTTTAACATATATATTGAAAATGTTTAAAATATTATGTATGTACTGTACTTTTTGTGATGAAATTCAGACCTTAGATACATGGACACAACTCCAATACGAGCTGGCATAAGTGCATATCTGTGAGCAGAGTTCGACCTTGTAGGTTTATAAAGTGCTTTGAAGTCCCTGAATGAAAGTTGCAATACTATTAACTTTGCTTCTTATTAAGGTTTAATTATTGAAATGTCTATAATAGCTTGTTGTCTCTCATGTACCATAGTTATAACCTTCTAAGTTGAAGAGCTTAATTGCTTTCTCTTTCCAAATTTAAATTATACCGCAAGTTCATGTCTTAACCCTCCCCCCTTTGGCCCCCCCACACTATTGGGTTACTTATAGAAATGCACTAATTTGTGACCATTTTGTAGATTTATATATTTGTACTCTAATTTAAACTCTCAGTGGTGTGACATTAAAAGAATACATCTTGCTGAGCTAAACTTGCACTTATTTACTAATTACACTTTTTACTGTTTCTTTGAAATCTAAATGATTTAATGTAAATACAAAGTTCTCGTAACTAGATCAGGTTTCTAAAACTCCTGACACTTGAGCAATGTCTGAGGTTTTTTCCCCCGGAAGAAGGATTATTTGTTAAAGATCTCTGTGCTCTGAGGAATTGTTATCATTTCATCACATCTCTAGGTTCATTAAAATGTTGGCTCTGTTAAGGACTGAAAATGTGTCCATTACATATAAGCAATATTCAGGATCGTCTAATGCTTTCCAATTAATATATGTCAGCATGATGATAAATTTCAGTTTGAGCCAAATTCTGCTCTCTGAAATACAAAGATAAACCTATTGATTACAATTGAGTTCTCTCAGTTTAACTGAGAGCTTAGTTTGTCCTTCATTAAATTACACTATTATTCTTAATAAGTCATGAAGGACAAATAGCCAGCCTCTTGCTGTAAAGACGAAAGTCAGGAGGTACATCACAGTACATGCTAATAGGGCATTTTTCTGTAGAATTTAAAAATGTGTCAGCGGGAGAAAAATATCCTGATATCGGAAATCATTCAGAGCCCCAGTGAGACAAAAGCACATGTATGCATCCTCATCTTCTGTGTATGATGAACAACAAGCTCCTCGATTAGTGCCCCCATATTCAGTACGAGGTGTCCCCCATTTCAGGTGCCATTGTTTCAGTGACCTGTGGCCCTACAATTAGTGTTGCCACATTGTGCTATCACAAAGAGGCTCAGAACTGAATAGGTTAACAAAGATTTTTTCTCAGTCATTAAGTCAGCAGTCTGATCTTCAGCACAGCGGGCATTCACATTACACAAGGAGATGAGAGTGGGGATTCTTCATCTGGAGCCTATTTTTTTTTTTTTTTTGTTAAGAGAAGAAGAATAGAGGCGCGGTTAAGGCAGTGGACTGACACTCAGGGGTTTGGGTCTTGGCTGTTCCACAGACTTGCAGCGTGACTTTGGACAAGTCACTTAATATCTTTGTGTATTAGCTAGTAATACATCTCTACCACCCGGGTGTTGTGAGACTATATTCATTAATGTTTGTGACGTGCTCTTTTTTGTGATGGAGTCCATATAAGCACTTAGAAAGTAATGCAATCCATTTTTGTATTCATGTGCATCTCTTTAAGTAAACCTTTATTTCTGGAAGTTTTTCATAGCTGCTTGTGAATAAATCTCTTTTATAATGATAGAGTGAGGTTAAACTTCTTTTTGGAGTGCAGTTTGGCTTTAGTATTCAGAATAGGTGTAAACAGATATGAGTTCAAGTGCAATTTCAAAAGCAAAGGAAAATTAGTTCCACATTTCCAGCTTTGAATGGAGAAGACCTCCTGGGCCATCTAATTCAAAACATGGAAGAGAATTTACATCTGTATTTGTCTCCCCAATGTTAGATCTACCCTACTTTTAAACACTTCTCATTACATTGCCTCTGCTACCTCCTTAGGCAAATCATTCCATTGCCTAATTGCCTGCACAACTAAACAGTTTGTTCAAATGTCTCGCCTACATTTTTTTCCATTTTTAGTTTTATGCTGTGAGTTCTTGCGCTGTGGTTACAAACCCCTCTATTTTTCTGTCTCTTAACTTTGAATTATTTGTAAACCTTTATCATTGTCATAAGGACACAGCAGCTAGATATGGAAAAGATCTTTAAATTTGTCTCCCAGCAAGGGCAGGATACAGTCCCTTGACCAATGATGGGTCATGACACCAGAAAAGTGATAAGCAAACTTCTTACAAAATGATATACTCAAATACTTCTCTACTATATGTTTACATATAATCTATTTCATATTAGTTCTCATTTTGGAGTAAACATTCTATAAAATAAACATAAATATGGTATGTGTCATAGAATATCTTGAGATAAAAAGGGGTAGAGTAGGTGTGTTGGGGTAGGGATTGTGATGAAGAGGCAAACTGGTGGTTCGCTAATCTGTGTCAGCAACTCCTTTCAGGCCTCACAAACTCACTACACCTAACACATGGTTTTCATGGTGCTTATCCAAAAACTGTCTTGTAAGGTATCGAATGAAAGCCAGTGACACACTGGTCACTAATATTGTGAAATGAATATGTTAATGGAATTATTAATACTTACTGATATTATGCTTTAAAGGCTCTAACCAAATGTAGGGAGAAACAGGTTTTCTTCCAGACAGGAGGGAAGCTAGTTATCTCTGTTCCTTTAATGTAAATTAAGTATTCGGAAACCAACACAAAGGAAGCTGCATTTTCATGTGAGTCAACAGGAAAGGCCAGGACAATCTGAAATCAGCATGGGAAGACACCAGAGACGAAAGCCACAGGAGGTTCTCGTATCTCTGGGGTCAAAACACTGAGTTTTGGGAAAATAGAAGGAGAATGAAAAAGACATTTTGAAATCCATCACTGAGGAACACTCTTGGTGGAGGGGAGTGATTCATGAAAAATCTGGATCCTGATTTGACTGAAAATCAGCAAACTCTGCAAAAGGACTCTGAGGGTGAGAAACTGTGTTAGTCAAAGGATTGTAGCTTGCTAAAGTTATGTTTAGTCTCTTAGAAGTGTTATATTTTTGTTTCATTTGTAACCATATTATTACCTGCACTTTCTAGGGCATCTCACATTTACCTTTCCATGGGTTTAAGGCATAGCCCAGTTAATTTAGGCACCCCCACCTGTTCCCAATTCCTAGGGCTCCGGGCATAATCTTCTGTGGATTTGTGGGGCCTTTTACAAGTGAAAGAGCTTTATGCAGTAATATCCTTAACCATTGTTTATTAATGGTTACCAAAACAGAATACACACACAATGCTTGCCACTGCCAATAAGGCAGACAAACTTTTCCTGGTGACCAATCAGGATCAGGTCATCTGTGGCTCAAGCTTCTGCACGATATAGTTGGCAGGGTGTTGAGGTCTGGCAGCTCTGATCTTGGGCTGTGTCCTGGAGTCATGTTCCAAAGAACTTCCTTTTTGACCCCAGTTTATATAGTTAAACTTGAATCCTGTTTAGCTGTACCTTAACCAATTATTTTAAACGAAAGTATTACAAAACAGTATTTTTCACCAATCCAATTCCATTACAAACCAGTTCTTTAACCAATCATACCCCACCATCATAGTTGATTTAAATCTTGCAAAATTAGTTATGCGACAGACAGAAACAATCAAAGAATCAGAGAAAAACCATACAGATAAACAATAAAAAAGTAGGGATCATAAAGGCAAACCAATAGATTTCACAATCACAACTGCTGATAAGTGATTCTTTGCTATACAGAATGCTATCAAACAAAGTTTCCTTAAAACATCTTAAGATCTGTTTCTTTATCTGGTGATGGTGGGTACTATTAGGACAGGAGCGTCTCCTTAACAGCCCGATATTACGTTGTTTTGATTCAATTTAGATGGAATGTGAGGGTGTGATTCTCTGCTTCTTAGCTTATGGCTGCTGCTGCTTACTGCAGAAAAAGGCCTCAGACCGTACAATATCTACTTCTACTATCCTTACGCAGTATCACTTGAATCTTTCTTTGTTAATACACGTCTCTTTGTTTTATCATAAGTAGACCTTTGCTGTGGTGTGATATCCAGCAAAATGTGAATTTTTAGTTTAATCAAACAAGCTGGTGTGTACACTGCCTCTGTGGAGATAGTAAACTCGGTAATTTCTCCAAGTGCCCAGTGAGAGGCTCTGAACGCTACAGGGGAATGCTCTTCCACGGGGCTCAGGATCTGGGATGCACAAAGCCTTACCTGCAAGGTAAAGTGAGGACTGGCAGTGTCCTGAGAAGTTTGTCTGGGTTGACTAAAAGAATGGGGTAACTGGGAGCTGCCACTCGGTGTAACACCTCTCTCTCGCGTCAGGGAGGCTGCACAGTGACCTACAGTTTTGGGTTCCCTCAGAAAGCATCAAGGAGTCACAGATATTGGGAGCGGTGTGGTGCTTCTGCTGGGGCAGGGTTGCAAGGAGGTGGTGCTGCTTGGGGAGTTGGGAGGGGAATACTTAGCTGGAAGGAAAGAACTGGAAAAGAAAGAACAGTAAACTTATCCATCCTCTCTGCATTTATACATGGCTGAATGCACCAGCAAGCTCTGGTGCAGTTCAGTATTGAGCTGTGCATATGGGATCAGCACCTGCCAGCCCATCAGCTCCAATCACAAACAAAAGAGGAAGGTGTATTGTCTCCAAGGCCATTTTAGGGACAATGGGGACTCTGGAGGTTGCTGGTCACAGTCCCTCAGGACTAGCTGCTACAGAGCACCTTAGAAAGGTCCTTTCCTATGTACCAACCAATGGCAGCAGCTAAACTTTTGGAAGTAAGGGATTTGGAAGGGTGTGGAGGATGCCAGAAATTCCAGACAAAAACATTGCTGTGTGAGAAGGGCTTTGAATCGTTGGAAAGCTGGGGAAATAAGGGAGGCTGAGGTGGCACGCAGAATGAAAGCTGGTAAATTCTGTCGTCCCAGCCAAATAAACAGAAGGCAGTTACTGACCTTACTGTACCCAAACAGCCCATAGTCTTTTCGCTGCTGTCAGCCACCTGCAGAAGGGAGAAGATGGAAGAGGTGATTTGAACAGGGTAGGTATGCTGGCTCAGGCAGTTCCAATGGATGGTTGTGCTAGCTCAGAGGCTACGTCGTTGAATTCACAGGAGTAATACTAGGATAAATTTGGCCCTTTACCATCTGCAACCCAAAATGGTATTTGTGTTTTGTTTGTTTGCGGATGTACATATTAGAATCATATAATTGTAGGCCAGTAAGGGACCTCGAGAAGTCATCTAGTCCAGTCCCCTGCACTCATGGCAGGACTAAGTATTATCTAGACCAACCATGACAGGTGTTTGTCTAACCTGCTCTTAAAAATCTCCAATGATGGAGATTTCACAACCTCCCTAGGGAATTTATTCCAGTGCTTAACCACCCTAACAGTTAAGAAGTTTTTCCTAATGTCCAACCTAAACCATCCTTGCTGCAATTTAAGCCTGTTTCTTCTTGTCCTATCCTCAAACGTTAAGGAGAACAATTTTTCTTTCCCCTCTTTGTAACCACCTTTTATGTACTTGAAAATTGTAATCATGTCCCTTCTGTCTTCTCTTTTCTAGACTAAACTAACCCAGTTTTTCAATATTCCCTCATAGCACATGTTTTCTAGACCTTTAATCATTTTTGTTGCTCTTCTCTGGATTTTCTCTGATTTGTGCACATCTTTCCTGAAATGTGGTGCCCAGAACTGGACAATATAGTCCAGCTGAGACCTAATCAGCATGGAATAGAGCAGAATTATTTCTCGTGTCTTGCTTACAACAATCCTGTGAATACATCCCATAATGACGTTTGATTTTTTTGCAACAGTGTTGTTCTGTTGAGTCATATTTAGCTTGTGATGCACTATGACCCCCAAATCCCTTTCTGCAGTACTCCTTCCTAGGCAGTCATTGCCCATTTCGTATGTGTACAAGTGATTGTGCCTTCCTAAGCGGAATACTTTGCATTTGTCCTTATTGAATTTCATCCTGTTAACTTCAAACCATTTCTCCAGTTTGTCCAAGTCATTTTGAATTTTAATCCTATCCTCCAAAGCACTTGCAACCCCTCCCATCTTGGTATCATCCACAAACTTTATAAGTTACTCTTTATGCCATTATCTAACTCATTGATGAAGATATCTTGAATTAGATGGCCCAGGAAGTCTTCTCCATTCAAATCTGTAAATGTGGAACTAATTTTCCTTTGCTTTTGAAATTGCACTTGAACTCATATCTGTTTACACCTATTCTGAATACTAAAGCCAAACTGCACTCCAAAAGGAAGTTTAACCTCACTCTATCATTATAAAAGAGATTTATTCACAAGCAGCTATGAAAAACTTCCAGAAATAAAGGTTTACTTAGAGAGATGCACATGAATACAAAAATGGATTGCATTACTTTCTAAGTGCTTATATGGACTCCATCACAAAAAAGAGCACGTCACAAACATTAATGAATATAGTCTCACAACACCCGGGTGGTAGAGATGTATTACTAGCTAATACATAAAAGATCATTTGAATCTTAAATTAATTGTGTAGGAAACACAATTAACAATAATTATCTATTCACTAATAAACGTTTACTCTAAAACAGTAATTTTAAAAAAATAAAACTCACAAAATCTGTGCTTCTGCCAACTTTCTAGGTAATCATTTTCTCTTTTTACTATGTAATAATTTAATCCTGTAAAAAAAAAAAAGATTTTTTTTTCCCAAGGAATGTATTTCATGGCAAAATAACAGCAAACTACACAAAAACATTCAAACCAACAATAGTGTATCTTCCCTGGTTATTTTTATCTTCTTCAAAGGTGGTAGATATTTCACATTTTGTGGCAGGGTAATCCTCTTTGATAACATTGTATTCGTTCACAGAAATAGATAATGATATAAACCAAAGATTAATGTAGTTTGAACAAGCAGTTTACCAGAGAGCACCTGTCTATAAAATTCAGCTCAGATAATCAGCCAGTCAGGAGAGAGAACCACCACAAAGAAATGCAAATGTAAACTTCTGTTTCTAAAGTTTTGAGCATAAATTTCATCTGCAAAGGGAAAAAGTTAATCCCACTCAGAATTTTACATATATATTATTATTTTGGTGGCTGCTGTATCAAATTCAGATGACTTCTTGGTGCCATCTTTATGTGAGAAGCAGCAGAGAAAATACATCCGATATTTACCAAAAGAAGAGAACAATTTCCTTATGGCAAAGTACATTGCAATAACTTTCCATAGTAGGAGGGTCAAGGGCTCAAATACTAATCTCATCCTCTTACTCTGATAGGAAAACATTATCAATAAGCACCTAGTTCCTATGGTTTCAGTTTGATGCCAGTCATACATTCTTACATCAACAAACAAAACAACAAAACTTTAGCTTCTCCCTTGCTAATCTCCTGACTAACCTTAACTCTCAGGCAATAGTCTTCGATGTCCAATTAATCATAGCCATGCCAATACTATCTAATATTTCAATTTACTACCTGACATACGCACCCACTCCAGTAACTTTTCTGTATTCTTGAAAGATAAAATCAGAGCAAAAGAAAAGTGAAATCCCAGATAAATGTCAGATTGAAAGATCTAATAGTAAGGGAAGTGTGTGTGTGTGTGTGTGTGTGTGTTTGGAGGGTGAGAGTGAGAAAGAAAGAGAGAGAAACAACTTTTTTGCATGATGTCTAAGGGAAAAAATAGAACAATCTAAAAGGTGGTTGATATTTAAAATCTTGGTAATTAAATTTTAATATTTAAAATATTTCCTTTCTTCATCTGGAACAGAAAATTGATCTTGGTTAGATGATTTTTGGCATACCCTCTTCTCTAAATGCTAGGAGTAACTTGCCATTACTGATAGCAGTTTAATTGCTGTTTTCTCTTTTTTAAAGAATTCCTTGGTGTTCTATTAATATTTAGTGAAATGATATTTTCCTCTCATTGTTTCCTCATGGTAACAAACCAAAGTTGTTGATGGAGCTCACTTTTCCTGGCACTACAGATTTAGTTTTTACTTAATACAGGTTAAATATTAATAGAAAGGCAATAACTAGACCAGGGGTCGGCAACCTTTCAGAAGTGATGTGCTGAGTCTTCATTTATTCACTTTAATTTAAGGTTTTGCGTGCCAGTAAAACATTTTAACGTTTTTTAGAAGGTCTCTCTCTATAAGTCTATATATTATATAACTTAACTATTGTTGTATGTAAAGTAAACAAGGTTTTCAAAATGTTTAAGAAGCTTCATTTAAAATTAAATTAAAATGCTGATCTTACGCCACCGGCCCGCTCAGCCCGCTGCCAGCCTGGGGTTCCATTCACCTAGGCCGGCAGCAGGCTGAGCAGGGCCTGTGGCCAGGACCCTGGATGGCAAGAGGCCGGCAGCCAGAACACCAGACTGGCAGTGGCTGAGCGGGGCCAGCGGCTGGGACACCAAACCGGCAGTGGGCTGAACAGCTCAGCCCACTGCCACTCAGCCTGCTGCTGGTCTGGGGTTCCATCCGCGGGCTCCTGCCACCAGGGTCCCGGCTGCCGGCCCCTCTCAGACCGCTGCCGGTCTGGGATTCCAGCCCTGCCCACATAAAGTGGGTACCTACCTTCTCCCTGGTTCTAGCCTATTCTCTTCCTCTCTCTCTGCACTGAGCTGAGGGTGGGAGTGCACTGAGCACAGGGCTGGGGATGAAGGAGCAGGCTGGGGGTTGGGGTGTAGGGTCTGGCCAGGAGCTAGAATGAAGGATTGGGGCAGGAGGTTGGGTGTAGAGTGCTTACCTGGGCAGCTGCCATTTGGTGCGAGGGTGCAGGTGGGAATGTTGGGGTATGTGTGCAGGAGCTCCTGTTTGGTGCTCATGGTCGGGGTGGGAATGTGAGGAGTGCAAGAGTCAGAGCATGGGGTGTGAGGGGGCTGGGTATGTGTGGGGGGTGCAGGAGCCACGGCAGGGGGCGTGGGGGTGTGAGGAGGGTGCAGGAGTCAGGGCAGAGGGCTGGGTGTGTGTGAGGGGGGTGCAGGGGTCAGGCAGGGAGCTGGGGTGTGTGTGGGGGGGGTGAAGGGGAGAGGGTTGGGGGCATGTGAGGGGGTGTAAGGGTCAGGGCAGAGGGCTGGGGGACCCAGCCCCCTCCCCAGAGCGGCTCACAGCAGGGGGCTAGAGGGGATATGCCCTGATTCCACCCCCCCTTCCCCAAGACCTCATCCCCACCTCTTCTCCGCCTCCTCCCCAGAGCAGCCAGCGTGCTGTGGCTCAGCTTCTCCCCCTCCCTCCCTCCCAAGGGCCATCAGCTGATCGGTGGCAGGGAGGGAGAGGAGGAGGGGCAGGAACCCAGCACGCTGGGGGAAGAAGCAGGGGAGGGAGGACGTTGCCTGCCCTGCAGCAGCAGCCACCAGGACCAAGCTTCTTCACCCTTCCCCCACGTGGGGGGCGGAGAAGAGCGGGCCGAGGCGGGCAGGATTTTTAATGGCACGCTGCTGCCTGCCGGGGTCCCCGCCGCCAGCCCCGGTCAGCCTGCTGCTGGCCTGGGTTGGGCAGTGGGCTGAGCGGGGTGGGCCGCTGGGATCTGACAGGCAGCAGCGTGCCATTAAAAATTGGCTCGCGTGCCGTCTTTGGCACGCGTGCCATAGGTTGCCGACCCCTGAACTAGACAGTTAATTTGTACTGTCTGTTGACCTTTTGAGACAGATGTGAATAGTTAGTCCCTTTCTGAAAAGAAAGCGAGAGCCTTCTCCTAGTTTCAGTTGTACTAGGTATAAATGTGAGTGTGTATTTTATTAAATTAAAGTGATCACAAAAACACCCTTAAAAATCAGAAAGAGTTTATACACACTATTCCCAGCCTCTTGCAACACACACACACGGATTATATAAGAAAAGACTGTTCAAATCTTATTTCTAAATGTTCAGATATGTAGGTTGTTAGATTCCTAATATTATTTGAACATAATTTATTTTGTTTCATTTCCTTTTGCACTTTCAGAAGTGATTTCAATTGAATCATTTATAGATCTTCCATTCAGATTGTAACAGCTATTTTTGAATGGATAAATCTCAATGGTTTGTATATGAGATATTGCCTGAGGTGTTTCCAAGATGCTTTTGAGGTGGGTAAGGAATACATTGAGCCTTGACACATCCTCAAAGCACTATGGCTTGGATTTAAAATATACAGTTTAAAAATCTCTCGATAACCCCATTATCTATGGATCATTCAGACAATCATTCAGGCTATAACTTGGCGCTCTAAAGGAATCTTAATCAACACATTATTTAGGCTGAAACCCACATGAAATATTTACATAAAAATATGGTATACTTGCAAAAATAAAATTAATAACTAATCCACATGCTGCAATGGATGCATGAAAACTATGATGTATTATTTGAATACTTTAATATTTATTTCTTTTGTATAAAGCCATTAAAATATAATATTACTGTTACTGGGAAATATGAAAATCATTTTGCAATGGCTCATAAAACTGCAATGCTAACAGTCTCTGTGGGGCATTCTGTGTCTGTCCCTGCATGGGTATACAAGTGATGTGAAGAAGACCCAAGAAGCTTCCTCTCCTTTGCTCAGAGGCCAGCCAAAATCTCTGCTGTTGAGTACAAAAGTCCAGAGAGTCTAGGTTAGATAACATGATACTAGACTTCCAAAAAGGGTGGAATAAAAGTGGGGCCATGATTCTGCCTCCTGACTTCTGCCCTGTTTAGAGTTGAGCAATCCCAGCATGTTGCACCTTGTTAAGGGTTTTCTTAGCCTTTATTTTGGGATATGCTTTCTCACCAATAATCTGACTCAGTGAACCAGAGTGCCTTGTAGAACTTTCACTGGTGTTGATTCCTTCCTGCTCATCAATGCAGGCTGTGGCTTAATAAACACAATATTGCTTTAACTGTGGTGGGTATTACCATTTCAGTAACTGGTATTTCTTGTTGCTGTTGTTGTTTCTTAAATGTTGGTAACTTGGATGCTTCATTTCTTGTTGTAATTAAAGTTTGCTATTTAAAATAGTGTACGCATGCATAAAAAATGCTCCTGTTAGAACTGTAAAATCCAAAACTAAATGTAAGAGGACGATGGATCTTCATTAACTCTAGTGATTTATCTTTCACTATGCTAGTACTGTGATACATACAAAAACTGACTGTATGGGGAAAAGGGGTGGTTGGGAAAGGGAAAAGTGTGTGTGTGTAGTGATGCTAACCTCCAAATTCTGACATTACCCCCACTACAAATATACATGTATGGGCCTTCATTTAATTAATTCCTCATAGCACCAAGTCCCAAATTGAACCCCAGATTATTTTATGACAGGTTTCAGCCATGTTAGTCTATATCCGCAAAAAGAACAGGAGTACTTGTGGCACCTTAGAGACTAATAAATTTATTAGAGCATAAGCTTTCGTGGGCTACAGCCCACTTCATCGGATGCATAGAATGGAACATATAGTAAGAAGATATATACATACAGAGAAGGTGGAAGTTGCCATACAAACTGTAAGAGGCTAATTAATTAAGATGATTAATTAGCCTCTTCCAGTTTGTATGGCAACTTCCACCTTCCCTGTATGTATATAGATATCTTCTTACTATATGTTCCATTCTATGCATCCGATGAAGTGAGCTGTAGCGCACGAAAGCTTATGCTCTAATAAATTTGTTAGTCTCTAAGGTGCCACAAGTACTCCTGTTCTTTTTGCAGATTATTTTATAGTAATCTATTTTATCCTGCTTGACAAAAGAAGTCTCATACTACTTGGTAATATTTAGCCAGTGAGACTGGATTAATGCTTTACTTTTTTAATATCCCAAAGATAGATTACATTTTACAAGCCATTCATGTATAATATAATGTTTTATATTATGGAATTACAAATAAATTTGCATTTTAAAATGAGATACTTGAAAACCACTCCCTCCTTTTCTTATTTAAGATTGTGGAATAGAATGAACCCAGGCTCAACAGTAATTTAATATTTTAAAACTTCTGGGCCTCATTTACTGCTGTATTTCTCCATTTTTATGCAGGTGTAGCACTTCTGAGACCAGTAAAATTGCACAGGCATGAACCTGGAGTGACACAGTGGTAAATCAGGTCTTTTTTTCTTTGTTAAATGTTAATTATTGTAAATTTTTGGGTCTATAGCTATTTTAAACTGTTTATTTGGGATTTTAACCAACTCTTTTTTAAAGCTTTGCACTTAACATTTTAATCAAGTGTTTCTGAAAACATTTGTATTTTTCCTCTTAGTTTTTAAGAATCCAAAGAAATTTTAAACTGCTTTTCGGTGGCGGAAGAGTGCAGGGGAGCATTGTTTGGGATCTATTTTTTGTTTGTTCCTAAGTGATTTATATAAGAGATTTCCTCATTCAGCATTAATACCATCTAGCATGCTTCACATTTTACCAGGACAGCCACTCCCACATCTGCAGCTGTGCACAGCACACCCTTGTCGCAGTAGGACAGTAGCAGTCCATCTGGGGTTTGTCCTAGGTATGCCATATTTGTGCAACAGCTCCCTTTCCCACACAGCAGAGTATGAAGAGCTGGGGGAAGGAGTCAAATGAATCTATAGGGGTTGGACAGCTGTCCCTCATCATCAACCCTTGTGGTGTGCAGGGGAGTCAGTGGTTTGAACATAGTCACGAGGTTTAAGTCACAGACCCTGCAGTTTCTTCATCACAGTTTTACCATCCTGTGGCATGCCGGGGCATATAAGGAGCATTCTCATGTGGCACCATGCTTTTCCTGCTCTCTCCACTTTACTTTCCCTAGCTATCCTTGGACCTTTCCTATGCTGTGCTGCTTTATTGTGTGTCTATCAGTAGGCACTGTTGGCACCTTAAAACTTTGCCATCTCTTACTTTTTCTCATTGCTTATTCTGCATGGCATTCCTCACGGACCTCTGTCTTCAGACACAAAGGACTCATTTTGTCTGGGATAAATGGCCAATATTTCTGTCCACTTGCTGTCATTACCAAACTGTACTATAAGTAGATGCCAGCATTCAGGCCAGGTGCTTGATGTGATGTGCAAGAAGTGATGTTGAAAAATGTGTCTGCCCCAAATGTAGGTTCCTTAATTTCTTCTGTTATTAACACAAGTTATAACTTAGTTTCAAATACCATTTTAATCAGTAATACTTTTGGTGTGATGGAATTCTCAGCACATGTTGGACTAATATAAATTAAACCATTATATTTTAATTCTGGAGAAGCCTTAAAACGATTTATCTTAACTTAAGCAGACAAGTCAGTTGAAATAGTGGAAACCACTCTTTTTTTTTTTTTGGACTGTTGAGACCTAGCATTGGATTTATTTTCTACACCTCTGATTGCTCAGTTGTTGACTATTATTATTATTGAGCACCTAAAGGATTGCTGTGTACCAGTAAAGATATGGGTTGAAATTTTTCAAAGCTAGTTAGATTTACCCACTCAACTTCCTTTAATTTCAAATGGGATTTGTGTGGCTAACTCCCCTTAGTCAGCCTTGAAAATCTCAACCATGGCCTCTTCTCTGAAGAGCTGATTGGTAATTATTGTCTACCCTGAATACAATCATAGAATCATAGAATATCAGGGTTGGAAAGGACCTCAGGAGGTCATCTAGTCCAACCCCCTGCTCAAAGCAGGACCGATCCCCAATTAAATCATCCCAGCCAGGGCTTTGTCAAGCCTGACCTTAAAAATATCTAAGGAAGGAGATTACACCACCTCCCTAGGTAACGCATTCCAGTTACGCATCATTTTTGTTGCCCTCCACTGGATGTTTTCCAATTTTTCCACATCCTTCTTGTAGTGTGGGGCCCAAAACTGGACACAGTACTCCAGATGAGGCCTCACCAATGTCGAATAGAGGGGAACGATCACGTCTCTCGATCTGCTGGCAATGCCCCTACGTATACATCCCAAAATGCCATTGGCCTTCTTGGCAACAAGGCCACACTGTTCACTCATATCCAGCTTCTCATCCACTCTAACCCGTAGGTCCTTTTCTGCAGAACTGCTGCCGAGCCATTCGGTTCCTAGTCTGTAGCGGTGCATGGGATTCTTCCGTCCTAAGTGCAGGACTCTGTACTTGTCCTTGTTGAACCTCATCAGATTTCTTTTGGCCCAATCCTCCAATTTGTCTAGGTCCCTCTGTATTCTATCCCTACCCTCCAGCATATCTACCTCTCCTCCCAGTTTAGTGTCATCTGCGAACTTGCTGAGGGTGCAATCCACACCATCCTCCAGATCATTAATGAAGATATTAAACAAAACTGGCCTGAGAACCGACCCTTGGGGCACTCCACTTGATATCGGCTGCCAACTAGACATGGAGCCATTGATCACTACCCGTTGAGCCCGACGATCCAGCCAGCTTTCTATCCACCTTATAGTCCATTCATCCAGCCCATACTTCTTTAACTTGCTGGCAAGAATACCGTGGGAGACCATGTCAAAAGCTTTGCTAAAGTCAAGGAACAACACATCCACCACTTTCCCCTCATCCACAGAGCCAGTTATCTCGTCATAGAAGGCAATTAGATTAGTCAGGCATGACTTGCCCTTGGTGAATCCATGCTGACTGTTCCTGATCACTTTCCTCTCCTCTAAGTGCTTCAGAATTGATTCCTTGATTCTCAAACTAGGTCCAGATCTTGCAACTGGAGCCACCTAGGCAGCCTCTTGCACTCTCCCAGCCCTGCTTTGGCTTCAGTAGGCTCCTCCTGGATGTGAGAGATCACCCATCACATGACACAAGTGACGGTCATAAACAAACCAAGAAAAAAGGGGAGGGAGAGGAAGGACAAAAGGTCACTGTAATATCACAAATCACTCAATAAGGGACGCATTTGGATGGTTCTATCAAATTAATATTTTTTATTTCTTCAAATGTACACAGGTATCTACAGGGAGCCATTTGATGGTTTTCGACCTAGCCCATAAATTAAAACATGTCATACAAAGAACTGCCCATAAATATCCATCAACCACTTTCTCCTCAGTCCTCAGACCACCCCTTCCTCAAAAGCCTGAGTGGAAAATGGGTTTTGTGGCATGCCCCAAAAGTTAACAAATCTGCCATCTGGTGTACAAGGCACAGGGCAATGAGTTCCAAAGTCAAGGAGCAGCTCGCTACCTATAGACTCCCTGGTTACATGGTTCATCTTTCAGGGATTATGACACCATGCTTTTGCATCTGAACCGGCTGCCTTTTAAGTATTGGCTAAAATGTAAGGTGTTTGTGTTGCTGATGTATAAAGCCCTAAAGGGGCTAGGTGGCTTACCTTAAATATTGCATCTCTTGCTATGTCGTAGTGCCACCTTAAAATCAGAGGGTAGCCTAAGCTGGAGCCCAACTTGTATAAGAGATGGGACAGTTGGTGGGTATGGTTTGTGAGAGCCCCTTAGCTGTGCAATTCATTCCCCATCCCTTCACTGTCTGAAATAGTCTGAAATATTCCTAGTTCATCAACCTTCACTGCCTTCTGTGAGGCCCATTTGTTTCCCCTAGTTGGGAGGAATGTGGAGGACTCCTGTGGGAAACTGTAAATATCTAAGTATGTCTTCAGCTGCTAGGTTATTATATATGTCTATTAGGCATGAGGCCTAGTAATACGTTTTTATAACTGTGTTTTTAAGTGGGTTGCAGAGTACTTAGTGGAAAGGGTAGAATAAGCATAAAAATATTACAAAATAATAATAAAAATAAATAGGCAACATGACAGAAATGAGGAATTAAGGATGTAAATGATTGTAAGAGAGATGGCAGGGTGGAAGGTGTTCTATGCTTACAGGATAGAAGAGGAAGGCGTATGGTAGTGTAGTTCTACTGCAACATCATAGTAAGTTTGCCTGGCATCTTGGTCATGTCCCAGTTTTCATTGCTTTGTAATTTAATGCATGGCTCAAGGGCTCATTATGGGCTATAGACCCTTTCACCTATTCTTAGCCAGCTCAAATACAGCCTGCATCAATAGTGGACAAAAATTATTACCAACTGATGGCTGTTATGTGTGAAAAAGTCAAATGAGATCCTAGTGGGCAACTGTCCACCTGACAAAAAACTACTGGCACAGTTATTTCCCTATAAACAAAGAAAAAATGAGATTTAACCCAGAATGGAAAGTCAGTTAAATACTGTAGGGACAAGAGAAGAGCAGCAAAACAGCACAAGGAGTTCATGCTATCCAAAAGATGTAAGAAGAATAAGAGATTTTACAAATGTATCAGAAAGAATTAACATTAGATACAAAATTGGCTCATTAAAAAAGGAGTAGGGGATTATATTGACTATTCTAGAATATGAACTACAGAATCCCTTTTAAGAATCTGTACTTTGCAAGAACAAATAAATACAAGTGGTCTGGAGTGTCAGGAAATAACAGAGTTTATTAATGTAGCACCCACTTAAGTAAGGGAAGTGAAGGGAGAATGGAGGAATATTTAGGAAGCCACAGAGAAAGAAAATTGTCAGAAAGACATAGAATGGTGAAACAGATGTGAACTTTTACTCTGACATGGTAGCTGCATGTATATCATGTCACAGAACAGGGATATCTGACAGAGCTTCTTTAAGGTATTTTTTAGTTCACTGAAACTACCTTGATATTCTTCTTCATCTTCTTAGAATAGGCGCAGTGTGCCTCAGGTGGCATGTGACTAGGATTCATCACCGAATTTGGTCTGCTGGTTGGATCATTAGCTTCCCTCCTTGGGCCAGGTACTGATGGGGAATGCAATGTGAATGCTGATCCATGCCCCCACACCTTGATATTCACTAGCTGGAGATCTGGCCCAATATTTAGATCACCCTATACAGTTCTGAGTATTTCAGTAGCAGAGGGATGTTTAAAAATTGTACGGGATTCTGAGAACAGAAACAAAAATTACTAAAGGGGTGGAGGAATTAATTTGTGCAGGGTAATTAGAAGAATTTTCACACACACTCTCTCTCTCCATTTTTTATACTATGATATCCAAATTGGCCAGATTACAATAAAAGGTGGGAAAGGATAATCTAATGCTCATACAGATGTATGTGAAGGGTTTACCCATGATGAAAGGATAAATAGGAGTAACAAGATGAAGCTGGGCAAAGTAATCTGTTAAACTAAATATCAGAGACATCCCAACTCAGAGATGACATGTAACTGTTGATGGGGGTGGGGGGCAAAGGGACAGTTTAACAGTTCTGATGGTATGCAGCATGGTTAAGGACAGGGCATATAAACCGTGGCAGAAATCTGAGGAGGAGTGGCCCCTCCACATGCCACCTCCATCCCAACTGGTAGGCCTGCCATCAATTACTTGGGAGACTATTCCATCCTAACCCATCCATCAACTGAGTAACGGAAAAGTAAACTAAATAAAGTTCACTCAGGAACAATCAGAGACTGGCAAAAGTTTTGTCCTAGATAACCTAAGAAAAGATCTTTTACTAGCTCTAACTGGTACGGTTCCAAGAAAGCAGCGGATTCAAAATGCGTACATGCATATGGGGTAAAGTCATCCCTGCCATAACTGCACTAAAATTTGCAGTTACACCAGGCATGAATTTGGACTATATTGAATAACCAGGAATTAAACCCCCAAATCTATTGTCCCCCAAAAGACAATCAATGCAACTGAAATTAAGGGTTTGATTACAGGTATGAGTAGGGGGATCTTAAAATGGCCCTGCAGTAATTTCAAAGAACTTAAACACCTTTTAAAATACAAAATATCACAGTTCTTCTTTGAGTGGTGATTCTGATGGGTGTTCCCTGTGTGTGCGCATGCACTCCATGTACCTGAGACCAGAAGATTCTTCAACGTGCACCACAATGTGCTGCGGACCAACTACACTTCCAGTTCCTTTCAACCACTCTGGTTGAAGATGTATCTCCTCAGTGTTCACAGCTTTGCTAGCATTGATTTTCCTGCTATAAAAATAGTTGATTTTTCCCCTTTTAAACTTAGACACTAAAACTAATTAGTTAGTTGATAGTGTTTTAGTGTTGATAGTGATAGTGTTAGTTAGAGTCCCCCCCTCACACTTTCCGCTCTTCCCTGTCCAGGCATTTAGTATGCCTAAGATCCTAGACTTCAATTTCTGAGTGGCCTGCCCCATGGTCTTTCTGATTAGCCATCTACACTACTTCTGCTTGTATTGTCTCAGGGAGTATCACTTTCCTTCTAAGTGAGAGATCTGTTGTGCCTACCCTTCTCAAATGCAGCAATCCCATGAGTTCTAACTCTAAAGACACCTCATGGAACTCTCCACAAGGCCCCAACCCATTCCTGAGCCCTCTGACCCCCTGTACACCAATGTTGAAGTCACCAATCAGGTGATTGGTATGCAGCTCTTGATTTGAAAGATTCCTGCTTGCATATAGACATTCACACAGTGCACAGGAAATTCCTGAGCTTCATGGTGGACCTAAAACATTACCAGCATGGAGTTCTCCCTTTCGATCTCTCAATGGCCACAAGTGTTTTCACAAAGGTGCTCTCCATAGTAGCGAGGTAGTTCTGTTGCCATGGCAGCCCAATGTTTCCTTACCTTGACGACTGTCTGCTGACATGGAGGTCATCTTGGGAAGTTCAGGAGAGAATTCTCACCCTCCTCAGCCTCCTGTAGTCTTTAGGATTCCAGGTAAACCCAGAAAAATCCACTTTAATCCTCCCCTCTCCCCAAATTATAGATTTTATTAGAGCAACTCTGGATTCTCCTTCAGCCAGAGCTTTCTTACCTCAGGGCAGACTCCTCACAGACCTCAACATCCAACTTTTCCTGAGCACTCAGACAACAGCTTGGTCATGCCTGGACATCTTTAGAGTCTTCAGGAATTGGTTAAAGACAGTCTACACCCAAAATTGAAATTCTTTAGGCAAAAGCGTCTCAATTCCCTAGACCATCCTAACAGCTCTCACCTGGTGGGAAAACCTGTGTGTATAGGAGTTCCCTTTGTTTCTCCTCATCTACAGTAATTACAGATACATCTATTGGGATATGGGAAAGGGACACCTGGACAACCACGTGGTTCAGGGCTCTTGGACCCATCAAGAATCCAGACTACGTATCAACCTCCTTCAAATTTGAGGAGAATACAAAGCTTGCAAAAAGCTTTTTCCTTTTGTACACAATCTACATGTTCTGGTCATGCTGGACAACATGACAACGTAAGTAAGTAAAGGGGTCCACCCTTCATAGCATAGAAGTGGTCAAACTCTTGAATTGATGCATCTGATTAGGCTTTAAGCAGTGCACCTTCCAGGGATAACAAACATCTCATCGGACAATCTCAGCAGACACTTCCACAGAGACCACGACTGGGAACTCCACAACTCAGTGGTACTGAGTATCTTTTGACAGTGGGACTTCTTAGTATCACAAATAAACAAGTATCTAGCCTTCTGCTCACGTGCAGCTTAAGAGGACACATTCTTGGTGCAGTGGCTGGAACCACTAATGTTTGCATTCCCATTCATCCCCTTCTTACTTGGGTCCTCAATAAGATGAAGAAAGACAAAATGACATTAATTCTAGGGGTGACTTGGTGGCCAAGTTCGCTTTTGTTCACCTCCATCCTCCAGTTGACTGCTCCCTGCCCCCTACAGCATACATTTACAACTGCTGTGAAATCTTCTGACCCAGGATAAGAGAATGACCATCCATCCAACCCAGTGCTCTTTCATCTCAGGTTGGTGTTTGGATGGATGACTAATGTAGAGAAGTCATGCTCAGGAGACCCAGTCCATCCACAATAACAACAGGAAATTGTTTGTAAATAAATATTAAATGGCCAAATGGAAATGGTTCTCTATCTGGTGCAAGCACCATCATGTACCTCCAGGGGAGGAAGACTTCCCTGTCATCCTGGAGCATCTGTTAACATTAACGACATCTGGTTTATCTATCGGCTCACTGCATGTATATTTGGCAGTGATTAATGCCTTTCTTCCTCCAATAGAAAATTGCTCATTCACCCATCCTATGACTATGAGGTTTTTGAAATATCTTCTCAGAAACTTTCTTCCAGTATCAACTGCATCACTGAATTGTGACCTTAGTCTGGTACTGTCAAAGCTTATGAATCCACCATTTGAGCTGTTAGCTTCATGCTGTCTTCTACATCTTTCCATAAAGGTAGATTTCCTGACAGCAATTATCTCTACTAGACAGCCTTGGTCACTTATGGCATCCCCTCCATACTGTATGTTCCACAAATATAAGATGACTTTGAATTTACACCCCACATTCATCTTAGGATATTTCTGATTTTGATTTGAATCAACCCCTTCATCTTCCCATTTTCCATCTTAAACTTCACACTACTAGAGAAGACAAGAAGCTCTATTCTCTGGATACCTGTAGAACACTGACGTTTTACCTGCAGAAGACAAAGTCCTCCTTTAGGAAAACCCCAAGCATTTCCATCTCTGAGCAGAAGAAAGGGGAGGCAATCGCCTCACAAAAAATTGTTGTCAGGGATTTTGAGTTGCATTCTGCTTTGATGTGAACAAAGAGGAAGTTCCCCTCTTCTTGGAGTTAGGGCCCATTCTACCAGAGCTCAAGCTACCTCTTTCACTTCTCTTAAGGGTGTACCACCTAGACATCTGTAAAGAATCTATATGGAAGTCCTTTCATACATGTATTAACGAGACATTACACCGGGGTATAGCTGGTAAATGGGAGAGGTTCAAAGAAGAGCCATGAGAATGATTAAAGGATTAGAAAACATGCCTTAGTGTTTGAGCTCATTAAGTGTATCTAATTAACAAAGAGACGGTTACGGGCTGACATGATCACAGTCTATAAGTACCTACAGGGGGAATAAATATTTACTCTTCAGTCTAGCAGACAAAACTATGACAAGATCCAATGGCTGGAAGTCGAAGACAAATAGAGACTGGAAATAAAGTACACATTTTAAACAGTAATTAACCACTGGAACAAGTTACCAAGGGTTGTGGTAGATTCTCCATCACTGGCGATTTCAAAATTAAGACTGGATATTTTTCTAAAAGACATTAGACATTTTTCTAAAAGACATACTGTAGTTCAAATAGAAATAGTTCAGGGAAATCCTATGACCTGTGTTTTTGGAGGAGGTCAGACTAGAAAATCACAATGGTCCCTTCTAGCCTTATAGTTAAGGCAGCGTGTCTGTCATGGAGGTCACAGAATCCGTGATTTTCCGTGACTTCTGCAGTGGCAGTACGGCTGGCTCCGGGGCTGCCCAAGCAGCTCAGGCAGCCCCTGGGCCAGTTGTACTGGCCGCTGCCAGGGCAATCTCGGGCCACCACCGCCCCCCACACCAGCAGTAGGAGGAGTTTGGGTGGGGGGTTCAGGGCGTGGGGTTGGGGCGTGGGAGGGGTGAGGCCTCTGGGAAGCGCTTATCTTAGGTGAGTTCCCCGGAAGTGGCAACATGTTTCTCCCTCCCTCAGCTCCTAGCTCCACGTGCTGCCTCTGCAAACAAGCACTTCCCCCACAGCTCCCATTGTCAGCTGTTCCCAGGCAATGGGAGCTGCAGAGCTGGCAGCGCACAGAGCTAGGAGTTTAGGCAGGGACATGTCACCACTTCCGAGAAGCTGGGTAGGGAGCCTGCCAGCCCTGCCAATCCCCCCTCCCCCACAGCATTCACTGTGCCCCCAGGTCACCCCTCTCCCCAGCACTTGCGGCATTCCCATGAGCACCCGCAGCACTCCCAAGATTTATTCAGGGGTATAGTACAAGCCATGGACAGGTCATGGGCTGTGAATTTTTGGTTACTGCCCATGACCTGTCCATGACTTTTACTTAAAATACCTGTCATAAATATAAAGGGAAGGGTAAACCCCTTTAAAATCCCTCCTGGCCAGAGGAAAAATCCTCTCACCTGTAAAGGGTTAAGAAGCTAAAGGTAACCTCGCTGGCACCTGACCAAAATGACCAATGAGGAGACAAGATACTTTCAAAAGCTGGGAGGAGGGAGAGAAACAAAGGGTCTGTCTATAGTCTGTCTTTGTCGGGGATAGACCAGGAATGGAGTCTTAGAACTTTTAGTAAGTAATCTAGCTAGGTATGTGTTAGATTATGATTTCTTTAAATGGCTGAGAAAAGAACTGTGCTGAATAGAATGACTATTCCTGTTTGTGTGTCTTTTTTGTAACTTAAGGTTTTGCCTAGAGGGGTTCTCTGTGTTTTGAATCTAATTACCATGTAAGGTATCTACCATCCTGATTATACAGAGGGGATTTCTTTACTTCTATTAAAAGTCTTCTTGTAAGAAAACTGAATGCTTTTTCATTGTTCTCAGATCCAAGGGTTTGGGTCTGTGGTCACCTATGCAAATTGATGAGGATTTTTACCAAACCTTTCCCAGAAAGTGGGGTGCAAGGGTTAGGAGGATTTTGGGGGGAAAGACGTGTCCAAACTACGTTTCCCAGTAAACCCAGTTAGAGTTTGGTGGTGGCAGTGGAGATCCAGGGACAAAGGATAAAATTAATTTGTACCTTGGGGAAGTTTTAACCTAAGCTGGTGAAAGTAAGCTTAGGAGGTTTTCATGCAGGTCCCCACATCTGTACCCTAGAGTTCAGAGTGGGGGAGGAACCTTGACAATACCTGTCTCTAAAACGTAGCCTTACTCATAGTCAATGAACCTAGAGAATTAAACAGAAAAATATATATTTGCTTCTGAGTGTCTTACAGTGGTTTTATAATACTATAGTGAGACGATCACTACTAAATTGTATGGGATGTTTTAGTAAGAGAAAAACAATGAGTTGATCTAGATACAATTTTTACAAGGCCTTTGTGTTCCTTCAAAAAGGGAAAAGAAAAATTGGAAATTTTATATGGTTCTCCTATTATCTTCCACGCAGCTGGATAAGCACACACATCAAATACTCAGTGGGATTGCTCCCGGGGGAAACATTTCTACCCCCACCAGCTGTGTGGTTAGAGAGTACTTTCTGCATGGGGATCTCTCACTTCTATAAAAGTGCAGTTGAGATGTTTCTACAACACTATCTCCTTCGCTCATTTTTATAGGGGAGGGGATTGGGATTCATCATCTCCCCATCAACTCTGTAGAGTTTAATTGGAAAAGAAAATACAGGCTGAGGTTAGGGTCCCTGGTAGTAGCCGCAGCTTGGGCATATCCCCAGAACACATTGCTCCCTTGCATCTGTGCTACTGGGGAATACCTGGGGCAGCGCTACAAGAGAGGCTTTGGACATCTGCACAGATAGCTCTGCATGTCCCTCAGGATCTGTGAGGCTTGGAAGTAGGTCTCATGGCCTATTCCATTGGGGTGACATACCAAATCTTGCCCCCCACTTTCTCCCTGCCCTTGATAGACCGCAATAGGGAAATTTCTAAAAGGGGGATTTATTCATATTCCGCTACACTGGGCATTTGCAATATTGTTATTTGAGTTATCTATACTATTATCTTTAAAATTGTATAAATCTCTATGCAGCTGACAAGTTGAAAGGTCAGGGCTATTTTTGAGTAGGACTCACTCTGCTTGAAAGGTCTAAGATATTCAGAAAATATATAAACTTGCTGAACCATATTTAGTACAGCATGCCAGATACCACTTTCCTCCAAATGGGATTTCCTACGGAAACCCTTGTTGCTATGAAACTGAATAGCTTTCTACAATGTGAGCCCTGTACCAAATTTTGCTCACAGTGTTGTACACTGAGTTTGAATTCTAATCTCTTAATAATGTAAGGATATACTCCAAAGTTCACTGAAGTACATAGAAGTCTCTTTACAATCTTCAGTGGACTTTGGATTAACCCCTGAATGAGGATTAGCCCCTAAATAGTCACACCCGTTTAAACCAGTGTAAATGCAAGATTAATTAGGCCCATTGATTTCAGTGGGTTTACACAAGTGCAACTAGGAGGATATTTTGACCCTCTTGGAGTATGTCCTTGAATAAACTTGCCAATAAGGAAATAAATGTATTGCACAAGATTTTTCAAAACTTTTCTCTCCAAGCCCATTATTTTCAAATATGTGGACCATATTGCTCATTTTTGACCTCATACATTCCAAGCTTGATGCATTTTAAAAAACCATTTCTGACCTATTTTTAATCTGATAACTAAAAATCACAAGTTATTTCAATTTTTTTCAACTGTTACAACTCAAATTCATGGATTTTCTTCATACATTAAAAAAAAAAAAACCCACAAACTGTGGACTGAAAGCAGATTTGATATATTTCAGATCTGTAGGTACAGTTCTGAATGAAAGGTTTTACAAATGGAACATCTCAAACTTAACTATAATGTTGCTACTGTGAAACTACAAGATTTAAATATCTTAAATGAAGGCAGCAAATGGGTTTATAGGGATATAGCAGTTGTATTTAGTGAAAACAATGAAAAGATAGACATTTTTAATGTTTCTCTACTCTTTGTCACTGAAGAACCAAAAAGCGTAGAGAACAGACTATATCCCAAGCAGGGTCAACAAGAGACAGCTGCCCACCAACATTTAATTTAACTCTAATTTAAGATGGAGTAAATCTTTCTTTCCAGTGGTGTGTAAATATATGGAAGCACCTACTACAAGCTACATTTTAAGCATTTAACAAAAAGATATCAAAACACCACTGATTAATTTTGAGGATTATTTTCTTAGTTTAATTCTACTTTAAGAATCATTGGATGAGCTTTATTCTCAATCCTCACTAAATCCCTGTGAAAATATTAATCAGTGACATATTAGTATAAAACAGTACAAAAGTAGAGACAAATAGTCTAACTAAAATAACTGTTGCTTATTGAATTGACATGACATTCTAGTGGTAATTAAAGAGTCAGTTTCATCCATGGAGTTATACCAGAGATGAGGACTCACGTTGCTTATATGTTTGCAGGGTTTAGGTTGTTTTATACAATGCGGATTCCTATTAGTGCTGCCTTTAGCTGGTGCTTTCACAGTACATTATAGGTGTCAAATAATGAGATTGAATCACAGGCTCTCTAACGGGCAAAGGGTGACTAGTGAAAGGGCAATGCGGCCTCTTTTCCCCGGCTGCCCAGCACAAACAGGGTCGGTCTAGAATTAGTACTTGAAATAATCGGTCCATCCTTCCTCCCGCCCCCAGAAAAAAGAGTTGAGGACGGGCTTGCCCTCTGCTTCAAAAAAGTAGTGGGTTGGAGGGTTATCTCCACCGGCAAGGAAGCGATGTGGGGAGGAGGAAAAGGGAAAGGACAAGTGTGATCATAATAGATCCAACCCTTCTCCTCCATGTTTACTCCTCTGATCCCCTCCCTCGTTTCTGCTCCCTCCTCCCATTCTTGCTTAGCCGTTCCGCTTCTGCACCCACTATCCCCCCTGGCACCCCGGTGTTTGCTCCTCTCGTCTTTTCCTCTCCCACATTTTCGCTTCTCTCCCCCTGCTTTGGCCCCTTTGCTCCCAGGTTTGCTCCTTGCCCGCCCGGTCCTCTCGACACCTCCCTACCCCTTCCTGCTTGACCTTGCCCCTCTTCTGCCCAGCAGGGAGCAGATCCGGACGGCAAGCGGCGGCTGAGCGCTGCGCAGGCTCAGCTCTCGGGCATGCTCACTACCACCCGGGGAGCAAAATCGGGGAAAGTTGCGAGGGGAAGCCGGCAGTGTTTAAATGCGACGGAGCGGGGCTGGGACTGAGCGTGTTGAGGCGTTACCCGCCGCCGATCTCCCCTGGCCGAAGTACCACTGGGGAGCTTGCATGCAGGCAGGCGGCCGGTTCACAGCCCCAGCACAGGCTGGCAGCTTGCAGGTCTACCGGCACCCAGCCTGCAGCAACCCAAATACACCCAGAAAGGGGGATCTTCAGCGAGCGGCCGTCCGGCCACCCAGATACAGCCTGGGAGGTTGCACCATCCAGGCACCCAGCTCTCCGCTCCCCGCGCACCCGGAGAGACCCCGAGATCCGCTGCGTGCGCCCAGCCAGACTGAGCCGACAAGCCCCGATAGTCCCTGGGAGCTTGTCTCCACGAAGACGCCTAGCCTAGAGGTCTAACGCGACCCCGAAAGGAAGCTCTCTTGCGAGCGAGCGAGCCCCAGGTTGTGCCTACAGCCCAACTCCAGCCGAGACTGAGTGGAAGATCTACAGCGTTCAGCCAATCCAGACACCCAGCCCACAGCTCCAACCTTTCTGAGCGCCGATCGGGCAGAGCCTCACAAATCAGCTCCTCTCTGCCGCCAGCCAGCCAGCAGCTACCCAACCCTCCTCCTCCCTTTTTTCCTCCAGAAAGCCTCCCAAAACCGACGGCCCGGGAGCTGCTCCTCGCCAGCGACTCGCAGCGATCATTCAGCACCCGCTCGTTTCCTCTCGGCGGCGGCAGCACCCCAAGCTTGGGAATTGTGTTGCTGGAGTGTGTGTGTGTGTGCGCGAGAGAGAGAGAGAGATTGCTACGGAGGCATCAACCTGTAGGCTGAGATTTCTTTTGCGGCAGCTACCTGTTTGGAAAGCGCTTTGCGGGTGCAGCAGGAAAAGCGCACAAAGACTTATGCAACCCCTCCTCAATCTGGAGACGGGCAAGTGAACTAGCTCTCCGGCCCCGGCTCAGTGCAGCCTTTCCGGGAGAGGGCACCCCATCCCGGCTGCTGTCTGGATCCGGACGAAGAGGGAATAAGGCAGCGGGAGCTGAGAGCCCAAGTGAAGGCAAGCGGCTTTGCAAGGCAACGCACGCCAGGAGCTGCACTGTGGCCCGCTGGTACCTACACTTCCCCAAGATATCAGGATACATTGAGTTGCTCTGAATGGGAGAAGCTCTCCAAGCTTGGTGGGTGGCTCAGATTGTGATAATCGGTTTAGAGGAGTTGCAATAAAGAGAGATTTCCCCTCCCATTCCCACGCTCCCCCTTCTCCACAGATTGTGGCGGCGGACACCGTACAGGTAACCCAGCAAGCCGGGCGATGGTGCACTGGCTTCCCCGGAGCCCCAGAAAGATAAGCCTGGCTCTCGCATTCCTAGCACTGCTGAGCCCGAGCAGTCACTGAACCACCACCAGCAGCAGCAGCAGCAGCAGCAGCAAAAACAACCCCCACCGGAGCAGTGTAGGAGCTATTGCGCAATTCTGCCCAGATTTGCTTCCTTCCCTCCCTCCTCCCCAACCGTCAATGCTGCTCAACTCACGAGGAAACAGAAAGCTGATTCATGGATCCCAGACCCAGCTTCCTCTGTGCTGCTGTCCATAAGAAGATCATGGTGCTGCTGCTGCTTGAGACTTTGTTGTAAATCCCCTCACCCCTCCTCCCCAAACCCTGAGCTCTCGCTCTCTCTCGGAAGTGTGGTTACTGCTCGGGGAGCAGCCGAGCCTGGCGCAAAAGGGGAAACGTTGATGCATCGCTGTGGAAATTAATTGTGTGACTTTCTGGGTATTTACTGAGTTTCAAACCGAGATGCAGCTCTTGAAAGCTTTATGGGCATTAGCAGGAGCAGCTATCTGCTGTTTTCTTATATTTGTCATCCACTCACAGTTCCTTAAAGAAGGTAATTATATCTGCATGTCTACATACCCTGTTCTTTCAACGCGAAGGTCTCTTAGTAGGTGCCTTAATTTTTTGTATTGTTTCCAGTATGTTCTGTCTACTGTATTCTCTCTCTCTCCCCCCACACACGCTTTAAAACCGTTCACCTTTATTTAGAAGGTAGCTAGATGTAGGTTGGGTTCCTGATTTTTATGTATATACACATAATGTGTGCAGTCTCTGAGCGTTAACGTCTCATTACTTTAATGAGATATTTTAGTGCATGGACAAGGTTTTCTGCTATTAGGAAGACCGAGGATCACTAGTCATCGTTTGAGTATTAATAAACCAAAAAAACCCCACAAGTAAATGTCTCATTTGTATATCAAATCAATAGGTGGCTTATTTTTTTTCTTTTTAAATTCAATATATTTTCAATAGATGGCACTAAAGTTCTATGGAAAGGGCAGGGCAGAGCAAATTCTGGGCATTCGGCTCCTTCCTTTTCCTCCTCGCTGCCCTAAAACTGGCAGAGGCCTTTTGCATGGTTTCAGGGTTCCTATTTTTTACATCGCTGTGTTCAGAAAATCACCATCACAAATCAGCGGAGAAAATGTTTTGTTTCCTTAAGGAAACAAAAAAAAAATGTAAGATGCATTCTGGTTAAGTGGATACAGGATGTTTCTAGGCGAAGGAAACCTTAGGTTCAGTTTCTCCCCCCCCCCCCGCGTTCTCCTCCTCGAGGAAACTAACCCATTTTCTCTACGGAAATAATGATTGAGTTGGTTATTCGTGATACAAACGCAGTGTGAAGATGGGAGCTTAACGAGTTAGGGGTGCATACGATAGTTTTTTTGGGAGGGGGGGCAAGGAGAATGAGATCTGCTGCTGCTTTGTAAACCACGCAGCGTTGTCAAAACGCTTGCAATTTACTCGGTTGTGTTTTGGGATCCGAGCTGGGTATTTTTTAGTGCATGTTACTAAATATCTCAGCACTTGACTGAACAATGAACACCAGCGTAGGTTATGGTGTTTGCTGCACCAAATGTGAAGCAAGTTTTGTGTGATTGGGACAAAGTTTCACTCAAGATTGGTCAGAGTGACAATGTTCCAGCTGCTAGAAGATCTCTACTGGTGTGTAATTTACATGAGTCGGTCCAGGCAGTACTGTACATTTGGTAAAGAATTTGTAAACCAAGAAAGCATCAGGGTTGATTTGGTTAGTTAGCTAGCTACACTAAGAAGTTAGCCAAAGATTTCTCTTTTAAGAGGTCTGCAGATGCTTTACTTGTGTTGTGTGTATAATGTCTCCCAGATATTCATTAATTTAATAATCATACAAATTAGCATAATAGCAAGGTTCATATATTTTCTGCCTAATTAGGTGACTCTTTTAAAGACGTATTGTGGAAAAAAGAATATATTAGCATTCATTTCAAGCTAATTTTGTTAGTATTTGCCTTCATGTTTTGCAATTTTATGCTATCTTTCACTACATTTTGACACCTTCGTTACTGTAAATAATCCAGTAAGAAGGAGGACTTTATAACAGTTTAAAAGAAAGTATTCTTTAGCATTGTTGGCCAAAAAGATTAACAACCAACTGCATTTTCTTTTTCTTTTTTTAATTAAAGGATCAGTGACCACCCAGTCAAGCGTTTTAGCACATTTTGCATTATTTTTTCCAACAATATTTATGATCATTCTGTTGTGAAATGACTATATGAAACCGATGTGCTTCCGAGCCTGTAGGATAATTTATTAACTGTGCCTGTCTGTGTATTTCTGTGGACAAAAGTATTTTCATCCCATTTTTTAAATAGACACACACAAAGAGCTGTATAAAGAGTGTAATTCTTGATTGTTTGTATCATATTAGCTCTCGGCCTGAATGCATTTTTTTGGTTAATCTTATTAGCATTTTGACTTTTTTTATAACATTCACATTCAGCACTCCATGTGTTCTGCACTGCAGTTTGAGTGATAACATTGTACAGTTTAATAGGGTTGGGTAAAACTCCATATAGTTTCTCCGTGCCTTGCACAGCTTCCCCACCCCCCACCCCCCAATCACTAATCGACTGATCTGTTTTTATGTGTAGCTGTATTGAGATGAATTTATTTATTTTGGGAAGAAGAAACGTTAGGTAGCGTTCTGGGTTTCTATTAAAAAAAACCACCTACATGTTTTGTTCATTGTGCCTAAAGGAATTAAAATTCCCTTTTCTTTTTTTAATTGGAAAATTAACTTCTTTTCTCCCACCCATTTAAAAAAAAAGACATGTATTAGCATGGAAAAAGTGAGGAAAACAAACAACTCCCCCTTCAGAACATTCATCTTCTTCCTACCATAACAGTATATTTGTTTACTGAACATACATAAATAGCATACATGTGACAGATTACTTCTGCCTGTCTTCAGAATATCTGAGACTTGGTTTTGATAGGGCAGTGTTTTTTTTTTTTGTTTTGTTTTTTAAGTCTGTGAGATGTTACAGAATAGAATATCTGAATTCAAATAATAATATTGAAACACTGATTTATTGGCAACAGGTGAATTTAAGTTTATTGCACGTTGGAGCTCTGTGGACAGCTCAGGTCCATTGTTTGTGGTTCAGGTGTGTAGCCAAAATCCTCAATTAAATGCTAAGGTACCTTCATTTGATGATTTCTTATGGGCTGTCAAATTGAGCTCTCCTCAGAACAGCAATCAAGTGGGTTGCCAGTTTGTCTAGCCTGATCAAGCTGCTTGATAGCATATCTCTGAAACAGTCTGACAGTACAAATGACACATACTCCACTTCTCTATATTGTGTGTAAGAAGATACTTGAATTACAAAAAAGTTATGTAAAATTAAGTAAAGGTCTAATTTTTATTTTCTTATATGGTACATGTATGTTGTGTACAAGTTATATTTAGTTTTTATTGTCATTTCTAGAGACCATTGGTGACGGAACTGATCATAAAATTTATGTACAACAGTCCCTTGAAAATGCTGCATAGGATCATAGAAATAGAGGGCTGGAAAGGACATCAAGAGGTCCTCAGGTCTCACCTCCAGTGCTGAGGCGGGACCAAGTAAACCTAGATTGTCCCTGATGGGTGTTCGTCCAAAATGTTCTTAAAAACCTTCAATAATGGGAATTCCACAACATCCCTTGGAAGCCTATTCCAGAACTTAAGTACCATTATAGTTAGACATTTTTTCCTAATATCTAACCTAAATCTCCTTTGCTGCAGATGAAGACCGCTTCTTATTGTCTTACTGTCAGTTGACATAGAGAACAATTGATCACCATTCCTTTTATAATAGCCCATCACATATTTGAAAACTGTTATCAGGTTGTCCCTCAGTCTTTTCTTCTCAAGATGAAACATGCCCAGTTTTTACAATCATCACATCTTTTTCTGTATTTATCTTCCTGCTACTCACTTTGGATTAGTGATTTTACTGATTCATGGTAACCATATATTACATATTAGTATCAAATATTTTTATAATTTCAATTTGAAAACATAACATATAGACTTGAGAACTTCGATTAAAATAAACGGATAGTATCCAGCTAAGACTATTTTTAAAAGCAAATAAACATTCAGTCATATTGATAGATAGTTGAAATGTAGCACCCTCCTATGTATTTTAGAGTTTGTAAACTAAATTTTCTGTTGTAGTGCTTTGCTGAACTCATGCCACTTAAAATATCTCATTTCAGTTTAAAATAAATTTTTTAATCCTTAAATTATTTTTACACAATTAAGGCAACTTAATACATTGTTGTACACTCAACCTGATGTAAAAAAAACAATGAACATTTTGTTCTGAGATGAGTGGGAAAGAGCTCTTTAAATGGCCATTTTCATGAATATGTTTTTTTCAGGAAGTGAAGAATGGGTAACACAGGGTGCCATTTTTCCACACTTAGGCTTTTGTGTGGAAATACAGGTCATCCTGTGGCTAATCCGTTCCCCTGTGTCCAATATGTCTTTCAGTGTTTCAAAAAGATGAATAGAGCTGTGAACCAAGAAAAGGGTATTGTGATATGTAATTGCAGTCCCATGCCTGTCTGAGCTTCGTACAAATCAGTTTAACATATTCCAGTCAGTTTGAAGAGGAGTTAAAATTTAAAACATTGTACAGTCAGTATAGGGGACTAAAAGTAGGAAATGGTATTGACTACCTGTGTCTAAATTTTAAATGGTTAATCTTCTGTTTATAATCACTTAAGATTTTTTTTTAATGAGAAGCAAAGCTGCATAATGTCATAAGTTGAGGAATATTGTATGAATGAATTGGGGAGAATCTGCCCCCTCCAAAAACAAATAACCCTTTTATTTAGTAATGAATTTTAACTATTCACAATTATGATGGTAATTGAGAAAATGTATTCTCTACCTTTTCTCAATGTGCCTTGGTATAATTTATAAAAAGTAGCCTAATTAGTGGGTAACTACAGTGATATGCACAAAGCAGCATGTGTTTGCACAGTAATTTCTTTATTTTGATGTTTTTGCTTAACCTAAGAATATCAGATCTAATTAAGTCCTAGATTTATAAAATATTGTTTCCTTTTGGAAAATGTTTCCTATATTAAGGATTGAGAATGGTTTGACAGATTATAATGGCATGACACTGTTTTGGGCGCTTAAACTGCGCAGAAGCAACATTCATATAGTGTCACTTACTTAAACCACAAAAAGCAAAGGAATTCAGAGTCTGAAACTCCAATTCTTAACCTGTTGTGCTCAGATACTATAGGAATCTGTATAGAATGAAGTGATTTTGCATATATGCTGCAGCACCTAAACAGAACAAGGAAAGTTAAGGAAGACATTTTAGTGACCAGTTATTGTTTTTGTGGATATAATACAGAATTGTAGTGTCAGTTGGACATAATTGTTTCATTATGTTTCATAATTGTTTCATTATATACTGTAAATGTACCCCATTTGTACATATAGAAAATCTTCTTTTCAGCATTTCTTCTGTGATTATTACCACTTTCTTTTTCCTTATGGAGTGGTAACCATTATTGGTTAAATTGGTGTAGACATTTTTCTGTCAAATACAAACTGAATTTTAATAATAAATGCCGTTGTGTTTAAGGGACTGTTAGCATTTACATTATGTTGCAATTGTCTGTGTTTATAACTGCCATAATAACTTGCTTTGGGCAGAAGTTTGACATATATGTCCTAATTTGATTCCTTTTTACAAACGGTGTTTAACATTTGAAGTTATAGAGCTATGCAAAAATGCTTTATTTATTTTATTTTGTGTTCTTATAACTTAATTTTTTTTGCAAACTTCTCAAAAATTAATACAATGCCTTGTTTTGAGAGATTTAAAAATATACATTTTAACAGTTAAAAATATCTACACACTTTAGATTTTTCATAGCCTTTTTTCTTTTAATTGCAGCTCATATAAACCCATAGTCTTATACAGTAGGTGAGACTGGTAAATATTATAAAAAATATTGTAATAGTTTTAGGGAATCGTTTTAGGGAAAAGATCTATGTATCAGTTTCCAAAGAGCTTTGGCTATATTAACCCCAAAAGTTTGTTGGAACGAGTTGAAATGTGTATTATATGACAGATTGTAATTTCAGGTGCTATTATAATGGGATAAGTAACACACATTTAAGATTGTATGTATACATCATATAGCTGGTACAATGACAAGCAATTATATAAATTAAAAATTACCCAATAGACTATATATACTGTGAACAAGCCATTGTGGTCCATTGTGTCAACTTATCTTGCCCTTTTCTTTAGTCTTCGAAAATTAACATATACATGTTTGTAAACAACTGAAGAAAGGGGATATGAAAGAAATTTGGATTTGCTGTGGAAACTTCCTTCAGCTTCCCGTTTTTGTGCTTGAGAGGTCCCTGGGTCTCCAAACAGTAAGGTATCTTCTATACCAGATGTGTTGCCCATGTTACATATGTATAATGAACCCGAGTTAAGGACATGTCTTAACTATACATTTTCTTGCTTTTCTGGGTTTTGTCACATTTAACGTACTGAATTATAATTGCTTGTGGTATAATTGCTCTTGTCATGCTTGTGTGTATACAAATACTGCATTGCATGCGGAGAAGCACAGATGAACCTGAATGTCACCAGATTACAGTAGGACATGTAAAGTAAGAGAGAAGTATTAAGCTTCTTAGGCAGGCAACAGACTTCATCCTTCAAACAAATTGAGCTTGAATGAGTGTTAGAGTAGGAAAGAAATTTTGAAAAGTAATCAAAATAGCTTTTTCCCTTAAGATTTACTATGGTTACATGTATGACAAATTAGCTAAATAAAACTAACAGAAACCCAATCACTTGAATGTTTGATAGTTAGCCCAGAATGACTGAAAATAGAAGAGCCTGCTTAGAAACATGATAAAATTTTCAGTATAGTGTCCAAGTTTCTAAATAACAAAAACAAGGAAGAGAAGGAAAATGTACAGCTGTTAAAAGATGCTACCCAGATAAGGCACTATATAATGTCCTTTGATTTCCTTTCACCATGGATTTTACACTTGATGTAGGTGTGCCAAAATATACCAATAGGGGGAGTCTGTCTTTTCTTTACCCCCAAAATAATTATCTGTTGAAACAGTAATGAAACACAGTCTTGTAATATTGTTAATAGAATATTTAAAATGAAAAGGTATTTGTGTCTAGACACAGAAGAAGCACTATAGATCACGGATCGCCAACCCTTTAGATCAGGGAAATCTGCTGGTGGGCCAGGAAAGTTTGTTTACCTGCAGCATCCGCAGGTTCGGCTGATTGCAGCTCCCACTGGCTGCGGTTCACCATTCCAGGCCAATGGGGGCTGCTGGAAGCGACGGCCAGCACATCCCTTGGCCCACGCTGCTTCCCACAGCCCCCATTGGCCCTGCTATAGATGGAGCAAAGGGCTACTTCTTTCCTGATGGAGCTAGATCACAAGGGGTTGGTAACAGATTTCTACTATCCCCTACACCTACTGTCTGATTTCCTCCTAATAATATTATGTTGCACAAATCTAGGAAGAAGAATATTATTTGATTCTTGGGGTACACATTTGATCATGACTTTGATTATTAAAAGGATGAAGTTGGAAGACAATTACGGTTTATGCTTATTGATACCTTTAATGTAATATAAAAGGGGACATCAAGAAAATGCCATCCATACACTTTAGACCTACAGCAGCTAAGAAAATATTTGCAGAAATGCTTGGTGGTTTCAGAGCTAAACACTAAAACCTTTGGGATTCAGTCTGCTTTTTTGATGGCTCATATGCTTAATATTAAAATTTCATACCTCCGTGAACAAAAGGGCGGCACAATGTGGGGGTGGTTGTTATTATTAATAATGTAGTACCTATACACCCAGTTAGAGTTAGGACCCCATTGTGCTAGGCACTGTACAAATGCAGAATAAAAAGTCTTCACTTCCTTGAAGAGCTTAATTTAATGAGATAGTTAAAATACATGAAAATGCTGCAAAATGCAAGTCTTGTTAGCTATATTTACAAAAGAAGAGTGCATCTTAATGTCCCTTCTCTCCTTCCCACCCTATTGTCCAGTAAGCCCAGCCCATGTGTTCCACTATGGTTGACTAAATGTGCTACTATCCTTATGCCACCCTGCTCTTTCCAATCTAAAGGGTGGAGAAAATTACAGACAAACAAGTCCGAGTACACTGGTGTAACTGAAACTTGTTAGGACAGTGCCCTTTATTTACTGTAGAACTGAGGTGGTGGGTCTTGTTGTGGGGCGTTGCTTGCAACTCCATGTTTTTGGTTAATGAAGTGCAATGTGGTGCGTGTTTTAACTCAGGCTGTCAATTAATCGCTGTTAACTCATGATTAAAAAAAATAATCGTGATAAAAAATCACGATTAATCACAGTATAAATCACACTGTTAAACAATAGAATATCAATTGAAAATTATTAAATATATTGGAAGTTTTTCTACATTTTAATATATATTGTATTCTGTGTTGTAATTGTAATCAAAGTGTATATTATTTTGATTACAAATATTTGCACTGTAAAAATGATAAAAGAAATAGTATTTTTCAATTCACCTAATACAAGTACTGTAGTGGAATTTCTTTGTTGTGCAAGTACAACTTACAAATATAGATTGTTTATTTCTTTTTGTTTTGTTACATAACTGCACTCAAACAAACCAATATAAAACTTCAGAGCCTACAAGTCCACCCAGTCCTACTTCTTTTTCAGCCAATCGCTAAGACAAACAAGTTTGTTTACATTTGCAGGAGATAATGCTGCCCTCTTCTTATTTACAGTGTCACCAGAAAGTGAGAACAGGCATTTACATGGCACCTTTGTAGCCAGCGTTGCAAGGTATTTATATACCAGATATGCTAAACATTCATATGTCCCTTCATGCTTCGGCCACCATTCCAGAGAACATGCTTCCATGCTGAGGAAGCTCATTAACACGTTATTTCTTTAATTATATTTGGGACTGAACTCCTTGGGGGAGAATTGCATGTCCCCTGCTCTGTTTTACCTGCATTCTGCTATATATTTCATGTTACAGATGCTCCCTGGGTTACGCAAGAGCCAATTTACACAAATCCGCACTTAAGGAAAATGTTCCGTAAGCTGCAAAAAGTTCCGTTAGCTAGAAATAGGAGGTGTGGAGGTTTTTAATGTTGTGGTTTTTTTTGGTTTTTTTTGCATAATTGTCGGGTATATGTGTCTGACTTACGCAAAATTTGAGTTATGCAAGGCGTTCCGGAATGGAATGATTGTGTAAGTCGGGGAGCATCTGTATAGCAATCTTTGATGATGGCCCAACGCATTCATTTTTAAGAACACTTTTTCACTGCAGATTTAACAAAACGTAAAGAAGGTACCAATGTGAGATTTCTAAAGGTAGCTACAGCACTTGACCCACGGTTTAAAAATCTGAAGTGCCTTTCAAAATTTGAGAGGGACAAGGTGTGCAGCCTTAAAAGAGCAACACTCCCATGCGGAAACTACAGAACCACTAAAAAAGGAAATCAATCTTTTGCTGGTGGCATCTGACTCAGAAATGACAATAAACATGCATCGGTTTGCACTGCTTTGGATTGTTATTGAGCAGAACCCGTCATCAGCATGGACACATGTCCCCTGGAATGGTGGTTGAAGCATGAAGGGACATATTAATCTTTAGTGCATCTGTCACTTAAATATCTTGCAATGCCAGCAACAACAGTGCCACGAGAACACCTGTTCTCACTTTCTGGTGACATTGTAAATAAGAAAAGGGCAGCATTATCTCCTGCAAATGAAAACAAACTTGTTTGTCTGAGTGATTGTCTGGATAAGAAGTAGGACTGAGTGGACTTTTAGGCTCTAAAATTTTACATTTCCTTAACCCCCCCCCCCTTTTTTTTTTTTTTTTTACATTCTACATTTGTAAGTTCAACTTTCATGATAAAGAGATTGCACTACAGTGCTACTATTGGGTAAATTGAAAAATACTATTTCTTTTACAGTGAAAATACTTGTAATCAAAAATATAAATTGAGCACTGTACACTTTGTATTTTGTGTTGTAATTGAAATCAGTATATTTAAAAAAGTAGAAAACATTCAGAAATATTTAAATGGTATTCAGTTATTTTTTAACAGTGCAATTAATTTTTTTAATCGCTTGACAGCCCTAATCTTAACTGTACATCTACATAGGATTTTCTATACAGGATCAGACCAGTGATCCCTCTAGTCTGGTATATTGCCTGCCTCTGGCAGGAAGACAAAAATCCATCTTGCTTAAAAAGCAACCTTGTGCTCTGAAGGTCTGGTGATTCTAAGATACCATTTACAATGCAAAATCATATTATTTGTCTAAATATGGATTTCTGTATAAGCATGTTTGTGTCTATCCTGTGTCTTTTCCTGGAAAGCCAACACAGAATGGTCTGCCTATTCATTTCATATTATCTTTGGCATTGTATAAATATATAACTAATTTCATTACTGGACACAACATAGATCTTCATAGTAATTCTTGTTAACATTCTGAAGAGGGATGAACAATGCTTGTTTGAAGTGGCAACATCGAACAGCTAATCCTACATATGTATAATGGAAAAAGTAATATGGATGTATTGAAATGTTGTCCTGCTGATATGTGCTCTTGTGTGCGTTTTGAATTTATCATAAAGTGAAAGGTGTATGATCAAGATAGTATTTGTCAGATGAAAACATTGTACTGAGAATGGATCAGTTCTTTCTGTGATTCATTACATCTGAAGTCCGTTCTTAATTAATTTTTATTTTGCCAAAACGGAGTCCAGAGCTGTTTAGGAGAGAGCATATCATATGAGAACATGCAAAACATCTTTAATATTTTGTTATAAATAACTTCTTGGCCTAATCATACTACTTTTGGGGTCTCTGGGATAACAGGCAGAGGAAGTGCATATCTGGTGATTTGTGCTTTTTTTTAAGTATGTCAGAATACAAGATAATGCACCTTGTCTTAAGAACCGTTTATTTTGTTCACTCTTTGGGATAGAGACTTTAGCACATATCCTCAACCTTGCTCCATCCCCTTTTCTTTTCATGTATTGGAATCAGAAAAAGTGTAATTGACTGGGATTTTTTACTGCCAGGGAGGAAGGCTGCATTTTGGCAATCCCTATCTGGCATACCAGCTCTTTGAGGCCATAGCCAGCCTTCTTTAGATTAGCCCTAGCAGCACCAAAGTCCACTGCAAATCCTTGCAACAAGAGAAAAGCTGAAATAATCTAGAACCCTTTCCTCAGTGAAGGCTACACACCCATTTCTGTTTTTGGTATATTTAAATGTGCTAAAGTCACGGATTGATATAATTGTACTTCAAGAGGTGGAGGTGGCTGGGTGTGAGTTACTTGCTTCCTTGAGGCAGCAGCAACTTTTTTTTTTTTTTTTTTAATACAGGAAAGTTGTAATGCTTTTAAAAGTGAATGAGTAATATTTTGTTCCTGTTGCCTTCCACTTTATCAAAGACTGTACCCACATTTCAGAGTCCTGTTGTTCTCCTGAAGGTAGTGATAAATCAGGACAGCGATGTTGTATGATATAGTCCCTGTGTAGTCCCTTTTTGTTTTGTGCTAGAGTTTTTACAGTTGTAAATGATCACAGTCTAATACTCTCTGCACCATGCTTGCAGTGGAAACTTACAGCCCTAAAGGAAGAATGTGTTAACACTTCAGTTTAACTTAATATACATTTTAAAGATGTCTGTAGTGGATCTGAGAATACAGTATGACCACAAGAATACGGAACAGTTGTTTTGAAATGGCTGCTGCTTGAATATCCTTTTGTTTACACCTATTATCTAGATGATGTTGGACTCAAATAATTGTGGGGGTATTTTCTCTTGCTGTGCATCTTCATCTCCCATTAATTATCCATTCATGCTTAACATTTTATGCCATCTCTAGGAGGAAAAATGGACTGAGCCTTTTGGTTTTTTGTTTTTGTTTTTTTTAAAGTAGATGTTGGTAGATAAAGTGAAGGCTTTTTGGCATCATGTATTATGTAAAGATCCTGTAATTGTTGTGGTAAACATTTTTTGCATGCTTGCTATATATATATATATATATATATATATATAGTACCAGAGGCCACTTTAACTTATTTTATGAAATGAAGATGGATTCTTATGAATATTAAGGCAAGCCAGTTTTTGAAAGATAGCAATTACTTTACTGTGTATTGATTTTCATTTGTTTTCTGTTGTTGTATAGAATAGTATGCCTGCTTTTTCTGCATCTTATTTGCCTTTTTGTGATTTACTGACAGAGTATAAATTTATCAATTATGATAAAACCACATAATGAAAAAATATGCTGTTATTGTTAATAACTGTTAAGCATCTTCATTGGAAGGAGAAAAAGGCACTGTGCAAATCTAGACGAGGTTATTGCTCCAAAGAGTTTACAGTTTAAAAGACAAGACAGACAAACAGAAATAGATAAACAAGTAAACAAATAGAACAACAGAAGTTGTGAATTACAATTTCTGCCCAGTTTCACTTCCACATAAGCTGCACCCCTACCCTCTTCCTTCTGTCCAGCTACCACAATCCAATTCTTTCACAGCCCTTGCCCACTTGAAGTGCTCTCCTTCTTCTGCCCTACATCACCTGCATAGGAGAACATGCAACCTCATAATGCTGGGAAGCGGGGAGACTCAGAGCAAATAAAGTCCCTGACGTTATGCTTACTACTTTTTCTTCCTTGCCCCCCAATCTCTTGCAGAGATGGAGAGAAGTCCCTGCTGAGCCTTGGAGATAGGGAGCAGGCAGCCCACATACCAGTGTCTATTCTTCCTCTCCTATGCCTCTCTATTCCTTTGGAACATTGGGCCTTCACCACTAGCTTCCATCTTTGCTGGTCTTCTGCTGCATTCTTGGCTTCTTCTGGTGTCATTTTGAAAGCTTTCAATTCTGCTTCTGTGGTGTGTTTCCATGTTATCCTTCCTTCTTGCCTCTTTCTCTGGGGGTTCCAGCCTGCTATGTTGTTCGGGTCTTTTCTCCATATATTTCTTAGCCATCTCTATTTTTGTTCTGTAATTTCCTGTCCTATTGGTTTCTCTTTTGTCCTTCAGAGTTTTTCACTGGTGTGTTTGTGTTGTTTTTTTTTTTTCTCCTCTAGCCATCTGATATTGAGGATTTTTTTAAGACACATGAAAGCTTGGAGTTCAGATAGTAAAGTCTTAAATGTCCAAGTTTTAGCATCATGTAGTAAGATTGATTTTTACAATGGTGTTAAATATTCAAAGTTTGGTTTGGAGGGCAAGATTTCTGTTTCACCACTGGGCTTTAGAGTTGCAAAGGTTTGTCTGGCTTTTTCAGTTCCGGTCTTACAGTCTTGTTCTGTTCCACCTGTTGGCAGGCAGCACTGTAAGTACGAGATACATGAAAGATCAGACCTCTTCAATGACAGCCCCAGAGAGTTTTAGGGAGGTTTTTTTTTTGTTGTTGTCTGCTGATATTCATGGTTTTATTTTTCTTGGTGTTGATTTTCAACTCTAATTGTGCATAGGCCTGTAGATTATTTGTTTTGGTTTGCAAGTCTCTGTGGGTGTCGTTGATGTCACCTGCACAGTCAAGCTTCTCTTACTTTTGTGTGAAGGTTCATCATTGTATTCTCCTTGGTTGTTCTGTGGCCTTTCTCCTTATCCAATCTACTACCAGTAAAATATCATGGCATTTCTATGATGATACGTAGGGTTACTATGTGATCCAAACATGTTTCCTCCTGACTGAACCTTGCCTGTTCTTGTTGTAACTTTGAAACTACCTGTTTCTTGTTCGGTCTAGAAAAATATCTGTAAATATCTTACTTGGTATAGACAGCAACTGAATGCCCCTATAGTTTTTACACTGACTGAGGTCTCCTTTCTTTGGCAGTTTCACTATATAACCCTTTTCTCACTCATGTAGCATTTTTGCTTGTTAAGATTGTTTGTTTGGTTCCTGGAGCTTTTCCGCCTTTTAACTGATTGACTGCCCTCTCTACTTGTGTGCTGGTTTTAGATCCTAGTTCAACGTTCAGATTTTTCTGCTTCCTCTATATCTGGGGAATTTTTTGTTAAGTTGCCCTTGTTGTCTTGAACTGGCTGGTTGATATTAGTTTTTTTTTCCTGACAATTCTCTAATGATGCTGTACAGTGTCTTCATATCATTTTGTACTGCAGGGGTCTGTGTATCTGTTGCCATTCTATCTATAAAGTCTTGTTTGTCTTTCCTAGCACTCTTTTTGGCCTCTTCTTTCTTTTATGACATGTTCTTCCTGGAGACTCTGTTCTTGTTCTTGCTTACTTGAGTTTCAGTTTAATTGTGTGTCTCTTCTGTTTTCTGCCATGTAGCCACAGATAACCATTTGTTGTGATGTTTCTTTCTGAATGCTAGCCCTTCTTCACCTATCCCTCCAGCTTAGTATAAACCAACTACCATTCTGATTTGGTGGTAGAACATTGGAGGCAGCAGGGTCCAGTGGATAGGGTGCTGAGCTTGGCTTGGTTCTATCCAACCCTTCTGATTATTTGGTGTGTGACTTGGGCAAGTCACTTCCCCTTTCTGTGCCTCAGTTTGCCCATCTGCAAAACAAGGATAATGATAATTACCAGCAGGCTAGGGAGGGTTTAATATTGAAGTTGACTTATGGTCATTAATGCTCTTTTATCTCTACTTTATAAAATCGTTTTGTCCATCATATTAGTACATGACCCACCAGTTCTCTATTTTGACTCAGACTTTTAGTAGTAGCAGGGTACAATCTCAAGTCTACAAGTTTCCAGTGTGAACTCAGCATATGAACAGACAGAATCAAAATATCTGAGAGAAGCTTAGCTTTGAATTTGCTCCCTTTTGTGCAATTAAATTATCATTTCTAACAGGGAATTAAACCTTTAGAATGCTCCTTGCAGTGTTTTTTGTAGCCATGTTGGTAGTGTTTCTCGGATGTAGCCACTAGGGGGTTTCCCTGTGGCCACAACAGCTTCCTGAGTGGTGATGGGGGCGGGGGTAGGGGCGCGGAAGCATTGGCTCCTCCCCCTCCCTGGAGACAGGTGGGGCGCAATGCTGCAGGAGTACAGTGAGTTCTCTACCTGGTGTGTGGGGGGTGGGGTGGGGTAGGGGGAATGAGGTTTGGGCTTCAGCCCTGGGGTGTTTGGGAGGCGGGCTTCAGCGGTGGGACTTAGGGAGCCTGGCTGCACAGACCAGAGCTCCAGCCATGGGGCTTCAGGAGCCAACACCCAGCTCCGGCTGCAGGGTTTTGGGTGCTGACTCCCAGTTCTGACCACAGCCCTGGCCTTTGGCCATGGGGCTTCAGTTCAGGCTCCAACCCTGGCCATGCAGCTGCAGGCTCCAATCCCCATCTCCAGCCACGTGGCCCTGGGCACCAACACCTGATCCTGGCGGCAGCCGCTGGCCTTAGGCACCAATGCCCTTCCTGGGTGACAGCCGCTGGCCCCGGGCACCACTCCTGGCGGCTGACCCCAGGTGCTGACCTGTAGTCCCAGCCAGGTGGCAGTGGGTGCTGGCTCCGGGTGCGGATCCCTGGCCCCGGCACGCAGTAGCAGGCGCCGATCCCCAACTCCAGGTGTGTGCCGATCCCCGGGCATGCAGCAGCAGTTGCTGGTTTTGGCCTTGTGGTGCAGACGCTGACCCCTGGATCCGGGCACATGGCCCCAGGCTCCAGCACCCAGTTCCGGGCTCTGGCCATGTGGTGGTGGGCACTGGCCTGGGCTCCAACTCCCTGCCCCAGTTGTGTAGCCCCTGTTCCAGGCACAGGCACTGATCCCTCCCTGGCCGTGCAGCTCCTGCCCCCACCTCCAATCTCTGGCGATGGGCACTGACCCCTGGCCAGATGGCAGTGGGCGCCAATCCCTGCCTCCAGCCACGCAGCTGTAGGGCTCACCACCCACTCTCCTCTCTTTTGGCCCCGAATCCATGCCCCCCTCCCCATTGCCCCTGGATTTCACTGCCTTTCTGGTCCTGCATCCACCCCTCCATTGCCTCCCGTGGCCTACATACATACTACCATGTCCCCTACTGCCTCCGTTTCCCACCTTCCCCCCAATCCAGGGCTTAATTTGTCCTGGGACTTGCTGAGAAAAGTGATATTAACAAACCTACAAATATCACTTTTCACAGTAATATTTTTATTACTGAGTCTGAAAAAAACCCCTACGTAAATAAATTACAATGATGTGGATAGTATATGTGGTATTTATTTGTTTTTCCTAAAGTTAATCAGGTATTTTAGGGAAAACACCAGCAAGAGTTGGTGGCTGCATTCTGAGGCCACCAAAAAATTTGTTGCGAGAACCTCTGTGCTAGGATATTAGAGATACCTGAAGAAGAGCTCTGTGTTAGCTCAAAACCTTGTCTCTTTCACCGACAGAAGTTGGTCCAATCAAAGATATTACCTTACCCACCTTGTCTCTTTAGAATGCTGACATTTGGCAGGTTACCAGACAACTGGCTGCTTAGGAGAACAATATATATGTGCTGTCTCCCAAGGGCTTGGGCGAAATTAGTACCAGCCACATGAGAATAGTCACTGTGGAGAGCTCCCAGAAGCATTGTGAGGCAGCCACAGTCACCACTGGGAGAACATGGCTGCTGCCATCTTCTTTAAAAAGGTGCTGTGCAGCATGTGTGTTGGGTCATCTTTCTTGGCTGGTGTATGCAGGGTGGTGGGGGTGACATGTCCATGGTCTGCTTTCCTCCACATCTTCTTCCCTCCCTTTTTCGGCTTTCTAGCACTACCATTGGAACCCTTGCACTCAGGGCTTGCTCCGGCCCTATTGAAATTGGTGGGAATTTTTGCTATTGATTTAAATAGGAGCAGTGTCTGTCCCAGAAAGTGTAAAGCCTGGGATTGTGCCTGTTCCTTGCACGGGCAAGCAAAAAGGGAAAAGCTCCTTGTGCCTTTTTTCCCTTTCCTTATGAATCCAGACAGGGCCAAACACAATCCTGCATTTTATTTTTCATGTAGTCTTACTATGTTGTGTTTGTTTTGTTGGCTTCTTTATTGGCTTTGCTGAACTCTCACCGGCAATCTCTTCAAGATGAAGATTGATAATTGTTCACAAAATTAATTGCATCCCCTAAAATTGTGTATATTTTAACAATTATGGTGTAGAAATTAGTGGAAAAAATCAGTATTTGGTATGGTTATTTTAACAAGTAGTTTGAAAAATGGTTTTAGTTTCACGAGAGTATGGGGTTTGTAAGTCCTCTCCTCTTCAACGCTCATTAAGATGATGAAAGTCAAATTAGAAAATATATCATATCTATAAGATTAGTTCTAATGCTATCACTTACTAATATGTGGCCTAAGGTGTCTGTTCTGCTGTCTGCAGGCACATAATGCCTATTAACTGTAATGGGAGCTGCTGGCGCACATGTATCTGTGGGAAAGTAGACCCCTTAACTAAATGAAAGCGATCCCATAGTAGATTGAGACCTGATAGCATGTATCAAAATACAGAAAATATATTTTTGTTCTCTGAAATTATTTTAGAATAACAGAAAAGAACACTGTAAAATTTTAATAGAATTAACTTTGTATTAAAAATTAACAATTTTGTACTATACAACGTATTTTTATATTTATTTTGTTAAATAGCTTAGCAATTATCGAGCCAAACTATGAACTCCTACCCAATAGAAGTATTTGCATGATAAATTGCTCATTACTGGGCCTCTTTGTACTAGCACAGAGATGGAGGTTAGGTGGGGGTAAGCTAACTAACTATAATATCGCTGTGACCTTTTCCTTAGTGTGAATGTGGTTAACACTTTAATCCTATTGCAGACCTTGACTAGCTGAACAGAAAAAAAAAAAAAAAAGGCATCTAATGGTAGGGAAAAGATTGTGGTGAGCAACACAACCCAACCTCTTTTCTAGTGTGGACAAACCCACCGTGAGTAAGAAGTTTACAGCATGGTCCCACAATTCATTTAAACTGGGGTAAACAAAGAATTGCTATATTAACATTTATTTACGCTACAGAGTTAGGTTGATGTAACTCTGTAAGCATCTGTCAAGGTTCCTCCCCCACTCTGAACTCTAGGGTACAGATGTGGGGACCTGCATGAAAAACCTCCTAAGCTTATCTTTACCAGCTTAGGTCAAAACTTCCCCAAGGTACAAAATATTACACCCGTTGTCCTTGGACTGGCCGCTACCACCACCAAACTAATACTGGTTACTGGGGAAGAGCTGTTTGGACGCGTCCTTCCCCCCAAAATACTTCCCAAAACCTTGCACCCCACTTCCTGGACAAGGTTTGGTAAAAAGCCTCACCAATTTGCCTAGGTGACTACAGACCCAAACCCTTGGATCTTAAGAACAATGAACAATCCTCCCAACACTTGCACCCCTCCTTTCCTGGGAAATGTTGGATAAAAAGCCTCACCAATTTGCATAGGTGACCACAGACCCAAACCCTTGAATCTAAGAACAATGAAAAAGCATTCAGTTTCTTACAAGAAGACTTTTAATAAAAATAGAAGTAAACAGAAATGAAGAAATCCCCCCTGTAAAATCAGGATGGTAGATATCTTACAGGGTAATTAGATTCAAAAACATAGAGAACCCCTCTAGGCAAAACCTTAAGTTACAAAAAAGATACACAGACAGGAATAGTCATTCTATTCAGCACAGTTCTTTTCTCAGCCATTTAAAGAAATCATAATCTAACACATACCTAGCTAGATTACTTACTAAAAGTTCTAAGACTCCATTCCTGGTCTATCCCCGACAAAGACCAGCATATAGACAGACACACAGACCCTTTGTTTCTCTCCCTCCTCCCAGCTTTTGAAAGTATCTTGTCTCCTCATTGGTCATTTTGGTCAGGTGCCAGCGAGGTTACCTTTAGCTTCTTAACCCTTTACAGGTGAGAGGAGCTTTCCCCTGGCCAGGAAGGATTTCAAAGGGGTTTACCCTTCCCTTTATATTTATGACAGCATCTACACTAAAATGTCGCTTCCGCCAATGTAAGTCGCCCACTACACTAACTTAATAATTCCACTTCTGTGAGAGCTGTAGCACTAAAGTCAATCTAGTTAGGTTGAAGCAGTGTCCATGTAGATACTGCATTGGTTACCTCGCCTGTCGCCACCCATGGCTGACAGCTGAAGCCCCATCATCCGGGGCTGACCTCTGGAGCCCCGCTGCTGCCTCCCGGTGAAGGTTTGGGGGAGGAGGAGAGCCCAGGCGATGGGACTCAGTCTGTCACCCCAGGGGGGCAGGGCTCCAGCTGTCAGTGCCCCACACTGTCAGTTAAATCGGTGCAAGCACTCCTGATGAGGACGAACAGTGCTGACAGAAGGAGTGTAATGTGGATGTTAAAAATTGAATTAAATTACTGCGGTGGCTGCATGTCAACTTAAGTCAACTTAATTATTAGTGTAGACATGCCCTTAGTTACCATATTGAAAGACCAGTATTAACACATACAAGTTACTGTGAAGACTACAATTTCTGGTCCCAATCCTGCATATGGCTTCGTGTAGACAACACTCTGTACTCATGTGAAGCATGACTGAAGTCAATAAGCCTCCATGTATTGAGCAGTTTGCAGGATCAAGGCCTCATTTGATAATGAAACAGTCAACATACTGCATTTAACATGTGCCCCAACTACCAATAAACAGCCTGGCCATCAACACATGGTATTCTTGTTTAAGTGACTGGGAGCAGCATGCATAATTTATTTGTTTCTTTTACATATTTCTTTACTATAAAAGTCTACTATCCAGTATTTTATAAATATCATTATATTACAGTCTCTAATTTTGCTGACATCCATGGCCTTCCGAGCCATGATGTGTCTGAGCTATTAAAGGTCAGCTTGGGCTGCCATAGATGTCTCAAGAGAAAACATTTCCCAACCCTTTAGTAGGTTAGAGTATTTTAGGCTTGAGTGTACACTAGCACTTTTGCCAGTGCATAATTAAAACAAAATTAATTAATAGCGCAGCTGCAGTGGTACAGCTGTGCCACTGTAAGGCCTGTAGTGTAGACACAGCCTAACTCTCTTCCGTATGTGTGTTTAAGAGTGATGGGACTGTTCTTGTTACTAGGTATTTTAACAGTAATAAAATAAATTATACACAGGAGCTTGTCACCTAATTGCCAGAGAACAATTATTAGGCTGTTAGATCCCTCCCTCCTCTAGTTGTAGGTATACTGCAGGGTTTCCTCTCCCAACCCAGTTTTAGTTATTAAATAGTTTTGATGGTAACTCTTCTGTTCTACAGAGTTTCTTATACTCTGCTAACCACCGCAGTATCTGAATACCTAGTAATGTATTAAGTGACATGACTAACATTTGTCCCGTGTTTGTACTCTCATCTTGTCCCGAGAAGGAGAAGTGTGTGCAGTGGAGTGGTTTCATTTGGTATGATTTTTTTTTTTTAAAGTCGCTCTCTGTTTGTGCTAGAGAAGATATGGTGAAAGAAACACACTTTGCATTTGGAGTGGAAAGTGGTAGGGTTTGTGATGCTTCTTAGTTTCTGAGGGTGGAGTGGGGTGGATGGAGTTCATTGTACAGATTCTATTCTTGCTTTTTCTGGCCAGCCTTTGCAATGGTTCCAACATTCAGAGAAGAACTCAGTGGCCAAAATTTTCAAAAGCAGGAGCCAAAAGTTAGGTTCCAAGTCCATTTCCAGGCACCTGGCCTATTTTTAAAGCACAGAGCATGCAACAGATTTCATTGTGGTCCATGCTCAGTACTTTTGAAATTCAGCCAGGTGTCTAAATACAGACTTTAGAGCCTAACTTTATGCATTCATTTTTTAAAGGCTTGGCCAGTGTCTTTTGTGGCTCCCTTAAAATTCTTCCCTAGATTACATCACAAGAAGATCTCTGAGTAGGAAGCCTGAATCAAGGAGACATTTTACTGCACTTTGCTGTATGACAGACATGAGTGGTTAAACTGTTAATTAAAATATAACTTTTTGTTACGCATTTCGACGTAATGGAAATCCAGCTTCTGTGTACATGTGGCTGCCCCTATGCTAGGAAAAACATTTAAAATACAGTACATCAAATAAGTGAGCCATTTTCAAGAAATAACCTCCCTTAGTATATGCACAATTTTGTATACACAAGGTTTTGCATATGTAAAGTTTTTCAACTGCAGGTATGGAAAAGTGCACATGAACATTTGCGTACCAGGTTATGGATTATTTGAAAACGTGACTCAAGATTATTCACCTTGCTAGGCATATTGTACAAGCTAAGTGCAGTTGGGCTGCCTCAGTATTTGTATGCAAGACTTTTAAGGAGCACATGGATACTTCAGAAAGTAGTGTTGGTGGTACTTCATACCATGGCTTAGTTGATGGCAATATGAACCGCTGGAGATGCCATCTTTCAGCCAAGCTGAAAAACAGATACTAGCTAGTAGGAGTATGGGTGCTAGCTAAATTGCAACATAGACAGTTACATTCATTCTATTTAAATCACCTCTGCTGTTTCAATTAGTAATCCTGGGGGAATTCTGCACCAAAAAATAAAAATTCTGCTCACAATATTTTAAAATTCTGCAGATTTTATTTCTCAAAATAACACTACATAATCATGCCAGTTTCAATTATTTTGGTAATTTTATTTCAAAATAACTATCAGCAACTATTCCTGTAACAATACAGACAGACACACACATTTTTCCTCAGGAGTAGAGAGTTAAAGAAACACCTATGACAACCCAGTTTCTGTTTCTCTGCCGCCTCCTGCAAAGAGCCCAGCTGCACACCCTCCCCCAGCCAATACACCCAAACATCCTACCCCTGAGAGCCCAGCCGCAGGGCCCCCGTGCCCCTCTTTGCTCGCCAGAGCACAGCCCTGCCCCCCCCCCCCAGCCCAGATATCCCCACCCCCTATCCCTCAGAGCCCAGGGATCCAGAGGGATAAACATCCTGATGCTTGGTCCCAGCCTTGTGTGGAGTTTCCTGTGCACTGCCATCTCCTTCCCCCAGGGCATGCTGAGAACTGCAGCTGCTGGGAACCCTCTGCTACATCTCCGTCTCCCGGGCAGTTTCTTGGTCTCTGTCGGGTCCAGTGGCCCCAAGTGGCAGCCTGCAGTCGATTTCTGTGGGGAAAAGGAAATTCTGCAAAATTCTGCATTACGCAGTGGCACAGAATTTCTCCAGGAGTAAATTAGATATGTTAGCCCTCATCATTTCCTGTCCTAAACTGTTATGGAAAAAAGTTGTTCATTTTTGGAATTCCAGTGATGGCAGGACATTTTCAAAGTGGGTGAAGTGCTCCCTCAGTCCAGTTTGTATATCATTTTCATGAATTTGCAAAGCACTTTAGGATCCTTCTGGGTGAAAGAGCTATTATATGAATGTAAAATACTTTTAAACGTGTGTTTTTTGTCTCCTTTCCAATCTTGTTTCTCCTACTTGACCCTGCAGTGAAGCCATAATTCTGAATTTGATGGCAGTAAACTGTGACACCAAAGACATGGAATTCTAATTTCACTGTCACATGCAATAGAAGAAGAATCTGAATAGTGAGTGAGCTCTCTTATTCAAACAAAGTTTAATATAAGCAGTAAAAAGGTAGCAGAATTTTTTTATCTAAACACTTCTCCCCTCTCCCCAATTTATACTGTGTATAAGTACCTCTTCCAAGTGTTGTTCAAACATTACTTGTTTTTCCACATGAATGAAAATACATGTGCATGTGATAAGGTAGCGTATTTAAAATGTTTGCATGAGATCACTTATCAATTCAGATATAAACTAATACAAAAGTGGGCCCTTTCATACATTGTAACATACATACACAGATAATCCAAACAGAAAAGATAAGCTGAGAAACACACATGACCTTTCCACAAGGGTAGTTTCCCTAGTTTACAATTATGCTTTGACTTTTACGTTAACAGTCAATAGCATGGTTGGTGTGCTCATTGATATATACCAGTACCTAGAATTCTTTTCCAGCTAGCACAGCTGTGTTAGGCTGTACTGTTTTTACATTTTGTCAGTAACGTAAAGCCTATGCGCACAGATATGCGGGAGAAACAGTGGTTGTCTTTCCCTCGCTCTTCAGTTACTAGACTTTATTTTGTATTTCAATTGGATCACAATCCCCGCTGTACTAAAGCTTTGCTAAGCTTATATATAATTTTGTGCCCTGACAGACTTAAATACGTATCCAGGTAGCCTGCCTGAATTTTGTTCTAGCTTGAAAAATTACTACTACTAGAAATGAAGTGGTATTGCATGTGCGTGTGTTTGCATCTCAATATCCAGAATGCCATTTTGGTTTGTGTAGATGTATGATGGGGGTATGTATTTGATTTCTGGGTGAAAATAGAAAAGCTTGTAACCATAGAAATGGTATGTTTGTTGTAACTTCAGTTTGCTGCTGAAATGATGGAAGGCACTTGCATTTTAGCTAAACATTTTACCATGTTTTTTTTTTCCTGTCAATAGTCTAACATATTCTTAACTTTATTGTCCTCTAGCTTCATGAATTTGATATGAATTTACACATTTGAAATGTGAATTTACAAAATCCAAAACACATGTTTGGGCAACATTAAGATTGAATTCTTAACACTACATCTTCTCTCATGTGTATAGGTATTTCAGTACAAGCCCAAATTCAACACTGGTGCAAGTCATAACTATAGTTCAGTTATTTAAATCAATGAAATGTAAAATAACATAATAGAAATGTGTACTCGGATCTTAAATACATGTGCATCTACTGTGACTATGAATGTAAAATGTGTCTCATAATGCCTAAGTGCAAGGCAGAAAAGCTAAAGTTGCATATTCAACTTTTACTTTGACTCCTTATCTGAGCAGCCCATGTCATGCATTTAATTTCTTTATTTTCTAAAGAATGCTTCAAACAGGTGGTAGGAGGATGAAAAGTAATCTTTTAACTGTCAAGTATCAGTCAGCCAAAGACAACGGTTGCCTGTCAGTCTCAACAGTAAGCTGTGCACTTGTAGACTTAGACCCCTCTTGGCAATTGAACACTGAATGTGTATGTACAAATGTGAGACATTAGACATTCTTAGGGCAGCATATGTACTATCTAACTCTTGGTCAGCCCTTCAACCATTTTGTTGTCTCCTGCCAACCTCTCCTCCTCTTCTGTTTGTTTTTCAAGTTTAAACTAATAGAAAGTCACACATTTATCTTTTAAAAGGGCTCTTCTTCACAGTATATTGTAAAACCTATACAGGCCCTTATTGCACAATGTGTGTTCATTTTCTCTCACTGTAACTGTTTATGTATGTGCACAATAAGAGGAAGGCAGCTAGTACAAATTTTAACATGGCTTTTATAAGAACACCGTTATTAACAAAATTAGCAGCAACATCATATTTTCCATATAAAAAGTAAACTTTGGGCTACAGAGGCAGTGTTCAGTCCTGGTTTAGCCTTAGGCTAGGATTTGGATTCAAGGACCAGTCAGGCCTTGGGGTTAGAAATTGTGCCAGTGTCTATGAAGCATTTGGTCTGAAATGATGTGAAATTCACTGTACTTGAAAGTTGTCTTCTACCTTGTGAGTACACCCATTCAAGAAAATGTAACTTACTAACAGTAATTCAGGGGAACAGAACCTTGCCCTTCCTCTTACCCAGTATTCTGACTCAGAAAATCTGGTCTGACTTTTTGTTTTTTTAGCTAGTTTACGAAGTAAATAGATTAAATTTGATTCCCAAATAAATGGTACTTCCAGGTGTGTGTGGCTCCAAAAGACTCTGCTCTTTTGTCAATGAAAGAGCCTTCCCAGCTTGGCTATCTCTAGGGCTCTATCAAATTAATGGCCATGAAAAATGTGTCACAGACTGTGAAATCTGGTCTCCCCCGTGAAATCTGGGCTATTGTAGGGGGGGTTGTGATATTGCCACCCTTATTTCTGCGCAGGTGTCAGAGCTGGGTGGCCAGAGAGCAGTGGCTGCTGGCTGGGCATGCAGCTCTGAAAGCAGCACCAGCAGCAGTGTGGCATAGTACGGGGGGGGGTCATAACTTTTGGGGGCGGTAGGGCTGGTTTATATGTGGCCCTGTGGGTGGGGGTGGGCACTGTGATCACCCCAACCACAGCCAGCCCAAGGCCCCTTTAACGCACAAGTGCTCAGGGCTGGGGGCGCCGTGGCTGGGGGCTCCTTCTGTGCCCTGAACTTTAGCAGCTAGTTCCTGTGGAGGGACAGAGCTTCATCTTTTCCTGGCTACTCCTGGGACTGGGTCAGACCCATCTTACTGTCAGTACAGAAGAAAGGGTGGTAATACCATACCATGAGATCCTCACTTCTGCACTTCTGCTGGCAGAGGCCCTGCCTTCAGAGTTGGGTCCTCAGCCAGCAGCTGCCCTTCTCCAGCCACCCATCTCTGAAGGCAATGCCACCACCAGCAGCAGCACAGAAGTAAGGGAAGCAATGACATGACGCTCCCCCCGCCCCACACACACACAATAGCCTTGCGGACACCCCCCCACATAACCCCTTTTTGGGTCGGGACCCCCACAATTACAACACTGTGAATTTCAGATTTAAATATCTGAAATCATGAAATTTAAGATTTGGGTTTTTTTTAAATCCTATGAAAGTGAAATTTACTAAAATGGACTGTGAATTTGGTATGGCCTAGCTATCTCACAATGGCTTGAGTGGCTGGGAAAATAACTTACAAGTTTAAAAATGGAAGGCTTGTACAGTTATGTCATGTGAAACTTATGAACCACAAACCTGACCCAGATTCACTGAAAGGTTAACAGAAGTTCGTGAACTTTTAAAGCAAACCACATCTCAGCTTTGAAGCATGCCGTGCATTGGGAAGTATTTTTGATTTCATCCAAAACCAAGATAAATGTGGTAGTTTGAGATCTTGGAATACCTAATCCTAAAACTCACTGCAGAATTTAGGGCTGTGAACTGAAACAAAGAAAGAAAGAAAAATTGTGTTCCTATGTTGTAAGCTATTTTTCAGCTTTATTTTTAATCTCTTGTGTGGCATGTCCTTCATGCCATGGGCTGCTCTCAAAATTCTGTCCTGGTCTCTTGTGTCAGAGAGAGTGATTAAATATGGTATCTCCTGCTTGCCCTTTATTGGTAGTATTTGCCCTCAGGGGGATCTCATAGGTGTGCTCTATCTAAATGACATCTATCTTCTTTCAAAAATTGTTAATATGCTGTCTAAAGGAACAGTCTTAACACATTTACAGTGCAGTGCAAAGCATAAACTAGATAAATATGGAAGTACATATTTTCCTGCAGCAGGCTGTGCACCCCAGCTGCTCATAATCTGACTATAAATTCACAGGAGTTTTTAATAGTACAAACAAACCTAGAATTTGGAGATTCTGAAAATGAAGGCTTTTGTCTGAGCCATATGACCTCTTTTCAGCTGAAATACATCAGTGTTTACATCGCTTCACAATAATTGATGGTTAAGTATTCTATTTTAGATTATGATTTTGACCATGTGTGTTTTGCAAACAGTGAAGCAAGACAGATGTTACCAGTTTGCTTTGATATTTCTCAATAGCAAGTCTTTTCTACTCTTTCTAGCCCTTTCCAGAAAAAAAGTAAAATTATGGAACTAAAAACCTGAATGTATGAATGTCATGTAACATGGTTTGTACTTTTTTTTGCTAACTTGAGTTGCTATAATTCTTATCCTTTAAACTAAAATTATTTTGTTCCATCAGTGCAGCAGCAGCAGCGCTTAGACAGCTAGTAGTAAATTCAGCTAACATTTTGGCTTGTGTTTCTGTGGTACAAAACCAGCTCCTGGAAAATGGATAAATTTCATAGATAGGTTAACACTGGATGCAGTATTGAGATCTTTACAGCTTAAAGGTACAGTCAGTCTGATCTGGCTAGCAAAGACAGAACTTTACAAGGGTTGGAGAGTTGTACAGCCGATCTGAATGCTGCACATTTGATTTGCAATGCAGGGTGGGTTAAATATCCTTGAATGTAAATATGATTTATCAGTTTCAGCAACGAAACCTGGACAATTTGATAAATCTATGTACAAAAGACATTTAGAAGGATAGCTAGAAAGCTTTCTTAACCTGAAATTCAACCAGCTTTGAACTTATCTCTATACTGTTTAATTAATGTCTTTGTGGTGCAACATTAAAATAATACTTCTTAAAGGATTAGAGGATAGTAAGAGTGTCTGAAACTACAGTTGAATTACATGCCACATAAATTAAAACTTGTGGTACATGGTATCTTTCTCAGAGCCTTAAGTATGAAAATAGGAATGTCTGTATAATTTGTTACTGTGCGGTTCTCTTCCATTTTTCTTTATTTAAGTCCCAGTTCCACTTAGAATTAGTGGTATTACTGTTAAAATCTCTTGCCTATTCTTTGTTAAGAAAAGCATGTTCCACAGCTTGTGTAATACATCTTGAAAGCATTTTTTGAATTTAGCAAGCTTAACAAGGGGAAAAACCTGAAATTTCAATGTGTAATTAATCTTCGTAATTCACTGTAGTCATAGGTTAGTAGAATTATTCTTTACCCATCAAAGGTATTGGCTGAAAATAATTCCAGTGTAGGATAGGACAATATTAGCTCATGTGGTATATGATGAAATAATTACATTATTGTTGTTTAAAATTTAAATACCTCTTTATACACTCATCGTTTATACATCTATCTTTTATATACAGAAACTGTATATGCATAGTTATTACAACTTCTCCACGCTGTTCTTTTGTTAATTATTAGCTACCACTGTCTACGTGGTGCAAGACCATAAGAAAACATTGTCGTGCTGCCCCTGGAGCAGACCAGCAGGGATATTGTGACACAGTGTCACATAGCAGTTCTGGGGAAGAAGTAAACCATACCTGATGCAGTGTATGCTGCTTGACACACCTCAGTGCTTCTCACCATCTGGCTCATTGAAAGGCTGGAGCTAAAACACGACCCATTTCCCCACCCTGCTCTGCCCCCCTCCAGCTCATCTATGGTGGGGCAGAAGATTTTCAGAGGTTGCTTCCATTCCTGCACTGCCACACCTCTCTTCCTCCTCCTCCAGAGTCTCTACAAATTACAGGTTGTATAGTAGGAGCCCTGTAGCCTCCACACTGGCACCAGTTAAATGCCTGGTGTAGGAGAGTATGGGTGATGGGTGGTTAGTGCCCCCTCCTCTGTGTTTAATTTTAATAACAGTTGTGGCCTCCCACTTAAAGTCCATCCATGCATCTGTCCTCATTTCACAGCTGTGTCTGCGTCAATAGTCCATGGCCATTCGATTCCAGTTGGCAGGTCTCCTGCTTTGTGCCTGGCTGGCTGGCTGTGGTAGCTTTCAGGGACCTGGGCGAGGCTGTGGAAGTGAAAAGTGGATCCATGAAAAAGTCGGAGGGTGGGGGACAGTATTACAGAGTCACTCGAGCGCCCCTTCACTCCATGGAGGAGGGAGATATGTGGAGGGTCTCCCCACATGAGGGGCTCAAGGGGAATGATCTAGGTCTGCCGTCTACATTTTCTTCAAGGAAAGGAGTTCAGAGAGGTCCAGACCAGAAGAACTTTTTGGTGAGGACTATGTATTGTTGTTTTGATAACCAGTCTGCTTGGATATCTGTGATCACAACAGTAGAATGTCACCAGCACTAACAGCTGTTTTCAGACTACAGCTATGCATGCCCAGACCTTTAATCCATGATGATTGCACTGAACTTTAATTAGTATTATAGTGCCACACGTGCACAAAGTATGGTGATCAGTGCAAGTGTGTTGCAGGACTGTCAGGAAGATAGACATTAACTTTATTTTAGTTCCCCTTCCCTTGTCAGTTATTGTAAACAAGGATATTCAATGTCAGAAAGTATATAGAAGATATTAATATTATCTGTCGGCAAGATGTAATTGGTTAGTATTGTTTCTGAATACTAATAGGTATAATTCTGTCCTAATTTAAACCCTGTGTGATTCAATGGAGAAAGCAGGGGCAGAATTCATCCTCATTTCTTCCAAATGAGGTGTAAGAGTCACCTTCTCTTCGTGTACCCATGATATGATGGTATTTAAACTTGTGGTGGAATTGAAGCAAGAACAAGTGTGTGTTTATAGTGGTCTCTTATTTGTTAGGATTTAATTTAAAAACAAACCAACCAATCCTTACTTTTAAAGGGTTAAAAATCTTGAAGATTCTGAAGCTTTAAAGATATGCTTCACATGTGCACAACTTTGAGCATATGAGTAAATGTAAGTATGCTTTCAAGTCTTTGTAGGATTGGCGCCTAAAGGATAAGTTATATTTACAAGGCCCTTTGGGGAAAACAGATTATTTTATGGAAAATTTGTTGGGCTGGAAGAAGTAAGATGGGCTTTACTGAGTATTAAAAACATATCTGAAATATTATTATTACTACTGAGAAGCATTCTTGAGGCTAGAATAATAGAGAAGATAACAGCCCGCAATGTGAGCTACATCTCCTGAGTGGCACATCTCAGGAGACAGCCCAGTAGTGCTGTGGGTGTAATTTGAGTAATTAAGGGCTGCAATCACTTAAGCATGTGACCAACTTTATGAATTTCAGTCATTGTTTTGAAATCAATAGGACTACTCATAGTGGTAAAGTTGTATGCATAAATATTTGCAGGGTTGCTCCCTGACTTACAAGACAAGGGAAGACAGTAAAACTAACCATACACAAAATGCTGTCAAATGCAAAAAGTAAAGAAACTGGGGGGAAAAAGAGGGAAGATATGCTTTTCTCTGTTTTAGTAATCAAATGTGTTTCATAGATAACTAAGGTCAGAAGGGACCATTATGATCATCCAGTCCGACCTCCTGCACAATGCAGGCCACAGAATCTCACCCACCGACTCCTGCAATAAACCTCTCACCTATGTCTGAGCTATTGAAGTCCTCAAATTGTGGTTCAAAGACTTCAAGGAGCAGAGAATCCTCCAGCAAGTGACCTGTGCCCCATGCTACAGAGGAAGGTGAAAAACCTCCAGGGCCTCTTCCAATCTGCCCTGGAGAAAAAATTCCTTCCCAACCCCAAATATGGTGATCAGATAAACCCTGAGCATATGGGCAAGATTCACACAGAAGTGTGATTTTAATTGATGATGCCTTTAAGGGTTGAGTAAATTCCCCAGACTTTGGTCATAAATAATATGATGTCCATAAGAAATAAGAAAGAGAAACTATTAGGTGGCAGGTTCTTTGGGATAAGGAGAATCTTTTTGCTATATGTTTATATAGTACCTAGTGCAGTGGGGTTGGGGCAGGGACACTAGGTGCTACTGAAATAAGAAATAATAATTTTCATATTATATACACTTCCACATGTTTTTCAGCATCTCAGTGGTCCAATGTGCTGTTTCAGGGCATTTAAGAGAATAAATCAAATGGACTGGCAATGTCATAACAATATTGCTATTACCAGACCAGCAGGACATTTATATTAATAATTTGCTCTGATGGGTGCATGTATAATCATAGTAACTTGCAATCACTGCTATTTATTTCAAATGTCTTAAGAAATATTTGAGTCTGAGCAATGGGCTGGCTATCTACAATTGAGATGTGCATATTTGTTTTACAATTCCTGTTATTTATAGCCCAACAAGTACATAAGGAACCCCACAGGTCCCTCCCTTGAGGAGCTTACAAACTAATTTTACTCATGACCCCATGAAAGGACAACAGAACAGAGAGGGGAGTGGAAAGATAGTGGTTTCAGCAATGCGGTACACTTTTAATTACTAATAATTTTGCCTCATATGTCCAGGGAAAATAATACTCTTAGTTAGGAAGAACACTTAATTTTAAACTGTTGGGTAAAATTCTGCCCTTAATTACATCAGTGAAGTTTCTGTGCCTCTTACCTGAATGGGAATTCTCTCCTCTTGAGATAATACTTTTGCCATTCTTCACAAGGATGAAAAACTGATTCTGATAATTCAGTCTAAAACGTACTGTGCTAAATCTTCAACTGTGCAGAAACTCTGACCGACCTTTTTGCCACACCTTCCAACCTTGGGTCCATGCTGCCCTCCTGCATGTTAGTAGCTGGGTGGCTGCCCTGACTTGCACCAGCTTGTAAAGGCCCCCAAGGATGCATTAGGTTTGTGAAAGTCACCAGGGCACAGGACATGCAGGTCCTACCTCCTTCTGCCTGAATGTATTTGCATGCCACTATGCTGGAGGAAAGATGGGATTTGGGTGGCCTAGAGCAGGCTAGAGCTAGGGAGTCCCCTGTGTAAGTAGGAAGAAGAATAAAACAGGTTTAGATAGCTCAGTTCATTAATGGCTGTGAGGTATTCAGACACCGTACCCACAAGATTCATAGAAATATCTATAGATGAAAAAAATTCTTTAGTAGGAGGTTACAATCCTGTGTTTGCATTGTCAATATTTGTCCCTGTCAAGGTTCCTTCCCCACTCTGAACTCTAGGGTACAGATGTGGGGACCTGCATGAAAACCTCCTAAGCTTACTTTTACCAGCTTAGGTTAAAACTTCCCCAAGGTACAAAATTATTTTACTGTTGGATTTCCACTGCCACCACCAAACTTTATCTGGGTTTACTGGGAAACGTGGTTTGGATACATCTTTCCCCCCAAAATCCTCCCAATCCTTGCACCCCACTTCCTGGGGAAGGTTTGCATAGGTGACCACAGACCCAAACCCTTGGATCTTAGAACAATGAAAAAGCATTCAGTTTTCTTACAAGAAGACTTTTAATAGAAGTAAAGAAATCCCCTCTGTAAAATCAGGATGGTAGATACCTTACAGGGTAATTAGATTCAAAACATAGAGAATCCCTCTAGGCAAAACCTTAAGTTACAAAAAAGACACACAGACAGGAATAGTCATTCTATTCAGCACAGCTCGTTTCTCAGCCATTTAAAGAAATCATAATCTAACACATACCTAGCTAGATTACTTACTAAAAGTTCTAAGACTCCATTCCTGTTCTGTCCCTGGCAAAAGCAGCATACAGACAGACACAGACCCTTTGCTTTCTCCCTCCTCCCAGCTTTTGAAAGTATCTTGTCTCCTCATTGGTCATTTTGGTCAGGTGCCAGGGAGGTTACCTTTAGCTTCTTAACTCTTTACAGGTAAGAGGATTTTTCCTCTGGCCAGGAGGGATTTTAAAGGGGTTTACCCTTCCCTTTTTATTTATGACAGTCCTATTATGATTTCAGATCAATGTAGCACATTTCCATAGTGCCTCACATTTGAAGAACTCAAAACTCTTTCCATACATTGATTAACCAATCCTCCAAACACTCCTGTGAGGTCGGTGCATATTATTATCCTCATTTTACAAGCCGAGAGACCAAAGCTCTGCATATGTAAACTAGTTTCCTCTGGGAGGTTTGTGGGCAGAGCTATGAATAGAACTAAGGCCTCCTAACTCCCAGCCCTGTGCTTTAACTACAAGACAGTCATTCCTTGCTCAAACAGACTTCTGTTAAGATGCAGTAGCAGATAGACTACTAATGTACAAAGAGTCTGTTAAGAGCGGACCATCACATAGAGAAGAAGGATTAGAGAAGGAACCATGAACAAGAGGGGTCTGAACCAGGGATGTTCAGTGAGGAAAGAAGTGAAGTAGGGGTTAATATGATAGGGAAAAAGTTAAGGGATAGAATTAGGGAGATAATGTTTGTGCTTGGTATTCAAGGCTTTGTCAATCACATGTTTATTTCCGTGGCACTTGAGAGTAAAAAGCACCATCATTAATGTAAAGAGTGTTTTATAACAGACTGTCCTTCACATTTTTCATGTGGCATCATGTGCTTTTAAATAGTGGCATATTGGTAACATTTTAGTGTGATTATAGAGGAGGGCATAAACTGCTTTATTAAATATGTAAATACACATCTGCAGGTATCTGATGCCTTGCACTTGTTGATTTGTGCATATGTAACCTTTGGGTGGGCTAGGGTTCACTCCGTTGCCCTTTTCCAATGCCTAAAAATAACCCAACTCCCATAGAAAAGCACTTGGAGACCCAGGATTTAGTCTCTAAGGATTTTCATCAAGGATTGCACAGGGTCAACCTCCCCACATTCAAGTCCCAAAGAGAAAAAAGGAATGAATTTAATTAACAACTTCATAAAATCTTATAATAAAGAAACATAATAACTAATAACTTATTTTTCATAACCTAACATGGCAAATTTATAACCCACAGACATTATCTTCACAATTATATATAAACATAAATAAAGAAAATAAATTAAACAGTTCAGTCCCCAGAGAAACCAGTCAGAAGGAACTCAGAGTTCCCAAAAGCTTAGTTTGAGTTCACCTGAGTCTCAGTGAGAGTCTTTTGATCACCAAATCTATACAGTTTGCTGAGTCAAAAGCAACATCTTCTGCCACTTGTTTGTAGGAATCTTCAGTTGGAATCCATGCGGACTCTTCCTCTTCCTCTGCTGAACTCACTGCCAGTCAGTCAGCTAACTGATTAACCAACCATTCAGTTAAGTATATTGATTAAAAAAAAGTTGTTAGACAAATCCAAAAACTGTAAATAGCATAATGACTCTTTCCCCATCATCACATTTAAATAAAAGAAAAGTTGGTAAATCATATTAGTTGAGACAATTTAATTGGCTAAAATCAACCAACATTCAAAGTATACAATTTAAAATAAAAGAAATTATTTTCCCCTTTCTATAATTAACATTGCCAGGGCTTCCCTGTTGGAGGGTTAACAATACCACTAACCTGCTGCAAAATGCTTCAGAGTTAGGGAAAACAGCTTGCTTTCTCCTCCTGGGCTCAGCGTCTCCCAGCCCACACAATGCACATGGCCTTTTGTAGAGCAGCTGCCCTGATTGCTTTGCCCTCATGGAGGCTGACCCCAGCAACGGGGAACATCCTGGAGCATACCCAAAACTACCATGCTCAATTTCAAAAACTTCTGGAAGTGGAGTGCTAAATATGCCTACCAGCAATGACCCAGACACAACTTATTCCTACCGACCACTCATTAGATCTCGTAAAGAGAGAACTCCCTATTAGATAGATGGGTTAGCCCCTAGCACAGAGCCTATGTGTAACTTGGTCTGTAGTGTTGGTGTAATGATGTAAACCTGATCAGTGCACTGTGTAGTGTGTATCTGCATCCATTCAGGATCTATGATTTTTTTTCTCTGTATTCAGTGAAGTCTGAACGGGAAAAGACATGAAAGCTCTCTAAAGAACATGAAAATGATATACTCTATATTGGCTCTTCAGTTTTCAAATACAGAATTTGAAAGTAACATCTAACTTTTTAGGAACTGGATTAAAATTAATTCAAGTAAATGGCTTGTTCTACTCTTGTGGTTGCTTGGGCTACTATTTTCATGTAAGTATAGTCTCTTTATCTCCCATTTAAATTAACAGTCATTTTGTGGAGGATGTTTGCTGTTGTTTGGATTTGGGGAATAACAAGTAATGCAGGTATCATTTTGGCTTCAGGAAAATAACCTTTTTTTTCCACAGTCACGTTTTACTTGAAACACAATGTACTAATGAGTCATAATAAATAGTTGTGAGTCACCAGGCTAGCTTCTAAATGTAGGACTTAGTACCTTTCTTCAGAAGGATATATCTAACTCTCTGTGTGAACAGGCAATGATATAATTTTTAAAGCAAAATATGAGATTATGTGGGGAAGCAAATTATGTTTGTTTGCATTTAATTAGAAAATTTAATTTTGAAGTATAATTAATACATTGCCAATATCTTTCAGACCTTTCATTAATCTGTAAAGAGTTTTTGATCTATCTGGATGCTGTTTCCTAGATACAGTGTTGGCAGACTTCCACTGCATGCTAGTTTATGATACTATTCATTAGTTGGCTTATCAAAACAGTATAATCAATGCCTGTCACAACATAAATAGATGACCCTAGTGAGCAGCCGAAGTGGCTACGTTTGCATATCTGTGAAGGAAGTACAATATCCATAAAGGAAACAGAAGGTCAAATTAACATTGGCAACCTTTGCTTCCATCATTTTGTCTATATATTTTAAAAACATTGAACTTTTTTGTAGAAACTCATTTTTCATAATTTTTCTTGTAAGGCATCCAGGGACGTATGTATTCTTCTGCTGATAATGCATTACTGAAAAGTTATTAGGTTCTACTGAGACAAAAATACAGTATGGTTTATGAATACATAACAATCAATAGATATTATTGAGTGAGGTCCACAACTTAACGTTATAGAAATTTGAAATTATCAACTTAAACTCCATATGTGCCTGAACAGTAAATGGAAGGAAGCTGAAGTTCCAGGAAGAAACATTAAACAGTTGGTAGAAGGTTATGTAGTTAAGGAGATTACACAGTTACTTTTAAAACAAAAGATCTAATTGCTGTTTTGTTTAATTGCAATCCACAAGTGATGGGGAGATGGACTAGATGCCTCATATCTGCAATTGCTGTAATTCTTTGATTAGACAGGCTTCTTTGCCATCTGACAATGCCATCTATTTGTTTCTCACCCCCACCCCCATTTTTCAAAGTGCTTTCTATAACTTGCCTGCATTGCTTCAGTATGTGGGAATCAAGTTTCAAGATCTCATAAGCTGTCCAGTAAAACGTTACAGACTTGGTATCCTGTTTTTACAACTGTATTTGATTTTCACTATAACTCTGTTTCAATGTCAGTATATTTTAGGACAGATTCAGCAGGAGATATAATGGATTGTATACACGTGCATGTTTTTAAATAACAAGCATATCAACTATTGTAAAAGTAGAAATATAGTGACAGTTATTGAATTTTGGAGTCCATGTATGAAAAATGTTCTCCTCATTACATGTGATATATTATAGAGTTGATTTTTCTTCTTCGTTGCCAAAACACAGTGTTGAATTCTTCAGTTTCAAAGCCTTTTTCATGAGATACTTAACAGTACTTGCCTGATGGAAATCTTGGAAACATGTGTACTGGTAAAGTCTTAAAGATTTTGGGTTTTGAATATTGGGGTTAAACCATTTGAAGTGGAATTCCAGAATGTTGTTCTTCCCAAATTAACTAAATCGAATTATTCTTTATTATATATTAACTTTTCTTAGTTGACAGTAATAACCAGAAGGTTAGTATAGTGTGTGTGGGGGGGGGAGGGGGAGAGGGGAAGCATCTCTACTGAGAAATTTCATTGATAATTTTATTTATCACTGCTAGTAAATGCTCAAACTTGAACCACTATTGTGGAGTTAAATAATGCTGTTTCTAACAGTAATAATGTTTTTTTACTAATCTCAGAACTTCCACGTGATTTTTTTAAAATATTTGTTAAAAAAAAAAGCCCCCGACTCATAACTTTATGAAACTGGTTTTTTTCATATTTTTAAAAGCTACTATTAAGATTTTGGAATGATAGATAATTAAAGTAGCTGAGATATAATGAACTATATGCAGTGGTATTGAAAAAGCAAAGCATGAGTCACTGGCGTGTAAGCCCTTTCAGAATCACAGCAGTGAGAAAAAAGTGGGTTCTAAAGAAAGATACACATTCTCTCCAGGGAGCTAAGTAAAAAAAGTGAGAGATCTCTGTGGAGAAAACTAACATTTATCCTGTGACTCTCTTTACATAACTAATATTTCAGAGCTGTATTTTGTTTAAACTACTGGAGAAAATGCTGTCCTGTTTGACACCCTTGTCTTTCTCATTGGCATAATCATAACAAAAAGACTTTCCTTGAATAGTTCCGGATAGTCCTCATTCTGAATTACTGCCTTTCATTCTCAGAACAAGATCTGTGTGTACACTGGGCAAGGCAGCTAGCAGAAATCAGTTCTTGCTGTTTTTACTTGCCTTCTATCTTTCTTTTTTGTTAGGCACAATGGCATAGAGCAGCAGATTAAAGTTTTAGTGTAGTATGATGTGAGCACTTGATTCTCATTTGTTGCAGTTGCTTAAACATTACATTGCTAAAATGAAATATGTATTTATAAAGTCAGAATCCATTTGGGAGGGCTTGTCAGATATTCAGCAACTTATCATATCTGTGCTTTGCTAACAAGTGTATGTGTATGGAGTAAGTGAACCTCTTTTTCTCTTACTGCTATGAGCGCTGTTTGTGTTGTAAGAGGAAATCACACTAATGTGTAGGACTGTCACAGTATGACTGGTCCCTTTAAGGGAAGATGGGGTCAGCCACACCCATATCATAATTAATTAGTTGCTTCCTACTCTTAGGGGGCAAGGTTAAGGATTCAAAGTTACAGCTCAATGGACCTTAATTGGCCTTGTAAAAGGTCTGAGAGAGATAGGTGTTGACCAGTAGGGAGTGGGTAGACTCCTGTGGAAGGCTGTGATCCAAGGTCTGCAGGAGGCCCGGTATTTTTGGGGAACCAGCCTGGGGGATGAGTGCTCTATCCCAGAGCCAGAAAGATTCTCAAAGGTAGCCCAGAAAGGGGCCGCAAATAGGGCTCGCAGAGGAAAGCCCCTGCAGAGCAGAAGAACCTATGTTTTTGTTTGGGCTTTTTAGATGAACTTTTGCTACCCCAGAAGGGGTGCAGTTCTGCTTCTGACTTGACTGAGTGGGGAAGCTAAGCCATCTCTTCAACACAGATCAGTGTGTGGAGAGCTGAGAAGACGCACCTTGGGGAAGGAAACAATGCCAGTTAATGCTGGCAGTGCCACACTTGGCCAGCTGGGGATGTTACAGAGCAGGGCTGTCCTATGACATGGATAACTGTACTGAAACTTACGAATACTTTTGCAAAAGATCCCCCTGGATATCATTCATTTGAACTGTAATTGATTTAGGTGGATCTTTATAATCCACACACATCTAATATTGACAATATGTACTATAGAGGGAAGGGAATATCATTAGGAGACTGAGCTCTGAGTTTGAGACTTACCATGTTGTTATTATATCATAATACTTTGTCAAAAGAAAAAAAATCAGGAAATCAAAGAAGACACATTATGTTATGGAGAATCATAGGCCAGTTAAACTAATACCTTTACTAAAATCAGCAAAGAAATTAATTAACTAGGCCATCATGAAGAGTTTCCTTCTCAACCTGTTTGTTCTTTAAAAACAAAAACATCATAATAGTGGATCATAATAGTATCTTTGTGTAAGGCAAAGCTCTGTCTTGTTTCTAAATAACTTTTTTTTAAAAATGGATAGTTCAGTGTACAAAAGAAAAAATATATATAATGGCTGTTTTGTTGTTCCACTCTGTGAAATGTGTGAGCTTTCCATCTTGCTCAGCAGGAACAAATAGATAACAGACTCTTGTCTGGGTCCTGGGAATGACTGAACACATGAAATTGCTTTTCAGGATTAGGCCCTCTGTTCCCAAAACTTTGCTCTCTGGTTATGGTGATGATGGATAGATAGGGAAATATACAGACGGGTTATGAGATGTATTTGCTCATGTAACTTTAAAGACTGTAAAATATGACGAATAAAGGACAAAAGAGATAGGGGATTTATTCTTAGAAATTTGACAGCTTCTTATACAGAATAAAAGGTAAAATTATCTGTAAAATAAAATTTTGTTTACTGGTGTGCACAAAGACTTGAAAAATCCATTCACTTCATCTGGTTTGACGTTTGTCCTGCTGAGTGTCTGGGACCAAAAATTTCTGAAGATTAACTCATAGACTTTAAGGTCAGAATGGACCATCGTGATCATCTAGTCCAGGGATCTCAAACTCAAAACACCATGAGGGCCACATTAGGACTAGTACGTTAGCCCGAGGGCTGCCTCAATGAAACTTTCCATGAGGCCCCACCCCTGCCCTGCCTCTTCCCACCCCTTTCCCGCCCCCATTCCAGCTCTTTCCCCAAAGTCCCTGCCTCAACTCCACCCACTCCCTGCCCCTATTCAAACCTCTTCCCCAAATCTCCGCCCAGACCCTGCCTCTTTCCCTCCTCCTCTGAGCACACCACGTTCCTGCTCCTCCCCTTCCCCCACCCCAGAGTGTGCAAACAGCTGTTTGGCGGCGGGTGGGTGGGAAGCGCTGGGAGGTAGGTGGAGGAGAGGGGATGTGGCTCGCTCGGGGGGCAGGAGGAGGAGGTGGGGCAGGTGGAGGAGGGGAGCTTGGCTGCTGGTGGGTGCAGAGCACCCACTAATTTTTCCCCATGGGTGCTCCAGCCCTGGAGTCTGCTAGTGTAAGGCAGAATGCATGCAATATTTTTGAAGAGTATGCTTGCAACTTTTTTTTTTTTTTTTTGCAGGTGGGAAGGGCTCTATCACTTAGCTAGCACTAATGAAAAAAGTCACTTGAGATCAATTTACTTTTCCAAAAACAACAAGCTTTAAAGTCAGCTGATTGCAACTGGGTCAAGATTCATAAAAATAATATAGTGAGATTTTTTTTAATTGACAGATGTGCATCATTTTCTTATGTTGTCTTTCCAACACACAGATCTGGTGACAATTACCACAACGTTATATGTGTAAGACTATGACATATGTACAGTTGATATAATTACACAATTTCATATTAATAAGTGATGGTTTTCCTGGTAGTACAGAAATTTGGTAACTTATAATTAGAACTATTAGTTTACTTTCAAAAAGTATAGAAACATTGAATCAGGTTACCATCTATTTGTTGAACAAAATTAATAGCCTATAATTATGATCAGTGAAGACTGATAGTACCGTGCCTGGGTTACTTCACAGAAAAATGTGTTAATCCATTGAGTTACCAACTGATATTTAAAATTATTATTCCCCTAATACTATCAGTTTACTTTGAGCTATAGATCCTCCCTATCTAAAATAAGTATAAACTTGACGAAGTTATCCATCTTCTGACTCTTGGTAAATTATGCATTATGCTGAACATTATTCATATCCTGCATGTGCAGTTTTCACTGCCTCAATTACAGAGATTTAAAAAAAATAATAAGCTTCAGATATCAGGTGTCTGTCAACAAAACCAGTTGAGTGACCCCATCATTTGTTCCTAGTTAAATCCTTAACACACACACAAGTCAGTAAATCATAGACGCAGATTTATCCATCACTTTCATTTATACTCTCTAATTGGGAATTGGTTGTACAAGCCAAATCTGTACCGATGCAAGAGCTGTCTCAATGCGGCTCTGCAAATCCCACTATAATAAGGCGCTGAAGTGCAGATGTGACAGCATAAACTATATCCTTATGCCTGCAAGAACAGAGCAACTTTGGGGGAAAAAGTTTTTGTTTAGAACCAACTCATACCATTAAAATCCAAAACTGCCCCTCTCCCTTTCTGTCAGATACATAGCATTATTGCCAGTTAGCTAGCTAATTGAAAAGTTAGCATGCCTTGTTGGCATGTTAGTTAGTTAGTTATGCTTTGTTGGCTTAAAGTACTTAGTTTTGGTTGTCTAAGCTCTCAACAATCTTTACATCATACAATTTGTACCTTTTTGAATTATACTGTCACTGTGTGTGCTAGTAAATTTGGTGTAATTCCATGTTCAGATTTTTTTAAATTGATTCCCAGAAACCTTGTTAATCTGGACAGGCTTTTTGAATTCTCACTTCTTGTGAAGAATGGTTTGACCTAGTGAAGTTAGTTTTAAAGTTAATTTCTTGATTTATTTTATTTCATTATGAATTTTTACTGTGTGTACAAAGTGATGACCAAAGTTCTCACAAGTGAATACTTAAAGAGACAGGGGTCTTGGTCAAAGAGGTGGAATAACAGACACTCACTCCCTGCATCTTGATTGAAGTTTAAAAAAAAAAGTCTAGGAGAGGGGCAGAGAATTGGAGACTCCTTTTTAGTAGCCAAGAGGCTCTGGAGTAGGGGAAGAAGATTCAGAAAGCTCCCTTTCCCTTCCACAGAGAGAGACTGGGTATTCAAATAGTCTTAAAGAGACACAAATCTCACAAATGATGGCCAAAGTTCTCATAAGTGGGTTCTTAAAAAGACCACTGAATCCATAAATAGATGCCTAATCAAAGGGCCTTATTTTTATAGGTACTGAAGACATGCAACTCTCATTGATTTCAAAGACTTCATTGGAAGATGTGGGTACTTAGACCCTCTGAAAATCGTGCCACTACATTTAGGCATCTAAACTTAAAAATGTTGGCCAAATTTCACAAGAAACAAGTATTGTGCCTTTTTATGAGTAGTTAATTTGGCATCTTGTCTCTTGGTTGTGCGTCTTATCGTGAAGTTGCACTCTGACTTTTCTCCCCTTCCCAATTTCCCACCTCTAGCTTGTTGTGCTGTCTCCCCTAGGTAGTTAGCTCTTACGATCTGAGTCTGGTAGACAGGAGAGTGGTGTGAAGAGTGAGGACAGGAGGTGAGGTTCAGGGGAAGCTGTTTCAAGCACAAAAAAAAGTCTAATGATGGGGTTAATGGGATCTATATCTGAAACTTTTGTGTGTGGGAGTTTCTTAGAGGTAACTTCTACTGAAAGTTGTCAGATTGGTAACCTATGGGTTTTCCTCTCTACCTTTGGAGAGAAGCAACCCACCTAGGTCATGACCTGCACCCTCATAATCATCAAATGTATGAAAGGCATATTACACAATGGTGTGTGGCCAGGTATCGGGGCACATACCAGGGTGGATTTGATTTAAATCAAAATGATTTAAATCACTAGTCAGGAAGACTCTATTTAATCATGGATTTCTACATAAAAGTGCATTCTTGTTGGTTGTTATAACCTTAATACATATTCTTCACAACTCAGAGATAGATGTAGGGTTCATTTTAGAAGGTACACACTATACATTTTAAAAGTGATTTATTTTAAAAACTTTTCAGATTAGTTTTACAGCTATATCAGAAAATGAATGATTGTTTGCTTCAATTACCTTTGGTAAATGAAATAACCAGATATTTATGAAGCCACTGGGAGGTGAAGTATCTCCAATTCAACAGGTTGATCATTAATATTTGGAGGATTTTCTTGCCATGCTATATTAGGAGCAGGACATCACCAGACAGACACTTCAATTGTTTTATTTAACTAAAACAGTGTTATGTATTCTGGATTTTTTTCTTCAACAGCAAACATAAAATATTTTAACAAAACACACATATGAATTTTTGAATTTAGTTAAATATTTAAGTTTTTTAAAATCAGGTTTGTTTTTGTTAACATTGTTTTAACTAAAATAGTTACATGAAATATATTAAAAAAAAACAAAAAACAAAAATTAAATTGAATATGTCAGCCAGGTCAACATGAGAAACTCAAAATATTGGCTTCTGCAGCTAACTCAGTCATCTTCACCTTCATTTTCATAAATGGTTGGTTCATAATCTGGAAAAGAAAAAACAAGCTTTCCTCCTTCTTCAGGTTCCAAACGATTTCTCAGTTTGGAATGAATTAGTCCAAAGGAAGAAAATTCTTTCTATAACGGCAGAAGAAGCTATTGCTGTTAAAAGTGAGATGATCACTTCAACAGTCTCTGAATCCAAGTGCTTAAGTGACTTCCACCAGTTCACTGGTATGACTTTCTTTAAAACATCATCAGCAAACATATATTTCTTGAATGGTTCTTATTCCCAAATTGGGTCTCTTTTACGGCCTGCTGCCATTGTAGGTTTTCCCTTCTAGTGAGAGAATGGTATGGTAGATCTCAAATCAATAAAGGCTACACTCAGACCTCAAGACTTCTGGAATATGTAGCTCAAACGAGTTTCACTTTTGTTTCTAGTGCCTGTCCCTCCCTTCTCACATTTATCTCCAGGCTTCTTCTCCTTGTCCAGATCTATTCTGCCCCCCAACAATCTTCTATTCATTGAACTTTTTGAAACTTTGCACTTTTAGAGTGAGGTAAGGGATTGATTCTGTACACAAATTTTGCAGAGGGACAATAGGGTTGACATCTGTTATTTCTCACCTGTATATATTATTTATTTATTTATTTAAAACATTTTTGCTGTTAACAAGCATGTTATCTCTGGAGACACAAATCCACAGTTTAAGAACGGCAAAACTAAGTGTCTTTGACAGTATCCTCTAGACTGAGCACTGAGTCCCATTGGTTAGATAGAAAGATTAACCTAAAGAATCTATCGAGAAGCCCCTGGAACCCCATAAAATTGGGTCCCTAATCCATGAACTATTGGAACTCATTTACAAAACTTTTGTTAGAAACATTACATGAATATATTGTCTCCTACTATAGAATTAGAATTTATAATCCCTATTCCATGATGAGATATCTTTGAGCGATGATGTATCTTAATTAAAATTATGTTTAGATAGGTTTTTTTTCCTCAAAAAGCATTTTATCAAAAAAATCCAATTTAAATTTTAAAAAATCCAATTTTTATTTAGTTATTTATTTTTTAAAATCATTGATTTTTATCCACCCTGGCACATACACGTAACTGTTCTGTTCTCTCTACTCTACTTCTGTTCTGTAGAACAAGGTGCATTGTCCGTTTTGTGGCTCTAATTAATGCTTCTGCTGAGGCAGAGAACCACAGGCTGGTAGTATTTTCACAGAGAGATTACTAAGGCTAAGATTTTGTCACAGTTATTTTTAGTAAAAGTCAGGAACAGGTCATGGGCAATATACAAAAATTAATGGAAGCCCCTGACCTGTCCCTGACTTTTACTAAAAATAACTGACAGAACGTGGGGTCCAGCATGCACCACTCTGGGTCTCCAGGGTCCCCATCACCACACGCTGGTGGTGGCTGGAAGCTGCGGGGTGGCTCATCTGCGGCAGCTGGGAGGTCCAGCCCACCTCCTGCAGCTGAAGAGGAAAATGTCATGGAGGTCTCTGGAAGTCACGGATTCCATTACTTCCATGACCTCTGTGACATAATCTTAGCCTTAGATATTACCCATTGGATGATAAATTATTATTTGTTCAGCATCCAAAAGTGTGGTGAGTGTCTCCCAGGTTATAGTGAAGACATGGGTGAAATCTCTGCCCTGTTGAAGTCAGTGGGAGCTTTTCCATTGATTACAAAGGGGTCAGAATCCCACCCATGATTGCTGCCTTAGAGAATTTACAATCTAGAAGGAGCTGCCAGACAATAGGGGATGGGAAGACAAAGGTGACACAAATTAGAGTGTGTGCTTACTCTGGTAGTGTGTGCAAGCTTATTTGCAGTTGGTTTCCATTTATTCATTGTATTTATCTTCGGGGTGGGGAGTTTGATGAATGGGGTATGAGATGTAGAAAGCAAACTGTGGAAAGGCAGAGGGGTTGAAGTCCCAGGAACAAGGCTGGGGAGTGAGAGGAAGCAAAAGAAAGACGGTTAAGGATAGATGCAAGGAGGAAGAGGGTAACGTTGGCAACAGGGAGAAAGGAAGGGCCTGTTTTTTACATCATATTGCAGCAAATTATTACAGGTCTGTCTGTGTTCAGAATATTTGCACAGTTTGTTTGCATGAGCACAGTAGTAAACTCTTCAAACTGTGTTTATAAAGTGTGCTCCAGCAGAACAACTTAAACCAGGTGTGCTTCTACGTGTGATTTATTTTAAGGATTCTCTTGGTAATAATTGTTTAGTGCACATGTGTCAGATAATAAGACAGTTTATTGGAAATCATGATTTTTAAGTTTCTGGTGTTTTCAATATGACAGTTTCCTAACCTAAATTTATGCTGCACCAAGTGAACTGAAAAGTATGGCAGCTGTATATAATATTCTGTAACTGTTTCATTCTATCCTCTTCTTTTATTGAATAAACTAATTTGTTTAACTTTCTCCCTCCCTTTCCTCCTTTCCATCTGTGTTCTACAGACACATAATCTGGGTTATTAATCAGGAGAAGATTTATAAACAAGAGATAGGCAAGAGTAAGTAATTGATTGTGACCAATTAATTTAAATAGATGTAAGTCTTCCTTTGTTAACTAATACAAAGTATCAGAAGATTTAATCGGGGATCGGTCCTGCTTTGAGCAGGGGGTTGGACTAGATGACCTCCTGAGGTCCCTTCCAACCCTGATATTCTATGATTCTAAGCAATGATGAATTATGGTATGGGATGTTTGCATTTATTGTTCCTGTGCTATCTTTGTATGTTGTTTGAATGATAGTGTCACTTAGAGGCCCAGCCAATAATGGGACCCCATTGTGCTAGGTTCTGTATTAGGGATCAGCAGCCTTTGGCATGCGACCCGTCACGGAAATCCGCTGGTGGGCCGGGCCAGTTTGTTTACCTGCAGCGTCCGCAGGTTCAGCTGATCGCAGCTCCCACTGGCTGCGGTTCACCGTTCCAGCCAATGGGGGCTGCAGGAAGTGGCGCGGGGCCGAGGGATGTGCTGGCCGCTGCTTCCCACAGCCCCCATTGGCCTGGAACAGCGAACTCTGGCCAGTGGGAGCTGCGATCAGCCGAACCTGCAGATGCTGCAGGTAAACAAACCATCCCGTCCCACCAGCAGATTTCCCTGACGGGCCGCGTGCCAAAGGTTGCTGATCCCTGTTCCATACAAATACAGAATAAGAGGAAGTCTTTGCACTAAAAACTCAAAATACAAGTAGATGAGAGAGTCAAAGGATGGTAGATTGAAAGTATTCCCATTTTACAGATGGAAAATTAAAATGCAACAATTTTTTTCGTAAGAACATTGTCCAGGTTAGATTTTTTTTTTTAATTCTTTGTCAATTTCTGGGTATTATTTTAAATAACAAAGAAACCTGTCCTTACTAGCTTTTTTTAAAAAAAATCAGTTTCAGTGTTACACTCCAGCACATTCACTTGTGATTATATGATTGCTCATGAGTGCAAGGTTGCTGTTTTTTTTTTTCCCCTGAAGAAAAATATTGACTCATTTGTTTTGAACTCCTACTCCACCCACACACACACGTATAGAATTATGTAAACTTTGTAAATGGGGAAAATAAGACCAGTTCTGCTAACCTTAACAATACTCATTTAAATTGAGGTTACTCTTTAAATTAAACTTGACTACTGTTATGAAAAAGGTGATTAAATTACATGCTTGCAAATTATAGGTGTTGATCCGTAATAATACTGCCCATTTAAGATACTATACTGTAGGCTTATTTTACCTAGTTGGGAACCTGTAATTCAAGAGAGTGTAACCAGTAAGTCTTCTGCCAGTTGTGATTATGCATGTCTAGTCTTATTTCCACTTACTAGTGTTCAGACTGCTAGTGATTGTGTATGTTTCTGTGGCTGTTGCACTTTTCCACCTTCTCAGTTCCAATTTAAGAATAGTTATTCCTGAGTTGTAAAAAGAAATCACATTCTCTTTGCTCCCACCAGAGAAAGAAAATGAAGTGAGTGAATAGACCAAAGACAGTATTAGCCATCATTTGTTCCTTTGCTAAAGAAATTCCTGCTCGAGAAAGCTGTTGGATTTAAGTGCCTTCACAGTAATAAATCTACAGGACAAATTATGCCAGGTGATCACCAGATGAGTATTTTTTTTGAAAAACTAAAGTCACTTCTGACTCCTTCAGTTCATGCGCTTTCAGTGGTATGTCTAATAGGAAAATACAACTTGATATCAAGATGCACACATCTGTTGAAAAGTTTGTTTCTATTCGTGTTGCAGGAGGTGTTGAAACCTTTTCCAAGTAAATTGTAAACTTTCTCCAAAGCTTTTGTTTTGTTGTTTTTGTTTTCAAACTAAGTGTGTAATTGTGAAGCTTTTCCCAAGCTTGTAGAGATAAAGAGGTGTTGTGAAAGTTCTCCTTTAGCTCTTACATAGTTAAAAAGTTTTTTCTTTTATCCCAGGAAATGTCAACCTGATATATGGTTATAAAGCCTGAAGGGAATCAGCAGGTATGAATCACCACAGGTGACAGTGGTGTGATGGAGAAGATTGAAACAGTGATTAGAGTTCTTAATTAGCAAGAATCTACAGGCTATAAATTAGTGCCAACAGAACTGATTAAAGTTTCTTCTTTTTGAATGTTTTTGAAGTTTCTTCTCTTCTGCAGACTAAACAATCCGAGTTCCCTCAGCCTCTCCTCATAAGTCATGTGTTCCAGACCCCTAATCATTTTTGTTGCCCTTTGCTGGACTCTCTCCAATTTTTCCACATCCTTCTTGTAGTGTGGGGCCCCAAACTGGACACAGTACTCCAGATGAGGCCTCACCAATGTCGAATAGAGGGGAACGATCACGTCCCTCGATCTGCTGGCTATGCCCCTACTTATACATCCCAAAATGCCATTGGCCTTCTTGGCAACAAGGGCACGCTGTTGACTCATATCCAGCTTCTCATCCACTGTCACCGCTAGGTCCTTTTCCACAGAACTGCTACCTAGCCATTCGGTCCCTAGTCTGTAGCTGTGCATTGGATTCTTCCATCCTAAATGCAGGACCCTGCACTTATCCTTGTTGAACCTCATCAGATTTCTTTTAGCCCAATCCTCCAATTTGTCTAGGTCCCTCTGTATCCTATCCCTACCTGCCACCGTATCTACCATTCCTCCTAGTTTAGTATCATCCGCAAATTTGCTGAGAGTGCAATCCACACCATCCTCCAGATCATTTATGAAGATATTGAACAAAACCGGCCCCAGGACCGACCCTTGGGGCACTCCACTTGATACCAGCTGCCATCTAGACATGGAGCCATTGATCACTACCCGTTGAGCCTGACAATCTAGCCAACTTTCTACCCATATTATAGTGCATTCATCCAGCCCATACTTCTTTAACTTGCTGACAAGAATACTGTGGGAGACCGTGTCAAAAACTTTGCTAATGTCAAGAAACAATACATCCACTGCTTTCCCTTCATCCACAGAACCAGTAATCTCATCATAGAAGGCGATTAGATTAGTCAGGCATGACCTTCCCTTGGTGAATCCATGCTGACTGTTCCTGATCACTTTCCTCTCGTGTAAGTGCTTCAGAATTGATTCCTTGAGGACCTGCTCCATGATTTTTCTGGGGACTGAGGTGAGGCTGACTGGCTTGTAGTTCCCAGGATCCTCCTTCTTCCCTTTTTTTAAAGATTGGCACTACATTAGCCTTTTTCCAGTCGTCCGGGACTTCCCCGGATCACCATGAATTTTCAAAGATAATGGCCAATGGCTCTGCAATCACAGCCGCCAACTCCTTTAGCACTCTCGGATGCAACGCGTCCGGCCCCATGGACTTGTACACATCCAGCTTTTCTAAATAGTCCCTAACCACTTCTTTCTCCACAGAGGGCTGACCACCTAGTCCCCATGCTGTGTTGCCCAGCACAGCAGTCTGGGAGCTGACCTTGTTCGTGAAGACAGAGGCAAAAAAATCATTGAGTACATTAGCTTTTTCCACATCCTCTGTCACTAGGTTGCCTCCCTCATTCAGTAAGGGGCCCACACTTTCCTTGACTTTCTTCTTGTTGCCAACATACTTGAAGAAACCCTTCTTGTTACTCTTAACATCTCTTGCTAGCTGCAGCTCCAGGTGCGATTTGGCCCTCCTGATTTCATTTCATGGTTGTCCTAGCCCAGTCCCTTTCCTAACCCGATTCATTAGTTTGCTTTGGCTGACTGTGGGGCTTCTGAGCAGAGCGCAGGTTGCCCCACTGTGTCCCAGCTTCTGCCAGGCTACTGGCAGTTAGGGGCCTCAAACCACTTTCAGGTCTTTTTGACTAATATTGAGATCTGATCTCCTTCCCTTCATAGCACAATGTTAGCCAGCAGAGTCCCGCTGCTGTAGAATGTGGCTGCCAGCTCACACTAGAATCATTCCTGGATATTGCCAGGTACTGACATTCCTTCAGAATACTAAGTTGGTGGTAGGGAGAATGGAAGACTTCTTTTTTCCTGTCTGTTAAACTTTCCTTCCCTGATGGGCCACAAACCACAATTTTCAACAACATCCCCTCGTTTCTTTGCAGTTGTTCACAGAATGTACCTGCTGACTGAGCTGCCATATTTACCCTGCATTTCCAGACGCATCAAAGTGACAGATGTAGGTGTGGCTTTTCTTAGCAGCCCAGTGCTTTTAAGAGTCCTGGGTCCAACCCCCTCATTCAGATTTGTGCTTTTTTCCTTTAAAGACTCCTCGGGCAGAATCTTCTATTCACATCCCTTGAGTACAGGCTGCTTTCAGGAGAATATCAGGAGTTTGTCGATTCTAACCCAGGATGAGTCAGTTTCACTGTCCCCTCCTCCTCTTGACATTTCTGCCTTAGAAGCAGTAATGTTCTCTGACTCATTTTTTTTAGACATCAAAGGGAAATCAGTCTGAAGAACACGTATCAAACAGGAAGCTTTGAGACTATTACTACAACCTGTGAAAACTTTTGTGGGCCCTTATGTCTTGGCTTCCGAAGTCTTCCTAGGAACCTTTTTATTTTTTCTCTCTTTTGATTCAGTAATTGGTATATCTGATAAATAGATGCTAAGGAGACAGGACTTTGATAAATAAGTAAGTATATCTGCTGTAGTTTCAAAGATGGAACAACTTGTAACTTTTGGCAGGCTTACCTAAAGCGGAGCTACCCACCTGGAAGGGGGCAAGCATAATGGGAGTGGTGGATAAGAAGAAACAAGACACTCTTAACAAATACTGAAGGGCTTTTGATGTTACTGTAAACAGCCAGCTATGCTAATTACTTTCCTTTTGGACATGGTCCAGCGACTGCAGCAACTGAACAAGTCATTTGCAGTTTCAGATGATTTTGAAGCTGGACAATTTTTTTCTTTTTTGGCTGCTTCAATTTCTCCTTTCTGGTACACTCTGCGTAGGACTTCATATGTCCAATGCCAGGAGTATGGCATCATTGTTCTCAGTACTCTCTGGCAGAGGCAATTGTTTCTGGAATGTGCCATAAAGAGTGACTCCCTTAAGTTACCATCTTGAGGTCAACTCTTATGTTGCCAAAGGAGACTTGAGCATATTCCCCAATACACTCAGGAAAACTACCTGATCAGACTTCCCGCAAGATCAAAGTTGTAGAGGGAGGTTCTCCACCCGTTTGTATTCCATTTGCACTGCTCTTGTGCAGTGAGAATGGAAAACCACCCACAAATTCCTGACATGATATTCTCATAGTCTGGGGATGTCTCCAGTAGTTGTAGAGCTGGCAGAATCAGTACCTGTATTTCTTTCTCCAGCGGTCATGTTGGAGCAGAAGAGTAGCTGGTGCGCAATGGACTCTGGCTATCCCAGCTGGCGTATGAGAGAGGAGTGGGGCTCATAGTCAGATAATGCAAGTTAGAGCACTTCCGATGCTGCTCTAATCTGCACCAAAGGTGGATCAGAGAAAACTCCATGACTTCACCTTCACCCCAGCTGTGCTGCATCCAGCAGACATTGGGCTCAGCAGAGAACCTGGCCTTCTGTATACAGTTTCACATATTTCATATTCACTCCTAAGGTCTAAAATCTAGAATGTGTGAAAGAAGCTATACACTGAAGCAAACCATTTGCCCACCAGTTACTTGCTCTAGTGCTTCCTATCATTAGAGACAAAGAGAAATTGAAAGTTCCCAAAGCACCTTGAAAGCACGCTGTTTACCCATTGAAATCCGGGAAGGGTGCATCTTAGCGATTTTTCTAGGAAAGCTAAACAGCTTTCGTTCAGCAAATAGTTTCTCAAAGATACTCAACTAAATTCTGGGAGGCACTTCACAGAAAAGAGTCAACACTAGTACAGAAGAACCTCAGAGTTACAAACACCAGAGTTATGAACTGACCAATCAACCACATGCCTCATTTGGAACTAGAAGTACACAATTAGGTAGGAGCAGAGATTGCGGGGGGGGGAATACAGCACAGTACTATCTTCAATGCAAACTATGAAAAAAAAAAGGGAAAACAGCATTTTTCTTCTGCATAGTAAAGTTTCAAAGTGGTATTAAGTCAATGTTCAGTTGTAGACTTTTGAAAGAACAACCATAACTAAGGCTGTGAGTCTGTCACAGGGATCACGGATTCTGTTACTTTCCAGGACCTCTGGGACTTCTGCAGTGGCAGGTGCAGCTGGCCCAGGGGCTGCCTGAGCAACTTAGGCCGCCCCTGAGCCAGCTGCACTGACCACTGCTGGGCAGTCTGGGGCAACTGTGCCTCCTCCCACAGCAGCAGCAGGAGTTTGGGTGTAGGAGGGGGCTCAGGCTGAGGCAGAGTGTGGAGGTGCAGTAGGTGGTGAGGACTCTGGGCAGCGCTTACCTTGGGGGAGGCTCCTTGGAAGTGGTGACATGACTCTCCCTCAGCTTCCAGGCAGAGGCACAGCCAGGTGGCTCTGCACGCTGCCTCCACCTGCAGACACCGCCCCCGCAGCTCCCATTGGCCATGGTTCTTGGCTAATGGGAGCTGCAGAGTGGGCATTCAGGGTGGGGGCAGTGCGTGGAGGCCCCTGGCTGCGCCTCCGCCTGGGGGCTGCAGGGACATGGTGTCTGCTTCTAGGAGCTGTGCAAAGCTGGGTAGCGAGCGTGCCATCCACCCTTCCCCCTCCCCCCGGCACCAGCGGGGGTTCCAGGCAGACCCCCCAGCACCTGCAGCACCCGTGGGCCATCCCCTGCCCCAGAGCACCAAGTTTTAGTCAGGGATATATAGTACAAGTCATGTACAGGTCACAAGTTGAGATTTTTTGTTTACTGCCCATAACCTGTCCATGATTTTTTACTAAAAATAGGTGTGACTAAAACATAGCCTTAACCATAACGTTTTGTTCAGAGTTACGACCGTTTCAGAGTTATGAACGACCTCCATTCCTGAGGTGTTCGTAACTCTGAGGTTCTACTGTAGATCTTGATACAGGATTGTGGTCTACATTTATAAAATTCATCTTATGCTGGATGTAGCAGGGATCTCATATACTTATTTAAGTGTACATTAAAATACAAATAAAGTACATTCCATAGCTTTTTCCTTTCTTGTTTATTGGCTTTTTATAAGTTAGATCAACTTTTTTGTTTTTAGTATCTTTATGCTGTACTAGTTTGTTGCCTGGCACAAGGAGAAACAGGACTATAACAGAGTTCTTGGTGGGCCAGTTGACCTAGTGGTTAGCACACCTGATTTTCAGTCTTTCACCTCCCAGCAGGAATGGCCTTCAGTCCAGTTCCTAATGCTTGTATATGGCTTGTCCTTGCCTCATGACTTCCAGTGTTCTTACCCTCTCCATACTGGAGGAGAACATGGTGATGGAAATGAGGGTTATGGCCCTTCTGCAACAAGGGCAGTTGGTAGGGGAACCTGAACCATTCCACTCCACAGGGCTTTGACCCATGGCCCAATGAGAGACAATAATGTCAGGCACTCTGGAGTGCCCCAGAGCTGCCTTCTGGATCACTTCCTACCATCTGTCTCCCCAAAGTTTCCAAATGCAATATGATAGCAAAAGAAAAGACAACTAAACCTTAACCCCCAACTGGGCTCAGCTGGTAGTCCTCCTGTTCCTCACAGGGGGGCTTCTCTGGCACCCTTGTTAAGGTGTCCTCAGAGTAGGTCGTCTTCCTTCCTCCTTTTGAGTTGAATGGCTCCCTTTTAAGCTTCCTCTCCAGTGGGAGCATACTCTGCAGACACGGAGTCAGGTTCCCTGGGCCCAGTACTTTATTTCCTTTAACCCCTTCAGACCCAGTGTGGGGTTTGTACACTCCATCACACTGACCTAAATAAAATGGCTCACTTCCTGCTAGTAGAAGATTCCACTGAGGAATTCTGCTTGCAAGTTGCTAGCAGGATTTGGCCCAATATAGATAACTTAGGAAAATAAGGGGACCAGTCTAGCTTTTTTGAATTTGACTCTTCATGACATTAAAAGTTAAAAGAATGAGGAGTTCTAAGAAAGGCAGGCCTGGTCTTGGAATAGACCTACATTTCTTATGGCCTTGAAAAAAACTTTTTGATAATATAAAGGACAATCTCATAAGTGTTATCTTAGTCACCACAAGAGTTTTGTGGGTTTTTTTTTCTTTTTTTGAGTTTTACATATTGTACAAACCTTCCTGCAAAATTACCCCTTGAGACACCATTGTTTTTGCGTGATGTGTACAGGGCTGTATCTTGTTGGAAAATGGGAATTCTTTTGGCTCTTACTATTCTTGCATGCATAAACTGTTACTGTATATGTGGAAGATCACTAACAAAATAATGTGTTGCATTGTCCAACTTACAAACTGCATTAGAGGAGAAGTGATGTGCTCTAGTTCAGGACTTTAAGCTTAAGACCCATTGGGATAATTTTCTGAATCTGGGTTTTTCATACCAAAAAATCCTTTTCATAGAATATCAGAGTTGGAAGGGGACTCAGGAGGTCATCTAGTCCAACCCCCTGCTCAAAGCAGGACCAATCCCCAATTAAATCATCCCAACCAGGGCTTTGTCAAGCCTGACCTTAAAAGATTCCACTACCTCCCTAGGTAACGCATTCCAGTGCTTCACCACCCTCCTAGTGAAAAAGTTTTTCCTAATATCCAACCTAAACCTCCCCCACTGCAACTTGAGACCATTACTCCGCATTCTGTCCTCTGCTACCACTGAGAACAGTCTAGATCCATCCTCTTTGGAACCCCTTTCATGTAGTTGAAAGCAGCTATCAAATCCCCCCTCATTCTTCTCTTCCGCAGACTAAACAATCCCAGTTCCCTCAGCCTCTCCTCATAAGTCATGTGTTCCAGTCCCCTAATCATTTTTGTTGCCCTCCGCTGGATGCTTTCCAATTTTTTCACATCCTTCTTGTAGTGTGGGGCCCCAAACTGGACACAGTACTCCAGATGAGGCCTCACCAATGTCGAATAGAGGGGGACGATCACGTCCCTCGATCTGCTGGCAATGCCCCTACTTATACATCCCAAAATGCCATTGGACTTCTTGGCAACAAGGCCACACTGTTGACTCATATCCAGCTTCTCATCCACTCTAACCCCTAGGTCCTTTTCTGCAGAACTGCTGCCGAGCCATTCAGTCCCTAGTCTGTAGCGGTGCATGGGATTCTTCTGTCCTAAATGCAGGACTCTGCACCTGTCCTTGTTGAACCCCATCAGATTTATTTTGGCCCAATCCTCTAATTTGTCTAGGTCCCTCTGTATTCTATCCCTACCCTCCAGCGTATCTACCTGTCCTCCCAGTTTAATGTCATCTGCAAACTTGCTGAGGGTGCAATCCACGTCATCCTCCAGATCATTATTGAAGATATTAAACAAAACAGGCCCGAGGACCGACCCTTGGAGCACTCCACTTGATACCAGCTGCCAACTAGACATGGAGCCATTGATCACTACCCATTGAGCCCAACAATCTAGCCAGCTTTCTATCCGCTTTATAGTCCATTCATCCAGCCCATACCTCTTTAATTTGCTGGCAAATTAATTTTGATCTGATCCTTTTGTCACTGGAATTAGTCCACTTAAGGTATGTCTGCACTACATGCTACTTTTGGCAGCAGGAAGGGTATGTGTAGCTGCATGCTGCAGTGAAAAGCAAGCTGTGTCCATGTGTCAGTGTGTAATTATGTGTCAGTGAAAGATCCTGGCGGGGAGAGATTCTGCCAGTGGGGAAAGGCTCCGCCAGCTCCCCACTGCTGAAGGCCTTCCCCGCTGCAGTGAAAGACTCCAGTAGCTCCCCAGCTGGAGCCCCAGGGAAAAAGACTAATGCAGCCAGGGAAGGCTCTAGCAGTGAAGCCTTTCCCCAGTCGCGGAGCCTTTCCTTGCTACCGGAGCCTTTCCCTGCTGCTTGCCCCCTGCCAGAGACTTTTCTTGCAGTGGGGAAAGACTACTGCAGCAGCAGGGAGGCAGTGGTATGCTATCTGGCTAAAAATTGCCGTGTAGATGGGAAGGCATGGCTTGGGCAAATTGAGAGCCGTATAGGGTGTGTGCCTGTGTACACACTCCCACCCTTCTGACATGTCTGTTCTCTACTTGTGTATGTCATGCGTCACTATCTACACTGTTGCTTAAACCTGTGCTGGGTGTGTGTGTGTGGGAAGGTGGGGGCTATCCAAGTACATACTGTACATACCCTCAAAAGAAGCGTGCAGCATAGGCATAGCCTTGACCTCAAACACAGCTAGAGACTTCTTTTGTGATGCCTGAGTTCTTCAGTAGTACTAGAATTCTTGATTGCAGACTGACAATTACATCTTTGCATCTGTCCGGAATGTGTCATAGATACTTTGTTTCACTGGCAGCAAAGATTGCTCTGCTGATGACAGAGCAGTGCTTTGTCCTCTAGGTGATAGTGAAGGTGTGGGTTCTCAGAGGACACAGTCTCTGGCAGCAAGCTCAGAATGAAGATCCAATTTCCAAACTTTCAGAAAAGTACTGTGTCCTTGTGGAGATTTGGTTTCTTAGCTGGTGTAGCATTACTGTGCCCTCTAGCTGATAGCAAAGAGTAAAGATCTGGTTTCCTAACTGGCAGAACATTACTGTGTCTTACAGCTGATAGTCAAGATCTGGTTTTGTAACTAGCCATATAGCATTGTGTCATTTTAACTAAAAGAACATTTGGTTTAGGAACTGGCAAGGAATACTGTGTCCTCTAACTGATAGCGACAATGTGGTTTTAACTGCGTTGGGGGCACAATTTAGTGTTTAGGCTTGCACTGAAGCACTTAATTTGTAGGTAGGCAGGTGATAGTTTCTGTTGTGGAAAAAGTGATGTAGAACACAGATAAAATAAATTATTAATTTCAGTTGAATGAGTTATGGCTGAGCTTTTCTGTAATACTGAAAGGAAAATTAAAGCCTGTCTAATATACCTTTCCCCAAAAGACACATTTTGTTCCTTATCTGCTGTAAACGGCTGTTTTGATGTGATTTCTTTTTAACATAATTTAGTTTCCCAATATATCTTGTGTCATGTTATTCATGGGATGTCTGAAGCCTCATTGACTAGTAAACTTAAAGTCGCTGAAAAGAACAAAAAACCCTGTCTGGAAAATTATCAATCATTTAGAACAGTTATATACTTTCCTTCATGACCAATGATAGCTATGACTTGCATTGACATAGTATCTCGTATGGAGTTAAAATGTCACTTCAGTTTACTTTGCACAAGGTGCTGAAACATTTTCATAACTGTGAGTTACCTTGGCATAATTCTAATAATTAGAAAGTAATACTATACTCCATTTTTTGTTCTGCCTCAAAATAAATGGACAGAAAATGACTGTCAATAAACAGAACCTGCTATTGTTAGAGAATTGTTTAAAAACTGACATATTGTGCCTTCAATGTTAGGAGCATTTGAAATAGAAAAAAGTTAATTGGGTTTGCATTTCATAAGTAACTATAAAGATAATGAGTACTTGTGGCACCTTAGAGACTAACCAATTTATTTGAGCATAAGCTTTCGTGAGCTACAGCTCACTTCATCAGATGAAGAGCCACAAGTACTCCTTTTCTTTTTGTGAATACAGACTAACACGGCTGTTACTCTGAAACCTATAAAGATAATGTAATATTTCTGAATTTAGTACTCAAATGTTTCCTTTCTGTAGATCGTTTTGGGTGGATTTGCTAGTCACCTTGAATTATGATTGTCATGTTCTCAGTAACACTTTATTTTGATGTACATGTTTGTGGCTTAGATAGAGTATACACTTCTTGATGTTTAAAATATTCTGTTAAAAAAACCACCAAGTTTAATATGGGTTTCCTATTAAATGGATGTGGTACATGGATGTCATACTTGTCATGAGGTATTGAGACTGGCTTTCTCTGCCAGAAGACACATCATTTTTGGATAAAATGGTCTCTGGTAGGGTAAAATATCAATAGTCTTAATTATCAAAGAAGACAGAAAGAGAGGCTAATCTTCGTTCCACTGTAAATTAATTGTTTCTGTTAATATAAGACCCAGCAGTCTAGATATGAGAGGTCATCTGTCATGTATCTTTTTGATAGGTCAGTAAACACCAGTGAAAATATATAACCTTTTAATTTTCAGACTCTGTTGGATCTGTTTACTGTCAGACCACATCAATATCTGTTTAGAATCTTGACAAGGTAGATGAAGAAATATATTTTATTGGACCAAATTCTGTTGGTGAAAGAGATTTCAAGCTTGTACAGAGCTCTTCAGGTCTGGAAAAGGTACACAGAGTGTCACAGCTAAATACAAGGTGGAACATGTTATTTGGCATAAGTAGTTAACACATTGTAAGAAACTACTGAAGTTGAAGTGAGCTAGTTAACAACACCTTTGCAGTCATAGGACAAAAAATGGAGGGAGGGAGGGTTAATAAATTACAGATTGTTATAATAAGCCATAAATCCAGTGATTTTTATGAAGTCCATGATATCTGTGTCTAGAAAAATTATGAATTTAAGCATCCAACCTCGTCTTTTGAAGGTATTGGGCTGGTTTTCTTTCAGGATGAGAACTTGAAATATGGAGCGGCCAGAGGGGGGGAAAACAAATCTCTCTGACTGCATACTCCTATTGTCACTTACTTCCCCACACTGGAACTGATATGGAGTATAATTAAACAATTATAGCCCATGCTCAATGGGGACTACATCCTGGAAGAAATCTTTTCTGAACCCCCTCTCCTCGCCTTCAAACAACCACCCAACCTCTCCAAGCTCATCAGCAGAACCAAGCTCCCCACAGATCAGAACACACCAACTCAAATTGGCACCAGGCCTTGCCAGAACGACAGATGCAAAACCTGTAGATGTATCTTCACTGCTGTAGTGATCAATAACCACCCCCCAACACACCTTTCAAGATCCGTGGGTCCTACATGTGCCTATCACAGTCTGTAGTTTACCTCAACCAGTGCACAAAATGTCTGAATAACAACTCTGTGGGTGAAATGAGACAGTCACTATGCTCTCAAATGAACTCACACAGAAATATGATAAATGACGAGAGAAACTTCTTGTATTTAGCTGTGACACTCTGAGTACCTTTCCCAGACTTGAAGAAGAGCTCTGTGAAGGCTTGTCTCTTTCACCTACAGAAGTTGGTCCAATAAAAGATATTGCCTCACTCACCTTGTCTCTCTAATATTCTGGGACCAACATAACAACAACACTGCGAACAATGGAATCTTGACATTCAGTCACACATCAAAGGGACACGATCACCTTGATTCAGACCCCAAATGTAATTCTTTTTATACAACCGAGGTTTTAGAAATGTTGCCATAATTCTTTAATTCAAACATGTACAGTTTTTTACTTGGATTTAAAAATTTACCTGCCAATATTCAGTATATTGGGGTAGTGTCTGACAGTAATGATGTAAAACTGACTAGAAACAAAAGTAAAATTTACTAGCCTAATTTCATTATTTAAACTGAGTGAAATGAAAAAAAGGTAATCACAATTTAATTTTCACCATTAATTCCTATATCTTTTAAACACTTTTTTAATAATCTGACATTTTAATGACAAAAAAGTTTGAAAATGAATGATCTTTAACTTATTGTTCAAAATATCTATTTCCACAACCCCAATTCTTGGCAAAAGCCCTAAGGCCCCAAACATTGGTGTCTACCTCATTCTTCTTACAAGACTATGTATAGAACAAAACTGAACTACTCTTATTTTTACCTTACGTGAAATAGGTGGTGTGATTTCCCACCTCAAAGTAAGGTAACCAGATAGCAAGTGTGAAACATTGGAACACTTTTTTTTCGGGGGTGGGATACAGTTACCGTATAAGACAAAGCCCCTAATATTGGGACGTCTGGTCACCCTACCTCACCCTACCATACACCATTTGAAATGTGCACTAACCCCTAACTCTAGAATCTGGAGTTGAGGCTGATCTTAATCCATCTTCTATTTAATTGTTTTTTAATTTATTTCCCCTTCTCTGTTCAGTAAGTTGTGCCAGTAAAATTCTTTTCCCCATCCCAGGAAGTTGAACTTTGCCACTAACTTTTAATTTCCTTTTTTCCTACCCATGAGAAACCCTCCAAAGCTTTGCACAAAAGCTGCTAACTCCTTACTGCTTGCCTCTTGGATTTAAACTGGAGATGAAATGCAGTTATTTCCAAATACCACTCAGTAGCATCCTATGCTGTCCTCTCATGTGGTGCTCTCTCTTTGCCCAGCAAATTCCTTAGTGAAACTTGTTGTGAATAGTCACCAGGAATAAACATACTTATTTTTAACCACCCTCTTTTCCAATATGAGGATGAGGAACTGTTCTACCAGCTTTAAGTCTGGTTTGAATGCATTTATTATTTCCTATCAGGAGATCAATTTTCTGTGACTCATATACACCATAGGAGAATCTCTTTGGTTATATGGAAGAAAGAAATCAAGTTTAATAGGAAGTACCAAAAGTTCTGCAATGCTATTGATACTTTTTATGACCCTGCTCTAGGAAAGCACTTAAGCACATGCTTAAGTCAGTCCCTATTCAGAACAGACCATGCTTAAAGTTAAGAATGTACTTAAATGTTGTCCTGAAGGAGGATTATTTTTGAACTGGGGCCTATGTGAGGCATAGAAGATCTGTCACATCTCAGTTGCTGGATTTGTGTGTCACTCCATGCTTTGTTTCACCGGGGGGCGGGGGATGTTTTGTGAAAAGAGAGTACTTTCTCTGCCCTCCAGAAAAGATGATGAGAGAGAGCATGAATTTCACTTGACAGATGGTAGTCCTGTCACTTACTGCACTGCTTGAAGGTGCTCAGATACTACAGTGATGAGGGTGGGATGAGAACCTATATAGAACAAGGTATTCTCTGGGATCCCCAGTTTTTTCTCCTTTGCAGTCACCATCTTCAAAGGCCCTCTGATATGACAACCTGCTTTGCTGCTCTGAAATGACTGAACACAACTGACCTCAGGCTTTTTACAAGGTCAGGAACAACTCTCTTGAGAGCTCGTCAATTCTACTGAGAGCTGGCCAGTCTTTCTTGGTTGTGGCACAAGGTAACCTTTTCTCACTCCGACTTCTGGGAATGAGCATGCTATTTCCATAAAGCTCTCTGTCCCTTGAAGATATGATCTCTGAAAAATCTGTAACAAATATAATACATTTTACAATGATTAGGTTATTTAAATTCAAAACAAACTGTGGTAGATAGATATTTTAAAGAATGATCAACAGCTTGATGTCTAGTTGGCAGCGGGTATCAAGCGGAGTGCCACAGGGGTTGGTCCTGGGACCGGTTTTGTTCATCATTTTTATTAATGATCTGGACGATGGGATAGATTGCACCCTCAGCAAGTTTGTGGATGACACTAAGATGGGGGGAAAGGTAGATGTGCTGGAGGGCAAGGACAGGGTCCAGAGTGACTTAGAGAAATTGGAGGATTGGAGAGAGTCCAGCCAAGGGCAACAAAAATGATTAGGGGACTGGGGCATGACTTATGAGGAGAGGCTGAGGGAACTGGGGTTATTTAGTCGACAGAAGAGAAGAGTGAGGGGACGATTTGATAGCAGCCTTCAACAACCTGAAGGGGGTTCAAAGAGGATGGAGCTCGGCTGTTCTCACTGGTGGCAGATGACAGAACAAGGAGTGATGGTCTCAAGTGGCAGTGGGAGAGGTCTAGGTTGGGTATTAGGAAAAACTATTTCACTAGGAGGGTGGTGAAGCACTGGAATGGGTTACCTAAGGAGGTGGTGGAATCTCCATCCTTAGAGGTTTTTAAGGCCTGGCTTGACAAATCACTATCTGGGATGATTTAGTTGGTGTTGGTCCTGCTTTGAGCAGGGGATTGAACTAGATGACTTCCTGAGGTCTCTTCCAACCCTAATCTTCTATGATTCTATGAATGTATTAATATGTTTGTTCCTGGTCCTGTACTGATATCAAAAGGAATTAATTGATGCTTTATCTATGAGGCACATCAGCTTGACTCTTAAGGAATGAGAGATTCCAATTGGTAAGGTAAAAAATAGTGTTAAGTTAAAAAATGACCACTCTGTGACATTTTGACCTTTTCAATATTTTTGGATAGATTTTAGAGGGCCAGGTTAAGACTTAGTGAGCACGGTAAGGCTACGTCTACACTAGGAGCTAGGGGTGGCAAGTCCCAGCTTGCATAGCCATCCTCACATTAGCTCTCCTCTGAGCTAGGACACTGAAAATAGTTTTGTAGCTGTAGTAGTATGGGCAGCAGTGGCACAGGCTTGCTACCTTGCCTACAAACCCATCTGACCCCTGGGGTATGTTTTCGGGGAGGCTAGCCCATTCCACCACTACATGTCTACACTACTATTTTTAGCATGCTGGCTCAGATAATTGCTAGGATGGGTATATCTATATCACAAGCTGGGACTCACATCCTTAGTGTAGACATAGCCTGTATTGTGTGATGGATTGTATTGTATTGTATTGGAGAACAGGCTGGATCCTTTCCCAGACACTTTACTGTTTGGGGTAGAGACTTGCAGTACAGCTTAATAGAGTAGGGGCCCCATTCTCATTAATTTTATTGAGAATTATATATCCATAGTCCTTAGATGGCTGTGGAAGATTTCAGCCTGGGTGTGTGGTGGTTTTTTGTTTTTTGTTTAAACAGGGAGTGCAGTGCTCTTGCAAAGAAAATCGTAATATTGTTTACAGGTGGTAGTGCTTGTCAATGAATTCCAGCTTTCAACCTCAACTTTTTTTGTTGCTGAATTTTTATTCAAGATAAACAACTGTTGACAGTATAAGTAATTTTCTTACACAAGTATAAGCATGGCAGATATAAAACATAAGGCAACAGAGTACAGTTGAGGCAGTGCAAGTTATATTTATGATATAAGATGAAATTATCTATATAACTTCAAAGTTCCTCCCATTTGACACATTCTTCTCAAATTACTCAAATAATATAGACAGTAAGTCATTCAGTTTCTCTATATTATTTTATCCTGGTCATGTACATTTCTATAGATAGTATATTTTTTGTAACCATAGAGATGAAATACGTCTATCGGCTGTATTCACTGGAATTTTAAAAAGGCCTCTGACTTTAATAGAAAAAATATATGGCCTACATTTGAAAGCATATACAGTAACTCAGAATATTATATATATCATTGAATGAGAACATAACCAAAAATGGATCCTCACAAGAGTAGTGGAAGAGTGTGGGGCAGAAAGACAGGAGCTAGTTAGCCTGGGACCTTGGGTCACAATAGGAAATGCTGCCACATCTTTGCTTTCTTCAATGGTTCTTTCTTCCCTGTCACCGCTCTCTCGAAGGAAGGCATCTGCCAAGGGACTAGTGGCCTGAAAATGATGGCTCACAGAAATATAAGATGACCCTCTATGCAAGTATGCTGGAGCAGCGTAGACGTACAGAACAATCCACAACTTTCAACTCTCAGATAGAGAGATGAGCAAGACTCCACCCAGTTAGCTCAGACGTCTAGCATGAAGATTGGTCACCCCAACATCTCCAACAACCTGTTAAGACAGGGTGGTTGCATAATCACTTATCTGTAAGCAATTATATGGATTTACTTTTGTCAAAGGTAACCAATTTTTTAAAAGCAAAAATCCTACTTATGAGCAAGGGGACCAACTTATGGTTCTCATTTGAATTTACAGACTTTTCATTCTCTCTCCTAACACTTCATTCAGCATGTTGCATTCTTTTTTTGTACCAAATCATTATTTGAATTAATTACAATGTTATTTTTAAAACCTCTGCATACTCCTAGTTATAGCAGAAGCCTTTTGCAGTTAGGTAGTACTGAGGTTAAACCAGATCCCTCTCTAAGAAAATCCCATTTAAAAAAAATGATACGGGAAAGAAAGGTTATTGCTTCAGTAAGAGGTACCGAGCACTGCTCAGTCATAAGGATCAAGGTCCAGGCAGCATTTGCTCTCCACTCCCTTGTGCCTAGAATAATGTTGAACTTACGGCATCCCATTTTGCTCCTTGCTGAAGCAGCAAGGAAGGTAATGTACAGTGCATTGGTAGTACATACTTTTTAAATGTCTGTGGCTTTTATGTCCAAAACCCTCGATTCAGAACGCATTGCATGCTAAGCTTCAAGTTTTTAAAATAAAACCTTCTTTATAGTCTGATTTTTAGTAAATTCAAATAAATAATCTCTAAAGACCTGTTCTATCCTCTGGAAGCCTATGCTATGAATTGAAATTGCATAAAATAATCAAATGACACTGTCTATAGAATCCTGGAAGATTAGGGTTGGGAGGGACCTCCAACCCTCTGCTCAAAGCAGGACTAACCACAACTAAATCATCCCAGCTAGAACTTTGTCAAGCCAGGCCTTAAAAATCTCTAAGGATGGAGATTCCACCACCTCCTTAGGTAACGCATTCCAGTGCTTCACCACCCTCCTAGTGAAATAGTTTTTCCTAATACCCAACCTACACCTCTCCCACTGCCACTTGAGACCATTACTCCTTGTTCTGTCATCTGCCACCATTAAGAACAGCTGAACTCCATCCTCTTTGGAACCCCCTTTCAGGTAGTTGAAGGCTGCTATCAAATCCCCCCTCACTCTTCTCTTCTGTTGACTAAATAACCCCAGTTCCCTCAGCCTCTCCTCATAAGTCATGCCCCAGTCCCCTAATCATTTTTGTTGTCCTTGGCTGGACTCTCTCCAATTTGTCCACATCCTTTCTGTAGTGGGGGGCCCAAAACTGGACACAATATTCCAGATGAGGCCTCACCAGTGCTGAAGAGAAGGGAATAATCATTTCTCTCGATCTGCTGGCAATGCTCCTGCTAATGCAGCCCAATATACCAGTAGTCTTCTTGGCTCCAAGGGCACACTTGGCTCATATCCAGCTTCTCGTTCCCTGTAATCCCCGGGTCCTTTTTTGCAGAACTGCCGCTTAACCTGTTGATCTCCAGCCTGTAGCAGTGCATGGGATTCTTCCATCCTAAGTGCAGGAATCTGCACTTGTCCTTGTTGAACCTCATCAGATTTCTTTTCGCCCAATCCTCCAATTTGTCTAAGTCACTCTGGACCTTGTCCCTACCCTCCAGCATATCTATCTTTCCCCCCATCATAGTGTCATCCACAAACTTGCTGAAGGTGCAATCCATCCCATCATGCAGATCGTTAATGAAGATGTTGAAGAAAACCTCTGGGGCACTGTGCTTGATACTGGCTGCCAGCTAGGTATCAAGCCGTTGATCACTACCCGTTGAGCTTGACAATCTAGCCAGCTTTCTATGCAGCTTATAGTCCATTCATCCAATCCATACTTCTTTAACTTGCTGGCAAGAATACTGTGGGAGTCTGTATCAAAAGCTTTCCTAAAGTCAAGGTAAATCACGTCCACCGCTTTCCCCATATGCACAGAGCCAGTTACGCGCCATAGAAGGTAATTCCGTTGGTCAGGCACGACTTCCCTTGGTGAATACGTGTTGACAGTTCCGATCACCTTCCTCTTCTCCAGGTGCTTCAAAATGGATCCTTGAGGACCTGCTCCATGCTTTTCCCAGGACTGAGGTGAGGCTGATGGTCTGTAGTTCCCCAGATTCTCCTTCCCTTTTTTAAGCCTTTTTTAAGCCTCCCCTCTTCTCATTAACCTGAGCAAAGAGATGGGTAAGGCAACTAGTGGGAGGGACAGAAAGGGGGAACCAGCTAAAGGGGAGCATGTGACCCCCCCCCAACGTGACTCATCCCAGCCCGGCAGCCCTGTGGTCTCCCTGTCCCCTCCCCATGCCACGTTACCTGGGGGGGGGAACTCTGCTCCAGTCCCCTGGCATGTGTGGCACCACTAATGCACTCTCCCAAGCAGCCTTTGACCATGCTGCCTGCCTGGGACACTACTTGGTACGGTACACAGCGGCTGCCTGAGAGAGTGCAGCCGCTGCGAGCTGTACCAGGCAACGTGGCCATAAGAGGAGGCCGGAAGAGGAGAAGCTCTGGTCCTGCCTCTTCCCTTCCTTCTCTGGCCCTGCCCATTCATCGTCCTGGCTGCCAGCCTTGCCCCCCGCTGCCCCTTTGGCGTTTTGGGGAGGGTTATGTGACCCTTGGTCATCCCCCCCCCCCCCGGGTCACCATTGGCATTTTGGATCTTTTTGCTTCACCTGACCTTCATTCAGAAGGTTAACACATTTTGAGCTACCCACAAGCAAAAGATTCTGAAGCTTTCCTCCATTTGCCATGCAGAGGAAACTCAAAAATGCCCAAATGGATTATTTTTTTGGAAAATATTTTTTTAAAAAAGAATCTGGATTGGGTCCAACCATGAGATTTCAGTCCAAAGGAGAGAACTTAAAAGTTATTATTCAAATTTGGGTTTAGAATGGAAGTGCAACCGCAGTCTTAATTTAACACACTGTTTCTTTGACATTCCATTTCTAGTTGTGTCCCATGGTCACAAATGTTTTACAATGTATTTAAATTCTAAAAAAACCCTGTGATAATAGAATGGAAAACTACTTTGTACTGCTCAGAAATCTGACCCTGTGTTGATCTTATTACTGAAAAAAAAATTCCACTGTTGAATAATGAGCATACTTTTTTTCAAATACTAGGAAGGCAGAACAATTTCTAAAATTAAGTAACCATGGAAACATTACTAGGGAAGACCATTCAGGAGTACATTTACAGTTAATGATTTAATCAAAAATATGTCTTGTAATCAGTTTCTTTTAAAAAAAATCTCAGATCAATTATACTGTGCAAGCTGATCTCCTTTTTATAAAAGAAATACATAAGACCTTTCAAAGAAAGCATAAAGCTGAAATAAATAAATCTCTTCTTTTTGCTACAACTTTTTCTTAGAGGGGTGGGAATTGTTTTGGTTTTACTAAATTCTATCCTTCCTAGAATATTGTTCTTGAACCTTGGTCTAGTGTAACTTTTGGCTTGGGAGAGGAAAGGAGTTAGGGTGGGAGAATTTTTTTCTCTATTTATTCTTTTAAAGGCATGTTTTGCTAGCTGCTTGCCATTCTGAAATAGTAGAAGTAGAAGAGATGGATTAGTGGTTAGAGTTCTGGAGAAATGGTCAAAACCACAAGGTGAAGGTAATTTTTATCATTAATATACACACACCATATATAAATTGTGATAAATTGCAAACCATGTGCTCTCCACATTTTGTGTGTACCATGCCTTCATTTTTGCTTGTATGACACCTGGCACATACCAGAAATACATATTTTTTTCCCTCTTTACATTTCACCCCAATTTGGATTGGAAAAAATAAATACATTTCCAGCAAAACACAGACAGTGGGCCTATAAGCTATAGCATTCATGAAATGACCTGCAGACTCTCATTTTTACTTTCTTTGGGTCATGGTCTGCCTCATTTTTTTTGTTGTCTCTTAATATCCTCACATAGATTAAAAATGTTGAACATGGTAAGTGTTTCATGTGCATTGTTGGGGTTGACATTCTTAGGAGTTAGCCATACTGATTTTTAACATAGTCTTGCTCTATGCTCTTCACTAGAAGCCATAATAATATCAAGTAAATTAAGTAGTGAGAGCAGAAAAGCGGAAGATTTCTGCCTTTTCCCCCTTTATGCTTTTCACGGGTTGAGTCTATGGATTTCTGTTCCTTTTCTGGTTCAGCACGGGGGACAAAAAGAGCCTGTTTGAATCTTTTTTTTTCCCCCCAGTGTTTCTGCTACTTAGCTCCTGTCTCACAGAAGAAATGAAAGAGAAAACCCAGGACCAAACATGTTTTCTGGATTCCAGGGTGCAACCACTAAAATGCATCAACTGTCAGGCTATGCCCACTGTGAGAAATTCATGAAGAAATTGCCTCAACATTTTGATCACAGTCAGTTTATTATAAAAGTAGCTGGCATAGAAAGGCATACTGACAAGTGGGAAAACAAGCAAAACAATAAAATAAGTGATAAAATTGAGCATAGAATTTGCAGTTTAACATCTGGCCCTGACAGTAGCTGCTGTCTTCAGTCATACTAGGATTGACTGGAAAATCCTATCCCCTTTATTTCTCATTGTCTAGCTTTCATTTTAATATCATAGAATCATAGAATATCAGGGTTGGAAGGGACGTCAGGAGGTCATCTAGTCCAACCCCCTGCTCAAAAGCAGGACCAATCCTCAATTAAATCATCCCAGCCAGGACTTTGTCAAGCCTGACCTTAAAAACTTCTAAGGAAGGAGATTCCACCACCTCCCTAGGTAACGCATTCCAGTGTTTCACCACCCTCCTAGTGAAAATGTTTTTCCTAATATCCAACCTAAACCTCCCCCACTGCAACTTGAGACCATTACTCCTTGTCCTGTCCTCTTCTACCACTGAGAATAGTCTAGAACCATCCTCTCTGGAACCACCTCTCAGGTAGTTGAAAGCAGCTATCAAATCCCCCCTCATTCTTCTCTTCTGCAGACTAAACAATCCCAGTTCCCTCAGCCTCTCCTCATAAGTCATGTGTTCCAGACCTCTAATCATTTTTGTTGCCCTGATGATCAGATATCATCTCTCACCAAAATTCCAGATGTAAGCCCTCCTGAACTTCAGAATTTTTTAATTCCTATTGAAGACTCCTCCTTACTAAGGCCATCTATATTTAAGACTTAATTTCTCAGGATACTCCTTCCCTTACCTAGCTCACATTTCTCTAAGGGTGAAGGAATCTCTGCAAACAGGCACCTTCCAAAACAGATAAATATTCTCAGATCTACAAATAAGAGAGGAATAAAATGGAATCGCTAGTAATACACACTGGAGGAATTAGCATCACTCCTTTATTTGTTTGGATAGGGAGACCTTTCTCTCTAATTTTATAGAGTACACCTCTACGCCGATATAACACGGTCCGCGGGAGCCAAAGACCCCACTCCCTACCCGACCTCCCTGCTCCCTGTCCCCTGACTGCCCTGATCCCTATCCACAACCCCGCCCCCTCACAGGCACTCACTGGCTGCAGCGGGAAGTGGAGCGCCGCAGCCCCAGCCCCCTCCACTCCGCCAGCTCCCAGCTGCGGTGCTCCACTTCCCGCTGCCAATGAGTGTGGGGAGGTTGGGGAAAGGACGTCCCCTGCACTCACCGGTGGCAGGAAGCGGAGGGCCGCGGCTGGGAGTTGGTGGAGTGGAGCAGGCTGGGGCCAGACTGCTCCGCTCCCGCCGCTGCCGGTGAGTGCAGGGGGGTGGGGATCCCTTCCCTTCCAAGCCCCCTCACCTGAGCGACCCGGCTGGGGCCAGGGCAAGGGAAGCAGAGCGGGCTGTTCCCGGCCCCCAGCTAATCACTCGGGCCACTCTGGGCCTGCGGGGTCCCCAGCTCCTGCCTCCCAGACCCTGGGGGGGGAGGCCTACTTTACCTCATTGTATGTGAACCCATGTTATATCGGGTCATGTTATATCGGGGTAGAGGTGTATTTGCAATTTGGCTATACAGAAGCAGAAAAACTGACTCAGTACCTGTAAAATTGTCTCAGGAAGGGGTTTATATCCTCACACCTACACAGAACCTTCCTCCAGCTAAAGAATGGGCTTAAGTCAAACAGAAGTCTTATTTTTTCTGTAGTTTTCCAAAGCTCTCTCACGTACCTACAGAGGCAGTAACTCTTTAAGTATCAACTTTGAAACCAGGCCCATGTGTTTGTAGAGTATGAAGAAAATGGTAGCCAGACTGACATATTATGGATATAAAAGTAGATACCTCCTTTAAACCTGACTGTTGTTCAAAACTGGAAGTTACGGTGGGCCAGATTCTCCACTGCTTGGCACCTTGTGTAGTCATTTATACCTGTGCACAAAAGGTGTAAAACACCACTGTGGTTTGACAATATTTTACACCCAGCATGCACAAGTGTCAAAATTGCTATGTACACCAGATACAAGACAGGGGAGACTCAGGCAATAGATGTTTGCGATAACAAATCTTCCTTGCTCTAGAGAACCCTGGAGGTAGCTGAAAATGGGAATCTATTGAAAGAACCAATTAGAACTTCTCTTCCAATTATCTTAGGGCTTGTCTATATTACCTGCTGGATCGACGGGTAGCAAACAATCCAGCGGGGGTTGATTTATCTGGTCTAGTGTAGCGCTCTCCCATCGACTACGGTACTCCACCAGGGCACAGTCGACGGGAGAGCGTCAGCTGTTGACTTACTGCAGTGAAGACACCGCGGTAAATAGATCTAAGTACGTCGACTTCAGCTATGTTATTCACATAGCTGAAGTTGCATAATGTAGATCGACCCCTTCTCTCCCCCGCAGTGTAGACCATGCCTGAGATTTTTCTTTTAATGAGTTGGCAGACTCTGAGTGTGAGGTGCTTTTGGGGTCTATCTTTTAATTAAAAGTTTAATCCAAAATATCAGGACACTTCATAGTGGTGTCATTAGAGCGTCCAAGAGTTAGGACACCTTCATTACAAGGAGTTTGAACTTAGACCTATGTTAATGAAGACACTAACTTTAGCTATAATATTCAGCATTGTTTTTTTATTTGACCTTGGTATTATGTTTCTCATGGCTCTTCGTTCTACAGAAAGGTCCAGCAAGTCTAGTGATTTTGAATGTGTCTCTCCTTTTATGGAAGATTTTTTTTAAATCCAGACTGCACCCAGTTTTTCCTCAAAAGTAATATGAAATTTCCTGTAAGAACAGAAATTCTTTATTCTGTGTACTTTAACCTTTCCAATTATCTAGAAGTCTATTTCTTAAGTTTTATAGATATTTATGATATGCTTTATAGCCCAGATTTCAAGAATTCTGAAATAGTTTGAATTAGAAAAGGAATCCCATTAGAAATGCTCTTAATATGGGTCAGATCTTTTTTTATTGTTAATGAATTACACAGTATAGGAGATGTTATCTTCACTAATTTTGATTGGAGCACATTCTGCAAAGTAGTAATCAGGATTTGCAAGTTACCTGTTTGCCAAGCTGAAACATAGCTATGTCTTGAGCCAAGCCACCTTCTGCCCAGTCTTCTCCTGGTTAGGTAGCCCCCACTTCTTGTATTTAAAGACCCTAGAAATCTGGCTGAAATCTGAAGACTCACCACACACATCACAGATTAATTAATATTGAGCCCAAGTAATTCCTCCCCATTATCCTCCCCCCAAAAAACAAAAAAAAAGTTTACGATGGCCCCACAAACAGGACCCTGTGTTGTGGTAGCAGCGGCCTGAGAGACTAAACTAGTTGCTGGCTCAGCCAAGAAAAGTGCACAGGACTGGGGAGCAGGAAGGCCTCACCAGCCTGAAGACCAGAGGTTTCAAGAGCCTGGTATGTCACCCAGGCTGTGGTTGTATAGGGGGCCACACTTGACATCACCTCACAAAGCAGTGAGCTCTGTGGAGTGGCTCCTCCTGCCATCTCAGCAGAGAGGAATGCAGGGAGGGTGCTGCAGAGCCATCTGCTGGGGTGGAAAGGTAGTGATGATTGTCGCCTCTGAACACTTGCTGAGCCCTCTGCTGGGTGGTTCTTCCCTGCCACCCCAGCAGAGCCAGATAAAGGCACTCCAGGGATTTAATTGCACCCCAGCTGGAGTTAGTCAGTGTTCCCTCTAAGCTGTGCACCATGCACGGCCACACAACAGTCCATCAAGTGCCACATACTTGATTATTATAGCCGCGCACATCCTCAGTGACAACGACTTGTGTTCAGGTGCTCCTCCCCCCCTGTTCTGCTGCCACACTGCTCCTGGTCTCCGCCTTGGAGCCCCAGGCCAGCTGCTCCCATGACCCTCCTGTTTTCTGTGCAGAATGAGGGGGAGGGGGGCACTGATGTCAGGATGTTCCACTTCCCCCACCCATGTACCCCATCTCAGCAGAGCAGTGGGAGGAGCAGGGACAGGGCTCTAAAGTGCTGCTGTGTCTGAACACAGTGTTTGGTCTCTCACACATACACATAATCTCTCTCTTTCTGTTTGTCTCTTTCACACTTACCTCCCAACACATACTTGTATTGTTTTTGTTACTTCTTGGTACTTCATGAATGCACATATATTCTCTGTAATTTTATTATTTCAAAGTGTTGTTATTTTAGTTTTTTTGAATGCATTTCATTATTTTATTTCTCTCTTATGCTTAAATTTAATTCTTCGAGTAGTGAGTTCTAAAATGCCTAACCTGTCCTGACAGGAGTAATTATGTCTATGGTAACCCTTTAAAAATATATATTATATCTTGGTTTTTTGTTTCTACTGGTGGCACACATCTGCACATTACCTCACTATTGGTGCACATAACAAATATATAGATGGAAATAGAGGGAACATTGGTTAGGGTTATCACCTTTGAAATGCAAAAAACTGGCACCCCCTTCTCAAGGCAAGTCTGCCGCAACCCCAACCTCTAAGCACAAGGCAACTCTGCAACCCCCTCCTTACTCTGGGAACTCTGTAGCGTCTTTAGCTGGACACAGAAACTTTTAACAGTAGATATCCCAGTGTATTATAATAATAATGCAAATCTTTAGATCCATGTAAAAAAATGGCATATTAAATTATTTTTCTGCCAACTGGCAAATCCATAAAAAAAACAAACGGCCAGGTCAGTCAAATACCAGGCAAGAGGCAATCCTCACTGGGGTTCAACATGGTCCTAGCTGTTAATTGGGTGACAGGGGCCACCCAACCAAGCCAGAGCTGTCTGGACCACCTCTCCCTGTCCTCAGACCAGGGTTGGTGTTGCCTGAGGGAAAGAAGATCTGTCAGAAGTGGGGAAGTTCTGTTGATACCAACCTAGGAGTACTATATTAGAAAGCAGCAGTAAGCCTCTCCCTCCTGCTTCCTCCACAAGTGTTCTGTGCAGGGATGATCCTGCTGTTCCCCCTCCCTGAAAAATGGTTTTAGGATTAAGAGGAATAAGTCTCATTTCTTGGAACAGCTGCTTCAGGCTGTGTGCAGTCTTAGGCTGACAGTGCTTCATCCAGTACATTAAGTTAACATTTTCCTTTGCAACCGTGAAGACTAGAATACACTTTTTAAAATGAAAACTGAGACTGTTCCCATCATGTGACTCTGGGCGCTGGAGCCTAGCCGTGGGAGTGTCTTGTCTTAATCCTGTCCTGCCTTCAGGATATGGAAGTGGCAGGCTCCCTCTAGGGAACTCTAATGCTTTATCTACACAGACAAAAGAAGACAAAACTTTTGTCCTTCAGAGGTGTTAAAAAAACACACATACCCCCGAAAGACTAAAGTTTTGTAGATGACAGGCACTGGTGTGAACAGCACTTTGTCACCAGGAGTGCTCTCCTTCTGACAATGCTAAGCCGCCTGTTGGGGGTGGAAGGTTTTTGTCGGCAGGAGAGCTCTCTCCTGCGACAAACAGTGGCTACACTGCATGCCTTTTAGCGGCACGGCTGTAGCGGCACAGCTGTGTCCTGTAGACATAGCCTAACAGTAGTGGCAACTGGACTCCCGACTGCTGCTGACCCATGGCCTTTGTATAGTGGCAGTGGTGGCACTGGGACAGCATTACGCTACACAGGAATAAATGACTACTGGCACTGGATTCCTTTACCAGGACGCCCCCGAGGCCATTGGTTTCTTCTCTGCAATGTCTGGATGTTCCAAAGCACCAGTCTGGTCATAAGAGGCTCAGAACTCTGGCTGAGCCCCAGACAGTCCACACCTTACAGGGTTGTCAAGTGCAAAAAGAGACACAAACAAATTGTCCCACAGGTGTGGTAAAGCTCTCTTCCCAATAGGCTCACTAGCTAATGTGGCAAAATAGTCCCCTCAGAAGGTGAATATGGATCTGGAACTGGACCAGGTCCATCTGTCCTCCATCCTCCCTTCATGGTGGTTCACTCAGTATCAGCCATCCAAGAAGCAGTTGCCTTCAGTCATCCCTCTGTCCAGAAGCTGAGTGCAGATTAATGGTCTGCTCTGCTACAAGTGTACTGGTTTCCCCATTGTGAGTGCCTCCCTGCAGGTCTGTCATGTCTCCCAGGTGTGGCAAGGTAGGACCAGCTGAGCCCACATTAGCTATTAACCTTGTGTTGCTCTGTGTGAGGTTTGAATCACAACTACACATGGTGCAAGGCAATGGAGAATCAAACCCCTTCTCAGTAGCAAAAGTCAGGAGCAAAACCAGTGTGTCTAATTCCTAGACCTAAGGCTAATCCCCTAGGCTTTATGAGTGAGTGCTATGTGCTATGAACAGGCATTCAGAATAGGCAGTCCATCAAACAAAGGATCTCCATTTCACAGAAAATTCTCTTTGGCTCTGCAACTGATATATTTCTCTGTATTGAAGCTTTACAATATTCAGCTGTTTTACAGTCACCTAATGTACAATGAAGTTCATGGCTTTCTTTATTTTGAAAATCAAATACAAAAACATGAACCAGCTTCTATTCTGTAGTTGTTAATACACAGATGAATTGCATTTAAATACTTCTTTTACAAGTGTTCATTCGATGATTACGGAAAGCATGATTTACCATCAACTTTGAAGTGCTGAGTTTATGAACCCAGGACTTTCTGTACTTCAGGTTAGCAAGGAAATCAACTTGGAGTTAGCTGGAGAAAGTGTTTGAAGATGACTGCCACAGATCAGGGTAGATCAAGTGTTTCTCAATCTGGGGGTAGGCGTTTCGGAATGGATTTAAGGGGGTCGCAAGCAGGGCCGGCGTTAGGAGACAAGAAGCAGGACAGTTGCCTGGGGCCCCACGCCACAAGAGGCCCTGCAAAACTAATGTACATGTTTCAGCGCTGGGCGGCTGGGCTTAGGTTTTGGCTTGAGCCCCACCACTTGGGGCTGAAGCCTGAGTCCCGTGGCCTGGAGCTCAAGTCCAAGTCCAAGCCCAAGCCCTGCTGCCTGGGACTGAAGCCAAAGGTAGGGGGAGGGTCACATTTTTTTCAAGTCAGGGGGTCATGGGTTTTTTTTTTAAGTCCAAAGGGAATCACCAGCATTAAAAGGTTGAGAAACGGTGGCATAGATGATCTGCTTTTAAACAATTCATTCTGCTGCTGAATGAGTGAAATGGTGCAGTGCTGTGAATGTAAGCTCTAGTTTGGTAATCTCTGAATGCATTTTCTCAGCATGGCTTTTATCTGAAAAGAGATTGTTTGCATCATTCTGTTTGCATTTCTAATTACACAGTTAAAATTTTCATTGTGATATATGTTGTGAGAAATTGTAGGAAATATTTTTCCTGCAATATGTGCAGGGCTGTTAGTAGTGCTGCACATTAGGGAACATTTGATGAAGAAGTAGGGAGGAAGGGTGATATTGCAGATGCGATACAGGACTGGGAATCTCACTAGTTTCTTCATTCCTAGCTCCTCCACACACATCCTGTGGGAGTGTGAACAAGCCACACTCCTACTGTGCCTCTGTTAACCCATCTGTAAAATGGTGAAAATAATACCTACCTTACAGAGGTTTAGTGAAGCCAAATGAATTCATATTTGTAAAGTGTTTGGAGAGATTTGGATAGAAGGTGGCTATGCTTTATTTTAAACTAGGATTTTCTGGAGGATTTAGTTATAGTACACTGTAAATATCACACCTCCCCCAGGAACAAAGCATTTGTGATTGTATCTGTGTCTTCTTTTATTGCCCCATCTATACATCTGCTCTCCCTCCTGCTTCCTCACCTCTTCCAAAGCCTCTTACACTACATCTCCTTTCCCACTCTATTTTGTTTGTATCCTGCCCACATGCATGGAACAGTATCCTTTTTCTCATCTGTGCTGTACTCTCTCTCCCTCCTGTTTCAGATCCCTTTCTCATACCGATCTTGCCTCAGGGTTAGGAAAATTACTGTTTTTTGTTTGTTTGACTTTCCAGGAGAGGAAAAAAATCCTACCTGGCTCAGTGGCTGTTTTTTAAGGGTTTTTTTCTGGCTTAGCCAGTTGTCTTCAAGAATGGGTGTTTGTGATTCTTTTATTTATTTATTTATTTATTTATTTATTTTTAACATCTGTCACTTTTGTGTACTCACATGAACTAGTTTGAAAGGGTTTTGTGTCTAGAAACTTCAAACTTTAATTTCTTTTAAATCCTGCATTTTGGCAGGGATTAGACTAGATAATCCTTGTGGTCCCCTCCTAACCCTATGGTTCTATGAATCTGTCTCTAAGAGTATGTCTACACTACAAAATTAGGCTGAGTTTACAGAAGTCGATTTTTTAGGAAGTGATTTTATAGAGTCAATTGTGTGTGCCCCACTAAGCGTATTAAGTCAGCAGAGTGCGTCCACAGTACCAAGGCTAGCATCGATTTTTGGAGCGTTCCACTGTGGGTAGCTATCCCACAGTTCCCACGGTCTCCGCCACCCATTGGAATTCTGGGTTCAGCTCCAAATGTCTGATGGGGCAAAAATATTGTCGCGGGTGGTTTTGGGTACATGTCATCAGTCGCCCCTCCCTCTGTGAGAGCAACGGCAGACAATAGTTTCGCACCTTTTTTCCGCGCAGATGCCATACCACGGCAAGTGTGCAGCCCGCTCAGCTCAGCCACCACTGTTGTGTCCTGGGTGCTGCTGGCAGCAGATGGTGCAGTAGGGCTGCAAACCATAGTCACCGAACGACCGCTTTTGCTGCCACTTTCCTCTCCTGCAAACGCCATACTATGGCAAGCATGGAGCCCACTTAGATCACCGTGGCAGCTATGAGCACTGTAAACACCTTGCACATTATCCTGCAGTATATGCAGCATTAGAACCTGCAAAAGCAAATGAGGAAGTGACGGCAGCGCGGTGACGAGAGTGATGAGGACATGGACACAGACTTCTCTCAAAGCACGGGCCCTGGCAATTTGGACATCATGGTAGTAATGGAGCAGGTTCATGCCGTTGAATGCCAATTCTGGGCCTGGGAAACAAGCACAGACTGGTGGGACCACGTAGTGTTGCAGGTCTGGGACGATTCCCAGTGGCTGCGAAACTTTTGCATGCGTAAGGGCACTTTCATGGAACTTTGTGACTTGATTTCCCCTGCCTTGAAGCACAAGAATACCAAGATCAGAACAGCCCTCACAGTTGAGAAGTGAGTGGCGATAGCCCTCTGGATGCTTGCAACGCCAGACAGCTATCGGTCAGTTGGGCAAATCTACTGTGTGGGCTGCTGTGATGCAAGTAGCCAACACTATCACTGAGCTGCTGATATCAAGGGTAGTGACTCTGGGAAATGTGCAGGTCCTAGTGGATGGCTTTGCTGCAATGGGATTCCCTAACTGTGGTGGGGCCATAGACGGAATCCATATCCCTATCTTGGCACCGGAGCACCAAGCCGGCGAGTAGATAAACCGCAAGGGGTACTTTTCAATGGTGCTGCAAGCACTGGTGGATCACAAGGGACGTTTCACCACCATCAACGTGGGATGGCCGGGAAAGGTACATGACACTCGCATCTTCAGGAACTCCGGTCTGTTTGAACAGCTGCAGCAAGGGACTTACTTTCCAGACCAGAAAATAACCTTTGGGGATGTTGAAATGCCTATAGTTATCCTTGGGGACCCAGCCTACCCCTTAATGCCATGGCTCATGAAGCCATACGGAGGCACCCTGGACAGCTGTTCAACGATAGGCTGAGCAAGTGCAGAATGGTGGTAGAATGTGTATTTGGACATTGAAAAGCACGCCGGCGCAGTTTACTGACTCGGTTAGACTTCAGTGAAACCAATATTCCCAAACAGACTCCAAGGAGAGACTGCTGAATTGAAATTAATTTGCAAACTGGATGCAATTAACTTAGGCTTGAATAGAGACTGGGAGTGGATGGGTCATTACACAAAGTAAAACTATTTCCCCATGTTTATTCCCCCCCTCCACCCTCACTGTTCCTCAGATGTTCTTGTCAACTGCTGGAAATGGCCCACCTTGATTATCACTACAAAAGGTGTCGCCCCCCCCCAGCTCTCGTGGTGGTAATAGCTCACCTTAAGTGATCTGTCTCGTTACAGTGTGTATGGTAACAACCATTGTTTCATGTTCTCTATGTAAATAAATCTCTCCACTATATTTTCCACTGAATGCATCCGATGAAGTGAGTTGTAGCTCACAAAAGCTTATGCTCAAATAAATTGGTTAGTCTCTAAGGTGCCATAAGTCCTCCTTTTCTTTTTGTGAATACAGACTAACACGGCTGCTACTCTGAAAAATATTCCCATTGCTATTACTGCTTGCTGTGTGCGCCACAATATCTGTGAGAGTAAGAGAGAGACGTTTATGGCGGGGTGGGAGGTTGAGGCAAATCACCTGGCCACTGATTATGCGCAGCCTGACACCAGAGCGGTTAGAAGAGCATAGCAGGGCGCGCTGCACATCAGAGAAGCTTTGAAAACTAGTTTCATGACTGGCCAGGCTATGGTGTGAGAGTTCTGTTTGTTTCTCCTTGATGAAAAACTGACCCCTTGGTTCACTCTACTTCCCTGTTAGCCAGTCACCCTCCCCTCCCCTTCCCCCCGCTTCGATCGCCACTTGCAGAGGCAATAAAGTCATTGTTGTTTGAAATTCATGCATTCTTTATTAATTTGTCTCACAAATAGGGGGATAACTGCCAAGGTAGCCCCGGAGGAGTGGGGTGGAGGGGAGGAGGGAAGGACAAGGCCACGCTGCACTTCAAAATTTACTAATGCCAGCCTTCTGTTGCTTGGGCAGTCCTCTGGGGTGGAGTGGTTCAGTGCCCGGAGGGCTCCCTCCCGCCCCCCACGTTTTTGGTCGTCTGGGTGAGGAGGCTATGGAACTTGGGGAGGAGGGTGGTTGGTTACACAGGGGCTTCAGCAGCAGTCTGTGCTCCTGCTGCCTTTCCTGCACCTCAACCATATGCTGGAGCATATCAGTTTGATTCTCCAGTAGCCTCAGCATTGCTTCCTGCCTCCTCTCATCACGCTGTCACCACCGCTCCTCTTGCGTGCCCCTCTATCTATCCTCTTGCACATCCCTCCTGTCCTCGCGTTCATTTTGTGCTTTCCTGGACTCTGACATTGTCTGCCTCCACGCATTCTGCTGGGCTCTTTCAGTGCGGGAGGACTGCATGAGTTCAGAGAACATTTCATTGCGAGTGTGGTTTTTTTTTTTTTCACCTTCTTGTCTGCGCTAGCTTCTGGGATGGAGATGATAGGGAGAGTGTTGAAATATTTGCAGGTGCGGGCGGAAAAAAGGGATAGTAGTATTTAAAAAGACACATTTTAGAAAAAAATGGATAGACTGTTTCACGGTGAACCAAGCTGTTAACATTACATAGCATGTGCTTTCTTTACAAGGTCGCATTTTGCCTCTTATATTGAGGGCCTGCCGGTTTGGCATGAGAGATCACATATGCAGGGCCGGGCAACAGACTTTGACTTGCAGGCAGCCATGGTAAGCCACAGTCTTCTTGGCTTCTTTAACCTTCATAACATGTGGGAATGGTTTCAAACAGCAGCACACTCACTTCCCATACCAAGCACCCCTTGGGTGGGCCATTTAAAATGGGATGGCCACTTAAAAGGAGGGCCTGCAGTTTTCGGGTTAACATGCTGCACAAACCCAACTAACCCCCCCCACACACACACCCAATTCTCTGGGATGATCGCTTCACCCCTCCCCCCACCGCATGGCTAACAGTGGGGATGATTTCTTTTCAGCCACAGGCACACAGCCCAGCAGGAGCGGCCACCTCTGAATGTCCCCTTAGTAAAATGCCCCTATTTCAACCTGGTGACCATGAATGATATCACTCTCCTGAGGATAACACAGAGAGATAAAGAACAGATGTTGCTTGAAGGCCAGCAAACACCGGGACCACACGGCGCCATGCTTTCTTATGCAATGATTCCAGACTACGTGCTACTGGCCTGGCATGGTAAAGTGTCCTACCATGGAGGAGGCACGTACAGGGGTGGGGTAGTTGTAAGGGCACCCCCTAGAATTGCATGCAGCTCATCATAGAAGCGGCATGTCTGGGTGTCTGACCCGGAGTGGCTGTTTGCCTCTTTGTTTTTTTGGTAGGCTTGCCTGAGCTCCTTAAATTTCACGCGGCACTGCTGCGGGTCCCTGTTATAGCCTCTGTCCTTTGTGCCCTTGGAGATTTTTTCAAATATTTGGCATTTTGTCTTTTGGAACAGAGTTCTGATAGCACGGATTCGTCTCCCCATACAGCGACCAGATCCAGTACCTCCCGTTTGGTACATGCTGAAGCTCTTTTGCGATTCTGGGACTCCATGGTCACCTGTGCTGATGAGCTGTGCATGGTCACCTCTGCTGATCAGCTTGCCATGCTGGCCAAACAGGAAATGAAATTCAAAAGTCTGCAGGGCTTTTCCTGTCTACCTGGCCAGTGCATCTGAGTTGAGAGTGCTGTCCAGAGTGGTCACAATGGAGCACTCTGGGATAGCTCCTGGAGACCAATACCGTCAAATTACATCCACACTACCCCAAATTTGACCCAGCAATGTCGATTTTAACACTAATCCCCTCGTCCGGGAGGAGTACAGAAATAGATTTTAAGAGTCCTTTAAGTCGACAAAAATGGCTTCGTCATGTGGACGGGTGCAGGGTTAAATCGATTTAACGCTGCTAAATTCAACCTAAACTCGTAGTGTAGACCACAGCTAAATGAAAATTTTACTGTTTTAAAAAGTCATTTTGGGCATTAGGATCCTTGTTATATCCACTGGGAAGTTGTTTTTCATTCAGTAGATGATTGTTTCTTATTCCAATGGTAGTAAATGTGAAATCTGCTGATCAATACTGTGCATGTTGACTAGTGTTTGATGATCATCAATGATTTTTTCCGAGTCAATATACTTCTCCCTCCTGTCCTCTCACAGTGAAAGTGAATATTATTGTTTCGGGGATGGAGAGAGAAAGAGGAGAGAATGGAAGCTACAAGGTAGAGGAGACTGAGTGATGGAGAGGCAATGATAATGAATAAGGGATATAGAATGAATGAGGAATTGTAGAGGATGGAGGGAGAGGAAATGAATGAATGAAGGGGTTGACTGAATGAGTGGGGTGGATGAGACAACACTTATAGTTCTTAAACTTGAGCACTGGCAGTCACCTTTTTTGCTCACACTAATACAAAATGGAACATTGAATTTAATCCTAAAACTGAGTTCAATTTTTTTTCTCTAACAACTATTAGCTTAGTAGTTGATAACTTGAAATTATCAACTCCTCCAGGACACTCAGTGGAATTAAATCAGAGATGGACCCTTTACACTTGCATCTGACTACCATAAGCATGTTGAAATTCACACTGAGTACAAGGAGACTTTGATTGGAACATATTCCAAATGAGACTCTTGTGAGAGGCACCAACCTTGGAAAAAACAATTGAAGGAGGTTTCAGAGAATTTGACAGATTAGAGGCTGATTTTAGTACTGTCACGATCTGATGGGACAGTCAGTCTTGCTCTAATAAAGAACTGGATTTGCACAAGGAAAACATTGAAAGAAAAATAATTCAGAGATGATGTGGAACCTTTTCACTACTTAACCAACATGGCTGATCTCCTATGGAAAAGTTGTATTATTGAGCCCAGAACTGTAAGAAGAGGATGAAATGTGGGTGATGGAATGTAATCTTGGAAATTACTTTGTTCTAGCATTTAAAAGATCCAGCTCCCTACTAAAGATCTACTCCCTACCTATGTTTGTGCAGGGCGCTATGTCACAGTTTGTTGCCTGTGAATGGTGGAAAAGAGGAAATAAAATCATGGATGACAGGAAGCAGAATTAAGGTTTTTTTTTTTTTCTGTTTTGAAAAGACCTGTTGTAGCAGGGTGCTGCTGCAAAAGCACCTAATTAGTTCCTGCTCAGCCAGCTGCAATCAAGAGAAATAGATTGGGGCTGGTGTAACAGGCATGATGTGTGGCCTGGGAATTGGCTCCACCTCTGCGCCTGACAAGTCAGCAGTTATAAGGGCTGGGACCCAGTATGAAGGGGGGCTGCCAGGAGAATAGGCAGTCTCCTGGCTGTGGGCTGACTGCTTGGGAAGGCGGAAACTAACCCTGTAAGCCTTGTATATAGCTCAACATTGGTGGTGGGAGAACTGTGTGTGTAAATAAAGCCATGGGTGCTGCATAACAGGAAGCCTCTCTGAGCTTTATTGGGGCAGTCAGCGGGCCCCAGGAACAGGGGCGGGCAGAGGACCCTGTTACACCCGTACTTATGTCAACCAGCTCGGCATTTAACACATTGAGGTTGGTCTGGCTAAAATTTTGCAATCGATTAGGTGCTGTAAATGCAAATGAGTTGATAATAGTGTAATTGTACCTAAAGGCAGCCATAGAAGAGTGGTAGGGGATGCTAGTTTTAGAACTTGATTATTATGGCTTGCTTATAAAGTTGGATGCTGTTTCTTTTGGACAATGTGTGCCTTTTAATGTTTGAAGATTTAAATATATTCACAAAGTAAACAGAATATGTGTTTTGTCTTATTTCACAAAATCTTTAATGGTTATTTTTGTAGGAGCGGGGCTCAGGTTGAGAAAATGGCACCCATCCCGCACTTATTGTCATTGGTATACCTCATTGCCATGCATCTCCTGGAGTATTGCTCTCTGTTTTGCTTTCTAGTTGTTTGTCTTGTCTGTGATGCAGTGACATGCCTTTATTTGTAAAGCATTTTACTTTTGTGTACTTTTACAGTGCTGTGTAAACATTTTCAGTTATGTGCTACATGTCCAGTGTGTCAGTCTGTGTAGCTGTACTCAAAGCTAAATATATCCTATGGACTTTGTATTGTGATGCATAAATTCAATAATTTTTGATAACTACATATTCTAGACTTGACCTACTAGTTTAAGCACATGCCACTAATGAACATTTAGCTGGGTGCATCTTCTGTCACTCCTTACTCCCTTAATTAAATGTCCAGTGTTTAGGGGATGAAACATCTGCAGTAAAGATGAGTTGTGGTTTGTTTGTTTGTTTTTAGTGACTTAAGAACATAAGATCCATTGACTTCCAACTTCCCCTTCGAAATTCTCATCCTTAAGCCACAGACAGGAAATCTTTAAATCAATATTAGTGGTTATTAGAAGACATCTGTAGTAATTATCACCGTGATTTAAGTAAATAAATCTGTTTAATCCTTTTCATCTTCTAAAATAATATGCCAGTTTTAACAGTTGTATGAATGAACAAATGATTATTTTTCCAAAATGGCAAATATAAAACTGATCCTAGATTTACAGGTTTGAACAAACTGCAACAGCCTGTTGTGTTCCTCTTCTATTCATAGTGTAGGAGTTTAATCTGGGGAATGGCCAACGAGTGTCATGGGGCTGTCACTTTCCTGGTCCTCTCATTACTAACTGGGAGGGAGGTGTTGGCTAGATGGGAGGAACATGATGGTTTTAAACCACTTCACCTTTTTTATGAGAAGTTCTGCTAAGTGAGTTGTATCACACAGAAGTGCTCTGTTTTTGTGATGAATGTGTGGATGCTCGGAAATTCATCTGTTTCCAAAAATGAGGGTTTTTTTGTTGTAGGACTCCTGAGGTGGTGGGTTGGAACATTAGGGGGAGAAAACAGTTTCACCCTCTCCAGCCACATATATGCATCTGTGCTGCTTGTTTTAATATCGCTTTTACTGTTGCTTTGTTCCATTTGCTAAATAATCATGCTTGTTTTAAGAAGATTGTCACTGTAGATCACTTGTTCTGAGCTCTCAAAGAGAAGAAACCAGAAGCCCCGTCAGATCTAGACGGTAATAAGAGGTTGACATAGACTTGGTGGTGCTGTACTCCAATCTCAGTCTAAGGGTATGTCTTCACTGGAGAGTTAACCTAGTGATTGGCATGGGCTTTGAGCATCCAGGTTAGCCTATCTAATGTGTGAGCGGCTGCCCTGCAGAGTCTTAAGTGGGGCCACTCAACTGCATCCATGTGGTGCTGCACGTAGTTCTGTGAAGTTTTAGGACTTCTAGAGTCATATCCCATGATCCTTAGCACTAGAATAAGATGAGCTGTCCCATGATTCTTTCCCAGTGAATTATAAGATGAGCTGTCCTGGGTACATAGCAGGGACTTGTGGGAAGGCATTGGAGGACTCTTGAATGGTTTAGCCTGTGTCCTCACTAGAAAGTGGATGAGTTAACAACCTGAGTGTAAGTTGCATTCAGGCTTTCACCCATACCCCAGGATGGGCTGGCTAGCTTTGGTGTAAAGCACCACCATATTCGGGCCAGAGGGTTTGGTGTGTAGAGGGGAGCCAGGTGAGGTGCAACATCTGAGTAAGAGCCCGAGTTAAGACAAGCCCTAAGAATAGGAGAATTGGAAATTCCATACTAGAGAGCTCAGTGCATGAGGCCTAACACCTGTGAGGATGTACTCCGAGGGACCAGAAAGTGTGTATAGGTGCAAACACCCTCATAATTGAGACCCTTGTGAAGGAAGGGGTACCATTACAATGCAGTGTATTGTAATTAACAATTCGTAGAGCAAATTTCTGCTGCAGTTATGTGATCCATGTTTCTGTGGGTTAAAAAGGACATTTCATGTCTTATTTTTGCAGATGTTTGTTCCCTCGGCTGTATACCAACAACATGCTTTAACATGAATTTCATAGATGGGCATTTAATTTGTGGCCGTGCCTGCACTGGTGGGATCAAGTATGGTAGATGGGGCCTTTCATTCCTTCTCTCTGCTCTTCATGTCCACTGGTCAGATGGCAGCAAAAGTTCTGACTACAAAGTTCTGGGGAGTACTATGAACAGAAGGATGACCAGCTCAGCCTGAAGTGCTCCATGAGTCATGGTACCCTCCCATACACTCCAGTGAGTGTTGGTTATACCTTTCTGAAGGCCTACCAAGTGCTCTAAACCAGGATATTCTCCTTATGCCCAAGTGCCATTATTCCAGTCCTCCTTGCATACTGCTCAGAACCTCACTCCTTGTGTTCTCCTAGATATTGAGAAATATTTTAGCTGTTATTAATAGGAGCATAAAATGCACATAGAAGTTGGACAGGAGATTGCCTAGTGCCTACTTAGCACATTTGGTAATTAAATAGAGATATCCGTTTCAGATCTTCAGAGGATCATATTTCATGTCTTCATAATTAAAAAAAAGAAAGTCATAAGAAATAAATCATGGAACATTATCACTGCTGTACTGCAAAGGCTTTGCATGCAGTCTATTAGTATTTGCCTTGCCAAACCAACCGGTTTGTGATAATTAGCAAAATAGCTGTTCCTATATAATTTATTAGATAAGCAATGCATTCCAAAAAACGTATTGTCATAAATAAGACACGGGGTTCTCTAGATAAGTGGATACACAAACTCTGGGGGTACTCAGAGGTCTTCCAGGGGGCACAGCAACTCATGTAGCTATTTGCCTAGTTTTACAACAGGCAAAGCACTAGCAAAGTCAGTATAAACTAAAATTTCATACATACAATGAATGGTTTGTTTATACTGCTCTATATACTATACACTGAAATGTAAGTACAATATTTATATTCCATTTGATTTATTTTATAATAAAAATGAGAAAGTTACCAATTTTTCAATGGTGGTGTGTTGTGACACCTTTGTTTTTATGTCTGATTTTGTAAGCAAGTAGTTTTTAAGTAAGGCAAATTTTGGTGGTGCACAAGACAAATCAAACTCCTAAAGGGGTACAGTATTCTGGAAAGGTTGAGAGCCACTGGTCTAGTTATTAAGAGGAAAGAGAACACAAGGAAAGAGTTTGTGTATTTTGTGGGTAGTGAGGGGGACAGCCGTCACTGAACATAAACATGTGTAATATGTACGTGACTAAATAGAATAGATGTTTCTAATGAAAACATGGATTTTGAGGGATTGGTGACTTGGTGACTCTCTTGAAAGTACACTCCACTGTTCCTCATCGGCTGGCTGCTGTGGCAGTTGATTCCCAAAATAGGTGGTGGGGCAGCAGTTATTAATCTGTTCGTAGAATCTCAGGTGGGTCATATTTTTAAACTGAAACAATGTGGTCAGGGGTGTCCCAGGGAAGTATTTTCATGAGGCAAAGAGATATTGGTGGAAAATTCATGTTTATAGTAACCGGGGCAGCATCATAATTCCTCTCCATATTTTGGAATATACACCTCAATATACACCTTCAATTACATCCACCGCTGGTGGTGATAATATCCAAATTAGCTAATCCTTTAACCAACATCTGTCTAACAAGTAGTAATATTAGGTAGGTATTTACATTACAGTATCATCAAGAGACCTCATAGTGCTAGTCACTGTACACATGTCTAAATAGACAATACAGGCAAATAGTGGGAGAGGAAACAGGCACATAGAGGTGAAATCACTCTTAGGGTATGTCTGGACTATGAAATTAGGTCGAATTTATAGAAGTTGGTTTTGTAGAAAGTGGTTTTATACAGTCGATTGTGTGTGTCCCCACACAAATGCTCTAAGTGCATGTAGTCCACAGTACTGAGGCCACCATCAACTTCTGGAGCGTTGCACTATGGGTAGCTATCCCACAGTTCCCGCAGTCTCTGCTGCCTATTTGAATTCTGGGTAGAAATCCCAGTGCCTGATGGGGCTAAAACATTGTCACGGGTGGTTCTGGGTACATATTGTCAGGCCCCCCTTCCCTCCCTGCCTCCGTGAAAGCAAGGGCAGACAATTGTTTTGTGCCTTTTTTCTTGAGTTACCTGTGCAGATGCCATACCATAGCAAGCATGGAGCCTGCTCAGCGAACCGTCACCGTATGTCTCCTGGGTGCTGGCAGACGTGGTACTGCATTGCTACACAGCAACAGTTTATTGCCTTTTGGCAGCAGACAGTGCAGTATGACTGGTAGCCATCGTCGATGTAGTCCAGAGTGCTCTTTTAACCAACCTTGATGAGGTCAGGGGCGCCTGGACAAACATGGGAGTGATTCAGCCAGGTCACTTCCCTTTTAAGTTTCGTTTCATGGCAATTGAGTCTTTTAATCTGCAGCCAGTAGAAGACGATGGACAGCAGTCATACTGCACCGTCTTCGGCCGAGCACCCAGGAGATGACGATGGCTAGTGGTCGTAGTGCACAGTCTGCTGCCAGCAAGATGTATAAAGATAGATGAAGTGGATCAAAACAAGAAATAGACCAGATTTGTTTTGTATTTATTTTCTCCTTCCTCCCTCTGTGAAATCAAGGGCCTGCTAAACCCAGTTCTGAGTTCTATCCTTGAGGGGGCCATTCTGTTTCTCACAAAGCCACCCCCTTTGTTGATTTTAATGACATGGCTTACAGGGTTAGCTTACAGGTAATCAGTCACCCTTCCCTCCGTCAGAGCAATGGCAGACAATCGTTCCGCGCCTTTTTTCTGTGCAGATGCCATACCATGGCAAGCATGTAGCCTGCTCAGATCACTTTTGCAATTAGGAGAACATTAAACACCACGCACATTATCCAGCAGTATATACAGCACCAAAACCTGGCAAAGCGAAACTGAGCAAGTAGGTGACATCAGTGCGGTGATGAGGACATGGACACAGACTTTTCTCAAAGCAGGGGCCCTGGCAATGTGGGCCTCATGGTGCTAATGGGCAGGTTCATGCAGTGGAACACCGATTCTGGGCTTGGGAAACAAGCACAGACTGGTGGGACCGCATAGTGTTGCAGGTCTGGGATGATTCCCAGTGGCTGCGAAACTTTCGCATGCGTAAGGGCACTTTCATGGAACTTTGTGACTTGCTTTCCCCTGCCCTGAGGAGCAATAATACCAAGGTGAGAGCAGCCCTCACAGTTGAGAAGCGAGTGGCAATAGCCCTGTGGAAGCTTGCAACGCCAGACAGCTACCGGTCAGTCGGAAATCAATTTGGAGTGGGCAAATCTACTGTGAGGGCTGCTGTGATGCAAGTAGCCAACGCTATCACTGAGCTGCTGATATCAAGGATAGTGACTCTGGGAAATGTGCAGGTCCCAGTGGATGGCTTTGCTGCAATGGGATTCCCTAACCGTGGTGGGGCCATAGACGGAACCCATATCCCTATCTTGGCACCAGAGCACCAAGCCAGCGAGTACATAAATCGCAAGGGGTACTTTTCAATGGTGCTGCAAGCACTGGTGGATCACAAGGGACATTTCACCACCATCCAACGTGGGATGGCCGGGAAAGGTACATGACACTCACATCTTCAGGAACTCTGGTCTGTTTGAACAGCTGCAGCAAGGGACTTACTTTCCAGACCAGAAAATAACCTTTGGGGATGTTGAAATGCCTACAGTTATCCTTGGGGACCCAGCCTACCCCTTAATGCCATGGCTCATGAAGCCATATAGAGGCACCCTGGACAGTAGTCAGGAGCTGTTCAACGATAGGCTGAGCAAGTGCAGAATGGTGGTAGAATGTGCATTTGGACGTTTAAAAGCACGCTGGCGCAGTTTACTGACTCGGTTAGACCTCAGTGAAACCAATATTCCCACTGTTATTACTGCTTGCTGTGTGCTCCACAATATCTGTGAGAGTAAGGGGGAGACGTTTATGGCGGGGTGGGAGGTTGAGGCAAATTGCCTGGCCACTGGTTACACACAGCCAGACACCAGGGCAGTTAGAAGAGCACAGGAGGACACACTGCACATCGGAGAAGCTTTGAAAATCAGTTTCATGACTGGCCAGGCTATGGTGTAAAACTTATGTTTGTTTCTCCTTGATGAAACCCCCCACCCCTTGGTTCACTCTACTTCCCTGTAAGCTAACTACCCTCCCCTCCTCCCTTTGATCACCGCTTGCAGAGGCAATAAAGTCATTTTTGCTTCACATTCATGCATTCTTTATTCATTCATCTCACAAATAGGGGAATAACTACCAAGGTAGCCCAGGAGGGGTGGTGGAGGAGAGAAGCACCAGGAGGGGTGGTGGAGGAGGGAAGGACAAGGCCACACAGCACTTTAAAACTTTAAAACTTATTAAATGCCAGCCTTCTGTTGCTTGGGCAATCCTCTGGGGTGAAGTGGCTGGGTGGCTTGAGCACCCCCCCCCACCGCGTTTTTGGGCATCTGGGGGAGGAGGCTATGGAACTTGGGGAGGAGGGTGGTTGGTTACACAGGGGCTGTAGCGGCAGTCTGTGCTCCAGTTGCCTTTCCTGCAGCTCAACCATATGCTGGAGAATATTAGTTTGATCCTTCAGCAGCCTCAGCATTGAATCCTGCCTCCTCTCATCAAGCTGCCGCCACACTTGAGCTTCAGCCCTGTCTTCAGCCCGTCACTTACTCTCTTCAGCCCGCCACCTCTCCTCCCGGTCATTTTGTGCTTTTCTGCACTCTGATATTGTCTGCCTCCACGCATTTGTCTGTGCTCTGTCAGTATGGGAGGACAGCATGAGCTCAGAGAACATTTTATCGCAAGTGTGTTTTTTTCGCCTTCTAATCTTCGCTAGCCTCTGGGAAGGAGAAGATCCTGTGATCCTTGAAATACATGCAGCTGGTGGAGAAAAAAAAAAGGGACAGTGGTATTTAAAAAGACACATTTTATAGAACAATGGGTACACTCTTTCACAGTAAACCTTGCTGTTAACATTACATACATAGCACATGTGCTTTTGTTCCAAGGTCGCATTTTGCCACCCCCCACCGCGTGGGTAGCCCCTCATCCCTCCCCCCTCCCCATGGCTAATAGCGGGGAACATTTCCGTTCAGCAACAGTCAAACAACCCAGCAGGAACAGGCACCTCTGAATGTCCCCTTAAGAAAAGCACCCTAATTTAACCAGGTGACCATGAATGATATCACTCTCCTGAGGATAACACAGTGAGATAAAGAACGGATGTTGTTTGAACGCCAGCAAACATACACTGCAATTCTTTGTTCTACAATGATTCCCGAGTACGTGCTACTGGCCTGGAGTGGTAAAGTGTCCTACCATGGTGGATGGAATAAGGCTGCCCTCCTGAGAAACCTTTTGCAAAGGCTTTGGGAGTGCATCCAGGAGCGCTGCGAATGCCAGGGCAAATTAATAATTAAACATGCTTGCTTTTAAACCATGTATAGTATTTTAAAAGGTTCACTCACCAGAGATCCCTTCTCCGCCTGGCGGGTCCAGGAGGCAGCCTTGGGTGTGTTCGGGGGGTACTGGCTCCAGGTCCAGGGTAAGAAACAGTTTCTGGCTGTTGGGAAAACTGGTTTCTCCACTTGCTTGCTGTGAGCTATCTTCCTCGACCCCAAAACCTGCTTCCATGTTGCCTCCATCTCCATTGAAGGAGTCAAACAACACTGCTGGGGTAGTGGTGGCTGAACCCCCTAAAATGGCATGCAGCTCATCATAGATGCGGCATGTTTTGGGCTCTGACCTGGAGCTGCCGTTTGCCTCTCTGGTTTTCTGGTAGGCTTGCCTCAGGCCCTTAAGTTTCACGTGGCACTGCTTTGGGTCCCTGTTATGGCCTCTGTCCTTAATGCCCTGGGAGATTGACAAATGTTTTGGCATTTCGAAAACTGGAATGTAGTTCTGATAGCACGGATTCCTCTCCCCATACAGTGAGCAGATCCCGTACCTCCCGTTCAGTCCATGCTGGAGCTCTTTTGCCATTCTGGGACTCCATCATGGTCACCTCTGCTGATGAGCTCTGCATGGTCACCTGCAGCTTGGCACACTGGCTAAACAGGAAATTGAAATTCAAAAGTTCGTGGGTCTTTTCCTGTCTACCTGGCCAGTGCATCTGAGTTGAGTGTGTTGTTGTCCAGAGCGGTCACAATGGAGTACTCTGGGATAGCTCCCAGATGCCAATACCGTCTAATTGTGGCCACAGCACCCCAAATTTGACCCGGCAAGGCCGATTTCAGCGCTAATCCCCTTATCGGGGTGGAGTAAGGAAATTGATTTTAAGAGCCCTTTAAGTCGTAAAAAAGGGCTTCGTCGTGTGGACGGGTGCTGGATTAAATCGATTTAATGCTGCTAAATTCGACCTCCACTCCTAGTCCAAGGTTGTAGGTTACAAATACGTCAATGGCAGAGTCAAGAACCGAACCCAGGTCTGCTGAGTCCTAGTCCAGTGTCTTCTCTACTCAGGCACATCACATCTTCTAGCTATTTAATGCTTCTGAGCTTTTTACAAAAATCAGTCCCTTTAACTTCTTCATTATTTTAGTTGCTATTCTCCAAATTGCTCCCAATTTCTCACCATCTTTTTTTTTTTTTGAGGTGTTCTGATTTGAGTGCAGTGTTCTTGATAGGATTACACCTATACTTAGACCACAGATGGACTACCATTTAGGTGTCTGATTTGCTGCCTTTAGTAGTGGTACTAATAATCATCTTGGCTTTGTCATCATGTTACACAGAATATTCATATTGAATGCACGTTCTGCTGTTACCCCATGTCTTTTTTCCCCAATATTGCTGTTGAGTGTAAAGGAGTCACTTGTAAATCTGTGTTCCAGATTATTTTATCTTTAGATGTATGAACTTGAATTTTTCCAGTTGTGTATCTCATTACATCACTTGCTGCACAAGAATGATCTAAATTGTCCAGATCAGGGGTTCTCAAACTTCATTGCATCGCGACCCCCTTCTGACAACAAAAATTACTACAGGACCCCAGGAGTGGGGACCAAAGCCTGAGCCCCACCATGCTGTTGGGCCAAAGCCGAAGCCCAAGGGCTTCAGCCCCAGGCAGGGAGTCCTGGGTGGTGGGGCTCAGGCTTTGGCTTCAGCCCCAGGCCCCAGCAAGTCTAATACCAGCCCTGGCAACCCCATTAAAATGGAGTCACGACCCACATTGGGGTCCTGACCCACAGTTTGAGGACTGCTTGTCTAGATCATTCTTGTATTAATTTTGCTTTTAGAGATGTTTACAATACTTGTCATGTATGAATGTATCAGCCTTTTTCTTTCATTTTTATTCATATTGAGTAGTATCGCAGTCCCTGTAAAGAACACAATTAGAGACAACAGGGTGCTGGCCTTAGGACATCCAGATGTAAGTTATATTGCTGCTTAAGTTTACCAAAATATTATCTGTTTAATAATCTGCATTGAAAAACTGCTTTAGACAGTCACCAGTTTTATATTCAATGCAAAGTATTCTATTTCTGCGGAAGAGGAAGCATAAACGTATACGACAAATGATATGATAAAGATGATTATTTTACTTTAGAAATTTTGCCTTCCCCATGATGAGATTCTTGCTACTAATAAAGGACTAATGTAAACAATTATAGTAAGTGGCCTGATACATTTAAAAGTGGATGGAATTAATACTTAATACAGCTTTGAAACTTTACTATGCTGAAGAAAAATGCTGCTTTTAACCATCTTAGTTTAAATGAAAAAAGCACAGAAACAGTTTCCTTACCTTGTCAAATCTTCTTTTTTTTTAAACTTTGCCTTTTATTTGTTTGGTTTTTTAGTACTACTGTACTGTTTTTTAATTATTATTATTATTAATAATAATAATTTTGGTCTCTGCTTCTGCCTGATTGCCTACTTCCAGTTCCAAATGAGGAGTGTGGTTCGTAACTCTGGTGTTCCTAACTCAAGACGTTCTACCGTATGTACAAATGTTAATAGGGTTCACTTACATATTAGGGAAGAATAATTCACTCCACTGCAGGAATTGCTGGGTGAAATTTTCTATTCTGTATTATGCAGGAAGTTAGAGCTGGCAGGAAAATGTAAATCCCTTCTGGTGAAAATCTTTGCCTTTTTTTGTTTGATTGATTGTCCTGAATTGTGAGGGAAAAATAATAATTTTCTTGGGAAGGGATTTCCTGAAAAAATTCAGTTTTGGAAGAACTGAAATGGAATCTTTTCTGGCTTCCTGGGTTACCTTGGAGCCTGGGGAGACACTGAGCCTGGGAAGCTGAGTAGCTGCCTGTCCGGGAAGCTGGCTAGGTAGGCTACTGGGGAGTTGACCATCTAAGGAGCTGGGTGCCCAGCTCCCTGGTGGCCCAGCTTTCCATGTAGCAATCAGAGCTGGGAAGCTGTCTGCCCGCCTACGCAGTTGGCCACCCAAGGAGTCTGGAAGCCCTAGTTGCCTGGGTCTGTGGCAACCCACCTGGCGAGCTGCTGGAGGAGCTTGGAGACCTGGGGAACTGCAGAGCCTGGCTGCTTTGGAAGCCACACAAGCTGGCAGGAAACCACCCTCTTTTCTATCAAAAGTTTGACAGAATCCACACATTCCCATAGAACACTTCAATTCTGTTGATTCAGCATTTTCCAATGGAAAACTGTTCTGTCAGAAAATTTCCAATCACCTGACTTTTGTGCACCATGGGAATTCAAGCAAATATGCCAGAGAGGAAGAAATGCTTTTCTTTTTTCCAAACTGTATTGTGATTTATATGAGGATTGGAGAAATCTTAGGAGAACCTATAACGTTCATTTGTAATGAAAGATCTGCAGTCAGTGATGTGAAAGCAAATACATATAAATACAGGAGGAATCTGTTAGGTGGAAATGTATATAAATGGAATTAGTAAAACAATCTTTCAACAGAAATGGGAATGATTGAATTAGATTGAAATACATTTCATGATCAGCTGATTAAATTGAATTTAATGACAGTGTCCAAAGTATACCACCTTTGAATCGTGTGTGTGTATTAGGGCTGTCAAACAATTTTTTAAAAAATCACAATTGTGAGATTAAAAAAATAGTTGCGATTAATCACAGTTTTAATCGCACTGTTAAACAATAATTGAATACTAATGTAAATGTATTATAAATAATTTTGGATGTTTTTCTACATTTTGAAATATTGATTTCAGTTACAACACAGAATACAAAGTGCTCAATTTATATTTTTGATTACAAATACTGCAGTGTAATATCTGTATTGTGAAAGTGCAACTTACAAATGTAGGATTATTTTTTAACATAACTGTATTCAAAAACAAAACAAAATAAAACTTTAGAGCCTATAAGTGAAAGCATGAAGGGGCATACAAATGTTTAACATATCTGGCACGTAAATACCCTTGCAATGCCGGCTACACCAGTGCCTTGGGAATGCCTGTTCTCGCTTTCGGGTGACATTATAAATGGGAAGAGGGCAGCATTATCTCCCGAAAATGTAAACAAACTTCTTTCTCTTACTGAGTAACTGAAGAAGAAGTAGGACTGAGTGGAGTTGTATGAGGTGAATTGAAAAATACTATTAGTTTTGTTTATCTTTTTATAGTGCAAATATTTGTAATGAAAAATAATATAAAATGAACACTGTACACTTTGTGGTTGAAATATATTTGAAAATGTAGAAAAAACATCCAAAATATTTATAATAAATTGGTATTCTGTTATTAGCAGCATGATTAAAACTGTGATTAATCATGACTATTTTTAATCTAGTTAATTTGTTTTATGTTAATCACATGTATTAACACTGATTAATTGACAGCCTGTGTGTGTGTGTATTTTTAAAGAGCTTTCCACAGTTCTCTGAATCCATTCACATATTTGAATTCTGGGTGTGAGTATTCACATAGTATAGCTCGATACATAGTGCTATATGTTCCATTAATAGAATTAATTTTGAAAGTAGTATGGGCATAGATTTGAAAAACAGGAGACCTAGCTGTCAGTGAGGGGAAAATATATGCTGGCAAAAGTGATAAAGTCACACGTTTTGTTTTGTTGTTTCTTGACTTTTTGTGAGCAAGAGAAACGCTGAAGCATATTGCACTGATTAAATGTAGTACATGGGAGCACAAAATGTCACAAAACATATGGAATACCAGGAACATTCATAACTGTTGCAAGAGGCTGTCTAAATCCTTGATAGGCTGGTCTAACAATTGTGCCAATAAAATAGCAAGTGAGTGAAATGAAGATCTAGAAGCTTGAAAAAGATGGGAAACAAAAATGGAAAAACAAAACAACAACCAAAAAAAACCCCTTGGGGTTGCTATGGAGATAGTTGTTGTTTTTTCCCTCTGAAGGAAGAAAGAAGATTGCCCTGAGGAAAAGCCATGCAGAGACCATTAGTTGTGTTCTGCTTATATGCAAGCCTTGACCAAAGTGAACTGGTTTGCATGTATGGTTGGGATTTTAAAAAGTAACTTTTTTAAAACAATGGGTGCTGCTACAAATTTTATTTCAACAAGTGCAAGCCTATAGTTGTGGATTTCATTATTAAGTCAAATTCCTTTTGTTCAAATGAAGCTAAGGACCTAAGTGATCCATACTGTTGTTTCTTTGGAAAATAAGTTGCTTTAAATTTTATTTTAAAAACCTCTAAGACTGTGCTCAGAGGGGAAAATAGTCTGCATAATAATGGATGGTTCACTTACTTACCAAATAGCATTTTGAATACATCATAGGCACAAAGGAAACAGGGTTTAACGTTCTTATCAAATACTTGAAGGCTTTGCAAAAATATTTTTAGGTGGTTTGTGAAAAATCTCCCGACTCCCTTACTTGCCATTATCACACATCTCAGCTTTTTCATAAAGGTTGCATTTTGTTCTATACTAGCGGAGGTAGAGCTTTTGTTATGCTATCTTGTTCTATAAAAATAGACTTTTTAAGCATGGCATTATGTAGACTGACTTTTTAAATCAATATCTATTTGGGTAACTAAAAGGCTCTTATCACAGACTCTGTATTGATATATAATATAGTATTTATAGAGCATGAATTATTTGATACTTTACAATGTTTTATTTTTCACCAATATAGTGATAGTATTTCATTAGGGCTGTTGATTAATTGCAGTTAACACACGTGATTAACTAAAAAATCATAATTAAAAAAATTAATTGTGATTAATTGCGGTTTTAGTCACACTGTTAAACAGTAGAATACCAATTGAAACGTATTAAATATTTTTGATGTTTTTCTACATTTTCAGATATATTGATTTCTATTACAACACAGAATACAAAGTGTACACTGATCGCTTTATTTTGATTACAAATATTTGCACTGTAAAAATGATAAAAATTGGCATTTGTCAATTCACCTCATACAAGTATTGCAGTGCAATCTCTTTATTGTGAAAGTGCAAATGTCGATTTTTTTTGTTACATAACTGCTCTCAAAAACAAAACAATGTTAAACTTACAAGTCCACTCAGTCCAAATTCTTGTTCAGCCAATTTCTCGGACAAACACATTTGTTTACATTTAGGGGAGATAATGCCAGAAAGCGAGAACAGGCGTTCGCTTGGGACTTTTGTAGCCGTCATTGCAAGGTATTTACATGCCAGATATGCTAAACATTCATACGGCCCTTCATGCTTCAGCCAGCATTCCAGAGGACATGCTTCCATGCTGATGACACTTGTTAAAAAATAATGTGTTAATTACATTTGTGACTGAACTCCTTGGGGAGAATTGTATGTCTCCAGCTCTGTGTTACCCTCTTTCTGCCATATATTTCATGTTATAAGCAGTCTCTGATGATGATTCAGCACATGTTGTTCGTTTTGTCAAGTTTCCACTGCAGATTTGACAAAATGCAAAGAAGGTACCAATGTGAGATTTCTAAAGATAGCTGCAGCACTCAACCCAAGATTTGAAAATCTGAAGTGCCCTCCAAAATTTGAGAGGGATGAGGTGTGGAGCATGCTTTCAGAAGTCTTAAAAGAGCAACACTGCAATGTGGAAACTACAGAACCTGAACCACCAAAAAAGAAAATCAACCTTCTGATGGTGGCATCTGACTTAGAGGATGAAAATGAACATGCATCAGTCCACACTGTTTTGGATCATTATCGAGAAGACCCTGTCATCAGCATGGACGCATTTCCTCTGGAATACTGGTTGAAGTATCAAGGGATGTATGAATCTTTAGTGCGTCTGGCATGTAAATATCTTGTGATACTGGCTACAGCAGTGCCATGTGAATGCCTGTTTTCACTTTCAGATGACATTGTGAACAAGAAGCGAGCAGCATTATCTCCTGCAAATGCAAACAAACTTTCTTGTCTGAGCGATTGGCTGAACAAAAAATAGGACTGAGTGGACTTGTAGGCTCTAAAGTTTTACAATGTTTTATTTTTGAATGCAGTTATTTTTGTACATAATTCTACATTTGTAAGTTCAAGTTTCATTATAAAGAAATTGCACTACAGTACTTGAAAAATACTATTTTGCTTTTACAGTGCAAATATTTGTAATCAGAAATAAATATAAAGTGAGCACTGTACACTTTGTATTCTGTGTTGTAAATAAAATCAATATATTTGAAAATGTAGAAAACATCCAAAAATATTTAAATACAATGGTATTCTATTATTGTTTAACAGTGCAATTACTCATGATTAATTTTTTTAATCACTTGAGAGCCCTAATTTTCATATCTTTTCTAGTATTGTAAAGAAGAAAAAAGTACAAAGATTTGTTTCTTACGTTCACATCAAATGCATCTTTTTCTTAAACATAATGCATCATTTCAAAAGGGGATAACAAATCTTTGTTCCACATTAGGAGAGAGCAAGTAGTACTTTCCAGTTACTTACATATGATTTTCTACTCCTACCCCTCCATAGAATTGTAACGTTCAGATGGCTGTTTTTTCACTACAAAAATCCATTAAATCAACCCCCTCCATATCCTACCATAAACAATAAAAGCCCCAAAACTGAGCTTCAGACTTAAACTTTTGGAGAGCCCAAATTGTAAAGTGAACACATGAGTATAAACACAACAACATACGTTTGGCTAGCTATGTAGAGAACAAAATTCTCTACTGTCCTGGCATTGCTTGTGCTTTAGAAGAGAGAACAGAGAAGATTGAGATCACACACACTTTTTATATTATCTAAACTCTGATCACTTTGTGCCTTGAGAAGGTGATTTTGTAACTGCAATGGGCATTGCTTTTTCAGAAGGTTCCCAAAGTTCAGCAGCACTGCGGGTACACATCCCATATACAAAGGCAATTTTCAGAGGCAAAGCAATTTTATGTCATTAACTGATTTCTCAATATCTAAACATTTTTATGTACTACATCTAGATTGCAAAGCAGTTGACACTGTTGTTTTCATAAGTTTATAACTTTCTAAGCCATTCACATTTAGCACTGAAATTGCCAATGCTTAATTTCTGTGCCTAGGAGATTTGAAGTTGGAACAAACCCTTTAGTTAAAGAACTACAGCAAAATGGCTGAAAGTTTGAAACTCAGCAGGACACTCTCCATTGAAGAGCGTGTGATTCGCTGGACTTCGAAAATTGTTTTAACCAATTCAAAAATCACTCCTGAGGGTTCTCAGTGGACCTCTGCCAAGATTTTTACCAGGGTTTGAGGCTATGTCTTAACTCCTCAAAAGGTGAGTCAAGTTAGCTCTCTTGATGTGAAATCCTAGTGGAGACAAGGCACAAATAGTGTTTACCTCAGTGCAACTAGTTGAAGTCAACCTAATATCACCCCGAGGTTTACCTTTACTGTTCCTGCCGGGGTGCCACCTGGAACTGGGTTACCACTGAGCTCTCTGAGTCACCAGCTTGGACTCCCTCTCACGCTATTCTGCTGTGACAAGCTGTAGACTGCTCCTGGTCCTACATTCTCACCAACATTCACACACTCAGGAACACACCCAGTTGCATGCAAGCTTTGGCATGCACAATAGAGATGCTGCAGCCAAAATAAGCCCCAGCTCCCCAGCTTAAGACTCCAGTGCTATATGGTCCTGCCCTGGTCAAAACCCCGACCAGCATGAATTTATTACTCAGTTCATCTCTCCCTCAGTGTGGAGAGGAATATGCAACAAACTTGTGTTAACCAAGCTGAGATTTTTCCCCCAGACACTTCACTCAAAGATACACTGATTTAGATAAAGCAAAAACAAGTTTATTAACTACAAAAAGATTATGTGATTATAAGTAATAGCAAACAGATTAAAGCAGATTACCAAGTCAATAAACAAAACCGCAAACTAAACCTGATGATACAAGCAGGCTTTCAGAGTGTCAAGACACAAGCTGTATTTCTTTGCAGCTTGGGCTCCCCACCCCCGTTCCAAGTCCTTTTCTTTTGGAGCTTCTCTCAGGTGTTGAGTTGTGGGGGAGAGAACAACAACAGATGATGCCACTCCCTCCCTTATATAGCTTTTCCATAGGGCAAGAACCCTTTGTTTCTAAGTTGGTTCCCAGACCAGTTTGTGGAAAAATATAGCTACCCAAAAAGGAGGTCAGTCATGTGGTCTGGTCACATGCCCTTGCAGAGTCATAGCAGCCATTACTTACAGGCTGGCCCAAAGGTTAAGAGGAAGGCTAAGCTCTTTCACAACCCATTGTCTTTGTTGATGAGCCATTAGCACTGTCTGGCTTCTTCATTGTTGTATTTGAAAGGCTGGCTCTGGGTGTTTTCCAGAGTAAGCTCATTTGAAATACATATCCAAAATAAAGTTTATAACTTTAGATACAAAAATGATACATGCATACAAATAGGATAATCATGTTCAACAAATCATAACTTTTCCAGTGACACCTTACTGACCTATCTTGTAGAAGATGCATCATAATTATGCCATAATCATATATATCATCATAATATCACTGTGATGAAAATGGGGTGTAGTGTCACAATGAAATCCTAGTGGAGCAAGGCACAAATAGTTTTTACCTCAGTGCAACTAATTGAGGTCAACCTTCTATCACCCCAAGGTTTATCTTTACTACCTCCATTGAGAGAAGAATTAAAGGGTCTTGTTACTATTAGAATTTCACAATGCGATAGTTAATTCAAGATAGCTATTTCAATGTAAAAAGACACCCATTCTTTGCAGTGAAGACAGCCTAAGAAGCCAAACCTGCCTTATAACCTCCTTTCTGTCCATTCTACCAACCTGGTCTAGAAGAGAGCCATTGTTCTATGGCTGACGCTGGGACAATTTAATATTAAGAATATTGTCTAGTTGACGAACACTGCAAAATTCTCCACTAAGCTACCTTAATAGCAAAACCATAGTAAACAAACAAAAAGCCATGAAGCCTGTAGTTTTAGTGTTTGCAATTTTTGTTGTATTCTACAGTACTGGCCAAATTCTGAGCTTTCATGTATTTAAAAAAAAAAAATTATCTATTTCTCGGTTGTGAGGACACAGTGATAAAGTGACAGGTTTCAGAGTAACAGCCGTGTTAGTCTGTATTCGCAAAAAGAAAAGGAGGACTTGTGGCACCTTAGAGACTAACCAATTTATTAGAGCATAAGCTTTCGTGAGCTACAGCTCACTTCTTCAGATGCATATCGTGGAAACTGCAGCAGGCTTTATATATACACAGAGAATATGAAAGAATACCTATTCCCACCCCACTGTCCTGCTGGTAATAGCTTATCTAAAGTGATTTCCAGCACAGGGGGGGTGGAGGGTGAGAAAACCTGGATTTGTGCTGGAAATCACTTTAGATAAGCTATTACCAGCAGGACAGTGGGGTGGGAATAGGTATTGTTTCATATTCTCTGTGTATATATAAAGCCTGCTGCAGTTTCCACGATATGCATCTGAAGAAGTGAGCTGTAGCTCACGAAAGCTTATGCTCTAATAAATTGGTTAGTCTCTAAGGTGCCACAAGTCCTCCTTTTCTTTTAGTGATAAAGTGAAGTGTTATTGTGCTTGTCCTGTTAAGCCATAACCAGGTAGTGGTGTTACCCCAAGAACAGACCTGGGGTCCCATAGTAGCCTGTTGCTTACTTCCAGGTTCCCCAAATGTTAACCTATTAATCTGTTCCTGTAAGGCAGAGGTGGGCAAACTTTTTGGTCCAAGGGCCACATCTGGGAATAGAAATTGTATGGCGGGCCATGAATGCTCACAAAATTGGGGTTGGGGTGCGGGAGGGGGTGAGGGTGCTGGTTGGGGGTGTGGGTTCCAGGGTGGGGCCAGAAATGAGGAGTTCAGGGTACAGGACAGGAGCTGGGCCAGGGGAGTGGGGTGTGGGTTGTGAGGGCTCTGGGGTGAGGCTGGGGATGAGGAGTTTGGGATGCAAGAGGGTGCTCCAGGCTGGGATTGAGGGGTTCAGAGGGTAGGAGGGGGATCGGGGTTGGGGTGAGAGGAGAGGCTCAGGGGTGCAGGCTCTAGGCAGCACTTACCGCAAGTGGCTCTTGGAAGCAGCAGCATATCCCTTCTCTTGCTCCTACTCAGAGGCGCGACCAGGTGGCTCTGCACCCTGCCCTGTCCACAGGCACTGCCCATGCAGCTCCCATTTGGCTGCAATTCTGGGCCAATGGGAACTGCAGGGACGGCACTTGGGGTGGGGGAAGTGTGCAGAGTAGGGCCCCCTAGCTGCCCCTAAATGTAGGAGCCAGAGCGGGGCCATGCCGCTGCTTCCGTGAGCCACGTGGAGCGCCCCCATGCCCCTGCCACTGCTTCCAGGAGCTTCATGGCACGGCCCCCGACCCTGCTCCCCGGCTGGAGCACCGGAGGGGGGCAAGCCCCCGACTCTGCTCCCCGGCGGGAGCTCAATGGCTGGATTAAAACAGCTGGCGAGCTGGATCCTGCCCACAGGCTGTAGTTTGCCCACCCCTGCTGTAAGGTGAAAGAAGGGTGCCTATCCTAGTAGAATTGCCAGGGTTTACCCAGGATTTCCCTTTGCCCTTCAGGAGATTTCCCCAGAACAGACTAAATCTGTTCACCCTCGGAGGATACGGATACAGCTTTAGCCCAAAGGATTGACACCCAGACAGCACTTTTTCCAAAACAAAGTATTTTTCTTTATTGTAACCAACCTTTCCTAATACAGTTAATCTAAACCTGAATTAAAAACATAAACCCCTTAGAACAGGCATACACCCTAAAGTACCCAATACTGTAATGCCATACAGTTAGAATGGATTAAGTGATCGTTATGCACATGGTGATCAATCATATGGAGGACACTGACAACAATCAAACTCTAAACTTTATATATAGTAATATAGACACACACACACACACACACCACAGATATCCAACTATATTATCCCAAGCATACACATTTATTAATCCTACTTCTATTCTATATCCTATACTATAGCTAGCATGCTTACTCTCTCTAGTCTTCCTTCCCTCTGCTCTGTTCCAGCAGGCCACTGCTATTGCTGCTATTCAGCAGTTGCTTCTGCTGCTTCCTTCTCCTGCTCCTAACTTGACTGACTTTTGCCTGCTTGCTGTCTTTCATACAATTTTTGGCCTGTTCTGATTGGCTTGTTTCCCAATCCTAGCATTAGCATACCAAACCTCCAATCACCTTTACCCCTCCTCTGATTGGTTCATACTTATAGACCAATCACAACTGCTAAATCTGACTGTCAATCAAAGCTGTTACCCAACAAGTTTTACCATGATGGGGTGTTTACTATTATGGTCTAGGGACCCTCACCTGGTTTTGGACTGAGTATAACTGACTGATGCCTCCCTTCAGTTTTGGAGTGACCTTTACCTGACCTCACTCCACATCTACCTACCAACACACTAGCCATAGACCAAACTGCTTGAAACTGCCATGTCACTGTCCTTGTGCCAACATTGTACACAGACTTAAATTACCAAACTTTTAAACTATAAACCAAGGGTTCTCAAACTGGGGGTCCTGACCCCTCAGGGGGTCAGAAGGTTATTATGTGGGGGTCATGAGCTGTCAGCCTTCACCCCAAACCCACTTCACCTCAGTAGCATTTATAACGGTGTTAAATATCAAAAAAATGTGTCTTTAATTTTTAAGGGGGGTGTCGCACTGAGAGACTTGCTGCGTGAAAGGGGTCACGAATACAAAAGTTTGAAACCCCTGCAAAACAATTACTTGATTTCTTTCATATATACTTATTTGTTAATTTATGCATCTTAATGTTAAGGTCTACTGTTGCCACCCCATTTCTTATCAATTTATTAATTGTAATTTGGTTCAGTTCAGTTGGTGGCAAAGCAATGTTTTCAGTGCTGTGCTTAAGAAACAAAACGGAGCAGCTAAAATTTTTTTCATATCAGTGGCTCACTTGACCTAGTGTTGTTTCCTAGGCCATTACAAAGAGGCTCCTCCTTCCACTGTCATTTTATAGACTGATACAAACAAATTACGTATTACATTCCATATGTCTGTTTCCACCCTTATAACTTTTACTTCAGAAGAAAACATCCCAATCCATTATCCTGTCATCCCATCCTTATCTTGACAATGGATCTGTGTGTTACTGTATCGCCCTCTTAGGAATATACTTATGTCGTTACTTGAGAACTTTGTTTGTTCCTGTACCAACCTGTCAGGGCAGGAATGTGTGACTTGGTTAGCTGATACCTAGTGTTACTATTCTGCCAAGGACAACTTTGGTTTACAGCCTTACTTTGGTAGATACTTTCAGCTATGCCTAGGGCTCCAGCACTGTAAAATATAGAAAAATAAGCAACACGATCAAATTGTTGGAGAGTTTTAAATTTTCTGCTTTTTGTGAATTTAACAGTGCAATTCTAATGATGTATTTATATTATTTTTCCCTTTGAATTAATATATGTTTTAGCTGTCTCATTAATTAAACAATGTTTTGTTTTGTTTTTTTGCAACCTGAGTGACCTTAAAACTGGGAATAGAAATGCAGGGATGTGTGCAAGTTTTGCTGCCGCTCTGTTCTGTTCTTCAGAGAAGGCAATGCAGAATATATAAGCATCTGGTTTTCTGTGTGCTCCAGAGCTCAGGATTCTTATGTATGTTTATATCCTGTCTACTTAGAACAATTTAACAGACAAACAGAGTAGAGCAATTTGTATATGTGCATCCAGGATTGTAAAGAACCCACACCAAGCTTTTGTTCTTTTCCGGTCATTCAGCAGAGAAGTTTAAATTTCATCTGTGTTGCAAGCTTCATTTTGGAAGAATATATATAAAAACATTTTTTTCTGGTTTGAGCAGATAGTTAAAAAAATGGGTAACCTGGCAACCTTGACAGTATCTCTTTAATACACTAAAATTAGAATAATTTTTCTGAAGGTGAAGATCATTTCCTGTATAAAATGAAGTCTGTTATAGTTATGACAGAAATATGGTTATGAAGAAACTGGGGGGAAAATAGTACATAATGTTCATGATAATATGCTCAATTGTATAATTGCATAATCTGTACTAAACAAAAATAGTAGGTTTCTGTTGCTAAATCAAAATGTTGTACTACCATCTGCTCAGAACTTATAGCTTCTGCCCAGACCTCAGCAAGTTTTGAACTCCATGGGACTGATTTACACCAGTTCAAGTCAAAAGAATCAGAAGCAACTCCAATGGTATTTGACTGGTCTAAAACCAGTTCAAGTGAAAGGCAACTCAAGCATTTTGAGCATAGCAGCATGTTTCCTCAGGGTGGAACAGGCAGCTATGCTCAACAGCCTGGTCTCCACCTTATCCCTGGCATAATGGCTGCTCAAGTCCCTGTGCTGCTGTTGATTAATTTTCTCTGACCTGTGACCTGGAGGTAGGACATATCAATGGGGCCTTACTGCTGAACAGAGTAGAGTGGAGCATGTGGTGCTAAACATCTGTTCCCTGGTTCTGTCCCCTCTTATAGCTCCATATACGGTCCAAAGTCACGGAGCTTTGACTGCATGTCTTCCATGCATAGTGGTCCTTGGAGCCATGGAGGGGACTGCTGCAGGGACATCATTTTCCAGGCCCTTTGTGTTTGGGGGCTGTCTTTCCACATCATTTCCTCTCCAGAACATAGTATTTTGTATGTGTATATGCAGCAGCGTGCAGGAGTGTTTCTGTTGGAGGCAGCATGTTTGTGACAACTGCTTGAATATCACTATTAACAAACTGGATACTTTTCTTACTATTGGTCATTAACATTTTTAACGTTTTTAGTTTACACATTTTTTTACCTCAAAAAAATATCACCCTTGTGAATGCTCATCTCCAGAATAGAATTGTTGTTGAGCTTGGGTAACATAAGATGTTGCAAGTTGTATTTATTGAACTCTGTTTGAATAGTAATCAACTGCAACAAATTACAAAGTGTTTATTATATTATGCTAACAAAGTACCAATCATAAGCTAAAGACTGACACTGGAGCGGGTAGTTTGTGATTACTACTGTATGTCAGGATCTTCATTAATATGCACATTAACTGAACTTAATTGACTGTAAGCCAGCTGGACAGTGGTAAAATACTTAATAATGAACCTCTTCAGTGCAGCTTTTGCTGCCTCGAGGAGAACAATAAAAGTGTCCATATTTCCTTTAATATCCTTCAATAAAATACTGGCATATTAGCAAGCAAAATTATACTATCATGTGAGGCCTTTACAGATTCTGCTTCTCCAAATCATTGAGGTAATAAATTCTAAGACTGTGAGAGCTAATGAGGTAAGAGAGCAAACTGTCAAGGCTGTTGTCTCTTGACTCTACACACCTTTTTTCCTGTAACCCAAACTGAAAAAAAAAACATAGCAAAACTATGTTCAGAACTCCTTCAGAAATTTGGGCTCAAACAACAGTTTCCAGTTAACTGAGTAATGATGTATATTTTTAAGATATAAGTGCTTGTAAATAAATAAATTAGTCATGTCAGAATAATTGGAAAACCATGATACAGAGTCACGGGGACTATATCTTATAATATTTTTATTTCGTTTTATTTAAATATTACAAACACAGTTGGATGGCATACTAACATTTTAGCCATTTTCTGATGGTGTTCTGTCTTAGTTTTCCCTCTTTAATACAACTAGGATACTGTTTTCCTTAACTGTGACTTTATGTAAACTGCTCACCACATCATATTTCATAGATCATAGCTGTGGAATATATTAAATTAGGCAGAGGTAACAAATCTATACTTAGTGGCATTTGGATTATATAAGAATTAAACCTCTTTGCAACAAAGCGTTGAAGAGCTCAATTTTTTCTGAAAATCATAATTACATAATTGCACATAAAAAGTCTGTTGTAACAAATGGGAAACAGCATAATAGTGTTGTGTTTATTATGGCCAATTTCCACCATAATCTCCCTTATGTACTTTTATTATACAGTATTATCTACATAATATAGTAAAGTATCAGAGCAGTCATATTATCTTAAAGTATTTGATGTTATTGCCTTTGAAGTTCTCATTATACAGAACTATTGAGGCCTTTGTTTCACACAGGTCTGTAACATTCCTGTGTTACATACAGAACAAATTAATTTCGCTGTAGTGTTTTAGAAGCAAATACTTCAATACTGTGCACTCGATGGAATCTGTGCTTTAAAACTTGGTCAGCAAATTTATTCTTGGAGATACAGCAAACTGTCAACATTAATGTATTTTTTATTCTTTGAGCTATGTTGTAAAGCTTCAGAAAAGAGTTGTTGCTTCTTTTAAGTTTAGATTTCTCAGAGTTTGTACTGGGAATAATCTCCTAAAAATGATCTGCCCTGAGGGTGCATGCAATCTGATGTAAATAGTCCACATCAGGAAAAAAATAATAGGAACAACAAATATACAAAAAAAAGTTCCATGTAGAACTGCCTGGTTCATTCACCCAGCTAGCTTTGGCTCAGATGCAGCATCTGGTTTTCTGTGGGATTCTCTGTTTTACTCAATTTTACAGCTGGGTTTAGGTGTAAAAGGTCAGGTGATTTGCCCCAGGTCACACAGTGAGTCAGTGGCATTAAACCCACAATCCTCTTGGTTCCTTTGTGTTGATACTTAGACTGCACAGACTCCTGTCTCTTTGACATTAACATATTTAAAGAACATCTTCCTACTTTACTGTATGTATTTTTCCCATGATTGTTTTGTATTGTAGGACTGCTCCATTATTATTTGTATTATGCCATGAACATAAACAATGCTTTTTACAGAGGGTAACAAGATCTTTGTCCCAACACGTATACTCTCTAAATGGATAATATAATGGATATTGACAAAAGACCATGATGGGTAGAGAGGGAAGGAAGAGAAGGAAAAATAATAAACATAAAATGTACAATATTATATATTACTTATTATTATATAAATACAACACATGGACTATTTAAAATCAATGGTTTCTTAGCAAGCCTTTTACTAAGGAATGGGTATTTTTGTCACTATTCTGGCAACATGATTGGCTATTGTGTGTGGTTGGCTTTTTCTCCTTGGTCCTCCATTTTTAAGTGCTCTGCAGAGGGGCTTCCCTTTTGACATCAAGTCATGCAAGGGTTTAGCTGAAAGAACTTCTATGTGTAACCACCATAGTGTTACATAAACCCCATGAACCCAAGGCCTTACTAATTGAAAGACAGATGTATAATTAAAAGAAAAGGAGTACTTGTGGCACCTTAGAGACTAACAAATTTACTTGAGCATGAGCTTTCGTGAGCTCCATGCATCCAATGAAGTGAGCTGTAGTCACGAAAGCTCATGCTCAAATAAATTGGTTAGTCTCTAAGGTGCCACAAGTACTCCTTTTCTTTTTGCGAATACAGACTAACCCGGCTGCTACTCTGAAAGATGTATAATTGAGCACTGGCGAAACAACACCACTGGTAGTAACTGTGGAAGCTTGATGGTTTAGTGTAGACATGGTGGAGGCATTTTATCATCAGCTGCCTAACCCAGTAGGGTTGACCACTATTGCTATCTTCAATGTATGTTTATCAGTGGAGAATTACAATCCCACAGAAAATTCCCAAGCTTGCTAGTGTAGATTCAGCCCTAGAGCTCCCATGCTGTTAGGGGTTTCCTTTGTTTCAGTGCTTGTACTAGTGCAACTTGTGCAACTATGGCTTATCTGTCATGAATCAACTCTTTGCTCAAGAATCAAACTTTTCTTTTGAGCAGGTTACACTGTGGTGTGCTTAATTTTATCCCTATTCTGGGTATCAACAGTCAATCTATGGCAGAAATACCAAGGGAAAAGAGAAACAAATCTTTAGTTTTTTTTTTCTTTTACGGTTCCCCACTTACCTCCTCCCACCCCCAACTCAACTATCTAAAATCTAATGTTGAAAAAGATTGCTCTTTCTCTCCTCAGCAAAAAAATCACCCACAAAGAAAACCAAATAAATGACCGCCATCCTCCAAAACTCCCCAAAGAAAACTGGTGTGATGTGACTATGCAGTAATGTTTAGGAGCTGTTCATAGGGTGTCAAGGTTCCTTCCCCACTCTGAACTCTAGGGTACAGATGTGGGGACCTGCATGAAAGACCCCCTACGCTTATTCTTACCAACTTAGGTTAAAAACTTCCTCAAGGTACAAACTTTGCCTTGTCCTTGAACCCTATGCTGCCACCACCAAGCATGTTAAACAAAGAACAGAGAAAGAGCCCACTTGGAGATGTCTTCCCCTCAAAATATCCCCTCAAGCCCTACACCCCCTTTCCTGGGGAAGGCTTGATAAAAATCCTCACCAATTTGCATAGGTGAACACAGACCCAAACCCTTGGATCTTAAGAACAATGCAAAAGCAATCAGGATCTTAAAAGAAGAATTTTAATTAAAGAAAAAGTAAAAGAATCACCTCTGTAAAATCAGGATGGTAAATACCTTACAGGATAATCAGATTCAAAACATAGAGAATCCCTCTAGGCAAAACCTTAAGTTACAAAAAGACACAAAAACAGGAATATACATTCCATTCAGCACAGCTTATTTACCAGCCATTTAAACAAAAGAAAATCTAACGCATTTCTAGCTAGGTTGTTTACTAACTTTTTACATGAGTTCTGAAGAGCATTCCTGATCTGTTCCTGGCAAAAAGCATCACACAGACAGACAGACCCTTTGTTTCCCCCCCACTCCAGCTTTGAAAGTATCTTTCTCCTCATTGATCATTTTGGTCAGGTGCCAGGGAGGTTATCTTAGCTTCTTAACCGTTTATAGGTGAAAGGGTTTTGCCTCTGGCCAGGAGGGATTTTATAGTTCTGTATACAGAAAGGTGGTTACCTTTCCCTTTATATTTATGACATAGGGTTAGTACACTATTAAGGCATTGTACATAATTTCAAATGTTTGCATAGCACCTGTGTTGTAATAACAGTCCTCTAAGGCTACATCTACACTTGTAGCTAGGGGTGTAATTCCCAGTTCACACAGACATACTCATGGTAGCTCTCACTGAGCTACAACACTGAAATTAGTAGCATGGGTACACACTCTGGGGGGCTAGCCCATGCCACCACTCACCACCCTACTCTACTGGGTTCACTACTATTTTTAGCATGTCGGCTCAGATGGGTGCGAGCTGGGAATCACACTCCTAGCTACAAGTGTAGATATTCCCTAAATGCTTGAATCTGAATGACTTGATTTTCAAAAGTACTGAGCATTTAGTCACTCACAGTGAAGAAAATCAGACCAGAAATCTCTTTGCCATGTTATTTTGTTAGATTTGCCTGTCTGTCTACCACACACTCCTGCCTGCCCCCTCAGCCCCGCACCCTCCCTCATACACACTTATTTGTTGTTACTGGGTTTCAGGGCTACTCCTGAGCCTTGCATTGATGGTTTTTGTTCCTTTTTATAATTATTTATTATTACTGTTTGTTTGTTTATTTATTTATTTATTTATTTATTCATTCATTCATTATTTTATGTATTAATAAAGAACACTGAAAGATTTGTTTTGAAAAAAATAAAACAGCCTATGGACAAATATTCAGTCTATCAACCTAGAAAATCTGTTTAAAGACTGCTGTTGCTCGTACAAAATTCTTGTTGATTTAAAGGTGTCCAGGATCACTCCCAACATGGTATAAAATGCACACACAAAAATAAGAGCTTGGGACATTCCAGGCTAATAAAAGGAACCTAAAAATGAATCTTGTTTCATATCACTAAAATCTTCTTTGTAGAAGAACCCTCCTAAACAGAACTTATGAAAGAAGAAATATATGTATGCGTTATACTTGTGTGTAGGTATATATTATATAGACATATTTTAATAATGTGATTTTTATTTTGTATTTTAATAGTGTAGTTTCAAGTTAAATAGCAATTTTCTGAAATGTAGGCTATTCAACAATCTCTGTGTCTGTTAAAAGTAAATTTGATAAGACCTCCTTTATAAGAAGAGAGGACTTCATATTGCTGGGATTCACAGGAGAAGTCTATTACAAATGATCTTACAAGTTCTGTTTAAATGAGTATATAGACAGATATTGGGAAAATGCTATTTGTTAGTTGTGGTGTAGTTTTCTGAGAAGCTGTGAAACTCCTCAATCAAGTTGATTCATTGCTTGAGAATTCTTCTGATGTGAATTATTTATCAAGTACAGAGCTGCTGCCTCTAGGATATAACCACACAAGCAAGCAAATAAATAACATATCATGACAAAACATTACACAGTTATACATAGAATCCCTTTATGAAGCGTGTGGTTTCTTTGTGCATGTTTTTCTGCTATTGCCATCATTACCCATGAATTTATATGATACAACACACATCACTGAGTGTACCCATGCAGTGGCACTCTTTTAACCACCTTCTAGCTACACCGACAGTCCACACGACCAGTTAAACCAACGAATAAAAAAACATTCCTACTTGCCTAAAATTGTAGACACTTTTGCCCAAGGAAGAAAACCTTTTTGTCATTGGAAAATTAATTTCACCTGAGTTCCTTATACCTGTTCTTTGTACTCTCTGTGGTCCTGCAAGCCAGAGTTTATAGAGGAAGCAGCCTTTTTTCTTGTCATAGGTAGTATGTGTCAAAGACCTCCGTGAATAATCAAAGTAATTATGACTGGATCCAACTTTAACTGGCAGAGTGGTAAATAGTGAAGAGGACAGGTCACTTATTCAGGGTGATCTGGGCCAAGCAAATAACGTGCATTTTAATACAGCAAATTGTAAATGCCTACTTTCTTTTTTTCTAAATGTATGCCATACTTAAGAGGATGGGGGATGCTCTTCTGGGAAGCAGTGACTCTGAAAAAAAAATTGGGGGTCATGGTGGATAATCAGCTGAATATGAGCTTTCAGTACAATTATGTGGCTAAAAAAGCTAATGTGATCCTTGGATGCATAAACAGGAATCTCAAGTTCTCAAGTAGGAACAGAGAGGTTAATTTATTGCTATATTTGGCACTGGTGTGACAACTGCTGGAATACTTTGTCCAGTTCTGGTGTCCACAATTCAAGAAGCATGCTGGAGAGGATTTAGAGAAGAGCCATGAGAATGATTAAAGAATTAGAAAACATGCCTTATAATAGCCTCAGAGAGCTCAATCTATTTAGCTTAACAAAAAGAAGGCTGAGTGACTCAATTACAGTCTTATAAGTACCTAGATGGAGGGGGGAATATTTAATCATGGGCCCTTCAGTTTAAGAGAGAAAGGTATAACACGATCCAACAGCTGACGGCTGAAGCTAGACAAACTCAGACTGGAAAGGAGGCATATATTTTTAACAGTGAGAGTAATTAGCCATAGCACCCAGCTTTAATTTATTGGATCGTGATGAGAATTTTTAAATAAAAATTAGATATTTTTCTAAATGCTACGCTCTAGGAATTATTTTGGGGAAGTTGTATGGCCTGTGTTGTATAGGAGATCAGATAAGATTATCTTAGTGGTTCTTTCTGTGCTTGAAATCTATGATCTGTGAATTAATTATTGTATAATTTCTTTTCTACTCTCTTTCCCTATAAAATGAGCACAACTGCTCTGTACAATGTAACAAATCTAGATGAAGCAATCAGATTAATGTGTGGCTGGCATTATAATCATGAACACTAAAATAAGTTTAACATTCTATTTCTTTTTCTTTTCTTTGTTTAAAATTATATATTTTACTGTACGACAACAAATGCATTTTATAGAATAATTAAGTCTTCCAAAAATACTATCCTCCTGAAAATTTTTGTGATCATAAAAATTACCAGGGACTATGTGGAACTCCTCCTTCAGTTTGCAAACAGAGGTGTTTAGTTTATCCAGATACTGTCTTTGTGTGAAAATATTTGTTCATATTTTTAATTGAGTTCTTCCAAACCATTAGGTTACAAAGAAAATAAACTAATCGTTGATTGCAGACAATCCTAGAAAATATAACATCAGAAATAAGAAACAAATCACCACATTTGTTTTCCCCCTTTGGCTGTTTACCCTTATTCTTTTTAACATCAAATTTTAATTCAATAGAAACACTCATAGGTAATACGTATTTTTACAGTATAGGTGCAAAAATTCCACTTTTTCAATATAAACAAGGTTTCAATATGGAATACTGCAAGGTGCAAGCACAGATTTAAATAGACAACAATTTCACTGGCATGAAGCCTTAAAATTAAATAAAAAGGATCATATATCGATCTGGCATAAGCAGCTACAATTCTATTGAAGTCATTGGTATTGCACCTGCTTATACCAAACATTTGACTGAATGTCTAGCTAAATGGAAGAGAAAAAGCCTAATACCTGTTGTTCAAGTGTATTCTTTCCCTTGGTCTTCAATCTTATTACTCTGTGTTTGTATGGATGAATATCTTAAACCCTTTGCCCCCATATGGGGTCTCAGAGCTCTGATGTTGCATACTCATAGATTCCAAAGCCAAAAGGCACCATTGCGATCGTCTAGTCCAGCAGTTCTCAACCAGGGCTTCATGGCCCACTGGTGGAGGCACAAGCCAGTTTCAGAGGGAGTGGGGCGCGAATCCCAGCGCCCTGTGGGACAGAAGCCTTGAGCCCATGAATGGAGTTGGAGGGAGGCACGGGGGATGTTGTCCCCCCTAAAAAACCCTGCAGTGCCTTAACTAGAGTGGGGCAGTCCTATGGTCAGCTCCACTTCCCACCCCCTCGCCAGGTTGTAGTCCAGAAGCTAGAGCCGGGCAGGGTGGGGTGTTGCCACTCTGGTTGGTGTCATGGAGCGGTTGGCCATTGTACTCTCCTGTGTGCTGCTGGTGCTCGGGGGCCCCAGGGCAGTGGGTGCTTCTGAGCTCCCTTTGACTGCTTGCACAGCCAGTAAGAGCCCTTGGGGAGCAGTGACCACGGGGGGGGGGTCCTCCCTCAGCACATAGCCGCTAGCTACCCCTCTCCCTGCAGCTTGAGCTATTCCCCTCTGCCTGCACACAGTTCCTAGCTATCTTTGTCCCTGCACCCTGAGTGGTTTTCAAACTTTTTGAGCTGAGCCTTCCACCCCTCCCCACCCTTTGAGTTATAATTTTTGGTTGCACACACCCCTCCTTCCCCCAAACTTAGATAGGCTGGGTGGCCTGCTGAAGTGGGTCGGGGGTGGAGGTTTTGCTCCCTCCCTGGGCCCCCAAAATAGAAGTCAAACTATGCCTATGGAGGGTCCCCCCTGCTCGGTGCCCTGCAGGGATAAAGCCCTGATCACCTCCTTCCCCGACCTGGCAGCTGAAGTCCTGAGGCTTCAGGCGCCCCCAACCCCTGACTGGGCCCTGGAATTTTTCTAGTGTGTTGTGGGGCGGGGGGTCAGAAAGAAAAAAGCTGAGAACCCCTGATCCAATCCAATCTCTTGTATAACACAGGCCATAGAACTTCCCCAGCATAATTCCGAGATCATAGATTTTAGAATAACATCCATTCGTGATTTAAAAGTTGTCAGTGATGGAGACTCCACCATGACCCTTAGTAAATTGTTCCAATAGTTAATTACTCTCACCGTTAAAAATGTACAGCTTATTTCCAGTCTGAATTTGTCTAGCTTCACCTTCAAGCCGTTGCATCATGTTACACCTTCTTCTGCTAGACCTGAGAGCACATTTTTCATTTAAAAAAAATTACCTGTTTGTTTTATTTCATATTCTGCCCTAGGTTGGTTTGAACTTACAGGTCCTCCTCAGATCTTTGTGTCTCAGCTAGCTGAGAGAGAGTTTAAATTGCAAAATTTGGTTTGAAATATAGTGGGGTAGAGTATATATGATGAAATGCATACACATACCACTCCTAGCCTAAGGAAGCATAGCTGTTTAATAACTTTGCAAACAGCTTATTCAGGCAGAGCTAACATGTATGACTTTACCTTCGTACAGAACCGGCACTAGGCATAAGCAGACTAAGCAATTGCTTAGCACCCCAAGCAGCTCCAGTCCCCGCTATTATTAGTATGTATTGTGTGGGGGAAACCCCCAGAATATTACCACTTAGGGCCCCCAATGGGCTAGCACTGGCATTGCTTCAGACAGGCAACTATTGTGATCACATAGCTTTTCAGAGACCCCGATGAATCAGAGAATATGCAAAATGCCATACCAGATCAGACCAGTGGTCCATCCCGTCCAGTATCCTTTCTGACAGTGTTGTTTAATCCTCTCCTTGTATCTGGCTAAGTTTTGAGCCTCAATATCTTGAGGCAATGAATTCCATGTGTCAGATATGCAATGTGTATTTTAAAAAAAAGAGATTTATTTTTATCAGTTTTAAATTGATTGCCTTTCAATTTAATTATAGTCCTAGAATAATTTCATCCCTACTTAAGGCTAATGGATCTGGAGTCCTATGTGAAGTGGGAAATTTTGCTTCACTTCTGCTCAGCCTTTCTACCAATTGCTGGCTTGATGCAGCATTGGGAGAAGAAATATCTTCAATACTCATGTGTACTGAGACCCAAGACCTGTGTGGGCTGTGTAATGGAATGGTCCTTATTCAGTTGTACTCCTTCGGGTGGGTGGGTGATTCAAGTATGAGTAGCCTAGAGTGAATCTGCAATGTTTCTCACCCCCTATAAATTTGTTGTTTTAAACTCTGTGTGGTAAAGAAGCATGGTTAAGGACTGGTTGCCTTAAAGGCATATGCACCCACATGTTGTTTTTCATTGCTTATTTATAAAATACGTTTTTTTTTAAAAACACATACTGATTTCAAATCCTAAAGTCCAACAGAATGGAAGTTTCAACAATACTGGGTCTGATCCAGATGCTCAGCACTGCTTTTTGGTCAGACACACAGTGAGAAACACTTGTTCAACTTCATCAGTAATGATAACATAAGCAGGGTCTGAATGAGCTCTTCTCTGACGTCTAGTGACACACTGGGGAAAAATTTCAGAAGCAGACTGTGTTTGCATAGACGTGCCTACTCTGCCTTGATGTGCAGCATGAGGAGCTGCTTTGTCAAAATGATTAATTTTGGCTGGTTTTAGGTTACAAATCACTCAGTATTTCAATGGAGGGGTAATGAAATATTGTTATCTTTATTGTACAAGTAAAGGGAAACACAGCTGTGCCTAACATACCCTGATTGAGGGGGTCACCCTAAACTGAACCTCACTTGCTAAGCAGGGGGTGAGGATGCCAAATCTCAATGAAAATGAGAGTGGGTGGGGACAGGCATTTCTACCTGTTAGTGCAGACTGCCTGAAGAGTCCTAGACAACATCTGACCTGCCCTTTTCCAGGGTTTAAAGACAGAGTTGATTAGACTCAAGTGAGCGTCTTTGAGTCCTGGAGCTGACATCACTGCTGAGCAGGTCTCGGGGCTCCGCCTTAGACTTTGTGTGGGGACAGGGGACAGGGAAAGGCAACACAGAAGTGCACTGTCAGTGAGGTTCCCCACTACTGTTGACATCAATAAGAGCTAGATTAGGTGGTGGAACCTCAGAACATAACATGCAGAGAAACAGTGGCAACAGTGAGCTAGTTGTGGAGGCGGTAGCAGCGGAGGCTTTGCTCAGTGCGCCTCTCTCAAGGGTGGGAGGTGAACCCCATGACACACCTCTGAACTCTCGGTCTTTGCTAACCAAGGACTGGCAAGTATGAGTGGGGTGCAGGAGAGTGAATGGGGAGTGATGTGCTAAAGGCACAGTCAGTCATCGGACTTTCCCACCGCCAGATGGGAAACTGAGGCAACCGGCACTGCTCAAAGCAATGTGAGGACGGCTTTACTTAGGGTCACATGCTTTTGAATGTGGTTGTGGTGTTTTCCCAGATTAATGCTGGGCTCCCTTTCCTGTTTACTGAAAGTTCTCTTTTGTTATACACAGACTCAGTGCTTGCGAGTGGGGAAGTATTGTCTCTTACAGATGCCCAGGTGTGGTGTTAAGTTTTCCCAGGTTACTGGGTGTGGGATCTGCTTTGTATTTTTAAGAGGAACCCCTGGGTATTGAACCCAGCCCTTGTTGCTGCCAGTTCCATCTGGCTTAGAAGGTTTACAGTAAGAAAATATAGTTTGGAAGGATAGCTATAATGTTATTAGTATGGGAGTGACTGTACTAATGAGATGTACTAATTAGCATGGCAGCCCCAGATTTAGGATCCTAACTATTTTTGAAAATCTGGCCTGAAGTGACTATGCTGTTGACTGGTTTTAAGCCGTTGTGCATGCCCACTGAACGAGGGGCCTGAATCTGAAATCACATATCCAGGTTTTACACCAACGTAATTCCATTGGCTGAACTGGGGCTGTTCTTGATTATCATCCATGTAAGTGACTTCAGAATCAGGCCTTGGAAAAGCCCATCTTGGTTCAATGGTGAAGTAATAATAATAAGTTTTTAAAGTATATTAGAAACGAAGGAAATTTCTAATAATAGTGTAGGCCCATTACTAGATGGTGCTGGTTTATAATCATTGAATGCTGTCTGGTTGAACCGAGGCTACTGACAGCCTTTGGAACATTAATTACTGGTGATGATGGGTGAGATGCCTTTCATTTTGTTGCCCAAGCTGAATTGGCAGGGCTGGTAAATAGGAAAACATCTTTTACTGGCAAGCTAAGAACACTCTGGGCACTACTTCTAGTACAAAAACACTTGATACAGAAGTCATTGTGAGACAGTGAGCATGAAAACCTTATAATACCATTTGTATAGTCCTTTTTCAGAGTATAACTGCACTTAAGGGATGATCATTATATAAAATATTTGGAAAAATCAAATGACTATGTATCTTAGGTATCTAAAACTAATGATGAACTCACTGAGGCAGAATGCCTAAAATTCATGAGAAAATCTGAGTTAATGGGAGGTGATATTGCATTGATACTGACATGGGGAGATTCAAAATTGAGTAGGTTTGTTTCTGGTCATAAGGGCGAGATTGAGGGCTTGTCTACACTTACTAAGCCACAGTAGCACTAGAGAAAACACTATCTATGTTGACAGGAGCTTCTCCTGTTGCTATAGGTACTCCACCTCCCCAAGATGTGGTAGCTATGTTGACAGGAGAAGCCCTCCCATCGACCTAGCCTGGTCTACACTGCAAGTTAGGTCGGTATAACTATGTTGCTCAGGGGTGTGGATTTTCCACGCCCCTGAGTGATGTCATTATACTGATAGAAGTTGGTAGTGTCAACCAAGCCTTAGTAAATGCCTTATTGACTTTAACAGGAGTGCCATGCATAGATCAGCTACAGCATCAGGTTCTTAGAGATGCCCGGTTGACAATGTAAAACTGGAAAACCCTGAATTGGTTTGAAGTTTCATAGCAAGGGCTTTTTATAGCAATGGCTTCAATTCACATTAGGGGTTATTTCAGGAGTTCAGCCACCTAAAACTCATGCAGCATTTCAAATACAATTTTTACATGTTTTGGGGATAATGTATTACCACATCGTGTTGAAGAGAAACATAAAAGTCATGCAAAGTGAATAGCATTCTAGTCTGCTGTCTTTTAGGCGTTAGCAGTTACACATCTGTGCTTTCCAAGCTGTTCAAAAATATTAATAAACTCACTCCTTGAATTAATGGATGGGTTTGCAGGACACCATCAGACATAAATTTTGACGCTGAATGATATTTATATTGCTATTTGTACTGTAAAATTAACAAAGGTTATTAATTCTATCTGGTCTTGGTCTTAAAGCTTTACACCATAATTACATGCACAGACACACACAACCTCTTGAAAGAAGTGATGAAATGAAGGCACTTAGTGGTACGCCAAGGGCTGAAGCAAGTGTGCAGAAGCTATCCTATCTGTCAGTTTTAGTGATTTTACCCTTGCCTTTTGCTGATACTGCTCATCTCAGTGATGAGAGATAGAATCTCAACATTTGCCATGATTATACACTCGAAGAGTAAGAACTATCCTTTAGGTTGTTTTAAGGATATAATACCTCATTGATGGGGCCTGTTGAGGTCACTCTCACTATCTGTAGTATCACAGAGAGACAGATCACCACTACAGAGAGTTTCTAGACTTTTTGCTCCTTTATTCAAAGATGTTTCAAATATTGCTGTGATCTTAGCTTTATAAAGTGGTACTTCCCAATGATGGTAATAATTCTGGACAGAAATGCCTGCTGTAGTCATGAGTACCAACTCCTCCAATTTATTTGTTAGAAATTATCAGTTATACAGAAATGGGGAAAAAAGGGAACAGAATTTCAAATTAAAAACTTCTGTTAGCTTTTTGTAAGTACAGTAAGTCCTCACTTAATGTTGTAGTTATGTTCCTGAAAAATGCGACTTTAAGTGAAACAATGTTAAGCGAATCCAATTTCCCTGTAAGAATTAATGTAAATGGGGGGGTTAGGTTCCAGGGAATTTTTTTTCACCAGACAAGATTTTATATATATATATATATATATATATATATACACACAGACACACACAGACAGTATAAGTTGTAAACAAACACTTTAATACTGTACACAGCAATTATGATTGTGAAGCTTGGTTGAGGTAGTGAAGTTAGAGGGTGGGATATTTCCCAGGGAATGCGTTAATGCTAAATGATTAATTAGCACTCGGCTGAGCCCTCAAGGGTTAACATGTTGTTAATGTAGCCTCACACTCTACAAGGCAGCAGGAATGGAGGGAGGGGAGACAGCATGGCAGAGAGAGAAAAGACACACACTGTGTGTGTGAGAGAGAGAGAGACGTGCATTGCCCCTTTAAGTACGCTGACCCTACTAAGTGCACTGCCTTTTTAAGTAAATCAGCATGTTGAGACAGCAGCTGCTGCCAGCAAGCTCCCTCTGTTCTGAGCCCTGTTGTGTCCCTCCCCCCACTCTGTAGAGATAAGGTATAGTACAGGAGCAGGGGGATGGGGACACCCTGACATTAGTCCCCCTCTTCTATCTCCGCACAGCAAGCAGGAGGCTCCCTGGAGCAGCTCCAAGGCAGAGGGCAGGAGCAGCACACGGCAGTGGGGAGAGGGCATCTGAACTGCCACCAATTGAGAGCCTGCTGGGCAGCTGCCGCACAGGGAACTTAGGGGAGCAGGGAGGTGATAGGGGTGCTGCTGGTCCACCCTGGTTCCAAGCCCCCACCAGCTTGCTCCAATGGGCTGCTCTTTCTGCAAGAAGTGGACAAAGCAGGCAGCTGCCAAACAATGTTATAAGGGAGCACTGCACAACTTTAAATGAACATGTTCTCTATTTGATCAGGAACGTAACAACAAAACAATGTTAACCGGGAAGACTTTAAGTGAGGAGTTATTGTACACTGGTTAATGTAATACAGTTCAGTTATGGAAGTGACTTTTCTGAACTATTCACCACCTGATGCATGTTGTTGGTGTGTTTGGTAGTTTTTTCCTCTATATGTAGGGCAGATGTCCTATAATGTGCAGGTTTAGTTATCAGAACCCCTTCCTGACCCTTCTATGGAATGAGAGCAAAATCTGCTGCCTCCTACTCCCCTCCAGAAGATTTCCAGGAAAGCTCTGGCAGTTTAAATTTGTGGAGTTTCAACCCCTTGTTAGAAAATGACCTGCCAAAAGATATTAGTTGTTCAAGAGAGAACCTATTCATAGCTAACTGACCAATGAGAGAAGAGAACTATATGTAGATTTTTTTAAACTTCATAGCTAAAATAATGACTTAATTGCATCAGTGTTGCCATAAGTTTATGAAAGATTATTAATTTTAGTATTATCATGGACCCATATTCTGCTCTGTTACACTGGTGTAAATATGAAAGAACTCCTCACATTTTGGGGGTATCTGCTTTCTGCAAAGAGGCAAGAGACAGTAAAAATGCCTACAATGCTATTTACAAAAGATGGTAATAATATGTTTTATTAGTTGGGATGGCTGCTATTTATTTAGCATCATAAGTGGTCTGTATTACATTAACCAGTGTACGTAAGATCTAACTGAAGATTTGAATTTGCAATTCTGAGTCCTCCTTTTGGGATTTACACTGGTGTAACTGAGCCCAGATTTTCCCTTATAGAAATTAGAGATGGAAAAGTGCGCTTCTTACAACATATTTTCTAGTTTTAAATCTCCTCAGACTTGGTTTCATTAATTCTCTCATCAAACTAAAACACAGTCTTTATTAGAGGTTCACTGATGTTTGAAAATGGGTTGTATATTCATTGCATTTTCCCCAAACCTTTATCCTGTTATTATTTATTTGTTTTCCAGTAGGACCCGTTGTCTGTTGTGTTAGGCAGTGTACATACAAATATATGTAAAAATTAAAAGATGATCCCTGCCCTCCAAAACTTTGACAAGAGACCAATAGATATGACAAATAGATATGTTTTTTCACGTCACGTTATTGACAAAAAGAATATCACTCTTCATGTGAACCTCAGCAGTCAAAGGAAAACCAGTAGTTACCTTATGTTTCCCTTAGAGCATTTATTTTTCATCATTATTAACAGCAAAAAATGACTTACAGGTTAATGACAGGTTTTGGTATAAAGGGTCTCTCAACTCTTTAAAGTGGTCATTAACTACCAGAAAATGCCCTGCATTCTCAACCAGTCATGATTGCTTAAAAATAGTACAAAATAAATGCTAAAATGACCTTCATGACAGATTTTAAACAGAACATATTATTCAAAATGTATATTAGAAAACCAGTTTCAATGCCATTTTTAGGATTATTCCAGTGACATGCAGTCACAATCAATGATGATGAGAGTGGGGCAGAAACTCAGAATCCTAAAGGTGTTTAATATGGGAACTATTACACCGACATCTATAGATGAAAAGCATAGAGCAGTTTACAAAGTGGGGCAATTTATTCACATATTTTGAATGGAGATGAAGCACAATGATTCTGAAAAGATGATTATTTATCGTGCCAATGAATTCTGAGTGTCCTTATCTAGTGGCTCACCAATACTTTTTATTAGTTAGTTATTATTGTTATTTTATTAGTTAAATAAATGGCTACTATTTATTTAGCATCATAAGTGTGACTGTTGCATTATAGACAATTTTAAATGAGTCATTTTCTCAAATGTACAGTTAAAGGATCTGTCTAGAGTAGATTTTGGTAGTGTTGTAATTTGAGTCAATTGATTACCCATTAGCGTGAATAAACTAAATGACTGTAAATACTAAGGTAGACATTACACTTATGTTTATATCAGTACACTGTTTGTTCCTGCATGAGGTTCATCCTAGGCTGAAGGGGGATACAGAGGAAGGAAGGGGAGAAGCAGAAGGAGAGGGAGAAGAAGAGCAAGATGCTTGGTAAAAGTGAGGCTGAGAAACAGTGAGATTAGGGTGGCTGAAGCCTGGTGGCAGGATGTTAGAACCAGTATTCAGTGAACTAGCAAACTAGCAGAATTGAAAGTTCATTCTAATTATGCCACGCTGAGTCAGTGAAGAATCTTGCCACCTAGTCTTGTTGCTCTTGCCTGGCTGCTGCTGTGATGTGGCTGGCTCAAGGTCCCAGGATCGTTCAAGCAGAGATTACCTCTTTGTGCATCTCTGAGAAGAGATGTCCTTGATTGGCTGCTGGATGCACCTAGATAGGTGCAGGGGTGATGTCAGGTCTGATTCTCACCCTTTCACCCCAATTCTGCTTTCCTCTGATCCAGTAACAGAGACAGAAAAGAGACATGGATAGCCATCCAATAGCCCATTGTAGAAGGAGTCCTGTGGCTATTGTAGACTGTATGTTGTCATCAGCATAAAGGGTATGCTGGAGCTCAGGTGAGAGTGGAGGACACAGGAAGGGGCTGGGCCACCATGCACAGTGTTCCAACTATTAGTTGCTCTCATAATGACCCACAGAGGACTGTTATGAGGCAGTACAGTTTAAAGCATCCCTGGTGTTGCTGTAAATTTCTCTGTAGGCTCGGTAGGCCCCTGACAGCCCAGAATTGGGGTTTAAACCACTTTTTGCTGCTCTGCTCCTGCTCCTGGTCCAGGCATGGTGCAATGCAGAATTGAGGCTTCTGTCTTTGCTGGAGGGTGCTGCTGTATTTTGTTAAAGACCCTGAATCAGCTTGTCATTGAGACAATTTCTGGGCCATTATATTTGCTTGAATCAATGCAAATACAGGGTCCTGCATACACAGATTAATGACACTAATAATCCATGATGATATGGTGTGTCTAAAGCAATAGATTCCTTTCAGAATAGATTATTCAAATGCAAGAGAAGGGACAAGATTATTTCCCTTCTCATTACTCTCCTCCGTCCCTGCCACACAAATTTAGAAAAGCCTCAGTTGGGAAGGTAAAGTGCATGGAGCTCTATGTAGGAAATATAAAATAGAATGGGTTTGATCTCTAGTTTACTGTAACTTCTTATGTTGCAGGAATGTTCATACAGCATTCAAAACCTCCAAATTTTTGTTTTATCAATATAAATGAAACCATTTAAAATCCATTTTGGGAGGGAAAAAAGGGAATTTTGCTTTCTAAGTGAAAACCTTCCACATAGACTTTCAGTCTGTAGATATTTTCTCATGGATACATTGCATGCTGTTGATCATTAAACATTTATAATGGGAATGCTGACAAATTCTCAACTCTGACTCTAGATAAATAATAATAATTGTGGAACAGTCATATTCTTACAGTTTTATGCTCGGCTGATGGGATTATTGTATGAGGAGTATGGAGTTGACAACATTTCATATGGAGAAGACTGATTTACTTTTTAGTGTTGCCTTTTTAGCTTGAGTGACTTAGTGACAGAGTTCCCAGGTGAGTTCAGAGAGCTCTTACAGGCTTAAATAGGCTCATATTTCCTGCTGATTTGGATTTGGTGTTCAGCAACAAACCAATGCTGAAAACTCTTTGAATGCAGAAATGTATTGCTTGTTATGGAGAATTAAGAAGTTATGCATTTTATTTTTTGTTATAAATATCGTACGTACCTAAGTTTACCTGTATGATGTTATCCTGCCTGACTGCATAGAGTTTAAATCAAAGGAGGCTGTTCTGGGGGAAGCTGAAATGAAATGAACTAATGGCAAAGATGAGGAGTATATCAAGAGTCCTTAAGGAACTAAAGGGAAAACAGTTAGTTGACGGAATGCACCCTATGTGGTTTGACCTAGTCTGGTGAGGGGCAGTCTTCCCAGACCAAAACCTAGGATTAAAGCCTTAAAGATGCTAGCATAGGCAGGAAGAGGGAGAGTGGATTGTCAGCAAGCTGACAGAGAGAACAGGAACTGCAGCAAACCGTTCTCCCTACCCAGAAATGGGAATAAGCTGGACCTACCTGTGCTATGGATAAAGAAGGTATGCTTAGGTAAGGAAATGGGATGCTGTGGTTTTCACCCATTTCCCTAGATGCTTTCCAGTTTGGCAAATAAATACAGCTTTGTTTTGAAGAAACCGTTTTTGAGTCACTTTATTCAGCTACTGTTTCAGTTCCCCTAAGATAAAGGGTTCAGAGGTGACAAACCCAACGGAGACTGTTGGGTTAACATACTTGGTAAATGGGGGAGCTGTACCTCAGAGGTCCAGTCTCAGAGCGGTAGGACTGTGTGGGAAGGTAGTGAACCCTGTTCCCAAAGGGGTGCGCACTTGAGAGAGACAAAAGGGATGTAAGGCACAGCTAACCTGGTAATCATGACACTTGCATTAATCAGTATTTGATTATGTCCATGAATTCTTTAACTTAACATTGACTCACTAGTTGGCACTAAAATCCTACCTTGGGAATTATTCAGTCAGGCAGAAAAAAATGTAAATCGTCTTAATTCTCAAAGCAAGACTGAATGTAGAACAGCGCAGCTACTAGGAGACATTTATTCATCATGGTTACCATATCAGTAGTAAATTGGTAGTCAAAATGTTTCCTTTCCACTTTCTTTTTTTGGCCTGGTCAACACAGAAGAACAGTGAAAGCCCAGAGGAATTTTTAAAATTTAATGAAGTGATACAAATCACACTCTTTAAGGAGATATGAGCCTCTGTTCCTTCATTTGCAAATGTTCAAATAAGTGAATGAGAGGGACTAAAAAGTAAAAAAGTAAGCAGCATCCCAGCATCCTAGGGGATGCATTAAAGTGATGTAAAATAACTAAAAGCAAACATGGTCAAGGCAAATTAGAGAACCAAATCTCATAATAAATGCTCTAGAGTCTTCAAAGAAAACATCAGCAGAAACAAGAATACTGGGCACAACAGAGAAAAGTAAGCAAAGGAATAGAAGAAAAAAAGAAAATAAGATGCTAGTTTGAATTATTTCTTTCAAAGAATTAAATTTATTATTAGAACTTTATGACAGTATAACACAATAGCCATTATCCAGGGGGAGTTGGGGAGAGATTCTTATTTTCAGTGGAATTAATTGATGTGTTGAAGTTTGGTTATTGCTAGTCAAAAAGTAATTGACACTGTAAATGTGTTGAATGTTTCTTTTAATGTATTGGGGAAGAAGGTGCCCCAGCATATATAGAGAAAACCTGTGAGATTGATGCTTTAGAACATACAGTTTTTTGTCAGAGGATTGCAAGTTACTACAATCAAAGTGCCTGTGATGTTCCCTTGGTGTTATCTGGACTAGTGATGATAGGTCACCCCAGTCCTTGACTCTGGGAGCCAGCCCTACCCTGCTCTGCTGTGAGAACCCCCACTCCCGGGCTGTTCACACACAGCCTCTGGCATGTAAGCTGCTCCTTGGATTGTGCAACCAAATGACACTACCCAATATCTCCAGTCCCAGACACAATCCTAGGAACCTTCATTTGTAGTGTCCAGTTATTCCCGCTGGATGCTGTAAGCTTATATGAGTTCATCAATTTAACAAAGAAATTGATATGTACTAGGCTTGCTATCCCAAGTGGTGTCTCTGACACGCTTCAAACCAAACACACTGCTTCAGATAGAATAAACAAACAAATTTATTAACTACAAAAGATAGATTTTAAGTGATTATAAATCAAAGCACAAGAAGTCAGATTTAGTCAAATGAAATAAAAGCAAAACACATTCTAAGCTGATCTTTACACTTTCAGTGCCCTTACAAATTTAGATGCTTCTCACCACAGGCTGGCTGGTTGCCCTTCAGCCAGGCTCTCCCCTTTGATCAGCGCTTCAGTTGCTTGGTCATGGTGTCTGTAAATGTAGGTAGAAGAGAGACCGAGCATGGCAAACGTCTCTCCCTTTTATCATGTCCTTTCTTCCCTCTTGGCTTTGCCCCCCACCCCCTTCAGAGTCAGGTGAGTATTATCTCATCATAGTCCCAAACTGACCAAGGGAAGGGGGTGACTCGAGAGTCCAACAGATCCTTTGTTGTTGCCTAGCCAGTGTCCTTTGTTCCTGTGAGGCTGGGCTGGGTTTGTCCCATACGTACCCTGATGAGGTATGAACTGCCCTTCTGCTCCTGAAGAGTTTTTGCCTGGGCTTGTTTTAAGCCGTGAGGACACATTTTCAGCCTCATAACTATATACATGAAATTACAACCTATAACATTACTATAACAATGCTCAGAGAATCATGAGCCTTCTGAAGATACCCAACATGACAAACGTTGCATTGGATACCACACAGTCATATTATAAGGATGAACATGGGGGTGCAGAGTGTTCCCCTGAGGTACAGAGTGTCACAGGGCCATCTTCTCAGGTGTTGTAAATGACTGTAGCTCCTTTGACTTCAGTGAAACTATGCTGATTTACACTATATACGTGTCTGCCCCAGAGTGTTGGAAGTATCTTCAGATCCCATTGCAAAACCCACGTATTCACATAAACCTTCTCAAATAACAAAGCTGTGGAAAAGCAAGGAGAAGTATATTGTTTTTAAAAAATCCTTGTGTAAGTTGCAGCTCCAGGGAAGAAAGATCAGTTAGTAAAGTACATGATACAATACGTTTCTGTATCCACACATTACAGATTTTGATACTTTGGGGACAAGTATCTTTATAAATGCCTTATACAGAGGGATTAGATTAACATAGCACATCTTCATTTGAATTGTTTTATTAAAAAAGTGCTTTAGATTTTGTTTAATAAAGTAATAAGGGAGAGATCTAGGTTCCTTCTGAGACCTGTGAATTAATGCTTAATGCTGGGGTGCGATAAAAAGAGACCAGAGTTGGGATTAGATTAATTTAGTTTAGATTATGTCTCAAATATAACTTGAATAGAGCCCTCAGAGGACTAGGTAGTCTAGTGGGCAGTTCACCCAGTATCACCTCTCAGCAGGAATGCCTTTCTGTCCAATTCCTCACCGAAGGACAGGCTTAGCTTCCCTTGGGTTGCAATGTCCTGGCTCTCTTCTTATCAGAGGAGGAGTGAGAGGGGAATGTGGTTTATGCCTTACCTGCAGAAGAGGCAGCTGGTGGAGGAGTCCAGGCCCTCCCAATCCACTGTGTTCTGACTCAGGACCCTATGAGATTCAACAATCTCTGGCACCCTGAGGTGCCCTCTGAGTTACTCTCCCTGTACCACTTCCTACCATCTGTCTCCCTCCATGTCTCCAAGTCCAAAGTAAGGTAACAAAAGAAAAAGAAAAGATAACTAAGCCTTAAGCCCCTACGGGGCTCAGCATGAAGTCCTACTCCCCACAGGGAAGCTTCTTCAGTATCCATGTCCAAGAACCCTCAAGGTAGGTTTATCTTCCTCCCCCTTACTGAGCTGTGTGGCTCCATTTTAAGCTTCCTCTCCAGTTGAAGTATGCTCTCCATGTGTGGAGGGACAGGGCTACTGGGGCCCGGTATTGTCATTTAACCCCTTCAGGCCTAGTGTGGGATTTTTACACCCCATCACAGTGACCTGAATGCCAACATCTGTTTTTCTGTGAGCTTGGCTAAGACTCAAAAGAATAAAAGCTACTTACATTTTACATATTTCTGTTTTCTGTATTTGAACTATACAGCAGCAACAGACAGAGACTTGTACCCTAAGGGCCATTGAAAAATGTTTCTAAGATGCTGTTGGGAAGAAAAAGTGGCTAAGCCAAAAAGGTCACAGTTCTCAGCGTGTTATAAGAACAGCAAATTTTCTACTAGACTGTTCACTTTCTTATCCTTCTTTGTATCTGGCTTTGCAAGAGCTTTACTGAGCTGCACTTCAGGAACACATGGTCAGTATGAAGCAAATAGCTAGCTTTTACCTGTGGCTTTGTTTATGCATTTCTCTAAAATTGAAGGTTTTTTTCCTGGTCTCAAAGCATACTGGGGCTCTGACATGGGGTGTGCCTGTCCCATAGCACCCCCTGATGGCTGAGTATGGTGCATCAGGCACTCCCCACTTCAGTAAGCCCCACCCCTAGGTTTTCTGTCTCTCAGGGGTTCACAGGGTCTCTGGCTGAGTCACTCCAATTTCAATCCTCTTTCAGGATAATGAGTCCAACCAAAAGTCCAAAACCAATAAAAAGTACTTTCTCCCCTCTTATAGTTCTCTTCAGTCTGCCTTGACCCAGTTCTCAGTTCCTTCTGGGTTATCTATCAGTCTCTGGCTTTGGGATATCCTTAACCCCAGGCTCCTTCCCTTCTCATAGGGTATGTCTACACTGCAAAGAAAAACCTATTGTACTGAGTCTCAGAGCCCAGATCAGTCAGTTCAGGCTGCAGGGCTAAAAACAGCAATGTAACTTTTCCCGCTCGGGCTGAAGCCCAAGCTCCGAGACCCTCCCTGGTCACCAGGTTTCAGAGCTCGGGCTCCAACCCAAGTGGGAACATCTATTTTTAGCCCCAAAGCCTGAGCCAGTTGACCCAGGCCTAAGACTCAGTGCCACCATTTTTTCTTTTCAGTATAGATATACCCTCAGTCTCCAGCAGGAACTTCCACAGAAACCAGTCTGCTCTCTCTGTTTCCTCTCAAACTGATTTTTCTCAGCCATTTTATAAATCACCCAGCTGATCAGTGCCAGTTTGGGAGGGAGGTGGGTATCTAATCTGGCACTACCTTGAAAGGGCCAGCCGACCTATGGTGCTTAGTAATTTTCTTGGGTAGCGGTACTGCATATTGATGATATTTAGTGTAAGAAAGATGATCATTCTGTAGCACATTTGTGTTTGTGCTAGAAAGCGAGTCTCCATTGTATTATTTGAACAATAGTTCAATGATCCTTGACAGTATTTAGTAGGAACAAAACCTATCACAAATATGGGCCAACGATGTATAATAGCAAGGCTGCCTATGGCAGCATGTTATTAGAGGCATTACATGTTTTATGTATGTCATGATTACCAGGGGAATTGTGCCTTAGACCCTTTTTAGTCCTTCTCTAATGTGCTCCTTAGGTGACAGGTCTGATTCCTTTTACCTCACTTTGTGTGGAACCAGGTAGTCCAACTAATATCAGACTGGATCTCTGGGCTGCAGGCCCTGGTTCCCAGCTGTGTTAACAGGACAGGGCCAAGTGGATTTGGCACCTGTAAGCCCTCTAAATCCCAGAACATGTGACAGCTTCTTCCGCACAGAACAGTATTTATTCATTCCTCAAATATACAAAGAACATAGAACAAAGGGGGCAAAGAACATAGAGCAAAAGAGCATGCATGGATATTACCTAAACCTTTGTAAATTTCTCTCAGTCCAGCTAACTCTATCTCTGAGTTGGGTGAGGCCGACTGCACCTGCTCTCACAGCATCAGTGTCTTTCTCTCCCTCTGAGTAACCTCTTCCCAGCCCATCAGCTTATCACTGACACACACTGGGCAACCTTTCCTACTTCACCTAACCTGCTCCCCGCCCCCATTCCTTTTCTAGGGTCTCTGAGGAATTGGTCCCAGGCTTAGTACAAACTCTGAGACTAATTGTGTTTGTTTTGCTTTTTGTTTTATTGCTGTGGAGACATACCCACAGAGACCTACACCATATTTCCTAAAATTAATACAGATTTTTCCCTGTTCATCACATCATACTTATGGCTTTAAGAAGCTTGTACTAATGCTGTCGTGTTATCAGTCCATTGTCTCATCAATTTTTTCAACATCAGATAATTTGTATTCCTATGAACACCAAAAATGACAACTTAGCAATACAATATACATGATCGTTAATGCGTTGAAGCAGTATGCAGTAGGCGTGGCATAACATTGTGTGGCCTGTGGTGTGAATGACATTAAAATAAGAGGCATGTTTCATATATCCTTATGGTTGTGATAAATCACATAAGCTATGCCACAGAACTGGTATGACACGCAGGTGTGCTGTGTTCTAAGAAATCAGCTGTAAAAACCAGGTATATGTGTTGTTTTCCATTTCATTGTCACACATGCCGTGTACCACAGAATACTGGAACATTGTCTCATATTTTGGGTAAAACGTTTCCATAGTTTGGTGTTCATGCATACATGATACCATAAAATAATGAAGGCCACAGTACCTATTTTCAGTTACGAAGTTATGAAAAGTAGTCCCACTTTGCCACATGGCTCAGTTTATTGATGCCTACCAGCCATTCTTTCCTTTGGACATTTCAGAGTGCTGATTTGAGGCCAGTGGATAGAGTTTGGCTTTACATGACTTAAACAAGAGTAGAGCAAGTTAGACAGATACCTGAGACATAAATATAGTAAAATTCCAGTCATCTGAAGGGTTTTAAAAGAAGAGATTTTTCAGATAAACAGGATATTCGTGGTATGCTTTGATGTTAGGTGACCTGACTTATCTTCAGTTAATGAGAGTCAGTTAAACAAGTTTATACTATACTATATTTATGATTCCATGAAACATAGCCATTGATTTTCAGACCTGAAGTCTTCCAAGGGGTGTCACAAATCCACTCCATACTCTTGGATCTCTGATTTAGCTGACAGATGTTGAAAAGTGTATGCTGCCAGAGAACTCTCAAGAGACCAGCTGTGAATGCTAAAGAACACAAATTACTCTAGCTAAGTTTGGTATTAACTTATGTTCAAGAGTTCCTCTCCTGGAATAGCTTTTTAATGTGTACTTGCAGAATAGATTAGTGTAGTAATTTTACTTTTTTGTTCCATACACTTTTTGATCAGACTATGAATAATTTTGGGTACTATTCAAACAATTGTAGAACTGGATTCTGCATTTTTTTTTTTGGCAATTGTATCATACCAGTTGGGCACAAATCTGTTGCTGTCATATCCTTAAATGCATACATTAATGCAATGTGAAGATATGGTACAGGATGAAGTTAACATCTGATGTAAGCAGGCATATCTTAACTGACTTTAGTAGAAGTCACAGAATTTGAACTCATATACAATAATGATGAAATTGGGCCATTCAGGGTCCCATCCAGATTCACTGAAGTCAGTGGAAAAACTCCCATTGGCTTTAACAGATGCTGGATCAAGCCCACAATGCATATCTCAATGGCATTGCGTATGCTAAAAATTCTGTTATTCCTCCAATGCTCAGGAGAATTGCTCACAAACTCTGATTAATACATATGACACTTCCATCAGTAATTTTGGCATACATTCTCTTAAAAGTCCAGTTCAGTCCTCTGAAATACAGGCAGGCATGTTGCTGAATATCTTGTAAAATTACTTAGCTGCACAGGTAAACGTAGCAAGTGAATTTGCAACATACATGGCAACATATATCTTCTTCCCTGACATCTAGATTGAGCTCTAAGGAATAGACATTTTTGTGGGTGTGTATGCATATAGATAGATAGATATAGATATAAAGAATTAAATTCCAAGAAGCTGATTCCCCACAGTATCTTGTATCTTCTGTAGTCATTTACACCTGAGCAAAGTGCAGATTTGTAGCACTCCTCACCCACGTTGCACGGGTGTAAATGGCACAAGGTGCAAGGCAGTGGAGAATAGGGCCCTATGTCTGATTTTAGAAAAGTTACCAGAACACACTGCAGACATTTTTAGTTTTATTTGTAAAGGCCTTTGAAGTCACATTGGAATACAGTGAGAAGCCACTAGTAAATAAAATACAGCAGAGCCCACCGAATACATTTTTTAAAAAAAATCATATTTAGTTGGATTTGTTAGTGGAGCGTTAGGAAACCTTTCCAACCAAAACCTGAATAAATGCCTCAGACAAGTGTGAACACAGAGTGCCACTGAAGGTTGATAACTTAGAACTTAAGTTTAAACACATTTATTTTGGCTTATTATTTTGTTATCTTGACATATTACTTTTAGAGACAAGGAAACCACTGGGATGAAATACAGCAGATGAAAGGAATAACAAGCCATTCAAGCAATTATTGTCATTAACTCTTCTGATGTATCAGACGGGAAGTGGCTGGCACAAAATGCTGCACGTAATTTGTTCCATGCTGCCTTTGAAAGCACAACACAAAATTTCGAGGCAATTACATTTTTATTCAATATACACCTCCAGGGCCATTTCTTCAAATCCCAATTAAACTTATTCCAAAGTGGATTTCTTTTTAAGCAAGGTCAGTATAGTTGTCTTGCATATTTGAGGACACCATGAGTGGAAATTCATAAATCCTGGCATTAGCACCAAGGTTACTCTTGATGAGTTCCAGAGTATCCCAGTACATTTAATGAGGACTTCAAAAACAAACAAAAAAAAGAGTGCTGCTGGAGATGTTGGGATCAAAGAAAGAAGACTATTTTTTTAAAGCAGGTCACAAAGCACTGGTGCTATCCCCTATAATATTTGTTATATATGCAGTCAGTTGGTTCTGTTACGTACAGTCACTTCTCAGCCTCCCTTTACTATAGTTTGTTAGTTTTAGATGCCCACCAGTTGAAATACATTTTAAATTATTTCCCACAATAAATAAATAAATTAAATGATATAACTGTGTAATTGAACAGAGTATTGTAGGACATGGATGCTTTATAGACAGAGCATCACAACTCTCACAGTTAAGTATATCTGGTCATCGGGTGTATTGTACTGCTGCAGCTGTGTTGCCAGTGCATTTAAATGAGAAACTCCCATCTTAAAGGCTTACCTTGAATTAAGCCACATAGAAATTTCTGGACTCTAGGAGTATGAGTGTGCTGGAGTGGGCTGTGGAATCTACAGTGTTTTTGTGGTGTTGTCATGGGTATGTGCAATGAACAAAAAAAAAAATGGTTGAGATGTTGTGGCCACAAAATTCAATGCTGGTGACCAGCTACCACTAGTAAACTGTCTTAAGGTGGTTCCAAAGAACACAGAACTGATTATAGGCTGGGGAAGTCATGTAAAAGAATAACAGTGCATACATCTTTAGCTGATAGTCTAGTGCATTTGCATTATGGTACAGAAGATGCAGAGAGTAATCATGGCCTGTCACTATTTTTCCCTCTGCCACTGACCAGGAGATTTTGATCTCCTTTCTCAGATGCAGACCTCATAGAACTTTTTTTGGTTCAGATCACCTTGCGAGTAATATGGCTCCTTAATAGCCCATATTATGTGATGGTGATTGGAAGTGGGGGGTGCTAGAGGATTTGCTGCTATCCCAGGCCACAAAACCTCAAAAGAAATCATTTTCTCGTCTTCCCACTTTTCAGTTTTTGACTTTTGTAACAGACAGATCAGGGAATGTTTCAGGTGCTCATGTAGTTCCATGGAGGTTACTATAATCTACATGTGTGTCAAATGAGGAGAATAGATCATGTAGGGTTCATTTTGTTCTCTGAAGACAATTTATTTAATTCCCTTTTGTTGAGGTGGTACTATAGTTGGTTCAGTTGAGTAGTTTTTCCTAACCATTTTCTTCCTTCCATCCATCCTCTCTGATCTTTTAGAGAGACGGTCTGACCATTATTTCCACTTCTTTACGTCTCCCACCCTCTGTGCTCCATATTACGACCATCAGAGCTCTGTTCAGTCTACCATGATGCTCCTTACTTGTCTGAAGGAGACAATGTTGAATGCTATTTGAGTAGGGCAATGTTTTTCTTGCTGTGGCTTTCAGTAAAATCAGAGATGAGTCATGACCACTTAGTAAAAAATCATGGAAGAGTGGTGGCATCTTAATGCCACTAGGAAGTCTGGCTCCTTTAAAAACCAACCAGTTGCCTAGGTGGCTGTTACTTATCGCTGAACTTCAGGGGGAGCCGGTGTGGGCTCCTGTGCTAAGTCAGCCAGTTTTCCTATAAACATGGGCAACTATCAGGGCTGGGAATATTATGCGCAGTTCTGTGCATTGCACCAGTAAGTTTTAGATTGGTTGCTGTCATTGATTCATAGATGATAAACCCAGAATGGCTATTGTGATCATCTTGTCTGAATTTCCCATCTTGCACCGTGCATAGACTTCCCTGAATTAATATCTGTTTGAACTAGAGCATATCTTTTAGGAAAACATCCAATCTTGATTTAAACATTTCGAGAGATGGAGAATTCACCACTGCCCTTTGTAAGGTGTTCCAAAATAATCTTTACTGCATTTCAGGGATGCATTGGGCAAGCAGCATTTTCTTCACTGCACTCTGTGGGTGGGAAGCTGAGACACAGTTCATTGCAGTGGGCTGATGGCCTCTGAGATTGGATGGCTGGCACTGTGTCCATGCACTCTGGGGTTGGGAACCTGGAGAGTTATCCCCTGGGAGCAGCCGCCGGGACTGACAAAAAGTATTCTTGTTAAGACAAGGGAGTGAGGGGATGGAGTAGAACTTTATGTTTTTTGGCACAAAAGTCACCGCTGTGACAGAAGCAGTACTCTCATCATTACACTAACACTTGCGAAGGCTGCTTCTTATCGATTTTGTAACTCTGTTGACTTGTATGGAATTACTCTCGTTTTGCGTTAGAGTGTTTAAGCAGTCAATCAGGCCCAGTACTTTGCTGTATCCTTAGCCCCTGCCAGCCTGAAAAGTGACAACACACAGGGGAGTGAATCTGGGTCTGCCAAACAGAAGTGCACAGTGGTTCTGCTAGGCCAACAGGCTAATGTGGTTTTCATTTAAAATAAATAAAATTGAATACCCAGTGTTGAAACACTGAATAAATGACTTATAAGTGATAGGGTCTGCTTTTTTTTAAAGAACACATCCTTGCTATACAATTGCAGAATAGTTAGGGTTTATGTATAATAAACATATACATTTGCTGACTATGACTGCACCATATATTTGGAGTATTGCACAGATGGGAATATAAAACAAAGCATAGCGTTAGCTTTAAATTTATCTTCTCTGTTTTAAGGCATGTGCAAAGGCAAAATGAAAGTCGCTTGGTTTTTACTTTATTCATATAAAGATGCCTTTGAATTATTATTAATAAAATTGTGATGTTATCTTTGCCTAAATCATTTTGCACTGTTTTTATAGATTTCTTCCCCTCCCCTCCCCCATGTGCCCCCTGTCACCACTGCCACCCTTAAATACGTAACAAACATGAACACAATCATGGGATTCCAAGGGAGGGTGGGCAAGAAAGAATGTCAGTGTTTATCATACAGCTGTGCCAAAAGTAAAGGCTGAATGAATGAGATGGAGATTAAAGCCAGTTGTCTGAGCCTGTATTCAATCACTGCAGTCACTCTGTTTGCCTCCTGCATGCTGATGAAGTGTCATGAATGGTCCCATGTACTTTCATTCCAATATATTTCAGGCAGTAGTGATTCTTGCTTGTACTCGGCTAAAGCTTGAAAATTTTAAATAGCAAAGTCTTGCTTAGCAACAGAAGGCCTAGTCTTATCTCTCTTGGGACTGCTAACTCAAAATGGGTTACTTCTTATAGAAGTTAACCGTAGGAAGGAGATATAGTTTATACTCATTGCTTTCCTTGATAATTTAAAATAATGAACAATAAACTAAAACCTACAAACAATGCTGTTTCATAAATAATTATCTTGTTTGTAAAGTCCAAACCTCATGGTTTTTATCATACAGTAAACTGTCCTTCAGCTGACTAGGGACCAGAGGTTACCTTTCTCTGTATTGAGAGAGTACAAGTAGCATTCCACCTCCTAGAAAAGTTCTTATAGCATATTTTGGTTTATATAAAATGTTAGAAATATATTTATGGAATATTAAGTCATTTTACATTCATGTATATTTTAAATGCTTAGATATAAGTTTGTGCTTTTCATTGGGCCCAATCTTAAAAATAAATAAATATTATGTTTTAAAAATAAATGACAAAACACAAGTAGGATTCAGGTTGTAGATCTTCAGTATATGCACAGAGGAATTCATTAAAAAATGCAGCAGCATAATTCTACTGTGAATTATAAGCTGCTATGTAGGTTTCTATTTTTGGTCACCACAAGATGGCAAAAGCAATGAGCACACAAACACAAGGCAGAATGGGTCCCATAATAATGCACTCTGCATTCACACTTTATGCACATCAAGATAGAATCCGAGCACAGCAGGGGTGACAATCACTCCAACAGTCTTTTGAAATCAAAGTACTTCCTTGAGAATGTTTTTCCAGTGCTAATTACACTCTTTTATTGTGGTTCTTGTATTGTGCAAAGTAAAATGTTTACACTGTCACTGAATACAACTCCATCTTTGGGGAAAAAATATAACTAAATCTATTCAATAACCTGATTTTTCGGGTGGGGGGGGGTTGTTTACTTATTTGTTTTGGAGTCTAAACCAAAGTGTGGGTTCTTCTTCAGCAAACTGACTTTGAGAAGGGTGCTAATGTCCACAAATGACCAGGGCTACTCTCAGCTCAAGACAGTGAATATACTGCAGAAGTGACTGGTTGCTTGGAGATCCCAGTTCTTTTCTTAATCTGAGCCATGGTGTCCTCTGTTTAATAATCTCATAGTAGCTACTGTCACTAATTCCCCCACTGAGTGGGAAGGCAAAGAAGCTGTAGTTCTACTGATTAGTGTGTCTGTGTATGTAAAATCACAATAAACAGTCACCCTCTGGGGCAAGGTGCAGTGTTATTTCCATAGTCCCATGTAAAACAAGAGAAGAAAGGATGCTAATTCTAAATATCTAGCTCTCACCTAACAGTGCAAAGGTTTACCCAGCTGGCTGATGAGCTAGCCCATTCTTGACCTTTTCTTCTGATTCAAAGGATAATTGATAGAGTGGCTAGTCAGATTTAAACGCAACTAGGAAACTATTTAACATACACTACTGAAGATAGGGGACCAAATGTCTTGCAACATATGGGTCTGAGTCTCCATTGCATTGTGTTTGTGTAGTCATTTGCATCTGTGCCAAGTGGATATAAAATATTACCACTGACATGAGTAGAAAATTTCTGATTTGGTAGCATTTTATACCTATTTTATATCATTTAGAGGACTATGTAAGGTGTGAGATTATAGAGGATCAGACCAATGGTATTCATTTTATACACATCAAAGCAGATCTCTCTTGTGAATATTTTATATTTAATATAATGTATAAGTTGCTTTGTTTCTGGATTTGACCTTTTATTTATTTTTTTCTTATTTTGTCATCTGTTTGCCATGCGTGTTCTAATTAGGTACCACTGGAGACCTCACTTACGATATCAGACAATTTTAGGCTATCTCTGCAATTTTTGAGAGTGTGAAAAACCCTTAACACAATTGTTTGTGTGTAAAATACACACACCTATTTTACGTTCAGTTAAAGGATTTTAGAGACTCAAAAATAACACACACATACACTTTACTGTTAATGAATTCTTGGGAACTTATATGTCTGCTTTTGCTGTCCTAGTGTAGTTCTGACAGCGATCAGTCCTGTTTGATTAAAGATGTCAGAATTCAAGTATTAAATGGAATGGAGATGGAATAAGCTTATCTCACATCAGCAGAATAGTTCTGTTATGTCAAACTTATATTAATATAAGAACTCCGGAGTAGTAATAAACAGGAGCTGCATACCTGAAATTGCAAAGGAAGAGAGGGAGAACGAAGCTCCAATGCTTAAAAAATCCAACATCAGCAATAATGAAGAGGTATGTCTATATATGAAGGCTAAATTCCAATTTGAAAAGTGAATGTTTATGAAATTTGGAGCCTGATCCTGTAACCTTTACATATGATACTAGTATTTACACTTGCAAATCTTACTGTAGTAATGGTTGTGGAATTGGAGCCTTAATATGGTGTTTGTAAAGGGAAAAAATACACAAGCCCCAATCCTTGGATGCAGTCAGAGAGCAGATAGCACAGTGCAGCTCAGAGGGATGTCCCCAAAGGTGTCTTTGTGCTCCCCAATCCTTGGCCACCTTTGCTCTGGACTAATCCTGTGGCATACAGCAGTCTGATTGGTGTTCTAACTTACTCTAGCTGTCAGTGGTCCCAAAGGGCTAATACCACACCTGGGGATTGCTTAGAGTTGAGGTTCCACCACTTTTTCTAGCCATACCCCATACACCAGCAGAAATTAAGTGAGTTTTTGATTTAAGAGCTTCAGTGGTGGCATTTTGTGTTAGGATGAATCTGTCATGGCTGGTTAAGCTGGCGCCATTTTGCTCCAGTGGCACAGCATAAAGTGACTGCACCACAGCTGAAGATCTGGGTGAGTCTTACTGTTTGATAAGTGATACTGTACAGTTGTACATAGTGCCCTCCACCGGAAGATCTTAGAGTTCTTTGCTAATGATGATGAGTAAAGCTTCACAGCACCTTGAGGAGGCAGATGACTATTATTGTCCCCCATTTAACAGAGAAATCAGGAAGTTAAGTGACTTGTCAAAGGTCACTCAGGAAACCTGTAGCAGTACTGGGAATAGAACTAGAGTTGCCTGACTCCCAATCCCGGGCCTTAACAACAGTGCCATTCTTTCTTAATTCTCTATATTATGTAACAAATAAAGATATTATTAAATATGCATATTATGTCTACATGCCTACATTAGTGTCTACATGCCTCAATCAATCCGATGTATTGGGTGCTGTACAAATCTAAAAGAGAGACAGTACCTGCACTGAATAGCTTAAAATCTAAGTAAACAATGTAAACATATAGAAAGTATCAAACATTTCCACAATTCCCACAGAATACTGTACATTCTGTAGGCTCTCTTCAGCCTTTTATTCACTTTTATGAGCTTTCAGTTCATTGTAACACTGTATGAGCACAGTCTTGGAAACTGATACAGTGGAATATAAACATTTAAACAAATCTCTAAATTTTAGAAGTGATGGCCCAGTCACTTCAGATAAAATGAATGGCTCTTGGACTAGAGCTCCCACTTTGATAAGACTTTATTTGACAAATGTCCTTGGTTAGAACCACAGCTATTGAAAATACAACACAAATTTGCTAAAGGGATAATTCTGGAGATTTTCTCATTATAGTGTCAGATATTCTCCCTGGGAAATCTGTGCCAAAACTTCTTTTAATGGGAGCAGCATTGGACACTATATATTATACAACAGATAGTACAACTGATCTTCAAAAGAGCTGGAGCCATCTTCACTAAAGACGAGTGAAGGGCTAGATTTGTTTAATCCATTTGTTTCAGCAGAATGGAAGACCAGACTACATTTGATAAGTATTTTTAAAGTCTCAGAATCTTATTTGCTGCTGAGTCATTCCAGTTTTACGCTGGTATAATTCTGTTAAAATCAGTGACAAATCAAACTCTGAAAGTTAACTACTGGGCCACCAGTTATTTTCTGTTGTTATTTATATTATATATTAGATTAGGGCTGACCTGCAACCTTTACTCGTCAGCAGTCCATTAATTTCAGTAGGACAATTCACATGAATAATAGCTTCTCAGGTTAGCGAGGTTGCCAGCAGTATTTAAAACTGGATATCAAAAAAGTTAAACATTCATGCAAGATTTTGAGAAAGTAGAAAGAACCTAAAAAATTGAAACTGAAACGATTTTTTCTTTTAGAGTAGCTGCCGTGTTAGTCTGTATCCGCAAAAAGAAAAGGAGTACTTGTGGCACTTTAGAGACTAACAAATTTATTTGAGCATATGCTTTTGTGAGCTACAGCTCACTTCATTGGATGTATGCAGTGGAAAATACAGTGGGGAGATTTTATATACACAGAGAACATGAAACAATGGAGTTTCGAGAGTGATCAGGTAAGGTGAGCTGATCTCTTCCAGCAGGAGAGAAAAAAAAAAACTTTTGTAATGATAATCAAGGTGGGCCATTTCCAGCAGTTGACAAGAATGTGTGAGGAACTGGGGCGGGGGGGGGGGAGAATAAACATGGGGAAATATTTTTACTTAGTCTGGCTATGTTGACTCCCTCCTCAAGCCCTACGCTACCAGCACTCCCAGCTATCTTCGAGACACCACTGACTTCCTGAGGAAACTACAATCCATCAGTGATATTCCTGAAAACACCATCCTAGCCACTATGGATGTAGAAGCCCTTTATGCCAACATTCCACACAAAGATGGACTACAAGCCATCAGGAACAGTATCCCCGATAATGTCATGGCTAACCTGGTGGCTGAACTTTGTGACTTTGTCCTCACCCACAACTGTTTCACATTTGGGGACAATGTATACCTTCAAATCAGCAGCACTGCTATGAGTACCCGCATGGCCACACAGTATGCCAACATTTTTATGGCTGACTTAGAACAACGCTTCCTCAGCTCTCGTCTCCTAATGCCCCTACTCTACTTGAGCTACATTGATGACATCTTCATCATCTGGACCCATGGAAAAGAAGCCCTTGAGGAATTCCACCATGATTTCAACAGTTTCCATCCCTCCATCAACCTCAGCTTGGACCAGTCCACACAAAAGATCCACTTCCTGGACACTACAGTGCTAATAAGTGATGGTCACATAAACACCACCCTACACTGGAAACTTAGTGACCGCTATACTTACCTACATGCCTCCAGCTTTCATCCAAACCACACCACATAATCCATTGTTTACAGCCAAGCTCTACGATACAACCACATTTGCTCCAACCCCTCAGACAGAGACAAACACCTACAAGATCTCTATCAAGCGTTCTTACAACTACAATACCCACCTGCTGAAGTGAAGAAACAGATTGACAGAGCCAGAAGAGTATCCAGAAGTTACGTACTACAGGACAGGCTCAACAAAGAAAATAACAGAACGCCACTAGCCGTCACCTTCAGCCCCCAACTAAAACCTCTCCAGCGCATCATCAAGGATCTACAACCTATCCTGAAGGACGACCCATACTCTTACAGATCTTGGGAGACAAGCCAGTCCTTGCTTACAGACAGCCCCCAACCTGAAGCAAATACTCACCAGCAACCACACAAGAGAACCACTAACCAGGAACCTATCCTTTCAACAAAGCCCATTGCCAACTCTGTCCACATATCTGTTCAGGGGACACCATCATAGGGCCTAATCACATCAGCCACACTATCAGAGGCTCGTTCATCTGTACATCGATCAATCTAATATATGCCATCATGTGCCAGTAATGCCCCTCTGCCATGTACATTGGTCAAACTGGACAGTCTCTACGTAAAAGGATAAATGGACACAAATTAGACGTCAAGAATTATTACATTCAAAAACTAGTTGGAGAACACTTCAATCTCTCTGGTCACTCGATTACAGACCTAAAAGTGGCAACTCTTCAACAAAAAAACTTCAAAACAGACTCCAACGAGAGACTTCTGAATGGGAATTAATTTGCAAACTGGACACCATTAACTTAGCCTTGAATAAAGACTGGGAGTGGATGTGTCATTATACAAAGTAAAACTATTTTCCCATGTTTATTTTCCCCCCACACTGTTCCTCACACGTTCTTGTCAACTGCTGGAAATGACCTACCTTGGTTATCACTACAAAAGGTTATTTTTTCCCTCTCCTGCTGGTAATAGCTCACCTTACCTGATCACTCTCGTTACAGTGTGTATGGTAACACCCATTGTTTCATGTTCTCTGTATATATAAAATCTCTCCACTGTATTTTCCACTGCATGCATCTGATGAAGTGAGCTGTAGCTCACAAAAGTTTATGCTCAAATATATTTGTTAGTCTCTAAGGTGCCACAAGTCCTCCTTTTATTTTTTTCTTAGAAATATTATTTATAATAGTCATATAGAACAGCATCAGAATGTGTAGGGTCAGAAACGTATCTTTCTGACTCATTTTTACCAGATCACTAGACTGGATCCTGACAGAGTGTTACAATGTTTATTTAATATCTGCAAACACTTAAACTGAGAAGTAGTCCAATTTAGGCCTATCCTTAAAGTTACTAATGTCCTTAAGTGTTTCCTGTATCTGGACTATATTGTGCCAAATCCTGCTCCCTTCACTCATGAAAGTAGTCCTGCTAATTACTGCAGCAACTGCGTAGCAGAGTCGGGAATAAAATGCAAACCTTTTCACTTTCAGTCCTGTATATTTACAATAGATTATGATTCTCATGTAATAAATTTCTGCCTGTTTAATAATTATCTTCCTTTCTTATTTCTATAAAATAAACTTGCTTCCTTGAATAGTATTTTTCCAACTTTAAGATTAAATGAGATTCAGTTTTTTATTTCAAAATCTGTTTCCTTCCCTTCTTCCCAACCCTCCCAAATTAAAGACAAAGCTATACACATACACATAGCATGGAGAAATGGCATGATGCATGAGAACCATTTGCAGTGGTGATTAATCATTTAGTTCACATCTCTTCGCTGTCTTTTAGATAATATATACTTGCGTCTGCCCATTTTGTCCAGAGATACTTAACCCAAGCTCTTGAATGATTGGATTTATCTCAGTGTCATAATAAATACAGATTAAATTTAAAATCTCATTAAAATCTTTTTGTTTAAAACTTATACGTTCTGGATTCAGAGCAGTTAGATTAAAGATTGTATGGCCTTTTGCAGAAAAGCCTTTTTACTGCAACATTTATTTCCAGCTTTTCATCTCTGATATCAGCTTATCCTCAATTTTCATTCAACCTATTTTATGGCTACATGTAGAATTAAGTTATTTTAATAAGAAAGGCAGGTCGACTTTTGGTAAATGTGGCGATGTACATCTGAAACACATATGTAGAGTCTGTGATATCCATGTGTACCTGACCTTAAGTTTGATGGGTTATGCATCTACCAACTCAGACATCTTTCTTGCTGTCTTTGTTGCCTTCCCATCTGCCTCTGTGCACTCCAACTCTCGGTCTGTGTCTTTTGTACTCTCTTGCGCACATGTCTCGTATTCATACTTTTGAAAGCTAGGTTGAGCACCACTGAAACCAGATTGATCTGTTCTTCTGCACTCCAGCAGAGATTTATCCCAAAGAATAGCAGGTAGTAATAGAGCCATCATCCTCCTAGGATTTCCAGTGGGGTAATAGCTTTCAGTTAAAAACTTTATAACCAGGCTGCTGGTAGAAAATGATGAATTGGCACATCATAGCTTCCCTGGCCTTCCACCATTTACTTTTGGGGCTGTACTTGCTCCTAATGAGCCATTGTCCAAAGTGTCCATTGCCACAACCTCCAGCCTGGGCAGACATTCCTCCTTGGTGACTATCCACCAGGGTCTATGCTGACAGTGCTGTCCTATATACATGTGTTTAGCTTGGGTCAGAGTGTGACTGGGGAGGCTTTGTAGCAAAGTACCACTAATCAGAAACACTTACCCCGCATACTGAAATTTTGATCACAGCCAATATTCTGTCATTAAATCTGAAAGATCTATAAATTAGGTGAAAATAGGAGACACAAAATGTTGCCAACTCAGGACACAATCCTGTGGATCTTCTGGTTGTAGGGGTCCCATTGAAGTCAATGGGAGTTCTTCATACAGGGTAGAATAGGGCCTTATATAGTGCTATTTTTCATAGGGTTTGATTAAGGGATTCATAGTATCAGGCTTAAATTGACTTCATCCAGTTTATATGGGGTTTGCAAAGAATATGGTGACTGATTCATTCTTTGTTACTAGTATAACGGTAACTAGAAGGGGACTTCACAAGTTGCTTATTTCTAAACATTCTATAGGAGAAGTTTGCTTTGAAGTATCTTCGGTTTTAGGGTCATACAGTACAACCGATAATTTTTTATTTTTTAAAATATATAGTCTCTTTACAAGAAGTGATACTACTTCATGTCCTGGGTAGCATCTTTCTTACTGGTAATTCATGAGTACTGGTAAGCATATTTCTTCAAATGGCTGAGCAAAAGAATAAGTCTTCATTTTAGTTTCTTTGTTACTAAGGAGCTTGGTCTGAACAGTATTATGTATTAGGTGAGGAAATTGATAGCACAGTTTAAGTTTTAATTGGGTACCAAAATTGATTACTACATTTAAAGATGGCCCTCATTAGAGAGGGAATAATTAAAAATAAAAATGTTAATTTAAACTTTTAAACACAATGTCATTAATTTAATGACTTAACATTATTTTCACTAACGTAAATGGATAACTTGAAGTCTTGCTTCTTTCATACCTATGGGTGAGACTTTTTTTTGTTTGCTTCTATCTTACAGATGTAAGGTTGAGTGGATTTGTGCCATGTATCTCTCCTACTGTAGACTGAAAAGGCTTTTAGTTTTTCAGTAACTTGAGACTAATTTTAATTCTGGGTGACTGTATGTAGTCTTTCTCTTGATGTAGAAACATATTCTTATTTAGTGAATGTTACACAGAGTCAATGGGAGTTGTGAGTATGCAAAGATTGGGCTCTTTGAACAGAAAAGAGATGCTTTGGTGTGCAGACTGAAAAATGAGACAGACTGACACCGAGCACAGATTTTTACCGCAAATCCTTGTGCACCAAGCTGTATTACCCTACCTCCTGAGTGCTCAGAAAGGGGGTTGGATTTCTGGGACTAGATACTGGCCCTCCACTGGAGCCCCTTTTTTTTGCTAAGAGGCTAGACCACTGCGCTAATGACTGCCCTCCATGGCTGGCATAGAGTCAGATATGTATGCCATTGCTTCTAACACCTCAGGTATAGGGGCTGTGCCAGTGCGGAAGGAGGCATGACTGGAGTGCAGTACATTCCATCAAACTCTGTGTAGGATCTTACAAGCCAGTGCAACTTAGAGCAATCTAGAGGCCTCTAAGTTTCTTTAATGAGTAAACTGTGCCCTGGTGGCCTTGAACATAGGAGGAGAACAAAGGTAGATTTTGGATATGCGTCACTGGGATGCATCTGACTCATGGCAACATACCACCAACCAGAAACGCTTATCCTGTGTACTCTGGTGGCTTTATCACATGGACATTATGCCTCTGTCCTCTGCCATGGTGGTGCACAAGTTTCTTCCTCAATACAGTACTCCAAACTGTTACTTTTCCCTTCACGGAGAATATAATGTACTGCCAAATGTGTTAATTTGGACATGTGACTGTGCAGGCATCTGAGAATGAACACTGCTATGTCCTGTATTTGTTCACCATTGTGAATCACTTTTGGAAATAATGTACTGAACAGGAAGCAAATTGAAAATGGTAAATATCATAAGGTATGCAATGTTTCTACATTCCTTTTTTATGCATTAATGTCTTGATTTTTGAGCCTCTCCTGGCTGTGAGCTCATTTTCGGCATCAGCAAAAGTTCAGGCTTTGGAATGACTACAGAATCAGGTCTTTAGACCTGAAGTTTTTGGTGGAGACACTATCTGCATTTATTTTCCTTTTAATTGTGTTTTTGAAGGCAGTGAACAGAGGACAATACAATATATATTTATACAAAAATAAATAGAGTTGAGTTTCAAAGCTGTGGCACTAAGCAAATAATGTAAACTGGCAACACCATGTGCAGTGTTAGCATAATATTACATTTACTTTAAAAATAATTCCGCAAGAGGATAAACTAATGTATTGAATGAACCTTGAAGGCCTATTACACTATAGACTTTTTTTTTTTGCCTATACCTTTTTTTACCTAGCTGTGAAGGCTTATTCCTTTCATTAAAATTGATTGCTTATTTCAGAATGAAAAGGATGACTGTTTTTTTCCTATCCACCTAGCATCCATACTGCTTTTATGTGTGAAGTGGTTAAGAAGTAGTAGTCTGAAAATGACAACAAGATTAGTGGTTACTTTAGGGACATACCGTACTGTTTCATGGCTGCATTACTCTGAAAATATTTCAACCAGACTCTTAAAAAGAGCAGACCTTCATCAGATTTTTCACTTGTTAATTCATAATATTTACTTGTGAATCATAGAAGGCTTTTAGCTGAAAAATTTCTTAATGTAGGTTTCAGAGTAACAGCCGTGTTAGTCTGAATTCGCAAAAAGAAAAGGAGTACTTGTGGCACCTTAGAGACTAACCAATTTATTTGAGCATAAGCTTTCGTGTAAGGAGAGTGATCACTTTAGATAAGCTATTACCAGCAGGGGAGTGGGGTGGGGGGAGAGAAAACCTTTTGTAGTGATAAACACCCATTTTTTCATGGTTTGTGTGTATAAAAACATCTTCTGTATTTTCCACAATGCATCCGATGAAGTGAGCACGAAACGAAAGATTATGCTCAAATAATTTGGTTAGTCTCTAAGGTGCCACAAGTACTCCTTTTCTTCTTAATGTAGGCACTGCAAAATACGGGCCAAATTATGCTCTTTTACACTAGTGTAAATCCAGAATAATTTTGTTGAAGTTGGAGTTACTCCAGTTTTACATTGATGTAAATGAGAGCACAATTTGTCTCTGTAAATGTAACTCAACAAAGATCCTACAGAAGACCCTGCAAGAGTCCACAGATTTCCCAAAACTGAGTCACAGGCATCCAGTGCTTTTTAGCTTTTGGTACCTCTGCAGGATAAATTTGTAATGAAGGAATTATCCAAAGTAATTCCTTTTTCTTTCAGTAACAGTGACAGATTAATTCTTAGGTTCTTTGATCATCAGCACAGTCATCCCCAGTTGGAACCAGTTAAGAACATTTAAAGAGAGTTGCTGTCCTAGAGTAGTACGTCTGAAGAATCCCAGTTTGCACTGCTTTACCTAAACAACCACAGCATTTATATGTTTTAATAAAAGATTTGGATTCTAGATGATCCTCAATAACAGATTGAATGTCTTTGAGACAAATGCTTTCAGAATTAGATATTTTAGTGATGGAAAAGGGATTTAGTTCATTTTAGTGTATATGTTTCTTGAGAAATTGGAATGCATTTGTAGCATAAATTAGGTTTGAAATAGTACTCTCAGTTGAGAGCTATCTTGAAATCGTGATGTTTCAGTGAATGTCCTTTTCCTATATTCAGTTATAGAGCATGAACCAAATTTTGCTCTGTGACAGTAATTATAAAGTTGTTTCACTGACTTCTCAAATTGCACCAATGTAAATTTGGAGTTACACTGAATTTACATTGTTGTAATGCTGAGAATATAATTTGTTACTCTAGGTTAAATTAATTTCCTCCAGTTGCCTAGTGCTATTGTTTTCAACTATATTTTAAAATAAAAGCTTAAAGGGCTATGTCCAAAAGTAGACATTTTAAATGTAATCATAATATTCAGGTCATTGTCAAGGAAAGACCTATTGTTCTGGAATATTTCATCGGAAGAAAGAAATATGGAATTAATATTTTCAAGCTTTGCCTAAAGCAGTCATTTTTCTTCTAAGCAAAATATGTGTAAACTTATTGGACACTTATGGGTTAATAGCTGTTGCAAATCCTGAGAAATGCTAAGCCTCTTAGAACTCCCACTTATTTCAGTGGGTGCTCAGCGTCACTCAGGATTTGGCCTGTCAATAATACTTCAGTATTTGAGTAACAAAATGCAGAATTTATTATGATGATCTGATTTGAAACAACTGCTGGCATTGTGTTCAATCACAAACAGAGCCTGAATCTAGCCAAGATTTTTAATGACATCTACCTTTATGCATTTTGAACTAAAAAGAGCTTGTGTTGCTAGGCATCAAATTGGTGGTGCATGGAAAATTATTCAGTGAAACTACAATATAAGCCTGCATGTGCAATTCAGAATTAAAGTTCCTGGATGAATATGGAAGCTAAAACCCTTAGCAAAACCATCCCTTTAGATCAGATTCTGTTTGTATTGTATTAGAAGATGGAGAACATGTTGTCTCCATCTGAATTTCTGTGTTAAGGAAAAATGAAGTCTTCTGCTTTTCAGTGTGTGTAAGAGAGAAATTCATAACTGTATCACATTTGTTATAATCACAGCAGACTTTCTTTTAAATAGATTATTTTATTCTGTGGCAGAGAACAGAAATGTTATTTCCTACAGAGAACTAACATTAAATAGATCATCATGCAGACCCTCCTTCAGGAGTAATTACTATACTGCATGTTGGGGATGTGGTATGAAGGGCATCAAACATCTTACAAAAAGTGGTCTCTTTCTGATATGACATGCAGTTTAAATTTCAAGGTTCTTTGGAATACATTTCTGTCTTGATGAGATTGCAAACCAGTATGCCTAAAAATAACCTGGGAAGAAATCTTTGTTTCATTAGCAAACTGGCCTTTAATTTTATTTTTTCAAGAATATAGACTCTATTGTAAGATGCATTTTAGGATTTGATCGTTTCACCTGGAGCCTCATTTTCCCTCCCTGCTATACAGCATGTATTCACGAAACTGTCATTGACCTTGATAGGATTCTCACACACGGAACAGTTACAGAACTGAACGATAAATATTATTTTTCTCCTTTTAAAAAAAAGGTGTTGAGTACCCACAATTCCCATTGCCTAAAGAAAGTTGTGGGTATTTATGTGGCCCCAAATTTAAAATAATAATTACAGAAGTACTGCCATTTTTTAGAGTTTTATCAGTTTTGGATTTTGATATCTGTGTATTTCTAGCTCAGAAATGGGTCCAAAGGGAGAATTGATTCAATTAATGAGCTGGCTTTTTGAAGGCAAGTACCCCTATTTATCATACTCTGTGCTTAGTCTAGAAAAACAGGTAGCCATCTGCACCTTGGTAGCAAACTTGTCCCTTTCCTTCCGTATGAGGTTTTGGCCACAGTGATTCATACTGTCATCCCCCAGGCTGGATTACTGTTACTTACTGCATTTTGGACTGATGGTGGCAAGCATGGAAAAACTCCAGCTTGTCTAGAATACAGCAGCCCACCTCCTGAGTGGGAAAGGCCTCTGTGAGCTCATCATCTCTGTGCTTCTATCCCTCCACTGGTTTCCATTCTATTTCTGTTACCATTCTAAGGTCTCCGTCATGATATTTAAATTCATCAAGGGTCAAGAACTAGTCACATCAATGACTGCATCTCCACACATGACTCATTAATGTATTTACATTTTTTGGGGAAAATGCAGCTCCCAAAGCGCAGGACAAGATGTATGACAGATGTGGAGAAACTTTCTTTCTTTCTTTCTTTCTTTCTTTCTTTCTTTCTTTCTTTCTTTCTTTCTTTCTTTCTTTCTTTCTTTCTCCTTCAATTTAAGGGGTGTCAACTTTGGAATAATTTTCTAAGGGAGATCAGGCAAATAGAGGCTGGGCAAGCTACAAAGCCCTCCTCTTTGAAAAGCTTCCCCACCGTAACCAGATTAATGGGAGAGAGAAAGGAGAAATGAAGCAAACAAATAAAATAATTAAAAATAAATAGTCCCTGCTTAAGATAAACACATCTTAAACAGGGAATGCAGAAGAGAAGAAGGTTCATGAAGTTCTATAAAAATCTCACTGTGCAAATCTAATTTAACTATGAGGCACTAGATAACATGGTGATGGGTGTTTTGGAAAACCTTTAAACAGATTAATATAGATATGTAAATATGTGTAGTAGTCTGTAGAATGCTATGCTCCTGATTCATCATTGTGTTATTCCATTTTACCCTGGTATAATTCACTGATATCATGGAATTTCACCAACATATAATTAGAGCAACTCATTGGTGAATCAATCCCAGTGGCTGGATGAGACCCATCAATATTTTGCTCCTCTGACAATTCCAGAAATCTTATTCACATTTCCCAGGGCAACATGAAACATAAGCCGAGAAAAGGGCAATAATCTACAAGGTAAAAATTGTATTACATCTAGAAAACAATGCCAATATTATTTTAATCATTTAGACTTCACTTCATTTGAATTTATCGTTGTTTTTAGGTAGCTTTTTGTGAAATAAGAGGGTTTATTTTTATGGAACTGTGGTAGTAAAAGATCAGATATCACAGTCTTTAACTGCTTGTTCAAATGTGCACCTTACATTATAAGACCCACCTGACAAGAAACATTAAGGTTTTCAATAGACCTGAAACCATTTACTAGAAATATTGTTGAAATTGCACAGCCCGGTTTGTCATCTCCGGATTGGCATTTATTCCATCTCAAGTATTCTGAGAACTAGATGTAGTTAGCTTATGAATTTCAGGCACATTTTTGCACATGTTCACATAAATGGTTGTAATTGATTGCATGCAAGTACAAGACCAAATAAAAGTGCTATCTTGCACTGTAACATAAAATCTAGAAGAGATAAATAACAGATCTACCCAGTGAAAAGTGATAGTCTGTTTTTCAAACTTATTAACCACTGTATTATCTGTAATGTATCTGTCTTGCTTGCAAAAGTTAACATTTGCCTTTACTAGTGTCATGTTATCAACATCTTCAAAAGGAATGTGACATTTCAAACTTTCAGGATGCACAACTTCCACCAAAAAACATTTTTTCTATTACTTTCTGTATCTATCATAGAGCAGGTATGAAATCCAGAATCAAACTGGATGGGTTTTCTTAATATTTCTGGAGAAAATAACATAGGTCAGGGGAACTTATACATATATAAGCTTGGCCATTAAATAATGTCATCTTGATATGGTTTGCAATTTGATGGCATGATTAGTACATAAAATGATCACAGGCTAGTATCTAATAGGAAATATGTATGTAAGTGCTTTTGTATTTTATTGTGATGGGATGGAAGCTAAATTAAGGGATTGAAAAATCTGCTCAAACTTTTAAATGCTTTGTTATAAAACTAGATTTTCAAAGAAAAATCCTGTAATTAAGATTTACATTCATGGAAAGGGCACTGTTTGCAGATATTTTCTGAAATTTGCCTTTGATATTTTCAAACATTTTCAAACATTTGTTTTCAACACATGTATAGACAGTGCCACATTTAATTTCATTGCTGCAAAAATGGATTGTTCCTTTACGCCAACTAACATAAAAGTAATCTGTTTGACCCTAGCTTTCCTGCTTCTATAGAAAAATCACCATTTTCTGACCAAACCAGTTTGCGAGGTTTTCACATGTCCACCACAAAGAAAAATTGTATGGCATCTCCGTTTTATTATATTCATCCGCAGGCTTCCCATTTGTTGTGGAATGTCTGTCATGACATTGGGCCATGACTCTATTCAGCTGTAATAGATTGCCTGTAGTGCATTCAGTGACTCTGGTACCTGTTGCTGGTTCTTTTTCCAGGTCAACTGGCTGCAGGTACATGTGAGATTGTTACTTTGGACAGAGATAGCAGTCAGCCCCGAAGGACTATAGCCCGACAAACAGCTCGCTGTGCATGTAAAAAAGGACAGATTGCCGGTACAACAAGAGCAAGGCCAGCCTGCGTGGATGGTAAGAGGCAAAGATCCATTCAATCAGTATCTACCAGCACAAAAGTCATCACGTTTAATTGTATATTCAAACAAAAAAGGTTATGTGTATCTGACATTATTGTATCTGTGAGCTAACCTACTAATCGGTTAGTTTTGTGGTGATACGATATGAAATCCTCAAAACCAAGAATTACTCATTAATAGTATATTTTCCCCAAAGGACAATGAATCAGTGGTATTTTTCTTCTTTAGCATCTTCATTTCTGATTTAGTTTGGTAATGCAGGTGAGATGTTAATAGCATTGGACTATTCTGTATTTTAATTTGAATGATGCTGAAACCCATGAGCTCTCTAGAGTGGGATTTTTGTTTGTTTGTTTGTTTGTTTAAGTTCTGTGTGAAACCAAAAATGCATTTACTATAATCTAGAGTCAAAGGTTTAATACCACTGAGGCTAAAGTGACCACTCCTGCATGAAAGTTAGTGTTCTTGAAAAAAGCGTTAGTGATGTTATTGGAAAAGAAAATATGTATGTACTTTACATGCATAGTATTTCTTCTTTCATTAAAATGATCATTATATATGATTCACTGTGGATGCAGTGGCTGAGTAGAGCGTGCAGCCTGCAAAAATGCTGATGTAGAGGGAGGTATGAAAATATTTCACTTTGAAATCATTTTGTGAAGGAAATGAACTGCTATGTTACAGCTAAGTAAAACATTAGCAGTGGTGCAGTCTTCATTGTAAGCTTGCTGAGGTAACCTTATTAGAAAGCATTCATATTGCAATTAGAAGAAATAAAATATGATGTTAAGTATATGTTAAAAATAGTTGACATAAAATGGCATATTTTGATCTAGACTCTAACAAGAACAAAAGAAGATGCTTCTATATGGATACAATAAAGATTGCCTTTGAAAAATGACTCACATACCAGCTTGAGTCCTTAAATAAAAATATTGCATGCCATTACATAAGAATTTGATCTCACCCATTGACTGTCAAAGAAGACAGCTCAAATGGGGATTTCAGTACCTACCCACAGAGCTAAGCATAGAACATCATATACATTCTATTTCCATGTTTCAGAGTAGCAGCTGTGTTAGTCTATATTCACAAAAAGAAAAGGAGTACTTGTGGCACCTTAGAGACTAACCAATTTATTTGAGCATAAGCTTTCATGAGCTACAGCTCACTTCATCCATAGTTTGCTTTCACTACTGTTGGTACTCGGTAGATCAGTTCATTTTCTCTGCTATCTCCATCATGGATTGTGGGACTCCATCTCCAATAATTTTCTTCCTCCCTGTTTGCAGTAACATAATATTGTTTCATTGGGTACCTAAGGGATGAATTTTTAGTGGGCCACCTTATCTATTCGGGCAAATTTTGCAAGCCCGTTTGTTAGCAAATTGGGTAATTCAACATTATGTGCAAATACCCAGTGTGATAGTAAGAAGGTAGGTTTTGTGAGGGCAAATATGGATTTTGCATGTACAAACCAAATGCACTCACAAATTTCGCTAAGCAATTAAGGAGGTCATATGTTAACTGGGCTCCACATTCAGTCTGGGGGAGGTCCCATCTCATTTTTATATGATGAAAAGAAAAATGTCTCCCGTTATCTGTGGAATGGGTGGGAGGGGTTAGTATGACTCCTGGTTTTGCTGCCAACATCCTTGGTAATCATCTTTATGCAACTAAAGAGAGTAGATTATTGTAAATAAATCTATTTCAGGGGAGGGATAGCTCAGTGGTTTGAGCATTGGCCTGCTAAACCCAGGGTTGTGAGTTCAATCCTTGAGGGGGCCATTTAGGGATCTGGGGCACAAATTGGGGATTGGTCCTGCTTTGAGCAGGGGTTTGGACTAGATGACCTCCTGAAGTCCCTTCCAACCCTGATATTCTATGATTCTATGTCTGCATAGCAATTATATCAGCAGAATGTTCAGAAGCCTTCATGATCCATTGCTGTCTTCAAGCACTCAGCATCTGACCTTCCAGTGATTTGCTGCACCATCCATTTCTCTCCTCACTGATCAGTCCTTACTACGATGACCCTCCACCATTCTTTCCATAATAACTTTCTGAAGGTTATTTCCTGTGCTTAAAGTGACCAAAGTACATGAGTTTGCTTCTATTGATTTTTGACATCAGGGTCTGCTTCTCTCCAATATTTTTTTTCTAACATAGGCATTCATCTTTTATTTCTGTCCATGAGATATGCAAGAATCTTTGCCAGAAGCACATTGCAAAAGCTTCAACTTTCTTCTTGTTAGCAGCATTAACTTTATTCACATCCATAAATCTGTATGGAAGAAAAATTAGGCTTTTCACTAGTTGCCCCTTTTGAGACAGAATGGTTTTTCCACACTTTCTTAAGGGAGGCAATACCTGAGCAAGCTATCCCTTGTCTTTTCTAATTTTTTGACACAACTTCATTGATTAGCTATATGTGATCCCAGATAATTAAATTAATCTGCTGCCTCTCTAGCTTGTCTGTTAATTATGATTTCTGCTTGCATGCTGTTTTTGTTATCTGAGTCAACGTATGTGCATTTTGTTCTCATCACATTCAGGAATAGTCCACATTCCTCACTAACTGTTTTTTACAGACTCCAAAATTTGCATTATAGTTGTTACAAAACATGTCATATTATCAGCATTTGTGACGTCGGTTAGGTGTCCACCAATGGAAATCCAAGCTTGTTCTACTTTGTCAAAACCTTCCAAGCCTTTTTTCATCATAAATTCTGTGTATGTGTTAGAGGCTTGCAACAAAATACACTCTTGTCTCATAGACTGCCCGGTGGAAAACCACTGACTGTCAGCTGCTACTGTTTGCACCATGGCTGATGTTGGTGGAAGAGACTTGCAATGAGTTCATGCTTTGGACACCCCATATCTGCCAATTCGGAATGCTTTGGACTACTCATATCTGCCAATATCCTCCAAAGATGGCCATGGATGACATGTGATCAGTGGATGATTGTACTCTCTGCATTTTTCCAGTGATGTGACTAATATTTGCCATTTGGTCACATGTGCATTGAAAACAGATTGTTGCGGTGGTAGCTCTGCTTCTTTCGTTTGTTTCATGCTATTCTGAATTATGCAGAGAAGAACTTTCCTCGCATGCAATACCAGGGTGATGGTATGATAGTTACTACAACTGTCATGTCTGCCTTCTTTGAGAAAGGCAGAAAAATTTTCTTCGTCCAGTCCTCCAGCCATTTTTTAGTCATATATATATATATATCACTACAGTTTTTCCACATAATTTCAGTTTTGCGATTGCCAATCCCTTTTAACAATTCTGCAGGCATGTTATCTACTCCCGGTGATTTCCCAGTCTTCATTTTCATAATAGCACACACCACTTCCTTTCACAGGATTGATGGCTCTGGCTCCGTACTCTCTCTTCTGTCATCCTATATTATGAGTGGCTCTGGTGAGACATACAGAGTAGCACAATAATCTCTCCACCTGATTACTGTATGAAGTTGCAGGTTTCAGAGTAATAGCCGTGTTAGTCTGTATTCACAAAAAGAAAAGGAGGACTTGTGGCACCTTAGAGACTAACCAATTTATTTGAGCATAAGCTTTCGTGAGCTACAGCTCACTTCATCAGATGCATACTGTGGAAAGTGTAGAAGATCTTGTTATATACACACAAAAAGCATGAAAAAATACCTCCTCCCACCCCACTCTCCTGCTGTTAATAGCTTATCTAAAGTGACCACTCTCCTTACAATGTGTATGATAATCAAGGTGGGCCATTTCCAGCAAAAATCCAGGGTTTAACAAGAACATCGGGGGGGTGGGGTGGGAAAAAACAAGGGGAAATAGGTTACCTTGCATAATGACTTAGCCACTCCCAGTCTCTATTCAAGCCTCAGTTAATTGTATCCAATTTGCAAATGAATTCCAATTCAACAGTTTCTCCCTGGAGGTCTGGATTTGAAGTTTTTTTGTTGTAATATAGCAACTTTCATGTCTGTAATCACGTGACCAGAGAGATTGAAGTGTTCTCCGACTGGTTTATGAATGTTATAATTCTTGACATCTGATTTGTGTCCATTTATTCTTTTACGTAGAGACTGTCCAGTTTGACCAATGTACATGGCAGAGGGGCATTGCTGGCACATGATGGCATATATCACATTAGTGGATGTGCAGGTGAACGAGCCTCTGATAGTGTGGCTGATGTTATTAGGCCCAGTGATGGTGTCCCCTGAATAGATATGTGGGTACAGTTGGCAACGGGCTTTGTTGCAAGGATGGGTTCCTGGGTTAGTGGTTCTGTTGTGTGGTATGTGGTTGCTGGTGAGTATTTGCTTCAGGTTGGGGGGCTGTACATTGGTCAAACTGGACAGTCTCTACGTAAAAGAATAAATGGACACAAATCAGATGTCAAGAATTATAACATTCATAAACCAGTCGGAGAACACTTCAATCTCTCTGGTCACGTGATTACAGACATGAAAGTTGAGACTGGGAGTGGCTAAGTCATTATGCAAAGTTAACCTATTTCCCCTTTTTTTTCCTACCCCCCCCCCCGACGTTCTTGTTAAACCCTGGATTTGTGCTGGAAATGGCCCACCTTGATTATCATACACATTGTAAGGAGAGTGGTCACTTTAGATAAGTTTCAGAGTAACAGCCGTGTTAGTCTGTATTCGCCAAAAGAAAAGGAGTACTTGTGGCACCTTAGAGACTAACCAATTTATTGGAGCATAAGCTTTCGTGAGCTACAGCTCACTTCATCAGATGCATATCGTGGAAACTGCAGCAGACTTTATATATACACAGAGAATATGAAACAATACCTCCTCCCACCCCACTGTCCTGCTGGTAATAGCTTATCTAAAGTGATCATCAGGTGGGCCATTTCCAGCACAAATCCAGGTTTTCTCACCCTCCACCCCCCCCCCACAAATTCACTCTCCTGCTGGTGATAGCCCATCCAAAGTGACAACTCTTTACACAACGTGCATGACAATCAAGTTGGGCTATTTCCTGCACAAATCCAGGTTTTCTCACATCCCCCCCACCCCCATACACACACAAACTCACTCTCCTGCTGGTAATAGCTCATCCAAACTGACCACTCTTCAAGTTAAACCAGAACATCTGGGGGGGGAGGGTAGGAAAAAACAAGAGGAAACAGGCTACCTTGCATAATGACTTAGCCACTCCCAGTCTCTATTTAAGCCTAAATTAATAGTATCCAATTTGCAAATGAATTCCAATTCAGCAGTTTCTCGCTGGAGTCTGGATTTGAAGTTTTTTTGTTTTAAGATAGCGACCTTCATGTCTGTGATTGCGTGACCAGAGAGATTGAAGTGTTCTCCGACTGGTTTATGAATGTTATAATTCTTGACATCTGATTTGTGTCCATTTATTCTTTTACGTAGAGACTGTCCAGTTTGACCAATGTACATGGCAGAGGGGCATTGCTGGCACATGATGGCATATATCACATTGGTGGATGTGCAGGTGAACGAGCCTCTGATAGTGTGGCTGATGTTATTAGGCCCTGTGATGGTGTCCCCTGAATAGGTATGTGGGCACAATTGGCAACGGGCTTTGTTGCAAGGATAAGTTCCTGGGTTAGTGGTTCTGTTGTGTGGTATGTGGTTGTTGGTGAGTATTTGCTTCAGGTTGCGGGGCTGTCTGTAGGCAAGGACTGGCCTGTCTCCCAAGACTTGTGAGAGTGTTGGGTCATCCTTTAGGATAGGTTGTAGATCCTTAATAATGCGTTGGAGGGGTTTTAGTTGGGGGCTGAAGGTGACGGCTAGTGGCGTTCTGTTATTTTCTTTGTTAGGCCTGTCCTGTAGTAGGTAACTTCTGGGAACTCTTCTGGCTCTATCAATCTGTTTCTTTACTTCTGCAGGTGGGTATTGTAGTTGTAAGAAAGCTTGACAGAGATCTTGTAGGTGTTTGTCTCTGTCTGAGGGGTTGGAGCAAATGCGGTTGTATCGCAGAGCTTGGCTGTAGACGATGGATCGTGTGGTGTGGTCAGGGTGAAAGCTGGAGGCACTTTAGATAAGCTATTACCAGCAGGAGAGTGGGTTTGTGTGTGTGTGTGTGTGGGGGGGGGAGACCTGGATTTGTGCTGGAAATGGCCCAACTTGATTATCATACACATTGTAAGGAGAGTGATCACTTTAGATAAGCTATTACCAGCAGGAGAGTGGGGTGGGAGGAGGTATTTTTTCATGCTTTGTGTGTATAAAAAGATCTTCTACACTTTCCACAGTATGCATCCGATGAAGTGAGCTGTAGCTCACGAAAGCTTATGCTCAAATAAATTGGTTAGTCTCTAAGGTGCCACAAGTACTCCTTTTCTTTGTATGAAGTTGGAAATTTTCAGATAACCAAAGATGGTGCGTACATTCTGTAATCCCTCACATTTGAAATAAGTAGTGAAATCATCAGCTAAAAGCAAAAGCTACAAGCAGACTACTGTGGCTATGGATTACTCTGCAGTTTGTGCTTTGTCTTACAATTCCTGTTATTTCATAGACTTTAAGGCAAGAAGAGACCATCTTGATCACCTACTCTGATCTCCTGCATGTTACATGCCACAAAGCCTCACCCACCTACTCCTGTAATAAACCCATAACCTCTGGTTGAGTTACTGAAGTCCTCAAATAATGATTTTAAGACTTCATGTTACAGAAAATCTACCATTTACACTAGTGTTAACTCGTATCCCATACAGCAGCGGCAGGTGAAAACCCCCAGGGTCTCTGCCAGTCTGACCAGTGGGAAAATTCCTTCCCGACCCCAAATATGGCAATCAATCAGACCCAGACATCGTGGGAAAGGTGCACCAGCCAGACATCTGGGAAAGAGTTCTCTGTAGTAACTTGGAGCCCTCCCCATCTGGTGTCCCATCACTGGCCATTGGTGATATTTGCTGCTAGTAATCACGTATCGGCTACATGCCATTGTAGGCAGTCTCATCATACGATCCCCTCCATAAACTTATCAAGCTCAGCCTTGAAGCCAGTTAGGTTTTTTGCCTCCACAGCTCCTCTTGGAATGCTGTTCCTATGTAGTGCTAATGGATTCAATTAGCACAGATTATCCTAAAAGGTATAAAGTGGAAACTTTATGCCCTTTATTAAGTGCTGCACTTGCAAACACTTTTAAGATACATTTATTTTGTTTCCAGCATGTAGTTAGGGACATTGAACTTCCACAGGTGCTTTGGAATCAGGGATCAAGTAGATCCATAACCTGCTAGAACCAGGTAACAAATTCTAAATAATTTATCATAAAAGAAAGAGAATACGGTTTCTACAATGCTCATTCAGACATGGTCTCATGAAAACAGAGAGAAGACTTCCCCAGCACTATGACAGACAGTGTCCATCTGGTTTCAACATAAGTATAATTTCCCCTTAAAGTAGAAAAATATGAAGGTAATCCAAGCATTGTCTCATGTCCATAATCTCCTGCATATGAATATATTTAATGCTGACAACTAATACCAAAAATAAATGGTTCTGTGAGTTGGTGAGATGGCTAAATCTCAAGAACACAAACAATTCTTGCTGCCTGGGCAGGCGGAGGTAGAATTTTCTAAAGGTGCTAGCATATTTAGTTTCTAGGAAAAGTGTTGGGGAAGTTGCTATTGAATGCTTTCTGCTGGCCAGTTCAGAGAAGTAACCTTCACAGAGAGCTGTACATCCTTCTGGTTTTTAGCAAAGTACCATTGTTTTAGGAATGTGACAACCAAACATAGGGTAGGATATTTTTTTCTTACACTGAGAGAGAACATCTGCAGTTATTGATTTTTGTGTGTGTGTTTTTTGTCTATTAGAGACTTCTGTTCTCTCTTAGTCACGTAGTTCTCAATGCCAAAATTAAAAACAAACTCAGCTTTCTCACTAAGGACACACAAAACATCTTTTTGACACTTGTGTTATTGGAATATTTGGCCTTCACAGCTGATCTTGAGTCATCTGCTTGACTTTTTGCCTGTGAAGTGTAATGTATTCACCACCCATTGCACCTCTTTATGTCAGGGTGCGATGCTACAAGATGTCCTTGTCTTCGGTACCTCCTGCAGGCCATCTGCCTCTCACCGGGTCTTCCATGGCTTGGGTTTGCTGCCAAGTCATATCTGGTTCGGTCCCCTTCTGGGGTAACAAGGAGGTTGAAGAGAAAGTTCATAAACATCCCATCACCAAAAAACCTCCCCTCCCAACCCCCACCCTTTGGGCTATTCCTCAGCTTGTCCTTTCAGATCAGTCTTCATCCCCACCTTAGGCTCAAGATTCCTTCGTTTGGGCTTGGATGCCTCTTCCTCAGAGGCTGGTGGGGGAACCCATACTTTCCCTCAACTCTGTATTCTGACCCAGGGACCCTCCATTAAGCAGCTCGGTCTGCTTCTTCAGACATGCTGCTGTTTCTCTGGGTCCCTTCCTATCTCTAAGTCCCTTTGTGGTGCTGCACTGCAGCTATGGTTTACATAGCCTCCCTTTGGTTCTCAGGCCTCTGGGTTCTCCCTAGGTCCTCCCAACTTTTGCTTCCTCTGCTGAACCATAGACACTGACTTTTATTTTTCCCCGGGAGTACTCCACCACCCCTCCACCACTTCCCCTGAGGCCCCACCCTTGCTCTGCCTCTTTCCTCCCCCAGACCCCACCCACCTACCAAATAGCTGATTGGTGGCCCCACCAATCAACTCTTTGGGCGGGGCCCTTCTGAACAGCTGAGACTGGTGGGTGCTGAGCACCCACTATTTTTTTTCCATGGGCGCTCCAGCCCAGAGTACCCACGGAGTTGGTGCCTATGTGCTGAACTAAACACTCTCCTCCCCTCTTGGGCTCCACTGAAGTGCTTTCAGTAATCCTATTTCAGGGCTCCCTCCTTGAAGGAGCCTGGCTTGTTCTCTGTGAGTTTCTGTCTGCACCTTCTCTTCAGTCTTTCTCCTACTGAGTTCACTCAGATTCCTATAAGGCCCGGGTGCCTAATGATCCTTATCTAGCTCCACTCCCTCTGATCAGGATTCAATCAATCACAGCTGCACTAATTTGGCTCTTAACCCCTTGTTTAACAGGTTATGGGAGTAAGCCCCATCACAGTCTCCTACTCCAGAATGAAGATACCCTAATGGTAAGATTTTTTGAATAAGAATATCATTTAGTAGATAATCTGCTGTGAACTAATGTCCTGATTCTCCCATTTTATACTCTGTGCATAGTCCCATTGGTTTTCACTGGGACTGCTTGTGGAGTAAAGGTTCCTTCTATGCTTTGTGAGTCTGAATGGCAGAATTGTATCCCAGATCTTTAATAATTAGAACAAAAGCACTGAAGATGAAGACTAAGCAAAAGCAGTAGTTAAGAAAACACTAGTTACTACGATGTGAACCTCTGATAGAGGAGCACTCTTTGGCTTTGTGATGGTGTCTACAAACACAGCAGGAAAGAGTTAAGAACCCTTTGTGCCTGCAAACAGCAAAACCAGCCTCCCCAACTGTGAGAAGTGTCAGTTATGGACAGACATGCCCCTCCCCAGCTGCTGCAGGGAATGAAGGTAGGCACAAGTGTAAAGAGAGACAGGAAGAGATGGGTTGAAAGAACTTGGAACGTCAGTGCCAGCAACTCCCTGCCAGTCTGCCTCTAAAAGACTTAGAACCTTCTGGAATACAAGGGAGGGAGCTGTAGATGGAAACCCTGTGGGCCAAGGTTTTTGACTTGTGTAAGTTTCTGAACACTGATTTTTCTTGATTTGATTTAAGCAACCGCTGCCTGAGCCAAGGACCAACCCAGAATGCTCAAATTAGGACTTTGCACGAGGCAGTGTCCAGAAGTCCGCTGACAGACTTCTGTATCAAATTTAGAAGAATACATTCAGAACACATTCTGGTAGTGGTATTAGACTACCATTTACTCATTGTTTTATGTTGAATGTTATTCTAGCGTGTATTCTGTTATGCTGTATATTTTCTGAAGGACTGAATTCTGATGTCAGTTATATGGCAAAGAGAATAGGAAATTTAAGGGCTCTTATACTTCAAAAGCACTTGTACCAAGAGCAATCTCTACAAGTTCTGAGTTGATTACCAAAGTCAGTTCTGATTTCTACTGGTATATTAACTAGTGTCGTTTCCTAAGAAATGAAAGTGTGTGCTTCAGATCCTAGAAAACTGGAAGCAGTCTTAAATATAAACAGGCACAACTCTGCACTATGTCTCAGTAAAGTATAAAAAACAAAGCTTTACTTTTAGATATTTGGCTAGCATGAAGAGCTCTGATGTACTCATTTCCAATCATTCTTCTCTAAATATGGTAGAGTACTAATGTAGCTTGAAAGGGGCCTCAGTGTTCTCTCTGATTTCTAGCTTGAGTTGATGTGTATTACTTCTCTGCTGAAAGAGACAATGGTGTAACTGTATGTAATGGCTATGGCGTAATTTCATACCTATAATGTAGGAGTAGTGGTGATATAACTTAGTATCTGCCTCATAATTTTCTGTTTTTACCATTCTGGAGATCTATAGACCCTCCTTTTAGATCAAATTCTGTAATGAAATGTTTATTAGCATTGTTTTAATATATGGCAATTCAGTATAACCATTTGGATTGTCCACAGAGTAACTTGTCCGTGTATGACCCATTCTTCAGCACCATTTTAAGTTGGAGGATATAGGAGATTGATTAGAGGAAAGAGGTTGACTGGATATATATGTACAATATTGTAATGAATTTAGTTCTTGTTCTAAAAGCAATCTTGACTAGTACAGTCTTACTCAGATAATGCTGTGTGTGTTTGCGGGTGCTCACTTGAGAGAGAGAAACCTACTGACATACACGCACATGATTGTATTAGAATTCTTCCACAAGTGCAGTACCAATCTGGATAAATTTGCAGAGCCATGATGCTTAACAGATTAGTACTAAGTCATGTGAGATGCTACGATGGCTCTCTCATTGATTTACATTAATGTTTTCCTCTCTTCTCTTGGTGCTCCACTCAGTGATGTGTGGTAAGGACAGGTATATTAATCAGATGCAGGGCTATTCATCATTTAAATGCAGATGTTCTGCCCAGTTGACATTCATACTGTGCAGCAATGAACTCTGCTCTAAGTGGGCAAAATAGTAGAAATACTTGGGGTATATTTTTGCTGCTCACAATCGTGTCCTAAAATACCAGTTGCAAAAAGAGACATAAGGATTCTGTGATATGAACCTGGGAGTTACCATAAAGGGTCAGACCTGTGGCCCACCTAGTCCACTATTCTGTCTCCAGCATGGGCCAGTACCACATGTCTCAGAAGAAGGTGCAAGAATTTCCACTGTGAGCAGATGTGGGACGTCACCTTCTAGCCTCAATAGCAGGAGACTGGTTTAAGCTCTGAAGGATGAGGTTCTAGATCTTCTTCAAAAAACAGTGTCATAGTAGTCTCTTGCTGAGCTCACCAGAATGTCAGGAGGCATTCTTCTTGGCTCAGCACTCCGCAGACAGCAACTCCTAGCACTGAAATTCTGTGCCCTGTCCCACTACAATCTAATCCTGTGACTCTAAAGGCTTGTGTACACAAAAGGTTGCACAAGCTGGGTGTGAATCTACCCCGCACTAACCTGACACAAACTAACTATCCATGTGCACCCTGCCGCGGGGCATTAAGATTGATGATGATCTAATCCCGTTTCAAAGAGGACAGTTGCAGTAAGATTTGGATTGCCCTCTTGCTGTTGAATGCAGCTAAGAACAAATCAAAATATCCTTGGTTTTAATTTCCATTTAGAAGATGGATGGATATCTGTGGGTATTGTTAAGTCAATAATTGAAGTTAAGATTATGGATGTGTTTTCATCTACAATATGATCTATATTGCCATATGTTACACTGCAGTACTGAAATATGATTCCAATCTTGAAATTTTGTTTAAAGGCATGATCTTCTGCATTATAATACTGCAAAAGAGTTCCCAAACTTTGTTCATGGCTTGTTCAGGGTAAGCCCCTGGCAGGCCGTGAGACACTTTGTTTATCTGAGTGTCTGCAGGTACAGCCACTCGCAGCTCCCACTGGCCGTAGTTCGCTGTTCCCAGCCAATGGGAGCTGTGGGAAGCATCACGGGCCGTGCCATCGCTACCCGCAGCTCCCATTGGCCAGGAATGGCGAACCGCGGCCACTGGAAGCTGTGAGTGGCTGTACCTGCAGACGCTCAGGTAAACAAAGCATCTCGCGGACCACCAGGGGCTCACCCTGAACAAGCTGTGAACCAAGTTTGGGAACCCCTGTACTACTGTGTATTATTATTTTGACTACTTTAAAAACACTGAAAATACAACACTAATATCTGGTATTTCGATACTTGGTTTTCTCTCTTTTTTCCTCCATTCCTATTAGATTTTTTCCTCCTACTTTTTAAAGAGCTCCTTGACATAATCTCCAGGTATAGACATACTTTAGGATAATTAAATTCTAGTACCTTTTTGCAATAATTATTCCTAATTGTATTATTCTCTACTGCATCTTTATGTGACACAAAGTTCATATATGGTATTTAACATGCTTTTCAGTTGGCAGTGATTGATTTTGTTTAACACAGAAACTCAGGATCTCTGAGGAGGCTGTATTAGACTCATTTAATAATTTCCTGCTCTTCTCTCCTCATTAGCTTTGAGAGCCGATAGGGAGATGTTGGGGTCAAAATTGATTATTAATTGTCTCCGAACTTACCCACCTGAAACAGAACTCTATTCAATACTTAAGGGGCTTCAGGCTTCTTAATATATCCCAGTTTACACAACCAAAGATATTGCAAATATTACAATCTCCAGAAATGTAATATGAGTCTTTCATGTTTAAGTTGCATATACTCTTATTGTTGTAGTGCCATTTAAGGCATAAGGTTTCTTATCATTGTAAATGCAGCACATGGAGTAAGTTTAGTTGCATTTATGATAAGTAAATCTGAGGCAAGCGAAACAAAACTGCAGCACTGGATAGATTTGACGCTAATAGGAGATTGAATAAAATTGGGTAGACAGGCGTTGGGTTGCTGGAACACAAACAGTGCTCTGTTTAGTCATGCAGGAGATCTAGGTTTAGGAGGTGACCAGGGCTATTTGGTTCTAGACAGGTGGAACTAATTATATAGCAGTGGTAACAGTGGTAGAAGGGCAGCTGCCTTTCCTGGAGGCTAGTTAGAGAATTGAATAGGTGGGAGCATGTTCTTAAAGCTGCTTGCCTTTTTTATCCTTTTGGGTAGGTTGGCAAGGAGTTCTGAAAACGGTGATATGAAACTGAAGAAAATGATGGCTGAGCTGGAAAAACTAGCTCTGCTCTAATGCTCTGCATGCTCTCTGAGGGAAGAAGTACAATAGGAGTATCTTTTTCTTCCTTTCATCAAAATACAGGTGGATCACATCGGCCAGATTGGCGCCTCCCAGAATTCAGTAGACATTAAGATCATTCACTCCCCATACTGGAAAAGTATATTCAAATAACAGGTCTGCTATGTGGATGCTAATGCAGTTTGGCAACCTGTGATTAGTGGGGATTTATCCTAGCTGAGCAGAAAATTTTACTTGGATGCCATGATACTTTTTTATTTTCAGTATGACAAGAGCCCAGATATCATGAATTATGTTCAAGACCAACATTTCAGTTGTGGAGCTGAGAGAGATTCATTAGTTTGATCAAGGCTTCAATATTTCTACTGCTTTCAAAGATGCAGTTTCACAAAATGTTTAAAGCCTGATTCTAGGGGGTGATGAGCACCCCCAGCTCCAGTGAAGTAAATGAGAGTTGAAGGTTTTCAGCACCTCTTAGACTGTGCTCAGCACCTTGCAGGATCAGACCGTTAACTTTTAAATTACCTGATACTAAGACTGTGTTATAAGCCATGTGGGAAAATAAAAGGAATGTATATATATAAGATGGGTTGAATAATGAGTGGTTTGAATATTTTCAGGTGTGTAGACTGTCATAGATCATACCAGTTTAATTTCCCAAGAGTAGTTTTCCACTTCATCATCAGGCCTTTTAAACACTACAAGAACTCGCCAACTGCACGCACAATGTGAATGATCACTTCTTGTGCCCTGATGCCTATGCTAGGAGAGGGAAAGCATACTGTGTGCAGGGGAGGGGATGTCTTTTGAGGAATGAAAGGAAGTATTAATGTTTTGGCCATTGCGTATGCAAACTTTTTAAATTGCTAGCTTGGCTGTTAGCTTGTCTAGCTTTTGGTGAGGCGAATGTATCTGACATTTACTACTACGTCAGATGTTCATGATGTTAATGCCCTTCCCTACCCAACACTGCAACTTAGAACATTAGCTACTTCTATTCAGTTTTACGTGCAAACAAGTTATGATTTTTTTTGTTTTCTTACAATAAACCTGCTTTCATGCCTGTGTGAAAAAATGTATCCAAGCCCAGCACCTCTTACCCCAAACCTCTCTCTCAACTCTACCCCACCTAAAACACAATTACTTTGGAAGATCTTTTACCTTCAGAGTCAACTTTACATCGGAGTCACATGCATAGCACTTAATTTTCTTGCACATGCCAGTATAATCTGAATTGTAGATATCCCTGATAACTGAAATCTGAGGTGGGTAGGTTACTGTGACCCACCAAGACCCCATTACTATGTACAAATGTCTGATCCTGGCACATTATGACAGTTTCCAACTTGTGAATCACAGTTCATTTAGAAGTACATGAAAAGCAGATTTTTTACTACGCTTCTGTTTTGCTGCCTGAAATGGACTATTAGGGAAATTATTTGGAATTTTAACTGTATGTTAGCAATAATATCTTAGCCAAACAGTTTGACCAAACTAAAGGTTGGTAAATTCTTGTAAAATGTAGCCTCAAGTAGAATCACGGGAAACAATAATGTATTTATTCTGTTTGGTTTTGAAATAAAAAGGTGGGTTAAAGCTGGAATGTAAGCATGCAAGAAGTCGGCATAATTGGCCAAAATCTAGAGAAGAAAGTAAACAGCGCAAAGTCAGTAGCTGTAGCACCCATCGCAACATCAATTTATATGCAGTCTAGTGAAGCAAGAATACCACTCTTGATTTTAAATACACACAGGAATAAATGCAGAAATGAAAGAAAGTGAAAATGTGTAAAGAGGAGAGAACTGTAACTGCCCCTGGGAAATTCTTTCTCAGGGGCAAGAAGTAAGGGCTATAGTTTTTCTGGAAGTGTGTGAATGTGTAAACACAAAGAACAAAGAGGAATTGTTTATGATGGAGTTACCTAAATTCACATAATGGAACCATGCATAAAGAGGCAGGCCAAAATTTTCCAAAGCAACTAGTGATTTAAGTGCCTGGAATTTGGGATAGTCAACTTGACACCTTAAATGGAGCCAGAGTTTCAGACTGTGAGTACTCAGCACTTTCTGAAAACCAGAACTTGTTAAAGTGTATCAGGTTGAGCACCCAAAAAAACAGACACTGAAAATCACTAATCACTTTGGCAAACTATCCGGAAAAAATAAGGACAGTGATATTTATTGAATGCTAGAAAGCTTTCTTTTACAGAATACTTTCATCCTGAAGGATCCTAATAGGCTGTACAGATGTATCCCATCTGGGAATTACTTAATCTCTCACTGTTTGCGCTGTTGCTGGAGCTGAGTCAGTCTTTTATTGGACCAACTTCTGTTGGTGAAAGAGATATGCTTTCTAGCTTACAGGAGAGCTCTTCTTCAGGTCTGGGAAAGGTACTCAGAGTGTCACAGCTATGTACAAGATGGAACAGATTGTTTAGCATAAGTAGTTAACACAAATTCTAAGGTAAAAAAGAATTAGGAGTACTTGTGGCACCTTAGAGACTAACAAATTTATTTGGGCATAAGCTTTCGTGGGCTAAAACCCACTTCATCGGATGCATGCAGAGGAAAATACAGTAGGAAGATATATATAGAACATGAAAAAATGGGTGTTGCCATACACACTATAATGAGAGTGATCAATTAAGGTGAGCTATTATCAGCAGGAGGAAAAAAACCTTTTGTAGTGGGACTATTCAAGATGAAGTGGCCTGTTAATACCCCTGTGGTCATAGTCATTTCTCACTGGCATGCAGCCTCCTTTGGCCTCAAACCTGGAAAAAGCTCATCCTTGTATGATAGGAAAGTTTTCAAATTGACAGTACAGGGAAATATTTAGGAAAGCAGAATTTGGTTATCTGATTTGGTGGTTGGCCAGGAACCAGGGGTTAACACTGTTACTGATGTGGAAGAGTATAGGAACTTTAATTACCTCAAATGTTAGTACCTTGCTTTTACATCTCATTTGAAAGATGACACCTTGAGAAGCTCAGTGCCTCAATGTTCACTATTAGTGAACTCATTAGTTCACTATTTACATAGTGCCACCAGCTTTGCTTCCTTTATTTTCCTTTTATTTCCTTTATTTGCTGGATAGTCCTTAGCAGTCACCTATGGAATCTAATCCTATCTTGGCTATGAGTTCTGATAGGAATTTCAGCACAAGGTGCTATGAGCAGAGGCTATGTGGTATTGGACTGTGGACTAGTTTTCCAAGGAAATGGCTAGAAACCTCATCACTGAGGACAGTTAAAAGTGAAATGGACAAAGGCTAGACAATCTATTCTGGGAAACAAAATCCTGCATTAGCAGAGGGATGTACTACATGACCTTGCAGTTTTTCTACCTTTGATTTCTATGACTTTCTAATGCTAGTTGGGTTACAGTATTAGCAATCACCACAAAGTTGTCTGGTGACTCTTTGGGGGTGATGAAACTAGTTAGAAAGATCCAGTTACATTAAATATTTTTCATCCTTACCAAGTAGACTGACTAAGTATGAAAAGAAAATTGCTTCAGTATGTGGAAGTGAATGGGGGGGGGGAAGAACTATGGTTAGAAATAACATCACTAGAGATACAGTATTAGAGCTTTATTTTTAACTTCTTTTATGTCTAGTGTGTGATGATGGATGATGTGTCAGAATAAACCTAAATAAACTCTAAAATTGAGTGCTAAACAAATTACTGACAGCATTAGTAATGTCACTACATTCAGCATCCACAGTGGCAGCACAGTTATTGCTGTACATCTTCGCTTTCCCCATCATGGTTCTCTGCACAGGGCTGACTCAGAAAAGATGTCCTCTTTGAAGGAGAACCCTCAAAAAGCTGCATTCTTAGGGCTGACTGAGAGGAGATAAGAAGTCCTCTGTCCCTAGAGATTGGGATGGCATCACAGTGGGACAAAGATGCTGTTGCATTAACATAGTTGTTTTCATCCATAAATAAACATCATGGTAAGGGCTCTCATTAATTCTCTGGCTCATTCAGTTTGAGTTGCATGTTTAGCAGAGGACTTAGTTGTCTGTGCTGTTGTCACATTTTGGGGTGCAATCCAGACCAGTGAGGGGTTGTGTCACCACTTGCCCTGCTACCTTGGGTGCTTTATAATACTTTGTTGCTGTAGCTCCTGACCTGGTCTGCTCACAAACAGCCAGACAGCGTACAGATCACACCCTGAGCCCTCTCCTGGGCAGTTCAGATATTAGCGGTCCATTGCCCCTGTAAGAGATCAATATGCAACAGTTTGCTAATTTAAGTTACCCAAACACTTTAAACGCAGCACTGGATTTGTTTATGTTAAAAATAAAACGTTTATTTAACTACCGAGAGAGACTTTGAATACAAATATAAGGTATTAAAATTAGAAATGATTACAAGAGAAATAAGATAACTAAAACTTAACAAACTAGACTTGGTTTGACATTAAATACTTACCACATGTTTGCAGCAACATTGCTGACCAAATTTTCCAGTCAGGATCCCTCCCAAATTCAAAAGGCTGGTTCCTTTGTCTTCTTAGGTGAAAGAGAGAGAACCTTGGGTGTTGTTGCCCTTCACTTGTATAGTCTAGTTACCCTTTGAAATGCATGTTCCTGAGAGTTACCCCTAGATAAAGTTCCTTCCCGCTGTGATGGTGGAGACATGGAGTTTCGTGGTGAAAGAGGTTCCATGTTATTGTTTGCTAAAATGCCGCTCGATCTGTTCCTCCCGGCTTGGTTGTCAAAGAATAGCAACTTGACCAGCATTAACTTTGATGATACCTGGGTAATCTTTTGTCCTTGAGAAACTGGTTTACCCCACCTTGCTGTCCCAAGGACCCTGTTTACTACTTATATGTAAATTGAGGTGAAGATACATTTCTTGGTTTAGGATAGACCAGTTTAACAACTTCTGCCTAGTCAGGCTGTGTGGAATTGAACATGTACTAACAACATCACACCGGGGGAATTCATAACTTTACATGTTGCTATATACATTTCACCATGATATTACTGATCAGTGAGTTATTTGTTTTTAAATGATACTTCACAAGGCACACCAGTAAGACACAATCCCCATCCCAAAGGCAAGCCCCAGTCTAAGGGCAAGATTATAGGATGGTTTGTGCAGTGGTGCAAGGGAGTAAGGGTGTCTAAGATGCTTCTTTGCATAGGTCATTATGACTGCACAGGAAAGAGAGCAGTTTCGATGGAGCAAGTCCATACCCTCCTTGGTGAAAGTGGGCAGAGTGATGCAGGGAGTGGATGGACTCTGAACCCTCCCCTAGCCCCTGATGCACTGTTTAACATTGCAACGCAGGAGGAAGTATTCTGTGCCAGGTATAGACCAGATGCAGTCACATTCTACCTTCCGGTCTGCTCTAAAGAAGGACAGCGGTCTTCTGCCCTTTGTTCGAGTCTGGTGGTAAGGTCAAGACTGAGCCCTAAATGAGATGTGACAGGAGATGTGATAGTGGACAGGGTAGGTGGGACTCTAAGGAGAGTGATGGGAAACTAGAGCTAATGTGTAGACAGATCAGATTGGTGCAGGGCCTTGAAGGGGAACTGAGTAGTTTGAATTTAATACAGAAGGAGATGTGGTGTCATAGAATGGACTTGGAATTGTGGGGATGGTGATGTGGGGGAGAGAGATTTAACAACAACATTTTGGATAGAGATTAGACGTGCAAGACAGGAGTTAGGTAGTCTAGAAAGTAGCAGTGCTTTTAATTATTATTGTTTCCATTTATTATTCCATTTACACAAAAGTGTGTAATTATATTTGGTTCTTGTTCTGTGCCCATCACTCTAAACTCCTTTAATACAAAACTCCCCACCGCCACACAAACCTCAGATGGGAGTCTTGACTGCTTACCAGGATGTGAAGAAAGGTTTTCTCAGTAGGAATAGAGAAGAAGGGATGGATTTTGGAGATGTTGTAGTGGAAGAAAGTACCAATGTTCTGTTAAATTTTCAACAGATGGCAAAGAAGAGAAACAATAGACCTGGAAATGTATTGTTTTGGAAGAGTTGGGATTAGAGCCAGGCAAAGTTTTTTCAGATTAATTATTTATTTGACAAAAAATTCAGTTTCAGTTGATCCAAAACTCTTTGCAAATTTGATACAAATCGCTTTGGCCATTCACAAAACAGCCAGAGGACACGGAGCTGGAGGTGAGAGTGGTGGTGCTGCAACCTTTAGTCCAGTGATTAGAATACTCCCCTGGGATGTTCAAATGCCTGTTCTGGGTTAGACCCACAATTGACTTTTTTATTCACTGAAAATTCAAAAACAATTCAGATTTGATTCAACCTGAGCTGAACTGTGTTTTGATTTTCCCCAACTCTTATTTTCCTTGCTTATCCTTTTCCTTCCTCTTGAGTTTTGCTGTTGTTTACACTTTCCTTCATAAACAGTCCCACGTAATTCCCTATACACGCCTACTAAGCATGACAAAATAATCTTTTTTCCCCCTTTTTAAAAAACATTAGTTTTTAATTTCACTACTCAGGGATACGCAATGCAAAGTGCAAGATTTTAAAAACAGATGGTCTGTACTGAAAACCACATAGTGTCTTTCAAGTGAAAACCACATTCTGCAGCAAGCACAATTGAAACTTTGTCCTTCACAGAATTTTTAGTTTTGCAAAGTATAAAGCAGTGATTGCTGGCTGGATATCATGATCGACCCTTATATCCCACCAATCTTGTTTTATATAAACAGATTCAGTTACCTCAGTATTTGTACTATTTATTAAACATCCCTATAGGTGTTGTAGGGAATGCTTACAATATTGCAACTACTGAGCTACAATCACTGAGTTACCTGAGTTAAATGGCTTTTTTTTTTTTTAAGACTGACCAGTGTCTTATTATGGTGCTGTCCAGGAGGAGACATTTAACAATTCTACCACCACAGTGAAGGGAAGATTGTGGTATTTTCCTGTAGCTGGAGCACACTTTCCTCTTGTGTACTCGTAAATCACCCCTATCAGAGAGGACATACACCCATGGTTCTTACAAATGGTTTTCATGAGCACGTATTTTGCCTTTGGATTGCACCAGGATTGAAACCGAGTAACAGGTTCTAACAAGGTGAGTATTTTCTGTAATATTTTTATGAATGCTATGCATGGGAATTTCTTTCTTGACTAGGGATTGATGCCCAGTTAGTGGAAAAGGGTTAAAAAGTTGCTCTTGGGGCAGAGCAGGAGACTTAAGGTGTTTGGGTCTGGGGTGATATGAATAAGTCATCAAAGGTCTTGCTGAATCTGACCCATATCAATGGAGGATCTGGAAAAACCAATGGGATCCCCAATGACTGAACAGCTGACACCTGTCCAGGGAAAACCCCAGCAGGTAGAACGTGTGAACTCTGCATGGTCAGTAGGAGGAGGACAATGAATCAAGAGATAACAGGAGGCTAGGTTAAGAGTTGGCCTTTGGAAAGACAAAGGGGCTCACCTGGGACTGGGAGACACAGGCACAGAGAGGAAACCAAGATGGTTCCACAGCACTGTTGCTCCAGGTAGCCATGGGCTGGTCAGTTTGAAAGATGTCTTAACCTTTGCTTCTCTGTGCTAATATAAGTGCTTCCTAAAGCAACATTCCAGTTGACTAATAAACCCTAGTCTGTTCTGGAAAGGCTGCCTGGTGTCACCGCAAATAGTTGCGGAGGTGCATGGATGACTGAAGAGGTCAAAAAGGGGTCTCTTCAACTAGAAATGGTGGGTGTATCTCACAGTGTGAAACAGGAGTTCTGGAGCTCAGAGGCTCAGTCTCAGAGGCATTGTGACCACATGGCCTATCCTTAAGGAAGGGTGGGACCCTATGAGGGTCTGGCACACTGAAGGGGTTGCTCCAAGACACTGTTTACGAGCTAGCAGAGATTCTGTGGGTCCATAAATAAATATGTCCTGGGGAAAGTGGGGCAGTGCCTAGACTTGCATACAATATCTTTATCCCTGCTCCCTATTTTAAAATATGTCAGTTGAACACCATGTTATCCTAATCTCTTTGTCAGGAGCAAACTATAACATCAATTCCACTTTAAATTAAGTTTGTAGCTCCTCCCTCACCTTATGAGTAAATGTTTCGATGGGAATGCAAATAAATACTCCTCTCCAATCAGCACATTCATTCTTCATATTTTATGCAGTGTTTATCCCACCCATGGGAGATGGATTTTTGTTTTGTTTTTATGGGAGTCCTTCATTGCAGTGTCAGTGCACTTTAATCTATTTACAATAAGGGCAAAAAAAAAAGATTTCACTGGAATCATTTGTGTGTGAAATATTTTGTAGAGCTCTACATAGATCCTTATATCCATTATGATTTTCCACTGCACTGTAGTGACACAATGCAAAATCTAATAAGAAATGCCAGTAACTAGAGGCCAATAAGTCTCAGCCTCAGGCTTTCACAGTTCTAAATGGAGTCAAGATGAAACAGAAATCATAACATTTCCTTAGTTTATTTTGCTCAAAGATAATGCAAAAGTAATATCTTGTTTCACCCCATCTAAATCGGTGGAAATCTGAATTTGGTGATGATTTTGCTTGCTATAACAGTAATAGTAATAATAATGTTTTGTGTGCGCTTTTCGTAGAATCCTAGAAATAGAGAGATGAAAGGGGCCTTAAAGGTCATCTAATTTAGCCCTCTGTGGTGAGGCAGGACCACATAAACCATGATTTAGTTGCGGATTGGTCCTGCTTTGAGCAGGGGGTTGGACTAGATGACCTCCTGAGGTCCCTTCCAACCCTGATATTCTATGATTCTATGACCATCCCTAACAGGTGTTTTGTCTAACATGTTCATAAAAGCCTCCAATGATGGGGGTTCCACAACCTCCACAAATGGAAGTTTATTCTAGAGTTTTACTTATAGTTAGAAAGTTTTTCCTAGTTTCTAACCTTAATCTCCCTTAGAATCATAGAATATCAGGGTTGGAAGGGACCTCAGGAGGTCATCTAGTCCAACCCCCTGCTCAAAGCAGGACCAATCCCCAATTAAATCATCCCAGCCAGGGCTCTGTCAAGCCTGACCTTAAAAACTTCTAAGGAAGGAGATTCCACCACTTCCCTAGGTATCGCATTCCAGTGTTTCACCACCCTCCTAGTGAAAAAGTTTTTCCTAATATCCAACCTAAACCTCCCCCACTGCAACTTGAGACCATTACTCCTTGTCCTGTCCTCTTCTACCACTGAGAATAGTCTAGAACCATCCTCTCTGGAACCACCTCTCAGGTAGTTGAAAGCAGCTATCAAATCCCCCCTCATTCTTCTCTTCTGCAGACTAAACAATCCCAGTTCCCTCAGCCTCTCCTCATAAGTCATGTGTTCCAGACCCTTAATCATTTTTGTTGCCCTCCACTGGATGCTTTCCAATTTATCCACATCCTTCTTGTAGTGTGGGACTCAAAACTGGACACAGGACTCCAGATGAGGCCTCACTAATGTCGAATAGAAGGGAACAATCACGTCCCTCGATCTGCTGGCAATGCCCCTACTTATACAGCCCAAAATGCCATTGGCCTTCTTGGCAACAAGAGCACACTGTTGACTCATATCCAGCTTCTCGTCCACTGTCACCCCAGGTCCTTTTCCGCAGAACTGCTGCCTAGCCATTCGGTCCCTAGTCTGTAGTGGTGCATTGGATTCTTCCGTCCCTGCACTTATCCTTGTTCAACCTCATCAGATTTCTTTTGGCCCAATTCTCCAATTTGTCTAGGTCCCTCTGTATCCAGTCCCTACCTGCCACCGTATCTACCACTCCTCCTAGTTTAGTATCATCCGTAAATTTTCTGAGAGTGCAATCCACACCATCCTCCAGATCATTTATGAAGATATTGAACAAAACCGGCCCCAGGACCGAACCTTGGGGCACTCCACTTGATACCGGCTGCCAACTAGACATGGAGCCATTGATCACTACCCGTTGAACCCGACAATCTAGCTAACTTTCTACCCACCTTATAGTGCATTCATCCAGCCCATACTTCCTTAACTTGCTGACAAGAATACTGTGGGAGACCGTGTCAAAAGCTTTGCTAAAGTCAAGAAACAATACATCCACTGCTTTCCCTTCATCCACAGAACCAGTAATCTCATCATAGAAGACGATTGGGTCCCTTCTAACCCTGATATTCTATATTCTATTATTAGATTAGTCAGGCATGACCTTCCCTTGGTGAATCCATGCTGACTGTTCCTGATCACTTTCCTCTCGTGTAAGTGCTTCAGGATTCATTCCTTGAGGACCTGCTCCATGATTTTTCCAGGGACTGAGGTGAGGCTGACTGGCCTGTAGTTCCCAGGATCCTCCTTCTTCCCTTTTTTAAAGATTGGCACTACATTAGCCTTTTTCCAGTCATCCGGGACTTCCCCCGTTCGCCATGAGTTTTCAAAGATAATGGCCAATGGCTCTGCAATCACAGCCGCCAATTCCTTTAGCACTCTCGGATGTAACGCATCTGGCCCCATGGACTTGTGCACGTCCAGCTTTTCTAAATAGTCCCTAACCACCTCTTTCTCCACAGCGGGCTGGCAACCTACTCCCCATGCTGTGTTGCCCAGCGCAGCAGTCTGGGAGCTGACCTTGTTCGTGAAGACAAAGGCAAAGAAAGCATTGAGTACATTAGCTTTTTCCACATCCTCTGTCACTAGGTTGCCTCCCTCATTCAGTAAGGGGCCCACACTTTCCTTGGCTTTCTTCTTGTTGCCAACATACCTGAAGAAACCCTTCTTGTTACTCTTAACATCTCTTGCTAGCTGCAGCTCCAGGTGTGATTTGGCCCTCCTGATTTCATTCCTATATGCCCGAGCAATATTTTTATACTCTTCCCTGGTCATTTGTCCAATCTTCCACTTCTTGTAAGCTTCTTTTTTATGTTTAAGATCCGCAAGGATTTCACCGTTAAGCCAAGCTGGTCGCCTGCCATATTTACTATTCTTTCGACACATCGGGATGGTTTGTCCCTGTAACCTCAATAGGGATTCCTTGAAATACAGCCAGCTCTCCTGGACTCCTTTCCCCCTCATGTTATTCCCCCAGGGGATCGTACCCATCAGTTTCCTGAGGGAGTCGAAGTCTGCTTTCCTGAAGTCCAGGGTCCGTATTCTGCTTCTTACCTTTCTTCCCTGTGTCAGGATCCTGAACTCGACCAATTCATGGTCACTGCCTTCCAGATTCCCGTCCACTTTTGCTTCCCCTACTAATTCTTCCCGGTTTGTGAGCAGCAGGTCAAGAAAAGCTCCCCCCCTAGTTGGCTCCTCCAGCACTTGCACCAGGAAATTGTCCCCTACATTTTCCAAAAACTTCCTGTATTGTCTATGCACAGCTGTAGTGCTCTCCCAGCAGATATCAGGATAATTAAAGTCACCCATGAGAACCAGGGCATGTGATCTAGTAGCTTCTGCGAGTTGCCGGAAGAAAGCCTCATGCACCTCATCCCCCTGGTCCGGTGGTCTATAGCAGACTCCCACCACTACATTACTCTTGTTGCTCACACTTCTAAACTGAATCCAGAGACACTCAGGTTTTTCTGCAGTTTCATACCGGAGCTCTGAGCAGTCATACTGCTCCATTACATACAGTGCTACTCCCCCACCTTTTCTGCCCTGCCTGTCCTTCCGGAACAGTTTATAATCATCCATGACAGTACTCCAGTCATGTGAGTTATCCCACCAAGTCTCTGTTATTCCAACCCCTTGCTGCAGTTTAAGAAGATTACTTCTTTTCCTACCTTCCGTGGACATAGGGAGAATTGATCACTGTCCCCTTTATAACAGCATTAACCTATTTGAAGATGTTATGACGTCCCCCGCTCTCAGTCTTTATTTCTCAAAACTAAACACACCCTGTTTATTTTTTAACATTTCCTCATAAATCAGGTTTTCTAATCCTTTCAAGTGTGTAGATGGAAGATTTTGGGGGTGGAATAATGGGACTGACATTATTATTAGGAAAAGTGTTATTGTGCTTTTAATGCCAGTTTTTTCTAAAATTTCCCCTAGATTCTGTATGCAAAACTGCATATGCAATTGTGCACTTGTATGGGTTGGTGGACACCTCAGCCCATATGAATGTTGTGGATAAGTATCTGAACTTTTGTCTTTTTACTCAAAACAAACTCCAAGCCTCTTAAAGTTTCAGCATCACGTAGCATAATATTTTTACTATGTTGGTGCTCATTTCCTGTGCAGATGCCAAAGACTGATACTCTGTGTTTGCAGGATCAGGCCCTTTGCTGGACAGAAAGAGCACTGTAGACAGTGTAAATATTTTTGTTCCCCAGTGCACAAAGTGATGCAATCAATGAAGTATCGTTGACTGGCTTCATGGAAGAAGTGCATTTTGAGGAGGGATCTGAACATATTCCTAATATACATAGTTTTAAATAGAGCACAGTGCAGTTATTTTTCTAGTGTTCAAGTTTTGCAGTCAATAACTTTTCATGATAGTTGATGTTTTCCACTTAATAGAAATAATCAATTGTAGCTATTTATTTGAAACTGGAATTGGGAAGCTTATTTAAATGTTAAATATTTTCATACCCGTTAAACATTGGCATTAGTTTTATATCTGTTATTTGTTCAAAATAGCCAGTTCATTTACCCCATTCTCCAATGAGTTTTAGGATTTAATAGCTAATTTAAAAACTACACAGTTGAAAGTGCAAGAGCCCAAGAGTTAGCTTCAGACTCTTTCTTGCACGGCCAGGTTCACATAGAAGATTTTCTAGTAGTTATAAATATTAAATGCAACCCTCCGCAAAAACATACATTAACATGATGTTAAAAGGATGTTGTTAATATGAAATCTAATCAACTAAAAAAATCAGTTCAAAATAGTTTAAGGAACTATTCCTGTCCAACTTCCCAGGCCAATTCTATTGTTTTTTACTATCATATTTTCATTTCAAATGAAGTCAGAGCACTTCCTTCTTGCTCTGTAAAACCAGACAAATAACAGGCTTAACTAACTACGGTTCCAGTTGTGCAAGCTGCACATGGGTGGACCCTAACTGGAATCAGTAGGTATGTCTTCAAAGAAACCTAGACACCCATGGCTGGCCTGTGCCAACCAACTTGGGCTTGTGGGCTTGGGCTGCAGGGCTGTTTCATTGTTGTGTAGACTTCCAGGTTCAGACTGAAGCCTGGGCTCTAGGACCCTGCGGTCTGAGAGCTTGCATTTTTCTTTGCTGTGTAGACATACCTAGTGAGGCCCCATATGACACTGGGATTGATCTATATTTTGTAGTTAGGTATAAAAAAGAAACCTAGATAAGTGTTAACTATTTCTCTTTAAAACTATGCAGTTAAAATCACTGCTAAAAGTCAAGAAATGCTAAAGCTAATGTTTCAAGAGCAATAATTACTCTGCTTTGTTCCACATCTTGTATGTTTACGTTCATATTAAACTCAGCATTGTACTAAGTATTTAACCACAAAAATGCTACAAGATCCAGTTCTGCAAAGTCTTATACACATGCTTAACTACAAATTCCTGAGTAGTTTCACTGAGGTCAATGAAGACTGTTCACAGTGCATGAAGTAAGCATGTAGTTTTGTAGGATCAGGGCCATAGCATGTGCGATACACTTGAGGTTTAGTTGCTGTTGTAATCTTAACTTTTGCATATGTGATTTTTACAGTGAAATCTTAATATTATATTAATGTTCTTTTTATATTTTTAAACAATAAAATTAAAATGCAAGAGTGAAAAATACATTGCCTGATATTTTTATGACCTAACTGGCCTTTGATGTTCACATTGTATCATGATAAATAATATGTGAATGAAATGTTGGTTTATCTTTGCTGCTGCTTTTTCATTTTCAACCACTACAACCTTTATTTATTTTCCCATATCTAAGAAATCATAGAATATCAGGGTTGGAAGGGACCTCAGGAGGTCATCTAGTCCAACCCCCTGCTCAAAGCAGGACCAATCCCCAATTAAATCATCCCAGCCAGGGCTTTGTCAAGCCTGACCTTAAAAACTTCTAAGGAAGGAGATTCTACCACCTCCCTAGGTAACGCATTCCAGTGTTTCACCACCCTCCTAGTGAAAAAGTTTTTCCTAATATCCAACCTAAACCTCCCCCACTGCAACTTGAGACCATTACTCCTTGTCCTGTCCTCTTCTACCACTGAGAATAGTCTAGAACCATCCTCTCTGGAACCATCTCTCAGGTAGTTGAAAGCAGCTATCAAATCCCCCCTCATTCTTCTCTTCTGCAGACTAAACAATCCCAGTTCCCTCAGCCTCTCCTCATAACTCATGTGTTCCAGACCCCTAATCATTTTTGTTGCCCTTCGCTGGACTCTCTCCAATTTATCCACATCCTTCTTGTAGTGTGGGACTCAAAACTGGACACAGGACTCCAGATGAGGCCTCACCAATGTCGAATAGAGGGGAACGATCACGTCCCTCGATCTGCTCGCTATGCCCCTACTTATACATCCCAAAATGCCATTGGCCTTCTTGACAGCAAGGGCACACTGCTGACTCATATCCAGCTTCTCGTCCACTGTCACCCCTAGGTCCTTTTCCGCAGAACTGCTGCCTAGCCATTCGGTCCCTAGTCTGTAGCGGTGCATTGGGTTCTTCCGTCCTAAGTGCAGGACCCTGCACTTATCCTTATTGAACCTCATCAGGTTTCTTTTGGCCCAATCCTCCAATTTTGCTAGGTCCCTCTGTATCCTATCCCTACCCTCCAGCGTATCTACCACTCCTCCTAGTTTAGTATCATCCGCAAATTTGCTGAGAGTGCAATCCACACCATCCTCCAGATCATTTATGAAGATATTGAACAAAACCGGCCCCAGGACCGACCCCTGGGGCACTCCACTTGACACCGGCTGCCAACTAGACATGGAGCCATTGATCACTACCCGTTGAACCCGACAATCTAGCCAACTTTCTACCCACCTTATAGTGCATTCATCCAGACCATACTTCTTTAACTTGCTGACAAGAATACTGTGGGAGACGGTGTCAAAAGCTTTGCTAAAGTCAAGAAACAATACATCCACTAGATCAACAATACATGTGGGAGACCATGTCAAAAGCTTTGCTACAGTCAAGAACAATACATCCACAATACAATGCCCTAGCCTTTGTTGAGGACTGAGTCTATGTAATGTTTCGAGTTTTCAAATTTCCATGATTCAGAAAAGTGTGTTTAGAATTTAGTTTTACCATGGAAAAAGTTATTTTTTTAATTTGTCCATATTGTAAAGAAACCTAAAGGGATTTTACTCACTTTAAAAAGAAATCACCTTTTGAAAACACAGAAGACGTAATATTTCAGCCCAAAAGATAAATGTGCTAAAAAGTTTTATAATCAAACTTAATTATAATAATGTTGGTAAATACCTACTATAAACGATTATATAAGTGTATCTATATTGATACACAATAGTGTAGTGTAATGATTTTAATAGGCATGAATATGGGGTGGCCATATTGTTTATGAATATACAACGGTTGTATGAGAAAGTTAATATTCATGTGTGTGTATATATATAATATAGGTTTATATAATATAAATAAAACCTGTGTTGCTATGGCACACATTTTCAGCAGTAAAGTCATTTCTTTGTTCATACTCTCCTCACAGGAAATCACCATAAATTGTTTTAAAAAAGAATCTTAAATTACTTTCTGAAATTACAGTTATTTCACAAATCATTTTCTTAACTGGCTGTGAAGCAAAAGTAGTATCTAATTTGCAACAGAAACTGAGAACCTTTTTTTCCCTGTAGACTCTTTGTTCTGTACAAAGACTTCTGTGGAATGCTAGATCAGACGTTCCAAATCTTCTTTTTTGTATGTCCCAGATTTGTTGAGTCTAAATAATGTATAACAGTTGGAAAATGGGCCCTAATATTCAGCAACCTATAGTTTGATAACCGTCTGTGGCCACAATACCTCCATTAGTAGGACTTTCAACAGTCGTGCCAGAATTTCATTATACTGCATAGACAGACTGACTGACTAAGTACGGATAACTAGTAGCTTATAAGAGTTCCATTAACAGTAGCTTTACACATGTCAAGGAAAATAAGCTATAGCTATCTTCAAAGACCTTTCCTATTTCCTATGAGATATTCAGTAGCTATTGAATCCAATTCTTTATGTTTTATGTTTGATAAGGGTGGTTATTTTTTTAATCTACCAGAGCCTTTTATCATTGGCTTCAGTCTTGCAGTGCAATATCGATTTCTATTTCAGGTGTAGAATACATAGTTGCCGTTATGTGGTAGCCTTGATTGGTGCAAGTGCAAGTCTAATTGCCAATACAAGACTGATTGGAAATTGGAGCTTTTGCATCCTGTTAATGCAACAAACTAATTATACTTTCAGACCTTAAAATATACTCCTGTGTCTTTAATCAGAAAAGCATGGAGCTTTGGACTAGAACACTGATTGCTTTTAACACTGCAATAAAAGTATTGGTCAGCTGCAGGCTTCCAGTTCCACTAAAACAAATTGTTTACCTGTATTCTAATAGCATGTTGCACTTGTAGTTTGGTTTATTTTATTTTTTTTAATTTCACAACATCCAGTGTGTGCTAGGTGCTTTACAAACAAATGAGACCTAGACTCTGTCGTGAAGGGTTTAGAGTCTTAGTTTAGATGGGTAAAATGAGTGAGACGAGTAAGAAAACAGAGGGTATGGGTAAGGAAATGGAAGACAAGGGAGACAAGGGTAAGACTGTGTTAATTTTGAATTATGATTATATGCTGCTAGATGCTCCCACTGTGCTTTCTTTCCTCCTTCCTTTTCTTCTGGTCTTCTGTTCTTTTTGCTAACTTTTTTGAGAGGTGTCTGGGTATTGAGGAGGTGGGAGAAAAGGAGAGAAAGGGGGATTGTGGAGACTGGGGAAAGGGTGGAGACTAGGAACAAAAAAGATGAGCACAGGTGTCCTGGTTAAATAGAATCAGTGGGTGGTTAATAAGGTGAATCTAAACAGAATACAGAGGAACTGAATAATTGCAATATTGATAGTATAAAGTTCCAGGAGAGTAAAAGCAGTCCAGCAATTAGCCTTGTATCTTACCAGTTAAAGTAAAACAAACCAACATTGGTTCACCTGTAGGTAGAAATTACCATTCATTTTGCACCCAGTTCATTCAGATTCTGAGTTTGTGGTTGGTATGAGGCTGTTAACCAACAAGGTGAAACAGTGGAAATCTAGCACTGCCTATTGTATTGTACCTTTCTCTGAGTATATCCTTTATTTTTCCTTATGACAATATATTTTTTTTCATATTGAATTAACCATGTCTGGTACCTATCATGTAGCTCTCCGGTCATTAGTTGGACTAACTACTTCTCCTAAGCTAATTTATAGGCTTCCTGGTCTTATGCTAGCTTAGTTTGACTCCAGACCTTCAGTGATTGACTGGTACTACTGCTACAGGGCTAGAATTTTTATGACCATTTTCTACACCAATTACAAAGTGCTTTCATGACTTTCTTTTTACATATGTTTACATGGTATCATATTTTACGAAGATGGCCAAGGGTAATTCTGAATTTCCTATAGCTATTTGACTAGTGATTCAGAGCTTACATTTGAAAAACATACTTAATGCACAACAAATACATGTTTATATATAGAGAGAGAGATGATTTCCACTGTGTGACTACATACAGTATTTGATGAGACACTAATCTCTTTTTTACCCGCTTTTCCTATTTAATCTTTTCATTAGGATGGAATGACTGTAGATGGGTTCCTTTCACATTCTCCCTTTATTTTATATGACTGGAATTTATTTAACTGGTACACTTCTCAGGGCAAAGGACTTTCCCCCCCTTCTTTTATAGTAAAGCACTCAGCATGCTATATAAATAATAATAGCGCTGATAAGGGAGGTTCTGTGAATGAATCTCCTCCTTCCCATTCCATGGTTATTCATTTCAGTAGGGCGGGGATGTTGCAAATGATCCAAAATGGCTTCCTGCAGTCCCTTCACCCTTTCCTATCCGCAAAAGATTTTACTTGGGCAGTGGGGGTGAGAAGGGAAGGTTGTAGGTAGAGCTGGTAAAAAAATCAAGGGGATTCCTGCCCTCCTCCCAAAGAAATAGTGTGGCTTTATCCCTGTTTGTTTGTGGGGGGGGGGTTTCAAATAATAAAAGTATTTTAAAAAATACACTTTCAACTAGTATTACTTGTGGACACTCTGAAAAAATGCCCCCCTTTTTTTTAGCACAGGCATGTTTGCATATGAACAGACTACTCTCTTAATCTGAGCTTTTTTTTGGATTGATGGTAGTGGGTGCTACTAGTTGTGCATGCCCCAGGTAAGTCGGACTGAGGCTTGGCATGCTGTAGTTACTCGTTCTCTCTTTGTTCCCCTTTGTTTCCCAGTCCCTTTGAAGTATTTTTAGCAAGACTGGAAGCCTGCAATTGGCTAATAACCAAGAACAGCTCTTTTCCACTCTTAGATCCTTCAACATTAAACTGTATTTTCCTATGGTGGTGCATTGTTTTGTGGGAGTTTGAAGTTCAGATTCCTGATGGCCCCATTCTCTCCTAGGGGCTTGTCTCTCTGACCAGACTATCTTGTCCATGAACAGTGTGGATCAACTTGGGAGTCATATGGCTGCATGTGCATCATGGGAGTTGTAGGGAGCTCAAACCATAGACGAAAATGGGTCAAGAAATCCTCAAACTACAGCTGCCATAAGGCACTGCAGTACCATAGGTCAATGTAATTTAATGTTGAACTGACTTGAAATAAAGCATTTTGGGTCAGTTCAGCAATCCATAATGAAGTATTTTGATTTGGGAACATGAAATGTCTCATTTCAATAGAAAATGCCAAAACAAAAAGTTTCACCATTTCCAGATGTGTTTATTATTATTTGGAACTTTCCATGTTATGGAAAAAAACCCATATATTTCCATTTTTTTGGCTTGATTTAGGATGAAACTAAAGGGCAGAAATTCCAGTTTCTGTTTCATTGTACTTCTTAACCTTCTCTTTGGTAAGAAAAATCAAACTCTATAAACCTCTCATTGTAGGGCAGTCTTGCCAGACCTCAATTCATTTTTGTAATTCTTTTCTCAAACCTTTATAATTTTTCAGCTTTGTTTTTGATGTTTGAACCCCCAAGCTGGACAAAGTATTCTAGTTATAGTCTTGCCAGTGCTATATCCAGAGGTAACATCAGCTCCCTTTGATTGAATGGGGATAGATTTGCTTGCATTTTTGTCAGGATCTCATCCTTAACTCTAGCATCGGGCCTCATGCTCTCTCTCTCTTTTTCCCAGTTCTGGCATCCGGTTTCTATTTGGGGGAATAGAAGAGTAGCCAGTAATTATAAGACAATACCAAGATATAGAATTAACAGTTGCACATTCTGATTTCTGTTTTACCTTTTTGCTTTTCGCAGTAGGATCTCTTCAGGAAGGCTTTAAATGGTTGTAAGCCTTAAGAGGTTTGCAGGTGGTCTGGAAAAATATATCAGACTGTCTGTGAGGCATCACAATAGTACACGTGATAGCAAGTTAACATGAGATTGTGACCAGTTTGGCTATCAGGATCCAGACCCGTTATCCAAGAATTTGGTATCTGATATTTCCTCAAAAAGTGGAATCATTGTAGCTCTGGTATTTTCAAGCAGGGAGTATTTCTCATGTTTTAAATCATACTAGAATAGGCTAATAATATAGGATTTTCAGCCAGCGGCAGAGGTGTACAGCACCTCTCAGTCTTGGAAGCCTGTGTAAATTATAGACTCTGTACATTTGTGCTCCTAGCCTGAATGATTTCAGATATAAGCTCTCTAATGTGGCACGCTGTCTTATCTGAGGCAAGCTGATGGGAATAAAAAGGAATTAATGTGGGTTTTTTTTATGGAGGGGTTTAAAATAACACTCCAGAGACTGTGTGGGACTAAAGAAATGAGGCTTTTGGATAAATGGAACACTGAAACATATTCTGCAACAAAAGATCGCTAGTTGTTGGAGTTCTTTACAAAACCTTCATTTCCTTAGATCCTGTGGCATTTTCATTTTTTTTTACCATTAATTATCTTGCTTCACTAACTTTATTTTAAAGACACAGTATTGTGACTCTAAGAGCAAGAGAAAGAAATGCCTTTGTGTAGGCATTATATTGTTCCATGACTTTAGCAAAGCTTTTGACACTGTCTCCCACAGTATTCTTGCCAGCAATTTAAAGAAGTATGGGCGGGATGAATGGACTATAAGGTGGATAGAAAGCTGGCAAGATTGTCGGGCTCAACGGGTAGTGATCAATGGCTCCATGTCTAGTTGGCAGCCGGTATCAAGTGGAGTGCCCCAAGGTTCGGTCCTGGGGCCGGTTTTGTTCAATATCTTCATAAATGATCTGGAGGATGGTGTGGATTGCACCCTCAGCAAGTTTGCAGATGACACTAAACTGGGAGGAGAGGTAGATACGTTGGAGGGTAGGGATAGGATACAGAGGGACCTAGACAAATTGGAGGATTGGGCCAAAAGAAACCTGATGAGGTTCAACAAGGACAAGTGCAGAGTCCTGCACTTAGGATGGAAGAATCCAATGCACCACTACAGTCTAGGGACCGAATGGCTCGGCAGCAGTTCTGCAGAAAAGGACCTAGGTATTAGAGTGGATGAGAAGCTGGATATGAGTCAACAGTGTGCCCTTGTTGCCAAGAAGGCCAATGGCATTTTGGGCTGTATAAATAGGGGCATTGCCAGCAGATCGAGGGACGTGATCGCCCCCCTCTATTTGACACTGGTGAGGCCTCATCTGGAGTCCTGTGTCCAGTTTTGGGCCCCACACTACAAGAAGGATGTGGAAAAATTGGAGAGTCCAGCGGAGGGCAACAAAAATGATTAGGGAACTGGAACACATGACTTATGAGGAGAGGCTGAGGGAACTGGGATTGTTTAGTCTTCAGAAGAGAAGAATGAGGGGGGATTTGATAGCTGCTTTCAACTACCTGAAAGGGGGTTCCAAAGAGGATGGCTCTAGACTGTTCTCAGTGGTAGCAGATGACAGAACAAGGAATAATGGTCTCAAGTTGCAGTGGGGGAGATTTAGGTTGGATATTAGGAAAAACATTTTCACTAGAAGGGTGGTGAAACACTGGAATGCGATACCTAGGGAGGTGGTGGAATCTCCTTCCTTAGAAGTTTTTAAGGTCAGGCTTGACAAAGCCCTGGCTGGGATGATTGAATTGGGGATAGGTTCTGCTTTGAGCAGGGGGTTGGACTAGATGACCTCCTGAGGTCCCTTCCAACCCTGATATTCTCTGATTCTATGATTATAGATGTCGCCATATCCCATTACTGCTGGAACTGTTATGGCACTCATATTTTTCATTTTATTTTTATGCCTAAGGGCTTGTTTTACTGAATTAGTGTTACAATAAGGTGGTTTGGTGCAAATTCTTTGAAACTTTGAAAGGTGATATCAGAACTGTTAATTTGCTATGAACATCAGTTGTGGCTGCTGATTAGCAGAGAACAAGATGAGAGACTCTAATGAAATGATATGTGGAAAATATGGGGTTAAATATTATGTAGAGTATACATTTAATCAAATTAAATTCCAAATTGTTCTCATTATGTTGTAGTCTTGCCACCTTTACAGTAACTATCAGCAACAATTCTTGAAATAGTTGGATTTGCAACATATATAATGTCTCTGTCTTTAGGCATAGTCTAGGGGTGTGGGCATTTTTAGCAAATGGAGCTCCGATAGAATTCATTTTCATAAATAAAAACAGAATTAAAATTACCCTTGCTGGGAATTAGCTCTCTGGGACTATTCAGCAGTCTATTTATATTAGTATTAATTTCCTTAGCATGCTAATTTGATTTATTTCACATTTGTATGCCCAAGTACAAACTCCTTCAGGAGAAGAATCATTGGTATGTCAATCATCATATGTCCTTACTTTGCTTCAATGATGTTCAAGTTGCTCTTAGGAAGAGTTCAGAGAGATAGGTATGTAAAATATATCTAAGGGAGTTCATTTGCCAGTAGATAACTTGAGATTGTCTACACATATTAACAAAGCAAAGTAATTGTGAATTTGGATAAGTTGTTCTTAATTTTACATGTGATAGAGCATATGGGTGTCAAATCATTACCAAATTTACTTTGTGAAGCTGAAGATGGGCCCCCTGAGGCAGCTTCAAGTACAGTGTGCTGTTTGTGAGATGGTGATTAGTTGGCTGAATGTGTGTGAGTGTGGAAGAAAGAAAGGTTGAGACTGGAGAGAACTTTTGAGAGATGCCTGGTTTTGAGAGATGCAGATTTTGGAGGATAACTGGGAGAAGAAAGGAGAGAGGAAGCGTAGGGGAGGTGGCAGAGAACACAATGTAGGGAAAGATGTAGAGAGAACATAGGTTGGAGGGAGCGACAAGGATCAGAGGAAACATACACTGTAAACAATGCAGGACAATAGGTGCCGTAATCTATTTTAGGAAAGAAAAGAATGAGTCACTGAAGGCAGGAAAGGAAGTGTTATCATAAAAGCAAGAGAAATGTAGTAAACGTTTTGGAAAAAAAATTATAGAAAGCTGAAACCTAATTTTCAGAGGCTCTGAGCACCTGCTGCACCCAATAACTTCAATTGGGCATGTGGGTACTCAGCATATCTAAAAATAAGACATTGACAATGTCAATCAATACTCATGATATGTTGCATATGTTCTGTTGCTGTAATTGTACAGTGTGTGTTTTGGAGGTGTGGCCACAGGGGATTGATATATCCATTATTTGCACCTTTGACTGGTTTTTTAGTCCTCTGATGATTAGATAGTGGGTAAATATTTCAAGCCCTGTCTCTATTACACAACAATCTCTTGTTTCCTAAGAAAACCTCCCTGTAAGAATCTGTGCCATCACGGTGTCTCCTGTTTGTGCTTCAGGCCTGCGTTCCTAAATTGACGCTATTGCATCATTCAGTCCCCTTCTGACTGTATAGCTGGATAACTAATTGGATTTCAGTCTATTTGACCGAGGCCTGTACTCCCAGATTTATGTCACTACCTTAGTGCTTCTGTCTTTTAAGAAAACATGCTGAAAGACAATCAGGAGTACTTTGCAGTTTTCAGGATTGGTGACAACAGTTCTGTGATCTCTCCTGGATCCCCAAGTCTTTGCCTTCCACACTTCAGACCTGGGACAAATATATGCATCAGATGTCTGGTCTATGTCAAAATGTAACCATCAGGACAACATTCTGGTGCAACAGCTGCTCCTTCCATTTCTTTATTGCTCATCCCACCTAGCACCTGGAAGGTTGTCTCTATCAATATTATTGTTGCATATTTTTTTATTTAGGAAGGGAAAAAGAGATAAAGAACCAAACTCCATTTCATCTATTAAAATCCAAAAAAAAGAAGAAGAGATTTTTAAAGACATTTCCAATTTAAAAATAAAAATCCAGTAAGCTTCCCCAAGACCAGAAAATTATCTCACAAGGGGATGGACTTGTGTCTGCCACTGAATAGAGAGAGCTTGCATTAACCAGGTTGTTCACTACTGAAACAAAAATCCATGTTTGAGATTTGTTTGGGTGCTTGTGTCAGACAAAAAAAACCCAAAACATTTTTTTGCCTCCCACACACAACCATGTCTTGAGATTTGAAAAAACAGAGTCAGCTGTAGACTTCTGCTACCATTGCTCCATCTCTTTCTTTCCACTTCTGTTCTCGCAGTTAATCTGTAAACCATGATGAACTCTGAGGACAAAGCTGGGAAAGAGGATTTTTAATGGCCCCTTCATTTGTACTCTACCTAGCACCAGGGCTATAACCAGGGCTAATATGCACCGCAATAATATAAATAAATAAATATGATAATGAATAGCTGAGGAGAAACAATCATGTTGAAGTACTACCAACCAATTGATGGAGTGGTCTGTCAGAACATTATTGTTTCTCAGTTCCGTATGGAAGTGATAGTCTTCCATTAACATTTGAGGGAAAAAAAAAACATGTCCCTTGCCCCAACAGGATAAGCGGAACTTCACTTCAGTCTTGTATCTCTAGAGGTAATGACTAGTTTGGGAATGATACAAAATTTTCACTTATGCTACTTCCAGTTCTAACCCAAACATTAGATAAAGCATGTGACCAACCTTATGGCTAGTCCCATGGTTGATCATGGTGACCTTGGAATCTTAGGATGCCTCCATAAAACAGTCATCGATGTTAATGTTGATGAAGTTACTGAACAGTATCTCTAAATATGTGATAGGCTGTGATTACAGGCCAGATATTACTCCCACTGAACTCAATGGGAGTTTGCCATTGACTTTGAAAACAGGAGTAGGCCCTTTATATGATTAGATCTATACTGTGGGGACCTTTTGTGCACACATCTTTCCTTTCCAGGCAGAGCGGTGTGGGAGGAGAAGGCATGGATGTTGTCCTTTCAGGTCCCCAGATCCTCTGTGGGATACTAAATCCATGTGTGGGAAGAAGAAGGGTCTCGCTACCTAATTCCTTTTCATGCTCTTTGCTGCAGGATGGAGTGATTTGGCCCATGACTGTGTTGATAGACTTCGCTGGTTGTTGGTTGTGCTGGCAGGGCTACCTCTCTTCCTCTTATGAGTGTTAAAAAAAACAAGCAAAACACCACAGCAAAGGGAAATTATTCAAAAATATGCAAAAATGTCACCCATAAAATAAATATTTGAAGTCTCTCAGCGTTTTTTTTCAGTTTGTAGAGCTTTCCTGATGGAAGCGGTCATTATAATGTTGTTAATGATGGATAAATGGTGTGTCCTTTGAAAAAAATGGAATGATCTGCATAGCTATCAGTTGCTAGAATATTATCATACTGCCATAAATCTAGGCATAGAATGATTATTTGAAGTTGTGATTTGCTGATAATATTGATTATTACTGCAATCATATTACTGCAGTTCACTACTTGGGAGATTATAGCCATTTATCAATGAGTTATCAGTGTTCGGCAATCAAAATGAGCAGGAGTTTTTGATGGATGAGGTTATACTGGTACCTGTGTTATTTTATTTGAAAGGGAAAAAAAACGACCACTTAGTATTATTTTCTTATTTCTTTTGTTTTCCACTGTTTTTAAAGCCTTTTTACTTTCTTGATTATTTGTGTGAAGAATTAATTATACGTTTAATATAGAGCACAACTATTACTCATACATTTTATTTCCCCCCTGGATATGTGTGCTCAGCGCCTATTCATGCTAATTAGAATAGAACATATGCATCAGTTGCATCATATTCTTAAAATGTTTTATTATAGTTTTAGTGTTTGGCAATGTAGTGTAGGACATGAGAAAGTAAGAAAATTAATATTATTTAATTGTGATATAGATGTGCAAAGCAGGAGGTTGCACTTCTACCAAAATATGGGAATAAAAACTGTGAAACCACATGCTGATGTATTAACAGAAGTATTGTATGTAAGACACAGGAGGTAATTGTTCCGCTCTATGTGGCACTGGTGAGGCCCCAGCTGGAGCACTGTGTCCAGTTCTGGGCACCACAATTTAGGAAGGATGTGGACAAATTGGAAAAAGTCTGGAGGAGAGCAACAAAAGTGATAAAAGATTTAGAAAACGTGACCTATGAGGAAAGGTTAAAAAAACTGGGCATGTTTGGTCTTGAGAAAAGGAGACAAAAGGGTGACCTGATAGCACTCTTCCAATATTTGAAGGGCTGTTATCAAGAGGCTGGTGATCAATTGTTCTCCATGTTCACTGAAGGTAGGACAAAAAGCAATGGGATCAATCTGCAACAGGGGAGATTTAGGTTAGATATTAGGGAAAACTTTCTAACTATAAGGGAGTTAAGTTCTGAAATAGACTTCCAAAGGAAGTAATGGAGTCCCCATCATTGAAAAGAAGTCAGACAAACACCTGTCAGGGATGGTCTAGGTTTACTTTGTCCTTCCACAGCACAAGGGGCTGGACTTAATGACTTTTGGGGGTCTTGTCTAGCCCTACATTTCTATGATTTAATAATATATTGTATTTAAGGACAGAAATCCATAAAGCATCATATAACCATTAGAACTGATCACCATTTACTGCAATATGCTACTGTAGATGATTGTCATTATAGTTCCTGTCTATCTTTAGTTGATTACAACTCTATCTTTATCAGGATTCTATTGGGATGCAGCTGGGTTTCCTGTCCCATTCACATTCTTTTAGCATTACTGGTATTGATAACATGATACTGGTGCACAGTCAAGAACTCAACAAAACCAGACATTTTGCTTCTGAAGCATGAGAAGGAAGGAACAGTAAAATAAAACACTTGATAAATGTCATACATTTCATTTTAAATCCTCTAAGGTGTTATAACAAACCGAGAAGGGTGAGGAAATAAAGATTGTGAATAGAATTATGAATAGAATTGTCAGTGCCATTGTAAAACAAAGACATGTAGACCTGACAAATTTTGAAAATGCAGTGGCAGTATATACAGCACCTGTTCTCAATAGCGCTCTAGTACACTTTCTGCCTGCACTACTCATTTTTAAACCCCATGGAAAACATCTCTATTTCATGTCCAGCCATGCTGTATTTAGTTTTCTAAAGTCCATTTAAAGCATCTACACTTACTGTGCTTGTGAAAGCAGGTGGCTGCAAGCACAGTGAACTTTAAATTGTCACAGCCAGTCAGTCAGGAATGAATAAAAATGGCTTCTTAAGGTTTAATACATTTGATAACAGGGCTGGATTTTATTAATGATTTGGGAAGAATTTACTTAGTCAAATGAATCATCGGTCAGAGTGAAATGTCACTCTGAAACTGCAATGATTTTCAGAAATGTCACTCGGGTTATTTAAGAAAGGACTCTGGGGAGTTCAGAGAGGGAGGAAGGAATTTGCTATAAATCCAGCATAAGGAAGTCCCTCTCTACAACATAGTATTGCCCCCTTAGCATTGTCCAGATTAACACACATGTAACCTCTTATAGCGCTTGAATGTGATATAGAATGCACCCTGCTTCTTTTATTGTCAAGGGCTGTAACACAAACAAAGTCAGCAAAGCAGCTGGAGCCATTTAATCAAATCTACGTCTCATCTAACCTTTGCCAGAGGTGCCACATAAATGGAGTTGAATTGTGAAGAAAAAAGAGAGAGTACAAAATCCTATTTAACCAATTTCTTTTTGAAGTCTGCAGAAATGCTATTATTTTTACCACAACACTGATGACACTTGCTACAAGGTATGAATGTTAACATTTCTGAGCTTCTCATTGAGGACGAGATTATTATGCATTGTGTCAGAAAGCAGCAATTTCACTGGACTTGATACAGTACCATCTTTACTCATTCTGATACTGAGTCTATTTAATTTAATGCAGATGCCTAAAATCTGAACCATCTGATTGAAAACAAAACCATCTGAACTGTTTTCTTGTGTAATACAAATTCCATAATATGGCTATTCAAACTCTTTTAATCAGATACACCATACACCTAAAGTTAGAATTTCTGTTATTAGAATCTGAACTATGTGCTATAATGTCCCACAAAGTGGAAGTGGCACAGATAATTTTCATTCAGTATATTTGTGTGGAAAACAGATCAGATTATTACAAGTTTCATTCCCTCCACATTTGTGGAGCTGGCTACAGTAAAATCAAAGTGAGCTGTGGCGTGGTGTATGGTGTGGCGCCACTGCATTCACTTTGAGGAGAACAGACACGCTCATGAGCCAGAGAAGTGACAAAAGAGGAAAGAAATGGCACAACAGTCGAGCCAACAGCTATGTCTCCTCCAAGATTATACCTGTCACTTCTGTGGGAAAATCTGCAGGGCATGAATTGGGCTCCTCAGCCACTTGAAAACCCACCAATGAACCCCCTTGGCAGATACCGTACTTGCATCAAGGGATAACTGAAGAAGAGACAATGAAATATTTATATTAATTCTCTCTTTACATATTCTCCATTGAATCGGCTGCCCTTATCATAATGCCAATGTTTTTTTTTTAACCAGATAATTACAGAAAAGTTGCACAGAGCTCAGCTTTTATTTTAAGTGATTCATCTTGAATCTCTTACCTCCCTAACAATTTGAAAATCGCCTCTTAGCAAAGTTGCATTAATAGGTTTCTCAACTGAGTAGAATTTCATGGTTTGAGTAGGTATTCAATAGTGGATTAAATCCAGTTACATTACCCACTTCTGTGGGCGGGAAGCCTGACTAAGGTTCATTGTGAAAATGTGTATTTGAATCATTGCTAGGTCGGCCTGACTTGCTGGAGCTGAAGTATGACACTGAGTATTTGGAAGCAGGAGTCCCTGAAAAGCTCAGAAATTTATGATAAGGCTGAGTATTCTTTGAAAGATGTAAGGCTAGAAATGAGAGGAAGAGGTAGTGAATTAAGCTTCTGTTGACGCTATTAAAGTTGTCCAATCAAGATCATTCCTACGACACCACAGGTGAAACATTTTATCATGGAGATTGACTGGACACTGTCTCACCTATTAGCATTTATTAAAATGATGCAGAGTTCAACTGATGTGTCCAGTATTTGTAGGATATTCTATGAGCATCCTTTGGCTGTTTCTATACTGTCCCTCTGGCAGTGTTTTGAAAGTGGAGAGGGCAGGATGAGGAGAGGAGAAAAGGGAGTAGTGAAGAAGTGAGGGATGACGAATGTAGGTAAGGGAAGGGGAAATTGGAAAGAAAAGTAGAAAAAGGAAGCAGCAGAGACAGGAGGGAAAGGGTGAGAAAACCTGTGGAACAAGAACAGCGAATGGGAGTAACTGTAAAGGTGGATGTGAACAGAAGAAAAAATGAGATAACTGTGAAGAGTGTAAAGAGATAATCAGCGAGAAAAGAAAGAGGAAAATATAGTAGCACTGGCAATAAGGAAATTCATCAGGGTTTTTTGTGTCTTAAAATCAAAATTTCTGGCACAGTTGTTCACCGTGAAAGGGAGGGGAAAAAGATACTCTTTCCTTTAGGCTGGTGAGAGGCTTATTCACTTGGATCTTGTAACTCAGCAAAAGGCTCAGCCAGTCTCATGTTAGGGGCAGGATAGTCCCAAAATCCCTTAAACTGCAATCACAGGATAACAATAAATGTTTATGTATTCAACAAGGTTTGCCCAAGAAAATCTGATATTAATGGAATGTATTGTGCTCCTACCAAAAAAAGGAGCTCTTTGATAATTGCCACTTGTGAACCACTAATGTTGACAGTTTTCCTGACAGAGCTATCAGAATGGTTGTGGAAAAGCTCACTCTTCCCCAGAAGGCACGTGGTTGATCCCAGACAGTGTAGTATATCACCCATGATTAAAGTGTTTGTCGTTATTTTTTCTTTAATATTGCACCACATTATGGTAGATGACATTAACTCTGACAGGTGTAAAGTCAAACAGTGATAAAAAGTGTGCTGTCAAACACCAGTTTATTATAGAGCCAAAGAAAACAAAAATAGATTGAACACTCAGTACAGTGATCTAAAGTATGCTCTTCTTAATATCTTTTTATGTCGCATAAAATATTCTTGAGGAGGAAATGTGGAGACAGATGTTTAATCCTTGATTGCTGTATATCTAATTAACTAATCATATCTTGCTTTTTAATCAGTTAAAACTTTGGATCTGAGAACACGAAAGAAATATATAGAATGGATTTTTGAACATGGAAGCCTTTTAAATAATACATGGTATTTCTATTATTTATTATAATTTTCTTTTGCATTTTAAAAAGGAAAAAGTTGTAAGGACAGAGTTTCAAAACTGGGCACAGTGATTGTCCTGCAAGAACTCTGCATGCTTCTGTTTCACCAGGAAAATCCTGTATTTGGGTCTGATCCAATGACCACTGAAGTCAATGGAAGAAGTTAGGAGCCTAAATACTTTTGTGGATCTGGGCCAAACGTGGCTTGTCCAAAGTCATACAAGAAGTCTGTGGCAGAGTATGGAATGTGTCTCCAAAGTCACAGCCTACCACCTTAAACACTGAGTTATTCAGTCCTGTCTACACTGATATTCCTGGTGACATTACACTACTCCACCTTACCACATACACTCATTGCCAAATGTAACCATGTGCAAAAGACTCCAGTTGTCTGGGGCACCAAACGTTGTAATACAACAAAAAAGAAGATTGCATAAGCATATAGAGCAATAATTCACTAAGAATCAGATCTAATTGTCAGCCAAGATAGGTCATTGCCACAGTCTTTTGGCCTGTAACTAATCTTCATATTCATTTCAGTCCTATGAAAGGGTTTGACAAGTTTAGTAAAGTTTAATGCAACCACACTAGACAAATACCATAATGTGAATTAAAGTAGGATTTGTTCATTCCAAGTGGGTTACAAAATTCCTTGATCCTCCTCCTCTCACCTTTAACTTTACTTCCTCTTCCTGAAAAGATTGAAATAAAAAAACCCTCCTCAATATCACTTTCATTGACTCTCACCAGTTCCATCTGAGCTGTCTTACCTTCAGACTCAGCTCCACATGAATACCAACATCTTTTGTTACCAGCTGGGTTTGACACTCATTTGGATTGTGGAGTAAAATCATTTATTTTTCTTCTGTTGGCTCACATTTTGAGTCTAATTTCTGGATGTAAGAAAAATGAGTCTGCTTGTCTCTTGTGGACAATAGCTGACATCATGAAGCATCATGAATTATTCAGCTAAACTGGCAGACTTTTGGCAGGAGAGGCTAGGTCCCAGCCAGGAGACAGGCTGATTTATTTTATAGGTGCATTCAGGACACCTATAGGGTAATGATATTAAGTGTACTGAGAGAGCTCACCCTTTCCCATATACAGAGGTAGAATACAGATAAACAGGGAGTTGCAGTTTCCAGTATTCTGAGTTCTTTAACCTTCATAAAATGTAAAGCTAAATAGTTCATTGGGTGTCTTCTCCTCTGCATGGTAAATGAACACTTCTCATTTATAGCACTAATACTACAAAGATGTGCAACTCCTGTAGGGGTGAAGTGTATTTTAAAACACTCAGGTGGAGTCAGAGATATAGTTCATCCAGTAGCTGTGACAAAATATATCATTAAAAACAGGTATGGTTTAAAAAAAAACAGTTGTATTCCTAGATCTCTTTTAAAAAATGATCTTTTATTAATACCTTCTGCTATTCTTAGCCTTTTTTTCTTTCTTTATCCTTTGCTCTTAAACTGTGAACTATTGAGAATAGATTATAGCCTATAATAGGTCTTGATCAACTCATTGCCATAAAGTCCACAGTTTAGAAGAGATGCAAAGGAGTAAAGAAAATACCATAAGACTTATCATAAGACTTCCAGATAAATAACTGTATGTATAATAACATTTGGCAAGAAATCCATAGGCTCAGGGAAATTTTAATCTTTTTAAGCAATCACTTATTTTTCATAGTCTAAAAATAATATTTATTATAAACCAGGTTTCCCAAGGCCTAACCCCAATCCCATAAGCATTGTGAAATGAGAATCTGAAGAGTAATAAACATGTAATAGAGGGTCCAAACCTGCAAACCTTTACTCATAAGGACAGGCTTTGGGACTCCTTGCTACTCCTGAGAGTAAGGATTTGCAGGATCAGGTTTCCATTAAGCATGCTGGAGTGGTGTTTCTTAAGTGTCTGGTAGAATCATTTCCATTGTTTCCATCAGATTGTGTTAGATAAAAGTATTGGGGATATTTAACAAACTTCTGGAACTAGACAAATACAACAGAGACCAAATAAATTAGATTAAAAATGGTGACATTCCTTGATTTATGTATTTGTTGAATACTATTCAGCCAGCACTACTAACTCAATTAAACTAGTCTAGCACATTTTCCATTCTCACTTAATGTCCCCCTATGATGGCCAACCCCATGCATGTATTATTTTCACCTGCTTAGCAGAACTGTGTTTGGGAAGCACTATCTCTTTTCTGTAGCTCAGCAATGTCAGCAGAGGAACCAGGCATCCCTATTTTAGAATTCTGTATGAGGGTTAAAAACCTATAGAAATGATATTCCCTGCTAAATGCCATAGGGTTTTTTAATGATTTCTATAGAACCGTATTAAATTCCTATTGAGCCCTGTTGGTTTCATCCTTATTTCTATGAATAGAATTTTTCTGGAATAGCTTACACTCGAGCTAATGGAGAATTTCCAATTGTTGTAGCACTCTGCGGGTCGCGAGCCTCTTTGTGTCTCAAACACTAGAAAGCAACACTGGAGTAGGTTTGATATTCCATCTAGTAGCATGCAGTCATACACATGTAATACTAATGTAGTCCAGCCTGGGGGATCTCAGTTTTACTTCTAATACTAACTGATACTGAAGATTTGATTTTTCCAACAAGAGACACATGGTCTAGTGGACAGAATATGTTGGGAGCTGATTATAAAACATCTTTGTCTCTGATTTCGGGTTTTTCTCATCGTTAAGAGGTTTTCTTTTCTTTCTCCCATTCTCCCTCCCCAACCTTGCAATCCCATCTGCATAGGGAGACACTTGGACCAAAACCATTAAGACTTAAACAGGATGCTGTACTGGGATCCAGTCACACGGATCTGAATTCGGGATCAGGACTTTTTGTTTTTCTGTTTTGCAATTACACGGTGTGAGCCAAACATAATAGGAGCTACATGTGCATTCCAGATTAACCTGGGAAGACACTTGGAAACTAAACCTGTCCTGTCTGTGGGGTGCAAAGACAATAAACTTTGGAGTATAAAAGGGAGGCAAAAGGACCTCTGTTTTATCCTGCACTTGAGGAAGTCAACAATTATATTAATGAAAGTAGGATCCTAAACTGCCCTGATTAGAAATACTGCAATGAAGTGAGAAACTGCTTTAGACAAGAATTTTAGCCTATTACAGTGTGAACTCTAAGGGGCATGTTATACCTTTTGTTTCACATGTAACCATTTCTGTTTCCATTATTCTTTCTCAGTATCTCTTAAATCTTTATCTTTGATAATAAATGCATGATTGTTTCACTATCAATACATCTCTGTGCTGTGGTGTTATAAAGAACCTGAGTTGTACCATCAAGCTGTGTATATGCTGTTTCCTTGGGAATAGCGAACGTGGTAATTACTGTGAGTGTCCAGTGACAGGGGCTGGACACTACAGGTGATGCTGTGGAGAAGCTTGGGAACTGGGGTGCTAAGGTTCACTGCAAGGAAAAGTAGGGGTTGGCTACAATGAGGATATTGTTTGGATGGCTAATGGGCTTGGGGTGACAGGGAGCAGACAGCCAGTGTAGCACCAGCAAGTCTGTCTCTTGCTGAGGCAAAGTGGGTCACATAGTGAATCATAGTACATGCCTGTGTCAGTAAAATGTGGATATTAGGTTGTTTCTTACTGTAGGTAAAGTGCCTAGGGGTAGATTGTGCAGGGGCACAGCTGAAAGTAAGGACTTGTCCCTTCATACCTCCACCTCTTCTATGACCTACTTTAGGGCACCACGAATGATGTCTCCAGGGCTGAAACCAAGATGCTTCCTCCCCCACACACACACAGGATGAAGTAGGCAGAGAGAATCATAGAATCATAGAATATCAGGGTTGGAAGGGACCCCAGAAGGTCATCTAGTCCAACCCCCTGCTCGAAGCAGGACCAATTCCCAGTTAAATCATCCCAGCCAGGGCTTTGTCAAGCCTGACCTTAAAAACCTCTAAGGAAGGAGATTCTACCACCTCCCTAGGTAACGCATTCCAGTGTTTCACCACCCTCTTAGTGAAAAAGTTTTTCCTAATATCCAATCTAAACCTCCCCCACTGCAACTTGAGACCATTACTCCTCGTTCTGTCATCTGCTACCATTGAGAACAGTCTAGAGCCATCCTCTTTGGAACCCCCTTTCAGGTAGTTGAAAGCAGCTATCAAATCCCCCCTCATTCTTCTCTTCTGCAGGCTAAACAATCCCAGCTCCCTCAGCCTCTCCTCATAACTCATGTGTTCCAGACCCCTAATCATTTTTGTTGCCCTTCGCTGGACTCTCTCCAATTTATCCACATCCTTCTTGAAGTGTGGGGCCCAAAACTGCACACAGTACTCCAGATGAGGCCTCACCAATGTCGAATAGAGGGGAACGATCACGTCCCTCGATCTGCTCGCTATGCCCCTACTTATACATCCCAAAATGCCATTGGCCTTCTTGGCAACAAGGGCACACTGCTGACTCATATCCAGCTTCTCGTCCACTGTCACCCCTAGGTCCTTTTCTGCAGAACTGCTGCCTAGCCATTCGGTCCCTAGTCTGTAGCTGTGCATTGGGTTCTTCCGTCCTAAGTGCAGGACCCTGCACTTATCCTTATTGAACCTCATCAGATTCCTTTTGGCCCAATCTTCCAATTGGTCTAGGTCCTTCTGTATCCTATCCCTCCCCTCCAGCGTATCTACCACTCCTCCCAGTTTAGTATCATCCGCAAATTTGCTGAGAGTGCAATCCACACCATCCTCCAGATCATTTATGAAGATATTGAATAAAACCGGCCCCAGGACCGACCCTTGGGGCACTCCACTTGATACCGGCTGCCAACTAGACATGGAGCCATTGATCACTACCCGTTGAGCCCGACAATTTAGCCAGCTTTCTACCCACCTTATAGTGCATTCATCCAGCCCATACTTCCTTAACTTGCTGACAAGAATACTATGGGAGACCGTGTCAAAAGCTTTGCTAAAGTCAAGAAACAATACATCCACTGCTTTCCCTTCATCCACAGAACCAGTAATCTCATCATAAAAGGCGATTAGATTAGTCAGGCATGACCTTCCCTTGGTGAATCCATGCTGGCTGTTCCTGATCACTTTCCTCTCATGCAAGTGCTTCAGGATTGATTCTTTGAGGACCTGCTCCATGATTTTTCCAGGGACTGAGGTGAGGCTGACTGGCCTGTAGTTCCCAGGATCTTCCTTCTTCCCTTTTTTAAAGATTGGCACTACATTAGCCTTTTTCCAGTCATCCGGGACTTCCCCGGTTCGCCACGAGTTTTCAAAGATAATGGCCAGTGGCTCTGCAATCACAGCCGCCAATTCCTTCAGCACTCTCGGATGCAACTCGTCCGGCCCCATGGACTTGTGCACGTCCAGCTTTTCTAAATAGTCCCTAACCGCCTCTATCTCCACAGAGGGCTGGCCATCTCTTCCGCATTTTGTGATGCCCAGCGCAGCAGTCTGGGAGCTGACCTTGTTAGTGAAAACAGAGGCAAAAAAAGCATTGAGTACATTAGCTTTTTCCACATCCTCTGTCACTAGGTTGCCTCCCTCATTCAGTAAGGGGCCCACACATTCCTTGGCTTTCTTCTTGTTGCCAACATACCTGAAGAAACCCTTCTTGTTACTCTTGACATCTCTGGCTAGCTGCAGCTCCAGGTGCGATTTGGCCCTCCTGATAACATTCCTACATGCCCGAGCAATATTTTTATACTCTTCCCTGGTCATATGTCCAACCTTCCACTTCTTGTAAGCTTCTTTTTTATGTTTAAGATCCGCTAGGATTTCACCATTAAGCCAAGTTGGTCGCCTGCCATATTTACTATTCTTTCGACTCATCGGGATGGTTTGTCCCTGTAACCTCAACAGGGATTCCTTGAAATACAGCCAGCTCTCCTGGACTCCTTTCCCCTTCAAGTTAGTCCCCCAGGGGATCCTGGCCATCCGTTCCCTGAGGGAGTCGAAGTCTGCTTTCCTGAAGTCCAGGGTCCGTATCCTGCTGCTTACCTTTGTTCCCTGCGTCAGGATCCTGAACTCAACCAACTCATGGTCACTGCCTCCCAGATTCCCATCCACTTTTGCTTCCCCCACTAATTCTACCCGGTTTGTGAGCAGCAGGTCAAGAAAAGCACCCCCCCAGTTGGCTCCTCTAGCACTTGCGCCAGGAAATTGTCCCCTACGCTTTCCAAAAACTTCCTGGATTGTCTATGCACCGCTGTATTGCTCTCCCAGCAGATATCAGGAAAATTAAAGTCACCCATGAGAATCAGGGCATGCGATCTAGTAGCTTCCGTGAGCTGCCGGAAGAAAGCCTCATCCCCCTCATCCCCCTGGTCCGGTGGTCGATAGCAGACTCCCACCACTACATCACTCTTGTTGCACACACTTCTAAACTTAATCCAGAGACACTCAGGTTTTTCTGCAGTTTCGTACCGGAGCTCTGAGCAGTCATACTGCTCCCTTACATACAGTGCTACTCCCCCACCTTTTCTGCCCTGCCTGTCCTTCCTGAACAGTTTATAACCATCCATGACAGTACTCCAGTCATATGAGTTATCCCACCAAGTCTCTGTTATTCCGATCACGTCATAGTTCCTTGACATCACCAGGACCTCCAGTTCTCCCTGCTTGTTTCCAAGGCTTTGTGCATTTGTATATAAGCACTTGAGATAACCTGTTGATCGCCCCTCATTGCCAGTATAATGAGGTGTAATGGCTCAGGCCCCACATGCATTGGACTCGGGTGGGGGGGAAATGGATGGCAATATAAAGGTGTATAACAAAATGACCCCTTCAGTATACTCCAGGAACTTTTTGAGACACATAGTACTTTTTGGGACTCCCCCAGAGGCAGGGGAGAAATGTCAGCCCACCAGCCCTAACTCCAAGCTATACTGTAAAGGCCTAATGTAGCCCCAAAATATTCAGAGATCTTAGTTAATTTAATTAAAGTAATTATTCACTGGACTCTATCTGCTGAGAAGAGACTTCATCCTGCCATTCGTGGAAGCATAAATTCTCTTAAATTGTACATCATAACAATGCACTGTATCCAGTGATCAGTAATAAAATCTTTTCAGTATTTTGCTGGAATAGCTGTTGATATCAATATATCTAAATGTTTTCTAGTGTTCTTATCTATTGACTCTTCTATAGTGACTCATGTGCATATTAATAACAACACATTTAATGCTTGTTTAGCATGTGTGATCTTTTTTTTTTTAGCTGTTTGTTTGCTCCCAGAACACGCAGATGAATAATCATCGTTTTAATCCTGGTTTTGCTACTAGTTTAGGGGCTGTCAACATCAATGAAAAGACACAACTGACTTCAGTGGAAGTTGGATCATGCTCTCAGTATGTGGCCTTGGGCAGCCTCTCTATGATTGAGCTTTCTTGTCTTTAAAGCAATAGTAATTAACAAAAATTACATATGCAGATATTTTATATAGGGACAGTATTTACTCACCTACCACACAGAGGTTTAATTATGTAGATATAGCCAAATTCTTACACCCTTGTTCACAATGAGCTGATTCTTACTTTTTGAATAGATGTGTCAACGAGTGAGGTATTACTCACTATGAGTAAGGATAGCAGAAGCTAGCCCTCAGGGTGTATTGTGGTTACCCTTTACACTAGTGTACCATCTGAGAAGGAAATAGGGAACCCTTTCTCCTCCTGAACAGCCAGCATAAGGGCTGCCCATAGGTGTAGCCCCTGCAGAGAGTTCTACCAAGATGCTCACCATGGGTAGCATTTCACTCCAGATGGGTCAGGATGAAGTGACCCCCGCCCACCTCACCCACACATACATGATGCAGCAGTTCAGGGAGAGTGTGTGTAAAGGGGAACAGCAGTTTATGCAAATTATTTGCACACGGCCCCAACACAGTACTATGCCTAAATCTATACACAGTGGTTTGAATATGTTAAGTACAATCCCATATGAGAGTCTGTTATTATTTAAATTGTGTGTGTTTTTTGTTTTTTATTATCACTACAGACCATAATTTATTTTCTCTTTCAGTCATTTATCTACTAAATCCAGTGACTTGCCTTTAGTTAATTGCCACCAATGTTGAGTTATTTTGTGGGAAACTATACTTTCCTCTTCCTCTGCAATCATAGAACACAGTATTGAGGATGGTTTTTGGCAGCTTTTTTTCCCTTCCTGCAAGCTAAAATCTGATTCTGGGGGAAAAAAGCCAGAGTCTTTTTCAATTTTTTTTTCTTCTTTTATGGCATTGCTGTAAAGTAATCAGATATTATGATGAGGGTGGCCATACAAGAAGATTAAAGTATTTTGATTCTTGATATGTCTTCTGGGCTACCAATCACTAACTTAAAAAACAAAAAAGAATTAAATTGGGGAGAGGAAGTACTTTTCTTTGCAGATTGAAAGAGATCAGTATTAAAGCTAAGACCTCTAAACTTCATTGTTGCCTATCCTTCAGCTTGAGTAAAGACCCACTTAAGTTACCTGTTCACTCTTAACTTCTTAGGTAAACAAAAAGAAAATGCCAAGTAAGGATGTGGTGAGTGGAAAGCTTAGTCTTCATTCAAGGTCCTTATATGGATATGAAGAACCAAAATTAAAGGGAATTCTGAGATAAATGCTGGCACTGTGTGAAGGATCATGGTGAGCTTACCTTCATCACAGATCAATGCTTTAAAGGGAAATGTTGCATTTAGGGAAAGTGTGTACATCACTAGAGCTCAGGGATATGAGTAATCAGTTGTATGGTATGTGCTAGTGGTATAGGACAAGTGAGCTTTAAATGCTTCCTTGTCATAAAAGAATGTGGTACTCTCTATAGGGACTTTCTTAAAACCAACAAACCTTCACATACATCAACATTGTTCATATATATTTCTGTGCCTTCCAGGCTTTTCAGGAAAAATGTTTATAAATAAATATTCAACTTTCTAAGTTTGGTAAGTATCTTATTAAAATGTTATTTTAGATATTTTCCCATAACTTTGTTTATTCTTTCTTTCATTAACTCTTTTTGCTGTGAAAGAGTGTAAACTCGTGGGGGCAAGGACTGCCTGAGATGCCTGTCACACTTTTGGATACTTGATAAATAGTTAGGTTATAACTGCTATTACAGATCAGGTCTCACTCTGCTGAGCTTTGTGAGATCTGAGAGGAGACTAGAAACTATTACTAGAAACTATTACTGTTCTATTACTTAGGGAGAGCTGGACATGTAATTTTTTATTTGCCAAATGAATATCTGTAATTGCAAATCTGATATATTTACATAATCCCAAAATATCAGACCACTTTAAGAGCTCTTCTAGATTAAGCCGATCTTAAAAGAGACAAGGTGATTTACAATTAAAAGAATCTACTTTTGTCAACAGAAAAGGAAACAAAAGGAGGTGGTATGATACGTGTTCACTAGATGACAAACCACTACTGCCACCATTCCCTTTAGAGGTAGCCTTAAAAGAATGGGGAGATGGGAGAGTCCAAAAAGCAGATGGCTGGTGGTTATGAACAAAGACTCTAGAGAGGTTGACCATACTGTGGATGACTTGCAACACCTGCTAAACAACCCGAGATCTATCTGACAGGTACATGCTGTGTGTGTTCCCAGAGAAAGGACAGAGTGTGAAGTGCAGTTATTCATAAAATATTGAGCTAGAGATACACTGTATTAACTCAGTTATATACATTTTCCTGATATATAAGATATGGCAGATTGAGCATGGTCAGATTATTCCTGTGCAGGACAGCGGGGAGGAGGAAGAATGGGAGTAGCTCTCTCCTCCTTTTGTGCTCCTTCAAGATGTGGGCACTATCCTTGACTTTGCCCCTTTGAACCACACACTGCAAAGAGGGTGGGAAGGGGCAAGGACATAGTTTCTGATCTACATATAGCCAGCTGAGCAGTGTGTCACACTCACCGAATAAGTGTTACAATGTGGCCATGCTCACTCAGCTCTTTATTACCTCCAGCACAATAATTTGGCCCATAAAAGATTACCCAGCATTTTCCAAAGTTACCTGCAACTTCAGATATCCAACCAGAAGCGTTGGTCACCCAAGCCTGATTTTCAGAAATTGCTGAATGCCCGCACTCTGAAAATTGGGACCCTTTATGGTGACTCATATTGGGTACCCAGAATCACTAGCTGAAAAGTTTGGCCATTATTTTGTAGCAAGATTCAAGTCCTAAATATTATTTTGTTTTATTTATTATCTGTTTTGTGGTAGCTTCTAGGAGCCCAAGTCATAGATGAGGCCCCATTGTGCAAGACACTGTACAATCAGAGAACAAAACAATGGTCCCTTCAATAGCTTTAATTCATTGTGAACTTTTTTTTTCTATAAGATGGGCACAAACCAGAAAACATTCCTTTGGTGAGTCCTGTTATATAAATCTCTCTGCGAAGAGAACAACAAAGGCTCAGTTCTACTGGCATACAATAGATCTAATAAGAGGAAACAGAAAATGTATTGCTTGAAGTACACTATTTCACTTCTAAATGAGCTGTGCTGCATTGCAGGCTATTGTTTTTTCTTCACAATTTTTCACATCAGTTACTTATTGCTTATATATGCCACAATAGGTATGCATGACTGTTACAAAACAGGTAATGGCAAAGGACCTGATTTTCAGTGATACTGTGCACAGTAGCTCTAGAATGTCCCTTGTGTTGCAAGATGTCGCTCATTTTGGTCCCATTGCCACCTAGAAATTTGCCCCTTCACTTTTATTCCTGAAAATTGTGTTAATCACAAAGAGAGAATCATTAAACCGAGAAAGAGCTGTTTACACTAAAGGAATGGGCCCCTCTCATTTTAAGTTTCCTCCATGATTAACTTTTTGGTGTCCTTATTTTGGGTGTTTGTCAGATATGACCCCTAACTGGCGCCTTGTATGTTGAGCCTCTTCAGCCCTCATTGACTTCAATTGTAGTCAGGGTGCTCAGCACCTCTGAAAATCAGAACCAAAATCCTTGCCTGTATGGCAGCTTATACATGTTTTGGGGTCATAAATTAAAGGCAATTAATAAATAAACCATTTCATGTGGCTGCAGGACTGTGTTCCTAGCCTAGCAGGATGAGGGCTTTAGACCCCAGATCTGCAAAGTCATGTGCAACTTTACTCATGCTAACAGGATTGGGTCCTAAAATAAGACAAGAAAGGCAAGAGGAGATAACAGAAAAAGGATGGGACGAGAAAGATGACAGACAGATATTTTGTGGGTCACAAAAGCTGATGTTTGATCCATTAAGCAATATGTACTACTGGCTACAAATGTATACTACAATCCATATGTATTGGCACAGCCCAGCATAGAAATCGGTATAGCAGATAACAAAATTTTAACCTGAAATGTTTATAAAAATGACTCTTAATTCCAGAGCACCAATTGAATATTTACTAGCGAAAACATTATTTGTTCCAGCTTACACAGGTAAAATGCTTTTGCCATTCGGCGTCCCTCGTTTAAGTCCTTTATTTTCTTTCTGATCTTCGAGACAAATAAGCTTTCAAAACAGAGATATCCACAGCCGTGTAAAAAAAAAAAAAGTTTCAATTTAAGGAGACACTGACATGCACCTGATTTGATCCATCTTGTTTTCTTTCCTTAATTCCTTTTGTATTACTATTTCAAAACAAATGTGTCCTTGTTCTCTCATGTTAAATAGATAAAGGATAACTTTAACATAATAAATCTGTGCGTATGATGGAAAGGGCAGGAGGGGAGAAATGATTTAGGTTTTAAGCTTTGAGGAGCACATTTGAAAGAAAGAAAATGTATTTCAGATTAAACTCGATAAGTTTATGGAAGAGATGGTATGATGGGATAACATGATTTTGGCAATTAATTAATCTTTAAATATTCATGGTAAATAGGCCCAATGGCCTGTGATGGGATGTTAGATGGGGTGGGATCTGAGTTACTATAGAGAATTCTTTCCTGGATATCTGGCTGGTGAATCTTGCCCATATGCTCAGGGTTCAGCTGATCACCATATTTGGGGTCGGGAAGGAATTTTCCTCCAGGGCAGATTGGAAGAGGCCCTGGAGGTTTTTCGCCTTCCTCTGTAGCCTGGGGCACAGGTCACTTGCTGGAGGATTCTCTGCTCCTTGAAGTCTTTAAACCATGATTTGAGGACTTCAGTACATAGGTGAGAGGTTTATCGCAGGAGTGGGAGGGTGAGATTCTGTGGCCTGCATTGTGCAGGAGGTCAGACTAGATGATCATAATGGTCCCTTCTGACCTTAATATCTATGAATCTATTTCCAGTATCATTGAGAATACCCTGGCTTTAGCTATTTCCCTTTAAAAGATAAGCTATTTGAAAGTTAGAATTTGTATTTTTTTAAATGTTCTCCATAAAAGAAAAATATAAACTGTCTTTGTTGATCATGCAACTGCAGTAAATAAACATAAAATACCAATGAGGCACACAGAGATGAGTTTACTACTACTCTTTTGTATCAAACCACTTCAGATATGTGAACAAGTACTTGCGAAGTTTTTCAGTCATTTGTTATTCTCAGTCAGTCCTGTAGCCACGTGAAAAGGTTTATTTATTAATTGCCTTCAGGTTATGATCCAAAAGCATGCATAGGTTCCTAGAAATGTTATTTATAAAACTTTGGTATATTTCTGACTGAAAATTCAGAAGAGCCAGTGCTTTGCAAGGGAAGTAATAGAATGTTTTCCAAATAACTTGGGCTGTGTGACAGTTTCTTTTTGCATTGGGTTTCTTCAATATAGCCTATATCTTGTTTCTCTCCTCTCCTCAAAATCCTTTTCTTTACCTCTTTGATTTCTCAACTATATTCCTAAGATTTTGCTGGAGCTCGGCCGGTGATTTTTCATTCAGTGGTCTTTAAGTTGGTTCTTTAGCTGACCTTTCCAGTACATGTTTTGTAGTCATGTGTTCGTTTGGCTTGCCAACTACAGAATGATAACAGCAATTTAGTATGAAATTCACTACATGTCCCTACGTGCAATGAAACTTCTGTGGCACCCTATATCTTTATACATTATAGGTATTTTGCTAGTGGCTATGAACCCCAGTCTTGAACCTTGTGCTAGGCACTATGCAAGCACATAGGAAAAAGACGGTCCATGCCCCAAAGAGCTTTGAAATGCAAACACTTTTTGGTGATAGAAGGCAACAGCCATTACATGCCAGCTAGAGTGCACAATAGTTATATTAACTTTGTTTACATGGCTTGAGTGGGGTGGGGTGGGTGGGCTGGGGCAGGAGTTAACAACACTTTTTCCTCACTCCACCCATTTGAGATGCAAGGAGATGCCAACGCTGTGTACTGATGTTCAAAATAAATGATAATGTGGGTTCCTTGGGCATAGGTCCTCCTCAGTAGGATTTTATTACACTGATAGTTTCTGTGCTTTATTCTTCCTTGATGGGGGAAAAAATAAGTGGTGGTACCACTTGTGGTGGTACTTGGTGGTAGGGATAAAAATTTCCATTTTTATAAACTTTTTCAGACTTTATAAAATTTCATCTGTGATATTTTACTCCAAGCTCCTATGGTATTCAATTTTACAATTTGCCTTCACACTATGTGATGAAGAATGCCTTTTCACTTGTTCTGAATGTATACTTGTGACAGGTTCCCCCCCGCCCCCGGATGCAACCTGGAACTGGGGTACCACTGAGCCCTCCGACTCACCAGCCTTGGCTCCCTCTCAGTCTGTTGCTGTGACAAGCTGCAGACCGCTCCCGATCCTGCACTCCAACCAGCATTCACACAGGCAGGGACACACCCAACTGCAGCTACATGAAAGCTTCTTCTCTGCCACTCATGAACTAACAATAGAGAGGCTCCAGCCAAAATACCCCCAGCTCCCCAGCCTAGGACCCTGGAGCTGTACCATCCTGCCCTTGTCAAAAGCCTGACCAGTAAAGGAGCTATTACTCAGCCCACCATTTCTACAAAGGAAAGTGGATGTGCACCAACTCTTGCTCCTGAGCTGGGATTTTTCCCCAAGCACTTCACTCAAACGACACAGTTTCAGGTAAAATATATAACAGATTGATTAACTACAGAAAGATGATTTTAAGTGACTATAAGTGATAGCAAACAGATCAAAGTAGATTACCTAGCAAATAAACAAAAACACAATCTAAGCGTAATATATTAGATAGGATTTGAATTAAGCAGTGTTTCACCCTGTTAGATAGTATAAACAGTCCTCCAAGGTTTCATACACAGGCAGGCTTCCTTCTTTCCTGCCTGGGACCAGCACTTCCCCCTTTCAGTCTTTTTTCCTCAGATGTTTCCAGGTGTTCTCTTGTGTGGGAAGTTAGGCCAATTGGTGATGTCACATTCCTCTTTTATAGCTTCTTCCATATGACCCGAACCCCTTTGTTTCAAGCCAAGTTCTGTGCCCAGTTTGTGGAAAAATACAGGTACCAGAATGGAGTTCCATATCATGTGGTCTAGTCACATGCCTTTCCCTGCTTCGATGAGTCATGGCAGCAATTATCCATAGGCTGATGATGTGTTCCCAGGACAGTTCATCATGCGAAGATAAGCTTTCCCCATGGCCCATTGTCATTATTGATAGACCATTCAACTTGAATAGGCCATTCACAGTGTGCCAGCAGACTCTATGTAAGTGTGGGTGTTACCTTGGCTATATCTACACTACGCACCTTTTAGTGACACAGCTGTGCTGCTAAAAGGTACGCAGTGTAGCCACTGTTTGTTGGCAAGAGTGCCTGAGTCAATGCCTAAGGGCTTGTCTACACTTGAAATGCTACAGCTGTGCCACTGGAGCATTTCAATGTAGACACTCAGTATAACAATAAGAGGGATTCTCCCATCAGTGTAGTTAATTCACTTCTCTGAGAGTTGGTAGCTAGGTCGACAGAATAATTTTTCAGTTGACCTAGCATGGTCTACACCAGGGGCTATGAACTGTGTTGCTCAGGGGTGTGGATTTTTCACATGCCAGAACGACATAGCTGGATTGACTTTAACTTTTGAGTGTAGACCTGGCCTAAATGAGATGAATGGGGGAGTTCACAAGTGTCAGAGCTATTGTTTCATGTTCTCTGCAGACTCAGGGCTTGTCTTTGTGGGGACATGCAGAAAAATTAATCTGAATTAACTAAAGATGTGAATTTGAAGTGAATTAGTTAAACAACGTTAAATTCCTTTGTGGACATTGTTATTCAGAATTATAGTGGCCTTACTGCAGTTTAGTTTTTTTCACTCTTGAAATGAATTAAACTAAACTGAACCAAGGGCAGGTCTACACTTAAAATGCTGTATCAGCACAGCTGCCACCACTGCGGCAATTAAGTGAAGATGCTTCTACACTGACGGGAGAGCTTCTTTTCCACATGCAGACATAGAGGCTGTGGCTATGTCTCCAAGAGGCGGTGGCTATGTTGACAGGAGAAGCTCTCTCGTCATCATAGCGCTGTCTACATGGGGGCTAGGTTGGTATAACAGTGTCACTCAGGGGTGCCCTGAGCCACGGAGTTATACCAGTACAGGTCTGTAGTATAGACTTGGCCTAAGACCATCCAGTTTAACTCTGGATGAAGGTGTTCATACAGGGGTTTAATGAGGTTTAACTACTCTACTTTAAATTCATTTAGTTAATTTGGATTAATTTTCCTGGCTGTCTCAGTGTAGTCAAGCCCTCAGACAGACGTTTCATCAATTACACTTGGTTCACACCATAAGGATTAGAGACTTGATTTTTTTTAATGAAAGCAGAAATTCTGGAGCACAAGAAGACACCTTGGAATAGATGAGGAAAGCTATATCCCAGAACAAATGCCCAGCCTGCCACATCTCACCTCCCAATTTGAGCCTTGTGTAGTTTTTGATTGAACTGCCAGATCTTCAAGAGGGGTGTATTTTGACATAAAATAGTTGGAATTGCCCAAATATTGACATTTGTCCGATATTAATGCATTTCTCAAACATATTTAGTGCAATTTCCTGCCTCTAAGTCTACTAGTATTTTTACCTTAAATTTTGTTTATCAAAACTATGTGATTATGTAATGCTGTCCTTTTTATGGGGCAATCGTGGTTTATTCGTGGGACTGCAGATTGTAACGCAGACAATGAAAGCTGAACACATAGTCCATATTGCAAGATATGTTTCACAGCCATACAGTGAAAAATAAGATACATTTTTTTGAAATATGTAATGGAGTTATAATATAATTTCAGCAATATTTATAGAATCCATTTTCTTTATGGAGCTAGTGGATAACAGACTCAGCATTTTCTCTCACTTGTTTAATGCAGTTGTGTTCACCTGTGCTACAATGAAATTCTTTTAGCTGGTTTAGGGATCCAGATGTTGAATATAGCATTTGGAATGATCAGTGCAGATTTATCACATTTAACTTCATGGTCCTCTAAGTGAATTGCACTGTTCATTAATTTGGCGGTTTTATCTGTGAAATATTAAATCTTGACATTCAATTCTCCATTTTCTGTAAAAAAATTTGAGTACAGGAACATAGTATTTGTCCTATCTGATCAAACCATTGCTCCTCTAGTCCACTTTCCTGCCTCTGGTAGTGCCAGAATACCTGGTGCTCAAAAGGGTGGCAAATAATGCACTAAGTCAATTATTCATTATTATATATGTGAGCAGTGGTATGAATTCTTTCCTTACCTCTACAGTGATCATCCTATGGTCTCTAGCTTGAAATTCAGTTAAAATTTATCTTAACATATGTAGGTATAAAAGTTTCCATTTTTCATAAACTTTTGCAGACTTTATAAAATTTCATCTGTGATATTTTACTCCAAGCTCCTATGGTATTCAATTTTACAGTTTGCGTTCACACTGTGTGATGAAGAATGCCTTTTCACTGGTTCTGAATGTATATGCTATTAATTGTACTTGTCCTTGTGCCATATTAGTAGATACTGTAAAAATAAATAAGCTAAAAGGTAACGATTGATCAGTTTTAACTAGTTTTCATGATCTTAAACACTTCAATCACGTCTCCTCTCTCTCTCTTCTCCTTTCTATGATAATATGTCTTAGTTCATATGTAGTTCAAATCCTGCCACACCACTAACCATTTTTGCTTTTGCTTTTAGTAATACGGTTGCTAAAACAGTATGTTGGATAGGGTACAAAGGCACCTCAATACATAAGGGATTATCTTTGTGCAAAGTGTCTGGAACAAATAACTGGGGTTGGTGGGGATACTGAGATTGGATGAGGAGCCTGAGAGATTGGGACTGGGGGCCAGTGGAAATGGGGAATGTGGGTGGATGGGGGAACTGGAGGCCAGGATGGTGGAGAGATATCAAATAAGGAGACAGAAGGCGAACGTCTGGGTCTGGTTGGGTAAGGAGACTAGGAGGGGGAGTCCAGAGGACTGAGTTCAGGATTTATGGGAAAGGAGACTAGGACTAGGAAGAGAAGACAGAGGTGTAGACACTGGTACTGGCTCGGTGAGGATCTAGGGACTGGGACAAGGAGCCAGGGATGAGGAAAAGACGGGATGAGGATAAAGACAATCTGGAGGGAATGGAAGAGAAAGAAGTCATACATGTGGGACGGGGAATGCACACAAGAGTTGGTGCCTAATAGAACATATTCACATCCACAGCCTGGAATGAAACCCAAGATTCCTGACTCTCACCCTTGCTCTGCTGTCAGCAATCAGCAAATAGCTGTGAAATCTACTGTTAGTGCTGTCACTTATTCCATTAGCTCAAGTGGCAGAGGTCTGAGTGGTGGAAATAAAGATTCTAACCCTGTTGATGAACCAGGTGGGTATCAGTCGATATGATGCCATATGATGGAATTTCTGGGTTTTTTTTTCAGTTTGCTTTTTTAAAAACTTAGGAAGTTACACATACAAAAACTGAACTGAAAGAACATAATTAAGGTTACAAAGTCAAGCACCAAGAATTAGAAAATTTTGATATTAATGCTAATTTGTCAGAGCCTTTAATTTCATGATCACTGTTTTTTTTCCACAGGACCCCTACCTCATTCAGTGCACAGGGTTGACCATGCTCTGTGGCTGAGTCAAGGTTGTGTAATAAAGGAGGCTGTTTGAACTAGATTGTCTTCCTAGCTCCTTCTGCTTCATTTGTTTCAAAGGTTGGAAGGCAGGTAGTGAAGGAAGCAGGGGATTACAGAAAGAGAAAGGATGTCTCATGGCTAAGGCAATTGAATGCTGCTCTGGGTAATTGGATTATCTCCCTGCCTCTGCCACAAAGTTCCTATGTGATTCTAGGCAAGTCACTTAATAAACCAGTCTTCTGTGGAGGTGGTTACTTATTGTATTCATTCTTTTGAGTGAGCCTAAGGTGTGTGTGCAAGTGGTTGTTCACAGTAAGTCTATCAAGGTACATAGAGGATGCTGTAGCCCCAAAAGTACCAAGCCTTAGGAATAGCCCCAGATAAGCCTCATAAAGCATAAGGAAGATAAGCTAAACAGTTGTGGGGAGGTGGATTCAACTGAGCCTCCTAAGGCTTTCTAGTTGAGAAATTCCGAAGAGTCTTTGGGGGGTTCTTCCCTCCTACAGACCTCAGTAGGTCTAGAGGAAGGGGACTTTCTCCCTTAGTCTTCTCATTTGCCTCTCCCCATCTGCTTTAAGGGGCTGTTTTCATTGCAGATTTAACTCGGGCTCTTATTTCAGTGTTGTCCTTAACCCAGGTCCTGTCCCCATACACAAGCCTCTTGCCTGGGTGTGATGGTACTTTACACCCAAGCTAGTTGATCTGTGCAGGGGTATGGGCTAAAGTCTGAGTGCGGCTTACACTTGGGCTGATAACCTGCTACTTTGCAGTGGCTAACCCATTCCATTTTTGATAGTCCTCCAGTGCCTTCCCATGATTCCCCCACCCAGAAGAACAGACAGGTTCTCCCACAATTCACTGAGAAAGAATTATAAGGTGGATCAGTTTACTGCAGCACAAAGAACTGTAGGGTATGACCCCAGAAAAACTAGCTCCTCACATGACTGAGTGCAGCACCAGTGTGGATACAGTTCACTTTAGACATTCAAATAGGGTTTTGCAGTTTGGCCACTCACAACTGAGGTAGGCTAACCTGGGAGCTCAGACCCTACTGTTAATCACCTGAATTAACTCTTTAATGAAGACATACCCTGGGTGACAGCAGAGAGCTTGCAGGGGAGGAAATGTACCGCTGAGGCCTGCAGGAGGGGAGAACCTTTTGATGGCAAAAGATCTCTTGTTTTCATTGATAATTTGCCGTAGCAGTTGAGCTACTACCTGAGCTCTAGCACTTCTGGGAAGAGGTCTAGAGACTTTATTTTTCCCCCAAAAAAGAAAGCTTAAGTCTCTGTCATTCTGTCATGGTGAGCGCCTGCCTCAAGGCAGACTGTCAAAAACAGGGCAGATATCTCAAACTGGTGGTATAGTCTATAATAAGATTTCACCAAGCCAGTGGCAAATGTAAACTCCTGAATCACTATAAGAGTCTTAAATTGCAGTCACAGACAGTCTGTCTTTCCATCCAGGGTAATTGGAATTAGTGATAAATGGTCACTTACACCAAAAATAACAAAATATTCAGGTTGCTTCCAATCCCAAGAGACCAATCACTTACCCCAGATCAGTTGTGCCCTAGATCTTACACCAATCTTGTACTAAACTATCTAAAGGTTTACTAACTGAGAGAAATAAGAGAGTTATTTACAGGTTAAGCAAGCAAGTATATACACCCAGATGAGTTGTAATCTAAGTCTAAGAGAGACAGAGTTGTAGAGATCTGTCAATTCAAAAAGTCTTTTAGGGCAGACCCAAGGGTAACCCCTGGGGATTTCTGGCTTCAGTTTAGTGTCCCTGGCCCTGTGAGAGTTCAAACAAGAAAGAGATGACAAATTTTCCTCGGTTTTATTTCCTTCATTCCGCCTCCAAGTGCATAGGACAAGCTTCCTTGTACATACCATTTCCAAGGTGTGATAGGGCCATTCACCAATCTTTTATATTTATGAAGTCCCTTGACGGCCTATCTGATTTTGATAGTTCTTCTGGACAGGTGTGGAGAAACATCTTCCCATCTAAGTTCACAAGTTGAGAGCAAACATTTTTAAAGTAATAAAGCAAAATATACATATTTCCTTACAGCACACAATTTAGACATTACAAATAAGATTAATGCATGCAGCAATTTACAAACATTCTATAGAGTCTGAACACTAAATGCATTCTTATAAGACTAATACCTAACACTAACACATAAGTGAACTGGTCTGGTCTCCAACTATGAGTTTCGGTTCTTAGCTAATGCCTATAACCTTGGCAAAAGCTGGCCCTTGGTTTACCAGCATCACAGTATCCACCAGTGCTGCACTAAGGTCACAGGAGTCTACATTGCCTGGAGACATGCCTAAATTAGATGCCATTAGCACTGCAATCAGTCTCTAATCAACTTAATTTTGGTCCTGGCCTCAGCCAGGAGATGCTGATGAGCTGGCTTTATTTCTCTCCCGCTTTCTTTTATTTTTGCTACAAAGTGGCAAAAAAAAAGTTTTAAAAGTTTTTGAAACTGTTTCCCAGCTGTATTTGTTTTTATGGTGTCATACTCAAAAATTCCATATTTAATTCACTTCAAATTTTATACCAAAATTAACCACAGCCCCAGAACTAACCTATCAATTTTGAGTCCAATATGACTTTTGGTTTTGGTTGAATGGTTTCATTTCTTTCTCTCTTTTTTGGGGGGGGGGGGGGCGGGGGAGGAGGGACCTAAAAAAAAGACTAATATGTCCTTAACTCTGGAACTAGTACCGAATTAAGAAGTCTCACCTACTATCCCATACCATCACAGGAAGCAATCCTGCTCCAGTGAAGTAAATGGGAGTTTCAGAGTAGCAGCTGTGTTAGTCTGTACCACAAAAAGAAAAGGAGTGTTTTTGGCACCTTAGAGACTAACTTTCGTGAACTACACATCCGATGAAGTGAGCTGTAGCTCACAAAAGCTTATGCTCAAATAAATTTGTTAATCTCTAAGTGGCCACAAGTACTCCTTTTTTTTTTTTTTGTAAATGGGAGTGTTTCCCTCAGCTTAAATGGGAGCAGGATCAATCCCTAACTTTTCAGAGGTTAGCTGTGAAATCCTAGATACGTTGAAGTCAATGGGAGTCTTGCTGTTGACTTCAGTGGGAACAGGATTTACCCTAAATGTTTTTAATGTTAAAAATTGTTAAATTCCTTCACCCTCTGAATGTTGCCTAGATGCAATAACTTGTTCCCTTTGTTAGTACTTCAGTCTGTCAGTTCATATTTGCATACGGATACAATGTAAATTCATATTTTCTCCTTTATTCAGAGATAAAGATACAGCGTTCTAATAAAAAACACAGATACATTATGTACATTTGGGTGTCTCTGTAATGAGAGCTTCTTGAGATTTCTTCAAGAGTTCCGTGTCAACAATGGATAAAGAAAACATTGTATGCACTTTCTAAAGTAATCCGTTTGTGAGAATTTGAAAAATCTGCCTTTTCCGTGTTGTACCTTTGAGATTAGCATTTGTTAGCAAGTTACATGTTTGTACATATTTATTCAAACCACTGTTTTCTCCTGGAAAGGCTGCATGAGGAAATAAAAATTGCCTGTCAGGGAATAGAAAGACCTAAAAGGAGGTCTGCATAAGCTTGAAAGTTTGTCTCTCTCACCAACAAAAGTTGGTCCAATAAAAGATATTATCTCACCCACCTTGTCTCTCGGGGAGTAGTAAACACAACTGTGTGCATCCTTGGTTTTGTAAGGGTGGGAATGGGCAGTGTTTCCCAGGAACTTGAAACATTTGCTTGAAATAGCTACTTATAAAAGTGTGGGGCCTGTTTTCAGTTGAGGGCTCTCTAGAGGCTAAATGCAATGTGCTTCTTGGTTCACTAAATTAAAAAAGCTATTTGTTCAAGAAAGAGGATGCACCAGCCTTTGTCAGATATGTACAGATGGTTTCTGTGTTGCGACAGCCCCTCAGATAACAACCAAATTGACTACATTTTAACTAATGATTACACCTTCTATATTTAATTACAATTGCCTAATTACTTAATTATCTGCCATTTTATCTTTCATTCAATAGAAGAAACCATAGTGCAGTACTAAATAGCTGTTTACATGAGTAGCAGAGGCGTGTGCAGAAAGAGAGGGAAAGAAACATTTCCAGGAGTAACCAAAACTGTGGTCCTGATGTATTTGCAGTCTTATTTGTTTTGATGTGGGTATTGCATATTAGTAAAAGTCTTCAACATTAATACTCCTCTCTGTCTGTGTACTTGCCATATCCCATTGATATTTATTTATCTTACAGTGTTTACGTGAATATTGATGGTCTTCAGCAGTCTTTGCACTGCATTAAAATTTGCCACTCATTTAATTCAATTTCTTTTATATTCTGACTTTGCTGACAAAAGTAATCTATTTCTGGCAGTTGGTAATGCAAAGTTTAAATTGTAAATTCAGATCTTTAGTTTTAAAAATAATTCCCTAACATATTAGATCCACTCATCAAGTTATCAGAATGGAGATTTCATACACTGTGATGTGGCATCACCTTGTTTTCATGATTAACTTACCTTTCCAGGTTTTCAAGGAGATTCTGCTGCAAATGAGGTCTGAAGCATTAACTTTAATGGATTAATCAAGATGAAAGAGAGAGACTGATCTGTCCAAATGTGCATTGATTCATCTCCAAAACACTTAAAAATGAGAATGCTACCAAAAGCCCAGCAGATGTAGACTTTTCAGTATATAAAACCTGAGACCAATTCATTCTAAAAATACATTTATAGATTAGTGGATCAGAAGCCATTTTCAAACCCAATTAGATGTGTTCCTCAAACAAGTGGAAAGTCATTTCTCTAAGGACAGATTTTATCAAGTTCATCTCAGTAGTTTCTAGGATTAGTGCTAAGCATTAAGTAAATTTATCACATTATTAACATACCAATACTGTATCAAACGAGTGTCACTTTCCCCTGCCCAAAGTCTGATGCTGTCAAGGTTCCTCCCCCACTCTAAACTCTAGGGTACAGATGTGGGGACCTGCATGAAAAACCTCCTAAGCTTATCTTTACCAGCTTAGGTCAAAACTTCCCCAAGGTACAAAATATTACACCCGTTGTCCTTGGACTGGCCGCTACCACCACCAAACTAATACTGGTTACTGGGGAAGAGCTGTTTGGACGCGTCCTTCCCCCCAAAATACTTCCCAAAACCTTGCACCCCACTTCCTGGACAAGGTTTGGTAAAAAGCCTCACCAATTTGCCTAGGTGACTACAGACCCAGACCCTTGGATCTTAAGAACAATGAACAATCCTCCCAACACTTGCACCCCCCTTTCCTGGGAAATGTTGGATAAAAAGCCTCACCAATTTGCATAGGTGACCACAGACCCAAACCCTTGGATCTGAGAACAATGAAAAAGCATTTAGTTTTTTACAAGAAGACTTTTAATAAAAAATAGAAGTAAATAGAAATAAAGAAATCCCCCCTGTAAAATCAGGATGGTAGATATCTTACAGGGTAATTAGATTCAAAAACATAGAGAACCCCTCTAGGCAAAACCTTAAGTTACAAAAAAGATACACAGACAGAAATAGTTATTCTATTCAGCACAGTTCTTTTCTCAGCCATTTAAAGAAATCATAATCTAACACATACCTAGCTAGATTACTTACTAAAAGTTTTAAGGCTCCCTTCCTGGTCTATCCCTGGCAGAAACTAGCATACAGACAGACACAGACCCTTTGTTTCTCTCCCTCCTCCCAGCTTTTGAAAGTATCTTGTCTCCTCATTGGTCATTTTGGTCAGGTGCCAGCGAGGTTACCTTTAGCTTCTTAACCCTTTACAGGTGAGAGGAGCTTTCCCCTGGCCAGGAGGGATTTCAAAGAGGTTTACCCTTCCCTTTATATTTATGACAGATGCCATGGTTGGTTTTGTTAAATAAATTAATTAAAGCACCACATGTAACAGAAGAGAGATTGTTGTGGGTTTTAAACATTTCTTAACCCTAGGATAAATTTCTTGTTTTTTTTAATCTATATTTTCCTTAATATTCTAGAAGGATGTTCTCATCTCTGATTGCCATGATTTTTAAACATACATCGTTTGTGTGGACAGGTGGTTATCCTTCACTGGTTATCAATCCCATGCTTCAGAGCATAAACGGATGATCCTTCAGGGTCAGGAAGAAAGGTCTTTCCTTGATAAAATGTACATTTGCCCAAGTGCATTATAAGTGGTATAGGGAAATAGGATTTTGTTTCCTTTGTGGCACAGGTGGATGGGCGAGGGGGGAGGGCAATGTCAGAGCCAGGCTGTGGACGCTGCATGTCTTAATCAGCAGCCCCTGCTTGGGAAGTATATAGGCTATGGATCTTTTAAACTGTTTGTAACTCAGCCTAACAGCTTTCACAGAGTGTCTCAGGTTTGTATTTATATGAATTGCTTTTTATAGGAAGATGAAGAGCCAAACTGTGTAACAATAGATGCCAAATAGGATATTTAAGTATAGCATTAAATTCATTAATAAATCATTGGTAGCACAGTGGAGACTTTGTAAATGAATATTGTGAGTGTAGTGTAAATGTGTATCCCTTTTCCTGACTTAGTCCTGATTTCTGTATCCATGTAAGAGTTTTTCCTGTTTTGTTGTTATAGCATCCATAGCCATTAGCTTGACCAATATTAGGTCCTGATCTGTTAGACATTTAGTATTTAAAATAAACCAGTCTTTTAATTTACTAACATCCATTGCTTGTTGAGAAAATTAGTGTATCTAAACATGCTTATAGAATGAACCAAGGATTTAGGAGTGGTCATATCAATTACTAGAGCATGAAGCTGAACCGAAGATTATTCCATTATTAAAGGAGAGGGAAACAGAACATTTGAAGTGTCAAACTCAAGTTTGGCACTCTTCTGCAACAGTGAGAAAGGGTTAGAATCTTATATTTAATGACTGAGCAGTTTTGCCAGCTCATCAGGAAATAGAAAAATGCTGGGTCTACATTTTAAGTATAGGAGGCCTACTAAAGACCTCCTCTGCTGGATAAGGGTAATTTTACATGGTGGAAAGGAACATTAACAATAACCTGTTTTGTATGCTATACATACTGTAGTAAGATAGACCTGATAAACTGGAGAAAATAGCTATTTAGTTGCCAACCTTTTTAAGTCAGTGTCCTTTCTGCAATTATCTGTTCAGTTGTCTAATTAGACATTTAAAGGCCAGATTTTAACACCCTTCCTCGTGCTGAGTAGTGTAACAATCTTGGGGTTCATTAAATAACAAACCAGTGAATGAGAAAGGAATACAACTTTAATAAAACAAACTGGGGAGCATTTCTGGTGACCTGCTGTACACAGCCATGTGGCCCCATATCCAGGGCACATCTCCAAATTCCTATGCTCATAATATTGTCCCTTATGAGGGAGCGTCTCTAAATTATAATCTTCTACAAACATATCCCTACTTCTTCCCTCTTGAAGAAAAACAAATGAACTCTTATGTACCGTAACAGCTATCTAATAAGACATGCATTAAATTCTCAAGCCTTGTAGTACATTTCCATAAACCCATTGTGTCACCTACCTAGAGAGGCGGGGTTATCAGAACATCACTCTTGAGTGCTTCTTTATCACTCACTTTCCTAAAATACCCCTTCGCCAAGCAGGTTAGCAACGTCTTTCAGGACGTTTAATCCCCTGCTCTGATCTTCTCAGTATCAGCCTTTCATTAGAGTATGAGTTGTTCTCTTGTTCCTTGACAGTTTCTCCTTTGTGCGTTGATGATAAGGGATCAGTCAGATGGGAAATGCCAGAATCCACATCTACTGTCAATGTGTTGAAACTTTCTGAAATTACTCATAGATCCTTTCAGTTACATCTAAATGTGCTTCCCTGGTCTGTCTGGACTACATAAGATGGATGCAGCTGTTCTTTAATGGCACCCCGTTTCCCCCAAGTATTAGGGTTCCACAGGCACACTCTATCACCTGGGTTAAGAGATGGGAGATCCTGGGCCCTTTTTTCAAAATAATATTTCTGCTTCCACTTCTGATTTTCTTTCATCTTCCGTATGGTTGCATTGTGAAGAGATTTCAGCAAGTTATCAGTAATTGGTAAATTAGATCTGATCCTTCTTCCCATTAACAGCTGAGCTGGAGAAAAGCCATTCTCTAAGGATGTACCAGTAACGCCTTCTACAAATCACCCCCACTGTCAAAAGTCTTTTTCATAAGGTTATTTATGGTCTGTATAGACCTTTCACAAATTCATTTGATTGGGGGTAATTTGGGCTTGATGTTTTGTGAGGAAAATCGCAATCAATGTCAAATTGCCAAAATCTGCACTGGAAAATTGTGGCCCATTGTCGCTGAAGAATTCATGTGGAATTCCATGTCTAGAGAAGATTCCCTTCATACTGGCTATCACTAACTTACTATTAGTACTGTGCAGTGTACACATTTCTGGATACAGAGAATCATAATCTGTGACTATTAAATAATTCTTTGATTGCCAGGTAAATAAGTCAGTGCCAACCTTCTCCTAAGGCCTTCGTGGAACTGGATGAAATCTCAATGGCTCTGCCTGTTGGCATGACTTGTATTTCAAGCATGAAAAGAAGTTTCTTACCATGTAGTAATGTTGTGATTGATCCACAGCCAATGCAGCACCTCTCATGTTTGCACTTCTCAATTCCCAAATTACCCTCATGGACTTCTGTAGCATTTCTTTTCAGAGGCTCATTGGAATTACCACCTTACTGCCCTTGAAAATCACCCCCTCTATCACTGTAAGTTTGTATCTGCAGTTCCAATAGGCTCTTAAACTTGGAGGACAACAACAACTGCTTATTTTTTCAGTCCATCCTTTAAATTATCACTTCTTTAAGGATTCCCAATTATTCATCTGTCTCTGTTTCCTCTTTTATTTGTTGCAGTTTCCTGTTAGCTCTGGGAATTGACATTACAATCAAATCTACATAGGCTTGCATCTCTGTCTCTAAAGTCTTTTCTGGTTTGTGGAGCCACTGCTCTGGAAAGTGCATCTTCAGTGCACATGAATTAACTGGGCATGTAGGTCACAACCAAGTCATACTTTTGTAACTTTATCATCATTCTTTGAATCCTTAAAGTACAGTAATCTAGCAGTTTGCTAAATAATGCTATCAAGGGACTTGTGGTCTGCTTCAACTTCCACTGTCTGTCCATAAACATACTGATTGAATCTCTCACAGACAAACACTAGTTCTAAAAGCTCCTTTTCAATCTGTGTGTACCTGGTTTCGGCTTCAGTCAGTGATCTGGATGTATATGCCACTAGTTGCCAACAACAATGCTTCTGTAAAATCACTGCACCTAACCCAGACTGTGAAGCATCTGCTGAAATTTTAATAATCCTTCCTGGTGCATAGAGCTTCAACACGTATTAGTTGTTCTTTTAAACCTTCCCATGATTCCTTCTGTTCTGCACCCCAATACCATTCATTTTTATTCTATAGGAGTTTTCTTAAACCCACTGCTTTGGTAAATAGGTTAAGTATGAATTTTCCAAGATAAGTAACCATTCCTAGGAACCGTTGGTCATCTTCCTTTGACAGGGTACATGGCATCATTTCAATTGCTGAACATAAGAACGGCCATACTGGGTCAGACCAAAGGTCCATCCAGCCCAGTATCCTGTCTACCGACAGTGGCCAATGGCAGGTGCCCCAAAGGGAGTGAACCTAACAGGTAATGATCAAGTGATCTCTCTACTGTCATCCATCTCCACCCTCTGACAAACAGAGGCTAGGGACACCATTCCTTACCCATCCTGGCTAATAGCCATTAATTGATTTAACCACCATGAATTTATCCAGTTCTCTTTTAAACCCTGTTATAGTCCTAGCCTTCACAACCTCCTCAGGCAAGGAGTTCCACAGGTTGACTGTACACTGTGTGAAGAAGAACTTCCTTGTATTTGTTTTAAACCTTCTGCCCATTAGGTTTAAATCTTCCTCTTATTGAGTTTTACATCTTCATTGGAAATAATGTCCCCAACAAAAGTCAGTTCTGTAATCCCTAAAACATATTTCTCCCTATTTAGTTTGAGCTTTGCAGCTCTAGTTGCATCCAGGACTCCCCAGAGTCTACAATCATGCTCCTCTTTCATTGAGCCCCAGATGATGATGTCATCCATTGAGGTGTCAGCACCATCAATATGTTCATAGATCATATGTATGGTTTTGTGGTACACTTCTGGTGCTGAAGCTATGTCCAAGGATTAGTGTAAGAATCTGTATCTTCCAAATGGGGTATTAAATGTGCATAGCTTTGAGCTTTCTTCGGTTAATTTTAGCTGCCAAAAACCTGAGGATGCATCCAATTTACTGAAATATTGAGTATGCAAATTGAGCCATAATCTCTTCTCTGGTTGGTAGTTTGAAATGTTCTCTATTTATAGTCTTATTGAGATCTCTGTGATCTAAGCATATGTGTAGATGTCCATTACTTTTCTCCACAATGACAAGCGAGCTCACCCATTCTGCTGGCTCCTGAAATTTTTGTATTACTTGCATTGCTTCCATCCTTGCAAGCTCAGCCTTGAGTTTATCACACAGAGCAAATGGCACCTTCTACATGGATGGATAACTGTAGGGACCTGCTTTTTTATCCAGATTGTATGTTCATCCTGCAAGCAACTCAACCCTTGAAACGGGTCATGATATTCCCAGAAGAGTGCCTCATAGCCAGGTTCAGTATGATCTTATATTGAGAGCACCCATTTTACCAGATTGAGTTTCTCACATGCAACCAGGCCTAAAATTAGTGTCCCTCCTTTGTCACAACAATGAATGGGAGCCTGTATGTGGTATTTTCAGGGTTGATGCTAGCAATGCACCTCTCCTTCACTGGTATATTTGTTCCAGAATAACCAGTTACTTTGGTTGGTCCCAGTTTGGTCTTATCAGTCTCTCATTATCTTGTTCAGACAGAATATTAATCTGAGCTCCTGCATCCAGTTTCAGAGAAATAATTGTTCCAATCACTGTCATAGGCAGTATCCGGTCACTCTCATCAGGCTTGCTAGATCCAGTATGTCTATAAAAAACTCCTCAACCAGGTTGTCTTTAACTGAATGCACTTGACTATTCTGCATTTGGGATCTGTAGCATTTTGCAAAATGATTATTTCCCCCACATTTATGACAGTTTCTTAAAGGTAACACACTGTTAGGGGCCATGTTGTGATCCATACCTTCCACATGACTGTCTGTACCCAGTCTTCCCTCTTGTTTTCATAGTGAATGGTTCCACTCTTTGATTTGACCTATTCTGGCTATATTGTTTTGTACTTAGTGCATGGATAACCCCTTTTAGTGAACTTAGCTCTTTGGTTTATGCTTTCACAGTTCTGCTGCCCTGCATATTTGGCGAGCTTTTTCTAAAGTTAAGTCTTCTTCACAGAGCAATCTCTCTCTTAACATATTGTCTTTAATGACACAAATGATTCTGTCTCTGACCACAGATTCTGTCAGCTCACCAAAGTCACAGGTTTTCCTGGGTTTTCTTAATTCTCAGACATATTGCTCTATATGGTGTCATCACTTTTTTGCATGTATGTAAAAAATTGTCTCTCTCAAAGGTTTCATACCTTTTAGGCATGCAGAGTTCCTCAAATTTAGTCAGTATTTTACTTAACTTCATGCTTTCACCTTCTTCAAACTTAAAATTGTTATAAATATCCAATGCTTCCACCCCAACATGTAATAATAATGATGATTTCACTTTATCATTTTTCTTTGCCCCTATGGCTGCTACATAAAATTCAAATGTCTGTCTGATTTTTTTCTAGTTCTTTGCAACATTGCTGACAATTGCAGACTGGATGGAAGTTGCAACACATCCATTTTTGACTCCCCCGTCCCTTCTTAAGCTAGTCAAGCTAGTATTGTGCTCATCAAATACATTCAAAAGCCTCTGTGCCTTGTGCTCTATGTGCTTCTCTGGTACCTTCCTTTGTCTCTGCTTTCTGTTGCAAACACAGGAGTTAACTTCAAAATGACCGCAGTTTCCTTCTCATTCAGCACTTCTGACACCATGTAAGGATCCTGGGGTTCATTAAATAACAAACCAGTGAATGAGAAAGGAATAAAAGAAAAAAGGGGAAAAAAACTGGAGCGCATCTCTGGTGAACTGCTGCACACAGCCATGCAGTATTCCCCACCCCCGCCTCCAGGGCACATCTCCAAATTTCTGTGTTCATAATACTGTCCCTTATGAGGGAGCATCTCTAAATTATAATCTTGTGCAAATATATCTCTAGAAATAGCACCTTATTTCACAAGTGGCCCTTTTCCAGTGAGAAAGGTACTGCACTGCATCATTAAGGGCATTGAAATTTGACCATACATTAGTTAGGATAAATTCAGTAAAAATGGTCTTTTATCAGAACATACCTCACTTAGTTTACAAGTCTTTCTATTTTAGTGTAACGCCGACAGACCCTGGTGGTCGGTGGGCAGGATTGAACCTGGGACCTCTGGAGCTTAGTGCATGAGCCTCTACAAGATGAGCTAAAAGCCAACTGGCTGTTATCCAAGGGCTTGTCTACACTGGCACTTTTACAGTGCTGCAACTTTCTCGCTCAGGGGTGTGAAAAAACATGACCCCCCCGGGAGCGCTGCAAGTTTCAGCGCTGTAAAGTATCAAGTACCAAGCACTGGGAGCTACGCCCCTCGTGGAGGTGGGGTTTTTCAGAGCGTTTTTCAGAGCCGCAGCAGCGCTTTAACATTGCCAATGAAGGCAGGTCCTGAGGCTGTAGAGCAGACTCATTTTATCTCTCTCTCTCTACCTGGTCTTGGTGCCACTAGATGGGACAGAACACCACACCCAGAAGGGGTGTGTGTTACATTAGGACCACAATAATTATAAAAAGATGAGAACTTGGGGTAAAATTTTCAAAAGCATCTAAGTCACTTAGAAGCCTAGCTCCTCTTGCCTTCACATATTAATGTAAACAAGGCTTAGGCACTTTTTTAAATTTTACTATGTATGTTGCCTTTTTTTCAAATTTACTACTTTATCTGACAGGTTTCAGAGTAACAGCCGTGTTAGTCTGTATTCACAAAAAGAAAAGGAGTACTTGTGGCACCTTAGAGACTAACCAATTTATTTGAGCATAAGCTTTCGTGAGCTACAGCTCACTTCATCGGATGCAAACTGTGATAAAATACAGAAGATGTTTTTATACACACAGACCATGAAAAAATGGGTGTTTATCACTACAAAAGGTTTTCTCTCCCCACACCCCACTCTCTTGCTGGTAATAGCTTATCTAAAGTGATCACTCTCCTTACAATGTGTATGATAATCAAGGTGGGCCATTTCCAGCACAAATCCAGGGTTTAACAAGAACGTCTGAGGTACAGTGGGGGGGGGAGGGGAGGAATAAACAAGGGGAAATAGGTTACTTTTTATAATGAATCAACCATTCCCAGACTCTATTCAAGCCTAAGTTAATTGTATCCAATTTGCAAATTAATTCCAGTTCAGCAGTCTCTCGTTGGAGTCTGTTTTCAAAATTTTTTTGTTGAAGGATAGTCACTTTGAGATCAGAAATCGAGTGACCAGAGAGATTGAAGTGTTCTCCGACTGGTTTATGAATGTTATAATTCTTGACATCTGATTTGTGTCCATTTATTCTTTTACGTAGAGACTGTCCAGTTTGACCAATGTACATGGCAGAGGGGCATTGCTGGCACATGATGGCATATATCACATTGGTGGATGTGCAGGTGAACGAGCCTCTGATAGTGTGGCTGATGTTATTAGGCCCTGTGATAGTGTCCCCTGAATCGATATGTGGGCTCAGTTGGCAACGGGCTTTGTTGCAAGGATAGGTTCCTGGGTTAGTGGTTCTGTTGTGTGGTATGTGGTTGCTGGTGAGTATTCGCTTCAGGTTGGGGGGCTGTCTGTAGGCAAGGACTGGCCTGTCTTCCAAGATTTGTGAGAGTGTTGGGTCGTCCTTCAGGATAGGTTGTAAATCCTTGATAATGCATTGGAGGGGTTTTAGTTGGGGGCTGAAGGTGACGGCTAGTGGCGTTCTGTTATTTTCTTTGTTAAGCCTGTCCTGTAGTAGGTGACTTCTGGGAACTCTTCTGGCTCTATCAATCCGTTTCTTCACTTCCGCAGGTGGGTATTGTAGTTGTAAGAATGCTCGATAGAGATCTTGTAGGTGTTTGTCTCTGTCTGAGAGGTTGGAGCAAATGCAGTTGTATTGCAGAGCTTGGCTGTAGACAATGGATCGCGTGGTGTGGCCAGGGTGAAAGCTGGATGCATGTAGGTAGGAATAGTGGTCAGTAGGTTTCCGGTATAGGGTGGTGTTTATGTGACCGTCGTTTATTAGCATGGTAGTGTCCAGGAAGTGGATCTCTTGTGTGAACTGGACCAGGCTGAGGTTGATGGTGGGATGGAAATTGTTGAAATCATGGTGGAATTCCTCAAGGGCTTCTTTTCCATGGGTCCAGATGATGAAGATGTCATCAATATAGCGCAAGTAGAGTAGGGGCGTTAGGGGACGAGAGCTGAGGAAGCATTGTTCTAAGTCAGCCATAACAATGTTGGCATACTGTGTGGCCATGCGGGTACCCATAGCAGTGCCGCTGATTTGAAGGTATACATTGTCCCCAAATGTAAAATAGTTATGGGTAAGGACAAAGTCAAAAAGTTCAGCAAGAGAGTGGGGTGTGGGGAGAGAAAACCTTTTGTAGTGATAAACACCCATTTTTTCATGGTCTGTGTGTATAAAAACATCTTCTGTATTTTCTACAGAATGCATCCGATGAAGTGAGCTGTAGCTCATGAAAGCTTATGCTCAAATAAATTGGTTAGTCTCTAAGGTGCCACAAGTACTCCTTTTCTTTAGACTTTTTAATAGGTGAAGGCTATATATTATTGGCCTGATTTTCAAAATTTCTGAGCAGCTAACAGCTCTTTGGAAAATCAGGTCCTATGGATCCTCATAATTAAGAACATAATTCTTATATGAAGAATGTGTTACTCTCCAACTCTTTTTTGAAGTATATCGGTTTGCTGTGTTTTGTTTACTTGTTTGTTAAACATCTCTGTACAGCATTGTAAGCCATTTTGTTCTGTTATGGAGTGATGCTGTAAATTTTTATGCCTTTGTAGTTTTGAGCCATTTTTATTTGAATTAATTTTGGTTTTAATCTACAAAATCTTAATGTTTGATGCTGGAAATGCATGATTTTGTTTAGTCTTCCGCAGTCTGAGAGTTTATTCTGTTTATTAATAGAAACTGTTCCTTCAATTTTTCTGTGTGAGGTGAAAAAGCTTCATTCTTTGACTCCAATATAGGGTTACAGACATTGTGGTATTATCGGGACTGTCCCAATATTAGGGGCTTTGTCTTATATAGGGAACTATTCCTCCTCCCTCCCCCCCGCCCCCCCAAAAAAAATGTGTCCTGATTTTTCACACTTGCTATCTGGTCACCCTACTCCAACAGCACTAATCTGCAAACATGATTGAGCCAAAGAAAGATAATTGTCATTCCTTTGTACAAACTCAGGCTGAGAAAATACAGATATTAATATTTGAAGATAAAAATACTTAAGATGAGTCTATATCTCGTTTTCTGAGGGAAGTAAAAGCATCTTATATTATGCAGCATTTATGGTTTTGCATTTTTATTTATTGCCATGCCATTAACTGTAATAATAAACTAAAGGTCAATAAATCAAAAGCTCTTACCTTTTCTTGCTTAGTTTATGGCAATGCTGCCATCTCAAATGCTGTGAAAATCTGGAGAGAATGAAGAATATTTGTATGCAGTTTTTATTTCCAGCACCATATTCTGTTAGCCTTACTATGAAAGAACACACAGAGAACTGTGCATACATGGGGAACTTTTCATTTATTTTCCAAAAGGGAAAATTATGGAGTCATTGATTTCTATTTTAAAGAAAGAAATTGCTCCATATCATAGACTATGAGCCAAATGCAGAAGTCCTTATGTAACCCACTAGTAAGTGTGTGTTACTCAGTGGTAACTCAGGCAAACCCCCATGAGTAAGACATTGGGTGTCGGAGGGGGCACAAATAATAAAGGTCACAGTATTGGGGGCTAAATTAATATTTTGGTATTGAAAGGTACATGACCAAGTCCTTTATGAAAACCACACTAATTTTAGACACATAATTTCTCACCAAGTAGAGAATCAGGTTTCTTTTATCTTTCCCTCAAATCTCATTTTCTTCCTATCGATGTGACAGCTTCTTTGCTGACTCTGTGGTGTATTGCTATGGACTGCTAGTCCATTTGTGAATTACCTTATTTTAGCTAATTCATATTGTATAAGTGCTCCTTTTCACCTTTGCCTTTATGTAACATGTCATCTCCGGAAATCAGTGCCCATATACGGAAGAATGCAATTTCAGAAAAGTAACAAAATGTAGCTCACCATATGTTAGTATAGTGAGGAATTATCACAAAGGGGCAGTCCCATCTATAGATGTGCCTTCTTACAAAAATAACCTCTGTTACCCCACTATGCATGGCAATTAAATGGCAATATTGAAGAGGCCCCTTCTGGTAGTTGATCTGTCCTGTTACTAGGACACTGTATTTATGTTATTGACTTACTTACACATTTTGCAAGTCTGCATTTGCTTGAGCATTGATATTTGTGCTAATCCATTTTAATGAAATTGTATACTGCAACGTGTAACTTAATTACATGATAGGCAGGAATGATGCATTACAAAGTCATCTTAATGTACTTGCAGGTGCTCAGAGAGTATTGGCATCATCTATTAATGTACCTTCCATTATATTAGTAGTGATTGGCACTTACTGTAGAGCCGTAACTTGGAAGCAGTTGTAATTCAGTACTGTGGTTTACTTTACACCTGGAAAAAAGGTATTAGATGGAAGTCCACAGTATGTATTAGTTCAGTGCTGAACTTTGAGGCAAAGTTGTAACCAAATTTTTGTGTATTGTAAGGACATAATTCTCTTTTTTTTTTTTTGACATGACTATTGGAAAGTCAATAATTCAGAGTAAAAGAAATCAGGTTTAATTAATGCACTTCATAGTACTTCGAAAATAGCAGAATAATTGGGAACTTCTTGTTCTTGTTACAGCTTTTACAATGTTTTTTTTTTATATCCAGAAATGAAAATGTGGGGTTCATAAACCATAAGCATTTGCAATAATGCCAGGCATTTACCATTTTGGATGCTGTTATTAACTGAATCTCTACTCTGGCTTTGCCTCTCTTCTGTGTATTTAGTGTTAACTACATGAGTCAGATCATGGACCAGCTGGGCCATGTCTAAGGACCAGATTTAATCACCAAACTGGGTTCAGAGATTTATTAAATCAGATTTGAACCTAAAGTAAGCCTACAGTGAAAGACCAGTGCAGTGATGTTACTATATATGCAGTTGCAACACTTGGCTACATTAAAAAAAAGGAGCAAAAACAATTTTAAATAAAACATATGATTGAGCTGAATATTCTTGATACTGTACTGTCTAAGAAAACAATATGGGAACAGGGTATTCTGTACAGGGTAATACTCCTGTCCTCCATGTTTGGCACATTTCTACTCAGTTACTTTATTTGGACATATGGGGTGGGATGTTTAAAACTCCCACAGTATTCTTGTCAGCAAGTTAAAGAAGTATGGGCTGGATGAATGCGCTATAAGGTGGGTAGAAAGCTGGCTAGATTGTCGGGCTCAACGGGTAGTGATCAATGGCTCCATGTCTAGTTGGCAGCCGGTATCAAGTGGAGTGCCCCAAGGGTCGGTCCTGGGGCCAGTTTTGTTCAATATCTTCATAAATGATCTGGAGGATGGTGTGGATTGCACTCTCAGCAAATTTGCGGATGATACTAAACTAGGAGGAGTGGTAGATACGGTGGCAGGTAGGGATAGGATACAGAGGGACCTAGACAAATTGGAGGATTGGGCCAAAAAAAATCTGATGAGGTTCAACAAGGATAAGTGCAGGGTCCTGCACTTAGGACGAAATAATCCAATGCACTGCTACAGACTAGGGACCGAATGGCTAGGCAGCAGTTCTGCGTAAAAGGACCTGGGGTGACAGTGGACGAGAAGCTGGATAGGAGTCAACAGTGTGCCCTTGTTGCCAAGAAGGCCAATGACATTTTGGGATGTATAAGTAGGGGCATAGCCAGCAGATGGAGGGACGTGATCATTCCCCTCTATTCGACATTGGTGAGGCCTCATCTGGAGTCCTGTGTCCAGTTTTGGGCCCCACACTTCAAGAAGGATGTGGATAAATTGGAGAGAGTCCAGCGAAGGGCAACAAAAATGATTAGGGGTCTGGAACACATGACTTATGAGGAGAGGCTGAGGGAACTGGGATTGTTTAGTCTGCAGAAGAGAAGAATGAGGGGGGATTTGAAAGCTGCTTTCAACTACCTCAGAGGTGGTTCCAAAGAGGATGGTTCTAGACTATTCTCAGTGGTAGAAGAGGACAGGACAAGGAGTAATGGTCTCAAGTTGCAGTGGGGGAGGTTTAGGTTGGATATTAGGAAAAACTTTTTCACTAGGAGGGTGGTGAAACACTGGAATGCGTTACCTAGGGCGGTGGTAGAATCTCCTTCCTTAGACATTTTTAAGGTCAGGCTTGACAAAGCCCTGGCTGGGATGATTTAATTGGGGTTGGGTCCTGCTTTGAGCAGGGGATTGGACTAGATGACCTCCTGAGGTCCCTTCCACCCCTGATATTCTATGATTCTATGATTTAGGAGCATAAGTCCCATTGAAAATTAATGGTACTTGTTCTCTCAAATCATTTATGTGCTTTTGAAAAGCCTGTCCATCGTGACCAACCCTGAAGTGAGCTGTAGCTCACGAAAGCTTATGCTCAAATAAATTGGTTAGTCTCTAAGGTGCCACAAGTACTCCTTTTCTTTTTGCGAATACAGACTAACATGGCTGTTACTCTGAAACCCTTTACAATAGTTCTTCCCAGTGTGACTACTCCCATATGACTTGTCTAGATTAGATTCCCCTCTCCCTCCCCAGATTTCCCGCCATAGTTACCACTGGTTCTGCGCCGCTAGTGACAGCAGCAGTAGCTGTGCTGATGTAGGCAAGATGCCTTTCAGCTGGTGGCATTTTAGACACCCTGCTGTGCAGGCTTTCTCTGAGCAAGATTTGATTATCTGATGCTTTAAAATCCTGGTGGCTGCCTGGAGCTTTGTGTACACAAGTTCTCCCAGCATTGCTACCACCAGTGGAAGTGAAGTGGCGATAGCAACAATGGGAAAGTTTAAGCAAAAAATCCTAATATAAACATTCCCAGAGACATGGCAGGATCAGACACCTAGTTTCCAGTCCTCTTCCTCGGAGGCTCATAAGCTAGTGTTTTATTTGTCTGCATTCTCAAGAGAAAGAGAGAAGGTAAGAATGTTTTTAATCTCACTGGGTATGCATGACCCACTTTTAGATAGCATGTCATAGAGTGAGGCAAACATACACCCTTTCACCCAAGAATGCTTAACATACTCACTTAACTAACTCTGTCAACTTCTATACATGTCAGCAACATGGAGTTCTGTAGCACTACATCCATTCAGTCTATTACTGAGTGTTCTGGTAACAAACAGCTCCTTTCACTCAGTTTAATGTATTCAGCTTCTATTTAATGACTAGCAAACATAATTAAATTAAGGGGAAAATTCATGAATAATAGAGTAATATAATAAGTTTGAATCTGTATGGGTGGCCATGGGTGAAGCCGCTGGGTGCCTTGATTTAAAAACCAGTACAATAAAAATCTACAAATATAATGAGCCCTAAACAGTCAACAATACTAGCTTTGTGCATATGGATAAGTGCAGGATGTTGATAACTAGTTATTTGTTTAAAAAAAAACAACCAAAAGTGAGGACCCTGCTACCAGCTAAATGATCTCTCTGTCAGCTCAAGCGGCAAAAGCCTTTACTCTTAGAGCTGGTGGGCCATTTTAGTCTATGATTCATTTGAAGTCCTCACACCAGAGCAAGAGTTAAAGCTTATAAACCTTAATGTGCTATCCAAATGTGAAGAGTCTTCTAATCTCAGATTTCATCACATAGGATGCTGTGTTCCAGTATGGTAGTTCATCATCATACCAATGAACATACCAACTCAGTCTCATGTATGGAAAAGTCAGGGCAGGTAAAACTTTGTTCATGAAAACCCTGGGTTCAAACCTGTCTTGATTGGACGAGGGAGAGGAAAAACAGAAGGAAAATCTGCATATTCCTGCCAGAGCTACAGCCATTTTAGCTGAATATTCATTCTCAGAATTATTTTTTTGGGGGGGGGAGGTACTGGGGGGGAAAGAAGGGGTAAAAGGGTGGCAGTATAAAGGAGGGGAAAGGTTTAAATTTCTATTTTAGGTAAGGAATTATAGAAATAGTTTTAAAGTCCTAGTTTATTATCCATCTTCCTGAAATATTAAAAATAATACATGCACACATTTTTATTTTGTCAAAGCAACCAGAAAATTAAAGTTTAGCTTTTCCATTTCAGGCAGAGGTTTTTGTTTATGGAACTTTGTAGTAGTTCTCAACCTATTTATCATTGTGGGCCACATCTGCAGCTCTGTAGGTGTTATGTGGGCTGCATCCACACAATGTGTATACTACCTGTATGACCCTAAGGATGTCACATGGGCTTCAACTAGGTGCTGACTGGGCCGCAAGCGGCCTGCAGGTTTGAGAATCACTGTGTTCAGTGTACACAGTGTCTAATGTTTGTAAATGTATTTCTTGACCTGCTCCTTTTGTGCTTTTAATCCTTGTAAAGGACTGCTATAAATTGTAGTCTTCAGAGTGAGTCTGAGAGTGAATCAAAATGAGTGAGATGAAGAGGATGCTTCTGATGGATGTTCAACTTGTGTTGAAGTGAGTGTGCATACAAGTTTAAGGGCTTGTCTACATTGGCAATGTTAAAGCGCTGTCTAGAATGGCTGCTAGAACTTCCCCTGCTCAGGGTGGCTGCATATCAGCTTCTACTCAGGGTTGGAATAATCTGGCCCTTAATATTAAATGAAGCACATTGTTCAAATAACAGAATTATTGAACTTGGAACAAAATCCCCTTTGATCTTCCCATGGGGACCAATTTCTACCCCGATTTATATCCCCTAGGCAATCCCATTCAAGTAGATTATGTTTCAGGAGATGTAAAACTTTTCCCCAGATGTCCATATTCTGCTTTCATTGCATGTGTCTAAATCCCAGTCATAACAATGGAAGTTCTATGCTTGGAAGAGGGTTGAAAAGAGATCAACAGTGCTGACAACAAGAGATCCTCTGTGTGGGTCAGAGAGGAAGAGTAACCGTCCCTACCTCTCCCTTCTAGGACCTTGCCAGAGCAGGCTGAGAAAGTGGCTAAACTGTGAGAGGTGGTGGGTTGTTTGCTTGTTTGTTTTTTATGATGTTGTTGTTGTTATTTATTTGTTTTTGCCTAATAGGAACCAGGCTGACATCACAAATTTAACTGCTAAGTGAAGGGGGATTATTTTAATCCAGATGTGAAGATGAAGTAGGCGTCCAGTGAGTCAAATTGGCAAAATAGTTGAATAGATAGATTCTTCAATGTTAAAATTAAACAGTAATAATAAGGAGGCCTCCTAATGAGAGAGGCAAGTGCTGTAGTTCGATGTGGCGTTTTGTATTTAGTCACAAACTTAAATCTACACATTTAAAATAAAATATATTTTACTGTAAAACTTTACCCAACTCTTCAATCTTCAGTATTTGCTTTTTAATGTTTATTACTCTCCCAGAAAAAATTATATGTTACAGTTTGGCATCTTTCTATTATTTTTTCTTACGTGGATACTTAATACAGAAAAGATAATTTTGTTTTTGGAGCTGAAACACCAGTTCTACCCCATGATGAATTTGGCACTCATAAGAATTCAGTTCCTAACTGATAATATGATAATATGTGCTGTGATATCTGGTATGGATTCAACACCTCAACATAATAGGGTAGATTAAACGAGGAATATCGACCATGCTTTTTGTTCACTTGTAGCTTTCTCTCTTTTCATCTATTCTTTGGTGCTTTCATGTGTACAATTTGACTTATTTTCAAAGGATCAGAGCACAGATTTAAATGGAGACCCCCTAAAAACTTTAATAATAATAAGTCCTTAACTCCATTACAGTGTATCATACTAGCACTTAGTATGGAACTATTAACATGCAGGGTATTTTTTGCAGGGGAAGGGGGTGTTACATAATACATAATTACATGAGTCATTAAACTATGTAGTATTCGAAAAGTAGGAAAAGTCTGAAGTAGCTATGCATATAGAGCTTGATCCAAAGCCTTTGATGGTCCATTGACTCCAATGACCTTTAGATTCAGCTTTTAAAATTCAGTGGATAATAGGAACATTCAGATAGTCATAACTTGACTGTTTCATATTGTATATATTTAAGCTAACAAAGGACTATAAAATATAAGAGAGATCTAAGGATCTACAAAACTTAGTTTCTGTTTTGTTAGCAGAGGATTTAATTTTTTAAGAAGTCTGAAGCAATAGCAAACTATATTTCTTTAAAAATCCCAAACTAATTTATATCAAATGTGATTCCAAAGACAGGGTCTTTTTTGCCCCTCTGAATTATAACATCCATGAGCTTGAAACTTATAAGTCATATGAATATTGATACACCCAATGAATCTTTTTCATTTGTTAGATGAAACACAGCTCTTTTATCTTGTCTGTCTCTTGGATGTTCCAGTGCTTAAGTCACTAAATTAGCACCTGAGAGCCATGGGTTCAAGTCTCTGCTCCACCCAGACTTCCTTTATGACATTGAGCATGCTGTACATCAGTTCCCCATTTTACAGATGGGACAATAACACTTCCCTGCCTCAGTGGTGTTGGGAACATAAATACATTAAAGATTGTGAGGCATGCAGATATTACAATATTGGGTTCCATAGGAGTACCTTAGATAGATAAAATAAATAGCAATAGTGACTAAACCTAGATAATCTATCATCCTCAAGGATTGATGTATGCCTCCTTGTGAACTTGGTCTATATTTGATTAGCTTACTATAGATTAATACAGTTCATATATATTTTAATGTGATAAGGGCCTATTTCTCTCTTATATTTTTACCTCAAAATACTAAATAAAGGAAAGGCCAGAACTGCTAAGACCCTCAGTGGGTTTAGAACATCAACGAAGGATGAAGATGCCTACAAAGAGCATCAACACTGGATCAGGACAGAAGGGAAGGAGTGGAAAATGAGAAAAAGAATTGCTAAATTTACATCATGGGATCTGTCAAGGTTCCTTCCCCACTCTGAACTTTAGGGTACAGATGTGGGGACCTGCATGAAAACCCCCTGAGCTTATTTTTACCAGCTTAGCTTAAAACTTCCCCAAGGTACAAACTATTTTATCTTTTGCCCTTGGACTTTATTGCTGCCACCACCAAGCATCTAACAAATATATAACAGGGAAAGAGCCCGCTTGGAAGCATCTTTCCACCCAAAATCCTCCCCAAAGCCTACACCCCCTTTCCTGGGGAAGGCTTGATAAAAATCCTCACCAATTTGCATAAGTGAACACAGACCCAAAACCCTTGGATCTTAAGAACAATGAAAAAGCGATCAGGTTCTTAAAAGAAGAATTTTAATTGAAGAAAAAGTAAAAAAAATCACCTCTGTAAAATCAGGATGGTAAATACCTTACAGGGTAATCAGATTCAAAACATAGAGAATCCCTCTAGGCAAAACCTTAAGTTACAAAAAGACACAAAAACAGGAATATACATTCCATTCAGCACAGCTTATTTTATCAGCCATTTAAAGAAAACAAAATCTAACGCATATCTAGCTAGATTACTTACTAAGTTCTAAGACTCCATTCCTTTTCTGTTCCTGGCAAAAACAACACACAGACAGAGAGAACCTTTGTCCCCCCCCCCCCCCCCCCCCGCCGCTCCTCCAACCTTGAAAGTATCTTGTCTCCTCATTGGTCAGATGCCAGCGAGGTTATCCTAGCTTCTTAACCCTTTACAGGTGAAAGGGTTTTTCCTCTGGCCAGGAAGGATTTTAAAGGTGTTTACCTTTCCCTTTATATTTATGACAGGATCAATCTAAAGATCTGATGCATTTGGCAATAGCATAGCAGGATGGGGGAGCTGGAAAAATGAGGAGGTCCCATACTAATGGAGAAAGATTATGTTGGATTAAAAGGAGGGATGGCATGTATGTGAAGAAGTGTCATCAAAAGAGTAAAATAAGCATTCATGATTTGGAGGGTTTATCCAAACAGATTTTATCATCTGAATCTAATAAGCCTTGTCTGATACTAAAACAGAGGGAATTAGATAGGTTGGGCTCATTTTTACTTCCCCCTCCCCAATTTCATGTCAAAGAAAGAATTAATTTCTCAGATAATGGTACTGTAATTCTCAATACATATACGAATCACAGCATTCAACAGGCACTGTAATATCCAGTGTCCATCAATGATGATTGTTCCTGACTGCTTGACATTGATTATATTCTCAATTTGAAGGCATTCTCTTATATAACTGCTTTACCTGCTACATTCATTCTCATTACACGCACCCTCTGTATAGCATTCAACCAAATATGTCATTTAAAAGATTAGCTTCTGAAGATAATTCTTTGTGTGATGAGTTAGAAGGTATTATTCTTGTGAACAGCAGATGGTTGCAAGGTATTGTTTTCTTACATGTTTTTAAATGATGAAATAGAGCAACCAGAATATAAAGTGATAGGGTTAAATTGTCAGAGGGCCTGATGAAAGGCAGCCCAAAGTCTGCATTTTAACACCATTGTTTCTATATCTATAATTATATATCTAGATCAATTTTATCTATAACAAATTGATCAATATAAACACTGAACATAGTTTAAAGAACTGAACTGTGTTATTGCATTTGAATATGTTACCAAGAGCTGGCATATTATCCAGACTTTCTCATCATATATCTGTATTGGCACAAAACTGGAATACATTATGTCACTTAGTGTCCTCAGTTTTAAATTCCATTGTCACTCATGAGAGTTCTCCTATGCATGAAAGCAGGGGGACTACTGAGAGGCCTTGTGAGAAGGGAAGAAGAGCAGAGTCACAACGTGACGTGTGTGTGTATGTTTTTGGTGCTAGCCATACACCAGCTCAGCTGGTAAGCAGTTGACCGATTTTCAGGGGTTTCTAAAACCACAGAGAGAACAGTAGTTTTTGTCAAAACCTAGAGGGATTCAGGCTCTGAAAAAAGGACATTCTGGGCTTTCAGGGACACATGGTAAACCTAGTCTCTAGAATACGGTTTCTCAACTGGTGGGTTGTGACCACCAGGGAGGTCACAAAAGGCAATGGGGAGGGGCCCATGAGGCACTGAAAATTATAGTACAATCTAAAGCACAGAAAATCTCACTTCCTGAATCTCTTTACCCTTCAAGGTCAAATATTCTCTGTCAACTTCTTGAAACACACACACAAATAAACTATATAGGGTTATGATTGGTATCATTGAATCATTTACTCTTTTATGAGAAATGGAAGGGGAGTGTGTGAAAATTTTTGACATTCAGTAATGGGTTGTCAACCTGAAATGTTTGTGAGAAATTGCTATTGAAGCGCAAGACAAAAGCTAACGTCCAAGAATGTACCGAGAAGAATGTAGGGACTATTTTTGTTTTCCTCTTCAAAAACTCATGTAACTCCTCTAATCAATGGCTGATTATGCTTTCTCTGACATTGATTGACTGACTCTGTCCTACTTCGTTGGTTGTGTTTCAGGACTAATACTGAAACTAGAATAGTGATCATATGAATTAGATCTATACTCAATGAGCTGAGGTTTAAAATATAATAGGTGTGAAGATGCTTCTATGGATTAATCTCTATATGCATTTGTGCATTTAAACAAAATGATTTATTTTGCTTCACAAATTAATAAATAGATTATCAGATTAACACTTTTTCTCCTTCAAGACTATACAAGGGGAAAATTAATAAGGGACAGTCAAGTGAAAGGGCTATTGAGATAATGAGTAAAATCCAACGGTTAGTTTTTAAAGTGCTGGTAAAAGGTGCCAGATTAACAGAGTTGGAAATGTAATAACTACTTTTATCCAAAATGCCCAAAGTGAAATCCTGGCCCCACTGAAGCCAATCAGAGTTTTCCCAATGATTTCAACGGGGCCAACATTTCACTCTTGAGAAAGCATGGATGTTGGTAGTTCAGTACTCCAGAGGTTTGCTTTCCCTACCAGTGAGTTTCTACCTTGACTTGATGCTCATACAATCTTGGATTTATTTTCTCTGTCTGCCAACAAGCTGACAACTGTCATGGTGGGTTTGTCGCATGTCCATAGACAGAGCAGGATTCATATTGGTGGGATTGTTGCTAGTTCTGGTTTCATCTAGAGTTAAATTTATTTATTTATTTATTTATTTCAGTGGTTTAAAACTGTTTATTCCAAGCTGTAAGCACTTTTTCTAAAACTTGGAACACAGCATACTAATGCAAATCAGCATTGTTCTTTCTTGGTAGCATGTAGCCAGTGTATTGGTAGCAAAATATCACCTCTGCTTGCAAACACATTTGGCAATTTAATGTTGTCAGACACCTGATTTCTTCCATATTGTTGCAGCTTATTTTTGATGAAAAGAGAGTAAATTCTGTGTATTTATGCAAAGCTAAAGGCATTTTAGGATAATTTTATACATATATACAATACCTGCAGTAAATGTGATTATCCACCCCTCCTAGTGCTCACCACTCACTTAAGTAAATAGCCTCTAGCCATCATTCTGAAACTAGATGTGGAGAAGATTACACTTCCATAATTAAAAAAAAGTAAATCCCTTATCTGTATTCATTTTAAATGGCCACTGTCATATTGTACAAATGTTCCAAAGAAAATGATCAAAGGTTTGGGGTCCCCCACCCCATTTATAACAGGTAGCAAATTACAAAGTGTTGTTTCTTCATTCTAATGTGATTACACAAATCTTTAGTGTTTTACATGGTTATGTTATGCTGTAGCAATTCTAAATTCTGTACATTCCTACACTTAAGCACATGCAGGCTTAGTGGTAAGCAACACGTGAATCAATCTAATGACACAACTGAATCTTGAAAATTAATACATTTTCACTGTAGTTGCTTAACAGAAAAGTAATTATTTGAATTGTTCTCATTAAATGAAGCTGTCTTGTCTTGTTAAGATGGAATCTGACTGTGTACAGCAATATTTCTCTTTCCTGTATCCTTGTTGGATTGAAGAGATTTTTTGTGTATGTTTAATTTTTACTTACAGTATTTCCATTGACTTCCAATTAACATTTTTTGAATGCACCAGAGCTTTCTGATGTTTGCTTAATAACAATTGTAAATTTAATAGGACATGGGGTTGCTGTTTGTTTACAAATGAAAACAATTTTATACACAGAGCAGTGATTTCAAACAACGTAGCATCAATATTGTCCTTAAGTGATTAGAAAAAAGGGTGTATCCTTTATTTTGGGCACTTTGTGATATGATGATAAGATATTACGGATTTCCTTTTTCACTGCATACTGCATTTCAGGGTATGCAGAAAGAAATCTTGGATAATATCCGTTCTTAAAGAAATAAAGGGCAGATTCTCAGCAGGTGTAAATCGTCATATCTCCATTGGAGTCAGTGGAGCTACGCTGATTTGTACCAGCTGAGACTCTGGCTCAATGTGCCTTGCATGAAACTGCAGTCTCTTTCTTTATAGCTTGCTGGGCTTAATTGTTTAGTGCTACATGAAACATAAAGCATTTGGATTTAATGTTGAATACTGTAACAGTCCAGCAGTGATATAATGATTGACGGATATGGTTACTGCCACCCCCACAAATGCTGTTCCAAGCTCAGATAAGCATTCATCTGTAAGCATGTGCAAAATGGAAAAAAACCCTAAGTTTGAAATAAACATACATGTAGCATTAAAAAAAACCCTTCCCATTAGAAGTTTGAAAGTGATTTACTTAATTCTATTCTATTTACAGTAAAATCCTTTGAATTTGGGGTTTTAAGTAAGAGATTTACTGTGAAAACAAAAAAATCTTCAAGAATTGCATCATACCATCCATGTTTGTGCCATTTGTTTAACTTTATTTCCATTAAATTCTTTGTTCAGTGTACTATAAATATCCATGGAAAGACTGTGATATATAGGCAGAGATGGAAGCAAGGTACAGAGATCTCACAGGCATCTAAAATAGAGATAAAAAATATAGTTTTGGGAAGCGTGCCCTGGAAGTGTCCACTAGGGCATCCAGCTGTGACAGTTTCACCTCTTGAATGGCCACTGTGACCTGCAGATATGAAAACCCTGGGAAAATTTGTTGCTGCAGGTTGAGTCGTTTGATTCCTTTTATAGTGGGCAGAATAACAGTAAGGGCTTGTCTACATGGGGAAATTTACTGGCATTATTTGGAATAACAGTGGCCTTTTTTGGTTTTAGTGACATATGCTAAACTGAAAAAATTGGACTGTCATTCCAAATAAGGATGTCTATGCAAGGAGTTATGGCAGTATTACCATAGGGGTATAATTATACTGGTATAGTAATGCCAATAAATCTCACCATGTAGCAAGTCTTAAGTACAAAGGGACCATTTTTGATGTGTAAACCATATGTTCAGAACTTATTATCTGGAAACAGAATCTCACTGTGAAGATGTCCTGATTTTAAATGACATATCCTTCCATCAAGCATGTTCCAGTGCAAGAAACAGGAATGGTTGTGGGTCCATTCAGATTCCTCCTGTCCATTCTGCCTACGTTAGCAAGTAACCCATGACATTAAGAAACATCAAAGATGTCTAAATAAATCTCCAGTCCATCAGGCAAAATATATTTTAGGGTCTCCTGCTTCAGTTTCCTCTAGAATGCTACAGCATGAAGATCATACATAGCCTCTCCCTGAGGAATATATTCCCCCTGTATAAGAAGAACATTTATAGAATGGGAGAGAGAGTCACCCCCCCTTCTCTGCCCCACTGTTCTATATATTACATATATACATTGTGTGGGTGGCTTGGGGCCTAGTTGGGGACAGGAATTCCTTTCATATATATTTCGTCTCTTGTTCCCATTTTCTTCTCTGAGGTATATCCTCACACGACAAGATAATGCAATATTGTTTATGACTAAGACCTTTCACAAGCCCTTCTCCCTTTCTTATCTTGATTGGTTTCAATGCTTGACCCCAGAACTCCCCCTTCTTTACCTTTACCTTTCCCTTAACTCCCACTGCTCCTTCACCTAGCCTTATCTCCAACCTCCTCAGAACTTAGGACGGTCCCTGCAGGGAACTGTCAGTAATTATGGAGTAAGTGACAAAATTCTTAAAGATATGGAGTTATATTAAGGATATTAGTCATTCCTGGAGTGCAGACCAGCCCTAAAGACATCTCCAGCGGACACTGGAGAAAATTCTGCATTTACACTGAGGCAGAAGTTTTCTAATATCTTTGTATAACTCAGTGCATAATGGACCCTGAACCTGTTGGGACTGTGGATGCTACTGTAATATTGCTATTAAATAATGAAAGTAAACCTCTGGTGGTGGAGAGCCAATATAATGGCTCCACCACCACTCCCTATCCCTTCTTGGGCTGCAGGAGCATGACTAGGAAAAGGAGGTATTTTGAATGCATACCTATTCCTAGGCAATCCCTAGTAGTTGGAATAGCCCCTGTGGCAAAGTACCTTGTTCTTCTCAGCAGACTCAGTCCTTTTTAGCCTTGGAGACAACGGCCTCAGCAAGGCAAATCCTTACAGGTAGCACAGGGTCTGGTTATTCCTTTCCCTGATCAGACCCTTTGTGTTTGTTTTCATTCCTTTCTGGGGTGGAGAAGTGTAGCCTCCCTGTCTTGCTTCGGTGTCTTACTACCCTTAGCCTACTAGCAGCTTCCCTCCTTCTCTCACTCTCTCCTTCCAAGCTGGGGAGGGTTTAAAAAGGTCTCCACCAGTAGTAGCCAGCTGAACCTAATTAGCTCCCCAGCAACCCCTTTTTTCCAGCTGAACCTTATTTCCCCTGGTTATTCTCAGTGGACAGGGAGAGATCTTTTAATCCCCTGGGACTAATTACTACCCCTCCCTTTTTTGTAGCTGTTTGTACTGGGTTTACCACACTGTTTGTCCTGGGTTTACCACACCCCCTAAGGCGACTGGCAACCAGCTTAGATGAGAATCACCTTGAGTCTGTTCTGATATATATTAGGGATCAACCTGGAGATGGACACTCCGAGAATGGGTAGGATGTGCAAAGGTGACTTCTTTTTTTGCATCTGCACACACACCAAACTGCTCTGAGCACAACTTGGCCACTTTCCAGGTTCTGGGTCAGTACATCAGTTCCAGGCAATGTTTGCTGAACAGTATCCAGTTGTGTTTTAGGAATGTCATCATCGCACCACATGTGTCAGGTCTTTAACGTCCTCTGAGATAGTTCCCCTTTAATTTGGAGATAGAAAAGCTGTGATAAACCCAGAGCTTTGGCCAGTAAAAATTCTTTAGCACCTGCCACCTCCCCTTTTTTCTCTAGGCATGTTGTTGCAGTCTCTGTGTTAGGCAAAATAGCAGCAAAACAGAATTAAACAGCTAGTGTTATCATCATTTAACAGTAATATTACACTAGCATTCAGAGGTGCCGATAGTGTTCAAGTCCCACCATATAGCATTTTATGTGCTAGATTCTGTATAAAAATGTTTTATGGAGTTTGCAATCTGAGAAAATAAGTAACATGAAAAGGGGAGAGGAAGAGAGACAATCAGAGATACACAGTTTTTCTACAGAAAGATATATTTGTATGTTTTTTCCTGATTGTCTACGTTTGTAACGATCCCTAACTGCCCATCAAACCATTATTAATTAATTTCTTATAGGCACTAGGGCAGATGTGGGTCCTGAAGAGAGGGTAGTGGCCTTACAGTAGAGTGCTGCATGGGACTATTCTTTAATCCTGCTCCCATTATTATGTCAGCCTGCGGGATCCCAGTCCTGCTGCTGGGCGCTACGTTCGTCCTGCACAGGGCTCTACCTTACTTACTAATACAGTGTGGGTATTCCATACATACAACAGGACGGAGTCAGGCACAAATAAGTTTGTGGGAACACTCAGAGATGTGCAGTCAAGGATGGCATCTTTGGCAGGGAAGGGAAGGCTGGAGACTGACCCAATAAATATATATTTATTTGATTGTAGAGTCCTAGATGTGGGGGAGAGGGACTATAGAAATAGCTAAGATAGAGATCAGTCCTAACCTTTACTGTGTTAACCCAAACCTATTACATTGCCCCTAACCATTGCTGTTGTGAGTTCTGCCATGGAGAGGGGAGAGCAGTGGCTCTTTGCCTGATACCCTCCTTTCTTACACCCCTTTGAACAATGAGACAATAAATGTGATATTTAGATATGCTTCCCTATTCACCAGCCAGGTAAAGTGTTCAGGCATAGGAAAGGAAGCAAGTAATTTGCTCCCATCCCTAACTCAGAGGCACAGTTCCTTCCAGTAGCTCCCTCTGAATAGTACCGTGTCTTACTTTGGGCTGATACTAATGGTTAAACCCCATCACTCACTTTCTATGAGAGGAGGTGGGGAAGCAGAACAGCATTGTTAGGATATAGATATTCAGGCCTGTCTGTAAAAGCCTATACTCTAATTTAGGTGTATTCTTATCACTTAGCTAGTTATGGAGGTATAAAAGAAAGAATCAAATCACTGTCTGCTGGTGTAAGAGCCTTCTCTTACTGTGACAGTCTGCGGCCCTGTTCTTATGCTAAGGCCTTTGGCTAAGCAGAAAAGGCAGCCCTAAGATGGGAAGCAAATGGTCACATCCTCACATTCCAAACTAGTCACATTGAAATAAGGTGCTATTGGGCTGTTAGGAATACAATCCTGTCCTGATAGCGCCCATCACTTCCAGAGAAAGGGAAGTGCCTAGAAAATGTAAAAGGAAACTTAGTTTGATAGCATCCTGTCTGGCAAGAACTCACTTATCAATAGCTGGGATGTGAAATCCTCACTTCTGTATTGTTTTGTCATGATAGTTCCCACTTTGCTATTGTTTATTTGCATGGTCTCTGTCTGCTTCTGTGATTGTTTCTGTCTGCTGTATAATTAATTTGCTGGGTGTAAACTAATTAAGGTGGTGGGATATAATTGATTAAATAATCATGTTACAATATGTTAGGATTGGTTAGTTAAATTTCAGGAAAATTATTGGTTAAGGTATAGCTAAGCAGAACTGAAGTTTTACTATATAGTCTGCAGTCAATCAGGAAGTGAGAGAGGGTGAATGGGAACAGGGAATGGGAGTGGGGAATTGGAATAATGTTTTGTTCGGGGGGGGGGAATGGGAACAGGGCCACAGGTAAGGCTCTGTGGTGTCAGAGCTGGGAAGGGGGACACCAAGGAAGGAAACTGGAATCATGCTTGCTGGAAGTTCACCCCAATAAACATTGAATTGTTTGCACCTTTGGACTTCGGGTATTGTTGCTCTCTGTTCATGTGACAAGGACCAGGGAATAAGTGGATGAAGGAAAAAGCCCCCTAACAAGCACCAATGTGCTTTTAAGTGCTGGCTTTGTATACTAATGATTCTGTGTATTTGAGTTAATTCATTTAAGCGGTTAATAATTTTGTGCCATGTACAACACTGAATGCACTGCCACTGCTTAACAGATAGTGGCAACAGATGACAAGTGTACTTTTGTCATCTATGTATTTCGAAAGAGGACTTTGGAAAAGCTGTAAAATAGAAAACTCACAGCTGGGGCCAAACACCTGGTAAGGTGATTTGGTGATATAAAAGGTGTTTGTCATTGTCCAGTAAACATGCAATTAGTGACCTGAGCAATTCAGGAAGGGTGCTTGGAATAGATCACAGCTTGAGATCCCCCACCCACAATACTTGTGAAAAATATCCATACACCTGCTGAAGTGAAGAAACAGATTGACAGAGCCAGAAGAGTACCCAGAAGTCACCTATTACAGGACAGGCCCAACAAAGAAAATAACAGAACGCCACTAGCCATCACCTTCAGCCCCCAACTAAAACCTCTCCAACACATCATCAAGGATCTAAAACCTATCCTGAAGGACGACCCATCACTCTCACAGATCTTGGGAGACAGGCCAGTCCTTGCTTACAGACAGCCCCCCAACCTGAAGCAAATACTCACCAGCAACCACACACCACACAACAGAACAACTAACCCAGGAACCTATCCTTGCAACAAAGCCCATTGCCAACTCTGTCCACATATCTATTCAGGGGACACCATCATAGGGCCTAATCACATTAGCCACACTATCAGATGCTCGTTCACCTGCACATCTACCAATGTGATATATGCCATCATGTGCCAACAATGCCCCTGCCATGTACATTGGCCAAACCGGACAGTCTCTACGTAAAAGAATAAATGGACACAAATCAGACGTCAAGAATTATAACACTCAAAAACCAGTCGGAGAACACTTCAATCTCTTTGGTCACTCGGTTACAGACCTAAAAGTTGCAATTCTTCAACAAAAAAACTTCAAAAACAGACTCCAAGGAGAGACTGCTGAATTGGAATTAATTTGCAAACTAGATACAATTAACTTAGGCTTGAATAAAGACTAGGAGTGGATGGGTCATTACACAAAGTAAAACTATTTCCCCGTGTTTATTACCCCCCTCCCCCACTTTTCCTCAGACATTCTTGTCAACTGCTGGAAATGGCCCACCTTAATTATCACTACAAAAGGTTTCCCCCCACACACTCTCCTGCTGGTAATAGCTCACCTTAAGTGATCACTCTCTTGTTACAGTGTGTATGGTAACACCCATTGTTTCATGTTTTCTATGTATATAAATCTCCCCACTGTATTTTCCACTGAATGCATCTGATGAAGTGAGCTGTAGCTCACAAAAGCTTAGGCTCAAATAAATTTGTTCATCTCTAAGGTGCCACTAGTACTCCTTTTCTTCATACTTAGACTGGGTTTTCTGCTGAATAGTGGAATATGTTGCCTAATATTAAAGTTCAATCTGAACAGTTTTAATCAACCTCCTTTTCTGGTGTCATTTACATTCTTTTTCCAGTCCCTCTAAAATACACAGTCAACTCTCCATCTTTATTACAGCTTCATTAACCTTTTAAATCTCCTATTTTTGTATAGCAGCCTTTCCTTGGTTTAATTATCAATTTAAACTTCACAGTCAGTAACTGCTGCCATTGTAGCTTTTTACATTTTTCACCTGCAGATTGTAAAATACAGAATTAAGAATCCTGTTCTGCTGTTGTATGTTGCATTCTGATTCTAGCTGGAATAGTGAAGCTGGAATTCGGTTATTCATTGTCATTCAGGAATTGTTTGAATTGTGCTTTTGTGCTTTATGAGATCATCAGACCTAAGCTGAATTACAGACTGGAATTTAGTTTTGCAACCATGTATTATCCTCCATGTACTGTCACTGTGTCTGCTCTTTAGTATGGTCATAAAATATAACTTGAGCATTTTATTCAGGAATTCCATTTCTTCTTCTTTAAAATTTTTTTGTTTGTAGATAGTATCACCTGGCTTCAAAGTCATTCAGTTCTCTTTTCTATCAGTTGATCTATAGTTTTTATGGCATACTCATCACCTTGGTATCTAAACCTGATACCTGAGAACAAATACTATATTTGATGGTATTTATTCCATCATGCATTGTTCTGTGTACTTCAAGGTGTTTCCCGCACCCCTCCATTACAACCTAAAAACTCAATAGTGAACACTGTGGAACATCCATATATAAAGATGCATAACCATATCAGGGTTAGCGTAAAATTTGTCCCACCACTTCTATGTTCAGTCTTTCAAGTAATTGTTTCTTTTCCTCCAGTCAGATAATCAGAACTTGATGTCAGTTGTGCTGATCTGAGAGTTGGAAGACTAAACAATGCTGTGACACAGTAGCAGCACATCTGTGTTAAAAGGCAATGCCCAGTCTTTCCTGTCCAGAATCACTGAAAGCATGACTAATGATGTGGAGGAACTTAAACTATAGCTCCCTGCACTAGCTAATCCCTCTGTGCTCAAGGATATTCACACCAAGTGGTGTGTCTACCGTGTTTTGGGGTTTTAGGCAGGAAGCAGATTGAATTTCTACAAATACTCCATTTCTTGGCTGACGTGGCTAAAACGATGGGTGAAACTAGCACATCCTCTGCTTATCCTTGCCATTTTCCAGTGTTGCCACTCTTTTTAGCACTGTATCTGTCTCCCTCAAACATACTTTCTGCTCCCCAGGACCTGTGACATCGTAGACCTGATATGAACTATAAAGTACTTTGTCAAGATCTGTCTGTCTTCATCTTGGTTTTCTTTTACTTATACCAGCATGCTGCATTTCCGATATTTCTTTTCTTATTGTAGCAGAATTCCCATGAGGTAATCCTGAGCCTCTTTTTCAGTTCTTTAAATATTTTTCATAACCTTCTACAATTCAGATCAGTTCATCTCTCTGGGTGCAGTTATTTAAAACCTAAACTTTAAAAGTTTTGGATGTCTGCTGAAAAATTTCAAATAAAGTGCTGTAACCCACATCAAAATCCCAGCACTAAAGCTGTATACTTCTAACTGACAAGCTGGTAATGATTTCTCAGAGGTACATCTGGGCCCTTCCCTGTCTCCTTTCACATATTTTTTTTTTCTGATAGTCACACTGGAATAGGTATTAAAATGAGCCAAACTAGCCAAAACAATACTTTATTGCAATGCCAGAATGCTGCTGAGCCACGGTATCTTCAGTACACAGTGTCAGATGATAGCCTCAGCATAATAGGTAGTCTTTATGTTGTACTTGCAGGTTTTCAATGATCTTGTCATACCAATTAATTTTACTTAGACAAAAGGGTCTAATTTCAGAGGGAAATAATGGACAGTTTAATAATACTTTGCATTTCTATAGCTCCATTCCACCCAATAATCTCTCCGTACTTTACACACATTAATGAATTAAACTTGCTAGTAACCCTGTGAGAAAGTATTATACCTTTATTTCTCAGACAGGGAAACAGAAGCACAGAGAAATTAAATGATTTGTCAAGGTCAAACAAGATATTAGGGCAGGAAAGGGAATAGACCCCATCATACCTTTAACCATTAGACTAGTGCTCCTTGGCCATTGGTGTGCAATCTGAAGATAAGTCATAGGGAGCAACTACTGGATTAGACTCTGGAATTAAAATGAGGGGGAGTCAATGGTGCTAGAACAATTTTTATAGTGCGGGTGTTGAGACCCATTGAACCAAACAATAAAAGCTGCATATGATGGAAACCACTTCAAGAAGGGGGTACAGCAGCACCCCCAACACCCCTGGTTCCAGCACCTTTGTGGGGAGAGGAGGAGCACAGCACCCCATCTTCTGCAAAAGTATTTGGAGAGCCACCCACAGATCCTGTGTTTCAGTGGCTGGACTTCCCCTTGTATATCAATTTGCTGTAATCACTGGGTCAGATAAGAAAAACCCTAAACATGTCCAGCAGACTATAAGACAGTTAATGTTGTGCCAATATTTAAAAAGCCTAAATGGGATGATCGGGGTAGTTATAGGCCTGATATCAATTTTGGGCAAGATAATCGAGTGGCTAATACGGGACTTGATTATTAAAGAATTATAGGGGGAGTAATGTAATTAATGCAAATCAACATGGGTTTATGGAAAATAGATCCTGTCAAACTCACTAGATTTTTTTTTTAGGAGATTGCAAGTTTGGTTGATAAAGATAACAGTGTTGACATAATGTACTTAGATGTCTGTAAGGTGTTTGACTTGGTACCGCACAGCATTTTGGTTAAAAAATTAGAATGATATAAAATTAACGGGGCACACATTAAATGGATTAAAGGTTATTTTATGAGAGGTTATTTTACCTTTATATTTGGTACCGGAGTCACTGCTTCTGGAACACTTTATCTAGTTCTGCTTCCCATAATTCAACAAAGATGTTGATAAATTGGAGAGGGTTCAGAGAAGAGCCACAAGAATGACATGCCTCAAGTGATAGATTCAAAGAGCTCAGGTTATTTTGCTTAACAAAGAGAAGGCTAAGAGGTGGCTTGATTAGAGTTTATAAGGTCTGTTAGAAGTTTATATGATCTGATGATTTTTCTTCCGTGAAGGGATGTTCAGATTCCACATTATCTTCATAAACACATACAGGACACTCGTCTTTTGAGGCTGAAGATTAGAATGGTAGAAAATCCATTTCCATCGTCATCTTCTATGTTATACGTAATGATCATAATTTCCATTAAAAGAAACAAAGCAATTTTTAAAAGTAGACTCTATCTCAGATATACTTCTAATTCCAATTCTACTTGGGTCTCAAAATCATAAATCAAATAATTAAAAAGATGTAATTATATGTATTTATAGAGCAATTGTGTCTATGCAATTAAAAAAATGTTAAATTTGTTATCGCAGAAAAGTAATAGAATTCAAAAAGCGAAAGATTTTAGTTTCATAGAATTTCTAACCCACTTTAACTGGGAACTCTAGGCAAAGACTCTTTTTTAAAATTTATTTTAAAGTGCTCTGGCTATGTAAAAATAGCACCTCCTTACCCTGTATGTGTTCATTCTTATACATCTACTCTGGTAACTAAAATCAGTTTGCAGTGACCTTTACTCCTTCCAGCACTGGAAAGCTCCTGCTGCTATGACTGAGTGAGCTACATTCTTTTCCATCTGGTGTACCACTGACAGGAATATTTACTAAGTACCAATCATTGACACCTGTGAAAATCCATTGAAGGCAGCAGGAGTTGTACAGGTGACACTGGCATAATAAATTGAAGGCAATGGAATTGCACAGGTGTCACTGAAGGCTACAGAACATTTATTGCTAGTGATGATGAGTGAGATGTAAAGAACCCAGCTTGACTCTCAGAGCCCAGGCTGAGTTTGCAAGGCTGGCAGCTTGAAAAAAATATCTGTTTTACTTGTAAAGTGAGTACATTTGATTACAAAAATATTAAGAGATAAGCAATTGCAATTGAGTTTAAAGGTTATATTGAAGTGGTATATAGAAAAACACTGATATTATAAAGTATTTGTACTCTGAAAAGTGACTGCAAAACTGATAATGTGGGGTTAGGGTCACTTTTCTGAGCAAACACATTTCAGTATTACAGTATTTTCACTGTATCACTAATGTAATCTATATATCTAATTACTGTGTCTCAGCATATTTAGAGCAACTTGATGATGTCCCTTACTTGCTGGCTTACTCACATGCTCTTTCCCAGTTCACTTGTCTTCTCCACCCTGTGGACAAGTTGTGAAGTGAAAAGTAGCAGTCCTAGCTAATTCAAATAGTAGTCTGATCACAAGAAGGTAAGAAGCAGGTACAGAGGGAGAGATGGTGGCATTAGTGCATTAGTGATAATATCTGTCTTCCGTGGAGAGTTGGAGAACTCTTTATGGGCAAGCATGGGCTGAGCTGCCATCTACATGTGTGTCCCACCCTATCTCTCCTTTCCCTTGTAGCAGCTGGATTGTTAGAGGTATCATCCATAGTTTTCACGTTATGGGCTGGGTATTGGCTTGAAACTTCTAGCTGTGGAATTCCTTATGGTCATCTTCTTTCTGGTGTCCACAGCCTGCCTATCCCCATGTGTCTCCAGCCACATAGAATGCCTCTGTGACCTCCTGTCTCTTATCACTGTGAGCCATCAAGCCTTGTTTTAGACTTCTCTCTCTGATTCCTTGGTGGCAAGCTCCATTCTTCTTTGAGCCTGGATTATTGGTGTTTCCTAAACTGCGTGTCTCGAAACTCTTCAACATTTCTGATTCTGAATAGCATCTCTGCTTGCCCCTCCAATCCAAGAATTATCTCCTGAAGCAAAGCCACCAACTTGCACTTCATGCACATGAAATCCCTTTGTCTTCAGTCAGGAAAGAAAACATGTCACATTCATTGCCGATCACCATCACATGTGCTGGCCGCCGCTTCCCACAGCCCCCATTGGCCTGGAGCGGGAAACCATGGCCAGTAGGAGCTGTGATCGGCCAAACCTGCAGACACAGCAGGTAAACAAACCGAACCCTGCCATACACAGAGGTCAAACACACAGTCAACCAAACAATCCACACGTGGACCAAATGCAGCACTTGCCAAGTCCCACTTCCTCCAAGCACGAAGTATGCAGCTGCTCCCTCCAAAACTCCCATGTTAGTAGCCTCTGTTCGCAACTTTATGTGAACTGGATGCTAGAATAGCTTCTGGACTATACAATTCTAATAAATGAGTAGCTTTCATAGTTTCAACTGATGCACTGGCTAGTTTATTTGTAATCACACTTTTTTTTTCCTTTTCCTTTTGTAGTTGCTCTGTGCTTTGTATTTTTGGTGAGTTCTCTAAAAAAAAGTCTGTGAAATGCCTCACTTTTACTTCTTTATTTTTAAAAACAAAGAGATTACTGCATTTCCCCACCTTTAATTTGAATGAGAGGTGTGGCAGGTGCAGTTCTCAGTTCTCTGTCTGCTAAATCTTCCCCCCAGACCTCCCCCCTGCTCCCTCCAGAGAAGCAGTTACACCCCCGGAATCCCCCAGAACACCCAGGATTTAGTCAGGTGTATATAGTACACATCATAGACGGGTCATGGGACTGTGAATTTTTATTTATTGCCTGTGACTTGTCCATGACTTTTACTAAAATTACCCATGACTAAATCTTAGTCTTAGCTATAGATTCTTCTGACCCAATCCCCCCTGCCAAGCCTATTTCTGTTCCTATATTCCCTTCCCCATGTCCTCGAGCCTGTTCCTATTCCCTGGGCATCAGCTAGGGTTGCCAACTTTCTAATCGCACAAAACCGAAGACCTCTGTCCCGCCCCTTCCCTAAGGCCTCATCCATGCCCCACCCCTTCTCTGAGGCCCCGCCCTTGCTTGCTCCATACCCTATCCCTCCGTTGCTTGCTCTCCCCCACCCTCACTCACTTTCACCAGGCAGGGGCAGGGGGTTGGGGTGTGAGAGGAGGGTGAAGGCTCTCGCTGGAGGTGCGGGCTCCGGGTTGGGGCAAGGAATTAGGGGTTTGGTGTGCAGGAAGGAGCTCCAGGGTGGGACTGAGGGGTTTGGAGTCCAAGAGGAGGTGTGGGCTTGGTCTTGGGGTGTGGGCTCTGGGGTGGGGCCGGGGATGAGGGGTTTGGAGTGAAGGAGGGTGTTTCAGGCTGGGGCAAGGGGTTGGGTTGCATGGAGGGGGTAAGGTCTCTGGCTGGGGGTGTGGGTTCTGTGGTGGAACCAGGGACAAAGGGTTTGGGGTGCAGGAGGGGGCTGGGGATGGGGGGTTGGGGTGCAGGATCCCAGCACTGCTTTCTGCTGCTCCCAGAAAGCTGACACCAGGTCCTTTCAGCCCAATGGTGCATAGGCAGCCAGGGAGGCTCCGCGTGTTGCCTTCGGGCCCACAGGCAATGCCCCCACAGCTCCCACTGGTTGTGATTCCCACTGGTTGTGTGCACCATAGGGCTGCAGGGACCTGGTGGCTGCTTCTAGGAGCTGTGTGCAGCTAGGGCAGGCAGGGAGCTTGCCTTAGCCTCGGGACCCCGCTGCGCTTCCGACCGGACTTTTGACAGCCCGGTTGGCTGTGCTGACCAGAACTGCCAAGGTCCCTTTTTGACTGGGCATTCGGGTCGAAAACCGGACACCTGGCAATCCTAGCATCAGCAGAGGGAGCATTGAGCGCGCACACAGAGTGTCTTCCTGATCTCAGTTACTAAAGTTACTAAATCGGTGTTCACAGTGGCTCGCAGAGGCTTGGAGGAGCAGTTGCAGAATTCCCACTCAGTCCCAGCAGGGCTGGGTTGGGGCATACTCAATGCAGATGTAATCTTTGGAGAATTTTGTAGCCCAACTCTAAGAAAACTTTACTGCACATGTGAAAATTGTTATTTTTGGTCATTTATAACTTGGCCAAAACTGGACAGTTTTTCACAGAGATAGAAAAAGGCACACACCTTCCTCCAGGGACATTCCACTCCAAATTTTAAGACCCTGTGTCAAAGCATGGGGATGCTAGAGCTTCTCAGCTAAACACTTGTAGGAATCTTTTAACATGGGGGAACCCCAGGCCTACCCCACTCAAAAAAATATTTTCCCCTAATCTCATACTCTGAAACAGCTGAACTGTTCTAGCTGAAACTTTCCAAAAGAAATTAGTGTGAGGCTGATATCTGGCATGGAAAATTTCTGCTCAAACAGTTTGGCAAAGTTATAAGAAACTGAAAAGAGTGTCTTATAATGAAAAGGATTGGGCAACCTTAACTAGAGGTTGTGCAATATGGAACATACACTGTAATCTATTAATCTTGTGCATTAATTATATCAATTTCTTATAGCCAGTAAAATGCTAAAATAACCCTATGATCCCAGAACAAAATAGTAGCCCTTGTGCAGAACACGTATGCCAGTGATGTCAGCTGATTTTCTTTTCTTTTTTTCAATTTTTTTTTCAAAATAGGCTCTGGACTTTTTTTTACTCTCTCACCTGATTGGTTGTTTGCTCCTGCCTGCCTGCTTCCTGTGGCTCCATCTATCCCTCTTCATCCTATCAGTGTCCCTTTTCCCCTTCCTTTTAGTTTTGTAATCCCTGGATCAGATTAAAATTCCACTCTTCTCCTCTTCCCCCCACTCTTCAAGGAAACAACTTTGAGGTACTTGAAGTAATGAGAAAGAGATCTCCAGCACAGAGACTAGGCTGAATGAGGAGAGGATGGAGGCAGGAAGCAGGGAGAGTAGGAAATGAAGAACAATTTTGATGGATGACCTCAACTGTCTGTCTTAAAAATTCAGTGAGATACTAGGCAGAGATGGAAAGGGAGTTTAAAAGCAGAGAACAGTTGTTCAGAGTTCCACTCTCCTACAAATCTATAAGTAACATTTATTATCTTGAATTTTAGTGGTGCATGCGCACACATGCTCAATCAGTTATACTGTTTTTAATATCTCGGCACCACATTTCTTCCCCCAGTCATGTCAAGTAGACAAAACATTCAATGCAGAGTGTGGAAAGTGAATGCTCATTACTTAGCTTTTTTCCCCCCTGCTCCCAGTTTCTTTCCAAGTGAGTTGCTTTTGATCAAAGAGATATAATTAAAGAATTAAGTGAGTTTACCTCTAATAGACTGCCTGCAGTTTTCCACTGCATTTTTTACCAAGCAACAGTCTACTTTACATGATTGTCTATTACACTCATTAGGAAACTAAGCAAGCTAATTGTGTTTCTCTGGGAGAAAAATAAATGAAAGGTAGAAAAGGTGTGTAATGCTTTGATGAGATGAATGTGGGTGCATGCTCATAAGCTGCTTGTTTTCATTTAGTACATGCATACGCTTGTAAAGTATCTTTAGCTTTCATGTGGTATGTATGATGAACTTTTGTCATTTTGATTGTGCCTTACCCAGTGGCTGGTAGATCAGGGAGGTGGCTGGCGTTCTGGAAGAGGCTTCATTCTCTTTGACAAGAAAAAATAATAGTGATTAGTTCAGCTTTTTAGATGTGGCTCTACACTGCAACCTAGATTGATTTCATAAAGGCAACAGTTTGGGGGTTATTCCCTTTTCTCTGTTCCTCCCTACCCCCCTTTCCAGAATGCTTTCTGAGTAAATTCTTTGCTTGCAGAGCAATGACACATTCCCTTGCTCTGGATGATAAATATTTATGCCCAGGAAGAGCAGAAAGCTCACTTTTGGATGCTTTCCCATTTTACAGTGTGCTGGCTTTTGGCCTGGTCTCTGTATTTAGAAAACATTGTGTATACCTGCATGCTTTCTTGACTCAATTTTCTATTGCTAATGGGTCCACAGTCACTGCTGCATGAGAGCCGTAGTACACACTGCAATATTTTCAATGAGCAGTCACAATACTTAACGAAAGCAAGCTGAAAATGTGTAGCTATTTTTCTGTGTGTAATCTTATTTTATGGAGAAATTCATAGCTGACCTCAGGAAAGCGTGCGACACTCAAACTGTAAACATGACTTGCAAAGCACTTTGCAAATATAGTGTTAAGACTGTACAGTTAAAAAAAATGCAAAAGTTACAATTACTACAGCAATATTCAATTGCTTGATTTCACAAATATAGCCTTTTATAGTCCTGTTTTTTTCTTATTAACTGAGTAATTATCACATTTCTGGGTTTAGATTTCCACCCACTTTTATATATTATTATTTTTAAAAATCCAGAATACATCCAATGGTAATTTTTTAATTAAGGAAGTTGTTTAGGTTAGGAAGGAATATGTTTTCCACCTTAGCTGCTAGTGCTGTTATTTTGCTAGAATTTAACTAGGCTGACCCAATTGCCTAAGCTCAGTGGCTTTTGGAAGGTTAGGTTAACAGGGCAGCAGCTTATTATTCTTCATTGTCATAGCTGTATCTTTGCAACAGAAAGAAAGAGTAACTAAATTCAAAAAGGCCAGGGGAAGCTTAGAATTTGAAAAAAAAAAATTCTGAATTCAACAAAAATTGGGAAATACCTTAATATCATTAGGTCTAATTGACTTTTTTTCACCATTGCAATTTCTGTTTCTCTGATGCTGAGGCAGAGTTGGTTGGTTTGTTTTTTGGAGGCTATTGCTTTGTGTTTCAATGAGCCAATTAAAATTTCCCTCATGCAGATTGTTCCAGGAACAGATGTGCCTGCCAAGCTGGGCCAAGAAAATGTGCAGTGAGGTTACAAAGAAGGTGGGCCTTCATTATGCCCTGCTAAAATCTTAGCAGATGCTGACTGAGCATACCTAGAAGTGATATTTCAGTCACTTGTTACTTTACTTATTTATTTTTATTATTAATTTTCTCCATTCCCAACATCATGAAAAGGTAAAACCGCACTCCTCCTTAAGGATAACAGTACAGAGAGTCAAGTTTCCAACTACTGTTGTTTTTGCTGAAGTCTTGTCTGAAAAGGTGTGTGTGTGTGTGTTTTTTAAATGGGAAAAGGGTGTTTTATCAACAATGTCAAATTAAAAAGGGTCAGAAAACCATTTCTGATTTTTTTTTTCAAGTGCTGTTTGGCTGAAAATGAACAGGGACAGTTTCAACACAAAATTATTTTTTCAGTCATGAACAGCTGAAAACAAATGGAAACTGTCATAAATATAAAGGGAAGGGTAAACCCCTTTGAAATCCCTCCTGGCCAGGGGAAAGCTCCTCTCACCTGTAAAGGGTTAAGAAGCTAAAGGTAACCTCGCTGGCACCTGACCAAAATGACCAATGAGGAGACAAGATACTTTCAAAAGCTGGGAGGAGGGAGAGAAACAAAGGGTCTGTCTATAGTCTGTCTTTGTCGGGGATAGACCAGGAATGGAGTCTTAGAACTTTTAGTAAGTAAGCTAGCTAGGTATGTGTTAGATTATGATTTCTTTAAATGGCTGAGAAAAGAATTGTGCTGAATAGAATAACTATTTCTGTCTGTGTATCTTTTTTGTAACTTAAGGTTTTGCCTAGAGGGGTTCTCTATGTTTTTGAATCTAATTACCCTGTAAGATATCTACCATCCTGATTTTACAGGGGGGGATTTCTTCATTTCTATTTACTTCTATTTTTATTAAGTCTTCTTGTAAGAAACTGAATGCTTTTTCATTGTTCTTAAGATCCAAGGGTCTGGGTCTGTAGTCACCTAGGCAAATTGGTGAGGCTTTTTACCAAACCTTGTCCAGGAAGTGGGGTGCAGGGTTTTGGGAGGTATTTTGGGGGGAAAGACGCGTCCAAACAGCTCTTCCCCAGTAACCAGTATTAGTTTGGTGGTGGTAGCGGCCAGTCCAAGGACAACGGGTGGAATATTCTGTACCTTGGGGAAGTTTTGACCTAAGCTGGTAAAGATAAGCTTAGGAGGTTTTTCATGCAGGTCCCCACATCTGTACCCTAGAGTTCAGAGTGGGGGAGGAACCTTGACAGAAACCCTTTAGCAATTTTCAAAAGTCATCTGTGACTTAAAATCATTCTCTCTGAAAAATAGTTTAGCTGCTGTTCTTATAAGTAATGCATAAGACTACTCTAACTGCAAGAGATCAGAGCAAAAGGTCTGTTTCTTCGGTGTGTTTACTTTGGATATCTGACAACATTTTGTGGAATACCACTTTCTTTCCCCTTTTGTTTTTGTGGGACCAAACTTTCCACAGCAACAAGGGAGAGAAAAACATATACACATATAGGAGTGTGTGCTTGTAAAACCACAGGGCATGGGAACTCAGGAGCTGATACTTTATGTGCAATTCCTGTTAATACAGTTTTTAAAATTCACTAGTTTTCATGTTTTAACTATAGCTTTCACTATCACCAACAGCTACTGTAAGTAAAAAAAAAACTATACGGGGGAAATATTACTCATATGTCATTTCCCTTCATCTCATCAAATGGTTCTGGAGGTTTACAACCTAAAGCCAAAGAAATAACACACACACAGCCATAGAGGCTCCCACCAAAGAACTGGTGTGTTTTAATATGGCTGGAAAGAGAAAACAAATGTAAGTTGTTACATTGGAGAGTCTACCCACTTGTGTTAAGAAGGATGAAAATAACATTAAGCATTTGTCATCTTCAAATGTTAGACAGATACAATGAGCTGATTAAGAATTTAACATCTCTCCTTTTAAACTCAAATTAGTGTAGATGTGAGAGAGCAATAGTTGGAATGATTTCATATAGACTTTTAGAGAAATGAAGGAGACTGGGCCAAAACCTATACTTATTTACACTGGTATACACCAGGAGTAACTAATTTGAAGTTGATACGGTAAAACAGATTTAAATGAGTAGAGAATCAGGTCTGTAGTTTCCCAAATCTTGTTCTGTTGTTTGTTCAGATTGTTTAAGATTTGATACCTTTTTTTAGCTTCAGAATTGGCTGGGATGCTTTTTATCTTGATCAAATGAATTCCCAGTGAAAACAGCAGTGCTGCTGGCAGGATCTCTTTTGGTAGCTACAGTTTCAGCAGATTAAGAAAAATGGTCCTTGTGTCTGTTAGATAAGGAAGCAGACTTAGTGCTCCTTTGTGTTTCTAATATAGCTGTATCCTGGCCGATTACTTCTTCATTAACTTGTTCAAACAGAAAAGCATCTATGAGGTGATTTTTCCCTCCTTAAATATCTATGGGTGACCAGATCCCAAGAGTGAAATATCAGGACACATTGGGCGATCGGGTGGGGGTGTGTGTGTGTGTGTGTGAGAGAGACGAATGCGGAGAGCCACAGGTGCACAGCCCTGACTGGAGCCATGAGAGGTGGCGCATAGCCCTAGGAAGCTGCAAGAGGGGTGTACAGCCCCTGCTTCAACCCGCACCACAAGCCATGGAGCAAGGACTCAAGGACTTATGGCCCCAGCTCCAGCCCCCAGCAGAAGCCACGGGGCCAGGGGCAAAGGGCTCCAGCTCCAGCCCCCGGCTGAAGCCGCAGGACAGGGGCGCAGGATCTTAATTGCAAAGTCAGACCCAGTTACAGAGCAGGGGAGTGAAGGGTCCCAGTTCTAGCCCTGGCTCCAGCCCCAGCTGCAGTCACAGAGGGGAGGCCCACAGTCCTGCCTTCAGCCCCAGCTTCAGCGTTACACCTGAAAACAACCTGAAAAACCAAAATTGACAGTAGAAAACAGATCACAATCAGGTTTAATGGGACATTCCCAATTGACTAATTTTCTATTTCACTACCAAATTTAAAATTTTACTGGAATATCGGGACAAATGGCATCCCGATTGTACATCAAGCAGATGTACGCTGCCAGGTGCAATCCCTGCTTGCCATTGTGGGTAAGTGAACTGGGCAGCAGCTTAGCAGTGAGCAGCCCTGGCCTGCCCTGGGTGGAAACAGCATGTGCAGAGGCAGATGCCTCCTTTCCTTGGCTTTGCAATGAGCTAGGTGGACCAGTCTGCACGCACTTTGCTGTGGGGAGCCCGGGCCACACTGCTGGCTCAGCCCAGCTGACACTCACCTCGGGGACCTGCTAGCCACTTCCCAGGAGCCGCCCCAGGTAAGCACTGCCAGGACCCACCCCTGCACCCCCTACCCCCGCCTTCAGTTGAGGAGGTGAGCAGCGGGAAGGGCGGAGCTGGCCAGGGGCAATGTGGACTCTGGTCCGTCTGGCCCTGTGCTACCAGCGTGCCCCTTCCTGTTGGGGGTGGGCCCATGCTGCGCCACACAGCTCCCCTGCCCAGCACCCCCTGGATCCACTATGCCCTGCACCCCCTGAACCCACTATGCCCAGAGTCCCCCCAAAACCCTACCACATTTCCACCACAAATGCACACTGCTGTGCACATCACCACCCCTGCCCAGCATCCCCCCGCCCACAGCCCCACCACAGCTGCCCAACACCCCACACAGAACCCACCACTCGCTAGTTTCCCAATACACACAGATTTCTCCCTTCCTCCTCCCAGTGCCCTTCCCCACAGCCCCACCACCACAACTAAACAATGCCACACACAGACCCCCGGTGCCCTGACACCCACAGATCTCCCCCACTGCCCAGCACCCCAAAAGACACAAACCTCCCCCACTCCCACAGCGCCCTCCACACCCTCACAGCCCAGCACCCCACACACACCTCTCAGACACTCACTCCATCACGCCCTGCCCCCTTCCCTGGCCGAACTCACCAGCCCTGCTGGGAGGTTTCTGGCTCCTAGGGTCAGTGTGGCAAGGGGGGGTCTCCAGACTCTCTACGTACTGCGCCCGCCACAAGCGTGAGTTCCATGGCTCCCATTGGCCAGAAAAAGCGCCAGTGGGAGCTGCCAGAGGTACGGAGCGGGGCTTGCAGGCGGGAGCAGCCAGCAGAGCCCCCTACCCTAAGAGCCAGAGGGACCTTCCAGGGGGTGAGGTGGGGAGTCCCGGTGGTGCTTACCTCGGGTGGCTCCCAGGAAGCATCCAGCAGGTCTCTCTGGCTCCTAAGGTCAGGTCGGTGGGGGCACGGAGGGCTCTCTGCCAGCTGGAGGGCAGGAGGGAGCCAGTGCAGCGTGCGGAGACCCCCTCCACCTCCGTGCATAGGGGCCGCCTGCACTGCAGATTCCTGCCAGCAGGCAGGCGCCAGGAGCTGCCCCAGGAAGCGCTGCCAGCTCTGGGACTTCAGTGCTTGCGGTAACTCATGGTGAGTGGTCCCTGATATTGGGACAAAGGGCATCCCGACCGATGTGTGGTCGGGACGCAGGACAAATGTTTTAAAATTGGGACTGTCCCAATAATATTGGGATGTCTGGTCACCCTAGCACAAAGTGAATGTGAGCCAAAACCAGGTGAAAGTACCAATTTGCGGGGGAGGGGAACAACACACTAAACACTTTGGATAAATTGTGAAATCTGGCTATAGAATATCAATATTTTTGTATTTCCTCTTTGCCATCAGAATCCAGATTGACTTTGTCAGATCTGAGATGAACTGGCATCTAAGCAAGGTTCATTTAAGGAAAAAAAGGCAGTTAACAAAACGCACTAGAAGTTACTGTGGAATCGCTCCTCAGGGTTTCCTGATGAAATGAAGCAAGATAATCTTCTATTATATAAAGAATATTAGATCAAGGCTTTTGGGTCAGATATGTTAAGAGACTTATTACATTTTTTTCCCTATATGATTGTGGGATGTATGACAGATCACCTTTTTTAACATATAGTGGGCTGGAAGCTCAGATGCTTTTAAGAAAGGCTCTAAGAGCTATTGAGCTGTTTCTGTTTGACAGTCATGGGCTAAATTCCCTCATTTATATTTAACTGTAATCATCAGCTTTGAGAACAGTTTCTAATTTTAAACACATGCTGCTTTTTTTTTTTCGCTTCAGAAAAACTTTAATTTGCTTGGGTGCATCTCTAATTTAACTGCCAACACACTTCAGCCCTGAAGTGGGCTTTGTACATGAAAACTGTGTGGCCAAAAACTGCTGCCTTTTTCTTCGGAGAGTAAAGATGGACTTCTGGTTGAAACCCAGGCCTCGGGTGTCAGATGAACTGTGTGTTATTCCCAGCTCTATAGCTATCTTGCTGTGCAATCCTGAATAAATATCATGTCTCTGTGCTTCATATAATAACTATCTCACAGGGATGTCATAAAGCTAAGTTAATCAGTACCTGGAAAGAGCAAATAGAAGTTTAAAGTAGTAGTATTGTTTCTTGTCACACTACCCAAATTCAGTGTCTTTTCTGAAATATGTGGAGATGTTTATAAATCCTGCCTTTCCTGCCATCACTTCCAGTAGTGTTTCTTTGCAAGCTGATGTCAGAGGCTTACATTTCAGTTAATACACCATTTCAGTAAAAGATTGTGTTTAGACAGTGCACTTTACAGCAAAATTGTGACATTTGCCTAGATTTCCATATTTAATCATCACAACGCTTCATGAACTGCTTGCCTTTACTGTAGGGCAATGCTAAACCCAGGGGAAGAAATTGTGTTGGCCACCAGAGTATGTTCATGTTTTTACAAAATGTTGTCCATTTAACAAAGATGAATATGAAACATAAAAATCTATATGTTTGAATTTGTTGATGTGTTATTAATTATGCAAAGGATCATAGCATAACACAATGAGAAATAATTTAAGATGATACAGAAAAATATAAATCTCAGGATTTAGAGTGTAATTCTTTGGTGAGAAACACCAGAATCCTAATCTCTACTCCTGCGAGAAACAGTCAGTGTGAAATGCCACTCATGAGTCTGTGGCTTAGTGTTAGATTCATCACAGAGTTTAAAAAATATATGGCAGAATAACAGGGATGGGATCCAGAAGACTTTGACTCTCTTTCTGGCTTTGCAAACAGAGTTAATGTGTGTGATCTTGGGCAAACACTTAGGCCAAGCATATAAATTCATGATTAGACATCTGAATAAGATACACAGTTTCTGTTGATATCAAATCCTTTGAAAGTTAGGTAACTTATTGAACTGTCTAAATGTTGATATATGTGTCTAGCTTTAATGAACTCAATGACAGCTATAGATACTCAGTACCTCTGCAAAATCAGGCTACTTACTTAAGTGCCCAAATGTGAAATGAGCTGACTAACTTCAAGTACCTACAATCTTCTTTAGTTTCATCTTTATGTGAATGGAGTTTGTTTCCCAGTCCTTCAAGGATGTGAGATTTACTTAACTGAGCATTTGGAGGGGCCAAATAGTAGTAGTATATTACAGTGAAAGATGTCTATAATTACCCATTTGAAATAATAATATATCTGTATACAAAGATAACAGAAACTTCAGTTGGCTGTAGCAAGTGTCCTTGAGGTTTTTTTCAGTAATCAGAATGTTGCTTGCATATGTTAGTGGAGAGAACTCACAACATACATCATTAACCCTCATCATCTATCTAACCACAGAGATCACTTGAGCATACAGAAAGTGTTCAGCTTCCTAGCTGTTACCATGGGCGATTTTTATTGGAACTATAATAGGGTGCCCACATGGGTGAGAAATTCATTTTGCTGTCAAACAGCATGTGTAAGTGAAGTAGCATTCTCTTGAAAAGATTATTGCAAATTGTTATAAATTAAGGTCTGCTTTCTCTGAAGGAGGAAGTTAATTGAAGTAGGATTCAAGCTATAGGTTGCTTTCATTCTGTAGAGGTGCTTCACTAATTTGTTAAATAATGGATTATTTGATGTACTGTACTGGGACTGATGTAGGTCATTTTCATCTTGGACTGCTCCAGATTTAAGGAGAAAGAGGAAAATATTGATGCATTGTAATTTGCCAAATTCCAGGTTAGAATCAATATAATAAGCAAACAAATCCTTCTAACACTTGGTTCTTTTACCGTATGTTAGGATGTAAACTTTTTTTGGATCCTTATTTTATTTCCCAGCCCCTCAAACCAATTAAATAAATATTTCAGTGACATGTCTTTTAATTACTATCCTACTAAAATAAATACTAATGCCTCTGTCAAGGTTCCTCCCCTACTCTGAACTCTAGGGTACAGATGTGGGGACCTGCATGAAAAACCTCCTAAGCTTATCTTTACCAGCTTAGGTCAAAACTTCCCCAAGGTACAAAATATTCCACCCGTCGTCCTTGGATTGGCTGCTACCACCACCAAACTAATACTGGTTACTGGGGAAGAGCTGTTTGGACACATCTTTCCCCGCCAAAATACTTCCCAAAACCTTGCACCCCACTTCCTGGACAAGGTTTGGTAAAAAGCCTCACCAATTTGCCTAGGTGACTACAGACCCAGACCCTTGGATCTTAAGAACAATGAACAATCCTCCCAACACTTGCACCCCCCCTTTCCTGGGAAATGTTGGATAAAAAGCCTCACCAATTTGCATAGGTGACCACAGACCCAAACCCTTGGATCTGAGAACAATGAAAAAGCATTCAGTTTTCTTACAAGAAGACTTTTAATAAAAATAGAAGTAAATAGAAATAAAGAAATCCCCCCTGTAAAATCAGGATGGTGGATACCTTACAGGGTAATTAGATTCAAAACATAGAGAACCCCTCTAGGCAAAACCTTAAGTTACAAAAAAGATACACAGACAGAAATAGTTATTCTATTCAGCACAGTTCTTTTCTCAGCCATTTAAAGAAATCATAATCTAACACATACCTAGCTAGATTACTTACTAAAAGTTCTAAGGCTCCATTCCTGGTCTATCCCTGGCAAAGACGACTACAGACAGACACAGACCCTTTGTTTCTCTCCCTCCTCCCAGCTTTTGAAAGTATCTTGTCTCCTCATTGGTCATTTTGGTCAGGTGCCAGCGAGGTTACCTTTAGCTTCTTAACCCTTTACAGGTGAGAGGAGCTTTCCCCTGGCCAGGAGGGATTTCAAAGGGGTTTACCCTTCCCTTTATATTTATGACAGCCTCTTTCTAAAAAAAGATTTGTCTTCAGCAAATGCCAGGATCAAATAGTTCTCAAGAAATTGAATCGGATTTCTTTTGACATTGTAAGGAGCAGTTAAAGGGATGCTTGACCTTACTTGTTTTTTACCCTTCTCTGTTTTAAAATTACATGTAATTCTGTATAATTTTCCAGTCTCCAAACAGGTGCTTTTGGTACTTGTAAAAGAAAAAAATGCCATCAAGGACTGGATGACTTAAATATTCTGTTCCTAAAAGATAATTAACATTAATAGAGCCTTGCAGAAGTCACTAGGTTCAATTCAAATATAGTTCATTATGGATATAACTCAAAAGCCATTACATTATAAAAGCTGTTCAGTATCTTACATATGATGATTGGAGGCTCAGTCCAGCTCTTAATAAAAGCCAACATCACAAAAATCCACCACTGTTGACACACACTGGCACACTTGCTGCAAAGTCCTGAATGGGCAATTGGAGACCAAACTTCGCTTTCATCTGTATAAGTGGTCACTCTGAGATCAAGGTGGAGATACATTGGTCTGACATATGGGGAATCACAGAAGATTAGAGTTGGAAGAGACCTCAGGAGGTCATCTAGTTCAACCCCCTGCTCAAAGCAGGACCAACCCCAACTAAATCATCCCAGACAGGGATTTGTCAAGCCAGGCCTTAAAAACCTCTAAGGATGGAGATTCCACCACTGCCCTAGGTAACCCATTCCAGTGCTTCACCACCCTTCTAGTGAAATAGTGTTTCCTAATATCCAACTTTGATCTCCCCCGCTGCAACTTGAGACCATGACTCCTTGTTCTGTCATTTGCCACCACTGAGAAAAGCCGAGTTCCATCCTCTTTGGAACCCCCCTTCAGGTAGTTGAAGGCCGCTATCAAATCCCCCCTCACTCGTCTCTTCTGAAGACTAAATAAGCCCAGTTCCCTCAGCCTCTCCTCGTAAATCACATGCCTCAGCCCCCTGATTATTTTCGTTGCCCTCCGCTGGACTCTCTCCAATTTGTCCACATCCTTTCTGTAGTGGAGGGCCCAAAACTGGATGCAATACTCCAGATATGACCTCATCAGTGCCGAATAGAGGGGAATAATCACTTCCCTCAATCTGCGCGCAATGCTCCTACTAATGCAGCCCAATATGCCATCCCAGGCCAATGGGGGCTGCGGGAAGCGGCGCGGGCCGAGGGATGTGCTGGCTGCCCTTTCCACAGCCCCTATTGGCCTGGGACGGCAAACTGCGGCCAGTGGTAGCTGTGATCAGCCGAACCTGCGGACGCTACAGGTAAAGAAAGCTTCCCGGCCTGCCAGCGGCTTTTCCTGGTGGACCGCAAGCCAAAGTGATCGGACTGCCGATCACTGAGGTAGGGGATGGCAAGAAGAGAAAATACAGTGTAGTAGGTAAGGCATGTCACTGCAGTTCTTATGTAATGCTGGGCAAGTCACTTAAACAACTTCTTTCACAGGTGCTTGAGCTAATGGAGTAGGGTGTCATCCTGTGTGTGGACTAGCCAGTAGTGGCAGTTGAGACACACATTTTCATAACCTCTGATGAACCTGTGGTGCATAGTGTTTTGCAACTGCAGAGGAATAGGAAGGTTCTGGGGTTCCATTCCAGGTTCTGGAGGGGAGTGTACTTTAGTGGTCACAGACCTTCCAACCCCTTTGGACCCTGTCCCCCTATCCTGTTCTGTGCCACTTCTGTCTCTTGTGGCCTGCAGTCGCCAGTAGCTGCAATGGCAGGGAAAATTCTGCTCAACCCCTGCAGCCTCATGATGGAACATGTTCAGTCTGTTTGTGAGCGGTACATGTGCAGTCCACTTGGCAAGTAGGAATTGTGAGGGGACGGAGTATGGTCAGTCCATATGGACTTTTAGGAGAATTTAGCTGCCAAACTTCTGCTGAGCATGAAGTAATATATTTTATTGGACCAACTTCTGTTGGTAAAAGAGACAAGCTTTAGAGTCACACAGAGCTCATCTTCAGGTCTGGCAAAGGTACTCCCAGCATCACTGCTAAATGCAAGGTGGCACGGATTGTTTAGCATACGTAGTGAGGATATATTCTAAAGTAGAATACCTTAGGCCTAGGTAGAGTGGCCCTTTAACACCTGTGCATCATAGGACAAAAACAGGGTGTTAGTGAGTAACAAATTGTTGTAATAAGCCATAAATCCAGGATCTCTGTTCAGTCCATGATTTTTAGTGTCTAGCAGAGTTATGAATTTAAGCTCCCATGCTCGTCTTTTGAAAGTATTATTCAGGTTTCCTTTAAGGATCAGGACTGATAAGTCAGATATGGTGTTACCGCATTGTGAAAGTGTTCACTCACAGGTGATAGGTGTTTTTGATTTTAATCATTTTCCTGTGTGAGTTCATTTGAGAGTGTAGTGATTGTCTCATTTCACCCACATAGTTGTTATTGCAGCACTTAGTGGACTGGAGGAGGTACACCACATGTTGAGATAGGCATGCGTAGGACTCATGAATCTTGAAAGGTGCTTTGTGAAGGGCGTTGATCATTTTAGCTGTGGAGATACATCTGCAGGTTTTGGATTTGTTGTTCTGGCAGGGTCTGGTGTCTCTTTGAGTTAGTGTGTCCTGGTCTGTGGGGAGTTTGCTTCTGATGATAAATTTGGAGAGGTCGGGACATTGTTCAAAGGCCTGAAGAGAGGATTCAGGAAAGATGTATTTCAGGACGGGATCCCCATCGAATATGAATTGTAGTTTGATGTAGGGCTACAACTACACTGAATACATCTCCTGAACATGGGCAGTCCCAGATTTTTCAAAGCCTGTAACTTGGCCACGCTTGGGCATTTTCCCTCTCCAAATTTCAAGTTTCTGCCCCAAAGCACAAAGATATAAAAGGTGGTGGGAGCTTCCTCTGAAGCAGGTGTCAGGTCTGGGACAGAATGGGTCCTCCAGGAAAAACCGCAAGAAGAGACATACTTGTGGGGAAAGCTTAGGCTGATGTTTGTTTTATATATTTTTTTCAATTTAACTATAAAGGTAAATCTCAGGAATGGCATAAATTTTAAGAATATCCAATGTTTCTATCGTCTGTCCAGAGTAAGGCAGAAATCAGGGCTGTGAGAACAGGCATTTGCATGGCACTGTTGTAGCCCGTGACACAAGATCATTACATGCCAGGTGCGCTACAGATTCATACGTTCCTTCATCTTCAACCACCATTCCAGAGAACATGTGTCCATGCTGATGACAGGTTCCACTTGATAACTATCCAAAGCAGTGAAGACTGAGACATGTTCATTTTCATCATCTGAGTCAGATGCCACCAGCAGAAGATTTTCTTTTTTGGTGGTTCAGGTTCTGTAGTTTCCACATCAGAGTGTTGCTCTTTTAAGATTTCTGAAAGCATGCTCCAAACCTCGTCCCTCTCAGATTTTGGAAGGCACTTCAGGTTCTTAACCCTGGGGTTGAGTGCTGTAGCTATCTTTAGAAATCTCACATTGATACCTTCTTTGCGTTTTGCCAAATCTGCAGTGAAAGTGATCTTAAAAAGAACAACATGTGCTGAGTCATCATCCAAAAGTGCTATAATATGATATACAAGGCAGAATGCGAGTAAAATAGAGCAGGAGACATACTGTTCTCCCCCAGGAGTTCAGTCAAAATGTAATTAACGCATTATTTTTTAACGAGTGTCATCATCATGAAAGCATGTCCTCTGGAATGGTGGCCCAAGCATGAAGGGGCATACGAATGTTTAGCATATCTGGCACATAAATACATTGCAATGCTCGCTACAAAAGTCCCCATGCGAACACCTGTTCTCAATTTCAGGTGACATTGTAAATAGGAAGCCGGCAGCATATGAATGTAAACAGTAAACAGTTTCATAAATGTAAACAAACTTGTTTGTCTAAGTGAGTGGCTGAACAAGAAGTAGGACTGAGTTGACTTGTAGACTCTAAAGTTTTAAATTGTTTTGGTTTTGAGTGCAGTTATTTTTTATACATAATTCTACATTCGTAAGTTCAACTTTCAAGATAAAGAGATTGCATTACAGTACTTGTATGAGCTGAGTTGAAAAATACAAATGCAAATAGTTGTAATAAAATAATGATAATATAAAGTTAGTACTGTACACTTTGTATTCTGTGTTGTAATTGAAATCAATATATTTGAAAATATAGAAAAACATCAACAACTATTTAATGCATTTCAGTTGTTGTTCTGTTGTTTAACAGTGGGATTAAAACTGTGAATAATCATGATTAATTTTTTAATCACCATTAATTTTTTGAATTAATTGCTTGAATTAACTGTGATTAATCGACAGCCCTAGTAGAAATACCATCTTCTTACACAGGAATTTTATTTCACTATTTGTAGAACTCCTCTTCTGCCTTATATTTTCCTCAGTTCTTTGATCATATATAGGGTCTGATACATACAGTGGGGATGGAAAGTCTAAATTATTGATGGGACTAATGTTGTTCCTACCACAGGCAACTCTTGCTGCCACTTCTTTACCTTCTATCTTATCTTTTCTTGGTCTATTAATAGTTTCTTCTATATTTATAGGTAGGTGTAGGTTGATACTAGAGTTGTTGAGTAGTATCACTGGATTTTGTACAGTTAACATTGATTTTCCCCCTCCTTCTTTACCAAATTCAGGAGTATGTAGTCTTAATGTTTGCACAAAGCTTTGAAGTTCTTAGGAGTCTTATTATTATTATTAGGTGTTTTTTACCAACATATGTATGCCTGTAAAAACCCTAGTGTAGACACTTTTTACATCATAAGCATTTTTATTGCTATAATTGCACGCACGCTGGAGGATTTTGTTTGTATAACTATATGAGCAAAACTCACTTAGTGTGTACAAGGTTTATGTCAATGGGACAACTTGTATAAAGCCAAGCAAATGCTTACAGGATGGGAGCTTAAGTGGTGATTATTGTTATTGCTTTTCTGGATATTTAAAAACACTTAATTACTGCTGTCTATCTGATATTACAGACAGATACCCTATATCCCCTACCAGTAATATTAAAGAGATGTGGAACGTATACAAAAGAAAATCAATAGGGTTTTCTCTGGGTCTTTTTAATCATATATATATTTTTAATACTATACACACTGAAGACCTAATGCACAAGGAAATGGGCCAAAGTAATTCCTAATGTAATGCCATTATACTAGGAGTGAATCTGAACTCATTCTGTTTCAGCATGGTTGAATTCCTTCTCCTTTAATGTGCCCTGTTTGGGAAACCTGAATTATTTTTTTAAAGGATACGTGGGTCTAAATGCACTGGGTGCTAACTTGAATCAATTTTAATTTTCTTTTGTCCAATAACTTAGTGCTGTATTTTCATATCACAGTTATGGTAAGGAGATAATAGTTCAGCTGGTGTGTCAGATATTATATTCTTTACTTTCTGGGTAAAATCCTACCCCTACTGAAAATCCTACTGAAGTCAATAGGAATTTTGTCCTTGTCTTCAGTGAGGCTAGGCTTATCATCTGTATTTCTTCAAAAGCAATTACAGGCGGGGTGGTTAAAGTGAACAAGGTCTCATATAATGCCTCTGTTCTCTAACTTGGGAAGCATTCTTAAATTTCAGACAATATCATAGATTAAAATATATTTGTGACTTGAATGTAACAGAATTGAATAATAAAATGTAACATCTCATTGGGATTTTATTATAATTTCATTATCAGTTATTTTGGTAATAAACTAGAATTTTTTTGTTATAAATAACCATGAACAAATAATAAAGGGGGATGGTAAATGTCTTTGTAGACTTGTGTGTTGACTACAAAGGATTTAGAATGAATTGCTTCATAGATGAAAGTATGCATGGTTTTCCAAGCAGATTATAAATTATCCAGTTACCTTAGCCATGTGTAAGAGCATCCTTCATACTTTAAAGGGAAGTTATCTTTTGAAAAATACTGAGGATTTGTCATCTTCCATTTAGCTTTCATAAAATGTAATCATAGTTATTTCCTTTAGTTCTTATCTATAGAACCCAAATACAAATGAACATGTGATGAGGAACATTTATATGTGCGTTTGGAAACTTTGGACACTTTGGATCAAATATTAAAATATAAACAACAAAATCTGTCAAAGTAAACCTTTCTTTCATAATCAAACAGTTCAAATAATTCATTGCCTTCATCTAAATAACCTCTTTTCACCAAAGAGAGTACCTTCCCTTTCCTTATGTCATTTGTTCCTGTGTAGGTGTTGGACTGAAAATGTTATCTAATTAGTTGCAGGTATGTTTTGGAGTTTTGCTATCTTGTTGCAGTTCTAGCAATTGGATGGTCAAGGGTAATGGTAACAACACCTTGCTCCTACATAGCATCTTTTAACAGTAGTTTTCAAAGTGCTTTACAAAAGTGCTTTACATTATCCCTATTTTACAGATGGGGAAATTGAGGCAAAAGGAGGGAAGTGACTTGTCCGAGGTTACCCAGCAGGCCAGTGGTGGAGCCTGGAATAGAACCCAGGTCTCCTGATTCCTAGTCTAGTGTTTCTGACTGAACATTTTTTTTTCTCAAAAAGCGCTCATTTGCCAAAAATATAAATGTTTTGTGGGAATGTATCAGTTGCATTATAATCTTGACAGGAAATTGAAATGTTTTGTTATAGTAAGGTCAAACTGTTTCATTTTGATTTATAAATAATATAATGTAAAATATAAATATCCAAATAGTTGACTCTCATATTATAAATAATAATTAATGAAAGTTAAAAGAAAATGTGTCTTCTGGAGTTACTCCAACGATAGGCAGAAAAACACCAGGCAATAGATGGAGGGGATAGCTTTTACTCCATCGCCACTTAGATTAGGATGATTTGGTTACATAAGAAGTGCAAACCAGGACCAATTTATTCTCAGCCATTTGCTAGGACAAGCAGATGTTTCAAATGAGCTGAGCTTTTCTCATTCCTTTACATCTCGTATATGAAAGCCTACATTCCCAAAATTCTAGGGAACGGTGATAAAGGTTGTGTCTTTTCAACAAAAAGTGGGGAAAACCTTGACCCTAAATTCTTGAGATATGTAGACCATCTCTTAGCTGAAAAAGGTAATAAATATTTGTAAGAAATAAAGTCCTTAACTTTGGCAACAAATCTAGCAAAATGTTGGCCACTTCACATAAAGCCCAGCTCTAGCTCTTATGTATAATTCAAGGATGACATATTAAGCTAAACTACTTATCATCATGTTATTATTAAAAGATTCCTGAATTTCTGTAACAGCTGTGTGATCTTGAGGAGCAACAGACTCCAGCTGACATCAAAATGCTCCTGCAGAAGTTAAAATTTTCCTAATTAACAGGAAATACATTGCACAATAGAGGATGACATTACTTTAACTAAACCCAATAAATTATTAAATTTCAGAAAGTAAAGTTACAGGCCCTGACAGATACTCCATTAATTGTTATAAAAAATTCTCTAATACCATCCCTCTTTTTTTTTGCACAAAATGTGTAGTCATTTCAACTAATGAAAACCCTACCGTTGGCTCTTACTGAAGCTACATATAATCATAGGGTTAGAAGGAAGGCGGTGTCCACTTTTGAGGAGTGGCATGTGAGGCTTCTGCAAGAGAATCATAGAATCATAGGATTGGAAGAGGTCATCTAGTCCAGTCCCCTGCACTTATGGCAGGACTAAGTATTATCTAGACCAGTGGTTCCCAAACTGGTTCCGCCACTTGTGCAGGGAAAGCCCCTGGGGGGCTGGGCTGGTTTGTTTAGCTGCCGCGTCCGCAGGTTCGGCAGCCGCAATGGGCTGAACCTGCGGATGCAGCTGGTAAGCAAACTGGTCTGGCCCTCCAGGGGCTTTCCCTGCACAAGCAGTGGAGCAAGTTTGGGAACCACTGATCTATACCATCCCTGACAGGTGTTTGTCTAACTTGCTCTTAAAAATTTCCAATGATGGAGATTCCACAACCTCCCTGGCAATTTATTCCAGTGCTTAATCACCCTGAAAGTTAGGAAGTTTTTCCTAATGTCCAACCTAAACCCCCCTGCTGCAATTTAAGCCCATTGCTTCTTGTCCTATCCTTAAAGGTTAAGCAGAATATTTTTTCTCCCTCCTCCTTGAAAACTGTTAGTGTGTCCACAAAGTCTTCTCTTCTTCACTCTAACAAACACTTTTTTGTCAATCTTCCCTCACAGGTCATGTTCTCTAGACCTTTAATCATTTTTATTGATCTCTTCTGGATTTTCTCCAATGTGTGCACCTCTTTCCTGAAATGTGGTGCCCAGAACTGGACACAATACTCCAGTTGAGGCTTAATCAGCATGGAATAGAGCAGAAGAATTACTTGTCAGGTCTTGCTTACAACACTCCTGCTAATTCATTCTAGAATGATGTTTGCTTTTTTTTTTCCAACAGTTTTACTGTTGAATTATATTTAGCTTGTGACCCACTATGACCCCCAAATATTTCTGCAGTACTCCTTCCTAGGCAGTCATTTTCCACTTTGTATGTATGCAACTGATTATTCCTTCCTAAGTGGATTGCTTTGCATTGTTCCTGTTGAATTTCATCTTGTTTACTTAAAACCATTTGTCCAGTTTGTCCAGATCATTTTGAATTGTAATGCTATAATCCAAAGCACTTGCAACCTCTCCCAGATTGGTATCATTCGCAAACTTTATAAGTTTACTCTATGCCATTATCTAAACTATTGATGAAGATATTGAATAGAACTGGACCCAGAAGTGATCCAGGTGGGATCTCACTTGATATGCCCTTCCAGCTTGACTGTGAACCATTGGCAATTACTCTCTAGAAACAGTTTTCCAACCAGTTATGCACGCACCTTAGAGTAGCTCCATATAGGTGGATTGCCCTTATTTGTTTATGAGAAGATCTTGTGAGATCATATCAAAAGCCTCACTAAAGTCAAAATATACCACATCTACCACTTCCTCCCCCACCCACAAGGCTTGTTAACCTGTCAAAGAAAGCTATTCGGTTGGTTTGATACGATTTGTTCTTGACAAATCTGTGCTGACTGTTACTTAGCACCTTATTATCTTCTAGGTGTTTGCAAATTGATTGCTTTTTTTGAGTTTCAGAGCATTGAAGTTCTCCTGGTTAAGTTAAGGGTGGTCTCTTGTCCTACTTCCGCTGTTTCCTACGTAGTGCGATAGTTTGCTCTTGTGCCTTTAATAATGCCTTTTTGAAAAATTGCCAACTCTCTAACTGTTTTTCCCCTTAGACTTGCTTCCAGTGGGATCTTACCTACAAACTCCCTGAGTTTGCTAAAGTTTGCTTTCTTGAAATCCATTATTTTTATTGTACTGTTTTCTCTCCTACTATGCCTTAGAATCATGAACTCTACCATTTCATGATCACTTACACTTAAGCTGCCTTCCACTTTCAAATTCTCAACAAGTTCCACTCTATTTATCAAAATCAAACCTAGAACAACCTCTCCCCTAGTAAAAAGAAAAGGAGTACTTGTGGCACCTTAGAAACTAACAAATTTATTTGAGCATAAGCTTTCACGAGCTACAGCTCACTTCATCAGATGCATTCAGTGGAAAATGCAGTGGGGAGATTTATATACACAGAGAACATGAAACAGTGGGTGTTACCAGACACACTGTAACGAGAGTGATCAGGTAAGGTGAGCTATTACCAACAGGAGAGCAGGGGGGAAAAAACCTTTTGTAGTGATAATCAAGGTGGGCCATTTCCAGCAGTTGACAAGAACGTCTGAGAAACAGTGAGGTGGGGGAGGGGGGATAAACAAGGGGAAATAGTTTTACTTTGTGTAATGACCCATCCACTCTCAGTCTTTATTCAAGCCTAAGTTAATTCTATCCAGTTTGCAAATTAATTCCAATTCAGAAGTCTCTTGTTGGAGTCTGTTTTTGAAGTTTTTTGTTGAAGAATTGCCACTTTTAGGTCTGTAATCGAGTGACCAAAGAGATTGAAGTGTTCTCCAACTGGGTTTTTGAATGTTATAATTCTTGACATCTAATTTGTGTCCATTTATTCTTTTACGTAGAGACTGTCCGGTTTGGCAAATGTACATGGCAGAGGGGCATTGCTGGCACATGATGGCATATATCACATTGGTAGATGTGCAGGTGAACGAGCCTCTGATAGTGTGGCTGATGTGATTAGGCCCTATGATGGTGTCCCCTGAATAGATATGTGGACACAGTTGGCAACAGGCTTTGTTGCAAGGATAGGTTCCTGGGTTAGTGGTTCTGTTGTGTGGTGTGTGGTTGCTGGTGAGTATTTGCTTCAGGTTGGGGGGCTGTCTGTAAGCAAGGACTGGCCTGTCTCCCAAGATCTGTGAGAGTGATGGGTCGTCCTTCAGGATAGGTTGAAGATCCTTGATGATGCGTTGGAGAGGTTTTAGTTGGGGGCTGAAGGTGATGCCTAGTGGCGTTCTGTTATTTTCTTTGTTGGGCCTGTCCTGTAGTAGGTGGCTTCTGGGTACTCTTCTGACTCTGTCAATCTGTTTCTTCACTTCAGCAGGTGGGTATTGTAGATGTAAGAACGCTTGATAGATATCTTGTAGGTGTTTGTCTCTGTCTGAGGGGTTGGAGCAAATGTGGTTGTATCGTAGAGCTTGGCCGTAGACAATAGATCATGTGGTATGGTCTGGATGAAAGCTGGAGGCATGTAGGTAGGCATAGCGGTCAGTTGGTTTCTGGTATAGGGTGGTGTTTGTGACCATTGCTTATTAGCACCGTAGTGTCCAAGAAGTGGATCTCTTGTGTGGACTGGTCCAGATGTAAATATGTAATGGGGAATCTTGTAGGAAATGTGTTACCCACTTAATAACTATTAACCTTTTATTCCTGGTTCTTACACATTTCACATATATTCATGTATTTTACATACCCTTCATATTCATAAGAAGTCGTAGTGATAATTATATACATATGCACCTATGCATACTCTGAGAAAGAGATGTTTTGACTGTATGTCAGATCTGCGTAAATGCAAATTAGGTCTGTGTACATATCTGCCTTTATTCTATTATGGAATTTTTAGTGGAAATGAGCCAGATGTGGAAAAGGAGCTATGATATTCTCTGTCTGCAATGTTATTAGATAAAATGATTGCAGGTTACGCTGTTAGTGGTATCTCAGCCCATTGAGACTCAAGAAATTTGGCAAAAGGAGCAGTGATTTATGCTGTAGACTGCATGAAGGTTATTCTAATATGCCTGGTGGTTCTGCCCTGTGAGTCAAGAATTTTGTCCCCATTTAAAAATTCCCTTGTCTAATAAAAATGATTAGATAAGAGCACTGCTGTTGGGACTCACTGGGAACAGCTGCCAGTTTTCAACCTACAGAATCCTTATTTAATATTTACTGATATCTGGGAATTGACTGTTGGCTTTCTATTGGAAGGAGAGAGGGTTCCTCACCACAACTGTGGTCTTCTGGTGTAGTAAAGTCAGGGAAGTGGCGTAAATGGTGAACCAATAAAAAAAACAGACAAATATCTTGAGGTCTCACTTCCATTTGTTAAATAAAAAGCCGTCCCATGCAGTCAAACCAAAACGTTTGTGGTCTTTTATATAGTAATTTAAGAGGCTGGAGTTCAGCTTTGATGTGGTATAATATACTGATGGATTACAGGGGACAAAAAGTCAGTTAACGGGAGTCTGAGAGACAAGTTAGGAAGTGCTATTGTTTAGCAAGGTGCTTAAAAGCCAAGACACATTCTTTTGCTCTCATCCTTGTGTTTTTGCTTGAAATGTCTACTGCCAGATGAGATCCATAGGCTGTCCCAGGATATAACCACCCCTTCCTTGGAAAGGAACCATGTTATACTACATACATCATGCTGTATTATATAATTCAGCTTGCTCATATTATCTGTTGAATGTATTTGCTCAAAATATCTAGGTTTTTTGTGTGTTGCTTTATTCTATAGAACCTATAAAAAGCAGTTACAACAAAAAGTGTCTTTGTTGTTAGGCTTCAGAATTGACTATCTTATTGTAGCTCTTAAGTCCCGTATTTGCCCTGATATGCTTCTTTAAAACTGATGCTTGCAGTGGTGAGACACAAGAAGGCCTTAACTCTCATTTACACTAAGGCTCTTTTATACTACTTGGCAGTGTAAAGTTATTTTAAAGTGGGCATAAATTGCACCCACTCTGAGGAATCTCTGTACTGCTTGAGTGGTATAGAGAGGCCTTAGTGTAAATGAGAAGCAGGCCAAAAGCGTGAGAATAAAATAAATGCTAAGTGGTCTGTGGATGACATCTCACGGAGCCTGATCAGGTCTTGAACAGTGGAGAGCTAGCTGCTTGAGTGGTAAACAGCAGTAGAGTGAACGCTAACCTGAATGATCAGGAACACACTGAATAGAGCTGGTTTGAAAAATTCAGTGAAATTGGAATGTTTGACGGATATGGACTGATTTGGCCTAAGTAATCATAAAGCTCACCAGTTCACCTGCCCTGCTCCTCAGCCGCCCTCCTGGTGAACTTCTGGGGAGCCTGTGTTTCCAGGATCTATAATCCTGGACCAGCAAGCTATGTGGATTATTTTCCAGGGTTTGTGGCTCCAGGGCAGCCCCGCAGGCCAGCATCCCTGGGTTCCTTCCGTTTTGGAGAGTTGTTACTAATCAGAAAAAAAAAAAGAATTTCAAAATAGCAAAATCCTCAGCAAATCAGAATTACCTTTCTCTGCACAGAGCTAACACAGAATGCTCCTGTGAAACTAGGGAGCACTCTTACTTGCAGGAGTTGTTACACTTTTAAAAGGAGTAGCTTGCGTACCCTTCTTGCACTAGCTGATGTGTGCAGTTGGCAATGGGGCATACCTGGACATTGGCTACTTAGTGGTAATGCTGGCTACTACCCACTCTGTCCCTAGTTCATTACATTCTGGGAATGTAAGCAGCCTAACTATGGCTTCTGCTTGTGGGGTAATGTAAGCAGCCTTCCTCAATAGAGCTGATTGGAAATGTTACAACAAAACTATGTTTAGCTGGAAAGTGCTGATTTCACTCAAGCGAACTGTTAGGCAGAATCTGTTACAGATTCAATGAAACTTATGTCAAAACACAGGCAGGTTTTCATTGGAAACCTGCTGGTGTTCCCGGGTTGTCAGCTCCACCAGGGAGCCCTGGCACCCCAGCTCGAAAGAATAAGAAGGAAAACAAATAGCAAAATACTGAAATTTCTTGTGAACCATAACTCTGAAGTTTGGGGAAGCTTTATTGCTCAACCCTCTCTCCTGTCAAACAAACATTTGTTTATAGACCCAGGTACAATGTGATGCCCTGAATCAAATGAATTTTCAGAGTTTCAGCAGTCTGCTTCTTGATCGAACATCTCGTTGACTGGACTACCTGTGTGTAAGCCTGGATTTGTTTCAAGACACTACAGAGATCACTTTAGAGACAGAAAAAGCTTGGAAGACTGAAATTTAAGTTAAATAGAAGCCATTGGTCACTACTAGCTGTAACCAGGCTATGTAAAGAAAGAAAGAGCTGAAATGTCTGGCAACTTTGGAGCTACAATCCCAGAAATCACAGATCATATTGCACTTATTACACCATCTCAGTTTTATTTTTTGTTTGTCTAACATCCTGGGGAGAGTAATCAGGTTATGCTGTGTACTCTTATCCTGTGGATTGTGGATGGTTTGAAGTACGGATAACGAATGCTCCACACTTACACATTATCCTTTTCTAAGAAAAAAAAAATCAAATGTTAAAAAAGAAAAATATTTGCATATATCTGAACTACACACAGAACAAAATAGTGTAGGACAGGGAGAACCTATTTTCTGTGCATTATGCTTCCTGTTTTTTAGATAATAAATAATTGTAATGTTGTGTGATCTCCTGCAGCTCATGGATTTGATGAAATTATGATTGTGTGATAATACGGGCAGGGCTTTAACATGGAAACCCATGGATCTTGTTCTAGATGATTCATCTTTTCCAGCTGTTTAAAGTAAGACAATCCATGTGTTCATGGAAATTAAGAGACAGCAAACTCTAAGGGAGATTATTGCATTTGTAAACATCAGTGAAGTATGGCATTAGGTTGAAAGGTATAAGTCTTCAAAATTCAGGAGGATTTTATCTTTCCATCTCTCCAGATTCTAATAATTTTATTGTAAACAACTGTTTTCTTTTGGTTCAAAATGTCTGCCATGTTCTGATGCTTTTAAGGCATGCATTTGGTTAGCTGTGTTGGATATACAGTGCATAAAAAGATTTTTAAAAGAGTATAAACCCTTCAGCACTGAAGTTTTAAAAATTGGAATGGTGGTAGAGTTAGTGGCAATTGGATGGGAAGGGTTGATAAAAGGATGTTGTGTTGTAACTGTGGTGGGAGAAGTGGAGTCTAAGCCAGAGGGGTGGAGCAGGAATAGGAAAGGCAGGCAGGAGCCACAAAGTTGCAGGTGATCTGGTAATCTGTGGGAGAGGAGCTTCCTCTGTACAGTGGAGCAGTGTCATGCTACCTAGCAGAATAGGGTGAGGGTGAAGAAGGCGGCTGTGATGAGAAGCTGCAGCATCGCATACTTTGGCTGAGCTGCTTCTCCCTGGAATAAATATGTGACATACAGGAGTGCTAGTAAGAGACTGACTGGTCTTTAGTTCTTGGTCCCACCCACATGACCTTCTGCTTCCTTTCCTGGTTGTCGATTTCACACCTGAGTAGTGCCTCTTCAATGGTAGCAGTTGTGCCTGGACAGTATAGGTAATTTTGAGGTCTGACCTTTCACTTCTCAAGACCCAAATAGGCACCGTTAATTATTTCTACTCTATGTCACTGTGATTAAAAACTCACTGTATGATAATAAAAGATCATAGTGCAAATTATGAGACAAAGAGTGTAAGATTTAGTGGATTTTTCTTGAAGACAAGATCTTTAAGAACAGTCTGAAAAAAATGGTTTTGAGTCCCTGATAATTATGCTAGTCCCTTAAAATTAATCTAAAACTTGGCAGCTCCCAGACTGCCTGAATAGTTCAATTATTGCCCCTTGTGAGAAACATAAACTGTTGCTAGCGATATCATGAAAGACAGTTACCCCCATCCTATAAAAAGACAGGTGGATCTGTCTAAATATACTGATGGGATAAATAAAGGAAGTTGGAAAGGGGCACTGCATCATCAAAGGAGAGAGGACTACTAAAATCTGATCCTGGTTCACTCATGGGTGTTCAGTATGTCACTTAACATCGCTGCCTTTCAGTAAAATGGTGTAAAATATTTTTGTTCTCACAGGAGTGCTATGCATATTAACTAAAGAGATGCTGTTAAAACAATGTTTTAATGGATTGTCATAATACTGCAGTGTTTGAACTGCAAACACTTAAAGGGAATGTTTATATTAAGAAAGAGAACTTTTCACTGAAATTAAAACAACAACAGACTACTTCTGATTATGTTATAAATTTTGGCCGTAAACCAACCTAATGTGGGGTTACTTTAATGTTTGCAAGATGTGTGGAAATAGAAAAGCACGCCATGTTGGTACTTACAGGATATTATTATAATAAAAAATGAGAGAACAAATATTCAAGAGACCTGGACACTACTGAAATTGTATTGCTTATTTTAGTAGTGAATTAAGTGTAGCATTCCCTAATGAGGTTTCTGCTAAATTGAATTAATCAGAAAAACTGGCTTTTCACAAAGGAGAGTAGACATCTACTTCCCCCATTTAAGGAAGCAGAGACTACTTCAACTGATAAAAGCATTGAAATGCTATACATGTTTTTCTCAATGGCAATATAACATTTAATCTATTAGGCTTATAACAAAGATTTTGAAAGAAACATTCTAAATTCCACCAAACTCTGAAGCCCAGCACAAATATGGGTTTCCATTGAAAGGAATGGCTGTGCCAATGTACATTTAGGATGAATTCGAATTTGGATGAAAAGCTGTAAATCGATTCAGCAACAGACCTTTTTTTAATATTTGGTGGGAGTAGGAAATGGGCACCCCATTTTAAAGCTTTATCATCAGTTTTATTACTTGGATAGCTGTCCTCATTGGGTTGCAGAAGTAATTAATTGAAATCATATTATGGTTTCAGCAATTTTTTGGTGTGTGAGCATGCAGAGAGAAAGATCAGATGTTTTCACTCACAGGTCAGGTGTACACTGCAAAATGTATCCACTAGAGACCCAGTAGTTTCAGAAGGGCTGGGAAACTGACAATTTGTGTTTGCAAACCATTAAGTAAATTAACAGTGCTTCATAGATTGATTTTAAGCATAACAATGGCAACGTTCTAAGTAAACAAAAGAGCAATGTCCTACTACAATGTACAGACAATTGTGCCTACTCCATTCCCCATGGGATCTATGTTGCAATTTAGATCAGGGAAGCTACAAAAGAAAAACATGAATAGCCTCAATTTCATAAAGCGAGGCACCACAATCTCTATTTATTATTTGGATTTCTGCAGTAGTAATAAAAAGAAGCACCTGTCAAAGACTCCAGACAAGAACAATAAAACTAAAATTGCAGCTTAACCCCTGACAGACAGCAGAACTCAACACCCTACAAAAAGCAATGCTCCCCTCCCTCATGAAGATCAAACCCTGCCTTCTAGAGCAGTCTGCACAAATAAATACATCTTGCATCATAGCATAAAGGTCAACAGACCTCAGTTATTTCAAACCAGGAACGGGGAGCCTGTTCTAGAGATGAGGGCTTTCACAGAAAACCCTGTACTGCCAGACCCTTATCTCTTTTATATGGAGAGGGCTCCCCTCAGGCACCTCTCTTGATCAGAACTGTGACAGTGAAGTATGAGGAGAGAGGTGGAAGGTCCCAGGCCATTCAGAGATTTATAGATTAAAAATGGCCCTTAAATTAAAACCAGAAGCCATTGCAGATCCAGGGACACAATGATCATAAATTGTCACCACACAGCATCAGCGTACTGCATCCTGTACTGGTTTCATTTTCAGATTGTCCAAAGGTTGAGTGCACTGAAGTAATTCAATCTTGAGGTGACAAAGGCTATATTTTCACTGCAAATTAGTGTGGTTTTACATCTAGGTAGCTAACTCAAGATATGTCTTGATGTAAAATCCAACTGGAGCCAAGACACACGTACCTTTTAACCGGAAGGTAGCTAGCCAATGCCAACACTATACTCTGCACCAGAGATTTGTCTCCACTAGTTAGTGTCTCCACTAGGATTTTATATTGAGATAGCCATCTCTTTTTTGCCGTGAAGATGTAGCCTAAGTCATAGATCACAGAAGCAACGTCCACATCTGGAAGAAATAGATTCACTCGCCCAGTGAGGTGTACGTATTAAGATGTGTTCCTGAGCACTGCCTTTGTTTCTGATCATCTAATAACAACTGGGCATCCAACACACGTCCAGGTTGCAAATGGTGGGCAAACATATTCAATCAAAGGGGGAGGGATCCTGGCTATATCTTTCATTCTCTTCCTCACATTTACTAGCATCTCCTGAGCCTTACCCAGATTGAGCACCCGTCAGCTCACTCTTGTCCACATCCTTGTCTCATTCAGACATTGAGGCAACAAACAAATCAGTGGTACCATTGGATAATCCTGACCATCCAGTAATGCTATTTGTAAATGTTTTAAAAAAACAAAACAAAAACCTTTCAACTGTGATAAAACAGTTTTATTGGTAATGAGAAAGTGCATTCATTTCTCTACATTCACTGGTTTTTATATATGATGCCATCCCTCCCCCTTTTTTGTATCAGTAGGGACTTCACTCTTTATTGCATTCTTTTCAACACTTGATCTTTTGTTCCCTTGTTAATATAATCCTCTGTTCCCCAATCTGTTATGAGCCTGCTATACTAAAGATTATAAGTCTTTTTAAGCAACTCCCCCCCTAGAGCTTTGATCTGTTGCTGTCAAGGAATGAGATAAATTATTACTTCACTAGTTTGAAAAAGTACTTTGTTGATTAATTTGAAAGTAAAATTATATTGAACAATAATCAAGTAAAATCCTTCTGGTAATCTCAGAGTTTTACAAAGGTTTATCTCGGAGACTGAGATAGAAGATTTGCATGCACTGAACTGCTTGATTCCATATAAAAGAAAAAAAATTGTTTACAGAACCTTCTTCAAAGGCACATATTAGCTGGGATATGAGACTTTTTTTATCTTTCATTTTTGCTCCATGTGTTGATTAGTACTATAAAATTTGCACATACAGCAGCAAAGAAAGACAGATAAATAAGTTGATTTGTGGTCATATAAAAATGGTATTTGGGCACTTATCACTGTTCTTGGTCAAGTTGTCTTCACTTTGCGTTTATCTTAAGTCTTCACAAATTAGACTTGTAAATTATAACAGCTATGTCAATAGCAATATGCATTTTCAGAGTATTTGTTGTGATTTTTAGCAGATATTTCTGCTTCATAAAATTTATTTTCTTTCAACAAATATTTCAGTTCTGTGTTTGGGAAAAATACAGATGATCTATTTCTATTCCAGCAGTAACTAAGAAGGATGTTAAACAATAAGTACGAAAGTTGGATATTTTTAAATCTGCAGGTCTGGATCCCAGGTTGCAGCCGTGTATTTAAAAAGAGTTGGCTGAGGAGCATTCTGGGCTATTAATGTTGATTTTTAATAAATCTTAGGACACGGTGAGAGCTCCAGAGGAGTGGAAGAAAGCTAATAATGTGCCAATATTTAAAAAGGGTAAATGGGATGGCCCAGGTAGTTATACGGCTGTCAGCCTGATATCTATCCTGGGCAAAATAATAGAACGGCTAATACAAGACTCAAATAATAAACAATTAAAGGAGAGTAATATAATTAATGCCGGTTGACATAGGTTTATAGAAAATAGATCATATTAAAATAACTTGATATGTTTTTGTATGAAATTAAAGTTTGGTTGATAAAGGAAATAGAGTTTATACAATATACTTGGACTTCTGGAAGGCATTTGACTTGGTATCGTCTGATATTTTGACTGACAAATTATAACAATAGAATATCAACGTGTCACATATTAAAAGGATTAAAAACTGGCTAACTGATAGGTCTCAAAGTATAACTGTAAACTGGGAATAATCATTGAGTGTGTGTGTTTCTAGTGGGGTCCCTGTGGTAATATAGTGTCTGGTTTGGGTATCCACCATTCAAGAAGGAGGTTGATAAATGAAAAGGTTCATGAGAATGATTAAAGAATTGGAAAACCATATATTTAGGTGATCAATTCAAAGAACTCCATGGATTTAGCTTATCACAGAGAGGATTATAGGTGAGGACTTGATCACATTCTGTAAGTACCAGCATGGAGAACAGAAATTCGATAACATGGAGCCCTTCAATTTAAGAGACAAAAATATAATAAGATCCAATGTCTTGAATTTGAAGCTGGACATATTCTGATTAGAAATAAGGTGCAATTTTTTTAACAGTGAAGGTAATTCATCACTGGAACATCTTACAAAGGATTGTCGTGGATTCTCCATAACTGAACGAAAGCACATAAGAGTGGCCAATGGTCCAATCTAGCCCAATATCCTGTCTTCTGACAGTGGCCAATGCTAGGTGCACTAGAGGGAATGAACAGAACAAGTAATTATCAAGTGATCCATCCGTTATCGCCCATTCCCAGCTTCTGACAAAAAACTGGAAATGTTTATGTCCAGATTGGTTGTTTTTTTCTAAAAGATGTGTTCTAAGTCAGCCAGAGCTATTGGACTTGGAGCAGGGAAGTCTTATTGCCTGTGTTATGCAGGACATCAGACTAGGTGATCAATTTATCATGTCCCTTTTGGCCTGAAAATCTGAGTGTCTTCTCTGCTCTTTGTGCTGTAGTATATTGTACACATGCTCTCCTTTGATTTTCCATTAGCTTCATCTCTTTTGTTTTTGGATAGTTAGAGACCTATTGAGTGCACAAATTTAATAACCGAGTTTTATTTACATAGATTTGGGGGCAATTTACTTCTCTTTGTATTTGCTGGATTTGTATTGACTGTAGCAGTTAAAAATGTGATCTTCAGGTATTGCATTTCCCTTCAAGTCACGCACACATATTTTGACTATGTTGTCATTTCTGAGAATTATTTGCAATGTTGTTAATTTTAAGGGTGTATGTTTGTGTGTTTAAAACATATAAAATCTTACTGAATGAAAAAAATCACATCATAATTAAACATAAAAAGCTCTAGGCCAGCACCAGATTCATAGGTGATGTAAGCTGGTGTCATTGCATTGGTTTTAGTGGAGATATGCCTGTTTACACCAGCTCAGGACATGATTCTTAATCCTTATATGTGTAATGTTATATGTTAAAGTTGCATCATGTTTTTCTGATGACTTGTTAGAAGAAATCATAGGGAGAGTACAAAATCTGAGACCTTAAAAATGTTTTGGAAAGTCTAGAATTACACTTTTATGATCACTACCATGGGATAGTCCTAAAATTATGTTTGGGTTACACATTTGATATTAAATAAGACGAAGTAAGAACACGAACAGATTGTTACTAATCTGGTTAATTTTTATATAGTGTGATATCCAGGTGCTTCACCTTAAATTGTACTATAGTTCCTCTTTCAAGGTCTTCCCTCCACTTTACCTCTGAATCACTACTTTTAACAGCAATTTTTGTAATTTAGACCTCCTAATTCTATTTGATCTAGGCCCACATCTTAGTCGTGTGGCTACAGTGCTATCTCTTTCGACTGAAGCTCCCCACCCACAACTGGTCAATTTATTCTGTAATTTAAGAGTGCTCCTGGATTACGCACTGAATCTCAATTCTCACATAGGAGCATCCACGAATAATTCATTCTACAATCTCCAGTTGGCTAGGACACTCCATCCTATCCTGAAAAACAATGACTTGGCGTCAGTTATCCACACCTTTTCTCAGGTGGACTATAGCATGAACACATCAGCAATTAGGAAGCTCCAACTGGTACAGAGTGCTGCAGCATGTCTCCTCACCTCAGCAACATGGGCTGTCATGATGTCATCACACCTGTCCTCTGCTCTCTACACTGACATCCTGTAGAATATCAAATCAGGTTCAGGATCTCAGTCCTTATCTTCATGGCACTCAATGACCTGGGCTCAGTGTAGCTAAAGGATTACCTAAAGCTCCATGATGAAGACTGTCAACAACTTCACTCCTCTGTCTCAGTGGAACTTTCTACCACAGCTTGTCTCTGTAGGAGACGGAACTTTCTTGGGGGCTGGCCCAAGACTGTGGAATGAACTCCCCAAAGAACTAAAGGTGATTACAATCCTCATCACCTTCTGCCCTAAGTACAAGGTGCATTTCATTGACCTTGCCTTCTCTAGCAAACATTTAGCTCTGTGTGTGTGTGTGTATCTAATATGTTTATATCCCAAACCAAATACTCCACTGCACACACACATCTTTCCCTGGAGAGATGATGAGAGAACAGACACGTGAATGATGTTAGTCATGTTGCTTAATGACCCACAGAAAGGTGCTCAGATACTATGGTGATGGCCATGATAGAAGAATCTGAACAGAATAAGAAAGTATGTTAGGAATTTGCGATTAAAGATTATTATTGATTTTGTATTTCATGGAAAAAGATGTGATTCATGTGTTTCTTAAGCATGCAAACTTATCAAGTGTGGTACACTTACAACTAATTCTCTTTCAAATGACAGATATTTTTACTTTTTAAAAAAATAGTACAGTACCCTTCTTTCAGAGTTTGCATGCATAAAAGGAAATCTAAGGCCTGGTCTATACTGCATGGGGTGGGGTGGTGGTGGTGGTGGTTGAGAGCACTCAGGAATCAGTAGATACTAACAAGAGAAGGAAACAGGATCAGAGGGCTGAGCTGCAGCCAGAAAGAGCAGGGGATGGTGGCTTCAGGTGGAGCAGACTGACAAAGACAGACTTCTGGATGTGACTGAAGAACCAGAGCTAAATATGAACTGATGAATTATGAATTTGGTCTTTATGGTGAGGATTCATTGAGAATTGCTTGCATTTATTTTGTGGTTAAGAACTCTAGGGTCTGGGTTAACTTTATTTGGTATTGAACCGGAAAAGATTTCTGTTCACCACAACAAAAACTGACTGGGGTGTTTAACAGGCCCACAGATGGGTGCCTACAAAGTGACCTCTGACCAAAAGGGAGTGCACCATAAGTGGCAACATCCCTACAGATACCTTTAAATAAGGAACAGTCGATAGTATGCATGTTTTTCACATAATATACTGAAGGGACTAGGAAAAACTAAATGCTATATTTTTTTTCTTATAACCTTCTTTAGGTAAGGGATGTCTTTACATATTTAAATGAAGTGCTAGTCACATACAGATATATTTTACTTTTAATGATGTGAACAGTATTGGTGTTGAATTATAACTGGGACAAAGAAAAATATAATTTATAATTTTCATTTATATATGAATTCCACCTCCCCCATGTTCCATGTATAATTCAGTGCCAATACTTTCCACATTATTTAAAGAAAAAATATATCCATTGTCCTCAAATCAGCATTACAAAGTACCAGAATAAAAGAAGCACCTCTAATTTCAAATACACACATGTTCATTTTTTAAATTATTCATTTATATTCATTCTGACATTCACACTGGGCTAATCTGTGGCTTTGCCACAAACCCTGTGTATTGGGACACTGGGTAGCTGTACCGTCCCAAGAGCAATGCAAGGAAGGAATAACTCAGAGAGGCACAATTTCCTCTCTGCTTGTCCCCCATCAGCATAATAATTGGCCACATGGCACAATGGGACAAAATTTAGAGAAACAAATTCTTGACACTTTTTAAGTGATTGCTTCTTAGAACAGCTAGTTCTAGAGCACACAAGAAGAGAGGCTATTCTTGATTTATTCTGAAATAACACGCGGGCACTAATTCAAGAAGTGACAGTAGCTGAGCCACTAAGTAATAGTGACCACAACAGAATTTTGTTCAACAACATCTAAGTCTCAAGCAGGGTACCTAAAAGTGACACTTAACTTTAGAAAGCAAGATTTCAGTAAAATGAGAAGACTGGCCAGAAAACCCTAAAGCTAAAAGTAAAGGAAGTAAAATCTTAAGAGGTGGCACGGACGTTACTTAAAAAATAAACACACAACCAATAATAGAGTCTCAGAAGACATTCATGCTGCTGAACCAAGACAAGGAGTAAATCAATATAACTAAATGGAAAAGTTCTGGAGGCTATTTGAGTCAAACAGAAATCCTTCAAAGTTTGGAAATCTTTCCCTAGAGAAGCCAACAATAAGAACATAAATTAAAGCAGGTGTTAACTAAGAGAACTTAGAAAGGCCAAAATAGACTTTGACCAACAAATAGATAAGGATATAAAAACAAACAAAAAGATTACTTAAGTATATCAGAAGCAGATAGCATGTGAAAGAATCAGTTGGCCTGAAAGTTGGCATGTGAAAGAATCAGTTGGCCATCAAGGGTTGAGAAGCTAAATGATTTCTTTGCATCACCACCAAGGCTACTGGGGGGATATCTACCCCCGAAGTGTTCTTCTCTGGAAACAAAGGCAAGGTACTATCAGAGATGGAGAACTCAGAATAAGAATTGCTAGAGGAAACTGATAATTTAAGATGTGGTAAGTCACTGGGTCCAGATGGCACAGCCAAGAGATGTGGAGGAGTTTAAGTATGAACTGGCTGAGCTGCTACTAAAAATTTGTAGTTTCCCGTTAAAAGCAGACCCTGTTCCAGAGGATTGGAAGGTGGCAAATGTTGTTGTACTAATATTTTTAAAAGTCTCAAGGGATGATCTGGGGAATTATTAATCTGGAATTACCATAATTAATGAAAACTAAAATTTTTGTGGAAGGGGTATTAACTCCTCATGCATAAGAGTTTACGCAAATTCTAACCATGAGAGATTGGTATGAGACCTGTATGGCAGACAGATTATCCTACATCTGCCTCTTGTGAGGTTCTTATACCTTCCTCTGAAGCCAGTGATGTTGGCCACTGTCAGAGATGGGATCCTGGATTAGACTGGCCTCAGTCTGATGCAGTATAGCAATTCCTATCACCCGTACACCAGTTGCAAATTACAATGGATCTCCAGGACAGCTGGCCAGCATTTTGGAGCCAAGGCTCCCTCCACTCCTGACCCACCTGCTGGGAAGGATTTAGCAGTGGGTTGTCCTGGGCCCAAAGTCCAAGGAGGCCACAGAGGAACATAAGGAAGAAGGAGGTCTTACTTCCATTTCATGTTACTAACATACATAACACATTCTAGACAATGCTGTAGCTTGTAGTGAATAATCTTACAATGCATAGAAGACATGTACAGTAAAAGTTGTGTTATCTGGCACTTTACCAGCCGGAAAGCTCTACAACCTGGCATTTCTGATCTTCAGTTGGGTCCAGTTGGCACGGGGCTGGCAGGCTCCTTACCTGCGGACTTGTCCCTGCTGCTCCCAGGCGAAGGAATGGCCACAGGGGCAGTGTATGGTGCCCCACCCCACCCACCCCTGAGTGCTGGCTCTGCAGCTCCCATTGGCTGGGAACCATGGCCAATAAGAGCTGCGGGGGCGGCTCCTGGGGGCAGAGGCAGCATGCAGAGCCGCCTGGCTGTGCCTCTGCCTAGGAGCAGCAGAGACATGTCACCGCTTCCAGGGAGCCGCCCGAGGTCAGCGCTGCCTGGATCCGGCACCCCAAAACCCCTCCCATGCCACAACCCCCTGCCCCGAACCCCCTTCCTGCACCCAAACTCCCTCCCGGAGCCCGTGTCCTGCACCCCCTCCCATACCCCAGCCCTGAGCCCCCTCCCTCATCCCAAATCCCTCCCTCTTAGTTAACCAGGATTTTTGACTTACCGGTACCCCCTGTTCTCCCAATGTGTTGGATACAAAGCTTTTACTGTATATTATCATACTAAAAGGCTGTATCATTCAAGCATTTGGAAACATTTTAATTATCTGACACTGAAGATATTGATGAGGCACTAGGATGCTTTTGGGACAGGATCTGGCCAACTCTTTTATGGCAGCCCAGATGCACAGTGTTTTGATGCTGCTAATATTATATTGCTGTAAGCAACCTTCCTAAATTTTGCCCATATTTGTGCTAAGTTATATTTTGGCTAAATATTGTCCAGCAGAGTGCATTGCAAAACCACCTTTCAAATTATCCACTGGTAGAAGTGTACACCTGGATGCGCTTAAAAACATACCTAATTTTGCTGTAGATAACTGGATAATATTACCTTAGTAACTGCAGTATTCCTCATAGTTCTCTATACTTAACAGATGCTGAGGCGATGTTATTTAGTTATTGACCGTTGTAACCACTGTGCTTTTATTTTAAGAACATTACTGGAAGACTTATTTTATGAACTAAGACTGTGACAAGACCAAATAATTTCTACCCTTTAGAGTAAACAGAAAAATTCACCAAAATTTTCAGTTCAGGCACTCATTGCAATGTAAAGGCCAGTATCTGGCCCCTAATATGAAGTTCCTCATATTGTAAACTCCCATAGGTGTCAGAACTGTAAAAGACTGCTCGGGTCACCTAGTCTAACCCTCAGTTGTACATACAATTGATTCTCTTTTCAGAGTAGCAGCCATGTTAGTCTGTATCCGCAAAAAGAAAAGGAGTACTTGTGGCACCTTAGAGACTCTGTCATTCATGCACAGCACAATCATGTAACATCTGCACAGAAAGAGGGAATTCTTTTCACATAGCATGAGTGCTTCACTGGTATTGGGAATGAGAGAAAAGATCTTTTCCTGGAAAGAGACTGTGTGAAATGAAGTTGTAATACGTTTGCTTAAAAGGCTCTTTTGTTAATTGCCATTGTGCTAATGGTGCTTTGAATATGAATTGTTTGCAAGCAGGAAGCAGACAATAGTTCAGCCAAGCAGAACATTAAGAAAACTTAAACCTGGATGGGAGCAAAAAAAAAAAAAACAAACAAAAAAAACCATTGGGTTCCTGTTCAGTAATCCATGCTAGGATGGTCTGTGCAGATTCAGTAGTCAAAATATTACGTATAATAAACACAATGCTTAAGCTATAGTATCCATTAGAAAGTTGGCATCATTTCATCTGCACCACAGAAGAATTGTTGAAGAATTTGCTGGCAGAAAGTTTGTTCTGTCTGTTTATTCATGGCCCTCCTTCCCAGTGTGTGTGCCTTTTATGTGAAAAAAGGAGACATGTTTTCTCAGCAGGCTGAGACACTTTGAATCATGTTTTCCATGACATGGAGTAAAGGCTCCCTGCTAGTCCGCCTGGTAGAGAATAAGTATTCATGAAATCTCCAAGAGGGTTGTCAAGGTTCCTCCCCCACTCTGAACTCTAGGGTACAGATGTGGGGACCTGCAAGAAAAACCTCCTAAGCTTATCTTTACCAGCTTAGGTCAAAACTTCCCCAAGGTACAAAATATTCCACCCGTTGTCCTTGGACTGGCCGCTACCACCACCAAACTAATACTGGTTACTGGGGAAGAGCTGTTTGGACGCGTCCTTCCCCCAAAATACTTCCCAAAACCTTGCACCCCACTTCCTGGACAAGGTTTGGTAAAAAGCCTCACCAATTTGCCTAGGTGACTACAGACCCAGACCCTTGGATCTTAAGAACAATGAACAATCCTCCCAACACTTGCACCCCCCCTTTCCTGGGAAATGTTGGATAAAAAGCCTCACCAATTTGCATAGGTGACCACAGACCCAAACCCTTGGATCTGAGAACAATGAAAAAGCATTCAGTTTTCTTACAAGAAGACTTTTAATAAAAAATAGAAGTAAATAGAAATAAAGAAATCCCCCCCTGTAAAATCAGGATGGTAGATATCTTACAGGGTAATTAGATTCAAAAACATAGAGAACCCCTCTAGGCAAAACCTTAAGTTACAAAAAAGATACACAGACAGAAATAGTTATTCTATTCAGCACAATTCTTTTCTCAGCCATTTAAAGAAATCATAATCTAACACATACCTAGCAGGATGACTTACTAAAAGTTCTAAGACTCCATTCCTGGTCTATCCCCGGCAAAGACCCAGCATACAGACAGACACAGACCCTTTGTTTCTCTCCCTCCTCCCAGCTTTTGAAAGTATCTTGTCTCCTCATTGGTCATTTTGGTCAGGTGCCAGCGAGGTTACCTTTAGCTTCTTAACCCTTTACAGGTGAGAGGAGCTTTCCCCTGGCCAGGAGGGATTTCAAAGGGGTTTACCCTTCCCTTTATATTTATGACACGCTCCCCAAATCTCAGCTAGGGTGAAACACTGGCTGGGATTTCTTCCTGGAGCTCTAGGAAAAACAGAGTTAATAAGACACATGCATCTCTAAATATACTACCAAGTACATAAAGACTAACAATATTTTCCACATCTCAAGGACGATTTTAACCAGTTGATTCTGGGAAACTTTCACGGGAGAGTGCATCAGCCACTTTGTTAGAAGCTCCTGAGATGTGTTGGATGTCGAAATCAAAATCTTGGAGAGCTAAACTCCACCGAAGAAGTTTTTTGTTAGTTTCCTTGACAGTGTGAAGCCACTTCAGTGCAGCATGGTCGGTTTGCAGGTGGAAACGCCGTCCCCAAACATATGGGCGTAGCTTTTCCAGAGCATAGACAATGGCGTAACATTCTTTTTCAGTGACTGACCAGTTGCTTTCCCTCTCGGACAGTTTTTTGCTGAGAAACACTACAGGGTGGAATTCTTGATCAGGTCCTTTCTGCATTAAAACTGCTCCCACACCACGCTCGGACGCATCTGTGGTTACTAGGAACGGTTTGTCAAAGTCTGGGGCCCTTAGTACAGGGTCAGACATGAGTGTCGCTTTAAGCTTGTTAAAGGCCTTCTGACACTTTCCGGTCCACTGAACAGCATTTGGCTGTTTCTTTTTGGTTAGGTCTGTCAGTGGGGCAGCGATTTGGCTGTAGTGCGGTACAAATCGTATGTAATAACCGGCCAAGCCTAAGAAGGATTGAACCTGTTTCTTTGACTTTGGGACAGGCCACTTTTGGATAGCATCCACTTTGACCTGTAGGGGGCTGATAGTTCCTTGACCCACCTGGTGTCCAAGGTAAGTCACTCTGTTTAGGCCTATTTGACATTTCTTAGCCTTAACAGTTAGTCCTGCCTCCCTTATGCGCTCAAGGACTTTGTGTAGATGTTCCAGGTGGTCTGCCCAGGAATCCGAAAATATGGCCACATCGTCAAGGTAGGCGACTGCATATTCTCCTAATCCCGCTAGGAGACCATCTACAAGTCTTTGGAAAGTGGCGGGTGCATTTCACAGCCCGAAAGGGAGTACATTAAATTCATACAGCCCGAGATGTGTGGTGAAGGCTGACCTTTCCTTGGCAGATTCATCTAGCGGTACCTGCCAGTACCCCTTGGTTAAGTCCAAGGTAGAGATGAAGTGGGCCCGTCCCAGTTTCTCTAATAGTTCATCTGTGCGTGGCATTGGATAGTTGTCTGGGCGAGTTACAGCATTTAGCTTACGGTAGTCCACGCAAAAACGTATTTCCCCATCTGGTTTGGGAACTAGAACCACTGGAGATGCCCATGCACTTTCAGAGGGGCGGATTACACCCATCTGTAACATATCTTGGATCTCCCGTTCTATAGCAGTTTTAGCTTGAGGAGACACCCAGTAAGGTTGGACCCTAATTGGGTGAGCATTACCTGTGTCAATGGAGTGGTATGCCCGTTCAGTCAGTCTTGGGGTGGCTGAGAACGTTGGCACGTAGCTAGTGCACAGCTCCTGGATCTGCTGTCGCTGCATACGCCCAAGGGTCATGGAGAGGTTCACCTCTTCCACACCACCAGCACATTTCCCTTCGTAGTAGACACCTTCAGGCCACTCAGCGTCGTCTCCTCCCTGGGCTGTAAACTGACAAACCTTTAATTCTCTGGAATAAAAGGGCTTTAGAGAATTAATATGGTACACCTTAGGCTTTCGGTTGGAGGTGGGGAATGCTATGAGATAATTAACAGCTCCCAGGCGCTCCTGGACCATGAATGGCCCTTCCCACGATGCTTCCATTTTATGGGCCTGGAGCGCCTTTAAGACCATGACCTGGTCTCCTACTTTGAAGGAACGCTCTCTGGCATGTTTATCATACCAGGCTTTTTGCTCTTTTTGAGCATCCTGTAAGTTTTCTCTAGCAAGGGCTAAAGAGGTTCGGAGGGTGTTTTGTAGGTTGGTTACAAAGTCCAGAATGTTAGTTCCTGGAGAAAGTGTAAATCCCTCCCATTGCTGCTTCACCAACTGCAATGGCCCCTTAACCTCACGGCCATATACAAGTTCAAATGGGGAAAACCCTAAACTGGGATGTGGTACAGCTCTGTAGGCAAAGAGCAACTGCTGCAATACTAGGTCCCAATCATTGGAGTGCTCATTTACGAATTTACGTATCATGGCCCCCAAAGTTCCATTAAACTTCTCCACCATGCCATTTGTTTGATGATGGTAAGGAGTGGCAACCAAGTGATTTACCCCATTAGCTTCCCAAAGGTTTTTCATAGTTCCTGCCAGGAAATTAGTCCCTGCATCTGTGAGGATGTCGGAGGGCCAACCTACCCTGGCAAAAATGTCTGCTAGTGCCTGGCACACACTTTTAGCCCTGGTGTTGCTTAGAGCTACTGCTTCCGGCCATCGGGTGGCAAAATCCATGAAAGTCAGTATGTACTGCTTTCCTCTGGGTGTCTTTTTCGGAAAAGGACCCAGAATATCCACAGCTACTCGCTGAAATGGAACTTTAATGATGGGGAGTGGTTGTAGAGGGGCTTTGACCTGGTCTTGGGGTTTTCCCACTCTTTGGCACACCTCACAAGACTGGACATAGGTAGAAACATCCTTGCCCATTCCCTCCCAGTGGAATGACCCCCCCAAACGGTCTTTGGTCCTGTTCACCCCAGCATGGCCACTAGGGTGATCGTGGGCTAAGCTCAAGAGCTTGGCCCGGTATTTAGTTGGAACTACCAACTGTCTCTGAGGATGCCAGTCTTCCTGGTGTCCCCCCGAAAGAGTGTCCTTGTATAAAAGTCCTCTTTCTACAACAAACCTGGATCGATTAGAAGAGCTGAGAGGCAGTGGGTTGCTCCGTGCTGCCGTCCACACTCTCTGGAGGCTTTCATCTGCTTCCTGTTCGGTCTGGAACTGTTCCCTTGATGCTGGAGACATCAGTTCCTCATTGGATTGGGGACCTAGGCTTAGTCCCTCGGGAAGCGATATAGGGGATGGAGCTGTTTCTGTTGACTGTGAACCGCTCTCTGCTGATGCACTATGTTGGGATTCAGGCTCCGGCTGAGCCTCTTGGGTAGGGTTATCGGCTGCTGCCAGTTCAGGTTCGGTGGGGCCCTCTGGTGTTGAGGTTGCAAGTACTGGATTCAGTACTGACACGGGGTCTGGTGTTGGTTGTTCGGCTGGTTCCGGTTCTGGGACTGGTTCCGTTTGGGTCTCTGGGACTGGATCCACTACTGCTGTTGCAGACATTGGCCTGGGGTCCAGGTCCATCACCTCTGACCGGGTCCTGATAGAAGTTTCCGGAACAGAGCTAGGCCTCACAGCTTGTTTAGCCTGGCTGCGGGTGACCGTTCCCACCCGCTTGGCCTGCTTCACATGCTTGGCCAAGTCTTCCCCCAACAGCATGGGGATGGGATAATCATCATAGACTGCAAAAGTCCACATTCCTGACCAGCCCTTGTACTGGACAGGCAACTTGGCTGTAGGCAAATTGAAAGAGTTGGACTTGAAGGGTTGAATCATCACTTGGATCTCTGGGTTGATTAAATTGGGGTCCACTAAGGAAGCATGGATAGCTGACACTTGTGCTCCGGTGTCCCTCCACGCGGTGACCTTCTTCCCGCCCACACTCACAGTTTCCCTCCGCTCCAAGGGTATCTGGGAGGTATCTGGGCCTGTGGGCCTCTGGTGTGATTCCGGTGCAATGAACTGTAATCTGTTGGGGTTCTTGGGGCAGTTGGCCTTTACATGCCCCAGCTCGTTACATTTAAAACATCGTCCAGCTGACGGGTCACCGGGGCGAGGTGGGTTGCTGGAGAACGGGGTGGTGGGACGATAAGGGGTCTGGAGGGTTCTTTGGGAGGTAGGTGGGGCTTTGGGTGGCCCCCGGTAATAGGGTGTGGTCTGGGGTGGTCCCTTCTGGTCTCCGCTCCAACTGCGACCAGTTTTCTTCTTCTCTGCCACCTCCACCCATCTGGCTCCAATCTCTCCTGCCTCGATTACAGTTTTGGGTTTCCCATCTAGGATGTATCTTTCTATTTCCTCAGGAACACCCTCTAAGAATTGTTCCATTTGCATTAGGAAGGGCAAATTTACTGGAGAGTCAACACTTGCTCCTGATATCCAGGCATCCCAATGTTTCACAATGTGGTAGGCATGTCGGGTAAATGACATGTCTGGTTTCCACCTTAGGGCTCTGAACCTCCGACGAGACTGCTCGGGTGTTATCCCCATTCTGACTCTCGTCTTGGATTTAAACAGTTCATACTCGTTCATGTGTTCTTTAGGCATTTCAGCTGCCACCTCAGCTAAGGGTCCACTGAGCTGCGGCCTCAGCTCTACCATGTATTGGTCAGTAGAGATGTTGTACCCAAGGCAGGCCCTTTCGAAGTTTTCTAAGAAGGCCTCAGTATCATCACCTGCCTTGTAGGTGGAGAACTTTCTGGGATGGGAAGTGGTACTTGGAGAAGGATTGCTAAGGTGGATATTCCGCTGAGCCTTTATCTTCTCCACCTCCTCCACATGCTTCCTCTCTTTTTCCTTCTCCTCCAGTTCTTTGGCCCTTGCTTCCATTTCTTTGTCCCTTGCTTCCATTTTCAGCCGCATGAGTTCTATCTGTCTTTCATGTTCCCTTTGTTTTTCCGCAGCCTGAAATCTGGCTAATTCCAGCTTTTGTCGAGCCGTGGATTTTGTCATTCTAACCTCTCTGTTTTTAACTAACTTTACTCCCAAGGTTTAGAAATAAACAAACAAAACTTGGCTGTAAAATTTTGCTGTGCTGGAATAGAATACCTATTCTCTGATAGTGATTGTCAGCCTACAGAAAAAGACAATTCCCTTGTCTCTGCTCTGGGCCCAAATCAAAGCAAAAAACCTCCAACTACTTGGAAACCTGCTTACCAGCAGCCCAAAGGAAAAAAAAATCCTTTTCAAACCTGTGCTCCTTGTAAAACAAAAAAATCAAAATCCTAAAAAAAAAACCCTGCCACTTTTGTCTCCAGGCAAATGGGTAGAACACACACCCCCTATTTACTTTTAGGAAGTAAAGAAAAAAAAAACAACTCTGGGTTGGAACACTGTGAATTTCCCTGCAGGAGTTAAGTACCCTGCCTCCAGGCAAAGAAAACCTGCAATTCACAAAGATAATCCCCTTTTGTCTCTGCTTGGCCACAAAGCAGAGAAAAACCAAGCTGCTTTCAGTTTCAGCTGCTTTCTGGACTTCCTTTCCAAAGGAAAAAAAAAATCCTTTTTAAAATCTGTATTTCTAGTTCAAAAAATCTCAACTGGATCTCAAAATGATTTCAGGTTAATCCCACCACTATGCCACAATGTCAAGGTTCCTCCCCCACTCTGAACTCTAGGGTACAGATGTGGGGACCTGCATGAAAAACCTCCTAAGCTTATCTTTACCAGCTTAGGTCAAAACTTCCCCAAGGTACAAAATATTCCACCCGTTGTCCTTGGACTGGCCGCTACCACCACCAAACTAATACTGGTTACTGGGGAAGAGCTGTTTGGACGCGTCCTTCCCCCCAAAATACTTCCCAAAACCTTGCACCCCACTTCCTGGACAAGGTTTGGTAAAAAGCCTCACCAATTTGCCTAGGTGACTACAGACCCAGACCCTTGGATCTTAAGAACAATGAACAATCCTCCCAACACTTGCACCCCCCCTTTCCTGGGAAATGTTGGATAAAAAGCCTCACCAATTTGCATAGGTGACCACAGACCCAAACCCTTGGATCTGAGAACAATGAAAAAGCATTCAGTGTTTTACAAGAAGACTTTTAATAAAAAATAGAAGTAAATAGAAATAAAGAAATCCCCCCTGTAAAATCAGGATGGTAGATATCTTACAGGGTAATTAGATTCAAAAACATAGAGAACCCCTCTAGGCAAAACCTTAAGTTACAAAAAAGATACACAGACAGAAATAGTTATTCTATTCAGCACAATTCTTTTCTCAGCCATTTAAAGAAATCATAATCTAACAGGTTTCAGAGTAACAGCCGTGTTAGTCTGTATTCGCAAAAAGAAAAGGAGTACTTGTGGCACCTTAGAGACTAACCAATTTATTTGAGCATGAGCTTTCGTGAGCTACAGCTCACTTCATCGGATGCATGCCGTGGAAACTGCAGCAGGCTTTATTTATACACAGAGAATATGAAAAAATACCTCCTCCCACCCCACTGTCGTGCTGGTAATAGCTTATCTAAAGTGATCATCGGGTGGGCCATTTCCAGCACAAATCCAGGTTTTCTCACCCTCCACCCCCCCCCCCACAAATTTGTGCTGGAAATGGCCCACCTGATGATCACTTTAGATAAGCTATTACCAGCAGGACAGTGGGGTGGGAGGAGGTATTTTTTCATATTCTCTGTGTATAAATAAAGCCTGCTGCAGTTTCCACGGCATGCATCCGATGAAGTGAGCTGTAGCTCACGAAAGCTCATGCTCAAATAAATTGGTTAGTCTCTAAGGTGCCACAAGTACTCCTTTTCTTTTTGCATAATCTAACACATACCTAGCTAGATGACTTACTAAAAGTTCTAAGACTCATTCCTGGTCTATCCCCGGCAAAGACCCAGCATTCAGACAGACACAGACCCTTTGTTTCTCTCCCTCCTCCCAGCTTTTGAAAGTATCTTGTCTCCTCATTGGTCATTTTGGTCAGGTGCCAGCGAGGTTACCTTTAGCTTCTTAACCCTTTACAGGTGAGAGGAGCTTTTCCCTGGCCAGGAGGGATTTCAAAGGGGTTTACCCTTCCCTTTATATTTATGACAAGGGTACAGAGATATCAAACTATTATCTATGTTTCCTTAATTAGGATTCTTCAGTGAATCCTGTTTATATTATGGTCAGTGACCTTAAATATCTCAAAAATGTTACATATTTCTAAAACATATCTAATACTAACTTTCTGCATGAGACTCTCCAGTTGAAAAAAATCTTTCACTAGTCATAGATAATACAGTGGTCAAGCCAATTGCTATTTCTTTAATTAAGTATAGCTACTGTACTGTTTTTACATGCTTATAACTTCCAGCACACTCATAACTTGGACTGAAATTTCCCATTTGTCCTTGCCCAGAGGAGGTTGTCTTTTTAAATTTTCAAGTGAAATAGCTTCATCCACTTTATGGAGTGATGAGAGTCTTTTTTGTTTGTTTGTTTTTTCTTTTTGTTTGAGAATGTGAGAGGGTAAACAAAGTTTTTTTCCTCCTCACTGCAAAAAAGAAAGAAAGAAAAATTTCTACCACCTTCCTTCACTCTCTTCACCTGCCCTCCTCTCTGGTTGGCTGAGGAATGCTCTTGCCTCCTTTCCCCCTCTAAAATGTGTCACTATCACTGCTTCCATCTTCCACTTTCTTACTTGCCTGCTTTCTATGAATTCAGGGTTCTCTTTGGTGGTTAGCTGCAACAGCGAGTGCTTGTTTTCAGGGATAGAACATGGTTCAGGTCCTTTTGTGCAGCTCCCAGGTCTCCCTTTAAAGCTGTGCTGTGGCTTTCTCCTGCTTCTCACCTGGAAGGCACCTGCAGCTTTGGAGGCTAAGCAGAGAAGAGAGAACATGGACATTATCCCTTCCCTGTGGATGCAAGGAAGCATTCACCTTTGAGATTTAGTAGCAGTACAAATCCTCTCTGACACTTCTTGTGTCTTCTTTGAAATGCTCTGCCAGCCAGCAGGCAGGACACTGGGGAGTGTGTTGTGTGTGTCCCAGCTTTACAGGTAGATGATATTTGCTGTAGCTCATAGTCACAGCTGAGTATATTAGGCCTGGTCTATAGACACAATTGTACTAGTTTAACCAGTGCTGTGATTTTATATGAATTGAGTTAAACCGGTGCAACTTTGCACATGGATTCTCTCTCCGTTTAAGCTTGGCTTATATGAGTTAGGCTTGCACCCGTAAATCTACTGACACAAGCTGAACTGATTTAAGCCACGTTTAAACTGATAGTCCACACACAAATTGGCATTGTTATACAAGTGCAACTTTAAGTTAAACTAGTGCAATTTCTGTGTGTAGACAAGCCCTTATTGACTAGCAATTGACCATTTTCACATGAGGCAATATACAAGCTGACATACAAGAATTACTTCAAATTGTAGAAAATGTTTTTATTATTGGCTGAGAAGAATTGTTCAGGCTAACTTTGATTTACTGTGTCAGGTTTCAATACAGTTTGCATACACAGAAATTTCAGCATTATTGCAAAGAGAAATAGAGTACTAGCACTTTTAGGCTTCTTCATCAGCACAAGGGCCACTTCCGGTCTGTGAGCTCAATCCTTAGTCAAGTAGAAGTCCCATTGAAGTCACTGGAAATTTTATCTGAGTCAGCACAGCAAGCTGAAGTACTGTCTGCTTTGCTGGACAACATAAATCCTTAGTGTGGCTTCCCCTGTTCTTAGGAGCAGGAGTTTGTTGAAAATGCTCTTTTTGGGTATTCCCTCATTATATATATTAAAAGGAAATGATGCATTTTGGGCAGCTGGAGTATTCCAATTTTTTTAAATCTCTTTTAAATTTTTTTAAACCAATCAGCATTTTTGAGAAGCAAAGTAGGGGATTGATTCAAAGTTACAGTTAATTTAAAATAGATTAAACTGGGGGGAGGGGTTTAAGGACTGTTGTAACCTAAGAGGTTGCAGGGTATTTTAATACTGCATTGTTTGAAATTTGTCTGAAAGAGGGAGCTAAAGAAAGAGATTTAAATGTTACAGGTGAGCAATTCTGAGGAGGAACCAGTGCTTTTTTGGCTACTAATAGAAAGTCACATAACCTTATCTCATCCAATAGCAGACCTGTCTCCTGCAGCTCTTTGCAGCACAAGATATTAAAACACTGTGTGATTTTAATTATTAAACAATCTAAGTTATTAACCAATCAGGATGCTTTTACTATGTTATTAACCAGTTGCAGTTGATAAAATAATAACACTTGGTCAGTCCTTTTGCTGTGAGAATCGTGTATATATGTGTAGTAAATGAAACAATGAACTCACACAACTGCGGCTCTCTTGTTCGCTAATTTGGCTCCTGAACCACTGAGGTCTGAGTATCACTGAGCTAGAGGAAAAGCCACTGTGCTATGTGTGCTCCCTTGAAAATGCACAAGGTGTGAATAAGCTAAGACTTCAAGATGTAGCTTTAAACAGTTAAAGGATGTCTGATATCTGTACATCAGGTGCTCAAAGCCCCAGGGTTCCAATTGCCACTCTTGCTTCACTTAGTGGATGTGGTGTTGTCATGTCAAAATGTGCCCTTTTTGCTAGCGAGCCTACGCATTCTTCTCTTCACATACCTAATGAGCACGTGCAGGATGTGGGCATGTGCACTGCAAGACTGATAAGGAGTACTTGTGGCACGTTAGAGACTAACCAATTTATTTGAGCATAAGCTTTCATGAGCTACAGCTCACTTCATATTTCAGTGAGGATCCTGCCTTTTCCCTCAGTTTCATTATGTGTTTTGCTCTCCCAAGTACACTGAATCAGTGCAGGGATTCTGCAATAATTTGTGACATTTGAGTTCTTCTGGATGGAATAGTGAAACCTCCAGAAAGCTCCTCTCAGGCAGATCCCATTGTGTCCATACCATGAAACACAGACTGTATCTGGGCACTTGCTATGAAAGGGTGATTATACAAAATGGGAGGTACATAGGAAGACACATTTTGACTGGTATGAGGAGCTCATCAAAATGTAACCCACCCACCTCCAGCTTTTCACCCATATCCCTGAGGATGGTGCATTTTGATGGTCTCCTCCCCACCCATTATATATTACACTGCAGAAGTTAACATGGAAGACGGGTACATTTTGATGCATATTTCAACATGACACAGTGCTTTGTTGCATTGATAATTCTTATGATTTTCCTCTTATCCAAAAATATCTCATATCCTCCTTCCCTGACCTTTCCCTATGACACTGATCATGCCATAGGTACTGACTTTTATTTTTCCCTGGGGGTGCTCCACTCCCACTCTGCCCCTTCCTCAAAGGTCGCACCCTTGCTCCACCTCTTCCCGCTGCCGCTCTTCCCGCAAGGCCCTGCCCTCACCCTGCCCCCTCCCTCAAGGGCCACCCTTGCACCACCTCTTCCCGCCAGACTCTCCCCCCCCTCCCCTGAGCCCCCACCACTGTTCCACCCCATCCCCCAAGGCCCCGCCCGCCCACCGCTCGCTGCTCTCTGCCCTCCCCCAACCTGTTCCCCTAGACAACAAATAGCTGTGGCTTGTGGGTGCTGAGCACCCACTATTTTTTTCTCCTGGGTGCTCCAGCCCCGGAGCACCCACGGAGTCAGCACCTATGGATCATGCCCTAGAATGGTAACTAGAATATGCTGTTTTCTTCACTGTGATTTTCTCCTTCAACCATATGGCTTGCTACCTTTGCAACGGTTAGCTCAATACACCTATATACTTATGGGCATGACGGGCCTGGTGGTTGGCCTTCCCCCAGGTTTGCCTAAACACTAGTCTACTGGCATGCTTTCCAAGAGGGATTGGCATGAGTATTTGCACCTCCCCTTCCCTGCACATTGTAACTAAGCTAGATATTCTGCTCACAACAGGAGTAGAACTGGTTGGGAATTTTCTGGGGAACTTTTATGTGGGGAAAATACTTGTTTGTTGAAACAGAGACATACCTGTTTGGACCAAACTTTCAGAAACGTTGGGGAGAGGCAAGAGGTCCCAGAATAGCCAATATCTGTAGCCTGGTGGTCGCCAGCTTCTCCTTCCAACAGCCCCACAATTAACAACCCCATTTGACCTCTCCTCAGTCCTTTGTTCTCCAGCTGGTCACACCTGAATGGCTTCCTGCAGAGAGGTGGGCTGTCTGTGGTCATTAGTTGCTAGGGACGAAATGCCCAGACAATTGGAATGACCCTTGTCTTCTCAGGCTCTCCATGGGCATGGGCCCCCAGACTCCCGGCAGCTGGGCATCCATCACTCCTGTATCTCTGGGTCTCTGCAAAAAGTAAACAACCCTTTTCATGCCACCTACTTAACCACACACCACAAAGGGGTAACTCAGGCACAATAGTCATCTGAAATATTATGAAAAATTCCAACTTTGTTACATCTCTTCCACATTCTAGACTGAATCAAGCAGGATTACTTAAGCCAATTACCAGGGGAAGTTCAAACCCACCAATATTATCCATAGATGCCACTGCATCTTTTCCATTTTCTTGGCAGTTGTTCTAACAGGCACTTTCGCGATTCTTTTAGCACCATTGCTAATCCATCACAATTACAATTTTTACAATACACCATTCAAAGCAGTTTCACATCCTCCCTTAAGTTTGATCTGTTTGATGACAGTCACAGGACGCAGATAAGAAGCTTTCATGTGACCCCCAGCCTTTTTAGCCACCCCAAAACCTTTGGCTTTGAAACTGGGGTAGGGTCCTGCCACTACCTCCTTCCCCTCATCTGCCAGGGAGTGAGGAGGGCCACTAGATTGGAACAGGGAGTGATCCCTTCTGCATTGTTTTTTAACCCAACCACATCTCTGGGGCTCTGGTGTCCCTGCCCAGGGGCTGGTGAGGCGGGCATGCAATGTGCTTCTGCACATTGGCAGGCCCTTTCTGGAGTTGTGTCCCATCGCCAAAGCTGTGCATATGCAAGGAGCCCATCTCCCCTCTTGGGGTCCACCTATTGCCCTCAACCCCAGGACTGAATCCTCTCCCAGCCCCCTTTCTGGAGGGCTGTTATTTGGTCTCTCTTGGTTAAGAGACTCTACAATGGCCATGGCCACCCTCGGACCAGGTGTCTCTGTTACCATCAGCATTCTTCCATCTGCTTTCCCCTTCCGTGGGATCTCTTTCACCCCTGGACAAGGCAAACATGTTTGGCAGTTGTCCTTCCTTGTCTGTCTCTCCCCACGCTCAGCTGGGGTCTCAGCTACCACCATGCTCAGCATTTCCTTTGCCTTCCCAGTTAAGGTAGACAGTGAGCTCGCTGCCTTGGTCCCAGCATTAGAGCCAGTGAGAGTCACATATCCTGTGTGGAGATGGGCAGGAACCATCCCGCTGTCCCACTCCGATCCACAGGTCCGATTACAGACTGGAAGGTATCAAGCTTATCAGCTCTTCCTTTGTGCTACCAGCCAGGGGGAAAATCCCCTCGTCCTTCCAGGCTATTTGCATGTTCACTGACATGACCGGGAAAATCGAGAAGTCTGCTGCTTGCCAGGGGCTAAGATTCGTGATGTGACGGAGAGACTGCCGAGACTCATCAAGCCCTCGGATCGCTACCCCTTCCTGCTTCTCCACGTGGGCACCAATGATACTGCCAAGAATGACCTTGAGCGGATCACTGCGGACTATGTGGCTCTAGGAAGAAGAATAAAGGAGTTGGAGGCGCAAGTGGTGTTCTCGTCCATCCTCCCCGTGGAAGGAAAAGGCCTAGGTAGGGAGCGTCGAATCGTGGAAGTCAACGAATGGCTACGCAGATGGTGTCGGAGAGAAGGCTTTGGTTTCTTTGACCATGGGATGGTGTTCCATGAAGGAGGAGTGCTGGGTAGAGACGGGCTCCATCTTACGAAGAGAGGGAAGAGCATCTTTGCCAGCAGGCTGGCTAACCTAGTGAGGAGGGCTTTAAACTAGGTTCACCGGGGGAAGGAGACCAAAGCCCTGAGGTAAGTGGGAAAGCGGGATACCGGGAGGAAGCACAGGCAGCAATGTCTGTGAGGGGAGGGCTCCTGCCTCATACTGGCAATGAGGGGCGATCAACAGGTTATCTCAAGTGCTTATATACAAATGCACAAAGCCTTGGAAACAAGCAGGGAGAACTGGAGGTCCTGGTGATGTCAAGGAACTATGACGTGATCGGAATAACAGAGACTTGGTGGGATAACTCATATGACTGGAGTACTGTCATGGATGGTTATAAACTGTTCAGGAAGGACAGGCAGGGCAGAAAAGGTGGGGGAGTAGCACTGTATGTAAGGGAGCAGTATGACTGCTCAGAGCTCCGGTACGAAACTGCAGAAAAACCTGAGTGTCTCTGGATTAAGTTTAGAAGTGTGAGCAACAAGAGTGATGTAGTGGTGGGAGTCTGCTATAGACCACCGGACCAGGGGGATGAGGTGGATGAGGCTTTCTTCCGGCAGCTCACGGAAGCTACTAGATCGCATGCCCTGATTCTCATGGGTGACTTTAATTTTCCTGATATCTGCTGGGAGAGCAATACAGCGGTGCATAGACAATCCAGGAAGTTTTTGGAAAGCGTAGGGGACAATTTCCTGGCGCAAGTGCTAGAGGAGCCAACTAGGGGGGGTGCTTTTCTTGACCTGCTGCTCACAAACCGGGTAGAATTAGTGGGGGAAGCAAAAGTGGATGGGAATCTGGGAGGCAGTGACCATGAGTTGGTTGAGTTCAGGATCCTGACGCAGGGAACAAAGGTAAGCAGCAGGATACGGACCCTGGACTTCAGGAAAGCAGACTTCGACTCCCTCAGGGAACGGATGGCCAGGATCCCCTGGGGGACTAACTTGAAGGGGAAAGGAGTCCAGGAGAGCTGGCTGTATTTCAAGGAATCCCTGTTGAGGTTACAGGGACAAACCATCCCGATGAGTCGAAAGAATAGTAAATATGGCAAGCGACCAACTTGGCTTAATGGTGAAATCCTAGCGGATCTTAAACATAAAAAAGAAGCTTACAAGAAGTGGAAGGTTGGACATATGACCAGGGAAGAGTATAAAAATATTGCTCGGGCATGTAGGAATGTTATCAGGAGGGCCAAATCGCACCTGGAGCTGCAGCTAGCCAGAGATGTCAAGAGTAACAAGAAGGGTTTCTTCAGGTATGTTGGCAACAAGAAGAAAGCCAAGGAATGTGTGGGCCCCTTACTGAATGAGGGAGGCAACCTAGTGACAGAGGATGTGGAAAAAGCTAATGTACTCAATGCTTTTTTTGCCTCTGTTTTCACTAACAAGGTCAGCTCTCAGACTGCTGCGCTGGGCATCACAAAATGCGGAAGAGATGGCCAGCCCTCTGTGGAGATAGAGGCGGTTAGGGACTATTTAGAAAAGCTGGACATGCACAAGTCCATGGGGCCGGACGAGTTGCATCCGAGAGTGCTGAAGGAATTGGCGGCTGTGATTGCAGAGCCACTGGCCATTATCTTTGAAAACTCGTGGCGAACCGGGGAAGTCCCGGATGACTGGAAAAAGGCTAATGTAGTGCCAATCTTTAAAAAAGGGAAGAAGGAAGATCCTGGGAACTACAGGCCAGTCAGCCTCACCTCAGTTCCTGGAAAAATCATGGAGCAGGTCCTCAAAGAATCAATCCTGAAGCACTTGCATGAGAGGAAAGTGATCAGGAACAGCCAGCATGGATTCACCAAGGGAAGGTCATGCCTGACTAATCTAATCACCTTTTATGATGAGATTACTGGTTCTGTGGATGAAGGGAAAGCAGTGGATGTATTGTTTCTTGACTTTAGCAAAGCTTTTGACACGGTCTCCCATAGTATTCTTGTCACCAAGTTAAGGAAGTATGGGCTGGATGAATGCACTATAAGGTGGGTAGAAAGCTGGCTAGATTGTCGGGCTCAACGGGTAGTGATCAATGGCTCCATGTCTAGTTGGCAGCCGGTATCAAGTGGAGTGCCCCAAGGGTCGGTCCTGGGGCCGGTTTTATTCAATATCTTCATAAATGATCTGGAGGATGGTGTGGATTGCACTCTCAGCAAATTTGCGGATGATACTAAACTGGGAGGAGTGGTAGATACGCTGGAGGGGAGGGATAGGATACAGAAGGACCTAGACCAATTGGAAGATTGGGCCAAAAGGAATCTGATGAGGTTCAATAAGGATAAGTGCAGGGTCCTGCACTTAGGACGGAAGAACCCAATGCACAGCTACAGACTAGGGACCGAATGGCTAGGCAGCAGTTCTGCGGAAAAGGACCTAGGGGTGACAGTGGACGAGAAGCTGGATATGAGTCAGCAGTGTGCCCTTGTTGCCAAGAAGGCCAATGGCATTTTGGGATGTATAAGTAGGGGCATAGCGAGCAGATCGAGGGACGTGATCGTTCCCCTCTATTCGACATTGGTGAGGCCTCATCTGGAGTACTGTGTCCAGTTTTGGGCCCCACACTTCAAGAAGGATGTGGATAAATTGGAGAGAGTCCAGCGAAGGGCAACAAAAATGATTAGGGGACTGGAACACATGAGTTATGAGGAGAGGCTGAGGGAGCTGGGATTGTTTAGCCTGCAGAAGAGAAGAATGAGGGGGGATTTGATAGCTGCTTTCAACTACCTGAAAGGGGGTTCCAAAGAGGATGGCTCTAGACTGTTCTCAATGGTAGCAGATGAGAGAACGAGGAGTAATGGTCTCAAGTTGCAGTGGGGGAGGTTTAGATTGGATATTAGGAAAAACTTTTTCACTAAGAGGGTGGTGAAACACTGGAATGCGTTACCTAGGGAGGTGGTAGAATCTCCTTCCTTAGAGGTTTTTAAGGTCAGGCTTGACAAAGCCCTGGCTGGGATGATTTAACTGGGAATTGGTCCTGCTTTGAGCAGGGGGTTGGACTAGATGACCTTCTGGGGTCCCTTCCAACCCTGATATTCTATGATTCTATGATTCTATGACACCTGCATTCTCAGCCTTTTGGCTTTCTGGATTCAAATCCTTGGCTGTTACAGAAGCAGGGCCTGCATCCTGCCTTAAAGAGAGAATCACTTCCCAAAAGGACCTCAGAGCTGATATCTTGGAGAACCCCAACTACCAGCCACCTGTATCCTTCCTGTGTCTGCACAGGGATCTGAGCCATGGGCAGGTCGAATGTCTACATGTTTGGGACCAAGTTACACAGCCCTTTAGCATTTGATGGGGTTGCATCACCCAGGATTTGACAAGAATTCTCTCTGTCAAAGAATTTCTCCACCTCATGAACGTCTTCCCATTAACCACCACCTTCTGTTTCCACTGGGGATCATATGTGCCTGAGCCCAGGAGAGTATGAGAGGACACGTACACTGGGACCTGGAGTGGGAACCCACCTGCCATCACTCCCTGTGCTCCCCAAAGAGCTGGCAGTGTGATTGCTTTCCTCCAAAAGTTCAGTCACATAGTGCACTCTGTGAGTCTGAATTACAGGCTGCCTTTCTGTGCAGACAGAGGCTGAATTTGCCCTTCTGTCCTGGACATTTGCAAGTTAACCCTTTGAGGATTCTGTTTGGCCACCATTTCATTGATTTTTGAGCATTGTGCACTTATGCCCTTTTTGCCCTCAGTAATTAAATCAGGTATTTGAGGTCCCTTGGAGAAGGTTTGCCCCCACCCTCTGGCCATGCCCCCAACTCTGGGTTTGCCTGAGTCCCACTTCTGGGATGCCTCCATGAGTTCCCTTTCCTCAGACCTATACTTAGGCCAGTACCTTTAGGGTCTCTTTTCATACCTGGACCTACTGTCCACAAACTCATCAGCCAACCTGCCTGTACCCCGCAGGTCCTGTCCACTAACCACATTTTAAAGTCTTGAGGACAGACCTTGTACAGCTGCTCCATCCCAGCTAGGTTTTACAATCCTCCAGGGTAGTAACCCCTGCACCCTTACCCCATTTGCAGAGATATTCTCCCGTGAGGGTGGTGACTTCCATTTGGCCACACCAAAGGTCTTTTTTACACCCCAAAACCTTTTGCTGTATGCCTTAGGGGTCAATTCAAATTTAAGCAGCAAAACTTTTTCAAACAGTTCATAGTCCCCAGTATCCACTCCGTCCATCTGGCTCTATGCATTGGGACTGAGTAAGCAGGTGAGACAGCTGAGCCAATCCACAGAGTCTTGCTGTAAGTGATTTTTGGAGCAGAGTCTTGAAGTTTGGTCTCCCAGATTCCAGGGGAGTGTCCCAACCACTGACCAACTGGTCATTCTGGGGTAGGTCTCTCTCTTTGTGTTTTTTCACGACCAATTTTGAAAGGTCGGCTTTCTTACACACTGGAATGAAAACAAATTCCAAAACCTCAGGTTTTTTTTCCACAAAATGAAAGTGTTGTTTTCCAGCTAGCCATTACTCGTTCACATTGTCCTTTTGACTCAGGTGAGAAAGTACTGCAGAACTGGGTTCCGTCTAATTACCTCAGTCACTGTCCTACACCTATAGCCATGGTGCTTGAGCAACTTTCCTTCCTTCCTCTTTCCCTCCCACTCTTATATTACTCTTCACTACTCTGTTTTCTTGTTATTTCCTTCTTCTCTTCACTCTTCCCACGTTTCTGCATCTCTGCTCTCGGTATTGTCTTCATATCCTCTCTCCTGTGGTCTAGTGTTGCTCTCCATCTCCACTTAAATCTGCTGTGTTCGGCTTATTGGCAGCAAAGTGAAATGTGCTCAAAACCTGATCTCTGAAGTGTTTTGTGCTGGCACGTCAGAGATCAGGGTTTTTTTTTAAATAAATTTTACTTTGCTTCCAGCACACTAATTGAATACAGCAGAGCAGAAAGCAGCAGGAGACAGAAACAGAAGACAGTGAGTCCTGACAAAGACTTTCTCTAGGGGCAAGTGTTCAATTAACATCTCTTGTTATACAGCAAAAAGTAACTATCCCCAGACAATAGGACTCTGGATCATTCACACACTGAAAACTGTTGGATATCCAGAACTTTGGGTATTCGGTTTAGGGTCAAACTCCTCTCCTGGATGAGCTATTATGAGTTAGGTTGTTCATATTAAGCAATTAGCTGTTTTGGCATATAGATAGGAACTCCAGGCTCCTCAGCTGTCGCTTCTTTTGGGTTGAGGTCTGTGATTCTCTCCCTCCTGACTGGGTTTTTCCCAGGCTGCACAGCTCCTTGCCTACATTGCGAATTTCCCAGCAAGTCAGACTGCCTAAGCAGTTTGTTTCTTTATGTTTGGGATGTAATAAGGAAGCTGTAATATAGTTTGGAGACAAAATGGAAAAGAAGAACAAAACAAGTTAATAGATTTATAGATTCCAAGGCCAGAAGAGACCATTGTGGTCCTCTAGACTGATCATAGTGCAGGACAGAGAAATTCCCAGAATTAATTCCTAGAGCATATCTTTTTAGAAACACATCTAGTTTTGAGATAAAAAGTGCCAGTGATGGAGAATCCACCATGACCCTTGGTAAATTGTTCCAATGGTTAATTGCCCTTGCTGTTATACCTTTCTCTGCTAGACTGAAGAATCCATTATGAAACATTTGTTTCCCATGTAGGTACTTATAAACTGTGATTAATCAAGTCACCCTTTAACCTTCTCTTTTTACAATAAAAGGATTAAGTTCCTTGACTTCTTTACTGTAAGATATGTTGCCCAATCCTTTAATCATTCTCATGATTCTTCCCTGAACCCTCTCCAATATATCAACATCCTTTATGAATTTTGGACACCATAGCTGGACACAATATTCCTGCAGAGGTTGCACCAGCACAAAATAGAGAGATAATAGAACCTCCCTACACTTGCTGGATACTCCCCTGGTTATGCGCCCAAAGATCGCATTAACTCTTTTGGCCACAGTGTCACACTGGGAGCTCATATTCAGCTAATTATGCACCATGACTCCCAAATCTTTTTTAGTGTCAATGCTTCTGAAGATGGAGACCCCTGTTCTGTATGTATGGCCTGCATTCATAGATGTACCCAATTACATTCAGTCATATTAAACACATATTGTTTGCACCTAGCTTACCACGTGATCTAGAAGATTGTTCCTTATCAGTGACCTTTCCTCTTCTTTCTTCATGATTGCCCCAATTTTAGTGTCATCTGTAAACTTTATAAAGATATAGAGTTTAAGGCATGAAAGAACTACCAGATCATCTAGTGTGTATCCACCAATGCCACCCTGCACCCTCACACTAAAGGCAACAGCCAAAATTAGACTATAGTATTACAGCCCACAGGAGACTAGACTATTCACAGGCAGAGAATAGAAGGGACTAAGATCACTAGTGATTATTTTGTTTTCTTTCAGGACATTGATAAAAATAAGAAATAGTGCAGGGCCAAGGTCTGATACCTATGGGTCACCAATAAAAACACACCTGCTAGATGACCATTCCCCAACGACAATTACATTTAAAGGCCTATCTGTCAGCCAGTTTTTAATCAACTGAATGTGTGCCTTGTTAATTTTATATCTTTCTAGTTTTTTTTTTAAATCAGAATGTCATATGGTACCAAATCCTATATCAGCTGCTCCATTATCTTTCCTAAGATCAATGTCAGACTTACAAGCCTATAATTATCCAGACATTTCAATTTACCCTTTTTAAATATTGGCCAAAAATTAGCTTTGTTCCAGTCTTCTGGAAATTCTCTAGTGTTCCAAGACTTATTTAAAATCAACATTAATGGTCCAGAGAGCTCCTCAGCCAGCTATTTTAAAACTCTTGGATACAAGGTATCTAGACCTGCTCATTTATAAATGTCTAACTTTAGTAGCTGCTGCTTAGCATCATTGCTAGTTCTATTGGAGTATAAGGTATTTCATTGTCATCATTATCATCATCTTTTGCTATCACTATATCTGTTTTTTCCCCAAAACAGAACAAAAATATTTATTGGACTCACCTGCCTTTTTTACATCAATAGTAATAATTCTCCTATTTCCATCTAGTGATGCAATACCATTGTGATTATTTTTGTTCCTGTTATACTTTAAAACTCTGTATTCTCCTTAGAAATATATTGCTGATCATAGATTTCGCCTTATGTGTTTTTGTTTCCCTTATCAATTTTCTGCAATTCCTAGCTTCTGATTTATTTTCAGTAATATCAGCTTCTCCTTTTTTCCTTGTTAGTTTGTAGATCTGCCTTCATTTCCCCTCTAAACTAGGCCATTTTTTCAACCAGTAAGGCCTTTTTCTTGATTGTGAGATTATGGCTTACGGGGTGTCTAGGAAAGTGTTCTTACATAATTACCAATTATCATTTACATTTTTTAGCTAAATTCTTCCTCCCAGGTGCTTTGGCTCATGTTTGGTTTCAGCTTTGTGAAATTGACTCTAATTTTAAAGCACCAAGTATTTATTTATTTATTTATTTTTGCTGGTTTTGACTTTATTCTGTTTGCATAGTACAAATACTTCTCCAAGCTTCAACAGAGATTTCTGGACTGCATGTTGTCAGAAACTTTCTGGAAGGGTATTGAAAGTTTTCATCATCCCAACTTGCTCTGTGACTCTTCATCAAACCTTGAGTTCCAGTCATGCTGCATAGCTATTTCATTCAGTCAGGCTTTCACATGAATATTATTTTTCCTTAGTTTTCTGTTGCTAGGTTTTTCTGTATTATTATCATCTGTCATTGTGGTTTGTAGAGTCTCTGGTTTTGCTCCTTTCTAAACTGTCAGTACATCTTTATTTAAAGAGCTCTATGAAGATGGATGTAAAGTTAAGTGTGTGCTTATGGGTTTTGCTGAATAGTGTCTCATCTCCATAGCGAGGACCTTGCAAACACTTAAGTACGTGAGTTGACTTCTAAGAAACTACTCATGAATCAAGTTACTCACGTGCTCAAGTGTTTGCAGGAGCAAGTCTTTAGCTGCTAAGAGGTAAATCCTGTCCATTCCTCTGTGGCTGAGGAGATTCCCCTGGCATGGGGACTGGTATGGTTCTGCTATCTGGATGGGGAGGTTAGGGTTTGGGTTCCCACACAAGGTGTATGTGTGTGTGTGGGACAGAGGAGGGGGAGTTGGATTAAGGGCAGTGCCTCTGCATAGATCATGCAGCCCTCCACCCTGCATCAGGGCTGCCCAAGGAGCATCTCAGCCAATATGCAGCCACTCCACAGCCTACTGGAGAGGATTCTTTCCCCCAACTCTTCTGTATATCTGCCTCAACTCCAGGATCAGGTCCAACCTCGCGATGACAGCAAGAGCAAAATGCTAAAACAGGGATGCTAAACATTGCTATATTTACTACAGCAATGTTCTTTGGATTAATTTAAATAGTCTCTGGCTAACTCTTCATGAATTAGCCGTTTCTAATTTTCTGCCTGGAACAGAATGACCGTCCGCTGGAAAAGTAGCCAAGGCTTCTGCTGTTTCCTTGTTTCATAGTAAAGTGGATTAATGCTTGGGGCTTATGAGCTAGCACAACCAAATTACTGCGCTGAAGACACTCATGACTGCAGTGGCTTATTAAACTACTGTGATCCATTTTGTGTTCTTTTATCAGCCTCTTTACTGCCACTGCAGTTTAACCAATATATATTTTAAAAGTCTATTACTTTGCATACATTTTTTTGTTTAATTTCTCGTTTTTTTAGAAGCACATAGGAGCTTAATATGTATATACCATATTTCCATAAGGGAAAAATAGGAAGAGGAGATATCTTATGGGTAAGGTACAAGTCTGGGAATCAGGCGACCTGGCGGTTTTATTCCCAGCTCTGCTACAAACTTCCTGTGTGACCTTAGGTATTTCAATTAACCTCTATACAAAATGGGGACCATAAAAGTTACCTACCACTCATGAAAAAAGAAAAGGAGGACTTGTGGCACCTTAGAGACTAACCAATTTATTTGAGCATGAGCTTTCGTGAGCTACAGCTCACTTCATCAGATGTTTACCGTGGAAACTGCAGCAGACTTTATATACACACAGAAATCATGAAACAATACCTCCTCCCACCCCACTGTCCTGCTGGTAATAGCTTATCTAAAGTGATCAACAGGTGGGCCATTTCCAGGGTGTTGTAAGGCTAGCTAAATGCTTTGAAGTTTGAAGAGTGTTCTGAGATTTTTGGTAAGCAGATATTATATAAATGCAAAGTGGTCTGGGTATCTTGTCAGTGAATTGTAACCTTTTCGTTAGTTCAAGGGTTTATAATTTTTTTGCATTTTTTATTTATACTATAAAACATTTGGTTATTTATATTATCCAAAAGGACTGAGGAGGAATTGGTGGGAACAGGCTGTGAAAATAGAAAAAGGGAAGTGGTTAAAAGGAGAATGAAATGGAGGGAGATAGAAGAAGAAAGAGGAAAGAAGTGAGACAAACACAAAGGATGAGGAAAGAGAGACTGGGTAAGAGGGGTTGAAAAGATGATGGAATTTATCATTAGGAATTTATCAAGTCACAAAATTATCAAGTCACAAAATTTATCAAGCATGTCTGATGAGCTGAGCCGGACTCTCCAGTACCAATGGGGAAGACAGGGTCCTCAGAGGCACTGATGTAATCCTCCTACCTGCACTTTTAGCTACTTTGAGAAAGGAAACACTAGGATAGTCTTAGCGTTCCCTTTGCAAGCTTTTTGTGGCTGTTGAACCTGCTTCTACCATGTAGGTAGGGGGAGGGGAAGAATCCTAGCCTCAATAAAAAATGCAGATACTTAGCAATACTTGGCTCATGATTGTTAATCATTATTTATCACTCTTACTATTAACCTATTTACACTTTTTCCAAAGGTCAAGGACAATGACACCAAGAAGTAGCAATTGGAAAACTGATCAAAGGAAATACTTTTTACACAATTTATAATTAACCTAATTAATTGCCACAAATTATCATTGAAACCATGAGGATCAGACATGTATGGGGATAATGGCAACATCCACAGTAACTTTACATTGGATAAGAAGTATGAGTGATATAAACACTGATACTTCAGGGCATAAGCCAACCACTTACTACCTGGAGTTATCAAGAAGCTTTTCCTGTGGGTGGGTTTTTCCGTTATTGTCCATTGTAGGGATTTTTGCACCCTCCTCTAAAGCACGTAGTATTGGTGACTCTGAGATAGGATACTGGACAGCCTTATCTTCTACTAACTATGTTGGGTTCTGACACCATGCCTCTCATTGTGGAGTCTGAATACTCATAGCACTTACTTCTTGTCTAGGGCCACTGCTGTGATCTGGAATGGCAATCTCTATATCCCAGTGTTATTTTCATTATTTATTATTGATATTCTTATTTGAGGAAAAAGTAAAAGTGTTTTTTCTTCTCTTTATTTCTAAGTTCCTTCTTCACACATTATAAATAAAATTTCAGCAGACGTGTGTATTTCAATCCTACATCTTCTAAGATGGATATAACTTTTTGTATTTATTGCTGTTGGACAAGGTTTATCTCACTTTTTTTTGCTGTCACAAAAAGATGATGCTTTCTGTTTGGGAGATTTACCAGAGATGCAGCAGAGGGTAACTGTCTGAATGAATCACGAACCCATGTGAAAAAGAAATACAGAAAACAACACTGCTGTTCTACTGAGAAATACAGATATCCTGTTAAGGTAGTTTATAAGGTTAATTATGAGTAAAAAGTCATTACATGCACTTAGTTTCAATATTTAGAAGGAAATCACCCATAAAAAATTAAAAACACTTTTGTTCAAGCTACCTTATCCAAGCTACAGTTGAACAATATTAACCTTTCTCATTAATAACTGGAAGACCCACTGAAAACTACTGAATGTTGCAGATCAGTTAAGAATATTTTACTAGAGAGCTTGGCATCCTGTTGGTTGTAACCACTGCCTGCCTGGAACAGTTCTGAATTATCTTCTTGAACGCTGTTGGTTGGACACACTCATGTTCTCTAATTGAAATGCTCATTATCTAAAAACACAATTCTACTAGGTGCTGTGTGTGCATAATCCCCACTGACTTCAATGCAGTTGAAGGGGCTCGTCACTTGTTAGAACGTGCAAAGCAGTTCACAGGATCAGGCCCTTAGGATGAAATTTGCAGAGAGCTATCCAAAAGTCTATGCATCATATAAGTCCTCAAAACTGGGCCTGAGAGATTTAAGAGGGTCATAGGCTTTCTGCTGGCTCTCTGCATGGGGCTGAATTTCACCCTCAGTGAATAAACACAATAAAATGCAAAGATATTGTATCAGGAAATGCACTTTATTTGTTCTGACAACTGTAATTCAATTTTAATTATTGATAGTACTTGATATTATGTGGGTAAACATACTGTGAAAGTAATGAAGTCTTAGTAATATGAGACCTCCCCGTAGCACTCTGCTGTAACGGGGAATGGCAAAGTAAAAGATGATACTAAGTTCATACCATAGATATGTGCTAAGGCCCTGATCCTGCAAACTCTAACACATGTGCTCCATGGGACAATTTGTATGCCTAAAGTTAAATATGTTTGTAATGATTTTCAGCATCAGGGCCTAAATGATCCTGCTAACTATGTGTGTTTAGCACAGTAATCTGTTTTAATGAACCATTTGTTTTTCTTTCCATTCTGTGAAATATTTCTGATATGTTTCAATTTGCTGCCACTGTCATAGAATATGACATCACTAATACCTAGGCTGCCAATCCATAGTATTGGTAATATTACAGATCGATGCATTCTGAGATCCCACCAACAAACACAAAGAGAAATTAGCAGATGGGGTAAACAAATTTTAAAAAATAAACTACAAACATATTCCTGACACCCCTTGACAGCCCCATGAATGGAGAAAATTTAGCATATTTTTCTAGTTGTAACTCAGTGTTACATGGAACTCTTCTTCAGAGATTGGCATACATTCAAAAGCTTGTCTCTTTCGCCCATGGAAGTTGGACCAATAAAAGATATTATCTCACCCACGTTGATTCTCTAATATCCTAATGTCCTGGGATGCCACTAGCCATCATCTTCAGCCCCCAACTAAAACCTCTCCAGCTCATCATCAAGGATCTACAACCTATCCTGAAGGACGATCCCTCACTCTCACAGATCTTGGGAGACAGGCCAGTCCATGCTTACAGACAGCCCCCCAACCTGAAGAAAATACTCACCAGCAACCACACAACAAAAACACTAACCCAGGAACCTACCCTTGCAACAACCGATGCCAACTCTGTCCACATATCTATTCAGGGGACACCATCATAGGACCTAATCATATCAGCCACACTGTCAGTGGCTCGTTCACCTGCACATCTACCAATGTGATATATGCCATCATGTGCCAGCAATGCCCCTCTGCCATGTACATTGGTCAAACCAAACAGTCTCTAGATAAAAGAATAAATGGACACAAATCAGACGTAAAGAATTATAACATTCAAAAACCAGTCGGAGAACACTTTAATCTCCCTGGTCACTCAATTACAGACCTAAAAGTGGCAATTCTTCAACGAAAAAACTTCAAAAACAGACTCCAACAAGAAACTGCTGAATTGGAATTAAATTGCAAACCGGACACCATTAAATTAGGCTTCAATAAAGACTGGGAGTGGATGGGTCATTACCCAAAGTAAAACTATTTCCCCATGCTTATTTTTCCCCCTACTGTTACTCACACCTTCTTGTCAACTGTTGGAAATGGGCCATCCTGATTATCACTACAAAAGATTTTTTTCTCCTGCTGATAATAGCTCACCTTACCGGATTATAGCGGGTATGGCAACACCCATTTTTTCATGTTCTCTGTGTCTGTGTATATATATATATATATCTTCCTACTGTATTTTCCACTGCATGCATCCGATGAAGTGGGTTTTAGCCCACAAAAGCTTCTGCTCAAATAAATTTGTTAGTCTATAAGGTGCCACAAGTACTGCTCATTCTTTTTGCTGATACAGACTAACACGGCTACCACTCTGGAAACTGCAAACAACGTTATTATGAACTTTAACCATTGCTCCTCCCATTATATTTCATATACTCCTGGAATTCATGCCATTGAAAACTTACCTCTGCCTATTCTTTTTTTTTCTTTTGTTAAACCAGTACTCTGTCTTGTTTTATTGTTATTTAAATTTTGTTTTTATTATATAATTGGTGGCACAGCAGGTGATGTAAATAATTTTGTAAATTGCTCGGGCTATCTATGGCGTAGCCTGTGGTTGCGTTATCAGATCATGAAAATTGGTACCTCTAATAGTGAGAGTTCAGAGGGAAGTGAAACACAAACCCACCTGCCAACTGTTTTTGTTTTTTTCTCTTCCACAGCACGAATTATCAAAACAAAACAGTGGTGTGAAATGCTTCCATGTTTAGAAGGAGAAGGCTGTGATTTGCTAATCAATAAGTCAGGCTGGACCTGTACACAACCGGGTGGGCGAATAAAGACAACCACGGTAAGCTAATTCCCTTTTGTTCCTCCTCATCTGTAACTTCCAAAGAGCAAAGGGTAAGACTTCAAATTTAAATGCAGCATAGGTTTTTAAAATTAGATGCCAGTTAGTAGCCCATGCTCACAAAGACCCATACTGAGACACACATATGTACTTTCACACCTGTGATCACAGACAAGGAAAGTGTGGCAGATTAGTAAAAGGATGTAAAATGTCAGACTTTGACTTAAAAGGTCCATAAATTCAGCCAGTAAAGTAAAGCCAGTCTTCACCTTTATTTCACCCTGGTGTGTATTCTGAACTGTGGGTAGAGCAAGGATATAAAACTTCATACTACTGATCTAAGGGGGGGAAATTAGTTTGTATTTTTTTTAATAAAAGTAGTTTTGGCTTTTTCACTATAATAAAAAGGCAGTTTTCAAAGACAAATCTCCATCTTCCCAGAGGAAAATTTATGAGGCCTAAAGAAAACAAAACAATAAAACCCTTTTTGTGGGTAATCAGAACTTTGGCTCTAACTTGTCCATACTGTATTTTTCAACTCCTTGGTGCCGTCTCCTGTAGTGTTTTGGATTTGTTTGAAGATTCTATATTGAGGTTGAATATGCCTACAACAGTGATGGCTCCTGGGACTTGTAGCATCAAGTATCAGTCTGTGGGACATTCTTCAATTTTTTGTGCTTCAAAAATTTAAAACGTCCCAAGAGATGTGGTAGAATAATACCCTGATAGGTTGCTATGCCAGCAGGGATATTTTTTTTCTATAGGTTTACAGGACTCTCAAGCTACATTTAAATAACTGACATTTCAAGAATGTTTCATCATAAAGATTTACTTCAAAACCTGCCTTATACGTTAACCCCAGTGAGCTTCAAATTAGTGATGTTTAGCAGGGTTTGGGCACAGGCCTATCAAGCAGGATCCCCTGCATAGATACTCTCTCTGGAGAGAGGTGAGGAGACACTATTGCATATTTTTTAGTACATATTTTTTACAGTGTCAGTATTTTGACACCAAATCAGCATGACCTTCACTTTTTAATTTTTTTTTTTACCAATCTTTGAGAATAACATTTATTGTCAACTGACATTTACAAGCACAACCTATGAATTTGGTATTGTTCTAATGTAAGATCCCATGCTGTCCTGACATCGCCGTAGTTGCTAGACATAGCAAGGTACATTATGGACAGTGTTGCAAATTTACCTCTCAGTCTCCAAATCAGAGCTTTAATCTTCATTTATTCAGGTCATATTAGTGTAATTTATGTAATGGTGATATAAAAATATAATAGAGGGAAACAATATCATCAGCTCCCAAGGGCAGGCAGACCTGGCAGGGTATGTTTGGAACGCTCACAATATTATTCAAAATCTCATTAGTTCAGTGATATTTTCTGTACCTCAGGTAAAGCAAATTACCTGTTTACCCTGAGATATTTGCATCTATCATTATTATTGTTTGTTTAGGATGTATCAGGATGCACCAGTAATAAGCTTGGTGCTATGAAAGATAAAAAGTAAGCACAGTGCCTACCCTGAGGAATTCATGTTAGATATCTATCAGATTGGTTCAGTGGATCTTTTAGATTTGACACCGTGGCCTGATTCTGATCTCACAACCGCTTTACAACTGTTTAACTCTACTGACCTAAACAGAACTACTCTTGTTTTCAACCACCATAAATGAGATCAGAATCAGGCCACATCCCGGGGAAATTATGGCAATGCTGAGCAAAGTCTTAGTAAGGAGATTCTCTTCTGCAACAAGATACACTCAACAGAGGAGAGAAAAGGATTTCTGTCCAACCCTGTTACAGCCCAGGCCTTTACCTAATTTAGAACAGTCTACAAGAGCTGGCTCAGATCCCTAAGAGACCATACAACAATGGAGAATTGTCGGAGGGGAGTGTAATTTCACTCTAGCCCTTCTGCACACCTCTCACTACATCTCCTCCCAGCACCTTTGTGACCTCTAAGCTGAAGTGTAATGGGCAGGTGGGTGGGTGTGCACACATACATTAACAGTTCAGGATGTTCCAAGGAACACTGGGTCCAGCTATAAATGACCAACAGAAAAAAATAGTACTAAAAAAAAATGTCTAATTGCTCGTAGGGCACTTGATTTGGTGTGCAGGGGAGGGGTCAGAAAATAGCAAAAGAGCTGGGAACTTGGTTCATATGGGGTTCATAATGACTAATATAAACCCCTAAGAAAAGAGGATTTATAATGGAAGCATGAACACTCTTCTTTGTAGCAATATTGCTTGAAGGTGTAAAGTAAGTAATATTTCTGTTTTACTTGCTAGACCCATACTGCTCCTTGTTGAAAAATATAAGTACAGCAAAGTGCAGCCCGAGATGGGGTGATCAGGAACATTGTGGAATTAGCCTCGAAATACACAGTGAATGTACAGCCCATTGTGGAAATAAGTGAATATTCTGCCATATATTCTAATGGGAACAGGATTGGGGCCTAAACTAGTTAACTTATAATAATTTATGCAGGCGTTTGCAAGTAATATTAAGTTGTATCTGAAAGTGAAAGAGGTACTAGTACTGTACCTTTCACTACTAGAGCAGGGATACGTTTCTGTAACGCGGCATATCATATTCCTGATATCATATCAGTAATTATGTGCTGCACCATATGTACTAAAACTGGAAAGTAGGAATAGTATTGAACACTGGAGAACTTAGATTAGCACTTATGTTTGTAGTGACTCTTGCACTGATGCCTGTTGTTAGTGTTTGTGTATATGGCATTATAGGCACTTGTGTAAATAATATGATGTCAGGGCTTGGGCATAGAAGAAGTGTGTGAAACATGAAGCTAAGTAGAGGTAGGTGATAAGTTTCCTCCCACTTTTTTCCCATGAAAATGAGGCAGAAATAGAACTCTTGCCTGGATGAGTTTTACTGATGTGAACAGCATCACATTATGTAACAATACTTAATATTTTATGTGCCAAATATCCAGGAAACTGCAAGCTTATCGAGTAAATACACTTTGCACCCACATGTTTCAGTGAATTGTGTTTCCAGGAAGAGCTTTGGCTGGTGTCAAAATAGTGGTTTGTGTCAAAATGGTTTAAGCTAGATAGTCAAGGCCTGATTTTTTCATTGCCTGCACGCACTTTGTGTAAGCATTTATGCCTGTGCAAAGTAATGCAACCAAATCGTAATTTTCTACTCACACTGGTGGCAGCCTTTTATTCCCCTTTTTGCACTCACTTTGCACAGCTGTAAATGACTACACAAGGTGCCAGGGAAGGGAGAATCAGACCCAACATATATTCTAAATGGATCTGGATGTCACTTATGCCCTGTCATCATTTCTACAAGGTGTGAATGAACCAAGGATTTTTCATCTGGTAAGAGGCTTTTAGCGTTGAAGATTGACTGGGCCAACTGCCAATCTATGTACTAAGCATTGTCAATACAAGGAAACAATATGGCAGCTTGCTAGAGGAGATGCTGTAGGAACAGAATACTTTGTAGTTAGTTGTTAACACTTTTAACAAAGTGATTCATGCTAAGTAGTTTTATTTTAAAAATGCCTCTATTTAAAAATGCCTCTGTGGTTATCTTCAAATCACCTACCATGCAAAATGTTGTGCTTTTAATATTTTTATTAATCTCCCAAATCTGATTTTTACAAGGAATTTACCTGACTCTCTCATGTGAGAAAGACTGTATAATCTCATCAATGCCAGAAGATATGTCATGATTTCACAAGATACTGCTTAGAACCATGACCCTTTTATATTTCAAGCTTGAAACTTGCCAGTGTATAAATGAGGAGATACACAATTCTATTGGCTTTACAGGGGAGATTAATTTTAGCACCAAAGTGTATATATGTTGTCAATGATCCATCACTACTTAATTGTTACTTAATTAATTCCTTCTTTTACATGATGTGATTTCAATGCATGGAGCTTAACAGAACATTCATGCGCCAGTAGCTAACCTTTTAAAACCTCTGTGATTTTACTGCTAAATTAGCTGAAGTGGGAAATTAAGGAGTCTGAAGAAGCTAAAAGAGAGCTCGCAGTGGATAAAAGGTGTAATTACTTTGACATGGAGCTCACTGCTTAGCTAGTAAAATTTACTAAGGATCTAGCTTCGCCAAGGGACGTGACTTTCTTAATAGAGTTTTCTTACGCACAGAGCAACTTAGCATTACTCACCGTTAATATAAATGACATGCTGGCTGGCTTGGAAAGGTAATTTGTTCCTTACCCTGAGAAATACTAAAGTTGTTTGTATTGACTGGAATTTAAATGAAAATTTTTCTACAAATCTTTATCATACACAAATGTATGATTAAGGTAAATTGGACAAAATGTACTGGCTTGTTTTCATCAACGATTTACCAGCAATGTGGTGTTACTCATACCATTACATTCTATCTTCAAAGTAAAAATATAAATACATATTGCATATTGGATTTGAGAATTTACTTTTTTTTAGACTGAAGACCAGCTGGAAATGTCCTGAGGCCATGGTCTAGTGGTCTGAGCATGGGACTGGGAGCCAGAAACTCCTGAGCTCTAATCCCGGCTCTGACAGTCACTGCCTCTGTGGCCTTGGGTAAGTCACTGAACCTCTCTGCCTCAATTTCCCTAGCTATGCAGTAGGAGTAATAATACTTACCTACCTACATCACAAAGGTGGGTTGTGAGGTTTTATTAGATAATGACTGTAATTGATTAGGAAATTCAGGGTGCTATACAAGTATTATTAATATAGGCTCTGGAATTATACTAATTTCTCTGGCATTCATATAGCAAGGATAGATCAGGTTCCAGTTCTGAGTATTGCTAAACACACCTTTCACATTTCCACAAGGCAGCTGATATATATTTTTGTCACCCTCCCAGCTCCATCTCTGCATGTGTTTCACATGTGATTCTAGGATGTAATGCAAGGCCCCATGAAGGTAATTACTGGCTGTACTCCACAGTTTGGGAGTTCCCTGCAATGCTGTCTGAACACACTAGCCCTGACCACCTCTCCCTTTTCGTAGTGGTGATGTTTAGTGGACCTCCCACAGTGACGGCACAGTGGCATGAGGCTCTCATCTTCCCATAGGAGTTGCAGCAGGGTCCTCCTCCTTAGGAGCTTAAGGTGGCAGTAGGAAGCCCTGTCACAAACCCTGGAGAGGCAGAAGGGGTACCAGAGGGGCCTCCAATACTTATTCCAACAGCTAAGGATGTACCTGCTTGTATGTATAGGCTGGGATCACTGTAATCCCCTTCCCTGTGCTGCTACATACACAGTCATCTGTTATTGGCAGGGTCCCCCAGAGCTGTGGGTCTGGTTGGTAATGCCCTCTTGAGATGTGTGATACAGTTTAAGCCTGTCACAGATATTATTTCAGGCAGCCTACAGACTCATGCAGATATTTGCACAACCATTAGGGCTCGAAGCTTACTTAAGTTTTTAATGAAAGGTATCACTTGACACTGATTTTCTGAATTGGTGGGTGTTTGTTTATTAGGGGGAAAAGCTTTTCTCTTGATGGGTAGCATGTGTTTCAGTTTTGTATACTCTGTAGATTCATGCTGTTGGTGCTTGTGAATTCGAGCTATTATTCCTTTCCAAGGTCTCATAAGATTCACCTCTCCCAACAGAGTTCCCATTGTTCACACTGAGTGTTTCACGTAATGAATTTGTTGTATCTTGATTTCTCTGTCCTGGGGCTTGCTTCCTTTCTGTATGTGATTGGTGGCTGCCACTAATGCATAGTTGGGTCAGACATCATGGGTCAAATTACAGAGCTCAGAAGGTGATTGAAGAGATGGCCTTTGCTCTCTCCGTATACTGAATCAGGTGTACATTGGTCTGGTTCCCCAGGTGTAACTTAAAGCAGCTCTAAAGCTCACTCTAATTTATACTGGATGCTAATAGTCCTGAGGATCCAAACCAGTATGCAGATATCTGAGGGGCATACAGAATCTGCAGACTTGTCTATTTTCTCCTGAACACTCTTCTACACTGACACAGGCTAGGATCTACCATGCTAGCTCTGTGCCACTGAAGGATTCTCTACAGTGAGGTGATCCAGCTAGGGCTGGATGCATAGTTTTAGGGCTTCTTTATACCACCAGTGCAGTGCTAACCAGCCACACTGCATTTGAGAGGACCTGGGCCTCAACACAGGGCAATAAAAATAAACATCAGATCTCCCTATCTGTGTTACAGATAACACCTCTGATTATTAAACATGAAGTGATACACTTCACCATTTAGTATGATGTTTCCTTTTTGCATTACCTTCAGGCTAGGTTGAGTCCATTTTACTTTTAGGATTTAATGTACTAATAGCAACACTTGAGGGTTCAGACTCTGCAGAACATTTGCTTTTGATAACTTGGCCAAATCCTGGATTTCTAAATTGGACAAAACTCACTGGAATCTCAGTTATTGAAGCTAATAAGACTTTTGCTTAAGTAAAAGTTGAGTGATTTACTCCATGTTTCCATAAGAAATAATATAATATATATTTTTAAAGCTTATTTTCTAAAACCTAAATTTTCAACTAAATTTGACTCAATTATTTGACTCAATTATCCTGTAAAATATTATTGGAACTCAGTATTTGCAGAAAATGAAAATCTCTAATCCCCAAATCCAGAATGCTAGCAAAGATTGGGAGTTTTTCCCAGACCCCAAGGGCTCCAAGTTGAAGAGGGATGACAGTGAGGAGTTTTCTGTTGAGAAAATTTAAATTGCTTAGGGAGTATTTTAAGAGGATTAGCTCTTCTCTTTGAGTGCCAAATCCAGGTTCCATTTCAATTGATGACAAAACTCCCATTGTTTTAAATGAGCACACGTTTTGCCCCTATGAATGTGCATCACTTGGAGTGAAGTGTCTGATTTTAAAATGTGGAGTGTAAGCATTTCAAACACTTCCTTGCAAGAATATAGGGAAACTTAGCATCATTGTTCCCTTTCAGAGGAGGTATTCTCAGATACTAATGGAGAACCATGCTAGTCACATATTCATGTCTCATAGCCAACCTCAAAGAAAATGTAAAAGGGGTGCTCATTTCTGTATGTAATATTGTAAAGATCATTACAATTTCTATTCAAAATGAAATCAGTTTTCAGGATATAAGATTTTAAAAGATGTCTATTCTCTCTGAATTCTTACTTGTAACTGCCGTTTATGATAGAGGCTACATTCTTAAATAGTAGGTCCTGAATCTGATCTCACTACACTGCTGTAAGTGAGAAAAGAATTAGGCTTAGGCTACTAAAATCTACATAGCAATTGTTTTTTGTAATTTGCTCACCTACTGGTTCTAAGGAATTAGTGATTTACTACTGTTGTGTTGATTTACTCATGAAACCAGCTAGTTTAATGTAAAATAAGCTATAGGTATCTGATTCATTTCAGGTTTGCACTGTCCTTTTAAATAAAGTAAATAAAAAAACAGATTTTACCCTAGGCACCAGTGGCTGGATTCCCAGCTAGTCATCTATTTCATGTTTGTGTAGAATAGACTGTGCTTCTGCTAAAAGGAAATAACCCAAATAGTTATTTTGTTTTTTTCTTTTTTTGTACTTTGAAAGCAGAATTCTGAAACGTACATAACACATCTGTAACTTTGGCTAGTCACTGACACTAATGTAATGTGGCATACTATCAACCCAACCAATAAGTTGTGAAGTCTGAAATTGTTCACTTGCATGAACAACCTTAATAGCTGGTCTTGTGGGAGTGCCTACATTGTTAAATTGGCCCTTATGAAAATTACTTCAGTTTGATGTTCTTTCCAGGGTTCATGCTTCTGTAAGAATAAAACAACTTAAAAATATATATAATGATGTGGAGGCGAGGTTCACATCCATCCCCAAAACCAAAGGAAAACATTTTTTAAGAATCGAGTGCCGAGGATACAGATGCTTCAGATCAGTAATGGGTGATTCTGTCTCATGAATTTTTAGGAAAACATAGGCCCAGCAGGAAGATGAGATTAAGTTGTATCATTATTATTAATTATTTATGTATGCTATGTGTGTATGTAGTAGGATCACTACAAACACTCAGATACAGTTCCTACTCCAAAGAATTTATAATTAAAAGACAGATACATAAGTAGGTAGGGATTAGTGGAAGAAAAACAACAAGAGACAATTTAGGTTCTTAATAATCTATGTTACTCTAGCACCTACCGGCTTCACCTGTCAGGGACCACAGGTCTCAAACCCTGGGCCATGGGGCTATTAGGGGCTTGTAAATGCTAACCAACCACCCAGTAACCCGGTAACAGTTGCCAGGACTGGAAGCTGAATTCCAGAGTTGCCAGAACTCTGGGAGGCCTGATTGGTTCCCTGCTTGTATTTAAACTGAACACAGGAACAGGAAGTTGTCCATGCAACTGAGTTTCCCCTGCTGAGGGCTGCTTCCCCATGTTCTTCCCGCGCCTACAGTCGGACTGTGATCTCCCGGACACCTGACCTTGCCTGCCTCCTGCCACCTGACTCTCCAGCTGCTCTCTGGCATAGCTCAGACCCTGATCTCCTGCTATTTGAGCCAGCCCGGCTCCCATGTCAACCCCTGGGTGAGACCGTCCATATCCCAGTTGTGACACCAGCTGATATCGGGGCCATGTTGTGTTTGTACAGTGACAAACACCTAATGAGAGACAGTCCCAAAGTGTTTACAATCTACGTAGACAAGACAGATACAGGATAGGAGAATAAACAGTCACAGAGCAGTAAAGACACTTGCCCAAGGTCTTTATTCACTGTAAGTAGCGCTGTAACACTAGGTCTTTAAGAGGGGCTGGAATAGAGAAGGGCTACTAGGATGATCCAACGAATGGAAAACCGGTCTTACAAAAGGAGACTCAAGGAACTTGGCTTGTTTAGCCTAACCAAAAGAAAGCTGAGGGGAGATATGATTGCTCTCTGTAAACATAAAAGAGGGATAAATACCAGGGAGGGAGAGGAATTATTTAAGTTCAGTACCAATGTGGACACAAGAACAAATGGATATAAACTGGCCATCAGGAAGTTTAGACGTGAAATTAGACGAAGATTTCTAACCATCGGAGGAGTTTCAGAGTAGCAGCCATGCTAGTCTGTATTCGCAAAAAGAAAAGGAGTACTTGTGGTACCTTAGAGACTAACAAATTTATTTGAGCATAAGCTTTTGTGAGCTACAGCTCACTTCATCGGACATCCGATGAAGTACCTAAGGTGCCACAGATACTCCTTTTCATCAGAGGAGTGTAGTTCTGGAACAGCCTTCCAAGGGAAGCAGTGGGGGCAAAAGACCTATCTAGCTTCAAGATTAAACTCAATAAGTTTATGGAGGGGATGGTATGATGGGATAACATGATTTTGGCAATTAATTGATCTTTAATTATTCATGGTAAATAGGTCCAATGGTCTGTGATGGGATGTTAGCTGGGGTGGGATCTGAGTTACTACAGAGAATTCTTTCCTGGGTATCTGGCTGGTGAATCTTGCCCACATGCTCAGGGTTCAGCTGATCGCCATATTTGGGGTCAGGAAGGAATTTTCATCCAGGGCAGATTGGTATAGGCCCTGGGTTTTTTCGCCTTCGTCTGCAGCATGGGGCACGGGTCACTTGCTGGAGGATTCTCTGCACCTTGAAGTCTTTAAACCATGATTTGAGGACTTCAATAGCTCAGACATATGTGAGAGGTTTATTGTAGGAGTGGGCGGGTGAGATTCGGTGGCCTGCATTGTGCAGGAGGTCAGATGAGATGATCATAATGGTCCCTTCTGACCTTAATGTCTATGAGTCTACATGGACAGGATACAGTTATTGTAGATGAGAACTGTATCCTGTCCATATGTTTACATCGTGTACTAGCTAGTGCATGTGCAATAAAGCATGGAGGTGATTGTGCAAGAAATTGACAAATGGATGAACAAAGATGGGGAAATGTAGTGGAACAGAGGAGACTGAGCCAACACAAAGCTTGACAAAAGAGGAAGATTTGCATCTTGATTTTGTGTTCTAGAATTGTGGGCAACTGATGTGGCCAAGTTCTTGATCCACCATTGAATATCTTACAGACTCTTATGGGGAGCAGCTGACTACAGCTGAAGTTCAAGATCAAACACAAACACTTTGTGGGATTCGTATCTGTGACCCTAGGACAAATGGATTGCAGATTTTCTTTCTTTCCTTTATAGAATTAAAGTTTTCATGTCTGATCTTGACCTTTAGAGTAGGAAAAAAGCAAGTGAAACCCTAAGAAAGGAAATAACCCTGTGGTATGTTGTTTTTGACACTGTATAAATCAAAGTGGGGCACATATTTTTGTTTTTGTTTTATTTTGCGGGGGGGGTTAGAATACAAAAGTATAAAATGTGTGCTAAAATATTACACTCTCATTTCACAGAGAGGAGGTCTTCATGGTAAAAATGTTATGACATGAAGCCATTACACATGCATATCTGGTTTGAATAATTTTTTTTTCTATTTTCTGAATCCAAAACAAATCAAAAGTTTATTAAATCATGTGAGGTAACCTAGACCACTTCTTGAACTCAGTGACAAAATTACTACATATATAGAGGAAATGCAGTAGGTGTCACAGTACAGTGATTTTAGTAATGTATTAGACAAAGTGTCTGTCAAAACATTACTTGAAAAATTAATCCTAATTGGCTCATCATGTGGAGCACTGTCATTTCAACTGGAAGCCTGCGAAATCATAAACAATAATTAATGGAATACATTGAACTAGGGTAAGATAGACTAGGGAGTGACAGTTGTGTGAAAGGCCCAGTTATACTTTATTAGTGATATTTTCAAAGTCACAGGAGGCTGTAAGCTCCTAACTTCCATATTCATAGATTCCAAGGCCAGAAGGGACTACTGTAATCATCCAGTCTGACATGAAAATCACAGATCATAGAACTTTCCAAAATTAATTCCTAGAACATATCTTTTAGAAAAACATCCAATCTTGATTTAAAATTTGTCAATGATGCGACTCCACCATGACTCTTGGTAACTTGTTCCAAAAGTTAAATACTCTCACCGTTAAAAATGTACACCTTATTTCCAATCTGAATTTGTCTAGCTTCACCTTGCAATCATTAGATCATGTTATATCTGTCTCCACCAGATTGAGCCTGTAAGTATGCCCTGCATTCTTTGTTCCTAGATATATGCCTTGACATTTAGCTATTTTAAAATTCATAGTTTGCTTACACCCAGCTTACCAAGAGATCCAGATCACTGTGTGTCAGTGACTTCTCCTTTTCATTATTTATCACTCCCCCAATTTTTGTGTCATCAGCAAATCTGAGTGATGATTTTTTTTTTCCAGGTCATTAATAAAAATGTTTAGTAGTATAGGGCCAGGAACCAACCCCTGTGGAGCCCCACAAGAAAAACACCTGTGGTGATTCCCAGCTTACAATTACATTTTAAGACCTTTCAGTTAGCCAGCAGTTAGTCCATGTAATGTGTGCCATTTTAATTTTATATCTTTTTAGTTTTTAAATCAAAATATCGTGTGATACTAAGTCAAATGCCTATAGCAGTCTAAGCATGATACATCACTACTTATCTTTATCAACCAAACATTGAATTGCCTCAAAAAAAAAAAGAGAGCAATTTAATTTTCCATATACTTATGTTGACTGGCATTAATTTGTATTACCTTCTTTTAGTTCTTTATTAATTGAGTACCATATCAGCCATTCCATTATTGATCCTAGGCAAGATATCAGGCTGAAAGGCCTATAACTACCCAGATCATTCTGTTTCCCTTTTTAACTGTTGGCACAACCTTAGCTTTCTTCCAGTTTTCTGGAAAATCCCCATTGCCCCAAGACTTATTGAAATTCAAAATTAAGTTCCAATGAGCTCCTCAGCAAGCTCTTTTATATTTCTCACAAGCTATCTGGACGTGCTGATTTAAAATCGTAGTTGCTGTTGAACATCCTCATAGGCTTTATGACCAGAAGGGACTGTCATTATTATCTAGTCTGACTTCCTACACGTCACAGGCCACAACCTCACCCACCCACTCCTGTAATAGATTCATAACCACTGAAGACTACTGAAGACCTAAAATCATGATTTAAAGACTTCAAGTTACAGAAAATCCACCATTTACTTCAGTGACCTGAACAAGTGACCTGTGCCCCATGCTGCAGAGCAGGTGAAAACCCCACCAGGGTCTCTGCCAACCTGATCAAGGGGGCAATTCCTTCCCAACCCAAAATATGGTAGTCAGTTAGACCCTGAGCATGTCATCAAGACCCACAAGCCAGACACCTGGGAAAGAATTCACTTTACCAACTCAGAGACCTCTCCATCTAGTATCCCATCTCTGGCTGTTGGGGATATTTGCTACTATCAGTCACAGATGAGCCACATGCCATTATAGGCAATCTCATTGTATTATCCCCTCCATAAATTTATCTCAGTCTTGAAGCCAGTTAGGTGTTTTGCCTCAACTACGCCCCTTGGGAGGCTGTTGCACAACTTCACTCCTGTGCTGGTTAGAATCTTTCATCTAATTTCAAGTCTAAACGTGTTGATGGCCTGCTTATATTCATTTGTTCTTATGTAAACACTGGTGCTTAACTTAAATAACTCCTTTCGCGCCCTGGTATTTATCCATCTCCCCTCAGCCTTCATTTTCTGAGGCTAAACAAGCCAATCTCCTTAAATCTCTCCCATAAGGTAGATTCTCAGTTCTTCTGATTATCCTAGTAGCCATTCTCTGCACCTGTTGCAGTTTGAGTTTATCTTTCTTAAACATGGTAGATCAGAATTGCACACACTATTCCAAATGAGATCTCACCAGTGCTTTTTATAATGGTAACACTTCCCTCTCTCTACTGGTAATACCTTGCTGGATGCATCCTAGGATTGCATTAGACTTTTTCATGGCTGCATCACTTTGGCAGCTCAGTCATCTTGTGATCAATCAATACTCCCACTTCTTTCTCCACCTCTGTCACTTCCAATTGATACATTCCCAGCTTATTGCAAAAATTCTTGTTGTTAGTTCCAAAGTGCATAACCTTGAGCTTTGCATTTTAAATTGTCCCATTTCTATTGCTCCATTTTTGGGTATGATATTATAGTCCTTCTGTATTGACAATTCCTCCCAAATTTGTGTCATCCACAAATTTTATTAGTACACTCCCACTTTTTGGTGGGAGTGTCAAGATCATGAAAGAAAATGTTAAATAAGATTCGTCCCAAGACTGATCCCTGAGAAACTCCGGTAGAAACTTTCCTCCAGTTTGACAGTTCACCTTTCAGTATGACCTGTTGTAGTCTCCCCTTAAACCAATCCCTTATTCACCTTTCAATTCTTGTATTAATCCACATCTTGTCCTGTTCAACTAATAATTTTCCATGGGGAACTGTGTCAAATGCATTACTGAAATCCACATAAATTAGATGTATTGCATTTTCTTTGTCTAGAAAATCAGTTATATTCTTAAAGAACCCTTTACTATTGATTTTAATTTCCTGCACAGGACCCCACTCTGCTTGGCCTTTGGCAGTTATCGATTTTTTCCCTACACTTTCTAACCACCAAAAAGTAGCTTTCCTTGCTGATTCATCCCATCTTCCATTCTTTGTAGGCTTTTTTCTTTCTCTTAATAACCTATTTGGGATGCTTATCCAGTTTGCTCTGCAACCCTTTTACTATGATTTTTTTTCCCTCTTGCTTGGGATGCAGGCTTTAGATAACTTCTGCAACTTTGACTTAAAGTATTTCCAAGTCTCCTCCGCGTTCAGATCTTTGAGTTCAGTTCCTAACTAATTCCCTTATTTTTTTTAAGTTTTCACTTTTGAATCAATGACCCTAGTTACAGACCTACTTTTGTTTATCCTTCCATTTAGTTTACACTAAATTAGATCATGATCACTGGAACTTCTATGAGGTCCTCGCTACTTACCAATACTAAATCTAAAATGGCATCACCTCTTTGTTCGTTTGGTGACTATTTGTTGAAGAAATCTGTTGGTTCTCTCATTCAGGAATATCTGGGTTTTACCATGATTATTATACAGTACAGACTCATTTACGCACGGATGTCGGGAGTCAAGCCTTCATGACCGCATGTTAATAGACCACAGGTTAAGAGGGCCATGCTGAAAAAAGCGTTTATGATTCACTTAGAAAAAAACTCCGTTATTTTCTGCTCTTTCTGGCTCGCATTTTTTTCTTTCTTATGAAGTTTGTCATTTCCCACAGATGAATGATTTCAATATTTTCCGCATTTTGCTCCTCCATAAATCTTACAACAGTTTCTACAGCACTAAGGGCTGCTGTGGCCAAAATTTTGACCTTTTCAACAATATCCTGGCCATTGCTTTTGCGGTCCGATGTAGCCTCACAGCCCGTTAATATTTCTTCCTTGGACAGAAATTCTGAAGTCGGGCAATCTTCATCCATCTCCAGCCACACAATAATGATTTCCGGCGACGTATCCAAACTAAAATCTTTTATCATTTGAAAGAGAAGTTTACCTTTATCCTCTTTTGTTTGCATGCATGTTTGTTGGACGTTTTCTTCCAAAAATCCTTCAAAGTCTGGCTCTTAATCAGTGCCACTGCTGGAGTTTTCCAAGTCTGAGCTGTCTTTGACAGAAAAGGCATCACCGAGAGCCTTCATCCAGCAGTTTTCAATGGACTTTTGTTTTACTCCGTCCGAAGCTTTTTTAACTAAATAACTAATTTCCTTCATGTTTAACTGTTTCAGGAATTCGGAAATGCCTGAAGATGTGCATGACATGATTGCCGAAATCAGCTCCAATCTATAATTGGTTTTAAAATTCTGAATAATGCCCTGGTCTAAAGGTTGCATTTTTGATGTTGTGTTGAATGGTAGGTATAGCACTTGAATTTTTCCATTGCTTGATACCAGTGATTCAGCTGGATGATGGGCTGGACAATTGTCAAGTAGCAAAAGTGCTTTGGCTTCGAGTTTCTTCGACCACAGATGCTTACAAACAGCTGGAACAAAGCTGTTGTGGAACCAGTTGTTGAAAATGTCTTGTCATCCAAGCATTTTTGCTGTTACCATATATTACTGGCAGTTTGGCTCTATTGAGGTGATTAAAGCAGTGAGGGTTATGAAAGCAGCCAACGAGAAGAGAAGCAAGCTTATGGCTGCCCGTCTTATTACTACAAAAAAGAAGAGTTACACAATGTTTTATCTTTTTAAATCCAGCTGTTTTCTGTGTCTCATAATTAAAGGCTAAAGGCTTCTCAGGTAGCAGTTTTGCAAATAAAGCTGTTTCATCACAATTATAAAGTTGTTCTTCGTGGTAGTCTTCATTTTGTAAAATAGATTTTAACTCGGTGGGAAACGTGTTTGCGGCTGATTCATCGGCTGATCGGCTTTCTTCAGAAATCGACACCTGCGCTATGCCATGACGCTTTTTAAAATGACTTATAAACCCCTTGCTGGCTTGGAATTATTCATCCCCCATTAAATTTCCAATTTTTGTCGCTTGGGTTTGAAGAATTAGCCCACTTAGCAGCATTCCTTTCAGCCTTTCCTGAGCAAACCATGTGCGCATGGCTTTGTCTATTGTGTGTTTTGCTGAATACTGCACACGTTTTCACTTAAGCCCCACAGCAGAATCAATATTTTGTACAAAGCCATTCAGTTTACATTAGTTTTTTAGCCATCCTCAGAGAGTAGATTCGGCAATCCCAATATCTTTTGAAACTTTGGCCTGGGTTTCTCCACTATTTACTCGATCTATTGCAGCTAGCTTTTCTTCTACAGTGTAGGAACACTGACGCTTGCCCTCTGCCATTATACAGTATTAGGCCTATGGTTAAAATTTTCTAATGTAGTATATATATTACTATATAACTACTATATATTATCTATCTCTCTAGCGTGACAATGACTAAGCATGAGTGATACGTCTTTACCAATATCAGTAAAGACGTACAACACGTTTCCGCTCTGCACTTCCTGTTGATTTCTATGTCAGTGAGTTAGTGAGCAAATCTGTAGCGCTACATAGCAAGTTCCTGTTAACGAGTTTCACTTGTCAAATAGGTAGCACTGGAAGGCATGGCGCTACCATGCGTTAAGCGGATCCGTGCGTAAACGGGTCTGTACTGTACTTGTCCACGAATTTATATGTAGGAAATTAAAGTCTCCCATAATCACAGAATTCCCAGTAATATTTATTTCATTAAAAATATTAGAGGTCTCTGTCCGTATCCTGACTGAATCCTCGGGGTCTGTAGCATACCCGAAGCACTACCTCAGTGGTAGTGGTAACTATCTGTTACCTTCTTTCCCAAAGTGATTTTTGACCGAAAAAAATTGAAGTGATGGAATGGATAAAACCTCATCATTAATACACAATGCTACTCCACCACCTTTACCTTTATTTCTGGCTTTTCTTGAACAGCACATACCCTTCAATACCTGTACTCCAGTCATGACTACCATTCCACCATGTTTCTATTATTCCTATAATATCTGATTTCACTTCCTGCACCAGGTCTAGTTCCTCCATTTTGTTATCCAGGCTCCTTGCACTGGTGTACAGGCATCTTACATGTTTCTGCTTGGATTCAACCAGATTCCTTGCCCAATTAGGTTCACTCATTCTACTGCCAGTATCACCTACCTGACTGTTAATGTCATTGCATTGGCACTCTTTCTTCTTGTGGTCCATTCTCCTTCCCTCTATTATTCTTTTCTCCATTGCTGTTTCCTCTCTTACTTGATTTTCAATATTGAAATCAGGCATGGAGATTACATGAGCATCTCACAGCTGTCTCCACCAAATCATCCTCTTGAGATACTTGTGGAATAGAAAAATGTTATCATATCATATTAATTTTATCACATGATATGACTACATCATCTATTTTTCCAAATCCAGAACAGAAATATTTATTGAACACTTCTGCTTTTTCTGCATTATTATTGCTAGTTCTACCATTTCCATCTAGTAATGGACCAATAGCATTGTTGTTGTTGTTTTTCTTCCTGTTCTTAAAAAACTCTTAATTGTCCTCTGACTCTGCTGGCAGTAGATTTTGCCTTGTCTTTCTTTGCTTCCCTTATCAATTTTCTAAAATGTTTAACTTCTGATTTATATTCATTACTATCAACTTCCTCTTTCTTCCACTTGTTATATATTATTTTTATAGCTACCTTCATTCGCCCTCTAAACTAGGTCATTTTTTTAACCTGTATTGCCTCCTTCATCAGCTGTGGGATTGTGGCTTTTTAGGCATCTAGTAAAGTGTTCTTAAACAATTCCTAATTATCATTCACATTTTTCTGATTAATTTTTTTACTCCCAGCTGATCAGGTTCATAATTGTTTTCAACTTTGTGAAATTGGCTCTTTCATAGCACCAAGTGTGTGTGTGTGTGTGTTTATATATACATATCACTGATCTGGTCTTTATTCTGTTTGCACATTATAAATGTTATCAAATCATGATTACCTGTACCTAAGTTACCATTAATTTTTAGTTGTATGATCAGTTCCTCTTTATTTGACAAAATGAGGTCTACTTGTTGGTTGGAGCACTTTTTGAGTTAGGAAATTGTCATATATAACATTTACAAATCCCAAGGATGTTTTAGTACTGGCAGCTTGAGACTCTCAGCATGTTACTTAAATGAAATCCCCCATAATCACACACTTCTCCCCCTGCCCCTTCATATTATACATAGGTATGTAAGGAAACAGTCATCCTGTTCCCTACTGTGATTTGTTTATCTGTAGCAGACCCCAAGTAATGCCCCATCAGATGCTTTATCAGTTAAGACATTGATCCATAAACATTCAAGTTCATTTTCTTGCAAGTTGTCAGTGAGTCAGAAAGAGGCATTGCCATTTTTGACAACATACCACTCCCCCTCCCCTTTTGCCTACTCAATCTTTTCTGAATAGGTTATAACTATTGATTTTAATGTTCCAGTCACAGGAACCATCCCACCATTAATAACAGCTAGATCAAATTTATGCTAATAAATGAGCAATTACAATTCCTTTTGTTTGTTACACCAGTGCTAGGAGCCTGGGTATAGGCATTTAAATTATTTATTCTCTTCATGTCGTTGGTTCCTTGATTAATTCTGTTCTTGTGCTGAATGCTCATATCTTCCCTCTTTTAACCCATCCCTTTTGTTATTAGTTTAATGCCCTCCTGACTATTCTAGTCAGTTTGTTCCCAAGAAGACTGGTCCCCCTTCTACTGAGATGAAGGCTATTCAAATCATACAACCCTCTCTCCCCATAGAAGGTGGATCAATGGTCTACAAAACCATGTTCCTAACCAGTAGTTAACCACCTACCTAACCAGTAGTTCACTTTCAGAATTTTCTGCCTTCTCTCTCTCTCGCTCTTTTTTTTTTTTGGCTCATGGGACAAGAAGGATCTCCATGAAGATTGCTTGGACGTTCTTCTTCAGCACATTTCTGAGTTCTCCAAAGTCATCGGCTATCTGAGAGAGCCTGTGATACAGTGTTATTAGTGCCAGTACGAACTATCACCAGTGGATCCATTGCATCCACTTCAAATGTCTATCTAATTTTAGTCTGATGTCTTGTGTCTTGACTCCAGAAACACAGCACACCATCCTGTTGTCTGCCTGAATCTTTCAGAATGTTCTTTCAGTTCTTCTGTTTATTGAATCTCAGCAAAGATCATATATCTTTCTTGGATTACTGGAGAACTCTTTGTGGACAAGCTTGATTTTTTTGCTGGCTGGGCCAAGCTGCCATCCACAAGTATGTCCTGTATCCCTCTCTGTTCCTGTGGACCAGCTGTATCTATATTCCACACTTTTCACATTGAGGACCTAGGTATCGGTTGGAAACTTCTAGCTGTGTGCAATTCCTCTCCTGCCTCTTTTCTCTGGTGGCCATAGCCTGCCTGTCCTTGTCTATCTCCAGCTGAGTAGAATGCCACTGTGACCTCCTGCCTCTGGTGGTTACAAACTTCCAGGCCTCCTCTCTGACTGACTGCCTTTCTCTCCGACTCCTTGATGACCAGCTTCTTCCTTCCTGGAATGTGGAGTACTGATGTTTCCTGAATCTGACTATTTAGGAACTCATCAGTTCCTCTAATTCTCAGTGTCAGCTTTACTTGCCCCTCCAATGAAAGAATCTTCTGCTCCAGCACAGCAACCAACTTGCATTTCATGCACATGAAATCCCTTCAGTCTTCAGGCAGGAAAGAGAACTTGGCACACCAATTGCAGGTCACCACCACTGTTCCATCCCTGGCCATCTTGAAATTCCATGTGAAGCTGAACCTGGAAGGAAAGCCTCTCATACTGCCTCTCTGAACTCCCTCTCAAACCTTACTGTTAGCTGCCTCTGTTGTGGCTCTCTTGTCGCCTTGCAAGTCAGTGGAAGTTAGGTACCTAACTGCCATTTGTACCTTTGAAAATCTCCCTCAATATATTAATTAATTATTTGGAATAGGGTTGGGATAGTTAGCAACTTTATTTCTGCCCTTATGTTTTCTCTTCTCCGAGAGGACCAAAAATGGTAATATCAGGTGATACTGATCTGCCCCAGGTGTTCTCTGTTGAGGGGAATTATACAGTTCTTTTCTTCTGCCCCACCTGTTCAATGTGCCTAGGAAGCCACTTGGGTGGATGGCAAGACAGTTTGGCTTGCAACATAACAAATTTGTTGGTTGAATCTCAGGTCTGTACCTCTTTCATGAAATTCAGCTGGCCAGTCCCATTATCTGGCTGAGAACGGAGCTTGGAAGAGAGGCAGCTGGTTTAAGGCTCATTCTAAATAACACTAAGGTGATGGTGGTGGGATAGGGTAATCAGCTTAAGAGAATAACAGAAATAGAATCTATCCCTTCAACTGTGGGGCCATTTCCCCCTTTGTTTATGGAGCACTCCTAGATTGTGGAATTGTTAGGCCTCGGACTTGGACTGCTGCTGGATGTCCATATAACTGTTGCAGCCAAGAGTTCTTTTTCCTTCATGTGCACTTATCACGTAGGTTGCAAATTTTCCTGTTGGATACAGACTTTACAATAATTATCCATGACTTTCCCACTCTCATATTGAAATACTTCAATGTACTCTACCTGGGGGCCTGAAAAGCCCATGTCTTAGGCTATGGCTGAGGAACATACAGTGCAGTTCTGGAGCAGGGGGCCTCTTGCTCCCTAATTTTGGTCCAGTTGTGTGCTGGGCCCATCCCTTAGCTAAGTTACATTAGCCTAAGTGTTGCTTATGAATACCTAGTTTATTAAGTATACAATTTATAATTTCATATTACACTTCTGAACCTTTCTGTAATTTCTGGGAAAGAACTTTTACTCTTGGGATTGTCAACAAACTGATCCCAAAGATGGCCTAGCTAAATTTGTACAGACTTGTATTCCCACTGCTGGATATTGACATCATTAGAGAGAATGGGGATACTTGGGTATCACATAAAGCATAAAGAAACTCCCTTGGAAAGAAGGACATGATACAAAACTTCTCAAAGAGCGAGAGGTTCGTATGTTGAAAGACAGACAGCATGCTGCTATGGTGAGAGACTTCCTTGGAAAAACATCCTTGAGACCTGGCTGGGATTGTAGCCCTGAGTTGAACAGCTGAGAGATAATTTGGCTAAGGACGCCTAGAATGAAGAGAGACAGCTTTTGAGCAATGAGTCACACACAAAAATGTAACCTTAAAGCGAAATGGAAGCAGGAATAATGAATCAGTCAGAAAACCCTGTCACCTATGGATTGTAGTTTCCTCAGGAAGTCAGTGGTGTCTCAAAGATAGCTAGGAGTGCTGGTAGCATAGGACCTGAGGAGGGAGTCTACATAGCCAGACAATCCTGCTGTCAGGATGCCAATGCCTGAGATGATGTTCTTTCAGCCGAAACAACAGACTGGACTTCTACATTGAGTGCTTCCGCTGATGTGCACGGGCTGAAATTGTGGAAAAGCAGCATCACTTGCCCCATGACCTCAGCCGTGCAGAACACAATGCCATCCACTGCCTCAGAAACAACTCTGACATCATAATCAAAAAGGTTGACAAAGGAGGTGCTGTCATCATCATGAATAGGTCAGAATATGAACAAGAGGCTGCTAGGCAGCTCTCCAACACCACATCTACAAGCCATTACCCTATGATCCCACTGAGGGTTACCAAAAGAAACTACACCATCTGCTCAAGAAACTCCCTGAAAAAGCACAAGAGCAAATCCACACAGACACACCCCTAGAACCCCAAGCAGGGGTATTCTATCTGCTACCCAAGATCCATAAACCTGGGAATCCTGGATGCCCCATCATCTCAGGCATTAGCACCCTGACAGCAGGATTGTCTGGCTATGTAGACTCCCTCCTCAGGCCCTATGCTACCAGCACTCCTAGCTATCTTCAAGACACCACTGACTTCCTGAGGAAACTACAATCCATCAATGATCTTCCTGAAAACACCATCCTAGCCACTATGGATGTAGAAGCCCTTTACACCAACATTTCACACAAAGATGGACTACAAGCCGTCAGGAACAGTATCCCCGATAATGTCACAGCAAACCTGATGGCTGAACTTTGTGACTTTGTCCTCACCCATAACTATTTCACATTTGGGGACAATGTATACCTTCAAAACAGCGGCACTGCTATGGGTACCTGCATGGCCCCACAGTATGCCAACATTTTTATGGCTGACTTAGAACAACACATCCTCAATCGCCAAGCTCTACGATACAACCGCATTTGCTCCAACCCCTCAGACAGAGACAAACACCTACAAGATCTCTATCAAGCATTCTTACAACTACAATATCCACCTGCGGAAGTGAAGAAACAGATTGACAAAGACAGAAGAATACCAGAAGTTACCTACTACAGCACAGGCCTAACAAAGAAAATAACAGAACGCCACTAGCCATCACCTTCAGCCCCCAAACTATCCTCTCCAACACATCATCAAGGATCTACAACCTATCCTGAAGGACGACCCATCACTCTCACAGATCTTGGGAGACAGGCCAGTATGTCCATAAAAATAAAATGAAGTGCTGTAAGAGATATACTATGAGAAAGAGTCAACACAGCTCACAAATTCTTTCAAAGTATGTTATTTGGAAGTGGTTTAATACCGGCGCAACATGATAACTAGTAACTTATATTTCTGCATTCTCTATTACACCATCTCTGAGTGGCTGTGATCTGTATAGCAATCCCTTATAAAAAATAGTATACAGAGGGGGAGGGGGAAATGAGAAAGAATGAAAAAGATGAGTTGTAGATCATAAGAGCAGAAAATACTAACAAAACCAGTAGTACAGGACTAGTAAAGTCCAGGTTTGCAGAGCCATTTGAGTCTAGTTGTCTCAGATCCTCAGGGGGATCTGTACATGGATTTTATCACACATTGGCTTGGCAGATGGGTATCCATAGCATTGTATCACCAATCCTGATCCTTGAAGAGAGCCCTCCATGCAGTTTGACAACAGGTAGTTGGACAAGGGAGTAAATGGTAAGAGGAGGTCAAAATGTATTCCTGCTACACTGACCCTGAACTTCCATTGAGAATCTGTTGAAAAAAATCTCACATTACAATTACATTTCTGTGCCCTCTGCCATGTACATACTTCGTGTAGAGTTCCAGGCATAGTTTGTGGTGGAGTGAACTCCAGTGAAGCTTCAGTTCTGGCCCTGCACCAGTTCCTGGCAGTGGTGTGGAGGTTAGGGAGCATCTGTGGTGATGGCCATAGTTTCACATGGAACACCAGAGATCTGTGGATCCTGGGGGGGCAAGAACCCTTTTTTCATTTTGTGAGATACCAAACTCCACCTCACAAAGGAATTAATTGGAGAAAACTGCACACACAGCTTTTCAGAGATTTCCTCCTAGAACCACACTCCATTGTTTGTTTGTTTTTCCACATAAAGGCAACGAGGCCCATTATTTCATTTTTATTTCTTATTAATTGCTGTCTTTATAGCACCAACAGTGTGCTAGACATAGCGAAAGTCCCTGCCCGAAGAGCTTTGTCTACATAGAAACTTTAGTCTGTAGTCTTTTGAAAAAGCATGTAGGGAAAACCAAATAGCTGTCCTACATTCAAAGGCTTCTTCAGCCCAGGACGTCACCACAACCCTTCTGTGTGTTTTGATTCCTAGAGGTGATGGGAAGTTCAGTTGTCTAGTATGCCTTAAGAGCGTATGTTTAAATTCTCTTGGACAAGTAGTGTATTTTGCTGGGCCCTTCATATAGAAAGCACATTGGTTCTAACTGCCAAAATTCTGTGTAGGTAGAAGGTTAGAAGCCAATAGAAATCAAGCTGGTGTCATTTTCTTTCCAAATCAGATTGGGGAAAGGGACAGAAAGTAGAAACCCAGAAACATTAATTCATCCCCTTTAGAAACTAGGCTGACAGCACTAGGGCTTTGGAGCCTGGGTAAAGGCAATGTCCCTGGAGAAAGAGGCTCTTGCTTTGTGGTAGAGGTGAACTGGTCTTTTCACTGACTTAACGCTCAATGTGTCCATGCAGAGACATGATTTAGATTTTATAAGAAGATGCTAAGAAAGGAGCAGTTATCTTGATGAGCTCCCCAGGCTGAGATCCTGGCATCATGTGTTAGTATTCTTGCTCTGGCTCTCCTAGATCTTCTCCCCTGTGCCTGTTGACACCCTGAACCAACTATTGTAGGGAGTTGCTCACCTTTCTGGGAGACTGATTTATCATTGTAAGTTCTCTAGAAACTGAGCCCCTGTTACGGTAAAAGGGGCTTGAAGAATGCAGGAGATGCATGGAACAGATTCCAGACAAGAAACCAAAAGGCCAAAGAGACTCAAATCTTTCTTAAGGGAAGAAATCTCTTCTATTTATGTTTGCTGTCTGCGAACATGCATACTTTCCCCTGGCTGTATTGAAGTTTTATTGAAGCCATCATTACCTTGCCTTGTGATAAGAGAACTGTCTAAGTTGTTGATCACATCTCAATTGCTGAAATATGCTTTGGACAGCTTGTATGGCTACTAATGCCGCTGGACATGAAAAGCCCAAATTAATCAGACATATGACGGTTCTGTTGCCTCCATCATCTTGATAAAAGTCCTTGGTGAAGTAGGAACCCAAGAGCATAGTTGGTGACATTCAGTGATTAGAATAATTAAACAGTCGTCCCTGGACATGCATCAATGTAGGGAACTCACATGGATTTATCTATGTGAAGAATGACAATCCATTTTGAAAAAAGAAAAGGAGTACTTGTGGCACCTTAGAGACTAACCAATTTATTAGAGCATAAGCTTTCGTGAGCTACAGCTCACTTCCTCAGATGCATATCGTGGAAACTGCAGCAGGCTTTATATATACACAGAGAATATGAAACAATACCTCCTCCCACCCCACTGTCCTGCTGGTAATAGCTTATCTAAAGTGATCATCAGGTGGGCCATTTCCAGCACAAATCCAGGTTTTCTCACCCTCCACCCACCCCCCACAAATTCACTCTCCTGCTGGTGATAGCCCATCCAAAGTGACAACTCTTTACACAATGTCATGCACATTGTGTAAAGAGTTGTCACTTTGGATGGGCTATCACCAGCAGGAGAGTGAATTTGTGGGGGGGGGGGGTGGAGGGTGAGAAAACCTGGATTTGTGCTGGAAATGGCCCACCTGATGATCACTTTAGATAAGCTATTACCAGCAGGACAGTGGGGTGGGAGGAGGTATTGTTTCATATTCTCTGTGTATATATAAAGCCTGCTGCAGTTTCCACGATATGCATCTGAGGAAGTGAGCTGTAGCTCACGAAAGCTTATGCTCTAATAAATTGGTTAGTCTCTAAGGTGCCACAAGTATTCCTTTTCTTTTTGCGAATACAGACTAACACGGCTGTTACTCTAAAATCCATTTTGAAATACCACATACACATTTCCTCTATGTCCCTAAAAAAAAATGGATGAGACACTTGAGACATTATTTGAAACTTTGTCTTCTAGAGAAGGAAGTTCTTGATTATCAAGGATTAGCAGTCTTTTTGGCTTTTTCTTGAAGATAATTGTTCAGACTGTCCCAGAATAAGAAGAGTTGAGTAATGAGCTATGCTTTCAGAGAGACCTGAGGACCAGACTGTTAGCCTGTGGGTCACTGTGATTTATAGCCCTCATCCATTTCCTTTTTTTTAGGGTCCTAAAACAGTAAGGGGATTGAAAATCCTCACACTTTCAGGACCAATGAAATCTTTGCTAGATGGCAACATGTTACTGAAATGTCCCAATAAAAGAAAGCTGAATACGTTTATAATGGTAAATGGAATGGAAATGTACAAATGCTGCCCTTGGAGGTTCTGTCAGAGTGAGAACTGCTGACTCCATAGTGACCAGCTTTAGAGCAACTGCAATGACAGTGCTACAGTAATGGAGGGCACATTAGCTATGGCCTGAAGAAGAGCTATCACATAAAAGCCTTGTGCAAAGCTACAGGCAGTTAAGGCAGGACTACAGAGACAAAGGCCTAAACAGAACTCTGAGCCACTGAAAGACTGTCTGCCAGACTGGCTATTTGCACTTGCTTGGGTGGGTGTGATGTGGAATGTCCACCTGATTTTCTTGTTTTGTCAAAACTGGCTTACTAAGCAAGATGGTAACTGAAGTTCCTAGCTACTCTGTTGCTGACCCCTTCGAGTGGACAAATCGCTTTTGGCACAGTTGAAGCATATGGGCCCCACTATTATTGGAAGCCTTCAAATGGATAAGTATTTGCCCTTATTTCTTATTTAGTTTGGTATGGAATGGTGTGTGAGGGGTATCTTTTCTTGTCCTAAATGCCAACAGGAATGGCTGTAACTATCTTTACTGAAAAGCAGAAAAACATCTGGGGCAAAGGACATCATTAAGAGAGGAGACTATATGAAGAGGCAAAACAAGTCTTAATTGATGATAGGTTACTGCTGCAGCAAGTCTATGAAGAGAGAGTGAACAGCAACTTTGACTTGACTTAGAGAGGGTGTCAAGAATTATGTGCCTCTAAAACTTCTCAAAGTAAGAGGGCTTATATAGTTTGGCATTTTGTTGGCTTCAACTTCTGCAAACCTAAAATGGGTCTTAGTTGTCTCCTGTAAGGGCCTTCCAATAGATACCTCTTGTTCTCTAGTTCAAATGATATCTAAGAACTCAAATCTGCTATTGTTAACTTCTGTGTGCTCTACACTCTCAGTAGGCTAAATCCTTAGGTCCTCATTCAGCCTGAGGAAGGACCTCAGTTTCTGGCGTATTCACTTTAACGGGTGTTGAGACCACTCAACACATCGTACATGTAGAGTGAAATCCTGGCTCCATTAAAGTCAATGGCAAAAATCCCAGTGTCTTCAGTGGAGCCAGGATTTCAGTCTTAGCTCTAATGACCTAAAATGGATGATTCATACATTTTATTTGTTGCACCTTCGTGGTGCAGGCAAAGTTGTAAATATAATTATAATATAATTATATTTTACCTTCTTAGTTAGCATCTTTAAAATTCACAACTGCTGTAGATTGATTTTAGATCTTCTTAATACTTCTGGAAGTTTACAATTTTGTCATATAATTTCCAAAATCATTTCTTGCATCAATCAACCAATCAAATAAACAAAAACCCTAATGTGTCATAGTAGATTTGGATTTAACATGAAAAACTGATCCACAGCAGTGATAGCTAGTTTTCTTGCAACCTTCTGAATTCCATTTTTCATAGCTTTGTTTTCTTCCAGCTTTACTATATTGTTTCTTATTTGAATTTCCACAGTATGGGTTTGGGTGATGGAAATCAGGAGACATGAAAAACCACAAGGGAGATGATTCTATATCCCTAGTTATTTATCTTGGAGCCTCCCAGACCACAGAATTACTATCTGATAGAGGTAATATGTTCTTCTGGGCATTGTGTTAGAGAAGACTTTAACTTTTTAATTTCATATTCCCCAGCTTTTCTCCTTTGAATGTTTTGTATTAGGAAATTGTAATGACATTCGGTGAATTGTTATTGAATGGGAAATAAAAGAAAACCCACTGTTTTGTTTATTGTACCAAGGAAAAAACCAAGCAGGGTGTTTTTCATTTTAACAGTGTGAATAATGCTTTTTAATCACTGCAGATGTTAGCAGATTTATGCTATGTAAATTGTGTATGTTAATGATATTCCAAAATGTTGTAATAAGTGTTTATTCTGTTACATTTTATTTATGTTTGTGGTTCGAGATGTATGGAATATACAGCAGAAAACTACGAAATCATAGTAAACCAGCCAGATTTAAATATAGTTTTCAAACTATTGAGATGCATTTTAATTAAAACAGTTGATAAATATATATTATAACTACTCTAAGGGGTTCTGGATATTTGTTTATTGATATAATTGTTTAGTAAAATGTTTCCATGTAGACAAAGTCTAAGAGAAATATTTCAGAACAAATGAGTGCATTCTTAGGACTGTGGGATTTATGCCTAATTTTAGTGGTATAAGTAGAGTACTTTTTTATCCACTGTCTCACCTTTCCCTCAACACTGATAAGGCCCCTCTAAGTAAACAGAAATAGCATTAATTGAAGAATGATTTTCTGAAAAATTATGATTTTCTGCACATTATTTTATGATGGATCATCCCTTTGATTCTCTTCCACAAACCTCATCATGATATCACAGTTAGGATACCATGTGTGAAACCCTGGTCCCAGTGAAGTCAATGGGAATGTTGCCATTGTCTTCACTGGAGCCATGATTTCACCTCATTTTAGAAAGCATCACAATCCACGTGACGTGAAAGAGGGCTAGATTTGGCCTTTGTCTCTATGAGTTACCTGAAAGTGTGGTACTAATATGAAAAGTGCTTGTGAAGAAATGACTCTGTGTATACAGAGTCATCTGAGCAGGCTTGTGGTTCCTGTTTATTCCATTGTATGTATGGAATAACTTATGTTCAAGATATTTATCCCCTGTATGCCTGTCTGAGACAATAAGACAACTCAAACCGGGCTAAGTCCTCCCACTTTTACTCAAACCATGCACTATTTTAGAAGTGGTTCAATCCAGTTGTAGAAATCATATAGCGCTTGCTTAATGTAAAATTCTTACTGACAAAAATTAACACATGGTCTGGTGTGAGCCCCTATCACAGGGTGCTCTACTTGCCGCTGGAGTGCCTCCATCTGGCCACATCTGGGAGTTAGCTCTGCCAGGCCAACGCACCTTCCTGTGGTTACACTCCATCACTCATTCTGGTCTCACTCTCTCACAACTCAACTGCTCCCCTCTTCATGGCTTGGCCCTCTGGTCAGGTCACTGTAGTCCTCCCTTTCCAGGGTATCAAAGTCTCTCAGGAACCACTGTCCCAGGCAGTCTTCCCATTCACTGCTCCGGAACAGTGGCTGGTAGGGGAGCCCAGGCCCACCCCCTACACTAGGATCCAGCCCAGGAATCCTACAACAAGCAGTCAAAGTCTGCACAGTCCCGAACCTTACTGCTGTGTCCCTGTGCTACTTCCTACCTGAGAGCAACTGCAGTTGCACTCTCTGCAGCCTCTAGCTGCTGTCAGCTATTGGGCTTTATACAGGCCCTTCCTGTTCCTGTCTAGCTGAGCCTCATCTCTAATTAGTCCTTGCACCCTGGCTCCTCCTCCAGGTGAAGCCTAGGCAGTTAATTGACCCTCCTGGCCACTTTACTTGAGGCTTTGTGTGAGGTGAACACCTCACACAGCCCCTCAAATGTTCCCCGCCTTGGGTGATATGCATATGTTTATCTGTATATTGTGTGTGAATTTGCTTTCTTCCTTTTTCTTTTTTCGTAATTCATTTTTATCACATGAATAGATCCATTCTGAAACTACATTCCCCACTCCATGTAGGTTATATGGGAAAACAGGCTTGTCACAAAAATAAGTATATCTCACCTTGGTCATTTGGTGAATATGGTCATGGGCTGTGCACATCCTTTTTCTGAAAGGCTTTAGAGAAAATAAGGCAAGGGGAAGCCAGCAGAACAAACGAGTTAGTTACCGTACGTTGACTGGTGCAGGCAAAGCTTATATCCCTTCTTTTAAAAAGTTTGATGCCAAAGTTAAAGCTGCCTGTGGATACGTACTGTACGAACGCTACAGCCACTTGCTCAGCAGACAACCCAGGCAGATAGTGACCTTGACAGCATTTCAGGGATAATATTTGCACAAGGATGTACTGTTCTTGAACAATTTCTTCAATGAATTAGGCACAAATAAGCTTTCTGTCAGCATCAGGCATGTATGTCTTCTCGTTTCTACTCTTTTGTCTGGAACAAAGGTGTTCTTGTGCTCAACTAAAGAAAAATCCCACGCTCCACTTACATTAGTGCTCTCTGTCCTTCTCCACTCCTCATGTATATCAGTTCCCCAAGTCCTGCTTTCACTGTTGAAGGAAGAAGTATGGGTTTTTTACTTATTTCTTTGGCATTTTTCGCAATAGCATAAAATTATCAATCAATCAAAAACACGAAAACTACAGCCTTTCTTCTTACACAGGAGGATGGTGCATAACATTTTATAATATGTGGGAATTGCTTTAAAGCACGTCATTTTGAGGGGGGATGTAGATATGAAAACTATTAGGCTGGTGGTGTAAAGGCTACTTACCTTCCCTGTTCCGTCTCCTATATTCCAAGATATTGGAATATAATCACATCATTTTTGTAGGATTCCTCTGTCAATATTCCAGATCCTAAGAGAGAGACTAGTAGTATCATAGAAATGTAGGGCTTGAAGGGACCTTGAGAAGTCATCAAGGCCAGCCCCCGGCATTGTGGCAGGACAAATAAACCTAGACCATCCATGACAGGTGTTTGTCTAATTTCTTTTTAAATGCTTCCAATAATGAAGACTCCATGACAACCCTTGCAAGCCTATTCCAGAGCTTAACTACCCTTATAGTCAGAAAGTATCTAGAGATCTGCCTTATTATTTTTTACCTTTGTGGAATAAGATTGATTTTCCTCACCTTGGCTACTCCCTGCAGAGTGAGATGCCATTTGCCACTGTATCCAAACCTGGTTACTCACCCAATCTGGTTTTACAGAGATTCACAATTTTTAGAGCATGTACAATTATGTACCCATCTCTAATTATTATTTATTCTTTTGCATTTTTGAGTGCTACTGGAATACAGTCGGGATCAGGGCTTCATAGGCATTGTTACAACATCCATCTGAATAAAAAAAACAGGCACTGTCCAATGGAGTTTACAATGTAAAGAGTCAAAAAAGACAAAAGAGGGATGGAATGCAACAAAGAACCAGAAATCAAAGTTATTCTACATTGTGGTCCTGATGTTATGCCTGTGCTTAACTTTCATATGTAGTTGAACTGATTTCATGGTAGTAAAGTTAAGTATGTGTTTGCAGGATCAGAACCCAAGTTATGAAACCAGCCTTTGCATTCTGCTATGCTATGCTCTGTATAGGAATATATTGTCCTGTAAAGTGCAATATATAGATATTTTTAATAATTACATTTCTAGCCAGTAGCAGAAGAATCTTCTCCCCCATGTTTACTTGGCAACTTGGTCAGTTTACCTTCTTTCTGGACCTGTAGCCAGTACTGCAACTGGGTAAGATTTTGTAAATATTTGCAGCAGGAATAGTGAGCCGGCCAGTAGAGTAGGGTGTATGTATATTAATACTCAGATGGCCCGCTCATTTCTCCTGCTGCAAAGAGAAATCAAATAAGCAAGGAACTGAAGCCCCCATAAGTAAATTATGGCTCTATAGTTGAGAACAGTAACCTGAGCATTTGTATTTAGCAACCCTAACTTTCAGCAAATCATCACAAACTTATTTTTCACTGCAATGTTGCAGAATTTGTACATTAAGTATAAAGAAATTTCATTTTCTAAAATATTTAGCATTCCAGTTTATCTTTCTTTCTATGTATCAAGCTGGAGTTATACTACTGACTCAGAGTTGAGTTTCTGCTTCACTAGGGTAGCACAATGGGAAAGACAATATCAGTGTTTTAGTGTATTGTAATTGTATTACTGCAGAGCACAATATTGGGGCAATTGATCATTTTTCATCTCTTCCCTTTGTGAGTTAGCTGTTGACAGGTCACCTTGCTTCATACAGAGACTGATTGATCTCTCACCACATGGAAGTGGCAGGTGCTTGTTAAACCCCCAGTGGAGCTTACTTCAATCTGCAGTGCTTTTCCCGTTTAAGCATCTTGCCCTATAGTATTTTTAAAGACTGTCTCTTGGTCTTGATGTTTAACCAGCAACAGAAATTAAATCTATGAAATATACCCAGCGTTCAATGTTTTAATTTATGCTACTTTACTATACTGTTGCGTGACCTCACGGTCTCATTCTTCCCTTTCTTTTGGGTTAGCACAGCAGGCAAAGTCGCTGGCATGAAGACACTGACACTTGCTCAATAATAACAGAATGTGTATTTATTATTAGAAGAGGGTTCAGAGGCAGCTCCCCTCCTGCTCTGGTGGTACTTCTGACTCCACCTCCCCAGGCAGGCAGCAACTCCTTCGTTTGATCTTCCTCCCAGGGTTACTCCCTGGATCACAAGTGTCCTTCTCCTTGGGTGCTGCTTGACCCTGTAGGTGTGCCAGACACTGAGACCCAGCCAGTACAGTAACCCTGTTATAATAATACTACAAACATAGTGTTGAAAAGTGAACTAAGTGCTTGCCTGGCGATAATTTTTTTGTTGTTGTCTATATTAGACTGTCTGTAAACCTGCATTACATTACATAGTATTCAAAATAAAACCTAAAAAGACAGCAGTGCAACTTAAAATCTTACAAAACCTCTTAGATGAAAGCTCAAAAATATTGCTTTCCCAGAGGATGAAATTAAAGTTTGTGCCATTTTCTTTAACCAATTATGCATTTGTGGGTATAAAGAATATATTTTCTGCTGAAAAAAATCTTCAGTCTTGGTTGTTGGGTTGTTTTTTTTCTTTTTTTTCCAAAATATGGTTTTAAATCATAGATCTGTATATTAGCCAAAAGGTTTTCTGCTTCAGGCTGCTAGCACAGGATATTTTATGAACATTAGGTTACTGCAGGTCCTGTCTTTTTTACTTCATTTTCTCTAGATCTATACAAGAATTACTCATTCTTCTATAACAGCAAAAATGCTAATTAATTGACAGTTTATTTCTCAAGTAAGCACAGCTTGGAAGCTAATACTAGTCTGTGTCCAATTTAGAATATGCAGTGTTGTTATAGCCATGTCAGTCCCAAGATGTTAGAGAGACACCTTGTTACACCTTGTCTCTCTAGTTTTGCATGTCTTTGTTATACATCAGAGACATTGCCTTTTATTTTCATAGAGAAAATCCAAATATTATGTGTTAAAGCATATACTGTGGATTTTTCTGTTGTGATGCTCTGGTTTAAGATATGGCCTGATAGAGGCACAATGCAAAAAAGCCTAACTCTTTATGCTACATTGCAAATCTTTTGCCTTCTGCTTTTTCAGAGGCCATGGAAGGAAGGTTTTTTTTTTTCCTTTATAAAAGTAAAAAACACTATAATTTCAGGTGTCTAAGAACTTTGAGAGAATGAGATTTAAATACCAGCTGCTCATAATTAGATTTTTCTCTTTTTCTCTCTCGCTTTATCATCTGAAATATATACAGTGCAGTCCCATTTATCTGAAGGGCCTGGAGAACATCTGAAAGTTTTGGAGAAATGGCCGTTGGGATAAATGGAAGTGCTATTAAATAACAAAGGGCTATGTGGGGGACACATTGTGGCTTCATTTAATTAGAATTTTTGGATAAAGGCAATTCAGATAACTGGAATTATACTCTGTGTGTCTATATACATATATTCAGATTGTTTCTGAAAATAGATTATTCTAAAAAAAAAAACCCTCATTTTTACTTTGCTAAATTATTGGGGCTATTTATTTCTTTCTTTTAAATTTACAAACTGATTTATAGACCTCCGTTGTAAACTCTGCTGAATCACTTAAGATTTACTTTTACTATTAAAGTATGTCATGGCTGAGGGATAATATTCCAATTTAGCAGACTATTTATGTGGATGAGAGTAGAACAGTACATAAAGAGACTATTCCCATGAAAGGTGTGCAGGAGGTCACACTAGATGATCATCATAGTCCCTTCTGACCTTAAAGTCAATGAGTCGAGTCATCTACTTGCTTAAGTCTTTGCAGGACTGGGTCCAAGGGCAGCATAGACCAGACTCTGGGATAAACCCCTGTGTGCCAAGTATCTCCATGAGGCAGATGGGAAGGAATCCTCCTCCCAGCAGTGGAGCAGCAGTGAAACTGCCCCAGGAAGAGCTACTTCAGTACAATAGAGAAATGTTTGGAGAAAATTAATCAAATTTTATGTTTTTAACCATCTGTGAAAACACTTAATTTTTTTAAATAGTTTTTCATTTTATTATGAAAATGTTCACAACCTTTAGCCACCACCTGATGCGTTTGGGGAAGACAATAACAATGACAACATAATCCATCTAATCACACACCAGATCCTATGAGGTACTCAGTGCACAGTTAAATTAATGGGATTTGAGGGTGCTCAGCATCTCCAGCGTCCCTGGTGTAATGATCCAGAAACACAGAGGATTCTTTCCTGATCCTGTTGACTATTTACAGCTCAAAGTATGACATTTGCTTTATGTGTTTATCTATCTAGATTCTGATATTTTTCTGATCAGCAGAGCTTCGAAGCACCTCTCAAGTACCATTACAGTGGCTACCAGTCATATTCATCTGGTATATTCACCACTTCTAAATAAAGCTACAGTATTTGATTCTTGTCTCCTGCGATCATGAAAGTGGCAGGAATTCACCACTCTGTTCCTGAACTGTAACACAAAAACCCACCACCATCGCTAGCCACTGTTTATGTAGGACATACGTTGGGTTTGCTCTGGTTACTGCAAAAGGATTCCAACCCTGTTCTCACTGCTATGCTGACATTATTGATACTGATATGCAAGCCAGGAAGTAAGTGAAAGAGGGAGGCTGGACAGAACTTCAGTTTAACATGTGCAGGGACGGAGAAGGAATCTATCCTTTTTCAAGTAAAAAAGATTAAAGTCATTGGTGGATAACATTAATCTATACATTCTAAACATATATGAAAAAATAATAATTTAAAAAACTGTACAAAGTATGTGGCAGTTTTCTTTTTAAAAAAAAGTTGCCAAATGAAGCAAGCACCGTGAGCAACAGAATTAGAATTCTACTTAGTCATTGTAGAGTATCCCACTGCAAAGAGACTAAAATGTTCAGATAGACAGACAGAAAGAAATTCCTCCTACAAATGGACTTCTCTGACAAAAAGCTGATTTCTATTATAAATTATTCTAAGTCAAATCCAAATGTGTTTTACTTAATTTAACTCATGCTTTGAAATCCATGAGAACTGTCCTGTATAAGGTCTAAGTAAAAACAGTTAAACTCCTCAGGATTTGTTCCTCACTAAATGAATTAAATTAGATGAATGAACTTATACCATCTTCATTATAGTTTTGAAGTAATTTCGTCCAGATACTTATGCATGGTCCTTGCTCCTAATGTGATTTCCCTTCCCCTCTCCCCGCCGCCCTCCCACCTCCTGACTTCCCAGTGTTCCTGCCCCCAGTGAACAGACGTAAGGTAATGTAGAAACATAATGGTGGGGTTATAGCACCACTACATTTAAGGTTGAGTCAAACGTACTGTTTAACAACCAATTTTTCTAAGTGCTATAAAATCTTTTATCTTTGCTCAATGAGTCTTCCTTAACTGACCTTAACTGTATTTGGAATGTAAACATGATATCTACTGTTTACAGGCAATTTATTATATCGATGATAATATGATATTATAATGGAGCATTTAAAACAAAAACACAGTATTCTTGTCATGCCAAAAAGTGCTGCTAAAACGTTCAGAAATCCTGGTTTAAAAAAAGCTGCGATATCCATATCATCTACAAGTAATGGCCATATACGAGGATGTGACATAATATCATTGTTCTCACATTTGACAATTGGAAATACTATATAATTATTTTTGTCTTCTTCCTGCAGCTCATATTTCTATGTCTGTGTGTTCTTTTGATGTTATCATTCTTTACTGTATAAGCAGCATGAATGTGTTAATTTCTTCTGTATGTAAATAAATTATTATATATCTATATTACAGTATCAGAGCATTGAGGACTTTAAAAACATGCATTTACATTTTAGGCTGAAATAAAATATAAAAATTGTATTGACCAAATTCACATTTGTTCTGGCAGTAATCTGGAATCATGCAGTCGTAGAAAACATTGCCATTACATTCCCAAGGGTTATTTACAGTAATTGTACAATATTAGTCTCAATTTTCCTTAAGGCAGTATTTCATAGAATCATTTTAAATACATAAATGGCAAATAACTGAAATAAATGAAGACTTACGTAACTGTTCATTCACCAACTGACTTTTTAAATACAAGCCATTTTATTTTATGCTAGACAAAGCAATGCCCATGAAGTACTTAACTCAGTAAATAAAGAGGGATGATCTTCTACAAGAAAGTAAATCTTGCTTGAAGGTATAATCAGTACTATACTATTAGTGCAAATCCAGCTTATGTACAACAATATAGAAATCAATGCATCTCGTTGATGCCTTCAGATGCAAGACTGTTTTCAGTGGTGAAGAGGCACTGGATTTAATAATTTTAACTGTCTAACTCTTAACTCTGCCCCAGAAATGATAGATACATCCCTGTTTTAACAAAATATGCTGGCTGTCAGACAGTAAGCATACTTAACATACTGCACAATATGAAGTGTCATTAGGACACATCTGTTGCTGGAGAACACACATGTTATTTATTGTATATTATAATGAGAGAATATTCTGAGCTCACTTGAGGCTGCACCCTGGATGCAAAATTTCAGTCTAAAGCCACATATATTGTATCCCTTTGGTGCCATGTTCCATCAGGGCACATCAATGGTGTTATTCATTTTAAAAGTGAAAAACAGTACTAAGTGCTCCTATTGTCAAATATCTAATGCTGGGAGTGCTTCAGTAGTTAGATTCTCGGGACCTGATTCTAATCTCACGTGTGGCAGTGTAGAACCAGAGTTGCACCACTGAAATTAATAGAGCTACATGATTTTAAATATTATGTGAAGGAATGTTTTCAGGGTCAGGCCCTTTGATGCTGAATGTTTAACTCCTGATTAAATACTTCTCACCTATTTTAACACTATTAGCATTACTATATATATATATAAAGAGACTACGGATAGAGTCCTAAAATGTATGTTTCTTACTGTCCAGAGTAGTTACCATTAAAAGGTCAACATTTGCCAACATTTTGAAACATGATCATGCACCATAGTTCTTTCATATGGAGAGTACAAGATTGGGCTATAACTATTGGCAAATGAAGACTCTTTAATGGTGACCACTTTTAAGTACCAGCTTTTCAATTATTTGCAGTAGGCCAAAGCTGCTAATACCCTATTCCTACAATCCAGGTATAAAAGAGCATTTTGAAGTGTCACATGAAATGAGAGTGTGATGAATAATAAGCTAGAAAATATGCTTAAGGAATCACTTTACTATCTCTACAATGTACAAATTATACAGGAAGAGTTGAGGGATGACATCTGTATTTTAGCTCACTTCTGTGCACTACAAGCTTAGTATTGTTGTGCGCCTGCAGCAATTTTTGCACTTATTAAGAATAAGTCAATCATGCAGCTCCTAAACAAAAGGAAATTATTTGGCTGCTGAACATACTTAGATAAGGCTTTAAAGGTCCAAATTATGGTTTTTATATACAAGATGGATAAAATGAAACTGTCCATATTTCTAGTAATTACGCGGATTGAAGTACCCAACCTGACTGCATACCAATAATACCCACATTTAACTTGATAAACTGACTCATGAAAAGAGCAGGTCAGCTGTTGGGAAACCAGAGACATTTCTTAGAAGGAACTACTTGATGATATACCAAGTGTTGTTTCAACAGTATTCCTGCATGGTTATTTTCTCTGGGCTAGTATTCACACAAGACGTTTCTTCATAGAGTTTCTTTTAGTTTTCTGAGAATTTTTGTTCTTGCATGATTTTTTCCCCCTTCCTAGAATAGACTCAAAAGCATTAAAAGGTGCTGTCATTGTTCAGCTGTTTTGGTTGGGATATCATTCATCTGGCAGTGCTGGTATGTGCTTATTGGGCAGAGAACTACAGGCTAGTTGCCCTGCTTGAGAAGACCAATGAGCCATAAGAACTTCACGGGGAGAAATTTCCACATGTGCAGTAAAGCTACATACTGCATGGGGAATTGAGTTACATCAGCGCGAGTTTCTTGTGAGAGTTGAGAGTAGAACACAGTGCATAGTGTGTGACGTTTCTTATTCCCCCAAATTGCACTAATTACTGTATTGATACAGACACTTCTAAAAAGCATTAAAGTTGGACCCAAATAATAAATCCAGGTCCAAAACATCTGAGCTTCATAATTTGCACTGTAATTAGTATGCCTATAATGTGTTTGCCACCATTTTGATCTTTCTGTTCAAGAAATCCTAAAAATAGTTCCCACAATACATCTTCAAAACAGGAGCTCTCTACATTTTTTATTGGGTCAAAGCACAGGGGTAAGAAAGTTTAACTACTTGTTCCGGAGATCATGGATATTAATGATTCTAAGCCTTTAAGGGTATGTCGACGCAGCATTTTGGAGAGAGCCTTCCACCCTGGGTTGACAGACTCAGGCTAGTGGGGCTCATGCTAGAGTTGTAAATACATCTGTATAGCCAGTGCTTTGAAATTGCAGCTCAAACTGAAGCTTGGGCCTAAAGCCAATTCCCCTTCCTCAAGCTTCAGAACCTGAGCTCCAGCTGGAGCCACAGGTTCAAAGTGCTGTGTATACAGCTATTTTTGGAGCTGTAGCATGAGCCCTGTTAGCCTGAGTCTGGGAGGCTTGCTCCAAAATGTGTAGACATACTGTGACGCTCTGGGGTTCAACCCTGACCAGTAAGGGGTTGGGTCACCCCCTGCCCTGAAACTCTGGGTGTCTTTAATGCTGCATTGCTGTGGCTCAAGGCCCTGACACCAACAAGCATGGAGGTCACAGCGGGGCTTCCCCCACCCAGTTACTTTTTGCAGAGTGACCCCAATTCCCTCCCAGTCCTGAATTTTCCCCAGATCATCTGCCAATGTGACAATCTGCTGAGGTTCCCAGAATTGTCAGTTACTGTGTTTCCACTTTTAGCATCAGCCTGTGAGAGTTTTGCTACTGCTAAGCTGCATGAAAACTCCCTGACATACCTGCTTGTCTGCCTTGCCAGCAAACTCTTCAGGACTCTGCCAGTCCAAACCCTGCCTTGCAGGTAATAAATAGTGAACCCCAACTCCTGAGTTCTACAGAGACAGCTCTTTGCAGTGTCCAGCCTTTCCTGGAACACTCGCAGAAATTGTTAAATTTGTTGCTCCTTTAAAGAGACATACTACCACTCATTAATTTAACTGGAATTTGTTCTTATTTCAACCACAGCACTGGACTGTTTTATAGTAAAGATAAAACAAGTTTATTAAACAAAAATCAGAGGTTTAAGTGATACCAAGTATAAGGAATAAAGATAGAAAGGGTAACAAACAAAGTACAAATACTCATCTAAGGCTAAAACTTAAACTTTAGCAAGTTACAACCTTTGCTGAAGCAGGTTTCTCACATACATTCAGTTCCCAGACACTTCAACCCCCTAGGTTGAAGGATCCAACAGCCTGATTTCAAGAGCTCTGGCCCCTTGAATCCCCCAAGTGATAGATAATTCAAATGTCTTTTTGCTCCCCTTATATCACCCCAAAGTTCATTGTCTCTGTTTCAGAATCCAAGAAGGGTTCTTTCTGTTCTTCCATTTCTGTGGAGTTCCCATCCCCCTGCTGATTTGCATGTAAATGGAGCTTCCATTGCTTTGATTCCATACTGCTTAATTTGCATTGGAAATAGGTAATAGCTGACTTCTCTCATGCCTGGGAGAAATGCCTGTCACAGACTTCTCTCCTGCTTCTCATGCCTGTCACAGACTTTAAAGCTGTTATAATATCAGTCAGTATCCATAATTCCTCATATGGTGTTAATAAATACATTTCCCAATATTAATTACCAGTGTGTCATAGGTTTTCATAAAAGACCTTATTCAATACACTTTTATAATACAATAATATTGTATACAATAAGTTGATTCAATTGCTGGTCCTTTGAGGTTCAGAGCCCCGTCTTTATAGCCCAATAAACCTTTGAAATCTATTCTTCTAAGTTTCAGATTAGCAGCCGTGTTAGTCTGTATTCGCAAAAAGAAAAAGAGTACTAGTGGCACCTTAGAGACTAACCAATTTATTTGAGCATAAGCTTTCATGAGCTATAGCTCACTTAAAGTTTCTCTCTCCCACTAAGGTCTTCTCTCTCATGTGTTAGCTTTGTTTACCTTATATGTAAATGTACCTTCATTGTTTCTGCCTGGTGATAAGGCTCGTCAGACAAACAAATATACAGTCCTTTCTATAAGGTGGAATGTGCTTATGCATTGCTTGCTAAACACATTTTAAGAACATGATTCTAGCACATATTTATAACTCTTTTACACACCCCATACATGCATCACACAAGAATATTAATGATCAATGAGTTATTAGTTTTTCAGAGATACGTTATATGCCACCTTTTGGGTATATATCATATCAACAGTATGTTAGGCAGTGTGAGTGTCAGGCCTGACAATTTGCTGACACAGAGTAGTGAACCACCAGTGGGCCTCTGACCTACTGACCGCTATGCTTACCTACATGGCTCCAGCTTTCATCCAGACAACGCCACATGATCCATTGTCTACAGCCAAGCTCTACGATACAACCGCATTTGCTCCAGCCCCTCAGACAGAGACAAACACCTACAAGATCTCTATCAAGCGTTCTTACAATTACAATACCCACCTGCTGAAGTGAAGAAACAGATTGATAGAGCCAGACGAGTACCCAGAAGTTACCTATTACAGAACAGGTCCAACAAAGAAAATAACAGAAGGCCACTAGGCATCACCTTCAGCCCCCAACTAAAACCTCTCCAACGCATCATCAAGTATCTACAACTTATCCTGAAGGACGACCCATCACTCTCACAGATCTTGGAAGACAGGCCAGTCCTTGCTTACAGATAGCCCCCCAACCAGAAGCAAATACTCACCAGCAACCACACACCACACAACAAAAACACTAACCCAGGAACCTATCCTTGCAACAAAGCCTGTTGCCAACTCTGTCCACATATCTATGCAGGGGACACCATCATAGGGCCTAATCACATCAGCCTCACTATCAGAGGCTCGTTCACCTGCACATCCACCAATGTGATATATGCCATCATGTGCCAGCAATACCCCTGTGCCATGTACATTTGCCAAACTGGACAGTCTCTACATAAAAGAATAAATGGACACAAATCAAAAGTCAAGAATTATAGCATTCAAAAACCAATCGGAGAACACTTCAATCTCTTTGGTCACTCGATTACAGACCTAAAAGTGGCAATTTTTCAACAAAAAAACTTCAAAAACAGACTCTCACGAGAGACTGCTGAATTGGAATTAATTTGCAAACTGGACACAATTAACTTAGGCTTGAATAAAGACTGGGAGTGGATGTGTCATTACACAAAGTAAAACTATTTCTCTATGTTTATTTCCCCTCTACTGTTCCTCACACGTTCTTGTCAACTGCTGGAAATGGCCCACCTTGATTATCAATACAAAAGGTTTTTTTTGTTTGTTTGTTTTTTTCCCCACCCACTCCTGCTGGTAATAGCTCACCTCACCTGATCACTCTCGTTACAGTGTGTATGGTAATACCCATTGTTTCATGTTCTCTGTGTATATAAAATCTCCCCACTGTATTTTCCACTGCATGCATCCGATGAAGTGAGCTGTAGCTCATGAAAGCTTATGCTCAAATAAATCAAATAAATGTCTAAGGTGCCACAAGTACTTCTTTTCTTTTTGCGGATACAGACTAACACGGCTGCTACTCTGAAACATGTCAGTGGGCCTCTGTGTCACACGTACCTTAGGGGACTTTGATCTTAATAAACTCAAGGATCTACCAGATTCTACCATGTAGAGAATCAGTGTTAAATAGCCAGATAGTTTAAAAATGCCTACATTCCTCCGATGTCACAAAGAACTTGCAACATCTGCTACATTGTGTGTTTAAAAGAAACTGGACTCTCTTCTTTTTCTTCTTCAACGTTAAGTCAGCCATAGCGATTTGGTCCGTTCTTGAGTGGCTGCAAGGGCTCGATGGGCCGAGAGTTTGATGTTGGAACATACTTGATGCACCCACATAATAAGGGTCTGTCTCTCGGCTTCTCCCACACCCCAGTTGGTGGATTTTTATCCCAGATGTTACAGTCCACCCAGAGAACGGCATTTGCTGGAACGTCTTCTGGCATTCTCGTGACATCTCCAAAAAGCATAAGATGCCGTCTGCGGACAATGGCCCCAGTAGTCTGTTGACCGGAATGACCATAAACATCTGCATTACAAATGAAATCTTTATGCCCAATGTACAACGTTGGCATTTTCTGTAGAAAGCCTCCATCTTTGCCCAATCTGAGCAGCATAGTGTCCATGTTTCACAACTTTACAGCAACTCCTCACAAAGTCATCCCAGTTAATGTTGTTTCATTGTTACATTGCTGATCAGTTTGGGAACATGCTCATTTAAAGTTGTGCAATGCTCCCTTATAACATCGTTTGGCAGCCACCTGCTTTGTCCACTGACTGCAGGAAGAGCAGCCCATTGCAGCTAGCTGGTGGGGGCTTGGAACCAGGGTGGACTGGCAGCCCCCCATCAGATCCCCATTCCCCTAAGTTCCCTTTGCAGCAGCTGCCCAGCAGGCTATCAATTGCCAGCAGTTCAGCTGTCCCTCCCTCCACTGCCATGTGCTGCTCTTGCACTCTGCCTTGGAGCTGCTCCTCGGAGACTCCTGTTTGCTCTGCGGGGGAGGGAGAAGAGGAGGGCTAATGTCAGGGTGTCCCCCTCCTTCCTGCTCCTGCACCCCACTTACCCCATCTTCCACAGAGCAGGGTGGGGGACACATGACAGGGCTCAGGACAGAGGGAGCTTCCTGGCAGCAGCTGCCGTCTCAGCCTGCTGATTAACTTTAAAAGGCAGTGTACTTAGAGTGGGGTCAGTGTACTTAAAGGAGCAATACACATCTCTCTCTCTCTCACAGACACGGTGCGTGTGTCTTTTCTCTCTCTGCCATGCTGTCTCCCCTTCCTCCATTCCTGCTGCCTTGTAGAGTGTGAGGCTACATTAACAACAGTCTGTTAACGCTTGAGGGCTCAGCTGAGTGCTAGTTCATCATTTAGCAGTAAGGCATTCCCTGGGAATATCCCACCCTCTGACATCACCACCTCAACCAAGCTTCACAATCATCATCACTGTGTACCAGTATTAAATTGTTTGTTTAAAACTTATACTGTGTGTGTGTGTGTGTGTATATATATATATATATATATATATATACACAGTAACTCCACACTTAACGTTGTAGTTATGTTCCTGAAAAATACAACTTTAACTGAAATGATGTTAAGTGAATCCAATTTCCCCATAAGAATGAATGTAAATGGGCAGGGGTTAGGTTCCAGGGAATTTTTCTTTTGCCATACAGTACAATACGGTACTATAGTTGGGAGGTGCCCCCACCTTATCTCACACAGGCACAGCCCACTGGCAGCGGAGACAATGAGGCAGGCAAGGAGGCTGAAGGTGCTGTAGGCTAGGAGAAGCACGTTGTGCAGCAGCAGTAGCTTCCCCTACTCTGCAAGCACCAGGGGCGGGGGGCTCAACCCTTGGCCCACCCACTCTCCCCTTTTCTCCCAAGCCCCCACCCTTAACCCGCCTCTTCTTCCCCCCTCCTCCCCCTTTACATGCCGCATCCTCACTCCTCTCCCCTCCCTCCCCTGCCTCCTGCCCGCGGCAATCAGCTGGCTTGTGGCATTCAGGAGGGAGGGGAGAGGAGCAAGGACACAGCGCACAGGCTCCCCCTCCCTCCCCTGCCTCCTGAACACCGCAAGCGAGCTGATTGCTGCGGGCAGGAGGCAGGGGAGGGAGGGAGGAGGCTGTGTGCTGCATCCTCGCTCCTCCCCCCTCCCTCTTGCCCGTGGCAATCAGCTGTCTTGCAACATTCAGGGGGCAGGAGGGAGTGGGGAAGAGCGAGGACACAGTGCGCAGCCTCCCCCATCCCTCCCCTGCCTCCTGCCCATGGCAATCAGCTGGCGGCGTTCAAGAGGCAGGGAAGGGAGGGGGAGCCTGCACTCCACGTCCTCGCTTCTCCCCTTCCCTCCTGAACGCCTCAAGACAGCTGATTGCCATGGGCAGGAGGCGGGGGAGGGATGGGAGGGCACTGATCCGCGAGGTCTGCCGGTGGGCAGGAGGCACTGGGGGAGGGGTGTAGGGGGGCTGCCAGCTGTGGACAAAGCAGGCAGCCAAACAACATTATAGCAAAGCATTGCACAACGTTAAATGGAGCATGTTCTGTAATTGAGCAGGGACGTAAGATCAAAACAACATTAAGCAAGAGGATGTTAAGTGGGGAGTTACTGTATATATATATATAGTCTTTTGTCTGGTGAAAAAAAATTCCCTGGAACCTAACCCACACTATTTAAATTAATTATTATGGGGAAATTGGATTCACTTAATATCGTTTCACTTAAGGTTGCATTTTTCAGTAACATAACTACAGTGTGAAGCGAGGAGTTATTGTACAGCAGTACGAAGAGGATACAGACTGAATAGGTCCTGAACTTGGTTGCCATGCCAAAACAATGATTCCATATTCATTGTAAATGACTTATGGCAGATGCTGTGATGCCAATCGGGTGGAGAACCTCCATGTGAGAGTTGGAGGAACTTGTGAGTATAGAACCCAAATAGCAAAAGCTGGGGTCTGCTTTGATAGTTTCATTATTCAAAGAGACTGGGGTCATCGGTGGACCTGATCCTAGATTTTGCAGCTTTGTCTTTGACTATGAAACATGGAGGTCAACCTAAGCTGACTCTTCCCCCATTTGCTGGAGTGCCTTGTAAAACCTGTCACTACTGTGTATTAGAAGAACAATGTCATCTGCGTAGCCAAGGTCTGAGAGTGAGAGATCACCAATCTTAATGCCTATGGATCTGACGGAATGCTACATTATGAAATGCGCTGTGCCCGACAAAAGAATGCCGGGGCCAAGACACAGCCCTGCCTGACACCAGATACTGATGTAAAAGGTGCCAACATCTGTTTCCCAAGACGTACATGGGCAATGGTTCCATTATGCAGTTCGCTAACCAAGTCCAGCAGAGTGGTTGGGACACCTGTGCCCTTTAAGGCCTTCCATACTATGACTCCGACAACTGAATCAAATGCAGCCTTAAGATTGACATACACCATGTGCAGGGGCTTCTTGAACTTGTGATGTACCTCCAGCCACAAGCAGGGGGCCAAAATGGCATCTAACATGGTGTAGCAAGGCATGCACTCACTGCTGTGGTGCCTCTTACTGGTCATCCAGGAATTAGCTTATCCCAGCCTCAAAGCACCTCCTGCTGGCCAATGTCTCCCTAACAGGTACCTGTTTCCTGGTCAGTCTCCACCACTTACCATACTTCTGACCCCATGTCCCTCACCAGCCTGTGGTGGCCCTTCTCCTGGGGAGTGCCCGTGGCAGTACCCCCACACTCAGGGGTCCTCCCCTCCCTAGGGAACCCCTAATCCTCTAATCCCACCTCACCTGCTGCCAGTCTTCATCTAGCCCCTTCCCCCAGAGGTGAATTGCAGTCTGAAATAGCCACTCATCATTGGCCAGGGGGTTGGACCTGCTGCCTCTTTCTTCCCTGGCTGCCTCCCCACAGCCCTTGTACTTCCTCTGGCCCTGACAGCAAGGCCTCTGCCTGGGGGTTTGCCAGGCTAGAGCTCCCCCAGTTCCTCCTGCCCTTCCCCAGCACTGCACTGTCCAAGATACCCTTTTCACTTTCAGGTAGTCAGAAAGGTTGGAGAGAGACTGACTACCCCTTCTGATCTGCTCTCTTTTATACCAGCTTGGCAAGCCCTGATTAGCTGCCTCCTGCCTCTTCCTAATTGGCTGTCAGCCTCAGCCCCCTCCAAGGGCTGGCTTTGAACCCTTTCTGAACCAGAGTGGGGGGACCGCCCTGCCACACGTGGACCTGTTCCTCATAAGTCCTGACTGTTGGAGGCAACACTTCCGATGTAGCAGGGGCTCCAAACACACCAGCAGAACATGCGCAAACACCTATCCTGGCATGGACAACAAGGCGATCGGCCTGTAGTTCTTTCATTCCAATTCTCATTCAGCATACACTACCATTGAAACCCAGGGGAGATTTTCCTGAATGAGAATTTAACCCAAGATCATAGTATGTAAAAAGACATATAGTAAAGTCCAAAAAGCAATTAAAAGTAGTGTACAGTATGACACTTCTACTTGAAGTCTCCTGCCAGTTTTTCAGGTTTACGAACATAGTTTCCCCTATTTCATAATGTTTCCCATTCCATTCTTGCCATATAAAAGACCCACACGAACAAAACTAGGAAGTGACTGACTGATTATACAATGACACTGACTGTACAGAAAGCACTGTCAAATATCAAAAATAAACACTGAAAATCTAGAATAAAATATGTCTTCAAATCTTTTTCGGTTTCATAATCTTAAGTGTTCCTTGTAACAATAGGTAAAAAGCGTTCAGGCAGAAGTGTGATTTTTTTTAAAAAGAATTGTCCCTTTAAATGATTATTTGTTAACAGACCATCTGATAGAAAACTACAGTATAGTGATTTCTAGCAGGAGGCTAGAAATGGAAGCTAATATGACATCTTTCATGCAGAATCTTTTTACAGCTTTTGGTGCATTTTTCAGTGGCAGCTTTGATTTAGTGAGGGAAATCTCACTGCCAATAAATGGTTCTGACAGACAGCTGTAGAAATGCCATGTTAGGCAGAGAACGAACAACCTTAAAAAAAAACCTGTAGAATTGCAGCTACAAGGGGAGGCAACTGAAAAACGTTTTGTTGATGAGCCTGTAACATATATTGCAAGGAAAGAAAGTGTGATGTAGGGAGAGAGTTGCTATTTTCAAGCAGGGATTTACAGTGCTAGCATTTCTGACTATGTCATTTTATCTGTGTCTGCTGGTTTGTATGGGTGCTGGATGGCCTGCCTCAGCATGCAACATGGCAGTCATGCCCCAGGATATTGATCAGTAGTAAAAGTGTGAACATAAATCTGATGTTTTCTCTAAAGGGGGTCATAACACTCAATTTTGATCTCAGTAGAAATATGCTCTCTCATCAAAGGATTGTTGCAATAGTAAATGTCAGGAACCTTTCTCTTGTGTGGGAAATACAATTTTTATTATGTGCAAGAATACAGAAAATGAGTGGACTTCTTAATGCACATATTGTTGGTGCTAAATAGATGTAAATATGGTATACAATTGCACTAGTGTATTGCTTATTGTCAAGCTTATAAGAAGAGTGTTATTGGGATTCTGACCCGGAAAAGAATATGATGTGAGAAGCTGTGAGAATGTGAGAAGCTGCTTCTACGAAAAAGTTGTTTAGTATAAAGATTATGGGTGCTTCAGTGACTTGAAATCAATTGGAGCCTGGGTGCATCTTTAGGTGCCTAAATACCTATACAAATCTGGCCCTAAATGCCTAAGTCGCTTTTGAAAATGGGACTTTAGTCCCATGTCACTTAGGATCTTCTGAGATTTTTACCCAAGGAGCTGTTGTGAATATGGGAGTATGGGCATGTGCTCATAGCAGAAATATTATTGTGTGTATGGTAATCTCTTCATATACAGTAAATCCAAATATTATATTTTGTCCAGTTAATTTAATCTAGTTAATTTTTCCATTATAGATGGAATCATTTTTAATTGTGAATTTATAACCATTTATTTTCTCAACTTGATTCCAAAAAAGCAGATTAAAGGCCTCATACAAGTTCAGTGATACAACGTGGCATTTGTCATCTGGTCTACTTTGTCCTTTTGTAGTACAGCTGGAGTTTGTTTCAGTAACTGGGTATAAAAGATATTTCTGTACTAGTTAAAGGCACACCTGGGAAAATTGGAAAAGAATTATATAGAAAAACTAGAGTTTGGAACTAACCTGCTCTTGAATCCATTACTCATTCAAGTCCCATATTACTCACGTCAATACAGGGTTTTAGGATCGAGTCCTTTAAGTTTTGGTCTGATTACAGAGTCCTTACTCATGCGAGAGGTCATTACACGGTAGTTCCATTGGGCCGAATAGTGAGGTTCTCACTCATTTTTACATGGATACTCATCATATAAGCATCCATTGACTTTAATGGGAACTGTCTGAGACATGACAAAAAATCAGAGTGAGTCCCTCAGCAGTCACATGTAGAGAGATCATGTGCTCCTGAAAACCAGGAATGTCACTGGGCAAGTCTACATGACAATGCTACATCAGCGCAGCTGCATCCATGCACTGTAACGTGTCTGGTGAAGACATGCTATTCTGAGGGGAGAGCGCTCTCCCATCAGCATAATTACTCCACCTCGGCGAGAAGTGGAAGTGTGCACAGCGCAAAACCTGCGTCACTCAGTGGGGATGGGGGGCTTTTTCACACCCCTATATCGACTTAGGCTGTAGTGTAGACCTTCTCACTGTTTTCAGATCTGTGTCTGTGTCCTTCTCATGGTTCAAAGCCCTGCTTATCTCAGCTGGGGTGGAGACAGTGCAACAGGTCTAGTTAAGGAGTTTGTTCCAAAGTATCTCCAAGTATACAGAGTTCAGTTCTGCTCTGCCATTGTTAAAAGGCCCTGTTGGAAGGGGAGATTTTGGAATTGGGCCATAATTCCCCTTTGTGCCATTGCAAATCTTCCCTCTATCAAGGTTTGAGTTTGTCCACTCTGAGTAGTCATTTGTAACCTTTTTATTGTAGTTATTGTATAAGAAAAATAATATTTCCCCCTGCAAAGATATGTCAGGCTATAAATAATTCTTTTTTAAAAGTTCATTGCTTGACATTTGAAAGTAATAAAAACATTTTCATTAATATTAGATTTTGTAAAACCTTTTCTTTTACACAACCTAAATAACCACATTTGGGAAAAGATTAGTCATATTTCTGGTAGTACCAAAGAAAAATATTCTATTTCTCTCTGTCTAAACTTTTTAATTCTATTGTCTGAAACAACTTACCTCCATCACTGATCATTTCTAAATCAAGTTTGGGTGTTTTTCTAAAATATATGTACTAGGAATTATTTTGGGGAAGTTTTATGGTCTGTGTTTTATGGAGGTCTGACTAAATTACACAGTGGTCCTTTCTGGCCTTGGAATCTGTGAACCTCTGAGTCTGCTGCCCAACATATCAGGTACTGTATATTTAGTAGACTGTACGGCCCAGTGTATGTCCTGTACAGATGTGCCCCAAGTAATTTTTAATAAAAAAGTAAACTGCAATAGAACAACAGCTAGAGTGAGACACTAGCAATGAGGCAGTTACAAAACATTGTCAATCTGTTGATTCAGAATTACTCTTGTGAAGTTTGCATAAAGTCATGGTGAGGCATGTTCCCTTAGTTTAATCAGGCATAAAGGGACAAAATTTTCTGTTATAAGCAGACAACAGGTCATCAGAAATGAAGGTGCCTCTTTTGCACACATGCACGTTTCTGTGCACAAACATGATTTGCATGTACACCTATGGAATTGCAAGTACACAGTTACTCTGTTTTACCTATGTTGTAATGTTACCCGCACAATTTAGGACTCCACCCCTACACTACCTCATGGGTACTCAGGTCATAATGTTGGGCTGCCACCCCTACCTGTCCTCATGGGTACTCAGAGCATAAGGGACTCAACTTTAGCTCTCTGTGGGCTCATGGCTCTATCCCTTTGTGGGCTCAGGACTAACATCCATTCCCATTAGACTCAGGGCTCAATGGGTCTGTGAGGTCTTTTTCCAGTGAAAGAGCCTTCACACAGTGAATATCTTTAAACATGTACAAATATTTATTAACAATTAGCTGCCAATCAAGAGAATACACATGCCAAGCATCTTCTGCTCACCACTCCTAATTAAGACAGATGTCTCCCAAAGGCCAGTCAGGGTCATGTCGTCTGGGCTCTGGCTTCTGCACAGTCTAGTCATGCAGGGGTTAAAAATCCTAGTAGCTTTGTCTTGAGCTATATCCCGGGATAAAGTTCCAGAGCTTGTTTTCTGATCCTCATTATATAGTTAAAATAAGGCTCTCTCTTATCTATGCCTGAGCCAGTTATTTTTCTTAAAACATGGCTATGCAAAAAATACTAACCAATTATTTTCACTATACAGGGGTTCACATGCCTAAGACCCCCTCGTCATTAGCTTTTGTATTTTTCAAAGGTAGTAAAAAGTTCTCAAGTTTCTCTTATCTTTATGGTTCATTAGTGGGATACACTGGCAACAGCAAAACCTCATATTTTTTATTATGAGAACGAAGCTGCAGAAACTCAAGGTTAGCTTGTCCATTCTCTCTCATTCTCATGACTTTGTGAATATATATCTATCCCTATTAGTAATGCTGCAGCTGCTACTTTTCTATCTGTCTGCCTACATCAAGGCCAAATTTTTCTGACTCTGTAGTTTTTGTTTCCAACTTATGGTTGCTGAGCATACAAGATGGCTGCAGGTTATGCTAAGTCTGTGGTCATGTCAAGTCAAGGCCTCTCACTACAGGAAGGACACAAAGAAGGGCTATGCAGCAGTGGAATTCTCCAGAGAATTCTGTCTGATATATCCACCGTTTGCTGAACCCTTTTAAAGGGTGTCTGAACTTGTGGAGAGCACATTCTGGAGAAGGCACTCGGCCACACCTTGAAAGGGCTTGGTGTGGATTCATCCCTGTACCAGGCCAGCTCTACTGACGTTGCTAACCAGGAGCTTCAACTGCCCTCTTCATTGTGATTGTGGCTGTCCCTGCATTAGGATTTTGGGAGGAGATGTGACTTATGCCTTTTCAGCCATTTTGCACACTCATGCATAGCCAGCTGTGATTTGGCCCTGTGTTTGAAATGTTGTTTACATTGGACATACTGGAACAAATTAATCCCTGGTGTAATACCATTGACTTCAGTAGAGGCATCAGTTTGGCCCACTCTCTCTTGTCAACATCAGTAAGGGAGTAACATTTAAAAACAATAAAATAGGTACTGTTTCCGGAGGGCTTAGACATAATCTCTGTTTTATGCTCTGCTGGTGCACACCAAGCAGAGGAAACCCATTTTAACCAAACCCAGTTCCAGTGCTGCATTGACTTAAAGAGCAGTATGCAAAGCAGTAAATAGAAAAGTGACATTAATGTCAAGCATCATTAGAAATGAAAGCCAACAAAAAAAATACATGTTTGCCAACTGGAAAATAAAATGTATTTTAAAACATCGAAGAGGTTATTGCAGGCAGTGGAGAGTAGAAAAAAATTAAAACTATTAAAATGCAATTCACAGTGTAATTTAAATGTAGTGTTGCAATCTACAAGTACCAAATTGAGCAATTTAACTAAAGAAGCACGTAAGTGTTACATTATTGTGATTTTTTTTGTTGTGATTTGCTAAAACTAATACAGCCTAATACTGCTGTCAATTATCCTGGTGTAAATCTGGAGTAACTGAATGTAGTAAAGTTAGAGTGGTGTAAAACTCAGATAAAAGACAGCAGAATCAGACCTATAATGGGGACATCATTCTCAGGTAATATATGTTTTGATTTGCATTTTATTTTTCTCTGAAGTCCAATTTCTTTGAATTCACCCTCACTGTAAAAGGTTGACAATGGCTTATGCTTGTGTCATCATCATACATGTCTTTCCAATGTTTCATATATGTTTATAGTGACAAAGGTAGATGAATAAAGAAAATAATACATTTTCTGTATGCATCGTAATCACATGCCTTAAATGCACCCTATGTCAGCTGGAATCCTGGGTTTCATTTCTGCAACACAGTAAACGGATATGTCTACAAGATTTCCCATTACCATTTAAAAAACATTTGTTCATTATGAGCCTGAGTAGGAAAAAAAGAAAGTATTACTTCCCCCTCCCCCTTAGGCAAGAACTATCTTTGAACTGTTCTTATTCAAAGAACAAGTTTGTACTTTTGGCGCCGTTCCCAGAGCATTGCATACTTGGTGATGTGTCAGGCACTGCCCCTTGGGGAAGAGGGGGACTGAATCACAGCATTTAATTCTTAATGATTGTTCTGCATGGTCAAGAGGACACAGAGGCAGCCAATGCTCTTTATTTATTGCTTACTGTTATAGCTATTGGCAACCAGCCTTTTTAATTTAGTCATCAATACTCAATGCCTTTAATCTATTACTTTAAATCCAGTACAAAATTAAGTACTAGCAAATGAGCATCTGCTAAACAGAAACAGTGAAAGGTAGATGTGGTTTGAAGCAGTATAGTTGAATGAATATAGTTACTTGCAGAATGGACTTCTGAGTAAGGACTGCAGGGTGAATGCTCTCTTTACCAGGTTTGCTACTTTATTGGGAGGGCATTTCTCAGAGCCTCTGACAAAATGTCTAGCCTAATGTTTGTATAGACCCACAGGAGTTTGAGATAGATGAGTCCTTTTAGATAATCCCATCCTTCTCTCTGTCAATGCAAGATAGTTCTCTAAAGTACATACTCTAGTGCTTTGTCCAGTATGGATGTAAGAGTCACATGCAATGGGGTTTCCACGACTCCTCGGGAGGCTGTTTCAGGCCTGGTGCATCTCACTGTTTCTCCTGATTATTTCCGTTTTACTTTTCGCTCAGTGGCTGCCAATTATACCCTAATGCACAAAATAATTCTTCTCCATTCTTGGTGGTGTTCAAATATTTGTAGCTGGTTATCACTTTGCCCCCTTAGTCATCACTTAGCCACACTATATCTGTTCAGCTCTTTCAATCATGTCTCACACGTCAGTCATTCCAGATCCTTGATCAGTTTTGCTCTTTGCTGAACTCCTTCCAGTTTGTCAATATATTTCTGGCAATGCGGTGCCCACAATGGAATGCAATATTCCAAGTGTAGTGTCACCAGAGCTGTAATGACTAGGACCATTAGCTCCCTGCTCCATAAGGCGATATTTAGCAGACTCTAAGCTACTTTCTTTAGAAGGTCACTATGTTGGCAGGAAGATAATTTTTCATTTTAGAATTACAGTCACTAGGGACAAGACTGTGTCCAGCCACTTCATAGATGTGCAAAGGAGAAAGAGGGCACCTGTGGGGAAGAGTACAGTGGCAGTCCTTGCACTCACAGTACTGTTATCAACCCTATCTTCTCCAATGGAGGCAGGAAGGGGCAGGCCCATAGCCCCAATCCTCCTACCCTTCTGCAGCACTCAGAAGAGCTGCCTGTTCAGCATAGAGGGAGCATATTTTGTATGCTGTCCAAGGGAGGCACAACAGCTGCACTCCACATTTGATATTCACAGATCCTGATGGGGCTGGGCCCCTCACCACTGTTCTTCACTTGAAGCTGGAGTTATAAGAACAGGTTGATCCTCTCTAGTCCAGCACCCTCGGGACCTGACCAGGGCCAAACCAGAGAATTTGCCAAACCACAGGAGGCACTATTGTAGGGAGTGGGTTTCTTTTTATTTTATCTCGCTGAGGCGAATAAACTGAACAATGCTTGCTGCTTAGCCAAGGCTTACCAGCTCTCTTCATAACAAAGTGTTAATGTTGTTACACAATTTTACAGTATTGGCACAAGGAAATAAGTAGATACAGCATAAAAAACATAAAATAAAGTCATTGCAGACCGTGGATGTTGCCGGACCAGAGAGAGCTAAACTAGAGAAGTTCACCCTGTGCCACTCCAGAGCTAGATTTTATACTATTACTACTAGTAGTAGTAGTAACTCCTAGCTCTTACATAGTGCTTTTCATCCATAGATCTCAAAGTTACAGATGAGTACCACTGTCCTCATTTTACAGATTGGGATATGTATTCCAAGTAATTGCATAAATATATTTTTGCTGGGATTTCATCTAACGGTATTGGCTTGTTAAAAATAGTGCCCATCTACACATTGTTTAAAGTAAGGTTGTTACAACTCAGTATGGTCATCTCCATGTGGATGGGATCAAAGTGTGTTACAAGTAGGTTAAAAACAACATGCTTGATGCTAATTATTTACTACAAAGGTCAGTCCCTGGCTTTTAAGTCAGTAGGTGGAGTGCATAAAAACAGGTAACATATTTCCCCACCTGTGTTAGAATATCTTGTAGACACAGACTGAAGCAAGCTTCTTCTAGTTCTGTATCTGTTTGACTAAATGAATATGCAATTAGTATTGTGTCACTATTCCTTTGCCACAACACACATTAAAATGTGACCACCTCTGCCTGACATTTAGTACATCTACTAGGGTTTTACAGATTATATTAAAAAAGTGAAGTGGGGTCAAATACAACAGCTGTGCATGTGTAAAAGTGTTATCTCTTGGAATCTGGATCACAATTGCTATCACCTTGTCTTCTCTTTGCTCTTGTCAAAATCTTGTCCTGACATTGAAAGAGCTTCTCTATTAGATGAGAGCTGCACTTTTTGCAGCACTTCAAATAACATTATTGCAAATCCTTTTTCTCTAGTTCTCATCAGTATATTTATTTTGAATGGGTCCTCTTTTGTATGCAAATATGGTATTATAAAGTCTTTCACATGATTGCAATGAAGCCATTGTTTTCCCAATATCCCTTCTTGCTGTAGTGAATTTAGATATCTCAGTTTGGAGCCCTTAAGAAAAGTATAGCAGCTTAATTCAAAATATATTATGATCAGTAAAAGCAGTATTGACTACAATACAGGAGATTTAGTGTTTCTCATCAAAATTAAAACTGAAAAGATTTAACAAAATATATGTGTTTTTTAAAAGTTCCAAAACATACCTTCAATTCCTCCTGGAGCTTTTTGCCTGCAGATTAAGAAGAGATCCCTGCATCAGTTTGCATATGGTTAACATCTGGAAAGTTATCTCCAAAACACAGAGATTAAAAATGAATTGGGTTTTTTAATGAAAGTTTAGGTTCTGCAGAAGCTGATAGCTGTCACTTGGGAAGGTTTCCCAGTCTCCTTGGTTGAGCAGAATTTTCAGTTCATGTTGTTTACATTTCTCTTTTCTTAGATATCGTAGAAATATCCAGTCCATTGAAGGTTTGCAAGATACTGTCTGTATTTCTCTCTTTTAAAATAGTTTCCTTTGCCATGAATCAGAGGAAGTGCATCAGAATGTGGTGAGGCCAGCTGTCCAGTCCAGTTGCAGACCTTGAGTTCTATTTACTCACTCCATGTCAGTGTTCACACCTTCCAGTGGGTCTAGCATTTCTGGAAGCACTTCAGCCATGAATTTTACCTTATTGCCCAATTTCACATACTTGGGCATCTCCACAATGCAGATATTCTGTGTGCCCAGCTTACTAAATTGCTGATCAAGGCCCTGATTGAGGACAGTATTTGCTTAAGTTCATCCCTAGTTAACACAGCCCTTAAGCACATGCTTAAAGCTTAAAGTGTTTAAACTTCCTTAACACGTGTCCTGCAATGTCACTTGCTTAAGTGGACCTTAACTGCATTCCTACATGCTGTCCTGAATAGGGGTGCTTCCCTGAATCAGGTTCCAACACATGTAAGTCTTTCATTTTACATTCTAGGACTGTTACTTTATGTTGGTGAGAGATGGAGGGGTTTGAAGTAATTTACTCTTGCTGGAAGCATACCCACTTTTCCATTTCACTCACCCCCTTTGTCCTATCTTCTACACTTCTCTTCTTACAGACCTAAATTCTTTTTATAAATGTCACCAACATCAGATATGACCTCCAGGAAAACTTCTGTCAGGGAGTAACATGTGCTGTTACTTCCCATCAGCAGGAGACTAGCTAACTGGGTCCATGCATGTCACAGAATGACCCTTTGTCCATGTTCTTCAGGAAACCTGCAGTACTTCCTTTTGTTCTTAATGTGTTTCTCAGATAGTTTGCTCTTTCCACTACTTCTCTGACTTGGAATGTTCATGGATGGTTTATTTAACAGCTCTTCCTGGGCTGTTAAACATTCCAGAAGCTGCAACACTGTTAAGCTGAGGCGATACACAGGGCTTTATTTATTTAGCAGTTTTATACTCTTTTTGTTACCTTTATATCAAAGATGAAAATTAAAATTAGGCTACAACTATGTCACAATTTATTCATCTATCCTATTAGTAGTTTCTTTATTATTTATGTCTCTGTACATTTGCCTGGCATGCTATAAAGGGTAAAAAAAAGGATACAAAGCTAAAGGAAAGTTGAGTGAAACTGTTTGTTAATAGGTAAGTGAAACTGAAGGTATTCCTTAGGAAAGTTAATAATTTCAGACTTCTTAAAAAAATCAATTGAATGAATAGAATGCTGGCCACTATAAAATGTAGTAAGGTTGTGAGCTGTCAGTCTGAATCTCTGTGTCCTTGATTGCCCTGAATGAAATAACTTAATGTACACACTACTCCAACCAGCGATGCCTTGGGAATCTCAGGGCTACCACAGAGAGTGCTTGTAAATAACAGCTCCAAAGGCTGACATTTATAACAAACAAGAATTGGTAGGCACTCTGCAGCCAGGCAAATAGTTCAGTATGGTCTGATCACAACATTTAGGGTCAGCTTTCTTCCCAGATGAGGAAAGGGGCAGCTATTCACCTTGCCACATGAACTCTGCTAAATATAGCCTCACAAAAACATGATCAGGCTGCTAACAAACCATCATAACTTTTCCCCCAATCCACTGCCTTCCTCTCTTTGACAGGTTCCCCTCTCACAATTTCTGATCCAAAATTGCCTACATTTTAAATTCAGCAGTATTTCAATGTAATTTTTAAATGCATCTTGACTTTGCAAATCAGACTGTAAAGATATTTAGTTTCAACAAAAATAATCCTCTTTAAAATTTGGGCTGTATTTGAATCCATTTTTGCCCTATATTTATCTTTGTAACAAAATCACTCCAGGGTTAAGGATATGGTATTTGGTATGCCACTTTTATTTTGTTCTTTCCTCCTATTCCCTTTTAAAAAATGAAGTAAACCTTCCTTGGCATTTTGCTGTCTAACACTACAACTGTAGCCAATTAAATTAAGTTTCCTGAGTACCTACAAGGTCCCAGGTAGATGCTGTTTCACAAAACACATTGGTTTAAATGAGACTGAGTCAGATAGATGTCAAGAACTTACCAAATTTGCAAGAAAAACAAGTGTCTTGATAAATGTTATATTGGCTCATATGCAAGGTTTAGTTTGCTTGCAATATTTTCCCTATTGCATTCATAAAGCTGGGATGAAATGCACAGAGTAAATACATCGTTCCATATGTCTGCCATAAAATCCCAGTGGAAGGAAAATGCTTACGTGAGTTCTGCTAAAGGTTTTAGAAGTCCTGAATTATTAAGAGCTTGACTGGTAATTAAAACATACAGTACATAGTCTGCTATAAACATGTGAAAAATATTACAGAAGCTACTTGAATCCATCTACGCATGCATAAGAAACAAATTACTCCAAATATCCTCAATATTATTAGATGTGAACACCTATGTTTTTGTAATTGGGTCTGAGCTTCTCATGCACATAATAGTTATGTAGCACAGGGATGGGCATATTGTAAGTATCAAGAAGTGCTAATCTAAACAGAAATTATAATGAAGTCAGAGATGTCAATGACAATTAGCTGTGTCATGAATATTCATTTCATATTCACTCTGTACAATGAATATTAGTATATGATTGAATAGTGCTGCAAGAAATGGAGAGATAACTAACAGTCAAGTGGTAATTAATGCGATCTTTCCTGAGTAGTACAGCACTTGTCAAGCGGCATGTGGGCAAGAGCAGTGACTGGAAAGTTAACATTCAAAATACAACTAGTCATACTGTGTTTGGCAGCAGGCCTCTATTACAAAAGTCTGCAGGAATGCTATTTTTAAAAAAGGAGAAACAAATCAAAGCTTCATACAAGTGTTTTTTACCATGTGCAGTAATAATTCTAGAAAAGCTCACTTCACAGGTTCAGGCTACATTACAGCCACCATGATGTACCACATGTAATTCAAGCAAGCAAAGGTCTGCTGTTACTCCAAGAACAGTCTCAGGGATTCCAGAGTAGCCCTTGTATTGCTTACTTCCCAAGGTGTTGACCTATTAATGTGTTCCTGCAAGGTGAAAGGAGGGGCTCGCCCGAATAGAATTGTCAGGGTTTACCAAGGATCTCCCTGTGCCCTTCAGGAAAGTCTCCAGAACAGAATAGGTCTGTTCCCCTGGGAGGAAACAGATACAGCCTTCTGCTCAAAGGACTGACACCCAGGCAGTACTTTCCCAAAACAAAATGTTTTCTTTATTTAGTGTAACCAATCTTTCCTAATACAATTAATCTAAACCTAAATTAAAACATAAATCCCTTATCACAGGTATACAAGTTAAAGTGATTATGTTCTACACATGGTGATCAGTCATATGCAGGACACTGACAGCAATCTTAATAAACTCTAAACTTTATGCATAGTAACATAAACCTACACATCACTGCTTCTGCTGTTACCCTATGGTTGTTTCTGGTACTTCTTCTGATTCCTTTGTTCTGTTAGGTTTCTTCTGATCTTCTTCTAGTTCTCCTTCTTCTTCTCCTGCTCCTGACTTTTGCTTGCTTGCTCTCTGTCTTTTATTCAATTTTTGGCCTGTTCTGATTGGCTTGGTTAGTATACCTATCCTCCAATGACCTTCACACCCTCTCTTTTTGGTCCATACTTATAGATTTATCATTTATGATTAGTCTAACTGTCAATCAAAACTGTTACACAACAAGTCTTAGTATTATGAAATGCTTACTATGACGATCTGGGGACCCTCAGCTACTATTGGACTCAGTATGCCTGACTGACCCTTCCTTTCAGTTTTGGAGTGACCTTTACCTAACCTCAGTCCATACTCTGCCTACCAACACACTAGCCATAGCCTAACCTGCTTAAACTACTAATTCACTGCCCTGGGCTGTGTGCCAACATTGTATGCATACTTAAATTATCAAACTTTTAAACTATAAACAATCACCTTATTTCTTTAGTATATTCTTATTTGTTAATGTATGCACCTTAATGTTATGGTCTATCGTGGACACCCCATTTCTTAACAATTTAGTTAATTTTATTTCAGTTCTTTCTCTATTTTCAGCAATGTTTTCAGTGCTGTGCTTAAAAATCAAAATAGAGCAGCTCAAAATCCTTTTGTATCACTACCATGAACCAAACAGTGGGGGAGAGAGAAATATGTTCACATGAAATAACTCCCCCAACACACAGATGTTTCTATGTGTCTATGATTTCCAACAAACTTTGGACAAATGTACTGTTTCAGGAAAAGCATGCATATTCAGGATAGCACTTACGCACATGCTTATGTCCCATTGAAGTCAATGGAACTGAAGCAAATGGCAGCTGGTTTAAAACAAACAAAAGAAGTACTTCTTCACACAGTGCACAGTCAAACTGTGGAACTCATTGCTAGATGATGTTGTGAAGGCCAAAAGTATAACTGGGTTCAAAAAAGAATTAGATAAGTTCAGGGAGAATAGGTCCATCAATGACTATCAGCCAAGATGATCAGGGATGCAATCCCATGCTCTGGTTTTTTCTAAGCCTAATTGCCAAATGTTGGGACGGGACAATAGGAAACGGATTACTTGATAATTTTGATGAACTTGATGATTGCCCTGTACTATTCATTCCCTGTGAAGCATCTGGCATTGGCCATTCTCAGATGACACAATACTGGGCTAGATGGAGCATTGGTCTGACCCATTGTGGCCATTCTTATGTTCTTATGTTTCCTGATTCAGGCCCTACACTGGAGAGGCATCCATGACCATGAAGGTACACAGCACTCCTTGCAAGTTGTATGCTTTATTTAAGTGACTTTATTCTATTTTGGAGGCCCCCTATGATTGATAGTATTCCCCAGCAACTTTATAAGTGCCCTCCCAAAAGTTTAACCCTCAGTCATTGTTAACATCTTGTCAAACATGCATCAGTAGACATTAATATTAATAAGCACGTGCTAAGTATATAATTCACTGCTGAAACCCACAGAACCCTACCACAGTACAATAACATGGTCTTTCCTGGGTGTGAGTGCGTACTTACCATGATTTTAAAAGAAGCACCACAGAGTTAACCTTGAAGTCTTCTACAGAAGGAGCTTCATATGGAAATCTTCTATTCAGATTACAAAACAAAACAGAAAAATATGGAGAAATCTGGAAGTTATTTCTAGAGGCAGTACATTTTTAATAAATAATATATGAAAACAGATGAGGCAAATGTATTCCGACTAGCTCTCCCATCCCTCACTAATACATGTCTAATACCCCTCTTCACGGGTACTGATTCAACCAGTATGTGAAGGAATTAAAATAACATTAACTTTAATATATGTGGTTGAATGGAAAGAGAATACTATAATGTAATTATGTTTTGATTGTAATAAAACAATTCTTTCTACTAAAGAAACTTCTGTAATTATGAGTCAAATCTTCATTAAGTCTATATTAATTAAAACCAAGTTTATTCTTTATAATTTGCTCTTACTCTGTTCTGGAAATATATGTTTAAAATTATAATCAATCAATGAAAAAAAAAGTCCTGGTGTATCGTGAGTCTGTGTGTTAGGTCGGGGCTCACCAGACAATGGTCTCATTGACAGTACAGTGTTAATATGTATCTGGTTTGGGGCCAATCAGAAAAGTTTTAGAATTTGGCCCTTTATTTTGTCACCTTCTCTTTGTACAACATTACAAGATTAATATTGTATGAGAACACAGGAGGAGTGCTAGGAGAGAATGGAAAGGGGTAGGGATAAGTAATATTAAAGCACATCTCTCATGGACTCTTGAAGGGAGCCCCTACACTTCTTCCTTTCCCCCTGTCTGTTGTTTCCTCTTATTGTACTTATCTCACAATCAGTATAGATAAAGGTGTGGGCTTTTAAAAACTTTTTTTTACCAGTAAGTGTACTATTAATTTCATTCTTGCTGAGGGAAAAGGTGAAAGGAAAGTAATTGCACCCACTCGGATTTAGACTGAACACTCTGGGACAGGGAGTCTATCTTCATTTGTTAGGAAACATGCCATGACTGTATCATGATATAAGAAGCTATAAGAGAGAAACCAGCTTGAGTTCATTTTAGAAGGCATTTCGAAAATTAATTATCACACAGGAAACCAGGGCTAAGGAAATTTGATCAAAATTTGTCATTGATCTGATGATTTATTGGGGGGGGGCCCTATTCTGGTTTTCACAGCCAGAATCTGTATTTGGGGGGCTTGTGGACAACAGCACCAGCAGACATTATTACTGACCTAGAATGTATCTGGGAGCACTGAGATAACACAGGCCTGAGCAGCAGCTGCAACCCTCTTTGAAAGGGCGAAATTTCCAGTCCCCAGGGCCAGCCTTGCTCTGCTGACTAATATAGAAGGTCAGGGTATAGCTCCTTTTTGGTGCTGAGTGTTGCTGTAAATACTAAACATTCAAATCCATGCACACTCAGAGTTCAAGTGAACCAAGATTGCATCTTCTTCTTGATCAGGTGCTCAAGGAGAGGGGGAAAGAGCATTTTGAACCCTTTTCTTCAACCTCTTGCAAGCCCATGCAAGGATAGCCTCAATCTAGCTCTTGATTTATCATCTGTCCTTCAAGTATGAAGGACCAATACTAAGTACGTATATCAAATGTAGCCATGTGTACAGCAGCAATTGAGAAATAACTGGAAAACAGACATGTTTTAAGCTTAACCTTAAAATTCTGAGAGAATCACTTGAGTAGCTATCGGTTAGGAGGACATTCAACCCTTGGAGACAAGTGGAAAAAAATGTTCTGTACATGGAGATTGCATGTGATACAGATGGTAGAAGAAGCAAACAGTCTGACCTGGAGTGCAAAGCCTGAATAGGAACATAATCCTGCTTCAAAATGCTTACAATACAACCCTATGAAGCCATGTAATGTACAAAGAATGTGTGGAGATGAGTAATTTGCATTAGAGCCCAGAAGTGCTGCATGTAAAAAATGAGCACAAAGAAATGTTTGATTGCCAGATACCTGTCTTGCTCTGCCCACCCATAAATGATAGGCAAACCATTGCTTTTAGATAATATTGAAATAATAGTTATAGGTATGACTTGGAACCTTCAATGGGTTCACAGTTGTAGGAGAGGACTTAGAGTCTTTTCTGAACTTGTGTGGCCCCATCAACAGCAAATTGCAGTCCCTATACTCTTTGGAGCTTAGGGACATCTCCGTTCTTATTCCACTGTGGCACCTGACACCCCAAAGGGGATGGGTATGAGTTGTGGCCAGTAATCTGCTCCCCAGACACTGGTCAGAATCACTAGTATCACAGCAGCTCTCAGAAAGGCAGTCCACCCAGTCTGCATGATGAAAAACAACCAGTAAAACAGCAAGGGCTGATGTAGTGAAACAGCATCTCAGTTATTGCATGTCCAGCCATGGCCACTGCTAAAGTTCACCATCTGACAATAGGTAACAAAGAACATGCCAATGGATAGACCTGTTAGGTGCCTCATCTGCAGGGGCACAGAGATAGTTGGCCAAACAAAGAAGCATTAGGGTACCGTGTGCAATAATGCATGGCCACAAACTCAGTAGGTTGCCGTGGAACAGTGTAATAAGAAAAAGATAGTTGCATGATCAAAATCTCAGTGCAGTGTTGTCTGGGTTTCCTCCCCACTCTGAACCGTGGGGTACAGGTGTGGGGACCTGCATGAAAGACCCCTTAAGCTTATTTCTACCAGCTTAGGTTAAAACTTCCCCAAGGCACAAATCCTTTCCTTGTTCTTGGACGGTATTGCTGCCACCACCAAGTGATTTAGACAGAAAATCAGGAAAAAGGGTCACGTGGAGTCTCTGTTTCCCCAAAATATTACCCCAAGCCCCTTCACCACCTTTCCTGGGGAGGCTTGAGAATCATCTAATAACCAATTGGTTACAATGTGAGCACACACCAAACTCCTTGGTTTTTAGGACATTGGAAATCAATCAGGTTCTTAAAAGAAGAATGTTATTTTTAAAAAAAGTAAAAGAATCACACCTGCAAAATCAGGATGGAAGGTAACTTTAGAGAGTAAATAAAAAGATTTAAAACACAGAGGATTTCTCTCTGATTCTGCTTTCTAGTTACAAAACAGAAATTAAATTACCTCTTAGCATAGGGAAAATTCACAAGCTAAAACAAAAGATAATCTAGCACATTTCCTGGCCTTACTTACAATTTTTGTAATCTTAGATTCTCATTTCAGGTAAGTTTTCAGGAGATGTTTTTCCAGAGAAGGAACAAACAAAGAGAGCACAAACAAAACCTCTCCCCTCCCCCCACAGGTTTGAAAGTATCTTCTTCCCCCATTGGTCCTTCTGGTCAGTTGCCAACTAGGTTAATTGAATGGATTAACCCCTTACAGGTAAGGCAATTCAGTACAGCTGCCCTGTGTATATTTATGACAACTGTACATACACCTCTGTCCCCAACAGCCAGCATCAGCAAATTGGCAAGCCAAAAGTTGGCAAGAAAATCATAAATGGCCATTGTGGAAATCTAGTAATCACACGCCCTGAATCAGAGACAGCTCCAATATTGCCTATTGTTTTGTGCCACCATCATTGCCAAAGCATGACGTAAGATTTCAGAAATGTCTACACTCTTTTCTTAACTGCCACATTTACAGGCATTCCCTACCTTTCCTTTGAAGAACTGCAATTCCAGTCATCTTTGTCAGCCTGTCTTGGATTGACTGCCCTTGTCGTAAATCTTGCTAGCTAGTCACAGCCACTATTTTGAACGACAGCTACTACCCAGTGCTGTTTACATTTGCAACAATGCAAGTACTCTCTTCCACTTTACTTGCTTCGTGATGCCAGTTCGGCACTCTGCTTTTTTTGCACTTTTATATGGGATTATTCATTTTTCCTTGCTACTTTGGGAGTACAAGACTACTTCAGAATAATGTTAGTCCAGTCAGCCATGCGTGTGTGGGAGAGGATTGCTCTGCAAAGTTCCAAAAGAAACTCAGAATCTGATGTAAAGAAAATGTATGGTTAGAAACTTCCAGTTCATTTAACTCCCTTTTCTGTGTATGATTTGCCAGGATTTTATGCAAACTTTGGGGGAACTATTAACAAATAAGGATGTGTTAAACAACTTGTATTCTTCTAGTTGGAAAGATATCTTGAAATCCACAAGGGAAAAGAGCAATGCAGAATGAGGGCTATCATCAGCAATGGAAGCGATTAGAAAGTAAAGGTTTGTTTCAGAGAATGGTGATGGTTAACATATACTGTGTCAGGCTATCTTACAAGCAGAAAAAAAATAACTCCAATGTAGTATGAGAGTCAGGCATATTTATGATTATAAGTTTTTACAGTTTTTCCCACACCTTACACAGTTCGCTGAAATAATGGTCAAAGAAAATAAAATATCAAAAATTAAGGCTTGCTAAGAAAAGATGTAGGGTTTGTGGCATTTTAACCATGGATAAGTCTGTTTCAGTTCTGAGCAGAACACTCTTAGCACAGCTGGAGATAATTCTGAAAGTGCAAGTGAGTCTTTGTCAGTTGTCCTTTTTCAATATAGTGTCACATCCCCAAAGGGCCTCAGCAAACTGCAACACCTCAGCTTTCTAACTAAAGGTCTTGAGCATGAAAGTAAAGGAGCCCATGCTCTCCTCTGCTTCCATGGTCAAGAAAGAGGGAGGTGCAGAAAGAGGAGAGCCAGCTCTGTTTTATGCTACTGAGTTGTAGCTGTAAGCTCTAGCTTTGTAGGTGGGTAGAGAGTGAAGCAAGAGATACTACCCCCCCTCCACTGAGCACAGTGGCATAATTTATTCAAGAGATAGTAGTTTTCCTTTCATATTATGGAATACCCCTGTATGAGACTATGAGGTTCAAAAGAGAGGTAGCCCTTAGAATAATAGAATATCATAGAATCATAGAATATCAGGGTTGGGAGGGACCTCAGGAGGTCATCTAGTCCAACCCCCTGCTCAAAAGCAGGATCTCCAACTAAATCATCCCAGCCAGGGCTTTGTCAAGCCTGACCTTAAAAACCTCTAAGGAAGGAGATTCTACCACCTCCCTAGGTAACCCAATCCAGTGCTTCACCACCCTCCTAGTAAAAAAGTTTTTCCTAATATCCAACCTAAACCTCTCCCACTGCAACTTGAGACCATTACTCCTTGTTCTGTCATCAGCTACCACTGGGAACAGTCTAGAACCATCCTTTTTGGAACCCCCTTTCAGGTAGTTGAAAGCAGCTATCAAATTCCCCCTCAGTTTTCTCTTCTGCAGACTAAAATAATCCCAGTTCCCTCAGCTTCTCCTCATAAGTCATGTTCTCCAGCCCCCAATCATTTTTGTTGCCCTCCACTGGACTCTTTCCAATTTTTCCACATCCTTCTTGTAGTGTGGGGCCCCAAACTGGACACAGGATTCCAGATGAGGCCTCACCAATGCCGAATAGAGGGAAATGATCACATCCCTTGATCTGCTGGCAAAGCTCCTACTTATATAGCCCAAAATGCCCTTAGCCTTCTTGGCAACAAGGGCACACTGCTGACTCATATCCAGCTTCTCATTCACTGTAACGCCTAGGTCCTTTTCTGCAGAACTGCTGCCTAGCCACTCAGTCCCTAGTCTGTAGCAGTGCATGGGATTCTGCCATCCTAAGTACAGGACTCTGCACTTGTCCTTGTTGAACCTCATCAGATTTCTTTTGGCCCAATCCTCTAATTTGTCTAGGTCCCTCTGTATCGTATCCCTACCCTCCAGCATATCTACCACTCCTCCCAGTTTAGTGTCATCCCTTGTTCATAGAAGGGCTGACATCACATGCTGAAGGAATCACACTATAAAGGAAAAGAATGATTCCAGCTTGGGGAGTCCCATCTTCCTATTCCTCCCGTAGCATTTGTGATTACATCTAAAATAAAAAAATTAATTAAATTTATAAAAAATAACAAAAGATTAGTACAGAGATCCAGATAGGGCCATTCCGTAATAATGTTTTAAAAAGCTACAAGAAGCACTGGAAGAAGTTTCACAGATAACTGCAATGGACACTTTTCCCAGCACCTGCCCAGGAGGCAGCAGCTCCTGAGGCAGAATAAGCTCACAGAGGAAATGGAAATTGCTTCTCTTGACAGAAATGGGGATCTTTGAAACAAGACACTACCCAGCCTTGATGCTTGGAACAAATAGACCTAGTACCCTTGCTTGTTGAAAAGAAGCAAGCATTTTTTCTGTTTGAATGACTTTATTCTGTTAGGTTCTTGCATTTGAGACCCTCCAACAGCGTGGGGATGGTTGTTCTACATCAAATAGGGAAAATTGGGACTATAACAGGGTTCAAAAAAGAACTAAATAAGTTAATGGAAGATAGGTCCTTCAATGGCTATTAGCCAGGATGGGCAGGGATGGTATCCCTAGCCTCTGTTTGCCAGAAGCTGGGAGTGGGCAACAGGGAATGGATCACTTGATGATTACCTGTTCTGTTCATTCCCTCTGGGGCACCTGGCATTGGCCATTGTCGGAAGACAGGATACTGGGCTAGAGGGACTTTTGGTCGGACCCAGTATGGCCGTTCTTATGTTCTGATGGTATTCTTAACTGTCTTAAAAGTGATATATAATTATACAATTTATTAGATACAGATCTATGTGGCCTAAGGGAGGGTATCCCTCAATCAACAAGTCTGCCAGTGGTGGCACAAAAAGTGTAAAATGTATGTACAGATATTAAGTAAATTTGAAATGATAAAAACTGGATACATAACATAAACTCTATAATTGTATGCTTTTGACATTGCCATATTGTAACCTGAGATCCCCAAATAGGGGTTAAATGTAGAATGTATGATGTGGAGGAGGAATGCAACAGTGTGATCCTTTAAGGCTACTATATTATTGTAAATTGAGAATGCCTGGTTTTTGATTTAGTGAAATTCAGCAAAATAATAGTTTAATGAATGAAATAATGCACGGAATTAGTGTGTAGAGAAGAATTAGCATGTAGTGTGTTTTAGACTCCCTGCTAATAAAACAATATTAAATCTTCTTCTGTGAATATGCTTGGGAATGCCTTAACAAAAAGTAATACAAAGCACATTAAAATATTTATTAGGTATAGCAAACTACAAGTACCCATGTACCATGTTAAACATATCATTGAATTAAAATGCCATAAGTGTCCACTGTAAACACCAGCACCCAAAGGTGCTTACTGCTGTATCTACGTTGCATGTGTCTTTCAGTCTTTTTGGCAGCTCGTTCTGTTCAAGAGGTGATTTGGAAAGAGATTGTTTTGGGAAGAGGACGATGACCAATTGTTCCAGTGATGATTTAGAAATGAAAACAACAATAACTCTGCAGAAATATGACAACAAATATGATGATTGGTTTTGTGTCAGTCAATTTAAAACCACATGAAGTGTGTTCTGAACTTCTGGCTGCTGAAAGCACAGAGACTTCAAAGTTGCCATGCTCTGAAGCTAGACATCTGGCATGGAAAGGAAAACTCCAGGATTTTGAAGCCTTGATAGATCAACAAGATTTGAATGATCAGACTGAAACTGTAGCATCCACATGACCGCCTTTAAGGTATTTTGTTGAAGTCTTTACAAATCACACAAGTGGAAGGTGTGTACCACTGCAGAAATTCATATCCTTCCCTGTGCTAGAGAGGCTTTCAAAAGTTATAATGTCTGAGGCAACTCTCCAACTGAAATCAATGTCATTGTCAGATAACACTGTTTTGTGTCATATTGGTAGAATATAGCTGAGAATGGCAGAGAGTAATTGCCTGCAAAATTTAGAAAACCTGACTAATTAGCAATTCAACTCAATGAATCAACTGGGTGTGTTGTGAAGGTGTGTTTCCGCTGCCTCTGTTGAAGAAGACTTGTTGTTCAGTAAGGCTGTGCCAGAATGCACAATAGGACGATGGTTACTTAAGATGCAGCAAGAAGCAGTCAAAGATTATCACACTGCATCGATGTGTTGTATTGTGATTCGCATAGACAATACCAATGTGATGAGAGATGAGAACAATGGCTTGGTTACATATATTCAAACCATCATACTTAGTGCCTTATGGCATTTATGTTTAACACTCCCAATCTCTTGCTGCTAAGAAAATCCAGGGAGACCTGAACCAAGTCCTTCATAATGCAAATAAACTAATAATAATGCTAATATTTGGCTCTTTAGTAGAAAACTTCACTGAAGGCTGTATTCACAACCATTTGCATTGCTTTGTGGTGACACAAGTTCTCTTCAACAGTAATTCCTCTTTCACAGTGACTGGTAAAGTGATAACTAGACTCTTTGAATTTTCTTCAATAATCAGCAGTCTCCCCTTGCTAATGCAATCAGTCTTGGGTGGCATGCTTAGCCTGACTTTCTGACAACTTTGGGTGCCTGACCAAGCTGAATTCTTTTGTCCCAAGTGGAATATATATGTTCTGTTCGTGCCTCTGAAAAAGATTTGGGGGTCGTGGTAGATAATAAGCTGAATATGACCTCCCAGTGTGATGCTGCAGCCAAAAGAGCTACAATGATCCTGGAATGCATAAACAGGAGAATCTCGTATTGAAGAAGAGAGGTTGTTTTACATCTGTATTTGGTACTGGTGTGACTACTGCTGGAATATTGTGTCCATTGCTGGCACTCACAATTCAAAAAAGTTGTTGATAAAATGGAGAGGGGTGAGAGAAGAGCCACAAGAATGATTAAAGGATTAGAAAACATGCTTTGTAGTGATAGACTCAAATAGCTCAATCATTTAGATTAACAAAGAGAAGGTTAAATGGTGACTTAATTACAGTCTATAAGTATATATGTGGAAGAAAGACTTAACAATCAGTTCTTCAATCTAGCAGAAAACGTATAATACAATACAATGGCTGGACATTGAAGAGGGACAAATTCAGACTGGAAATAAGGCATATATTTTTAATGGTGAGAATAATTAACCATGGAAAAATTTACCACCATCATTGACAAATGTTAAATCAAGATTGGCTGTTTTTCTAAAATATATGCTCTAGGAGCTATTTTGGGGAAGTTTTATGGCCTGTGTTATACATGAGGTCTGACTAGAAGATGACGGTTGGGTTTTTTTCCATATCTTGCACGCTGACCTGGCCAAGATGGCAGACTACTGTAGCAGTTGGCGCCTCAAACCAAGTGTGACCAAGATGTTTTTGAACATCTTGCACCTCCACAATGCAAGTGCTAAGTGGGAGTTAGACATCTTCCTCAATGGCAAACAACTGAAACGTGAAGCAAAACCATCGTGCCACACTGGACTGCTCTTTGATTTACTGTGACCATCTAAAACACATGGCTACCAAACTCAGGACCAGGAATAAGTAATCAGCATATTAGCTGGTTCGATATGGGGCGCAGGTGCACAGACACGTCACACATCGGCTCTGGCATTGCGCTATTCCTCAGCAGAATATCTGTGTGGTGTCGTTCGCCTCACACTAAATTGCTCAACATCAGATTGAACGACCATCTGCATCATCACAGACACCTAGCGCCACACACTTATTCCATGACCACCAGTTCTTAGCAACATAGCTCCTCCACACATTTGTTGCAGAGAATTTACAGACAGGTGAAAAAATGACATGCCAGTTCAGGTCTCCCACGGTACACAGACATCTTCAGTCACCCCAGAGTGTGACTTATGTTGAAGCGTCCAATCTGTCAGCAGCAACCCTATGGCATGATGAGTTGTCGACTAGACATTTAGAATGCTTTCCTTGTCACTGATCCAACCATTTGACCTCCGGGATTTGACTTGCCACCTCACCTTTGGGCTCTGCTGAAAAGGTTAAGCACTGGTCAAGGAATATGTGCCCAGCCAACCTCTACACATGGGGTCTGCGCAATGACCCACTTTCTCAGTGTGATCTCCATCTGTCAGGGGAACATGTTGTCGATGAGTGTCAACTAACCAGAGTTCATAATGGCCCTAGGGCCCTTCATTCTGTTGATGAAGCTGCTGTCAGGTGGCTTGGCAAGCACTGCAAATGCTAGAAGAACTGGAAGATCTTGGCCTTGGAATTTATGAACAGCAGGGTAGAAACATCCATCAGAAAACCTGGAAATTCCTGAGTGTAGAGGAAATTTGGAGTCATTTCCTCTTGCTTCAGATTTCTTCAAGGGAACAGAGGAGTAACTCAAGAGCCATCAGGAACTCATAAATCAGAATTTGAGAGAACTTCAGACCCATCTGACGGTCTGTTTTGCTAATGATCCACATGTGACTTACTAATTGTTTCATCCAAGATGGTATTGACTCTGCAGCACTGGTTGAGCTACTGCAAGAAGAACTGAAAGGCCTGTCTTCTGATAAGACCATACATCCAACTTTGTCTAACCAGACTAACACGGCTGCTACTCTGAAACCTGTCAATAGACTTTGTTTCTGAAAGAGGGCTGCCAAACTAGAGCTTTAAAAGCCTTTAAATGTCTCTTCCTATTTTCATCCTCGTATCTCTGTGAATCAAGTTGCTTTCAGTGGCAGCATTGTATGGCTTTTGGAATGAAAAGGACTTGAGACTCTGTTCCCCCCAATTCAACCTTATCTGGGACATCATTCATCAGCAAATCAAGCCCCATCCCATCAACCAGAAATGTGGGAGTATGTTGTACCTCTTTTAAAATTAAATTTTCCTTTTTGAAACTTCATAATTAGATGTTACTTATTGGGTTGAATTGGGCTATATCTGTACAATTTACAAATTCTGATTGACATTGTGAAGTTATATTATGAAAATGCTGTATTGTTAATGCCTATATGTACATGAGTCCACTATTGCCGACTAGGCCAATAGCATGTACACCTTAGACAAATACAAAAGGAAGTACTGAAGGTTAATGATGGTACTTAAATCTCATAAAAATATTTTTAAAAGAAGTTACACCCTTAAGGGGGAAAAATAAGTTTTGCTGATTCCTCTGAAGCGAGGGGTAAGGTTGGAGCAGTAGAAAGTTACCAGAAGGAGAACGAAAAAAGGCCAGGTGACTAGGAGGGGCTTACAAAAAAAAAAAAGAAACACACAGGAACAGGGGCCAGACAGGAAAAGAAAGTGTGGGGCAAGAGAGAGAAAAGTCACAGAAAACTGGGTAAGAGACTCCATGAGGAAGAAGTCACCCAGCATGTAGTAGCTTCCGGGGACAGGAAGACCCTGCCTGCTTTTCTGAGTCCATATACTGCAAGGACTCTGGACTACCGTAGGGAATCGGAACCCATCCCAAAGAATACCTCACAGTGGTGAGGAAACAGAGACATGTATTTGGTGTTTATCATTTTGTATGATCTGAACTCTCCTGCGCCTTACGTTATTAAGTATAAAAGAGCGTAAATGCACTAGATTCTGAGCCAAGTATGTCGCTATATATTAATTGCTTCACAATTGCTGTGTGCCCCTGAGATTGTTAAGCTATAACCAGAAGCTTCACGTGTTTAGGATGGAGTTCTGGGAGTGGGATGTGTTTAAGTGCCAGTGAATCTGCCAGGTCAGTGCTGGACCAAGATGGACTAGGGAGCTGGTCAGTGGGTCCCAAAACTTGGAGGGGGGTGCTAGATAGATAGATCTGTGCCCTGAGAGTGTGTCTAGGAATGCTGAGATTGGGGCAGTGGCTGGGATTCTTGTCAGGCTCCAGAAGCTTGAAACACTGAGGGGATCCAGAACAGCAGAGGCTTGGATTCCCCTCACAGCACTCCCAGTGGGTGCTACTAGGATTTTTATTTATTTATTTGTGTTGTGGTGGCATCTAGGGACTGTAGCCCAAGAGCAACAACAACAACAATATGCTGAGACAGTAGCGCTGAATGCCCCGGCCACATTGTATGGCTTTATTCCAGGCGTCTGAGAGTTCCGCAGGGTTATTACTGATCTGGTGCAGCCAGGTTAATTGCGGATGATCACATGGTCACTGCTAGTCCATGGCCCGGCAATGTCCCCTCCTCACCTCAAGTCCGATATGCTGGGACTTTATCTCAGAGGTCAGTTTTCCATAATACGCCTCTATTACTGATAAAATCAAACCATCTTATGCATAATAGTCACTGCTGGCAATGCATATGAAATGCCTCCAGTCTTCTAATGTCTTGTTTAGGCAATGTCCATGTTTCAGATCTATATAAAAGGATTGGGATTACACAGGTTTGATAAATCCATACTTTTGTATTTAATTTCACCTTCTTTAGGCTCCAGATTCTGTGCATATTCTTCGTGGCTGAGGTTGCTAAATTGATTCTCCTTAGGGTGTCGGGCTGGCTACATCCATTTGATGACAGTTTTGCTGCCCAGATAGCTGAAATCGTCCACCACTTCCACACTTTGTCCAGCAGCACAGATGCCTTGTATCACAACATTTGCACCAACACTCTGGATTTTTGTCTTTGCCCAAGAGCAGCTGCCACATGCTGAAGATCTCTAGTGTGTCTTTTGTGTCTAGGTCATTTGGGTCCTGGCTTAAGAGGACATCATCATCCCCATAATCCAGGTTGGTAAAAGGAGTTAAACTGACAGTTATCCTGGTATGTGCAGAGATATGTTCATGTCCAATCCATTGCACATCAGAACAAGGCAGGGGCCAAGGCACATCCCTGCTTCACCCAGATTTAGTGTAAAACCTGTAAGATCTATGGGTCTCCCATCCTACCTGTGCTCTGGAGTCATTATGTAGGTATTGAATTAACCTCAAGAGGATGTTGGGAATGCCAATGCTTCATAGAGCCTTCCCCAGGACAGCTCTGTCAACAGAATTGAAGGCTGCCTTTAGGTCTACATATGCCACTGTCAAAAGATGGTTGAATTTGCATCAGATAAAAGATGAAGAGCAAGTTTAGTGTCCATTGTAGATTGCCCAGTAGTGAAACCCAGTTCCTCTGGATGATGGCGTTTCACAAGGAGAGGCCGGGGCCCAGTGAGTAGGATGTGCGTAGAAACTTTTTGGGGAACAGAAAACAGAGTTATTGGCCTGCAGCTTCTGCACTCAGTCTATGGGCCTTCCCCTTATAAAGCAGGATGTTGATCCCTTGCTTCTACTCCACTTTTATCTTCCCAGTAGTCCAAGCTCAGAGAAAAAATTGGTGTAATACTACACTTATGGGCTCTATGGTACGTCTGAGAAGTTTGGGTGCTATGCCATTAGATCCAGCAGCATGCCTGCATCACAGTTTCTTTATATCAGAGTGAACCTCTTCCAAAGTAGGTACATCTACACAGGTTTTGGGGTCAGGAATTGCATCTACCTCTAACACATTCAAATCTGGGCATGGAGTTGCTTCAGGATGGTTAAATATTGTCTCATAATATTCTTTCTACCTTTACAGGACTTTTTGCATTAAGCATGTTTTACCATCGGCCATATTTATGGACATAAACTCCTCATGAAGTCCAGTTTTGAATCAAAGTGACTGAACAGCTTTGAATGAGAGTCATAATTTATTAGATCTTATTTCCTCTTCTGCCTCTTTTGCCAAGTTCTAAAAATAAACTTCACGATTCACTTTTGCTCTCGCCCAAAACATATTTATAAAAGTTTATGTTCAACAGTATCATGGCACTGTCTGGCCTTATGTGTCATAACAAGCACACTCTTGTGTTGAAATCAGGGGGTAATTGCCATTTTAGTAACAAAGAGAAACGATCAATATTTGCCGGGGATTCTGCACCTCTGTAGGCCCAATGTGACCTTACGAAACTACAATTCCAGACCAATATATGATCCAGCTCCTTGCTTGGCTGGCCATCACTGGATATCCAGGTTTCCTGATGGATATTTAAGTGCCTGAACCGACTGCCAGGATGATAATATTATGAGAAGTGCAAAAGGAGAGCAAAATGGCCTGAGAATAGTCTCAAAGCCATTTCTGGGACACCTTGGTGTGACATTCATATGTCCAAGTATAATAAAATTTGTCATGCGGCAGAACAGATTGTGTCACTGCTGCTAGAATTGATCTTTATTAGCATCTATAGCTCCTCAGTGGGAGCATAGGCTACAATGATGGACAGCTGCCCATGACAATTAATCAGCCTGGCATATAGCAGTTGATCAGAAACAGGGTGCCACATTGTGAGTGATTTATTAAAGGGTGAATGGAGGACAAGTTCCACCCTGTTTACATGGCTGGTTCCTCCAGAATGCAGTAAACTTGCATCTTCCACCGAAGGTTGAACATTTTTCACGAGGGTCACCTCAGTTATCCCAGCAAGTGCAAAGTTGTATCTTTGCAACTCTCAGTCTAATAAAACCTAGTGCCTGATCTCATTTAGGGTTAGTGCATTCCAGGTGGAAATCTGGATTTTCTCTAGTTAATCATGGACACCATAGGCCTTATGGAGTTCAGCCTAAAGTATGGACCATGTATCCCAACATTAGGGGCCTATTATTCTAGCCACTTCCCATAAACGTAACAAGATGACCCGTGTTCTGGAGAGCTTACAGTCAAAATGTATGACAAGTAGGACCAGGTGGATAAAAAAAAAAGAGCCAGAAAGAGCCCAAGGTAGCAATGAGACAATAATGAACTGCTTCTGGTATGATTATAGTTACAAAATTTCAGCTGTATATCATTAGGTTTAGAGCTCTCCAGGGATGGTGTGTTCTTTGTCTGGAAGTGGCTCATTAGCTCCAAAAACTTAGAAAACCTAAGGAAGACGGTATCTCTTATCATTCTTACCAGAGGGGTTGACCAGTGATAAAGACTTTGTATTTTTATCTTGATAAAGATTTTAAATCTTTTAAACTTCTGATTAAGTTTATGGTTTAAAGAAAAGCCAATTCTCAAATGTGATACCTTTGGTTATAGAGAAGTGCTCTAAGTCCCAATCTTGCAGCCTATTTGTTTAATTTCTGTTCAAAGCAGCGGAAAGTTTTCTTGTGTAAAGACTGTGGGACTAAGCCCACAATTATTAGGCCAATGTAAGCAGGTATTTTGAGCACTCATTTTTGCTAGCACCTTGTTAGCTGATCTTTCCCTTTTATTTCTCCATTTCATATCTGGTGTATTTGATGGAAGCGGTTCAGGCTTATCCTGGCTTTACTATTTAACCCAAACATCCTGATCTTTTTGACACACTCTTTCCTTTTCCTAAAGAAGAGATGGCAAACTGATATCTCTCGGACCTACAGAACCATGATCACAATATCACTCTATTTAGTATATATGCTTATGTGTGACATCAAGCTGGTTAAAAGAACAGGAGTACTTTTGTGGTACCTTACAGTCTGACAAATTTATTAGAGCATAAGCTTTCGTGGGCTACAGCCCACTTCGTCGGATGCATAGAATGGAACATATAGTAAGAAGATAATACTGGAGAGCCTGTTCAGTCCAGTATAATGGAGCATTCCATATTTGTATCTGTACATGAAATTCCAAGCACATCCGGATAGGGCACCTTACAGGGTACATATTATGTCGGAGGCTCGCACACAAATCATATTATTTGTGCACCACTGTTAACATTTGGCCTGTGTAACAAAGAGCAGTGTTTCCCCCATGCTGCTACCAGTTTGTCTCATAAATGTGCTGCAGATTTCATTCTGTCCATATCACTATACACAAGTGGCCCTGAGTGTGTTCTCGAAATCAGAAATAAAATTTGCTGGCTTTCTGCCAGGCAAGAAAAAGACACCTCATTTAAACTCACATAAACCACTTTATGGTGAATCAGGCTCATGATGAGTTTGATTATCTGAAAACCATGGGTTCCAACCTGGAAACGCCAGTCAGCTGTTCATGAGGAGACAAAAATATACCCCGTTTTCTTCCACATTCTTTAAAAGGCTTAGTGGTTAGGAATCACTAAAATTTGACAGTTGTCATTGCATTGGTAATAGTATTAAAACAAGCTGCTATCATGATATACTACTGAATCAGGGAACTGACTTCGTAATAATCTGGGCAGTCACTGGTATCAGAGTTTCCTATATATTTGTGCATGAAACTATTTAGGTTTGATAGATCACTAAATACTGGATGTTCAGTGGAAGTGTACTGAGCCTTTTACCTTTAGGTCAATAGTTTAAAACAGCTCAGAACTGTCTGTATTGCTGTTATTGTTCAACCGCATTTTGGTGGCTTCTGTGACAATGATTGTGATCTGACTTCCATTTGCTGGAGAGTAATGTCCACATCACAAAATGATTGTTATCATTTACACAAATGACAGATGTTTTTAGCAGTCTCTGCAGAGGGGTCAGGGAGTGAGTAGATAGGGAGACTGAACTTGTTGCTCTGGTTCCTCCAGAAGAGTCACATTAGGAAAGCAATGTGGGGAAGTTTGTACTCACACTGCTCATTTGACCATGTTATGAGTCAGAGCTAAATCCTGTCCTAAATTATACCTGTGTCAGAAAAGTTGATGTCACCTGCGTATTTGAGAGGGAAATTTGCCTATAATTTCCAGTGCTGTTGTAACACCAACAGACCGTGGTTGTCATTGGGCTCAAACCTGGGACCTCTAGAGCTAAATGCCACATGGCTCTTAGCCAAGGCTGTAGAAGACTCATCAATCTCTTGCTGGGCTAGGTGACACTAGAGGGGGACAGAGCGCCACACCAAGTAGGCATGGGTTATACTATCAATCAGGCAACTTTCAAAAGTATTAAGTAGACTTTTAATGGATTTTAAATACCTTATTATACATAGTGTTCAATTAGAAGAAGAGGACCAGTTAGCTACCCCAATTTTATGTCTCTGCAGCCTTATCCAAGGGCCATATTACATTTTACACTAGGTAGTGGCTACCCAATTTTACTGATCCTGGTGCAATTATATCTCTTTTGTTTTATTCAAAGTTTAGGGGTTTGGTATGAATTGTGTCTGAAGAGTCAAGCCTTAATTTTGAATTGTTTAGCAATTTTGTCACAAGTTTAACATTCTTCCAAGAGACTTTTGCATGTGTGTGTGTGTGTGTGTGTGTTTGTTTTTGCAACAGACAACACCGAGGCAGATTACTGATTTAATCATCTTTTGTTCTAAAAATGGTGGCAACATTTGGGAATATATTAAAGGAGGAAAAAGGTTAGGAACAGCAAATATTGAAAAATCTATTAAATGTATTCCCTTGAGGAGGTATAATATTAATTTGCATGATTAATTTCCAAGCATCTCAGGAATTCACCGAAACCCATCTTGAACTTCTTTATTTGATTTATTTCATTTTGTTGCAGTGTGATTTATGCAATAAAGCAAATAAATGAGTGGTTGATTTATCTCACTGTTCCACTTGTGCAACAAAGCATACAACTGAAGGGAGTGAGAGAGATGGAGTCAACTGATGTAAAGTGATTAATTGATTGTATGCTAATGACATTTAGATCTACAAAGATACTCATTTTCAATTTTTGATCATTTTCAAACGTTTTATGAACATGAGATGCAAGGAGTCCAATTAAGGGCTTTCATTCCAAACTTAAACTTGTATAAGTAATATACAGTTCAATTGTATTACGGAATTTTTTTTAAAGTGACTTACTTATTTGTGAAAGGTGTCAGACTGCCTTGGAGCCTGAAATCCTCTGTTTAGCTACAGAATAAGTACATCATAGGCAGCTGCACTGCAGACTTCCCCAATATTGTCCCTCCAAAGTGCTTCAAAGTTCTGGTGACACTGTTACTAGGAGCAAGAGGGTCATTAAGTCTTTGTATCTATTCTGTCCTTACCCTCTCTGCTGAGCAAGAGTGAGAATTAGTGCCATTGGCAATGATGCTTGTCTGAGATAAGGGAAAACATGAGATTGAAGCTCAATCCAGGCAAAACGTGTTTCTGGGGTGGGAGGTAATATCTTTTGGACCAGCTTCTATTGGTGAGAGAGACAAGCTTTCAGGATACATACATCTCTTCCTCAGGTCTGGTAAAGGTACTCAGAGTGTCACAGCTAAATACAAGATCAAACAGATAGTTTAGCATAAGTAGTTAGCACATATTCTAAGGGACCATTCAAGGTGAAGTGGCCATTTAGAATATGTGCTTACTAATCTGTTTGATCTTGTATTTAGCTGTGACACTTGGAGTACCTTTCCCAGGCATGAAGAATTCTCTGTAACTTGAAAGCTTACCTTCTTACCAAGAAAAGGAGTACTTGTGGCACCTTAGAGACTAACCAATTTATTAGAGCATAAGCTTTCGTGAGCTACAGCGCTGTAGCTCACGAAAGCTTATGCTCTAATAAATTGGTTAGTCTCTAAGGTGCCACAAGTACTCCTTTTCTTTTTGCGAATACAGACTAACACGGCTGTTACTGTGAAAGCTTCTTACCAAGGGAAGTTGGTTTAATAAAAGATATTACCTCACCCAACTTGTCTCTCTACTATCCTGGGACCGACACTGCTACAACAACACTGCATACCTAGAAGATGTGGCAATTTTAGTCTCTACTTGTCTTTTATCAATGAGTTTCACAATTTGAGGGGAGGGACACTTCTCAATCCCCTCCCCCACTCCTGAATTTTCAGTTAGTTTCCTGCCCAGAAGCACCTTTATCTGGTATGCTTGGTTGACAGCTATAGCTGTATTTTCCTGAAGCAGACATCAGCCCAGCCCACTGCAGAGTCCAGACTATTCTTTTGTGAACTCCAAATTGCATGTCAGTGGAAATTACTGAAGATCACTTAGGCCCCAATCCTACAATGTGTAGCATGTAGGTGGACTGTTCTGCGGCACAGAGCCCCTTTGAAGTCAGTGGCGGCCCTACATAGGCACAGCAATCTACCCACACACTATGCATTGCAGGATCAGGGCCTTAGAAGCTACAGCAAGTGTAAAATTGCAGTTGTCACTGTATTGTGAACCAGTGTTCTCCAGATATTTTCCTGGCTTCTCATTTGCTTCTGCTGGTATAGTATTGTTTTGTAAACTATGTGGTTTGGGTCCCAGCTATCAGAAATATTGCTCCTCTCCCTTTGTGCTGTCACAATCATTGCGATCATCTGGGATGGTTTTCCTATTAGCCCAAAGATATGAACAGTTGGGCACTGCAGTCATAGCAGAAATAGGGCTGGTTTAGGCAGAGTATAGATTCATATTAAGCTATTGTGGCTGTTGTGATTAGGAGAAGGGAGTTATGTCATTTTCCCTGCATTAGCCTGCATTATTACCTAATAATCAGCATTAAACAATGTTACTATTACTTGTAATAATCGTTAATGATGCAGTTTTAAAATACAACTAATATTCAACAGGCTACAGGATGTATCCTAAAGTTTCTAGTGGGGGTTTTATCCCCTCACTGAAAGACCTTTATATCTTTTATGAAACACTAAAAAATCTGCCATTGTTTCCCCCCTGATTTATTCCACTTCCCTTTGAGACAGCATGTGGCAATCACCATCCATCTGTCTGAGGAGGACCAGGGGTTCCCTTGAGAACCAATCAGCATGCTCCTTAATTGGCTTCAAGGGTTTGTACTGGCCAATGCCAAACATCTCCTTACCCCTGGGAAATCCTGTCAAATCCAGCCTTACTTGTGAATGAGAGGTTTAGAGCAGAAAATGAACCTGCCTCCCACATGGCAGCGCAGAGCATTTACCACTAAACCACTGGACTCTGTCTAGTTGGTTTTAAAAATAACAATAATTAATTAATAATTTCTGGGTCTTCCCTATCGTCTCTGCCATCAGCATAACCACAGCTCTCACCAAAAATTGAAACCTGCAGCTCGGATGCTTTTAACTTTCTTCTTTAATTAAATAAGATACATGAGGAAAATGAAATGCCACCAGATTTGGGATTTTTTTTAATACAGCAAGAAAGTTAAAAAACAGCGGTGCTGTGGATGAAGTGCTTTTGAAAGCCACAGTGAAATTGGTGGTCATGCTGCTACACTTGATAGCTCCTTGCCCATGTCTGAATTGTTTGAAATTCCACTTTTTCCAAAAGGAAACAAAACTGAAAGATCTGAGTCATCTGACATCTCCTGCATTAGGGAAGAGGGGAAGAGTGTTTTTAAGATCTGATCTTTCTCTTCTTGCCACTTTAAAGACCTCAGCCCAAGGAAGAATATACAAGCATTGGCTGGAGTCTTGCACTGCTCCTCCCTGAGTTGGCAACTCTTTGTGTCCTCAGAGGTGGACTGTAGAGTATCATCAGTTGCCCTTTTCTCCCTTCTCCCTAAGATATCACCTGATCTTCCCATTCACCATCCCCATTCAGGACAGTACTTTAGCATATGCATAACTTTAAGCAGGTACTTAGTTCCCATTGATTTCACCAGGATTAAAGAATGAGGCTGAGTTGGACATTTCTGCACAGCCCTCCCATCCACTGCCAGCCTAGTGTGTGAAAGCCTTACATTCTCTGTCACTAGATTGCCAGGCTGGTTGGACTCCCAAATTAGCTTTCAATAAAAAGTGGTAATCTGGGGCTGGAATGTGCCCTAGATGAGACGTAGCCCTCAATGTTAGCTGCACAACTCCAGCAGGAGCCCTAGGAGGCATTGTGCCACAAACAACACTCCAATGCCCCTCTGGTGCAATAGGCGGAGGGAGTAATGTGCTTTTTACAGCTTTTTACAGGGCAAAGCACACTTGCCTCCTTGTGCACAGTGAACTAACTTCTTGGTTAATGCAGGGAGAGAGGAGCAAGCAGAACTATGGCTCCATCTCTCCCCATTTATTTTTTGTGGGAGTGATACTGTATGCAGAGCTGCTCCCCATACCTGGAGCTGCGATATGAGAAACTCTTTCAGGGCCACATACATGTGAGAAGGCCTTATTCCGGGGCACATACAACCTGGACTCAATATAGCCATTTTGAAGCAGCACTACTGTGAAAACCATGTTGAAAGCCACATGTGTCAAGTAAATGGTCCAGTCCTACGCAGAAAAAGGAAAATAAATGTTAGTCGGTGGTGATTTCAAAATTAAATTAGTTTAAAAGTCAGAACAAAATTTCTGTAAAAAGGGTTACTAGCTCCTTTCTTACCAATTCTTTCTCATGTATTCATAACTTAATTATTTTTCATAAATGCAGGGAATATTCACTAAAGCCCACAAAAATATAGTGTTCTTAAATCAGAAAAAAATCTATTATTATACCAGCAATAAAACTGCTCAAAGATGTGCATTAGTGGGTCATGGGTGCATTCATAGAATATCAGGGTTGGAAGGGACCTCAGGAGGTCATCTAGTCCAACCCCCTGCTCAAAGCAGGACCAATCCCCAATTTTTGCCCCAGATCCCTAAATGGCCCCCTCAAGGATTGAACTCATAACCCTGGGTTTAGCAGGCCAATGCTCAAACCACTGATCTCTCTCTCTTACCCGCTGCAGTCCTCAGGGTATGGAGGTAACCTACTGTGCCTTTTACCTTCTGCTGTCCTGTATGTTCCACTGAAACTTAAAACATGTGTCATATCTGATTATTCAGTTGGACTATATTGTGGAATTAATTATTATACTTGTGAAATATCACTCTTGGTATCAGTCATTTTTTGAGTTCAATATATGCAATAAACACTTCAAGCGGGTAAGTTAAAAAAATTAAAAACACAAAGTAAGAGGGCAGAACCCCTGAAAATATTATATAGTATATTTTTCAAAAAATAAAGCCCAGGTTATCAACCTACAAGATACTCTGTATTGGCAGAATTCATTAATTCTTTCATCAAGTTACTTACATACATGCTTCAAATATGGTTTTTGATTTTTTAATAATCTTTCTTTGTTTCTGTAAAACTGAACCTGAGCTCCTGGAATAAGGCAAGAATTTCTTGTAACCCCAGAAAGAAAAGGAGTACTTGTGGCACCTTAGAGACTAACCAATTTATTTGAGCATGAGCTTTCGTGAGCTACAGCTCACTTCATCAGATGTTTACCGTGGAAACTGCAGCAGACTTTATATACACACAGAAATCATGAAACAATACCTCCTCCCACCCCACTGTCCTGCTGGTAATAGCTTATCTAAAGTGATCAACAGGTGGGCCATTTCCAGCACAAATCCAGGTTTTCTCACCCTCCACCCCCCCCCACAAATTCACTCTCCTGCTGGTGCTAGCCCATCCAAAGTGACAACTCTTTACATAATCAAGTCAAGCCCGACTTGATTATGTAAAGAGTTGTCACTTTGGATGGGCTAGCACCAGCAGGAGAGTGAATTTGTGGGGGGGGGTGGAGGGTGAGAAAACCTGGATTTGTGCTGGAAATGGCCCACCTGTTGATCACTTTAGATAAGCTATTACCAGCAGGACAGTGGGGTGGGAGGAGGTATTGTTTCATGATTTCTGTGTGTATATAAAGTCTGCTGCAGTTTCCACGGTAAACATCTGATGAAGTGAGCTGTAGCTCACGAAAGCTCATGCTCAAATAAATTGGTTAGTCTCTAAGGTGCCACAAGTACTCCTTTTCTTTTTGCGAATACAGACTAACACGGCTGTTCCTCTGAAACTTGTAACCCCAGGAAATTTCTGGTAGCAGTTGGCTAACATTGTTCCAGTCTTTTTTTTTAAACCTTACATTTCAGGAGCTTGTAAACACACTGTCAAGGTTCCTCCCCCACTCTGAACTCTAGGGTACAGATGTGGGGACCTGCATGAAAAACCTCCTAAGCTTATCTTTACCAGCTTAGGTCAAAACTTCCCCAAGGTACAAAATATTCCACCCATTGTCCTTGGACTGGCCGCTACCACCACCAAACTAATACTGGTTACTGGGGAAGAGCTGTTTGGACGCGTCCTTCCCCCCAAAATACTTCCCAAAACCTTGCACCCCACTTCCTGGACAAGGTTTGGTAAAAAGCCTCACCAAATTGCCTAGGTGACTACAGACCCAGACCCTTGGATCTTAAGAACAATGAACAATCCTCCCAACACTTGCACCCCCCCTTTCCTGGGAAATGTTGGATAAAAAGCCTCACCAATTTGCATAGGTGACCACAGACCCAAACCCTTGGATCTGAGAACAATGAAAAAGCATTCAGTTTCTTACAAGAAGACTTTTAATAAAAATAGAAGTAAATAGAAATGAAGAAATCCCCCCTGTAAAATCAGGATGGTAGATATCTTACAGGGTAGTTAGATTCAAAAACATAGAGAACCCCTCTACGCAAAACCTTAAGTTACAAAAAAGATACACAGACAGAAATAGTTATTCTATTCAGCACAATTCTTTTCTCAGCCATTTAAAGAAATCATAATCTAACACATACCTAGCTAGACTACTTACTAAAAGTTCTAAGACTCCATTCCTGGTCTATCCCCGGTAAAGACCAGCATATAGACAGACACACAGACCCTTTGTTTTTCTCCCTCCTCCCAGCTTTTGAAAGTATCTTGTCTCCTCATTGTTCATTTTGGTCAGGTGCCAGCGAGGTTACCTTTAGCTTCTTAACCCTTTACAGGTGAGAGGAGCTTTCCCCTGGCCAGGAGGGATTTCAAAGGGATTTACCCTTCCCTTTATATTTATGACACACACCTATTAAAATTTACGTGAGGCCACTACTTGGACGAAAAATTACAAAAACAAAATAAAAGTTTTTTTATCTTAAATCTGAAGAAGTTATGTGAAGTATTTTAACCTGCAATTAATAGAGATACTATATTTTCCTAGAGGATAATCTGCGCTATATTTTCTGGCAGATAGCACATGAAATTATAACAGTTTCAGCAGAACCGACTATCAGCATTGGCACCTGCAGTGAACTTGCTTGCCTTCAGAGAGCTCCAGTTTTTAAATGCGATGTCACTTAATTTCATTATTTTAAATGAAAAGAAGTGCTTGTGATCACTAAAATGCAGCTTTTAACATTGACCTTTTGTTCATAAACGTGCCCTTCTGTTGACACTGTTTGTTGTTATATGTATGGTAAAAATGGAATGAAGTAATTTCATAGAACCGTAAAATTCTGTAAAACTGGTAGAAAGGCTACCTTACTATCTTAGACACATAATGGGCCAGTTCCTCGGCTCCAGTTCCAGAGTCTCACGTTGAGCTACCCAAAATCAGCAGTCAATTTTGAAAATGTCTACCCCAATGACTTCAGATGATCTTCTTTTCTCCAAACCAAAGGCTTAATTCCCAATACAACCAGCTCAGAGGAAACAATTAATGTAACTTTTACACGTTGTTACCCCAAATAAGCATGCAAGGGCATTTTGGGTGCTGTAATCTGATGAGAATGACTGATGCCTTTTTGGTGACCTCTAATGGAAAACTCATATTTCTTTATTTAATTACTCATATTACATGAATGAACCAAATATCATGACTCTAGCTCAGCAATAACATGGAATTGTACTGGCTGTTAATCAGTGAATGAATGACCTCTTATGAGTATTTACAGTACTTATTGGAGATGTTTTTGATAGGTTCCATCCTCTTTCTCCCACATCACCTGTCTGCTTTGTTCCCCTGGTTTCTCAGTGGAGCTGTGATGTGATGGAGGCTTCCAGTGCCACACCAGAGAAGCAGGCCTTATTCTGGGCCATGTAAAACCAGGGCTCAATCTAGCCTAAGGAGTACACTCAGCCCTCAGTGCTTAGTGTGGTTTTGCTATGAAAAGCTTCTGTAAAAATGGCATTGTAGGGTTCTGTGTTTATTGTGTCTTGCTAATTCCATATCAGATTAGGTCAGGTCACAAATAAAAGGATGATTGTCCAACTTCCAGCTCTGGAAAAAGCAGCCTTTTATATGGAGCTCTTTGAGACAAAACACGGGTGATTTCATCCTTACCATCACTTTCAGAGCAGACCTGCCCTGTAATGCACCTGAGTAATATTTACACAGTAATTACTCCATTATGGGAACAATTTTCAAAAGGCCCTATGTGCCTCAAGTGCTTCAGTTCCATTTTCAAAAGTGACATAGACACCTAACTGCCATCTTAGGTGCCTGTGTCCACAATTTAGATGATCAGAACCCATGTCCAGCTGCTGCCTAACCTGGTAGGAGCCTAAAATCCTCAGGCACCTTCGTTTCTGCCAGTGAAGTCCCCTGAGTTTCTGCTGGTGGACATGTGCAAAGCTGTCTGAGTCCTGACACCACTGAGCTGCTTTGCACCTGACTCATGCCTAAGCCCCAGTGGGAGTTCACAAAGGAGGCATTCCCCTGCCTGTCTTGCCTGTGAGGTCCAACCCAGTAAATGTGCTTTGAGAACACCCAAAACCACATCTACCAGATCAGGACCCACACAATATAATGATTGTGATGGTTCCCTTATTTCTTAGAGCCAGGTGGTTGGAGCATTCACCCAGACTATGGAGACCCAGGTTCAAATCCCTAAAGCAAGGACTTGAACCCAGGTCTACCATCTTAGTGCCCTAACTATTGGGCTGTGGGGTAGTCTGGGTTGGGGCTTTCTCAATTTTTCCTTTTGAAGCTTTCCTACTTTGTATGACATACTTAAATATTTTTTGGAGCTGAGATTTGAATCTGCCTCTCCCACAACCTAGCAGAGCACTTTAACCACTGGGCTATAGAGTTGTTCTCTCATTCACTCTCGCTAGCTTAGGTGGGTCCCCACTCAGCTTGCTGGCTTCTGTGAATCCCATTCTCACATGTCTAACTTTCCCCAGGATTATATAGGGAGCCTGGGTACCTAACTCCCCCCATGGACTGTATAGGGACCCTAGACTCCAAATATGAAGCTGAGGGATTTCACTGGACCAAAAGGAAGGTGCTGCAGTACTGAGCCTAAGACCCCTTTGTGGATGTTGCCTTTAGTAGCTTAAATCTCACTGAAAGTCAGTGAGACTTAGGGCAAGTCTACACTATGGAGCTAGGTCGACCTAAGTTACGCAACTCCAGCTCCGTTAATTATGTAGCTGGAGTCAACGTATCTTAAATCTATTTATTGTGGTGTCTAAATCGCGCAGGGTCGATGGGAGAAACTGTCCCATCAAGTTATCTTATGCTTCTCGTTCCAGTGGAGTACTGGAGTCGACAGGAGAGTGATCAGCGGTCGATTGAGCTCGTCTTCACTAGACCCACTAAATCAACCCTGTGGACCGAGCGCCACACATCGATCCCCTGGCTAGTGGAGAAAAGCCCTTAGGCTACCTTTTTCTGGATGCCAGGAAACTTCAGACACTTTGGCAACTGTTCGTTCTGAGGTTGTTGAATTCTGAGTGGCAGTTCAAACACACATTCTTTCAAAAGACCATTTATTATGTTTGGTGTGGGGTTAGAACATAATAGAGCAAATGGGAACAGAATCTTGGAAGGAGCACACAGGGAAATAGGTAGGCCTGAGACCTTAAATGCAGAGCTATGTTTTGCTGAAGTCCTGTTGACGCCTCCTTTTGTGTACACATTGCTACTGTTTTATTCCACTTTGTTCAATGTAATAAAAGGAACTATGTGCATAATCTAGATAAAAATAATCTTGAATCTGTGTTCATTTATTGCTCACCCACCAAGGATTTATTCTACTCCAGAAATTCAAACCTTTTTGACCCCCAAGCACAGGACACCAGCAATAAATTTACTCTTGGTCAACTTTGAGAAACTATTTCTTTTAAGACTCAGTCTTTATTTTAAGACTCAGTGGGCCTGATTTGGCCTTCTGCCTATATTTGGACACCCTTCACTAGACCAGTTAGCCAATGTCCAGTACGTAGTTAATTGTGAGAGCGAGACCTGTACTTTACACAGATGAATAATCGTAGGTTATGACACAGAAAAATACATTAAGTAGTGGAAACTTCAATCAACAAATGGATAACTTCATTTCAAAATGACAAAAGACTCAAAGGACATTTAATTGCAGTTATCTCTGTAATATTGTTCTTAAGAGCTTAGTTGGGAATATAATTTGAGATAACAGTACATTTTCCCCAAACTCATAAACACGGGAGGCCCTGGCCCTTTTTCTACCTTTACATTTTATGATACTCTGTGTGTCTCTGTGTGTATATTGTGATAGACCCAGGCCAGTTGGGTACAGTAGAGTAGTCCTGTTGGTATCCAGGAGGTGAGCAGGCTTCTGTCCCAGCACTACTAAAGGACCTCCCCCCAGTCTAAGGGGAGGATCCACAAGTCCAGGATTCCAAATAAGTTTGGGGGACAACTAATGAGATAACAGGAACGGGAGCTCACAGGGCTAAATGAAGGGAACCTGATGGGGACACTGAGCAGAGAACCCCGGATGGCTCCCACTGCTCCTCAAAGGCATCCAGGGAGCCAGCGGATGCCGCCCAGAGGAACTCTGCCTGGATGCGTGAACGGACCGAGAAATGGAAATAGGCTCCACAGTTGCAGGAAACCCCGTCAGCCAACCTCCTCTCCCTGGTTTTGTAGATGGCCATTTTGGCCAGGGCTAGGAGGAGTTTGACAAGGAGGTCCCACAACTTTGTGGGGCCACGGATAGGGAGTGCATAGATGAACAGGTGAGGGGAAACGTGCAACCAAAACCATAATAAAATATCTAGGAGGAGCCGGAATAGGGTCTGCAACCTGGCGCACTCCAGGTACACGTGCGCCAAGGTCTCCCTCATGCCGCAAAAGGGGCAGATGTCCGGGAGCGGAGTGAACTGCGCCAAGTACATGCCCGTGCTCATGCTTCCCTGAAGAAGCCGCCAGCTGATGTCCCTGGTGGGCCTTGGGACCAGGATGGAATATAGGCTGGCCCATCGGGGCTCCTCACCCTCCAGAGGCTGCAAGAGGTCCTGCCACTTCATGTCGGGGCGGGACGTGTGGGTGATGAAGTGAAGGGTATGGAGCACGAGCGTGTATAGATGTTTCCTTGGCACAGTCTGGAAACTAACCGGCTGCAAGTCGTGCAGCCAGCTAACAGTGAAGGGGTGGGGGGAGCAGTTGGGTCCACGAGGCAGGGACCCCTGCAGAGACCCAGTGCACTCCTGGCCAAAAGAACTCCAGAATTGCCACCTGGAGGTTTGGCCAGGAAGCCCGGGGCCAGGACTGGGGTGTTGAGCCAGTACCAGAGCATGGACAGGGCTAATTGATTGAGCACCAGTGCCCTCCCTCAAAGGGAGAGACACCGGAGTAGTCCTGTCCATTTCCAGAGCCGCTCTGTCACCCTGCCCTCTAAACCATGCCAGTTTTCCGGCAGAGATGGATGCGTGGCAGAAAGGTGAACGCCCAGATAGAGCAGCGGAGCCGGGCTCTACCGGATGGTCTGAAGTGCGGGTGGGAGGGAGCTCACCTGCCACCCGTCCCAGACCACCAGGCCAGAGCTCTTGACCCACTTGACCCAGGTGGAGGAGGCTGCCGAGTAGACTGCCTGACAAGCCTTCACCCACGCCAAGTCGCCCGGATCCTGGACCACGAGGAGCACGTTAGTGGCATACACTGATAGGACCAGCCGCAGTTCCGGTTTTCGCAGCACCAACCCCGTCAACCTCCAGCGGAGGGGACAGAAGAAGGGCTCAATCGCCAGAGCGTACAGCTGGCCTAAGAGGGGGCACCCCTGCCGTACTCCCCACCCGAAGCTGACCGACTCAGTCAAGGTCCTGTTGAGCCTGACCAGACACTCTGCGGAGGCGTACAGCACCTTGAGAAAGCCCACAAACTGGGGTCGGAAGCCTAAGGCTCGCAGAGTGCCCAGGAATTAACAGTGGTCCACCTTGTCGAATGCCTTCTCCTGATCCAGGGACAGGAGGGTGAACGACAGACCATCCCTACACCCAAGCTCCAAGAGATCCTGGACCAGGATCCATGTAGTCCATGCGGAGGTACAGCAGAGTAGTAGAAGGCAGATATACTGGCCACTGGATAAGCAGTTTTCTGTTCCCTGACTGACCAGAGCAGGAGCTGCTCCAAGCTAGGGTGAACACATGACTCCAGTTAGCCTGCAAAGAGTCAGTTGAAGCCGTTAGGCTAATGAGAACACCTGACTCCAATCAACCTGCAAAGCGTCAGGTGAGGCTGTTAAGTTAACGTGAACACCTGACTCTAATTAAGGCCCCTCTGATACTATAAAAGGGCTCACTCCAGTCAGGCCAAAGAGAGCCAGGGAGCCAGAGGAGAGGAAGTGTGGCCGAAGGGCAGGGTAATGAAGACACCCTTAAGCCACTGGAAAGATAGCCCTAAGGTAAGGGTGAAGAAGGCATTAAGAGAGAGAAGCGGGAGAGCTGTGGGGAAGTAGCCCAGGGAAATGTAGCAACTCTGGCGGTGAAAGGTCGGCTGCCAACAGCTGCTGCCATTGGGGTCCCTGGGCCGGAACCCGGAGTAGAGGGTGGGCCCGGGTTCCTCCCAACCTGCCACTACAGAAACACCTCCTGGGAGGGGAAGACAGGCCCCTGTCAGGACAGGAGACTGAACTGTTCTAGAATAACCCCACAGGAAAAACAGAGACTGTGGGAGTTCTCTCACCAACCTTCTTGCTGGCTTATGATGAAAAGGGTTCAGTAGACTGTAACCCTGGCTCTAGAGAGAAAAGGGCTACGTGGAGGGTTGGAGTGAGCCTCTGAGGCTTGCATAAACTGCCTGGAAGCATGAGACAAGGTTGGAGCTCTGCCACTATATATATATATATAAATAAATTCCGGATGAGGATTTGCTAACAAGGAGATGTCTGGGAAATAAGCCAGCTTTAGTGGTTTCAGGAGAATTTTCAGAATTACAGAGTGGCATAGGAATATACCTATATTTAAATACACAAATGTCTCAAATTATCACAGCAAATGGCAATTGACAGCTTATGATGCATCTTGGCACCGATTTCAGATCAAACCACATACCAGGCTTTAAATCAAAATATATTTATCTTCTTGTTGACATGAATATCAATCTCAAGCTTCAGCTTCTGGATTATGTTTACTTATGATCCATAAAGGAGCCATCTTAATTTTTTCACATTTAAATGTTGTTTGTGCTGCTTTTGGCTTGCTAGACAACAGTATATCCCATATGTGAATATGACATTGCCATCACTACGAATGTTACGATCATTTTCAGGATACTGTCTTTCTGAATTTGGATAGCGAACTGCTCGGCTGCAGTCTGTGTTTTTGGCCATAGACACCTGGCCCATCCTAGAGAAAGATGACCTCTGGCAAAATATTGGGATTATTGTTTCCCATCTGGAGGAAGCCCAGGAAGTTCCAGATGTCAGAGTTCTGGCTCATCAAAGTGCCAGTTTTTGAACGAAGGTTCCCAGGATCAGAGTGGGTTTTATTGGTGGAATATCTACCTCACGTTGCCATTTAGGAGAGGGACAGTTTAATATTATTTTGGCAAAAGCTCACCTTAAAATGGAAATATCATTTTGGAAACATTTGACGTTAACCATTGATGTGACTGTTCTGCTTTTTGGCATTTGTGTATGAACGATGAAGAATGCAGTCACTTTGTAGGGTATTATATATTGTCTCCCTGTGGCTCAGTTTCACGAGCCATAAAATGGCACTAATGATGCTTAACTCCCTTTGTAAAGCTTCTTGAGCTATTCTGATGAGAAGCACTATATAAGAGCTATGTAATATTGTTATACTTGCATAGTAGTTAGATAAGTGGACATACTGTAATAATATGAAAAACACTTTGGGTCAGATCGTGTCTGGCCCTGGCAGTTGCACAAGGTAGGAGAGAAGGTACAAGGAGCCTTCCAAACTACCTATGTAGAAGCCAGAATAAGCAGTATGTGTAATGGCTGCTTGAGGGCTGCACCAACATCAGCCCTATCATCTCCACAAGGTGAGCAGAGCGGGCCCCGCATGAGGAGGGGAGAATTCATGCTGGATGCTGTAAGTAAGTAAGTTTAACATGGACCTCAAGCGCAAATGCCTTGAGGAGCTTCTACTCAGTCTGCAGCAGTCTTTCCCTCAGCTTCACAGTAGGGCTGTGCCTTAAGGTACAATCTAGCCTCTCGAATCATTTACTGTACACAGAGTGGTGCTTGTAAGAATCCTGAGATCGCACCCACGTTGTCTTCCACTCTCAAGACTCTTGCATCATTTCTCCCTTTTTTCACATCTCTCCTCTACTTGAATGAGGCTCCTTTCTGTACCTTTCACACTAATCAGCTAGACGTGTCAGTGGTAAGCAACACCAGACACTCCCTCCCCATCAGCCCTGATATCATCCACAGTAATCCCAGCCTGTGCCAGTTTTTTGGACTGAGAGCCTGGGAATGAGAATCAAATACAGATCTCAGGCCCCAGGCATCTGAGCATGTATTTTCTCACAAGGCAAAAATGTAGCACTGAAGGGTGATTGTAATGGTGAGATCTTGAGTTTTCACCAATCATGTCATCTGGGCTATTATAAAATCTTCAGGACCTATCTCTTTATTTGGCTGCATTCTCTTGTAATTGCTAAGACACAGTGCTAGCTATCTCTCCCTTCTACTTTAAGATCCTCCTACAATTTTTCTTATAGTCCCAAGAAGTCCAAGGAATCAATATATTTGAAATTGCCACTAAAGTCTTTCAAATCCCTTGTATTTTTCCTTTAATTTGATAAGAACAGTGGTGGAGGGGTGCAGTACTAAAGCTCCCATTAAAAAGAAAATTTTAAATTCTAAAGAAGAGAACAAGTTTCATGTTAAATGGGTTCTTGGGGTTGAGTGTTTGCATTTGATTAGGAACTCGGAAATAGCACTATGATAAATAGCAGAGAGTGTACCACACCAGATTTGACTAATGAGCTTGTCACTACAATATCCTGGTTCCTGTCTTCACCTGAAGCTCATTTGCTTCTGAGGTTCATTACATTTCATCTGTGTAGCTGTGTCATAAGCTGTGTCGTAAGGTCAGTTCCATACCTACCATTAGGACAAGTAAAGTGCAGCGTATAGTACTCTGATTTAACACCAATATATTTTTGAATACCTCAGTAATTTTTACTTTATTCTCCACTTTTTGCTGGTTTTTTCAGTTTCTTAATATGAAAACCAGTTGTTTCTAAAAATCAACCTGGCAGTACCTACTATAACACAAATGTAATGAAACTGTTTGTCGTGTGATGCCTACCTGTGATCAGGGCTTATTGACTCCTGGGATTTTATTGTCACAGAAATAACAGTGGAATTTCCTCCTTGATGAGGGACCCACGGAAACTGTTACCTGCTCTGTTAGGTAGTAACACCTGGCTGAACCGTGGTAGTGTGCTGTATTGGTCAGAAGAACAGGAGGGCACCAGTCACAAAAACTGTTTCTCATTCCTTTCTCCCTCTATCACCGTGGCTTATTCCTGAGATAATGTTCAGCCAGAGGATGATGCTTTTCACAATGATGCATATGGAGTGACAGTGGGAATTAGTATGCAACTGATGGTAGCATGGGACTTGCTGTGTCCCACTAAGGAGAGGTGCACCTACTTGGACTTCTCCTCCGAAAAAAAGCCTGAGAAAAAAAAGCCTGAGAAAGGTTATCAAAGAAACTGTTCTATGGGGAGCCGGAGGAGTCCCTTGGAAGATATGCTGGGGAAAGGGAGGGAGTGCGGATTCCCACACTTTGCATGAGAGGGAATTGCCTTGAGAGGGGGAAGGCAAGACTCTCATCCCATTTCAACTATGATACAGATGGAACTAGACAAAAGAGATGTGACTCTTCAAACACCAAATAGTTCTGTGTGTAGGGGGATGGAGGTCACTTCTCTTTCCCCCTGCCCTCCAAAGTTGTACTGTGTTTGCTTTCTTACAGTCTTCTCCCTCATATGTGTAGTGTTCGTGTAAAATTTGTTATAAATTATAGAGTTAACATTTCCTTGCAGTTTGCCAGTTTGTTTTATTTATTTATTTTTTACTGTTTTTCTATTTGTTTCCATTCTGCTGCAGAAATCTGATCACCACAGAACTCCTTGCCAAAATTCCACAGAAACCAGGGGGTATTGGGGATCTTGCCAAAGAATTTAGATCCAATATGCTGCACAATACACAGGGCTCTGTCTCTGATAGACAGCGACACACTGGTTGGTTTTTGAACTACTGTACTGTATGCGTCCCAAATTTGTGTTTAGGTTTAAATGTAATTAAAATGTTAAACAGAAGTTTCCATGGACTGTAATCCTTCCATGTGTCTGCTTTGCTGTTGGGAGACTAAAAATGTTTTCACTGGCTAATTTTGGGGATGAATGTGTAATTTCTCCTCCTATGCTCAGCCCTGCATGTCTTGTCCCCATCCCCTTCCATTCTTTTCATTCAGATCCAAGTCAGAACTCTATGACATGACTATATGTAGATATTGCAAAAGAGGAATCACCTATGTGATTATAGGAATATAACACAAAGAATGCATAAGGGCCAAATACTCCCTGTAGATACACATGTGTATTCCATTGTATTGAACAGGAGCTGAACATACATTCTCAGGGCAGAATTTGGCCCTCTGTGTTTACGTATTCTTTAGTTTAGAGAAACCTAATATTTCTAGAGGTAGATATTGGTTTCTTTGCTATGTCCCTCACTATCCCATATAATATGATGATTCTTTGTAGATGACAGTTATTATTCCAATGCAAATTAGGGGAGGTGAACTTTTTAAAAAAAAATAGATGTCACTGTATTCAAATAATTCCATTATTGAGGGGATGGGGTCTTGATGTGCACACAACTGGTGTACTTGCCCAAAGTTCCAAAGCCTCTGGAACCAGGATCTAAACATTATTAAAATGTTAACTGGAAGATCCCTTTGTTAGACTGGAGAGTTTTGTGATTGGGCTGCTATCCAGAAAAAAGTTCTCCTAAATGGAACCAAGGGTTAGCTGCTGAACTAATTTGTGCTGACACTGAGCTGTTCTGGAAATCTGCGCTGGAGACTGGCCCATCAAACAAAGGACACTGCTGCTTTAGCAGACTTTCCTGCCAGTCTCTGCATTAAGTGTGAGGATTATGATCAGCAGCAAGCAATCTTCTAGGATGGTAAGAGAGTTTCCTCTCATGTGCACATTTGTATCTGTTCACATCTTCATGAACTTCATTCAAGGCCACTATCTGGCTTTTCTGTGTATGCTTTGGGTGGCTGTATATTCCCACTTCATGTGAGTGCAGAGCATGCTCTTTCTCTTGCCTTCAATCAGAGCTATAAAAATTAATTAATAGAAGAAATATTTTGCATTCCTCTTTATCTAATATATATGCATTCTTCTTCCCCTGTCCCCATAACCTCTCAGACTCCATCCTCAAAGCATAGGCAAAAATTCTGCACATTGAATTATGAATGCCAGTGATTCTTTCCTATATCTGGCATGCTAGTAGATTGCTGATTTCAAGTCACCTACTGTACCACACTGTATCTTTGGAATGAGGCCAAACAAGACTTTTTTTTCTTAAAGGAATTGCCACGTGGAATACATAAAGCAGACATAATATCTCACTGGCAAGCACTGATCATTCAATTTCTTCCCTGGCAGGAAAGCATCCTATCTAAAGCTCACGCATTATGAGGCTGAATTCTCTCTTTTAATGGGTGAAATAGCCTAAATATCCTGCCTAATAGAACACTACTGTTTTTCTGATGTATTATTCATTAAAGTTTAACTGTTTTCACAATCAATCTCAGGACATTGCTTTTCCCATTTTTTTTTTACTGCAAGTGTGAGCCCAACCTTGCTCCAGACCAGCTGCTTGTCAATCAGATGTCGGTCTGTGAATGCCCCTGCACAATTCTCTCCTCTAATTAGAGAAGGAAAAGTAGCTGTTTAAGACTGTCTGTTGAGTTCAGTTGATGCCAGATCTGTGTATGTGTTTTCTTGAGCAGCTCAGTTTACTTTATAATACCTGTGATTGTTTTTAAACCTTACAATTAAATCTCATCTCACCCGCCATGCAATATTTTCTTTGATAATGATGCAGTGCTGCAGCAATGGAAGCTTTACTTTATCTCCATAAAAGACTGTTATCTTTAATAAATACTTCACTGTTAACACACTATTCCTCCAAGATGTTTTTTTTTTGGGAGAAGATGTGATATAATTACAGGTTAAATCTGAGGTAGATCTTGTCAGAGATAAGCAACAGTCCTTACAATATATAGATCTGGATATTTAGATGTCTGTGTATAGATAGATAGATAATAAACTATACTAAAAGTAACTCTTAGACACATTGTTAACTTGATCTTGCCTCCTCAAAAAAAAAGTAATCACAATAATTATAATCACTGATTATTTTTTTACTACCCAGAGGAAAGCCTCTGGCTACTCTTATGTTTTCAGTCACATTAATATCAGAATTGCTTGTATCTGAGCAGTAACAAAAGCAGAGAAGTGGTCGTTTTTCCTACTTAAAATCACATACCAGTGACATATCTTCCTTATTTTCACTTTCCATAAAGCTTCATGCCTAATACAGTTCTGAAGACCAAGAGGAAATAGATACAATCCAGTTACTTACTCTAGGCCTTTAGGGAGAGGTTACTTTTAATGTATTTGATTCTTACCCAGATCGTTAGAGTTTCTCTAGGAGAAACGTAGCTACACCATTTCCCATTGCTGCTCCATTTTAGATTACAAGTGATTTTTATTTAACCCAGCTATTTGATGCTGATGTCTCAATGTCGCACATTGATAAGTGCCAATTTATCCGCTCTGGTACCTAAATTTCACCCTTCCATCTGTTGATGCTCCTAATCTTAGTGATCTTCTCTAGGCTTCAGATAAGACAAAAATAACTTGTATGCCACAGGTCATCAGAGCCTTTCTAAAACAGAGTTGTTTTGCCCCCAAGAGGCTGATTTGGACTCTAAACCTTTAGGTCCTTTCTGAGATGTCTGTGTCTTTTCAGCCTGATTTCCTAATGAAAGACACTCATTACCAAGGTGCTTTTTTTAGCAAACCAGTAAAATGTAGAACCTGTTTTATCAGGTACCTGCTAAAAAGCCCTTTGCTTTTTAGAATAGCTTGATAAATTCCTTACAAAGTAGAGCTGTGAGTGAGAATATAGTTTACAATAATACAAGAACTTGTGCCGATTTTCCTGGCAAGGAGCTCAACATGCTTTACAATGTAACATCCCTATTAGGTAGGTAAGTAGTAGTGTCTCTGTTTTACATATGAAGAATCAGAGGCACAGAGAGATTAAGTGACTTGATCAGTGACTTGCAGGAAATCGGTGGCAAAGCCAGGGGTCCAAAACAAAGGTCTCTCGGTTCCATTTCTGTGTCTTAATCACAAGACCATTTTCCCACGCAAAACAACTTCCACTTGGTTAGCCACTCTATGGAGCAAATATTATAGGGAATTACATTGTGACTGTTTCAGGCAAAACCACCAAGGAAGCAATATTTGGATTGCAAAAACTACAATACTCACCTGCTGAAGTGAAAAAACAGATTCACAGAGCCAGAAGAGTACCCAAAAGTCACCTACTACAGGACAGGCCCAACAAAGAAAATAACAGAACGCCACTAGTGTCACCTTCAGCCTCCAACTAAAACCTCTCCAACGCATCATCAAGTATCTACAACTTATCCTGAAGGACGACCCATCACTCTCACAGATCTTGGGAGACAGACCAGTCCTCGCTTATGGACAGACCCCCAACCTGAAGCAAATACTCTCCAGCAACCCCACACCACACAACAAAAACACTAACCCAGGAACCTATCCTTGCAACAAAGCCCGATGCCAACTCTGTCCACATATCTATTCAAGTGACACTTTCATAGGACATAATCACATTAGCCACACCATCAGGGGCTCGTTCACCTGCACATCTACCAATGTGATATAGAATCATAGAATATCAGGGTTGGAAGGGACCTCAGGAGGTCATCTAGTCCAACCCCCTGCTCAAAGCAGGACCGATCCCCAATTAAATCATCCCAACCAGGGCTTTGTCAAGCCTGACCTTAAAAACTTCTAAGGAAGGAGATTCCACCACCTCCCTAGGTAATGCATTCCAGTGTTTCACCACCCTCCTAGTGAAAAAGTTTTTCCTAATATCCAACCTAAATCTCCCCCACTGCAACTTGAGACCATTACTCCTTGTTCTGTCATCAGCTACCACTGGGAACAGTCTAGAACCATCCTCTTTGGAACCCCCTTTCAGGTAGTTGAAAGCAGCTATCAAATCCCCCCTCATTTTTCTCTTCCGCAGACTAAATAATCCCAGTTCCCTCAGCCTCTCCTCATAAGTCATGTGTTCCAGTCCCCTAATCATTTTTGTTGCACTCCGCTGAACTCTTTCCAATTTTTCCACATCCTTCTTGTAGTGTGGGGCCCAAAACTGGACACAGTACTCCAGATGAGGCCTCACCAGTATCGAATAGAGGGGAATGATTACGTCCCTCTATCTGCTGGCAATGCCCCTACTTATACAGCCCAAAATGCCATTGGCCTTCTTGGCAACAAAGGCACACTGTTGACTCATATCCAGCTTCTCGTCCACTGTCACCCCTAGGTCCTTTTCTGCAGAACTGCTGCCGAGCCATTCGGTCCCTAGTCTGTAGCGGTTCATTGGATTCTTCCGTCCTAAGTGCAGGACTCTGCACTTGTCCTTGTTGAACCTCATCAGATTTCTTTTGGCCCAATCCTCCAATTTGTCTAGGTCCCTCTGTATCCTATCCCTACCCTCCAGCTTATCTACCTCTCCTCCCAGTCTAGTGTCATCTGCAAACTTGCTGAAGTTGCAATCCACACCATCCTCCAGATCATTTATGAAGTTATTGAACAAAACCGGCCCGAGGACCAACCCTTGGGGCACTCCACTTGATACTGGCTGCCAACTAGACATATATGCCATCATGTGCCAGCAGTGCCCCTATGCCACGTACATTGGCCAAACCAAACAGTCTCTACACAAAAGAATAAATGGACACAAATCTGACATCAGGAATCATAACATTCAAAAACCTGTAGGAGAACACTTCAACCTCTCTGGCCACTCAGTAAAAGACTTAAGGGTGGCACTTTTGCAACAGAAAAGCTTCCAACACAGACGCCAATGAGAAACTGCTGAGCTTGAATTAATATGCAAACTAGATACCATTAACTTGAGTTTAAATAGATACTGGGAGTGGCTGGGTCATTATACATATTGAATCTATTTTTTCATGTTAAGTATCCTCAGACCTTCTTGTCAATTGTCTAAATGGGCCATCTTGATTATCACTACAAAAGTTTTTTTTCTCCTACTGATAATAGCTCATTTTAATTAATTAGCCTCTTACAGTTTGTATGGCAACTTCCACCTTCTCAGTATGTATATATAGATATATATAAAATCTTCTTATTATATGTTCCATTCTATACATCCGATGAAGTGTGCTGTAGCCCATGAAAGCTTATGCTCTAATAAATTTGTTAGTCTCTAAAGTGCCACAAGTCCTCCTGTTTTTTAATCCAGATTGTGTTCAGGCAAAGGTTTAGGGTTTGGATTTGATGTTTAATCGTGGCTATTATTCAAGTTCAACTACATCTTGTGAGAAATTCTCATGAGATTTCAGCCACATTTTAGGTAACATTAATATTATTAGCTATTCAGCACTCCAAAGTGAACTAGTGCTTTATAGGATAGAACAGATTGCTGACCTAAAGAACTTCCAATCTAAGCAGACCACACAGCGAGAGCTGGATGGTGGGTTTTAATTCAAACACTACCTCCTTTGAGTTGAAAAGGGTTCAGATTCAAGTTTCCAGTTTGGGTTTCTCTCCACTGCTGAGTATCATTATGTGATTAAACAAGAGGCTCGTTATGTACAAAATCAGTGAAATATTATTCTACTATTGTAGATAATTTTTCCATTTATAGGGACATGATCAACTTGCAAATCACATTGTGCCTGAAAATTCTATATTATTATTATTGTAACTGAAGGAAGAAAGTAGGAGAATATTCCTAATTTTCCCCCCAGTCTACTCTCTGCATTTGACAGCACTACTTAGAACTACTTAGAAAGTTCCACTGGAATTGAAGAATGTACCAATTCTCTATCCTTAAAATAGGGAAATTTATTCTAATCTTTCAGATGAGTGGAATTCTTTGGGTGCCTGCTGAATGTTCCCTATAGCTTAGTAAAAGACACTTTTACACATCAGCAGAGAAGCAGGAAACCTCTTATTAAAATGCCCTTTAAGGATTTTAAAAATAAATTCAGGTTGCACTGCTTAAAGGGTGTTGTCTTAGAACAGTGGTTCTTAACCATTACTGCAGCCTGCACCCCTTTAGTTCTCAAAATATGTTCTCGCACCCCTTCTCAAAAATCATTGAAGTAGGTCAGTTCTTTAAACCTAGATATATTTTTGTTTGTATATTACAGTAATCGTTAAAAAAGGTATAATGTTAATAAATACATAAGTTTGATGAAACAAAGTAGTTGTACTTACGTGTCTGTGCTTAATTTGTGTTTTCGATGATTTACCTTCTAAAAAAATCTGGCATGTCTCACACCCCCAGAAAGGGCATCTCACACCCCCAGGGGGTGCATGCCCCCCAGGTTAAGAACCACTGTCTTAGAAGCTAGAGTCATTATTTTAAATTAGTCAGTTCAAAAGAACTTCTCATGTTGATAATGTCTGTTTAAGTTGTTTTTTCTGAGGCAGGGTTTTTTTGTCATTGACCAGGAGGGCCAAAGAGTATGTTAGAGGGAAGCTGTTTGGGAATCTTTTTATCAGAACCCTCATGACTCTGTACTGAGCCAGCCCTGTACTTCATGTACAGCCTCACCAATCCTTCCCCTGTTTTTTCCCCAATTAGACCTCACTTCTTCTCCTGAAATATTATTACAGCTTTTCACATCCACACCCATGAAGAACATTCAGTGAATAGTCTTAATAAGACCATCTATTAATGCTGCTTCATTATCTGGCTATCCTATGGAGTCATGTAGTGTGAAATATCACCTGCCTCTTTCCCCTTTTATCTATAGGAAATATGATATAGCATCACCATGACATGGCTAAGTCAGGAATATCAAAGTGTGTTCTAAATCTAGGGTTCCTGCACAAGCACTTGGTTGTGTCAGCTACACCACCAATCATCTATGGGGCAGGTTCTAATAACCTTACACATGCTGCGGAGTTGGCTCTAGTACCCTTGGTCACCTTATTCTGTGAGTAGTCCCACTGATTTCAAAGAGTAAGGTCCAATACAGCCTGAGTAAAGGTATCAGACTCTGACTCCCAATACATTTAAAGTTTTCATAAGAACAAAGAAGAGAAATATAACCATAACTTTTATACAAAAGGAAGAAAAAAATATGACAGGGGAAGCGGGAGTGATGTTTAGGAAAAATATTGGGCACATCTATTATTTGAATTCTAGTAAAATTATTGATATGAGGTTGTGGGGGGAAATATATGTCCTAAGAGCGATAGGAGCCACAGCCAATTGTTATTAGCACATTAGTTTCCTATTCCCACAGGCAAATCATTTTTCCTTTTTGTCGCTGATTTGAACGGGGGATGTAGAATAAGCAAACAATCCATGATAAAGAAAAGTCTTCTTGGAAGAATACTAACAGATATAGATATCCCCAGATTTCTAACTTATGAAAAAGCAATATATATGTATGGAAAGCATGTCTGGGGATGGACGACATAATGTGTGAGGCTGATCTTTATAAACATTCATCCACAAACACATTCAATAGGTATGACCTACCCTATTACACTTTGAATACAGTGGGAGCGAAAAGCTGTTGGACTTTTTAAAATGGCCTGCCTGGTGGCTAGTTCAGTGACATATAATAAATATACATCTTTTCCAAATAAACCACGTCGGGCTGGGTTGTTTTTTGTTGTTGTTGTTCTAATAGCTATAGTCACTTTAAGCCTTTTGTCCTTTTGTGAACGTTGAAAAATCAATTTGCATAAATGAATAGCATGGGAGAAAGTGGAGGGAAGGAGCAATACTGAATAAATTGTCACCAGGGACTGTGGCAGTTCAGGTAAATGCAACAGGGTGGTATTGCTGCTAAGATCATCACAAGAAATTTCCATTTTTATTCCTGTGAAGAGTGAGGTGCCTTACAGGGCAGTGTCGGGTTTTTCTTGGGAGTTTTAATGTTTTCCATCTCTGTTGTGGTATTATTCATGCATGGTTATTCAGAGTCCTAGAACAGACAGCTGCAGCAGCAGAGGGCAAAGACATGCTATTTATCTGTCTTGCAGTCAATTGCTGCAAAGCACTGGGACTGTTTCCGTTATGAATACATTTTCTGAGGCAGAGACTGGCCAGATACCTGTATTCATCTTTGTAAATTATTTTTTATTGGTTTTTTTTTTCCAGACTGTAGTCCAAGCAAGAAACAAAAGGAGCCAGTGCTTAGATACTACGGTGAGGAGCGCTGTATAAAATCCTAAAATAGGTAGATGGAGCAAGACTGTTTTAAAAGGCAATTGAAAGTGTAAAACATATGGGCAGGACAAGCCTTTTAGCTGTTACCCAACACAAACCCCTCAATGGCCACTTATAACTGTTTGGACTCTGGAGAAGGTCCAAAAGGTAGTGTTGGACAAATAGTAGACAGTTTAGATGTGGCATTGTGGAATGCAAAGACAACAGGGGAGGTGGATCAGTCCTTACTTCTGCTAGCCATCCGTTGGTCTCATGTAAATTAGGCTCTTGGCTGTCACAGTAGAAAACTACAGCTTTGGTTCACGTTCCCTGACTTTCACTTTCTTTCTGAAAACTGAGAGTGCAACCCATGTGAAATTGCCAAACCTTTGCCAAGATTGGGGTGGAATTTTTGGCACATTTATGGATTCCAAGTGAAATAAAAGCTCAGTCCACACATGCTCGAAAACTCAGCCCTGGCTCGGAGATCTCTTGCGAACCTCGTTTGCTGGTTTGTAATCAGAGTCCCAGATATGTTGTCATTAGTTCAGAGCCTAGTTACTATGGTGGGAGATAGATACTTTGGTGGAAAGCTCATCTTGTTACTTTAGATAAGGAATGCACCACACATTTCCAACCCCTGTTGTTAACTCATTTTCCTTTAATATCTGTCTTTGCTATCAAGAATGAACCATTAACTTTTCTTAGTTTTATACTTTATTTAGTCATGCATTTCCCCCCACTCTTCCCTCCTCCCTATGGAAGTATGTAAGAAGAATCAAGTTCAGTATGTTAGAATTGCTTTAATAAACAAAAATGGTTAAACCATCTAAGAACTATAATAACACTTCTGTCGCTATGTGAAAGATTTGGTTTGGTTTTTCTTATATTGTAAATGATGTTTTAATAGACATTCAGGAAAAAGGCTGCTAAGTTATTCACTACTTTCTCTCTGACATGTCATGGGACATACTATAGATGAGGGTTGTCACAGTTCATGGCAACTACAAGATGTATTTCCTGAGTGGCACAAAAGGGCACCCACTCTCAGCTTACAGCTCCCCAAATGTTGCCTCTTTTGGGTGGAGACATGTCTCTTTCTCTCTTGACTGGGGTATTTCCAGGCTGGACAGTTGCCTTTCCTTCGCTGCGTCATTCCCAGCACAGACAGGTTGCCCTAGGACACCTGCTTGCTTTCTCTTCAGAGACGGATAACAGTGTAATTGCTCCAGATATAAATTACCACACAACTCTTTCTAAGCAAGCTTACAAGCATTACAGAGAAAACATATTGATAATAATAAAAGAACTTGCACACATGCTAATAAGCTTACCAGAGTTCATCCCAATACTTACATGGGCTCTGGTAAATGCACTCTTTTAATACCCACCCTAGGGGCATCATCATGGTTGCAAGTTCATCAGAGCTTCAGCTCAGAACAAGCACACAGTCTTATGAGGCCCCAGCTGGTCAACTTCTTCCAATCCTCCCCTAATAATTGGGGCCCTCCGTGGATCAGGGGTCCTGTCTGTTTGCTGGAACAGGAAGAAGCCCCTGGGGCAGGTTAACCCCAGTTTTTTATCCAAAAGTATTTTCTTTGTCTGATGGTCTCTGAAGAATCCAGTTTGAACTCTGCATTTCTCCCAGAGGGGGGTGACTTCAGAGGGTTGATAACGGAGGAAGTTTGTTAGCATCCCTCCTCCTCACTAGAGAAGGTACATACAGTGCCACAACAACACATACACACATGTGTTTTTAATGCTATGTACCTCAAAGATATTAATGCTAATTCAGTAAAGTTTAACTTAACTCACTAAACTTATCTTAATTGCATAAGGTTTGCTCATGGGATATTGTCAAGTCTGCTACCAGGGTGATTTGGACCTAGCTACATATAAACACACAGAGCTTAAATACACTACTATGGTGGTTAGATTTGATTAAAAAATGATAGACATTTGTCAGTTCAATTTATTTGACTGACAAGTGCAAGAGTTCCCCAAATTATGATCCTCTTACTATAAGTAGTATAGAGACAGATGTGCTGGGCCATTTTTTTTAAATAGCCTCTAATTTTATGCCCACTGTAGTATCAGTTACTTGCAAGTGCAGATGGTACCTGATCCAAAGCCCATTAAATCTATCTAAAAACTTACTTTAATTTCAGTGGAAAAACTCCATTAACGTCAGTGGATTTGGGATCAGGCTGTAGGTATCTAAATATTATTAGATAATTGCCCCCTCAGTTAACTGCAGAAACAAAATGTGGTCCCTTTATCTGTTCTGGAGTTTACGTACATGCACACACAGATAAATACATAGTTATGTAAGACAATAAAAAACCCATTGGGAAGAACACTGCTTCAATAATCTGTGGAGGGGTATCTGTTGGGGCAACCTGCTAGTATCAGTTAATTGGCTAAAACCCAAATGTAAGGCAGGGTGGAGTAAAGACTCATAGTAGAGGACACGTGAGAAGTAATATTGCAGGAACTGGACAGTTATGTGGAAGTAACTACTGTAGCTTACATTGCATTGAGAGTTTCATAATTTTGCACTGATTTTGTAAGTCACAGTGCTAACAGTGGGATAAGATCGTCTTTTGTGTAGCATAGGAAAAGGTGTAAAATTTAGGGATTCCCTGGTGGTGGGGAAGAGTTGAGACAACTCTTGACAAATCCATTCAACTACTTGCATTTTACAATTTAAATCAAGGATGGTGAGTGCTCTGGCGGAGAAGTATTTACAAAGCACAGGAACTCAGGCTCAGCCCTTGTAAGGAGTGTAAGTACTGCGGTAGCTCTGCCTCAACTGGGGAGGGAGCTTGGAAACTCTGCAGGAGGCTGAGATGTAAGGGAGGAGGAAGACAAGAGGAAGACTTGGCAGAGGAGGGGGAGACAACCTTCCCATATTCCCTTCACTTTATATTCTACATATTGGTGGGGAGTGGGATCCTTCTGTCTAGTGGGCTGCTGGGTGATGGTTTATCAAGAGTTGGTTGGGAAGTATGCTGCTAATGCAGATTATAATAATTTTATCAATACCCTAAGCATTGGGTGCAAATATTTCCAGTATGCCATTCAGAAAATGCGATCTCTGCAGCAACACAGAAAACCTATATTAGGGAAAGCAAACAACAGAAATGTAGGATTATTCTTGCCAGCATGCACTGGCTGAAGTGTATCAAGCAAAGCAGAACAGTTCTTTTTAGAAGGACTTAAAACCTACTTTGTGAAAATTTGGGGTGAATTCTTGTTCCATTGAAGTCACTGCAAAATTCCCACTGACTTCACCAGGGTCAGGATTTCATCCTGTATTCCTAACTTGGACCTGTGAACACATAAACAGATCCAGGGTTGAAGCTTGAGCCAGGGAATTGGAGCCCAGGATTTTATTACCTCAGCTGCAAGGTTTCAGATTAGAAAACCAAAAGCATTCTCTAATGCTAAAAGCTTTTACATTCTTAGTTACTTATTTTATAACTTGTATTGCAATCTGTGTCAAACTAATTAGTAGCTGTATGAGGAATTGAAGATTAGTCAGGGTGGGTATTCTGAATAGCTTTAAAGTGTCTCTTTTTTCCTTTAAATTCATTTTCCAACACCGGGGATCTGGTTGCAGGGTTGAGCTACCAGGGTATATGGTATAAGAATTCCGTTTATTCCAGTCATTCAGGGGCCTACTTTTTTCTCTTTATTAATTTGTATGGGGTGTGGTGATGATTTGTAGATCATGAAGAATGAAGAGAAGGGAGGACAGCATGGAGATGAGAAGCAAGTTTGCAATCTCTCTTCTCCTCCTCATGCTCTCTCCATCCTTTTAATTTACTGTCTCCACTGTTCCCTAGCATTTTACAATGTAGAATCCTTCCCACTCCTCTCATTTTATCTCTTAAAGCATTGATACCATATTCACAGAGAAAATCTGAATGTTCAAAGTGGAGGCAGGGATAGCAAGGCAGGAGACTTTTAAATCCATGAAATGACAAAGCAATAGATTTCTGCAAATGAGTGTGGTTGGATCTGAATGTATCTCCATACTGGGACGCACAATGCAGTTTATGCTGTTGCTTTTAGTTTTGGGTTATTCCAGCATGATTCAGAAATCATGAGCTAGGTCAGCCTAATCCTTCACAGAATAGTAGCTTACTTTCACCCTAATAAGTCAGAGAACTCCAGCTTCATGTGATATCCTGCATAAAAATTATTCCTAGACTTCAGAATTTTGTACTGATGCTAAACCTCGGCAATGGGAGAATATTGGAAGACCAGAAGGAAGGAATGTAAATGGGAAACAAAACATTTAACTGAAGCAGAACTTTAACATAATTTCTTCTTGCTGAATGTATATATAAAACAAGAGAATATACCTCAATAATCATCCAGGTTTTTTGCCTTCAGCCTGTCTGAGGCCATGTGGTTTGGAGATCTGATCACTAGTCCGAAAAGAAAAGGCTGTTTTCAAGATTTCTGGGGTGTTTTTTCCTGGAAAAGGTGAGAGGATAAAAGCAGAAATCTGTGAAATACACTTTATGCCTTATAGGGCAAATATATACAGAGAGAGAGAGAGAGAAATGTTTCAAGCTGTTGCTAAACTGATTTGGAAGCAGGTATTTCTTTCATTTACCTCTCCAAGGGGTAGGTTAAAAAATAAATCTAAATTTCATACACGACTTGAACCAAGGAAATTGGATTTTCTTATTTATTTTGTTCTTTCGCATACACTTTTAGTATTTTCTGGAGTTATGCTTGGTATTTCTATCAACAATGAGAATTTTAACTACTGAGAAATGTCCGAAAACAAAGAAGGAAGTGTTTGAACATTCAAACAGCATTTTGAAGTAATCATGTTTCCTCAATACACCTCAAAACATTTTTCTCTGAACAATGCCTGTGTATTTTAGAAACAATTTATAAACTGGTATTTTTGGTGAGTTTGTCCAACAGCCTTCTTGTCATATAAACACTCCATTTCTTTATCTTTATGTTTATGCTGTCTTTCATTGTTCTCATTTTATCTTTAGTGGGCACTTTTTTGTTCTGTTTTTTCTCTTTCAAACTACTATCTCTTTTCTTTCCTTTCATTTTATAAGGTTTTTCTATTCCATTTTTCTTTCCTGAGGTTCCTGAGGCAATGATTTTTGCAGTTTCATTTTTTTTGTTTTTAAATCTCTATAATTAAAACAAGTTTCTAACTACATTGATCATAAATATACTTTTGTATTAATTTGTACTTGTAATGGCATCACTAGAGGGCAGTATTGAATAAATAAGTGTGCTGAACAATGCTATGAGAAATTAGAAGCAGAAAAGCCCCTAGTAGAAACATACTTGCATTTTTTATTAAATATAAATACTTTTGGATTTCAGTTTTTATCAAATCCCATTTGTACAGGATAGAAAGAATCATAAACTTCATAATAAAGCATTTATTCGATCATTTTATATGTAACTTAATACAAAAGAAAGAGAATTCTGTAAAGTTATTAGAAAAATGGATGGGCAGGGGGCGTAGTAGACAGTAACAGTTAAGCTGTTGTAAACTATTAATTCATAACATTGTCATAGAACTTTAATTTTTAACTAGACGTCATGGTTAAAATTTCATACAACAAATAATGTATATAGATTATATCAGTGTTGTTTCCCAGAGAAAATGTTTGTGGTAACAAATAAATATTTTCCAAATCATTAACTTCTTCCTTGGAATCTCTGTATGGTATATTTTGAAATAACGGACAGCAAAGATAACCAAAAGTGGAGAGTAAGATGTTGACTCATTTGTTCTTGTTGATTTACAGGTCTCCTGACAAATGCAGCAGCAAAGAATCCTCGTATGAGTGGTCTAGGTTCTGTGTGAACTACTTACCTTAGTCAAGTTTCACTGCTGTGGATCATCATCCATTATATGTCATCAATTCAACTGTCTGTTTCTCTATATCTCATAAAAGACAGCATAATTCCTCTACATTATGAGCTAAAAGTCTGTTCTACCATACTAAGGAGCATTGGACTAAGGAATATAGATATAAGAGATACGCTTGGGCATTAGCAATACACAAAGTTCCTGGTTAATGTTTCATCTGCGTTATACACCACTGCTGGACTCGATGTTACCTACATGTTTTGATCTGAAGAGTCTACTGCACTGAAGAGTATTCATCCCAATCAGCCTTAGAGAAGACTGTTTTGTCTATGGGAGGACACTGAGGTGCAAAAGAGAATCTCTTCTTGTGCCCTGGACTGTCTGAATTGCTTTTATTTTCTTATACTTTCAGTATATACAATAGACCAAAGAGCAAAATCTATTTTAAAGTGGACACAATCTTACTGTTAACAGAGCTATCTGGGTTAAATAGTAGGGTGGTCTCCACAAAGACATGATTTCAACTCTCACAAAGCTGAGATGTTCCTATACAGCAGAAGTCTTTATGGAACACTGCAGTAAAAACTAAAGTAGAAAATTACTCTTGAAAAACCACATTATAAACAACGAAACGGAGCATGGAGAGAAAATGGCGTATGTTTGAAAAACTTTGATGAAACAGCTACAAACTGTCTACATGGCACCTTTATTCCTCTGTACTTAGATTGACTTTCTCGTACTAAAATCATTTTCAGTTTTAACCGGTTAAACATGCCTCTTCTACAGTTCCATTTTTGATAGTTAAAATTGGATAATACAGTATTTGCAAAGAGCATGTTTGGTCATCCGTGGCCTAGGTCTCATCTGATACACCATTTAGCACCAGAAAGCAAATTAAAGAAAAAAAAAAGTAACACTTGTTTGAAAGAGATCATTAAATGTATTTTGAAAAGCCTAAAGTTATATATTTAACAGTTTTTATATGTTGTATATTTGTAGAAAATCCTATGTAACAATTAACGTGATAACTCTGACGGTCATGACAAATGGTTCAGAGTTAAGTTGTGTTTTATTACTTCAGTTGTCTCTGAAGTGACAGGTGTCATTTGCTTTCTTCCATTAGGGCATTCTGGATGTAAAGCATGACCAGAGAGGATTCTGTAGAAAAAGCAAAGAATAATGTTGTTTATATTACATAAATGCATTCAACCATTGCACTGTTGGAAGGCATTTTTTTGGTCTTTATGTACTGGTAAAAATAGAGTGTAAAATATTTTAATCATGGCTTTCCATACCAAGTTATTTCTCTCTCTCTCTCTCTCTCTCCTTCTCCCCACCCTTCTCTAGATAATACAGTATAAAAGTCAATTTGCAGCCTGTTCCTTGACCCAGATTCAATGTTTTACCTCATCGTTAGAAAGCCCACTTTTTTGGCATTATCAGGTAGTGAAAAGTTAATGCAAAGACAGCATAGAAAAGAAGGGAAATGAAGATAAAAAGATCCCTCACTCCCTATTACCGTACCTTTCTATATATGTTTGGTACATACTGATATGATGAAATCAACAAATGAGCTTAACTTCTTCCTGGCAAATGTATTCCAGTTTTAATGATTCTCCAAGTTTCCACTGTAGTATACTACCTAATACTCCAATTAACTTTTAGTACTATGCTAGTTCTATGCTACTAAAGAAAAATATATAGAGACTGTTCAAGCAGCCATAGATAAAAAATACAAAAACAAAAAGTTATTTTTTTTGTAAGGCCTGTTCCACTATTCAGGCTTATTTAATACACAGGTTGCAGAAACCATGAATTATAGGTGACTGTGTCTTTTGAGTAAAATAAATATATAAGAATTTCTTATTTAATCTTAAGTTTTTTGACCAGTATCAAAGTAGCAATTCCAGGCCAGCCACTTGAAAAGTGTTATGGACTGACTGCACTATAAATGACCGATGTCTGGTTTGAAATGTCATGCAATAAACGATGGTAAATACATTTACTGTACTACTAGAACTCAAGAGCCAGATCCCTCACTCCACCAATTTTCTGTTTTGTTTCAGTTTATTTTTAAGGGAGTGTAGTAGCCTTATTTAGTAAACACAGAAAAACTAAAGATGTTACATTTTTGTTGCTTTACAGTATTCAGTTTTGTGTTGGTTCAGCTAAATTATGGAAATAAAGAAAATCCTTTTATAAGTGAGACTTTTGTTCCCTGATCGTGATGTCACACAGAGAATTTCAGTAGAGGGTGCTTGCGGGTAGGGGAACAGAGAAGCAGATTCTCACAATGAAATAGGTGAAAATGTTCAGTACTGGAAATTGAAATAATACCCTACATTTGCAAAATTCCTAACAGTTTTGAGCACTGACATTTTTGGGTGCCCAGTCTGAGACAAGCACCGAGTACCCATTCTCTGGAAATTAGGCCCCTTTAACATGTCCTCAGATTGGACACCCAAAATCACTGGTCACTTTTGAAAATTTATTCTAATATCTCTGTTTTCATTACTTTGAATGCGCAGGAAAAGAGAAAGATGTCCTGGTTTTTAAGGTCTGCTCAGGAGAAGTAACAAAGCAAGAAAAGTTTAGATTACTGGTCAGAGACATGTGTACATTCTAGCTAGAAATGGGCCTAGTTTGTGTGACAGCAGTCTCAAGCCACTCCAAAAGAGAACTTTTTCAGAATGTACATTTTCAAATGAACAAAATATACTGACTGGTTTTATAAATGTAAATTAGTGTCCTCAATGCTATGCTGAAACCTTTACCTTTAAGTGACATTACACTTTTACAGTATTGTGGGCTTCAAACCTTACGGAACTTGATTTCACAAAGAATTTTGATTTGTTTATGTGGGTATTTTATGTGCCTCTTCCACAAAGAAATTCAAAGCATAGGAGAGGCATGTCGGATTTGAATGCTGTTAAATATCCTCCTTTTCTCAGTTTTCAAATGGGTAACTTTTCAAAACACATGGAAAGGACGATAAAATATGAAAAGGGTAGAGTTAGAGAAAAAGGTCACCCCACAGTCTAACAAAAACAGAAATACAGAAAAATATAGAAAACCTTTCATATAATTTTCAAAAAAGCTTTTATTGTGAACAAAACTTTTTCTTTTTATTATTGTACAGGTTTTATGCACACAATGTTCTTTGGTCCGCTGCTTGTTTACTGAAAGTGTACCCACATGTTTTTGTGTAAATCTTTAACCCCCGCATTTTCTATGTAATATGGCCTAGTAATCATCGTCTTGAGTATTAATTAGAGTTCCTTAAGAAAATAAAGAATGCAGTACCATGGCTGAAGAATTGTACAAGCAGAATTAGCTATGTCTGAACCAAAAGGGAATACATGAGTTGGCTTAAAGCAATGGTTCCCAAACTTGTTCTGCCGCTTGTGCAGGGAAAGCCCCTAGCGGGCCGGGCCAGTTTGTTAACCTGCCGTGTCTGCAGGTTTGCCCGATCACGGCTCCCAGTGGCCACGGTTCACTGCTCCAGGCCAATGGGGGCCGCTGGAAGTGACGGCCAGTATGTCCCTTGGCCTGCGCCTCTTCCAGCAGCTCCCATTGGCCTGGAGCAGCGAACCGTGGCCACTGGGAGCCGCGATTGGGCGAACCTGTGGACACAGCAGGTAAACAAACCAGCCTGGCCCAGCAGGGACTTTCCCTGCACAAGCAGCGGAACAAGTTTGGGAACCACTGGCTTAAAGGATAAACACAGCTCTGATAACAGGTGCAGCCAGGGGAAGATTCCTGCATGCAGGGGAATCCTCAGGAAGTGCAGAGTTCCTGTACCATCATCCTCGCTCCAAAACACTGATATTGGGAGCATGGGAAGTAGCTTATACCTGCTAGCATTTAAAGGGCCTTTGGCAACCAATGAAAATTAGAGCAGTCTTCAGGCTGCTCTGATTTATGCAGTGGACCAGTTTGGCACCCAGGTGGCCTCAGGATTGAGTCAGTGCAAAGGTGATTTATAGCCACCTTTTCACCCTCCCCTGCAGACTGATGCTGAAATGTACTTGACTATACCAAGGAATAGTAGTAAATAATGGCAGTAAGCTGATAGTAGGAATTTAGAAAAGATTGCTTATAGGAAAGAATAATTACAGATGAAGATGACAGCAAAAATCATAGAGGTTAATGAAAAGTGATGAGTTAGTAGTATGTAGTATGTGCATATGATGATGGATATAACTCGGGCACTAACTTTGTTGGCATGTTACATGAATGTGTCTTTACACAAGGCCATTTTTAGAAGACTGACACCAGTGGAATGCAGGCATCGCCATATCAGATCAGATGAGTGGTCCATCTAGTCCACTATCCTGCAGATAATTCCTGCTAGAATCTCCTAATGACCACGTATGGAATAACCCATCCAAGTTGCTTCTGAACTTCAATCAGTTAGAGCTTGACTTATGCCCTGAAGCATGAGGGGGGTTATTCCTTATATATTTTTTGCTGCCTGATGTAACTGTTGGTGTTATGATTATCCATACAATTGTATTATCCATTTTTGTTTTGTTTTTGTTTTTAATTCTACTAAGGTCTCAGCCTCAATGATATATTGTGGCAATGAATTCCGCAGGTTAAATTTGCTTTGTGTAAAAAAGGAGGTATGCCTTCTAAAGATACATGACACAATCCAGGCCAAGTCATGGACACAAAAAGGGGGACAATTCTGACTGTTTAGGGAGAAACATAGAATCATAGAATCATAGAATATCAGGGTTGGAAGGGACCCCAGAAGGTCATCTAGTGCAACCCCCTGCTCAAAGCAGGACCAATTCCCAGTTAAATCATCCCAGCCAGGGCTTTGTCAAGCCTGACCTTAAAAACCTCTAAGGAAGGAGATTCCACCACCTCCCTAGGTAACGCATTCCAGTGTTTCACCACCCTCTTAGTGAAAAAGTTTTTCCTAATATCCAACCTAAACCTCCCCCACTGCAACTTGACAGGATTCACATTACACATTACAGGATTTGACATGGGAATGTGAGTGTAAATCTAAACTGAAGAGACTTTAGGGATTGTCTTCACTGCATTGTTAGCTTGAGCCATAATTCAAGTGTTAGCCCTAACTAGACTTCTGTGCACGCACACATATCTCTGAATTGAGTTAAGTGATCCTAGCTTTAAGCTTGAACGAGCTGGCCTGCCAAAGGGGGCAGGTTGAAGCAGTAATACTCCAAATGCTCAGGCTAGTAATGCAGTGAGGATGCAGCAGCCTGAGTTACAACTGCTAATCCAATCTCTCTGTGTTGCTCTACTGTTGTTTTGCAATGTTGTCACACTCACTAAAGCTAGGCCAGCTCGAAAACAGGAAGTCCGGTATACTAACTCGAGCACTGAGCAATAAAGACAAGCCTTTAGGCCAATTAGATTTCCCACTGGAATTATTAAAAGAAGAACAAAAGAGTCAGGAAAACTATAGCAGGGATTCTCCATTTCAGCTAGCTAATTGTTGATGTCTAAGTGCTAGGGGAGCCAAAAAGAGTAAAAACACAAAAGGGAAATAGAAAGTGAAAAGGATGTCATTTCATCTGCCTTCTGTACTGCTGCTAATAAGGTATATTTGTCGCTTGATTCATGTGTATAAGCCCCATGAAACTTGACAGCTATGAGGTGAGCGATAAAGTCCCATCATGGACTAAAACCTGGTTAACGATAGAAAATAAGTAGAAATAAATGGCCAATATTCACCATAGACAGAGATTAATGAGGGGCTGCTTCGGGGGTGGATCAACACAAGGGCCATTGCTGTTCAGTATATGTATTAACATCCTGGATGAGAGGGTGACCACTGTGATTATGTGGTTTGCTGGCACTACTAAATTATATAGGTTAGTAAAAACTAGGGATGAGTGTGAAGAACAGCAGAGGAGAAACTGTGTAACACAATGGCAAATGAAATTGATTATAAACAAGTGCAAGGTGGTGGAATGCAAGGAACAATTCAAACTACCTGTTTATTCAACTGGGTTCTCAGTTACTTGTGACCTCAAGGACTTATGGACTGCTCAGTGAATGTGTTTGCCCACTTTGTGGGTCAACCAGGTAAATAAGATGTTAAGCTGTTTTAAGAAGAGAACAGTGACCGCTCTTCGAAATGTGGTGCACACTGATATCTGTGTGGTCAAGCTGACTGTTGCACAGGTATGATCACTGCACCTGCAGTGAAGCATCTGTACTAGGGTTTGTATGCACTCATAAGGAGTCTCCAGCTGGCCTCAGGCAGGCCAGGGGGAGAAGCAATGAGCTCCATATTTATGTGAATCCAATGGCATCAACTTGTGCAACTGGCATGGAGGGATTGCAGCTATTAGTACATAGACTTGGAACAGCAGGTGAAGCATGGAGGGAAAATTACAGAGGACTATGCAGCAACCCTATGTCCTGGCCCTGGTTGAGGGCTGGATGTCATTTCCCCAGTCCCTCAGCATTTTGCCCACATAAAGCCTGATGACTTTGGCTCTATGCAGCTGGATCAGATTTCACCCATAGTGAAACACATCCACATGTCAGAAGGCAGCACTGTGCCAAAAGGAGCAATATGGATGAACAAGGAAATGTAAAGTGTAATCAGACAGAAGAAAATGCATATAAGAAATATTGAAAGGCCAGGTTCAAAGAAACACGAATGCAAACGATGTAAGAAAAACAAAAGTAGAAAGTAAAATGGAGTAAAAGAAATAAAGGCAAATGATAAGAAATGTATTAAATGTAAAAGCTGGAAGGCATCTTCTAAGCCACTATGACAGAGGTGGGCAAACAACAGCCCACGGGCCACATCCGGCCTGCAGGACCCTCCTGCCCAGTCCCTGAGCGCCTGGCACAGGAGGCTAGCCCCTGGCCCCTGCCCCGCAGCCTCAGCTCACTGTGCCACCGGTGCAATGCTCTGGGCGACGGGGCTGCGAGCTCCTGGGGCAGCGCAGCTACAGAGCCCGGCCTGACCCAGTGCTTTGTGCTGCATAGGGGTGTGGCTGTCTGTCCTGGTGTCGTGGGCAGCGCGGCTGGATAGAGGGCAGGGGAGTTCAGGGTGGTGGTCAGGGGCTGGGGGTGTGGATAGGGGGTGAGGCGGTCAGAGGGTGGGGAACAGTGGGGTTGACTGGGGGCAGGAGTCCCAGGGGGGCAGTCAGGAAGGAGGGAGGGTTGGATGGGGCGGCAGGGGTTAGTCAGGGACAGGGGTTCCGGAGGTGGTCAGGGGACAGGGAGAAGGGGTATTTGGACGGGGCAGGGGTCCCGGGGGGGGCCGTCAGGAATGAGCGGAGGGGTTGGATGGGGCTGCGGGGGGCAGTCAGAGCGGAAGGTCCAGGGGCAGTCAGGGGACAGGAGCGGGGGGGGGGAGAATGGGGCAGGGGTTCCGGGGGAGGGCGTCAGGGAGCAGGGGGGGTTGGATGGGGCAGGAGTCCTGGGGGGGGCATCGCGGGCAAGAAGCGGGGGGGGGGGGGCAGGCCACACACCCCTTCCCCTAACCAGCCCTCCATACAATTTCCGAAATCCAGTGCGGCCCCCAGGCCAAAAAGTTTTCCCGCCCCTGCACTATAAGATGAGACACTGTACTACTGGGAGCTTAATGACAGACAAATGCTTTATTTTTGGTTTTGGTTATTTGAGATTAACACTTTATCTGTGAGAGTGCTCAGAAATGACTGATAGTAGCATTTAAGGCCATGATTTGAGAATGGATTTAAGCTATGCCAAAAAGAAGGTATAGTGATAGTGTACACAAATTCATAGATTTCAAAGCTGGAAGGGAACATTATGATTGTCTAATCTGATCTTCTGTATAACACAGGCTATAGAACATCCCCAAAATAAGTCCTAGAGGATGTCTTTTAGAAAAAAAAACTTATTTAAAAATTGCCAGTGATTGAAAATTCATCATGACAATTGATATATTGGTCTAACAGTTAATTACCCTCATTGTTAAGAACTGATGTCTTATCTCCAGTGTGAATTTGACTATCTTCAACTTCTAGCCAGTGGATTCTGTTATGCCTTTGTCCGCTAGATTGAAGAGCCCATTATCAAATATTTGTTCCCCAAGTAGGTGCTTACAGACAGTATCAAGTCACACCTTAACCCTCTCTTTATTAAACTAAATAGATTGAGCTTCTTGAGTCTATTACTGTAAGGCACATTTGCTAATCCGTTAATCATTTTCATGGCTCTTCTCTGAATCCTCTCCAATTTATCAACATCCTTCTTGAATTGCAAGCACGAGAACTCGACCCAGTATAACTCATAACTTCTAACACATGCAAAACAAGGCACGTGAGGATGACCTGTGCCAGAGCAGTTGTCCCTGGAGGAATTTTAGCTGAGTTAACAATGACTGGTAAACTGAAGCACAAAGAACCAGCAATGGGACACATATTTTCTTACTCCCTTTTTCCTGCTCTAACCACTCAAATCTTTGGAACCTGTACTATAATATAATATCATAGGCTAACAACATCCATAACTCAGTGGTTCCAAAACATTTGATCATGTGTTTGTTTATAGTATTTTAAATACCCTATCAAATCCTAATGGTTTGGGCTCCCTTTATATTTGCCTCTCCCTCAAACTCCCAGAAAAATTCACCATTGGTTCACCACATATTATTTTTATATCACTGCATTGATGGATTTGTTTTTCCTCCTTTCTTATATAGACTATCACCAGCAACCCCACTTCTACCATGAGTTCAGTTTTAAAGTGTAAACCATCCCCCTAATTCCTTAGAAGATCAGGCACTTCCCTGTATAGAAGGCATAAATCCTCTGAAGTCTATGCCTCATCAAGGGCTTGTTCACTCTCACTGCTGCTGTTCAGAAGCAGGATTGGGTCCCTGCAGCTTTCAGGTGTAGGATAGTAGAAAATCCATTGATCTGTTATGAAGTGTACACTCATGGCCTGGAAGTCCAGAGCCAGGGATGTGTCACTAGGGCATGCCTCTTATGTAACCCACTACTCAGTAACTTACCCCCATCCTGGAGTCACTCTCCCAATGAATTCCTGGAGATTTCATCACATGACACAATCTTTAATTCCTGGAGACTCCAGGACAATCCTGGAGGGTTGGCAAGCCTACCAACTCCACAGAATAGCTCACAGAATCTGCTGACATCACCAGAGCGTCTGAGCCTGTAAAAATACCGTTCCCAGTGCTCCTGGGAGGACAACAGAGAGGGGAGACCACTGCAGCCATATTTCTCTGAAGTCAACATTCTGTAGAGGTCAGAGGGGACAGGGGATCTTCTTGCGCTGACCCCTGTAGTGGTTGCTGCTACCACTATGTCTTTCCTGCCTGGAGAATTGTTGGTCTTCTTTAAAGGGCCTCACCCCTTAAAAATGACATTCCTCAAATCTTTATTGTACTATAGTAGTTGCCCCTATGCCGAGGGTTAACAGGTGTCTGGGGCCTTGCAGATGGAGAAGAATCAGTGGTGTGGAGTCTGGGTATGGTCTATGTGAAACTTGTTTCATCTACACATGTATGTGTCAGTCCTGGAATACAGGTAGTCACCACAGGTTGCAGGGCTATCCCTTCTTTCATGAAGCTTCGCCCAACACCGCAGTCTGCTTCACAGAGAGCAAGTCTGCCTCAAGAACTGAGGCTAAGCAGAGCCCACAGCAGAGGACAAAATTCTCCTTCCCTCACCCCTGAACCTTGTACACTAATGAAAGCACACAGTTCTCCCAGGACTGACGGTTTGCTCAGATGCTCAGAATAGAACCTGGAACGCTGTGTGATACAACAGCACTTGATGACATCTGCAATACCAGTATATAGTTTAATATGTTAATTTTACAATCAGACTTTTAAAATGATATCACAATAAATTGCAATCACTGTTTCATTAGGTGTTTCTTTCGCTAGCAAGAAATTACTGGGGGCCCATTTAAGGAAACCAGTATTGATGTATTACAGTCTGATAAGATTCTGTGCATGTGTAGGTCTCCTACTGTTAATAGGAAAAATATTTGCACCTTAAAGGCCCACTCTGCATTACTCATACCCTCCAAACTGCCTTAGTTCCAAGGGGAGTTTTAGGTGTGTCAGGAATAGATCAGTTCCTTAGTAGGTGAATAGAGAATATATTGCACACTAAGCCATCTCTCATCTTTAGAATATATCAGATTTAGAGACAATAGCAAGTTAGTTGCACTGAATATTTTCCAGATTTTACAATCCAACATTTCAGCCCCCTGGATGATTTCAAACCGTGCTTTTGGCTGGAGTAATTAAAACAAAGTTTGTGAGTTGAGAGGCTAAAAACCAGAACACCAGTGTGCCTACATTTAATTACCAGCGACTCCAAAAGAATACACACTCACAGTGACAAATGACATTTACCCTCTCTGACTTTGTAACCTACATGATGATAAAATAGGGTTACATTTTTTGAATTAAATTGATAACACGACCAAATCGATTTCATTAGTGTATCTGTCATATTTGCTGTTAATGATGGCTAACAGTGGAATAGAACCTGACAACAATCCCTGAAAAACTGTGCAGAACAAAATTATATTATGCTGGCATTCATGAATTTTAATACCCTTTTTATCATGAGTTTTTTTAACTCCCTTTTTAAATTCTAAGCTCACAAGAAGAGAATTAAACTTTCTGCACCTGTCTCAGCTGCTATTATTTCTATTGTTACAAGTTAATAGGCTTGAGAATGGAAGACATTTCCACTAACTAAAACAAAAAAAGGCCTTGTTGAGAGTCTCTTGTGAGTGCTTTGGGGGGAACCGATGAATCTGTGCTGCTCAATTGTTGACATCAGAGTAATTTCTCCTGAATGACTTGAGAGCTTCAGGACACTCAAATTGCTGTTTAGAAGACTGTTTGTGGAAGATGCCATTTGTATTAATAGACTGTGGGGTATATTTTCCTCTTGGCACTTGGGCATAACTCCCTTTAATGCTAATGGGGTGCTGCAAGATGCAAAAGGAGAATATACCTATTTGCCTGTCATGAATCATCATAGAGCTATAATCCCATTAGAAGAGCTTAAATGTATGTGAATTAGAACTGTATAAGTAAGGAACTACTCAGCTTATAGCTACAACTGAGAACACCAAACTACCTCTAGGTAATGAGATAACTTGACCTGCCTGGTACTTAAAAATGTGGTAAGATTTTATTAACATATCATACTGAGCTGTAAGACCATTATCCTCTCCTACTTCAAATCCCTCATTAAGACCCACTTCTTTGGTAACACCTACAGGAAGCTGGGTGATTAATAATGGATAGGTGGAAGGGCAATTTGGCACTGTTAATGTATATTTATATATATTTCAGAAGACTAGAAGAAACTAACGTTGTATCAGTGTTTAAAAAGTGTAAATGTGATGACCTGGGTAATATAGGCCTGTCAACTTGCCATCAATCCCAGGAAAAATAATGGAATTAAAGAAGGGAAATACAATTAATGCCAATCAAGGTGAGTTTATGGAAAATAGATCCTGTGAAACTAATTTGGTGCCTTTTTTAATGAGATTACAAGTTCGGTTGATAAAGGTAACAATGTTGATGTCATAGACTTAAACTCCTGAAAGGCATTTGACTTTGTGCCACACAACTTTCTGATTAAGTAACTAGAATGATACTATATCAACATGGCACACATTAAATGGATTAAATTAGCTAACTGACGGGTCACAAAATGTCATTGTAAATAGATAATCATTAAGGATATGATTCTGTCATGGCGGTCACAGATTCCATTACTTTCTGGGACCTTCACAATGTTTTCTGGGGCAGGGCGGAGCAGCTGTCAGCCTTGGGGCTGCTGAATAGCTGACTGGCGGCCAGCCATGGGGCTGAAGAGCAGTAGCCACCAGAACAGTGACCCCAGTCAGTCCTGGGGCAGCCAGAGCAGTAGCCAGCTTTGGAGCAGAAGTCCCTGGAACAGCTGGCCTGCAGCTGCCCTGGGACCACTGGAACAGCAGCCAACTCTGGAGCAGCAGCAATCAGAACAGCTGACCAGCGGTCAGTCCCAGGGACATTGAACAGCTGACCAGCAGCCAGCCCTGGGTCAGCCAGAGCTGTGGTCCCTGGCCTACCAGAGAAGTGGCCGGGGCTGGGTCAGCCTCACCTGGGGCTGGTGCGCTGCAACCCCCGGCAGCTCTCCGTTTGTCTCCCTGCCCCCAGGATAGTTTTAGTAAAAGTCAGGGCTAGGTCACGGGCATCCATGAATTTTTGTTTATTGCCCATGATCTGTCCCTGACTTTAACTAAAAATACTAGTGACAGAATCATAACCTTAGTAATCACCATAGAGCAGACGTGTTTCTAGTGGGATCTTGCAGGGTACAGTTCTTGGTCATATGCTGTTTAACATTTTTATCAATGGCCTGTAAGAAAATATAAAATCAAAGTCTGCAGATGACATAAAGTTTGGGGCAATGGCAAAGAAAAAGGATAGGTCACTGATACAAAGTGATCTGGATCACTTAGTAAACTGGATGCAAGCAAACAATATGCTTTTCCATATGGCCAAATTTAAGGGCAGACATCTAGGAACAAAGAATACAGGCCATTCTTACACAATAAGGGGACTTTATCCTGGGAAGCAGTGACTCTGAAAAGGACTTGGGGGGTTATGGCAGATAATTTGATGAACATGGGCTCCAGTACAGTGCTGTGGCAAAAAGGAAAACTCAAGTAGGAGTAGGGAGGTTATATTACCTCTGAGTATGGTTCAGAGAAGAGCCATGAGAATGATTTAAAATTAGCTTACTCACATGAATGTTAGTGGCTCACTTCATCAGTTTATAAGTACCTACATGGGGGACAAAACTTTGAAAATGATATCTTCAATCTAATAGGCAAAGATATAACAAGATCCAACAGGTAGAAGTTCACACTGCAAATAGGGAGCAAATTTTTAACAGTGATGGTTATTAATCATTGGAAAAACTTACCAGGGTTGTGGTGGATTCTCCATCGCTAGCAATTTTAAATCTAGAGTGGATGTTTTTCTAAAAGTTGTGCTTTAGTTCAAACAGAAATTAATTCAGGAAAGTTCTGTGGCCTGTGATATTCCGGAGGTCAGGCTAGATGATTACAATGGCCTTTCCAGCCTTATAACCTATTAATCTATATTTTAAAATGGTATATATACAGATATAATGTATATTAAGTGGTTTCTGTTCTGCTTGTATCCTTTTTCCTTCTCTTCCCTACATTTCTTGTCTTAAACTTCAAATTGTTCAGCCAAGGACCATGTCTTCCTATATGTCTGGCTAATGCCTAGTACATTGTGGATGGCAATGATATACAAATAATAATACTCACATTTTAAAGGGCTTACCCTAAGTATTGTTTCATTGGGATTCAGCACCACAGTAACAGCATGAAGTAGGGAAAAGAAAAGAAACATAAGGGAAGGAGATAAAAGGACAACAGTAGGAAGAAAATAAGGTTTAAGAGAGCAGCAGTGATGCAAACATCCAGCTGTGCATGTTTAACAGGGAAGTTATTTGATTTTGTAATTTTCAGACAATGTAGATTTCTTCCCCGAGTGGGCATGGTGGACAATATCACCCATGAAGGCAGAAACTATTCCACCCACTGGGAGTAACAGAGAACAATTTTGCCTATTAACTCCTATAGAAATAATGAAATGGTATTAGGTTTCAAATATTTGCAATTCTTCCTTCTCCTGCTTTTGCACTGTTCCATTTTTTCATTGTAAAACTTAGTCTCAGATCCACTCCCAAAGTAGGCAATTGCATTGAATGAAATTGATGAAATGAAGCAGTCTAAAAACTATATAGAGAAAATGTTAGTGACATGCATAGTCATTTGTTTGGTACCAACCTGGTAGATGTTGTGGTAGAAAGATAAACTGGTGGCCATGGAATAACAAAAGAGTAACTCATGGAATATAACTGTGCATTATTAGTTCATGGACACAGACAACATTGATCTGCAGAATAGACATTAAATTTTATGATTATTCTCCAATGCATTCTCCTTGCCTTCCTTTCTTAGAAGATATGATAGTAGATTTCCATCCTCTTTAATTCTGTAGGGGTTTTAAGCAAAAGAAGTGATACACTGGGCCACTTTAAAAAACTTTACAGCATGATTACAGATATATATGTCACACAAACACCAACAATTCTGTTCAACTAGCATTTAGAAATATACACAGATATTGTGATAAGATACAGAAGCATTGTTTACTGTCTAAATCTAATTAAAGAGTATTCAGGAATGAAAAGGAAATCAATGTCTAATATTTAACCAGTTGTTTTCCTCATCACTGTTAATACATCAGAGAAAATGCCAATACACTGAACTCATATATGTGTTTTTTTGCATTTACAATGATAGTGACAAGGTCAGTTGTGACAGAATATGCTGCAAATCACCAACAAGTTCTTCAATGAATAACTGGGTTACCAAACAGCTTAGTCAAAGTCTGCAGACAAATATCAGTGAATAACAAAAGCTAACTGCAGGATCTCTTTGATCATAAATATGGCTTTGATTTTAACCATAGAAACATCATCTGATTATCTTGACAGTTCACAGATTAAATAATTGTTGGATGTTTTTTGTGGTGAAAGAGCTATCTAAATACAATACTATTTTATAAATAATTTTGTTGATGTGATTTTGCAATAAATCAAGGGAGTTTCTAGTAGCAAGCATCTCTCCATCAACCAGGCAATTGACTGAAAATATAAGGATGCAATTTTTGTTGTAACAAAGCTGGGAGAGAAGAATCTCGAAAAAGCTGGTAAACCTTTTCCTGGCATGCCTTTCCATTGTGCTCACACTAGATCCAATTTTTTCCTCCATCCCACACCAATCTGATATTATTACAGTAGATTATTAACACTGAGAAACACTGACGCATGAAGTGAAGATTACAGAAAGTGATATTTTACATTACATTCTCACATTGGGTCTCTAGCTCAAATTGTGTTCTACCTTTGGACTTTGTCAAGTGGAAAGATATATTTTTTACTTTTAGGCTATTAATTTTGAATTATTATTAAGTCAATTTTTTTAGTATCCGTAGAATTAGAAAAAGGATTATCCAGAACTAGTGGTTTCAGTGAATCCTTGGCAAGCAGCACATTATTAAAAGAAATATTACCCTGTTTGCTTTTTTAGCCTGGACTATAATTATTTAAATGCGTATTAAGTGTTGTTAGATGTCTATAGGTGATTATAGCATAATGTAAAAGAGGAAAACTGATGGGTCTCATTTACTCATTTTGAAGGTATTTCTGCACCAAAAGCTGCAGATATGTGCCTAGTGAGATTTTTCAAAAGTGCTCTGATTTTTAAAGGTATTTAGGCACTTAAATTCCATGGTACTTAGGTACCTAAATACCTTTAAAAATCTGGCCTCAAGTGCCTAGATGCTTTTGAAAATACTTCTAGACATCTATCTGCATCTTTAGGTGCAGAAATACTTTTCAAAATCTGGCCCATACTTCTTACTTACACTCAGGTAAGTTAATGAACTGTATAGTAGAAGGAGGTGTATTAAACTGAATACCTCCACAATATTAGAAAAGGTGGAAAGGACTTTGGGTGAAATCTTGGTTTCTCTGAAGTCAGTGGGAGCTTTGCTATTGACTTCAATGAAGCCAAAATTTCAACCCTTATATCGAACCATCTTGCAAAGACATCAGACAGTGACTAAAGACCACAGGGACTGGTCTTTGCTATGTCTGTGCTGCCCAGCATTCACAATCTGACCCCACTGGTAACTTTCCTTGTGGGAAACAGTCCATGAAAGGCAAAAGTGCTAAAATAAGGTAACGATCAATCAAAAGGATATAAAATGTTGGGAGCGTGTGGAAAATTAATCAGTCTATTTCCATAGGAAGGATACCATTTTCTCATTGTAACTCAAGTGAAATAATAAAATGGCTCATTTGACTTTATTTTCTTGTAATTTTGGACTTCAGTAAAAATCTTTTAGCAACTTATTTGGAAACTTAGGTGATCATCAGAAAGTATTCTAATGAATTATTAGTTGACTTTTCGTTATTTTCTCTCTATCAAATATTGTCACTTACTGTGAATGTCCAAGTCAAGCATATTATCTGGGAGACGAAAAAGGGATAAACTGCTTCTGCTTTTTCAGTAACTTCTCTATTCCCATCTGCTCTAAAGTAGGTGAGTACTTCTGTCTCTGAAATAAGTGTATACACATATCCCAACCTGAGGAATCCTAAGCCTCTTAGCAGCATTTTATAATTCAAAATAAGTCATGTTATGTTTTAATTTATTGAGCCAGATCCTCAAGGGTGTGATTGGATTCAGCTCCGTGCACTATAATGAGTGGAAAAGTAATTTTTACCATTTTACTGAAGTCTGTGAAGTTGTATCTTTTTACACCAGCTCAGTGTCTTGCTTTTTAACCAACTTTGACACATAAAATATGTTGCAGGGTAAAAGCCTGCATGCTGTACCATAATGTCATACTTAGAGGACCACAGTTTGCCATACCATTTTTTTTCCACTGAATGCATCCGATGAAGTGAGCTGTAGCTCACGAAAGCTTATGCTCAGATAAATGTGTTAGTCTCTAAGGTGCCACAAGTACTCCTTTTCTTTATACCATATACTATATGTTTAATAACCTGACTTATTGTACAAGAAGATACTGTGGGGTTGATTCACCACTGGGGTTGATTCACCACCCGAACTTTAGTCCGGTTTTATGTCAGTATAATTTTACTGATTTCTGTGTAGTTATACTGGCATGAAACTAAAGAAACGCAATAGTTGCTATCACTCATAACTCACAAAAGGTGCAGTTATGTGGGAGAACGTATTCAAGATTATTGGTAGAGGAAGGGCTAACCAAAATGAGCAATAAACAGTATGTCTTGACAAACTATTATAATTACATAGACTATCAGTATGAATGTAACTGAGATAATTTGAACAACTGACATTTAAAAGTCATAAAAGCGAAACAGGCCAAGACTGAGCAGGTTCTTGGGATTCCCACCGAGACCGTTTCCACTCAGCTTCTCCATCACACCATGTCCAGTTCTGGGACAATACTTCATCCAGTTCACTGGGATCCAAAAACTCAGTTTGACTCCAGCTCATCATTTAGGTTACTTTATTTGGCATGTAACAGCTCTATGCCCACACTGGCCAGGCCCAGAGACAAGGGGTTTAGGCACTGGGTGATACCACAATTCCAAATCATGTTACACATACATGGTTTATATACATTTTTCCTTGCTATTAACATCTATACTTCTTGAATTTAATTAGTTTGGACATCATACAGCTCATGTAAGGACCAATCACTTATGTCCTTCATTTATCTACATTTCAAGTTTATCAGTTCATGGTGCTCCCAGTTATCTCACTAACCTGAAAACACCATCTCCAGCACACAGCCTTTCACACCCTTGTTTCACACCCTGGTACTCAAATCAATCTATATGCAAGTTTATTCATGCCCAGTGAGATCTATGCCTACACCGATGAGATGAGATGAGATCAATTTCTGGACTACTGGGTATGGTATGACAGTAGGGTTAAGGGAAAAAAGAATAAATGAACTCAGCCATCCACAGCTGCAAAGCTATGTCTGGATGTAAAGGAAGGGTTTATTGTATTTCAGTATTTATTTGTGATTCTTGTTTTTTAGTAATTTCCAACTCTCATTTTTCTGTTCATTACAGACAGAAATTCTTTCTGCTTTCAGTTATTTTATCCATAATGATTATTTATATTTGAGTGTTTCAAGGTGGATGTGCACATAAAAGTAAGACAATTCTCTTTTGCTTTAATTTGTAGTATCTCAATTCCTGTAGGTTTATTCTTTGCTTCACAAGCTAAATCACTGTGATTTTATATTTGATTTTCTTGATGGCCCACCCCTGCATTGGCATATGGATGATATATTTCCTGTAAAATATGTAAAGCAACCTGGGATTGTTAATTTCTATATTTAAGAAAAGGCTGTGAGATAAAATATACTTTTCCATTCATCAAATTCATGAGGCATCTGAAGAGATGGGTTTCCTAACTACTCATTTTATCTATCAAGCAAATAAGCTGATGGAGAAAGAAAGTTAATTTTCTATCTGGAGTGGATGCTTCCAGTGAATATTCTCCTACTGTTCCTCCTAGTGTCTTTCTATTTCATTAGCATTTAAGTACATCAGAGAGACTCCGCTGTTTATTCAGTTATTGTGGGCCATCCATTTGGGCCAGATTCTCAGATGGTATAATTTGACATAGCTGCACTGAAATCATAGAATCATAGAATATCAGGGTTGGAAGGGACCTCAGGAGGTCATCTAGTCCAACCCCCTGCTCAAAGCAGGACCAATCCCCAATTTTTGCCCCAGATCCCTAAATGGCCCCCTCAAGGATTGAACTCACAACCCTGGGTTTAGCAGGCCAACGCTCAAACCACTGAGCTATCCCTCCCCCCCAAATCATTGTATGAGCAGAGAAAGTGACTAAACTCCAGAGCACTTCCATTATTTTTTTTATTAAATAGGATGTCACTATTCTCAGGATCCTTCATGCTTACCTACTCATTCACATTTCCCAGTACAAAACACCATTATCTAGGTGGCTGTTCATTGGTGCATCAAAATATGAATCAGTTATTACTACTGAGACCACAACCTGGGGTTAATTTGTCTGAAAACTTTCAGTTATACTTAGCCATTAGCAGGTGTGTTTATTTAATGTTCATGTACGTCTCCAAACTTGCTTGAGCAAATGTGACATAGCATAATATACCGTGATCCTCTTAAGAAGACCTTTCAGAATAGTATGCAAGCATTTTACCCTACCGCATGCTGTATTTGTCATCCTCTCTTTTTGATAACTTTTCTCAGTGTGTTTTATAAAATCTTCCTAGTGGTCTTGCTTTTGCTTCTGCAGCTACTCTTCTGTATTGATACATTTGCACTGTTGTGACCCAGGGACCTCTTTGGTGCCAACTGGCAGAGGGCAAGAGGTGCATAGGGTGAGAGGTAACTTCTGAGTCTGGTCTCTACATAATAGCTCATCAAAAGGGAGGTCTATATTGAAAGCCTGTGTCACACTGATTATCATAATTTTTATGAAATGTATGGATGGATAATATGAAAGGCATTATGTATATAAACTGAAAATTATGCTCTTAAGATCTGTGAAGTGGAGCTGGTCACCAAAAGGTGATGAACAAGTTTCTTTCAGTTATGCAATGTTTATCTGTATGTCTATATATGTAAATTGAGTATTGTATGGTTCACACTGGATGCCCATTTACAGTCTGAACCAAATGCTAATGAAGGGATAGTAGAATCTTCCAGAGAGGAAATGGACAGGAAGAAATAGACTAGCAGGTGGGAGTCCTGTTTACAATTGAAGACAATGGTTTTTTGGACTATAACTGTAAGTACAAGAACTCGCTCTGCATCCTTCACCTAGTAGGAAAGCTGATAGTGTGTTTGATTGAAAAATAGATCACAGCCAGGCTTGGCTGAAAAACATTGCAATGACTTTGGGGTCAGATAAACTTTGTTAGGCCAGTGGGTGTATAGTTAAGTAAGTCTAGGTTCTAGAATATGTGTTATGATGTTATTTTACATGTAACTGTGACAGGGCATACATGCCCCACACTGGGGACTGCAGGGGTTAGTTCCTCTCTTTGGGACAAGGAGGCCACACCCTCTTTACCCTGCTGGACATGATCTGGCTGAAGCCCAGCTCATTCAGGGCTCAATCTGTCAGAGGGAAAGAAGGTGTGCTGCAGGCTCCTGCTGAAGGTCAGCCAGATGGCAGTGACCCATGCTCCCCAGGCTCCGGATACCACAGAGGAAGGAGAGACTGGGGGAACCCCAAGACCACAAGCTGTGGACAAGCGGGTAGGAAGCAACCCAGGGAGTCTTTGCTGGACGGTGGTTGGAGAACCAGAGACTAGCGCAACGTGTTTTGGCTGGATCCCACCAAGCTGGTGGCCATGGGTTGGGACCCAGTGGAGAGGCAGGGCCCAGGTTCTCTTATCCTGGCTGCTGCCCATCCTGAGGTGGCGGCCCACCTCACTAACCCTGTTGACGCTGGCTGCTCGGCCGCCCAGCCCTGATTATGAGGGCATTCCTACTGACTGGCCACTAGGCCACACGGCCCTGATGGAGAGGGCAACTTTCAATGTTCCCTCTATTTTTTTCCATCCATGTGCAGAATGAATTTTGTTATGGGCACCAATATCAAGGTAATGTGTGGATGTGCACCCCCAGTAGAAAGAAAAAACCTAAATATAATATATATTTTTAAAGGGTTACCATATGGATAATTACTCCAGCCAGGACAGGTTAGGCATTTTAGAACTCGCTACTCAAAGAATTAAATTTAAGCATTAGAGAGAAATAAAATTGTGAAATGCATAGACCAGTCAAAAAATAAAATAACAGCACGTTGAAAGAATAAAATGACAGAGAATATATGTGCACTGCAGGAAGTATCAAGGAGTAACAGTAACAACACAAGTATGTGTTGGGAGGTGAGTGTGAAAGAGACAGAGTGTGTGTGTGTGTGAGAGAGAGAGACAGTGTGTATGTAAGTGTGTGTGAGCAGTCCCGCTGACAGGAATTCTGGGCCCCAGGGCCAGGGCCATCCTTAGGGGGGGCAGGGCCACGGCCCAGGGAAGAAGTGACAAATCCGTCACTTCCGGGACTGACCCCGTGCCAGCCCGCGGAGACGGCCAAAGTGTGATGCCCAGTCCCGGCGGGGCCACGCACGCCTAGGAGCCCAGCGTCCTGCCCTGGCAATATAAAAGGGCCAAGGGCTCCCAGTCACCATTACTGCAGCAGTAGTGGCTGCCAGGGGCCCCTGGGCCCTTTTAAATCACCCAGGCCCCTGGGCAATTGCCCCTTTTGCCCCCCATTGTTGGCGGGCCTGTGTGTGAGACAGAGACAGGGTGTGTCTGTGAGAGAGAGACAGCGTGTGTGTGACAGAGAGACAGAGACAGTGTGTGTGTGAGAAAGACAGAGTGTGTGCGTGTGTGTGTGTGCATGAGAGAGACAGAGAAGTGTATGTGTGTGTGTGTGACAGAGACAAAGTGTGTGTGTGAGAGAGAGACAGAAACAGTGTGTGTGTGTGTGAGTGTGTACGTGTGTGAGACAGACAGTGTGTGTGTGTGTGAGAAAGAGAGAGTGAGACAGACACAGAGTGTATATGTGTATGTGTGTGTGAGGCTGAGACTGTGTGTGAGAGAGAGACAGGGACAGTGTGTGTGTGTGCTGGCTGCGGGGGAAGTGCATGAGAGATCGTACTCTTTCTCTTTAAGCAGAGAGGCACTCACCAGTCTGAAGGCTCCTTCAGACTGCAGCAACCACCAGCAGCTCCCTCTAACTCCCAAGCCCAGTCCCCACTCCCGCGCTCTGCGGAGGTGGGGGTACAAGGAGGGAGGGAGGAGGGGGACACCCTGACATCAGTGCCCTCCCTCCCCACCGTTCTGCACAGCAAGCAGGAGGGTCCTGGGAGCAGCTGTCCAGGAGCTCCAAGGCAGAGGGCAGGAGCAGCAGGGCAGCAGAGCGGGGGGAGGAGAGGGGAAGGGGGGTGACCTGAACACAAGTCACCGGATGTGTGCGGCTCTACTAAGCAAGGGCACGGCACTTGACTGACTCTTGTGCGGCCACACAGGTTTGCAGCTTAGAGGGAACACTGGCAACTATATGGACTCTGACTGATAGGCCACCCCGTCCTTATAGAGAGGGCGAATATATTGACTTGGCTGTTAGGCCACACTACTCCAGGACCCAGAGAAATCACGCAGACTTGGCCTGGGGTCTATCAGAACCCTTGCCCCATCCCAAAGTGGGACGGAGCATTCATGACCTGCGACAGTAACCCTTTGTTTTCAATATTTCAACTTGCTATCATTTGAATCTTTATTCTTTGTTAAATAAACTTCTTGCATTTACTATAAACATATCTAAATGCTGTGTGTTGAGCATGTAGGTATAACTGCTAAGCTGGCATGTTCTGTTCCTTTGGGAGCACAGGATCTGGGAATTCTGCGATTGTCCAGTGGATTAAGGGTTGGGCACTCTAGGGCGATACTCGGAGGACTTGGGAGTTGGAGTGTGCTTATCATCAACCTGCAAAGAGAGCGTGGGATCTGTGGAAGGCAGTGGAAAGCAGTACTTCTGTTTTCACAGGGTGGTGGAGTTGGGGAACTGACACTTGGCAGGTGGTAGTGAGGTTTCTTGCAATTCTGGGTATACCCAGGAAGGGTCTGCTTTCTCAGAAAGCAATACTGAGGTGCTCAATAGATCTCATAGAACCAAAATTCTCTGTAAATGATTAAAGAAAGTGAGAAAATCCAGTCATGCAAACCTTTCTTCTAGAAAGTCACAAATAAATTAACAAGGAGTAGGGCTATTTGGAAAAATATGGTCCATGGTGTATATTGGACCTCCATCTGCTCATTCACCACAGGTTAAAGTTTGCATATGGCCACTGTGTACTAATTTACATATATTATTATGAGCTCTTTGAGGGACCTTGCCATGCTTTCATGAAAGCATTGCTGGGCAGCCACCAAGTTACTTTTACTCAAGAAGTCCTGAGAAGACAGCAAATTATCTCATTACTATAATGGGGATTGCATTTAAATCAATTGCATTTATGTCCCTTCTCTGCCTTGCCCTGTCTCTTTGTTACCCTCCACATTTCTGATAAGAGAATGGGAGCTCACAGATTAATGCCTCACAGAGGGGAGGATAACACCTGGGAGCCTTATTTACATGTGGAAGCCCTGGGCTCCCTATTCTGTGGCAGCCTGCCAGGTGAGCTGTGAAGGCTCAGAAGAGTCTGGGAGCTTAGGAGTTTGGGAGATGGGGTTTCCAGGCTTTTAGTTCCCCACCAGCCTGCAGGTGGAATGCTGACGTGTTGGACAGGTGAACTAGGAGATTTCCAAGGAAGGCTGCCTGGGTTCCATAGCAGCTGTGTCAAAATCGAGCCAGCTCCATGAAGCAACTCAATTTTAACAAATCAGCATTTGTTAAATAGAAGCATTCCCCAATAGAAAAAATATTCCACCAGAGACTGTCCAGCAATTCCAAATAGCAACAAGACTTTGGAGAGTTAAGGCAAATTGTTTGGATGCCAGGATCATTATGAACAATGATGTATATGCATTTCTTTTTGGGTAACATTATTTCTCTACATCTCATCAATCGGTGGGAAAAGGAAAGATCCGAAGTTGCTGCTAAATGAATCATTCTGATCCACTGGAAATGCAAGCCAACCATCCCTGTGTGGAAGCATGAATTAATGTTTTACCAGACATTGCTAAATGTGGAAGGTTTCTTTTATGCCAGGATAAGATGGATTGCTACAATCTCAACTCAACTGAAGTTGGTTTCTGTAAGTAATTAACTTCTTGATGGCCCACATAACTACACCTAATAGGCCTGATTCTGCTCTCAGTTACACTAGAATAATTCAATTTAAGAGAATTATTCAACAGAGTAATGTGATGGAGTAAGGTCAGGTTTTGGAGACAATTAAAATGGCCATTAATTGTATACTTATGATGGGAATGGAGCTTCTATCCTCCCTTTGCCTCTTTTCTTATTTGTTTTATCATTTGGTATTTGTGGGTTTATCTATTATAATTTTGAAGCACCAGTTTTATAATTCACTACTGGTGACTTCACATTTTGCTCTTTTTCACAGAGGTTTTGTTTAGGAGAACTGTTGGAAAATTTGAATCTTCCTTTCAATGGATATTTTCATTAGTAAAATATTTCTCAAATGTTTGACACATACCGACTCTAGTGGTTACAATGTATAAGCAATGTTATTATGGTTACAGTGTATAAGCATTTTCCATGCTAGTTCACCTGTCATAACAGGACAATTCCCAGATTGCTAATTCCATGTACTTTAATGAATCTATAAAAGCTGTTGAGTTGCTTGGCACTCAGTGCACATGGGGAAAGATTTTTGTAATTGTTTGGAAGTTAGGAGAGCACACCATGCTAGATCATGTGAGAGGACTACAAGCAAAATAACAGCCACCAGGCGAATGTGTTGGGGAGAGATGTGTCTCCAACTCACAACCAGGAGCAAGGCCCCTGTGACACTCACAGCCAGAACAAGGTGAAAGGGCCAATTAATTCTTTCAGTAACGGGAAAGAGATTAGACTTGAAATAGTTGGTGAAGTACTTCGCTGGATCAGAGCTTCAGTTCTACAGCTGGTTGTAAAATTTTAAGGGGAAAAAAAGAGAAAAAAAATTTAAAACAAAAATTTCACAAACTTCCCCCCTTTTCCAACAGCCTCTGTTTAGCCCATAACATATGCAGCTGATCGCCAACCAGCCAGGAACTTTTACTATTGAATTTTAACGGACATTTAGTCTAATCAAGACAACTTGTAGTCTTTGGACCTCATCCTGAAAGCCTTCCATGAATAAAATCCTGGCCCCATTGAACTCAATGACAAAGCTTCTATTAATTTCAGTAGGATCAGCATTTTACTCCATATGCTGAACTCTTATTGGCTTCATTCCAGATATCTGTGTGCAGAGGTATGGTAGGATTGGGTCCATAAACTGTGATCTAAACAAACTGTAGCTAATGCAGTCACCCCTCCCTCCATTGAATAACAATATAAATCACAGGCTTTTCAGTCAAATCATTCATACACCTTCTCTACACATTCAGATAGATGCAGATGAAGTCTAAAGATGCACTGAGGTCTTGCAGTTAAACATAATTTATTTCATAGGAGGATATCCAGTCAAACCATGTTAGTTATAACCCTCCCAATGCTTAAATCAAAATAATTTAAAAGTGATGTGAAAGATATTAAACACCTCTTAGAAGGAAAAATGCTGCAGGCAGTTTTCTTAATAAGTCTAGTTTGGTTAATTATTGCCCAAAGCATTTCTGAACTAATTATTTACCCCCAAAGGGGACTCCACATTTTTGGCAGAAAAGTGCCAGATATTGATTTTCTTTAATTGACAGGCTGTGGTACTACACAGACCACACAGAGCTGAAGGTTAAGCCATTTAGAGAAAGCAACAGCCAGGCCCTACAGAGTCTCACACAATGTGCCAATGTGAAAGGGAGATCCAGGGCCTGAAACTCTTCACTTTCAGGGAAGAGCATTATTTGTCTCTGTCATCTGGCCTTTATGGTTCATTTAACATCTTAAATAGCCAGTATAAATTAACTGTGTTTAATAGTTGCACATCTCTGCAGTCAAGGGCCGCTTTCCTATTCAGCAGAGGAATGTTGATATTCTTACAACCTGTTATAAATAGCCTCTTAAATTTTGTACTCAACTTGCTGTTGTGTTTTTTAAAGTAATTTTTAGTACATACAGTTCACAAAATTCATGTATGCTGTGTATGTGTGTGTGTGTCACCATTTCTGGTATGTGCATATCTATGTAAATAAATGAATTTGTACACACACCCACACATAAACACACAGGATGCCTGTCTAGGTGCATGATACACACACACACAAACCAAACAATCAAACCATGTACACATATATACAAAGGGTGAAATTCTGATCCCAGTGAAATCAATGGCAGGATTTCACCCTGATGAGCTTAAAGAAAATTTTGAATTGAATGGACTGATATGAAGGTTTTTAATGACATGAGTTTGTGATGGCTGTATTACTTATGAATGACAAGTCCCCAAAAGATATGAATCCTGAACTTTATATTAGGCCATAAGACATATAGCTGTATATACAGACGCTTGTCAGGTTAAGCCTTTGGTGCTAGTACAATAGAAATGATAAACAGTATCGACAATAATGCATGCCCCTTTATTGTATTAATCTGTACTGTTAAAGCTAGCTCTGCTCATTTAAATTTTTAAAATCTTCCTTGTTCTGAGTCCTACGTTATTTCCTGCTCTTTACTTCTGTCCTGTTCTCCCACCTGTTGGATTGCCTGTCCTATGGAGTGTACAGCAGAACAGGGGTGGGTCTTTTCTATAATCTTATTAATTGTAATCACTTTAAACTCTGCTTGTTCCCCTTTTATTTCTCTCCATACTCTATTCCTTTTTTTTCCATCCCCACTCTCCTTTTGTACCTCCTTCACATCTATCTTTTATTCACTCTGTCTCATACTAATTCATCCTATCTCTCTCGCACCCCCACACCATCCCACATTCCCACTCACTTGTTAAATGTTTGCACTCTCTCCCTTGCCTGGACACTGTCTCTTGTCGTCTTATTTATTCATTCATTGTCTCTTTCACCCACATTCTATCAACCCCACCAGACTAACCTCACACACACGGCCACAGGCAGCCTAACCACCAGCTACCCACACAATCACCAAGTCAAACAAATTGGCCAGCTTAGGATGTATTCAAATGAAAAACCCAGAGGAAAGAAAATGTATGTCATTCTCCATCATCTGAGTTATTTAGTGCCCCTGTTTCTTAAGAGAAAACAAATAACATATGTTAAATATAGCATTCAGATATAGAATGAGAAGCATGATCAAAATGTCTACAAATAGACAAAGCAAAGTAAATACATAATCAATACTGTATTTTAATTACTAAGTATATTGAATTTAAAGTGGCATATTATGACAAATTTCAGAGAATATATTTTTTAAAAGAATGATTAAGCCATTAATCATCATTGTCTTTTTTTCTGCTTTATGAAGTTGTTCAATTATTTGTTTTTCCCTTCATGTAAGAGTGAAGTCTATTGAAGAGAGCATATCTCAAGTTATTCACTACACCAATGGCATATTTTCCCCCAGAAATTTCTGACTTTCATTGTAGTGTCTACAGTAATTGAATCACAGGCATTCTTTGATCTGGAAAGGATTGTTGAAATGTATATAGAAGATGTACCTTAAACAGAAAGATGGTCCTGAATCAGAATATCAATTCTGAGGTTCTTCCTACCCTTCAAAACTAGGGACACTCAGACAGAGTTCCAAATTTTAAGTTTTGGACCTATCTCCCTTTCATGACTATTTTGGGCCTAGTCTCCCTTTCATAATTATTTTGCAACCCAGGTCCATCTTTACCTAACGTATGTACATTCCTGTACACAGAGACTACAGCATCTTCGAAAATGTTGCAACATCAAGAGTTGAGCCTCTTTAATGATACACACTTGTGTCTTTGAAATGTGCTTCACTGCTTTTTGAAGACTAAATTAAAAACAATAAAATGGCTATTAAGCATCTCTTACACGTTTACTGGCTTGTGGAGAATCTACAGTGTTTTAGAGGATCATTGGTGCCATAACAAAATAAACCTTCAAGTCTCTGATTTGCTCTCTAAATAGTATGAATTTCCTTTTAAGCTGCTTGAATTCAATGAAAGTTCATGTTTTTTGAAAGCTATTCAAGCCTGTTGATTGCCATTCTTTTTCAATGAGGTGCCCACTGTATTCACTTACAATACCAGGATTAAGGATTCGACACACTCTATTAGTAAGTGGCCATATAATTGCAAAGAGATTACACTCATACAAAGGATTATTCACATAGCACTGGAGTAAAGGTGTTTTATATGGTTCTCAATTAATAAAAACACTTCAAGTAGCCTTGTGATCCTTAGTAAGAAATTGACCCATCAAGATCCCATGTTGAGTTGTATCTGTTTTCTAAATACTTCTTTTTAAAGTTACCCATTACAGTATTTGCTGCATAACCCAGTTGTCAACAGCTTTGGTAAAGGATTCAAGTTCTCAAATGTTGGTATTTTCTACTACAGTAAATTCAAAGTTGAATATTTGTATGTTTAACAATGGTTCTAGAATCTTTTACTACAAATATATCTATAGTAAAAGTTAGTTTGTCCATTTTATGTGGTATAAAATGAGGGATTCAGGTGATGCTTCCTGAGTTTTGGCTGCTCATTTTGGGAAATCCATTGTAAGAAACAGACAATTCTTTATTAGACAGTCAGCAGTACAGGGAGAGAGGTTGGAAAAGAGCTAATCTGTGTGTGTAGCTAGGCAATTTACTAACAAAGTCTGCCATCATAGTTTGTCTCTGTTGAATTGCAATAAACAGTGATGTTTGGAATTGTAGAAGGAAGTTAAAAGAGAAAAAGTTGGCAGATGTGTGGTAGAAATTGCCATTGAAAGGATGTATGTTGGAGCACTGCGTAATATGCAAAGCCATCTGGGTTCTATTCTTTATTCTGACATTGACTTGCTGAGTGGTCAAGTAAAACAGCTTTTATTTAGACTCAACAGTGACAAAATTTTCATGAACAACCACAGGACCAAGAATTAGTAGCAGCCATTATTCAGCAAATAATTTTGGAATAATAAATTAAATTGAGGAAATTATGAGCTGCCCATGCACAATTTGCAAGCAGAAAAAGAGGAAAAGTTTGTTTAAAAAATTATCTGTCACAATTAATCTCACAGCTCTGCTTGAGTGTGTGAAGGCATAACTTTTTCCTAAAGATTCTGTTTTTCTGAAATATGAAGGACCATATTCACAGCTCATATTACTAAAATCAGCATTGGTCCACTGAAGTCAATGGAGCTATGCTGGTTTACATCAGCCAAAGATCTGTCTTGAAAAATCTCCTTTTCTGAGATATGTCTGTGCTGTCTTCCAAATTTTCTAAAGCTTGTCATTTTATATCAACCTTTCAAATGGACTCATCTCATGCTTTTTTCACAACAGTCTTTCTTTTCCTTTCTCGCTATCTCTAGAGGGCTTCCAAACAACCTTATCCTCTAATATGGGTGTTTTCTTCTTATTTACAATTTAAATAATATGAAAGGCGCCTAAGAGACTTTTTTCCCCCTAGTTGGTTAAAAAGTTTCTTCTCCTCCTGTCAATTCTCTTCTTGATGGAACTTTTTCATGTAAATGGTTAAATTCCTTAAAAAAGCATAAAATGTTTGGAAATTTCATGTGTTCTAGAAGTTGCATTTCTTTGGGATCATCAACATGCTGGAACATCACTATAAGACATTAAGTCAAAGCCAAATAAAAGCCATGTTTATTCAAATCAATAATCTATAGGACTCATGGCTGAGTTTCTTCACTATTTCTGGTTCAGACTTTATTTTATTGGGCCCTTCAGTTTTGCCACTGTCCTTAGAAAAATAATGTCCTTTTAAGGAGACATTTGGTTTATCCTTTGATTAGGTGATACTTTGAAGAATGACTTTAAAGTAAACTTCTGACTCTCATAAGACTTACTTATTTTTAAGTCTGGAATTTGTTTTCTTTAAGATCCAATAAAAACAAAACTAAGATACTAATGATTTTTTCTTTCAATAAAGGGTGCGGGATGCGGTGGTATATCAACTCTATGAAGTCTTAAGTCATGTATTTTCTAGTCTCTTTCTCAATCTTATCTTGGGGTTAGGAGTTTCCAAGGATGTACTAAGCCAAGAAGCAGAGTTTATCTCTCTTGGTATGCCTGCATGATGTAAGATGGAAGGTACTCACTATGGGCCAGATCTGTCACTCTTATTCACATTCATCAGTCCTCTACTCAGTCCCCTTTAAACAATTGGGGCTACTTGCAGAGGAAGATATTATTAAGTCAATGAGTATATAGTCATGTTTCCTCCCACAGCTTTGTCCTTTAAAACTGTTTCCTAAAAATCTGCATGATACAGCAGAATCCTTTCATGCAGCTCTAATTTTAGTATAATTCAGTTCCAAAACGATAATCTTTATAACTAAAATCAACCAGTACCTACCAGAAGGATAAGAGTAAAAGAGCTGAATCAAAAGCCCAGAGTGAGCATTGCTTTGTATTGATTTAGGACTTGGCATTCAAGTACTATGCCTCTGCTTATGTAAGGTTAGACCCTCTCCTAAGCCCATACAATGATATTTGAGGCAGGCTCTCTTTACTGGGAGGATCATAGCGAACTCTGTGTTTTTATTCAAGTTCTCATGTTTTAAGCCTTTATTTGATTATTATTTCTTTATTCAAATATCATCCTGAACCAGAAGCCTATATCTGACCACCCCCAACAATATGCCCTTATCCTTATATGGGGCTTAGTGAACAACCCAGTGTTAACTGTTGCCAAACTTTGGGGAAATTCAGATCCTATTGTATTCTGTGTAGGTTTTTATACTGCCCTCATCACTGTAGTATGTGAGTGCCTTACAGGAGTACTTTGGGTGATGTGACTAATATTTCTCATTTGTTTCTTGCTCTTTCACCCGCTCCCCACGGGGAGAATTATGTGCACGGGAGTGTTTTGTTTTGGTGGGATATATATATTTTTCAATATATATATTTATACACATGTTGCTATGTGCTTGTCTTAGTGCTTATATTCCTCCTCAGGGACCGTCACCTTGTTGTGGTGAAGGGGCTTGTGTGTTCCAATGATCCTCAGAGCTAAGTTGTCAGGAGCTTTATGTTCCTGGTAGGGTATCCCAAGGTGAACAGGTCTCAGGGGAGGTCCCAGACAAAGCACGGTCCAATCCCCTAAGTCCTCAACAGTGGATCAGGAGGAAGAGGGTCCTTAGATCTCAGTGGCTGTGAAAGCAGATGAGGACTGCAGCAAGTGGGGATCTTCAGTCATCTCAGACTTTCCCTGCCACTGGGCCCCAGACAGCTTGTCATGATTGTGTGGTCACTGTAGGAGCACCAGCTTCCTCACGTTAAAAGAAATCATGCGGTGGCTTCTACTATGGGAAATAACATCTTTCCAACCTTCCAAGTCCTGCAGTGACAGACTAGTGGTGACAGGGACAAGATTAGTGAATCTGGCAGTCCCTAGCCAGGAATCTGCATGTAGGTGGTGGTAGTTAGGTGGTCATCTGGCACCTGGACTGAGACAGGGGTGCAATTTGGCAGCTACTATAGTGACTGAGCAGTCCTCTTTCGGATACCTCCTGCTCACCCTGTATGGGGAGAGGGATAGAAAAGGTGCCCTAAATCTAGGCTGTCTCATAGACTCCTGGCTGGATTAAAGAAAACTGATGTGGACATCACAAGCTAGGAGAAGCAAGCCACCAACCGATCCCAATGTTGCCATATCCTCCATCAGGCAGTGGCCCGCTTCAAGGAGAAGCACCTTGCCCTCAAAGCTGAAAAGAGAGAGAGAAGGAAGAAAAAGAGAAAGAACATTCTCCCAGCAAGAAATGCGCCTTGCATTGGAATGGAAGGCGGTGAAGTTTCTGATGATCCTTCGTTCCTGGGAGAGTCCATTCCCCAAACTGTTTGTGGAATGGACTCTCCCAGGAACGAAGGATCATCAGAAACTTCACCACCAGCTACCCCCCTCAAAAGCTAGACCCTGAACTTGATTCAATATTTTATGGGAAGCTGTTGTAGGGAGCGGAGGACAAATTTGTGTGCTCAACATAGTCCATGTTGCTGAGGAGACATGCTGCAGTGTTCTAGATGAGATGGAGTTCCTGAGATCTCTCTTATAACCTTTAGCCCAGTGGTTTGGGTAATCACATGCAATGTGGGAAACCCCCAGTTCAAGTTCCCCCTCTACCTGATGATAAGGGATTTGAACAGGGATCTGCCATCTCTCACATGATGGGCTATAGGATATCCTGATGTAGGGCTTCCTCACTCTTCCCTGTTAAAGCTATTGCACTTTGGATAATAATTAGAGTGTGTCTGGAACAGGGGCACTGGACCCTGGCTCTCCTACCTCCTATGTGAGTGCAGTAACCATTAGGCTATTGAGTCATTCTCATTCTTGAGTACTTTCTCACTCTCTTTCTGGGCCAAATGACTCTTTAATTATTTACTCTTTAATAATTATTTATTTAATTATTTACAATGGAACAGCTTCAACAGGAGAGATGAGTTCACCTTCCCCATCAGAATAGCTCATAGCCCAGTGGTTAGGGCACTCACCTGAGCAGAACTTTTTCCTGTAAAAACTTAGGCACTGAGTGATTTTAATGAGTTTTGTGTATCACAGTGGAGTCTAAAACTGGGATTCAGGTGGCTAAACCAAGATATAGGTTCCTAAATCTGGGGCTCTGGCACCTAAGTACTTTTGTGAATCTAGGCCTTATTTTCTCTGTACCTCAGTTCTGCATCTTTAAAATGGGTATTAGAGCTCTTCCCTAACTCACAAGACTGAGACTGTGAGATGCTGAGATACTCCCGTAACGGGGGCCAGATAAGTCCCATAGACAAACAGACTCCTTGAATACTTGCCAAAAGCAAATTTCAGAGAGTATATTTGATTACAATGTTCTAATTCATGCTGTGCTGGCATGAAGTTTTGCAAAAAGAATGGTGTGGGTGGATGACTTATGCAGAGCCCCACTGACTTCAATAGGATCCAAGTATAGGGCAGCAGGGGATGGGTGCAAATTCTCTTTGCAGGAGCAGGGCCTTAGTTAGTTATATAACTCACGTTGTGTTCCTTCTAATCCCTGCCTGGACATCTTAGTTAATTAACTAGCAAAACAAATGATCTATATTATAATACAATATGGAATTCAACATTTGTGATGTAATAATTGAAGGAATTAGTAAAACTAAAGCATAATTTATCATTTCTACATCAATTATAATATTTTAATTAGTAAATGGAATGATCTGCAGACCAAGAAATATTGACTGACGAAATTTGTAAATAATTTTGAACAACAAATAAATTGGAAGCTTTTTTCATTGCTTATGGATAATTGCAGGTCAGAAAGAGAGGGGGAAATACTTGAAAATATTCTTTATTGTAAATTATTTTATACAATACATGCTTAACTATATTGTATTCCAGCAATGTGCTCATTAATTCAGCACTCTTATTTCTTCTTTCCAAACTTTCTTATCCACTATACTTTTATTACTTTTTAAATGTGTCACAGATACAGTTATCACGCCTGTTTCTCCTTTCACTTACACCTGTAGTACACTGGGCTACCCCCATTGACTTCACTGGAGAAACTCTTGAGTTAGTCTAAAGTAAGTGAGGCAAGAATCAAGCAGGGAAAAATAACTTTGTAATTCTTCTGTTGGAGTCAGTAAAGTACTGTTAAAAAAACTTTCTCTGGACTTTATACAATAAAATGTACGTTGCTAAATGTATATAGCTGATTCAGATTCCATCATGTGGGATTTTGGGTGAATCCTAAGACTGAATCAACACTTCCTAAGTATTATGCAGTTAAATTTATTCTGGATTTAGATGACTTTCCAAATGCAACACTGCTTTTTGAATCAGATAACTAATTTTTAAATAAAATAACTGTTCAGTTGTAACTGCATTACAATGTATTTACTTATTTTTAAGAAGATCAGTATCTTTGCTACTTATCTGATCATGTCAACCATGTTTGTCATTGTGGCATCTCTCACTGAAGTAAGTTACAAACCCCTTCCCCTCCAGAACAAGCAAACAAAAAAGAACAACCAAGAAGCCTTACCAAGATTTGTTTTTCTCTCCCAGCTTCCAGGAACATGACTGATCTTTATAATCTTGTTTATTTTTTCATCTTTCTCCTACCCTTTCCCTTATCCTTCTCTTCATCAGATGAGTACTGTGCTTATGAAGTACTAGAATGCAAGTACCGGAAGTGCTGTAAGACACTGTTCCAGCTCTCCTAAAAAGTGCCGGAATGGCATCCTGGAGGTTTACTGCAGGATTTAAGCACCACTTCTTTTCCTGCTTTCCCATCCTGCCCTTTCATGCTCACTGACTGAGACTTTTTCTGCTCTCTGGGGGATGGGTGCTATTGTAGGGAAATGAAAGGTATTGTGAAGTGATGAATGTTATGATATGTACTTAGACATGTGCCTTATTTTAAAGAAGATGGATAGTCCCATTGACCAACCAACTTGTTGAATTGAGACCTTAGTCCATTGTTGAGCTAGTCTCTCCTGGGAGACAGGTCCATAGCTTTTGGCCACCCAGTTCCTGAGGATGTTCTGACCCAACTCCAGTGAGTCACAGACCATTTTTAGATAATTCCAGGGATCCCAAGGAGCTCATCTGTTCTATGCCATGGTTGCAGCAGAGTTGGTCCTTGAGCATAGCCTGGGTGTCTCTCAGAGAAATTCTTGAAAATCAGTACCAGGATCTCAGATTTGATCCAATCTTGGATAGGAGTCCATACAGGGAGTGAATCACCAACATTTGTTTGTGTTGAGTTGCTTGGCAATTCTGCTGTAGCATACTGAATCAGCTGGTGCTTCTTTGAGGATGTGTTCATTCTTGGGTGCAATGTGTTGCAGCACACACCTGATATTAGCACAGATGCAATTATCTTTATTTGTGTGAATTACTAAAATAAATACTACAAGAGAACAATAGAAAGCTTAATGTGCATCCAGAAATAGAAGACAACTGTGGCTGAGATAACAACAGATATTCACTCAAATGACAATAAGTTAATGATATCAAACATTTAGACAACTTGCAGAGAATACACAAACTTCTCTGGTGACTTGGGGAGATAGTGTGGCCTAGTGGATGGGAGACAGGAGACAAGGGTTCACTTCCTGGCACTACTACTCACCTGCTGATGAGCTTTAGCAAGCTACTTCATCATTCTGTGACTCAGTTTTCCTTCCTGCCCTTTGTCTGTCCTGTCTCTAGAATGTAAGTTCTTCGAGACACAATCATTTGTAGAATGCCAGGCTGTGACAATTTGGGGAATCTGTCTGTATAACTTATGAATTCTGATTGATATTGTGAAGTTGTTCTTATGAAAATTACTGTATCATGGAATGTCTCTATGTCTATGTGTAGCTACCATTGCTGGCGAGGCTGTAGCATGTAAAAATCAGACTTGGGACAATGGAGAGTAATTAACCTTAACAACTGTCCTTTTACCAGTCAACAGGTATGCTAAGGAGGTTGCCTGAAGCTGGGTGAAGCCACTTCCTTCAGCTTATCTGTAGAGGGCTGGGGTTTGAAAAGTGGAAAATCATCAGCAGAGAACAAAGGAACCAAGTGTTGTTGGTGGGACATATAAACTAGAAAGACTCACTGAGACAGAAACATGAAATTGTGGGTAGGAGAAAGGAAGAGTATAGACCAGCCAAGATCTTTTGAGAAGGTTAGCTGGGGATGAGAAGCTCCATTTTTCCGAAGACAAATCATGAACCACGGCAGAAGGCTCCTGGATATCCCCTGTCATGTTGCACCCCATAATGCTTTATAGAAATATGCTTATGAGTGTAAATATGACATAACCTTTTCAAATATATGTTACATGGCATATCTAGCATAAAACATATTCCAGTTATGTTCTAGTGAATGTATTCATCCTATTTGTATGCATGCATCATTTTAATATCTGAAGTTATGAGCGTTGGCTCTATGCTTGTATTTAAAGTGTTTGTTGTAGAATGCACCTAAGGCAGATTTAGTCAACATTGTGGGAGGGGGTTATTCAAGTAAATGGAAGTACTTGGCTAACAATGGACCTTGATAGACGCTAATCCACATCTGAGCTGTCCTGGGAATGTTCGGGCCAATATGTTGGCAATGGCTTGACCTACAGGGAACTGAGTCATACATGGACATGTGACTTGTCCATGTGACTCCAAAACTCCATCTTGTAGCTGTGATTCTACAGCTACAGGGGGAAAGAGGGGTTTCCACCCACAAGAGAGAGACTATATAAGCCCCTCCATTTTCTCTTCAGCTGGCACAAAAGATAGCCTCTCCACCCCAAAGAGATGCCTGAAAGAAACTGGAACAAAGGACAGTAACTACAGGGGTGTAAGTGATTGCGGGACCCAGACTAGGAGGAAGTCTAGTCTGTAAAAGAGGGTTTTACATCTCTGAGGGTGAGATTTACCTGCATTCAGTATCATACTGTATTATGCTTAGACTTGTGTGTTTTATTTTATTTTGCTTGATAGCTTACTTCATTCTGTCTGTTATTACCTGGAACCACTTAAATCCTACTTTTTATATTTAATAAAATCACTTTTTACTTATTGATTAACCCAGAGTAAGTAGTTAATTCCTGGGTGAGCAAACAGCTGTGCTATCTCTCTATCAGTGTTATAGAGGGCAAACAATTTATGAGTTTACCCTGTATAAGCTCTATACAGAGTAAAATGGATTTATTTGGGGTTTGGATTCCATTGGGAACTGGGTATCTGGGTGTTGGAGACAGGAGCACTTCTTAAGCTGTTTTCAGTTAAACCTGCAGCTTTTGGGGGACGTGGTTCAGTGGTTTCAGTGGGACATGGGTCTATGTTTGTAGCAGGCTAGCATAGCTGGCACAACCAGGCAGGATCCTGAAGTCCCAAGCTGCCAGGGTAAATGGGCTCATTGGTAGCCCCAGCACATCAGGTGGCAGTTCCCAAGGGGGTTTCTGTGACCCAACCCATTATCCCTTCCCCCTCCCTCCTACCCCAGCCAGGCAACTCTGGCCCTGGGGGAAACAAAGCTCTTGAATGGTGAGGAAATGGAGGCAGGGAAATGAATATAGGGTTTCTAATTTTGTATACATCTGGGTATTTGTCATGTGATTAAGTAAAGAGCAAGGTTGTTTAGAATCCTGTGAAAAGTGTCTGTGCTTTTATGTGTTTCACCTACCACATGCCCTTGAAGAGTTAACCTGTTGACCCAGAACTTCCACATGGCTGGAGTTCTGGAAAAGGGTGTATTTAAGCTATGAGGAAGTTTGAGGGTTCACCACTGGTTCCAGGGTCTAGGCAGTGAGCTGTGTGGGCACAGAACTCAGGAGGAGGTTCTACACAAAAGGTCTGCACCCCAAGAGTGTACCTAGAGGTCCCAAGACAGCTGCAATACCTGGGCATTGTTGAGGCCGCAGAGGCTTAAAACTCATGTTTTCTAGTGGTTGTATCCCCTCACAGCAGTCTGGTGAGTGGCCAATGGAAAGGCTTCCCTAGACAGACAAAGGCATAAGAAACGTCTGCATTTTCTATAATATCAGAAAAGTTACTTGTTAGTAGCACTCTTGTGCACACAACAGGAGGGACTGGAGATCTATGAGTCTCATGTCTTCATTCTATAAAGTTTTTGGCTTGTAACTGAAAAATCAACAGTAGAGCTGGACTCCAACCAACCACAGAAAAGGCAGACTTTTAATCAGGCATCCCCACAATGGAACACGTCCATTTGATAAATGAACTAATTAAGCAGATGAACAACTATAGCCTACCACTGTGAATGACATTTATCAACTATGAAAAACCTTATTAAGAGTTCTATGAAGCTAGAGAATATGGGGGAAAATACAAGTTCAGTTCATGAGACACATTTATGTAAATGAAATTTAACAACGGATGTGTGGTCCAGCATAATGTATGCTGAGCATGTGTAAAGATGATAAGGGAGGAGGGGTAAAGTGAAAAGACTTCTACTTAAGAATTACTCATAGCATCAGCCATTTCAGAGACTCTAGAAAATGGCAGTGGCTCCTGCACTCTGCCAATACAAGCTTCTGCTAAATGTGGTATAAAATCTGTATTCTCTGTCTTTCCTTTACTCACACAAATGCGGGTTTGCTCTCTCTGGATCCACAGGCTGTGTGCTGCAGAATGGATCTGAAATTAAAAGGACTCAGCATCAAGAGAAAGGGACTATGCAACCATGGCTATGCATTTGTAGTTTCCTTTAGTCGGTGTCTAGGCACATGACCTGATTCCTTTGGAAGTCAATGGAAGTCTTCTCTTTGCTTTCAGGGGGAGTTGGACTAGACTTTAATGCTGTGATGCTGCAGTGGTCTCTGGGTGGGTGCACGGGTGTGAAACTCACGGCAGGACTGGTGTCTTAATTACCAGATTCAATTATTTTCCCACAAAGTACAACCTCAATGCTACAGAAACCTTGACAATGTGGGTTTTTTTAAATTATGCCCCAAACTAATCAATGGTGCAACGTGTGGGTGATAGCCACAATAGAGAGAAAAAATGTTTTAAGAAAAATGAAGATTATGTTCATGAGTCACAGCAAGCAAAAGAAAAATCATCATAGCGGGGGACATTCATGGATATACAGAAAAATGTGGTGTACCTGAGACATGATAGTCAAGAAGAAACAATCAATCAGGTAACTGCACTCATACAGGGAGATAAGGGTTTGTTACTGGAATTGAAAAATGGAATTAATTTGTACTGCTGTAAACCCGTTCTGTATATTAATCATGGTTGCATAATCCTCTAGGTGCTAAAAGAACCCCAGGCCTTTCTTTTCCTTTAACTGTAACACTGTTGCTCTTTCTAACTTAATCAGCATAGCTCAACAAATTTCTGTAAAAATGAGTCCTCTGGCTTTAGGAAAAACACGGAGGCTTGTGGCTTTGTGTTCCCAGCAGTACTTCTCTCTTTTGCTGACTGGGTTGTGACCTGCTAGCAAGTTATCAGTCAACCTCATTAGCATATGGAGTGAGAGCTTCCATGTGCAGACAGCTCTGTGCAGGGCTAGTTGGAAAATTTCCATCAAAATGGAATTTTGACCCAAAAAGAGAGTAAAAAAATCATGAATATGTTCACAGTATTTACCCCTGTTTTCCAGCCAGTTGTGAAGATTTCTGCAAAGAACAGATCCAGCCATTATTAAGTTCTATATGTCCTATGCTCATCTGAGGCAAGCAAATAGTCTTCGGTTTGGGGAAATATGCAGAAAAGAGGGTATAGGGAATACTGCAAATACCCTTATCTGTTTTTCTAAGGCAAGAATTCTAAAGTGTCATATCCCTAAGGGTGACCATTGAAGTGTGTGGATTTGGGTGGGAACTGTAATAAAGAAAAACTTAAAAAAGAACCCCAAAATGTCCCTTTCTTTGTATACCACATTCAAGCAACAGATTCTTTGTAACTCAGTCTGATTATTATAAATGGTATTTATTTTCAAATTGGCTTGAGGAAAAACGGATGCCTATAGTTATTAATAATCTGTGGCATTATGAATACACAAATTCAAAATGATCAGAGACGATTGTGTATTGAATTCTTCTTGACATTTGTGGTAGCACACAGTGCATCAGTTTATATAATAATTTTGTCAGTTCTATATCTATATAATCTAATCTATCTATATATGATGACAATTCTCAATTTGTCATGATAGTACCTGTAGGGATGTAAAACTTGGAGGAGTTTCCTTGCTCTTTTGCCATCCCCTGTCCATCTTGTACATTTCACCACAGGACAGGATGCTCAAACTTTGTTATATAGTAGTGGTTGTCAATAAAGTGTGAAGATTCCTTCACTCTCATCACATGTCAAATCTTTTTCCCCACTAACTAATATCTATTGAAAATGTTCAATACAGAGTTACCTGTTTACCTGCTGTAAACAACAGGTAAGAAACAATTGCTGACAGTGGAGCTTGTTGTAAGATTGGCAAATATAATTTTAAACAAGTTATAGGGACTGTTAAAATGCTTTATGGATTATAAACTACACTGAGTGCATCAGCGTGGGACATGAAAAACTGTCCTGGTTAAAGTCACTTGCTAAGAATGGAATTATAATGATTTTCTGTACTTATCTTGCAGAATACTGTATAAAGTAATAACAATAATTTATAAAGTCATGTACTAAACTAATTTTAATTATGATAATTTGTAACGATATAGACAGGATCCCTGGAACAGTTACAAGTTTTCAGAGAAACTAAGGATTAGAATATTGAAATATTTTACAATACATTTTAAAAAATGTTTACCAGTTTCATAATATGAGTATTGTGTTGAAACATAAATAATGCATAGAGGAAATGCAGGAAATGGTTTTATCATCTCATGAAACTTTTTAGGATCGTAACATTTTTCACATTTTACATTGGGATGAAACTGAGACTTTTCAAAGATTGCAATGAAAAATGAGAGAAAGCAACACCCTAGAATAGCAAGCTCTCTCTCACTCTCTCTCTCTCTCTCTCTCTCTCTCTCTCTCTCTCTCTCTCTCTTTCTCTCGGTCTCTGGTTTTGATGAAAATTCTATCCTGGACCTGAGGAACATTTCCTGTTGAAAGTTGTGTTGAAACTAGCACTTTCCCACAGAAAGTTTTCATAATGACAAATCTCTTTTTTCCAAAAGACAAAGCAAAACAAACAACAACAAAATGTTTTGTCAAAAACGTCATGACCAGGTTTACCTAAGTGCTCTCATCTCTAGTAAATGAATGTGCTATAGTTAGAATTTGTCACCATTCACTCTGGTATAAACCTGAGGCTCAAACTGGAACCTGCTTCAGATTTACATTCCATTCTTAGTAAGCACCTTCTTTTTGCGGATTTCTGGGTGACTTAGTCCTCAAACTCTTTGGGACTATTTTTTCCCCAAAAAACTCTTGTCGTTATTGATAACAGACCTGGACAGGGTTTACAGAGCTATTTTGGGGCCAAATTCTTCCTTATTCAAGTAGTTCTATTAACTTCAATGGACTATTCACATAAGTAAAACAAGCAGGATTCAGCTCTTTAAGAATGAACTTTCCCCCTCCCCAGGGGAGCATTTTGACCTTTTTCTTTTGTACCATCTGTATTGTAGTCACTGAAGTCAGTGCAGTTCTGACCTCTTCATGTGGCAGTGGGTTAACCTTTTGCAATCCTGACCCATATCAGTTGACTGAGGTTGATGAAGTGTTAGTACCTGTTAATAACTATTAACCCTACTAGTCCTTCACTTTCTGTACACTTGATTTATATATCAACTTTTCTTTACAATCTTAACAAAATTCATGTTGAATTTTAAGGCACAGAATTCTGGTCCTTGACTGATAAGTAACTCTATTCAGGAATTCTATGTGTTACTGTATTTATTGATCTTGGGCACCTCTATGTCCATAGAATGCCAGATAGTCTGGGAAACCATTCCTTTTTTATATATAGCATACATAAGCATATGTAAACCTGGGAAATTGAGAAGGGATAATTGATACAGCAGATGGGAAAGAATAATTATGTGGGAAGAAAGAACCAGTGAAATATATTACCTTGTTTCTCCTCTCAGCCGTAAATAACTGTGCTTTTGCACATAAATCAGGTAAACTGTGAATGTATAGAAATGACAGCAAAACATGTTTCTTTTGGAAAAAGAGGTTTTCTTTGTTTGAAACCCCTATATAATGAAACTGGTGTGGGAACTTAGTTGAGAATGAAATCTGCCACGTCCCTCCAGATACAGTGAAGGAGAGAGCCAGAGCCAGCTCTTGTTCTGACAACAAAGGGCTGCAATGCATCTATTCTTCCTGTACTCTGTATCATGCTGCACTAATATCTGACTGATATTTTGATAAAATAATTCCAATTGAGTCATAATTAACTCAGACACACAACAGAAGTAAAGGTCAGTCCTTTACCTGGACTCTTGTGTGTTACATCTTTATTACAAGATGATAGAAGAACATGAAATCTGTGGCAGAAATGGAGCAAATGAAGCCACCTGAATCCCTCACATTCCTGGAAGGGAACTTCACAGGGGGTTAGAGTAAGTGGGAGTAAATGGTATTGAGGAGAAACCAGAGAGGCTGAAATCCTCCACAATGTTATATGTGACAGATCCAGAGTCATTGGAGGGCTACTATACTCTCCAGTGGGAACATAAAGGGGACTGAAAACTGCCATACAAAGTCACTTAAAAATTTTCAAGAAAACCATGAAGGAATGACAATGGGGAAGGCACAATTTCCTTAAAAGAAACAAGCTGCCAGGTGAGACTATTAGCCATTCTGTTACAGACCTAAGCTAAATAATATAAATCTGAACAGTTAACAGATGGATTAACAAGAGACACATTCTGTATGATATAACTGATACGAGATACAGCTGAAAGCAAGTTTGTTTGAGAAATTGACTTGACTTTAAAAGACCAGTAGATATGTGCAACGTTAGTTTAAAGTCCACTTCCCAAATGGAAGTTTTAGCTAGCAGACAAAGAACTGAAATACATCTCATTATGAACGCACACTGAGTCAAAAAGACAAAATGCAGGGGTAAATGAATGACAGAGAACAGATTTGTTTGTAATAAATTTGGAGGCAAACTCAAACAATGCAATTGTCCAGTGCAAGGAGCATAGTGTCATGATTACAATAAAAGTAACCACTTTTCAGAAACATGTCATTTTCAGTATCCTTAATGAATATACATACAGTTGGAGAATGAAGCGCTGATGATGGGTCTCTTAGTAAAAGTAATAAGCAAGTTGCTTCACTGAAAATAAATGAACTAGAAGTGAATAGTGGAGCAGAGTATTCACAGCAAGGGTATAAAGAAAATGACCGTCCAATGTTAAAATCGAAAACCATGTTTATTTATTTCATGTAGCGAGTACAATTAATAGTCTGTAGTTGTAGCTTCTATTTGATATATATCATATATGCATTTGTTTTGGGAAGATGTAACACTAGCTACTAGCATACTGACTTCTGTAATGTGACAGGGGTATTAGCTGTTTGTAACCTGATCTAGGCGAAGAAAGAAAGTTTAGTCTCATTTTAGCTCTCTTGTGTGTCACACTTTTATTACAGCAATATTTTCTAAAGGATGAAATTCTTGGAAAGAGCCAAAAGGGAGACTTAAGGTTTTTTCACTGTAAGAGCAGATTGTTCTGAAGTCTGCCAATTTTCTTTCTTTCTTTCTTCTCCCCACCCCCTGTTTTTTATTGAGCCAACTCTTATTCTAGAGTGATTTTTTACTCAGAGTATCCCAAAAACCTCACTCAAACCAATAATCATGTGTTGATAGGTGAAATTAGTTTCAGAATTCTAATGAAGCTCAGCAGCTGGGAGATAGACAGCTCATCTGAAGATTAAATGAGAAAAATTGCCACTTTTGCTGGTTCCTTTAGAAACTCATTTACATTCTGTCAGCTTCCATTAGGAATAGGAACTGCGAATATTGAGGAAAATATGCATGAATTCTGCAGTGAGCTGGCCAATCAGAATCAGTTCCTTCTTGCTCACAAAGCTGCCAGAAGACTTTATGTAAGTTATACCTTCTGGAAATGGTAGCTGATAATCTGCTTGCTTTGAATTGTCACCTAACATTCTGAATTTAATACAATCCAAAGAACTTCTACACAATACAAGGCAAACAGAGGATAATATTTAATCTCCAGGTTACAGGGATGATGTTGTTGGGGCCCTGGACAGAATTCTCTGTCCCATGTCAGGAAAATAGGTGTATGTGTGTGCACACAGACACACAAACACACACACAATTAAAACCTCTGCCAAAAACTGTGTTCATGCAATATTAAGGTTTCAGTTTAAAATTTAAAATAACACAAAGTCATGAAAGGAAAAAATTCCAGTTCCAGCAGCAGCTTTAATTCAACTGTGTTGCACATCCTCCATGCATTATGGTATATTTTTAGCCCCTGATCCTGCAAATGGCTGTCTCTGAGGTCTGCCCGCCTGCTGTTATTTGTTTGATTGAGGTTTAAATAGTTCAGAGGTTAGTTCAATTCCCATTGACTTCTTTGGAATCCTTTCTGTTGACTTCAGGCAGAGTTGAAACAAGCAGATGAGAGCAATTTGTTAAGTAGAACCAGGTGAATTTTTTTTAACAAATTTTTTTTTGCCCCCAAAAAGTGCATTTTGGGGGATCTGTAACTATTTGCTGGATTTCAATTTGGCAGATTGCTTCAGGTAGGAAAAAGGTTTAAAAAGAGTCAAGATATTTTATTTTTACTTTTCTATTCAAAACGGCATGTTGATTTTAAATTTGGCCCATTTAATGCCCTCCTCCCCAGCCAACTCGGTCAAAAGGGTGAAAACACCTGAAACAGCCTAACTGAAATTAAAAACTTGGAGAAAAAAATCATTTCTCATTGACCAAAACATTTTGGTGGATTCTAAACTACAAATTTTATGCTGTATTGCTGCAAATTATTTCCATTTAATTTAATTTAAATAAAGAAGTTAAAATTGTCAATAATGATGTAGAAAAGGCAGAAATGTTCAACAAATATTTATATGCTGTATTTGGAAAGTAGCTCGTTGACATAGTCACAGCTTCCAGTGATAATTAAATACGTTTCCCCCTCAGCAGTAACTAAGAAGGATGTTAAATAGCAGCAATAAATGTTAAACATTTTTAAATCTGTGGGACTGGATGACTTCTGTACAAGAGTTTCAAAAGAATTGGCCATAGAACCAGCGATGTTGATTTTTCTTAACAAATATTACTGATAGATCTCAAAAGGTAATTGTAAATAAGGAATTATTGGTCTGGAGATGACACAACAATTGTTCAAGTGTTAAATAATAAGAAAAGGTGAGTTCTACAAAGTAATCTGGTTTCCTTACTAAGGTGAGGGGGACTGTACACTGGGAAGAAGTGACTCTGAAAAGGACTTAGGGCTCATGACAGCTCACCAACTCAATCCTGGCTCCTAGTGTGATGCAATTCTGTGGATAAGCAAGGGAATATCAAGTAGTAGTAGGGAGATGGTATTACCTCCGTATACGGGACTGGTGAGACCAATATTGGAATACTGTGTTCAGTTCTGGGGGCAGATTATCAGATGGTGTAAAAGAATTTACATCAGCTGAATATCTAGTCCCTGGTGTCCATACGTCTAAAGAGTGTTGGAAAACTGGGAAGGATTCTGAAAAGAGCTACAAGAAAGACTGAGATTTGGAAAATCTGCCTTACAGTAGTAGACACAGAAAACTCAATCTATTCAGCTTATCAAAAAAGAATGTTAAGAGGTGTCTTGATCACAACTGATATACATGTGGGAAATGTTTTGATAGTAGAGGCCTTTTTATTCTAACATAGAAAGGCATAATAAGATCCAATGGCTGGAAGCTGAAGCTAGATGAATTCAGGTTAGAGAGAAGATGCATATTTTAAAAAGTGAAGTTAATTAAACATTGAAACAATATACCAAAGGTAGTAGTGGATTCTTCATCATCTGAAGTCTTTAAATCAAGACTGGATGAATCTTTGTAAAAAAATATACTCTATTTCAATCACCAGATATGGGCTTGACTCAAGAATTACTAGTTGAAATTTTATGGCCTGTGTTATACAGGATGTCAGTTCAGATGAACCTCAGGATCTTTTCTGGCCTTAAGGTTTATAAATTTGTTTAAAGAAAATAAATGCCAATAAATGTTTGAACACACACTAAAATATTTCTATTTTGTGTGTGGGGGGGTGTAAATATGTGGGATTAATACATAGGATGGCACTGTGTGATTTGAAAATTGTATTGGTTTGGGATGAACTGAATGAGTCATTCATGACTCGCAAGTCAAGAGCAGTGTGATGCTCCCAAATTCACGCTGATAAAACGTCACATATTCTATATCCATACATATGTGTTTATGCATAACATAACTTTAAATAATTTGATAAAACAATCAATCTATAGTTCAAAAAGTTAGATTGCTTATATCAAATTTGGTCTTTCCATTTGTTTTTAACTTGTTACTGTTTTTCTCTCTGTTTAGATGTAGCAAGGAAAGACATAATTAAGTTGGTCACCAGAGTTAAGAACTGACACTGGTGCTAATTATTCTTTAAAATTAGCATAGAAATGTTCTTTTAGAAGATTAAAGTCATTGGTAGGTCTTTAGTTTTTGAATGTCACCCCAAGCGATGGGTAATAAATAACACCAATAGGCTTTTTTTGTTTGTTTGCTTTCTTGTTTGACACATGTAATGGGGTGCTTGAGATGCAAAAGCTGTAAATTCATTGATTTTTGCTTGTCTTTGATTTATAAAGAAGGCATTTACATAGATAAACATGATCTATTTGCATTGTTGGCACGTCTCACTTTTCGCTGGCACTCCTATGCTATAAAGCTTTCTTCATAAATTTCCATATAGGTCAGTGACCTATATAACAGCTCTGTACTGTAAGCACTTTTACAGTCTATAAAATGCATTACATATTAGAAATATTATCTCTACACAGCAAACTATCTGTTAATGAATAGTTGAGTAAGTAAAATGCATGTTGAAAAATGAATAAAGATTTCATAAAGCAATTAAACTCAACATTATGTTTGTATTTCTCCATGATATTTGCATTACAAAAGAGTGTCGTGTGGTCAGAAAAGTGATATGAAGACAGATGTGTGATTACTTCAATGCATTGTTAAGAATAAACATTTATAAATGTATTATCCATCTACAAAAGAGGCCAATAAGAATGTGAGAGTTAAAAGATCATTTGCACAATATAACCATTATACAGGAGAAAAATTCAGTCTGTCATAGCACAGACAGATACATTATGCTCTCTCAAATGACAACTCAGACCTGAGCTGACATAACTGCATTTCATATGGAATTATTGTTATTTAACATTTATATCAAGGTAGTGCCTGGGCCTCATTTTGCCAGGTGCTGCATTGAGATATAGAAAATTCCAAGTATTCACTTCTGTGAAAAGAGTGAAAGAGAGGAACAGAGAGATGGAGGAAAGAAAGCCTGTAAGAAGACTGTGCAACAGAAAATTATTATAGCCCTAGGGCAACTGGCATGATTCATATGGGTCAGGTGTAGAACTATTTGGAAAAATCCCAGTGAATCATTGTTTTGTCAGAATTTGCCAATTTGGCAAAAATCAGAATGTTTTGTGGAGATGGCCTGATTCCACCGAAGTTCTGATGGAACACCTGCCTGGCCTGGCCCTGATCCTTGGCCTCCAGGGTCCTGATCCTTGGCCTTCTACATGGACTGCCCTGGGGCCAGAGACAAGAGGGATTCCAGGGTCCAGGGCATGAGCAAGGCAGACTGCCCCAGAGTTGGGCCTGCATTCCATTTCATGGACAATTTTGAAACTTTTACTTTACATTCCTAATAGGAATTAACCAAATTCTGAAATATAAAAATCCTCTGTGAAGCTGAATTACCTTTCTCTGCACAGCTATAGGTAGGTGTGAAGGATGAAGTGGCAGGAGAAGCAATGATGTATGCTCACTATCTCAAGGGCCTTCTACAATTGTTGTGATAGTTCTGGTCTCAGTTCAAACAATGAGGAATAGAATGAGAATCTTGGCAATTGGAAAAGAAGCTATAAAAGTAGTATAAATGGTAGTTTCCCTAGAACAGTGGTTCCCAACTTTTTCAGGATGCAGAGTAACAGCCGTGTTAGTCTGTATTCGCAAAAAGAAAAGGAGTACTTGTGGCACCTTAGAGACTAACCAATTTATTTGAGCATGAGCTTTCGTGAGCTACAGCTCACTTCATCGGATGCATACTGTGGAAACTGCAGAAGACATTATATACACAGAGACCATGAAACAATACCTCCTCCCACCCCACTCTCCTGCTGGTAATAGCTCATCCAAACTGACCACTCTCCTTACAATGTGCATGATAATCAAGGTGGGCCATTTCCAGCACAAATCCAGGTTTTCTCACCCCCCCCCACCCCACAAACTCACTCTCCTGCTGGTAATAGCTCATCCAAACTGACCACTCTCCTTACAATGTGTATGATAATCAAGGTGGGCCATTTCCAGCATAAATCCAAGTTTAACCAGAACGTCGGGTGGGTAGGAAAAAACAAGGGGAAATAGGCTACCTTGCATAATGACTTAGCCACTCCCAGTCTCTATTTAAGCCTAAATTAATAGTATCCAATTTGGAAATGAATTCCAATTCAGCAGTTTCTCGCTGGAGTCTGGATTTGAAGTTTTTTTGTTTTAAGATAGCGACCTTCATGTCTGTAATTGCGTGACCAGAGAGATTGAAGTATTCTCCGACTGGTTTATGAATGTTATAATTCTTGACATCTGATTTGTGTCCATTTATTCTTTTACGTAGAGTCTGTCCAGTTTGACCAATGTACATGGCAGAGGGGCATTGCTGGCACATGATGGCATATATCACATTGGTGGATGTGCAGGTGAACGAGCCTCTGATAGTGTGGCTGATGTTATTAGGCCCTGTGATGGTGTCCCCTGAAAAGATATGTGGGCTCAGTTGGCAACGGGCTTTGTTGCAAGGATCGGTTCCTGGGTTAGTGGTTCTGTTGTGTAGTATGTGGTTGCTGGTGAGTATTTGCTTCACGTTGGGGGGCTGTCTGTCAGCAAGGACTGGCCTGTCCCAAGATTTGTGAGAGTGTTGGGTCATCCTTTAATAATGCATTGGAGGGGTTTTAGTTGGGGGCTGAAGGTGACGGCTAGTGGCGTTCTGTTATTTTCTTTGTTAGGCCTGTCCTGTAGTAGGTGACTTCTGGGAACTCTTCTGGCTCTATCAATCTGTTTCTTCACTTCCGCAGGTGGGTATTGTAGTTGTAAGAATGCTTGATAGAGATCTTGTAGGTGTTTGTCTCTGTCTGAGGGGTTGGAGCAAATGCAGTTGTATCATAGAGCTTGGCTGTAGACGATGGATTGTGTGGTGTGGTCAGGGTGAAAGCTGGAGGCATGTAGGTAGGAATAGCGGTCAGTAGGTTTCCGGTATAGGGTGGTGTTTATGTGACCACTGTTTATTAGCACTGTAGTGTCCAGGAAGTGGATCTCTTGTGTGGACTGGACCAGGCTGAGGTTGATGGTGGGATGGGAATTGTTGAAACTAGCAGGAGAGTGAGTTTGTGTGTGTGTGTTTTGGGGGGGGGGGGAAACCTGGATTTGTGCTGGAAATGGCCCACCTTGATTTTCATACACATTGTAAGGAGAGTGGTCACTTTGGATAAGCTATTACCAGCAGGAGAGTTAGTTTGTATGTGTGGTTTTTGGAAAAAAAGGTGGGGAGGGTGAGAAAACCTGGATTTGTGCTGGAAATGGCCCACCTTGATTATCATACACATTGTAAAGAGAGTGGTCACTTTGGATGGGCTATTACCAGCAGGAGAGTGAGTTTGTGTGTGGGGGGGGGGGGGAAGGGAGGGTGAGAAAACCTGGATTTGTTCTGTAAATGGCCCAACTTGATTATCATACACATTGTAAGGAGAGTGATCACTTTAGATAAGCTATTACCAGCAGGACAGTGGGGTGGGAGGAGGTATTGTTTCATGGTCTCTGTGTATATAATGTCTTCTGCAGTTTCCACAGTATGCATCCAATGAAGTGAGCTGTAGCTCACGAAAGCTTATGCTCAAATAAATTGGTTAGTCTCTAAGGTGCCACAAGTACTCCTTTTCTTTTTTCAGGATGGTGATTCCTTATTCACAGGACCCTGTATAAAGCTCAATTTTTTATTTTATATTTTTTAAAGAAAATTCAGAACAGTATAAACAGTACTGAATTTCTCAGAGTTTGCCTGGAATGAATTTTACAACTAAATTTAGTCAGTCTCAAGGACAGAATGAATTTCACAAGTAATGTTATTCGTTTTAAAGGATGGAATTAACTTTACTACTAAGCATAATCAATTTTGACTAATACTTGTAAAACTCATTCCACCCTTGAAATGGATTAAATTTCCTTGTAAAATTCATTCTGTCCTGGAAATTGACAAGCTACGGTAATATTTGTATTAAAGACTTTGTTGTAGACATTTTCCTTTAAAATAAAAATATTTTTAAAATGACAGTTTGGGAGCATTTTCATGATTTTTGCACTCTCCATGAAGTCATGATTTACACAGGATCAAAACTTTTGTGAGTTCAATCCATTTGCTATAAAAGAAAGAGTTAAAAAATTGATAAAAATGATCATCTCACATAATTTATTTGTTTGTGTGTGTTTTGAAAAGTTGATAGAGAATATTTGAGCTTGAATGGTAAGCGTGTGCAGGAAGAGGGGGAACAAGATTTTCTTTAATTTAGATTATAGTAAAATTTGCAATGCCATGAAGCTCCTCTGCTAGCCTTTTGTGACCCCCCCCCCCATAAAGGTTGTGACCCATCAGTTGAGAAACACCACCCTATAGAGAAGGGATGAGTACCTCTCTGCAATAGCATTTCTTAGAAGGTATAGAGAGAATCCTCATTTGGATGGCTGAGGTGATAAAAAGTATAAAATGGTATTAGCATGGGCAGTATAGGAACACCATTCCTCTTCCCACTGTTTTCTAAGACTTGTAATGGGATTGAGAGGTTTGTGTTTGCAGAAACCATACTGATTAAACCCTACTGAGCTATAGTTATACAAGGGTTGTACTGCTCAGTCCTTAATTAGATTCTCAACTAGTTTCCCTGGAGCAGCAGTGAAGCTCACTGGTCTGTAATTCCCAGGATCATCTATGGTTTTTTTTTTTTTTAGACCAAAGATAGCAACTTTCCAATCTTTGGGAAAGGTGTCTGGTTGATTGCATATCTTCATCGTTATCTCTGCTATTTCACACTTCATTTCCTTCAGAACTCTCGCATCAGCACCATCTGGTCCTAGTGATTTACTGCCCTTGAGTTTCTCAAGTTGCTCAATAACATCATTCTTAGAGACTTCAGCCTTTCTTAAGGCCACATGTTAATTTGTCATGAAAGTTATCTTTGGATCAAGAATTTTCCCATTGTCCTTCATGGTAAAAATGGATGCACAAAGTTGTATTTATTTTTTGACTCCCTAAATTATCCTCTTTAATTGCTCTCTTCATTACTTGGTGTCAGGATTCCTTCCCCACTCTGAACTCTAGGGTACAGATGTGGGGACCCGCATGAAAGACCCCTTAAGCTTATTCTTACCAGATTAGGTTAAAAACTTCCCCAAGATACAAACTTTGCCTTGTCCTTGAACAGTATGCTGCCAAGCATTTTAAATAAAGAACAGGGAAAGAGTCCACTTGGAGATGTCTTCCCCCAAAAATATCCCTGAAAGCCCTACACACCCCCTTCCTGGGGAGGCTTGAGAATTATATCCTAACCAATTGGTTACAGAATCATTAAAGACCCAAACCCCTGGATCTTGGAACAATGCAAAAATCAGTCAGGTTCTTAAAAGAAGGGTTTTATTAAAAAAAAAGAAAGGTTAAAAATAATCTCTGTAAAATCAGGATGGAAAATACTTTACAGGGTATTCAGATTCAAAACACAGAGGATCCCCCTCTGGGCAAAACCCTAAAGTTACAGAAAAGAGGAATAAACCTCCCTCTTAACACAGGGAAAATTCACATAAAATAAAAGATAAATTAATCCGCCTTGCCTGGCTTACCTATACTGGTTGCAATATTGGAGACTTGGATTAGGATGGGTTGGAGAAGATGGATTTCTGTCTGGTCTCTCTCAGTCCCAAGACAGAACAACCACGTAAACCAAGAGCAGGAACAAAAGCCTTCCCCTCCCTCCCCCACAAGATTTGAAAGTATCTTGTTCCCTTATTAGTCCTTTGGGTCAGGTGCCAGCCAGGTTAGCTGAGCTTCTTAACCCTTTACAGGTAACAAGATGTTGTCTCTGGCCAGGAGGGATTTTTATAGCACTGTATACAGAAAGGTGGTTACCCTTCCCTTTATATTTATGACGCTTGGTGATCTAAAGTGTCTATAACTTGAACTGTTGCATATTCTCTCTCCTAAAAAATGCCTTACGTGTTTCCCAGACCTCAAAGATGTTTTGATGATTTGACTCAGAGCTATCCCCCTATTTATTATCTTTCCCAGCATCACTTACTGCTCATCACAGAGTTTGTTTTATTCATTGTGAAATTTAAGGGGAAGTTTTTAAAGTTAAGTTTATAGTAATGTTTGGTTGTATTACATTGGTCAGCAGCCAAAGAGCCTCAGTGAGGGGAGTGACACTACAGAAATATTATTAAGAAAAATAATATTCATAGGCCCTGTTTTCCCCTTGAGATCCATGCTCTTAGCATGCCTCTATGTATGTATATTCCCTCTCAGGCTGGCCCCGGATCTTCCACACGGTGCCAGCATGGGGCATGAAGTGCGCATTGTTGTGCCCTCCCATACTACAAACTCCTGTGGTAAATCCTCCAAAAAAACCACAATCCCAAACTGTATTAACTTTGTGCTGAGCACCTCTCTTCTGCAGAACCCAATTAGGTTCTAGGGCAATGCCTCTATGACACTTCATGGCAATGTGGTTCCATTGGAAGGGATGGCAGGGGCATCAGAACGGATCTCTGGTAGACCCCCAAAATCTGTGAGAAACTCGGTGGAGCCCTAGGATTTTAGCAGGATAGAAACATAGATTCTTTCTTCATGTGTACGTGGGGAAAACCACATCCCCTCAATAAAAGAATCACGGACTTGTCTCTGTGAAGGGTAATCCACTCCCATGTATTTAACAGCACACTGTCTATTTGACAATGACTTGGAAACTAGCTACTTCAGAGCCTTGCCTCAAGCTTTCCAATATATTTATACTGACATCTGATCACACATGGAAAAAATACAGTTGGCTTGATTTAGTCTTGGTGAAGGTAAGGATAGTCATCATGTGCACAAAAACAATTTACTATAGAAAGCTAGCTTCCGTGTTAAACATGGACAGGCTAGCATTTCTCCATATGTTCCTATTATCTGATTGATTTTTTTACTCTTTTATTCACTGTTGTGTTACTGTCTTTAATAAGTAACTGTGGACTAGATAAGGGGTGGACAAACTTTTTGGCCCGAGGGCCACATTGGGGTTGCAAAACTGTATGGAGGGCTGGGTAGGGAAGGCTGTGACTCCCCAAACAACCTGGCCCCCTCCCACTATCCATCCCCTCTGACTGCCCCCCTCAGAACCACTGACCCATCCAAACCTCCTGCTCCTTGTCCCCTGACCGTCCCCTCCTGGGGCCCCCCGCCCCCCAGGACCCCACCTTCTATCCAACCCCCCCGCTTCCTGTCCCCTGACTGCCCTCCCAAGACCTCCTGCTCCTTATCCAATCCCCCGCTCCCTTACCATGCCACCCAGAGTGGCAGGAGTTCACAGCCCCGCCCCCCGGCCGGAGCCAGACACGCTGCTATGCTGCCCGGCAAGAGCAGCAGGGCAGAGCACTGGTGGCACGGCATGGCGTGGCAAGCTGAGGCTGCGGGGGAAGGGCTGGGGGCAAGCCTCCCTGGCTGGGAGCTCAAGGGCCGGACAGGACGGTCCTGCGGGCCGGATGTGGCCCGCAGGCCGTAGTTTGCCCACCTCTGGACTAGATCCTGCAAATACTTACACGCACAAGTGACTTTATACACATGCAGAGTCCTATTCAAATTAAAAGGACTACTGAAATGTGTGTAAGGTTATTCATTTAGACATGTATTAGAATAAAGCCTAAGATGCCTACTCATGCACTAGGACCCCATTGTGCCAGGGACTATACAAATACAGAGCAAAACCATGGTCCCTCTGCCAAGAAATTACAATCTAAGTGCAGGACAAGAGAACAGATGAAGACAGACAGACAGATGTGTGAGTACAAGGAAACAATGAGACAATATTTGTGAGCATATAAGGCAGCTGCCTCATGTTTGGGGGACTGAGGGTCTATGTATGCATCGATCAGCTGAGTTTGAATTTTAATAGTGGAATGGCATGCAAAAGTGAATCAATTTCTTAAATGGAATTGGAGTCAGTATTGAGTATTTCCATATTTTTGAAAATGTATTTGATGTGGTAATACAAGGTAACCAATGAAGAATTGTAAATATATTCTTGCTTTTTATAACTTGAAGAATCATATTTTTACAATAAAATTATTTAAAAAGTCAATTAATATTACTGACTTATTGTTATTTATTAAAATGTACCTACATTGGTTTTTAAGTATACACTGAGATAATCTTCACTATACAGACAGGTGTGAACTAAAAGGTCCTAGTTCACCTTAATGTAGTTCTCTTTAAACAGGACCATACTAATGTGAATTAGGTACCTGTTACTTTGTGCTTGCAGTGTCCACACACAGGGGAGTTACAACGCAGGACTTTGGACCACACTGCTATTCGTACTCCCATAGTCTGCACTGTGAGGCAGTGTAAACATAGCCATAGATTCACAGGGCCTGATCCTAATTCTACTGATGTCAATAGGAGTGAAGCTGTAGACTTAAATGGGAGCAGGTACAAGCCTGTAGAAAGTGTAGATGGAAAATACCTTTTAGGTTAGTTCATCCTTCTGCCTGTATGGAATTGTTCCCTGCAGACTTGAATGACTTCAATAATTGGAACATGTAAAGTGCAGTTCCAGTTAGTGAATCATTGCTTATTCTATTCTGTATAGGTTCTTCCACTGCCCTCATTACTGTAGCATCTGAATGCCTTCCAGTAGTACATTAAGCAACTTGACTAATATCTGTCATATGTGATTCATTCTCTCTCTCTCTCCCCAGGGTGAAAATTTTGTGTGCAGTGGACTGTTTTATTTTTGTAAGGTGTTTTAAATGTATTTACTGCTGTATGTTTATATTGGAGAAGGTAGGTCAAAGAAGTATGCCTTGCACTTGGAATGGAAGGTGATGAGGTTTGGGATGGCCCTTACATCCTGAGGGAGTTAATTTCATACTCTCAAAGCAGCTCTCAAAAAGCTGTGTCTCCTGAACCGACATGCTTTATCTTTGTGGTAGACAGTCCTGCAGAATGAAGTTGTTGACCATAGTCTTCATGGTGGAGCTTTAGGTGATCTTTTAGATACGCTGGGTCCTGACCATTGAACACCTTGAACTTGACTCTCTAGTCTATGGGAAGACAGCACAGAGTGTGGAGGACAGCTTAAATGTGCTCACAGTATCCCATGTTTCCAAGTAGACACACTGTATTGTTTGGAGCTAGTTGGAGTTTCCTAAGGGCTGATGATATAGTGCCCCGATATATTGCACTGCTCTAGTTCAGACAGAAGGTGATGAAGGTGTATAAAACCAAGGCCAGGTCATGTGTACCTTCAGCCAAAGGCAAGAGCATTGTGGGTGATAACCCCTCAAAGTATTTTCCTCTGCCCATCAGCATCACCTCTGTCTTACCTTGAAATTGTTCTATAAAAAAAGGTATGTCTATAAAAGACATCCCCTATATTTATAATATCTGGTGGGGATTATATGTTTTTAAATCTTGCCCCTGCTTCCACGGCCAGATGGAATACCTAGGCAGTGGAGCCAGGGTGGTGCTGTCATGCAAGGAATTGTAGTATATCTAACTGCTCAGTGTAAGTTATGTGCTTCTCTCTTTGCCCGATCAACAAAGGATGTGAATATGTTACTGGAATCAGCTACCAATCCTGGTTCTTCAGCTGAAGCTGTGGAGACTGATTCTTTTATTTCTAGAGGTCCCCAGTTGAATCCATGATGTATCAGTTAAGATAGCCACCATGACAGAAGCAAGGATTTTGCCAGGACTCATGGTGAGGGCGGACTCTGGACACCATACAAAGCGCTTCTCCTTGAGTGTTCCCTACGTGAAACTGCACAGGGAAGCAGAGAGGGCTGGGCAAGGACTGGAGTTGGATGGAGATGGAAGATTTTCTAGATCACCTGTTTCTCTCCCTGTGGGGAGACACATGCGGGGCTGAAAGGCTACTACTCTGTCGTGCCACTGTGACAGAAAACACATTGTCCACACCCTACACACTATTGTAATAATCTTTATATAAGATAAGGTTGTAAGGTATCATTTGAAAACTCATAATCTGCTCATCCTTACTGTCCTGATAAAATGTGTGTGGCAACATTGTATGTGAAATTATAAGATTCCACTGTATAGTGTTAGTAATATATGTTCCAAACTGAGGTTGGCAAACAGGTGACTATCTCAAACAAAGGAATGTATGCTCTGCTTAATTTGCATCAAAGAAATAAAGAGAGTAATCAAGTAGGAAGGGTAGACAAAGAAACCTCAAACAGGTTTGGAAAAGCAGCAGGGAACATCCTTTCCTACAGACTCTCTGTCTTCTGAATCTCAGCTGGAAATGTTTTCCAAGACACTACAAAAATGAGGGACAACACCCCAAGGCACTCCTCCTCCCTCTCTCCCTTTCTCTCTCTGCCCATCAGTACACTGCACCAGAAGGAACAAATGAAGCAGCCAGTGAACTGAGGAAGGAGTCCTCACATAAGATGTTTGGTCAGTAAGACTGCTGAGAGCATGAGTTGAGAAAACCGTCGCTTGAATCTGATAGTTTGTTAAGCTAGGCTCCAGTAGCATTTTAACTTTATTTTCTTGCGGCCATTTCTGACTTTTATGCCTCATTACTTGTACTCGCTTAAAATATCTCTTTGTAGTTAATACATTAATTTTATTGTTTTATCTAATCCAGTGTGTTTAAACTGACGAGTCTGTGAAACTCCATTTGGGGTAACCAGGTATATGTATATTTTTTCTGTTAAGGAAATACAGAAATTATATGAATTTGTATTGTCTTGGAGAGAGCTGGGCAATACAAGACATACATTTCTGGGGGGAAATCTAAGGTTGGGAGTGTGTTGGAGTCACCCTGCAGTATAACCTAAGAGCCAAGGTGTGGCTGGGTGGCTGTAGCAAACACACAGACGTAGCTGGGAGTGTCTTGCCTATTGGAGGCTGTTTGTGACCAGTCCAGGCTGGTGGCTACATCAGCGAGACATTATAAAGGGGAGGGGTGACACAATTATTAACTAGTCTGGATTGTACCCTGGGTATACAGCCACCAAAGATCACCAGACAGACAGTGCTGCAGCCATGGGAGCTGCTGATCACAGAGCAGGTGAAAGCCAGTGCTGTCACATCGAAGCAGAGACGTGGATTGTAGACTAAGATTCATGATGGGAAGACAGCAGCTGCTGGTAACCAACAGGGGTGGTCCAGAGCTAGGCAAGGCTGAAGTAATTATAGGAATATAGAACGTAGAAAATTTAGTGACATCTGTTCCTTCTTCCTGCAGTTGTACTGAGCCAGCCTTGTCAGGAGCAGCTCCGTCTCACCGAACTTAGAAGAGAACTGCAGGAAGTGCAGAACTGCTTCCTTCCAGTACATCACTGGTTTGGCTAGGTGAATAACAGATTTTTGTTGGTTCAGTGGCTATTTTGAAAAGTAAAACAGGCTATTTTGAAAAGTAAAAAAGAATTACAGTGAATTGAAAACTAAAAAGAAATAAACTATAAAAAGAATTAATTTTTCTTTTGTCAATATGAAATAAAATATTTCATATTGACAAAATTGAAATGTTTTGTTTTCGACCATTTAAAAATATTTAAGATTTTTAAAAATAAAATTCAAAATATCAACGTTTCATTTCAAAATGTTGAAATGAAACTTTTAGATTTTTTTCTGATTTTTTACTTGAAATGAACAATTCAGTGAAGTTGACTCAAATTCACAAAGTGTTTAAAAGTCCCTAAACCTTCCTTACTTATGGAAAAAAGTTTCAGAAGAAAAATTTTGCCGAGCTCTAGCTAGCATTAAGGGCTAAATAAGAAAGTGCCACTTTCACCATAATTATAGCATTAATAGTATGAGATTATGTAATGTTCAATAAACTACCTACTTCTCTTGATTTCCTTCTTTAAGGAAAAAAAGCCACCCAAAAACTTTAAAGAAATAATTTTAGTAATTCTGATCAACAAGGAATATAGCAAAGTGTCAGTGCAAACTGTAAGAGTCTTTTGTTTTTTTTATTATATTACCTTAATGTTTATTTCCATGTTATTATAATACATACTTATTTTATTTACAATGTATTATTAGTTATTATATTCTTTCAGCCATTTGGATTTGGTGTCTAGTAAATTTTTTACTCTGTGTGTCACCAACATCGTTGTTAGTGTTAATCACAGAACCCTTCATCATTTTAGTAATCCCATTAGGTCATATTGTGCCATCAGTTTTATACAGGAGGCACCTTTGATTTCAGTGAGTTCAGTCAAAAAAATAATGGCACGATATGACCCAGTGATGGAGTGCAGATTTGCAAGATCACACCCTTCTTCTGCAAAGATTTTAATGGAGGCAAGATTGAGAGGCAGACTAAAACGCTGATACTTCATCATAACCCTGATTAAGACAAGGGCATCGCAAACATTGGCCAACATGTTTGCATTGTTTGTGTTTGTTCAAGTCTCAACATGAGTGTCAGGAACTCCACAGAACAACACTGAAAATATTGTTCAACCAAGCATTGTACACAGTCTGAATTAATTGACTCGCTGAACCTGGTAAAATCTACTGAGGGGTGCAAATTAATTCTTTAAAAGAAGTTGTTTCCAGTGTACAGTAACTCCTATGCCCCACAAAAGGAAAGGGGTTAGGGTTTGATGGTACTATGACTGGGCCACTAGAATGGAGAATCCTGATCTCTAGCTTCCACATTTTGAACTGAATTTGCATTTACAAATTTGTGAGTGATGTTCAAGGGAACTTGGATTATTTTCTAAACCTTTAATCCTGCTCTAATCATGACCCAGTAAAAATGTGTCTGCATCCCCTGTGCATATAAATGAAGTGTTTTGTGTTTTTTGTTAGTTGAGAAGATTTGCTAGTTCACCAGCATAACTGTAACTATTATTTTTGAACTGTTTAAATCTTTTCTATTCCCTTTAATCAGAAACACCCCTTTCATTTTCTAGCATTATTTGTAAGTGGAAAGTGAATCATAGCATTATAGAAATTAAAGATTAAATTATTTTATCGTCTCCATACTGCACCTTTGCCAGTGAATGATTTTCTCTCTTGTATATTCTCAAGTGAATCATTCAGTCCAGTTTTCTATGATTTAATTGGTGTCAGTCTATTATTTCAAATGGGAGACTGAACTCTAGTTCAGTCTCAAAATTCACGAATTTTCTTCTTATTCATCCTCTTATCTTTGTATGATTTCATGTCATAATTAGTGATAGCCTCTTAGAATAACCTAAACAGTTCCATTCTCTCCTCAGAATTTATATCTTTCAGCTATTTGTAGATAGTTGTCCTTTCTCTGTTTAGTTGTTATTTACTCAACTGCTATATGTTTGTTTTTTTGCCCTTTCCTCATACCCTTTAGCTCCTGAAGAATTTTTGATGCTTTGAGAATTTTTGATGCTTTGAGAATTTGAGAATTCTGGTTGGTGTTGCAAAGTCATTATGAAGAGTTAATACAAAAACTGCTGTAATATGGATGCTTCTATATGGGTATCTTTACCACACTGAAAAGCATTTTTTTCCCCTCAGACTGAAGACAATGAGAAAGTACTCAACATTCACCATGGTGTTCTGAATGGACAATAGTGGGTTTTCTCAATCTGGAAAGAGATTCTTCCTCCTCTGGTCTGAAGAGAGGATGGAAATTTGGAGCAATGGCAAGTTACCAAAAACAGGACAAAGACAGCCAGATGACCAGTCAGGTGTTTAAATAAGAAGCCACATAGGGAAACTGGGGGAGATCCACTCAGGAATAGGAAGCATTGGGCAGCAGACAGGAAAGTCTCAGGAGATGGGGAAGAAGCCTCCATGAGGGAAAAACTACCCAGCATATAGAGGGCTCCGGAGGCAGGCAATTCTGCTCACCTTCCTGGAAACAGATGGTCCCCCAAGGACACGTAGAAGGGCGAATTAATGAGGGGCATTGCATTCAGGATGTTTTTTATGTTTTGTATGATCTGTACTCTCTTGTGCTGTACTTGGTTAAATGGAAGAGCCATTGTATTAGACTCTGAGCAAAGAGGTTCTCTGTATGTGTTGTGTATGTCATAAATATGTCTATTGGGACTTAGTGCTGCTTGAGGTACCATTATCTCCCTTGGGCCATTTGCCATCGATCATCTGCAGGGGATTTAAAAAAAGGAAGTACTGCCTCTGTAGAGAGTCATGCTGCTAAGGAAGAGGGGGGATAGAAGAGGCAAGAGACATTTGTGTGGATGGTTCCTGCCTCTGTGGGTTACTGGATTCCCTTCCCTGTGGATCCCAAGGATCTGTAGGTGTGCAAATTTCTGTTGGGCCACAGACTCCTCCCTTTTGATGAGGCAATTTGTAGGTAGCTCTCCAAGGGAAATATAGCAGAAATTTTCCTGACCCTCTAGCCAGATCTCCACGTTTATTCATGAGACAGGCAACCTAGCCCTAGGTGTGTGTAACCACTATTATACCGTGCAGTGTACTATAATCTTAAACTAGTATTGTTAATTGTATTGAGTTAATGCCCAGAGACCACAATGAAAACCAGGACCCTCTTGTGCTAGGCACTGTACAAACACCTTGGAAGACATAGTCCATGATCCACAAAGGTAACCAAAGAATTTAAGATATAGCCTGCCATTCAGTGGTATGCCATACAGAGTAATTAATACCATTCATACTGTAAATACCATGGTCATGCTATTTAGGCAAAAGGCCAGACTGTAACCATTTTCAATTGTGACTAACTAGTAAGGCTCCAATTATAAGTTTTTCATAAGAAACAAAACATTACACATTCCTAAAGGAATTAACGTATTTCATTAACTTTATCATCCACTCAGCTTTCCTCCGCAGTAGCTAATGCATCATTTCTTTAACACTACCATACTTTAATACAAAAGGCAGCCTGAATTTCAATCAGATCCAGGCTATCTCCCCAAATATTGCAAATCCTCCAGAATTTGCATCACTAATTCTTTAATAAAATAGATATTTTATGAAACCTGACAATGTTACTGGAGGTTTTTTACAATTGTAGATTAAGCCTTTCACAGGGAATCACTGATGACAGTCAGGTTCAATAGAACAAAGATTTCATCTAATATTAGTTTCTGGCAAGTCAATTTGCAAGGTTATTTTTGCAGATTAAATTAGCTATATTGGGAGGTCACCCTCTTGCTTCTAAATCAAGAAAGAAAGAGAGATACATAATAGCATAACACTATAGATGTATTATTAACCAATCTTTCACAATAAGGAAATTAGCCATTCATCCAAGAGGGTGAATGAAATAAAAAGATATTTTGTAACATAATAAGTACCTTTAAGAGGAAGTGGGTCAAAGGCCATCTGAATATCACCAACTGTACACGTTGCCTATATGTTACTATTCAGGCACTGGAAAAAAATATCTCAATTATTGTTAAAACTGGGATTGAGGGAAACAAAATACTATGTTTTAAAGAGGGGGGAGAGAGAAGCTTAGTGCCTATATATGCTGTGCCACTTGATGCAATCATTCTGTTTTCATAGGAATGTGCCATGAAGTTCTATGATGCTGCTGTAGTTAAATATTAGTTTATGCTGTGAACCCCTCAGTTCCATTCAGTATTTTTACACATGTTCTATTACTTACAGTTTCTAGTAAAAAAAATACATATGCATTTGCGGGCTGCTAAATGTCACAAAATTCAGCCATGCTGTAGCATTCAGACAGAAATCTAACCTCTTCCTTCTGCCCATATTTTGGGTATGAGATTTCAAATGTTCCCAGACCCGCCATGGTCATGAACAAGCTACATCTCATAAGATTTACAGCAGAGTTGCAACAAAGTATCTTAGAAAAAATCTGAAACTTTAGTCCAAATATTGAACCAAGCAACCCTCCACCTCCCCTCAAAAAACTTTTTGCTGGATCAGAAAAAGTTCTCTGAACCAGAAGGACTTACAGTCTGCTTAAAAACAATGAGGAATCTGGTGGCACCTTAAAGACTAACAGATTTATTTGGGAATAAGCTTTTTTGGGTAAAAAACCCACTTCTTCAGATGCATGGAGATTTAAGCTGCTTAGACACCCAAGACCTTGAAATAGCACTGCGTCTGTACCTTGTGGAAATGAGAAACCAAAGACCAGATCCTCAGATGGCATAAATCCATGTAGCTTCACTGGCTTCAATGGAGCTACACTGAAGTACAACAGCTGAGGTTCTGACCCTGTTTTCTTCCATGTGAAATACCACTCTAATCTGTGGAATGAATAAGGCCCAGTGAAGGGTAACTTCCAATGTCAATGATCATTCAGTGCAGCAAAATTGACTCAAAGGCAAATGTAAGTGCTTTTGTGGGCTTGTCACAAAAGTGAGAGTGTTATTGTTACATGCAGCTTTTTGTGATGCTAATTATCTATGCCTTTTGTCCATAAAGGGGATGAAAAACACTTGAAGTGTAATAATCTGCTCCAGAAGGTTTTTAGTTCATTTTGAGATCAGGATTAACCATCTCAGTGGTGACGGTCTATTAGACATCTAATGAACCTTCCCACCATCTAGAACTATGTACTATATGTCTTCTGAAAATTAAGGATAATCAGATTACATTTGTGAGTCCTGTACACATTCAGCAAGTAGCTAAATATACCTAATCTAACATTTTATAGCCTCTCATATAAAGTATATTTAGCTTTCTGGCAAAAATGAATAGAATGCACACCTGCTATTACTATTTTATTTGTTTGTATTATAGTAGCAAGTTGAAGCCTAAACTGAGTTCAGGGCACAGACATTTTACAGACTAAGTAAACAAAGAGAAATTAAGCAAGCATTATCCCCACTTTACTGGTGCGTACCTGAAGCACAAAGAGATTGTGATTTGCCAAAGGTCAGAACGTACTTACATCTCCTGACTCCCAGGCCAGTGTTTTAACCACAAAACCCTCTTTCCTTCCAAGATGTAATTTGATTCTCCTATTGATGCTCCCTAATTTTGGTTGAGGCATACAGTATTTTATCCTATGTAACAGGCTGGGGAGCTGGGGGCAGATGATTATGAAATATTAGGCTTGGCCTGGAAGGACACACACTCCATTTATGTTTACCAATAAGTTAAATTAACATTTCAGATCTTTATCAACAATCTGTAGTATTTTTCTTGTAACTGTTTATTTAGATTTAACAATAAGAAACACTCATATTTCCTCACAGTATGCAATGCTTTTTTCCCCTCCCTAAAATGAGCATTGAAAGCATAATGCATACACATTATAGAAAGTTATTCCCTTTTATAATAATGAGTAGTTGGTGATATTTTATTCTTCTCCCTCTCTATGCAATGTCCTGCTGTGGGTACCTCTCTTCTCCTTTCACCTGGCTTATTTGGAAGACATTACCTCTGGGATATTTGCAAACTTTGCCAGCTGATTAATTGATCCATGGCATATCAAGTTGCTGTTACACCTAGCATCTAGATGGCTCATCTGAGACTATCTTAAGACTATAGAGTGATGATGGCTGCAGGAAAGCATCAATTTGTTGGAAAGCAGCAGAAAAATAAATATTAGGAAGAAGCTGTAGTAATGGTAATGAAGAAGCAGGAGGTCTTTAAAAAGCATTTAGCCTTTAGACTCTTCGTCCTTCCCAGTTTTCTTTCAGTTTTTGTATTTCTGTTTAAAAAGCAATTTTCTCTTTACTGCTTCCAGCTAATTTTCATATTGTTCCCTTTATTGGCTATGAGTCTCACATTCTTCAGCTCTTCTTTCCTTTCATTATCTCCTTGTTCATTAAGCTATCATCCTTATTAAATTAATTATCTGATTTCTCTTTCCTTCCATTCAGTTTTTATCTTTGTACTTTTCTTTATACTGGTTTGTCATGTCACGTTCATGCTGTTTAATTATTTCTCTTCTCTTGAAGGCAATGGAGCTGTTTTCACTCAGTTCAATGGGTTTTGAATCAGGCCCTTAGCCTTTATTAATGATCCTTTGATGGCTGAATGTTTCCATTTTATATTAGTAAACCTACAAATTAAAAGCTTTAAGAACTACTCCATTTCTATGAATGGTAGTGCTGAAGTGGGCAGAGCACCTTCCCCTCGAATCTATGGAAATGCCTTAGCAACTCTGTAGGATATAAATTTGTGGGTGGAGGGTGATGGGGAGGGTTGCCAGGCAGCCTCTGCCAAGACACCCCCACAAAAAACCCAGGGGGCAAACTGGAGCCAGCTATTACATACTCTACAAGACCTCCACCTGCATCACTGAACATTCCTGCAGGAACATACTATTCAGGGACTGACAAGTCCCTGGTGGCTATCAGTGGAAGCACGTGTATGGTGTCTGCTACAATCAAATCTTCTGAAACCTGTGGGAATTAGTTGAAGGAGCTGGACCTCTAACCTCTTCCTTGACCATGACAAACTCTGCCCTTCCAACAGAAGAATCAGGAGGAAATGCCATGAGTGCAAACTCACAGAGACCCACTCTCCTCTGGGTTATACACACATACAGCAGAATGAGCCCTATTTATTATTCTCCAGGCAGATTAACATATTTATGCCATTGTCATTTCTTCCTCTGTAATATTATTTAGTTTTCTTTGGCAAATAAATACAGATGAAGTTGCTGCTTCAGGAAGTCTCAATATTATTATTAATAATAAAAATACCAAGCTATCAGCACTTTCAGTCAGTAGGTCTCAAAAGCTCTTTACACAGGAGGTTAGTATCATTATCCCTATTTTAAAGATGAGGAAATAGAAGCACAGAGAGGGGATGTGATTTGCCCAAGGTCACTCAGAAGGCCAGTGGCAGAGCTGGGAATAGAAAGTTCATGGAGGAGAGGTCCATCAATGGCTACTGGCCAATATGATGAGGGATGCAAACCCATGCTCCAGGTGTCCCTATATCTCCAACTGTCAGAAGATGAGACTGGATGCCAGGGGAGATCACTCAGAATTGCCCTGTTTTGTTCATTCCCTCTGAAGTCAATAATATCATGATGAAAAGTATGTAGCAACATTGTATGCAAATTTATGAACATAAGGTGAAATCATGACTGAAGTTTGTTTACCAGACAAGTCTGGGAAGTGGGTAAACCTGTTTCTCAAAGGCAAAGGACAAGCTGACACTGCTAGCTAGGTGTCATCAAAGCTGATGGGCAATCACGTATCAAGTGGCCATTCCTTGGCAAGGAAGCAGGGCAGGAACAGACAGATCTGCATCTTAGTAAACAACAGCATGGACACCAAGCTCTTGGACTCCAACCTCACAGTAGGAATGAACTTTATCTAGGGGCAACCCTTGGGAAAATGCATTTCAAAAAGTGACTGATCTATAATAGTGAGGGGCAAAAACTCCCCAAATTATCTCTCCCTATCCATCTCTTTCCTTTTCACCAAAGAATACAAAAGAAACAGCTATTGGCCTTTGGGAGCAGATCTTGGCCTCAGTGTTTGGTCAGCAATATTACTGGAAACATGTGGTAAGGGGCTTCATCTTGAACCAAGTCTAGTTTATTAAGTTTAGTACTATGAAGCGTTTTATCTTTATTTCTCTTGTAACCATTTCTGACTTTAATGCTTTATATTTGTGCTCACTTAAAACCTCTCTCATTATAGTTAAGTTTTATTCTTTAATTAAAACTAATCCAGTGTTGTGAATTGTTTTAGTAACTTCATTTAAGGTAGCAGACGCTTGTATATTGATTGTCTTAGAGAGGCAACAGACCTAATATATCTGGACTGTCTAGGCTGAGAGGGCTGGACAGTGCAGAACACAAATTTTTGGGGAAAATTCTGGACAGGGAGTGTGTTGGGGTCACCCTGCAAGTGGTAATCAAGGCGGGTGGAAGCCCCAGTATGACTGATGTGTAGCTGGCGGCATGCAGCTATTCTCAAACACTTCTTGCATACTGGAAGGCTATTTGTGAGTCGCCCAGGTGGGAGCCACAGCAGCAAAGCATTGTGAGTCATCCAAGTTTGCAGGCAGGGGTGACACAGCCTCTCACTGATTTGGATTGCACCCGGGAATGTCATAATATCCATGGCATATAAATAGTCCCATTGGACCCACATGAGTACAGCTATACATGTATAAGAACACTAAGGATTGGGGCCTCATTTTTCTAATTAGTCTACTTGTATATCTGGATGCTTAAGTAAATATCAAGTAAAAGCCTAAACTACCATCAAAAAGTACCAGCAGTGAAAAGAAGTCAGCAAGCAAGCACTTGGATTCTAATTAAATCCCTTCTCCCCTGCCCCACTCATGAATCTTAACTTATGCTTGGACAAATATCAAAGGCTAATCATTATTTTACTACTGTAACAGATTCTTCAAAGCAGTACAAAAAGTGTCCCAAAGATTAATGGAATTTAAATTTTGATTAACTAATAACATGCTTTAGATTCACAGCAACCTTCACTGTTTACAGATAAAACAACAAATTGTGTAATACCTCTGGTTAAATAATGGAATCTTGAATAAATACTGCAATGATAGGCCCTGATCTTAAGGACACTTATGCACATATTTAAATTTAAACATATGAGCACTCCCACTGAAGTCAACGGGACCGCTCGTGCGTAAAGCTAACTACGTACATAAGTATTTGCAGGATCAGCACCAAAAATCTGAACGTGTTGCAGTGTTTTTTTAGCTCTTTAAAATATTTAGCTAGTCAAATAATATTATCAAACAATTTGTTTTACAAATTCCATTATATTATTAGACTAAATTACTCTATGACTTTGTTTACATAATCCATCTATGATCAGGAGCTTGGAGGGCTGGGCAACCTAGTGGTTAGTCCACAAGAATTCCAATCAATTGACTCTCTATCAGGACAGTATGGGTACTTTTTCCTGACCTTAAGCGGGGATCATTTGGGTGTAGCCATTTAGGGGGTGTTATAGGGGAACTCAGACCCACCCTCTCCTCCATGTCTTAGCCCAGGGTACTGTGGGAAGCAACACCAGCAGGGTCCTCCCTGCAGTAAGTCTAAGTTGCTTCTCTGAACTACTTTTTACCTATAGATCCCTTCAGTTTGGGGCATATCCCTATAGTCCAAACAATCAATCACCTCACAACAAAAGAACCTAAAGGAGCAGGGTCCTGCCAGACCTGTGAGTTCTCAATGGGGATAGTGGCTAGCAAAGGCTTTGCCTGAGAGCCTTATCTGCTCTGTGGTCCCCTCACAGGCTCCCTTGTTGAACAAATCACTTGTGAATATATACAAAGTTAAATTTTTGAATCAAAGAGCCACACGCCATTGTTTAATTTATTCTCTCAGTGGTGGTGTTTAGCAACATGTGTTTAAGTTTATTGGTTCAAGTGCCTGTGGGACGGGGAGATTGGTTCAAGTGCCTGAAACCACTATGGCTTATTGTTAAAAGCAGCCAAGTCAGCAGGCTGTGAATTGGCCATGCAGCAGCCTCAGCTTAACCAAGGCAGGAGGGGAGGGGGTTTTGGGTGCCACGGAAAGGGCAGCTTGATCCTGCCTCCTTCCTGATAAGAATTGTGTTGAAGTTGCTGATACACACATTTTAAAAGAGTAGGATGTGCCCTCAGGAATGTCTATTAGGACCTCAAGGCTGCAAACTCTGGGAAAAACCCACACCTGGTTAATCAGTAGGAAACCTCTTGCTTGACCATTGGAACTGCTTGCTTAACAAGGTTTCTTTAAGGGACATGTCATTCTATTACTTATGTATAAATAAGGGGGGAAAGTTTGAGGTAGTGGGCCTCTTCAGGACTGGACTCTCCCTCTGGATACATCTTGCGGTCCCCACCGGCAGACGGAAGATTTGGCCACTGGAAGGCTGCCGCTGTGCCACTCAAGAGCCACACTCAGCTTCAGTAATTATCGGGGGTTGGGGGTATTTTACTAACCTGTTGTAGACGTGTGTAAGTGCTTGAGATTAAGTAAAGTTTAGCTTTAAGTGAAAGCACTCTTGTGTGTCCTGTTTGTGCAGCCATCTATCGGTCGGACGGCCGTGTCTCCCCTGATTTCTTTTCTGACACCACCTCACACCGAGTAAAAGTTACCAAGAAATTTGGGTTAAAGAAACGCCAGGTAATACCTGTTTATTTTACTAGTGTGGATGAAATGCCTGTAGAATAGATTGGCTTTAATTTATCTACAGATGTGCTAAGAATGAGACAACGTTGAGAGAATTATAAGGGGAAATTATTATTATTATTAATGGTAGTAGTAGCATCATAGTACTAAGAAGCCCTGGTCATAGACCCTATTGTGCTAGTTGCTGCTGTATAAACCCAGAAAAAAATGACAGTCCCTGCTCCAAAGAGCTTACAATCCAAGTATAAGACAAGAGACAAAAGATGGGTGAGTAGAAGGAGACAATGAGACAATATTGATCAATATGATAGGAATGTCTATTTAGTTACTATTTTTTAAAGATAAACAGAATTGTTGACTATCATTTGCATATCTTCTGGGATTTCTTGAACTGAAGACCTTCTGTTCTCATAGAACATTATCTCTTTAAAGACAAAACAAACTGGATTCAGTATGATACCTCCAGCCAAAGTCATTAATGTGCAAAAGCATGGAGTCATCCTTGGGGTGAGGGACTTTGCCAGGAGTATACTATTTGGTAGTGGTCACATAGTAATATAATGGTAACATTACCATGAATTCCTGGTATAGTTCTAAACACCATGAATGCATTCTCACATCTGTTTAAACATGCAGAAAGGACTTGGATACAATGAATCTCTGGTTTCAGAGTAGCAGCCGTGTTAGTCTGTATTCGCAAAAAGAAAAGGAGTACTTGTGGCACCTTAGAGACTAACCAATTTATTTGAGCATAAGCTTTCATGAGCTACAGCTCACTTCATCGGATGCATAAAGTGGAAAATGCAGTGAGGATGTTTTATACACACAGACCATGAAAAAATGGGTGTTTATCACTTCAAAAGGTTTTCTCCTCCCCCCCACCCCACTCTCCTGCTGGTAATAGCTTATCTGAAGTGATCACTCTCCTTACAATGTGTATGATAATCAAGGTGGGCCATTTCCAGCACAAATCCAGGGTTTAACCAGAATGTCTGAGGAACAGTGGTGGGGGGGGGGGTAGGAAAAAACAAGGGGAAATAGGTTACCTTGCATAATGACTTAGCCACTCCCAGTCTCTATTCAAGCCTAAGTTAATTGTATCCAATTTGCAAATGAATTCCAATTCAGCAGTCTCTCACTGGAGTCTGGTTTTGATGTTTTTCTGTTGTAATATCTCAACTTTCATGTCTGTAATCGCATGACCAGAGAGATTGAAGTGTTCTCCGACAGGTTTATGAATGTTATAATTCTTGGCATCTGATTTGTGTCCATTTATTCTTTTACATAGACACTGTCCAGTTTGACCAATGTACATGGCAGAGGGGCATTGCTTGCACATGATGGCATATATCACGTTGGTAGATGTGCAGGTGAACGAACCTCTGATAGTGTGGCTGATGTTATTAGGCCCGGTGATGGTGTCCCCTGAATAGATATGTGGGCACAGTTGGCAACGGGCTTTGTTGCAAGGATAGGTTTCTGGGTTAGTGGTTCTGTTGTGTGGTATGTGGTTGCTGGTGAGTATTTGCTTCAGTTTGGGGGGCTGTCTGTAGGCAAGGACTGGCCTGTCTTCCAAGATTTGTGAGAGTGATGGGTCGTCCTTCAGGATAGGTTGTAGATCGTTGATAAAGCGTTGGAGAAGTTTTAGTTGGGGGCTGAAGGTGACAGCTAGTGGCGTTCTGTTGTTATCTTTGTTGGGCCTGTCCTGTAGTAGGTGACTTCTGGGTACTGTGCTGGCTCTGTCAATCTGTTTCTTCACTTCAGCAGGTGAGTATTGTAGTTGTAAGAATGCTTGATAGAGTTCTTGTAGGTGTTTGTCTCTGTCCGAGGGGTTGGAGCAAATGCGGTTGTATCATAGAGCTTGGCTGTAGACAATGGACCGTGTGGTGTGGTCTGGGTGAAAGCTGGAGGCATGTAGGTAGGAACAGCGGTCAGTAGGTTTCCGGTATAGGGTGGTGTTTATGTGACCATCGCTTATTAGCACCGTAGTGTCCAGGAAATGGATCTCTTGTGTGGACTGGTCCAGGCTGAGGTTGATGGTGGGATAGAAATTGTTGAAATCATGGTGGAATTCCTCAAGGGCTTCTTTTCCATGGGTCCAGATGATGAAGATGTCATCAATATAGCGCAAGTAGAGTAGGGGCATTAGGGGACGAGAGCTGAGGAAGCGTTGTTCTAACTCAGCCTTAAAAATGTTGGCATACTGTGGGGCCATGCGGGTACCCATAGCAGTGCCACTGATTTGAAGATATACATTGTCCCCGAATGTGAAATAGTTATGAGTGAGGACAAAGTCACAAAGTTCAGCCACCAGGTTAGCCGTGACATTATCGGGGATAGTGTTCCTGACGGCTTGTAGTCCATCTTTGTGTGGAATGTTGGTGTAGAGGGCTTCTACATCCATAGTGGCCAGGATGGTATTTTCAGGAAGATCACTGATGGATTGCAGTTTCCTTAGTAAGTCAGTTGTGTCTCGAAGATAGCTGGGAATGCTGGTGGCATACGGCCTGAGGAGGGAGTCTACATAGCCAGACAATCCTGCTGTCAGGGTGCCAATGCCTGAGATGATGGGGCGCCCAGGATTTCCATGTTTATGGATCTTGGGTAGTAAATAGAATATCCCAGGTCAGGGTTCCAGGGGTGTGTCTGTGCAGATTTGATCTTGTGCTTTTTCAGGGAGTTTCTTGAGCAAATTCTGTAGTTTCTTTTGGTAACCCTCAGTGGGATCAGAGGGTAATGGCTTGTAGAAAGTGGTGTTGGAGAGCTGGCGAGCAGCCTCTTGTTCGTATTCTGACCTATTCATGACGACAACAGCACCTCCTTTGTCAGCCTTTTTGATTTTGATTATGATGTCAGAGTTGTTTCTGAAGCTGTGGATGGCATTGTGTTCTGCACGGCTGAGGTTGTGGGGCAAGTGATGCTGCTTTTCTACAATTTCAGCCCGTGCACGTCGGCGGAAGCACTCTATGTAGACGTTCTGGTTAAACCCTGGATTTGTGCTGGAAATGGCCCACCTTGATTATCATACACATTGTAAGGAGAGTGATCACTTTAGATAAGCTATTACCAGCAGGACAGTGGGGTGGGGGGGAGAGAAGTGATAAATGCCCATTTTTTCATGGTCTGTGTGTATAAAACATCCTCACTGCATTTTCCACTTTATGCATCTGATGAAGTGAGCTGTAGCTCACGAAAGCTTATGCTCAAATAAATTGGTTAGTCGCTAAGGTGCCACAAGTACTCCTTTTCTTGTAATGAATCTCTGGGGACAAAGTTGAACTGGGGACAAAGTTGGCTTTGTGGCATCATCATCCCCCTGCAGAAGCTGATCTATGGAATGGGGAGTCTGTGGTAAGGCCAGAGACAGCAGAACCCCCATTCCACAGAAAAGAGTTAACCAGGGGACCCACAGTTTCATCATCTGCTGACAAAGTAGATTCCAAGGAAGAAATCTGAACTGGAGTTAATTCTGCATTTGTATCCGCATAAGGGCTGGTCTCACGCTTACTGAAAAGCTAAGACTGTTGCATTTTAATTGCATTGACACTTTTAATGGTAATACAGTGTGTGCTATATTTTAAAGTCATGTCAGTGAAAGAACTAGCATTTCCTCAAGCCACATTTCTATTCCGTAGTAAAATGTGCAGGAATCTAACTTTCTTGAAAGGTGGAACTGTGGCTGCATATAGCAAGGCGCATGTTAGGATGGACTACACAAGTTACAGGTGCAGAGATGAACTCCTGCATAAGCTGATATCTACAGTAAATGAAATTTTAAAAAATATGAGAATAGACCTTCATTTTATTCCAAAGTGCACTGATATTAGCCCACTCTAAGGCAGGGTGTGCATTCTATTATTCATGGACACATTAACTGCAACAGTAATATTTAGCCCTTTCATCACACTTTTCAGGCTCAAATCACTGTATACACATTATCTAATTAATCATTGTAGCATCTTATTGAGACAAGCAGAGAATAATTTTTAGCAAAGCGTTACTGAGGGGGAAACTGAGGCAGAACCATAGTGCTGGGTAGAGAAAGGTAACTCCATTTCAATGAGGATTTTGATATTTCAAAATTTGGTTTCATTCCAATTCAAAATGAAAAGAAAGAATTTAGAAATTCTACTTGAAAGGGAATGGATCCCCAACTCTGAGGCAATCTGAGGCAGTCTATCCCAGACTTGCAGACTCTGGCAGCCCTGGAGTCCCCGATTCTGAAGCAGTCTGCCTGGAGGTCTGTCCCAGAAGCCCTCCAGGAAGGCTGCAGACAAGCTGGGTGAGCAAGTTGACAGGAAACCAGACAACATTCCTGCCTGGGTTCCATTGCAATTTCATTGAAACTAAACCACCTTCAAGGAACACTTCAATGAATCAGCAATTTTTGATAAAAATATGTTTAGTTGGCATTTTTCTGGCCAGCCCTACAGAACACTTAAGTGATTTCCCCAGAGCCAGAGTTAGATTTTGGGGTCCATTCAAAAGTGTCTGGAGGTCTGGATTTGTCCCACGATCTGCGTATTGACTACCCCTGTACTAGAACATACCCAATCACTACTGAACTATGGAAACCTCTGACAGCAGAAAGTGGAACCAACATAGTTCTGCAGTAAGGGGATAGATAGGAGTGGGACAGCCTCATAGAGGGTTTCTGCACTCATTGGGTGCTATAAAAAATAGCTCAGGAAAGATCCATAGAGGAAATCTGAGGCGGGGGAATGGAGCCATGGCTAGGGGATAAACAACTATGCAGAACCACTGGCCAAACTCCTCATGTTGATTAAGGAACACCGCAGCTGCTGAGGCCACTTCAACTTATAGGCTGAAGTAGTGGCCACAGAAAAGTTGGAATTGGGCAGATAATTCTGTCTCTTCCCCCCATGCCACTCAGGAGTGCTCCTGTGCAAACCACAGGGATTTTCCATAGGGGATAAGATTGGGCCTAACACAATATTTCCATCAGGAAAGGACACAAACTGCAAAATTACCTGTACCTGCTCATGCAAATAAAGTAATATCATACCTCCCTCCTTGAAATGTATCAATCCTGATTTGGCCTTCTGTTTCTATTTCTCACTTTGAACTGTATCAACTTTTCAGTTAATTCTACCCCAGGTTGTCACTTTCAGTCTTCCCTTTAAATCACATCAGCTTTTCAGCCGCACCTATTTTAGCTCTCCTCTTCCAGTTCTTATTTTAAATCACTTCAAGTTTTACATCGATCTTATTTGAGCTCACCATTTCCATTGTTCACTTAGAACTGCATTGGTTTTTTGAATTGCTTTTATTTTTCCTTTCTGCTTCAATTTCTGGGCTTAAATCACATCAGTTTTACATCAACTTTTCAATCACTCTTATCTCAGACACCTATTTTTATTTCTCACTTGAAATCACATCAACTTTCATGCTGATGTAATTTATGTAAGCATCTTCCAGACCCCAGTCTTCGCATGTTGACTTAAAAAGGATTTCCAATTTGTGTGAGTCTATGTGTATTAGCTGTATTCGCGATACCCCTATAGGATATACTGAATTCAAAATAACTTGAACATTATTATTTTCTACATGGCAACAGTTTAACTGGGGCAATAGAATTCTGATGTAAAACAAATATTCCTTACCAAAGGGCCTGATCCAAAGCCAATTGAAGTAAATGGAAAGAGTAGTTCCCCTACCCTGGCTCTAATTAGCAACATTTAGGGAAAGACAGCTTTTTAAAGAACTTTCGCCTCCCACCCCTGCCTCAAATTAAATGAAGAGATACCTCTTCACAGAAAGATCAAATATAAGATAACTTAAGGGGGAAGGATAAACTTTATAATGGGCATAAATTATATGATGGGGCTATTTTAGTAACACACCTTTCTAAGTGACAAGACAAGTAAATGAAACAAATGCAGCTTACCTGTTACATGGAGTTGAACTGAACTAAGGCAGGATGGTGCTTGGCCTTGCATAAGTTTACATGGGAAGAAAGAGTGTGCAAGAGTGTGCAGCCTTTGTATTCCCCTGTATGCCAGGATTCCAGGTGCAAAATCCTAGCCCCACTGAGATTAGTGGCAAAACTTCCATTGATTTCAGTGGGAGGCCAGGATTTCACTCACTGCACCAATTTAAATTCACTCTTTTTGTTATTTCAGTGTACATCTCTCTGTGGGCACTCTTATTTCAGAATAAGAGCATCTAGGCCAAGGCATGCTCCAAATTAATAAAAGACGTGAATTAAACTTGACGAAGTTATTCATGTGCAAGTTGGCATGGAGCTAAAGTCTTGGTTTCTTAAAATTAAGCAGACATTGTTTTCATAGAATCATAGAAGCATAGAAGATTAGGGTTGGAAGAGACCTCAGGAGGTCATCTAGTCCAACCCCCTGCTGAAAGCAGGACCAACCCCAACCAAATCATCCAAGCCAGGGCTTTGTCAAGCAGGTCATAAAAACCTCTAAGGATGGAGATTTCACTACCTCCCTATGTAACCCATTCCAGTGTTTCACCACCCTTCTAGTGAAATAGTTTTTCCTAATATCCAACCTAGACTTCCCACACTGCAACTTGAGACCATTGCTCCTTGTTCTGTCATCTGCCACCACTGAGAAGAGCTGAGCTCCATCCTCCCTGGAACTGCCCTTCAGGTAGTTGAAGGCTGCTATCAAATCCCCCCCTAACACTTTTCTTCTGCAGACTAAATAACCCCTGTTCCCTCAGCCGCTCCTTGAAAGTCATGTTCCCCATAATCATTTTTGTTGCCCTCTGCTGGACTCTCTCCAATTTGTCCACATCCTTTCTGTAAACTGTTGCCCAGAGTATATATATTTTCAGTGTACTGCAGTATTGCTAACTCCTGCAATTTCTTTGGGAATCACATGAGGTTAGCTAGAGCCGGGACCAGAACCTGAGCACAAGCCCAGCGTGTGACGAGATGAGAGAAACTCCAGCCCTCTCACAAATCTCAGTCCTGTCTGGGGGAAAACCCCTCTGATTGGCTATGTTCCTCACCGCCCTTTCTACTAGAGATGAGCAGCCAATCGGAGCTACTGCTGTTGTACCAATAAAAAAATAACCAGCAGGATCTTATTAAAGGGAAAAAGGCAAAATACCACATTTATTGTGAATACAGGAAGAATCATAGTAAGCAGTTAGTTATAGCTATAACATTCCATTCAATCTCATATTTATTCTCACATTCATTCATACAAACACACACACACACACACAGGTTCTGCAAGGTTGTTATCATAGTTACCAGCCTTAGAGTTGCTCATGCCAAGCCACTGGCCAGGTGGCCTGGACATGAGGAGGGAGCAGGGCCTTGTCAGATGCTCATCTGATGCTCCTGGAAGTTGGTTTGCAGAATCAGACCCCAAAGTTCTCACTTTTTAGAGTCTATTTTTATAGGAATTTCTTCCTATGCCAGTCTATGGGAATTGCTTCATCATGCTGTTGCTGAATCAATCAGCAGATAGCACATTCCTGACGGCTCCAAGATGTTATCTTGTTCTTTGGTTCTCCCATTCTTGAGGCTGTTGGGTGGATTCCAGTCTGCCCTCCGGGTGGGGTCCTCTGGTTATTTCCACTTGACACCTTCTTCAGCCGATGGACACTGGATTCTTAGGCTGGCACCTCCCTGATCATTCAGTTATTATCCACACCAAGCATCCATCCACATACATCCTCTATCTCTATTTTAATCACAATTGTTAATACAACAAAAGGGTGGGGAGTCTCTGGGTGCTGTTTCTGTTGTTAGAGTATTGCTTTGAGTCTCTCTCTCTTGTGAATTGCTTTGAGAACAGACTCTGTCTTAGAATGTACTAACACAGTTAGCAGCTTGCAAGTTTCACACATAGAGGGAGAGAAACAATACCAAAAACCAAGAGACCTCTTAATTAGTAATGCCCTGGAATTTAAACTCTGGGGAACCAAACTCATTTGTGATTTTAATACAGAACTTCTTTAATATGATCCAACATAATCCCCCTTTTGACACTAAGATTTATAATCGTCAGTGTCACTTTCTATGTAACCTATTCAAGAGAAAGTACTGTGAGTTTGTGATTCCAATTCATGCCACATACATGATCCTAGTGATGTATCTTTACTATAAGGTTCTGGGGCAACAGGCAAGGTGAGGCACACCCACTTTTGAGGAGTCCATTCGGTACAACCTCTAGTGTCCAATAGCTTCCCTCCCTTCCCAGCCCACTGGCTCAAGGTCCAGGGTAGCCAAAAGGATCCCATGTGTAATATGGGGAGTGGGTTAACCTTCAATACCTTTGCCTCCAGGGACTGTTGGTGTGCAATTTTGACAACAATTTCTCCCATTAATAAGTCTGCTTTACAATAGTGGAAACATATTGCATCCATTCATATTGATAAGTGTCAACAATGATCTCTTTCTTTTTTAACAAATGCATCAAACCCTTAATATTTCCCAATATGACCCAGAACATTTTGTGTTCCAAAGTAGCTAGTGCAAGTATCTGCATTTCAGTGCATCCCATAGCTATGGCTGTGTAGTTTCCTATTTCTAATATTTTTTTTTCTTATGGATAAGCCATGTGGTAGTATTAAGCCATTACTAAAGATTCCATTGGCCTTTTAGGTTACCCAGACCAATTTGGACCAAGTCTACATTGGCATGTACTTGTTTTTGTATCAGGCTGTCCTGTAGCTGGGACAGAAAGCTTAATTTATTTTTAAGTTCCTGCAGGTCTTCAGTATTTTTTTTTTAAACACACAACAGTGCTAGCAACAAGACAAAACACAAGACAAAACATAGAACACAGAACACAATTTCTATTGTGACAGTAGATTCATGGTATTGGGTTGCTTTTCAGCTGGCATCAGCTTTTCCTGATTTTCTGAAAGACAAAAAGAACATGTTTCTACCCCTTTTGGGGTGGCAGATTATTGCTTAAAATATTTCTTTTACAAATACCCATATTTCTTTTACAAATACCCTTGCTGATTGCAGGCAAAACAGAGAAATTGCCCCCATATTTTCCTGTTTTTGTTCTATAGGCAGGCCAGGTTTCAATGGCTTTTATCTTTTAAGGGTTATGGGGAAATTATCCCACTGTTTAGTCATTAAATCCCTGAGTTTTCCTTCTTATACAGCAGACCAAGTTTATAATGTTTTTCCTGCTGTGTTAAGCTTTAAGTTTTATTTACAGGTAATAACTGAGAAGCATCATTACCATACGACCTTAAAGGATTTTTCCAAAAATCATACACACTATACGTTGTTACAGGGATACTTATTATCATTAAATTTATTAAAATTATCTTGTTATCCCATGCCTTTTATTTAGACAATTTGTTTGCTGACCAGGTATGTCCTTTATCTGCAGCTCCTTTGTGCTGCTAGTTCTTTCCTTCCTTTATCATTTAGGTAATTTGCATTTTCACAGAAACTTCCTGCTTTTGGATTTAAAGCCATCAGCAGCTCAGAGACTCTATCTTAAAAGGGACACAATCAACTTTCACCAGAGTTTTGATTACTTTTAACTTCTGCTTCCAAAACACACAGCAATCTGAAAAAGAAAACCCAACCTATTGTGGCTCCCTTTGGAGCCCTAATAGCATTTTAATTAAGTAGCATGGTATGTTTGCATTTCTTTTGCCCCTTCTACAATATACCCTGCACATGTTCTGGGGCAAATGCACATTTCTTCCATAGTTTAACTTCTATAACATTATCCAGATCCATTTTTACATAAGGTGTCACTATTTCTTTTTTTGCTTACAGAGTTTTCATGTACCTTTATCAAAGTGACAGTCTGATTACTCAGAGCCATTTTAAGACTCAGTGTTTCTAACATTGCTTCTTTTTGTTTTGTGCACCTCACCCCTGCTGTTGCTTCAGAGAGGCACTGTCTTTTTTTAATTTTTTTTTCTACAACTCTCATCTGCTATTTTGTTACAAAAACAAACAAACAAAAAACAAACAAAAAGAATCCAAAAAAATTTTTTTTTATATTCTCCTGATTTTGACTGCCCTGCTGCAGCCACAACTTAAAAACATTTTAAATTTTGTAAAGCATTGAGTTACCTTTTAAGGGTTAAATGCCAAATCCCAAAGCCAAACAACACTAATTACCTGTGTCTAGCAAAAAGGTCTGTCAGTTTTGCAACTTTGAATTAAAGAGTCAAATGGATTTTTAGTGGCATTATTTGAAACAAAAACAAAACTAACTGGTCCTTAGAACTTTACATATTTACACACACACAGACAGATACATACACGTTTTCTTTTCCTTAACATCCCTTCCACACTGCTCTGTTTTTTACATCTTACATTCCCTTTATACATTTGAGGCAGTTAAGTTCCAATAGAATCCTCTTATGTTCTTTTAGCAAATTTGACTAAATTGTCCAGTCAAATGATTTTAATCAGATAGTTTATTTTTGCCTGGCTAATTTACAGACATTCCTTTGGAAAAGGGCCCATTTTTCTTTCAGAATGGCTGCAAAGAAACCAAGAATGCTCTAACACTTTTCCTTTTTAACATTTTCGGTTAAAAGTTGTTTGGGTGAAATACAAAGTTTAACTGCTTAATTCCCTCCAGCCTCTGCAGAGTTAACTTTTTTTTTTTTTTTTACTCTCTTTTCTCTTTGTAATTATGCCTGGGGGTGCCGTACATAGGACCTTCTCCCCCTTTACCTGCCTCCCTCCAGCCTCTGCAGAGTTAACTTTTTCACTCTTTTTATATTCCTGGAGTGCCTCTTTCACTATTTTCAGCTGGCTTTGGATATTTGTAGCCAGCACCTTCCAATTGTCTGCTCCCTTTTCCATTTGTGCCTTTTCCTCTTTACATGAAGACAAGCGGAGGGAAGAATCCTTACATGCCTCCCACAACAACCAAATTGCTGCTGCATCTCTTTTGGCAGCACTAGAAGGTTTGTATATGAGGATATACTGAGCCAATCTATCCTCTAGGTCCGAAATAGTGCAGACATCAGCTAGGGTTTGTTTAGTCCAAGGACTGTGCCCAAATTTTTGAAGGATTTGTTTAAAAGGTGTAATTTCTTTAACAAAAGGTGAGGTTGGAGTTCCTTCTGACTCCATTCCTCCCTCTAGTACTGGCTTACCCTGTTTTCTTTTAAACATCTTAACATGGATATTTCAATCTCTTTGTCACTGCTGGTATTACTTAGCAAGTGACACAGCCTAGATTCTGAAATCATAGCTTAATCTATGCGTTTTTCCCCTGCTACCTTCCCGGAGGCCAGCAGGTCCCCTGCTACCTTCCCAGAGGCCAGCAGGTCCAGTTAACCTATTTCTCCCTGCTACCTTCTCGGAGGCCAGCAGGTCTGGTTAACCTATTTCTCCCTACTACCTTCTCGGAGGCCAGCAGGTCCGGTTAACCTGTTCTTCCCTGCTACCTTCTCGGAGGCCAGCAGGTCCGGTTGACCTGTTCTTCCCTGCTACCTTCTCGGAGGCCAGCAGGTCTAGTTTAATCTGTTTTCCCTGCTACCTTCCCGGAGGCCAGCAGGTCTGGTTTAATCTGTTTTCCCTACTACCTTCTCGGAGGCCAGCAGGTCCCCTGCTACCTTCTCAGAGGCCAGCAGGTCTGGTTTAATCTGTTTTTCCTGCTACCTTCTCGGAGGCCAGCAGGTCCCCTGCTACCTTCTCGGAGGCCAGCAGGTCTGGTTTAATCTGTTTTTCCTGCTACCTTCTCGGAGGCCAGCAGGTCCCCTGCTACCTTCTCGGAGGCCAGCAGGTCTGGTTAACCTAATAGAAATGCCTAGCTCACTAGAGCTGGCGGTGTGCACACCAATATTTACAATAACTGAGGTTTTTTACCAATATTCCCCCTTTCGCAATTCTCCACCAAAATGTTGTACCAATAAAAAAATAACCAGCAGGATCTTATTAAAGGGAAAAAGGCAAAATACCACATTTATTGTGAATACAGGAAGAATCATAGTAAGCAGTTAGTTATAGCTATAACATTCCATTCAATCTCATATTTATTCTCACATTCATTCATACAAACACACACACACACACACAGGTTCTGCAAGGTTGTTATCATAGTTACCAGCCTTAGAGTTGCTCATGCCAAGCCACTGGCCAGGTGGCCTGGACATGAGGAGGGAGCAGGGCCTTGTCAGATGCTCATCTGATGCTCCTGGAAGTTGGTTTGCAGAATCAGACCCCAAAGTTCTCACTTTTTAGAGTCTATTTTTATAGGAATTTCTTCCTATGCCAGTCTATGGGAATCGCTTCATCATGCTGTTGCTGAATCAATCAGCAGATAGCGCATTCCTGACGGCTCCAAGATGTTATCTTGTTCTTTGGTTCTCCCATTCTTGAGGCTGTTGGGTGGATTCCAGTCTGCCCTCCGGGTGGGGTCCTCTGGTTATTTCCACTTGACACCTTCTTCAGCCGATGGACACTGGATTCTTAGGCTGGCACCTCCCTGATCATTCAGTTATTATCCACACCAAGCATCCATCCACATACATCCTCTATCTCTATTTTAATCACAATTGTTAATACAACAAAAGGGTGGGGAGTCTCTGGGTGCTGTTTCTGTTGTTAGAGTATTGCTTTGAGTCTCTCTCTCTTGTGAATTGCTTTGAGAACAGACTCTGTCTTAGAATGTACTAACACAGTTAGCAGCTTGCAAGTTTCACACATAGAGGGAGAGAAACAATACCAAAAACCAAGAGACCTCTTAATTAGTAATGCCCTGGAATTTAAACTCTGGGGAATCAAACTCATTTGTGATTTTAATACAGAACTTCTTTAATATGATCCAACACTGCAGGGATCAGGCATAGCTCTCTCATGGTCCCCACCCCCACCAGGAGCTCACACCATTCTCACAGGAGGCTGCGGGGCGGGGGGGAAGACAGAGGGATCAATTCAGTTTAGGATCACTCCTCCCCACTCTGTAATTCCCTCTTCTCCTTTTCCTTCCTGCAACACCTGGCCTGGGAAGAGAGATGAGGGGGGTGGAGGGAGTATGAAGAACCCCTGGAGCTGCCCCTACAGCCTGGATGGGAGAGAGGGGGGGCTCCCACTGAGCCTTGGTGAGGGGGATGAAGATGCCCTAGGAACTGCAGGAGGAGCAGAGTTGAGGAAGAGTGTGCATGTACAGATCATATAGGCAGTGCTAGGGAGGCTGGGCAGATATGGGTGCAAAATTGATGGGGTGCAGGACTGATACAGAGGTTGGCAGGGGACAGAATTAATTGCTGGGCAGGAGGATGAGCAGATGTGTGGGTGTGAGCACCTGCAACAGAGAAAAAAACTCCTTAATACATTTGGAAGATCAGGCAACATTCATTGTCTCTCACTCACACTGGGGCAGGGCAGGGAGAGTTAAAAAATTAAAACACAGACCAAAGCACAATCTAATGTATTAGAATGACCTCCACAGGGATTTTACTGTTTCTCCCGTATGGGGGTGGGAGGCTCCAGTTGTGGGATTTATATGAGACTGCTGTTTTGATGGACTTCTTCCCCTCAGCCAATCAGATCACTTTGAGGCGGAGCTAGAGATGGGAGTCATCTTGTAAGGCTGGTGGGGGAAAGCAGCATCTTTGTGATTATGGGAGGATCAGGGAAACCACCAACAATCTGACACAGTCAAGAAAAGGAGTGAGGTAGGTGCTTCTGACATGGGAGACAGGGAGCTCTGACTGGATATAAGAATTCGTGGTTGAGAAGGATTTGTCTCAGGGTGTATTTGCTCCTGAGTCACATGGGACTCATGGACATTTGCACTAGCCCAGAACACAAGGTCTCATTGTTATTGACTGTTATTATGTTCTGTTCATTTTTATTATGTCTGATTTATTTAATTCTGTTTATTGTTACTTTGTTGAACCAACTTCCAGCCTTATTGGAAGTAAAGTTCCTTGTTTATTTTTTTGACCTCTGCATGTGATTGTCAGTCCTTGGTGAACCTGCGGAGGGTTACGTACCCATGAGGCTCTAATACTTGGATTTCCTACAAAACTCACCTTCAGGGTGTATGACATAGTTGTCATGGCTACAGTGTTACTGAGCCTAACCAATTTCTCCAAACAGCCGTTCAGACCTCGCTGTGATGTACAGATTTCAGGGACCAGATTCTGATATCCTTACTTTGAATAACACCTACCACCGCAAATAGTCCCATGGATTTCAGTGGGACTATTCACAGAATAAGGAACTACTTGATATAAGCAATGGTGGCAGAATCTGGCCCAAAGTAACTTTCCTGATTAAACTGAGCCAGGTTGAAGCATCAATTCTTGTTAAGTTTTTTTTATATTCCTTTAAAAAAAAAGTGCAATGACAACATTTTCAGCGGACCCTAGGAAATGAACAATTCAAACCTGATAGGTGAACAGCTTTTTGACATTAATGTTCTGCATGAAGCAACACCTGTTTGGAGACATTTGAAACTAAACTGCAGAAAATGCTAGAAATAAAAGCACTGTATTGAACAATATTATATTTGCAGAGAGGGAACAAATGACAAAATATATTGATCCCACCTTTAACTTTTGTGATTCATTTGTATAGAAATGTTTTAGTCATGACGTATGGGACAGCTAATTTTACATAGCTCCTTTTGCAATCTGGAGATAGCTTTTACCTCTTGTTATTTTTAATCACATATCAGCACCTCTTGTTAGGTTACACTTTAGAATCCATCATCCAGAAATCCCTGAAGCTTATTATGTTTCTTAGTCTTCTGGAAATACTTCTGACTTTGGCTGCTCTTAATGTCAAAGCTAGAGGAGCACAGATGAGTATGCCAGGGACTTGAACAGTGATAAAGACAGGTCTTCTGGGTTTATCTTTGGAACTCCCCCGCCCCCCAAAGGTAGGCTGAGGATCATTAGATTTTGTAGGAAATTCAGCCATTTTATGTTTAAGTGCCATGCTTTATCTCCGAGAATTATATACCTGATTGTTCTATTAATGATTAACAGGCTCATTTTTTTCTTCTTTTTCTTAAAAATGTAACTTGTGATAGCTCTATTGTTTAGGAAATCCTGGTAGTATTTTTATTTCTGTAGGAACATCCGTAGCATGGTAGGTTTCCTCAACAAGCCTTAAATACCATCCTGATTCTCTCCATCACTTTTTCTTCTTGATTCGGAACTCAGCAGCAAAACATCTCTTAATTACAGTAAAATCTTAAGAGTTCATAACGGAAATCCCATAAAATATTTTTCTCCAAATCAAGATGATGAGGAATAATTATATGTATTACATATATATGTAGTGAATCCATGTATTATTGGTTATTTATCTAGTTCTATAAGGTATGCTATTTGGTTTACAGAACAAATGTGTTGTCTTCCTGAAGAACTTTGGGCCAAATCCACAAAGGGCCTTAGATGCCTAAGCTGCAGTTTTAGGCATAACTGGGATCCACAAAATTCCCACTTGGTTGCTATCTAACCCTGGGGGTGTCTAAATTCACTTAGTACCTAAATTTCTGCTTTAAAATTTCCCTAGGTTATAAGAGAGCGCCTCTTCCTCCATGCCCCACCCCCCATTTTGTGTGGAGTTAGGCAGCTGCCTAACTCATGCTCGCGACAAACAACTTAGATGTCTAAGCCCGCTAACTCCATGAGAGAGTTTCCTGAATGTACACTGAACGAAGACATAGACACCAAACTCCGTGAAAGGGGTTGGGCTCAGAACAAACCCCTTTTGGTGGTATCTCCTATACTCGCTTATGTAGCTCCCTGCCTAAAGTGCTGGCTTTTTGTCTATCTCATTCGTAGGCCCCTATCCCGCCCCATGCATTTTATAGAGAGCCTAGGCATCTAACTCAGGCTTTGTGGATCCCACTGTTGTTCCAGTGATTTTCTAGGCCGCTAAAAAATAGGCATTGAAACACTTTTGTGGATCCAGGCCTTACTATCTAACGTTAGATGTGACACAATGCACAGGAGAATAGCAAACCCTAATGAGGGGATGATGAAGAACGAGGGAAACTCAGTTCATGCCTGTTCACATCTTGGTACCAGTGATGGCTAAGTATAATGATTTAAATAGACAAATAATAATGGACAACATTCTGAAGTCCTTACTCTCGGAAAAACTCCCGTGAACATAAAAATTGAGCAATATTATGGGGGTATTCCTATCAGCTTTAAGGAGCTGTTAAGATGCTGTATATAGGCCAAAACTATCAAACTTGGTACTTCAAATTAGGCATCTAATTCTATATTTAGAATGTTAAAGAATAGAGGCTGGATTTTCAGAGTTGCTAGGCCTCCACAGCTCCCACTGAACAGAGTGTCTTTCTGCTTGCTGAGGAGTCTCAAAACTAAGATTTTTCTGAGGTGCTGAGTACCCACTCCTCCCACCAAGTTAAATGAGTCCATTGTTCTTTAGGGTCCTAAATATGGATTTCAGTGTCTAACATTAAGCACAGAGGTTTGTGAATGTTGGCCACATCCATTAAGGTTTGTGCTAAATGCTCCACCTGTGTAATGGCATGAAATTGGCAGCTATCAGCATGCTTAGTGCAAGTTCTGAGCACAAACTGGGAAGTGCTGAGTCCTCTCAACTCCCACTGAAGTTATTTGGCACAAATGCTACTGAGTAGGATATAGCCAAGTTATCCACAAATGGAAGAGGGAGAATGACAATAAACTCAGCAATAGCAAACTGCTCGTATGAACAAAGAATACTGAATAGAAAGGGCAGCCACTCATAACCACTATTTGTTCAGAGATCCCTGCAATACTAAAGATGAAATGGAGGGATGAAGAGGGATACTTTATTAGGCTGAGGACTTCAGTGCGATGTAAGTGAGGCAGAGATTGTATGCTGGCCCTCTACAGATAGATGAATGTCACCTGTAAAGGAAAAGAGATTGGTTAAATCAGCATTTCAGCACTAACAATGAATTTCCTGGTCTTAACTATTTCAAATTAGACCTTTGGGGATACATTTCTGTATTGGTATGTGTGCTGCACTTTAAAAATTTGTTCGTGTGCCCCTGATATCGACCCACCTGTGTGTGCATGTACCAACATATTATTATAGGTACAATTAAGACAGCCGCCCATTAATATTGGCCCCTTACTGAGCATAGCTTGAATTGTATGAATATACTGTTAAATAAGCATGCTATTTGCAATAGGACAGGGAACTCGACTTCTAAAATTAAAGTCTTAGGACAGAAGAGATGCTATATTTTTTTAAAGAATGAGAATTGAACGCCAGAAAAAAATCATTTGTACTTCATGTGAATTAGCTAATGACAGACTAATATTTATTTTAAATAATCTAGAATATGATCTATATATTTAAATCGCATGGTTTGTTGAGCTAGAAGTAATAAGCTCAATGAATCACTGTCTTTATTTCATTTGCAGCCTTGAGATGAATTAATCATCATCCAAAATAAACTTGAATAGATGGGTCAGAGTCAATTGCTGAACTCTGAGTACCCTGAACATACAAATGTTTAAAGATTTGGGGAAACGTTAGTAATCTTGATTACCTTTAATGATGTCATTCTTGAATGTGTCTTATCTCAAACTGTTCCTTTCTGGGTACCATGATCAGTCTTGGTAATGAATGAAACTTAAAGGCAAGTTGGTATGGAGCATATTGCTGAAAGTTGCATAAGCTGGCTGGGTTAACCTATAGAATATTGTAATTTTCCATATTTCATGCTTATAAGCATCTGTTTTACTACCTATCTATATTCAGACATCTATTTAAGCATCAATTTCCATCAGCCACTGACAATATGAATCAAGTGACTTATTTTGTATTTAGACAACACATTAATATTTATTTGTGTGTATTTTAAATGATTCTGGATGGGAACATTTGTAGTTTGCCAGTATTATCACTAGACCTTCCTTGATCACTCTAACAAAAACCATCAATACTTTTAACATTTTGGTTTCTGTGACTTTGGGGATTTAGAACCTTTGTGGACATTTTCAGTGAAGTAGAATACAAAAATCATAATGCTATAACAAAATAATTAAAATAAAGGACTAGCAGCACATAAAACAATAATGAATATCACACTGATTGATAAAATCCATATTGCAGGCTTGTTTTTCAATGTAAAAATGCACTGAACTGTCACATTTCCTTATACAATGTGTGGAACAATTTTCTCCTATTGTGAAGAGTCCTGATTGGCTTTCTTACTCATTTCAGTGGAGCTCTGCAATATCCTTAGGTGTATGACCAATGAAAATTCACAAATACATTTTTCCTTATTTACTCTTCTGATTATTCTCTTTACACAAACATAAAAGACAACCAAATCAGCTGTATTTAAATCTCCCTTCAGTTTACTGAATTGTTAAGTGTATTATGTGCTTGGACTAGAAATGCTGGTAATTAGAGTTACTGAATCTGACTGGAAACAATTATATTCACTTCCTCTGGTTTTACACAATGATGGATTCATCCTTGGTGTAACTCCTTTGAAGTCAGGGGAAATATACCATGAATGGGTTTGCCCCAGAGGGTTTCACAGTCATTTATTTTAAATGAAGTCCATACATATTTTAAAATGAGAGTTGCCCTTCAGAATGCAGAAGTACTGAGTATGAAAGGGAAGGCATCCTGAAAAATAAAGGAAGATGTGTCTTATAAGGAAGTATTTGAGGCTAGAAAGTCAAACAGTTTAACTGTTTTCCCCATCTCATTCATCTGGTTCGCTAGGCTGCTTGAGTAATAGTCGTGAATTAAACACCGAGGTTTTAAAATAGGATAGATGAAGACATGTAACCTTGATCATAACACACTTTATTAACTGGCTTGGATCCCTTCCTAGGAGACTGTAAGACTCGTGTCAGGTGGATTGCCATGATTGGTCAGGAGGAAGAAAACAGATTCACTAAAGAGGACTGGTGTGGTTCAGAGAGGAGGTTAAAATCCTCAGTGCAATTATGATCATATAGTCTTGTCTCAAGAGGTAAGAGCCCCTTTGGCCACATGAAGGGAACACAAAGATCCTGATGTAGTATTTTACTCCATTCCAGATGAGGCCCTAATCAGCGCTATCTCTAACATGTCTTGTTCCTACAGCTCTCCTGGTAGCCACCCCCAATCCGGCTGCTCCTCCCTCCCTGCCTCCCTGCTGCCTGTGTTCATGAGGTTCAGCACACTCTGTACTCTAACATGGACCAGGAGGTGGAACTGAAGCAAACCTTTCCAGACAGGAAGCAAAGAAAGGCAGTGAGGGAGGCAACCGGCGAATCCAGGGTCTGACTAGCAATTCAGGGGGCAGGTGTCTGTGTGTGAGGAAAGGAGGGGACATGCTGGTCTTTTGCACAAGGGGGAAGGAAAAGTACATAGGGACTCACTTCCTTCCACCCAATGAGCAGGGAAAGTTCTTTCCATAGCACATCTGAGTGCTCTATGAGCTTATCAGACCAATGCAGCAGCTCATATGCTACACTCAACAGGAAGTTTGCTCTGTTAGTTAGGCAGCATACACAGCCTTCCAACCAGTACATATGCTGTCAGCAGAGGGGTGGAAGAGCATGTTGCCATTGCTTAGAGAATGCAGCAAAATGAACTGGAATATCTTGAGTGGCATAATCTCAGTGACAGAAGACAAATCTCTGGTCCCCATTGCTGGGCTGAACAGGGTTGGTTTTTGCTTTGTATGTAAAGGACCATCATTTATAAATAATGCACCTTTCACAAATAAATACATTAAAATAATTTAAAAATAAAAAAACCAAAAAAAATATTATGAGAAGTGCAGTTCCCAGCTCTGATCGATCAGCTAGTAATCAACAGTGACAGGAGAAATACAGAACTTTAACTCTGGTGCTGGCAGACTCAAAGTCTTTCAGTTCACCTTCAAGGCAGACCATGAATCCTTACCTTGCCTCACTGTGCCTATTTGAGGCAGCATAAGTGGCACAAGGAGTTACACGCTGATCCAAGAAATGTATGAGATCTGATGAGATAGACCAACAGAACTTTTTTAGAGGCAATTGAGAGGAATTAATTAAACATAATGGCTAGATATTTTCATTTGTGGAATTATAATGAATATACATCATTCCTCATCCATCATGTCTTTAACTAATAGTTTGTTTATAGAGAATATATTTAATAATATAGCAGAAAAAATAAAAGAATACAATAACCAAAAAGTAGAAATCATTAGTTTTATAAATCATTGAAGAGTGTCCAGAGCAGGTAATCATGTGACTAGTTTGAGATTTCTAATCCTCTAATTCTGAAGACATTCAGATCCTGTGGATAACAATGGACTGTTCCATTATGCGGTAGATACTGTGCAGGATCTTGATATCAGTGATAAAAGCTTTAGAAATATGTGTAGAGGTGCCTGAGGCTGCAGGCAGGCACACCCTAAGGAGCACCCCCTTCCTCGCTGCTGCAGAATCAGAGAGGGCCCTAGCTGGTAGCTACCAGAGGACCGTAGTCTGAACCCCTAAACAGACTGTTGTTTTTGTTACTTTTTGCACACTTTTCTTTTTTGTGAAGACAATGAATAGAGCCTTGAAAAAAGGGACAGAAAACTAACCTGGACATGTTTGATTGTCTATTTCCAGCTGGTGACTTGGGCCACTAACATTTTGACCCCAAATTTTTTTTTTTCCAGATTTTTCCTTCATGGAGAATTTCAGAAACTTCAGTTTTTGGTTCAGTTTGGAATGAAGCTATATTTAGAAATTTCAAAATTCTTCATGACATGGAATTTGCACCCTATGCATAGCTCTAATAATTATAATACTTACCTCCTGTGTAAAGTGCTTTCAGGTCTGCAGATGAAAAGTGCTATGTAAGAGCTAAGTATTATTATTGCTAATATGAATAAGTTCTACTCCACATGAGTAAGGACTGCAGAATCTGGCCTTCTTAATTTAGTATTCAGAGGATATTAATAGCATCAGTGACTTTGCCCTCTTTCACCTGCAGTTGAAATCTTGAAATGCAGCTTCTGTTTATTTTCAGTTGCACTAAAACCAGAGCTGTTTATAAATATCGGCTAGATTGTGCCACCCTTACTTAGGCTGAATCCTAGATTATCCTATTGAAACCAATGGAACTACTCAGAGGGTAAGATAAATATGAGTCCAAACTTTCCCAGGTTATGTGGTGTTTTGATTCTGCATTTGGATTTGGTTCGTCATAGAAATAAGGTCAAACTGTGAACTCAGATCCAAACCCAGATCTGGTTACTGTCTCTATCCAAGGTTTTGCTTTGGGCTTGGCTGTAGTTTAGATCTTTTGGAAACTAAGAATCTCTTGGAATTGTCATCAAATTTTGAGTTTTCCTTTTCCCAAGTATATGGACTGTCACAATAAGTTCAGCTCTTATTTTCTTTTTAACCTAAAAATGTGTCTCTCTAAAGCTGATCGAAATCCTATAGCCATGCTTCATGAGTAGTAGACTTGATTATAACAATGCCCTGCATTCTGACCTTTCTGATGATGCCCCATATGTCCTTTTCACTGAACCTAGGATACGGTAATCAGACTCCTGACACAGGCTGCAATTTATTGATCACATTATCCCTGAAATGCTTTTGTTGCACTGGCTCAGCTCTTTGGTCATCATGCTGATTTTAAAATGTTATTCCACACCAAATACAGCATTTCATGAGTTGGCATAATTTTATGTGTTTATACCCAAATTGAAAAGTTCTCAAGGGCCCCAATTCTTATGACAGAGCCCCTTTGCACTTCTCTGATAGTGTAAAGTGGCTACAGAGGAGGCATAAATGGCAGAATACCCTTTACTGGGTGGTGTAAAGCTGTGGTAAAAGTGTTATACTGCCCCCTCCTTTCTCCTGCTGTAGAGGGTACGGTGTGGCCAAGCCAAGAGTTGGAGGGAAAATGAGAGAAGGTCAGAGAACACTACACTGTCTTGGCTCTGGGACTGGGGCTAGAATTCAGGAGGCTCAAATGAGACTTAGAACCACTTCTTTGCCCTTTCCTCCATTTCATTTCTGGGCTGGGAGCAGAGAAAAACTGGCTCGTTCTGTCTTAGAATTTTGTTGAATCACAAATACCAGACTTTTTGTTATATTGGTGATTTGGCATCTTATACATTATGTTCCTACCTCCTTTGCTATATCTTGGGAACTCCCTCGCACAGGCTTGAGCTACATACCTCTTGTTGACTTCGGCTACAGCCATGTGCATCTCTGTTAAAATTTGCAGACTGGTGTTTCTGAGTATTTTTTCTTCCTTTCTTTTCATGTATTATTTTCTCATCTCCTGTTATTGTTCAGTCTTATCTGTTAGGTTCTGAGTACCTGAAATGTATATTGAACTTTATGTGTGTTAGATACTGTATTTTGAAGAATTATGTTTTATCTATTTATTTTAAAATGTAATACAATTATGTATACTAGAAAATCAGAACAAAATTAAATAATAATTATTATTATTTATGCATATGACAGAATTGCAGTAGATTGTTCTTTGCATAAGACATAGAGTACAGGTTTGTGGTTCAGATGTCATTGAAATTCCCTCCCTTCCCCCCCGCCCATATCAACAATATGGAAAGGCCAGCCCTCTGTCCCCAGCCTGGTTGCCCAGTTGGGCTTTTTTTAGCTATAAGTTGCCGGGGTCTTTCAGCAGTAGCGGGTTGTGGTATTTTGGGCTATTTTGCTGCCCTGAGGTCCGCCTGGGGTGCCGGGCATGGAGGGTGCCAGGCTTGGGGTGTTTTTGGTGTTAGCGACAATAGTTTCAAGTAACATGTTACAGGTATTCCATATGTGGATTCATTTTTCATTAACCTATTAGAATGTTCTGGACCTTTCTAGAACCTTGTGGAACCTTCCAGACTTTTTGAGAACTACATTTTCTTTGTACCTCCTAGAATGTTGTCATGAATAAAAACAAATTTACAGATCCTAGAGTGAGAATTTATCATCTTATATGGCAGAGATAAATCATGCATGCAAATCATGCATCAAAGTTATGAAATGGGCTACAAATGTAAAATAAAAAATTAGGTATTCAAAAGTTTAACAAATGGGGGAAGAAGGGGAAGGGCGCTATTTGGTCTGGGTCCGGCCCTGGCTGTAGAAAGGTTCTTCACCTGTGGACAACAGTGAGAGTTTGGAACTACTACCACAGGGAGAAGTTCAGTCCATATATGTTACTTTGCTCTCAATCCTGCAAACACTTATATGTTTGACCTTTCACACATGAGGTTTTGCAGGATCGGGGCCTAGGTTAATAATTCTAGACAGTTTAGCTAAAATATACCCACTATTCTGAATTTTTAGGCAAGATAAATTCCTTGCAGTGCCATCATATATTGCAGCAGTCTGCATTATTGAGATCTTATGTAAAGTAGAGGTGGTCCAAAACCAGAACCCGGAGTTAGAATATCTTTGAAGTTTCAAGGACATGGGGAAGGTTCAGGTCCAAATCTCTGGATTTTAATCTATGATTATAGGTTAGATCCATAACCTGGAAGGAAGCTTTTTTTACATCTATGATGATCTGTTCATGGAAAGTTCCTGCTGACTTTAATAAGTGTAAGATTGGCCCCTTGATAAAGGCCAGATGCTCTTAATAACAATAATTTTTGGAAGATTTTGTCATAAGATAGTGGAAGTCACACAAAGAGAATGTATCTTGTGGATTTCCATCATATGGGGCTGAAGTTTGACAAGAACAACTCACAAGATTGTGGTACCACTACTACCAAACTCAAACTCCGTTACTGATTTGATCTTGAAATCAGAATATGAACCTTACACTTGGGTTGTGTCTACTTTAAATTCATAGAAATTATTTTTCTATTTCTTTTAAACACACACAATGGAAGCATTCTTATTTTTAGAAGAAATTGTTACTTTGATTTACTGGTAATTTTGAAGAAAAGTCACAACACTGGTTTTGTTTCTCAGTCTGTGAATCCTACAGTTATTTTGTTTGTCTCCTCTCATGTTATTACAGCTATTAAAGTCATGACTAGAATTGTTAATGGTTTGCCACTTGCAAAGAGGGGTTTACCACTTTATATTTTAGTGAAGAATCAGTATGTTACCACTGGGGAAAGTCACATCATTGTGATGCACGTCATAACCCAATACAGTGAACTGGCACACACATCTATAATGTTCTGTGCATAATAACTATTGTTTGAGAACCAATAAAAGCAAGAGAGGAGGATATAATGCCAGTTTTAACTTAATACAGGAGCTTAATTCTCTCCCATCTTTTAGTAGGTTTCTATTTAATAGAAACTAAATGGTGAGTATTTCAGCATCCTTGACATTTATAGATTCTGTTAATAAAACTTCTATTGAATTGTAGACATTCAAGCATAAAGAAAAGCATATGAATGCAGTCTGGTAGACTGTGCAAGCACTTGTTATTCAAACATAGAAAGGAAATTCTGTATTACAAAGTGCACATTACATACAACTAGATGAGATTCTTCATTGGAAGGTAAGTACAACCTGACAAGAGAATGAAAGTAAAAAAATGTAAAAGATGCAAATCAGGAAGATAGGGCAGGGGGAAACAAAAAGAGGAAGTGTATTGATAGAGATATCTATTTATGAAACTCATTTGAGTTAGCCTGCCCATATCTAGGGCAGAATACTGTGTAACTGGAGGAGCATCATAATTGGAGAAGAAGAAGCTAGTAAGGTTTTCAGGCAGTTTGTTTGATAAATCCTCCAAATGCTGTGATAAATGAGAGGTTGGGTAGCTTCCTTTTATGGTCACCCAGCCAGCCAGTTAGCTATAAAATCCCTCTTGGTGCTGTTCTCTACTTGCTTTACCTATAAAGCGTTAACAAGCCCACAGGTAAAAGGAAAAGGAGTGGGCACCTGACCAAAAGAGCCAATGGGAAGGCTAGAACTTTTTAAAATTGGGAAAAAAGCTTTCCCTTTGTGTGATATTGTTGTTCTCTGGAGAGAGGGGACCAAGCAGGACAGGACTAAAGCTATGTTGTAAAAAGCTTTAAAACCAGGTATGAAAAAGCATCAAATCATACTTCAACCCTACTTATCTGAACCCCAAATATTTAAGTAATCAGGGAATGTCTAGGAAGATGCGATTAGGGTTATTTCTTTTATTTCTTATTGTCTTGTGTACTCCTCTGTGCTAACCCCAGATGCTTTTGTTTTGCTTTTAACCTTTAAGCTGTACCTCAAGAGAGCTATCCTGATGCTTAATTTTTGTAATTGTCTCTTTTAAGATCTAGCAGAAAGTCTAAGTTCCAAATGTATTTCCTTTCTTTTTGGGTTTAATAAAATTTACCTTTTTTTAAGAACAGGATTGGATTTTTGTGTCCCTAAGAGGTTTGTGCATATGTTGTTAAATTGGCTGGTGACAACAGCTGATTTCCTTTGTTTTTTCTCAGCTCTTCCCAGGAAGGGGGCATGAAAGGGCTTGAGGATAACCCACAGGAATAAATTCCCAAGTGTTCCTTTCTGGGTCCTTTCTCAAAGGGCGGGGGTTGTACTTGGGTGGTGGAAGCATCTACCCATCCAAGGTCAGAGAGAAGCTGTGACCTTGGGAATTTAATACCAGCCTGGAGTGGCCAGTATTAATTTTTAAAATCCTTGCAGGCCCCCACCTTCTGCACTCGAAGTGCCAGAGTGGGGTATCAGCCTTGACAAATGCCATTGTTCTTTCTCATGTGTGCAAACTGTTGAATAGTCCTCTTGAAGCCTAGCCAAACTTTACAGCCATTATTGGACAAAGACCCCCAGTAAACCCATATCATATGTAGGCTAAAACTGTGCTCTCAATTATATCTAAAATCACTGAAATTTGAAGACAGGGCAGTCTAGGCACTGTCTCAAGAGCAGATTTTGATTTTAGTTATACCAGTGTTAAACACATGTAAGCTCAGTTTTGGGCAAAGCCCCTAGAAATAATTAATTTAACTGAAAATCCTGAAATAGATCCTTGCACCTTTGCTTGCATGTTGGGTAATACCTCAGCTCTCTAAGCTTTCTAAGAGTTTATTTTCAAAGCTGCTTCTTTGAGTAAAAATACCCAACAACCTGTTTTTTCAGCTCAGAAAAAGGATTCAACTCCTTCCTGGAGTTATGAACACTTGAAAAACATTGTCGTTGCAAAAGTTATCAGAAAAATTTCATGACCAAATCAGTTGCATTTCTTAGGTCTGTATATCAACTAAAGCTTACCAAGGACGTGATGGGGTCACATAACTTAAAAAATCAGTCATCATTCAGATTAGTGCCTACTGTAAATGTACTGGCTCCCTGTGCCCCAAATCAGCAAAGTGAAATTGCCATTTTTTTCTTCTTCTTTCCCCAAATTGTCCCCTCAACCCATCCCTTTCTCTCTGTCCCTTGTTTAACTTCTCTATCATTTTTTCCTAACATCATTTCCCTTCTTCTCACCCGTAAGTCTGGGACTGAGGCTTCATCTTCTCACTGCCTGTTTCAACAGCTTGAACTTTTGAACCAGAGTCTCTTTTGTCCACATTGCTTTTTTCTATGTGAAACTACTCCTGGAACCAGAATGCATGTCTTCAGGAAGTACCCCTGGTGGCTGACTATCCTCCCTATGAATAAAGTTGTTCCTGCTTCACTTTTCTATCATAGTGACAGCAACAGTGATGAGAGTTAGCATGCGTAGTTCACCCCTCCTTCATGGGTGTAAGGGAACATTTACAAAATGTCTGAACAGTTATCATTTTCTGAAGTTGGTTTCAGGCCAGACAGAAAAGGAGATTTGCAAAATGAGTCTAACTTTAAGTACTATGACATCCTAGGAACAGTTTTCAGGATTGAGTGTCAAACTATACTATAGGTACATAGATTGATAATTAGGCAGATATGTACTGACTAAATAGATAATTTGATGCCTTAAACCAGTACTTAGCAGGGAGATTATCAAAGGCACTAAGGGAAGTTAGAATCCCATCCCACATTGAAAGATGATGGAGTTGAGGGCCTACGTCCCATTTGTGCCTTTGGCTTAGATGCCAATAATGGATATTTACATGGCTAACTTTAGGCACTCAAGTTTGAAAATTGATGTTTGTCTTCAAAGAAAGATGGATTTGTAAAGATTACAAATGTGCAAAAATAAATGAGATTACATTTTAGATTGCAAACTTTAAAGCAAAGTGCAAAAGAAAAAATAGCCCAGAGAAATTAAACTATTCTGGTTTTATATTTTGTATTTCAATAGGAGCATAAGGATCTTATTTCCAACTTGGTATTGAGTATTTACATGCATAACTCACTGTACATCAAGATAAGAACACAATATTTATTTTTAAAGAACTTTAACACTCAGCAAAATATATTTTCATGTGGATAATTTTTAGAATGATTCAGATTTTCAAATACTGATATTTTTGTAAAGGAATTTAATATGCTAATTAGCCATTAACACAGAGAGATTCTGGATTAAGTATCAGAGAAATTAAATCTTGTAAAACACCACAATAATAGCCCTTTTAGCAAATTTCTATCCCGAAGCATCATGTTGCTTTAGGTCCTATGAGGTTATATTAGTCACATTGCATAACATCATGTCATATCTGAAGTGCCAAGGAAATAAAGTAAGAAAGTCACCAAAAGTGACACATTACAATATGGCACCGTGTAAAGCAATACATCAGAATGTGGCATGGTTAGAAACAATGTAGCCTTTTCTTCTGTAATCCTTCAGAAGAACAATTTATTTAAGTGATTGTTTTTTCCTTCTGAAAAATGTTTTAAAGGATTTTTTGAAAGGATCACACCAGAGACATGGATTGTATACTAAATTTATACTACTCAAAAGTGTTTGGCCCAAATTCAGGTTCACTTTTGGGGAAGTGGTTCCAATCTTACTAATAAGGTGCAAACGTGTTGTGAAGAGAACATTAAGCTAGAAACAGATTGCGACTGACCACATCCTGAAGATTGCCAAGTGGGTAATGTCTAGAAAATCTGCTCTTCAGATCCACAGTGGACCTTATATTTCACTGTCTATTGAAACTGTGCCAAGAGTGAAGATTCCTGAAGGATATCTGCTGATCTACATCTATATACACCATAGGGCCAGTAAGTTACCATACAGCACCCATGAGACCTGCAGATGCAGGTACCCTGGGCCCAATTGTGTATCTTAATTCTCCTCTGAAGTGAAATAAGTTACATGGGGCTAGATTCACAAAGGGTCTTTGATGCTGATGTCCCAGATTTAGGTGCCAATGGCATTCACAACCCCTCCCCCCGCACTGCTGCCTAACATTGTAGGCACCTAAATTCCTTCAGTCCTGATATTTTTGCAGTAAAAGTTCCCTAGGCACCTAAGTTTCTGCCTTTGGGCTTGTGTGCTGCTGCCACGCTGTGGAAGGAGTCCAAAGACCTAAACTCTTGTGCAAGAGGGGCTCTCCTCCACCCAACTCATCTATGGGGTCTTATCTGGTAGGTGGTGCCCAGCAGCTCCACATGAAAGAATGGGGAGGGGAGGACCTCCCTTGTAACTTTTAGCCTAGTGGTTAGGATATTCACCTGGAGTGTAGGACAGCTCCCATTCAAATCTCCTATCTGCCTGTGTAGGACAAGGGATTTGAACAGGGATCTGCCAACTCTTAGATGAATGCCCTAACTAGTGGACTATGAGATAGTCTCTTAAGGGGGCGTTCTCTCAATCCTTCCTTTTCAAGAAGTTCTACTTTGGATAAATAATTAAAGAGTCATTGGGCCAGAAAGCAAGACAGAGGATGACTCTATAGCCTGCTGGTCAGGGCACACCCCGTAGACGGTGAGAGATCCACGATCCAATCCCTCTACTCCAACAAGCAGCAGTAGTACTAGCAAACATATTAGCTGTGTGATTACAGGAGAGGGTTCCTGGCTGTAAATCCTAAGCAGAGATAAGGGCCTCCTTGGAGCCTGGATGAATGGGCCCACCTCCAGCTGAGAGGAATCATAGAATCATAGATAGGAAGAGTTTAGGACATACCCCAATCTTGGCATCTCCCTTTGGTTAGCTTAAGTGGCCCCTTGCTCAGTGTGTTGGCTTTTGTGAATCTCATCGTTAGGTGTTTGTCTTTCCCCATTAATTGTGTAGCGATCCTGAGCAATTCATTCAGGGTTTATGAATCCCAATAATTTTCTATGCACCTAAGTTCCTTTGTGAACCTTGGTCTCAATGACTCTATGGCTATTCAAAAAGAATAATTAATAAGGTGGTGGAAAAGGTGTTCTAAAATGAGAACCCCAAGTGCATTTTATTGTTATGCCAAAAATAGTAAATATATAAATATAATTTGAAATAGGTTATAGTTCAGTTGTCCCTCTACCTAGGAAAAGGGTTAAAAGGCTCTGCAAGCCTCCAAATACATTAATAAGTAATTTGCATAGGATAACTTAAGTAAGAGACTTTAGACAATATTTGCTAAGTGTCTTAGCCAATAAGGAGTTTACAACACTAGTGGAGAAGGGGTGCCTCAGCAAGATGACGGCACAAGAGCAAGTCTAATTTACACATGTGGAAGATTGGGCATAGCAGAGTTCTGCTTTCTAATATCCCTTTCCCACTAATCCTGCCCATACTCTGCCCTGACAGCTCCCAACACTCCTTTCTTTATGGTAGAGGGGAGATGCAGTTGGCAGAAGAGATAGTAGAGCTACTTCCTTTGGTTTTGTGTCAGCAGACTGCTGCCCTGGAGGGGCAATTCTCCATCCCCTATCTTTGGACTATTTAAGGTCACTTTGCACTGGTTATATTGGGAAAATTGATCTTACTAGACTGGCGACTCTGGGCCTTTATGTCTTAAGAGCTGAATTTCGAAGCTGAAACTTGACACATAGTCCTCATGGAGGACTAGGTCCTTGGCTTGATTTGAAAACATTTGTTAGTTTTTACCAAAGTTATGACTCCATGTAGAAAATTCCTTTATCCAGGACCGCACTTTGCATAAGATCTGGTCAAAATTTTTCTCTCTAATTTTTTTTCTAATGAAATATTGGGTTACTTGAAAATGATTGTTTTCTTGAAATTAATTTTTCAATTTTTTAAATTTTTTTTCTGAAAAAATGAAAACTGAAACCATGAAAAATTTTCATTTTTTGAAATTAGAATGTTTTCAGTTTTTTTCCCCCATTTGTCTCCTTTTTTCTCTTCCCCCCCAAAGAAAATGTTAATTTTTTGCAGCAAAACATATTTACCATCTTTCAGCAAGCTCTACTTATCACAAATATTTTGCTGACATTAAAGGATTGCGACTTTCATATTTATTGAACTAATTTTCTTCTAACTTGAATTGTTTTCTAGTTATTATTCTGATGTAAAAATGCAGCTAAATTTGAAGGAAATCAGTTTTAAACTGATGATCATATCAAACTGAGAAAGGCTAGAATCAGGCTAACTGATACACTAGTATAAAGTTGTATTGCACACAAAAAAACTATGTTAAAATAATATTAAGCTTGCAAAGTCAGGCACTCAAAAGTTAGGAAATGCCAGAATTAAGGTGGTCTTTGCAACTATAATTCAGCCCCTAGTCTCCTTACCCCAGCAATTCCATCCTCAATGCCCACCCAGCTTCTAGTTCCAGTTTCTCTCCCCTCCTCCAGTCCCAGTCTCATCAAAACCCTTTTCCCTCCCTCTGGTCTAGCTTTTGTCTCTTCTTTGTTCACATTCAATGACTTCTTCTTCCTTGCTGCCTGGATGGCTGCAGGGATCATTGAGAGTATAGAACAGGGACTGGCAACAATTGGCATGCAGCCCATCAGGGTAATCTTCTGGCAGGCCGTGAGACATTTTGCTGATGTTGACTGTCCTCAGGCACTGTCCTCTGCAGCTCCCAGTGGCCGCAGTTTGCCGTTCCCAGCTAATGGGAGCTGCGGGAAGCGGTGGCCAGCTCGTCCCTGCGGCCTGCTGCTTCCACAGCTCCCATTGGCCGGGAACGGCGAACCACGGTCACTGGGAGCTGCAGGGGGCCGTGCCTGCGGATGGTCAATGTAAACAAAATGTCTTGTGGTCTGCCAGCAGGTTACCTATATAGATATACTGATATAGATATACCGATAGATATACCGATATAGAAGAACATAGGTTCCCTACTATAGAATAACACAGGTTCCCTACTCGTAGTTCTGATGCCTCGTCCAAAGCAGCTGAAAGCAGCTCTTACAAAGAAAGTCCTTCTGAACCTCAATAGCTGTGTCTGGAGCATGTTCAGTTTCTCTGCGGAGATGGCAGAGGTACAGAACAAAGACACATAGTAGCTATGAGGGATCATACTTAGTCATTCTGTGTGAATGGTGCATGTGCAGTCTGGTCAGCACTGGGAGCTATGAGAGATTTAATGTGCTCTGTGAGGACAGAATCTTCAGAGATTGTAGTGTTAAAAATCAAAGACGTGTCCACTGAACATGTGTGAACTGTGATTTTTTTAAGGCTTATAATTCAGCCAAATTTGGGTGAATTAGCAGGGGGGTGGTAAAAAAACTCATTCCTTACACAAAGGCCAAGTCACCCCTTTGCGAAGTTCAAACCCCTGATTCAAAGAGCCTACTACTTTTCCAAGAAAAAAATCTTTGCTCTTCTTTTAATCTGGGCAAAAGAGTGCCGTTTGCCCTAGCCCTGATCTTGGAAATGGCTGAATTATATTGGCTGACATTTTCCAAATAAATGGTAGACACCTGGGGTCGACACCTAGCATAGAAAATTTCAAAGTTTAAAGTTTCACAGAGTTACAAGCAATTGAAAACAGGGTATTATATTGAGATTTGTTGAACAACCTTAATAATAGGCAGTACTACCATCTTTATCTGTAATATTTTACCATTACATTGAAAGGCATGAAAATGCAAGTTAACATGTTACTAACAGACACTTTTGTCTGACTGGAATCTGGTAAGTGTAAAAATAACTAATTAATTATAATTAATATATGGTCCTTCTCTTTGCTGACTCATGTCTGTTAATTGTAGAACTGGGACCTTCTTTTTTCGTTATTTTTTAGAAAGAAACCACAACTAATAAAAGATAATCAAAGGCTTAACAGCTTTTTAAATTGGTATCTTTCTACAAGACAATGCCTATTTGTAATATATAAAATCCTGGCAAAAGAGATAGAAATAATCTCCAGTGAAATAGCTTGGGGAAAGTTTGCAACTGTGATTTTGTTGGAGGGTTTGGAAATTGGGTCACAAAGGAAAACTTTTCTCCAGAGATCCAAAACAGAGACCTAAAACAAAATGTGAGGGTACAATGAGAAAAAGTAGGGTTTGACCTGAAAGGGCATTGTAAAATATACACAACACCAAAAGAAAAAGCACAACAGAGCAAGCATGAGAGAAGACTGAGGAAAATATCAAGCCAAGGAACCAAAGAGGTAGTTTTGCAGAAAATAAGAGATGAAATGCAAATCAAGATATCTGACAGGTTTTTTGACATTGTAAATTCCAAAGGTAGGGAAACATTTCCTATAGAGATTCAGTATGCAGGATTATTATTTAGATTCTGATTCATTAACAAACATTTAAATACAATCATATTTTTAATGGAACTATCCACATGTTTCTTCTTGAGCACCTTTCCTCAGACCAAAAATAAGAAAATGTCAATAAATATCCTAAGACAGAAAGGGCGTGAAAACTTTTCAAGCTTCTTAAATGATATTTTTACAAGAAAACAATTCCTATATTTTAAAATGCTTTGTATTAACTGAATCATATGGACAAATAATGGGATTTTCATATGCAGTGGGCTATTTGTGAACTGTTCATTGTGACTATTTGCTCTTTATCATTCATGATTTATAGATTCATAGATTCATAGATATTTAGGTCAGAAGGGACCATTATGATCATCTAGTCCGACCTCCTGCACAATGCAGGCCACAGAATTTCACCCACCACTCCTAAAAAAGACCTCACACCTATATCTGTGCTATTGAAGTCCTCAAATTGTAGTTTGAAGACCTCAAGGAGCAGAGAATCCTCCAGCAAGTGACCCGTGCCCCATGCTACAGAGGAAGGCGAAAAACCTCCAGGGCCTTCCAATCTGCCCTGGAGGAAAATTCCTTCCCGACCCCAAATATGGCGATCAGCTAAACCCTGAGCATATGGGCAAGATTCATCAGCCAGATACTACAGAAAATTCTTTCCCGGGTAACTTGGATCTTACCCCATCTAAAAACCCATCACAGGCCATTGGGCCTATTTACCATGAATATTTAATTACCCAAACCATGTTATCCCATCATACCATCTCCTCCATAAACTTATCGAGTTTAATCTTAAAGCAAGATAGATCTTTTGCCCCCACTACTTCCCTCGAAAGGCTATTCCAAAACTTCACTCCTCTGATGGTTAGAAACCTTCGTCTAATTTCTAATCTAAATTTCCTAGTGGCCAGTTTATATCCATTTGTTCTTGTGTCCACATTGGTACTGAGTTTAAATAATTCCTCTCCCTCTCTGGTATTTATCCCTCTAATATATTTATAGAGAGCAATCATATCTCCCCTCAACCTTCTTTTAGTTAGGCTAAACAAGCCAAGCTCCCTGAGTCTCCTTTCATAAGACAACTTTTCCATTCCTCGGATCATCCTAGTAGCCCTTCTCTGTACCTGTTCCAGTTTGAATTCATCCTTCTTAAACATGGGAGACCAGAACTGCACACAGTATTCCAGGTGAGGTCTCACCAGTGCCTTATATAACGGTACTAAAACCTCCTTATCCCTACTGGAAATACCTCTCCTGATGCATCCCAAGACGACATTAGCTTTTTTCACAGCCATATCACATTGGCAGCTCATAGTCATCCTATGATCAACCAATACCCCAAGGTCCTTTTCCTCCTCCGTTACTTCTAGTTGATGCGTCCCTAGCTTATAACTAAAATTCTTGTTATTAATCCCTAAATGCATGACCTTACACTTCTCACTATTAAATTTCATCCTATTCCTATTACTCCAGTTTACAAGGTCATCCAGATCCTCCTGTAAGGTATCCCTGTCCTTCTCTAAATTAGCAATACCTCCCAGCTTTGTATCATCTGCAAACTTTATTAGCACACTCCCACTTTTTGTGCCCAGGTCAGTAATAAAAAGATTAAATAAGATTGGTCCCAAAACTGATCCTTGAGGAACTCCACTGGTAACCTCCCTCCAACTTGACAGTTCACCTTTCAGTAGGACCCGTTGTAGTCTCCCCTTTAACCAATTCCCTATCCACCTTTCAATTTTCCTATTGATGCCCATCTTATCCAATTTAACTAATAATTCCCCATGTGGCACAGTATCAAACGCCTTACTAAAATCTAAGTAAATTAGATCCACTGCGTTTCCTTTATCTAAAAAATCTGTTACTCTCTCAAAGAAGGAGATCAGGTTGGTTTGGCACGATCTACCTTTTGTAAAACCATGTTGTATTTTGTCCCATTTACCATTGACTTCAATGTCCTTAACTACCTTCTCCTTCAAAATTTTTTCCAAGACCTTGCATACTACAGATGTCAAACTAACAGGCCTATAATTACTTGGATCACTTTTTTTCCCTTTCTTAAAAATAGGAACTATGTTAGCAATTCTCCAATCATACGGTACAACCCCTGAGTTTACAGATTTGTGACTGATCATCTAAATCATATAATATTTTTCTGCCCCCTGATAGCATAACAAACATTTTAATGAGGAGAATAACCACTGAAACAACTTACTAATGGATGTGGTAGATACTCAATCACCTGAAGAATTTAACCCAAGATTGGATATCTCCCTAAAAGATAGGGGTTGAAATCCAGTATCCATTTAAGTTAATGGGAGTTTTGCCATTGATTTGAATGGCACCAGGATTCCATAGGCTTGAAGCAGGAATTACTGGATGAAATTCTCTGGTCTCTGTTATGCAGGAGGTCAGACTACATGATTATGAAGGTTTTACAATCTAGTAATCTGTTGCCCCAATTCTACAGTGGGATATGCCTTTGTGGGCATTAACTATCCGCTGCTGAATTTCTTTTGAGTATAAGGACCTATGAGTTTTGTGCTGCATGAGATTAGCATAAAAATAACATTTAGCATGACACCCATAACAGGGAAACAGTTGAAGAAAAATACCATTTCTGAGGTTCTATATTTAGCACCTATAAACATATTTTCCAGTATTTCATGTGACCAGTAAGGAAATGTGAATCTAGTTTCTGCTACAGACTTTTCTTCTTTCTTTTCCCGATCCAAAGTGAAAATTAAAACACTCAGCAGGAAATGATCATTTTTTTCCAATAATTTTGTAGGATGACAAATGCCATGTATTGCAGTATATAAGAGATCACACCCACTATGACAGCTAAAACTGTTATTGAAATCACACCAGCAGATTTTGTAGTCATTTTGCATTCTTTCCCACTTAAACACCATATCAGAGCTTTGGGATCTGACCAACTAATCCACTTAATACTTATTTAATTATCTCAGCACTCTGTTTTATAATTCTCGATGAGCTACTTAGATGTGAACTGTATACCTTCTCATCACAGAGCTTATCATACCACTTGCACAAAATTTAATCAAGGGAAAAATTAAGTAAAACATTGTAAGTCAAATTATGTTGGCTATACATTAGCAATTTTCTTCATTTACAGTTATTCATGTAATGTACATGAACAACATTTTTATATCATGAGCTCATATTTGAATTATAATTATCAATGGAATAAAGGCTTTTAAATAATTAAAACCCTCAGGCATAACTGCTCTTGAATGATAAGTGCAATCATGCTCTCAGTCACTCACATATTGTTAATGTACTTGACAGCATGGATACATTTACTTACAAATATATTATATCATCAGGATTTTGTCCTAATACAATGGTGACCATTGAAAGATCAACATTGAGCAAGTGTAGCCAGACCACTTCATGTGAGGTACTAAAGTTACTAACTATTCCATGTATAGGGGTTCAATGGAGGTAACTTGGATACCACAATGTGGTAATCTTTGGTAAATGTTGACTGTTTAATGGCAATTTCTGTAACATATATAAAAATTGCATTAAAATAAACATAACATCTATAAAAAACCCAGCTGAGCATGTAACAAGAAACAGTGATTTCAAATATGAAGGACGTGAAAATCTACCACAACAATTACAATACTTAAATGTAAAAACACTATGGCCCTGGTCTTTACAGCATGTCCTGTCAGTGTGCTTCTAGTTATTACTTGATTGTAAGTACAAATAAGCTATTTCATATATACAGTGAAATACACAAAGATGAAGACCTCATGCAGAATCAACATTTATGGAATCTTTTTTTTCCCTTCTGTATCATCTCAGTGCATCAGTGGTTAGGCCAGCAGTGAGCATGAACTTCCAAATATTTAGCCATATTTTGAGGGGCTTTTGTTTTATGTTTTTTCCTCGACTCATTGCAATCCAGCTGAATCCTTATATAATATTGGATGCCAAACAGAGGGCTTCTAACTTGTACTTATAAATGATGCTAATATGACAATTGTTCTTAAAAAGTAAAAGGTACTATGTAACGCTAGCCACAAGTACCACAAACTTCACGGGCATGATTCTGATCTCACATCAATTTACCCTTATTTACCAAGCAGATTTCTGCCAGGGTTTATATGCCGTGCCGTGCTATATACCACCAGAACTTGTACATTGCTCCCTCTCTCAACAGTTACACATAATCTCTGTTACCAAGAGTTATATGAGTGTTAAATTAGTGTAAATAATTTAAGAATCAGTCCCTACAGCTTCATCTCCACCACTCTTATGGTGACTATTAAAGCTACAAGAGCATGGGGGTTAATAGGCTATTGGTACACTCCTTAGGTACTTTGGTGCATGCCTCAAACCACTTAAGAAGTGCACTACTTAAATGTATTGAACTTTTACCCCTCCCTAACTATTTTCCCTAACCAATATTTGTTTATTTCGAAACCAACATCCCACCCATGATGGGTCAAATTCAGTGCATACACACATGAATGGAAATCATACTGACTTCAGTCCTTCTCATGCTACAACTAAATTTAGTTCAATGAGATTAGGAATGTTTGTTTCTTTTTTTCTGGTGTTGGGTCCCAACTGTGCACCACTGGGGGTTGACACCCAGCTCTGACATCATCAAAATGATCCAATCAGAATACGCCTTTGAATAATTAGCATACAAAGCCATACTCTAACTTGGAATACAAATGTGAACAGGTATGAGAGGCTTATGACACTAATGGGTCACTGCTGTCATGCAGTAGGGGCTTCTTTTGGAAGAGATGACACTTGCCACATTCTGCACGCTTCTCATCTACAACCATTCTTGACTGGCTCCTAACCCTAATGAAATTATCACCCCTTGAATGGGCACAGGTGTAGTGTAACAGATGAGGATTAATTTAGACGGCCAAAATACCAATTATGAGCATCTGAAGTATTTGTTATAGGAATAATTCCCAGCCAGAAATGCCAAAGTGAAAGTCCATTATATTTCCCTGCAGGCTTAGTTACGGAGTTGCCATTATTTTAACTCAGATCTAGCTCAACTTCAGAAGAAACATTTCCTAAATAAAATCTTTACAGAATAGTGTTCTGCTACTGATCATCTAAAGAGAAATTCACCCCACCATCTTACTTTGCCATCTGGCCTTATTTCCCTTTAGACTAGTCACCAGGTACCTGGTAACATCCATCACATCTTCTATCTTTCTTCACCATACAAAAGCTGTTGTCATTTATTGCTGTGCCAAATCTCTTTTCTCATCTTGCTACATGAACTGCTAATTCTCACTTGTGTCATTTATACATCAGTATAGATGAGACTAAACTTTACAGCACTTTAGGTGAGTGTTCATGACACTGTTTCATTGGTTCTACATTTTAGATAACAGCTTTGATTGATCATTACCAGAATGTCCCATATAGGCAAAAGAGTCCACTTTTCATAGACTAAAGCCTTCTTAGCATTTAACTCTTTTGCCTTTGTGGTGGTACTCAACATCTTGTCACTGTGAACTTCACCAAATATTACCAATCCCTCCCTTGGTCTCAGTGGTTTTTTAATGGGAATATGTCATAAATCCAAAATTCCAAGCCTGGTGTTAGCTTGTTTTCCATTTGAGCCTAATATTAATGTCCTCTTGAGAGCTTAGAAGACATGTCAGTGACAGAAAGAATGAATAAAAGAACGAAACTTAGTCTAACTATCTTAGTAATTTTAAATCTTTCTGTGCACTCCCGCTCTCTATTATTACACAGCATTTGGTATCTTTATAAAGAGTCTTTGATAATATTCATAGTGTTCAATAAAATGCAATTTATTTTATAAGACGTTCTAGTGAGAAGCTGTGTGAATGCTGTCCATAGGGAATTCCAGTGAGAGATCTTATGAATGCTCTTGAAAGCTTTTGAATGTCTACAAAATTCAGAATCAATACCTTTCAGAATTCAAGAGAGTGTACCTTTTAATTATCTACCGGGTGAAGAGCTCATTAAAGGAAAGTATTCAGGGGTCAAATCTGCATTGTTCTTCACACAGAGTGAGTCTCTGATGAAAGAAACACTTTCACACATCTATTAAATTCTTGATTCTTCTTAATAAAAAGCATGCAACACATCCCATGAAACTGATAGAAAGCTCATGTCATACATATAAAGGGAAGGGTAAACCCCTTTGAAATCCCTCCTGGCCAGGGGAAAGCTCCTCTCACCTGTAAAGGGTTAAGAAGCTAAAGGTAACCTCGCTGGCACCTGACCAAAATGACCAATGAGGAGACAAGATACTTTCAAAAGCTGGGAGGAGGGAGAGAAACAAAGGGTCTGTGTCTGTCTGTATGCTGCGCTTGCCAGGGACAGAACAGGAATGGAGTCTTAGAACTTTTAGTAAGTAATCTAGCTAGGTATGTGTTAGATTATGATTTCTTTAAATGGCTGAGAAAAGAATTGTGCTGAATAGAATAACTATTTCTGTCTGTGTATCTTTTTTGTAACTTAAGGTTTTGCCTAGAGGGGTTCTCTATGTTTTTGAATCTTATTACCCTGTAAGATATCTACCATCCTGATTTTACAGGGGGGATTTCTTTATTTCTATTTACTTCTATTTTTTATTAAAAGTCTTCTTGTAAAACACTGAATGCTTTTTCATTGTTCTCAGATCCAAGGGTTTGGGTCTGTGGTCACCTATGCAAATTGGTGAGGCTTTTTATCCAACATTTCCCAGGAAAGGGGGGGTGCAAGTGTTGGGAGGATTGTTCATTGTTCTTAAGATCCAAGGGTCTGGGTCTGTAGTCACCTAGGCAATTTGGTGAGGCTTTTTACCAAACCTTGTCCAGGAAGTGGGGTGCAAGGTTTTGGGAAGTATTTTGGGGGGAAGGACGCGTCCAAACAGCTCTTCCCCAGTAACCAGTATTAGTTTGGTGGTGGTAGCGGCCAGTCCAAGGACAATGGGTGGAATATTTTGTACCTTGGGGAAGTTTTGACCTAAGCTGGTAAAGATAAGCTTAGGAGGTTTTTCATGCAGGTCCCCACATCTGTACCCTAGAGTTCAGAGTGGGGGAGGAACCTTGACAGCTCATACCAGTCTACTTGAAACAACTGGCAACAACAACAATTGGCAACAACATGCTGCATATTATCCCCCTTCTGTGAGTAGTGGTACTGGAACAATTTATATAGTGGGAATGCTGAGAGACATTGAACTAAACTGTAAACCCTTTACATTATGGAAACCACTTCAAGCCAAGGGGTGTGGCAGCACCCCTAGTTCCAGCACCAATGTGTGTGGGTGTGAGTGAGTAAGTGAATGAGAGGTTATGTCAAAATTTCTGCAGTGTAAAGTCTGTTGCCCTGATATCTATTAATATAATTGATATAGAGCTTAATATGTCCCCATGGTTTGAATGGCTTCTTACTTGTGAGTAAGCCAGCTAAATGATTTTTTTTAGTATAATAAAATATCCTAATTATAACTTTTAATACCTGTTACATCCGTGTGAACCAAATAGTTTAGGATGAGTTTGCATTCAGTAGAGCAATCTGATTGGGAAAAAGTGTATATTGTATACATCTCCCAAGTGATGTACAACACCAATAAGCACAATCAATTATTTTCTCTCATTGTGAGAAGGAATAATGGCCAAAGTATGAGGGCAAATGCTATTCTTTAAAATCATCATGGTGAAAGCCTCACAACTTCACAGTCATTATTAGTTTAATCTGCCCCATTGTCATGACTATTTGGCATTGCCCTAAGTTTGATTTTCAGCTTTCAGAATATTCTAGGAACTCAGAAGCCTCTATATAAATACATAGCACACCCACATCTTGAATACTGCATAGAGATGTGGTCGCACCACCTCAAAAAAGATATATTGGACTTGGAAAAGGTTCAGAAAAGAGCAACAAAAATTATTAGGGGTATGGAACGGCCTCTGTATGAGGAGAGATTAATAAGACTGGGACTTTTCAGCTTGGAAAAGAGACATCTAAGGGTAGATGTGATAGAGGTCTATAAAATCATGACTGATGTGGAGAAAGTAAATAAAGAAGTGTTATTTACTCCTTCTCATAACACAAGAACTAGGGGCCACCAAATTGAATTAATAGGCAGTAGGTTTAAAACAAACAAAAGGAAGTATTTTTTCACACTATGCAAAGTCAACCTATGTGGAACTCCTTGCCAGAGGATATTGTGAAGGCCAAGATTATAACAGGGTTCAAAAAAGAAGTAGATAAAATCATGGAGGATAGGTCCCTCAATGGTGATTAGCCAGGCAGGGATGGTGTCCCTAGCCTCTGTTTGCCAGAATCTGGGAATGGGTGACAGGGGATGGATCACTTGATGATTACCTGTTCTGTTCATTCCCTCCGGGGCACCTGGCATTGGCCACTGTTGGAAGACAGGATACTGGGCTAAATGGACCTTTGGTCTGACCTAGTATGGCCATTCTTATGTTAAGCACATGCTGGTTTTATCATGCCTTTGAGATTTTTGGAGTGTTATGACCACAGATACACTGGGGAGGCTATAGTTCCTTTATATCTTTTGTTTTTCCAAAAGCTGGTTGGTTGGGTTTTGGTTTTGCAAAACCAAAAGCAGAGGTTATTTAGATTCATGTCCCACTATATCCAAATCACTAGAATGAAAGTGGGGTGAGCATAAAAGGTTTCAATTATGAACCATTGATCAGGACAATTTTAGGATATTCAGTAGTACGTTAGGTGCCATCTCTATGGATATATCGGGCATATTTTGCAATAAACAGGCAGTTAAAGTGTGTCATGAAAGAGAAAATAGCATATTCATAGATCAAATTACCCCAAAACTGTGATATCAAAAGCATTTTTTAAAAGAGAGTAAGTATGCATTTATTTTGTGTTGCAACAAATTGATGTAAGGGGAAAACATTTTTTTTGATATCCACCTAGATATTATTTAATATCTAGTCTAGCTTTAAACCTGCAACTATTGTATTTTGGTACCATCCTTAATTTTTTAAATGTCAGAATTGATAATTTATCATGAAATAGCATGTTCAGTTCAGACATGCGGATGCCTTAGATTAATCATCTGCTTTTGCACACAGGCCTTTCTGCTGGAAGCACTTGCACACGGCAGAGCAGAGTGTCCAGTGCTGTTGAACTGCAGTAAAAATGTGAATAGAAGCTATGCATGGGCCCTGATAAGTTAAATCACCAATCTTTGTCTTTTGACCGATAAGTAGTAAGTCTGAAACCCTCTGTATACACCCTGCCTTATCCAGATATGGAAACTGTAAAAGTGGAGTGTGCCAAGGTGGAGAATGACCACTGAATTAAATTCAGTCTTCATCATGATAATGAGAATGCTACACATTCCCTTATCTCCTTCTTCCATTACTAGACAGGAATAAGTTAGTGACCTCAGCAGCACTCTCCAGAATGCAATATTCAGTTTTCCTTCACCATCTTTCAGGTTCTCTATTGTTCTTATAAACGCAGTATTCCATACTATGATGGGCAGGATCAGGCCAAAGATGGTGTATGATGTGGACACACTGTAGGAACGAAATACTATCCATTGTGTTTATGGCATACTAGGATTTAACACCAAGGGGACAGCAAGTACACAGTTCAGAGGAATCACAGTTTTATAGGCCTCATGATTTTAATTAGCCTGGCTGGAATTCTTTATACTTTTGTACAAAACCTACATAACGTGCATTATTTGCCCCCACTCTCCCCCCCCCCCCCCCGCATACACTATTTTACAGTATGTGATTTTCTGTTGGTGTTAAAGATAATTTTTCCAAATTATGAGAGGGCAATGATATCTAAGTGAGCCATGAGGCTTGTTGTCAGGCCAAGAGAATAGGAGAACATGATCCATTAAGAAATCCTTTAGATAATTGGCTGAGATTCAAGGCAGTGCAGCAGAACAACAGGGCCACCCTAGATATTTTTCCATTATGTTTAATTAGAGAAAGGCCCAAATCAGAAATCTGGATTTTAAATGCCAGAGCACTGGGAGTGTCTAAACAAAGATGCTGAAGCAACATCCATCTTTGATCTCAGACTTGGTAAAAATCTTATTGAGAGCAGCTAGGTGCTGAGCACTTATGAACATATGGCATACTGCATATAACTAATCAAATATTATCCTTTGAACACCCTTGCTTTTCATGAAAACCTACGGTAACTGGTGTAGGCAGCTAACTGCACTAGCCTTTTATTTCTAGAGACCTGAATTCTAATCCTGATGATTAGGGTCACTAATATAAATGAATATAAGTGTGCTATCCTGCAAGGTTCAGCCCCAGAGTAGTGGAGGTGTTGCAGGATCTGACCTCATTAGCAGAATTGTGGGGTAAATCTGCACAGAATATGCAATTTTTTATGGTATTATTTCTTGACTTTCATGAGAACTGTGCTTGGAAGCCCTTCAGTATCAAATGGGAAAGGACTTACTGTTTCATAAATACAATTGTTACCAGTCCTGATAAATTCACTAACATACTGTTGTCATAGCATTTATCCAAAAAGTATCTTGTAAGGTATCAAAAAAAATTGGTGCCCATCTTGTCATTAATATTATTGCATGACATATTTTTGGTTAGTGTGTAAAAAATTATGTATGTGTGCTGGAAATAGGTTCCTAAAATATATTCAGACAAAGCAATCTGAGTAAAGAGGATACACAGACTGGTCCTTGACAAAGAAATGTGGATTTACCAGTCTGCCTGGGTCGAACTCTGTAAATCAGGGACAATGAAAGTACATTTGCATCTCGGGTGAACAAATTAATTAAACCAATAGGAGGAGCTAATTAAGAAGAGGGTGAAAAAGAGACATGGCACATATGCCCTAAGGAACAAGTAACAGGGCAGAAGAACTTTAGGGTTACTTTAAAAAATACATGTAAAAGGTTTCTGAACTATGGGGGAAAAGAGACATTGTGGTTCTCCATCACTTAAAAGACAAAGAGACTAGCACTCTTGGAATCTCTGAACGGTGAAACCCTAGCCCTGCGCATTGAGGATGCTCAGAACTGACTGTAAGTAAGAAATTCATTCCTGGTTTCAGGCAATCTGTTAAACATTATACAATAAAAGCATTTTACTTTGTTTTATTTGTAACCATTTTCTGTGTACATTATCCTTGCTTACTATCTCTTAAATCTGTTGGTTATTAATACACTTATTTTTGGTTTTACAATTAAATCATCGCAGTGCTGTGTAGTAAAGTGTGGGTTTTCAGCTAAACTAACAGGCTGGTGTGTGCATTGACTCTTTGCAAGCAGTGAACTTGGTAATTTCTGTGACTGTTAAGTGATAGGGGCTGGATAGTGCAGAGGAACACTTTTCCAGATGGTTCGGGAACTGGACTTCACAGAATATTATTTTCAAGGCAAGGTTAAGAGTGGCAGAGTCTTGAGAAGTTTGTTGGTGAGGTAGACAGACTGGTCTGGCAGGGAGCTGACACACAATTTAAACTCCAACAACTCTCTCTCTTGCGCGCGCTGAGGTAGAGGGTAAAACAGTGGTTTATGGTTCCAACTACTCTGAGAAAGTGTCACAAGAACTAAAGTTAAAAAAAAAAAAACACAGACAAAGCCCATGTTCCAGAGAGTTCAGGGACTAGTCCTGCAAACATCCATATGAGTAACTTTATGGTCAGGACTAGTCACATTGGCCCAAGTTAAGATGCAACACCATGACTGTAACTAACTGTAGGGACTGAATAGCGTAAAGAAGGAAATGGGCACAGCAAGGCAATCATGTGATGACTCTGTTAAGGTTAGAGCACTTGTTGGTTCATAGATTGTGCTATTGTTTCATATGTATATAAAGTTATGACTGCTGACTCACTTAGTGTGGATATTGTGAAGAAGTGAGTAAAGGAAGGTCTTGAATCGTGACAAACTGGTAGCTTGGTGGACTAGGAAGTCATTCCTTATGTAAAGGGCAGATGCCAGATATGTATGTTAATGAAATATGTGACTGGTATATTGAGGGTAATATCAGAACATAGAGGGTAAGGTTTGGGGCAGCATTAGAAACCAGAAGCCTCATTCATAAACTGCTTCTGTAGGCTATGGGTTGTCAGGGTTCCCTCCCTACTCTGAACTCTAGGGTACAGACGTGGGGACCTGCATGAGAGACCCCCTAAGCATATTTCTACCAGCTTAGGTTGAAAACTCCCCAAGGCACAAATTCTCCCTTGCACCTTGGATTAGGTAATGCTGCCACCAACAAGTGATTTAGACAAACTCAGGGAAAGGATCACTTGGAGTTCCTACTTCCCCCTAATATCCCCCCAAGCCCCAACTTCCCCTTTCCTGGGGAAGGTTGAGAATAAACAAGATGAGCACAGACCAACCTTGGGTTTTTTAGGACACTAAAAAAACCCCAATCAGATTCTAAAAGAAACAGAACTTTATTAGAAAGAAAAAAGGTAAAAGAAGCACCTCTGTAAAGTTAGAATGGAAGGTAATCTTACAGGGCAATCAGATTAAAAAACACAGAGGATTTCCCTCTGGGCGAAACTTTAAAGTTACAAATAGAAAACCAGGATTACACCTTCCTCTCAGCACAGAGAAAATCACAAACCAAAACAAAAATAAGCTAATGCATTCCCTTGCTAGTACTTACTGATTCTAATGGAGTTGGATTGCTTGCTTCCTTGATCTGTGTCTGGCAAGCACACAGAACAGACATACCAAAACCTTTTCCCACTCCCCACCCCCAGATTTGAAAGTATCTTGTCTGAAAGTATCTAGTCCTTTTGGTCAGGTGCCGGCCAGGTTACCTGAGCTTCTTAACCCTTTACAGGTAAAAGGATTTTGTGCCTCCGGCCAGGAGGGATTTTATAGTACTGTATAGAGGAAGGTTGTTACCCTTCCCTTTATATTTATGACACGGGTCAAGCACTATGGGGGAGATTTTTTAAAAGGTATTTAGGGCACAGATTCACAAAGGTATTTAGGTGTCTAACTCCCATTGATTTAAATGGGAAAAAGGTGCCTAAATACCTTTGTGAATCTGAACTTGCAGTGCCTAAAGATGCAGATGGTGCTAATTCAAATGGGAGTTAGGTGCCTATGTGCTTTTGAAAATTCCACTAGGTACTTATTTCCGTCTTTAGCAAGCTAAATGCTTTTAAAAGTCTGGCCCTAAGTTGGTAAGTAGGCGTACCTGTAGAGCGGGCTGAAAACTAGAATTCGTGGTCTGTGGGAAATTCCAAATTTCCAAAGAAGAAAAGTTGTTCTGAAATGGAATGAAAAATGGAATTTTGAAGTTTCCCATGGACCAGGAATTCAAAAAGTTCATTAGAAATGTTTACAAGGCTCCCTAAGATCCCAGAGCCCCATGGAATACAGGGGGCAACATGAAGCCTAGAACTCCTGGATCCGCTTTAGAGCCAGGGACATTGGAACCTCCAGGAGCCTGAATTCCATGGTAGCCTACCCTGGAACTGGGGACCCTGGTAGCTAGGGTCAGAGGCTAGGAAACTCCAGGAGCCCACACTTCTGAGAAACTGCAAGCTTGGGAGTTTGGGAGCTGGAATTGAAATCAACACATTCCCAGGGAACAGTTGGATTTTGATGAATTGGTATTTTCCAACAGAAAAATGTTATGTTGACAAATTTCCAAAGAGGTTGACTTAACTTATTTTTAATCACTGGGCCAGAGTCTTCTAATTCTCTGGGGTCTATAGAGAGGAGTGTCAGGGGCTGCTCTCTACATCCTACCTTGCAACTTTGTTTCATTTAGAGATTCCATTCATCCCTGGTGTAATGGTTTTGAAATCAATGGGGTTGTATCCTGGGCCAATTTGGCCCATTCTGTTTAAGTGGCTCCTAAAAGTAGTTACGAAAACACAGTGAAATACAGAAATGAGGCCACAAACTGCAGATGCAATCCTGCATCTCACTTCTTTGAAGAATAATTATTCTTGCAGCCATGATATGTTACCTATCTTATCATAGTATTATAGGAATTCCCAAGCAAATCTTCTGTCCCCTTTGACACTGAAATCAATAAATAAAATAATTCTTCCATAAAATAAGCAGAATGAATTTTAAAAATAAATGTTTCCAATATAATATAAACAAAATTAGCTTTAGGGGTGAGTTAATTATATTTTACAGATGCAATTATGTATTTTGTGAGAAATATTAAGATGCAAATCTTAGAAAAAACAAAGAAATAAATTGCCAAATAAGACAATAAAGTAAAATCAATACTGATAAATAGCAGTAAAAGGCCATAATTGAGGCAGCAAATTTTTTAAGATGTAAGCAAAAATACTCAGGTACAACTATAATAAATTACATTGGTTTAATCACTTGGTAAATAATTGGAAGATTTGTATGAAATTTATACAGTCACTTGAGCAGCATTTCTCTAAAAACACCACATCAGAGAACTAACTGTGGCAGTTTACTATAGAGATGGTACCTCCATCATGTTCCTTGGGCGGTATATTTTTAAAAGTAATAGCTCATTATTCTGTTTATAGTTCAGTTTTTAAAAAAAATACTTTCCTACTATTGGTCACAAAGATTCTTCTTCACTTAGAGTGTGCCATTGACATACACACAAGGAAGAGAACTCTAAAGGCATGGTTGTGGCTTTAGACATAGGTCTAAGCAAGGAGTGATGCAGAAGCTGCACCCAGCCAGGAAGCACAGCTATAGAAAGCACCAGGATTCAAACTCAGTGAGGTATGTACTTATATGTTCCTGATCACCATAGTACCTGAGCAACTCACAATCAATCAGTAATTAATTTTAGCCTCACAATACTATTGGGGTATGGGCGGAGTTATTTCACTGTGCAAATATGTAGCCTGAATCACAATTTGACCCAAAATTAATAATCAATAATTTATTCTATAAAGAAGTTAATCAAAAACATTGTGTTTCTTAGTCACACTCAGCATCTGTGGTTTATCTCTTGTGGAGAGCTTCTGATAAAGACTTTGTCCCCACTTCCTGTAGGGGACACACTTCTCTAGGCAAACAAGCAGAAATTAGTTACAGCCTAAAACTCATAAGTGGGTCCTGTCTAATTATCCTGAAGAAGTTTGGTTGAAGGTAGTTTAGTCCTGCATTATGTGCTGTATAACGGTAATGCTCATGAAAGATGCCCTATTGTCTTAAAATTCCACTGAAGTTAACCATTTTACAGGTAAACACTTATAGCATGAGTACAAGCTTCCAACAAGACCTCCCCAACTGTGAGCTATTCCAGGCCATTTTTTACAATGAAGGAACCGGTCATCCTCAAAACCATTTAATTAAAGGCCTTTCTACTGAGAAAGTCCATCAACAGGCAGAATTGTTGGCTAAGACCATCAATTCATTTTACATGGACCAGTGAACAACCACCGTATGGTAATATGTTTCTCACTGCTGACCCTGGCCACATTCAGACCAGTGACCTTAAGTGAAGAGGAAAGGCACCACTAATACTTTGAGGTATCCAGTTCCCCAACATTTTGTAGTAATGCTGCCCATTCCTTGATATTTAGGTTCAACATGAAAACACTTTTCCCAATTTCATTTACAAATATATTAAGAAAAAAGTCAACTAATTTCAGTAACCTTGGCCAGTTTCCAAAGTAACAAAATAAAACAACATGGAGATTTTACCATTACATGACCAATATTAAGACAGTTTTCCAGCTAACCACCATAACTACCTTAGTGATTATCCTATCACAGGAGAAAGTTAAGATCCAAAACAAAATTTCAAACTAAATTAAAATGAGTTCACTCCAGGCTAACTTTAACAGTGTTTCCAGAATTATAATTCAGCATCTGACGATCCAAAACCCATATTAAGCATTCTTGCTTGGGGATATCAAGTTAAAGATGCCCATAAAGGCCACCTGTACTCATTTGCAACTGCGGTTGCCTGAAGAACCAGGTATTTTTTCCTTCAGCCTCCCAACCCTTGAGCAATTTGGCGTTAATTGGGTTTAGTGACAGAAGAACAGATGATTTCAACTGTGGCTGTATGGAAACAACTTGAAATACTGGGCTTGTGCTGTATCATAAGTTACAGTTTTCAAACGGATAGGATGCTTTTTATTGCTATCTAGGAGTTCCAGCAAGGAACGATGGTATGCTCAATTTCAAAGGAAACTGTCAGTTCACCTTGAACACACAATTTGTATAAACTGATTAGAGCTGAACTAGTGCTTGTAGTAAAGGTCCATGACTGTGCACAATTCAAGGAGTATTTTCACATGTGGACTGGTGCACTTCAGTTTGTGTCTTTTATTTAATGCTAGTCTCGTCTGTATCAGTTTTATCCAGCAACTTGCAAAGATTGTGCAAAGTGCTAGCAGGACAGCTGATTCACTGCCTCCTTCCTATTCTGAGTGTCAATAAGAAAACCCAGCTCTTTCACAAATGACAGGCATAGGGCACAATGTTCTGCTCATTTAAGACTCAGACAGGCTGTTTTGGCAAATTGCATCTAAAATGCCTCCAACGTTTTTCTGGTAAGAGATTCTAGAGATCCTCTTTTAAATTGTCTTATGGTTTTACAGTTTCCATTGATATTCTTTGCTGATAATGTTGTCTCCATCTGTGATGTTACTAATCTCTGTTGACATTCCCATAAAGTGCTAAATGTGGACACAGTCTGTCTATATTTGACAGTGAGTAGCTCCCCAAAGACAGATATAAACAGTGCCCAAACTTGGATTTCTCTTCCACTGCATAATACTTACTGCTTTGACAATATTTGCATCATCAGTCATGCCTACCTTTAACAATTGTTCCCTCCCCTTCTTTAACAAGGCATGTTGGGTAACAGTGATCAGATACATAGAATAATGGGTTTTAGGCTTATAAAATGCGTGAAGGGAACAATACACCATTTAAAACAGTTGTGTGGCTTAGGGCTTGTCTTCACTATGGGGAGATCAACACTGCTGCGATTGATGCAGCGGGTGTTGATTTAGCGGGTCTAGTGAAGACCCACTAAATCATCGGCAGAGCACTCTCCGTTTGACTCTGGTACTCCAGCTCCCCAGGAAGCGTAAGGTCAGTCGACTGAAGAGCTTCTCCCATTGATGCAGCGCAGTGAAGACACTGGGGTAAGTCGACCTTAGCTACGTCGACTGAATAATGTAGCTGGATTAGTTTAACTTAGGTCGACTTACCCGGTAGTGAAGATAAGCCCTTAGTGTCCTGTCTATGGCCAGACTGAAAACTCCTTCAGATATTCACTTATCACATGAATGTAATAAGTTTTGTCTGGAAAATTTTAGAGTTTGACACTTTACCTTTACAAATGGCTTCATTTATTCAGACACCATGATTTTGGAGGGATCAAACTAGTGATCTTCAGCAACAATACAATGCACCACTGTCACATGAGGTAAAGAAGTAAGGTGTCAATGCACCAAAGGTGTTAAGTGCCAAGAATAACACTGCTATTCACAAAGCCTGAGTTAGTCATAAGCTTCCATACAATGAATGGTGAGAGACAAGCACCTTAAACTGCAATTCAAAAAAGCCAACATACTAGGCAGGGAGCCACCTAAGCTAGTCAATGTGAGATGGCAACAAGCAAGTACTAACCCCCATCCCTGTCTCAGAGATCAATGTCTATGTCTGGGTTGGAGGGAAGTGCTTATTTCTGTTTGCAATTAAATCCCCTCTTGCAGGTAGGTGCCTATGATGTTACTGCAACTAAAATTGGGGGGTGGGGAGGAAGGAGAAGGTAGACTTCCCTCATAACTTTTAGCCCCCTAGTTACAATACTTTCATAGGATGTAGGAGATTCCCCCTTTCAAGATCCCGCTGCACATGATGGGTGGCGGGGGAAGGATTTGAACAGGTTTGTATCATCTTTCAGATGTGTGCACTACCCAGCAGGCTGTTGTGTCATTCTCATGGTTGTGCACCCTCTCTCTGGCCAAAATAACATTTTAAGAGAGAAAGCACACATGTGTGAAAGAGAGCACAAGCATGAGGGACTCTAACGTGATAGTTTGAGCACTCACCTGGGAGGTGGGAGACCCGGTCTCCCTGCTCCAATGATGCTTTAATTATTTATCCATATGCAAAGCATCAACAGGAGAGAATGAGAGAGTACCACATCAGACTATCCTGTAGCCCAATGGTTAGAGCACTCAGTGAAGGGTGGCAGAACCCTGTTCAAATCCCTTCTCACCCTCTGGTGGAGGGGTCAGAACTTGAACTAGGGGGTCTCCCACATCCCACGTGAGTATCATAACTACTGGGGGAAAAGTTGAGGGAGCGTCTTCTTCTGGCTGTTTTGTGTCCTACCATCTGGTAGGTGCCCCCGAGCACACCTATCGGATTGGGCCCCACATGCAATTTAGGCAGCTGAATGCCTGTCTTCTCCCAGTTTGTGAGCTCTGGGGCTTAGGTGCTTGGGTGCCTACAGTGAGACACGTGCTCAGAGGAAGAAAAATAGGTACCTAGAGAACATTTATGGCAAAAACATAGGCGCTGAGTAAGTTTAGGCACCTACAGGTTCAACAGAAGTTTTGTGCATCACAGGGGTCCCAGAACTGGGACTTAGGCACCTAACTCCTTTTGTGCATTTAGCTCTGAGTAAGTAGCAGGCTATTATAATTACTGGGATCAGCCATTACACAGGCTCATGTACAAGAATCCAGCTATTACATGAGTGTGTCATTTATTTTATACTTTATTACCATGGTAGTGGATGTCCTAGAAATACCTCAGACATGCAATTTACCTACAGGGATTTTACTGCTTCTTGTCAGTTAATAGCAAAGATCAGGCATTTTCAGCTTGTTACAAAGTGTTCTTAGTGAACTCTTAACACTGGCATTGTATTTTTGGAAAGCTCTGTTGCATGCAGAGCTACACTTTTCAGGAGAGAAGTGCTCAGATGTATTTCAAAGATGGGTTTCTAATATGTTTCTAATACACATTTTCTCAAAATAAAATTCTGTGAGTCATTCTTTTTCAAGGATGTTTATTCCCAACTCAGAAGACCACAAGCTATTTGTACATGTGTCTGATTTTGTCTCATATTATTTGCAATGTGGTAGTATTGGTGATAAGATGCCAAGGTAGAGATGTTACCAACCTTAGTCTTCAAAATGCTTTTAAACTTTTTTTTTTTGCAAGATTGAGTCAATTGGAATTTCAAGTTTGCCATTCTTTTCAAAAGAGAAGAAGTAGCTGAACACTTCAGTGCTGAAATAAACAACTCTTCAAGTACTCTTTTGTCTGCTTCTCAGAAGAGTACTGACTTAATTAGCATGATATAATTATGTCTTTTCTTGATGACATCACTTTTAAGGCCCTGTCTAGCATGGTATTGAATTCAATAGGAACAGAGATGTTCAGCTCCAACCAAGAACAAACCCTAAGGGCCTAATCACTCACTCCTGACTCTCACAAACCTCCTTATAGGAAAGAGGGGAGCAATCAAACAGTTCTACATTATACTGCAGACTAACAGTTTAATAGTCTAAACAAAACCCCAGTGGACTAACAAAATAGACTACTGCATAATCAATAGGATCAAATGGAAGCATTTCAATGCATGAATTCTTGAAACATACATTCAAAAGAGAAGCTTATGTTTGATAATCCTGAGAAGAAATCTGATGAATTCTAGAAATTACAACAAAGATCTGGGGGCAGGTTCTAATCCTCCCAAAATTGCTAACTCACTGCAGGTTGGATTGTACCCAAGCAATCTAGACCATGAAAGGGGCAGACCATATCTACACTCCACAGGAGCAGAACAGGAACCAGATTGTGATTTTAGGAGTCATGATCTGTTCCTGCTTCACCCTTGCTCCAGGGAAGGAATCTGTACCATCCCTTTTGCTGTTGCAGATTTTCCGCTTTCTGCCATCCTTGATTCACAAGGAAAATGGGGGAGATTTGGGTGTCGTAGCTAAGATTCCACTCCGTCTCCACCCACCTGTGTGAGAAGAGGAATAGCAGCTGGAGGATGACAGCTGCCTCTCCATTGTGCAAGCTCTTGTGATGTGGGTGGCTCACACGGGGCAAAAGAGATTTTCTACAGTCCCTTATATCTCTAGCTGACACACAGGAAGGCTCACATCTGAACAATTTTGTGACTTAGGGTGAGTTGCCTAAGACGGAGAACTGAGTTACAAGCAAACCCCTGTGTCAGTGGTGAGGGTCCCCCCGGCTTCCCCACTGTGAGGGCCTGCAGGTTCCTGGTAGTGCTCAGAAACATGGCTGCCTTCATAGATCTTGTTATCTGTAGAGGTGTCACAACTGTGACTGGGCAATGCCCTCTGGCGCAGGCCTTTATTGACTCAGGTGCAGCAGACACTTTTTTGGATTCAGAGAATGCCTAGGCACGACCAATTCTCCTGCAGCCCAAACCCATTCCAAACCTTGTAGAGACAATCGATGGGTCATTCTTATCCTTTGGCCCAGTGGCTATGGAAACTTAATCTTGAAGATACTATCCAAGGGCATTGAGACACTCTACAGTTCAGTACCATCTGTTCCCCACACTTCCTTCTGATCCTATCTCATGGCTGGCCCTCCACAACCCCTTTATCAGCTGGCATGAATTAAAAGTTGAATTTCTTTGAGAATTCTGGCAGCAGCACTACTTCACCCAAAGAAATCCATACAATAATTCCACAGCAGTCACATGCTGGGGTATCTGGCCCAGCAGTTCCTTCCAATTACAGCGACTACAAAGATATCTCTGAAAAAAAAATGCAGACACCTTTTCCCCATGCAGGAACTAAGATTGCCCAATTGAGCTACAACCAAGGGCAAACATTCCATTTTTATGGTCAGAGCCCAAACTAGGTGTGCTATGCATCTACCTGCAGAGGTACCTAGCCAAGGGCTTTATTAATAAATCCACTTTACTTACCGGGGCAACAGTAATCTTTGTTAAAAAAAATAAAAAGGATGGAAGCCTCTGACTATGTTTGGATTATCAGGCCCTAAATCAGGTCACCACTGGAAACTGATACCCTTTACCACTAATCCACAAACTAATGGATGATGTGAGCGCTGCTCGGGTATACACTTTCGGGTTCCATACAACCGAGTATGTGTTAGAGCTGGGCATGAATACAAGACCAAGACTGCCTTTTGAACATGTTAGAATCACTTTGAATATCTTGTGATGCCATTTGGTTTGACAAATGAGCCTGGGATATTCCAGCATTTTATTAATAATGTACTTTGGGACACTCTGGACCAGTATTTGGTAGTATACCTGGATGACACTTATTTTTTCAGACAACACTGAACAACACACCATGCACTTCAGTTCTGTCCTGAAGAGACTATGCCAACATGGCCTCTATGCTAAGATAGAAAAAAATGTGCCTTTGATCAGTCCTTCATAGAATTCCTAGGGTTCATTTTGTCTCCTGGTGGTATAGAAATGGACCCATGTAAGGTAAATGCAGTCCTTGAGTGAGCTGCAGCATGGAACGTTCATGAACAACACGGTTTCCTGAAGTTTGCAAACTTCTATTGGTGGTTTATCCTGAAGTTCTTGGAGCAGATCACCTCCTCACTGTCCTGCTCTGCAAAAACACCAGGTTCCTGTGATCTCCCAAGGCCCATCAGGCCTTGAAGCAATTAAACCTCACATTTACCACAACTCTGATATTGGTCCACGCTAACATCTCACATGCCTTTATCATCAAAGTGAATACTTCTAAGTTGGTGATCAGAGTGGTGCTATCCCAAAGGCATGGTCCTCAACAACTGCTACATCCATGTACATTCTACTCCAGGAAACTCACACCCACAAAGCAAAATTACAAAATTTTGGACAAGGAATTCCTGGCAATTAATACTGCCTTTGAAGACTGGTGCCACTATCTAGAAGGGTATCCCATTCAGCTGTATACTAACCATAAGAATCTTGAATATCTGCCCAGGGCTCAACCAATGAAAACTTCAGTGGGCCTTATTCTTTTCACACTTTGATTTCATAATCTCCTATCATCCAGGAACAAAAAGTAGCAAGGGTGATGCTTTGACCCAGAAGGACAAATATTATGCTAACCTAAATGACTTGAATCCAAAAACCTCCTGCATCCTCAAGCCTCATAACTTTCTGGGCACCACTCTGCATCAAGAGCTCCTCACCCTCATATGATCAGTGTTGGCCCATGGAATCCCTTCAGTCTGGCAGGAAACCATAAATAATGAATCCCATGATGTCTGAAATGGGGTAATCTACATAAAAGCGTATATGGACATTACTGGAGTGCCTAGAGACCCCCAGCTGAGATTAGGGCCCTTTTGTGCTAGGCAGTGAACAAATATACAGTAAGAGACAGTCCTTGCTTCCAAGTGTTTACTCTCCTGGTGGTATCGGACAGGTTTTCCATGATGGCTTTTGTAGAAGGCATTTACTAGGTTAGGACAATGGGCATTCTCTGATAGTTCCCAGGAGCACTCTTCAGGGCCATAACCTTCCTACTTCACTTGATACCAGAATATACCACCAGGAGACAAAAAGGAATTATGATGTAATTGGAATAACAGAGACTTGGTGGGATAACTCACATGGCTGGAGTACTGTCATGGATGGATATAAACTGTTCAGGAAGGACAGGCAGGGCAGAAAAGGTGGGGAGTTGCATTGCATGTAAGAGAGCAGTGTGATTGCTCAGAGCTCCGGTATGAAACTGCAGAAAAACCTGAGAGTCTCTGGATTAAGTTTAGAAGCGTGAGCAACATGGGTGATGTCATGGTGGGAGTCTGCTATAGACCACTGGACCAGGGGGATGAGGTGGACGAGGCTTTCTTCCGGCAACTAACGGAAGTTACTAGATCGCAGGCCCTGGTTTTCATGGGAGCTTCAATCACCCTGATAGCTGCTGGAAGAGCAATACAGAGATGCACAGACAATCCAAGAAGTTCTAAGAAAGTGTAGGGGACAATTTCTTGGTGCAAGTGCTGGAGGAACTAACTAGGGGCAGAGCTCTTCTTCACTTGGTACTCACAAACTGGGAAGAATTAGTAGGGGAAGCAAAAGTGGATGGGAACCTGGGAACCAGTGACCATGAGATGGTCGCGTTCAGGATCTTGACACAAGGAAGAAAGCAGAGCAGCAGCGTATGGACCCTGGACTTCAGAAAAGTAGACTTTGACTCCCGCAGGGAACTGATGGGCAGGATCCCCTGGGAGAATAACATGAGACTGAAGAGTGCAGGAGAGCTGGCTGTATTTTAAAGAGTCCTTATTGAAGTTACAGGGACACACAATCCCAATTTGTAGAAAGAATAGTAAATATGATAGGTGACCAGCTTGGCTTAACAGTGAAATCCTTGCTGATCTTAAACACAAAAAAGAAGCTTACAAGAAGTGGAAGATTGGACAAATGACCAGGGAAGAGTATAAAAATATTGCTCGGGCATGCAGGAGTGAAATCAGGAAGGCCAAATCACCCTTGGAGTTGCAGCTAGCAAGAGATGTAAAGAGTAACAAGAAGGGTTTCTTCAGGTATGTTAGCAACCAGAAGAAAGTCAAGGAAAGTGTGGGCCCCTTACTGAATGAGGGAGGCAACCTAGTGACAGAGGATGTGGAAAATCTAATGTACTCATTGCTTTTTTTGCCTCTGTCTTCATGAACAAGGTCAGCTCCCAGACTGCTGCACTGGGCAGCACAGCATGGGGAGGAGGTGACCAGCCCTCTGTGGAGAAAGAAGTGGTTCAGGACTATTTGGAAAAGCTGGACGAGTACAAGTCCATACGGTCGGATGCACTGCATCCAACAGTGCCAAAGGAGTTGGTGGATGTGATTGCAGAGCCATTGGCCATTATCTTTGAAAACTCATGGTGATCTGGGGAGGTCCCAGATGACTGGAAAAAAAGGCTAATGTAGTGCCAATCTTTAAAAAAGGGAAGGAGGAGGATCCGGGGAACTACAGGCCAGTCAGCCTCACCTCAATCCCTGGAAAAATCATGGAACAGGTCCTCAAGGAATCAATTCTAAAGCACTTAGAGGAGAGGAAAGTGATCAGGAACAGTCAGCATGGATTCACCAAGGGCAAGTCATGCCTGTCTAATCTAATTGCCTTCTATGACGAGATAACTGGCTCTGTGGATGAGGGGAAAGCAATGGACATGTTATTCCTTGGCTTTAGCAAAGCTTTTGACATGGTCTCCCACAGTATTCTTGCTGGCAAGTTAAAGAAGTCTGGGCTGGATGAATGGACTATAAGGTGGATAGAAAGCTGGCTAGATTCTTGGGCTCAACAGGTAGTGATCAATAGCTCCATGTTTAGTTGGCAGCTGGTATCAAGTGGAGTGCCCCAAGGGTCAGTCCTGGGGCCGGTTTTGTTCAATATCTTCATTAATGATCTGGAGGATGGCGTGGATTGCACCCTCAGCAAGTTTGCAGATGACACTAAACTGGGAAGAGAGGTAGATACGCTGGAGGGTAGGGATAGGATACAGAGGGCCGTAGTCAAATTAGAGGATTGGGCCAAAAGAAATCTGATGAGGTTCAACAAGAACAAATGCAGAGTCCTGCACTTAGGATGGAAGAACCCATGCACCGCTACAGACTAGGGACCGAGTGGCTAGGCAGAAGTTCTGCAGAAAAGGACCTAGGGGTTAGAGTGGACGAGAAGCTGGATATGAGTCAACAGTTTGCCCTTGTTGTCAAGAAGGCCAGTGGCATTTTGGGCTGTATAAGTAGGGGCATTGCCAGGAGATGGAGGGACATGATCGTTCCCCTCTATTCAACATTGTTGAGTCCTCATTTGGAGTACTGTGTCCAGTTTGGGGCCCCACACTACAAGAAGGATGTGGAAAACTTGGAAAGCGTCGAGCGGAGGGCAACAAAAATGATTAGGGAACTGGATCACATGACTTATGAGGAGAGGGTGAGGGAACTGGGATTGTTTAATCTGTGGAAGAGAAGAATGAGGGGGGATTTGATAGCTGCTTTCAACTACCTGAAAGGGGGTTCCAAAGAGGATGGATCTAGATTGTTCTCAGTGGTAGCAGATGACAGAATGAGGAGTAATAGTCTCAAGTTGCAGTGTGGGAGGGAATTACGAAATATCGTAGTTTCCTTCTATGACAGGATTAGTGGCCTAGTGGATGGGAAGAGGCAATGGATGGGATATCTTGAATTTAGTCAGGCTTTTGACACAGTCCCACATGGCATTCTCATAAGCAAACTAGGGAAATGTGGTCTAGATTAAATTACTATGGGGTGTGTGTCTGCACAGCTGGTTGAAAGACCATACTCAAAGAGTAGTTATCAATGGTTTGCTGTCAAACTGGGAGCGGGTATCTAGTGAGGTTCCCCAGCTAACAGTACTGGATCCAGTACCATTCAATATTTTCATTCATGACTTGGCTAATGGAGTGGAAAGTATGTCTATAATATTTGCAAACAAACTGGGAGGGATTTCAAGCACTTTGTAGGACAGGATTAGAATTCAAAATGGCCTTGATAAATTGGAGAATTGGTCTGAAATCAACTAGATGGCATTCAATAAAGACAAGTGCAAAGTACTACATTTACGAAGGAAAAAATCAAGTGCACAAGTATAAAATGGGGAATAACTGAGTTTAAAATCAAGTGCACAAGTATAAAATGGGGAATAACTGAGTTGGTGGTAGTACTGCTGAAAAAGATCTGGGGGCTATAGTAGATCACAAATTGAATGACTCAACAATGTGATGAAGTTGCAAAAAAATCTTATTCTGGGGTGAGGCTTCAGTTGGAATACTGTGTACAATTCTGGGCGCCACACTTTAGGACAGATGTGGATAAACTGGAGAGAGTCCAGAGCACAGCAACAAAATGATAAGAGACTTAGAAAATGTGAGCTACGAGGAAGAGTAAAAACACTGGGGTATGATTAGTCTTGAGAAAAGACTAAGGGGAAACCTGATAAATCTTCAAATATGTTAAGGGCTATTATAAAGAGGACACTGATCAATTGTTCTCCCATGTCCACTGAAGGTAGGACCAAAAGTAATAGGATCAATCTGTAGCAAGGGCGATTTAAGTTAGATATAAGAAAAGCTCTCTCACTATAAGGATGGTTAAGCTCTGGAATAGGCTTCTAAGGGAGGTTGTGAAATCCCAAGCACTGGAGATTTGTTAAGAGTAAGCTGGACAAACAGCTGTCAGGGATGGTCTAGGTTTAGTTGGTCCTTCTTCTGTCAAGGAGACTGGACTTGACTTCAAGGTCCCTCCTAGTCCTACAGTTCTATGTTTACATGATTCCCTGGTCAGGAGAAGTAGACAGGACAGGAAAAGAAATGGCTCCAGGGAAAATACCCGGCCTCCAATCTCCATGAGAAGAGAGTGTTCAGAACCTCACAAGAATATTCAGTACCTTAATAATGCTGAGCACCTTGCAGAATTGAGCTGTCTTTATTGAATGTCATCTAGTTGATTTCAGACCAATTCTCCAATTTATCAAGGCCATTTTGAATTCTAATCTTGTCCTCCAAAGTGCTTGCAATCCCTCCCAGTTTGTATGCAAAAAATATAGACATACTTTCCACTCCATTAGTCAAGTCGTGAATGAAAATATTGAATGGTACTGGACCCAGAAGGGCAACATACCAGATGGAAGATTGCCCCTATGTCCTTATAGCCTGCGCTAGTAGCCATGCCTCTGACTGAGGAACTCAGCCACCTCCTCTTCTGCTTTCCTGCAGGCTGCAGATGAAGGGCATTGGACACAGCACAGATGTGGCCAACACCAAAGAGTTTGGTAAGGGGCCTTTAGGCCTAGCTACCTCCCCCTGCTGCCGCCTCTATAATAGTCTCCCCACCACAATCGAGGGGATCCGTACTCATGTCCCAATCTGAGATGTCCAGGGGAAACATCTATCTGACCCCAGTGGATCCTATGCAACAGAGAGAATTTCTGGGGACCTGATGCTTGAGCCCAGGGCAGTATCTGCTATGAGAGATACAGAAGGAGCCCATGTGGGGAAGGGAAGACCAATAAACTCAGACTCCGTGGGGACAGGGACGGAGTCAGTCACCTGAAATATTCTTGGAACAGTCTGAGCCCAGTCTTGCTTTCTCCTCTGAAGAAAGATCATGGGGACAAACTCCTGAAAGAGAAATAAATAAAAAATTAAACCCCACAATAATAAACATTCATACATTTTAATAAACATTCATCATTGTATTATAACCATCGCATACTTTCTTAGGACTATATTCTGCCTGATACCTATTTGATTGTGCTGTGTCAGGGAGGGCGTAAAGAACCCTCACCCACCACCTATTAAAACAGAAATCTTGAAAAAGAGCAAATTTATGTTCTTCCTTAATTGCAGCAATAACAAGCACATAGAAACATAGATTTGTAAGTTTACAATCACTACAAACATTGGTTTTTAAGGCATGTGGCCCCAATCTTTCAAATAGGTGTTCATGTGAATACTTTTTTTTTTAATATGAGCAGCCCCATTCAGTTCAGTGTGGCTATTCATATAGATTCATAGATTCCAAGGACAGAAGGGACCTCTTGGTACATTTACACTGTGATCAAAGACTGCGGCACAGCCGCGGCTGGCCTGGGTCAGCTGACTTGGGCTCACGAGGGTCAGGCCATAGGGTTATAAAACTCCAGTGTAGGTGCTCAGCCTGGAGCCCAGGGTCTGAGAGCCCAGGCATCAGCCTGAGTGTGAACATCTACACTGCAATTTTATAGCCCCATGGCCCAACCCCAGTGAGCCTGAGTCAGCAGACCCGGGCCAGCCATGGGTCTTTCATTACAATGTAGACATACCTATTGTGATAATCTAGTCTGACCTCCTGTATAACATAGTCCATAGAACTTCCCCCAAATAATTTATTTTTGAGCTAAAACATACCTTTAAAAAATCCAATCTTGATTTAAAAATACCAGTGACAGACAATCCACCAAGACCCTTGGCAAGATTCCCATGTTTATAAATTAAAGAATCGCAGTAGCCCTTTTGAACATAATATTAATACTGGGAGCCCATGTTCAGCTGATTGTCTATCATGACCCCTAATTTTTTTTACAGTCATGGTTTCCCAGGGTAGAATTCCCATTCTGTAATTATGGCCTACATTCTGTGTTCATAGATGTATACATTTACATTTAGCTGTATTTAAACGCTTATTGTTTGCTTGCACACAGCATATCAAGTGATCCAGATTACTCTGTATCAGTGACTTTTCCTCATCATCTTTTACTACTCCCCCAATTGTTGTGTTATCTACAAATTTTATCAGTGATGATATTGTTTTTTTCCAGGTTTTGATAAAAATGTTAAATAGCATAGGGAGGAGAACCGATCCCTGCATCACTTCACTAGAAACATACCTGCTTGATTTTGATTCCCTGGGTACAACTGCATTTTGAGACCTGTCAGTTAACCAGTTTTAATCCTTTTAATGCGTGTCATATTAATTTTGTATCATTCTATTTTTTTATCAAAATGTCATGCGGTGCTAAGTCAAAAGCCTTGCAGAAGTCTAAGTATATTACATCAACATTATTACCTTTATTAATCAAACTTGCATTTGCTTCAGAAAAAGATATGAAGTTAGTTTGACAGGATATATTTTCCATAAACCCATGTTGATTGACATTAATCATATTACCCTCCTTTAATTCTTTATTAATCAAGTCCTGTACTAGTTGCTCCATTATCTTGTGCAGGTCTGATTTCATATGACAGGCCTATAATTACCTGGGTCATCCCATTTACCCTTTTTAAATATTGGCACAACATTAGTTTTCTTGCAGTCTTCTGGAATTTCCCCAGAGCTATTGAAAATCAAAATTCATGTGCCAGCATGCTTCTCAGCCCGCTCTTTTAAAACTCTTAAAAGCAATTTCTCTAGACCAGCAGCTGTTATCATCCTCCTTAGTTACCATTGGAATGGAAAGTGTTTTATTGTTATCATATGATATGACTATATCATCTGTTTTTCCCAAATACAAACCAGAAATATTTATTGAATATTTCTGCTTTTTCTGCATTATTATTGACAAATCTACCTAGTCCATCTAGTGACTGACCAATAACATTTTTAGGATTATTTTTGTCCCTAACATACTTAAAAACTCCTTTTTATTGTCCTCAACTCTGCTAGCCATAGATTTCTTGTTGTGTCCCTTTGCTTCCCTTATCAATTTTCACATATATTAGTGTTTGTAGGATCAAGACCTAAGTGAAGTGGCTATTTCCAGCTGAAAAATAGCCTCTGTACCTTCTGTTCCACAAAAGCTCTGTGAACTTCTCAGGCTAATGCCCCTTCCTAGTCACCATATACTAGAGCAAAATCTTTTCAGTTACACCAAGTTGTTCCATATGTACACTATTGTAACTCAGAGCAAAATTTAACCACATGGACCACCAAGTTTAATAGCCATATAAGGACAATAATGGGAAACCCACAGACAGTACTCAGATGTCTTCTAACATTTGAATGCAGGACAGGATGGTTTTATTTATTGTTTTCTATGCACTGATGTTGGTATGCTCAGATCTGTATAATACATTTTTGTCAATTTCATGACCAGAGGATTTTTAAATTAGTCAATTTCACATTTTCAGATGTTTACATCTGAAATTTCACTGTGTTGTAAATGTGGGGGTCCTGACCCAAAGGAAGGTCAAGGGGGGAGGGGTTGCAAGGCTGTTGTAGGTGGGTCATGGGATTGCCACCCTTACTTTTGCCTGCTGCTTGAAGGGGAACTGCCTTCAGAGCTGGGCAGCCAGAGAGGAAGGCTGCTGGCCAGATGCCCAGCTCTAAAGCCAGTGCCATGACCAGCAGCAGTGCAGAAGTGATGGTCGCAGGGAATGGGAGTGGGTTACCATGTCCGGTTTTCCCAGGAGTCTCCTACCTGAGTGAGGGGCTGATAGCTGGAGCTGCGGCCTCTCTGTGTGGGAGGGAGGTGATGTCTGGAGCCGCAGCCTCTCCCCACAGGGAGGAGACAGCTGGAGCTGCAGTCTCCCCACCACGGTTGATCTGGAGGCGGGTATGGCCCGCCCCAAGAGCAGCCACTGCAAGGGAAGAGGATGTCTCATCCTCCCCATCCCCATCCGGGACTAGCAGCTGCAGCCCTGCACAGGGTAGGAGCCTGTGGCTGGGTGCCAGATTTCAAAGGGGAGATCAGACTTTACAATCCGTGATGCCTTTTCATGGCCATGAATTTGGTAGAGCCCTATGTATAAAAAATAGATAAAGACACATGTCCTAATATTTAAAAGTGCACCTTCTAAATTGCATGCAATCTTTTGTACATACTTGACTGCCACAGACTATCATGATTTGGGTGTGAAAATAGGAATATGTGTATGCTAATTAGGTTTTCAAGTATACACAGGTGGTTGTGTCTGCTCAGGTTAGGAACATGGAAAAATATGTACCGAATTTAGTGCATGCAAGTGTCCCCACCGTAAGGGTTTACAACCCAAAAGACAAAAGGAGACAAAGGGAATGAAAAATATCTCAGAAGGTGGGTTCTTCCAAAACATCTGATTATCAAGGAGAGAACACAAATGTTTTAAAAATACATGCACTGATTAGAAAGGAATGTAAATTGTGTTTAAATAAATGTCTTTGTTCTGGTCTAATTTTGAAAATACATTGTTTGATTACTCATGCATAACTGAGATCAGTAAAAGTACCTATGGGAGTAACTTTTTCCAGGCTTGGGCCTGAAACTACTGTACTGTTATCAGAGAGGGAAAGGGATTAAACACTAAGTGAATTAAAGTACCTAGCAAACTTTGGGTGCTTTATAAATAATAACTACAATGCAACTGCATCAGAAACTTATGATTAAAGAAGAATGTTTTTGGTAACTACAAAATTGAACAAGTAATAAGCAACAACATAAGAACGGCTATACTGGATCAGACCAATGATCCACCTAGCCCAGTATCCTGTCTTCTGACAGTGGCCAGTGCCAGACGTGTACAGGGAGATGTCAGCAAACCAGTAAAGTACCTGAAACCACTATGGCTTATTGCTAAAAGCAGCCAAGTCAACAGGCTATAAATTGGCCATGTCGCAGTCTCAGCTGGACCAGGGAAGGAGGGGAGGGAGTATTGGGTGCCACAGAAAGGGCAGCTTGACCCCGCTTCCTTCCTGGTAAGAATTGTGTTGAAGTTGAGGAGTACTTGTGGCACCTTAGAGACTAACCAATTTATTTGAGCATAAGCTTTCGTGAGCTACAGCTCACTTCATCGGATGCATACTGTGGAAACTGCAGAAGACATTATATACACAGAGACCATGAAACAATACCTCCTCCCACCCCACTCTCCTGCTGGTAATAGCTTATCTAAAGTGCTCACTCTCCTTACAATGTGTATGATAATCAAGTTGGGCCACTTCAAGCACAAATCCAGGTTTTCTCACCCTCCGCCCACAAACTCACTCTCCTGCTGGTAACAGCCCATCCAAAGTGACCACTCTCTTTACAATGTGTATGATAATCAAGGTGCGCCATTTCCAGCACAAATCCAGGTTTTCTCACCCCCCCCCTTTTTTTTCCCAAAAACCACACACACAAACTCACTCTCCTGCTGGTAATAGCTTATCCAAAGTGACCACTCTCCTTACAATGTGTATGAAAATCAAGATGGGCCATTTCCAGCACAAATTCAGGTTTTCTCACCCCCCCCCCCCCCACCCACATACACACAAACTCATTCTCCTGCTGGTTATAGCTCATCCAAAGTGACCACTCTCCCTACAATGTGCATGATAATCAAGGTGGGCCATTTCCAGCACAAATCCAGGTTTTCTCACCCCCCCCCACCCCACAAACTCACTCTCCTGCTGCCAATAGCTCGTCCAAACTGACCACTCTCCTTACAATGAGTATGAAAATCAAGGTGGGACATTTCCAGCATAAATCCAAGTTTAACCAGAACGTCTGGGGGGGGGGGTAGGAAAAAACAAGGGGAAATAGGCTACCTTGCATAATGACTTAGCCACTCCCAGTCTCTATTTAAACCTAAATTAATAGTATCCAATTTGGAAATGAATTCCAATTCAGCAGTTTCTCACTGGAGTCTGGATTTGAAGTTTTTTTGTTGTAAGATAGCGACCTTCATGTCTGTAATTGCATGACCAGAAAGATTGAAGTGTTCTCCGACTGGTTTATGAATGTTATAATTCTTGACATCTGATTTGTGTCCATTTATTCTTTTGTGTAGAGACTGTCCAGTTTGACCAACGTACATGGCAGAGGGGCATTGCTGGCACATGATGGCATATATCACATTGGTGGATGTGCAGGTGAACGAGCCTCTGATAGTGTGGCTGATGTTATTAGACCCTGTGATGGTGTCCCCTGAATAGATATGTGGGCACAGTTGGCAACGGGCTTTGTTTTAAGGATAGGTTCCTGGGTTAGTGGTTCTGTTGTGTGGTATGTGGTTGTTGGTGAGTATTTGCTTCAGGTTGGGGGGCTGTCTGTAGGCAAGGACTGGCCTGTCTCCCAACATTTGTGAGAGTGTTGGGTCATCCTTCAGGATAGGTTGTAGATCCTTAATAATGCGTTGGAGGGGTTTTAGTTGGGGGCTGAAGGTGACGGCTAGTGGCGTTCTGTTATTTTCTTTGTTAGGCCTGTCCTGTAGTAGGTGACTTCTGGGAACTCTTTGGAATTCATTTGTAAATTGGATACTATTAATTTAGGCTTAAATAGAGACTGGGAGTGGCTAAGTCATTATGCAAGGTAGCCTATTTCCCCTTGTTTTTTCCTACCCTCCCCCTCCCCCAGACGTTCTGGTTAAACTTGGATTTATGCTGGAAATGTCCCACCTTGATTTTCATACACGTTGTAAGGAGAGTGGTCACTTTGGATAAGCTATTACCAGCAGGAGAGTGAGTTTGTGTGTGTGGTTTTTTGAAAAGGGGGGGAGGGTGAGAAAACTTGGATTTGTGCTGGAAATGGCCCACCTTGATTATCATACACACTGTAAAGAAAGTGGTCACTTTGGATGGGCTATTACCAGCAGGAGAGTGAGTTTGTGTGCGTGGTTTTTGGAAAAAAAAAGGGGGGGGGTGAGAAAACCTGGATTTGTGCTGGAAATGGCGCACTTTGATTATCATACACATTGTAAAGAGAGTGGTCACTTTGGATGGGCTATTACCAGCAGGAGAGTGAGTTTGTGTGTGTGTGTGGGGGGGGGGGCGGAGGGTGAGAAAACCTGGATTTGTGCTTGAAGTGGCCCACCTTGATTATCATACACATTGTAAGGAGAGTGATCACTTTAGATAAGCTATTACCAGCAGGAGAGTGGGGTGGGAGGAGGTATTGTTTCATGGTCTCTGTGTATATAATGTCTTCTGCAGTTTCCACAGTATGCATCTGTCAAGGTTCCTCCCGCACTCTGAACTCTAGGGTACAGATGTGGGGACCTGCATGAAAAAACCTCCTAAGCTTATCTTTACCAGCTTAGGTCAAAACTTCCCCAAGGTACAAAATATTACACCCGTTGTCCTTGGACTGGCCGCTACCACCACCAAACTAATACTGGTTACTGGGGAAGAGCTGTTTGGACGCGTCCTTCCCCCCAAAATACTTCCCAAAACCTTGCACCCCACTTCCTGGACAAGGTTTGGTAAAAAGCCTCACCAATTTGCCTAGGTGACTACAGACCCAGACCCTTGGATCTTAAGAACAATGAACAACCCTCCCAACACTTGCACCCCCCTTTTCCTGGGAAATGTTGGATAAAAAGCTTCACCAATTTGCATAGGTGACCACAGACCCAAACCCTTGGATCTGAGAACAATGAAAAAAGCATTCAGTTTTCTTACAAGAAGACTTTTAATAAAAATAGAAGTAAATAGAAATAAAGAAACCCCCCCTGTAAAATCAGGATGGTAGATATCTTACAGGGTAATTAGATTCAAAAACATAGAGAACCCCTCTAGGCAAAACCTTAAGTTACAAAAAAGATACACAGACAGAAATAGTTATTCTATTCAGCACAATTCTTTTCTCAGCCATTTAAAGAAATCATAATCTAACACATACCTAGCTAGATTACTTACTAAAAGTTCTAAGACTCCATTCCTGTTCTGTCCCTGGCAAGAGCAGCATACAGACAGACACAGACCCTTTGTTTCTCTCCCTCCTCCCAGCTTTTGAAAGTATCTTGTCTCCTCATTGGTCGTTTTGGTCAGGTGCCAGCAAGGTTACCTTTAGCTTCTTAACCCTTTACAGGTGAGAGGAGCTTTCCCCTGGCCAGGAGGGATTTCAAAGGGGTTTACCCTTCCCTTTATATTTATGACAGCATCCGATGAAGTGAGCTGTAGCTCACGAAAGCTTATGCTCAAATAAATTGGTTAGTCTCTAAGGTGCCACAAGTACTCCTTTTCTTTTTGCAAATACAGACTAACACGGCTGTTACTCTGAAACCTGTGTTGAAGTTGCTGATACATTTTAGAAGAGCAGGATGTGCCCCAGGAATGTCTACTGGGGGCCTCAAGGCTGCAAACTCTGCAAAAACCCACACCTGGTTAATCAGTAATCAGAAGGAACCTCTTGCTTGACCATTGAAACTGCTTGCTTAACAAGTTTGCTTTAAGGGACATGCCATTGTATTACTTTGTATAAATAAAGGGGGAAACGTTTGAGGTGGTGGGACTCTTCAGGACTGGACTCTCCCTCTGGATGCATCTTGTGTTCCCCACCAGCAGACGGGCTGCCACTGTGCCACTGCTGTTGCTGTGCCACTCGAGGGCCACACGCAGCTTCGGTAATTATCGAGGGTTGGGGGTGTTTTACTAACCGGTTGTAGACGTGTGTAAGGGCTTGAGACTACGTAAAGTTTAGCTTTAAGTGAAAGCACTTTTGCATTATCCTGTTTGTGCCAGCCATCTATCGGTCGGACAGCCGTGTCTCCCCTGATTTATTTCCTGACACCACCTAGCACAGAGTAAAAGTTACCAAGAGCTTTGGGTTGAAAGAACCCCAGGTAACAGATGCACATGACAGTGAACAGCAGAGAGGCTAACAGAGGGAGTTTGCCTGGGAGTTCGTCTGGGGAGAGCCCACTGAGGCTTACATGTTGCCGGCTTCTCTGAGTAGTTTCTACAACTCCTGAGGAAGCTTGTATAAAGAAGGTAATATGGATGGGGAGTGTTCAGCTGTTGTGGCCTGCACTGGATGTGCCATGTTTGTCTTTCTTCCACAGGACAGAAGCGACTTTGTCTGTACAAAGTGCAAGCTGGTCTCCATATTGGAAGAGAAGGTTCAAGGTCTGGAGAAACAAGTATCGACCCTGCGTTGCATAAGAAAAAGTGAAGATTTCCTGGACAGACATCAGGATATGCTTCTACAGGCACAATATTCTGAAGATTCAGAGCAGACTGTGCAGTGGGGACAGGAGAACGGTGAAGAAATTTGGCAGCATGTGACCTCCAGAGGAAGAAAGGGGAGCGTCCATGTACCAGCAGCACAGATACAGGTAAGCAACTGTTTTCATGTTCTCTCCACAGGTACTAATGCAGAGAGTGGACTAGATGATACATCTGAGGGAAGGGAACAGAAGGAGACTCCGCCGATTGGAAGGCATGAGATGCACTGTCCTAGGGATGGGGGTTCAACGACCACCGGTCCCAAGAGGAGGAGGTGGGTGGTGGTGGTCGGGGACTCTCTCCTCAGGGGGACTGAGTCATCTATCTGCTGCCCCGACCAGAAAAACTGAGAAGTCTGCTGCTTGCCAGGAGCTAGGATACACGATGTGATGGAGAGACTGCCGAGACTCATCAAGCCCTTGGATCGCTACCCCTTCCTGCTTCTCCACGTGGGCACCAATAATACTGCCAAGAGTTACCTTGAGCGGATCACTGTGGACTACGTGGCTCTGGGAAGAAGGATAAAGGAGTTTGAGGTGCAAGAGGTGTTTTCATCCATCCTCCCCGTAGAAGGAAAAGGCCTGGGTAGAGACCATTGAATCGTGGAAGTCAACGAATGTCTATGCAGGTGGTCTTGGAAAGAAGGCTTTGGATTCTTTGACTATGGGATGGTGTTCCAAGAAGGAGGAGTGCTAGGCAGAGACAAGCTCCACCTAATGAAGAGAGGGAAGAGCATCTTCGGAAGCAGGCTGGCTAACCTAGTGAGGAGGACTTTGAACTAGGTTCACCGTGGGAAGAAGACCAAAGCCCTGAGATAAGTGGGAACATGGGATACCGGGAGGAAGCACAAGCAGGAGAATGTGAAAGGGGAGGGCTCCTGCCTCATACTAAGAAAGCAGGACAAACAGCAAGTTATCTCAAGTGCCTATACACAAATGAAAGAAGCCTGGGAAACAATGAGAGAGAACTGGAAGTCATGGCACAGTCAAGGAATTATGATATGATTGGAATAACAGAGACTTGGTGGGATAACTCACATGGAGTACTGTCGTGGATGGATATAAACTATTCAGAAGGACAGGCAGGGCAGAAAAGGTGGGGGAGTTGCACTGTATGTAAGAGAGCAGTGTGATTGCTCAGAGCTCTGGTATGAACCTGCAGAAAAACCTGAGTGTCAATGGAATAAGTTTAGAAGCGTGAGCAACAAGGGTTATGTCGTGGTGGGAGTCTGCTATAGACCACTGGATCAGGGGTATGAGGTGGACAAGGCTTTCTTCCGGCAACTAATGGAAGTTACTAGATCACAGGTTCTGGTTCTTATGGGAGACTTGAAGCTCCCTGATATCTGCTGGGAGCGCAATACAGAGGTGCACAGACAATCCAAGAAGTTTTTGGAAAGTGTAGGGGACAATTTCCTGGTGCAAGTGGAGGAACCAAGTAGGGGCAGAGCTCTTCTTGACCTGCTGCTCACAAACTGGGAAGAATTAGTGGGAGAAGCAAAAGCGGATGGGAACCTGGGAGGCAGTGACCATGAGATGGTTGAGTTCAGGATCCTGAAACAGGGAAGAAAGGAGAGCAGCAGAATATGGACCCTGGACTTCAGAAAAGCAGACTTTGACTCCCGCAGGGAGCTGATGGGCAGGATCCCCTGGGACAATAACATGAGGAGGAAGGAATCCAGGAGAGCTGGCTGTATTTTAAAGAGTCCTTATTGAGGTTACAGGGACAACCCATCCCGATGTGTACAAAGAATAGTAAATATGGTAGGCGACCAGCTTGGCTTAACAGTGAAATCCTTGCTGATCTTAAACACAAAAAAGAAGCTTACAAGAAGTGGAAGATTGGACAAGTAAAAATATTGCTCGGGCATGCAGGAGTGAAATCAGGAAGGCCAAATCACACCTGGAGGTGCAGCTAGAAAGAGATGTTAAGAGTAACAAGAAGGGTTTCTTCAGGTATGTTAGCAAGAAGAAGAAAGTCAAGGAAAGTGTGGGCCCCTTACTGAGTGAGGGAGGCAACTTAGTGACAGAGGATGTGGAAAAAGCTAATGTACTCATTGCTTTTTTTGCCTCTGTCTTCATGAACAAGGTCAGCTCCCAGACTGCTGCACTGGGCAGCACAGCATGGGGAGGAGGTGACCAGCCGTCTGTGGAGAAAGAAGTGGTTAGGGACTATTTAGAAAATCTGGATAAGCACAAGTCCATGGGGCCAGATGCGCTACATCCGAGCATGCTAAAGGAGTTGGTGGATGTGATTGCAGAGCCATTGGCCATTATCTTTGAAAACTCGTGGAGATCAGGGGAGGTCCTGGATGACTGGAAAGGGCTAAAGTAGTGCCCATCTTTAAAAAAGGGAAGAAGGAAGATCCGGGAAACTACAGGCCAGTCAGCCTCACCTCAGTCCCTGGAAAAATCATGGAGCAGGACCTTAAGGAATCAATTCTGAAGCACTTAGAAGAGAGGAAAGTGATCAGGAACAGTCAGCATGGATTTACCAAGGGAAAGTCATGCCTGACTAATCTAATTGTCTTCTATGACAAAATAACTGGCTCTGTGGTTGAGGGCAAAGCAGTGGACGTGTTGTTCCTTGACTTTAGCAAGGCTTTTGACACGGTCTCCCACTGTATTCTTGCCAGCAAGTTAAAGACGTCTGGGCTGGATGAATGCACTATAAGGTGGATAGAAAGTTGGCTAGATTGTCGGGCTCAATGGGTAGTGATCAATGGCTCCATGTCTAGTATCAAGTGGAGTGCCCCAAGGGTCAGTCCTGGGGCCGGTTTTGTTCAATATCTTCATTAATGATCTGGAGGATGGTGCGGATTGCACCGTCAGCAAGTTTGCAGATGACACTAAACTGGGAGGACAGGTAGATATGCTGGAGGGTAGGGATAAGATACAGAGGGCTGTAGACAAATTAGAGGATTGGGCCAAAAGAAATCTGATGAGGTTCAACAAGAACAAATGCAGAGTCCTGCACTTAGGATGGAAGAATCCCATGCACCGCTAAAGACTAGGGACCAAATGGCTCAGCAGCAGTTCTGCAGAAAAGGATCTAGGGGTTATAGTGGATGAGAAGCTGGAAATGAGTCAACAGTATGCCCTTGTTGCCAAGAAGGCCAATGGCATTTTGGGATGTATATGTAGGGGCATTGCCAGGAGATGGAGGGATGTGATCGTTCCCCTCTATTCGACAATGATGAGGCCTCATCTGGAGTACTGTGTCCAGTTTGGGGCCCCACACTACAAGAAGGATGTGGAAAACTTGGAAAACGTCCAGCGGAGGGCAACAAAAATGATTAGGGGACTGGTATACATAACTTATGAGGAGAGGGTGAGGGAACTGGGATTGTTTAGTCTGTGGAAGAGAAGAATGAGGGGGGATTTGATAGCTGCTTTCAACTACCTGAAAGGGGGTTCCAAAGAGGATGGATCTAGACTGTTCTCAGTGGTAGCTGATGACAGAACAAGGAGTAATGGTCTCAAGTTGCAGTGGGGGAGGTTTAGATTGGATATTAGGAAAAAACTTTTTCACTAGGAGGTTGGTGACGTACTGGAATGCGTTACCTAGGGAGGTGGTGGAATCTCCTTCCTTAGAAGTTTTTAAGGTCAGACTTGACAAAGCCCTGGCTGGAATGATTTAATTGGGGATTGGTCCTGCTTTGAGCAGGGGGTTGGACTAAATGACCTCCTGAGGTCTCTTCCAACCCTGATATTCTATGATTCTATGAACAGGTCATGTACATTTTCTAAGCACTCTTTTCCCTCTCTGTCCTGCACTAACACACACAGCCACAGACATACATTAACCTGTAGCCAAACTGCAGTTTCTCTGGAGTGAAGTTGCAGAAGTTTTTAATCTGGGTAGTCCCAGACCTGCATTAAATTCATGGTGTAGGGAACATTTCTATTGTATTTTATACAAGTGCTCTCCTTGGTTGTGTGTGCAATAAAGAAATGTTAGTTTTCTTTTTATTGGTTTTCCAATAGAAATTCTATGGCCCACATTTTGGACTAAATTTTGCATTCAGGATTTGGGAATAGAGGACGTTAATGTTACTTGCACTTCAAAAAATGAAATTTACTACTAATGTGTGACAGTGTTTATTATTTATATATTATATTTGAAAGATCAATTTACTACTGAGGCTGTGCTTCATTACTAAAATAAAAGCTTCTTACTAGATGACAAGTATAAGTCAGTATAGAATAGAACTTGTTCCTTAGTCAGGGAGAATTTCTTTTTTTAACTGAAGCTTGAAAAGCCAAGAATTTCTTCTGGACTGAATTTTTCTATAACATTATTTGTGTTTGTGTGTGTGTGTGTGTGTGTGTGTGCGTGCGTGCGTGTATTTGGTAGTTATTAGGGCTGTAAGTTAATCACAGTTAACTCACACAATTAACTCAAAAAATTAATACATAACTGCAATCAAAAACAAAACAGTGTAAAACTTCAGAGATTACAAGTCCACTCAGTCCTACTTCTTGTTCAGCCAATCACTAAGACAAACAAGTTTGTTTACAACATTTACAGGAGATAATGCTGGCCCTCTTCTTATTTACAGTGTCAACAGAAAGTTAGAACAGGCATTTGCATGGCACTTTTGTAGCTGGCATTGCAAGGTATTTACGTGCCAGATATGCTAAACATTCATATGCTCCTTCATGCTTCAGCCACCATTCTAGAGGACATGCTTCCATGCTGATGACGCTCGTTAAAATAATAATGTGTTAATTAAATTTGTGACTGAACTCCTTGGGGGAGAATTTGATGTCCCTTGCTCAGTTTTATCCATATTCTGCCATATATTTCAAGTTACAGCAGTCTCGGATGACGACCCAGAACATGTTGTTCATTTGACAAAATGCAAAGAAGGTACCGATGTGAGATTTCAAAACATAGCTAAGGCACTCGACCCAAGGTTTAAGAATCTGAAGTGCCCTCCAAAATCCGAGAAGGACAAGGTATGGGGCATGCTTTCAAAAGTCTTAAAAGAGCAGCACTCTGATGTGGAAACTGCAGAACCTGAACCACCAAAAAAGAAAATCAACCTTCTGCTGGTGACATCTGACTCAGATAATGAAAGTGAACATGGTGGTGATGTGGGCATGAAGAGGGAAGCCCTTAGCCACATTTGGAATGAAATGCAAAACTCATGTCTTACTGTCCTCACAGTAAGTTTTCCATACCCACAAAAAGATACCCACCACATCCAAATGAAAAATACATCTATTTATTCAGGTTTGCCCCTCAGACAAGATAGGAAGTATGTGAGAGACTGTTCTGTTATTACCTTCTAGCTTTTGGGAGGTACATGGATAATATGGGGATAAGAATCCTGTATTAAAGTAAAAGGACCCATATATACAGACAGAGAAACAGACAAATGACTGTTTTACAGTGGTAAATGGATCCACAGCCGAAGTAAGTGAAGTTGTTATAGTGGCAGAGCAACATTAGGGAGCTGAGGGAGGGTCAGATTGAGTTGCTTATTACTGGGGTGCAAGAGGATTTGCCCACTGAAAGGGAAGTTATTGGTATGGACACGGAGACATAGGGTTTTGAAAAGTAGGAGACAATTTGGGTTTTAAATGACTGGCCAAGGTCACATAGTGAGTCAAATAATACAGCTGGAAATAAAGTCCAGATACCATGAGTTCCATTAACATGTTTTAACCACCAGACCTTGATTCCACAAATAGCCTTTTTCTAATTTTCTGTAACTCCTATACTCAGGCCATCCAGCCACTCACTCTGAGCCATTCTCAGTAGGGAGAATGATTGATACATCTGCATAGTTGTGGATCCAACAGCCAACACGTGTCTCCAGCTTCCCTGCACTTCATCCTCAAACCCACCCTATGTACTGTTTCTTGAAATCCTGTCCTGCGGTGCTTTGTCTAGGGCCCTTCATGCCCCTCGAGTGTGAAGGGGAACAAGATTACTCCTTAATATTTAAAATGTTATTAGTTCAAGATAATTTGCTCAAATCTTCCCTATTAGCTGTCATTTCTCATGTTCCAAATATCATCTCCTCCTCATAGAAGAATAGTATTGTCTTTCCTCTGGTTCATTAACTGTTCTGTGGGCCTAGAACTAAAAATTCAACAATCTTCCCATGGTACATAGTTAATTACATTAATCTCTTACCAAAAGTCTGTGTACTAGTAAGGATACCTTCACTATATTTACCCTACATATATAAAAGGGTTTTGTTCATTTGAATTGGACGCCAGCTGGTATGTAAAACAGTTTCTTGTGACTGTCCTTTTGAACATATTTCTGTAATTTTCTTGTTATAGTCTACTTAAAGAGTGAGAAAGATGATCAAAAGTTTCCCGATTCTGTAGTCCTTTGTACAAAGGGATCTTATTATCTGAATATCAAAAGTTTCTTTCAAAAAGTTTTTATTGCAGGCTACTAAGCAATGTTGAAGGTAGAATGTTATAGAATATGTAAGATAAATGAAACAATGCTTCTTAATGGTGTCACTGAAAAGGGAAGAAATACATTCACCTGTGTTCCATATCAATGTAATAAATCACTTAGTTTTAATAGTAGAGTCTTCCCCCATTTCATATGTAAGCATATAAGAAGTATATCCTATCCAGATTAAAAAAAAAATAGTTGCTCTCTCTCATATTCCCTAGCTCCCTGATCCAATAGTCCTACTCACTGAAATAGATGCTCCTGTTAGGAAGAATAATGGGGCATGCATAGGATACTTAATAATAATCTCTGCTTCACAAACAATACCTGACCTTGCCATCTTACTCATGGACTCTTTCCAGATGTTATAGGATGAGGAAGCTTATAAAATAAGGAACCCATTGACAAAGCCATCACATTTTAAATGTTATCAAGCTAGGAGAAAGGGCCTTCATATATCTATGTAAGGAGGGGACGAAACAACACCATTCACTAGTAATTCCATCAATGGGAATACTTTTAGAAAGACTTTTTCTTCCATTCTCTCTTTTCCATCTCTAATGTCAGGCAGTTTTCTCAAGTCTGCTGTTTATGAACTGACTTGAGCAACTGTTTCTGTTGTCTAAATCTAAAACCAGAAGGGAGTTATGGAGATGCATCCCCATGTGAGTCTAGTCACTGTGGTGATTACTCAGTGTGCATACAATTGCCATAATCTAGAAAGAACTGAAAAACGAAGCAGGAAGGGATCTTTAAAATCGTATTTATTTGGCATATGCAATCTGGTTAAGCCAAGCCACCACAACCAATAATGTTCCAGGCATGAAAACCTCCAGGAAGTTGAGTCATTTTGCAGTCCTTGACAATGTGTCATGGTTTGTGGCTGCCCATATTGACATAGTGGACTGTCTCTAAAACGCCACCGAAATTCTGCTGCAGCACAAATTCCATGTCCAGAACAAAACTTTCAAAGAGAGCACAACTATAACTTCAGCTAGAGATAGGGACACAGTTCCTCAACTTGTGTAAACTGTCAGAGCTCCATTGGCTTCCATGGAACTGTAACAATGGACATCCGCAGAGGAGCTGCCCCAGCATGAATTTTTTTAAAGTTTTGCAGGCAACAGGAGGGTTGGATGACAAAGAGACAGAGATATGAGAGATGGGGAAGAAAAAACATTTTGTTTTCTAACTGTGATATTAGTACACAGAAAAGAGAGAAACAAAATTTGTGACTAGATGTAAAAAGCCATAGCTTGTATGCCACAGTTGTCTTCTCTTCTACTTTTAGCAGCCACCCGTTTCACACTGGAGATGGCTTTTAGACAAAAGCACTAGTTATTTCGACATATAGTACATGTCACCCAGAGATATTTTTCCACATACTTTCAGTTGTGAATATGTTTCACATTGACTTCCTGTATAATGGCTTTTATCCACCAGTCCTGCATACAGGGCATCCCATGCACCACCCCAGGAGAAGCGCAGAGATGGACTTGTATGTAAGGGTCTTTGGACTAGAAGGCGGGTCTGCAGAGCCGGACACTGCTGATGGCCCCACAGTACTACCAGGAGGCCGTGCAGACCTGCAGCCAGAGAACACTGTGGAGAGTAGGTGCCACAGAAATTGCCACCCAAGGGAGCCCGAGTGACAGTACTCTGAGGCCCCCTGACTGGCCAAACACTGGGGGTTGCCCCAAGAAATTATGTAGGCAACCACACAGAATTTGGTCCACTGCAACTCCAGACTTCGACTTGTCTCCTGATCTCCAGTCTCAGATCCCAGAATGATTCTGATCCTGACTCTTGCCTTCTGACTCCAGCCTTGTTCTATCTCTGACTCCAGCCTGACTCTCATCCTGATTTCTGCCTCCTGATTGTAGCCTGGTTATGCCTCTGAGACTCTGCCCTGACTTCGACCCCAACTCTTGCTTACTGAACCTGGCTCTTGTGATTCTTTCAACTCCCACTCTTGGAATAACATCCCTGGCATGCAGAATCCAGCTCAGCTGTGAGCCCCTGGGCCAGACCACCTACGCCCCGCTCCCTTACTTTGTATCTCAGAAAGGCACAATTCCTTCCTTCCTGCCCCCTTGTTCCAGGGACAAGTCATTTGATGCTATCTATGAAGGGGAGAATTCAGGGGTGGGTGGGGAGAGCAGGGTCTGAGTGATTGGTTAATGGAAGCTATGCACCCAGATGAAAGGTCTGGGAAAGCTTTGCTGGAGCATATCAGGGGAGGGTGCTCTAATTCCTCTTATGGCCCTGCAATCTAGCCTTATGTGTGGCTGCACATCCTACAGTGATACCAAAATCTCCAGTCAGCTGCATATTCATGGATGATTTGACCTTAAAATGTAGCTCTGCTCTGAAAAGTGATTCTGTAAAAATTAAATTGCAGAGGTTCTGTGTGTATTGTGTCTCCAGGGCAAATTTTCTCAGTGTGCATGTAAAAGGATTTCTTCTTCTTTTTTTATTTACTAACACTCCTGGAAACTGACCCTGGAATGTGGAGGTCAGGCTTTGTTCTCACTGTCTCACACATGAGCACCTTTACATTTCTGGAAGTTCTACTGCTGCAGAAGGTAGCTGCCATTTTGTGTTCAGATCCCAACTGTTATGGATGAGACACAGATCATGAGGTTACTCTGGCTTTCTTCTGTTTTGTAGTCCCTCTGTAATCCAAAATAAATAGTATTGATCAGGGCTGTTGATTAATCGCTGTTAACTCGTGCGATTAACTTAAAAATAATCATGATTAATTGCACTGTTAAAGAATAGAATACAAATTGAAACATATTACATATTTTGGATGTTTCTCTACATTTTTAAATATATTGATTTCAATTACAACACAGTATACAAAGTTGACAGTGCTCACTTTATATTATTATTTTTATTACAAATATTTGCACTGTAAAAATGGCAAACAAAAGAAATAGTATTTTTCAGTTCACCTCATATAAGTACTGTAGTGCAATCTCTTTATCATGTAAGTGCAATTTACAAATGTAGATTTTTGTTTGTTACTTAACTGCAGACAAAAACAAAACAATGTAAAACTTTAGAGCCTACAAGTCCACTCAGTCCTACTTCTTGTTCAGACAATTGCGCAGACAAACAAGTTTGTTTACATTTACGGGAGATAATGCTGCCTACTTCTTATTTACAATGTCACCTGAAAGTAAGAACAGGCATTCACATAGCATGTTTGTAGCTGGCATTACTAGTTATTTATGTGCCAGTTATGCTAAACTTTTGTATGCCCCTTCATGCTTTGGCCACCATTCCAAAGGACATGTTTGTGTGCTGAAGATGCTCATTAAAAAAATAATGCATTAATTAAATTTGTGACTGAACTCCTTGGGTGAGAATTGTATGTCTCTTACTCTGTTTTACCCACATTCTGCCATATATTTCATGTTATAGCAGTCTCGGATGATGACCCAGCACATGTTGTTCGTTTTAAGAACAGTTTCATTGCAGATTTGACAAAATGCAAAGAAGATACCTATGTGAGATTTCTGAAGATAGCTACAGCACTCGACCCAAGGTTTTAGAATCTGAAGTGCCTTCCAAAATCTGAGAGGGATGAGGTGTAGAGCATGCTTTCAAAAGTCTTAAAAGAGCAACACTCTGATGTGGAAACTACGGAACCGGAACCACCAAAAAAGAAAATTCTGCTTTCTGCTGGTGGCATCTGACTCAGATGATGAAAATGAACATGCATTGGTCCACACTGCTTTGGATGGTTATTGAGCAGAACTTGTTATCAGCATGGATGCATGTCCTCTGGAATGGTGGTTGAAGCATGAGGGGACATATGAATCTTTAGTGCATCTGGCACATAAATATCTTTTAATGCCGGCTACAACAGTGCCATGTAAATGCCTGGTCTCACTTTCAGGGGATATTGTAAACAAGAAATGGGCAGCATTATCTCCTGCAAATGTAAACAAACTTATTTGTCTGAGCGATTGGATGAACAAAAAGTAGGACTGAGTGGACTTGTAGACTCTAAAGTTTTACATTGTTTTATTTTTGAATGCAGTTATTTTTTGTACATAATTCTACACTTGTAAGTTCAGCTTTCATGTTAAAGAGATTGCACTACACTACTTTTATTAGGTGAATTGAAAAATACTATTTTCTTTGTTTTTTACAGTGCAAGTATTTGTAATAAAAATAAATATAAAGTGAGCATTCTACACTTTGTGTTTTGTGTTGTAATTGAAATAAATATATTTGAAAATGTAAAAATGTCCAAAACTATTTAAATAAATGGTATTCTATTATTGTTTAACAGTGCAATTGATCACACAATTAATCACGATTAATTTTTTTACTTGCTTGCCAGCTCTAGTATTGATACTAAAAGTACATGGTTGCTTCTTCCATTTGGAAAACAGAACAACTGCCTCTTGGTATTGAATCCCAGAAAATCATTCCTAATTCTGAAGATGTTTTAGTGCACAGTGATCTTAGAGCATTTGAATATTTCCTATGATAAAGTATGGTGCATTTACATACATATAGCTTTGATTGTATACACTCTGGAATTACTTGAGGTGAGTTATTGTTTGCCAGTGGCTCCTACTGCACCATCTGTGAATTACTGGAAGAATTCGGAAATGTAAGCAGCAGACCTGAACATTCCAACAGTAAGGGTAAATGATGTTAAGGGTATACCTAGGCGCCAGTGAAAACTGTATAGTAGCCCACACTTTTTGGACAATATCCTCTCTTAAAACCCAGTGATATCCCCAAACATACCAAGTGCAGTTCTGCTCCACTTTTATTAAAAGATCATCTTTATCAAGCTGCCAATTCTTTCCCATTCCTTGTGTGGTCCTTAAGACAGGTTTCCCTGTATTTGTATTTGTGTCCCAATTGGCTTGGTTTTCTTTGTACTTTTGTTAGTGGTTTATTTCAAAAATGCTTTTCCAGGGTCTTTTCATTGCTGGAGGAGAGGTAAAGCAGACCTGATGTGTGCTGTAACCAAATGCAATAAAAGCAATTTAACATATTTTTGTCATGCCTTGCCATGCACATTTTTCCTTCAGAAGAATATAAATTAAAGACATACTTTCAGAATGACAATTTTGATGTGATAATAGCAGATTAGACAGTCTTTGAAGAACAGAAATCAGTGGCTGCTGCTGCCAGACCTGCTAATAACTTGCATTTAGGGCCTGGTCTTGCAGGGTGGAAATGCACAAGACTGGTTCCACTGACTTCAGTCAGAAGCTTGATGTTGTCTGAAAATGGTAAGCCAGATATATTTATAATTTGTTCATGGTTGGCTGATCTTGATTACAACAACTTCCTCTTCTAATTTTAGCTTAGGGCCAAATGGGCATACATTTATGATATAATCTGTAATACAATCATAATTAGACTGAATGCTCATGGGTATGCGGGATAAATACTTCAAGGTATTTTTTGTGGGGGGAGGGATGGGCATGTACATCTCTTGCATTGCCAATAAATGACAAGGGATGAGTATTTACATTGGATCTAGTGGCTCATGGAACAAGCATTGAACTACAGTGATAATTTTTAGGCTGCACAAATTCAAATATTTGTCTTTACCTTCCCCCATTAAACTATTCAGTTCAACCAGTGTCCACAAATATTAACATATGGAAGTCCTGCTGCTTCCAGCACCATTCCTTGATAATGCTCATAACGGTTTAGGAGTGTGGCAATGGCTGGACAGAGAATGAATATTTCTCACACTGAGCACATTTTTGAGTGAAAATCTGATCTTCTAGATCACTGGTCTCTAAACTGGGGTGTGTGCACCCCAGGGGGTGCACGAGATGATCCCAGGGGTTGCGCGGCAGTAGGAGCACCGCTGGATGGCATTCCACCATTTTTTTTCTTCGGCGGCAGCTCTGCACATCCGCGGCTGGTGTTCCCCTCCGGCGGCCCGCCTGTGGTAAGTCTTCCGGTCTTCTGTTGGCAGTGCATCTGCGGCAGGTCTTCTGGTCTTCACCGTGGGGGTGCATGAGCCAAAAAGTTTGGAGACCACTGTTCTAGATTTAGTCATAGAACTTAAGGCCAAAAGGGACCTGCAGATCATCTAGTCTGACCTTCTGCAGACCACAGCCCATAAATAGATCCCAGCACCAGCACATTCAACCCAACAACTAAAATTAGACCAAGGTAGTACAGCCCTCATGAGACTAAACTACTGTGTGCTACAGGAGAGACCAGGAGATACTGAAGTGCACCAATGCTTGAGGCGCATGCAATGATGGGAAATTGATTGAGATATACCTAGATGATCCTGGCAAGCCACCCACACCCCAGGCTGCAGAGCAATGTGAAAACCTCCAAGGACACTGCCAATCTGACCTGGGAGAAAATTCTTTTCTGATCCCACATGTGGTGATCAGTTAGACCCTGAGTATGTGAGCAAGAACCAACTAGCGAAGCAACGGAGAGAGAGAATGCTCAGTGCCACCTCAGAGCACTGGCCCATCCTGTCAATCTCTGGCTATCTCTGATGCTCCAGGGGAAGGTGACATAAACAAACAAACCAAAATACATTGTGGGAGGGGAGAAAGCAATCTCTTTCTGACCCCTGTAGATCACTCACTGAAGCCCTGAAGCATGAGATTTTAGGAAGATCTGACATGAACTAAAGGGGACTCACAGGATTTCTGAGCCCTGTTCCACACCATCATAAGCAGTCCTGTTATACAATCCCACTCATAAATTGATCCAGCTCTCTCTTAACAGTAATTAAGTTGTTGCCCCCACAACTCCTTTGGGGAGACTGTTCTAGAACCTCACTCTTGTGGTTAGAAACCTTCTGATTTCCAACCTGAATTTATTCATGGCCAATTTACAACCATTTGTTCTTATGTCAACATTGTCCTTTAGCTTAAATAGCTCCTCACTCTTCTTAGTGTTTAACCTTCCCCCCTCATATATTTTTGAGAGAAATCATATCCCCTCTCAGCCTTTGTTTTGCTTGGCTAAACAAACAATGCTCTTTAAGTCTTCTCTCATAAAACAGGACCTCCAGTCTCAAATACTGTACTGAAGTCCAAGTATATTGGATCTACTGCTTTTTCCTTATCTACAAAAATCAGTTTTTTCCTTCAGATAAGGATACCAGGTTATTTTGGCATGATCTACCTCTGATAAGCCTATATTGTTTTTTATCCCTTTTTCCAATTAACCTTCATTCACGTAATTATTCTTTCCTTCAAAATGTATTCTAAAGCCTTGAATGCTGATGAGATCACACTAACAGGTCTATAATTCACCAGATCTCCCCCACCCCTTCTTAAATAAAGGTATGACACTAGCTATTCTCCAGTCATACAGCACCACTCCTGGATAGATAGATTTGTTAAAAATCCTTGGTACTGGACTGGCCATTTCACGGTCCAGTTCTTTCAGTATTCTGTGATGGAAATTCTCTGTTACCACTGATTTGAACACATTAGACTCTTTTACGTTTTTCTCCCACTTCAGATGTGGTAATTTCCAATTCTGTACACTCATTTCCGTCAGCCATTTTACCTTCATGCTCTTATTCTAGAATATCATCCTTATTGAATACAAAGGCAGAATATTCCTTTACTTTTTGAGTCATACCTAGATTATCTTTTATCTCCTCCCCAACCACACTGAATAGCACCCAAATATCATCTTTCCTTATTCTCTTTTTATTTATATAAATAAATATTTAGATACATAAAACCACTCGTTATTTATTTTAATCTCCTGGGAAAATTGTAATTCAGCTTGACTTTTAGCAATTCTCACTTTATTCTTACATTTTCTGACTTCCAAGATGTAGTTTTTTTGGATCCTTTTTTTCCATTCCCTGGAGGCTCTCTGCTTACTCCTAATAACATTCGTGGGGTGGCTGTTCATCCACGTGGGTCTGCAGCCTTTCCCTACAAGTTTTGCTTGGAGTGCAAATTGCAGCTAATTTTTGTATTCTTGATTTAAAGAAATTCCAACTCTCCTCCACATTTAAGTACTTGAGCTCTTCAGCCTACCTTAGTTCTTTAGCTAATTCCTGTAATTTCCCAAAGTCTGCTCTTTAGAAATCAAAAAGTCATAGTTGACTACCTGGTTTTGATTATCCTTCCATTTAATTTAAACAGAATCAACTCATGATCACTTGATCCAAAGTTATTTTCTAGAACCACCTCTTGTATGATGTCCTCACTATTTACCAGAACCAAGTATAAAATTACATCACCTCTTTTTGGTTCAGTGACTGTTTGATAAAGAAAACTGTCATCTATCATATCCAGGAATAGCTGGACCTTACTAGTATTAGCAGTATTTAATCTCCAATATATATCTAAGCAGTTAAAGTCTCCCATTATGACACAATTCCACACAGTATTTCTCTCTCTAATAATAAAAAAGAGATTTCTATCCATATCCAAGTCTACACCGGTTGTCAATGGCAGACCCCCAAACTATCCCATTAGAATCTTTTTTACAATCCTTCCCCAGAGTCATTTTGATCCAAGCAGATTCTGTTTTATACAGACTACGGTGACCCAATAATCTCTTGATGCAAACTGTAAGAGGGCACAAGATACAAGGATCACCTGGGTTCACCAAAGAATGTCATGTAAGGTCTCAAATGAAAGCCTGTGTCATTCTGGTAATCATAACAACTGCAACATGTATATATATGAAAAATATGTGAGGAATTCTGTATATTTGCTGAAAATTATGTTCTCTAGGCATTGTAGTTAAAGGAGGTCACTCATGGTAGTGTGTGCCTTGGGACAAACTCTTCCAAACAGGAGGACAGAGACACTTATCTCCTTGGTGGACCATTGTGTGTCTTACAATAGAATATTGACATACTGGGTCAAATGCTAACGAAGCGCTTACAGAGACCTCAGAAGGAAATTAACAGGAATAAGTAACCAATGCAGTGGTGGAGGGATAAATTGTTTGCAAAGGAAGATCAAAAGGTCTCTGGTGTATCTAGGGAGTCCAGATAGAAGTGCTTGTATCCTCCAGCCTGTGAAGACAAGCTGCCTGAAGCCTTGATTTTATGAAAGGGGAATCTCAGCCATCCTCTGCAAACGCTGGGAGAAGGACTTGAGGTAAACTATGTTATATGAGATAGGTGAGTGTCTTATGACTTAAATGTAGGCTCTAGAAAGCATGTTATAATTTTATATGTAATCATTTGTTTCCAGTCTTCTTACTATCATTTGAATCTGTGTTCTTTGACAATAAACTTGTTCTTGCTTTCATTTTAAATATATCTAAGTGCTGTGTGTTAAGCTGGTGTGTACTATTCCTTTGTGAGTATATAATCTGAGAGTTCTGTGAGTGTCCAATTGTTCTGGGGCTGGGCACTCCTGAGGGCCACTCAGAGGACTCAGGGGTTGGTGTGTGCCTATCGCTGACTTGTCCAGAAAAATCGATGTCTGTGGAAGCCTGAAAGGAAGTGTTTGTGTTGCCAGAAGCTGGTGGAGTCAGGGAGCTAATCCCTAGCAGGCACAGACAAGAATTCCTCATGCTAGGGGCAAGTGTTAACAAGGTGCCTCACAACCCTGGGAAGCGTCTCAATGATCACTTCTTATTTCTTTACATCTTAATGCATCATTGATATACAATGCTAACCCACCACCTTTTCTCTCCTTTATCTTTATATCTCCTAAACCACTATGTTTCTGTAATTTCTATAATATCTGGTTGACCTCCTGCACCAGTGATTCCAGTTCCTCCATTTTATTTCCCAGACTTCTTGTATTCATGTATAAACATCTCAGTTGCTTTCCTCAGACCTCACCCACTTTTCTAGCTTGATTAGTTATAGACCTTTCACCAACTGAATCACTGTATTGCCTACTTTACTTCTCCAATTAATATTTTTACTTTTTTTCTCCTTGCTGTCCATATCCCTTGCCTCTGGTGTTTCTTCATCCCTTACTATATCTTCATTTAGTAGATTTTCCTCTTGTTTATTGAAGACAGTTGTAGAGATTTTTTGAGTTTCTCCCAGCCTTTTCCCCTCATCTCCTCGTTTAAAGCCCTTCTTATCAATTGTGCCAGCCTTGATCTCAGAAAGTTAATACTCAGGTACTCAAGTGGAGTTCATCATTTGAGAATACTTTTTTCTGTGAATGCCTCCCAATTGGTCGATCATCCCCAAACCTTCCTTTTAGCACAAGTCCTTGTTGAGCCATCCGTTGATCTTCATTATCTTGTCACCTTCACCCTCCTTCTCTAGGGAATAGAAGTATCCCACTGAAGATCCCCCGAATGTCTAATTCTTTGACCATCTTATCCAGCTGTGCATAGTCATGCTTGATCCATTCCAGTGGGAATCTAGCAGTTTCATTCATCTCAACATGCTGTACAATCAGTGGATTTTCCCCCACTCCCGTCAGAATCCTTTTTAGCCTCACTTCCACATTTCGTATCCTTGCTCCTGGCAGTCAGAACACTTTTCTAATATCTGGATCCGGTCTGGTGACAGACAAATCAATTCTTCTTAGTATTGAGTCCCTTATCACATAGATCTGCCTCTTCTTCGTGCTGTTATAAATCTGTCTTATGTTCTCTCTTGCAGTCTCTGTCCATCAGCTTCATTTTTAATCAGGTAATAGTCCCAGGCTATGACCATCATCTATTCCTTTCTTCTGCAAGGGCTGGTTTCCTGTCTTTTCTTCCTTCCTGCTCAGGTCAGGTCTAATCAACATGGTACTAAGAACACCTTGAGCAAGATGGCATGATGTCTGCATCAGGTATCACAATGCCGCCATTAGTGGTGGAGAGCTCCATGTGCTAGCCATCTTGGAAAATGTTTAGAAAGTGTTTCTAAATATTGGCAGGCTCAGAGTCACCCCCAGACAATGCACCACCCTCTCCCCCAGTGCCTTCTGCACAACCTCTCCCACACAGTCACTCCATCCACACAACTGCCCCACATAGAAACTCTTCACCTCACTCACACAGATCCATAAATTCTCTCTAATTACTACAAACCCCCTCAGATAACCCTCTCAGCACAATTACTTACCCTCACCCAGTCATTTCCTCACATCTCCACACGTGGCTAGTCCCCTCCACACACACTCACTGCTCTGCCCTGCACTCACAGCCACTGTCCTCCTCCATTCCGCCCACACCATGCACCTCAAACTCAGTGTGTGTTAAGCAATCTTATCTCCCTCTCTGCAAGCCAGATAGGGGGAGCAGAAATGGCTTGCAGAACAGCCTTCAGCCTTCTTGGTGGCACATGACCAGGATTCATCACTGATTTTGGTCTGCTGGTTGGGTCATTAGTTTTCCTGGCTCAGGCAAGGTAGAATCATAGAATCATAGAACCATAGAATATCAGGGTTGGAAGGGACCTCAGGAGGTCATCTAGTCCAACCCCCTGCTCAAAGCAGGACCAATCCCCAATTAAATCATCCCAGCCAGGGCTTTGTCAAGCCTGACCTTAAAAACTTCTAAGGAAGGAGATTCTACCACCTCCCTAGGTAATGGATTCCAGTGTTTCACCACCCTCCTATTGAAGAAGTTTTTCCTAATATCCAACCTAAACCTCCCCCACTGCAACTTCAGACTATTACTCCTTGTCCTGTCCTCTTCTACCACTGAGAATAGTCTAGAACCATCCTCTCTGGAATCACCTCTCAGGTAGTTGAAAGCAGCTTTCAAATCCCCTCTCATTCTTCTCTTCTGCAGACTAAACAATCCCAGTTCCCTCAGCCTCTCCTCATGAGTCATGTGTTCCAGACCCCTAATCATTTTTGTTGCCCTTCGCTGGACTCTCTCCAATTTATCCACATCCTTCTTGTAGTGTGGGGCCCAAAACTGGACACAATACTCCAGATGAGGCCTCACCAATGTCGAATAGAGGGGAACAATCACGTCCCTCGATCTGCTCGCTATGCCCCTACTTATACATCCCAAAATGCCATTGGCCTTCTTGGCAACAAGGGCACACTGCTGACTCATATCCAGCTTCTCGTCCACTGTCACCCCTAGGTCCTTTTCCGCAGAACTGCTGCCTAGCCATTCGGTCCCTAGTCTTTAGCGGTGCATTGGGTTCTTCCGTCCTGAGTGCAGGACCCTGCACTTATCCTTATTGAACCTCATCAGATTTCTTTTGGCCCAATCCTCCAATTTGTCTAGGTCCCTCTGTATCCTATCCCTGCCCTCCAGCATATCAACCACTCCTCCCAGTTTAGTATCATCCACAAATTTGCTGAGAGTGCAATCCACACCATCCTCCAGATCATTTATGAAGATATTGAACAAAACCGGCCCCAGGACCGACCCCTGGGGCACTCCACTTGACACCGGCTGCCAACTAGACATGGAGCCATTGATCACTACCCGTTGAACCCGACAATCTAGCCAACTTTCTACCCACCTTATAGTGCATTCATCCAGCCTGTACTTCTTTAACTTGCTGATAAGGTACTGCCAGGGAGTGCAACATGAACACATTCCTCCTTCTTTTCTCCTTGCAAGCAGGTTATTTTTCACCTTCTTCTCTCTCTCTGCCTATGGAGGGAGTGGGGTGCCTGGGAATTCAACCAGCATTTGAGACCTACTGGGCATACAGCAGTCTGTGCTGGTTCCCCCACCTGTCTCTCCTGTGGGTCAGTAAGGGAGAGACAAACACTTGGAGGAGCCTGACTTGAAGAATAGCCAGAAGCCCCATGTTATTTGCAGACACTGCAAGCAGCAATTTGAAAGAAGTGCTCAGTGTGAATAGCTGAATCTAGGCTGAGAAAATGTTCCCATCTGTCCCCAACACTCAGTGGTGCAGTTGTGTGGAGAACAACTCATTTTCTATCCTTCTCTCTGTGGTGCATCTTTCATTTCTTCTAGTTCTGCATCTTGTCAGAAATGACCATGAATATTCTACCCCTCTTTGTTTACTTTGTACATTATGATGAATCTGGTATTTTGGTATATTTGTTGTATTTGGAAAAAATATATTTATATATAAATGACCATGAAATTAACTGTACAGCATGAAGCTTTTGCTGTGCAGCATTTCAGTGTTGGTTTGATATTGCTTTCATCTTCATAACATACAGTTTTCTAAGTTCTCCTCAGGTGCCAATAGCAAGTCAGGGCTTAAAGCCTATTTATTTGGACATATTACATTGAGCGGTAGTATGAATGCTGGCAGATCGAAGGCTACATAAAGAATATGATTGCTGAAATCCCTGTCATTGTTGGCGTTCCAAAAGATGGGCTATACAGCCACTAGTGCAGATGTATTTTTATTGCGTTAAAATGATTTGAATTCTACCACTACATTCAATTTAGTGAGGTTTATGTTGTGCAGTTTTGTAGCGTGCTGCCTATTATTGACCATCGCTGCCAGGGCCAAACCTGTCATGGGTAACAATTAATGCATTTGTCAATACTCTTGTATTTTGCTGCAAATGATTCAAGTGTTTACTCCCTTTAAATGGGAAAGAAACCAGTGCTAATCACAGAGCATTGAGCTCTGGAACCTTGAAGACTAAGTGCACTAGCTCTGTTAGGAAGGTGAACTGGAATGGCTGAGAGGATTTCATGTAATTGAGAATTGAGGCAGGTGCAATTATCACTTGATAAATGCCAGGAAGAGGCACCATTTTATTTTTTATCACTGTACCTTCACATGCATTGCAGCAGCAGTGACATCATTTGATTTTTAATTTACAGTAAAATAAAAATCACAATAACCAGAATGCATTTTCTGTTTGGGATTTTACAGGTACTAAATGGATTGGATAAATTTCTGTTTGCAAGTGACCTCAACTTGCTGTGAATTATTTAAAGAATTCAGACAGCTTGCAATAGATCACAGTGTTCTTGTAAATGAAGATAAACCCTCCCAACCCAACGATTGGTCTTTCATAAGATATTAGGTGGTCTTCATGCCTGTGGATTTTGGGGAACTACAGGTGAACTGCTAAAATGTGGATCATTGACATCCGCTGCAGGGATCTCTTAATTTTTCTTTTCAACCTCAATGCAATTTTTTTCCAGAGGTCAGTTGTCACTACATATAAGTGATGTAAATGAATGATATCAGGGCTACCTGGCAAATGGAAAATTCATCTTATATATGAGAAATTATTCTGAAGCATGTGATACGCAACAAAACAGAACAGAACATTTCATTTATTTAGACTCCCATCACAGGCACTAACAGTAACAGGCACTATACAACAAATACATAGACCCGGGGTCGGCAGCCTTTCAGAAGCGGTGTGCCGACTCTTCATTTATTCACTCTAATTTAAGGTTTCGTGTGCCAGTAATACATTTAAACATTTTTAGAAGGTCTCTTTCTATAAGTCTATAATATACAACTAAACTATTGTTGTATGTAAAATAAGGTTTTTAAAATGTTTAAGACACTTCATTTAAAATTAAATTAAAATGCGGACCTTATCAGTTTAGTGTGATCCTTGTCCTTGCTTTTCCTTGCTGAGTTTCCAGTGTCTGGCATGTGTTTAGATACTTTAAGCTCCACACAGGCTTCTGAGTGATCAGTTGTTAACTGGCTCTGAGAGGGACAGAGGACAGATTTAATGTGTGAAAATACCTGTTCACACAGGTATGTGGATCCAAATGCTGAAAGCATTGCAAACACAATTTTCTTCGAACAGTTAAATTTCACTGGCAGGCACATCCAGCAGATCAGAATAGAGGCCCATGATCTCTCTCGGTAGCTTCAAGTGTATTCCGCAGATCTCCAAACTTCGATGCCCACAATTCTGAGTTTTTTAACTGAATGAGCTGCATTTCAAAATCTTCAACGCCCATCCACTGAAATACAGACAAATCCAAGTCACTTTCATTGAACTTTTCAGGTTTAATTAGGAAAGAAACCATTGATCCAAATCACTGGAAATCTTGAAATCTGTCAGAAAACTCTGTATTCCAGTTCTTGCATGTACATTCTAATCTCAATGTCAAATGCAGTGCACTGTTCCATGTGATGTGATAGTGAAGTAAGCAGCAAATCAGGTCTTAAAAATATCCCAGTACAGTGGTGTTGGAACAATTTTTAAGGTGGGGGTGCTGAGCTGTGCCCCCTCTTGCCCCTGTCTGCACCCTTCACTGCCGCAGGCTGGGGCCAGCTGCAGAGCCCTGGGCTGGTGGCTGGGACCTGGGGTGGGCAGCGGGCTGAGCAGGGCCAGTGGCTGGTACCCCAGGCCAGCAGCAGAGCCCCCGGGACTGGTGGCCAGGACCTGGGCAGTGTGAGTGCCAGTGAAAATCAGGTCACACGCCACCTTTGGCATGCATGCCATAGGTTGCCTACCCCTGGCATAGACAATATTTTGTGCAAAAGTCAGACAAAAAGTATTATACACTTAATAGACTTATGAATACCAGAGCTAATAAACAACCCCTTCATAATGATAGCCCATCCATGTACCAATCATATCCCAAACTATCAACCCTTCTTCTCCTCAAGGACCTCAAGCAATGTCTAGTGAAGTCAATGTAAAGACTCCCAGACTCTCCACAATAGGTGCTGAATGCCCAAGAAAATATGATGTTGCGTGCTCAGAACCTTAGCAAAAACCAGGCTATGGTGGCTAATAAGGTGAATAAGTTTCAATACTGTGTGGAAGATGTCACACTAACAGCCTCCTCTTTCCTCTATCAAGCTGATGCCAGCTCAAGTGCCTCTGTGGCAGCAATATTGCACAGAGAGAAGTACCATGCCCATCTTTTGTAGCTATATGCAGGTGTGCTGAAAAAGCTACGACACACAGTTTAGAGTGTATTTTAATGGAGCATAGCACATTGACTAAAAGTGTGGATGATCTAAGGTCATAAAACAGATATAAAAATTTCTGAAATTCTCTCATTGCTAAACATGGTCCCAGTTTGCTGGACTACATCATTATAAGCACAGCCATACTTCATTCAGTTGAACTCTATTTAGTGATGCTCCAGCTATGTGGTTTCGTTTTGTGCTGTCTGTTACTAACCAACTCTTCCAGGGCTTATCCTGTCACTAGCAAAATTAATGCAATTGTCAATACACTGTGCATTTCAGTTTATGAGATTCAGGTCCCTGGTACCTTTTATGGACAAGAAAACAATGCTTATCACAGGAGGATCGAGCGCTGCAAATTTGCCGACTGGGAAGACTGTCACTTTAAGAATGGTGAGCTGGAATATCTGACAGCTTTGTGTCATTAAGAAGCAGGAAGGGTTTAATTATCATCTGGCTAATCCCATAAGGAGACATAGTTTGATTTCATTCGTAGAGTGTAATTTTGTACACTTCACAGTAGCTGCACAGCTTGCCTTAGTTATCCAATGACTCTACAAAGTAGTTTGCACAAACCTCCTCTTCCCCCACAACAAAGAGGCAAAGCCAACAGAAAGAGAATGAAAAATAGGCTCAGGTGAAGAGGCCTAATCAGAAATGATCTGTCAATTTCCTTCAGTTACTCTCTTTCAAAGGAATTTAGGTGTTTCAAGTTATCTCTCTCTCTAGTAGTCATTGCTCTTTTCAGAGCAGGTGGAAGAATGGATTGGCAGCTATATCACGTTACATACTGTATATTTGGAGGACAATTTACAGATGATGCTGTGAACTGCAAAAGAAAGAACAAAAGATCAAAATTATATATATGTATATATACACTGTTCCCTTTGATATCAATCAGTTTTGCCAATGGTTTCAGTAGGAACTGGATTTTTTACATACTCTTCTGTCATACTGGTAACTTGAATCAAATTAAAAAATAATTCTACAAGTAATATCTACAGAAAATTAACTTCATGGAGAATCTGAGTGCTATAACACAGGTAAAGTGAAATATTTTTCCAAGGGCCTTTCTCTGTAAGGAAAATGCCTTCCAAGACCGCTATAGTTCTTCATGGGGCATTTCCCTAATAGGACATTCTGTTCTGGTCTGTTTCACTGGATGCTAAATGGCTCTTAGTTGCTCTGAGAAGCCAATATGAGCTACTCTCTGTGAGGGGCTGACTGATCTGTTCTTTCTGATTGACTAATATACTCATGAGCTTTGAATAGATTTCAGTACTAATATAAATATTCATCTGATAGGATGGCTGTGACAAATTATAAATGAAGCCAATGCTGATAGGCACCTGCTAAACCCAGTCACCTTCTTAAGAGCAAAGCAAAATCCTGTATCCCACAAAATACTCTCCATATTAATTACATTTTGATAAGTGACAACTTTTTATAATGTCCAAAAGTAAACAAGACCCTTTGGTGTCTATTAATAATAAGATTTGTATACTATAGCACTTGACTGTTTTAAAAGTGAGCTATTTATAATTTATTTGGGGTAACTGAGCTGGCTAATCCAGAAAGGATTAACACCTTCTATGACAAAAGAACCAAAAAGAATGCCCTGGGCAGTATTTTTATCCAGATGGTCTTCTCAAAACACTGTTCAGCTGCTGAAGGCTTATGCAAGTTTAGGCCCCTGCTTGCTTATTTAGTGTCAAAATCCTTTTTAAAAAGTAAAGATAAAAGCAAACACCATGTGAATATCTTTCAAAAGGTGTTTTGAAACAGCATCTCCCTTCCCCTTTCCCTTCTTTTCCACTTCTGCTTGTCCTTGTTTCTTTGTCTGCTGCCTGGTTTCTCTGTTTATTTGTTTGCTTGCTTAAGGAGAGCATTGAAACTCACTGTGAGAGATAAAGAAGATGGAATAGTTTAAAAACAATAACATGGTATAAAAAGAAATTGAAATGAAAAAAATAAATGTTTGCAATGTAGTGTTACTCAGGGGATAATTCAGTTAGAATTAAGCAGCCACAGTACAACAGGAGCTTACTTTATCGCAGACTTGGAAGGAGATTTTAAGGCTTCGAAAATACAGTCAATGGGGCCAATCTTCCTTCCATTGAAAATGTGTACATTCACTTCAGTGGGAACAGGACTGGACCTAATAACTATGTATTGTACAAGGTAATTCTTTGCAGTTCTTTTAATTTTGAATTTGTGTAAATGACCCTAATGGAAATCAATAGAACTATACACATTCAGAAATTTAAGCATGAACATAAATCTTTACAAGTTTGGGGACACATTTGAAATCCACACCCAGATCCAGGTCTGTGACCTTTCACATCCAAAAGTTCTGCAGCCACTGGAAAGTTAATACAATGAATTATGTAGTATCTAAAGACTGGACAAAGCAATTCACGTCCTTCTGTCAAGCTCAATCATGTTGTCCTCTTAGGGCCAAACAGACACAGTGGGATATTTTTGCAGGAAAAAAATGTACTTTAAAGGCAAAGTCTTTGGAAAAATATTTTATTACATACCAAATATCAGTCAAATCTATCACATTCCTGGGGAAATGTATCCCTCCAAATAGTAAACTTCTCATTGTTGTATTTTTATTGAAGAAACAAAACACAATAGATAAAGTCTGCAAATCTGTGCCACAGTGCTGCAATGAACTCTGAGTGCACAGACTTTGTTCCTGGGCACAGACTTGAGTTGTTGATTTCAGTGCAGCTTCATGTTGGTGCAACATCTGTCTGTGAAGAGCCTTAGTGGGCTAAATTCTGTCCTCCATTACACCCATAAAAACATAGTAAAGTTAGTGGGATTGCACAGATGCCACAGAGGGCAGAAATGGTCTCATGGTAAGCATAGCTCACATCTAGTGAAAAAAATATAGTAATACCCAGTCATCGTTCTCCCCCCATTCCAGAATGGCCCAATACTGCATTATTTACTTAGTGAAGTGTATGGGAATACTCACGTGAGCATGAGTTGCAGGACTGGCTGTAAATGCACACAGCTTATCAAGCTGATTTATGCTCATCGTATTAGACAACTGTCGGCACTTTAACAAATATACTTCTCTGGTGTCCTTTCACACATTTATTCTGTGTTAAAGTAGTAGGTCCATTTCTACCTATTCTTACTCAGATGAGAGCTAAACACAAAGTTGCACTGGTTTAGCTAAACAGTTTCAGACTGACTTAAACTGGTGCAACTCTGAGTGTGGATGTTTATATTCATGTGAACCTGTCATCTGGTAAATTTACAAATACAAACTAAACTGATATAATCAATTATTTTAGTAAATAGGAATGTTGTCTACCCGGATGCTTGCTGTAGTTTAACTGAATCACTGTTTAAAACCAATTTAAATTAAACTCGTGCAGTTTCTCTGTGTAAGGATGCCATTATTTAACTATTTCTTCTCATGAGTAAAGCCTTGCAGGATTGGGTACTTAAACTATTCTGAAAGAATCATTAATATAAAATCAAGATAGAATATGTTAATAGACAAATCCATAACCATAACAAATTAATAAGAGCACAAAACAGCTTATAGAACAGCAGCTGAAACCAAAACTAGCTTTCAACATGCAGTTTTTCTAATTTGTATGTGGATGATTGGATTCATTCTCCTTGGATGTAACATTTGAAAATATGTGTCTGTAAAAATAAGAGCATGGGGGAAGATTTTTTAGAAAACCTTTCAGATACAATCTAAAAATTGTATTTATATTACATATGGTGATGGACTGGTATTTTATGTTTCATTCCATATAAGGCAGTAAGATCTAGATCTAGCTTTACTGTGTGTGTAACTTTAAGCCCATGAGTAGTGTCAGTTGACTGCCAGGGAACTATTCGTGTGCTTAAAGTTACACCTGTGCTTAAATGCTAGATCAGGAAAGTGCTCACCTTATGTGCTCTCCTAAATTAGGAAAATTAGTAAGGATACTTTTCTCCACATGTAGTTGTGTTTTTAAAATTAAAAAAAATAACTCAGAACTGTAAAAAGAAAAGGGTCAATTTAAGCAAAACATAATGAAGTTTAATTTGGTCTGTGTTCTAGAGTACATAATACTGCACATATAACAAGAACTTTAAACTGGGAGGTGAGATAAAGCCTTAATGGGGTTTTGAAATTGATTGCTCAAATGGACAGACATTCTTTGATCATACCTGTTGGTACATCTAACATGGAAGCACAAAGTGCAGTCAGGCACCCAGCTCCCACTTTCAATGGGTATAGGGGACCGATTCCTTTCAGGGTGAAATTCTGGGCTGCAGCTCTTAGACGTGCAGCACAGAATTCATAGCATAGGGGGAGTAGGAATGAAGGTGGCTTTAAGTCATTTATGTCCTCTCAGTCTTGGGCTGCTTTCGGGACTGGAGAGGCCCCCAGCATAATTTAGACAGCCCTAGAGGCCCAAGTTATGGCAGACTCCTAAGGCTGCCCTATGGGCTGTAGCACTGTCCAGAATCTCCATATTGCTGCAGCCCTATCTCACACTCCCCTTTCTCCCTATCCATGCTCTTGACATTCCCCTTAAACCAGAGTTGTGATAGGATGCCTGTCTTCCATGGTGTCTGCAGCAGGGGAATCTTCCTCCATTTAGAAACAGGGTTCCTTTATGCCAGTCAGGCCCTTCTATGTGGAATAATGGGGTTGGGGCAGGGGTGAGGATCTCATCCCCACATATGGCTAACCTGTTGTTTTTCTAAGAGACCTTATTTTAAACAAATGATTTCAGTTGCCTTAAATATACCCACTGATGAATTAACTTATTAGAGAGACAAGGTGGGTGAGATAGTATTTTTTTATTGGAACAAACTTTTGTTGATGAAAGAGACAAGCTTTCAAGCTTTCACAGAGCTCTTCCAAGAATATCCTATTGCTATTCTTAATAGAATGCATTTTTTAAAAAAATTCTGGTTCACTCTGTAGGCATTGGGGTAACCTCTTGATGTGCACAGTTATGCTTCATTTTCATTAGTGTTCCAGGGTTATTTGTCTTAATGAGAAACTTATCAATGTCTCTGCTGTGAAGACCTGAAGGGTTATGTCTTACATTCTTTCCACAAAAGACTTGCAAAACTTCGAACTTCACAGTTACAGACATTCAAATGATCTATTGAGTTCAGCATTAAAACTATAAACCATGTTAGCAGAGACTTCTGGTCAATAAGCTCGTGTGAACTTGTTTCCATTACTAACTGTTCATAGCGGTACACAAAAAGCATCCAAATTCAGGGGGAAAAAGTTTTATTTCTCCCAATTCAATGTCCTTCAACAGTAGCCTGTTATAGACACAAGAGCAAAGTTTTAGCCTAGCTGTCACATTTAATATAATTTGCACGACAGATGCCAGCAAAGATGTCCCAATAAGATGGTATTGTGAGTCAGTTCTACTATTATGAGGAGATGAGATAGCATTACTAAGAGTAATCATGGGGAATTCCAATAGCATTATTTTGCAGTTATTGTAACTTCAGTGGGAGCTGCTAGATGCTCAACACTTCTGAAAATCAGGGCACCTATTTAGACACCTTAATAAAGATAAAGGAGCCTAATTTTAGGTGCACATTTAAAAATTTTGATCTGTGGTATTATCTTTGAACATTACCAAAGATTACCAAAGGATTTTTCTTTCACAGTAATAATGTATTAGCTAACATCTATAAATATAGACCAAAATGACTCCAATCAATATTCTAGCTTACAGAAAATGATCAAAATAATTCACCAGTAGCTCTTAAACAACAGATGTATTTGGTCCTATTGTATCAGAGTATATCAGGGATGGAAGAGAAATCTGCTTTCTACTACTATCCTAATAGGGACAGAGACTTCTCTCACAGAGACTTTTTTCCACTCACAATTCATTACATTATATTATGGTCTGTTTTTTATCCTTTCCATACCTTATGAACGTACAAAATATATCTGACATTTCAGTCATATAGCTCTGAGTGCGTGGGATGTGCCATGCATTAAAATGGTGAGGATACATATAGATAGCTTTGACAAAAGTGCCTAGGATAATATTCTATTATCTGAACAGGTAGAAAAACACTATGGTATTACTTTGGGCTGCATTTATATTTTAAGAAATACATAAACACATGACAATTCCTTCTAACAATATGTGACAGTGTAACCCACACACCTCTAGGGTGTGGTGTTCTGTCCCATCTAGTGGCAACAAGTCCACTTAAAGAGAGAGAGTTAAATGAGTCTGCTCTACAGCCTTAGCTAAGAGCCAGTTGGCTTTTAGCTCAAGCGGTAGAGGCTCATGCACTAAGCTCCAGAAGTCCCCCATTTTATCCTGCCCACTGACTACTGGGATCTGCCTGTGTTACAAGTGGGGACTCGTCTGGATTTCAACTAGGAAGTCTCTGAAGCTCAGGATGCGCTTCCTCAGCTTGGGGATGTACGTAACCCACACATCTCTGGGGTGTGATGCTGTGTCCCATCTTGTGGCACCAAGACCACTTACAGAGAGAGATAAAATGAGTCTGTTCTACAAACCTAGCTAACAGTTAGTTGGCTTTTAGCTCATGCTGTAGAGGCTCAGGTACTGAGGTCCCAGGTTTGATCCCGCCCTCTGACGTCCGGGATCTGTTGGTATTACAACAGCACATCTGTCAGTGAATTCCTAACAGGAATAAATAGGTTCATATGAGTTTTCATCAATGACACAAAGACCAAAAAATCCTTTAACTTAATTTGGGGGTTTGTAAATCCAAAAGACTTTCCCTGTTGCTAAGATTACTGCTCAATTGCTTTTTGATAGCACAGTATGTATTAAATTGATGGCATATCTAAGCTTTCTCTTGCTACAACTCAAACAATAAATGGTAGTTAAGAAATAATTAATCCCAGGGGTCACACAAGATTCTCCTTCAAATGCCCATTACCTCACACTAAAGACTTTCATTTTCCTTTTGAGTTATTATATTCATAGATCTAAAGATTCACGTAGGTTAGAACAATTTTTTTAGTATCTTCCCTGCCATGAAAGGCAGGAGGTTAAAATCCATCATGTCTTTTTGCCATTTCTGTAAGCGTTTACATACCTAAACGCTATGGTACATGACTGCTTTTTCAACAGATTTAAATGCAGGCAATCACACTGGTTCATGACTGAGCAGGTAACTCTGTAAATATGTATGTCCTCTCTCCACAAGCTAACATACTAGGCACAACAGGGATCCTGGCTGCAAAACAGCAAGGACCAAATGATGTTTGAAAATGCTCTCACCTAATTCTACCACTTTCATCCACTTAAAAATGTAGCATCAGTGCTTGAACTCAGCAGTCCAGTGTCTTACAATCCTTCAGGGAAAAATTCTGATGAAGTTAACAGTGGCTGGCTGGTAAATTATTTGAAATCACCAAGGTCCTAGTCATCTAAAATGGTTTCAAAAGAAGAATGATGGAGTCCTAGATTTGGACATTCCTTTTTTCTCCCATGGAGGTAACTGTCTAATAAAGGTAAATGGCTCTTGTGAAGTATTAAAGTAAAAGAAGTTGTCAAGTACCCTTGTCCAATTTTGTTTATAAGACTGTTTTCAGATTTTAGTCATCACTCTGTAGCCAAAAAGGCTGGCTGTGACGATTATCATTTAAAATATCTGAGGGGATGCCTGTTGGTCTCCTCATGCCAGAAGTATTTTTTATTTGCCAAGGACATATTGAGGACTCAATTTACAAGGGGAAAAATGGAATAGGACGCGTTCTTGCTGTTACTAAATAGCAGGCCCATTAATATCTCTTTGCTGGTTTTCAGCTCAGAGGTTGTTTGCCCCATGATGTATTACAGAATATTTTTAAACTGAAATTACCCATGGAAAACTGAAAGAGCTCAAAACAGAAACACATCTGACTTTCTACACTATGCCCATGTCATTTCAGAATGTGCATTACAGGTGCATACACTTAACTCCCTAGAGAAATTGCTTTTTTCTCAGAAAAAAACCAAGGCACTTCCTGTCAGAGATGGGTTGAAGGAAATTGGTTCCATTAAATTAATTTATACAAACCTCAAGTCAAATTCAGAAGAAGTCTGGTGAGCAACACTACCATAGTGCAAAAAGACACATTACTATTGTTTTATAATTTTTGCAGCTGTACTAACCAAGGACCTGATTCTCCATTATCTTATATCTTGGGCTGTCATTTTACACCTATGAAAATTGAGTGCAAAACACTACCAAATAAGAATTCTCCACCGAAACCAATGGTAACATTTTATGTTCACTTTGGACAGGTGGAAATGCCTACACAAAGGGAAACCAGTTGACATCTGGGCCTGAGTCCTTAACTGTTTTTCCCCCCGGGAGTATCATCTGCACTGGTAATGAAAATCTTTCACTTTAAATCAGTGCAAAAGAAGAATCTTCTACTTGTTACTCTTAGCAAGCTAAAATAATCCCTCATCCTCAAATTAATGTATAAAAATCTATTATCAGCCATTAAATTCTTTTTGCTACATTGAGGTGGAATTTTCACAATAGAATGAAATTCATATGGAATGAACTGCATTTTAGTTCCAGTTCATATTTTTCAGTTTCTTTTAACTATTTTTCCTTTTATCACAAATATCCATCTTTACATTTTATTTCTAGAAAGGTGAAAGAGATAGAGAAACAGGAGAGGCATATTCATTGGCTGTTCATAAAAGCTGTTCATAAAGCATGTGCTAAATCCCACTGAAGTCAGATGTTTAAGGGCATGTCTATACGTACAGTGCTGAAGCGGTAGTCTGGTAAGGACTCTATGCTCATGGGAGAGAGCTCTCCTGTTGGCATAATAAAACCACCTCCAGGAGAGCGACGTAAGTTATGCCGACATAAGCTGTAGTGTAGGGATAAACTAAGAACATGATCCAAAGCCTGTTAAATTCAATGGAAAGTCTCCCACTGGGCTACAGCTTGAGCTCTGAAAGCCAATCCTGTTCCCACTGAAATCAGTGGTAAAGTGGCAGTGTATGAATGCCTAAATGCTTTGCTGAAAAACGATGTAAGCATGTTTGAAGGTAAACATCTACTTATGTGCTTTGCTGATTTGGAGCCTAAGTTGTAATTACCCTCTCCCTGCATTTCTATGTTGTTTTTTCTAGAGTTTGTAAGCAATGCTCTAAAGATTAAAAGATAGGGAGCAACCCTCCTGCCAATTGCACTATGGTATTGTACACATGCATGGAAATACAAATACCCATTTCAAGTTGAAATATATATAAAAATATTCTATCCACCTAGAGGATATGTTTTTATTGCTCCACCCAGGAATCTGCTCTAGGACAAAGTAAGAAGCAACCTGAACGTTCAGCTGAATTTTAGACCAAGCCAGAACTAGAATTTTGGATTTCAGAAGGATATAGGTTCTCCCCACTACCACACCCTTTTATACATCTCTCCAGGTTTCATCCTTGACAGGAGATAAAACTACAAAAAGATATTTTCATAGTCAGGATAGGAACTGCCAGAAATGTTACCTATTTCCATTAGAGTTCTGGGCCAATTTCTAGGATATCTTTGGATAAATGTTATTTTAATCAAGTTGCAGGCTTTTATGGTTTGTTTAACACAATGTAGATGTTAACATTTGATGCCCCAAAACAAATCTTCATATCATAACTACCCACTACCAGCTGAGGAGAGCTGGACTCAACTTCCTTACTTCATCCAGAACCTCTCAATGAACTCTCTAAATCTGTCAGCGGGATAGTTCCTGGGTGCTCTCTCTCCCTAGGGATTGCACAGATTGCCTTATTAGCATACCCCTGACTCCTGTGAGCCACAGTGAGTATTAGGATGGGACTAATTGGCGTATTTTGTGAGAGTAGTAGTACCTTTTAATATATGTTTACATCTACGGGGGAGCATCAATAAATCCTCAGATTGTATGTCAACATTTTGATGTGATAAGAGTGGCAGATTTGTTGTTTGGTTTTCTGAGGTGGGTGGCAGTGTTGTTTAAATGTGAGGTTTTCCAGTAAATTATCTGAGAGGGAAAGAAAAGAGATGCATTCTGAATAAGCACATTGTATGCTCCTCATTCCTTATTACAGACTCATTCCCATCAGAACACATGTGCTGTTTCACTTGTTTCATATCACCTCCATCACCTCACTCTCATAGCACACAGTTCTGTGTAACTCCTGGCTTTCCAGGGGAAAAAAAATGATCTACAATTGTGAGATCTAGTAGACTAAGAATGAGAGATAGATTGGAATAAAAGCATCTCCATTTTCAATCCTCATTGGAACCAGTAGCTAGATTGGACATCTGCCAGCCTATTGGTTCTGCAGGCTAGATTGTCCTGGCACTACTATTCTCTTGCTTGTATTCCTTATGCTTTGTTCATTACAGTTTTCTGGTATGTACACATCATAATATGAACTCTGTGGTGTTACACATATGCTATATATAGAGGCCTACACATTTCCAGTCTAAGTGCTGCCTACTAGAGTGCATTTCTGCTATTTCTGCTTGTTATTTCACAGTTGTTCTCTTACATAGCTGAAGGGTAATCGTGCCGTTCAATATATTTCAACTGTCAGTGTGGACTGAATCCATCACTGGAAGGATGTGCAGTCAGACTGGCAGGGAATGAATGACTGATAGCCTTTGGAATACAGTCTATGGTAGCAATGATTTGGCATGTCAGTAATTGGAAATCTATACTAATGAAGGTCATTTACCTTATCAAATGTGCCACTGTTGAATATGCAAAAGAAAAGGCTTAATGTTCTGTATCCATTCCAATAATTGGTAGAAACATGGGAGTTTCTCAGTGACTAAATAGTTTCTGTTCAGAAAAAAAATCCTTTTGTTGGTTTTAACCCTGATGCCTTTGGCTGATTCCTTTTCACATTCCTTCTTTGAATTCCTAATGTTCATAGTATGTTTTACCTGGCATGTAGCTCATGTTCTTTTGTACTGGCCTCGCTAGAGGTGTATTTTCATTTTTTGTAGAGGTCCTTTTTTGGCTCAATAACTTCTTGTGATTTGCTATTTAATCATCCTGAGCCTTTTCTGCTTGCCTTTCTTTTTTCTGCAGCATCATGTTCTGTGACTTCGTTGTGGTGTGCTGCCTTTATATTGAGTCTATGTATTTTTAACTTCCACAATTTTGACATTAGGGTCTTTTATTCATATATTTATTTTTCAATGGCCTCCCAATTTTTTTTAAAATCCCATTTTCTAAGGTTAATATCCCATTGCTAGTTTTTGGTATGATCATTCTCCAAGGACATTACATTGTGGCCACTCTTACTTAGTGTCTCAACTATTGTCACCTCTTGAAATGACTCCTGTGTATTACTTAGGACTTTCCTGCTGCATGTTCTCTCAGACCAGGTATTCCATAAAGCTGGCGTATAAGGTGGCAAGAATTTGCTTCTTTAAGCAAATATCCTAATGTGATCTATGACCATTTTAAATGTGAGTAGTTTAAGTGACTCATTATTACTGCTTTATTAGAGTTCATTGCCTCTTTAAGCCCCTTGAAGATTGCACACACAATATCTTTTTACTAATCTGGAATCTAATAGTATAACCCAGGTATAGTTCAGCATCAGAATTATGCAAAATTCATGGTGTTTCCTGTTTTGATGGCAAACCTGGTGGTTTCAATGGAGTTTCCTTTCGAAAATTTGACTTTGTTCAAAGCCAACAATGAAAGTGCAACTCTGAGATTTGCAAGCCCACAAGGATTGAAACTGAAGAAAAAACTGACATGAGAATTAAAACTTTTCTTGCGTTGAGTTTTGCACAACCTTAGCAAAACATCTATACTGGTAAAAATGCAGAATGCCATAAAAAGCTATTGACTGTATCTTCCTAGCCCCGTTAATATGAATGGTATAATAGCAATGGTGCAACTTGAACGTGATCAAGTATGAGTTTATGCTCATGATGAAGATTGCAGTAAGAATGTAAACTGCTACTAAAAGAGCTTATTGGGGCTGCATACTAAAATGATTCTCCTTGGAAGAAATCCACACATTGTGCTATCCTTCACCCTGACAGTGATCTCTATCTTGATTAACTTCAGTTGCTCATTACTGCTAAATCTTCTTAAATGCAACCTCTTGAACACATAACTTTTGAGTGGGCTGGTACTGATGCACTGAGGGGTGACAAGAGTAAACTGGGGCCCAGCAAGGGCCACCCTCCCCCACCCCTTGACCCAGAACAGAGCAGAGGAGATGTTTCAACTGAAATCAGCGGAAGCTGTGCTTTGAACACATAAAGTACTTGTCACAGTGTACTCACTCACTGCAGGTGGGTGCCTCCTCCTAGTTACTCTGGGGATTAGCTCTTTATAGGTCTGACACCTCTCTTTGTAGTCTCTCAACCTGTTGTCCTCTCCCTCACTCCAGGAGCTGCAGCTTTTTCTTCATGACTCAGCCCTCTGGCTAGGTTACTATGAGGTTTCCCCTTCAGGGGGTATCGAGTAACACTGGACCCACTGTCCAGGCAATGCGACTCTATCAGAGGCTGGAGGGGAACCTGGGTACACCCAGTATTCTGGGGTCCAGCCCAGGGACTCTGCAACACGCAGCCAAGATCGGCATAGTCCCCAAACTTGCAGCTCAATCCCTGGGTCACTTCTTACTCCACCTCCCACAGGGTTTCTTCTCCATCCTTCTCTCTTCAGGGGACACCCTTCCCTCAGGGCCAGGCTCTCAGGGTCCTACTCTTTCCCAGAATTCCTGTCTTCCCTCTCTAAAGCACAGAGGATGGCTGCAGGGTTCCTCTCTGTAGTTTCTGTTGCCAGCTTCCTGGCTTTATTATTAGCTCAGCCCACACCTGCTCAGCTGAGCTCCATCTTCCAATCATGGGTTGCTTCTCCAGCCTAAGCCTCTCATGTGTGGCCCATCACAGTCTGAGTTTGAGGCGCAAGTCATGTTCTCATCCATCCTCCCTGTTGAAGGAAAAGGCCCAGGTAGGGATCATCGAATTGTGGAAGTAAATGCATGGTTACACAGGTGGTGTCGGAGAGAGGGCTTTGGATTCTTCGACCATGGGATGTTGTTCCAGGAAGAAGGATTGCTGGGAAGATGAGATCCACCTAATGAAGAGAGGGAAGAGCATCTTCACAGGCAGGCTTGCTAACCTAGTGAGGAGGGCTTTAAATTAGGTTTGCCGTGGAATGGTGACCTCCCATGAGGTAAGTGGGGATATGGGATTCCGGGAGGAAACATAAGGAGGAGGGTGCAGCAGAGGAGGCCTCCTGATTCATAGTGAGAAAGCAGGGAAATCAGCTAGTTATTTTAGATGCCTGTACATGAATGCAAGAAGCCTGGAAAATAAACAGGAAGAATTGGAAGTCCTCGCACAGTCAAGGAACTATGATGTGATTGGAATAACAGAGACTTGGTGGGGTAACTCACATGGCTGGAGCACTATCATGGATGGATATAAACTGTTCAGGAAGGACAGGCAGGGAAGAAAAGATAAAGGAGTTACACTGTATGTAAGAGAGCAGCATGATTGCTCAAAGCTCCAGTATGAAACTGGAGAAAAGCCTGTTGAGAGTCTTTGGGTTAAGTTTAGAGGCGAGAGCAACAAGGGTGATGTTGTGGTGGTCGTCTGCTATAGATCACCGAACCAGAAGGATGAGGTAGATGAGGCTTCCTTCGGACAACTAACAGAAGTTTCCAGATCACAGGCCCCTGGTTCTCATGGGGGACTTCAATCACCCTAACATCTGTGGGAGAGCAATACAGAACTCCACAGACAACAACTTTTTGGAGAGCATTGGGGACAACTTCCTGGTGCAAGTGCTGGAGGAACCAACTATGGGCCATGTTCCTCTTGACTTGCTGCTCACAAAGAGGGAAGAATTGTTAGGGGAAGTGGAAGTGAGTGGTAGCCTGGGCAGCAGTGAGCACGAGATGGTCGAGTTCAGGATCTTGACAAAAGGAAGAAAGGAGAGCAGCAGAATATGGCCATGGACTTCAGAAAAGCAGATTTTGATTCCCTCAGGGAACTGATGGGCAGGATTCCCTGGGAGGCTAATATGAGGGGGAAAGGAGTCCAGGAGATCTTGCTGTATTTTAAAGAAGCCTTATTGAGGGCACAGGAACAAACCATCCCAATGTGCAGAAAGAATGGCAAATATGGCAGGTGACCAGCTTGCCTTAACAGAGAAATCTTAGGTGAGCTTAAACACCAAAAGGAAGTTTACAAAAAGAACTTGGACAGATGACTAGGGAGGGGTATAAAAATATTACTCAAGCATGCAGGGGTGTAATCAGGAAGGCCAAAGAACAATTGGAGTTGCAGCTAGCAAGGGATGTGAAGGGTAACAAGAAGGGTTTCTACAGATATTTTAGCAATGAGAAGAAGGTCAGGGAAAGTGTGGGACCCTTCCTGAATGAGGGAGGCAACCTAGTGACAGATGATGCAGAAAAAGCTGAAGAACTCAATGCTTTTTTTGCCTTACCCTTCACAGACAAGGTCAGCTCCCAGACTGCTGCACTGGATAGCACAGTATGGGGAGGAGGTAAGCAGCCCTCAGTGGTGAAAAAACAGGTTAAGGACTATTTAGAAAAGCTGGACACACACAAGTCCATGGGGCCAAGTCTAATGTATCCAAGGATGCTGAGGGAACTGGCTGATGTGATTGCAGAGCCATTGGCTATTATCTTTGAAAACTTGTGGTGATTGGGGGAGGTCCCAGATGACTGGAAAAAGGAAAATATAGTGCCCATCTTTAAAAAGGGAAGACTGGTCAGCCTCACTTCAATCCCTGGAAAAATCATGCAGGTCCTCAAGGAATCCATTTTGAAGCACTTGAAGGAAAGGAAGGTGATCATGGATCATTCAACATAGATTCACCATTTGCAAGTCATGCCGGACCAACCTGATTGCCTTCTATGATGAGATAACTGGCTCTGTGGATATGGAGAAAGCGGTGGACGTGATATATCTTGACTTTAGCAAAGCTTTTGTTACCGTTTCCCACAGTATACTTGCCAGTAAGTTAAAAAAAGAATGGATTGAATTAGTGGACTGTAAAGTGGATAGGAAGCTGGCTAGATCACTGGGCTCAATGGGTTGTGATCAACAGCTCGATGTCTAGTTGATAGCCGGTATGAAGCAGAGTGCCGAAGGGGTCTGTCCTGGAGGTAGTTTTGTTCAACATCTTCATGAATGATCTGGATGATGGGATGGATTGCGCCCTCAGCAAGTTCGAGGATGACACTAAGCTGGGGGGAGAAGTAGATATGCTGGAGGGTAGGGATAGGGTCTAGAGGGATCTAGACAAATTGGAGGATTGGGCCAAAAGTAATCTGATGAAGTTCAACAAGGACAAGTGCAAAGTCCTGCACTTAGGACGGAAGAATCCCATGAACTGCTACAGGCTGGGAATCGACTGGCCAAGCGATTAAGGTTGCCTACAGAAAAGGACCTGGGGATTACAGTGGACGAGAAGCTGGATATGAGTCAACAGTGTGCCCTTGTTGCCAAGAAGGCTAATGGCATAGTGGGCCACATTAGTAGGAACATTGCCAGCAGATCAAGTGAAGTGATTATTCCCCTCTATCAGCACTGGTGAGGCCACATCTGGAGTACTGAGTCCGGTTTTGGGCCCCCCACTACAGAAAGGATGTGGACAAATGGGTGAGAGTCCAGTGGAGGGCAATGAAAATAATTAGGGGTCTAGGGCATATGACTTATGAGGAGAGGCTGAGGGAACTGGGGTTATTTAGTCTGCAGAAGAGAAGAGTGAGGGGGATTTGATAGCAGCCTTCAACTACCTGAAGGGGGGTTCCAAACAGGATGGAGCTAGGCTGTTCTCAGTGGTGGCAGATGACAGAGCAAGAAGCAATAGCTTCAAGTTGCAGTTGGGAGGTCTAGGTTGGATATTAGGAAAAACTATTTCATTAGGAGGGTGGTGAAACATTGGAATGGGTTACCTAGGGAGGTGGCAGAATCCTTAGAGGGTTTTAAGGACCAGTTTGAGAAAACCCTGTCTGGGATGATTCAGTTGGGGTTGGTCCTGCTTTGAGCAGGGATTGAACTAGATGACCTCCTGAGGTCTCTTCCTACCCTAATCTTCTATGATTCTATGATAACACAAAGAGGTCCTTTCTCAGCTTCCTTAATCCTTTCATGGCTGGCAAGGGGTCAGCACCCCATGATAGTGCTACTTTGAAAAATCTGGTCCTAGTCATCTCAGTTTCAGCATCCAAAATTAGTGGGTACTTTTGACCTTAATCTGTTTGCCTTAGTTCCCCATCTGTAAAGTGGGGATAAAACCACTCCTCAGTGTTTTTTGTGAAAATAAATTCATTAATATTTGTGAAACATACAGATGCTATATTGATGAGCACCATAGAAAAGCTCATGTGGAAATTAACAATTCAGGTTGCAGAGCAGGGTTTGAATAGTGTGCCCTAAATAATGCATGGGGAGACACATCGTACAATGAGGGGAAAACATATTGCATAGCTGCTCAGTTAGTGAACACTACTCAGTCTCTGCACTGTATGAAGCAGGGTCCTGTGGAAAAAATACTGTGGGATCATGTAATTAAAGACTGTATCATAATTCATATGCACAAGAGGGGCCGAATTAAGTTTGTACAGGCAACCTTAATACTGGCATTTCCTAACTTCTGAGTTTGCAACCTTAATAATTTTTCATTTATTTTAATATACATTTTGTGTGTATATGTAGATAGATAGATAATTCCTGGATTTATTGACAGGCTATCAGACTCATAACAGAAAAGGATCAATAACAGAAGGAAACATTACTCCCAGGCTGTGGAACAATTAGGTTCCTGGTGGTTCATGACCTATACAGAACTGAAGCATAACCTTTCTCCGCACATTCCACTAATGAACTGACCTGAACATTAGTTTTTCTCCCCTTAAGATGAGTTAGTCATCACTTAATACCTGGCTTTTAATTAGATCAATAGTTTTATAATCATCTACCTGAATTTCACTACACTAATACCACAATTAAGCAGTTTACATTCATTTCAGTTAAATTAAGCAGTACTCACTGCCTTTCAGATTTCTGCTGTGTACAGGAATTTCCTCCAGGGAAACAGTTCCCAAAGAAGGGCTTTAGAGAGGATCCACCTACTCATAAGCATAAGAGGGTATCTGCCAGCAATGAGAGAGTGAGAATAGGTAAATTAACTATGTCTGTTGATATCTCATATACACACATCCCATTTAATCCAAAAGAATGTAACATTAAGGTCCCAAGGTTTTATTTGAAGTGGTGTTCTTTGGGGATATGTGAAGGCTCTTAAAGTTAGAGCTGGGTGAAATTTTCAACCAAAAAATGAAGATAGGTGTTAACTAAAATATTTCACAAATTTGTATATTGAATTTGCCCATTTTTGGGTCAAAAATAAAGCAAACCAAATTCCAAAATACCTAAATGTTTGTGGTGCTCAATTTGGAATGACTTTTTATTTCAAAATTTCCTTTAATTTCCTTTAAAAATTAAAAATATAAAAATGCATGAAATCACAGGACCCCAAAATATATTTTATGCCTTTTTGGTTTTCTGATTTTTTTAAAAATTTGTTTCAGATCAGACAGAAAGAAAATCCCCCCTAGTTTCTCAGTACAGCGAGCAAACTGAAAAATCAGTTATTGGCACAGCTGTAATTACAATGCTTCTGCAAACCCAGTTTCTTTCACACACTATGGGCAGGATTCATGCTAGGGTATAGGCCCTTTTAAGTCCCCAATGGACCAGTTAAGCTCAACATCAGACCCCTAAGAACATAAGGATACAAGAATAGCCATACTGGCTCAGACCAATGACCCATTTAACCAAAGTATCCTGTCTTCTAACAGTGAACAGTGCCAGATGCGTCAGAGGGAATGAACAGAATGGGGCAATTTACCAAGTGATCCATCCTCTGTCTTCCAGTCCTAGCTTCTAGCAGTCAAAAGTTTAGGGACACCCAGAGTATAGGGTTGCATCTGTGACCATCTTGGCTAATAGCCATTGGCGGATCTATCCTCCATGAACTAACCTAAATCTTTTTTGAACTAAGTTATATTTTGGCTTTCACAACATCCCCTGGCAATGTGTTTCACAGGTTGACTGTGCATTGTGCGAAGAAATACTTCCTTGTGGTTGCTTTAAACCAGGGGAATATTAATTTCATTTGGTGACCTCTGATACTTGTGTTATGTGAAGGGGTAAATAACACTTCCTTATTAACTTTCTCTACATTATTCATGATTTTTTTTAGACCTCTAGCATATTCCCCCTTAGTTGTTTCTTTTCTAAGATGACCAGCCCCAGTCTTTTTAATCTCTCCATATTTGGAAGCTGTTCTATAACACTAACCATTTTTGTTGCCCTTCTCTACACTTTTTCCGGTTCTACTGTATCTTTTTTGAGATGTGGTAACCAGAATTGCACACAGTACTCAAGGCGTGGGTGTGCCATGGATTTATACAGTGGCATTATGATATATATATATATATTATCTATTATATAGATATAATGGTGGGTATTATCTATCCCCATACAAATGGTTCCTAACATTCTAATAGTTTTTTTGACTGCCACTGCACACTGAGCAGATGTTTTCAGAGGACGATCCATGATAACTCCAAGATCTCTTTCTTGAGTGTTAACAGCTAATTTAGACTCCATCATTTTGTATGTATAATTAAGATGATGTTTTCCAATGTGCAAATGTTTTGCATTTATCAACACCGAATTTCATCTGCCATTTTGTTGGTCAGTCACCCAGTTTTGTGAGATCCCTTTGTAACTCATTTTGAATATAGCTATCTTGAGTAATTTTGTATAATCTGCAAACTTTTTAGCTCTTTTTCCAGACCATTTATGACCATATATTGAAAAACACTGCTCCTAATACTGATCCTTGGGAGAGCCTGCTATTTACCTCTATACACTGTGCAAACTGACCATTTATTCCTGCCCTTTTAACCAGTTACTGATCCATGAGAGGATCTTCCTTCTTGTCCCATGACTGCTTACTTTGCTTAAGAACCTTTGCTGAGGGCCCCTGTCAAAGGCTTTCTGAAAGTTCAAGTACACTGTATCCACTGGATCACCTTTGTCCACATGAATCATCTAGTTTAGCACGTTGTCCACAGTGTAATAAACAATCTACCTGTTCTGACATAACTGTAATGTTCTGAAACTTTGACACTTTGTGGCAGTTCAGAAATATAACCTACTTCTTATAGGCAGACCTGACCCAAGCTTTTACACACTGAAACTTTGAATCACAGTCCATTCACTGGAAAGAAGAAACTAAAATGGCTAAAGCAGAAGAAAACTGTGGAAAAAAACCCATCTGCTTGTCTGTTCTTTTGAAAACCCACACAAAATATGAATGTGATGTACATCTTTTATTTCTCTGGTTGAGCATATATCCTTTATTTTTTTAATCAACACTTTGTACCTCATACGCTAGCCCAAGCCTCTTAAAAACAGGTCCATTGGATTTAATATAGCAGCAATGGAACAGCAGGACATCCTCATAAAGCCATGTGATTGCCCTTGTAAAAATGTAGCATACATTCTAAGGCAGTGAAGAAGCCCATTATTATTGTTACTAATGCTGAGAAAATGGTATTTCAAAGTAAAAAGAAAGGAACTTTATTAATGCATAATGTCTGGTTTCCCAGTGACAGTTATTAGTGTTCTTTTCCTATTGCCTATAGTTTGTCTTTATTCATTTTCACCACTGACATGTTATCACCCTTTCATCCTACCCTTATTTTCCATCCTGCAAATCTTCTTAATGCTCAGCCTCAGAAGACAATAGGCAGCCTGCACTATGTTTTCAAACCAGTATGAGAAAAATTTAACCTACAAGCAGGGAGAGGAAGAGTATTCTGAAAAGAAAGCATTTTAGAAAATCAAAAAGGAATGTTTTGCCATCATTTTCTTTTCAGTTAAAAAGTATGTGGTAATATCTCATTTTAGGGCTTGATCCTTTAAAGTGCTGAGCATTCAGCAGCTGATCACACAAAACACTTAAGAACAGGCTTAACTTTAAGCTGGTGCATAATCCCATTGAAGTCAATGGGAGCACATACATGTTTAAAATAAAGCACATGCTTAACTGCTTTACTGGATTGGGCCAGAGAGCTCAGGATCTTGCTGGCTCAAGCCTTTACTTCTGTTTTGTAATACTGACAAGACAGAACTGCTTTCTGCATGTCATAACATGCAGTTGCTCTTAGTGACATGGACTATTTTATTAACTTTGACACAACTTGGTAGAAGCAGAAATCAATGGCATATAATCTAAAAAATTGTAGATCATTTTTTTTAAATTCAGGTGAGAAAAGTCCTGAGAATTGTCATTATCCCTCTTTACAGTCTCTGGCATCGTTATCAGTCATTGGTTGTAAAGTCACCTATCGCATTACCCATCTCATCAAGAAGTGTTCTTGAGTCCCTGAGTCTCTGTATTATGCTGATTTTAGCTGATTGATATGTAGAGCCTGGCACATAATTGGTTTCAGTGTATTCCTAAGGAATAATAGGGAAAACAGTGTCTGTGACATTTTACATTGTACATAGCCCCAGATGTTTCTTTATTTTGGAAGACTTATAAGAAGTTGATTAAGCCCATTATGCATAGGATAAGTTTGCTTGGCAGTACACAGCAGGAGATATTTGCAAAGGATTTACAGAAATAACTGCGAAAGTAAATGGCTCAAATTTGAATTTTAATAATGAAAATGGAAATAAAATCATTGATTTTTTTTCCAGTGCTTACTCATTTACCCTTTTCCAGTGTATAGCCTTTCATATTTTTTAAATATTCTGCGAGACACACTTTTGTTAATCATGCATCTAGACATTCACCTGGAAACCCCAACAAAAACAGTGTGCTCTCTTTTGATATCCCTCATGTTTCTTTACTCTTACATTTTTCTTCAAACAACTAGCTTTACACAAACACATTAATCAATGATACATAACTCAAACAGCAGATAAGTAATTTTAACAGCAATTTTGTATTTATATATGTAACTCACCTGGGTCAAAGAGGTAGATTTCCATTTTGTTAACAAGGCTCTTGAAGAAAGACACATTTGGATCTGCAGCAATTTCATCACACAATGACGCTGTTAGCAGAATCTCAGCTATCGTTGCACATTCTCAAAAGCAACCTGAGAGGTCATAGCCTTTTTCCTGGTAAGGTACACACAGCGTTGGCCCAACTCTGCTCCTACTGATGTCTCATCGATTTCAGTGGGAGGAGGGCAAGGCTAATGCTGAGTGCTTTTGAAAATCCCATCCAAACTTTCCAGCCCCATAGGGTAGATATGTGGGCTAGCTAGCCAGGTCACTCAGACTTACAGAGTATGATGCCACTTACCTAAACTCTGCTGACACTGTAGGTGGGACTATAGTCTGTGTTCCACCCCACAAGCCTATGCAACACAATGAAAACTGCACCCTTATTTACCAATCTATTAACGATTCATTCTAGGGTCTGGCATGTTGAGAAGTTTAACTAATTTATATTTATAAAAAACTCTTTGAGCTCCTGTGAAAGGTGTGATAGAAGTATAAAATAACCATTCAATCCACATGGGGCCCTTTTCTCAAAGACATCATAATACAAAAAATGGACAACTGGAGCCTATAAATATTAATAATAATAGTAATTAATAATTATTAATAACTATTGATCCTTTCCTCCAATTTTAACAACTGGATAACTCTCTCCTGGTCCTTCTGAAATCGTGTTGTGACACTGGGCACTTTTTAATCACATGTATGAGACTCAGATTCAACAATTCATAATATTCCAAGCTGAATTTAAAAGTTGACCTTCCTCTGTTTGACTGTGTGGCAGAGGACATTTTTGCTACTTTTATTTTATTTTTTAAAAAGCTCTTTTTTGTCAAGGATAAAAGATTTTAACACTGTGAAATTCACAAAGTAGCTTGGCAAAAGTGACACTTTCCTTTATCTCGCCTCAGGTATGGAAGTTTTCTTACAGTGCTAATCTTGGACATAGTCTCCTTAAACCATTTTTTGTTGTTATTAATGAGATACAAATCACATGTATTTCATCTAATTTATGCATGCACCATTTAAAAGATTTATAAGGCATTTTGTTCATGCTGTTGCCTATTAAGATAATAAAAGACAGAAAAAGTCCAAATACTGTAAATAGAAACTTTTTTCTTCTGACTTTACTCCATGTTCATGAAAGCTATGTTTAAACCAGAAGAAAGTTGTCATTGCATACTAGTGATATTTCTAGAGGAGATCTATTATCATTAAATATGAATGCTATGCATTCAGATAAAAGCAGAGATAAGTCTATGTAGTAAAGCAGACTTTTAGATTCAGGTTATAAAGACTACTATCAGTAAAGTGTAATACATAGAAAATGGTTTCAACCTAAAAAGAAGCCTTAGTTGCCTTTTTATATATTTAAAAATAAAAATCAATGACCTTTAACAAAGTTATGAACTTCAAACAGAACTGAAACTTTGTGGAGGACGAGGTTAGTTAGCAGACCCCAATTGATTTACTCAGTAAAGTTCCTGGAAGGAACAGCTTACCATATCTGTACATCTGGACAGTAATTCTAGAAAATTTAGCACTAGAATAGATAAGGATGTGAGGTATTGTGTTCAGACTGTTTTTTACGGTGGCGCCCTTTGTTAAAGTATAAAACAAAGCTTCCACTGTGTTTGCTGTAACAATAAATATTTGGTGCCAAATGGTTCCTTCTGCATATGCAATTGAGAAGAGCATAAAGCAGCCAACATGCCTGGAAAAAGGGGACATGGAGGTCATTGAAAGAGTTCTTCTACCCTCTTTACCTCTACCCCCTGGAAGCACTTCCGTGGGCATTCCATGAGAATTGGGCTCTGAATCCAGGAAAGAATGGACATGGGCTCAGCTTAGGTAATAGCCATTCTCTGTTGCATCATTTCACCACCATGTGCACACAGCCTTAAAACCCCAGGACATGCTGATCCAAATTAACTATGACTCAAGCAACCAGTCCCTCCATTACACACACACAATTATTATTTCTTTATTATCTGTATTACTGTGTCATGTAAGAGACCTAGTCATGGATCAGGACCCCACTGGGCTAGGCTAGATTTGGCAGACAAGGAAGGCAGGCTACATAACTCCTGCATGTGGTGTCATGGGATCAACTAAGCACCAGGAAGTGAGTGGACCTGGCTTCTTTTGGTTCTCTTTTAGTCTGTTGGTCTCTCTCTGGGAGTGGGAAACACTTCTTCCCTGACAGCTGGATCAGATGGAAACTCCACAAGTGGGGAATACCAGATAGTGCCCTGATGTTGGGGAGTTGGCTGTGTGCTCCAGGCTGGCACTACTGCCAAGTGGTGGTACTCAGAAGCATGACACATAATGGAGAGAGTCCAAGGATTGATTTATCTGGCTGTTACAGCCCAAGGTAGTGTTACTCACTGATGAGAGTCCAAAGGCTGCTCTGCCTAGTGGCTACAGTTCTGGGGTAGTGTGGCCTCTGGCAAGAATTGGTGGGGTAGGGGAACCTAGGTCTACCCAACTCTACTGGGTTCCAACCCAGGGCCTTACAAAACAGGGTCATTTGCTACTGTTTCTCCAAACCCATCATTGGTCAGATGTGGGATCTCTCCTATGGCCCTCCAACCCACCTCCACATTCTCTCCTGCTGGCTCCCGTGAGTAGTCACCCTTGGCTCTTACTGTTAGTGGGCTCCCAGCGGCTGCACTATGAGGCTCAGTCCTAGCAGTGTGGAGCTCTGGCAACTTCCCAGTAGGGTTGCCAACTCTCCTGGTTTTGCTGGGAATCTCCTGGCACCGGGCTCTATCTCTCGGAGGCTACTGAAGCCAAACCGGGAGATTTTAGGCCACTAAAAGTCCGGGGGCGCAGCAGGGCTAAGGCAGGCTCCCTGTCTGCCCTGTCTCTGCCCCACTCCTGGAAGCTGACAGCATGTCCCTGCTGCCCCTGGCGGCGGGGCAAGGGGTCTCCACGTGCTTCCAGTGCCCCGGGTACTGACTCCACGGCTCTCATTGGCCAGGAACTGCGGCCAATGGGAGCTGTGGGGGTGGTGCATACAGGCAGGGGCAGTGTTCAGAGTTGCCTGCCCCCCGCTTCAAGGGCTTCAGGGATGTGCTGGCCGTTTCTGGGAGCAGCGTGGGATCAGGGCAGGCAGGGAGCCTGCTTTAGCCGCACTGCTGCACAGAAGGCACCCAAGGTAAGTGCTGCCTGGCTGGAGCCTGTACCCCTTACCTTGTCCTGCACCCCAACCCCCTGCCCCAGCCCTGAGCCCTCTCCTCCCGCACTTAAACTTCTTCCCAGAGCCTGCACCTCCTCCTGCACGCCAACCCCCTTCCCCAGCCCTGAGCCCCCTCCCGCACCCAAACTCCCTCCCAGAGCCTGCACCCCGCACTCCCTTGTGCACTCCAACCCCCTTCCCCAGGTCTGAGGAAACTGCACGCAAACTCCCTCCCAGAGCCCACGCCCCCTCCTGCACCCCAACTTTCTGCCCCAGCCGGAGCACTCTCCTGCATCCAAACTCCCTCCCAGAGTTTGCACACCTTACCCCTCCTGCACCCCAATCCCCTGCCACAGCCCTGAGCCCCCTCCCAGAGCTCGCAGCCCTCTTCTCCTCCCCCAGCCCTGAGCCCCCTCCAGCAACCAGACTTCCTCCCAGAGCTTACACTCCTCCTGCACCCAAACCCGCTGCCCCAAGCTCAGCCTGAAGCCCTTTCCCAGACTCTGAACCCCTCGGCTCCGGCCCAGTGAAAGTTAGTGAGGGTGGAGGAGAGTGAGCAATGGAGGGAGTGGGGATGGAGTGAGTGGGGTGGGATCTCAGAGAAGGGGTAGGGCCTCAGGGAAAGGGCAGAGTAGGGGGCTGGGAAAGGGTGTTTGGGTTTGTGTAATTAGACAGTTGGCAACCCTACTTCCCAGCAGGCGTCTGCTGTACCCAACTGCTCTCCTCCATGGTCCACCCAGACTGAGCTGAGTCGTTCCCTTTTAAATGCTCTTTGCACTGTAAGCATACTCAGCAGAGGTGAGGGGGTGTGGCCTTTTGGGCCCAGAGCAGCTCCTTAACCCTCATCTCACCAGTGTGGGATTGGTACACCCCATCACACCTGGGTTCTTAAAGGACAATTTAGCCTTTTTTATGTGTATTCTGTTTCCCTACATTATTTATACATTATCTCTATTATAACTAAAACCATTAATGCATTTGTTTTTGTGTTTGGATCATGTGTGGATTTCTTTAACAGTGTTGTGTGTACAGCTTTATGCACTGTAGCTATGCTATCTTTTGATGTGATCAGCTTAGATATTGCAAGCTAAGCAGAGTTTGGTGAGCAGTAATTTTGTTGGAAGGCCTCCAGGAAACAGATAAATGATTCAGGAAGTGGTTTTAGGGGTTTAGTAGGTGGCACTTTTTCCTCTAGGGCATTTTTGCATCAATGTGCCAGCATGGTATTAAGGGCAGTGTGCTGCAGGAGGTGTTGTTTTAAGACATAAAATGAATATAATTATCACCTGTGATCATTACATATTTCATGAGATTTTTCATAATAATTGGTGAGTTAGCCTGAGTGTTCTGGCTAACTTACAGCTAAATTGTGTTGTGCTTTCTGAAATTTCCACTTTGCTTTCAAATGGATACAGTATTTTTCTTCATTTCCTGTCCTGAATTATTATGCAGTGTTGCTCTGCACTGTAAATACACTGAAACTTCAGTTCCCGTATATACTTGAACTACTTCATCTGAGATTTTTTGAGACTTAATTCATGTATTTCAAGCACTTTGATGGCCATTGATAAATGACACTATATACTTACCTGCAAAAATTAATTTCAGATTTAGCTACTTTCCTTTTCACACAGGTTTTTAAACATAATAAAACACATACCTTAATTTACAATATAAACAAACTAAACCAAGAAAATAAAGACAATGAAGATAAATAATTAGCACCTATGGCTTCTGTTATCCAAGCGATGATCTCTTATTTCTTTTGTCTTGATATCCTTTTATTTCAACAGCCAAGAGAAAGAAAGGAAATCCAAACTTTGGTTTTCTAAGGGCCAAAATATGATCTCAGTTTCGTTGGTGTAAGAAAAAATAATTGCACTGAAATCAGTGGAGTTATTTAAAAATTACACCGGTATAAATGAGATTAGAATCTAGACCTAAAAACAAAACTAGCAAAATATTCAAATAACTGGTTTAGTCCCAGGTGCTGTTCTCCTTATCCTTAAATACCTGCCTAATTCATCTGTGTTAGATACTGGTTATGTTTGATTTGACTCGTGGGAAGATCAGTTCTGAAATCATGCTACTTTCGGTTGTGACATCACAGTAGTCAGTGCATGGGAATGATGAAAGCACTAATTCTCAACATTCATGTCTTCCTACTTGGGCAGTGTGGAAGTTATTTAATATACTAATAAATATACCTTGCTAGTACCTTGTATCTAAGACTCTCAAAGTACATTACAATTTTCATTCATTACTCTTCAAAATAACCTGTGACAAGTGAGATAACTGACCCAGTTAACAAAGCCAATAGCTGTGACTACTAAAAGCAGCAGCATACATTACAAGTCAACTAGTATCATAACAAATACAATTTGCATACAGAAGTTAGTCAGAGAAGAGACATAAAGAAATGAAGAAAGTAAAATTAATGTTAGATTTCCACATAGACAAATTTGTATTTCTCTTCCAGTACCATACGCTATGCATTACTCACTCAAAAGTAGGTGAAACTAGATGAAGTGAGGATGAATACTTTGCACCAACTTTTAGAGGCTGTGATAAGAGACTCAAGAGATCTGAAAAAAAAAATGATGCAAGGGATAATGCTGGCAAATAATGAGTTGAAAAATGAGTTGAAAATAATTTTGCCTAAAGATAAAAAGAAAAGAAACTTCAGATAACGAACAAAATAGCACAACTGTGAGTCTATAACTTTAAAGAGAAATGTGATCTATTTCACCAATGGAGATTCAGCTGAGTTACAAAGCTGACAGAAATACATCAATTGCCAGGATATGGAATATAGAAAGAGGTGAACCTTTACACAAGAAGTGGGAGTACACTAATATCAGTGATGAAGGACACTGTGTCTGAAAAAAAGAAATCATATATGCATCATGGTTACTACAGCAAAGGCAGTTTGGCCTGAGGTGAAAGTTAAATTTATTAAAAAATGTCCATAGACAACTTAATATAGACCTTGAGGGAAGAATAAGAAGGCAGATCTGGAAATGTTGTTAGCTAAGTGAGGCCTGTAAAATGTTTATAACTCTGACAAGGAGGGATTTAAAGTTTTCTGACATTTATTGGAATACAAATTTTAAACAGTTAAGGGGACATTGTGGCAGGTATTTCCAAACACTTGACTTAGTGAGCCCCAATATCACAGGCTATTTTCAATTGTGTTTTAAGAAATAAATCATGTAAAACGTATGCTGAATGTAGGAAGACAGAAGTATTGACTTTTGATCCTTTAATAAAGAATGCCCTGCACTCGGTTCTGTTTCCCTTCTACACCTCCATTTATGTTTTTAGAGTTTGAATTGGGGTCAGTTATTCAATACACCCTCACTCCAACAGAAGAATGGAAACAGGAACCGGGAGAAAGCATGCAAAATGTGAAAAGAATATTGAAAATTCTGAACAAAGCTGTTTATTCTGCTTTGCAAAAAATGTAGGCAACATTAATGTGAAGATGACAGTTTCTTTCTAAGGTTAAGGTATGAATAAATGCATTTCTGGATCAACATCTCTTCATTCAGGGTAAAACCTGGTGTTCCTTCTATCTCTATGTTGTATCCACCTTTTGCCTTATACATAGACATTAAGCTCTTTGGGGCAGGGACCATTATTTCATTATGGGTTTGTACAGCACCTAGAACAATCGGGATGGGGCCTCTAGCTGCTACCACAATATCAATAATGAAATAAATAACAATGACTAAAATGTATCTCTCTCCAGTGAATCAGCTGAAGTGTCTAATGCAGCAATACTCAGACCTCAGTGGTTAGGAGCCAAATTAGCGATTAACATTACCTAAAAAAGCCAAAGTAGTGTGAATTCATTGTTTCATTTGCTATAGTACTATATATTCATATTTAAAGAGTATGATGGGAAATATTTTCTTTGTGCGTGTGTGTGTGTTATTATTATTTTATCAACTACAATTGGTTAATAACATAGTAAAAGCATCGTGATTGGTTAATAACTTAGATTAGTTAAAGTCAAATCACAGACTGTTTTAATATTATGGCTGCAAAGAGCCACAGGAGACACATTAAAGGGCTACTTGTGGCTCACAAGCCTCACTCTGAATATCACTGATGTAATGCATCAATTAACACCTACATATTGTAGCACCTTGTCTTTCCTATAATTTTATAAGTGTTTGTACACACATTTTATAAGTGCTTATAAACAAATGCAAGAAGACTAAATACTAAAATGGAATAACATGAGTGCCTGATACTAAATGAGAATATTGAAATAATGAGCATCACAGAAACTTAGTGGAACAATGATAACTAATGGGACATGGCAGTACCAGAGTACAAAGTAGGGATGACGGAGTAGGTCACATTGAGGGGATGGTGTGGCACTATGCGTGGAAGAAAGAATAATTCAAATATACTAAAAATCTTAAATGAATCAGACAGTATCACAGAATCTCTATGGATAGAAATGTCTTGCTTGAATAATGAGTATAGCAGTAGGAATATACTAATGACCACCCAACCAGAATGGTGACAGTGATTGTGAAATGCTCATGGAGATTAGAGAGGTTACAAAAACAGAAAACCCAGAAATAATGGGACATTTCAATTATCCCCATATTGACAGGGATCATGTTACCTCAGGATGGGATGCAGAGATAAAATTTCTAGACTCCACTAATGACTGCTTCTTGGAGCATCTATTTGTGGAAGTCCCAAGGGAAGAGGCAATTCTTGATTTAGTCCTAAGTGGTGCACAGGATCTTGTCTAAGAGGGCAATATAGCTGAGCCACTCAGTAATAGCACCAAAGTTTAATTACATTAAACATTATTGTAGGGGGGAAATATCAAAGAAACTCACAACTTCAAAAAGAGGAACTACACAAACAATGATGAGGCGAGTTAAGCAAAAATTAAAAGGAACAGTCACAAGAGTGAAATGCCTGCAAACTGCATGGAAACTTAAAAAACACCATAATAGAGGTTCAAACAATATGTATACCCCAAATAAGAATAATAAAGAAAACAGCAAGAGGATCAAAAATGACAGCATGACAGCATGGCTAAACAACAGAGTAAAAGAGGTGGTTAGAGACAAAAAGACATATTTTAAAAAAGGGAAGTCAAATCCTACGGAGGAAAAATAGAAAGGAACATAAACTCTGACATGTCAAGGGTAAAAGTATAATTAGGCAGGCCAAAAAAAGAATTTTAAGAGCAATTAGGAAAAGACAAAATTAAAGGAATATTTTAAGTACATCAGAAACAGGATGTCTGCCAAACAGTCAGTGAGGGCCCTGAATGAACGAGATGCTCAAGGAAGATAAGGACAATGCAGAGAAACTAATGAGTTCTTTGTATTGCTCTTCACTTCAGAGGATGTGAATGAGAGTCCCACATCTGAACCATTCTTTTTAGGTGACAAATCTGAGAAACTGCCCCGGTTTCAATGTCAGTAGATGAGGTTTTGGAACAAATTGATAAATTAAACAAAAATAAGTCACCAGAACCAGAGTTCTGAAAGCAAATATGGAATTGCAGAACTACTAATAGTGGTGTGTAATCTGTTTCTTAAATCAGACTCTGCACCAGATGAATGGTGGATAGCTAATGTAAGGTTGATTTTTAAAAAGGGCACCAAAGGCAATCCTGGCAATTACAGGCCAGTAAGCCTAACTTCAGTACCAGACAAATTAGTTGAAACTGTAATAAAGAACAGAATTATCAGACACATAGATGAACACAATATGTTGGGGAAGAGTCAAAAGACTTTTGTAAAGGGAAATCATGCCTCATTAATCTATTAGCATTCTTTGAGGGTGTCAACATGTGGACAAAAATGATCCAGTGGATATAGCGTACTTGGACTTTCAGAAAGCCTTTGACAAGGACCCTCACCAAAGGCTCTTACGCAAAGGAAGACATCATGAAATAAGAGGGAAGGTCGTCTCATGGATTGCTAACTGGTTAAAAGATAGGAAACAAAGCGTAGGAGTAAATGGACAGCTTTCACAGTGGAGAGAGGTAAATAGCAGGGTCCCCCAAGAATCTGTACTGGGACCAGTCCTGTTGAACATACTCATAAATTATCTGAAAAAGACTTCAATAGTGAGGTAGCAAAGTTTGCAGATGATACAAAATTACTCAAGATACGCAAGTCCAAAGCAGAGTTACAAAGTGAAGAGTGAAGAGTTACAAAGGGATCGCACAAAACTGGGTGACTGACCAACAAAATGGCAGATGAAATTCAATGTTGGTAAATGCAAAGTAATGCACATTGGAAAACATAATGCTAACTACACATACAAAATGATGGAGTCTAAATTACGTGTTATTACTCAAGAAAGAGTTCTTGGTGTCATCATAGTTCTCTGAAAACAGCTGCTCAGTGTGCAGCTGCAGTCAAAAAAGCTATCAGAAGTTAGAAATAATAGGAAAGGGATAGACAATAAGACAAAAAAATCACAATGCCACTATATAAATCCATGGTACATGCACATTTTGAAAAGTGTGTGCAGTTCTGGTCATCACATCTGAAAAAAGATATATTTGAATTGGAAAAAGTACAGAAAAGGGCAAGGAAAATGATTTGTGATATGGAACAGCTTCCAAATGAGGAGAGAGTAAGAAGACTGGTACTGATAATCTTAGAAAAGATACACCTAAGCGGAGATATGACAGAGGTCTAAAAATCATAAATGGTGTAGAGAAAGTGAATAAGGAAGTATTATTTACCTCTTCACATAATACAAGAACCAGGGGTCACCCAATGAAATTAATAGACAGCCAGTTCAAAAAAAATATAAGGAAATATTTCTTCACATAACACATAGTCAACCCATGGAACTCATTGCAAGGGGATCTTGTGAAAGCCAAAAGTATAACTGGGTTCAAAAAAGAATTAGATAAGTTCATGGAAGATAGGTCTATCTATGGCTATTAGCCAAGATGCTTGTGGATGCAACTTCTAACTGCCAGAAGCTGGGACTGGATGACTGGATGGATCAGTCGATAATTGACCTGTTCTGATAATGCCCTTTGAAGCATCTGTCACTGGCCACCGTTGCAAGAGAGGATACTGGGCTGGATGGACCATTGGTCTGACCCAGTATGACCAATCTTATACTTTTATACTTATACTTTTATGTTCTTAACTCACTTCAGCTAGATTTTATTTTTCGGGACAGCCATGCATCAGCAAAGATGCCATGGTCTTGTGCTTGAACCACAGATATAAAAATATGAAAGGTACTGGCTAACAAACTGCAGTATTGTTGTGCAATGTCAGAGTTTTAAAGAGAGCCCAGGTAGCTATTTAAATGCTTAGATACAAAGGGCCAGAGGATATGCCACATCTTGAGAATTTTTCAGATGTACCAACACAAATAGCTGTGGAGGCTTTACAGGTGCAGCAGTACCAATTTTCTACAGTTTCAATTAAATCAGCAGAACCAACTCTCTGATGACGTTCGGTACCTCAATATACCTCAGCTTGGATGATACTAGCTACCTTGTGCAAGTTCCAAACACTTGAGTCAAAACCCTGAGTATTAAATTGCTTTAGTCTCTGAGTAGAAGTGAATGAATAAGGATTCAAAATTTGATATATGATGATGAAATGATCATTGACTGCCTCATCTTTGAAATGGTGACTATTATGGTTTTTCTTATAACTAGCTATCTGGAAGTGGTATATCTATATCCCAGTCTTCTGAAGTTGACTTGTTGACTTGGTGGATTGGGTCATTCTGAAATCCATGTGTGTATTCCACTTTACTAATATCACTCTCATGACTATAGGAATAATGGGGTTTCTCTTAAATGCATTAGTGTGTTATTGATCATAGTCTAAGAGACTGATTCCTATGCAGAAATCCAGTGTAAGGCCTTTGTACCACTTAAATCAAGGGCTTGTACCCTATCAAGGACTTAAATGGGACAAAGTGGTACATATCACTTCTACTAGCCTTCTGCATATGGGATGAATTTCACCAGCAATGAATTATGAATACATTCCCATCACAGCACTATGTTGATATAAGTGGACTCTAGGTTACTCCTTTCATGATTGTGAGTCTTGTTGGGCTAAAAGGACCTTGACCTCAAGTGCTGAACAGAGTCCCCTCTGAGCCTAATACTAACTCTCTGTAACAAGCAATAATCTCCCTGCTCTAGTGGAAAAGTTCCCAAGCATATCCCTGGCTTGCATCCCAAATATCTTTTTAAGATTACATAGCCATCTAAAGAGTGCTTCTCAAAATAACAAGCAATATCAATAAATAAATAAATAAAATCACAAGACTGCAGAACTTCAGAAAATGCTAATGTGTTTACAGAGACTTTCTTTTCTGGCTATGGTTCCTGAACACTGTGACAGATATTTTGCTGATGCTTCCTATTCTCAGGAGTCTGTCAAACCCAATTAAAAATTGCATTTTGGTACTCCCTGTACATTGCAGTGGTAGATTGCTGTGGAGATAGTATGCTACCTTCTATACGCTATCAGTAATCCTGCTGTATTTACCCTCTGCCTCCTCCACAAACAAACATACAAACAAAAAAGAAGGGAATAAAATTCTTCCTGCTTGCATTCTGTATGTGCCAACATCTTGTTAAACAGCTTGGGTTTTGAAATGTAGAACAGTTAGACTGACCTCACAAAATAGCCACTAAATTTTGCCCTGACTCTTCCTCTCTCCAAATATTAGACTTGTTTTTAGTGCTCTCTACATAGGTTAGTACTCTACAGATGTGAAGTGTCCTAGACCTGTTGAAATCAACAGGAATTGGGGTGCTCAGCACTAGAGCTGTGTGAATAATGGATACTGTGGTTTACTGGCAATTCTGAAAAAATGAGGTAAAAATAATTTCAGGTGCAACTGAAAACATTTCAAGTGAAATTGAAAACAAATTTTTTAAAAAATTTCAGCAATTCAAAGACAAAAAAATCATTTTAGGTTAAATGAAATGTTTTAATTGACCCACAATTAAATGTTCCTTTTAATTTTTAAACATTTTTGATTCATATTAAAACAAAATTTAAGGAATTTTGAAAAAAAGAGTCATTTTGTATCAAAAATTTGAAACATTTTATTTAGAAAAAGTTGAAATGAAATGATTACTTTTTTTGAAATAAATTCACAAAATATTTTGGTGTTGCTGAATCTTCATTTCATTCTGGAAATAAAAGTTTTTTGTGAAGTTTTGCCCTGTTCTACTCAGCACTTCTCAGGAAGCCCTAGCCAATTTCTTGGCTACTAATTCTGCTTGTGTTGCAGTTGTAATTATATCGCTGTGTTGAGCGCCATAACTTAGCTGTAAAAATTCTCCTTGTGTTGAAATAAAGCACACTCAGGGTCAGATCGATCCAACCCTTCCCCCCATTGAAGTTAATAGAAAGACTGGTCCATGAATCAAGCCCTCTGTTGGAATTCTCTTGGAGGATAATGAAAGTTTCATGCCCCAGAGAGGATGTGGAGTCTGGATAAAGGTCTCCAGTCCCAGTGCTGATCATTCTAACCAATTTTAGGTTAGTTCTCCATTTTATTTATTTCAATTTTTAAAACATAAAAAGTGTCTTTCAAGAAGGTCTTTCCATTTAATAGTCTTTAATGGTTCAAAACCTATAAGGGTGGGAGACTGAAAGTAGCCTAGGGAATTTAGGAGCACAACCCCAACTCCCACTGACTTTTAACGGGAGTCAGGGACTCAACTCCTGTAAGCCCCTTTAAAAATCCCAACCCTAAACCACAAAAACAAGTGCAGTGATTTTTTAAAAAAAGATTCAAAATCCCTCAGTGTAACCACTAATCCCAGTCACACAATACAATGCCTAGCACTCAGCTACTTCCTTCCTCCACGAAAGCCTGGGAAAAGGAATCGGCTTTGAAACATGGCTTGAAGAGCAACAGAATCAGACTATTTCAGACCAACAAAGGGAGTGGCTTCCAAGTCCTGAGCCCTCGAAGAGTGTTCCGTCACCATTCCATTCTTTCCCTATAAAACTGACGCTGTTCTGGCTTGACAGTGTCTGCTCTCTGTGACATCTGGACTTGGGGAGAGAGGCAGGGAGGTCCCAAGACATTTATATGCCAAAAATAACATATAGTTAGCCATTTTAATAAATAAAACAAAACCCAAAAACCATGGGCCATATCCTCACATGGTAAGTTAGCAAAGATCTGTGGACTTCAGTGCAGCTCTACTGATTGACAAAAATGATTTTTTTAAATCCATATTGGTGCTTCTAAAATTCCAAGTGGGCTTTGTTGTAACATAAATGTTATTCACTCTATTACAGGATACTGGAGGGTATGCTCCGTTGGAACTTATGAAACAGAATTGGCAATGGCTGTGGATTTGGATATGTACCCAAGTAGAATTATTACTGACCGATAATAATACATAATAATGTGGAAGTATTTTCCTACTTTATATTTAATTTCTTCACTGTGTTTATATTAGCACTTGGAGATTTTTTAAACTGAAAGTTGTTCCCTTTCTGAATAGTCTTCTCCCCATTCTGTTACTGTAAACTTGTTCCTGAGTGCTGAAGTCCTTCTTTTTAAAGGAGAAACAGCAGTGATACATACAAGAACATGCAGAATGGGCCGGGCTGACCACTGTGTTACTCTGCTCTGACACTATTGAATTTCAGTGACTGATTCCAATATAAGCACAAAACTGGACAAATGTAATATTAGATTGGTGAAGCAAATTTGTGCCCTTAAGTATAACTATTCTAGAACCTCAAGTAGAACCATTCTAGAACCATCATTTGGGGTTAATATATAACAACCTCAATATTTCAGAATGCACCTCAAAGTCCAATATTACACTATGTTTCTGTGGAGTGAGTGGTCACAGTATGTCTCTGAAATGGAATTTTAAAAATCATTATTATTTGTAATATTTATATAGTGCCTATAATGTGCTAGGCACTTTACAGACCAGTTAAAAAAAACAAGATCTCTACTCTGAAAAAATGTCAATGTCCTTTAAGATGTTGTGCTTATATAATATCTCACTTGGGAATGTCTCAGCAAAGATATGCTTGATATATCCAAATTCTGTACCAGGAGAGAGAAAGAGAGATTGCAGAGTAGAATTTACAAACAATGTGGAAATAGAGTCAACCCTTTAATATGGTATTCCTCTAATTCTGTACGTATAATGAATAGTGATTAATCAGGATTTCTAATTACTTTGTAGAGTGTGCACCTTAAAAATATTAGACAATGCAATGGCAGAATCCAAAGGCAAAGTGCCTAAATGTAGTTGTGACATAGCCTTAGTTTGTTTTCCATCTGGCACTATATGATGCTTGATTCATTCTTTACCCACCTGTTGAAATTAATCACGGAAGTAAAAAATTGATAGATCCACATAAGAAAGAATGAGTCATTGTCCCCCCACACTTCAATTTCCTTTGTACCCATAAAATTGGCAGCTACAATCTGGACTTTTTATTCCAGACAAACTTCCTGAACATTTGATTTTACTCTTTAATGACTAGCAGCTGGGACAGTACAGAAATTGTCTTGGAAAAGATACAAAGCCTTTGGCAAGAATTTATCTTGAAAAGGGTATTCTGCCAGGTGTAAGAAAACAAAAATGAGAAATTATTATTTAGTTGTGCCTGATTTAATACCACTAATTATTTTAGGAAAGTTAGGCCAGTACAAGACAGGAAAGTTTTGTGAAACATCAATTCCTAAATATCTCATTCTTAGAAAACCACTGAATCCATAATTCTGAAAAATCTTGGGTCCGACCCTGGGATTAGAAAAGTGTCTAATCTTGTCCATTTGAAGGGTGAAAGCCATACATGTCTTGTTTTCCAAAAGTAATCCTTTATTAGCCCAACATTTTCTCATGTCCCTACCCATCACTGGTTGCTTACAACTGAATGGAAGGAGAATCTTGTTGACTAACTGAGAGAGATCTTCCATGTCCAGTCACCAATCAAAATCCTATATACATGTTTTAAAATTGTTTGCTAATAGTTCTCTTTTTGCTTCAAAAAATTGAAAGACAGGAGATGTGTCTATTTCTACTGAATATGCTGAATTTCTGGGAAAGATAGCTCTTAATGCTAACTGAGGGTAAACATGTGACCTAATTATAGTGATCATCTCTGAAAATTTCTTGAGAAACCAAGTCTCAGGAAACTCCCATGAGACTTCTGGGTATCAAAAGCTACCATAGCTATGTGTTTCAGAGTAACAGCCGTGTTAGTCTGTATTTGCAAAAAGAAAAGGAGTACTTGTGGCACCTTAGAGACTAACCAATTTATTTGAGCATAAGCTTTCATGAGCTACAGCTCACTTCATCGGATGCATACTGTGGAAACTGCAGAAGACATTATATACAGAGAGACCATGAAACAATACCTCCTCCCACCCCACTCTCCTGCTGGTAATAGCTTATCTAAAGTGATCACTCTCCTTACAATGTGTATGATAATCAAGTTGGGCCACTTCAAGCACAAATCCAGGTTTTCTCACCCTCCGCCCCCCCCCACACAAACTCACTCTCCTGCTGGTAACAGCCCATCCAAAGTGACCACTCTCTTTACAATGTATATGATAATCAAGGTGCGCCATTTCCAGCACAAATCCAGGTTTTCTCACCCGCCCCCCCTCCCAAAAACACACACACACAAACTCACTCTCCTGCTGGTAATAGCTTATCCAAAGTGACCACTCTCCCTACAATGTGCATGATAATCAAGGTGGGCCATTTCCAGCACAAATCCAGGTTTTCTCACCCCCCCACACACAAACTCACTCTCTTGCTGGCAATAGCTCATCCAAACTGACCACTCTCCTTACAATGTGTATGAAAATCAAGGTGGGCCATTTCCAGCACAAATCCAAGTTTAACCAGAACGTCGGGGGGGGGGGGTAGGAAAAAAACAAGGGGAAACAGGCTACCTTGCATAATGACTTAGCCACTCCCAGTCTCTATTTAAGCCTAAATTAATAGTATCCAATTTGCTATGTGTGTATCAATTTTGCTTAGTTCTGAGTTAAACAGGTCAAATTCAGAAACCTTAACACTATTAGCTGAGTTTTATTCTGCAATAAAAGCTTGTTGCATGCAGATCCAAATATACATGCAGAGTCACCTGAAAGTATCACTGCCAAGTTGGGGAACAATATTGTACCCAGCATATGCATTAAGTTGAGTTCCTTAATGAGCACTACATGTGTAGGTGACTTTTACTGAAAAGGCCCCGGGCAGACAGCAATTTCATTGGCTTAGAATGCTGATGTCAGACAACTTGGCCAGTATGATGAAGAAAACAGGGTACTATGAATTCTTAAAAGGCTACCTTGTTTTCCAATATCTTTTTATTGCTAGCATTAATTATAGTATTTATATACAAGTATTTATAATTATATTTATATAAAGGTAAGGCGACTAAAAATTGATGTTCACCACACTATGGTATATACCTTTACTGTGGAATCTGCACTATTATCCCCTGTGAGTAGATTGGGAATTAGTGCAATACCATGAAAAATGTCTAATTTTTAGTACCATCTATTGTAGTGTCAGAAACATATATGTTGCTTTATAAAACATAGAACTAGACACTCTAACTGTTTTGAAGATCATATTGTTTAAACAACTACAAGCTCAGTCACGACAAAGAAAGTTAATACCTGGGAAAGCATTGAAGGTAAGGGAGGACTGAGCAAAGATTACTGGTGGGGAGAACAAGATACAGTAGGAAGCATATTCGAAATAAATAGGTTTTAACAAGGAATTTGAAGGCAAAGAGAGGGTATTTGGCATAGGAAGTAGACTACTGCAAGCACTGAAGGGGGCGGGGGAACAGATAACCCTTCTGCCAGAAGGTTAACAGCAAAAAGGGCTGGGTTCAGTATATCTAGAGTCCGCCCTGAATAACTAAACCATTTATGCACCCACTCACAATCCTGGGAAAATTAAATGCACCCTCCCTAGGTGTCCTTAACAGGCAGAACTTCCCCACTTGCCAGCACTTGAGACTGTGCAAACAAGGGAATCTCTATTAGGGGAAAGGAAACACAACCAGAAACTTGGGAAGATACAATAATAGAATATATATGCAAATAAGCGTTAAATATCTCCCCGTTTCCAGTAACTTTGGCAGTAGTCCATCTAACTCGTTCCACTAGTGAGAATGTCCTGCAGAATTGTCCCTTTACCTCACCATCTCACCCATCCACCAAACACTACGCCACATTTTGCTCAATTACTAGAAGTGGTCCTGCGTGTCTCTTTGTGGGTCTGTCTCCAATCCCAGGAAGTTGCTTGTTGGGTCCCACCTGGTGGTGCCCCAACTTACCACCACTTAGTGATTCAGCTTTATTAAGGTGCTGTGCAGGTAGGAACTCTCTGGATTCCACTTAGCTCTGCTGCTGTCTTCTGCACGGTCTTTTGCTATGAACTCATTTGAGATGGCTCTCTCAGCAAAGCCCTCAGTTGGCATTGTCTCTTGCTGTGGCATTCTCTGGGCCATCTCTCACAGTGAATGCCTGACTCTGCATCATCTCTCATTGTGGAATGCTCAGTCTGCACTGTCAATTGCTGAGAAGTCCTTTGAGTTGTCTCTTACAGCAAAATCATTGGTCTGCATTATCTCTGGCATTGAAGTCCCCACAGGAGGGGATTCAAAAATACTTGGGACATATAAGCAGAGTCTTGGCTCCTTGGAAGTGAACTCTTGTCAAAAGATCAGAGTTCTTTCCCCTTACTGAGCCTCTCTGGGAACTCACTACCACCCAAAATCAAATTACATGTACAGTTATGGTGACCTCCGAAGTGTCCTCAAGTTGTGGAGAGCTACTCTATGCAAATTGAGCTCTCTATTGCAGTACTTTTCCCTTTTCACCAATAGAGGGAGTATAGATCTCTTTTCCTACTAGAGCTTCCGGCTATTGGGCTTACAAACATGAAAGAAAGTTTGAAGCGAGGAGTGGAAGCATATTAAGGGAGAAATAAAGAAAGAGGAAAGGGACAAGGGAAAATAGAACAAAATTAGAGCAAAGATGCAGGTTTGTGCAGGTCCTTGAAAGTAAAGGTGAGAAGGGTCATTCAGAAACAGTAAGACAAGATGGCAATGCAATTTGCAGAACTCAAAGGCATGTCCTCCTACCACCATTACCCTCTGTCCTGCTCATGTTCTTTGCTGAATAAATTGTCCATTATTCTGTTTTTCATCCTAAAGTCACTGAATCCTTTGAGTCCATTGTAAATAAGATTTAAGAATTACAGAGGAAACCACTGAAAATCATTTCCGCTTTTACTTCCTTCTCAGAACATGATTTCTGAATTCCATGCTTGTTTTGCTAGAGCTGACTACATTACAACACCCTCTGCTATGTTGTAGGTGGTTGGGGATTGTCATCAATTTTCACAGAGAAAACAGAAAACACTGAACTCGGGGCTTAGCAAGTAAGTAAAATAAGCTTCATTGATATCATTTTCTCCTTTAGAATATTATATTTTAATATTTAAAATATTATTTTACACATGCATTCAGTTAATTATTTTGAATATAAAACCATTTAAAATGATTTTCACTAACAATTTTCAATTCCTGAACTTCTTTTTAATTAATTAATTTCTCAGTGGTTGTGCTTTCATAAAAGTGAACTGGGAGCAAGACATTTTGGAGAACAGGGTTAAAATGTTTTTTCTTTTTTCCCTATTGATTTTTCTGCCCTGCAAGCCACAGATACTGCTATTTGGTTGCTTTTGACAGACAGATCATACAGATAGTATTCTGACATAGGTCAGAGTTAAAATAAATACCTGTCAGAGAAGACCAGTAATCTTTGTGTTCATATTGGTTGTTGTTCACTTTGTACTCATGAGCCTTTGATCCTTTGCATGTTGAGAGAGTGCTTGGGGCTGTTGCTGTTAGTTCAAGATTTTCAGCTAAACCTAATCAACACAATTTACACCCAGCTGACTTCTACTGATTAAATCTGGATGGGAAGAAGTGTGCTAGCTACAACAATGCATAGCTAGAAAATAAGTTGACTCCCATTTTTAACCAACATCTATTTCCCTAACCACACAATCATGCTTCTATTTTTATTTCTCTGGATTCTGCCAGCTTGTGTAATGTACTTAACAGCTCTTTTGTTTGCTATCCTGTTGTTCAGACACTGTTTACCCTTATGCGGCCATGCTATATTTCTTTGTTATTTTCGATGTTATCAACCTCCAATTCAGATATTATTATTTATTTTATTATAGCATAATATGAGGTTTAGTATAGAGAGTGGGCCTGATTCTCCTTTCATTATCACGTGAATAAAGCAAATAGGATTTGACCTCTAGGTGGGATTGAGGTGAAGCACTCGACAGCGCTTGGGGTATGATCCTACATTCCTTCCAAAACTTCTGTTGACTTCAGTGGGTGCATAAGAAATACAATTCAAGGTTCAACAGGAGTGCAACTTAACTATTTATTTTTAAATGAATTCAAGAGCAGGCATCCTACCAGCCTCATAGCACTAATAGTGATGGTTTTATGAAGTGGAAAGCAATGCTCTTGCTGGCAAGAACTTCCTAAAAGGGAATTATTAGGCTTACTAGAGAAAGTTTAGTTTTTTGCCTGTTTCAGATATTGACTAAATAGTACAGGGCTGCTTTAGTCTTTATCCAGATAATGCTCCCATTGATTTAAATGCAGGATCAGGCTGGTAATTTTGTTTTGGCTTAGCTTTTCTATGACTAGATGCTTTAGGACCCAGTCCTAGAAGCTCTGTGTATGTGGAATTCCCAGTGAAGTCAATGGAAATTTTATACAAGAGAATCCTTCATATGATTAATTGTGCCTGATTTGCGAGAGCCAAATCCTGTATTTGTTTTACACCTGAATATTGATTTACCCAGAATCTGCCCTAGAAGACTCTCCTCACTAATTCATTGCTGTCGCTGTCCCTGTCCAATAAAATTGAGAGATCTTTTCTAAAAATATCAGCCTTTTTCTGGAGCTTTTCTAGCATCTTTGGTTGAGGTTAGCAGTCTGTTGACGGCCAATTTGCTTTTTTCTTTTAAAAGAGAGGCTCCTTTAATCTCCCATTACTGAAGCTTGCAGCACATCCCATTACACAGAGGAAACCCAACCTCCTGACATCAAGGGGTTAAAGAGCTCTGTGGATAATTAACTTGAAAAGATAGAGTAGTTGTCAATTAGTCGCAGAGAACTATCACCCTGTAATGGCATCAGTTGATTCTTCAATAGAGTCTGATTGAGATGCCCATATTCTGTAAGGGGTAGTAATAATATTGTATATGGGAAAGGGAATGATTTTTAGTCACATTTTTTATTCTTATACACATACGTTTCAGAATTTCCTAATAGCAACTAGTTTCTTGTGCTTTTAAATCATAGAGTTCCCTCATGGAATTAAGAGTTTTAGTGATCTTGGTTAAATAGATAGAAACCACATAGGTTCCAAAATAGAATCTCCCTCCCTTGGTTGGTTTGTATCCCTACTCATGGAAACACCCCAGTTACTAGGCCATTTAAACTTGTAATATCCATGTGACATCACATACTGTAGCACTGCCTCAGACAAGCAAATCAGTCAATCTAGAACATCAGCCAAGGAAAACTACTTTGCATTTTTGTTCTAATGATTTTGTTTCACATTCATAACAAACAAACTTGAATTAATCATTTAAATCCATTCTTAATACATTCTTTGTTATGAAATGTCTCACTTCCTTTTTGATTATCCCTGATTTTCATTTGATCTGCTTGAGCATTAGAAGATAAGAATCCATTTTAATAAAATAAAATCGTATTTTAACTTCATTACACCATGCTGCTTGCTGCTTTGAAATAATTTATCTAACATTAATGATATATTTTCTTCCATGTATTATGCTTCCCTTGTGTATCAACTCTGGATAATCTTGTTGTCTCAAGCATCCTAAACATTTATTACAGGGAAGTTCAGTGTTGTTTCATATAAATGACACATATAAATTTTGCACAATTTGTGTCAGCTCCGTTTCATTATGCAGTCAGAAGAAATAAATAATCACACATATGGAGAGGGGATTTCATTTGTCCACATTGTTTTTCAGTTTAATTAAGTTTCCACCTCTTTAACACTAAATTATAAGCCAAACCGGATGTTACACTTTCAGAAAAAATGCATACATTGCACTTATGCAAGACTTATTACTTATTACTGCAATGGAGAAACGGTTCATTGTAGAGATGAAATGACATTGATACACAATTGTTAAGCACCTCTAAAGTCCAGGGTGTTGAGAAGTGGTGGAGAGCCAGTATGCTTCATTATGCCCAGATTTTTCTAACTGACTTGGGGCCTGAGTTTTCCTTCAGTGGAACTACTCAAGCACCTAAAATTAAGCATGTGCTCAAGTACTTTTCTGAACTATGGCCATGACATATATTAACATTTCAGAAGCACACTTCTAGGAAACAGTACATGTCACAATGAAAGAAAAATAAATATCATTACATAACTGTTTTGTGTTTCATATACTGTCCACTGTCTTGTAACTTTAATATTATGAAGAATTTTTGGGAAACCATCTGTGTGAAGGACAATATTTCCCATTAACTGGCATTGGATTGACTGCACAAAGCATTAGAAACCACTAGTAGGCTGCAATGCTACTTGTACCAGAACACTATAGAGTACCCACAACTGTAGAGTAGCTGCATTTTTGACTGATTACTTCCATCAGTGATTGCAAGCACCCAAGTTTAGGCAAACAACCAATTTTTTATTTTTTATTTCTCTCCTAAAGGCTCACTCCTCTCAGTTTGCCTTCTGTCTCTGATCTCTTCTTTTGCCTAGTCTGCTCCCAATTTCACACCTGAACTATTTTTCATTTGCCAAGCACCAAGTCTCCTCTTCACTCCCCTCTTTTAAACCTCTTCTATTCAGCCTTAATTCCAACATTTTCCTTCCCCTGAAACGTTGCCCTGTGTATTTGTTTCATATTTATATTTAGAGTTGAAGTTGTAGATTAGCGGTCCCCAAGGTGTTCCGTACTGGCAATGGCTCCCATCTAGCTAGGATCCAGCTGAGATACTGCCCCTGTCACAGTTCTTGAAACAACTGCACCTCTTTGTGGATTCCTTGAGGCACCCCACTCAGGCCTCTGGCCTCTAGCATCACTTTATTTTCTTGGCAGGATCCTGCAATCCATCCCTCTGGAACAAGGGTTGAGGCTGCAGACTGCTGCAGATCACTGTGATGATCTCAGCAGGTCTGACTTTAGTTAAGTACCTGCAGTGTTGTTCTTTAAGGGGCAATGACTAGGTCAACCAATGATGAGCCAATCTTCATAAAGCAAAGTTCTATTTGATTAGAACAAAAGTTACAGAAAAAACTTACAGCAAAAAGAACAGTAAACAGCATGCCTAGCTTGCCAGGTGTCACCCATGTTCCACATGGAAACCCTAGTAGATTCCAAAGAACTTTGGTTCTTCTGCAGAACCCATCCCTTTTGGTCACAGTCTCATGTCTGTTCTTGGATCTATGGTGAATGACCTCTCTCAGATCTGTGCAGTTTCTTTATCTGATTTACAATTCTTTGTTTGCCTCTTGAACCAGGTCAAGCCAGCATATGCTATTTTCTCCAGGGGGTGAAATGCCCCCAGACTTGTTACCTGCACTAAGGATGTGCATTAGTTATGCCTCCTCCCTGCAATGGTTTTAGTTCCTGCAGAAAATCTTTTATTTCCCAGTGGAGCCAAGAATTCAATCACTAACTAGCATATATAGATATGTTTAATATTTATAAAATTGATACAAAGGTCTTCGTATATTCCATGTGTCCAAAACATCTGTTACCTCTCAGTATAATAGTCTTTGAATATTCCATGCTTCAAAGCACTCCATCCCATCATACAGTAATGTGGGAATACAGCCATCACCCTCTGACACCTGTTTGAGACCCCAACTAGTGAGTTTTGATCCCCAGGTTGAGAATCCATGCTCTAGATGATTAGAACCAGGTTTTTCTGATGTGTATAAAGACTGTAACTTTAACCCATCACCTGCATTGAGAGGTGGTGTGTGTGAAGAAAGGCTCTATATGGGGAGCAACTCCTAGAGACATAAAGCCTGAGCCAGGCAGAATGGGATCACTGGGATCACTGAGATAGTATGTGAGGTGAAGGGTATGCTCCCCCTGTGCTTGCTAAGCTCCACTTCACTATGTATGGTTTCTAGTCCTGATGTCTACGTTAGCCTCTCCTGATCCTTGCACGGTGTGGGTGAAATTTACTGCTAGTGCAGAGGAATAGCACAAGGTGATCCGCTTAGATTGTCTGATTTTGGAGGCTTAAGTGATTCACAAGCCTTGTACTGCTTGGGTAAATTTCACACTGTGAGTGCAAGAACATAGATTGTGAAGAAGGAGATAAATTGGGAGAGAGGCAGAGGGAAGGCTTGTATCATACCACCCATGGCTACCTATTACTCTTAAGATCCTTAAAATCATGGTTAGAGTGCTAGCCTGAGATTTGGGTCACCTATTCTCTTTGTGCCTCAGTGCCTCCTCTGTAAAATGAGCTAATAACTTCCTTACCTCACAGGAGTGTTATGAGGATGAATAAAGATTGTGAGGTGATAAGATCTGACCATGGTGCATAAATAAATACCTAGCACAGACATGTTTGAGAAGTGCCATTTAATCTCTGGCTAGAGCTGGTTGGAACATTTTTGACAAAGCATTTTTTCATCTAAATATGCTGTTTCATGGAAGCTGAAATCTTTCACAGAAATGTATAATTTTAATAGAGTTTTCAACAGGGATGTTTCTGAGGTTCAGGGTAGACTCTCTGGTCATTTCTGGGGGGAGTGGTGGATGAGAGAGAGAGAGAGAGAGAGAGAGAGAGAGAGAGAGAGAAAGAGTGAAAACCTAACCATTCTATCAAAAAATGGATGTTTCAACAGAACATTCCCATTTGTGAAAACAAAATTCCACTCAAAAAATGTTGTTTTTGTTTCTTGCTGGAATGAAAACAAATATTAAATGGACACCTCAAAAGTTGCCATGAAAGGGAATTGTCATTCCCTGGCCATCTCTATCTATGTTACTATATAAGGGCTGATTTTGTCACCTTTATGTTGAGCAGTTCCATGTGTAGTCCATTGAACTCCATGAGTCTACTTGCACAGTCAGATGCTATTCAATCTGAGTAGGGGCAGCAGAACCACTATGCTGATGGAATGGACATAATTAGGTTAGCAGCTGTACCTTTGATTGCTGAAGTTGATGTTCCTTTTGCCAGTGGCTATAGTTTCTAAAAATGGGAGACTGGAGGAAAGTACATGTTTTCTTAAAAGTGTTCTCTTTCTGTGGGCTTGGTGACAATGACGGAAACAGTAGAGTCTGGTTCCCAGCCTCATTATCTTCATCATCTCTTGGATCACAGAGAAATTGCTTTTTGTAAAGGAACATTCTCTTGTGTCTCCTTTAGAAATGTCAGCTTCACTGTTTTTTTTCTTTGCATTTTGTTAGAACATATGTGAAGATTATTTTTATTATAGTAAATTTTTAATAGTTTAAATCAAATGTTTGAGGGAAAAATTTGCATCATTATTAAATCCTCAAAGGTTTGCAAGTCGCTTTTTGTGTTTGCATAATAGGATAAATCTTTGTTTTAAAAATTTGTCACGAACATTAAGCAATTTAAGAGAATGCATTTTAATATGCTTAAATATTGTGTGATTTCCCTGAAGTGACTTCCATTTGGAATTTCCACAGTTTCAATTTTAATTTTACATTTGTGTCTGAACTATGCCAAAAAGTGTTTTGTGCATATTAGATGCCATGCAAAAACACATGGCTGGGGATTGGGCAGCTATCTTCAGATTAAACAATTCTCTTGATATTGCTCCTCTTACATTGCTTTAAAGTAGGGGTAACTCAACTGGAGTAAATTGACTTACATTGATGTAAAATGACTGTAAGTGAGAGGGGATATTTTAAGCATTGACCTTAATGGTGCTACACTGATTTATACCAGCTGAGATCTGTCCCTTAGCTTTGTCGATGTCAAAGTAATCTTAGGCAATACATTCTTTCTTTTTACTGTTCAAATGTCTGATTTCTCTCCCACTGAAACTGTTGACAAAATGTTCATTGGCCTTCTTGGGAGCTGGACTGGGCCTCTGGGGCTATGCTGCAGCTCCAGTACCTGCCTGTCATTGGGATGGTGAATTGATTCCATTAGCCCACAGCACCATCAGTGAACCCCTGTTACAATGCCTGATTACTTGGGTTTTCTGAGGGGAGAGTAAATTTCACTTTTTATGATCAACTGCACAGTCCTCATTCAGTCTCTCTACCATTGTGACAAATTTATGGAGATAATGAACTATTAGGGCATGCATGATGTCAGTTTTGGAAGAACTTCCACCAAAGGTAGCACTTTTAGGAATGCTTTAGCATTTGACAGTTTCTGATACTGCAATGCCATACCTGCATGTTTAACCTCTGGAAGTGGTGTAAGTGTTGGCAGAGCTCATGTTACTCAGGAGAGCCACTGATGGACAAAATACCTCCCCCAACCAAGCACCTCAGATAACCGTTTTAGGAGAAAGCTAGTTTTTCCAAAACTGCTTGGTTGATTGTTAATAATTTCCACTCTAGAAGACATGCAAGTCTGTTACCTGGCCATGAAACAAACAATCCTTCCATTCATCTGATTTCAGAATAAATGGCTGTCAACTTCATTTCCAACTTTCTGCAAATAATTCTTTTTCTCTCTTTTGACTGATGAAGTCAAATTTGATTTTCAGAAGGTGAGTGGAATCTGGGTAACTACTAGATAGGTGGAAAATATTTGTAACAAGGTGCAGAATTATTGAGAAATTTTTGGATTTTTGTAATTTCTTACAAATTTGAAACCAGGCCATTCATATGGAAAATCTAGCTAATGTATGGGGATATTACAAGTAAAAACAAGAGCATTATCTATTTTGATATACAAGAAAAATGCCTACCTTGAGCAGGGATGGTTTTCAGATGAAAAAATGATGAAAATTGTGTTTACATTTTTTCAGTTATAATTGTGCTGACGGATGTGCCCTCAAGTTACAAAAATATCAGATTTTTTAGATGAACAATTGTCACAGTAAAGATGATCCAGAGTGTAACTGCCATCTTCAAGCTGAAGATGTCAAATAAACAACTAAAAATGTTTTCTTTCTTTAAAAAGGAAAAAAAATGCTTATTTTAAAACAAATGCTGAAGCATATTGTTGTTGGCCTTCAGTCATTGTCAGGGATGAAATAATGATAAAGTTTGTTAAACTGTTCCTGGGCACAACTAATAAATGAACTTTTTGTGTGCACAACTCTTAACATTTTAAGAGGATACATAATTGGCTTTAATTTGGTGATTTCATCAATGAAAAAAGAACCATTTAATCAAAGTTGCAAATAAGTTTGTACAAAAACAAACCACATTTATTTGTGTGCAGCATTCACCAAATACACATCACAATCACCTACAGTCAATATACAAAACTTGACTGATTAATTTATGAAGAATTATACACACACACACACACACACTGGTCACACCTAAAAAATTACCATTCATTTGTGAAATATACTCCCAACTCTACTGACATTCCCTATTTTAAGTATGTGGGTTATTTAAGTATGTGGATTATTTCTCAATCTATAGTACAGGACATCATTTTAAATTGGAAGAAACTTTAAGTGTGATCAGTGCATTTATTAGATAGATAAACAGATGCTTGTAACAGGTCAGTCAACGATTGACTTACATGCTTAGGGTCAGAGTTTGTAATCTGATCTATGCATATGGAGCCCTTGAAGTCTGGCTCTGCAAGGTACAGGGACTTTGCAGGTGTGGATTAGATCCTAGGATTGGAATATTAATATGTACGTTCTCTCTGAGCTAGATTCTTAAAATTGGATATATTCATTCCTTATTAGTTTCTGTGAACAGAAAAAAAAATCCCAAATTTAAAAGGTCATTAGACATTTTAATCAGATTTCAAGCATCCAAGTGCCCTTATGTGCATATTAGGAGAAACAATTTACAAAAAAGATTGTATTTATTTCTTCAGTTAAAAGGTCCAGTTGGGTTGGGGGCTTTAATATAAAGAAATGAGGGTCATGTAAGCTAATCTATTTTATTTATTAATTTGTAGCCAAAACAATTTCTTTACATAGCCTTATTGTGTAGGTAACCACAAAATTAATATCAATGTCAATTTTACATGCCACTTACTACAAAGTGATATGTTTACATATGGAAAATTGTATCCATGGTGAATTCTATCATCTCCTGATATGAGAGCCTAGTTAGAAAATGTGGCTATAAGAAAAGAGACCTGACCTACATTACCAATATAGAACTCCTATAAATTCTAGGGAAGTGCATATTCTTATGATATTAGTATAACTTCTCTAAGAACTCATGTTTTTAGTTCCTTTTTACTATACATGGAATTATTGTAAGCTGTATTATTAGAAGGCTGAAAACTTGCATTCTAATTAATAAAGGTTCAATTATTAAAATGATCCCTTTATTCATCACAGGATGTTCTTTTAAATTGAAATAATAAAAGCAAATAATGTCACATTAAAATGTTTGATCTTGGCAAAGGTGACAGAGTATGCTGATGATTTCAGAGTTGACGGATATATCTAGTATATATATATATATATATGGCTCTGATTCTGCGAAATGATTAACTGTAATATAACCCATCAGGATTTAAGAATATGTTTAAGTGCTTTGCTAAATCAGTGCCTAAGCGAGTACAAAACACTAAATAGGTTTGTTAAAGGATATGTTCCAATTGTGATGCTCTTTCATTTTTAAGCTCTAAGGAGCCTGCATTAGGGAAAAGTGCAGGATGGAGGGGGGCTGCTCCCATGTACAGGAACAATCATATTACCAGTCTTTCTCATTGTTACATTTCTGGAACCAGTGGAGAAGATAAACACACAGATGCAGAGGGAGCTAATGGAAACACAGCTTGTCTGCTGTGGTGGCTTTATTGTTTTGACTGCAAGACTGAAACCAACATGAAAGTGAGGCTTTGCACTGGGGAGTGGGGAGAGTACAGAACCCCCATAACATTTAAAAGAATAGAACATCACACTCATCAGCATCTGTTTCCCTTTCTGTCTTGTTGAACTAGCAAACTAGGGAAGTATCATGGGAACACTGGGAAAGTTTTTGTGATGCAGAACTAATGTCAAGATGATGTACTCCACACGTACTCACGTAGAGTTTGACTTTTGTGAATCTCTTTGTCCACATTATAAGTCAATGAAGGATCAGTCCCTTTTGTGGAATTTTCAACTTTTAGCAATGCATTGGTAATACACTGACTAAAAAGAAAATTTGAGTCAGCATTTGTCATAACAGGAGATATAGTCTGTCAGAAAGATAAATATCAAATCATCATACTACACACATCAATTAAACATTGGCTCTAGCCATCCTCTTAGAAAATTTAACGATGGTGGGGGAAAAAAAAACAATCCTAGCAAGCTAGGGATACATTTCGTTACTAAAGAACATGTCAAGTGTTACAGCCATGCTGAACCTTCAATCCTGAAATTTTAGACAAGATAAAGGTACAAAACCAGCAGCATTATTAGAATTCTCTTGTGGGTAGAACCATGTTCTGTTCATCAATCTGCTGTGCCCATTTTCTTAGCCCTCACTGGGAAATTAAATAATCCTGACTGACAACTGACACATTAATTGCCTTTGAGGGAGCACACCTTTAAAAAGCAGTAATTTAAAGTCTTCTGCTTTGGTGGAAGAACCAATTTGCAGCATCATCAGTCAGGGTTTTGACATGTAACTTTGCACTTGCCATTTTGTTAATAAAGAATCACACTCAAATCCTGAGAGAGTGTTTCCCTAAAGAGAAACTTAGATGTCTTTGTGAAATTAAGATGACTTTGATAGGGACATGTAATGAATGTTTAAATGAGTTATTAACCTTTCATGACTTCAGGGAGTGTTACTGCAATACAATTCATCATTATATTGTCATAAACTGAAAAAAGATGAATATCACGGTAAGATTCATTTCTTTAAGTTTATTTCCTGCTAGTCTTCAACACATGACAAAACCACATTTTATATACCTAATATTTAGTATATTGCATGAGTGGAGAATGGGTTATTATTTACCTTAAATACAGATAAGTAAAACAATGAAAAGTGGGGGAAAGCCCAATTAATTCAATTTTCACACCATCTCTATGAATTTAATTTTTAATAGTTATCAATTTTTCAAACAAATATTTCTCTGTCGAATAGCATGTCCACTACTAAGTCAAGGTGAACAATTATCAGTATGTTCCTCTTTTCTCAAAGATAGCCTATACATATGTAGAAATTAGAGGTGATTGGAAAAATAGTGGGTTGTTTAATGGAAAATTTCAATGTAAATTGAAAGAAATCCATATTTTCACTTTTCAGTACAAAAATAAAGAATGAACTATTTAGATTTTGATATGCCACTGGGTTGTGTCGTAGCAATTGTGTTCAGGGTACCTCATATTTCCATTCTCTTCTATGGGCTGTGTTGCCTGGTTTGGACTACATTTCCTATGATACATCCAATTCTCTTCACTTGGTGAGGGGAGTTAGTGCACAGGAGTAGATGTAAATCCACTGGGAGCCTGTAGAATCACTCTGGAGAGACAATGGAGACATAAGGTAGTGGAACTACAACTCCCATGAGGTACCATGGCAGTATATACAAATACAAATATTTTGGTTATTTGGCATTTATGTTTTTGATGAAAAATCAAAATTTTCCACATAGAGCAGACACCTTTTGCTAACAATCTTGCTTTGTCAGAAACCCAATTTTCTGTCAAAAAATAGGTTTTGATGGAAATGTTTTGAACATTCCTAACAGAAATTACATGAATCTTAATGCAAACTAATATATCATGCTGTAAATGCTTCTGAAGTAACACAGCGATCATCATTAAAAAGTCAACAGTTACCAGTGGATCAACCACAATGACATATGAGATCACTGCAGGTTTTCATTCTACATAGAACAGGAGATGTTTGAGGTAATATTAGGCAAATGACTGTTTAATGGCTTCTATTGTATTTCTTGTCTGAATACTTTCATCACATACCTGTAGTTCTAAAATGAATTAGGTTATGTGCAGTTAATCAGATGCATTCTCTTTTATTTATATAGGGAGGTTTATACCTTGCTACAGAAAGAATGATAGTTTCTAGGGCAATCTACATAGTTCCATAAATTCACGTGACTTACCAAGATGATGCACTGTGAGTCAATAAGATCTATATTTTAAAGATCAGCGATGGTCTCTTTCACATGTTTTGTCTACCTGATCTTTGTTCTGTTCCGCAAATTAAATGACATGAGTCCTTCTATTTTGAGGAAGTTGCAATTGTATTGTAATGCAATCTGAAAATATTAGCTTCCATAAAATGCCTTATTAACTCATTTTCAAAAGACCATTTTAATATCCAAAAGAAATTTGAAAGTGATTTGAGGTTAGCAAAGGTTGCATCATTTCTAGATATGCTGCAACTCTATAAGGGAGGGCATAATAGAAAAAGTAACTGATGTGAAAAAAACAAATCCTTGGGAATGAAACCTTTAAGCAATAACATGAGGGAATAAATAGGATTGGAAATGCACCATTTTAAAGGGGTGAAACACATTTTCAAAGAGCTGTAAATTATTATACAGAGTGTGAAACGAGGATTGAACAAAGGTATAAGACAATTATCCACAACAGGAGTTACATGTCCATTTGACAAAATTCTGTGACAGTTACAAAAAAGAACGTTGCCCTTTGCTGAAATGTGCTTGCTCTTGTTATTTGTCTTTTTTGCCATCACATCAGCAATTTCAAATTTGAAAGTTAAATCATGGCAAATTGTCACAGTGATAGTTCAAGCCGTGTTAGAACTACATTTATGTGATTGTTTTAGTAAATGGCTCATTGGAAAAATATTTTCTGCTCAGTTGAAAGTTTTGCTGCAGGGACTACAGCATATGAATCTGAAATACAAATTCAAGTTATTCATGTATAAAGATTGACCTTTCCCTGATATATACTTAAAAATATTCTCTAAGTTGCTTCCACTAAGGAAGTTTTGAGTGTATTTTCTTTTTACTTTTATTGTTGACAATAAAATTAATGCACCTTTATTCCTTTTAAGATTTTTAAATGCACATAAAATTGTAAACAACCATTTATATAACTTTAGCTAACATGTCTAATTAACATAAGTAGAAAGTCTTCTTCCTTAGTTTTTATAAAAATTACTTGCTTAGAAACAGTTTGTTCAGACATTTCATTCTGACGTGCAATGGTCATATCTCACAGTTTCAATGTTTTTTTCTTGCTACAGAGCACCTTTCTTTTAGCTAGGAAAATGCATGCTGAAATATTTCTGTGGCTTGCATTTGTGTTGTATCCAGTTTATGCTATAGCGACACACAGTAATGATTAAAGCAATGACTGTATATGACTTTATAAAGTTGTTTAGTTGAAATATTATCACAAATAGTTGAAAAGTTGCCACAAAACAGGAAATATCCGAGGGACCAGAAGTTGAGACTATATTAGTCCTGCAGTTGTTGTGGGTGGGTGAGTGGGTGGAGGCACTAACAATGATAGTAAAACTCTCAGGAGACATGTTTTCCTTGCTCTTTCCACCTATGGCAGAAGATAACAAAGAAAAAGCATATGATAAGGCATGCTCATGTATATTAATTACAGATCTGTGATATACATGAAGCTGAGCCTATCCAGCACTCAAGTTGTGTGAGCATATCAGAACATCCACATAGCCTGCCTTATGCTATTCTAATTATAAAATGGAGATTTAAATGACTTTTTCTTTAAAAATTGCTCCAAATTTTAATTAAAAGATAATTGTGCATGACACAAACAAACAAAATAACAAACAATTCAATCCATCAACATACTTTGAACCAAACACACACACAAAGTCTACTAAGGATCATTGCACCAGCCAGAGTGACCACGGGAGACGGCATTACTTCAGGCATTGCATAGCAAAGTTCTCAGATCTGGCTCAATGCTATGAATCCATCAATCTCTGGGGTGGTCCCACAGGTGGTGCCAAGTAGGGTCAGGGTGTTCATCCCTGCATATGTTGGTGGAAAGTTTAGGAGCGTGGTGTGCTGGGATGTTTGTGGCCATTGTAGCAACATGGCAAAAAAGCAACGCAATTTTGGATATGTTAAATGACTGAAAAGTGGCCAGATCTTTGCAAGATTGTGACAAAACAATAGACAAAGGTCCCTGAATTAGTCAAAAGAGAAAGACACAGAGAAAATATAGAATAAGGCAAAAACCAGCCAATCAAACACTTTACTCACTGAAGTCAAGTATGGCAATGCACACCCAATAATGCCATGCTTACATTTCCATAATAAGCGAGGCAAAGATTTTGGAAAAACACGGTGCTTTATGTGAGGTTTCTGAAATTCACACTTAGTCTCTTCAGTAACCTGATTTTTCCAAAAAGGAAAGGAGGACTTGTGGCACCTTAGAGACCAATCAATTTATCTGAGCATAAGCTTTCGTGAGCTACAGCTCACTTCATCGGATGCATACTGTGGAAAGTGTAGAAGATCTTTTTATACACACAAAGCATGAAAAAATACCTCCCCCCACCCCACTCTCCTGCTGGTAATAGCTTATAATAGTAATGGTAATAGTGCCACAAGTACTCCTTTTCTTTTTGTGAATTCAGACTAACACGGCTGCTACTCTGAAACCTGATTTTTCCAAAGTGCTGAACATCCAGCATCTCCAGTTGATGTTATTCAGAGTTGCTGGGTAATCAGAATGTTTGAAGAGCAGTCCACCGGTTGTTTAGGTTCCTAAATATGGATAGAATTCAGGAACATGTACATTGCTTTGGTTTTCTGCATATGTGTCTATGATATATAAAGCTGGTCCCCAAATGGAAAAGAGTTGGCCCTGAAAATATTAGCCCTATCAGTAACTATAGAAAGAGATTAAAAAGACTTTATATTGTGACAAGTTACCAAGAGGTAAATCATGATGCTTTCTTACAGAGTCATGCAATGGGAAGTGAGATATTAGACCTGTGGGGATTGTGGCTCCAGGTGCAATGGGAAAAAAAAGCTGGGATTTTGTGCCTGATAATACTCACTGTGTGCAAGTGGGGGCAAGAGGCATGGGAGTGCTGAAGCCATAGTAATAGCTCTCATCCCCTAACGCCCCTACTCTACTTGCAGTACATTGATGACATCTTCATCATCTGAACCCATGGAAAGGAAGTCCTGGAGGAATTCCACCATGATTTCAACAATTTCCATCCCACCATCAACCTCAGCCAGGACCGGTCCACACAAGAGATCCACTTCCTGGACACTACAGTGCTAATAAGCGATGGTCACTGTCAAGGTTCCTCCCCCACTCTGAACTCTAGGGTACAGATGTGGGGACCTGCATGAAAAACCTCCTAAGCTTATCTTTACCAGCTTAGGTCAAAACTTCCCCAAGGTACAAAATATTACACCCGTTATCCTTGGACTGGCCGCTACCACCACCAAACTAATACTGGTTACTGGGGAAGAGCTGTTTGGACGCGTCCTTCCCCCCAAAATACTTCCCAAAACCTTGCACCCCACTTCCTGGACAAGGTTTGGTAAAAAGCCTCACCAATTTGCCTAGGTGACTACAGATCCAGACCCTTGTATCTTAAGAACAATGAACAATCCTCCCAACACTTGCACCCCCCCTTTCCTGGGAAATGTTGGATAAAAAGCCTCACCAATTTGCATAGGTGACCACAGACCCAAACCCTTGGATCTGAGAACAATGAAAAAGCATTCAGTGTTTTACAAGAAGACTTTTAATAAAAAATAGAAGTAAATAGAAATAAAGAAATCCCCCCTGTAAAATCAGGATGGTAGATATCTTACAGGGTAATTAGATTCAAAAACATAGAGAACCCCTCTAGGCAAAACCTTAAGTTACAAAAAAGATACATAGACAGAAATAGTTATTCTATTCAGCACAATTCTTTTCTCAGCCATTTAAAGAAATCATAATCTAACACATACCTAGCTAGATTACTTACTGAAACCTAAAAGTTCTAAGGCTCCATTCCTCGTCTATCCCTGGCAGAAACCAGCATACAGACAGACACAGACCCTTTGTTTCTCTCCCTCCTCCCAGCTTTTGAAAGTATCTTGTCTCCTCATTGGTCATTTTGGTCAGGTGCCAGCGAGGTTACCTTTAGCTTCTTAACCCTTTACAGGTGAGAGGAGCTTTCCCCTGGCCAGGAGGGATTTCAAAGGGGTTTACCCTTCCCTTTATATTTATGACAGTCACATAAACACCACCCTATACCGGAAACCTACTGACTGCTATACTTACCTACATGCCTCCAGCTTTCATCCAGACCACACCACATGATCCATTGTCTACAGCCAAGCTCTCCGATACAACCAAATTTGCTCCAACACCTCAGACAGAGACAAACACCTACAAGATCAAGTGTTCTTACAACTACAATACCCACATTTAAGTAGATTATTTTAAGTAGTCCCCAATCCACATCTCAGCAGCCATGCCGTAAATGCCAGCTTTGCTCCTGAAGCCCTCACTGGGTTTCAGAACCTGGCTCCAGCATGAGTGGGAACGTCTACACTGCTATTTTTAGCCCATAGAGTGAGCCTCACAAGCCTGAGTAAGTTGAGTCAGTTGAGACTCACTGTTGTGAATGTTTTTTTGGCGTGGAGATGTACCATTTGTCTCCCTCCATGCCCTGACAGAAAGATATTAGGAAATCCAACCCCCTACCACCTGCTGCCTGCTCTCCTCTCACTGGATATGGGGAATGCACTAGAGAGGGGACTGCCAGGGCTGCAGGAGAGGTCACATAGGTCTGCAGGGAAAAGTCTGCCTAAAGTCTGACACGGGAGTCTGAGACAAGCTCGGGGCTCAGCCTGAGTTCATGGTGGCCACTATAAAACTGCACTGCAGGCAAGAAACATCCAAAGCCCAAATTGAAGAAGGTTACTCAATCTGTGACAAGGGAAGGATGTTGGAGGGACATTTTTACCGTTTGTTGATAAAGATGTTTGAGTGATTGCCAAGACCAGGGCTGGGAGTTTGGAACAAGTATTGCTAAGAGGAGTGTTGCCCCATAGCACAAATTCTTCTGTGGTGTCAGTCTGAAGTATCTCCGCAGTGTACATGACCACTGTAAAATTGACCTGGGGAGAAGGCTTTTTTTTTCATTTGAAATAAAGCAGTAAAATAATGGGCAAAAAACTTCTCTCATTTACATTTATGCAACTTCAGTGGAATTCCTTGGGCAGAATTTGGTCCAAATATTGTGAGCAAATTTCACTAGATCAAGTTTATACTGAAGCACAATTGCCAGCTGTTCAGAGATCCGCTGGGTAAAGTTAATCAATTTTACAGTAAGAACCTAGTTTTGAAGAGTACCTGAGGTCCCATCTTCCCGATGGGCTTTCATGAGGTAGCTTTTGGTATGTCCCTGAGTGGAAATGTAGTTAGTTAAACATTTATCCACAAGAACACTTCCAGGAATCATAGAAATTCTGAGTACACTAAGAAAAATGTTTCCATTTACACAGAATGGTAGGCATATATTTCTACACAGGAACACAGGAAAATAGGACATAGGACTGGAAGGTACTTCCCAAGTCATCAGTTCCCAATTTCCTGCTGTTTCAGGTAACTCTGTCATATAATCCCTTTCATAAATTTATCAAGCTCCATCTTAATACCAGATCGGTATCTGGGAGGCTGCTCCAGAACCTCATTCCTCTGATGGTTAGAAAGCTTCTTCTAATTTCCGGCTTACATTTATAGATGCCAGTTTATACCCATTTGTTCTTGTGTCAACATTGTCCTTTATTTTAAATAGCTCTTACCCCTCTCTGGTGTTTATCCCCCTTATATATTTATAGAGAGCAATCATATCCCCTCTCAGCCTTCATTTTGCTAGGCTAAACAAGCCAGGCTCTTTTAATCTCTTGTAATAAGCTAAGTTTTTCATTCCCCTCATCGTCCTAGTAGCCCTCTTCTGAACCTTCTCTTTCCTATTGCTTTCTGTCTCCAAGGTCCCCCAAATAACTCTGCACCCATCCCATTATCTTTTAACATAGAAACATTTTGAAGGAAGCTTTGATTTGGCCCTTAAGAACTCCAGCTGAGTCCAGGAACATGTACATGGCTTTGTTTTTCTGCGTATGTGTCTATGCAAAACTGGTCTCTGAATGAAAAAAATAAAACACACAAACCAAAAAAAAAAAAAAAAAAATCACACTAACACAAATTACCATGTCCATTTTAAAAGGAAATTTCAGAGTCAGAGAAATTTTCCATCCAGCTCTGTTGTTGGGTAGGAAAAGGAAAAATGCGATTTTTCATCAGAATTTTCTGACTAAATTCCTCCCACTTTGTACCCTTGGTGTGTAAGCTACCTGATTTCTGGTCCAGCCCTTAAGTGACTGTGAAGCAGTAGCCATCTCGCTATGCAAAATCCAATAGTAAGAAAACACTGATTTATTAGAATTTCTATATTAGGAATTAGGCATTGTCTTGAATGTGATGGCTTCAGGTAAAAAAATACAGAAGTCTATCTTTCTCTGGTGACTACGTAAGGTCTTAAGGAAGGCAAGAATAGTTTGTTTCAGAGTAACGTGCTCTGGCTTGTATACTACAGTTATTTGGCTATTGGGTGAGATAGTCCAAATTCTGTAGATCACGTCTCACTTTTTCAAGTGATTGATGATCACATATGTTGTTTGAGTGAAAGGCTGTTCTTGTTTTTTTTCGTGTTCTATGACTAGAAATGTTATGACATCATAAAGGTTATCTGGGTGACTTTAACAGCTGCTTTTTGGAAGTGCTCTTGATCAGTAAGTTTTCTGGGGCCACAGGCTTCATGATTTTCTCTTTTGTTGATGGCTTCGTTACTACGGATTACTATTAAGACATAAGGAATTTATCCATGGACTCAAAGATAGAAGCTCAGTTGGTAAATCATGAACTGGATTTTGTAGGCCCAACATGGAGTAGAGCATCAGCCAGGATGTGGGGAGTGGCAGAGAGCTATGGGTGGGGAAGAGGCCAGGAGGAAAGTTTATTGGGATAGAAGAAACATGCAATACAGCTCAAGTGGTTCCTGGACTAAGCAGGAGCTGGAGAGACTGCTGGGAGGCTACAAAGCATTGCAACCCAAGCTAAAGAATAACAGCCCTTTGATCAAAATGCTGAGTTTATAAAATCAGCATGACCCTGTCATAAATATAAAGCGAAGGGTAAACCCCTTTGAAATCCTTCCTGGCCAGGGGAAAGCTCCTCTCACCTGTAAAGGGTTAAGAAGCTAAAGGCAACCTCGCTGGCACCTGACCAAAATGACCAATGAGGAGACAAGATACTTTCAAAAGCTGGGAGGAGGGAGAGAAACAAAGGGTCTGTGTGTCTGTCTATATGCTGGTCTTTACCGGGGATAGACCAGGAATGGAGTCTTAGAACTTTTAGTAAGTAAACTAGCTAGGTATGTGTTAGATTATGATTTCTTTAAATGGCTGAGAAAAGAACTGTGCTGAATAGAATAACTATTTCTGTCTTTGTATCTTTTTTGTAACTTAAGGTTTTGCCTAGAGGGGTTCTCTATGTTTTTGAATCTAATTACCCTGTAAGATATCTACCATCCTGATTTTACAGGGGGGATTTCTTTATTTCTATTTACTTCTATTTTTATTAAAAGTCTTCTTGTAAGAAACTGAATGCTTTTTCATTGTTCTCAGATCCAAGGGTTTGGGTCTGTGGTCACCTATGCAAATTGGTGAGGCTTTTTATCCAACATTCCCCAGGAAAGGGCGGGTGCAAGTGTTGGGAGGATTGTTCATTGTTCTTAAGATCCAAGGGTCTGGGTCTGTAGTCACCTAGGCAAATTGGTGAGGCTTTTTACCAAACCTTGTCCAGGAAGTGGGGTGCAAGGTTTTGGGAAGTATTTTGGGGGGAAGGACGCGTCCAAACAGCTCTTCCCCAGTAACCAGTATTAGTTTGGTGGTGGTAGCGGCCAGTCCAAGGACAACGGGTGTAATATTTTGTACTTTGGGGAAGTTTTGACCTAAGCTGGTAAAGATAAGCTTAGGAGGTTTTTCATGCAGGTCCCCACATCTGTACCCTAGAGTTCAGAGTGGGGGAGGAACCTTGACATGGTGGCATAGTGGTGGGATTAACCTGAAATAATTTTGAGATCCAGTTGAGATTTTTTGAACTAGAAATACAGATTTAAAAAAAAAAAGGAGTACTTGTGGCACCTTAGAGACTAACCAATTTATTTGAGCATGAGCTTTCGTGAGCTGCAGCTCACTTCATCAGATGAATGAAGTGATCACATCATCATCTGATGAAGTGAGCTGTAGCTCACGAAAGCTCATGCTCAAGTAAATTGGTTAGTCTCTAAGGTGCCACAAGTACTCCTTTTCTTTTTGCGAATACAGACTAACACGGCTGTTACTCTGAAACCAGATTTTAAAAAGGAATTTTTTTTTTCCTTTGGAAAGGAAGTCCAGAAAGCAGCTGAAACTGAAAGCAGCTTGTTTTTTCTCTGTTTTGTGGCCAAGCAGAGACAAAAGGGGATTATCTTTGTGAATTACAGGTTTTCTTTGCCTGGAGGCAGGGTACTTAACTCCTGCAGGGAAATTCACAGTCTTCCAACCCAGAGGTTTTTTTTTTCTTCCTAAAAGTAAATAGGGGGGGGTGTGTTCTACCCATTTGCTTTTTCTTTGGGCTGGGTAAGCAGGTTTCCAAGTAGTTGGAGGTTTTTTGCTTTAATTTGGGCCCAGAGCAGAGACAAGGGAATTGTCTTTTTCTGTAGGCTGACAATCACTATCAGAGAATAGGTATTCTATTCCAGCACAGCAAAATTTTACAGCCAAGTTTTGTTTGTTTATTTCTAAACCTCGGGTGTAAAGTTAGTTAAAAACAGAGAGGTTAGAATGACCAAATCTGCAGCTCGACTACAGCTGGAATTAGCCAAATTTCAGGCTGAGGAAAGACAAAGGGAACATGAAACAGATAGAACTCATGCGGCTGAAGAAGGAACAAGAAAGGGAGGCAGCGAGAGAAGCAGAACAACACCAAGCGGCTGCTCACAGGAGAGCTATGGAAGCAAGGGACAAAGAACTGGAGGAGAAGGAAAAAGAGAGGAAGTATGTGGAGGAGATGGAGAAGATAAAGGCTCAGCAGAATATCCCAACAAACCCTAGTAATCCTTCTCCAAGTACCACTTCCCATCCCAGAAAGTTCCCCACCTACAAGGCAGGCGATGATACTGAGGCCTTCCTAGAAAACTTCAAAAGGGCCTGCCTTGGGTACAACATCTCTACTGACCAATACATGGTAGAGCTGAGGCCGCAGCTCAGTGGACCCTTAGCTGAGGTGGCAGCTGAAATGCCTAAAGAACACATGAACAAGTATGAACTGTTTAAATCCAAGGCGAGAGTCAGAATGGGGATAACACCCGAGCAGTCTCGTTGGAGGTTCAGAGCCCTAAGGTGGAAACCAGACATGTCATTTACCCGACATGCCTACCACATTGTGAAACATTGGGATGCCCGGATATCAGGAGCAAGTGTTGAATCTCCAGTAAATTTGCCCTTCCTAATGCAAATGGAACAATTCTTAGAGGGTGTTCCTGAGGAAATAGAAAGATACATCCTAGATGGGAAACCCAAAACTGTAATCGAGGCAGGAGAGATTGGAGCCAGATGGGTGGAGGTGGCAGAGAAGAAGAAAACTGGTCACAGTTGGAGTGGAGACCAGAAGGGACCACCCCAGACCACACCCTATTACTGGGGGCCGCCCAAAGCCCCACCTACCTCCCAAAGAACCCTCCAGACCCCTTATCGTCCCACCACCCCGTTCTCCAGCAACCCTCCTCGCCCCAGTGACCCGTCAGCTGGACGATGTTTTAAATGTAACGAGCTGGGGCATGTAAAGGCCAACTGCCCCAAGAACCCCAACAGATTACAGTTCATTGCACCGGAATCACACCAGAGGTCCACAGGCCCAGATACCTCCCAGATACCCTTGGAGTGGAGGGAAACTGTGAGTGTGGGCGGGAAGAAGGTCACCGCGTGGAGGGACACCGGAGCACAAGTGTCAGCTATCCATGCTTCCTTAGTGGACCCCAATTTAATCAACCCAGAGATCCAAGTGACGATTTAACCCTTCAAGTCCAACTCTTTCAATTTGCCTACAGCCAAGTTGCCTGTCCAGTACAAAGGCTGGTCAGGAATGTGGACTTTTGCAGTCTATGATGATTATCCCATCCCCATGCTGTTGGGGGAAGACTTGGCCAATCGTGTGAAGCAGGCCAAGAGGGTGGGAACAGTCACCCGCAGCCAGGCTAAACAAGCTGTGAGGCCTAGCTCTGTTCCGGAAACTTCTATCAGAACCCGGTCAGAGGTGATGGACCCTGACCCCAGGCCAATGTCTGCAACAGCAGTAGTGGATCCAGTCCCAGAGACCCAAACGGAACCAGTCCCAGAACCGGAACCAGCCGAACAACCAACACCAGACCCCGTGTCAGCACTGAATCCAGTACTTGCAACCTCAACACCAGAGGGCCCCACCGAACCTGAACTGGCAGCAGCCGATAACCCTACACAAGAGGCTCAGCCGGAGCCTGAATCCCAACATAGTGCACCAGTGGAGAGCGGTTCACAGTCAACAGAAACAGCTCCATCCCCTATATCACTTCCAGAGGGACCAAGCCTAGGTCCCCAATCCAATGAGGAACTGATGTCCCCAGCATCAAGAGAACAGTTCCAGACTGAACAGGAAGCAGATGAAAGCCTCAAGAGAGCTTGGACGGCGGCACGGAGCAACCCACCGCCTCTCAGCTCTTCTAATAGATCCAGGTTTGTTGTAGAAAGAGGACTTTTATACAAGGAAACTCTTTCTGGTGCACACCAGGAAGACTGGCATCCTCAGAGACAGTTGGTAGTTCCAACTAAATACCGGGCCAAGCTCTTGAGCTTAGCCCACGATCACCCTAGTGGCCATGCTGGGGTGAACAGGACCAAAGACCATTTGGGGGGGTCATTCCACTGGGAGGGAATGGGCAAGGATGTTTCTACCTATGTCCAGTCTTGTGAGGTGTGCCAAAGAGTGGGAAAACCCCAAGACCAGGTGAAAGCCCCTCTCCAGCCACTCCCCATCATTGAAGTTCCATTTCAGCGAGTAGCTGTGGATATTCTGGGTCCTTTTCCGAAAAAGACAGCCAGAGGAAAGCAGTACATACTGACTTTCATGGATTTTGCCACCCGATGGCCGGAAGCAGTAGCTCTAAGCAACACCAGGGCTAAAAGTGTGTGCCAGGCACTAGCAGACATTTTTGCCAGGGTAGGTTGGCTCTCCGACATCCTCACAGATGCAGGGACTAATTTCCTGGCAGGAACTATGAAAAACCTTTGGGAAGCTCATGGGGTAAATCATTTGGTTGCCACTCCTTACCACCATCAAACAAATGGCATGGTGGAGAAGTTTAATGGAACTTTGGGGGCCATGATACGTAAATTCGTAAATGAGCACTCCAATGATTGGGACCTAGTGTTGCAGCAGTTGCTCTTTGCCTACAGAGCTGTACCACATCCCAGTTTAGGGTTTTCCCCATTTGAACTTGTATATGGCTGTGAGGTTAAGGGGCCATTGCAGCTGGTAAAGCAGCAATGGGAGGGATTTACACCGTCTCCAGGAACTAACATTCTGGACTTCGTAACCAACCTACAAAACACCCTCCGAACCTCTTTAGCCCTTGCTAGAGAAAACTTACAGGATGCTCAAAAAGAGCAAAAAGCCTGGTATGATAAACATGCCAGAGAGCGTTCCTTCAAAGTAGGAGACCAGGTCATGGTCTTAAAGGCGCTCCAGGCCCATAAAATGGAAGCATCGTGGGAAGGGCCATTCACGGTCCAGGAGCGCCTGGGAGCTGTTAATTATCTCATAGCATTCCCCACCTCCAACCGAAAGCCTAAGGTGTACCATATTAATTCTCTAAAGCCCTTTTATTCCAGAGAATTAAAGGTTTGTCAGTTTACAGCCCACGGAGGAGACGACGCTGAGTGGCCCGAAGATGTCTACTACGAAGGGAAATGTGGTGGTGGTGTGGAAGAGGTGAACCTCTCCATGACCCTTGGGCGTATGCAGCGACAGCAGATCCAGGAGCTGTGCACTAGCTACGCACCAACGTTCTCAGCCACCCCAGGACTGACTGAACGGGCATACCACTCCATTGACACAGGTAATGCTCACCCAATTAGGGTCCAACCTTACCGGGTGTCTCCTCAAGCTAAAACTGCTATAGAATGGGAGATCCAGGATATGTTACAGATGGGTGTAATCCGCCCCTCTGAAAGTGCATGGGCATCTCCAGTGGTTCTAGTTCCCAAACCAGATGGGGAAATACGTTTTTGCGTGGACTACCGTAAGCTAAATGCTGTAACTCGCCCAGACAACTATCCAATGCCACGCACAGATGAACTATTAGAGAAACTGGGACGGGCCCAGTTCATCTCTACCTTGGACTTAACCAAAGGGTACTGGCAGGTACCGCTAGATGAATCTGCCAAGGAAAGGTCAGCCTTCATCACACATCTCGGGCTGTATGAATTTAATGTACTCCCTTTCGGGCTGCGAAATGCACCCGCCACTTTCCAAAGACTTGTAGATGGTCTCCTAGCGGGATTAGGAGAATATGCAGTCGCCTACCTTGATGATGTGGCCATATTTTCGGATTCCTGGGCAGACCACCTGGAACATCTACAAAAAGTCCTTGAGCGCATAAGGGAAGCAGGACTAACTGTTAAGGCTAAGAAGTGTCAAATAGGCCTAAACAGAGTGACTTACCTTAGACACCAGGTGGGTCAAGGAACTATCAGCCCCCTACAGGCCAAAGTGGATGCTATCCAAAAGTGGCCTGTCCCAAAGTCAAAGAAACAGGTTCAATCCTTCTTAGGCTTGGCCGGTTATTACAGACTATTTGTATCGCACTACAGCCAAATCCCTGCCCCACTGACAGACCTAACCAAAAAGAAACAGCCAAATGCTGTTCAGTGGACCGGAAAGTGTCAGAAGGCCTTTAACAAGCTTAAAGCGACACTCATGTCTGACCCTGTACTAAGGGCCCAGACTTTGACAAACCGTTCCTAGTAACCACAGATGCGTCCGAGCGTGGTGTGGGAGCAGTTTTAATGCAGAAAGGACCTGATCAAGAATTCTACCCTGTAGTGTTTCTCAGCAAAATACTGTCTGAGAGGGAAAGCAACTGGTCAGTCACTGAAAAAGAATGTTACGCCATTGTCTACGCTCTGGAAAAGCTACGCCCATATGTTTGGGGACGGTGTTTCCACCTGCAAACCGACCATGCTGCACTGAAGTGGCTTCACACCGTCAAGGAAACTAACAAAAAACTTCTTCGGTGGAGTTTAGCTCTCCAAGATTTTGATTTCGACATCCAACACATATCAGGAGCTTCTAAGAAAGTGGCTGATGCACTCTCCCGTGAAAGTTTCCCAGAATCAACTGGTTAAAATCGTCCTTGAGATGTGGAAAATATTGTTAGTCTTTATGTACTTGGTAGTATATTTAGAGATGCATGTGTCTTATTAACTCTGTTTTTCCTAGAGCTCCAGGAAGAAATCCCAGCCAGTGTTTCACCGTAGCTGAGATTTGGGGTGTGTGTCATAAAGATAAAGCGAAGGGTAAACCCCTTTGAAATCCTTCCTGGCCAGGGGAAAGCTCCTCTCACCTGTAAAGGGTTAAGAAGCTAAAGGTAACCTCGCTGGCACCTGACCAAAATGACCAATGAGGAGACAAGATACTTTCAAAAGCTGGGAGGAGGGAGAGAAACAAAGGGTCTGTGTGTCTGTCTATATGCTGGTCTTTACCAGAGATAGACCAGGAATGGAGTCTTAGAACTTTTAGTAAGTAATCTAGCTAGGTATGTGTTAGATTATGATTTCTTTAAATGGCTGAGAAAAGAAATGTGCTGAATAGAATAACTATTTCTGTCTGTGCATCTTTTTTGTAACTTAAGGTTTTGCCTAGAGGGGTTCTCTATGTTTTTGAATCTAATTACCCTGTAAGATATCTACCATCCTGATTTTACAGGGGGGGTTTCTTTATTTCTATTTACTTCTATTTTTATTGAAAGTCTTCTTGTAAGAAACTGAATGCTTTTTCATTGTTCTCAGATCCAAGGGTTTGGGTCTGTGGTCACCTATGCAAATTGGTGAGGCTTTTTATCCAACATTCCCCAGGAAAGGGGGGGTGCAAGTGTTGGGAGGATTGTTCATTGTTCTTAAGATCCAAGGGTCTGGGTCTGTAGTCACCTAGGCAAATTGGTGAGGCTTTTTACCAAACCTTGTCCAGGAAGTGGGGTGCAAGGTTTTGGGAAGTATTTTGGGGGGAAGGACGCGTCCAAACAGCTCTTCCCCAGTAACCAGTATTAGTTTGGTGGTGGTAGCGGCCAGTCCAAGGACAATGGGTGGAATATTTTGTACCTTGGGGAAGTTTTGACCTAAACTGGTAAAGATAAGCTTAGGAGGTTTTTCATGCAGGTCCCCACATCTGTACCCTAGAGTTCAGAGTGGGGGAGGAACCTTGACAGACCCTGATTCAGATATCCATGGTGAACTGCAGGCAGGGAATCATGGTGAAAGCCATGTGGTTTGGGGATAAAAAGGAGCAACTAAGAAACTATTTCTCCGTTAAATGCACTTCAGATAGCCCTCTTCATATATCTCTCCTTGAGAAGCAGGAGTGGAAAACAGGAAACCACATGGGAGAAAATATGTTATGGCCATTTTGACATTTGGGTGGGGAAAAGCCACTTGGCGAAGTTGGAGAAGGATCCATTCCAGGGCAGGGTGTGCATTCATCCATGTCCCTGCAGAGCTCGAAATCTACAAATGAACACACAGGCAAAAAAGCTGAAAATGGCATTTTCACAGAGCTGGCATCTGGGAGCAGCAATACATCTGTTGGTTTTTTAACAGCAACAAGACTAAAAAGGATTATGTGAAGACTAGAGACAGTAGACTGGATACTACTCTCAGTTACACTTGTGTCAATCCAGAGTAATTAGAGTCAAAGGAGGAAGCTGTCTCTTTGTGTGGTAAGTTGGTTAATGATAGTTTTTTCTGAATCCTGAAATTTCTTCCGTAACAGTGCCATGGCCAGATATGATGGGTCTCCTTGGGGTCCTTGTTTGTGTATTTCTTGGGAAGTATGTAGAAGATCCTTGGGGTCGATTCATGGGGGATGAGGTCATAGAGGTCTTGGAGTTGTTTGCGGAAGTATTTGATGATATCTTTAAATTCCTGTACAAATTTTGTTGTAGGGTCTTCTTTGAGTTCTTCATAGTAGATGATGTCAGAGAGTCATCTGTTGGCCTCATTGGCGAAGTCATCACAATGAAGAGCTACAATAGTGACCCCTTTGCTTAACACTCTAGTCCTTTTTAATTGCTACATTTAATAACTTGCAATCTTTTAAATAATTTAAATCTTTTTATATAAACAAAAAATCAACTTCAAGATCTTGGGCCCTAGGATACTAAACAACTCCGGTGAGATCTTGGTCCCCAATCATGTGAGCTATTTGGGGTGGATAGACACCCTGTGCTGCCATGGGTCTCCATTTAAGGATCTTGGTCTATGTGCTCGTGTAGGAATCCTCCCTGTGAAACATCTTGCAGGACTGGGGCTTTCAGTTCCAGTTGTGGGGTTTATGGTCTTTGTTGTATTGTCTGAAGCTGGAGCCACTTTCAGCAAAACAAACAGGGTATTTTTTAAAATAACCTTTTAAAGCTACTTTCAGCGAGGTGGCTATATTTAAAAAAGAAATTGCCAGTTTCTGTTTGCTGAAAGCTTTTGCAGTGGACACTTCAAAGACTTGAAAGGCAGGAGAATGTTGCAGACTTTCGCTAATGATTCATCCTTTTGAACTGTTGGTGGAAGCTTTTTTAAGAATTTAACAACTATAAAGTAGTTTATAAATGTACATGCAGCCAGGCTTTTATAAAGGGTGCATTTTGTCTAGGTTGAACATGACTCCAGGATTATTTATCAGTACAAAAGATACAGAGATCTGAGACCCAAGGCTGAAACTTATGGGGGCAGTCAGCTTGCACTGAGAGTTACAGGATTTTCAGTATCCCACAGCCTTTTAATGCTTTTTAAAATTAAGCTAATTAACAGTAAGCTATTGCGATTGCCAGTAAAAATCAGTATTTACCAAGAGTTCCCACAGTTACCTGAGATGGAGTGTAAAATGGAGGTTAATGCTCTTCCTTACTTTTCCTTTTATTGAATTAATTATTCTAGTTTCTAAGGCAGAATGTTGCTTAGAGAGGCTGCTCCCAGCTATCTCCCACCATCCCCAAACTGGACTTACCTCTCCAAGGATTCAGAAATTACATATGCATTTTTGCTGCAGTTAGGCTATCAACTTTCCTTATCTTTCATCCCCATGCTTTTTTGTTACATCCTCTTCTGAAGTGCAAATTGCACTCATTTTGTATGTCCACTTCTGGACCAGATTGTAGCTGGTCTCCACTGGCTGTGTAAGTCAGGGTGAGTGCAAGGAGTGGGGCTATGGGTCTTTTATCCTTCACATTGTCCAGCAGAGCTGCATGCCAGCTCCACACTTAACACAGCGTAGCAATTTTCTAATTAATTTAAATCTGGCATGTAACCTACAGCATCATTTACATCACTGCAGAATGTGGCTCAGAGATTTCCGTAGGAGTTGTGTAGCTGTGTATATGAGGTCTGTATTTGGCCAGTGTACTCCAAGAGCAGGAGGAGCTCTGAGAGCTCCACTGCCAATTTCAGCTCAGCCCAGCCCAGCAGCCAGTATTTCTTATTTTGAATAAAGAGAGAAGAATCTGAACAATCTCTCTCCATTTCTAATGGACTCATCATTCTAGCATCTATAATCCTGTAATTTCTAATATAACTATAGCATCTACTTTTAAATAATAATGTTACCCATTTTGACCTGAGCAGGTAGCCAGAATTCAGTGGTTTGTTTCCATTAGGAGGAGAAATGGATAATAGCCCTAGATGCAATCCTTATCATTTACAAAACATGTACAAAGACCAGTTTCCTTGAATCAAACAACAGGAGATTGTTTCTTTGCTCATGGCCATAAGCCTCTTTCAGCTAGGACTTAACTCAAAAGTGCTCTCTCTGAGGCCAGGTCTACACGGCCACTTACTTTGGTATAACTTAGTCACTGAATAAGCCACCCCCCTCAGTGATGTAAGTTACACTGACCTAAGCGGTGGTGTGCACAGTGCTATGTTGGTGGGAGATGGATTTATTATGTCGATGGGAGAGTTTCAATGAGATTTAACCCAACCCATAGCAATATAATTCTCAGCTGTTTCACAACAATGGCAGTTGCATCCGATGAAGTGAGCTGTAGCTCATGAAAGCTTATGCTCAAATAAATTGTTTAGTCTCTAATGTGCCACTAGTACTCCTTTTCTTTTTAATGTATGATAGTGTCTAAATAAGGTTTAATGTTCAAGATAACAAAATATCACTTTGTAGCATATAAAGTCACTCTGTATTACATCTGACTTTATCAGATTAGTGACACTGGATTGTCACTTAGCAATTTGCAAATATGATGTGTTTTAAAAACGTTGCTTTGATGTAGATGTTTGTTGATATCATCACAATATTTTGTTCCTCAGATTACTCTATGTATTAAAAATATTGAGCCAAATTCTGCAATGCTATTACAGTCATAAGGATGTACCAGGGCAGACGATGACCTAGTGCAGTCTTACTGTGTTAAACTCACCGATTTTTTCAGAGTCTGGGGTCTCTACCTTGTGCTCTGGATTACACTGTCATATTTGGAGTTGGGAAGGAACTTTTCCTCTTTGGAAGACTATCTCCAGATGGAGGATGTTTATGCTTTTGCTGGTGCAACATTGTTAGCATCTTTTTTGGAGGCTATATTTTGGTTACTTAGGAGTTGGGATCCACCAGTAAAGAACTGGCATTCTATGTGAGCTTACTTGCCACATGGCTGGCAAAGTCATTGGATTGGTTGGAGTAGTGGATGACCAATTATCCATGAACTGTACTCGCAACTGGAAGTTATATCAGGCAACAGCTGGTGGTAGGAGCATGGTGATGTTGCCTGTTTGAATTTATTATTATTGTTATTATCATGATTATTAATTCAAGATTGTCAAAATAACAGGCAAAAATGGAATTATGTAATCAAAGATTATCAATAAAACCTTCATACAGCTCTATACAGAAGACTTACTATGCCACTCCTTGGAAATAGTGATGAGGTGGCACTGTGGTTTCCTTCTCTGTAACTGGTGGAATGCTGGCAGTATTCAGTCCCAATTTCACTCCTTAAAACGTCTTCATTTTATACAGTGTGAAGCAAAGAAATTCCTTCTAGAGGGAAAACTTACTTTACCACAATTGATCCCACCATGTGTACTGTCTTCAATGTCTTAATTTACCTTTATTATTTATAGCATGACTTTTATGATACCTTAGTTTATGTGACTGATAAGCTAAAAGGATTTCTAATTCAATTATTATTAAGAACATCTCTTGTAATAAACACTTCCTAATGAGTTAAAAACATAATTCAATGGGCCATTATTTCATAATTTCATAAATCACAGAATACATGTGCAATAACCAATATCCCTTTCCAATTACAGAACATAATTGAATTATAAACACCCCATTACCAATTACTGAGTCTTGTTTATTATACTATTCTTCTGTAAGGTCCCTTCTTTAATTTATGAGGCATCCCTTGGATATCTGGGCTATATTAATGAGGTCAGGACAAAAAGCAGGGTAAAAGATTACACACATTCCATTATTGAGTTCATTTCCCCTTCACCCACTAGGTTCAACTGAAGGACAAAGTTTCAATAGGTATAGTGCACTAAATATATACATACACAACTTAAAAAGGATATTGGTTTGCCTATAAAAGAATTATGAGTTTAACATACAAAAATCATAAAGAGTTAATATTTATTAACAGTAGAGAGGGGAAAAAGCCTTAGTACACACAGATGTAAGTCCCCCTTCAGAGGGCCTTATTCCTTTTACAGGGACAGGTTGTGTGGTTTTGGAGACCGTGCCCCTCCAGCTTAATAAGGACACAAGGTGAGTAACAGCCTTCAAAATTCATGATCAAGAATAGTAGACTGCAGGGATACCCAATTAACCTTTATTTTAGCTTACAGTTTGAACAGACAAGGAAAATTCTGAGGAGAAACCATTAACCGTATGCAATGCATCTGGAATTTTATTTTGGGAACACAGAGCTGGGAGTGGGGCTAAGTCCACACTGGAACTGCTACACAGGTGATGTGGATGCCTAGTACAGTGATGAAGCAGTTCTTACATCACTGTAGTAAATCCAAGTCTCTGAGAGTTCGTACCTAGATTGACAGAAAAATTCTTCTATTGGTTAGCAATGTCTACATTGGGGCTTAAGTCAGCTTAACTATGTCTCTCAGAAGTGAATTTTTCACACTCCTGAGTGATGTAGTTAAGCCAACCTAACTTTTTAGTGTAGACCAGCCCTGGAATTCAGCAATAAACCTCTCTGGTCTCTGAAAGAGATTACGGTGATTGTGTTACTTGCATATTATGTAGGATCTGTTGTATAGAGAGCTGTATGGACATTTCATTCTGTGTTTATAGTTATATGCATAGACATAAATCTTAGGTGCTGCAGAATATTTTCCATCATGTTCTTTTTAGGGCAAGCCTCCCAGGTACACTAAATTCTTGAACTGAAGCACTGCTTTATATTCCAAAAAAACCTTTGTCCCTTCAGGAGATTTCCCCAGGCAGCAGGTGGATACCAAGGGACAAGTTCTGGCCTCCAAAATTGAGCAAGATGAATATTTTTTAACTTAACCTTTCAAAATGTAGAATATATTGTTTCTGTTTGCTGTAGTCCATTAATATGTAAGAGACTGCATTCATAAATGTATGCATATAGAGTAAAATTGTTTAAAATAGGTATAGTGTGGATATTAATATATCACACTGTATGAAAGCCACTGCAGTTTACTGCCCACATGGTTCTATAATCTGTTGATGTGAGAATATTTGTAACAATGCAAAGATTGATATAGAACATTCAGTAGGATTTGACCTTTATGTTTGAAAACTGCTTAAAAAAACTGCGAAATTTCCATCACATAAGTCTACAATAATTTTATTTCATTTTTTTTTTAAATCCTGAATTCCAAGATAGTTTCCTGCAGGAATTAAAGAATTTAAATTTTCCCTCCCTTTTGAAGCTCAGGACTTCAATTAAATTGTATGATTAGACTTGACTTCCTGTTAAATTTTATGAGGATGAGTTTTGATTCCTGGTGAAATCCGGATGTTCTGTCATAGATTCCATTAGCAGCACGAGTATTTTGGTGGCCTAACAGAATTATGTTAAACTATCTAAAATATATCATTTATATTTGTTGTAAGTAAACTATTAAAACCATGCTCATGCTCCATTTCAACACCAGAGAACAAAAATGCCACATACATTGGGAGGTGTATGTGGAGGTAGGAAACCTGCTCTGTAGTCATTGCTTGAGGCGGCAGCATAAGAACATAAGAACGATCATACTGGGTCAGATCAAAGGTCCATCTAGCCCAGTGTCCTGTCTTCTGACAGTGGCCAATGCCAGGTGCCCCAGAGGAAATGAACAGAACAGGGAATCACCAAGTGATCCATCAATCTCCATTGAGTGCCATCACTACATGGGTTGAGAGAATAACTCAATTCAAAGCATGTACCGGTTGGTGATAAATCTTCTCCCAGATCTTCAATCACAAGTGCCTTGATTCCCTGCCAAACCTTCTCCCACCACAGTGGGTTACTGAAATCATCTTTGCGCCCTGCCCATTTGGTTTCATATAGGACTTCATAAAGCCTGGTGTGAGCTCTGTTTTCATGCTAGATTTGCTCACTTTACCAGGCACAACATTTCCTTGCTTCTCTCTGCAGGACATAGTCTGGGAAATAAAAATATTTATTTTTCATTTATTTTTTAAAAAGTCATGTTTTATTTAGCAACAAGAAGGATAACCCAGGATAAAGCTGCACATGCTTTAATTTTCTTAGCTATTTATTACTGTTATTCTAACAGAGATAAATATTGTGAATTTATTCTGGAGAGCTTTGCAACAAGACTACTATTTGAGCAAGTACAGTATTTGAAGACAGCCAAAATAAGGGTGTCACCAGAAGAGGAAGCAGTAAAACAAGGAGGAGGCTGAAGGTTTTAGAAAAGAAATAGGAATTCAGATAGTCTCTCTTTATTGAGAGAATTAAAGGCTCTTCTTGTACATTTCTTCTTGCAGGGGACTGAACTAGATGACCTCTCAAGGTCCCTGCCAGTCCTGCGATTCTATGATTTGATGAATTCTCTATAAAGCTGAGTCTCAAGAGAGGTGATTTCCAGTGGAGGCATCAACCCTACATGAGAGACTCCCAGAATCCTACAAGTAGCAAAACCAGCCTCACAGCCAGCACTTAAGTCATCCAAGTTATCCACCGTATGTTTGAGCAAGGGACATATTTTAGAGTTATGTATGTGAATTTTGGGGCTGCCAAGGATGCTTTGTGTATGGTGAAACTGTTAATGATTTGCTAGAAGAGATTGAAGAGGTGAAAAAGATAAAGAACAATGCTGAAACTGATATGACCCTGAACATGTGAGCAAGGCCCTATCCTCCGAGTAACTTTTAGGAAACAGAAGCAATCTCTGGTTATATAACCCAAGAGACCCCATAGAGCTTTTGTGAGCAATAAGTGCTGTTTGTCCACTGGATAGAGACTGAACAAATCGAAAATTAGAACAAGGTGTAGTCAGAGCAAGCTGTAAATGGGTTTTTTTCTTGGTGATAACCTCTCTCGAAAGGAAGTGTCAATTTTAATTATCATTGGGTTTCGATCTCCATGATATAACATTAGGCATGATAGAATCCAGGGATCCATGTGTAGCTGTAGGGTACTGGATGAGGTAACTATTTTTATTGTTCAATATTCTGTGGAAATGTTTAATAAATTATATACCTGACTTTATTTAAAGGGCCTTAAATCAGCCTTCAATTTTGTTGGCCAAATTTGCACCAATAAATAATCATATTCATTATTGCACCAACAAACAGTGCGTGTAAAGAAAACATTGACAAATATAACTGCCTGTTTGGGCCTGCAAATCAGGTAAATAGGTCTGTCAATGTGCTATAATTTTCACCAGAAACTTGAGTTGAGCAGTTTGTGGCACAAAACTGTTCTCACTAAATTGAAGGTGAGTTCTGAAAATCAGGCTATAAGGAAGAATAATTAATTAAAAAGTTAAACAAAAACCTTAAAATGGTCCAACTTTTTTTCTTTGCTTCCTTTTTTAATCTGATCAGTTAAACAACTGACTCGGCTATAGATCACTTCCCTTTACCTATGTTACAACAAGACTAAAACAATGCCTGCCACAGGACAAAAACTACATTCCTTCTTGACTCACTGCAGCTACTCTGGGGCTTTTAAAAGTTCCAGGATTGTTCTACTTTATGGGCCACTTTCTGATGTCAACTGCACCAGGACAGACCCACTACAGTTGATGGGGGTGTGCTGGTGTAAATGAAAGCTGAATGAAACCATAAGGGTCTGATCTTGAATTGTAGCTGAAGAGTGCTCACAACAGTTCAGGCTGGGGATGAAAAGGTGGCCTTAAACCATGTTTTGGCTCTCCCCAATACTGGGCTGACCTGCGTGTGCTTATACTCCCTTCCTCGTACAGTTTAGGCATCCCGGAGGCTGCTGTAAGTTCCACTGGTTGTCTATGACTCCAAGAGGTTGTTATGGCTTCCAGGGATAAAAGGGGGCTAAGGGATGCCAGACACATTCCCAGACATGTCCCATGTCTCCTGACCACCCAACCTGCATTGGCTGAAAGGAAGAAGATGGTACAGGAGGAACTGAGGTGGTTCTACACTACTGAGAGATCTCTTTATGTGAGTAAGTAAGTCAAATAAGTCAACTGATGATCAGGCCCTATATGAGCATTTTTCTCCATCCTTGATATTAATTATGTTTCTGTTGACAGTGCATATTCATTCATGGCAGATTTTTGATTGTTTAGAACACTATATTCTATTACTGTTTACTACAGCTGGTCTAGACTAGCATTTCGAGCAAGTAACTGGCTTTTTTCAGTTGGCCAAATAAAGATATTTTCTCTGGTTCCAGGGATCTTCTCTTGCTTCCCGCAAGACAATGGGAATTTTGTCACAGAATTTAAGGGAGTGGGAACAAGTCCTTAATATTAAAAAGGAAAGTTTATCTTCTTACAAGTGACAAATACTTTTTAACCTTGATAAACCTTACTATGTCACCTTCTTTGTCATTTGACTGGGCAATTGCAAGGTTGAATTTGAACGACCATATGGCCAGTCATGAAATAGAACCTGTGCAGGAGGTCCCCTGCATGGATTCAACATGGAGCCCTCAGGCGCCACTTGGATTTGATTGCAGGATCAGGACCTTTACGGTAAGAGTCTGCTCATTTCCCTCCTTAAACATAGACCTACATTTTGAGAATGTCTTGATCAAACTGATCAAGTACAGAAACAATAACAGTTAGTGAATTTCACACTTTAAATGTATTTAGTTCAGTTTGTTCTTGTTCTTTTGGGACATGAGAGAGAATTCTAAATGCTTGAGAAGGAGATTAAAAAAGAACTTTGTTAGGTAAGTTGAATAGGCTGGTAAACAGAGAAACAAAAGCATCCTAATGTCCCCATCCTTCTGGGCCTACAGAGAGAGCTAAAAGAGGTTATGGATTCTTCAACTATCCTCCAGAATCTTAATTTTATGTTGAAAAACAACATTGGATTTTTTTATATATATACTATTGCACTTAACTTGTTCTCAGGTGTACTCACAGTACTTGATTTGGCATTCTTGTTGAATGAAAAGGTTTTTGTGTCTAAGCTCCTCATCCAGAATCCTACATTATTAATCATACTCACAAATCACACAGTTATTTTTCCTACAGAAGATGGGGAAACCTTCCTTTATTTTTTATGCTGTATCTCCTCCATATCAAAGTGTTCCCCAGACAGTTTGATTCAAAGTCCCCATCCAAGAGAAAGAATATATGTTTCACTAGGACATAGGCAGAAAACAAAAAAACTCAGCAACAGTGTTTTTGCTTCCTTCACCATTCACTTTTATATAATAGTCAAAGGAAAGGCCTTCTGCTTTTTTCATATTTCATATCACAGTAAAAGAAAAGACTTGAGTCATTTGGTTCCATATTCTCTTTGATGCAGAACATGATTCAGCAAGGTACATAAGCATGAACCTAACTTTAAGCACAAATGTAGTCCCAATGGTTATTCAAATAAACTACTCAAGTCATGGCCAAAATCATGAAGGCTTAAATATTTGTTAAAAATATGTTATTTTAACCTTACTTACAACCAAAAATTCTAATACAGCAGAGACAATTGAAAAGAGAAATCCCTATAGAGAGGGATTTGTGGGATTCTACCAGAAATTGAGATGATTCACAGTGCAAAAGACATTTTCAAAGGAGAAAGAATGAAAGGGGGACATCAGAGAGAAAATGAAAATTTCAGTAGACTTCATTTTTTATGTTTCAGAGTAACAGCCGTGTTAGTCTGTATTCGCAAAAAGAAAAGGAGTACTTGTGGCACCTTAGAGACTAACCAATTTATTTGAGCATAAGCTTTCGTGAGCTATAGCTCACTTCATCGAATCCTGGCCCCATTAATGTCAATGGCAAAACTCCCATTGACTTCAATAGGGTCAGGATTTCATCCACTGAATTTATTTTTTTAATGCTGTTAATGAAAATTAGCTAAAAATCCCCATAACCTTTATAAAGGGCTGGATCTAGCAGCATTCATTTCAATCAGTGTTTTGACTCAGTAAGATTTGCAGGTTTAGGCCCAAAAATCTTGAATTTACTGCAAGCTGAGCTCTTGAAAAAAGATCATAGTTAATATTTACTGTGGCTTCAGTTTATTTTATGACAACATATTGTATGACCTTTTCAACCAGTTACAATGACATTTTACAGGCAATTTAGTACAAGCATTTTTATGCATCTTTGCAAAACCTAATAAAGACATGCACACGCACCCTTAGAGTAAACAAAATGGAAAATAGTATTTATGGTCAAAGTTAAGCCTCAAAGAGAAACACAATATAAAACTGCATATTTTAGCTAACAATAGCTTTTTGTAATTCACTGTAGGCGTGAGAAAAAATAATGAATTTTAATGTATTCAACTAATGAATAGGCTGTAATTCATGAACAGCAGAGGTTGTTAATTTTCATCATCAGTGGAAAGAGATAACTGCAAATAAGTGTTATTTATTTTATTTTTTGAGTCCGATCTCTCTTTTCTTATTTTTTGCATTTTAACCTTTACATTCTCCTTATGTGCTAAAAGGTCACATTTTGGCACCACAGATCTCGTTATGGAGATAGAAAAGAGTCAGTGGCCCTTGTACCTGCCATTCCCATGATTTTAGGAGGTATCCCAAACACTCAAGGAAGCATTTGCTAGGATTTAGCTTCAGATCTACATTTATAACAGTACAGTGTTTGTTACAGTAAGTAGTTTAGAAAACTATTTCGAAAGAAGATTAAAGAACATGTCTTCCAATGACTTGGCTGTAACAAGTAACACTTAGCAAGACAACACCACTCTTATTATACACCAAATTCAGTAGCTTCTTTGGAGGTTTTTCCTTGCCTGTAGAAATTAAACCTGCCATGACATGCAGCCAAAATGTCATGTGATTAAACCATTTATGAGCCTCACGTCCAATCCTATTGACTTGACTGCATGGACCACTTGCTACATGGACCACTAAAAGTAGGTTGTTTCATCTAGCTATGTACTGTATGTAAAATACGCTGTCATTTTTTTGGTTCCCTTAGTTTTCTCTCCCTGACCACAGATCACTGAAAAATTTAGTCCAATCATTCTTCAAGTTTGCCCAAATAAAAATCATGGGCCAAATTCTTAATATTGAGTAACTTGGGTACAAACTTATTGCGTGTTACATCCTTTGTTAAAGTGCTTTGAGATATACAGATGAAAAGTGCCATATAAGAACTAGATATTGTTACTACATGTGTGTACACCGCAAATTTATAGCCCAGCAGCCCAGGCCAGGCCGGCCACGGCCATGTCATGTGTCTTTTATTGCAGTATAGATATACCCTAAGGAGGTAGTCTCATTGAAGTCAATTCCTGGGAGTAAGAGCTGGAGGCCAGACAATGAATGCAGAATTTGATCCCATCATTTTTTATTAACTCCATCACCTCCACAAACTTTCTTTATCTGAATTATAATAGATTATTATATTAAAGATAAACATAAAGCCTAAATTACTTTCCACAATTTATCTGGGTTTTAATTATTTTTCCCATTTTATTCAGCTGGCACAGTGACTGACTGGGTGAGCCCACTGAACTCAAAGGAGTTTACCCATTGACCTCAGTGGGATGAGCTATGTATTCATCATAAAATGTCTTACCTTCCAGAGGTTCCCTCGTCCCATCCCCCAAATTTAGAATTTTCTTCCAAAATTTGCAGCCGTCCTAGGTCCAGAATGAGCAATATTCCTTCCTGCAATAGAGACAGTTTTAAGGTTGCACCCATCCTTGCAATGGGATCGAGAACTTGCTTATTTCCCTGGGAGGTCACATCATCATTATTTATATTACCCTGTCTGCTCCTGACTTCTCTCCCTCATTCAACTGGCATGTTGGCCTCTTTTTGACATCATGTGTATGTCTTTCCATCAGCCTAAACTTAATATTGCCAAAGTTGAATTTCCCATCTCTGCCCAAGCACTTACTTTTCTCCTACTTCTCTGTCCTTGTGGACAAGCCCACCTAATCACTCAAACATGTAATGTGGGAATTGTCTTTCAGCTCTTTCTCTAGATGCACACATCGAGGCCGTGTCTACATTTAGTGCCATTAATGCCAGCCTTCACTGTCCATTTATCCCCTTCTCTCATAAGTCTCTTTGGGCTTTCTAATGTCTTGCCCTTATACATGGAACAACGCCACTGAACTCATCCACACAACCACTACCTGTTTTCCTTCAAATCCCTACTCAAGACACATGTCCTCTATGGTGCCTGTGGGATGCTGCTGATAGTGATTGGGCAAGTGGTAATTTGGAACTTATCCTGCTGATATGTTTATTTCAGAAGGAGAGAGTTTTGAAAATGTTTAAACATACTTATTTTTGAGTTACTTTTGAAATGGAAATTGAGTCAGCTTATCTGGTCTGAAATGTCTAATCTCAGCAGAATGTAGGGAAATTACTGACCATCTACTTTCAGTTGTGTCATTAAAATCAAGATGCCCTGTAGATATACATACTTTGGAGATACCTGTCATGGCATCAAACATTCTGCAAACTGTATGATCGTGCTGCATAACTACTATAGTATATGAGTTTCCTAAAATGCCCTGGAGAGTAAGCACCAAAAATACACAGTTATAAGCAGACTATATATCCATGTTGTTGAATATTTAATATTTGTTGGAAATTTAAGGTAGGCACAGAATCAAATAAGAGAAAAGATGGATAGAAGGAAAGAAAAAACTGTCAATTCTTCAAATCAGATGAACAGAAGTATGGTCTAGCGGTTAGAGGAGGAGACTTGGAATATGCACTTCTAACTTCCGGTCTTGGCTCTGATCTTGATTCCCTCTGTAACCTATAAAATAACTTGCCTTCTTGTCACAGTTTCCTCTCTACTATGTGGAACAATAATTATTTTCCTCCCCTGCGAGGACTGACTAGTTAATATTTGTAAAGCACATTGACGATTAAAAGTACTACATAGTATAGTGGTAACTTAGTAATGAGACTCAAAGAACAGGCTCCTGACACGAGCTAAGTCATTTCTAGTCTAGTCTAGTGAAACACACACATTCCTTATGGGATATTATATTTGCAATAAGTATAGTAATGAAATTTTGAACAATTTAGTGGGTCTTACCAAAATTTTAGCAGAGGAATCTCATTAGCAAAATTCATATTGGTGATACAATAATACATTTTAGTTAATATACTTAAATTTGTCTTGGTTTGACATTAATGTGTGTCCCTCTGAGCTGCTGTGGTATGTCATAAGTGTTGTAATTAGGATGAATCATACCCTCATTCTTCCCTGATGGACTACATCTACTGTGATACATCATGGTCATGTGACTCCCAGTTCAACTAGAGGGGAGACTATTATGTATCATGGTAGATATAATCCAGCCAGGAAGACTAGCCCATAAAAGACAACGTGAGCAAGAGGTACCTGAAATACATCTCCTATAAGGTACCATGTCAGCTCAGGCAAACAAAGTAAAATGTTTTGATTTGGGTCAATTTTATTTGATCATAGAATCATAGAATATCAGGGTTGGAAGGGACCCCAGAAGGTCATCTAGTCCAACCCCCTGCTCAAAGCAGGACCAATTCCCAGTTAAATCATCCCAGCCAGGGCTTTGTCAAGCCTGACCTTAAAAACCTCTAAGGAAGGAGATTCTACCACCTCCCTAGGTAACGCATTCCAGTGTTTCACCACCCTCTTAGTGAAAAAGTTTTTCCTAATATCCAATCTAAACCTCCCACACTGCAACTTGAGACCATTACTCCTTGTTCTGTCATCTGCTACCATTGAGAACAGTCTAGAGCCATCCTCTTTGGAACCCCCTTTCAGGTAGTTGAAAGCAGCTATCAAATCCCCCCTCATTCTTCTCTTCTGCAGGCTAAACAATCCCAGCTCCCTCAGCCTCTCCTCATAACTCATGTGTTCCAGTCCCCTAATCATTTTTGTTGCCCTGTTGATTGATCCCCAATGCAAAAGCGAAAAATGTGGCAAAATTGAAATTTTCCTATGGAATTTCAATTTTGCACATACAGCATTTTCAGTCAAAAATATTTTGATGAAAAATTCCCAATGAGTCCTATTCTCTGTACCATTCATTAATTTATGTACCTTTATCATGTCCTATTTTATTAATCTCACATAAACAGTCATAATCTTTTCAATGTCTCCCTAATCAGAAGTATTCTCATGCCTCAAATCATTCTCGTCATGCAGTTCTGAACCCCCTACATTCCTGCTAAATCATTTTTGTGATAGAACACAGAATTCCAGGTAAAAGTATACCACTGATTTATGTAATGGCATGCTAATACAGTATTATTCCCCATCTCATTCCTCATTCATCCTAACATTTTGTTTATTGTCTTGACTGCTGCTGCACATTATCTGGAGATCTTGACTGAGCTGTCCACATGGATGCTCAGGTCTTTTTCCAGAGTAATTTGCTGGGATCCTTTTTAGGGCGGTCACTACACAAGATCTGGCATGGAGGTAAGCCAGGACGGTAAATTCTGTGTACTAAAGGACCTAGTTATGGAAGTGGCAGCTAAACAAAGCAAGCTCTTGGAAATGTTCTGGAATAGGCCTTATCTGAGGGATAACTGGGTGTTCTACTCTCAGGCCTCTAATCATAACAAAATTATTGGTTTCTTTCTAAAAGTACTACAGCGTCAGCAAGCGGCATGAATTCTTCAGGGACAGGATGGCATTGGAATGCAAATCCATGTTGACATAATGCTGTCAAACATACCAAATAAAATAAATTCTGTCACTGTATAATCCCTAAATCATAAAGATTTATTCATATTTTGCACGGAGTGATCTCTAATTAGAACTATTTGTGTGTTAATTGATGCATAGAAGTAAAGAAAACAGCTTTCCTAAGACTCCATGATAATCATGCACTTCTCAAGTAAAGAAAAAGTCCCTAAAATTAAGACTTAATGTTGCAATGAGTAAAGTACTTTAGTGTTACACAAACTGAATGGAATAAACAAAGGGCACCTGGTTAATGTATAGAACATGAAACTATTTGTTTTGGATAGTGGGATCATTCTGCTTTGTTGCTTTTAGGGCCAAGTCCTAGTCCCACCGAAGTCAAGGGGAGCTTTGCAAATATTTGTAGAAAGGTGAATGAAAGGGAACAAAGGTGACTGGAACAACTTATAAATCAGATTTCACAAACATGTTTTTGCATAATTTTTCTGTCCATCAGCCTTGCTTAGTGGGCTCTTGGGCAGTTCTCATATGGCAGGTCTTACATTCCTAAGTACAATGAGGAAAGCAATTTTATGAGAGTGACATCCTAATGCAGGAAACTATATTATATCCCTGCTTTCCAGTGACATATGCTGATAATGAGGATTGCTACAGATTGTTATTTACTCCAGCACTGCTCTTTCCTGAAAGTCTCACAAAATACATATTTTATAATAAATACTCTTTTTGCTAGGGCAGATTGTGAATAGCAAATTATCCTGCTACTCACCAAACAGCTGGCAGCCATATTTTTCTCCTACTCGGAATGATATTGGCGAACTTTGCACATCTATGCATTTCAGGCCTGGTTCTAATTGGAGTGGCTTCACACCTATGAAAAATCCATAGACTTCAGTGAAATTACTCCTGTCTCACATCTGAGTCAAAGACAGTAGAATCAGGAACTTCACATAATTGTTTACAGTTCTGACTCCGGTATATGGGGAACAAATATTTAATATTGGGGTCTTCAATCTAGCAGAGAAAGGTACAACATGATGCAACGGATGGAAGTTGAAGCTAGACAAATTCAGGTGGGAAATAAAGTGTAAATATTTTTACAGTGAGGTTAATTAACCATTGAAACAATTTACTGGGGATTGTGGTTCATTGTCCATCAATGGCACTTTTTATATCATGATTGGTTGTTTTTTTCTAAAAGATATGTTCTAGGAATTGTTTTGGAGAAGTTCTATGGCCTTTGTTGTACATGAGGTCAGAGTAGATGATGACAATGATCCCTCCTGGCCTTTGAATCTATGAATCCATATTGGAAAGGAAGAGTGCTTCAGGGGTTATGGTTAGCTGTAGATTCAGGTTCAATTCCTTGCTCTACCACATGGTTCTTATGTGATCATGGGCAAATCACTTAGTTTTAATCCGTGTCTCAGATCCCCATCTGTACAATGAAGAAAATAGCACTTCCCTACCTCACAGGTGTGTTGTGAGGATAAAAAACATTAGTAGTTGGTACTACAGTAATGGGGGCCACCTAAGATTTACAGGGCTAGAGTGTGCCTTTAGGAACAGCCCTTGGAGGCACTGTGCCAGAGGTACAGTTCCCTACCCCTTTTCCTGTCATTAGTAATTCATAGTCATCTGGTAGTAACGTATAAAAGCAGCAAATTATGACACTCTCTGTGGCTCAGTTGTGATGGCTGCATGGTGGGTGGGATGGAACCAGGGCTTTGTTATGTGTGGAAAGAAGGTAACAAACTCAAAGTCTGTCTGGTTCACACAAAGGTATAAGGTGGTTCTTACTCCCTGCATAGTTGCATAGTCTAAATTACAGTCTAGCCCATAAGTATGACATAGCAGTGCAAATGTTTATGTCCCACTCAGTGACAAAATACACCATGTTTTCAAACTCTGATTTCATGAGTTCATCAATAACAAGAAGGGATATAACAGCAATAAAATTCTCACTTCCTTATGAGAAGATGGAGACTTTTAACTCACCAGAATGCTTCAGGAATGGTCTGCTTTTTACAACAATAAATCAAAGTGTGCTTCTAAAGGCATCATATTAAATAACAATTACCTGCATTGATTATTATCATTTGTACAGCACCATGCTGTAGGTATGCAGGGTCTTTTACAGACACAAAAAGGAATGATCCCTGCTCCAAGGTGCTTTTAATCCACATGATAATTCATTTTATATTTGTCTTATGCAGCCTGCAAAACTCTATGAATAAACTACTTCTGCATATTTAATAACCTTGGAAAAATAGGAGAATCCAACATGCTGAAAATATATTTAGAATCTACGGGAAGAGAAAATTGTTAGCTATGTGCTTTGCATCATGTGTGAATCCAGTAAACACATGGTGCAAAGCATTGGCTCTCCAGTGTGCTGCATATAAAATTCAAAAATCTTGTCCTAGTTTTCAGGCCCCTCTATCCTATATTTATAACTCTGATTAGGCAAGTCCCCCACCCCTCCCAACTCTTTCCTTGCAAATATGGCACCAGCTTTGATACCCATTTATAGTTCTCTCATAACCAAGACTGTGGCTTCTTCCACACTGATAAGGCCTCAGCTGGAGTATGGTGTCAAGTTCTGGACACCACACTGTAGGAAAGATGTGGACAAATTGGAGAAAGTCCAGAGAAGAGCAACATAAATGATTAAAGGTCTAGAAAACATGACCTATGAGGAAAGATTGAAAGAATTGGGTTTGTTTACTCTGGAAAGGAGAAGACTGAGGGGGGACATGATAACAGTTTTCAAATACAAGAAAGTTTGTTACAGGGAGAAGAGTGAAAAATTGTTTTCCTTAACCTCTGAAGATAGGATAAGAAGCAATGGGCTTAAATTGCAGCAAGGGCAGTTTAGGTTGGATATTAGGAAAACCTTCCTAACTGTCAGCATAGTTAAGCACTGGAATGAATTGCCTCAGAGGTTGTGGAATCTGTATCATTGGAGGTTTTTAAGAACAGGTTAGATGAACACCTGTCAGGAACTTTTAAGATTTTTAATTTTTTTCCAAACCCAAATCGAGGTGAAAAGTAAAATCTCAAACATTTTTGCAAACTGACAAACTGAAACACATTTCAGTTCAGGTCTATCAAAATGTTTAATTTTAACTTTTCCTCTTTTTTTCAGTGTAAATTAAGTCACATTTTGAAACAAAAAATCTTTTTGATGCAATGTAAAACTGAAACTTATTTAGAAAATGTTGAAATGAGATGTTTCAACAGTTTCAAAACATTTTCTCAGCATTTTTTCAAGTTAGGAAATTCATCAAAACTGGTCTCTTCCCAACACATGAACAATTTCAGTTTGATAAATTGGATTTTTTTGGAGAAAATATGTTTCACAAAAAATTCCTGACTAGCTCTACTTTGAACACCCTTCCAAAATCCACCTGCCAGGCCTTCACCTTCATATCTTTGTAATCACTATTACAAGTTTACTTCTGCTGCACTGTCTACAAACAAGGACTGTGTCAATACTTCCCAATTAACAACAAACAAAATTGGTGAACCACTTAGATATTCATGTGACTAAACTGTTAGACTGTGCAATCATATCTCCATCTCCCTTTGTGTCTTCTTTCCTGCCTCTATTTCCATTCCTGATTTCTTCACTTGTCTGCCAAGTTCCTCAATTAGACTGTCAACTCTTTGGATGAGGGGCTTGTCTTTGTATGTAGTTCCTCTATCCACCCAGTTACATCCTTTAGCACCAATGTCCTTGCAGGTTTTGATGGACAGGCCTTGGTTCTTCTGAATCCCACTTCCAGCTCAGCAGGGCACAACTTCCTTATTTTCTTCCCATATGAATTTATTTGGTGGTGCCTACACTACCTTGCTCATTCCTGGATGGGTCACCAGGGCAGCTTGGAAGGAAAGTTCTAACTACAGGGCACCACCCAATTACTTGCCAGGTAGTTGGAGACTTCCAAGAAATAACATAATCACACACTATATATTCAACACCGTAATTATATGAAACAGAAAGTAAATATAACAGGGTAAAACACTACTTTCAGGCTCACTGGTGCCCACATTGATAATGCCCATGAATTTCCAAGTCATGTGACCTGCTAGAGCAAAAATAAAAAGCAGTGTCCCATTGATACACGTATTTCGTAGGGGCCCTTGATGACCTGTGACAACAATGTTTTCTGCAGCAGCAAAACAACTTGGCTGATTGGGTCCAGTACAGCCCAACAGCCTCACATGTAGGATAAGATGGTAAATCCCTTCACAGGTTTACTGCAGCAGGTATAAAATCCCCAAGACCTTACCCTCTGACATGAGGACACAGTTCAGGGAATGGCAGGGGGATCTCCCAAACAATTTACCTATTTAAGTAGAAGACGGTTGTGATGCTCTGTATCATGGGGAAACACCCAACACCCCCACATTCATCCTTTTAAAATGACTGTGTGGTATCCAATGCAAAGTTTGTCATGTAGGGTGTCTTCGGAAGGCTCATGATCCACTGAGCATTGTTGTTATAGCGATGTTATAGTAATTGTTGTTACAGTAATGTTATAGCTTATAATTTCATGTATATAGTTATGAGGCTGAAAATATGTCTTCATGGCTTAAAATAAGCCCAGGCAAAAACTCTCCAAGAGCAGAGAGGAAGTCCACACGTCATCAGGGCATGTATGGGACAAACCCAGCCCAGCCTCACAGGAACAAAGGATGCTGGCCTAGGCAGCCACAAAAGGATCTGCTGGACTCTCAAGTGAGTCACCCCCCTTCCTTTTGTCAGTTTGGGACTGCAATGAGGTAATGCTCACCTGACTCTGAAGGTGGGGGGGGGGGCAAAGCCAAGAGGGAAGAAAGAACATGATAAAAGGGAGAGACGTTTGCCATGCTCTTTCTCTCTCTTCCACTTCAATCTACAGACATCACCACCAAGTGACTGAAGCTCTGATTAAAGGGGAGAGCCTGGCTGAAGGGCAATCAGCCAGCCTGTGGTGAGAAGCATCTAAATGTGTGAGGGCATTGAAAGTGTTAAGATCAGCTTAGAATGCGTTTTGCTTTTATTTCATTTGACCAAATCCAGCTTTTTATGCTTTGACTTCTAATAACTTAAAATCTATTTTTCATAGTTAATAAATTTGTTTGTTTATTCTACCTGAAGCAGTGTGTTTGGTTTGAAGCATGTCAGAGACTCCCCTTGGGATAACAAGCCTGGTACATATCAATTTCTTTGTTAAATTGACAAACTCATAACTGGAGGTCATAACTGGACACAGCAAGATGGAGGTTCCTAGGGTTGTGTCTGGGACTGGAGATATCGGCTAGTGTCATTAGGTGGCACAATCCAAGGAGCAGCTTACATGCCAGAGGCTGTGTGTGAACAGCCCAGGAGTGGGGGTTCTCACAGCAAAGCAGGGTGAGGCTGGCTCCCAGAGTCAGGGATTGGAGTGACCTAGCAGATCACTGGTCCAGATAACACCAGGGAAAGTCACAATTGTATACTCACAACTCCGTGAATGGTCCTCAGAGTTCAGAGATGGATGTGGACTCCTAAGCAGCGGCAGTTGGCAGGGATCCTTTTCATGAAGGAATCAGGCTGCTTCTGTTTCCCACATGGTAACTGATTTACCTAGAGAGCTGGAGGGCTAGGTCAGCCTGGTTAGGTCAGCCTGGTTGGGTAGGGAGTTTTCACAACAAAAGTCCATACACTGGGGAGTCCCCTTGAAGAAGGAAAGGACCAAGCTGGGGAGTCTTGCTTCCAGGTACCCAGAGGCCAATTCTCAGGGGGGAACCCTGCACACAGGCCTGGTACTTACCAGCTCACCACACAGCCTGTCCTGCCCTTTTTGTGGCTGGCTCCAGACTACTCCAAAATGGCTTCTCTCCTCTCACAGTGCTCTTGAGGGTGGGCATCTCCTTCCTATTAGTCAGGCTAGCTCTCATTCCCGGGCTTTCACTTGTTAATCTTTTGAGTCTTCCTCGCTCGTTTCTCTCAGACACTGCACCTCCCCTAAGCAGATGTGCTAGTGGCCATCCAGGCCCACCTGCCTATCATCTCCTGAACCAACAGGGGTCCCTACTGCTCAAAAGTATCTCTCCTTCTTGGTTGCCTAGCAGGCTTTGAGTCTGCACATGGCCTCCCGTCCTTCCAGGGACAGTGTGCTTCCTCCCTAAGTTATAAGCACAGAGACCTAGGAACTAAGGTAAGCTCCTTGGGGTTTATATGTGTGTTTTCTCCCAAGCACCTATATACTTGTGGGTGTAGTAAAATAATCAAAAATGATGAATTCATTATTTTGCATTGAATGCACATCTGCTCAACTGGATTCCATATGTGTTGTAATTGCTTCCTTAGAAGTGTTTGGGAACAGTAAAATGTGATCTATTGTCACAACTAAAGTCCAAAGAAAATAAATTTTGGAAAATTTGGCAGAACCTGCCACAAGTGATAATTCCTCCAATTTGGATACACTTTAAGGTCTGTATTCAGATGAAAATATTTTTTGCCAACATTAGATAATAAAAAGTAAAGTGAGGCCAAATCTAAGTTGACAAGCATGTTTTAACATTATTTGCCAATCTTTGCAAATTAAGGCCCTGGTAGAGCATGATGGGGTTGCAACTGAGGACATAATTTGTCCTGCAGAATCTTTATTACTCTTAATGATGCATGAGAAGGAAAGAACTCCACTTAACTTACAGGACATAGATGGAATTTGTGAGGCTGGTAGTTAGGAAATAAATCACATTTTATTTGTAAGCCAAGCAAATTTGTTATGGGATCAGCAAGACACTATAAACATGGAACCCCACAGTGCCATTTTGTAGTCACTTCTCTGCATAACCACAATTTAATTTCTCTCTCCCTCTGCTACTGTACCTCAATAAAGTGTTCTGAGATACAGTTTTGATGAAATGCACTACACAAAATTAAATTCTATTGCATTACAGCTGTGGGAGTTGAACATGTGTATCAAGGAGAGAATATGCCTCTTGCAGGCACACTTTTAATATTTGCTATGTAGTGTAGTGATAATCTCATAGTACTTAGCCTTACAGATATTTTTGTATATTTCTTTGTGGCTCTTGATTGCCATATGAACTCCTGAGGTCTTAGTTTTATGGGCTGTACAGATTTTGAACTCATTAATCAACATCTAAAATTGTACATATGGCTAGAAATAAATAAGCGGCACAAGCACCCTGTAGACTTGTTTATCGTGAGAAGTTGTAGAAGTCAGATTAGATAATCTCAAGCAACAGGATATATAGAGATATAACATATAAGGTATAACTCTATGGAGGTCTCCACTAGTCATATTTCTACAATGAAATGATCCAATTTGACTGTTTGTGAAATTACATTAGCCACTGTACAGAGAACTTTACTGAGCTCAGTGGGACAGCTCTATGTTTTAAACTTAGGGTTACCTTTCTCTTTCCTGTGAGGAAAAGCCCATGGGGGAGGAAATGGGCATCTGGAATGTCAAGTGCATAGTTGCAGAGTTTCTGTTGAATTCTCCTCTCATACGGTAGCTTGGAAGGAAATGTCCCCCCTCCCCCCCAAATAAATAAATAAATAAATAAATAAATAAATCGAGATATCTTCCATTCTTCACTAGGATGAAACTGAGACCTTTCTAGTTTTAGTGCAATACGAGAAAGACAGAAATCTCCCATCTGGGGTGTGGGAGATTCATGTTCAAATCCATACGCTGACTACTTTGGAGCAGGAACCTGAACCTGAGTCTCTCACATCCCATGAGCGCCCTGACCACTGGCTGCCCACTCTCCCTGACCCATCAGTAATTATGCCTGGACTTGACAAATCTTCTTGACGAAAGTTTTGTCTAAATACATCCTTTCAAATTAAAAGTTTTGGTTTCTACAGCTTGGCATATTCTGACTTAGTAAAGGTAAATAAAAATCCTAACCATCTCTAGTCTTACAGACCCTGTCTAGACTAAGAGGCTAAGTCAACCATGAACAGATAGCATGTTTTAAAAGTCTTAAATCCTGTTTACACTAGTTCTTAAAACTGTTTGCTAACATGTTTTTAAACACAACCTATTTTTCTAGTTCAGATATAGCCTCAGATAAAGCAGAAGATGTAGCCATTGTGTGGAGACCAAGCATCCAGGATGAAATTACATCCATCCCCACAGATCTCAGGACCACTGAGTGGAAAGCTAAGATTTAGGTGATGCTTCTTGTGATCCGCACCCCACCCCCATTGCTATTAGCTTTCACTGCCACATCTCCTATGGCAAGAGGTGAAGATGGAGGATGGATGTTTAGGTGCAAGAAGTAGTTTAAGTTCTCACTTGTCTACCGGCCAGGTTGCTAAAGTAGCACTGAATGCATCCGATGAAGTGAGCTGTAGGTTATGAAAGCTTATGCTCAAATAAATTTGTTAGTCTCTAAGGTGCCACAAGGACTCCTTTTCTTTTTTTAAAGTAGCAGTGTTATTTGCTGATGGTAGAACCTAGATGCTTTCCAGATATTCAAGGAAGGATCGTCTATGACCTGAGAAACTCACAGTGCAAGAACAGAGAGACAAGTGCATTGAAGAAGTGCAACAGCAAATAGAATTTTTTATATACACTATGTTTAGGGTATTCCATGAAACTCCACACTGACAGAGGACCCAAAACTTTATGAAGCCTTTGCTTCTAAAGGTTGCAGAGAGGCAGCAGCAGTATGCCACTAAACCTCCGTTCTAGCCCTCATCTCTCCATGTTAGGTCTGCTTTGCAGCTCTTAAGCTATGTATGCACCATGCAGTAGAGAGGACTTTAGGGCCCCTAATATTTGTTGGGAACAATCCTGAGAATGCACATGAGCCTGGCTATAAAATGAACTCATTGTTTGCAACACATGGAGAACTACACTGTAATAATAGATTGATGTTTGGAATTTCATCAGCACATGAGAAATATCAAGGTTTAATTAACAAGTCATGCAATGGTGTGTAGAACCTCTGAATATTTATGAGAATATTATAGTTTTTGTAAGAGACCAAGACAAGCATGACAAAAACCTGGGAAACGTTTCAAAATATTTTCAAGATAGACAATTAATGCTGAAAACAAAACAATATGAGAGACACTGATTTTAAAATCTTAGGTGAATAAAATGGCCAAAGAATGTTTAAGACATTTTATTGCTTTCTGAAAAGGAGTGCTTGTGGCACCTTAGAGACTAACCAATTTATTTGAGCATAAGCTTTCGTGAGCTACAGCTCACTTCATCGGATGCATACTGTGGAAAGTGTAGAAGATCTTTTTATACAGACAAAGCATGAAAAAATACCTCCCCCCCACCCCACTCTCCTGCTGGTAATAGCTTATGTAAAGTGATCACTCTCCTTACAATGTGTATGATCATCAAGTTGGGCCATTTCCAGCACAAATCCAGGTTTTTGGCCCACCTTGATTATCATACACATTGTAAGGAGAGTGGTCACTTTAGATAAGCTATTACCAACAGGAGAGTGGGTTTGTGTGTGTGTGTGGGCCATTTCCAGCACAAATCCAGGGTTTAACAAGAAAGTCTGGGGGGGGGGTAGGAAAAAACAAGGGGAAATAGGTTACCTTGCATAATGACTTAGACACTTCCAGTCTCTATTCAAGCCTAAGTTAATTTTATCCAATCTTCAAATGAATTCCAATTCAGCAGTCTCTCACTGGAGTCTGGATTTGAAGTTTTTTTGTTGTAATATCGCAACTTTCATGACTGTAATTGCGTGACCAGAGAGATTAAAGTGTTCTCCGACTGGTTTATGAATGTTATAATTCTTGACATCTGATTTGTGTCCATTTATTCTTTTAAGTAGAGACTGTCCAGTTTGACCAATGCACATGGCAGAGGGGCATTGCTGGCATATGATGGCATATATCACATTGGTGGATGTGCAGGTGAACGAGCCTCTGATAGTGTGGCTGATGTTATTAGGCCCTGTGATGGTGTCCCCTGAATAGATATGTGGGCACAGTTGGCAACGGGCTTTGTTGCAAGGATAGGTTCCTGGGTTAGTGGTTCTGTTGTGTGGTATGTGGTTGCTGGTGAGTATTCAGGTTGAGGGGCTGTCTGTAGGCAAGGACTGGCCTGTCTCTCAAGATTTGTGAGAGTGTTGGGTCATCCTTCAGGATAGGTTGTAGATCCTTAATAATGCGTTGGAGGGGTTTTAGTTGGGGGCTGAAGGTGACGGCTAGTGGCGTTCTGTTATTTTCTTTGTTAGGCCTGTCCTGTAGTAGGTGACTTTTGGGAACTCTTCTGGCTCTATCAATCTCTTTCTTCACTTCCACAGGTGGGTATTGTAGTTGTAAGAATGCTTGATAGAGATCTTGTAGGTGTTTGTCTCTGTCTGAGGGGTTGGAGCAAATGCGGTTGTATTTTAGAGCTTGGCTGTAGACAATGGATCGTGTGGTGTGGTCAGGGTGAAAGCTGGAGGCATGTAGGTAGGAATAGCGGTCAGTAGGTTTCCGGTATAGGGTGGTGTTTATGTGACCACTGTTTATTAGCACTGTAGTGTCCAGGAAGTGGATCTCTTGTGTGGACTGGACCAGGCTGAGTGTTGATGGTGGGATGGAAATTGTTGAAATCATGGTGGAATTCCTCAAGGGCTTCTTTTCCATGGGTCCAGATGATGAAGATGTCATCAATATAGCGCAAGTAGAGTAGGGGCGTTAGGGGACGAGAGAAGTGTTGTTCTAAGTCAGCCATAAAAATGTTGGCATACTGTGGGGCCATGCGGGTACCCATAGCAGTGCCGCTGATTTGAAGGTATACATTGTCCCCAAATGTAAAATAGTTATGGGTAAGGACAAAGTCACGAAGTTCAGCCACCAGGTTAGCCGTGACATTATCGGGGATAGTGTTCTTGATGGCTTGTAGTCCATCTTCGTGTGGAATGTTGGTGTAGAGGGCTTCTACATCCATAGTGGCCAGGATCGTGTTATCAGGAAGGTCACCGATGGATTGTAGTTTCCTCAGGAAGTCAGTGGTGTCTCGAATGGCCCACCTTGATTATCATACATATTGTAAGGAAAGTGGTCACTTTAGATAAGCTATTACCAACAGGAGAGTGGGTTTGTGTGTGGGGGGGTGGGGGGGGGGGGGGAGAAAACCTGGATTTGTGCTGGAAATGGCCCAACTTGATGATCATACACATTGTAAGGAGAGTGATCACTTTACATAAGCTATTACCAGCAGGATAGTGGGGTGGGGGGAGGTATTTTTTCATGCTTTGTGTGTATAAAAAGATCTTCTACACTTTCCACAGTATGCATCTGATGAAGTGAGCTGTAGCTCACGAAAGCTTATGCTCAAATAAATTGGTTAGTCTCTAAGGTGCCACACGTAATCCTTTTCTTTTTGCGAATACAGATTAACACGGCTGTTACTCTGAAACCTATTGCATTCTGGTAGATTATTTTCTGGGATTTATCTGGTGAAATATTCTGATATATAGATCATATATAAAAAACTATATTGTTAATAAAAGATAACATTATAGTTACAAACACCGAAAGGTCAAGAAATGCCACCATTACGATTGAAGGCGCATATTTAAACTCTGCCCCATAGGATGTATTGTATGGGCAGAGTGTCTCAGGATAATCTGTGGCTCTCCCTAATGCGCTTTTCAGGATCAAACATTAATTCTAACTAAAATTCTTTCCTTCTGGAGCACTAACTCAGTCTTACGTAATCATGCTCCAGTCTTGCTCTGAGCTTTTGGATCGCCATTCACTTTTCTTATGATCAGAGCTCTGGCTTGCTTTCCTCTGGATCCTAGATTCCTCTTCCTGCTTCCTGCATGAAGCATATAGGACTGGTTGTAAGACAATGTCCACCTGCCTTGACCTCAACACTTTTAACCTTTTCCAGCCTGGAAAAGGAGGAAATAGCATCTGTGGGGAAAGGCAGGAAGGGAGAGGTGGATAAGAAGGGAAAAAGTTGGTTCCAGCTATTCTACCTTTCCAACTAAACCTTTATATTTGAATCATTTGGAAACCAAAGTAAATGGGAGACATTTAAGAAAACATTTTCCCCCTATTATTCTTTGCCCTCACCTACTAACCATACTGAATGCAGGGATCTATTTTATGGCTGAAAGGTGGGTTAGGATGCACCACTTTGAGTTGGAGTCATCATCACGGCACAGCTAGCCAAATGGAATGCAGCTTTGGAAGATCTGTGTCCCAGTCATATTCTAAAATACATGTTTGTGTGCTATTTCTCAACTTATAAAATACAATATTGTGCCCCTAGGACTCCATGGTGCCAACTGGCAGAGGGCATGAGAGAGCATAGGGTTTAACAGGGATCTTTTGCATTGATATTTGCATAATTATTCACCGAACGGTGGCATGTGAGATCTTTACTGAGAGGCAGTAGCCCACTGGTCATCATAGTTATTGTGAAATGTATGTAGGTATAATACTTAAGGAGTTATGGATCTGTACTGAAAATTATACTCTTACAGTCTTTGAGTTAAGGAAGGTCAACATACCTGAGAGATCATCCTTTCAGGCTGGAGGTAACTGACACCTATGTTCCTGTATGGCCATTTATGTATTGCATACCTCATGCTGTATGCTTATTTTCATGCTGAGCAAGGTGCGAATTGAGAGATTGTGAAATCTACAAGAGAGGAAATCTACAAGTTGAAACAAACAGCAGGGTATGTCATGTTTTTGAATAAAGATGAAGGATCGATCTGGGATATCTTGGAGTGCAAAAAGCACACTGGATCCTTCACCTAGGACGTAAGTTGAAGCATCCATGTCTCACGAAAGAAGGGTCATAACCTGTCCGGCTCTAAACCGTTGTAGGGAGGATGGATGAGTAATAGTTGGTTAGACATGTTGGTATCAGGTTAAATTAAGTCTATGCTCTAGAATGTATGTTATGTTTTTATTTTATATCTAACCACTTGTTTCCAATATTTCTATTTGCTACTACTTGAATCTCTATGATTTGTTAAATAAACTTATATTTGATTTCACTAAAACCAAATCTAACTGCTGTGTATTAAACAGAGCAGAGATCTGAGGTGGAACTAGTGAGCTGGGGTGTACTACTTCCTTGGAAGCTGCAAATTGATGAATACTGTGAGTGCCCAGTGGACGAGGGTTGGGCACTCCAAGGAGATGCACAGAGGGTTTCAGAGATGGAGTGTGCTAATTACTAACCTGTAGAGTGACAGTGGAGCATGCGAGACCTAGAGGAGAGTGCTTGTGTTGCCCATGGCCAGTGGAGTTGGGAAGCTGATCACCCCAGCAAGTACAGACAAGATTTCCTTATGCTAAGAGTATGGTAGCGAGGTGCCTCACAACCCTGGGAACCCCTGGAAACATGAGAAATATTATACGATTTCTTTAACAATGTTAGATTTGTAGTAGATTGCATTGCTGCATGCTACTCTTTGTGTGGTAGACACATGAGATTCAGAGAAGTGATTTATGTGAGAAGTACAGAGCAAACCATAATTACACAGCATACGATGTATGAAGTATAAGACAGACAGTGAAAATTTGCTTGCTTTTGTAACCTTTCTGCCAGGTGGAGTTGGAAGCAACAAGGGCCAGGTTCAATACCTAGCAGATCCCCTGGACAATACAGAACAGAACTGGCTTGAACCCCCACTGAATAATTTTGGGGAAAATTAAACACCATTCCTGGGCACCTCTAAGAGGAACTACTTCCCCTCTCAAAAGTACTGAGTCTGTGTATAGCAAAGACAACTTTTAATAAAAAGAGGAAAGGAACCTGGCTTTAATTTGGGAAAACACCACAACTATGATTTGAAAGCATATGACCAGGAGCAAAATACTCATCACAGAGTACCTTGGGCAGGGTCCTTTGCTTCAGCTTCTCACCTTGAGGTGTGAAAGTCCAACAAATAAATGTTCCTTTAACATGCCATTCCCCTCTCCCTCTTCTGCACCTCAATCACTGTTACTGTCCTTGGTCAGTGAAGACCCAGCGTTCAGAGTTGCATTCACATGGGTTCACCTCCTACCCCACAGCGGAACGGGCAGAGAGCAATGCCTCAGCTGCTGCTGCTGCTGCCACCACAACTCTCTCACAATTACTGCTGTTCACTCTGCATTGCTGCCTGCTGCGTCTTTCACTCCACCCGCATTAGCCACTGCACCATCACTTTCTCTGCTCCCACTTGCCTCTCTACTGCAATCTCTGCAATGCCATGTCTTGGGCCTGTCCTGTAGTAGGTGACTTCTGGGTACTCTTCTGGCTCTGTCAATCTGTTTCTTCACTTCCGCAGGTGGGTATTGTAGTTTTAAGAACGCTTGATAGACATCTTGTAGGTGTTTGTCTCTGTCTGAGGGGTTGGAGCAAATGTGGTTGTATTGTAGAGCTTGGCTGTAGACAATGGATTGTGTGGTGTGGTCAGGGTGAAAGCTGGAGGCATGTAGGTAAGGATAGCGGTCAGTAGGTTTCTGGGATGGGGTGATGTTTATGTGACCATCGCTTATTAGCACAGTAGTGTCCAGGAAACGGACCACTTATGTGTATTGGTCTAGGTTGAGGTTGATGGTGGGATGGTGGGCCTACTACAGGACAGGCCCAACAAAGAAAATAACAGAACGCCACTAGCCATCACCTTCAGCCCTCAACTAAAACCTCTCCAGTGCATCATCAAAGATTTACAAGCTCTCCTGAAAAATGATCCCTCACTCTCACAAATCTTGGGAAACAGACCTGTCCTCGCTTACAGACAGCCCCCCAAACTGAAGCAAATACTCACCAGCAACCAGACACCACACAACAGAAACACTAACCAGGAACCTATCCTTGCAACAGACCCCAATGCCACATATTTATTCAAGTGACACCATCATAGGACCTAATCACATTAGCAACGTCATCAGGGGCTCGTTCACCTGCACATCTACCAATGTGATATATGCCATCATGTGCCAGCAATGCCCCTCTGCCATGTACATTGGCCAAACAGAATAAATGGACACAAATCTGACATCAGGAATCATAACACTCAAAAACCGGTAGGAGAACACTTCAACCTCTCTGGCCACCCAGTAAAAGATTTAAGGGTTGCAATTTTGCAATGGAAAGGCTTCAAGGACAGACTCCAGCGAGAAACTGCTGAGCTTGAATTAATATGCAAACTAGGTACCATTAAGTTGGGTTTGAATAGAGACTGGGAGTGGCTGGGTCATTATACATATTGAATCTATTTCCCTAAGTTAAGAATCCTCATACCTTCTTGTCAACTGTCTAAATGGGCCATCTTGATTATCACTACAAAAGTTTTTTTCTCCTGCTGATAATAGCTCATCTTAACTAATTTGACTCTCACAGTTTGTATGGCAACTTCCAACTTATCTGTATGTGTATATCTATCTATCTATCTTCTTACTATATGTTCCATTCTATGCATCTAATAAAGTGGGCTGTAGCCCACGAAAGCTTATGCTCTAACAAAACAAAAGAATCTCAAATGAATCTGATCAGCTCTGTTTTTAAACAGTGGAGGGGGGAGAATAAAATGGTGTCTAGGACTCTTTAGGCAGAGTCCACACCCCCAGGTACAAACCCCTTTCCTCTACTCCTCTCTTTTCACTGGGATTTAGCATCCCTACCCCCTGCTTAGCAAGTGCAATTCACTTGAGGGTAGCACCTGCAATCAGGGCATGCTAACCATAGTTCTGCTGCCCTTTACTCATACAATAAGGATAACAGTATTGCATTACCTCTGCATTCAGTACTAAAGTGATTTGTAACCCAACACCAGCCAAAATTGATCACTTTGGGAAGGCAGCTCTGTCTGCTGAAACCTAGGCAGACTAGATATGTTCATGCAAATATGGTCTGGTCTTGAAGTCTTTTCCCCCACAGCTCATCACTAGATGTCAGGGGAGAAGTCATTCAAACCCTCCTTACACTTTTACAGTTCATTAATGGCCCCAGCTCTTTCATTGCTCCTAATAAAGTCTGTGCTGTGCATACATGTGCAGCTAAATCAGCTTTGCAGATATAAGCAGTGTCAGGATGAGCTCCACCCTGACATCTGGTGGTGAGGTGTGGCAAGTTGTGGAAAAGAACTTCAGGGGCTGATCTCATTTGCATAGGCACACCCACCCCGCCTAGAATGAGGCCATAGCTGCCCGAGTGGTCACTTTGGCTGCTGTGGGATCCCCAGTGTCTCTGTTATTGGGGCAGGAAGAATAAATTGTTATTACCCTGATTATGGGAACTGTGCTTGGAATTGTACTTGGCCTTTTGTTATGATGGAGGGACTCACCATCAACTAAGTAGCACTTGCTAGGCAAGAGTCATGGGCTCCAAAACTCTGTGAATAGAGAGAGGCTGGGGACAAGTATTAATACTTGGTGATATGGGCCCCTTGGTGAGGGCCTTACATGCTAATTGCACTTCCTCCTTTCTCCACTGTGGAATATCAGAGCTAATTTTGATTTCATTAGAAGTCTAGTTACAGGCTGCTGAGCTCACTTTGGGCTAATGGTGTACCAGCACTGAGGCTCCCCTACTACAAACTGACTTCACCAAAGAGCTGAACTGATTAAGAGCTGAAATCACTGAGTGTTGTGTTAAGTAGTGGGGGAGCCTGAAGATATATTGTGGAGCAGTTTGTGGGATGGCTGGAGTGCCTTGTGGACAGGCTGGTGGAGCAGTTCATAGGATGGAGGGAGTTGCTGGTGGGAAGCGGAACAGTTCGTGGGACAGCGGGAGCTGCGTGTGGGCCTCAGAGTGGAGCTGAGCGAAGTAGTTTGTGGGGCGGCTGGCTGGTGGAGCAGAGCGGAGTGGAGTGGAGCGAAGGCCTATGGAGCTGTGGGGCGGTCAGCTTCAGATCATGTAAGGTACCTCTTACCTCCACCCCCATCTCCACCCAGGTTGGGAGGTAAAGCTCTGTAGATAAACTTTTGAACTCTGGGGCTGCCCTGACCAGGGACAGAGACTTTTGGGTCGTTGGACTTTTGGGACTTTGGGTGATTTGGGGTTGCTGGACTCAAGAACCAAAGGGAAAGGACATGCCCCAATTTGCTTGGGGTGGATTTTTTGCTCATGGGTTGTGTTATGAATCCTGTTGGTGGTGTTTCCCCAAAATAATGCCACATTGTTTCTCTCTGTTATTAAAAGGCTTTTTGCTACACTCAGACTAGGTGCTCGCGAGAGGGGAAATATTGCCTCTTGGAGGCGCCCAGCCTGGGTGGTATATATTTGTCCCAGGTCACTGGGTGGGGGCTCGAGCCAGTTTGCATTGTGTTATTGGAATGGATCCCCTAGATATTGAACCCGGCCCTTGTTGCTGCCAACTCTGACGGGCAGAAGGGTTACACAGGTAATTGCCTTTCCCCACAAACTGCCCCAAAGGCTAGAAATGCTCTGTATGCACACATAGCTGTTAGCTTATCCCCTAACTAGGACTGAAGGAAGGCTCTACCAGATATGTAAACAGAAGTAAATTAACTGTCTCATGGCCTTTATTGCATCGAGATAGACTGTGCTGCTGGTTGAAATGAATATATATAGTTCATGGAAAAATTATTAAAATACCTTACAGAAGAGTCTGACATGAAAATCCTGTCACTAACAGTTTACTTGACACTTATGCTAATAAAATTAGTGTACATATAAAAGAATGGCAACTACAGTAAAAGATGTTTAACTATGTAACCACAACTAAGGCTACGATTATATCACAGAGGTCATGGAAGTCACAGAATCCTTGACTTCCAGAGACAGGTGGAGCTGTCAGCTGACAGGTCGTGCAGTTCTCATTCACTGCTGGTGGCGGGCCTCAGCAGTTCCTAGCCCAAGGACAGCAAGAGTCCAAGGAGCTCCCAGGCCCTGAGGGCATTTGCTGAGGGTGGTGGGGGAACTTCCCCACAGCTCTAGCCACTGCAGACAGTGGGGGGACCCCAGAGCTCCCACTCCCTGCAGGCAGCTGGGACCCTCCCCCCCGCAGCTCCAAGCCACTGGAGGGGGCAGCAAGGGGACCCTAGAGCCCCCAGTTGCTGTGGGTGCTGGACCTTCCTCCCTCCCCTTTTTGTCAGGGATATTTTTAGTAAAAATCACAGACAGAGCATGGGTTTCGATAAATTTTTGTTTGTTGCCCATGATTTTTACTAAAAATATCCATAGCAAAATCTGAGCCTTAACCATAACATTCTCTTAACACAGGTTTTTTTATGGAATAAGGAAGTATTCAGAGGAAGCAGTTTTCAACCATAGAGATGTATTTGCAATGGAAACCAACTTGCTGTCATGGCCAGGTTGTAGGCTGCCAGTGCCAAAGTTTATGGTCACGAAATGGGAGTGGCTAGGTCAGGATACCAGGAAGTCAGGAGGAGGAGACAAACTGGAGATCAGAACCATGAGCTGGGAACCACAGTCAGTCTGGTTCAAGATACCAGGGGGTGAGAGGCAGGAGACAAACTGGAGGGGAGGAACCACAAGTCAGATGCCAGGAGTCACGCCGGATCAGAATGCCAGGAAACCAAGCTGAAGGAGCAGGTAGCGGGAGAAGGAGTGGGTAGCAGGGAGCACAAGACACTCAGTCTGGAGCACGATGGAGCCCAGTTGTTCAGACACCTTCCTCTTCTTGCTGCTGGCTTCAGTAGGCCAGTCAGCCACTCTGGGACTCCACCAAACTCAGGAGTGGAGCCTCATGATGGAGCTGGGCTTTATGGATCTCAGGTAAGTTAGTGCCAGCAGGTTGCCAGGTGGAGCATGGCTATGCCTATGAATGTGGTGAGCCCAGGTTTGAGACTGGTAGGTCATGATATCACCCTCTCCTAGGTGCACCCTCTGGGCACCATGGGTCCAGATTTCTTGGGATGGCTCCCAAACCAGAGTGGGAATGTGAACATTTTCAACTGGCTCCCAAATGTGTTACTCTGGGTTGTAACCTTCCCAGTCAATCAGGTGCCATGCTTTGCCCTGCTTGATCTTAGAGTTGAGGACTTTGTCTACAATGCATTATGCATGATGGGGGGTGGGATAGCTCAGTGGTTTGAGCATTGGCCTGCTAAACCCAGGGTTGTGAGTTCAATCCTTGAGGGGGCCATTTAGGGATCTGGGGCAAAAATTGGGGATTGGTCCTGCTTTGAGCAGGGGGTTGGACTAGATGATCTCCTAAGGTCCCTTCCAACCCTGATATTCTATTCTATGATCCTGTACTTGCACTGGTGGGGAAAGTGACTGGAGAAAAGTGTTCTCAGTGTATGGTTTAGAAATGAGACATGGAATATGGGGTGAACACTGAGGGAGATGGACCTCAAAGGTGACTGGGTTGACTTATTGCTGAATCTGGTATGGGCCAAGAAAGAGAGGGTCTATCTGTGTGGACATGTTCTGCTGAAAGCCAAAACTTTTGTCCTATGGAGTAAGAGGGGCTATGTGTGTATGTTTGTCTACCTGCCTTTTGTAGTTCTCCTTTGCCTAATCAAGCTGTCTCTTCAATTCTTCTTGGGTGTGATGGATGTATTGTTCTAGGTCTGAGGCAGATGGGTTGGGAAAGGATGTGAGTACTTGCGGGACTGTGGATGAAGATGGGCCTTTGGACTGTGGATGTGTAATATGCATTATTGTACAACAACTCTGCATAGGATAATAGTAATAAAACAAAAGCTAGGTGTTCCAAAGAAAAATCATCCATAGGAGCAACATTTTCAGTTTTCTCTCCTGACCACACATCATGCCAAGATATTGCTTTCTTTCCTCCATTGTAGCAACCACAAGCAAAAACCTTTACAACCTTTTTTTAAACACACAGGAATAGAAGGAAACACAGTTAAAGTATTTAAAACCAAAAGAATTAAATAAGCATATTATTGTAACAATTTCTCTTTTCTCTTTTACTTTAGATGACATAAACTGTCCTTAAGGGAAGGAGAAATTTGGTTTAGATGGCTGTTGAAGTCTGAGGGTGCTTCCTTTAAGAAAAAACAAGACAAAACACACACAAAAAAGAATGAGAAATGTCTTATCTGATAATTTTCTGTTAGCAGCTTCTCTCTGAATTCATTACTAATGGCTTTCATGCTCCCCAGCTGTCAAATTTCAAGGTCATCTAGTGTTGTGGTTGGGGGTTCCAAGACCAAACTCTGTCCTTCAGCTCAGGACATCAGAAGAGTTCTTCCACAAATGTGGAAACTCTCTGGTAACCAATTATTAGCATTAAGCAAAAATTGATATAATGTATTAAATGCACCTTAAGACAATATATGTCTCCCTTTCGAGAAAAAAATCAATATATATTCTGGTCATTTACTGAACTACCAGAGTGGATTGAATTTGGGAGAAGCTGAAAACCTAAAGGAAATTATCAGGAAAGAAATTTCTCATTCTGTTACACAGCTTCTCTCCTCATTCATTACTAAGGGGAAGTAGTGAACAGTGAATCCCTGAAGTAGGGAGGTAAAGGCTAAGCAGAGTTTAATTGTTATAGCAGAATAATGGAAGGAATGGAAGTCCCCCCCTATATAAAGCAAGAGCTTTATAAACTAAGGAGTTATGTGGGAACCAACCCAATAGGACCTTCCTATCAAAGGATACCTCTACAGAGGAATGGAAATGTACTTTGCAAAACATCCTCAGATAAAGCTCATACATTTTTGCCCCAGTGCAACTAAGGTCTCTCCAGTCCAATGATGTTTTCTTTGTCTTTCAAGTGTTGTCGATGCTTTGAGTAGAGATGAAGGGAGAGAGATGATTTGTGTCCTCTGTTCTTCTTTCTTCTTCCAGCTGAGGTTCAGACAGATGGTCCATTTTCATGAGAATTTCCTACTGTTCCATTGCCAAGATGTAAATTTCTCACTCAGACCCTTCTTCCTGCCAAAGAATGGCCGTTTAACCAGGTGATAGTCCACTTGATTTTGTTGACACCTGGCTGAGGTGTCAGTTTGCCTTTTGTCTCTAAAGAACTGGTTTGTACCCACTTTTCTAAACTTGGAGCATGTCTCAGTAAGTCATACAGGAGAATCTTATAACTGTATACAGTGTTGCCACACATATTTTACCAGGGCAATAATGATCATCACACTATGAGTTTTCAAATACCTCACAAGGCATAATGTGCACAAAATGTATCATAGTCTTGTAAAAAGGATGAACATAAGGATACAAACTGTTCTCACAAGGAATTTCTTCAGGAGCATTTAAAAAAAACCCACTCAGGGAATGAGGCTGATAGATGGCACCAGCAATCCTAGCCATTGGAGATAATTGGCTACTGATGACCCCCTCGCTCCAAGAAATGATTGATATTAGAGAGCTTATTCCTTCACTCTCCCACTTCCCTGGTCCTTCTCGCATGAACAGAGAGCAACAATACTCCAAGTCTGAAGGTGCAAACAATTCAATGTTTATTGGGGTGAACTTCCAGCAAGCTTAAATCCAAGTTCCTTTTTCCTTATTTTTGAATCCCAACTTACTTCCTGTTTGCCCCTAATTTATATAGTAATATTCTTAGCTATACCTTAACCAATCATTCTACTGAAATTTACCTAACCAATCCTAACATATTGTAACATGATTAGCTAACCAATTATATCCCACCATCTTAATTAGTTAACACCCAGCAAAATTAATTATACAGCAGACAGAAACAATCACAGAACCAGACAGAGACCATGCAAATAAACAATAGCAAAGTGGGAACTATAATGACAAAACAAAACAGAAGTGAGGATTTCACAACTACATCTATAAAGACATAAGGGTTTCACAGCTGTGTCTATTGATAAGTGAGTTCTTACCAGACAGAAAACTATCAACCTAAATTTCCTTTTACATCTTCTAGGCTCTTCCCTTTCTCTGGAGGTGCTAGATTGTATCACCTTCCTATTTGCTAGTTTGGAATGTGAGGATGTGACCGGTCGCTTCCCAGCTTATGGCTGCCTCTGCTGCTTAGCCAAAGGCATTGGCCTAAGAACAGGGCCTCAGACTGTCACAGTGAGAGAAGGTCCTAACACAGATTCTTTCTTGTATACCTCTATTACTAGCTAAATGATAAACATATACCTAAATTCTTAAAGTATAGGCCTTTACAGACAGGCCTGAATATCTATATCCTAACAATTGATGTCAGGAAGTTTTGGATCATTGCAAACTTTTAAAATTATGGTAAAATTTCAGCCAAAGCCAGGTCTCTTTTTACCTCTGGGTGAGCAACTTTATGCATTGGGATCAAAAGCTTTTTTTGATTTTGAAGAACTGGGGGCTGTGAATATTTTCCAAAGGCTGTCCAGTTATGAATGGATCTGTTTCTCTATACAGGATAGTGACTGGTATGATGTCTGTGCATGGCTAATGTGAGATCAGGCCTTTCGGTGACTACTAGCATTCTAGGTGCAGAGTGTGAATCAGAAGGAAGAGTCTACAGGAATTATGAGCTCTCATACCCAAATGCTCTTTTTGTCTTTGTCATGCTCGAGATTCTTCCCTCTGCCAGGCTAATAGTCTGTTCTTGCATACCCTTGATGTTGGCAGCAACCAACGGAATGCTAAGCTGGCTTTGACAGTGAAGGTTGAGGCCTCTGCAATCTCAGCTACTAATTTATCAAATGTTTCCCCAACAGCTCATGAAGTGTAGGTTTGTATGCACAAGAAATCTGTTTAGGATGTGTGATGGCTATTTATGTGTGTAACATGGTTTCCTTACAGCCATCAAGTCAGACTCTATTGTTAGTCACAAATGACATCAAGGCCTTGACCAAAACATAATGAGAGATGTCTTGCTATAAGCAGGGACGATGAACCACTTCTCTGCCAGGAAATAGGTTCTCTTGCTAACTATATGAAAAACCTTTGATCTGAATGTCTATATTATGAGAAGCAAGAAATTGCTGTGCAATGCATCTCACTCTTATGATTTCTGGTGTCCTTTGGAAGAAAATCCCTGTCTAGAATCATAGAATATCAAGGTTGGAACGGACCTCAGGAGGTCATCTAGTCCAACCCCCTGCTCAAAGCAGGACCAATCCCCAACTAAATCATCCTAGCCAGGGCTTTGTCAAGCCTGACCTTGAAAACCTTTAAGGAGGGAGATTCCACCACCTCCCTGGGTAACCCATTCCAGTGCTTCACCACCCTCCTAGTGAAAAAGCTTTTCCTAACATCCAACCTAAACCTCCCCCACTGCAACATTACTCCTTGTTCTGTCATCTGCTGCCACTGAGATCAATCTAGATCCATCCTCTTTGGAACCCCCCTTCAGGTAGTTGAAAGCAGCTATCAAATCCCCCCTCATTCTTTCCTTCTGCAGACTAAGCAATCCCACTCCCCTCAGCCTCTCCTCATAAGTCATGTGCTCCAGCCCCCTAATAATTTTTGTTGCCCTCCGCTGTACTCTTTCCAATTTTTCCAATCCTTCTTGTAGTGTGGGGCCCAAAACTGGACACAGTACTCCAGATGAGGCCTCACCAATGTCGAATAGAGGGGAATGAACCATATCTTTCACTGCTGGAGCTACTGCTGCACCAACCTTAGGCTTCCAAAATTTTAAATATAAATATTTAAAATTGTCAAATAGAGGAGAATGAACCATATCTTTCACTGGTGGAGCTACTGCTACACCAACCTTAGGCTTCCAAAATTTTAAATATAAATATTTCAGTTTAATATTTGATTTAATCAGATGTGCTTATTTGGATCTTACAATGCCCTCAAAGGAGGCATTATTGAGAAACCATGTATCTAACAACGCTTGAAAGGAAAGATATTGTATTAATGTTAATCAGTTTCTTGCAAGCCACTGACATCCTCTCTTGGAAAAATCTGCTAGGTATTTGCTGTCTGCTGAACTTCCCCAATTAAGGAATGTCCAGAGAAGGATTGAAGCCTCATTTGATTTGAAATTAACCAGTGAAAACACATTTTTGATTATTTGAACTCTAAACACTTCCTCCCACTTATAGAATTTCTTAACTTGTTGCTGAACTAATCTATTCTTACCAGGATCCGTGAAAGAACCCTTATAATCATTCAATTCAGTTATAAAAATTGATACAATATGCAACTTTTGCTTACTTTTTTGAACAGTTTTATACAGTAGGATGAATTGGGTTTTTGCTCCTTTTACTCAATTTGGACAATTTAGGCTACAGGATACTGGATAACATACCTATTGCAGGCAGTGGGAACAGAGCCGCTTTGCTCTGCTCAGGATTGGTCAGCCTTTTGCAGGACTAAGTCTATCAGAAGATGTTTAAATAATCCTGTGAACTGTGAAGAAGTACTGTTCACCTTGCAAGAATGGGCCCATCATCAATTTTAGTAATGAGAGTTTACATGCTCTAGGTCACAACCGTGTAATTATATTTGCATAAAATGCAGTTCAAACCCGTAAATATTAAAACATTTAAATAAACTAAGTCATTGCCCTAAATCATAAGATTCATAACCATCTCTTTACAGCTGTCTTGTGTGTAGAGTGAAGGAGAGTTTTTGCTGAAGCTGGTTCAGAAGTGGAAGTAGATGCTTTTAGAGTGGAGATCATAATCTCCTTTGGGCAGCAGTCTGATGGGTTGGGCAGTTTTGTGTGAGACTTGATCCTACAGACAAACTCTGAGCGTGCCTTGCAGCAGGCAAGATAGGTGGAGGAATGCCCAATTTGAGGATCCTGCTGGGGTTTAGGTGTGAGTTAGGTACTGAGCGCCAGGACTGAGGCAGCTGTGCACGTGCCCGCCAGCTGAAACGGTGTTATTGTGGATAGAATTAAACTTTTTTGTTATGGGTTGGGCACAACTACCACCTTTCCTTCAGGACTGAAATGAAAGCAGCCTCCAAACCCAAAACACAGGGTTCATGTCTCCACTCAAATCAAAGACAAATACAAGGCTGCACAGAAATTTGAACAACCTGGGTGGCTGGTTTTGCAGGGCATTGTCTGAACAAAGGGTGTGTGTGTGTGTGTGTGTGTGTGTACTGTGTAAGAGAGAAGCAGGAGACAGCATACAGAGAGAGACACGACGTGGACAATCCCGAGAGAAGCCTAAGGAGGGAGCTAGGGCTGGTTAAAGAGTTTTGGGGCTGTAAGCAAAGACACTATTTTCTGTTTGGTTCCCCCTGCGTTCAGGGAAACAAGACTTTGTGTGTTCTCTATAAATAATAAATAAACAGGATTGCAGCAAAGAAATATCTGATTCCAAATTTTTCCTTCTAACTGAAACAACCTATAACACTCTGAATTTGGATAAGTGTGCCCGTCAAAAGGGGTAACAGGTAGCTAGGGGACTTTATCAATGGAAACATAGGCACCTGGAGACTTCAGGTGTTTACAGGGTTAGGCGGCAGTTGAGCAGGGGTTTTAAGAATCTAAATTTTGGATGTTGGGACCTAAATCCCTTTGTGTACTTAGCCACAAGCTTCTTTCTGCATACATCTGTGATTACTGTTTTGTTGGTGCAGTTTTGCATAATGACATGAGTGAGATGTATGGTGGGTTTGTAGGATGTTGGACTGTCTCTTGGGGATGGAAATGATGTCCCTGTTGGGGAGCATAGCATGTGACTAACAGCATTCTATGTGATTCTCAAATGGTGTGGAATGTTGGATATTTGTGCTATGATTTTGACACGTGTTTAACTTTAAAGATTTGGGTGAGTGGTCTAGGCCATAAAACAACCCGAATTGTCTATAAATAAAGATTTTGTCTGCTAGAACATGTACACAGATGAAGTCACAAAGTGATAGATTTACTTCTTTGTATCTAGTAAGAAAATGTTACTTTTCATTATTCAATTGAAAGCTTCTTATTAAATTAAATTAATTGGCTAATTAATTCATTTCATTTCATGGAATAGACTTGCAGGGAGTATAATATGCAAAATGCCTTCCTTGTATACAACTCTACACATGAAAACTGTGATGAAAGTTTTGTTTTTAAAGCTGAGGCAGACTAGGCTTATTTTTATGTAAGATAATTATCACCAGAGCAACAAAAATAAATTACAGTCAAAAGGGCATAACTCATCAACTTCCTCATGCTTACCTATAAAAGCAATAGTCACCACTACCCAAATCTAATTCTCATTGCTCTTTGTACAGTATATTGGATTTCCTAGGAATTTCTTTTAGCCTTTAAGTACAGATTTGCTACAAAGATTTGATGTGATTTGAAGTCAGAACAGTTGGCTTTATATTTTAGACATTACAATTCCTTACATGGAAAAGACAGGTGACTGGTGGAACATGTTTGATGTCTTAGAAATACTGTAACTGACAGACAGTAATAATGTTTCAGTTCATTTCACCTTTTATTTGATTTTGATGATGGTGGTATGAACAAAAGTAATCCAATATTCAATATCTCATAAGATTAGGAAAAACACATTCACTTCTGTTGGTATTTTTAGGGTACAGCTTAAGTACTAGTAGTACTAGGTACTGAGTAAAATATCTATAAGTCATCCTATAATGAATTGTTATGGAGCAAGCAGTCACTAAACAAAATTAGCTCTCTCAAATAAAGAAGTTAGCTTTCCCCCACCTTTGTCTGAAATCATTATCCTGGTTCCAGAGATTAGTAATGTTTTACAGAATCATTTTTAACAGCCAATTTCTCTTTGCACTTATACATAAAAATGCACAATAGGCTCATAAAAGACAATTCTCCCAGCTGTAGAGGTATCTAATTTAATGAGAGACTTATCAGTTGAAGGATTTCAAGCAGCAGCATCAGCTGACCTACCTCAGCAAAGGAATTTTGACTTTCCTTTAGTGTGAAATCTTCAAGGTACAGACCACCGACAGAACAAGGGCCTGCCTTACTTCTTAAATCCAGAGACACTGCTTATTCCCAAAGAATAATAAACTGGGAGGTGTGCCAAACACCAATTGGGGCAGAGAAATGAAGGAGCTAGAGAGATTAAAATATGTGCCAAACCCAATATAATGAGATGAGATTTTGGTAAGCGGCTGGCTAGCTGGCATTGGTGGAGTCAGGAACAGGAGAGACCACCTCTGGGGGTGGAGTTCAGGAGGTGGTGATGGGTCCAGATGATTGCTTACAGTCCAATGGTCATGGTAAGTGTCAGGGAGGTAATATAGTTTGCTTCTTAAGTGGGGCAGCTATTCTTCGCTCATGTTTCAGTCACACCCTTTCCCCCTTTAACCTTGTTGCTAGATATCTGCTGATGCTGAGGTCTAGGTTGATCGCCAGTTTTGGGGTCTGGAAGGGATTTTCTCCATGTGACAAAACTGGCAAACAGCTGTATGCTTTTTTTTTTAATCCTCCACTCAGCATCCAGGTTTGATTTGATGAGATTAAATTACCTTGGCAGGCAGGCCCCAGTGCAGATACTGGGACCAATAGATGGCTCTAAAACCTAGTGCACTGCTTAGGTATTGGTCCAGGCCCTCACATGGCATGGTGCAGGAGATATGCCTCTGTGTTTGGAGCAACTTGTGGCTCCTGTCTGTGGTAGGAGAAGAGGGGGCAGGTTGGGACTCTGGCTTCTCATCAAGGTTCCTCGGCAGGCTGGAGGATGTAGAAGGGATGTGCTTTCACACTCATCCTCAGGTTTATAGTACATCAGGGGTCACTGGTACCAGATGAGATCTGCACTAAAACAATCCCGCCGTATGGTTCTGGGTTCCCCTGGTTGGCATTCGTTGTCAATAAAATGTGATCTCCAGATTTAACCACATTGTGATATCTATGTCTCATTCTTTCTGTGTCTATGTCAATACAAACTATTCAGAGGGGGAAATAATCCAACACAAAGATAATCACTTGGAAATAATGGGCCAGATTTTGCACTCACACCTGTGTAAATTAGGAGTAACTCCAATGGAGTCAGCAGAATTACACTGGTATAAAACTGATACAAATGAGGGGAGGCTCAGGCCTAACACAGCTGAAAGATATCTAGGGATGATAGTGAAAACCAAATTACATAGGAGTTTTGTAATGTGATACAGCAACAAGAAAAAGCCAACATGATTAAATGTCAATATGCAGAAATAGATGGCTGAACATGGTGGGTAATTGTCACTCTTTATATGGTTCAGATGCAACAGAACTGATCTATTGCATTCATTTCTGGGCACCTCATTGTTAGAAAGATAAAGATAAAGATTGGGGCTGATCTGGAAATGATGTGTTTTCTTATGAAAAGTAAAACAGTGAAAACTTTTTGTTTTTTCTCAAAATAGTTCAGGTTTTTTAATTATTTTTTTTGTGAAAACCTGAAATTTTCCAATATTTTTTTCATAAAAATTTAAATGTAGTTGAAAAGCCATTTTTATTAAAAATTTAGATGAAAAATTGTTGATTATTTCTAGTACTGACAAACGGGAGGAAGTTCAGACATCAGAAACAAGAAAATGATTATAAGGTGGGGGGAATTTATTTCTGAGGAAAGATTAAAAGCACTAAACACTATGCCTTGGCTAAGCAATGACCAGAAAAGGAGAGTCTCCAACTATTTGCATGGCGTGGCGTAAACACTAAGAAAGGAGAGAATTATTTATTGTGATTCAAGGGGGATAAACCAACAGTAAAGGGATGAAATCAAGAAAATGAAAATGTAGCTTGAATACATGGGGAAAAAATCTTGACAGCATTCTAATAAGATTTGGACACGTCTTCCAGTGGAATTGGTGGACACTCCATTGCTTGGGTCACTTATAGTTAGACTGGATAGTGCACTAGAAAATGTACCATAGGGGACAGTTGTTCATTGACAGATATTGTTAGGCCTGGATAAAATCCTTGAGCCATGTGAAAAAGCATGCATGTGCTTGTGTATCTAGTTTGACACTGCTTGCATGTTCAGTTGACCAGCTCTACCTCAAAATAGCTATTGAACATCTCTATGCCTTATATGCCCATGTAGTTAGGGTTATGCATTTTTGCATGAGGGCCGGTGCTTCAGAAACTGTGAAAATCAGACCCAATAGTTTTCTCCAATCTTTTATTTCTGATTCTATGATAACAGTGAAGAGTTTTAGCTCTATACATTTCACTGCTTTTCTCTTTATAACATTGCTATAGTGTATCTGATTGCATTACCCAATGAGATGTCCAACATAAAATTGCCTGTTTTCTACATGTAACTACATCCCCCTAAATTAATAATAGGGGAATGTGTTTACATGAATAATCAGTAATAATTTCTGACTGATGCAAACTTTTTCCCTGACAAAATAAAATTATTGTCTTTCTACAATATGATTTCTGAAATAATTCACAAAGGGAGATAAAACTGTCAGTCTTATCTCCTTGGGGTATAAGAAACAAAGTTGTATACTGGGATATGCTGTTATCCCAAGATTTGCATTATGCTTTGTAAATTATAGTTGAACTAAATTGAATTTATTCTTTATCAAGTATTCAACAGATGCTTTTAATACCCATCAACTTCCCTATGTTCAGACTCATATTATTTTAATGTAAAACCGTATAAAATATTTATAAGGAGATGATGCAACAGTACTTTTAATTATGTTTATGTCTTTCTGCTCCATTTAAAAAATTTATTGCACATGAGGAGATATGTAAATTCGGTGAGACTGAGAAAAAATAGGGAAACTTTGTAATGCTTGTGTATACTATGCCAGCATCAATATCTTACATTATTTTATCTAAGTAAAGCATATTGTTGAGAGTTAATTGGAAAATTCTTATGATTTTGTCTTATGAGTAGTAAGTCCTTTACAAGATTTATTGAAGGAAGGGATCTGGCATTACTGGAACAGGAATCCAATTTTTTTTCTTGAAATGTCTGTGTACTAGAATGCAGTGTATTTAATCAATGATTTTTCTTATCTGTTTTAAAATAGAAAGCAAATCACATGCTCTTGAGTATGTATCGAAGCTCTCTGCCGTGCCCTCTAAATTCCAGCCATGGGGATCAGTTTGGCACCCACAATATCCATGTATCTTGGTACAGTGCAGGATGACCTGGCTATTCCTCAATAGCAAGAAGCAGCACAGCAGAATTTAGCTCTCAGAGATGATGTATTATGCAGTGGTGCCAGTTAAATATCAGTACATTGGTGTAAATTGACGTGAATGTAAATTGGTGTGATTTACAGACACGGGGGTGTAATTGTAGCAAGAAATACAGCCAAAGGGAGAGTCTAAGATTCACATAGGCTCCCTCCTCCTCTAAATAGACAGGAGCAGAGCTAAACACTTCTGGGGGTTCTCTGTTCCCCGTTAGCTCTCAAACACCAATAGACAAGGTATAGCTTGTGTTTCCAAACTCTTTGCTCTTGCCATGGTCAAGGTCCCCTTCTTCCCCCTGCTCAGTTAACCCCCACTGTGTGTCTTATGCTGCCTGTCATACTTATAGAAGCCTCCACTTCACTCTCAGGGTGCAATGGCTGAAATGTTTGGATTGATGCATGGAAGTAATTGGCAGGGGAAGGAGATTCCTTTGCTCCCTCCTCCCTATTCTGTGTTCCTGAAGCCATAATATAGCCTAGCTCTAACAGACCTTCAGATACAACACATTCAATGAGTTCTGAACAGTCAAGGTTGTTTGGGAGTGGATACAGACACAGGATGTTTTATCTTAAACTTCGCTCATTCCCCACATTTACTCATACTAGTATTAGCATTTTTCTTCGTACAAAATGCACCTTTTGCAACCAGTGGTATTGACTGTGTAGATTCCACTTCCGGACCTGCCAGTGTTCCTCATCTGGGACAATCTTCTGTAAGCGTTTAAATCTACCTGTCCTTATAGTGGAATGCTTTCCATAGCCGATTATCATTTGTTTCAACACATTTCTTAGCTTCAGATTTATACCACTTTCCCCACAATACTAGAGGGCAAACATGTTCTTCCTGAAAAATCATCACTCAAGTTATCATGCTTGGGAGCTTAATGAAGGCTGATTGAAAGAATGGTGATTTTTCTAATTAGGGAAATAATTAGGCCAACAGGAAAAAATAAATTAGTTATATAGTCTGTCTAGAAGAAGCCAGAAGGGCTTGATGCTAGCCAACAATGATGTGAGAATGGGATATCTCAGGGAGTGAGAATACATGTGGGAACTGTTGGAAAGATAAAGTACTTATACCCTGCCCTCAGATCATTACTTGCACATTACTGACATTTTTAATAAGTTAAGTGTATGGGGATCTAACTGCAGTCTTTGAGTTAGAATCAGGAGTGGGGGTGACTCACATAAATATTTCCTTTGAATTCAGTGGGACTACTCATATGAGTTCACCAATGTGAGTATGGGCTGAACAATCTAGCCTGCTGAGTTTAAATGCTTTATACATCTTGGTGCTGTATTTCAAGCCTCACAGCAGGAAAGAATAGTTCCCAAGAAAGTCCTTGAGGTTCACCTTACCTCACAAATGCTCCCTTAAAATAAGAGGCTTGGAGAGCAGGGAAATGGAGGAAACAAGAAAAGAAGCCTCTAAACCTCATGGATCTACAGGAAAAGGAAGGGCCAATACGTGGCCTGCAAGCTGCTCTGAAGCATCTGCCAGCCTTCATCTCCTTTCTGGTAGTTTTGTTCCTTATGACAAGGAGTCATATTGCTATTGGTTACTTGCCTAGTACCTGTGTTCTGCCATGTTCCTCAAGGCTTTATAAGCTCAGAGTGGTACAAAATGAACCAGTCCTTCTATGAATGGTTAGTCAGATGGACATCAGCCTCTAAGAGCCCCACATTCTCACCAATCTTCCTGCTCCGTCTTCATCACTTTTGGACCTTTCCTCCAATGCAGGCAAAGGGGAGCTTTGGGACCAGAGATCTTTCATTAATGTAGCATAAGACCACACATTTTGAGGTAGCAGAACTCTGCCCAAAAAGCACTGCTTTTCAGACTTGCTTATCCTTGAAGTTGTGATGGCTGATCACAAAAGGGAGCAGGTTTTAGGGGGGAAAAGCAGTGTTTTAGCAAAATGTTTAAGTTAGTCATATGCCATCATCTCATACAGAGTGATCTTGAGCCAGTTTAATGAGTGCAAGTTATATTCGACTTTGAAAGGATTAATTTATGCTCTTGAGCCTCCTCAAAGGTGTAGCTAGTAGAAGCTGTCTGAGTACATGAGTTTTCACACATCTTTCCTCTAAATCAGAGACTCAAATGCTAAATCAAACACTCTGGGACATCATGTGAGAATTCCTGGAGGACTTGGGGTCCATAAGTCAGTGAATGGATTACTCTGATCTACAGTTGTTTATTCACTTCTCTACCAATATTGATAATACTCATTTTAATATGCGATAATATTCTTCATTTAATAATTAATCGAAATATAATGTGAAAAGTTATTGAGACATTTAAAAGAAGTGTAAAAGACTACCATTCTGAGGTATATTGACAGTAGTGTCATATGTAAGACACATGATAGCTGTCCTGCTCCACTTAGCAGTGGTGAGGCCTCAGCTGGAGTACTATGTCCAGTTCTGAGCACCTTACTTTAGGAAAGAAGTGGATACATTGGATAGAATCCAGAGGAGAGCAACAACAATGATAAAAGGTTTAGAAAACCTGACCTATGAGGAAAGGTTAAAAAGATGGACATGTTTAGTCTTGAGAAAAGAAAACTGATAGTCTTCAAATATATTAAAGGCTGGCATAAATAGGACGGTGATCATTAGTCTCTCTGTCTGCTGAAGGCAGGAAAAGAAGTAGGTTAGCTATTTGGAAAAAAATTCTAGCTATAAGGGTAATAAAGTTTCAAGAGAGGCTGTGCACATGATTGGAAGTTTTTAAGAACAGGTTGAACAAACACCTGTCAGAGATGGTCTAGGTTTACTTGGTCCTGTCTCAGTGCAGGAAACTGGACTTCCTGATCTCTCAAACTCCCTTTCAGACCTACATTTCTATGATTCTATGATTTTTAACTTTACTTGACTGTTTCAGAATGCAGCAGCATTCTCTTGCTGCTCCACCCTCTTAGCCAGTATTGGAACCCCACAGGAAGCTGCCAGCTTCCTGTGGTACTGGTATAGTTCCCATTACTGTACTATCTGAGTTCCTCACAATCTTTAACATATTTACCCTCACAACAGCCCTGGGAGGTAGGAAAATGCTATTATCCCCATTTTAAAGATTGGGGAACTGAGGTACAGAGAGGTAAAGTGAGTTGTCCGAATTCACACAGGAAGTCCGTAGCAGAGGAAGGACCTGAACCCATGTCTCTGGCTATTATCCTAACCATTGGACCATCCTGCCTCTCTAATTACTGCAAATTGTTGCTGACTCATTGGGGAAGGTATGGCATGTTAGAATCTCTCATGAACATAACAAAAAAGCAGGTTGGACAAACACCTGTCAGGGATGGTCTAGATAATACTTAGTTCTGCTTGAGTGCAGGGGACTGGACTAGATGACCTCTCAAGGTCCCTTCCAGTTCTATGATTCTATGAAAAGAGTTAGGAGCCACTTGGGAGAGAGGAAGTAAGATACGGGCTAGATCAGTTTTCAGAGAAAGGAACCCTGGAGAGTGAAGCCTGGTTTGTATGCAGTAATATTCTTTAAGGATCCTTTTTGTATAAAACCACAGAAGGACATGTCAGTTTGAATCTTTACAAGTGTGTAGTTTGTTGGAGCTGGGTGGGAACTCCACCAGCGTACACAGAACATTGTAGGTGAGAGAACATAAAGAGAATTGCAATTACTTGTCTCCAAAGATTGCAATCTATGGTGTATCTTGCTCAGTTACAATATATGACTTTTGTGATTGTAAGGTTCTAATTAAAATGAAAGAATCAAGAATGTGTTTATATAATACTACGTGTCTAGGTTTTATAAGTTCTGTATGATTTATTTGGATCCTGTGTTTTCGTGCTTCCATGTATTTTAATCATAGGTTCTAAGATGACACTAAAATGTCTAGGAACCCCTGGCATAGCTGTGGGTGGAGGTAAAGGAGGCTCTAAGCTACTTTTATACCTCTCTTGATCCTGGAATTGTCAGACAGGCCAAACTGCCCTCCAGCATCACTTACAGAAGCTACAGGGCTGTGCTAACATACACTGGCCAGAAAGGTCGTCTAGGGAACACTCTGCTGGTAGAGATTTAGCAAAGTGATTGAATAAACTCTGACCCCAATACACCTTATACTCTTAGCGGGGCTTGGGAAATGGGGGGAAGGGCTAAAGCCATTGCAAAAATCCAGCTTTGCTGAAAGTGCAACCAGAAAATCACTTTGTGATGCTCCAGCAGTGCAGAGTTACTTTACAGGAGGCCAGGGATCTACCCAACTAGTTTGCTCTAGTTAGAATTACTAGTTCACAACAAAAAATGCTGAAACAGCCAGATAGCAGGTATGTGGTCTAAATACTGAGTACTGCTGGCCTGGTTAGCCCAAAGTGCAGAAATTCAGGACAAAACCCTTTCCTAGCCAGACATGCTTTTTTGGAAGATATGCTTTTTGGATACCCCGTATTCTGCCCAACACTTGTGTAATTGGGGGAAATTCTGTGGCGTGTGTTATAAAGGTGGTTAGATTTGATGACCTAATAGTCTTTTCTGACCATAAAATCAGATCTCGATCTAGGGGAATAGCCCCATTCTGTCCTGATGACAAACAGAGATCTATTTTAAAAGTATTTATTTCACCGCTCTTATCTACTAAAAGAATTTGGCTCCTGTTGCAGTGTTTGAGAATGGTCTGTTTTATTGTTTCTGAAACACTTACCAACTCCCCACCCTCTTCAAAATTGTTTCAGTGTAACAGTCTTTACTCCTCAATCATTCCAGTCAAGCGTGATTATTATTCTTTACAAATGTAGTCAGATTTCCTAAATGAAATAAAAAGCATACCCATTGATTTTTGATGCTGACACTAGTAGCAGTTGGAATCTGAAGAGAAATTGCTAAGGAACTTTAGCGTCTGAACCTGCTGTATGTTCTTTGAACCGACATAAAGGGGAACAGAGGTATTAGGATCTGCCTCACTAATGAGCAAAGCCTCAATGATTCTGGCTTGATTAATGTTAAAGACTATTGATCAAAAGTATCTCTCATGTTTTCTCCCTGGCTGATCTCTGAGAAAAAATGGAAACAAATCTCCTAAGGAAAACATTAATAAAAGGGGGAAAATCACCCCTATCCAGAGGGCCGGCACAGAGCCTGTGAGTCATCTTAACCTTCAAAATGGGGTGAAGTGCTGTTACAGTGGGTCAGCGATATTGGACTGGCTCTCTGACCCAAAACGTGCATCATTTGTTCACTGTCTTGCCTCTCATCCTGTTCGCTCAGTTCATAATTCTCCTTTAGAATGATTATTAGTAACAGATAAACCTTGCAAAGATGGGGATGGATAAGTCTTTGGAAATTTGCTTGCTTATTGCTTATTCAAAGCTCATAAAATTATCTGGTATTTCGCAGTCACGCATCTCCCAATGGCACCCACAGACTCAGCTCTCCTTTTCTTATTAAAATGAATTTAGGGCTGCGGTGAAGGAGAAACAAGGCAGGCAAGAGGACGCCAGTCCTATTCCCACAAGTGCTGCTGTGTGCTGCATGCCTGGAGCGCATGGGATCAGAGAGGACACCTGTCAGCCTCCTTCCAAATTTTTTTTGGGGGGAAGGAGGGGAGAGAGGAATGTACTGCAGCTCCTCAGCTGGGGAGCCTAGACACAAAGAGCGAAGGAAAGAGAACATGGAGGGGAGGTGTGCAGTGTGCTGTGCGGTACAAAGGGAACACAATAAACTGGGTGGGGAGACAAAGCACAGGGCATGGGGAAACAGGCACTGGGGAGAGACATGGGGACTCAGAACAGTCAGGGATTGACAGAGCAATGTCAGGGATACAGTGCTACACACATTTCTAGCATTGTGTAGCATCAAAGCTTATCCATGGAGTCAACTCCTTGTCCTCTCCAACTTGTGGATAAAAATGATTCCACTTTTTCTTATTGTCTATTGTATCCAGTGCAGATCAGTCACTCTCACCTTCAGGCCCCTTCTCTGCCTGTATCTCATCTCTACTCCTCCCATTTCCAGTTTGATTATGTTCCCATGTCTGCTATATTCCTTTCTGAAGTTTCTGCTCTTTTATTCACTTTGCCTTTCTTCTAAAGAGCCTTTTGATTTCTGACTTTGCAAACCGTGCCTGTAATATGTAGCTATTGTAACTGTCATGACACCAACGAGACAGTATACTGGATCCTGGGAAAGTGGGTTATTTCAATTAGGAGAGAACATGAATAAACAGCAAATAAGGATTAATACGTTATAGTTTAATTCACTTTCACTTACAAGCATATGGTTTTTGCAGTTGGAATCTGAACAGAAATTTGTTCAGCTAATGCAAAAGAGCTACGAGCCAAAGCTTTTCTTACCAGTGTCTTCTGGGGCAATTCTGAGTTACTCTTTCCAATACAACCAGATGCTTTTTATGCTCAACTCTCCTAGTTGAAATCTCTAACTCACAGTTCAAAAACTCGAGCCAAATTCATCCTTAGTGCAACTTCATTGATCTATATCTGCCCACAATAGGGATAGGTTTGAAACCTTTTGTGTTTGAAACCCCTTTCTGCTCACATTCAAGCTCCCCTTCTTTCTAGTCTTGCTAGCATTCTTCAAGAGCCATTCCACATGGGGATGGTCCCTGTTACTAGGCTGCACTTTGCAACATTAAAGGACCACTTAAAATTATTAGGAGCCCACTTTTATCTATTTACTTTCAGAATTATTTTGCAAAGTGAACCATTATGTTCAAGAAAATGGGCCTAATTCTGCCCTTGGTTACAGCAATGGATCAATGTTGAAGATTTCTGCTGATAGTAAATATAATGTTAAGAACTAAGAACTGTATTATGAAAGGTGTAAGTTACCTTTTTCAGCCATGTGATCATTTTGTTTAATTTTATTCATGAAATACAATGATAGCTAATTTCTTCCCCCAGAGACATCTGCATAATTCTCATTGCATATGAACCTTCAAGAGCAGACTTTTGTTGTTTATGCTTAGAGAGCTAATCTGCTGTCATTGCATGGAATGGTTATGTAAATATCCAGCAAAGTAAGAGGGAAATGAATTTGCCTCATTTTTAACTATTACTTCTGAGATCATTTATAATATGTATATGTATTTGGTATCTATTGTCAGCTCCAAAGAGAAACATTTGGGGGTTGCACTCAGAATGAATATTGTTATGTCTTTTGCAATAGATACATAAATAGGCATTAACTCTTGAAGTGCCATAATGAAGCAGTAGACATAGTTTTATTATCATATTTGGGCAGGGGGGAAATGCAAGTTCTATTTGTCTTCCTTAAGCTCTTCATTCTTCAACTCCACAAATAAGACATACAAAATTAATTAAAATACATTACCATGACCTTTCCAAAGGATGTGTATTATTTGGTTCACCAGGCTGCCAAGGGCATCAGAGCCTTCCCAAAAGTGTGTGTGTTTGGGGGGGGAGGAGGGGGGCAGAGGCCAGATGCCCCTCCCCCAAAAGCCTGCCCCTGAGGCCCCTCCTCTTCTTAGACCCCACCCCTTCCACCCAAGACCACACCCTCATCCCTCCAATTCCCCTGTAGACCTTGCCCCCAGCCAAGATGGAAGCCAAAGCAGGGTGGGGGAGCTTGCTTCCCCTGCCCAGGATGGTGAAGGGCCGAAAGCAGGCCCCTGCCTGTGTCCTCGGCCCCCGGGCCCAGCACCCAGGGCAGGTGCAGGGACCCAGACTCCCCTCAGCTGGCCACGTGGCTCTCCTCGAACTGGCTCTGGGGCCTTGGAGCTGCAGCCAAGCCATGATAAGAGCCATGTGGGCAGATGTGGGGAGCCACGGTGGACCTACCACCTGTGCACGGTATGGGGTGCCTGCTAAGAGCAGCTCCCAACCCATGTGTCGACCCACTGAGCGCCCTGCCCAGGACAGGTGGAGGGACCCAGGCTCCCCACAGCTGCCTGCACGACTCTTATCATAGACGGGTCGTGGCTTCGAGGCATGCTCACCCCCCCCCCCCAGCTGTAGCCGGGTCAGGGAGAGCCACACAGGCAGCTGTGGGGAGCCGGCGTGGAGTCATGGACCCTCAACCTCCACCTTGCCTGGACTGGGTGGGGAATCTGGGGGCAGGGACACAGACTGGGGGCTGTTCTCAGCCCTCTCACACTGTGGGCAGATGGAGGGTCCATGTGGCTCCCACAACTACCCAGGCTCCCCAGCTGGGCTCCACTAGCTGCTGGCATGGCCGGGGGTGGGGCCTGAGGGAGATGAGGGGGTGAGGGAGGCAGGCTCCACCATGGGGCAAAGTGGATGGGTCAGGCCTATCCACTTTCAAAAAGTGGGAGCGTTATTCCCCCCTCCCCGTTCCAGTGCCACTGGGGTAAGCATGTTTGATCTTCTAAGTATTCCTATCAGCATAATGTCTTCAGAGGCCAGGAACTCTCATAATGCCTGTAACCCAGCTATGGCTGCCTGTATGGTGTAGATCTCCATCCTCCCCAGAGCATCTCATCATCTAATGACCATTGTGAGCAACTCATTCCTCACGCACATTGCAGCTGCTGAACACAAGGGTGGAGCTAGTCTGTACAGGAGATGGAGCTTCCTCGGGGGCTGGTCCAAGATTATGAAATGACCTCCCACAAGGATTAGAACCCATATAAACCTCCTGTTCCTAAAGCAAGTCACCCTTCTTCAACCTTGCCTTAGTTCATATGAAAGTTTAGCAGAATGTACATATGATATATATACCATGCCCCCTCTCCCCCAACTGCTCACACCATTGGAACAGGATATGAGAAAGTCACATCACTTCTGAAAGTCGCTCAGATACCTTGGTGATAAATCTGAATAGACTAGTCAAATCCTGAAGTTCCTACTGAGCCAGAACTCCTATTCAAACCAATGAAAGTTTTTCTTGTCAGGCTGAGTTTGAACTCTAAGACTTGTTCCATGGAAAACATTTTTTTTCTAAAATATTTAGTTCACTGCATTATGAATATAATAAGGCACAGTTCACTAGAATTCTAGAAAATGACATACCTTTGTAAGGATCCAGTCTTACAGTCCTAATGCCAGGAAAGCTGTTGACTTCAGGAGGAGTTTTGTTGACATTAAAATTGCAGAGATGAGCTTTAAGTTAGCTTGCTTGCCAGGGAACAGATTCAGTGTAATGCAATTGAAATAGCAATACGTTATACCTGGTGTTTGCTGTAAACCTACCCAGATTAGTTAATCAGGTATGAAATGGTGTCTGCTTCCATAAGTTTCCTACTGTGCAACTCTGTTCACTTCATGCTGCTTTCCCATTGCTGCTGGCCAAGTCAAATCTGCATCAAAGAGCTTGATCCTGAAAAGAATTGAGCACCAGCAATCTGATGGGAGTCACTCATGGTCAGCACTTCGCAGCAACAAGCGCAAAATGTCCCATCTTGAAAAGATCTTATTTTAAAGTAATTTGTGAAATAAAAGCAACTATCACTGTCAGAATTTGGGGATGCAATCCAGACCAGTGAGTGGCTGTGTCACTGTCTTCCCCGAAACTTTGGGTGCCTCACACTGCTTTGCTGTTGTAGCTCCCAACCAGGGCTGCTCACAAACAGCCAGAGAGCATACAGGTCACACCCTGAGTGTCTGTGAATCGCTGCAGCCATGATTCAGCAACTCTGACCTAGCAGCCTGTCTCCGACACTCCAGTCATGTTCTGTCTTCCATCAGCCTTAGTTACAACCTGCAGGGGGATCCCAACATACTCCCCATTCCAAATTTTCCCCAAAACATGTGTTCTGCACTGTCCAGTCCTTTCCTGGATAGTTCAGATATTAAAGGTCTGTTGCCTCTCTAATGGGTCAATATTCAACAGTTTGCTACTTTAACTTGAGTTACGAAACAGTTCAGTTTAAACACAACATGGAATTAGTTTAGATTAAAAATAAAACAAGTTTATTTAATTACAAAGAGATTTTAAGTGAGTACAATAATAAGGTATTAAAGTCAGAAATGGTTAAAAGAAAAAGAAGATAAAATGCTTCCTAGTTGTTAAAAGTTAGCAAGCTAGACTTGGTTAAAGCTAAAATCCTAACCACAGGTTCCCAGCAATAGGGCTGACCAAATTCTCAGGTCAGGATCTCCACCCAATGTCAAAGGGCTGGTTCCTTTGTCTTCTTAGGTGAAGAGTAAGAGAGATAGCTTGGGGTGTTTTTGCCCCTCACTTTTATAGTCCAGTCACCTTTTGAAATGCATTTTCCTGAGGATTACCCTAGATAGAGTTCATTCCAACTGTGAGGACAGAGACATGGAGTCCCGTGGTGAAAGAGGTCCCATGTTGTTGTTTGCTAAAATGCAGATCGATCTGTTCCTGCCAGACTTCATTGCCAAAGAATGGCCACTTGGCAGGTGATTAGCCAAAGTTGATTGGCAGAGGCATCAGCTTGTCCTTTGTCTTTGAGAAACTGGCTTACCCACTCCTCAAACTTGTCTGCTAAGCAAACTATAGTCATAATTTCAGTATATGCTCATAACTCTTAATACACATTTCATATATACATTACACAGGAATATTGATGATCAGTGTGTTGTTAGTTTTTAAATGATAACTCACAAGGCATATTTTGTACAAAGATTATTACAGTACTGTGTAGGATGTCAATACTGGAGTGCTTTCAGCCACAATCACCCAGCACAATGTGTTTGCCTTGGATAAATGAGGTAGTTGTGTCACATAAGAAGATTGTTACATGTCTTCTTAGTAGCAGATGCATCAATCCCTGGTCAAAACTTGATTCAGTGTTAATGTAAATCATAGAATCATAGAATCATAGAATATCAGGGTTGGAAGGGACCCCAGAAGGTCATCTAGTCCAACCCCCTGCTCAAAGCAGGACCAATTCCCAGTTAAATCATCCCAGCCAGGGCTTTGTCAAGCCTGACCTTAAAAACCTCTAAGGAAGGAGATTCTACCACCTCCCTAGGTAACGCATTCCAGTGTTTCACCACCCTCTTAGTGAAAAAGTTTTTCCTAATATCCAATCTAAACCTCCCCCACTGCAACTTGAATAAATCTCCCCCTCCCCCTGCTTTTTAAAAACAATCTTACTTTTCTAGCGTAAGGTAGATGTAATTGATTCATTTCCACCCATTTGTTACCTCTTCTTGACTCCTTCCACAAGTAGAAATTTCCCCAAGCTAATCTGCAAATACAAATGAAATCAGTTGTAGTTTGCAGGAATTTAGGCATCTTCAGTGGACATACTCAAGTGCACAGTCAGGCTCATAACTAGCTTAGGCTCTGATTCTTCCCTTTAGCTGATGCCCACTGCTTGTAAAGTGTGTTGACCAGCACTCTGCTCACTGTGTTTGAGCCCAGATAGAGGAAACAGAGCCCTGACCAAAAACATGCCCCCTGCTCAGCCTGGCAGAAGAGGAAGTGTTGGTCAAGTGCACTGAGACCATGGTTACAAATAGGACAGGTTATAGTCTGATTTAGAGTACACTGGGAACTAAAGAATTACAGAACATAAGGAACAGATGACTTTTATTATAAATAGTTCAGTGCTGAGCACTTAGATAATATTTTATATTTTCAGCATGCTTTGTATATTTAACAAATTAATCCCCCCGACATCTGTGTGAGGTATCTGATACTGGCCTTATTTTACAGACTGGGAAATTGATGCAAGGAGTTCATATGACTTGTCCAGGACCTGAGAAGGAATATTAGGGGCAGGATTAGAATGTAGGATTCCCTGGCCAAGACAAATAGACCAGTTCTCTCGCTTCCTCATCTCTCTTCTCCTGCTAAACTCCAAAGAAATTCTCAATGTTTTTAAAAATAAGAATATTTCATGCCGCAGTAAACAAGATTCAGTTATTCTTGAAGTAGCTGGAGATCATTGACTTGTGTTCTTTGAAAAGCTTTTGATGTTATTTACTTTGAGTTGCTTGTTCTCCTCTGTTCTGTGGTGAAGGAAAAAGTAATGGGAATTCTGCCCAAATTGGGAAATGTGAAAAATGGGAATGTATATATTATATTTCAGCCAGAATGGTACCCTCATTTCCCAGATGAGGCTAGAAAATATATGCTCTTTGCTATATTAAAATAATTCTGGTGACCTTTTATTTGAGAAGCTCTATATGTCTTCAGGCTTTGGAGCAGGGACTTGAAATATAGCAAGGGGTGGCCTTTATGGACCTGCTTTGGAGTTAATGTAGGTTAATCAGGTTAATGTAGTGAAGGCAGCTGTTGTTTGTAGGACCCCTGCCTCATTTGTTGGGGAAGTTGGAAGATGAGTAGTGAATGAGGCAGGGGATTTCAGAAGAGTAAGGATGGTAACATGGTTATGATGTTGGGTGCTACCCTTGGTTACTGGATTCTAACCTTGCCTCTGCCAGAGTTCTTACGTGGAGCTAGACAAGCCAATCAAACCAAACTTTTCACAGGTAGCCACTAATTGTGTGTTCCTCATTTTCTGGCTGCCGGACTTGATGCCTTGGGGTCTGATCTGCAGAAGTGCCAAGCTCTCAAAACTGCAACTGAAGTCAATGGGAGCTGTGCTTTGAACATTTATATTGCTAAGTATTATGGGGAAAAAAATCAGGCTGGAGACATCTCAAATTGGGCATGCAACATTCGTGTCGGCACTGTGCCCCCACCCATAAAATGGGGATAATATTGTCACCTCGCTGGGGTGTGGTGAAGATAAATGTATTAATGTTCGTGAAGCACTCAAGTACTCTGGTGGTGAATGCCATTGAAAAGCTCTTCAGTGCAGGCTCTGAACAGTGTGCAGTACATAAGGCCTGGGGCCACACATTAAACAATGAGGAGAAAAACAAAATATTGAATAGCTGCACAGTAAGCCAGCACTACCTATCCCATGCAATGAATTAGGCAGGATCTGGTAGAAAAAAATACTGTGTAATCATGTAAGTAAAGACTGCATCATATGACTTTACAACCTTAGTTTTTAATGTAGTTTTTGTGACACAGGTATAAATAAAATCAATGGATAGAACCGTGAACCAGGTGGTATATACTGGAAAGTTGCCAGTCAGTCTTCTGGGCCATAGTCATTGTAAATATCTATTGTGTATTTGATGTGTGATCTGAATTACAATGCCAGGGGCATGAGTGGCCTGGGTGGAACTTCAGTGGCAGCAAAATGTATTTAAGTATCAAAAGAATAAAAATGACAAAACATCTGAAAACTAAAGTTGTTGTTCACAGTAATTTTAAAATAGAAGCAACATAGAACATATCAATGGAGGAGTTAACATTAGAGCTGATGGAACATTTTCAACTAAATATACTTCAGTTGCAATATGGTGTTTCATCAAAGCTGAAAATTTTGCAGAGATGTATCGATTTTGACCAGGGTTTGTCTCAAAGATTTCTGAAATCCAGGGTTCTCTGGTCACTTCACATCAAAGAAAAAAAAAGAGGGGGGAGGGAGCAGAATCAAAAGCCTGGTCTTTTGAGCAGCAAACAAACATTTCAACACCATTTCACAAAAAAATGCTTAAAATGTTGCTCCGTGGAATGCAAACAAATTCAAGAACTCAAAGATTTTAGTAAAAGGATTGACATCCACCACTCAGGTCTACTACACATATCATATTCTGATTTCAGTTACATCAGTGCTACCCTACAGACTTCAGTATAACTTAGCAGGATTTGGCCTTATTGGTTATTTAGAAAACCCCCCCCCACATTTTGTGTGTTTTGTGATACAATCCATTATGTAGAAAGTTTGATTCTGAATGTTTCAATCAGGTCAGTGAAAACTTGTTTATATCTTTTAGATGCTGTTATTTTGTGGAAGGACATAACATTTTAATCAGTCATAATTTATATTCAAAAGCTTCCAAACTGCAAATATCAAAATAGATGAGATATGAAAATCTTGGATCAGACTCACCGCTACATCATTCCAGTTTTACACTGGAATAAATCCACTGATTTCAACAGTTACACCAGCATAAAATTGGAACAACACAATAGTGAGCCTGGGCCCTTGTGTTTACTTATCTCTTAGACAATCTCTTTTGAATCTTCCTTTTTAATAGGAATTGCTATCCCAACATACAATAGTAAGCAATAAAAGGATGATCAAAACTCCAAGAAGTGCTATAATGAGCAGCAGGAATAGAAATAAACTGATTTTTAAGAAAGTATCATGCTGAATTACAATGTGGAATTTGTTTTTCCAGTTCTGTGGAAACTACTGAGAAGTAAACCCACTAGTCTTTCCATGAAAGAAATTATCATTAATAAGATTTTAAAAAGTATCGGGGATAACTGACAGTTTGATATATATGCCAAAAGAATTGAGTGTGACACCGCTGATGGATAATATTTTAGCTTGCCTGAGGCTAAATTTAATTGTACATTTTTATTTTTAAGCATTAGTTAAGTGGAAAACGAAAACCTTTCATGACTTGAAAGATAGTTTTGCATAGGCAGATACAAACGATAAGTTGTATTTTCTAGCTGAGTGGAAGCACAGAGGTATTGATTAAAAAGCTCTTAGGGTTGTAATTTGTGTATCTCTGTGAGGGGGGAAAAATACAGGACAGCACAGGCAACTGAGAACCATAGAGAAAAACACTTCCTGGTAACATCCAGATAACCAACAGAGGAAGCTGCATTGCTTTGTGATGTTATGATCCAGAATGTGACTCAAAATTTTCCTTTATCATGTTTTGTATGTCAATAAGAGTTACCACAGGATATTACCAAGTAAAATTTGATAGAAATCATAAAAAATATGGTTCTATTCTCCTCCAAATACAAAGGCCAGTCTGGCAACTATCATTCTCAGTCTTATTGATTCCAATTAAATTGATTATTCCATATCTTTTGCAAGGCCACTGCCCTTGTTGTAGCAGGAGCCCTTTTTGGAGCACATGCCACCAGAATTAGGACTAAGGCTTCTTGTCTTGATAGAAAGCCCAGAAAGGGATGGGATATTAATAAAACCTGTGTTCATTGTTACAACAGTGTGTGGTCTAGGGTTTTGTGTCAAGTTACCCCGGCTAATTCCTATTGTAACAACTGCCTTTAAAAATCTTTTAAACTTTGGTTAAAGAGACATGGAACGAAGGGAAAAACATAGATAAAGCATTTGAAACATAAAAGTAGTAAGTATAGCTTTCATTTTTACAGTGTCCCCTATTCCTTTTCACTGTAAATTGTTATTTAATAGGGAAAACTCTCGTTTGACCGTCTTTTAAAAGGAATTAGAGATCGTATTAACTCTTCTTTTTTGGTGTGCGTGGGGGAGTTAGTTAAGATGGTTTGAAGCTGCTGAAGTCAATCTTGCTTCCTTTAGGACAAAGGACTATACTTTGTGTTTGTATTCGTTGTTGAATGTTGACCCTAAGATTATCTCACGTAAATTGGGGGTGGAAGGATTCCAACCAAAGATTAAAAAAGTTGGGAGGCAGGTGAAAAGCAATGCATATTTTTAAAAAAATATCATTTTAAGCAAATTTTATGATTGTTGGGGGTGGGGAAGTTGTCTGACTCCTGATTTGTAAGTGTTTGGGGGTAACAATATGTAATATTCTGTATACATTCTCTGGCACTCCTGCTCCCACTGATGGCAAAAAGTGAAGAATGTTGTTAAACAAAGTCATATTTTGTCTTGTGCAATATACGATCTCAGATGGCAATATAGCTATGGGAGTATTCTTCCCTTCAACGCATAGCAACACTATTTCTTCTCTACATACAGCACATAGCGATTTCCATTTCTGTGACTCTGTGTTTTTGATTTACCTTTTCTGAGGGGGTGAGAAATATATTGCATTGAAAACACTACAAAAATACTCCTTCATATATTATAGCATTTAGATAATTTTTCTTAGTAAGCACAAAATCATGTTGAATTGAAGACAGTTTAATGTTTGCATTTTTAAAACACTGATTTGTGCTTTATAGTTATATTTGGAGGCATGTGATATACAACGATGGATATACAAATGTTTGTGCTGTGTAGATCAATGCTGCACTAAGATCCTGGGAAATTTTACTTACTACCATTAGCATAATTTCACAGAATCTTAGTGCAATATTGATCTACATAAGTAGTTGGTGCATTTTTCCTGACAGTTCTAAGTAGTTGATAGAGAGTTTCTAATCACAGATTGAAATATGGGTATTTGGTGACAATTTGTTATACTCAGGAGCACTAAGCATGCAAATGATATTTATTCACATATCAGTAAGAGAAACTCCATCTAGAAAGATGGCAATTTTCTGTATTTGTTAACATATGGTCACTACAAGCCACGCTTCTGTCCATCTATGATTACATATTAACAGTCACAGAAAATCTTCCTCTATTTTCAGTGACCTAGCCAACCTCCTAACTGTCTAGAAGGAATGACATGGCTTGGTTAGGACTGGTAGATATGAATAGAACACTGCTTTGTCCTTCAGTGGAAAACAGAGCTCCTTCTGATCTTCATGCACATTTTTTTTCTTCTAAAAAGTATGTCAAAATGGCTACTGAAACATTTAGGGATTAAAACTAAAGAGGAAACAAGACATGACAAGTAACATGGAAGAAATCAGAAGCTCTAAATAAAAGTTATTTATTAGAGAGACAAGGGGTGGGGGTCAGGTAATATCATTTATTGGCCCATCTTCTGTTGGTGAGAGAGACAAGCTTCTGAGCTATAGTGAGCTCTTCTTCAGGTACATTGGTAAATTCTGGCTCCTTCTCAGGCTCATGATGGTCACCCCTGGCCTAGATGAACCTACAATAAATAACCTGAGTGCACAACAGATTGGAAAAGTGTACTCAGAAAGTAGTTATCAATGGTCAATATCAAGGTGGAAGGGCATATACAGTGGGGTCCTGCAGGGTTCTATCCTGGGTCCAGTTCGACATCTCACCAACAGATATTGGTCCAATAAATGATTATTTCACCCACCTTGTTTCCGTAATATCTTCGGCTCAATATGGCTACAAACATTTCATACAAAATGTTATTTATGTTCTTTATGATTAAACATTGCAGCTCTTCCACACATCTCAGATAACTTGAACTGGAACTATTAGCCATTAATAGACTCAGGCCTCTGAGATAATATGGTACAATTTTTAAAAGCTGATTGTTCTACTTGCCAAAATATGGTCCCTTGAAAAACAAACAAGCAACAACATCCAAAACAAACAAACCCCAAAACAGGCAAACAAAAATGTCAAGTGAACCTTGAGCAGCAGTTCCACAGGAACTAGAATCCTTCCCTCAGGGAATGGAGCTCTTCAGCTGCTAATGCTCTGTATATAGTGAATGAGCTGCTGCTCCTTGATCCGCTGCTTGTGGATTTCTGCCAGTGCATCTGTGTGGTTCAGGGATCCCCAAACCCTCTGCTGTCTTCCCCTGTACTGCTGAGATTGCAGATCACTGCTCTTTGGAACAGTGAGAGAGTGAAATTCACCTGACTCACATTAAGTCACATATTTGGACTGTATACAGGTGGAATATGGAGAGTTTAAATTCACTTCTCACAACCCCAAGGATGGAGTGTGTGCAACTGTTAATTCAGCCAATGGGCTGGAATAGCAGCCACAGCCTATGTATTTGAGAAACTGGTTTGGCAAATAAATGCTGGAATCAGGTGTGTGTCTGTGTGTAATATACCTACAGAGGTATGAACTTGTCCAAAAACCAAAGAAACAAAAAAACAACTTACTGGATTTGTGAAAAGTTTGTTGTTTTTATGCCAGAAGAAAAATCTTTAGAAGAACAAGTAATATATTCATGACCTTCAAAATTAAAAGATGGTGCTGAAATTCCTGAGTGTCGTTCAGAGATCACATTCTGAATTCAGATCTTCTGCAGAAGAAACAATGTGTTAAACCTTTTGTATATAAATTCTCTGCATGATGAGTAGTCAGGCAAGTGAGGCAAGTCAGTCCATTGCAACATGACGTGAAACTCAAAACAGTCATACAAAAAGTGGAAACTAGGTCAAATTATGAAGGATGAATATAAAACAACACCACAAAATTAGAAAGGCTAAGGCAGAAAATGAGATTAAACAAGATAGGGACATAGGGGGTAACAAGAAAACATTTTACAAATGCATGAGATACAAGAGAAAGGCCAAGGACAGTGTGGGCCCATTACTCAATAAAGAGAGAAAGACAATAACAGAAAATGCACCAATGACTAAAGTGTTAAATGCCTTTTTTTGCTTTAGTTTTCAACAAAAAAGTTAGCAGTGATTGGACAAATAACAGTGAACATCAGTGTAAATGGGGAAGGATCTGAGGCTAAAATAGGAAAAGAACAGTTTAAGAATTACTTAGACAGGTTAGATGTCTTCAAGTCAGCAGGACCTGATAAAATGCATTCCAGAATACTTAAGGAACTGTCTGAAAAGATCTGAGTCATGAGCAATTATCTTTGAGAACTCATGGACTACGGGAGATACCAGAGGATGGGAAAAGTACCTATCTATAAAAAGTGGAATGAGAACAATGCACAGAATTATAGACTAGTCGACTTAACTTTGATACCCAGAAAGATAGGAACAAATAATGAATCAATTTGTAAGCACCTCGAAGAAAATAAGGTGATAAGTAACACCCAACATGGATTTGTCAAGAAGAAATCATGTCAAACCAACCTAATATCCTTCTTTGGCAGGGTAAGAAGCCTTGTGGATGGGGTAAGTAGATATATCTCGACTATAGTAAGGCTTTTGAAACTATCCCATATGACCTTCTCATAAACAAACTAGAGAAATATAGCCTAGATTGGAGTAGCCAACCTGCAGCTCCGGAGCCGCATGCGGTTCTTCAGAAGTTAATATGTGGCTCCTTTCATAGGTGCTGACTCAGGGCTGGAGCTACAGGTGCCAACTTTCCACTGCTCAACCCCAGGCCCTGCCCCCACTCCACCCCTTACCCCAAGGCCTCCACCCCTTCCTGCCCCCTCCCCCGCTGCCCCCTTGCTCCTTCCCCCTCCATCCCAGAGCCTCCTGTACACTGTGAAACAGCTGATTGCAGTGGGCTGGAGGCCCGGGGAGGTGCTGATTGGCAGGGCTGCCGGTGGGCAGGAGGTGCTGGAAGGAGGTGCTGTTGATGTATTACCATGGCTCTTTGGCAATGTACATTGGTAAATTCTGGCTCCTTCTCAGGCTCATGTTGGTCACCCCTGGCCTAGATGAACCTACAACAAATAACCTGAGTGCACAACAGACTGGAAAAGTGTACTCAGAAAGTAGTTATCAATGGTCAATATCAAGCTGGAAGGGCACATAGAGTGGGGTCCTGCAGGGTTCTATCCTGGGTCCAGTTCTATTCAACATCTTCATAAATGATTTGGATAATGGCATAGATAGCACACTTATTAAGCTTGCAGATGATACTAAAATAGAAGGAATTGCAAGCACATGTAATCCCAACTAGATGTAAGCAGAGTCTGAATGAGCTCTCCCCTATCATCTAGTGATGAGCTCTGGAAGAGCACTTCAGGAGCTAGTCTTGTTTGAATGGACACACCTGCCCTTCCTAGGTGCTCAGAATGATGGGATTGCTTGCCCAAATGATCACTTTTGGCTGATGTTGGATCCCCAGTGTCCTTGTTATTGGGGCAGGAGTAATATAAGGTTGCTATCCTTGTGTGAATTGAGGGCAGCCGAACTGTACTTGGCATATCCCTATGGAGCGACTCACCCTCAAATAAACAGCACTCACTAGGCAGGAAACATGCGTTCCAAAGCCCAGTGAGTTAAGAAAGGGTGTGGGTAGGTACTTGTACCTGGTGGTATGGGCCCTGCTTGAAGAACATAGACAGCATTTGACCCTTCCTCTCTCCACTGTGAAATAAAAGAGCTAATTTAGACTCCTGAGAGTCTTGTTACATGCTGCAGAGCTCAAATCACTGGTACCTAGGTGTAAGTATTAGACCTTCTTTGGGATAGTGTCTTTGATGCAAGAGACTGCCAGGTGTACACCAGCACTGAGGCTCCCCCACTAACAGCTGAAATCACTGACAGCTGTCTTAAGTGGTCGGCGCTGCAGACATCTCCATGAGGGGTAGCTAGCGGATAGACTCAGTGGGTGGCCAGCAGGGCGGCTGGCAGAGAGGCACAGCAAGTGGCTGGAAGGGCAGCTGGCAGAGGGGCGTGGTGAATGGCTGGCAGGGTAGCATGTGGAGAGGCATGGAGAGCAGCTGGCAGGGCAGCTGGCAGAGAGGGCCAGAGCAGAGCCACCCAGAGAGGCATGTGATTGGCTGGCAGGGCGGCTGGCAGAGAGGGGCAGCGAGTGAGTACCCTAGCAGGGGAATGTGTAAGGTGCCTCCTTATCCCCCCTCCACCAAGGGTGGGAGGTGAACTCTTCAGATGCACCTCTAAACTCTGGGTCTGCACTGACCAAGGATAGCAACTGAGAGTGGGGTGCAGAAAAGGGATGGGCACAATAAATGGACTTTTGGGTTGCTGGACTTAAGAACCTGAAGGGAAAAGGACACTGACCAACTTACTTGGGGATGGGTCTTTTGCTTATGTTTTATGTTTATGAACTCTGTTGGCAGTGTTTTCCCAAATTAATGCTAAGTTGCTTCCCTCCTTTCATTAAAAGATTTTTTCTACACTCAGACTCTGTGCTTGTGAGAGGGAAAGTATTGCCTCTTATGGGTGCCCAGGGGGTGGTGTGTAATTGTCCCAGGTCACTGGGTGGGGGCTCGAGTTGGTTTTGTATTGTCTGGTTACATGCTGCAGAGTTCAAATCACTGATACCTTCTCATAACACAAGAACTAGCGGTCACCAAATTAAATTAATAGGCAGCAGGTTTGAAACAAACAAAATGAAGTATCTTTTCACATAACACAGAGTCAACCTGTGAAACTCCTTGCCAGAAGATGTTGTGAAGGCCAAGACTATAACAAGGTTCCAAAAAGAGCTAGATAAGTTCATGGAGGATAGGTCCATCAATGGCTATTAGCCAGGATGGGCAGAGATGGTGTCTGTAACCTCTATTTGCCAGAAGTTGGGAATGGGCGACAGGGGATGTATCAGTTGATGATTGCCTGTTCTGTTAATTCCCTCTAGGGCACCTTGCATTGGTCACTGTCAGAAGACAGGATACTGGGCTAGATGGACCTTTGGTCTGATCCAGTATGGCTGTTCTTATGTAAGCACTTTGGAGAACAATATTAGAATTAAAAATGATGTTGAAATACTGGAAAAAACTGTCTGAAATAAATAGGATGAAACTCAATAAGGACAAATGCAAAGCACTACACTTAGGAAGGAATAATCAATTGCAGAAATATAAAATGGGAAATGATTGCCTAGGAAGGAGTACTGCAGAAAAGGATCTGGGAATTATAGTGGATCACAAATTAAATATGAGTTAACAATGTAATACTCTTGCAAAAAAAGCAAACATCATTCTAGGATATATTTGCGGAAGTGCTGTAAGCAATAGACGAGAATTAATTCTTGTACTCAGCACTGATAAGGCCTCAGTTTGAGTGTTGTGTTCAGTTCTGGGCACCACACTTTGGGAAAGATGTGGACAAATTGGAGACAGCAGAGGAGAGCAATACAAATGATGAAAGGTCTAGAAAACATGACTTATAAGTTTGGATAAAAAATGGGTTTGTTTAGTCTGGAGAAAAGAAGACTGAGGGGAAATATAACACTCTTTTATATAAGTAAAAGGTTGTGATAAATTGGGTGATAATTTGTTCTTCTTAATGCCTGAGGACAGGACAATAAATAATGGACTTAAATTGCAGCAGTGGAGATTTAAGTTAGACATTAGGAAAAAAATTCTTAACTGTAGGGGTCGTTAAACACTAGAATAAATTGCCTAGGGAAGTTGTGGAATCTTCATGATTGGAGATTTTTAAGAGCAGATTAGACAAACACCTGTCAGGGATGGTCTAGATAATACTTAGTCCTGCCCTAGTGCAAGAGAGTGGACTAGGTGACCTACTGAAGTCCCTTTCAGTCCTACATTTCTATGGGAAACTTCATATCACTGCTTTCTATGACCAAGCAAAGGGAACCAAAAGCTGTATGACATGCTGTGAGGGAACGATAGGTGTAGCAACCGAGAAACATGGAACTTCTAAATAGATATTGAAGTACTTTTTCACTTACTATGCAATCATGAAATTAAAGATTATATTGCATTGCATGAGTACAAGGGGGCAGAGTTAATGTTGCATGCCTCTGGCATTTCCTGCCTTCTGAGCACTTACCCATGCACATTCATTGTTCTCATAGCATAGTTTCATAGGATTCTATGTGACCTTTAGTGGCATTGACATAAAATAGCATAGAACAGATTTGCATGTTTAACAGGGTAATTCAGCTAAATAGCCCTGGTAATCATGAATTTATCATTAGATCCAAGGGGTTAGTCCTGTACCAGGTGTGGCAAATTGCCAGCACTACCTTGATGGGTCTCACACTTTCTCTTCTTGGGGAGGGTTCAGGGCACCATTTCTCACCCCTGAACTGGGGTATTAACTGCCCCACTAGTGTCCTAGAGGAGGGGAGTGGAGAGGGAGGGACCGGGGCCCGTCCTCTATTCCAGGTCCCAGCCCAGGGGCCCTAGGGATAGTGGTAAACTGCTTGAACTAGCAGTTCCTTCCCCTGGGCTACTTTCCTCTCCTGCCCTTCAGCTTGTGGGGCTTCCTGCCCTCACTCTGCACAAACCAGGTGTCCCTTTACCTAGGGTCTTGGTCTTCTTAGCCCACCACAGCACTTCTCCAAATTCTCCCCTGCTTCCCTCCAAACTGCTCTCTGCTCCAACACCAATCCACTCTGCTTCAACTCCTTCCCTTGTCTGATTGGAGCATAGGGGTTTTATCAGGTGACTGGCTTCAGGTGTTCTAATTGGCTTCAGGTGCTCTAATTAATCTATAGCAAACTTTCTTCCCTCTAAAGGGAATAAGGCTCCCTTCTGGCACTCTCCTGCTGCCCTCTGGCCTGGGCTTTCCTTGCTTTTGCCCCTGCTTTTGGCTTCCCGCCTGGCCAGGTCAGGCGCTCTCCCCCCTTCTCCCCCCCTTTTTTTTTGTTTTTCTGCTGTTGCTTGGGTGCTGGTCGGCTGCCAGCTGGCTGTCGCCGCCCCCCCGGAGGAACACCGCCCGGGGAATCTACAAATTGCCGTGGAGGGGGCCTTAAGACTGAGTAACTTTTGAACTGTGCTCTCGTGTGGGGGGAGGCCTTGACTGTGTCTTGACTGTGTTTGTAGGGACACAGGGGGTGTGGCATGGAGCTGCCCCCAATCCATCTGTGTCCTCCCAACACCCACACTACTATCATCACCACTGCCCCCCTCCACCGTCTTTGCTGGCTGTTTAACATCTGCCTCTGGACTCAGCTGCTTGCCCTGATTCCACCGTGTGGGCCAGAAGCACTAGCCAACCAAACAGGACTCTCTGTACAAATGTACAGTGGTTCATGTGCCCCGCCCCTGAATTGTCCACCCCACAGCTTGTCTCTTTTTACCTGACCCCAACTCCTGTTAACCACCTGCCACCACCCCCGCTGGGGCATTGGCAATGGAGGGCACCGGGGTGACCTCCACCGCTGCCATGCCCATCACCTCCCCAGACTCCAGGGGAGCACCCCCAGCTGGTGGGAAAGGCTAGAGCAAGAAGAAGGGGAAGGGCCCTGCTAAAACCACCAGGCTCTCCATGGCAGGGGCCACCCCCATTGCTGCGGTCCTGCCACCGACCACGGCGTACTTCCCTGCTGCCTCCTCCACCAGCTCTGCAGGTGTCCCTCCCTCAGCCCCCAGGACATATGCCCGGGCGGCAGCAGCCTCCCTGCCTGCAGCCTCGTCATCTCTCCCGCCCACCACCTCCGCCACCATCAATAGCAGCCGGGGCCCCTTTTCTACCATGACAAGGAAGCATGGTGTCCAATGCCTCCTGGTGCCCACCTCGCCCCACGTGGAGACCTACGTGCGGGTGTTGGAGAGGGTGGTGGGGCCTTCGGCCATTGTGGCGGCCTCCAAAATGTATGGGAAGGTCATCTTCTTAGCATCGGAGGCTGCTGCCCAGGAAGCGGTGGAGAGGGGCCTGGCGGTGCGGGGACGTTTGTCCCCCTAGAGCCGCTAGAGGACCTGGGCGTCCGCCTGGTCCTGATCTCTGTCCCTCCCTTTCTCCCCAGTGTTGCCCTGTTACCTGCCCTTTCCACCCTGGGGAAACCTGTTTCTGTTATCAACCCTCTCCTGTTGGGCTGCAAGGACCCCAACCACCGTCACATCTTTTCCGTCTGCCAGCAAGTGCAGCTTCTACTGCAATCAGCGGCACGTGATGGAGAGGTGCTTGAGGGTCCTTCGTAATCCCCCACCAGGGGGCCCATTACTGGGTGTACTTCTCCACGGGGGAAGCCCGGTACTACCTCTGCCGAGCGTCGGGGCATGTCCGGAGGGACTGCCTCTTAGCCTGGCAAGGAGGGGCACCTGGGATCCCCGAGACCCAGCAGGACATCGGCCCCGTCATTGCCGACACCTCTGGATGCCCGGTACCTGAACCTGCCCCCCCTCCTCTTCGGACCACCACTACTCCCACTCAGGCCCAAGGGGCACCTCCCCTACAACACCCAGACAAGCAGAAGAGCCCTGCCCTTGCTGCTGACAATCTGGTGGGGCCTATGGAGGAGGGTGTGGCAGAGATACCACTAGGCATGGGAGAGAGCCTGCCCCAGAGAGAATCCTTCTTCCCTTATGCTGCCCCACCGTTACCCCCCCAAGTTCCTCAGCCATCGCCTCTATCCCCTGACACGACCCCTGCTAACCAGCCCCCAGATGATGACATGGAGGGCCGGGCCCTAGTCCAGGAGAAACGAGGCAAGCGGAAGGCTCAAGCTCCACCTCATCCACCCGAAGCGGAGGCCCCCTGGAAAACCAGGAAGGGGGACACCGATGCCGAGCCTTCCGCTTTGCCCACGAGTGTGTCCCATCCACCGGTGTCAGCTGGGAAAGATGTGGCAGCACCGGAAGGTAGTGTCTCCCCTCCATGGGAGACCCTCCCCTCCGAGACCCTTGAGGAAGCCCCTTCTCTCCTGACACTACCTGAAGCCCCCGTGAACCCCAAGGCAACCATCGTGGTGGGTGCCAGCGGGGAGAACCCTGGGGTGGCAGAAAATGTCCTTTCCTCCATGTTCGAGGAGATCGAGGCCCTAGATCTGACCCCGGTCGCCCAGGGGGAGGACGACCTTTTGCCAGCAAACCTCAATCTGGGCGACCTCACTCCACTCCTCTTTTCCCCATGCTCCCTCCCGCTAACTGCTGCTTCTGCTCCCACCTCCGAGGAGCCCCTGGACTCCTCCATCGACCCGGCTGCTGATGGCACCCTGCTGACAACCACCGAGCCGGCTCAGCTGACAGTCGGTGCCATGCGGCCGGGGCACAAGTCGCCAGGGGCACTCCCCATTGGTGCGGAGCAATCGACTTCCTTCCCAGACGGGGCCCTACAGAAAATCTACCTCCTGATGCTGTGGCCGCTAAATCCACCACAGAGTGCATCCCCAGTGTCACTGAGAGCTCCCTCCCCACCCCCTTAACACTTGAGCCTGATCGGGAGGCGCCACCATCCAGCTGCTTGCCTCCTGAAACCCAGAACCTCGCCCCTGCCCCTGCCCCTATCCAGTTTACCTCCTGCAATGTTATCGCCGCCCCCGGGGCTGTCTCCTTCCCTTTTCCAACTGATGACCCCCAGGGAGTGGCCTTTGTGTTCTCCTGCCCTGACCCGTTAGGGGCTGCTATTTTCCCTCCACTGCCCCCTATTGCCCCAGGGTTTGAGGTGGGCCTAGAAGCTCCCACCCATCGGGGATCCGCACCCTGCTTGCCTGTTTTAGTGGGCCACGGGGCTGCACCAAGGGCCCCGCCGGGGAACAATCAGGAAACCGTAACCCCCCCACCCCCCATGAGCTGCGAGGAGCACTGCGGAAGCTTTTAGAAGATTTCCGTGGCTCCCGCAACAAGGTACAGCTTGCTCTTCAGCGATGGGGGGAATTTTCTGAAATCCTCTGGGCCACAAGGGCCATCATGGGGGAAGGTAAAGGGATGGGAAAGCGGGGTGCTGTGGCCTACTGGCGGGTCCGCTTCTTCCGTGAACAATTACTCACCTACGGGATGGGTCAAGGACCGTTGTGCGGCCCGCTGGGGGATGCAAGCATCCCTGCCAGTGAGGATCCCCCCGACCCTCCCCATGACATCTCTCACCATCGCAATGTTGAACACCCGGGGTTGTAGGATGGCTTTCCGCAGGTCCCAGGTGCTCTCCTTCCTTCGGGAGGAAGGGTACCCTGTGGTTTTCCTGCAGGAGACCCATATGGATCCGACCACCAAAGGCAGTTGACGGCTGGAGTGGGGGGACAGGGTCTACTTTCGCCTTTCCATGGTTCGACAAGCTAGAGTGGCGACCCTGTTCTCCACCGACCTATGGCCCAAGGTGCTAGGGGTCGCTGAGGCCGTGCCGGGTTGCCTGCTCCATCTCCGGGTCTGTACGGAGGAGCTCATGGTTAACCTCGTTAACGTCTATGCCCCGACATCGGGCCCGGAGCAGCTGCAATTCTATCAGAAGGCGTCCGCCTTCCTCAGCACCTTAGATTCTCACGAGTGCCTGGTCCTGGGAGGGATTTTAATACCACCCTCTAGGAGCGGGACCACTCAAGGACCGAGCAGAGCCCGGCTGCTGCGAACACCCTCTGGGAGATAGTTGAACATCACTCCCTAGTGGACATCTGGCGTGATCACCACCCAGATGACACTTCCACGTTCACCTTTGTCCGGGTGGAGGCCCATCGGTAGCGCCACTCCCGGTTGGACAGCATTTATTTATCACACTTCCATCTCTCACTCCTCCAGCATTCGGCTGGCCCCATTTTCTGACCATTACCTAGCCACTGTGACAGCCTCCCTCTGTGCGGAGAGGCCGGCCTATTGGCATTTTAACAACAGCCTGTTGGAGGATGAGGGCTTCGTGACGTCCTTCCGGGAATTCTGGCTGGCCTGGTGAGGGCAGCGGCGTGCCTTTTCCTCGGCGTAGTGATGGTGGGACCTGGGGAAGGTGCGCGCCCGGCTTTTCGGCCGTGACTACACCCGGGGCACCAGCCGATGCAGAAATGTGGCGATAGAGCAGTTGGAACGGGAGGTCTTAGAGCGTCTGGCTGCCAGCCCCGAGGACCCACTCCTCTGCGGAGTGTGCTGGGAGAAGTGGGAGGAGCTCCAGGTCCTCAAGGACCATCGGGCCCAGGGTGCCTTTGTTCAATCCTGCATCCGCCTCCTTCGGGAGATGGATCGCGTCTTCTGCTTTGTGGTCCAGGACCGGGGCGACTTGGCGCTGGTGGAGGCTTGCCAGGCCATCTATTCGGCAGCCTCCTCCACCCGGGTCAACTGGGTCAAGAGCTCTGGCTTGGCGGTAGAAGACTGGAGGCAGGCGAGCTCCCTCCCACCCGTGCTTCAGACCATCCGGTGGAGCGCGGGTCCGCTGCTCTACCTTGGCGTTTATCTTTCTGCCACGCGTCCCTCTCCGCCGGAGAACTTGGAAATTTAGAGGGCGGGGTGATAGAGCGGCTCAGGAAATGGACGGGACTACTCCGATGTCTCTCTCTCCGAGGGAGAGCGCTGGTGCTTAATGAACTAGTCCTGTCCATGCTCTGGTACCAGCTCAACACCCTGGTTCCGGCCCTGGGTTTCCTGACCAACCTCCGGACATTGATTCTGGGGTTCTTTTGGTCAGGAATGCACTGGGCCCCTCTCGGGGTTCTTCATCTACCCCTGAAGGAAGGAGGACAGGGCCTGAAGTGTCTGTACACTCAGGTCCGCGTCTTCCGCCTCCGGGCCCTACAGAGGCTCCTCTATGGTGCAGGCAGTTCGGCATGGAGCATACTGGCGCATGCCATCCTGCGCCACATCCGAGGGCTCCAATATGACCGGCAGCTCTTTTATCTCCATCTGGGAGGTCTTCCGTGAGACCTCTCTGGGCTGCCGGTCTTCTACCAGGCCCTCCTCTGGACTTGGAAACTGTTTTTAACGACCAGATCTGTGGCGGCCACCGAGGGGGCAGATCTCCTCGCGGAGCCCCTGCTACACAATCCCCAGCTCTGTGTGCAGGTGGCGGAGTCCTGCTCGGTGCACCAGAGCTTGATCCTGGCAGGAGTCACGAGAGTCGGAGACCTCCTGGACTACGACCGGGGAGACTGGGTGGATCCCCTGATGCTCATTCAGTGCATGGGGCTCTCCAGACCTCGTACCCCCTGGCGCGTACTTCAGGAGGTGAAGGCGCTTTGCCGCCTGCTTCTCGAGCTTACCTCGACTGGGTCCTGATCGAGGCCACGCCCCGCCCACCCTCTACCCCAGGCCCGCCGGACCTTTTAATTGGACCCCTGCCCCGTAGACCCAATCGACCCCCTCACCCCTTTACTGCGAGCCGGCTGCATGAACTGCAGCCGGTATGCTTCCAAACTGCGCCGAGGAAACATCTATACATGCTCGTGCTCCACACCCTTCACGCCCTCACACTAGTGTCCTGCCCCGACACAAAGTGGCGAGACCTTCTGCCACCTTTGGAGGGTGAGCAGCCTTGGTCATTCCACCTTGGTTCCGAGGCCCATCGGGGACATCAGTTGACGGCTCCTTCACGGAGCTGTGAGCACGGGCACGTACTTGGCACAGTTCACCCCCGTCCCAGATACTTGTCCCTTTTGCGGCGTGAGGGAAACCCTGGCGCACGTATATTTGGAGTGCGCCAGGCTGCAGACTCTGTTCCAGCTCCTCACAAATCTTCTATTATGTTTTTGGTTGCATTTTTCCCCTCACCTTTTTATTTATGCACTCCCCATCCGTGGCCTCACAAAGTCGCGGGATCTCCTAGTTAACCTCCTCCTGGCCCTGGCTAAAACGGCCATCTATAAAACCAGAGAGAGAAGGTTGGCCGATGGAGTGTCCTGTGACTGTGGGGCCGTTTTCCAATCCTCGGTCCGTTCACGTATCCAGGCGGAATTCCTCTGAGCGGTGTCCACCGACTCCCTTTATGCTTTTGAGGAGCGGTGGGTGCTGTCTGAGGTTCTCTGCTTGGTGTCCCCATCCAGTTCCCTTTGTTTGACCCTTTGACTGGGGGAGAGAGTAAGGGCCCCAGCCCCAGCCATTGCTGCTGCGGACACCACCGCCTTAGAGGGGTCCTTTCACACGTGGGTGCACGTGGCCCCTCCCCAGATTGTCCACCCCACAGCCTGCCCCTCTTGTTGGGTGCTTTCAAAGGAGACACTGGGCATGGTGCCAGGTAAGTCGAGGGGGTGGCAGACCTTGAGAGTCGATGAAGCCCCCTCGTTCTGGGCCACCAGGTAGCTCGGAAGGGTGGAAGACCACATGAGTCGAGGAAGACCCCCTCCCTGGGCCCAGGCAAGCTTGAACACTTCCCTCCCTGAAGCTAATGAGAAAACAATTGTGATTGGTTGTTGTGTTACACATTGCATATGCTGTTGTTTTTGTTTTGTAAGTGTGTTATGAAAATAAAAACACCTTTTTTGCTTAAAAAATAAACACTCTCTGGCTGCTCTCTGGCCATGCTGTATCACACAGGATTTATTCCTTTTTCAGTTATTTTATTTCAGATGATTTCAGAATAAATAGATACTCTTCAAAGACAGCAGCCAAGTAATTATTTTCCTTTCACAAGCTTATTATTTTATTGATTTATGTTGAAGTAGGCTTCACTGTCATTATATTTCATCTGCACTATGTTCTTGTTTGAAGAATGAAAGATGATTATGAAGGACCACCACTTCTTATTAGAGTGTCACCATTTAGAATTCTATAGCTAACTGTCTGCCAGTTTTTTACATTTCAAATCCCTTTGCTTCAGTGTGTCTTATAATTTGGCTATTAAAAATTATTCTGCCTTTAGGGCCCATGAGTTTTTTTCACCAATCTAACAAAGTTACTTCGGTCAGTTTGAATTTGAGCATTTCATATATACATATATAAAGGGTAAGATACGAATTAAGATATGAATAGTAAGGGTAGGATATGAATTACAACCATTTAGTGGTCTGCAAGCTACTGTACATAATAAGGGCCATTCTCATTCTACCCATGACTCCTTTTTACAGAATGGACAACATAAGGTTTTTGACATTTTAAAAAATTGCTGAAATCCTCATGATAAAGGGGATAAAATTCTTAGGGGGCCTCCCAGGAATGGAGCTTAGCCAGCAGATCTCAGGATATGGTATTGCCGAAGAATCTAGTTTACAAGTAGTTGAGTACCTCCTGCAAGCTACTAAGTAAACTTCACTCCAATGCAGTCAATGACAACAGCTTAGAAACTTCTGGGAATGTGCATTAATTAAGTAGGAGCTTGAAACAGCAATTGCAGTAGATTCAGTCTTCCTATAGCCCAAGCCTACAGATTTTGCAGTTAAACTTTTAGGTTCCAGAAAAGACACAAGAGCTACCCAGAATGCCGGTGACTACAGTGAATTTATTCACCCATAGCTCAGGAGTAACAAATAGCTCCAGCTCCAGGTTTTATATTGTCAATGTAGTGGACTCACAGTTATTCCAGAAAATGCATTTTAGTACAAGACTGTGTGGATCAAACATTATTTTTACCATCTCAAGCAAATATTTCCATAACAGCCTACCCATTCTGAGCTTTTGCTTGCACCTCTAATTAACATTAACACTTTGACTAAGTTCTAGAGATGACCCCAAACCAGAGCTGTGGTTCTAAATATTCCTTACCTTTGAGGAAAATTTGATTCTGCATCTACATTACTTCCAGGTTTTTTTTTTTTTTTAAACCTTAGTATTCAACATAATTGAAAAGCAATAAGTACACTGTAATAGTCTTTTGGAATTCAGACACTTTCATGATCCATACAGCACAGGCATACATTCATTTTGTAAGCAAAACCCAATTCCACCATAAATGTTTGTCTATCAGTATACGCATAGTTTGGATGTTTTATGACAGAAGGCATAGCCCAGTGGCTCCACACACCTAAGTTGTGCAGATTACCCTAGTGGTGTTGGTTTTTTTTTTATGCTGCAGGCAACTGGGTATCATATTTCAGCAGAACTGGTTCAGTTCCCTTTGCAGTGTGGACAGTCCATCCACTGTTCATGGGTAGATGTTTGTATGCCCTGAGTTCTACTTGTTGGTGCTTCTCTTTGGCAGAATAGGAAGAGGAAGGTTGGACAAAGATGGGGAGCTGAAGGATGGGCAGGGCTCTATGGTTCTATGTCTATGCAGCTCCACTAGCCAAACCTCCTGCAGCAGAGAACACTGCTACTGCCTATGAGCTATAGTGTAGCCACACAGCAGCTCCACTAATGCTCTAGAGTTTGAAAAAGAGGAGTCCATCCTCTCAGTCACTGCAACCCCCCTGCTCCCCTGTGTAAAGCTCATTTACTCTTCCCTGAGCAAGGGAAAGGATTTGGACCATGATGATTGATGCATAAACACTGTGATAGTTCAGGGCAAGTTGTACCCGTGGGCACTCACTCCAAGTAGCAGGACTCTACTTGCACTTCTACCAGAGTAGAACTCCTCAGTCCGCCCCATTTAAGACTAGATCACCAGGCTAAAACACCTCCTATTCCTGCCATACTCTCATGGATGGATACAAGGTGAGCTGTGGCTTAGCCCCCCTTCGCAGTCCTTCTTGAGTGCACTTCTCAGAGGACAGATTTTGCTACCTTCACCTCTCTCTGGGTAGGGTTCTGTAGTTCTTCCACTCTCAGACTCGATCCGCCATTTCCAATCGGTTCAACATGATAGCTCTCACTGCATTTGGCACCTGTAAGAAACTTCCCCAAGGAGCTTGTGACCAGTGGCTGATTAAAATGACTCAGAACAGCTCCTTCCAAACAAACACAGTATCTATTCACCCAGAGGTACTCAGCAAGCAGAGAAAGGGGCAAAACCACAAAAGATCTGCATGCCTGAGTCTTACCTAAAGTATACCATGTCTCTCAAAGCTTAGGCAAGACCAGCTGTCTCAGACCCATCCCGCTGGACCTTAGCCCCAGTCTGACTGCTCTCCGGGAACACCTTCTGACAACTGAGACTTGCCCTTCCCTTTCTAAAGGAAAAGTTTGTAACTGTTTAGTGCCCTTTGATCTTAGGACCTCAGGCAAGGCAAACCAGTTGTATAATATTGCTGGGTGCCTTGGAGAAGCATCTTCTTAATAATGGCCCACCCACTGTTCCCTTAACTCCCTTGAAGTTGTTTACCCAGAGATGTCTCATCTCTCAACATCATTTCATTTCCTTTTACTTTTCTGAACAGCACCGTTGGTTTAGCTCTCTATAATCAGACCAACCAATAAACTGAGATACACAATATTCATAAAAATAATACAGATCTCCCATGTTCTCCCCACACACCATGAAGTATTATTGCTTACAGAAAGATTGGTTTTATCACACCTTCTATGGACTGTTAAATATGTGAAAGTCTGGAATCCAAAAAGAGATTGCAGTGCATCCATTAACTTCAAAATGTGCACTTTGAATGGCCAATACTGCAAGTACCAAACTGAAGCTGGATAAGCATAACTGTCATTACTAATACAAACATTGTTCTGGGCCTGTCCAAGTGCTGTAAATCCCTCCCTGGCATTAACAATGCAGATCTGAAAGAGACCATGTAGAGATGCCACAGAGCTTCTGTCATAAATATAAAGGGAAGGGTAACCACCTTTCTGAGTACAGAACTATAAAATCCCTCCTGGCCAGAAGCAAAACCCTTTCACCTGTATAGGGTAAAGAAGCTAAGGGTATGTCTACACTATGGAATTAGGTTGAATTTATAGAAGTCGTTTTTTTTAGAAATTGGTTTTATATATTTGAGTGTGTGTGTCCCCACAGAAAATGCTCTAAGTGCATTAAGTGCATTAACTTGGCGGAGTGCTTCCATAGTACCGAGTCAAGCATCGACTTCTGGAGTGTTGCACTGTGGGTAGCTATCCCACAGTTCCCGCAGTCTCCGCTGCCCATTGGAATTCTGGGTTGAGATCCCAATGCCTGATGGGGCTAAAACATTGTCGCGGGTGGTTCTGGGTACATATCGTCAGGCCCCCGTTCCCTCCCTCCCTCCGTGAAAGCAAGGGCAGACAATCGTTTCGCACCTTTTTTCCTGAGTTACCTGTGCAGACGCCATACCACGGCAAGCATGGAGCCCGCTCGGATAACCATCACCGTATGTCTCCTGGGTGCTGGCAGACGCGGTACTGCATTGCTACACAGTAGCAGCAACCCATTGCCTTGTGGCAGCAGACGGTGCAATACGACTGGTAGCCGTCATCGTCATGTCCGAGGTGCTCCTGGCCACGTCGGCCAGGAGCGCCTGGGCAGACATGGGCGCAGGGACTAAATTTGGAGTGACTTGACCAGGTCATTCTCTTTAGTCCTGCAGTCAGTCCTATTGAACCGTCTTATGGTGAGCAGGCAGGCGATACGGATTGCTAGCAGTCGTACTGTACCATCTTGTTCCGGGCAGGCAAGAGATGAGGATGGCTAGCAGTCATATTGTACCATCTTCTGCCCGGCAGGCAAGAGATGAGGATGGCTAGCAATCGTATTGTACCATCTTCTGCTGAGCAGCCATGAGATGTGGATGGCATGCAGTCCTTCTGCACCGTCTGCTGCCAGCCAAAGATGTAAAAGATAGATGGAGTGGATCAAAACAAGAAATAGACCAGATTTGTTTTGTACTCATTTGCCTCCGCCCCTCCCCCGTGTAGGGGACTCATTCCTCTAGGTCACACTGCAGTCACTCACAGAGAAGGTGCAGCGAGGTAAATCTAGCCATGTATCAATCAGAGGCCAGACTAACCTCCTTGTTCCAATAAGAACAATAACTTAGGTGCACCATTTCTTATTGGAACCCTCCATGAAGTCCTGCCTGAAATACTCCTTGATGTAAAGCCACCCCCTTTGTTGATTTTAGCTCCCTGAAGCCAACCCTGTAAGCCGTGTCGTCAGTCGCCCCTCCCCCCATCAGAGCAACGGCAGACAATCGTTCCGCGGCTTTTTTCTGTGCGGACGCCATACCAAGGCAAGCATGGAGACCGCTCAGCTCACTTTGGCAATTAGGAGCACATTAAACACCACACACATTATCCAGCAGTATATGCAGCACCAGAACCTGGCAGAGCAATACCGGGCGAGGAGGCGATGCGGTCACGTGAGTGATCAGGACATGGACACAGATTTCTCTGAAAGCATGGGCCCTGCCAATGCATGCATCATGGTGCTAATGGGGCAGGTTCATGCTGTGGAACGCCGATTCTGGGCTCGGGAAACAAGCACAGACTGGTGGGACTGCACAGTGTTGCAGGTCTGGGATGATTCCCAGTGGCTGCGAAACTTTTGCATGCGTAAGGGCACTTTCATAGAACGTTGTGACTTGCTTTCCCCTGCCCTGAAGTGCATGAATACCAATATGAGAGCAGCCCTCACAGTTGAGAAGCGAGTAGCGATAGCCCTGTGGAAGCTTGCAATGCCAGACAGCTCCTGGTCAGTTGGGAATCAATTTGGAGTGGGCAAATCTGCTGTGGGGGCTGCTGTGATGCAAGTAGCCCACGCAATCAAAGATCTGCTGATATCAAGGGTAGTGACCCTGGGAAATGTGCAGGTCATAGTGGATGGCTTTGCTGCAAAGGGATTCCCTAACTGTGGTGGGGCCATAGACGGAACCCATATCCCTATCTTGGCACCAGAGCACCAAGCCGGTGAGTACATAAACTGCAAGGGGTACTTTTCAATAGTGCTGCAAGCTCTGGTGGATCACAAGGAACGTTTCACCAACATCAACGTGGGATGGCCGGGAAAGGTACATGACGCTCGCATCTTCAGGAACTCTGGTCTGTTTCAAAAACTGCAGGAAGGGACTTTATTCCCAGACCAGAAAATACCTGTTGAGGATGTTGAAATGCCTATATGTATCCCTGGGGACCCAGCCTACCCCTTAATGCCATGGCTTATGAAGCCGTACACAGGCAGCCTGGACAGTAGTCAGGAGCTGTTCCACTACAGCTCTGAGCAAGTGCAGAATGGTGGTAAAATGTGCATTTGGATGTTTAAAGGCGCGCTGGCGCAGTTTACTGACTCGCTTAGACCTCAGTGAAACCAATATTCCCACTGTTATTACTGCTTGCTGTGTGCTCCACAATATCTGTGAGAGTAAGGGGGAGACGTTTATGGCGGGGTGGGAGGTTGAGGCAAATCGCCTGGCTGCTGGTTACGCACAGCCAGACACCAGGGCGGTTAGAAGAGCACAGGAGGGCGCGGTACGCATCAGAGAAGCTTTGAAAACCAGTTTCATGACTGGCCAGGCTATGGTGTGAAAGTTCTCTTTGTTTCTCCTTGATGAAACCCCCGCCCCTTGGTTCACTCTACTTCCCTGTAAGCTAACCACCCTCCTCTCCTCCCTTTGATCATTGCTTGCAGAGGCAATAAAGTCATTGTTGCTTCACATTCATGCATTCTTTATTCATTCATCACACAAATAGGGGGATGACTACCAAGGTAGCCCAGGAGGGGTGGTGGAGGAGGGAAGGAAAATGCCACACAGCACTTTAAAAGTTTACAACGTTAAAATTTATTGAATGCCAGCCTTCTTTTTTTTGGGCAATCCGCTATGGCGGAGTGGCTGTTTGGCCGGTGGCCCTCCGACCCCGTTCTTGGGCATCTGGGTGTGGAGGCTATGGAACTTGGGGAGGAGGGAGGTTGGTTACACGGGGCTGTAGTGGCAGTCTGTGCTCCAGCTGCCTTTACTGCAGCTCAACCATACACTGGAGCATACTGGTTTGGTCCTCCAGCAGCCTCAGCATTGAATCCTGCCTCCTCTCATCATGCTGCTGCCACATTTGAGCTTCAGCCCTCTCTTCAGCCCGTCACTTAATCTCTTCAGCCTGCCACCTCTCCTCTCGGTCATTTTGTGCTTTCGTGCACTCTGACATTATTTGCCTCCACGCATTTGTCTGTGCTCTGTCAGTGTGGGAGGACAGCATGAGCTCAGAGAACATTTCATCACGAGTGCGTTTTTTTTTCTTTCTAATCTTCACTAGCCTCTGGGAAGGAGAAGATCCTGTGATCACTGAAACACATGCAGCTGGTGGAGAAAAAAAAGGGACAGCGGTATTTAAAAAGACACCTTTTATAAAACAGTGGCTACACTCTTTCAGGGTAAACCTTGCTGTTAACATTACATACATAGCACATGTGCTTTCATTCCAAGGTCGAATTTTGCCTCCCCCCACCGCGTGGCTACCCCCTCAACCCTCCCCCCTTCCCGTGGCTAACAGTGGGGAACATTTCTGTTCAGCCACAGGCAAACAGCCCAGCAGGAACGGGCTCCTCTGAATGTCCCCTGAAGAAAAGCACCCTATTTCAACCAGGTGACCATGAATGATATCTCATTCTCCTGAGGATAACACAGAGAGATAAAGAACGGATGTTGTTTGAACGCCAGCAAACATACACTGCAATGCTGTGTTCTACAATGATTCCCGAGTACGTGTTACTGGCCTGGAGTGGTAAAGTGTCCTACCATGAAGGACGCAATAAGGCTGCCCTCCCCAGAAACCTTTTGCAAAGGCTTTGGGAGTACATCCAGGAGAGCCGCGAATGCCAGGGCAAAGTAATCCTTTCACATGCTTGCTTTTAAACCATGTATAGTATTTTAAAAGGTACACTCACCGGAGGTCCCTTCTCCACCTGCCAGGTCCAGGAGGTAGCCTTGGGTGGGTTCGGGGGGTACTGGCTCCAGGTCCAGGGTGAGAAACAGTTCCTGGCTGTCGGGAAAAGTGGTTTCTCCGCTTGCTTGCTGTGAGCTATCTACAACCTCATCATCATCATCATCATCTTCTTCATCCCCAAAACCTGCTTCCGTGTTGCCTCCATCTCCATTAAAGGAGTCAAACAACACGGCTGGGGTAGTGGTGGCTGAACCCCCTAAAATGGCATGCAGCTCATCATAGAAGCGGCATGTTTGGGGCTCTGACCCGGAGCGGCCATTCGCCTCTCTGGTTTTCTGGTAGGCTTGCCTCAGCTCCTTAAGTTTCATGTGGCACTGCTTCAGATCCCTGTTATGGCCTCTGTCCTTCATGCCCTGGGAGATTTTGACAAAGGTTTTGGCATTTCGAAAACTGGAACGGAGTTCTGATAGCACGGATTCCTCTCCCCATACAGAGATTAGATCCTGTACCTCCCATTCAGTCCATGCTGGAGCTCTTTTGCGATTCTGGGACTCCATCATGGTCACCTCTGCTGATGAGCTCTGCATGGTCACCTGCAGCTTGCCACGCTGGCCAAACAGGAAATGAGATTCAAAAGTTCGCAGTTCTTTTCCTGTCTACCTGGCCAGTGCATCTGAGTTGAGAGTGCTGTCCAGAGCGGTCACAATGGAGCACTCTGGGATAGCTCCCGGAGGCCAATACCATCGAATTGTGTCCACAGAACCCCAAATTTGACCCGGCAAGGCCGATTTAAGCACTAATCCACTTGTCAGGGGCGGAGTAAGGAAATAGATTTTAAGAGCCCTTTAAGTTGAAATAAAGGGCTTCATCATGTGGACGGGTGCAGATATACATCGATTTAATGCTGCTAAATTCGATCTAAAGTCCTAGTGTAGACCAGGGCTAAGATAACCTCGCTGGCACCTGACCAAAATGACCAATGAGAGACAACATACTTTCAAAGCTGGAGCGGGGCGGGGGGGTTGGGGGGGAGGAGGGGAACAAAGGGTCTGTCTGTCTGTGTGATGCTTTTGCTGGGAACAGATCAGGAATGCTCTTCATAACTCCTCAGAACTTCTGTTAAGTTAGTAAGTAATCTAGCTAGAAATGCGTTAGATTTTCTTTTGTTTAATGGATGGTAAAATAGCTGTGCTGAATGGAATGTATATTCCTGGTTTTTGTGTCTTTTTGTAACTTAAGGTTTTGCCTAGAGGGATGCTCTATGTTTTGAATCTGATTACCCTGTAAGATATTTACCATCCTAATTTTACAGAGGTGATTCTTTTACTTTTTCTTTAATTAAAATTCTTCTTTTAAGAACCTGATTGATTGTTCATTGTTCTTAAGATCCGAGGGTTTGGGTCTGTGTTCCTATGCAAATTGGTGAGGATTTTTATCAAGCCGTCCCCAGGAAAGGCAGTGTAGGGCTTGGGGGGATATTTTTGCAGGGAAGACGGGCTCCAAGTGGGCTCTTTCCCTGTTCTTTGTTTAACACGCTTGGTGGTGGCAGCATAGGGTTCAAGGACAAGGCAAAGTTTGTACCTTGAGGAAGTTTTTAACCTAAGCTGGTAAGAATAAGCTTAGGGGGTCTTTCATGCAGGTCTCCACCTCTGTACCCTAGAGTTCACAGTGGGGAAGGAACCTTGACAGCTTCTATTTGTCAGTCTTGTATATGCTAGTCAGGTTCACTAAGTATCTATTAAAGGTTAATTAATATTTGCACTATTGGTCATATTACAAGTGAAAATCAGGTGTCTGCTTTCAGGCTTTCGAGAAACACTTAACAGGTGCTGCTACAGATATTGCACAGGCATTGTGCAGACATTAGACAATGCCATTTTTTTGAGAAAAAAGAAAAGGAGGACTTGTGGCACCTTAGAGACTAACCAATTTATTAGAGCATAAGCTTTCGTGAGCTACAGCTCACTTCCTCAGATGCATATCGTGGAAACTGCAGCAGGCTTTATATATACACAGAGAATATGAAACAATACCTATTCCCACCCCACTGTCCTGCTGGTAATAGCTTATCTAAAGTGATTTCCAGCACAAATCCAGGTTTTCTCACCCTCCACCCCCCCACACAAATTCACTCTCCTGCTGGTGATAGCCCACCAGCAGGAGAGTGAATTTGTGTGGGGGGGTGGAGGGTGAGAAAACCTGGATTTGTGCTGGAAATCACTTTAGATAAGCTATTACCAGCAGGACAGTGGGGTGGGAATAGGTATTGTTTCATATTCTCTGTGTATATATAAAGCCTGCTGCAGTTTCCACGATATGCATCTGAGGAAGTGAGCTGTAGCTCACGAAAGCTTATGCTCTAATAAATTGGTTAGTCTCTAAGGTGCCACAAGTCCTCCTTTTCTTTTTGCGAATACAGACTAACACGGCTGTTACTCTGAAACCTGCCATTTTTTTGAGAGGGGTAGTTCTTTGGATAAAGTTATGATTGGCATACTATTCTACTAATTCATCCTTTTAAGATCTTGTTTATGCCCTATGCCCGCAACGGAATGCCAGAAAGTTGTAAAACGTGTTTCATAGTTGTGTGCTATTTCATGGTTTCAGTTCAGTATGTTAAGATTTATCACCTAGAAATGTATCTTCCCAGCAAGTCATTTCAGAACAATTACATTTGGAAGCTAACTTTGAAATCCAGCTTTTAACATTCTCGTTTCAGAATGGAAAAGAAATAGCAATGATCATATCAACTGTGGGCTTCCCAGAAGACTTTGGAACCCAGACAACTACAGATTAGTTTATTAATGTGATAATGCACTTGGAAAATAACACAACCCTAAAGAATTTTAATGAAAAATGTTATTTTGAATAAATATTTTGAATCTGGAAATAGGCAGGGGTCAATCCTGGCCTTGTTTTCTATGCTGTGTTGAGGCCAGCTGTTCTCAACTCCAGTTCCTGAAATGGTTTCCAGCCAGCAAACTTTGTCCCTTGTCCCGGGGCAGTGACAGGAGCTGCCCTCAGCCTACGTGCATGACGTCAGTATGGTTGTGTAAATGCACAATACCTTCCTAGTGCTACAAAGGGGTGACAGGTCTCCATGGCATGCTGACAGCCAACCACAGGGTAGTGGTGCACAGAGCAACACTGAGAAGGGCGGGACTGCAGAGAGCACACTTACATGGACTTTTTGCTCTCCCAAAGTGACTCTGAATCTATGCAGCTGCTCTGCACCATGCCCCATCTACTTTGGTCAGCCATGCATTGAGTGGCCTACTCAGTAGTGAATGATGTATGAACACCGTTGTCCTGTGGAACCACAAACCATGATTTGCACCATCGTGAGTTCTTGCCTCTGCCATCAGGAGTAGCAATGCCTCAGTTTTTCCTGTGATCTGCATTCGCCCCCTTGCACTAGGGTAATTTCTTATGTTTGTTAGTGCCTTAGCCTTCCAGCCAAAGCAAGTCCACTCTTTCCATAGTAAGGAAGAGTTCAAGCACAAACCAACATGTCCTTGGCCCTTCCTGTGCCAAAATCCCCCTCCCCACCCACCAGGCGCTGCAGGGACAGTGCTGGCTGCTTCTGGGAGTGGTGCAGAATGAGGGCAGCCAGAAGCCTGCCTTAGCCCTGCTGTGCTGCTGGACTGTTTGTGCCCCAAATCTTCCAGTTTGGCTGCAATAGCCTCCAGGAGATAGGGCCTGATTCTGGGAGATTCCCTGCAAAACTGGGAGGGTTGGCAACAGGACCGGCTCCAGCATTTTTGCCACCCCAAATAGCAAAAAAAAACCAAAAAACAAAAAACCTTGCCACTGAACATGGAGGCAGAGTGATGGTGCGGCCGCCGAATTGCTGCTGGCGACAGAAGAGTCCCCGCCGCCGAATTGCGCCAAGCACGAAACACACTATGACAGAGTGGCCATCGAATTCCTGCTGCTGCTGAGGGTGGATTGCTGCCCCAGAGCCCAACCTCCTGCCGCCCCTTTACATTTGCCATCCCAGGCAGCTGCTTGGTTCGCTGGTGCCCGGAGCCAGCCCTGGTTGGCAACCCTAAATTACACACACATGACCAGATCTGGCAGCCTTTTCTAAATCTATATTCTGAGTCTTAATGTGAGGTTATGATTCAGCAAGTCTTGTAAAAACTATGTACGGACCAGTATTGGGCATATCAATCACACCTACTTCACACCAGGCCTGAACATGCTACACTGATAGGTTCTTGTAATTTCACCATCATTCTTTTTCTCTTTCTATCACCCTCTTCCATTCTGCATTTGAGTCATTCAATTTCTTACCTAACAATTTCATACAATTTCTGTTATGGCCACTCACCAAAGAAATCGGTCAAAGTTATATCTTCCTAACAATGAAGTGTTCTGCATCTGTTCTGCTCTTGCTGTTGCTGTGTATTGACATGGAGTGTGGCTGCAGAGACCAAAGGTCATCCTTTATTTTGGAAAGCATGGTTCCGGTCTGCAGGTTGCTGCAGTCATCACCAGTATTTGGTTTCTGTTGTGTTAGAGTTATGTCATGTTTTAATAAAAATAATGTGTTTTAAATACAAGCTCTCTGTGCCTCAATAAGGAGAACATACAGATTATAGAAATTGCCACACATAATTAAACCAGTGGTCCATCTAGTCCGATATCTTGTCTCTGATGTTAATCCAGACCACATACTCTGTTATGTACAATTATGCTTTTACCTGTCCTTAAAGGAAATTTCTTTTTAACCTGGCAGTTAACAGTTCATTATGAACAAGGAAGATTTATATCCATAATAACTTTTTATATCATCTGTGTTATTGCAGATGTTCCTGTCCATAGAAATGTTTTATCTATTATTCATCCTGCTAAGCTCTTGGACTCATCATATGTTGCAGCGGTGAGTTCCAGAGGGTAATTATATATTGCTACAAAGGGTATTTTCTTTCATCAGTTTTAAAAGTCCTACCTTTCAGTTTCATTGAATGTCAACTTGTTCTTGTATTATGAGGAAGAATAGGAGCATCTGATTTACTTTCTCTTTCTCATTAATAACTTTATTTACCTTCATCATACCCCCTCTTGTATATCTTTGCTATGAACTAATACTGAGATGTGTACTTACATTTATACTTTATACTCCACTTATATTGGTGATTGTTAAGGTTGTGATTATTTAAAATGCAGTAATTTTTATTTTAAAGAATATTACATATGAAAAAAACAGACCAGTAAGGTGCTCATGTATCAAGGAAGTCATGACTACCTATGATATACCTTGTGCCAGCAGTGTCTGGTTGATAGACAAAGAAGAAAAAAACCCCACAATATTATAAGAGATTTACTTATCCGTAATGTAAACTATGAACTAACTAAAAGAGTATAAAACTGCTCTTATGTTCTTGTTCTGTGTCAAATTTTATGGAAGAATAGACTGACTACATAATTCTGCAATATTTGATGCCCAGTGTTCTAAGCACACTTTTAGTTTTAGATTATTAGCAAAAATGAGCTGTGTTTTGCTCCTGTTTTTAAAAATATCTTTTTTTCTCTTTTTGTTAGGTGGATATTTAAGAGTGTGCCCCATAGAGGATTGAAAATACTCCTTTTTGAAGAGAATAGGGATACTAAAATAATCCCCCCAGCACTACAGAATCATTATTGAATCCAGTTTGCAATTTTCATATAGCATATCATATAAAATAATATATGATCTCACGGGCCTTGGTTAGCAGGGATGACAAAACAACAGGCGGAAGCAAACAGACAATACCTCATGAATACTTTTGACTAAGTTACATGGAGAATTGAGCTCCTTTTGTATTATGAACTAATAACCATACCAAAACCTGTTTCGTTCAATTTTAAGGTCTTTTATATCGGATTATTGTATATTTTAAAGCTGGTTGAGGCTGTAGAGAGCCGTTAGGGTGGGCACTCTTCCTTTTTTTTTTTTTTTTTTAGTTTGGAATAAATTGACATAAATATTGGTCTCAGTTTTGTAATTTGACTCTGAATTTTGTTCATTCACTCTGGGGCACCTGGCCTTAGCCACTGTCAGAAGACAGGATACTGGGCTAGATGAACCAGTCTAGCCTGACCCAGTCTGGCCATTCTTATGTTCTTCCTTATTTGCATTCAGTGGGATTGCAGCATAAAACTGGGGGAAGACTATGGGCTACTATATTTATAACTTGATTGTACTTACTGGGCAAAGGCCCATGATGCGGGTGGTGCAGAACTTCACTAGCCCCAGAAGGAGCTCCTGGAATCATTATGCCCTGGAGATGCCCAATGCCTTTCGGAACTCTTTTTGGCAAGCAGAAAGATAGCCACCAAGAAAATAGAGCCGGTTAAGAACAATGTGAAACTAATCAACCCTGGCCTACACTAGAAAAAGCAAGGCTATTCAGCATCAAATACTTAGTTTAGGCTCAGAGTATAATTTCAGAAGACTGAGAAAATAGGTGATACTGTACCTAAGCACAACGGGGCCAGCTAATGATGGAGTGCCAGCCATAAGTTTCCATGCTATTTATGGTTGAAGGTGGACATTTTAATTGCTCAGAAATGCATGAGTTGATTAATAAGTATACTTAGGAGAAATTACAGTAAGAACTTGGTGCAAATTACTTGAAATGTCTTTTTTTAACAAAGCCCTCTGGAGATCGTGTTGTTGTCTGTAGACCCATGATTAATATTGGTCACATTTCTATGGTTCAAGGAAAAACAAAGCAAATTTCAAAAGCCTGTGATGGGGTGTCAGCTGAAAAATGTATTGTTACAGATTCTGTAGTTGATATAGGCAGAATCAAAAGGGAAATTTACTGACTACATATGGCTGAGATTTTCAAAAGCGATTTTCAGAAAATGCAACTGTCATAAATATAAAGGGAAGGGTAACCACCTTCCTTTATACAGTGCTATAAAATCCCTCCTGGCCAGAGGCAACATCCTGTTACCTGTGAAGGGTTAAGAAGCTCAGCTAACCTGGCTGGTACCCGACCCAAAGGACCAATTAGGGGACAAGATACTTTCAAATCTTGGTGTGGGGGGGAAAGGCTTTCGTTCATGCTCTTTGTTTACGTGGTTGTTCTCTCTTGGGACTGAGAGAGGCCAGACAGAAATCCATCTTCTCCAACCCATCCTAATCCAAGTCTCCAATATTGCAACCAGTATAGGTAAGCCAGGCAAGGTGGATTAGTTTGTTTTAAACCTGCTGCTGGTCACCTGTTTTATGTGAATTTTCCCTGTCTTAAGAGGGAGGTTTATTCCTGTAACTTTAAGGTTTTGCCCAGAGGAGGATCCTCTGTGTTTTGAATCTGAATAGGCTGTAAAGTATTTTCCATCCTGGTTTTACAGAGGTGATTCTTTTACCTTTACTTTAATTAGAAAGAACAGAAGTACTTGTGGCACCTTAGAGACTAACACATTTATTAGAGCATAAGCTTTCGTGAGCTACAGCCCACTTCATCGGATGTATAGAATGGAACATATAGTAAGATATATATATACAGATAAGTTAGAAGTTACCATACAAACTGTGAGGGGCTAATTAGTTAAGATGAACTATTATCAGCAAGAGAAAAAAACTGTTGTAGTGATAATCAAGATGGCCAATTTAGACAGTTGACAAGAAGGTGTGAGGATACTTAACTAAAGGAAATAGATTCAATATGTATAATGACCCAGCCACTCCCAGTCTCTAGTCAAACCCAAGTTAATGGTATCTAGTTTGCATATTAATTCCAGCTCAGCAGTTTCTCCTTGGAGTCTGTTTTTGAAGCTTTTCTGTTTCAAAATTGCCATCCTTAGATCTTTTATTGAGTGGCCAGAGAAGTTGAAGTGTTCTCCTACCGGTTTTTGAATGTTATGATTCCTGATGTCAGATTTGTGTTCATTTATTCTTTTGCGTAGAGACTGTCTGGTTTGGCCAATGTACATGGCAGAGGGGCATTGCTGCACATGATGGCATGTATCACATTGATAGACGAGCTAATAAATTTGTTAGTCTCTAAGGTGCCATAAGTACTCCTGTTCTTTTTGAGGATACAGACTAACACAGCTGCTACTCTGAAACTTTTATTTAATTAAAATTCTTCTTTTAAGAACCTGATTGATTTTTCATTTTTCTTAAGATCCAAGGGTTTGGGTCTGTGTTCACCTGTACAAATTGGTGAGGATTATTATCAAGCCTTCCCCAGGAAAGGGGGTTTAGGGCTTGGGGGGATATTTTGGGGAAAGACGTCTCCAAGTGAGCTCTTTCCCTGTTCTTTGGTTAAAACGCTTGGTGGTGGCAGCATACTGTTCAAACCCAAGGCAAAGTTTGTACCTTGAGGAAGTTTTTAACCTAAGCTGGTAAGAATAAGCTTAGGGGGTCTTCCATGTGGGTCCCCACATCTGTACCCTAGAGTTCAGAGTGGGGAAGGAACTCTGACAGCAACGCATGGACCCTCTGAAAACCAGGCTCCTTTAAGGTGTCTCTGGTTGGGCACATCAATGTCCAAAATTAAGATGCAAAATCAGTAGTTGCTTTTGAAAAACTTGGCTGTAATATATCTTTTAATAACATAAGAGCAGCCACACTGGGTCCGACCAATGGTCCGTCTAGCCCAGTAACGTATCTTCTGATAATGGTGCCAGATGCTTCCCAGGAAATGAACAGAATAGGGCAATTATCAAGTGATCCTTCTCCTGTCATCCAGTCCTAGCTTCTGGCAGTCAGAGGTTTAGGGACTCCCAGAGCATGGGGTTGTGTCCCTGACCATCTTCACTAACAGCCATTGATGTATCTATCCTCCATGAACTTAACTAACTCTTTTTCAAACCCAGTTATAAATTTGACCTTCAAAATAGCTCCCTGAAACAAGATCCTCAGGTTGACTATGTGTTGTGTGAAGAAGTAGTTACTTTTATTTATTTTAAACCTGATGCCTATTAATTCCATTGGATGGTCCCGGGTTCTTATGTAATGTGAAGTGGTAAAAACATTTCCTTATTCACTTTCTCCACACCTTTCATGATTTTTTAGACCTCTATCATATTCCCCCTTAGTCATCTCTTTTCTAAGATGACCAGTCCCAGTCTTTTTAATCTCTCCTCATGTAGATGCTGTTTCATACTACTAATAATTTTTTTGCCTTTTTCTGTACTTCTTCCAATTCTAATATATCTTTTTTTGAGATGTGGTGACCTGCTGCCTGTTAATTTCATGAGTCTCTCCTCATATGGAAACTATTAATCATTTCTGTTGCTGTTCTCTACTTTTTCCAATTCTAATATATATTTTTTTGAGATGCGGCAACCAGAAGTGCATGCAGTATTCAAGTTGTGGGCATATCATGGATTTATACAGTGGCAGAAATTTATTATGGTTTTTAAGCAGTCCTAAGAAAAAATGTAACTGTGACACATTCTCTGCCAGTGGCGCTTAAAGAACCATCTTCTCTTTTTCTGGTGATTTCCTTAAGCCTGTGGTATCAATTACATGTCAAGGTATTCATCTAAATATTCAAAAAACTCATGTTTGTCTCAACATACTCTCAGTTCATGGTCTTCCAAATGTTCCAAGACAGTGTCCAAATTTTGAAGACTATCCTCTTCATCCTTGCCTGTCATCCTAATATAATTGAACTCCATTCACTCCTTCAGAATTTCATCCATTGGAACAGGGTAGGTGCTAATATGATGTCAAAAGGCAACTTGTTGTAACAAAATAAGCCTTTTTTGTGTGCTGATTGTGAGATATTTGTTGTGAGAGGCCAAATCAGGAGCTAGCAAACAGAGCTGTAAACAGGGGAGTTTGAGTGGGAGTTTGAAAGGGGAGTTTGTCTTGTTGTGCTTGTTTGGTTTTTTGTTTTGCTGTGGGTGGTGGTGTTTTGGGTGTGGTTTGTTTTTCCCAGATTAACAGGATCTAGGTGGGAAGGCTATGACAGATACAGAGGCAGCAGTGGGAGTGACCCATGTAGAGGAAGACACAATGAGGATGACTGGATGTGGAAGCTGTGGTATGTACATGACCCTGGAGCGGGCACCTGGTAAGAGTTTTGTCTGTATGAAATGCCATCTGATAGAGCTGATGGAGGAAAAGATCCAAGGTTTGGAGATGCAGGTGGAAAGTCTGGTTGAGTTTAGGAAGGGGTTTGAGCAGATTATGGAGCAAAGACATGAGGTATCTGAAGGGAAAAGCTCAGACTTGCCGGTGGAATCAGGGCTGGGGAGTTCTGAGGGGAGACTGGGTGAGGAAAGTGGTCAATGGAAGCATGTGACTAAAAGAACCAGGCAGAGGAAAAGATGGGCTAGTGAAGGAGAAATAGAGCTCAAGAATAGGTTTGCAGAGTTGGAAAATGAAGAAGGGGCTCAGCAGGTAGTCACAGAAGGTGGAAGGGCAAGGAAGAAGAGAAGAGCGGCTAGTCCTATAGGAAAAGGGGAAGAATTAATGGAGATTACACCAAATATGAGCCCCAGGAGGATACAGGATGAGTTAAAGAGGATTACAAGGGAGAATAGGAATGGAAAGAACTTGCAGCCAGAGGGAACAGGGGATAGACTGGAGAATAGCACCGTCACTAGGAAAAGGCAGGTCTATGTGGTTGGGGACTCTTTACTGAGAAGAATAGATAGACCTGTAACCAGAGCTGATACAGAGAATAGGAGGGTGTGCTGTCTTCCAGGTGCTAAGATACAGGATGTAGACCTGAGGTTGAAAAGGATTGTAAAGGGAGCAGGAAAGAATCCCCTAATTATCCTTCATGTGGGAACAAATGATACGGCTAGATTCTCGCTGGAAAGTATTAAGGGAGTCTATGCTAGGCTGGGGAGGACGCTTAAGGAAATCGAGGCTCAGGTGATCTTTAGTGGCATTCTGCCTGTTCCTAGAGAAGGACAACAAAGATGTGACAAGATTATGACTATTAACAGATGGCTTAGGCAGTGGTGCTATAAGGAGGGCTTTGGGATGTATGGCCACTGGGAGGCATTCATGGACAGAGGAAAGTTCTCTCAGGATGGACTTCATCTGAGTAGGGAAGGAAATAGACTTCTAGGATGGAGGCTGGCACAACTGATTAAGAGAGCTTTAATCTAGGAATTTGAGGGAGTTGGTTGGGAGATGTCCAGGTAATCTCCACGCCAGATTTTAGCATTGAGAGGAAAGAAAACAAAGTAAGAAAGGATACAGCTGTGGGTAGGAGGAAGGGCAGTGTAGATACCAGTCTAATAGGTTATACTGGCTGTAGAATGACCGTGCCTAAGAGGGTACAGAATGTGAGTGAGGCCAAACAGCAAAAATTAAGATGTTTGTACACTAATGCGAGGAGCCTAGGTAACAAAATGGAGGAACTAGAGCTACTGGTGCCGGAAGTGAAACCAGATATTATAGAGATAACAGAAACATGGTGGAATAGTCGTCATGACTGGAGTATGTTATTGAAGGGTATGTGCTGTTTAGGAAAGACAGAAATATAGATAAAGGTGGTGGAGTAGCATTGTGTATATCAATGATGAGACAGAATGTAAAGAAATAAGAAGCAATGAAATGGATATGACTGAGTCTGTCTGGGCACAAATGACATTGGGGAAGAAAACTATTAGAGCCTCCCCTGGGATAGTGCTTGGGGTGTGCTATAGACCGCCGGGATCTAATTTGGGTATGGATAGAGCCCTTTTTAATGTTCTTAATAAAGTAAATACTAATGGAAACTGTCTGATCATGGGAGACTTTAACTTCCCAGATATAGACTGGAGGACGAGTGCTAGTAATAATAATAGGGCTCAGATTTTCCTAGATGCGATAGCTAATGGATTCCTTCAGCAAGTAGTTGCTGAACTGACTAGAGGGGATGCCATTTTAGATTTGGTTTTGGTGAGTAGTGAGGACCTCATAGAAGAAATGGTTGTAGGGGACAGTCTTGGCTCAAGTGATCATGAGCTAATTCAGTTCAAACTGAACAGAAGGATTAACAAAAATAAATCTGCAACTAGGGTTTTTGATTTCAAAAGGGCTGACTTTCAGAAATTAAGGAAATTAGTTAGGGAAGTGGATTGGACTGAAGAATTTATAGATCTAAAGGTAGAGGAGGCCTGGGATTATTTTAAATCAAAGCTGCAGAAGCTATCGGAAGCCTGCATCCCAAGAAAGGGGAAAACATTCATAGGCAGGAGTTGTAGACCAAGCTGGATGAGCAAGCATCTCAGAGAGGTGATTAAGAAAAAGCAGAAAGAATACAGGGAGTGGAAGAAGGGAGGGATCAGCAAGGAAAGCTACCTTTTTGAGGTCAGAACATATAGGGATAAAGTGAGACAGGCTAAAAGTCAAGTAGAGTTGGACCTTGCAAAGGGAATTAAAACCAATAGTAAAAGGTTCTATAGTCATATAAATAAGAAGAAAACAAAGAAAGAAGAAGTGGGACCGCTAAACACTGAGGATGGAGTGGAGGTCAAGGATAATCTAGGCATGGCTCAATATCTAAACAAATACTTTGCCTCAGTCTTTAATAAGACTAAAAAGGATCTTAGGGATAATGGTAGCATGACAAATGGGAATGAGGATATGGAGGTATGCATTACCATATTTGAGATAGAAGTGAAACTCAAACAGCTTAATGGGACTAAATCGGGGGGCCCAAATAACCTTCATCCAAGAATATTAAAGGAATTGGCACATGAAATTGCAAGCCCATTAGCAAGAATTTTTAATGAATCTGTAAACTCGGGTTGTACCATATGACTGGAGAATTGCTAACATAGTTCCTATTTTTAAGAAAGGAAAAAAACGTGATCTGGGTAATCATAGGCCTGTTAGTTTGACATCTGTAGTATGCAAGGTCTTGGAAAAAAATTTGAAGAAGAAGGTAGTTAAGGACATTGAAGTCAATGGTAAATGGGACAAAATACAACATGGTTTTACAAAAGGTAGATCGTGCCAAACCAACCTGATCTCCTTCTTTGAGAAAGTAACAGATTTTGTAGACAAAGGAAACACAGTGGATCTAATTTACCTAGATTTTAGTAAGGCATTTGATATCGTGCCACATGGGGAATTATTAGTTAAATTGGAAAAGATGGGGATCAGTATGAAAATTGAAAGGTGGATAAAGAATTGGTTAAAGGGGAGACTACAACGGGTCCTACTGAAAGGTGAACTATCAGGCTGGAGGGAGGTTACCAGTGGGGTTCCTCAAAGATCGGTTTTGGGACCAATCTTATTTAATCTTTTTATTACTGACCTTGGCACAAAAAGTGCCAAGTGTGCTAATAAAGTTTGCGGATGATACAAAGCTGGGAGGTATTGCCAATTTAGAGAAGGACAGGGATATCCTACAGGAGGATCTGGATGACCTTGTAAACTGGAGTAATAGTAATAGGATGAAATGTAATAGTGAGAAGTGTAAGGTCATGCATTTAGGGATTAATAACAAGAATTTTAGTTATAAGCTAGGGACGCATCAATTAGAAGTAATGGAGGGGGAAAAGGACCTTGGAGTATTGGTTGATCATAGGATGACTATGAGCTGCCAATGTGATATGGCCGTGAAAAAAGCTAATGCTGTCTTGGGATGCATCAGGAGAGGTATTTCCAGTAGGGATACGGAGGTTTTAGTACCGTTATACAAGGCACTAGTGAGACCTCACCTGGAATTCTGTGTGCAGTTCTGGTCTCCCATGTTTAAGAAGGATGAATTCAAATGGGAACAGGTACAGAGAAGGGCTACTAGGATGATCCGAGGAATGGAAAACTTGTCTTATGAAAAGAGATTCAAGGAGCTTGGCTTGTTTAGCCTAACTAAAAGAAGGTTGAGGGGAGATATGATTGCTCTCTATAAATATATCAGAGGGATAAATACCGGAGAGGGAGAGGAATTATTTAAGCTCAGTACCATTGTGGACACAAAAACAAATGGATATAAACTGGCCACCAGGAAATTTAGACTAGATATTAGATGAAGGTTTCTAACCATCAGAGGAGTGAAGTTTTGGAATAGCCTTCCAAGGGAAGCAGTGGGGGCAAAAGATCTATCTGGCTTTAAGATTAAACTCGATAAGTTTATGGAGGAGATGGTATGATGGGATAACATGGTTTTAGTAATTAAATATTCATGGTAAATAGGCCCAATGGCCTGTGATGGGCTATTAGATGGGGTGGGATCCGAGTTACCCAGGAAAGAATTTTCTGTAGTATCTGGCTGATGACTCTTGCCCATATGCTCAGGGTTTAGCTGATCGCCATATTTGGGGTCGGGAAGGAATTTTCCTCCAGGGCAGATTAGAAGAGGCCCTGGAGGTTTTTCGCCTTTCTCTGTAGCATGGGGCACGGATCATTTGCTGGAGGATTCTCTGCTCCTTGAAGTCTTTAAACTACGATTTGAGAACTTCAATAGCACAGATATAGGTGTGAGGTTTTTTGCAGGAGTGGTGGGTGAAATTCTGTGGCCTGCGTTGTGCAGGAGGTCAGACTAGATGATCATAATGGTCCCTTCTGACCTAAATATCTATGAATCTATGAATCAATTTCCATTTATCATATGCTTTGAGCAAATCCAATTTACTGAAACTCTGTCCACCAATAAGAATAGAAAACAAATCTTCAGTATGAGGTAGTGGATATTAGCCTGCACATAAAACTGGATTCAGTGTCACTTTGAAATATCTGCAAATTTGGACTGAGTAATCCTTTTTGATTGGTGGTACAATGGGTGTAGCCCACTCACTGTCAGAAACCAGTGACAAGACTCTGATGTTCACTAAACAGGCCAAATCATCTTCCACCTGAGCTTTCATAGAATAAGGCACAACTCTGGGCACCTAAGTTTCCACCAGTCAGTATTCACAAAGTCATACCTAATAAGCAGCTCCAATCCTGAGCTCAGTCTGAAGTGGCCCTTAAGCAGATTCTCAAACTAGTGGGATTCTCATCAGCAGGGCCTGATCCTGTAGGTGTATTCTGAGTACACCTGACCTGATAATTATCAAATCCAGCAGCATGAGGGCTGGATCAGGCTACCAATAGGTGCGAGGACAGCACAGCATCCACACAAAAGACAGCGTGCGCAGAGAGAAATGAAGGGCAAGCATGAGAGAGGTATCAAAGTCGGAAAGTGAGATGGTTTTCACAGAATCATAGAATCATAGGACTGGAAGGGACCTTGAGAGGTCATCTAGTCCAGTCCCCTGCACTCATGGCAGGACTAAGTATTATCTAGACCATCCCTGACAGGTGTTTGTCTAACTTGCTCTTAAAAATCTCCAATGATGGAGATTCCACAACATCCATAGGCAATTTATTCCAGTGCTTAACCACCCTGACAGTTAGGAAGTTTTTCCTAATGTCCTACCTAAACCTCCCTTGCTGCAATTTAAGCCCATTGCTTCCTGTCCTATTCTCAGAGGTTGAGAAGAACAATTTTTCTCTCTTCTCCTTGTAACAACCTTTTACGTACTTGAAAACTGTTATTATGTCCCTCCTCAGTCTTCTCTTTTCCAAACTAAACAAACCCATTTTTTTCAATCTTCCCCCATATGTCATGTTTTCTAGACCTTTAATCATTTTTGTTGCTCTTCTCTGGATTCTCTCCAATTTGTCCACATCCTTCCTGAAATGTGGCACCCAGAACTAGCCACAATACTCCAGTTGAGGCCCAATCAGCTCGGAGTAGAGCGGAAGAAGTACTTCTCATGTCTTGCTTAGAACACTCCTGCTAACACATCCCAGAATTATGTTCGCTTCTTTTGCAACAACATTACACTCTTGACTCATATTTAGCTTGTGGTCCACTATGACCCCCAGATCCCTTTCTGCAGTACTCCTTCCTAGGCAGTCATTGCCCATTTTGTATGTGTGCAACGGATTGTTCCTTCCTAAGTGGAGCACTTTGCATTTGTTCTTATTGAATTTCATCCTATTTACTTCAGACCATTTCTCCAGTTTGTCCAGATCATTTTGAATTTTAATCCTATCCTCCAAAACACTTGCAACCCCTCCCAGCTTGGTATCATCTGCAAACTTTATAAGCGTACTCTCTATGCCATTATCTAAATAAGTGGTGGGCCACCGGGGGCCACAAATGGCCCATCAGGGTAATCTGATTGTGGACTGCGAGACATTTTGCTGACGTTGACCGTCTGCAGGCACAGCCCCCCGACAGCTCCCAGTGGCTGCAGTTCCTGGCCAATGGATGCTGTGGGAAGCAATGGGCCACATGACGTGCTGGCTACTGCTTCCCGCATTTTCCATTGGCCGGGAACGGTGAACCATGGCCACTTGGAGCTATGGGGGGCTATGCCTGAGGATGGTTAATGTCAGCAAAATGTCTTGTGGCCAACAATCAGATTATTCTGATGGACCACATGTGGCCCACGGTCCGCAGGTTGCCCATCACTGATCTAAACCATTGATGAAAATATTGAACAGAACTGGATCTAGAACTGATCCCTGCGGAGCCCCATTAGTTATGTCCTTCCAGCATGACTGTGAACCACTGATCACTACCCTCTGGGAACTGTTTTGCAAAGTGTTTTGCACTCACCTTATAGTAGCTCCATCTAGGTTGTATTTCCCTATTTTGTTTATGAGAAGGTCATGTGAGACTGTATCAAAAGCTTTACTAACATCAGGATATACCATGTCTACCGCTTCCCCCTATCCGCAAGGCTTGTTACCCTGTCAAAGAAAGCTATCAGGTTGGTTTGACACAATTTGTTTTTTTCAAATCCTTGCTGTCACTTATCACCTTATTATTATTTTGGCTGATAGGATAAGGATTAACTAGGTGGGTGACCTGATTTATGTACCTGCTTCAGGGGAGGGTTTGTGGCTGAAGATTCCAAGTAGAAAGAGATGCCTGTCATTGGCCCTTGAGTCAGGCACACCAAGTCAGCCATGTAAGCATCTAAACCCCCCTCCTCAGTATTTCAGTCTGGGCTAGTTTAGGCAGCTCTCCACTCAGCTTGCTGGCTTCTGATTATCCCTTTTTTAGTTGCCTGACTCTTCCCTTTCTTAGGCACCGAACTCCCTGGATGGGGAGCCTGAGTGTCTAATTTGGGAGCAAGGTTTCCACTACGTGGCAGGGCTTCTACGGACTAGGCATTGCAACGTCTCAGTGAATCAATCTCTTAGTACATTTGAGAATCTGGGCCACAGTGCTTTCCTTTCCTTCTGACCCAATGCCCCTTCATATTGGCTTCTATGTACAAGAAACTGAATCAGCACCACACATGGGGAGGGAGATGGAAACCAAACTGATTCCCGCATCCTGCAGTGCCCCATGCACTTGGGGAAGACATTCTCTCCTAACTCCCCAAATGAGGGAGATTAATCATTAAAAAACAATACTAAAAAGGTGTAGAGAGTATTAAGAGGTGGGGTCAAACTCTGCACCTGCTAACATAACTACCTGGATAATTGCATGACCAACACCATTAAGGGGCTTGGTGGGAAAAGCTAATAGAGAGAAAATAGGAAAGGAAATCATCTTGCATGTCTTTCCACTGGTCTCATCAAGTTTCGGATCTAGACCCCTGTTAACAATTCTCACTGCTCAAGGAGCAGGTGCAGTAAGACAGCAATGCTAGAGATGAGAGTTACCATCACAATTCTAACATGATTCTTGTTGTGTAAAGGCAGGATGGGTTAATGAATCTCTTCTGAGAGCAGGATAATTGTAAAGGAAATCACCAAGTTTTTCCTATTCCCAAGGAACAGAACTCCTTTGAAAAAAAATAACTTGGTCTTTGAGACAGAAACTGATCTGGCAAACTCAGACAGAACAATCTTTTCTTTCTTCTCAGCTATCAGTAATTAGTTTTTCATCTCTTTTTGGCAGCAGTGTTGATTTCCAAGTATGAAGAATATTTTTAGGAAACATCAACAGGCTTCAGAGCTCAAACATTCCAGATTTCTATTCCTCAGTAGGCAAAACAAACAATTGCTTCATCATATCAAGAATTCTCACTGATCTTTGCTCTTGTGTTTTAACACAGCACTCCTAATTAAATTTTTCTCATCTTCATTTTAGTTTCTCATAGAAGAGTCTTTAAGAGCAACTAAAAATAACACTGGAAAAATCTCCTATCTTGAGCTGAGGGAGGTTGCAGCCAGAATGAATTAGCATAGGTAAATTTGGATTGAATGGTAGTTTGGCACCAGGATGGTATTGGAATCTTAATTGGCACAAGGACCAATCTGGCCCTGAATAGGGTTCTATAGCACTTGATTGTAAAAGCCTACGAAGTTTAATGATTGTTGAACTGCCTTATACAATAATATAGCAGGAACCTAATTTTCTATTACATTTTAATCCTCGTTGAGGGATGAATATCATCTTTAGATTAGTCTGAAATACAGTACCCAGTGGTCCTGATTCATCAGTCATTCATATTCGTATAAATCAGGAATAAATCCACTGCAGTCAATGGAATTTCACTTGTGTAAAACTAATAAGTGATACGAGAATCAAACCCAGTATTTCAGAACTCCTGTGGAACATCACCATCACCGGAGACAGTACACGCTAGAGAAAAAGGCAACTCAATCTGTGAGCAAACTTGGGGCGGGGGGGAGAGGAGAGGAAGCATTTCCAGCATTCTCTTTTGTCAAGGTCTGGACTTCAGTAAAAACAACAGCTATCATTGTTTCTTTATCTTCGCACAGGGGCTGTAGCTTAAATAAGACACTGCTCAGACATGACTAAACAGATACCAGGCATGAGGAAGGAATAGCAGCTGCATGCTACCTCTGCACCAGGAGTGGGATCCATGAAAGGATTTGGGCATTGCAACACTGAGTGTCACAGCATCTAACTTTTATATCCTTAGAAAATCACTGGAGCAACTACACATAGCCTTGTTAGACACCTAGGCTCCTTATAAAATTAATGGGAAGATACATACTCTTAGAATGAGATCCAAAACACGCAACGTGGTAAGCAGGAGCCTAAACTAGCCAATGGGAGATACCAACAAGAAGCGTGTGTAGTAAACCCCACCCCTCTCTCAGAGATAGGGACCCAAGTCTGGGCTGCAAGGAGGCACCTCTCTCTACTTAATGATCCACAAATGGGACCCAACACTGGGAGTCAGGCAGCTTAGGTGGCAAGTTTCTTATGAGGTAAGTGCCTGCCTCACTCCACACAAAATAGCAGGGGGTGGACAGTGGTGGTGCCCACCTTATGGCTTTTAGCTCAGAAGTTAGAGCACTCAGCTGGGATGTGGGAGGTTCAATTTCCCCCTTTCTGCCAGAGGGGAAAAAAGGATTTGAACATGGGGTCTCCCATCTCACAGGTGAGTGCTCTAACCACTGTGCTAAAAGTTTGTCCTAATCACTGGACTACAGAGCGTCTCTCTCTCACCTTCTCACCCCACTCACTGTTAGGAAGTTCTCTTGGCTGAAGGCTACTCCCAACCAGGTCTCAAGGGATCTATTTTTCTTCTCTGTTCTGATTATAAGATTTTATCCAGGGCCTTAGATACCTGGCTGAAGGACTGTCTGGGCTTTTTGGTGCACCCTGATCCAACATATTGTATTCCTAACCACTATATTTTCAATAATTTGTTTTTAATTTATGATGTTTTTACTGTTAGCGACCTCTGTAATCTGGATATGGGGCTTATTTCAATGGACAAGGAGAAGGCTTTTGACAGAGTAAACAATCATTATATTTTAAAAATAGTAAAAGGTTTTGGGATTGGCCAGTGTTCTCTTCATATATTTCTTTATTGTACCATAACGTTTTTAGTTAAGATTAATGGGGATCTTGCTTTTGTTTCCTAATTCACAGAGCCATTTGTTGGGGTGTTCTCTGTCTGGGATGCTGAATGCTCTTAGTTTGGAGCCATTTCTGCTCCTCCTCAGAAGCAGCCTGACTGGCTTTTCTGTGGGGTGCCAGATGCTCTCCCGGTTCGTCTGTCGGCCTACGCTGATGATATCTCAGTTTTTATCATGTCTGACAGTGACGCACAGGCACTGTGCATTTCTGCATAAATGGGTGAACCAGCATCCTCTGCCCATATTAACTGGGCTAAGAGCAATCCAATCTTACTGGGTTCTTGGCAGCGAAGTGATCCCCCTTTGTTGCCCGAAAATTATAATGGGTTTAAGATGTTGGGGGTCTTTTTTGGATATGAACAATATATGTTAAGGAACTGGGAGGGGGTGAGGAGAAGGTGCAAGGCTGCTGATAGAAATGGCACTGCCTCCTTCCTGGACAACAACCTAGTGGCCTCAAAGTTGTGGCACATGCTAATATGTCTGGACACTCTCTTAGGCCTCTTGGACCAAATTCAGAGGCATGTTAACCATTTTTTGTCATTAGATGAAGAGGGCCAGGGACTCATTGATTTAGTCAGCAATGTGTTGGCCTTTTGCCTCTGGTCTGTTCAGTAGTTGCTATATTCTGACTTCCCACTGTCCTGGAAGTCCCTTGCCTTACTTTCTCTCTCCTTCATAGTGCTGGAAGGATGGGCTTTGACTCTCACTTGTTTCCACTGGCCTCTGGTCTATTACAGACTCTAGATTTGCCTTTATTTTATAATGGCCTTTTTAATGCCTGGCAACTTCTGCAACGTACGTGGCTGAATGAGGCATTTTTCAGTTTATGGCTCTTGGAAGAGGTGCTGTTTCTTAATCCATTTTTTCCCACTGCAACTTTCTCTTCCAGGATCCTATTTTCCACCTTTACTCAGGTTGGGTTGAACAACCTGTTCCACCTGATTGTTCCTAGTTGGTCAAGATGGAAGTCAGGGACAACTCTTGCTGTTAAGAGCAGAATCCAGCCTGTGCGTTTTTTTTATAAGGTCGTCTCTTAATTCCAGGTAGCGCTCCCTCAGTGAGCTGCTCCAAATTTGCAGAAAGTTTTTGTAGGGAAAGTTCTTTTGGGGGATGAGGGGGAATCCTGTTTCCCCCTCACTAGTTGCCCCCCTTATGTAGATGAGATCCTTGTGAAATGAGGGAGATTGTTGTCCTGGAAGGGTTTGGTGAATGTTCCTTTTGCAAACTTGAATAAGAAGCATGTGTCAAGGTGTGACATTATGTCACTCACTCTGATTTCTCTGATATAGCCTAGAGGATGCCCCTGTCCCTGGATGGCTCTATGTCCCTGGGTTGGAGGAAGTTGTGCAAACCTCCTCTTCCTAAGCACTCCAATGACTTGCAGTGGAGGGTCCTGCAGAGCATCCTAGCAAACAATTGTTCAGGAGTTTGGGACTGGTTTTCTCCAAGCCCTTCTTTGTTCTTGGAGTGATACAGTGTTCACATTTGGCTGGTACCCTGCCTGGCTAACTTTTTGCTGCTAGGTCAGGAAAAACTAGCTGTTTTGAAATCTCACCAGAACAGAATGGCTGGGGCAGTGTGGCATGACGTGCTAGTGTTGTTCCATGCACTGATTGTGGCCTGGCTGCAGATTGATTAGAGCTTTTATAAATTGACTTGTAACCTGGACACTTTTCGGTTGACTTGGTGTGTTAACAATATTTTGAGTGAACTGGTGATGACGATGATGGCTTAGTGATCCCATGTTTAATATTCGCTTAAGATGTGTGCTGCTTTATTTCATTCAGATCTTTTTGCGTATATATTATAATTTTATTACTTGTTTTTAATGTGATTTTTATGTGAATAGTGGTGTTTTTTCACTTCTCTCTCCCCCTCCTTCCCATTAGGAGCAGAGCCTGTAACTGAATTAATTTGATTTTGTGCCCTTGTGTTATGGAGTTTTGACCCAGCTGCAAATTATATGACATATTTTTTTTTAAATTTTGTTGTGAACATATTTTGCTGATGATAAATTTGTAGGCCTGCAGATACAGTGATTGATTGTAATTATTGAAACAGTAAAAGCACTTTATCTTTGATTAATGGCTTTTGACACACTCAGCACTTTAAGCCATCACCTAGTTTCTTTCTTTCTTTCTTTCTTTCTTTCTTTCTTTCTTTCTTTCTTTCTTTCTTTCTTTCTTTCTTTCTTTCTTTCTTTCAATAGCTGTTTATAGCAATTACTATCATACTTTAACCTTTTGGAATTAATCATCAGGAGGATGACTCTATGGACAATTATAATTAAACCTTTCTTTTAGGAGGAGGTGGACAAATGTTATCTATCCAATGAATTATTTTGCTAGTTAAATTAAACAATGGATTTATATGCTTCCACAGATTTGAAACATGTAGACAGTGACTCCTTTTGTTTATAGTCAGCCTAAAAATAACAATCCCAGTTCATCTTCATATTGTCAGTTTTGGGGCTCTAAGCTGGCTGGCTTTTTGATACATGTTTTTATTATTTCTTTAAAATGAATTCTGGTAGTACCTGAAACTCATTTGTTTATACTCTGTACCTTTGCTCTTTTCTGTTAATGAGAAATCCAAGCTCACCAGCGAGATATAAAAGAGAGCTCGTGAGGTACTTTGACTAAATTCTCTGTTGAAAATCAATTTGGAAATTAATGGATCTGCATCAAATTTCACCAGCCCAATAATCTGTAGGTAATAAAACAGGGAGACAGAAGAGGATATATGCAATACCTGGCTCCTGGCTATTATTGGCATTAAGTGGCAATTCCTGCCATAGACTTCCTATATGACCCAGGGCAACTCATTTCACTCCTCTATGCATTAGTTTCCTTATGCTAAAGGAGGAAATAGGAATACTTACCTATTTCAAAAGACATTGAGACTTTTAATTCAATAAAGTGCCTTAAGATCTTTAGATGGAGGCACTATATAAGGGCAAAGCAGTATTAGTTTAAAAATTGTTTTTAATCCAGGTCTCAAAATTGCTAACCTGAACCTAAGAGTAACATGATTTTTAAATCCCTGTTTTTACCTAATCTATATTTAGGGGGAAATAATTAAATATTTTTGTAGGTCCTAAGAGGTAACGGTTTTAAAACTACTCAGAAATTTGGAAGGATCAATTAGGCGCCATGAAGTGGAATTTCATTCTTCCTGTCTCACAAATATATGCATATTTTTGTATGTATATTTGATATATTAAAATTTGGGAATACACATTTAAAGGGAGAATTTCAGCTTGAAATCTAATTATTTTTTTAAAGGAGTTAAAAGATGGTTTCAGGTATAACACCTGCTCCTGAGACCCCCTGCCTATTACTGTGATTATTATTACTATGATTTTTCCGTCATACTTTCCTATTTAAAACAAATGTTTTTATTTCCCCTGCTACAGTGTAAAAGGCACAAGGGAAAATGTCTAAGGACCCCGTTCTGCAATCCTCTCCAATAGCAGGGACCCGTACATGTGCAAAGTCCCACTGAAGTGATAGGTCATCTGCAGTAATCTGCACTAGAAGATCAGATTGTAGAATCACAGCCTAATTGACTGACTATATAGGGAATTTAAGAACATGTCTATTTGTTTGAAACAGCTAATGCACAAACTGCTATCAAATACACAAGATAAATAAAATGAAAAAAATTGAGAATTATCTAATGTTTTTCACTGATAGTACTCTTAAGTGTTTTTTATAATGACAGTACTGTGACAGTTATTTATTTAATACTATTTAAATTATAGGAACACACAGAGGTCCCAGCTGACCAGGCCCCCATTGTACTACTAACAGACAAACCCTGACCTGAAGAGAATACAATATAAATAGACAGCACAGGGGAGGTGCCTTCACTGGGGAGGTACTTTGGCTGGACAGCAGGGGATGAGAGAAGTCCAAAATGACCTCCCTACTTCCGTTCTCTGCTTAGCCATTGACTGGGCAAAGGAGGATGGGCCCAACTGATTGACTGTGGTGCCCCTCTGCTACCTATTTAAGTTAAACCTCTTGGAGTATGTCTACATTGCAGTTAGCACCAGTGGGTGGCCCATGCCAGCTGACTTGGGCTTGTGGGGCTTGGGCTAAAGTGCTGTTTGATTGTAGTGTAGACATTTGGGCTTGGGCAGGAGTCTGAACTCGAGGGTCCCAGAGCTCAGGTTCCAGCCTGAGCCTGAACATCTACACTGAAATTAAACCAGCCTGAGCCCCATGAGCCTGAATCAGATGGTATGGGCCAGCCACAGGCTTTTAATTATATTGTAGACATACCCTTACTGTCTGAAGCTGTGGGTCTGAATGATCACTTCTTTTAGGGGTCAGGAAGGATTTTTTTCACATTGGGCCAAATTTGCATTCAGTGGGTTTTTTCATCTTCCTTGCAGCCTCCCAGAGGCGCAACTGGGTTACAAACAATATGATTAAGGGTTCATAAAATACTGATTCACCGCAACTTGCAGCTGGTATCCAGTGCAGGTAAAGGCAGAAAGGGCCAGCTCCCAGAGGTAAAATGAGACCTGGCATTGTGCCGTTGGACCTTGAAATCTCTGTGGACAGAGGTTCCCACCCCACCAGTCTTGCAACCACTGTGATGCCACCCTCTCATGCTGAGGGCTGTGGGAGAGCAGGAGGAGAAGTTTCACAATTGAGCTGAGACCATGGAACAGACCCTATCCCAATTAATTGTTTGGTTCATGGTCAGAGATCTGTAACCTGCTGTGACGGGACACCTGCCCTGCACTGGCCCTGAAAGGGTTAAAATCAGCTTAGGGAGGCTAAACGGCAGGCAGCCAAAGGAGTGACTGTAGGGGAAACAACTAATTAAGGCCGCAGCTGCAGACTATTAGGGTGGCGGCTGGACCAGTCAATCAGGGCCCAGATAGCCCATATAAAAGGAAGCTGCAGACCAGAGTGAGTTAGTCTGCTGCAGGGAGCCCTAGGGGGAAGACTGGCTTCCTGGAGGGCTACAGCGAGACCAGCACCTGGGGAAGGGCAGGTGCTTGGAGGAGCTAGCGTGAGCTCCTAACTGTCTGCCAGGACTTACAGGCTTGAGACCCTGGGAAGAGGGCAAGGGAGCTGGAGCTAGAGGCAGGAGCAGAAGGAACTGAGGAATAGAGACAGTGAGATGGAAGGAAGAGGAACCAGGAAGCTGCTGTTTGCAGGGTCCCTGGGCCGGGGCCTGGAGTAGTGGGTGGGCCTGGGCTGCCCCCCATCAGCCACTGAAGGAACGACCCAGATGTGGACTGCCAAGCCACTGTGAGGAATGGCTGGATTCTCGTTGGAGGAGTCCCCCGGAAGGGGGGAAAACTAGATGGTGACACGGCCAGAGGGCTGTGCCTTGAAGCACATGCAGAGAGAAAGGAGCCATAACAGTCTGCAGAGGGAGGCGAGGACAGGAGAGCCATCAGCACCTGAGGGTGCACCTGCTGGGACTGAGCTAATCCCTGAATCTCCCAGCAGGAGGCACCAGTGTGGTGAGTGACCCTGTGACACTTGCACTGGAACCAATTATACTCCTAGTATGTTAGAGCTGGGGGCAGCCAATGTAGTGCCCCTCCCCAAGGCATAATTAGTAAAGTTGCAGCCTGTCCTTTACACCCATCTCATGTCTCTGTCAATCATTTGCTTGCTTGTCCAAGTCAAAGGGGGTGAGGGGAAAGAGGTGCAGTGATTCAGCAAAGGTCACACAGCAGGTCTGTGACAGGTAAAACATTTCAGCCAGATGCATGATCTTTAAGTTGAAGGCATGGCTTTTTGGTTAAAGGGGCAGTCCCAGCAGAGACCGATTAGAAGTCGGAATGTGGCTAAATTGCCAAAGGTGCAAAAATGTTGAGTCTATTATATGCCTCTGTAACCCTTCTGCCAGGTGTTAATGTTCAATTTTCAGGAGCTTCCCTCTGATGAGATAAGTAACACTGGCTTGAGCCTCTGTTAGAGAAACTGGCAAACTGTTTATACCACCCTTGGGGCTCTTGATGAGCAACACTTTCCCACTCGCAAGCATTGAGTCCAGGAGTTTAAAACAAAGACCATTTCATTAAGGGGATAAATGATGGATACCAGAATGAACTCAGGAAAGACAGCTGATAATAAATTAACAATATCTATTCTGTAAGACTCCCATCCTCTCCTTCCCCAGGTTAGAGACAAAAGTCCCAACCTCAGTCCCCGTCCTGCAGCTGTGAGTGGCTGATGCATTCTAACCACTTCCCTCATCCCCAGTGACTCGCTCATAGTTTGTTGTCCGGGGCTGGTGGAGTACAAGGATTCTAGTAGGTAAGTTCTGCTTGGACTTCTCTGGAGGCTCTACCCCATGACCCAGTTAAAGTGATTTCAGGTTTGATTGCTGGGAAGGGAGCCCACACCAGAGTTCTTCTGGTTGACTGCTCCTCTCTGCTGCTTCAGCCCAAGTTATCTTGACACAATCACCTGCATAAATGCTACTTCTGTGCCATCCATTGCTTTGAAGCCACCTCAGGTATCAATGATTTACAGGACCATTTACAGAGTCTTTTCCACCAAAGAAGCATTCCTAGAAGGAGTGCACTGTCCCCTGGCTTCTCTTGGCATTGATAGAAACTGTTATAATGAAGGATCCTAATAACTTTATTATTTATAAACCACCCATATCTGAAAATTTGTCTTCAACTATGTGGACCTCACTTTACAACAAAGCCATCTATTAACTCAAAGGATCTGAAGGATTTATTATATGTTGGCAACTATTAGTTTCAAAAAGGAGCCATTTTTAACTCCCTGAATCTACAAAACTCTCTACAGAACAGGCCTAACAAAGAAAATAACAGAACGCCACTAGCCGTCACCTTCAGCCCCCAACTAAAACCCCTCCAACACATTATCAAGGATCTACAACCTATCCTGAAGGATGACCCAACACTCTCTCAAATCTTGGGAGACAGGCCAGTCCTTGCATACAGACAGCCCCCCAACCTGAAGCAACCAGCAACCACTTACCACACAACAGAACCACTAACCCAGGAACCTATCCTTGCAACAAAGCCCGTTGCCAACTGTGCCCACATATCGATTCAGGGGACACCATCACAGGGCCTAATAACATCAGCCACACTATTAGAGGCTCGTTCACCTGCACATCTACCAATGTGATATGTGCCAGCAATGCCCCTCTGCCATTTACATTGGTCAAACTGGACAGTCTCTACGTAAAAGAATAAATGGACACAAATCAGATGTCAAGAATTATAACATTCAAAAACCAGTCGGAGAACACTTCAATCTCTCTGGTCACGCGATTACAGACATGAAAGTTGCGATATTACAACAGAAAAACTTCAAAACCAGACTCCAGGGAGAGTCTGCTGAATTGGAATTCATTTGCAAATTGGATACAATTAACTTAGGCTTGAATAGAGACTGGGAGTGGCTAAGTCATTATGCAAGGTAACCTATTTCCCCTTGTTTTTTCCTACCCTCCCCCCTTTCTCAAACGTTCTTGTTAAACCCTGGATTTGTGCTGGAAGTGGCCCACCTTGGTTATTGTGCACATTGTAAGGAGAGTGATCGCTTTGGATAAGCTATTACCAACAGGAGAGTGGGTTTGTGTTGGAGGGGGGGATGTGGGGAGAAAACCTGGATTTGAGCTGGAAATGGTGCACCTTGATTATCATACACATTGTAAGGTGAGTGATCACTTTAGATCAGCTATTACCAGCAGGAGAGTGGGGTGGGGGGAGAGAAAACCTTTTGTAGTGATAAACACCCATTTTTTTCATGGTTTGTGTCATAAATATAAAGGGAAGGGTAAACCCCTTTGAAATCCCTCCTGGCCAGGGGAAAGCTCCTCTCACCTGTAAAGGGTTAAGAAGCTAAAGGTAACCTCGCTGGCACCTGACCAAAATGACCAATGAGGAGACAAGATACTTTCAAAAGCTGGGAGGAGGGAGAGAAACAAAGGGTTTGTGTGTCTGTCTGTAGTCGTCTTGGCCGGGGACAGAACAGGAATGGAGTCTTAGAACTTTTAGTAAGTAATCTAGCTAGGTATGTGTTAGATTATGATTTCTTTAAATGGCTGAGAAAAGAATTGTGCTGAATAGAATAACTATTTCTGTCTGTGTATCTTTTTTGTAACTTAAGGTTTTGCCTAGAGGGGTTCTCTATGTTTTTGAATCTAATTACCCTGTAAGATATATACCATCCTGATTTTACAGGGGGGATTTCTTTATTTCTATTTACTTCTATTTTTTATTAAAAGTCTTCTTGTAAAACACTGAATGCTTTTTCATTGTTCTCAGATCCAAGGGTTTGGGTCTGTGGTCACCTATGCAAATTGGTGAGGCTTTTTATCCAACATTTCCCAGGAAAGGGGGAGTGCAAGTGTTGGGAGGATTGTTCATTGTTCTTAAGATCCAAGGGTCTGGGTCTGTGGTCACCTATGCAAATTGGTGAGGCTTTTTACCAAACCTTGTCCAGGAAGTGGGGTGCAAGGTTTTGTGAAGTATTTTGGGGGGAAGGACGCGTCCAAACAGCTCTTCCCCAGTAACCAGTATTAGTTTGGTGGTGGTAGCGGCCATTCCAAGGATAACGGGGGTAATATTTGTTACCTTGGGGAAGTTTTGACCTAAGCTGGTAAAGATAAGCTTAGGAGGTTTTTCATGCAGGTCCCCACATCTGTACCCTAGAGTTCAGAGTGGGGGAGGAACCTTGACATGGTGGCACAGTGGTGGGATTAACCTGAAATCATTTTGAGATCCAGTTGAGATTTTTTGAACTAGAAATACAGATTTTAAAAAGGAATTTTTAGGAAGTCCAGAAGGCAGCTTTGAAACTGAAAGCAGCTTGGTTTCTCTCTGCTTTGTGGCCAAGCAGAGACAAAAGGGGATTATCTTGTGAATTGCAGGTTTCATTTGCCTGGAGGCAGGGTACTTAACTCCTGCAGGGAAATTCACAGTCTTCCAACCCAGAGGTTTGTTTTTTTTTTTTCTTTTCTTCCTAAAAGTAAATAGGGGGTGTGTGCTCTACCCATTTGCCTGGAGACAAAAGTGGCAGGGTTTTTTTTAGGATTTTGATTTTTTTTTTTTGTTTTACAAGGAGCACAGGTTTGAAAAGAATTTTTTTTTTTTCTTCGTTGGGCTGGGTAAGCAGGTTTCCAAGTAGTTGGAGGTTTTTTGCTTTAATTTGGGCCCAGAGCAGAGACAAGGGAATTGTCTTTTTCTGTAGGCTGACAATCACTATCAGAGAATAGGTATTCTATTCCAGCACAGCAAAATTTTACAGCCAAGTTTTGTTTGTTTATTTCTAAACCTCAGGTGTAAAGTTAGTTAAAAACAGAGAGGTTAGAATGACCAAATCCTCAGCTCGACTACAGCTGGAATTAGCCAAATTTCAGGCTGAGGAAAAACAAAGGGAACATGAAAGACAGATAGAACTCATGCAGCTGGAGAAGGAGGTACAGGAGGCTGCACACAAGAGGGAAATGGAGGCAAGGAAGCATGTGGAGGAGGTGGAGAGGATAAAGGCCCAGCAGAATATACCAACAAACCCTAGCAATCCTTCTCCAGGTACCACTTCCCATCCCAGAAAGTTCCCCACCTACAAGGCAGGTGATGATACTGAGGCCTTCTTAGAAAACTTCGAAAGGGCCTGCCTTGGGTACAGCATCTCTACTGACCAATACATGGTAGAGCTGAGGCCGCAGCTCAGTGGACCCTTAGCTGAGGTGGCAGCTGAAATGCCTAAAGAACACATGAACAAGTATGAACTGTTTAAATCCAAGGCGAGAGTCAGAATGGGGATAACACCCGAGCAGTCTCGTCGGAGGTTCAGAGCCCTAAGGTGGAAACCAGACATGTCATTTACCCGACATGCCTACCACATTGTGAAACATTGGGATGCCTGGATATCAGGAGCAAGTGTTGAATCTCCAGTAAATTTGCCCTTCCTAATGCAAATGGAACAATTCTTAGAGGGTGTTCCTGAGGAAATAGAAAGATACACCCTAGATGGGAAGCCCAAAACTGTAATCGAGGCAGGAGAGATTGGAGCCAGATGGGTGGAGGTGGCAGAGAAGAAGAAAACTGGTCGCAGTTGGAGCGGAGACCAGAAGGGACCACCCCAGACCACACCCTATTACCGGGGGCCGCCCAAAGCCCCACCTACCTCCCAAAGAACCCTCCAGACCCCTTATCGTCCCACCACCCCGTTCTCCAGCAACCCTCCTCGTCCCAGTGACCCGTCAGCTGGACGATGTTTTAAGTGTAACAAGCTGGGGCATGTAAAGGCCAACTGCCCCAAGAACCCCAACAGATTACAGTTCATTGCACCGGAATCACACCAGAGGTCCACAGGCCCAGATACCTCCCAGATACCCTTGGAGCGGAGGGAAACTGTGAGTGTGGGCGGGAAGAAGGTCACCGCGTGGAGGGACACCGGAGCACAAGTGTCAGCTATCCATGCTTCCTTAGTGGACCCCAATTTAATCAACCCAGAGATCCAAGTGACGATTCAACCCTTCAAGTCCAACTCTTTCAATTTGCCTACAGCCAAGTTGCCTGTCCAGTACAAGGGCTGGTCAGGAATGTGGACTTTTGCAGTCTATGATGATTATCCCATCCCCATGCTGTTGGGGGAAGACTTGGCCAATCATGTGAAGCAGGCCAAGAGGGTGGGAATGGTCACCCGCAACCAGGCTAAACAAGCCGTGAGGCCTAGCTCTGTTCCGGAAACTTCTATCAGGACCCAGTCAGAGGTGATGGACCTGGACCCCAGGCCAATGTCTGCAACAGCAGTAGTGGATCCAGTCCCAGAGACCCAGACGGAACCAGTCCCAGAACCGGAACCAGCCGAACAACCAACACCAGACCCCGTGTCAGCACTGAATCCAGTACTTGCAACCTCAACACCAGAGGGCCCCACCGAACCTGAACTGGCAGCAGCCGATAACCCTACACAAGAGGCTCAGCCGGAGCCTGAATCCCAACATAGTGCACCAGCGGAGAGCGGTTCACAGTCAACAGAAACAGCTCCATCCCCTATATCGCTTCCAGAGGGACCAAGCCTAGGTCCACAATCCCATGAGGAACTGATGTCTCCAGCATCAAGGGAACAGTTCCAGACCGAACAGGAAGCAGATGAAAGCCTCCAGAGAGCTTGGACGGCGGCACGGAGCAACCCACCGCCTCTCAGCTCTTCTAATCGATCCAGGTTTGTTGTAGAAAGAGGACTTTTATACAAGGAAACTCTTTCTGGGGGACACCAGGAAGACTGGCATCCTCAGAGACAGTTGGTAGTTCCAACTAAATACCGGGCCAAGCTCTTGAGCTTAGCCCATGATCACCCTAGTGGCCATGCTGGGGTGAACAGGACCAAAGACCGTTTGGGGGGGTCATTCCACTGGGAGGGAATGGGCAAGGATGTTTCTACCTATGTCCAGTCTTGTGAGGTGTGCCAAAGAGTGGGAAAACCCCAAGACCAGGTCAAAGCTCCTCTCCAGCCACTCCCCATCATTGAAGTTCCATTTCAGCGAGTAGCTGTGGATATTCTGGGTCCTTTTCCGAAAAAGACACCCAGAGGAAAGCAGTACATACTGACTTTCATGGATTTTGCCACCCGATGGCCGGAAGCAGTAGCTCTAAGCAACACCAGGGCTAAAAGTGTGTGCCAGGCACTAGCAGACATTTTTGCCAGGGTAGGTTGGCCCTCCGACATCCTCACAGATGCAGGGACTAATTTCCTGGCAGGAACTATGAAAAACCTTTGGGAAGCTCATGGGGTAAATCACTTGGTTGCCACTCCTTACCATCATCAAACAAATGGCATGGTGGAGAAGTTTAATGGAACTTTGGGGGCCATGATACGTAAATTCGTAAATGAGCACTCCAATGATTGGGACCTAGTATTGCAGCAGTTGCTCTTTGCCTACAGAGCTGTACCACATCCCAGTTTAGGGTTTTCCCCATTTGAACTTGTATATGGCCGTGAGGTTAAGGGGCCATTGCAGTTGGTGAAGCAGCAATGGGAGGGATTTACACCTTCTCCAGGAACTAACATTCTGGACTTTGTAACCAACCTACAAAACACCCTCCGAACCTCTTTAGCCCTTGCTAGAGACAACTTACAGGATGCTCAAAAAGAGCAAAAAGCCTGGTATGATAAACATGCCAGAGAGCGTTCCTTCAAAGTAGGAGACCAGGTCATGGTCTTAAAGGCGCTCCAGGCCCATAAAATGGAAGCATCGTGGGAAGGGCCATTCGTGGTCCAGGAGCGCCTGGGAGCTGTTAATTATCTCATAGCATTCCCCACCTCCAACCGAAAGCCTAAGGTGTACCATATTAATTCTCTAAAGCCCTTTTATTCCAGAGAATTAAAGGTTTGTCAGTTTACAGCCCAGGGAGGAGACGACGCTGAGTGGCCTGAAGGTGTTTACTACGAAGGGAAATGTGCTGGTGGTGTGGAAGAGGTGAACCTCTCCATGACCCTTGGGCGTATGCAGCGACAGCAGATCCAGGAGCTGTGCACTAGCTACGCGCCAACGTTCTCAGCCACCCCAGGACTGACTGAACGGGCATACCACTCCATTGACACAGGTAATGCTCACCCAATTAGGGTCCACCCTTACCGGGTGTCTCCTCAAGCTAAAACTGCTATAGAACGGGAGATCCAGGATATGTTACAGATGGGTGTAATCCGCCCCTCTGAAAGTGCATGGGCATCTCCAGTGGTTCTAGTTCCCAAACCAGATGGGGAAATACGTTTTTGCGTGGACTACCATAAGCTAAATGCTGTAACTCGCCCAGACAACTATCCCATGCCACGCACAGATGAACTATTAGAGAAACTGGGAAGGGCCCAGTTCATCTCTACCTTGGACTTAACCAAGGGGTACTGGCAGGTACCGCTAGATGAATCTGCCAAGGAAAGGTCAGCCTTCATCACACATCTCGGGCTGTATGAATTTAATGTACTCCCTTTCGGGCTGCGAAATGCACCCGCCACTTTCCAAAGACTTGTAGATGGTCTCCTAGCGGGATTAGGAGAATATGCAGTCGCCTACCTTGACGATGTGGCCATATTTTCGGATTCCTGGGCAGACCACCTGGAACATCTACAAAAAGTCCTTGAGCGCATAAGGGAGGCAGGACTAACTGTTAAGGCTAAGAAGTGTCAAATAGGCCTAAACAGAGTGACTTACCTTGGACACCAGGTGGGTCAAGGAACTATCAGCCCCCTACAGGCCAAAGTGGATGCTATCCAAAAGTGGCCTGTCCCAAAGTCAAAGAAACAGGTTCAATCCTTCTTAGGCTTGGCCGGTTATTACAGACGATTTGTACCGCACTACAGCCAAATCGCTGCCCCACTGACAGACCTAACCAAAAAGAAACAGCCAAATGCTGTTCAGTGGACCGGAAGGTGTCAGAAGGCCTTTAACAAGCTTAAAGCGACACTCATGTCTGACCCTGTACTAAGGGCCCCAGACTTTGACAAACCGTTCCTAGTAACCACAGATGCATCCGAGCGTGGTGTGGGAGCAGTTTTAATGCAGAAAGGACCTGATCAAGAATTCCACCCTGTAGTGTTTCTCAGCAAAAAACTGTCTGAGAGGGAAAGCAACTGGTCAGTCACTGAAAAAGAATGTTATGCCATTGTCTACGCTCTGGAAAAGCTACGCCCATATGTTTGGGGACGGTGTTTCCACCTGCAAACCGACCATGCTGCACTAAAGTGGCTTCACACCGTCAAAGAAACTAACAGAAAACTTCTTCGGTGGAGTTTAGCTCTCCAAGATTTTGATTTCGACATCCAACACATCTCAGGAGCTTCTAACAAAGTGGCTGATGCACTCTCCCGTGAAAGTTTCCCAGAATCAACTGGTTAAAATCGTCCTTGAGATGTGGAAAATATTGTTAGTCTTTATGTACTTGGTAGTATATTTAGAGATGCATGTGTCTTATTAACTCTGTTTTCCTAGAGCTCCAGGAAGAAATCCCAGCCAGTGTTTCACCCTAGCTGAGATTTGGGGGGCGTGTCATAAATATAAAGGGAAGGGTAAACCCCTTTGAAATCCCTCCTGGCCAGGGGAAAGCTCCTCTCACCTGTAAAGGGTTAAGAAGCTAAAGGTAACCTCGCTGGCACCTGACCAAAATGACCAATGAGGAGACAAGATACTTTCAAAAGCTGGGAGGAGGGAGAGAAACAAAGGGTTTGTGTGTCTGTCTGTAGTCGTCTTGGCCGGGGACAGAACAGGAATGGAGTCTTAGAACTTTTAGTAAGTAATCTAGCTAGGTATGTGTTAGATTATGATTTCTTTAAATGGCTGAGAAAAGAATTGTGCTGAATAGAATAACTATTTCTGTCTGTGTATCTTTTTTGTAACTTAAGGTTTTGCCTAGAGGGGTTCTCTATGTTTTTGAATCTAATTACCCTGTAAGATATATACCATCCTGATTTTACAGGGGGGATTTCTTTATTTCTATTTACTTCTATTTTTTATTAAAAGTCTTCTTGTAAAACACTGAATGCTTTTTCATTGTTCTCAGATCCAAGGGTTTGGGTCTGTGGTCACCTATGCAAATTGGTGAGGCTTTTTATCCAACATTTCCCAGGAAAGGGGGAGTGCAAGTGTTGGGAGGATTGTTCATTGTTCTTAAGATCCAAGGGTCTGGGTCTGTGGTCACCTATGCAAATTGGTGAGGCTTTTTACCAAACCTTGTCCAGGAAGTGGGGTGCAAGGTTTTGTGAAGTATTTTGGGGGGAAGGACGCGTCCAAACAGCTCTTCCCCAGTAACCAGTATTAGTTTGGTGGTGGTAGCGGCCATTCCAAGGATAACGGGGGTAATATTTGTTACCTTGGGGAAGTTTTGACCTAAGCTGGTAAAGATAAGCTTAGGAGGTTTTTCATGCAGGTCCCCACATCTGTACCCTAGAGTTCAGAGTGGGGGAGGAACCTTGACAGTTTGTGTGTATAAAAACATCTTCTGTATTTTCCACAGTATGCATCCGATGAAGTGAGCTGTAGCTCACGAAAGCTTATGCTCAAATAAATTGGTTAGTCTCTAAGGTGCCACAAGTACTCCTTTTCTTTTAGCATTTACTTGTACCTTGAAATTAACCCTCCTAGCTAACAGAAAGTGTTGCAAGTGTGGTGATAATTCACAGGACCTTTGTAAAATCTGATACAGAGGCTACACCCTTCTGTCTGTGCTTTTTCATCCAGTGACCTTTCATTCTGCCCCAGTGTATTCAGCACAGAGCTTATCTTCTGGATGTACAGGCAGCGGCGAAGCCAACCTATGCAGGTCCTATGCAGAGCAGATCTCCCACAGCAGGCACCAATAGGTGAGTTTCACCCTCTGTGAATAAGGTTCAAAGCATATTACTCATTAGTTCGGATTAAATTAGATGGCTGTCTGGATTGCCCAAGATTTTCCTCTAGACATATTTCTCCTTTTCAGATATACCCAAATAGAATGAACTACTGTAGCAGTTCTTATCTCTTGCAAAAGGACAATTTTGCAATGGTGCAGATTAGCAGTTCAACTTTGTATTCAGCCCCACAAGAAAGGGAACAAAGGATCTGAAAGTTCTTCTTACTTCAAACGCACAAAAACAAGCTTCTTTTTTCCCCCCAGAAACACAGCTGCTTCTCTTGGGGGTTCAGTTTCAAAATCAATAGGAGCAATATAACAACCTCTCCGCACACAGAGGTTGTTAGACATGCAATTAAAGTAGTGTTGCTGCCAAAAGAAGAAGAGAGTTTGGACACCAACAGGAAGGTCACTGGATGAAAGGGAAGCCCCCTTTGTGGCACTATGATTTAATTAAACCATGGCCACCACAATTGACTAAATTGAATAAAAAGTAAAACAGCTACCAAACTTAACAGATATTCTGATGTAGTATAAAATCTTTTTCATACTTGGCTCTATTTTCTGTGCATATCCTGGACAAGAACTAAAAAGTTATATAATGTAAAGATAAATCTTAAGTTTGTCAGAAGCATTTGGGTCTTCACGATGTAATAAAAAAAGGAAAACTTCTAAGATATAGTAGAAAGAAAAGGAGTACTTGTGGCACCTTAGAGACTAACCAATTTATTTGAGCATAAGCTTTCGTGAGCTACAGCTCACTTCATCGATGAAGTGAGCTGTAGGTTACGAAAGCTTATGCTCAAACAAATTGGTTAGTCTCTAAGGTGCCACAAGTACTCCTTTTCTTTTTGCAAATACAGACTAACACGGCTGTTACTCTGAAAGATATAGTAGAGAGACAGAGATAAGATAGCTACTAAAGAACCATGTCATTCATTGGCAAAATATTACAACATAATTTTAAAAAATGACAGGATCTTCTTCTGTCTGTCTCTCACAGTTAATAATTTAATTCACATTTCAAAGGGCTACCTAGGGGAAAATAACACAAGTTATTACCACATTATATGCCAACATATTTCAATCCACCCTCCACAATGGGCTGTATTCTTTTTCATTGTTCCCACTACTTTCTGTGACGAATTTAATTGTTAGGAAGAGAGTCTACGTAGTATTAGAATTTGGGATTCTGAGAATGAAGTTCAGATACAGAAGGGAAGTGACAGAAGGAATGTGTCTTGCTGACATGTTGATTGATAGTGTTGGCTTTAGTAAGAGCCAAGTTATTTGGCATTCTTTACTGGACTCTTCCATCATCATCATCTGAGTTAGTTCTATAACTGAAGCAGGGGCAAAGATAACACATAACTATTGCTAGTGGGGGAGCACAATTTAAAGGTTTTGGTGACATGCAACAGGGTTCAGGGCAGAGCAAATAAACCCTGGCAGAAATTGGGGGGGGGGGATGAGCAGGGGATGGCTGCTAGTGCGGTGTACCCCTGTTACCTTTAACAGTTGGTGTTTCTGCTGCCCTTAGAACTTTTCTGTGGATGAATGAGATATAGGTCAGGCTGTCTTCAGCCTGCTCTGCCCACAGGAGCCATTAGAATTCTGATTTATTGATATGTAAATGCAGCTTCAAACCTGAACTTTTAGAACACCACTTAACCTATCTGACTTTTTGTTTCTAGTTTCTTCAAAACCTTTGTGTATTATTCAACACTTACTTAATGTGGCTTTGCTTTGCTAATTTATTAAACTGGGCTGTTGCAATGTCACCCTCATCAGCCTGTGTTGCAGGGTGTTAGATGTGCTTGCAGTGGTTTTATTTAATGATAGCTATGCTAGATTTGTTTTTGATTCTTCCAAAGGGTTCCTGGCTATATTTCAGCAATTGGGTCAATAGCCCCCAATTGTCATTTTCCACTGGCACAGTAAATATTGATTGTCATATGATGTTTTTAAATAGAGCTCTGCTGACACATACCCTAGATTTTCTGCTCTGGTTGCTGACTGGCATGTAGTCACATTTATTCACTTGTTCCAGTCTTGGGATCTATTTTGTTCTCTGCGTAAAATTCCTCAGTCATCTTTGACAGTCTCTTGCCTCTCTGACTGCTGTCTCCCTTCTCTCCTCTGCCTACAAACCCATGACACAGCAGTCTGTTCTTACTACCACAGCCTCTCTGCTTCAAACTCTGTCACAGATCTTCTGTAGCCTGGCTCCACACCCTACTTTCCACTGAAACTGCTCTTAATAAGGTTACTAACGAAAACCTTCTGGCCTTGTCTCCTTCCTCAGCCTCTGCCTTTGACACAATCAATCATTCCTTTCCTCTCTAGGGTTTTGGTACTTCTTACCAATCACTCCAAGGCTATTTCCTTCTCTTCCTTTCTCCCACTATCCATCCTCTCTACTTCTAAGTCTACATTTTACTACCTCTTTCCATGGCTATGCTTACCATCTTTATACTAACAGAACCCCAAACTACCTCTCTACTCATGTGTTCAGTCTTATATCTGTGACTTTCTTTTTGATATCTCTTCTTGAATATCTTAAAAGCAACTCAAACTCAATAGGGCCAAGACTGAATTCCTTATTTTCACCTTAAACTAACCCCTGCCCCACAATTTTTAATTCCAATAGTCTCTCCATCACCCAAGACTCTTACCTTGGTCCTGTTTGACTCCTCTCTTTATCTTATACATTCAGGGTGTCAGCAAATACTGTCTGACAAATACTGACAATACTGTCAGGAAAATGTCTGTTTCTTATTATGTATGACTCTGTTATCTGTTCAGTTTGGTATTGTTACCTATCTAAATGCTTACAGTCAAATCAGAGGATGCTGTAAAAGGGAAGGTTAAGGGATCCAAGAAAGGTAAAACTGACACTAAGATAGGATCAAGGAAGTTCAGGCAACTTCCTCCTTGGTGCCATCCAGATTATGATGTTTTATCTTTTCCCAAGGCTATGGCTGAGATCAAAAGACCTTGAGGGGTTAAAAAGGTGATCCTGGGAGATAGGGAGGGGAGTGGTCAGCTGAGATGGAAGCTCACAGAGACACAGAGCCAACATGCTGGAGGCAGCCACAGAGATGACCTGCTTACACTTTGAGCTGAAGGTATAATTTCCAACTTGGGTTGACACACATGCATGAGCTTTGATTGAGCTAGTACACTAAAAATAGAGATATAGCCATGGGGGCACAGGTGGTGAGTCAGGCTAGCCACCCAAGTACAATCTCGACTTGGACCGCTGCCACTTCTTCAGAGCAGCTGGCCTCTACTGCTGCCCATGCCACTATGGCTACACTGATATTTTAGCGTGCAAGCTAGCAAGCATACATCTATCCAAGCTGGTAGTTACATTTCCAGCTCAACATGTAGATGTAACCTCAGAGACCAAGGATAAGTCTTGTCTACCTAGGAACTTGAGGGGAATGACCAGCATAGGTAAGACAATATGTAGAGGTCTCTTTCTTATTTTAAAGACTACTTCTCTAAGTTCTGTCTACCATTTTGGCAAAATAAATAATACAATGTTCTGGAGAAATTGCTTATGTATCACTGCATACTATTACTGGCCAAGGGCTCCCAAAGGAAAATTTTGGCAGGGTCCAAGACCAGCTGGACCTGTTAAACCCAGAAACACAGTCAGAATGTGTTTTGGATTATAGCAGGCATGGGCAACCTGTGGCTCTGGAGCCACATGTGGCTCTTCAGAAGTTAATATTTGTCTCCTTGTATAGGCACCCACTCTGGGGCCGGAGCTACAGGTGCCAACTTTCCAGTGTGCCGGCGGGTGCTCATTGCTCAACCCCTGGCTCTGCCACAGGCCCTGCCCCCACTCCACCCCTTCCCAGACCATTCCCTGAGTCTGCCATGCCCTCGCTCCTTCCCCTTCCCCCCCACAGAGCCTCCTACATGCCATGAAACAGTTGACATATAGGACGTACAGAGAGGGAGGGGAAGGCACTGATTGGTGGGGCTGCAGGTGGGTGGGAGGCGCTAGGAGTGGGGTGGAGGGGAGAGCTGATGGGGGACTGACGATGTATTACTGTGGCTCTTTGGCAATGTACATTGGTAAATTCTGGCTTCTTCTCAGGCTGAGGTTGGCCATCCCTGGATTATAGAATCCCACTTTAAAGAGAAGAGGAGTCATGGGCCTGCAACTTGAAAGGGATGTGCTCCGGGGACTGGGTCTCAGAAGGGGCAGCCTGCCCAGGGACTATAACAGTGACAATTTCTCCTGTTCAATTCCTTAAAGAGAATCAGTCCCTTCCTTCTCCTCCCCTGTGATCTATCTACACAGTACTATTCCACATTTTGGCTGTTGCAAATCTCCTCTCTCTAGTTCACACACTGCTCCCTTCCAGCCTGTTCAAAACACTCTTAGGCTGCTAGGACTATGCCACTCCCCTCCTACATTACATTCAAACCTGTCCCTCACCTATCATTCTCTCTGTGCTTCTCCCTGTGCCCCCATCTCATGTTTCCTACTATCCTGCCCTTTGCCAGGTCTGTTTGTCTTCCTGTGGCCTTTTTCTTCTCCCATTCACAAGCCCATGTAATTTTTCAGGCTGACTCTTTGTCATAAATATAAAGTGAAGGCTAACCACCTTTAAATCCCTCCTGGCCAGAGGAAAAACCCTTTCACCTGTACAGGGTTAAGAAGCTAAGATAACCTCGCTGGCACCTGACCAAAATGACCAATGAGGAGACAAGAAACTTTCAAAGCTGGAGGGGGGAGGAAACAAAGGGTCCTGTCTCTGTGTGTGATGCTTTTGCAGGGACCAGAGCAGGAATACAGGTCAGAACTCTTGTAAAGGGTTAGTAAGCAATCTAGTTAGATTTGTGTTAGATTCTGTTTTGTTTAAATGGCTGATAAAATAAGTTGTGCTGAATGGAATGTATATTCCTGTTTTTGTGTCTTTTTTTTTAACTTAAGGTTTTGCCAAGAGGGATGCTCTATGTTTTGAATCTGATTACCCTGTAAGGTATTTACCATCCTGATTTTACAGAGGTGATTCTTTTACTTTTTCTTTAATTAAAATTCTTCTTTTAAGAACCTGGTTGCTTTTTCATTGTTCTTAAGATCCAAGGGTTTGGGTCTGTGCTCACCTATGCAAATTGGTGAGGATTTTTATCAAGCCTTCCCCAGGAAAGGGGGTGTAGGGCTTGGAGGGATTTTTTTTCAGGGGGGGGGGAGACATTTCCAAGTGGGCTCTTTCCCTGTTCTTTGTGTAACACTTTGGTGGTGGCAGCTTTTAACCTAAACTGGTAAGAATAAGCTTAGGGGAGTCTTTCATGCAGGTCCCCACATCTGTACCCTAGAGTTCAGAGTGGGGAAGGAACCTTGACACCCTTAGACTGGGATTGGTCACTATGCTCCTGAACATCTGTCAGCCTCACTCTCTGCTTAATTTTTCAGCAACTAATCCCCAATTGAGAATTGCCTACTGCCACTCTTCAGTCAGGCCACAGGGTGTGAATTATGCTGAGATAATCTCATGCCTCCAGTGGGCTGAAGTCTAATACCACTCATCACCATTGAGAAGTGTCAATACCCCAGTATAATTGTCAATAGCCCAGCATGAATTCAAGTCAGCAGGGCCTGATGCTATCCACCCCAGGGTGCTAAAGGAATTAGCTGATGCAATATTGGAGGCACCGGCAATGATATTTGAAAAGGGAAGTGGCTATACCTTCTTTTGGAAAGGAAAGTCCTCTGAAGAGATGTGTGTGCATGGGGTTGCTTTTGCCATCAAGAACAAGATTGTTAACCGGCTTTTAGAACTCCCTATTGGTATTATCAAATGTCTCATGACTCTTCTACTTAAGCTTAGTAACCTGTATGTCACAGTCATTAGTGCATATGCTCCCACTCTTGACGATGATGAAGACAACAGCATTTCTACTGTGCTCTTGATGTAGTTCTCACTCCCACAGTCAAGGTAAATAAGTTTATCTTCATGTGTGATTTCAATGCAAGAGTTTGGTGACATACCGAACTCTGGAGAGGCATAATACATGAACCATGAGAGGTATGGATGACTGATGGACAGACCATTATTTAGTGAGATCAATCATGAACATGTGGTTTGCACCACAACACTGTAATGAACCAAAAGGAATGTGGAAAAGATTTAACATCAAGGCACTTCAAAAACAGGCTAGTTGCAATACTCTTCAGCAATGCCTCATTGAGAGGCTCTGACCTTCCTGACAACATCAGTGACATCCAAACACATTGGCCGGCGTTCAAGACCATTATTCACAAGGCATGTGCTGAATCAATTCGCCATCAGAATTGGTTTCATGGAAAACAATGAGGAAATCCTAGCACTTATTCATCAGAAGAGAAACACATTTTGCACTTGGAAAAATGGACCCTCTAATCAGCAAAAACGAGTGACTTATCGACTTAAAGCTGTAGTTCCAAAGAGGCAGCCTGCCCCAGCACAAGTTGCCCCCATTCTCCCATAAGTTGCCATCAGTGGTGAACCCCTGGAAAACTTTGAGCATTTCCCTTACCTTGGTAGTCACCTCTCCCACACAGCCCATCTTGATGTGGAGATTGAACATAGGATCTGTTGTGCCAGAGCATCTTTGTAAAGTTGCTCCGTTGTGTGTTTGTTCAGAGATCTGCGGATGGAAACTAATATTGTCTACAATACGGTAGTCATTTCCACTCTTCTTTATGGGTGTGAGACATTAAGGACATACCGAAGCCTTCTTAAGCATCTAGAGTGCTACCAACAGTGCAGCCTAAGGAAGATTCTCTGTATCAGATGGGAAGACCATCACACCAATGCTAGCATTCTCTGAGGCGAAGACTATGAAACATCAACTTTCCTGGGCTGGTCATTGTGTGCAGATGGCTGATACTCATCTTCTGAAGCAAGTCCTCTTTTCTCAACTTAGTCATGGTAAGAGGTCCCCTGGTGGACAGAAGAGATACTACAAGGACATCCTGAAATTATCTTAAGAAGGGAGGCATTGACCCCATGAATTGAGAAGAGCTGGCTGGTAATAGACTGCAATGGCATCACATCATACATCAAGTCTCAGCACATTTTGAAGACAATCATCTTGCTCATGAGGCTGAGAAATGACAGAGGAGGAAGGAAAGGGTACAGCATCCTGGCCAGCAGTTGTGCTTTTTTCAAGCAACTACCTGTCACATATGTTGAAAAATCTGTAAAGGACGAATTGGACTCCTCAGTCATCTTAAGTCTCATCAATAACTTTTTCCCCTGGCAGATATCATCTTCATATAGAAGGATAGCCACCGCTGGTGGCAATAATAGTTGCTAACACATGGATGATAGAAGTCCCAGAAGACAGGATAAGGGCTAATGTAATGCCCATCTTTAAAAAGGGAAAAAAGGAGGAGCCAGGGAACTTGAAACCAGTCAGCCTGACCTTGATACCTGGAAAGCTACTAGAGCAATGTATAATACAATCAATTTGCAAGTAGCTGGAGGATATAGGGGTGATCATTAGTAGCTAGCATGGATTTACTAAGAACATGCCAAAACAGCTTGATTTCCTTCTTTGACAAGGTTCCTGGCTTGGTGGATGGGGGAATGCAGTGGACATAATATACCTGGACTTAGGCAAAGCTTTTGTCACAATTCTACAAAACAGTCTCATTAATAAGCTGGAAAAATGTGGGCTTGGTAGAGCTACCATTAAGTGGATACATAACTAGTTAACCCAAACACAAACTATGAATGGAATGGTTTCAGTTTGGAGAGAGGTCTCAAGTTGCATTCCATAGGGATTTGGATGTGTCCTCTGTCTGGTGTTATTTACCATTTTATGACCTAGACGCAGAAATAGAGGACAAATTTTCAGATGACACAAAGCTGGTGTAGGGCGGGGTGTGAGGGGAGGTTGCAAACACTTTGGAGGATAGAACTAAAATTCTATAATTTTATAATTTTATAATTGGCTTGGCAGCAGCACTGCTGAGAAGTATCTGGGTGTTGTGGTGGATTACAATCTCAACATGAGACTACAATGTAATGCTATTACAAAAAGAGCAAATGCAATCTTAGGGTGCATCAACAGAGGCAAAGCATGCAAGTCAAGGGAGGTGCTAGTTGGTTAAGAGGTGCTGGTTGGACCTCAACTGGAATACTGTGTTCAGTTTTGGTCACCGCTGTATAGAAAGGATGTAAAGAAACTGGAAAGGATGCAGAGGCAAGTGACAAACATGATCAAAGGGATGAAATGCAAGCCATATGAGCAAAGTTTGAAGGAACTGGGGATGTTCAGTTTGGAAAAGAGGAGATTAAGGGGGAACATGATAGCAGTCTTCAAATACTTGAAATGCTGCCATAAAAAAGACAGAGAATTTGTTTTCTCATTGACACAGAGGGCAGGACTAGAGGCAATGGTTTCAAACTACAGCAGAGCAGATTTAGATTAAATCTCAGGAAAAACTTCGTAACTGTAAGAACGATAGGACAACTAAACAAATTGCCTAGGGGAGTCATGGAAGCTCCTTCACTGGAGAATTTCAAAAGGAGGCTGGATAGCCATCTGTTTTGGATGGTTTAGAGAACAGATCATGCATCTTGGAAGGGGGTTAGCCTAGATGACCCTTGCGCTCCCTTTTAACCTTATGGTTCTAGGATTCTACAACACATACCTTGTTGTACCTTAATATACCTTATCTAGTTAACATAATTAATTTTTTATAATCTCTCAATCACCTTCTTCCTAAACAAAATAATTCCAACCTTGTCTGTCTCTGCCAATAGCCTTTTCTTTCCATTCATCTTTCCTGCCATATGCCAAACATTCTCAACTTATCTACAGGATATAACCCACATAGAATTCAGTTGTTTTCAAACAGTTCCATACACAAAGGTACAAATCTGCTCTTGTGTAAATCTGTAATAATTCCACTGAAATTAAATGCAGTTATTCCAAATACAAACCCATGTAACTGATAGCAGAATGTGGCCCTTGGTGACAGTAGACTGCTTCTGGCCTTATTCTCTAATCTGTTACTGTTAAAAAAGCTGCAGATTCTATAAGAGTAGATCCCATAGGAATAAAGTGGAACTTTACATTTTAAGAGTAGATCATTGGGACCAAATTTCTTTTCCGTATTTTCTTTTCTTTGTTTTTGAGTCTCGAGTCTCTACATTTGTTCCATACTCAATACAAATAGTTTCCTTTTTATTCTGCCCTTCAGGGGAGAGGATGCGACTGCAGCAAACAATCCAGTAACATCATAGGGGTGTTTTAACTTACAAAGGGGTCGTTCATAGCCTCATCCTCCTAGTTTCCTTACAATGAAGGTTGCAGATGAATAGTACACAAGTGGGCAGAGTCAAACACTGCAGTTTTCTTGCAGTTCTATTAAAATGGCAACCCGTTAAAGTGGTTTCTGGGAAGGAATAATAACAATACTGCAAACAACCATAGTTTCTCCTGATAACATACATTCTCTCCTTTTGGAAACAAAAGGATCAAATCACAGTCATCATCAACTTCAAAAATACTAGCAGCATGAATTTTTGCAGACCTGGAAATTGTGACAGGAAGCATATTATGCAAACAGCAAAGCAGCTTAGAAAGCATTTCATTCATATATATAATAAAGAATTTCAGAAACAGTGGTTTGCAGTAACTGTATTTTTAATAGGATCAACAAGGCATCATATTTCTAGCCGGCTTTTCAGATAGTACAGAAGTGGTGTGATTACACAGGACATATGATAACACATATCAGCAAGAATCCTGACACCAGCACCAGGCTCAGTAACATATGTGTTAATAATCAACTTTACTTTAGAATAGATTTTATTATTGTATTTCATGAGCCTGGCTTCTTACTAACTGTTATATTGCCTTGCTGAGAAACAAATAAGTAGAGTTTTCATTTAAGTCATGCATGGATCTGCATGTTCATTCAAAAGAAATTTTGCTTCAGCTCCTTATGTTTTTATCTGTATGTATCAAATTCTCTGCAACAAGGAACAGGTTTGGTGCATCAGATGTGTGTATATATATCTGGCTCAAAAGAAAAACTGTAGGGTATATTACTCTAGTGGGTCTTTTTAATTAACAGCTGGCATAAGCCAATATTTGGGTGCCTGAAGTTATACATCTAAATTCATATTGGTTAGCCTAAATAGGTTATTTTAATTTCAAAGGTCAGAACTTGGTAGCTGTGGCTGCTCTGCACTTCTGAACATATTTATCAAAAAAATCTGAATTGTGAAATTTTGACCAACTCTTATTATTTAAGGAATGAACTTTCTGTAATGGCATATTTATATTCAAATGATAGTAAGTCCTTTTGTGCAACCAGTCCCACTCTTGCGCTTTAGAGACAGATTTTAAAGGTATTTAGTAATTGCCTAAATACCTTTAAAAATCTGACCCTTCATGCCTACCATGATAGCGGAATATTCTGAATTTCTTCCTGAGAGACTTCCTTCCACAGCGGTCCAGACCCTCAGCTTGGGCAAAACACCCTATCTTTTTCTTGATTCATGTATACCTATTTTCAGTATTTCTCTATTAATTATCAGTAATAAGAAAATTATAAACTGAATCAAGTGAGATCTGTGTTATTTACACACGGGGAATAGAAAATGTGCTCTGTTATGCTGAAAAGGGTGTATTTCAGGCCCAACAAGGGATAAGATGTTAATGGAACTCTTTTTCACTGTAACAACATTACACAGTTAAGTGTGAGCCAAGATTTTGCGTCAAAGTTATTCCTGGCTTACTGCCATTTTACCATTAATTTTTGAAACCTTTTATTAAAGATACAGAAAAAGAGGGAAAACATTTGAAGCATTTGAAATACAAAAAATAAAGTAAAGTTCCTGGCAGGACTACAACTCTTGTAAGGCACTGATTATCATAGGCCCAAGATGAATGGTGGATCATGGGAATCAGATGACTCTGGGTGAATTCTGGGAGATGTAGTCCAGCCACACAGCCTGTCCCACAAAGTAGGATGGGGGTATCAGGCTCCTGAACTACAGTTCCTATGAGGCAATATAACACTCTGAGAAAACCTCTCCTTCCTTAGAGGTTTTTAAGGTCAGGCTTGACAAAGCCCTGGCTGGGATGATTTAACTGGGAATTGGTCCTGCTTCGAGCAGGGGGTTGGACTAGATGACCTTCTGGGGTCCCTTCCAACCCTGATATTCTATGAAAACACACATTAGTGTTGAAATTACTCAGAATGAAGTGTTTCATTTCAACAAACCAAACCAAACCCCTTCCATTTCAGGAATGTCAAAATGTTTTATTTCAACATTTCCAAATAGAAATGTTTCCAAATGACCAGCACATGGAAAACTTCAGAATGTAAACTTTTTATCCATTTTAAGATGAAACAAAGATTGAATTGTCAGAATTTCCTGTAGGGCAGAAATTTTGAATTTTGTTCAATTCCATTTGCAAGCTGCCTGATGGAAAAACAGAGGCCCAGCACAGGGACTTATTAGCAGGCTCACAGTAGAGTCATAAAGAGTGGAGTGGTTTTATCTGGCTTAGCCAGACATGTTGTGTTTTGTTTTTTGACCGAAGACATAAAGGAAAAAGATAGGAAAGAGAAGAAAGAAGGCAAGGAGGGAAAATGACACACAAGGGAGGGGGTAACTTCAGGAACCTTGGGCTCCCATCCCTGATGTTGTTCAGGATTTAGCCAGAGACCTCCAATCTCATACATGATTGTCTCTCAGTTCCCATTCATCCAGTGAGGAGGCAGAAATGGAAACTGGCTGGCATGAGCTGGGAGCCTGTGTGGATTGGGACATGGAGCTGACTGGAGTGGTATAGGGTTCCCAACTTTCTAGCTGCAGAAAACCGAACACCCTTGCCCTGCCCCTGCCCCTCCCCTTCCCTGAGGCCCCTCCCTTGTTCTCCCCTTTTCTGAGGCCATGCCCCTACTCCCTCCAGCCCCCCTCCCTCCATTGCTCACTCTCCCCTACCCTTGCTTACTTACTCATTTTCACTTGGCTGGGGCAGGGCTTTGGAGGTGTGAGCTCCAGCTGGGGGTGCAGGATCTGGGGTGGGCCCTGAGATGAGGAGTTTGGGGTGCATAAGGGGGCTCCCGACTGGGGGTGGGGCCGAGGGCTTTGGAGTGTGGGAGGGTGCTCCAGACTGGGGCAGGGGGTTGGGGGGCAGGAGGGTGTGAGGGTTCTGGCTGGGGGTGCGGACTCTGGGGTGGGTTTGGGGATGAGTTGTTTGGGATGCAGGAGGAGTATCCGAGCTAGGGCCAAGGGATTTGGAATGTGGGAGGGGACTCTGGGCTGGGTGCAGGAGGGGGTGTGGGGTGAGAGCTCCGGGAGGGAGTTTGGGCATGGGAGGGGGCTCAGGGCTGGGCGTTAGGGTGCAGGAGGGGATTTGGGGTGTGGGCTCTGGGTAGCGCTCACCTAAGGTGGCTCCCAGAAGAGGCAGCATGTCCCTCTGGCTCCAAAGTGGAGGTGCAGCCAGGCAGCTCTGTGTGCTGCCCTCGGCCACAGGCACCACCCCTGCAGCTCCCACTCGCCAGGAATGTGGCCAATGGGAGTAGGGCATGGGGAAGCACTCAGAGCCTCCAGGGATACCCTGGCCACCCCTGGGCCTAGGAGTTGGAAGAGTATGCCACCGGTTCCAGGAGCCATGCAGAGACGGGTAGGGAGCCTGCCTGCACTGCAACTGGATTTTTAACAGCCCGGTCTGACTGCAGCCACCAGGGTCCCTTTTCAACTGGGTGTTCTGGTCAAAAAACAGACATCGGGCAACCCTGGAGTGGTATAAGGAAGCGTCAGTTTTACTAAAAGCCTGCTCCTCTTAGTGATGTGGCTAAGTTACCTGCATTTATGTGACATCATGTTAGCATTCAGAAAAAAAAACCCTCTCATTATAACTTTGCCCATTTGAGATCTCTGATTTAGCCAGTCAGTGGAAGTTTCAATGACACTTGGTTCCCCCTCTCTGGCCTGGTGTGGTCATGAAACCTTTCAGAAACAGGACAATGAAGGTTCCCATGCTGGCTTGGTGGACCCTAGTGTCCCAGGAGAGGGTGGGGGTGGCAGTCATGTAGTAAAGTTCGCTCCTTCCAGTCCACACCCTCCCTTGCTCCTATTTAGTGATCCACAGATAAACAGTGTCCAAGAAGGGGGTGGTAACATCATCCCATTAACATTAACTGATCAAAAGATATTTCAGTGATTTAAACTACAAGCATTTACTCCTGTTTCTAAGATCTTTAAGCTCATTGTCACATTAACTATGTGAGGTATACATATGATCTTAGTTTGTATCTACCTCTCCAGAAACCAGGCAGGATTGGTTAGAATTTCAGATCATTCTTCTTTTCCTTTTATTTTTCTTCTTGCTCTCTCCCCAATTTTGAAAGCAAACAGATCAGTAGGTTTTTTGTTGGTTTGTTTGCATGTGTGTTCATGTGAATGTGAGTGAATGACTGTAGTAACCCCAAGAGAAGAAATAGTAATCTATCAGGCTAGTACTTCAGCCCTATCTCCCTCATTGTGAGTTCAATCCTGCAAAGTGCTGAACACTTTGGCCCTGATCCAGCAAAACTCTTAAATATGTGCCCAACATTAAGAATGTGAATAGTTAGATTGGTGGCTCTTTTCTGGGTACCTCTTCCTTATCCTCACTACCCAGTGGCCTTGGGTGAATCTATATACTATCTTCTCTGATTCCTTTTGGTTTTACTTTCCTTCTTTCTCCCACCTTGCTCTTTTTACCTACCAATATGTTGCCTGACAACTCTGGATAAGGTTTATCTTTATGTCAATATATTGGCCTACAGGATATGCATTCCATACACATGACAGAAAGAGTCAGATTCACAAATAGAATCCATGCTGTCAGTATACAAGATTGCACAATACATCTAAATAATAGAAATAACCTGGAAGCTTTGGTCCAGGTCAGTCTATATGTGGAAAAAAAATTATAGATAGCCATAATCATACACCATGCGCTTTGCTGTGTTTGGGAAGCAGATTTTTTTTAAAAAATTCATCTTGCTTTACAAGAAAAAATATTTAACCTTTTTTGTTTTGCATTAATTTCAAATTACAATGTATGGCAAAGCAAGATCATCCTGTGCCAACTAGAATGTGACCTGGTTGGGGCATATGGCATTAGACACATTTATATAGTATTAAATGATCCTCTTGTTTACTAGCATTCCGTATTACATTATATATTCATAAACTCCACTGTTAAATCAGAATTTCAACAATTATTATTGCAGGTCTTAAGATATTCTCTGTCTGTTGTTTAATTACTTGATTTTGTTTGATTTTATTCACCGAATAATTAGCCTACTAAGCATCTAATTATTGCTTGGGCATGCATTATACAGATCATCCCCATTATGTAAACATTATATTAGTGAACACTGTAGCATTAGAAATGTTCAGAGCCAAACTATTAAATGTAATATATTCTGGAGGTTAGTCATTCTTTTTAAAGAACTACATGTTTAATTTGCCTTGATCCATAATATTTTCACGTTATTTTGACTGGCCTATAATGCTCGCTGAAAGACCTCCAAATTGAAAGATGGATGTAAAAGTTAAACTTCCAGATAATCTTTGAAGGCTTGCAATCAAAACTACCTTTTAACTCCAAATAAATATGACCAACTGTTAACCCATTTTCCCCAGAGATTTAAATCAGTACATTTCTCCAGAAGTTCCTGGAAATTAGAACAATATAAAAGAGACACAGTGTCACATAATGGAGTATATTAGTAAGAGTAATAATTAATTTATTGGTTATAAGGCTCATTTATTTATCAACTCAAAGTAACAGTTTTATACTTATTTAAGTATTGTTTCCTTGCTAAAATTGTTTCTCTTTACAATTATCATATAGAAGTTGGATTATCTGGTATTAGTCTACTGTATATCTGTTTTCTCATTTCATAATAAGATCATAAATCCACTCACATACAAATATTTTTTTCTTATTTTATTCATTTCTGAACACTACACATCCTCACATCTTTTGCAAAATCTAGGATAGATAGAAAAATGCTGCAGAGACTTCATTTAGGGACTGCTGAGAAAAAGTACCATATTATATATTGTACCAAATGGAATTCCTGTTAGCAAATCAGCTTGCTGGATTCTTGACCGTTATTCCCTGATAAAAATCCCCAAATGTAAAAATATAAATCAATGTTCAATCCACTCTCTAGGCCAACTTGAACAAGAATTGCTGCAGAAAGGAAAGAATGCTCAGTTCCACAGAGAAGATGTGCCTTCTATCACTCAACAGTGACCCTTTGGCAGATGAAAGTGAGGCACTGTTAGACTCCAAAGGGAGTCTCATCCATTCCTTCTTAGCTGGAAGGATGGTGATGATGACAGGTGACATGTGATTAGGGAAATGTGTGTGTGTGACAGAGACAGAAAGTCCTCAGAGGTAAATAAGCAATAAAGTTAAAATTACACATATAAGAAACCTTACACAGGCAAGTGTCTGCTATAGGTGCATACTGTAAAATAGTCATTTGATTCTTCCCATTTGCTCCTTTTCTCAGAATGGAAAAGTCACACCATAACTAGTTAATATTGGACTTCAATTTCAATTTATTCAGGAGAGAGTGCTTGTAGTATTTGGCAAAAATCTGCTTCAAATGTGTTTAATATCACTCTATTGAACTAAATAAGAAAGTGAAGCATGATTGTTTAGTGGAAGACTGAGTCTGTTTTGTGTGTCCATTACTGTCATTGGTCAGTGGCATGAGACACAGTGTACTTTCTGATGAACAGTATTCCTATTATAAAAGATCAATACCCTACATCTATGCAAGAGTAGAAACGTTTAAAAGTCCTTATAAAATAATAAAGTTTTAAAATAAGAGGATTTTCTTATTCAAGTTAAAATGATACTTAGTAATGTAGAGAATAATATTTGCTTCTGCTTTTGGACATCTGTGCCATAAAGTCGCATCCAAAATGGGCATGCTATAGATTGCGGAATTTTAATTATCTTTTAGATGGCTTTGCCAGATATTGATTGCTGAGCATAGTTCACACACATAATAGTGATTTAACAGGATAATTCTGATTAGGTCTGTGAAATATTTATCTTCACTCTTATTACCCTGCTTCGTATAATTAAATGACATGATGTTAGATTTGCATACAAAAGCACATCAATAGAAAGCGTAAAATGGGTATTTATAGAACGCCACGGCATATTCACTGCTCTGAAAGGGAACTGGCGGAAATCTTTGAGGGGCCTGATGCACTATTCTTAGTGCGGCCAATGCAGTCTTGGGATTTTTGAGTGTTCAAAGGGAGTAGGATTGGGCCCTAAATGTTGTGGAAGCTTAATTCAAAATGCCAAATTATGTCTGTTCATGAAACGCAGAGCCAGATGAGGGAGAGAGCTTTTCTCCCCTCCCACAACGGGTGAACTCAGCCAGGGACAATCAGTTTTGTTGCAGGCAATGTGGATGTTAGTTCTGCTGAGAGGGTGACCCCATAGTGATGAACACAGTTGGGGGCAGAGGGAGCCATCACCTTGTTTTCTGAAAGCCAGATTGGCTGTGCTGGGGAAGTACAATTAGGGTGACCATATTTCCCTATGCTGAATATGGGAAATCTGGTAAAATTACTCATATTCAAGTGCCTTTAACGGCAAGCAATTGTACAAACATTCAATTTAACATCAAGTTGACAAGAGCCCCTGTTAAAAAGAAATACTGCTTAGTTGGATTCTTTTTATTTACCGTCTTAACTTTAAGGCTTTAGGGTTCACACAGGGAGGGGTGAAACCACCCCACACCCTCTTCACACATGAGGAGGAGTGATAGACACATACTCCCATACACTTCTCTCACACAGCAGGGGTGACCAACTGACCTGACCCTCCCTGCCTGGTGCTCTCCACCCTCCAGGCATGGCTGGGCTCCTGGGATGGCCTCACCTCTCGTGGTACCTGGCACCAAATCTTCCCAATGCAACATGTATGGGGGGAGGCATGCAGGGTCACAGGTCCCCCCTCCCCAGAGTTCTGCCAGGGTTCACACCAGAATGTGGCCAGCAGCAGCCTTTCCGCACTGTGAAGGAGGGAAGGGACAGGAGCTGCTTCTAGCTGCAGTGGGGGAAGAGATGACCTGGCCTGTGCCTTTGCAGAGCTCATCTCTCCCCCACCGCCACTGTTCCCGTGTGGCTGGAAGCAGCTTGTCCCTTCCTGCCCGCACAGTGTCAAAAGGCAGCTAACACCTCCAGGCTGCTGCTGGCCACCGACATAACCCAGCCACTGTAGGCACTGACACTGTGGGTGCTCCGGGGATGGTGGGTGCTGAGCACCCACTGGCAGCCCCCCTATCATTTCCCCTCCCCCAATCCCAGTGCCTTCTTCCTATGGGCTGGGCCCGCCGATTAGCGCCTCCCCCTCCCTCCCCACCCTGCTGTTTTGCAGCATGCAGGAGGCTGGGAGGGGGTGGGGGTGGGGTGGGGGGGGAGGAGTGAGGATGTGGAGCACTTGGGGGAGGGGGTAGCGGGGGTGGGAAGAGGCAGGGTGTAGGCAGGGTGGGGTGTAGCATTGAGGGAAGGAGTGGAGTGGGGCCACGGCCTGGGGCAGAGTCAGGGGTCGAGCACCCCCCGACACAATTAAAAGTCGCTGCCTGTGCCAGCCACCTCCTGTCCCCCGGCTACAGCACAGGCAGGAAGGGATTAAGCCCTAAGGATGCATTGTGCAAACCCTGCCGGGGGTGGCTCAGCAGAGGAGTGTGTCTAGGGGACAAAGCAGCCTAGTGCTCCTTGGGGACAGAACCAGGGATGGGGCGGGGCAGGGGGGAGGGAGCAAAGAGGGTGCTCCTTGGGGACAGGACCAGGGATGGGGGGGGAGGGAGCAAAAAGGGTGCTAAGTCCCTGCCCCGGCGGCTGCTGTGGATCCTGCAGGTTTGGGGAATTAACAGCCTGGAAATTGCTTCTCCTGCACCACTGCAGAGCTTAACTGTGGGGTGGAGAGGCTTCCCTGTGCCAGTGCTGTGTTGGACTTTGGCATATGCAGGGCTTGGCTACTCCTGGCCAGCGCCTTGGGCCAGAGGGTCTTGGGCTTTTCTGGGGTGCCGGCCCAGCTAGAGGCTGTGGAGGAAGGAAGAAGGCTGCCGGTCAGGCTGTTGGTGTGCTGAGCTCTCTAACCAGGGGCTGGTTCTCCACACAATGCTGGGAGTGTGACGTGCCCTGCTGGGGGTTTATGGAGGAGCAGTGGGGTTGGTGGGGGGGGGGGGGGGGAGCATGAAGGGGCAAAGCAGGGAGAGGACAGCGAGAGGGGAAGCACATAAAGGGCGAGTGGGTGGGAAGCAGAGGCAACACGTAACCAGCCACTGTCTGGTGCCTTGCCCATACTCACCAGCCACCCCAGCACACAGCGCGCAGCCAGTACCAGACAGAAATGGGATGGGGCTCTGCTGGCTGAGAGCTGGCATGCAGAAGCGGCTGCGCTGAAGGACCAGCCTGGGGAGTGGTTGGCCCTGCGTGCTGCATCTTTGCCCCGCCACCAGCCTTTCACACCCATCCCCATCATCGGCCACTGGACCCCCTCCGCTCACCACTGGTAGGCAAGTGGGTGGCAAGCAGGGATGCGGCCAGCAGCAGGACCTGCCAGCACTGATGGGGGGCAGACAGAAAATACAGGATAAGTTGCCTGCTATTAATAAAAAGTCAGGATACCTGCAGGAGGGCTTAAATTACGGGAATGTCCCTTTAAAAATGTGACGTCTGGTCATCCTAAGTACTGTCAGGAAAGAGTTAAAATTTAGCTAACAGCTAAGACAAAAACCACAGAACAAGCAGCAATGTTTCAATAAGCATTCAGTAACAAGGACAGGGACAACTGTAAACAATTGATAAGCATATATGGTCAATGCCCGCCCAGTAACTCAGTTCTTAGAACAATGTTAAGCCTCCCTTCACAGCCCACCAGATATCTGTAAGTACTCATCCCTACCCTGCCACCCCGCCTCTTTCCCCCACAAGGTAGCCATAGATGCTTGATGCAATAGGATGACCTCTATACTACATACTGTTCTTAGTTTTATCTTTGTTTAGGGTTCTCTCTTGACTTGTAACAATGTCTGTCTCTGTATGTACAGATAAATGCAAATGAATTGATATGAGAATGTATATAACTGGCTATTATGGCACCATATCTTTGAAACTGCTTGTCAGTCTTTCCGGTACCTTGAATAAACCCCCTTCAGTATTGTCCATGCTTACCTGATTCTTGGGGAAAAGAATCTTTTTGCCTAACAATACAATCTCTATATATTTTAAGCTGTAGCCAGAACTGCTCCTTCCCTCCTTCCCCATACCACCTCTGGAGTATGTTAATTGGATTAATCTCGCTAGGCACTGCACAACCTCCTTCTTACCGACACACATCACTACTTATGAAGGGGCATTAATTTGAATCTATCTATCTATCTTTTAGAATGACAACATCCCTATGTTGCATCCGATGAAGTGAGCTGTAGCTCACGAAAGCTTATGCTCAAATAAATTGGTTAGTCTCTGAGGTGCCACTAGTACTCCTGTTCTTTTTGCGGATACAGACTAACACGGCTGCTTCTCTGAAACATCCCTATGGTATCTGACTGCCTTCCACAAAAAGAAAACATAAAAATATGTCAGGCCCTATAGTTAAAAGAAAATAAAGGTCTAGATTCTCGCATTTAGCACTGACTTAATACAGACTGTTCTACTGTAAATGTGGTAGCACTCTTTGTTTTCACTCCAATATCACATATTTTTAGATGCTAAAAGGGTTAGATTGGTCACATACTATATACTTTAAGTGCAGTAAATATAATCAGCCTTTCTAATTTCTTCTTTCAGTGTAATTACACCCTCTTTTTCATTTTCTAACTTTAGAGATGTCTTTGGTAAAGCAGACTAATAGGTTCTGAAAGAGAACACCTAGGTTTATGTTGCTTGCCAGAAGAATTCATGAGTGGTTACTTCATTACCTCTGAATGACCATTCAGCTGCACTGTTGTTCAAGGTCATTAATCGATATCTTAATGAGAGCAACAGAGAAGTTACTTAATATTTCACTCTCACTGATTGCATCTCAAGGATAAACAGGCTTCTCTGGATCTATTCAGGGAGTAGAGCCCAAGCTTTCAGATTGTGTGGAAGGTGGGAATGCTGCCTTCCACTGTGGCTTCTTCATGGAGATTAGGCAAAGTTCTAGCTCTGTGGATTTGAAGATGCAGGCTGGATATGGGTCTGCTGGTTTCTCTTACCACCCTGCCCAATCTGTAAACCAAAGCACTATAAGTGGCTGCAGAGTCAGCAGTAACTCACGTTGCTGTTCCCTGTGCAGTACGGAATCCTTGCCCCCCTTTGCCGAGGTTTGGGGACAGCTGGTGGTTGGGAGAACTGACAACAGCTGAGCTTCTACAGGAGAGATGCTGTCCAGATGCTGCTTGGGCAGGTGGTAGAGAAAAAAGGAAGTGGATTCCATGTTGAATCCCTGGCCTCCAGGAGACCATCTGAGATCTCTGTTGCTTTTGGGAGGAGGGGAGGACAGGATGGAACCCCTGGAACCAAGACACTGGACCCTATGTGGTTGCAAATTGTCTACACATTTTAAAAGTTAAAAATACAAGACCCTTGTAGTTACAGAAGCCTTGGGGCACAGTGAGGATCCAATCATTCTCAGTGCAGTTGTTTTAGAAATATCCAGTTTATCTTTTTTAACTTCTCTAATTTTTTCTAATTTCAACTCTGGTTTCATTCTGAAACTCTTTGTCGCCTTATCTTTGTTTCCCTTCTAACTACCTTGTCTGTGGCATTTACCCTAGTGCACACTGATATCAATGATACTCTACACATCAAACACTTCCATGAAAACCAGCAATAAAAACCATATCCTCCTCTCCCCTCAACAATTCCCAAGTCAGGAAATGTCACTTTCAAAAATACCCTCTTTCGAACTACTTTGGAAACTGAATCCCCAAAGTTAGGTATATTTAGGCATCTAAATAAAAGTGGCCTGATTTTCAGAGATACTGAGTACCTGTAGCTCCCACTGAAGAAGGGAAAATATAGACATGTCAAACAACAGTGTTTGGCAATCTACCTTCATAGTTTTCACACACGTCGTGCCAGTGGAAGATATGAAAGATGCAAAGGAAAGATGTTCTATGCCAAAACTTCCATAGAGATGAGCCTACAGGAGTCACCTGCTATCTGTTAAACATAGCACCTACTGTGAGCAATAATATTTAAAAAAGGGACTGAAAAACACAGTGACTTAATAAAACAGGCATTACAACAAAAAAACAAACAAAGCCTAGGCCATCAGCAATATGGTATTCAGTAAATGATTGAGATCTACTGAACTATCTATTAGAGTCAAAAGTTTTTCGCTATGGTGGGAGGAAAAAAGTAGGCCTAACTGGACTTTTGAAAAGTGATCCCAAATTTCCGGAGTTTCTCCCTGTTCATTTCATGCTTCATCACCACCATCTCATGGGCAGATACCTCAAGTACAAAAATGTTATGAAAATGGTCTTAGAAATTGTCAATTTTATCCGCTCTAATGGGAAGACTCATTCACAGTTCAAAAATGTCACTGAAGATCAGGATCTTGAAGACAAACATAATGATATCTCTTTGTATAGTAATGTCAGGTGGTTATCAATCAGCAATGTCTTAAATTGGTTGTTGGAGCCTATCAATACTTTCCCTGAAGAAAAGGAAAAGTCCTGTTCGCAACTGGAAGGCAAGCGATGGATGCAGGATTTCTTGTTTTTTTACTGATATTATGCAGCATCTGCAAACTCTCAAGTTGGCATTCCAAGGGAAGGATAAAATGGTCTTCAGTTTCCAGTACAAGTTAAAGCTTCTGAAAAGTGACAGTGTCAAGAGAAGGGTAAACACATTCCCTGAAATTGAAGTAGAAAATCACAAACTTGAGGAATACAGAGGCATGTTACAAGGACTGCTTGATGATTTTCAGACCAGGTTTGAAGACTTGCAGAAGTTGAGATCCTGCTTTGCCTTTCTTGTAAACCCATTCGTGGTTGATGTGATCGACGGCTGTCTGATTCCCAAAACAGTGGTTATGGAAACATCTACAGTAGAAATGGAACTATTGGAACTCCAGGAGGACCAGGCTGTAAAGATGATGCATAAATCACAGTCTACAATCAAGTTGTGGAAGCAAGTGCCAAGAATGAAGTATCCTCAACTCAAGAAGTCTAGAATGTGACTCACTTCAAATTTCAGCACAATGTACTTCTGTGAATTGGTGTACTCTGTGATGAAGTTTGTAAAATCGAAACATTTTGCAGTCCTTACAAATCTGACCAAACTCCTCCATACCACCTTGACAACATATCAGCCAGATTTCCAAAGAACTTAACGATCATGATGGAGACTCACAAGGCCTCTAGCTCTAGAAGTAATTAACCGTGATAAAGCAAGAAGGATGTTAATATTTTAAAAATGCGTGTGGATTGGTTGTGTATGTCTCACGTTTCTTGAACTTCTGAAGATTATCAGATGTATGCGGCATGGAAGGTCAGTAAATTTGGCCACCCCTGCTATATACCAACTACCAAAGTTGGTAAAGTTTAAAATAAAAGGTTCCAGTTTTCAGCTGTCTTTAGTCCTGAGCTAGGCAGAGGCACATTTACCCTCTCAGACGCCTAAGCATTTATCAGAAACAAGTGGTGAAAAGCTGATATAGGCCTAGTCCACACCTCAAAATTAGAACCCCTAGATACATTATTTAGGGCTGTGAAAAATTTCACACTCTGTGTGATGTAGTTAGGTCAAGGTCACTCCCACTGTAGACGCAGCTAGGTTGATGGAAGAATTCTTCTGTCCACCTAACTACCACCTCTTGGAGAGTGGTATTAACTACATAGATGGAAAAGCCCCTTTCTGTCAATGTAGAAGCATCTGTGCTACCGTGGCACAGGTGCAGAGCCTTTGCTGTGCCGTTGTAATGTAGACATGACCATAGCGGTGAAATTAAGGTCCTTGCCAGCCCCTGACAGAGGATGAAATGCAACCTAATAGTCATCCTTCAGACATCCTGTAAGTGTCTGACTCTCTGTGAGACCACTTCTTCAAACTGCTTAAGTAAAAGAAAACCTGATTGTTGTCCACAGGAATTACTCTAAGGGCTTCCGCCTTGTCAAATATATATATATATATTTGCTAGGGAGTACTCAGCTGAGCTGTTTGTGTTTCTTGTCTGTTGAAACACACTACACACTTTTTCATGGAAAAAAATATAAGCCCCTTGGATAGGTTTCTTTTTCCCTTCCACTATTGTTTAGGAAGTGAAGGTTAAATAAAATTGTTAGCAATTAATCGAATACCATCACCTTCATTTTTTTCTTCTCTTGCCTTTGACTTCCTAGGGCCATATTCTTACCCTAGAAATAGACAGGTGGATCTTCCATTGAAGTCAAATGGAGTTACTCCTGGCCTGCAGTGGGAGATAGAGCCCCTGGAGTGGTTAAAACTAAAAGGAAGAAATGAAAAACAAATGAAGCCTTTTCTTGTTTCACTTGAACTTGTGCTTGCCAAGTAATGTGCTTGGGGAATCCATTCTCTTCTTCACTCTCATGCTGTGAAAGAGAGAAAGAAATACAGACAAAGATATTTAACATACTAATTTATTTATTAATACCTTTCTCATAGCCTTTTAATGATGGAATTGTACTGCTCAGAACTATATATCTTAAGGGAGATCTACTCAAAAGAAAAAAGAAAGAGTGATTTAAATCTTTGATATGAGACACTATCTTACTTTTATAGAACAAAACTGACATTACAGATTATAGTTCCAGAAGTAATAACTTCAGTCTTATTTTAGATAAGTTGTAGTTAGTTAAAGTATGTATGCTTTTTCTTTTCATCAGGACTCCCAAAGAACTCAGTTGTATGAGATACTTACCACAGATATAACTGACAATGGTAGCAGCTAAAATAGAATACTAATACTAATAATACTAATAATAAAATTTCTATGAAGGTTAAATGAATCTTCAGGTTATATTTCTTCCACTTATAGTGCCATTGCATTTAACTTTTAAAATAATTTACATTTTTGAGGTGATGTAAGTGGTATGTCTGGCTGAATTAATTGTAAATAGGATTTATGTCGTAAATCAGGGACTTCCAAGCTGCCTATCGAATTCCTGCTTAATTTCCCTAATCAATACATTTTCACAGAAATCGATGCACATTCACCACAAAATAATAGTTCCACTGAATAAAATAGCTCTAGGATAAAATTAACACTGTTGAGACTAAAGCCTACAGCCAAGGTTATCAAACTTGGGTTCCTAAAGTTAGACATGTAAGCCCATATTTAGGCATTTAATTACAAATGGGCTGACTTTCAATGGTCCTGCTTTCAATCTCCCAGGTTGCATCAATTTTAACAGAAGCTGGGTGTGTTTAAAACTCAGGATAATCAGGCAAACGTGATTAAGTGCACCTTCCAGCATTCAAGAAATATTGTGTCATACACAGGGAAAGGCCTAGAGTAAATATTTTCATTCCTCTGCTTAGGTTTGTATTTGTATGTTGAAAAACTGGAGTTAGATGCTGAGATTTAGGCATCCAACTTAGAAAAATTTGGTATAACATGGATATACTAGTAGTCATCCCCACAGTGGTTGCATATGCCTGGGGAACATAAGTATTCAGATAAAACACAGATTAGTATTTATAAATGCTTAGATAGACAGACAGAACAAATAAAGATACCACAGTAGCAAATTACTTTGGCTTGGGTCCTGATCCTACAGATAGGCATCCACATGCTTAACTCTATTCAAATGACTGACTTCAGTGGAATTACTCGTGTGTAAAGTTAAATATGTTGGTAAATGTTTCCAGAGCCTCGATTTGTATCCAGTTTTGCACAAGATAAAGAACGTCACCTTCCATTATCATTATCATTAATCATTTGTAGTACACTCAGAGGTGTGCTATTCTCAATTGGCCAAATCCTCCAACTAACATATGAAACAGTAAGATGGGCCATAAGCCCACATGGCTATATAAACCAGCTGTGCCGAGGGCTAACAGAGCTTGACGATCGTTGAATCTTATATGGAAGGCATAGAGATGATCTACAGTAGCTGTAAGCCACAGAGCTTCATGCCATATGGAAACGGACACCTGATATGCTCACAACAAGCATTCCTGTATGGATCTCCAAGAGTATATCTTCCCTGGTTGGGACACAGAGGATGTGGGAATTACTGCAGTCTTGTATGGCTCTCACCAGGGAGAACTAAGAGGAAGTATATGTAGGGATAGGGTTTGCCAGGGTCTGTGATTATACAATGCCCAGTACAATGAGACCCTAAAGTAGATTGGGACCTATCCGTCACCTTCAGCCCCCAACTAAAACCCCTCCAATGCATTATTAAGGATCTACAACCTATCCTGAAGGATGACCCAACACTCTCACAAATCTTGGGAGAGAGGCCAGTCCTTGCCTACAGACAGCCCCACAACCTGAAGCAAATACTCACCAACAATCACATACCACACAACAGAACCACTAACCCAGGAACCTATCCTTGCAACAAAGCCTGTTGCCAACTGTGCCCACATATCTATTCAGGGGACACCATCAAAGGGCCTAATAACATCAGCCACACTATCAGAGGCTCGTTCACCTGCACATCTACCAATGTGATATATGCCATCATGTGCCAGCAATGCCCCTCTGCCATTTACATTGGTCAAACTGGACAGTCTCTACGTAAAAGAATAAATGGACACAAATCAGATGTCAAGAATTATAACATTCATAAACCAGTCGGAGAACACTTCAATCTCTCTGGTCACGCAATCACAGACATGAAGGTCGCTATCTTACAACAAAAAAACTTCAAATCCAGACTCCAGCAAGAAACTGCTGAATTGGAATTCATTTGCAAATTGGATACTATTAATTTAGGCTTAAATAGAGACTGGGAGTGGCTAAGTCATTATGAAAGGTAGCCTATTTCCCCTTGTTTTTTCCTACGCGCCCCCCCACCCCAGACGTTCTGGTTAAACTTGGATTTAAATTTGGAGAATGGTCAGTTTGGATGAGCTATTGCCAGCAGGGGAGTGAGTTTGTGTGTGTGTGTGTGTTTCCTGTGGGGGTGGTGAGAAAGCCTGGATTTGTGCTGGAAATGGCCCACCTTGATTACCATGCACATTGTAGGGAGAGTGGTCACTTTGGATGAGCTATTACCAGCAGGAGAGTGAGTTTGTGTGTGTATGGGGGTGGGGGATGGGGGTGAGAAAACTGGATTTGTGCTGGAAATGGCCCACCTTGATTATCATGCACATTGTAGGGAGAGTGGTCACTTTGGATAAGCTATTACCAGCAGGAGAGTGAGTTTGTGTGTGTGGTTTTTGGAGAGGGGTGAGGGGGTGAGAGAACCTGGATTTGTGCAGGAAATGGCCCACCTTGATTATCATACACATTGTGAAGAGAGTGGTCACTTTGGATGGGCTATTACCAGCAGGAGAGTGAGTTTGTGTGTGGGGGGGGGTGGGGGGAGGGTGAAAAAACCTGGATTTGTACTGGAAATGGCCCAACTTGATGATCACTTTAGATAAGCTATTACCAGCAGGACAGTGGGGTGGGAGGAGGTATTGTTTCATGGTCTCTGTGTGTATATAATGTCTTCTGCAGTTTCCACAGTATGCATCCGATGAAGTGAGCTGTAGCTCACGAAAGCTCATGCTCAAATAAATTGGTTAGTCTCTAAGGTGCCACAAGTACTCCTTTTCTTTTTGTGAATACAGACTAACATGGCTGTTACTCTGAAATAGGTGCTGCTGTAATACAAGTAATAAATAGTAATAATCTCCTGTTCAGGACATATGGCTGCCTATCTTTCTGTCATCTGGAAGGAACTTTCATACCACTAGAACATCAGGAAGGTGCTATGCATGATTATTACCTCCTCATATTTTATTACACAGCTCCTAATGTACATGACACAGTTTGGATTACCAGAGTCATGGGGAAGAATTGGGTATACATTTTAGTATTGCATAGTCCTTTTGGGGTTTAGTGCTTCCTCTTCAGGTTTAACCCAAAGTTCTTAAAGGTTGTAATACAGCCATAGCAACATGTGATATAACAAAACCTCTCTCTCTCTTTTAACAATCTGAAACAACTGTCATGTCTACATGAGTGTACTTTTTTTTTACTATTCAGTTAAGACCTTCTGATGCTAAAGTTATGCCCCAACAGTAGATTGTTGCAAATTCACTTTGAAATTACGAAGACAAATTCTGCCAACCAACGTTAATATGCATTTTAATGCAATGTATATTAAAAAATGGAAACATTCTTAAACCTGACCTTAACAAATACAGTTATTTGAACTGGTTGTATTTAATCAAGATTTTGGGGTTTTGTAAGGGAAAGAAGACCCGATCTTTTGTTGTGTAAAAATGCACTAAAAGCAGCAAGATTTTAATGTTTATGTGTTTTTATGATAAGGTTTAATTTCAGAATGATTCTTTCTAACTTATTTTGGCTTCAGTGATCAGAAGTGCAAACTTGTATAGCTATTATTTTTATCATGTATTTGATACTAATATATGCATGATTTTGAGATCTGAGTCTAAGAAACATACATTTTATTTAACCTACTACATATCTCCATATATCTTTCCCTTACAACAGTATTTGCCTGCTAAGATATTTAAAAACAGTCATTTAAGTATTAACATACATATCATGTTACCAAAATATTTCTTTATATTCACTGTGTTTGAAAGAGTAATAATTATAAAAGAAACAGTCAAGGTCACAGAAATCTTCTCTTCATTTATACGCCTCAATTCTGTCCTTAGTAATCCTGTATATAAATTCATCATAGCTTTATTGACTTCAGTGCAGGTACTTTGGGTTTACATACAGGTAACTGACATAAGAATTTAGTATAGATCCTAACAGCCAGATTCTACCTTCCTTCTTTACATTGCTCTATGAGTAGTCTCTCAGAAATCAGCTTGAGTAATAGTGGCAGAATCTGGCTCTGAAGGAGTATGAGTGACATTTGGTGCTTGATCTGGCTACCATTATGCCGTGTAGTATCCTACTACCTGAGTAGGCCTACTGACTCCAAAGGGGGTACTCACAGCCAGATTTTGCCGGGTTTACTCATGCTGAGTAATAGTATACTCCACAGGCAGAAACAGTGAAGTCAACCTGAGCACAACTGGCAGAATCTGGCTCAGAGTAAAATACTACCAATACTCAATGTGGCACAAGTAAGCCTTTGACTAAAAGTGAAATTATTATTTGAAACTAGAAAAATCCTGTTAAAGTTGAAGAATGAATAACCTGGACCAGCCCTGACCTGCAGAGACTGTGGATATTTGTTTTGCATCAGTACTTTTGGCAGAATATAAGTGCCCATTAAAATGGAATATTTTCAAAGTGGCAACCCATTGCGCTTCATTCTGCATACGAAGTGCTGCTCTCTGAAGGAGTAGGGCCTCACACAGGCTAAATTAGTGCATGCAATGTATTATATATAGCCTTCACTTCATCTCCAATGCAAATACCTTTTTAAAGGAATAGTGGGAAAGCAGATAAACTGTCCACCCACTTGCAGATAGTATTTTCCTGCCACCTGAAGGTAGATTTGCTCCATCGAATTATGGGGAAAAGTCTTATTTAAAATGTATCAGTAAGTAGCAATGCATGATGATCATATCTACTGCAAGGAATCATGTCTTGCACAAAAAAATAAAACGCCCTATAAACTTACTTCACAGATCCCATTTGTGACACTGACATTGCAGTCAAAAGAATAGCGGGAGAATAAGAAAGAGAACAGATTAAGAAAATTATATTGTATTTAATCATTCATACCACTCTGTGAGTGTCAACTCATGGAGTTTAAATAGATTCATCCCATTTTCGGGGGGGATTCACTCCTTCTCCTCATACGAAACAGGCACGGTACAATAGCTCTCTTGTCCTCTGAATCCTCCAAGGTACTCAAGGAACTTTCACAGATCTTGGGGGAGCTGCAAATGGATGATATATTAACATGGAGGCCAGTGCAGCCATTCTACTGACCAGGCTTCTCAACAACTATGGCATCATAACTCCTTAATGAGCTGTGAATCCATGGCTCAACACCCACAGCTGGGTCAAAACCTTTTGGGGAGATCTAGAGTCTATATGAGATAATGCTGTCACGTTTGGAGAGGATGATGTTGCTGACAAGTAGGGGCATTGCCAGCAGATCGAGGGACGTGATCGTTCCCCTCTATTTGACACTGGGGAGGCCTCGTCTGGAGTACTGTGTCCAGCTTTGGGCCCCACACTACAAGAAGGATGTGGAAAAATTGGAAAGCATCCAGCGAGGGCAACAAAAATGATTAGGGGACTGGAACACATGAGTTATGAGGAGAGGCTGAGGGAACTGGGGATGTTTAGTCTGCGGAAGAGAAGAATGAGGGGGGATTTGATAGCTGCTTTCAACTACCTGAAAGGGGGTTCCAAAGAGGATGATTCTAGGCTGTTCTCAGTGGTAGCAGATGACAGAACAAGGAGTAATGGTCTCAAGTTGCAGTGGGGGAGATTTAGGTTGGATATTAGGAAAAACTTTTTCACTAGGAGGGTGGTGAAACACTGGAATGCATTACCTAGGGAGGTGGTGGAATCTCCTTCCTTAGAAGTTTTTAAGGTCAGGCTTGACAAAGCCCTGGCTGGGATGATTTAATTGGGGATCGGTCCTGCTTTGAGAAGGGGGTTGGAGTACATGACCTCCTGAGGTCCCTTTCAACCCTGATATTCTATGATTCTATGACAGCTGCTGTCTCTTGACCCTGTCAATGTCCCTTCCTCCTCCCCCCCCCACAAAAAAAGTCACACATAAGAGGCTTCTCTGAATAAGAGGAAGAGGAACTAATCTGCCTCTGGTTTGATCCCACTAACCTGTGACAAAACTTGCCTTTTTTATTTAGGAGCCTATATTAAGTATGTAAAGATAGGTTTCAGAGTAGCAGCCGTGTTAGTCTGTATTGGCAAAAAGAAAAGGAGTACTTGTGGCACCTTAGAGACTAACAAATTTATTTGACCATAAGATTTCGTGAGCTACAGCTCACTTCATCAGATGCATTCTGTGGAAAATACAGTGGGGAGATTTATATACATAGAGAACATGAAACAATGGGTGTTACCATACACAGAGTAATGAGAGTGATCACTTAAGGTGAGCTATTCCAACAGGAGAGCTGGGGGGAAAAATCTTTTGTAGTGATAATCAAGGTGGGCCATTTCCAGCATTTGACAAGAACGTCTGAGGAACAGTGGTGGGTGGTGGTGGGGGGAATAAACATGGGGAAATAGTTTTACTTTGTGTAATGACCCATCCACTCCCAGTCTTTATTCAAGCCTAAGTTAATTGTATCCAGTTTGCAAATTAATTTCAATTCAGCAGTCTCTCATTGGAGTCTGTTCTTGAAGTTTTTTTTGTTTAAGAATTGCAACTTTTAGGTCTGTAATCGAGTGACCAAAGAGATTGAAGTGTTCTCTGACTGGTTTTTGAATGTTATAATTCTTGATGTCTGATTTGTGTCCATTTATTCTTTTACGTAGAGACTGTCCAGTTTGACAAATGTACATGGCAGAGGAGCATTGCTGGCACATGATGGCATATATCACATTGGTAGATGTGCAGGTGAACGAGCCTCTGATAGTGTGGCTGATGTGATTAGGCCCTATGATGGTGTCCCCTGAATAGATATGTGGACATAGTTGGCAACGGGCTTTGTTACAAGGATAAGTTCCTCGGTTAGTGGTTCTGTTGTGTGGTGTGTGGTTTATGGTTAGTATTTGCTTCAGGTTTGGGGGCTATCTGTAAGCAAGGACTGGCCTGTCTCCCAAGATCTGTGAGAGTGATGGGTCATCCTTCAGGATAGGTTGTAGATCCTTAATGATGTGCTGGAGAGGTTTTAGTTGGGGGCTGTAGGTGATGGCTACTGGCATTCTGTCACTTTCTTTGTTGGGCCTGTCATGTAGCAGGTGACTTCTGGGCACCCTTCTGGCTCTGTCAATCTGTTTCTTCACTTTAGCAGGTGGGTATTGTAGTTGTAAGAACGCTTGATAGAGATCTTGTAGGTGTTTGTCTCTGTCTGAGGGGTTGGAGCAAATGCGGTTGTATCGTAGAGCTTGGCTGTAGACAATGGATCGTGTGGTTGTCTGGATGAAAGCTGGAGGCATGTAGGTAGGAATAGCGATCAGTAGGTTTCTGGTATGGGGTGGTGTTTATGTGACCATCGCTTATTAGTACCATAGTGTCCAGGAAGTGGATCTCTTGTGTGGACTGGACCAGGCTGAGGTTGATGGTGGGATGGAAATTGTTGAAATCATGGTGGAATTCCTCAAGGGCTTCTTTTCCATGGGTCCAGATGATGAAGATGTCATCAATGTAGCTCAAGTAGAGTAGGTGCATTAGGGGACGAGAGCTGAGGAAGCGTTGTTCTAAGTCAGCCATAAAAATGTTGGCATTCTGTGGGGCCATGTGGGTACCCATAGCAGTGCCACTGATTTGAAAGTATACATTGTCCCCAAATGTGAAATAGTTATGGGTGAGGACAAAGTCACAAATTTCAGCCACCAGGTTTGCCATGACATTATCGGGGATACTGTTCCTGACAGCTTGTAGTCCTTCTTTGTGTGGAATGTTGGTGTAGAGAGCTTCTACATCCATAGTCACCATGATTTCAACAATTTCCATCCCACCATCAACCTCAGCCTGGACCAGTCATAATAATGGCTAGATTATCACTACAAAAGTTTTTCTCCCCCCCCCCCCCCCCGCTCTCCTGCTGGTAATAGCTCACCTTAAGTGATCACTCTCATTACAGTGTATATGGTAACACCCATTGTTTCATGTTCTCTATGTATATAAATCTCCCCACTGTATTTTCCACTGAATGCTTTCAATGAAGTGAGCTGTAGCTCTCGAAAGCTTATGCTCAAATAAATTTGTTAGTCTCTAAGGTGCCACAATTACTCCTTTTCTTTTTATATAATGTTAGACTCTCAAGTTGAAAATGTTGGTGAATAGTAGTACTCATGGGATTAGTGTTAGGTTGAAATCAGCTAAGACTAGACATAAGAGAATGATAGTACTGTAGATAAAAAGGCAGCAAAAGCAGACAATTATTTTTTGGAAGGCGAAATCCTGATTGCTCTTCTCATGACAATAATTCCAGACACTTCAGTGACACTACTTGAGTAAGGATAGCAAGATTTGGCTTTTGATTTACAAAGGCAAAGATACTGCTAACAATACTTAGTTCTTATTTAATATAAATCTCAAAATGCTTTACAACGTAGATCAACATTTTTATCATTGGGCGTTGGGTAAAATCTCATAGAAACTGGCAGGCATAGCAGCTGTCTTCATTCAGGTTAAATGTAAGAAACAATTAAGTTCCTTTCTGGAACCAGACAGCTGAACACTAGGTTCCCAAATACAGTTACATGCAACGTGGGTCAGAAAGTGAGATATTTGGATGGAGGGTTTTTGCAGGGTATTGTTTAGTTTGTGTATGTCTGTGGGCAGAAGCAGCCAGAGATCCAGCAGACAGAAGCATCAAGAAGCCAAGGAGACAGCCAGAACAAGTATTGGGAGCGTGGCCCTGAGAAAATGCCTAGAGAGATATATTTTTGGGCAGAGAGCTGGCTGAAAGAGGCTTGGAACTGTGAGCAAAGAAACTGTCTCCTGTTGTTTGATTCGTACTGTGTTCAGGGAGATAGTACATTCTTTGTAAATAAACAGAATTACACCAAAGAAATATCTGACTCCATCATTGATTTTTCCCCCAAAATAAAACAACCCTGAAGACACTGCAAAGTGGCTAATCACTTGGGTCAAAAAGGGATAACAATATCATCCCCATTTCATAGGCGGGGAAACAACTTGCCCAAGGTCACCCAGAAGATTAGTAGCACAGCAGGAATAGAACCCAATTCTCCTGAGTTCTAGTGCAGTGCTACAGACAAAACGCACCACTCTCTCTCTGTTGAAAAATTATAAGTGCTGTGTCTTTATTTTAGCTTCTCATGTGGTTAATAGTTTACCAAAGTAAAGCAGCAGCAGTATTTATTCCTTCCTAAACATTCTTTAAATTTCAAAGTATCATTTCTGTCTTTGTCAATTGTGCACAGACTTCCCTTTGAAAACACAAAGGCAAACTTTGTTTTTGCATTGAAATTTTAAGAAGTCAATGTTTATTTAGTTTGGAAACATCATTTTCAGTTTCCAGGCAAGCTATTAGCATAAAAGGAATAAGTGGCCTATGTGACATTTTTACTGAAAGCTCAGCTGGTGTACCTAGATAAACACAAACAGAACATCTAAAGGAAATTTACATTTTCTTATTGTTTCTTTTGTATTTAGAAGCTCAAAATAAGCGTGAATCACAATGCGTTTGTCCCTATACAACAATAACTGATTATAATAAAATTAATATCCTCACATTAATTTCTAGAAACATATTTCCTTTTTCTAGAGATGAACTAAAGAGAGCTGTCACTTAAGAAATGAAATAGTTCCCACTACCAGCTTCTAGCAGTTAGACAGGCTAGTCAATGTGTCCATTGGAATTACCAAAGGTAATACAGACTTGGGTAATCAACCCAGCTGTTGTCTGTCTAGGTTAATTAAGACTCAAGATTGTCAAATAACAGGCTCAACTGGAATGATTTAATCATAGATTATCAATCAGAGATTAGTATAGCATGATACAGAACACAGAAAGAATAGATACATTGATACCCTTTGTTGTCAGAACAAGAGCAGGCTCTGGCTCTTCTCCACTTTATCTGGAAGGACATGGCCAATTTAATTCCCCAACTAAGTTCCCATACCAGTGTCATTATATAGGGTTTTCAAACAAAGAAAACCTCTGTTGCCAAAAGAAATGTGCTCTGTTGTCATTTCTATACATTGGCAGTTTACCTACTTTATGTGTGAAGGCATAGTTATGTGCAGCTGAGGACTAACAAGATAATATATTTTAGTGGGTCTTTCTTCCCCCATAATTATTCTTTCCTATCTATCATAATGATTATCCCTTATCAGTTCCGCAGGTTTACATATGCTTATGGAAGCAATATATATATTAAGGAAATGGTTTCCCAGACTATCTGGAGTTCTATGGTCATAGAGGCACCCAAGATGGTTAAATACAATCCAATATATAGAATTCCTGAATAGGGTTACTATTCAGTGTTCTGGGCCTTAGAATTCAGTATACTCTTTGTTAATATCCTAAAGACTCTAAAGAATAATTTTATATATATATATATTGTAACAAAGCTCTGTCCTTGCCTCCGTGGGTCCTGCGTTTCCTGGAGGATTTCGCTAGCCTCAGAGGCTCACCGTGACCCTGCATGTAACCCTTCACTCTCTAGAGAAAAGGGTCACAGTCTACTGAGCCATTTTAATCATAAGCCAGCAAGGGAGGTGAGGAGAAGTTATCCTTCCTTGCACAGTCTCTGTTGTCTCCCAGTCTCAGTGATTAATCAGGGGGCAAAGGTATGGGGGGGAGCCCAGGCCCACCTTCTACTCCGGGCTCCAGCTCAGGGACCCTAATAGTATCAGCTATGGTGGCTGACCTTTTAGGAACATGACATGTACAATTCCCTGGGCTACTTCCACCACAGCAGCCCTCACTTCCTCAAGCTCCACTTCACCCTTACCTCAGGGCCTCTTTGCTTGTGCCTGATATGGTGTGCACCACTCAGCTTCTCCAACAGCACAACTTCCTCCCACAGCTCCTGACATGCACACCCACCTGACTAACTGGGAGGCTTTAACTAGTTTCAGCCAGCCTCTGATTGGCTTCAGGTGTCCCAATCAACCCAGCCTTCTCCCTGCCTTCTGGAAAGTTGTAATTGGCCCCAGGTGTCTTAATTGACCTGGAGCAGCTGACGTTTCACTTATCCTGGTACCAGGGATTTGTTTAGTCTGGAGCTAATATATCTAACTCCCACTACTTTTCTATAGACATCTGGCCTTGCCCCGTCACAATATATATACAGAAAGTAAAAGGCTAAAAGGGTGAATATTGCCAAACGGATATTAACAGATTCATGTCTCTTGGCAATGATGTTACAGTGATTTGGGCCCATTATAAATATTTGGGGATAAATTGAGACTTAGAGTGGGCACCTCTATTTACTTCAATGCAGTTGCACCCATTTACACCAAGTCCGAATTTGGGCCTTGACGTTTGAAAATATTATTATTATTATTATTATTGAAAATATTGATATTATTATTATTATTGAAAATAATATTTTGATATAAAATAAGTTTTTGATTTAAAATGAGGCCAAATAGTGTTTGAAATTGAGGAACTCAGAATATTAAATATTAGTTACTGATTACATCATCCTTCCTTTCCTCACAATATAAATTCAGTGGAAAATATCAGACATTTCTAATATCAACAATGCGGTATCCATCACGTTAATAATTTGTTACAGTGGCATTTGTAGAACTACCACACTGTCTCTCAATGACAAGATTCAAAATTCAGTAATGCATCTTATCAGCAAATTGAACTACCATGAGGTTATCCAACCCATCCCCTGTTCTGTACTTTGGTTTCCCATGCAATATTGAAACAAATTCAGTTTTTCCTTTTCATCTTCAAGGTGCTCAAAGGCCAGGGCCCAAGATATATCGATTATCACTTAGTCATCTGAATAGAAGACCCTGGCTGACAACTCCACTTCTCTACTTCTACCACAAGGATAAAGCTTGTCTGTGCAGTCCTTAATTCTGGAGGGAGTTCATTCCACAGTCTGGGATCATCATAAACCTCCCTACCCTCCACTCCAAGTGCAAGGCACACTTCAACTGTGCCTTCTCTGATACAAACACATAGCGACATGTATATATTTATGTAAAATAATCAAACAAAAACCTACAAGAATACTACACTACCCGCATAATTTCTCCAGGGAGAGAGAAATGAACCTTACATGACTCCTAGAAGGTGCTCAGATACTATGGTGATGAGGGTGGTTAAGAATAAAATAGTGAAATCAGCTCATGCTACTACTGTAGTGTGTCCTTTCCTACCACTCCAAAGACAAGACTCTAGAGGCTAAAAGTTCAGACAGCTGAGACAAATCAAAAGTGATTCATTGCCATTAAGACCTGATTGTCACTGTACAATGGCCCCCAGGGAATATTCATCAGTGCTACATCGTACCCACTGATTTAGTTTTGCAAGACCTTCCGTAAATGTAACTGGTGGGTTTAGATCACACAGCTTCATTTGAGTTTCAAGTTAATCTGATATGCCCTTTCCTTACTCCACATATATCCTATAAATCCCATGCGTGAGCAGCTCGCCAACCCCCTCCCTTCTGCAGCAGCAGCTTCTGCTCTCACTCTAGCCACTGTCCATTGATCTGAGGGGCTCTCTTTAGCTCACAGCACTATGTGGCTTCTCACAGCCTCAGAGTTCCTGATTTAAAGGCCAGAGCACAGGGGCAGTAGCATGGACAAAGGATTGTAGTTCCACTAGAGTGGAATGGCAGAGCATGCAGGACACTTGTCCACAGAAGTTACCTGTGGATCTGTAGACGAATGAGCCTACTGGTCAGCACACAAAACAAACATGGGAGGTGGGGATCATTGGGTCAATCAGCTGCCACCTGAAAAGCCAAGAAGAGGACTGCCGCCCTGAAAGAAGTCACCCTGGAAAACTTGCGTAATAAAAGGGGATCCCACTACAGGAGATGGGTACAGATAAAAGAAAGGCTCTGGGGCTAACAGGGAGTTAAAACAAAGTCCATTAGTCTCTTTTATTCTAATGCTGATGAAACTCAACACATTTCACCCTGAGTTTCTGCTTAACTCTTTAGGTTTGAATTGACCTTAATCTCCATCATAAAGTCAAATGTCCTGAAACCATGCAAACTGCTGAGTCATTCATGGAAGCTTGTGCAAATCTATACCAACAGGTTTGACACATTGCTAGTTAATATTCCTTTTCTGCCATGGTTCAATGACAGTCAGATCTCAATGACAATGAATTCCTTTTATTTATCTCAACTGTCTGACCTCTGAGTCCTTGAGGTCTTGACTCTGGAGGGCTGGTGGGAAGACGCATGCTGTACAGAAATAGCATTAGTTAATTGGACTGTTATCAAGAGACAATGCAATAGTGAGTGAAGCCTTTGTTTCTGGATTACTTTGTAACTCATGCATTGTTAGTTCAAGAAATGTGTGTAGTTTTTCATGGCAACTGTACAATGAACTCATGTAACCAGTCATGAAAAGAGAAAGTTCCAATATGAATATTAATATTAATGGAGAAAGCAAGATAAAGACACTGTCTCAGAGATTTCCACTCCATACGGCTAAATTCAGTGCCTTGCATAATGACAGGTTTCAGAGTAGCAGCCGTGTTAGTCTACATCCGCAAAAAGAAAAGGAGTACTAGTGGCACTTTAGAGACTAACAAATTTATTTGAGCATAAGCTTTCGCGAGCTACAGCTCACTTCATCAGATGCATTCCAAAAGCTTATGCTCAAATAAATTTATTAGTCTTTAAGGTGCCACAAGTACTCCTTTTCTTTTTGCGGATACAGACTAACACGACTGCTACTCTGAAACCTGTCACAGAGAGTGGGAACTATGGGCCTGAAATTGCTCACTCACTCTGTATAGCAGATTCTAAGAAAAGCAAAGTAGCTTGTGACAATCGCCAATTCATACTGAGTCTGCCAAACTTCAGAATGTTTATTCCACAGATCCCACAAAATAGCTATTTTGTTCTTTGCATTAATATTAATATCCCTCTCACACTATGACATGAGGACAATTAGAGTCTGCAGCCTCTCTGCATCTCTGTGAGACCAGCAATAGAAAGCTGTTTTCATTCACTTCAATTTTCTGTTTGAACTCTACTTTAGCAAGTAACATGAAATATTAAAATGAAAAAGTAACAGAAAAGCATTCCACTGCTTGCTATCCTATTTTAAGCTCTGGTACAAACTTCATTAAACTACATAGTGCCCAGAATTCATGACAATGTGATTCCAACATAAAGAAAAGAAAAAGAGCAGGATGCTGGTCAAGTTGAGGTTCTGAATTTACTCTCATTTTTCAGCTTTGATTCAAATTAACGTGAAAAAGCCCCTATAATTCCACATTAGCTCAACTCCTAAGAAGCTGACAGGGAACTCTCTAGAGATAAGAGATTGTGGTAGACAAAATGCCCATGCTGTTGAGCTGAGAGATGTTGCACTGCTTACTTGGGACCAGACTGTAGTCTGCATCCATGAGTTTGTGCAATGGGAGGAAGTGTGTCATAAGAAACTTTCCCAATCGTACGCCTCTGGGGAGGGACCACTCACAACTGCAACCACTACTCACTTGACTGCAAAGTTGATAAGCGCTAGTATTCTTCTGGATGTTAGCTTCTCCACGTGGGCAGAGAAGGGTGGGAAAGAGGTGTCTGCCTTCAGTCCCACTAGTCAGTGGCTCTGATTGTGAAGGGAGTGAATATTGCACCTTGTTTGTATATGTCAACAGTTCACAGTAAGCCTGGGCTCTAACTCATGTTTGAGCAAAACCACCATTCCATCCACACACAAATCTAACTTGGGTTACCAAGCACTCAGGATCCAGGTCCTTGGAGCCTGCTAGGGGGTTGGGTCAGAACCTAAATCCCACTGTGACTTGAGTCCAAGCTCTGTCATTGTGGTGGGCACAGGTCAAGCTGCAGACCGAAGTCAGAAGATCGGCTATGAAATCTGGGCTCAGCAATTGTAAGCCCAGGTTTACAATGCAGTGCGGACACAAACACGGACTTGGAAACACTGGTATGAGTACACTGCAGTAAAAGACCAGCAGCATGGCTGCATCTGGCCCAGGTCAGCTGACTCTGACTCATGGGGCTATAACATTGCAGTGTAGATGTTTGGGCTCAGGCTGGAGCCTGGGCTCTGAAACCCTGTGATATTGGAGGGGCTCAGAGCCCAGGCTCAAGTCCAAGCCAAATGTGTACACTGCAATTTCACAGTCCCATGGCCTGAGCACTGTATCCTGAGTCAGCTAACCTGGGCTCTGAGACTCAGTACTATGGTTTTTTTATTGCAGTGTAGACATACCAACTGAGTCCATAAACTGGGTCCCACAGGTCTGGGGTTAATGTGCAGTACAGACATACCCCTAAGAGGTGGCATAGTGGCTGCATTTCCTAGGAGATCTCTCAGCTTGTCTTAGGGCAGTGTGGCTTTTCACAGTGTTCTACTGGGGCTGAGCCCTAGTGGAACCACCTGGCCTTTGCTGAACACCAAGGCTAGTTACTCAGAGATGTAAGGTTTCAGAGTAGCAGCTGTGTTAGTGTGTATCCGCAAAAAGAAAAGGAGTACTTGTGGCACCTTAAAGACTAACAAATTTATTTGAGCATAAGCTTTCGTGAGCTACAGCTCACTTCATCGGATGCATGCAGTGGAATAAACAGGTCCCGCCCCCACCCTCACCGCCCTCCTGCTGGTAATAGCTCACCTTACCTGATCACTCTTGTTACAGTATGTATGGTAACACCCATTGTTTCATGTTCTCTGTGTATATAAATCTCCCCACTGTATTTTCCACTGCATGCATCCGATGAAGTGAGCTGTAGCTCATGAAAGTTTATGCTCAAATAAATTTGTGAGTCTCTAAGGTGCCACAAGTCCTCCTTTTCTTTTTTCAGAGATGTAAATTAACAGCTAGACAGAAAGAGGTGTAATCTTGTGCAGGAGCAGAAAAAGAGTGATAGTAAGGAATTCCTGAGTTCTGGATTTAGCACAGCTTCACTTAGTGGTATTGGGCCAATAACTTAATCTCTCTGACTATGTTCCTGTTAGAGAAATAGGTCAGGTTTTTTGTTTTTTTTTTTAAAAAAGCTAACACATTTTAACAAGAGCTGGGTGAAATTTTTCAGTCAAAACTTTTTCAGAGGAAAAATATGGATCTGAAAACACCAAAACATTTTACAAATTCATGTCAGTTTCACCAGATTGTTCATGTCAAAATGCCTTCGCACCTAAAAATTCCAAAAAATGAAACGTTTAGACTTTCTCACATTTTCTAAATGAACCCTCCCTCCCTTTTCTTTTTGGGTTTTAAATCACATTTTTGTTAGACATTTCCTTCACATTTATTAAAAGTAATTATTTTTTTTATAAGTCAGAATGAAATGTTTCATTTTGGTTCAGACTAAATATTTTGTTCGACCCAAATTTATTTTTTTAAACATTTCGATTCAATGAAAATTTTGAAAAAATGAGATTAAGATTTGATCCAAAACATTTTTTCAGAACTGCCAGAGAACAGAAAAATCCATTATTCACAGAGCTCTAGTTGTAACTACCATGTTTTAAAATATTAGCATAGAGAAGGATTACCACTTTTTAGAACAGGTTATTTGATCATAGTTTGCCATTACGGGTAGCATAGACTTGACCAGGACCAGCTAACACATTTTTAAAAGTGTTAAAATCTATCTATGCTAATGTTTAAAAATGCACTAACATATTTTAAACATTTATTTCCTAGTCTAAACAGGGTGTCTGTCTCAATCATCCCATCTGTAGAGTCCACCCATTTCAAGGCATTGTTGTGAAGATAGATTAGGCAATGACTGTGTAATATTTTGAAGAGGAAAACTGCTATATCATAAATGTTATGTTTTATAAAAGGTAAAGTTTTCAGCCTCCCAGGTCAGATTCTGCCATTTTACAGCAAGTTGTGTTTTTCCATTAATCTAAATTGACTGAGGGTTAGACATTTCAAAAGTTGGCATATGAAAGCCAAAAAGTGGACTTGTTGGCCAGTTCCAGCTCAGTGTTCAGCACAGGTCGAGAGCCAAAATGTAGCTCAAATATGAATTTCTATGGTATTTGGAGTCTATACCTGAATATTACTAGGGTGGTTCATTTTGCTAAGCAGTCTGTATTACGTCTCCCATTGGGAATTTGGCTTGTGTAAGGACTACATGATTAGTTATTTTGTGTCCAAATCATGGTCAGCTGGTCCACAGAGGTTGCACAAGCATCAGTTAAACTTTCCAAATGAGAGAAAAGAAAGAAAGAAAGAAAGAAAGAAAGAAAGAAAGAAAGAAAGAAAGAAAGAAAGAAAGAAAGAAAGAAAGAAAGAAAAAGACAGAGAGACCCAAATGCTGCCATTTTTGCTGCCTACCTGAAGCATTTCTTTTCACTTCTCCTACTTTTGTAAATTTCATGTAGTATTAGGGAGTGTCCATTACTGCTGCTGCATTAGCCATTGTAGGCATTCTAGCTGATATCAATCTGACACTGTCACAATGGCCTTTCAGGAACAAGTGTATTCATGATGCCATGCAGGGGGCAGATTGCTTATTTCATGGAGAGTCAGTCTGCAGTCCGCTAAAAGCAAAATAGTATTCTGCTGCTGACACACTGACGTCATTCAGAGTGAATCCAACTATACTGTGACTACTCTGTTAATTAAAAACAAATGCCATCCCTTCTCCCTCTCTTAAAGCCCAATTGTCTTGCTCATTATTTTTGGCTAAAAAGAGGAAGCCAGGAATTTTCACAACTTGCAGCTGGTGTCCAGTGCAGGTAAAGGCTAACAGGGCCAGCTCCCAGAGGTAAATGAGACCCAGCTTGTGCAGTTGGGCATTGCACTCATGGGTTGGGGAGCTTTAAGTCTTTATGGACTGAGGGTCCCTCAGCTCAGCCTTGTGATCTCTATCACTCCACACTTCCCATGCAGGGGGGTGGGGAGGAAAGGTTGCACAACTGAAATGAATCTGGGGAAGGTCTACCCGAGTTGTTGTTTGGTTCATGGCTGAAGCTCTGTAACTCACACTGGAACCAATTAAGACCTTGTTGCATGAGAGCTGAAGAATGGCAATGTAGTACCCTCCCCAAGGTATAATTAACAAAGCTGTGGCCTGCCATTTAAACCTATCCCATGTATCTGTCAATCATTCTACGATTTGTTCTGGTCAAAAGAGAGCAAGGCAGGACTATGACAACTTCTAAACCCTAACTGAGCATCAGGACTCATAGTGCAGTTTGGTGGATCTTTTCAATGGAGGGTAAAAAAAAAAGTTTTCTGAACCAAATCACTAGGTCTGTCATGTTAAATTCTGTTCCCCACATCTTGTACTTTAAATACTTTAAGTACTTTAAAGCAATTTCCAAAGAGGTGCAGAAGGGGAGAAAGATCTAAAGATCAAATTTGTTTATAGAGTCTAAACAAGGAGTCCTTGTGGTACCTTAGAGACTAACAAATTTATTTGAGCATAAGCTTTTGTGGGCTAAAACCCACTTCATCAGATGCATGGAGTGGAAAATACAGTAGCAGGTACATGAAAAGATGGGAGTTGCCTTACTAAGTGGAGGTTACCAGTTACCAGTGCTGACGAGACAATTCAATTAAAGTGGAAGTAGGCTATTCTCAACAGTAGAATACCAAGGGAGGAAAAATCACTTTTGTAGTAGTAATGAGGGTGGCCCATTTCAGACAGTTGACAAGAAGGTGTGAGTAACAGTAGGGGGAAATTAGAATGAGGAAATTAGTTTTTATAGTGACCCAACCACTGCCATTCTTTATTAAGGCCTAATTTGATGGTGTCTAGTTTGCAAATTAATTCCAGTTCTGCAGTTTCTCGCTGGAGTCTGTTTTTGAAGTTTTTTTTGTTGAAGAATAGTCACTTTTAAGTCTGTTATTGAGTGACCAGGGAGATTGACGTGTTCTCCTACTGTTTTTTGAATGTTATAATTCCTGATGTCAGATTTGTGTCATTTATTCTTTTGCATAGAGACTGTCTGGTTTGGCCAATGTACATGGCAGAGGGGTATTGCTAGCACATGATAGCATAGATCACATTGGTAGATGTGCAGGTGAACGAGCCCTTGTTGGTGTGTCTGATGTGGTTAGGTCCTATGATGGTGTCCTTTGAATAGATATGCCGACAGAGTTAGCACCAGGGTTTGTTGCAGAGTTTGGTTCCTGGGTTAGCGTTTTTGTTGTGTGGAGTGTAGTTGCTGGTGAGTATTTGCTTCAGGCTGGGGGGGCTGTCTGTAAGCAAGGACTGGCCTGTCTCCTAAGGTCTGTGAGAGTGTGGGATCGTCCTTCAGGACAGGTTGTAGATACTTGATGATGTGCTGGAGAGGTTTTAGTTGGGGGCTGTAGGTGTCGGCTACGGGCATTCTGTCACTTTCTTTGTTGGGCCTGTCATGTAGCAGGTGACTTCTGGGTACCCTTCTGGCTCTGTCAATCTGTTTCTTCACTTCAGCAGGTGGGTATTGTAGTTTTAAGAACGCTTGATAGAGATCTTGTAGGTGTTTGTATCTGTCTGAGGGATTGGAACAAATGCGGTTGTATCGTAGAGCTTGGCTGTAGACAATGGATCGTGTGGTGTGGTCTGGATGAAAGCTGGAGACATGTAGGTAGGAATAGCGGTCAGTAGGTTTCCGGTTTAAGGTGGTGTTTATGTGACCATCGCTTATTAGCAATGTTGTGTTCTAGGAAGTGGATCTCTTGTGTGGAGTGGTCCAGGCTGAGGTTGATGGTGGGGTGGAAATTGTTGAAATCCTGGTGGAATTCCTCAAGGGCCTCCTTCCCATGGATCCAGATGAGGAATATGTGATCAATGTACCACGCATAGAGTATGGTGTTAGGGGACGAGAGCTGAGGAAGCATTGTTCTAAGTCAGCCATAAGTTCATCAGTTCATAAGTCAGCACAGGAACAAATTTACACTGATACACCCCTAGAGCCCCAACCAGGGGTATTCTATCTGCTACCCAACATCCATAAACCTGGGAATCCTGGACTGCCCATCATCTCAGTCATTGGCACCCTGACAGCAGGATTGTCTGGCTATGTAGACTCTCTCCTCAGTCCCTATGCTACCAGCACTCCCAGCTGTCTTCAAGACACCACTGACTTCCTGAGGAAACTACAATCCATTGGTGATCTTCAAGAAAACACCATCCTGGCCACTATGGGTGTAGAAGCTCTCTACACCAACATTCCACACAAAGATGGACTACAAGCAGTCAGAAACAGTATCCCCAATAATGTCACAGCAAACCTGATGGCTGAAATTTGTGACTTTGTCCTCACCCACAACTATTTCAGATTTGGGGACAATTTATACCTTCAAGTCAGCAAGACTGCTATGGGTACCTGCATGGCCCCACAGTATGCCAACATTTTTATGGCTGACTTAGAACAACACTTCCTCATTCCGTTGCTTTTCAATGCCATACAGAAGAAGAATATATGAATTAAATTTCTCTTACTACAATCTCTGTCTTGAAAATTGGAGATGTTCTCTTTTTAAAAACCTAGCACTCAAAACTATAGCATGAGCCCCAGGAGCTAAAAATTACACCCTGTAGTTTACTCATGAATCTTCTACTTGGCTTCTACTTCAAGCAAAGCCTTCACCCAGAATATATTAACATGTGTCTTCTGTGAGAACAACTGGTATATGGCCCATAATGGGCATTTTTGGTCCATTTCCATTGTGGGCCAAATTATTCCTGGATCTTGCATTGATGCACAAACAGCATGGAAGATGTAAGGAGTGTTTCTCCAGCTTTGTGCACTCTTGGAAAGGATCATGGACATTTGCTATCCCTGTACTTGGAATAATACCTAAACTCTTTCTTCTGTGTGCCTTGTGGGAGTTCACTGCTCTAAAGGGGTCAGGAAAGAGACAGCACCACAGCCCACACCCCATTTTGCACCAGCTTGCACAGTAGATGGTGTAACCCAAACAATCAGCCGGCACACCTATGATTTCAGAAATCTTCAGTGAGCCAACTATCCTTATGTTGACCTCCCCTGGAGCAGTGCAGCTCAGCACAGGGTTCTTACAGCAATATGAGTAAGCAATATGCCCAGCTGTAAGTATTTTGTAGGTCCACGGTTATGTAGAAGCATGTTTTCATTTCCAACTACTCAGTCTGCCTTCCAAGTCACTAATTCTGCCCAGAGATAAATGACTAGACCAAATTCACTTCAGGAGTAAGAGGGCATAATTCAAGTTAAATCAATAGACTAGCACCATTTATACCAGTAATGAATTTATCCTATTCTCTCTATTAAGGGGTGGCTCAGGATAGCTTAGTGTAAACAGCTTGACAACATTGATTCAAATGAGAGTAGCACGTTATTCTGTGACAGAGATAGCTGAGAAAACTTGGAAAATTCCCTCTGGGTGTCAGAAAGCTCATTAAAAAAAGAGCAAGCAGTTTGCTACAAGCACTAGTTTCCCAGGCTTCAGATGAGCTTAATTAAAGCTGAAGAAAAAAGAAAATATTGAATCTCTCTAAACTTATTTTCTCTGAGATCAAACAACATGGATAAATCATAACAAGAGATCATAAATTATGTGCATGTGTAGGTTTATTCTAAGGACATTTTAATTCTCATTTTATTTCTCTTCCCTCGTCCATTCTCTCTGATACAGGGTAAATGTGTCAGTGTCATTCATTAGCCCTGCCCAAGGAACTCATCTAATCTGAGCACCTGGATTAAAATATATATAAATGTTTTTAATGAAGAGGTGTCTTCAAAGAGGGGAGCTTGAGAGGGACTTTGTCGGAGGGAGAAAGAATAAATCCAGTATGGGCTGGAAAGGCCGCTTTGCCAATGCCAGCACTGCTCCTTGCTCCACCACCTGCCCCTATGTCCAGACAGAGAACTCAACCATGGATGCCTCTGCCCGCATCGGATTTGCAGAGACTGTGGCCTGCATTTGCTGACACGGAAAATCAGGCTGGGGAGACAATCCAGTGTGAGAGGTGTCAACTGGTAAAATCTCTCAGGAAGCAGGAGGGAGAGTTCCAGGAGGAGGTGGCTAGGCTGAAGAACACCTTGGTGCGTGAGGAATTCATTGAAAACATGCATATGAAGACCTCTAAGGTTGATGATGCAATCCAGCTGCAGTAGCACCATGAGGAGAGAAAGAAATGGCTCCTTCTCAGGGAGGAACTTGGCTGCTGGTTACTTGTGGCAGCAGGAAGTGCTCCACCCCTGCTCCCAACCCACCATCCATAGAGATAAAAAAAAATGGTATGCTACTCTGGCAACGAGGGATGAGGAATCTCCCCCAAAAGTGGAGGAGGAGAAGCCATGTATACTCTCAAGGCTGGGAGCATTATGGCCACCATTCCCAACAGGAAACAAAGGATGCTGGTGGTCATTGAAACCCTTCGAAGTGAGACAGATGCATCCATCGGCTGGCCTGACCTGGCATTTTGGGAGGTATGCTACCTGCCAGGGGTTCCTATCAAGAGATTGTGGAAGATTGCTGAGGATCATCCAGCCTCCTCACTACTACCCCATGATACGCATCCATGTGGGCACTAATGATAGTGCAAAGTATGACCCTGAGCAGATTAGAAGTGACTACAGAGTTTTGGGAGTGAGAATGAGAAGTTGGGGAGGGGGCAGGTAATGTTCTCACTGATCCTTCCAGTCAAGCATAGGGGCCCAGGCACAGACAGACACATCCTGGAGGTAAATGCATGGCTTTCCGAAAGGTGTCAACAGGAGAGCTTCAGCTTCTTTGACCATGGGATCTTGTTCTGAGAAGGACTGCTGTTCAAAGAAGGGGAAGTGTATCTTCACGTACAGGCTGTCTAACCTAGGGAGGCAGTCTTTAAACTAGATTCAATGGCAGCAGGAGACAAATGCCCACAGGTTAATTCCAAAACATGGAGACCTGGATGAAGGCTCAGAATCTGGGGGGAACATGAGAAATCACAGCAGGGACAAAAGAGAGACAAGAGGGAATATAGAGGGGAAATCTAATGAACATTTTAGATGTCTGTATACTTATGCAAGAAGTATGGTGAATAAACAGGAAAAACTAGACGTATTAGTGAATAATCACAATTACAACCTAATTGGGATCACAGAAACTTGGTGGGATAATTGACATGAATGCAACATTGCTATAAAAGGGAATGGTTTGTTCAGGAATGACAAACAGGGGAAAAAGGGAGGAAATGTTGCCTTGTATGTCAAAGAGATACACACATGCACTTAGGTTGAGATAAAAGTGGGAGGCAGACCTGTTGAAAATCTCTGAGTAAAGGAAAAAGGAGTTAAAAATGGGTGGTATCATGATAGGTGTCTATTATAGATGACCTAACCAGAAAGATAAGGTAAATGAAGCTTTTTTAAAACAACTAGCAAAATTATCCAAAACAGTGGCTCTCAACCTTTGCACACTACTGTACCCCTTTCAGGAGTCTGATTTGACTTGCATATCCCCAAGTTAAACCTTACTTGAAAACTACCTGCTTACAAAATCAGGCATAAAAACACAAAAGTGTCACAGCACACTATTTCTGAAAAATTGCTTACTTTCTCATTTTTACAATATAATTATAAAATAAATCAATTGGAATATAAATATTGTACTTACATTTCAGTGTATATAGAGTATAAATAAGTCATTGTCTGTATGAAATGTTAGTGTGTACTGCCTTCACTAGTGCTTTTTATGTAGCCTGTTGTAAAAATAGGCAAATTTCTAGATGAGTTGATGTACCCCCTGGACGACCTCTGTGTAGCCCCCGTGGTATGTGTACCCCTGGTTGAGAAAGACTGATCCAAAACACAGGACATGGTAGTGATGGGGGCCTTCAATTACCCATAAATTTGTTGGGAAAATAATACAGCAGGGCACGTATTACCCAACAAGTTCTTGGAATGCATTGGAGACATTTATTACAGAAAGTGGAGAAAGTGACCAGGGAGAGGCTATTTTACATTTGATTATGACAGGGAGGAACTATTTGAGAACTTGAACCTAGAAGGCAGCTTAGATGAAAGTGATCATGATATGCTAAAGAATGGTAGGAGGGGAAACAGCAGAATAAAGACAGTGGACTTCAAGAAGGCAGACTTTAGCAAACTCAGAGAATGGGTAGGTAAGATCCCTGGTAGGTAAGATCCCCCTTGGGAAGCAAGTCTAAGGGGAAAAAATGGATTAAGGAGAGTTGGCATTATTTTCAAGAAACATAATTAAGGGCACAGGTGCGAACTATCCTAATGCTTAGGAAAGATAGGAGGTATGGTAAGACACCACTCTAGGTTAACCAGATCTTCAGTGACCTGATACTAATACAAAAAGTGAAAACTAGGTCAATTATGAAGAATAAATATAAAAAACAACAACACAAGAATGTAGGTACAAAATTAGAAAGGACAAGGCAAAAAAAGTAGATTTTACTAGCTAGGGACAAAAAGGGTAACAAGAAAATGAGGAAGGAAAGACAATAACAGAAATGCAGCAGTGGGTGAAGTGTTAAATACCTTTTTGGTTTCAGTTTTCAACTAAAATGTTAGTGTTTGGATAACTAACATAGTGAACATCAGTTTTAATGGGGTAGGATCTGAGGCTAAAATAGGAAAAGAATCAATTAAGAATTACTTAGACAAGTTGGCAGGGACTGAAGAAATATATAATAGCATAGTTAAGGAACTGGCTGAAGAGATCTCTGAGTCATTAGTGATTGTCTCTGAGAACTTGTGGAGGACGGGAGAAGTACCTGAGGACTGGAAAAGGGAAAATCTTGTACCTGGAATAAGGACAACACAGGGAATTATAGACTAGGCAGCTTAATTTTGGTACCTGGAAAGATAATAGAGGAAATAATGAAACAATCAATTCGTTAGCACCTAAAAGAAAATAAGGTGATAAATAACACTCAACATGGATTTGTCAAGAAGAAATCACGTCAAACCAAACTCATGTCTTTCTTTGACAGGATAAGAAGACTTGTGCATAGGAGGAAGTAAGGTGTGATATATACTACTATAGTAAGGCTTTTGTTACTGTCTCATATGACCTTCTCATAAACAAACTAGAGAAATATAGCCTAGACGAACCTACTATAAGGTGAATGCACAACCGGTTGGAAAAGCATACTAAGACAGTCACAATCAAGCTGGAAGGGCATATCAAGTAGCTTTCCACGGGGATCTGTCCCAGTTCTGGGTGAATCTAATGGGCACAACTCCAACCCAGTCTCCACTGTCTTATTACTTTCCAGATATACTAATTCCCCCCACATTACATATTAGAGGAGTTTTCCATTACTGGCAGAGGAAACACAGCAGTTCAATAATATATGTGTGCTATTTGCAAGGAAGAGACATTCTTCATAATTTTTTGTAAATAAAGGATTGGAAAATCATGTTTGAACAAGTCTTGATACATAAGGCCCTAGGCATGTATGATGTATAAAGATAACAGTATTGTTTTACATAACATATACATTAATTCAGTGACAGATGTTAACTACACAGTAACAGAGAGACACTCTATTTATTATGACGGGGTGAACAGCCTATTATAACTGTACTGCGTAGGTCCCACACTGAGACAGGGACAAAAGATATAACTGCATTGGATGTATTGAAAGGAAACTTTTCCCCATTAATCAAGGACTCCAACTTTTCATTTAGTGCGTGCCATTCACTGGACCAGAAAGTTGCTAAATTCCTGATAAAATGGTGCAGCCTACTCCAAAGCCAGAACACTGATTTACTGCTCCTCAGCACAGAAGTGTCTACACAGCCTTGGTCATGAGTGGCATCAAGAAAGAGGGTGTTACCTCGGCCAGCAGCACTGCTCCGTATATTTCCCATAAGCACATATGCAGAGCAAGTGTGAAAGAGGAGCATATGTTAAAGCAGACAGAGGCTGATACAGAGTTAACGGTACCAACAGAAGATGTTAAATCCCTTTTCAGGAGGAATGGGTTACCCTAGACACAGAGTTGTTTAGTTGGGAAGTGAAGCACAAGCCTACAAGAAGCCCTGACCAAGGTGCCTGGTCCATAGGAGCAGATCTGGGCAATCAGACAGATAGCAATTTCAAATGGCTGATTAATGCCAGGGGATCCTGGGCATTGCGACTTTGCTATAACTTGCATTCCTATCTGTATTGTTTTCTCACCTAACCTTTAATTGGAGAGCGTGTATGACCAGAAGACCCGCAAAAGAGGTGACAGGCAAAACTGCTTGCCAGCTACTTTTTTGCCTACAGTATCAGTTCAAGGGACAGATATCTGTGTCTTACTGGGCCCTGTGTGTTATATGTAGGATGATACAATCATCCTGCATCACAGCAATATTCTGACATTGCCTTATATCCATCTCTGTTGTCCTTGCATTACAGCCCAGTGCGTGCATTTGTGTGTGAAAATGCCTGTGTCTATGTCAGTTTGATGAGGAAGTGTGACCATGCTCCTTGCGTTCTCCTTGGCTTTTATATTGGGGTCAGGACCTCTGAGGCCTGTTTAGCACCAACAAGATTAATAATGACTATTTCTTTTGATTTAATTCTCACGCTCATCCATTACACTGGGCCTTTTTACAGAACCCCAGTAACACATTGTAAACATTCAAAATATCCTATAGACAAAGGGCATTTCACCCTCTTCCCAAATCCTCATCCTCTTCTACCCACTTCTTAGGCAGATGCTCAGGATACAAGTTTGGTGTCAGGAAGGTTAATAAATGTGGGCTCTGGTAGAGGGAGCAGGGAAATAAAGGAAAAAGACAAAGACCTTTCAAGGAAAAAATTATCCTGCCATTGGTGACCTCTTATTTAAAACCAAAGAGTCATATCTCAAGTATATCAGCTAATTGCAACTGGAGTCAGTATCATGTGGGGAGAGGAGCACAGGAATTACCATACTGGATCAGTCCCCTGGTCTATGTAGTTCAGCATCCTGTTTCTGATAGTGGTCAGCACCAGATTCTACAAAGGAAGGAGTAAGAACCTCACATACGGCAGATGTGGAGTAATCTGCCATCCACATTAAGCCTCATCCTGTTAGTAGTTAGAGATTGCCTTAAACCCTGAAGTATGATGCTTAATATCACTTGCAGACATTTTTGTGGTAATTCTGGATATTTGATATCCATATAAATATCCAATCCCTTTTTGGATCTTGCTAAATTCTTGGCCTAATAACTTAATGTGGCAATGAGTTCCACACTTTAATTCCCATTTTGTGAAAAATTATTTGTGTTTATCAGTTTTGAATCTCCCCCATTGTAATTTCATTGAATGCCCTCTTGTTCTTGTGTTATGTGACAGAGAGAACAAAAGCTCCCAATCTACCAATTCTAGATACTTCATTATTTTATAAACTTTCACCATGACTTCTCTTGTCCATTTCCTTTCTAAAGTAAACAATCCCAGTCTGTTCAATCATTCTTCTCATCAGAGTTTTCCAAGCTCTTGGTCATTCTTCTTGAGCTTCTCAGAGCTCCCTCAAGTTCTGCAGTATTCTTTATGAGATGGTGTAATGAGTACTGCACAGAATATCCTAAGTGAGGTAGCAATATTTATTTATAAAGTCATTATAATACTCTGTGTATTATTCTTCAACCCATTCCTCATGCAACCTATCCTCACGTTTGCTTTTTTTCCTGCAGTTGCGATTTAACAAAGATCTCCACTGAGCTCTCTACAAAGACTCACAGACATTAAGCACAGAGGGACCATATCTAGTCTGACCTCCTGCACAATGCAGGAAACAGAACCTCACCCACCTACTCCTGTAGTAGGCCCATAACCTCTGTCTGAGTTACTGAAGTTCTCAAATCTTACTTTCAAGATTTTAAGTTATGGAGAATCCACCATTTACTCTAGTTTAAACCAGCAAGTGACCTGTTCCCCATGTAGCAGAGGAAGATTAACATTCCCCACCCTCACCAACAAGGATCTCTGCCAATCTGACCTGGGGGGAAATTCCTTCCTGGCCATAAATATGTTGGAGGTTTAGGTTGGATATTAGGAAAAACTTTTTCACTTGGAGGGTTGTGAAACAATGGAATGCATTACCTAGGGAGGTGGTGGAATCTCCTTCCTTAGAAGTTTTTAAGGTCAGGCTTGACAAAGCCCCGGGTGAGATGTTTTAGTTGGGAATTGGTCCTGCTTTGAGCAGGGGGTTGGACTAGATGATCTCCTGAGGTCCCTTCCAACCCTGATATTCTATGATTTGATGAAATATGGCAATCAGTTAGGCCCTTGGCGTGTGGGTGAGACCCACCAGACACCTGGGAAAGAAGTAACTCAGAGCCCTCCTCCTCCAGTGTCCCATATCTGGCCACTGGATATATTTGCTAATAGCAGTCATGTTCCATGTGCCAGAGTAGACAATCACATCATACCCTTCCCTCCATAAATTCATCAAGCTCAGTCTTAAAACAAATTAATTTTTTTTGCCCCCATTAGTCTCCTTGAAAGGCTGTTCCAGTCCTCCTATGATGGTTAGAAACCTTTGTCTTATTTCAAGCCTAAACTTATTGATGTCCAGTATATATACATTAGTTCTTGTGCCAACATTGGCCCTTAACATAAATAACTCTTCTCCTTCCCTGGTGTTTATCCCTTGGATGTATTTGTAGAGAGCAATTATATCTCCCCTTAACCTTTCTTTTGTTAGGCTAAATAAGCCAAGCTCCTCTCATAAGGTAGGTTCTCCATTCCTCTGATCATCCTAGTAGACCTTCTCTGCACCTGTTTCAGTTTGAATTAATCTTTCTTAAACATGGGAGACAAGAGTTGCGCATAGTATTCCAGATGAGGTCTCACCAATGCCTTGTGTAATGGTAATAACACTTTCCTATCTCTATTGGAAATACCTTGCCTGATTCATCCTATGATTGCATTAGATTTTTTTCACAGCCATATCACGCTGGCAGCTCATCATCATCCTGTGATTGACCAACATGACTAGGTCTTTCTCCTCCTCTGTTGCGTCCAGTCCTCTGTATTGGCAATATCTCCCAATTTTGTGTCATCCACAAATTTTATTCGCACTCTGCCAATTTTTTTGCCCAGCTTATTAATGAAAATGTTAAACAAGATTGGTCTCAAGACAAATCCTTGAGGAAATCCACTAGTAATTTTCCTCCAGCCTGACAGTTCACCTTTCAATATGACCCATTGTAGTCTCCCCTTTAAACAGTTCCTCACCCACATTTTAATTCTTGTATTAATCCTCATCTCCAATTTAATAATTTCCTATATGAAACTGTATCAAATGCTTTACTGAAATCCAGGTAGATTAGATCTATTGCATTTCCTTTGTCTATAAAATTGGGTATCATCTCAAAGAAAGAAATAACTTTGGTCTGGCACAATCTACCTTTTGTAAAACCATGCTGTATTTTATTCTAATTACCATTTACCTCTATGTTTTAACTATCCTCTCTTTTAAAATTTGACCTAAGACATTGCATACAATTCAGGTCAAACTAGTGGATTTATAGTTTCCTGGATCACTTTCTTTCCTTTCTTAAATATATGTACTCTATTTGCAGTTCTCCATTATAGGATGCAACACCCTGAGTTTATGGATTCATTAAAAATCCTTGCTATTGGGCTTTTGATTTCATGTGCCAGTTCCTTTAATATTCTTGGATGAAGATTATCTGCACCTCCTGATTTGGTCCCGTTAAACTGTTTGAGTTTGGCCTCCACCTTGGCTGTGGTAATTTCTACTTCCATGTTCTTTTTCCATTAGCCACATTGTTACTGCCACCAAGTTCCTCAATATTCATATTAAAAATTGAGGCAAAACATTCATTGAGGTTTATCTAGATTATCTTTAATCTCTACCTAGTTCTCAGTGTTTAGCAGTCCCACTTCTCCTTTCCTTGTTTTCTTTTTATGTATATGGTTAAAGAGCCTTTTACTATTTGTTTTAATTTCCTTTGCAAGGTCCAACTCTGCTTGGCTTTTGGCAGTTCTCACTTTTTCTGTACACTTTCTGACTTTCAAGAAATAGCTTTCCTTGCTGATCTATCCCTTCTTCCATTCCTTGTAGGCTTTCAATTTTCTCTTAATAAACAGTTTGAGATGCTTGTTCATCGACTTGTTCAACACTTTTCTACATTTTTTTCTCCTTGTTTAGGATGTAGGTTTCAGATACTTTCAGTCAAAGTTGCAGAAGCTAATTCCAAGTCTCCAAATTCAGATCTTGGAGCTTTTCACTCCAGTCCAATTCCCTAACTAATCCTCTTAATTTTTTTAAGTTTGCTCTTTTGAAATCGAAGACCCTACTTGCAGATCTATTTTTGTTTATTCTTTCATTTAGTTTAAACTGAATTAACTCATGATCACTCAAACCAAGGCTGTCCTCAACGATCATTTCTTCTATGAAGTCCTCGCTACTTATCAATCAATACTAAATCTAAAATGGCATCACTTCTTGTTGGTTCTTATTTGGTGAAAAAATCTGTCAGCTTTCACATTCAGGAATATATGGGCCCTACCATTATTAGTTGAACTTGTCCTCCAATCTATAGTTGGGAAATTAAAATCTCCCATAATCTCACAATTCCCAGTAGTACTTATTTCATTATAAATATTAAAGGGATATCAATCTATATCCAAATTCCACCCCAAAGTGGAATCTCTGTTACTTTTCTCTTCCAAAGATTCCATTTTATGCATTCCAGTGCTTCTAATTTTGTTACAGTCATTAATATACAATGATATTCCACCACCTATACCTTTAATTCTGGCTTTCCTGAACAGTGCATACTCTTCAATACCAGTATGCCAGTCATAGGTATTATTCTACTGCTTGCGATAATGTAGGATTCAGGCCTGTATTTTCACCTGAGATCGAATTTTGGGTCTTGTTTGCCCATTTGATTCTTGATACAGTTATATTCTTACTAATATGTGTGAACAAAGGACAAAGACACTGTGTATGTAGCTTCTGCCTAGCCAGATGGGTTTGTTAGTATAATGGGAACAGTAAAGAACAGTTAAAGTGTTACTGGGCATGGTGGGAGTATAATATACAAGCGCATACTTTCAGACTGCCTCAACTCCTATCTCAAGGCAAGATCAAGCAACCAGTTGGGAGGGGCAAGGAAGGATTGGGGGAAAGTATAAAACACTAAAAGGCCAAAGAAATGCCTGTCCCTGACCATAGCACAAGCTCACTCATTACCCCTCCCATGGGGTACAAAAGAGGTGGGACAAAGAACCCAGACTCACAACCCCCCAAAATGGAACATGACCATAAATTGCAAGGAGTGGGACTGAGGGTGTGCATTTCAGGTATAATTATGCCTGCTAAGGACAGGGGAGAATGGGACACTGGGAAACGAGGGTCTGCAGCATCAGAGTTATGGACGTGCTTGTTGAAAACTAACCCTAATAAACATCGCATTGCCTGCACCTCAGACTTCTGGTCTTCTGTTTTGTGCCTGCATGGCAAGAACCAGGGGAGAAGGTGAAGGGAAAGCCCTCTAACATCCACCATGTTTCTGTTATCTCTATAATATCTGGTTTCACTTTTTGCACCAGTAGTTATAGTTCCTCCTTTTTGTTACCCAGGTTCCTTGCATTGGTGTACAAACAGCTTAGGTGTTTCTCTTTGGCTTCACCTAGATTCCTCACCCCTTTAGGTTCAGTTATTTTACTGCCTGTTACTGTCATTAATATTGGCATTATATTTCCTCTTATCATCCCTTCTCCAATCCCAGTGGTTCTCAACCTAGGGCCGCTGCCTGTTCACTGAGTGGACTGAGCGATGTGCTGGCCACCCTTCCTGCAGCCCCTATTGGCCTGGAGTGGCGAACCGCGGCCAGTGGGAGCCACAATCGGCCGAACCTGCCGATGCGGCAGATAAACAAACTGGCCTGGCCCGCCAGGGGCTTTCCCTGAACAAGTGGCAGCTTTAGTTTGAGAACCACTGTACTATCCTCTGTGGTTTCTTTCTCCATTGCTGTATTCTCTTCTAATTGATTTTCCTTCTACTCAATATTAGAATCAGGTGAGGAGATTACATGAGCCTCTCCCAACTATCTCCCCTGAATTCCTAATTTAAAGCTTTTGTAATCAGTTGTGCCAACTTCCATCCCAGAAGTCTATTTCCCCCCCTACTCAGGTAAAGTCTATTCCATGAGGACAGTCCATTTTCTGAATGCATCTCGGTGGTCAAAGCTCTCCAAACCCTCCTTATAGCACCATTGCCTTAGCCATCTCTTGATCATCATAATCTTGTTTTGTTTTCACTCTCCTTCTCTAGGGGTAGGTAGAATATACTGAAGATCACCCAAGACTTCGTTTCTTTAAGCATCTTCCTCTGTCTGGCATAATCTTCCTTGATGCACCCAGTGAGTCTAGCAGTATCATTTGTTCCCACGTGAAGGACAATCAGTGGATTGTTTCCTAATGCTATTAGGATCTTCTTCAGCCCCAGGTCTACATCCTATATATTAGCTCCCAGCAACAGCACACCCTTTTGTTCTCTGGATCAGCTCTGGTGACGCGCCTGTCTATTTTTCTTAGTAGGGAGTCTCCAGTCACATAGACCTGTCTCTTCCTGGTATTGGTGCAATTATTTGGCCTTACTTCTTTTATTTTTACTATCTGCAAGTCTTTCTCTCTTCTATTCTCACTTGCAATCTTCTGCAAGTCATCCTTTATCTTTTTTGGGCTGCAAACTCTGGCTATGTCCATTGTATCTTCCCCTTTTCTTGTAGGACTAGCTGCTTTTCTCTTCCTCCTTGCTCTTACTGCTTGCATCTCCCCCTCATTTTCCAACTCAGCAACCTGTTCCTCAGCTCTATGTCTCCTTCACTAGCTGGTTGTTTCCTCTGCCTTGTTCTCAAGTGGCTTGTTCCACTGGCCATTTTCTTTGTCTAGCAGTCTACCCTCACAATTTCCTAGTCTGGCATGCATCTTCAAGTTTTGAGGTTTCCCTTCTCTTGTCTTCCCTCTGTCATCCACTCAACCACAGTTTCTATCTCTATCTCCAAACCTCAGATTTTTTCATCCATTAGCTCTACCATGCAGCATTAATTTTTTTTTAAATGCACCTTTTAGCTAGTCTCTCCAGAATAACATACATCCTACAGCTTCCACATCCAGTCATGTTCATTGTTATTTCCATTCCTTGGGTCACTACCACTGCTGCCTCTGTATCTGTCATCCTAAGCTCCTGTGCAGCAGGCGGGGGAAATGAAAACCAAACCAACTCAAAACACCCTCCCCCAAAGTCCCCTGACAAATTACTACTCAAATGCTTCTGTTTTCAGCTCTAGTTGCTGGTTCCTATGTTGCTGCTCCTGTGCTGCTGGTTGGCCAATTGGCTGCTTTTATAGGCTTGAAGCTTTGTGCTGTGACAGTCAGAGAAATAATGTAAAGTTACTAGCAGATGAACTTTGTACTGCATATAGAACACAATTCTTTAAGAGGTGAATCATAGCACCTGTACAGGATGTATTGACCACAAGAGAAAAAATGAATGTTATACAGCCAACCACTAAATGTAGAAAGAAGTAAGCAAGTTGGGTATAAAACCCCACAGAATTGTAATCAACTCTGAAAAGATTTGAGCTGCAGGGTGTTTTGCCAGGGATTGGTATGTACTTCTCTGTTTTTGCTGATCTATCGTTGACTAATAAACAGTGATGAGCTAAGTTATCTGACATCAAACTGATCAATAATTGAAACCAAAACCCTAACAAAGCCCAAGGTTTTTTTTCTTGAGTTGAGAGAGGTGGTTTCTTTCAGGTCCCAAATCACTTTTTATTTTATAGCTTAATACAAACACAATGAACTCTAAACAGAAACCAATAGATAGTCCCTGTCCCCGCCCCCCAGGACAGCTGTTAACTGAGGCTCGGTTCAAGGTTGCTTTTGCCACACAGGCATTATCCACCTGCTTGACTAATTATATATATTGTGAATGCCTTGTGACTCCACCCCTTTCACCTGGGCACTGCTGGTTTTCGGTGTTCCAGTGGGTGTGGTAATTATGCAAACAACATTCCCATTATGCAAGTTTTTCAGTTGTTTTTTTCCTTGCCTGTACACTTTTATGTGTTCAGTGGGAGGATAAGGTTCTCAATATTTTGTACACAATTACATTAAACTAGACTATGCTAGCAGACATGCTTGTTAGCAGTCATTGAGCTTGCTGGGAAAGAGCTACTTGGATTCAGCTGACTGTCTAAGGCAGGTCACTCCCACTTCTAGATAAGGGAGGTGGGAGTGGGTCTCTAGGGAGGGAAGATCTAGGTTGTAGACTGAGCAATACTGACAGAAGAATCCCAGGATCAACCAAACCTGGGGGGAAGATTTGAGCTGGACTTCATATTGTCTGTTGGTTTCTTTGTTGATAAAGCCCAACCACAGGAAGAAGCTTAGACACTGTATTTGTGGATTGCATTGGGAAATGCACCTTCCTACAGAGATGTATTCCAGCTGCAATATAATTTGTTTTGTTCAGTTCATTATCACACTGATTTAATGCCACATTTCATGAGAAGAAAGCGAGACAAATAGATAGCTTTCACTTAGAGCACTTACTCATTATTTGCATTGTGATAGCGCCCAGAGGCCAGGGCCTCATTTTAGGCAACCCTGTACAAACATAATAAAGAGGCAGTCCTTGCCCCCATGAGTTAAGAGTGTAAGTGATTGTTTACAATGTACTCTAGCTGGTGGTAAATGCTATATGTGCCCATTGTCAAGTTAATCAAATACTTCTTTGCTGCCACTTTCCTCCCCTACACCATATGTGGACTACAGTGCAAGTAGCATGGAAATATGGAGAGTGTTGGTCCAATAATTTGTTGCTCTTCAGGTTGCAATACAAATCTGAATGATCTGAACAGGCTTTTGCTCGAGGGGCTGGAATTAAATCCTTTTGAGTGAAATTTTACTATCTTGTGTAATTGCATTTTGAGTTGAATCCCTGACCTGGCATTGGTTCAGTTTTTGAATTACTTTATTACTTAATATATGTTTTATTTCTGTACATGTACATAGAGATGGTTGATAAATGCATTTTATAAATCTAAATAAATAAAAATGAAGCCCAGCAGTACAATCTGTAAAGGAGGAAAAACACTAATATCAATATCAATAAATCTACAGTTTCATGTGCAGAAGTGCTAGGAATTTAGAGTTATATAACTGTTTCATCTTATTCTATGTTTCATCTTCCTCTGTTGAATTACAAACTATGTACAAACTATAGTTATATTAGTTTGGTAATACAAGTAATTTTTTGCTAGACAGTGAATTTTGTGCAGATTCTTTTACTTGTCAGCTTGCACCATATCATCTCTAGGATGACTGGTACACAAATTGGCAGTTGTGCTTATGTTCAATGTGAAAATGGTTTTAAGTTATTGCAGAACTGAATCACTTCACCAGTTGTATATAAACCAGGCTGCAAATGGAGCACTGGGTATTAGAACATATTTGACTGAGAAAGGGAATGTGGTCAAGAGCATTGATGTTGTTCTCTGTTCATTAAAAAAAATGTGATTTTTTTTCACAGCCACATTTCCACTTGGCAAAGATGGGCAGTAACAACCTTTGTTTAGTATCCCACTTGGGGGATGATACCATTAACATCACAGCAGCTGTACCTTTTTATTACCCTGCAATGTCAGCACTAGACTGGAGTACAAGTCTTGGTTTGGAACAAGAAACTAATACTTTAGGACAAAAATGGTTGGGTGCCATCAGCCTCCATATATACGGTAAATGATTATATGAATCACAGTGCTTACCACTGGCACCAGTACCGATGGTAGAAGTTGTAGATTTAGTCATGAATTTTACATTTTTTTCTTAGATTCAGCAAGGAGTTTACATGAATGAGGTGAGAGAAGAATGAGCCCCTGTATTGCAGAATAACACTTGGCTTTGTCAGTACAATGATTCCTTTCCTAAATGCTTTGTTGTAAGTACATTACTGTTCAGACATCCTTACTTTTTACCAATAGGGTAACTGGTTCTATATAAATCCTGCACTTGATGGATAATCCGTCTTTAACAAGATTGTCTTTCCACATCATGTTGCTGTCTTTACGACCTTTAATACTTGCTTAGTATATTCATTATTATTATACCAAAGTTAATTACAAAACATATGGGCCTATGTTTTAAAAAATACTTAGTGGTTTTGGGTATTCAACTGGAGGCTCCAGTTAAAGAGGTCTGATTTTCAGAAAGTGCTGAGCAGCCATCCTCTGAAAATCAGCCCCTTTCAGTTGTTTCAAGTTGGGCACCCAAAAACGGAGGCAACAAAAATCACCATTCATAATAACTGACTCTTATATAACACTTTTCATCAAGCCATCTCAAAGCAGGTAAGTGTCATTAACCCCATTTTACAGATGGGGAAACTGAGGCACAGGAAAGGGAAGTGACTCATCTAAGATCACCCTGTAGGCCAAAAAAGGAGCAGGGAAGGGACCCCAAGTCCTCTAAGTGCCTGGCCAGTGTTCTATCCACTAGGTCATACTAATCACTTTTGAAGATGTAGGCGATGGTAAATATATTTGTGTTCAAGTATGTATCTACAGTAAAGGTAATACATGGCATGTGAATAGTACCTTACATACAGTTATTTAGAAGAGTACTACAAACATTAATTATCTTAGCATCACAGAACTCTATGACAAAGGAGGATCTTATTATGCCCACTTTACAGATTGGGAAACTGAGGCAAAGTCCTTGTCTAAGCTCAAATAGCAAATCTATAACAAAACTATAAATAGAATTCTGATCTCCTAACTTTGTTTTCTACTTCAATCTCCATGCTTAACCACATGCTATTTATTTCTACTTGAGAACTGGTAGAAATGAATTCATTTGGACCCTTTAAATTTGCATTTTGGTAACTGTGGACTTAATGGCAACATCTTTCCTATTATAGCATTCCTATGCTAAAATGTTAAATGAAGCTTTATTTTAAAATATTTTGATCAAAGTGAACTTCAAAAGTGATTTGGCTTAATCCAAACAAACTCTGCTTGCTGTGACTTCTGTATAAATCTGGAGTAACTCTGTTTACTTCATCACTTTAATCCAGATTTTACAATAGGGTCACTGAGAGCAGAATTTGGCCCATATACTAGAGGCTCAACATCAAGCTATTTCAATGCAGAGGGAAGATAAGAAGGAGAGCAATGTGGTTGCATATGGAGATTTTTAGCTATCTAAAACCCAGAAGGGATACATGCAGGAATAGAAGGAGGGGCATGTCACTGAGGGGCATGCGTGGGAATAGTACAAGCCTGTAGGGAAAAAATCAGGAAAGCCAAGGCAAGGAGTAAGTTACAACTGGTAAGAAATGTTAGAGACAACAAGAAGGGTTTTTACAAATATGTCAAACAAAAAAGAAACATCAGGAATGGTATGGGTCTGCTACTTAATGGGGAAGGTGAACTGGTAATGGGTGATGATAAGCTGCTCAAGGCCTACTTTGCTTCAGTCTTCACACAAAAATAACATGTGACCGGATGACTAGCAAAGTAAGCATAGACAATAAAGAAGAAGGGATGCAGATCAGGATAAGTAAAGAACACTTCAGAGATCTTCTGACTAATTTCAATGAATTCAAGTCATCAGGGCCTGATGCTATTCACCCAAAGGTGCTGAAGGAATTAGCTGAAGAAATCTTGGAGCTATTGGCAATAATATTTGCAAATTAATGGATAATAGGAGAGGTCCCAGAAGACTAGAGAAGGGCTAAAATAGTACCCATTTTTAAAAAGGGAAAAAGGAGGAGCCAGAGAACTATGGACCAGTCAACCTGACCCCAATACCTGGGAAGTTACTAAAGCAATGTATAAAACGTTCAATTTGCAAATACCTGGAAGATGAAGGAGGTAATCACTAGCAGCCAGCACAGATGATGTGTAAAAATATTATTAGAAAGGCCAAAAAAGTATTTGAAGAACAGCTAGCCAAAGACTCAAAAAGTAATGGCAATTTTTTTTTTAAGTACATCAGAAGCAGGAAGCCTGCTAAGCAACAAGTGGGGCCACTGGATGATTGAGATGTTAAAGGAGCACTCAAGGATGATAAGGCTATTGCGGAGAAACAAAATTAATTCTTTGCATCGGTCTTCACTGCTGAGGATGTGAGATTTCCAAATCTGAGCCATTCTTTTTAGGTGACAAATCTGAAGAACTGTCCCAGATTGAGGAGTCATTAGAAGAGGTTTTGGAACAAATTGATAAACTAAACAGTAATAAGTCACCTGGACCAGATGGTATTCACCTAAGAGTTCTGAAGGAACTCAAATGTGAAATTGCAGAACTACTAACTGTAGACTGTAACCTATTATTTAAATCAGCTTCTGTACCAAATGACTGGATAGTTAATGTGATGCCAATTTTTAAAAAGGTCTCGAGAGGTGATCCTGGAAATTGCAGGCTTGTAAACCTGACTTCAGTATTGGGAAAAGTGGTTGAAACTATAGTAAAGAAAAAGATTGCCAGACACATAGATGAACAAAATTTGTTGGGGAAGAATCAACATGATTTTTGTAAAGGGAAATCATGCCTCGCCAATCTCCTAGAATTCTTTGAGGGGTCAACAAGCATGTGGACAAGGGGGATCCAGTGGATATAGTGTACTTAGATTTTCAGAAATCCTTTGACAAGTTCCCTCATCAAAGCTCTTAATCAAAGTAAGCTGTCATGGGCTAAGAGGGAAGGTCCTCTCATGGATTGGTAACTGGTTAAAAGATAGGAAATAAAGGGTAGGAATAAATGGTCAGTTGTCAGAATGGAAAGAAGTAAATAATGGTGTCTCCCAGGGGTCTGTAACGGGATCGCTCCTATTCAACATATTCATAAATGATCTGGAAAAAGGGGTAAAGAGTTAGGCGGTAAAATTTGCAGATGATACAAAATTATTCCCAGGCAGACTGCGAAGAGCTATAAAAGGATCTCTCAAAACTGGGCAACAAAATGGCAGATGAAATTTAACATTGATAAATGCAAAGTAATGCACATTGGAAAACATAATCCCAACTATACATATAAAATGATAGGATCTAAGTTAACTATTACCACTCTAGAAAGAGATCTTGGAGTCATTGTGGATAGTTCTCTGAAAACATCCACTCAATGTTTGGCAGCGGTCAAAAAAGCAAACAGAATGATGGAAATCATTAAAAAAGGGATAGATAATAAGACAGAAAATATCATATTGACTCTATATAAATCCATGGTACGCCCACACCTTTAATACTACATGCAGATGTGGTCGCCCCATCTCAAAAAAGATATATTGGAATTGGAAAAGGTTCAGAAAAGGGCAACACACATGATTAGGGGTATGGAACAGCTTCCGTATGAGGAGAGATTAATAAGACTGGGACTTTTTAGCTTGGAAAAGAGATGTCTAAGGGTGGATATGATAGAGGTCTATAAAATAATAACTGGTGTGAAGAAAGTAAATAAGGAAGTGTTATTTACTCCTTCTCATAACACAAGAACTAGTGGTCATCAAATGAAATTAATAGGCAGCAGATTTTAAACAAAAAAAAGGAAGTATTTTTTTACACAATGCACAGTCAGTCCATGGAACTCCTTGCTGGAGGATATTTGAAGGCTAAGACTATAACAGGGTTCAAAAAAGAGCTAGATAAGTTCCTGGAGGATAGGTCCATCAATGGCTATTAGCCAGGATGGACAGGGATGCTGTCCCTTGACTCTGTTTGTCAGAAGCTGGGAATGGGCGACAGGGGATGGATCACTTGATGATTACCTGTTCTGTTCATTCCCTCTGGGGCGTCTGGCATTGGCCACTGTTAGAAGACAGGATTCTGGGCTAGGTGGACCTTTGGTCTGACCCAGCATGGCCGTTCTTATGTTCTTTTGATTTACTAAGAACAAATCATGCCAAACCAGCTTGATTTCCTTTTTTGACAGGGTAACTGGTTTGGTGGCTAGGAGGAATGCAGTAGACATAATATACTTGGGTTTTAGCAAGGCTTTCGACACACTCCCACATGATATTCTCATAAGTAAGCTGGAGAAATGCAGGCTCGGTAGAACTACAATTAAGTGTATACATAATTGATTAAACAACGTCAAACAAAGAATAATTATTCATGGAATCATGTCAGATTGGAAGGAGGTCTCAAGTGTGGATCCACATGGACCCGTTCTAGGTCTGGTGTTATTTAACATCTTTATTAATGACCTGGATGATAGAGGGCATGCTGATCAAATCTGCAGATGACACAAAGCTAGTAGGAGTTACAAACACTTTTTGGAGGACGAAGCTGAAATTCAGAGGGATCTTGATAAATTGGAGAACTGGGCTATAAAGACAACAAAATGAAATTCAACAAAGATAAATGTAATGTGCTGCACTAAGGGAAGCAAAACCAAATGCACAAATACAAAATGGGGGACAACTGGCTTGGCAGCAGCTCTGCTGAGAAGGATCTCAGAATTGTGGTGGATCAAAATCTCAACACGAGTCAACAATGTGATGCTGTTGCAAAATCAGCAAATACAGTTTTGGGTTGCATTAACAGAGGCATAGAATGCAAGTCATGGGAAGTATTAGTTCCACTCTACTTGGTGTTGATTAGCCCTCAGCTGAAGTACTGTGTTCAATTTTGGTCACCACCATATAGAAAGACTGTAGAGAAACTAGAAAGGATCCTGAAGTCAGTGACAAAGATGATGAAATGCCAGCCATATGAGCAAAGGTTGAAGGAACTGGTTATGTTTAGTTTAGAAAAGAGGAGATTAAGGGGGAACATGATAGCAGTCTTCAAATACTTGAAAGTCTTCCATAAAAAAGATAGAGAAAAGTTATTCTCTCTTGTCACAGAGGGCAGGACAAGAGGCAATGGGTTCAAACTACAGCAGAGCAGATTTAGATTAAATATTAGGAAAACCTGAGAACAGTAGGACAATGGAACAAACTGCCTCGGGAAGTTGTGGAAGCTCCTTCACTGGAGGTTTTCAGAAAGAGGCTGGATAGTCATCTGTCTTGGATACAGACACAACAAATTCTGTATCTTGACAGGTGGTCAGACTAGATGATCCTTGCAGTCCTTTCTAACCCTATGCTTCAGAGTGGTAGCCATGTTAGTCTGTATCAGCAAAAAAAAAAAAAAAATGAGGAGGACTTGTGGCACCTTAGAGACTAACAAATTTATTTTATAAACAAATTTAATAAATTTGTTAGTCTCTAAGGTGCCACAAGAATGCCTTGTTTTTTTTTCTAACCCTATGGTTAGCAGATTTGATGACCCTATATAGTGTGAGGGCTTGATTCTCCATTGTCCTGTACTCTGTAGTCATTTGCACTTGTTCTAAAAACTCTTATGGTATTGTTCAGGGGCTGCGTTTAACTGCATCAGATTTTAGTGTGATGTAACAATTACCTGCTCTCTCCGAAAGCTCAAGCAAATAAAGAAAAAGCGTTTTAATAAATCCTCATCTAACCAAAATGAAATGGAGGCTTTTTCCAGAAAAAAAAAATATTAAATATTACGTTAACATGACCGTACATAACAACCATTGCTTATTTCATTACACACTCAGGACAGGTTTATACTGTTTTTAATCTTAGTGGATTCTACATTTTTCAGGGTAATTTCTTTTCCAGTGAAGAGTCTCATTTTTTATCATGGAATCAGAGGTGACTTGTTTCTTCCATTCTCTTGGCAGGCAAGAATTGTTTGGATTATGAATATCGGCTGATGCTGACAAGTGAAAGACACTGCCAGCTTTCAGTGACTGACTAAAATAAAACAGGATTGACCTTGGAAGAATAGGGTACAGAAATAGAAAGTTCAATATATCTTTTTACATGACAGTTAAAAATTGAATAAATCTTCCTCCTGACAGACACCTGCACATAATCTAACTAAATAAATGCTGGAAGAGTCCTTTTAAACACAGATATATGTCATGGGATCATGGTTTGATGTGACAAAGCTCATTGTTACCAAACTCGGCTCTGAAGTAGGGGCTTGTTTTAGGAAATTTGGAAAGCAGTATTTTAAACATACTTAGGATGTTTCACCTTATAAATCCTTCTTCATATAATCTCCTCTGACTAGTGAGGTAGAGTGACTGATGTTTTATAGATTATACTGACGTTTGCTATGAGTCGATGAATAGTTTCATCCATATTTGGCAGGATTGTTTTAATGGAATGTTTTTGAAACAGTAGGAAATTCAATCCGAATGCTTTGAAAAAGAGGGATGCAACATTGATTGTACATGTCATGGTGTGGCACGATAAAGAGGGGGGTTGGTAAGAGCCAGGGATAAGTGAGGGGAAGAAATCTTTGATGTACAGACAATTTTTATTTTCTTAGTCATGACTTAGTCATGGTCCTTTTTTCAGCTCCACTGGGTTTTTATAGGGAAGCAAGCTGAAGCATCAGTCTAAAGCTGTCAAAGCTAAAAATGACTAACCAAAGACAGAACTACCTACAGTGGTTACCATTAAAAGTCAGTGGACCAGAATCTTCATTGCTGTGCACCTTCTGTATGCATTTTCTCCAAAGAAAAGTTAATGGAAAATACCTGTAAGACGTCACATCAGAATGGCTGAACTTTACAACCACTTGGCACTGGTATAAATGACTACACGGTTGCAGGGCAATGGTCTAGAATTTACCAGCCAGTAACAGATACTTTCTATTTCAACTAATTACTACTGTATTGTGACTGTTGTAAAGCTTCCCACTTCCACCACCTTGAACTGGACATCCTGTAACAAGGCTAGTTAATGTATTTCCCTGTTATTAATAATGTCAGGCTTATGCTGTGCATTGACTTTTGAGATTTATTTTTTATTTTATTTTTGGGTGACTGAGGGAAAAGCTACTTTTTTATTGTGGCTTTTCTCCTGATAATGCAGTACCTTGACACTTTTTAAATGGGAGCCAATATATTTTGAAAGAGTGATTCTGCCAAAAGGCATCTAAACAAAATAGCTGAGAATGCAACATATGAATTCAGATTAAAATTTGTGCACCAATTGTAGATTGTGAACACTTTGTGGTAGCCTGCTGAGTAGCTAAATAACATTGTGCCAGAGATCTATAATGATTTTTTTTATATATACTGTTGACACATTTACATGAGGGAGATACTAGAATAAAAATGTTGTTCTATATATTCAGCTCCTGTCTAGTGAATGGTAAAATAAGGTACCAAAGTTGCCTTTTTTCAGTTTAATAGGATCACATGCTTAAGGATTATTTTATGTGGTAATCCTCAGTGAAATAAGGTGATGTAAATAGACTCAATAGATGTAAATACAATAGCACATCCAAGCATTTTTTGCTTGGAATGTGCCGCAAGATGTGCTTCGAGCAAATAATCTTCCAGCCCCACTTCCCCCATGCAAAAGTGGGTGACCTGTTCCATGGCTGGTTAATACATTTCCCTGCTATTAGTAATATCAGGCTTATTTCTGTATGAGCATCTGCAGATATTTTATGACAGTGCTAAAAGTCACATTTGCATTACAATTTCTCCCTCATGATGCCGTGCTTTGCCATTGTTGCTATTTTATTTTTGACATGTAACATTTGAATATGAGTAAAATTTGGACCTACTCAATGAACCCCGACAAAGAACTGCAACCTTGCCCAGGAGACCACCTCTTGGTGGGAGAGGGAAGTGCAGTCTACATACCCATCTAATACTTGATGCTTCTGCTGAAACTGACATCTATCAATTGTAGTGGTTGTTTCTGTCATGTAGACTTCTTTCTATTGTAATCTGAGACCAATGACTTATTTTACATAGGCTATCAAACCATCATCAAATGACAGACCTTAAATGACCATGAGTCAAGGCTGAATATGGCCAGGCAACAATTTCATTTTAAAAAATTAATTCTTCAGAAAGGTACTGAGGCTTGATATTGCTTTCATTTAAACCAATAGCAACACTCCCAATGATTTTCAGGGTGAAGGATTGTGTTGCTTTGTTGTAAGTAGTAAACAGGGTTATTGCATTTGCATTTGTGTTATGATGCTCTGTATAGTTGATTTCAATTGAAAATGAAATGCTGCATCATATAATTTGGTGAAAACTATTTCAGATCAGTGCAGTGAAAGCAAGCTATCTTCTCAGAATATTTATCACAATTTCCTCTGCAGAAGGGCTGCATTCTAAACTTATTTACACTGGTTTATTATTAATTAATTATTAGTTATATTTGGTTCCACCTAGAATGGGCTAGAGATTTTCTAAATACATAGGAAGACACAGTCTCTTCCTCAGAGAGCTTACAAAATATTAAAGGAAGGGGAAGGGGAGACAACATACAAGCAAAGGCCCTGATCCAATAACCTTTGAAATCAGTACACTATGTGAGCGACCCAGGGTAAATAGTTCTGCTAATATCATCTCATCAAAGTTCCATTTACTTTTTGTTTTGTTGTTTATTATGGGGCAGAATTGGGGCAAAGAAAACCATTGATTTCATCAGAGTTATTGCTGACTTACACCAGTAAGAGTGAGGTCAGAATCAGGTGTGGTGTGTTTGTGTGTGCCGGGGGGGGAGGGGGGGGAGGAAAGCAGGAGGAAAGCAGTCTTTTGAGCCAAACAGCATTTTAATGATTACAAAATAGTATCTTTCATGAACTGTATTGTATTTTTTCTTGTGCTAAGGTTTATTGCTATCATGTCAAAAGTGTTGATTCCTTTCAAATTTTCCTAGCTCTGGAAAAATAAGGGTCAGAATCTTTTGGATTCAAACTATGGTTTTGGTGACACATTAACTTCCAAGTTATGTCATGTGCATTGTATCACAGAATTTCACAACATGCTGATGTAGGCTATTCCAGGAGAGCTTCTTATGTTTCACAAAGCACTGCCCCTTTAGGACCCAATGTTAACTAATTACTTAGTCAAAGTAACTAATTACTTAGCCATTGACTTCAATGAGAGCTTTGCCTGAATGCAAGATGAAACCCTAAGTCATGATATTATAAAATGCTGGGCCATATAAAGTGTGTTAATTCATTGACTCCAGTGGGACTACACTGATTTACACTCGCAGAAGATCTGGTTCTCTACCTACAAAGGAATGTACATGGCACCAGAAGAAGTAAAGTAGAATCCACTTAGCATACACAAGAATTTTAAGGCCAGAATAGCCATATGACTATTACAAATGGCATATAGTTAACCAACAAAGTCTAAGCCAGTATTAGACACCTGGGGCCAAATGTTGGTTGGTGTAAATCAATATAACTGTTTCCTATGGAGTTACATCAGTTTACTACTGATGAGAATCTGGCTCAGGTCATTTTCTCAAAATAATTTCATAGTGATTGCTTGGCACCTTTGTTAATCACAGGTAAATTCTACGCCACAGCTTCTAGCCTATTTCAAATAAATCGTAGTAACTCCATTCTCTGCAAGAGGTTCAGGGAAGTTCATTCTTTTTAATGGTTTCCAAGACCTCTTCTGAAGCTGCTCTGCAGTGCTCACCTCTGCTCGCCAGCTACTGGTTTGAAAGATGAAACAGCTACTCAGCTGCATCTCCAAATAATGCTTACATGTGGCTTTTAAATGTCACTTTCTATTCAGAAAGCTATTTAAACAAGATACATCATAATGCAGAAGTTAAAAGGTGGCACAACTGAGCAGGAGAAGTTATTGAAAGATGAGTTCAGCCAGCAGTTTGATTTTTAAACTGACATTTAAAAAAAAGTGATGGTTCACAAATATACAGTAAGGAATAAAAAAGAATGCTCTTTTCATTATATTTACAGTAGTGGTGTCATCTTATAATCATTAGTCAATTCCTATACTAGACTTGCATAATACCATTGTAAATTACTCTTGTTTATAGTGAAATGATGGTGCTCCAGTGAGTTACACAAACAAAATACTCATTGAAATAGGCTTGAACTTTTTAAAACTTGGATTGACCAGATGAAGTGCCTTCTGTTGTAAAATGATCTACCATTGCATCTGTTCCTGGTGATGGAGCAAGCGAGGACGATGAGAAAAGTCATTGAGAAAAAATGAAAGTCAGATTATTAACCTCACCACATTCAGCACTAATGGCAAACCTCACTGTTTCAGCCGAGTTTCCTTTCAACGGCATTTGTCTACGCACCAACACTCTCAATCCTTTATATTTATTAAGATAAACAAAAACCCACTCAAAGCCTGCCTCTTTGTTGGACTATAAATAGGACGCTACCAAATTCACGGCCGTGAAAAATGCGTCACGGACTGTGAAATCTGGTCTCCCCCCGTGAAATGTGTTTTTGTCTACTTTTACCTTATACTATAGAGATTTCACAGGGGAGACCAGTGTTTCTCAAACTGAGGGTCCAGACCCAAAAGGTGGCAGCAGGAGCGGGTGGGGGTGGCAAGGTTATTGTAGGGGGGTTGTGGTGTCACCACCCTTACTTCTGTACTGCATTCAGCGCTGGGTGGTAGGAGAGCAACGACTGCTGGCCAGGAGGCCCAGGTCTGAAGTCAATGCCCCACCAGCAGCACTGCAGAAGTAAGGGTGGCAAGACCATACGTGCCACCCTTCTGTGCTTCTACTTTCCGAGCCGGGTGGCTGGAGAGTGGCAGCTGCTGGTCAAGGGCCCAGATCTGAAGGCAGCACGGAATTAGTGGTGGCAATACCACAACCCCCTTACAATAACCTTGTGATCCCTCAAAGCCCCCTTTGGGTCAGGAACCATACTATCTGAATCCAACATCTGAATGTAATATCTGAAATATCTGTAATATCTGAATGTAATATCTGAAATAATGAAATTTACGATTTTTAAAATGTAGGACCGTGAAATTGACCAAAATGGATCCTGAATTTGGTGCATCCCTAAATATAAAGGGCCCTACTGTCATTTATATTCCTGTGACAACAATGACAGATACCGCTGTAAAAACGTAGATTGGTAACAATAGAAAACTTTTTTATAGATATTTTAGTATATTATAATAGGATGGGGAAGCACTTTGGGCACATGAACAAAATGCTTAGAAGGCATGTGGCTATAGAAAGTCTAGAAGTAGGAAAGATCAGCAATTGGAAATAAAACTTAAGCAACTATCTAAGAATGAAACATTCTCTTCCAATTAGGAGAGTTCTATTGGGAATGGAATTTATTTTTTTCTCTGTGTCCTATAGTCTGATGCTCAGAATATTACATTCAGGTCAGCTACTGTTCTCTTCTATTATGGTTAAGCATGCAGTAATTCCATTGAATTCCATTAGAGCATCAAGTGAGTAGTGATTACAGAGTCTGTTAATTTACTAATTGAAAGGAGCAATGAAAGATATTTTACAGTGTACTGTACAGGCTACAACACTAGATTCTTGGTAGACCACAACCTTATAGCAATTTACAAGGTCATAGGGACTAGAGCTGAGGAATTTTGATGTCACCATATTCCTTCAGAATATGTGAATCCACAAAATTGGGTTGTGTGGTAAACTCAGGACAAACAGCTACAAAGGGGGGGTAGTAATTAGTCCCGGGGATTTTTTTTTGAAGCAGAAAAGAACCCTTGGAATTAAAAGGCCCCTCCCTATCCACTGAGGAGAGAGAACCAGGGGGCAATAAGGTTCAGCTGGAAAAGGGGTTGCTAGGGAATCAATTAGGTTCAGCTGACTCCAACTACTTGGGACCTTTTTAAACCCTCCCCTGGGTGGTAAAAGGGGGAGAGTGAGGGGAGCAGAGAAGTTGCCAGTAGGCTGTTTGCAGCAAGACACCAGACCTTTCCAGTAGGGAGGCTGCACTCACTCCCCAGAAGGGAAAGAAAACATGCCCAAGGGACTGACTGAGGAGAGGAGTAGCAGGACCCTGTGTTACCTATAAGGATTTGCCTTGCCCCAAACCTGAGTCTCCAAGGCTGAAAAGGACTGAGGCAAACAAGGTATTTTGCCACAGTTGATATTGCTGGAATTTGATTTAAAAGAACCCTGGGAAAAACCTCCTGACAGTATTGAAAAATCCCATTTAGACACTTTTGGAACTAAACAAATTGATTTTTTTTATTTTGAAATGACTTTTGGTTTTATTTTTTTATTTTACAAAATAGAAGTTGAAGTTGAAATGAAACATTTCAATTTTGTGGACCGCAAATTTTTCTATTGATCTGAAATGGATTTTTTTAAAAATTTTCCTTTGGAGACTTTTGAAATTTTTTGGTTTTGTTCTGATTTGGAAAAAAAAAAAAACTCTAAACCCTCTGTGAAATGGAACTTCTGTCCACCACACTGCTTTAACAAGGACAGATCTTTTTCTAATTGCTTATATGATGCTAAGTCTCCATGGCCTCAACCTTATAATGTGCTAAATGCTTCAACATGGATCTTAACTCTGATTCAGCTTCAAAGCTGAACCTTGTGCTTCAGTCAAAAGTAGACTCTGATCCAGATGAGATCACCTCTCTTTGGTCAAATAATTCTATCAAGGTGCCTCCCCCCCACATTAAATTTAGTATGCATTTTAATGTTTGATAAAAAATGAATATCTGATCCTGCAAGCACTTTGTGTATGGAACCTTCACTGAAAGTCACTGGTAGTCCCATACATTAAATCTAAGAACTACCATACTGGACCAGACCAGTGACCCAGCGAATTAAGAACCTGTCTTTGACAGTGGCTATACCAGATTTTTCAGGGGTAAGTGCAAGAAACCTTGAAGTGGACAGTTATGATGGAAATATCTGCCCCAGGAAAAATTTTCCCTTCCTCACATCATGTAGAAGTTGACATGTGTCCTGGAGCATGAAGGTTTATTGGAAGTCAGAAATTTTTTTTTCTGTATGAGACATTTTCAGTTTGAGGTTATTTAGGTTTTATGAAAAGCCCCCAAAACTCCATGAAAATGGATTTTTTCCACAAAAGCTCCCATTTAGTTGAAAAGCCAGCACTGAAAATAGTTTTTCAACTAAATGGGAGTTTTTGTGGTGAAAAAAAAATCCATTTTCATACCACAAAAGCTCCCATTAAAAAACTCCCATTTAGTTGAAAAACTATTTTCAGTGCTGGCTTTTCAACTAAATGGGAGCTTTTGTGGAAAAAATCCATTTTCATTCATATATATAATTTCAGAGGAAAATTTATAACCAGCCCTAGGATTATATCCCTTCCTAAACCCCTTCCAGTTTTGCTTAAAAAAAGCAAACCAAAACAACAACAAAATCTTTCCTATTGTAACTATGATTTTGTTACCAGTATGGGTGAAATTGTCTCCAGTTGACGTCAACAGGAGTTTTGCCATTGACTTCATTTGCGGCCAGGATTTTACTCATAATATTCATTCTTGCTGAAGTCTTGGCATCAGTGATAAGTTGTGACAATGACAGAGGCTAATTGTGCATTGTGTGAAGTATTTTCTTTGTCATTTTAAAATTAATTGTCTTTCATTTTTGTTGAATGTCCCCTCGCTATTGTTAAGAAAAAGGATGAACATACCTAATTTACTTTCTCTATGGCATTCATTACTCTGTGTATCTTTGTTTTGTCCCTTCTTATTCACTGCCTCTCTAAATTAAACTGTTCCAGCATTAACTCCCTATTTCTGCTATATATATTTTTAGATAGGGTGAAAGAAAGAAATACATTATTCAAGTTCTGAATGTACAACTGATTTATATAATGGCATTATAATATTTTCAGTATTTTTTAGCCTATTCCTTATCCATCCTATCTTTTAGTTTGTTTGTTTTTTAACCACTACATCACAATGAAGAGAAGTTTTCATTGAGCTTCTTCAGTGTTGCCCATGACACTTTCCTGTATGGTTACAACCTAGCAATGTATATGAGTAACTCAAATTTCCCTTCCAATGTTCATTACCTTACATTTTGTGAATACTGAATTTCATCTGCTAGCATGCTGCCCATTCACATAGATTTGTTAGGTCCCTCTAAAATTGCTGACACTGCTCCATGATTTTCACTAATCTAAATAAGTTATCTTTGCTATTTCATTGCTTACCCGCTTTACCAGATCAGGCACCATTAGCACAGTTGGTGAAAAACAGAGTAATTGGGTGAATATTATGCTGTCTTCATTGTAAATTGAATACCATGTTAATATTAGCATTTCAAAACTTTGGTAAATTAGGCTACATTTATTTCATATGGAAGAAATGTTGCAAAACAGTATATTATTTGTCTATATTTTGATCAAATATCCAGCATGAGCTTTTGATCAAAGCAATATGTAAATGGCTTAATGAAAAATATGTGAATTCAGACATTGACAAAATGTTTTCCCCCTAGTAGCATAGGCTTATTGTAAGTAGAACATGTCACTTACAATATATAGATACATTTATAGATAAAGTCAATTTCTGTTTCTTTCCAAGAAAATTCAGCAGAAAAGTGTAATTAATCTTTGTCTATGCAACAGATTAATACACTTAGTCTTAGTCTTAAATCTGGGAAGGCACTTGGCCATGATGGTTTCAGAGCAGAGGTTAATAAACACCTGATTAGTCTGTCTTCTTGAAATGCTTAATGCTTCATTTTGGAAAGACTGACCCCTGAGTCATCAAATACAGTCACTTTTAGAGTACTTCTAAAAAACAACAGCAAGGCCCCTCAGGATGTTAGACTGTGCACGTCATACTGCTGAATCCCTGAAGCACTATTAACTTGGAAAATGGGCTAAGATCTGCTACCCAACTTTATAAATTGCTCCTGGGCTGGCTCACTCTGATCAAACAGGCTTCATTTCTGGAAAGTGCTTGGTACAGAGTCCTTTATAATTAAAATCCATTTGACTCCAGGAACAAACTTTGCATTCTGTCTTCAGATGCCAAAGGCATTTGATGGAGTTAATGAGGCTAATTAGTTAAGGCACTGGATAAATTTGAGCTGGAAATCTCCAGATATCGAGAAGATAATTCAGAAATAAGGCTCTTTTCAGATTGACATGCAGATCCTAATGCTCTTGGCACCAATATATAGGTCCAAATATTGTTAGTTACACTCGTGCAAATCCAAAATAACTATGTTGAACCCAACAGAGGTTCTACAGGTTTAAACCAGAATGGCGGAGAACAAATTTTGACCTATTGTGTCTTCCTTGATTTCAGCTTTAACTCCCAATTTTGTATTGTTTGTGGCTTCAGCAGAATCCCTTTCAGATTATTAAAAAATAAACAGTTTCACGACGACATGAACAGGAAAATTAATTGTAATGGTCTATTATGTAATTATGGTCCTTTGAATATTTATTTATTTTATTTACATTTTTTAAAACTACAAATATAAGTGCTGGTCCAGTGGTATTCCACAACACGAGCATAAATAAAAATAAATAGACCCACTTGAGCCCAGTGGGGTCCCCATCTGAACAAAAGCCTTAACAAAATAGAAATATATACTCATATTATTATTTGTTCTATAAGTGGTAATGGCTAAATTATCCATAAGTACAAAAACAAAGCATACACACACAACCACTACCACAAAAAGAAAAGAAAAAACAAAAATCAAAAAGAAGGCTGTTTCATGAGTTGTGTGACCACTGAGAAACAGAAAAGAACTCATGGGAAAATATAGTGTTTGCAGAGGCTCACATGTCCCCCATTTGTTTTCAGTGAGAGACTGAAATGGCCACTTAAACCTGCACTTGTATCAGAGCCTCTCTTTTTTTTTCCCAGAAGGTGTCATAAACATACAGCTAAGGGTAGCATAAAATCCCTCCTTTATCTGTAAGGGGTTTAAGAAGCTCAAATAACTTGGTTGGCACCTGACCAAAAGGACCAATAAGGGAAGAAGATCCTTTCAGAAGGACCAGGGGAGGTTTTGTTTGTGTGGTCTTTTGTTGTTCTCTCCAGGACAGAGAGACCAGGGCAGAAAGGGGGGGGGGGAATCCTCTCCTAAAACCCCTACCTGAAATAAGAATCTGGTTACAAAAATTGTAAGTAAAGCAAGGAAATGCATTAGATTATCTTTTGTTTTAGCTTGTGAATTTTCTCTATGCTAAGAGGGAGGTTTATTCCTGTTTTTTGTAACTTTAAAGTTTTGCCTAGAGGGGAATCCTCTGTTTTAAATCTTATTACCCTGTAAAATTATCTTCCATCCCAATTTTACAGAGGTGCTTCTTTTACTTTTTCTTTATAATAAAGTTCTGTTTTTAAAAACCTGATTGGTTTTTAGTGTCCTAAAAACCCAAGGTTCTGGTCTGTGCTCACCTTGTTTACCTATTTGGTTGGTATATTATTCTCAAGCCTCCCCAGGAAAGGGGGTGAAGGGGTTTGGGGGGGGAATATTTTGGGAAACAGGAACTCCAAATGGTCCTTTTCCTGAATCTTTGTCTAACTCACTTGGTGGTGGCAGCAATCCCGTCCAAGGGCAAGGAAGAATTTGTCCCTTGGGAAAGTTTTTAATCTAAGCTGGTAGAAAGAAGCTTAGGGGGTCTTCCATGCAGGTCCCCACATCTGTACCCTAGAGTTCAGAGTGGGGAGGGAACCCTGACAGAAGGTCTCCCTGTAATAGATATTTGGAGAGTTTTGAATAGACGAAGGGTTCAGACTTGCTCCCACTGAAGTGCACAGGAAACCTCCCATTTTATTCCACAGGAGTAGTTCATTATTATCTATGTGCTATTCTCTGAAGGGTTAGAATGCGTATACACTAAAGTGACACAAACATTGCTGCTGTAATAATAATAAGTAGATCCTGAGAAGACATAAGTATTTTATTGTACCATTATTATTCTATTTTATCTTTAAGATGGAATCTTTGATACTCACAATTCATATCTAATTGTAAATCTTCACTTACATTCTGGGTTTGGGTTTTTGTTTTAATGGGTGAGGTGCATGAGAGGAAATTAATTGCAACATGTCCTACACGATGAACAGTTTATTTTCTAGCCAGGACATGAACACTTTCTGACACACAATACTTCATTTTGGCTCTTTAATGGATCCCATCATTTAGCTGTGATTATTCTTTCCTCCTTGAATGTTCTGAGTTTAATTTTCCTCATGCAGGCATGAGGAAGATGTGGGCAGATGGAGGCTCTTTTTTAGTAACTGTGTTAGGGAAATTTATTTACATAGAATTTATAGTGGAAAGGCTACTGAGGTTTTGCCAGTCAGCTCAGGAAGATGCAGAAGCCTGGCTTGGTGAATAAAAATTAATGCTGGTACTAATTTATTTTTTTTTAAATAGTGCCCACCACAAATTCTTGTTTGCAACTATCAAATAATTACAGTATAAATAGTCTCAGCCCCCGAATTGTAAGCACAAATCTACCCTACCACCACTCTCTTACACAAGAGCCTGAGGAAACAAATGACCTTTATACCATTCCCCAAAGATCAGGCTCTGTCTGAACAAGGGAGCAAGCACATACCAGAGTCCAGATCATCCACATCCTTTCTGCATCATCAAGCACAGAAGTCAAACAGCCCCAGCCATCCCTACCCTGGGCTTTTACAGGTCACATGTATTCAGTTGTAATATTGCTGCGTCGGCCATTATTGTGCTATGGAATATGCCTCCAGATGCAGATCTCTCCACAGAAAGTACCACAACCGAGTTTCCAGGCTCTCAGACATAGAGACTATGAGTAGTGGCTTGATCCTGTGATGTGGTGGCTGGGCATTCTGGACCTGACCCCGCAAAGCACTGAGGCACGTGCTTAACTTTATACATTTGACTTATGAGCACATTTGATCCCTGCTGTCATGACAGCAAGTAGGGGTAGGCACAGTTTTACAAAGACCAAGACTAGCATTTAATGAACTGCATTAGAGTAATTAATGGGAATAAATTAAAAGGAATCCTAAAATGTATTAGCTGAGGAATTTCCTATGAAAACATATAAAAGTAAAAAGTACTACAATAATGTCCCAATAGTGTTTGGGATTACTAGCCTAGAACATTATGGTGTTTTTATAAAATATATAAAACAATAGAACAAAGACCACTGCAGCATTTGGCCAACCTTACATTCTCCAGGGGGAACTTTGCGCAAGTGAACGAGTCTCTGATAGTGTTACTGATGTGATTAGGCCCTATGATGGTGTCCCCTGAATAGATATGTGGACACAGTTGGCAAGGGGCTTTGTTTCAAGGATAGGTTCCTAGGTTAGCGGTTCTGTTGTGTGGTGTGTGATTGCTGGTGAGTATTTGCTTCAGGTTGGGGGGGGGTGCTGTCTGTAGGCAAGGACTGGCTTGTCTCCCAAGATTTGTGAGAGCGATGGGTCGTCCTTCAGGATAGGTTGTAGATCCTTGATGATGCGTTGGAGAGGTTTTAGTTGGGGGCTGAAGGTGATAGCTAGTGGCGTTCTGTTATTTTCTTTGTTGGGCCTGTCCTGTAGTAGGTGACTTCTTGGTACTCTTCTGGCTCTGTCAATCTGTTTCTTCACTTCAGCAGGTGGGTATTGTAGTTGTAAGAATGCTTGATAGAGATCTTGTAGGCATTTGTCTCTGTCTGAGGGATTGGAGCAAATGCGGTTGTAACGTAGAGCTTGGCTGTAGGCAATGGATCGTGTGGTGTGGTCTGGGTGAAAGCTGGAGGCATATAGATAGGAATAGCGGTCAGTAAGTTTCCGGTATAGGGTGGTGTTTATGTGACCATCGCTTATTAGCACCATAGTGTCCAGCAAATGGATATCTTGTGTGGAGTGGTCCAGGCTGAGGTTGATGGTGGGATGGAAATTGTTGAAATCATGGTGGAATTCCTCAAGGGTTTCTTTTCCATGGGTCCAGATGATGAAGATATCATCAATATAGCGCAAGTAAAGTAGGGCTCGTTCACCTGCACATCTACCAATGTGATATATGCCATCATGTGCCAGCAATGCCCCCTGCCATGTACATTGGTCAAACTGGACAGTCTCTACGTAAAAGAATAAATGGACAGAAATCAGATGTCACGAATTATAACATTCATAAACCAGTCGGAGAACACTTCAATCTCTCTGGTCACTCTATTACAGACCTAAAAGTGGCTATTATTCAACAAAAAGACTTCAAAAACAGACTCCAATGAGAGACTGCTGAATTGGAATTAATTTGCAAACTGGATATAATTAATTTAGGCTTGAATAGAGACTGGGAGTGGATGGGTCATTACACAAAGTAAAACTATTTCCCCATGTTTATTTCCCCCTCCGCCCTCCCACTCTTCCTCAGACATTCTTGTCAACTGCTGGAAATGGCCCACCTTGATTATCACTACAAAAGGTTTTCTCCCCTCGACCCCCTCGCTCTCCTGCTGGTATTAGCTCATCTTAAGTGATCACTCTCCTTACAGTGTGTATGATAACACCCATTGTTTCATGTTCTCTGTGTATATAAATCTCCCCACTGTATTTTCCACTGAAAGCATCCAATGAAGTGAGCTGTAGCTCACAAGAGCTTATCCTCAAATAAATTTGTTAGTCTCTAAGGTGCCATAAGTCCTCCTTTTCTTTTTGCAAATACAGACTAACACGGCTGCTACTCTGAAATTTGTCATCACCCAGAATAGAAGTGCATGGGTGCATTAGACCTCTCTAAGGCCGTATCCTTCGCCATATTCCTCTATGGTCTTGGCAAATCACTTACTTCCCTGTCTCAGTTTCCCTAGCTAAGACTAAGATAATAGTGACCTATGTCAAAGTAGTGTTGTCAGGAAAGATTATGTAAAGTTTTCAGGAATCATGTAACCCTCTTCTGCCAGGGACCAACTGCAACAAGGGTCAGGTTCAATCTGCCTAAAGACCCATTATTCTAAAATAAATAAAATGGTGGCTCAGGATCCCACCCTGAGCCGTGCTATTACTTCTGACTCTGGGGAATTACATATAATCTCATAGGTCACCTTTCAGGTGGTTCTTCCACACTCAGGAGTCTTTGGGAATATGGAAGCATGAACACCTTTTATTTGGGGGAAAGGGAGAAAAAACAAACAGAAACATGAAAATCCTATGTATATTTAAGTAAATGAGGAACCAAAATAAGTGCATTATGAGTTTGGTCAATAATGTTGTCCAATTTTGTAGTTAATTGCTTGATTACATATTGGTTTGTTATTAAATATACTCAAGAAACTAAATAACTAGTATTAGCCAGGTTTATTGCAAAAGTCAATAAAGGCATAGTACAGGAAAAAATGTTCAGTACAATATCAATTTCTGGGAAGCCATCTTGTGCAGCATTGACACATTCACCTTGTACAGAAAGTGTGCTTCCAAAATTACACATTTCAGCTAGGAGTTTTTATAAGATGGTTTTACAAGTTACAAAACTTTTTACACATCACTAAGATCCAGCCTATCAGTTTGTACAGTTCCTTAACTTGTTGCTCTATACTTATCTTTGTTCTGGATGCTAGTATTCCAGGAAATGGACCATGAAGGTACCTCCCCACCTTGTGCCAAGGCAGAACATTAGTGTATTTTGCCTGTGACAAGTTTCTTATTTTCTAACGCCAAAGCTGACTTCAGCATATATATATATATAGGTCAAAAGGTTCCCAGCTTGTCATTCTGCTGATTGTTATTATAAGGCCAAATTAATACATGAAGTGATGAGGGCATTTATATGTGATTTATACTGTCTAAACAATCTGTGTAAGTGCAAATTCCAAATCAACACAGCTAAAATGAATACACCTTGTAATAAAAGCAAAACTTGAAATGCAACTTCTACCTAAGCATGGGAAATCAGTATTTCAGTATTCACATCATAACTAAGGGCATACAAGGCTTGTTTTACCTTGTGCATGTCACAACTAACCTGAATATTGTTTCTCTTTTCAATTTGATAGTCATAGAAGTGTAGAACTGGAAGGGACCTCAATAGGTCATGTAGTTCAGTCCCCTGCACTCAAGTCAGGATTAAGTAATAACTAGAACATTCCTGACAGGTATTTGTCTAACCTATGCTTAAAAATCTCTGATGATGGAGATTCCACTACTTTGATAGGTAACTTAACTATCCTGATAGTTAGGATTTCTTTCCTAATGTTTCACCTAAATCTTGCTGTAATTTAAGCCTATTGCTTTTTGTCCTATCCTCAGAGGTTAAGAAGAACAATTTTTCTCCCTCCTCCTTGTAACAACATTTTAAGAACTTGAAAACTGTTATGTTCTCCCTCAGTCTTCTCTTCTACAGACTTAACAAACCCACTTTTTTTCAATCTTCCCTCATAGGTCATGTTTTCTAGACCTTGAATCATTTTTGTTGCTCTCCTCTGGACTTTCTCCAATTTGTCCACATCTTTCCTGGAATGTGGTGCCCAGAATACTGAGGACTTATCCGCATGGAAGAAGCCATAGACTTATTTGTCAGAGAACTATGAACGGGTATCAAAGAGAGTGGAGATAGTAGGGAATGGTGGGGGGCTTGCCTAATTAGAGGTATAAATGTATGATAGAAAGACTTGAAAGCAAGGACAAGATTCTGAATTTTATACACAGTACAAAATTTAAGGGAAGCAGGTTAATGTGCATTTTGAAAACGGTAGATACTTTTCAACTTCATCCTGACAGTGGGTCTCACTTTGGATCATGGATATATTTTGAAAAACTGGGATTGGTATTATTATAGTGTCCCAAAGCAATACATACATGAGCAGTACAACCAAAATTTGGAGTAGTGATGTTACAAAAGAGGTCTTAATACAGTGTTTCTCAAACTTTTGTATTGGTGACCCCTTTCATACAGCAAACCTATGAGTGTGACCCCCTGCTTATAAATTAAACACACTTTTTTTGTATTTAATGCTTAGAAATGCTGGAGGCAAAGCAGGATTTGCGGGTGGAGACTGACAGCTCGTGACCCCCCCATGTAATAACCTTGTGACCCCCTGAGGGGTCATGATCCCCAGTTTGAGAACCCCTGTCTTAATACCTACAATTTGTTGTAATTAATGACTATACAGTACTGCCCATCCACATGATTTCTTACCCTTACTGCTGGTGGTTGTCATTTGGCAAGCTTTAGTAGGCAGGAGCCAGGAGTAGCTCGATTCTCTCTCACCATACTGGTCCAAGCTTCGTGACCATGCACTGGAGTCACAATGTCAAAAACATCACATTGATACATACATTGATAACCCTTAATGGAACAACAAGCTGTGTGTGTGGTGCTCTTCAGGTTTATTTTGCTGAGTGGTACACCAGCAGTTGAGAGCGATCCAATCGCTCCATGTAGATGCCATCTTCCAGGTAACCAATTGACTACACAGTAGCTAATTTATCAAATGTTGCTGTTAGACTCCAATATTGTATAAAAGAATATACATGGAACCAGATACAGAGCAAGATTGTTTTAAATAACATGTGCCTTGATTAGGTGGAGGAGTAAATGGCCCCATGTTATGAACAGTAGTAAAGGTGATTTGTCTACACAATTTAACACATTGCCAATTCACTGCAGCTTCTATTATACACTGAGAGCAGTGCCATTTGGCTAACTGTTCATTGCTAATGTCCCCATATGAGTTGGTTATGGTAGTTAACGCACAACTTCCATAACCCATATAAATAATTTCTGTACCGATATAATTTTCCCTGACCTTCATATTGTTTATTACAATTAGTTAGTTTTCACTTGTATTTGGTTAAAGCAGCTTAGCAATGTCACACATAGTGTACCATTCTCCACCTAGCCAGGCCCTCAATACCATGCATCATAAGTTTAAAGATAGTTTCCACTGCCCAGTGCTCAAAATAATGAATGTGTCCATTTTAACCTCTCTTCTCTGTTTTACTAACAAAATCAAAACGTGAGTTCACTATCTATGAAGTAAGGGTGATCCACTCATTCCAAAGTACATCCTGCACAATTCCTTTGACATTTCATGAGTACAGATGAAAATTAACTGGGAGTTCTTCCTCAGGAAGCCAGGGGAGCATGCCTCATGCTACATCCCTTTCTGTAGTCCACCTTACTCACTGCCTGGTCACAGAAGAGACCATCGTGATAATCTACTCTGACTTCCTGTAGAACATAAGCCATGAACTTCCCCAAAATAATTCCTAGAGCACAGGTTTTAGAAAAACATTCAATCTTGCAATACCTCAGTAGGGAGAGAGGGAAACTGCACCTACTTTCTTAATGCAAGGGTAAGTTAGAATAATGCCAGCACCGCTGCAAGGAAGCAGAGTTAGGTGTACCGAGGGTTTGAACTTGTACACCCAGATTTCAGAAAGAGCTATTATGGTAACCACCTATGGTGTCTCAATTCAAGTTCTTAATATGGAAATATAAAAAAGAAAAGGAGCTGATAATACATAAAGGGTAGAAATAGAAATTTCAGAGTTCCTATGCCAGTCTGTTAGAGAATGAGACGTAATACCCATAAGTGTGTAGAGAAATGGGGAAAATTATATTAAAGATGGTACAGAAAAAATATATATTTAAAAATGATAAATGGAAATTAATATTGAATACAATGATATAAAATAAGGAGACTATGAGATAAGAACTGATGGTTTATAGAGATATTACAGTTTTGGTTATGACTGATTTTAGAACCTTCAACATTTATTGGGATAGACATGGAATAAAATGATAGACATAGTAAACACTAGGTGTGGGTTTTGTTTTTGTTTTGTTTGAGACAATGTGAACTGGAGATCAGAAAAGAAAAGAGCTACTCACAGGTTGTATTCCTGACTCTGAATGTAATGCAAAAACTTAAAATAGAATAGCTGAATCACTAAATTGTATTGTGGTCACTGGATTCACATTTAACCAGATCACTTATAGTCAAGCATCAGTAAGTAACAAAATGAAAGTTTGATTTCATATAGGTCAAGACTGAAGGGCTGAATTACGAATAATGGAATGCACTATTGGAAGGCATTTGGTAAATCAGCTAACAAAAAATAAGTGTTCAAAATATCTTACAGTAGATGAGTATACTGAATAAGTTAATGTCATCTAAATATCAAGTTAACAGGAATAAACATTCCCCAATATTAGATCCACCTTTCAGAGCTCTCACAATAAAAGGAAAATTGTGAATTACAGACCTCTGAGAAGAATATATAGAAATGCTAAAAAAGACAAAAAGGATATTAAAAATGTAGAGAGAGATGAAATAGCTAAGAAGAATGATGAAAACTAGTAAAACAGATAAAAGGGATTTAGAATGGAAAAAGAAAATTGAAACAGATATATGTATCAAAAGATACTAACCACATTTCTAAAAAGATTTGAACACTGCAAAATAAGAGATCACTGAAGGATGAAGTTAAAAATTTCAAGATGGAATAAGAAATGGAGTAAAAAAGAATAGGAAAAGAGCTAAACCATTAAATTAACTTTTCTTCTATGTGCTGCACAGTATTTATAAGAGAACAATGAAATCATGTAATCAAATATTAGCTGGGCATCCAGAATCTCAAAGGTTTTCAAAATCAAAGGAGAATGAGTATTATGTTTGGACAGTCTACATCAACTGATGAGAAGCAAATAAAATTATTCTAGAGTTAGAAAAAGGATACAACATTTAAACGTCTATAGGACAATGATAATTAAAGTGTAGCATTCTAGATGGCACCAAAGGTTTCGCTTACCAGCATTCAAAAAGCGTATCACAGCAGAACACAACTTCTGGGGTAAGCTTGTCCAAAAAATTGTCCATAAAGCAACAACCTGATTTAAGTTCACAGAACTTAATCACCACAACCTATTAAAAAAAAAAAACATTCAGTCCAAAAGAAAGGCATAATTTGCAGGTTTTTGTTAGTGAAAAGGAGTACTGGATTGCAAACTCAGAACTAGATCTTTCAATTATGCCACAAGTAAATGGAGATCTTAGAAGACAGACTCTCCAAAACAAATACAGTTTGTTTTTGTTGTTGTATTTATGATGGTAGTTCTAGAACCCAGAAGGCAACTAACTGTCTGCTGCTTACTCTAAATTATATCTGTGACACTGGCAAACCAGGTGCCGGCTCATACCAAAGCCTCTAGGCCCCCAATGCCTACCTGGAAACCAGTCTGGTTCACCTGTGCGTTAGTATTGTTAAAGATCTGAAGTTTATAAAAATGTGTTTTAATGTTTAGACTTTATGAAATGCTTGTAGAATGTGGCATGTACTAATCTCACTTAATATCTGTATCCCACGTTATAAGGTTATATTAAGTGCATTGCATTGTAAACCTCTGTAACTGACCAAAAAGGAAAGACGCATTAATTAATGTAAAGGCTGGCTTCCTAGAGAAGGTGTTAGGTCCTGAATACAAGAAGGCCCATTGAAACCAAATAAGACATTGTGAAATATCAAAGGAAAAAGACTTTGTTGATTGCTCCCTCCACACCCATGAAGAGGAGACATGCACAGGCACTCATCCCATTAGCTTGAATTCCGGGGAAAGGGGAAAAAAATCCTTGTCAAGAAGAAATTGTTGTCTCTGTGCTGCTTGAACACTGAGGAGGCAAATACCTGGGGTAAGTGACTGGTCCTTTGAGGCTGGGAGTAACCTGAATATTATTGTGATTTTGGGTGTACAGGACCATCTATCACAAAGGCAAGCTTGCCTCGGTGGCAAGATAGACTGGAGTTCCCAAGGGGTTTGTCCATGTTAAGGCTGTTATAGTTTGGGGTGTGTACCCTGCTTCATAACAGTCTACTTTGAGGTTGGTATTCACGCTCATGAGCCACTCCACATGATATAACCCAAAAGAGAGAGAGAAACTACTGGCTAAACAGGACGATCATGATCCTCTGAAATAAGCAAGAAAATTAGGGCTAACGATTCACAAGGGAGACTTAGGCACTTACTGCTCCTTTAGACACCTGAGTTCAACTTCAGGGCACCACTGGCATTCACAAAACCATTGCTCAGTTGCTGCCTAACCTTGAAGGCACCTAAGTTTCTGTTGGTGGACATACGTAAAGCTTCCTAAAAATGGATACTGCTGAACAGCTTGATGCCTACCTCATGCCTAAGCCCTGATGGGATTCACAAACCAGGCATTCCCCTGCCTATCTCACCTGTAGGACCTGAGCTAGTAGACATGCTGAGAGCACACTAAACTGCGGTAGGGTAGCAATGCCATTGCCTCCTTATAGCTCAGTGGCTTGATTGCTCCTCTGGAAAATAAGCAATCCGGATTCAAATCCCTGCTCTACCTGAGTTACAGTAGCAACTTAAACCCAGGTCTCCTCCCAGCTCTGTGCTCTAACCAGTGGGATATAGTTTATTCTGAGGTGGGTCTCTAACCTTTCAAAGCTGTTCAACTTTGTATAAATAATTAAATATTCATTGGACTAGAAAGAAACTATGAATGACTCTATAGTCCAGTGATTAGGGTACACATTCAGATCTGCATTCAGATCCTTGCTCTAATTGAAGACAACCAGGAATCTGAACCTGGGTCTCTCACCTTCCAGATGAGTGCTGGAACCACTGGACTATCTGGTATAAGGAGAGCCTGCCTCCTCCTCATTTTTTCTGTGAGAAAGGGCTGACCTGGCTGAGGTGCCTAACTCCAGGAAGAGATTCATGGCTGCGAATCCCAAGCAGAGGGAGGCACTTCCCTCCACCCTGGAGTTAAGTTTCTAACTCTCTTTGAGGGGCATGGCTACCCTTCTCCTCTGCATTTGCTACTGGCTGCCATAGCTGGCTCCCTATTCAGAGAGCTGGCTTCTGTGTATTCCTTTTTAGGTGCCTAACTCTCCCCATCGTACGGGGAGCCTGGGTGCCTAACTCAGGGTTGTGAATTCCACCAGGAAACAGGGCACTTACAATTTAGGCATTGCAATGCTTACAGCCCCCTTGCAAATCTAGCCTGTAATGTTTAATAAGCACTTAGCCAGGAGTTAGGTTTGGCAGGAGGGAAATCACAGCATTTTTTCAAGTCACTAGGTCAACTAGAATCTGCTCAGATTTCTGAAAATACCTGGTTCATACTGGGTATGCCTAGAGGCTTAACAAAGCTGCTAGCATAGTTACACCATTTTTAATGCATAACATTACATTCTTTGAATATTGTCACTCCCATGCTCTTAACTTAAAACCTATTCTTACAAGAGGTATGAGAACATTTGCCGTGTGAAGGCTGATATGTAACCCCAGATTTTTAATTGGAGTTACATGGATAAATAACTTTGTAGCACACTCTAAAATATACCCTGGGGCGTGTTGTATAACATGAAGTATCGTTCTGCTCCCAGATAGGTCTTTAAATTAATATCAAATCTCTCTTTTTAAAAAATAAAATATTGTGTAGCAGGGACAGCAGCAAGTTTCAATAGCCCCAAAACACATGCATAAGAGCAACAACTTGAATTTACAATATTAACAAAAATGTAACACAGCTCTCAGGAGAAAAGATGATGTTGTGGCTAAAGCACTGGATTGGCAGTCAGGCGACAAGTGTTTTGTTCCTTGCTATACCATGGATTTTCTCTATAAAACAGGGAATAATAATATGTATCTAACAGTAATGTTTAATTTTGTAATGTGCAATAAGACCTTTGGATAGAAGTGCAATATATTATTAATTAATTATTAATTATTATTATTATTACTATTATAATTCCCAATGCCCATACTTATGGGTCAGATGCTGTTTTCAGGTACATTGATGGAAATTCAGGTAACTGTTGAAATCAGTTAGAAGAATCAGCAGTGTAGCTCAGAGTAGAATTTGTCCCTATTTGTGTATGTCATTCTATAGCATGTTATTTCCTTTCCAAATTTCAGTACATCCTTACTGCAGGAGCAAAATAAGACATGCAGGTTGTTTTTCATAGATTCATAAATTCCCAGGCCATAAGGGACCACTGTCATCATCTAGTCTGATCTCCTGTATAACACTGCCTACAGAATTACCCCAAAATAATTCCTAGATCATATTTTGAATTTAAAGAAAATCCAATCTTGAACATAAAAAAATTGCCAGTAATGGAAATACACAATGACCTTGGTAAATTAACCCAGGGTTAATACCAATGTTGTATCACTCTGGCTCATAAGCTAAACCAAATGTCATTCCCATATTGCTCTACCACTTTTTCCATACCATGATCCTAAGATACAATGTTCCCCTCCCCATTTATGGATGCTGCACATGATCCACCTTAGACTTGTCTAGGACCCCTTCTCAGCCAGTTGAGAACTTATGCTGTCACAGACTGCCATTGGATTATTTAGCCAACTGAGATAGCCAGTATATCATAACAACCTGCAGTCAAATTCTGTCCTGACTTATACACTTGATTTCAGTGTGACTGTAGAGGATCAAGGCTCTTAAAATTTCATACTATTTCCTTAGCACTTTCGTAAGCACTTCAAACTTTCTTAAACCTGTTCTAAACCCTGACAATACGTAACTCATCTTCAAATTGGCTCAGTCCAACATTCATTGAAGTCAGTGGCACAGCTCTCATTGACTTTAGTGCATAGGTGCTGGAACTAGGGGTGTGTGGAGGGGAAATGGGGTGCAGAAGCACCCCCTGGCTTGAAGTGGTTTCCATCATATATGTGGTTTACAGTTTGGTTCAATGGCTCTCAGCACCCCCCCATACAAATTGTTCCAGCACCCCTGCTTTTGTGATGCAGGCCACCACACACAGGCATATCAATTCCAAAGGCTTTGCAGAGCTTTTGATTACCTGGACACTTTGCAGAATTTTGCAGTGTACTTAAGACACCCAACAGATGCATAAAATAATAGGTTAAAACTAGTGTAACATACATACTCAAGGCCAAGGGTGAAAAACAAGACAACAGCAGCATATCAGACATACACAGTTGGCTAAAAACATAATGAAAGAAAACTACAATCAATGCTGAGACATATGACCCTCGTAAGGGTAGAATATGAGCATTTAAGGTGAATTGAATAGTTAGAACTGTTTGCTACTGTGTGATTACCTAAAGTGCTCCTCGCTTTCATGGGAGGTGGACAAACCACCAGGAAGCAATTCAGAAAGGTTATTTTTGCCTGCTGGTGACAAGTTTTCTAAACAGGCACAGAGAAACCCTGAATAGCACTAGTTTTTCTCTTCAAGCCATTCTGCTCTAGTTAAATGTAGCATATTGTGTTTTCAGTTGTTGGATTTTAATATCAATTAATAGTGCTAAAATAGATTATGCTATGGGGCAACTAAATAATCACATTAAATGATTCCAAGTGATTCCTGTGGTCATTCTTATGCCTATAACAAGGAACTTTTGAATATGTATAGGACATGAAGCTATTTTCTATTCATCTTGAAAAACAAAGCAATAGAATACTTTATTCTTTCCACATCTCTTCTCCAAATAAAAGGTCAATTTCCCCCATCAAATTATACACATACAACTCAAGTTAAATCAAATGGGATTGTGGGTACTTACCTAGGGGAAGAATTTAGACCCTTATTTAATAATGCCTAAAAACAGCCCAGACACTCTTCTATAAGTGGTGTAATCAAGTCAAGTAAATGAAAGATCATGGGGCTGGAAAGTAGTATGGCAAGGCTGGTAAGGCTCATTGACATCATTGATATTGGGGAACAACACTGCAGACCAAAAAGAACTGGAGAACTTTATAAAGAGTGGTAATAGTCTCTTGTTAAAATGCTGATCCCATTGAAGTCAATGACATAACTCCTATTGACTTCAATGGAGTCAGGATTTCACCCTCTATTGAAATAACCAAGTATGCTTTCCATGATGAAATTCTAATTGATTCTATTTTGCTAGTTTTTTAAAAGCTCAGACTATTATTGTTTCTTCAAAAGGGCACGTGCCTGATTCTGCTCCTGTTGAAATCAAAAGAAGAATTCTAGTTGATTCAAGAGGGAGCAGATTCAATCCCTAAATCTCTTCACTGCACACCCCCATCCTAGCTTTATTCTTCAGGCAAACACAAGAAAATTCACTTATTTCATTCATATCTAACATAGTGATGATTCAGAACTAAATCTCCTTACATCAAATTCTTCCCCAACGCCTTCCTCTTAGGTGTCACTTGGGAAGCCTTCCTGACTCTTCATCTCTTTTCAAATCCTAATACATAATTCCCTCCTCACTTGTTTATGCCTCTTTATTTGTGTCTCTATGACTGAACTCATCTGTGCATTCATCATCCTATGTCTTTATACTACCATTTCCTGCATTTGATGTTATATACTTGCCCTTTTTTGCTGGTTTGTGTTACTTAATTCTGTAAAGCATTTGATGGAAAGGCATCCTCAACTGGTATAAAATGACCTAGCTCCATTTGATTTCAATGAAGCTATGCCAATTTATATCAGCTGAAATTCTGGGCCATTATATTAAAGTTCACGAGCTATCAACTTTTTCTCATTTATTGCTGCAAAATAAGCTACAATTTTCATTGTCTGTTAAATTTCAGTCTGAAATGACCACTTTTGTGTTTGCAGTTATAGCCTTTGGCTTTTATTCAATTCACAGCTGTCCAGGGTCTTGGTAGACGTTCTATATGGAATGTCATGTTACCCTAAGTACATCAAGCTACAGTGTATGTGTCCTGGAAAATACCTGGCATATCAAGAAATTTCAAAGGAGTTAAGCTTCATTCAGCCATGATTCTTTGCCCTTTCATGGCACAAATCTCTAACACGAGCAGAATAATTTATACTCCTCTGATTGACAACTGTGCAAAAATTAGTGATAAGCTGGTAACACAGGGAAAACTATTATTTAAATAATGACAGCGCAGACTATGTGCTAGGGGCTGTGCAGAAAAATAGTCCCCACTCTTAAGAGTTCACAGGTTGAGATTCTGTTGCTAACCCCCATTAACTTAATTGGGACCAGCATTTCACCCACAATTTTTTATAGATTGTCTGAATGGGACATTGTATCAGTGCAGCATAGATTGTGTCTTTGAAAATCTGTAAAGACAGAAAGTGCTGGCCCTTAGCTACCAGGTGATATCTGATTTCTTTATGACTTCTTCCATCAGAAGGTTAATATTCATATCTGAAAGAAATTGCTTCCTATTACATTCTTTGATCTGGTATAATATGAAGAAAACTAGGAAGATATATTAAACCTTTGTAGAGTTTGTATTTATCAAAAGAGTTATTTACAGATTCAGCAAACAGTGTTACTAGATGACCTTCCTCCATGGTGACTGGCTAGTTAGAACCCCTACAGGAGATGTCTGGTTTGCAAATGTGGTCCCACCAGAGGGCATAAGTCGAGGTCTGTGGGCCTGCTGATCTCCCTGCTCTCACAGTCCAGTCTACATCTTAATTTGGAGTGACAATTTAATGTGCATTCTCCTTGTCACTATTAACTTCCACAGTTAGAACATTTACACATCTGCTGTTTCAGGCTCATACAAGAGACAGGCCGGATGGTGAAGCAAGCTCTCTGTTTCCTATTTATGCTCTTAATATCTCAATACCATATTAACTTAAACTTCTCCCTTTCATCTGAGCTTCAAATTCATGTGATTGTTTTATTCATGGTTGTTTTGAAGAAACCTCTTTTCTACATAAAACTCTCAAAGCAGTTCCTTCATATTGCTTCACATATTGTGACTCAATATTATCATAGATAGATTGTAAAATGTTACCGTTATCTGTGCAGCAGGTGCAGAAACTTTCACTGACTAAAAGGCATTTTTCTTTTCTAATATATATATATATATAATATTCCCTATTATATATAGGTATTCCCCATTCCTTACCATTGCACAATGTGATCCCTCCAGAGGGCATAAGTAGCGGTCTTTGGTCCAGCTGATCTCCAGTGTTCTGCACAGCTTGGGGTGGGAGGAGAGGAGGACAATTAGCTTCATATCACCTTTCTGCATGGTCTCTGTCCTGCTGTGTCAAGCCATTTTTTTGCTGTTAGCACAAGTTAAAGCAGCAACAGAGATCCTCATGTCTAGTTGCAATGTTCCCTAAGAGGCAATTCTGCAGCCAGGGATTATCAGAGTGCAAGAGGTACACCTCCTTCCCTGTGGGCATGCCCCTAACATGCTTAATATGGCAGGGATCTGAGGACCAAGCCTCATAGCCCCTCCAAATATGTGGGAGCATTATCCTGGAAAAACTCCCAGGTGAGAAGTTGACTCTCTCTAGCTGCTGGTGTTATCTGGGTTTTCAGAACACCCAACAGGGGCAACTTAACTATTTCTCTCCAGGCGGTGTAAGGAATAAATCAACAGGATCTCAGCAATTCTGTCTGATCAAGGAGTAATGCAAGTAAGCATGCTCTTGTCTAACGCTGCAGTTTATTAGATTTAAGCACACACAAACATAAGCAATAGGTTTATAACATCTCAGATATTTACCTAACATCTGGAACAGTACTGCGTAATTAACAGCAGGTTTGCAGTGGCCAGTTACTCACCCACTGGGAAAAAAATGTTGTCAGGAAAATGTCTCTCAAGATTCCTTCAGAGGACTGGCTGGGATGATTTAACTGGGAATTGGCCCTGCTTTGAGCAGGGGGTTGGACTAGATGACCTTCTGGGGTCCCTTCCAACCCTGATATTCTATGATTCTATGACTGCTTCGAAGTACACTATGTTAGCTCATCTTTTATAATAAACTTCTACAAAACATATAGGTCCTAATGACCCCTACTGTATCATCACTTTTCTAACTTTAAATAAACTGTGAATATTAGAGGTGTCTAGACTCAAGGTTTTCCAACCACCAAGGTTTTTAGTCTCAATTGTTTACTTGTTTGTCTCCTCCTCCCATGCTGATTAGCAATAACTGTAGCTAGTTTTGACCTTGCTTCTGAAAGCCTGTTTCCAAATTAACCCTTAACTATGTGGTGTTCTATTTCATTAAGTCATGGTGACTGACTGCACATAATATGATTGCACTTAGCTTGATCACATCCTGGGATATACACACCCCACAAATCCAGGGTAACACTGGGAAAAGACAAAAGACTTGAAATTTACAAAGACATTGTCCCTAAAGGAGAGGTTACTTACTCTGTACAGTAACTGAAGTTCTTTGAGATATGTCTCCTATGAGTGTTTGATTTCAGGTGCACGTTCACCTCATGCACCTTCAATCACAGATTTTGGGTAGCAGTGCCCATTCGACCCTTGCATGCACTCTGTACTGCTACATGCTCACCACTGTGTTCTATATAGAGCTGCGTGGGCAAACCGCCCATGGTTCCTTCTCAATCACAAAGCTCCAAAGCAGATAACTCCAAAGTAGGGGGGAACAAGGGTGGGTAGCAGAGCACCCACTGTGACACACATCTCAAAGAACTACAGTTACGGCATAGGGTGAACTTTCTTTCTTTTTTGAGTACAGTTCCTATGAGTGCTCCACTTCTGGTGACTACCGAGCAGTACTTTCTAAGGAGAGGGGAGCTTTGGAGTTGGGTCCAACTTCGAAGACAGTAGAGTGGAACCAAACACAGTATCAGAAGCTGAATCATGAATTACTGCATAATGTTCAGAAAAGGTGTGTATGGAGGTCCAAACTGTGGCTCCACATATCTCAGCAATGGGAACATTCTTAAGAAAGGCTACTGAAGTAAAAGAGGTCTCGTAGAATAGGTTTCAGAGTAACAGCCGTGTTAGTCTGTATTCGCAAAAAGAAAAGGAGTACTTGTGGCACCTTAGAGACTAACCAATTTGTTTGAGCATAAGCTTTCATGAGCTACAGCTCACTTCCTGTAGCTCACGAAAGCTTATGCTCAAACAAATTGGTTAGTCTCTAAGATGCCACAAGTACTCCTTTTCTTTTTGTAGAATAGGTTAGTACTCTAGAAGGGGTTTGTATGTTATTAGACTGATAGCAAAAGGCAATGCAGCCCGATCTCCATCTAGAAAATCTTAATTTGGAAATTGATCTCCAATAAAGGAGAAAGGGATATTTTAATATTGGGGCATCCTACATATAGACCTGTTCACCATAGCCAGAATCAGGAAGTACTTCCAGTTCTGCTTAGGCTGGGGGGGGACTGGGACACTACTCCTTGGGAGATGCCTTTCTCCTTTGTTGGACATCAGGTCTGTTTCATGCATTTCCCCCAACTCCTCGAACATCCAAGGTGTTGATCAAGATAAAGAAAGAAAAGTCCAGAGTTATTCTGGTGATTCTGACATGGCCAAGACGGACATGGTTTCCTTACCTGTTCCAGTTGGCTGCTTGTCAACCAATCACTACTTTGGAGCAGAGGAAGGGTGATCTTGCTCCCTTTTGATGGTTGATATAAAACATACATGACATATTGTCTGATACGATCTTCATTTACTTGCCCCAATCAATGGCATACAATGGAGACAGGCATTCCTGACTGCCCTGAGTTCCAGCAAGGTGATGTGTAGAGTGATCTCATGAGATGACCACCTGCCCTGAGCAGTGTGAGTGTCAAGATGTGCTCCAAATCCCAATAGGGATGCATCTGTCATTATTACAACCATTGGAGATGGTTGAGCAAAGAGGACTCCTGCATGAACATTTTAGGATCTTTCCACCAGTTGAGGGACTTCTTCACGACAGTAGGAATGAGAGTAGTTTATTCAAACTGTGTTTGACTGGATTATCTTATTCTTTCACTGGGGTTCCTAAGGTCTCTGGAAGCCAAAGAATTGAACAGGATGAGATCTCTGCACTTTCTGGGGCTTACTGTATTCCTTTTATGTGCAGTGAACACAGAATGGCCTGGGATCTTTTAATATATGCACAGACTCATTATTATTCTTCTAAAACAATTTCAAGCTGTTGAAGGGAAGATGTTTGGCATATTCTGGAACTCCCTTTGAAATCCTAAGATCTGAAGCCAGGAGGCCATTCTCATGACTACAGCCATAGAAATAGAGCAAACAACCATTTCAGCGCCATCCAGAGAGGCCTATAGAGACCTGGTGAGAAGCTGACCCTCTATAATGATTGTCTGAAATTGGTCCCTCTGTTCTGGTGGTAAATGCTCAATATTCTAATTGAACTTTGAGTAGCCAATGTGATTATATTTCGCCCCATCAGCACTTGATAATTGGCAATCCTAAACTGCAGAGTTGCAGACAAATATGATTTATGACCAAATAAACTGATACACTTCTGATCTTTTTTGTGTGGTGTTGATTTAGCATGGTGCTGCCTTCCATGTTCATTTACATCCTTGACAACTAAGGAGATAGGACAGGGATGAGAAAAGAGAAACTCTGAATCTTTAGAAGAAATGTATTTCTTATAAGCCCTTTTACAGGTGGGCAGTATTGTCAGTGGGGTATGCCAGATTACTTTTGCAGGATTCAGCAGAGCCTCATTAACAGGTAGCACAATTGGGGCAGATGATGCAGAATATCTAGCAGTTTATGTTGTGACTACTTGACCTCCTCAAGTGGTATTGCTAATGAGTCCTTCATCCTTCTAATGAGGTCTTGGAACTATTTGAAGTCATCTGCTGGGGATAGTGGAAGAGGCATACATGCTTCGTCTGGGGATAAAAAAAGAGATGTTGGTTAGTGGGGTGATCTCTTTGTCCACTTTCACCTCCTTTCCTTCAAAAGTCTCTACTTGCAGTTCAGGCCTTTTAGAGAGAGAGGATAGTGGGAGGGGACAGTCTAGCCCTGTCATGGCAACAAGGGATGCTAGGAATCCTGGAGAATTGTTCGTGGTATGCCATCCATGGATCCCAGTACAGCCATTGAAGTATAGGTAGGGGCATCCAAGAGTGCTCATTCCACCAGGATGGAGCTTGAGAGTGTCTTTCTCTAATATGTTCCATCTCCCTAGAAGTTTCTGGAAAAATACTCCTCTTACAGTGAGGAGGGGAGCCCTGAACTGAAATTTGAGAAATCAATGAGAAACTCCAATTATCAACATCACTTTGTAGAGGTGGAGAGCCAATAGAAAAAGATAGTGACTCTGTCGGTACCGGGTGAATGTCTGCAGACATAAAGGTCCCAGGACTGAACAAAGGGGAGTCAGGCCTCTGTCCTCATGAGGTCTCAAGAAAATCTAAACATCTGTGGTACTGATGTGGTGGTGGGTATTAAGGTGGCATCCTAAGCAGAAGTGATTATGGCAGAGGGAATGGACAGTACTGTAGGCTTTATGCTTTTGGAGGTGTGTCTGTTAGATGATAGCCTAGTCTTCTGCAATACCAAAATGATAAGGACAAAGAGCCTGGCTGATTCTATTGGTACAGCCTTAGAAGAAGTAGTCTTCTTCTCCTTGCCACCTCAACCCCCTGATGGTACCAATGATCTTCCAGAGCTTGAAGCTTTAGATTCTTCAGGTTTAGTGGTGCTCACAGTACCTGATAAACCTGTGGTATCATAGGTACCGAGTTAGGAACTGGCAGGTGCCAAAGTAGTTGCCTTGATTGGTGACCAGGGTTTTTTTGAGACAGGTTTGCTTCCTGGGGAACCTAAGCTGCATTTCCTAGATTCTTTTTGAGAGGTTTACTGAGATTTCCTTGTAGAAGCTTGATATGCTCGATTTGCTCGGAGATCTGTGTTCACACAGGAGGTCCCCTGGCCTGGGTCAGAAACCAGACGGAGGAAGGTCTCCATCATGAGGAGATTTAATCTACCAGTCCTTTCTGGCTCTTGATTTTAATGCCAGGCAAAAATTACACTTTGGGGAGACATGTGACTTCCCAAGGCAAAGGACACATTGGGAGTGCCTATTGCTCACTGGGATAGCTTCCCAACACCACAGGTAATTTTTAAAACCCAGAAAGCCAGGCATACCCTCCCAGCAATCTAAAGTTCCCTCCAGGCAAAAGAAATGGAAAGGACAGTAGTCCTTACTACTACTATTATTATTTACAACTACTATCCCTACCTAAGCTAAGTAAAACTAGGAAAACCCTACAGTTGAGGTAAGCTCAGCTCGGACACAGCTGAGGCTCTGTCTCAGGCTGAGGTGGTTGAGAAGGAACTGAGGGTGGTTCACTTATGCAGCTCCATATAGCCCCAGTGCAGAGCACAAGATGGAATAGAGCACATGAACAGGCTGAACATGCATTGTTATCTAAAATCTCCAATTGAAGTTGCCTGGGGCACATGCACACTTAACGTGGAGCACCCAGAGGGACACTACTTGAAGAAGAACCCTGCTTCTAGGGCTCCACGTTTCATATGCAACCTCAGCTGGCAGTTGTCTGACAAATCTGAAGTCTCCAAGTGCCCGCTGGCTGCAGGACAGTGAAAGGAGCATTCGGTTTCTCTGGTCCTCCTTCACAATGAAGCTTCCTGGCTGTTTCGGAGGTGATCATTTTACCTCTCCACCTGCCTCTTGGCTGCTGCAGTTGTGTAGATGTGAGTGGGGAGGGCTCTACTTTTCTATCTCCTTCCCCTGCACTAACTTCCATGTCCTACTCACCAGCCTCCATTTTACAGTCATCCACTCCAGTGAATAGCTAGAGCAGGGATCGGCAACCTTTGGCACATGGCCCATCAGGGAAATCCGCTGGTGGGCCAGGATGGTTTGTTTACCTGCAGCGTCCGCAGGTTCGGCCGATCGCAGCTTCCACTGGCCGTGGTTCACCATTCCAGGCCAATGGGGGCTGCGGGAAGCGTCGTGGGCTGAGGGATGTGCTGGCCGCTGCTTCCCGCAGCCTCCATTGGCCTGGAACGGCAAACCGCAACCAGAGGGAGCTGTGATCGGCCAAACCTGTGGATGCTGCAGGTAAACAAACTGTCCCGGCCCGCCAGCAGATTTCCCTGATGGGCTCCATGCCAAATGTTGCCGATCCTTGAGCTAGAGTATCTGCCTCTGCTGTTGCTGAGGGCATTGTCAAAGAGAAGCAGAGTGAAACTAACCTGATTCTTGTCAGTTTCACAGATCCCCAAAGGGTTCTGAATTGGTGAAGTGAATCTATAGATTGGCAAAGCTCTGAGCACCACAGGGTCACTGTAAATGTCTGTATACAGATATTATGTTCACAGCAGATAAACGGAAAAGTTAGATAACATGAAATACTCTTTCTAGAAGGTTGCAATGTAACACTACTTTATTTGTTAAAATTCAGAACAGTAACCCCCAAAGCCCTCAAAACAGAGAGAAACAAAGTAGGCTGTTCCCTAATGCAGAGGCACAGCTCACCCCACCTTGCTTTGGACAGGCTTTCCGTAGACTGACTGCTGAACAGATTGTGTGCTTTCCTACAGAGCCCCCTAATCTGCAAGCAGGACCAGGAAATCCCATAGGATTTAAAGTAACAGCTAGTAATTTTTCAATATATAATAACAGTTTTAGGAAGGTAGCATTGTATCATTCAGTTCAGATTTGGAAGGTTTCCCATCCCTATGGACCAGAAACATTTAAAAAAAATATTAAAGCTTAAATTCTGTGAAACTTGATAGCATATGCCTGAGAAACCTTCCTGCTTGGCATAGGTGAGTGGATATCCCAAGCCCCTATATTTGTATAAGAGTGTATTTGGTGTTTAAACTTCATGAAAACTAATGGGATGTTACTTGCATTGTTTTTACTTTTCTGTATCCCATTATAATGTAGTAGCAAACATTTACGTTGTATATACCACTGAAAATAAATAACCCATCAAATGATAAAGAAGCCTTGCAAATGAAGAACTATCTTAGAAAAAAAGCTAATTTCAAAGCAAGTGGTCATTGTGTGTGATGATCAGAGGTCAAAGATTCACAATGCATTCCTCACTCGCCATCATCAAAGGAAAAGCTCATGTGGATAGTGACACTGTCAGTTTGTTTTCTGTGAGAAGAAGCTATAAATATGGATTGAAGGAAAGATTCTGGATCTCTAGACTGTTTGGACTCTTACAGGGAAGTGTACCAAATGCAAAGTGGAGATCCCAAAGACAATCTGGGTACCCTGAAAAGACTCATCAGGGATAAGTGACTGGTCTCTTGGGACTGGGAGCTACCTGATGTGGTGTGATTTGTGGTTTAAGTGACCTTTTACCATAAAGTGCATTTTGTCTGGGTGGCAAGATAGTCCCCTCAGATTCTCCAGTCTATCTGTGACTCCATGGTAAGATTGGTAAGATCCAGGAGTTCGTATTTGTCACTGACTTGGTGAAATCTAATTATAGAACACACCACTAGTTAGGGGTGTATGCCCTGTTTTTCTGACTGTCTGCCCTAAAGCAGGCACTCACAGTTGTGAGCCACTCCAGACAGTGTGACAGTCACAGCATACCAAGTCTCTAGCCATTGTTAAGATGTGTTCCATTATATATATGTTAAGATGTGTTCCATTATATATATAATGGAATATATAAGATGTGTTCCAATATATAAGATGTGTTCCATTATATATATATATATATATATATATATATATATATATATATATATATATATATATTATAATAACTTCCATTTTCCTTTACTGCAGGAAGAATACAAGCTCAGAAAATACAGCCAGCAAAATCATGATCCTTCTTACTTTTAATAACAGTTCAGATGTCTCCATTGGGGATTTTCCTTTTACCTTACTTTTAGACTACAACATTAGAGAATATTTCACTTCAATGAAAGTTTAAGTATTTTTATGATCCTCTTCAGCATAATATCTGAGGCCCAGAACTTCAAAGGTACTTAGGTGCATAACTCCCACTGATTCCAATGTTTTTTTTATCCTTATTGGGGTAACAAAAGTTGAGGTCATAGTCAGCTATGCTGAATAGTGAGTAGCAAAATGTCAGTCATATTTACAGACTAACACGGCTGTTACTCTGAAACCAGTCATATTTTTGACTGACTATCTATTTACATTTAGGGCTTGGCTTCACTTGTGAGTTCCAGTGCAATAAAGAAGCCCCGGGGGCTCTAGCTCACTATCTGTCTACACCAGCTCTGTGGCTACAGCTCTGTGGCTACCTCAGCGAATGGAATAACGTTTGCTGCGCCCCCGCTGGAGCGCCATGGCGCCAGTGTGAATGAGGTGTTGCATTACTGCGCTCTGATCACCCTCCAGAAACATCGCATAATCCCCTTAAGTCAAGCGGCCACTCTTGTCATTGTTTTTGAATCACTGCAGGAATGCGGATATGCCCTTTGAAAGCTCCTTTTCTGACAGCCGGCTGCTAATCTGCTCCGAGACAAAGTAACCATTACTGTGGAATGCTGTGTATGAGAGAGAGTGGCAAGGGGAAGGGGGGGTCCTGCTGCTGTCTGAACTTAAAAGACAGCATGCTGACATGCTCTCAGCCCCCCAAAAACCCACTCTTCCTTCCCCTACATACTCACAACATGCCCCCGTCACACTCCACCCCACCCCTCCCCCATTTAAAAATCACATCGCAGTCACTTGCATGCTGGGATAGCTGCCCACAATGCACCACTCCCAGTGCTGCTGCATGTGCCGCAAATGTGGCCACGCCAGTCAATGGCGTAGCTAAGTGGTGCGAACAGGGGGAGCGGACAAAAAGAAAGGTGCCACCCGCTTGTACTCGCTGGGCGGCACTCTGGGTCCTCGGCAGCACTTAAGGCCCCCGTCGCTGAAATGCCGCCAAGGACCCAGAGCGAGTGAAGGCCCCCCACCGGCGAAGTGCCAGACCCACCAGCAAAGACCCGGAGCACCACCAGGTGAGTAAAAATTTAAAAAGGAGCCAAAAATTTTAAAAGGCGCCACTTGTGCTCAGTGGGGGAGCGGCCGCTCCCCCCACTCCGCTACTGATGCCAGTGCGCTTGAAGCTGTCAGTGTGGGCAGACTGCAGCGCTTTCCCTACTGCACTCTCTGAAGGCTGGTTTAAGTCAAAGCGCTCTACAGCTGGAAGTGTAGCCATGCTCTTACAGTTTAAAGTAGTCATTGGCCACAACCTTTCTTTAGAAAGTGCAATTGAAGTTATAAATGGAACATTGCTTTTTAAATTTTTTATAAATCTCAACACCTACTAAGTTTCTCCTTCCCCCTTTTAAATTCAGAGTAGAGCTGTTATTTTAAAAAAATGATGGAAAACAGAGTCTAATTTTTCATGAACTTTTCTTTTACTGAAAAAGAATTTTTTTTTTCACAGAAAATGTTCCAACCACTTTTTTTATCTAATAAAACACACTTAATCATTGCACGAACAACCCATATTATTGTTCCAGTAGTTGCCAAGCTGCATAATTCATGCTGCTTAAAAATACCCATTTCTCGTAAGTCAGATAATTTGCTAATTACCAAATTTGTAATCGTTATGGTAAGAAACATTTGGTTGTTAATAGAATGTACTGGCTTGAAAGCAAATTTTAGAGTTGAATTAATCCTTTTAAAACCGCTTTCATGTTATCAGGGTTGCATGTTAAAACAGCAGCAACAAAAAATCCCTTAATGCTCGATTCCCTACTACCTGTTTAAAGTGCCCAAATTCCTACCAGTCTGGTAAATTTTTCCTTGTCCAGCTATGCGGGATGAAAGGCAGGAGGCACTGGGTGAGGGTTATTAGGCTGCAACTTTATTCTAAACTAAGCGACTGGCCGGTAAAAGTGCAGAGTGCACTCTGTCAGCCCTCTCCTATAATCATCCTGGACCTCAGCCAACCAGCTGCTGGGACCTCACCATCTCCCCCGCACCCGGTTTGGGGAGGCTATAAAGGGGAGAGGGGTTGGCTCCCTGCCTTGCCAGTCATAGGAGCCCTGAATTCCCCATTTCCACTCCTTTAACAGAGGCCTCCTTTAAATCCTTTCCCAATCCATTTTATCTGGTCACTCATCATCATGGTATACCGTCCCTACAGAGTACCTGCACTGGACATCCGGCCCACATTTACATAATGAGTTGTGATAGCATAGCTTAACTTCCTTTCTATGTTTGCCCCAATTAAGCCACACCCCACCTCCAAACCCACTGTGCAGAAGGTGAAAAGCCTCCCACTTCACCGTGGCTAATCTCGCACTGAGAGAAAAATTCCCTTCCAGGCTCCTGAGGAAAGGAGTGGTTAACGAAATGCCAACAACGGATCCTGACAACCTGGAGTGGGAGGGTGGGTGCTCCTTTGCCTGGTTCAGGTAAAAGAGGGCTTTTCTTGCACGGCATAGACCTATATAGTACTCCCTCTCTCCTAATCACCTGCAGGAGGGATGGGTCAGCATCCCCACACTGACCTGAGCTGCAGATGCCCTAAAAGTCATTTCATGCCTCTCTAACCCCTTAAAAAGGGTATACACCTTTCTCCAACAAGCTATTCAGTGCCTCCCCCTTCTTCCCTCCCCCCAGCTAAATGTGCTGTGTGGCCATTTTCCTAAAAATGCAGTCCTACAAGGGGCGAATTTGGTTCTGTGTCTCTATGACTCAGTGCTATGGGCTTTCAGATTGAAGATATTTGTTCTGTAATCCCATGTAAAACAGATTTTAATGAAAAGGACATTGTGGAAATCAATTAGCCTCTTCAAATCTATTTGAATGCTTTCAAAGGAAATATCAGTCATTTGTGTACATGTTTGTTGTAAGCCCTCCCAGGAAAGCAGTTGAAGTGACAGTGATATCACAGCTGACATCTACAGATACAATTATATATAGTACGTATTTAATGCTTCAGTGGGTAGCTCCATATAACAGTTTAATTTTCCACAGAAATGTAAAATTGTTCCTGGACTGTATATTTCTCTATCACATTAGATAATCAATCTGAGCAGAAAGCCAATTTTAACTCAATCAACAATACTTTAAAGAAGGTTACATAAAATAACTTGCACAGGTTTTAGTAAGTCAACCAGTATGTGACTAGCCTGTTCATATACTCTTTTTGCAACACAACTTTTTATGGCATAAGATTGAAACTTTAACTAATGAGCTTTATCACAAATAGTTTTCATTGCTTTCAGAACCATCCCTAGTTTTTGTGTGTGGCAACATTCTGTAGCCAAGTATCAATTGTTCACACTGGAGAATCCACGTTCTGATTCTGAATCCCAAGACAAAATGCAGAGTTCACAATTTAAAGAAAGAAATATGCCACACGCTCTGCTAGATTTGTAAACAAACAATCATAGGAATTACAGATGAAAATACCTATTTGGTTATCTTATCTATTCCCTTCTGCCAATATAGCAGGGGTGGCTAACTTGTGGCTCCAGAGCCACATGCAGCTCTTCAGAAGTTAATATGCGGCTCCTTGCATAGGCACCAAAATCGGGGCTGGAGCTACAGGTGCCAACTTTCCAATGTGCCGGGGGGTGCTCACTGCTCAACCCCTGGCTCTGCCACAGACCCTGTCCCCACTCCACCCCTTCTGACCCCCTCCCCTCAGCCTACCATGCCCTCACTCCTCCCCCTCCCCGCCAGAGCCTCCTGCATGCCAGGAAACAGTTGATCGGGAAGTATGGAGAGGGAGAGCGAGGCACTGATCAGAGGGGCTGCCTGTGGGTGGGAGGCGCTGGGAGTGGGGGCGGAACTGATGAGGGGTTGCTGACGTATTACTGTGGCTCTTCGGCAAATGTACATTGGTAAATTCTACCTTCTTGTCAGGCTCAGGTTGGCCACACCTGCAATATAGGATCATTCCCTATAGACTATTCTTGTGCATTTTGTCCAGTCTAGTTTTAATTGACTCAAATTATGGAACTTCACCACTTCTGCTGGGAGACTATTCTGCAGTCTGGTAAACCTCATAGTAAAGACATACTCCCTACCCCGATATTCATCCTGACTTTTCATTTACTTATGTTTTCTCATTAATCCTAATTATTTTGAACTCTCTGAACAGTCCTTATTCTTTCCTACTGTATGTCTCCCTTTAAAATATCTAAAGATAGTTATCAGATTCCCTGGGGCATAAGACTTTTGGAACATAGTAATTGCCATACTGCCATACTGGTTCATCTAGCCCCATACCCTGTCTCTGATAACAGTCAGTATGAGATGCTTAAGAGGAAGTAGTGCCCCTTGGCTGTGGAGATTGGGTTTGCCCCACCTCCCTGAAGGCCAAAGCGTTTTCTATTAGCTAACTCCCTTTCCGTCAAAGGGCTTGGGGTGGGATTATCTTTAAAAGCTATTCCTGAGAATGGGATACTCACCTGGCAGCTGCTGGAGTCACCACCACCACCTTAGGGGACTTAGATAATGTCTACAATTTGTTGTTTTGGTCTGTTGCCCCCATTTCCATGGCTAGCAAGGATTTTTCCCTCATCACAAAGTTGATGCTGAGGATTGTGGGCTGTTCACTTTCCTTGGAGTACACAAGAAGTCTGGCATGAGGACAGTGGAGAGTCTTTGTTGCTTATTAATTGTCTCAATTTTTTAAATGTCCATTGTGAGTTGAATGAGGGAGTGGCAGGTTCAGAGTGGCACTGCAGTCCTAGGCACTAGCTGGATAGCAGCTGGTTGGGGGTGTTGCCTGGCACTGAAGCATAGGCGCCAACTACATAGGTGCTCCAGCCCTGGAGCACCCATGGGAAAAAATTAGTGGGTGCTTAGCACTCACTGGCAGCCAAGTTTCCCCTTTCCCCCCCAGCACCTCCTGCCTGCTGGCGGCTCCACTGATCAGCTCCTCTCTCCCAGTACCTCCCACCCATCGCAATCATCTGTTCCATGGCACGCAGGAGGCACTGGGCAGGAGGGGGAAGAGAGTGGATGGGGCTGTGATAAATGAAGGGGGAGTAGCTCCCTTTTGTGGACACCCAGGCAGACAGTTAACTATAAGATCCCTGTTAGTAGCTGTTCTCTACTTGCTTTACCTGTAAAGGGTTAAAAAGTCCATAGGTAAAAGGAAGGGAGTGGGCACCTGACCAGAAGAACCTAGAACTTTTCAAAATTGGGAAAAAAACTTCCCCTTTGTCTCTCTGTGTTGTTCTCCTAGAGAGCAGAGACAGGGCTGGAACTATGCTGTAAGAGCTTGGCCAGGTATAAAAATCATCAGATCATACTCATTTGAAACTACTCATTTGAAACCCCAGATATGTAAGTAGATCAGGAAATGTCTAGGAAGACGTGATTGCGTTTCTCTCTTTTATTTCTTTAGGGCTTGTGGACTCCTCTGTGCTAAACACAGGTGCTTTTGTTTTGCTTGTAAACTTTAAGCTGGACCTCAAGAAAGCCATTCTTGATTCTTAATTTTTGTATTTGCTCTTTTTAAATCTAGCAATAGCCTGAGTTTTCAGATGTATCTTTTTTCTTTTTTTAAAAAATAAAATGTACCTTTCTTAAGAACAGGATTGGGGTTTTGTGTCTTAAGAGCTTTGTGCACATGTTGTTTAATCAGCTCATGGCAACAGCAGATTTCCTTTGTTTTCTTTCTCAGCTCTTCCCCAGAGGGGGTAGTGAAAGAGCTGGATGGTACCCCACAGGGAGGAATTCCCAAGTGTGCCTTCCTGGGTTGTCAAAGGGGTTTTTGCACTTGGGTGGTGGCAGCATCTACCTATCCAAGGTCAGAGAAAAGCTGTAAACTTGGGAGTTTAATACAAGCCTGGAGTGGCCAGTATTAATTTTTAGAATCCTTGCAGGCCCCCACCTTCTACACGCAAAGTGCCAGAGTGGGGAATCAGCCTTGACAGGAGCGCTCAGGGGAGGGGGCTGGGTGGGGGTAGAGCGGGGGTGTGAAGATGCAGGGCAAGGGTGGGGCCTTCAGGGAAGGGGTGGGAAGAGGCGGGGTGGGGGAGAGGGCTTGGAGGAAGGGGTGGAGTTAGGGTGGGCCTGGGCTGGAGTTGGGATCGAGCACCCCCTGGGTAGAGAGGAAGTCGATGCCAATGCACTGAAAGATGAGGAAGTCTTCAAAGTCTGGTGCAGAAAGTGGCAACTCTCCTCCTAGCTGTCATCCCTCACATGAGGAAAAGATAAAGGGGGAAATAAGGGCTGTCCTGTCCCAATCCCAGGTTGATTTAGGAAAAGGAGGTTAGGTGCAGGCTTCTTGGATTTGCCCTGACAGATATTGGGAAGAGGTGGGGAGAAGGGTGGAGGTAGAAAGAGCTCCTTTGCAGTGCCTCCCAGTTCTGACCAGGTTATGATTAATAAAATGTGCATCCTTCTGTTAACTATGTACCTTTGTATCATGTCTTTTTTCCTGCGTTGCCCAGGTTAAAACCCACTGAGGGCAACCTTGGAATGACTTACCTATAGGGGAAGCTTCTTAATAACCCCCCAACAGTCAATGGTAGCCTTATGTGTTGAAGGAGGAGCATCCCTTATTTTTGTTTTTGTTAAAGATGAAAGTACAGATAGTTTGTAGATGTTATATGCATGCCATAGAACTCAGTAGAATGTATCACAGATTGTTATAAACCCATCCGTACAAGGTGTTCTAGTGGGTTATAAGAAACCTATTGGACTCTTAACAATTGATTATAACCATTTATTAAAACATCTGTTAATTATTTATTAGCCCTTTATAAATTATTTATAAATGTAATCTTAATACAAAGGGAAACCATTTTTTACCCTTTCAAATATATCTGTGGATGTTCTCATTATTCATAATGATGTCTACTCCGTTATTATATGCTGCAAAGTCCTTGGCCTCAATGATATCTTGTGACAATGAGTTTCACAAGATAATTATATGCTGCATAAAAAAATAATTTTATCACCTTCAAATTTGTTGCCTTTGAAATTCAGTGAATATCCCCTTGTTCTTGCACTATGAGAGGATCAATAGGGGCACACTCTTCACCTTCTTTGTACCAAGAAGAAAAGGAGTACTTGTGGCACCTTAGAGACTAACCAATTTATTAGAGCATAAGCTTTCGTGAGCTACAGCTCACTTCCTCAGATGCATATCGTGGAAACTGCAGCAGGCTTTATATATACACAGAGAATATGAAACAATACCTACTCCCACCCCACTGTCCTGCTGGTAATAGCTTATCTAAAGTGATCATCAGGTGGGCCATTTCCAGCACAAATCCAGGTTTTCTCACCCTCCACCCCCACACACAAATTCACTCTCCTGCTGGTGATAGCCCATCCAAAGTGACAACTCTTTACACAATGTGCATGACAATCAAGTTGGGCTATTTCCTGCACAAATCCAGGTTTTCTCACATCCCCCCCACCCCCATACACACACAAACTTACTCTCCTGCTGGTAATTATGGTAAAAAACTTAGCCAGTCATTATGCAAGGTAGCCTGTTTCCTCTTGTTTTTTCCTACCCCCCCCAGATGTTCTGGTTTAACTTGTATTTAAACTTGAAGAGTGGTCAGTTTGGATGAGCTATTACCAGCAGGAGAGTGAGTTTGTGTGTGTATGGGGGTGGGGGGGATGTGAGAAAACCTGGATTTGTGCAGGAAATAGCCCAACTTGATTGTCATGCACATTGTGTAAAGAGTTGTCACTTTGGATGGGCTATCACCAGCAGGAGAGTGAATTTGTGTGGGGGGGTGGAGGGTGAGAAAACCTGGATTTGTGCTGGAAATGGCCCACCTGATGATCACTTTAGATAAGCTATTACCAGCAGGACAGTGGGGTGGGAGTAGGTATTGTTTCATATTCTCTGTGTATATATAAAGCCTGCTGCAGTTTCCACGATATGCATCTGAGGAAGTGAGCTGTAGCTCACGAAAGCTTATGCTCTAATAAATTGGTTAGTCTCTAAGGTGCCACAAGTACTCCTTTTCTTTTTGCGAATACAGACTAACACGGCTGTTACTCTGAAACCTTCTTTGTACCATTCTTTATATTGTATACCTTTATCATGTTCCCTTTTATTCTTGAATTCAGTGGGACTATGCAGGTGAATAACTTCTCACCAGTGGGAGTAAGGCTTCACAATTTTGCCTTAGAGATCATCATGCAGTGCAATGAATGCACTCTCTATAATATACTGATATTTAAGGAGAGAACAAAGGAATCTGAGGCTTCCAGCTGATACTACTGTACCATTGCCACAGCCTAGTCAATCTAATGACAAATGGCAAAGACTGTTAGCTCTTGGGAGCAGAGATTGTGTCTTCAAGGTACTTTGCATATATACAAATGTGTTAGAGATAACAGCTAATAATAAAAGAGTCAGAAATATGGTAAGAAGTGGACAGAATGTCAACATCAAAAGACAGCCAACTGAGCTTTGTCCCATCTTTTGCTTGATTGTGGAAAGGTGGTAATTTGCCCATCTGTAGGTTAGCTATATCAATGAGCAATGAACCCAGTACTTTCCAAATTGATTTTATTATCCAGGAGGAGTATGGATCCAAAGCTTATTTAGTCTGCAGAAAAGAAGAGTGAGGGAGGATTTGATAGCAGCCTTCCACTACCTGAAGGGGGGTTCCAAAGAGGATGGAACTTGGCTGTTCTCACTGGTGGCAGATGACAAAACAAGGAGCAATGGTCTCAAGTTGCAGTGGGGGAGATCTAGGTTGGATATTAGGAAACACTGTTTCACTAGGAGGATGGTGAAGCACTGGAATGGGTTGCCTAGGGAGGTGGTAGAATCTCCATCCTTTGTGGTTTTTAAGGCCTGGCTTGACAAAGACCTGGCTGGGATGATTTAGTTGGGGGTTGGTCCTGGTCTGAGCAGGGGTTGAACTAGATAACCTCCTGAGGTCTCTTCCAACCCTAATCTTCTATGAAGTCATATGCAAAACTTCTCCCATCAATTTTAGAATTGGGCAGAACTGGCTGGAAAGCTCCAGACATACTATACATATTTAGTTCTTTTGATCTTTTCTTATAAGACCTCAACTTTCTCGACATTTATGGTATGTAAGTGTGTAGAATTCTATGCAGCATTATAGATGCAGTCTCCCCTGTGCCGCATAACGTAGTAGAAACACCTCCTGGATGTACTACCTCTGATTATGCAGTCTTTGGCAAAAGCTGTTGTAGTACCATATTGCATTCAAGCTTATATCTAATCTGTTGGCTGTCACTGCCTCTTTAGCTTTTTTTCAAGTACCTCCTTTAAAATACATGTGGTATGAACACTTTACTCCCAGATATGTTAGACTGCAGCATTTGTCCGGGATGAATCTCATTTTATCTGCTGCAAATATTTTTCTCTTCTCTCTAGATCCCTTCGTTTATTATATCCCTGCACAGCTTGGGGTTTAGTTTCATTTGATCATTTTCTAAGGTGTTTACTTCAGTTTCAAGATAATTAATGGGTTTCAGAGTAGCAGCCGTGTTAGTCTGTATCCGCAAAAAGAAAAGGAGGACTTGGGGCACCTTAGAGACTAACCAAATTATTTGAGCATGAGCTTTCGTGAGCTACAGCTATGCATACAGGATGCATCCAATGAAGTGAGCTGTAGCTCACGAAAGCTTATGCTCAAATAAATTGGTTAGTCTCTAAGGTGCCACAAGTACTCCTTTTCTTTTTGAAGATAATGAATGAAGCTGTTTAGTAAATGCTGGCACAGCAACAGTCTCTTTGGAATCTAGATTTCAGTCTGGGGGGAAGTGGCGATATCCAACTAAGAGCAGAGTTCTGCACATCTTTACTCACACGAGTAGCCCTTTACTCACACAAGCAGTCTCCTTGAGAATTTGCACAAGTAAGAAGTATTTATGTGACGAAGGGTTTGCAGGCCAGGACTGAAAATTTGAATAAATTACTAAAGTTTTTGCGAGGTGCTGAATTAAATTCTACAGTGAACTCTCACTATACTTTATCTGCCTCATTTGCTATCGCCATTGACTATGTAATATGGCCAAATAATCAGTCGATTTTAGTGAATTTTCATAAATAACTAAAGCAAGAGATTATTTTTTTTTGTAAATCCTCCAATACAATCATACCTAAAAAGATGTCACTCAAAATCGTTAACATACCATGCTTCTTTCATTATCATTCCAGGAACAAATAAGGATCAGTGTCTGAGCAATTAGTATCAATCTCTTCTGTGTTTTTATGTGAATAACTTTTATATTTAACTTCATACCATCAGTGAGGATATAAGTATATTGACCATTACAAGAAATTTAATACAATTAATCCACTGGATCTCTGTAATACAGTAATTCAGTTCTGTCTACTTCTGATGGCTCTCTGGTGATGTGCATAAGTTGTTCTTTCTTTTACACTTTTTTTAAAAAAGAAAGGAATATTTTAAATTGTATACAAACTTGGTAGGCCTGATTCTTCCTTTGTACCAAACATAAAGAAGGAGTAATTCCCCTCCGATATATGGGATTATATCAGTGTATACTGGAGTGAGAGATGACGTAGACCCTGGAGTTTGTGTCATTTTATACATTATATTCAAAATAGTAATCATTTGAAAAAAATAAATAAAGATATACAATAAAATTTTCCTTTCAGATCCACATGGTGGATTTTCTTTTCAGATCTCATCCTCAATATTCTCTTTAATGCCAGAGAAGACGGTTATGATCACCTTGTTTGATCTAATGCATAACACAAGCATAGATTTAGCTTTTCCATGCCAGTTGAAGTTGATCCCACTTAATTTTGGGGCTACAGCCAGTAGCTTCTGGTTCCTTCAGTCCCCCATAGGGGACCAGATGTTCCAATTTTATAGGGACAGTCCCAATATTTGGGGCTTTGTCTTATATAGGCACCTATAACCTCCCCACCCCCGTCGCAATTTTTCATCCCTGCTACCTGGTCACCCTAGTCCCCTAAGCTAGATCAGACTGATTTAACTCCTTGGTTACTGTTAGACAGCAACACAATACGCACCAAATGCACAGGTTTTATATATAACATTCACAAATTTAATACGATAACTCCCACATTCTTCAAAATTGTTATAGTGGGATCTTGAAGAAAAGAGAAAAAATATTCTAGCATTGTACAGTAAAAGATAAAAAACACAGGAGTAGCTAGATTTTGAAGAATTGAGCAACAATTCCTGTCATCTGATATGAAGAGGATAGTATAGAAGTAGAAAAAAGTATAGCAGAGACTGTTCAGAACAATACAACTTGTGGTATATTGTTTATTTAAAAACTATTACAACAACTAGAGTAGATTTGCATTTCTTTAGTAAAGGGATTCAGTCTCCTTCCAGCCAACTCTTTGCAAAAACATAACATTTGTACATATAAATTTTCATCTGGGGAGACAGTTGGGCTCCTGAATTCTATTCTCATCCCTGATGCTGACTCAGAACATAATCTTGAGTGAATCACATAGGTCTTCCACATCTCCATTTACTCATCTGTAGAATGGGGGTAATTATACTCCACAGGGGTTAACAGATGTCTGTAAAGACCATTGAAACATCTGAGTGAAAAGCATTATTTAAAATACAAAGCCCCAGATCCTTAAATGTATTTAGGCACCTAACTCCCATTTTAATCAATAGAAACTAAGTTGCTTACCTATCTTTGGAGGTATTTAGAGGCAAAATACCAATATGATGGTGATTATTATTTTACTTATGCAGAGCACACAAATTGCTGTTTGCCTAACTTTGTACATGAAGGTAGAAATATTTTTCTGGGCATGTATTCTGTGCGTCAAGCTTAGAAGCTTGAGCTCAGCACTTCTTGAGTTGTATAAACATGCAAAGTGATGTGACCAACTTGCATTGGCTGTAAATTTGATTCTGGCTTTCCACAGCTAGCGTTAAATGTTATCATCCTGTTTGTGTCAGTGAAGTCCCTCTCTGTTCTGATAGCAGTTTCACAGCTGAAATAATACAACAAACCATCGCAAAATCAAATGTGAGCTTATGGATTTTCTCCTACTCTTCCCAAACAAAACTGATGGCAAATGTGAACAGTAGAAGGTTGGTCTATCTTTACTTGTTTTAATTCCGTCTGAGTTGTCTACTGTAAAACCTAATGAAAACTCAATATTGTTAGCATGCTGTAGTGAACTATTCAACAGCTTGAACTTAAAGCAGAAATTCCAAAGTACTGATACTTTCTACTTATTGCTTTGCAAAGCCTGACTAGCAAAACACAACATAATTTTGTAAATTAATTAGAAGCAGGAGGGGGAAAATATTTTCCCCCATGTCTCTGCCTATATTTGTACCATCTTGTCTTCTACCTCTTATACTGAAAGAAATGGGAAGGCAAACGAAATTACAGCAAGTGTAAATAATGCATCTTGGTGACTTCAAATAATTGGAGGACATGTGTAAATTCACTACCTTTAATGTTTTAATACTCTTCCTTTTGTGGCTCCCTAATCTGCTTTGCCTTTCTAGATAGCTGGTAACTTGCATTGTATCTTCTTTCCAGCCAAGAAATGGGATGATTGTCTGACTTTAGACCTAACTTTAGCCATCTGGTAAGGGTTCTTGAATAGCTCACGCAATGTCATCACATCTGCTGACTGTTTGCTTAACCTCAGTAAAGGTAGCCACCTGCACAGAATCAGTGACTAATTGGGCATGTCTTACTTTGATTTCTTTTCCAGCTGATAATTTCACAACACACATTGATTCTAGTGTCAGTGGGCCAGCTCACTTAAATTTATTCATAAAGTAAAATTGTTATAGTTCACAAAGGTTTTATTCAGCTTTTATTAAGTATCATCAGGGATCTACCCGGTGCTTCACAGGGATGAATAAACAATATGATATCCACAAATTCTGAGTGACAATTTTAGTTAAAAAAGGCTATTTTTAAAGCTTATATTCAACCCACTTTCAAATGCCAGATTGATTAGGCTGGAAGCAATGCCATCCACCGTTCATATTGGTATCAGAAGAAATTTCAGATCCCTTTTATTTTAAATGCTGTTCACTTTAGTTTAGTTTTCCTGTTTTACTGTAGCATACCAGCATAAAGTATATAAGAACAGAATTGTTTGAATACATCTTTAAAAGAAGGCCAAAGGGAATGTGATTCCTAACAGAAGGTCTCCGGAGAGCCAAAATGCAGAGGATGCATGTAAAAGCAATAATCAATGGGTTTTGTTACTGAAGTCACCTTTGGGGACTGTGGATGAAGAAAGCAGTTTATTGCCATAGTCACCATAGTGTGGTTGTCTGATGGCAAATGATATGGTATCCTTGTATTAAATTTGAAAATCTATTCCTTTCAAAAAGTGTAACTCACTTTAACAATTCTATAGACTGCAGAGACAACTAAGAATAAAAATCTATCCATAGACATATAGGAGAAAATAGACACACAGGCTAAATTCAGCCATCTGATATGCCTATGCAACCGAACGGACTTCAGTGGTGTTCCACGGGTGTAATACAAGGGTAGAATTTGGCTCTATCATTTTAATTAGAAATCCACATGAAATAGGTTCATGACTCTTTTTCACTTTCCGAGGGTGCCAAACAAGATCTGGGATCCATTAACGTTGCATCATAGTCCATGTGGTAATAGTTTGCAAGGATGGAGATAGTTTCCTATTTTGTCACGTCATATTGTTTTGGTCAACAAAACGACAGCAACCCTTACGAGCCCCGTCTCCAAATTGAGCATGTTTTAGTGCAGGCTACACTTTTTCACAATGTTTCTATGCTACAGGGCTATTACTAATTAATATTTCTCAAGATTGGCCAAAAGCAATCCCACAAATACTGAGGCAGAAAAGGAGCAGACCGAGAGAAGGAAAAAGGAATGAAAAATATAGTCCCAATTTTCTCAAAATATTTAGGGAGGAAAATTAGTTTTCTGTGGGTTTTGGTTTTCATCTCTGAGGTGCCTAGGTATTATGGTGATGGGAACTATCTAAAAGCTTTGATAGCCAGACAATACTGAAATGAAGATTCCAAATGTGGGCACAAAGGCTAATCCTCTAGAACAGAAATGGGACAATGTGTATTTTGGTGGAGATCATATTCTACTTTTCCTCCACAACGATCCATATTTGGCACTAGAGAGATGCCAGTGGTCTGACAACTAGTGCACCTGTTCCCAAAGTGCACCTTGTGGTATCCCTCTGTAAAAAAACAACAACAACAACAAAAAACAGTATGCTGGCGGTGTCTTACAAACTGACCTTAACACTGTACTTCAATTTCACTATGTGTGTCATGTGAACCCTCCTCTTTCTCTTGACTGGTCTATTTGTCACTGAACTCAGCCTTCCTGTCTTCTAATTCTCCCATCTTAACTCTAAAGAACATTCCTGATTTAGAACTGCTGGTGGCATAGGGTGCACTGGTGGGCTGGCCCCCATCAAGGGGCAGCACACTGTTGTGCAGTCCGAGATGCAGACTGTCACCATCTACCTCCTGCTCCACCCTAGTCTGTGGGGGGAGGGGAGTACCCTGTGACAGGCTATATCTCCATGCCAGCCTTCTGCTAGGTTATATAGTTATTCTAGACAGCGCTAAGCTATATAGCTCCACTAATTGTGAGGGGCAGGCTTGTGACCCACTTTGATGGAGGGTGGGAAGTAGTGATCTCCTGCAGACTGGTCTCACTGCACTATTATCGACAACCCAGTTAACTAGCACAAGGCAGTGAAGAGGTGCCTTACACTGCTCCCTTACTCCCTTGCAGGCCTTTGCAGACTATGCCCCCATCTTCCTCTTAGCTAATATAGATTGTAAGACTAACCATAACTGATGTAAACACTTCAGAAATCAGCTCTCAACAAGCTGGTATAGCTTAACTCCTTCTCCCATCAATTTACCCATTCTAACAGTGGGACAAAACTCCAGTTATGATATTATTTGGAAAGAAAAGTATGCATCTCTAGACAGGCAGCCACATCCATTGTAGAAAGCTCCAGCACATTTATACTGGATCGTGTGACATACTTAGTTCTTAGCACATCCTATAAGTAGCAGCAGTTTGGTCTCTTAGTATAATGCAGAAAGACTGCTTCAGCATAATTTCCTTATGTTTACTCTCTTGGTGCTGTCACTTTTGATGCCCTATAACCAGCTGCCTACCCACCCTTTGCTGCTGGAGGCTCTGCACACGCTTGGGAAATGGACCCAGAGATGGAAACAAGGATCTCCTCATGCCAAGAAGAGGGAAATCAATGTCAATTACCAAAAGATAAAACCACTGGTGCAGAAAGTTACTAAACATTAGCAGTTGTTTTATGACACTGGATTTTTGGAGGATTATAAAAGTCTTTTATAGAATCAGACAGGAAACTTTACTCTGTCGGTACTTTGAGACACTGTATGGGGAACATTCAAGCATAAATGGAGACAGGGAGCAGCTGTAACTAATATAGTTGACTTTTATAAAAATAGACACAGAAAATATACATTGAAGTTGCATTAAGTCAAGCATTCAAAAATAAGGAAATGCCAGAATTAAGGCCATCCAGGCAACCTTAATTTGGTATCCATGCATTAGGAATTATATGTTGTATTATGCATTATGATACAGTCTTTAATTATGTGATCATATACTATTTTTTTCCCAAAGGACCTCTGCATCATTCAGTGCATAGACTGGATAGTGCTCAGGGAATGAGATGCTATACACCATTTTGTTTTATCTTCATTGTTAAATGTGTGGCTGTAGGCTTTATTTACTGCACACTATTCAGACTCTGCTCGGAAAACAGAAACATTAATTTCTTAATGGGCTTGTGTATGGTGCCCAGCACTGTGTTATCTCAATAATTCACAAATATTAATCAATCACAAAATCTCTGTGTAGTGAGGTGTTGGTATTAATCCCTATTTAACAGATAAGGAACTGAGGCACAGAGAAATTCAAGTTAAAAGTATCCTTCATTTTGGCTACCCAATTTGAGTGTCCTAGGACCTGACTATTCCGAGTTCTTAGTATTATATAGGACTTTCTTTATACAAAGCATTGATCCTATTGACTTCAGTTGTAGCTGTAAATGTTCAGCCCCAGGGCCTCAAGTTAGGCACTCACAAATTATTCTTCTTAGCACATGCACAATGTGCCTCTGGTGGCACATGGCCAGGATTCATCAACAGATCTGGTCTGGTGGTTGGATCATTAGCTTCCCTGGCTTGGGCTGGGTACCAATGGGGAGTAACGCGGATTGAGGAACATACAATTAAGAGTCACCCATTAAAGATTTGGTTTAAAGAACTTGCCCCAAATCACATAAGAACTGTAAGACATAGGCAGGGACAGAATCCAAATCTCTAGAGCAACATTCAGCTATTGTGTGAGATCTTTTTTTTCTTTTCTGTAATCCCTGCTTCATTCACTACATACCTGCTATCAAGCCTCTTCACATTGCATTTGCAAGGCCAGGCATATCTTTGAGCTCTAAGTTAATATACAACATTAAAAAAGAGATATATTAAAGAAAATTCAATATTACAACTATTGTATAAATTCACAAGATCAGTGGCAGATTTCACCAGTCATTGTCCCATTTCTCTTAAAATTTAACTTCAGCATAGGCATGTTAAAAACACCCATCCCAAAGATCAAACACCTGTGCATTTCTGCATTAACATGATATCATGTTGCTGTAAATCCAAAAAGTGCAGTCCTATATACAATTTCCTATCTTTTTTCTTTTTTGGGCAACTTGAACACTTCTTGGAAGATAATACGTATTTAAACCACAAATAGTTTATGCACTTGTAACTTCAGTTGCAGCTTAATTCAGATTTTGTCTGAGAATTTCTTTGATTTTTCAGCAGTTCAACCATGAGACTATGGACAGGAAGCAGCTTCAGGGAAAGGGACAGATACAGGTATTCTCTTTCATTCCACTGACTTCCTGAGGTCTGCAGGACAACTCCAGGGTCCCCAAACAGCCTGCATAGCACAAACATATTCACACTTGAAACAGCTTCACTTGTTTTGTATTCATTTTGGCATAACCACTGAAATGCAGAAAGTTGTTGCACTAGATATTCTTTGGCGAGATCGTATCCCTTAGAATAATTTTCGCCTTTGCTATTAGGAAAATGGGGTAGCTATTTCCTACCGAGAACCAGGTCCACAGTGAACCTTTCTGTTTTGCCTGGAATTTCTTTTTTTTTTTTAGAAGAATTTAGATACATTGCAGATTAAAAGCTTGATATAGATTTATTTTAAGTTTCAAATGTGTACTTGACCAGTGCACAGCTGGCAGAGATTATCACTCTGAAGTCTGTGAATGATGGACACAGTCTGGTAATGCAAGTGACAGAAGAGTGAGAATTTGTAGGATACAACATCTGAGCTAGGAATATTAACACCGGTTCCCTTAATTAGCAAATTGCATAGTTCAGATCATTGTGACAATTCAGATACCTTTCCTATTCTTATGTGACACAAGTTGCCTTAAGGCCATGTGCCTGCTGTGGTTTTATTTTTCTGTGATCTTATTAGTGTTCAAGAAAGTGGAGTCTCTCCTCAGATGCTTGCTGTACAAAAGAGAGGGGCAGAGGGAATGGCCTTTGGATGAAGAACAGAACATAATCTAATTATTCTGCTTGCATTCTGCTGTGATAATGGAACTGACACATCAGCATAATTCAAGCTATCTTCTATTTATCAGCACTTCCAGACATCATTTTGCTGGACTTGGCCCATTAATACACACAGCATTCTTCAGGAGTCAGACTCAGGGTGGTTCTCTTGTTGACTTATGCTTTTTTTCTGAGGTACAAATGAAATTTATCGATATGAAAAAAGAACCCATGCCAGTGTCCAGTGAGAGGGCTTCATTTGCTCTCACAGAGATTTCAGGTTTGCTATGCAGACAAACTACTCTAGAAGTTTTCCTATATTCCTGACTCTGGTTATCTTTATTTCCCATTCGCCCCTGATAATATCACACTAATGCTGTACCCACCTACTTTATTGCTGCTTTATGAAATTACCAGCATCCTCCCACTTTGCAAAATGGTTAAAATATATTTGGATTCTTTGTGCTAATCAAAACACTGTAATTGCCTCCATAGCTGGACAGTGAAAAAGTTGGACAGTGAAAAAGTTATTGTCAAGGTGTTAATCATTTGGGGCCTCTGTCTTGTTTTATACCCACTTCCTATACCTCCGCTGGTCTGATTTCATCCGCACTATGGGCTTGAATGTGATCTGTACAGGTACACAAGTGTGGGGAAAGACATGCAAAAGGCCATTCTTATGTAATGTCACCGTACAGGGGCCAGGCACAATTCAATTTGGGAACACTTGCTCCCTGGAATGCCCCTGCAACCACTAACTCCTTGAAAAGGAGTGGAAAAGGAGGTTCAAAGTTACGGTCCTTTAGCACTTGCTAGCCAAGCTGGCTAAGCAGGGAAGGAAGAGCATTCTGCACCCACAAAGAGAGGGGTGGGGCTGTCCCTGGAAGGAATTCTAGCTAAATCAGTTGTAAGTCTTCCACACTGCCCACTCTCTAGCACAGGTCATTGCTTAAAAGTCACAGTCTGATCCTTAATGTATATTTTAGAGTCTTATTTCCCTTTTCGGTATCTTAACAGTACTGAAGTTTTATACTATTGTACTTAATACTAATAGATCTATTTATGGTTGAAATTGGTATGGATATATGATTTGTTTCACTTCTTACTGCTATACATGGGTGTGTGTGTGTGAAGGGATGGCAGGGAAGGAGAGAGTTCTATACTTGCTGGACATACCGAACCCAAACACTTGGCCTTTTTCCTCGCTAGATTGGAGTTGATCAAATATTTTCAGCCACATGTGTTCAGGTGAGAGCTGTATGTATCTTTATTTTCCCTTTGTAAGAAATTAGAATAAAAAAGCATCCTTGAAATATTATTTCAAGCATCCATTTTCTTTGGACTGGAATCTTTCAATTAGTATAATCCTCCAGCTTTAGTAGGTGAAGAATAGCACTATCGGATTGTTGCAGCCTTTCTGGAAAAACCTCACCAGAGGAAGAGAAAGAAACTCACACACTATTGAGAATGTATTCCTCCAGTAATGAATACACATTTTTCTGTATGTTTTATCTCAGTAGAGACACATTTCTCCTGTCAGTTCATGGTGAAAAGTGGTACTGTATAGAGCAAAATTTCATCTCCACCTCAAACAAAACGAAATAAAGTACTATCACACACACACACTGCTACAGATCTTCACACTCACAACTTTTGAAGCTCCTTTTGGTTCAACCAACCGCTTAGTTACAGAGGCCAACTCTGCTGCTGCTGGTGCAGGCTAGCTCATTAAGCTGGTGTGTATTAAGTACCAGCATCAAATCACTATCCCCCACGCTTCTTCACCACTCTCTCCAAAGATCACTGATTCTTGGGTGATCTGTTATACACCTATAAATGCAGCAAACCCCAGAAGACATCAGATAGGCTATGGCATTTTGGCACTAAAGTACTTTGATAGGCTATCGCACAAGGAGTCCTACACCTACAACCATGACGATGTGGCTGAGGACAAGAGGTCCTCTGTCCTGTCATAGCAATCTTGAAATCATGCTCAATGGAACTTTCTTTTAATGTGAGCTGGTTTACCAACCAAGAATTACCTCCATTCAATTTCTAACTCATCATTTCTCCATTTCTTAACTGAGGAAAACTCATTTAAATTCAGAAGAGTCTTTCGATCTTAGAAATCAGAAGCTGTCCAACAGACCACTAAAACAACAACTTTCTTCAGCAAATTCATCTTATTCTCAGAGCAAAAGGTGCTTGATGTATGAAAGGTGATCCAAGCGACTAAAAAGTGCCATGAACCCATTACTTTCTTGGCAGGTAGTAAAAAAAACAAGTGAACCTGGGTTCCTTGTTAACAGAGATTGGTAATGCTTCTTTTGATGGGGGCAGTCTGCCCTACAATATGCAATAGTCTGACGAAAACTCATAATTCAGACAATGTTCTTGGTTTCTTTTAACTACCAGCTAATCCCAGTGTCTGAACTCCCATTCTTCAAAATTGGTAATTGTGAAGCTGGTAAAGAACTGTTTCAAGCCACTCATGATCTCCTCCACAGTCAGAAATTTTTGAGAAAGTCAAAACAACAGTAGATAAAGGGGAGCTGGCTATAAAGGCTTTTAGAAAGTTCAAATAAATTATATCAGACTTCCTCACACGAGGTTATCAAGGAAACTAAGTAGTCAAGCAATGCAAGGTAAAATACTGTCATGGACTAGAGACTGGATAAGGAAGAGAGAACAAATAGGAATAAATGGTCAGATTTTACCATGAAAAAGTGTTAAGAGTGGGGTGTTCCAGGGTTCTGTACTAGAACTAGTGTTGTTTAATAGTTACACATGGGAAAAGGGGAGTGTGCAGTGAAGTGGCCACACAATTATTTAGTTTGTTAAGACTGACAGGAATTTCAGAGGGACCTAACAAAACAATGTGAGTAGCATTTGCATATGCGGTTCTAAGTCAACAAATGCAAGGTAATACATATTGACAGGAATCATATGAATTGCTCTTACATGTTGCTGGGCTCAAAATCAGTTAGGTGCATTCTGGACAGCTAGATTGCTCTACTCATTGGACAGAAGTGGTAAAAATAAATTTAAAAAATAAAGAAAGGTGGTAGGGTCTGTAAGGAATGAGACAGAAAATAATATTGAAAATATTATAATGCAATTATATAAGTCAATAGTACACCCTGAGCTGGAATACTAAATTCAGTTCAAGTTACCCTACATAATCTCGTCACTGCATACATATAAAATATAGCAACATGAGAGTGTTCAGAGATGGGCAATGAAAATGAGTAGTGGGTCAGAAAAGATTTACATATAAACAGAGATAGAAAAGGCGGGAACCAATTTGCTTAGACAGAATAAGAATGGGGATGGCAGAAGAATACAAAATCATGAATTGTATATGGCCTCTGAATTCGGTTCTTTTAACTTTCTCATGATAGAGTAAAAGAATATTCCGGGAAATACAGGCAACACATTTAAAACTGTTAGGAGGAAATGCTTTTTTCACCTGAGGCCTTATTTACTTGTGGGACTTGTTGAAAATATACCATTGAACACAAGCTGTTTGTAGGAATAAAGAGAGTTTAGACATGGATATGGATAATGAGAAAATCTATGCTCACATTGGACAGGAAGAACATGAAAGTAAAATTAATTGCTTGCTCCGCTCAAGGGTTTGAGACTGATGGTGCTCTAATTAACACCAGTTTCTAGAGTTGCTATTCCTCTTGCATTAGTGGAGTTACACCTGGTTTGATAAGCTTTGTATCAACTGGATTTGGTTTAAATACTGACTTGATGTGCTGCAAGATATTTTAATGATCCTTCAGAATTTGCCAACAGCAAAAGTTTTCTCTCACAAATACTTAAGTGCTGGCTTCTCTCTACTGTAAGTAAGATATGCAAGAGTTATAAAATAATAGGAGAAAACCAGAGTAGGTTAAAAAATCAAGTACTTAGAATATGCAGTTCTTAATGAGTATGGGATAAGACGGCATGTTCATATTGATCCTGTTTGAAGCTGACATTATTGCTCCTTGGATTAACTCTCGGGGGGACAGGGAGAGGAAGGTTTTTTAAAAACTGTTCTGTGTGTATTTGTAGTGCATATCCCTTCTGTATAGATTTTCACTATTAGAAAGAGAAAAAGCAAAGCCCACACCCCTGTAGCAGCAGCACCTTTACTAATCCCAATTCTTTAATGAAAAGGGCAAGAACAGGTTATCATGCACCTGCATAGCAGATCATAACTAATAGGCACGAAAATGGAATCTGTACCTGGGTCTGGTAACTTTTTCAATAGTGGAGGTTTAGGCAACTAACTGATATGTTTTAGCTTAAGATCACATAACAATCCTGGAGAGCCATATTTCCTAGAAGAGCACTACCTGATTTTTATTAGACAGCCCCTAAATGAGTTCCCAAGCTTCTGAAAGAGGCTGTTGGAGTTGTCATTCAACGTACCACTAATATCATGTGCAGCAGAAATTTCTTGTCATGCATCCCTGTTTTTTGACAGCTCGGTGCAGTAATTGGCTCACAGGGCCGGTGCTTTCACTGCTGCTACCTACTTCTGGCTGCTTCCCTCCTCCCCTCTCCTCATGTAGCTCTGCCAGTTCTCCGATCAGTGCTACCAAGAAAACCCAGGTATCAGCCCTGTTAACCTGTCCCTTCTCAAGAAAGACAACACATCCCTGAACATATTGGACAGCCTTCAGGATATGCTGGCTAACGATGGTCCCCTTAAATTTGCCATCTTTGCCACTGACAATGGGACTAACCCTGTTAACGACAGACACTATTATAGATTAACGATAGACACTATGGCAGCGTCCATTGCTGCTCTCACACCATCCATCCTTTAGCCACCGGTGCCATCCACAGAGAGACTGATGCTGAGAGACATACTGCTGACACCACAATAAGCATCTGGGCACATTTCTATTATGCTATCAAAGCAAACAATCTGGCTATGGATAGTACAATGTAACATAGGCATAGCATCACACAGCCATTTAATGCAGAATGTGAGAATGCCCAGGAGTCTCCCGTGAAATTTATATCTATGCCCAATTTTTAGAAATGGAAAATATCAGTTCTATTCTCCGCTGTATTCTCCGCTGCATCCGTTGTATTGGAGGTATGATTGATGCTTCTGCATCTACTGAACTCCTGGTGATCATTCAGCCAGCCTTTCACCATCTAGCCATTGCCATTTACTCTGCTCTGCCCAACCAGGGCTTGGGTCTCTGACGCTACTGTTTTGATCATCTAATGAGTGCTATGGACATGCATAATGAGAAAGAAAAAACTCTCAAAGGGACACACATGATTTGCAAGCTTGTAGTTGTAGGATAGATATAATTTAATTTTTAACAGTTACATGCTGTTATATTAAAATCTGTATATCCTAGTTATTTTATTCTTTACTAAAGTCTATGAAACAAAGACTCTACTCAAAGCTTTCCTACTGCCTCCTTTCTCAGTCACTGTGGACAACAGCACAATCCTGCCATCACTTAGGCCCATAACCTAGGTGTCATCTGTGACTCAGACCTCTCTAGGTCCTCACATCTAGGCTATGTTTAAATCTTGCTTATCATTTTTGTATAACATCTCTGAGATATAACTTTTCCTATCCATCCACACAGCTAAAACTCTGTTCCAAGCTCCTTTTATCTCACAATCTCAATTACTGCAATGACCTTCTATCTGGCCTTGACAAATGCAATCTTGCCCTGCTCATACCCATTCACAAAGCTGCTGCAACATTCATTTTCCTAGCCATCACTTTGACCATGTCACCCCTTTCTTTGCATCCCTCCATTGGCTCCTCCTTCTCTGACACAGCAAACATAAGCTGATTGTATTAATTTTGAAGGTCCTTCAGGGTCTAAGGCCATTGTACTGATCATCTCTCATTCACTATCAAGATATTGACTCCTGCCTCAAATCAGCCTGTCTCTCATCCACTGGTTAATTTTTCAAACTTTGTGCTTTCTCTTATGCTACCCCTCTCACTTGAAAGGCGCTCCCCATAAACATTCACAAAGCCATCACTTTATTCTCTCTCAAATCTCTCCTCAAAACTCTCCTTTGTTGTAATGCCTACAAAACTCTTGACAACGTTAGCTGTCGGGGTGCAGAGATCACTGAGTATCAAACTGACCAATACTGTCTCATTGTTTCCTTGTACTCCCCCTGCCCACATTTCTCTTTGTTCTATAGTTAGATTGTCAATTCTTTGGGGGCAGGGACTATCTTTTTGTTCTGTGTTTGTACAGCGCCTAGTCCATGATCCATATCAGGGCTCCTACAGCAAAAATAGCATTGTCTTTCTTTTGGGGAGGAATGTGACAGGGTTAAAGGCTTGACCGAGTTCTTCTAGAATCAAAGATGAACCAGATCAGGGAATAAAATAGTCAGGTTAGAGATTAAAACATTTCTAAAGTCAGCCTTTATATGAAAGAACCTATGCTGCAAAGGCATGGACAGCACTACTATCCACTTGATGGGATATTCTTTTGAAGTGGATAAGCAAGAGTAAAAATCTAGGCTGTATGATTTTGATGTTATAGAAGAACATTTTCAAAATGGGCCAGATCATGGAATATCACTAGAGGTATTCCTAGTGTCAGAATAAGTGGTAGAAAATGAGGCAATGTTAAACTATTTCCTCTGCTTTATCATTGCTTGTTTCAGGCACATCCCCTGGGCTCCTCTAGTATTTTTCAAACAGAACAGAATTATATATCTACACAAACGCACGCACGCACACAAACACAGGATGAAGAATAGTCACTTGCAGTGTTTCTAAAAACATAGCCCACTACTTATTTTAGTGTGATAAATTACATTCTGTCTTCCTTCACTATGCTTTTCTTTCAAATGTCCTAACATTCAAGTATTCAAAAAAATTAATTACCTTTTGGCAGTCCATCAAACATAAACACAACATCCTCAATGGGCTTTTAATACTTCCCATATGACAAAAGTGGCAGCCTAAAAAGATCCACACTCCCTTGATGTTTACAGAATGTAATTGTTTTATTTTTGAAAGTCATTTTTGCAGTCTACCATATAGTATAGAGACATTTTAGATTGCCTTTAAAATCAGACATGCGACCTAGTATGTGACTTGTGGGAGATAAATTCCCTTGTCCTATAATATTTAATAAGATTTGTCTTCTATTACATTAAAAATCTTCCCAATTTCTTACTTAGACAACCTTTTCTAATCATCATATCAACTGAAATACCCCAGACTTGGGTTCAGATTTGAGTGAACTGAAATCTCATAAGTTGTCAATTTTTTTTGTCCCAAATGGCAGAAATCTCACAAGGTCCAGCAATATCTAAACTGAAACAGAAAAATAGGTACATTTAGGTACCTTCAGTTTTGGATCAAACTCCAAAATCCTAGGGCAGAACTGAATCCAGGGATTTGAATTTGAACAACTCAAGACAAAAGGGGTGGATTTGACCCTTTGATTTTAGCTCATTTGTAGTATTAAGTTTGACTGAAAATATTTGAGGTTTCTCCTGCCAATGAGATCTTAGAGACTCCATATGTTGCAGAAAGTAGTTTGAGTGGAAGATTTAAAGTTTTCTGCGCAATATTCACACACACGGTATAAGCATAGTTCTTGCAGGCTGTGGCCTATTATGAATTTTTGGCCTCACAGGTCTTAGTGTATAAAACAGGATTTAATAACTGCAGTGGCTATTTCCCCTACCTAAAAAAGATGTTCTAGAAATCTCTCAGTGTGTGTGTGTGTGCATGCATGCATCTCTCTCCCCCCCCCCCCCTCTCTTACAGTACGTATTAGAGCTGGTTGAAAATTGGTGAAGATATTTTGGATTTTTTTGTGAAAAATTTCATGGAATCATAGAATATCAGGGTTGGAAGGGACCTCAGGAGGTCATCTAGTCCAATCCCCGGCTCAAAGCAGGACCACTGAAATTTCATTTGTTTTTTTTAAATCCCAGCCACCTGTAACAGATATGACAGATAATGGCAACCCAGGGATTCTTAGAGGCTTCATACAACACACGAAGGAGTTTCTCATTTCTAAAATAGTTTTGGATCCTTTGGGATGAAAGGTTGTATAAAGTATATTATGTTACTATTATTATTATTCTGTTAAATAAATTAATGCTTTTTTACATCAGAGGTAGCTCACTAGAGTAGCAAAACCTCAGAAAACTTTCATGTAAGTGGATGTAATATCATATATGTTTTATCATATAATAGATATATAATAATAAATATAAATATAATAATAAATATCATATAATTGTTTAATGAAACTCAGAACACTACTGCTTGGTTTGTGAGGGCATTTTTCATGTGAGCCATGCCTCTGAGCAGGCGGCTAAAGCTATCATTTCTTCTTGCTCACTAGCCTATTGTGACACTGACAAGTGAATGACTCTAACAACAATAGCAAGAAGAAATAAGAACACTGAAGCCCTAAGGATGATAAATGCCCCTCATTTTTGTTCCCAAGTACCCTTTAGATCAGAGGCAGATGAACCTGACTGCTTCTTGCCAACTACATATGCAAATAGTGACTGATCAATTAATGAATGGTTCTGTTTTCCACAGCTGTGAGACTGTGATTACAAAAAGGATCGAAATGCAGAATCGACTGAGGAAAGACCACCTTGCCAACTTGACAGGGTCACCAAAACACCAAGGAAGTCATTTATTATTGCTATTCATTAAAGAAAGGTTACAGTCATCTCTCTAATTACTTTTCTTACTTAGGACTGGTAACTAACTTTTCCACAGATTGCTTGTCACTTGGACTGACCTCTGTATAAAATCGATACATATTTGCATTTTTTGGTGCTCATTACAATGAAAGATGACACAGTCTGGGAATAAAACATGTCTTTCTTTATAATGGCAGGACACAGACTTAAAAAGTGGTGATGAAAAAGGTTAAATACTCTCTCTCATTGTCCCATCATCCTATTCATATGATCCCACAAAAATTGTGATTGATTACGCTTGCCATGATGCTGCCATAAGATTTACCCTGGGAAAGCGGAGCCAATAGCATACCAGTCCAGCTCAATAGTGCCAAGATACTGCTTTATTGTTTTCTTAATTTAAAATGTTGAATAATAAAATAAAATAATAATCGAGAAATTTCACAATCTCTCTTTCTCATTATCTCTTCTTTTGCTTTGGTTCTCTGGCTAGTTGAGATTCTTAACTTTGAGTCCTTTTCTGTATTTAGGAGGTGGGCTCAAATCACAGAATTTGGATCCAAATCCAGATTCAAATGCTCCAAAGTTCAAGCATGTTCAACTTCAGTCTTGGTTGTGCCCATTATTAACATGAGTTGTTTACATAATTCAGATCCAGGTTCAAGTTTGAATGCCACCCATGTTACAGACCGATGGCTATTGTTTTTTTCATAATGTATGAAACCCCACATTTTCCACCATTCACAATTCCCGATCCACAGTCTGGAGAGCCACAGAAATTGTAGCTCTAACAGCACTTGAGATACACAGAGGTCTTTGTGACAGGGTGTTCTATGCACCTCTGGGGTGCCTCTTTGTGGCTCATCTGGGGATTATCTCATGACCAGTCTGATGCTACCTCCTTTGGGTGTTTGCCCAACGGTCTCTCTTTCTGGACTCAGCTACTCCCTCTCCATGGAGTAGCCCTCCAGACAGCTCATGATAGTTCTCCCTTATTGGCGTATCAAAGTCCCACTGGACAAACTTCTGATCCACTGCCCAGTCTGTGCCACTTCCCCAGGGGCTGCAGGGGAACCCAGGCCCGCCCACTATTCTGGGTTCCAGCGCAGGGACTGTATGCCCAGCAACAAAGGTCTGCCCAATATCAGACCCTGTTGCTGTTTTCCGGGGACTCTTTCCTACCTTTCTTCCCTATCTCCTGGCACACCACTGAGTTACCCCTGGAGTTCTCTGCTCTCTCTGGCTACTTCTCCATTTCCTTGTACCTAGCCACCTCCCCTGCTCTCTATGGAGTGATTGCAGAGCTCCTCCCTGCAGCCCACTCTGACCACCAACTTCCTCTCTTTATGCCTATCCCAGCTCCTCCCCCAGATAGGCTTCATCATCCATTAGGCGTCATTAGCCCTGACTCCTCCAGGTGCAGCCTGTCACAGGGTTAATTGGTCCTTTTTACTTAGTCAGACCTTGGGTGGGGTTGATACCCCATCATAGTCATCCTCTACTAAACAATATTGGCTGTATTCTTCTTCCAACAACAGAAACTCTTAGCATTTTATATAAAATAGCACCCTGAATTCTAATCAATATATGCCAAGGAGAGAGAGAAAGTTAAGCCTTGAGTTGTTCAAGCTGATCTATAGATTACTGTCTATCCTTCTCAAGTGGCTGACATATAAGCAATGAATTAAAACAATGGACTTACAAAAAGTCTCTTTACTGCATCTTTACCTTTCTCATTTTTATATGTGCAGCTCCTGTGACCTTTTTAAAATCTGTCTTATCTTAGGTTCAGTACACTTTGACTATGAAAATGTTAATCCCAACAGGTATTTTGCACAGAAAGATGTGATAAAAAATGGTTTTGAATGAATTACAACCAGACGGCTTTATTTTGGGATCAGAACTGAGAGAAATGAGTGAACATAGGTTTTAGCAAGCTAGCCCTGCATGTTTGCAGGAAAATTGTGAAAATTGTAAACACAGGACTGAAATATTTGCATATATTACAAGAGCTGATTTTATTCTTGTAATGTTGGCATTGCTTTTGGGCCCAGCAGCCCAAGCCATAAGGATGAACAGCCCTTACAAATGTTTTAAAATAGATTAAAAAAAAAACTAGTTTAGTAATAGAGAATTTTCCATCATAGAAATGGGTACCTTGCATCACTAATTTGCCAGACAAAGGAAACATGGCACAGAGATTCCTATAATCCTGGAAATGCCTGATATAGAGAGGTTTATGTTTTTATACCAACTCTTCCATAGATGATAGGGATTTCACCTGAAACTTCAAAATTAGTTGGCACTTTCCCTTTTTTGCTGACCTTAGTTTATCACTTTGAACCCATTAGTCCATAGGGTCAGATTCTGCTCTCAGTTGCACTAATGTTAATTGGGAATAACTCCATTGACTTTAATATTCAGCGTGAAATAAGGCACATATGTTGCTTGATGAACGTGGAAGCTAATGAGATTAGTAGGTATTGTAGCTGAGAGTAGAATCTGGCACCTAGACAGTATGACTGTATGTTTCTCTATGGATTGGTTAAGTAAGTGGTAAATAAAAAGAACATCAGAAGAACTTTGCCCTCCCATTAATTGTAAATCATCATATAGGTTTGAGCCCTAAGGTTAAGATCTTTTCCAAGGTACTTTCCTTCACGACAAAGAGCAGAACAGTAAAGTGAACTGAGTTAACTTTTTATGCAATATGTTAGAAAACATTGACATATTTTTAATAATTTGAATTCACAGTACAATCTGAAACTACCACTGGCTACAATCCATCATATTTCTAATTTTGCAGAGGCACAGATGGCTGTCCACTCTAGTGGTCCCAACATTAGTGAATTTAACATAGAATGGAATGATTGATTAAAAATTGTAATCACAAATTACTGCTTCTAATTGTGATTAATATGAGTTTGCTATTTCTGACAATAATTACTTTTCTTCTCCTTTTTTAGAGAGAGGGAATGGCAAGTAAGTGGATTATAGGCTTAAAATTGAAGGAAGACTTTAGGGCTAAATGAGCAATTTAATATTAATTGTAAAATGAGAAAACTGCAGTTAGAGCTGTTCATTTTAGGATGGCTTCAGGGGTTACCATTATCCCTCTGATGACAGGATGTCTGTGGTTTTTTTTTCTTCCCCCACCATTAGCAATCATTTCTTGTGGGAAAGTGACAGCTAATAATTTGCTTGTATATTATCCTTTGTACTATTACAATTTATTTTGCATGCTCATACACTTCATTGGTGCTTAGGAACAGAACTTTCACACTAAATAACTATGTGCCTGTTTTTGAGATTAAACATAATGTATATTACTTGAGGAAGTGAAAAATTAATAGACTAATTTCTGGTAATGTTTTTAGCACTGACCACAAGCATTGTTTGGGGTTCACTAGGCTTTGGATCAGGCCCATATTTCTCATTGACAGAATCCTCATGCTTAAATTAAAATCTGATGCATTTGCAATATAGTGCATGGTGTTTCTTTTGTTGGCTGAGCCATAGAGGCCCTACACTCAACTTGATGGCATTTTTCTGTTTGGATGTAATGCGATAACTTCTGAGTGCCACATTTGATCAATTCCAAAATTTCAGGGAATGTTCTAGGCATTGGTGGAAAGAATCCTATCAATCTGGGATAAAGCCAGAAAACCAGAAGAGGGAAAATGAGGAACACACGGCACCCCTGCCATCAGTTTAACATAGCCACAGATTCAAGCACCGCTGCTGTCAAGGTTCCTCCCCCACTCTGAACTCTAGGGTACAGATGTGGGGACCTGCATGAAAAACCTTCTAAGCTTATCTTTACCAGCTTAGGTCAAAACTTCCCCAAGGTACAAAATATTCCACCCTTTGTCCTTGCCACTACCACCACCAAACTAATACTGGTTACTGGGGAAGAGCTGTTTGGACGCGTCTTTCCCCCCAAAATACTTCCTGGACAAGGTTTGGTAAAAAGCCTCACCAATTTGCCTAGGTGACTACAGACCCAGACCCTTGGATCTTAAGAACAATGAACAACCCTCCCAACACTTGCACCCCCCCTTTCCTGGGAAATGTTGGATAAAAGGCCTCACCAATGACCATGCCTAATCAGGTACAGAATGTGAGCGACGCCAAACAGCAAAAATTAAGATGTTTGTACACCAATGCGAGGAGCCTAGGTAACAAAATGGAGGAACTAGAGCTACTGGTGCAGGAAGTGAAACCAGATATTATAGGGATAACGGAAACATGGTGGAATAGTCGTCATGACTGGAGTATGGTATTGAAGGGTATGTGCTGTTTAGGAAAGACAGAAATAAAGCTAAAGGTGGTGGAGTATCATTGTATATCAATGATGAGGTAGAATGTAAAGAAATAAGAAGCGATGGAATGGATAAGACAGAGTCCGTTTGGGCAAAAATCACATTGGGGAAGAAAACTACTAGACCCTCCCGTGATAGTGCTTGGGGTGTGCTATAGACCGCCGGGATCTAATTTGGATATTGATAGAGCCCTCCTTAATGTTTTTAATGAAGTAAATACCAATGGAAACTGCGTGATCATGGGGGACTTTAACTTCCCAGATATAGACTGGAGGACGAGTGCTAGTAGTAATAATAGGGCTCAGATTTTCCTAGATGCAATAGCTGATGGATTTCTTCATCAAGTAGTTGCTGAATCGACAGGAGGGGATGCCATTTTAGATTTGGTTTTGGTGAGTAGTGAGGACCTCATAGAAGAAATGGTTGTAGGGGACAATCTTGGTTCAAGTGATCATGAGCTAATTCAGTTTAAACTGAACAGAAGGATTAACAAAAATAAATCTGCGACTAGGGTTTTTGATTTCAAAAGGGCTGACTTTCAAAAATTAAGGAGATTAGTTAGGGAAGTGGATTGGACTGAAGAACTTCTGGATCTAAAGGCAGAGGAGGCCTGGGATTACTTTAAATCAAAGCTGCAGAAGCTATCGGAAGCCTGCATCCCAAGAAAGGGGAAAACATTCATAGGCAGGAGTTGTAGACCAAGCTGGATGAGCAAGCATCTCAGAGAGGTGATTAAGAAAAAGCAGAAAGCATACAGGGAGTGGAAGATGGGAGGGATCAGCAAGGAAAGCTACCTTATTGAGGTCAGAACATGTAGGGATGAAGTGAGAGAGGCTAAAAGTCAAGTAGAGTTGGACCTTGCAAAGGGAATTAAAACCAATAGTAAAAGGTTCTATAGCCATATAAATAAGAAGAAAACAAAGAAAGAAGAATCATAGAATCATAGAATCATAGAATATCAGGGTTGGAAGAGACCTCAGGAGGTCATCTAGTCCAACCCCCTGCTCGAAAGCAGGACCCATCCCCAATTAAATCATCCCAGCCAGGGCTTTGTCAAGCCTGACCTTAAAAACTTCTAAGGAAGGAGATTCCACCACCTCCCAAGGCAACGCATTCCAGTGTTTCACTACCCTCCTAGTGAAAAAGTTTTTCCTAATATCCAACCTAAACCTCCCCCACTGCAACTTGAGACCATTACTCCTTGTCCTGTCCTCTTCCACCACTGAGAATAGTCTAGAACCATCCTCTCTGGAACTACCTCTCAGGTAGTTGAAAGCAGCTATCAAATCCCGCCTCATTCTTCTCTTCCGCAGACTAAACAATCCCAGTTCCCTCAGCCTCTCCTCATAAGTCATGTGTTCCAGACCCCTAATCATTTTTGTTGCCCTTCGCTGGACTCTCTCCAATTTATCCACATCCTTCTTGTAGTGTGGGGCCCAAAACTGGACACAGTACTCCAGATGAGGCCTCACCAATGTAGAATAGAGGGGGACGATCACGTCCCTCGATTTGCTCGCTATGCCCCTACTTATACATCCCAAAATGCCATTGGCCTTCTTGGCAACAAGGGCACGCTGCTGACTCATATCCAGCTTCTCGTCCACTGTCACCCCTAGGTCCTTTTCCGCAAAACTGCTGCCTAGCCATTCGGTCCCTAGTCTGTAGCTGTGCAGAAGAAGTCGGACCACTAAACACTGAGGATGGAGTGGAGGTTAAGGATAATCTAGGCATGGTCCAATATCTAAACAAATACTTTGCCTCAGTCTTTAAAAGGCTAATGAGGATCTTAGGGATAATGGTAGCATGACAAATGGGAATGAGGAGATGGAGGTAGATATTACCATATCTGAGGTAGAAGCAAAACTCGAACAGCTTAAATTGTGGGGCCCAGATAATCTTCATCCAAGAATATTAAAGGAATTGGCACATGAAATTGCAAGCCCATTAGCAAGAATTTTTAATGAATCTGTAAACTCAGGGGTTGTACCATATGATTGGAGAATTGCTAACATAGGTCCTATTTTTAAGAAAGGAAAAAAAAAAGTGTTCCGGGTAATGACAGGCCTGTTAGTTTGACATCTGTAGTATGCAAGGTCTTGGAAAAAAAATTTTGAAGGAGAAAATAGTTAAGGACATTGAGGTCAATGGTAAATGGGACAAAATACAACATGGTTTTACAAACGGTAGATCGTGCCAAACCAATCTGATCCCCTTCTTTGAGAAAGTAACAGATTTTGTAGACAAAGGAAACGCAGTGGATCTAATTTACCTAGATTTCAGTAAGGCGTTTGATACCGTGCCACATGGGGAATTATTAGTTAAATTGGAAAAGATGGGGATCAATATGAAAATTGAAAGGTGGATAAGGAATTGGTTAACAGGGAGACTACAGCAGGTCCTACTGAAAGGTGAACTGTCATATTGGAGGGAGGTTACCAGTGGAGTTCCTCAGGGATCGGTTTTGGGACCAATCTTATTTAATCTTTTTATTACTGACCTTGGCACAAAAAGTGGGAGTGTGCTAATAAAGTTTGCGGATGATACAAAGCTGGGAGGTATTGCTAATTTAGAGAGAGACCGGGATATCATACAGGAAGATCTGGATGACCTTTTAAACTGGAGTAATAGTAATAGGATGAAATGTAATAGTGAGAAGTGTAAGGTCATGCATTTAGGGATTAATAACAAGAATTTTAGTTGTAAGCTGGGGACGCATCAATTAGAAGTAACGGAAGAGGAGAAGGACCTTGGAGTATTGGTTGATCACAGGATGACTATGAGCCGCCAGTGTGATATGGCTGTGAAAAACGGTAATGTGGTCTTGGGATGCATCAGGCAAGGTATTTCCAGTAGAGATAAGGAGGTTTTAGTACCATTATACAAGGCACTGGTGAGACCTCACCTGGAATACTGTGTGCAGTTCTGGTCTCCCATGTTTAAGAAGGATGAATTCAAACTGGAACAGGTACAGAGAAGGGCTACTTGGATGATCTGAGGAATAGAAAACCTGTCTTATGAAAGGAGACTCAAGGAGCTTGGCTTGTTTAGCCTAACCAAAAGAAGGTTGAGGGGAGATATGATTGCTCTCTATAAATACATCAGAGGGATAAATACTGGAGAGGGAGAAGAATTATTTAAGCTCAGTACCAATGTGGACACAAGAACAAATGGATATAAACTGGTCATCGGGAAGTTTAGACTTGAAATTAGACGAAGGTTTCTAACCATCAGAGGAGTGAAGTTTTGGAATAGCCTTCCAAGGGAAGCAGTGGGGGCAAAAGATCTATCTGGCTTTAAGATTAAACTCGATAAGTTTATGGAGGAGATGGTATGATGGGTTGGCAATTAATTGATCTTTAAATATTCATGGTAAATAGGCCCAATTGCCTGTGGTGGGATGTTAGATGGGGTGGGATCTGAGTTACTACTGAGAATTCTTTCCTGGGTATCTGGCTGGTGAATCTTGCCCATATGCTCAGGGTTCAGCGGATCACAATATATGGGGTTGGGAAGGAATTTTCCTCCAGAGCAGATTGGAAGAGGCCCTGGAGGTTTTTTGCCTTCCTCTGTAGCATGGGGCATGGGTCACTTGCTGGAGGATTCTCTGCTCCTTGAAGTCTTTAAGCCATGATTAAAGGACTTCAATAGCTCAGACATAGGTGAGAGGTTTATCACAGGAGTGGGTGGGTGAGATTCTGGGCCTGCATTGTGCAGGAGGTCGGACTACATGATCATAATGGTGCTTTCTGACCTTAATATCTATGAATCTATGAATATACTGTGGACATCCCACAGGCAGTAGGGCTAGGTGATGTAAGGGCCTCAGAAGTGGGAAGAGGCTCAAAACCCAAAAAGTGAGCAAGGACAGGGCACACAGGAAACTTGCTGATTCAGTATGTACCCTGCGCAGCCTTCATTGTACCCTGGGAAGCCTGAATTGCTTCATATGTGGAATCCCCACAGAAGAAACTCCCTGGTACTGTTGATACCCCTCCTCTGAAGGTTAATTAGTCAGGTGCAATTCCTTAATTGGGTGCATGGGAGTTTACATTTTCTCTTCACTTGCAGAGAACCTCTATAGTTTTGCTTCATTTTCTCTATTTTAATCCACATCTGTCTGCTTCTGAGTCCACTGTTTAAATTCTCTCTGTATAATACACTGTATTTTTAACAATTTATTTTGCTTTTTTCTACCCTTTCCTGTTTCATTCTCTTCTTCTCATTCATCTTCCTCATTCTCTGCCCAGCTTCTCCTCTTTCCCCTATGCATGCTGCTAGCCAGCTGCACCAGAGAAAATCACACCAACCCCTGCAATTCACCATGAAAGGAATAAACCATGTGGCAGAGCAAAGAATGAAGAAAGAAGGAGTCCCTGCTACAGGTTCAGCTGTGTAAAGGAGGTTCCATTTCATGGGAGAGGGGGGTGACCTGAAGTGACTGCAAATCTTGACAGAGCGTGAAAAGGATCTTCATGACTAGAGTTTGTCCAAAAATTGACCAAAAAAATTGAAAAACAAAAGGATTTTTTTTTGGTAACAAGCAAGCTGTGCTGTTATTTTTTCCCCTCATTAATTAAGAAGTGCATAAAGCAGGTCACATGGAGAAACTCACTGTCTATGAAACCCTGGGGCTGCTGAATCCGACACCATGAACCTGCTGGAGGGAAGGAAGGGTTGGTCACAACTGTAAAAGATCAGTGGCTCTCAAACTTTCCAGACTACTTTACCCCTCTCAGGAGTCTGATTTGTCTTGCATACCCCCAAGTTTCACCTCAATTAAAAATTACTTGCTTACATAATCAGACATACAAATACAAAAGTGACACAGCATACTAATACTGAAAAATTGCTTCCTTTCTCATTTTACCATTCAATTATCAAATAAATCAATTGGCATATGAATATTGTACTTACATTTCAGTGTATAGCATATAGAGTATGAACAAGTCATTGTTTGTATGAAAATTTTAATTTGTATTGACTCCACTAGTGCTTTTCATGTAGCCTGTTGTAAAACTAGGGAAATAGCTAAATGAATTGATGTACTCCCTGGAAGACCACTGCATACCCCCAGGGGTACATGTACCCCTGGGTGAGAACCACTGAAATAGAATGTTAAACTGTATAATATAGATCAGCCACTAAGTGGCACTGTGTATGAATACCTTATTTAAGCTAACCTGAGCCCTACCTGGCAGAGCATTAGGGATCTTAAGATGAACACATCTGGTGTGTGTGAGCAAGCTCTGTAGCCAGTCCATATCTGGTACCAGAACCAGGAACAACAGTCTTATAATCAATAGCTCTTCACTGGCCCAATGCAGTAAGATAGCCCGCTGTGAGAGAAATACGATTTGAGGCATGCCCCACCACAGCCAGCACTGGTGTACGTAGCTCTGGATCTATGTCTGTGGTAAAGAAAGTATGACTTGACAATAACCATCACATATCTGCAGCCACCATCAGGTTTGAGAAGCCCAGGGTCCCTGCACAGTGCAAACAATACAGAGACAGCAGCCTAGACTTGCTATTTGCAAAGTAACCCCCATTCTTGGATGCCCATTTTAAACAATCAATCTCTAGGCTTTTTTGCCTGAGGAAGAGAAGGACAAAGTCACTCACTACAAGACAATAACAGCATGGTGACTTGAAAACAGAAGATAAGATAACATACATGGTGAGCTCAGTCCCACTTAGTATGAATAAGGAAAGGGACAGTAGCATGGGGAGGGGAAATTGCAGCCAGCTCTAACACCAACAGGCGTTGGGTAACTAAGCTGCCCACCACCCCCCTGTATAGAATATACGTACAGCTAGGAACGTAGCTTTCTGTATGCAGTCCAGGTTTTAGTAATGTTTTGGCATAAGATCTATTTGGAGTCATGGACCTAATTTATTGCAGCTGCTGCTAAGATTATGTAAGGAAGTCATTGGACCAGGCCCCAGTGCCACCTATCATAATGCGGCTGTTAGTATTTCTGTTAAAATGTGTTGTTACCATGCAATGTATGATAGCGCTATGCATAAGTTAACTTTGGGAAAACTGTCAACAACTGCAATGAAAAGGCTGATAAAATACTAGATGCTGAAAAAAAGTATATTTGGAGGAGTAAAACATGTAGGTAAAGTGATCAGGATGATGATAGGCACATGTTGCCATTACAATATTTTTTCCTCCAAGCAGGTTACAAACAAGGCTGTGGAAGAGGATTAGTATTGAAATGTGTACAATATTTATAGGAAAATAAGGTGGGTAAGTGGTAATATCTGGTTTTGGACCAACTTCTGTTGGTGATAGAAACAAGCTTTCAAGATTACACAGAGCTTTTTCTGGGAAACTTAGAATGTCACAGCTTAATAGAAGATGAAACCGATAGTTTAGCATAAGTAGATAACACGTATTTCAAGGGACCATTGAAGGGGAAGGTGCCCATTAACACCCCTCCAGTCATAGGGAGGAAAGGAAGGGGGTGAGAAGCAGCTGCGGGAGGGGTGGGGAGTTATTAGTAGACTATAGATTGTTGTAATAACCCATAAATCTAATGTCTTTATTCAGTTCATGATTATTAGTATCTAGGAAAATGATGAATTTAAGCTCCCAGGCTTGTCTTTATAAAGTGCTGTGCAGGTTCTTTGAGGATGAGGACTGATAGGTCAGATACAGAGTGAATGCTTATGAAAAATGATGTGGTGCTTTGGCTTTAATTATTTTCCAGTGTGAGTTCATCTGAGAATGTAGTGATTGTCTGGTTTCACCCACATAGTTGCTCTTGGGGCATTTAGTGCACTGGATGAGGTATACCACATGTTGTGATAGCATGTGTAGGGCCCATGGATATTGAAAGGTGTGTTGTAGGAGGCGTTGATCATAATAGCAGTGGAGATATGTTTTGCATTTGTTGTTCTGGCAGGGCCTGGTGTCGCTTTGAGTTGATGTGTCCTGATCTGTGGGGAGCTTGCTTCTGATGCTGATCTTGGAGAGGTTGGAGATTGTTTGAAGACTGTAAGAGGGGGTTCAGAAAAAATTTTTGAGAATGGAGTCCCCATCGAGTAAGAGTTATAGTTGTTTGATATCCTGTAAGGGCTCCACTGTGGCGTGGTAGGTAACTGCTAGAGGTGTGCGGTCAGAGGGGGTTTTATTTCTGAATTGAATGAAGCAGGTTCTCTCAGGGTATTTGGGTAGCCCACTCCATGATGTGATCTACTGAACGGGCCTTGAAAGGTCCCTTGAAATATGTGTTATCTACTTATGCTAAACTATCTGTTTCATCTTATATGTAGCTGTGACACTCCAAAGTTTCCCAGACCTAAGAAGATCTCTGTGTAATCTCAAAAACTTTCCTCCCTCACCAAATAGAAGTTGGACCAATAAAAGATATTACATCACTTGCCTTGTGTCTCTAATATCCTGGGACCAAAGTGGCTACAACACTGCATATTACTGTGTTTAGAAAATTAATGTCCACTCTATTAAGATCTGAGGTAAGTTGTTGGACAGAGAAAGCAATCTGCATTGCACAAGAACAAGGAGTGGCGTTTGGTCCTACAAAATCCAGGAACTACACTGTACGTTCTTGAGGACCATTTTCTGACATCTTATCTATCAACTATTTACCCATATAAAAATCTAGAGCACTCCAGTAATAAACTATACCTGACAGGCCCTCAAACAACTCTTTATCAGTTTGCCAATTTATTGTAGATTTCACAGAAGAAGTAGGTATTTAAAACATATTTGAAGGAGGAGAGGAGAGTGGCCTAACAGTTGAAGTCTTACTGGACTTTGTTGCTTCCTGTTTGAGGGCCTGAAGTGAAATATGAGCCTTTCTTGCATAGTTCCCTAAACTGAGTCTTCACTTACCTATGTTGACCCTTCAACCTCTTCCTATTTCTCTCCAAGATCCACTGTCTCTTCTACTTGCAACAATACTATTGCTGATCATGACTTCAGGTTGGACAGTACTGTTCACTCTAGAAATACTAGGAGTGATGCCACTTTCTCAAATGTCTCAGTGGTTGCCCCTATAGACCAGCTACACATAACTTCCAACACTGGTGCTGAAGTCCCTCTGCTTAATGCATAAAGTTGGGCACCAAGAAGTCTCCATATGATGTCCCCATGTTATCCCTAAGTATAAAGTGAGACTGCAGCTCACCTCCTTGGTACAAGTGTGGTACGTCTTGCACATGTTGTGGCACACTTAGGGCAAAGGGGAACCTCTTTATGAAGAAGAATCTACCCTGTCTCTCCATTACTCTACATTTTTCATCCTCCTTGTCAATGCAAAATTTATACTTTGGGGTGTTGTCCAAGTCTCTGTGTCTTTTAAAGATTGCTCAGTCTTTTTAATTCTTCAGTCCTTGTTCAGAGACTCTTATTCTAACTGTGTTATTTTAATTTTAAATGGGCTTTAATTTCCTGTGAGTCTTTGTTTTTATCTCCCCTAGTGATAAAATGCCATCATAGTCAGTACTAGGGGATTCTTTTCCACAAACAGCTGTTATTACTACACTCCACAAGTAAGTGAAAATCCTGCTTAGAAGAACATTTATGAAAGTACTTCTACATGTGTCTGATTTATTTATGACACGTGTGATCTATTTTATATTCACAAAGTACCTCCAAATTCTCTAGCCACTATTCCCAAAAATACTGCTTAATTCAGCATGGACATTACTGTCACTCACATTATTTATCAGTTTAGGGGAGGTATGGAATATGGGTGCATGCAATGGAAGAAGGAGATACCATAACTGCTCCATTTCCCTTTCTTTAAGCCTTCCAAGGCTTCAGTAGTATTTGTTTTGTCCTTTGTGAGACGTTAGTTACTTCTTGAATACCAACAAAGAAACAGCTTACAAGCTCCGAGTAAAAGCATGAAAAAGTGGTGTTTTCTTCATGGCTTACAGGCAATATATTAAGTCTGAAAACTAATGTGTGACAAGAATTACTTACTTCCCAAAGTAGATTGTGAATTCAGTTAAAAGTCTATAGGTTCTGCCTCACAAATATTTTTATACTTGGTATGTAAATGAACGATTTACAGGTAAATTAAGGTTTAATCTGCAAACTTCTCTAGTTGTCAAAGCAGAATGACAGGGGGATTCGTATGAAAAATGGCATTGTGTATGTTTTATGTATGAAAAACTGAGGATCGGAAATATTTTGCATCTAACAGGATCATCTGACTATGCACGTAAAGTGGGATGGGGCTGGATATGAAGATTTTAGATCCCAAATAATTGTATCATGTGTGATTTGAGCATCATTAAGGAAGACACTGGAATGACAGCTGTGCTATAGGAGAATGTATTGTTCCGAGTATAAAAATACAATTCACTTCTGCCATCCTAAGAATAAAGGAAATGGGTATGTACGCTCCCAGCAAATCTAGACAAGGTTATAAGCAATCAATTTTATGATGGAGAACATAGCAAATCCCCTACTAGCCCCTGCCAGCAAAATTTGCTTTAGGCAGAGAAAAAACAATTCTTACTTTGGGGATTAAACAAAGGAACACATTTGAGAGAGAACTACATCATAAGGCTAACCTATGAAAAGGAACAAATGTTGTAAAACACAGAATATTGACATTCATAAGACAAAAAGAGGAGTATGGCATTAGCACTAGAATATTAAAAAAGGAACATAGGACAGCCTAAGAGTGTCCAGGCAGTAGTAAGATTTCAGTCACTTATTTGGTGGAAGGGTGTCATGTTTTTTGTTGTGGCCACATTCACTTAACATCATTACTCTTTGAAGAGAAGAAAATATAGGACTGAGGCATAGGAGAAAGGAGGTATTATGGCAAATATCACATAGGGGAAAAAAGGTCTTGGTTACAGGAAGAGGGAGACAAGTGAGGGAGATTTTAGTGTATATAAAGATTGGGGTATAAGAGTGGGGAGTACTCTGGACAGATGATGGAATAGAGGTGGGAAAAGGAGGACACAGAGAGGAGGGAAATGGGGTACAGTGAACTTAACATGAAAGACAGAATAGAGGTGGCAATTTTCTAATGAAGGTCAACCATAATGTGAAAATCATCAAAATATGAAACTTGACCAGCATCTGTCTCTGGCAAGTTGAAGTATTAAAGCAGATGGTATTTTTGAGGAATACATGTTCTGGAAGTCATACTGAAGGGTTGACTGTTCATTTAAAGATCAGAAAGGATCATGAGTGAATAGTACTGATCTCAGTAGACACTATTTGACTATGTGTCTGGCTTTGTTACATCAGAGGGAAAACATTTATTTATTTTAAATTGTAAAACCACAAAGAAGTACAAACCAAACTTCCCAGTGCTCATCCTTAGCTTTCCTAAACTGACCATTATGTGCATCAACTGACAAAAAACATTCAATATGTGACATACTCAACTCTGGTATTGTCATTTGATTTGTTTAGATCAGTTTTACACGACCTTCATCACAATTTACCCTATAAAATATTGCCCTTTTGTTTTCTTTCCCACAGTACAATTTTCTGAATGCACTAAAGTTGATGAACTGTTATTTGAACAAATGGGCTGAGAGTTACATGTCAAATCTTTAGTTTATGACACTAAAAGAAGGACATCGTTTAACAAAATTATTTAATGGCTTTATTAAGGTTTCAAAACATCTTTGAGATATTGCCACAATTTCTAAAGTAGGGAATGTATTAAAGTTGAACAGATTCTCCCCTCCTTCCCTCATTGGTAATAATAATGAATAGTCTGTCAGGAATTTCCTGAAATATACACATCAGCTGGTCATCCTATTGGTTCTTTTTTCTACTCTGCTTCTGTCTTAACCCCAATATTAGCTAGTTTATATCTTGTAATCCTTTTTCATCAAGTATCTCAAGGTTTTATGGGCATTGCAGTTTGAAAATCTCACTGCTGTTTGTTTCTTTGATTCTGCCTTTGCTATCCGTTTCTTGAGAATCACTTGGCTTATAGAAAATAGAGTTACAGACAATATGTAATCTTTTAGTGATTTAATCTCTGACAAGGTAATACAATATACTTGCTTCCTGAGCTAATCCGTTAGTTTTTTCCAATAAGTGAAAAATTAAAATTTTCTGGGGTTTACTAATATGTTATGACTGAAGGCTTTATCAAGTCATTTGAAGTGGACTGTTTTTGAGAGGTGGGAAAACCATACAGTACAAAGGTTTGTTTTCCAGTGTTTATGAAATGATCCTCAGAAAATAAGACCTTCTTATACCATCATAAGGAGGAGCTATGAAAACAGATATTACTGAAATGAATGAAACACCTGGACCTATAGCAAATATTACTGAGGTAGTAAGAATTTACAAGGTGGACAGGGGATTTTTTTAGTCCCCCCCTCCCCCATCTTTCCCCTACTTAGCAGCCACCATGTTTTTGGTGCCATTCCTGGAAGCTGAATTATACAGAATGATGGTTCAGCCTGGGAAATGTTAATTGGTTGTCACTGGTATCATTCCTGTAACAAAAATAATTCAAGGCAGTATTTCTGGGAATTGTGTCATGGTACAGTTGTCCATAGGTATTTTGCAGGTTACTGTTAGCAATTGGTTGTTTCAGTTCTCGTCACTGGGTATCTTAAACATTATATTGCATATTGGCATCAAGTTTGTGTTAGGAAGAAGCTATTTGGAAATCTATACTATTAGAAGCTTAAATAAAGTCCTAATACACAATAATGAGAAAATAGCTTGCCTTCAGTATAAATTTATTAATATCAATGTGAACCCAATGCAATATACAAGGCAGTTTAAAATAGAGGGAATATATTGTAGCATCTTAAGTATCTTATTATGACACTTTACGATTAGAAAATGTTTCTAATTTTGGGAACAGTTATGTCTTCAGAACACCTGTGCAACTCCAATTGAAATTAGTGGAAGCTGTGACACCTGAAGTTAAAAATGAGCCTTTTGATATTCCTTGCTTTTAATTACTGTCTTTGTATTTTAATACTGTATCACTGTAACATGTGTTAACTGCCTGCTTTTGTTTTTCTTGGGTAACTTGTCATATTTTGTATTGGACTGTATTAGCACAAGCCATTGAGCCAAATGACTTTACGGTGAGATTCCGGTAATGGCCATGCTTTATCAGGTAACAATAATCATGCCACGAATGTGTGTCAATGATTGTAGTCACTTGTTCCAGTAATGGCTCACATGGACATGGTAGCTAGAAACAAGAAATGCCACTAGAAATAATTGAATACACTTGACTGGACTGTAAATTCTTTGTTTTGCCCATACAAATGCTCTCTGTGAATGTACCAGCAATAAAGAGAATATTAGACTAGCTGTTGCTTGCATCCTTAGAGCTAAGGGTCTATCTATATTTTTATGAAATATTGTAGCACTGTTTTGGTGGGTTTACAACTGAGCTGTAGAGAACTGCACTATGATGGAACTTTCATGCCAGATTTCTATAAGGAGAAAAATAATGCACATATGCAGGCAACATACTGAAAAATTGAAAACCCAGCTTTGGAGTCCAGTCTGGTAACAATACCAGATCCTGCAAACATAGCTTGCAAACATTCAAATAACAGAAAGAGCTGCTAATGTTACTACTCTGAGCTAGCTGGTTGGGTTTTCAAAAAAATTATTTGTCCCATATATATAACTGATCCACCATACACAGCGATATCAAGTGTCAAATTGAAAAACAGTAAGATTTCAGAGAGGAGCAAAAACTGGCTGAAATATTCCCTTTAAATATAAGCAAAACTACAAATGGTTCACAGCTTCTTATGCTCAATTCCTAAAAATGGTAATTATTAAATATGGCATGCAACTAATTCTGTGCATTTAAATAAATGTGTATCACAAGAAAAGTTAGATACAATGCTGCTATGATGTTTTCTCACCCTCAGTCACATGTATTTACTTTGTATAGTTTACTCTTCAGTTAGTCTCAAAAGCAGTAATAATTTAAGTTAATGGAACTTCCTAAGAAAGTTATAAGCATATGCCTGTTGTATCTCTAATTATTTCTGTTAGCCCTCACTGTTTTTCTTTTTACAAGTTTTCAAAAGAAAAAAGAAAATCTACATAATATATCATTTGTATTTCTATAAATTTAAATCATGTAATGATCATAAAGTAAATGGTTAAATTCGATTAACATTTGGTGTTCACTGGCAAATCAGCAAAGATTCAGACATGCAAAATCTGTCTACAACAGGGGTTCTCAAACTTCATTGCACTCTGACCCCCTTAGGACAACAAAAAATACTACATGACCCCAGGAGGGGGGACGGAAAGTCTGAGCCCGCCCGAGCCCCCCCATCCAGAGCAGGGGGCCAAGCCCAAGGGCTTCAGCCCCAAGCAGGGCAGCCCCATGACCCAGAGCTGAAGCCCTCGGGCTTCTACTTCAGCTCTGGGCGGTGGGGCTCAGGCTTCAACCCTGGGCCCAAGCAAGTCTAAGTCAGCCCTGGTGACCCTATTAAAATGGGGTGGCAACCCACTTTGGTGTCCTGACCCACAGTTTGAGAACCGCTGGTCTACAACTTTAGGTTATACTTGCAGATGGATCTTCAGGTCTTAACGTGACAGGATCCATTTCCATGCTACACTGAAAATAAGTTGTTAGTACACTTGCAATCAATATTCTTTTGAGGAAAGATTTTTTGAACAGTTATCTAAATTTAAATCTATATTTTAAACAATCAAGTGCCCATTTTAAGGGTTAAGTGTCTTTTAGGTTTCTTGAAGTTTACAGTGTGGTCTGTTGGGGAATGTGTGTTTGGGGACTGCGAGGGAGTGGAGGCCAGAGGTCTACTAACTGCTAGCTGTATAGGTACTAGTAAGGCTCTAGCCTCCTGTCTTTGGATCCTTGATCACCCTTGATCATTCTGTGGTAACGAAGGGGTAGAGCTGACATAGGAAAGAAGAGCTTAAAAGCCAGAGGCTAAGGGTATTTCTACACAGAAATTAAACAATCATTGCTGGCCTGGGTCAGCTGACTTAGGTTCATGGGCCTCTGACTGTGGGGCTGTAAATTGCTGTGTAGATATTTGGGCTTGGGCTAGACCCCGGGCTCTGGGGCCCTGCGAGGGAAGAGGATCTCAGAGCTTGGGCTCCAGACTGAGCCCAAATATATACATAGCAAATTTAAAGCCCCCCAGCCTGAGCCCAGCAAGCCTGAGTCGGCTGACCCAGGCCAGGTGTGGGCATTTAATTGCTGTGTAGACATACCCTACATGACCAAAGGGAGTTAGCATATGGAGCAACAAAAAGGGGAGCTTGAGAGGGACTTTGTAAGAGGGAGAAAGGATAAAAATCAGTCTGGTTTGGAAAGGCTGCATTACCAATGCCAACATTGCTCCTAGCTCCACCACCTGCACCTGTGTCCAGACAGAGAGCCCAACCATGGTTGCCTCCATCCCAGTCCCAGTGTGAATTTCCAGAGACTGTGCCCAGCATTTCCCTGTCATAGGAACCAGGCTGGGAAAACCATCCAGTATGAGAGGTATCTACTGGTAGACTCTCTCAGGAAGCAGTTGTGAGAGCTACAGCAGGAGGTGGCTAGGCTGAGGAGCATCTGAAGAATTCATTGAAAACATGCATATGGAGACCTCCAAGGTTGAGGAAGAAAACCAGCTGGAGAGAATTGCAGTAGTACCACCAAGAGATGAGGAAATGACTCCTTAACCTGGCTGATGTTACTCCTGGCGGCAGGCAGTGATCCAAGCCCTCTTCCCATCCTACCATCCATAGAGAAAAAAACTGTATACTTGCAATGAGGGATAAGAAATCTCCCCCAAAAGGTGGAGGAGAAGCCATGTATGCTCAAGGCGGGGAGAATTGCAGCAACCACTCTTAAGAGGAAACGAAGGATGACAGTGGTTGTTGACTCCCTTCCAAATGGGACAGAGGCATCCATCTGCCAGTGTCACCTGGCATCACCTGCCAGGGGCACATATACAAGACATTATGGAAAGACTGCCAAGGGTCATCTGGCTCTCTGACTACTACCCCATGCTGTTCACCCATGTGGATACTAGTGATACTGTGAGCTATGAGCTGATCAGAAGTGACTACTCCAGGAGTGAGGGTGAAGGAGTTGGGGGCACAGCTGGTATTTTCATTGAACCTTCCAGTGAAGGTTCCAAGGGGGAGGGATAGCTCAGTATTTTGAGCATTGGCCTGCTAAACCCAGGGTTGTGAGTTCAATCCTTGAGGGGGCCATTTGGGATCTGGGGCAAAAATTGGGGATTGGTCCTGCTTTGAGCAGGGGGTTGGAGTCGATGACCTCCTGAGGTCCCTTCCAACCCTGGGAGGCTGGGAGCCTGTGCTGCGTTGAATCTGTGCAGTCTGCATGCTGGTCTCTGCAGGCTAGAACTGCCTGACCCATGGACTAGATCCCATAGCAATTCAAAGACTCCCTTTGTGGGGTGAGGGAGTTAATGACAGACTTCCTGAGCTTTCTGCTTCTCTCTCAAAACTCAATTCTCAAAACCAAAACTAAAACCAGCCTTTGAGTCAGGGTGTCCCCTCCCACTGATGGGCTGTGCATTCCAGGCTCATCATTGGCCCAGCAAACTGCTTGTACACCCCATGCAGAAACCTCCCTAGTGGCCTCAACAGAAGTTTCTAATCAATTATATTCCTCACCCCTGACATTTTAATATCAGTAGTCTTTCCTTTCTAATGTAATGGTTTAAAAATATGAGATTTTTAATAAAAATCTTATCGTTTTGGGGAGCCTGTCTCATGATTTTTGAGTACTTGAACTTGCCAGTCCTGCAACAGAGACTTTTCTCAGAACACTCTCCTTTCTTTAATGTAATGCGATAGACTGAACACAGGACTCTGAGCCTGGAACTCCTCAGTTCTAATTCCTGCTCTGACACTGAGGCCTTCTCTACCCTTATGTCGGGTGTACAGTACAGACACTTCACGAGCATCCACATTCCATTCAGAATATTGCCCTTGTAGAAAGTAGGGGCTTCCAAAGAGTGAGGCCATTTGCTGTTCCCCCATGTGCCAAATCCAGTGTAGAGCTGTGCACCTGAAAAGAGTATTCTATGTGATAGAATCTTCCAAGTTTGAGAGAGTTCTTGCACTTAAAATGGGGAATGCTGCTCAATCCAGCAACATATCTCAAAATGAAAGAAGAGCAATGCATAATTCTTTGGAAAGCTCTGAGGGCAAAATCAGCAGCTTGACAATATGCCAGATTCTGTTCTCAGTCACATCACTGAAAATCAGGAGTAACTCCTCTGCGTTATTCCTGATGTCAGCAGAACAAATTGAAATTAGGAGCTGGTCCTATGTATGCATTTGTAACTTCAGTTTCCCCCATCTGGGATAAAAGTAAAAATACTTTCAAAATAAAAAAAATAAAAAGGCTTGTTTCAGAGTAGCAGCCGTGTTAGTCTGTATCCAAAAAGAACAGGAGTACTTGTGGCACCTTAGAGACTAACAAATTTATTCGAGCATAAGCTTTCGTGAGCTACAGCTCACTTCATCAGATACATTGAATGGAACATATATGTTTACATACAGATAAGTTGGAAGTTACCATACAAACTGTGGAGGCTAATGAGTTAAGATGAGCTATTATCAGCAGGAGAAAACAAAATTTTTATAGTAATAATCAAATGGCCCATTTAGACAGTTGACAAGAAGGTGTGAGGATACTTAATTTAAGGAAATAGATTCAATATGTGTAATGACCCAGCTACTCCCAGTCTCTATTCAAACCCAAGTTAATGGTATCTAGTTTCCATATTAATTCAAGCTCAGCAGTTTCTCCTTGTAGTCTGTTTTTGAAGCTTTTCTGTTGCAAAATTGCCACCCTTACTGAGTGGCCAGAGCAGTTGAAGTGTTCTCCTACTGGTTTTTGAATGTTATGATTCCTGATGTCAGATTTGTGTCCATTTATTCTTTTGCATAGACACTGTCCGGTTTGACCAATGTACATGGCAGAGGGGCATTGCTGGCACATATCACATTGGTAGATGTGCAGATGAACGAGCCCCTGATGCCGTGGCTAATGTGATTAGGTCCTATAATGGTATCACCTGTATAAATATGTGGACAGATTTGGCATCGGGCTCTGTTGCAAGGATAGGTTCCTGGGTCTGTGTTTTTATTGTGTAGTGTGGGGTTGCAGGTTGGGGGGCTGTCTGTATGTGAGGACTGGCCTGTCTCCCAAGATCTGTGAGAGTGATGGGTCATTCTTCAGGATAGGTTGTAGATCCTTGATGGTGCGTTGGAGAGGTTTTAGTTGGGGGCTGAAGGTGACGGCTAGTGGCGTTCTGTTATTTTCTTTGTTGGGCCTGTCCTGTAGTAGGTGACTTCTGGGTACTCTTCTGGCTCTGTCAATCTGTTTCTTCACTTCGTAGCAAATGTCCATACAGCGCTTTGAAAGTATGAAATACTACAGGCAAAATAGTTGCTGTTCATCATGCCCACACAGAGGACCCAAGGAGCTACACAGGCTGTACATGTAACTGGAATTTTAAGTCTGTCCTCCATAGTGCCAGCCAATGTAGATAAGCTGGGGTGAACGGAGGACCAATCTGCTACTACCATGGACAGCAGCAGATTTCTTCCCACCAGGAGCAGGGGGCAACCAGGAAATGAATTGTGATTCCTGGTCAGTTTGTTCCCTAGTGTGCTCTGGGAGCAATGCCTTTTACTCAAGGCTGAATGGTAAGTTACCATCTAGCCTTATAAACAAGTATTAATATAATTACACATCCACATAGAGCTATGTTTAAAGGACCATTATTAAGGTTCCAAAGTCAAGCAGTTTGCAAGGTTTAAAAATAAACCTGTTTAAAATTAACTCTGAATTTTATGCAAAATATGTTAAGGTCTAAACTTATTATAATTTAGTTGTAAATGTGAAACTTGTTTTGGTAAGAGCAGTTTAGGTATCCAAAACATTTAAGGTTGTTTTGTTTAATAAAAAAATTGTACATGCTATTGCATGTGTTTAATTAAATTCTAGTTATCATCCTAATGCAGCTTAACAGAAATCATGAGCAATAAGTATCTAGTAAATAAGGAATATATTGGTCACCATTTTCTAATGTACTAAAATGTGCAATTAATTAATTAAGTCTGAAAATATTAAGCTATATAATTACTTTTAGATAGATAGATATAGATATACAGTATATAGTTATAGTTATAGTGTACCCTCCTAGATAGCAAAAAGATGTACCAAATCTAGTGAAAAGGCTCTATTTAGTTGTAAATCAAAATGTTTTAATGGTTTGATTTAGAAAATAACTGAAGTACAAATGGAAAAGTTGATGAAAATCAATGCTTTAAATCGAGGCTTTCCACTTGGTATTCTAACCAAATTTTAAATTGTCTTCATTTATATCAATCAATCCTGAAAGCATGCTCAGTGCAGCCAAATCTTCAGGGAATTTAGCTCCCAAAATCTAAGGGCAGGTCTACACTAGAAGCGCTACATTGCTGCTATAGTACATCTGATGAAGACAGGAGACCTCTCTCCCATCGGGATAATTACTCCACCTCTGTGCTCTCCCACTGACAAGCACTAGTGTAGACAGTGCTTACGTTGATCTAACAGGGGGCTGTCTTTTTCACACCAATGAGTGATGTAAGTTAGATCAACTTAAGTGGGAGTGTAGACCTGCCCTAAGAAGTCTCTACCAAAGATATATGAACTATGATTTTTCAAAGGCATACAACTTGGCCAAATTTGGGGGGATTTTCATGAGGACAGCAAAAGCCACATCTCTGACACAAAACTATCCCTCTGTCAAATTTCAGATCTCTACTTCAAAGTATGGGGGCAGGAGGCACGAAAGCTCTTAAAAGAAAATTGCTATAAATTTTTAACACGGGCAAACCCATGTATTATTCTCTAGCCTTGTCCTTGGAAATGGCTTAACCATTTTGGCTGGGGGCAGAGAAAATCAGCCTGAGACAGACACCTGCTATGAAAAATGGGAATGGTTAAAAATGTTTTCAAAGTTATAAGCAACTGAAAACAGGGTCTTTTAATAGGAAATGTGGAGTAACCTTAATAATAGGTAATGCTACCAGCCCCGCCTATAATAACCTATTACCAGTCCTCTGAATTCTTCATTCCCCCACAGGACTATGTTTAATTAAGAAAATTAAATCAATAATGACAGTGTGACTGCTTGATCTTTTGGTAAAAGTATCATATTAATTATAGAGAAAATGTGAGTCAGGTGCATATACTGTATTTTCTAAATAGACTGATGGTTTGCATACTGTTAATAAACTGAAACAAGTCCTGTAATTTTAGGTCAAATCATGAGCAGCTGAGGTCAAGAGCCATTGCTGCAAAATAAATGTGCTTCTGCAATTAATTTCCCTTTGAACATTTTAAACAAATAGATAAAACTGTTATTTTTAAATCATCTATCTTTGCACTGCCACACAATTACTGAATATAAACATGCTTTATATTGGCTCACAGTGGCAGGGGGGTTGTTTTGTTTTGTAAATGTGAATGAGTGTCGTCTGGGTTAATGGAATTATTATTACTGGATTAGCATGTCGCACATTTAAATGATTGCATTTTAACTGGAGGTTTGTAATATGTTAGTGTTTTACAGTGAATTGATTTTTAGAGAACAGTTTCATTCACTTGAAAAATGCCTAGCCTTTTAATGAATGTGAATTACAGTACAATTAGATTCAATTTTTAAATAACCCAATTTAACTGTGCAGCATTAGTATGTCACTATTCGTTACAGAATATTTTATGAAGCAATTTTAATTATTTGGAAAAATATTTTTACATGCCAGTGAACATATCTCACAATTAAGGGTAATATCCATATTTAAATAATGTTGTAATTGCATTGTATATAATTTAAATTTTGCTAAAATGAATGACTTCTCTGCCCCTTGCAGTCTTATAGCACTTTCAGTGTAAAATGGTATTGTTACTTTTCTACTGAATATATATTTGGGCATTTTCTGTCATTTATTCTGCTTCCACCAAATTTTCAACCCTCCCCAATACAACCTCCTACCACCAACTGGCCACAGCTAGAGGCAGGGTACTAGATTAGCATTGTGACTGTATGTTAAAGGATTTGGGGTCAAAATAGATGCATCTCTTCCCTACGGCTTCTCTTGTAACTTACTGTTTTTCATACATTAATTATGGAAACCAGTCCTCAGATTATTTTTCTCCAACTGTGGGGAGACTATTCTCTTGCTTTGTGTCCATAAACTTGGAAATTGACTGTGCCTAGATGTGTCAGTTCTTAACGCAACTTCTGCCTCTGGAGTAAAATGGCAGCCATCTAAAAAGCTGCAATAGAAACCAAAGACTTGATCCTTCCCTCTAGCAGCGGATGAATTGAGTGAGATGGAATCATTGACTGCTCTGAAGAGGGGCTGATGCCTAATATTGCTTTCCATGGTGATTGAAGAGGACAGCCATTTAATTTTCACTCCTCTGGAATGGGGATTGCCATCTGTTGCTCAAAGTGCAGGCAGCCTGAAGAAATTTGTGGGCCATCAGTCATACACACAATTCATTGCTGAATTGAGCTGAGCAATTTTCTTTTGTCTGATTAGTCCTGAATAGTTTTAATAATCAGTTTTTGCAATGGGATGTAAGTCTTATCACTTTACCTATTTTCATAGAACAAAGGCTTTCAGATTATATACATAAAGGTACAAGAAACTGAGACAAGAGAATTATCCATTTAACTTTTAATCAGATAAACATGGCACATGAAATGGTGTGATGTGGAAAATCTGACAACTACAAGACAGATATGGATTTATATATTAAAATAGAGAAGTTGCCAATTCTGATGTCAGCATGATTCCACTGAGCATGCTCACAAAGTATTCCTGGTAATTTTTCATAGGCTGGCTTTCCAGAGCTAACTCATGACCTCATCTTGGGTAACCCAGTCATAACCTTCCAACATCAACTTTTTTCTCCAGCTGCTCTCTGAATCCTTGTACCAACTTAGCTTGTGTCCACCTCTGATTGGCTACAAGGAGACCAGAAATATGGAAGTGGAATGAAAAAAGAAAATTGGGCTGATTTAAAGATTCAGATTAGAACTAGAAAGAAAACCTTAAAAGTATTTATACTAAAAGCTCTTTGAGTTGTGGCATGGCATTTATTATGTTTGTACAGTACTTATCATGATGGAGTCATGAACTATCTGAGGCCTCTAGGGGCTACTGTGACATATATATATATAATTGTAATAATATTTTTTTCTTTCCCACATCCATGTTACAGGATGCTTCAGTCCTCCTGTAGCTATTGTCCAGTTTAGATTGAAAGGCCTCACAGATCAGGCCCACAAAAATGGAATTAGCAGGATCAAGATGAAGGAACCTGAATGGTTTTGCTTGTTTGACACTTTCTCTCTCACAGCAGGTACTATGTCTCTGCTGATGCTCCAGTACTATGGTTTTTATTACTTGACAGTGGAGTGCTGTAAAATCTCATGTAGGATATAGCAATTAAGATAGCACTGTTACCCATCAATGTGAATCGTGAGGTGGTTCAATATTATGGGCTGTTGGACAAGAGAAAATGTTCATTTTTTCTATTGAGAGTATTTCTAACCATTTCAGTTTCTACTGCTCTCTCCCCACTCAGTAGTGCTTATCCCTAATTCCCTGTATATTGAGATAGAGAGTTTCATTTTACATACATTGTTTTGGATATCTGTATAATTAATGCAACAGAGATGTTAATCCAATTCTCTTTCCATTGATTAGTGAACAGAGAGAGCCTAATGGGGATTTTCAGTAGGGACAGACTTTTCATAAATATGATTCTATTGGGTGCTGGAGGAAGAACTTACTGAGGGAGCCTCGAAGGTCAAAACAGTCAATTCCAATGTGTAGAGTAGACTTTCTTCTTTTTATACCGAGGTACAGAGTAGACCTGGCAACCCTGTTATCTCTGGAGAACTGCTCTTGACTTCTTCCTTCCACACTTCAATCTGTGCTGAAGGCTGAACAAACCAAAATTTGTTTTTTAGTTGAAATACACTTTGTGTGTGTCAAAAGTCATTTTCCATTTTTCATGGAATCCAGATAGATGCCCTTTAATGGTAAATTTTGTCATTCATTTGTAGTAAACCTTACCTGCCTCCTGAAAGAGGAAAGGCCACTTCTGCAAGAGAATTGCAGCACCTGAGTCTTTCTTAATCTTCCTAGCTAAGCACAAAGAGTGCCAGAATTTTCCTCTGACTTTTTTTTTCTTCTCCCTCCAACAAGCCTGTTGTCCATCTTGGAACATTTCCTTTCCCTCCCCCTCCCACCCAATGTTTATTTTCCCCCTGTCTTATGTAATTGTGTAGGGACAATAGGGGATGACTTTAAGAAATTCAAATATAGGATCGACTGAGGAATGATTTTTAATTTAGGTTACTTTATCTGAACTGAATTTTTGTGAGATAAACTAGTTCAGTGTATCTTTTATAAATGTCTTAAAAGATTAAGCAGGCAGTTTTAGAACCAATATGAGTTTAAGCAGAATATGTCACTAACTAATTTAACTCATAGTTTTCAATTTACAATGGTAGAATGGAGAAGCCAAATTAAGGTTATAATTGAAATATAAGCAATAAGTCAATAGTTCAATTTATCTGGCTCACCAATTACTGCAATTAGTAATTAAATCAAATTATAATGAATAAATTAAGAAAAATTGTTCTCTTAAGGTTTTGCAGGAAGGTTAAGGGGAGAAGCCCTTTCCTGGGATTTAAGCCATTTAGCAGAGAGTCTGTTAAATGCAGAGGCTGTTACTTGCCTTATTTTTAAGGAAGTATAGCTCTTAAATGATTTCCTGGTAACTTCCTCCTCTGGGTGCTTTCTCCCATTAATCTTCATTTACATTTTGTGATGCTGAATGTTGTGGTGTCTAACTTTTAGATGACTAGAAAAATCAGAAGAAAAATAATGCAATTCATAAAGCCTGAGTTAGGTGCCTAGGCTCCTATACAATGAATGGGAAGAGACTGGTGCCTTAAACTGCAATCCAGAAATGCAGTGTGCTAGGCGTGGAGCTGCTTGAGCTACCAATGTGAGATGCTGACAAGAAGCATGCCATAAACCTACTCCTTCACAGACTTTGGCACCTAAATCTGGGTTTCAAGAAGGTGTTTGTCTCCCATAAACCAGAGTGAGATAGGCATTTGGCCACCTCACTTGGATGCAGGAAACCAATCTGGTAGGTGTGCTCCGAGGCCGCCCTACATGATTGTGCCCCTGAGGTGCAGTCACATACCACCCAGTGGATAGGCTACTCACCCAGGCTGTGGGTGACGCTTGGTTCTAGTCTCCCAACTTCCTGAGGGGTAGAAGAGATGTGAAAAGGAATCAGCCATTTCTCAGGTGATTGCTCTAATTAGAAGGCTATAAAGTCATTCTAACTCTTTCTTTGGTCCAATTAATATTTATTTAACTAAAGTGGAACAACTTCAGTAGGAGAGATTGAGGGACACCCACATTACAATATCCCATGACACAGTGAGAGGTGGCTAATACCTGTCCCAATGGAGGAGGGAGGACTTGAATTGGGGGTCTCCCACATCCTGGGTTAGTAGTAGAACCACTGTGCAAAAACTTATAAGGGCGAGCTCCTCCTCCTTCTCTTACCCCATCCCCAGCTCTTCTGTATAAACTCACCTGAGGTTCCCAGTGCAGCAGGTGGCCATTGAGCATGCCTACTTGATTGGGCCCCACACACGACTTAGGTGGCCAAAGAAGGTGATAAGGGGCTTGTCATAAATATAAAGGGAAGGGTAAACCCCTTTGAAATCCCTCCTGGCCAGGGAAAAGCTCCTCTCACCTGTAAAGGGTTAAGAAGCTAAAGGTAACCTTGCTGGCACCTGACCAAAATGACCAATGAGGAGACAAGATACTTTCAAAAGCTGGGAGGAGGGAGAGAAACAAAGGGTCTGTGTGTCTGTCTATATGCTGGTCTTTGTCAGGGATAGACCAGGAATGGAGTCTTAGAACTTTTAGTAAGTAACGTAGCTAGGTACATGTTAGATTATGATTTCTTTAAATGGCTGAGAAAAGAACTGTGCTGAATAGAATAACTATTTCTGTCTGTGTATCTTTTTTGTAACTTAAGGTTTTGCCTAGAGGGGTTCTCTATGTTTTTGAATCTAATTACCCTGTAAGATATCTACCATCCTGATTTTACAGGGGGGGTTTCTTTATTTCTATTTACTTCTATTTTTATTAAAAGTCTTCTTGTAAGAAAACTGAATGCTTTTTCATTGTTCTCAGATCCAAGGGTTTGGGTCTGTGGTCACCTATGCAAATTGGTGAGGCTTTTTATCCAACATTTCCCAGGAAAGGGGGGGTGCAAGTGTTGGGAGGATTGTTCATTGTTCTTAAGATCCAAGAGTCTGGGTCTGTAGTCACCTAGGCAAATTGGTGAGGCTTTTTATCCAACATTTCCCAGGATAGGGGGGGTGCAAGTGTTGGGAGGATTGTTCATTGTTCTTAAGATCCAAGGGTCTGGGTCTGTAGTCACCTAGGCAAATTGGTGAGGCTTTTTACCAAACCTTGTCCAGGAAGTGGGGTGCAAGGTTTTGGGAAGTATTTTGGGGGGAAAGACGCGTCCAAACAGCTCTTCCCCAGTAACCAGTATTAGTTTGGTGGTGGTAGCGGCCAATCCAAGGACGACGGGTGGAATATTTTGTACCTTGGGGAAGTTTTGACCTAAGCTGGTAAAGATAATCTTAGGAGGTTTTTCATGCAGGTCTCCACATCTGTACCCTAGAGTTCAGAATTGGGGAGGAACCCTGACTTGGTGGCATAGTGGTGGGATTAACCTGAAATCATTTTGAGATCCAGTTGAGATTTTTTGAACTAGAAATACAGATTTTAAAAATGGATTTTTTTTTCCTTTGGAAAGGAAGTCCAGAAAGCAGCTGAAACTGAAAGCAGCTTGTTTTTTCTCTGCTTTGTGGCCAAACAGAGACAAAAGGGGATTATCTTTGTGAATTGCAGGTTTTCTTTGCCTGGAGGCAGGGTACTTAACTCCTGCAGGGAAATTCACAGTCTTCCAACCCAGAGGTTTTTTTTTCTTTTCTTCCTAAAAGTAAATAGGGGGTGTGTGTTCTACCCATTTGCTTTTTCTTTGGGCTGGGTAAGCAGGTTTCCAAGTGTTGGAGGTTTTTTGCTTTAATTTGGGCCCAGAGCAGAGACAAGGGAATTGTCTTTTTCTGTAGGCTGACAATCACTATCAGAGAACAGATATTCTATTCCAGCACAGCAAAATTTTACAGCCAAGTTTTCTTTGTTTATTTCTAAACCTTGGGTGTAAAGTTAGTTAAAAACAGAGAGGTTAGAATGACAAAATCCGCAGCTCGACTACAGCTGGAATTAGCCAAATTTCAGGCTGAGGAAAAACAAAGGGAACATGAAAGACAGATAGAACTCATGCGGCTGGAGAAGGAGGTACAGGAGGCTGCCCACAAGAGGGAAATGGAGGCAAGGAAGCACGTGGAGGAGGAGAAGGAAAAAGAGAGGAAGCACGCGGAGGAGGAGAAGGAAAAAGAGAGGAAGCATGTGGAGGAGGTGGAGAGGATAAAGGCCCAGCAGAATATACCAACAAACCCTAGCAATCCTTCTCCAGGTACCACTTCCCATCCGAGAAAGTTCCCCACCTACAAGGCAGGTGATGATACTGAGGCCTTCTTAGAAAACTTCGAAAGGTCCTGCTTTGGGTACAACATCTCTACTGACCAATACATGGTAGAGCTGAGGCCGCAGCTCAGTGGACCCTTAGCTGAGGTGGCAGCTGAAATGCCTAAAGAACACATGAACAAGTATGAACTGTTTAAATCCAAGGCGAGAGCCAGAATGGGGATAACACCCGAGCAGTCTCGTCGGAGGTTCAGAGCCCTAAGGTGGAAACCAGACGTGTCATTTACCCGACATGCCTACCACATTGTGAAACATTGGGATGCCTGGATATCAGGAGCAAGTGTTGAATCTCCAGTAAATTTGCCCTTCCTAATGCAAATGGAACAATTCTTAGAGGTTGTTCCTGAGGAAATAGAAAGATACATCCTAGATGGGAAACCCAAAACTGTAATCGAGGCAGGAGAGATTGGAGCCAGATGGGTGGAGGTGGCAGAGAAGAAGAAAACTGGTCGCAGTTGGAGCGAAGACCAGAAGGGACCACCCCAGACCACACCCTATTACTGGGGGCCGCCCAAAGCCCCACCTACCTCCCAAAGAACCCTCCAGACCCCTTATCGTCCCACCACCCCGTTCTCCAGCAACCCTCCTCGCCCCAGTGACCCGTCAGCTGGACGATGTTTTAAATGTAACGAGCTGGGGCATGTAAAGGCCAACTGCCCTAAGAACCCCAACAGATTACAGTTCATTGCACCGGAATCACACCAGAGGTCCACAGGCCCAGATACCTCCCAGATACCCTTGGAGTGGAGGGAAACTGTGAGTGTGGGCGGGAAGAAGGTCACCGCGTGGAGGGACACCGGAGCACAAGTGTCAGCTATCCATGCTTCCTTAGTGGACCCCAATTTAATCAACCCCAAGATCCAAGTGATGATTCAACCCTTCAAGTCCAACTCTTCCAATTTGCCTACAGCCAAGTTGCCTATCCAGTACAAGGGCTGGTCAGGAATGTGGACTTTTGCAGTCTATGATGATTATCCCATCCCCATGCTGTTGGGGGAAGACTTGGTCAATCATGTGAAGCAGGCCAAGAGGGTGGGAACGGTCACCCGCAGCCAGGCTAAACAAGCCGTGAGGCCTAGCTCTGTTCCGGAAACTTCTATCAGGACCCGGTCAGAGGTGATGGACCCGGACCCCAGGCCAATGTCTGCAACAGCAGTAGTGGATCCAGTCCCAGAGACCCAGACAGAACCAGTCCCAGAACCGGAACCAGCCGAACAACCAACACCAGACCCCGTGTCAGCACTGAATCCACTACTTGCAACCTCAACACCAGAGGGCCCCTCCGAACCTGAACTGGCAGCAGCCGATAACCCTACACAAGAGGCTCAGCCGGAGCCTGAATCCCAACATAGTGCACCAGCGGAGAGCGGTTCACAGTCAGCAGAAACAGCTCCATCCCCTATATTGCTTCCAGGGGGACCAAGCCTAGGTCCACAATCCCATGAGGGACTGATGTCTCCAGCATCAAGGGAACAGTTCCAGACCGAACAGGAAGCAGATGAAAGCCTCCAGAGAGCTTGGACGGCGGCACGGAGCAACCCACCGCCTCTCAGATCTTCTAATCGATCCAGGTTTGTGTAGAAAGAGGACTTTTATACAAGGGAACTCTTTCTGGTGGACACCAGGAAGACTGGCATCCTCAGAGACAGTTGGTAGTTCCAACTAAATACCGGGCCAAGCTCTTGAGCTTAGCCCATGATCACCCTAGTGGCCATGCTGGGGTGAACAGGACCAAAGACCGTTTGGGGGGGTCATTCCACTGGGAGGGAATGGACAAGGATGTTTCTACCTATGTCCAGTCTTGTGAGGTGTGCCAAAGAGTGGGAAAACCCCAAGACCAGGTCAAAGCCCCTCTCCAGCCACTCCCCATCATTGAAGTTCCATTTCAGCGAGTAGCTGTGGATATTCTGGGTCCTTTTCCGAAAAAGACACCCAGAGGAAAGCAGTACATACTGACTTTCATGGATTTTGCCACCCGATGGCCGGAAGCAGTAGCTCTAAGCAACACCAGGGCTAAAAGTGTGTGTCAGGCACTAGCAGACATTTTTGCCAGGGTAGGTTGGCCCTCCGACATCCTCACAGATGCAGGGACTAATTTCCTGGCAGGAACTATGAAAAACCTTTGGGAAGCTCATGGGGTAAATCACTTGGTTGCCACTCCTTACCACCATCAAACAAATGGCATGGTGGAGAAGTTTAATGGAACTTTGGGGGCCATGATACGTAAATTCGTAAATGAGCACTCCAATGATTGGGACCTAGTGTTGCAGCAGTTGCTCTTTGCCTACAGAGCTGTACCACACCCCAGTTTAGGGTTTTCCCCATTTGAACTTGTATATGGCTGTGAGGTTAAGGGGCCATTGCAGTTGGTGAAGCAGCAATGGGAGGGATTTACACCTTCTCCAGGAACTAACATTCTGGACTTTGTAACCAACCTACAAAACACCCTCCGAACCTCTTTAGCCCTTGCTAGAGAAAACTTACAGGATGCTCAAAAAGAGCAAAAAGCCTGGTATGATAAACATGCCAGAGAGTGTTCCTTCAAAGTAGGAGACCAGGTCATGGTCTTAAGGGCGCTCCAGGCCCATAAAATGGAAGCATCGTGGGAAGGGCCATTCATGGTCCAGGAGCGCCTGGGAGCTGTTAATTATCTCATAGCATTCCCCACCTCCAACCGAAAGCCTAAGGTGTACCATATTAATTCTCTAAAGCCCTTTTATTCCAGAGAATTAAAGGTTTGTCAGTTTACAGCCCACGGAGGAGACGACGCTGAGTGGCCCGAAGGTGTCTACTACGAAGGGAAATGTGGTGGTGGTGTGGAAGAGGTGAACCTCTCCATGACCCTTGGGCGTATGCAGCGACAGCAGATCCAGGAGCTGTGCACTAGCTACGCGCCAACGTTCTCAGCCACCCCAGGACTGACTGAATGGGCATACCACTCCATTGACACAGGTAATGCTCACCCAATTAGGGTCCAACCTTACCGGGTGTCTCCTCAAGCTAAAACTGCTATAGAACGGGAGATCCAGGATATGTTACAGATGGGTGTAATCCGCCCCTCTGAAAGTGCATGGGCATCTCCAGTGGTTCTAGTTCCCAAACCAGATGGGGAAATACGTTTTTGCGTGGACTACCGTAAGCTAAATGCTGTAACTCGCCCAGACAACTATCCAATGCCACGCACAGATGAACTATTAGAGAAACTGGGACGGGCCCAGTTCATCTCTACCTTGGACTTAACCAAGGGGTACTGGCAGGTACCGCTAGATGAATCTGCCAAGGAAAGGTCAGCCTTCACCACACATCTCGGGCTGTATGAATTTAATGTACTCCCTTTCGGGCTGCGAAATGCACCCGCCACTTTCCAAAGACTTGTAGATGGTCTCCTAGCGGGATTAGGAGAATATGCAGTGGCCATATTTTCGGATTCCTGGGCAGACCACCTGGAACATCTACAAAAAGTCCTTGAGCGCATAAGGGAGGCAGGACTAACTGTTAAGGCTAAGAAGTGTCAAATAGGCCTAAACAGAGTGACTTGCCTTGCACACCAGGTGGGTCAAGGAACTATCAGCCCCCTACAGGCCAAAGTGGATGCTATCCAAAAGTGGCCTGTCCCAAAGTCAAAGAAACAGGTTCAATCCTTCTTAGGCTTGGCCAGTTATTACAGACGATTTGTACTGCACTACAGCCAAATCACTGCCCCACTAACAGACCTATCCAAAAAGAAACAGCCAAATGCTGTTCAGTGGACCGGAAAGTGTCAGAAGGCCTTTAACAAGCTTAAAGCGACACACATGTCTGACCCTGTACTAAGGGCCCCAGACTTTGACAAACCGTTCCTAGTAACCACAGATGCGTCCGAGCGTGGTGTGGGAGCAGTTTTAATGCAGAAAGGACCTGATCAAGAATTCCACCCTGTAGTGTTTCTCAGCAAAAAACTGTCTGAGAGGGAAAGCAACTGGTCAGTCACTGAAAAAGAATGTTACGCCATTGTCTACGCTCTGGAAAAGCTACGCCCATATGTTTGGGGACGGCGTTTCCACCTGCAAACCGACCATGCTGCACTGAAGTGGCTTCACACCGTCAAGGAAACTAACAAAAAACTTCTTCGGTGGAGTTTAGCTCTCCAAGATTTTGATTTCGACATCCAACACATCTCAGGAGCTTCTAACAAAGTGGCTGATGCACTCTCCCGTGAAAGTTTCCCAGAATCAACTGGTTAAAATCATCCTTGAGATGTGGAAAATATTGTTAGTCTTTATGTACTTGGTAGTATATTTAGAGATGCATGTGTCTTATTAACTCTGTTTTTCCTAGAGCTCCAGGAAGAAATTCCAGCCAGTGTTTCACCCTAACTGAGATTTGGGGGGCGTATCATAAATATAAAGGGAAGGGTAAACCCCTTTGAAATCCCTCCTGGCCAGGGGAAAGCTCCTCTCACCTGTAAAGGGTTAAGAAGCTAAAGGTAACCTCGCTGGCACCTGACCAAAATGACCAATGAGGAGACAAGATACTTTCAAAAGCTGGGAGGAGGGAGAGAAACAAAGGGTCTGTGTGTCTGTCTATATGCTGGTCTTTGTCGGGGATAGACCAGGAATGGAGTCTTAGAACTTTTAGTAAGTAACGTAGCTAGGTACATGTTAGATTATGATTTCTTTAAATGGCTGAGAAAAGAACTGTGCTGAATAGAATTACTATTTCTGTCTGTGTATCTTTTTTGTAACTTAAGGTTTTGCCTAGAGGGGTTCTCTATGTTTTTGAATCTAATTACCCTGTAAGATATCTACCATCCTGATTTTACAGGGGGGGTTTCTTTATTTCTATTTACTTCTATTTTTATTAAAAGTCTTCTTGTAAGAAAACTGAATGCTTTTTCATTGTTCTCAGATCCAAGGGTTTGGGTCTGTGGTCACCTATGCAAATTGGTGAGGCTTTTTATCCAACATTTCCCAGGAAAGGGGGGGTGCAAGTGTTGGGAGGATTGTTCATTGTTCTTAAGATCCAAGAGTCTGGGTCTGTAGTCACCTAGGCAAATTGGTGAGGCTTTTTACCAAACCTTGTCCAGGAAGTGGGGTGCAAGGTTTTGGGAAGTATTTTGGGGGGAAAGACGCGTCCAAACAGCTCTTCCCCAGTAACCAGTATTAGTTTGGTGGTGGTAGCGGCCAATCCAAGGACGACGGGTGGAACATTTTGTACCTTGGGGAAGTTTTGACCTAAGTTGGTGAAGATAAGCTTAGGAGGTTTTTCATGCAGGTCCCCACATCTGTACCCTAGAGTTCAGAGTGGAGGAGGAACCTTGACAGGGCTGGTAGAAAAACTTCCACTTAGGGTCAAGACATTTGGTGAAAATGATCATGGGATGATAGATTTCTTTTTAAGAAGGAAAGCAAGGAGTGAAAGCTGCAGAATAAGGACAGTGGACTTTAAAAAACATTTTTTCTTAACAAACTCAGAGAGAACTGGTAGGTAAAGTGATATGGGAAGAAAATGTAAGGGAAAAAGGAGTTCAGAAGAGTTTGCAGTTTCTCAGAGATAATATTAAAACCATAATAGCAAACTGTCCTGATGTGAGGGAAAGATAGGGAAAATAGTAAGACACCAATATGGCTCCATCAGGAGCTCTTTAGTTACCTGAAAATCATAAAGGAATCCTACAAAAAGTGGAAACATGGACAAATTACTAAGAATGAGTACAAAAGGATAAAATAAGCGTGTAGGGACAAATTGGAAAGCTCAGGCACAAAATAAGTTACACCTAGCAAGGGACATAAAAGGCAATTAAATGAGGTTCTGTAAATAGATAAGGAGCAAGAGAATGATGAAGGAAGGAGGAGCTAATAATGGACAACATCAAGAAGGCTGAGGTGTTTAGTGCCTATTTTGCTTTTGTCTTCACTAAAAATGTAAATTGTGAAGAGAGACGTGACACAGTTAATATTAACAATAAAGGAGAAGGAATGCAAGCCAAAATAATGAAAGAACAGGTTAAAGAATACTGAGTAATTTAGATATATTCACATCAGCAGAGACTGATGCGGTGCACCACAGGGTACTTAAGGAACTAGCTAAAACAATCTTGAAACTTAACTACCATCTTTGTGAACTCCAGGAGGATGGATGAGGTTCCAGAGGACTGGGGAAGGGGAAAGAAAGGGGAAAGAAGAGGACCCCGGGAATTATAGACCAATCAGCCTAACTTCAGTATCTGGAACATTTCTGGAACAAATTATTAAACTGTTTGTAAGCACCTAGAGGCTAATAAGGTTAAAAGTAATAGCCAAGATGGATTTGTCAAGAACAAGTCATGACAAACCCACCTAACTTCCTTCTTTGACACTGCCCTAGTGTATACAAGGGAAGTAATATATGTGATATATCTTGGTTTTAGTATGTCCCCAGGGCCAGATTAACGCTCCTATGGACCCGGGGTTATTACATTTTGTGGGGCCCCTGGGGGTTTGGGCTCAGGGCTGGGGCAGGGTATTGGGGTGCAGGAGAGGTGCAGCTCCAGCTGTGTGGAGGAGTTCTGGGGTTGGGACAGGGATAGGACAGGAGATTGGGGTGCAGGAGGGGGTGCAGCGTGCAGGCTCTGGCTGGGAGGCGCTTACCTCGGGCAGCTCCTGGGCGGTGGTGCAGCAGGGCTAAGGCAGTATCCCTGCCTTCCCTGGCTCCACACTGCTCTACTCCTGAGGTGGACAGCATGTCTGCTAGGGGAGGGGGCAGTGCGCAGAGATTCCCTGAATGCCCCTTGCCTAGGGGCCGCAGGGTCACAGGGGCAAGCCGGCACTTGTGGCTCCAGCCCCGGGGTGAGGAGGGGAAGGGGGGAAAGGTGTGCCGAGGTTTGGGGACTGGTGTCCAACCCCCGTGCCTGTGGGCCCCCACTTAGCCTGGGGCCCTGGGTTGCAGCCCCTAAAGCCCCTGCATTAATCCATCCCTGACTGCCCCACATGACATTCTCATAACCAAACTAGGGAAATGTGGTCTAGATTAAATGACTTATAAAATGGGTGCAAAAATGGTTGAGAGAATACTTGTCAATAGTTTATCATACTAGGCATACAACAGGCATATCATCTACAATCTTTGCCACCTCACTCTTTACCCCTTTTTCCAGATCATTGTACTCAATAATTCCACCCCATATGTACCAGGGTTACCTTTGGTTCCTACTCCAAAGTTCCTACTACCAAATTTTCCCTCACTTTGTTTTTAATTTGCTAAATACAATTTTAACTACATTTCAACTTTTTCACTTAACTGTGTTAACTTAATTTAGTATCCACAATTCTAATTTCAATCCATAAGGAGTCTAGATCAATTAGTCTCCTCATCTTGCAGGTTTTCTTATCACTGCCTTTATAGGTAGTAACAGGCATATCAGTGTCCCATTTTCTCTATATTCTGTCTGACCACTTGAGACTCAGTACATTCAGCAGACTGGTCTGGTATTGCTAGCATTTCTGACTTGGATGTTGACACAGTTTCTGTTTCTTTCATATTTTCATTCAGGAGTTGAGCAGTACAAGTGGGAAAGAGTCCTGTGGCACCTTATAGACTAACAGACGTATTGGAGCATGAGCTTTCGTGGGTGAATACCCACTTCGTCTAATGCATGTAGTGGAAGTTTCCAGAGGCAGGTATAAATATGCAAGCAAGAATCAAGCTAGGGATAACGACGTTAGTTCAGTTGAGCAGGTTATCGTAAATGTCCCATAAATGTATTCCAAAAAGTCCATTGGGCTAAGGTAGGGATCTGTGTTATCCAAGCTAGATTTTTTTTTAATATTTTTACAATTTCAATTGCTCTTTCAGCCATCCATTTGATTATGGAAACAATGGACTTATGTTTTGAGAATAAAGTTCCATTGCTTTGCAAAAGTTTTAAAGTCTCTGGAGCAAAACTGTGGTCCATTATCCCTAATGAGTTCTTCAGGTATGCCATACTTTGCAAATATGGACTTGGTATGTCAAAGTCTTTTGTCTGGCCATCCTTGCAAAATAGTTTGCCTTAAGATTTGCAGACATCATTTGCAGTAGCTGCTTGAAATTCCTTCAGTATCTGTTCTGAAATAGGCAAATAAGAAATCATGAGATGTACTGTAACATCAGCTTCTTCTGAACTTACTCCTTCACCATGCAACATGTATGCTCTGGGTAAAGCAATGGAAATTGCTAGCTCTTTCCCTGGTGTGTATCCAACTTCCAGTTGATATTTCTGGAGCATTAGCAACCATCTTTGAAACCTTAATAGAGCACCGTGCATACGTTTTTCTGCAAATGGCCTCAGGAGACTTATGATCTGTTTCCACAGCTACTTTTTTCCATAAATAAACTGATGAAATTGAGTACAGCCAAATTCTATTGACAGCATTTTTTTCTCTAGTGGGCACAGTTCTGTTGTGTAGCTGTCATAGCTTCAGCGGCATAAGCAATAGGATCCCCATTTTGCAATACTACATCCCTTAATCGAGTATAACTTGCATACTCTGGCATTGTATTTGGTTCCTTCACATTAAACTGCTTAAACACAGGTGTCCTTGTAAGAAATTGTTTCCAGGGTCCATATGCCACCTTGTGAGCTGTTGGTTCAACTTGACATCTTTTCCAATAGTTGTCTTAAAGGAGCCACTACCATTGACATGTTCAGGGTACATTTCCCAGGGTAAGTAACCATTCCAAGAAATCTTTGCAATTCAGCTCTTGTAGGTTGGTGTGGTCATTTCAGTTATTGGAGCAATTTTTAAATTGATTTTTTCTTTTGCCAATTGATGTCCCAAATATTTTATCTCTGTCAGACCCAATTCACATTTGCTGTTGTTCAGTGTGAGGGGAGACATTGGCAGTGCAGCAGAATGCCTAGGCCACTGCCAGTACTGGAATACTGATTATTATGCCTATTTCCAAAAGCACCTGTAAGACCTTTGTAGCGGCCTTAGCATAACTAGGCAGGCCAGGAGAGGAAGTGACCATGAGAATTGAGCATGATCCTGCACCATCCTGTGTTGCTTCTTTCAAACTGCTAAAGTATGTGGTTTTGGAAAGTGCATATTCTGCAAAAACACATTTGTATAACTAACAGCTTGAAACTTCTTGTTTAACAAACTGCTTGCTCAATGGTTATTGACAGGGTGGATTTGATTTAAATCAAATTGATTTAAATCATGACTTACATCACTAGTCAGGAAGACTCGATTTAATCATGGATTTCTACATAATAGTGCATTCTTGTTGGTTGTTATAACCTTAATACATATTCTTTTTAGAAGGTACACACTATACATTTTTAAGGGATTTATTCTGAAAACTTTTCAGATTAGTTTTACAGATATCTCAGAAAATGAATGATTGTTTGGTTATTTCATTTACCAAAGGTAATTGAAGCAGATATTTATGAAGTCATTGGGAGGTGAACTATCTCCAATTTAATCATTAATATTTGGAGGATTTTCTTGCCATGCTGTATTAGCATGAGAACATCACCAGACAGACATTTACATTTTTACTTAACTAAAACAACGTTATATATTCTGGATTTTTTTCTTCAACAGCAAACATAATATTTTAACAAAGCAAGCATATGAATTTTTGAATTTAGTTTAACATTCAAGTTTTTTAAAATCAGGTTTGTTTTTGTTAAAATTGCTTTTAACTAAAATAGTTAAATGAAATATTTTTTAAAACATAAAACAAAAATTAAATCAACTATGTCAGCCAGGTCAACATGAGAAACTTAAAGTATTGGCTTCTGCAGCTAACTCGGTCATCTTCATCTTCATTTTCCTGTTTGTTCATAATCTGAAAAAGAAAAACAAGCTTTCCTGCTTTTTCAGGTCTCAATTTGGAATGAATTAGTCCAAAGGAAGAAAATATTCTTTCCACACTGGCAGAAGAAGCTACTGCTGTTAAAAGTGAGATTATCACTTCAAAAGTCTCTGAATCCAAGTGCTTCAGTGACTTCCACCAGTTCACTGGTGTGACTTTCTTTAAAACATCATCAGCAAACAAATATACCTTGAATGGTTCACCCTTAGCTCTGAAGTTTATTATAGTTGGCATTATGAGGGATGATTGCTAGATGTCCATGTCAAGTGCATCAAATGAGCACTGCAACCGTATGTTATTAGCTTGGGACTCTCTTCACTCTCTTCTAAATAATTTCTTCTCATCTTGGATACATTTGCAGCATTGTCTGTGACCAAGATGCGTACTAGACATTTGGATTTTTTTCAGAGTTTGTTATAGCTTTTACTGATACTTCTTGTAAATATTCTGCTGTGTGTGCATTTCTTGTAGTATTGTTTCTGTAAGGAAGACATTCCCTTCTTCTGTTGTCACACAAGCACATACAACAGGATCATTGTGGACATTACTCTATCCATCAATGCTCAGGTTAACAATTTTATCCTCTAGACCTTTTGCACACTGTTCAACTTCTTTTTCATACACTTTATCAAGCAATTTGCCTGCGACATCTTCTCTGTTGGGTGGACTGTATCCTGGTCTTAATGACTGAACCGTGTTAATGAAGTGTGGGTTTTCAAGCATACGGAAAGGAAAGTTTGTTGCATAAACAAACTGGGCAATTTTTTCATCAATTACCTCTTTTTGTAATCTGGTGGTTCTTATCACAAATTTATCTATGGTTGTTTCTGGATGATGGAGATTTTTTTTTCTTTTTGTTACAGGTGATAAACTGTGGCTATGTGACATACATGATGTGACTGAGACACTATCATTGGCAGATAACTCTGAAACTACAGAAAATGATGGTGATCTTGAAGGTGGATAGTCTTCAGAATGCTGTATGCTGAGGATGGATTTTCCTAAACAATATAAGTCAATGCAGTTATTTAATTATTATGACCAGACTGCTCATTTAGTATTATTGCATTCACTGACACTCAGTACTACTTTAAAGATGAAATTGTAAAAGGAAGATCTGCCTATTTCAGCAATTTATCTTTTATCACAACTGCATCTAAAATGATAGTACCACAGAGTAATATTTTTTGCTCAAACATGAGAATTCAAGAATAGTCCAGAAGGAAGACAGGCAGTCCTTAAGAAAGAAGTATGAAATAAAGAAATTTACCAACCTGAAGATTCTGCATGTTCAGATATATTCCTTTCATCATCTTCAACACAGCTTTCTCCCGAGAAGGAACACTTCTCATGCTGTTGTTTCATTCGGGCAACCAGGCCTTGCATTTCCTTGTTGCACTGATTGTGTTTTGCATGCATGTCTGTCTTACCCACAGGTAGAGGAACTTCATTAAAATTTTCCCAAACTGGGTTTCTTTTACGGCCTGCTGTCATTATAGGTTTTACCTTCTAGTGAGAGAATGGTATGGTAGATCTCAAATCAATAAAGGCTACACCAAGAAAGACCTCAAGACTTCTGGAATATGCAGCTCAAATGAGTTTCATTTTTGTTTCTAGTGCCTGTTCCTCCCTTCTCACATTTATCTCCAGACTTCTTCTCCTTGTCCAGATCTGCCCGCAACAATCTTCTATTCATTGAACTTTCTGAAACTTTGTACTTTTAGAGAGAGGTAAGGGATTGACTCTGTGTACACAAATTTGCAGAGGGACAATAAGGTTTTTGCTGTTAACAAGCATTTTATCTCTGGAGACACAAATCTACAATTTGAGAACTGCAAAACTAAGAATCTCTGATGGTATCTTCGAGACTGAACACTGAGTCCCATTGTGTAGATATAAAGATCAACTTAAATAATCTATACAGAAGCCCCTGGAACCCCATAAAATTGGGTGCCTAATCCATGAATTATTGGAACTAATTTACAAAACTTTTCTTAAACATTACATGAATATATTGTCTCATACTATAGAATTAGAATTTATAATCCCTATTCCATGATAAGATAACTTTGAGCTGTAATGTATATTAATTAAAACTATCTTTAGATAGGTTTTTTTGTCAAAAACATTTTATCAGAAAAACCCGATTTACATAAAAAATCCGATTTTTTTAAAATAATTGATTTTCATCCACCCTGGTTATTGGTGGTTGACAAGCTATGTGATATTTTGAGCAAAAGGGAAAGAGGTCTGAGTGATTTGGATTTGACCTTCTGGATATCTCTTGGAATCCCCAGTGGCACACAGATAGATGGCCACTTGAACATTGTCGTTTGATCACACCCCTCCAGATTCTGGGTAACTATTGTTTGGGGATGCTCTAACTCACTTGCATATTTGTGTGTGCTTGTGATCTAATAAAATAGTAAGTTTGAATGAAAGCACTCTGGGTTTGTGCCAGCCTTTTATCAGATGCATGTGCTGTGTCCCCCTTTGATTTGTTCCTGACACCACCTTGCAAAGAGTACAGTTACCCCGAGCTTTGGTGTGAAAGAACCCCGGGTAAAACAGCTGCAAGTTCCTTTCATGATACCTGTCTAGAACTCTCTGGAGTTCTATCACATTCATGTATGGTATTTCCTCACCCCAATAACAATCAACACCTTCCAGACCTACTGATGTTAGGAGCACTTCAGGAGCGGAACGGATGCAAAAAGAAGTCTGGTGAACCTGTACCTGCCAAATGGCATATTGAATGCAGAGTGCAGAACTTTTATCATCCAGTTGTATCTTCCAAAATCCACTGCTGGCATTTAAGACAGTGAAAACTGTAACTTTTACTAAGTTGTTCAAGAACATAAGAACAGCCATAATGGATCAGATCAAAGGGCCATCTTGCGCAGTATCCTGTCTTCCGACAGTGGCCAATACCAGGTGCCCCAAAGGGAATGAACAGAACAAGTAATCCTCAAGTAATCCATTCCCTGTCGTCCACTCCCAGCTTCTGGCAAACAGAGGCTAGGGACACCATCCCTGCACTTCCTGGCTAATAGCCATTGATGGACCTTCGCTCTGTGAAATTATCCAATTTTGAAACGTGTTCTAGACTTGGCCTTCACAACATCCTCTGGCAAAGAGTTCTACAAGTTGACTGTGCATTGTGTGAAGAAATACTTCCTTTTGTTTGATTTAAACCTGCTGCCTATTAATTTCATTTAGTGACCCCTAGTTCTTGTGTTATAAGAAGGAGTAAATAATGCTTCCTTATTTACTTTCTCCACACCGATCATGATTTTATAGACCTCTATCATATACCCCCTTTGTCGTCTCTTTTGCAAGATGAAAAGCCCCAGCTTTATTAATCTCTTATATAGCAGACATTCCATACCCCTAATCATTTTGGTTGCCCTTTTCTGAACCTTTTCCAGTTCCAATATATCTTTTTTCAGATGTGGTGACCACATCTGCATGCAGTATTCAAGATGTGGGAGTACCATGGATGTATATTGTGGCAATATGATATTTAATGTCTTATTATCTAACCCTTTCTTAATGATTCCTAACATTCTGTTTGTTCTTTTGACTCCCGCGGCACATTGAGTTATCAGAGAACTATCCACAATGAGTCCAAGATCTCTTTCTTGAGTGGTAACAGCTAATTTGGACCCCATCATTTTATATATATAGTTGGGATTATGTTTTCCAATGTGCCTTACTTTGCATTTCTCAACATTAAATTTCATCTGCCATTTTGTTGCCCAGTCACCCAGTTTTGTGAGATCTTTTTGTAGCTCTTCACAGTCTGCTTGTGAATTAACTATCTTGAGTACTTTTTTATCATCTGCAAATTTTGTCACCTCACTGTTTACCCCTTTTTGCAGATCATTTATGAATATGTTGAATAGGACTGGTCCCAGTATAGACCCCTGGGGGACACCACTATTTTCCTCTCTCCATTAGGACTACTGACCATTTATTCCTACCCTTTGTTTCCTGTCTTTTAACCAATTACTGATCCATGAGAGGACTTTCCCATGACAGCTTACTTTGCTTAAGAGCTTTTGTTGAGGGGAATGTCAAAGGCTTTCTGGAAGTCCAGGTACATTATATCCACTGGATCACCCTTGTCTACATGTTTGTTGGCCCCCTCAAAGAATTCTAATAGAATTCTGAGGCATGATTTCCCTTTGGAAAAACCATGTTGACTCTTCCCCAACAAATTGTGTTCATCTATGTGTCTGATAATTCTGTTCTTTACTATGGTTTCAACTAATTTGCCTGGTACTGAAGTTAGGCTTACTGGCCTGTAATTGTGAGGATCGCCTCTGGAGACTTTTTAAAAAATTGGTGTCACGTTAGCTATCCTCCAGTCATTTGGTACAGAAACTGATTTAAATAATATGTTAGAAACTATAGGTTTCAGAGTAACAGCCGTGTTAGTCTGTATTCGCAAAAAGAAAAGGAGTACTTGTAGCACCTTAGAGACTAACCAATTTATTTGAGCATAAGCTTTCGTGAGCTACAGCATCCGATGAAGTGAGCTGTAGCTCACGAAAGCTCATGCTCAGATAAATTGGTTAGTCTCTAAGGTGCCACAAGTACTCCTTTTCTTTTTAGAAACTACATTTAATAGTTCTTCAATTTCACATTTGAGTTCCTTCAGAAATCCTAGGTGAATACCATCTGGTCCTGGTGACTTATTGGTGCTAATGACACCTCAATCTGGGACAGTTCCTCAGATCTGTCACCTAAAAAGAACGGCTCATGTTTGGGAATCTCCCTCACATCCTCAGCCATGAAAACCAATGCAAAGAATTCATTTAGTTTCTCCTCAATGGCCTTATCGTCCTTGACTGCTCCTTTAGCATCTTGATCATCCAGTAGCCCCACTGGTTGTTTAGCAGGCTTCCTGCTTCTGATGTACTTTCAAAAAAATTCCATTACTTTTTGAGTCTTTGGCTAGCTGTTCTTCACATTCTTTTTTGACCTTCCTAATTACATTTTTACACTTCATTTGCCAGAGTTTATGCTCCTTTCTATTTTCATCACTATGATTTAACTTCCACTTTTTAAAGGATGGCTTTTTGTCCCTCACAGCTCCTTTTACTTTGTTGTTTAGCCACCAGTGGCACTTTTTTGGGTCTATTACTATGTTTTTAAATTTGGGGTATACATTTAATTTGAGCCTCTATTATGGTGTCTTTAAAAGGTTTCCATGCAGCTCACAGGAATTTCACTTTTGGCGCTGTATCTTTTAATTTCTGTTTAACTAACTTCCTCATTTTTTTATAGTCCCCCTTTCGGAAATAAAATGCTACAGTTTTGGGCTGCAGTAGTGTTTTCCCCGCGTCTGATTTCTTCTACTGTAGGCAATTGAAAATATTCCCTTCGTATTGCTTTATTCATAACTCTTGAATTCAACAGTATTTTTATTTCATCTCTACCTGGTTTGTCTACAATTACTGCAGAATTGATCCATTTTGTGGGGTTTTCCACTTTTGTTATTACTTGCAACTGTTCCATGCAGTGTGATTCTTTCTGTACTTTGTCCCATAATGCCACTGGAACTTCATGAGGCACAGGAATTACAGGTGGTACTTGTGAGTTCATCTTTATGGTGTACTTACTGGGCAAGGACTGTACACTTTTAAATACATCTTTTTATTCTTTAAATGTATCCCAGTTACCTTCTGGTTCTTCTTTTACCATGTTGACTCTTTGCACTTGTTACAGACTGTAAACCCAGTAGTCTCGTGAGTCAAATTCCACCACCTGATATTCCAAGAATGTTTTCTAATCCTGTTACTTACAGTTCAAATTGCATTTACCACATATTTCCAGTTTCCCTCCTGATTAGGTTATCAGCTAGATACTTGAACTGCAAAATGCTTTGGCCTTTAAAGTGTTATATAACTTTACAGACATCACATTGGCTTATGCACCAGTTTTAAATTTATCAATTTTAAAACTCATGGTTTTGTGATCATTAATGAGCAAGTCCACATTCTACTCATCCTTGGGAGGCTCAGTGCTTAGCGTATCAAGGAACAGATCTTGCAAGTGCTCATCTACTTTTGTGAGGGTAAACATCTGTTTGTGCTGGGACTTTTCCTTTCAAGAGTTGCACATTCTGGTAAAAAGATTGCCTTTGCCATATCTTTTGTATTCTTGCCCATGTGCAGGACAGTTCCTTCCAGCATGGCTATGGCTGCATTTTTAACAACTCTTATATTACCTCTGACTGCTCTTTTTCACTTCTCTTGATCTCAGGCTTTTAGTAGCAGCAGGACATCCTTAGTCCATGACTACATGTCTGGGTGCTTAGTTGAGGCAGACTTACGCTGTAATCTGTGCACATTTTTCTGGTTCACTCAGTCCTTTCAATTTTTTGCAGTCATTTCATCTGCACAACGTATGTCCACAGGGTTAAATTAGTCTCCCTCAACAACCTAACTCGCACTGAGTCTGACACAATATCACACAGAATGCGGTCTTTAATGAGCGCTTCACACAGTTCTCCAAATTCACAAGATTGTACTGCCAGTTTTAGATCAGTCCTGTATTCATCTATGCATTGGGCAGCATATCATGGGGAGGAGATGACAAGCCCTCTGTGGAGAAAGAAGTGGTTTGGGACTATTTAGAAAAGCTGGACGAGTCCATCGGGCTGGATGTGCTGCATCCGAGAGTGCTAAAGGAGTTAGCGGATGTGATTACAAAGCCATTGGCCATTATCTTTAAAAACTCATGGTGATCGTGGGAGGTCCCGGACGACTGAAAAAAGGCTAATGTAGTGCCAATCTTTAAAAAAGGGAAGAAGGAGGATCTGGGAAACTACAGGCCAGTCAGCCTCACCTCAGTCCCTGGAAAAATCATGGAGCAGGTCCTCAAGGAATCAATTCTGAAGCACTTAGAGGAGAGGAAAGTGATCAGGAACAGTCAGCATGGATTCACCAATGGCAAGTCATGCCTGACTAATCTAATTGCCATGTATGATGAGATAACTGGCTCTGTGGATGAGGGGAAAGCAGTGGATGTGTTATTCCTTGGCTTTACAAAAGCTTTTGACACAGTCTCCCACAATATTCTTGCCAGCAAGTTAAAGAAGTATGGGCTATATGAATGGACTACAAGGTGGATAGAAAGCTGGCTAGAGCTAGATTGTTGGGCTCAAGAGGTAGTGATCAATAGCTCCATGTCTAGTTGGCAGCTGGTATCAAGCAGAGTGCCCCAAGGGTTGGTCCTGGGGCCGCTTTTGTTCAATATCTTCATTAATGATCTGGAGGATGGTGTGGATTGCACCCTCAGCAAGTTTGCAGATGACACTAAACTGGGAGGAGAGGTAGATACGCTGGAGGGTAGGGATAGGATACAGAGGGCCCTAGACAAATTAGAGGATTGGGCCAAAAGAAATCTGATGAGGTTCAACAAGGACAAGTGCAGAGTCCTGCACTTAGGACGGAAGAATCCCATGCACCGCTACAGACTAGGGACTGAATGGCTAGGAGCATTTCTGCAGAAAAGAACCTAGGGGTTACAGTGGACAAGAAGCTGGGTATGAGTCAACAGTGTGCCCTTGTTGCCAAGAAGGCCAATGGCATTTTGGGATGTATACGTAGGGGCACTGCCAGCAGATCAAGGGACGTGACGTCCCTCGAATAGAGGGACGTTCCCCTCTATTCGACACTGGTGAGGCCTCATCTGGAGTACTGTGTCCAGTTTTGGGCCCCACACTGCAAGAAGGATGCGGAAAAATTGGAAAACGTCCAGAGGAGGGCAACGAAAATGATTAGGGGGCTGGAACACATGACTTATGAGGAGAAGCTGAGTGAACTGGGATTATTTAGTCTGCAGAAGAGAAGACTGAGGGGGGATTTGACAGCTGCTTTCAATTACCTAAAAGGGGGTTCCAAAGAGGATGGATCTAGACTGTTCTCAGTGGTAGCAGATGACAGAACAAGGAGTAACGGTCTCAATTTGCAGTGGGGGAGGTTTAGGTTGGATATTAGGAAAACCTTTTTCACTATGGGGGTCGTGAAGCACTGGAATGTGTTACCTAGGGAGGTGGTGGAATCTCCTTCTTTAGAGGTTTTTAAGGTCAGGCTTGACAAAATCCTGGCTGGGATGATTTAGTTGGGGATTGGTCCTGCTTTGAGAAGGTGGTTGGACTAGATGATCTCCTGAGCTCACTTCCAACCCTGATATTCTATGATTCTATGAGTCCATGATCCTATGATACTTCCTTATTTGTCTGACTTCTAGTGAAGAATGTGTGCCTCGCATATGGGACAATTCTCTGAGGTGCACAGTATCCCTCAAACTTATTATTTAAGACCTGCATTTTTTTCCTTATCTGCTGCATCATCAAATTGAAAAGTATTAAATACCTCTTTTGCCTCTTCAACCTGCCCCATGAAGAAACAATGCTGTTTGTAGCTATTCATCTTTTTTGTCTGAGCCACTGGCAATGCTCAAATCCTTGCTTTTACTTCCTCCAGTTTTCTGCTAAATTTCCTTCAAACACTCACTTTCCTGGAGGCTTTAGATGATACATTGTTGTTTGTTTATTTGTTTGTGTTTCAGGTCTGCTCTACTCTTTTCGTACTTTTCATGTTGTTCTGCTATCATGTAACAGCTGTTGCCAACTTGCTATTATAATGGTAGAAAAGATACTGGAGAGACAAGGTGGGTGATATCCTGGGACCAGCCTGGCTATAACAACACTGCAAACGAAAGATACTGGAGATTCTTTAAGTAAAAAAAAATCACTTTACTTAACTGGTTGCTGAGAACTGTACACATGGCTATGACTGGCTGGATCCAAGTGCAAGCAAATTGCTTCTGCTGCATAATGATTCCACTCATACAATACTATGATGATCTTTGGTTCCTACTCCAAAGGAAGTATCATTATATCCATAGTCTATATTTACAACTCAGGAGTGGTGAGCCAGGTCCATATATCTGTGGAAAAGGTAAATAACAATAAAAAGAACATGCACTCTTCAGCTCTGAGTGATCTCAGGATATCAGACAATCCTGGATGATCCTGGCAGCAAAAGCACAGTTACTGAAATGTAATGAGAGTGGGCTGAATCCTGAATCACCAGTCTGAACACAGAAGACCATTGCAAGGCCCGGATGAAGGAATTTTGTTCCCCAGGAGTTGCACTGCTCCTGTTCCATAGAGCCTACTGCACATTCAAGGCTGCAGTAACCCCCAGAGTACCTGTAACCCCTAGTGGAAAGGCTGGTGTATCTGTGTAGTCGTAGATCCATCAAGCCTATAACACTCCTCTTCAGCCAAATCAGCCCCAAACACACTCTACCTACTGGAACACAGACAATCCCTAGGAAATTTGTAGCATAAAAGGGCTCAAGGCAAAGTGGTGAGTTACACTGCATGCATAACTAGTCTACACAGATACATGCAAATATTATTGTATCCACATTCCTTCACCCATTGTCTACTCCACCTGTAGTGTCTTGTAATTATCTAAAACTGTAAGCTCTTTGGGGCAGGGAGTGTTTGTCCAATGCTTAACACAAGAGGCTGCTCCCTGTTTGGATCCTCTGGGCACTACTCTAATACAAATAATACATCAGAATGTAGATTTCCACACACACGCCCCCCTCCATGCCAGGTCCCAATATCTTAGACCCTTACCAAGCATGAAGTGCACCTCATTTTGCTGTTGTCATGAATCCCATTAGAGGGGCATAGTGGTGTAGGATTTGCCCACACATTAGTTAGTAAATAAAAACACTAAAGAATGTAAGAGCCATCAGAAAACTGACTCTTTTTATAATCACATTATTTTTGACACATTGTATCCTAATCGAAAGATCTAGACTCTGCCAAACTTACTCACTTGGAGTAATATCTGATTTCACAAGTGACCCAAGTGAAATTTCAGTCCAGCCCAAAATAAGATCAGGCTCGTAAAAAATATATCTGCAAAGGAAGATGATCTATCTGGTGATTTGAAAAGCAAGAGAGTGAGAAAAGAAATGTTAACAAAATGACTGAGGAAAAGAAGGGAAGTAACATTTATGGAATGCGTAACTGAAACTATAGAACAAATCTTCAACTGGTCAGAATCATTGATTATATGGAGCTGTGCTGATTTACACTAGCTGATTTACACTGGCCCTCTGGCTGTAAACTGAGGTGATGCTTAAGCTACTTGTAAAAATAATCCAAATGAAAAGGATTTAAAAAATAAATTGAACTTTTGAGGTACAAAAAATTCAATTGTCTGTTGGTGGATTTGCTCTTTTTTGGGGATTTCATCTCCTCTTGGCTTTACAAGTGGAAACAGAGTCTATCGCATGAAATGCAATTCCAACCCATTCAAAATCAGCTAGCTTAGTGGCAGAAATCTCACGCAAGAACATATGATGCATTAATAATAAATAAGCACTATTTAAAACATATGCCCAGTCCTTTACCTCCTGCTAAGATGCTCACAGGGTGTACACAGTTAAAATACAATAATACTAAACAGTAACAATAATGACATAATACAAAAACAAAATATAGTAAAAAACCTTAACAAAATGTTAGAAAGTTTAGAAGAAAATATCATTAAAATCTGAATCCATCCAATATCTTGTAAGACTCTACCTCATCTGTTCTAGCTCTTGTATTATCTATCCTTTTACATAGATTCCCTGCTTCAGCCCTCTCTAAAACCTCTGGAAGCCGCAAGTCCCTTCCTGCTCATTCCAGCAGTAATTTGCTGATGGCCTGTACTAGCAATAATTTACAACACTCCCCACTGCAGGTCAGCTCTGATAGCAACTGATCACCCAACTGTTCAGGAGGGAAGGAGTAGGCAGCATCTGCATGATTCATCACACTCACAAGTTCTAGGTAGCCAGCATAGTGGCATTACCAGAGTTTCAGAGTAATAGCCGTGTTAGTCTGTATTCGCAAAAAGAAAAGGAGTACTTTTGGCACCTTAGAGACTAACCAATTTATTTGAGCATGAGCATTCGTGAGCTACAGCTCATCTGATGAAGTGAGCTGTAGCTCACGAAAGCTCATGCTCAAATAAATTGGTTAGTCTCTAAGGTGCCACAAGTACTCCTTTTCTTATTACCAGAGTTCTCACTATTCCTTCTGCACCTGTGCTGCCCACGACACAACTGAGACCTTAGGCTATAAATGAACATGGATATGATGAGCTCATCTGAGTCACCATAAAGGGAGTCATCCTGTTCCCACTGAAGTTAATGGGAAAACTGCCACTGAGTTTATTGGGAAGAGTCTGGACCCTTATTTTGGATCTAGATTTGACATGGCTGGCAGTGTGTCCTCAAGAGAAGATCACTAATAGAATAGCAGGGGGATTACTTATCCTGTGGTGGGAATATTAGCATGGTGCATTCTGTGGCGGGGCAAGGCCAGATGGCTATAATAAAGTAGTGAGGAACAGGTATGTTAGCCCCAGGCTAAACAAATCCCTGGTACCATGGTAATCAAATGACTGTTGCTCCAGGTTAATCAAGACACCGGGCCAATTATGATCCTTCTAGAAATCAGTGGAGATAGCTAGGTTCATTGGGACACCTGAAGCCAATCAAGGGTTGGCTGGAACTACCGTAGTTAAAAGCCTCCCAGTTAGTCAGTGAGGTGCATGTGTATCAGGAGCTGTAGGAGGAAGCCTTGCTATTGGAGGAACTAAGCAGTACAAATCCATATCACGTGCAAGGAAGGAGGCCCTAAGGTAACAGTGAAGGAGATATTGAGTGGGGGATGCTGTGGGGAAGTGGCCCAGGGAATTGTACACGTCCTGTTTCCAAAAAATCAGCTACCATAGCTGCTACTAGTAGGATCCCTGGGCTGAAGCCTGGAGTAGAGGGCAGGCCAAGGCTTCTCCCTTCCTTCCCAATTAATCACTGAGACTGGGAGACAACAGAGACTGTGTGAGAGAGGGTTGCTTCTCCTCACCTCCCTTGCTGGCTTATGATGAAAATGGCTCAGTAAGCTGTGACCATTGCCTCTAGAGAGAGAGAAGGGCTATGTGGAGGGCCACAGTGAACCTCTGACGCTAGCTAAATCCGCCAGGAAATGTGGGACCCAAGGAGACAAGGACAGAGCTTTGTCACAATTCCTATAGCTCCTGCTTTCCCTATACCTTCTTACTTTTCTGAAACTTAAGAAATAAAAACAAAATGAAAAGTCTGTCCACTTATATATTTTAAGCTTATGAGTTCAGAAAATATTTTATAATCATAGACTTCCTCCTTGTTTAAACATATTACCAAATATGTAATATACAATATGTTTATATACATGCACTGTCATGTTCTATTAAAGCTAATGAAGTATTACATAAATCATTGCAGACATCTTCTTAATAAAGCACATTGAAGTTTTACATGCGGTTCAGTAGCTAGTATACGGAGGTGAATTTTGTCAGTTATAATTTACTGGCAATTTAAACTCTCCAGATAACTAGGAATTTCAATGAACAATGTGCTGAAAGTCTGTTCCACTGAAGTATCATGCTTGTATGAGAAAGAGTACAGAGATTTGTAATGACGCTTGCACACACTGTTGATAATTAGCATTTTGTGGTGTTAGCTGAAGAGCAAATATATCTTTGATTCAAGTGTTTACAGGAAGAGGGAGAATAATTTTTTCCCACTCATCAGAGCGGCTTAAAATCGTGCACACCAAGTTCCATAACTTACTGAGACAATATATTTGATAGGGAACGTATTAGTGAAATATTCTCCTGATTAAGATCACCAGTGAAGGATAGGGTGTGAATCTGCTAGATCAGAAGACTGACTTATAGTTATAAAATTATTTGGTTTTACCTGAAATTACCAGTCACATGTCTGTTATTTCTGTTGACTCTGCAGTGCAATTGTAACACAGAGACTTGGTTATGCCACTACATGTTGGGACTTCCCCTCCCCCGCCCCCCGAAATAATTCTGTTTGTATTCTTCTATTGACTCTTAAACAGAGCTTGGAAGTATTGCTTATTTAAGAGATGGTTAACTCAAATACATATTTTAGTTGATACCTGGTAGTGAAAGGTATACATGGGATAAATTTTCAGAGGTGATTAGTGATTTTAGGTGCCTCATAAGAAACATAAGAATGTCCATGCTGGCTCAGACCAATGGTCTGTGTAACACACTATACTGACTGTGGCTAATGCCAGATGCTTTGGGGGAATGAACAGAAGAGGGCAATTATCGAGTGACTGTTGTCCAGCCCCAACATCTGGCAGTCAGAGGCTTAGCCTGGGTGTTTGGATACCAACTTGAAACACCTGAAAAAGCCTGTTTCAAAGTTTAAGTGCTCAGTGCAGTCTGAAAATCAGGCTTCTTTAAAGTGTCTCAAGTTGGACACCCAAAGTCAGTAGTTAAATCTCTATCAAAAATTTAAGTCGGTTTGACCCTGAAAAAATTGACACACAAGTACAGTAATCCAAAATCACACCAATAGTCCCACTGAAGTCAATACTCTGATTCAGCTTTCACAGCAGTTTGACACTTGTGAAATCAGCTGGTTTTGGTGTTTCTTTTATACACTGTTGTGAGAGCTGAATCAAGCCCAGTGGACCCACTTGCATGAGTAAGGACTATTTTTTGAGTAAAGGGACTTGAAGGACAGAACCTTAAAACCAGGCTACAAAAGAGTTGTATTTACAACTCCCTGTTTTCACACAGTCCACAAGTCAGACCTTTCCAAGTTTCCAACTTTCAACTTCTGGGCTGAAATTTTCTCTTGTTTAGTTTCTGGCAAATAGGTTGTTTCTCTCTCTCTCTGTGTCTCTCAAATTTGAGCAAAATATCTGCATCCATTTTTGAGTTCTCTGAGCATGAAAAAAATACATCTTTACCCCTCTCATTTTTTGTCACAGGGTTTGCTGAAAAAATAGCTGAACTTCAAAAGTTGGTAAATACTCCACATTGAGAAGTATGTTCACAGCTAAGTTTGAAACAATGAGATTGTGTAATACAGTAACAAGCTAATGAAAAATTACTTCGGCACGTGCTCAGGAACATCTACTAATATGTTTAGGAAGGCCTGAAAAATGTTCCTCTTGGAGTGATGTGATTTATCACTCATTTTCACTTATCTGGCCTGACCATAGCTTGATGTTCTCAGGTTGGTGCTGGGACAATTTGCACAAGGAGGATTGTCTCCCTGAAACACAAATAAAAATCCACCAAAAACCACAATGCCTTAAAAAAAGGCAAACTCATCCATTATAAAGAAATTACATCAATATATACAATGTGGGATGTAAAAACATATCTGCAATAAGCTTCTTAGTTCTAGCATTGAAATATAAAGATGGACAATGAGAAAGTTGGATTGATATAATTCTCAGCAGAAATGGATACTGCCATCTGTATGATGCCAGCTAATCTTGACACTATGTCTTGGAGAGTTTGAAAGAATATCAGGTAGGTTCTGAGAGTTTGTGTGTAGAAAACACAGTTGTGGTTATTCACCAACCCTGCACTGAAAAACTGAAAAGCTACAAGGATTGATTCTCTATTACCTTGTACTTCATATAGTCTGATTCCAATTTGGTAGCATGTTACACCAGTTTGCACAGATATAAAGGAATATCCAAAGTGCAAAGCATGGAGAATCAGAAAGGTCTACAATAGTTTGTGGAAGGCTGTTCAAGTGTTAAAAGAAACCCTTGCTTCCTGAACAAAGAGGTTTTTTTAAACCAGCATACATAGTGAAAGAATGAGGTGGTAAATGTTTCCACTGGGCTTACTAGAGGTACTATACTATACAATCTGACTATCTTATTTATTAGGATATAAAATTTCCTGGAATGGCTGCTATATATTGTCCTTTCCCTAAAGATACCTCCCAACAAATTTTATGTTTTTTAACTCAGGAAACTCTTTATAAAAGTGTATTCAACTCTGCCAAGATCCAGACATTTTATTAAGAGGCAAATCCATTTATGTGAAAAATGAAGATTTATTTATTATTTTTCCTTTTCTTTATGGATGGTTGGTGACATGCATTCTATTATAAGTTACAAGATTTTCTTTGTTTCTTATCTAAGAGCTCCCTCTCTTGAAAATGCCAACAGGAAGGTGCGCTGGAGTTGGAAGAGTAGAGCTGGTTGGGAACTTTTCTACAAAATGTTTTTCATTGGAAAATGCAGTGTCCCACAAAAAGTGTCGGTTTTGATGAAATTTCCCATTTTGAAAAGAATTTTGAAAAGTTTTGAAATTCTCAAAACAGGATGTTTTGACATTTTTTTAAATGAAGAGTTCCATTTCAACCTGGGAACTGATAGCAATTACCTTAGAAATCTCATGGAGGACAGGTCAGATCCCAGAGGACTGGAGAAGGACAAACATAGTACCTATCTTTAAAAAGGGGAACAAAAGGGACCTAGGGAATTAAAGAGTAGCCAGCCTACCTTTGATACCTAGAAAGATACTGGAACAAATTAATTAACAATCAGTTTGTAAGCACCTAGAGGATAATATGGTTATAAATAATAGCCAACATGGATTTGTCAAGAACAAATCTTACCTACCTTCCTTCTTTGACAGGGTTGCTATTCTAGTGGATGGGGGGAAGCAGTAGACAGATAGCAGTAAATAGATCTTGATTTTAGTAAAGATTTTGCACAGTTCCACATGACATTCTCATATGCACGCTAGGGAAATGTAGTCTAGACGAAACTACTATTAGGTGAGTGTACAACTGATTGAAAGATCATGCTCAAAGAGTAGTTATAAATGGCTTGCTGTCACTTACCTTCTGTGCCTCAATTTCCTTATATATAAAATGGGGATAATGATATTATCCTCTCTTATAAGGAACTTTGAGATCTATGGATGAAAAGTGCTATGTAAGAGTTAGGTATTATTATTATTATTATTTATTATTAAAGCTTTCCCCATCCAATCGCTACCCCTAGAACTCCTGTTGAAAGGGAGATCCCCAAAGTGAAGAGGTTCTCTGAAAGATAATATGGCTTTAGGTGAAAGGGATTGCAGCCCTGGTGAAAGGGATTGCCCTGCGGCTGAAGCTTTAAAAAGTAAGGTCAGTACTAGCACCTGGTGGTTAATGTGAGAAGTGCAACCCAGACCTGCCTACGCATTGTGGATGGGCAGGGGATCCACTGGGGAGTGACCTCTCAGACAGTGTTTGCTGGAGAGCAAAGAGAGTTGACTAAAAGGGCCAGGCCTCATTTTCATTTGTTTGATGTGTCATTTTGGGGTATTCTGGTTAAAATTCACTGTTAAAAACACTGGTTAAAAGTGTTTGGGCGCAATGAAATGCATCTAAACTTGCTAGGAAACACAAGGACAGGACAACTGAGGTGCCTGGGGTCACCCTGATTGAACCTACTGTCAGGCTCAGTTGGGGAAAGGAGATGGGATAGAATCATAGAATCATAGAATATCAGGGTTGGAAGGGACCCCAGAAGGTCATCTAGTCCAACCCCCTGCTCGAAGCAGGACCAATTCCCAGTTAAATCATCCCAGCCAGGGCTTTGTCAAGCCTGACCTTAAAAACCTCTAAGGAAGGAGATTCTACCACCTCCCTAGGTAACGCATTCCAGTGTTTAACCACTAAGATCTAAGATCTAAAAGAGATGGGGCGGGGTGGGGGAAGGCCTGCTGCTGGTAGAGAGGACTCTGTCAAGGGTCCTAGCTACCACTCCTCCCTCCCTAAGAGACTGTTGAATAGTAGACAGCGCAGCGCTACGGCAGCTTCAAGGCATTAGCTGTAGCTTGGTGGCAATGGATGTTGCAGGCCAGCAGTGGCAAAAGCTCCCACGTGCCAGATAGCATAGAGGAGCAGAAACAGCAGCTTTCCTGGTGCAACAGATGGCTTGGAATGGCAGTGGCACCTCCAAGGAAATGGACAGTGCAGAGAGGCAGCACAGCTCGGTAGCTTGGGCTGGCATCATGGAGAGAGCTGAAGCCTCCCTAAGAGACTCTGGTGCAGGGATCCATACCCGGCAACTAACACTGAGATCACTCCAGCTGGGTTAGGTGGATGAGGCCCTGACCTGCAAGAATCCTTGGATTTCTCCAGTTTAGGACAGCTAACTGTGTGTTGGGAGCTGGGGAGCAGGAATTGATATTAGGACTACTGTTAAAACACCAGGGGGTGAGGGATGAAGAATTTTATATAATTTGTTAATATGTTAATTTCTGGTTTTCCCAAATTCCTTCTATTCTTCCCCTCTTTTCTCCCCCTAATAAAGTTGCCCTGTATTTTAACCCCTTGACTTAAGGTTTGCTGGTGGGAAAGTAATGCCCATCAAGGGTACACTGTGTGGTAGATAGATGGAGATGATGGGGACTGGCATGACTGGTACCTGGCTGGAGTCAGCCTCTTGTCAATCCAAGCTGGCATGCCCTCCATGGGGTCCAAAAAATTGCAGATGTTGTTGGACAGCCAGCTGACTCCTCATGTCCACCTAGGGGGGATTGAGGTTTAAGGAACATGTTCTAGGGCACTATGTTTTACCTAGGTGGTATGAGAATAGCGACATATGTGAATGATGCTAAAACAAGATGACCTGGCACTTCATGCAATCAGTGATTATGCAGAATTAAAAGCTTGACATATTTGATCAAAGGGAAAACATTTGCAAATTTATTGGAATAGAGATGGCCAGTGACTGCTGCCACCACTGCTTCAGCTTTGGAGGACCAAGCTACAGCTGCTGACAGCAGAATTAGCCTTCACCCGAGAGGCTCTCACAATAATTTAGATGTCATAAGAATAAATAGTTCATTTTTTAAAATAAAGTGCATGGAAATCACACTGTGGTAATGCAGTATTGCCAAAATGGCACTACAGAATGATGGAGAAACAATGGGTTTTCAGAAAGGGAACAGCAGGATGGCTCACATGTGAGTGGCTGTGCTGAGTCTGCCAAAATAGATCTAATTCCTTCCAGCAAAATCATCTAGCACCAGCGGTTTTGTAAACTGCAGAAGCATTAATTCAGATATCCTCCTACATACTGCAGCAGAGACTCTAATTGTGCATTGGAAAAGGCCAGATAAAAGAGAAATGTGAGCTAAACTCACTGACACCAGAACAATTATTTTGGAGAAAAGGCTTTTTTAAACACCTGGAATTCAATTTTTCACAATCAGTAATTAATTAAGGCACCAAATGTATTAATGGTTTCTGATTGCAGAGATCATATGTGCCATCTCATGTAATGTTATATTATTGCTCTCAACACTCAAATAAGACTTAGGCCTGATCTACACTCGGGGCGATCGGGGAAGAATCGATCGATCGAAGTTACTCAACTTCAGCTACGTGAATAATGTAGCTGAAGTCGACGTACTTAGATCTACTTACCGCAGTGTCTTCACTGCAATAAGTTGACAGCTGACACTCTCCTGTGAACTCCGCCTGTGCCTCTCGCCATGGTGGAGTACCAGAGTCAACAGGAGAGTGCTCGATGGTCGATTTATCATGTCTAGACTCGATGCGATAAATTGACCCCCGCTGGATTGATCGCTGCCCATCGATCCAGCGGGTAGTGTAGACTTCTAGCATATTTCTAACATGCAATGTCATTACACAAAGGAAGACTGAATAAAAATAATGTACACCTTCTCCTGCCATCCCCGTCCTCTTAGGGAACTTTAAACTCATAAGAAAACCAAAAGAAAATCCAATAACACATTTAAATGCCATTCCTGCAATATGTTTATATGTTCCCAAGAAAGTACCATAAAGGGAATTAGCCTGTGGTTGTCTAAGCTTTCCAAAGGAAGAGGACTGGACAACCTAAGAATCTTTTTATGTATGAGGATGAATGCCAGTTGGTCTACCTCTTGTTTGAATTTCTTGCTCAAGAAAAGAAGAAATAATTTAACAGTTTAAAATAAGCATTTGTGGGATTTAAATCCCCATTGCAGCACAGGATATGAAAATAATAATAATTTCTTATCTCAAGATAGAACTGAATCTCTTAATTTCTCCAGTATGTAATAAAATGGATTTTTCATATCAACACAAGCAATAACTGGAAATAATAATTAAAAATTATTTGCACTAAACTAGAGCTATTGATTATATCCATTTGTCATTCACTAGTAAAAAAATATCATTGTTGTGTGGGCTTGAGTGATGGAAAGGTATTGTTTGCAGTGTATTCAATAAGAAAGAATCCAATTTTAAAACACATTTCCAAATGTTGGTGTTTAAGATGAGTTTTTCCATCATCAGTATATCCCAAATGTAGTACACCAACAAGTAGCCCCTGGATGATCCTTTTCCCTGTTAATCACATCCAGTTTACGCCATCTACATGGTCTCAGTCTGTGACAGAGACTATAACACAGATGAAAATTAAGTCTCTCTGGGTAAAATGAGGGAAGATTGATTGGCAGGGGGTTAGCATCTTGACATGGTTCTGATATCTATAACCACTGCCATCAATGAAAGCCTCATTGAAAAATATTTTAGCATGAGTGGTCATGCAACTGGTGTGGGACTGCTATAGTCATGAGACTGAAGAACCACCAGAGAATGATTACATTGCCTGTAGCAGCCTGGGAGGAGAAATCCATGTGCCTCATCCCAACTGTTAGGATGTTACCAGCTTGCAAAGACAACCCTGTAAAGTTCTTAATGATACCCACTGTGATAGTCTACAATATAAAACAAACCAACTCTTGTTTCAATGCTATATCTGGCTGAGGCTGTCACATTCACTCTAACACTTTTTCATGAAATTTGAGGGGCCTTGTTTTCCAAATGTAGTACACATATACATCCTACTGAAGTCAATGAGATTTTCTTGTATCCCACATTGGGAAAAAATCCCCAGAAGACAGTTTTTGAGATAGGAGAGAATGTACAGAGACCACAACAGAATGTTGAGAACCTCAATATCAAGTTGGTGTAACTCCGTACCTGGGCATGCTCGAGGAACACAGCTGAAGGACATGTAAAGAATGCAAGCTTTGATCTGTGGTTTGCTGGCTCTTTCAAAACTCTGATCAATTCCAAAGTAGAAGGGTAAAAGTAGCAGAACACAGATCAGATTTACGTCACTCTGCCAGCTATCCAGTCTTGTAAATTTCAAGGAGAATGACAAGAACAATCATTTGAGGCACCCCTTTTTCCCTGGCCCTTTTCAGGGGAAGAGAGGAATAACCCTGCTTCTCTCCCACAAAAGAGAGATTTTTAGAGTAATAATCTTGCTATGATATACAGCTATTTTATTTCATATGTTGCTGTATACAAATGCCTTGTCTTACTTACATTTTGGTGGGAAAATTCTTCTTTTTCCATTGGCAAGCCTCTCTAGTGATCACTGTAAACTTTGAGATCCATATCAGGAAGAAAGTGGTTAGAAAAGACTTATTTGTTTTATATGTATGTTTAGGTCTCTGTCTGCCATTTGGCACTCTAATTTAAGTCATTTCGATCTGATATGCCCATGTGACATTACCATTTAAAATCATAATAGCTTTTAAATTAACTAAGCTCTGGGACTGTGTTCTAGGTCTGGACCAGGTGAATCCAGTGAACTGTTATCATTTTCCATTTTTGTTACACAGTGACAAAAAAAAGCAATTTAGAAGACTTTTTGAACTCTGAACACCTCTATTTTTAGGGTTCCATAACTGAGAAGCCATTTGTCCATTCATTAAAAGATGAATCTTTAATTAAAGATTCCTGGAGACTCCAGGAGAATCTGGAGGCTTGGCAACCCCATCATCAGCCGCTGACCAACCTTACCGAATTTTGAGGGCAGTGTTGCTTTGTGAATTTTTGAAGAAGGCCAGAAGTTGGCTTATAACTAGGGCTATAGATTAATCACAGTTAACTCTCATGATTAACTCAAAAATAATCACGATTTTAAAAATTAATCACAATTAAATGCTGTTTTAATTGCACTGTTAAACAATAGAATGCCAATTGACATGTATTAAATATTGTGGATCTTTTTCTACATTTTCATATATTTGATTTCATTACAGAAATCACAGAATACATCACTTTATATTATTTTTATTACAAATATTTGCACTGTAAAAATGATAAACAAGAGAAATAGTATTTTCCAATTCACCTCATACAAGTACTATAGTGAAATCTCTTTACCATGAGTGGGCAACTTACAAATGTAGATTTTTTTTTGTTACATTATTTTTTTTGAGTGAAGTTATGTAAAACTTTAGAGCCTACAACTCGACTCAGTCCTACTTCTTATTCAGCCAATTACTAAGACAAACAAGTTTGTCTTACATTTACAGGAGATTATGCTGCCTTCTTTTTATTACAATGTCCATGAAAATGAGAACAGGTGTACACATGGCACTTTTGTAGCCAGCATTGCTAGGTATTTATGTGCCAGCTATGATAAACATTTGTATGTCCCTTCATGCTTTGGCCAGCATTCCAGAGGACGTGCTTCCATGCCTCATGACTCTCGTTAAAAAAAAATGTATTAATTAAATTTGTGACTGAACTCCTTGGGGGAGAATTGTATGTCTCCTGCTATGTTTTACCTGCATTCTGCCCTATATTTCATGTTATAGTAGTCTGAGATGACGACACAGCACATGTTGTTCATTTTAAGAACACTTTCACTTCAGATTTGACAAAATGCAGAGAAGGTACGAATGTGAGATTTCTAAAAGTAACTATAGCACTCAACCCACGGTTTACAACTCTGAAGTGCGTTCCAAAATCTGCGACGGGCGAGGTATGGAGCATGTTTTCAGAAGTGTTAAAAGAGCAACAGTCCAATGCAGAAACTACAGAACCACCAAAACAGAAAATCAACCTTTTGTTGGTGGCATCTGACTCAGATGTTGAAAATGAATGTGCAACAGTCCGCACTGCTCTGGATCATTATTGAGCAGAACCCATCATCAGCATGGAAGCATGTCCTCTAGAATGGTGGGCAAAGCATTAAGGGACATAAAAATCTTTAGAGCATCTGGAACATAGATATCTTGCAGCACTGGCTACAACAATGCCATGTGAAAACCAGTTCTCACTTTCAGGTGACATTGTACCAAGAAGCAGGCAGCATTTGTTTGTTTGTCTGAGCAATTGGCTGAACAAGGAGTAGGAATGAGTGGACGTGTAGGCTCTAAAGTTTTACATTGGTTTTTTTTTTTGAGTGCAGTAATTTTTTGTATATAAGTCTACATTTGTAAGTTCAACTTTCATAATAAAGAGATTGTGTAACCCACACATCTCCTGGGTGTGGTGTTCTGTTGCATATAGTGACACAGAGAGAGAGAAAGAAAGAGAGAGAGATTTAATGAGTTTCCTCTACAGCAGGAATCAGCAACCTTTGGCCCGCAGCGTGCCAGGGTAAGCCCCCGGCGGGCTGGTCCAGTTTGTTTATCTACTGTATCCGCAGGTTCAGCTGATTACGACTCCCACTGGCTGCGGTTTGCCGCTCCAGGCCGATGGAGGCTGTGGGAAGCGGCGGCCAGCACATCCCTCGGCCCACGCCGCTACCCGCAGCTCCCATTGGCCTGGAGTGGCAAACCCCGGCCAGTGGGAGCCGAGATCAGCTGAACCTGCGGATGCAGTAGGTAAACAAACTAGCCCGGTCCACCAGGGGGATTACTCTGGTGGACCGCATGCCAAAGGTTGCCAATTCCTGCTCTACAGCCTTAGCTAACAGCTAGTTGTGTTTTAGCTCCAGTGGTAGAGGCTCATGCACTAAACTCCACAGGTTGCAGGTTGAATCCCGACAACTGGGGTCTTTGTGTTACAATTGTACTTGAATTAGGTGAATTGAAAAATACTATTTATTTTGTTTTTTGCAGTGCATATATTTGTAATCAGAAATAAATACAAAATGAGCACTGTACATTTTGTATTCTGTATTATACTTGAAATCAATATATTTGAAAATGTAGAAAACATCCAAAAATATTTAAATAAATGGTTATTCTATTATTGCTAAACAGTGTGATTAATCATGATTAATTTTTTAATCACTTGACAGCCCTATTTATAACTGAAACTCTGTTTCAGATTTAATGACAGAGTGGCTATGGCCACTCCAAAATACTCCCATCTGACTCTAAGTCCTGGTATATTGACTAAGTTGTATGACTCTTTGTATATGACATGTTTGTGCTGTGTAGTTGTATATGTGGGTGCTTGGGCCTTGGAGTATGTCTTCATCCAGGCATGCATGACTGACGTAGGAATTGGGGTAGGTAGGAGCTGGTGATTATGATAGGTTAACGGGAAAATAATTCATTGAAAATGAGGAATCGAGAGTTGTTTAGCTGAGTGTGGGGACTCCAACTAAAATTTTTGCCTTGGGTTTAACTTAAATGTTTAAATTCCTGGATCCAATTCTTAAAAGTTTCTATTTTGAACTGTTTCCTTTTTAAAATATATACAAATGCTCTTTGATTCTCTTTTCTTGTGCTTTGCCATCTTTATGATGTCACTCATTGATTGTGTTTACAAGAAAAAAATAAGTCAAGAAGTTTAAAAAAATCAAATCAAATCATCATCATCATGCAAAGTCATCTGTAACCAAAAGGGACCAAAGCAAGGAAAATTGAATTTTAAGGCTCCAAACTCTATTCTCTATTCATACTGTTGTGTTTATAATTGCAGAGATCTCCCAACAGGGCATGATATTAGAGTCATCATGTGGGTTAATTACAGAATTTAGCAGGTGATAATATGATAGAATTAACACACTGTGTAATGTACTCACTGTGTAATTCCTATCATTTTCTATGACATTTCTATGTACTCACTGTATCATTAATGCAAAATGATGTAGGCTTGTTGCCGTGGCAATTAAAGGTAAGATTTTCCAAAAGATCCAAAAGGAATTAGACATCCAAATCCCACTGAAACTCTGCCTCCTTCAGCTCCCAATGACATGTATTACATATTCAAATGGACTGGGGGAATTGGGGTCTCAATCCTGCAAGGTGCCGAGCACTCAATCCACCAAACACATAAATCATAATCATACAGGTTCGTGACAATCATACTCACAAGCTTAGCCAGAGTTCTGTAATGTGGATCAGTTATATATATATAACTGATATATATATATATATAATATATATATATATTTCACCTCTATGAAGGCCAAATTGTGTGTATACTTTGTTGTATGTGTAGATGTCAGTGAGACCATCAGTCCTGGAAAAAACCCTGCAATTTACCAAACATGTTAAGTTTTGTCACTGTCATGTATGGCACTATTACATGAATGTACGGAAATGTGTGTTTCTCTATACTGGCTATTATGGATATCTGCCTCCAGTACAAATATTTTAAGATATTTAAAAATCCCTCCTTCCTTCTCAGTTGGGTCTCTTCACGGTGCATTAATGAGAAATGTCCTTTTGTTTGTGAGGAAAACACAAGATTAAAATATTGCAAAAACAATCAGGTTGTTTATTTTTTGCACATACACAAGGAAATATCCCAGACTTTGAATCACCAAAATGTATACATGCCTCCTCTAAACAATTGCATGAGCTCATTCCTAAAACCCTCGTCCTTTAAACATGTTATTGATGCTCCCCTTTCACATAACATCTAACGTTAAGTTGATTCTGTGAATACTTAGCATCATATTTAATGCTATGGGACTATCCACTGAACTGTGCTCCTTGCTTCGCAGCATTTGCAGAAACAGGGGTTTGGGACTGTACGCTCTTCAAAGCAGGGAATCTTATCTTTTTATTTGTTCTGTAAAACACTTGGCACATTGCAAGTATTAATAAAGTAATTAATAATGCCAAACAAATACATGAATTAATTATAATGCTATCAATTCACTCATTGTCCAGCCTACATTTTGCTTGAGTTTATCATTTGCTCTGTTCAAACGCTAAATCCATAAATTAGAAATATACACAGCTGGCAAAATTATTTTTGTCTTTGCCTGCCTTCTATTTAATAATTGAACTTCTGCAGTGTAAGAGACTTCCTCATGCTACGTTTACATAAATCTCTTCCTTGCTGCAGCTTCGTATTATGCATGTGATGTGAAAGCAGCAGATGTGAATGCTGATTAAACAAGAAGGCCTGAGAGGGAGACAGCTCCCACATTTGGTTGCAAAATGCTGCCTACAATCAATGATATACATGCAGAAATTATGAGCTTGACATGTTTGGTCAAGGTGAAAACATTTGCAAATTCATCTGAACAGGGAAGGCCAAGGGAGACTGCCATGAGTTTGCACCCTGGAGGGCTTGGCTGCAGTTGCTCGGAGCAATGTCAGCCTCCCTCCCAGAGGGCCCTGCAGTTACTTAGCAGCAACAGCCAGAGAAACAGCTAACTTGTAGATGACCCAGCACTGACAATAGCAGGTGCCTTTGTATTAAAAAAAAAAAAAAAAAAAAAAAAGAAGCCCGTTTGTTTCCATCTACTATCCTAAAACATCAGACAGGGCCTGATAAATCTACTATTCACATCCACATGAGACAGGTGGCAGAATATGGCCCATTGATTCCAGCATAAGGATGGCAGGCCTAAAGCAGTAGTAACTCTATATAGTTACTTATTCCACCCCACTGGAGATACATTTAAAGTTCATTTTAATTTTCATTATGCCTGTTCAGACAGGCCTCAGACTGTCTGGGAATCTAATGCAGTGCAATAGGTATATCTGCTACATTCCCCAATACGATCCAATACTGCAGTGTGACACATGTGAGTTATCCCCTGGGCATGTGTGAAACCCTACTGACTTCAGTGGATTTACATCAAGTTACACCTGCTAAGGATCTGGCACAAAATATTTAGATGGGTAAATTCAAGACTACAAAAATTTCTGGGCAGAGCCTACAACTTTTACTCACATTCTTCGCTGTGCACATAGTCATATTGAACTGATATGGGGATGTGGGCTGCTCACGTCAGTAAGCATAGAAGATTTTGTCCCTATCATAAGGCTAGAGAAGGATGCTGAAGTTTTTCCTTTTCTATTAGTAAATAAATCTGTTTATGAGGTGACTCATGGCCTAAAGCTTGTGGGTACCTTTTAGGGATGTCCTCAGAATTCATTTCTTCTTCTGTTGGCCTTACCCTTTTATTCCCTTTTACCTCACCTAACAGTCCTCCCAGTCCTTGTGCCCCTTCTCTAGACTGCCTCAGCTTTGGATTCTCTGGATAATCAGATCCTGGGTATATCTATCTATGGGCTTGTCTATATAGAGGCACAATTTGTACTGTTTGAAACAGCACGACATTAAAATGCACTAAGGAACCTTTTGTGCTCACCAGCAGGGTCTACGTGGACTAGCGAATGTGAAACACATTAGTGTACTTTAGATATCATATTCCCGTAGCGTGCATTTCCTGACAGCGTAGACAAGCACTGTATTATTGATACATACTGAAGTTTGATATTGCCACTGTTAGATGGGGGTTTAGTTTCGTGGTTTAACTAAAAAGCATGGGAAGAAGAAAGGAAATGGAAAAAAAGGAAGAAGCAACAACACAAGGAGATGTAATTGCTGCCTCAAGGTGAGATTCTGTCCTATGTGCTGGCCAGGGGTGAAGAGGGGCCATTTTGTGGCCATTACCCCAGAGGCAACTCTGAAGAGCATGCACAACGGAGTGGTAGTTCCACCGCCGTGAGCAGGATGCAGAAAACTTTTTACGCCATGCTTGGCCGGCTCCGCTGCTCAGGGCTGGGACAGAAACTTGGATGCCTCATGACTCTCCCTCTTCCCTGCCTCCCCTCTTCTCCCCCAACTCAGTTTCAGAAAGCTGTCATATACTGCTCCGCTCACCAGGAATTTGGGTAAATGCAGTCTCCAGGAATTAAAGATTCATCTTTAATTAAAGATTATGTCATGTGATGAAAACTCCAGGAATATGTCCAACCAAAATTGGCAACCCTAAACTCCATTCGCCAAGAATATTCTGGCTGCACTTTCCACAGGGGTGCAAGACACAGGGAATCCAATCCTTCTGTTCTCTCTTCACCCACTTAGTGCAGCTTCCCAGGTAGAATCTGAGCCAGAGTGATTAACTCAAGGTTTTCATGTACGTACAGATGGGTCTTTTATTTCACCATTTGGTAGAAACTCCAGTGCAACACAGAGACAGGGTGCCTTAATTATTTTTAGAGGGTGCTTTTAGAAAAGAATTGCTGAATTTGCTAGAAAAAGCTCACAGATAATGGGACATAAATATAAGGAGAGAGGCTCAAACAGCTAGTTTACAGATATCATCAATCAGAAAATATCCTACTCTGCCAGACAGTCTATTGTTTCCCTCATGGAAGTGCTTAAACAAATAGAAGTTTGGTGTTATTTTTGTAGCCTGCAGTGAAATTGTTGATGTGCTGAACCCTCATTGTGCATGGTTTGCTTGGAAATTAAACAATAATCCATTTTCTTAATTTTATGTTAACATGTTCCAATAAAAAAATCTTACCTTGAAAAAGTAAAATGCCTATTTTTCATAATGATTAATGATGAAACAGTATGTTACTCATTTCCACTCAGTTTTCTTTTTCTGTTCTTTCTTTGCTTTGATAATTACTGAAGCTGATAGGGCCAGATTCAGAGAGGGTATGTGAAGTAATATACGTTATTAATCTATAAGTGGGTGATAATAGGTATAAGGGAGTTGTAATTTACCCAGTTGTCCTTCCATACTGCTGTAAATCAGAAGTAACTCCATGGAAATCCTGGGTGTAAAACAAGTGGAAGTAAGAGGAAAATCACGCCTGACGAATCTAACTTAATATTGATTCATACACCAAAGAGCTGGATAGAAAGTGTCAGTCAAAGTATAGGGTATCCAACATTCTTTACACCTTCCTATTTATTGCTTTCCACTCCTCTCTTTTGCCCAGCAAATCATACTAGCTGAAGTTCTTTTATATTCCCGTAGACTCAGTTAGATTTAGCATGCCAAATTCGGAAGTACTCTTGGAAAGGTATAGGATATCTTTTGGTAAATGGGTGTGATTCGAAAGGTGTTGGTATTGTACATGGTGAGTGAGCAAGAAGAACATATTGGTTACACAAATTTAGACTCTCACATTCATCTATAAATCTGGCCCAAATACATGGCCTAACTTTAGTGGATTTGCCATAGGATATAAATCAAGGCAGGATTTGTTTCATAGAGTTTTTACAGTTTTGGAAGGAATCCTGATATGAAATAGAAAATGAGAGTTCTTACATTCTTCATTACTTCAGAAATAATAGACTATTTTTGTTTTGCTTTAACACTGTTTTAGCAAGAAAAATAATGATTATTGTTACAGTAGGAGCTACTGTTAAACATTTTTACAGTAACAAGAATTTAGCAGGAGCATTGTTTTCCAATCCTTAAACTACTATTTATTTGGAAATTGGTCTACACTCTACAGTGTGACTATAGGCATTTGTACTACTCTTGTCACTAGTATGGCTAATGCCAGGTAAAGGCTCAGGAATGCCTACTTTAATCAAAGCAATATAATTTGAAACAACCCTGAATAGTTTCTACTGTATATCAAGAGAAAAATACTTTTCAATAATGTGAAAAATGTGTGTCGCTTCCTACAAAGTTTCAGAGGAACAGCCGTGTTAGTCTGTATTCGCAAAAAGAAAAGGAGTACTTGTGGCACCTTAGAGACTAACCAATTTATTTGAGCATGAGCTTTCGTGAGCTGAAGTGAGCTGTAGCTCACGAAAGCTCATGCTCAAATAAATTGGTTAGTCTCTAAGGTGCCACAAGTACTCCTTTTCTTTTTCCTACAAAGTGTTCTTGAAATTTTGAGAGAGTATCTGAAGATAGCTATGTGTACCAATCAATGTCTACTTCTAAAGCATAATAGTTGCTAACTACTTTAAGTTACCAATTCATATACTCCAGATAAACTTACTTGTATTTAAAACTCTGAAGGGTTCTTGTAGATTGAGGAAATACTCATAGACAAGATTCTGAATAGACTCGTATCTCTAAAGCAGTAGTGGGCAACCTGTGGCCCGTGAGTTGCATGCGGCCCATTAGGGTAAACTGATTGCGGGCAGCGAAACATTTTGCTGATGTTGACCATCTACAGGCACAGCCCCGCGCAGTTCCCAGTGGCAGCAACTCTCTGTTCCAGCCAATGGGAGTTGCAGGAAGCAGGGGCCAGCATGTCCCTGTAGACTACCACTTCCCGCAGCTCCCATTGGCTGGGAATGGTGAACCACAGCCACTGGGAACTGCACGGGGCTGTGCCTGTAGACAGTCAACATCAGCAAAATGTTTCGCAGCCCGCAATCATATTACCCTGATGGGTCACATGTGGCCTGCGGGCTACAGGTTGTCCACCACTGCTCTAAAGTCTGAAATCAGTCACCTGAAAGCAACAAATAAACAAGACATGCCTCCCCTCCAGATAATCAGCTAAGAATATTCTCATGAATAAACAAATGCAGAAGAAAAAGGCAGAGAGTTCTTGGCAGTTTCAGCAATAGCTAGTAATGAGGCACTTCAGCAAGTGCCTCTTAAATTGTAGACAACACTGCAACAATCTATTTACCCCAGTGTGGAGTGGGAATGCTTTGTGAAATTTAACTGAGAGCCTTGTTTGCAAAATGTTTGAATTATTTATCTTAATCTGGAAATATAAATAATTCTAGCAGAAATGACTCCTGGATAAAATTAAGTGTATCAGAAACACCTGGTTAGCATCCTGATTTTTTTATTTGACAACCTAGTTAACTGTTTTAACTGAACCTCTGGGAGAATCTATGGCACCAAGCCCACCAAATTGGACACTACATGATACCACAACATCATCAATGTATCAAGACTACCCCTAAGCAGAGCTGTGATGCCTATTATATCAATATTCTCATTTAAAATGAGGCATTCTAGTTCACCCACCTTATTGTTTAGACTTCTAGCATTGGTATATAAGCACTTTAAAAACTTGTCACTTTTTATCTGTCTGCTATTACATGATGTAATTGAGTTCTTCATAGTAGGTGGTATCAGAGAATTGTCAATTCACATTGTTAACATAGTCATCATGATTGAGAACTACTATGGCACCCCATTTGTCTGCTGACTTGATAACTGTCTGGTGATTGGATTCCAGGGACTGTATAGCTTTCACCTTGGCAGTGGAGAGATTGTGGCAGATATGATGTTTGTTAAGGATTTCATACTAGTTTATTTTTTTCCTGAAGCAATCAATATAATGATCAAGTGTGTGGTTTCATCAGATGATTCTTTTTTCTTATGATTGTCAATGGGTTTATGGTAGTTGTGGCTGGTGTCATCATTGTCATCATTGTGAAATATTTTTTTGAGGCACAGTCAATGAAATTATTCTTCTAGTTTTCCACATGTTAATATGGTACCAGGTTCTGTGGTGGGGCAGAAGTTCAGTCTCTGACAGAATACAGATAATTCATAGATTTCTACAATTTCAACCACCACCACCCATCTATGAAACTCTCTGTAGAACACTCGAATACCAACATCAACTTCCTAGCAACCATGAGCAGCGTCAACAATGGAACCCCACAGAAAAGCTATGTACAAGAAACCCACAGATCACCACATTTACCTTCACAGATCCAGTAACCACCCAAAACACATCAAGAAATCTATTATCTACAGCCAGACACTCAGAGACCATAGCATATGCTCCAAAGAGAAAGTCTGGTTCACACTTAAAACCACCTTCACTAAACAAGAACATTTCACCAGAGAAGTAGATTGAATCATTGAATGGGCCACCGAAATACCATGAAAGAACCTACTTCTATACAGAAAAAATCCCATCTCTGACTGTATAGCCCCAGTTATCACCTCCCACCCACATTGGAACTATATGGGGTATTGTTAAACAATTAGAACTCATACTTGGGTTCTAATTGTTGGGACCACAGCCTGGCAGAAATCTTTCTCAAACCCTCTTTTCTGGGCTTCAAATAACTCCCAACTTCACCAAGCTCAACATTAGAAGCAAGCTCCCCACCGACAAGGACACACAAACTCAAAATGGCAGCCTGTCATAACAACAGATGCAAAACCTACAGACATATCTCCACTGCTACAATGATCCATACCCCACACAACACACTCTTTAAGATTCATGGGTCCTACACATCTGTATCATAATTTGTGGTATGCCTCATCCAGTGCACTAAATACCCCAAGAACAACTATGTGGGTGAAACCAATCGCTATATTCTCAAATGAACTCACTTAGAAAAATGAAAAAAGACAAAAACACCATGGATGAACTCTTTTCACAAATAATCACTCAATATCTGACTTCTCAATCCTCGTCCCCAGAGGAAACCTACACATCACCTTCAAAAGATGAGCCTGGGAGCTTAAATTTACAACTTTGCTAACACTAACAATCATGGTCTTAATAAAGACACTGGATGTATGGCTTATTACAACAATTTGTAACCCACTTCCCGTCCCCCTCTTTTTTTCTCCTATCACTGCACAGGTGTTAACTGACCACTTCACCTTGATTGGTCTCTTACAATATGTGTTAACTATTTATGCTAAGCAACCTGTTCCAAATTGTATTTACCTGTGATACTCTGAATACCTTTCCCACATCTGAAGAACTCTGTGTAGATCAACAGCTTGTCCCTTTCACCAACAGAAGCTGGTCCAGTAAACAATATTACCTCTCTCACCTTGTATCACTTACCGTAATTTAAACATAATATGGTCCCAAAATCCACTGTTACTTGAACCATCTATAATTTTCTTGGTGTAGATTAGAATTGGGGAATGGACTAAACTCTTACCATTATGTTGTGGGATACAGGGGTATTGTACTGATGAAAGACTGAACCTACTGAAATAATCAGTGTTTCTTCTGATCTCTGTGTGAAAGCATGATTTGTATCCCTTGTGAAATAAGAACTAAAGAAAGGACAGACGAAGCTGCTACTTCATGCTCTTTATTGCCCTCCCTGCCCCAATATATATATCAAAGAAGATATTTTCACCACAGGATCACAGACTTGTCAGAGGTGAAACTAGTAGAGAGTCATAAGAGCTCTGCAAAGAATCTTTACATACTGGAAGGACTTTAATGCCTAGAGAGAGATGGGAAAGAGCAAAGATGAAAGGGGAAAAGAATGTGAGAATCCTATGCATAAAATATAGTATATAAGGTGAGGACCAGTGTGAAGTGGCTTGCTTCTAGAGGAGAAGGACTTTTGAGAAACTCAAACTCCCACCACCACAGGAACATCACCTTCCAGCCAAAGGGACAGTGAAGTATATCGGGGCAGATTTTAAAAACATACTGATTAAGATTTCCAAAGCAGGGCAGGAGATTTAGCCACATATTTTCCTCTAAAATTAATGTAAAACATTTGGCTAAACACCCTGCATTGCTTTGAAAAATCTCAACCCATCCCTAGATTGTTAATATCCTGTTCATATTAAACATACATTTACATTTGACATCCCTGCTAACATACAGTTGTTAACATTAAATAAGAAAATAAATATTTAGAACAACATACTATATGAGATACTCAGTTTGTTTATTATTTTAAGCATGTGGAAATAGAGCTGAATATTGGATCCTACTCTCTGTGTGCTAACTATTGATAAAACCTTTTGTAAGGAGAATTTGATGAAGTTTCCTAAAATGGGCTTATTAAGACACTAATGGTGAGCAAGTGGAAGGGTAGTCAAAACTACCTTCTGAAGTCATCAGAGGAAGTAGCAGACAACTAGACCTCTTTCAAAGAGGACAACTTAGCAACTAGGGTCTGAGGTGATGAGTCATCCCTGTGCTAGGCTCCAACCAATCCCCAAGGCAAGGAACTCATCTGGTGACTCTGAAGGGAGGTATATAAGCCTCACAGGAGAAACAGCTCAGTCTGCCTGTTACTTCATAGCTTGGAACTCTTGCTTTTTTCCAAACTCACTCTTGACTCCTGACTCTGGCTCCCACCTCTGCTGCCAATTCTTGGCCTGGCTGACCACCAGGCACAAGTGTCACTGCTCCAACCACAAGGCCAGACCCTCCACATCTCAGTTGTTGACAGTAGAGCCATGGGCCTGAGTATGTATGGAGAAAATCTCCAGGCGTATAATGACTAGGCCAAGTTTTGGATAATTTGAATAACGCTTCAAATAATCACTCATTTCTGAATCATAGAATCATAGAATATTAGGGTTGGAAGAGACCTCAGGAGGTCATCTAGTCCAACACCCTGCTCAAAACAGGACCAATCCCCAACTAAATCATCCCAGCCAGGGCTTTGTCAAGCCGGGCCTTAAAAACCGCTAAGGATGGAGATTCCACCACCTTCCTAGATAACCCATTCCAGTGCTTCACCACCCTCCTAGTGAAATAATGTTTCCTAATATCCAACCTAGACCTCCCCCACTGCAACTTGAGACCATTACTTCTTGTTCTGTCATCTGCCACCACTGAGAACAGCCTAGCTCCATCTTCTTTGCAACCTCCCAGGCCCCTTCAGGTAGTTGAAGGCTGCTATCAAATCTCCCCTCACTCTTCTCTTCTGCAGACTAAATAACCCCAGTTCCCTCAGCCTCTCCTCATAAGTCATCTGCCCCAGCCCCCTAATCATTTTACATATCTAATTTTTAAGGTCTATCAATCCCTCATCTACATGGTATGTGACATATTTTACAGCCATTCTATATATACAAGAAGACCAAATAACAGGTACAACTTTGTTTGTAAAATACATCTTGCATTTAAAAAAAAGAATGTTAGTTTTCACTCCCAGTTTATCCTCCTTCATAAATAGTTTGGGTTCAAAATTTACTGTCCAAATGTTTTCGAATTATGAATAATGTGAATTCCAGAGGAAAAAAAGAATCCCCTCCTTCGATTCTATTTCTAATAATGTGTTTCCTGCCAATCTGTAACTGAACATTTGTTCACTTTAGTGACATATTTCCATTCCTATTCATTGTTATTTATTATTTGTATTACTGTAGCTCCTAGGAGACCTCATCATAGATCAGGACCCCAGTAGGCTAGGGACTGTACCATTGTGAAATAAAAACACATTCTATTCCTCAAAGAGCTTACAATATAAGTATAAAACAAAGAGACAACAGAGAGATACACACAAAGACTGACACAGGAGTACAAGGAAACAATGACACCATATCGGGCAATATGATATGCGGAGGATTTGGCACAGCAGCAGCTTAACTGTTGCCAGAGTTTTTGTAGTCATTATGGAAAAGGAGAGTTTTAATGAGAGTTTTAGCGGCAGATAATGAGGTAGCTCTGCTGATGTTTATGGGAAACTCCTCCCAATCATGAGGGACAGTATGGGAAGAAGCACAAAGGCCTTTGTTTGCAAATGTAACAACTGGATGATGGAGACTGGCCTCATAGGAGTTGACATCTTGATAGTGACTGAGAAATTATAGGTACGATGGCGAGAGACTATGAAGGGTCTTGAAAGTGCAGACAAGTAGCTGATGTTTGATGCAGTAGAGAAGGTGGAGCTAGTAGAGGGATGCAAAGAAAGGAGTGACCGGTCAAAGTGATGGGTGGGAAAGTAATCTTTTCAGTAGCATTTTGAATGGATAGGAGAGGGGCAAGGTTACATTTGCCAAGGTCAGAGAAAAGGATGTTGCAGTAATTGAGATTCGAGCTGATAAGAGCCTGGATGAGAGTTCTAGCTGTGTGGATGGCTAGGAAAGGCATCATCTAAAAACTGGAAGTCAAATCCTACTGAGGGAAATAGAAAGGAACATAAACTCAGTCAAGTCAAGTGTAAAAGTGTAATTAGGCAGGCCCAAAAATAATTTGAAGAGCTACTAGCAAAAGACTCAAACGCTAACAGCAAAAAAATGTTTAAGTACATCAGAAGCGGGAAGTCTGCTAAACAATCAGTGAAGCTACTGGGTGATTGAAGTGCAAAAGGAGCACTGGGGAAGATAAGGCCATTACAGAGAAACTAAATGAATTATTTGTATTGGTTTTCATTGCGGAAGATGTGAGGGAGATTCCCACACCTGCACCATTCTTTTTAGGTGACAAATCTGAGGAAATGTCCCAGATTGAGATATCATTAGAGGAGGTTTTGGAACAAATTGATAAACTAAACAGTAATAAGTCACCAGGACCAGAAGGTATTTACCCAAGAGTTCTGAAGGAACTCAAATACGACATTGCAGACCTCCTAAGTGTGATATATAACCTATCACTTAAATCAGCTTCTGTACCAGATGACTGGAGGGTAGCTAATTAAATGCAAATTTGTTTAAATGTCTCCAGAGGCGATCCTCACAATTACAGGCCAGTGAGCCTAACTTCAGTACCAGGCAAATTAGTTGAAACCATAGTAAAGAACAGAATTATCAGACACATAGATGAACGCAACTTGCCGGGGAAGAGTCAACATGGCTTTTCCAAAGCGAAATCATGCCTCGGCATTTTTTAGAATTCTTTAAGGGGGGTCAACAAACATGTAGACAAAGGTGATCCAGTGGATATAGTGTACCTGGACTTTCAGAAAGTCTTTGACAATTTTCTCAACAAAGGCTCTTAACCAAGTAAGCAGTTGTCAAGGTTCCTCCCCCACTCTGAACTCTAGGGTACAGATGTGGGGACCTGCATGAAAAACCTCCTAAGCTTATCTTTACCAGCTTAGGTCAAAACTTCCCCAAGGTACAAAATATTCCACCCGTTGTCCTTGGACTGGCCGCTACCACCACCAAACTAATACTGGTTACTGGGGAAGAGCTGTTTGGACGCGTCTTTCCCCCCAAAATACTTCCCAAACCCTTGCACCCCACTTCCTGGACAAGGTTTGGTAAAAAGCCTCACCAATTTGCCTAGGTGACTACAGACCCAGACCCTTGGATCTTAAGAACAATGAACAATCCTCCCAACACTTGCACCCCACCTTTCCTGGGAAATGTTGGATAAAAAGCCTCACCAATTTGCATAGGTGACCACAGACCCAAACCCTTGGATCTGAGAACAATGAAAAAAGCATTCAGTTTTCTTACAAGAAGACTTTTAATAAAAATAGAAGTAAATAGAAATAAAGCAATCCCCCCTGTAAAATCAGGATGGTAGATATCTTACAGGGTAATTAGATTCAAAAACATAGAGAACCCCTCTATGCAAAACCTTAAGTTACAAAAAGATACACAGACAGAAATAGGTTTCAGAGTAACAGCCGTGTTAGTCTGTATTCGCAAAAAGAAAAGGAGTACTTGTGGCACCTGAGAGACTAACCAATTTAGTTAGTCACTCTCCTGCTGGTAATAGCTCATCCAAACTGACCACTCTCCAAGTTTAAATCCAAGTTAAACCAGAACATCTGGGGGGGGGGTAGGAAAAAACAAGAGGAAACAGGCTACCTTGCATAATGACTTAGCCACTCCCAGTCTCTATTTAAGCCTAAAGTAATAGTATCCAATTTGCAAATGAATTCCAATTCAGCAGTTTCTCGCTGGAGTCTGGATTTGAAGTTTTTTTGTTGTAATATCGCAACTTTCATGTCTGTAATCGCGTGACCAGAGAGATTGAAGTGTTCTCCGACTGGTTTTTGAATGTTATAATTCTTGGTGTCTGATTTGTGTCCATTTATTCTTTTACGTAGAGACTGTCCAGTTTGACCAATGTACATGGCAGAGGGGCATTGCTGGCACATGATGGCATATATCACATTGGTGGATGTGCAGGTGAACGAGCCTCTGATAGTGTGGCTGATGTTATTAGGCCCTGTGATGGTGTCCCCTGAATAGATATGTGGGCACAATTGGCAACGGGCTTTGTTGCAAGGATAAGTTCCTGGGTTAGTGGTTCTGTTGTGTGGTATGTGGTTGTTGGTGAGTATTTGCTTCAGGTTGTGGGGCTGTCTGTAGGCAAGGACTGGCCTGTCTCCCAAGATTTGTGAGAGTGCTGGGTCATCCTTTAGGATAGGTTGTAGATCCTTAATAATGCGTTGGAGGGGTTTTAGTTGGGGGCTGAAGGTGACGGCTAGTGGTGTTCTGTTATTTTCTTTGTTAGGCCTGTCCTGTAGTAGGTAACTTCTGGGAACTCTTCTGGCTCTATCAATCTGTTTCTTTACTTCTGCAGGTGGGTATTGTAGTTGTAAAAAGCTTGACAGAGATCTTGTAGGTGTTTGTCTCTGTCTGAGGGGTTGGAGCAAATGTGGTTGTATCGCAGAGCTTGGCTGTAGATGATGGATCGTGTGGTGTGGTCAGGGTGAAAGCTGGAGGCATGCAGGTAGGAATAGTGGTCAGTAGGTTTCCGGTATAGGGTGGTGTTTATTTGACCATTGTTTATTAGCACTGTAGTGTCCAGGAAGTGGATCTCTTGTGTGGACTGGACCAGGCTGAGGTTGGTGGTGGGATGGAAATTGTTGAAATCATGGTGGAATTCCTGAAGGGCTTCTTTTCCATGGGTCCAGATGATGAAGATGTCATCAATATAGCGCAAGTAGAGTAGGGGCTTTAGGGGACGAGAGCTGAGGAAGCGTTGTTCTAAATCAGCCATAAAAATGTTGGCATACTGTGGGGCCATGCGGGTACCCATAGCAGTGCCGCTGATCTGAAGGTATACATTGTCCCCAAATGTGAAATAGTTATGGGTAAGGACAAAGTCACAAAGTTCAGCCACCAGGTTAGCCGTGACATTATCGGGGATAGTGTTCTTGACGGCTTGTAGTCCATCTTTGTGTGGAATGTTGGTGTAGAGGGCTTCTACATCCATAGTGGCCAGGATGGTGTTATCAGGAAGATCACCGATGGATTGAAGTTTCCTCAGGAAGTCAGTGGTGTCTCGAAGGTAGCTGGGAGTGCTGGTAGCGTAGGGCCTGAGGAGGGAGTCTACATAGCCAGGCAATCTTGCTGTCAGGGTGCCAATGCCTGAGATGATGGGGTGCCCAGGATTTCCAGGTTTATGGATCTTGGGTAGTAGATAGAATATCCCAGGTCGGGGTTCCAGGGGTGTGTCTGTGCAGATTTGATCTTGTGCTTTTTCAGGAAGTTTCTTGAGCAAATGCTGTAGTTGTTTTTGGTAACTCTCAGTGGGATCATAGGGTAATGGCTTGTAGAAACTCCTGACTCCAGTGAGAAACTGCTGAATTGGAATTCATTTGCAAATTGGATACTATTACTTTAGGCTTAAATAGAGACTGGGAGTGGCTAAGTCATTATGCAAGGTAGCCTGTTTCCTCTTGTTTTTTCCTACCTCCCCGCCCCCCAGATGTTCTGGTTTAACTTGGATTTAAACTTGGAGAGTGGTCAGTTTGGATGAGCTATTACCAGCAGGAGAGTGAGTTTGTGTGTGTATGGGGGTGGGGGGGATGTGAGAAAACCTGGATTTGTGCAGGAAATAGCCCAACTTGTTTATCATGCACATTGTGTAAAGAGTTGTCACTTTGGATGGGCTATCACCAGCAGGAGAGTGAATTTGTGTGGGGGGGGGGGTGGAGGGTGAGAAAACCTGGATTTGTGCTGGAAATGGCCCACCTGATGATCACTTTAGATAAGCTATTACCAGCAGGACAGTGGGGTGGGAAGAGGTATTGTTTCATATTCTCTGTGTATATATAAAGTCTGCTGCAGTTTCCACGGTATGCATCCGATGAAGTGAGCTGTAGCTCACAAAAGCTCATGCTCAAATAAATTGGTTAGTCTCTAAGGTGCCACAAGTACTCCTTTTCTTTTTACAGACAGAAATAGTTATTCTATTCAGCACAATTCTTTCCTCAGCCATTTAAAGAAATCATAATCTAACACATACCTAGCTAGATTACTTACTAAAAGTTCTAAGACTCCATTCCTGGTCTATCCCCGACAAAGACCGATTCTAGACAGACACACAGACCCTTTGTTTCTCTCCCTCCTCCCAGCTTTTGAAAGTATCTTGTCTCCTCATTGGTCATTTTGGTCAGGTGCCAGCGAGGTTACCTTTAGCTTCTTAACGCTTTACAGGTGAGGCGAGCTTTCCCCTGGCCAGGAGGGATTTCAAAGGGGTTTACCCTTCCCTTTATATTTATGACAGCAGTCATGGGATAAGAGGGAAAGTCCTCTCATGGATCAGTAATTGGTTAAAAGACAGGAAACAGAGGGTAGGAATAGATGAACAGTTGTCAGAATAGAGAGACATAAATAGCTGTGTCCCACAGGGATCTGTACTGGAACCAGTGCTGTTTAACAAATTGATAAATGATCTGGAAAAAGTGGTAAACAGTGATATGGAAAAGATACAAAATTATTCAAGATAGTTAAGAGTATGGAGAGACCTCACAAAACTGTGTGACTGTGCAATAAAATGGCAGATGAAACTCAATGTTGATAAAAGCAAAATAATGCACATTGGAAAACATAATCCCAACTATACATACAAACTGGGGGTCTAAATTAGCTGTTACCACTCAAGAAAGAAATCTTGGAATCATTGTGGATAGTTCTATGAAAACATCTGCTCCATGTTCAGTGGCAGTCAAAAAAGCTAAGAACATGTTAGGAATCATTAGGAAAGGGATAGATAAGACAGACATTATCATAATGCTACTATATAAATCTATGTTATGCCTACACCTTGAATACTGTTTGCAGTTCCAGTCACCCAATTTCAAAAAAAGATATATTACAAATGGAATAGGTATAGAGAAGGACACCAAAATGATTAAGGCTAGGGAACAGCTTGCAGATGAGGAGAGATTAAAAGTATTGGGATTGTTCTGTTTGGAAAAGAAATGACTAAGGGGGGATATGATGGAGGCCTATAAAGTCATGAATGGTGTGGAGAAAGCGAATAAGGAATTATTTACTCCTTCACATAACAGAAGAACCAGGGGTCACCCAAAGAAATTAATAGGAAGTAGGTTTAAAACAAACATAAAAAGTACTTCTTCACACAATGTGAAGTCAACCTTAGAACACGTTGCCCGGGGATGTTATGAAGGCCAAAAATACAACTAGGTTCAAAAAAGAATTGGATAAGTTCATGGAGGATAGATCCATCAACAGCTATTAGCCAAGATGGTCAGCGATGTGACCTCTTGCTGTCAGTGTCCCTACGCCTCTGACTGCCAGAGGCTGAGACTGGATGACAGGGAATGGATCACTTGATAATAGCCTTTTTCTGTTCATTGCCTTTGAAGCATCTGGTATTGGCCTCTGTTGGGAAACAGCATACTAGGCTAGATAGACCATTGGGCTGATCCACTATGGTCATTCTTATGTTCTTATGTTCTCAAGTGTAGAAATTATTTTGCAAGATTTAGACATAGCGAGGATGTGAGGACCTACAGGGAGGGCCCAGTCAAAGATGAGATTCAGTTTATGGGGCTGAATGACAGGCAAGATGATGGTGCTCTCCACAGTGATTGAGAAAGGAAGTAGAAGATAGGGCTTGGCATGGAAAATTAAGAGCTCTGTTTTAGCCATGTTGATCGTGAGCTGACTGCTAGACGTCCACAAGGAACTGCCACAGATGTAGGCCAGTATTTTAGTTTGGACCGGTCTGGATTACAGAAGTAGATTACTTCAGTAGCAAACTCAATGCCGTGATTTAAAGAGAAGACTTTTGATTTAATTTATCATGACAACCATCTTTAAAGCATCATGAAATACAAGCCTCATTTCCATAACTCATGGGATGAAAAGCTAGATTCTAACCTATAGGAAGATTAAATAATATTGTTGGTAAATGAAATAGACATCTTATTAAAAGGAAGGAGGCCTTCAATAAATACTTGTAATGTGCAAAAGAAATAAGCCTCACACTTTATGTTTGTTATGAAACCCTTGATAATTTAAAAATCTTTCAGGAAGTTAAGTGACAGTAGATTGGGGGAACTTTGTTAGCTACCCTTTGTACTGTCTTTGTGTTTAAAATGTTCTATCTTTCAAGAAAAACAAACTATTGGAACAAATGTCAGTGTTATAACTCAAAGTACCATAGAATATCCATGCAGGGTTTTTTTTTTGTTGTTGTTTGATTGACTTTTTGTGCTTTTTTAATGAAGTGAATACATTTTCTAGTTGATATTCAGTTATACAAAGGTTTAGGGTCTGTATATATATACCCTCAAACCAATTGTACATATGGTTAAAATGATTCTATGATTCCAAGGGATATATTTTTAATGAACACTGCTATTACTACTGCACATTGTGTAAAATAAACCCATTACCTAAATTAATAACAGAAGGGTAAGACTCTCTGATGCTGAAATAATGGAAGTTAAATGACATCATACTGTATTTTAATTAAGTCAGGTTAAAAGCTCTGAAAGCTGTTTTTGAGCAACTGAAAATATTAGAGACCTGAGAGGCCAAAGCAAATTCCCTATGTATATTCAGGCTGAAATTTCCACTATCATTTAGCCTAATAACTTAAAAAAGCCAAATGCCTTTCCTTTTTCTGATTTCGATTCTGCCTTCTATTTATACAATTAAATGACATTAGGTTATCAGCCATGATTTAGGACTACTAATTCATTATTTATTCAGCAAAAACAATGTGATGATTTACTATAGGAAATTGGCAGCACAAGAAACTGAGAAAATAAATGCCTTCAAAGAGAAAACTCAGTCACCATTTATTAGAGACTAGGGAAAAGTTTATAAATAATAACTTAACCATAAAGCTAAGGAAAACAAGGGTGAACCTTTTATTGGATTAGAAAATGTTAATATAATTCTCCTTTTCCTATTCATGACTCCTAATAGATTTTCATTCATCTGGGGAGCCTCAACAAGACTTGTCTACGTGTGATGTTACTACATGGCAAGCCAGAGTCTGACTCTATAGCATACTAACTTTCCATGCTGTCATAAATATAAAGGGAAGGGTAAACCCCTTTGAAATCCCTCCTGGCCAGAGGAAAACTCCTCTCACCTGTAAAGGGTTAAGAAGCTAAAGGTAACCTCGCTGGCACCTGACCAAAATGACCAATGAGGAGACAAGATACTTTCAAAAGCTGGGAGGAGGGAGAGAAATAAAGGGTCTGTGTCTGTCGGTACGCTGCTTTTGCCGGGGATAGACCAGGAATGGAGTCTTAGAACTTTTAGTAAGTAATCTAGCTAGGTATGTGTTAGATTATGATTTCTTTAAATGGCTGAGAAAAGAATTATGCTGAATAGAATAACTATTTCTGTCTGTGTATCTTTTTTGTAACTTAAGGTTTTGCCTAGAGGGATTCTCTATGTTTTGAATCTAATTACCCTGTAAGGTATCTACCATCCTGATTTTACAAAGGGGATTTCTTTACTTCTATTTACTCCTATTTCTATTAAAAGTCTTCTTGTAAGAAAAACTGAATGCTTTTCATTGTTCTCAGATCCAAGGGTTTGGGTCTGTGGTCACCTATGCAAATTGGTGAGGCTTTTTATCCAACATTTCCCAGAAAAGGGGGGGGTGCAAGTGTTGGGAGGATTGTTCATTGTTCTTAAGATCCAAGGGTCTGGGCCTGTAGTCACCTAGGCAAATTGGTGAGGTTTTTACCAAACCTTGTCCAGGAAGTGGGGTGCAAGGTTTTGGGAAGTATTTGGGGGGAAAGACGTTTCTAAACAGCTCTTCCCCAGTAACCAGTATTTGTTTGGTGGTGGTAGCGGCCAATCCAAGGACAACGGGTGGAATATTTTGTACCTTGGGGAAGTTTTGACCTAAGCTGGTAAAGATAAGCTTAGGAGGTTTTCATGCAGGTCCCCACATCTGTACCCTAGCATTCAGAGTGGGGGAGGAACCTTGACACATGCAGTAACAACCTGTGTGTACTAATCCATAGTGCATTTTGACACTTGAAATGGAAGTACATTAAAGCGCATGATGGAACTTTTAGTGCACTGTAACAATGTCCACCAGGGACATTACTACATGATTTTGACTCACACCCTGGTGAGCATGTGGGTGCCCTGTATGCAGGCTTCAAATCTTCTCAATTCCAGCTCTTTGGACTGGGGGAAATACATTGTGGGGTATTTGGAGTATGTCCACACTAAGTGCATTAAGTCGGTGGAGTGCGTCCTCACTACCGTGGCTAGCGTCGACTTTCAGAGCATTGCACTGTGGGTAGCTATCCCACAGTTCCCGCAGTCTCCGCTGCCCATTTGAATTCTGGGTTGAGCTCCCAATGCCTGATGGGGCAAAAACATTGTCATGGGTGGTTTTGGGTACATGTTGTCAGTCGTCCCTCCATCTGTGAAAGCAATGACAGACAATCATTTCGCGCCTTTTTCCCATGCAGACGCCATACTGCTGTCAGCAGATGGTGCAGTAGGTCTGCTAACCATCGTTGTCATCCATCACTTCCGCTGCAACTCTGCTCTTCTTCTCTCCTGGTGCCATGAATCCACCTTGCAGGTCCCCTTTTCATTCTGTATAAATATCTATTCTCATGGCATTCATCGACATCCACTGCTTCCGCTGGAACTCTGCTCTCCTGCTCTCCTGGAGATGCCATACCACGGCAAGCATGGAGCCCACTTATCTCAGCGCTGACGTTGTGAGCATTGCAAACACCTCACGCATTATCCTGCAGTATGTTCAGAACCTGCTAAACGAAGTGAGGAAGCGATGACAGCATGATCACGATAGTGATGAGGACATGGACACAGACTTCTCTCAAGACACGAGCCCTGGCAATTTAAACATCATGGTGGTAATGGGGCAGGTTCATGCCATAGAACGCCGATTCTGGGCCCAGGAAACAAGCACAGAGTGCTTATTGCAGGTCTGGGATGATTCCCAGTGGCTGCGAAACTTTCGCATGCGTAAGAACACTTTCATGGAACTTTGTGACTTGCTGTCCCCTGCCCTGAAGCACAAGAATACCAAGATGAGAGCAGCTTGCAATGGCAGACAGCTACCAATCAGTCGGGAATCAATTTGGAGTGGGCAAATCTACTGTGGGGGCTACTGTGATCCAACTAGCCAACACAATCACTAAGCTGCTGCTATCAAGAGGAGTGACTCTGGGAAATGTGAAGATCATAGTGGATGGTTTTGCTGCAATGGGGTTCCCTAACTGTGGTGGGCCGATAGATGGAATGCATATACCTATCTTGGGACTGGACCACCTTGGCAGCCAATATGGAAACCTCAAGGGGTACTTTTCAGTGGGGCTGCAAGCACTGCATGATCACAAGGCACATTTCACAAACATCAATGTCGGATGGCCGGGAAAGGTGCATGATGCTCTCACCTTCAGGAACTCTGGGCTGTTTGAACAGCTGCAGGAAGGAACTTACTTCCCAGACCAGAAAATAACCATTTGGGATGTTGAAATGCCTATAGTTATACTTGGGAACCCAGCCTACCCCTTAATGCCATGGCTCATGAAGCCGTACACACGCAGCCTGGACAGTAGTAAGGAGCAGTTCAACTATAGGCTGAGCAAGTGCAGAATGGTGGTAGAATGTGCATATAGATGTTTAAAAGTGTGCTGGTGCAGTTTACTGACTAGGTTAGACCTCAGCGAAACCAATATTCCCATTGTTATTGCTGCTTGCTGTGTGCTCCACAATATCTGAGTAAGGGGGAGACGTTTATGGTGGGGTGGAAGGTTGAGGCAAATAGCCTGGTGGCCGATTATACACAGCCAGACTCCAGGGTGATTAGAAGAGCACAGCTGGGCACCCTGTGAATCAGAGAAGCTTTGAAAACCAGTTTCATGACTGGCCAGGCTATGGTGTGACAGTTCTGTTTGTTTCTCCTTGATGAAAACCTGCTCCCTTGGTTCACTCTACTTCCCTGTAAGCCAACCGACCTCCCCCCTTCTATCACCACTTTCAGAGGCAATAACGTCTTTATTGTTTCAAAATCATGCATTCTTTATTAATTCATCACACAAATAGGGGGGGGGGAAATTGCAAGGTAGACCGGGAGGGCTGGGGGAGGAGGGAAGCACTGGGTGGGGTGGAGGAAGGGAGGAGGGAAGGACAAGGCCACACTGCATTTCAAAACTTATTGAATGCCAGCCTTCTGTTGCTTGGGCAGTCCTCTGGGGTGGAGTGGTTGGGTGCCCAGAGGGCCCTCCCCCCACATTCTTGGATGTCTGGTGAGGAGGATATGGAACTTGGGGAGGAGGGCAAGCGGTTATACAGGGGCTGCAGTGGCAGTCTGTACTCCTGCTGCCTTTCCCGCAGCTCCACCAGATGCCTGAGCATGTCAGTTTGCTCCCCCATTAGACTCAGCATTGCATCCTGCCTCCTCTCATCTTGCTCCTGCCTCCTTTCATTGCACTCCTCCTTCCTCTCATCACGTTCATTTAATGCTTTCCTGGACTCTGCCATTGTTTGTCTCCACACATTCTGCTGAGCTCTTTCAGTGTGGGAGGACGGCATGAGCTCTGAGAACATTTTATTGTGAGTGCGTTTTTTTCACCTTCTAATCTACACTAGCCTCTGGGATGGAGATCATAGGGGGAGCATAGAAACATTTTCAGCTGCGGGAGGAAAGAAAGGGACAGTAGTATTTTCAAGGTACATTTTAGAGAACAAAGGAAAGACTATTTCACACTGAATCAAGTGATTCACATTACATAGCACATGTGCTTTTGGTACAAGGTCGCATTATGCCTCTTATATTGAGTGCCTGCCTGTTTGGTGTGAGACATCAGACATGCTTGGCTGGGCAACAGAATTCGGCTTGCAGGTAGCCATGGTAAGGCAAAGGGTTTCGGCTTCTTTAAACTTCATAACATGTGGGAATGGTTTCAAACAGCAGTGCCCTCCTTTCCCATACCAAGCAAAGCCCGTTGGGTTGGCCTTTTAAAAGGAGGAGCTGTGGTTTTAGGGTGAATGTGCAGAAAAACCCAAACCACCCCCACCCCACCCAATTCTCTGGGATGATTGCTTCACCCCTCACCTCACTGCGTGTTAGTATCAGGGGAGAGCTCTGTCAGCCAAACGCAAACAGCTCAGCATGAATGGGCCTCCCCTCATCACGTGGCTAACAGTGGGAATGATTTCTTTTCAGCTAAAGGCAAACAGCCCAGCAGGAACGGACACCTCTGAATGTTCCCTTAAACAAATTTCCCGTATTTCAACCAGGTGACCAGGAATGATATCACTCTCCTGAGGCTAACACAGACAGTACCTCCAGGAGAGCTTCATTGAGATGTCCCTGGAGCATTTCCGCTCCATCCGCAGACATGTTAACATACTTTTCCAGTAGCTATACGGGCTGTGACTGCATCCCAAGTCTTCAGGGCAAATTAATCATTAAACACGCTTGCTTTTAAACCCTGTATTGTATTTACAAAGGTACACTCACCAGAGGTGCCTTCTCCTGCTTCATGGTCCGGGAGCCCGCCTTGGGGGGTTGGGAGGGTATTGGCTCCAGGGTGATGAACAGTTCCTGGCTATCAGGGAGAAGGGAGTCTCCACTTGCCTGCTGTGCGCTATCCTCAACCACCTCCTCCTCTTCATCTTCCTCATCCACAAAATCCTGATCCCTGTTGCGTGAGACTCCCCCCTTGGAGGTGTCCATGGACAGTGGTAGGGAAGTGGTAAGGGATCCCCTAGAATTGCATGCAGCTTATCATAGTGGCATGTATGGGGCTCTGACCCCAAGCAACCGTTTACATCCTTTGTTTTTTGGTAGGCTTGCCTCAGCTCCTTAACTTTCACACGGCACTGCTGTGTGTCCCTGTTGTAGCCTCTGTTCATTATGCACTTGGAGATTTTGGCAAATATATTGGCATTTCATCTTTCGGAACGGAGTTCTGCCTGCATGGATGCTTCTCCCCATACAGTGATCAGATCCAGTACCTCCTGTTCAGTCCATGCTGAAGCACTTTGGTGATTCTGAGACTCCATGGTCACCTGTGCTGATCAGCTCGCCACACTTGCTAAACAGGAAATGAAATTGAAAAGTTCCCAGGGATTTTCCTGTTTACCTGGCCAGTGCATCTGAGTTGAGAGTGCTGTCCAGAGCGGTCACAATTGAGCACTCTGGGATAGTTCCCGGAGGCCAATACTGTCGAATTGCATCCACACTACCCCAAATTCAACCCAGCGAGGTCGATTTTAGTGCTACTCCCCTTGCTGGGGAGGAGTACAGAAATTGATTTTAAGAGTCCTTTAAGTTGACAAAACAGGCTTGGTCATGTGGACGGGTGCAGGGTTAAATCAACCTAATGCTGCTAAATTCAACCTAAACTCATAGTGTAGTCCAGGGCTTAAATTTTCTATAAGCCTGCTTTGTGCCTTGCACATGAACCACCACAAATCATCATTGAGGGACAGACTTTGGAGACAGTTGAACACTTTTGCTACCTTCGTAGCCAACTTTCTCAAAATGCAAACATTAACAGTGAGATCCAGCACAGGATCCAGTGCACAAGTGCTTCTTTTGGGAAATTGCTCTGATGCATTTTCATAGACCATGACCTACCGCACAACACCAAGATCCAGGTCTATAAGACAATTGCTATTCCTACATTCCTTTATGGATGCAAAACCTGGGTGACCTATCAACAGCACTCTGAGATTTTGAAGAGGTACCACCAATGATGCTTCCGGCAGATCCTTCACATCTGTAGCAGGAAAAGAGCCTGAAACATAAGTCCTTGTATCAGAAGCCTGGTATGAGTTAGGACCTGCTTTCAGAGACTGGCAAGAACAGGGTTGCTATTGCAAAAATACACATTCCCATAAAGTTCTAGTCACAGTGTACTTATACAAACACATCCTGATGTCAAGTGGTACCAAAACCTCCCAATCTCAAGGATGGTACTAAAACTTTCCCCAAAGATAACAGGAACACACTGACCTCTCCAAAAAATAAGGTCAGGATGACAGTACATAATAAAAATGTTTTAATCAAACCAACATGTCCAAGGTAATGAGTGATAACTAGCCACATCAGGGGTCAGTAACTACAGTAACTATGTCAGAGTGGCAGTACTAACTTGTTTGTATTGGGGTGTAAAAATGTATCTCAGAGGGAGTAACTTTGTCTGGCCTAGAAAGGAACAGAAAGTCCCAGCCTTCATTGAGCTGGTACATTGTTACGGGCATACATGTATTAGTGGTCCGGTAGAATCTGTGGGACACTAGTACCATGCTTCATCCACAATAAACCTGGCTGGGTGCCTTTATCCCTTAATGGATCTTGTGGTCATTGGGCAGTTTGCTGAAGGTCTGCTGTGCCAGCTGTCTATGCAGGGCTGGGGTGGCACACAAAGAAAACACATGCAGCCAAACATCTATCAACATCTGTCATAAAAATAAAAGGAAGAGTAAACACCTTTAAATCCCTCCTGGACAGAGGAAAAAAACCCTTTCACCTGTAAAGGGTTAAGAAGCTAAGACAACCTCGCTGGCACCTGACCAAAATGACCAATGAGGATACAAGATACTTTCAAAGATGGAGGGGGGGAACAAAGGGCTCTCTCTGTCTGTGTGTGTGTTGGTTTTTGCCAGGACCAGAGCAGGAATGCAGGTCAGAACTCCTGTAAAGGGTTAATAAGCAATCTAGTTAGATATGCGTTAGGTTCTGTTTTGTTTAAATGGCTGATGAAATAAGTTGTGCTGAATGGAATGTATATTCCTGTTTTTGTGCCTTTTGTAACTTAAGGTTTTGCCTAGAAGGATTCTCTATGTTTTGAATCTGATTACCCTGTAAGGTATTTACCATCCTGATTTTACAGAGGTGATTCTTTTATTTGTTCTTCAATTAAAATTCTTCTTTTAAGAACCTGATTGCTTTTTCATTGTTCTTAAGATCCAAGGGTTTGGGTCTGTGTTCACCTATGCAAACTGGTGAGGACTTTTATCAAGCCTTCCCCAGGAAAGGGGGTGTAGGGCTTGGGGGGATTTTGGGGGCAAAGACATTTCCAAGTGGGCTCTTTCCCTGTTACATTTGTTAGATGCTTGGTGGTGGACGAAATAAAGTCCAGGGAAAAAAGGAAAATAGTTTGTACCTTGGGGAAGTTTTAACCTAAGCTGGTAAAAATAAGTTTAGGGGTTTTTTCATGCAGGTCTCCACATCTGTACCCTAGAGTTCAGAGTGGGGAAGGAACCTTGACAACATCTAGCCACAGCATCAAGTCAGAAGATCACTGCTCTAACTCCAGCATCCTCGCTGAAGCCAATGTCACCAGCAATGAAGCAATGATCCTCATGCACCAACTTTGGTGGTCTGGACATTGTGTGTGGATGCCAGAATCTCACCTCCCAAAACAAGTTCTCTACTCTAAGCTCACCCATGGTCAAAGATACCAACCAACCCCGATGGCACCACATCAGGCAGTGGTCCACTTCAAAGAGGAGAGCCTTGCCCTCAAAGTGGAAAAAAGAGAGAGAAGGAAGGTGTCATAAATATAAAGGGAAGGGTAAACCCCTTTAAAATCCCTCCTGGCCAGAGGAAAACTCCTCTCACCTGTAGGGTTAAGAAGCTAAAGGTAACCTCACTGGTACCTGACCAAAATGACCAATGAGGAGACAAGATACTTTCAAAAGCTGGGAGGAGGGAGAGAAACAAAGGGTCTGTGTCTGTCGGTACGCTGCTTTTGCCGGGGATAGAACAGGAATGGAGTCTTAGAACTTTTAGTAAGTAATCTAGCTAGGTATGTGTTAGATTATGATTTCTTTAAATGGCTGAGAAAAGAACTGTGCTGAATAGAATGACTATTTCTGTCTGTGTGTCTTTTTTGTAACTTAAGGTTTTGCCTAGAGGGATTCTTTATGTTTTTGAATCTAATTACCCTGTAAGATATCTACCACCCTGATTTTACAGAGGTGATTCCTTTACTTCTATTTCTATTAAAAGTCTCCTTGTAAGAAAACTGAATGCTTTTTCATTGTTCTAAGATCCAAGGGTTTGGGTCTGTGGTCACCTATGCAAATTGGTGAGGATTTTTACCAAACTTTTCCCAGGAAGTGGGGTGCAAGGGTTGGGAGGATTTGGGGGGGAAAGATGTGTTCAAACTACATTTCCCAGTAAACCCAGTTAGAGTTTGGTGGTGGCAGTGGATATTTCAGCGATAAAGGATAAAATTAATTTGTACCTTGGGGAAGTTTTAACCTAAGCTGGCAAAAGTAAGCTTAGGAGGTTTTCATGCAGGTCCCCACATCTGTACCCTAGAGTTCAGAGTGGGGGAGGAACCTTGACAGAAGGGTAAAGAAAAAACTTTCTCTTAGCAGGCAGCTGGCCTGCCAGGAAATATCTGTACCTACTGTGGGCAGATCTGGGGTTCCAGGATCGGATTCCTGAGTTATCCAGGTAGAGATCATCTTCAAATTGAAGAATCGCCGATGCTGCTGCTATTTGGAGTGCGCAAGATTTCAAAAGAGGAGATCAAAAGCAATAAGATCAGGACTGGTAAATTTTCAGCAGGGCTGAGGTTCTAATCAATAGCCATGCATCTGTCACTCCATGACTTGGCTTCCACTTTTAAGAGAATTTATGTGATAGTTTTGTGACATGGAAAGATGTCTACAAGGATCTCATTACAGCTTAGGCTACAAATTTTTTTCACTCATCAATATCAGTAAGACGACACAACTTTTAAGAGGTGAACCACCAGTCCATTAATACATACTGCTACCTGCTTTAGACGGTAGATTTATTTTAAATATATAGAATATAGAAGAAGAAGAAGAAGCAGATCAAACAAGTCTCTTCTGGCTTGACAAAAATTGCAGACCTTCCAGGCCTGGTGAGCTTTAAGGATTTTACCATGTAATGTCACCTACTCCAAATATGATCATTCAGGAACTGGACCCTCTAGAAATTGTGTTTTATTTTTAGTTATTTATTTCTTTAAGCATTTACTATTTTGATCTGCCTGGCATCTGTAAACAGAACAAAAAGGCACCAGCTTCTGTCAAATGTCACTTAGTGTGAAGCAACACAGACAAAGCAAATGAAATCCAGTTCCATGGAGATCTTCTGACAAGCTGCATACACACTTCAAAGGGCTCTATTGAAATTAATGACCTTCATGCAATTCAAGGCACAATTATCAGCCACTCTTGTGGAATACCTGAATTCTTTTAAAGATATTTAGAAGAGAGCATTTTTACATGCAGACAGCACTTTTTCTTTTTTTAGAAAAAAGAATATTGTTACATTTTGTTAACTGCGGAAAAAAGTTGTTGTTTAAATATGATAGCTAACCCACTTAACTCTCAGCTTGTGAAAAATTGATCATTTAGCTGGACAGCTAAACAATTAATTAAAATGTATTAGAGTCAACCTGAGCAAGTGTTATTGATACTCTTCCTTTTACTTTCTTCTTTTAGTTGTCTCATGCTGCAGTCAAGCAAATGGGTTTGCAAACATTCATAGGTTGTAGTTGCTTGTATGTTTTCACTCACTAAATCTTGGAGTAAGTCACAATCTGAGCATTAGTCATACTGATAGCAAACAGGATTGCAGATGAGCTGGCATTACAAGATAGCCCCAAATTAATACATTTACCATAACATTAATTCACACAGAAAAGCTTTCCAACTGTCAGATGATCCATTAGGTTGTTTAATTTTATTTAAGATACTTCCAGGATGTTAATATCACTAGTGTCCTATAAAGTTGTTGGTATCTTCAAATATAGTGTATCTTCTGATTCAGCTCAATAGTTCTCTGAGCAACTCTTTGTAATGTATCTAGCTATCAGACCTCTCTCTACCTGACCTCTCGCCAGCCACCAAGGGTCCCTTTCAGAACCCTGGACAGGTCTCTTAGTTCAATCATTAAGGTCAGTAAACCTGTGAGAGCCAGCATACAGGTCTAGAGGCCACCAGGGGGAACCAGCAGTTCATCCATGCTAGAGTACAGTTCCTCATACACATTTCAGAGCACAGGACTGCTATCACTATGCATGCCCATAAGTCTGGTGATAGGCCCAGCACAAATGGGAACTAGAAATCAAGAGCCCAGGTAGAAGATGAAAAAAGACAAGTAGAAGCCAAATTGGACAAGAAAGAGGAAAACTTTCAGAGCACAGCCATGGAAGTCTAGCCAGCTCCTATGCCAACTACCTTGCCCTCCAAGTAAACTCAGCCACCTGGAAGAGATAGGCAAGCCTCAAGAGTCTGTGGTAGTGGTTCACAGGCTGAAGAATTAGGGACTGTTGCATTGGTCCAGAGACTGATTCAGGTATGTTAAAGCTAAAGAGATTGTGTATTATCAATAGACTTTAATCCTTTTAATAATTTATTTGCTCAATCTTGTGTCATATGTGCTTTTTAGATATGCTCTTTTTTGAGGGATTGGAGCTGGGGGCTTTAACCGTGCATAAGGAAGGAAGGAAGGAAGGAAGGAAGGAAAAGAAAACAATTACTCTTTGATTGGGCATAGAAATGAGACACAAACATAATATGATGCTACCAAAGAGCAAAACTTAAAAATTACAGCTAAGTGGAACACACAAAGCACCTGAGTGATATACCCACACTACACTACAATGACAAGATCAAGCCCAGCTGATAGACGGCTGATTGATGATGTCACAATGACAGATTAATCCTTATTTTGAATTCTGTCTGCTAAGTAATTAGTAATATCTTCAGTACCATTACTAGCTCTTCAGTCAGCTTCATCAGCAAGCTGTGCTCATTGCTTATCTTTCATCTTTTCCCTTTTGCTTTTCAGTTATTGACTGGATAAAATATCAGGAAAAAACTGTTTGCCAGACAGACATGGTCTTTAACTAAAGGTCAAATCACATTTTACTGTAAGCTCACTGAGATACTTTAAAGTGGTCACTAAAAGAGGGTTAGCCTATTTTGAGATGGTCTCCAGGAAAGGTTTTGCCAAACTGTTTAGAAATTGACTTAGTTGCTCCGTTTAGCCTTGTGATCCAGCAGACCCATCAATTCTTTCACAGGCGTCCTGCTTCTCATATACTGAAAGAATATCTTGTCATTTGTTTTGACACCTTTGGCTATTTGCTTATTGAAATCCATTTCCTTTTCACTTAATGCCTGTTTTAACTTATGCTGCAGTTTATTGGCTTCACTTTGATCAGGCTTCCAAGTTCCGAAGGATTTCTGTTTGGCTCAAATAGCTTCTTGCATCTGCCATTTAGCCATATTGGTTTAGTCCTTATCTTCCTGGTTTCCTTTTTGTACAACAGTAGACATCTGATTTTTTTAAAGTGGGCTCCATACCACCTATAAGGATTTTTACTTCCTCTACTTTTAACTTCTGTCCTCTGGTATCCATGCCTTGTCATGGTGGGACAGTTTGCATGCTCTACCGATCCTCAGAGTCTGTGTCAGTGGGGCTTTTGCTCTTGGTAGGTTCAACCATGCCAGATTGGGCTGTGGAGGAGGGCCCAGACAAAACAGACACCCTGGTCCTCCAGGTTGGGGGTTAGGCACAGGGCTAACAACCCTGTCTCATAAAAAACAAAATATGTTACGAAAACAGCAGCAGAGAAATCAACCATTACTGTGTGTGGCGGCCTTCAGGAGTCAATGATGCGTCTGACTGTCAATGGTGAAAGCCGAAAGGAAGTGACAGGCATGAAGACTGAAGTGCTCAACACCAAGATAAAAAAACAAACTTGGTTTTTGGAACATATGGACAATGTACGAAACAGGAAGATAGTTCAGGTCATAGCAGAGATGAGATGCTACAGCTTACACATTCTGGGTGTCAGAGAGAGCATATAGACAGGATCAGGAAGGTTAACAACAGCCTCGGGAGAAACTTTGCTTTATTCTGGATGGGATGATGAGGGTGTTGCCATCCTTTGAAGAAAGAAGTGGAGCATTCCCTGCTGAAATGGAAGTCCATCAGCAACAGACTTATGAGAGCCAGGCTGAAAGGGAAATATAATATCATCACCTTGATTCAGTGCTATGCTCCAACAAATGACAGTGATGAAGAAGTAAAGGACAAATTCTACCTTACATTACAGGCGGAGTTAGAGAGAGTAGCACGCCACAACCTAATTATCATCATGGGAGACCAGAATGCCAAGGTTGGTAAGGACAACACAAACAACGACAGAGCGATGGGAAGACATGGGTGTGGCACCATGAATGAAAACAGAGAGAGGCTTGTTTATTTCTGTAATACGAATGACCTAGTCATTGGCAGAACCCTATTTCAACATTGTGAAATCCACAAGCTGACATGGTGTTCTCCAAATGGTAGAGATAAGAACCAGATTGACCATCATTGCCAGGAGGTGTTGAAGATTGATTGACCATGTGCTTCCAATGGAAACTGATTCCATCACCAGAGTAGCAATAAGATGGACACCTGAAGGGAAGAGAAAATGAGGCTGCCCAAAGACAACATGGTGAAGAGCTGTGGAAGCCGAGCTGAAAAACCTGGGGCACAGCTGGGGAACCATTAAAAGACTTGCCAGGAACAGACAGGAGTGGAGGAGCTTTGTCACTGCTCTAAGCACCAGAGGCATAATGAGAACATGATGATGATGATGACTTTTAACTTTAGGACCTTTTTGACTAATCATCTTAATTTTATTGAAATCTCCCTTTCTAAAATTTAGTGACATTGGGTTACTTTTTTGAGATCATCATTGCCCCTAGGAAGACACATAGGTTAGACACATACTTTAAAAGTCACTAACTGAATTTAGGTGCAGATGAGCTAAAGCTGAAATTAATAATTTAACAATGAACAGGTAAATCCTGTTTAATAATCAAAGATAATCCCAAAAGTTTATTGACGGTCAAGGGAAGTGCATAAAAAAGGTAAATTGTGTTTACTTTACCCTAGTTAAACTAAAATAGTTTATCGACAGACAAAGGGAAAAGATCATGCTCATTTCTATGAAATTCAATAACTGAAGGAGAGTTTGAATGAAGAAACCAAAGAATTTTCTCTTAATCTCATTTTAACTCATCAAATTGTTTAAACAGTGGTTATAGTTCGTGGGTTGTAATGAAAACTAAAAATGCTAAATTCAAATTCAATCTCAATCTGTTTTACCATAGTTGGTGCACAAACACAAGAAGTTGTTCAACTTAAAGCTACACTAACATTTTAATATTCATTTAAAATCGGATTCAATAACAAAGTAAACTTAGCCTTGGGCAGTGTTTACGCAAGACTATCTCACCATTGTGGAATGATGGTGGCATCTTCTTGTAGAATAGTGCTGAGGTTAATGGATTCTTTCTGGCTGTAAGGCTCCTTTCTCCTTTTTGGTTTGGACTGAAGTTTTTTTCTGTTGCTGAGAGTTTCTATAGTGATTGTGCAATGAGTCTCATTTGGAATTTTTTTCGCCTTTTGTTCCTAACTTGTATCAGCTTCAAGGAGTTTTTTAACTATTCTCTTGTTCACAGAGTTCATTCAGCATGAAGAACACATTTTGTAGGGTGTTGGTTGCGTTCAGCTACTAATGCTTGTCTGTTCTTCATTGGCTCATCTCCTTAGGGGCTGATTTCAGTTGTTTATTCAACTAATAGATATGTAGATATGTAGTAGGAGTTGTAAATCTTGTCAAAGTTATTTATATATCTCTGTTCTGGTGGGGAACATTCTCAGAATCTCTTTGAAAATTTACTTTTAAGCCTTTTTTCTTTTATTCAGTCCATTTTTCACAAATGTTAAAGAGTATGGAGAACGATTTTAGCAAATGAGTATAAACCCATATCAAAGTCTCTTTGTATAGCACCTTTAAACTTGGCTCCCAGCTCATTCCCCTTTGCACAACTGTGGCTTTTTATATCAAGTTTTTATCTATTACCTGACATGAAATCCCTAGTAAAAACTAAGCTATAGTAAGTATCTGCACTTGCTCCAAAGAACTTATTTTCTAAATGGACAAGACAAACAAAAGGTGGGAAGGGAAGAGAGAGAGGTGGCAGGTCAGTAGCACATCAGAGAATAGAATCCGAGTCCACCATTCTATCCACTAGCCCATTGATGCAACTTTGAAAAAAAATATATATATGCTTGCTCTCACCAAGTCAAACATATGGTAGTTTTGTGAAAGACAGCTTCTTTATCATCTCTAGATATGACATTTATTGGCAGCAGTGTCCTTGCCTCTTGTGTTTCTCAATCAAGATTGTTGTCAACAAGATAAAATGAATTTTACAGCATAGAAATTGTCTTCTTATAGAAGTAAAGCAGCTGTGCCCCAGCTAAAGATTAACCTTATGGCATATTTTGGGGTGGGGGGGTAGAGGGGGAAAATAGACTGCATAGGACTCCATATGATGGAATATTTACTTCAAAAACTGAAAAATTCCATTGTAATAACAAATGGGACATATGAGGCCTTCCAGAATGTGGCTCTGATCCTTTCTGGGGCCCCTTCTTCCTACAGTCATACACATATTGAATAATATTTGAATACTAAAGAAAATCAATACATACAGTAATTTTTGAAGATGAAAATTACTGGCTACAAGATACTAATATTAAATTAACCTTTCCCCAAATTTGTGGTTTAATTTCTCACCAGCCACAAGATCTAATGATAATTCATAGATTACAACAATAGCTTACAATTCAATAGCTTACAACAATATTAATGCACAAGATCTCATGGTAGGAATTACATTAGCATGTTTCACCAACATGATGTGGTAGTACAGAAAAGAGGAAAAATAATTAATGCCATTGGAGAAAAAAGATTTTGGATGTGCACAGGCAAACTAATGGGCTAAAACTATCCATATCCAGCCACTTTTAAAGTTTCTTGTTATACATATAAGAGAATAAAGAAGATTGACATTCCAGGCCCCATGGCTGTTCCAAGTCACACTGCAAATCACTAGCTGATGAACTCAATGGGTTGGAACTTGGAAGAGACAGACAGTCCAATAAAGACTAAGCCCAGTCACACATTTTCATTTAGACTGTTTGACAAGCAACAAAGTGAATTTTAAGGCAAATAGGTTTAAGTCAGAAACAATCTCCTCCTTGTTTTCAACACAATTGGTATCTACTAATTGCAGTCTTGTTTAAAAGTGTATCCTAAGCTGAGGGTTAACAGTTATTTGAGAGGTCAAGAGAGAGAGAGCTTTACTGTGTTTTTTCCCTCTTGACATGAGTGTTAATGCTACCTTAATTAAAATCCACAGCCACAGTGTGAAAGGGATTAATTTTAAATACCTCCACAGGGAAATTATACCTTCCTGGAAATTTCCAGTCTGTGCTGGTCTCAGGTAGCTCAGAGGGCCATTTCCCTCCTTCTGATTTGAAACATGAAGTGCCTATAAAGTGTAAGGACATTTATAGAACTATATATTATAGACCAAACAAAATAAAAAGGGAGAAATTAACTTGTAAGGTAAAGTCTTACTTTCAAAAGTACTTAACCTAGGAGCAATTGGAAAAAGCAATGATATAAAGCCTTCTAAACTTGGGATGTAGCTGGGGACTGAAAATGAATAGAGTAAATTCCCTACCAATATCTGCAAGTAGAGAATCTGCTGTAGAAGTACGCCTACCCCTACATAAATGGCAAGCAGGAAGGAAGAGAGTGGGAGGAGCTGTCTAAAGGGGGTTTATATTGTTAGGGAGATTAATATGTTGCATAGTTTTTAGCTGTTGAGGGCAGAAGGGAATTCTGTGAAGATGTGGAATCAGTCACTCATTAGAATTGTACAGGGGCACTGTAGCTTAGCATTTCTTTATTGTTAAAGGACTGCTTTGATGGACTATGACACTTCACCAGCCTTAATTCCATTTAAAGGAAGATTAAGATTATGGAATTATCATTAACATACTATTGGCATTAGAGTGATAACCCTATAAAGGCCTCATCATGTAGGCACTGTGCAAACACACAGTAAAAGACAATTCCTGCCTTAAAGAGCTTTTTTTTTAAAGACACATTTTTGTAGACTAAACAGTGATCATTACAGTTCAAAACAAAGAATATCAATACATAAGTCACAATCAGATAATTAGAAATGCAGAGGGTGTGTTTTTCCAGAGTGACTACGTAATCTGGCATAAATTCTGTTGACTTTCAAAAGGATTTGTGCTCTGAAGTCACCTAGACACTTTTGAAAATTCCACCCCTAGTTACCAAAATCAGACATTTAAGTCCTGATTACCTCTGTATTTGGCACAGGTGTGACTGCTGTTGGAATACTGTCTCTAGTTCTGGTGCCCATAATTCAAGAAAGATGTTGATAGGAAGAGACTCAAAGATCTCAATCTATTTAATTTAACAAAGTGAAGGGTGGGGGCTGACTTGATCACAGACTAGAAGTACACACATAGGAAGCAAAAAAATTATAATGGGTTCTTCAATCTCACAGTGAAAGATATTACCTGATCCAATGGCTTGTAGCTGAAACCACACAAGTGCAGACTGGAAATAAGGAACACATTTTTAACAGTGGGCTTAATTAACCATTGGGAAAAATTACCAAGGATCATGGTGGATTCTACTTTACTGGCAATTTCACAACTGCACAGAGCTACTTTAAAAGAGCAGGAGTCTAGCTATATAGGATTCGGTGAAATATCAGGGTTGTAGAATCCCACTTCCATCAGGACATGTGTGGTGAAACTAGGATGTCTACAGTAATAATATATTCTAGATATCCCTTAAAATATATCTATACAAATACACACATACCAATTATTTAAAGTACAGACTGAGGAATGGAGAAAGAAAGGTGAAATGATTGACAGTTTCATATACAAAATATGTAGATTTTAATAAGCAAATAGGATAAAAAACATGTTAAGCCTTTCTAAATGTAAACATTAGAACCACAGGGGCATTGCTCATCCAGCAGCAGAGATGCACTGGTATTCTCTTATACAGTGAGCAGTAGTAGTGAGTGCTGGTGAAACATCACCGTGCGGTATATTGGCAGGGTGCATCCACTGTGGCAGCACTACAATAACAGATTCATCCTCCATTTTGATCCTCATAAATGGATCAGCACCACCTCTTTGCCTAGTATAGGGGTGGCCAAACTGTGGCTCCGGAGCCGCATGTGGCTCTTCAGAGGTTAATATGCAGCTCCTTGCATAGGTGCTGACTCCGGGGCTGGAGCTACAGGTGCCAACTTTCCACTGCTCAACCCCAGGCCCTGCCCCCACTCCACCCCTTACCCCAAGGCCCCCGCCCCTTCCTTCCCCTCCACCTCCCCTGCTGTACCTTGCTCCTCCTCCCTCTATCCCAGAGCCTCCTGTACACTGCGAAACAGCAGGAGGCACAGGGAGGAATGAGGAGGTGCTGATCAGCAGGGCTGCCGGCGGGCAGGAGGTGCTGGGGGTGGCCGGGGGGTGGGGGGTAGTGTGCTGCTGATGTATTGCTGTGGCTCTTTGGCAATGTACATTGGTAAACTCTGGCTCCTTCTCAGGCTCAGGTTGGCCACCCCTGGCCTAGTAGCTTTGGTTCTAGATGCACTAATCTGCCCATGCACTACCATTATAATCCATCATAACATGTCAGACGCTTTCCTAGGTATCTTAGGCCTTCTTCTCTTGCTATAACGTAATTAGTAACATTAAGTTTGGCTAGGAGACCACTGTGCCAATTGTCATAAAAAGAAAATTGTATATTACACCTTAATTTCCACAGGTCTAAAGAGAATTCAAATTGTGAACAGCAAGCAGTTGGAGCAGCAATACAAACAAAACCCCAAAACATTCCAGGGAATGTCCAAGAATTTCAGCCATATATAAACTAAAAAATAAATCCATTCAGAGACTGAGTTCTTAGGTTTTGGGGCAGAGGACAGCTGAGTTACTTTTTCTGTTAGAGTTGATCTAACTTCCCCTTGACAAGAAAGTCTGAAATGATTCCAATTTTTTTTTATTTTGCTGGTCTTCAAACAAATAATATTAACAAATAACACACAACTCATTTTTTTCTGATATATATGTATATATATATAAAGAAACTTTCCTCCTGGCCTGAGACCTTGTATTTCATATGCCAAGTTTTAGTCCAAAGAGAATTTTTAACTTAGCGTTACAAACCCCTAAAAGAACAGGTGTACAAGGAAAATGTTCTCTTTCTCTGATTTTTCTATTTGTTGTTACTTTATGATCTTGAAATCCTTTCCTGCCTTTCTTTTTATATTTTCCTTTCTGTTTCCTATCATGGTTGCTTTAGGTTCACTCTAACATATCCAGACCAACTCATCTTAAAGTAATTTCTTAGGAAAAAAAACTTTCTTGTGTTTTTAAATAGGTCAATTGAGAATAACAGAGAAAAAGACTGATAAATTAAGTATGCTGAAATCCCTTAAGATCATCCAGAAAGAACTATGACTGATGTACTGAAATAATTCCCTGGGCTGGCAGGAAGGAGGATTGTTACAAAGAAGGCTCTTATGTCCTTCTTTATTTTAGCATGGAGGTCTTCATAGAATGAAGCTCATGGAAAGAATTCTGAACAGCCAACACGTTTATGACATGATAATTGATAAATTCAATGGCTATTTTTTGCCCCTTTCATAGGGATTACAAACTGGATTTAGAGATTAACACAGGCCTTTTTTGTAAGAATTGCGCAACTCATTTTAAATAAATAGGGCCAGATCCTGAGGCCTACAACACTCATTTCTAAGCTCTACTAGCAAATTTTTCTAATGTAGATTTAATTTCTCCTTGTAAAAATGTGCTTTTGCCAATATAGTTCATACCAGTACCCAACCAAATAAACAGTACTGGAAGAAACATTTTTTGCCATTAATAACTGTGCCTGCACAAAGGATTTTGCTAGTATAAAAATGTCATCACAAAAAACCCGTCTTTAACCAACATCATTATTCCAACAAAAGTTTCTACTGTAGACCTGGTCTTAGATATTATGGTGATAGGTACCATATGTATTACAAAAATAGATTTTTGTATAGCCTATCATGTTCTATTTGAACGTTGATCAAGCAGTAACCAACCAAAACAGTATTGTTTTAGAAGAGAGCTCAAGTGTTGAATGCAAAGCCAACTTTCCCTATTAATGTAAGTCAGTTTCTCAGTGGGGAAAAAAAGCTCCTATACCACAGGACTCCTTCCACAGGTTGATAACGTGGGAGGCACTGGCTGACACTAAGGGTATATCTACATTACGAAATTAGGTCGAATTTATAGAAGGCGATTTTTTAGAAGGCGATTTTATACAGTCGATTGTGTGTGTCCCCACACTAATGCACTAAGCGCATTAAGTCGGTGGAGTGCGTCCACATACCAAGGCTAGCATCGACTTTTGGAGCGTTGCACTGTGGGTAGCTATCTCCGCTATCCATTGGAATTCTGGGTTAAGCTCCCAGTGCCTGATAGGGCAAAAACATTGTTGCGGATGGTTTTGGGTACATGTCGTCAGTCACCCCTCCCTCTGTGAAAGCAATGGCAGATAATCGTTCAGCGCCTTTTTTCCATGTGGGCACCATGCTGCTTTCAGCAGACGGTGCAGTAGGACAGCCAACCATCATCGTCGTCATCCACCGCTTCCGCTTCCGCTGCCACTCTGCTCTCCTGCTCTCCTGGTGGTCTCACAGGGCCACTTCCACTGCAACACTGCTCAGCTGCTCTTGTCTCGCCATACCATGGCAAGTGTGCAGCCTGCTCAGGTGTTGTGTCCTGGCAGCAGATGGTGCATTAGGTCTGCAAAACTGGTCATCCAACCACCACTTCCCCTGCAACCCTGCTCTCTTGCAGACGCCATACCACGGCAAGCATGGAGTCCACTCAGATCCCCACGGCGGTTATGAGCATTGTAAACACCTCACGCATTATCATGCAATATATGCAGAACCAGAACCTGCAAAAGCAGGCAAGTCGGCGACGGCAGCGCGGTGATGAGAATGATGAGGACATGGACACAGACTTCTCTCAAAGCACGGGCCCTGGCAATTTGGCCATCCTGGTGACAATGGGGCAGGCTCATGCCTGAAACTCCGATTCTGGGCCCAGGAAACAAGCACAGACTGGTGGGACCGCATAGTGTTGCAGGTCTGGGATGATTCCCAGTGGCTGCGAAACTTTCGCATGCGTAAGGGTACTTTCATGGAACTTTGTGACTTGCTTTCCCCTGCCCTGAAGTGCAAGAATACCAAGATGAGAGCAACCCTCACAGCTGAAAAGCGAGTGGGTATACGCCTCTGGAAGCTAGCAATGCCAGACAGCTACTGGTCAGTCGGGAATCAATTTGGAGTGGGCAAATCTACTGTGGGGGCTACTGTGATCCAGGTAGCCAAAACAATCACTGAGCTGCTGCTATCAAGGATAGTGACTCTGGGAAATGTGCAGGTCATAGTGGATGGCTTTGCTGCAATGGGATTCCCTAACTGTGGTGGGGTGATAGACGGAACCCATATCCCTATCTTGGGACTGGACCACCAAGGCAGCCAGTACATAAACTAAAAGGGGTACTTTTCAGTGGTGCTGCAAGCACTGGATGATCACAAGGGATGTTTCACCAACATCAACGTGCAATGGCCGGGAAAGGTACATGATGCTCGCATCTTCAGGAACTCTGGTCTGTGTGAACAGCTGTAGCAAGGGACTTACTTTCCAAACCAGAAAATAACCGTTGGGGATGTTGAAATGCCAATAGTTATCCTTGGGGACCCAGCCTACCCCTTAATTCTATTGCCAGTGGTGAAAGTAAGTCGAGTGACTTACCGGTACTCTGGGGCCAGCTCTGGCCCCCGGAAGGGGCTGGGTCTAGGGCGGAAGGGGCAGGGTTGAGGGGGTCAGAGCCAGTATCAGCCCACCCTGTAAGGTAAGTTACACCCCCAATGGGGTAGCAGCAGTAGCCCGGGACTCTGGGCACTATTTAAAGGGCCCGGGGCTCCTATCTTCTACTGCCCTTGCCCTTTAAATAGCCGCCAAAGCCCTGGGGAAGCGGCGGGGCTCCAGCGGCTATTTAATGGACCGGGGTGGCAGAGGCAGCTGGAGCGCCAGCCCTTTAAATAGCCCCTGGAGCCTCCACTACCTCAGGGCTCTAGGGGCTATTTAAAGGGCCTGCGGCTCCCCTGCTTCTACTGCCCCGGTCCTTTAAATAGCCGCCGGAACCCTGGAGTAGCGGCAGCGGGGCTCCAGTGGCTATTTAAAGGGCCCAGGCGGTAGAAGCAGGGGAGCCCCAGTTCCTTTAAATAGCTGCCGGAGCCCTGCAGCCGCTACCCCAGGGCTCCAGCAGCGGGGCTCTGGAGGCAATTTAAAGGGCCTGGTGCTCCAGTCACTGCTGGGAGCCTCAGGCCCTTTAAATTGCCCCACGGGGAAGCCGGGCTGCCCCAGTATGGCGTACCGGCTCTTGCCGGTACACCGTATTGGGGCATACTGGCTTACTTTCACCTCTGGCCATGGCTCATGAAGCCGTACACAGGCAGCCTGGACAGTGGTCAGGAGCTGTTCAACTATAGGCTGAGCAAGTGCAGAATGGTGGTAGAATGTGCATTTGGATGTTTAAAAGCGCACTGGCGCAGTTTACTGACTCAGTTAGACCTCAGCGAAACCAATATTCCCATTGTTATTACTGCTTGCTGTGTGTTCCACAATATTTGTGGGAGTAAGGGGGAGATGTTTACAGCGGGGTGGGAAGTCGAGGCAAATCACCTGGCTGCTCATTAAGTGCAGCCAGACACCAGGGTGGTTAGAAGAGCACAGCAGGTCATGCTGCACATCAGAGAAGCTTTGAAAACCAGTTTCATGGCTGACCAGGCTACAGTGTAACAGTTCTGTTTGTTTCTCTTTGATGAAAACCCGTCCCCTTGGTTCACTCTACTTCCCTGTAAACCAACTGCCCTCCCCTTCCCTCTTCGATCACCACTTTCAGAGGCAATAAAGTCACTGTTGTTTCAAATTCATGCATTCTTTATTAATTCGTCACACAAATAGGGAGAAAACTGCCAAGGTACCCCGGGAGGGGTGCGGGAGGAGGGAAGCACTGGGTGGGGTGGTGGAGGAGGGGAGGAGAGAAGGACAAGGCCACACTGCACTTCAAAACTTATTGAATGCCAGCCTACTGTTGCTTGGGCAATCCTCTGGGGTGGAGTGGTTGGGTGCCCAGAGGGCCCCCCCCCACGTTCTTGGGCGTCTTTGGTGAGAAGGCTATGGAACTTGGGGAGGAGGGTGGTTGGTTACACAGGGGCTGCAGTGGCAGTCTGTGCTCCTGCTGCCTTTCCTGCACCTCAACCATATGCCAGAGCATACCAGTTTGATTCTCCAGTAGCCTCAGCAGTGCCTCCTGCCTCCTTTCATCACGCTGCTGCCACCTCTCCTGTTGCTCCAGCCATCTATCCTCTTGTGCAACCCTCCTTTCCTTGTGTACATGTTGTGCTTTCCTGGACTCTGCCATTGTCTGTCTCCATGCATTCAGTTGGGCTCTTTCAATTTGGGTGGACTGCATGAGCTCAGAGAACATTTCATTGCGAATGCGTTTTTTTTTTTTGCCACCTTATCTGCGCTAGCCTCTGGGATGGAGATGCTAGTCACAGCATTGAAACATTTGCAGCTGCGGGAGGAAAAAAAGGGAGATTAAAATCGAAAAAGACACATTGGCCAATTAAAAGGAGGGGCTGATGTTTTCAGGCCTCTGATAGGCCACCCCTATTTCAACCAGGTGACCATGAATGATATCACTCTCCTGAGGATAACACAGAGAGATAAAGAACAGATGTTGCTTGAATGCCAGCAAACACCGGGACCACACACTGCCATGCTTTCTTATGCAATGATTCTAGACTATGTGCTACTGGCCTGGCATGGTAAAGTGTCCTACCACGGAGGATGCAATAAGGCTGCCCTCCCCAGAAACCTTTTGCCAAGACTTTGGGAGTACCTCCAGGACAGCTTCATTGAGATGTCCCTGGAGGATTTTCACTCCATCCCCAGACACATTAACAGACTTTTCCAGTAGCTGTACTGGCCGCAAATGCATCCCAAGTCTTCAGGGCAAATTAATTATTAACCACACTTGCTTTTAAACCATGTATTATATTTACAAAGGTACACTCACCAGAGCTGCCTTCTCCGCCTTCAAGGTCTGGGAGCCCAGGTTGGGAGGGTTGGGAGGGTTGGGAGGGTATTGGATCCAGGGTGATAAACAGTTCCTGGCTGTCGGGGAGAATGGTTTCTCCACTTGCCTGGTGTGTGCTATCTTCAACCTCCCCTTCCTCCTCATCTTCCTTGTCCCCAAAAAACCACATCCCTGTTGCGTAAGACTCCCCCCTTGCAGGGGTCCACATACAGGGGTGGGGCAGTGGTGGGGGCAACCCCTAGAATTGCATGCAGCTCATCATGGAAGTGGCATGTCTGGGGCTCTGACCCCGAGTGGGCATTTGCCTCATGGGTTTTTTGGTAGGCTTGCCTGAGCTCCTTAAGTTTCATGCGGCACTGCTGTGTGTCCCAGTTGTAACCTCTGTTCATCATGCCCTTGGAGATTTTGGCAAATATATTGGCATTTCATCTTTCGGAACGGAGTTCTGCCTGCATGGATGCTTCTCCCCATACAGCAATCAGATCTAGTACCTCCCGTTTGGCCCATTCTGGATCTCTTTTGCCATTCTGGGACTCCACGGTCACCTCTGCTGATGAGCTCGCCACACTGGCCAAACAGGAAATGAAATTCAAAAGTTCCCAGGGCTTTTCCTGTCTACCTGGCCAGCACATCTGAGTTGAGAGTGCTGTCCAAAGCGGTCACAATGAAACACTGTGGGATAGCTCCCAGAGGCCAGTACCATTGAATTGCATTCACACTAACCCAAATTCGACCCGGCAATGTCGATTTCAGCGCTAATCCCCTCTTCGGGGAGGAGGACGGAAATTGATTTTAAGAGCCCATTAAGTCGACAATAATGGCTTCGTTGCGTGGACGGGTGCAGGGTTAAATTGATCTAACCCTGCTAAATTCGACCTAAACTCGTAGTGTAGACCAGGGCTAAAATGTACAGCTCCAAGCAGTAGTGTGGCTGTCACCTATATAGTCTGCTGTTGCTAGGCAGACTATGCAGTCACATGTTCTAACCGCTCCCTGCCTTTTTTCTTTCTAATTTGAAAAAGGCATAGGGTGGGGCGGGAAGCTGTCCATGAAGGAGGGCATCGAAAATGGAGTCCTACTTGTTGTTTTGATAGAACAAGATGAAGACTAGAGGAGAAACATACCAAAACAAGACTTTACCTCAACAACGGGACAGGGGGAGTCTGTGTGCGCTCCTGCCTCTCTGGGTCTGGCAGCAGCTGCTCGTGTCTGAACAAGCCTTCACGCGCCTGACCTTGAGTGCTTTCTTAAAGAGACGGTTTTCTCAACACTCACTCAGGCACACACACACACTCCCCTCAACACAACACGCACTGTCTCACACACTTCCCTCACCACACACTCCCTCTCTCACACACACACTAGTCTCCCTCACAGAGGTCCCCCAACATATACACCAAGGCTCCCTGCATCCAGGTCACTTTCCTCACCTGGGCTGTGCTGTGAGGCGAGCATCAGGAGCTGCTGCTCTCCTGCCTTCTCATTACACAGCCCAGGCGGGGAAAGTGACCTGGATGCAGGAAGCCCTGATGTCGCTTCTTGCTCCCCTGCCCATAACACCCTAGGGGTGCATGGGGCAGAGGAGCAGCGGTCTGGGGGAGGGGAGCGAGCAGCAATGGCAGCTGCTCCATCACTGCATCCAGATCAGTTTTCCAGTGTGGATGCAGGAGGGGGATGCAGAGGTTAGGGACCTAGGATGGGGGCATGGGTTGGGGTGAGGTGGGCACTGTGCAGAGGTTGGGGTGCAGGAGGGAGATGCAGAGATTAGGAGCACAGGAGGGAGGTGCCGAGGTTAGGGGTGCAGGGGTTGGGATGAAGAAAGTATAGTGCAGGGGTTAGGGGTGCAGGAGGGAGTTGCAGGGGGCAGGAGTGAATGGCGTTCAGGGATTAGGGGCCTGGGAGGGAAGTGCAGGAATTAGGGGCAAAGGGGGGACTGTGGGGGTTAGGGGTGAAGGGAGGGTGGAGAGCCCGTGGGGCTCAGGGGCAATGGGGGGTACACCACGCCCACAGGGGTCGGGGCACCAAAATGCAAGTTCACCCTAGGTGCCATTTTCCCTAAGGCCGGCCCTGAGGTCACCATGGAACAGCTGTTCCCCAGTGTGCAGTAGGCACTGGGAGGGAGGAGGAGGAGCGGGGATGGGGTGGAAAGAGGCAGGGAAGAGGAGGGGCTGGGTGGAGCAGAGGCAGAAAGAGGTGGGGTGTGGATGGGGCCTTGGGGGAATCAAAATGGGGGTTGCTAAAGTTAGAGAACCGCTGCCCTCTAGGACATATGCCTACCAGAAGCCTTTAACACTACTATTTTTTACCAGTAAACTCAACTTGAACCTTGACTTGAGATCTGTGATAATGATTTCCTCTGAAACTATTTAAGTAAGCTGAACTGAACAAAAAACACAGTAGTCATATTAACTTCAGAATGCAAATGTAACAGCTGATATATACAGAGTAAAAATTATTGAGTGGTCATATCATCTAAGTTGAAGAGTATCTATGTCCTTCCCCAGAAGAGGAAAGCATAATTTAGATTTTTGCCCTCAGTTTTTAAATAGAGTAGCGGAGCTAGCTGTTTATATGTAAATGTGTATATCATCATTAGAAAGTTACGTAATGTGACACTGCAATATGTGAATGTTAGTTTATCAAATATATAAGACAGTTATTGCTATTAAGCCCTTTATGAATATTTAAAATATATTGTACTAATACCACACTGTTTATGTCTGATTATCCCTTTATTCTTGTGTAAAGTAGGAGGAAGTCCCCTGAATCAATGAGGTTACTTGATGTAACCTGATGAAAGGGATGGCAAAAATCAGATCTTCCTTTCTAAAACTGAATGCAAATGGTTTCTGCATGTCGAGTAATTTTAACATGATATTGCAACGCAGTTCATTTTTGATAATTTTTTTAAACATTAAAATATCCTGAGATGAGTTGAGTGTACATTTATGTATTTATTTAAAGAGCTGTGTCTGTATTTTCTCTGTTATGGTCAACATTTTACAATGTAGCTGAAGTGGGTTAGTGGTGGTCCCTCCCACTCCCGCTCAGTGGGTGGCCACGCTGCCTCACTACGTCTCTGGGGTGCTGCCCCCATCATGGATTAGAGCTCCAGCCCAACAGAATAGCACAATCCAACAGTTTTAAGGAGTCCAGGCCCTCAAGCTGGGTGGAGCAAACATCCAGTCTTAAGGCTCAGGCCAAGCAGAGCAAACAACAGAGAGTCTGCTGTCCTGGATCTGGCAGACGGCAGACCAAAGCAGGCCTCTTAGGGGTTGGGGTTCACAGCAGGTGTAGGGGGACGTGGGCCCACCCTATTCCAATGGGTCCCAGCTCAGGGCCCTGACAGTGCCGGAGTGTCCAACCACTGGGTCAGCAGGGATCCACCCAAAACATGTTGACTGGGGTTCAGGCAATAACACAACCAAACTACTGTCTGGTGTTCCTGGGCTACTTCCATTCCTCCACTGTAATGTACCTGCAGCTTGGGGTCATCCATCTCTTTGGGGTATACACTGAGCAGCAGTCCTGACAGCTCTTCTCCTGGATAAGTCTTCTCCAGAGGCAGGGCATGGTGCAGTGCAGGTTCAGCTCAAGGGATCTGCAGTGGCCTGGAGACATCTGCTCCATTTCTTGGCTCAGACTCAACTGGGTTAGAAGCTCCACCCTTTATATTTCCTGTCCCACCTCTTAGCTTCTGGCAGGAGGGGTGAGTCCGGCCTGTCTCCAGCCGCCAGGGATCAGAGTGTTCCTCCCCATCTGGTTCAGTGGGAGGCCACTGCACCTCCTAACAGTACCATAATCCAAATATACAGTATTTTCTTCAATAAATTCAACCGAAGACAATATACCCTTTTAATCACATCCCAGAGTTTGTGTAAAAGATGATGTGTTCAAGGCATAAATAGTATCTTCTTACCGTTTGATTATTTTATTTATGGCAATACAGAGAATGATATAATGTTAGTCTTCATTACCATCAGCACAGAAGGAATGGTGTACATTTCGTGAGGAATAAAGTTGCCTACTGTATCTATGTGATAAGTGACAGTGGGTTCAATATAAAACCTGAGCAACAAACAACTCCTGCAGTAGAGCAGAAAAGCAAATTCCTAATGACACAGATTGACATATGTTTGACAAATAAGTCTGACACCAACTCAAAGCATTGCCAGCTCAGCCTACATAATTTCATAAACCATCAAGCATAATGTTATAATCAACAGTGTCAAAAGCAGCACGCAGATCAAACAAAGTTAAAATGCTTGAGCAACCCAAGTGAGACTGCATTAATAAATCCTGAACTGTAACTATACCAGGTTCTGTGCTATAACATGATCGAAAAGCAGATTGTTATTTCTCAAAAAGTTTATTTCCTGCTAAATGGTAATATAAATGAGGAGCATCGACTCATTCCAGGGACTTGTCCAAAAAATGCCAAATTTGAAACAGGTTGATAACTGCATAGACAATCTTGAATTCAGAGTGTATTTTTTTTTAATAATGAAGTTAATCTAGCCATTTTTTTAAAAGGAGGAAGACCACAAGAAGTAAGCAAAATGTTAAGAATTTCACAGAACACACTTCTGAACACAGAAGTAATCTCAGGGAACTTCTGTAAAAGAGATAGCTAGATAGCTAGATAGATAGATATGGAGTGGGATAAAGAACACAGATAGTAAATGGATGATGTTGAAATCATCTCTGCTATGTCTCATGGATGGAGCTTTGTAAATATGAAAATGAAGAACACTCCTGAGCAATAACAGCAGGCAGTTAGTGAGAAACATTTATAGAAATGCTTAAGACATTGATTAACTGGTCCTAATACTCTTAAGCTATTTCTGAAATATTTGAAGAATTCATTATATTTTTCAACACAGTAGCCCAAATAATGTACCTGTAATTTAAAAGCCTGCCATTTACCCGTCTTCTGTGAAAAGTTTTCATATGCCTGGGATTATATATATGCCAAAGATCTCTGTGCCTAAAATTAATAGTGTCAAGCTGTTCTGTAGTGATTCAAGAGCATGAGTACAAACCTCAGGGCAGACCGCTAAGAGCCAGGGCACAAACCCCAGATTGGCTGAATTCTATACATAGATTTCACCAACCAATTATCAAGTGTAAAATCCTCATGTCTTATAACAGCCTTAACATGGAATCACAGCCAGTCCCCTTGGGTACTCTGATCTGTCCTGCCACTCAGGTAAGCTTCCCTTTGTGGTAGATGGTCCCTTACACCAAAGATCACAGCAGTATTCTGGTAACTCAAGTCCCAAAGGACCAGTCATTCACCCCCAGTCAATTGCACTTAATATCTCACACCAAAGACAATGTTTATAGCCAACTCTAAAATAAACTATCTAAAGATTTATTATATAGGAAAAGGAAACAATAGTTTTATTTACAGGGTTAAAACCAGTAAACATATATACGCACAAAAGAATTTCAATATTAAGTTTCAAAAAAGTAATAGAAGCTCCTATGATAAGGGACAGTCTATACGTCCTTTTAGACTAACCCAGAGTAATCACCCTTGTCCCTCCGAGCTCAAGCACCATAAAGATGGGGTTTTATCCCATCCCTCCTTCTTCTTTGAGCTGCAAACTTAACTGATGGGAGGAACCCAATTGCATGTCTCTTCTTCATGGTGCAAAGTAGCGCGGGAGGGGGGACAACAATCAACAGTCTTTTGTACCCTGATGTTCCACAATTGTTTGTCTAGTGTACATTGGGCTTCCTTGTTGGGCAGGAGATAACACCTTCTGTGAAGACTAGTATTTCAGACTAGTTAATGGTTCTGCTCCATCTGGTGATTTACACAGTTACAAAGGTTTACAATGCAATTGTTCAAATATTACCTTACAGTATGTGATACGGATGTTATAAGTGAGATTAATACATGCAGCACCTTACAAGCATTCAATAAAACCAATATTAAACACATTTTTATAACTGTAATACTTATTTTACCAATACTAACACAGAGATGAACCAGACTTATTCCAGCTATGTATTTGTCAATATTTGAGTGAGGCATGGGACCTTGATGCCTGATTTCCCAGCAACACAAGTAGTACGATTGCTGATAACTGGGGCAAAATTCTCCTATCTGGGAGACCTTCCAGGAGATCCCTCCGGTTTAATGTGTTACTTGGCTCACTGGCAGTTCTGTGGATTTAATTTAGAAGTCTCATCTCCCTGCACCTGGAATGTGGTTCTGGATCTGGATGTGGGAAATCCATGGTAATTTATACTTTCACTGCATTGTGTCAGTATCCAACCAATAGCTTAGGTCCTGTGACACACTTATTGTATGTATACATATTTTGAGGTGTCTCATTGTAGTTGCCATATACAGACTTCATCAATATCCTGAAACCTGAATGGACACAGAATAGTAACTTAACTGGAACCAACAATACTTGAAGTACAGTCATCTGTGCAGTTAAATGACATCAATTTCATGCACTGAAGCTTTACAGAACAAGAAGAGTGACTGTTTGATCTCAGTTAGCCTCACCTTCAGAAGGCTAATTTCCTATCATGTGCAAAATACCACACTGTATATTTCTTATAAAAGAATAATGCAGTAAACAGAACATATAGAAAAATATATTTTTAATAATATTTACAATAAAATAGTCGAAATCTAAAAGTACATAATAGTGGACATCTTTTGTTCACTGTGTTAAATCATATATCAACAAATAAACAATATTTAAATGGGGCACAGGTGAGTCCAGGATTCCTTATTTAGGGATGGAAAAGGAAAAGAAAACAATGTGTGCCATGATATCGTAATCCTTAACCTGTCTCCCATTCATATACTGTTTCCATTGTATACCATATTAGGTGGTGTGTTTGTGTCTAATGTTAAAAAGGCTAGAACTGGGGATCTACAAAGAACTAAAAACTACAGAATTGCTACAGGCAATTACAGAACGTTTTGGTAATAATAGCCATGTTGATACATGTAGCAAAATAGGAAGATGAAGCCAGAGTTAGACACAGTTAATACTACTGATCTGGTGTTGACATTCCAGAACTTGGACTACTCATCTAAGGATCAGCCAACAGAGGTCTCCTGCATGGACCATCATATCCACCATTTAAGTCACTTAAATTCTCTTTGTTTCCATTTTCCTGGCAGCTAAATGAAAGCAATGGCAATTACTGCTGATAAAATCCATAGGTGAAATCCAAAACAATATAAAATTCAAGATATTCATGGCCACATACAGACCAGGATTGTTTTATCCTGTGGAGGAAACCTGAGGAGAACCAATTCTTGTAGCAATCCTCCAATTCATTATATCAGGGGACAGTGTCTCTCTTACATTAGTAACAATTATATATCCTTTTGTTAGTCATAGCTACAAAGTGTATTTTCAAATGCTGGACGATAGTGCAAGGTCCCTCTTCAGATCAATGGATCTCTCTAACCAAAGGCTTTCTATATGTAAAACAAATCACTGGATGTCTTCCTCAAGCTGAAGATGTATTTAAAAAGAAAATGGTTACAAGTGCAACTTTTGGAGCAAAAGTGAGTTTAAGTTTTCACATGATTCAATGTGAATAATTTTAAATCTCTGAAATGTTGCAGATGCAAAATCAGATAAAATGACCTGGAAACAATGTGTCAACAGTTTTGCACACCTCAAATGCATAGACACTGGCAATTTAAATTATTCACTCTACTTTATCCTCCTCCCTTCATACATCACAGATGGTCTATTGACAGGATCCAGCCAATAAAAAAAAATATTAGCCAAAATATGACTGTGCAAATTAGACAATTTCACAAGTGAAAGAAGTGGACTATTAATATCTAGAATCCTTTGCTGGGATTGGGATGCTTTATAGACAGAGTTAATTACTAGATATCTGTACTTACAGCTGCAGAATAATATAGCAGCACAACCAATCAAGGTCCTTTGCATTCTCTAATTGTTTTTGTCCATGAAAAACTCAAGAACAAATTTTCAGTTTCTTATACCCATGAGGTGCTCCATGACCAAGCAATGGGATAAAATGCTGAGTACTTGGTATAGGATACATGTACTTGGGAAAAACTCTAAGATGTTTAAAATGTCTGAGGTCAGAGTCCGGAAGACAATGTTGCCATCTCTCCTGATTTTTTGTGAGTCTTCTGGTAAGCAGTGTTTTCCTTACAGCCCCAACTGCTGAAATCAAGAGATTCCATAAGAATCCTAGACTTTTTTTGGGAAATTTGTAGTGCTCATAGAGGCAGAGGAAAATTTGAAAATGAGAAGTGAAAGTTTTCTGAAGGCAAAAACAAAACAAAACAGCCAAAACCCAGAAGGTAAATAAAAAAAAATCAAAAGTTTGTTTGAAGTCCCATGACTTTTGGTGTGGGAAGGGGACTGAGTCATGATTTTTTAACAGTTGGTTTTGGCAATACTGAGAAAATCCTGTATTTGTCCCACATGTTTGGGCATCTGTGCCTGCTCAGTATTCCTGACACCCTAATAACCAGCTAGGCTGCCCAATGGACCACGCTGCCTCATTAGCTGAGGAAGCTAGCAGGCCAGTCCTTTAGCCCAGCAGCAGCCATAAATCGCTGGCTGCTCAACACCCACGCCCATGGACTCTCTGCCTCTCTGTGCTCGTCTCTCACCAAGCACTACTCCTGCTCCGATCCTCCACAGCTCCAGCCCTGCACCTAGCCTGTTCCAGCCTCATGCTTGTCTCAGAACCAGCACTGCTCTTGCCTTCCCTGACTTCTGATAATCTGGTTCTGACCCTCAACTCTGATTTCTGACTCCAGCTTTTGACTGAAACCTCGGTTCTGGCATTCAGCCCCAGCTCCTGTTCTGAACTTCAGCCCTGCTTTCTAGTTCTGAACCTGTCTCAACCCCAGCTCTGGCAGTCAGACTCTTACCACTTTGCCTGACTCCTGCTCCAGCCTGGCCTCTGGACAACCCTAAAGAAAACCTATTTGTGGGCTGCAGGAAGGTCTTTGCACTGGATAGAGTTCCTCCTTCAAACCTAGAATTTTCACCTATAAAAATGGTGTGAAAGTTCACATCACGATATCATGATGATGTGCTGTGATAGTTTGATGTTGCCATTTCACTTTCAGTGTGCTTTATACTAGAGCTGATTGAGACTTTTTGGTGAAATGGGATGCGGTTTTTTTTTAAATCAATCAATTAATTGAAACTTAAATGTTTGGCAGGAATTTATCAGTTTCAAATGAAACTTTTGTCAGGAAGATTTCTCAGGTCCAAGAGAGAATTTATGGAGCAAGAGTCCTCTCCCACAAAACAGCTAATAACTGGTGGTTAGGACACTTACCTGGAATGTCAGAGACCCAGATTTAAATTCCTGATCTGCCTGATTCAGAGGGACTTGAACTTCGCTCTCTCATATCCCAGGTGAGTGCCCTGTTTATTGACTATTTTAAGCTGGTGTGTGACTCTCTCTCATTTTTCACAAACGGATTGGAAACATCTTGGTTTCATCCCAGTGAATAAGAGGAACACTTTTGAAATCTTCAAAATTTTCACAGGATGGGAAAACCATTTCTGACCAAGCTCTGCTTTATTTACTTCTTTGAAATTATATGATAATATGCTGTGCTAGCTGTTTATGGACTGGCCAGAATCCAACACATTCCTATTACTCATTTTTATCTAGACTAGATAGATTCTAGGGAAGAAGTTTGAAGAGACTGGAAACTGTAGGCACAGCAGAGCATTCTGGGAAGATTGCTAGGGGAGTGAAGGAAACAATCTTCCCTCAGAACGGTTAGAGATATGAACGGAACAGAGTTGCTGTTTTGTCCCAGGAAAAAGGCCTGACAGGAGATTTCGGAAGAGCGTGGTGTGACGGGTTCCCCCTGGGGTGCCACTGAGCCCACCTGACCCACCAGCCTGGGCTCCCTTTCACCTTGTGGTGCTGAGATAAGTTGCCAAGCTCTCCAAGCTTGCTCTTTCACCAGCATACATACAGATAGGGACACACCCAGCCACAGCTTCACAAAGATACTGAGATCAGCTCTGCAAGAGAAGGCTCAGCTAAGGCACCTTCCAGTTGCTAAGGCACGCACCTCCCTCTGGAGTCTAAACCCAAAATTGTACCATCTTGAGCTGCACCAGGAAATGGAAGCATTAGCTCATAAAATTCACCCCCTCCCTCAATGTGGAGAGAGATATGCAACAGCTTTCTGCCCCAAGTTATAATTTCTACAACTGGTTTTCGACAAAACAAAAACAAGTTTATTAACTACAAAAGATAGATTTTAAGTGATTATAAGAGATAGCAAACAGGCACAAGTTGCCTTGGCTTTCCCAGGTTTTCATACAGAGGCTAAAAACCCCCTAGCCTGCGGCCATCACTTCCCACAGTTCAGTCCTTGTCCCTCAGGTGTTTCCAAGTATGTTGTCGTAGCAAGAGTGAGGTACCATCATGATGTCATTACCCCCTTTTATATCTTCTTTCCACTTGCTGGAAAGCTCTTTTGCTGTGACCTGGGTCAAACAGTTCCCATTTCTAGTGCTGTCTTAGAGAGGTTTCTATTGTACACAGTTCCTGGGGTAATCCTTGTACTTGTGTGCATTTCCTCAGTAAGCCATTAACACTGTTTGGCGTCTTTACTGTTTTGCTTCTGGGTGTTTCACAACACAACACAACACATATATAGCCAAACTTCATAACTCCACATACGACAATAGCACATACAATCCAACAAGATATTAATGTCTAGCAGATCAAGACATTTAGAATGATACCTCATAAGGCACACTTTGTACAAAACATATCCTAATTACATGACAGTGATGAATATTGGGGTGCCAGGTTGTCACACCTGGAAAGAAACTCAGAGGGACAGAAAAAGGATTGGGGAAAGTACCTGTTAGTGGGGGTGCTCTTCAACCTAGAAAGCCAGAGAAATAGTAGGAACTTGAAGAGAGCAAGAAATGTTTCTGTGTCTCTACAAAAGGGTATGGAAGAAGCCAAGTGGTAAAGCACCGTTTGTCAGCTCTGGACCAAAGTAAATGATGTGAACCCCTGCACAGAGTCGTGAAGGTTCTGAACATTTGCTGGACTTTCTTTTGCTGTATTTTTGTTTGCCTTAGAAGGAAAAGAGTTTGGTTTGCATGGGCGGTGGGCGAACCATGGGCTTGGGGAGGCTAGCACCTGGCCCAGCCCACCCCTTTCTCCTGAGGCTCTGTCTCTCCCACCCCTCTTCTGCCCCCCCAAACACAGAGCCGTCAGCCACCCCACACCACAGCCCCAGGTCTCCTGAGCACCTCCAGCCCCAGAGCACCTGATGAGTGACGCGCGGCCCCCCCCAGCCCCAGAGCACTGTGAGGGCAGTGTCTGGCTTCCATCCCATCACTGGAGTGCTGGGCGGGCAGTGTGCACCCCTGCCAGCTCCAGAGCACCTGGCAGGCAGTGCATTGCTACTCTTCCCCCCTCTCAGCCCTGGAGCACTGGGCTATGTGGCCCCAGTGCTGGGCAGCCCCAGCCACCCAAGTCCCAGTCACCCTAGCCCCAGCCCCAGCAGGCTTCCCTTCCCGGAAGAAGAGCAACCTGCCTATCATGGGGCCAACTAGCAGCAGGAGGGGGCCTCCGGACTGAGCATGGGCAGGGCGACATGGGGCTGTTTGGAGAGGCACAGCCTTCCCCAGCCTATTATACACACCACACATGTTGGTTTGGTTAGAGGGCTAAACTAACCAACTAGTTTCAGGGAGATTTCTGATAGCCAGAGGAAAACTGAGGCAGTGGTTGCAGCTGATGTCAAGGCAAAAGTAAGTCAATGATAGATATACCAATCCTACTGTGATGTTATTGACGTAAGCTGGGACCGTATAGATCATTGTTGCAACCAAAGACCTGTAGTGACACCAAATCTTGTATAAAGGGGGTCAAATGAGGTGTCTAAGACAAGGTTATGGTTTACTGGTTCTGATTATGCTGTCTATATGTGTGTATCATTTTTATAGTTAAAGTTAGGAATATTGGCTCTATACTGTCTGTATTTCAAACTTATGCTATGCTTCTGGGGAACACTCCAGACAAGTTGGTGTCAGTTCTGCCTAGCCTGCTTGATGGCCCATTAAGGACCATCAGCTATACAATTGACCCATTGAGAGACGGCAGACTCGCCTTATGACTTAGCAAGGTGTGCAGGGACATGCCTATAGACAGAATTCTGAGGTTTTTCCATGCCATGTGATGGACAGCTTGTCTTTGGGACAAAGAAAGAAAGACACCACATGGCAAGAGAATATAAAAAGCTGCTGCAGCTCCTCCATCTTGTCTTCAATCCTTCTTCTTACCTCTGCAGGAACTTTGCTACACTGAAGCTGTGAATGAAGGACTGATGACCCATCCCAGCTGTAAATGTACTCCAGAGACTTGATTTGAACCTGCAGTTTATTCTATCACTGCTGCAAGCCTGAACCAAGAACTTTGCCATTACTGTATGTAATTGATTCCATTTAACCAGTTCTAGCTCTCATCTATATTTCTTTCCGTTTATGAATAAGCCTTTAGATTTTAGATTCTAAAGGATTGGCAACAGCGTGATTTGTGGGTAAGATCTGATTTGTATATTGACCTGGGTCTGGGGCTTGATCCTTTGGGATCGAGAGAGCCTTTTTTCTTTTACTGGGGTATTGGTTTTCATAACCATTTGTCCCCATAATGAATGGCACTGGTGGAGATACTGGGAAACTGGAGTGTCTAAGGGAATTGCTTGGGTGGCTTGTGGTTAGCCAGTGGGGTGAGACCAAAGTCTGCTCTGTTTGGCTGGTTTGGTTTGCCTTAGAGGTGGAAAAACCCCAGCCTTGGGCTGTAACTGCCCTGCTTTAAGCAATTTGTCCTGAACTGGCACTCTCAGTTGGGTCCTGCCAGACCCAGCATCATTACACCTACCAACTGGAAATGGCAGGTTTCATGTGTAACAAACTGGATTTAAACAGAAAACCAAAAAAGAGTCTGACTACTCCTGGAATCCACACAAATGGCAGGAAGTAGATACTGAAATTATAAAATGTGTAGATATGGTGCCTAGTGCAAGAAATAAGTGGCACACACAAAATATAAAGTAATAGTCTTCTCACACTAAGAAAATACAGACTAATAAAAATATTATGTTTCCAGAACACTCACCACCTCTGAAAACCAACCTAGAGCTGTGAAGCAAACTTTGCATCAGTACCAAATAAGATGCTTTTAAACAAGGAATTTGGAATCACAATCAATATATAAATTCTCATTTTGCTAATAAGTGTAGCCATGAAAATACAATATATGCAACATCCTCTTTGTACATGGCAGGTAACAGCTGCATTTTAAAATTCATCTTGTGTGTATAACCTAATAATAATAATTATTTTTTACATGTAGAATGAAAGAAAAATGAGTTCAATTACTACATCTGCCATATATGGTCATAAGGCTTTCAAAATTATTTTAAAATCCATTTATTCAACATGCTTGGCAAGAGCAGTATTGGAGAAAAGAAATGTTTTTGCTGTTGGTCTGGGACACTGCTTTCAAGGTCACGCAAAGTATAAATGCAACCCAGTCTCCACATGATTACACCAGTGAGACAATATCCAGTCCCTCGCATTCCCAATTGTGAAACTTCTCAAGCATGAACTATCATATTATTCTCAATTCAAGTCCATTTTTAAACATTTATTTTTTAAAAGTAAATAGTAGACTAAGACTTTCTCAACCTATTTCAGTGGGGACTTTTTAACCGTTAAAAATTATTGAAAAATAACAATGAAAGATCACAACCCATACATACCCTGTTAACATCTTTGCTGTTTATTGAGGTTTTTATGCATAGTTTAAAAACTGAATTACTACTGTGTAGAGGTAAAATACATTTATGCCCTTCAGGAAATTCTGTTAATCAAAATTAAATTATATTACAAAAAGCAGAGATGGTAATGCCAATGATAAAATAAATGATTGTGAGGTCTGATTGTATGTCCATATGCATTACAATTATTTATCCATGCAACAGTCTTTGTTACTCATAGAATAATCACTGTAAAATGATAATTTGAGGGGTTATATTGCCTCTGATGAGGTTTCATGGGACTATTCTCCAGTTTATGAGTGTGCATAGAACACATTAAAGTTAATGGGATTTGCCCATGCAAATTATTGGGAGAATAACCCCCTTAATCAGTTAACGAATTATCCCTAGCTAGTTGATTACCAAACTATTATAGAGCAGCAACATGAGAAATCAGTCATATAGTAAGTGTTAATAATAGCTTGCATGCAGCATTATAAGAAATGCAATATTGCCCACCATTTTTGGCATATATTTAGTGTTCATGAAAGAGGCCTGACTGACAGGCCTGGCAAACAAACTCTCTGTTTATCCACACTACTTTTAAAGTGGGCTTCAGCCAGGCAAGCTTCTGGAATCAACGTACCTCAACCCTGGCCTGAAGGGATCACCTCTACAGAATGGGAAAATAATCGGTCTCCATGACCAATTCAGAAACTGGTTTGTCTGCAGACCATTTTTCACTGCTTTTCTTGAGTGCCAAAAAGGGTGTCAGTTGTGATGGGACTGGAGCTGGGGGAGTTTTGTGAGGTAAACACCTGCCAATCTGTATCTGTTTGCAATGTAGTTGTAGCCATGTTGGTCCCGAGATATGAGAGAGACAAGACAGGTAAGTCAATATTTTTTATTGGACCAACTTCTGTTAGTGGAAGGGACAAACTTTTGAACTGTACTGGGGCTGAGACCACCATATAAGTTCACAATCTCATTTCACAAGCTAAATAAATAGGTTTTGCTTTTCAGCCTTTATTGCTTTGGACCAAATATCTGAAGCCCTTACACATATTTTAATTTGGCAAATTTTCATCAAAGTTAATGGGACTTTTCCTGAGGAAAAACAGTTGGGTGGAACTGAAGTAAAGACTTCAGGATTTCTTTGTAGCTTTCTGTTGGATGTGGAATTAATTTATTTGCATAAACAGGCATGTTTATTTTAACTTGCAAGCATTCCTAAGTCTGTGTTTGGGGCCTAGAAAAGGCACAATTTCCATTTGAGATTATATAAATTTGATGCTTTATCGGGGCATCCAGAACTATGAGTCACTTTGTTACCCCTCTGCCTTAGCAAAAGAGAAACTTGCTGATTTTAAATTGTGTGTAAGTTCCCTGATACTCACAGTCAGGACTAGTCTACACTGGCAACTCTAAAGCGCTGCCATGCTGGAAAGAACCCACCTCCAGTGCTGGGAGCATGGCTGGTGCACTGTCTACACTGGCGTTTTACAGCGCTGAAACTTGCTGCGCTCAGGGGTGTGTTTTTTCACACCTCTGAGTGAGAAAGTTTCAGTGCTCTAAACAGTGTAGACAAGTCCTATGCTACAAGGATCTCTTCCAAAGCTCTGCCAGCCTTTATTTTGCCTGGCAGGTAATACTTGATGCAACCCTGTTCCTGAGCCCCCGGAAGAATGTTCCCCTGGAGTATCCAGCTCCTGTCACTGGACACTCACAGATATCAACATGTTAGCTGTCTCCAAAGAGACAGTGTACACACCAGCTTGCTTTCAACCTCTCAGTGTTACCAACTGCCAGGGCCAGGATCCAACATTCATGGATGCAAAAAGCACTGCTTCCTCAGTAATGGAAAACAAAGGGGTTACCTGCCTTTCTTTTTATAGTTGAGCAAACCATTGATATATATCCTTTTGAAGTATATCCTCAGTTAATATCCTTCTTCCCCACTGTTTTGTGCTCTGGTGCACTGACATCATGCTGCTTTCTCATCCTCTTGTTAACTTGATCTTCTTGTTTATCTCATATGCAAATGAACTATCATTGTATTTGGCTTATACGGCTTCATTTACATCAGAGATGTAGGTAGACAGCTAAATCAGCATTTCTTTGTTTGAGAAATAACTTGTTTATCAACCCTGCCTGATTATATAGGTTAAACATATTTTTAGTACTTACATACAATTTCTTCAATTTCATACATACTTCTTGCATGCTTATGATGACCAGTATAATATAAGCTTTCATTTGCAACCTCACATGACCATTTTTACACACAAATACTATGACAGCAATGCGTTTTGTATGGTGGATGTGTCAGGCCTGATAGGAGTTCTTAGTATGATAGTAAGTTCTTAGTAGAATCTTTTGCCACTTGGCAGTGAGGGGCTTTTAGGGTCACACTAAGCATATTTTCTTTCTTTATTGTTCGACACTTGTGAATTCAGTGAATGTTAAAAAAAAATACCACATCTCTTTAGGAGTAAAGTTCAGGAACCTACCAAAGGCTTCACTCTTTCAACTTACAATTTAATACCAACAAAGTACAAAAGTACAAAAGTATTTTATGCATTTTTTTCTTGATTGGGGTTGGCTTCTGATGCCATTTCCCAATAAAGAACAATTATTTCCATAAATAGCTAAAAAAAAGCACAATATATGTTAGTGAGAAGAACATCCTGATGATAGGACTTGGGTCACTTTAAACACTGATAAAAGAAATATCAAGATGAGACATCTGGCCTAAATATACTTAATTTTGTGATAGCAAAGAAGCTAAATTATATATTGTCTTCACCTTCAAGGACCTTCACACGTCTGTCCCTTGCCCCTTAATATGCTCAGAACTCTTATTGCATCACTCTTCCTTCTGCCCCTTCTGATCCACCAGTGATGACAGCATTTGACACATTTGTTCCCATCACCCATAGCTGTCTCTGTGCTTTCTCCCATGACACCCCTTGCAGCACAGAATGTCGTCCCTGAATTAGTCCATACAGTTACTGCCTTTCCTTCTTCACATTCCCTCTCAGGACCCACTTCTGCTATGATGCCTAGAAAGAATCATTCAGCAAATGATGGGCAGAAAGGGGGCAAATAAACTAAAATAACAACCAAAGTGCTAAATAAAGGCTTTTTACATGATCTGGAACATGTTCTGAGAGATGTCGGAACATATGTAAATAGTTAAAATGCCAGTAGAGGGGTGCCCAAGAACACTCAGCATAGTTCATAGGTTTTGTAGAACTGAAAATTCCTGTTGTTGTGCACTGCTCTTGTGTAGCTCTTTGTATTAGTGCTTAATAGAACCATTAAGTTGCACACATAGGTATCCCAGTCACCACAAAGCATTTAACACCAGCACATGCCATATTTAAAGTTATTGGCAGCAGCGTCCAACAGAATTGTTGAAGGGCTTCTGAGCTCCATGCTATTGCTCTTTGGAAAGGGGAAATGATAAAGAAGAGATTTAGAAAACAAACCCCAAAACACTGAGATATGGTGCAGGGTTGTTCATCAATCAGTGTTGAAGAAAGAAGGCTTCTGACAAAAGATGATCTTGCTATGTGCTCTAGGAATAGTCATGCTTGGGCTCATCTGAATCTTTGATAGGAAGGAGTTTCACAGGAAAAGACTCTTCAAGGAGAACTCTACATCTGAGTTACTAAAATTGTCTCAGAATACCACAGCATATCTTTAGAAAATACTGTCTTGTGGGGGCTCTGAAGCATACGTAATCTTTAAGAAGACAAGGTCCTAGTCAGTTAAGAACTAAAAAGATAAGGAGTGTGATCTGCAATTGAATTGAAAGCCAGTAGAAAGGTGGAGCTCTGGTATAACAGCCTCTTTTTGTCTTATTTTAAAGGTGGACTGCTAAATATTATGTAACTGGGCTTACCACTTAACCTTCACAAGCAGATCCAAGCAAAGAGCACTGCAATAAGCTAACCTGAATATTAAAATGCCTCATCCAAAAGAAGATGACAGAAAGCCACAGTGGTAAGAAATGCTTTTTGTTTGTTCTGGTGTATCAATGAGTCCAGTAACCCCAAAGCCATCCACTAACTTCGTGAGGAGGGTAGATAAAATATTTGTTCAACATTCTGGCTCAAAATGATTTCTTCCTCCTATCAGCATCATCTTTGTTTTGCTTGGGCCATGTGCTCTTCAACTACATGCTTTTTTTTTTTCAGACATTGAAGCATCTGAGTGATGGCATTGACTATGTTTCCTAAAAAAGAGACATACAGTTGAGAATGACTGATGTACAATGGTCACACTTGAGCGTGTGGCATTTCAAGTCTTTCTTCAGCTGTCTCCCAGAGACTGAAAACAAAGAAATAGCACTGTGGATATGTCTACACTACTAATAAATACCCATAGCTGGCCTAGGTTAGCTGAATCAGGCTTGTGGGGCTTGGGCTGTGGGGCTACAAAACTGCAATGTAGATATTCAGGCTTGGGTTGGAGCTTAGGCTCTGGGACCCTCCCTCTCATGGAGTCCCAGAGACTAGGCTCCAGCCCAAGCCCAAACATTTAGATTGCAATTTTATAGCCCTGCAGCCTAAGCCCTGTGAGCCTTAGTCAACTGACATGGGCCAGCTGTGGATGCTTTACTTCAGTGTAGTCCCAGTCTTGTGGAACTTTGGAACTGTGAGCAATGGCCCAGGTTGACTCTCTGAGAGCTGTCTCATCAGAACAAACAAAGGCAGCTTGGCCCACTTGTGGTATGTCTTGCATACAGTTCAGTGATCAACTGAGTTGAAAGCTTCTGACATGGAGTACCAGCATAGATTTCTGTTCTCTATCATTGAGTTCATTTATATCTGAATTGATTTGTCTGTCTAGATGGACTAAACAGACATGGAACAGAAATTGTGTCTTCCCATGTGTTTTGTATAGTGGCAACCACTCTATCAGTGTTTAACAAAGAACTGGCAATGGCATCCTAATTAGTATAGTAGTCTCAACAGGGGATTCAAAGTAAGTTTCTTTCCGCTTTACCCTTATACATGAGCTACCATGTTGTATCTCATCATATGGATATGGGGAAATAGGCGCTGTGGCAGTCAATGTTGTTCCTTTCCTATGGCTTAACTCCAGTGCTGGAAATGTGATATTGCTCAAAAGTATGACATTTTAAATAGGAAAAATAAATTGTTCTCATTCAACTCAACTTTGTGTAATTGGAAACTGAAAAAAAGAGAATAAAAAATGATTTTCATTTATGCACTGAAAAAATTCTGCAATTTAATTCTGATTCATTTATTCAAATTCATGTGTAAGAAATGAAACTATAAAAAGTTAGAATATTTTTGAGAGCTCTCTGTCTGGCATTTTAGATGTTTTGATGTGCCAGACAGAGAGCTCTCAAAAATATTCTAACTTTTTATAGTTTCATTTCTTACACATGAATTTGAATAAATGAATCAGAATTAAATTGCAGAATTTTTTCAGTGCATAAATCTCAACAGCATAGTGATATCTATCTAGCTATCATTTGTATTTCTAAAGTCTCTGTTTCTGAACTGTATAGGCACTGTGCACTGAGTATAGGAAACTCTGAACTGTCCAGAATCATAGAATCATAGAATATCAGGGTTCTAAGAGACTTCAAGAGGTTATCTAGTCCGACCCCCTGCTCAAAGCAGGACCAATCCCCAACTAAATCATCCCAGCCAGGGCTTTGTCAAGCCTGACCTTAAAAACTTCTGAGGAAGGAGATTCTACCACCTTCCTAGGTAATGCAGTTCAGTATTTCACCACCCTCCTAGTGAAAAAGTTTTTCCTAATATCCAACCTAAACCTCTCCCACTGAAACTTGAGACCATTACGCCTCATTATGTCATCTGCTACCACTGAGAACAGTCTAGATCCATCCTCTTTGGAACCCCCTTTCAGGTAGTTGAAAGCAGCTATCAAATCCCCCCTCATTCTTCTTTTCCGCAGTCTAAACAATCCCAGTTCCCTCAGCCTCTCCTCATAAGTCATGTGCTCCAGCCCCCTGATCATTTTTGTTGCCCTCCACTGGACTCTTTCCAATTTTTCCACATCCTTCTTGTAGTGTGGGGTCCAAAACTGGACACAGTACTCCAGATGAGGCCTCGCCAATGTCGAATAGAGGGGAACGATCACGTCCCTCGATCTGCTGGCAATGCCCCTACTTATACATCCCAAAATGCCATTGGCCTTCTTGGCAACAAGGGCACACTGTTGACTCATATGCAGCTTCTCATCCACTGTAACCCCAGGTCCTTTTTTGCAGAACTGCTGCCGAGCCATTCGGTCCCTAGTCTGTAGCAGTGCATGGGGTTCTTCCATCCTAAGTGCAGGACCCTGCACTTGTCCTTGTTGAACCTCATCAGATTTCTTTTGGCCCAATCCTCTAATTTGTCTAGGGCCCTCTGTATCCTAACCCTCCAGCGTATCTACCTCTCCTCCCAGTTTAGTGTCATCTGCAAACTTGCTGAGGGTGCAATCCACACCATCCTCCAGATCATTTATGAAGATATTGAACAAAACCAGCACGAGGACCGACCCTTGTGGCACTCCACTTGATACCCGCTGCCAACTAGACATGGAGCCATTGAACACTACCCGTCAAGCCCGACAATCTAGCCAACTTTCTATCCACCTTATAGTCCATTCATCCAGCCCATACTTCTTTAACTTGCTGGCAAGAATACTGTGGTAGACCGTGTCAAAAGCTTTGCTAAAGTCAAGAAACAACATGTCCACTGCTTTCTCCTCATCCACAGAGCCAGTTATCTCGTCATAGAAGGCAATTAAATTAGTCAGGCATGATTTGCCCTTGGTGAATCCATGCTGAGTGTTCCTGATCACTTTCCTCTCCTCTAAGTGCTTAAGAACTGATTTCTTGAGGACCTGCTCCACGATTTTTCCAGGGACTGAGGTGAGGCTGACTGGCCTATAGTTCCCAGGATCCGCTTTCTTCCCTTTTTTAAAGATGGGCACTACATTAGCCTTTTTCCAGTCATGCGGGACTTCCCCGGATCTCCATGAGTTTTCAAAGATAATGGCCAATGGCTCTGCAATCATATCCGCCAACTCCTTTAGCACTCTCGGATGCAGTGCATCCGGCCCCATGGACTTGTGCTCGTCCAGCTTTTCTAAGTAGTCCCAAATCACTTCTTTCTCCACAGAAGGCTGGTCACCTCCTCCCCATGCTGTGCTGCCCAGTGCCGTAGTCTGGGAGCTGACCTTGTTCGTGAAGGCAGAGGCAAAAAAAGCATTGAGTACATTAGCTTTCTCCACATCCTCTGTCACAATGTTGCCTCCATCATTCAATAAGGGGCCCTCAATTTCCTTGACTTTCTTCTTGTTGCTAACATACCTGAAGAAACTCTTCTTAAAAAGAAAAGGAGTACTTGTGGCACCTTAGAGACTAACCAATTTATTTGAGCAAAAGCTTTCGTGAGCTACAGCTCACTTCATCGGATGGATACTGTGGAAGTGAGCTGGAGCTCATGAAAGCTTATGCTCAAATAAATTGGTTAGTCTGTAAGGTGCCACAAGTACTCCTTTTCTTTTTGCGAATACAGACTAACACGGCTGTTACTCTGAAACTCTTCTTGTTACTCTTAACATCTCTTGCTAGCTGCAACTCCAGGTGTGAATTGGCCTTCCTGATTTCACTCCTGCATCCCCGAGCAATATTTTTATACTCTTCCCTGGTCGTTTCTCCAATCTTCCAGTTCTTGTAAGTTTCTTTTTTATGTTTAGAGATCAGCAAGGATTTCACTGTTAAGCCAAGCTGGTCGCCTGCCATATTTACTTTCTTTCTACACATTTGTGTGGTTTGTCCCTGTAACATCAATAAGGATTCTTTAAAATAGCCAGCTCTCCTGGACTCCTTTCCCCCTCATGTTATTCTCCCAGGGGATCCTGCCCACCAGTTACCTGAGGGAGTCAAAGTCTGCTTTTCTGAAGTCCAGGGTCCATATTCTGCTGCTCTCCTTTCTTCCCTGTGTCAGGATCCTGAACTCGACCATCTCATGGTCACTGCCTCGCAGGTTCCCATCCACTTTTGCTTCCCCTACTAATTCTTCCCAGTTTGTGAGCAGCAGGTCAAGAAGAGCTCTGCCCCTAGTTGGTTCCTCCAGCACTCACACCAGGAAATTGTCTCCTACACTTTCCAAAAACTTCCTGGATTGTCTGTGCACTGCTGTATTGCTCTCCCAGCAGATTGAAGTCTCCAATGAGAACCAGGGCCTGCGATCTAGTAACTTCCGTGAGTTGCCAGAAGAAAGTCTCATCCACCTCATCCCCCTGGTCCGGTGGTCTATAGCAGACTCCCACCATGACATCACCCTTGTTGCTCACACTTCTAAACTTAATCCAGAGACTCTCAGGTTTTTCTGCAGTTTCATACTTGAGCTCTGAGCAGTCATACTGCTCCATTACATACAATGCAACTCCCCCACCTTTTCTGCCCTGCCTGTCCTTCCTGAACAGTGTATATCCATCCATGACAGTACTCCAGTCATGTGAGTTATCCCACCAAGTCTCTGTTATTCCAATCACATCATAATTCCTTGACTGTGCCAGGACTTCCAGTTCTCCCTGCTTGTTTCCCAGGCTTCTTGCATTTGCATATAGGCACTTGAGATAACTCGCTGATTGTCCCTCATTCTCAGTATGAGGCAGGAGCCCTCCCCTCTCGCGTGCTCCTGCTCGTGCTTCCTCCTGGTATCCCACTTCCCCACTTACCTCAGGGCTTTGGTCTCCTTCCCGCGGTGAACCTAATTTAAAGCCCTGCTCACTAGGTTAGCCAGCCTGCTTGCGAAGATGCTCTTCCCTCTCTTCATTAGGTGGAGCCCATCTCTGCCTAGAACTCCTCCTTCTTGGAACACCATCCCATGGTCAAAGAATCCAAAGCCTTCTCTCTGACACCACCTGCATAGCCATTCATTGACATCCACGATTCGACGGTCTCTACCTAGGCCTTTTCCTTCCACGGGGAGGATGGACGAGAAGACCACTTGCACCTCAAACTCCTTTATCCTTCTTCCCAGAGCCACGTAGTCTGCAGTGATCCGCTCAAGGTCATTCTTGGCAGTATCATTGGTGCCCACGTGGAGAAGCAGGAAGGGGTAGCAATCCGAGGGCTTGATGAGTCTCAGCAGTTTCTCCGTCACATCCTGAATCCTAGCTCCTGGCAAGCAGCAGACTTCTCGGTTTTCTCGGTCAGGGCAGGAGATAGATGACTCAGTCCCCCTGAGGAGAGAGTCCCCGACCACCACCACCCACCTCCTTCTCTTGGGAGAGGTGGTCGTGGAACCCCCAACCCTAGGACAGTGCATCTCATGCCTTCCAATTAGCAGAGTCTCCTTCTGTACCCTTCCCTCAGATGTATCATCTAGTCCACTCTCTGCATTAGTACCTGCAGAGAGAACATGAAAATGGTTACTTACTTGTATCTGCATTGCTGGTATATGGACGCTCCCCTTTCTTCTTCCCGAGGTCACATGTTGCCAAATTTCTTCACCGTCCTCAGTGCAGCCTGCTCTGAATCTTCAGACCGTTGTGTCCGTAGACGCATATCCTGACATCTGTCCAGGAAATCTTCAGTTTCTCTTATGCAACACAGGGTTGATACCTGTTGTTCCAGACCTTGAACCTTCTCTTCCAATATGGGGACCAGTTTGCACCTTGTACAGACAAAGTCACTTCTGTCCTGTGGAAGAAAGACAAACATGGCACATCCAGTGCAGGTCACAACAGCTGAACACTCCCCATCCATATTACCTTCCTTCTATGAGCTTCCTCAGGAGTTGTAGTAACTACTCAGAGAAGCCGGCAAGATGTAAGTCTCAGTGTGCTCTCCCCAGGCAGATCCCAGGCAAACTCCCTCTGTTAGCCTCTCTGCTGTTCGTTGCTCAGCTGGTTCACAGCTGATTGGCTTTTTATAACAGTCAGGCCCACTCAAGGCTCACCTGGAACAAAGCACTCCCAATTCACACTTTTCAAACAACCAATCAAGCACACGGTCAAACTGTCAAAGTTTGTCTGTCCCCACAACAGACACTCAGATACTCACCAACACAGCCTCCTTAATGCAGCCCTGAGCGTACCTCCTCTCAGGCAGATCCCAGGCAAACTCCCTCTGAAGGTGAAGTCAACTATGCAATTAATAATTTGTGAATGCTGCTGGCTTATTTTTTGTTCTGATTCATTGGGGAATGTTTTCGCAGACTTATCCTGCATGTCTTAAAGAGAGGCTTTAATGGTCAGGCTTTTCCTGATCTCATGTGTGAAGACATTTCTGTGCCTTAGGCCTATTGTTGTGTAGTCTCTAACTTTTGACATCTTTGAGTTAAAGCTCTGCTCTTTTCATTGTAATGTGCTAGCTACCTTGGGAAGTCCTGAAAGGAGAGGCAACCCTTGAGACAGTACAGACTTATCCTATTTAGAGCTTTATAGCTCAGTACTAGAATCCTGAAGCGGATCAGAAAGTAAAAAGGAACTAGTGCAGAATGTGGACCCCTGGGATAACAGGCTTACACGGCTTAGCTATTGCTATTTTGGGATCTTTTTATCTGGACCCAGTTAGAATGAATTGCAATAGTCCAGGGTGGAGGTGGAGGGACCACTGTTCCTGATGACTGGAAATAAAAGTAGGCATTTCTGATGAATATTGGTATATGAGTAACAGGTGTGAGTAATTACCTCAAAACCTCCCCCCACCAAAAAAACAGAAAAAAACCGACGCCACCCTGATACACATCTCCCTTCATCTGACAGTAAGGTGGTAGATCTAGTTTACAAACTTCTCAAAACATTTCTCCTTTTCAAGTAGCATCACGTTTGTCAGCTAACTGTTTTTTTATGAAAGCTCCAATTTCCATCATAGAATCGTACCACTGGAAGGGACCTTGAGAGTTTAGTCCCTTGCACTCATGGCAGGACTAAGTATTTCATGCACTGAGATAGTGCCATCCACATAACAAGGTCATAGAGAACTGTGTGTCATCAATTTAATGTTGACATTGTGACCTGTGGCATCTTACTACGTCCCCATAAATTTGCTTTAAAGTATAAAATAAAAGTGGTGACAGGATCGATCCCTGTGGGATGACAAATGTCAGAGCTTTTAGGGAGGAGAAGAATCATGTCTCTCTGTTAGAAAGGAATGAATATTATCAGCTTAGTACAATTCCTGCAGGAACATATAGGGTTGTTAGCAGTACCCATGATTAACCATGTCTCATGCAGCTGATAGACTGCATAGTGCCAGAATAATTATTTTCACCTCTGTCAGTCACCACAGTGAAGTCATCTGTAGGCATATCCTCAGACATGTCCACTTTTATGGTGAGAAATCCCCTTTAAGGGCTAGAAGGCAGAATAAGTCACACCTAGGGGGAAGCCCTGGCAGCACAGCTCCAACGGAGATGCACCATCAAGGAGATGGAAAGAAGGGGGAAGGGACACATGGCAGACAGAGGCACATGACTTCCATATGGATGGCACTAGTCACTTGCAAAGTTCTTGAGATCTGTGACATTTGGTTAAGACCACTGCCAAGGCCAGGGGCCAGGGGATGGGGAAAATTCTGTCTCCATCTGGAATGGTTTGAAGAGAGATTTGGAAAATACTCTAATGGAGTTTTCCTTCCTCTATTTCCCTGGGAATGGTGATACAGACAAGAGAAAATAACATGCTTACTCAGCAGAGAGCCTTCATATGTCTTCAGCAGTACTAAACTTTTGGAACTTTCCTTATTGCTCCTTGATAGGCAATGTTGATAACAAATGTATGGATACCTCCCAGTTAGAGTTACCTGAATCTTAAATTAACCCATCTGTGATACAGTGTACAAGTTTTAACTTTTACAAGGCACATTTCTTTGATGAATGCAGTAGGTTATTGTTAAACTACTTTGAGTAGTAATAGACAAAACAGTCCTGACACTGATTAAGGGCTACTCAATATTTTCTAAAAATATATGAAGAATGTTTGCTAGTTGAGAATGAATTGGTTCTGAATTCATAGATCAATATTAAATAGGACATCCATCATCAAGCACATTAGCAGATCTTGTCCGTCTTTTTTCCAGGGGTTTATGAGTTAAAAAACACTGTGGTGCATTTACTGTTTACTCATGATGGATGAAATTGGACCACAAGCCTATAACATAAGAATTCGGTAAAGAGAGTGGTTTGTTCCCCATCCATTTAGCAATTACTTGATAACAGACTTTTTCTCTAATGATCCAACTATTAGCTTATAAAATAAAGGAGGTTAGCATGATGGCAAGCCATTAGAAGGATGTTTAAAATGATATAATTAAAGGAAATTATGTTTAATACTAAGCAAAACTATGCTCGTGAAATATACACATTTCACCTGTAATACTTTAAAAAAGAATGAGGTGGGGCATTTGGATTTCAAAATAACAAGTCATGTTTGTGAACTTTCTGCCAGATGTGGTTGGCAGTAAAAGGGGCTGGTTTCACGAATCTAGGAGTTTCTTTTAAAATTACCAAACACCACCTGTTTGATTCCCCCATGCAGAAACCTGAGGAAAACTATACTTTCCCTCAGTGCCCTTAAAAAGTTATACTTCCTCTCATGCAAGCTTTGAGTCTTTGTATAAAACAAGGAAAACTTTAAGGGGAAAAGGAAAACACCACTAAATTGAGAAACCACAACAGTAAAAAAATCAACCATATGTCAACATAAATAACAAGTAAAAAATCCACCCCTCACAGTATCTTTAACTTTAACACAGTATCTTTAAAGCCACAATGGAGAGGAACAAATTCTGGGTGGTGGGTCTTCTGGAGTAAAGGGGTAAGGTGCTCAGGGAGGCAACCCTGAGGTTGTTGCCCCAGAGAGGGAGCAGAGCTGGTCAAAACTGGGAACATGCCAGAGGCCACAGAGAGGTGTAGAGAAGAAACCTGAATGTCAGGACTGAATTAAGACTGTTTTTCTGTTTGTTTTCTGGCTTCTGTTATGAAAATAAAGCTCTTTGCAAGGGACCGGATACAGCAGCATATATTTTAGATTTGGGGAGAAGCCCAGCCCAGTGACACACGATATTAGAAGTAGGATTCTGTCCCTCTCCCGGAAAAAGGGGAAAGATGGAAGAGGTGATCCACCTGTTAGTGGAAGGGCAGCAGCAGCAGCAAATGGCTGTGAAGTAACAGCAGCAAGAGCAGCAACATCACACTCAGGCCCTGCTTATGCAATTGATGGAAAATCAACAGAACCAGCAGGAGGCCTAGTTTGATACACAACAGAGGGGGCAAGAGGTCCACTCCAAATAACCAAAGTGGATTCAGAAATGCTTTGGCCAAGTCACACCTGGTGTAGTAAGATGAGGCCCTGAAACATAAACCCTTGGTATCAGAGGCCCGGTATGAGACGTAAGGCCTGAGGTAAAGTAATGGACAAGACTTTGCTTTGCTATAAAGCAAAGTTAAGCTGTGAGCCGGAGGCAGGCCCTGCTCACAGAAGCTGGCAAGGAAAAGGCTGATGTTGCATAAAGATATCTAAAGTGTATTGGATACCAGAGCCATGCACAAATGGTACAAGAACATTCTTATACAATCCACATAGATAACAAGGACAAGGGCAAAAGGCTAGTATGATGGATAGAGTTGTTTTGTTCGAACCAACATTACAAGGTGAGAGGCGACACCTTATCTGACACAGGGAAGAAAGGAGAGCAGCAGAATATGGACCCTGGACTTCAGAAAAGCAGACTTTGACTCCCTCAGGGAACTGATGGGCAGTATCCCCTGTGAGAATAACATGAGGAGGAACGGAGTCCAGGAGAGCTGGCTGTATTTTAAAGAATCTTTATTGAGGTTACAGGGACAAACCATCCCGATGTGTAGAAAGAATAGTAAATATGGCAGGCGACCAGCTTGGCTTAACAGTGAAATCTTTGCTGATCTCTAAACACAAAAAAGAAGCTTACAAGAAGTGGAAGATTGGACAAATGACCAGGGAAGGGTATAAAAATATTGCTCGGGGATGCAGGAGTGAAATCAGGAAGGCCAAATCACACCTGGAATTGCAGCTAGCAAGAGATGTTAAGAGTAACAAGAAGGGTTTCTTCAGGTATGTTAGCAACAAGAAGAAAGTCAAGGAAAGTGTGGGCCCCTTACTGAGTAATGGAGGTAACCTAGTGACAGAGGATGTGGAAAAAGCTAATGTACTCAATGCTTTTTTTGCCTCTGTCTTCACGAACAAGGTCAGCTCCCAGACTACGGCACTGGGCAGCACAGCATGGGGAGGAGGTGACCAGCCTTCTGTGGAGAAAGAAGTGATTCGGGACTATTTAGAAAAGCTGGACGAGCACAAGTCCATGGGGCCGGATGCACTGCATCCGAGAGTGCTAAAGGAGTTGGTGGATGTGATTGCAGAGCCATTGGCCATTATCTTTGAAAACTCATGGAGATCCGGGGAAGTCCCGGATGACTGGAAAAAGGCTAATGTAGTGCCCATCTTTAAAAAAGGGAAGAAGGAGGACCCTGGGAACTATAGGCCAGTCAGCTTCACCTCAGTCCCTGGAAAAATCATGGAGCAGGTCCTCAAGAAATCAATTCTGAAGCACTTAGAGGAGAGGAAAGTGATCAGGAACACTCAGCATGGATTCACCAACGGCAAGTCATGCCTGACTAATCTAATTGCCATCTATGATGAGATAACTGGCTCTGTGGATGAGGGGAAAGTGGTGGACGTGTTGTTCCTTGACTGTAGCAAAGATTTTGACATATTCTCCCACAGTATTCTTGCCAGCAAGTTAAAGAAGTATGGACTGGATGAATGGACTATAAGGTGGATAGAAAGTTGGCTAGATTGTCGGGCTCGACGGGTAGTGTTCAATGGCTCCATGTCTAGTTGGCAGCCGGTATCAAGTGGAGTGCCACAAGGGTCGGTCCTCAGGCCGGTTTTGTTCAATATCTTCATAAATGATCTGGAGGATAGTGTGGATTGCACCCTCAGGAAGTTTGCAGATGACACTAAACTGGGAAGAGAGGCAGATATGCTGGAGGGTAGGGATAGGATACAGAGGGCCCTAGACAAATTAGAGGATTGGGCCAAAAGAAATCTGATGAGGTTCAACAAGGACAAGTGCAGAGTCCTGCACTTAGGACGGAAGAACCCCATGCACCGCTACAGACTAGGGACCGGATGGCTCGGCAGTAGTTCTGCAGAAAAGCACCTAGGGGTTACAATGGACGAGAAGCTGGATATGAGTCAACAGTGTGCCCTTGTTGCCAAGAAGGCCAATGGCATTTTGGGATGTATAAGTAGGGGCATTGCCAGCAGATCGAGGGACGTGATCGTTCCCCTCTATTCGACATTGGCGAGGCCTCATCTGGAGTTTTGGGCCCCACACTACAAGAAGGATGTGGAACAATTGGAGAGAGTCCAGCGGAGGGCAACAAAAATGATCAGGGGGCTGGAACACATGACTTATGAGGAGGGGCTGAGGGAACTGGGATTGTTTAGTCTGCGGAAGAGAAGACAGAGGGGGGATTTGATAGCTGCTTTCAGCTACCTGAAAGGGGGTTCCAAAGAGAATGGATCTAGACTGTTCTCAGTGGTAGCAGATGACAGAACAAGGAGTAACGGTCTCAAGTGGCAGTGGGGGAGGTTTAGGTTGGATATTAGGAAAAACTTTTTCACTAGGAGGGTGGTGGAACAATGGAATGCGTTACCTAGGGAGGTGGTGGAATCTCCTTCCTAGGTATTTTTAAGGTCAGGCTTGACAAAGCCCTAGCTGGGATGATTTAGTTGGGGATTGGTCCTGCTTTGAGCAGGGAGTTTGACTAGATGACCTTCTGAGGTCCCTTCCAACCCTGATATTCTATGATTCTATGATTCTTACTGTGTAGAAGGGTGATGTATTGTTACGTAAAGGGGTTGCACCTCAATACGTCAGGAGTGTTATGTAACTTGTTTGTACCTGTGTATAAGGATACATCCCTAGGGCGGTGTCTTTTGTCCGGCCTAGGGGGCAGTGGAAAGTCCCGCCACTGACTGAGGTGAGTCCATTGCCAGGGGGCACATATTCATAGTATGTCCTGTAGAGTCTATTGGAAACTATTACTGGCCGATGTTCCTTTGTACCTTACTAGAGTCTGTGGTCGTTGTGGGTTCTCTCGGGGTGTGCTGTGTCAGCTATCTGCACAGAGCTGGGACAGCACACAGAGGGAACACGCACACAGCTGACTGTTAACATCATCGGACAAGAGCAGAGCACCACACCAGTAGCTGCTGACAACACCTGGCAGCACAGTTGGTGATGGGACTGTGGGCTAGTTGGATCAGATCTGGCAAAGCTCAGACCAGAAGATGACCCCCGATCCTTCCTTTGAACATTTGAGAGGGTGGAAAAAGCAGCTGACTGGGAGAGGTTGACTTGAGTGGCCCACATTGCACTGTTCCTGAAAGGACTGAGGAAGGTGGCTTATCAGGCAAACTCCTATCTGGTGGTGAAGGCAGCAATCCTGCACCAATTAGGGCTGACTCCTGAGGCATACAGACACCTGTTTTGGGTAGAACCATTCACGTGAGGGGCATGACTATGAGTAGCAGCCCAGAAATTATGGGACCTCGACAAGGTGGCTCTGTTCTGAGACCAACTCAATGTACAAAGTTTTGGATCAGATTATTTTGGGACTGTTCCTGAAGGTTCTACCTTGCAGAGCACAGAGCTGGGTAATGTGTTTTCAGCCCTCCTCAATGAGGGAAGCTGTGAAAAAAGATGATGCCTTCCTTTATGTCAAAGGAGATGAGAAGTGGGGGCAGTGTGGTGAACTGAGGAGAACTCACCTCGGATGATCCAGGGAAGCTGTCAAGAGGGAAAGACCTTGAGTGGCCAAAACTCAGGAGACACACAGGACCTACAAGGGACCTGGGCAGCCCTGCAATTAAAAGAATACTTATGTGCGGGACCGGGGGGGCCCATGGTTTGCTTCAGGTGTGGACAGTCTGGGCATATTAGAAGGAATTGCCTAGTTATGGAATGTGATTACCCAAAGAGGGGGCCAGGGTGGGAAACCGGACTCCAGTGTAGCTCCCCTCTTAATGGCTGACTAACTTACAAGGTAACTGGAGTCAGGAGAAAGTGAATTACAGAACCCCAAGTTTGAGAAAGAACAACTTGCCACAGATCTCCAGTTCACTGAGGAAGAAAGAGAACATTTACTCCTCATGGTTCATGAACTTGAGACTGAAGTACAGTCTCTGCATGCAGAGATGGAAAAGCCTAGACATGCAGCAGCCCCAAAGTCATAGGAGCATAAGAACAGGGTCAGACCAAAGGTTCATCTAGCCCAATATCGACAATAGCCAATACCAGATTCCCCAGAGGGAATGAACAGAACAGGTAATTATCAAGTGATCCATCCCCTGATGCCCATTTCCAGCTTCTGGCACACAGAGTCTAGGGACGGATCATCCCTGCCTATCTTGGCTAATAGCCATTGATGGACCTATCCTCCATGAACTTATCTAGTTCTTTTTTGAACCCTGTTGTAGTCTTGGCTTTTACAACATCTTCTGGCAAGGAGTTCCACAGGTTGACTGCATTGTGTGAAAAAATACTTCCTTTTGTTTGTTTTAGATCTGCTGCTGTTAATTTCATTTGGTGACCCCTAGTTCTTGTTTTATGAGAAGGAGTAAATAACACTTCCTTATTTACTTTCTCTACACCAGTCATGATGTCATAGATTTCTATTATATCCCCCCATAGACGTTTCTTTTCCAAGCTTAAAAGTCCCAGTCTTATTAATCTCTCCTCATATGGCAGCCATTCCATACCCCTAATAATGTTTGTTTCCCTTTTCTGAACCTTTTCCAATTCCAATATATCTTTTTTGAGATGGGGCGACCACATCTGCATGCATTATTCAAGATGGGGGCATATTGTGGATTTACATAGAGGCAATATGATATTTTCTGTCTTATTATCTAACACTTTCTTAATGATTCCCAACATTCTGTTCACTTTTTTTTACTGTGGCTGCACATAGAGTGGATCTCTTCAGAGAATAATCCACAATAACTCCAAGATCTCTTTCTTGAGTGGTAACAGCTAATTTAGACCCCATCATTTTGTATGCATAGTTGGGATTATGTTTCCCAATGTGCATTACTTTGCATTTATCAACAATTAATTTCATCTGCCATTTTGTTGCCCAGTCACTCAGTTTTGAGAGATCCTTTTGTAGCTCTTTGCAGTCTGCCTGGGACTTAACTGTCTCAGTGGAGGAGATGAAGATAAGAGTGTGTATGAATGGATCAATGAACCTGAGTATGTGACCCTGCCCCACTACAGGGTGACTAGGACCAGGAATTTGTGCTTGGGGAGACTTTGCTGTAATCTGTAGGACTCAGAGAACACTCTGTGACCAGGCAGAACTCATTGAAATTATGGTTGAAATGTTGTTGTTGTTATGTTAAACCACTGAGGGGAATATTTTGGTTAGTTTAAGAAAATAATTTGGAGCCCTGGTGTGTTGTAATGAATGTTGTTGCAGACTATTGGGCCAGAAATGTATTTGTTTTCCCTCAGAAGGGTGAAAATAGCCCTGGGGGCCACATCATAAGAAGGAATTTTTTGTTTTGTTTTTCTCCTGGAAAAGGGTTGGGGGTATGTCACAGGGTAGCTGGTTCCTGTGAATAGACTAAAGATAGCTCTCCTGGGCCGAAACAGGTAAATCCAATCCAGCCAATTAAAGAAGCTGGGTTACACCTGGCCTATAAAAGGCTGCTAGTGGGCATATGGAGGATTATTGATTGAGACAGGCTGTATCTGGGAAGGGAAAGCCACAGTGGATGGAAAAACACTCCAGGTTGTGGGTCCCCTGGAGTAAAGGGGGATTTCCCTAGACTGACATGGAATGGTATAAAGAGAAGAAAAGTGTGGACTGATGATCACATCGCTCCCTTACAAATGTCTATGGTAAGTACTTGTGCCAAAAAGGCTGCCAAAGTTGCCTGAGTTTTAGCAGAATGTGCCAGTACTCTAACTGGCATGGTTATATTAGCTAACCGGTAGCATAAACAAATGCATGAAGTGATCCAAGATGAGATTCTCTGAGTGGAAATTAGTTTGCCCTTAGCTCTATTCACAACTACAACAAACAATGGTGTGGAGGATCTAAAGATCAAAGTATGCTCTCGGTAGAAAACTAAAGCCCTTCTGATATACAACTAACGTAGTCTCTCTTCATCTTTATGTGCATAGGGTTTCAGGAAGAACGTTGGCAAATAGATTACTTGGTTAACATGAAAATTAGAGACTACCTTTGTGAGAAATTTTGGGTGAGGGTGGAGATAAACTTTATCCTTATTGAAAACTGTGTAGGGAGGCTCTGACACTAGGGCTCTCAACTTGCTCACACTTCTTGCTGAGGTAATACAACTAAAATACAACCTTCTTGGGAGAAGTGGAGCATAAAGCAAATTGCAAGGAGTTCAAATGGTGGTCCCATCAACTTTGCAAGGATCAAGATCAGATCCTAAGGAAGGATGGGAACTTATACATGTGTGGAACAATCTGACCAAGCCCTTTAGCTATCTGGTAACAATAGGTTGGAGAAAAGGTATCTACTATACATTAAGGTATGGAAGGCTGAGATACTTGCCAGATGTACTCTTATAGAGCTAATTGCCAAACTCTATTTGAGGTACAGGAGATAGTCCAGTAAAAGGTTCAAAGATGCCTTTCTGAGAGGAACAAATGGAGAAGCACTTCCATTTAGCCAGGTAAGTGTCCCTAGTTGAGGGTTTTCCACTATTCAGAAGCAGTTTCTGAACATCCTTAGAACAGTATCTCTCCAAGGACATTTACCATGAAGTATCCACACTGTCAGGAGGATCACAGTTGGGATGGAACAAGTGGCCTTTGTCCTGAGAAATCATATCTCTATCCAGTGGGAAAGACATCAGAGGCTTGACTGACAAAATTAGTAGTACCCGTGTTGTCTGGGCCATGCTGGTGCTATAAGGAGGAGACAAACACGGTCTTGTTTGACTTTGAACAAGAATCTTGGCAGCATGGGAATTGGAGGGAAGGCATGTAGGAGGATAGTAGAAAAAAAACTCACAGGGGCATTTTCTGTTGGACTTTGTTGCAAACAGGTCAATCTGGGGAGTCTGGAAGATAGATCTGGCAATGTCAGGGCATAAGGACCACTCATGGTCATCCGAATAGGTTCTGCTCAGTTCATTCACCAACATCTTCTGCTTCCCTGGAATGTAAGGATATCTGAGATGAATTGAACTGATTATGCAAAGGTTCCAGAAGTGAACTGCCTCCTAGCATAACTGGGTCAACTGCGCTCCTCCCTGTCTGTTTATGTAAAACATAGTCTCAGATTATGCTACTATATGTGAGAGAAAAGCTGAACAGGTTAGGAGTAGTACAGCTCTTAATCCACCAATCCGATGTTATGTGGGCCCAGCAATTTAGAAAGTGGAACAAATGATTTGTAAACAAAAAAGTGGGAAACAGATGAAAGTACAGTAACTGGTATATTGCCTTTGACCAACATAGCAAATGTCTGTTTGGACAAGGTGGCAGGGTGGGATGAGCCCACTGATGCTGAAGAGGGGGGCACTAGATGTCATCTCCTATAACCCCTGCCCTTTCTCCTCAGAGGATCTTAAGACTGGGGAGCAAAACCCTGCTGTCTGTATGGCAGTTGAGGACAGAACTGTTTCCTCTTTGTTACCAGAGTATAAATTCCAAGAAATTTTAATGGTACCCTGGGATCCCTTAGGCTAGAATAATAGAATAACAGGGTTAGAAGGGACTGCAAGGGACTAGTTTAACACCCTCTCAAGATACAGGACTTATTGTGTCTAAATAATCCAAGAGAGATGGCTATCTATCCTCCTAAGTCTTTCTTCCCTAAGTGTAGCACCTTACATTTGTCATTGTTGAATTCCATTTTGTTCTCTATAGCCCCATTTTCCAATTTATCAAGATCCCTCTGAATTTTAGCTCAGTGTTGGCAAACCCCCATCTCGCTTTGTTTCATCTGCAGATTTGAACAGTATGTTCTCTATTTCTACATCCAGGTCATTAATAAAGATGCTAAACAACACCAGACCCAGAACAGATCCCTTCAGAACCCCACTTGACACCTCCTTCAAATCTGAATACATTCCATTAATAGTTACTCTTTGTTTGTGGCTGTTTAACCAATTATGTACCCATTTAATGGTAGTTTCACCAAGCCATTTCTTGAGCTTACCTATCAGAATGTCATATGGGAGTGTATCAAAAGCCTTGCTGAAGCCTATTGTCTGTCTTATCCAAAAAACAAAGAGGAACCTTTGAAATGGAAGTCCTAGGTGGTCCTAGAGAGTCTTCTGGACTTCTGGGGGGAGCCCAGATGACTGTCACCATGCAGATCCCCACAACAGCCTCGAGTGGTGATGAGGAAGAGGACATCACAAGATTCTGATGTGGTGGCTGTTCCATGACTTGTGGTGGGGAAGCTTCCAGAGTGACTTCTGGCTGCTTGGTACCGATCTAGGTACCTGGTACCAGAGAATGATGATCTCAGCATTGATGACCCCAGAGCAGTCTCAATGATAAGAAACAAGATGGTTGTGGGGCGGTCTAGCAGAAGGACGGACACCCCACAGTGTCTAGAATGGTTACTGAGATGGGCCTGGGACCCATCCTTGACCAGGCCATTGCTCCTTAGTAGGAGGCAAATGCTGTGATTGTTGCATGACCCATGGTTCCTCAGTCTCTGATGGAGGCTATGTCCTCTGTCTTGGAGAAGACACACTTCTGAGTCCAAACAGAAAGAATCTGAAACATCTGGCAACATGAACTGGTTGGGACTGGGGATGGGTAGCCTAAGCCCGGGGATGGGTAGCCTAAGCCCAGGGATGGCTGTACTGGGAATATTATCAGAGGCTTTTCTTTCTACTTCACTGGCCTTTGTGGAAGCTTGGGAGGTAACAGTACTGTGGGTTATTAACATAATGTGGTAGGTGCAGCAGTACCAACTATATCAGTACCAACTATAAGTCTTCTTGTACAACCACCGATACTTGTACCGAGAGGCTAAGCAGGTCCTTTGCAGCTGCATACACCAGCAGGGTGGTTGGGAGCGGCAATGAGTGACGGCTCTGCAGCAGAGATCTTTCAAGGAATGCCCTTGATGGATCTGGCACAGGCCCCAGAGACAGCAATCCTTCTTAGGTGAAGAGTGCTCCATCAAGAGACTCTCCCCTCAATGTCTTGTAGAGTGTCTGCCTCAAATGGTTTCGGCACTGATGCACCAAAGACAGGTACTGAGCCTGAGGAGGATCTAAGACTTTTCTTTGGTACCAGAAAATGGGATTGAGGAGTTCCAGACATCTTCAGTGTGCTCTATACTGAAGTCGATGAACTTGGCGGACTCTGTGTGAGACTCTCTCATGGAGGGTGAAGTGCTGTCCCCATGAGTAAACATTTGAGCCTCACCAGTCTATCTTACTTTGAGCAGGGCTTAAATCCCTTATACATGTGACATTTGTCACTTATGCGGGATTCTCCCAAATGTTTCAAGTCAGTCAGGTGTTGGTCACTGACCAGCACTGGTTTAGTGCAAGTCCAGCAGTACTTAAAACCTGGTGAGGGGGGCATTGATATGTTACCAACCCCACTGAAAGATGAGAAACTGGTCCCCAAAAGATCTAAGACTAAAATCTATCACTAAAACTAACTTAAACATAACTGACAAAAAGAAAAGGAGTACTTGTGGCACCTTAGAGACTAACCAATTTATTTGAGCATGAGCTTTCGTGAGCTACAGCTCACTTCATCGGATGCATGCCGTGGAAACTGCAGCAGACTTTATATACACAGAGAATATGAAAAAATACCTCCTCCCACCCCACTGTCAAACTGACAAACTAATTCCTAACAATAACAGGATATATACACAAAGGGGTCAGGGGAAGTACTTATGACAACAAGTTTGAGATTGCTCTGACAACCGTCACTGGCAGTAAGAAGGAACTGGGTGAGGTTGGGATGACTGTGCCCTCTTATACCAGCACAGACATTGCTTCAGGGAAAAAGTTCTCTGACAATTGTGCATGAGGTACACGCACACCTACAGTGGAATGGACGTGTGCAAGCATTCGAAGAAGAACTCCAAGTTCTGTATGGCAATGAATGCTTTGTGAACAGATGACAACACTTAGTGAGTGCTCAACTTGTTATTCTCCGTATTACTCATTCATGAAAAATTATTAAATTTTCCAGTAATAAAGAAAATAAGTCCTTAAACTGCATTATATAGGTTTCATATAATTTCAGGGTTGTTGAAGTTTGAAGCCCTTTCTGTTGGTAGTTTTAATTTGAAGTGCCTGCAGGCTACAGATGTGCTGATCTTTATTTAACATAGCATTTTGCGTGGGCAAATGATGCAATATATAGTTCAGACATGTGCCCAAATTTATCCCTGATGTAACCTCATATTCTTTAATGGAATACAGGAAGATTTATTTGGCCCAGAAAGCTTAGTGGAAAAAAGTGAAAAAACATCCTATCTTACCCACACCATTCTGTTGCATAGTTGAGGGCACATTATCAACTCTTATATACCTACTACACTGTGATCTGCCAGATTTTGCATTAGTCCATAAATTCTTGGATAGACCACACACACTAACCACTACTACAATTCTTTTGTGTGAGTGATGCAAATGGATTATGATGAGGAAATTGTTCTCACAGAGGTAAAGAGAATATCAAATCCACAATGGTGAATTTCTTGTTTATTTTATTTATTGGGCAACAGTTTATATGAATATACATTTCATCCACTGTGTCTATAATTCCATTCTCTCTTTATGATCCAGATAAACCAGCTCTAGCGTCAAAGCTAATGCAGCATGTTCAAAGTTTCAGAGGCTTTTTAATTATGTTTTTGCCTTTAGTTTTTCCAATTACTTATTTACCCTTTCTACTCCTCTTCCTTGTCCAACTGCAATCAAATCTAACAGGGGCACCGTTCAAAATTGAAACACTTTCTAGGAGTAAAGCTTAACAAAGGATTGGAGAACATGGCTAAAGATAATTGAAGAGTTGTTATACAAAACATCAGAGAAGACCTCCAGAGATGGGAAAACTCTCAACTACACCTGTGGGGTAGGGTAAATGTAATTAAAATTATTTCTGCCCTGCAGTTTAATTACTTATCATGAACAATTCTAATAAATATCCCCAGAGACTACTTCATTACTTCATAAATCTGGAATGGAAAAAAAAATCACCCTATCTATGGCAAAACTAAAATCCCAGAATGAAACTAAAGAAATGATAGTCCCTGTGAACTGTGACTGTTTGCAATATGCCCAACCTGGAATTACCGGTATATCAAACAGATATTAACACTACTTCAATTAATATACTAAATTACTCGGAGGAGGAATAAATGCTATAGGTCAGAAGAGAGCAAACTAATGCTAAACTAGTGGGAGAATACCTGTTAAAATCACCAAGGGCTGAACTCTGCAAGTTGCTGAGCACTACATGAGGGATTCTGAGTGCCCTGAACCACCAGTGGGATTTCCCATGTGACACAGTACTATTTGTGTATTTAGGAGTTACATAACTGGCCTCATGAATCAAAGAAATATCTAGGAACATGTGAATGGGGTATATTCATTCAGAAGGAGAGAAGGCAAAATAATATGCAATATTGCCATTAATAAAAAAACAGGAAGGAATTTTATGAGTCAAATAGTTATTTGAATGTATGTAAATATATATCCAAATAACTATTTGACTCATTAGTAGAGGTAGAGTAGGGCTGTCAAGCAATTAAAAATAATAATCACGATTAATCACACTGTTAAGCAATAATAGAATACCATTTATTTAAATATTTTTGGATGTTTTCTACATTTTCAAATATATTGATTTCAATTACAACACACAATACAAAGTATAGAGTGCTCACTTTATATTTATTTTTGATTAAAATATTTGTGCTGTAAAAAACAAAACATTTTTCAATTCACCTCATACAAGTACTGTAATGCAATCTCTTTAGCATGAAAGTCGAATTTACAAATGTAGAATTATGTACAAAAAATAACTACATTCAAAAATAAAATAATGTAAAACTTTAGAGTCTACAAGTCCACTCAGTCCTACTTCTTGTTCCGCCAGTCACTCAGACAAACAAGTTTGTTTACATTTGCAGGAGATAATGCTAATGCTTCTTGTTTACAATGTCACCTGAAAGTGAGAACAGGTGCTCTCATGGTATTGTTGTAGCTGATGTTGCAAAATATTTACATGCCAGATGTGCTAAACATTCATATGTTCCTTCATCTTCAACTACCATTCTAGAGGACATGCGTCCATGCTGATGACGGGTTCTGCTCGATAACGATTCAAAGCAGTGCAGACCAACGCATGTTCACTTTCATCATCAGAGTCAGATGCCACCAGCAGAAAGTCGTTTTTCTTTTTTGATGGTTCTGTAGTTTCTGCATCGGAGTTTTGCTCTTTTCAGACTTCTGAAAGCGTGCTCCACACCTTGTCCCTCTCGGATTTTAGAAGGCACTTCAGATTCTTAAACCTTGGGTTGAGTGCTGTAGCTATCTTTAGAAATCTCACATTGGCACCTTCTTTGCATTTTGTCAAATCTGCTGTGAAAATATTCTTAAAATGAACAACAAGTGCTGGGTCATCATCTGAGACTGATATAATATGAAATACATGGCAGAATGCAGGTAAAACAGAGCAGGAGACATACTATTCTCCTCCAGGGAGTTCAGTCAAAATTTAATTAAGGCATTATTTTTTTAATGAGCATTATCAGCATGGAAGCATGTCCTCTGGAATGGTAGCTGAATTATGAAGGGGCATACAAATGTTTAGCATTTCTGGCATGTAAATACCTTGCAATGCCAGCTACAAAAGTGCCACGTGAATGCCTTTTTTCACTTTCAGGTGACATTGTAAATAAGAACCCGGCAGTATTATCTCCCATAAAGTAGACAAACTTGTTTGTCCTAGCAATTGGCTGAATAAGAAGTAGGACTGAGTGGACTTGTAGGCTTTAAAGTTTTACATTATTGTTTTGGAGTGCAGTTACATAACAAAAAAACCCTACATTTTTGCACTTTCATGATAGTAAGTTGCACTTTCATGATAAAGAGATTGTATTATGGTACTTGTATGAGTAATTGAAAAATACTATTTCTTTTGTTTTGCATTTTTTTGCAGTGCAAATATTTGTAATAAGAATAACAATATGAAGTGAGCACTCTACATTTTGTATTCTGTGTTGTAATTTAAATCAATGTATTTAAAATATAGAAAAACATCCAAAAATAGTTAATAAATTTCAATTGGTATTCTATTGTTTAACAGTGCAATTAAAACTGCGATTAATCATGATTAATTTTTTGAGTTAATTGTGTGAGTTAGCTGCAATTAATCGACAGCCCTAAAAATACGACAAAAGATTTAGAAGAACCATAGACTTGGACATATCAAGCCAAATCAGGCTTCCAAAAATGACCTGCTGACAAAGCTGAAGGACTAGCAAACACCAAGTCTTGAGCATATTCAGTTTTGTTCTAGACTATAATGCCCAATTGTACATGCTGCATCAGGAAACATGTAAAGTTCTTTAAATTTCAGGCTGGTGAAGTTTCTAGGAGGAAATTCTCCAGTGAAGCATGGAGAGACAATCTATGTCTCTGATGCTACTATTTTCCATCTTCTATTAAAGTTTCCTGTTCAGTGTTAGAAGAAAGTGACTGTGGGCTTCTTTAGTATTGTCACATGACACAGATAAACCGAAAATCACAGTGAGCTAGATTTAAGTATTCAGGGGAAGAATGGCATGAGAGATAGAATACAAGTTTTCTATCCAAGACACAAAATGAATGAGTGCAATTCATGGTTATAATGAATCCCTATATGTCATAAAAATAAAGGGAAAGGTAACCACCTTTCTGTATACAGAACTATAAAATCCCTCCTGGCCAGAGGCAAATCCCTTTCACCTGTAAAGGGTTAAGAAGCTAAGATAACCTCACTGGTACCTGACCAAAATGACCAATGAGGAGACAAGATACTTTCAAAGCTGGAGGGTGGGTGAGGGGACGGACAAAGGGTCTGTCTGTCTGTGTGATGCTTTTGACAGGAACAGATCAGGAATGCAGTCTCAGAAACTCTGTTAAGTTAGTAAGTAATCTAGCAAGAAATGTGTTAGATTTCCTTTTGTTTAATGGCTGGTAAAATACACTGTGCTGAATGGAATGTATATTCCTGTTTTTTTTGTCTTTTTGTAACTTAAGGTTTTGCCTAGAAGGATGCTCTGTGTTTTGAATCTGATTACCCTGTAAGGTATTTACCATCCTTATTTTACAGCGGTGATTCTCTTATCTTTTCTTTAATTAAAATTCTTCTTTTAAGAACCGGATTGCTTTTTCATTGTTCTTAAGATCCAAGGGTTTGGGTCTGTGCTCACCTGTACAAATTGGTGAGGATTTTTATCAAGCCTTCCCCAGGAAAGGGGGTGTAGGGCTTGGGGGGGAATATTTTGGGGGAAGACATCTCCAAGTGGGCTCTTTCCCTGTTCTTTGTTTAACACACTTGGTGGTGGCAGCATAGGGTTCAAGGCCAAGGCAAAGTTTGTACCATGGGGAAGATTTTAATCTAAGCTGGTAAGAATAAGCTTAGGCTGTCTTTCATGCAGGTCCCCACATCTGTACCCTAGAGTTCATTGTGGGGAAGGAACCTTGACACCATATGAAGTTGATATGCAGGATAACAACCTATGCTGAAGATGCTTGAATGAAAGAAGCCACTTCAGACATATTCTGGACATGGAACAGTTTAAACTAGTCTAAGGATACTGTTCTAATATGTAATAAATACAGTAAATTATCAAAGGAAAGAGTCACCACAACTACTTTCTCCAAGACTAGGCAAAATTAGGAGACACTCCTTATGGGAAAGCCAAATGGATTTCATTACATTTAATAGTGGCAAAATCATAATTTTAAAGTACTGAAAAGATCTCAGAACTGACTATACTGGCATGATTCTATGTATAGTATCACTCCTTTCACCTCACCAAAGGTTCTGTGATATTTCTGAATATTTTGGCTAACAGCATAGACAAAAAAAATATTTATTTAAAAAAAAAGCCATTTATTCATAGGAGATAGAAAAACCCTGAGTCTCCTTCCATTTAGGAATGGGTATAATGGGCCTGAAAATCTGCAGCTGCGTACAAAAACTGCAGCATTACTTTGATAAAGCAAATAATGTCACACACCTATGGGACTAGGTTCTTTGCTGCTTCTCGGAGGCACTGCACAGATATAGGGTGACCAGGTCAGAACACCCGGTCAAAAAGGGACCCTGGCAGCTCCAGTCAGTACCACCGACTCTGCCATTGAGAGTCCAGTGGGCAGTGCTGTGGGTCTAAGGCAGGCTAGTCCCTACCTGTCCTGTCTGGCACTGCGCTGTGCCCCGGAAGCAGTCAGCAAGTCCAGCCCCCCCTGCTGCACCGCTGATTGGGAGCTGCCCAAGGTAAGCCCATGCCCCTACCCCAAGCCCCAATTCCCTGACCCAGGCCTGAGCCCCCCCAAACCCAGAGCATCCTCCTGCACCCCAAATCCCTTGTCCCCAGCCCAGAGCTTGCACCCCCCAGCCCAGAGCCCTCACCCCCCACATCCTAACCCCAGCCCAGGGCCCACATACTGAACCCCTCATCCTCAGACCCACCCCAGAGCCCTCACCCCGTCCTGCACCCCAATCCCATGCCTCAACCCGCTGCCCCTTCCCACACTCCAAATCCCTTGGCCCCAGCCTGGAGCCCCTTCCTGCATCCCAAACCCCTCATAGAATCATAGAATATCAGGGTTGGAAAGGACCTCAGAAGGTCATCCAGTCCAACCCCTTGCTCAAAGGAGGACCAATCCCCATTTTTTGCCCTGGATCCCTAAATGACCCCCTTAAGGATTGAACTCATAACCCTGGGTTTTGCAGGCCAATGCTCAAACCACTGATCTATCCCTCCCCTCTATGATATTCTATTCTCATTCCCAGACCTACCTCAGAGCCCACATCCCCAGCTGGAGCCTTCACCTCCTCCTACATCCCAACTCCCTGCGCCAGCCTGGAGCCCCCTCCCGCACCCTGAATACCTCATTTCTGGCCCTACCCCAGAGCCCGCAACCCCAGTTAGAGCCCTCACCCCTCCCGCACACCAACCCCCTGCCCCAGTCCAGTTAAAGTGAGTGAGGGTGGGGGAGAGCGAGCCACCAAGAATGGGGGAATGTAGTGAGTGGGGGATGGGGCCTCAAGGCAGGGCCTCGGGGCAGGGGTAGGGCAAGGGTGTTCGGTTTTGTGCAACTAGAAAGTTGTCAATCCTAACAGGATGACATAGTAACAAGTCTCCCTGGAGCTACTGTGGCCTGTTACTGGGCTCTGTATGCCTCCATAGCAGTATATAGGGGCTGGAGTGGGGACCAGAACCTGGACCCCCGTGTTTGTTTGCTAGTTACTTTATCAAAACACAGTGCAAACTGAAATGTTTACAAAAATGAGAATCGTGGATGAAGGTGGACAAAATGGAAGAGGTTTTCCTATTTATTTATTTCCTTTTTTACCCTATCTTACTCCAATCTCCTTCCTTTCTTGTCCAGATTCCTTGTTACATTGATATTGAATAGATATAAAATATTATCCACTGTACTTGACTGTTTATACAATCAAACCTTTTACTGCATTTTGTACTGGATTTGTCTATAAAGAAAAAAAAACCTTTGTAATCAATCTCTTTGTGAATATGTGCAGTGTGCATTTTATAGCTATAAAACGTCTGTGAAAAATTAATAACAAGAGAAGTATAACATATTGGTGTAGCCAATTATTTCATTTAATCATTTAATAGAGAATTTATTGTTGTGGTTAAGTATAACCAATTAATATGTGATTAATAGGTTTAAGTAGGATAGGATTATAGGAGTATAAGGTTGACAAGTATTTATGAAAAAAGAAAAAAAGAGTACTTGTGGCACCTTAGAGACTAACAAATTTATTTGAGCATAAGCTTTCGTGAGCTACAGCTCACTTCATCAGATACATGCAGTGGAAAATACAGTGGGGAGATTTTATATACACAGAGAACATGAAACAATGGGTGTTACCATACACACTGTAACAAGAGTGATCAGGTAAGGTGAGCTATTACCAGCAGGAGAGAAACAAAACCTTTTGTAGTGATAATCAAGGGCCATTTCCAGCAGTGGACAAGAAAAGTGTGAGGAATGGGTGGGGGAGGGGGGGAAATAAACATGGGGAAATAGTTTTACTTCGTGTAATGACCCATCCACTCCCGGTCTTTATTCAAGCCTAATTTAATGGTGTCCACTTTGCAAATTAATTCCAATTCAGCAGTCTCTCGTTGGAGTCTGTTTTTGAAGTTTTTTGTTGAAGTATTGCCACTTTTAGGTCTGTAATCGAGTGACCAGAGAGATTGAAGTGTTCTCCGACTGGTTTTTGAATGTTATAATTCTTGACATCTGATTTGTGTCCATTTATTCTTTAACGTAGAGACTGTCCAGTTTGGCCAATGTACATGGCAGAGGAGCATTGCTGGCACATGATGGCATATATCACATTGGTAGATGTGCAGGTGAACAAGCCTCTGATAGTGTGGCTGATGTGATTAGGCCCTATGATAGTGCCACCTGAATAGATATGTGGACACAGCTGGCAATGGGCTTTGTTGCAAGGATGGGTTCCTGGGTTAGTGGTTCTGTTGTGTGGTGTGTGGTTGCTGGGGAGTATTTGTTTCAGGTTGGGGGGCTGTCTGTAAGCAAGGATTGGTCTGTCTCCCAAGATCGGTGAGAGTGATGGGTCATCCTTCAGGATAGGTTGTAGATCCTTGATGATGCGCTGGAGGGGTTTTAGTTGGGGGCTGAAGGTGACGGCTACTGGCGTTCTGTTATTTTTTTTGTTCGGCCTGTCCTGTACTAGGTAACTTCTGGGTACTCTTCTGGCTCTGTCAATCCATTTCTTCACTTCAGCAGGTGGGTACTGTAGTTGTAAGAATGCTTGATAGAGATCTTGTAGGTGTTTGTCTCTGTCTGAGGGGTTGGAGCAAATGCAGTTGTATCGTAGAGCTTGGCTGTAGAGAATGGATTGTGTGGTGTGGTCTGGATGAAAGCTGGAGGCATGTAGGTAAGTATAGCAGTCAGCAGGTTTCCGGTATAGGGTAGTGTTTATGTGACCATCGCTTATTAGCACTGTCGTGTCCAGGAAGTGGATCTCTTGTGTGGACTGGTCCAGGCTGAGGTTGATGGTGGGATGAAAATTGTTGAAATCATGGTGGAATTCCTCAAGAGCTTCTTTTCCATGGGTCCAGATGATGAAGATGTCATCAATGTAGCGCGAGTAGGGGCATTAGGGGATGAGAGCTGAGGAAGCATTGTTCTAAGTCAGCCATAAAAATGTTGGCATACTGTGGGGACATGCTGGTACCCACAGCAGTGCCACTGATTTGAAGGTATACATTATCCCCAAATGTGAAATAGTTATGGGTGAGGACAAAGTCCCAAAGTTCAGCTACCAGGTTTGCCGTGACATTATTGGGGATAGTGTTCCTGACGGCTTGTAGTCCATCTTTGTGTGGAATGTTGGTGCAGAGGGCTTCTACATCCATAGTGGCTAGGATGGTGTTTTCAGGAAGATCACTGATGGATTGTAGTTTCCTCAGGAAGTCAGAGGCATCTCGAAGATAGCTAGGAGTGCTGGTAGCGTAGGGCCTGAGGAGGGAGTTTACATAGCCAGACAATCCTGATGTCAGGGTGCCAATAGCTGAGATGATGGGATGTCCAGGATTTCCAAGTTTATGGATCTTGGGTAGCAGATAGAATACCCCAGGTCGGGGTTCTAGGGGTGTGTCTGTGCAGATTTGTTCTTGTGCTTTTTCAGGGAGTTTCTTGACCAGATGGTATAGTTTCTTTTGGTAATCCTCAGTGGGATCAGATGGTAATGGCTTGTAGAATGTGATGTCGGAGAGCTGCCTAGCAGCCTCTTGTTCGTTTTCCGACCTATTCATGATGACGACAGCACCTCCTTTGTCAGTGGTGATGAATGTGTATGATAAATAAAGTAAGGTTGTAATGTAAGGCCTACAGGCTGAGGCCTGTAAGATTTCAACCTCACTGTATTAAGCCTTAGTCCTAGGAGAGTTGACCTAAGTAGATAACCCAGGAATAACTCTGTGCCAGAAAAGTTACAAGATTACTGTAAAGAATGTTCCAATGGGTAACAAACCCATCTAGACCACAGGACACCTAATTGTAACATTATGGTAACTGCAGGTTACCATAGGGGCATGTGTACCTCGATGCTATTGGGTTGCTAATAGAATAAGGGGGATTAAGAGGATAACCTTTGAAAAGTGGGGCAGCCTCAATTGTTTGAGGTGTGGCAATGCAGAAAAGGAAAAAGGGGTTGGAACCCTCGCACATATGCATAAGGTGGTAGGCATGGTCATAACACAGGATTAAAAGGATTCCCTGGTACATCGGGAGAGAAGACCACCTCAGAATACCCCCAACCATTCCACTGATGACAACCTGTTGAGAGATCCAAGTGACTCTATGAAATCTTTGGGGATCTGCGTAGGAATCAGTGCTGGCTATTGCATGAGTTCTCTCAGGTTTTTATATGTGTTTGTGATTGTAACATCGATTATTTGCTTAGTGAAACTTATAATATAGACAAAATTCCTTGCTTGTAACTGTGTTTGTTGTCACTGTATTTGTTGTTTGTGTGCTCCTATTGTCTTCTGACCTAAAAATATCCCACAGAGTGACTCTCGCCCTGCTTATCTTAAAACTGTAAGAATACAGGAGACACATTCACTCACTAGGGGCACTGTGGATTTACACAGAACTATTGATTACTGTTAGGATATAGATATACAGGCCTGTCTGTAAAAGCCTATACTCTTAAGAATTTAGGTGTATTCTTATCACTTAGCTAGTTATAGAGGTATAAAAGAGAGAATCAAAATCGCTGTCTGCCAGTGTAAGGGCCTTCTCTTACCATGACAGTCTGAGGCCCTGTGCTTAGGCTAAGGCCTTTGGCTAAGCAACAGAGGCAGCCATAAGCTGGGAAGCGACCGGTCACATCCTCACATTCCAAACTAGTCACATTGAAAGAAGGTGCTATTGGGCTGTTAGGAATACAATCCTGTCCTGATAGTGCCTATCACCTCCAGAGAAAGGGAAGTGCCTAGAAGATGTAAAAGGAAACTTACTTTGATAGCATCCTGTCTGGCAAGAATTCACTTCTCAATAGCTGGGATGTGAAATCCTCATTTCTGTGTTTGTTCTATCACTGTAGTCCCCATTTCCCTACTGTTTGTCTGTATAATCTCTCTCTCTGGTTCTGTGATTGTTTCTGTCTGCTGTATAATTAATTTTGCTGGGTGTAAACTAATTAAGGTGGTGGGATATAATTGGTTAAATAATCATGTTAGGATTGGTTAGTTAAATTTCAGGAAAATGATTGGTTAAGGTATAGCTAAGCTGAACTCAAGTTTTACTATATAGTCTGAAGTTAATCAGGAAGTGAGTGGGGGTGTGTGGGAGGAATGGGAACAGGGAATGGGGGTGGGGAAATTGGAATCATGTTTGGCTAAGGGCAGGAATGGGAACAGGGACACAGGTGTAAGGCTCTGTGGTGACAGAGCTGGGAAGGGGGATACTAAGGAAGGAAACTGGAAGTTCACCCCAATAAACATCGAATTGTTTGCACCTTTGGACTTCGGGTATTGTTGCTCTCTGTTCATATGAGAAGGACCAGGGAAGTAAGTGGGTGAAGGAATAGGTCCCCTAACAATTACTATATCAATTCAATTTAAATAAAGGCTGCAGCTGGGCTTTTTTTGGTTTTCATTCAGTCTTTTGCTTATTTTTTGTTATAAATACATGTGTGGATGATACATGTACAAATCTCATCTATCTGTAACCTTTAAAGAAAATTATTACTAAAATACTTTGTCAATGGTACCTCACTCTAGCTAAGGGAACTTTATAACAAGGGAATAACAAATGTTGGAGATGGTGTAGAAGAAGAGAAATTATTCTCCATGTACCGTGGGAATGTCCTGAGATAATATAACTAATGTTAGAGTTCCCATAGAACCTATAATGATTCTGTGAAGTTACAGTCCAAAGGACGTTAGTGGCTTGGGGTAGGGCCACTGATAACACAATTACTACTAGCAGCCACATGTTATGATAGCTTGTTTTTGGAAAAGGAGAGATCCCCCAATATTAGCGTCATGGAGAAAAGAAACATGGGAAATACTTTCAACAGAAAAAAATGACAGACAGCCTTCTATCAGGAACAAGTAGATTTTCTAATATATGGTTACCATTTTAAAATTTGAACAAAATAAATATACAGATAAGAGGTTGACCAAACACAAATGGGTCTTTTAAAGGAACAACACAGGTTATAAATGTTAATATTTGTGTGGAAAATTCATGTATGTTCATGATATTTTTGATAAATCATCACTATATTTATGCTGGAATGGGTCCTGCTCCATATCAAAATAAATATTTTTAAAAAATGTAAAACTTGAGCCAAGTCTATTTTTCCATTATGTCAGCCAAAATAATGTTGTACGGATATGCCAAGTTTTCACCCAAACTAACAGGCGAGATTTTCAAAAGAGCACATCATTAGCCTAATGCTGCACCCATTGACTTCAAATACATAAACCACTGACTTCAGTGGGAGCAGCGTTTGGCCAGTGCTGTGTTGTTTTGAAACTCTCAGCCTAACATTGCAAGGCTTTCTCAAGACTGCTTTTTCCCCTCTGTACTGCTTTTAAGCAGAAAACTATATTCTCAGTGATTGTATTTCTAATTTTAATTTTATGTACCATCTTCACAGGAGTAAGAGGTTAATGAGAGAGTTTACAGGGTCAAAGTCAAAACAGGAAATTACAAACCACTAGTCGTTAGATACTAATTCTTTACTAATTCAGAAAACATTCTAGTTAAAAAGGTCATTTAGTGCCAACCACATGTAAATAGATTCTGATATGCTCTTGCCTTCATGCTGTTTAGCTGGAAAATACTAAACTTGAAAAAGCAACAATACATAGTGGACCAGATTTGCTGCTCCAACATAACTGTGCTTGACACAAAGCAGGTAGGGAGAAATAAGACAAAAAAAGATCTTTAAGCCATCTCTGTGGCTTCTGGATCATAAGACTGATCTATACCAGAACACTCAGAACAAGTCAGAGCAGCCCTAATTTATGTGGACTGCCCACAGCCCTCAAAGGGCCACCATGGCATCTGAGGGCTGCAAGGGCATAGGGATGTCCCATTTCTCCCCAAACATGTCTCCTGCACTACAGGGGAATGATAGGAGACCCCCACACAGGGTCTCCTAAGAGGTGTTTAGCGCCTAATTTGTGCTTCCAGAGTTGTGCTTTGATCACTGTGATGGAAGGAACTGTGTCTCTGAACAAATCTGAGCCATACTGTTGTGTAAATGTAAGTGTCTGGGATGTGCTAACCTAGAGGTGAACCTGTGGTTCATTGGAGAAAATGCATGCATTGGCACTAATGCGGTGACCTCACTCACATAAGTGGAATAGCAGGCAACCAACTGGGAGTAAGGAGATTTCTTCCAGGGGTTTAGATAATATTACTGATGATACAAGGAACACATAACTGCATCATTAGTGGAGGGAAACAGATGCAGATGGAAAATAAACATTTTTCAAGTGCACCTCCTCTAGATAACCAGACATAAATAAATAAATTCTGTTATTTCACACTAGAAATTTCTACTAGTTAGGTTTGCAAATTCATCATGTTTCCTTATCACATTACATTCATTTTATTCCTGCAATATTAATAGAAGTGTTACTAAAACCCAGTTGGTTTTGTTGAATTTTAGTGCCTCTGGTAACAGATCACTAAGTTTAAATTAAAGTGTCAAATAAAAGCAAGCAGGTGCCCAACACTTCAAAATATATGTCCTTCAGCATGGGGCATATATTTAGGCTCCTCTGGTATGTCTGCTCAGAAGAGCATGCAAGGGAGCCTTTTAGTGAATAAACAGAATTTTAACACATTTGATACTGTCATCATGACTTACATTTTGATGGTTAAACTAGGACTAAAAACAACATAACATCCCCAAATGGACCTCCATTGAGCAACTGAACAAAAATTCAAATTGCATAAAAATCCACTCCTTTAAGCCCACAGCTGGCAAAATCACTGCCAGTCATCCATATATTGTGATTCACCCATTAGTCATCTAACCAAGAACAAGTTGAAGAATCCAGTTACTTAAGCCTTCAAAAAATATCATCAAAATGGGGAAAAGCAATTAAGTTGCTAAGAACCATAAACAAATGTATGGAGTCTATTGCATTTTTGAAAATTTGAAGAATTGCTAAATTTCTGCCCTTGATATCTTTTCAACGGGGAATAATAACACAGCAGTGGAAAGTCAGAATAAATATGTTTTTCAATAGCATTAACCTGCTGGTGTCAGTACACTTTGGAGTATCAGCAGTTTTAGGAGATAGTACAGGTATTCTCCAAGAAAAGCACTTTGTTTATATGAGATGATCTGGCCTTTACCATATAGTCAAAGAGATTATTGGTGATTCACAATGTTATATATTACTAAATGAGAGCATTTTGCAAACAATTTTCAGGAGTTTTCTGATAAAACTTAAAGTCAAAATAATTAAATTTCACAACAGAATATACTTTGTTATTTCTCTGATCAGCTATGAGAAATCTTATGTTTCGAGTGTTTCAGTGTAATTGCTAGTGGGCCTTTGTCCCAATAAGTGTAATTAAATTTCCTTTGAAGCCTCCAAAAATAATTATAATTTGCCTCATAGATGTAATGCCATCATGCCTACCTCACACTAAACTGGACCAATTAGCCTTTCTCTTATGACTGATTTACTCTTCAGCGAAGTTATTCCCCATTTATATAACTGTAAACATTTATGACACACACAACCTACATTAACAGAATATTAAGGCTGAAAAGTGAAGCACTCAAGGAATAGAAGATGCCCAAACTAAAGTTGACTGTGAAACCATTCCTGCAGAAAATTTCAATTCTGAAGAAACTGCATTGTTCCTCATAAAACAAACAAAAAAACATTTTGATGGAAAGCTCCAGACCAGCTCTAGTATATATGGAAAAAAAATTCTGTATATGCATGATTGTGGCTGCTGCCACAGGTAACAGAAAAGGGGATAAAGCAAGGAAAAATTGAAACAGTATATTGCATTCTAATGCTTTAAGGCAGACATATTTCTGTGTAGTGTTAAACTTGCTTCAGTTGCAGAAAGAAAGAAAAAACAACCTAATAGTATTTAACTTACAGTCTCTTTAAGCAGTTATTTGACCTTCAGATTCCCAGGTCTTCCCTGTTTCCTGACCCTGTGACATGGATGGAGAAACACTTCCTCTTCTTTTCTCCTTAGGATTCCCCCCTCAGCATTTCACTGGCTCCTTTTTATAGACTTGCTTTGGCTCAGTCCCTAATGTTAATTGAAATTAAGTCTTTCCATTAACTCCAATGGCCTCTAGATCAGGCCCTTAATGAGTACTTTAGTAATCCCTTCCCTGTCTTCTATACTGTTGGGAATCACAATAATTTTCAAAATGTTCTTACATATTGTTGTAATTTCCCTTCTAAGTTTCCCTCACCACAAAATGAGCACTTCAACTCAAAACAGAACACACTTGGGAGTTTCTAGGTCAAGCCATTTTGGAGATATTATGAACCAAAAATATGGATTCTTTAAGATAAAGTTTGGGTGATGGTGGTTGAAAAAGCAGGCTTACAATACAAAATAGCTTTTTCTTTAACCATGAATTGGTGGCTTGAAAGAGAGAATGAGGTGACAATCTATTTTGTATGTCTTGGGTATATGAAAAGCACCTAAGTGACTTGGGAGCCTAAGATCCATTTTCAAAAGTTTCTTAGGCCTAAATTCCATCAACTTTCAATGGGATGTAAGGTAAGAGTCTGTGCAGTACCTTTAAGAAATCATATAGAACTCACAGCCTAGGAGATGCTTTAAACCATCTTTCTGCTGTCCTAAGCCCATGCTACTCTGGGGCTAAAAGAATCCTGGCATAATTTAGACGGCTTGGGTGGATTTCCTAAGTAATGGCCCCATAACCAGGCTGCCCTATGGGAGGAAACCTTACAGCTGTCCCAGAGTACCCACATCAAGAGAATCTTTCCTCAGCAAAATCAGGACTTTTGGGGCCCTATTATGTAGTGTAATGGGCCAGAGCAGTGTTCAGGATATCAGTCTTCTAAGTGTCTAAGTCACTTGGGCACTGTTGAAAATGCTACACTTTATTTTAAATAGTCTTTCCAACACTATACAAGATCCTAATGAGAGGAAGGATGCTCTCTAGTAGTTGGAGGACTGACCAGAGACTTGGGTTCAATTCCATGCTCTTCCATGAAATTGCTGTGAGAACCTGGTTAAATACCTTCCTTTCCGTGTGCCTGTGTTCCCCATCTGCAAAATGGGGATAACAGAACTTCCCTACCTCAGGGCTATTGTGAAGTTAAATATATTAAAAGATTGTGAAGTGCTCAGGTACTCTGGTGTTAAATAGAGCACACACATTCTGCTAACTGGATATCAAACCTAAGTTGTAAATCTATCGTTAGGGGTTGATTACTACCACAAACCTGAAGCAAAGAAAAAGAAAGACCTTTCTGAATCTAAAAATTAAGTAAAATTGCATGTTTATTATGGTGTTTAATTTTCTTTTGGGAAATTTGTCTTTGTTTTATATCTCAGACCTCTCAATACAAAAGTAAGCAGTAAACATTTTGTGGGTGCATTAAAATTTTAAAAGCATTACAGCCCGGTATACTTTTAAAATATAAATGCAACTCTGCTCAGTGATAGGCAGTATAACAAAGTCCATTAGTTAACAATAAAACCACCACAGTTGTAAGGGTCATTGGTGAACCGGACCACACAAAAGGAGTATATCTGGTTCTCCTAACTGTTATATCAAGTGTCCTGGAATCAGAGAAGTTAAGGATGGAAAGATCTAGTTAGTCTCATCCTCATGCAAATCCACGACTCTTCTCTAACAATGAGGCTGCCCTAGCTGCTCTGTAGTTAAAGTTGAAGTTAACTTCCCATTATAAGCCTGACTTTTAACTCTGCCCTATCTCCCAGTTTCCCCCAAAATAATCCAGTCCAAATGAAGTGGCACAAGCCACATCCCATCCCTTGAAACATTTTTTTTCCTGGTAAAAATCAGACAAGGAGTTCGAAAATTATTTTTTTTTAAACGTTCCTGTTGCTCACCATTTGAACATTTTCCTTACATTATGTAGCTCATCGCGAGACAGATTCTGCCCCTCCTACTGAGACCTGACATACTCTGAGTATTTTCACTGAATAGGGAGGCAGGGATAGAGGCAGGGATAAAAGGCAAGAGAGATACAGGAGAATTCAGATACAGAGTATGTGTGTGCAGGGCACAGTGAGAGGCAAGGGAGGGATGTCCAGGAGTCAGTATAGCTCATTGTGTCAGGAAGTAGTAGTGGAGGGGTAGAGGGAAACATGGAATAGAGGCAGAGATGAAAGTCGTAGAGGAGAGCATAAGGTACTGAGAGCATAGAGCAGGGCATGGAATGGGGAAGGGGCAGGGGGCAGGGAATGTGGAATTAAGAACAAGAAGCAGGAGGAAATGAAAAAAAAAATCCTCAAAAGTGTGTAGGATCCAGGGGGAGGAATGGAAAGCTAAGTGTGTTGCACATGTGAAGGCAATTCAGAGGATTGGCTAGACCTCTGGAGAAACGTTCTTGGAAGCAGCAGAAGAGATATGGAAGAGAAAACAGGTGTATTGACAAGAATAGAGTTGGACAGGGAAAGGCAAAGTCCTGTATCCAAAATATTTAAATACATGATATTTTCTATATATAAAACTGTAAGCTTTTAAAGTTTTCCATTTGGATAAAGGCCTCCCTACATTGTCCCTCCAAGATCCACTACCTCCATATCTATATACCCCCTGGGATAGCCTCTATATCACACACACCTTCTTTGCATTTGCTTAACTCTGAAGGAAGCGACACTCACTTTCACTGTCCTCACAGGCTTTCTGAGACTATGGCACTCTTCCTGCAGTCCTTATACACCAACCCATCAATATGAGCTAGGTGAGATGATGAGGAATGTTGAAGAAGTATATAGCAGTGGAGAAAATAGCTGAATTCCTTAACTGGAAAATTTCCAAATGTTCCAGTATTTGGTGGTTTTAGAAGACACAATATTTTTTTGTGAAGAAAGAGTCATTTTTCAAGGTGGAGGCTTGTTCTGTGGACTCCACTGAAACTCAAGCTTAGTTATTTTATAATGCTTAAGGTGTATTTTTCCAGTTCTTTTTGCAGGCCACTTTATACATGGGCTTTCACCAGTTTCTTGAGAGACTATTCTACCTCATTAATCATCTCCCTGTTAGGCAGGGTTTTTTTTGCTATTCAACCCATATGTTTCTTTTCTTAACTTTAATTCCTTCACTCCTAATTATATACTCTTGTACCAGGCTAAACTATTCCTCTTCTTGCTTGGTGTTTACAGCCTTCACATATTTGTAGATAGTTATTATGTCCTCCCCTCCACCCAACCTAATTGCTTCATTTAGTTCTTTTAATCTTTTCTCAGAAGTAAGTCCCTCCAGCCCTTTAATCATTCCCATTGCTCTTCTCTGAATTCCCTCCTGTCTCTCAGCTTCTTAGCTACTTTTTATCAATAGCTATTTTTACAAGCTCTTCATTATTTCCTAATTGTTCAAACTGCTTTCCTTTATTTTTCTTGTTAAGGACTGATTTAAAGATGCAATGCAATTTGAGATCCCAACTGTTGTAAAATCATCACAGAATACATCTCTTTCATCATTTAAATCCATTCTTGTTTTCCCCTAATCCCTTTGGCTAGTATTAACTCGGTTTGTTTGTTGCCTTTATCTTTATCTGGCAATCTTAGGATCCAAAAAGGAGATGTAGGATTCAACCAAAAGAGATTCTGTATTCAGAGACAGATATTTCTTACAACATTTTACACTATGTTCCTAACCTGGGCACCGTCTCACTTTTAGTTCTCTTCCATACATGCATTGCCTGCTTTGGACTACTACTGGCTTTCAATCCTGTCACACTTCTTTGCAGCATCACTGGACATACATACATACTTCATCTCCTGCGATTGTATATTTGGTGTGTTTTCTTTTTTGCAGCTCAACAATGTGTCAAACAGTTTTTGGAGCATCCACTGCTTAAATATTCTTCACTCTAGACTATTTTGGACAAAGTTAGAGAGAGCTAAAGATATGTTTTGCAAATGGGTTGATGCATTTGCTGAAATATATATGAGTTCTCTACTTTTGCTAAGGCTGATTGGCACAAGCTAGCTCTCAAGTGGGGACACAGTTAATTTTGAAAAGCTGTATCTAATGCAAAGCTGTTGTTTGAAGGCTTAGTGCTATTAATTACACATTACAAGTGTACCTTCAGTAGCAAGTCCAGTTTAATAAATTGAAGCATGGAGGTGAAATACTGTGTCCATTGAAGCAAGTGTAAATTTTGCTACTGCCTTATATGAGGCCAAGATTTCATGCTGGTGTCTGTGTTTACACCCACGTCGAGCCTCTAATGATTGCTGGGTTGGTTTTCATTCTTAACTGTATCCAGTGTTGGGGGCAGCTGTAGGTGATCTTCCTGCAGTTCTCTCGCACATCATGCTTTGGAATCCACTGGCTAGCAGTGGATAAGAACATAAGAACGGCCATATTAGGTCAGACCAATGGTCCATCTGGCCCAGTATCCTGTATTCTGACAGTGGCCAATGCCGGATGCTTCAGAAGGAATGAACTGAACAGGCAATCATTGAGTGATCCATCCCGTGTGGTCCAATCCCAGCTTCTGGCAATCAGCGGCTAGGGACTCCCAGACCATAGGGTTGCATCCCTCACCATTTTGTCCAATCGCCATCGATGGACTTATCCTCCCTGAATGTATTTAGTTCTTCTTTGCACCCATTATAATTTTGGCCATTACAACATCCCCTGGCAATCAGTTCCACAGATTAACTGTGTATTGTGTGTAGAAGTACCTCCTTTTGTTTTTTTTTAAACCTGCTGCCTATTAATTTCATTGGGTGACCCCTGGTTCTTGTGTTATATGAAGAAGTAAATAATGTACTGATTGTGGGGTCCCTCCATCTCTGTTCCTTACTCACCTTCCTCTTAAAGAAAATGGACCACCATGATCCATGACTGCTGAAAATAAACCTCCAGGTACCCATAGATCAACACTTGGAAAAATGAGGGTGGGGGCAAATGGGACAGATTATTTTCAATTAGTAAAACCTTTATCTCCCTTAGATATGCCCACTTTGGTGGTTTACTTGTACTCATCATTTGCAGGGTACCTCTATGTTTCTGTATGTGCAGAAAGAGCATGATTCTCCCATTATACAGCACATTGCACACCTTTTGACCGAAAAGGTAGAAACTCATGTCTATACTCCCCCATGTAGAGATGGATGAAGTACTCTGATTAAGTATTTGGAGATAAATATAAAATTATGAGAAAATATGCTCTGTTTTTCACTGTATGGTACTCTATATTTTTCCTTTAGTGAACTGAAATATTAATTCAGTGCTCATGCTGGATGCTGAATATTAGTAATGAAAGCAGATTTAGAGATTGCTTTATCAGTGTGCAGCCTAAATAAGAATCTTGCAAGTTAAAGATTCCCAGGATCAATTTTAACTTATGTCACTGAGTTGTTTCTATTTGCTTTTGCTCCCACCAGGAAAAAGAAAAGCAAAGCAAATGCAGGTTGCTCGTTTTAATAATTTCTGGTGATACATGAACGTAAGTGCTATTTTCAGCTCTTCACAGGACAAATCTGAATGCTTTTAGAACTTCTGAATTATACACCAAATGAACCATTGGACGAATAGATATTCACTTAGCATGATTCTGCAAATACTAAAACACCTGCAACATAAGTCCCATATTCCAAATTGTGGGTTGATTTTAGTTCAATTAGATTCTAATTTTCTATGTTTCTATGTAAATATTTCCTTAAGTTATTGCTCTCAATCGATAATATACCAAAATGTCAACTTTTGAGCAAATAATATTCTGCCCATCCTCCACTTTAATTATTCTTGAAGGGGATGGTTACAGGCTGATGGACTCCCATTGTATCCTGTTTCTTGTGGGTAAGGGGGCTTGGACCCCTCTTTGTCTCCTCAGGTGCTGATCAGGAGGGTGTATGGGAAATGCCCTGAGACTCGTACATGGCAATAAAAGATAGAAGTGTAGACTCCACTTCATGAGAAGAGGTATGGTGCTGCTGACTGGCTCAGGACCTGTTCAGCGCATGGGTCTGGAATTGATTCCCTCTGGTTAACACTTTGGGAAGTAGCCCTGTTGGAGGTTTTGCAGAAAAACAAACGGGAGGAATGCTTATCCAGGATCCCACATTAATCAATGTACAGCCTTAAACTGTAATTGCCAGGTCTTCTAAGTCCACTGGTACCAACCATCCACAGTTTTCCACATCCCACATGGGTCATTAGGACCTGATAGTCTTTATTAAGAAATACAGACAAAACACAAATAAATTGGTTAGTCTCTAAGGTGCCACAAGTACTCCTTTTCTTTTTGCGAATACAGACTAACACGGCTGTTACTCTGAAACCAGACAAAACACTGAGACTAAACCAAAAGTTTTAAACCATTCATTTAAATGACAAATTATTAGTGTGCAGAAATAATAATTTTTCTACATTGTACAACAGTTCCATATATAATCTACTTGGGATTCAGATAATTTATTGAGTTCATGAAAAATTTACAGATGTCACCAAAACATGTAAAATAGAATAAAACTTTGACACTAATCACTTTAATCTACTAAGGTCAGAGACAACTTACATGTATTAAAATTTCATGGAGGGAACTTCTTGTCTCAATTTTTGAACATGTGGGCAAAACTCAGAGGACATGATATGTCAACAGTGTCAGAAAGAATTTTTTTAAATAAAACATAAGGGATTCAGTGGATGACATGAGTCAAGCAAAAGCCATTCAGGTTCAAATTGTTATGACAATTGTGCTAGCAACATTTTTTTCTCCAGGTACTGTCAATGTTTATTTTGTAAAATCTTTTGAGTGACACTGTCATTTTTCAGTCCATCTGTCTCAGTTATTTTGTATTAATTAATTTATTTATTCTGTTTCTGGAAAGAATAAAAAGGCGAAATTTTAAAAATCACTTTTAATAAATAACTTTGCCTCGGAGCTGGGAATACATATTGGAGCATTGCTACTTTTTATTGTCATTGCAGTATTCTGTTAACATTAAGTTGAAAATCACATACATAAATGCAAATGCCAAGCACTGCTGTGTTAATCACGAAGAGTTCTACTGTAATAAATTAAGAAATGATGGATTTAATAAATTCATGCTTTTTTTTTTGGTTTATACCAACAGCAATTTTTGTGTAGTAGAATTAAGAAACATGTTTAGACTATCAAGTCACACCTGTGCTTTGTTATCCAACATGTGGGAACTGGTTCCCCAAACTGCTGTCTCCACGCTTTAAGGCTTGACAGCAAATGGATAGCAGCATTATTTATTTATTTATTTCTGCTGCCACAGTAAACGTTTTCCACAGAAACCCATACTGAATACCATTTAACCTCCGAGAGAACAGAACAACACTTGGGAAGGCCTGTTTAGTATACAATAAATCACAATCCATCATAGTAATCTGAGACATATACAGTGCGGGAATCTCTTGAGGGAACTTTCTGTGAAGTCAGCACCATTTGGATTAAAAAATATGAAAACAAAACATAGAAGAAGCCAGTCATTTAGTGCAGCTTTTCCCAATCAGAATTAAAGATAACAAAGCTTTAATCTCAATTACTCTGAGATCTTCAAGCACACAGACTTTAGATTTGTGAGTATGTTTTTCAGTTTACATATTTTGCAACTTTTAAAAATTCTCATGGATCATTTCTCTGTATTTCCATTAGCCATTCATGCAGCGTAATGTTTTCTCTGATGATGAGCTTCACTAGGAAACCCCTCTCATCAATTGTCTTTTTATTTAACTATTGATGTCCTCTGCTCTCAGGAGCCTCGGGAGGAAATGCAGTTGGGAATTGGCTAGAATTAATAAAAGTCATTTTACTCCTCCAAGGACAGCTGTTTTCTGTACAGCTAATTGGAAATTAGCTTTTAAAATAGGATGTAATGTAATATTTAAAGACTTAAGTGTCACCTCTGCCTCTTTATGTGGATCACAGTTCAATGTATTATTTGCAAATGTTTACAAAACTAAACATTACAATAAAAGTATCCACTTAGTAGCAATTTTGGTGCTGTGAATGGTCATTTACCATGTGTTTATCTTGGAGAACAAGCTTTCCAGGCCACTGGATCTTTGCAGGTGACAAACCTTGTCTCCTCTGGTCATAATTGATGGGTGGGATTTTCAAAAACAGAAGTATGAGTTAAGCACATAACTCTCATCGATTGCCATTGGAAGTTTGGGGAAAGATTTACAAAAGCACAAGCAGCACTTAGGTACCTAATTCACATTGACTTCCAATTAGGTGCCTAACTGCCATTTGTGTTCTTGAAAATCTTCAATGGGTGCCTGACTGCCTTAGGCACTTTTGAAAATCATATATTGAGTTAGGTGAGTGTTATTGTACCTGGTATTCAGATGAGTATGTAGAACCATTGCCATGTTCTAACCACTCGATAACTCCCCTTCCTAACTGCACAGTTACCATAGTATTGAGTTCTGTCAGGGTCTGGCATAAATCTCAGTGAGTGCACATGAAACACTGTACAGCGTGTAAAGGGAAATGTTTCTTTTCGTTATTAGGCACTGTGCACATTTTTCTACAGGGGGAATTATATGCCATCTATTTCAAGAATATCAAAGGAAGCAAGTGAAGCATAATAGTTTTTAATACTAGCAGTACATCCTAAAGCCTTGCTCATGCCAATCGTTGACATATTTCTAAGGATCTGTTGCTTTTACATCGTCACCCAAAGAAGGGTGAGAAATGTTACTTTGCTTAGCAGAAGAAAATTAATGCATAAAGTGCAAATTTCCAGTGTCTTTCCTTTTTACAGTGAAATCAAAAATGTTGAACACAGTATGGTGAGCACAACTTCATTTTAAGTTTGGGGACACGTTTACAAATACAAAAGCATCTGTGGGATGTTTCCCAAAACGTACAGTGCTCTGAGAACAGCAGTTATGGAAACCGTTATTTTCAGGATGTTTGCTTTATAATACAGACCCTGATGTCTGTTTCAGGGATTGTGTTGAGATTTTTGGTATTCCCAGTCCTTTTATACTTATTAATCACGTTAGTGCAAAAACACCAGTATGATTTTGGAGCAGCAGGGAAGGCTTGGGCCTCTGGAGTGAGTTATTTCCTTACTGTGAAAGCAAATGAGTGGACATAGTATGTTTTATTTACAATGTGTATAGGTCCTGTAAAATGTAATGTTAAAGAGGGATATTAGACAGTAACAGTAGAGCACAGCATAGAACTCCCAGAGCTCTAGGGAGCAGCAGCATAACAGTACTCAACTAGTAGCCTCTTTTGTCCATAACATCTCCAGGAACAGACTAAGTGAACAATTTATTTAAAGAATTTAGCCCTTTCCTTCTGTTTCATCAAATATGTTTGCTGTTTACAATTATTCAGTGAATGTTCTATGAAAACATACTTTATCCTGTAGATTGTGCATGTATAGCTTGCTCTGTATATTACTTCCTATATCTTATATTCATAGTTTGAAAAAGAAGCAGTTTTGATTGGACACAGGTCTCATGATATACTGCTGCTCCCCCATAGGATAAGCACATCTCTGAGAATCAGGATTTTCATGTGAAGGTTTTCATTTTTGTTTCAATTTCAAAATTTAGTTTTGGTTAATATTCTGATATACTCACTAATCATTTGCTATTTCAACAAACATTCCTGCCAGTGGCCCTGTTCACTAGATTGTTCATGGTGAGTGAACACTGTCAAAATGAAATTATTTGAAACTTAAAACAAATGGTCACAAATATTTTTTGCAGGATTTGCCTGGCTCTGCCCAGGACATTCTAGGCTAGCTTCACAACGAAAATTAGGTGTAGTGATGCTCAGCATTACTGCACTTAACTTTTAGGGGCCTAGAAAATCACTGATATTCACAAAGCCTGAGTTTAGTCCCTATGATGCTTATACAATGAATGGAGAGAGATAGGTGCCTCAGAAAGGAATTCACAAAAGCCAACAGTGTAGGAGACTAAGAACAGAAGAATGGCCATACTGGGGCAAACCATTGGACTATCTAGCTCAGTATTGTGTCTTCCAACAATGGCCAATGCCAGATGCTTCAAAGGGAATGAACAGAACAGGGCAATCATCAAGTGATCCATACCTTTGTACATTCCCAGCTTCTGACTAACAAGCTAGGGACACTCAGAGCATGAGGTTGCATCCAGTGCTAACAGCCATTGATTCTCCATGAACTTATCTAGTTCTTTTCTGAAACTTGTTATAGTTTTGGCCTTCACAACATCCTCTGGCAAAGCTTTCCACAGGTTGACTGTGCTTTGTGTGAAGAAATACTTCTTTTTGTTTGTTTTATACCTGCTGCCTCCTCACCTAAGACAGACAATGTGAAATGCCAAGCTGTTGAGTGTGTGCTAAATCCTACCTTTCTTTCAGAGATAGGAGCCCAAATCTAGGCTTGATGGGGGGATACCCCTCCCTCTCAACTGCAAACCCTCTCTCTCTTGTAGTTAGGCACTGATACTGTTTTGCAAGAAGCTGGGGAAGGGGGGCAGGATGGAAGAGGCAGAGGACCTTCCTCATAGCTTTTAGCCAGAGGTGAAAGTAAGCCGGTCCAGTCCAGCGTACTGGCAAGAGCGGCTGCAGGGCTCTGGCGGTGATTTAAAGGGCCCGGAGCTCCACGGCAGCTGGACCCCGGGCCCTTTAATTCGCCCCTGAGCCCCGGGGCTCTCAGCCACCTCTGCAGCTGGTAGCTCTGGGGTGATTTAAAGGCCCTGAGGCTCCCAGCCACAGCCAGAGCCCTGGGGTCTTTAAATCTTGATTTAAAGGCCCCACCTCTTCTGGTTGAGGCCACGCCTCTGCTGGTTGAGGTCATGCCCCCTCTCAGGACTCTGGCATACCGGTAAGTCCTTTAAGTTACTTTCACCCCTGCTTTTAGCCAAGGATACTCACTGGGGATGTGGGAGGTCCCAGTTCAAGTCTCCCTCCCTCTGGCAGGGAGAAGTAATTTGAACAGAGATCTGCTGCCATCTCAGGTGACTGTCCTAGCCACTAGGTTATGGAGCATTCTGATGTGAAGACTCTCTCGGTCTCTCCTGTTGAAGCTGTGGATAAATAATGAGAGAATCAATGGAGCAGAGAGACAGCAAACATTGGGAATGATTCTGTAGCCTGCTGGTTAGGGTACTCACCTGAGAGGCGGGTGACCAAGGAGCCAGTTCCGCTACTCCAATGATTCTTTACAATTATTTATCTGCAGTCAAATGAGGTAAACAGGAGAAACTGAAGGTGAGTTAGATGAGCCTAACTTCTCCTGATTTGTTCATGGCTCTGGAGCTTAGGTCTTAGGATGTCTGACATAGGGCTGCAATGCACATGGTTGAAGGCAGAAACATAGGCATCCAGGGAAGTTTTACTGCAAAAATTTAGGCACCAAGCAATTTGAGGCACCTACAGGGCTCAGGGACTGCTGAGCAGGGGTTTTGTAATTCCACTGGGGCCTGATTCTGGGATTTAGGCAGCTAAATTGGCAGTTAGGCTCTAAGTCCTTTTATGAATGCAGCCCTCTGTCCAATCCATATTCAATACATTATTAATAGTAACACATAATGCTTCTATAGCACTTTCCCTCTTCAAGGTGCATTGCAGACTTTGGGACGTGAAACCTTTGCCCCCAGTCTTTCCTGAGTTGCAAAGATAGCAGCTTGGGGACAGTCCACAATCTGTCTAGTAGCTAATTAATCATCACTGTATCCTTACCTAAGTAATATTACGCTTAGTTTGCAGATGGAGACAGTGAGGAAATGACTTTAGCAAAGCCACAGAGGGAGTCAATGTCAGAAGCTAGATTAGAACTGAGGAATACTCAACACCCAGTGCTATGCTCTGGAATTTAGATCATACCTGTCTCGTAAATCTTTTATGTGAAGTCTTTCTGGAAATTTACTCGCAGCCAGGTAGCCAAACTATCAATCAAAACTAACCTTAGAGCAGGCCGAGACATTTGTCACTTGGTCCAAACTAACAGAAGAAGCTCATAATGGCATGTTCTTACTCATGTTTCAAAGGATCCTCTGCCTTGGAGAAAATCATTATTGTAAACCTATTATCATGTGGAACAATGCAGCATGGATGTTCTAAAATCCTCAGTTAGGTGTTTCAGTGGGAGTAGGGTCAGGATCTTTTTACCTGACAATGTTAACTGGACAGAGGTTACTAGCCACGAGATTGCTAACCCTTTACAATGGAATGCTTCTGTCTAACTCTAATACAATCTAGATTTATCTCTGTGTGTTTATTTTGATATCTTTGCCACTTGCCACAATAGCTGCACTGAACTCCAGTAGTGTGGTAGGTACCCCACATTCTTTTGAAATTCTACCCAGCCCTACTGAATCACCTTCAGCACTGCTATCTACTAATTCTTTATCCAAAGAAGGAAAGAGTGCAAGAAGAAGCAATGTGAGATATTGTATCTAAAGAAAGGTCTTAATTCCTTTGATTCCTGAGCTGGAACTTTCTATTTATCACCTCACACTGTTGCTTTTTTCTGAGTCAGCAAAATTGTGAGACTGACTGATCTGAATGAATACACTAAGTGTACATCTCACTGAAAGGCAAAATGAAAAGAAGTGTCAGTGGGCTCAGCTCAAGCACTTTTGCTGCACTAGGTAAAGTAAAAAATGTATTCCCTTCACTGCCTAGAGTCACATTATAAACATTCATTATGCTTTTCTGTCGTTTATTGGGAATACATTATTATTTTTATTTATTCATTTGTGTTCTTTAGATTTCCATTTAATTTCTTTTTGTATCTGATTTCTCTCTGTTTCATTCACAAAGAGTGATGTTGAGAGCAGGTAGAGTTTAACAAATATAACTTTATTAAACCCTGTGGACTGCTCTGTCCATGGCTGAGTTGCTTCCAGCGTAACTCCCTGGAATTCTCTGTTCCTCTGGTGTCCCATTGATAACAGTCTGTCCAAGGAACATGGGATCTCTGACTTCAATTCCACTGGTCATGATACATCTTCTCTGTTTTACAAACATTTAAATATAAACATTAAAAACAAATAATTGACACCCAAAACCCCACCCTGTGCCCCTTTCTCCAGAGGTTGCTAGCACATAGCTGAGTAGGCGTCTAATCTTTACCACTGGTTACATAGTTTTTGAGATAGTTTTGTCTCCTCAACAGAAGACCACAGCAGGAGTGACCTATCTCTGTCTTCCTGTTGCCTGTCTCCAAGTCTAATAAACTACCTCTCCATTGTGTCTCTTCACTCTCTTTTAGTTGGCCTCCATATGGCTCTCTCTCCATACTGTCAGGTTTCAGAGTAACAGCCGTGTTAGTCTGTATTCGCAAAAAGAAAAGGAGTACTTGTGGCACCTTAGAGACTAACCAATTTATTAGAGCATAAGCTTTCGTGAGCTACAGCTCACTTCCTCAGATGCATATCGTGGAAACTGCAGCAGGCTTTATATATACACAGAGAATATGAAACAATACCTCCTCCCACCCCACTGTCCTGCTGGTAATAGCTTATCTAAAGTGATCATCAGGTGGGCCATTTCCAGCACAAATCCAGGTTTTCTCACCCTCCACCCCCCCACACAAATTCACTCTCCTGCTGGTGATAGCCCATCCAAAGTGACAACTCTTTACACAATGTGCATGACAATTAAGTTGGGCTATTTCCTGCACAAACCCACTAACCACTAACCCAGGAACTTATCCTTGCAACAAAGCCCGTTGCCAATTGTGCCCACATATCTATTCAGGGGACACCATCACAGGGCCTAATAACATCAGCCACACTATCAGAGGCTCGTTCACCTGCACATCCACCAATGTGATATATGCCATCATGTGCCAGCCATGCCCCTCTGCCATATACATTGGTCAAACTGGACAGTCTCTACGTAAAAGAATAAATGGACACAAATCAGATGTCAAGAATTATAACATTCATAAACCAGTCGGAGAACACTTCAATTTCTCTGGTCACGCAATCACAGACATGAAGGTCGCTATCTTAAAACAAAAAAACTTCAAATCCAGACTCCAGCGAGAAACTGCTGAATTGGAATTCATTTGCAAATTGGATACTATTAATTTAGGCTTAAATAGAGACTGGGAGTGGCTAAGTCATTATGCAAGGTAGCCTGTTTCCTCTTGTTTTTTCCTACCCCCTCCCCCAAATGTTCTGGTTTAACTTGGATTTAAACTTGAAGAGTGGTCAGTTTGGATGAGCTATTACCAGCAGGAGAGTGAGTTTGTGTGTGTATGGGGGTGGGGGGGGGATGTGAGAAAACCTGGATTTGTGCAGGAAATAGCCCAACTTGATTGTCATGCACATTGTGTAAAGAGTTGTCACTTTGGATGGGCTATCACCAGCAGGAGAGTGAATTTGTGTGGGGGGGTGGAGGGTGAGAAAACCTGGATTTGTGCTGGAAATGGCCCACCTGATGATCACTTTAGATAAGCTATTACCAGCAGGACAGTGGGGTGGGAGGAGGTATTGTTTCATATTCTCTGTGTGTATATATAAAGCCTGCTGCAGTTTCCACGATAGGCATCCGATGAAGTGAGCTGTAGCTCACGAAAGCTTATGCTCAAATAAATTGGTTAGTCTCTAAGGTGCCACAAGTACTCCTTTTCTCCATACTGTGACATTCTTTCTATTTCTGGGTGTTGTGTCTGGTGGCTCATTTCTCTGGTTCCTTTGAATTGCTTGTCTCTCTTGTATAGTCATCTCATATGTTGTTGGGTGCCACTGCACCCCTTTATTCCACAACTTCTGGTGTCTCTATAATGGATGGAGAAGTGCCTGTCTCCAGGGCCAGTTGACTTGTCAGACTCTAGTGTTTGCTTTCTCTGATTGTTGGCCATCTGATCTCAGTGGTATCTCCATCCTTTTGACTACAAAAGGTCTCCCCTCATTGGTAGCAGTATTTTGGTCCTTTTTCCCATCAGTGCCTTATTTTAACTGTTTGGGCACCTCTGTGATGGGGTATTTCTTGGTGTCAAAAATGCTAACAAGGGGTTTGAACCTGAAGAAACAGCCTTGTGTAACAGTCTCCTAGCTGCTTTCACAGCTGATTCCACTTACCATTAATCTGTGGGTCTGCTGGGAAGGAGGTGTTGTGGCCATACGTCTATTTTCATTCAAATTCCTTGAATTCTTCTGAGGCAAACTGGTGTCCATTTTCTGTGAATACGATGTCCAGAATGCAATATCTCACAATGAGGACCTTCAATTTGCCAATCACTGACTTGCTTCTTGTACGTCCCAGAACTGTGAATACTTATCCACTGTAATCAAGCACTCGTCTCCCACCTTTTCCCATTGTCAGATGGGCAGTTCATGGCCTTTTCTGTAAACTTTCTGATTTCCATCAGCTTTGATGTTGAAAAAGATATATTAACATGCTGCACTGGATTCAGTGTCACAATCCTTTTCCCCTAACATACTAATGACGAATATAGTGTCAGCTAACACCAATAATCATCCTGGACAATATCTGATCTCTACCTGATAGCCCTGGAGGTGCATCATCATGCACAGCAATCTTTTTGGAGCACTAAGAATGGCCTTTGGAGTGATTGTGTCAAGGAGTCTGTGGTCTGAATGCACTATTCCTCTGACAGGGCTCCGCTGGCATAAGTGACTACTGCAGCCAGATGTGGACAGAACTTGGACTGAGAATTTATCATTCCCATGAAGCACTGTAATCCTTTCTTAGTCAATGAAGCTGGCATGTCTCTGACTGCCTTTATATCACTGGGATCTGCTTTCCCAACACCTTTGAAAACAATCGTATGTTTTAAAAAAAATTGTCTCCATTGTCCACAGGACTCCCCCTTTTGCTTCTTGCATTGCAGCTATACAATTCTGGTGCTGCTGCACCCTGATCATACCCAGGTTTTGCAGGCTGTATTCCCCAAAAGTTTTCTGTGGTGCTTACCATCCACCATCACAAACTTCAATTGGTACTGTCTGTTATTTTTAGGATTATTTACTGTGAGGTCACATTTTCCTACAGGCTGCATTATGGTCTCATTGTACATTATTAGATTACACGTGATCTCTATAATGGGTGTATTCAAGTCCAACTGACCCCAAGGAATCATTGCAGGAGGTCCTGCTGTTCAGCTGAAATCATACTGGGACATTTCCCTATTAACACTATTGCATGCATGGAGGTTGCATGCATGCTCACCTTTGCTGTTGTCTCACAGCATATACTTATGGTGCAGTTGCGCCTCCCAAGGCTTTCATCCTTTCTCTTGTGGCTTCCACTGCATTCCCCATGTCTAATCATCTGTTTAACATGAGCTCACCTTCCCAGAGCAGCTGCTCCTGCAGGTGGTGATCCCAAGTGATGCTGACTTTTCTGTCCCACATTAGGGAGTCTGTCAAGTCCCCAGAATTGCATATAGCAGCCAATGTGCATAAGCCAGAAACTATCCCCTCCACTTTGGTCTTGTGTCTAGCCAAAAACCTGTGTTGCTCTACAGTTTTGTTCTGCTAGGTCCTCGGAAATTCTAGGACAACTGTGAGACTAAGCACAGTGGTGAGTTTCAGAATGCTGTCAATCTCTCTGCCTTTTTCCCCAGGAAGTCAAATAACAGCTTTACTTTCCTGTTGCTGTCATCCCCCTGCACGGCCAGGTCTGTGTAATGATCTAACTCCTCCTTCCATCAGTTCTATCACTGGGCTAAGTTTGTGTCTGCAAAATCCATGGCTCCAGGGGCTTCATGCTACCAGCTGCCATATATCAGAGAACTCACATTTCTGATGCTGCCGCTTTGTTTCATTCACAAAGAGTGATGCTGAATGCACGTTAAATTGAATGAACAGAACTTTATTAAACCTTGTGCACTGCTCTGTCCAAGTGGCTGAGTTGCTTCTGAGCTAACTCCCCAGTGTTCCCTGTTTTCACTGGTGTCCTGTCAATAACAGTCTCTCCATGGAACATGGGTCTTTTGACTCCAGTTTCACTGATTGTGAAACTTCCCCGTTACTTTTTGACATTATTTTTGCTTCTGTGTGAGTGTGTGCTTCTGTGTATGCATATGTATGTTTCTGTGTATTCATTCATGCTCCTTTGGAGTGGTTTTTAATTCATTTATTTATTTTTGTTGCTGTTATCACTTTCTTGTTTACTTTCTTGATTGCTTCCCTCTATCACTCCTTTTTGTTCATTCAATATTTTACTCACTCTTGTGCTTTCTTTACATGGAGCTATCCACTCCTTCACCTTTGCACTGCTAGAAAAACTCTTTTTTCTTCCTCTGCATCTTCGGTGGATTGTTCTAATAGCAGATAGTACTAGACCAACCCTTTTTTCAGCCCATTGTGATTACACAATGGAAGCCCAAACATCAGCACTAAATAAAATCAAACAACCCATAGGTGGTTTGAAAGAGATGTGGTTAACCTCAGATAAAATGCTTTATTGAATGTTCTCTGCACAGTAACAGCATATGAGAGAAAGATGTACTTTGAGATCCAATAGAAAAACTTTTTAATTGTAGGACCTAGATCTTACCTGACTTGATACCAAGCATTTTGCTGCCCTCGGCAACAAGAGAAATAGCACTCTGTGAGATGAGATCCTATTGTTGTCAGTAGAAGTATGCAAAACAATGATAACTGAGTTGTCTGGAGTACTGCAAGCACTCCACAAATATCTTGCTTTCTTGTGAAGTATTCAGGAATGTGATGGAGTGTACAAACTCCACAGTGGGACAGAAGGGGTTAATGAGCAGTTCTGTGCACATGGGTCTCCACCCTGCCTCACCTGGAGAAGCTGCTCTAACTGAAGATGGAGCTTAAAAGATACCCAGACAGCTCAGAAGAGGGGAAGACAGGACAGATCTATCTTGAGAGCTCCTGAGTAAGGGCACAATAGGAGTCCTGGCTTCGGGGAGAGGTCTGCAATCAGAATCATAGCATATCAGGGTTGGAAGGGACCTCAGAAGGTCATCTAGTCCAACCCTCTGCTCAAAGCAGGACCAATCCCCAACTAAATCATCCCAGCCAGGGCTTTGTCAAGCCTGACCTTAAAAATATCTAAGGAAGGAGATTCCACCACCTCCCTAGGTAACACATTCCAGTGTTTCACCACCCTCCTAGTGAAGAAAGTTTTTCCTAATATCCAACCTAAACCTCCCCCACTGCAACTTGAGACCATTACTCCTTGTTCTGGAAGCTACCCTGAACTCTAGAGGAGGGGATAGTCTTTCCCTAGGACTAGGGAACACTCCCCTTTAACTTCTGGTGGATCATTTGTGAGGCTTTTGACCATGCCTTGGACTGGGAATATAAGTGGTAGGAAATGGCCCAGGGAGGAAGCCCGAAAACAGTCGGGAGTGCTTGCTACGACTGCCACTTGTAGGGCCCTGGGTCAGAACATAGTGGAGTGGGAGGGCCTGGGCTCCTCTACAAACCACCCTTTTGTGAAGGGGCCATAAACACCTTTTCCCCTCCCCTTTGGAGATAAGTGGGGGATCAGGACATTGTAAACCTGAATCGATGCTGTGCCGCCCACAGGCGTGCAGAAGTGGTCTGAAGACACTTTCTTTTGTAGGGACATTGAAATATATATATATATATAGTTGGACTCTGTTACCCCATAATGGGGCTAACTCAGTTGATGACCTGGTCAGGGGGCCGAGTCACTACCTACCGGAAGGGGGACCATCACAGCATTGGAGCGAATACTGGCAAAGAATCCTGGAGATGGGAGAGTGATGGGCCCAGTACACTAACCATCACTGGTAAACCCAATCCTGTGATAATTTGGTGGACAATATGGGCAGCATCCCAAACCTGCTGTAAGATCTAGAGAAAAAGGAGGGGGAGAAAACAAATGGGAAAGAGAGAAAGAAAAAGAGATGGATATGGAAAATCCGTTGCAGTGAGTAATGGACAGCCAAAAACAACAGGCAGCCCAAGACCAGAAGCAGCAGAACCTGCTGTTCCAACAAATGGTCAAGCAGCAGCAACAGCAACCACAGCAACCACAGCAGGAGCTCGTTCAGGAGATGGTAGCTGAGCATCAAGAAAAACAACACAGCCTAGTCCAGCAAATAGTCACCCTAAAACCAGGGGTCTTGTGGGGCCTTGGGTCGGAGCCTCGTGGAAAGGGAGGACCTGGGCTCTCCTATTTTGTTGAACTTTGTTACCCTGTAAGGGCACAAACTCAATAGGTAACCTGGCCAGAGGGAAGAGTCTCTACCTACCAGCATGGGTTGAAGTTGATTGATGGCAAAGGATGCTGGAGATGGATGAGAGCTGGGACCCAGTGACCTAACTACTAGGCAGCATCACTGATAAGCCGATCCCCATCATAAGGAAATAACTAGATGGATGGAGTCACTGGTCTAATGTAAAAGACATTAGAATATGTGTGATATGTTCATTGCTTTACCTAGTAATTACCAGTTTAATGCTGTAATATTTTTGGATCATTTAACCTGTGGATAAGATACAGAGTTAAGGCAGATGAATTATATATTTGTTATCATTTTATGGTAATCTTGTCCTGGTCAAGTTAGCAAAAATGGAATGCCATTCTGTATTGCTAAATACTCAGGGCCCGTTTCTCCACTACCATGCACCTTGTGTAGTCATTTATGCCTATGCAAAGTGGGAATAAAATGTTACACAAATGCAAATGTTCGTACAAGGTGCAAAGCAGCAGAGAATCAGTCTCGTAAAGTTTTACTGTGGACAATGAAGTGTTTGGACTTACTTAAGATATATAGATTAAAGGTTAGATTCACCCCTCCTGGTGGAGGGAGGTGAAAACTGTGACATGGAAGGATTCAACCCCAGAGGAAAAGGGTAACTGTTTCCACTGCCACCCTCCCTGTGGTTTGGCTAGGGGGTCATAGCATCAATCTCTGCAGGAAACACCATAGCAGCCAGAGAGATGGAGCTTCATGGAAGATGTGTTGAAGTAGTGATTTACCAGGTGCTCTGACCATGCTCCTTCCTGATCAACACCTGAGCAACACAATCAAGTTGGATGCCCGCTGCACTTCCCACTCTCCCACCCCCTGAAGACATTCTGTGGTTAGGATCTTTTCCCAGAATCTGTAATAGCACAGGCCAGTAGAGACTTTGAATGAATCTAGCCCAGTATGTTTATATACAATATCTAAACCATATACACTTCCCCTACATGAACTTTAATTTCCATACAGACTGAGGATTTCAGGGCCCAATCCTGTGGTCCTTACTCAGCAAATCTTCCTATGATTTAAATGAGTGCATTGCTTGAGTAAAGACTGCAGGACCGGGCCTTCAGGGACCAGGCTGCAGATGGTGCAGGAGATATGATGCATGCATCCCAAACCACAGACAGAACAATGTGGACAGATTGGCTGCTTTATTTTTAGCAAACAGCATCCTGCAAAATTGCTGAAATGATTCTCTTGGAAATTTGAGAAATCATGTTGTTTACATTCTATTAAGTCTGTCTTCGTGGTTGGGGACTAAAACTTGGTAATATTACCTTATGCTGCAGAGTTTAATTGATAATTAAAAAGAAAGAAAAAAGGAGAAGATTTGAGCAGTATAATTTAGGGTAACATAGAGACCTATTAATCAGTTGAGACAGTTGATTAAGAATCCTGGGGATAAAAGGTCAGCAGAGGATTAAAGTAATTTAATTTATTTATTTGATTTTAAGTGAAGACTGAAGTATATAGGTGGGACCAGTAGGGAATTTAGATTCTTCCCTTATGGAATGCTTTTAAAAATATCCGCTTGGATAAAAAAAAAACCCTATATTTCCATACTGTTCTAAAAGTATACAATTGTAACACAAGCACACGAAATACAGGGCTAACACATTATATTGTGATCTGTGTATTTATGCCAATGAAGAAACTACTGAAATTCATTTTTTCTGCTATTGGGTCTGATCTAGTGGTCATTTGAGGTCAAATGGAAAATCTCCCAGTCAAGCAGAGAGCTGACTCCCTTCACACCTTCCTGTTACAGACTGTGAACTGTGGACTATAGATGGGTGGTAAAAAGTGGTCCAGGGAGGGCAGCCCTAAGGTACTCTTGGATAACAGATCTTTTGGTTGACCTCACAGAGTCCTGGACTGAATCTATTGGAGTGGGAGGGCCTAGGCTCCCCTACCAAAAAAACACCCTCTGCATGTTGAAGTGCCTACCCCCCTGACCACTAGGAAATGCTCCCCATGAGAGCTGACCATCACAGCTAGAAATAAAAGAATCTGTCTCGGTCATAAATATAAAGGGAAGAGTAACCACCTTTCTATATACAGAGCTATAAAATCCCTCCTGGCCAGAGGCAAAACCCTTTCACCTGTAAAGGGTTAAGAAGCTAAGATAACCTTGCCGGCACCTGACCAAAATGACCAATAAGGAGACAAGATACTTTCAAAGCTGGAGGGGGGAGGGAAACAAAGGGTCTGTCTGCCTGTGTGATGCTTTTACCGGGAACAGATCAGGAATGCAGTCTCAGAAACTCCTGTAAAAAGTTAGTAAGTAATTTAGCTAGAAATGTGTTAGATTTTCTTTTGTTTAATGGCTGGTAAAATAGCTGTGCTGAATGGAATGTATATTCCCATTTTTGTGTCTTTTTGTAACTTAAGGTTTTGCCTAGAGGAATTCTCTATGTTTTGAATCTGATTACTCTGTAAGGTATTTACCATCCTGATTTTACAGAGGTGATTCTCTTATCTTTTCTTTAATTAAAATTCTTCTTTTAAGAACCTGATTGCTTTTTCATTGTTCTTAAGATCCAAGGGTTTGGGTCTGTGTTCACCTGTACAAATTGGTGAGGATTTTTATCAAGCCTTCCCCAGGAAAGGGGTTACAGGGCTTGGGAGGATATTTTGGGGGGAAGAATCTCCAAGTGGGCTCTTTCCCTGGGGTTCTTTGTTTAACACGCTTGGTGGTGGCCGCATAGGGTTCAAGAACAAGGCAAAGTTTGTACCTTGATGAAGTTTTTAACCTAAGCTGGTAAGAATAAGCTTAGGGGGTCTTTCATGCAGGTCCCCACATCTGTACCCTAGAGTTCAGAGTGGGGAAGGAACCTTGACAGTCTCATTTAAAGTCCTCATGCTTTAGTCCATTGTTAACAGATGGCACCCTGGCTGAGATTCCTTCTGGCTGCTTAGAAGAGCAGTGGAGGTGTTGGGTAGCTTGGGTAGATGGAGCTGGGGTGCTTATGTAACACTGAGAGACCCCAGTCGTCAACCACCAGCCCTGGACTCCTTCCCAGAACCAGCACCCAATGCCCCCTTCTGAACCCTGAACCCCTTCCTGCACCCCAAACCCCAGCCCTGCCTCCCTCCCAGAGCCAGCACCCTGTACCTCCTCCTGCACCTCAACAGTCTGCCCCAGCCCAGAGCCCCCTCCTTCACCCAAACTCCCTCCCAAAGACTGCACTCTGCACCCCCTTCTGCACCCCAAACCCCTACCCTAGGCTCAGCCCAGAGCCCCCTCCCACACTGTGAACCCATCGGCCCCATGCCAGAGCCCGCCCCCAAACCCCAACCCCCTTCCTCAGCCCGGTGAAAGTGAGTGAGGGTTGGGGAGAGTGAGCGATGGAGACTTGGGGATGGAGTGAGTGGGGCGGGGCTTTGGGGAAGGGGCAGGGCCTCAGCGAAGGGCGGGGGGTAGATCCTGGGTTGCCCTTAGATTCAAAAAGTGATGTTGGGCATAAAAAGTTTGGAGACCACTGCTCTAGATGATCATTAAAGTCAATTCTGACCTTAAAATATAAATCTATATATCTCTTACATGGGGCTTTCTAGAAATATCCATTGCTAGTTAATACACACATTTACACCTTGAAAGATGGTTTATTAATTCTTTTTATTATGTAGTATTTGTATATTCCAGTGTCATATGTTTGCATATGTATTAATTTATGCAGCTCAGTTTTGTGATATGTTTGAAGATCCACACTGTTACCATAAAGGGGAACATGTGGTCCATAATTATGTTTGTAATTATTATTATTAGCTCACATGGTGTGAGCCTTTACCCTCTTGAAACTAAATTGCACTCTCTGTCTCCCTGAGTAATATATTTGATTTTCTAACAATTGTGTTATAGGATTAACATTTGTCATGGGCCTGAGTTTTCTCCTTCAGTTATAATCTTACCATGGAAATCAACAATGCCACTTAATAAAATGCAAAGATACTGACTGGATGTTTTGTGGGCATTTACAGCAAATTAGTTTTCAATGGGTGATCTGTAAGGCATGCAAGTCTCCTTTAAAAGTTTCCATGGTTTCCCACCACTTTGCAGTGAATAACACTGCAGACTGGCTACTGAGTAGGGGACAGTTTAAGACCCAAAATATATTATTTGCTTACCTCTTGTGATAAAGCAAATGGCATTTATTTTTACAGTACTATTTGCTTACATTTCCTCTTATATTTTTATTTAGCCCCTTGTTCCCTCACTACTCACTTTGTCCAATTATTTGAGTGCACTTCGGGTTTTTCAATTACCTTAATATTATCTATTGAGGAGCGTTGTTTTAAATGTATATTTTAACAGCACAATTTGTTTTGACAGAATGATTTGTAGACCTGCAGCAAGCTGTTCACCAGAGATTTGAAATCTGGTGCACAAACTCTCTAATCTTGCAAGCTTTAATTCACAAGCTCTACGCTGTTTGTCCATTAGGGTTGTGATGAGATGCGAATCAAAAATTGTGCTGCTGAGCTCCTAAGCTGTCAAAAAATGTCAAACTGTTCCAAATGTGGGAGCCAGCAGAGCTGCTAAAATCCTAGAGTACTGTGACATTCATAACAAGATCACTGTATCACTGTCATGATTTTTTTTTCTGAATCGGAGACAAAGTGGGAGAGTGTGGGTATAAACCCAGGCCAGAACACTAGTGATACTCCGTGAGGAAAAACAACAGGAGTATTTGTGGCACCTTACAGACTAACACATTTATTAGAGCATAAGCTTTCATGGGCTACAGCCCAATACATTGGATGCATATAACGGAACATATAGTAAGAAGATAGATATATACACACACACACACACACACACATAGAGAAGGTGGAAGTTGCTATACAAACTGCAAGAGGCTAATTAGTTAAGATGAGCTATTATCAGCAGGAGAAAAAAACTTGTGAAGTGATAATCAAGATGGCCCAGTTGACAAGATGGTGTGAGGATACTTAACTTAGGGAAATAGATTCAATATGTGTAATGACCCAGCCACTCTTTGTCTCTATTCAAACCCAAGTTAATGGTATCTAGTTTGCATATTAAGTCAAGCTCAGCAGTTTCTCATTTTTGAAGCTTTTCTGTTGCAAAATTGCCACCCTTAAATCTTTTACTGAGTGGCCAGAGAGGTTGAAGTGTTCTCCTACCAGTTTTTGAACGTTATGATTCCTGTCAGATTTGTGTTTTTATTCTTTTGCGTAGAGACTGTCCGGTTTGGCCAATGTACATGGCAGAGGGGCATTGCTGGCACATGATGGCATATATCACATTGGTAGATGTGCAGGTGAACGAGCCCCGGGTGGCGTGGCTAATGTGATTAGGTCCTATGATGGTTCCACTTGAATAAATATGTGGACAGAGTTGGCATCGGGCTTTGTTGCAAGGATAGGTTCCTGGATTAGTGCTTTTGTTGTGTGGTGTGTGGTTGCTGGAGAGTATTTGTTTCAGGTTGGGGGGCTGTCTGTAAGTGAGGACTGGTCTGACTCCCAGGATCTGTGGAAGTGAGGGATCATTTTTCAGGATAGGTTGTCAATCTTTGATGTGCTGGAGCGGTTTTAGTTGGGGATGATGGTGATGGCGAGTGGCGTTCTGTTATTTTCTTTAAAAAAAAAAAGGAGTACTTGTGGCACCTTAGAGACTAACCAATTTATTTGAGCATAAGCTTTCGTGAGCTACAGCTCACTTCATTGGATGCATACTGTGGAAAGTGTAGAAGATCTTTTTATACACAAAGCATGAAAACATACCTCCCCCCACCCCACTCTCCTGCTGGTAATAGCTTATCTAAAGTGATCACGCTCCTTACAATGTGTATGATAATCAAGGTGGGCCATTTCCAGCACAAATCCAGGGTTTAACAAGAACATTGGGGGGGAAGGGGGTAGGAAAAAACAAGGGGAAATAGGCTTGAATAGAGACTGGGAGTGCCTAAGTCATTATGCAAGCTAACCTAAGTTAATTGTATCCAATTTGAAAATGAATGCCAATTCAACAGTCTCTCTCTGGAGTCTGGATTTGAAGTTTTTTTGTTGTTGTAATATCGCAACTTTCATGTCTAATCGCGTGACCAGAGAGATTGAAGTGTTCTCCGACTGGTTTATGAATGTTTTAATTCTTGACATCTGATTTGCGTCCATTTATTCTTTTACGTAGAGACTGTCCAGTTTGACCAATGTGCATGGCAGAGGGGCATGGCTGGCACATGATGGCATATATCACATTGGTGGATGTGCAGGTGAACAAGCCTCTGATAGTGTGGCTGATGTTATTAGGCCCTGTGATGGTGTCCCCTGAATAGATATGTGGGCACAGTTGGCAACGGGCTTTGTTGCAAGGATAGGTTCCTGGGTTAGTGGTTCTGTTGTATGGTATGTGGTTGCTGGTGAGTATTTGCTTCAGGTTGGGGGGCTGTCTGTAGGCAAGGACTGGCCTGTCTCCCAAGATTTGTAAGAGTGTTGGGTCACCCTTCAGGATAGGTTGTAGATCCTTAATAATGCTGTCAAGGTTCCTCCCCAACTCTGAACTCTAGTCAGTGGTGTCTCGAAGGTAGCTGGGAGTGCTGGTAGCATAGGGCCTGAGGAGGGAGTCTACATAGCCAGACAATCCTGCTGTCAGGGTGCCAATGCCTGAGATGATGGGGCGCCCAGGATTTCCAGGTTTATGGATCTTGGGTAGTAGATAGAATATCCCAGGTTGGGGTTCCAGGGGTGTGTGTGCAGATTTGATCTTGTGCTTTTTCAGGGAGTTTCTTGAGCAAATGCTGTAGTTTCTTTTGGTAACTCTCAGTGGGATAAGAGGGTAATGGCTTGTAGAAAGTGGTGTTGGAGAGCTGCCGAGCAGCCTCTTGTTCATATTATGACCTATTCATGATGACAACAGCACCTCCTTTGTCAGCCTTTTTGATTTTGATTATGATGTCAGAGTTGATTCTGAGGCTGTGGATGGCATTGTGTTCCGCACGTCTGAGGTTATGAGGCAAGTGATGCTGCTTTTCCACAATTTCAGCCCGTGCACATCGGCGGAAGCACTCTATGTAGAAGTCCAGTCTGCTGTTTCGACCTTCAGGAGGAGTCCACCTAGAATCCTTCTTTTTGTAGTGTTGGTAGGGAGGTCTCTGTGGATTAGTATGTTGTTCAGAGGTATGTTGGAAATATTCCTTGAGTCGGAGACGTCGAAAATAGGATTCTAGGTCACCACAGAACTGTATCATGTTCGTGGGGGTGGAGGGGCAGAAGGAGAGGCCCCAAGATAGGACAGCTGCTTCTGCTGGGCTAAGAGTATAGTTGGATAGGTTAACAATATACTGGGTGGGTTGAGGGAACCATTGCTGTGGCCCTTTGTGGCATGTAGTAGTTTAGAAAGTTTAGTGTCCTTTTTCTTTTGTAGAGAAGCAAAGTGTGTGTTGTAAATGGCTTGTCTAGTTTTAGTAAAGTCCAGCCACGAGGAAGTTTGGAAGTGTGGAAGGTTGGTTTTTTTATGAGAATATCCATTTTTGAGAGCTCATTCTTAATCTTTCCCTGTTTGCTGTAGAGGATGTTGATCAAATGGTTCTGCAGTTTCTTTGAGAGCGTGTGGCACAAGCTGTCAGCATAGTCTGTGTGGTATGTAGATTGTAATGGATTTTTTACCTTCAGTCCTTTTGGTACAATGTTCATCTGTTTGCATTTGAAAAGAAAGATGATGTCCGTCTGTATCTGTACAAGTTTTTTCATGCAGTTGATAGATTTCCACTCCATACGGCTAAATGCAGTGCCTTGCATAATGACAGGTTTCACAGTAACAGCCGTCTTAGTCTGTATTCGCAAAAAGAAATGGAGTATGTTCTTGTTAAACCCTGGATTTGTGCTGGAAATGGCCCACCTTGATTATCATACACATTGTAAGGAGAGTGGTCACTTTAGATAAGTTATTACCAGCAGGAGAGTGGGGTGGAGGGAGGTATTTTTTCATGATTTGTGTGTATAAAAATATCTTCTACACTTTCCACAGTATGCATCCGATGAAGTGAGCTGTAGCTCACGAAAGCTTATGCTCAAATAAATTGGTTAGTCTCTAAGGTGCCACAAGTACTCCTTTTCTTTTTGAGAATACAGACTAACATAGCTGTTACTCTGAAACCTGTTATTTTCTTTGTTGGGCCTGTCCTGTAGTAGGTGACCTTTGGGTACTCTTCTAGCTCTGTCAATCTGTTTTTTTCACTTCAGCAGGTGGATATTGTGGTTTGAAGAATGCTTGATAGAGATCTTGATAGAGATAGGTGTTTGTCTCTGTCTGAGGAGTTGGTTGGAGCAAATGTGGTTGTATCTTAGAGCTTGGCTCTAGACAATGGCTTGTGTGGTGTGTCCTGGATGGAAGCTGGAGACATGTAGGTAATTATAGCGGTCAGTAGGTTTCTGGTATAGGGTGGTGTTACGTGACCATTTCTTATCGGCACAGTAGTGTCCAGGAAATGGACCGCTTGTGTGGATTGGTCTAGGCTGAGGTTGATAGTGGGTTGGAAATTGTTGAAATCATGGTGGAATTCCTCAAGGGCTTCTTTTCCATGGGTCCAGATTATGATGTCATCAATGTAGCGCAAGTAGAGTAGGGGCGTTAGGGGACGAGAGCTAAGGAAGCGTTGTTCTAAGTCAGCCATAAAAATGTTGGCATACTGTGGGGCCATGCGGGTACCCATAGCAGTGCCGCTGACTTGAAGGTATACATTGTCCCCAAATGTGAAATAGTTGTGGGTGAGGACAAAGTCAAAGGTCAGCCACCAGGTTTGCCGTGAGGAAAAGAAGAGGTAGGTGAAACAGATTTTGTCACAGAATTTAGGTGTATTTTTCCCCCTCAAACATCAGACAGACTGAGTGAGAGAGAAGACAAGGGTACTATGCTATTATAAGCTGATCCGCACACACACTTTAGGACAATTTAGCCTGATTGTTCCCTCACATCAGTAATACACCAATCCAATTTCATTGATTTCAGTGTGATCACTCTGAATTTATACTTACGGCAGAATTTACTTAAAGTGTAAGATCTCTGCCTCTTTGTTCTGTGCCTAGCACAATATGATCCTGATCCATGACTGGCGCTCCTAGGCAGCACAATGGTACAAATAATAAATAATGTTTTCTTTCTGATCTTATTTATACCAGAGAAAATCCACAGTAATGCAAATTACTCCAGATTTACAATGGTGTGAGAGTAGAATCTGGCCACTTCAATTTAAATTTGGAATAATCAGCAACAGGAGTTGCTTGCTAACATAAGGTGGAGAAAGACATACTTTTCGTGTTGAGTTACATTCTTATATTGTCAGGTTTCAGAGTAACAACCGTGTTAGTCTGTATTCGCAAAAAGAAAAAGAGTACTTGTGGCACCTTAGAGACTAACCAATTTATTTGAGCATAAGCTTTCATGAACTACAGCTCACTTCATTGGATGCATACTGTGGAAACTGCAGAAGACATTATATACACAGAGACCATGAAACAATACCTCCTCCCACCCCACTCTCCTGCTGGTAATAGCTTATCTAAAGTGATCACTCTCCTTACAATGTGTATGATAATCAAGGTGGGCCATTTCCAGCACAAATCCAGGTTCTCACCCCCCACCCTTTTTTTCCAAAAACCACACACACAAACTCACTCTCCTGCTGGTAATAGCAGAGTGAGTTTGTGTGTGTATGGGGGTGGGGGGTGAGAAAACCTGGATTTGTGCTGGAAATGGCCCAACTTGATTATCATACACATTGTAAGGAGAGTGATCACTTTAGATAAGCTATTACCAGCAGGAGAGTGGGGTGGGAGGAGGTATTGTTTCATGGTCTCTGTGTATATAATGTCTTCTGCAGTTTCCACAGTATGCATCCGATTAAATGAGCTGTAGCTCATGAAAACTTATGCTCAAATAAATTGGTTAGTCTCTAAGGTGCCACAAGTACTCCTTTTCTTTTATTCTTATATTGTGTTAAATATCAACTAGGGAGGACAAAATACTTTTGGGAGCTTTAGATATTATGGGCCTGAAGTCTTCTAATTTATACTAAGGCCCCTTGTACTACACTAGCTGTATAAAGGGGCCTTAAATTGGACTAATTACATTTATAGTTACTTTAAAGTCTATTTACATAATCAGTGCACCGTGGCCTTAGTATCAATAAAAATCAATCACAGTATTTTTGTTGGATGCTTGTTATACTGAGTGGTAGCAACACCAGAGTTAAGGTTGAGTCTTAGTGTTTTCATTTTGGTGGTGGGTGACAAAGGGCTTGTCTACACTGTGGAGTAATGAACACTTCAGGAGTGTGATTTCCAAAGCACACTAATGTGTTGTGTGTTATTTGGCTCATGCACACTAAAGATTCCCTAGTGTGTTTTAATGTAGTACTTTTGCAAAGAGCATAAGTTAAAGCTCAGTAGGGAACCTTTAGTGTGCACCAGCAGGGCCTGCATGGATCAATTAATGTATAAAAAATTAGTGAGCATTAGAAATCATTCCTCTGTGGTGTTTATTGCTACGCCATCTAGATAGGCCCAAAGTTTCCTAATATTGATGTTTTTGCTTATGAAACCAAGTCAGATTCCATATTCATAAAATGAAGATGCTATCAGGATCATCCCATAAAGGTGCTGAGCCAATGAAAAGTGACAGTGGCTGAGATTTGAATCCAGGCATGCCTCTGAATGAGGTTCGTCTTCAATTTTTAGTAAGACTATGGAAAGAGAAGAATATATGTTTCTTTGATCTGAAACACACTTTTATTACTTTAGTTCTATATATTCTCACACTTATCCTTATTACACTTACATTTATACCCCTAAACTTTTATGCACTCTTATACATTCATCTCAGCATTCACCTTATCTTTACTAACAAGAAAACAGCAACAACAACACAGCTAAGAACAAAGAAAACAAAATACAGCACCAAGAAGCACCAACCTTCTAGCCCAGCACTGCTTATGAAATATGACAAGATCAGAAAGTTCAGCATCCTTGGGGAGATGGAGTTTTCAAAAGCATTGCCAAGGTATTAAATTTACATTTTTCTTGTAATTATTTTAATTGGTTATTGAAATGCTCTTTTAATTTAAGGTATTTACAGCACCTCCTGTTAAACACCAGATTGCTTAAACAATGTATTCCTGGAAAGGAGACAAAATAACCTTGGTAAAAAGAGAGAAATAGCAGGATGTAATTTGAATTTAAGAGTCTTAATAGTAATTGTTTTGCCTATCTCAAGACCACTGCTTGAATGGCTTATTTTAAGTAACTAGGTTAAAATTTTCCTTTGGTTTCATGAAACTTAGTTAAGATCACTTACTTCTGCTCATTATAAACTGTTTGGTTCACCATAGATAAACTAAACAGGATTCACCAAACTTTAACTAAAAAATTCCTTTGCCCATCTATACATTGTTTTTTTTCTATTTATGATACGGTTAGACAGAACTTACTATTGTCTGAAAATTTACCTAGACAAGAGTGTCCTCACTAGAGAAGGACCCATTCTTAAAGTATAATCCCATTAAAAGGTATGCATGGAGAGACATTCAGAAGACATTGTCATTGAACCAACCTTCCTTTTAAAAAATAGGAATAGTTAATAATTGTGATTATTTTGTTTGTCTTTAATTGTGGTATCCCCTAACCATGGTGAGATGAACCCTATGTCACTAAAGTAGTGGGAGTCACATCCCTGAACTGGCATTGAGAGAAAATTAAGATATGGGCCCAACCATTTCTTGCCTCTCTAGACCAGTGGTGGGCAACCTGCAGACTGCAGGCTGCACGTGGCCCAACAGAGTAATCTGTCAGTGGGCAGCCAGATAGTGTGTTTACATTTCCATGGCCACCTGCAGCTCCCAGTGGCTGTGGTTCACCATTCCCGGCCAATGGAAGCTGCGGGAAGTGGCACAGGATCCAGGGATGTGCTGGCCGCCTGACGGGCCGTGGGCTGCAGGTTGCCCACCACACCTCTAGACTATACTTTTTTTTTAGTAATTTGGGGGGGGGGTAAACCTGTTAAAACACCTGGTTTTACTCCACATAGCTCAAGCTCGTTATATGCAGCTGTCTGCAAATTCCTTACCTCTCTTACTCTCTGTTTCAAGAACATTATTCTTTCTTCACTCCATGTGTACACCTCATGTTGACATCACTGGAAGTTTTGATGTGCAACATGAGGAGTGTATGTCCCCAGGAGCGTAAATTAATCCTGATCTTGAGTTCAATACATTATTTTCTAAAGCCTTCTTAGATGTATAGCCAATATAGAATTAATGAGCTCTAGGTTTGCTTGTTTTTCACACACACACGTCTGCTAATGTAAAGGTCCTAATGCAAACTCGTCTACTAAAACACAGTACATTGACAACTTATAAGGGGTAGGTAAATGGCTGACAATGACTTTCCATAGTCATCTCATGTTTGTAAATAAATTATAAGAAAATACAAACAAAAAATCCCTTGAAATCCTCTACCTATTCACATAATTGGCCTATGATAACACATGCTCTTATTGCTGTTTACCATATCCTCCCTTCTGCTTCTTTCTGTTTGCTTCATCTATAATTGCATTTTATCTTAAATGAGGCCCCAATCCAGCTTTTTGCTTAATTTTACTGATATGAATAAAGATAAGAATGTTTGCAGAATCAAGGTGTTCAACTGTAAATCCAGGTCGAGACTTTCCTTTTAATCTGCCTCTACCCTGCCTAGGACAATGGAAACTGGTGGGGCCTCTCGGTGCTATAGGACAATAAAATAAAATTATTTTTATTAATAGGATTTGGAAAAATACCTGACAACACAAAGGAGAAACTAGCAGCTGATGTTTTATCTTACTGCTATAGGATTCAGCTATTCAAAAGGAGATTATACCATTTTTCTGTCATAACATTCTGAATTTTCCAAAAAATAAACACTTTACAGCATAGAGAAAATATATAGTAAAATATTTTTGCATATATTATTTATTTTTAATTTCAGGCTTTCTGCTGAAAATATTGGTTGTGGTTCTCTTCTAGTTCATTTCACAGAGAGGTACAAAGGACATAAAATGCAAATTTCTCATGTAAAATAAGAAAGGGGATTGTGACACTTCATTCATGTTAGTGAAATGATGGACATGGCTGGCATCTACAAATCCCATTGTCAGTCTAGGTAGCATGCAGTAAGACATATGGAACTTATCAGTGACACATGCCTATTACTTAGCATGTATGCAGTATGCCACAAAATATAACACACATTATAAAAATGTCACTAGAGATATTGTCAGAATTACTGGGTTGAGTGTATTCCAGTTTTTTCTAATAATCAAATATATATATATATATAAATAATTATATATATAATTAAATAGTTATTGCAATGCAGGCAAAGACTATCCAAGAGGAAAATAAATAGTTAAAGGTGTCCTTAATTATACCCAATGCTTTTGGCTATAGGTAAAGAAGGAAAAAGGTAATTATGTTGTCCCTATAATTTATCCTGGTAAATCTGTGCTCAAGAGTAATCTGAAAATACACAAGGAATGTTATAAACAAAACAAGAAGCAATTATTGTCATTAGTTAATGCAGAAAGAACAAGTACTCATTCATTTATACTAGCTTAAAAGTTTCCATGAATATTCACTCAAATGTTTTAATGAATTTGCTTCCACTTTATACACACCCTTTCTGTATTTCATTTTCATGAACATTCTAACACCACAGCTTGGCTCAGTGGCTGAGTAAGTCCCTCCTATTCAAGGGATAAATTTGAACAAATCTGGACTGAGCTCTCTGCTTTTGTGGATGCAGCCTTTTTCTGCTTAAGTTGAGCCCACCATCTTGGCTGATGAAACCCAGAGAAGAAATAAGGAGTCCAGTGTCAATATCTCCTTTAGTAGAACACATTGAGACTTCTGTTATAATTGTCTTTCAAAATATCATTGCCTGCCCATGACAATCTGGCTAGTTATTATCTAATATTCTATTCCGTTATTATTCATACATTTGTGGTGAGACAACTCTCAGAATATCTGGTTGTCTTAGAGTTCCTTGACTCACCACTCTGAATATGCAGAGACTGCACTGGTAGTCCTGATAGAGAGATGGTCTCCACCTGGCATGATGAGTTGATTAAATGATACAGGATGATAATGTCAGACTTTATCAGAGGCCTTCAGGAGTGCTGAGCATGAGGTATTTATTTTGCCTGTGAACCCTAGGCCAGTAGATAGAGGAAAGCATGGGGGGTTAATTCTTATAATTTGGACAGTTCCAAGAAAGGAGGTTAGAGGAATTGCACTTATGTCTAAAAGCCTAGAAGTTTGGTAGAGATTCATCTTGTTTCCCCTTCTTGTTCAGCATGCATTGGGGGATATTAGGGAGAAGGCACAGGCTGTGGTGTTATCAGCATGTTCATGACACCCCTTTTCTGGGGGAGACACAGAAGTAGCCCTGGAACAATGTATTTTCCAAACTGATAATTTATTTGTAACAGGACACAAACAAAATATGTAATAAAATAAAAATAGTCAAAGATGTACGACTTAGGCAAAGTATAGTACATCAATATCCATCTAGATGTTTTCCCATAAGGCACTCACTGACAGCAACATGTATCTGTTTAGTTGCAACATCTGCTCCATCTGCTGAAGAGTCACTCAGTGACCCTTTGCTTTGCAACCAGGCAGTTTATATACTGTGGAAATTTTCCAAAAGTCTTTGTGATTGGACACTTCCATTTTCCTAATTACCGTGTCTCACTTGCTGCTGAGGAACTTGATGACAATCTTTATGGAGCCATTCCCTTGCATAGACCCGGTGGATCCAAAGCCAGGACTTCATCCAAGAAAAGGAAATCAGCATATTTCTCTCTTCTATTCCAAACCCCCATCGACAACACCATTATCACATTATCAACAACCCCTATTACTCCTGGTTGCAGACTGGTATAACTGCTTCTGTATAGCTATGTGTTATTATGGTTTTAATTGCTTATTACTGTGGTATCTGGCATTAGCATTAACAAAAAGAAATAGAGACTTATACAAACCACGTACATAAGAATAATGCTACCCTGCAGTTATATAGTTCCTTTTGTCTAGGAACCCTAAAGTCCTTTACATAAGCTAACACATTAAGCTTTATCACATACCTGTGAAACAGAGGAACATTATTATTTCCATTTTACAGATGGGGAACTGAGGTCAGAGACTTAAGTGACTTCCCCAGATCACATAGTAAGAATAAAATCCAGATAGTAATACAGGACTAAGAATCAGGCTATCAGAACATCTTCCTAAGAGCAGAGAGCAGGAAGCCAGATGTGTTCCTATGAATATGGTGTATCCTACATGTTGTCCATATTTTTTTTTATTTCTTGTGGCTGAATTGATGGTTCGATTTATATGTGTCAAGGTTCCTTCCCCACTCTGAACTCTAGGGTACAGATGTGGGGACCTGCATGAAAATCTCCTAAGCTTACTTTTACCAGCTTAGGTTAAAACTTCCCCAAGCTACAAATTAATTTTATCCTTTGCCCTTGGAATTTCCACTGCCACCACCAAACTTTAACTGGGTTTACTGGGAAAACGTAGTTTGGACACGTCTTTCCCCCCAAAATCTTCCCAGCCCTTGCACCCCACTTCCTGGGAAAGGTTTCATAAAAATCCTCACCAATTTGCATAGGTGACCACAGATCCAAGCCCTTGGATCTTAGAACAATGAAAAAGCATTCAGTTTTCTTACAAAAAGACTTTTAATAGAAGTAAAGGAATCACCTCTGTAAAATCAGGATGGTAGATACCTTACAGGGTAGTTAGATTCAAAACATAGAGAATCCCTCTAGGCAAAACCTTAAGTTACAAAAAGGACACACAGACAAGAATAGTCATTCTATTCAGCACAACTCTTTTCTCAGCCACTTAAAGAAATCATAATCTAACACATACCTAGCTAGATTACTTACTAAAAGTTCTAAGACTCCATTCTTGTTCTGTCCCTGGCAAAAGCAGCATACAGACAGACACAGACCTTTTGTTTCTCTCCCTCCTCCCAGCTTTTGAAAGTATCTTGTCTCCTCATTGGTCATTTTGGTCAGGTGCCAGCGAGGTTACCTTTAGCTTCTTAACCCTTTACAGGTGAGAGGAGTTTTCCTCTGGCCAGGAGGGATTTTAAAGGGGTTTACCCTTCCCTTTATATTTATGACAATATGTTTAGTGTTTTTTTAAAAAAGATTTTCAAGGATGCACAGGGAACTGGATAGACTCTTGTAAGCATATAGCTCACTAGCTGGCATGGCCCCAGGTGGCTGGGTGAAGTGTGGCATGGTCTCCTCCATTGGCACCTCCTACTGACAACCATTCCAGTGCCACAGTGGTCTGCTTCTTCTTGAGACTTGGCCATATATAGTCCCACGCCTTCTGCGGTAAACCACTAGTCCAACAATCAGCAGTCCTTTTGCTAGGTCTGAAACTGAAATAATTAGTTTTCACCCTTGTGTTACCCAGGAACCTGTTGGTGCAAACTGACAGAGAGCACAGGGGTACATAGAGTTTTACAGGGATTCCCTGGGTGAGATATAGGCATAATAATTCACCAAACACTGGCACGTGAGATCTCTACTGATAATCAGTAGTTCACTGGTCATCATAAATATTGCAAAATGTATGTATGGACAATATTTAAGGAGTTTTGTGTCTACACTTAAAATTATGTTTTTAACGCAGGTAACCAGAAGGTGACATGTCTGAGACAGGTTCCTTTCAGGCAGTGGCACTTCCAATCTTGCACTGTCTTGGGCCTTTGCCTCAGCTTCTTCCCAGGCTCCCAGTATATCAGCTTTGCTCTCTCTAAGCATCTCCCACATCTCACTGCAGAGCTTCTGAGCACTTTCTGCCACCTAGCTGGTACACCTGAAGGAAAGTTTTCTCCACTGCCCCTTCTCCACCCCACCCCCAGCAGACCCTTACTCAGCAAAAGTTTTCCTGCTCTCTTCAGACAGTGCCACCAGCATATAGATCTCTGGGCAGAATTACTTCTTGCTTCTCCTTCCCAAGTGCCTTGGACTCCTTGTTGTAGTTCTACCTTCCTTCAGGGAGACAAATACATCTCAGTTCCTGAACTCCAGCCAGACCTCTCTCACTGGGCAGGAGCCAGAGATCTCCTCTCCCTCCTGGTCAGTCTGTGGCTGTCAGGGTCAGCCCTTTTAACTCCTCCCTTCAGGTTTGACACTTATGGCAGGTGTAGCAGAGTGAGGCTGATTGCACCCACAGGCTCTCACCACCCTTTCAGGCTCAGTGAGGGGTTGGTACTCCCCATTACAGCACTCATTTTATATTTTCCACAAATTCAACCAACTAGTCAATCAGTAAACATTACCTATCACTGGTAATTTTGAAACTTCCAATTTTTTCCAACCAGCTGATAATTGCACCAAACAAGGAATCCAGCCATCAGATGATGGATTCTACTTAGTGGTTAAAATCTACTCTTGTGCCTGTTCACAGGCAGCAGACACAATACATAGCACCCAAGATGTGCCATAATAAAAAGTACCTGTTTTAGCCACTGGCAGGGAATTAAAAACGAAAGCAAACAAACAATAAAAACGAGCTTTTTGCATTCCTGCGTCTAGAGGAGACTACACAGCAGGCAAAATGCCATTACAACGTAAAAGCTCCTGGTGAATCGATGGATAGACTATTCCCAAGAACTTTAAAGCAGAGCTAGTGTTGTAAGAGTAGTACAATTTGAGCATACTTGTACTGGCTGACCCTAAATGTTTGCATGACTTTAATGGATTGAGAGTATTACAGTACAGTGTTAAAACACATTGACAGCACTGAGAGCCTAATATCATTACCATGTCTAATAGTGAGTTTTCAGAACTGCAGGCCAATGATTCACAGTTAATGCTAACCATTGAGAGATAATAAGCAACTTACAGTGTGCACAGTTCCTCCGTGTGTGTCACCGTTACATTAAATAACATCTAGCACACAGGAGTCCAGAAATGAAGTGTATGACTTGCCTTGACTATTGGCCTTGCTGATGCTGATAGATCTGACATAGATCATAATCAGTGGTGAGCTGGAGCTGGTTTGCAACGGTTTGCTAGAACCGGTTGTTAAATTTAGAAGCCCTTTGAGAACTGGTTGTCCCGCGAAGGACGACTGGTTCTAAAAGGGCTTCTAAATTTAACAACCGGCCAAAAGTGGCGCCTTAGGCCCCAACTCCATGGGTGCTCCGCAGCTGGAGCACCCACGGGGAAAATTTGATGGGTGCAGAGCACCCACTGGCAGCTCCCCACCCCGCCCCGTGCCCGGCCCCAGCTCACCTCTGCTCCACCTCCTCCTCTGAACGCGCCGCCCATCTCTGCTTCTCCGCCCCCCATCCCCGGCTTTCTGCGAATCAGCTGTTCGTGTAGGAAGCCTGGGAGGGCTGAGAAGCAGGCGGCGGCTTCACGCTCAGGCCCAGGGAGGCGGAGGCAAGCTGCGGCAGCAGGGGGAGAGGGGTGCGAGGAGGGCCACCCGCGCCACAGCAGGTAACCTGGGAGGGGCGCGCAGGGGAACCGCTCCCCACCCCAGCTCACCTCCGCCTCCCTGGGCCTGAGCGCAAAGTTGCCACCTGCTTCTCAGCCCTCCCTGGTTTCCCATGCGAACAGCTGATTCGCAGGAAGCCGGGGGAGGGGCGGAGAAGCAGAGCAGGGTGGCGCGGCCAGGGGAGGAGGCAAGGCGGAGCGGAGGTGAGGTGAGGTGAGCTGGGGCCGGGCGTGGGTGGGGAGCTGCCGGTCCACCCACCAAATATTCCCCGTGGGTGCTCCAGCCCCGGAGCACTCACGGAGTCAGCACCTAAGGTGCCACTTTTGATGTAATCAGTGGGGGGAGCGGCTGCTCCCCCACAGCTATGCTCCCCTGCCCCTAGGAGCCAGAGGGACCTGCTGGATGCTTCCTGGGAGCTGCCCCAGGTAAGCACCACCGGGACTCCCCACCTCGCGCCCCAGCCGGTCCTTCCGGCTCTTAGGGGCGGGGTGGGCACCCACTACGGTGGCCTACGAGACCCTTCTGCCCAGTTCTGGGGCAGTCAGGGGACAGGGGAGGGGGGTGGATGGGGCAGGGGTCTGGGGGGGGGGCATCAAGGAACGCGGGGGGTTGGATGCGGCAGGAGTCCCGGGGGGGGATGGGGGGTGGGCCACAACCCCCTTGTGTGGTGAGGAGGGAACTGGTTGTTAAGATTTTGGCAGTCATCACTGATCATAATAAACAGGGTACTATATCAGCTGAAGATGAAAGATAACAGTGTGAAAAGGAATCTCCTGGTATTACAGTTGTCACTTCTTTCTGGACTTCCCTATGTGGGAGACGACTGACTAAAAGTCTTGGAATAGCAGCTTCATTAAGAGCTGCAATGTGTAAACAAAGGAAAACTGAAGCAATGGGTACAATTGTAATTATTATAAATATTTAGTCATTTATTTATTCAGCAAGGACATAGACATCACAAAGTGAAAAAGTATTGTCAGGAAAACTCCAATTCCATCAATATTTGGTGAATCTGTTTTCACAGACCAAAGGACAGTAGTGATTCTAGTCCGATTGCTAAGATTTGCTGTCTATTTTTTCCATCCCATGCTGTTATTCACTAATAAGTCATATATACTTGTGAAAAACACCCTCATTTTAAAGTATTATGTCCAATCATGGAGATTTGGTAGGGTCTTCTCTGAGGGGCAAAGGTACTGGGGTCCAGATCCTCTAAGCATGTTGGTGTCTAACTGCCTCTTTAGGTGCCTACGTTCACCATTTAGGTACCAAAAATATTTCAGCTGCCACCTAACCCCAGGGGAATCTAAGTTTCTGCCAGCTGACATTCACAAAGCTTCCTAAGTCCTGATGCCACCCCACAGCTAACAGGTAGCCCAAAATTCTAGCTCAAGGAAATGTTCCCAAGGTTCTGAAGTGGGAATTTTAAACCAGGCAGGGTAATGCCTATTTTGCCATGAAGGCCTGACCCTATAGATGTGCTCTGAGCACCTTAAAGACCTGATACCTGTCAGACTGTTCCCAGCAGGAGACCTGGGGGGTCAGCACAGCACCAACAAAACAAGACAGCCAGGGACTCCGGGAAATGTAGGGTGAGTGTGAGAGAGGTATCAAGCATGATAAGAAGAGAGAGATGTTTTCACCTGATAGGACATGGACTACCTGAACACGTGACATAACTTAGGTGCCTAACTCCAGGAGAGGCTCTTGAGCAGAATGAGGTGCCCATCCCTGGGCATCAGCTATATGTACCAGGTCAGCTGTTTAGGAGCTTAAACCCCAATACTCTCTCCATTCCTCTCCTCAGCCTTTCACTCCTGGTTAGCTCAGTTCTCTGCTCAACTGATGGCTTCTGGAGAGCCCTTTCTTAAGTGCCTATCTTTCCCCATCCACAGTCTGGGGAAACTGGATGGCTAGCTTAGGGATTGCATTCGGTGGCAGGGCACCTAGGGCTTTGGCACTGTAATGCTGAATGGTGCAGCACCTAAGTGCCTTTGAGTATCTGGGTATTAGTAGCTCTTCTATTAGAGATCAGGGCTTTATTCCAGATTCTGCCAGAAGTAACCTTGGGCAATCTGTAAGGGTATGTCCACACTGCAATGTAAACCTGGGCTCAGACTCTGGTTTGAGTCCAGTCCCTCCTTCTGACCATACACAGATCTGTCTGATTCAGATCAGTAAGCCCTCAGGACCTGGATCCTAGGGCCCTACAACCCTTGGGAGGGTGGGTTGGAGCCTGAGTCCCATTGGGACTCAGGTCCAAACTGTATCATTTGGCAGGGTGGATGGAGTTTGGCCCAGATCTCCACATTGGTGTCCTTAGATTTTACTGATGATATCTCACAGTCCCATGGGCCAGGATTTCTTTTTCTTTCTATCCCAAGATTAGCCATTGACTCCCAGGAAATGGAGGCAACACCCCCGGTTCAAGTACAGTTGCTTGGCATTTGACCATTCCATTTTATTCTGCCCAAATAGAGTGAACCTTGTCCTGCATTAGCTATGGTCATTGAGAAGAATTAGTCTTTTTCCAAACATGCTGCTACCTGGGTACAGGACAACAGTAAGATTCTGGTAAATCTGGTGGATCAAGTGGTTTAATACTAACTAACTATCAGAAAGCCACAGATGAGAACCGCACCTCTGGGAACTCGCTATTACCCTGCTTCTTTTATGAGATAATTGACTGGATGTTGGGAACTGTACTGAGCACTAAGCTCACAGAGGCTCACATTGGTCCGATCAGCCAAGATAGTGACCTCGTAACTCTTGAATCTAAGATAGGTCCCAGAGGGGAGCCAGCAGCTGCTGGATCAGCCTAGTGAACTGACTCTGGTGCTGACTCTGGTGTACAATTTTGAATGTGCTAGGAAAATTGAGAATATGACATTTCCAGTAAATAAGCGGAAGCAACACATCTCAAAAATCATACTGTAAAAGAGTGCTCGAGAATGGAGAGAAACTGAATCAGTGTTGGCTAGTTTACTCAAAATAAGCTGACAAGGTGCTCTATTTTTATTGCAAAATATTTGACAAGAATACCAAATTGTTGCTTGTCCTTTTTGGGTACAATTACTGGCATAACTTAGCTGATGCTATGAACCAACATGAAAAGTCACCCAGCCATTTTATAGCCTACTCCAACTGAATGGAGGTCGAGTCCAGGCTCAAGCTGAATAAATGCAGACGCAGAAAACCAGCAAATTATTAATGCAGAAACCCAGCACTGGAGGAACGTGCTTAAGCATCTGATCTCAATACTCTCTTCCTTGCAAAGAATAATTTGACTCTCTCTCTTCGGATAAGTTGTTCACTGAACAGAACGGATAATTTCCTCGGTTTGGTAGAGCTCTTTGGAAAATACGATGATGTCATGCGTGAGCACCCATGTCAAGTAGTTTGTAAAGAAGCTATGAACCATTACTGCAGCAAAATAATTCAAAACAAATGGATTGACCTTATGGCAAGAAAAGTGCTTGATAACATATTGATGCGGCTCAGCAAAGCAAAGTACTACGCATAAGAATGGACTGCACTCCCAACATTAGTCACAGTGAAAAGATGTGGTTTACAGTAAGATTTGTTGATGACAAGGATGGCTGTATCCAAGTAAAGGAACCCTTTATCTGTTTCTGGTCTGTGGACAACTACTGGAAAAGACATAACAGAACTGGCTATTCACGTTTTGAATGACAATAAAATAAAAATGGTCAGTTTTCAGAATGGTGAGGTAAATAGTGATGTTCCTCAGGAATCTTTACTGAGACCAATCCTATTCAACATATTCATAAATGATCTGAAAAAAAGGGGTAAACAGCAAGGTGGCAAAATTTGCAGATGATATAAAACTACTCAAGATAGTTAAGTCCAAAGCAGACTGCACAGAATTTCAAAGGGATTTCACAAAACTGGGTAACTGGGCAAAAAAATGACATATGAAATTCATTGCTGATAAATGCAAAGTAATGCACATTGGAAAACATAATCCCAACTATACATATAAAATGATGGGGTCTAAATTAGCTGTTACCACTCAAGAAAGGGATCTTAAAATCGTTGTGGATAGTTCTCTGAAAACATCCACTCATCATGCAGTGGAAGTCAAAAAAGCAAACAGAATGCTGGGAATAATTAAGAAAGGATAGATAATAAGAGAGAAAATATCATATTGCCTCTATATAAATCCATGGTATACCCACATCTTGAATACTGTGTACAGATGTGGTCACCCCAGCTCAAAAACGATACATTGGAATTGGAAAAGGCTTAGATAAGGGCAACAGTTTCTGTATGAGGAGAGATTAATAATATTGGGAATTTACAGTTTGGAAAAAAAGACTATGAAGGGGGGATATGATAGAAGTCTATAAACTCATGACTGGTGTGGGGAAAGTAAATAAGGAAGTGTTATTTACTCCTTCTCATAACACAAGAACTAGGGGTTACCAAATAGCATTAATAGGCAGCAGGTTCAAAACAAACAAAAGGAAGTATTTCTTCATACAACACAATCAACCTGTGGAACACTTTGCCAGAAGATGTTGTGAAGGCAAAGACTATAACAGGGTTAAAAAAAGAACTAAATAAATAGGTCCATCAGTGGCTATTAGCCAGGATGGGCAGGGATGGTGTCTCCAGCCTCTGCCAGAAGCTGGGAATGGGTGACACGGGATGGATCACTTTGATAATTACCTGCTCTGTTCGTTCCCTCTGGGGCACCTGACATTGGCCATTGTCAGAATACAGGACACTGGGCTAGATGGACCTTTGGTCTGACCCAGTATGGCTATTCTTATGTTCTAAAGCTTCACGACTGACACAGCCAAGGCTATGAAAATGGCCTGAACGTGAAGGGAAGAAACAGTGGCGTCCAGGCAAGGATCCTTGTACTGAATCCAAGAGCTTTCTTTGTGTCTTGTGGCTGCCATTGATAGAATCATAGAATATCAGGGTTGGAAGGGACCTCAGGAGGTCATCTAGTCCAACCCCTGCTCAAAGCAGGGCCAATCCCCAACTAAATCATCCCAGCCAGGGCTTTGTCAAGCCTGATCTTAAAAACTTCAAAGGAAGGAGATTTCACCACCTCTCTAGGTAATGCCTTCCAGTGCTTCACCACCCTCCTAGTGAAAAAGTGTTTCCTAATATCCAACCTCAACCTTCCCCAGTGCAACCTGAGACCATTACTCTTCATTCTGTCATCTGCTACCACTGAGAACAGTCTAGATCCATCATCTTTGGAATCCCCTTTCAGGTAGTTGAAAGCAGCTATCGTATCCCACCTCAGTCTTCTCTTCTGCAGACTAAACAATTCCAGTTCCCTCAGCCTCTCCTCATAAGTCATGTGCTCCAGCCCCTAATCATTTTTGTTGCCCTCCGCTGGATGCTTTCCAATTTTTTCACATTCTTCTTGTAGTGTGGGGCCCAAAACTGGACACAGTACTCCAGATGAGGCCTCACCAATGTCGAAGAGAGGGGAACGATCATGTCCCTTGATCTGCTGGCAATGCCCCTACTTATACATCCCAAAATGCCATTGGCCTTCTTGGCAACAAGGACACACTGTTGACTCATATCCAGCTTCTCGTCCACTGTAACCCCTAAGTCCTTTTCTGCAAAACTGCTGCCTAGCCATTCGGTCCCTAGTCTGTAGCGGTGCATGGGATTCTTCCATCCTAAGTGCAGGACTCTGCACTTGTCCTTGTTGAACCTCAGATTTATTTTGGCCCCATCCTCTAATTTGTCTAGGTCCCTCTGTATCCTATCCCAACCTTCCAGCATATCTACCTCTCCTCCCAGTTTAGTGTCATCTGCAAACTTGCTGAGGGTGCAATCTATGCCATCCTCCAGATCATTAGTGAAGATATTGAACAAAACCGGCCCCAGGACAGACCTTTGGGGCACTCCGCTTGATACCAGCTCCCAACTAGATATGGAGCAATTGATCACTAACCATTGAGCTCGACAATCTAGCCAACTTTCTATCCACCTTATAGTCCATTCATCCAGCCCATACTTTAACTTTCTGGCAAGAATACTGCGGGAGACCATGTCAAAAGCTTTGCTAAAGTCAAGGAATAACACATCCATTGCTTTCCCCTCATCCATTCCCTCAATCTGGTTGTATCAGATGCAGTGTCATCTTCTTTATCTTCAATATCTCTCTTTGGAGTGCTAAAAGGATATACATTCTGTTTTCAGCATCAACTATCAGGTGGAATATCCTCACAGAGAATGTTACAATCTGACCATGAAGCCGCTAAGTGACACTCACTGGGACAGCCAGTGAGGTACCAAGTGATTGAGGTTTACAGCACCCTGATGGAACTGGCACAATCAAGTAAAGCCGAGTCTGGAATCTGATACAAGATGCAAAGCCTAGCAAACAAAGATCACTGACGTCAAAGTTCTGGTCTCAGTTGTTGTTTGACAGGATATAGTCTGTTCCATATAAATGCTGTAAGCAAGGCATTACAAACTCAGTCAATGAACATTGCAACCGCTACCACTTTGAGGAGAAACTGACTAGATTTCTCCAAAGAGATAATGGATTTGAACATGCCATAACTGATGCTAAAGAAATGGTGGAAAACTTAGGAGTTGAGCCTGTCTTCAAAAAAACCCATATTCATTGGACGAAGAGAGTTTTGTTATGAAGGCAAGGAGCAGGTGATTGGAAGCTTGGAAGAAAAATTCAAGAGGGAGATTTTTGGTCACTTGTTGACACTGCTCAAATGTCCATCGAAGAAAGGTTTGGACAAATGAAGTACCTGGGATTTTTTGTATGACTTTAGAAAGCTGCCAGAGGAAAGGAAAACACTCTTGAACAATTTTATGGACCTTCACTGGACACTGACACCTGGGGAATTTTCGGATGTCAATGATAAACACCTCTATGTCAAACTGGACAACATCTGTCACATTTTGCAACGCAGGAAGCACTCTCCACCCCAAGTTCTCCAATTCATTCATGATGCAGCCTGAAGGATACTTTTCCTAATGTGTGGATAGCTTTGAGGATTCTGCTCACACTGCCTGTCACAGTTGTATGCGGTGAGTGCAGCTTTCCAAAGCTCAGCCTCATTAAAACATACTTTGATTGACAATGGCTGACAAGAGATTGACATCACTTGCTATTTTACTGCTTGAAAATGCCAAATTGGCCAGTCTTTTGATCTCTGATGCTGTGCTTCAGTTTGGAGGGCGAAGGCAAGAAAAGTGACCTTTTGAACTAAAGACTGGGGTTACCATTCTAAGGTTTCAGAGTAGCAGCCGTGTTAGTCTGTATCCGCAAAAAGAATAGGAGGACTTGTGGCACCTTAGAGACTAACAAATTTATTTGAGCATAAGCTTTCGTGACCTACAGCTCACTTCATCAGATGCATTCAGTGGAAAATACAGTGGGGAGATTTATATACACAGAGAACATGAAACAATGGGTGTTACATACACACTGTAAGGAGAGTGATCAGGTAAGGTGAGCTATTACCAGCAGGAGAGCCGGGGGGAGGGGAACCTTTTGTAGTGATAATCAAGGTGGCCCATTTCCAGCACTTGACAAGAACGTCTGAGGAACAGCGGGGGGGGGGGGGGAAGCGGGGGAGGAATAAACATGGGGAAATAGTTTTACTTTGTGTAATGTCACCTACTGAAATACTTTTTAATACGGGTCTACCCAGTGTTGGTACACAGTTCAATTTCTTGATGTTAGTACATTTCAGTTATGCTTAAAATTAAAAAGTTTCTATAAACTTAGGGGAAACAAATTATTTTATTTGCTTATATATGTCATGAATAAATACAGATTTACCAATCCTAGCATGCAAATTTATTGTCTTATATGACAGGAATAAATCATGCATGCAAATCATGCATCAAAGTCATGACATGGGCTGCAAATGCAATAAAATATAAAGCATTCAAAAGTATTTCAAAAGTTTAACAAATGGAAGGGTGACACCAAAGATGATCCTCACCTGGGGTGCCATTTGATTTAGGGCCGCCCCTGGTTGCTGGAGCAGGAATGTTATTTTAGGGAGGAAGATAAAGTGCAGCAGAAGGATTTGTTTGAGAGGCTGCTTGTGCTCATGGCCGAGAGAGTGCAGGTTCGAGATCCATACAAACCTCCTGCACCAGTACCATATCCTGAGTCATCTCCACGCTACCCTGTCCTGCAGACCAGGAATGAATTGGACAATTTCATGGTTGGGTGGCCCAGACAAGCAGTGAATGCTAATTGGACTGAGCAAATGTATCCTGATCAGTCCTCCACTCCCATGCAGCAGCACCAAGTACAGGCAAAATGCACTAAAAAGGCAAAGAACAACAGGGAAGCAGGGAACACTCAGAAGCAGGCCCATGCAAGCCCATAATGTAAGTTTGCAAATCATTCCTGATTTCTGTTGCATGTGTGCATTCTGCTTTAGTGGGATAGGTACACATTCTGTCTCTGTCGCTCCAGGAATCCATTACTGTCTTCAGTCTACCTTGGATAAAATGGCTCAGCAAACATTGTAAAGAGCACAACAAGCCACAATAGTGCAGATAACACTGCAATCCAAATGGTTCTGTAAACAGAGCCAGCAGGATTTCAATCAGCAAATGCACACTCAGCCACCATTCTATACCTACTAAGAGCATAAATAAACCTTCTTTTTCCAAGGCCTCTGAGATCAGGGTATGGTTTCATAACTCAAGTCAGAAGGTGGTAAGTAGGGGCCACTAGAACAACAGTGGGGACAATTACTACATTTATGACAATGTCATTTGGTGGGAATAGTGTCCCAGCGTATCTATGACAGTAAAGTCCTGATCAACTGAAAACACTGGCATAAGGCGCTTTTTCCAATACAGCCCACAATGACATCCACGAATCAGCCTCTGAGAATGGCCTGAATAACCAAGAAGTAGTATCCTTTGTGTTTTATGTATTCCAGTGCTCCTTGAGGAGGGCAAATTATGGGCATGAGTCCCATCAATAGCCTCAGTGCATTCTCTCGAAACTGGCAATTATTTCAGGGACATTGTTTAAGCCCATCATCTTTTGGTAAATGACACTCATGATTGCCTCAGAAATGTCTGCTCTCACAGTTGACTTGTGTCAAGGTTCCTCCTCCACTCTGAACTCTAGGGTACAGATGTGGGGACCTGCATGAAAACCTCCTAAGCTTACTTTTACCAGCTTAGGTTAAAACTTCCCCAAGGTACAAATTAATTTTATCCTTTTTCCTTGGAATATCCACTGCCACCACCAAACTCTAACTGGGTTTACTGGGAAACGTAGTTTGGACACGTCTTTCCCCCCAAAATCCTCCCAACCCTTGCACCCCACTTCCTGGGAAAGGTTTGGTAAAAATCCTCACCAATTTGCATAGGTGACCACAGACCCAAACCCTTGGATCTGAGAACAATGAAAAAGCATTCAGTTTTCTTACAAGAAGACTTTTAATAGAAGTAAAGGAATCACCTCTGTAAAATCAGGATGGTAGATACCTTACAGGGTAATTAGATTCAAAACATAGAGAATCCCTCTAGGCAAAACCTTAAGTTACAAAAAAGACACACAGACAGAAATAGTCATTCTATTCAGTACAATTCTTTTCTCAGCCATTTAAAGAATTCATAATCTAACACATACCTAGCTAGATTACTTACTAAAAGTTCTAAGACTCCATTCCTGTTCTGTCCCTGGCAAAAGCAGCATACTGACAGACATAGACCCTTTGTTTCTCTCCCTCCTCCCAGCTTTTGAAAGTATCTTGTTTCCTCATTGGTCATTTTGGTCAGGTGCCAGTGAGGTGACCTTTAGCTTCCTAACCCTTTACAGGTGAGAGGATTTTTCCTCTGGCCAGGAGGGATTTTAAAGGGGTTTACCCTTCCCTTTATATTTATGACAACTTGTCAACACTAAACTGATTAGCAACATACGTTATAACAACCTACTTCTGGAGTGGTGTGGCATAGCCTCCCATGTATATGTCCTGACACTGGAGGTTCAGGGCAAGCTGCACACAAAGATCCAGAAACATTGCTTTCTTCAGGCAAAGTTCTGGGCACACAGCTGGTCATCCCAGATCCATATGAAAATGTGATCCCACCAGTCTGTGCTTGTGGCCCTGCTCCAGAACAGCTGGCCCACATACGGGGCATGAGTAGCTACACAGAGAGTTAAGAACAGCATCAGCCAGTTGGAGAATGCCATGTCTGTATTGTTCTCTTCCTCCTCTGAGAGGTTCCATTGGTACATCAGAAAATGCTGCTGAAATGTCTACCAGCATCTCATGGATGCTCTGCTTGTTTCCTCAAACAAGAATGAAAGCACAAACAGGACAAGTTCTTCAAATGGTGCCTCATCCATGTTGCTGGCTCTGGTTTCTGGAACCATACAGACCCAAATGATGGCTCAGCAGGATGTGTTGGTGAGGTAAGACAACTTCTGGTAAAGTTGTGCAGGATGACAGTTACTTTTCCCCACTGTGCATGCCAAAGGGCTAATGGGGCTACAGGTGGACAGAGTGCTAGGAAACCTAGGATAGGCTGGTTTGACCTGGCACTTCATAGTGCAGTGTGGACTCATGAACATGGATATGAGGCCCAGGTCCAGAAACTGTAAATGCAGGGTCACTAATCAGTGTGAATACTAAAGCACAGGCTTAGAAACATCAAATCTGTAGACTGGTATCCCACAGACCCTGGGCTTACACTGCAATGTAGACAAACTGTCATTTATTTCTTCAGTGAAAGGGAGGGAGGGGTTTATATTACTCTACTTCCTGAGGTAGATGAATGAGTTTTGCGAAGTGCCTAGAATTATTAACACCAGTCACTAGAAGAGGTGAAACCTGAACTCCCGCCCTCCCGGCTCCCAGCCAAGTGCACCTTTTTTTAGGCCACAAGTTATTTTTATAGCGGGGAAGCAAGAAAGAAATTGGGATTCATTTTTCCTGTGTTCCATCTGGAGAGTTTCTTCTGTGTGGCTTGCTCAGAATAAAGAAGGAGGGTGAGTGAGCCTGGGGATCATATGCAGGGCAGATGGAATGTTCAGAATCTTGGGGATCGAGCCTCTAACATGTTCACTGTTTATGTGCAAATGGTGATTCCCTGTATCTCAGACATGACCAAATGTGGCTGGATTTTCATGGGGATTTTCAGAAAGACACCTCTCTGACTATCCCCTGCTTAATTTTAAGTCCCTGCAGCAGAGTTTTTCTGAAGAAGTCAGAAAAAGAAATTGGTAAGACTGGCAAAACTAAGAAATGGTGGGTGGTAATGGCAAAAGTGTTGGGTAACTTGGATCATTACCAGCTCTCCCTACAATATTACACTTTTAAGAGATCTTCATTAATGCAGCTAAGATTGTATATGTTAATATATTACTTCAGTGAAGTCTTAAATTACCACTCTCCTGCAGGAAGATTATTTCCTCTTAGAGGGAATTACTTTAAATTCTCCTGAGAACTTTCACAAAGGCCTATTCTCCATGCTGTGTAATAAAACTTATACATGACCTTGAACTCACTGAACTCACTCACTTTTTGTAGAAGCCACAGCTTTAATAATATCGTTGCTAAAATTGTACAATCTACATCAAGGCCTAAAATCTGTCCATTGATTTACTTGCAGAGTGCAGATATGGGAGGGCAGAATTTGACCTTTGGTGAGGTTAAGTTTCCAGTTCTTTAGATCATTTTTTAATCTCTCTCTTTTTTTATTTAGAATCACCTCAGTCTTAAGCTATATATGATCAGTTTGCACAAGGTCTTTCTTTGGTAAATTGTAAAGTTTCATAATATTCAGATGGGAAACCATCCTGGCCTAGCAATTTTAATATTTAAGGAAGTCATTAATGTCACAAACTTCCTTAATTATTTTGGGTGAAATGACAAGCTGGGTCTCAACCACAGGCACCTTGGGGAAATTGTATTTTAATTGATACAGATAACATCAGCTTTAATTGCATTCCTTTCTCTTTGAAGGAAGTTCAATAAAATGTGCTTGCCATAATCAGTAAGATATTATCCTTCCCTTTCTTCTCTTTTGTTATTATAGAAGCTTATAATTATTTTACAAGGTTATTTTTTTCTTAACTACTCAAATGGATTTTTATTGGATCCTGATCTCATACAGATTCATCATAGTGTAAGAAAGACTTATGTCTTTAGCTCATTTGTTTTCTTTGTGCTACATTCACACATTTGTGTCTTTTATACATTTGTGAGTTGTAAACTCTGAGTCACAATCTGGCCATTGGACTGTTCCTGGAACAATGCAGAGCTTGTGGCAAAGCTACAATTGAGCCCTCGCATTTTACATTCAGGGCAGGGATGTGTCTTGTTTATGTTTCCATACAGTGTCCAACATATTCTTGGGAGCTCAGAGTGTGATTTTCCAAAGCATCTAAGGGAATTAGGCACCCAATTCACTTTGGCTTTAAATGGGAGTTGCACATTTTACTCCTTGGGCTCTTTGGAAAATCCCAATCTCAATAAATAGCATAAATACATAATATGGACAGCAGTAATTCTATGCAAACTGCATTGGCTTCCTGATTCATTAATAAATCTATTTCAGTATGCTGGTCCTGGACTTTTAAGCCTTTAATGGGCTAAGCCTTCACTATCTCAGGAAATGTTTTTCCTTCTGTTTTAGATGCTATGATCAACTAGTGAACTACTACTGCTAGAGCCCAGGCCCAAAAAATTAGAAGTTCATTGCACAGCCTTATTAGTTGAGGGCCCTATTTATGGAATGCCCCACCAGCTAAGACCGGGGGGGGGGGGGGCAGGGGGGGAGTCTTGTGACATTCAGAGCACGCTGCAAAACCTACATCTTCAGAAAGGCAGGACCCACATAACAAAGTGGGGAAAAAATCACAGCAGAATTTTTCTGGAACACTGCAATCAAACTCTAGATCTCGTGCAAGGGTAGGACGGACAAGTATCTGTGGCTTGCAATAATCCTTGCTGCAATCCTTAAACCTCCATCTATACCTAGATACTGTGGTGATGGGACCTTTAGGAATCTACATGAATTATATAGAGATAAGTAAGATATATTAACATTGACTGACAAATTACATGCAACCAGTGAAATTTCTCAGAAAGAAGCAAAATGTTATTATTGATGACATTTTTACACTAAACTCTTTTCAGCAAAAAATGCAATTTGGCAATAGAAATTTTTTTTTGTGAATTCATGTTAGTTTCACTGAATTGTTTCTGTTGGAAAAACAAAAAAAAAGTTCTGAAAAAATTGAACTGTTTTGTATTGACATTTTCAAAATGAAATGTTTCCGGTTTTTTGGTTCAAGATGACTTTTCATTTCAAACTTTAATTTATTATTTATTTCAAACAAAAAAATGTGAGAAAATGCTTGAAATCTAAATAAAACATTTCCTTTCTGGTTGAATGAAAGTTTCATTCAATTCAAAACTAATATTTTCTTGAATTTTTGATTTGCTAAAAATGTAGAAAAAAATTTCATTTGGGTCAATGTGAAACAATTCCCCCTCCTCCGCCCCCCGGAATTGCCAGCAAGTAGAAAAATCCATTATTCACTCACTTCTAGTTTATAATGGAACTATTTCAGACTTAAAAATCATGCCAAATCCAGGGGTGAAATCTTGGTCCTATGGAAAGCAATGGCAAACTCCAATTGAGCAAGATTTCACCCCAGAAATTTAATAGTGTTCAATTCATGGTTGTTACTCTGATCAGCTGAATATGTTAAAATAATCTTTCCCTAACACACATAACTCATCAACTAATATCTTTCTTTGCTAAAAACTGTCTGAAACTTTAAAACAATGTATATTTTACTGAAGATTCATGAATACTTTGTATTTCAAAAATTCCAAGCAACCTAACCTAGAGGCAATATTCAGTCATCAAATTAGAACTTGTCAAAATTTTTCATAGGAAACTTTTTTCAGAGAAAAATGTAGATATGGCAATATCAAAATATTTCACAAATTTGTGTCTGTCTTGCTCAATTGTTTCAGTTAAAGAAATTGAAGAAATCAAAATGTTGTTTTTGACCATTTTTGAAACAAAATAGTCGGTTTATTTGGTTCAAAACAATGTTTTATGGTTCAAAATTTTCTTTACCTTTCTTTTAAATTAAAAAAAAATTAAAAATGGTCATACTCAAAGCAAAATGTATCATCTAATACAAAAATATATTTTTTCAACTTTTCAATCTCACCAAATATTTTGAAAAACATTGATTTTTTGTTTAATTCCTCCCCCAACCATTTCCCCCCAGAATTGCCAGCAAACAGAAAAAAAAAATATTCACACAGCTCTACTCTCTCCGATTAACATTTTGTCCTGTTAGGTCTACATTCTAAGAATATACAATTTACTCCTCTTGACTGAAATCAATCCCTGTCCATAGACCTATGCACTACTTAAGGTGTGCTTTCAGGTACTGAATTGAAGTAAAAGCTATATCTACACTTGGAGCTAGGGGTGTGATTATCAGCTCATGTAGACATACTTGCATTAGTTCTCATCGAGCTAGTGCATTAAAAGCTGTAGCATGGGAAGTGGTGAGCAGCGGCACTGTCTAGCTGCCCTGAATACAAACCTGTCTGGACTCCCTGGATATGTATTCAGGGAAGCTAGCCCATGCTCCCAGTTGCCATTGCCCATGCTTAAAATGGCTACATTATTATTTTTAGCATACTAGCTTGATGAGAGATGGCATGCATATATCTACATGAGCTGGAAGTCACAACCCCAGCTTCAAGTGTATATGTAACCTAAATGATGTGTAAGCCTTGGGTTGTCTGACTGTACAGACATGAATTTCAGTGTTTTGAATATCTACCTGTATTTATTGCACGCTGTTAAAAAAAAAATTTGGGTTCCTTTTTCATCATATTTAATCTCATTGTGATCCTTTTAATTAACTGTCATTTTAAAGAGAGCAATGACGAGGCAACAAAAATGGCAATTAATTTTATGAGACAAAACTTATTTGAAAGAAGAAATATGAAGGCAGCTGACTGGAGATTTATCACTCGACTCCATGACATTCCATGGCCGTTGCCCTAATAAGTTATCAGAGTTGCTGAAATATCAATTTGGCACATGGCTTCACATGGCTGCCTGCATTTCTACTCAGAGCCTATTACTTAATTCTTCTGTCATTAGGAAATTAAATCAATGATTCTAGCCGGGACTAGAGAGAATTGATATTTGTGTTTAAATTGACTGTTAATTGTTGCTTTAGAATACTATTCTGAAGCCTGGAGGACTTAAAACAGACAATGAAAAACAAAAAACAAAAGAAAATACCATAGTCATATTTTGTTCATAGGGATTCAGAAATAAACCGACACCACTGAGCAGCTTGTTATAGTGAAATAATATTGATTTCCTTGAGAAAAAAGAAAACTTGTAGATGCTTAATTAACTGTAAAGAACAACCCATAGATTTTTCTCACTTCCATATTGGATGGCAGAGTCTCTACATGGAAAAACAATGTCTGATCTCTAAACTGTTAAGTGGCTATTACCTGTATTTCTCTTATTTTAGGCACCATTAAGTATGAAAGCATGTTTCTTTTGTCACCTAAATGGATCATCCAGAGAGGTAATTAGCCAGAAGAGAAGGCAGGGTGGGGGCAGATCAGCTCCCAAACTTGAAACTGTCACTGCTTCTCTGTTGGCACTAGCCACCACAGCTTGCTGCTCATGATATCACATTCTGAAGTTCCACCACTTAATGCAGCTCTTAGTGATTTCCACAGGTAGTGGGGAACCTCACACCCCACGCAGTTTCAGATCATCTTTCACTGTCCCCACACAATACTTAGCTCCTAGACCACCTCACCTCACCATTCCTCAGCTGTAGGAATCACTAACCAGAAACAAGGACTCCCAATTGAGTACAATTAGCTCTGTGATTAAATGCTGAAGAGGGGCAAGTCAAATAGGCAGAGTCCCCACCACCAGGCAGGAATGTCTATACTCTCTTGCTTTTCACTGCAATTTGGCATCCCTAACCCTGCTTAGCAAGTGAGGTTCAGATTAGGGCGACCCCCTCAATCAGGGTATGCTAAGCATAGTTCTGCTTCCCTTTACTTGTACTATAAGGATAACATTTCATTACCCCTGCATTCAAATACTAGAATGATTTGTAACCCCAAACCACCTAGGCAGAGTTGACTAACATGGCTAGCACTCTGAAGTCTGCTCCTGAAGTCTTTTCCTCCAGCTTATCACTAGATGTCAGGGGACAGTTCATTCAGACCGTACTGACAATTATAACAGTGTGAGGCCAGCTGTCCTGATGGCATTTCAGATGTATACAAACTAGTACCAGAAAATAGACCCCTTCTGGTTTGGATCTGACTGCACATGTAAATTTGGATCCTTGGATTCTAATCCAAACCAATCCCCAGGATTCACAGATTCCTGGTTACCATTTTAAGACCAGCTTTAGTGAAGACACATTTAAAGGTGCTCCCCATTCTGCCAGGGTTTTTGTTTGTTTGTTTGTGTTTTGTTGCTATTATGAATAGCTTTCATGAGCTGTTTGGGTACAACAATTAATGCAAACGGCAGCTAAATTATTCTCAAACAGAAACCAGGACATTTTGTAATCACTGAAAGGGACCGGCTGCGGATATCAATGTATTTTAGAGCACCACTACCATCCCTGTCCTACATCTCTGAAACGTGATGGAACAGTCTCATGGTTCATTGGAAACTCCAGCTACGTGGGCACATCTCACTTAGGGTGTGAGCCAATGCCTGTAGAAATCAATGGAAGTCTGATCTCATAGATGAAAAGCCTTCCATTGACTTCAATGGGTATTGGATCTGGCCGTAAGCAGAGATGAGAAGTAGCGTTCTTCAAGCAATCAAGTGATCTGATCTGAACATTCCCAATTATGTTGGGAGTTGAGGGCACATCTTTGTGCGTTACACTGAAAAAATGTTCAGGAGACCCTCTAAACATTTTGATCAGACATTTCCTTTGAGATTTTTACAGTTTGTTTAAATGGTAGATTGCTGAATAATAAAAACACTTAGGGATTTGCAAAACAAAACAAAAACTGAGCCACCAGTACAAAATACAAATATGTTTTTTCTTTTGGAAGATAGAAAAATATGTTCTTTTTTCTGTCTGATGGGTAATTTAGTAATGCATGCTGCTTACGGCCTTGATGCTGCAATTAAATCTGCTAGACTAAGTCCTTATGCCTGTGTGGAATCCCATCAAAGTCAATAGGTCCACACAGGTCTACACTAGCAGATCAAATTTCAGGATCAGGACATAAGACTGTGGTTCTTCCCAACCCCAGAAGGAATTTCATAATGGAGCTCTCAAGCACATGGGGAGAACGTTCTTAGCTTCTTCCCTTCAGGCAGAACAGCATGAGCTCTATTCTGTGGTTGGCCAGCTCTGCTTTCTGATGTAGCCATTACCTTCCTGGATGTGAGCTGCCACCAGTACCATTTGAGACTCCAGTAATCAGCTGTTACAGATGATGAGTATTGCATACACCAGATCCTAAGGTCTCTACTTCAGCTTTTGCTTTTATTTTCTCTGTTATTATTTTTTATAACTTTTCAACAAGAAAAAACACAACAGTGTAGAAGAGACAATCAGCGAGAGCTGCAGTCTTACTTAATTTAGGTGCAATCCTGTTCAGAATAACATACGTCTAATGATGTTAAAGAGATTCATTATTTCGTACACTCTATAGGTGCCATTAACCAGCCTTCAAATAACCCCGTATCTCACTCAGATAGCTCATTGACACTCACCCAACCACATCTTTTTCCTACTGGGCAAGTAATTCATTTACATTATTTGACAGTAGGCACGTGTCATTTGATTCTGATAATTCAAATATCAGCGGACAAGTCATGTTTGCAAGTTTATAGCTAACACTGAAGACAGGACATATGAAGTATCATTTTGTATCCTTATTTCATTTGGGAATAAAGTTACTTTTTAAATGAGAGTTCTTAGATTCAAACAACCAGAAGGACACTTTGAGTCCGAGATGACTCCAAGACCCTCTGCCCTGTATTATGGACAGGATGATAGGTTCCCCCCAAAAAGGAGGGATTGTCTTGTGACTAAGGCACTAGACTGAGACTTGGGAGATATAAATTCAGTTCCACACACTTCCCATGTGACCTGGGCCAGGGACCTCCTTAAGTCAATGAGACTTAGGTGCCTAACCTGCTGAGGTGCAGTTGTAAATCCCACAGGTGCTTAGCTGAATCATTATGCGTGTAAATACCTTCACACATTTGGCCCTTAATCCTTCTGTGCCTTCCATTTGTAAAGTGGGGACAATAATATTATTTTTCCCACCCTTTGTCTGTCTTAGTGTATGTTTACACGGAAGCAGCTCACACTGTGCTTCCCACCTTGAGAGGACAAACTGGTACTCTGCTCAAGCTAGCATGGTAAAAATAGTAGTGTGACCAGAGATAGCTCAGGTGGTGGCTTGAACTAGCTTCACAAGTATGTACCCAGGGGGTCCTGGTGGGCCTCTAATCAGGTGGCTAACCTGAGCCATCACCTATGCTCCCCCTTGCTACATTGCTATTTTTAGTGTGCTAGCTTGAGCAGGTCAAGTGCCAGTCCATCTACTTAAGCTGGAAGAACACTCCAGGTGCAGCATAGATGTACCCTGAGAGGTGCTCAGATACTACAGTGATGAGCGCAGTACAAGAACATCTATACAACTGAATCAAATCGAATGCAACAGAAGCTCTTTGGTGTAGAGACTGTCTCTTACTGTCTATATGTCAGCACCTAGCACAGTAGGTCCTAGCCTTGTTGGGAGGAATACCAAATTGTGCCAGTCTTCTCAAACTGAATATTTTAAAAATCATTTGTATATATAAAGGGACGTTATCTGAAAGGGTCAGTAATAACATTACACAGAAAAAAAACAGCAGTGCTAAATATTTGACATACCATGAATAGTATTGTAGAAAAAAATCATTTGTACTTCTTTTTTTAATTAGATGATCAATGTTCTGCTTCAATTTTGTTGTTAATAAAGCTTTTTCACCAAGGTGCTATAAGTGCAGTTCTGTGCAAACAATAAAAGAGTCCATAAAATTCTGTCAGTCCAACTTGAATGAATGTGCCCTTCAACTTTCAGTTGGACTCCAGTTGAATGAGTTCTCTCTGAAAATCCACAGAGAGACTCTGGCAATAGCACTTCTGAATGGATATGCAAAGAGCTACAAATCTGTTGAAATCCAGAACTCTAGTTTTAACATTAAAAGAATTGGGAGTGAATTTTAGGGCTTTGCAAAATGAAGTTTTAAAAGTACTGACCTCAACAAGGAATAGAGTAGGATGGCACTGTATAAATCCTTCACACAGCACAGTACAGCCAAGATCAGACCAGAAATACTTCTGCTGTTCTAGTTCTGAATCTTTAGTACAAAATTGGGTGGCAATTTTATGACAAGCCCAAATAGGGAATGGAATAAAACCACCACATTCAGAATGTGACCTAAGCCAATACATGAACGGAGATTAAAAAGCTAGTGTACTAACTCACAGAAATACCTTGCCCTTATTTATGAAATTAAGCATTTAATTTTCTTGCAGATGAATAGAAAAGTAACATACCAAGCTACATTTTCAGCTGCAAAGTTGCATCCACAAAAATGCACGAGTCGTTGCACTTTTAAAAACCTGTATTTGTGTCTAACATGGATATTTGCACATGAAAGGGAAAGGTAAGTGTGCAGTTACCCACTGTGACCCACATACTTCAGTGCCAACTGGCAGAGAGTACAGGGCTACATAGGGATACAGGGACTCCATGGGCTCACCAAAAGAATGTCATATAAGGTCTCTTATGAAAGCCTGTCACATTGCCATTGTGAGATGTATGTACAGAAAATATATGAGTACTTATGTATATGTGCTGAAATTTATGTTCTCTCAGGTCACTCAGAGAACATAAAGTCACAAGGTCACTCAGAGAAAAAGGTTACTCAAAGGTAGCATGTCTTGAGACAAACTTCTTCAGACAGGAGTGGAGATATAATCTCCCTCCTGGACCATTGTGCATCCTGTGTCTGTCAATAGAAGAATATTAGTATGCTGAGTCAAATGCTAATGAAGAGCTTGTGGAGACTTCAGAAGGAAATTAACAGGAAGAGGTAACCCGCAGGGGGATGGGAGGACTCTGTTTTCAGGTGAACATCAAATGTTTAGCCTAGTATATCAGAGAGTGCAGAGAGATGCTCTAGCATCTTTCAATCTGTGAATACTAGGTACAAGCGGGCTTGATCTTATGAAAGACCTGGCTGAAAAGGACTTGGGGAAAGCTATCCTGTAAGAAACAGGCAATGTCTTGCGAGTTAAGTTTAAGCTCTGAAAAGCATGTTATGATTTTGTTGTATATGTAACCATTTGTTTCCAATATTTTCTTACTGTAATTTGAATCTGTGTTCTTTGATACTAAAATTGTTCTTTTTTTCACTCTATATATGTTTAAAGGCTGTGTGTTAAGCAGAGAGCTGATACTGAGTTAAAACTAGTAAGCTGGTGTGCTCTATTCCTTTGGGATCAGAGAATCTGACACTTCTGTGAGTGTTTAGTAGATCAAGGTCTGGGCACTCCAGAGGGAGGCTCGGAGGACTCGGGGGTTGGTGTGTGCCTATCACTAATTTGGACAGGCGGAGTGAGGCCTGACAAGGTTGCCTCCTCCATTCATTAAGGGTCCCACACTTTCCCTGACCTTCCTCTTGTTGCTAACATACCTGTAGAAACCCTTCTTGTTACCCTTCACATCCCTTGCTAGCTGCAACTCCACTTGTGCTTTGGCCTTCCTGATTACATCCCTGCATGCTCGAGCAATATTTTTATATTCCTTCCTTGTCATCTGTCCAAGTTTCCACTTCTTGTAAGCTTCCTTTTTGTATGTAAGCTCACCAAATATTTCTCTGTTAAGCTAAGCTTGTTGCCTACATATTTACTATTCTTTCTGCACATCAGTATGGTTTGTTCCTGGATCCTTAATGAGGTTAGTTTAAAATACAGCCATCTCTCCTGAACTCCTTTTCCCCTCATTAGCCTCTCATGGGATCCCTGAGGAAGTCAAATTCTGCTTTTCTGAAGTCCATGGTTCATATTCTGCTGCTCTCCTTTCTTCCTTTTGTCAGGATCTTGAACTCGACCATCTCATGGTCACTGCTGCCCAAGTTGCCACCCACTTCTACTTCCCCTACCAATTCTTCCCTGTTTGTGAGCAGGAGGTCAAGAGGAGCCTGGCCCCTATTGGTTCCTCCAGCACTTGCACCAGGAAGTTTTCCCCAACACTCTCCAAAAACTTCCTGGATTGTTTGTGCACTGCTGTATTGCTCTCCCAGCAGATGTCAGGGTGACTGAAGTCCTCCATGAGAACCAGGGCCTCTGATCAGGAAACTTGTGTTTGTTGTTCAAAGAAAGCCTCATCTATCTCATCCGCCTGGTCTGGTGGTCTATAGCAGATGCCCAACATGATACCACCCTTATTGCTCTCACCTCCAAACTTAACCCAAAGACTCTCAACAGGCATTAGGTAGCTGGCTGCATGATAATGAGATGAGATATTGTACCCAGATGCCAGTCTAAGAGTTGGAGACTTAACACCTGAATGGGTTTACTCAGATCAGAAAAGGGTCAGAAGTGTAAGCAGCACTTTACCTGTGAATTACATCTCTTCACAGTCCAATAGATCAAAGAAAAAATCCAGCAAGTGTCTCAACCTCAATAATGGCAAATACTCACATCAATCAGCCACTAATGAGGATATATCCACCTTCCCCACACCAAAAGCCTTAGCATAATCTAAAAGTCCATACATTGGGGCTAATCCAGAGTTAGGAGGGGACAGAGGGAAATACATTTAAAGTGGAGGGCCCTTAGTTGTATGCAGAGTTAAAATTTTGTCCCATTGTGTCTAACGATAAATACATGAAAAGATTGCAAGCTTCTCAGATATTACTGCAATGCGAGACATACAACTACCTAGGATAGATAGAAGATATGGAATTTTGTCCTCAAGCAGTAGTTACTTTCTTAGAGGGTTTTTTGTTTATTTTTTTCGCTCTGAGTCATAGCAAATGATCTACATTAAAGGTGCCATGTTTTCCAGGTTAAAGTTCAGAGGAGACAGTTTGCAGTTCTCCAATTCAGTGACTTTTGAATATTAGAATGTGACTCCATGTCTGTATTTCATACCTTGAAAACTGAAAATGGTAACACAGTAGTAGAGTCCCCAATACTGAAAAAAAGAAGCAAAGCATAATCACCTAGGAGAAGATTCTTACATATTTGAACACACTGATTTTCAATTTATTCCATAGCAATGTCAATGGGGCACTCTGTGGATTAAGGTGCTACTCAACATGAGTAAGGGGATCAGAATATGACCCATGCTAAATTACAGGTATTGTGATAGAAACTGTCTCTTTATCTGTACCTAATACTGATAGGTGCATGTTATAATTGTTCAATAATCATCAAGAACATAGGTATACCAGTGTTAGCACTCTTTGCATTTCATCCCTTGTCTCTGACCTTTTCAAAAAATGTTTTCAAAAATAAAAATCCACCAGTGGTTATTTTTAAACACACATACACCTCTCAAACAACAAAAAAGTTCCCATTTGAAATATGATTTTAATCACCTTTTCTACAGTCTAATTTAACATTTTTGTTGCCCATTGTAAATCAAAATGTGAAAAAAGGAACCTGGTTTATTTTAACGCTGATTTTTCCTCAGGCACCTCTGACAAAAATGCCATGTTGGACAGTGTCCTTGACAGTAACTCTCTCACCAGATGGAAGGGAGATGGCTTCCTATGTTTCAATTTCTAATAAAATAATTCTGACAAGTCTATTGCATTGTCAGCTATTCTTACTGCAACTGTATTGTGAGAAAGATGGTTTCTGCTGAATGCATCTTTGGCTTTCGGAGCTATAATTTTAGATACTCTTAGGGAGTCTCTACACTGCAATTAAACACACGTGGGTGGCCTGTGCCACCTGACGTGGGCTCCAGGGGCTCGGGCTATGGGGCTGTTTAACTGCAGTGTAGACTTCCCTACTTGGACTGGAGCCCAAGCTCTAGGACCCTGTGAGATGGAAGGCTATGTTGGGATATGTTGACTCTCTGGGAATTTTTTGCATACACTACTTTTGCAATCTTTTATTGACAGTAAAATATAGCGCTGCAGATCCAGTTCTTGCTAATATGTTTTTAAAATAAAATTGGTATTGAATTTTAAATAATTAAGCAGGCAGAACATGGAAGGATAACTTATATATACAAGATTTGCTATGTGTTCCCAGATGACTGAGTCAAAAGTGAGTGGTAAATTGTGTTGAGTGATAACATGGAACATACTAGCTAATGTTACACACTGTATATGATTTTGTATATAACTAATCATTGTATGCTTAATAAGATCATTTAATGTTTATATATTGTCACATCTTCTATTAAGTTTCCATTTATAAATAATTTATAAAAAGTTTTAATACATAGTCAATCAATTGCTACAGATTTCTATATAGTCTAACAGGCCCAAAGGTTGTTTACAATGTGGCTTATAACCATCTATATACATAAGCACATATAGATGGTTATAAACACATTACTCATGTTTGAAACATGTTTAAATAATCTACAAATAATGCATTAGTCCATTATAAACTATTTTAAATGGAATGTTAATATTAAGTGTGACCCATTAAATAATACCAATACTTACTTGTAAATACTTACTAATCCTTTCATGGAAGAATTACAATGTGCTTTAGGTCCTGATTCAGCAAGGTACTGAAGCATGTGCCTAACTTTAAGTGCAAGAGTAGTCCCACTGATTTCAATATAATGTTATTAAAATATCACAGTTAGTAAGGAATTTCTTCAAAGGCGCAGGTTATAGGACAATAGTTAATTAATGGCATGGCAGCATAAAACATTATCCCATTTTAAAATTGCAGTATTGTTTCTAAGACAGTTCCAGTATGTCCCACTCTTAAGAGAAACAGATGTGATGGAAGGAGAAGTTAGACAGAATGACACATTTCTGACCCTTGTTCATGTTTTTCTTGAAATGAAGCTATAATTATGCATGTTGCAGATTATGCTGAGGAGCTGATAGAAGAGGTTGTCAAATTATGCAGCACACAATCACTCAACGACACAATGGAACAAATAGTGGAGTATGCACTTCCAAATCTGTCCACACATCACATAAGCTCCCAAACAAAATGAGTGTTTTGGAAAACCATATGTCACACTTAGGGAAATTAGATGTTCATGTGTTGTGGACAGCAAATCACACATAAGAATTAGGGTGTTTAACTGTCTGTGAGTCAAGCAACTGGTTCTGATAAATTATTCTGTACAATAAACCGAGTATATTCAAAAGAAAAAATAACAGGTCTACATTCCCAACTACTTCCAAGGGTCTGATTGAATTGAACTGAAAATGCTTCAATTTATATTGTTGGCCGAGGGAAAAAAGCAAGTTGTCCAATGTGGATGTCATATAATTAAATCTCAACTGGATATCTTAACTTCATATTAATTTTACCTGCCATAAAATCAAAGACAAAAATGTAACAGTATTTTTATTTCAGAAGAGTCATAAGGCATATTTTGAATATAAAAAGACAAGGCAAATATTACAAAAATGTTATGGGATCCATCTATGCCTTTGTCATTTCAACACTTGATTACTGCATTTTTTTTTAGAGATAGGATCTAGTTCTAAAATAATCATTCTGGGGAAGTTCTGTGGTCTGTGCTAGACAGGAAATCAGAATATATGGTCATGGTGGTCCCTTCTGGCCTTTGAGTCTATGTATTTATAAATGCACTGTGCATGTAGCTGCAGCTTAACTCTATCTAGAAATTTAAGATGGTGCAGGTATGGCAGCCCGCTTGTTCAGGTCTGCCTCTTGGTGGCAGCATATGTTACCCTGTCTCTGTGATCTGCCCTGGTCTCCTATTGGCTTTTGAGTTGAAGCTAAGGTGTCATTTACATCCCTCCATAATGACCCCTTTCCTTTGGGGTACTCTCCCCCCACCCCTTCCCAGCATCTACAAGGTCTGAGATAGCCAGATCTGAGATAGCCAGATCTTCTGGGCATGCTGCAAAGTCCATCTGTTTGAAAAAGCATTGGGGGGAATGCTGAGGAAGTGTGCGGGTGGGATTCCTGACAGATGGGACTGTTAAGATGTATGGGTAACATGACCGGTGATGGAATTATATATGGTAGAGAGAGAGAAGCACCACTTCGGTTTTTAACTGCTATGTGTTTGTAGCTTTACATGTATGTCAAGGATTCCACAGCACTTTGGATGTGCACCCTTTGGCATGGAGTTCTTTTAGTCTGAAATGTAAATCAGATAATCAACTGATAAACAAACAAAACCTCCACAACTGTCTAATGCAATTGGGATTTATTCATGAAAATGTCTAATCCTTTTTCTACATCTTACTAAACTCTTAGTGTAAGGCCATGTCTACACTACCTGCCGTATCGGCAGGTAGAGATCGATCCCCGATCGCTCTGCTGTCAACTCCAGAACTCCACCAGGGCGAGAGGCGGAAGCAGAGTTGACGGGGGAGCGGTGGCCATCGATCCCGCGCCACGAGAAAGCAAAGTAAGTGATTCTAAGTCGATCTAAGATACGTCGACTTCAGCTACGCTATTCTCGTAGCTGAAGTCGACGTATCTTAGATTGATCCCCCCCCCTTAGTGTAGACCAGGCCTAAGTGTAGTTCAAATCATCCTTCCAAATTGCATTACCACACATTGGCCAAACTTGATTCATCAGCCACAACTGTCCCCCATTTACTTAGCTTAATTAAATCACCTCGAAGCTCTTCACAGTCTTCTCCTACATAATTTTGTGACTTCTGCATTTTTTTCACCACTTTTCACAACTGTTTTCTAGATCTTTGATTAATATCTATTAAACAACACCAGTCTTAATTAGGAGCCTTTAGGCACTCCACTTTGCTATATTTAAAACTTTGTTTTCTCTACTATCCAGTTCTGTATCAATGGGAGTACCTTACCTCTCAATTTTTGGCTACTTATTTTCTTTAAATTCTTCTTCTTAAGGAATTTGTCAAAGGTTTTTTATTGGCTTCCTAAAGAATGCTGTTGAAGCCATGCTGGTTTTTCCCAGTCATATCATGTTCATCTAGATAAGTATAACTGTATATTTCATTATTGTTTCAATCAATTTGTTAGAAGTGAGGCTCACTGGTCTGTAATTCTAAGGATTATTCCTAGTATCTTTCTTAGAGATAAGTATAACCTTTGCTACCTTCTAGTCCTTCAGGGTGATTTTAATTGTTGCATGTTTTCATTAGCAGCCACTTTATTTTAAAGTTCCTTCAGAACTTTTAAATGTACACCAACTGATCCTGATATTGTTGTTCTTTAACTTAACACTCTGTCCTCTCTCTATTTTTGACTCCTCAATCTTGCATATTAATTTCTCAAAAAGAGCAAGTCCAGGGTAGATATCTTCCAAATACCAGCTGTGTTGAAGATTTATGTAAAGCAATAATGTATCTTCTCTCCATTGTCCCTATCCTTCCTAATTGCTACCTTTAGTAGTTCAACAGATCCACCAGTTCCCTTGTACATGTCCTGCTTCTGATATATATTTAAATAATGTCTTATTTATTTTTATATCTTTGGTTATTTGCTCTTCAAATTCCACAGTGAAACTCCTAATTTCCAGCTTACATTTTCTTGCCACACTTTGTACATTCTTTTCAATTGACTTTGTTAGGACTGTATATCCATCAGGAAGGATACTTGTTTGGCTCAATAGATCAGAGCAGAATTTGTCCCACTGTCCCACTAATTGATAATGAATGGATAATTTAAGTAAAGAAGATGTAATTACTTTACTTGGAATTTGGCCAGAACACCAGGGCTAATTTTGTGCCCTAATGTGGGTTTAAATTTCCTTCAAATGGTAGTTCTTCTGATACTGAAGCTCTCCATAGATCCACCGTGGGCAACTGATTCAAAATGGATGCAGAGATGAAAGTGCTATTTAAGCACCAACACCTCCTGCAGCACCTGTATTGTCTTTGAAGGTGTTTCATATCCATCTACTGATCAGGTACAAACCTGCTTAGCTTAGTAGATCCTGATGGATACCCCAGGTGGCATGAATGCAGGTTGTAAACTATATTGTTAAGTCTGTATCTTAAATTGTATACATCCACTAAAAGAATTATTTTAAAAATATGAAGCCCTAGAAACATATAGTAATAATTAATTCCTGAAGATGAAGTTTAAATGACTCACTTCAGCAAATGTCAGATACAAAATGCAGTCTGTGTCAAAGTAAAACTGAAAAGCTGTAGCATTGTCATTGACAATAGAGTATTGCTGCTTATATCCTATTATAAAAATGTTGGCCTTCCCTACTCTGAAGATTAAAAAATTTCAGCAGTAATCCAGGTCTTGTCTGACATGACATTTTGGAAGCAAGAGCTCAGAAACTTTTGTACTTAGCGGTAATAGGATAACATGCTACAGTAGTTACAGTAATTGCCCAACTCTCCTATTGCTTAGCTTCAATATTTTCCCCCTTTCTTCCTAAAGGAAAATGTTTGCAAAAATGCTGTCCATTTCAGAAAATCTTACTTGATGCAATGGGTAGAAATCAGAAATGATCTATACATTTGACAGTACAAACCCACTGAACGTATCAAAATCATTTTTCATTGCTGCACTTAGGATGTAGTGATGGTATTTAATCTTGTCTGACTTTTTATGCATCTGTAAAGAGCTTACCACAACCGTTTGTCTCTGCAGTATGAGCCGCTGAGAGCATCTCTCTTCTGGGACTATCTTTTCTTGGAGAATTTTTTGGCCCCTTAGTCAAATGAACAGGTTTTGTTTTGTTTTTTTAAAAACCTTCCATTAAATTTACATACTGAGATTTTATTGGGCCAAATCCTGCAGTCCATAATGACTATAGACTCCAAAGGGTATACTTATGTACTGACATAGAAGTCAACTTTTTATATCGTCAATGGATGCCCAGATTCTAGGATATAATGATGGTGCCTTTATAATATTTATTGTTTAATGATGAACATTGTCAATTGTCTACGAAGAGTCACTTCATTTGATATTATGCCAGTATTACATTATACACTCGACCCTATTGCCTGTGTATTTATATTATTGCACATTATTGCACATACAGTTTAGATATATACATCTTAAAACCCTCTGGTCTCATTTGTGCTCTACAGTCACAGCCCATAGGTATAAACGGCTTAGGAGCTATCCACCTGAGAGACCATCTTTCTCTCCATCGCACACCACCACCACTGATATCAGCCAAGACACTTAAACCTCAAGCTATGTTAGACCTGTTAGTATTATACTAACACTTTTATATAAATATTAACCCTTTTACTCCTTTTCTTTTTGTATGTTTGACTCATTTATATATTAATTATTCCTCAGACTCCAAGATATTAACAAAGAGTATGTTGAATTCCAAGGCCCAGAATATTGGTCATTGTCCTAAAGTAGCCCTATTCAGGAATTGTATGTATTAGGCTGTATCTAATAATCCTTAGCACCTCCATGTCTATAAAACTCCACATAAACTTGGAAACCATTCCCTTTATATATATACATAAGCATACATGGACCTGGGAAATTGGTGAGAGATGATTGTTACAACAGAGGTTTCCTATTGGGGAATCAATAGGGAAGAATGATTAGGGGCGAATGTAACAGGGCTCACTCACTACTCTGGTGCCACCTCGTGGCCAATATGACAATTAGCTCTGTTAGCCAGTGTGCCCTGTTCTGGTGGTGCTCTGCCTGTCACCACTTCTGCTCCAGAACCCATGTCCCTCCAAGGACCATGGTGTCCTCTTCTGCTCCAGGAACCATGTCCCTCCAGCCGTGCCACACGCTGTACTCCACACTTCTGGGAGACATCTCTGAAATCCCTGCCCAGCTACTTCTCTCAGTCTACTGTCTAGCCATTTCCCCAGTGGCAAGTGGAGGGGGCGACCATGTAGAAGGCTCCTGCTTGCTACTCCCCCTCTAACTCCTCAGTAGATTTCCCTGGGACACTACCCCACATCCCCAGCACCCCCTTTGTCCTTGCTTCAGGGTCTCAGCCTGCATATCCCTGCAGCCTGACAGGAGCTGCCTTTACCTGTCCGGGTCTCTGCCTGCAGCACTGCATTGTCCAGGGTGCTAGCTGCTTTCAGCCTGCAAAGCAGCCAGTCCTCCTCCCTCCTTGAGCTCCAGGGAGCGACTAAAGCTGCTCTGCCCTGCAGCTCTTCTTCTTCAGGTGCCTGCTGGGCCCCGATTGGCTGCTCCCTCAGCCCTTCTCTAATTGGCTGCCTCCTGTGCAGCCTCCCTAAGGCTCCACTAACCCCTTAGAGCCCACTGTGAGGCAAGCACCCCATCACAGCAAAATGGACCAACTGAGAGATATTATCTTGAGGCACATTGTTCCCCTCAGCTATAAACAAGTATGCCTTCACACATTAATCAGGTAAACTGAGAACATATCTATATTAAAATAAATGATATCAGAACATATGTTTCTGGAGAGTATGCTCGCCAACAGGGGTCTCTGTCTAAAAATCCTATATAATGATAGGATTTTTGGAACTTAGCTGGGGAATGAAACTGCATTCCACCAGTTACACTGAAGAAGAAACACAGAGCCAGCTCTTTATCTTACACCAATATATCTGTGTTAATATAGCTATTCTTTCTGTATTCTGTATAATGCTGTGCTAGTCTCTGATTGATAATCTTTGATTAAATAATTCCAGCTAAGCCTGTTATTTGACAGTCTTGAATCATTATTCACAGCATACACACAACAGCTATTTAATTGAGAAGGGGCTGCCAGCATAACATTCTTCATAGGAACTTTCTGGCTTCAGAATTTGCTCCCCACATTGAATCAAAGTAGCCCAACTCTGCTTGCCTTTAGGGTATGCTGCAAAGTTCACCCTTTCCCCCAGAATTCTGAAAATTAGAGAAATTGAAGGCACGGGGAAACAGTAGAGAGGAAGGGGGATTTAAACTTTTAAGTTGTGACCAGATAGCAGAGTAGGTAGCAGATAGAAGAGCTAAGAAATAGCCAAAAGAGGATTTGGTTGTTATTGCGCATGTGCAGCACCTTTCTTGAAGCTTTATGGAAAGCCTCCATTATGGGAAGGCAGGTCTTACATTAGCTCAGCCTGGGAGATGAGTCTATCAGAGCTTGGAGGCAAGGGTGGAATGTTATAAATATAGGACCTCTGAGAGCCCTTGGGGAAGGCTTGGCTGAAGAAGATGACGCAAGGCCAGGAGGTTTTGTTGGTTCTCAGGGCTGAAGACCTTTTCTGACACAGAAGCTGAGGAGAGCCAGTCATATATTAATCACAAATTGAGAGCTGCAGACCAAATTTCTGCTCTACTGACAAGTCAGAAGTATTTGTTTCTGAACTGAGATACTCTGAAGTTTCATGCCAGTTTCAAAGGATCCAGGTAATACAAGCACCTTTGCAGGTCACACTGAGAACAGAATGATCAGGGGGGAAAGACAGCATGCTTATAGGTGTATGCTAAAGTAGAGTGGAGATATGCTAAAATCCCACATTTTTAATAGCAGCAGAATTTGTGAAAGTCTATATCCTAAATACATACTGATAGACTGATTATAGCTTTTAAATAAGTTATTTTATAGTATGTTAAATAATTTTTAAATAATCTTGTTTGTATGAAACATAAATTTTAAGTAGTAATCAAATTGTGTGGGTTTCTTTCCCTCCTTCTCACTCACTCTGTTACAAATGCCTATGTTTGGGGGTTGAAAAAACAATAGCACTAGAGTTTTACCCTGTAATATTTCCTGAAAGTCTTATAAAAGATGTAACTCGGACTGTGCTCTAACAATTAATCAAGCTGGGGTAGGGGAAGCAGTTGTACAGAATTTGCTCCCATTCCATGTTATATCTGGATAGGTGACCTGTTTTAGCATTTGTCTATAGCCAAATAAATGAATAAATATGAAGTAAAGGGCAGTGAAGAGCAACACTGTCCCAAAAGGGAGCACTGGGCCATTCTGGCTCCTGGAACCTGCTCCCAAGTTCTCTGAGGCTGTGCACCTAATGTTTTCTTCCATTATAGGATGCAGCATACTACTTCCTACCTGGCTTTCCAATTCCACAGGGTGGAGAATAGCAGGGAAGTCTTCATGGGCACTCTGTCCCCTTTGGGGCATCATGCACCCCCATGGAAGTAGGATGGGAACAGTCCTATTTTCCCCAGAGTGCAAATCTGGCTGAGGCTTATATGGCCTTCAGAAGGATAAGGAATGTTCTTTGTCCCCTTCTCCCTATACACACTGTGCACACACAGAAAGCCGAGGAGGAATCTGACCCATGTAAATAAATTTAAGAAATACTGGACTGATATCCTCTAAATGGCTCTTTTACACAGAAAATACAGGTATGCATATATTTTGGGTAGCTGTTATTTACCTATTCTCAAAATATGGACACTTTTCTAAGAAATCAGAGGAATTCTAAGGAATTGAACAGTTTTCCTGGGGCTTTAGGTACATTCTGGTCCATGAAAAGGGCCAACTTTATATTTTCCTAATCATACCTCCCAGAAAGCTTAACTGTGCCTTTGCACTAGCAGCCCCAATCTTACTGGAATTTCCACCACATTCTTAAAATCAAAACCCAGCCTGTCCATACATTTCCTCCGTACCTTTGCAAGTGGAAAATTTACAGACAGATCCTGCTGGCAGCTGTCACATAGATGGTTGTCCAATTACAGTTGCACAAAACATATCTGGAGAAACTCAACTGTCTTTTTATTAAAATCAGACAAAGGTGAGGGTTTTTTTTCCCCATGCTTGCCATAGATTCTAGCAGGTGCCAAAGAGAAAACCCATGCATTGACATAGGTGCTAGCCTTTCACATGCTCAATGACTACCGTAGACCCTAGAACTTAAAGCAACATCTGTATTTCAAACATGTAACATGGGCATGCAAGTGACAAAAATGTGATTTTGCAGGGTTTGGTAAATTTTTCTAAGAGCCAGTTAACACTGATATCAGCACTGTGACACAGCTTTAAATAGTTAAACAAGGTAGTTGCTAGCAGGTTCCTAGCACAGTTTTCCTAAACTTTTTCGGTAAGGATGCTTTGAGATTTATGAAACTTTTCTGTAAACAACCTAATGGCTAGTATACTGCATAGTTTGGCTAGCACAGATTGCAGAGAAAAAGCCCAGGTCAGAGAAACTATGCCAGAATCTTGCAAACAGGAGGATGACTAGCACAGTTTTGACCTGGAATAAAAAGGGCTCTGTAGTGTTCTAGCAGTGAGGTTCCTCTCTGTCTGGATCCATGGGATGCCACACCACCTCACTATATATCTGTGCGTCACCCACCGTGGGGAATCAGCAGGGTGACAAGAGTCTCTAGGTCAGACCTGTTTTCAGGGGCTAGCAATGAACACAGTTAAATAGCCCCAGCCCTCAATCAGGGCAGGGCAACAGGATTCTAGGGCTTGGGCCTGTAGTCAGAGATGAGCAACAAATACAATGAGATGGCCTAGGCCCTGAGTCAGGGTGGGGCAATAGGAGTCTAGGGCTCAGGCCTATGGTCAAGGCCAAGCAATAAACACAGTCAGGAAGCCCTTAGTCAGGGAAGGGCAATGAGTGTCAATATCTCTGGCCTGTAGACAGGGCTGAGCAGTGAACACAGTTAGGTAGCCCAGGTCCTCAGTCAGGGTGGGGCAACAAGAGTCCATATCTCGGTCCTGTATTCAGGGCCAAGCAGCAAGGGATCCAGGCATCCTATCTCCTGCGGATGGCTGACAAACACTGGCTCCATGGCCTAGAGAGGAGGAGACTGCCACCCCCAGGGTTGGAGTGGCAAGGGGGACACAGGCCCACCCGTTCCATTGCATCCCAGCCTAGGGCCCTACCAGTGGCAGAGCGATCTGCCACTAGGTCAGCAGGGACCCTAACTGGAACATGCTGACCTAATCTCTGGCAGTGGTGCAGCCAGACTAGGGTCAGCTGCCCCTGGGCCACTTCCTAACTGCCCCACAGGGTGTATCTGGATCGGTAGGGGATCCTCCAGATCGTCCGGGTAGAAAGCCTGCAGTAAATCCTGGCCACTCCTCCGCAATTGGGTCAGTCGGCGGCTCTGGCCAGTCCTTGGTTCCATAGGGGCCTGCAGCAGTCTCCCAGTTCGGGAGCAAGCAGGAGGGGTCTGGCTCCTCTGGCAGCTGCAGCCCAAATGAGCTACCAGATCTGCCTTTTGTACTTCCTGTCCTGCCCACTGACTTCTGATGGAGGGGTGAGCACGGCCTGTCTCCACCCACCAGGGCTCAGTGAGGGTTTTCTCTCCATCTGTGTCTGTGGGAGGCCAGACCACCTCACTACATGCTCAAATGCAGTAAGCCCAAAATGTATGAGATAGATACAGAGATGTTTCCTTAATGGGGTTTTAAAAAATCCACACATAAAATCCGAACTGGAAAACTTTTCAGCAACATAAGAAGGAACATAAAGCACCTTTAATCTAGTGATTTAGCAGACAAAGCCATAACAAGATCCAATGGCTGGAAATTGAAGTTAGGGAAATTCAAACAGGAAAAAAGAATGAAATTCTTAACAGTAGAGTAATTAAAGATTGAAAACACGTCCCAATGAAATTTCCTCATCACTTGGAGTCCTAAAAAAAAAAAAAGAGATTTGGGGCTAGATTCACAGCAGGATTCAGACACCTAATTTCTACTTTAGGTGACTAAATCTCAGAATCAGGCCCCACTGAGATTCACAAATCCCCCATTCAGCTGCCCCCGAACACTGTAGGCACCTAAACTCTCTAGTAAAAGTTCCTTAGGCACCTATGTTTCTGCCTACAAGCATGCAGCATCCCTCCAGAGCTATATGCAAACCAGAGGAAAATAGGTGTTTTTTCTGCCTAGCTCACCTGTGGGGCCTGAACTGGTAGGCATGCTCCAACCTCACCTACCAGATTGGACCCCTATAAGTGAGCTTACACAAAACAGCAGCAGGAGAACCATCAGCTTCCTCATAACTTTTAGTCCAGTGGTTGTGGTTGTTGCATGTCTGAATTTAATAACTATTCGAGATTGTCATATAATGCAAGACTCAAATGCAATTATTTAATCAAAAATTATTAATCAGATATTAGTACACCATACAGAATACAGAAAGAATAGATATATAACCACCGTTGGTGTCAAGGTTCCTCCCCCCTCTGAACTCTAGGGTACAGATGTGGGGACCTGCATGAAAAACCTCCTGAGCTTATCTTTACCAGCTTAGGTCAAAACTTCCCCAAGGTACAAAATATTCCACCCGTTGTCCTTGGACTGGCCGCTACCACCACCAAACTAATACTGGTTACTGGGGAAGAGCTGTTTGGACGCGTCCTTCCCTCCAAAATACTTCCCAAAACCTTGCACCCCACTTCCTGGACAAGGTTTGGTAAAAAGCCTCATCAATTTGCATAGGTGACCACAGACCCAAACCCTTGGATCTGAGAACAATGAAAAAGCATTCAGTTTTTTTACAAGAAGACTTTTAATAAAAAATAGAAGTAAATAGAAATAAAGAAATCCCCCCTGTAAAATCAGAATGGTAGATATCTTACAGGGTAATTAGATTAAAAAACATAGAGAACCCCTCTAGGCAAAACCTTAAGTTACAAAAAAGATACACAGACAGAAATAGTTATTCTATTCAGGACAATTCTTTCCTCAGCCATTTAAAGAAATCATAATCTAACACATACCTAGCTAGATTACTTACTAAAAGTTCTAAGACTCCATTCCTGGTCTATCCCTGGCAAAGACCCAGCATACAGACAGACACAGACCCTTTGTTTCTCTCCCTCCTCCCAGCTTTTGAAAGTATCTTGTCTCCTCATTGGTCATTTTGGTCAGGTGCCAGCGAGGTTACCTTTAGCTTCTTAACCCTTTACAGGTGAGAGGAGCTTTCCCCTGGCCAGGAGGGATTTCAAAGGGGTTTACCCTTCCCTTTATATTTATGACACGAGATTGTCATATAATGCAAGACTCAAATGCAATTATTTAATCAAAAATTATTAATCAGATATTAGTACACCATACAGAATACAGAAAGAATAGATATATAACCACCATTGGTATAAGGTGAAAATCTGTAGTCTATATCTCTTTCCTCTGTATCTGGTGAGATGCCTGCAATTTTGCATTTTACAACCTAATTCCCACTAACCCTGTCTTTTTATAGGGTACAAGATAAAGAAACCCCTTTTTTGGACGGAAAAATAGTTTCCTATGATTGATTTTGTCATATGTTATGTTTTAACTTTTTCATTTACCTCTTTAACTGTGGAATTTTCTTTATGGTATCTTTATGTTATATGCGTGATTAACAAAAAGGGAATTCTAATCCAGTCGCTATTCCTAACAGCAGAATGGCTCCTCATTTCATCATTGGAGAAAGCATCTGCAATAACTATCAGTCGAGCAGTCCAACTTATATCTCTGTAGACAATTTTGCTAGTTTGAGGGGGTATCTTTCCTGTTTTCCCACAGACTTGAAGGCACAAGTTATGATGGATTAGTTTCCAGCGCTCAATCATATGAAATTCCTGAATATATGTCACTCACAGGTTATAGGTCAACACTCTGGCCTTACTATTAAAACACACTTTTTGCTAATACCATAAAGATTTTGGGAGAAGAGTTAATATGTACATTAAATTAATATTCAAAGCAGATGACTAAAAGGGTTAATATTTACTAACAGGTACCAAAATTGTACTCACCTGGGATGTGAGAGACCCCCCCACCCTTCAACTCCCCCATTTGTCTGATACTTCTCAGCTGATTACTCTACCCACTAAGCATGAGGTATTCTGATGTGGGGAATCCCTCACTATTTTCTGTTGAAGTTGGTCCACTGTGAATAAATAATGAACGAAGCAGTGGGCCTGAGAGAAAGAGAAAGTCAGCCCAAGAATGTCTCTAGCCTGGTGGTTAGAACACTCAGCTGGGAGATGGGAAACACAGAATCCAGTCCCCTGCTCTAATGACTTTTTTCCTTAGTTATTCACAGTGGAACAATGTCAACAAGAGAAACTGAGGGTCCCCCCCCACCAGAATATCCCATATCTCAGGGGATAGAGGATTAACCTGATATGTGACAAATCCCAAATTCAAATTACTGTTCCCCTTCAGATGCAGGGGTACTTGAAGCAGGATTCTCAGACTTAGGAGCTGATCTTCAAGAGAGGGGTGGGGTTTAGCACACACCCCTCTTGGCATCTTCCATTGGCTAGTTTAGGTGAGAAGCTGCCTAGTGTTCTGGCTGTAATTAATCCCATTCTAATGCACCTATTGTTCCTCAGGCATTGTGTAGGGAGCCAAGGCACCAAACTTAGGCTTTGTGAATCTCAGTGATTTTTTAGGCACCTAAACATTAGGCCTGGCAATGCTCAGCATCATTACATTTAAATTCCTTTGTGAATTTAACCCATGGTGTCTTTCTAAAAAAATGTGTTAGATAAACTCACAATGTTTTTTACTTGATCACATTCAGTTACGTAATAGGAAATAATAATTTGTTCAACTGCAGGAATTATGAGTTTAAATTCTATGGCTTATGTTATGCACGAACACAAACTGGATGATCATGGATGCTTTTTATGGCCTTAAAGTCTGTGAATTTGTCATGGCCATCTTGCATAGATATGGAAGGTATTAGTAGTCTACCCTGTATTTACAAATAATTAGCTTTGATTTGTTTAATAAAAAGTGTGACTCAGATCACACTGCTTCCTCCAGTTATGGAACCAAAAATGTTTTTCTTTCCTTGTATGATAGTGCAATAAAGGATGCTGGAAGTCAAGCCCTAGAAACATAGTGTCTGTGCTGTTACTGTTCTAATCCAGAGCAGGCAGGTGCAGACCTGAGTATTTGTCTTCCAAATCTCTGCATAAAACGATACTCTGATTATATGTGGCTGAAGAGACTTTCACCAACTATGATTAAATGAGCTGGGTATCATAAAAGGGAAAATAAATCAAATGTTTCTTAACCCATCATAAACACCTTCCTCCCTCTAATTTAAATCAAACAGGCCTAACTACCCAGATGTGTTAGCTCTGAACAAAATGCATATTCACTATCTGCTCTACTGCACTGTCTGTGCTAACCTCCTGGGGGATATGTTTCCATACCACCCTCACGGACAGTACCCGTGTCCTCTATAGAGGCTCTTACAATGCTAAGTAATTAAATGTTACTTTTGTGTCATTGCTGCTTTTGAAAACATAATACCCATCTACCATCCAAAGCTTTTGAAGCTTATCCCATGAAAAAATTAAACAAAATCCTCAGTTCATTCCATTTTACTTGCAACTATTTTGATGTACGTTTTTTAAAGTTATTCTTAGGCTCATATGCTTTTTTGATAACTAATATTACTCAGAACTAGTTGGCTGTCTCTAACAGCATCAAGAAGCTCTTTACGCATTTCATTGCAGGAAATCATCTAAACAGTGAAGTACACTATTGATTGTAAACCTGTTTTCCCCGTCACTAACCACTGCAAGAAAAGTACTAAATTACTTGGTAATTGAACAAGAAAATGAGCAGACCATTGATGTACACTTATCTACATATCTTTGCCTCTTCACATTTAAAACCAAGTACGTATAACTATTCAGATCCATTAGTTTTAAAAACAAAGCATATTCGGTATGGGACTTTCTCATTAGCAGACATTACACACACAATGCAATGTGATCGTAAAGAAGGAAAGAAAGAAGACCTTGAATGATATAAAAATGAACAACAAAATGTGTTGCCTTACCAGCCATTACTATAGCTATTTATTTACTTATTTATTTATGTGCAGTATACTCCCGATTATCAAAATAGCATGGTGGACATGTATTTTATTTGGATAATCAGGAGTCTGGATGATCAAGAGGGCAGGAAACATTCAGCAGTGTTCCTCCTTCTCCTCATGGTACTTACTGGGGATCTCTGCTCTGCCCTGCCAGGACCACAGCCTGCCCTCCACATCCTGCACCTGCAGGGATGTGTATCACTGGCACTGCGGCAGCATTGGAAGCCTTCTGCAGCTTTACTACCATGGCCCTGATCACTCAACCCTGTGACAGTGGAGCTGCAGAGGGCTCTCTGCACCGCTGCAGGAGCAATTCATCAGCAGGGTGGTGTCCCCTGTGTCTGGGGGCTTGTCCTCCTTCTCCTCACAGTCATGATTGGGGGTCTCAGCTATATTATCTGCACCTCTGCATTATCTCAATTCCTTCCCTGTCCTCCACGATGAGTGACATGAGGGATAATGTGAAGATTTGGGTTATAGAGTTTTGGATAAATAGGAATATACTGCATTAGGAGCTTCCTCATCATCCTCCTCAGGAATTACCATTGTTTATAGATATAGAATCATAGAAATGTAGGGCTGGAAGGGACTTGAGAAGTCATCAAGTCCAGCCCCCTACACTGAGGCAGGACCAAATTAACCTAAACCATCTCTGACAGGTGTTTGTCCAACCTGTTCTTGAAAATCTTAAACCATGGGGATTCCACACCTCCCTTGAAAGTCTATTCCAGAACTTAACTTCCCATATAGTTAGAAAGTTTTTCCTAATATCTAAACTAAATCTCCTTTGCTGCAGATTAAGCCCATTATTTGTTGTTGTACCTTCAGTGGACATGGAGAACAATTGATCACCATCTTATTTATAACAGTCCTTAACATGTGTGAAACCTGTTATTAAGACCCCCCACAGTCTTCTTTTCTTAAGACTAAACCTAGCCAGTATTTTCACTCTTTCCTCATAGCTCAGGTTTTCTAAATGTTTTACCATTTTTGTTGCTCTCCATTGGATTCTCTTCAATTTGTCCACATTATTTCCTAAATTGTGGTGCGCAGAACTGGATACAGTACTCCAACTGAGGCCTCAGCAGTGCCAAGGAGGGCAGGAAAATTGCCTCCTGCGTCTTACATACAATACTCCCTTTAATAGACCCCAGGATGATGTTAGCCTTTTTTCAAATGCATCACATTGTCTCATTTACAATTTGTGATCCACTATATTACCCCTAGATCCTTTTCAGCTGTACTACCATCTAGCCGGTTATTCCTCATTTTTAGTTCTGCATGTGATATGCCTTGGTTCTGATTTTTTTTAAAAAATGCTTTATTCTAGCCTCCTGTTTTGCAAGTGTGATTTTGCCCTTACAAATAATTGTATCAACAATAAATTATGGATATAAATCATATTAAGTAATTCAAAGTTGAGCCTGGGATTTTCAAAGAAGGTTAAGGGGGCTAGATACTCTAATCCCATTTAATTTCTTCCCCAACTGAATTGAAATTCAATGGGATTTAGGTGCCTAACTCCTTTAGACACATTTGAAAATCTCAGCCAGCAATTAAACTGCAGGCACAATTATCAGCAGGTGCAAAACTGTACCTATAAAATCAGAGACCATTTGTCAAAATCAGGCCAAAAATCTTTGTATTCTTCATAATGCCAGCAATATCTCCCACGAGTTTCTTACAGCTACATATAATATCTGAGGTAATATCATTCCAGTATCACCTGTTTCAGTAGAACCATGGTGGGTCAGGTGACAACCATGCTAACATGTTAGTCAGTCTATTTCAGTGTACTTTTTATGAGCCTATAAAAGGAATGCATGTAACTAAATAATGCACAGGAATTTTCAGAGTAAATCTCTTCTCCACCATACTGTGCAAAATATCCTTAAACGATATCCAGCTAGATACTATTTAGACTTATCAGGTGTTTGCTCCTGTTTATGATTACTCTTTCTATCAGAAGACCATTGCCAAAAACCACATTCCATCAAAACTTTCCCTTTGAGGTATCCATAACTATATCTCAAGAAGGACTGGCAATACTTAAGTCTGCCTTTTCTTCTGTCTCTGACAGTATTCAGTGAACCTGCATATAAGCTACTTTGCTACCTGTGGCTTTTTACATGTCCCTCATTAATAGACTTTCTGAGCCTCAAGTTTTCCTCCTGCATGCTTCAGCTCAACACCTGGGAGACATTAGCTGAGGTCTTAATAGCATTTTCAATTACCTTGTGCATTATCAAGTCCTCTTTTACCATCCCCTCCGGAGAACAAGCACTATATCCAACTTTACGTGGACTGTTGTGCTATATTTGATATTTATCATGTTTATTATGGTACTGCCTATTGGTCAGTCAGGAATGGTGTTCCATTATACTAGGCATTGTTCAAACATAAAATAAGAGACAATCCCTGCCTGAAGAACTTATTAAATAGACAAGACAGACTTAAGGTAGGTGAAAGGGATAGAATATACAAGCAGAGGGAACAACGTCATTGCTCTTTTTATTTTAGCTCCATATTTCTTCTCTTCTTATCATAGTTCCAAACTTTTCACAGATGCGATCTATTTACAACTCCTTTCTAATATCTATATCTTGAGAGCCACTCTGTCCTGCTCAGATATTAGCTTTAAGTTATACAGGCACCTTCATCCTTTAGAGAAAAGGGGTCTGCATTTCAATTGCCTTTGACCTTGTGTCACTATTCACACCTTTGTCGTGGGAGTGCAAAGTTGGTATAAATGTTACCAGAATTGAATGGAAGCATATTATATCAACTTTGCACTCACTATTAAGAACATAAGAATGGCCATACTGAGTCAGACCAATGGTCCATCTAGCCCAGTATCCTGTGATCTATCAATGGCTGGTGTCAGATGCTTCAGAGGGAATGAACAGAACAAGGCAATGTAATGAATAATCCATCTTCTGTCACCCAGTCCCAGCATCAGGTTGTGTCCTGACCATCTTGGCTACTAGCCATAGATGGACCTATCCTCAATTAATTTAATTTATTCTTTTTTAAACCCTTTTTTTTGGCCTTTACAACATCCCCTGGCAATATGTTCCATAGGTTGAGTGTCCTATGTGTGAAGTACTTTCTTATGTTTGTTTTAAACCTGCTTCCGATTAATTTGATTGGATGACCCCTGGTTCTTGTGCTATGTGAAGGGATAAATAAAATTTCTTAATCATTTTTACCACGCCATTCATGATTTTACAGAGTTCTATCATATTGTGTCTTAGTCATCTCTTTTCTAAACTGAACAGTCCCAGTCTTCTTAATCTCTCCTCATGTTTTTTTGTATACCCTCCCCCCACCCCTCCAACAATGATAAATTTAGTTACATTATGGTTCCTGATATAGTTCAGCTATATTTACCCCTGTGTGCCACTTAGGACTAAATCAAGAAATGCTGCTCCCCTTGTGGGTTCCAGGACTAGCTGCTCCAAAAAAAGCAGTCATTAATGGTGTCTAGAATTTTATCTCTGCATCCCATCCTGGGGTGATGTGACCCTGGTCAATATGGGGATGGTTGAAATCTCCCATTATTGTTGGGTTTTTTCTTTTTGTAGCCTCTCTAATCTCCCTGACCATTTCATAGTCACCATCAGCACACTGATCAGGGAGTCGATAGTATATTCCTACTGCTGTACTATCATTCAGGAGTGGAATGTCTAACCACAGAGTTTCCATGGTTCACTTTGATTCATTTAAGATTTTTACTATACTTGACTTTATGCTTTCTTTTCACATATAGTGCCACTCTCTCACCATTGCAACCTACTCAATCATTCCTATATATTTTGTACCATAGTATTACCATGTCCCATGAATTAATATCATTCCACCAAGTTTCTGTGATGTCTATTATATCAATATCCTTATTTAATGCTAGGCACTCAAGTTGACCCATCTTAGAACATAAGAATGGCCATACTGGATCAGATCAAAGGTCCATTCAGCCCAGTATCCTGTCTACTGACAGTGGCCAATGCCAGGTGCCCCAGAGGGAGTGCACCTAACAAGTAATGATCTAGTGATCTCTCTCCTGCCATCCATCTCCACCCTCTGACAAACAGAGACTAGGGACACCATTCCTTACCCATTCTGGCTAATAGCCATTAATGGACCTAACCTCATGAATTTATCTAGTTGTCTTTTAAACCCTGTTATAGTCCTAGCCTTCACAACCTCCTCAGGCAAGGAGTTTCACAGGTTGACTGTGCGTTGAGTGAAGAAGAACTTCCTTTTATTTGTTTTAAACCTTCTGCCCATTAATTTAACTTGGTAGCCCCTAGTTTTTATATTATGGGAACAAGTAAATAACTTTTCCTTATTCACTTTCTCCACACCACTCATGATTTTATATACTTCTATCATATCCCCCCTTAGTCTCCTCTTTTCCAAGCTGAAAAGTCCTAGCCTCTTTAATCTCTCCTCATATGAGACCCATTCCAAAAGCCTAATCATTTTAAGTTGCCCTTTTCCGAACCTTTTCTAATGCCAGTATGTCTTTTTTGAGATGAGGGGACCACATCTATATGCAGTATTCAAGATGTGGGCATACCATAGATTTATATAAGGGCAATAAGATATTCTCTGTCCTATGCTCTATCCCTTTTAAAATGATTCCTAACATCCCGTTTCCTTTTTTGACTTCCACTGCACACTGCGTGGACGTCTTCAGGGAACTATCCATGATAATTCCAAGATCTTTCTCCTGATTAGTTGTAGCTAAATTAGCCCCAATCATATTGTATGTATATTGTAGGTTGTTTTTTCCAATGTGCATTACTTTACATTTATCCAGATTAAATTTCATTTGCCATTTTGTTGCCCAATCACTTAGTTTTGTGAGATCTTTTTGAAGTTCTTCACAGTCTGCTTTGGTCTTAACTATCTTGAGTAGTTTAGTATCATCTGCAAACTTTGCCACCTCGCTGTTTACCCCTTTCGCCAGATCATTTATGAATAAGTTGAATAGGATTGGTCCTAGGACTGATCCTTGGGGAACACCACTAGTTACCCCTCTCCATTCTGAAAATTTACCATTTATTCCTACCCTTTGTTCCCTGTCTTTTAACCAGTTCTCAGTCCATGAAAGGATCTTCCCGCTTATCCCATGACAACTTAATTTAGTAAGAGCCTTTAGTGAGGGACCTTGTCAAAGTCTTTCTGGAAATCTAAGTACACTATGTCCACTGGATCCCCCTTGTCCACATGTTTGTTGACCCCTTCGAGGAACTCTAATTAAAACCATGTTGACTTTTGTGCAACAATTTATGTTCTTCTATGTGTCTGACAATTTTATTCTTTACTATTGTTTGAACTAATTTGCCCAGTACTGACATTAGACTTACCGGTCTGTAATTGCCAGGATCACCTCTAGAGCCCTTGTTAAATATTGGCATTACATTAGCTATCTTCCAGTCACTGAGTACAGTAGCTGATTTAAAGGACAGGTTTCAAACCATAGTTAATAGTTCCGCAATTTCACATTTGAGTTCTTTCAGAACTCTTGTGTGAATGCCATCTGGTCCCGGTGACTTGTTACTGTTAAGTTTGTCCTCTAGTGACACTTCAGTCTGTGAAAATTCCTCAGATTTGTCACCTACAGAAGATGGCTCAGGTTTTGGAATCTCCCTAACATCTTCAGCTGTGAAGACTGAAGCAAAGAATTCATTTAGTTTCTCTGTGATGGCTTTATTGTCTTTAAGTGCTCCTTTTTGTATCTCGATCATCCAGGGGCCCCACTGGTTGTTTAGCAGGCTTCCTGCTTCTGATGTACTTAAAAAACATTTTGTTTTTACCTTTTTGAGTTTTTGGCTAGCTGTTCTTCAAACTCCTTTTTGGCTTTTCTTATTACATTTTTACATTTAATTTGGCAGTGTTTATGCTTCTTACTATTTACCTCACTAGGATTTGACTTCCACTTTTTAAAAGATGACTTTTTATCTCTCACTGCTTCTTTTACATGGTGGTCAAGCCACGGTGGCTCTTTTTTAGTTCTTTTACTGTGTTTCTTAATTTGGGATATACATTTAAATTGAGCCTTTATTATGGTGTCTTTGAAAAGTGTCCATGCAGCTTGCAGGGATTTCACTCTAGTCACTGTACCTTTTAATTTCTGTTTAACTAACCTCCTCATTTTTGCATAGTTCCCCTTTCTGAAATTAAATGCCACAGTGTCAAGTTGTTGTGGTGTTCTTCCCACCACAGACATGTTAAATGTTAGTATATTATGGTCACTATTTCCGAGAGTTGCCTCTCCCCTTGTGGGTTCCTGTACCAGCTGCTCCAAGAAGCAGTCATTTAAAGTATCCAGAAATTTTGTCTCTGCATTTCGTCCTGAGGTGACATGTACCCAGACAATATGGGGATAATTGAAATCCCCCACTATTATTGAGTTTTTTATTTTGATAGTCTCTCTAATCTGCCTGAGCATTTCATCGTCACTATCACTGTCCTGGTGATATCAGGTGGTCGATAATAGATCCCTACTGTTATATTCTTATTAGAGCATGGAATTACTATCCACAGAGAGTCTATGGAACATGTGGATTCATTTAAGATTTTTATTTCATTTGATTCTACATTTTCTTTCACATATAGTGCCACTCCCCTTCCACTCTCCCACCCCTGCGGGACCTGTTCTGTCCTTCCTTTGTACCCCGGAATGATTGTGTCCCATTGATTGTCCTCACTCCACCAGGTTTCTGTGTTGCCTATTATATCAATATCCTCCTTTAACATGAGGCACTCTAGTTCACCCATCTTATTATTTAGACTTCTAGCATTTGTGTACAAGCACTTTAAAAACTTGACACTGTTTATTTGTCTGCCCTTTTCTGATGTGTCAGATTCTTTATGTGTCTGTTTCTTGTCTGATCTGGCTCATACTTTGTCCTCTTCCATCCTCTCCTCCTGACTAAAACCTAGAGAATCTCTATCAATAGACTCTCCTCAAAGAGAAGTCTCCGTCCGATCCACGTGCACCTCTGCAGCAATCATCTTTCCCCCATCTTTTAGTTTAAAAACTGCTCTGCTACCTTTTTAATGTTAAGTGCCAGCAGTCTGGATCCACCTTGGTTTAGGTGGAGCCCATCCTTCCTGTATAGGCTCCCCCATCCCCAAAGGTTCCCCAGTTCCTAATAAATCTAAACCCCTCCTCTCTACACCATTGTCTCATCCATGCATTGCGACTGTGAAGCTCTGCCTGACTACCTAGCCATGTGGGTGGAACTGGAAGCATTTCTGAGAATGCCACCATAGAGGTCTTGGATTTCAGTCTTTTTCTTAGCAGCCTAAATTTGGCCTCCAGGATATCTTTCCTACCCTACCCTATGTCATTGGTACCTACATGTACCACAACCACTGGCTCCTCCCCAGCACTACACATAAGTCTATATAGATGCCTCAAGAGATCTGCAACCTTTGCACCAGGCAGGCAAGTCACCATATGGTTCTCCCAGTCATCACAAATCCAGCTATCTATGTTTCTAATGATCGAATGTCCCATTACTAACTCTTGCCTTTTCCTAATGACTGGAGTTCCCTCTCTCGGAGAGGTAACCTCAGTGCGAGAGGATACCCCAACGTCATCTGGAAGGAGGGTCCCAACTATGGGAATGTTTCCCTCTGCTCCCATTGACTGCTCTCCTTCTCTGGGCCTTTCATCCTCCTTAACAGCACAGAATCTGTCTGACTGGAGGTGGGACAAATCTACAGTGTCCTGGAAAGCCTAATCAACATACCTTTCTGCCTCCCTTAGCTCCTCCAGTTCTGCCACCCTGGCCTCCAAAGCCCGTACATGGTCTCTGAAGGCCAGGAGATCCTTGCACTGAATGCACACATATGCCACTCGCCCACAGGGCAGGTAATCATACATGCTACACCAAGTGCAATAAACAAGATAGCCCCCACTCTGCTGCTGGGCTTCTGCCTGCATTCTCTCCTACAGCTACCTCGGTTAATGACAGGGTTTTTGTTTAAATCAAGAAGTTTTGATTATAGTTTAGCTTAAAGGTTTCAAAGAATGGCAAGTGTACCTTGCCCCCTTTCCACTCCCCTGAGAACTCCATCTTGAAACTCCCTGTTAGCGGTCCCTGTTCACAAAGCTCCCTGGTCGTTTGCTCACTGCTTTATAAAGCCCTGACTTTCTTGATAGCCCCGCCCCCGACTAAGGCTCAGCCAGTGAACAGAGGCTTCTAGATTTCAAACCTTGTTTAGAAGCTCACAGCTTCCAACTGCCGGCCACAGCACACGGTCCTATGTAGACACTGAATCTGTATATAAATACTTATAAAAATGATATTTTTATCAAACTGAGAACCTGTCAAAAAGGTGCCATTTTATCCTTTTCTGCCAGTGCTAATCCAGTTTTGTGAAGAAGGAAGAGAGTTCTTCTAGACTACATTAGATGCTCTTTGCTAAGTGGAGTAATTGGTCTATTACAGAGAGGTCCAAGTTCATATAGGGTATGTCTACAGTGCAATTAGAGACCCACAGCAGGCCCGTTCCAGCTGACTCAGACTCATGAAGCTCAGGCTGAGGGGCTGTTTACTTGCAGTGTAGCCATTCGGTTTCATGCTGCAGCCCAAACTCTGGAACCCTCCCACCTTGCAGGGTCCTAGACCCTGGGCTCCAGCCCCAGCCTGAACATCTACGCAGCAATTAAACAGCCACTTAGCCTGAGCCCCATGAGCCTGAATCAGCCTGACTCAGCCATGGGTTTTTATTTGCAGTGTCAACATACCCGTAGTTGCACTGACAGCACATTAAAATTAATCACTGTAGGCATGGGAAGACAAATGTTTTCATAATACATACATGCCTGCACAATGCAAACCTTAGATTTATTCTGCAAATTAGTTATAATAATATGTTAGAAAATATGGGCTAGTGTTTGGACTACCTGTTCTATACATGGATAAGAATCCATCCCTTCCACAACTGCACAGTCTACCCAGATTTTGGGTCTGGGCACACACATGTAAGTACTGAGGAGCTATCCCACCCCTAGAGTGGAGTAGATGGTACCTTGGCTTTGCCACTCCAAAGCATCAGGCAGTATGTCGTTGTTGTATGTTGCTAGTCTGGACCAATTGCAGATTACCACTCTACCCAAGAGCCCTCAGTGGAGTGTTTTTGAGACACCATGCATCCCAGTGTTATTTGTGTGATGCTCTAATGCATGGTTGCACATGCCCAACCTTGCTAAGGGCTATGCCTAAACATACAATTTAGCCTAACCAATTTAGTATATACAAAGGATATAGTGCTGAATTTCTAGGAGAGGGTTTGGCACTTAGTCACAACAGATAAGCAAATCAGAATTCTTTAGATTTCCCAATTCTCTGTGGAAACCTGTTCAGCTGTCCATTTGGAGGACACAAGACAGAGGAAAAGGTGGTAGATAGTGCTAGCCTGTATATTAATAGTTTTATCCTACTTAACAGCAAATTAAAGTCCCTTACTTAGGACTTTATTTGCCTACTACAGTGCTCAGTAATACCCTCAGCATTTTAAATGCTATCATGATCTTGTTTTGAAGGAAAGCATGCAGCACTAAGGAATTAGATCTCCTGTTCATTTTCTGTTTCAGACACACATTTTTTGACAATACACAGTCATGTTTGCCTCAATTCTAATGTAGGTTTTCCACTTCTTGTTCTTTTTCATGAATATGAATTGGGAAAGCAGAGCAAAAATGAGTAATTATTGCATGAATGGCTACAAAAGGTTTGCAGCTGGTGCCTGTGTGATTTATTTTCTTGCCAGATTTTAAGTCTCTTTAGTCAGGGCTACTGCAGCTCTGCATCCCTAAACCCCTGGCTTATGTCCAGTATTTTATTAGCAGTCCTCATGAAGAAACTGAGAGTCCAGCAGTAAAACAACAATAACAAATGCCACTTCCTTCTGTTTTCAGCAAGAAGTGTGGGATACTTGGGATCGGGATAAAGTCCACAATGTTTGGCAACTCCAGAGGGTCTTTGGTCTACATTTAGTAATGTCTGTGTTAGTCTATAACTAGGATAAAAGAAAGAACAAATCTCATATGAGAACATTAGAATAAAACAGAATCTCTCTCTCTCTCTCTCTCTCTCTCTCTCTCTCTCTCTCTTTCTCCTGCTGGATTAAATTACTATAGTTGCCGTTTTTGGAAAAATATCCTGGCATATACCATGCAATATAGCATCTAATGGGCAAAAAAGAAACTTATATAATTTAGTGGAAATCTGTATATCCACCTAAGTTTCACTCACATTTACAGTTTTGAATCAAGTCATTGTGACAGGACATTTTCTGCAATATCCTCGAAAGATCTTATTGTGTTAATTTTGTGTATTATTGTGGGCTGGGATTGCATGTAACATCTCTGGGGTGCATGTAACATCTGGGACAAAAAGTGTTAAGTGGATTTCCTGGGGAACCCATAGAGAGAAGATAATGCAAATTCCCTAACCCAAGTTATGGAAAAACTCAGCTGTTTGAAGTTCTGCCCTGAGGAGAGGGCCATTATCCACTGATTACCAGTTATAGAAGGCCAAGATCAAAGGCACACACTGTGTAAAGAAATGACTGATCTGCCCAGCCTTGCATCTGCTTCTGAATCTAAGGTAGATGAACTTGTAACCATGGAGAAAACTCCGCTGTGGATTTTGAGGGACTGAAACCTAGCAGAGTCCTTGCCTGGAGTTGGTAGGTGACCTATAGTAAGCTTTTTAGCATGCGTGTAGGTTCTTTTACTATTTTAATGTTTTTTTCACCTTAAGAATAAATGTGTTTGCTTAGAAGGAGCTATGGGGTAACATAACTGCGGGCAATACACTGGTCTTAGCCCCTTGGGGAGAAAGCAAAGTGCAGACCCTGTCCTGTTTAGGCAGTCTGGCTTTCTGGGGATATCACAATGTAAATCAGGGAGCTGTGCAGCCTCAAGAATCCTGGTTGTGGGGATTGAAACAGGGGTGTCTTCCCAGGAGAGGTGACGACTGGGAGCCAGACACCTTTAAGTGGGTGTCATTGAGAGATCACAGGGCGGGAAATACAGGTGCAATTACCTGAAACTGTGGCATAGATTAATACTTGCTTATTATCCATTATTTCCTATGTACACAGTGTGCAATGAAGAGGAGCCTTTCTGGATTGCTAAGTCAATGTTTTTCTCCCATAAAGGTCTTCAAGTGAGCAAATGAATTATTTATGTCACCCCAAGTATCCATATTTGAATAGAAAGCAAAAAAAGGTGCTGAAGTTTGGATGATATACTCAAGAAAGATCTGAGCTGAAATGGCTCGGCCACTTGAGCCCTGAAGATGCTGTAGGCTGATGTGAGTCAATGGACACATCATAGATAACAAAGGCTGTTGGGGAAGCAGGATATGCTACTATAAGACAATTCTCAACAACATGAGAAAGGGAGGTGGTATTGGACCTATGATCATTTTATGTAATTCTGTTACATAAATGAAACTGAAAAATCAATTGTATTACTATACAAAAAGAGTAGGCTTTTAGGAGACAATATCAATGATTTCTTCACATTATTTTCATCACTCAATTTATGTGCACTCATCTTTGTCCTTAAATGAATATTATCCATAAAATGACTCATAAAATGATGATACTGATAGTCATTTTAGATGGTATTAGAAAGTTTAGAATTCATATTTATTTTTAAATCTGTGAAATTTAGTTAATTCTTATCTTCATAGAATCATAGAGCCATAGAAGATTAGGGTTGGAAGAGACCTCACGAGGTCATCTATTCCAACCCCCTGCTCAAAGCAGGATCAACCCCAACTAAATCATCCCAGCCAGGGCTTTGTCAAGGCAGGCCTTAAAAACCTCTAAGGATGGAGATTCTACCAACTCCCTAGGTAACCCATTCCTGTGCTTCATCACCCTCCTAGAGAAATAGTTTTCCTAATATCCAACCCAGACCTCCCCCACTGCAAATTGTTCTGTCATCTGCCATTACTGAGAACAACCTAGCTCCATCCTCTTTGGAACCCCGCTTCAGATAGTTGAAGGCTGCTATCAAATCCCCCCTCACTCTTCTCTTCTGCAGACTAAATAAACCCAGTTCCCTCAGCTTCTCCTCATAAGTCATGTACCCCAGCCCTCTAATCATTTTTGTTGTCTCCGTTGGACTCTCTCCAATTTGTCCACACCATTTCTGAAGTGGGGGGCCCAAAACTGGACACAATACTCCAGATGTGGCCTCACCAGCGCTGAATAGAGGGGAATAATCCTTTCCCTTGATCTGCTACTAATGCAGCCCGATATTCCATTATCCTTCTTGGTAACAAGGGCACACTGTTGACTCATATCCAGCTTCTCGTCCACTGTAATCCCCAGGTCCTTTTCTGCAGAACTGTCGCTTAGCCAGTTGGTCCCCAGCCGGTAGCAGTGTATGGGATTCTTCCATCCTTCATGCAGGACTCTGCATTTGTCCTTATTGAACCTCATCTGATTTCTTTTAGCCCAGTCCTCCAATTTGTCTAGGTATCTGGATGCTACCCTCCAGGGTATTTACCTCTCCCCCCAGTTTAGTGTCATCCACAAACTTGCTGAGGGTGCAATCCAGCCCATCATCCAGATTAGTAATGAAGGTGCTGAACAAAACCAGCCTCAGAAGAGACCTCTGGGGCACTCCACTTGATACCGACAGCTAATTAGACACCGAGCCATTGATTACTACCAGTTGAGCCGAACCATCTAGCCAGCTTTCTATCCACATAATAGTCCATTCATCCAATCCATACCCTTTTCAACTTTCTGGCAAGAATACTGTGGGACACTGTATCAAAAGCTTTGCTAAAGTCAAGGTATATCATGTTCACTACTTTCCCTATATCCACAGAGACAGTTTTCTCATCATAGATGGCAATCAGGTTGGTAAGGCATGACTTGCAAATGTTGAATCCATGTTGACTGTTCCTGATCACCTTCTTCTCTGCCAAGTGCTTCAAAATGGATTCTTTGAAGACCTGCTCCGTGATTTTTCCAGAGACTGAGGTGAGGCTGACCAGTCTGTAGTTCCCTGGATTGTCCTTCTTATCTTTTTTTAAAAATGGGCACTATATTTGCCATTTTCCAGTCATCCAGGACCTCCCCTGATTGCCATGAGTTTTCAAACATAATGGCCAATGGCTCTGCAATCACATCAGCCAACTCCCTCAGCACCCTCAGGTGCATTGCATTTGGCCCCATGGACTTGTGCATGTCCAGCTTTTCTAAATAGTCCTTAACCTGTTCTTTCACCACTGAGGTCTGCTCACCTTCTCCCCATACTGTGCTGCCCAGTGCAGCAGTCTGGGAGCTGACCTTGTCTGTGAAGACCAAGCAAAAAAAAGCATTGAGTACTTCAGCTTTTTCCACATCATCTGTCAATATATTGCCTCCCCCATTCAGTATGGGTCCTACAGTATTCATACAATACTTCCAAAAATGGATTTTGTTACATTTTTGTTTGGCTCCTATTGACTGTTACATTAGTGTTGTACTGACAAGTCTCTACTACTTGTCAGAGAAGGAACCAGTTATCGAGTTGTCAGCGAAGGAACGTCCAATGTTGAGGACAATTGTGTTGCCCTGGTGGCAGAAAAATGCCAGAAAAGAAAAGACAAGACTGACAACTGTCCTGCAGCAATCGTGACCCAACCCTGACTTCCAACACCACCTGCAATGTCTGCCAATGAGCCTGCAGCTTAAGGATTGGACTATTCAGTCACCAAAGGACCCGTAAAAAATAAAACCTATGAAAGAGATCATCCTCGACCTTGAGAGATCACCGCCGCCGAGTGTTGTACTAACACCTTGTAAAACATGGAATTTAATCTTTTCATTTTGCTTTGTCCAGCTACTTTTAACTAATAAAAAACCACAAAATAATTTCCATTTATTAATGGCAGAAATTGTTAGTGAAATATTAATAAGATCAAATGGCTGAATTGCTATATATTGTATAAACATATTTTGAAACTGAAATTAAGTGTATTACCAATGAAAAAACTAATAATACAACATAGAATAGGGATAATAATATTTGTAGCATACCAGATTATTGTCTTAATGAAGAGTGACTTGCTGTGTGCTCTGTGTTCAGGAATAATGTTTTTTTTCTTCATTATTGGTGTATGGGGTGCAGATCTGGGAACAGACTTAACGTTGTATGATGATCTTCTTTGTGCTTTTCCATATTTTCATACTTTTGAAAATTAACATTATTTTAATTTCCTGGCTTTCTAATATTAATGTTCATGCAGTGTCTAGATATAAGTGAATTTTAATAATGTGATGGAATGCAAAAGCAGTGATTGATTTTTCTGTTTGATGTATGTATTGAAAAACAACAAGACATGTAAGTTTGTCCTTCTGCCCTTGCTTATATAGCCTGATGGGAGTTGTGAACACTGCTCCATTTCACTTTCAGACTTCATTCACAGTCTGTTGGCAGCGTTTTTTAAATAGTCAATGAGTACATTAAGGAACACTGGATCGAACAACTCTGCCAGATCCCTACTATCCTCCACGAACCGCCACACAACTTTATAGATTGTTAAGAACATAAAAACTTCCACACTACATCAGACCAATGGTCCAATATCCTGCCTCTGACAGTGGGCAGTGCCAGAGCTTCAGGTGGAGTGTACAGAATAGGGCAACTGGAGAGATTCACTCCGCCTTCCCCTCCTGCCTTCTTGCAGTCAGAGGTTTAGAGTTGCACCAAGCATGGGATTGCATTCTTGACCATCTTGGCTAATAGCCATTGATGGATCTATCTTCCATTACCTTAGTTCTTTTCTGTACTCATTTATATTTTTGTCCACCACAACAACCCATACAAATGAGTGCCACAAGTCAATTGTTCATTGTGTGAAAAAGTACTTCCTCTTGTTTGTATTAAATCTGCTGTCCATTAATTTAATTGGGTGATCCCTGAACTTTGTATTGTAGGAAAAGGCAATCAACTCTTCTCTATTCACTTTTTCCACACCATTCATGATTTTATAGACCTCTATCATATCCCCCTTTACGCTCTCTTTTCTAAGATGTTTATCATTAACCTTTTAAAAATATTTTAACTAATTTTCAAGCTAGTGTATGTACTGGGACATTGTATTGCAGGGTTTAGGTTCCTTAGCTTGAATAATTTAAAAAGCAGTGTAGCAAACAATGGAACAACTACCCACTGAAACAGAACATTTCCAGGGAGTAAGTCCTGACCCCTGTGAAGTCAACAGGAATTTTGCCATTGACTTCACTGAGGTCAGGATTTAATCTAGGAGTCTAAAATTTTAGGGTTCCAATGGCACCACCCGTGATTTCCTTTGGAAATGGTACCTACTACTATGGGCTCAACCTTCAGGTACTGCAAAATGGCAGAGCTCCATTTATTCATATATTTTATTTTGATTTAGAGTAAATATATAAATGAAATCACTCATACACAGGCTCTGAGTGCCCTGAAAATAATTTATCATTTCAAAACCAAAACACAGTAGAGTCAGTTCACTGCTCCAGTTTGCAGCACATAATCAGTTACTGGCATCAGTATATTGATCTATACCTCAATCTCTTTACAAGCCTAGAGGAACAAATGGGCCCTGTAGCAGGTCCTGAAAGTCTACAAATCTGGGTGATTGTGGACCAGGGAGGAGGGCAAATCCAAAGTCCTAGGAACTTTACAGAGAATGTACTGCCAGCATCCCAACCTTTTTATATCAAGAAGTTAATTGAGTTATGCTCACCCACACTAGCTGAGGATCTGGCTAAATGTTTTTATTATTTTAGGATGGACTCCAGTTTTCCTCTGTAGAAGAAAGCTAAAATACCATGATCAATTTCAAAATTCAGGTGAAACTAAGTGGTGGGTTTTTTTTACTAACACGCTGAACAAGCTTTATAGAACTCAAATAGGCAAACTGGGTTTCCAGAGTAATCTACTTAAAAGTTGTGTAAGTATTTCCAGATTTTTATTTGCTCTTTACTTGAAAACACTGCATGGTTTCTAGTTTGATGAGTATATTTAATGTAAACTCTCTCAGTGTTTCAACCCATTAACCCTCTTTAATCTACAGGCCAATTTGGTCTATTACCTCTCCTTTGGGCTATCTCAGATTTCATCTTCACTATTGATCTTTCCTCCTGTAGTCTCATCATTGCAGACTTCAGTTTCTGTGTTGATGATCCCCTCCAATTACATTACCTCTAACTGCCTTTCTCCCAGGAGAATGTTGATCATACACAATGTAGTGCACAGTCTTCTACCCACTCCAAAAGTCAAATCCTCATGAATTCAAATTCTACTACACTTTACCTCTAACCCTGTCATCTGCATTCATACCCTCATTAAATCCTTCCCCAAAGTCTTCCTGTTCACTTTTGTTGGCAATTGCATCTAGACTTTACTCACATTTCCCTTCCCTATCTCCTAGTAGTTTCTGTGACAGGATGCCCCTGTAATGCAGCCTGGGACTGTGGGACTGTTGTGCCCCCTGAACTCTCTCCAGCCTGGGCTGTCTCTCACATTCCTTGCTAGTGAACAGCAACAACCTCCTCCAGGCACTGTTATCATTCAGCACAAAAGCATGTGGAGCCCCAAGCCCAGCTATATTGCATGAATGCTCCCAGAGCCTCTCATGAATCATACAGAGAAAGGCACCAGAGCCAAATCCCGCCCAGCTCCCAGCACTGTCCCTCAGGAATATACCATCTTGCACTGCTCAAGATGGGCAGTGAAGATTTATTAATTGGTTTACCATTTCAGCAATGGAAAGGCTTTGCAAAACCTGAGATTTGCCACATACTTCATACAAACTCACCGGTAAAGATAAACAATTAAACAAATTTATTGACTACAAAAGATAGATTTTAAGGGATCTTAAGTGCTAGGCAAAAAGTCAGAGTTAGTTACCAAAATAAAATAAAACATAAGCACACAGTCTAAACTCTTAACCCTATTAGACTGGGCAACATTTAGATTAAGCAATTTCTCATCCCACTGGATATTGCAATCCTTAATATACAGGTTTGTTCCTTAAACCTGGGCCAATCTGCTCTGTTGGAGTCTTGTCTGCTCCTCAGTGTCTTAGGGTATGGCTACACTGGAAACTTCAAAGTGCTGTTGTGGAAATGCTCCCGTGGCAGCGCTTTAAAGTGCAAGTGGGGTCATGCGCAAGCGTTGGGAGAGAGGTCTCCCACCGCTCCTGGTAATCCACCTCCACGAGGGAATTAGCTCCGAGCCCTGGGAGAGCGGCTCCCAAAAGTCGGAGCCTGTCCACACTAGCGCTTTAAAGTGCTCAGACTTGCTGCGCTCAGGGGGGTGATTTTTTCACACCCCTGAGCCAGCAAGTTGGAGCGCTATAAAATGTAAGTGTAATCAAGCCCTTAGTTCCTTGCAGCATAGGTGGGGGCAGGAGAAAAGGCCCAATGTGTCCACTCTTTGTTTTATACCCTTAGTCCATGTGCTTAGAAAACACAAGTCCAGGCATGTCTGGGGCATTGCTGAGTCTCCAGGCAAGGTTGACCAATTCCCCAGGAATGGGCTCATACAGGTGAGTCATTGAATTGTAGCTCCCTTGCTGGACAATGGTTTTTGATGGGTTGATTGATACCCCACCCGGGTGTTGGTTACTTTCCTTGCTGTTGCCTCTGGGGAGCTAATATGTGGCTGATTCCCCAACTTACAGCATGTTTTAGTGACAACCATACCACACAATTCTCATAACTTCATATGCATTAATGATACACATAGACGGATACAGAAATGACTTTCAGCAGATTACAACCTTTCCCCTGATACCTATCTTATATGCAAGATCACAATTATATAAAAATGAGGAATATGGGGGTTTCAGGATGCTCCCCCAAGATATAGAATGTCACAGCTTCTATTCTCCTATCTGTGATAACTCTTCATGAATATTCAACCTTAGGGTTGTAAAATGTTTGATATTTTTACTTCAAGCCTTCTTTGTTATAGCCTTTATCCCTCCAGCTGTGTCAAGAATATTAGGCCCACCAAGATCCATAAAGGGCTTTCTCTTTCAGCAAAGAGCTTGTATTAAGACTGTTATTTATAGTAAATCGTACTATATTTTTATTTACACTAACCTGATTCTAGAATGAGAAAGATGAATTACTCTGATAATAATGTACACACTGAAAATGTTTCTATTCAAAATTATCTGGACTGTCTTTTAGGAACTTAGGATTTTGTGATTATAGATAAACTCATTCGTTACCAGAAAAAAAAAATTCCCTGCTAATGCTACTGGGAGATATTGCATATAATTAACATTAAAACTGAGCTCACAGTATTATAATTAAAGCCTAAACATTAGGTTGGTGCTTGGTTCCTTTTACTGCCAGAAATATGTTTTCCTGAAAGTGCAGTGGAAGTCAATATGGTTAGGGAACCTTCAGAGAAGGGATGCTTAACTGTTAGATCAATGACACTGTAGCTGTTTTAATCTTTGGGGTCAGATGCAGTATAGAGGAGGCTACTGTTATTTGTACACTGAAGCTAATCTTTAAACAATTCATCAATATCATGAAAATGTTTCACTAGGATCTGTGCCTTTAAACTAAGTAGGAAACTTATAAAAGTCTCAATACTTGAGGTGCCATTTGAGTTTATACCATGTTGAATCAAGCTTTTTAACCTTGCTATCAAATTAAATACATTGTAATGTGCTGCATCTCTTTGGATATACTGTACTCCCAACTGGGTTTTTACCAGAATGAAAGTTCACATTATACAGTGAGCTATAAAACTAATATCATACCAATTAAATAATTACACACCTATTCTCTCCATGATATGTGCACCTCACTCTGATTAATATTAACATGGGTAAGCAACAAGCAGAAAATATACCCTTCAATGTATTTATCTACTAAAATATGTAAACACTAATACAAATTTTCCTCACTGTGAATGGTGGATTTGAAGGATGCTGCCTTGTTTTCTTTTTAATAATTCACTTTAACATAGTTTATAATTGGGGATGATTTAATTATTATAGTTTATTAGGAAAATATTCTGATGATCTCGGAACAGCCATTCTCCAGCTCATTGCTTTACCTTGACCTTCTTTGCAGGGCACAGAGGAGGGTGGAATAGTCACTTTTAAAATAAAGGGCCAAAATTCACAATCCTCATTTAGTCAGGCAAAGCTCCCCTTAAGCTGAACAGGAACTTTGTTAAACTTAGGGCAGGTCTACAGTACTGCTTGAGTCGATGTAACTTACAGGTTTCAGAGTAGCAGCCGTGTTAGTCTGTATTCACAAAAAGAAAAGGAGTACTTGTGGCACCTTAGAGACTAACCAATTTATTTGAGCATAAGCTTTCATGAGCTACAGCTCACTTCATCGGATGTACCTTACATCACTCAAGGGTTTGAAAAAGATGCCTCCCAGAGCAAAGCAAGTTACAGTGACCAAAGTGCTGTCCACACCAGCGCTATGTCGGTGAGAGACACTCTTGTGACAACACCGTTTTCACCTCTCACAGAGGTGGAGTAATTATGTGACATAGAGTGTCTTCACCAGATGTGCTACAGGAGCACAGCTGCACTGATGCAGCTGCACCAGTGTAGCCCTTCTAGTGTAAACCTGCCCTAAGGAGTGCACAATCAGGCTTAAAGTTGTTCTTACCTTAAAGCATCCGCCTGAAAGTTTTCCGACTGATATATTATTATACTAGGCCAGCTCCTGTCTTGAGTCACACACCACACCTCCTTTCTTTCAGCTGACTTCAGGTTGGGGTGCTCTCTTTGTAAAATGACTACACTACCCACTTTCACCCTAAGCCACTGACTTCGGTGGGGTTGTAAATCAGGGCAGTATCCTGTTCAGTGCGTGAAGTCCAGTTTGCACTGAATGGCAGTTGGGCCAGGACTTCCCCCAATGTATTTTGAAATATCTCATTGCCTGAGTGCAAACTGGTAAGGTCCTGGTGCATTATAATTCCATCTGTTCTTCTGATTATGTCTTCTCCAGACAGTCAGCAAGCTCCAGAGGGTAGGACATAAAACCAGGAATCAGGCAGGAGACCTGGGTTCTGTTCAGAGCTCTGTAATTCATTTGCTGTCTGTTCCTGGGCAAGTCACTTTGCTTCACTCTTTTCTCTCCCACCCTTTGTCAGACTTGTCTATTCAGTCTGTAAGGTGTTCATACACGCACTGTCTCTTAGTATGCCTATACAGAGTTGAACACAGCAGTTCCCTGATTTCATTTGAGGTCTTCATTTGCTATAAATGACCGCAGCATACCTTCAAGTGGGGGGAGAGGTGGAATTTGGCTGGCTGGCCAAATGAAGTAAATAGTGCTTTATGGCTGCTGGAGGGAGGGGAAAGGGGGGAAAACTGCTGCAAAAGGGTCAAGGGACCAGCTTAGCAATGCTGTCTCATCCCCTGGGAACCAGATGGGCAGAAGGACTTAAAAGGAGCAGCCCTGTGCATGAAGCTCCCTTTTACATGGAACAGGCTGAGGCAGCACCCACCCTCCCTTCCCTTTAGGTGGTGAAATACCAGGTTTGGTCAAGACCTGCTATGGGCATTGCACTAGCTGCCCCTTGTTTAGGGGGGCTGGGAAGGAATTTTCCCTTACCACCAGACTGGTCTAGGTGAAAACCTGGGTTTTTTTTCACCTTCGTCACAGCAGGTTCAGGTGGGCTCTGCTCACGCATGGCGTGAAGGGCGGTAGGCTGTATGTTGCAACTCATTATGTAAGTATGTAGTGAATGTCCAGTGCAGGTACTCCATATGGAAGCTATACAGTGACCAGAGAAATGAATTTGAAACAGACTTAAGAGGAGGTGTTCATTAAAGGCACGGAAGGGGGGGCTAGGGATTTCTATGATTGGTACGACAGGGAGCCAACCCCCCTTTTTTCATAGTCCATTTTAACCCTTCTACGGAGAGGGTGAGTGGATGGTAAGGTCCCAGCAATGGATTGGCTGAGGGGCACCTGGATGGAAAAAGAGGGGAACTGGGGGAAGCCCCCAGATAATTATGGAATAACCATGGGGTTACTGCACTGTACACTTTTATCTTCCTGGTAGTGACAAACGTCTAATAATAAAGGTGTGGCTGATTAAATCCATGTCAGATGTTTCCTGTCCTTCTTTTGGTATAGCCAGGCAATAATGATAAATAATATCATGCAGGGTGAATTACGCTGAGTTCTAGTAAACAAATACATCCCTTTCTGGAAGGGTAAGTGAAAATATAAGGCTTCAGGGTGGTAATTTAAAATATTAAAAAATATATTTTGACTGAGGAAGTTTGGTTAGACACAGTCTTTTTGTCCCAGATGTTGGCCTCATTTTCCATTGTGTGACCTGTCCGACCTGGTTAATTTATTATATTACTGAATGAAGGAGGACGGAGAGAGTGAGCAGCTGCACTCTTTACTGTGGTGCTGGAACTAGGGTTACTGGTGGTGCTGCTGCACCCCCTGGCTTGAAGTAGTAATAACAACCACCAAATAGATGGTTTCCATGAACAGCACCCCCACTATAAAAATTGTTCCAATTACAAATACGAATGGGTATTTGTACAGAAGATAATCCTGCTTGATGCTAGCTCGTGAAGAAGTGGGGTTGGAGTGCTGGAGCAGAAGGGATAAGCAATGGCAGCCTGGCTACTAAAGAAGATGGTACCCTGCAACCAACTTGGAAAAATCCATCTGCTCTCAGATTTTCCCAGTGTAATTTCAGCAATGCTAATCTTCATGAATGGGTCAGTCCTACTTACCTCACTCACATGAGTGTCCCCCTTGACTTCAGTGAAATTACTCCTGTGTGGAAAGGGAAACAGAATTTGCTTTAAAATGTGGTTGTAAAGTATCTATTGTGGATATGTGGGATGCACGTTGCAAAATTCAATTCCTTGCTCAGTTGAAAAAAAAATTACACTGCAACAAAGGTCCTTTGGGGGTTATACCAGAAAGGCAAAAAGAATACAAAACCTGTAAACTTCTTTGCTTTTATTACTCATGTAATTTTAACAACAATAAATTGGGAACACAACATTGTTCTCGTGTATGGCAAATTCCATCATGTCGCATATTTTTGTGGTTAAGTTACAAACTCCTGAAAATGGGGGCTTATAATAGAACTGCTGTCATAACTCTACTGTAAAAATATATGTATACTGTTACATATCATTTTATATGTATAATTTACAGTTTTCAATGAAACCCCTTTGTGGGCTATAGATGTTTCTAAAGTATCAGTTTATGTATAGGTTTTTGAATGGCATTACAACTTTAGCAAATCTGTTTCTTTGCTACTCAGGCTTCTTGAGTGTTGCTTACTGCAGCATAAAGCACCATCCAGTTCAACAGATATATTGCTTTCATTTTATATACAGCATTTAAAATGTCAAAAAATATGCATTTAACTTGATAAAGTACAGTATTCTCAAATGACTTTTAATGTCTTTTGCTTGTAGTTTTTCCTTTAGCCCTTGAGGCACAACATAACCAAATAATCTAATAGCCAATAAGAAAAAAAGGTAGCTACTTTAGGAAATTAATATTTTTGATGTCATATTAACATTATTCTGTAGCAAAGGCATAACGAAAGTAGCATGATTCAGCATGAAACAAGATGTAAATCTATGGTTTTAAATTGCACAATAGATGTACATGTATATACTTGTAGGGGCTCAATCCTGAAACACTTACTCACATGAGAAGTCCTTACCTGAGTTATCCCACTAAAATCAATGAGGCTACTCAAATTATTGCAATATGTTGTGCATGGGTTTGTGTGGGAAGGTCAGGGAGTTCCTTCTTTTTAGTTCACATCTTTTTATTTACCTACAATGCCATGGCTGATGATTGCTTCTCTGAATACTTTGGTACAGAATATATTTCAGTGCCTTTTTTCTTATCCAAGATTATTATAATATCACATTGCTACAGATTTCCCACCTCATTGTTACATATGACAGACACTAAACCGAAAAAAACTGGTTCCAGATTACAAATATCCCAGGATTTCAAGGTTTTTTCCCCCAGGATTTTGCCCATTGTACTAATAGGCAATAGATAGCAGTGAAATGCAGATTTTGGTTCAGATCCTGAGCGCCCCAAATTTTGTAGGTATTTGAATATGTGATTTTGATACAACATAATTTCTACTCATTATATGCTTCTCTGATAAAATGTGGTTATTTGTAAAATGCATCCTTAGCTCCAAGCTGTATTCATTCTCATATTTACCTTTATTACATCATATATTCATAAAACTCAGGATACTTAAACCTGAATGATTCATTAATGAGGGTGCAGTATATTATGAACAGGGTGAAGTAATGCAATTTTCTCCTGATAAAGCACAAGTCTTCCTAAACAGCTTGCTCAAAATTGATTACCTTCGAATTCAAAATTATCCATCCTCTTGTTCATGATCAATATTCTAACACCATGTTATCTATCTTATGTTTCATAGGGAGATACTAAAGAAAACATTTTATTAGAGAGAGTCCAAAATCAGAATTTCTGTCCCCCAAGAAATTCCAATATTTGTTTATTAGTGTTCACCCCAAATTACTCATCAGGACAAAAAGTTGAAATATCAATTTTTGTGGTACAAAAATTTCAGGAAATATTTGATTCTAAAAGCACATTTTCCATTGAGAAAACATTTCAATAGAAAATCCTTGACTAGTTTTACCTTTGACAGCTTTTTCTGATGGAGCTGGAAAGTATAAACAATTTAACTGAGTGACTATCATTTGGAAGATACCCAAAATGTACAACCATTCCCCCAAAATTCACAAACTTTTGCAAAGGGCTAGGGAGTTATAAATAGATTTGTTTAATTTAAACCTTACCCAGACCTGCTATTTGGAATAAATAGAGAGGTAGGTCTGAAAACAAATATAGAATCTATAGCAAGAAGAATTTCAGGGCTAGATCCCAGCTGGTGCAAAATTGATACTGATTACATAACACACACCAATTTACAGCACCCGATTGTGTGGTATGCCCAAAATTAGTTTATTCTTATTTTTAAAAAAATATTGTAAACTGAAACCTGCACTGTTATCTTGGGAAGCCTTGCGTTCAATCTATTACAGATTACTTTTCTGTAGTAAATGCAATTTCCAGACTTGGGCACCTAAATTAAGGTCCCATATCCTTCATCTAGGTGCTGAAATCAGCATTTAGCACAAAGTTTGAGTGTCCAGTTATGGAATTTGGTTGCCTCATGCAAATTCCTATTTTTGAAAATTTGCCCTTACACTAAGTAAGTGGCATATGTATAGTATGTGGCATATAACATATAGTATTGCAGCTGCTATGGGGAAAATACCATTAATTATATGAAAAACTCCATTATTAATTAAACAAGAGTTTATGATTTTTTATTAGATCTGATCAAATGTCTCTGTCCTTGTGGAACATACAGACTTTCATGGGTTGTCTTACATAGTCTAGTCATTTCACAATGTGTATCTTTTCATGAACTCTGACACAAAGAAAGAAATCTTTTCCTTCTCTTTATCAGCAATGTGTCATCAGAATGTAAGGCAACTGGGACCTTCACTTACATTTCTATATATATTTACTTCAGTTCATCTTCTGTCTATTCTCCTATTTGTATAATATTATTTTAGTAGCATTAGCAATGACTTTTTCTTCCCTTCAAATACATTTTTTTTCATGATTTAACAATATGGAAACCAGGGTTTTACATCTAAGCGTTATTTCAAATTTTACTTGGTTGTTCAAATAAGGGTTTACTACTCACTCTGAAGTGAGTTGGCATATAAACACAGTATCTCTCCTGCTTTATTGGCTCTAGCTAGACACAGGGTTGAAAAGGAGAAAATGCTATGAAACAGGGAAAAATTCTGTTGGACACATTACCCCTGAGGATTCCATTTCAAAGACACATTGGTAAGGTCACCCTTTGTTCTCAGACTCATGCAGCAAGTATATGGATCTCAGCTGAACTAGAATTTGCTCCTGGATAGGCGAAAAAGTGGTTTATAAGGTTCCCTTTGGATTACACAGCAGAAACATCTGCTTGGTTTCATGAATGGGATATTATCAGGGGTGTCAGCAGATGATTGAATCTACTTAGCACTAGGTACTATATCTCTACTGTCAGAGAAAATGACTTACCACAGATAGTTTAAATGTGTATAGTGATAATTTGGCCAGTGGGTTTGTAAGTAAATAAGCCTATCACTGAAAAGATTGCACTACACTATTTCTTAAATAAGCAGGATACTGCTCAACATTCCATCAAGAGGTTTTAAAAGCATAGTACTAACACTGCAGTGCGGGATACTATCATTTTATTATATTTCTACCTAAATAGGATTGTATTTGTTGTACTGTGATATTTTCTACATTAAAGATATGAGGTAATATTTATATCGTGAGCATGAACTAGATAATGATCTAAGCTATTTATTTCAGAAAAAGGGCTGCCTACACTAAAGAAATGTTTCTTGCATATTTTCAATTCATGGTCATGGCTCCTTTCAGTCAATATATCTAAATCACATACAAAATGTTTGTTACAATCAGGTTGATATTTAATCATATGAAAATCAGAGAAAAAAGAGATAGGCATGAAGGAAGAACAAAGTTTGCAGGGTTTTTTTAGCAGAAGTTGACAGTTGACAATAGTTTTTTTGTGAAACAAAGTTCACAACCCAATAGCTGGCTTTTCCTATGAAACTTCATATACTCCTTGATTCAACAAAACAATTCCATCTAAACTAATGAGTAATCCCATCTCTATTCACAACAGAGCACTGGGCATGGGTTAATTTTAAGATGCAGGTTGGTGTCATCAGGATGGAAACCACATTTTACAGCATGTGCTTATGTGCTTTGCTGAATCAACTGGGGTGGTAAACTCTCTGAAGTTCAGTGCAAGCTGTACTACAAGAGGATGAGCAAATGCTTCTAAGAAGGAGAGGAAAGGAATGTTTAAGGCATCAGTTCTCACCTCCCACTTCATGCCTCCAAAAGACAAGAAAATTGCTGATGATCCTCAGGTCACGTGGGAAGGAGAGGTCTGAGGGAGTACATTAGCTAGTGCAGTAGTTCTCAACCTTTCCCAAATACTGTACCCCTTGTAATAGTCTGATTTGTCTTGTGTACCCCCAAGTTTCACCTCACTTAAAAACTACTTGCTTACAAAATCAGACATAAAAATACAAAAGTGTCACAGCACTACTGAAAAATTGCTTACATTCTTATTTTTACCATAAAATTATAAAATAAACCAATTGGAATATAAATATTGTACTTACATTTCAGTGTATAGTATGTAGAGCAGTATAAACAAGTCACTGTTGGTATGAAATTTTAGTTTGTACCAACTTCCATAGTGCTTTTGATGTAGCCTGTTGTAAAACTAGGCAAATATCTAGATGAGTTGAGGTACCCCTGGAAGACCTCTAAGTACCCCCAGGGGTACATGCACCCCTGGCTGAGAACCACTGAGCTAGTGCACTGTTCCTAATTGCATCAGCCTACGTGAACCAAGCTTTTCTGTGCCTATGCTCCTAATCAAAATCACAATATAACCCCAAACACTTCCTGAGTTGGAGTTGGTAGGGCGTTCTCTATGTAACTTTCACAAAGCCCTAATTCCACATGCATCTGGCAGCATGACATATTATTAAGTAGATAAAGAAATGCTTTTTATTTATGAGCAAAAAGAAAGCTGACTTTAGATGCCCACATTTGAAAATGTTAATGTAAGTGACATGCCCAGGGCTACACAGTAATTGAGTGGACAAGTCACATTACAAATTGGGTATTTCTGTCTTTCAGTTCTGAGTAAACTGTGAGTAACTACAATGAAGTCAATAGAGCTATTCTGGATTTACACCATTGTAACTGAGAAAAGAGTTGGGTCCTCTGCAACCAGTATAATAAAGTAGTGATGGTCATGTTAATTAAATTTACTGTCCCTATTTTCAAGTTTCCAAAAATGGGAGAAAGAAATTCTTGCAGATGTTGGAGAAGAACTAAAAGATCATCAAGACCATCATTATGCTAATGCAGGCACAGTCTTAGAAGTTAGGATGTATGTGGGCACCAGTCATCTCCTTTGTTAAACTCCTTTCCAGGGAAAATGTGTGTGGTGTGGTGTGGTGTGGTGTGGTGTGGTGTGGATGGGAGGTGAGGGAGAGGAGTAAAAAAAGCTCCATGAAAAGTATTGATGAACCTGTTGCCCTTTTTATAATATTTTAAATATTTTGACATTTCATTTCTGCACTGTTGTGTGTCCTCTTGTGCAGTCTGAGTTGTAGACTCTAAAAAGGAAAAATTCTATGGTGTCTCAATAAAAAAATGCATGACTCCACTCTGAAATATACAAAGTCTGGTATTCATAGGCTGGAAAGGCATACTCATTCCATCAGTCCAGCCAGCCACTAGCAGCTGTTCTCACCCCCACCCCCCCAACACCTTTTTTTTTTTTTTGCATTCTGGTAGTTCTGAAAAAAAGAATGACAGCTGCATTCCCTCATTTTCTTTTATCTGAGCTGTGAATGTTGCTGAAAAGTTACTAACACATGGCTTTGTTTAAGGTGACTAAACTATAAGCAATCAGTAAAAATTGTTCCTGGCCTAACAATGGTTAGACTGTAATATGATGTGTCATCTTAACATTATTTTGTAGTCCTATTTTACAGGTGCGATCAATGATGAACAATAGGGACAACAATACCAAACTCGCTTTTGATCTTACACCACGGCTGCATAGAACCCACTGCCTTTAACTGTTATTTGCTTATTTTTTTATGGACTGGCCTGTCATACAAATGGTCCCACTAGACAACATATTGGACAGCAGCTGCAAAGGGAGATGAATGGCCCCTATCCAAAGTGTGGTTCTGTAGCTGCAACAAAATGTTGTTGGGTTTTTTTTTATAATTAACAGGATGACATTTTTGAGTGTTTATATTCATCTTATCACTCCCTCTCTCTTTTTTTTTTATTTTTTTTTTTAAGGATTCCCCTCCCATACTTTCACTGACTTAATAATGCTCTGACATTCTCCAGGAATTCCAAAATTATAGAGATACCTGTGTATTATTTCACTATTTACTGTGAATGACAGCAGAAAGTATTACTCAACCTTGAAAATGAAATATCTAAAAATCATATGAAGGTCTGCAAATGTCCAGCATGCAATTTTAATTTAAAATATTGTTGGCTTATGAGCGGTATATTTAATTTTAAATCAAACACTTCACAAACCAGTGCCTGTATTGTGGCATACACTATGATTTATTATACATCATCAATATGAAACATTTCATAACATTGAGTTGTGGAACATTTTAAAATACTTTGTTTTACAAAACTAAAACGTAGCCAAATGCTGGTTTCAGAGTAGCAGCCATGTTAGTCTGTATCCACAAAAAGGACAGGAGTACTTGTGGCACCTTAGAGACTAACACATTTATTAGAGCATAAGCTTTCGTGGGCTACTGCCCACTTCATTGGATGTATTGAATGGAACATATAGTAAGAATATACATATATATACATACAGATAAGTTGGAAGTTGCCATACAAATTGTGAGAGGCTAATTAGTTAAGAAGAGCTATTATCAGCAGGAGAAAAAAACTTTTGTAGTGATAATCAAGATGGCCCATTTAGACAGTTGACAAGAAGGTGTGAGCATACTTAACTTAGGGAAGTAGATTCAATATGTGTAATGACCCAGCCATTCCCAGTCTCTATTCAAACCCAAGTTAATGGTATCTAGTTTGCATATTAATTCAAGCTCATCAGTTTCTCATTGGAGTCTGTTTTTGAAGCTTTTCTGTTGCAAAATTGCCACCCTTAAATCTTTTACTGAGTGGCCAGAGAAGTTGAAGTGTTCTCCTACCGGTTTTTGAATGTTATGATTCCTGATGTCAGATTTGTGTCCATTTATTTTTTTGTGTAGAGACTGTCCAGTTTGGCCAATGTGCATGGCAGAGGGGCATTGCTGGCACATGATGGCATATATCACATTGGTAGATGTGCAGGTGAATGAGCCCCTGTTGGCATGGCTAATGTGATTAGGTCCTATGATGGTGTCACTTGAATAAATATGTGGACAGAGTTGGCATCCGGCTTTGTTGCAAAGATAGGTTACTGGGTTAGTGCTTTTGTTGTGTGGTGTGTGGTTGCTGGAGAGTATTTGCTTCAGGTTGGGGGGCTGTCTGTAAGCGAGGACTGGTCTGTCTCCCAAGATCTGTGAGAGTGAGGGATCATTTTTTAGGATAGGTTGTAAATCTTTGATGATGTGCTGGAGAGGTTTATGTTGGGGGCTGAAGGTGATGGCTAGTGGCGTTCTGTTATTTTCTTTGTTGGGCCTGTCCTGTACTAGGTGACTTCTGGGTACTCTTCTGGCTCTGTCAATCTGTTTTTTCACTTCAGTATGTGGGTATTGTAGTTTTAAGAATGTTTGATAGAGATCTTGTAGGTGTTTGTCTCTGTCTGAGGGATTGGAGCAAATGCGGTTGTATCTTAGAGCTTGGCTGTAGACACTGGATCATGTGGTGTGTCCTGAATGGAAGCTGGAGGCATGTCGGTAATTATAGCGGTCAGTAGGTTTCCGGTATAGGGTGGTGTTTATGTGACCATCGCTTATTAGCACAGTAGTGTTCAGGAAATGGACCGTTTGTGTGGATTGGTCTAGGCTGAGGTTGATGGAGGGATGGAAATTGTTGAAATCATGGTGGAATTCCTCAAGGGCTTCTTTTCCATGGGTCCAGATGATGAAGATGTCATCAATGTAGCACAAGTAGAGTAGGGGCATTAGGGGACGAGAGCTGAGGAAGCGTTGTTCTAAGTCAGCCATAAAACTGTTAGCATGCTGTGGGGCCATGCGGGTACCCATTAGCAGTGCCGCTGACTTGAAAGTATATATTGTCCCCAAATGTGAAATAGTTGTGGGTGAGGACAAAGTCACAAAGGTCAGCTACCAGGTTTGCCTTGACATTGTCGGGGATACTGTTCCTGATAACTTGTAGTTCATCTTTGTGTGGAATGTTGGTGTAGAGGGCTTCTACATCCATAGTGGCCAGGATGGTGTTTTCAGGAAGATCACCGATGGATTGTAGTTTCCTCAGGAAGTCAGCGGTGTCTCAAAGATAGCTGGGAATGCTGGTAGCGTAGGGCCTGAGGAGAGAGTCCACATAGCCAGACAATCCTGCTGTCAGGTGCCAATGCCTGAGATGATGAAGCGTCCAGGATTCCCAGGTTTATGGATCTTGGGAAGCAGATAGAATACCCCTGGTCAGGGTTCTCGGCATGTGTCTGCACAGATCTGTTCCTGTGCTTTCCCAGGGAGTTTCTTGACTAGATGGTGTAGGTTTTTTTTGGTAATCCTCAGTGGGATCAGAGGATAAGGACCTGCAGAATGTGGATTTAGAGAGCTGCCTAGTAGCCTCTTGTTCATATTCCAACTTATTAATGATTACGACAGCACCTCGTTTGTCAGCCTTTTTGATTATGGTGTCAGAGTTGTTCCTGAGGCTGTTGATGGTGTTGTGTTCAGCAGGGCTGAGGTTATGGGGAAGTGATGCTGCTTTTCCGCAATTTCAGCCCGTGCACGTCGACAGAAGCAATCTATGTAGAAGTCCAGTCTGTTGTTTCGACCTTCAGGAGGAGTCCACGTGGAATCCTTTTTGTAGTGTTGGTAGGAAGGACTCTGTGGGTTAGTATGTTGTTCAGAGGTGTGTTGGAAATATTGGAGTCGGAGACATCGAAAGTAGGATTCTAGGTCACCACAGAACTGTATCATGTTCATGGGCCTGGAGGGACAAAAGGAGAGGCCCCGAGATAGGACAGGCTCTTCTGTCAGGCTAAGAGTATAGCTGGAAAGATTAACAATATTGTTGGGTGGGTTAAGGGACCACTGTTGTGGCTCCTTGTGGCATATAGCATTCATACGTGTGGCTGTATTCATATGTCTGGTAAAACTGCTGGGCTTGATCCTGCACTTAGATACTTATGCTTATACCCTTGTGCCCACATGTTACCCCAGTGAAGTCAATGGGGCTGTAAAATACGTGGAGTCTCTTTATGCTAGTGCTGAGATTTCAGGAATCTTAAATTAACGTATAGTATAAACCTAGAAACCATATTCACTTCTTGGAAGAATATAAGCCTAAACACAACAAAAAATTGCCATTGTAGCTGTTGGGCCACATAAACTCTGCAGGTTTCCTGGACTCATCAGCCACAGGTGCTATTTCCTATTCTCAGCACTGGGCATTCCTTCCTAGGACTATAGTCAGTGCTGTTGCAATATATGCAATGTATATTACAAAGGTAATCATATTCTAGTGCCAGTCAGCCCAGGAGGAATTTTAAAGGGACTGCAATTCCATAGGTTTTCCACGGCTGTCAGCTTCACTTCACAGGACAGAACAGGTTCAGATACCTAAGAGAGTAGGAAGGTAGGCATTCTTTACATGGGACGTTCTTTCATTCATTCCCTGCAGCTCTCCACCAAGGAGCATTCTGTTGTTGATTTTGCTTTTATGCAGAGCCAGTCACTGGATCTGCAGCCCTGACAGTTTCTATGACTCACAGCTCCAGTGGATGTATTCCGCTGCTAATATAACTCATCAGTTTGGATAACATGTTTTTTTTTTCATATTTTTACAAACACAGAGAAGGACTGAAAGCCTATAAATATAATAATGAGAAATGAGTTATAGCTTCAAATTCCACACTAGCAGAATTGCAACAGCACAACATACACAAATAAAGTGATTACTGGAGTGCTACTTACCCATAATCTAACTGTAAACAAATTGGCTTAAAAAAATCTGATGCACCCAGTTATGAGTGAGTGAATGAGTAAATGAATGATTGAAAATCCAATCTAATCCAATTCAAGTACTTATATAGAACCCTTCAGAAAAGGTCCCAGAGGGCTGTGCAGAAAATATAAAACTACCAAAAAGAGAAAGCTTTAAAAAAACATTCCTTCAATCAAGACTTAACATCCTCAGACAACATCAGACTGCTAAATATTTTCTTCTCTGGAGTTTTTCATATCCAGTGCCATATCCAAGAAGGCCTGGGCATCAACGTTTTGAGGTGCTTTAAAAGAATAAAGGAAGGGACAAAGTCTCACTGAGGGAATAGAGGTAACAAAAGATCCACAGATTGTCAGGAGCCCAATTTGCAGGATTTTACATATGACAAATACAATTTTATAATTGATATAGAACTTTACAGGACCTAATGTCATCTCTCTAGCAAGGGGAAGATATTGCACAATGATCTGGTTTAGTTCCCAGGTGAAGACAAGTGGCAGAATTTTGTTCCACATAACCAGTGCATTTCTTTAGTGGGTTGGCTAGTGAAAAAAGAAAGATAACAATTTAAATTTGCATGTGTTAGGGTGGAGGAGGAAGCATTTTAAAAAATTAATGCTTCTAAATCTTGGATGAAGACTATTGACTTCAAACCTACTGCTGTATATTCCTTGCATAAAAAAGAAAACGAAGACTGTTTCACAATGTTATTGATACGGATTGCAGGAGATAGTCAAGCATCAACAGACTCTCTCTCTCTCTCTCTCTCTCTCTCCAGGGCTATTCATTAGTTAAAATCTTTAATAGTTTAGAGAGTTGGAGAGATATTTGTCAAAGCGCAAAGCTAGAACAGCATGCAATTACATCTCTGTAGGCTGCATATATTGTACAGAGACCCAATCACTGACTGCAGGCAAGGGGTGTTTGGCATGGCTTGGGGTTCAGAAAAGCAGAAGTGCTCTTTGGACATCTACTCATGTGAAGCTGGGTCATCCAGCCACTGGATTAGTCTTCAAGCGACTCTAACTTAAATTGGTTGACAGTGGCCCCAAGGAGCTCATATGATAGCTGGGGATTGCTAAGGCCCAAGGGCACCTTAATTTCACCTCTTGTAATGTTGGCCAGAAGGAGGGGGTGATCAGAACCACGGTTCTACACCACCTGAGGATCCCTTGCATTAGGTTAATACTCATGTGGCTGGTTACATGAGATTTAATGTTCCTTTGCACCAGTGCAGCAAAGATTTGCAACCAGAAAGGAGGTAACAGGGCCCTTCTAGGAGAAGCAGATTTTCTGGATATATCCAACTTGTATGTTGTTAATGTGATAGAAGTAATAACAAGTAATAACAATAATAATCTAACTTTCTCTCTCTCTCTCTCTCTCTCTCTCTCTCTCTCTCAAACAAGATGGTATTAGATAATCTTTGATCAAAACTAATTGGTAGTTGCTAGTGATGGTGCATTGATAACTTCTGATGTAAATTTGTAATACAAAAAATAGATACTGTATACAATGGTCAGTATCTCATGCTCAGATACTGCCTTAGCTATTGACCAATCAACATGCAGGGTTGTCTAATGTTATGCTGTATACCAGATATACATGATAGATAAATTGTTTTTTCCTATAACAGAGTTGGTTATATCCCACTAGTAATGTCTACATTTAAAACAAAAGGAGAACATCATCTGATTAATATTGATCTAAAGATAAAAAATGAGTACTCTGATATGAAATAAACCATCTAATATAATTCCAGAAGGATGTTGTAATACGGCAGTGTGATAATCAAAAGGTATAAAAGCATCTAATAGAGCCAAAAACAGAAGAAAGGTGAGTCCCCTGAGATTCAGGCAACGCATGCAGATCATTATTATTATTATTTTAAAGAAAGAGCAGTCTGAGTCATAAAGGGAAAGAGAGCTTGTGGAATTCATTAGCCATAAGGTTCAGATGGTTTTGAAGGTGAATGGTCATTGCTTTTTCAAATGATTTTATGTATAGTAGCAGATAGGGTGAAGATTATTATTTATACTCTTTAGTAAAAATCAGATTTCAACTTGATTGCATTTTTCAGGAATGAAAGAAGACTAATTATGGGAGCTACAAATGGAGCAAGGTTGCTGCTATAATTAAAGATGGCCAAGAAACAAGACTTGATAGTGGTCAGAATAGTTTAATTTAGAATTTCAAAATAAAGCTTTTGAAACTGAGAAATCACAGTTACTGTGAATTAATGGGTGCATGAATAGGGGTCATTTCTGAAGAATCAGACAAGCTCAAGGATAGGCGTATCTCAGTAGCTTCATTTCTCCACAAATTATGAGAAGCTTTCTTTCATCAATCCTCGTTAGATGATGTGGATGGAGAGAGAAGCCTGACTGAGGGATAGAAAGAGCATATTCTCTTTTTGAATAAAAATTGTTCCAGTAGAATGAACGGTTTATATAAGTTAAGAACTAACTTTGAGTTAAACTGGAAGAACAATTTTTAAATAAATCCAAACCTATTTGAAATAAGGACATCTTAAACCATTTTTTTTTCAAGTTGTAGTACTTGATTCCTTGCCTCACTAAAAAAATGGATCCAGAACCTACTTTGGTAGGTCCTAGTGGGTTAATGTGTCTGCTTCTCCCTATGGATCCACCATAAATGACCAGCATTGGGCATCCAGAATTGCTTTATGTTTGCTCATTTGGTGAACTTTTCTCACAATCCCTCACTGACGCCTTTTGATCTCTGATCTACAATGCAAGCTGAAATCTACTAGGAAAGAAAGGTACCCAGGTTGCTAAAGTTATTGTTATTCCTAATGAAAAAAGCAGTGGTGTATGTCAGTTTCTTGGAACTCCTCTTGGATCATTCAGTCATAATTTAAACTAACCTATTCAAAATAATAAAACTCTGTTCTATATAAGAAAGGAAAAGGTAGTCTAGAGGTCTCCATTGTTATTCTAATTCCCTCCCAGTTGTTTCCATGCTCCCAAGCTTCTAGATATACCAATTAGAAAAATGAGAAAAATAACTTCAAACAGTAAGAAATCATTCATCCATATTCCAATAAGAAGGTAGATATTAATAATAGAAATTTTAATGAAAGCAAACCCTCCACAGGATTTGAACCCATATCTTTTTCATAACACAATCAACTACCTGACTCACAAGGCTATACTGAGCCATTAGTGTAACACTCTGAGGTGGTATATTAGTCAACAGAGGATACTGATTCAGTACCATGAATGCATTAAAAAAAATATTGAGATGAACAAAGTAATTAAAATTTTACATGATTATGGAATATAGACAAAGTGCATCCCCTAGGTCATACCAAGGTCTATATGCACACATACCTAATAAAGTTAAAACAAAACGTAGTGTAGATCTGCTTTCTCTATTACAAGATCAGTTTCAAAAGGGCAAGAGAAGAAGGGAGAACTTTACCATTCTTTGGCTTCAGTTCTCTATAACATGCTTGTTAAAATATTGTTTAAATGTGACATTAACTTAGAAGAACCTCCCAAAATACTAATGACATTACAAGTGGTAAGGAACATTCCAAGGAACGTTCATTGCAGTAGCCTACAATCAAGACTACAAAGTCTTCATTGAAACATAGGAAACAGTCCTTTTGTCAACAAAGGATAGTCTAGATCAGGGGTCCTCAATGTGTGCCCGCGGGCGCCATAGTGGCCTCTGGGGCATTTTTGTGCACCCGCAGGACACCCCACTCCCAAAATGCTGCCAAGAAGCGTTGCTGTTTCTCAGTGGCATTTCAGCGGCGACGCTTCTTCCTGCTGCCGCTTTTTAGTGGCGGGGTGTTCGGCGCCCGCCACAGTCTTCTGAGAATAGAAACATGCTATTCCCACAAGAAAGGTTGGGGACCACTGGTCTAGATGACACAATAGGTCTGTTCCATCTGTAACTTAAGAATATAAGAACATAAGAATGGTCAAACCAAAGGTCCATCTAGCCCAATATCCTGTCTTCTGGCAGTGGCCAATGCCAGGTGCGTCAGAGAGAATGAACAGAACAAGTGATCAAGTGATCCATTTCCTGTCACTTGTTCCCAGCTTCTGTCAAACAGAGGCTAGGGACACCATCCCTGCCCATCCTGGCTAATAGACATTGATGGACCTATGCTCCATGAATTTATCTAGTTATTTTTTGAACCCTGTTAAAGTCTATATGCATATAGTCTACAACTTCTATGATACATTTGTCACAAATATTGATCCTTAATGTCAGAACTCTTTTTGAAATATCTAAAATGTTTATCTTGATGCTGAGTTCAAATTACTATGGGCAAGTACCTCTTTACAATCAGGGTACATGGCTCTAATTTTACTCCTTATGCACTCAAAACATGAATTAAATTCCTGGGATTTTGTTATATCTGAGGAATGAAGGATGAGGTCCAGAGTAAATGGATACTGATATTCATAAAAAGAACAGGAATACTTGTGGCACCTTAGAGACTAACAAATTTATTTGAGCATAAGCTTTCATGGCCCATGAAAGCTTAATCTCAAATAAATTTGTTAGTCTCTAAGGTGCCACAAGTATTCCTGTTCTGTTTGCGGATACAGACTAACATGGCTGCTACTCTGAAACTAATATTCATACACATGTAATAGTAGAATCTAGTGCTATGGGGTTCAATCTTATTAGATTCTTACCCATTTAACAGTTACCCTGAAATGAGTAAAGCTATTTGCATAGGTAAGATGGATTGTGTGGTGCAGATCCTGGTTGAGATAGATGTCTGTAACCTCAGTTACACAGGTAAAAATCCATAATAAATCCATTGAAGCTAATAAAGTTATTGATGTCAATGGAGTTATTCTAGATTAATATCTGGACAACTGAAATCAGATTCTGTGTCTTCAGTTCTCCAAATATTGTCTCCTTCCACTTGTGAAATATTTAATACACTTTAGTTCTTGCTACTCAACCTTATATTGCATGAAGAATACTATTAAAGATACAACATTAAAAGTCCAGACTTCTTTACAAAGACACCACATACCTAGAATTTTCCCATTCACATTACATGTTGACATTTTCATTAAAAAACCTGTTACCAACAAATAAACCATGTCAGTATATCCACCTCTTACCAGAGTCAAAGTCAAAGCTATTTCTTGCTTAACTTTGTTACTTTAAAAATAAACAGAAAAACTGCAATATTACATGTTTTAGCTGTTATTGATATATTTATTGATTTGCTAATCTTTAAAAATAACATTTTTCAAGAGACATCTTGTCTTATCAATTCAGGTTTCTTTTCCCACTTGAAAAAGGCAGAATCTTCTCATTTCAAACTATCCAGGGGACCATGCTGCAAATGTTAATAATATATATTTAGGGATAATTTTTCTTCCCTTGTTGTGCTGCTCTGCGTTTTTGACTAATTTGATTCCTGTTATTCATTGCAACAGTTTGAACCCACTTGTAGCCCTAAGTTTACTGAAATCAAGATTGTAAAAGAGATCTATCAGAGATTTAGGACTTTAGCCCACCCAGAAAAGCATATCCGCTGCAGAGGCAGTGAAGGCAACCAAGACAAATGGTCCTCCACCCCCTGCCCTGTCTCAGCTTGTGGGAGGAGGGGAGGATATTTTGTCCTCAGAGAAAAACAGCTACTGCGGTCCCAAGAGAAAGATGATCAGGAAGAAAGCTTGGTTGCTCTGGACCTTTCCACCACCCAGAATTCAGATGGGGATTGTGCTGGGTCAGGAACTGGGGATAGGATGTGGAGCGATTGAGGGGGCTGTGATGTGGAATGGGGAAGGGAGAATTAATTGTCTCAGTCATCCTATTCCACAACCATTTATGTGAAGCCATTCTGCTACGGTTGCTGCCCTGCCTTTTAATGTCTGAGTGGTGATGTGGGTCTGACTGATTGCCAGACTGTGGGATGAGGAAGGTATTTTTACCTTGATTGATGTTTTTTTCACCTTCCCAACAGCATCCTTGAATACCGCTTTTAGGGTAATATGGAGTATGCCAAGAAATTTAAAAGCTGTATATTAATAAGTGGAGTTTGTAATTTTACTCTAGTGTATGGCTGGTGTCCAGCATGGGTGAGGTACTCAAAGGGGACAACCTCAGAAGCACTGTGAGAGGAGAGAAGCCACTTTGGGAGTCTGCAAAGCAGGCCACTGAAAGGGTAGGACTTGCTCTTGGTGAGCTTGTGAGTCCTAGGCCTGCATGCAGGGTTCTCCCTGAGAACTGGCCCCTGGTTACATGGAAGCAAGATCCCTAAGCTTGGTCCTTTCCCTGTTTAAGGTGACTCCCAGTTAATAGGATTTTGTTGGGAATGCTGAGTTAGTCTTTCAGCTCCCTAGATAAATCATCTACCATGTGGCAAGTATTGCTCTTGCTGCTCGGTTAGGGTTGCCTGCCTATTGTGACTGTATCTGGGGGTACGAGAATAAGAATTAAGAATTTTAGTATATTATTGTAATCTGCCCTTGATCCTTGCATTCCTTTATGGTGAGGGGAAATCTTGGGAAGAGAAGCAGCCTGATTCCTGCATAAAGAGAATGCCTGCCTGCTGCGATTGCCAGCCCCTCTGCAGTTGCTGAGGAGTCTGGATTCAGCCCTAAACCTGAGGATTATTTGCGGAGTTGTGAGTAACTATGTTTGAGTTAGATAGTCAGGAAATTGTTTTCCTGAAATGTGATCACAAGCCGTGGGGTAAAAGTTTGGGTATTTCATTACCTTCTGTCTATTAAACCTGTGGAGGAACTTATCATCTGATCCCATGTGTAAGTCTTGTGGGCTGTACTGAACCAAGTCAGCCAGGTTGTTTTTGTTGCAACAGAAGATATTGTTATCATACATTGTCAAGGGCCACTACAAAGTATGTGTATCAACGGGACACTAAATTTTACTGGGACTTTGATGTAATTCATGGATATTATCAGCGGGGAAAGGCACTGGTAACCCTGAGAGTATTGGTTTACCCTGCTGTGTCATATTTACTTCCAGTGATGAGCTGCCAAAATCTTAACAACGGGTTCCCTCCTCACCCCACTAGGGGGTCATTGCCCACTCCCATCCCCCGGGATTCCTGCCCATCCAACCCCCCTGGGTTCCTTTATGACCCCCCCCAGGACCCCTGCCTCATCCACCCCCCTCCCCTGACTGCTCCCAGAACCGGGCAGGAGGGTCTCATGGGCCACTGCAGTGGGTGCCCACCCCGCCCCACCCCTAAGAGCCAGAGGCATCTGCCAGGGGGGCGAGGTGGGGAGTCCCGGAGGATGCTTACCTGGGGCAGCTCCCAGGAAGCATCCGGCAGGTCCCTCTGGCTCCTAGGGGCGGGGGAGCATAGCTAGCAGGGGAGCAAGGGAGAGGCCGCTCCCCCACTGATCACATCAAAAGTGGAGCCTTAGGCGCCAACTCCCTGGGTGCTCCGGGGCTGAAGCACCCACGGGGAAAATTTGGTGGGTGCAGAGCACCCACAGGCAGGTTCCCACCCCACGCCCAGCCCTAGATCACCTCACCTCCGCTCCACCTTCTCCGCTGAAAGTGCTGCCCCACTCTGCTTCTCCGCGCCCACCCCGGCTTCCCGCAAATAAGCTGTTCGGTGGGAAGCCTGGGAGGGCTGAGAAGCAGGCAGTGGCTTCCCACTGAGACCGAGGGTGGCGGAGGTGAGCTGGGGTGGGGAGAGGTTCCCCTGTGCCCCCCTGCGGGTTACCTGCTGTGGCACGGGCGGCCCTCCTTGCGCCCCCACGCCCCAGCTTATCTCCGCCTCCCTGGGCCTTATCGGGAAGCCGTGGCCTGCTTTTCAGACCACCCGAGCTTCCCGTGCAAACAGCTGATTCGCGGGAAGCCTGGGGGGAGCGGAGAAGCAGAGCAGGGCGGTGCATTCAGGGGAGGAGGCAGAGGCGGAGCGGAGGTGAGCTGGGGCTGGGGGTGGGGCGGGGAGCTGCTGGTGGGTTCTCTGCACCCACCAAATTGGCTGGAGCACCCATGGAGTTGGCGCCTAAGGTGCCACTTTTGGCCGGTTAAATTTAGATGCCCTTTTAGAACCGGTCGTCTCTTGTGGAACAATCGGTTGTGAAAGGGCTTCTCAATTTAACAACCGGTTCTAGAAAACTGGTGTGAACCGGCTCCAGCTTTTACATAATTATTCTGTGGAAAATATTTTTTGTGTTTGTGTTATTCCTTGGGAGTCTCCAACTAACTGGCAAGAAACTTGGACTTACCCTGTGGTTAGAAATTTCCTTCCAAACAGAATAAAGAAATTACACCCTGATGAGTTGGAAGCAAGATCCAGATGAACCCAGGCCTGTCCACACTAACCCTTAAGGACACTGGCATTAAATGAGGTACTGGGAGATGAGTTGCTGCTGCTAGCTGAGAGCTAGCTGGGAGATGAGCTGCTGCAGCTTTGGGACAGGTGAGAGGATGTTTTGGTGGATAGCTGACTTCCTTCTTATCAGACAATTAGATTGTTCTTAGGGTGGAGCAATGGGAGAGGGCCGTTTTTGTCAGGAGGAGATGCAGCTCTCCAGCTAGGCAGGGAGAGAGGGCACCTCTAGCTACCCATCTAGGGAAGGAAAGGCTTAAATTATTCTCTCACCTGGAAGACAGGGGCTATTCCAGCATCCAGGCTTTGACTAGGCTGTGCCTACTGTGAAGAGAGGCAGAGGCAAACAAACACACTGGAGATTACCTTACATTTTAAACTTTAAAAGGGAAAATCCCAGAGATTTGGAAGGAGCAATAATATAATAATAATATAAATAATATAAAGTAGCTTCAAATACTTGCTCAGGGAAATAATAAACTGTAAATTACTATCATAGTGAAAGTAGTTTTTCAACAGCATGCTATGTCACCCCACGAGGGAATCAGCTACTCCTCTCCCTGGATGTAAAGTCCAGCTTCATTCCAGTTGTCCCACCTTTGCATCTTTCCAGTTTGTGATGCTCTTTTATTTCGATGCTGCAAAGACTGCACCTTTTTCCCACAGGTCCACTCTCAGATGACAGCTCCTCACTCAGAGAGCCACACCTGTTCGTCAGCCTCTCAAACTGTATTCCCTCTGTCAGTGTCCCAGATCAATCTCTCTAGTCATATCTTCTATTCCCCTGGATGCAGGGTTCCTTGCACACTGCCCTTCAAGGTCCAGCTTCCTCTTCCTCAGCAAATCCACTTTTTACCCCATTGCAGTCTGTTTTTGCCTCCTCCTTTTCTAACTGCCTTCCAGTTGCCACCTTTGGGCAGATTCCAAGCCCCCCTCTCCAGCACAAGCTCCCCTTTGTCCCTCAGAACTTCACAACAATTGATTAGGTAGGGTTTAACTGTGGTCCATCAGTTATTATTAAAATTGCTATTTGTAGTACAGCCTGATGTTATTTACTGCTTTTTAGTGTGACTCCTATACTGGAATTACTGCACATTCTGACTCACTAATACCTTCTATATTATCTCAGGAAGGCTGGGATCCTTGTTTATTTTGTGACCCCTGCCTATTAGGGTCACACTTCCTAGGTGCGACCTAATGGCTGGAGCAACCATCACATTTGCCTTCAAGGGCAGTTGTCACAACTATCAAAACTGCCACTTTTCTGTATACTACTGCTCTCATGGCTCAAGCCCATTAAAGATATAGTGAGATTCGTTTACAATATATTTTTCACTTTATTGATATTTTTTCCCTTCACCATTCTCTGTCTGCAGTTTTCCAAGTTTATGATAAACTGCTCTTTCAATGCAAATTATACACAAATTTTATAATTAAACTAGAGACAAACAAACTTCACCCTAAAACAGAATAAAGTATGGTTCAATCTGACAGTTTTCAAACTATAAAATAAATTTTGGCACAGTCAAAATACATTTTTATATTTCTAGGCAGTCCTGTAATTTGGGTTGCTTCATTACACTTGAGAGGAGAATCAATATTTCTAAATAAAAAAAAATGTTAACCTCATCAATGAAGAAAGAGGATAAACTTGTTAAACATTGAGGTTGTAGGGTCCTCTAACCAAATTCTTCCCTCACATAGTCTCATATGGCTCCCATTAACTTCAATGGGAGATGCACACATGTATCTCAGGGAAGAATTCTGGCCCTTCATCACTCAGGTGCTTCTACACTGTTGTCTCTCCAGTTCCGTGCCCAGCTCATAGTCTTGGTCCTGTGCACAAAGCCCTAAGTGAGCTGAAGCTCACATATCTCAGTAAGTGTCTTTCACTCTATTCCTGAACGCAACCTTTGTATTAAACCAGGATACATAAACTAACAAAGTCCATACTACATGCTGCAGAAAGCAGGGTCAGGGAAAGCTTACAAATATGGAACTACCTTCCACCACAGATTAGTATCAGCTTGAATCTCATCACCTGCAGGACAAGAGGTACATTTTTGTATAAATATTTCCCTTAAGAAACTGAGAAGTACTCCAATTCTCACAGGATCAGGAAGTTTGTGAAGATTCGTTGTTTCTAAATATACTCAAACTTTCATGCAACTTGTGGGCACCCACTCATTTACATTGATACCATCCCTATATTGATGGTTTTGTTGCCTCTATAAGAAAAAGTACCAGATCTGCTATCCCTGGAGATTATTTTTTTTCCTGACCAGAAATGATGACTCACTGTTGCTGCAAGGTTTTTAATTTTTTTAAAGTGACGTTTAGGAAAGGGCGAAGGGGCAGAAGACTAGTTTCCTCCAGTTTTGTTTTTCTTGTGATGTATTTATCAATCTGTATACATGTGTGGTGTTAAGGTGTCTAAATTAGAGACTTTGTTTTCTTGATTAATAATATGCTAATTTTGGTGAATAAAACATAGTATATGTACCTATGTATTAATTGACTTGCTCAAAAGTAGCCTTTTCTAGTACCATGGTCTGAGTTTCAAACTTATAATGAAATCTAGAACTCAGTTGTCAGTATATTTTTGTTTTCTCAGCTCATGGTAATCAGAACTTTAAGAACCTCTTCCTTTATCTAGAAATAATATAACTGTATATACACAAATTAAAGTAAAAAATATTAATTGAATATAATAATGGTGGACAATGTTGTATAGCCTGAAGAAACTTCCTAAAGCGAATAAGTGAAGCATTTATTTTGTCAATTTTTTGTTTGTGGGTATTGCCTTGGATTGGTTGGATATTCAACTATTTTAGAAGTCTTTTTTTAAATGAAGCATAAATCATTTTAAAACCAGCCACAAGTACTTTCCTGCAGCTGACAATCCAAAGAGCAAATAAGGTGGAATTTATTGCTGCTCACATTTCACTTAGAGACTTAAGATCAGTAGCATATTAAATCGGGGTCAAGAAGCAGGTCTCTTGCTTCTTTCCTTGCTACTACCTTGTTGTTGCTGTTTTATTTCCCAGCTTCTGGAGAATCAGGTTTGCTGCTCCCAATTAGACTTGTTAATATTCCAGGATGGAACTTCTGCTGTGTCCTTAAACCTAATCACCCAAACCTGAGGTGATTCATCCAGCTACACTACCAGCAGCTGCTGCAGTTTTCTGGCTGCCTCAGGGAGGGTTGTAAACTCTGGTTGCCACAGCGTGAGGTTCATGCACTCTGTCCCATTTTGAGATATGTATATATATATATATGCAGATCTTCTTAAACTTTATTGGACTGTTTCAAACGACTAAAGTGACACAAGTCTAACCCATGCACAGGAAGAGCAGCTTTCAAATCACAGCTCGTGGCCTGGCATACAATAAATTTTATTGAAAAGGGATCTATAAATGCCAGTGTTCATGGAAATACTATAAAGAAATCCTTAGGGACAAAAATATTGGGGCCTTTTATAAAGATATGGTTCTGTACTTTTAAATAATTGTTTGTTTGACAGGGGGCTTGCTTACAGTTCCCTTGAGAACCGGGAATCATGCACTTACTGAATAAAAGTTCTAATAGAAGTTTATTCCCACATGGAAGATTTACTGCTGGTTCCATCATTGCAGAGGTGTATTCAAGTTTTAAAGTTTAAAGATCTCACAGAAAAGGTTTGTTAAGAAAAAAAAAAACCTATCAAGCCTGCATCCCCAAGGGCCATGCAGGCCAAATCCACCCGGGACAGTTTGCAGCTCATCTTCTATTCTGTGTGGTATGGAATATTAACTGCTCTTGCAGCCTGTGCGATCAGTAGTGATCTCTTCATAGGAATCAGGATGTGTCCTCCTTTATCGTGGTCTTGGATGGGGATTATTGACAGTTTAGTCCCCATTCTGTTTAACAGAAAATCTCCTTCCACTGCTTCATTCTTTTAGTTAAAGAAACAGTATCCATTTCTGGATACATTTCCTATTCTGTCCCATTTCCCCTGGGTCTGAATCCCTCCCCTCCAACTGCTATGCCATAGACATCCGTGAGAGGTGTGTTGCAGGTTGTGGCTGGATCATGTTCCATAATGGTTCTTGAGCCTTGCACCATGAATTTTAATTGAATGGCTTCACAGAAGGGCCTAGCTTTGCTTGAAGTGGTCCTGCTAGCTCCTTATAAATACTTTCAATTAATAGAATTGAAAATGTACTGAAAATATAGTTACAACAATTTATTGCAAAATACACTGAACCAATTTTAGTCATAAACATGCACAATAAGCAAGGAATAAATTAAGTGCACTTTAATCTTCAAGTAACTAGGATGAACGGGCTAATGAAATAGTTTGTGTAAAATAAACTCAGTGAAATGTGATGGGCTCCTAAATAGGCTTAATTGTTTTAGTCCAGAAATAGACCCTGTGTGATGCTGACTATAAAGATGGTCGAACAACAGCCAAGCTTCCTTCACCTAATTAATTGGGTTCTATCTAGGCTAGATTCTAGTATTCTGAGTAAGGAGGAGGTCAGTGAAATAGCTCACTTGGATGTTAAAGATAAATGCAAGTTTTCTTCCCTGAGCTAAGTCCTCACCAATGGGGCTATGCACAGCTGGTTGAAATGATCATAATTTCAGAAACCTATTACTTCTTTTATTGAATTATGCAGCACCATCTCTACTGCTACCTAGTCCTCCCCCTACCCCATTTTTCTACTTACTCACTTTTTGGGTCTTGTCATAAACTGACTGGGGCAGGCATATATGATGATGTAGCAGTTTTTACAGTACCTAGAACAATGAGGCCCTATTTGGGACCCTCTATGTGCTATTGCAGCATAAATAGTAACAATGAATAATAATGAATCCATGTGAAAGTCTCGTAGCTTCTTGTTTTTCTATTGTCTCAAAAGTTAGACCAAGTTCATCAAAACATTTCTTAGGACTGTGACAGATTACAAAAGCTAATTTGGATGCAGTTTTGGTAGAATCTGTGCTATTTTACAGTGTAGACGTGACATCATGCAAATTTGTGAGTTTGATGAAAAATAGGTTTGAGTTGGTTTCACAACTGCAGTAATTAAAACCTGAAAATCAAAGCAAAACTCAGGACTGGAAGTGAAGAAAATATTTGCATGGACCCCTGTGATGAGAAACTGATGAATGCTGCACAGCTACACTGTGTAGATCTATCTAGGTCCCCTCTGTAGCTGGAGTTTTTAGAAGGGCTCAGCACACACAATGTGTGTGCATACACTCCAAAAGAAAAGTAAATCAGCATGTTTTCTGTAGGAGGGGTGAGGTGACAGGATCTGGAGCTGTTCTCAACTGTCAGCAGCAATGAAGGCTGATTCTGGGGATGGCAAGGGCAGTCCAGAGCTGGTTTGTGATCTATGGACATGCTAGCATACAGAAGCACTGCTGGCTAAACCGAAGCTTCTGCAGAGGCTACTGCAGTCCATGAGCTGTAGAAACTGGCTCCAACTGGCTTCCTCTGCAGAGAAGCACACTTCTTCTAGACCACAGGACCTGCATTGCTATTGGGCAAGGCAGCTGGAAGGATTAAAGCAGTGGTTCTCAAACTTTTGTACTAGTGATCCCTTTCACATAGCAAGCCTCTGAGTGTGACCCCCCCTTATAAATTAAAAACACTTTTTTATATATCTAACACCATTATATATGCTGGAGGCAAAGTGGGGTTTGGGGTGGAGGCTGACAGCTCATGACCGCCATGTAATGACCTCGTGACCCACTGTGGGGTCCCGACCCCGAGTGTGAGAATCTCTGGAGTAAAGCAGGGTGGCAGCAACAGAAGAAGGGTGAAGCCCCTGGAGGCTAGTCAATAACACCTCCTTTCGAACCTCAGCAATGTCACACCATTCAGCCCTTCTGACAAAAGAACCCTCTCTCCAACAACACAATCCCCGGAGTATTAGTAACTCTCATGCCAGTCTTTACTAGTCCCTGAATACATTTACCTCCACATTACATTGCCCCATCAAATTATCCGCCTGAGTCTCATCATTACTCTTTCCCCTTCTCTGTATAAGTCATTCCACATTTCAGGAGCCCCTGCTTGACTCTTCTGTCCTCCATCCTCCCTTGCTGTCACTTTCCTCACCTCCCTTTCATTCCCTTATTCCTCCACAAAAGATAGAGAAAATAATTCAATAGAAAAGACTTGTTCAGTACCACTAACCTTATTCATGATTTCATAGCTGATCTCCCTTTCTGTTATCTCTTCCTTCTGCTTTCCCTTCTCCTTCCATGTGTCTGTTCAGACTGTAAGCTCCTTGGAGCAGGGATGTGTCTATTTTGTCTGGCTGTACGGTGCCTAGCCCACTTAGGAACACCAAAAGAATAAATTAAAAGTAGAATGATCTCCAGATAACCCAAGCAGCTCAAACCTGATGTACTAGGGGGTGGGGATAAAATGATGCCCAGCTGGGGCCACGCTCCCCCAGAATCTCCCCCACAACCAAGAATTATGCATAGGAGACCTCCAACCTGTGGGGATCTAGGATCTAGTGGTGCCTCCTTTCTCCGACCATGTCGTGTTTTGGAAAACATGGAAATAGGAACAATCAGAGACTACAGCTTGTAGGAATAGCTGCAGAAGCAAGAAAAGCAGGGACCTTCGGACATTCAGAAAACTTTTTGTAGTTCTGACTGGATGTTCTTTGCCCTGTGCTGATTGTCAGTTTGCTCCAACCCTTCTCTTCCCTCAGAGTCTTTTCAACTCAGTTTAAATCCATGAGTCCCTCTTACTGTCTTCTCCCTGCCCTGTGCCTTTCACTTCCTTTCCCTTCAATGTCCTCTCTCCCTTCACTTTTGTTTCCATTTATCTGATTCCCTCCTAAATAACCCACCCCCACCACGGAAAATAAAATAACAGAACTAACGTGACATTTGTTGCCATGAAATTGTTCACTCTGGTTGTGTGTTCTACTCTGTCCCCTCACTCTCTGTCTTGTCTAGCTATGCTATGAGCTCTCCAGGATAGGGTCTGTCTGCTATTCTGTTGTGTATAATGTGCCTCACAATGTGGCCTCATACTTTGTTGGTCCTTAGGCACTATGGTAATAAACGTGATTACTAATCAGAGTGGACCAAAATTCCTGAAAAATCTTGATGTCCATATGGATCTTCTATTTAGAAAGAATGGAGTCATTTTTAGCTTCCATTGAAGTTGATGGCAGAATTCCTATTGACTTTAACAGGAGCAGGATTAAGCCAAATATTTTGGAGTCACAGACGAGGTTTTGTTTTTAAATATTTATATAACACGATTCCAGCACTGCCGCTCTCTGTGTCGCTCTGAATCCTATAATCTCTGTTGAGTCAGTATGAAGCTATGGAAGCAGCTGAGAGTTCTTTTTCTTCTTGTTCTGAATATCAGCAAGTTGAATCATCACTGGGTTTCATGGTCTGTTACCATACAATTCTTAAGTTCTTGGCCATTTTGACTTTACAGATACAGTGTACAGCTACAATAAGACATGCCATGCTAATACTCCATGCCAAGACTCTTAGACCATTTTGATATCAGAGGTAAATCAACCAAACAGCACCTTAACTCTACAATTAATCTGTATGAAACAATTTCATTGGTTGTTTTGAAGGCAACTGCAGAGATGGGGGATTACTTGGCCCAACTGCCACCTGTTCAAACCAAGCTCCCCTGTACCACCTCCCCAGACACAAATCAATGCAAACACCCATACAACACAATCAGAACACCCTCCTCATTCACCACACACAGAAATCCACACGGAACTCCGAGAACACAGCAGCACACACAAACATCATTCTAATGCCTGGAATGTCTGTTGAGTCAGTGTGAAGCAATGGAAACAGCTACAAGCATGGCTGAGAGCTCTTTTTTCTTGGAATATCACCATGTTCAAACATCACTAGGATTCACCATGCTACGATACAGTTTTTCAGTTCTCAGACATTCTTGGCTTTTTTACACAAATTACACCTGTGCTAGTACCATTGCTAAAGCTGCGTCCTCTCTATCGCTTACATCAGGGATCAGCAACGTTTGGCATGAAGCCTGCCAGGGTAAGCCCCCTGGCGGGCCAGGCTGGTTTGTTTACCTGCTGTGTCCAAAGGTTCAGCCAATCGCAGCTCCAACTGGCCATGGTTCGCCGTTCCAGGCCAACGGGGGCTGCGAGAAGTAGTGCGGGCTGAGGGATGTGCTGGCCACCACTTCCTGCAGCCCCCATTGGCCTGGAGTGGTGAATCATGGCCAATGGGAGTTGCAATCGGCCGAACCTGCGGACACAGCAAGTAAACAAAGTGTCCCGGCCCGATGGGGGCTTGTCCTGGCGGGCCGCATGCCAAAGGCTGCGGATCCCTGGCTTACATATACACCTTTCTCAGCACTAAAGACTTCCAAATTATTTTATTATTAACTTTTACCATGGAGTAAATTGGTATCTAAAGGGAAACTTTTACATAGACTTTATTTATTTATTTATTTATTTATTTATTATAATTTTAATTGCCTGAACCTTATTGGGATCGAACCTTTGTTCATCGTTACAATCTTTCCATATGTTAAGTAAACAGCAGGAGAAATGGTGCTAATTTGTAACACTCAGCAAATGAAAAAAAAAAAAAGAGAGCAGAAATTTTCCAATAAAAACACTATGGAATTTAAGTTAAAAATAATAAGGGCCAGATCTGGCATAAATCAGACTACTTCCATTGAAGTCTATAGAACTATGGCAATTTATGCCAACTGAGAATCCTGACACGAAACTATGCTGAAATAGAATGCACAGTCAGCAAGATTATGAAGTTTAATAGGAATAAAGTAGAGCATCCATTTTTAATGATAAACATATTTTAATACTATTAAGTCAGCAGGAGTCACTTCCACATATTTTCACATGAAAGTTATGATGTATTCTTATGCCTTGCTTTATCAAGAATTATAATACAACATTTATCAACAAATGCCCATGGAAATACCACAGAAGGTGTTCTTTCTAATTGGGCCAAAAAAATCATAGAAGGCTACCTTTCTGTCAGATGAAAGGTTGTACTTTTGTTTTGCTCTCTCCTTTTATATTGCATGTTAAGCAAACTCCCTATAACCTTTTTTTTAAAGACTGAAGCACAGACAAATGTGAGAGGTGGTACTTCATTTATCATATGGAGAAAGCTCATTGTTTGCTTTTTCCTTACTTATAGGTGCTGTTCCAGAATCTTTGAAGTGAAAGATAACAAAATGGAAAAAAAAAAGTGATTTCACAGAAGTGAAGATAAGATGAGCAATTGCCAATCTAGAATATTTTCAGCTGACACAATGGGTCACTGAGGACTTTGATTTAAGTACTTCTAGTACAAAAAATTTAGAATGAAATTCTAACATCAAATAATCAACAGCACAGAAGTTATTATTATACTATGCATAAACAGAAAGAACAAAGCCAGATTCTACCACTCTATTTCACGGCTGATTTGATTTTAGGTCAGTCATTTTAGGAATAATTAAAATAGGGTAAAATGAAAGGGCTTTTCTTAAACATTTCAACCAAAAAAGGAAACATTTTTCAAACACTGCATGGATGATAAGCTCACTAAATATGGTCAGCTGCAGTACTGAGGTAGAATGCTTATGCCTGGGCCCAGTCTTGTAAAACACTTATTCATGTGATTAACTTTATTTGCATCCTTATTTTCAAGGACAGACCCTATGTCTTTTATATGTCTTTGAGATTTTAAAGCAAGCAAGAAGGGACGATTATAGTCACGTAGTCTGATCTTTTGTATTATATAGGCCATAGAATTCTACCCAGTGATTTCAACTTCTAACCCAACAACTTGTGGTTGAACTACACCATATATTTTAAAGCAATAGCCATTCTTGATTTAAAGACTTCAACTGATGGAGAATTTGTGACATTTCTTGGTAATCTATTCCAGTAGGTAATTACCCATTCTGTGACAAAACTGTGTCTTTTTCCAGTTTGAACGTTGCTGATTTCTACTTTATACTATATAATTTGGGTTCAAAACCAGAAGTTATTATGCATACATAATAGCTGAAAAGAAATAAAACAATTTGATTATCATAACCAGATCAAGATTTATATCAAGGTACTTATATGGCCCCATCACAGTAGTATCTGAGCACATTCCAGGACACGGATGCGCATATTTTACAAACACAGAAAAGCATACAAAATATATTGCATATTATTGTCCAAACAGAGTTGGCTCAATACCCAATTTATTCAGTGAATTTAACCATCATTCACTGACTTACTCATTCAATGAATATTGCAAAACTATTTGTCATATACATTATTTAGATAATAAGCTGCTGTGCTGGGCATCTGTTTCTCCAACAGTGAGAGGGCAAGAAAAGTCAGCACTAGAGAGAGAAGCTGCATTTTCTTTCTTTGCTACTCTTCTCCCTCCCCTTTTGTATGTGTTTGTCTCCTTTGTCTTAAAGGAAACAGAATCAGATTTCAATGACAAAAGCTCAAGTAACTTCTCTTTTTCCCAAAAAGGGCAGTTAATATCTTCTTTAATACCATCACAAAAGACTGTCAAGCATGGGTTTTCCCTATAAGTGTATGTCTTCACAGCATTTTGGGGCAAGTGGAGCCTCCAAACCCAGATTGATAGACAAGGGCTAGCAGTTCTCAACCAGGGGTACCACGTACCTGGGTGTACGCAGAGGTCTTCCAGGGGGTACATCAACTCATCTAGATATTTGCCTAGTTTTACAATAGGCTACATAAAAAGCGCTAGCGAAGTCAGTGCAAACTAAAATTTCATACAGACAATGATTTGCTTATACTGCTCTATATACTATACACTGAAATGTAAGTACAGTATTTATATTCCAATTGATTTATTTTGTAATTGGATGGTAAAAATGAGATTGTAAGCAATTTTTCAGTAACAGTATGCTGTGACACTTTTGTATGTTTATGTCTGATTTTGTAAGCGAGCAGTTTTTAAGTGAGGTGAAATTTGGGGGTACGCAAGACAAATGAGACTTCTGAAAGGGGTACAGTAGTCTGGAAAGACTGAGAACCACTGGACTAGAGCTACTGAAGCCAATGCTAACGTTCTAAATATAGCCGTATAGGTAGCACTTTGAAGTGGCAGCACAAGTTGGAGCTTGGGCTCTGAAGCCTAGCACTTGCTCCAAAATGGTGCATGGACATACCCAGTGCAACTCTAAACAGCGAAAAGGGAAAGGAAATAAGGAAAATAGTTAAAATTAAAACCTTACAGAAATCTTTAGGTTTCAAATGCTTTAGCTGCTCAGGTGTGTTTTTTTTCTTGTTTCTCTCCTTTTAATAAAAAGTTTAAAAGATTTCTAAAGGTGTATTTAAAATGAAAGTTAGCCAGCAATAACCTGATATGAAACCCTGAACCACACTTGACTTTTTAATGTTGTAATAGTGAATAAGGGTTTTATTAACGTCTTGGTCTTATCCCTTGTTGGGCTCACAAAACACCAACAAAATACACATATATCTGAGGGTTATAGCTTTTCATATTGGGGGAAAAAATCCATTTTCCACAATGAGATAACAGAGGATATTTAATCCTGAAGGGTTTTTTGAAATTTAAAGGATTCCTATAAAAAGTGAATACACAATCTCTAAACCAGAGGTAAGTATACAAAAATTTCACATATCATTTTATCTTGTTTCATATGGAATTTAAAGAAAAAGTTATGTAGCTGACTGAGAAAAATGGAAAAAGAGTCTTAAAAACATAAAATTTAGCAGAAGCAATGCACATTAGTGATATATAGATAGCATACTTTCTCTGTTCATAACTGCAGAGTCAGTATTAAGATAGGATCTGACACATTTTTGTGAGAGTGTTTTTGATTATGCTCAGTATAAAGATTTGCTTCTGTATGGGCTTGAAATGTCCTGAATGAGTTAAAACTGTACCCTTGTAATGATTCATACTATTGTTATGCTGTCTTAGTTGTTTGGAGCACCATTGCTATTGCTCACATGCTCTTCCAAGTCACTAGACATCTGAAGACCATAACATGCTAATGCAAAAAAACAGTAGTGTGGTTGTAAATAAAATTACTGTGTAATAGCAATCCCAGCTACAGTTGTGCAGCTAAAGATGGCAGAACTCAGTACTCAGGTTGTTGGGTGAAGAATGTACTCTGCTAAAGAACAACACCAAGAAAGCTTGGAGAGGACATATATTTCCATTACATTTTTTGTGTGCAAAGTGATATGGAACACAAAGATTATCCATTCCTATTTATACTCTTCCAGAGTTCTCAACTTCCAGAATACAGTCTGTAGGTTCCATACAGGTTTTTTTCAGGGAATCTATACTAGTTATGGCCGAGATTGCTTCAGTCCTTCCTAAGAAATACATGAGAATAAAAGGATGTAAAGACCCATCTTATTGCCTTGCTTGGTCCCCGGGAAGCAGAGGAGGACTTGTGACATCACTGACTGGGAGAAAGCTTTGAAGAACCTTTTCCGTGTTTCAATCAACATTTGTTATTCAACCTGCTTTTTTCTCACTTCACAAAGCTATTTGGGTATCAATTCATCTTTTTAAAGGAGGTCTTTCAGAACTGATCTGTTGCGGGATGTCTCAGACAACACAAGGCACATTCATTCATCCTCTATAATGCTGCCCCTTCAGACAGGTGACCGAGGGAGATGTTGTAGAACATTCCCCCAAATCACCAAGAGGAACTTAACACTCAGTATGTCTTCATTACTATTGAAATCAGTAACAAACAGGAACAAGCTGATAAGACTATCAGAAAGTTTATAGAAATATTGATAACAGTGGATATGATTACTTTTCTAGACCTGGAAATTCTCTTCTGATTTCTTGGATACATTTCATTGTTATGATGTACAATTTTGAGAGGATTTATGCTTCCAAATGTATAATAGGATCAAATAATTTCTTAGCATATATAGTCCAGTGAATAATTACTTTAATTAAAATGAATAAGAGTTCATTGGAAAGCTGATGTTCACAACAGTTATTAACAACTTCAGCTAAGTTTATGTGACAGAGGGATGCACCAATTCATGCTTACTTCTTCATTATGGACTTATGCCACAACCCTTTGAAGAAGGAAGGAAAGACTCCGATTGGCTTCAATTGGCTTTAGATCAGGCCCTATAGGATTGCTTTTTCAGCCTCAGGAATAAGGATTATTCACATGAGTATGGTTTGCGAGATTTGGTTCTTTGTGGTACTATATTATTGTCTGTATATTTTGTTATCAATCTTTCTTGGTTTCTATTTTTATTAAACAATAAAAAAACTCTTTACCTGGAAAAAAATGAAAGAGATAAACAGATATAGGAATCACATTTAAAAAGTTCAACATTTGCTCTTTGAATTCATGCTAGCTTGTATTTTCGTTTCTCATTTGTTCTTAGTCTCTTCCTTTCTATGTTATGTTGCACTTCCCTTCAAACCTTTCCTTTCACTCGATCCCTTTGTGAGCGTGTGTCTCTTATTCTTTACTATCATTTTCTTTCTTTCCTCCCCATACTTTCCCTCCTGCAGACTTGAGTGTGCTGTGACAAGACTGCCTCTGCAGAGGCTTGAAAGTAAAAGGACAGAGCATTCTGCCTGCATCTGAGCAAGGCACAGAAACTTCTCTGCTTCCAGATGCTGGGAAATGGTGTCAGGAAGTGCTGCCTGTGAAAGATATTTTATATCATACTTTGATCACTGTTGCAAGATTTACTGTGAGATCTGAGTTTTAAAAGAGACTTGGGAAACCATGTCTTGGGCCAGTGAAAATCAGGACTTCAAAAAACCTAACCTTTCGATTCATACATTTTAGGCATAGCTAGAGGTTTGTTATTTTCACCTTCAGGCCATTTGAGAGAGTGGTCAATTCAGCTGCTCAAAGGAAGGAAGCTCTTTTTAGGGTGAGATTAGTTTTAGAAACACGCTTAAGAACAAATAATGCTACATTTACAGCATTCCAGAAATATTTCAATACAAACGGTGTGCAATGCCTACACCAAATCAAATAGATCTTTCTATGTCAAATTTTTATTTTACCAATAAGGAAGCTCAGTAGTAGGGTCATGGGCACTGTATATAAGCCTACATGGATTACCTAGACTAGAACATGTATATTATACTAGCTTCACCTTATACTACGTTCACTCTTCCTTATTCCTTTCCTTTCTTTCCAAAAACATCTGGTTTTAGATATCACAACCATCTTGATATTCACAATCATCTTGATATCACAATCATCTTGAAATTCAGTTCCTTTTACTTGAGCAAGCTGAGCACTTTTTGCTTCTATATATCATACTCAGACTTTCAGTTCTTATTATTATTATATTACGATCTTAAAATCAGATTTTAAAGGTGTTTAGCTGCCTCTCATTGATTCCAATGGGAATTAGAATTTGAAAATCTGGGCCTTATTGTGTAATAATATTGCATCTTAGGGTTTTTAGGGTTCCCATTTTGCACCTGAGACTGCTGTAATTATTTGAGGGTGCAACTGATATCATTTGGATGATGCAAATCAGACAGAGTTAATTTTTCAGAAGTACTCATCTTGGCCTAATGCTGCTCACATCAAAGTCAATGGTAAAACTCCTGTTGGGTTCAGAGGGAGCAGAATTAGGCTGAGTACTTTTGGAAATCCATTCTATTTATATCACTTGTTCTCTTCAGTATTGTATCCACAATTTCAGACCATGCCAACCCTTTTATGTTTAAGGGAAAAAAATAAAAGCCTTGCTAGTCTAGCTATGAAATGTTTTGATTTAAATAATATGAACAAAAATAGCAGATTTCTTAATTAGCCAGTCTCAGACTGGAAACTCTAGATCAGTACTTACATATTCTTGTACAATATTCTGTGGAATTCAAGAAACATGTTCTGTTAGAATTCAGCATAATTGTATGTCCACCATTATTGTTTACTGTTCTCCATTTTCCTAGATCCAGCTTGCACTATCAAAATTATGTTTTTTTGAACCTTTCCTGACAGTCTATAACATTGTGTAACTCATATTGAACCCACTGCAGTTGTGCTTCAGGTATTTTAATAAAACATGCTTCATTTCATTGCTTAAAAAGAACTGTGTTTTAGTTTGAGTTAATAACTCTTCTCAGCTACACATTTTCAAAAACTTAACAGGTCTTCAGTTGTCAAAAATTTGATCAAACAGTGGCATCCAGCGAGGAATGCATATGTATATTGGGAACAGGGGGAGCTGTGTTTATATCTCAGCTATGTTCATTTTATCAAAGTTTGAAAGCTAGTAGAAAGTAATAGAAATCTAAAATTTTAAACTCAGGAATACATCTCTAATTTACAGTATGCAGTAGCACTATTGTCTTTACTGATTCTTTAAATCCTTGCAGTCCCACCTGTGTTACATGACTTTACTCTGTATCTTTCTCCTTTAGTTATTGCTGGACTGCTTTCATTTCATGATAGCACCATTTGAACCATTATCAGTTTCTGACAGTTGCTTCTGCTACTGCTATCTTCTCTGACCCAAAGCTACAAAATTCAATACAACTCCTGCATGCATTGATAGGAAATACAAGTGATTAAAACCCCTAAAGCCTAATTTATTGTGAATTGAATTTACATGAATATATTATGCCTTAGTCTGAACAAATCCAGTCACATTCAAGACCAGCTATTTGTGAAATAAGCCTTTTTCTTAGAGTTAACATTTTACTTTACCAAAAAAAAAAATCTAAAAATAAGTGCCCGAGCTTTCTACTGCCTATGAGAGATAATGATAAAAAACTCAATGCTTAAAAAATATTTCCACTTTATCACGTCAGATGTTGCCAACTTACTTCATGGAGGTATTTCCATTAATACTTCTGTTTCTAGTCAGTATTTATTTAATTAGTCCATGGTGTACTTTATTTTTATATTTAATTTAAAAAAATGAATAATTCAATTTTTAACTGAAAAATAACATTGAAAAAAATTAATGGGGATGATCTTCATTCTTTGCACACCCAGCACACCCAAAATCCCTTCACAGCTGCCTCCTCGGTCTGAAGTAGAATAGTGACTGAAGTTCCCTGCACCATTTATATATGGTGCAAGGGCCACGCCATTTACATAGCTTGTAAATTGCATGTACATAACTTGTACATACCAGTGCCAAATACAAAGTCCTGGCCTGCCTCCAAAACTCTCTATGCACAAGACTTTTGGAGGCCAGTTATGGAAAACTTCTCTGCAGTGAAGAGCAGTGTAACCCTGTTTCCCCAAAAGAATCTAAGGATGAAATTCAGGCTGTGTGGGAGGAGTCATCAGCAATTTGGCCATGCCTAGGAGGCATCTACATGCACTCTGCACCATGGAGGAAGACCTCTTCTTGGCCCTGTGTCGGATTTAGGGACCAGCAGGGAAGGAGTCATCATGGTAGTTGGGAGTACATAACAATAATAACACACCAGTGAAAGTAGTTTAGGGGTTGCACTCACTTTTCTAAAGTCCTTATTCCCAGCATAATTTCCATGCATAGAGCTCCATTTCTCAGGCTTTATTTTACAGGTGAAGTGAATTTCAGCCTATACCCATGTGCTTCAGGTGAATATATCATTGTTTGCTGAAAGTGTTCTGATGTTCTGTTATTAGTTGACATATTGTCCATTCAGAGCTACAGCAGACATTGGTTTGTATTACAAAATACTCTTATCGGGGATAGCCATAGAACTCATATACATAATGCATTTGGAGAAAGCGTCTGAGAACATCCAGAGCAGACTTGGTTATCCTGGCATTTTTATTGTAGTTGACCAGAACAACCAAGGATCTACTGAATAATGTTCTTTTGCAGTGCTCAGAGTTTAAAATTACTGTCTAAAAGAGAAAAGGAGTACTTGTGGCACCTTAGAGACTAACCAATTTATTTGAGCATGAGCTTTCGTGAGCTACAGCTCACTTCATCGGATGCATACCGTGGAAACTGCAGCAGACTTTATATACACACAGAGAATATGAAACAATACCTCCTCCCACCCCACTGTCCTGCTGGTAATAGCTTATCTAAAGTGATCATCAGGTTGGGCCATTTCCAGCACAAATCCAGGTTTTCTCACCCTCCACTCCCCCACACAAATTCACTCTCCTGCTGGTGATAGCCCATCCAAAGTGACAACTCTTTACACAATGTGCATGATAATCAAGTTGTTTGGATGAGCTATTACCAGCAGGAGAGTGAGTTTGTGTGTGTATGGGGGTGGGGTGTGTGTGAGAAAACCTGGATTTGTGCTGGAAATGGCCCACCTTGATTATCATGCACATTGTAGGGAGAGTGGTCACTTTGGATGAGCTATTACCATCAGGATAGTGAGTTTGTGTGTGTGGTTTTTGGGAGGGGGGTGAGGGGGTGAGAGAACCTGGATTTGTGCAGGAAATGGCCCAACTTGATGATCACTTTAGATAAGCTATTACCAGCAGGACAGTGGGGTGGGAGTAGCTGCTCCTTGGGATAGCTTTTCTCACCCTGTAAGTATGGTCTACATTCTTTGTTCTTAGATGTAAATTTTTACATTTGGCTATATTAAAACACATATGGTTTGCTTGCACCTAGCTTACTAAACTCTGTATCACTGACCTGTCCACTTCATTATTTACCAGTTCCCCAATCTTTGTGTTGTCTGCAGACTTATTCAGTGGTGATTTTATGTTCTCTTCCAAGTCAATGGATGAAAATATTAAATAGGGCAGGGCCCCAAACTGATCCTTGAGGGACCCCACTAGAAACACACCTGCTCAGTAATGATTCCCCATTTACAATTACACTTTGAGACCTTTCAGTTAGGCAGTTTTTAATTCATTTTAATTCATTCATGTGTTCCATCTTAATTTTATATCTTTCTAGTTTTTTTATCAAAATGTCATGTGGTACAGATCAAATGTCTTACAGTAGTCTAAGTATATTACATCAGTGCTATTACCTTTATCAAGTAAACTTGTAATCTCTTCAAAAAAAGATGTTAGTTTGGGATGATCCAATTTTCATACACCCATGTTGATTGTCAGCCAGGCACATCATGTCAGCCACTTACACATCTTAGTTAATTGAGTCCCATATCAGCCATTCCATAATTTTACAATTGTGTGCCTTGAATCACTCCGCTACTGCATCTGTATAAATACTATGCGTAATCTACTTTACCTGTATATAGGTTTCAGAGTAACAGCCATGTTAGTCTGTATTCACAAAAAGAAAAGGAGTACTTGTGGCACTTTAGAGACTAACCAATTTATTCGAGCATAAGCTTTTGTGAGCTACAGCATCCGATGAAGTGAGCTGTAGCTCACGAAAGCTTATGCTCAAATAAATTGTTTAGTCTCTAAGGTGCCACAAGTACTCCTTTTCTTTTTACCTGTATATAGTTTATTTGCAAGCACATATATAGACTGAAATATATAACACTTTCCTATGGACACAAATACATTGTATTGTATTTTATTTACTCGTATAGTAAATATTGATTTATTCATGTCCAAGTTCTATCATCTTTAGGTAAAACTCCAAATAACACCCTGTGACAGGGTATTAGCAGTGGCACCCTGGAGGTTGCTTCATCTCTGGGAAGATCGTAGGCTTAACTGAAGCCAAATAAACAATTTCTTTGCGGGATTACTGACTTTTGGGTGGTGACTGCTGGGCTAATGGAGCAATTGGCTCAGTAATTGGGAGGATATAAGTGGGAGGAACAGGAAGCAGAGGGGAAAGCTCAGATGGTGAGTCTGGGCTAAGGAGTGAAGGGTGTATGGAAGATGCTGCTAGCTGTAAGCCTGAAGTTCACTGTTATACTGTGTAAGAAAAGAATAAATACACATGTGGCAAAAGGGTAACAACCTTGTGTGTGTTTGTGACTGTGAGACCACATGAATTGGCTAGGCATTGTGGTACACTGGGTAGTGACCGAGGCACCTTGTGACACACCCATAGAAACTTTTCCTGGGGAAGGACTGACTAAAGACCAAAGGGATACTTCAGTATTTACCCCACAATTATCATGTTTGCTTAGTTGAGAGTTCTTCAGCAGGTTGTTAATACTAGGAGAGTCTAAAAAGAGCTTGTTGATACTGTGCACTTTTCCAAAATTTAACACCACCACCTATTTAAAATTAATAATAGTACCTAGCATTTTCCAGCTGTAGTTCTAAAGGTGCTTTATGAAGGATATCAGTATTATCCCCATGTTACAGATGGGGAAACTAACTTAAGACACAGGGAGGGGAAGTGACTGGACCAAGGTCACAGAGAAAACCAGTGGCAGAGCCAGGATTTGCATGCAGATCTCCTCAGTTTCAGCTCCTGAATATTAAGTGTTACTCAATTTTTTGTGAATGTCTATTGTTAAAGATGTATTTCACCAAAGGTTTTAATCAGATTTTCAAGGACGGAAAACCTCAAGTTAAAAGAACTGTACAAAAGCAGCAAATATTATAAGATGTTACTAGAAAAACATTCAAGGCTGATTAAAAGAGCATATACTGTACTTCCAGGAGTTTTAAAAGTGTGTTTAGAGATGGGAGCACATTCAATCCATTCTTCTTGCACATATGTTTCCCAGCTATCCCTGGTCCACATTAAGATTGGAAAGAATGACATGGCTTGATCTATGAAGGGTGATAAGGGACGCATACATCCATTGGAATTGCATGAACAGCACAGGCAGGTGAATAAAAGAGACTTCAAAACACTGTAAGATGATTCAGTTTTCTCCTTGATGATATTAATGAATGAATGAAGGTTTGTGCTATGTAGAGCTATGTAGAATTGGAAGATTTTTTTTCTAGTGAGACAAATTCTGATATTATTTTTATACCAATGTAACTGAGAACAGCCCATCTAGCCCAGTATCTTTACATAGTGTGCAATATATCTCCTTATGATTTTGGAATAATAAAATGAAAGAGAAAAGAGATGAAAGTGAAAAACACATGTTAAACTTGCTTATTGGAGCAGATCTTTGATGAAATACAGATAAAATGGTGGATCCCTTCTGGATATCATCAATATTCTTTGCAGTATGGGATGTGCAGTAGATGCCATCTAATGTCAGCCTTGTTTCCCTTAATTATATTGACAATCAGAGATTCAGATAGTGGAAATTGTTAGGCACTTACTGCTATAGAAAAACAGCCAAGATGCCCAAGGAGTCTTTTCTACCTGAGTAGGTCAATTGACCTAATATCCAAGGCAATTATATCAACTTCTTGCCTAGCCTCAAGGGCATTTTCACAGGATCAACTAAATACAGCTAGAAGCTGGCTTCAGGACAACCAAAGTGTAATCTTGTATTGGGAACTATGCAACAGGCTTCTGTTCAAAATCTCACAAAATCTCCCTCACAGTTCGATCAGTATTACGATATAGTAGTTTCTATAGTCTTGAAGGACATAGAAAAAAAATATGGTGCTACAATTACTATAACTACATGGTTTTGCCCTTTTGGGGGAGCAAAAATGATAGTAGTAGTATTCCAACAATATGCAGCAGTTCCAGTTACAATAACAAAGGCAGGATGCAAGAAACTTACACATTAAGGTCTTGATTCAGCAAATTAAGTCGTGTTAAACTATCATTGCATGAGTAATCCCATTGAAGTTTGTTGACCAGCTCCATAAGCATCATTACAAGAATATCTGGGCTAATGGCTCAATTTAGTGACTTGGATTAACATTTGCAAAAGAGCCTAAGTGACTCAGGAGCCCAGCTCCCATTTTCAAAATTGATTTAGGCTCTTAGGCCCAGATTTGTAAGGTGTTAAGGCATGGATCTACTCAGCATTGCAAAGCTTGAGGCCTGAATCTTTAAAGGTATTTAAGTGGCTATCTGCTTCTTTAGGTACCTACATCATCCATTTATGCACCACTGACATTTTCAAAGCTGCCATTCACCTGCCAGCAAACACAGCTATGTCTCCTAGGTGCCTACATTTCTTCCTGTTGGCATTCAGAAAGCAGCTTAAGCCTTGGCATCACTTCACAGCTAATGAGCTGTTCTGAGCCCTAGTTCAAGCCAACACTCCCGAAGGCCCAACGTGGGATATTCAAAGTAGGCTGTCTTGCCCATGAGCCCTGATCCTGTATGCATGCTCTGAACACACCTAAGACCTGATACCTGTCAGACCTGCAGCGGGAGGGCTGGGTGCAGGCCACACTGGGTGAGGCAGCAGAGCACCCACACAAAAGAGACAGGCCCAGAAGGAAATAAAGGATGAGTGTGAGAGAGGTATTGAGTGTGACTATGAGAGAGAGCAGAAGAGGGAAAGAGGGAAAAAGATAGTTTCAGCTGCTGGGGCAATGGGTAAATAAGTGGCTGACCTGGCTTGGGGGACTAACTACAGGAGAGGGTTCATGGCTGAGGATTCTGAAAGGAGAGAGGCCTCTATCTCTAGCCTGTCAGACAGGTACATCATGTCAGCCACTTACCCACCTAATCCCTTCTCCTCAGCATTTCAGTCCTGGCTATCTTAGCCTGCTGAAGATCCCTTTCTTAGGTGACTAACTCTTCCTGCGTATTGTATAGGGAGTCTGGGTGCCTTGTTCGGGGCTGGGGATTCCATCTAACAGTGATCTGCCAAGGCCTGGGACTAGGTGTTGCAACATTAAGCAGAGCAATACCTAAAGGCCCTTGAGGATCAGAACCTTAAACACTCTTGAGAATGTTACCCTGGGTCTCATACATGGTTGAGCATACTAGCTGCACAATTTTCTTTCCTTCCTTTCTTCATTAATTAAATGTCTTGGTAAATCATAAATAGTAGAAGTAGAAGAGAATGGATGGTAGGTCCTTGGTGTGTGTAACAGTAACACTGGCTTAGCTGTTTTTTTGAGAATGATTGCCCTCAGGGAATCACAGTGGACATAAGATTGTGTCTAAACACACAAATATAGCTTTTGAGATTTTTACTGTGTTCATCTGGAAAAAAAAATCATCAAATGTTAAATGTGTGGGGGTTTGTCATCAGCAGATGTAATAGGTGTTTCAGTAGGGGAAGTAGAAAAACAGAGCTTTGTACAATAAGTATCACTATTTTTTAGTTTGTCATTCACCTGTTCGTACCATACTGTTCTTCACATTTTCATTCTATGTACAGCTTCTCAGTGACACTAGAACTTGGTAGCAAAAGAAACAGAGGGTCCGGTAGAAACATGCCTATCTTGCTCATATCTGATTGATATTAGAGAACTTTTAGAACCTTCCGGAATGGGACTTTGTCACAGTCTCAAGGACTTTTTCCTTTGAGTATCCCCTTTTATGATGTGTGCATTAAGAGTAGTTAGTAGGTTTTGAACTGGACTCAGAATCCAGACTCTCTTGTTATTTCAAGGGCTACTTTCAAAGGTATATTCAAACCAAGTACATTTCTGTATTTTTTTCTATGCATAGGTCACATGATAAAAATTAGAGATAAGCCCCAGATGGGAAATTCTATTCAAGTGTTGCACCTGTTAACTGTTCTGCATCAGAAGGAATACTCAGATGCCAATCATATGTAAACATGTTGTAAATAAACTATTGACATTTAAAATATGGACTATTAAAGTTTTTATGAGGCACATTATAAATGTTAAAGAAATTAACCTATTTTCATTGTAAGCTTTTTCTACTACTCTTTGGTTGTATGATCTATGTCCTGCTGTGATTTACTATCTGCCTCTAGTTTTGAAAGCTAATGTCCTACATAAAGACATCAGCAGGTTGAAATTTAGACATTAAACATCACCTCAGCCAGTCACTGTTGGATTCCCAAAATAAGAGTGGGTTGGTTTTTGTCCCGTGAATATCAAAACTTCCATTGATTCCATTCCACTGACTTTAGCAGAAGCATATTCAAACCAAAAGGAACAAGATTAATTGCAAAATAATATCATCCAAATTAAGAAAACAAATTTATTTGAAGGGGAAATACTTTTAATGATTTTAAATAAAACAAGTGAAGTTACATTTCATAATTTGATAGAATGTGGTACAAATTAAAATAATCAAAGGTCAAATATGAAATTTACTAATTACATGTACTTAATGTTTTACATTCAGTTTTGAAACTGTAGTGAAGCATTAGGTGATAAGAAGAAAAGCAACTAAATCCTAAGGATTTTTAAAAATTACTTTGCATCTGTCAAATCACTTTTTCTCCATGCATGAGCTATTGTACTGATAATTTTTTGGCAGAACTCAGACATCAGGAAAGTTTTAATTTAAATAGTTTCTCTCATTGCTCATCACCTCCCTGATTCTGGCCCTCTTATTGTAGAATTAAGGAAACAGTGGCCTCTAAAGAGGTCAGTCAGACTGTTTCTTTGGTATGCGCTTAAAGAATTTAATTGGATCTTTTCATTCTAACTGGTTACTTTCGCACATGCCATGTGATAAAGTCTTATGTTGGCTTTCAGCGTTTGTAAAATCATCTTGAGTTTTTTAATTAAAAAAATATCGCCTCAACATTAGAAACAAGGAAAACAGCATTTTCCAGTTAATGGAGTTTTTCAATAGCAAATGGCTTTAAAAAATATCCCAAAATTAAAAAGACTGCCCATTTATAACACCTTTTCCATATATCAAAAAGCTGAAAAAATGAAAAACACAGCTGTATGTATTTTATTTTAGAAGAATCAATTTCTGAACACAGCAAACATATGTCTATGTGTGCATATATCATAAATTGACTGATTCTTTCAATTTTAGTTGAGAACTCAAGCTGTGGGTTTCAGCCAAGGTCCAATGACCTATTTTTCCATCTCTGTCTTGCAGATATGCCTCATTAGCAAAACCTGTGTATCCAGTTGCAAAAATCTCCATGCTAATATGCATTTTATTACTCATGAACATCTGGGGAATAGGAAAATGAGATGGTGTGTTCCTGCTAGCAGTAATATGCATATCTCTTGTGTATTTCTTTGAATTCACTTCTTTTTAGGATACAGGGTCATTGTTTTGGGCGGGGGGGGGAGCATTTTTTCCATCTGTTTACCTTTAGTTCTTGTATGATGATGGTAATTCTATTAAGGTGGATGGGCCTGATCCTCGCAGACATTGGTGGGTCCCCATTGATTTCAGTGGGCATTAAAGGTATCAGGCATTTGAAACCTGTTTTATAATGGGTGTATGTTGTTTAGTTTTTGTTTTGGGTTACTGTGTTTAAATGTAATTGTTTTCTGGAAAAGTGATTATATTTCTATATTATGGAAAACGATCAGAGTCAAAATCCTGCAGAGTAGAGCTCTAGTGCTTTTATTTGGTAATCTTCAAAGATGTCCTACAGTATTTCCCCTTTATGCTCATTGCTCAAGGTAAGAAAATCTAACCACAGATTGTATTTGCCATTTTTCTTCCCATGGTAAAATACAACCAACCAATCAGCCAAGAAATGAAACAAAGTTATTTTCAAATCAACCACAAAAAATATTTTTACTGATGAAAATTTTAGAGCTAGAGGGATCAAAATTTGTGAAGTGCTGAGCCTCTCTTGATAAGTGCAGTGCTTGTCATCCCTGCTGGAGTCAAAGCCCTACCACTAGACCAAGACTATCACTGCACCCTCTGTCCAGGTCTATGTGCAAATAGGATAGTCTGTCCTTCAGTCTTTCACTCTTGTGTGGAAAGGGGTGCCTCACCCTTCTCTGGATGCTGCAGAGGACTCTTTGTAGATCTGGAGTCTATGGTGGAGGGAGGAGGTGGAAACATGGGCTGGTGGAGAATTCCAAAGTAGAGATGAGAAGTCTAACACAGACTAATATCATTATCTGTTGTTATATAGCACCCTCTGCTTCAGATAAAATTCTTGAGAGAGCTTCAGGTACCATTGTCTACAAACAAACATTCTGGTCCAAATCTAATGAAGTTCATGGGAGTCTTTCAACTGGCTTCAATGGGCTTTGGATCAGCATCTTATTCATCCTAGACATATGCATGTCTTGATAATTCATTTGTGTTTGGGTATGGATTTAAAATGTGTAAACATACTTTGTGTAGGCGATGAACAGAAGTGGATTGGATGTAACTGAAAAACATGTTGTAGGGCCTCTTTCTGCACTCACACAAATATAAATCAGAAATAAATCAACTGAAGCCAATGGATTTACTGTGGTATAAAATCAGTACTAGATTAGCATCAGTCCTGAGGTATTCATATTAAAACAAGCAATTGAAGTGAGGTGCTTCCACTACTTGACCCAGACAAAGGCTTCTAGTTGTCTTCTGAAATATGAGAGAAAAATATGAGAAGGCTGGGAGGAAATTCCAAACAATAATAAATACAAGAACAAAGAGCAAGTCTAGGGCATTTCATAGTGATAGATATAACGCCTTTCACCTTCTTATTACATCCTCAAAAAGGAGGCAGGGAAGTATGTGACAAGCACATTGATTCATCTGGATTTTTCACATCACTTCATTTGGAAAAAGCAAGAGTCCTTTCTTAGTCCTTGCATAGGAGAAAATACCCATTTGTTCAAGGACTGAATTAAGAACAATAGATTCAGCCCTATCTGAAAAAGGAGAGAAATTAATAAACAAAAATACCTAATACATCATTTTATATTTCCAGTAAGGGGAAAATATTTTGTTATGTACTGTAGGTGTGTAATATGTTAAGTTATGTGCCATCGGACTACAAATGACAAAACACCATCTCCACACTGAAATTTAAAGTAGTAAATAGCTATAATGAAGCTCATTATGCATTTGTTTTCAGCTAGGAGAACAGCAATCAATTCACAAAATGGTATTCACAGCTGAAACTAAATGGTGAACTGGCAAGGTGCAATTGGGTAAGTGTCATAGTTATTCATGGTCTTATATCCAAGTGAGAGTTTGTCTGCATTTTAATTACCAGAGAGCACTTAACATCTAACTCTGATAAAATATAGAAGAGTTGTACCCATGTGTCATTATATTTTTATAAATATAAGGAGTGGGCATTGTTGTTTTTGGACTTCATGCAGTAGATGTTTTAATTTTCCCTTCTAGAAAAAAATATTTCAGTTACAGTATTACTCCAGTCAATCTCAGTCAGATTTTTAATTTTCACAGTGCTACACATTAGCAACATCATACAAATATTTTGCAATCCTATTTAAGGGTGAAATTTTGCCTAATTACATTACATTTGATAAATGACTTGGTATAGCTTTGCAAAATGCTAGTTTTGTAGTTTTTATTTGGTCCTTTGTCCGAAAGTCCTTTGCACAAAGTGATTTGAAGTTGGTTTGTTTGTTTGTTTTGGTTTCACAAAGTGAAAACTATTCTTCTCTTCAACAAACATTTAAAAAACTTCATAGAAAAAGGGATTTTATCACCTTTTTTTAAGACTTAGTGAAAGCCCAAGATTGGGGATTGCTTTAAATGTGAAATTATTCACAGAGTGCTAAATTTCAGTCCTATGTACTGACTAAGGCAATTATTCTGCTGCTGCTGCTTCTGTATGAGCGCACCTCAAATGCACCTGAAATTCACCTTTGTGATTGTCCTTGCCGAATTGGGGTTTAAATTAGCTATCTGGCTTATACGGAAATCATGGCCAAACTCCCACTGATTTCAATGAGAGCAGGAATTAACTCTTAAATAACTTCCTAACAGATTTGTCAATTGTGACTTGAACAACAAATCCTTCTTTCAATTCCAAGAAAATAAACATTTCATCAAAACTCCCTTCTGCTCACCTTTTTGACCCACAATAGACTTTATGGGCCAAATTCATCCCTACTAAGAAGACTTCAGTCCCATTTATTTGTGGGCGTGAAGTCAGTGTAGAACCTGCCCTGTGAGCAACTATGAGAAAAGGTGAGTTGGTTATAAAAAGCCCAAAGACCATGAAGGCAAGGTTATTTTGTTTTGTATGGTGTATTCCTAAGGGAGTTTAATTAGTTATTGCTATAATGTAGATTATTCTTTAGAAGCAGATATTCTGTATATATTTGGAAAGGGTAAAATAATTCTTTCCTCTGTGTAAAGCCTTTCTAACTTGGTTTGAATTAATTTATCCAAAATAATGTTGAATAAAAGGTGAAACAATGTTTTAAATCCAATTGTGTTTAATTTTCTTTTTTTAATGAGAAACTGACCCCGGCACTCTCCTTGACTGTAGAATAATTACTATCTGCTATTACTAACACTTCCAGAAATAAATGATCTAGCCAGGATGAAAATTAACAAGCAAGGCTGATCGAGCTGCCATGAGCACATTCTTTAGCTTAAGTTTCATCTGACATTGTTCACTCTCTCCCCCACTAGGCAGTATTTTAGGGAGTTTATGCTTAAAGAGTATTTACTCACTGATCATTGAATGCTTTAGCTGTTTCACTGGCTTTGGAAAAATAGTCAACTAGAACAAGGGAATGTAACTGTCTCATTCAGTAGAGACTCAGGTGATCTATGTAATGGTAACTTAGTAAAATTGATCACACTGTATTCAGAACTGGAATAAAGCAATTTAGCAATTTTTTTTTTTAAATATTAAATTAAAAGCAACATGATCTGTTAACTTAGTGCATGCTTTGATTTAAGAACTGTAATGTATTGAAAATTAATGCAGGCCATTATTTCTATTATGGTCACTGACAGTATGTTTTTTTCAAAAGCATAAAATGGCATTTTAATACCTCAAGTTCATAAATATTTGTTTATGTAATTTCTTACAAATTATATCTGATTTTCATGAATATTTTTTCAGGTAGGTCTACCCATGCAGTTTCTGTCCAGACAGAAATGAGAACAGAATGTGCTGATTACTATTAAAGACAATACAGACGCAGTATTTTGGGAAAAATCTACCTTTATTTCTTTACATTGATATTAACTCTGCTATTATACCATGTATAATACTTTCTATATGGACTACAATGACATCAAAAGAGCAAGGAGGGTATGTGGCTTCAAGACCACATCACAGGAACCACAAAATCACACCATGCCAGCCGACCATGCCAGCTTGTAGAAATGATTTTTTAATCTCTTCTTTTGAAGAATGAGTCTCTGTGGTAGCTTTGCCCCTTGGCAATGTTCTAATATTCTTTATTAAGTGAAAATGAAATTTTTAAAGCTTTGAAAGGGGGCTACAAGGATTTTCTTCTCAGACAAGATGGTAGTTACTGGTATTTCCTAGGTCCGTTACAGCTAGATTTGATGTTTTAATATTACATGATATTTATTAATCTATTAATAGTTGCTCTCAAGTTAGAAGCCTTCATTCATTTCACCCAATGACTGGATCTCAACCCTTACAACTGCATTTGTAACAGGAAATTAAACTGCTGATTGCCAGTTCATTCAAATACTCTGTTGGTTTTATCAAAATGCATCATTGTCATATCATTTAATTATGTTACTTTTTGGTCAGTGTTAAATCTCTGGAATGGTGGAGCTTTTGCATGGTTTTCCCAAACACTGTAGGCTATTTGTAAGTAATAGTTCTATCAGGAACTTGTATTTAAGATGAAAAATTCCCAAGAAAATATTTGAGGTTTGAGTTGATTGTAACTTCCACTCTTTTTGCTTGCTTCTCTGTCCTCCCCTGACTTCCATGGATCTATACTGTCTTGGTTTTCCTCCTACATCACCGACATCCCTCCCCTTTCTACTCTCTAGCTGCTGTCCTCAGGGCGCTGTTCTTTGTCCATTCCTTTTTTTCCCCCTCAACACTTTGCCCTTTGGTCTCATCCATTCACATAACTATTCAAATATGCTACTATCGCTGTGCCAATGATTCACAAATCTACGGCTCCAAACATTGCTTCTCTCCAAAGCTCTTGACTATCTTTTTGACATATCCTTGATATCCTGCTGCCAGCTCAGTCAAAACACAGCACAAGATGAGATTCCTCCCCCTACTTTTCCTCACTTCTCTATTGCTACTTACAAAAGTACCACTCTCCTGTCAGCCAGCATGGCAATCTCAACCTGTGTTTCATCTCCTCTTTCTCCTCCCTCGGGTATATCCAAGCCGTCCCAAATCCTATTATTTTTCTCTCTACAGCATCTCTTTCTAGCCACCCCTACACAAAAAATGCTTGAAAATTATTGGTTATATTGTGCCTAAAATAATGCAACCTCCTCCTCTCTGGCCTCCTCAGTTTCCATGCAGATCTCTTCCAGTCCATTCTGAACTCTGCAGTTAAAATGGTCTTCCTTGCAAATAGTTTAGAAAATGTCACTCCCTTCTTTGAACCCCCTCAATGGCTCCCTATCACCTTCAGTATAAAGTTCCAGTATATCAGTAACGTTCAAGGTGCTGCATAATTCTGTACCAAGCACAAGAGAAAATTTGAAAGGGAACTTGTAATGAACAGTAATGTAAGAAGCAGAGAAAACAGAACCCAAACAGCTGAAATCCGGGGGACCCCAGCTACCACAGGGCCACAGACCCTTATGACAATATTGAAACTTAAATGATCTGTTTGGGGTGGATTCTTGAAAAGCAGTCAGTGTTAGTCTAACTCTGCTTCTGTTGAAGTCATTGTGGGCTAGATTCACAAAGGTGTGGAGATGCTCCTTCAGTCTCTCCTGTTGAAGCTGTTCCAATGTGAATAAATAATTTTAAAAAGTCACTGGAGCAGAAGGACTGGATCCTGAGTCTCCCATGTGAGTTCTCTAAGCAATAGGCTACAGTTATTCTCATTCTCTATGTCTCTGTCGCCCAATGTTTAAACTGTTTCACTGCGTCTAAACGATGAAAGAATCATTGGGCCAGAGAGAGAGCAAGCATGCTATGAGCACACTTACCAGATCAAGCCCTGCAGGTAAGTTGGGCAAGGAACACTTATCTTCCTGGTTCGTTCATTCTTCTGGGGCTTCGGCATCTGAATGGCTCGGACTGTAGTGTGCATGCTCAGAGGCAGAAACCTAGGTGCTTAGGGAACTTCTGCTTCAAAATTTTAGGTGCCTACAAAGTATGGGGGCAGCTGAATGGGGGCTTTGTGAATCCCAGTGGGGCCTGATTGTGAAATTTAGGTACCTGAACTGGCAGTTATCCTTTTGTGAATCTAGCCCTGGAAAATTTTTTCATTTACTTCACTGGGAGTAGACTTAAGCCAACACTGAGAGCTTTTGAAAATCCCACTATAGGTTCTGAGTTCTGTGTAAAATATTGTCTTTCACTTCCCATCTCAAACTGTTGTGTTCCCACCTCAGAGGTGTCTGAAGTTCGAGGCGAGTAAAAGGATTCTTGTGTATATTGGGCTATCTCCTTACCAAGGTTCTTACTCAGCCAAACTCTCATTGTCTTTCATGGGAATTTTCATGGGAGTAAGGATTTCAGGACTTGGCTCACAGTTTACAAAATCCTCTGGGATCAAGACACCACAGCTAAATCTCTTTGTAAATCCAGTCCTGTACAGATATACTATAATTATTATAAAAAGAAAAGGAGCACTTGTGGCACCTTAGAGACTAACCAATTTATTTGAGCATAAGCTTTCATGAGCTACAGCTCACTTCATCGGATGCATCCTGTAGTGATGCATCGGATGAGCTGTAGCTCACGAAAGCTTATGCTCAAATAAATTAGTTAGTCTCTAAGGTGCCACAAGTGCTCCTTTTCTTTTTGCGAATACAGACTAACACGGCTGTTACTCTGAAACCTATAATTATTATATATAAAACAAAATCATCATCCTATCGCATTTGTTCAGTAATGTAAGGGCTGGTCAGGCAGAAAGTTACATTTGTCTTTTCTAGGAAAGTTATGCATATTTTTCTTTCTGCTCTTGTATTGTTACATAGCATTTATGCATGTAACCTGAAGGGAAATGAAATGATATTGCATCAAGTTAGCCACCATCCGAAAGGTCCAAATTAGCCTCTGCCAATAAACAAAATCCTTTCATTAACCATCGTTGCATTTAAGAGCTATTAGCAGTGAAGCATACGCTTGCACTAGTGTTTTTTTTTAAGCACTTTTAGTCAAATGATGTCTGCCATCTCCAGACATGCATAGCAGAGAGCATTTAACTATTAACAAACACTTAAGTATCACTAAAGACTTATGCTTTCTACTGGGGAAAAACATCTAGCGAGATATGACATAAGTCATTTGAAACTGCTACGCAAAGATGAGATAATCTGAAAATGGAAACTTGAATATATACAGGTATTTTTTACGGGCACATCTTACTGTAAATTGATTAGATAATATAATATACAATGTTGTATATTAAAACTGAGCCTTAAATTGCCACATTATGAAAACTATCTCCTGCTTTCATTGGTGTTAATAACAAAACAACCTTTTATTTGCTGGGAGCAAGATTTTGCCCTTGAACAGTAGAAATAGCAGCAGAATTATCTTTTAAATAAAGAATAACATATATGTTATGGGACCTAATGCATATTATGGGATTGGTACATGGCTTGTCTGAAATTTGGGATTTAGACAAATTTGGCACTGATTTATACCTCGTGCAATCCCATTGATTTCAATGGGTGTAAACCAGTGAAAATTAAAGAGAAAAGAACAAAGTTAGTAAACTCATGCATAGTTAAGGATGAATAATTTAAAACTGCCCAGGCTCCTGGATGGCTAATAAGATTAGGAGCCTTTCACAGCCACTTCACTAATTTGAACATGTCAAGGGTCCAGATTCAAATATGGGCTGCCAGGAGTGGCAAGTCTGCTTCAAGGGAGCTTTGAAAGGCATCTGAAACATCTGCTCTGCCAGCTGGCTAGTGCAGTCCCAAAAATGGGCAGTGCATGTTAGGGAAAAATGGAAAATGTGACCAACCCAGCACTGATTCAGCATATCCCTCAGGCAACCAACCCAGCTGTAGTCTAAAACTACCTTCCCTTGGAAGAAATCCCAGGAAGAACAGTGATAAAACTCTACTTATACCCTGGAACATAGCTACCCCTGAAATTTTCACCCTCTTGCACCTTCATGGGTGAATCAAGCCCTACATTAGCAATGACAGTAATGCATTTCTAGTTCATGGTTGTTCAGTGATCCAGGGCTGGCCTTATGGATGGGTGAGCACCCAGGGCACCATGGGGTCAGGAGGTGCCATGGTCAAGAGTAGTGTTTCTCAAACTGGGGGTCCAAACCCCAAAGGGGGTCACAAGGCGATAGTAGGGGAGTCACAAGACTGGCAGCTTCTGGCCAGGTGCCCAGCTCTGAAGGCAACGCCATCACCAACAGCAGTGCAGAAGTAACTGTGGCATGGCATGCTATGATATAGTACTGCTACCCTTACTTCTGCTCTGCTGCTGGTGGCTGGGTGGCTGGAGAGTGGCGGCTACTGGTCAGGAGCCTAGCTCTGAAGGTGGCACCTAGCTCTAAAGGCAGTGCCGTCACCCGCAGCAGCACAGAAATAAGGGTGGCATGGTGTGGACCCAGTTCAACTCTTTGTGGATAGCTGTTCACATCCTTAAATCAGTACAAATGGGCCCTTGTTGAAAGTCAGTCTCTACCGCAAATGTGCATTGAATCTGAACTACCCTCAGCTCTTAGCCAGAGAAAAGGTCTCGATCTGTCTGGATTATCGGCATCTTTTATAAGTGGACTGTACGTGGACACAGGAATAGAATATATTTTAAAATAAATGAAATTACAGTCTTCGGAATGTTGTGGTACACCCTCAGGATATTTCCCTGCAAACACAGATAATACCCTTCTTTCTTAAGAATGTAATACAGTGGTCACATTAGCAAGTTGACATCTGCTACCCAACACTGCTCTATGGTCTTGTCTGGGGTACCAGTTTTCTGCTCTGCTTTTTAGAAGGAAAAAAATGTGGTAGCTTGTGTGCTTGCTGACAAAAGTGGTCTCCATTAAAAAGTCAATTGTAATTTCACAATGCTAAAACTAGAATAGAGTTAGGTGAGACAGTGAGCTAGTACAACCTTTCCATACCTTGGCCCCTTTTTCCATACCAGGTTCCCCTGGGAATTACCCTCTCCTCTAGCCAGGCCCCTCATAATCTGATTTTGCATTATAGAAAGGGCATGGTGCTTATGACCTGCTTAACATCTGCTTATGACCTTTTCCTACAGTCGTAAATTAGCCTCCACGTTGAGAACTATTCCGCTAATCTAGGTCTGTTCACGCCTCATTTTTCAGTTCTGGCAACCTGAGTGCAAATCTGGGGAAAGATAAAATCAGAATTGAGTTGCTTCATTCTCATCCCCAGTGGATATTTGTCCATATCTTAAAAACGTGATGATTATTTTTTTTTTACCTGTGTGATACTCTTACCAGGAGAGGTTTAAAACTAGAGTAGAAGGGAAGTTAATAGCAGAGTCTCCAGGCCAGAATTGTAGTTTAGAATCGAGGTGCATTGACCTAAATATTTAGGCTTGCTTACCTACACGCTTGACTGAATTTTGTGTTGATTTTCATTGGCTGTAACCCCGTTGATGTAAAATATCCTCTAGGGACTAGGTTGAGACCAATATATGAGACCAATACATTTCCAATTTTGATTTCAATGGGGTTGCATAGTGTTCAAGTCAACATAGAATAGGGCTCATTATGTCTCTCTAGGTCTAGGCTACGCTGTTAGTTCATCACTTTCATTAACATCATATTTGAAGAATGATATAAAATAAAATGCTTTCAGAATTATTATAGTGTAAATAGAGCTAACACAAGCTTGAGACCAGGTGCTTTTGTGGTGTATCATTTATATCATAATGGAATACAATAGAAATTATAGTTTTCAAATGATATATTCTAATCCCTGGAGCTGATTATTATAGAACTGATTGAAAATTTAGATTATGTTTCTGAATGTTTCATCTTGTTCTAGGTTTGATTCTTCAAATATTATTAACAATATGATTCCATTATCAAATCAAAGACATTAAACTGTTATTTGATGAAATATATATTGGTTTTCATGAGTTTAAGTAAGGCTTAACACACAAGCCAAGTATTCTGATTTTCCTAAAGTAAAATGGTACTAAATTGTTTTGTATTGTTATGCACAATCAAACTCAAGCATTGTTCTTATTATGTATTATTTGAAATTTTTTCCAGGCATTGGTATAAATGAGCAGCAAAGTTGGAGAAAATGTGATGTATGTCCTGTAGTGGTTTATTAAAATTCAGAAAACCTTTTAATATTAGATACTGAAAAGGAATTTCCCTAAAGCATGCAACATGAGTCAAATTTGTATCAATGTTTAACACACAGCATTTTTGATTTTCAGACTCCTTTTATTTTCTTTTGCATCATTTTCCACAGAAACATTTCCATACAGCTGTTAAGTAAATTAATATCATTGTCACTAAAAATATAGAAACAGTTTTCCTTGTATTTTAATCTATTTATCTAGTGTGAGATCTGATGTAGATGTAGACAAATGTTTCAGGTCATATTTTTCTTGAACTTTTGATACTGGTGTAGGAAAGTTTGTTTGATGATGCAAACAGTAAGGGACAGTTTGCATTTACTTTTTGTCTCTTCAGTATTCATAGTTTCAATTATAAACTTGGACTTGAATTCTGATTACTCCTGCCCCATTCATTGGTGATTTTGCAGGTTTATTTTCATGTCTACTCATTTATCTTCCTTACTCTGCAGGTTGCTTCCATATGTTAACTAGGTTTTTCAGATGAAAATTAGTCTGCCAGTATTAGCATAAAACATTCAACCATATAACTGCGTAAACCTGTGAATGTAAGATTGATTAAAGACTATATGCTTTATCCCTTTTTAACAAAACACTGTGTTCTCCAATTCTTTAAAGAAAAAAAGGTTAATCAAAGAAACATGACTTAAGATCTACAAAAGATGCCATGAATGCAAAAAGAAAGATTCATTCCCTACAATGAAAAGGATGATCCAAGAGGTACTCCAGAGAATAGAATGATAGAAATATGAACAGGGTCTTGGTTGTTGTACTAAATGCGGAGCTATTGACTTTCAGGTAAATGCTTTTTTATCAGCTCTACCAGGCACTGCATATGTAAATCTAATTATTTGCTGTATTAAACTTAAAAGTAAATTCACATACAACATTTACATTACAATGATGCCAAGAACCTGGCTGAACCCGCAAATGGCAGACAATGCAAAAGGGAAGTATGAAAACCATCCTCCCTTCATCCGGTTGCGTCTAATGCTACTACTGATTGGGTAGGGAAGATTAGCTATTGCTCTGAGGCTCCTGACACTAGAGGCTTGTCTACATTGTGGAGTAATGTGCACTATGGGCGGAGGGGGAGGGGGCATGTTTTTTAAAACACACTAATGCGTTACACATTACTTGGTAAAGGGAGACTTTAATACACACCAACAGGATCTACATGGGCCAAGTAATGTGCAACCTGTTTGTGCACTTTAGAAATCATATCCCTGTAGTGTGCTTTGCCACCATGTTCACAGGTTCCAAGTCACATCACGTATAATATGTAGACAATATCAGCTGAGATAAACAGGCTTCATTATTAAAGCTGAGCTTTCTGACTATCTTTCTATATAATCGCAGGTCCTGTACAGTCTTTGTAACTTCTGTGGGTATAAACTTGCATAGTCTGTGTTATAATAATATTAAGGAGCATGAGAGTAGTAGTAAGATGAATTTTTATTCTCCCATATATGAGTAGTAGAACCCAGAGACTTTTAAAAATGCACAATGTTAGGGTTAGGTGATATACTATGTGGGGAGAATGAGGGAGTTGTGTATTATTTTTACGAGTATCATACTGTGACATTCTGGGGTGCCAAACCAGACCAGTGAGGGTTTGTGTCACCACCTGACCTGTAATCTTGAGTTCCTCACAATGCTTTGTGGCCACAATGCCCAACCTGGGCTGCTCAACACCAGCCTAACAACACGCAGGTCACACCAAGGGATTGTGCTAGACAGCCAAGGTTCAGCAACTCTGATCCCAGCTGCCTGGCTACAGCCCCACAGCCTTGGTTACTACTTGATGGGTGATGCCAACACACTTCCAGTCCCAAATTTTCCCCAAACCATGTGTTCTGCAATGTCCAGCCGTCTCCTGGACAGATCAGAGAAACAATATGATTCATTTGTTCCTCTAAATACACAAATCACATCAGAGTTTAGTAACTTAACTGGGGGTGAATATACCCTTTGCTTTAAACACAACACTGGGTTTGTTTATGGTAAAAATCAGATGACATTTATTAACCAAATATTCCTAGGATTAAGTGAGTTAAAGTACAAGAAAAAAAGACAGAAAGAGTTACAAATAAAACAAAACAAAATATGCTTCTAAGAGCCTAAAACTTATTCTAGCAAGTTTTTGTTCAATGCTTTGTTCAAAATGGCCTTTCAGACACACAGTGTCCCAACAAGATGGTGATTCACCCTCTCCTCTGTCAGGATTTCTCCCAGAGGTCCAAAGGTGCTGGTACCTTTGTCTTTTTAGTTGAAAGAGAGAACTTGGGGTTCTCTGCCCCTTTCTTTTTATAGTCCATTGAATCTTTGAAGTGGATTCTTCTGAAGGATACCCCTTAAAGTAAAGTTTATTCAAGCTGCGAGGAAGGAGACATGAAGTCTGGTGGTGAAGGAAACTCCATGCTCTGTCTTCCCCCACTTCTCAGCTTAATAGCTTTCTTTACTTAATGTGTAAAAATGGACCTCTTAATACTGTTAATACTCACCATGTATGTACATCACATAAGATTATTAATGATCAGTGAGTTATTAGTTTTCAAATGATACCTCACAAAGCATACTTTTTACAAGATTATTACAATAGTGTGTAGGGTGTGAATACAATGGTGCTTACTGTCTCATAACTGCACCTTAGTTTATCTGTATGCTATCATTTTGTCTGAATGCACAGAGTTAAATCAAAGTAGGTGGTGAGGGAGGCAGCTAACCAGCAATGAATTAATGGTAAAGAAAAAGTGATATCATAAGGATTTTTGGAGAAACAATGGGGAAGCAATTAGGTAGGAAATAAGCCATGGCTTGGCACTCACTAGACTGGTAAGGTTTACTCTTCCCAGGCCAAACTTAGCATCATAGGGCATACTAAAACTTCAAGATGCTGGCCTAAATAAGAAGGGGGCTTCCTGGGAAGTGTCAGTGAGTGCTAACAATAGAGCAAGGAGATACAATGGGAGAGGCAGTCTGTCTCACCCAGCCAGAGTTGGGGTTAAATGACCTGAGGGAAGAAAAGATTATGGTGTAAATAAGGGGAACTATGTGCATAGGTCTTTATTGATTTTACCCATTGCTTGATAACTTTGGGTGAATAAATAGTACTTTATTTTGAAGAAGCTGTTTTTGAGTCACTGTAATCAGCTCTTGTCATAGGATTCTGGAGTGAAAGGGCTAAGAGGTGCCAAACCTAGTTGTGACTGTGGGGTCAACACGTAGACAGGGAACTGCAGCCCAGAGATGTGAGTGGTACTATTACGTGGTTCCACCCAAAGAGAAATTCAGGAAGCCAGGTCGGTCACTGAGTCTCTCTCCTGATATAAAGGGGAGCAATATGGCTCAGGACTAGAAGCCATGGAAAATGAGTACAAGATGGCAAAGGCTGAGGTCTTTAGGGCTGGAGCATCTGCTCCCCATGAAGAACCTTCCAGTTTACTGAGAAGGCTGTTGCATGTCTTGACCTTTGCCGCTATCTTGCTCAGGTGGCTTTTATATGTCAGTGTTCAGTGGAAAGAACAAGGAGTACTTGTGGCATCTTAGAGACTAACAAATTTATTTGAGCATAAGTGTTCGTGGGCTAAAGCCCACTTCATCAGATGCATGCAGTGGAAAATACAGTAGGAAGATATATATATATATATATATATATATATATATATATATATATATATATATATATATATATATATATACAGAGAACATGAAAAAATTGGGGTTGCCATACCAACTCTAATGAGACTCAGAGAAAACAGCAATATCGGGGTGTGGCTTGATGCCTGGTTTGGATTTTTAATAGGTTTTGGGAGGCCAGTTTTGACATGAGCCAAGTATTCAGCAGTCTTCCTTCACTGGTGACCCTTGTGAAGAATTGAGACAGCCAAGAGTGGGCACGTGAGCTAAGATGTTTCAGGACCTCTGGAAGGATGTCATAGCCAGCAGGGGTGCCAAACTTCATGTTATATATATATGTCTAGCTCTGTTCATACTATTGGGCCCACACCACAAATCTTCCTACTCAACATTGAGGGTTTATCAACAGCCACGCAACATTTAATCAGCGTTCTTGCTTATCATCATGCTATCAATGTGATCTGCATACACGAAACTCGTATTTTATCTAATGAAGACAGCTGATACAAGATTGATGGCTTCAACCTGATATGCCATGCTGCACACCCAAATCATGGCCATGCCACATATGTTGGAAGAATTATTATCAATAACTGTTTTCCTCATTACTTATAGTTGAATGTATATAAACAAAACCATTCCTTTTTGATTCTCCTTACAGCTACTGACAGGTTTCAGAGTAGCAGCCGCGTTAGTCTGTATTTGCAAAAAGAAAAGGAGTACTAGTGGCACCTTAGCCCTGGTCTACACTAGGACTTTAGGTCGAATTTAGCAGCATTAAATCGATGTAAACCTGCACTCGTCCACACGATGAAGCCCTTTATTTTGACTTAAAGGGCTCTTAAAATCGATTTCCTTACTCCACCCCTGACAAGTGGATTAGCGCTTAAATTGGCATTGCTGGCTCGAATTTGGGGTACTGTGGACACAATTCGATGATATTGGCCTCCGGGAGCTATCCCAGAGTGCTCCATTGTGACCGCTCTGGACAGCACTCTCAACTCAGATGCACTGGCCAGGTAGACAGGAAAAGAACCGCGAACTTTTGAATCTCATTTCCTGTTTGGCCAGCGTGGCAAGCTGCAGATGACCATGCAGAGCTCATCAGCAGAGGTGACCATGATGGAGTCCCAGAATCACAAAAGAGCTCCAGCATGGACCGAACGGGAGGTACGGGATCTGATCGCTGTTTGGGGAGAGGAATCTGTGCTATCAGAACTCTGTTCCAGTTTTTGAAATGCCAAAACCTTTGTCAAAATCTCCCAGGGCATGAAGGACAGAGGCCATAACAGGGACCCGAAGCAGTGCCGCGTGAAACTTAAGGAGCTGAGGCAAGCCTACCAGAAAACCAGAGAGGTGAACGGCCGCTCCGGGTCAGAGCCCCAAACATGCCGCTTCTATGATGAGCTGCATGCCATTTTAGGGAGTTCAGCCACCACTACCCCCGCCGTGTTGTTTGACTCCTTCAGTGGAGATGGAGGCAACAGGAAGCAGATTTTGGGGATGAAGAAGAAGATGATGATGATGATGAGGTTGTAGATAGCTCATAGCAAGCAAGCGGAGAAACCGCTTTTCCCGACAGCCAGGGACTGTTTCTGACCCTGGACCTGGAGCCAGTACCCCCTGAACCCACCCAAGGCTGCTTCCTGGACCTGGCAGGCGGAGAAGGGACCTCCGGTGAGTGTACCTTTTAAAATACTATACATGGTTTAAAAGCAAGCATGTGAAAGGATTACTTTGCCCTGGCATTCACAGCTCTCCTGGATGTACTCCCAAAGCCTTTGCAAAAGGTTTCTGGGGAGGGCAGCCTTATTGCGTCCTTCATGGTAGGACACTTTACCACTCCAGGCCAGTAACACGTACTCGGGAATCATTGTAGAACAAAGCATTGCAGTGTATGTTTGCTGGCGTTCAAACAACATCCGTTCTTTATCTCTCTGTGTTATCCTCAGGAGAGTGAGATATAATTCATGATCACCTGGTTGAAATAGAGTGTTTTTCTTCAGGGGACACTCAGAGAAGCCCATTCCTGCTGGGCTGTTTGCCTGTGGCTGAACAGAAATGTTCCCCGCTGTTAGCCACGGGGAGGAGGGAAGGTTGAGGGGGTAGCAACGCGGTGGGGGGAGGCAAAATGCGACCTTGTAACGAAAGCACATGTGCTATGTATGTAATGTTAATAGCAAGGTTTACCCTGAAAGAGTGTAGCCACTGTTTTATAAAATGTGTCTTTTTAAATACCGCTGTCTCTTTTTTTTCTCCACCAGCTGCATGTGTTTCAATGATCACAGGATCTTCTCCTTCCCAGAGGCTAGTGAAGATTAGAAAGAAAAAAAACTCACTCGAGATGAGATGTTCTCTGAGCTCATGCAGTCCTCCCGCACTGACAGAGCACAGACGAATGCGTGGAGGCAAATAATGTCAGAGTGCAGGAAAGCACAAAATGACCGGGAGGAGAGGTGGCGGGCTGAAGAGAGTAAGCGGCAGGCTGAAGAGAGTAAGTGGTGGGCTGAAGACAGGGCTGAAGCTCAAATGTGGCGGCACGTGATGAGAGGAGGCAGGATTCAATGCTGAGGCTGCTGGAGGACCAAACCAGTATGCTCCAGTGTATGGTTGAGCTGCAGCAAAGGCAGCTGGAGCACAGACTGCCACTACAGCCCCTGTGTAACCAACCACCCTCCTCCCCAAGTTCCATAGCCTCCACACCCAGACGCCCAAGAACGCGGTGGGGGGGCCACCGGCCAACCAGCCACTCCGCCACAGAGGATTGCCCAAAAAAAAAGAAGGCTGGCATTCAATAAATTTTAAAGTTGTAAACTTTTAAAGTGCTGTGTGGCATTTTCCATCCCTCCTCCACCACTCCTCCTGGGCTACCTTGGTAGTCATCCCCCTATTTGAGTGATGAATGAATAAAGAATGCATGAATGTGAAGCAACAATGACTTTATTGCCTCTGCAAGCGGTGATCGAAGGGAGGAGGGGAGGGTGGTTAGCTTACAGGGAAGTAGAGTGAACCAAGGGGCGGGGGGTTTCATCAAGGAGAAACAAACAGAACTTTCACACCGTAGCCTGGCCAGTCATGACACTGGTTTTGAAAGCTTCTCTGATGCATACCGCACCCTCCTGTGCTCTTCTAACCGCCCTGGTGCCTGGCTGTGCATAACCAGCAGCCAGGCGATTTGTCTCAACCTCCCACCCCACCATAAACGTCTCCCCCTTACTCTCACAGACATTGCGGAGCACACAGCAAGCAGTAATAACAGTGGGAATACTGGTTTCACTGAGGTCTAAGCGAGTCAGTAAACTGCGCCAGCGCGCCTTTAAACGTCCAAATGCACATTCTACCACCATTCTGCACTTGCTCAGCCTGTAGTTGAACGGCTCCTGACTACTGTCCAAGCTGCCTGTGTACGGCTTCATGAGCCATGGCATTAAGGGGTAGGCTGGGTCCCCAAGGATACATATAGGCATTTCAACATCCCCAACAGTTATTTTCTGGTCTGGGAATAAAGTCCCTTCCTGCAGCTTTTGAAACAGAGCAGAGTTCCTGAAGATGCGAGCGTCATGTACCTTTCCCAGCCATCCCACGTTGATGTTGGTGAAACATCCCTTGTGATCCACCAGAGCTTGCAGCACTATTGAAAAGTACCCCTTGCGGTTTATGTACTCAGTGGCTTGGTGCTCTGGTGCCAAGATAGGGATATGGGTTCCGTCTATGGCCCCACCACAGTTAGGGAATCCCATTGCAGCAAAGCCATCCACTATGTCCTGCACATTTCCCAGGGTCACTACCCTTGATATCAGCAGATCTTTGATTGCGTGGGCTACTTGCATCACAGCAGCCCAAACAGTAGATTTGCCCACTCCAAATTGATTCCCAACTGATCGGTAGCTGTCTGGCATTGCAAGCTTCCACAGGGCTATCGCCACTCGCTTCTCAACTGTGAGGGCTGCTCTCATCTTGTATTCATGCGCTTCAGGACAGGGGAAAGCAAGTCACAAAGTTCCATGAAAGTGCCCTTACGCATGCGAAAGTTTCGCAGCCACTGGGAATCATTCCAGACCTGCAACACTATGCAGTCCCACCAGTCTGTGCTTGTTTCCCGAGCCCAGAATCGGCATTCCACAGCATGAACCTGCCCCATTAGCACCATGATGCATGCATTGGCAGGGCCCGTGCTTTCAGAGAAATCTGCGTCCATGTCCTGATCACTCACCTGACCGCGCTGATGTCGCCTCCTCGCCCGGTATCGCTTTGCCAGGTTCTGGTGCTGCATATACTGCTGGATAATGCGTGTGGTGTTTAATGTGCTCCTAATTGCCAAAGTGAGCTGAGCGGCCTCCATGCTTGCCTTGGTATGGCGTCCGCACTGAAAAAAGGTGCGGAACGATTGTCTGCCATTGCTCTGACGGAGGGACGGGCGAGTGACGACACAGCTTACAGGGTTGGCTTCAGGGAGCTAAAATCAACAAAGGGGGTGGCTTTACATCAAGGAGTATTTCAGGCAGAACTTCACGGAGGGTTCCAATTAGAAATGGTGCACCTAAGTTATTGTTCTTATTGGAACAAGGAGGTTAGTCTGGCCTCTGATTGATACACGGCTAGATTTACCTCGCTGCACCTTCCCTGTGAGTGACTGCAGTGTGACCTAGAGGAATGAGTCCCCTAGACGGGGGAGGAGGCAAATGAGTACAAAACAAATCTGGTCTATTTCTTGTTTTGATCCACTCCATCTATCTTTAACATCTTTGGCTGGCAGCAGACGGTGCAGAAGGACTGCATGCCATCCACATCTCATGGCTGCCCGGCAGAAGATGATGCAATAGGACAGCTAGCAATCCGTATCACCTGCCTGCTCACCATAAGACGGTTCACTAGGACTGACTGCAGGACTAAAGAGAATGACCTGGTCAAGTCACTCCAAATTTAGTCCCTGCGCCCATGTCTGCCCAGGCACTCGTGGCTGACGTGGCCAGGAGCACCTCGGACAAGACGATGACGGCTACCAGTCGTACTGTACTGTCTGCTGCCACAAGGCAAGGGGTTGCTGCTACTGTGTAGCAATGCCGTACCGCGTCTGCCTGCACCCAGGAGACATATGGTGACGGTTACCTGAGCGGGCTCCATGCTTGCCATGGTATGGCATCTGCACAGGTAACTCAGGAAAAAAGGCGCGAAACGATTGTCTGCCCTTGCTTTCACGGAGGGAGGGAGGGAATGGGGGCCTGACGATATGTACCCAGAACCACCCGTGACAATGTTTTAGCCCCATCAGGCACTGGGATCTCAACCAAGAATTCCAATGGGCAGCGGAGACTGCGGGAACTGTGGGATAGCTATCCACAGTGCATCGCTCCGGAAGTCGACTCTAGCCTCAGTACTGTGGAAGCACTCCGCCAAGTTAATGCACTTAATGCACTTAGAGCATTTTCCGTGGGGACACACACACTCGAATATATAAAACCGATTTCTAAAAAAACGACTTCTATAAATTCGACCTTATTCCGTTGTGTAGACATACCCTTAGAGACTAACAAATTTATTTGAGCATAAGCTTTCGTGAGCTTATTATTATTTTGTTAGTCTCTAAGGTGCCACAAGTACTCCCTTTCTTAAAGCTACTGAAACCTTTCTTTATTTGAGAATGTCTATGGTTTAGATGCAGTAACTGAATCTAGCAAATAACTTGTTTACAAATTTCAACTAGGTAATTCACAATAACTTCATAAATTAACTCAATGTACTAAGAAATTAGTTTTCCCCAAAAAAGGTGTATTCACACATAGACCTTGATTTTATTAATCTAGAATATTTAGGGGCCTACTAAATTCATGGTCCATTTTGTTCAATGTCATGGTCAGATGATTTAAAAAATAATAGATTTCATGATTTCAGCTATTTGAATCTAACATTTCATGGTATTGTAATTGTAGAGGTCCTGACCCCAAAAGGAGTTGTGGGAGGGGAGGGTCTCAAGGTTACTGTCATACTGCTACTCTTACTTCTGCGCTGCTGCTGGCAGTGTTACTGCCTTCAGAGCTGGGCAGCTGGAAAGTGGCAGCTGCTGGCTGGGAGCCCAGCTCTAAAGGCAGAGCTGCCACCAGCAGCAGTGCAGAAGTAAGCATGGCCTGGTAGGGTATTGCCACCCTTACTTCTGCACTGCTACCTGCAGAACTGGGCCCTCAGTCAGCAGCCGCAACTCTCCGGCCACCCTGCTCTGAAGGCAGCAGCACAGAAGTAAAGGTGGCATGATATGGTATTGTCACCCTTACTTCTGTACTGCCTTCAGCGCTGGGTGCCCAGCCAACAGCTGCCACTCTGCAGCTGCCCAGCTCTGAAGGCAGCACAAAAGTGAGCGTGGCAATACTATGCCCTCCCCAAAATAAGCTTACAACTCCCTTTTGGGTCACGCCCCCCAATTTGAGAAATGCTCTTGTCCCTTGTGAAATCTGTATAGTATAGGGTGAAAGTACACAAAAGACCAGATTTCACAGAAGGAGAGCAGATTTCATGGTCCGTGGCACGTTTTTCATAGCTGTGAATTTGGTAGGGCACTAAAAATAATATTTACAAACACATTTAAAATGTAATCAGACATTTACCTTTTTATTTATCTGTCTGTTTATCCCATACCTATCTTCATGATATATGGACATATCTTACAAACTGAAAAATATAAGCACATATGGATATCTATATAAAACTGGTAATATTATTTATATTAATTTGGATCAGACTCTAAATAAAAAGAACACATTGACAAGAAAGAAATAAACTGATGAGGTAAAACAAAGTACCAATCCATAGGTACATACGTTCCCTTAAAAATGAAATCAACAATGAGTTTTGTAAAGACACTGAAGCTTGGGAGAAACTGGGTGACTCTGGGATACAGAATCTTTCCCCTCTAGTTCTTCAGTTCTGCCTAAACTATTACGAACTGCTAGCTATTTGCTAGCAGGTGTGAAATAAATTTCTAGTATCCACTTTTTCCTATTATACTCATGACAAAAAACACTCTCACAATTGAGACTAATTAGCTTTTTTGCTGATGGTCTCTACAAGGTGGGCAAGGACTGAATGGATATAAAGACTGATTGAATTACACTCTCACCTTTAAAAGCAGAGCTCTCTCAGGGATAACTAAGGTTTATGTGGCATAATGAGTAAAGCTGCAGTTCTATTTCTTGTTCTGTGGATAAAATACCAGTAAACTTCATCCTCCAGTGGCATGCAGTGTCATAGCCATGTCAGTCCCAGGTCCTCCAGTGATGTCACTCTTCTATGAAATAGGAAATCACATAATTTTTGCTTTTTAAAATCCTACATACAAGTCCCTTTCAAATTTTTGTCTTCTGTTTTTTTTGGGGAACAGTTCAATAAATGTTTGTGTCTTTCTCACAACATGCAGACATCAATTTTCTGAAGCTGACATGAATGGAAGGATGCTTTTAATGAATCAAGCAATAACTTGTGGTAAGCTGAATGCCAAAATGAACGAATTGTACTCATACATCATATTACTCACTTGAGAGAAACATCCATAATTGAGGGTGTTAGAACAGGATTAGAATGGATGAGGCTGCAATTAATGGTGCAATAATTGTTCACCATTCTTGCTGCTCAAGAAATAAAAGAACTACTCTGTCTTTTAGGGTGGATCCATAGATGTAGGGTGGATCCACAGATTAAGACCATGATAAAAGTCTAGGATTTCAGGGTCATCCTGCTGTTTGGTGGGACAGTCCAAAAGAACAAATTAGAGAGAGAGAGAGAGAGAGAGAGAGAGAGAGAGAGAGAGAGAGAGAGAGAGAGAGAGAGAGTCTTTATCCTTTGTCATTTTACAAGAGGCAGCTTGCACATAGGGAGATGGGTGGTAGCAGCATGTTTCCAGCCACATATCTGGAACTAGAATATATATATTGTCTTTGTTTTCTGGGAACTTGGGTGGTAAACCTAATTGCACCACTGGGCAGAGTTTACCTCCTCCGTGGTTAGTGTGTGTTCATTTCTACCAGAGAAGAAAAATTAAATTTGCAAAGGAGAAACAGGCACCAGCCCTGATTCAATTTTGTCATACTTTATTTATTAGCATTGTGACTATAGCAAGAGATGTGCATAACTGTACAAAGATAACAGCAAACAATTATCCATGTCTCAGTAGAGATGTAACTTACAGTAGGAATTTGTGATATGCCTCAAACAGAAATGTGCATGTAGACTGCAGACTACTGGGAAGTCCCCCACTGCTGCAGTGTGCTGCAACATATTGCAGCAAATTAGTACCGTGTTTCCTTGATGTATCATATAATCTCCTAAAGTAACAGAAACTTTGCCACCACTCTTGGACATACACCTGCATGTTAGGCTGCAAAATGAGAACATCCTTCAGATTGTTACTTTATGAAACAGGAAAAAATATACAAATCTACTGTATCTATGAAAGTTGAAAGATAACACTGCAAAACAACTTTTTAATCGGAAGATGATGATGATAATGATGTTTGATTATTAATTAGGTAGGTAAGAAGGAAAAGTTAAACAACAACATTCCTTAAAGGAATATCCATTACAATCACAAGACAAAAAACAATCTATCTATGTAATAACATTAATATCTAAAGAAATCACTTTTCAAGATGATTATTTTACTTATGGTTTCATCTTGAGCTCACTGTATTTGAAATGTCATATTGAGATAACACAGACTTCTGTTATTGTATTAATATTATAAAGCGCATTCACCCACTCAAGTTTAATGGAAATAATTTCACATATTCTGTGGTAATTGTGTTTTAGACAGTATGGTATTTATGGACCTCATTAGATGCTTTACAGATATATGGCCTTTGATCATTTGCATGATAATACTGATAAAAGAAAATAAGATCTCTTGTGATTCAGTAGTTTTCCCCTTCTTAGATCAAAATATGATTTTATTTGTAGCATTATATTTATTTAAACAAGTAAAACAATAATATTTTAATATACTCTGTCAGTTTAAAAGCTCTCTAAGGAATACCTAGATTTGATTTTGGACAATTGCAAGTTTCTGTATTTGATTTTATAGGCTGTCAGTTCCATGTGTAACATTTGTGTCCTGTTGTTATTAATTCATTTTAAATTAAATTTCATTATGATTACTGTTACTACAGTAAATGACCTTTAGCATTCATTGTAATAATAAACAGGGTAAAAATTATGTGGTATTCATATGGATGTCACAGAATGTATGCATCTATAGGAATGCCATTTTAATTCATTATTTTAAATTGTATGTATTGACTATATGGAAATGAAAAAAATAGAAAATCAAAAGGAATTTTTTGCACTCAGGCAATTGCAAATTGCATGTAGTCTGTACTAGCTATGAATGGTTTATGAAAACAAATACTTCTTCCATAAATAATCAGAATAAGGAAAGCAACTTAAGTATATGGAGGTATTGCTCTCTGAACCATACCCAAATGTTTCTGACCTTTCATTAAAATCATCCCCTATGGAACTGCTTCTGAAATACTTAGACGCTTTGGAAGTCAATACTTTTAAGGTATTAAAGCAATTCTTTTAAGGACTTATGATGGGTATCTGATTTTTATGGCAAAGCACTGATATTATACCCCACTAATGTACAGAGCCACAAAGATTAATTATAGCACTAGTTGCTACAAATTTGTATACAATATAAATAGAGCTCAATTTTATTCTCAGGAGCATGATTGCAGTTCAGGGTATACCAGAGAGTAGATTCCAGCCAACCATGTGATATTTAGTTTTGTAAGTTCAGAATTGAGACATGTTGAAAGAAATATGCATAAATCATTCCTTCACAGTATAAGACAGTGGAGAAAACCTTAACAGATATCCACATATTCCAGATTATTTTCCTTGAATAAGTAAATCTTTTTGTCATTGACCTTACATCAAAGGGAGGATGTGAACGTGGATTATGAACAATGGTATAAAATTTTAAGGTATTGTTATATAATACTGCAAGCAGAAATTTAAAAGTCAGTGTATCAGGATAGTGTAGTACAAAAATGATGCACACACTTCATCATAAGATTTAGAAGATCTTCTGTTGTCTATTAGCATTATGGACTGAGACTTCAGTGACAGGGAATGAGAAGGGTGCATACCATAGAGTGGAGTTCCTCTGCAACCACTGAGTCTGCATACACAGATGATGCTGTGAAACTCCAACAACTATTATCAGAGGTTAACCAGGTAATTCACTTTCCTTACCCATGGGCTGGGATGCGGAACAATGTTTTTCTGAGGAGACTGGCAATGCTTCTACCCCAACAAGGACTCTTCCTTTCTGCTTTAGAGTCTAGTCTCTTGTCTGAAGTTTTCATTGTCAGTACAAAAGGCATGTGGGTACTCTTGCATCAGCTGCAGGGGTTGCCTGGCAGTGACACTATGGAGCTTTCAAAGAAGGATTTAGAAGCTCTCTGGCTTCCCTGGTTGACTCTAACTTAAATTCAAAATATTTGTCATATTTTGATTTCTTTAATACTGAAGTGAAGTCCATAATTAATACCATTGTACTGCATACTTACACCATTGTTTTGGTTTATACATTCTTTTCAGCAGGTCTATATTATTTGAGACTGCTGGGTATTTTGATCCAACCCATACACATCTACTGTTGTTCCTCCTTTTGTTGATATTATAACACAATGCTTAATGAATTAGTTAACTAATTAATGAATCACAGCAAATTCTAGGAGACATCAGTGGAGTACATATAACGAATGATATCACAGTTTTGAGATTTCAACATTAACATTACTTACGTGATGGGCACCATGAAAATGCAAAAATCTAACATATGATTACATTTTTTGTTGCAAGAATTAAAATTTATATATATATATATATATATATATATATATATATATATATATATATATATATATATATATATACCTGTACCACTTCCTTTAGATTGTCCATTTTATGAGATTATGATGATCCTTGGGGACTGATCTCATTACAGAAGTATGCACTGACCAATACTCAGAAGCAGAAAGAGACATAAATGAAATAATATGGTTATCACAGAGGCTACATCTTTATATAATAGTCAACAAACTGAAATGAGGCTAAACCCTACAAGAACAACTGCCTGTCAGAATTGTTTCACTGCAGATTCTAAGCTGGCCCCCAGCCATCGGTGAAGAGGACATGACTTCAGCAGGCAGATTCCCGTGCCATCCTTAGTTTAGGTGGACTCATGGAAATCAGATGAGGGATGATTCAAGCTGTGCCAGACTTTGAGGATTTTACCACCTCTATCCTACAAGGACCAAAGCCTGTGCAACCCTCATTACCAGAGTTTAGGGCATCAGAGTAACTCATAGTAAGCCACACTGGAAACAGGCCAAAGTTGTGAAAGGTAAACTATAGGATCTCCATAAATAAACCTGTTGGAGGCTGAGAGGAAAGCAAAACACAAGAAAACAACGTCAGGTTGCTTTTCACTCTGTGACTCAGCCAGTGTGGCCTGGGGCATCACTCAGCACATGTAGGTATGTACATGTACTTCACTCTCTCTCCCATGCAGCCACTGGTCCCTACCCCCACCTCAAGATACAGAGGTGAGCAGAACTTCAAAATAAGAAGATGGGGAAAATTCTTCCTATGTCCTGCATGCCCCCTAGGATGTCTGCATCACTGCCTGGCCCATTCAAAGCTACACCCTGGGTAGGGTTGCCAGGTGTCCGGTTTTCGACCGGAATGCCCAGTTAAAAAGGGACTCTGCTGGCTCCGGTCAGCACTGCTGACCATGCCATTAAAAGTCTGGCCGGTGATGCAGCAGGGCTAAGGCAGGTTCCCTGCCTGCTGTGGCTCTGTGCGGGTCCTGGAACCAGTGGCATGTCCCCCTATGGCTCCTACATTATCCCCTATGATTCCACACACTGCCCCTGCCCCAAATATCAATTCTTCAGCTCCCATTGGCCAGTAACCATGCCCAATGGGAGCTGCGGGGGCAGGACTTATGGATGGAGCAGTGAGCAGAGCCACCTGGCTACACCTGTGCATAGGAGCCAGAGGGGCACATAGCACTGCTTCTGGGAGTTGCTTGAGGTAAGCGCAGCCTGGAGCCTGTACCCCTCACCCCCTCCTGTGCCCCAACCCCTTGCCCCAGCCCTGATCCCCCTCCTGCCCTCCGAACCCCTTGGCCCTAGCCAGATCACCTTCCTGCACTCCAAACCCCCTATCCCCCAACCCCACCCCAAAGCCCACACCCCCAGCCAGAGCCATAACACCCACCTGCACCCCAACCCTCTGCCCCAGCCCAGAGCCACCTCCAAATCCTTCATTCCTTGCCCCATCCCAGAACTCACACCCCCAGCCCAGAGCCCATACCCCCTCCCATACCCCAATCCCGTGCCTCAGCTCAGAGCCCCCTCCCATACTCTGAATCCCTCAGATCCACCTCCCAGCCCAGAGCCCCTTCCTGCACCCCTTATCCCTGGCCCCACCTCAGAGCCTGCACCCCCAGCTGGAGCCCTCACCCCCTCCCATACCCCAATCCCTTGAGCCAGCCCAGTGGGGAGGGTGGGGAGAGTGAGCAACAGAGGGAGTGGGGACGGAGTGAGTGGGGGCAGAGCCTTGGAGAAGGGGCAGAGCAGGGGTGGAGCCTCGGAGGAGGGGCAGGGCAAGGTGTTTGGTTTTGTGAAGTAGAAAGTTGGCAACCCTAACCCTGGGGACACAGTGGGTAATGTGTTTCATTTGTTCCACTTTCTGTTTGTGGCAGTCTTTGTCATAAACTAATGCTAGATTTCCTAGAGTGACCACACTTGGGCTAACTGCACAGTACTCTTTAGTCATTTCACCCACTCTTACAATTTAAGAGGGTCTATGTAAAAAGGGTCTATATCTTCCTCAATGCACATGAGTACCTCAGATTAAACTTGTTGGGAGTTGCTGTGTGTATGCATCAAAGGCAAAGTGATTCACTCAGAGAGCTGAATATGTCTGTCTCATTAGGAAAAGGACAGCTGACACCGATATTCACATCAAGGATTGTAATGAGAAATGAAAATTGTATGAAATTAATTCATTTTGTGACACAGATTGTAATGGGAGTAGAGATTAACTCTGAAATAAAATAGTTTATTTAATTCTCTACATATATGTGTCTTAAAATAGATGCTTGCTAGCCATAACTTCTGTCTTAACCTTTGCATTTTTATTCCATTTAATTTGCATGTGTTTCATTCTAATGTAGCACTATAAGACCAAACAAAATGTACACCACAACAATTCTTCTACAAGCTGCATTATATCACAGCTACTTTTGAGGCAGCTGTGACCTGAATATGCTTAAAAAGATGTAGTTTAAAGTATTATGGCTCTCTCAAGCTGTGGTCATTATCATCTGTTCAATGCTAGAATTTTAAAACTACATCAACCATCAAACCCACATTTGCATTGACTATAAAAATTATTACAACTAATTATGTTCTGGTTTGGGCTAATGTGTCTATATTTTAAAAATATCTGGAAATACTGATGATATAAAATCTGAATAATTTCACCTGGATAAGAAACAGATATCTATGTCAAAGTAAGGTTGTTGTTTTTTTTTTAACTTCCTCTTCTTTCTGTATTTCATAGGCCCTTTCCAAAGCACAAGGTGATAAATTGCAAAACATGATTAGGAATCTACTTATGACAAAAAATATAGTAAACAACAGAGGGAGGGGGGATTGAGTAAGTGGGGTCAGGGCCTTGAAGAAGGGGTGGAGCAGAGGCGGGGCCTTGGGGGAGGGGCAGGGTTTTAGATGGTTTTATTTTTTAAATCTTATTAAAATAATTCAGATTTTAGTTTTACTTGATTTTTAAAATAATTGCTATGGAACAACAGAGCGAAATCTGAAACAAATAAACCTAAAACATACAAACAAAAAATTAAATTATGAAAAAAAAGAAACCCACAAAATTTACTTTGAGCAGAATTTTTACTCTAATAAGGGAGAAAAAAAGCCAGAGACTCTGAAAGGTCCACTAGGAAGTTCACCATTGCCATCAATTTTTATGTGGAAGACGGTCATATATTACAGTGATGGACAGCAATAAAAACTCTTAAGTTAGATAAACACTTATATGCACACATAAAAAAAACAGCCACCGATACAAACTCTTTCCTCTTACTGAAAAATATTCCTTTACTAAATGCTTGATCCAAAGCCTATTGAATTCAATGCAAAACTCCATTGACTTTAATAGGGTTTGGATAAGGCTATAAAGGTTACCAGATTTACTGTTGGTTGCTCTATCAAAGGTTAAAAATAATCCTTATATGCATGTCAAGCAAACGGGTGATACCCTGGAGTTTTTGTATAGGGATAGCTCCCACAGATTTCAGTAGGTGTTTCTCCTTCATAGAACCTGAGGGATTGGGCCATCACTTGAAGATGGCATAAAAGATGGAGGGCAGCAGAGTTCTGTCTGGAAGTGGTTGTTGTCTCCTCAAGTGTATTTTGTTTTTAATGAAGTCAGAGGTACACGCATTTGGGAAGGTGTGGCAGGGGTTACAAAAGAGGAAACTAATTAGTCTGAACCTGTCTGAACCATGTGAAGTTCTGTAGTCCACATTAAATAGGAAATATATAGGTTTCTATTGCTTGCTGGGTATTAGATATGCCTGATATACAACAAGCAACAACAATTCTACATTTGTAATATAAGCTGGATATTAAATGGATTAACTTCTTCATTGGGATTTTAGAATCAGCTTTTGAAGCAAACTATCTTTAATTACAGAGATGCAGATTCTAATAAAAACAGCTACAGATGTTTAAGTTCATGTTGTGAAGTGCCATATTATCTAGAAATGTCTTCTTCCCATAAACCAGGCTATTTCTTTTCAGTGTCTCAGCTGTTGTAGTTGCCAGCTTATTCATTACCATTTTTGTTAAAAAAAAACAAAAACCCAAAAAAACAAAAAATCTTGCAAAATATATCTTTGTTATTGAAAATGATTTTATTTCTATATTTATATTTTTGACATTTTCATATGTATCCAAAGTGTATAACAGTGAATATGTTGTATTCTCGACTGGATTTTTTTGCATTCTTTTTTATCTGCTATTTATTGTGTTCGTCACTGAATGTTAGTTACATTCATATTCTGGTTTATCAAAGAGTGAGCAAACTCTACAGCAAACATTGAGAATCTGTGCTGCACCATGCCCTGTAGCAGGGTTGACAATACATCCCAGGGAGACACAAAGGGGAGCCAGCTTACAAAGCAACAGCTGCTAGTGTAAGCAAGAAAAGGAGATCATCTATCTTACAGGACACCTCATTTCCACAGCCTCATTCTAAGAACAGTTATCAAGCAGGGAATGACTAAACCAGCCAGTATGAACAGCAACAGACTTCACTTTCCTAAGCAACAGTTAACCGTAAAAATAGAAATTCAAACATCCATTTTGCAAATCACACTAGGCACAAGCTTTATAGGAGCCAGAAAAATGGAAGAAAAATGAAAATTAAACCCACAACAGACACAATCTGAATGCTGAAATCTTTATATTTGGCCCTCTGTTTGTGCTAAAGAAGAGGGAGGGTTGATTTTCACACTCCGCCCACTTCACATAGGGGAGCCATCATTTGGCTAGAGGAAGCTGGGGAGGGAGAAGGGGCCCTCTTGGAACTTCAATCCTGACTGTCTCAGAGTGGAGTATTTCTGAATGGGACAGGGCTATCTCCTCACCCATTGTAGGGCGGTGCAGGGAGAATGCTGGGCCGGCTGTACATTTTCAAAGGTGTACAGTACTAGAACCAATTCAGAAAAGTACGCTCTCCCCTCCAGCACTATGGAAGTTATGCCTTACAAAAGCAAAATGCCCCCAGGCAACACTGTTTGCGTGGTTTATGCCCTCCCACTCCTAAGTGCATCTTTGCCTGGCAGAAGACATACTCTTCCCCTTGTAATGTAGCACACTCAGTAATAAATTCCATAACCATTTTGTCTAGTCGAGGACCTAGGGAGACCCAGTGTGTTGACAGCAGGCGGCACAGACTGTGCCTAGTTAGCGTAGGAGCCAGGGAGCCAGAGGAAACTACCGAGAGCTGTCTATGTCCAATAGCCTCTATAAAGAATCCTCTTTATATTTAGTGAAGTCATGTCCTTTCCCTTCACTACCATGAGGGATGCTACGCTGGGGAGAAGGACATGAAGAGAGTACAGCAAGCAGCCTAGAAAAACAGCATCAGCTCTATCCAGCCAAAAACTGCTAGAAAAGGAAAAGAAAACTAATCAGAAAATGCTAACCACAAAAAATGCACCTCTGCAGACAACACCCTGGGCCTCAAGAGGAAAAAATACTATATATCAGACACCATGTGAGGCAAAGGCTATTTTTCCCATGCAGACACAAGCTTTGTGAGAGGTAGAGAACTCTGAAACCACACAGGAAACCAGTTGTCAGCTTTCCTAAGAGTGGCACAGCCTTTGCAAATAATTCTGAAAGCCCTGAATAACCATGTGGCATGAGAAAACAAAGTTCTTGTTTTAAAGGGTTAACACCCTATTTTCCCTGTACTATAGCGTGTCCTACAAGTCTTACACTGGAAGTTCTGAAGCCCTGGTCTAGCACATCAGACAGGTAATAAAAAGACTTCAGATGAGAACAGGACAGCACCACCTTGTCTCGCTTTGTGTGGGCTGCTCTCCTTTTATGCAGAAATACACAGTAACTAGCTTCCTTTTCTATGGATTATGCCACTACAATCTTTTGTGTTGAGAGCCCTAAAATTCCAGCCCCAATGATTAGAAAGCTGGTTTTACCCTCTGTGTGTGTGCTGGGGCAAGGGGAGGAGCAGCTCTTCAAATAGAAGGAAGTCAGGCAAGCGGAACATTCTAAGCTAAAGCTTTTCCACGTAGGAGAGAGAGAGAGAAAGTAGCTTAGGGACAATTCTGTTTTCCTCCTTCTAATAAAGTTCCCTTTTCAGTGTAGTAGGAAGAGGCTTTCTTTGATCCTTTATCTTTGTCTCATGACAGTGCACCATTTCTCAATTTCACATCTGAGTCTTGTCACCCAGTCCCTGTTCAGGGAGTTCTCAAGTGGCATACCCCCATCGTTATAAAAAATATTGGCATGTTTCTTTGTCCCTCTCATCAGCTGTCTTAACCAATGGGTATTTTACCCATTCAAGCTGAAGATTTTCCTCCAGCATAGGACAGTGATCCTGATTTGATATCCTATCAAACTGATGTCAGTACGACTTCCCACGGAAGCGAATGCTTCATCAAAGTAGCTCTGTACATCTATATAGAAAATTTTCTGCTTGAGTACTACTTTTGCAGGTTATACTGTCCTTTCTGCAGCCCCACTGGCCTGAGAGTAATAAGGAGTTGTGGCAGTGCACTGGAATTAATATTTTTGTTCTGAAATCTTGAAATTTGGCTATTGAGGTTGTCAGTAATCTGGGTTATTTCAGGAATGTAAATGATGACAGTAGCCCAGGAACAATGGTGCCAGCTGCCAAGTATTTCTGCCCTTGGGTTCACTTAGGTTGGCAACCACTCTTTGCCACAAGTCCTGTGACAATGGATTAATTTCAATGGCCCTTTTCTCTGAGCCAATATGTGAACTTGACAAAGCAAGTAGGCACTTGGTGCCAATTCCTGCCATCAGATGAAGCTGCTTTGTACCAGTATGCCAGAAAAAAACAAAGCTTCTATAAAGCCAGCCTAACTGGCTGTCTGAGGATTCCTTTGACACAGGGTAATGTAAGGTCAGTGTAGCATAGTGGGTCCAGTTACACCTCTGTCCTCACCCCTGGAGTAGAAGATGTGGCTAGGGAAAAAAAGGGGTATAAATCCGTTTGAGGTCACATCAGGTTTATCTGTGACTACTATAATTGACCTTTCAGAATCATTACCAGCCAACACAACTTAGAGTTGCTCCGTGAGGCTGAAATGGCTGCTGGCAGGACCAAAAGGAAAAGTTTCTATAGATGCAGAAAACCACAAACATGGCAGTACTGAAGATGTGGCCATCTTTCCTAAATGCTGCTCACACCCAGACACCACCCCAACATAAGGGCTCACAAAGACATTTCATTGGTGACCTTCACAGATTTTATTCAGTATTTCACTCCTCAGTGTGTCTTTTCTAACAATCTTCTCCTAGACTAATAAGCCTCTCACCTGAAATGGATTCCTATGTACAGCATAATATCAACTTGTATTCCAGGAATTTGTTGAACATATCCCACGGAGCACAATATTTTTATCAAATACAGTCTATGGGTGGTTGGGTTTTTTTAGTTATTTCCAGCAATAAGGGCTTCCCTAAATGAGTTGGCTACATCAGAACATTACTATTTACAGAATTATTTTTGTCATAAGACAATACCAATGTTTTTACCCCACAACAGATGTTGATGACTCAAATTATTTTAATTATTTCTTCTTCCACTTTTTGAAGCAATGGCAAGGTACCTTGCAAGGTGTAATGACAATTTAAGTCCAGTCTTCACTGGTTCACATTTCAACATGCCTATGTCCTCAAAATAACCATCTAGATTAATTTCCTCTTTGTGGCTCCCAAGGCTGACCCAGCAGATTGTTCACATTTGTACCCAACACCGTGGAATTATTAAATTGATAAACTTTCCCCATTGTATACTTTGTGAAATAAAAATTTTCCAGATATTGTAGATTATCTTTTTCATTGTATCAAGTAGTGGTTACAGACTCTAACTTTATTTGCTGTGCTAGGCTCTGGTATGGTTTCTGAGATATGAACGTGTTGTCTGCATCTGCATTTATCTTAAAGTCCATTTTCTTGCCATTAAGTTATAAGTTACTATAATATATGTGTCCTCTTCACAGGTAGTCAATCCCAACAGGAAATGCTCTCTCATCCTATTCTGTGCCTTCAGCAGCTACCTCTTTCTGCATTTTACCACACCAGACCACCTCAAAGGTCCCCAATTTTCATTTTCTGCATCTCTTCTTTTGTGCAGAATAATTTTCGCTTTGGTTGTACTTGAAAATGCATGCCTGTCTTTCTGCTTATTCCCTGAGATCTATCACTTTTCTGGAACATATTGCATTCATTCTTTCTGTCTTGCTTTAGCTGAAATTGACCAATGAGCAGCTTCCTCAGTTCTGTAGCTGTTCCCTGGTCTGTATTTTGCTTCCTAATAAGAACAAAGTGATAAGCTGTTTGAATATTGTTCTTCAGTGCTAGCTCTAAATCCATCTGTAACTTTAATGATACTTTCTTGTCAGCAATATCAATTACAAATGCACCTTTAATTTGCTCTACTTTATCTGTTCCAGAGTCACAGAGCTCAGCCAGCTCAGCCAGGGTCTTCACAAATGTTGGATATTATAAATGGAAGTAAATAAATAAACTAACTAAATGCCTCTACAGATTCCCTAGCGTTTTGGTAAGGCTGCATCAAGCACATTTCTCATGTACAATACACTGTTAAGAGTTCCTCAACAGGGTCAAGGACTGTGGTTAGTTTATTTCTGGAAACTACCTGGCACATTTTCACAAACAGCAGATAATTTTCATGAACATTTTCATGTTGTCAAAACACCTATTTTTTTGGTCAAAAAACAATTTTGACAGAAATTTTCTGATCAGCCCTATTGACTACTTTCTCCAGTTTGCTTTCTGTCTCCATTTCACTCATTGCAATATAGAATTTCAGGGCACTACCCATCCCCAGTCTTTGTTACACAGTGATATTGGGAAATGTGATGATGATATCAGGTGACTGAGGTGAGCAGATGGACAGGGAAGATTACTAAACCTCAAAACAAAAAAATCAAAGAGGGTGAATGCTTCCAAATTGGTGGCTAAGAACCTTACAGAGGAAGAAATGGGTAAAATGGAATAAGGAAAAGGGCACCTACATAAGCCAGCATTTTCATGAAATAGATTACAAAAGATTCATAGGTTTAAATTCTATTATGATAATCTAGTCTGACCTCTTGTATAGAAAAGAATAAGAATATTAACAATTCAAAAAATCAATCATATATTAATACAGTTATTGGTATTTATAGTAAAAGAACCACAAGACTAGGCAGTGAATGACAATTTTTCTGCCCTTCATCACATCCCCACAATAATACTGTACCTTATTTAAAGTGTCTCAGAGTTTGAGGAAGTTAAGAAGAACTGCTCTGCCAGAAGGATCTGGTAATTCCATCAAGCCCATTCGGGATATTGGCATGAGAATATTTCACTGTCTGGATATTGCTGTGTTTACCGTAGTTGAGGAAGACAAACAGTTAACAAGCAAACTGACAAAAAGTTACCAGACTCTCTATCATTAAGTCAGCAATACAAAGAACAGAGTTTGTAATAATTTTATGGCTGATAGTTCATATCGCACATGAACTGAATTAATAATATGGATATGAAGAAAAACAATTTATTAATGTTAATAACTCCTCCAATAAAATTTCCAGGAGGACCTATAGTGACAAATTGAATAATTATGAATATAATTATGACTAACTAGAACCATAATTTCATGCTAATGCAATAATAATGACACAAAAGTGTAGATCATGAATTTTAACTGCTCAGTTATTTCAAATTTCCACAAGGATAGGCCAAAAATAAAATAATGCCCCCTACACCTATAATTCTGATCAAGTTGTGCTTTGCTTCAAAAGGGAAACTATTTGTTGCTTAAATAGGTATCACTTTGATTATCACATTGATTATCAGTGCACTGTCAACAATACCATATTTTAATTAGTAACCTTATGGTATTTTGAATGGAAAAAAATGGATATACAGTGGAGCACACCATGAGTCATGAAAATTCTATTAAACCTATGGTTACCCTTGAGAAGAAGAAGAAGAAATACATAGAAGAGCCGTGGTAATGTTGCTGTTTAAACAGAGTTGTGGTGCTGGATGTTTTACAGTGTTACTGAAAAAGAGTATACAGAATGTAGCAATATCGCCAATAAAACTTTGCAAATGTTTTGTAGTGAGATCAGGTGCAAGATGGATGGTGCCAGCAAGTGTAGTAGAAGGTCAAACTAACCTTTCACCAAACCATTTTTCAGACACTGGATTCCAGAGTCAGCAAAAAGGAGGAAAATTGGTGAAAGGTCTGTCTGAAACCACCTAGTTTCATTGCTAAAGCTTTGGTACAAACACTGACTCATTGGTTTCAGGATAGATCAGAACAATTGAGAATGCAGGGTTACCTTGAAGGTATGTCTACACTGTGGACATTACATGTGTCCAGGTGCACTGTTGTGCTAATCTCCACCCCCACTGTTCACACTAAAACCCCTGAAGTGTGTTTTGGTGTGAGCTAGCTACCTTCCCTGAGGGGTGTGAGTCAGTGCATGTTATCAGTGGCATGGCCCCATAACTAGCATTAGTTGCAATGTGGATGGAGGTAAGGGTACCAGGACTTGAGTCTCAACAGTCCTCCACTCCCATTCCCACACTGCACTGTCCCCTCACCTGTTCCATGCACCCGGTATGCAGCTTTAGTAGTGTCCTACCCATCTTACTAGGCTTCTGTTGCAGTGTGCAAAGTTCACCACAACAGATGAAAATAATAACAGCTCCACGAACAGCTAGCTGATCAGAAGAGTATACTAGAGTTTTAATATGTGTCTGGAAAGAGTACTGCATCCTACACAATTTCAGGTGGAGAAGCGGGAACAAACACCTGTTCAGACAAATTTCCAGGAGGCTGGAGGAGCTGGGCATTCATCATACTCCTATTCACTGCAGGGAATGAATGAAGCATCTGAAGTATCTGTACTGGACTCCAACACTCTGTCCAAGAGGGCACCTTTCACATGCCTGGTCTATGAGCAATCCAACCATGTGCTATCCAGGCTCCCTAGTACTGAGCTTCCTGTGACTCACAATGTGAAGCGTAACCTGCTGACAGATTCTCCGTCCAGTGTGACAGAGAGGAGGGTGATGAAGCAGCAGGAAACATTAAGGCCCTCCACACACACCCTCCCCCCGCCCCGAAGATCAAGAAGGCAAAGAAGAGATAATTCTGCACTTATACACAGAGGACCAGGTTGCAAAAAGTGCAGAGGAGGAGCCAGAAGAGGGACCAGAGCCTGGGCAGGGACCAGAACCTCAGGCTGCTAAGTTCCAATTTCCCCCACCAATAAAAATTCCTCCCTTATTGTGGTGCTAAACTCACACATTTAAAAGCTAGGGCATTTGAAGTTATGTCCAAAACTTTTTCTTCCTTAATTAATATGCCATGGATTGCTCTGTCTGTTTGTGAGGTACAGTTCTTAAGCCAAGCATTGTCTTTTATGGCTGTGAAACTTGGGTGACCTATAAAAAACACCTGAAAAACCTGGAACATCAGCATCAGCACATTCTTCAGAAGATCCTCAGAATAAAGTAGGAGGATCACTGCACTAATGACAGTGTCCTCACAGAGGCCAACATCTTCAGTGTTGAGGCCCTGATTATCCAGCACCAGCTGAGGTGGAGTGGGCACTGTGTGCACATGCCTGATGCATGCTTACCAAAACAACTGCTGTATGCTCAACTCACCAAAGGAGAAAGGAAACGAGGAAGCCAAAAGAAACACTTTAAAGACACGCTCAAGATAAACATCAAGAGATGTGGCATCAACACTGCACTCTTGGAGACAGTAGCCCAGGACTGGGATAAATGGCAAAGACTTGTCACAGAGGGAACGTCTATTTTTGAGGAAAATTTCCTTGCCACGATTGCAGGAAAAAATCGCCAGAAAAGATAGATAACTGTCATGCAGCAATCATGGCCCAACCCTGACTTCCAACACCACCTGCAACGTTTGCCAACAAGCCTGCGACTCAAGGATCGGACTCCTCAGTCACCCAAGGACCCATAAAAAATAAGCACCTGTGAAAGACATTTCAGAGATTGCCTTTGACCTTGAGGGATCATCGCCGCTGCTGAGAGATAGGTTACATTCAGAAGTGAATATTAGAAGCATAAATATGCTGAAAAACGATTGCAGCACAGCACAGCCACAAACCCTCACCCCACGCTGTAAACACATTAAAGGCAACCAATAACGAAGGGTTTCATACAATATGTGCTGGTACGAGCACAAACGAAGAAATTCAACACATGGAAATCAGATGAAAATAACACCCTTAAGAAGCACTTTTGCCTCATACCTCTGTTGGCATGTTCCATCAAGCATGGTTAAAGCAGTTTCATAAAAAGGCTGTAAAGATGCTCCCCAAGCAGCAGCACAAACTCGATGTTGTTCTCTGTCTTCCTGTGCTGCCTGGATGTTAGTTTATATGGCATCTCTAATTTCCCTAACCTGCCTGGGGCCAGTACCAGTGTGCATGTGTCTCATGTGTCTAGGACAGAGGAGGGCAAACTACAGCCCTTGGGCCACCTCCGGACCATTCTGCCCTGCCCCTGAGCTCCTGGCCCGGGAGGCTCACCCCCGGCCTCTCCCTCGTTGTTCCCCCTCCCCTGCAGCCTCAGCTCACTGTGCCACCGGCACAATGCTCTGAGTGACGGGGCTGCCTGTCCTGGTGCAGCCGTGCCGCCAGCCACTGGTGCTCCAGGCAGCGCGCTAAGGGGGAGGGGTGGGAGGGAGGTTGAATAGAGGGCAGGGGAGTTCGGGGGTGGGGGTGGGCAGGGGCCGGAGGTGTGGATGGGGTGGGGGAGGTCAGAGGGTGAGGAACAGAGGGGTTGAATGGGGGCAGGGGTTCCGGCGGTGGTCAGGGAGAAGGGATGGTTGGATGGGGCAGAGGTCCCGGGGAGGGGGCACTCAAGAAGGAGGGATTGGATGGGGCAGCAGGGGGCAGTCAGGGGTGGGGATTCCAGGGGCGGTCCAGGAGCAGGAAGAAAGGGTGGTTGGATGGGGCAGGGGTCCGGGGGGGCAGTCAGGAAGGAGAGGGGGTGTTGGGTGGGGCCATGGGGGGCAGTTAGGGGCAAGGGGAAGTTAGGGGCAGGGGACATCCATGGGTGATCAGGAAGGGCAGGATGGGTCCCAGGGGGGCAGTCAGGAAGGAGAGGGGGGTTGAATGGTGTGGCGGGGGGCAGTTAGGAGCAGGGGGCCCTGGGGTAGTCAGGGGACAGAGAGCAGGGGGCATGGATGGGCATGGGTCTTGGGGGGGCCATCAGGGAATGGGGGGGTTGGATGTCCTGGGGGTCCGTCAGAGGCGAGAAGCAGGGGGGGGGTTGGATAGGGGGCGGGGGACTGGCCACACCTGGCTATCTGGGGAGGCACAGCCTCCGCTAACCGGCCCTCCATACAATTTCTGTAACCTGATGTGGCTGTCAGGCCAAAAAGTTTGCCCGCCCCTGGTCTAGGATCTGGCTTCCTGTACAGGAACAACAAAGAGTCCAGTGGCACTTTAAAGACTAACAGATTTATTTGAGCATAAGCTTTTGTGGGTAAAAACCCCACTTCTTCCTGTACAGGGTTTGCAAACCAGAATTGTCCGGAGTCCACTCCATGCAGAAATATTCACCTTTAATTTTTCAAATTTTGTGCAGTGCTCAGCAGGCCACAATCGTACAAATCATACAAATAGTGTTGGCCACATTTGTATCCAAATGGGTTTGTAGGCAGCACCAATGAGTTTAGAGCCTACAAATTGCTCATTCCACTACCATCCCTCAGCTAGTGAGCTTGAAATTGAATTTTTTTTCCCGGGGTTGTTGACATCAGGTTATGCTTTCATGAGCTATGGTCCCCCAAATTAACAGTTACAATATTGTTTCTGGGGAATAAAGTCCCTGTTCCCCCTTCAAATACAAGCCAGATATCCTCAGTACCCTGGTGTCATGGTTTCCTGTTCTCCCCACACTAGTATTCATAAACTTGCCCCTGTGATCCACCAAGTCTTGATAATGATGGAATAGTATCATTTGTGGTTCATCTGCTCACTTACCCCTTGTGGCCGGCAAACTATTGGCACATGAGTGTCGTTGATGGCCCAAGCACAGTTTGGGAACCCCATCTTCTGAAAATGATCTATATTTCCAGGAATGTTTCTTATGCCATACCCTCTTGGGTAAACCATAGTGTTAATCACCTCACAAATCTTCACAACCACAGCCCCAACAGTGGACTTTCCAACCCCTCAGTGGTTTGCCACAGACCTGTAGGTGTCTGGGGTAGCCAGCCACTTCTGAACCAGTATGGCTTTCCTCAAGGGAGTGTTGTGTTTTTGAAGGGTTGATGCCGGCTTCTCATATAGCTTCATGAAGATCTGTTTCTTTATGCAGAAGTTCTGTAGCCAGTGCTGGTCATCCCAAGTCTGCAAGATGATACAATCCCACCACACCCTGCTAGTTCTCCTGCACCAGCAGCAACAGTAAACCAATGGTGATCCCATGGCAATAGCAGCTTTTAACATCTCCATGCACTGTGCCATAAATGAATTGTCATCATTCCTCAAGGCCTGCTGTCTTCAGAGGGTCAGAAAAAGCTGTCAAAATACCATCCACCATCTTGGATAGTACCTATTCCATTGCATGAACGTTTGTCCAGGAACAAGGAGCAGGAACAGGACCACATCACCAATTGATCCATGACTTTATTTCAGGGACAGAAGTGAGGGGAAAGATGATCCAGAAGTACTATCAGCATATATGTGAAGGCAGGGTACAGTCACAACACACCACAAAGTGAGATGCAAAGAATCCTGGAATATGACCCCTGAAATAGTAGCAATACACTTGTGTACGTAGAGCAGCAGTGTGGATGTTCATAGATGTGCATACAGTGTTCTATGTGAGTCCAAAACAGCAAATGTGGACTCTTGAGATGGTCTTGGCTGGCTCGTGACAGCATGAATATGATCCGGTACTTGGGTATGTGCACCAATGTAGACATAGCCTTAGAGTTAGATTTTATCATGAAACTCATTTGATTACAGGGGGCAGATTCTCCATTAGTGTAAATTGTCCAAACTCCATTAAAGTCAAAGGGAGTTGACATTTACAGAGCTATGGCAATTTACATTACCTGAGGTTTTACCTCAGGGGTGGGCAAACTTTTTGGCCTGAGGGCCACATCGGGGTATGCAAATTCTATGGCGGCCCATGAAAGCTCAAGGAATTGGGAGTAGAGGTGTGGGAGGGGGTGAGGGCTCCAGCTGGGGGGTGCGGGCTCTGGGGTGGGGCCAGAAATGAGGAGTTCAGGGTGCGGGAGGGGGCTCCAGATTGGGGTGAGGGCTTTGGGATGGGGATGGGGATAAGGAGTTTGGAATGAAGGAGGGGCATCAGGGCTGGGGCAGGAATTTGGATTCAGAGAAGGGGTGTGAGGGCTCCAGCTGGGGTGTGGGCTCTGGGGTGGGGCTGGGGATGAGGGGTTTGGGGTGAAGGAGGATGCTTTGGGCTGGGACCAATGGGTTCGGAGGGCGGGAGGGGGATATGGGATGGGGAAAGCTGTTGGGGCATGAGGGGTGAGGGCTCTGGCTGGGGATGGGTCCGGGGATGAGGAGCTTGGGGTAAAATAGGGGGCTCTGGGCTGGGATCAAGGGGTTCAGAGGGAGGGAGGGGATCAGGGCTGTTGCATGTGATTGGGGCATGGGGTTGTCTTAGGTGTGTAGGCTCCGGGCGGCACTTCCCGCAAGCAGCTTCCGGAAGCATATCCTGCCTCCGGCTGAGAGGCGCAGCTAGGTGGCTCTGAGAGCTGCCCCATCCACAGACACCACCCGTGCAGCTCCCATTGGCCGGGAACTGCAGCCAATGGGAGCTGTTGGGGAGGTGCCTGTAGACGGGACAGCGCGCAGAGCCACCTAGCCATGCCTGGGCATACTATGTAGGAGCTGGAGGAGGGTCATGCTGGCTGCTTCCTGGGAGCCGAGCGGAGTGGGGAAAGCCCTCAACCCCACTCCCTGGCTGGAGCGTGGGAGGAGGGCAAACCCCAGACCCCGCTCCTTGGTGGGAGCTGAGGGCCAGATTAAATGGTCTGACAGGCCAGACGCATCCCGCGGGCCATAGTGTGCCCACCCCTGCTCTACCTTCAAGAGTTTTTTGATGGAGAGTGAGATTTTTTTTATGTACATTTGGAGCAATATGTGGGTGGGGAGGAACAAACAAACTTCTTCAGCAAATCATTTAAGCATGTGCTTAAATTCATCCCTACTCAGCAAAGCACTTAGGTCATACTTAAGTTCTGCTGAAGTCAATGTGACTTAAAAACACACTTTGAGTTAATCACATGCTTATGTGAATGCTGAATCAAAGCCAGACTCAGGAGTAATGGAATGAAGGAAGCAAATTTAGCAATTTTAACCTTTTAACATTTCACAAGAAATCCATTTTTTTCATTACATTTTTCAAAAGTGATTTTTTATAGAGATCTTTCATGTGTATGTTTAAATTAGAAGAGTGACACCTCTTTTCATAGAAACATACTTTATTTTCACAGATATTTTCATTTATGGTCATGGCCAAAAAAAAAAATAATAACTAACAAAGGGAAATTGTCTTCTCTCCTTTCCTTAAATGGGCTGTAAAACAAAATTGGGTATGTAACTTGATCTGCTTGAATTGATTCATAATCTGTTCTGATGAGTACTTATAAACTATTATGTGTACTCTACAGAAACAATTCATTGTGCAATTGATGTGTAAATTATATTAAAAAATTAGTTGAAATGGAGCAGAAGTGATGATGGGAAGGATCTATTATGTAGCACTGGATCACTGATTATATCAGAATATCACTAGAGAAAGCCTAGTTTGTAATTAAGATCCTAGTCAGACAACTTTTACTTACAAAGAATTAGATTCTGCTAACCTTCCTTGGGCTGAGTAGCTCTTTAATTCAAGTGCAGGCTCATTTACTTCAATGGGACTTATTCATGGTGTAATATACTAATCTGTGTGATTCAGGATCACAAAACCTGTCCTATTCATATTACTAGTTGTCACGGTTCCTCCCCCACTCTGAACTCTAGGGTACAGATGTGGGGACCTGCATGAAAAACCTCCTAAGCTTATCTTTACCAGCTTAGGTCAAAACTTCCCCAAGGTACAAAATATTACACCTTGGACTGGCCGCTACCACCACCAAACTAATACTGGTTACTGGGGAAGAGCTGTTTGGACGCGTCCTTCCCCCCAAAATACTTCCCAAAACCTTGCACCCCACTTCCTGGACAAGGTTTGGTAAAAAGCCTCACCAATTTGCCTAGGTGACTACAGACCCAGACCCTTGGATCTTAAGAACAATGAACAATCCTCCCAACACTTGCACCCCCCCTTTCCTGGGAAATGTTGGATAAAAAGCCTCACCAATTTGCACAGGTGACCACAGACCCAAACCCTTGGATCTGAGAACAATGAAAAAGCATTCAGTGTTTTACAAGAAGACTTTTAATAAAAAATAGAAGTAAATAGAAATAAAGAAATCCCCCCTGTAAAATCAGGATGGTAGATATCTTACAGGGTAATTAGATTCAAAAACATAGAGAACCCCTCTAGGCAAAACCTTAAGTTACAAAAAAGATACACAGACAGAAATAGTTATTCTATTCAGCACAATTCTTTTCTCAGCCATTTAAAGAAATCATAATCTAACACATACCTAGCTAGATTACTTACTAAAAGTTCTAAGACTCCATTCCTGTTCTGTCCCCGGCCAAGACGACTACAGACAGACCCAGACCCTTTGTTTCTCTCCCTCCTCCCAGCTTTTGAAAGTATCTTGTCTCCTCATTGGTCATTTTGGTCAGGTGCCAGCGAGGTTACCTTTAGCTTTTTAACCCTTTACAGCTGTGAGGAGCTTTCCCCTGGCCAGGAGGGATTTCAAAGGGGTTTACCCTTCCCTTTATATTTATGACACGCCCACCAAATCTCAGCTAGGGTGAAACACTGGCTGGGATTTCTTCCTGGAGCTCTAGGAAAAACAGAGTTAATAAGACACATGCATCTCTAAATATACTACCAAGTACATAAAGACTAACAATATTTTCCACATCTCAAGGACGATTTTAACCAGTTGATGCTGGGAAACTTTCACGGGAGAGTGCATCAGCCACTTTGTTAGAAGCTCCTGAGATGTGTTGGATGTTGAAATCAAAATCTTGGAGAGCTAAACTCCACCGAAGAAGTTTTTTGTTAGTTTCTTTGACGGTGTGAAGCCACTTTAGTGCAGCATGGTCGGTTTGCAGGTGGAAACGCTGTCCCCAAACATATGGGCGTAGCTTTTCCAGAGCGTAGACAATGGCATAACATTCTTTTTCAGTGACTGACCAGTTGCTTTCCCTCTCAGACAGTTTTTTGCTGAGAAACACTACAGGGTGGAATTCTTGATCAGGTCCTTTCTGCATTAAAACTGCTCCCACACCACGCTCGGATGCATCTGTGGTTACTAGGAACGGTTTGTCAAAGTCTGGGGCCCTTAGTACAGGGTCAGACATGAGTGTCGCTTTAAGCTTGTTAAAGGCCTTCTGACACTTTCCGGTCCACTGAACAGCATTTGGCTGTTTCTTTTTGGTTAGGTCTGTCAGTGGGGCAGCGATTTGGCTGTAGTGCGGTACAAATCGTCTGTAATAACCGGCCAAGCCTAAGAAGGATTGAACCTGTTTCTTTGACTTTGGGACAGGCCACTTTTGGATAGCATCCACTTTGGCCTGTAGGGGGCTGATAGTTCCTTGACCCACCTGGTGTCCAAGGTAAGTCACTCTGTTTAGGCCTATTTGACACTTCTTAGCCTTAACAGTTAGTCCTGCCTCCCTTATGCGCTCAAGGACTTTTTGTAGATGTTCCAGGTGGTCTGCCCAGGAATCCGAAAATATGGCCACATCGTCAAGGTAGGCGACTGCATATTCTCCTAATCCCGCTAGGAGACCATCTACAAGTCTTTGGAAAGTGGCGGGTGCATTTCGCAGCCCGAAAGGGAGTACATTAAATTCATACAGCCCGAGATGTGTGATGAAGGCTGACCTTTCCTTGGCAGATTCATCTAGCGGTACCTGCCAGTACCCCTTGGTTAAGTCCAAGGTAGAGATGAACTGGGCCCGTCCCAGTTTCTCTAATAGTTCATCAGTGCGTGGCATTGGATAGTTGTCTGGGCGAGTTACAGCATTTAGCTTACGGTAGTCCACGCAAAAACGTATTTCCCCATCTGGTTTGGGAACTAGAACCACTGGAGATGCCCATGCACTTTCAGAGGGGCGGATTACACCCATCTGTAACATATCCTGGATCTCCCATTCTATAGCAGTTTTAGCTTGAGGAGACACCCGGTAAGGGTGGACCCTAATTGGGTGAGCATTACCTGTGTCAATGGAGTGGTATGCCCGTTCAGTCAGTCCTGGGGTGGCTGAGAACGTTGGCGCGTAGCTAGTGCACAGCTCCTGGATCTGCTGTCGCTGCATACGCCCAAGGGTCATGGAGAGGTTCACCTCTTCCACACCACCAGCACATTTCCCTTCGTAATAGACACCTTCAGGCCACTCAGCGTCGTCTCCTCCCTGGGCTGTAAACTGACAAACCTTTAATTCTCTGGAATAAAAGGGCTTTAGAGAATTAATATGATACACCTTAGGCTTTCGGTTGGAGGTGGGGAATGCTATGAGATAATTAACAGCTCCCAGGCGCTCCTGGACCACGAATGGCCCTTCCCACGATGCTTCCATTTTATGGGCCTGGAGCGCCTTTAAGACCATGACCTGGTCTCCTACTTTGAAGGAACGCTCTCTGGCATGTTTATCATACCAGGCTTTTTGCTCTTTTTGAGCATCCTGTAAGTTTTCTCTAGCAAGGGCTAAAGGGGTTCGGAGGGTGTTTTGTAGGTTGGTTACAAAGTCCAGAATGTTAGTTCCTGGAGAAGGTGTAAATCCCTCCCATTGCTGCTTCACCAACTGCAATGGCCCCTTAACCTCACGGCCATATACAAGTTCAAATGGGGAAAACCCTAAACTGGGATGTGGTACAGCTCTGTAGGCAAAGAGCAACTGCTGCAATACTAGGTCCCAATCATTGGAGTGCTCATTTACGAATTTACGTATCATGGCCCCCAAAGTTCCATTAAACTTCTCCACCATGCCATTTGTTTGATGGTGGTAAGGAGTGGCAACCAAGTGATTTACCCCATGAGCTTCCCAAAGGTTTTTCATAGTTCCTGCCAGGAAATTAGTCCCTGCATCTGTGAGGATGTCGGAGGGCCAACCTACCCTGGCAAAAATGTCTGCTAGTGCCTGGCACACACTTTTAGCCCTGGTGTTGCTTAGAGCTACTGCTTCCGGCCATCGGGTGGCAAAATCCATGAAAGTCAGTATGTACTGCTTTCCTCTGGGTGTCTTTTTCGGAAAAGGACCCAGAATATCCACAGCTACTCGCTGAAATGGAACTTCAATGATGGGGAGTGGCTGGAGAGGAGCTTTGACCTGGTCTTGGGGTTTTCCCACTCTTTGGCACACCTCACAAGACTGGACATAGGTAGAAACATCCTTGCCCATTCCCTCCCAGTGGAATGACCCCCCCAAACGGTCTTTGGTCCTGTTCACCCCAGCATGGCCACTAGGGTGATCATGGGCTAAGCTCAAGAGCTTGGCCTGGTATTTAGTTGGAACTACCAACTGTCTCTGAGGATGCCAGTCTTCCTGGTGTCCCCCAGAAAGAGTTTCCTTGTATAAAAGTCCTCTTTCTACAACAAACCTGGATCGATTAGAAGAGCTGAGAGGCGGTGGGTTGCTCCGTGCCGCCGTCCACGCTCTCTGGAGGCTTTCATCTGCTTCCTGCTCGGTCTGGAACTGTTCCCTTGATGCTGGAGACATCAGTTCCTCATTGGATTGGGGACATAGGCTTGGTCCCTCTGGAAGCGATATAGGGGATGGAGCTGTTTCTGTTGACTGTGAACCGCTCTCCGCTGGTGCACTATGTTGGGATTCAGGCTCCGGCTGAGCCTCTTGTGTAGGGTTATCGGCTGCTGCCAGTTCAGGTTCGGTGGGGCCCTCTGGTGTTGAGGTTGGAAGTATTGGATTCAGTGCTGGCACGGGGTCTGGTGTTGGTTGTTTGGCTGGTTCCGGTTCTGGGACTGGTTCCGTCTGGGTCTCTGGGACTGGATCCACTACTGCTGTTGCAGACATTGGCCTGGGGTCCGGGTCCATCACCTCTGACCGGGCCCTGATAGAAGTTTCCGGAACAGAGCTAGGCCTCACGGCTTGTTTAGCCTGGCTGCGGGTGACCGTTCCCACCCTCTTGGCCTGCTTCACGTGATTGGCCAAGTCTTCCCCCAACAGCATGGGGATGGGATAATCATCATAGACTGCAAAAGTCCACATTCCTGACCAGCCCTTGTACTGGACAGGCAACTTGGCTGTAGGCAAATTGAAAGAGTTGGACTTGAAGGGTTGAATCGTCACTTGGATCTCTGGGTTGATTAAATTGGGGTCCACTAAGGAAGCATGGATAGCTGACACTTGTGCTCCGGTGTCCCTCCACGCGGTGACCTTCTTCCCGCCCACACTCACAGTTTCCCTCCGCTCCAAGGGTATCTGGGAGGTATCTGGGCCTGTGGACCTCTGGTGTGATTCCGGTGCAATGAACTGTAATCTGTTGGGGTTCTTGGGGCAGTTGGCCTTTACATGCCCCAGCTCGTTACATTTAAAACATCGTCCAGCTGACGGGTCACCGGGGCGAGGTGGGTTGCTGGAGAACGGGGTGGTGGGACGATAAGGGGTCTGGAGGGTTCTTTGGGAGGTAGGTGGGGCTTTGGGCGGCCCCTGGTAATAGGGTGTGGTCTGGGGTGGTCCCTTCTGGTCTCCGCTCCAACTGCGACCAGTTTTCTTCTTCTCTGCCACCTCCACCCATCTGGCTCCAATCTCTCCTGCCTCGATTACAGTTTTGGGTTTCCCATCTAGGATGTATCTTTCTATTTCCTCAGGAACACCATCTAAGAATTGTTCCATTTGCATTAGGAAGGGCAAATTTTCTGGAGATTCAACACTTGCTCCTGATATCCAGGCATCCCAATGTTTCACAATGTGGTAGGCATGTCGGGTAAATGATATGTCTGGTTTCCACCTTAGGGCTCGGAACCTCCGATGAGACTGCTCGGGTGTTATCCCCATTCTGACTCTCGCCTTGGATTTAAACAGTTCATACTTGTTCATATGTTCTTTAGGCATTTCAGCTGCCACCTCAGCTAAGGGTCCACTGAGCTGCGGCCTCAGCTCTACCATGTATTGGTCAGTAGAGATGTTATACCCAAGGCAGGCCCTTTCGAAGTTTTCTAAGAAGGCCTCAGTATCATCACCTGCCTTGTAGGTGGGGAACTTTCTGGGATGGGAAGTGGTACCTGGAGAAGGATTGCTAGGGTTTGTTGGTATATTCTGCTGGGCCTTTATCCTCTCCATCTCCTCCACATGCTTCCTTGCCTCCATTTCCCTCTTGTGGGCAGCCTCCTGTACCTCCTTCTCCAGCCGCATGAGTTCTATCTGTCTTTCATGTTCCCTTTGTTTTTCCTCAGCCTGAAATTTGGCTAATTCCAGCTGTAGTCGAGCCGAGGATTTGGCCATTCTAACCTCTCTGTTTTTAACTAACTTTACACCCGAGGTTTAGAAATAAACAAACAAAACTTGGCTGTAAAATTTTGCTGTGCTGGAATAGAATACCTATTCTCTGATAGTGATTGTCAGCCTACAGAAAAAGACAATTCCCTTGTCTCTGCTCTGGGCCCAAATTAAAGCAAAAAACCTCCAACTACTTGGAAACCTGCTTACCCAGCCCAAAGAAAAAAAAAATTCTTTTCAAACCTGTGCTCCTTGTAAAACAAAAAAAAATCAAAATCCTAAAAAAAAACCCTGCCACTTTTGTCTCCAGGCAAATGGGTAGAGCACACACCCCCTATTTACTTTTAGGAAGAAAAGAAAAAAAAAAAAACCTCTGGGTTGGAAGACTGTGAATTTCCCTACAGGAGTTAAGTACCCTGCCTCCAGGCAAAGAAAACCTGCAATTCACAAGATAATCCCCTTTTGTCTCTGCTTGGCCACAAAGCAGAGAGAAACCAAGCTGCTTTCAGTTTCAAAGCTGCCTTCTGGACTTCCTAAAAATTCCTTTTTAAAATCTGTATTTCTAGTTCAAAAAATCTCAACTGGATCTCAAAACGATTTCAGGTTAATCCCACCACTGTGCCACCATGTCACGGTTCCTCCCCCACTCTGAACTCTAGGGTACAGATGTGGGGACCTGCATGAAAAACCTCCTAAGCTTATCTTTACCAGCTTAGGTCAAAACTTCCCCAAGGTACAAAATATTACCCCCGTTATCCTTGGACTGGCCGCTACCACCACCAAACTAATACTGGTTACTGGGGAAGAGCTGTTTGGACGCGTCCTTCCCCCCAAAATACTTCCCAAAACCTTGCACCCCACTTCCTGGACAAGGTTTGGTAAAAAGCCTCACCAATTTGCCTAGGTGACTACAGACCCAGACCCTTGGATCTTAAGAACAATGAACAATCCTCCCAACACTTGCACCCCGCCTTTCCTGGGAAATGTTGGATAAAAAGCCTCACCAATTTGCATAGGTGACCACAGACCCAAACCCTTGGATCTGAGAACAATGAAAAAGCATTCAGTGTTTTACAAGAAGACTTTTAATAAAAAATAGAAGTAAATAGAAATAAAGAAATCCCCCCTGTAAAATCAGGATGGTAGATATCTTACAGGGTAATTAGATTCAAAAACATAGAGAACCCCTCTAGGCAAAACCTTAAGTTACAAAAAAGATACACAGACAGAAATAGTTATTCTATTCAGCACAATTCTTTTCTCAGCCATTTAAAGATATCATAATCTAACACATACCTAGCTAGATTACTTACTAAAAGTTCTAAGACTCCATTCCTGTTCTGTCCCCGGCCAAGACGACTACAGACAGACCCAGACCCTTTGTTTCTCTCCCTCCTCCCAGCTTTTGAAAGTATCTTGTCTCCTCATTGGTCATTTTGTTCAGGTGCCAGCGAGGTTACCTTTAGCTTTTTAACCCTTTACAGGTGAGAGGAGCTTTCCCCTGGCCAGGAGGGATTTCAAAGGGGTTTACCCTTCCCTTTATATTTATGACACTAGTAGAAGGTGCAGAATCAGTCACTAATATGTTAGATTGCCCCTTTACATCTAGCCTTGAGTAAAGCGTGATATATAATTGCATTATCCACAACTTACCCCAAGTGGGGAAGAAATCTACTGCTCCTAATCACTAGCAGATTACTACTGCCCTGTAACAGCTGAGCTGTGCCAGCTAATAAAATGGCAGAGATCTTTGCTCATTCCCTTTCCTTTTCTGCCCAGTCTCTGCCCACCTGTATGGGGTTGGGAAGGAAGCACTGGGTGCACAGTCCCTATAGCCACAAAGTAGGGAGACCATATAGGAGACTGGACATGGAGTCTTACTCTAAGTCCTCACACACCTTTGTGGCTGCATGGGGCCAGGCAATGATCTATCCTAATATAGTTTTCAGAGTAACAGCCGTGTTAGTCTGTATTCGCAAAAAGAAAAGGTTAGTCTCTAAGGTGCCACAAGTACTCCTTTTCTTTTTCCTAATATAGTTGAAGTTTTACCATTAACTTTAGAATGATGCAATCAATATTTTTGTTCATCTGTTGCAAAATACTTAAAGTATTGTCTACTATGTTTTTAAAACATTGCAGGAAATATATATAAGTATAGAAAACAATGGTATTTACTATAATTAAAAAACTTCTCTCCAGTGTGGACACACTTAGAAGTTCTAAGTTCATACATATTGTATATAGAAAAAAAACAACACCTGAACATTTGTACGGAGAGGTATTCTTCAGATGTTTTTTGCTGAAGTGAAAAGTACTTATCTGTGTGCAAATTGCTTTTAATCTCTCTTACCCACTCATTGCATGTAAAGTATGCCAGATGTAATCAAGTCTTAAAAGCCCTGGTTATCAAAAACAATTAAATAATTTAGCCTTTGAGAATTCCATTTGGTATACTGGTCATGGTGAGTATTTTTGTTTTAATGTGGGAGTAAAATATAAGTGGTTTTATCATTGTGATATGTGTGAGTAGGTGCTTTTTGTGCCTGAGCTGGTAGAATTTCATGACAATTTTGCAAGATTGGATTCACTGCACTCAAATACCATGTTGTTAATTGTAGTTTAAGTATCTGAATAGAAAAGAGATTTTCCTAAGGTCAGACCAGAAATAAAAAATAAGATTCAAAACAGGAACTCTAAACTAGAATGAAAAGGGCCCCTAAAGAATATTTTCTTTATGCAGATAAAAATATTTTCTGCGGTGTTTTAAGTACTTCCAAACCCTATGCAAATAGAATTGTTACCATAAAATATGCATAATAAATGAAGCAATCTAAAAATATCAAACAGCTAGTATGCACAAGAGTCAAAGCAATCATCAGATATGCAAAGTAACAAATGGACAAATTCAAGTTCGTCCCAGGACAAAGAAGCCGACATTAAAAATAAAAGAGTAAAATATTATCAATCACATCAGAAATCACAGCACTATACAGGGGAAAGAATTTAGATTCTTCAGCATTGTAAGTATATCTGCAAAGCAATGAGAAGGAATGCTTTTCCCATGTGGTATTCTATCTCAGGTACTTATGTGGCTCCCATTTCCATAGTGAAAGAGCATCGTCTTCAAGACATTTTTTTCCTCACAACACCCTGCTGAAGTAGGGAAGCGATATTATCCCCATTTTACAGATGGGGTACTGAGGCACAGAAAGACAAAGGACTTGTCCACAGTCATACAGGAAATCTGTGGCACAGTAGTGACTTGAACCTAAATCTCCGGCAAATACCTAAACTACTGGACCATTCTTCTTCTCCCATACTGAGACCCCTCCAGCCCCTGACACTGGAAACATATTTAAATTGGTAACTTTCTTCTGTTTTGTGGGTTCTCAAAGGGAAAGATTAAAAACCTATTCCTCCATTGATAAGAGCTTTGCCTGAGTGAAAAGGGTGGAGTGAAATCCGCCATTTCCAAGAGGCGCAAATTGGCCAAAACCATTCATCTCCATAGCAGATAGGAGCATAGATAATCTCACACTGGGGATACTTTGGAAACTAAAGGAGCCTTCTAACTACAGAATGCCAGGGAAATTTCAGTGTGGATCCTGAAGTCAATTGTTTTATGGCATTATTTATTTATATTATGATAGCACCAAAGGGCCCCAGTGACTGCACCATATTTAGTGTTCCTCATTTTCAGATTTTATTTGTAGAAACAAATTCTGGGAATTTTTTGGTGTTTATTTTCCAAACATTAAAACCAGGATGAAATCATGTTAAAAATAATTTTAAAAATCTGGAAAAATCGGGGAAGAAGAAAAACACAAAACTTTTATAAATAGACACATTTTACTACAGTATAATTGAAACTTATTTTATAGACAAATGCATTTTTGTCTCTCTCAGAGCTAGTAGTTTTTTCCAGAAATCCTGGTTTGCATATACTCACTCATGTTGAGCCTCTTGCTTTCTTGGAGGTAGCACAGCTTTGAAAATAAGCACTCTGCATCAACAGATCCAGGGCATACACCAAAGCTCACCGTGTCACTTTGATGAAGTTGGGAAGCGTGTCTTGATTATTGTTCCAAAGAGCCAGCACATCCAGTTTCACATTGTCAGAGTTAGGAATGTTCCTGTAAGTAGTTAATTCCCCTTTCAGATTTGAATTTTCATATTTAGTGGCAAATTGTTGAAACGCATTCGCATAACGGTAGTAATCTGCTGCAAAATTCACCTCGAGGAAGGGGTGCAACACCTGGATGACTTCCTAAAAGAATCTGACTTCAGGTTCAGTTTATGGGCCATGGTCATCTCCCATTTCCTGCTGAGTATTGTGTTGAAGGTTTTGAATGCTTTTTCCGTTTTCTTATGTTCTGAGGTCAGAAGGATTTCCAGAAACAGCTGGGTTTTCTTGCTGTATGTTTCTCCTGCAGTTTTTGTGCTCAGTTCAGCTGAGATTTTGGTTGTCAAGATCTAGTAAGTATCTGTATTTTGGCAAACATGTTGGCAGTAGCTGGAAAATGTACATGACTCTATGTTTCTCCTATGTATCTCTATAAATGCTCGGCATTGGGTTCCTAAGTCATAAACAGCAAACTGTAGATCTTCCAGTTAAAAAAAATATCAAAATTCTAAGCTCACACATTCCTTTCTAACATGCAACATATATTTTTTTTTAATGGAAGTTCTTTCAGTGTGTAAACCAAACTGTGTTTGTACAAAGGCACTGCTTCTGCAATCCCTCAGTACTGAAGGGAGGTGGAAATACCTGCCAACCCTGCACCTTTGAACTCCAAGTTTGGGACCTAACAAGGTAGCAGTGGGCACTTGCTTCCCCCAAACTCTCCTACTGCCATGCCTGACTCTCCCTCAATGTAAAGTGAACTGAAGGCTGTAGCCAGACTACAAACTCTTTCTGGGATCCCTTCCTTTTTTGAAGCAAGTATAGCCACGGGTCAGGCTGTAAGCAAATCCATGCTTGTGGAGTTCCTTCTTTTCTCCAAAATAAATAGGGAAAGCATGGGATCAGATTGCTAGAATAACAGAAAATTTCACATTCCCTACCTTTTTCCAAAGCAAAGCAAGACTGGTACACAACCATTAGGAAAAACAAGTGCACAGTCATTCACAAGGAGTGGTTCTCTTCTAAGGGGTTCTGACTCCTTGATGCATGCAGAAGAGATAGATTAAGTTTGCTTGAGAGAAATCTAATCCTTATTCTCAAGATTAGGGCATAAATTGCTTCATCTGGCACCTATAAAACACCTGGCATAGATAAAACCTTGCTGCAAAGAGAAGTGCAAATATTGATAGGATGATGACCCAATCTTGCTTAATACCATTTGTACTGCCCACGGCCTAGTTTTTACTACCCTTGCACACAATAAATAGAATCTAACTTTGCAAGTATCCCCCATTGACTTCCATGGAACCACATGTGAGATAAGATGCTATTCTATTAGAGTAGGGGAATCAGATGGACCCAGAAGGATCAAGGGTCAGATGTCTTTTTGTTTGCACAGACTCACCCAGCCACGCCATCAAGAAACATATAATAGTGCCATCCCATCTGGGTATCCGCATTTTCTCTTTAGACTCTAATGTCCAGAATGGTTGTCTGTAGCAAAGGCTTTTGTTAGGTCATTAAAGATTATTTTATTTTACATTCCCTATTTTGTTACCTGGAGATTTCCTACAGAAGCTTATACCTATATAATACTTTGTTGTGATTGAGGCAGGCATAATTACTCTGAGTTCAACTCTCTGATGTTGTCCAGTGTCCACTATATTTACTGCCGCTGATAATAAAGAGATACTTTTGTACTAATTACTGAAGCCTTTTTTGCTTGTAGATGGTAATAATATATTGACATATTTCATTTGCAGCAGTATGATTTCTTGCTCACAGATATTAAAGTAGATGAGGTTATATGGTCAAGTCATTGCATCACATCCTCCTTTATAGACCACAGCAAACGTTTTGCAAAATCCTTCATGTGTACCAGGCTCATGGATGTTATTATGGACTATTTGTTTCATATGACAAGTAATTTCTATATTAAGATGTAAGTATGACTAACCAAAGGAAAATTTAAAATATCCTTTTTCCTCATTAAGGAGAAAGAGAGATGGCTTTAATCATAGTTGTTTGGGTTGAATGGTTGCCAATGGAAATATACAAAATGATCCAAGAAGCTGTTAACTGGTGGTTCTGTTGGAAGAGCTGTTCATAGAAATAGAAGTGATACATTTGTAAAGTCCTCTATTTTGTCAACCTATTTGTGATGTTGTGATTTTCTCATAAGTCAACCTTTTCAACACAAATTCTATCCATTATCTGCATGGATGCTGATTTTCCAATTTCTTGCTGGTGCTCATTGATCAAGAAGAACCATGTCATTTCACTCTTTCTCTAAATAATAAGCTGATTTAAAAAGTATACTAATCTAGATGATTTAGTTTGCATTGCCATAGAGCTGTGCCCATTTCACAACTTAGTTGTTAGAACACTGAAAAAACATTGAGGCTTCTATAATGCTGTGAAGGTTCAGATCCTCACCAGCATTATCCACCCTCTCAATGAATCATTGGATAAGGGAGAAACAATGTAGTAGTTTTCCATACAACTCCTCACTCTTCCTGGCACAGAATGTATGGATGGGTTTCCTTAAAGGCCCAGCTATCTTCAGCCATTGGAACTACCAATTGTACAACCACTTCCTGAGCTGAACTGAGTAGTTGTCATCTGTAACTCAGAATCTGGGCTTCAGCCTCAGCCTGATCTCCCATGGCAGTGAGTTCCATGGGCAACGACACTTCACTGAGAGCATTTTTCCCCCCAAATCCCACAGATTTGAGCCAGAGCTCTATCAGTCACCAGCTGCTGTGCCCCCATAGAACATAGTGGTTTGGTAGGACACAAAATGAGAAAAGGTCACAGATACCCAGGCCTTAGCCCACATAGGCATTTTAATATTTGGACCAGGACTTAGAATTAGACCTTATCTGGGATTTCTAAGGAATACAACATATTGGTATAGTGTTTTTTTCATTGGTCTGCTCTGCTTATTTGTCTGGCTGCTGTGTGCAAAACAAGATGTTATTTCTGGGAAACCTTTGGAATCAGACCAAGGGAGAGTCTGTTATAATATTCCAGACTTTAGGTGGCAACCATCTTCCTGGTTACGTCTAGGCTGGAAGGAACAGTCTCCTTATCAGGTTTCAGAGTAACAGCCGTGTTAGTCTGTATTCGCAAAAAGAAAAGGAGTACTTGTGGCACCTTAGAGACTAACCAATTTATTTGAGCATGAGCTTTCATGAGCTACAGCTCACTTCATCGGATGCATACCGTGGAAACTGCAGCAGACATTATATATATATATATATATATATATATATATATATATATATATATATACACAATGTCACCTTATTATCCAGGGTGTGGCTTTGGTCAGGCAGGGAGCAGTAGGACCTCCTTCAAGGGAAGAGGGGAGGAAATCTTTATGAGGGGCAGCTGAGGTAGTGTTGTACTTGCTCCCTATCCTTTCCATTCTCTCTCCCACAAACCTGCCTTTGCTTTCAGCCTGTGCAGGTCGTTTCTCTTTCTTCCCCTTTCTTTCTCATGCTCAGGGCACTGAGATGGTGTGTGGAGAGGTCAGATGTTGCATTTGGATCTTATCCTACCCACTGTTCCTGTCACTGGGGAGTAGGGTGATTGGTTCCAGTTTGGGGGTAGTGGAGCAGTAGGAAGGTTGATACAGTTTGCTGTCTAGCCATTGTGGGCTACCTTTTCCATCCTTAATCTCATTGTTGGACCTCTGGTAATACCAGGGGCTAAGCCAATTATCCATTTAGGGGCTATCCTTTCATCTGGGATCCTGGAGATCTGGTTTGGGGCTTTTAAATTGCAACTGTCACAACTTTGGCAAGTTCCAGCACATTTGAGGGGGCTAGAAAGGGTCCGATTAAGGACCCTGTAATCCACTGGGATGCCTAGGCATTGGTCACAGCAGTCTATGTGAAGGGGCATGCCTATATGGCTTGTGTCATTTCTGGTTCCCCTCACCTTATCTCTTGTCTGAAAGAGGGGATGGGTCTGAACTCTGGCTTCCAGTCAGGTTCCCGTGATGGGCCTGAGGGGTCATGGCCTTTGAAAAAAATGCTCAGGTTTACATCTCTGAATTTAACCCTATTATGGAACCAATGTTTCATTGTTTCTGTGTCCACATCAATATTTGTTTCATACAAAGAAAAATTATTCAGTCTGAATTAAATGACTAGTGAGACATGAGACATCACTCAGATTTCCTAAATAACCTTCCTCCCTGTGCAGTGTCTATTACTCTCAAACTCAGAACTCTTGGGAAGACTTTATTGCACACATAAACTAACAGTTTCACTAAGTAGGATTATGAAGAAACCTTAACTGAATCTTAGCATCTGATGATGAATCAGACTTAAATGACTATATAGTCCCTGTTAATGTACAGATTCAGTGTTCTACAATATTTCTAAAGATTTACAAAATCTTTAAATAGTTAATAAATGACTTCTGTGCCAAAATATCAAAACATTGTAAATGTAGCTCTCCTGAGTCCAGAATACTACCAATCATAGTGGGCCTGATTCTATACTCACTCACAGTGGTGCCTGTAACCCGGTGTTCCTCGCACAGCCCTCACTGAAAATGCCACAGTCAGGCTTCAAAAAGAAAAGCAGATACTCCCAAAACTGCTGGTTAACACTGAAGTTAAACTCACCAACTCCAGTCACAAACTGTATTTCTGATCCCCCACACTGGTTACTGAGAGGCTGAAAAAAGAAATCGCACAGCCTCCTTTATTACATTCTGGCAGTAATCAGCACCTAGCTCCAGTACAGTGAAAAGTTACTTAAAAAGTCTGCTCTCTATACAAAATGTTCTTCTGACCCCAAAGTCAGCCACGTTACCAGGTCAATAAAGGTTTGGATCTTATCCAGAATACTACACTGCCAGACAATCCTTTAGGATCTAAAACTAAAGGTTTATGATAAAGAAAAAAGAAAGAACAAGAAAAGAGTTATTAAATGGTAAAACAATCAGATACATACATAAGACTTCAAAGTCCATATGTCAGGTTCTTGAAAGTATTGGTGACTTTGCTGGCTTGAAAGTTCCTCTGGCACACATCCACAGCTTGGATGGGTCATTGAGTCCTTTGTTCAGAGCTTCAGTTTATAGAAAAGTTACTCCAGAGGTAGGAAGAAGGATTGAAGACAAAATGGAGAAGGTGCACCTGCATTTTTATATCCTTTGTCATGTGGCCTGTACTTCCTTTATACCCCAAAAAAGCTTCACAGCACATGGCATGAGAAGGCCTTAGAGTTCTGTTCATAAGCATGTCTTGCTGACTCATAAGATGTATCCCCTGGCTCCTTTCAATGGGTTCATTGTGTAGCTGATGACCACAGATGGGCCATCAAACAGGTTAGGCAGTGCTGATACTAAGCTGACTGGGGGGTACCACCCAGAAACACAGCACCAGTTTGGGAATACAGATATACCCTGTGTATCTATAATTCATAATACAAAGGTGATACAAACAAGATTATCATATTTGGCAAATCATAACTTTTTCACTGACCCATTACACAGCATATCTGGCACAATTCATTGCAATTTTATAATATTGGTATTAATAATATAAAGTGTCTCACAATTCCATTCAGTGTCAATGAAGTAACTCGACTGACCGCAGTGAAGTTACACTAGTGGAACAACAGTGTAAGTGAGATGAGAATCAGACCCAGCATGCTTAAATGTAGAGATATAGATATATCTAACCAGTCTATACTGTACATCTAAACAATATTGCTAATAATTTTGTTCTGTCCAAACTTTGGAATTTTCTGTCATTGTAAAGTAGGCCAGTTTCCACTTATTTCTGGAGGTTTAATCGAAGGTCAGGAAGCATACTTATGAAAGCATTTGCTACATTGTTAGTCTATCTTGTTGGAAGATGGAAAGCCAGACCATTTTTTCTGTCTGTTGATGGAGGCTTCAAAATACATGAAAAATAAATCTGATATCAGTACTTGACAACAACAATTAAGATTTGACCATTATATTTGCATAGTATCCTTAAAAATATATTCAAGTATAACCCTGAGGCATCAAATCTGCATAATATATGTACCACACACACCAGCGGTAATTGAATATATTGCTAGCAAACAGTATGTTAAACCCCTTGTACATTCCTTTTAAACTTTGATTGATTGTCTCTGTTTAACTCATGCTCTTGTGTATATCTTATGAGAACAATGTTAAACCTATGCAACGTTAAATACTCTAGATTCATATTAGGCTTCTAATGCATTACAATGTCTTTAGCAGGCACTCCTGATTTTTAATGAACACATATTATTCTTATATTGTTACTTTTTAAAATCGGAGATTAGATGGTTAGAAAATGTGATTAACAATCAAAAGGACACTGGTCACAAAGGATGACATAAAAAATCCTGTAATTACCCTAGGCTTTCTAGCCTCTATTTATAAATATTCCACACAGTAAAATGATTTAACATATTCTTATTCCAACAATGAAAGTTTGATAATGGAAACAGTTCAGGAACAATTTTAAAAAAGATATTTTTTAAGGAATAAAGATATGTAAGGACATGTAAGGACATTTTAAATGGTATTTTTAAGGGGACCAGTCAATATCTACACTTACTGACCGGAACATTGACTCAGACAAATCATGTTTGTTTGTTTTTTTTCTAAAATCCTATGAAAAACAGATTTTACAGAAATTTAAATAATATTGATAATGTTAAAAAATGTCAACTTTCTGCATTACTTACAAATATCAGTACTGAAAGTAAGTACAAAAGAGGTCACAGATGAAGTCCCCTTAGTGTATACATCTGTGGAACAGTGTTCTTTCCCTTTTTCTCATTAGAGCACACTGAAGTGGGGCCATGTTCTGGTACCTGTGCACAGATTGAGTAAATGGACTATGAGAAAGAGATGTCTGTGGGGATCAGATGTATAGAATGCTTTCAACCAGACTGCTGTTCAATTGCTACTGCACTTTTGGTACTACATTAGACCTTGATCCTTTTAAGACTTTTGCACGTGCTTACCCTTACACCCTTTGAATAGCCGCATGGACTTAATGTGGTTGTCTAGGTGTTTCTTTGTGAAGGGTCTTTTTGGAGAGTGCATCAGCAAAATGAAAAAAAAAAAAAAAAAAAAAACACTGTCCATGACCTCACCACTACCTGTCATGGCCGTAAAACATCCCTCCCACTGTGAAACTGCACATAGAATGGCTCTTTTCCAGGCAAGATACAAGTTGTTTATATGTGGGCTGTAAACTCTACCCACCCCCCTGCACCGCAGAAGCAGAGGTGGCTTAGAGGTTTTAGTAGAGGCCCTAGAAAAATGAATTTTGCTCCAGTCCAGGAATATTGGGGATCCCTACAGTAGGAAATCTGAAAAGGTACTTCACTTGTGAAGGAAAAATCAAATGCACAACTATAAAATGGGGAATAACTGGCTAGGTGGTAGTACCGCTGAAAAGGATCTAGGGGTTATAGTGGATCACAAATTGAACATGAATCAACACTGTGATGCAGGTGCAAAAAAGGCTAAAATATAATTCTGGGAAGTATTAACAGAAGAGTTTGTATGTAAGACATGGGAGGAAACTGTCCATTCTGATCAGCACTGGTGAGGCCTCAGCTGTAGTACTGTATCCATACCTGAGTGCCTCACTTTAGGAAAGATGTGGACAAATTGGACAGAGCCCAGAGGAGAGCAACAAAAATGATAAAATATTTAGAAAACCTGATCTATGAGAAAAGTGGACATGTTTAGTCTTGAATAAAAAAGATTAAGTGGGGACTTTAACAGTCTTAAAATATGCTTAGGGCTGTTATGAAGAAGATGATGATGTTCTTCATGCAAAACCATGTTCTGAAGTGTCCCTAGCCTCTGTATGCCAGAAGCTGGGAATGTACAACAGGGGATGCATCACTTGACGATTACCTATTCTGTTCTTTCCCTCTGAAGCACCTGGCATTGGCCACTGTTGGAACACTGGATACAGGGCTAGGTGGATCATTGGTCTGACCTAGTATAGCCAATTCTTATGCTCTTATGTTCACTGAAGGTAGGAAAAAAAGCAGTAGACTTAATCTGAAGCAAGGGAGATTTAAGATAGATATTAATGGGGAAACAATCAAACTATAGGGATAGTGAAGCCTGGGAATAGACTTCCAAGGGAGGTTGTGGAATCCCCATCACTGGAAGGTTTAAAAATACATTCAACAAATACCTTTCAGAGATGCTCTAGGTGTTTTTGGTCCTGCCTCAGTGCCAGGGGATGGACTTGATGACTTTTTTAAAGGCCCTTCCAGTTCTGCATTTCTATGATTCTGTGACCAATAACTGACCTCTGTGCAGTTAATTAATTACTTGCAATTAACGTGTAGTTTATTTAAATTATGTATAAGATTAATCTGTTTAGATATAACATCTTGAAGAATCAGTGTAATTCAAATCCATTTTTGAAGACATAATTAGGACATTGTTTAGATCATTTAAATAAGTGTAACTCCATTACTTCCAGAAAATAGAAATGGTGGGAATCCTGTATATTCTTTAAAATAAATAGCATAGTATACATTTAATCATAAATTACCTTCTTCAAACTGTGATCAAGTGGTTCGAAATTGACTTTCTTTTTAAATTATTCATTCCTTTCATCAGCTGTCAAACCAGTAAATGCTATTTGTATGATGGAATAATTTGCACATTTGTGATGAACAGTTAGTGCTGTCAGAGCCAGATACTTGTTGTAGCCATTTAATCAGCCCATTGATAACATGAAGCAAATAAAATGGATACAATATATTCAGTTGCTTCCTTCTTTGTTTTTGAAGCATTTGTGATACAGTGTGATCATCTTAGTTGAAACAGCAAGGTGAAAACAGAATTAGTGAATTAATCAGTTGTCAAGTTATGGGTATACATTTTGCTAGGAAATAGTCACTTTATTTAATGAACTTCTTTTAAGGCTACCATCCCAATTATCACTGCATTCCATTTATCAGGGTACTTATTAAGAGAATTGTATTATAATATGTGGGAATAATGAGCAGAGGAGAACATTCTGAATGTTTAAAGTGTTGGTCCACTAACTGATGTACAAGGAGGTGCTTCTCATTGAACAGTTCCACTGTGTGTGTATTTTACAGTCATAGCTCCTCAGAAAAAGGTTGTTACAACCTCTTACTTTTGCTAGCACTGGAGAGATTATACAGTTCTGGGGGAATACAATGGGATTCTATTCTATCTGAGACCTGATCAACTGAACTGTTAACTAAGCTCTAGTTGCAGCAACAAATTCAGCCCTCACTATAGCTCCTTCCATCCCCCACTATTTGAATCTTTATTACTGGACATGAAAGAATACAATTTGACTTTCAAAGTCGAGTCTGGCTTTGCAGGGCATGAATTAGAAGAAACATTTTTTTTTTTAAGTGAAACTCAGCAAATGTGTCTCTGGATGTCATTGTAAGGCAATAAACACGTACCCATGCAATGCCATGTTTGCAGACTTACTTTTCAGAGTCAAAGAGCACTTTAAGCATTACAATATGCTGAGTGGTATCCAATGAGACCTTTCAATAATGGCAGGGCTCCAGGAATTGCTGCAATAAAAGGAATGTTTCATTTTGTTGCTGTCCTCCAGTTGATTCATATATAACTCTGAAAGTCTTCCTGTTTTTCTTGAAGGTGGGGATTGTATGTAGTACATACAATTTATGGTTGTACACTGTTTCATTCCCACACCATCTTATCCTAAAACTCAACCTGTGAGCTGAGCTGTATCTCTGCCTACCTTGCTGGTGAATCTATTTTCTCAGGATGTTCCCCTGCCTTAATAATATGAATTCATATCCTATATTTTAGACATGCTGTAGAAAGCCAAGAGTCATTAATGTGACTAGTCATAGATTTGTACACCATAAATCATGACAAGTGGGCACAAGCAGAGATAAAGCCTGAAGTTGGGGGGGGGGGGGCTTATGGAATGAAGGGCCTCTATGGGTATGTTTACACAGCTGCCAAGAGCACATCTCCCAGGCTGAACAGAGTTGTGCTAGCAGGCTTACAATAGGAATGTAGGCATTTTGGTTCAGGAGGACTGACTGGGCTCTCAAACCTACCCTGACTCCTTGATTTGAGAGTCTGAGCTCCAGTCCAAGCTAGAGTGCTGACACCGGTGTTTTTAGTCTGCTAGCTCAGAGCCCTGCTAATATGAGTCTGTCTTCCCTGGCTAGGAGACATCTTCCCAGTTGCAGTGTAGACATATCCTATATCTACTATTCAAGCAATGGCAAGCAAGACCAGATAACAGGGAGCAGGGAACATAGCATAATGCATTATAAAGGCTTCTGCTGCCTGGACAGATCTCAGCATGAAGCAGTGAGATATACTCAGAAGTCCCATCTCTTTGACCAGAATATGAAATTTGTTTCAGGCTTCCCATGCAAGGACATGTAAGAGTCACATATGGTCCCATATTGAATAAAATTGCTTTCCAATATAGTGCCTTATTTTTTGCACTTGCAATTATTGCATAAATTAGCAGATTTATTTATGCCTGGAATTTAACCCATGCAGTCATCTAACTGTATCCACAACTAAGGTGGTTAGGCAGCCAAATTTTTGCAACTCTGGGGGAAAAAAAAGTGTTCCTGCCACATTGGAAGCTGGGCTGAGATGCAGTTAATAGTCAGATGGAATCAGGTGAAAGAAGATCATTTTTCCCCTCTGGATCCTCCTCTCTGGAAAGAGAAACAAATTGATTTTTAAAAGAGTGCCAGGGGAGTACAATATAAGTGAGGCAGGAATAACCTAGAACAAGGCAGCACAAAGTAGTTGAAGTATAGTTTCAGTGGCAACATGTCAAAAGGAGAGTAATAAGAGTATAGTTAAGACAATAGACGGGAAAACAGAAAGTACTTTTGGTAAATAAAGAGAAAGGAGAAAAAAAACCAATAGTGCTGAGAAAGGAATAGTTTTCCAAAGAGTGTCATGTGGGAAGTCTGGGACACTAGGGTTTATAGTTGTTAAAGAAATATAAATATTAGGGTGGTTAGCCAGAAACAATTTTGAGACATCATTGAGCTCTCAGAATTTAACATTTTCTTCTAAATGTGCAAGATATGAGAACTAAAATAATAATCCCCTAATCTGATGGCAGACAAATACATTTGATTAAGTCTGTTCAATGGGTAATAAAAATTCTCTTCTGTCATGCTTGCACAGCAACACATTTGTAATGGTTGCACAGCAACAAATTGGCGACAGTTACTATCCCTCAATGGAGATATAGGTTAGCGTGTGACTAACAGAAGCTGCTGGTTGAACTGCAAGGGAATGAATGATTTCAAATGAATTCTTGCATGGGCTGTTGAAATTTAGACTGTTCTAGAAGGATTGTTCTCACTGGGAGTTCTTGGAGGGTTCTGTCAGAAAGGCTGAAACCAACCAGGTAACATTTGCCAGCTTTCTTCACAGGTTGTCCTGAAGGAAGAAAATATAAACCATGTTCTACATTATAATTAACAGAATTGCTTCAGCATACTCACAGGCACAGTAATGTGTAAAGGTGTATGCTTATTTTTAGACATGGGGAAGATGATTTGAATAAATATAACCGATCAGAAAATTGGAGCAAAAAAGAAATAAAAGGGCCAGATTCTGATTCCCTTCCTGAGGCACTCAGATACTACAGTGATGAGCACAGCATAAAAACCCATACAAAACAGAACTTTCACTGAGTAGTACCTTTCTTACAAGTAGCCATCACTGATGCCAAGGGGAATGCCCATGGCGTAAGGTACTATTAGTATGAGTTTGTGGTCCAGCCCTCTATAAATATATAAATTCAATGTAAGGGCTAGAGCTGAATGAATTCACTATCAATAGTAGTAATGAAATTTAAACAAATATTCTAAAATATTAGCAAAAAGAAAATTGTGAATTTTTATTCATGAATCTTCACACCAGTAAGTTGTTGCTAAGATTTATGCTCATTCAAGGCCTTATCCAACTCCCAACGATGTCAATTGGGAAAACTCTAAGTTGGAACAGACCCCTAGTAAGGTACAGAAACATATTACAGCCAGATTTTGCCACCCTTACACAAGTTGAGGAGTACTTATTACTCAAATTATCCAATTGAAATATACAGGACTAATTCAAGAATAAAATAGTGTGAGTAAGGGTGTCAGAAATAAGGACCTGGTGGTTGTTTTTTTCCTCCTTCTGCTGCATCACGGAGTGGGAATTGCCTGATAGGATCATTTGGGCATTTCTCACCTAACCATTTCCTTAGCTTTGCTTCAGGCACTGGTGGCACCTCAAACTCTTCTGTTCTCTGACTGTGGCACACAACAGTTTAATCTCCTGACGACTAAAATGCTTTATTTTAAGGATATGACTATGCTGCCCCCCAGTTTGAACTAAGGAGGTGTGAATAGCAATGTGCACCAAAGTCCACACTGTAACTCTGTGTGGATGTGGTGGACATGAACTTAAAGGCATCAAGTTCTCAGTAATGTACTCCTCTTCAAAGAGAACCTGTACGTTCATGCCCACAATGTTCACATGGAGGAGTTACAATCAGCAATTCAAGTTATTTGGCTCAGGATAGAGGTAACTGGGTAAAATTAGTGGTCTTTGATTTGCAGGAAGTCAAACTACATGATGTTGTGATACCTTCTGGTCTAAAGCCCTATGAAACTCTATGAAACCCCATGTCACGTAGCATGTTTCTTATATGTTCAATTGAAACAGCTTGATTTTCAATTGACTTATCAGCTGAAATGATTTGGTGAACCATTTTAATCACCAAATGGTATCATGTAAATTGTCTTCTCTTCATTGACCACTGTTATGATCTATGCAAACAGTAAAAGAAGAGAAATTTGGCAAATAAATGATACATTATGAATTATTCACCAAAGTCTAGGCAGGTTTTGTAAGATATGGCCAAACCCAAATTCTGCTCTCATTGACACTTAAGTGACCCTACCCCTAAAGGCATTGGAGTTACAAACATGTGACTGAAGAGAGAATTTTACTTTTATTATTACCCTTCCTACACAGTAAAGAACTCATGGAGTTATTTGGTACAATGAAATGTGTAACTGTAATACTTTCTGTATTTAGCACCTTTAATCTAAAGATCCCAAAGTGCTCTCCAAGGCTATATGAGCTCTGACTCTAGTGTCCTTGGTATAAAACAACTAGCTATAGGAAAATTTACTCTGATCTCAAACAGCTTATGTTTGAAGTTGTATATAATTTTCACATTTTGAGTGTTACTTTGGCCTTAATAATTTTGGTACAACATTTAAAGTAGCATGTGTTTTTCTGGTGCTGAATGGAAATAGGTTACTGTAGACTTATTTTAAGTTTACATATTTAGGCATAGCAAGAAAGACTTAGATCGTAGTATTTTACTTAATTCTATTCAAAGTGACAGTTCCAGCATTTTGTAGTGATTAATTTTTAATCCACATGTCACGGAGACTTAATATATAATTGTTGATGTGAAAGCAGTTTTTGATACCAAAAGCAAATGAAACCACAGAGGGAAAACAATAAATTTGCTGCTGCTATGTTTTTCATTCATATGAATGAGATCTACACAGTTAGTTTTAAATTGGACTAACAATGCATGTAAACAAAAAAATTAAAAAGGAATGCAATGATACAGAGATTATGTACTATAATCCTGTTGTGAATAAGAGAGTGAATGGTAAATTTGGGGGAAAATGCTTGTAAACTAGATTCAAGGTACTACATTATTCCATTCATGTAAACCTTTATATAACTAGTTCTTGTTTACAGATTGTGTTCTAAAATGTCTTTAAACATAGTAGTTAAAGGGTAAGTAATGAAAGGCTGAAAAAAGAAAGCAATTTTGGTCTTGTTATTGCTATATACATTCTCATTATCCAAATAAATTTGAAGTAAAGATAATTAAATAAAGAGTAACAGTGATTTTTTTTTTCTAAAATGGTCCAGGGCTGAGTTTTCCTTTCCGATCCACAATGGATCTCTTACATGGATGCTAAATAGCAACTCTCCCATTAATCTCTGTAGAAGCTACAACATCTAAAAGGTGACCTTAGAGGAGATTTTTCTCCTCAAACAGATAGCAAATATCATATGATCAAAATCTGCTCACTGTACCACATGTTCACGGCTGGCAGTCAGCCTGACAACAAAGAGGCAGATAAGAAGCAGAGAGAAGGGAGAGGAATGAGGAGTAGTATATCCCTTTAATATCTAGTGGTTTATGGTGTACATCTCCTGGGAAAGCTTTCTACCTGCATCAGAAAAGATGCCCAGATAGGTTCCCTCAGTTTTACAGGGAAAGTGGAAAAAGTCAGGAGCAGAGATGGTAGTGGAAACAGCAGCAGAGGCAGGCACAAAAGGTTCAGTAGCAGTAGTCGATATTGTGGCCAATTCTTTCTAGTATTTTCTTCTTCTCCCCTGGACCAGATTGAAGCATAGGCATGTGCTAGCTCCTGGAGTTACATGATAACATCTAAATTCCAGCTTTCATTAAAAATAAATATGCTTCTAACTCAAGCCTGAAACAACACCTGTGAGTCATGGGAAACACCCCTTTCACCTCAAACATGAGGGATGATGGGAAAAGGGCATGCCCACATTAACTTAACAGAGGTCTTTATGTCAGGGGAGAGGGATCAGGGGAGCCCTTACTGCAGCTACTACATCATGGTTCCTCTGGGTGGAACTGGGGTTCTTGTTTGGTTGGGAACTGATTCCTCCTTCCTCCCCAGCATCCAAACAGCAGTGGGCCAGATTGGAAGGGGAGCCCTACCTTGCAGGCTCCCCACCAACTCCACAGATGGCCCTGTATGGGTTGCTCATGCAACTTCCACTCTCAAGTAGTGGGACCAGAGCATGGATGTAGGGCCATATGATAGGAGTAGTGCCTGGCAAGGTAACCATATGTTATGTGCCAAGGACCCTGGATTGCCTTAATCCAGCAGTGCTTCTCACAGTTTCATGTGACATTTGGTCCAAGCATCACAAGATTTTCATCCCAGTTGTTATCTGTGGCATTTCCCATTCTTACATGTTTGCTACATAAATGGGTGCCTATTTTAGGCAGTACTTCTCCACTCTTAACCACTAAGTTTGTATACGAAACAAGAAAAAAAATAAGATAAAAGGGAACCCAGAATCAACATAGAAACACACAATAACAATATCTATCCGAATGAAAAGTAAAATACTCCCCTATGGCAATTTTGGCAGTAGTCTGTTAGTTTGGTTCCTTACTCAACAGTATAAATGTCCAATAGGCAAATGTCTTCTTATCACATCACTTCTTCCTTTCTCATCCATGAAACCCCATTCACATGTTCATATCATAATGTAGTTCCAGAGTCTTCAAGTATGCTCAGGTAGGCCTGCCCCCACTCCCTTGGGAAGTGCTGCCTGATCATTTCTTGAGACTACACCACCTAACTCGTGCCTAGTGACTTCAGCTTTATTTAGTGTTTGGTAGGAGGGGCCTCACCCAAGTTCATTCAGCTCTGCAGTTGTCCTCTGCAGTTTCAGCAAAGTGCCACCTCTGCATCATCTCCCATTCATCATCTCCCACCGAGGAAGAATTCTCCCAACTGGTAAGGATCCTCAGTGGAATGGAACAAGTAGGTTATAGGATCCTTGATCAGAGTCTTGGCCATCAGGGATATATTTCTTTATCAGGGCAGGAGTCCTTTTTCCCTTATGATTTCTTTCGTGTTCAATTCCAACACACAATCAATTCTGTCTGTGCGCAGTTATGATGGCTCTCAGGTGTTACTGGATGACTTATGCATACAAGGCTCACTTTGTCGCTGTACATCTCCCTGCTCAGCAACAGATGGTGACAGACAGCACCTTCATCTCTGGAACTTCTGTCCATTCGGAGTTCCAATAAGATATGCAGATGTTGTTGTCATTCTTCCCAGTGTTCCTTATCCTCTAAATATTCAGAGATCTTATCCTCTAAATCTACAGGAATTTATATACACATAGAAAATCAGTTCTGAGAGCATATGTATAATTTTAAGAACTATCTTGTTCCTGTTGAAGACAATGGGAGATTTTTCTTTGATTTCAGCTGGAGGTGTCTAGGTCCTTAGAGGATACTTTAATTAGGAAAATTTCAGGTCAATCATTTATTTTTAATATTAGTGAACATTAAGATTAAATTCACCCATGAAGATGAGTCAAACTGCAAGAGGACTTTGCTCTGTAAGTAAAGCACAATGTGTCATTACAGCCTGGGGAAACACAAGGATGTGATGCCCTCAAATTACAAAACTATCTCTGAACATTTTAAGTTTTTTGGCTTGGGAAGCTAGTGTCACATCTTGTATAGACCTTCCCAGCTAAAAAACAGTGGCTGACCAGTGAAGCAACAAACTTATCCAAAAGTGTAATCACAAGCCAGCAAAGAAAAATTGTATATTCAATTGGAAATGCAAGTGGAAAAAAGGGTGTCATTCTTGACTTTAGTGTTAATATTTTTATCTAGTGTATCTAATTTAGGATGGCACAGAATATAAAGTGTAACCAATAATTGTGATAACTGTCATTGATTTGGCATGGAAGCATTTTTAAAATTCATTTCTCAGAGAGAAATAAATGTGATTGAGTACCGTGATGCCCACAGCTAAACTGGAGGAGATTTTTTGTTAAATGGCATGTCAAGCACTTTGACCTATTTCAATCCAAGGTTGAAACTAAAGCAAATTTCTAGAGAACAAACTGGATTCAAATTAGGAAGTCTGCAGACACCTAAAAAGCCTCCAAAAAACCTAAATGTACATTTATATAAGAGCTGGTTTTGGGAGAAGAAAAAATGTAGTGAATATAAATTATCACCACCAAAAGTTACTCAGAATCAAATACGTAATGTATTTGATGTAAAGGAGAAAAGAAATGCTTAATGACAAAGGGGAATTAGTTTTTTTAAAGCTGAAATTGCTAACATTTTAAAGGATTTTTGTGTGTGTCTGTATGGTCCAAGATACTTATTATGTATATTTGTTACATTGTGGAATATACTATATGCATATATGCAGGAAATATATTTGGTTGGAAAAGGGATTTTTAAGAAAAGGAAGGTTTTGGAATCTCCATCATTTTTAAGAGCAGGTTAGACTAACACCTGTCAGGGATGGTCCAGATAATACTTAGTCATGCCATGGGTGCAGGGACTGGACTAGATGACCTCTCAAGGTCTCTTCCAGTCCTACAATTCTTTGATTCTGTGATTCTTCCCTCCCCCCCCAACAAACAAACAAACAAACAAACAAAACCTTTAGTAAAATACAGGTGTTAGAATTACTACACATTAATCCTATACTACATTTTTAAAATAATGTGATTTGATTAGAAAAATGACTGAACAATTTGATAGTTGTTTTGAGTTTTAAAATCACCACTACAATATTACATTGACATTGTTTATAGGACTAGGATACATGTTGTAATTAATCTATTTATTTATTTATTTTGTCATAAGCTTCAAAAGCCTTTAAGGAAATGTGAAAAATGGTCTCAGTTTGGCTTCTCTTGCAAACACTGGCAGAATTAATTCAAATTAGTTGGAGTACTATAATCAAGAATCTACATATTGAATGGGAGATTAGAGTAGGTAAAATGATAAATTACAAAAAAAAAATCTTATGAATTCACATCTTTTAATTCTTTGTGAATTATGAAATCTCAAAAATATAATTTTATGGATATTTGATTAATAGTGTATGCAAACATATTTTGGCATACATTTTGATCGTAAAATGGTCACTATGTTTATCCTCTATTATTTATTCATTACGAGTGCTGCACAATTGGTCATTTAAATCATATAATATTGCTTGTTTTCTTATTGTATGACCATATGATCACAAATTGTCCAAGACCATTCCTAACTGTTTGAATTTATTGTGCAAAGAAAAAACCCCCAACTACTATAAACGTCTTTTCAAAAAAAGCTGTGAACATATATGAATTTGTTCACAAATACTTATTTGTACTAGTATTTATAATACTTTTACTTTCCAGGAACATTCCTGCAAATTAAAATTTGGTCATGGCAATGTTTGCCAGTAAACAAATGGAAGGAGCCATGAATACTAATAAGAGAAAACTGCAGGTTTCTTGTCATTTTCTTTCCATATCTACTTCCTGGAAGAAAAGGCAGACAGCCAGGTTTTTACTGACAGACCTGTGACATTTTTCCAGTGAGTCATACTGTGTTTGGCTATTGTAGAAGCTGGGTCATTTACATAAATGTCTCTCATTTATTAGAAAATGTGTTTTGTACCCAAAAAGAAAATTCTGGCTTACATAAAATTGCCTTGTACATAAGAATGGCCATACTGGGTCAAACCAATGGTCCATCCTAGCTCAGTATCCTATCTCCCGACAGTGGCTTGTGCCAGATGCTTCAGAGGGAATGAATGGAACAGATCAATTATTGAGTATTCTTGTATAGTATTTTAAATATTATCTGACATATTTCACCCAACTTTTTGGTACATCATCATCATAATGAAAACACATTTGTTTTACACAGTTCTTTCTTCTCTCAGAAAAATGGATTCTGATTAAACACAGGCTGTCTGTACAAAATGACAATAAACATTTTAAGATATTTTATTTTGATATTTTTAATTCATCCAAATGTGTGTAGTGAGGCAGAGTGGCCTCCCTCTGAGCCTGAAGGACCACTACACCCCCCCTGGTAGGCTGCACCAAAACAGCCACTCCTTCCCCCCTCCCCCCCATGCTGGAAGCTCAGGGAAGGAGGCAGATGTCTTGGGCCCTCTGCAGGACTCCGGACCAGGAACTGAGCCATGCCATGCCCTCCTACTGGTGGACACTGAGAGGAGTTACTGGGACTGCCATCAGTCATCTACCCTGAAGCAACTGACGCTTGCTGACTACAGAGCCACAGCAATGGAAGGCAGTAGGAAATAGCCAGGGTAATCAGACTTTGGTCAGGTTGTGATGCTAAGAAGCGAGGCAATGGAGTTTGCCTTCCCCACTGACTCAGTGGCAGGATCACCCACCACTAGCAGGGTCCTGGGCTCGGACCCAGTGGAGTATGGTGGGCCTGGATCCCCCTACCTCCTTTTCCACCAATCCCACAGCTGGGAATTGGCCGCACACTCCCCTTATGTCCAAAGACCTGAAACCTTGCTTACTGATATGCCCTGTCTGGAGGGCCAGAGCCCAGACCGTATTTGTTGTCTGCCCTAGCCAGTAGGCTTGGGCTAGAAAGTTTGGTTACTGCTCTGCCCTACCCAGAGGGCCAGAGCCACAGACTGCTAATTTACTGTGCCTAATGCAGTGAGACAGAGTGGCCTTCCTCTGAGCCTGAAACTGAAGGACCACTACAGTGTTATACTAAATGAGTGTTTTATTTCTTCTTGGAGGTTCTATTTCAAGGTCCATCTACCATTTATCATATAGTCAATTTAAATTATTACCTACACCATTATTTAACTCTTTCATTCCTGGATTTTTCTGCAGTCCCAATGTAGTAGTAAAATGCAGAAATGTTCCTTAGAGTATTGATTTTGGAGCATCAGCATTTCAAAGGGAGAAATGGGGCAACATTGGAGTCCATGAAAATTCTCCATATGTATTATTGGAAGAGGGTTGATTGGGAGAGGAATGATATTGAAATAACTGCTAAATTTATTCCACACAGCAAAGCAATTACAAGCTATGGATGAGGCCAAAGAGTCCCCCACTCTGCCCTGAGATTCACCCTGAATTACCATCTTCTTTGGCTACACCTCCATTCTTGGTAGTCAAGAAGGTGCACCTGCATTGGTGGTCTGAGGAACAATGGAAAGTGAAACCTCTCAGATTTCTGTCATATCAGAAATCAGGAGATGGTGCTTGAGACAGACCTTTAATATAGGTAACTGGTAGACATTATCTAGTATTATCTGTCTTCCTGGCCCTGCATGAGTTCCTAATGTATGATCATCGGATGAGGAAGCAGAATGATCCTCTATTCGACATTGGTGAGCCCTCATCTGGAGTACTGTGTCCAGTTTTGGGCCCCACACTACAAGAAGGATGTGGAAAAATTGGAAAGCGTCCAGCGGAGGGCAACAAAAATGATTAGGGGGTGGAACACATGACTTATGAGGAGAGGCTGAGGGAACTGGGATTGTTTAGTCTGCAGAAGAGAAGAATGAGGGGGGATTTGATAGCTGCTTTCAAGGTGGTTCCAAAGAGGATGGTTTTAGACTATTCTCAGTGGTAGAAGATGACAGGACAAGGAGTAATGGTCTCAAGTTGCAGTGGGGGAGGTTTAGGTTGGATATTAGGAAAAACTTTTTCACTAGGAGGGTGGTGAAACACTGGAATGCGTTACCTAGGGAGGTGGTAGAATCTCCTTCCTTAGAAGTTTTTTAAAGTCAGGCTTGACAAAGCCCTGGCTAGGATGATTTAGTTGGGGATTGGTCCTGCTTTGAGCAGGGTGTTGGACTAGATGACCTCCTGAGGCCCCTTCCAACCCTGATATTCTATGATCCGAAGCTTTAATTTATATCTCAGTGTATTCAATGAACTCAACTTTTTGAGGACTGATACCATCCACAATTTAATCATAGTGAGATGCTCATCATTTCTTTTATTATCTAGAACTGGCTGGATTAATTTGACTCACCCTATTTTAGCTAGCCTTTGGCCAGATGGATTTTTTGTTCAACACAGGTCTATGAGAGGTTTTGAATGATGTGGAGTTATGACATTTTATTTACCTTGACATAAGAGTTATCCCACCACAATGATGGACTCATTTGAATATGCCCATCTGGTGTAAACATCCTGGGATATATGTAATGTATGGATCATAGGCCACCTTGTTGCTCATGTCAGTTGACTGAGTTCTTAGCAAGACTTCTTTTTCTGAGTGATCTCCTTGTCCAAGATGAAAATAACTTAGAATCTCATTGACTTCATATCAACCATGGGAATGTCCAAGGTGATTTCAGGTTCAACTCATACTCTGTGTCTCACTGGATTAGACTGGATTTTGGAATTTGTGAAGGTAGCATTTTTTTTCTGATCATAACTAAGCCAGGTTAAATTTGATAGTCTATTGTTTATTAGGATGTATCAAATCTGAAAGCATTTATGACCCAGTTATCTGGGAGATCATCTTTTCCGACTTACATAGCACCATGTCATTTATATTTGTCGGAACACTCTGCCTGTCAGTTTTGGGATTAAATTTTTTTCACAACCAGCAAAGGACATGCACAGTAGAGGAAACATGCCTCAACAACCAAGTCTGGTGAGCTCCAAGACACAATTTAGAATCCCTTTGTTTAAGCCATGATTTTGCCAGATCCTTATAATGGATTCCTTCTTCAAGGGAGAAGAGTACGGTTAAACAGTATTTCTTGACTGATACTAGTTTTCATTGATATGTGGTGCTCTAGTGCTTGGTGATAGATATTAATATGAATGGATATAGAAAATCACTTAGGGGACGGGTTGGTTTGAAAGGGTTTGTGTGTGGGGTGTGTGTATGTAAATGAAATCTTGGGGTCAGACTGATAGACAGGTACAGCATTTCATCTCAGGCTTCATCCAAGTCCACCTCATACTGACTATTTTTTCTTTATGAAAGCTGTGTTTAAAGCTATTATTTCTGACTTTTCTCTTTTGACTTCATAGTATGAGCCAGCCAGTAGAACATGAATTGTCTTTTCTTTTGAAAATCACAGTGATTTTGCTTTAGGGGGTTTGCCACTGCAAGAAATACATTGTCTGCATATAATGAAAGACCACTTTACATACTTTAGCTTTCTACTTTTAGGCCTTGTGTTTCATTTTAATCTGTAAACAATATTCACAATAGTTAAAAGGTGTATCCTTGTTTTGTAATTACTTTGTTGAATTATTACTCATTTTATAATTGTCAGAATAATTACATGTATTGCCATTGAAAAGGAACTGAGATATACCACCAAGATATAAAAAAGGTTTAGAACAATTTGCACATGTACACATTCTAAGCACAGTATAGAGAGGTAGGATATAGGGGAAGCAGCTTAGATATTAAGGCAAAAACTGATTCGTCTTAACTTTAGAGTGTTCAACTTGAAACACCTCAAAAGAACCCAATTTTCAAAGGGTTTTCTGAAAATCTGACCCTTTTAAGATGTCTTAGGTTGAAAACCCGTTATCATTCATCACTTTTAAAAATCTTGGCTAAAAGCTTCCCATCAAACACCGACTTGCTCATTCTGGGGAAGATATTGTTTTTTAATATTATTCCCTATATGACAGTCTTAGCTTTTTTTGGCCTCCACCACAAGGTAATGTTGTTATGTCCTGTTAATCTTTGCTACAGATCACATCAGATGTGAGTGAAGTGATTTTCTTATGAACGGCCTAATCCTGTCATTGTATTGTGGCCTGTCTCCCATAGAATTTAATGTGAGCTTTTCCTGATCTTGAACTGAGTAAAAACTAAGGTAAGGACTTCGAAATTCGATTCCCTGTTTGTAAATCCATCAGTACAATTCATAAAGTTTGTTCGGATCCTTCTGAATGATAATAAGCAAATATAATGTCTTTATAACTTTATATTTCTTGTGTCCTTCTACTCTTCTAGCTAGAATTGTAGTCCCTTACCTTTGGCCCAGGGAAAAGAATAAACCAGGGATACTGCAACCCTACACAGGGTAAGTAGAGGGGAAAAGAGAGGCTTCTTCTGCCATACCCCCTCTCAGCAATGCACACCCATTAAGGACCAGGAAAATCTATGCCAGAGTGAGCGGAGTACTCATGCTGTCAGGATCATCTTGTCTTCTAAGTATACAGGAAGCAGAAGTAGGAAGGCTGTTTGGCTCTTTGTTGCATGACAGTGGATTAAACAGTTGAGGAAAGAGGAATATATTGTTTGTGCTTTGGGGTACATCTGGCTTTCCCCATTAGTCAGGATAGGTGATTGTCTAGATCACACACACAGTGTGCCATTGTTTATGTGGTAGAACTCCAGAAATCTTTAGTGAAGCAAGGGACACCTTTCTTATGGCACAAAAGAAAAAACCTACTACTAGCCTTAGTACTTCAATTGCACTGCCCTCCAGAGCCCCATATATCACCCTGAGTGTTGCCTGGAAGTGTCAAGCAGTGTAGTAGGGCAGGGGAAATAATTTCAAACATCAAATTCTATGACCTGTGTTTGCACTTTCACTGATCTGCTGACTGAAACACCAGCACCATTTCACAGAACTGGCCATTACATTTTTATTTGCATCCTGTTTCCTATGGTGTGGTGTATACAGCCTGGATAGAGAGCCTTCCTTCTTGCTGACACCAGCACCATTTAATAATAAATATCCCATAAAGAAGGATTATTCTTGTAGTAAAGTTGTGTGCTTATAATATTAATAAATAGAAAGAGCCTCAATAATTGTAGAACACATAAATATCTGTTTTGGTACCTGGCATGTAGATTTCTCTTTTTCTGATATTTCTGTGAGCTATATAAAAAACTGCAGTAGATAGCTACATAGATGTATGCACTAGGTGACTATTTGTGAGATCATTAAGAAATAAAACAGAGGGAAAGGTTATGGTGATACATTGCTTTTGCCGTCAGAATGCATGCTACTAATACCTTGCACGTTCCTTCTCCATTCCTATATCTACTAGGTTTTGCCTGTAGCTAGAGCTCATTAAATTTTCAGGGTCCCTAGACTGCTCTGTGCTGTAACTTGTCTCTGGTTAATGCTTCAGCATATCATAACTGCATTATCTAATGTACCCATTATAACATTTTTCTGTCTTCAAATAATTCACAAATTTAACCTAGTCATTTTTTTTTAATAAATGAAAAATAGGCATAGATTGCTGTACTGCTTGAACTGAATGTATTTTAGAGATAGCTAGATTTTTGACTCATGGTGAAATGAAATTGAATCCAGGAAGATATAACAAAGGTGACCTTATTAAAGAATTTACTTCACCCAAAGGATTAAGGACCATGTTACACAAGTAAAGGCTTCTTGTTACCAGTGCTGCCTCTTGTGGTCAAGCAACCATTTTAACTCCTGGATTAGTACATGGAGATTACTTTATACTATTGAGATTAAAGTTCAAAGGGGCATCAACCATATTTTTTTGTTTTTATAATTATTAAAACTGAGTCCATCTTAATATTAAACCGTCAAATAGCTGTATAGCTCTCTAATGACAAATGCCAGGAATGTAAAGCCAGGAAAGAATCTGCTAATATGAAAATATCTATATTCAAACCTGTGATGGTTGGTGTCATAAATATAAAGGGAAGGGTAAACCCCTTTGAAATCCCTCCTGGCCAGGGGAAAGCTCCTCTCACCTGTAAAGGGTTAAGAAGCTAAAGGTAACCTCGCTGGCACCTGACCAAAATGACCAATGAGGAGACAAGATACTTTCAAAAGCTGGGAGGAGGGAGAGAAACAAAGGGTCTGTGTCTGTCTATATGCTGGTTTCTGCCAGGGATAAACCAGGAATGGAGTCTTAGAACTTTTAGTAAGTAATCTAGCTAGGTATGTGTTAGATTATGATTTCTTTAAATGGCTGAGAAAAGGATTGTGCTGAATAGAATAACTATTTCTGTCTGTGTATCTTTTTTGTAACTTAAGGTTTTGCCTAGAGGGGTTCTCTATGTTTTTGAATCTAATTACCTTGTAAGATATCTACCATCCTGATTTTACAGGGGGGATTTCTTCATTTCTATTTATTTCTATTTTTATTAAAAGTCTTCTTGTAAGAAACTGAATGCTTTTTCATTGTTCTCAGATCCCAGGGTTTGGGTCTGTGGTCACCTATGCAAATTGGTTAGGCTTTTTATCCAACATTTCCCAGGAAAGGGGGGGTGCAAGTGTTGGGAGGATTGTTCATTGTTCTTAAGATCCAAGGGTCTGGGTCTGTAGTCACCTAGGCAAATTGGTGAGGCTTTTTACCAAACCTTGTCCAGGAAGTGGGGTGCAAGGTTTTGGGAAGTATTTTGGGGGGAAGGATGCGTCCAAACAGCTCTTCCCCAGTAACCAGTATTAGTTTGGTGGTGGTAGTGGCCAGTCCAAGGACAACGGGTGGAATATTTTGTACCTTGGGGAAGTTTTGACCTAAGCTGGTAAAGATAAGCTTAGGAGGTTTTTCATGCAGGTCCCCACATCTGTATCCTAGAGTTCAGAGTGGGGGAGGAACCTTGACAGTTGGCTTGGCTATAGATAGCCCAAATCTCCTCTCACTTATACTATTTTACACCAGTTTTACCCCATTTATGTCAGTGTTATAAACCATTGAAGAATCCAGCTTTCTAGAAGGAAGGGGCTTTGTTCACTCTGTAGCTACTCTGTGCACAAAACACCATTTGACCTCAGTAGATGACCCACATGTGATATGGAAACAAGATTGTGGGGCAGATTTGTAGGAACAAACAAATCTATATCTAAACACTGGATTAAATATTTCAAAGTGATGCATTCTAATTGATAATCTCTAGATAATACACAGCAAGTGAGGAAATAAATGTGGAGAAGGCAAACACACAATTGTTCTGGGAATTGCAAGAAGATAGATAATACACCAGGAATGTGATTTAACTAGATGACAACTTTATTAAGTAACCCATCTAGAAACTGTCTGGCAATAACCCATCCAATGCCAGTCATCCTTCCCTCTGTGAGCCATTACAACTGCCATGGCTCCCATAAGCCCCGTCCCTTTGTTGCACCAGGTGGAGGGCTGACGTCACCTCCCCTAGCCTGCCATGCCAATGGGGGAGGGGACTGCCTGCTGCTACTAGCCCTGCATCCCTCTGTACACCTGGTCCCAGCACCATTGTTGGGACCCCTTTGTCTTCCCCTCATACAAAGGTCAAGGGGGTAGGGAAAACGGGGGTTGTCTCCCCACTGTATCAGACGTTAGGAGCCCTAACCCCACTCCCACATTGTTTAGGAGATGTCTTCTCCTAATTCACTTCCAGTTTCAGTTTATCAAGGAACTGGACCCGCTATTGTTTGATTAGCTGCACTGATTATCTGCCAAACTGTAACAAATGATTTTTACAACCTAGCCTATGCAACAAGTTCCTGGGCTGCAGAAAGGAAGGCAACCCCCTTACCTCCCCCTCGCCAACACACACAATGCCCAGGTCAATTTGATAGTAAGGAAAAAAAATCCTGCCCAGACCCAATAAGTGCCTAGTATGATACCCACTGCAAAGACCCAAAACACAAGTCCTACTCTAATCCTGAGAAGTGTGTGTGTAAGTGGGGGGCATTTCTTCCCAGCACAGAATGGCCTCTAGGGTTGTGGGAAGGGCTTATTATCCTTCTCTGGGGGGGTGAGCCCAGAAAATTTGGTTGCACCCTCTGTCCAGCCAATGAGCTGCATGAGGAGGGAAGCTCAAGATTGTGTACAAAACTTAAAGGGTCCAAGGGTTCTAGGCTGTGGGAGAGGGTACTGGTGGTTTTCTCACAGAATGAATTTGAATCCTTCGGAACACAAAGAAACATACACACCAGATCAGAACAATGGTCCATCTAGTCCAGTCTCCTGTCTCTGACAGAGGCCACACTACTAGATGCTTCAGAGGCAAAGTGAAAAGTATGGAATAACTTGCCATGGGGAAGGCTCCTCCTAATATCATCAGCTAGTGGTTTGAATTGGTACTAGGTCTCATAACTTCCAGTAGCATTCAGTTTTAATATGGTATTAATACATTAACCACAAACATTCCTTTCTTAAATGCAGAGTGCTGTTACAATACTGTTTCAGCCAGCAAAAAGTGTCACAAGCTGTAAAATAAAATGTAGACACAAAATATCAATAAGATGAAGTACTAGTTTTATTTATCAGCAAGTGATCTTCTAATATGCTTTTCAAATGTCAGATAAAATCCTGACTAGAACATTAAATAATTTCTGGATTCAATGAAAGGTTCTATGGGACCTATTATACTTTATGACTAGAGATGAGTGAACACTTGAAAAAGGAGTTCACAGACATTTTTTTTTCTAATTATGAGTTATAAAACTTCAATAAAGCTTCATTGATTCACATCACCAGCTGAGGGTATGACCTACCATGAATTCACTTTAATATTTTGAACCCTTTATGATTTCTGTAAACATTCATGGTAGTGTTTTTTTTTTTGTTTGCCAATTTTTTTGCAAAAAGTGACAAGCTTGTGAATAATCATGTAAACAGATCTGACCACAGATTCCATCTGAACTACTAACAGTTTAAAGACTCTTTATTAAGATCACAGTGGTATCATTCAGTAGTCACCAGCTACAGGGATCTACCAGCAACAGCACCCTTAACCAATAGTCATTCATGCAGTCAGTCCTATGTTTTGCTGAGCCCTCCTGGGCTGAGGGCTGTAGCTAAATTTAAATTAGAACTGGTCCAAAAAAAAACCCCAAAAAAACCAAAACATTTTTCCACCCAAACCAAAATGTTCTGCAGAAATATATCAGTTTCACCGTTCAAGATGGACTTTCTGATCAAAGAGAGCAAGCAAGACCTCAGAATAGCCAATAACGCAATGTCGAGGGCAATCATTTGGCATGTTCAATTCCCTTCTCCAAATCAGGCAGAGTAGGGACTTGAAGCTGGGTCTCTAACATCCCTAGAGAAGTTGCCAACCCCTAGTCTATCTTATCACTCTCTCTACTATGCTTTTTCATAATTATTTTTGAAAGGTCTCATTTTCATTCCATATTGGAACAAAAATAAATTGTCAAAACTTCAATTTTTACACAAAACAGAATTATTTTTTCTGACCAACTCTAATTAAAACCCATTATCTCTAGACTGCCCCATTGGGTTCTATGCTAACATGTGAGAGTTTGCCCTATGTGTTTTCCAGATGTTATAACCTGGGCTGGTTTCTCTGTGAGGTCACAAGCACATGAGACCCTCTGCTCAAGACTGATTACATTTATTCTTTAACCTTTTCTCTGCCACTGTATCATGCAGAAATATGATAAAGGTTAGCATAAAACACAGTAAAATTTCTGTAGGAAAAGGATGAGGTAGATAATTTTGGTGTTGCAACTCTCCAAAACAGCAGCATACCACATATTAGGCAAAGGCAAAGGGAAATGCAGTTGTGATGTCTTTGAAGACAAGAGCTGTGTGAATGATTGATTTTTCTGGTGTGGGATCTCAAAAGAAAATAAAAGTTTGATTCGAAACAAAACTGAGATTTTTCTCCCCAAAATTTTCATTCAACCCGAAACAACTTTTTTTTTCAGATTTTTGTTTCAGGTCACTTTACATTCTTCTTCTTTTTTTCTTTAAATTAGCTAACTGTGATGGAGGCACTCATCCCTTGTGATTACATCTTGTTGGTCGGGTGAGAACCTGCACTTATCTCTGCTCCCTGTGCTCCCTGCCAGCTGCTAATCTTGTCAGGTGGGTTTTCAGTGGCTCTGCTCTCCGGCTAAGTAACACAGTCAAACACATGAATGAATCCATTCCGGAGTAAAAAGTTCAACAGGGCCTGTTCCTGTGTCCTCAGTAATGTCTTAAGCCCTGTCTCTGGCTCAATCCTTAGTCCCTTCTGGGCTAGCTTTAAGTCCACATCTACCCTGGTATAAAGCAGTGCCCACAGGACTTTCTCCCTGGAGACTCTTAAGTCCTGCCCTTCACTTGGGTCTCTAAACAAGCCTTATCCCTTTCTCAGGGCTTAGCCCATTTTTCCAATGGATGATAGGGGGACCCAGGTCCACCCATTGCTCTGGTATCAACCCAGGGACCCTATAAATAGCAGTTATATATTGTGCTTCCTGTAATACTTGCTGCTGCTATTCCTTGGGCCACTTCCCAGATAGCCCCTTCACCTGCACCCTTACCTCAAGGCTGAAGTTCTTCTGCACAGAATGCCAATACTACCAGAACCCACCTTCTGGTTTCTCTTGAACTTCCTTGCTTCTCTGGTCCCAACCTGGAACTGACCTGCTCAGGCTCTTCCATGCCTTTTAACTGATACTTCTGAGCTCTGATTGGCTGCTGCCCTGCAGCCTTTCTAGGCAGACCTGTAGGACCCATATTTATTGCTCTTTTTCTGTGGTGGTGTGTGATAGGACTGTGAGCCCTTGTTTATTTTGCCGCCCTACAGTTCCTCACATGTTCTTGTCAACTGCTGGAAATGGACCACCTTGATTATCACTACAAAAGGTTTTTTTTCTCCCCTGCTGGTAATAGCTCACCTTACCTGATCACTCTCCTTACAGTGTCTATGGTAACACACACTGTTTCATGTTCTTTGTGTACATAAAATCTCCCCACTGTATTTTCCACTGCATGCATCCGGTGAAGTGAGCTGTAGCTCACGAAAGCTTATGCTCAAATAAATTTGTTAGTCTCTAAAGTGCCACAAGTACTCCTTTTCTTTTTCTGAGAGATCCTAGTTATTCTATTAATTTGATGCCTGGGGAAATATTCATTTTGAAAAAACACGCATCAGCCTCTTCTTCTGTCATTATAGTGGCAGGCCAATTTTTCTAATGCTTTGCTTCCATCCTCCCCACCCATAAAAAAGTGAGACACTGTGAAGTGTTACTATAAGACATTTAAAGATTGGCAAGTGGAAGATTACCAGAACAATTGGATGAAATAAACCCTCTGCTATTCTGTGTTTCTGTACAAACTAATTCAATACTAGACATTATTCCTTAAAGCAATGCAAACAATCCAAAGTTGCTCTTGTCTGGTTGCAAGAATTACTGTAGTCGAAAGGCCTAAAACAACCTTACTCAAGTGAACTATGATTGCTAAGACAGCTTTAGCCAATATACCATGCTTCGCCTCAGGCAATAAATATAGCAATATATTTTACAGTGCTCTCACTTCTTTTCAGCTTTCTACCCAAAAGCTTTGATGCTATTGTAATACTTGGAGGAGATACACAACTTTAATGCAGTTAGTTTGTCAGTGTGGAAAAAGATGCATTATACGTACATCAAAAAAGTAAAGCAATTGTTAATTCCCTTGAAACCTGCTCTGCAAGGGAGAATGAAACTGTTAAGTGCATTTAACCAGGACAATGTGATTTACTCAAACATTATTTATTTTAATTTGCCCTTCAATCTCATTTAGCGCATGTAACGCCTATGGCTGCAATCAGAGCTTCTTAGAATCCCTTGAACCAGATTAAAGATCAAAATCCTTCTTAGTGCCAACTTATCACAAAGCAAAAAGAAACTCAATAGAATCAGCTAGCTTAAACCAAGACTCAGATGTTAGTTAGTAAAGCCAGTAGAGACGAAGAAAACAAGGTGACCTGGAATACAATATCAAAGACTCTCTTGTACTAGTTGATTCTTGCTAAAGCTGTGAATTATTGTTCTTACATATATAAAGCATCTAGGAAGATTTTTTTCCTCTCTGAAATGGGTTATAAATTGTGTATCAACTTGCTGGAGCTGATCCTCCTCCCATTAGTATTGGTTTTACACTGGACATTAAAGTAATTACTCCTGGTTTTCACCAGTGTAAGTGAGAGATAAATTAGATCAATTTCTTCCATATTCCTTGTGAAAAAAAATACATTTTGAGCATGGAAATTCCAATAGAGAGAATACAGAAGTGAGAAATATAGAAATGGGGCAGAGTGTGATATATTGGTAGAGGGAAACCTTACTGAACTGCACAAATTGGGGTTTATTATTCACAGAAATATTTATCCCTGTTGTTTGCCACTTATCACTACCTTTTACTTTTCTCTGTTGTTTGCTACGGCTACTGCTTTGTACAACATGTAGCTGGAGTTACACTTTGGAATAGTGCAACTGACTTAATTCTCTATCATGTTAATCTTAAAGCAAAAACTTTGTTGTTTCCAATTTATTTTTTTTAGAAACAGTCATAAATTAAATTCCAAGCTCCGTTATATTCATGAAACTCACAGTTGTACGAATCTAGCAGATTTTGGCCATATATATTTTTCCTTATCTATTTTCCAAATATGCCCTGGGTTATCTAGATGGAAAGAATGTTAAAGTCTAATTTACTCTTCATTTCTTTTGTCTAGCTATTTACTTGCATTTCTCTCAGTTTTTACCCCCAGATTAGACTGATGAGTTTCTTTTTTTTTCCTAGTCAGTTTCTAGTCAATGCCACTGAGGTCTGATTGCAATGGCAACATGTGGTAACATGCAGGTTGCAAACACAGCTCCCATTAAGTTCCTTTCTTGGACATCTCCAAGTTAAACCTAGAGGGCTTAGGAAGCCCATGATCTGCAAGTCTCCCTAGTTGCCCTGTACAATAAAAACGTCCAGAGTAGACTTAATTGAAAATAGTCAGAACTAATGCTGGAGGAATGGCTATATAAACTTCCCCAAAGGATTCTTCTCTTGATCTGGGTAGTTCCAGGTTTGATTCCCTATTGGTCACCTTGCGTTCTCTCTGTGTCCCCATTCTCCATCTGTAAAATGGGGATAATACTTTTCTACTCCATACAGATACTATGAAGAGCCATACAAGCACCTGCGATAAATCAATAGATTTTAAGGTGGGCATTTTCTAAGCAGTCTGGCACCCAATTTTCACTGCAAGTGAATTGAAAATGGGAACCTAAATCCCTTGCCCCCTTTGAATATCCCAGCCTAAGTAAGTTAGGTGTCTCTGTGCCTGATGGTGCTAGTAAAACATATTTCTAGATGTCTAAATGATATAAATTACACACACAAATAAATGTTGGTGTAGAAAAAGAGGGCTGTTAAGGCTGGTCTATAAATCACATCCTAATTATATAAATAATAACTATCCAATATGCTCTGAATACTATAAATTGTGTCCAATCATGTTATCAACTTCTAAAATATCATCATCATCATCATCATGTTCCTATTATGCCTCTGGCGTTTAGGGGCAGTGACGAAGCTCCTCCACTCCTGTCTGTTTCTGGCAAGTCTTTCAATGGTTCCCCAGCTGTGCCCCAGGATCTAAAATATGTTTATAATTAATTATGTCATATAAGAAGTTATATTTTGGCTAGTTAAGCAAGAATTTTTCCCCTGTATTGGAAGGAGTTCAATTTCCCTCTACAATTTGAGGAAATCTATTTAGGTATTTTAATAAGTCTATGCTATAGTGAATTCTGCAGTCTTCTGAGACAACATAGTATTGCAGCTTGCAGTAACCATAAAACTTCAGGTTACAGTACAACAACACTAAATCTGTGTACAAAACTAAAAAGATAAAAAATTATGGATAGGATGCCCGGATGAAAATAATGCCTTGTTTGTTTGAAATGATTGACAAGATTGCAACTTTATTACAATATGCATTAAGAAAATCTAAACCCTAACAGAGAAAGAGAGAGGAGTCAAGATGGCTATTCAGACGGTTACCCCCCCCCCCTTTTTTTTTTTACTAACATACGTGTCAGGGAGATCAATATGTGCTCCCTTCATAGTCAAAGGCCATGTACATTGTGGTTCTTACCCAAAGACCATTGAGATCAGTGGGCGGCTTTCCATGAATTTTGATGGGCTTTGCATCGGGTCCCAAGGCCTGAAATTAGACTTCATGTGCTGATACCTGACCCCAGTGCCAGAAAAGCTAACCATTCCTTTACTCAGAGAAATAGGAGCCCCGATAGACCAACCCACATATCTCCCAGATAGAGTTAGATAAAAGGTTTCACAAGAGGGAACTGGCATTCTGTCTCCCAATTACTGCAAGACTGACAGCCCTATTCCTACTACAGGCACTGGTGGCCCCATTTGGACCATTGCTACTCTAGGTTTAAGAGGTGCAGGGGAAGCTGCAGTTCAGGGATGCCCAGTACTTAGCATGCAAATCAAAGATATCTGGAGCTCCATCCCATCTGCAAGGAATCAATAGCACACTAAAAGGAGACTGAATAATGGGTCATCCAGATAGGCAGCATGTTGGATCTAAATGACTAAACAATGATGTTGCCATACTTACAATGGATGATGCCCTCAGCCATCCTTCACCATCCTGTGTGTGCAGGCTGAGTGTCAATCTGGTCAAGGCTGGTGGGATAGCATGTAGCGGGAAACCAGTCTCAATATTTTGTTACACAGGATTGCCCTGTGCAGAGCGGTTCCAGTTCTCTTCAGTGGCCTCAAGGGAAGGATTCCTCCCAGCCCTTTCCTCTGTGAAGATTCCCAAAGCACACCTGAGTTACATGGGATGGATGCCAGGGGGAGGATTTGTTATAATCATTGTTTACTGTTTGTATTATAGTAGTACCTAAAAGCCTGAATCCCATTGTGCTAAGTGCTGCATATACTGAAAAAGACAGTTCCTTACAAGATCAGTTTAACAGACGAAGGGTGGTAGGGGAAAGCGATGTGCAGAGAGAAAAGGTCAGCTTACTGACAAGAGTCAGGAATAGAACCCACATCTTTTGTGCTCTAGGGCACTGCTCTAACCACTAGACCCCACTGTCTGAAGAACTGCCTGTTAGCATAGCCCTACCAGTACAAAACTTTCTTTTTTCCTCTGTATTAGAAATATATATGAAAAACACTAATATGTTAATTTTTTTATATTTTTGGGGAAAAATCATTTTTTCTAAATATATATTACAGACATATTGCAAAGGAGAAATTGGTGCCTTATACAATTTTACATAACAATGTAGGGCAATACATATCAAAGTGATCAATTCCTCATTACAAAGAACACCTAAGATTCAGATGAGATGACATTTAGATATAATACTCTATTATTTGATTATAACGCTATATTTTCCTGGGGTGCAATAATCCTGATTTGTTTCTCTGGGTTTTTTGTTATAACCCAGCCCCAGATCTACTTTCTGGATAGACAGCAGTTGGGTATGATTGGACCTCACCTCTGGATCCCCTGTGATTCTAAGGCCCCTGACTCTGGATAATGATCAGGCACTGTTCCTAGCTCTGAATCTCTCAAGCAAACTTTCAGTTACAGGTCACATGTCTGATGTACTTCTTGGACAGCAGGACTTGCAGTACGGCTGCTCTAGATCCTGTAATCAGTGATTCAGTCCTCCCAGGTCCACAGCTGTTTAAGCATGTTCCCCTACCGTCCAACTGGCTGAGTCCTGGTTTTCAGTTAAATCCTTAAGAAACAAAGTACAGTAAAGCAAGAAGCACAGGCTTAGCAAAGGAATCTCTTGTACACATACATATATTTTATTCTTTAGGAAGCACACTAGAGGTACTGGTTTTAGAAAAACAAAACAAAAAATACTGAATGTATCACCCTCCTTCTAATTTCATGCCATCTGTGAATCTTGGTTATGGACCGTGTCTTTAGGTGAGTCAGAGTCTCCTCTGCCTTTGCTCTCTCTAGCACATCCTTCTTACATGTGGTGATAGAAAGGTTCCTGCTTACAGAAGTAACCTCCTTTTAAAACAGTCTCTGTCCCATTTCTTCCCATGTGTTTTAACTGGTTGTATGTCGGGGGGGGGGAGGGAGGTTTCCAGAGTGACCCCACCAAACCTCTTGGCTTCTGTGTAGAGACAATGTTTCAGTAAGAAAGAGTCATGCAACATTGACGGTCCATGACGGCTCTCTCACTGTCATTCCACTGTGAGGTGTCCCACTCGCTAACATGAGTATATTGTATTGAGAATGTATTGACCTTGTCAAGATGATTCTGGTTTTCAGCAATACTGGGAGTTCTTAATCCAACATGGAGGTTACAATGCAGAGTTAAGGCTGTAGTGAAGTCAACACTCTCAAAATGGCACTCACAAAACAAGATAGACTTCACAAATTGATGGAGGTATCCCCAATTTGTCACAGTTTTTTATTGTATATTTTGCAAACAGTTTGTTTAATATTTAAAAAACAACAATAAAAAATGTTTCTTCAACCTTTACCATCACGGGGCTCAAAACCTAAAGGAGAGGTTTGGTTGGTAGAAAATGCAGGATCAGCCCCCAGTTTACTCTAGTTATCGATGAACCTCAACAAGGTGCAGAAGTTTGGTTTTGAAAAGAATCCAGACTTTCAGATGCTCAGATATAATTTTTTATTGAATAGTCCTACAGAATTTAATGGAGATGAAACAGTAGATTCTATAGAAGTGAAATATGAATTTATAGAGATTGTTCTAAAACTCCACAGAATATAACAGAGAATGAGATCCTTTCTATAACCTTTTGAACAGTCCTTTAGTAATCTCACTCAGAGATTTTTTAGGATGGTTCAAAATACCTACAAGAATATTATGATTTTATGATGATTTAAATTCTATATAGCCTTTTCTGAAAGGATATAATAGGAATAAAAACTCAATAGTTCTCTCATTATTTATGATCCTGTGAACATGAGTAACTCTACACACATTGGGTGAAATTCTGGCTCCATTAAAGTCAATTGCAAAACAGCCAAAGACTTCACTGGGGCTATGATTTTATCCATTTAGTTCAATGAGGCAACTCATATGCATAAATATAACCAAATCACTCTCAAAATATGTGCAATATGCCCAGCCATTTGATGACATCATCATCATCATCATCATCATCATCATCATCATCATCCAATTGGAGAGCAGGTAGCCAACCATCAAAATAAGTCATTGGGAACTTCTTAAGGATATGTGACATAATCTGAAGCTGACTGCAGCTGCATCACGGGTCATTAGAAAAAAAAAACATTTAAAGAGATTGGCCACACAGTTGCCTTATCCTGTTTGAAACCAGTTTACAGATGACCCCAGGTGCCTTGGCAGATCAAAATCTGATGACACAACCATCTGTCCAACTATCTGTCCAACTATCTGTCCAACAACTATCGTCACTAACCACTCATTGTGCCAAGCAGATTCCAGCATCATGCCCGTTATAGTCATTTATGCTGCCACAGGACATCTAGAAAGCAGGCGAGCTGATGGGTTGTTGAAGAGGTCTGTGTACAAAAGCAGGTCGCTGCTCTGATGAATCTTGGCCAGCAGCATGATAGATGCCTTCTCACAGCAAATATGGGGTGGTGCTGTCAATAACCAAATAGATAAGTATGTATCGGATCAGTGCCTTAGTGAGCATCTTACTTAATCAGATTCAGATATGCTAAAATGTTTAGTCTGAAGAGCAGACATTTGTCTTATGCTTCAGACTTTCCCATCATAGTTGTGAAATACTTTTATTATACTGTAGCCACACATTTTAAGGATATTCACCATTTATCCACACATACATATTTAGGGCTGTTGCTGTTACTGTAATACCTATCAAGATTTCCTGAGGCAAGTATTTTGTTGCATTTGTCAATGCATGTTGATACAGAAGGATACTGGATATAGAAGTGACAAGTGCTGCTGAAGATCAAGTCATGAATAAAACAAAACAAAACAAAACAAAACCCCGTTGAAAATGGTTTGAGTAATGGGACAGTCTATTTAAATTTGACAGGTTTCAGAGTAACAGCCGTGTTAGTCTATATTCGCAAAAAGAAAAGGAGTACTTGTGGCACCTTAGAGACTAACCAATTTATTTGAGCATAAGCTTTTGTGAGCTACAGCTCACTTCATCGGATGCATACTGTGGATACTGCAGAAGACATACTGTGGAAACTGCAGAAGACTGCTGGAGAGTGGAGTGGGAGGAGGTATTGTTTCATGGTCTCTGTGTATATAATGTCTTCTGCAGTTTCCACAGTATGCATCCGATGAAGTGAGCTGTAGCTCATGAAAGCTTATGCTCAAATAAATTGGTTAGTCTCTAAGGTGCCACACGTACTCCTTTTCTTTTTATTTAAATTTGAGAACTCTCACCGTTAAAAGAAAAAAATTGCTCATTGCTGGACTCCAGTGCACATAATGAAGCAAAAAAGAAAAGAAATATATCTGTTTTCATTATACTGGTACTGTTCCCATTGCAGTCATTAAGATATAGTATACAGTAATGAGCCACCTAATGGTTCTCTTAAATACATAATTTTCAATGTTTGGATCTTGGCTGAAAAAATGTATAAAAGGATGAAACTTCACATATAAACAATGGAACAATTCTTCTAGAAATAATATTGGGGTTTTTTTCTGTTTACATAATTAAAAAAAAGTTATGAGCCGGATTCTGATCTCAGTTGCAGAGTTGTAAACTATCACTCCAGTGAACTCACCAGAAGCTTCTTTTGATTTACATGAATATAAATGAAAAAATATATATATTATTTAACACACAAGATTGGGGAAGGCATAATATGATTTTTAAAATATTAAGTTCACCTTTAAGTATTTTATACTCACAATACAATTTTCTGAAGACTTATTGTACGTTTTATTCAGTGGTGACTATTACCAAGTCATCGGTTATACATAATTATCACACAGAGGTATCTGAGGTTAGTTATTTCTCTGTAATTAGAATAGCAAAAAAACAAAACCCCAAACAAACAAACAAACAAACAAACACAAAACCCCAACAAATCACATATGCTATATTATAACTGTGGATAAACAGTGACTTTTTAAATGGCAACCAATATTTTTTGCTATGAAGGGCAGTTGGTTAATTCTATAAGCAAATACATCTGAATGCAGGTACAGTGCTTGTGCTCCTTTATATAATGCAGGAACTGACTGGAATTCTTATTAGTTAAGAGTTTAAGGTGAAATATACTATTATTTCTTGTTTGATCAAGTAAGAGCTGCTGGAAAAATCTCTGTTCTAGTTATGTAGAGTCCATTTCTGCAATTGATCCAAGGATAGAACTCCCCCTGAAGCCAACTGGGAATTTATGCATGCAGTGACTAAAGAACTGGGCTCTTAATTTAGCTGTAAATGGGCTTGATCCTGAAATTTGCTAAGCACTCTTATGAGGAAACAGAACACTCTTGCATGCAATGAGCTACTAATTTCCAGTGGCAGTTGAGCCTGCTCATTGCTTCATGGCAGTGAAAAGCACCTCTGAAGTGTGCACTGCACCTTGCAGGATCAAATACCTTATTACAAACAATTTCTGGGAGGATAAGTGTACTGTTTCTTTAAAACTGTGCCATTGGTTGAGGAGAAGGCAGAAGCTTTTCAGAGAGAGATCTAGAAAGTGTAACTTATTACTTTCCTCATTGGAATGAAGTTCATTATTCAGTTAACTGTGACAGTGACTTTTTCTGTGATTCTTTATTACTGTCACATGACATGCTACATTCATGTAAGAAAATAATTAATTATGTAAAAGTTAAGGAGAGAGTAAATATCTGTTATAATTAATATTTTCTTTTTTTCCTGTAGGCTTCAAGGATCCAAAGGCTTTTTAGCATGCACATCTTTAATTTATTATCTGTTTCTTAAATCTTACTCTGCCACATATGTTCTGCTAACTGTGGGTACGTGCTGTTACATCTGCTGATTCAAGATGCTTTCATAAGTATCAGTTTAACAAGGCTCTGAAACTGCAGAGGTGACAGTTTGGGTCCTTATGTAGATGTTAACACAACTGAAAACAGGCTCCAGAAAAGGAGAGGAGAGGTTTATTGTTGCTGGGTTGTTGTTTTTTTCTCCCATGGTAAATGCTCTCAACAAGGTGTAGATGTCCAAACTTGGTCAAAATGACTGCCTTTACATAAAAAGGTTTTTAATTTTCTTTTAACCTTTACATCAAATGCAAAATAAGCAAAAAGAAAAGGAGTACTTGTGGCACCTTAGAGACTAACCAATTCTAAACTTTCCACAGTATGCATCCGATGAAGTGAGCTGTAGCTCACGAAAGCTTATGCTAAATAAATTGATTAGTCTCTAAGGTGCCACAAGTACTCCTTTTCTTTTTGCGAATACAGACTAACACGGCTGTTACTCTGAAACCTGCAAAATAAGCATCTCCTAAAACCATATTGCTTCAGGGCACAAGGGGTTTTATCTCTCTGATTGCTTAAAGCTAGTAGATTTTGTAATCAAGATGATGATCTTTACTTAAAGAACTTTAAAATGGCTTACTGGGTAAAAAGCTTGTTTGGAGACCTAAGTTACAGTCCTATGAATATAAAATTCTCAGAAGCAAATGACAGAGTTAATCAGAAACAGAGGACTGCATGAAAAAATGTGTTTTTTTCTCACCCTACTGACCTATTTTTGCAGTGAAGTGATTGGAATAATTTCATAAATCTACTTCTTTTTTTCCCCCTTCAAATACTGGAAAGAGTTTTGATTAAAGTACTTTGCTAAGAATGGTTTGGGATGAAAATATGATTGCACTTATTAAGATTCATTTTAATACTTGATTTTCAGAAATGATTTGGAGGACATTTCATGACAATGCCACTACAGCAAAAGGATTTCCAGAAAGGAGAAAGAAGTTATTATAACAGAAGCTTATCGACCCCACAGGCTATAATAAAAGCATTGAGTTGGGACCCTAAATGGAATAAGCCATTAATTACTAAAGGGAATGGAGGATATTCAAATCTGTGATACTAACATGAAAGGATGTTATAATCACACACAGTGAATAAGATGGTAGAAGAGCCTGTGGCTGGTAATCTACAGTACTTAGAGTTGAACCCTTTTAAATCACAGTCTGTTACAACAATGAATTGTTTAAATCATATGTGATCATGTGAGTTATCTTAAGAATCAGCAATATAGTGCTGGGGTCCACTTGTGTGAGATATTGCCATCTTGTTGTTGACGGTATACTAAAATAGAGAAGAGCATTATGCTTGCTGTATAGAACGTTGTGCAGTTTAATTGGTTTATAACTGCTGATGTGAGGATCTGTTGTATTGTACAAAGAAAAGGAGTACTTGTGGCACCTTAGAGACTAACCAATTTATTTGAGCATAAGCTTTTGTGAGCTACAGCTCACTGTGCACAGTATGCATCCGATGAAGTGAGCTGTAGCTCACGAAAGCTTATGCTCAAATAAATTGGTTAGTCTCTAAGGTGCCACAAGTACTCCTTTTTTTTTTGCAAATACAGACTAACACGGCTGTTACTCTGAAAGCTTGTATTGTACAGTATCAATGAGTCTGTTCAAAGAAGCACCATGTACCAGCAATTTATTATAATCATGTAGTTAGCTCAAAATAGCAAGTTCCAAAATGCAGATGTCTTTAAGTTGTTCATACTCATGCAAAACTCCCACTGGCTTCATGCTCTATGCTTTCCTGGTTAAATTAGTTTGGAAGCAACTGGAAAGTAGAACCTATTGACATACTGAAAAACAGTACATAGATACAACTACACTACTTTAAAAAAAATCCCATGACAGTCAGATATATTCGTAGTTTATACAACTAGAAGTGACAGCTAGGTTATCTAGTCTGTCCTCCAGTATATCACAGACCATAGAATTCACCCACTTAACCCTGTATTGATCCCAATAAGATGTTTTTGACTAAAGTATATCTTTTAGGAAGGCATCCAGTCGTTACTACCCCTCACTTTTAAAAACAAATGCCTCATTTCTAATTTGTAGTTAAATAAAACATGGAATATAAATCTTTGGGTAGAATTTTTTAAAACTGGGTAGATGCCTATTTTTAAGCCTTCCAACTAGGACCAGGTGCCATCTTTCCCTAGGAATTACCAGACAAATATTCACATAGGTTTTTTTGAAAATCTGGCCTACATTTTGTACACTCAAGTCTTGGGCATCTGCATACTGGGAGGAGGTTTTCCTGTGTGCACAGAGATGGGATTTTAAAAGAGTATCTGTGTCATAACTCTCTTAAGTACTGTGTTGCACATGTTTTGCCTCTGAGCAGTGGAAGATAATGTTGAGGAGAAAGAAGATGGAGGCATTGGCTAAGCAAGAGAAAATAATACAATCTCGCTTAGTCCACTGCAGCTACCGTGCCACAAAGATAGATGTGTTGGGTGATAAGTACTTTCATTGGGTGTTAGTTACAAGATGCTACTTTTCCTGCAACATTCCTTAGTTTTTTCTTCACAGGAGTGATGAGCATAGGTGCTTTTGAAAATCCCATTAGTCATACATCTGCAACTTTAGGTGCCTAAATAGCTTTACAAATCTGGCCCGAAGTGACTTTCTCAAGGTCACACAGGAAGTCTTTGGTACAGTCAAGGACTGAACGCAGATTTTCTGAGTATCAATCTAGTCTTTTAACTATAAAACCATGTTCTGCTTCTTCAGTCAAAAATTTTATTCCCCTTTGTTTCTTTGATTATTACTTTACTCACTTTTTATCTGAGTTGCAGCTGTTGTTTTTAAAGCTGTGATGCATGCAGGTACCACAGTGATGGGACATGCTCAGAGTTATTGTAATGTGTATTTGTTTGCTAACTATTCATTACCTGAAGTCATAAATCTCTAAATACGATATTGCAATTATTTTCTTTGACAATCAAATTATGATGTCACACATAGGGTTATAACTGTGGTTAAGGAAAAAGCAGTAGGATCAGAAAAACAAAAAAGGTAGAAGACATAAAATTATATGATATGGAAGTGGAAATATTACTCGCAATGAACATTTTTCTTCATTTTGTGGAGGGTGTTAATTAATTAATTTCCAAAATATAGGAATAATCTTTACATATAAATGAATGGTAGAGATATGAAAAAGAATACCAGAAGAATACAATAATCAAGACAATAGTGTCCAAGGAGGATGATCATGTTTCCCCAAATTCATCCTGATGATCATTTAAATAAAATGATATTCTGAAGTCCTTCCCCAGTAAAAGGTCCAAATATAGTCAATGGACATTTTACCTGCAGGAGAAGAACAAGGTAAATTTTATGAACATGAGCCTACTCTAGTATCCATTAGGAGTCAACAGAAAATTTCCTATTGAATTCAATGAGCTCTGAATTGGACCAGTGTTGTCCTTGATATTGAAGAGTCAGGCAGGACTGATTTTTACACACGTTTTCATGCTGGTGGAAAGGACACTTTTATGGTAGAAAAGATGACTGCAGGGTTTTGTCTTCAGGGATCAATTTAAGGACTGTGGAACAACCAAAGAAAAACCTACTCCCAGAGTATCCATCACAAGTTTTACAGTGAACCTCTTGCGTGCTGGGACAATACTCTAGGGAATTAGTCAGTGCTGTGTGATTACTCCTGCCATGCAGGAATGATCAACGGAGCTGATAGTTATCTACTGCATATCAAGCCTCAGTGCTCTAAGAAGCTTCCAGTTACCTTTGAGTGAGGATATAGGAAAGGGTTGTGGACGCAACTTCTGGCTATTTAATCATTGTCTCACAGGAAGGCTAGATGTAAATGGATACGATGAAGAATGGAATAGAGACAGTATGTACTGTACATTTTAGTTGTATTCCTTGTTCATACTACTGTCATGTGTGATAAGTAATATTCTTACCAAGTGTGTCCTTCACAAAGGGAGAAGGTGGATGTGTTTAAACATTTGCTGGGGTATAGCTTTGTGATTGGGTGGGTTTGCTTCATCAGGATTGAATTTTCACAGGATTTAAGGTACCCGTCCTTCTCCAAAGATGAGTTGTTGGTTTTTTTTTTACTTTCTCACCTTATAAAAATGTAGCAATTAGCAAAGCAAAACAATAACAAATTCTTTTAATCTTTTTTCTGTGCTTTGTAGTCATCTAAATATTCCCTTTCCTGAAAAATTCCTGCACAAGAATCTAGCATGTCTTCAGAATATTTTCATTACAGTGCACTGCCTCTGCTCTGAGAGACCTTCATAAATGTGGAAGACATACAAGAGTTGTTAGCAAGTCTTTAGTCATCTCAGGTTGTACCTTACACTCAGACCCCCTTCCTACCATGGTCACTTTTAACATCCTTGAAAAAAATGATGAAAATGATGCATTCATCAATATCAAATAGTGATATTTCAGACAAGTACCTGCATGGATAGAAATAGATGGATAGATGCCTAGCCCCTTTGAAAAATGTAAAGGATTCTAAAAAAAAGAGTAAACTTTTTTTATGGTGATTTGTCCTCCAAGACATAGGCTCTCTCTTGCACTACTTGGTTTTAATGGAAAACTATTCAGAAGACCAAATTGCCATCCATCTCCCTCCCACCTTTTAATCCCGGGGACCATCATTTTTTCCACTTGAACTCAATCCCCTTGACCTTTGCAAACGCAGTAGTGGTACTTGCCTCTTAAATTGGAAGTGTGGATGAACAGCTGCTGCTAAGGTGGATTGATTGGCACAATAGCAAGACACTCAGGCAGCATGCTCCTCTGCTTCCCAGCATATTACCTTTGTGGCTTAAATTATGTCTCCTCCAGCCCGCAGTGAGAAACCTGAGATGACTCCCACACCCAGTTTCCCTGTGGTGCAACATAGTACTATGCCACTGAGCTGGGAAACAAAGCAACATTTATAAAAGTTTATGGTACAAACTATGTTGCTAATTGCAACCTTGGGAACACTGGTCTTTTCATTTATTTATAAGAGAAGGATGTTGAAAGAATGAAGAACTATAAACACAAAAAGACCAATTGATTTATTATGCCTTCTGCGCTGGTGACATTTGTCATGTGGTACAAAAGAAGGAATATTTAGCTAAGTTTTATTTGTCTCCCTGGTTCTCATTACTCTAGCTACTGTCTGAAAGGAAAAAAAAGACAAATCTTAACAATCCAACAGTGCTCTCTGGTGGTGTGAAACAAAGGCATTTTATTCTCTACAGAAAACTCATATAAGTCCAGTACATAAGTCCTTGAAGACCGATAAGTGACAGGAATTCTCAACATGTTCCTCAGTGATAAGAAAAATAGAGCAATAAACAACTTTAAAACCACCAAAGCATGAAATGCGGATCTTGGCTTAGTAAAGGTAATGTAAATAAAACATCTTAAAAAATAATGTTTCTTTTCCAGCAGATGTGTTATACTCTTAATGTTCTGGGAGGAACTAATTTCTTCATCATGTACTGCATAATCAAAAAATAAAATGCACAGAATATAACATATCATGGTAAATTTTATTGTGGATCATTTTGATCTCTAAAATACCATGTTATGGAGGGTTTTTTTTTTCATGTGCATTATGTGTATGTGATGAAACAGCTTTGTTCAAATAAAATTATTTGGAAGGTGGAGGGGGTTCAATTATAAATCAGGATTGTTAAGCTTCAGAGTATTAAAAAAGATCCTTGTATGTTTTCCCACAAAGCTTGTGGCATGAGTTTAGCATTCTATAGTAATGCTTTAAAAATAAATAAATAAATAAATAAATAAAACACAGGCATTATAGGGATCCACCACTCTCTAGTGACAAGTAGATGAGGGCACTGTACATGTTAGGACTTCTTTTGTTTAAAATTCTTGGCTTTGTGGGGCCAGATTTGTGCAGTCTGTGACTCAGGAGTGGTGCAATTTAATAAAGTCTCCCAAGTAGCAAAATGCACCATCCCCTCTCCTAAAGAAAGCCTAAATTTATGCTCTAAATACTGACTAACCATACTGTGTAAGTAAATAAAATCTCCTATGAGATTATCTGCATGTTGGCTGCTACACTATGCCAATGCTAAACTATGAATCAGAGTCTTTTGCAGTAGATAATCATATGTTACACTTAATTATTGCATTTTAAAAATATCCCATGTGGACATGGAGGATAGATTATGCATGTAACAAATGATGTGGAAATACAGTAGGGAACAAGGAAGAGGAGTAGAGGGACAATTTTACATGTAGTCTAAATCCCTGATCAGAAAGAAACACATCTGAAACCTGGCCAAATTTCTGATGAGTAGGTTGGCTGACAGTAAAGCCAAGATATGTAATCTTCCCCTTCTTTCACAGAATGGGAGTTATTTCAGGTGACTCAAGCCCCATGTGTTTAGACCCCAATGTTTGATTGCTGCTCTCAGAATGTTAAATGTTATGGGAAAAATACTGGATAGCTAAATGGAAAAATATACACTACTACTACTACTATCTGTTAAGGAATTACTGCAGAATGACAGAGTACTCTTCCTCTTCCCAAGTCAGGATGCAGAAGTCAAAAATGAGCTAAATATTTCATAGGGGATATAAACTGGCTTTCAAAATATACCTGAATACCTAGTGCTAAATTAGTCTCTGTCATAACCCCCATGTCACCAATGGTTTTAGAACAGGGACAAACTTCCTCCACCTCAATATTTTAAATTAAGTGAATGAATGATATGGAATGATATAACAAACTATGATCTAGAGCCGCTGAAGCTGGCACTATGGAGATGTAACTAAAACCTACTTGGACCCAATACATCACCAAAAGGGAAGGCAGACAAGATTTTCTACCAGGGAGTTTCAGGTTATGCCAGGGAATCCAGAAGAGCCTTGCTGACACCAGCTGATGAGTGGATAAAGGTTATTATTATGTATTATTTATATAGCTTCCAAATGTTAAATTGGCACTTGGAGACAGATAAAAAGACTGGAGCCTGGTCCTGACAGTTTATAGTTGCATAAGACAAAAAAGGAGAGAGATGGGTATACAGGGGAAGATTTATTTTAAAACAAATTTGAACCTATGCCTATTTCCTATATTTTGTTTTCTCTTGACTCTGCATTAAATTCACACTTTTATCACCATATTTTTAAGCCTTGACTTTTTTGTTTATTTTGTTTTGGTAATTTAGCCTTGGGTGATTTCCTCTTTTTAAAAAGCATTTTATATTTAGTTTCCTCACACATGTAAGCCGTTTGGCCAAAGCAGAACTTGGATTCTGGGGGTGTAGTGGGCTTCCAGAGAGGCTCAGGGAGAGGAAAAGAGCTCTTTTTTTGTGTTGTGTAAAAAGCTCATTCCCAAGTAGCCAGGACCCAGGACTCTGCTCAGGAATCCTAAGTGCTCGAGGCTCATGGCTCTCCTCCTGTGGGGACTTCTCTGCAAGAGACAACACAGCAAGAAATGAGGCGGGGAACTCTCTAGTCAGAGAAGATTCAGACTGAGGACTTTACTGAAAAAAACTGCCACGGAGAACTGCAGCAGCACTGAATGGCCTCTGTTGAGGCCCCGCCCACCCACCATCGAAATAAATCTGAACCACTGAGCTCGGTTAGGTGCTGACACGACCAGACAGGACCAGATAAGCAGCTCCATCATGACTGCAGACAACCCTGCAAAGAGACACTTGCCCTTCCTGAATCAGTGCCTCACTCTGTCATCCTGAAGATGACAGCACCTGCTACTTCCTGATTTATGCTGGTCCCCAGGGAGAAAAGAGACTGTGGTATCTGTCCAGCACTGCAATCTCTTCCTATGAAAGACATTGTGATGGCATGCACCCAGGGCTGAGTTGAGCCCCACATAGCTTCACTGGGACCTCTCAAGACCTCAGTCTTGCAAATGTATGCATGCTCACCCTTAAGCATGGGAGTAGACACACTGAAGTCCATAGGACAACTGCCATGCTTAAAGTTAAACACATGCATGAGTGTTTATAGATCAGGTCCCAAAGCAATAAGTACTATACCTGTTAGTAAAGTTTTTGTAGGATTGGGCTCTAAACTGTATTTTTTTCAGTGAATTGATCATTAATATGTATTACCATAATATAAACTTAAAAAAATATTGACAGCCAGAGCTTAATACTGGCTATTGCATACTGGCTATAATAAATTCTATAGCCCCCAAAGGGGCTATTACAAATTATTTTTAAACTCCCTACATTCATAGACAGATCATTTTAAAATGTTATAGTTGCAAAACATGGTAAAAATTAATACAATTTATAATTAAGTCTGACACTGTTTTTACATCGTCTCATTGCCTTTTAAAGAGTTAGATTACTTTGTGATATTACAGTAGCTAGGGAAAGCAGGATCAGAATGATAGGGTGAAGTCTGAAAGTGTTGTTTAAAACTAGTACTCAATAATTTTCACTATTTGGGGTTAGGAAGAAAAGATCTTGGGGACTGGATTCCGCAGGAGATTGATAATGGGATATAGAGCCTTTCAACTCTAGGTCACTATTCAGCTGTGATCCAGCCTGGTAGAAACTGAAATTACCATTCAAAAGAGGTTTGCTAGTCTCTGTGAAATGGATTGTTATTTTTATAGTTCCATTGGTGTGTGCCATTTTGAAGACACTAAAACAGGATCCCTGTCCTGAGGAGATTACAATCTCAATCAGAGATAACAAATAAAACATGACAATAAACAGTACCAGAAGGGAAAGGAAAGTGAGGAGACAATTGAAAACAATTGGAAAAAGGAAATCACTCATTGGAGAGCATTGTTAACAAGGAATGAGAAACACACATTTTGTTTTGAGACTGAATTTGCTTGATATGGTTAATAGGTATTTATAACACAGTAATCTCTGAGGCCAAATAATCAGACCTGGGTGCTTCATTGAACTTGAATCTATGCTTGGGCACCTCTTTATCTATATAAAGGGAGCAAAGGTGCTTATCTTTAAATACACAAGTATGAAAATGTGGTCCCTTGTTGGCAGTTTAAGCAAAGAAAGTTGTCTGGAATGGAGATTGAACTGCTTTGTCACTCCTTTTGTGGGTTTCTCCAGTTCAGAATTGAGGCATATTGGGGATAGTGTGGGGGAATTTGCTTTACCAGTCTCCATTGTTTGCATAACTACGAACTTCAGTGTGAACTGTTGTCAATCTGTCACTTTTCCAGACTGTGGAATCAGAGAGTAAGTGTTCTCAGGAAAGGTACAACAAATAAATACATAAGAGACACTAAGCCGCTATGTGTTGGGGGAGAGGAAGAATCAAAGTATTCCAGTGGATTCTTCAGGCAGCATTCTGTATGTATGTGCTTTCCCTTGCACAATAACAACCCACTAAGCCTTGATATAGCCCCAGCCTTGCCAACTCTATGCTTTTCTCCAGAGTTTTCAGACTCTGTTATACAGTGCAAAGGGCTAGCTCTTCTGATGGTCTGCACTTCCCCATTCTCCTGCCTTCTGAGGAAAGGGAGCCAGTTGAGCTGAATTTGAACCAGACAGAAGTGTCGCCCTCCCCTCAGAGTCCCCCGGTCTACACTGGGGGCGTGGGGACGAATCGATCTAAGTTACGCAATTCACATAGCTGAAGTCTACATACTTAGATCAACTTACCTTGGGGTCTCCACCGCGGTGAGTCGAATGCTGCCGCTCCCCCGTTGACTCTGCCTGCGCCCCGCGCAGCACTGGAGTAAAGGAATTGACAGGACAGTGCTCAGGGGAAGGGGGGTGCCAATTTATCATGTCTAGATTAGATGTGATAAATCGATCCCTGTTGGATCGATCGCTGCCCGCCGATCCGGTGGGTAGTGAAGACATATGGGTAGAAGAAGAATGATGGGTATGGGGTGAGGAAGAATGATGCTGCAGATCATTGCCAATACTGTTTTCACAAGAGTTGGGGAAAGAGGAGGCAATAGAAAGAGCCTATCAGCTCATGATGGCTCAGCTCTCATACAGCCTCCTAATGAACAATGTTGCTCTCTCCTCCTCTTCCCTTCCCCTCTTCTCTCTACCTCTGTAAACCTAGGCCCATGGTGTGGATGTCAGGAGTCAAGAGGCCCCTGATGGAGCTGCCATTCCCCACCTTGGGTCTGGGTGGAGGACAGTGAAGAAGATTCTCCAGACTTGCACAAATAGCTGAGGTGTGCTGAGTACTAAGGGACAGACATGGAGCCAGGGTGGGCAGGCATAGAATTCAAGTGAGGCTGGGACTGTGAAAAAATCATGTGAAGCTAGGGGAGGCACAGTGTTAATTTAAGTGGGGCTGGAGGCCAGAGAATGAATTTATGTGGGATTGGAGGGATGCAGAATTAATTGTGGGGCCAAAGGGCTGGAAGATACTTAATCCATTGATCTGTGCTGGGAAGGACATAATTAACTGAAGTGGTGCTTCAATGGGGTTCAGAATTCCTTGATGCATGGCTGGAGAACTGAGTCAGATAGGGTGACCAGACATCCTGATAAAATAGGGACTGTCCCAATATTTAGTTGTTTGTCCCGTGTCCTGACCGATGTATGGTTGGGACGCCATTTTTCCCGATATTTTGCTTCGGCGGCACTCCAGCTATTTTTATTTTTTTTTGCTTGGGGTGGCAAAAAACCTAGAGCCGGCCCTGGTGGTGGTAGTGGTTGGGTGAGCCTGTGGCTGCCCCCTCCATGTGTCCCGATATTTTGTTCTTGTCATCTGGTCACCCTAAGGTCAGATGTGGAATTGAGAGGCACAGAATTAATTAAGTGGCATTTCGATGGGGGGAAGTTTTGAGGAGTTGGAAACTCCCACACCACCAGGCATCACAATACACAGATTTGTGTAATTTAATTTAAATATTATATCTACTAGATTTTTTGTCACAAGATGTTGACAGTCATGATAGACAATGGAAATTGATAAATTTTCTGCCCAGGATTATCCTGGTATTTAATAAAGAAATACACTGACCTCTGAAAACTTGCATTGACTACAGTACAATTACAAGAGGGATCCATTTGGCTCCTTAGTTCTCCTTGATGTTGCAAGAAGGGAAAGGAGGCAGAAACAGACAACAGAAGATGCCTACTGAAGGATCTTAGACCGAGAAAAGCTGGAACCAGATATCCAGGAATATAAACCGTTATGTAGAAATTTAAAAACATATATTTATTATTATAAGCAGTTGTCACAAACATGAATTTTAATTAATTGATGATGATCTGAATTATCTGGCTTAATCACCTGATTATCCTATATTTAAGCATTTCTGTGACCTTTTCATATCTAATTTTCATATCCAAAAGGAATTAAGCACATCAATCAGGAGATAACCTTTTATAATCTGAGTTCACTTGCTATGTACAACTGCTCTAGTTAATTTAGGGAGCCATGAACAACTAATTTTAGACCATTGAAGGGTTGCCATGGACGGGCCATAGGTTCTTTGGTTCATCAGATATAAAGCCTTATCCTGAGACAAGACACATTATTCCCAGTTGCATGGCAAGATTTTTTGCACTGCAGAAAATCTGGAGTTCTTTTTTTACTAGTACTGCAGGTTCATTATTTAGACTATGGACTCTTTTCCTTGCAGATTTACTGCACTCCTGAGCAGATTCTTTCATTCTCACAATAATTGTCAAAGAAAACTGGTTTATGTAACTCACATATTTAAATCTATGTTACATGCATTGCACCTTTCAGAATAAAGTAGAGGCCTGAGCTTATCTGAAGGGGCAATCCCTGTGAGTTAGCTCAAGAAGTCTGCTGTTATAGAAAGTGAATCACTCACACTGTTCTCTCTCATAGAGACCTTATATGTGTTCTAGCTTTCTTTCTTCTATTTCCTGTAATCTGAAATAAGATAATTCATGCTTATCTTTTGCTTTTGGAGAATCATAGAATCAGAGAATCATAGACTTTAAGGTCAGAGTGACCATTATGATCATCCAGTCTGACCTCCTGCACAACGCAGGCCACAGAATCTCACCCACCAACTTCTGTAACAAACCCTTAACTTATGTCTGAGCTATTGAAGTCCTCAAATCATGGTTTAAAGAATTCAAGGTGCAGAGACTCCTCCAGCAAGTGATCTATGCGCCACGCTGCAGAGGAAGGCAAAAAAACCCCAGGGCCTCTGCCAGTCTGCCCTAGAGGAAAATTCCTTCCCGACCCCAAATATGGCGATCAGCTAAACCCTGAGCATGTGAGCAATACTCACCAGCAAGACACCCAGGAAAGAATTCTCTGTAGTAACTCAGATCCCACCCCATCTAACATCCCATCACAGGCCATTGGGCATATCTACCGCTAGTAGTTGAAGATCAATTAATTGCCAAAATTAGGCTATCCCAGCTACATGAGGTGGGGAACATCATTAAACATCCTCAAGGAACCTCTATTTGGACCTGATCTAGCACATTACTTAGGCACATGCTCAACTATAATCCTATAAAGTAATCCTATTGATTTCAATGACTTTGCTGAATCAGGGCTATAATCCTTTTGGATGCAAAAAATTTACCATGGCTAATTAAAAAAATCTGACAAATATATGCAAGTATCCTTTAAGGAGTTGTTTGTTTCAGAAGGAAGATGTGTGCCTTTGAAAGCATACTCTCAGAATAATAGTGAAAATCTCCAGAAGGTGTTAAGCAATCTTACTGTTTTAAACAAAACAAAACACAAATATTTTCCACCTTCTTTTCTATCTTGCATATAAATTCATTTTGTAACAAGTGGCAGATTGCTGTGGGAATGGAAGGACCTATTTTGTCACAGTCCTGTGTTTACCATAAAGCTCATGACATGAAGCTTCTACCACTAATAAGCTGTGTGCAGATAATTGAAAGCAAATAAAATCTTGGTCAGGCCAGCTGAGGTTCAGGTATGAAGCAATAAGGTATAGAAAATCTATTGTATGTGGGCAGAATTCATGTGAAATTATAATCGTAGCACTCTCAAATCCACCAGTCTAGTGAAAAAATAAAGTTAAATGAAGAGGCCCAGATATGATACTGGGTTAGGAGAAAAGTTTTAGAGAGCACTGTGGTAGTTATCATATTCTTTGTGTCTACAATGTGTTTAGTCACTCACACATTCATTCTCTCTAATCATTGGAAGAATTTAGAAAGTGCCATTACCAATATCTGGATTCACATGCATATCTGTTATATAGGATGACCATTCTATTATTAGTTTTCAAGGAGATAAAGAATTTACACATACCAGCTGAAAAATTAAAAGGTGGCTACAGGGCTTAATCTCTGGATGGAGATACCAGATATTGAGGCGCACAGAAAATATACACACATGCATGGATGCGCCCACATAAGCAGAATCATCAGTTACTGCAGGTATCTGTGGCTGCCCCGGAAGAGAAAAAGGTGTTTTAAGTACATACCAACTGTGCTCTGGGCCACATAGGTACAATTCAGCCATTTGGATATAATCTACTTCTATCCTCTCATAGGAGATATAATCCACTATGTTGTGTGGAGGAAAAACACAGTGGACCCAAGTAGGCCTAAAACTTTGGTCAAGCCTAACTATGTATATGAAGCCTAAGAAGAGAGTAAGAAAAATTCCATTGTGGGGCAATTGCAGCAGCACAGCTTAAGAAATGTAACCCTAACAGCTAGAAATTAGGAAAGACAGTTAAACGCAAAAGAACAACCTGTCAATAACAGGAAAGGCTTGTTTTGCTATATTCCAAATTCCAAATAAGGCAAAACTACTGTTAAGGCTCGCATTATATGCCAAATAAGGGAAAGGTACATTGGTGGAAATGTGCTTGACCAATTGTGGTTTTCAGCTGTATTTTCTGTTTATGCCAGAGCAGCTCCGGCTGACTCTCCCTGTCTGCACATACTTGAATAAAGCTGCCCTCAGGTTTGTTCTGATCCAAACACACCGCATGGTTAATTTTCCACCACAGTTGTTACCCATGTCAGCTCTTGGGTTTAAACTATCCACTTCAGGAGTGGCAGGACATTCTCAGTCCAGGGCTCATGCCTCTGGATCTCCCCTCTCTATCAACCTGCCAAAGACTGAACCCAAAGGGCTTTCTTCAGTGTAAGGCTTAACTGGTGAAGCATTTGTAAGATTGAGGGTTTACTCTATGGTAGAGACTGAGGGTAGGATTTATTTGCTTTATTTTGAAGATGGGGTTATGTTGCTGGCCTGAAAACTGAATAGCTGGTATGTTGTAATTTTACAATTCATTGTATTTATTAGCATAATGATACTTAGCTGTTGTATGTCACTTTTCATCTGCAGCACCCACAGTTTTACACAAACAAGTAAGGATTATTATCCACTTTTTACAGATGGGGAAATTGAGGCACAGCCTGGTAAAATAGCTTGCCCACACTGTAAGTATCCTAATAATGTAGAGAGCTCAAGTGCTCCATGCTAGGTGACAATGTACATTTCAAAACAAAGAAATACATTTTCCGTATTAGTCTTTTCAAAGGGAGTCCCTGTGAACCTGTAAGATGAGTAGCACATTTATTCTCTATAGCCTGCAGTTAGGCTTGTGAGGAAAACAAAAATAAACCATGATATTTCAATACCTGATACTAAAATTGGGGTATCAAAGGAAGACAGCATGTAGCCCTTCCCTGCGGTATGCTCCATTCACATTTTGCAAGGTTCTTGAGAACCTACCTGACTTTAAGCATATGGCTAGTCCATTGTCTTCAGGTACTATAATCACATGCATAAAGTTAGGCACATGATTTAGTTTCTTGCCAAATCAAGACTTAAATCAATAACAAACTAAAACCCTAGCATGATATTAGCAGTCCTATGTTGCTGAAGGAGCCAACTTTTGGATGAGACAAAGCTGAGTAACTAGCCAATGGTCTTAATTCAGGACACATTGGAACTTTTGGTAAGGGTCTTAAACCCAGTGTTCTTACTCAAGTTCTTTTAAAATAATTTAATGCTATCTAAATGTTCCCTTCAGTTTCAACAGGATAAAATATTGTTCTTTGTTTCCTATGCTGAGCAGTTGTGTAGTGTCACTGTGTGGTGTGTGTGTAATCTTCTCATTTTACACGTACACAAATAGTCCCATTCATCCAGTGGAAGTATTCACATGCGTAAGGTGAGCAGAATTCGACCCAAAGCTAGTTAAGAATTGCTGGCTCTTTTGTGATGAAAGGCATCAGACAAATACAAGATTATATATTATATATATATAATGATAATTGCTCTGTTATGAACAACAGCTTCTGGTTGATTATTGTGCAAATATCTGCTTACATTTATGGAAAGCTACAAAGCAATAATTACTCTCTTTCAATAGGTCACATCTGTATACTCTTGCTTCATATGCACATATCAAATTGTTTTTAAAGGGGAAATAAAACAGTTTCAGTTGGTGAGTTGATGGTACTGCTGCTATGCGGCATATTTGATTTGTCTGAGAATAATAACCCAAACAATAATCAAAGAGCAAACTATGTGCATGCTTATGTCAGAATATAAAGTTATATGACCTGTACTGACTGTTTAAGAACACAAATAATTTTGTGGACTTTAATTGTTCAATGGCCAAAGTGCATAATACTAATGTAAATTACAAGATTTCCTTGGGGCCACAAATCATATATGTGTGACTGATATGTGTGAGTGCAAAGGCACGATGGTTGTTGAGTACCTGTGGATGGAACAGGGACACAGGGGAGAAAACAGATATTATGAATTCTTCTATGCATCTATGCAGTCTGCCAATGTAGCAACATAAGTAACTAAACAAAGAAATGTAACTAATAAACACTTGGAAGAGGAATGACATTTGTTCAATAGAGGAAAATGGTGTTTAGACATACATGCAAATGCACACAACATACAAACGAATGCATTACATACTTTTCAACTTGAGTGGATCCCTTATGTCACGTAACTGTGTTATGCAATGAATTCTGCTTTTTAAATCAGTGAAAAAGAAAAAGAAATGTGGATAATTAGATAGTAATACTATATATATAGGTTTAAACAGTGCCTTCCATCCCTAGACTTAAAAAAAAAAGCTTTGTAAAGGAGTTAAATAAAATTATTCCCATTTTAGATTAAGAAACTAAGATACTTCAAGATGAAGTTGCATTGTCCGAGGACAACCGGCAAGCTAGTGGCAGTGCTAGAAGCAGAATGCAGACCTCCTGTGTTCCAGTACAGTGCTCCACCCATAGGGGCATAGTGATCTCATGAAACCCTTGTAAGTATGGTAATAGGTTAAAAATGTAAGTAGGAAAACAATGTAGTGTTCCTGTTTATTATTAGACAGTTGCTGTTTCACCCCACAGGTGGCTGTACTTTAGTGATGGGTAAAATGATGCAAGGTTCAATATACCCCGCAGCAAATTGGATTTAAATTCTGAGCCAGAGTCTCCTGGTTTCTGTGGCACTGTGGTGGGGAGACTAGGAGTTCTTCAGCAGTTCCAAATAAATTAAAAATTGAATTTTTAGTGCATTAAATATGAAAATAGATACTCCGATTTGTACAGTATTCCTTGTGTTGTTTGGTTTTACATTAAATTCAATTTATTTTACGCTGCCCCCAAATGTTCAGTTTTCAGTGGGCTACAGACTTTTGCGTTGACGATATAAATTGTAGAAGCTGGGGGGAAGCTGAGGAGAAGCGAGAACTGAGGCAAATAGGAAGGAATGGGAAATATTTGGCAGTTATCAAACCATAGAGGTGAGTGATGTTCTTGGCAATGGAGAAGTATGAACACATTTCTCTTTTGATGTAAATGAATAAATTATTTGCAAAGAAATATGGAGAGAAATTTTACCAATTAGATGAATATTGCAGTACACTTCATTTGGAGTTAGACCCTCCAATCAGCTACCTCCGGTTTTTCTCAGATGATACAAAGTGGATATAAACTGGCCAGAAATGGCTGGTGAAGAACTCCCCCTATGCAGGACAATGCTTCCTGTGGCAGAACGCCGGTGGAGGTGGCATAAGTTCCGCCAGCATAAGGGGAAAGAGGAGGCAGATCAGGGACATATTGGGGACAGGGAGGGCATTGTGGAGGAGAGCTCTGTTACTCCCACTTTTGCCCTGGCATAAGGTAAATGCAATGTATAAACACTTTGAATGAAAGTGATGGTTGGTTCTGAAGAGGGAAGTGTTGTGGAGTCACACACGCAAATACACACACACGCATGCATTACATAGTTTTCAATTTGAATGGCAACTTTATTTCATCTAGGTATACGTTATGCCACTGAGTCTCCTTTTAATAAGGGAAAAAGGGGGTGGCTGAAGTTAGAGCTGCTCCTCAGCAATACTGAATTACTCCAGAGTCAAGCAGCACAGGATTAGGGAGCTACAAATGACACCCTTCTCCTCTCCACCTCCCTCCTCTGCCCCCTCCCCCCACTATACTCATTTTTTCCACATAGCATTGACTGTGAAAAAGTTTTAAAATCTGTACATGATCAAGCACTGATTAATTTGATAGTTCAACTGAGGGGTCACACAAGATCTAGCCTGACAAGTGCCATGTATTCTAAGCCCAGCAAATAATACTGAGAGGGAGAAGGAAATAACAACTAAAGCTGAAGCAGGCAAAGAGCATTTTATTTACAGCCAAAGACACTTGACAGCCAAGACTGTCAATGATTTTGGTTCAGAGCTCATATTTATGACAGAAGAACTGTTCAATAAAGTAAGAAACCAAATATGTCCCCTATCTTCACATTGTCTCAAAACCGTTTGAAGTTGTTCTTTTGCATTGTACTGGGGATGGTGCAAAAAAACCTGGGAACATCCTTCTGGAGTGATGGATGCTGTCAATCAAGTGTATGCCTCTGATAATGAAAAAGGGAAATTGCTGTTGGAAAATGATTTGTTATTGAAGTCCTGTCCACTTCTCAACTTAATCCATAAAGTCATTTGAACTTAGGTAAAGGGACATATTCCATGTAGTATCCTGATAAGGGAAAGAAACCAGAAAATGCTGTTATGTGCTGTCATAGGAAGATCAGATGCTCTGATTCTCTTCTCGGCTTTATAACTGTCTTTTTTAATTTTTTTCCCTGGATAGACTCTTTTTGTGGATGATCATTTAACTCTTAGAGAAGCCTGTCCCTAGTTAATGGATTGAATTGGAGTCTCAGTATACATATCCATCTGGAGGCAGAAAATGGTGTAGGTTTGAATTTGATCTCCTCGTACGATTCTTGTGGTGCAAATGACTACATGTCTTTGTGGGAAATGGAAGTAGACGCTATATATGGCTGTCCTCTTGATTTGGAGACAGTGCCAGGAATTATTCTGCATCCATGAAGAAGAGAGTGAGGGCAAAGAAATCATTTGATGTGCAAACCCTAGTTTTGAGAAATCCCTTCATATGAGAATCCATATAGCTACTATTTTGCTCTCATTGACTTCAATATTTTTGGATTAGGCTCTTTGACCCTCCCAACTGAGGTACTTATTGGATATCTCATTTTCATGTTGCTTTTTTGTTTTTAGATCTACTTGAACAGTAGAAATAAAACCATAAGTCACAAATATTATTTTCAGTATATCCACTGAGTTCAGTTTGGTGTAATTAATGTAGTCAGATTGCTCATTGTTCACTAACATTTGACAAACAGGTGGCATTGCTGAAAACATTCTAAAGATCTGTGTATGGATTAGTGAACAATTTGATAGTTCTAGTTTGTAGATAAATAAGCTCTAGTCTGAAAAAAATGACTTAATCACTCAACAAATAATACCAAGGTGAGGGCATTAAACTAAAGTTGAAACAAATAGAGTATTTTGAAAATAATAGCAAGTCCTAAAAGTGTATTGAGTTTTAGCATAAGTGACGATCCCAAAATTCATACAACAAATGTATTATTTGGTTCTCATCTTTTTCCTGTTAAAAGTGGGCTCATCTAAACAAGAAGGAGAAACAATACCATGTAACTGCTGTGTGAGCTACCACACAACAAACTTAATGACTAGCAAGTATCAAATAACTGAAGTAAACAGTTCATAGACAACACAACATTTGACAATTATTCATCCAAAGTACTCAGTAAGTACTTAAGGATAACAAACACCTTCACAAGCAATCAGGATCATTTTGCAAACTATTCACTAACCCAAAAAGAAGCTAAATTTGTTATGGTTATAATTTGTTATAACTAGTGTCAAGGTTCCTTCCCCACTCTGAACTCTAGGGTACAGATGTGGGGACCTGCATGAAAAACTCCCTAAGCTTATTTTTACCAGCTTAGGTTAAAACTTCCCCAAGGTACAAACTATTTTACCTTTTGTCCCTGGACTTTATTGCTGCCACCACCAAGCGTCTAACAAAATATAACCGGGAAAGAGCCCACTTGGAAACATCTTTTCCCCCAAAATCCCCCCAAGCCCTACACCCCCTTTCCTGGGGAAGCCTTGATAAAAATCCTCACCAATTTGCATAGGTGAACACAAACCCAAACCCTTGGATCTTAAGAACAATGAAAAAGCAATCAGGTTCTTAAAAGAAGAATTTTAATTGAAGAAAAGTAAAAGAATCATCTCTGTAAAATCAGAATGGTAAATACCTTACACTTGCTTTCCCCTGCCTTGGGGAGCAATAATACCAAGATGAGAGCAGCCCTCACAGTTGAGAAGCAAGTGGCAATAGCCCTGTGGAAGCTTGCAATGCTAGACAGCTACTGGTCAGTCAGGAATCAATTTAGAGTGGGCAAATCTACTGTTCGGGCTGCTGTGATGCAAGTAGCCCACGCAATCAAAGATCTGCTGATATCAAGGGTAGTGACCCTGGGAAATGTGCAGGTCATAGTGGATGGCTTTGCTGCAATGGGATTCCCTAACTGTGGTGGGGCCATAGACGGAACCCATATCCCTATCTTGGCACCAGAGCACCAAGCCAGCGAGTATATAAACTGCAAGGGGTACTTTTCAGTAGTGCTGCAAGTGCTGGTGGATCACAAGGGACGTTTCACCAACATCAACATTGGATGGCCGGGAAAGGTACATGACGCTCGCATCTTCAGGAACTCTGGTCTGTTTCAAAAGCTGCAGGAAGGGACTTTATTCCCAGACCAGAAAAAAAAAAAACGTTGGGGATGTTGAAATGCCTAGTTATCCTTGGGGACCCAGCCTACCCCTTAATGCCATGGCTCATGAAGCCGTACACAGGCAGCCTGGACAGTAGTCAGGAGATGTTCAACTAAAGGCTGAGCAAGTGCAGAATGGTGGTAGAATGTGCATTTGGATGTTTAAAGGCACGCTGGCGCAGTTTACTGACTCGCTTAGACCTCAGCAAAACCAATATTCCCACTGTTATCACTGCTTGCTGTGCACTCCACAATATCTGTGAGAGTAAGGGGGAGATTTTTATGGCAGGGTGGGAGGTTGAGGCAAATTGCCAGGCTGGTGGTTATGCACAACCAGACACCAGGCATTTAGAAGAGCACAGGAGGGTGCGGCGCGCATCAGAGAAGCTTTGAAAACTTCAAAACTTTGAAAAAAGTTTCATGACTGGCCAGGCTATGGTGTGAAAGTTCTGTTTGCTTCTCCTTGATGAAACCCCCAGTCCCTTGGTTCACTCGACTTCCCTGTAAGCTAACCACTCTCCCCTCCTCCCTTCAGTCACCGCTTGCAGAGGCAATAAAGTCATTGTTGCTTCACATTCATGCATTCTTTATTAATTCATCTCACAAATAGGGGGATAACTACCAAGGTAGCCCAGGAGGGGTGATGGAGGACGGGAGGAGGGAAGGACAAGGCCACACAGCACTTTAAAATTTAAAACTTTAAAACTTATTGCATGCCAGCCTTCTCTTGCTTGGGCAATCCTCTGGGGTGAAGTGGCTGGGTGGCCAGAAGCCCTCCCGCCGCATTCTTGGGCGTCTGGGTGAAGAGGCTATGGAACTTGGGGAGGAGGGCGGTGCATTACACAAGGGCTGTAGCGCCGGTCTGTACTCCTTCTGCCTTTCCTGCAGCTCAACCATATGCTGGAGCATATTAATTTGATCCTCCAGCAGCATCAGCATTGAGTCCTGCCTCCTCTCATCATGCTGCCGCCACCTTTCAGCTTCAGCCCTCTCTTCAGGCTGACACTTACTTCCTTCAGCCTGCCACCTCTCCTCCCAGTCATTTTGTGCTTTCCTGCACTCTGTCATTGTCTGCCTCCACACATTTGTCTGTGCTCTATCAGTGTGAGAGGACAGCATGAGGTCAGAGAACATTTCATCACGAGTGCATTTTTTTCGCCTTCTGATCTTTGCTAGCCTCTGGGAAGGAGAAGATCCTGTGATCCTTGAAACACATGCAGCTGGTGGAGAAAAAGAAAAGGACAGTGGTATTTAAAAAGACACATTTTATAGATCAAATGGGTACACTTTTTCACTGTAAACCTTGCTGTTAACATTACATACATAGCACATGTGCTTTCGTTCCAAGGTCGCATTTTGCCTCCCCCCAGCACATGGCTAGCCCCGCCTACTCCCCGTGGCTAACAGCAGGGAACATTTCTGTTCAGCAACAGGCAAACAGCCCAGCAGGAAAGGGCACCTCTGAATGTCCCCTTAAGAACAGCACCCTATTTCAACCAGGTGACCATGAATGATATCACTCTCCTGAGGATAACACAGAGAGAGATAAAGAACGGATGTTGTTTGAACGCCAGCAAACATACACTGCAATGCTTTCTTCTACAATGATTCCCGAGTACTTGCTACTGGCCTGGAGTGGTAAAGCGTCCTACCATGGTGGATGGAATAAGGCTGCCCTCCCCAGAAACTTTTAGCAAAGGCTTTGGGAGTACATCCTGCAAATGACAGGCCAAATTAATCTTTAAACTTGCTTGCTTTTAAAGTATGTATAGTATTTTAAAAGGTACACTCACCAGAGGTCCCTTCTCCACCTGGCGGGTCCAGGAGGCAGCCTTGCGTGGGTTCGGGGGGTACTGGCTCCAGGTCCAGGGTGAGAAACAGTTCCTGGCTGTTGGGAAAACTGGTTTCTCTGTTTGCTTGCTGTATCTACAACCTCATCATAATCATCTTCCTCATCCCCAAAACCTGCTTCCGTGTTGCCTCCATCTCCACTGAAGGAGTCAAACGACACGTCACGTCTGGGGTAGTGGTGGCTGAACCCCCTAAAATGGCATGCAGCTTATCATAGAAGCGGCATGTTTTGGGCTCTGACCCGGAGTGGCTGTTCTCCTCTCTGGTTTTCTGGTAGGCTTGCCTCAGCTCCTTAAGTTTCACACGGCACTGCTTCGGGTCCCTGTTATGGCCTCTGTCCTTCATGCCCTGGGAGATTTTGACAAATGTTTTGGCATTTTGAAAACTGGAAAGTAGTTCTGATAGCATGGATTCCTCTCCCCATACAGTGATCAGATCCTGTACCTCCCATTCGGTCCATGCTGAAGCTCTTTTGCGATTCTGGGACTCCATCATGGTCACCTCTGCTGATGAGCTCTGCATGGTCACCTCTGCTGATGAGCACTGCATGGTCACCTGAAGCTTGCCATGCTGGCCAAACAGGAAATTGATATTCAAAAGTTCGTGGGCCTTTTCCTGTCTACCTGGCCAGTGCATCTGAGTTGAGAGTGCTGTCAAGAGCAGTCACAATGGAGCACTCTGGGATAGCTCCCGGAGGCCAATACCATCTAATTGTGTTCACAGTACCCCAGCTTCGACCCAGCAAGGCCGATTTCAGAGCTAATCCCCTTGTCGGGGGTGGAGTAAGGAAATCGATTTTAAGAGCCATTTAAGTAAAAAAAAAGGGCTTCGTCATGTGGGTGGGTGCAGGGTTAAATCAATTTGACGCTGCTAAATTCAACCTCAACTCCTAGTGTAGACCAGGGCTTAGAGACTAACAAATTTATTTAAGCATAAGCTTTCATGAGCTACAGCTCACTTCAACGGATGCATTGAATGCATCCGATGAAGTGAGCTGTAGCTCATGAAAGCTTATGCTTAAATAAATTTGTTAGTCTCTAAGGTGCCACAAGTACTCCTCTTCTTTTTGCGAATACAGACTAACACGGCAGCTACTCTGAAACCTGTCATATTATATTATATGAGTTGAAAGTTAAATTTCAAACGGGTTCTTGTAAAAAGAAATTGGATGGACCAGAATCTGGGAAGTACAATAAGCCTCTTCATCTGAGCTGAGTTTCAAGAACAGACAGTAACAAGTTTTGTGTTGTGGTACCTAGGTCAAGGGAGGCAAATAATTAACCCATCATAGCAAAAGTAAATTGAGAGTCTACATCTCCTAGAAAAAACAAACATAAGGCACCATTTTTCCCTGCCTTGCACAGGGGAAAGGAAACTCTGTAACTCAACTCATTCAGTTTCCTCCAAATTCTTACATCAAGGGTTAAATTTGACCTGGAGGGCCTCCTGCTACCATTTAACCTATGGATTTCACTAGATCCACAGCCACCTGGAGACACAGCCCAAGCCATAGATACTTCTTTAGCACTCTCTCATTCTTCTTTGACTAATTTTTATTCATCTACAAATTCTTTCCCATTATTTCATGTGCCCTTAAAGTTTAGTGTCCCTCTGGCTAAATAAACATCTTAGAGCTTGAGCCTTCCAACAGTTCCTCAATGTGGTGTGTAATAAAGATCCTAATGCTGAAGTCCTAAATTAAGCAAAACTCCTTTTGAAGTTAATGTTATCTGTGATGAGAAGTTTTTACATTGATTATCTGTTATGCCAATGATCTCTCGTCTTTACTTTTCCTGTGCTGTTTAACACTATTTATTCTAGACTATGCACTCAGATTCTGGAGTTCCTCAATCTTTCCTGAAGTTTTTATAGTTTACTTAAAAAGTAGGTTCCCCTCAATGTTTTCCTTATTTTGGTGACGTTCTGTTTTTTTTTTTTTAAATACTACACTTCCCATGTCTGTATATGTTATAAGACAAATTATAGGGGTATGTACAGCACAGGAGATAAGAATTCCAATCCTGCTTATCATTATTAACAGGATTTGTCTGACTTCCTCCTTCATATTGCCTTGAAAATGTACTTCTGTGTCTCTGACTCTCTATCCATGGTTACACTGATTGACATTAATACCTAAAATGCCTTTAAATAGCATTGTTATGCAGACAACACACAGATTTATTGCTGCTTTTTGCTGATAATTCCTTGACAAATCCTATTTCTGCACTTCAAGAGTATTTGATAGAGATTCAGCAGTGGATATGTTCCAATAAGCTGTCTCTTAATGTCTTGAAAACTGAGTTATTATCAGCACTCCATCTGCTTGAAAAAACTGTGTGGTGCCTTCACAGTAACTTAGTTGTATCTTTGTCAAATCTAAACCACAAGTATATACAACCTCGGGATTTACGAGGATTTTGGTTTAGCATGTGAATTCTATTTTAGTATTAAAATAATGGTGCTGTATTAGACTTGATGTTTTTTTAATATGTTCAACTTCAAAAAGACTAATAGGTTTCAGGGTTGAGGCTTTTTCAGATCTGATTAATTATTTTGTTGTCTCATACAGTGATTCCTCTAATTCACATTTGGTTGAACTCCCTCAATTCACTATTCATAAGGTCTGGCTATTTCAAAGTGCTGCCGTTTTATGGGCCTGGTTACAGACAAGAAATAAACTATAGAGCTATATTTCAGAGAATTGTTTATGCTTTCCCAAGATAACTTATGACTGTTGTGGACTTGACCCTGTGATATTCATAATTATACAGTTACAGAATGAACCAGTGAATTTTTCTTTATCTGCCCATCACAGGCTAAATAATATGAGAAATAAACTGTGCATAAACAGTTCTATGCAAAACAGGACTTCATTTTAAAGGAAAGAGGGTAGTTCATTATTTTGTTCAATATTGATTTTATTCTACAATGGTCATTTCATCATAGCATTTCAAGTGTCTTGAGAAATCATGATCAAGTATATATGAAGTACCCTCTTCCATTACCAGTGGCTTCTGGGCAAACTCTCCCCAATTCCATTACCAATAAATAGAGAAAGGTATTAAGAAAACATCCCTAAATTATAGAATGACCGGTTGTGTTAAATCATTGCTTTCCAAATTCACTGAAAGAATCTCATTGAAAGGGCCAATTGGCTTGATCTGAATCTAGAAGTATTTCCAGAAATGATGATTCAATATGCACAGAGATATGACAGGATAGCAAATCAAATACCCAAACTAGTTTCAGGAGTTGTTTTGCCCTAATTCAAATAAAGTGTCAGAGCCTCAAATAGGATAAATCAGTAGCTCTGATTTGAATGGATTAACTACAGCTGAGAATTTAAAAATGTCCAGACTTACAGCCAAATTAAATAAAAGGAAAAAGAAATTAGAGTTATTTTTCAATATATTAAAGCAGATCAGAAACCTACTTTCTAAATTATCCTCTGGGTGTAGAATCACTGGAATATTTAAAATTTTGGCAAAATTATTTGATCTGAGTCTCAGAGGCAGGATTGACACTATTCTTTGACCTAATATAGATTGGGCGATGAATAAGCTAAATGTATGTTATCTTTGTCATCCTCCTCTACAGATCTCATGTAAAAACAAAGTATATTTCATGAAATGGAACAACTTCCCGGATCATTAGGAAGAACAAAGGAGGCTAAGTAACATAGAAACTACAGGCATTAGCAGAAGTAAATAAAATATATATCTTGGTACACCCATGCCGTTCCTGAATGCAGTGGAGCATACTGATATATTGGGCCTTTCTCCTTCCTCAGAAAACTGTGGCGTTTTGTATCCACATTTTTGTGTTCTATATAGATACAACTGAATATTCTCCAGGACCCTTTACACCTAAGTCCTGTGATTACAACCTGATTTCAGCACAAAGGTACACAGGGCCAAAAAGTCACGTCTGAAATTTTAGTTTAGGCAACTGACTCAGTAACCAACAGTTTGGGGGGAAACAGATAAAGTAACCAATCATTTATTGGAAATTTGGAGGTTCCCAACTGATACTCAGACAGCTCAGTGTTGTTTAAAATAGGTTTATACTCTAGCTCATTGTACTGATTTTTTTTACAGGTTTATAACTCTGTATACACAGAAAATAATTGATTAGTATTCAAAGTCAGGAGTTGGAAGGAGAAAGACAAATTAGGAACTAGAAAATATACTGGGTTAGCTTTTCAAAGTAAGGTGTGTATTCATATGCTTGTGTATGCGTAACTTATGTGCAAAAAATACCAGATATGTGCAATAACCAGAAATTTGTTTGTGCACGTGGCTAGTCATGCATGTAAGAGATTATGCACACAGGCTGCATATAACTGATCTCTATATGTTTTTGGGGGATGGTGTTCGGGCATAATACAGGTGCAGAGAAGTTAAAAATGTACATGTTCAGTAGCCTGTACCTAGCTTTGAAAATCTGATCCATGATCATCAATTTGTAAAGTGATACATTTCTGTAGAACAGATACAAGCTTATCTTTCATAATATGAAATCAGCATAGTATAAAAACATTATATGGGAGTACATCTATCATTATTATTACAGATCTTGAGACCCTAAAACAATCCAAATTGTGATATAATAATAGCACAATAGTTTAGAGGTGTTCAAAGCCATATAATACAAATAATTAGGGCTATCAAGTGATTTAAAAAATTTATCGCGATTAATCGCTCTGTTAAACAATAGAATACCATTTATTTTAAATATTTGTGGATGTTTACTACATTTTCAAATACATCCATTTCAATTACAACACAAAATACAAAGTATACAGTGCTCACTTTATATTTACTTTTATTTCAAATATTTGCACTGTACAAAACAAAAAAAAATATTTTTCAATTCACCTCATATAAGTACTGTGGTGAAATCTCTTTATCATGAAAGTCGAACTTACAAATGTAGAATTATGTACAAAAAAACTGCATTCAAAAATAAAACAATGTAAAACTTTCTGAATTACAGTGTTGCTCTTTTTAGGCTTCAAAAAGCATGTTCCACACCTCATCCCTCTCAGATTTTGAAAGGCACTTCCGATTCTTAAACCTTGGGTCGAGTGCAGTAGCTATTTTTAGAGATCTCACATTGGTACCTTCTTTGCATTTTGTCAAATCTGCTGTGGAAGTGTTCTTAAAATGAACATGTGCTGGGTCATCACCCGAGACTGCTATAACATGAAATATATGCAGAATGCAGGTAAAACAGAGCAGGAGACATACAATTCTCCCCCCAGGAAGTACAGTCACAAATTTAATTGATACATTATTTTTTTAACAAGCATCATCAGCATGGAAGCAAGAATGGTGGACAAAGCATGAAGGGACATACGAATGTTTAGCATCTGGCAAGTAAATACCTTGCAATGCCAGCTACAAAAGTGCCATGTTACAAAAGTGCAAGTGCTTGTTCTCACTTTCAGGTGACAATGTAAATAAGAAGCAGGCAGCAATATTTCCCGTCAAAGTAAACAAATGTGTTTGTCTAAGCGCTTGGCTACGTTTACGTTTTATAGCGCTCTAACTTGCTGGTTCGGGGTGCACACCCCAAGTGCAGCAAGTTTGAGCACTTTAAAAGTGCTTGTGTACACAGGCTCCGAGCACTGGGAGTCATGCTCCCAGTGCTCGGAGCTAATCCCCACGTAGAGGTGGATTACCAGGAGCGCTGGGAGAGCTCTCTCCCAGCGCTCGCACGCGACCACACTCACACTTCAAAGCGCTACCACAGGAGCGCTCCCACAACAGTGCTTTGAAGTTTCCAGGGTAGCCATGCCCTTAGCAACTGGCAGAATAAGAAGTAGGACTGAGTGGACTTGTAGACTCTAAAGTTTTACACTGTTTGGTTATTGAGTGAAGTTATGTAACCAAAAAAATCTGCATTTGTAAGTTACACTTTCACAATAAAGAGATTGCACTTCAGTACTTGTATGAGGTGAATTGAAAAATACTATTTCTTTTGTTTATTATTTTTACAGTACATATATTTGTAATCAAAAATAATAATCTAAAGTGAGCACTGTGCACTTTGTATTCTGTGCTGTAATTGAAATCAATATTGAAAATGTAGAGAAACATCCAAAATATTTTATAAGTTTCAATTGGTATTCTATTGTTGTAAGTGTGAATAATTGCAATTAATTTTTTTAGTTAATCACATGAGTTAACTGTGATTAATTGACAGCCCTACAAATAATTAAACTGAAACAAAACAATCATTTTGGTCAAAATGTTGTAATGTGAGTGCCTAAAATCGGTGACCAAAACTCTTATTTAGGCACCTACATAAGTGGCTTTACCTCCAAAGATGCTAAGCACCCACTACATTTCAGTGCTTGCATGAATATTTGTGATTCACGGTAAGAGTGGCAGAATTAAGGGCCTTATTGAATTTCCTCTTTTTATAGGTAGATATTTTTGAAAGAAGAGCTATCAAATATGATAATTCTTATTAAATTTCATCATATACCTTACTTTTCATATGATGCTGACTTGAAACAAACTAAAGAAAATAAAGCATTCACTCTTGTGGCCTAATCCAGGTCCCATTAACATTAATGGTAAAGCTCCTGATGACTGCAAGGGTGAAAAGATCACATCCTGCAGTATAAATGGTATAATTCTCTCTCCTGCATCAGCGCCTTTATGCCATATAAGAGCTGAAATGGCATAAAGAGTCCCTTAAGGCTGTCTCCCACAGTCTCCTTTGCAAGCTCTGGGTGTGTTGGGGTGGGGTATTTTAAACCTCACTAACCTTGGGCTGAGGTTTCTGTGCTGCGCCTTATAGAAGTGAAGAAGACAATCTCACCCTATAGGCTTCATCCTCCATGTTTAAAGTTGGTGTGAATTTTACCACTGTGAATTAGCTCCAATGGCACAACATGTGATTAGTTAAATATGTAAAAAGAACTGAAACATCAAGGATTTGTCAGTTCAAAAATATGGCTTTGAATTAGTTAAATGAGCAGGAAACAAATTAAATAGGACATAAAACACAAGCATTTCTAGACTAAATGAAAGAGTTTCTTGGAATTGTACAATTACTTCTGCAATTTATTTGAACTAAATAGATATTACATAGATTCTGATTAAAATGTTACACTAACACCATGTAGAGTGATGAAGACTTGCACATAATCAAGATATGCAGAGATTGAAAGCTGGATATGTACATTAACTATATATTTTCAGCAAAGGACGAATGTTTTTTAATGAAGCATGTCACAGCAATCTGTTCAGAGATGCAGTGTAACAAAAAGTCTAGAATATCTTGAAGATGAAATACGGTCTCCTTGAAAAAATAACGTAAGCAATAAACATTAGTTTTTAAATAGAAATGTGAAAGAAATGAGCACATCAGAAAAAATAGATTAAAATAGCTTTAATAAGTCCTGTAGGGCTGAGTGAGTGGTTCTCATTGAAAAAAAATCAAAATTCACTTAGACAAGCTTGAGTACTTCACACTAAGCATGAGTATTTATAGGACATTTGATGAATGCTTATGATAGGAGTAAGAGTTTTATATAATGGTACAATCAAGGATATTATTCTGGTGCCACTGTATTATTTTATGGTCTTAAATGTTGTTGTGCAGTAGATCACTAAATAATAATTTAAACTGAATATTTTCTGTGGACATTATGGGTATTATATTTCATCCCATATTTGTTTATTTGTTTGTTTTTAATGGGGGAAGCAATCTGATTTGCCAATGAGCAGTAATAAAAACAGTGCTGCCAAGTAAAAGACCTTTCCTCTTGGCCTTCTTTAAAAGAAACAAAAAAACAAGGAAATTGGGCCTTACTTATTTTGATACGATGAATGAGATGTGGGAATGAAGAGTCAAAGATGAGGGAAAATCAATCAGCATTCCTTTTTCTCTCCAAAAACAATCTCCCCTCTTCCCACTACCCACTTCCCTGCTCCTACGCAATATTTCCTTACTTATATATCCAAGGACTGAATTAGTCTTCTGAGTTACAGTATCACACCAGGAGCTCATGTTCAATTGGTTATCTGCCATGACCCCTAAATCCTTTTCACAGTCACAGCATGCTAGGATATATCCCTCACCATGACAGGTTTCAGAGTAACAGCCGTGTTAGTCTGTATTCGCAAAATACACGCGATTACAGACATGAAAGTTGTGATATTACAACAAAAAAACTTCAAAACCAGACTCCAGCGAGACACTGTTGAATTGGAATTCATTTGCAAATTGGATACAATTAACTTAGGCTTGAATAGAAACTGGGAGTGGCTAAGTCATTATGCAAGGTAACCTATTTCCCCTTGTTTTTTCCTACCTCCCCCTCCCAGACGTTCTTCTAAACCCTGGATTTGTGCTAGAAATGGCCCACCTTGATTATCATAAACATTGTAAGGAGAGCGATCACTTTAGATAAGCTATTACCAACAGGAGAGTGGGTTTGTGAGGGGGGGGAGAAAACCTGGATTTGTGCTGGAAATGGCCCAACTTGATTATCATACACATTGTAAGGAGAGTGATCACTTTAGATAAGCTATTACCAGCAGGAGAGTGGGGTGGGGGGAGGTATTTTTTCATGCTTTGTGTGTATAAAAAGATCTTCTATACTTTCCACAGTATGCATCCAATGAAGTGAGCTGTAGCTCACGAAAGCTTATGCTCAAATAAATTGATTAATCTGTAAGGTGCCACAAGTACTCCTTTTCTTTTTATCCCTCACCATATAAGTGTCACCTACATTCTTTGTTCTCAGATGTATGACTTTGCATTAAGCTATATTAAAAGTTGGAATTAATTTGAAAACTGACTAGCCTATGTTTTGCCAAGTCAATCTGTTTACCCTTTTAAAACATTAAAACAACACTAGCTTTTTCCCGGACCTCTGGAACTTCCCCCGTATTTGAAGATTTGTTAAAATGCCAACATCAATGCTTCGGAGAGCTCCTCAGCCAATTATTTTAATACTCTAGGTCAGTGTTTCACAAACTTGGGACGCCGCTTGTTCAGGGAAAGCCCCTGGTGGGCCGAGCCGGTTTGTTTACCTGCCACGTCCGCAGATTTGGCCGATCGCGGCTCCCACTGGTCACGGTTTGCCGCTGCAGGCCAATGGGGGCTGCGGGAAGCGGCGGCCGGTACATCCCTCGGCTTGCGACGCTTCCCGCAGCCCCCATTGGCCTGCAGCAGCAAACCACAGCCAATGGGAGTTGTGATTGGCCGAACCTGTGTACGCAGTAGGTAAACAAACCGGCCCAGACTGCCAGGCTTTCCCTGACCAAACGGTGTCCCAAGTTTGGGAAACACTGCTCTAGGTTTTAAATTATCCAGTCCTACAGATTTTAAATATCTAACTTTAATAGTTGTTTCCCGAATCACTAATGAAACAAAACATTTAATTACCAGTTTCAGATATGAATACATCATCCTGCTGCTTTCCAAATATAGAACAGAAATATTTATTGAATACTGCTGCCTTTTCTACATCTAGTGAAGCATTCTTAAACTCCAATTATCATTCACATTTTTATATTTAAATGTTTCTTCCCACTCAGTTTTGCTCATGATTGTTTTCAGCTTTGAAAATTAGGCCCTTTTAAAGCATCAAGTGTTTACTCCTATTTCAAGCAACCTTACCTGTTGTAGATTTGTTTTTATTTAGAAAGAGACTCACAAATTCTGTTTTGGAATTAGATCAACATAAGAAAAACCTAAGCGCTGGGGTTCCTGGAAATATGGCCTTAACGGAGGCACCATAACTCTGGTATTTTTTAAACTGTAAATATTGCTGTTATTAAGCATTCTTATCTATGACTATTTTTTTTCAATTGGCTGTTCTAATCAGTCACAAGTTGAAAACTGTTCAATCACATTTCTCATCCCCTGCAACATAGCTTCTTTTATAGAGCTCATTCAGACCTAGAAAGCATGTCACGTTTGAAGAAAAGTAGTTCAATATTTTTAAATTTATAAATATTTGAAAGTATCTAATGAATCCTTTAACTAAGGTACATCTAATTGGAGTGCTATGTATCAGTAGGACTATTCATCCTCTACACAGCTGGCTGTCTAGCATCACAAAAAACAAAATATTTGTGTTAGCCAATTCCATTTTGGTGCTTTGTGCAACTCAATCTTTACCCATAAACTCACTGATGCCTTTGTCTGCGGCCAGCTTGCCACAGGAGATGTGGAACGGTGCTTCTTTAGCCCATTTTCTTCTCTGCCTTGGAGATTCTGACCTCAAATGATGTGGTTCCAGAGACTCTCAGTTGCTCTTCAGTAGTCTCTTCCCCATGAATAGTCTTCAATGGACTCCTGGTAGATTTTCAGGAGAGCTGAATTTTAGATGTAAGTGTCCTCTTTCATTCATTCTCTCCATGAAAACTCTAGCTCATCCTCTTTTTTGGGTTCGGTTATCTGAGGAATATATCAATTTGTTGGTTCCTTTTTTTCCCCTTGGAACATCCAATATTGCAAAAAAAGGTTTGATAAGACTTTAACATTAAATTATTGTCTTTGTCTTATAAAGAGGTGCTTTCATTAACTGTTATTTTTTTTTTAATTTGCTTATTTGTTTTTTGTGGTTCATGTTGCAGAGTGTCCTTTCCAGAATGTTTCAGAGGGGGCTGAAAGCTGAGTTTCTAAATGTTGCCCTACACTCCTGTTGTTAGAACTGGGCTTATTGTCTTGTGCCTATGCAAAAAAAATTAGCTCATATTCATAAATTCATAGAGTTTAAGGCAGAAAAGGACCATTCGATCATCTAATCTGACATCTGGTAAAACACAAGCCATTAAATTTTACCCAGTTACACCTGAATGGAGCCCAATTAATTGTGTTTGACTAAAGCATAATTTTTGTTTGGCTAACACATATCTTCCAGAAAGGCATCTAGTTTTATCTGAAAACTTCAAGAGAAATAACTTCCTTTCTAGTTTGTTCCAATGGTTAATTACCCTCACTGTTAAAAAATTGTCCCTTATTTCTAACTTGACTTTGTCTCACTTGTTCTTGTTATGTGTTTCTCAACTTGATTAAGGAGCCCTTTAGTCCCTGGCATTTTCTCCCCATGAAGGTACTTATGCACTATAATTGTCACCTCACAATCTTCTTTTTGATAAATAACGCTCATTCATCTTTTTAAGTCTGTCACTGTAAGGGATTATCTCCTACACCTGAATCATTTTTGTGTCTCTTTTCTGCACCCTCTTCAGTTTTTCAACATCCTTTCTAAAATATGGACACCAGAATGACTTGTAGAATTCCAATGCCATATAAAGAGCTAAAAATAAACTCCTCTCTACTTCCTTGTTTATACATCCAAGGATGACATTTGTCCTTTTTACCACAGTATTGCACTGGGAACTCATGTTGAGTTGTTTGTCCAGTATTAAAATTCATTTTTGTTGAATGGGCCCATATTCCCAAGTGATCCAGATCGTTCTATATTAATGTCCTGTCCTCATCATTATTTACCACTCCTCCAATTTTTGTATCAACTGCCAATATTATCAGCAGTGATTTTATATTTGCCTCCCACACATTTATGAAAATGTTGAATAATGTTGGATCTAGTACTGATTGCTGGAAAAGCCCTCTAGAAATATCTCCATTTCATGATAATTTTCCATTTACAATTACATTTTGAGATCTGTCATGCAATTCTTAATCCAAGTAAAGTCTGTTTTATTGATACTATTATTAGTAATAATTATTGTTATTTGTATTACTGTAGTACCTAGGAGTTGTGGTCATTGTGCTGGGCATTGTACAAACACAGACCAAATATTCTGTAATGATATTTTTTAATTAGAATGTCATATGGTACTAAGTAAAATGCCTTACAAAACTCTAAGTATATATTACAGCTATTTTTACAACCAAACTTGTAATCTCATCAAATAATTAAATCAGGTTTGTTTGACATGACCTATTTTCCATAAAGCCATGTTGATTGGCATTAATTATATATTTATCCTTTAATTTTTTATCAATTTAATCCTGTATTATTTTGCCTGAGATTGATGTCAGGCTAAGCTACTTATAGTTACCTGGAACTCTCTGGGCCTTTTTGAATATTGGCGCAATAATCCTCCAGTCTTTTGGAATTTTCGTGGTATTCCAAGATTTATTAAAAATTGAAATTATGAGGCCAGACATTGCCTCAGCCAACTCTTTTAGTTAATATCCAACTAGACATTGTGATTTATATTCTGTGCATATTTTGGTTCTGGTCTCCCAAGCAAATTACTTATTCCTGTTCTCAGCAGGAATTGATGGTGTGAATGAGCTATACATGAGGCTGCTAATGGCCAGAATATGGATCCGTATCAACACTGTTTTAATTAAAATAGACATTTAAATAAATGATTGGCATCTATAATAAACTCATTTCATTTCTGTCATGTTTGGATTTTAAAATATGCGGTACTTCCTGAAAAATGTAAAAATGATATTAATTGCAATACATTTAAATTAAGACATCTGTATAGGATGTCTTCGAATGCACTAATAGGCTTCTATGAATATTCATTTGAGCTACCCTGGTTGTAGTGGCTATCTTAGGTGCTTCCTTCTTTAATCTAATTTGAGGTGGTTTAATATATGAAAGAAACAAAGAACATTTGTGAACAGAGTGCATGAAAGGAAGGTTGGTTTTGTTATTAAAGCATGGGATTAAGACTTGGGAAACCTTGATTCAGGTCCCATCTGTACCTGTTGCCCACCTGTGAATTGGGAATAATATTTCCCTAACTCACTGGGGCAGAGTGAGGATAAACTCATTAATATTTGTGAGATGTTCAGATACTATGGTGATCGGAAACCACATGACATTCTAGATATTCCATCCACTTTCTTTCTTTCTTTCTTTCTTTCTTTCTTTCTTTCTTTCTTTCTTTCTTTCTTTCTTTCTTTCTTTCTTTCTTTCTTTCTTTTCTACAGAAAAATAAACTTCAAAAGAATTTAACGTTATAGAATTGAGTGATTTGGATGACGTAGAACAATTAAAGCACCAGCTAAGTGGAAATATGAAAAATTATCAAATATATAATGTTTCTTAAAAACATATTGACTAACTGGTGTGACAAAGTCCCTCCTCTGCCTTGGTGGGTACTGTGCTTATTGGCGGATTTGCTTGCCTCAGAGATTCCCAGCAGCCCTCAGTTTGACCACTTTTGCTAGTGGCTCAAACCTACCATCCACTCAGCTAACCTGGCCAGCATGGGGGAAATGGAGAACAATCCCCGCAGTCTCTGTGTCCCACCTAGAGAAAATAGGTCAGATCCCTTTCAAATTTAGACCTTCCCTTCTGGTGTTTTTCACAGATCAGGTCAACTCCTCCTGTGTCCAATCAGGAGTTGGGGGGATGGGGGGAATCCAGGCCCACCCTCTACACCGGGTTCCAGCCTAAGGCCCTGTGGATAGCAGCTGTCTACAATGTTCCCTGTATCAGCTGAGTGATAGCTACAACTCCCTGGGCTACTTCCCCATGGCCTTCCCCCAGTACCTTCTTTATCCTCACTGCAGGATCTTCCTCCTGAAGTCTGATCATGCTTGAACTCTTCAGTCCTTTCGCAGCACGCCTTCTCACTCCCTGCTACTTCCATGCCCCCCTACTAACCGATAGGAGGTCCTTTTTAAAACAGGTGTCCTGATTAGCCTGCCTACCATAATTGATTCTAGAAAGTTCTTAATTGGCTCCAGGTGTCTTGATTAGCTTGCCTGTCTTAATTGCTTCTAGCAGGTTCCTGGTTGCTCTAGGGCAGCCCCTGCTCTGGTCACTCAGGGAACAGAAAACTATTCATCCAGTGGCCAGTATATTTGCCTTCTACCAGACTCCTGTACCCCACTGGTCTGGATCTGTCACACTGGAAAAAACTAAACATGATCTTCAGAAAAAATTAATTGTGATAACTTCAGTGGAAGTTTAGACATTGACTTTAATGGGAGCATGAGCGGTGGTTCTTAATGAGAATAGTACATTAATCTCATTTATTTTTTACCGTTTATACGGTGTGAGACAGGTACCTCATCTTTTTCTATGATATTATTTTAGTGCCTTGAGTTCCCAGTAGGGTTTGGAGACCCATTTCCTAAGTATTGTACAAACACATAGTGAGAGATAGTCCTCTCTCCCAAAGATGTTGCCGTCTAAACACAACAGCCAAAGGGAAGGAGAGGCACAGAGAGGTGAAATGACTTGTCCAAGGTCATACAGAAGATGAGTGTCAAAGCCAGTATTAGAATATGGGTCTCCTGGGTCCCAATCCAGTTGCCTAGCCACTAGACAATGCTACCTCTCAACGTGCCTAAAGAGCCAAATTATACTTTTGGTGCTATGAAAATAATAACAATGTATACATATTTACCCAGTCTATATCTGAGTTTAGTTTGCAAACTTGCTTATTGTATGTATTGATCAACGGGAGTTTTGACTGAATAAACACTAATGACGTTTTCGGTGTCACCTTGTGTTACCTGTCAGCTCTGTATTCTTGGGAACCAGGGCACAGTGCCCAGCCTGTCTGACTCATGAAGGACCCTCCCACCCAGCCTCTTCTTCAACCAAAACCGATCACAAGAAAGACTTAAAAAAAAAAAACAATGAAAAGGCATCTCCATTAGCATACAGAATGGAGAACAGAGATTCCAAGGAAAGAATCATACTGAACTCTGGGACAAGAAAAGCAGGGAAGCAGTTCATGATGGGGGATCTCTACTCCACACATTAATGAACCTCATGCCTGCACACACCCAGTTCAGTGGTTATCAGACCAATTCTAGTAATAAATCCTTTATTGGTATCATAGAATCATAGAATCATAGAATCATAGAATATCAGGGTTGGAATGGACCCCAGAAGGTCATCTAGTCCAACCCCCTGCTCGAAGCAGGACCAATTCCCAGTTAAATCATCCCAGCCAGGGCTTTGTCAAGCCTGACCTTAAAAACCTCTAAGGAAGGAGATTCTACCACCACCCTAGGTAACGCATTCCAGTGTTTCACCACCCTCTTAGTGAAAAAGTTTTTCCTAATATCCAATCTAAACCTCCCCCACTGCAACTTGAGACCATTACTCCTCTTTCTGTCATCTGCTACCATTGAGAACAGTCTAGAGCCATCCTCTTTGGAACCCCCTTTCAGGTAGTTGAAAGCAGCTATCAAATCCCTCCTCATTCTTCTCTTCTGCAGGCTAAACAATCCCAGCTCCCTCAGCCTCTCCTCATAACTCATGTGTTCCAGTCCCCTAATCATTTTTGTTGCCCTTCGCTGGACTTTCTCCAATTTATCCACATCCTTCTTGAAGTGTGGGGCCCAAAACTGGACACAGTACTCCAGATGAGGCCTCACCAATGTCGAATAGAGGGGAACGATCACGTCCCTCGATCTGCTCGCTATGCCCCTACTTATACATCCCAAAATGCCATTGGCCTTTTTGGCAACAAGGGCACACTGCTGACTCATATCCAGCTTCTCGTCCACTGTCACCCCTAGGTCCTTTTCCGCAGAACTGCTGCCTAGCCATTCGGTCCCTAGTCTGTAGCTGTGCATTGGGTTCTTCCGTCCTAAGTGCAGGACCCTGCACTTATCCTTATTGAACCTCATCAGATTTCTTTTGGCCCAATCCTCCAATTTGTCTAGGTCCTTCTGTATCCTATCCCTCCCCTCCAGCGTATCTACCACTCCTCCCAGTTTAGCATCATCCGCAAATTTGCTGAGAGTGCAATCCACACCATCCTCCAGATCATTTATGAAGATATTGAACAAAACCGGCCCCAGGACCGACCCTTGGGGCACTCCACTTGATACCGCTGCCAACTAGACATGGAGCCATTGATCACTACCCGTTGAGCCCAACAATCTAGCCAGCTTTCTACCCACCTTATAGTGCATTCATCCAGACCATACTTCCTTAACTTGCTGACAAGAATACTGTGGGAGACCGTGTCAAAAGCTTTGCTAAAGTCAAGAAACAATACATCCACTGCTTTCCCTTCATCCACAGAACCAGTAATCTCATCATAAAAGGTGATTAGATTAGTCAGGCATGACCTACCCTTGGTGAATCCATGCTGGCTGTTCCTGATCACTTTCCTCTCATGCAAGTGCTTCAGGATTGATTCTTTGAGGACCTGCTCCATGATTTTTCCAGGGACTGAGGTGAGGCTGACTGGCCTGTAGTTCCCAGGATCCTCCTTCTTCCCTTTTTTAAAGATTGGCACTACATTAGCCTTTTTCCAGTCATCCGGGACTTCCCCGGTTCGCCACGACTTTTCAAAGATAATGGCCAATGGCTCTGCAATCACAGCCGCCAATTCCTTCAGCACTCTCGGATGCAACTCGTCCGGCCCCATGGACTTGTGCACGTCCAGCTTTTCTAAATAGTCCCTAACCACCTCTATCTCCACAGAGGGCTGGCCATCTCTTCCCCATTTTGTGATGCCCAGCGCAGCAGTCTGGGAGCTGACCTTGTTAGTGAAAACAGAGGCAAAAAAAGCATTGCGTACATTAGCTTTTTCCACATCCTCTGTCACTAGGTTGCCTCCCTCATTCAGTAAGGGGCCCACACATTCCTTGGCTTTCTTCTTGTTGCCAACATACCTGAAGAAACCCTTCTTGTTACTCTTGACATCTCTGGCTAGCTGCAGCTCCAGGTGCGATTTGGCCCTCCTGATATCATTCCTACATGCCCGAGCAATATTTTTATACTCTTCCCTGGTCATATGTCCAACCTTCCATTTCTTGTAAGCTTCTTTTTTATGTTTAAGATCCGCTAGGATTTCACCATTAAGCCAAGCTGGTCGCCTGCCATATTTACTATTCTTTCGACTCATTGGGATGGTTTGTCCCTGTAACCTCAACAGGGATTCCTTGAAATACAGCCAGCTCTCCTGGACTCCTTTCCCCTTCAAGTTAGTCCCCCAGGGGATCCTGGCCATCCGTTCCCTGAGGGAGTCGAAGTCTGCTTTCCTGAAGTCCAGGGTCCGTATCCTGCTACTTACCTTTCTTCCCTGCGTCAGGATCCTGAACTCAACCAACTCATGGTCACTGCCTCCCAGATTCCCATCCACTTTTGCTTCCCCCACTAATTCTACCCGGTTTGTGAGCAGCAGGTCAAGAAAAGCGCCCCCCCAGTTGGCTCCTCTAGCACTTGCACCAAGAAATTGTCCCCTATGCTTTCCAAAAACTTCCTGGATTGTCTATGCACCGCTGTATTGCTCTCCATTGCTATCCAAAATACTGAAGCTGCCTAATTGCATTGTGAGCTCCCTCAAAGGAACGTGCCCATAGCCAGGAATGATCAGTTCCTATTGTCTAGCCCAAACACAATAATTTTGGTATACTCCCTTGAGCCATCAGTTTACCCATAAACAATCTAGTGTAATCCCTTGAACCATTGTTGTTTCCCTACAAAAAAAAAAACAAAAAAAAAAAAACTACCCATGCTCAAGTAAGTGTTCTGATGCCTGGATTCAAAATCTGTATCAGTTCCATTGGGACTTCATCTTCTCCTGACTGATCGTGCTGGGGGCTCTGCCTGTCTCCAGCAATCCGTACCCTCATCTACCACCACTATCTGGGAACCCCGTCTGGTTCAAGCTTCATGGAGAAATGAGAACCCAGCTCTCTCTCGCTCTCTCTTTTTTTTTTTCTACTCTAGGTATAGCTTTCTAACCCTGACTTGTGTGATCAGTTATAGTTTTCTAAACCTGACTTTTGTAATCAAATTTAAGCTAGATTTAATATTGTAACTCTTTTGTTTGTTTGGCTCTACTTGTATGGTTATTACCTAACAATAAATAAATGTTATGGTTAAGCTGGTTGCTTCTCTCTCTCTCTCTCTCTCTCTCTCTCTCTCTCTCTCGTGTGTTTTTTGACTTCCCTGTTTTCTCTGCAACAAGACTCCTCTTACCTAAGCTAAAGATCCCTGCAGTGCCCAAAAATACTGTGGGGTTTGCTTATCAAGTGGGTTACTACCAGAACAACTGTAACGTGAAAGTGGGGATAGGGACGTGCTGAACCTTGGAAGTGCTGCTCGACCCAGCCTGCTGAGTCCAGGGACATATAAGGGGTCAGCTTGGGGGTGCTGATTGACCCAGTCCTCTTAGATGTACTCTGTTAATATGTGTGTGTTCATCTCATTGTGGGGCTGGAGGAACCCAGCCCTGGGGAACCTAGTGCAGGAGAGCTCCACTGGGAGGGAGCTTGCAAAAGGGAGAAGTAGAGCTCCGTATAACAACCCAAGTGGCACAAGCACTACATTTATAGAATAACAGGAACCCTTCCCCCCCTCCGAGGAGTAACCCTAATAAATGAGTGTACCCCAAAGTAACAGGCAAATCTGGCAACACTTGTTTATCTTTTACTGATAATAAAAGGAGTATATGTGATATAAACTTTTTTTATATGTTCTATCTATAACAGCAAGTTGTAAAAGCTTGAAAAAAATCGTACAGAAAAGTGGCTCACGCTTCTTAACAGCTAGTTTCTAATGCATTTCTACTGATTTTTTTCTAATGTGTTCATTTTCAAAGATCTATAAAAGTTTATAGGAATTTTTATAGCCATCTTTACAGGACCCAGAGAGGCAATTGGCCTTTTTCCCCTTAGACTGTTTAGAAATCATTACAACTTAAAAAAATAGATATTTCCATCTTCTACGAAGAACAAAATCAAAAAGTTTAGAAATGGAAAAAGACCGACTAGGTTAGCTGGCTTGCCTCCAGACAATGCAGGATTTTTCCATGTAGAACAGGCCTATTTTTAAATGACTCAAGTGATAGAGATTCCACAACCCACTTCAGAGATTATTCCACAGTGTAATAGGCCTCACTGTGAGAAATCTTTCTCTGATAATCTGCCCACATCTTCCTTTTTTAATTTCATCTCATTATTCAGTTATAGCTCCTGTACCACCTTAAATGATTCCTCAATTACTGATAGACTTGTTGTTTAGGATAGCATAACTAATGGAATGAAACTGAGCAAGGAAAATGTAAACTACCAGCAAAATTGTTCTAATATTGAGGTATTAGTCATTATTAGACTGCAGAAGAGTCTTCCACTAAACCAGACAAATCAGTTGAAAATAATTGTAGAGAAAAATCCTGCTGTGGAAGGGCCATGTACTAGATGACCTAACAGGTCTTTTCCATCTCTAATTTTTCAGATTTGACCATTCTATCTGCTCAAGAGGTTCAGTCTTTTCATTTGCAGAAAGCACAGTTTATAGCACAGTACTGTTTTACTTATGAATCATTTGGCAGATAAAACCTTCCATTCTCTTTATTATAGATATAGGCAGAGATCCCTTATTGGACAATACAAGAAGTACTGGTACTGAAAACTGATTAAAATAAAGATAAAAATACAGACAAGCACGTAAATAAGACAATTAACTTATTTAAGGCTATATAGTGGCAGCTCCACACACTAACTACTGGGGGGAATCTGAGTTCAGGACTGACAGGGGATATTGCTTGTAGCAACTACTGTATATACTGGATGAATTCTGAAGCAAAGTAGGATCTTTGCCATGTTCGTTTTATAATAATGATAATAATTTACACTTCTATCAGATCTCATAGCATTTTGCAAACTTTAATTAATTAATTCTCCCAATATCCTTGTAAAATAGTTAGCAATTACTGTATTATCTTAACTTCAGAGGTGAGAAAAAGGGAACACTGTTCAAGGAAGCTTAATGACTAATCCAAGGTTACACAGAGGGCACTCTTATTCTATATAAGACAAGAGTATATAACTCTGTTGATATAACTGGTAAAACTCCTAGACAAGACCTAAGAACAATCATCCAGGATTCAAGAATATCTACAAAAGACTGATGGACCTGAGGATTTAAAATCAGTCTCCTCACTGCCAAATCCCAAGAACCTGCAGTGATTGAGAATAAATAAGGGCAAACATAGGTTTCCATTGGGAAATTTCTTTTATTGGATTAAACATTGATAATGTGGTGATATTTTTACTTAGATTGTAAACTCTTTGGGGCAGGAACCATTGTTTTGGTTTGGTTTTGTACAGTACCTACCACATTGGGGTCCCACTGCATGACTGGTGCCCTTAGGCACAACAATAATACAAATAATAAGTATATATTATTAGGTGAATTTAATTACCTCTTTCACAAATCTTCACAGATTAAGTTAGTTTATGTCAGGTTAACGTGGTGTTAATCTTATTTTCTGTTTAGCTTCTCAGTTTATCTCCTCCTGGGCTTTATCTTCAGTTAGAAGATAAAGGATGTGTTTATTTATCAGATTTGTCCTAACGAGCAATTGGACAGATTGTTTCCCTTTGTATCAAAGTCTTACATAGTCCAAGCTCCGCTGTTCTCACTCTCAGTGCTTCCCTCCCCTCAAGATTAGGCCACTTGTTAGTTTCCTTCATATTTATACTTCCAGATACATGGCACAAGGGATCATTGCCTCCCACCCACTAAGTAATTTACAATCAATCAACAGATCTTATCTATGATTAACTCACTTCATACACTTAATGACTTGCAGACTTCAAAGAGACTAGTTGAAATAGCTCATTTTTATTTACTGCTCTTAAAATTAATATCTTTTCAAATATGTATTTTATTTCTAGATCAACATTCAGTTGACAGATTGGCAGTGCTGGACCTAGAGTTCTCTTAGAGTGGCTCTGGGAGAAGTCACTTTTTGCAGGGTAACTGTTTCCATTGCTGTTCAACATGGGACTTTGCTGAGAAACATTTGGATGGCAATTTGCTGGCATTGGTTTTGCCTTAGTACATAACAGGGCAGACCATGAGACTGTTGTCGTTACCCAAAGGTCATTGGCAGTCAAGGTGGAAGGATGCCAATGTCCTGAACAAACAGTTCATGAAGAACCCATCCAAAGAACCCGAGGGCTTTTCATTCCCACATAAAATATGGTCCACTTTGAATTGCAGCTTCACATTACATGGCAGGTGTGTCTACCTTCTCCATAAATGGGTACTGAGACATAATCCTATCTGTGACTTCAGAAATGAATTTCAAACTGTGGAACACCTCATCAACCAACATCTCAAACAATCATATTCTGGTAGTATCTCTGCCATCCTCTCTACACCACCTGAAGCAATCAACTGGATTACCAGCCTACACTTGGACATCTAAAATTGCTATTTCCAAGCCATATAAATGAAGACAACTTGTAGGCTGGCCACCCTAGATTTGCAAGTTATTTTGCAGAACGCACTTTGAATCCATAGCTTATTTAGAGCAATGGTGCTTTGGTTCTGAGAAAAGGCTAAGAAAAGACATGCTGTGGTTTTGGAGGCAATGGATTATTTTCTGTCTGATTTGTAAACCAGATAATGTTCCCTGCCTTTAAATGTCATACTTTTTTATAACTTCTGGCTGATGACAACCTAGTAATGAGTTAATTCCTTCAAGATACTCCTTTAATTCTTTCACATGTGTAAAGAACAAAGACACCCACAATTTAGAATCTGATGCCTCCAATTATGAATTTGACAAGGTATTGCGCAAGATATTCAAATTGCAATATTTGTCAGATTGTTTGTTCTGTGAATTGCCTCTCTGTCTATGTGCAATTACATTTGATTTGATGTAATTAAGGTTAATTGGCGATAAGTACAGCTGATGCCAGTCAAAAAGGAGTGGCTGCACAGAGGTGATGCAGACACTGAGTTACCTAATTTCTGAAGGAAATGGTAGAATACAGAAAAAAATAACTGAACAAAAATATCTCTCTCAAGGAAGCAGCATTAAAATTGCTTAAAGTTTTGATGTGGTGGTTTCTTATTTTTTTTTCTTTCTAGTAGCAATTGCCTCCTCCCACTTTCTTCTTTTGGAAAACATTGCTGCAATAAACTACCTCTGTAAAACCTATCTTCTCAGGATTATACCTCACATATCAGCTCTCACTTTGACTGAAAATTAATAGAAAGGGAAATATTTATTTCTCACCTATAGTATGGATGTTCTGATGGTGCTGACTGAGATTTTCAGTGGGAAGTGGGTGCTTTGCACCTTTGAAAATCTTACCCACTGCCTGAGCTACCCTGTATACAGATGGGGATAGTAAAATTACTACATGAGGTGAACTATTAGAAGTGGAATACTACATTGAAACCTATTTTAAGTAACCACCCAAAGAAACAGCAACATATGATTGTCTAATACTAGGTGGGGTTTAATTAAAGGTTGACTTAAATTGTACTGGAAACCACTTGGGGATACTTTAATTTGATCATTTAAGAGTGGACATAGCCTCAGGGGGGACATTCATACTGCAAATTTTGCTGTGTAAAAATCCTCTCTATAACCCTGATCCTGAAAACTGCCACACAGAAGGACTGACCCACTGAAGCCTGTGCACACACCTAAGGGCCCAATCCTGCAAAGAAACTGGATGGCTGGATCCCTGTGCCTGTGCAATACTCCACTAGATTCCATGAGACTCCATGTGGGCACAGAGGTCTACCCATGCAGTGCTCCTTACAGGATCAGTAGCGTACAATAATAGACAAGTATTTTTTCATAAATATTAAAGTATTCTGAATACTACCCTCTGAAATGACTTTCTACATCTCTGGATGTCTTTTAAAATTGACAATCCTTACAAGAGATGACACTTGTCTCCCTTAGGTTACTGTTTCAAAAGCAGTTGGTGGTGCAGGGCTTTTGGCTTGTATTGTGTTACCAGGATTTCTTGTTTCTGAGCCCTCGTGAATTTATGTGATACTAACCTCTAGACGTGGTGAGAAAGCATCTGATAAAAACTGCTGTTCAGTTCTGACAGATATTAAAATTTAAGAAATCTCTGTATGAAGTTTGCTTAATCAAATGTCAGAGAGATCTTAAATCTATCAGTAAAGACCTTAATTCACCCAGGAGGCAAAATCAACAATGAAGGCAAAAATCCTCAACAAAAAAAGGGCCTTTAAGAGCTGTATTTGTAGTACCATCTGCTTTGAGTTAATTGTTCTCAGCAGGCTACTCAGCTGCCATTTAATCTCTGTATCACCTGTTAAAGGAGTAGAGAATACATTGAAATATGTCATGAGTATCAGCAAAATCCTGATTTACTGACAACACAATTTGATTGATATCTCTCTCCTCTGCTGTTATGCATCTTACTCCTCTACAAGTAAAATATCAGTCTTAGAGTTAAGCCCAACTCTCCAGCCTACTAATCCGTATATGTGATATGGGCCTAGGCCCAAGAGGGAGGCATACATAAAAGGAGCTATAGTATAATTTTGATATCTCACAAGTACATGTACTATTCTTTCTAAACAGTTTGGAGACAAATGTTCAGCCTCACCTGCATTGTAAGATGATGTGCTATTTCAGGAACTTAAAAGTGGGAAAATAATAGTTTGCCCTTGTGTATAGTAATAGGAGCTGCTATGTGGTTGAGAATTGGCCTTTGGGATCTTGCTCTTTGACCAGGAAGGTGTTGCAATTTGTCTGTCCTCACAGCTGCTGTTTGAATACAGCAATTACAACAGCTATGAGAGAGTAGATGGGATTATATGGAAAGGAAAGCAGCCCAGAATGCAGAGCTGAGTGCAATTTTGGGACCCTCACGTCCATATACTAAATACATGTTAGTTCCTTCTTTGGAGAGTCATTCATAACTTTAATAACAGAACAAAAACACTCTTTAAAAAATCTTCCTTTACCTGAAGGGAATATAGCTCAGTGATTCAGAAAATAATGATATGGTGATAGGCAGGTATTTTAATAGTTTCTTATCCTTAAAGTGAATCTTGCCTTCAGCTTCCACATGCCTGTCTTTCTACTCTGAATCAAGTGATGAACTCTGGTGGGTATGTGACCATTTGTCACACATTCTTTGACAGTGCATATATGGGTATATCATGTTATTTCCATAGGGTTAGATCCTGATACCCCCTCTCATGCTGAGTTGTCATTTACTCCTAAGCATGGTCCCATTGCTTTCAGTGGGACCAGATATGGAGAAGAACCCTGATCCTGCAATCTCATCAGTGTGGGCACACTCCTTTGACCTCATAGAGATCCCATTGAAGTCAATGGGGCTCTGGAAGGATGCAAGGTTTCACCCATGCAGATCAGACTGCAGGATCAAGGCTTCAGTGACTACTCAGTAGGTTAGGTATTGGAGTGATGATGAGAAGAAAATAAACTGGGACAGTCTCGCTCTGCTCACTGGCACGTTGTGGGGACAGAGCCGAAAGTCCACTGATATGGGAGGGTAAGCAGTGACTCCATGGCAGTTGCTCTCCCCTTCATAAACAGATTAACAATATGGATAACCTACTTGAGGGAGTAAAAGGGCATATTACATGACTCACAGTTTAGCCCATAGTGAGTAAATGTGGCAGACTCTGTACCCTAACATTTACCTTTACCAAATTAGGCAATAGTCAGACAGTAAGTGTGATGGCATAGGAAAATATAGTGATCAAAAAGAGCAAGAAAGTTACTGTCACAAAGTGAACTTTGACTGGGTGAACACAAATCATATGTGCTACACAAAATGAAAAACTTTACTGAAAGTGCTAAAAACAAAAGCTATGATGAGAGTGAGGACAAAATATAGGAGAGTGAATGAGCCACATTTTCAGCCATGGATGCAGTGTGTGGATATGGAAAACTGTAAGTGTAACCCACATGCCTAATAGGGAGATATCTCTTTAAGAGATTTCTGGAGAGGTGGGGGTGGGAGGAGGAGGAATGAGTTATGTCTGGATAATTGTTGCTAGGCTGATGCACCATTAGCCCTCCATATCCAGAAGTTTCTGGAATTGGGTGTGGTAGTTTTGAGCTTGCTCAACAGGTTCCCTGTAGCTGGACTCAGCCTCCACTGATGGCCAGTAGTCAGGGCAGCTGCTTTAAAAAAGGACATGCAATCTGTGTGGGTGGTTGGTTAGGTTTTTAACTGGCTAGCTGACTGAGTACAGTAGAGGAGAAGGGAAAGTCTGCATGGATTCCAGTTGGACGTTTCTGCAAGCAAGAGGAGGGAAGACATTGTTGCAGTGCTTTTGACTCAACAGATTGTAGAGATCTAGTGATCAAAGGCTATAATTGAGACTCAGGTGAACTCAACCTAAACGTTTGGGACTCTGAGATACTTCTCACTGTGTTTCTGTGGGGACAGAGCATTTAGATTTAATTTTTTCCCTCTAATTTATGTTTATGTAAAATTGTGAAGATAATGTATGTGGATTATAAAGTAGCCCTGTTATGTTGTAGAAATTAAGTTGTCATTATTATGTTTCTTTATCATTATGAGACTTTATAAAGTTGGTACATAAGAATTAAGTTAATTCCTTTTGTTCTTTTTGGACTTGATTGTGGGGAGGTTGACCCTGTGCAACCCTCGCTGAAAATCCTCAATGACTGATTTCTGGGTTTCCATATGCTTTTCTATGGGAGTTTTTGAGGCAAGTAGGAGACAGGCAGTGAAGTAAACTTCAAACCACCCAAAGGTTACACAATCACACACACAAATCAGACAGCTGTACTTACAAATATGTTGGTGAATTATACAAATTCCTTATCTGTATACACAAATGAAGTACCTAGTCAGAGCAATATCTATTTTTAAATGTACTGTTTCTGAAGTAGTCAAAGCCAAACCAGTAATGAACTATATCAACCTCACTCTATAGTCTATTTTATTATTCAGTGTGCACTGAAGTTTTTTTTATCTGCAGAACTCTATGATTCAGAAAGTCTCCAATGCTTCCCTAGGCATTTGCCAATGGGATACCAAATTCTAATGCAGTATGTTTTGAATGCAGATACATTTAAACCTATGGAAAGAAAAAATTATGGAGACTTTAGTACTGTACCACAGACAACTTTAGCATGATCGTAATCCAAAAGAGTAGATATAACTGGGCGTGAATATAGACAGCTGTGGTATCAATCACAACTTTTTGGATCAAAGGAAAGCAGGCTACTTTAGATAACATAAATGATGTCTTTCTGATCAATATTATAATGAAATTTAGTATTTGATGTTGGATTATTAGCAGATAATGAATTTGTCCTTTTATTATTGATGCATAATCAGTATTTTAATCAGCTCCATCAATGATATGATGTCAAGGTTTTAGTATAAAATGAATTGGTGAACTAATAACAAATATACCTTTCCTTTGAATGTAATCTTCAGTAATTGAGTTTACAGACAAGCCATGCTATAAACACAGGAAGCATTAAATACCTTTATTATTGAAGTGAAAACATGCTAATGCACAGTTTCCCTTCAAACAGGATGGAAACGTATGGGAATAATTTCTTAATCTGGAGATTTCCTAATACTAAGAAATTTAAGATATATGGATTCTCATAATAAAAGGCCATAATTTTTGAGAGTATATTATGTTCTGGAAATAACTTTGTTTCTTCAAGGATACATATAGAATCAGTGAGAAGAATGTGCCAGCTAAAGTCAAGAGACACATCTGCTTTATGTCTTTGTTTATGAAACAGATATTCTTCTAAGAGAGACAACACCAGAAACACCTAGATTAAAGTAGTCTATCCTGTATTAGTTCCCAATATAACTGGTGCATTATCTTATCAATAGTAATTCCTGAATTGTGAGAGAAATATTTCTCTGTAATATTTGTTACTTCATCACCATGGTTTTGAATAAGGACTTGAAAAACAGAAAAGTCAGGATACATAAAATAATTAGAAACTAATCATTAGAGGTTCTGAACACCCTCCCCCACATTTCAGATACCCGATGATGTATCAGATCAAACATGACATTGTTGAAATACTGGTGTAACCTGAGCTGGCCTGTCTGACAGGATGATGAATTCTGCCACATGTTTACTAGCAAAGAAGGTCACAGACTATAGAGGACTGGGATCTGAGGAAGTGGGCTTTTTAAAGGCCCAGGAGGGCAGAAGGATGGGTCTCTGACAGACTTACAGGCTGAAAGGGTCAAAGGGAGAAAAAGGAGATAATGTGCTCTAAGAAAGGCAAGGTGGCTTTTGTTCGTTTGTTTTACACACTATAGAAATGGAAACTATTTTGGGTATCAATCCAACTCCCAGCAGTGGTGCAAGTAAAATCCATGTCTTACTGATATGGTGTGGGGCCACCAGCTAAGGGAGGCAAGTGACCTCCCCACGTGACCCTCCCTGTGACTCCTCACTGTCCTACCCCCAGCCCGGGGCTCCCACGCTCTCTCCGTCCCGTCCCCACATTCATCCCACGTTACCTGTGTGTGGGGGGAGGCGGCTCTGTACTCCTCCTGTTGCGCCAGAGACAGGGCTGGGGGGGCGAGGCTGGGGGCCTGCAGTACAGCTGCCAGAGGAGCTGCTGACATTCTGCTCCTTTCCCTGCTGCTGTCCCTCCCAGTGGGGAAAGGAGCAGAACCCCCAGCCCTCCCTCCCCAGCCCTCTCCTCCGGCAGGGCTGCGTCTTTCTGGTACACTGTACCAGCTATAAATAGCTTGCTGGTATGGTGTACCGGAGCGCCCCGGCCCACTTGCATTGTTGACTCCCAGGGAAATAAATGGGAGTTTTGTTTATTTCAGTTGGCACTGGGTTGGGGACTGGATTTTGTGAGAGAGATACTTTATACAACACATGTTTACATGGTTACATGATGGTGTTCACAGTGTTTATAAATTGAACTCGAATGCAATAATTGGTGTCTCAAGACAGAGCAAGTTCACTCAAGTAATTCAGACATAGTGTCATGACAGCTGTATTCTTATTCTCTTTCCTGATTTTGCAGTAGTTTCCCTACATAGGATTTTAAAGAGAGTTAATAGGAGCATTGTCAGTGAAAAGACTCTATTTGTTACTAGAGCCGTGTGAATAAACGATTTTTGGGAGGTTGCTGGATGAACTGAAAAATTGAAAAATACATTCTTTTCAGGTCAACCTAAAATATTTTTTTTGTTTTCTCAATGAAACAAAAAAAATTACAATTAAATTAAAATATAATAATAATTTCCACTTGAAACAACTGAACAAAAGTGGAAGATCTTCAACAGAAGAGAGTACCCAATAACCCAGTGGTTACTACACTTTTCTATAATGTGGGACACTGAAGTTCAAGTCCCTGCTCTGAAACAGAGTGAGGTCTTGAACATTTTGTATCCCACAGGAATGCTCTAATCACAGGGCAATGGGATAGAAGGGCAAGGGGGTTGTGACGGCAGCGCTTCCTCTGACAGTTTTGTGAGTGGTACCCAGGTACCTTTATGAATCTACTGAAATTTTCTGGAGGAAGCAAAGCTATTTAGCAAATACATGCTGAATTTTTAAATAGTTTTGGGTGGACCCCAAACAGCATATTTTGGCAAATAAACTATTTGCCTCCCAAAAGTGGCCCTAGTTGTTACCAGGTAGGGCCAGGCAATGATTGTCTTGTTGACAGTTTCTTGTACCCAGCAACTTGAGCTTCAGAGAGCAACATGTTGAACAAAATAGAATGTTTTCATCATCTTTTGTTGGGCAACACAGCCCAGTTTCTCCTCTTGGCAAAGCTGATGTGGACCAAGCAGAAAGTGACCCATGCTTCTTTGGAACGTCCAGTGAGAGTATCAGCTATGTTCCTTCTCATCATCCAGTGGGAAAAGGTGTCTTCTTTGCGGCTTCTTGACATTTTGCGTCTGGAAAAATTCCAGTTTCTTTGCGCAAATCCCAGTTATGCCATCTCATTTTGTTAGGTTAGCTTAGCTCTGGTCAGCAACCTACTCCTGCAAGTTTCTATTACTTTGTACTTGTGAGGAACAATCCTTTGCCTAACTTTCTTTACATTTCTCCATGCTCTTTCCCTAAGAAATTCTAGCTGTTGCAGAAATAACCATTTTGAATTTAAAACATTGTCTTTGTGTAAAGTCTCTTCATATTTCTGGGTGACTCTGTAGTTATCTAGTAGTTCATCATGAAGTACAATAAAGTCATTTAACTCATTTGTTTGGTCCATCAACAATAGGTTATAGAAATTAATGAAATTATACAAAAGCAGTTGCATATACATTTCTGTACCAGTACTTGATTATTCCCTATGTTTCAAAAATATATTCGGATCATTTCATATGTTCTATGCTATTCATACATTTACTAAGGCCTTAAATGGTCCTTATGAGATTCTCATTTCACAACAGCTTCTCAGCATACTCTTTGAATGTATCAGCTTCTTTTTAACAATGTATTTGTTTTATATTACATTTGTTGGCAAATAAACACCATGGTCCAAACTATTTCTTCTTCAGACTAAAGGGGTATGTTACAGATGCTGTAATTTTCTATATATTTTTTAAAATGTTAATTGACACCTTTTTAGATCTCTTATCCAGTAATAATGATTACCTTACACTAACATATTAAATGTTGTAGCTCAATGTACTGTATCTGTATTATGAACTTATATGCACAGAGCATATAAAAGAAAAGAAAAAGGTAAAAGAGGAAGTTACATCACATTTCTGCAAGAGTTTGTGGTTAAGCCTACATATTCTTTGTATGAAATACAGGAACAGCATCTGCTGCTTGACATGTTTTCAGATCTTATGTCTTAAGTTTTGGCCAGGATTCTTGCCCATGTCTGCATGTATATAATATTACTATTAATAATATATTCAATCATTTCTGTATTGCTGCTGCAATGAGCTTTGCAGAGTGTCAGAATAGACATGTTGTGCAGATTGTATCTTTGGTTTTGGTCTGATCTTTGCTTTCTGCTCTTAAGAAATCTTGTTTTTAATTAGACCACTTGATTCTTCAACTGCTGTTTGGGGGCTTCATGCAGACTGTCCTGGAGAGGTATGACAACCTTTAACACATAAGAAGAGAGCATACAAGAAGAGTGAGTGGAATTTATCTCTCTTGGAATTCTTGGTCACAAACACATGCATTAAGGAGTCCTCTCCCATCAGGGACATCACTTATGGGGTAGAGAACTAAGAGGAAGAGCAAATGAAATGTTGTTATGTTCAGTGTTGTTATGTTCAGAGTTCTCATACCTTCCCTGTTTTTATCCTCCCCTTCTGTTTTTAGTTTAATAACAATATAATAAAATTATGAGGCCCTAGACAAAAGAATGTAAGCATAACAGGAGTCATGGACAAGAAGGCACAAGGACAAGAGTGGAAGAAGAATACAAAGGTGCAGTTAGATGTGTCAAGAGTAAAGGTAGTTGGCGTGAAATAGGAAGAGAAGAGAACAAGATGTTGGAAAGTAGAGAAGTTCTGCAGATCTCTGAAGGTAAGGGGCTTAAACCGGACAAAGAAGGTGAATGGAAACCAGAGGATAGATTTGAAAATGGGAGTTACATGTTTAGGGACACAGCCATGGAAGATGATTTACAAAACAGCACTTTGGGTGGACTGAAGAAGCAAAAGGAGGAAGTTACATAGCTGAGTAAAGAAATGAAAAGGCATAGAGCAAGGTCTTATCAGTAAGGCTCTGTATTTGTCACAGAGGTCACAGAAGTCACGGATTGCGTGACTTTCCATGACTTCTGCAGTGGCCCATGTGGCTGGCCTGGGAACCTCTCGGCCAGTTGCCCCACTGCTGGGGCAGTCTTCCCCTCTCCCCCTCTCCCAGCAGGAGGAGTTTAGTTGTGGGGGGACTCAGGGCTGAAGACTGGGGTGTGGGGAGGCGCTTACCTGAGGGGGGCTCCCCAGAAGGGTGACAGGAATTCCCCTCACTCAGCTCCTAGCTCCACGTGCTGCCTCCGCCTGCAGGCACCACCCCCTGGCCGCGGTTCCCAGCCAATGGGAGCTGCAGAACCGGGGCCTTGGGCGGAGCAGAGGCAGAACATGGAGCTAAGAGCTGGAGGTCACCCCTTCCCAGAAGTTGGGTAGGGAACTTGCCCCAGCCCCACCTCCGAGCACCTATGGCGCCCCCCTGGGCCGTGACCCCCTTGAACAGCCCCAAGATGCCCCCCAGCACCCACGGTGCTTCCAGTGCTGCCTCCCTGAGCCACCCCGCCCCCCAAGTTTTAGTCAGTGGTATATAGTAAATGTCATGGACAGGTCACGGGCCATGCATTTTTGTTTACTGCCCGTGACCTGCCCATGACTTTTACTAAAAATACCTGTGACTAAAACGAAGCATTACTTATCAGTAGCAAAAGAGAGGAAAGGACATTTTCACAGCTATCCTCAGTAAGACTGTATTATAGTATTTCTGAACCTGAGGAAAATAATTTACACACAGATGTATTTAAAAAATGTTGTTTTTATTCTTTATAAATGGGATTGCAAAACCAGAAAATATAAATTTTGTTGCATGGCATAGTAGAAGAATATGTGAATTTGGTTTGGAAATATTATGAAAACAAAATAGGAATGCAATTTTTTTAAAATTATATTTTTTGACTGGCCTAATTTGCGTGTGAGGAAGGGAAGATGTATATAAAAATACTTAAGTGAGACCAACTCTGCTTGCACTCTGTCCTACATTTCAGTTCCTAACAGAGATGTAAGACCAAAGAGCTAACTTGTACTAAGCAATGCCCATTGCAGTTCTCCGGGACTACACAGCTCAGAAGCAATCTGTAATTGCACTCCTGGCATACATAATGATTTTGCCATTGCCCTAAAACTGCATTATATTCCCAAATACAATCAACTTATTTTTTGATCACTGAGGACGACATATAATCAGGAACATTCAGAACTCCTTAGCATCCCTGTAACACCAAAGAGAGTGACAATGGAAACTAACAAAAGCGACCGTATAAACACTGGGCTACAGCTTACTACCAAGATCTCCAAGGGGCCCTTACCAGCCTGCATAAGTATGTTTGGGTGGGAAGTAAACTGCCTCCATAGTAGTGTTGCTTCCTTCTCAAGGCTCTACCAAATGCACCCCATGAGGTTGGGATCTACAAGGAAGGAAGAAAGAGAACTGGAAAAGATGGGGTGGGAGGAGGAGGGGAAAGGGAAAGAGACAACTAAGAGGGGATATGGTAAAGGCCTATAAAATCATGAACGGTGTGGAGAAAGTGAATAAGGAAGTGTTATCCCTTCACATAACACAAGAACCAGGGGTCACCCAAAGAAATTAGTAGGTGGCAGGTTTAAAACAAACAAAAGGAAACACTTCTTCACACAACACACAATAAATCTGTGGAACCTGTTGCCAGAGGATGTTGTGAAGGTCAAAATGATAACAGGGTTAAAAAAGGATGTATATAAGTTTATGGAGGATATGTCCATCAATGGCTATTAGCTAAGATAGTAGGGATGCAACCCCATGCTCTGGGTGTCCTTAGCTTCTGATTGCCAGAAGCTGGGAGTGGACTACAGGGATCACTTGATGTTTGCCTGTTCTGTTCATTCCCTCTGAAGGACCTGAAATTGGCCACTGTCGGAAGATGGACCATTGGTCTGACTCAGTATGGCCATTCTTCTGTTCTAAGGAGGGATGACTTGCACTGAATGAGACAGGGCCTGGAAGATGCATGGTATCCTCCCATAGCTCCATAGTAAAGGCAATGCAGCCAATCTGGAGCTCCTCCATTATGCTGAACTTCCTGTTAAGGAGGGTCTGAAGAGCAGCAGTGGCCTTAGGTTGACCCTGGTGGTAGGGTTGCCTTACAGGTGCACTGCCAGAGACTAGGAGGTGGGCGAGGCCAGGGTTGATGTGGAGGGTACAGCTTCTACATTGCTTGCCTTGGTCTCCTCTAGATCTTGAGATATTCAGCGAATTTTTGGGTCGCTAATAACATGGGAAGCAAATTTGTTCCCCTAAGGAGAAACTCTGTGAGGAAAACTGTACACATTCCTCCCACCTTGTTCCAATTTGACCCAATCAGTGTTTCTTACTAACACATAGTTTGTATAATGGTGGGAGTGTGTTTATGCTCCCAAATGTATCTGAATGCAGGAAGATGATTAATAGACTTTCAGGCTGTTTTATTTACTATTCACATTAGCCAAACAGAATTCCTTTATTAAAACTCATCCTCTGTTATTTCACAAATAATGAGAAATTGTGGTGGTGGGTGTTTTGTTTTTTGGATTTGTTTTCTTTCATTTCAGAGATATTTAAAACATTGTATTTGTGAGCATCTAATACATGGAATAAATGACAGAATTATAGAGTTTGTTCTGAACAGAGCTCACCAAGTTTGCATAGAGACTAGTGAACAAATATCTTGGAGGGATTTGGATTTAAAATGTAAATTTGAAATTGAAAAATGGAGAGTAGGGCTTCCAATGTAATTTATTTGATGCTTTGTGATAGATTTTTAATTCAATTTTTCTGTTGTTTTTTCTTTACTTTTTGGGGTCACAATTTGGGTGAACTCTGGGTAGGTGAACAAAGAGTTGGGGAGAAAGTCCAGGGACTTCCCCTTTCCTCTTATGCCTTGGAAGAGGAACTAGCTACAATATAACAGTCCCTGCCCTCTCCTAGTTACTTGCAGGTCCTAGCTTCCTAAAAGCAGGGCAGGGACAGAAGAGCTTGCCACGTGTAGATGGGGAGGCAAGCTGCACACTCTTCAGGGTATAGCTAGTATATACTGCTTAGGAGCTCCAAGGAATTCTAACTGTGTGACCCGCCCAGCATTCCTAAACCCCACAGTCTAAATTAAAGAGGAGACATTTATTAAAGGAAAACAACTACAAACTATGGACATAAACATACAGACTTCCGTAATTTAGGTGCCAGCTTTGTCTCCCTTGTTTACCAGGGACCTATTTTGGCTTTAATACTGCATGCAGAGACATGTATTATTCTGGGTTTTCAGAAGTGCTTAAGAGACTCAAGAATGAAAGTCCCAGTTTCAAAAGTCAGGTGCTTAGGAACCTAAGTCCCTTTGACTTTCAATGGAACATATGATTCTGAGTGCTTCACTTACTTTTGAAAATGGGACTTAGACACTTTTGAAAATTTGACCTGTTTTATGTGTATATACTATGAAAAGACAGGTTTCAGAGTAACAGCCGTGTTAGTCTGTATTCACAAAAAGAAAAGGAGTACTTGTGGCACCTTAGAGACTAACCAATTTATTTGAGCATAAGCTTAATAAATCAAATAAATTGGTTAGTCTCTAAGGTGCCACAAGTACTCCTTTTCCTTTTATGAAAAGACAGCAATCCTCATTGTACAGAGCACTCAATTTATAACAAGCAAATTCCTTAGTCACTGGAATCTATTTTTTTCCATGTTCCTTCAGCTAGCTCTTCACGTATCTTGTGATAAAGAGCTGATCTGCCTGGTTTGCAGTAGATTTTCATCTTATCATATCTTTGCATCCTCTTTCTCTCTTCTCTTCTATTTACTTTTTTTTAAAGAGGTGAATCTTGCTGGCCAGAGGTATTGAATCTTATAAATACTAAGATCTACTCACTACTCTGGAAGCCTGTATAATTTTTTTGGACTCGAGTCAAGACCACTCTGCTAGGTTTCAATGTAAATCACAAAAATTACAGTCTCTTGCTTTTCTTAAAGTGCAGTTTCCATTTTACCAAAAAAGGAAATGCTCTGAGCTGAGAGTTGGGTGCTAAAGATATTATATGCAATATATCATTAGTTTTGCTTTTGATACTCCATTCACCTGGGTTATTCATTGACTATTCTGATTATACAGATGATTATATGCTTCAAGGTTCCTCTTTGATAGCTCAGACCAAGGTCTTGTCTTTATAATTCATAAATACTCATATATTTAAGTATTTATTTTAGTTTTGTTTAGAAGAAATAACTAGTGCCAATCCACAGGCTCTGAGCACCTGATGGTTCTTTTAAATTACATAAACAACATGCAGTACAAACTGCTCACCCTGCCGACCAAGCAACAAGACCAAAACCTACAACTCCTATAGAACAGCCTTCACCTCAGTCCCCACACCTCCTTTCAAAGGCTAGGTGGTACAAATGGGCTTCATGGCATGTTCCAAAAATCATCAGATCCAGGTTATTTCAGGCCAGGGTTGGGAAGACATTTCAAATCCCTGGGTTCCTTATGAAAAATACTCTGCCTGCTTCCCTCTACTTATTATATCCAGGTGACTCTAGTATAGAGAGAATTGAGTATCTGCTGATTGCAACTGTGACAGTGCAGCAAGGAGAGATGGGTGGTCTCTCTGGTAGATTGGCGATTTTAACCCATTTTTTCAGATGGACAATTTAGTGACTGTTGGGGCTGCTTTATAATGAAAAGGTCTGTGGCATTCCCAGATCCCTGCAACCATCTGATTGTAGACCACTGGTTGGGCAACATCTTCTCTCCAGCCACCTCTCAGCACATTCTCATGCCCATTCTCTGCCTTAAATTTCCTGACTCCCTTCTGCCCTGTCAGCCTGCACACTCTTTCTTTCATCTGGCACAAACGAGGATTTTCCTTGGCAAGTAGCACATCCACTGACTACATTTGCTACTTATTCCTTTAGGACGGAGGAGACACTAGTAACACCTCCTGAGTTATCACACAGATGAGAAAACCTCTGCTGTTTTTCCCATCTTCCTTCCCAATCCCTTTCTGGAAAGGAAACTACTTCTTCCATGTTGCTTCAGCAAAACCTTCACAATCAGGAAACACACACCTAGCGATTACCTTCACAAACCCTGTCCCTCACAACCGATATTTATTTCCTACACTTCTCTGAATGCAGGGAGGAGCAAATATCACCAAAAGGGGACAAACTATCCCTTACCTGAACCTTAAGTTTCAAAGATCTTGCTATAGCACAGGAATCCAAACCATTATCAGGGAACTCCATTATCCATCAAAACAACAGCATAAGGCACCTTAGGAACCTAACCAAAACTTTCCTGAGAGTCGCTTCTACTTTGGTCCTTATCTCCTTTTGTAAAGCCCCGTGGACATATACCAAATAATACCAAATAATGTATGTATAATACCAAATCATAATTATCTCACACCCCTCTTTCAGTTAGTTAGTACATCCTGACAGCAAAGAAAAAGCAGGAAGTATCGAGCTAGGAAGTATTTGCTGAGATAGGTATTTATATACATCCAAGCAGTGTCAAGATATTGTCAAGAGTCTAGAAATATATTAAAAAAAATCTTCAAATGAAACAACAAATGATTGAGCCATACTTATTATGCTCACAAGGCTCTCCAGGTAAACTTCATCCATTTAGTTTGGTTATACAAGGCTGTATGTTTCTATATCAATTTCAGTGCAAGTCTGACTGAAGACAGCAAACTAGTCTGTTTTTATTCTTCGAAGGAATTAAAGTTATCAGTTTTAATCATAGTTGCTAACTTCTAAGTTGTCCTTCACATCTGACTGGTCAGCTAACAGTAATCAACACACATTACTCACATAGGGCTCAATCCTAATTACTCTTCTCATCCTACAATATAAACAATCAGTGACGCATGATCTCACTGCTGACTCACATACCAAGCTGTCTGTAATGAACTACGATAGTCTTACTTTCATAGATGTAGTCTATAGATTGATTTCCTAATATATTAAACTACAGATGTAATGAATGTGCCAGATAGCTTATATTACAGACATGATGGAATTCCAGTACACATTTTTATTTAATATTAAAAGAAAATTACCTACTTTCAGAAGGATATAGGAACTATTAGTTTAAATTTGGAGTTCACTACTTTGTTTTTAATGTTTATCAGCTACTATTCCTTGATCACAATCACCAACTGGAGGCAAAAATTGTATTTTAGTGGTAAAGCCACAGGAGCTGAGCTGATCTATACTCATTTACATCAAAGGAAACTGTTGCCCTAAAAGTTCAGCTCTCTCTTTTTGTTTTCTTGACCAGGCATTAGCACAGTGCAGAATGTAGAAAAATAAAAATGTCATGAGCCAAATGATCCCTTCTGCCTCCATGAGGAAGGGGATGAAATACTTGAAGATTTGGGTAGTATAGAGTACTGAAAGGAGGTCATGTTATGGAAATGGCCCTTATTTTTGTATGTTTCCTAAGGTAATTCTTTCAGCAGTGTCTTTTTTTCCAGCTACAGGAGTTGGGAAACAGTAAGAAAGTGTGGGAATTCTATGCTTTCACACTTTTTTGTATTAAAAAAACCCCCAAATTCTGTGATTAGGTCATTCAAAGCTTTGCGGTTTCATACAGTAATAATGTATGAAAAGGGAGCTATTTCCCAGCTTCATCACACTTTTTATACTGAATGTGCAGCTGCTGTCTAAATAGACTGCAAAATGTTAAGATGCATAAGGAATGGATGAGATTTGGAAGGATTGGAAATGTTACCTTCAAAATGAGATGAATAAGAGGGGACATGAAAAAAGTATATAAAATGACTCATTACACAATAAGAAGGGGACATCCAATGAAATTTAAAAAGAGGAATTCAAAAGAAAACTAAAAGAAAATATTTTTTCTCACAACACAGCAATTAGTCTGTGGAACTCTCTGCCACAGGAAATTGATGAGGCTAATAATTTAGTAAGACTCAAAAAGGGATTGTATATTCGTATTGATATCAAGAATATCAAGAGTTGTCATAATTAGAAAAATGGAAGAGATATTAAGTCATATGCCCCAGAGCTTCAGCTAATCTGTAGATTTTAGAAATCAGGAATACTTTTAAGTGTGTGTGGAGGAAGTGGATTATCCCACATCTGCCTATTGTGAGATTCTTACACTTTTCTCTAAAACATTTGTTGTTTGTCACTGTTAGAAACTGGCTATTGAAGTACATGTACCTAAGGTTTGATCCGTTATGGCATTTTTAATGTTCTTATGTTTTTGTGTACCTTCTTCCTTTTTCCAGTGGAAAAATGGGGAAAAGTTAAGGAGGGGGAGTGTGGAGAACATGAAACTAAAACCAACCTTTATTTACAGTCAAAATAAAAGAGACATTGTTTCATTTAAAAACTAAACAAAAAACAAAAAAAACCTTTTGATTTCATTCAGAAATATTAAATGGACAATCAAGCAATCAAAACATTTAAAAAGGATTTTTCCCAGTCAAAAGTTCTGCAAGAAAATAATCCACTTTTCTGACCAGCTCTATTTAAGCAATACACCAAAAGCTTGTAACCAGGCATAGGGATTTTGGAGTGGCTGCCATCTTTGATTTCCTCATGATAGGAACAGTTCTAAGTGGATGATTATGAAGCTTTGGTTGCTTAATGTTTTATTTACATTTCATGAATCCCCTGGTTTAGGGGTGAAAAGACCTTGCTACTTCATCACATGGGGGCGGGGGGAACCTCCAAGGAAAGAATGCAAATGTAACATGGCAAGATCAAGTTGGCAGAACTTACTCTTCCAATAACAGGAATAACCCATGTAGGAAATAATGTGACCTTTGGAATTCTAATTCTAATTTAAATTATATTGAAGATAATGTTAATGGAATGGAAATTTCACTCCAGTAATCGTCTGTCATGAACAAATAAATACTGACACAGAGGCCCTTAGAAAACAGAAACAACAAGAAAAATTGAAATAGTTAGTGTAGGCGAGGTGTAACTTTACTGAAGTATGAACTTATATTCAATATATACAATTCTACCCAAAATAATTTTAAGCAGGATCTAAATGAGTTATCCCCTGACAGCTAGCTGGGGAGGGGAAAAGGCTTCAGGACCAGACTGTATTTATGTGAACATACCTACTCTGACTAGGTATCCAGGATACAGAACTGTGTTGCCAAAGTGATCAACGTTGGCTGGTGTTGGGTTACAAATCACTTTAGTACTGAATGCAGAGGTAATGAAATATTGTTATCATTATTGTCTGAGTAAAGGATAGCAGAACTGTGCTTAGCCTGTTCTGACTGAGAGTGGTCACCCTTAACAGAAATGAACTAGCTAAGCAGTGGGCTTAGATGCCAGACCCTGTGAGAAGAAGAGGGGGTGTGGACAGGTGTCCCTGCTGGGTGGTGTGACCTATACCTGAGAATCCTAGGCATGGGTTAACCAGCACTGTTCAAATATAGAGATAATTAAAGCTCCATTAGGAGTCTTTTGTTTTGTTATGTAATCACTAGAGCTAAAATCACTTCTGTGGGACAACATTTCTACCCAGCCTGCTTCAGCAATGAAGTTCCCCCACTGAGAGCTAAGCAGAACCTCAAGAAAAGGTTACAGTAGAAAAGCAGAAGGTGGCAGTGTGCAGCGCAGTGGCTGGTGGATAGGCCGGCGGAGCAGTGAACGGCCGGTGGGGCGGGCAGTGGAGTGGAGTTGTGGCTGGCCAACAGAGCAGTGATGCCAGAGCAAGTGCTCAGATGGCAGAACAAACAAGGTGTCTCCTCCACCCCCGCTTCCCCAGGGGGAGGGGAACTCACACAGATGCACTGCTGAACTCTGGGTCTTTACTGAGCAAGGATAACCACTGTGAGTGGGTTGTGATGGGGGATCAGAGAGGGCCATGTTAAAGGAACTTTTGGTTGTAAAACTCAAGAACCTGAGGCAAAAGACACTGCCCAACATACTCTGAGGTGGGTATTTTGCTGAATCCTGCTTGCAGCATTTTCCCATAATCAATGCCAGGTGACTTCCTTCCTTTTATAAATAGTTACTTTTCTCTACTCAGGCTCTGTGTTTGAGAGCAGGGAAGTATTGTCTCTAAGAGGGCCAAGGGGTGGTATGTAATTTTCCCTGGTTACTGGGTGGGGGCTCAAGCCATTCTGTGTTGTATTGTTGGAAACCCTACATATTGAACCCGGCCCTGGTTGCTGCCAATACCACCTGTCAGAATGGTTACATAATATTATTGCTAGTTTACCAACTAAAAGCCGAAAATGAAGCATTTGAAGCTTCAAAAGGAGCCAAAAGAATTCTCTTTTGTCCTGAAAGAAATCAAAGATGGGAGCCATTCTGGAGACCAATTAACAGTTTATAAACACTTAGAAACAATGACTGGGTTTCCAAAAAAGTCACTTTGGACATAATCAATGCTGAAAAAGGGATTGAAAGCAAACATCAACGATTCTTAATTCAGTCACCTTTTTTCTCTTCTATAATAGAGACTGTACAAAATGGCAGAGGATACATGGAGTTTACCAAAAATTGTGAAAATTTTTCACAAAAAAATTTGTCCATAATGTTAGGACATAGATATTCAGGCCTGTCTGCAAAGGCCTGTACTTTAAGAATTTAGGTGTATTCTTATCACTTAGCTAGTTATAGAGGTATAAAAGAAAGAATCAAAATCACTGTCTTCCAGTGTAAGGGCCTTCTCTTACTGTGACAGTCTGAGGCACTGTTCTTAGGCTAAGGCCGTTGGCTAAGCACCAGAGGCAGCCATAAGATGGGAAGTGACCGGTCACATCCTCACATTCCAAACTAGTCACATTGAGATAAGGTGCTATTGGGCTGTTAGGAATACAATCCTGTCCTGATAGTGCCTATCGCCTCCAGAGAAAGGGAAGTGTCTAGAAGATGTAAAAGGAAACTTAGTTTGATAGCATCCTGTCTGGCAAGAACTCACTTATCAATAGCTGGGATGTGAAATCCTCACTTCTGTATTGTTTTGTCATTATAGTTCCCACTTTGCTATCCTTTGTCTGTATAATCTCTGTCTGGTTCTGTGATTGTTCCTGTCTGCTGTATAATTAATTTTGCTGGGTGTAAACTAATTAAGGTGGTAGGATATAATTGGTTACATAATCATGTTACAATATGTTAGGATTGGTTAGTTAAATTTCAGGAAAATGATTGGTTAAGGTATAGCTAAGCAGAACTCAAGTTTTACTATATAATCTGTAGTCAATCAGGAAGTGGGTGGGTGTGTGTGGGTGTGGGGAGAGGAAGTGGGAACAGGGAATGGGGATAAGGAAATTGGAATCATGTTTGGCTAAGGGCAGGAATGGGAACAAGGACACAGGCTCTGTGGTGTCAGAGCTGGGAAGGAGGACACTAAGGAAGGAAACTGGAATCATGCTTGCTGGAAGTTCACCCCAATAAACATCCAATTGTCTGCACCTTTGGACTTTGGGTATTGTTGCTCTCTGTTCATGCGAGAAGGACCAGGGAAGTAAGTGGATGAAGGAATAAGCCCCCTAACTCATAAATTTCACATTTTTCAACCAGCTACTATAGCATAAATTTTTCCATCTCTCCTGTCTATTGAAATAAATATGATATTTAATGTATGGTTTTCTTTCAAATTACTGATGTCTAATTGGCTGAGAGACAATTTTTAGACATTCATGCTTTTATGGATAATTTTTTTCTTTTTTTTTCCTTTTAAAATTTTATCATGGAATAATGATCAAACTCTCCAGCAAGATTTAATGTGGTATATCTCTTAATATTTTCAGATTCTATCAGAAAAGCAACCCCATCTTTCACAAATTAACTAGAGAAATAAAATGCTGGCAAGGAATAATCTTGTGTTTCTGCCATAAATACACTTACTGTCCCATAGCTTTTCTGTTTCAATGAATTCAAACATTAAAGAATTTTCTAAAGACAGTAGATGTAACATATACTAAAAGAAAAAAAAAACATTAAGGGCCCACTTCTACCATGCTCACTCAAATTTCAATGGGACTACTTCCTCAGTACTTTATGGCAGGGATCCCAAAGTAGTGTTCAGTGATCACTCGATACATAAGGTACTTACAAGAGATCTGTTTTATTCAGTGTCCAGTTCCAAATGGCGGTACATAAAAACAAGGGCTTCACAGTGCCCCACTCAGAATCTTTGTCTGGGAAACTCAGCCCTTAGATCACAGTCTTGTTATTCATGGCGTATACATGTTATTTTTCTTAGCATACAAACAAGTTTTAGTTCTTTTAGGAAATCTATGTAGTTTCTGCATTTGGATGGGGTTTGGGGGGAGCTGTAGCAAGGAGCAAGGCATTTTGGTCTATGCCCTAATCTCTCTAATTAGTTAATTCTTGAGTAGAGCGGTTACCTGGGAATTGGGCATGGATGTTCAGGGTGAGATGCCCGAAAGTGGAGATTGCCTTTGCACTGTTTGTGACCACCTCTGTTCAAAGACTGATTCACATAGTGTAAAATAATCAAGTCATCCTGACAGGTTTCAGAGTAACAGCCGTGTTAGTCTGTATTCGCAAAAAGAAAAGGAGTACTTGTGGCACCTTAGAGACTAACCAATTTATTTGAGCATGAGCTTTCATGAGCTACAGCTCACTTCATCGGATGCATACCGTGGAAACTGCAGCAGATATTATATACACACAGAGATCATGAAACAATACCTCCTCCCACCCCACTGTCCTGCTGGTAATAGCTTATCTAAAGTGATCATCAAGTTGGGCCATTTCCAGCACAAATCCAGGTTTTCTCACCCTCCACCCCCCTACACACAAACTCACTCTCCTGCTGGTAATAGCCCATCCAAAGTGACAACTCTCTACACAATGTGCATGATAATCAAGGTGGGCCATTTCCAGCACAAATCCAGGTTCTCTCACCCCCTCACCCCCCTCCAAAAACCACACACACAAACTCACTCTGTGTGTGTGGGGGGTGGAGGGTGAGAAAACCTGGATTTGTGCTGGAAATGGCCCCAGACCTGCAATGCCATGACATCTTCTACTGTTCGGCAGAGGGAAAACAGTAAGAGCTTGTCTACATTTGAAATGCTACAGTGGCACAGCTGCACCATTGCCGCTATACCACTTCAGCGTAGACATTACCTGTGCTGATGGGAGGGGCTCTTCCATTGGCATAGGCAATCTGCATTCCCAAGAGAAACTATATAGGTCAACAGAAGAATTCTTCCATCAACTGGGGGTTAGATCATTTTAACTGCGCTGTTCTGAGGTGTGGATTTTTCGACACAGTTAAGCTGACTTAAATTTCTAGTGTAGACCAGGCCTAAATTACTAGAAGGTAGTAGAAGGTAACAGCAGCATGGAGAGTTAGTTCATGAGTTTAAATCTTATCAGGCATACTTGATTGCATTGTTTAGTGAAATCAACAAATTTAATATGTCAACAAATTGAGATCCATGGAGCTGTTATGTTAAAAAGGAGCTAATTGCTGCCATTGGGTGAATCTTTGATCCGAGGAGAACCACAGTCCTTTTTAAAGTCAATGGATGTGCCAAGCACTCTTTCACACTCAGTAGAAGAAGTTAATCCCCTTTATGTAGTAGAATTAGCTACAAACAATGGAAATATTGCCCAAAGCACATGGCAGGATAGAGATAAGATGTGGGGTTTCTCTCAGTGCAAATACAGAGATTTGGATATTGGTTGTTCAGCCTGTCTGTATTATAAGCAGAAAGCCAGAAGGAAATCAGAAGAAGCAGTTTCTAGTGTGACGCCAAGAGGAAGTGCAGAGAGAGCTTCTTGGGCACATACCTTGCTGGTGTGGCAGCAAGTCGGAATTTTTGAGGAAGGTAGGAAACTGATTGTTGTTGTTGGTTTCTACTCTGTTCAGGGAAGCAGGATTTTGTGGCCACTTTTTGTAAATAAACAAGGTTTCACCAAAGAATATATCTTGTATCATCAATTTCTCTTCCTAACAGAAGCAAGCCGACAAAGACACAAAATTGACTAACCTTTGGGCTGAGGGAATAACAGATACTTTCCCCTGATCTTGTTGAGCTTTCAATGAACCTCTTAGTGGACGAAGGAAAAACAGCACATGTAATGAATGTGGGGTTTACTAAACCAGTTAATCCAATGTCATAAGGTGTATAGTGTGAGAGGAGGATACAGTCTTCCCCCCCACACCTTTGGTGACTCATATAAATGCCATGTAGAATTGCTGGCACTCTCTACTCCTCTCAAAGCACATGATGCTCCAGAGGGAGCAGAGAAAATGGGAGAAGGCATTATTATTGCCCCACATCTGTCTTACTGGCCCAAAGAGCAGGGCTGGCAAGTATGCTGCAACACATTAAAGTGTACAGTAGCAACCACATTCCTTCTGCATGCTGTGGAGTTGAGAGATGCACTCTGGGCTATGACTAAATGTCATGACCTAGTCCTTCACACAGTGGCGTACTACCACCTAGGCCGACAAATCCTAGGCCTAGGGCGGCAAATTTGCAGGGACAGCAAATTTATAATAGCAGCCAGAGGCGCCAACTTCCCCCGGCCCCGGTGGGTGCTCATGCCCCCCTGCCCTTGGCCCCGCCTCAACTCCACCCCATCCCCAACTTCACTCCAGCCCCGGAGCACCAACGGAGTCGGCATCTATGGATGCTGCGATTTTACCAATCATAGTGTGTATTGAAACCACCAATGATGGCGTGAATTTGTAAAAAAACTAAAAAGAAGTTCATATGGGGGCGGCAATTATTTCAGGGCCTAGGGGAGGCAAAATCATTAATCTGCCACTGCCTTCATATATGAACACTACCAGGTGGATTGAATACTGGCTAAATGGGCATGAACAAAGGGTAAGGATATAGGGCAATGTATTCAGTTTAGGTGAGCGGTCTACTGGGAAACCACAGGGAACTGTGTTAGGTCTAGTCTTATTTTCTTCACATCTTCATATATGATGTACATGAATCATGAATACAAAAAAAGGCAACATTCATCAAATAAATTATTTGGCCTATATTATTCACCCACTTCTACTCATCATGATGAGAAAGTTCCAAGGCAGTTTTTAGTGACTCAGTTAGGTAGAGCTAAAAACATACACTATTTTTGGAAGATCACTACTCATTGACTCTATTTTCTGACACGAAGAGTATGGGCCAAATTCACTATTGATTTACATAAACTTATGTTGGTGGAGAGTCCTAGGTGCTGAAAATGAGCTGGGATCCAGGTTACTGAGGGGTTCTGGACCATCACTTGGAGCTTTAAGGACCCAGCACTGCTTGCAAAGTGGGTGACCCTTGTCAAAATGATGGCATGGAAAAGGTGGCCAGATGGTAGGTTGATCAATCTTGTCCCCCACTAGGAGGACTTCACTGGCAGATTTGCTGTCATGTGCTGGGTGGTCATTGAAGCTAACACTGGCAGAAATGCGTCAGGGCAGGGGAGGGCAGAGTAGCATTATGTACTTAGATGACACACAAGGTATATTTTACACTTCCCTGCACCAGCTCTGCTGAGTTTGGCTCTGCATATAATAGTTTGAGAAAATAATGACATACATCTTTTATGAAGTCACATTTCTTTCTCTGTCAGACATTTCACTTTCAGAGCACTCCAAACAACTTAGAAATGTGTTGTGAGCACTTTCCAAGTCACTGTCTTAATCTTCCAGAAGAAATTCTCCAACCTTGCTGCAAACTGTTTGAGGACATCTTTCCTTATTTATCTTGTACCTGTCAATGTGTTCATGAACAATTTTCAATTGTTTCTAAAGCCTGTCAAATACATAATTAGATTTGAATCCCATTGCTTCAGGTGATGTTTTGGCAAACTGTTCTATACTGTTAAGGGCTTTTTTTTTTTCTACTTATGACAGAACGAGTGGAAATGTCTAAAGATTTTTCATGCTACAAGCAATATATTTTCACGGTGATAATTATTATGTAGTAAGTCACTGAAGAACACATTTAAGCAGAGCCTGGAGCATGTTAGGTACATAAAGCTATAGCTGCCACCTGAAGTACTGATTAACCCCATACACTACACAATCTCCCCTTCCATTAGTGCAGTGTTCAATTCAGTCTTTTTGAACAAAGATCTGATTGCTACCATTAACTACTAGTTACTGGTCCCATGCAACACTTAGTACCAGAAATGCTGAGAACATTGCTTTCTGACAGTTGCTTACTGACTCCAGTCCAGCTGATCCAACTCAAAAGAGGACACGTCTGTAAAGGAGGAAGCAGTTGCTTTTCTGGAATTTTAAAACTTTGCAAGATGTAAAGCACAGGACCTGATTCTCTTTTTTCTTACACTGTGGTTTACACCACTATAACTTGATTGACTTCAAACGCAAGGCAGTTACAGTCCTGTAAAGCCGCTAGACAGGGGTTTGATTCTTGTATAATGATTGTTACAATGGTCACACTTAAAAGCTTTCTTTCTATCCTTAAAATAGAAAATAACAATGAAACAAACTATATCTCACGAAGTGGCAAGTTTTTTTGATTGCGGTCACTCTACCTGTTCTCTACCTATTCACAAGTACCAGCCTACCTCTCTTATCTCCCAACATGTGAAAAGTATGAACTCTTTCCACGATAATGTTGCAGTCTGCTACAAAGCTCAATTAACTTCAGTGGGAATAGAATTTGATCCTGTTTTAGTTCCTCAATGATTTATTTGATCCTTTCTGCAAATGCATATGATATTATATATGGGCCTCCACAGCAAAAATCCTACACTGCTAAACCTGCTGGAAACTCCTGGCCATATAAGCAGAAAAGGGGAAGCTTAAATGTGGCCAATTTCTCATGGAGACTGGGATTAAGATAGTGAAAACAACTAGGGAAAAATCCTGCCTCTACCTCCTCTGCACTATAACAGATGCTGCACAAGAAGGGTGGGAGCAGCTTTTGGGGAGGCTGCAAAGAGTATGCACACCTCCTGCATAGTGTGGGGCCCAGCTCCTTAGAAGCTCCCTGTTGTAGTATACAGTGTGGGGCTTGGGCATGGTGAACCTCTGTTCATTCCCACTTGAGTTCTGCTCCAACTTCCACTGAACTTAATGGGAGTCTTTCCACTGACTTCAGCTGGAGCTGGGTCAGGTCCTTGAAGAAAGGTCACAATGGCCGTGGAGGCAAAAGCTTCTGAAAATTAACTCTGTGGCCATGTGTCTCAGGCTTGACCCTAGTTAGGTGGATTTCCTGTTAATGGTGGAATTGTAGCAGCATCTATTAGTTTGCTTCTAATTGGAATCTCAGGGAAACTAGTGCCATTCAAAAAAGCCCTGATGCTCCTGTGAGAGATGGTTTTACCACAGCATTTGGCACATGTAGACGTCTGAACTTCTTGCCCAAAGCAACCAACCAGCAATGGATAGCTCAGGACAATGGAGAAATTTCCAGATACGGGATGGCACATTTCCAAATACAGGATGTAATTGTGTACTGGGATTCTCCATTGTGCATGTGTAAGCCACATTGCTTGATATAATAAAAGTGGGCTGTACATCAAATGGCTTTTGAACAGGACATAGGGGAAGTATTAAGCCACTGCCAGTAAAACATTCTGTACAAGATAGCTATGACTGGTGTTTAAGCTTTGAAACAATTAACATAAAATTAGCAAAGAGAACGTTTTATGGGAAAATGGGAATCCTTTTTTTGATCCCAAATATAATGGTATTGAATAAAAATAAAATCTTTCTATTATTTTACATAATTGAACATTAAGTTAGGTGCATTTTCTCTCCACCCTCTCTGTTCTGCCTTGGCTAGAATATTAGTACTATTTATTTTTAGTTATGGTAAAACCCAGAGGCTTTCTCATCAGAATTGGATTCTATTGTGCTTGTGTCAACTGCTTTTGGGTCAGTCTCTCTAGACGTCCCCACTTTCTCCTACCTAGTCTCCCTCTGTTCATCTCAAATTAGACCAGTCCATCAATTTAGCCTAAAATGAGTCAAGCAGTCCTTAATTCCAGGACTTGCAGTTTTCCTTTGTCTCCCTGTCAGTTAGAGGAAGCCTGGCACAGGACTGTTGCTCCTCTTCTATCCCAGGACTTTCTGCCTCATCGCTCTCTGTTCTCCTTCCTTTATCTCTGGGCTCGTTTCCCTTATTGGTCCCAGCTGTGGATGCATGACTCCAGAACTGGCAGTTCTGGCAGCTGTTCTGAGGTTTGATGTTTTCACCTGTAAGTGAGGAAAACTCTCCTCTCCCTTCTGCCTGTGCTTTTGTAAACTCCATTACATATCTTCCCTTTTACTGCTGAAAGCCAGCCGTAGCTTGGCTCTTGACAGAAAATCAGCATTGCAATGCAAACTTCCTGCCCAGTGCTGTATCTGGAAGGCTCATGGTTGCAACTACAGGTACTGTCTCATCATCTATGGGTTCATCTCTTTCATTGCATTCAGCTTAGAGCTAAGGGGCATGATCAGTAACTAATCTGAATTCTTTCTCCAGGAGGTGAATCTCTTTCCCCAGTAGGCTTTCTGTAGCCCACTTGGCAGGTGATCATTCCTTCTCTATCACTAAATATACTCTCACAAGGAAAACGTTTCCAGCTAAGGTACATGTCAAGGTTCCTCCCCCACTCTGAACCCTAGGGTACAGATGTGGGGAACTGCATGAAAACCTCCTAAGCTTACTTTTACCAGCTTAGGTTAAAACTTCCCCAAGCTACAAATTAATTTTATCCTTTGTCCTTGGAATATCCACTACCACCACCAAACTCTAACTGGGTTTACTGGGAAATGCAGTTTGGACACGTCTTTCCCCCCAAAATCCTCCCAACACTTGCACCCCACTTCCTGGGAAAGGTTTGGTAAAAATCCTCACCAATTTCATAGGTGACCACAGACCCAGACCCTTGGATCTGAGAACAATGAAAAAGCATTCAGTTTTCTTACAAGAAGACTTTTAATAGAAATAGAAGTAGATAGAAGTAAAGGAATCACCCCTGTAAAATCAGGATGGTAGATACCTTACAGGGTAATTAGATTCAAAACATAGAGAATCCCTCTAGGCAAAACCTTAAGTTACAAAAAAGACACACAGACAGAAATAGTCATTCTATTCAGCACAATTCTTTTCTCAGCCATTTAAAGAAATCATAATCTAACACATACCTAGCTAGATTACTTACTAAAGTTCTAAGACTCCATTCCTGGTCTATCCCCAGCAAAAACAGCATATAGACAGACCCAGACCCTTTGTTTCTTTCCCTCCTCCCAGCTTTTGAAAGTATCTTGTCTCCTCATTGGTCATTTTGGTCAGGTGCCAGCGAGGTTACCTTTAGCTTCTTAACCCTTTACAGATGAGAGGATTTTTCCTCTGGCCAGGAGGGATTTTAAAGGGGTTTACCCTTCCCTTTATATTTATGACAGTACACTATTGGGTGTTCTTCTCCATCCACCTCTTCAGAAAGGACTGCCCCTGCCCCTACCTGCAATGCCTCAGTTTGCAATATGAATTCTTTCTCAAAGGAACAGTGCTATCTACAGAATATGTCCTTGAGCTCTAGAAAGGCCATGTCAAAGATGGATGTCCATAAGACCCCTCTTGGGGAGGTATCTTTAGCTTGATTAGTGGAGCTTCTGTGGTGGTGAAAAGCAATATGAAAAGGTGATAGTAGCCTGTTAGACCTAGGAAGACCCTAACTTGCCATTTGGGGGAAGGAACTATATATTCCTGTAATCTTATTCACCAAGGGGAGGACTTGCACTCCCCCAACCATGTATGCCAGGTAACAGGATTCTTGTTTTTTTGTCTCATAGTTGGTGGAGTTAACTGTTAACCTGGCTTCCCTCAGTTGCAGAATAGCAACTACTTTTTCCAGATGTGTATCCCAACCCCTGCTATAAATGAATATGTTGTCCAAGTATGCCACTGTATATTAACTATGCTGTTGGACTAATCGGTCCATGAAATACTGGAAATTAATCGCTTCCCTATGTGGCTCAAAGGGCATAAAAATTAAATATGCCAAGCATCACAGAATAAGAAGCCATCTTCTCCTAAGAGTTAGTAGTTAAGGGGATCTGCCAGTACCCCTCAGTCAAATCAAGAATGGTGGTATACTGGGCTTCTCCCAACCAGTCTACGAGTTCATCCACCCGTAACATAAGCTAGGCAAGAATTTTTGAAACTGTATTCACCTTTCTGAAGTCTATAGAGAAACGCAGTTGTCATAAATATAAAGGGAAGGGTAAACCCCTTTGAAATCCCTCCTGGCCAGGGGAAAGCTCCTCTCACCTGTAAAGGGTTAAGAAGCTAAAGGTAACCTCGCTGGCACCTGACCAAAATGACCAATGAGGAGACAAGATACTTTCAAAAGCTGGGAGGAGGGAGAGAAACAAAGGGTCTGGGTCTGTCTGTAGTCGTCTTGGCCAGGGACAGAACAGGAATGGAGTCTTAGAACTTTTAGTAAGTAATCTAGCTAGGTATGTGTTAGATTATGATTTCTTTAAATGGCTGAGAAAAGAATTGTGCTGAATAGAATAACTATTTCTGTCTGTGTATCTTTTTTGTAACTTAAGGTTTTGCCTAGAGGGGTTCTCTATGTTTTTGAATCTAATTACCCTGTAAGATATCTACCATCCTGATTTTACAGGGGGGATTTCTTTATTTCTATTTACTTCTATTTTTTATTAAAAGTCTTCTTGTAAAACACTGAATGCTTTTTCATTGTTCTCAGATCCAAGGGTTTGGGTCTGTGGTCACCTATGCAAATTGGTGAGGCTTTTTATCCAACATTTCCCAGGAAAAGGGGGGTGCAAGTGTTGGGAGGATTGTTCATTGTTCTTAAGATCCAAGGGTCTGGGTCTGTAGTCACCTAGGGAAATTGGTGAGGCTTTTTACCAAACCTTGTCCAGGAAGTGGGGTGCAAGGTTTTGGGAAGTATTTTGGGGGGAAGGACGCGTCCAAACAGCTCTTCCCCAGTAACCAGTATTAGTTTGGTGGTGGTAGCGGCCAGTCCAAGGATAACGGGGGTAATATTTTGTACCTTGGGGAAGTTTTGACCTAAGCTGGTAAAGATAAGCTTAGGAGGTTTTTCATGCAGGTCCCCACATCTGTACCCTAGAGTTCAGAGTGGGGGAGGAAACGTGACAGCAGTGAACTGTCAGGCTTTGGAACCAGTATAGTAGGCCACCCCAGTCACTTTGAGATTCCTCTTTTATCCTCAATACTATTATGGTCTTGATACTTTTTTGACAGTTCCCCTCAATTTGTTGGGGATTGCTCAGAGCCCTTCCCACGTTACTTTATCGGGTTCCATACTGATGTGATGGTGGGCTGTGGAGGTCTTCCTGGAGTGGCTTGGGAATAATTTTGTAAAAGCAGCCACCAGTTGGAGTGCCTAATCCTTTTGCTTCTTGTTCCCTCTGAGAGGCATTAAGCTTTCTTTGGGCAGTTGTAAATTTGGGGTCCCAGGATATGGAATGATGAAGAGGCTTTCCCTGGTTTTCCTTGTCTTCAGCAAATTTACAGGTAAATATGTTGTTCCTTTTTCCCCCCTGATTGTCTGATTAAAAAGTCCACAGTTCCTACCTTCCTTACCACCTCATAAGTACCTTGTCACCTGGATATGATTCAGAGCTTGGAAGAAATAGAACTGCTATTAGAATTGCACCGCTACAGACTAGGGACCAAATGGCTAGGCAGCAGTTCTTCAGAAAAGGACCTAGGGGTGACAGTGGACGAGAAGCTGGATATGAGTCAACAGTGTGCCCTTGTTGCCAAGAAGGCCAATGGCATTTTGGGATGTATAAGTAGGGGCATAGCCAGCAGATCGAGGGATGTGATCGTTCCCCTCTATTCAACATTGGTGAGGCCTCATCTGGAGTACTGTGTCCAGTTTTGGGCCCCACACTACAAGAAGGATGTGGATAAATTGGAGAGAGTCCAGCAAAGGGCAACAAAAATGATTAGGGGTCTGGAACACATGACTTATGAGGAGAGGCTGAGGGAACTGGGATTGTTTAGTCTGCAGAAGAGAAGAATGAGGAGGGATTTGATAGCTGCTTTCAACTACCTGAGAGGTGGTTCCAAAGAGGATGGTTCTAGACCATTCTCAGTGGTAGAAGAGGACAGGACAAGGAGTAATGGTCTCAAGTTGCAGTGGGGGAGGTTTAGGTTGGATATTAGGAAAAACTTTTTCACTAGGAGGGTGCTGAAACACTGGAATGCGTTACCTAGGGAGGTGGTAGAATCTCCTTCCTTAGAGGTTTTTAAGGTCAGGCTTGACAGAGCTCTGGCTGGGATGATTTAGTTGGGGATTGGTCCTGCTTTGAGAAGGGGGTTGGACTAGATGACCTCCTGAGGTCCCTTCCAACCTTGATATTCTATGATTCTATGAACTCTTGCATCCAGCTAGAAGGCACATAGTTGTGCCCTGTTATTATCACTGTTCTCAATCTTGTGCTTCTTTGAGGTTTTCTTTATCATAGGCCCCCATAACCTCAGGTCTCTTGCATAACATTAAGACATATTGTACAAGGTTTTCAGCTGTTGAAGCCTTGCTTTCCCAGGTTTCTCACACCAGATCTAGTATGTCTTTTGGCTGTTGCCCATAAAGTGAATAGTGAAAACCCTGTTAAAGTTTGTGGTAATTTTCTAATGGGGAATAGTAGTCCCTTGTCAAGGATAATGAATTTCATGAGCATCCTCTTTAGTATCTGATTAAACCTCTCCATGAGGCCATCCATCTGTGGATGGTACACAGATGTAGGTAATGCTTGGACTTTCAGTAGGCCACAGATCTCACTCATCAGCTGGGACATAAAATTTGTTCCCTGTTCTGTTAGAAATTCTTTGGGAATCCCTATCTACACAAAAACTTTTAGTAACTCATTAGCAATAGTCTTGGAATTCTTTGACCAGAGTGGTATGGCTTCTGGGTATCGGGTAGTGTAGTCCATGATAACAAGTATTTGCTGGTGTCCAGAGGCACTTTTCTGTAAGGGGCCGATATGGTCAATTCCCATTCATTCAAAGGGGGTCTCTGCCAAGAAAGGGATACTTTGTGGAACTCCCTGAGGGCCACTAATTGGCATTCATGGCACGATGCACAGAAATTTTTGACTTTTTTAGGGAGACCTGGACAGAAGTGTCAGGTCAGGATTCTGCACTGTGTCTTAATCCTTCTCAGGGTGTACCACACATGGAACTGAGTGTGCCAGATATAGGAGCTCATGACAATATACCCCGGGGCAACAGTAATTGCATCCTTATCACCTGTGTCTGTTTGCCCTGGTCTATGGAATATAAAAAATCTGTCTTAAAGGCAAATTAGAGAACTGCTGGGCTCTCAGGGTGTTCACCTCTTTATAATCAATAACTTCTACTTGTTTGAAGGCTTGTCTCAAAGTAGATTCTAAAAGAGTGTAATGGACCCCAATTAACATCACCATTAGCATCATCCCAGAATTTGCTCCATAAACTTTTAGATTTGAGTTCTATATTAAGTGAAGCAACTGGAGAATGTTGTTTTCAAAATTCTCACCCTTTAATAACCCTTTCAAAATTTACTTATTTACCAGACCTATCAGCTCCAGTCTTCTGTGCGTACATAATGCATTTTCTCATGTAGTAGTCAACTCAAAATTAGACTGTAGCAATCTTTTGCATGCTTTTAATAGTACTTTCTGGGCCAGATGCTGGTTGCCTTTACATTGCTTTTCCCCCAGCTGTCACCAGCAGAATTATACCTGATTTACACCACAGTAAGTTAGATGAGAAATAGGGCTTGCATGTGTGTCTTTTAAATGTTTGCAGTTTTCGTGCATGTGTATTTATACACAATTTTTTTCTGGTTTGTGTTCGCTTGAGTTGACATCACCTGAATTTTGCTTTGTCTTTTGTGTTCAAATGACTCTAAACACACAAAGTAACACACAATCAAAGCTATAGAGTTTCAGCTGGGAAAGTTCCAGAAGACCAAAAGAAAGCTAATGGCCCAATTTTTAAAAAGGGATGACCCAGGTAGTTATAGGCCTGACATTGATCGCTGGCAAGATAATGAAGTGACTGTTACAGGATTCAATTAATAAAGAATTAAAGGAGGGTAATGTAATTAATGTAACTCAACATGGATTCATGGAAAATAGATCCTGTCAAACTAACTTGATGTTTTTTTGATGAGATTAAAAGTTTTGCTGATAAAGGTAATTGTGTTGATGTAATATACATAAACTTCCGTAAGGAGTTTAATATGGTATCATATGATATTTTAATACAAACAATAGAAAGATATAAAATTTACAGTGCACACATTAAATGGATTATATAATGGATGATAGGACTCAAAACGTAACTGTAAAGAGGGAATAGTCATGGAGTGTGTTTTTTCCAGTGGAATCCCAGAGGGATCCGTTCTTGGCCATAGGCTATTTAACATTTTTATCAATGACCTGGAAGAAAACATAAAATTATCACTGATAAAGTTTGCAGATGACACAAAAATTGGGAAAGTGGTAAATAATGAAGAAGACAGGTCACCAATTCAGAGTGATCTGGATCACTTGGTAAACTGGGTTCAAGCAAACAATATGTCTTTCAATATGGCTATATGTATACATCTAGGAACAAAGAATGTAAACCATATTTAAATAATTGGGAACTCTGTCCTGGGAATCAGTGACTGAAAAAGATTTGAGGGGGTCACAGTGGATAATCAGTTGAACATAAGCTCTCAGTGTGACACTGTGGCCTAAACTGCTAATATGATCCTGGGATGCATAAACAGGGGAATTTCAAAAAGGAGAGTATGTTACCTCAGTATTTGACTTTTATGTGACCACTGCTGAAATACTGTATCCAGTTCTGGTATCCACAATTTAAGAAGGATGTTGATACATTGGAGAGGGTTCAGAGAAGAGACATGATAATGATTAAAGGACTAGAAAACCTGCCTTGTAGCGATAAACTCAAAGAGCTCACTCTATTTAGCTTAACAAAGAAAAGGTTAAGAGGTGACTTGATTACAGTCCATAAGTACTTACATGGAGAACAGAAATTTAATAATGGGTTTTTCAATCTATCAGTGAAAGATATAGCACAATCCAATGGCTATAAGTTGAAGCAAGACAAATTAAAATTGAAAATATGGTGTACATTTTTAATGATGAAAGTAATTAATCCGGTAATTATGGTGGATTCTCCTTCACTGGCAATTTTTAAAACAAAATTAGATTTTGTCTAAAAGCAATGCTCTAGGAATTATTTTGGAGAAGTTCTATGGCCTGTCTTATACAGGAGGTCAGACTAGATGATCACAATGTCCCTTCTGGCCTTGGAATCTATGAATGTATGAATCTGATTTCAGCTGAAGTCATGTGAAAACAATGGCTCCCCATGGTTTTAATGTAAATCCATACATTGACAAGGATTTGCTCAAAACTGGTTCAAGAGCTTTGCAAACTTTACATGGAACCTGTTATGAGTTTTACATTTGTAACTGAAGATGAAGTCACTGAGTTTCACAAGACTTTGAGTTTCATAACATCTTACCCCCCTCTGGTTTATAATATAGAATTCCCACTGCATATCTAAAGAAATGAGAAAGAGAATGAGAAAACATCACATTAATAATCAGAGTTGCACCAGCTATGGAAGACTTCATCCCCTGTGTGTCCTATGAGGATGAAGAACTTCCCTAAGTGGCCAGCGGGGGATTCTCCCTGCAGAGAGGAATCCCTGGGTCACATAAATGTCTCTACGTCACCCACTTCTGGTCTAGTTGTAGAGGACCTGCCGGGGGTAAGAGGAAACAGCAGAGGGAGGGCCAGAGCGCATTGTGGTCCAGTGATTCTGAGCTGCCGGCATGACCTTCTGAGATCATTGCAGTCGCTGAAATTTAGAGCAGCCCTGAGCATGCCCTAGCCTAGGATATATCCCACAGTTCCCTCAAGGACTGGAGGACCCCCAAAGTGACAGAAAGCCACTTATGCCCATCTATGCTGAGTCGAGCTCAGGCAAATGTGAGTATCTGGCTCATTATTTTTAGACTGAGGCATGTGTGTGTATCTGTGTGTAACTTACTACAGTGTTCCACAGCTACAGCAACCTGGGCAACTTTTACAGCTCTCACATGTTAGAGTTTATGTTAACAGAAGACTGAGAATGGAAGCAATGTTTTTAAAATATTAATGTAGTTTTATTTTTTTTTTAAGGGGAAAAAGTCCTCAGAACTAACTTCCAGTAAATTCATGCTTTCCATAAAATCAGGGCCCCATATGGTCAGATCTATTCTATTTTAGCTCTATTTTTTCTTGTAATTACTAAAATCATACTATATATTTTGTTATTGAATCATATGTGTATCTTGATTGGATAAAATATATATGCAGTGCAATCATCCTTTATAAAAGCCCGTTTAACCAGGACGGTTCCTGGTCTCTCTGCACCTTGGCTACCAATTCATTGTCTCCACCAGATCACAAGCTGTGCTGATATCAAAGTCATATCAATGAGTCCTGCTAAATGAAGCTATTGTCAAGTACCTCCTTTAAAAAAAATTATTTGGAAAATTTCCCAGATTCTATCCCTACCCCTCCAATGTATATCTCAGAAGATTATACAGATTAAGGAAGTGGAACAGAGAATTATAAACCTATAAATAAAAATTATTATACTGTCAGCAGCCATGGTCCTGAGCTTTGTTACTGCAGCTTAGAAGTTGGTTTCACCAGGGAGGTTGTAAACCATCTTTGTGTCACACTGATCCATATACAAGATCAGTCCCAGGGATAAATTAGAGCTGCCTAAGAGCAGCTCTATATTATGCCAGCTGTCCATTACCTCAAGAGTCCATTTCATCAGCCAATGCAAATTGAGGCCTCAGGATGTTTCAGCCATGCTCCTTTTGCTTAGCAACCCCTGCCTAACATCCAGGAGAGGATGGGATAGAATTCCCATGGGCAAGCAGAATTCTTGGTAGCCACTGAACCAGCTCTCATCTAGCTCACGCTTATAACAACCCACATGGAAAATGGAGGGAGAAGCGTGGATGGGAGGAGGCACCAGGAATTCAGTCTGTGTGAAGATGGCTAACAATATTAAGCTGCAGTTGGAGCAGATTTTTTTAAATACTGTTGAACCCTTTTTTTTTACTAACTACTTGGTGACTGAGGAGTTCATAAGATCCAAACATTCATAAAATTGAACATCTCAAAATTACAGAAGGTTTGGTGCATACGTTGCAATATGCAGAGACATAGAGTATTCCAACTAAAATATGTTTCCTTCTGTCAGTTTGCTTGTTATTTCATTTTAGTCCCTGTCTTCTGTTTATCATTATGTTTATTTCTTCTTCTTCTTCTTTGATTAAGGCTCCTGATACTTTTTAAAGGCACAGTAACTGTTGTCCATTGGTTTATCCCTAGAGCTGTGATAAAAACCCACCTGCTAAGCAAGCTGTTGTTTTAAAACCCTCAAAGCTCTAGACATAGGGCGATCTTATTTAAAGTCAATGGAGAAATAGCCAAGAAAGAAATTAAGCACTGAAAAGCTATATTATGCTATTGGTTTAGTCAAGAACATCTCTTATAGACACATAGTACATAATATGTTTTCTGCAGTGAACATGTGACATACAGGTTGTTCATGACAGTGACACATCATTCAAAATCGTGTCTACTTTGAGGGTCGTAGGAAGTTTAGGACTGTGAGATATACAACAAGGAAATCACATTGAAATAACATTACAGAAATAACTTGGGAGATTCGTATATTGCAAGAGATGGAGCTGGGGAACTGTGACAGATGCGAGATCTTCAAAATACTATTATATTGAAATGTGCTAGATGCAGTGGGCACAGGGATTATTGATAAACTCATGTATCTATAAATGTTGGTGAGGTAGGGACTATCTCTCTATCTATCTATGTTTGTGAGGTAGGGATTGTATTCTTGTGCCGTGGGTGAGGGTTACCACACTCTCTCCAGGAACTAAAAAGAGTGTGTGGGGAGTACTTACTACAGATACTACTACCACACCAGGGCTGAGTTATGTATATTGGTTCAGACCAGGATCAACATGTTCAACAAACAAAAAATGGCATTCAGTGTAAAGGGTCAGCCTGAATTTGCTAAGAGCCCCTCATTTTGATCCTCAAACTGACATGGCACTGTAACCAAAAGGGAAAAACCTGCTGAATGGGTTTGAAAAACTGGAAACCTACCATCCATGTGGAAGGTGGGTTACATCTGGTAATCTTAGCATGCATATAGACTGTTTACTGTTTTCTCCTGTTTTCTCTGTAAAGCTTTTGTTCTGAATAAATTTACTGTACTTTGTGAAAGTTGGCTGGTCACAGTTATTGTTCCTTTAGAGAGAGAGTGAACTGCAGGTGCTGGACTAAGATCAGACCTCTGGGATAGTCACAGTGAATTGCAGGGGGACTGTATGCCTACATCTCATCTGGAGGTAGAGGACCTGGGTGCCTGCCCATAGATGGCTGGGGGACTGAGATCTAAAGGGGCACCTTTAACCCCAGAACTGTAATGGGGGCATACATTAAATAAATTCAGTTTTAAATGCATAAGATTGTGTTTTCACAGTGAATATTGCCATTTGAAATGCAGACTTACAGCTGTGTAACAAGATGTTTCATTTGTTTGGTTAGTAAATATTCAATGGAACATGCTGACACTCAACATTTCAGAAAATCAGAACTTCCATCTCTCATGGGCACTGAGATATTGCTGAACCCAAAATATGCGAACATTTTGGAAAATGTAGCCCTTTCTTAGGAGTGTCTCAGGTTCCTCATCTGAAATATAAGGGTGATGCTACTTTATTGACAGGATGTTCTGAGGACTAATTATATGATACGTGTACACATCTGTGAAGATATAAAGCAGTATAATTGTAAGTATTACTGCAATTACTAGCTGTTGGGTGGACTTTTCAGAAGTGCCTAAATGACTTAGGAGCACAAGCCCCATTGATTTTCAATGAGATTTATGTTTCACCCTACATCATATAGGTGCTTTGGAAAATCCCACCCATAGACTATGGACATGTGACATTGTGGGCAGTGCATTTGAATGTTTCAGGGAAGTGTGTTTGTGATGGAATCCCTGAGCTAGCATGATAAGAATATCTGCTTAGTCCATCACCCACTCCATTGGCCCCTATAGTTGTGTTTCTGTTGCCTTGGAACTATTCAACTTTATGCATCATTAAATCTCAGATATCTGTCAAGAACATTTTGGGTGATATTTATGGACTGATCATCAGACTCGACATATTGCTCTTCCACTACTCTAGCAACAAACAGGCCATAAAGCTGTCCTAACTGGCAATTTATGATTCCTGCTGTGTAGGGGAATTCTGCAGGATTCTCTGGCATAGGGAACGTTCTGGAGGCATGTCCAAGCACAGGAATGTGGTCAGAACTCTGTTGTGCTTTAGAAATTCCCTAATATAACAATCCTCACAGGACCGTCATTGGCTTGTTTAAATTAGGGTAGATTTGTGCATGGGGCTAAATTATTCTCAAATAGCTGAAGGTGTTAAGGTGAGAAAAAGTGGTATCTGAACCTCGAGTCCTATGTTGAGTACCGTTCAGCCAGACCCAAGATTTGGGCCCTTTATATTTACTGCCACTGTCAGTGGGTCTTGCCATATTGCAAAGGACAATGCATTAAGATGTGTGTAGTATTACTGACTTAATGGAATACTGTGAAAATGTGCAGCTGCCAAGATGATACATTTCCTTTGTAACTGGAAATGTCTTGACTTTACTGGAGTGACTTTACTTTCAGAGAATGAAGCATGATCACAGATACTTCCATTTTATACAAACCAATTTCTTAAAAGGAAGAGTTATGCCAACTGAATATGTGATATCTAACATTACTGAAGCAGATGCTTTTAAAATGGTCAGACTAAATGAGAAACATTTGCACATAGTAGGGTACCTGTCTCCAATGTGGAGCTGCTCTTTGTACATTTATAAACTTTGGTTCCAACTTTGGCTAAGGTGGCTGTTCTTTTCAGTATCAAAACTGCCTATGGCACAACAATTTATTTTTCTAGGCTAAGCTATTTGTATGTGAACTGTTTAAAGGGTGCTAGACTGTTTTTCATTCCGAGGGTGGTCAGAATTGAATTGCATTGCTGGTCAAAGTTCTTGAGGACAGTTTAATTTAAATACAAGTGCAAAAGGATTCCAATCCAATGTTTTTATAATATAAGGCAGCAAACAATATAGCCAGCAGGCTACATAGTATTATTTTCTATGGCAAATGATATCTAAATGTTCACCCTCTAAGGCTATCCACACTGCTTATTGCAGACATTGAGATCTGTGATTCAGAGTAGCCAAAATGTAATGACACAACAGCCTGAATTTGAAAAGTGTGTTCTTGCTAAGACGCACATACTACATTTCCTGCATGCTTTGATTCTTTGACATGAAGAGTTTATGGAGCATGATGAGGAACAAGACTCTTCTTATTTTTCATATACCAAAGTCCATAAATGATTACTGCTGAATCAATGAATAGGTATGTCCAAATACCAACAAATGGTGTAATATTAGGGCAACAGGACGCTATCAATTTTGCCCCTGCTTACATAGCAGTGCTAGTGATTCCATTGTAACCTGTCTTCTAGCCAGTTCAGGGGATCAAACTAAAATGTTTTCTTTTAACAGTTCATTAACGTCATTGTAACATGCTTAATGAGCACTATATTTCCTTAAATAATATGAAGACTGTGTGATGGCTTACAGGGACTTGAATAGCACTTGTGATGCTTGACAGCATGCTTATTCCTTCTACATAGAATACACATTTTGCCTTCGGAAAACTGTTCCCCCCACAGTTTTGCCTTTATGTATCCTAAAGCCACTGCAGATTAGATGGTACTTTAAGAAGAAAGATGAGTTACTGGAAGTTCAGCAATGGTATCTAACAATAAAAGAAGGATGAATTCAAACTGGAACAGGTACAGAGAAGGGCTACTAGGATGATCCAAGGAATGGAAAACTTGTCTTATGAAAGGAGACTCAGGGAGCTTGGCTTGTTTAGCCTAACTAAAAGAAGGTTGAGGGGAGATATGATTGCTCTCTATAAATATATCAGAGGGATAAATACCAGAGAGGGAGAGGAATTATTTAAGCTTAGTACCAATGTGGACACAAGAACAAATGGATATAAACGGGCCACTAGGAAATTTAGACTAGAAATTAGACGAAGGTTTTTAACCATCAGAGAAGTGAAGGTTTGGAATAGCCTTCCATGGGAAGCAATGGGGGCAAAAGATCTATCTGGCTTTCAGATTAAACTCGATAAGTTTATGGAGTAGATGGTATGATGGGATAACATGGTTTTGGTAATTAAATATTCATAAATAGGCCCAATGGCCTGTGATGGGCTATTAGATGGGGTGAGATCCGAGTTACCCAGGAAAGAATTTTCTCTACTATCTGGCTAATGAATCTTGCCCATATGCTCAGGGTTTAGCTGATCGCCATATTTGGGGTCGGGAAGGAATTTTCCTCCAGGGAAGATTGGAAGAGGCCCTGGAGGTTTTTCGCCTTCCTCTGTAGCATGGGGCACGGGTCACTTGCTGGAGGATTCTCTGCTCCTTGAAGTCTTTAAACCAGTCTTTGAGGACTTCAATAGCACAGGTGTAAGGTTTTTTTTGCAGGAGTGGTGGGTGAAACTATGTGGCCTGCGTTGTGCAGGTCAGAGTAGATGATCATAATGGTTCCTTCTGACCTAATTATCTATGAATCTATGAAACATTTCTTTACCTAACTGATTTTATTTAGGGATATTTGCAATATCTGTAATATTACATTATTCAAAGCTCTGGTCCAGGACACTGTCACAGAAAACATGAGGTCACTCACAATCCCAAATTTGCCTTGGCACATCAATCAAAGTGTGTGTCTGAGGGTGACATTTTGCAGCTCGAAAACCTGTGTTTGAACACTGCATGACTCATGGAAATTTTTCTATTTCAGGGCCCCATGTTTGGAGATTGCTCTCCTTAGTAATTCAGAGGCTCAGACTAATGGCCAGGCTCAGTTATTTATTCAGCATCAGACAGCTGATTTCTTCTGTGCTTTACATTTCCAAATTGAAGTGCCCTGATGTGACAACTGGCATTATAGAACTCGATGAAATAAAATAAAATAAAATCCATACTTGCTAGCAAGATCTCAGAATTTGGTAGGAAATGTGCTATTTCTGTTCATGATTCATGAAATCTCTCTCTCATACACACACACACACACACACTTTGACACAACCATTGAATTTCCACATCTAGTGTGTTAAGTACTACTGTATATTATGATATAATGCAGAGTTGCTTTTCATCCTGAGCCTAACAAGTAAGAATGGCCATGAGCTGGTGGAAGTCAGAGGGAGTTTTGCAAGAATATGTATATATGTACGCAGTCTTCTTTAACTGCCCTTCCAAAGCTACTATCTCTGAGGTAAATAATAGTTTTGAGGATAGGATCATCAATGTGCTTTTCAAGCCTACCTAGAATCTTTTGTTCAATCGAGTTTGAGTCCATGGCAGATAGATTGCTTTAGACTATTCTGTGATATCTTATGTCTTATTTTCTCTTTTCTGGGTCTTTCTGTGTATTCTTTAATAAGGCACCCTTAAATATACTAGGGAAAACCAACCAACCATTGACTTCCTCAGTAGTTATTTGGGCCAGACCCTCACTTGGTTTAAATCAGTGAAGTTCCATAGAAAGCAACAGAGTTATGCAGATTTAGAACAGTTGAGACCTCTGGACCAATAGCTCTCAGGCACACTACAATATGTTTACAAGTTTATTCTTTCTTCAGTGCTCAGCATTTTAACTGTACAATTACCACTATAGGACTAATATGGCTAAAAATTGCATAATATATGTTTGGATTCTTGGTAGGCTAGTGAAGTTAGGTACAGTTATAAATTCAAGCAAAAGGTAAAGTACGGATAGAAAGAAAAAGTCACTCATTACTTAAATTCATTTTATATATATATACTCTCACTGACACTGCTAGAGATAAAAAAAAATTTTGCATGAATTAATAGAGACATTCTCAGCTGAAACAAGACATAAGCTGTTTAATCATTCTGGCTATGAGCCACTCTCATATGATGTAGCAAAACTGCATTATTTTGCTCCACTATTCAACAGAATAGTTGTGGCTGATCTGATGAAATAACAACCATTTCTAAAACAATAAGAGTGTATACCAAGTGTAGAGAAGCTCACAAAGTTCCTGGCACATATGTCTGGTCCCAGAGCCTGACTACTTATCTAATGGTTCCTAGGGAATAAAGAGTTTGACAGTACAGCAAGAAAATTATAAATAAATATATCAAATATACAACACAAGTTCTGTTGCTAAACGAAGTAGCTAAATAATATAGAGATGTTGTATTTCTTGTCATCCCCATTAGAGGTGGGGGAAAAAAAAACTTTTTCCTACAAAAAGAAAAGGAGTACTTGTGGCACCTTAGAGACTAACAAATTTATTTGAGCATAAGGTTCCGTAAGCTACAGCTCACTTCCTCGGATGCCTGACAGTATCCACTTTTGAGAGCTCATTCCTAATCTTTCCCTGTTTGCTGTAGAGGATGCTGATCAGGTGGTTCCACAGGCATCCGAGGAAGTGAGCTGTAGCTCAAGAAAGCTTATCTCAAATAAATTCGTTAGTCTCTAAGGTGCCACAAGTACTCCTTTTCTTTTTGGGGATACAGACTAACACGGCTGCTGCTCTGAAACCTGTCTCTTTCCTACAAGAAATTTTGAATGAAAAATTTATGTTCAAAATGTTTTGTCAAATATTTAATTTATTTGCAGGAACTTTTGAACAGGTTTAATTTTCATTTCAAATTGACATTTTGGAACAAAACAAAAATATTTGCTTTGTCTTAAAATGACACTGTGGGTATTATTTTGGGATGTATAAGTAGGGGCATTGCCAGCAGATTGAGGGACGTGATCATTCCCCTTTATTCGACATTGGTGAGGCCTCATCTGGAGTACTGTGTCCAGTTTTGGGCCCTACTCTACAAGAAGGATGAGGAAAAATTGGAAAGAGTCCAGTGGAGGGCAACAAAAATGATTAGGGGACTGGAACACATGACTTATGAGGAGAGGCTGAGGGAGCTGGGATTGTTTAGTCTACAGAAGAGAAGAACAAGGGGGGATTTCATAGAATCATAGAATCATAGAATATCAGGGTTGGAAGGGACCCCAGAAGGTCATCTAGTCCAACCCCCTGCTCGAAGCAGGACCAATTCCCAGTTAAATCATCCCAGCCAGGGCTTTGTCAAGCCTGACCTTAAAAACCTCTAAGGAAGGAGATTCTACCACCTCCCTAGGTAACGCATTCCAGTGTTTCACCACCCTCTTAGTGAAAAAGTTTTTCCTAATATCCAATCTAAACCTCCCCCACTGCAACTTGAGACCATTACTCCTCGTTCTGTCATCTGCTACCATTGAGAACAGTCTAGAGCCATCCTCTTTGGAACCCCCTTTCAGGTAGTTGAAAGCAGCTATCAAATCCCCCCTCATTCTTCTCTTCTGCAGGCTAAATAATCCCAGCTCCCTCAGCCTCTCCTCATAACTCATGTGTTCCAGTCCCCTAATCATTTTTGTTGCCCTTCGCTGGACTCTCTCCAATTTATCCACATCCTTCTTGAAGTGTGGGGCCCAAAACTGGACACAGTACTCCAGATGAGGCCTCACCAATGTCGAATAGAGGGAAACGATCATGTCCCTCGATCTGCTCGCTATGCCCCTACTTATACATCCCAAAATGCCATTGGCCTTCTTGGCAACAAGGGCACACTGCTGACTCATATCCAGCTTCTTGTCCACTGTCACCCCTAGGTCCTTTTCCGCAGAACTGCTGCCTAGCCATTCGGTCCCTAGTCTGTAGCTGTGCATTGGGATTTGATAGCTGCGTTCAACTACCTGAAAGGGGGTTCCAAAGAAGATGGATCTAGACTGTTCTCAGTGGTAGCAGATGATAGAATGAGGACTAATGGTCTCAAGTTGCAGTGGGGGAGATTTAGGTTGGATATCAGGAAAAACTTTTCCACTAGGAGGGTGGTGAAACACTGGAATGCGTTACCTAGGGTGGTGGTGGAATCTCCTTCCTTAGAAGTTTTTAAGGTCAGGCTTGACAAAGCCCTGGCTGGGATGATTTAATTGGGGATCGGTCCTGCTTTGAGCAGGGGGTTGGACTAAATGACCTCCTGAGGTCCCTTCCAACCCTGATATTCTATGGTTCTATGATTCTATTCAGTTTCAAAAATCCTAAACCTCATTTTCAATTAAAACTAAATGAAAAATTTCATTTATCAAAAGACCAGAAAAACCAAGAGAGAAGGCAACATTGAAGGTCCAGACACAGCCTGACCAAGCACTGGGAGTGTGATCCTGAGGAAAGCCAAAGATAGACCTTAGAACTGTAAGCAAAATCATCATCTCTTGCTGTTTGAGTACTGCTGTGTTAATGAAAACAGGACATCTTACGTTCTTTGTAAATAAACAGGATTGCATCAAAGAGACTCCTCAATTTGGCCTCCTAACATAAACAAACTGCAACAATGAATTTAGCTAAACACTCAGATCAAAAGAGGTTCCAGTTTTGTAGTTGTGTTTTCATTAAACTTGAAAAAAAACGTCAAAACAAAAGAAATATTTTCAATTTTTGTACAGAAATTTTTTTTTACATCAGAATTAACATTTCTTATGAAAAAAAAAAACAGTTTCAAACAAACTATTTTCCCCCATGAAGAATGTTTTCCTCCCAAAAATTTCAATCAATTCTAAACTCCATCACCTTGATGTCATGATCTCTTTTTTTTTCTCCCATGATTCTTTTTTTTTAATATTTTCCTTTTACTGTTAAGGTTTTGGTATCTGTATTTCTCAAGTCTTCCCCACAGGTTTCCCTTTCTATTTCATACTCCTGTGTTTCCTTCCAATTCATATATTGTTCTTCTTTTGTTATCATTCTTATTTGCTGTCTGATTCAGAATTATTACTATTTTTGAATTTGTTTTCATTGCAAAGGAGCAGTAAGGGGAATATTTAGGTCACCACATAAAATACTTTACATGAACCTGATCCAACACCTATTGAAATCTTAATTGACTTCAGCGTGCACTGGACCATGCCCCATGTGAGTAGTGACTACCCAACATTATGATGAATGGTTGGTGGTATCAGTCTAGTTCCTACTAAACAGATATTTATTATATTATTTCTCAACAGCATTAAATGTATCAAAATAAATAAATAAAAATGAGAGCTCTGTGACATTGCCATTTCTCAATCAGGGTGAAATTCATTACTTCGGTGGGGGTTAGTTTGTGCATGGGGTGAATTTCACCATCTATGCAATTCCACATGTTAATAGAAGGGCTGGCTGAAACCCAGGACAAATATATGAGAAATATATTAAATTAATATAATCAACTTCTATTAAAAAATCCAGAAAACAAGTGAAAAGTTTTCCCAGTAACATCTTCAACTAACATGGTTGTATCACTTCCAGTGAACAGCAAGTCTTGGATCTAAAATTGGATGTAAGGTGACTTTTTACTTTAATTTGCTACAACAAAACCAACATCTTTTGAAAACTTGTAGGTTTTTTTTTTTGGTGGGGGGACATTTGGAGGAAAAGATTTTCCATTTTCATGGATTGAGGAAATTTGTTTTGTCAATGCCCCCTGATGCCCACCCCTTTCTCTTGTCTGTCAATTTTCTGTGTTGTCTTTGTTCACCCCTCTGTCTCTACTGCAATGCACGCTTTTGCCAGCCTTCTCTCTTATCTCGATACTTACATCATCAAGAAATACTGGATAAAGGTGGAGTCTGAAGATGGGTTCTTTCTATACAGCTCTACAATAGAGTTCCAAGATCCCAAGGTAAAAGAATCAAAGCCACAGGTGGTGTGTAGATTAGGTCTTATATAGCAGGAACTGGTAGCTATAAGGAGTGTGGTGAAGAAGCTACTCTGGATGTTAACATTGTGGAACAATTTCTAAAGTGCAGCATATAAGCAAATTGGTCTTATTTTTCTACTGGATTACCTTGATACCTTGATGTTCTAAACTGTTGTGGAGCTAGTGGATAGCATTTCAATATTATCTTAATACACACAGTAGTATAAAACTTTTGGAAATGATACTTAGTTCTCAAGCCACAGGCATTACTTTAGGACTGCACATGCAGCTCTGTCTACTACAGGTTTGATCAGCAGCAATCTGTTTGCCACTTGCTTTGGGTGTCAGACAGATTAATGCAATTCACAGGACCTGCCACTTCACCATGTGACGCATGGGAGGCAATGCAGGGGGTGGTTCGTTATTAGGTTGGTAATAGGTGAGCCACTACCCCATAAGGATAAAGAAAAAAGTATGACTGAAATTCCTTTCCCGTCCACCAACTGGGAGGAGAAAGGAGAGAATTGACAGGCTACCAAATATTCAGAAAATGTCACAAAATCACAGAGCACTGTCAGATACTGCCTTGCAATTTTCCCTGAGCATGACACATAAATATGTGGCGACATTGAGTCACAAATGATATTGAATCACAGTAATTGACACATTATTATGAAACTGAGTATTTGGTGAGTCTGTGCCACTTTCTTTATTAACAGGCTGTCCTCCTTCTGGAAGACTATCATTGCCCTTCTGTAAATCTATTTAGGTTACTAGGTTTCTGTTGTTTTACAAGTATCAGGGGGTAGCCTGTTAGCCTGTATCCACAAAAACAAGGAGTCTGGTGGCACCTTAAAGGCTAACAGATTTATTTGAGCATAAGCTTTCGTGGGTAAAACACCACTTCTTCAGATGCATGCAGTGAAAATTACAGATTCAGGCATTATATAATAACACATGAAGGGAAGGGAGTTACCTCACAGGTGGAGAACGACTGTTGACAGGGCCAATTCGATCAGGGTGGATGTAGTCCACTCCCAATAATAGATGAGGAGGTGTCAATTCCAGGAGAGGCAAAGCTGATTTTGTAATGAGCCAGCCACTCCCAGTCCCTATTCAAGCCCAAATTAATGGTGTTAAATTTGCAAATGAATTTTAGTTCTGCTGTTTCTCTTTGAAGTCTGTTTCTGAAGTTATTTTGTTCAAGTATAGCTATGTTTACATCTGTTATAGAATGTCCAGGAAGATTGAAGTGTTCTCCTAAGCATGAGAGACTCTGAAAGAAGCAGGAGGAGGACATGAAGCAATAATTGGCTCATAAAACAACTTCACAAGCACAAATAATTAAATGTCATAATATAACAAATTCAAATTATGTGAGCCCCCGAATATCAATTTTAAGTAGTTTATTTCTTCCTCAGTTCATAGAAGCATAGAAGTCAGAGACTTCATAGGTCATCTAGTCCATTTCTGAGTAAACTATCCTATGATTAAAAGCTGTAGAGCTCTAGACAATTTTTTAATAAAGAATAAATTTAGGCACTCAACAAGTTCTCTCAGACTCATCTGGTTCTAATTAAAGAAATACTGTCTAGAAAGAACTCATATATTAAAATAAAAATTCCTCATCTTTACCTTATACCTTAGATAATTAAAGCACAAAGATATTTTAAAAAACTAAGTAACTTTCCACTCTGCTGTTTGATTATTTTTGGCATTCCATTCAATTTGAACAACAAAATTGTGGTATCTGTTTTCTTTCTTATATGCAAGTGGTAGATTTTGTTGAAGTCTACTCCTTACTAAAGCCCTCGCTTTTGCAGAAGAAGGACCCAATCCTACTCCCATCAAAGTCTACAGAAGCTTTGTCATTGATTGTAATGGGAGCAGCATTGGGCCCTAAAATATAGCTGGAGCTGACCTGGTGAATCTAACAAACTGGGTGAACTATGAGTAGAATGGTTTCTGGATTGGGAAAGAGTGTAAACATTTCACATAGCAGTAGTATAAACTTCTTTGAGAGATTTGTGATGTCTTTGAATTATCAGTTTACTATGACACACAGATGTGACAGGCTTTGGAGGTAGGCAAACAGACACAATCTCTTGGGGTGCCAGTAAAGCTGACAGAATTTAAGAGATGCTACATCCTTCTCTCACTTCCAGACTTTGATTAAAAATTGAAAGATATTTTCAAAGCTTCTAGTCAAAACTCTCAGAACTAGGGTTACAAAAGAACTATAATTTCAAAACAATGTTTTCTTTTGATCCCTGAGCTTGTTTTCCTTTTGTTAATTTGTATTTTCTCTAAGTGTTACTTTGAGTTCTAAAGTTTAGATTTCAAACTTTCCAATATCAAAATCAGAACCAGTTCTCAATCCCAAATAAACCATGAGTTTTGATATTATTTGAAAGCAACACAAAGAGTACAGTTTTGAAGCAGGTCCTATCCTCATATTCCAGAATGTCGTTTTTTTTATTTTAATAATTTGCAGGAGTTTCATATCAGAGACAGCCTACAGAAAAAAACAGGAATATGGAAGAGGAACAAACAAAATCCAGTCCATATATCAAATACAAAAACAAAAGAAATTGCTTAAAACAAATTACCTGTTTAGTTAAAGTTTATAAGGAAGATTTGCTTCCAATGAGCCATGCATACAAAGTTAGAGTATCAGAATTAAATTGGGCAATTAATAAAGTTTGTAAAATGAAGGGAAATAAGGCATCTACTCCAAACAGAGGCCAGTAAAATCAAGTTCATACCTGAGGGGGAAAATATAGGGAAAAAGCCATGTCAAACAGAAAAGTCGTTTGAGTTAGAATCATAGAATATTAGGTTGGAAGAGACTTCAGAAGGTCATCTAGTCCAATCCCTTGCTCGGAGCGAAACCAAAACCAACTATATCATCCCAGCCAGGACTTTGTCAAGCCAGGCCTTAAAAACTTCTAAGGATGGAGATTCCACCACCTCGCTAGGTAACCCATTCCAGTGCTTCACCGCCCTCCTAGTGAAATAGTGTTTCCTAATATCCAACCTAAACCTCCCCCACTGCAACTTGAGACCATTGCTTCTTGTTCTGTCATCTGCCACCCCTGAGAACAGCCTAATTCCATCCTCTTTGGAACCCCCTTTCAGGTAATTGAAGACAGCTATCAAATCCCCCCTCACTCTTCTCTTCTGCAGACTAAATAACCCGAGTTCCCTCAGCCTCTCCTCGTAAGTCATGTGCCTCAGCCCCCTAATCATTTTCGTTGCCCTCCATTGGACTCTCTCCAATTGGTCCACATCCCTCCTGTAGTCAAGGGACCAAAACTGGACGCAATACACCAGTGCCGAAAAGAGGGGAATAATCACTTCCTTTGATCTGCTGGCAATGCTCCTACTAATATAGCCCAATATGCCATTGGCCTTCTTGGCAACAAGGGCACACTGCTGACTCATATCCAGCTTCTTGTCCACTGTAATCCCCAGGTCCTTTTCTGCAGAACTGCTACTTATCCAGTCGGTCCCTAGCCTGTAGTGGTGCATGGGATTCTTCCTTCCTAAGTGCACAACTCTGCATTTGTCCTTGTTGAACCACATTTGTCCTTGTTGAACCTCATCAGATTTCTTCCAATTTGTCTAGGTCACTCTGGACCCTATTCCCTACCCTTCAGCATATATACCTCTCCCCCCATCATGAAAAATTCAAATAATCCTCAAAGTTTATATATATATAGCAATTTCCATGAGGATTTTACCAAATAAAAGGTTAAAATTCTGGTTCAAAAATCTCTGTAAAGCAGACATAACTATGGGCAGCTACCATTGCACCCTAAACCATGACAAATTACTAAATGTGATACGTGGAAAGAACATTCTCCAGTACAAGGATATTTTGGACATACTGGGGCTTTTATTGTAGAATTTGAAAAACAAAATACCTGCTGGATGTAAAGAGGGTTACAACCAACCAACCAACCAACCAACCAAAACTAATTAATGATTGAACAGCGTATAGTAGATTTGGGGACAAGGGTTAGGTCAGTAATTGTAACAGATAAATATGCCTTCCAGTGTGTACTTCACTACATTTTAAAAATGTTTGAACCAGAAAAAAAACATGATTAGAAGATTGTAAAATGTTGCCCTGAAATAAATATTTAGTTACCCTTCACTAGTTCAGAAAAAAACATGTCTGAACCATTAGTAGGTTTTGAACATGTTCAGTTTAAAGTCTACGCTTACCTCTGTCAAGCATATAATTTGTTTCCATTTTTTTTAAAAAAGAGAAAAAATGTGCTTTACAAGTTTTATATTGATTACATGGTCATTTCTGAATGTGTTACCAATGTTGGGTCCAAAGTAATTATTGTTCTAAATAGGCAGAGCATAAATGTTATACATTACTTGCATCAGTAGTTACGGAACAGTACAGATGTTCCCTTTTCTGTTGATCCCTTTTCTTTAAAGAAATTTCATGTTGGTCTGCTTTGTATTTTCCAGCTTGATGGAGGCAAGTGCAGGTAAGAGTCTCTCATTAGAAGCATGTCTGATTTAATTAATTTTTAATTATTGTGCAAAACAAATGAAAGGATAGCTTCGATCAGCAAATTCATTTGCAACATTTATCAGCTAGTTGATCTTTATCACCCACCCAGATGACAGTAAATCAAATGCATGGCCCTTTTCAATTCATGGAGCAAATGATTAAAGTGTCCATAAAAGTCTCTATCCTAACTAAATCTAATTGTGTGTGAATAATCACTTCAATTTTGTGATGAATGTGCCATCATGGACTCTTGATACTTAAAAAGAATAACCAAATCATGTTTAAAACTTCACTAAAACATCTCCTGCACAGTCTGAAACTTGTAGCCTTGGGGAATGTTTTCTTATTTTTAGTATTGTATATCTCAAGTATACTGTTTTTTTTAAATTAACATGTCAAATAATAAAACGCTCTAGGGATAAATGTATTAACATAAAGAAAAGGAGTACTTGTGGCACCTTAGAGACTAACCAATTTATTTGAGCATAAGCTTTTGTGAGCTACAGCTCACTTCATCGGATTCACCTATGCAAATTGGTGAGGAGTTTTACCAAACCTTCCCCAGAAAGTGTGTGCAAGGGTTGGGAGGATTTTGGGGGGAAAGACGTTTCCAAACAATGCTTTCCTAATAAAAAATAAACCCAAATAAACATTTGGTGGTGGCAGTGGAAGTCCAAGGGCAAAGGGTAAAATAGTTTGTACCTTGGGGAAGTTTTAACCTAAGCTGGTAAAAGTAAGTTTAGGAGGTTTTCATGCAGTTCCCCACATCTGTACCCTAGAGTTCAGAGTGGGGAAGGAACCTTGACACATCTGTTCTTAGGAATGAGGTTTTTTACTTGACCCAATATCTTTTGTTTTCTTTTCTTTTGTTTTACCTACACTATCACTGTATCACTGTATATTTGCTTTTCATAGTGGTTCTCAACCCATGGGCCGCTTGCGGCCCAATCAGTACAGAGCAGCGGCCCATGTGACATCCTCAGGGCCATACAGGTAGTATTGGATGTGGCCCACATAACACATTCTGTGCCACATATGCGGCCCACAATAGTAAATAGGTTAAGAACCATTGGTTTATCATTATATATAAAACCTCAGCAATGTAACAACACCATGCAATCTCTGCCACTGCATATTTGATCCCAAAGACACTATCTTGACTACTCCCTTGCCTGAATAGTTGTTAATTAATTTTCTTCTCATCTTGAATTCTGTAATCCCTTCTTGAATTTCTTCTAAACTTCATTTTTATACATTTCAAATTTGTCCAAAATACAATGAATGCTTAAATCCAAATTGAACACATTTAGAAATGTTCCCATCTCTAAATGGAATCAAATAATGATAATCTAACCAGATAGAAAAACTATTCTTAAAAATTGTCATGACCTACTTCATTAATTTGAAATTATATTGTATAGAAACCTGCGAGTAGCAAATGCATTCATTGTCCTCCGTCACCTATAAAATAATTAAAATAGATCCTGTGAAATGGCTGAATTAATCAAAGTTGGAACAAAAAGGTATGTAACAAAGTAAGCTGTAAAAAAATATTTGTAATTAGATATAGCTAAAGCTAATTAGTTAAAATATGAACATTATCAATATAGATTTTCTAATAAAATTTAATATTTTATTCAATTTTAATATATAAACTGATCAGAATACAAAGGTCTAAGTACATACAAGAATTGTAAAGCAGAAACAATACAGCTTCATGCAAATAATACTGAGCAATGTCATTCTCTCACCTGTAGTAAAGAAAATGTCTAAGAAAAAAGATGGGTTATGTTCTGACGGTCACCAGATATAGAGAAACAAATTCCAGAAATGAGGTTGTCCCACCCCCATTATTTAATGTTTGAAGTTTTGAAAGTGGAAAACTCTAGAAGTGCAAAGTATTATTTTTCATTCTTCATTATCCAACATATGTTAACTGTATGAAGGATATCTTCAACAGCATTATCAGGCTCTTAGGTGTTATGGTAATATAAATAAAATAAAATAATAAGACAAGCTTTATTGATTACTACTTTTCATCTATGGTAATGATATGTTTGTGCGAAATGCGTGCTCACCTGAAACAGATTCTGTAACTATCCCTGATATACACCACCTCAGGTTCTGACCCTGCACATTTAAATTAGCTAGATATCCCATGCAGCTGTGCAGTTGATTAATGGAAGGCATATCTCATAAATGCTCCCACACAAACTGGAAGAAAAAACTGGTGTTGTATCTCTGGGGAAAATACACCACAAAAGTCAAGTGTTATGGGATCCCTGAACTAAAAGATGCTGCTGTAAATCAAAGTACAGAAACATTTATTTCCTATTTACTGAAAAGTTATTTGTTCACTTTATTGTAATTCAGAGTTTGATTAATGTTTAAATATTGTTCTCTTTAAAACTAAAGCTTTGCAGCTTTTCATTAGTGATGGGGCAGTACATTTTTCAGCATCATATAAAGTGATTTCAAAGTAAATTATTAAGCAGCTTGTTTAATAATGCAAACCTTCACATTTCTAACTGAAAAGCAGATGTCCTATGTTAAAACATAATGTTTCAGGGGAGCAATAGATCATCAGAAACTTCTGTCTTCTTGAGACAGTAATGCAACAGGAAAGCTTGTATTGTCCTTCTTCCAAACTGAAAAGCTCATCTTCAGAGATTTTTATGAGAGGAAAATGGGTCACTCACTTCAACAGTTGGTTTCAAACAAGGGGGAAAATCAAAAGTTAATTTCTGGTTGTATCCAGAAGAAAAAAGGTGTTCTGTAGCTTGCAGCAAATATGTGAAGGCGGACCACTAGGGACATAGGGTGAAATTCTGACTTTACTGAAGTCCATGGCAAAATTCCCATTGCCTTCACTGGGAACCATAGTGGACTCCTTCAGAGCTCCGGGGCTTAAGCACCCATGGGAAAAAATAGGGGACGCTTGTCACCCACCAGCCACATCTCTTCCATGGGGCCACCGATCAACTGTTCAGCGGCTGCTGAGAGGTGCTTGTGGGAGGGCAAAGAGCGGTGGGTGGGCGGGGGGTGGGATTCAGGGGTGGTGGCAGAGCAGGGGTGGGAAGAGGCGGAGTGAGATGGAACCTTGCGGGAGGGGGCAGAGCAGGACGGGGAAGAGACAGAGAGAGGGCGGGACCTTGGGGAAGGGGAAGAGTGGGGGTGGAGGACCCACTAGGAAAACTAAAAATCGGTGCCTGTGCTGGGTACAAGTTTGTAGCATGTAGGACAATGATTTTCCTAAGAAGCTACTGACTGCTAGTTTTGCTCTTTTAAAACATTTTTTTAAAAGAATAAAAGTCCTAATTTAGGATGGCAGAATGGCTTACACTACACTTTTTGTGATGTTTCAATATACCTCTGTATGCAAGATTTAAAAAAAAACACAAGTTTCCTTGATCCATCACCCTTCATACAAATCACCGTTATAAACCTATGCTGTTCCATGGAGAATTGCTTATATTCATAACCGGTAGTGAAGTTTCTGTGGGCCGGATGCAGGCCTGATGTAAGCAAATATAATTCCTATGGAAATTTCTCGGCCAAATTTACCCAGGTGCTAGAAGTGTTGTGTAAGTTATATAGAGAGCCTGGTTCTCCAATTCCTTGCACTTTGTGGCATCACCCCTACCTTGCATTCATTTTGCACCTTGTGTATTCATTACATCTGAGCAAGGCTATGGAGAATCAGGCTTCAGGTGTGTAAACTAGTCAGAAATCACACTGCACTTTCGTCCACTCTATCCTCTTGAGGGATCAGAGCCTCATCTCATGCAAAATAAACCGGCTGGCTTTATGATTTTTTACTTCCTTATCTGTACATAAACTTTATCCAAAATGCTGTCACTATTAAGATAGCATGACTCTGGGCAAGAAGTTTAGATTAATAAGACTGCTACAAAGATTGGACAATCAAGCATAAAAAAGAATATTTGTCTTCTGCTTGTTTTTGTGAGGTGCTTTGCATATGCAAGTACTTGAAAAAATAAATACTGATCATACTATTTTTTCAGATCCTGTATAGTAGTTGCTTATTTTTAATAACTTCCTAGGAGAGTGCTATTTTTTAAAAGAGATATTTCGAATCTGAAGGACATCTTTTGTATTCAAACTGATTGTGTGCCAGTACCCTGTGACGGATGATTTGAGACTTGTACCAATATAAAAAGGCTTCATTTTAATTTATGTTTCTCAAGTAGCTATAATTTACAACAACAACAAAACCCTGTTCAACACTTAATTTGAGATTTATGATATGAAAAAAATATTTAACAGTTAAATAATGCTGAGGAAATACCAACAAGAATTTTCAGTCTTAAATATACTTATCAAAATATGTTGAACATGTGAATTGCTTCCAGGTGATTATTATAAAGCATTTTGATGGAATTCATGACAACACTTTTTCTGGAGGAAAAAAACCATAAGTTTCTATTTCCAAGTTTACTTTTTCCCATAAAAATCCAAATTGCCTCAAATAAATATGCATGCATCAGATGAAGTGGGTATTAACCCACGAAAGCTTATGCTCCAATACGTCTGTTAGTCTATAAGGTGCCACAGGACTCTTTGCCGCTTTTACAGATCCAGACTAACATGGCTACCCCTCTGATATTCAAATAAATATGTTTCCCTGTAATGTACAAATTGCTTTTGCAAAACCACACTTCACCTCTACCTTTCCCACACACCAGTTGTGGTGGTAATCTAAGATCCCTCCAAGCTGTGTGACCACGCAGCCGTGCAGCAGCCTATTTAGCACCACGCAGGCTCTCAGAGAACCCAACCTGGAGACATGTTGCGGCCAGGGGTGGGACACCCCTCCCCCAGCCCAAACTTAGCCCAGCCCCCAACCTGTCACGGCTGGAGAGGCCCCCTGGCCCCAACTGTGCTGCAGCCTAGACCCAGCTGTGGCCCGGCCCGAACCCAGCCACGGCCAGGGCTGCACGGTGGAAACCCAGGCGGCCCGGCCTGGACCTGTCACGGGGCACCCAGCCCCAATCCCAGCCCCAGCCTGGACCTGTCGCAGCTGGGATGCCCCTCCCTGAACCTAGCCTCAGCTGGATGTGTGGGGGCCTGGGGAGGGGCACCTAACCTGTGGCCCCAGCCCCAGAGCTGCCGCGGCGGGGAGAGGTGTCTCTCCCTGCAAGCCCAGGTGCTGCTGTGGGGAGAGAGGGCTTGGGGGTGTCCTGTCTCCCCACTGTAGTCTCAGAGCACCCTCCTGTATCCCAAACCCCTCATCCCTGGCCCCACCCCAGAGCCCAGCTGGAGCCCTCACACCTCTGCACCCTAACCCTCTGCCCCATCCCTGAGCCCCTCATTCCTGGCCCCACCCCAGAGGCCGCACCCCTAGCAGGAGCCCTGCATCCCAACCCTCTGCCCCAGCCCTGAGCCCCCTCTCACACTCCAAACCTCTTGGCCCTACCCTCACCACATGAATTTTGTTATGTGCACTGATACACTGATACTGATACTGCTCCATACTGGTGCACATAACAAAATTCATTCCACACATATGTGGGGAAAATAGAGGAAACACTGGTGGTAACTGCACTACAGTGACTGTCCCGCTGAATAAATCCATACATTAATGCAATGTAGCTGACTCTCATGTTATTAGCAAGAGTCTCATGATATTTGATGTTTTTTCTTAAAGCCCTACCTCCTGGAATCATGTGATTATGTGAGAATTTCAGCTTTCATCAAAAAATAAAATTAATTTCTAGCTCTCATGGTTGCAGAGAAAAGCATGAAAACATGAATCTCAAAGGCTTAAAGACCAGAAGACAGATAAAATAAACTAATTTTTAAAAAGCGTCACAAACTTTAAGCCACTTGCATGATTTCGGGAGTCTAATGTGTGATTTTTGAACAGTTGAGATCTGCAATACAATCTCTGAATGACCCATAAACTCTATACACATGTGCAGTTTATACAGCTTATGGTCCAAAGTCATTCAGAGATTGTTCTGGCTAGTTTGTGCTGTTTTGCTCTCTGTAACTAGCTAGTGAAGACAGGTTAATGGCTGGTTTGTATCACTGAAATGACTCAGAGCAGCCAGAGCATACTGGTGAAATTGGTCCTATAATTTAAGTTGTCACCATCAATGTCGAACTGATGTGTATTCATAAATAGTAATAATTTCATAGATAGTCCTACACTAAATAGTCCGGCTGTATTACTATCTATAATTAAATCAGTCACACATATGTCTGTGCTGTGAAAGAATAGAAATTAATGTCACCTTCTAGTAGCCAACATCTTAAGAAGTATCCCATCTGGTATGTCAGGTTTGTTGATTCATCATAACAATTCTGTCACATTACATCAACTAAAACTGTTCTTGAAGACAGGTACAGTAACCAAGTGATGCTTGCAATCATCAAGAACCACCTTAGGAAAGAATAATCAACTATAAAAAGCTTGATGACATGTTCCGCTGCAGTAAAGAAAATATTCTGTGATGATTACACTGTAATTCAATAGAAGTAGAAAACTCATCTATAAAATATTTAACAATCCAGTCTCTGAGTGAAACATGCCCCAGTCTCACTTGTATGAGTGGAAAGCTGGATTACTGCCTCTTCAAATTCATCAGAGCAAATACATTTTTATTCTCCTTTTAATCTCAAGGTTATTATAAGATTGACAGACACGAGTTATCTCTATTTGGGCAAATATTTAAACATATTTCCTTGATGTGTTTATATAAAACTCTGTACTCTAACCTCATGTAGGCAGTGTTCTCCAACCTTTTCAAGCATTATAATAAATAGAAAATCTTCCTCTGCTTTGAAATGATTGTAGAAATGGCATCCTGGGTTCCATACTTGGTGACTAAAAAATTCAAACCAGTCTAGTGGATTTAGAGACCCTTTCCACTGAAATTAATAAAAAAAATGTGTCTGAATTGCCTAGGCTTCTTCAAAATCTCAGTCTTATATCTTAATACCTTTACGTTTGCCTACAGCTTGTCTACATGAGAAAGTTGCATTGCTTTAGATTAAGATGTGGTTTAGCTAAACTGCTGCAAACTCCTGTATAGATACTCTTATTTCTGTTTAAACCAGCCTTATTTTGCTTTACCTTAAATTGATTAGCAATAGATTTAAGATAAACTGAAATAAGGCACTCAAACCAAAATAAGGAGTTTGCATTCGTTTTACTTACTTGGATTTAATTGGTGCAACTTCTTTCTGTAGAAATCGTCTTAGTTTGCAAGTAAAAATATTTATGTGGGTTTTTCCCCCTAATTTCTTGCTCTTCAGACCTTTCCCAGACCTAAAGAAGAGCTCTGTGTAGCTCAAAAGCTTGTCTCTCTCACCAACAGAATGTGGGCCAATAAAAGATATAACCTCACCCACCTTGTCACTCTTCAAACTCACACTGAAAGCTTGTCTACCCTACCAAGTTTTGTCATGAAAACTGCTGTCTGTCGACCCAAACACTGAGTGTGTACACAATGTGAGGCGACTTTTGTCAGGGAAAATGTCCGGTTTTGGTGACAAAATACATCCACCCTCATGAGAGATTTACATCTTTTGCCACTACATTTTTGTCGACAAAGTGCAAGTGTAGACACCTTGCTTCATTTCATCTCTTTAATTAGCCTCCAGGAGGTTTCCCACAATACCCATCCCAACCTCTCTGTTCAGCAGTGTGAACTCCACTGCCTTGTAGCCAGGTAAACAACCATCTACCCCTTCCCTTAGAAGCCTCTGAAATTTTTGAAATGTGATTTCCTGTTTGTTCAGTACGGAGAGGTCTCATCGCATCTTCCCAGGTAACCATGGCGAGTTATTGCAGCAAACGTTCTCCCTCTTGGACCACTCCAGAGTTGTTGGATCTGCTCAGCATATGGGGAGAAGAGGCTGTGCAACCCCAGCTGCACTTGAGCCATAGGAATTGGGATACCTATGGGCACATTTCTTGAGGCTTGTGTGAAAAGGGCTATGATCAGGACACGGTGCAATGCAGAGCAAAGATGAAGGAGCTGAGGCAGGCATACCATAAGATGACGGAGGCAAACTGTCACTCAGCTGCTTCACCTAAGACTTGCTGGTTCAATAAGGAGCTGGATGCTATCCTCGGTGATGACCCCACCGCCATCGCCAAGAGCCCCGTGGATACTTTGAAGAGTATGGAGGTGAAGAAAGAGGACCTAACCTGGAGGATGAAGTTATTGATGAAAAGGTGGAATTAGATGAGGATGTGCAGCTCCCAGCGGGGTCGCCCAATGGGACAGGCAGTCAGGAACTGTTTTCCATGCCAGACGTGTCTAGCCAGTCTCAGCAGTTACTCTCTGGCAAGCAAGAAGCAGGAGATGAGACTCCTGGTAAGTGGCTGTGGCTTGTGTAGTGCAGAGATGTGTTCAGGGTATAGAAGTGTGGGAGGCTGGCTGTGTTTCTGTGAACTGGACATTTCCCTGGGTAGCTAATCAGTACGGTGGAACAGGGTGTTGATGCACACTGAGATCACATGGGAATGCTCCAGAGAGCTCTCCAGGAAAGTTTCACTTGTGCAGGGACCAAAGCAGCACATAGGCAAGCAGCATGGGGAGCAAGGCAGAAGCCATAACCATGGAGTAGATGTACCTTCATTTTCCTGCTTACCCTTAGCAGTGAGATGTCTGCTAGAATTACCTCTGCCTGTGGAAAAGTAGGGGAGAATTTTAGAATTTGTTCCCTAGAATGGTGTACCACAACCCTTGCAAAGAGTGTGTGCTCTTTTCCCCATATGGAATGCCCCCCACCCACTCCACTGCCAACACTCGCCATGCTTTGGGTGTTCCCAGAGTTGTGTGCCTGGCTAGGGTCAGTGAGAAGGTGATGGCAATGTTGCAAAAGGTTCATTTAACAGAAATGTTTCAATGTGGTGTGTGAATTTCACAACCCTGCTTCTATGCATTGTCCCCTTTGCTTCACCAGATGTGGCCTTCAGGAACATCCCCCAAACCCCAGCCGAGCATCTCCACCAGATAAGAAAGCACCCAAGACACAGCAAAGAAGACATGTCGTGGGAGGTCCTGCAGTTCTCCTATGCAGAAAAAAGGGAAAGAAAGGAGCGATGGGAAGCCGAACTGCAGGACAGAAAAGAGAAGCACACATTTCTTAAGGATGCTACTGAATGGATGATTAAAGTACTGGAGGAGCAAATGCAGATGCTGAAATCCTTAATAATGCTGCAGACTGAGCAGATCAGTGCTTGACCTCCCTGGCAGCACATTCAGAACTCTTTTCCATGTCCCCCCCACCCCCCTCCGGCCCTAAAACTCTGCCCGCACATTCCTTTCTACCTTCCGGGACTTCTCAGTTTCCTCTTCACTCCACCCCTTCGCACAACTTTCACAAGGATAGCGGGACCTACACACAGCTGTGAAAGTCTGCCCTTCCCTGGTTCTTCCTTACTCGCCAGACATCTGTGTGTCTGTGTGAGCTGTTTCTTGAGCAATAAAAGAAAACTTTTATACCGGTAAATCATCTTTATTTTTTTTTCTACAAGGTGAGATTGCAGGCAATGCCAATACATGCACAGGCATTTTAATCACTTTATTACAGGCATATAAGGCCCAAAATATCATCATTGCCCCGTAGGAAAACTACATGTCATGTAACATTGAAGCAACTCAGACAGAGATATATGTTACTGGTGGTTATTGTCAAAGTGCTGCCTCAAAGCCTCCCTGATTTGAATAGATCTCCTCTGGGCTCCTCTGACAGCCCTGGTATCTGGCTGCTCAAAATCAGCAGCCAAGCAGTCTGCTCAGCACTCCACTCCTGGGCAAACCTTTCACCCTTAGCTTCACAGAGATTATGCAACATAACATGCAGCTATGACCATAAGAATATTATCCTCAGTGAAGATGATTATCCAACCTGCCACAAAGGCATCACCAGTGTGCCTTTAATCTGCCAAAGGCACATTCAACTGTCATCTGGCACCTATTGAGCCTGTTGTTGAACTGCTCCTTACTGCTGTCCAGGTATCCCGTGTAAGGTTTCATGAGCCATGGATGTAAGGAGTACGCAGGGTCCCCCAGGATCACTATGGGAATTTAACATCCCCCACTGTAATCTTCTGGTTAAGAAAGAAAGTCCCTGCTTGCAGATTTCTGTACAGGCCGGTGTTCCTGAAGATGCATCTGTCATGCACGTACCAGACCACCCCGTGTTGATGTCAGTGAAACACTCAAGGTGATCCACAAGTGCCTGCAACACCATGGAGAAGCACCCCTTCCTATTGATGTACTCCGTTGCGAGGCGGTTTGGTTCCAAAATTGGAATATGTATGCCATCTCTCGCCCCTCTACAGTTAGAGAAACCCATTTCTGCCATCCACTATTTCATGTGCATTTCCCAAAGTCATGGTCCTTCATAGCAGGATGCTATTTATTGCCCTGCACACTTACATTAACGCAGCCCCAACGGTCGACTTTCCTACTCCAAATTGACTTGCGACCGACTGGTAGCAGTCTGGAATCGCAAGCTTCCACACAGCAATTGCCACACACTTCTCTTTCATTCTGGTGTCCTTCTGCCGCAGGTCTGGGGCAATCTCTGTGCACAGTTCCAGGAAGGTGGTTTTCCACATCCAAAAGTTCTGTAGCCACTGCTCATCAACCCACACCTGCATGACGGTATGATCCCATTCAGTGCTTGTTTCACGAGCCCAAAAGTGATAGTCTACCCTGTGCACCTGCTCTGTGAATTCCTAAAGCAATCTAAAATTGCTCCTATCCATATCACGCAGAATGTCGGGAGTCTGCGAGTCTTCTTCAGTTAGGAACTTCACAGTTGACTGCATTGCCATCTGCGATGTCTTCATGACAGCTAACAGATCATAGGAGAGCAATCCTGTCAAGGTTCCTTCCCCACTCTGAACTCTAGGGTACAGATGTGGGGACCTGCATGAAAACCTCCTAAGCTTACTTTTACCAGCTTAGGTTAAAACTTCCCCAAGGTACAAATTAATTTTATCCTTTGCCTTTGGATTTCCACTGCCACCACCAAACTTTATCTGGGTTTACTGGGAAACGTAGTTTGGACACATCTTTCCCCCCAAAATCCTCCCAACCCTTGCACCCCATGTCCTGGGGAAGGTTTGGTAAAACTCCTCACCAATTTGCATAGGTGACCACAGACCCAAACCCTTGGATCTTAAGAACAATGAAAAAGCATTCAGTTTTCTTACAAGAAGACTTTTAATAGGAATAAAGGAATCACCTCTGTAAAATCAGGATGGTAGATACTTACAGGGTAATTAGATTCAAAACATAGAGAATCCCTCTAGGCAAAACCTTAAGTTACAAAAAAGACACACGAACAGGAATAGTCATTCTATTCAGCACAGCTCTTTTCTCAGCCATTTAAAGAAATCATAATCTAACACATACCTAGCTAGATTACTTACTAAAAGTTCTAAGACTCCATTCCTGTTCTGTCCCCGGCAAAAGCAGCATACAGACAGCCCCAGACCGTTTGTTTTTCTCCCTCCTCCCAGCTTTTGAAAGTATCTTGTCTCCTCATTGGTCATTTTGGTCAGGTGCCAGCGAGGTTATCTTTAGCTTCTTAACCTTTTACAGGTGAGAGGATTTTTCCTCTGGCCAGGAGGGATTTTAAAGGGGTTTATCCTTCCCTTTATATTTATGACAAATCCCTTCTCACAAAGATGCTGGGGCGCACACCAAAGAAGGGCTGTTGAAAAATTGTTGCAAAAGAAAGCCGGAAGCCCATGGAGTGTTGGGACAGAAAGCAATGCATCACAGGACAGTCCAAAGATGTGTCCCGATCCACTGCGTCATCCCACAACACCAAGCAATGTAAGGACAGTGGAATAAGCACTCACACTGCATTGCTCACACTGTTGATGATGGTGCCCCCACTGTGTATGTGATCTACAGACAGAGGGATCAAGTGTAAACACGAAATTGAAATTTTTATTATGTCAACTTTTGGGTGTCAACATCACATTCTTTGTCTGCTCCCATATCACACTGTGACCCAAGTGATGTAAGTAGAAGGAGTAATTAAGGGGAAAAGGGGTATAGCGATTCCTGTATGAGCTGTTGAGGATACAACAGTGCCAAGTTCATAGCTAGCCAAGAAGGTATGGGGGAGTGATAGAAAACTATAGGGAGAGAAAAAATATGGAGGCATTCTCCAGGGGAAAATTTTGAACTACTGGGATTTAATTTCTTGCATTTAAAGCAAGAAGTTTAAATCTCAGAAGTAAACTCCTACCAGTTTTTTATCCAGAACTAAAGAAGGGTAAGATAGTAAAATAATTATACATTTTAAATAATCACTTCCTTTGGGTCTCTCAGTGTGTCGTATCTTCTCTGCAAGGCTACTTCAGATGATTCCACTAAATCTGCAATTGACAGGTGGTCTCCAAAGTAACAGAGGCCCTTTCCCATGAGGGGATCTTAAAAATCCAGTGTGTTGTTTGACTGCAATAGGTAAGTGCTGCAAGTTTGGGCCCAATTTTATTATAAGTAATATTAAAAAACATAGCAACCATCCTTTGAATAGAATGCACACAAAGGGTTTAGTCCTTAGCCCTTCCTCTAGCTATAGCCAGAAAGTTGCTCTAAAGGGACAGTCTTAAGACAAGAGAATCCTTTAGGTGGTGCAAAGCTGGCATAGCTGGCTCTGTGCCACTTGTTTCCCTCCACTCTGTATAGTGGCCTGGGATAGACAGGGAGAGGGAGGGTGTCTGGAGCAGCATGGAGCATGACAGAGGGTACAGCCAGATTCTCCCTCTCCCTCCCTTCCCCCCCACAGCTATTTTAATGTCTAATAACCTCAGGCTTAGAGACACCTTTCACCTCCTCTCCTCAGCTGCATCAATCGTGACCTCATCACACCTGAGGGATGAACCCAAATGGCCAGATTCTTTCCACATTAAAAAGAGTTATTCTGCGTTCACACTGGTAACCCAGAGAAGGAATTAGACTATTTTGCTCAGGCAAAATTATAATTCTGGTTAAATTTAACCATCACTTTCCTAGATATTCAAATACTTCTTATGATACGATGATTTTCTATATATGTAATATGTTTTATGTCAAATTATATTATTTTCCAAATGTAGGGCATGTGTAAACTAATGTAGGTCCACCGACTTCAGTGGATGTCCACTGAGCAACAGCAGGTGTCCATTGTACACCTGCTGAGGATCTGTTCCACAGTTTATGGGCCTGAGGTTTCGCTGTTTTGCAACCCTTATAGATCATTTGCATACGTGCAAAGCAAGGGCAAAGTGCTAACAAGTCAGAATGCTCACTCTGCACAGCTGTAAATGATTACGTAAGTGGCAAATCAGAGCCAACGTGTACCATCATTCTAACAGAGTTATTCTGGATTTATACCACTGGAAATGTATGCTGGATCTGTACATTTTCTCACTGCAGGAATTGCTGGAAAGGTACAATACATGTAATTCCCCCAATAAATTAAAATAAATATTTTTCATATGGGTAGACCAGCAAAGTTCTGCCAAATATTGTAACAATGTAACAATTACCTAGTGTATGAATTGTGTATCTTTGTGGGCAGGAAGGCCTGGGGACTCAATTACTTTGTTTTCCTATTTTAACCAAACCACTTCCCATATACAAAGGGAGGCAACATCATTTGGCAAACAAATGTTCATTAAGCCTACTTTCTGTTTGTATTTTCTTCTTGAAAAATACAGTGTGCTTGGTTCACTTCTCATTTACTCTGGTTAGACTCCACTGTCACTTCATTAACTTTAGTGGAATTACTTCTAATTATCTTGGACACTACAGGAAGAAAGATAAGACTCCAGAAACATGTTTTAACTAGGCCACAACGGCGTTAAGTAACTCATCTGGGATTTAGCCACCAATAACTCTTCAAGTGCAGGTCATCCTTCCTTCTACAATCCAGACCACCTGGTAGAGAGCTGCTCCTCTCCCTCCCTATCACTAACCTGCTCCATTAACCATTGCTAGGACTCCAGTGCCTTTCTCTCATGAGATGCTTAGTGGGGTTGGGAAGAGGGAGTGGAGCCCTAACCCTATTTCCTACATTTTTCATTAGGAGATGCCTTTTACCAATCCATTCCCAGTTCGTTTGTCAGGAAACCAGACCACCTTTTAAACAATTGACTGCACTTAACACCTGTCAAATAGTAACAACTTGAATTTTACAGATTAACCTACCCACCAGGTCCCTGGGCTCTTGAGAAGGAATTGAAAAGCTACCATCAGAGAGAAGAGCTGGTAAACCCTTCCTTGGCTATGCAGGAGCCAATAGGCTTATGTTTAGCCTTCTGTACTACTAATCAGACAAGGAACCCTCTTCTCACCACCTCACCCACAAGAAGCCTATGTGCCCAGAAGGAAGTAGTTCTTAAAGGGAACAATTGTTTTCTTCCCCTACTGGCCCAGACAAAGCCTCCTCAGCTTTGAAGTTCTGTGTGTAGGGGTGGGGATGTATCAATGGAAGGGAATTTACACTGTTTTTATTAAGAAAATAGGAACCCTGACAATAATGACAAATGAGCAGGCCAGATTCTCAATCACCTTTGTGTGGTCACTTACACAAGTACACATCAAAATGGTAAGGTTTCAAACCCTCCTTTCATTCAAATTAGGACCAATATTCTTACATCTGTGCAACTTGAACAGGGGTGAGTATTCTAAAGAGAAAGTACTTTTATGAACCCCAGGGATAAAACCGTACATTTATGGCTGGATTATTTTATGATTTCATAGATGGGGTGCACTTGACCTGAGACCATTGTCCTTTTAATGTGGTTGAGGAATTTAAAAACGGTTTTCCAAGACCACACTCCAGGACATCAATAGGGTCAATATTCTGTTTGTTATTTTTTTAAATAGTTTGGGAATTTCAGTAATGCATTTTGTTAACTAGCTTTGTGGTAAAAGGATTACAATTGGGTAGAGCTGTTAAACACGTAGCTGCAATCAAATTCCATTGAAACAGTTTAAATGCATTACAGTACCTTGGAAGTGCTACTGAAACAGTTTGAAAGGATAGTTTCCTCATTCTAGTATAGGTGGGCAAATCAAATTAGAGAAATGGAACACACACACACAAACATACACTTCTGTCTTTTCCTATCCAAACCTTCTGTTGTTTTGAGAAGCAAATTAAAGAGATTTTTTTGCTTTAGAAATGCTGAAGCGTTCACATAACATCTCCCCCCATGCCTTCTTTTCTGTGTTTTTGCCAGGAACTGAACTGCTCTTTTTGTTGCAGGTCCTAGCTCAAAGGCATCCTAGTCCATGATTAGTGATCTTACCTGTTACGGTAATTAGAGCCGTGTGAATAATGAATTTTCTGGTTTGCTAGCAGTTCGGACAAATCAGACAACAGAAAATTAGTTTGGGTTGACTCAAAATGAACAATTGTGAAATTCTGGGTGAATCAAAAAGCTGGAAAAAAATTCAGGTTCAATTATGTATTTTGTTTCAGTTTTGAGCTTTTGTTTGTCTGTTTTATAATTTTTATTTTGAAACATAAAATTGAAGGACATTTTGAATTTAAAAATCATTTTGGATGAAAAAAATCAAAATATTTTGGTAAGAAAATGTTGAAACAAATCTTGTAAAATATTTTTCATTCTGACTGACACAAATTTGGTGAAATTGATACATTCACCAGATGTTTCACTCAACCCAACCCTGCATTTTCGGCAAAAAAACAACAACAACAAAGTTTAAGACAAAAAATTTCACCTAGCTCTAACTTTAATACAAATAAATAATAATACAATAGAAAAATACCATGAGGAGAGTTGTGCTCAGAAGCAGAATCTCTGGAAATCTGAGATGGCGCCCAATTCTTGTAATTGTATTTCCAGACCAAAGAGTTAGTCTTGTAGTCAAACTCTCACTGAATGGAAAGGACCATTTGGCTATGTAGAGAGCTGATTGCAGGACCAGACTTCAACTTTGCAGAATCAAGGAGTTCAGATATTTCACTTTCACATCTGAATTCTTTGATACTTATCTGAACTGGACCCAAACTACTCTGAAATTTTTGAGGTGCCACCATTATTAAATATATAGACAATGGGTTAGATGCCTATGTCCAGGTGAGCTACAGCCAATGCACCTTTCCACTCCCCTGATCCTGGCACTGACCAGCGACTGACCCAGCCTACAGCCTACAGGTTGCTATATGTTATGATGTCTGAACTGTCCTTCCCGACCCCATTCGCTGGATGGGGATCATTATTGCACATGTGACCCCCCTCTCACAGGGGATAGCTCAAGCATCCTCCCTGGTGCTTGCTAATTGGAGTGGCTTCTTTTCCCCCCTCCTCCCTGCCCTATTTCACCCCTTATGCCTTCTTTGGGTGCAGGTGGCACAGAACTGGGTATGCTACCAAGGGATCTTACCATAGCTGCCCTGGCAGCTCTCCATCCCCTTTGTGCCACTAGAGTTGGGAAAGAGATTCAAAGCCAGGGGGAAAATTTTGGCCCAATGTTTTTTATCCTATAGTATGAGATACTTGTTGCCACATAGAAGTGTCACCTCACACATGGGTTTGGAAAGCTTCAAGTTGTTAAGAGTTCACAAAATCAGAAAGCTGCAATGTATGGAGTCACAATGAAGTCAGCTGCCATAATTATGGGTCACAAATAGCCTTTAGCACAACACAGGACTCTCAGAAATGTAACTGTTCATCAGAAAGTCACCAATTTGATGCTTGCTTGAACTGCAGAGTGGCTTCAATGGCTGCAGCTAGGAATTGCAGTTAATGTGATTTTAATTGTTGGGGGTGGTTGGTGAAAGGTGAAAAGGAAAGAGGGATAGAATAGTTCATGCTTCAAGACTGAATCTGAAAAGTTAAAATAATTAGTCATACAGAGCTTCTTGCTCTAGGCCCACCTCTTCCTCTGGTTGAAATCTACATTTTTCCACTGGAGTCATTGAAGCTACATGATTTACTGGATCAGAATATTTAGAAGCATCACAATAATTCAGTCAAAGTATTAGATTAATGGGTCACAGTTTGGATGGCTGTTACTGTCACCTGCACCCCCTTTAACTTGTGTCTCCTTTGGGATCCATCACCATTCCCCTGTGTGGCTTTCAGACTGAAGCTCCACACAGGACATACCTCCTTGGAAACAACCCCTTTGTCCCTTCCCTGTTGATTGAGACCTTTAAGGCTCCAGGCACACTTGACCCTTTACACTTTCTCCTTAGAGATGTTTGTTCTCTTTCGGGCAACCTGCGCTAAGTTACCTAAGGATCAGACTGAGACTCCCATCATCTTAATGAAATCAGATTTATTTGAATTAGAGATAGATTTCTATGCAAATAAAAGTAATGGTTTGCATAACATACCACATCTGAATACTTTGTACTGCTCAGTGGGGGGCACATCATAGAATCATAGAATATCAGGGTTGGAAGGGACCCCAGAAGGTCATCTAGTCCAACCCCCTGCTCGAAGCAGGACCAATTCCCAGTTAAATCATCCCAGCCAGGGCTTTGTCAAGCCTGACCTTAAAAACCTCTAAGGAAGGAGATTCTACCACCTCCCTAGGTAACGCATTCCAGTGTTTCACCACCCTCTTTGTGAAAAAGTTTTTCCTAATATCCAATCTAAACCTCCCCCACTGCAACTTGAGACCATTACTCCTCGTTCTGTCATCTGCTACCATTGAGAACAGTCTAGAGCCATCCTCTTTGGAACCCCCTTTCAGGTAGTTGAAAGCAGCTATCAAATCCCCCCTCATTCTTCTCTTCTGCAGGCTAAACAATCCCAGCTCCCTCAGCCTCTCCTCATAACTCATGTGTTCCAGACCCCTAATCATTTTTGTTGCCCTTTGCTGGACTCTCTCCAATTTATCCACATCCTTCTTGAAGTGTGGGGCCCAAAACTGGACACAGTACTCCAGATGAGGCCTCACCAATGTCGAATAGAGGGGAACGATCACATCCCTCGATCTGCTCGCTATGCCCCTACTTATACATCCCAAAATGCCATTGGCCTTCTTGGCAACAAGGGCACACTGCTGACTCATATCCAGCTTCTCGTCCACTGTCACCCCTAGGTCCTTTTCCGCAGAACTGCTGCCTAGCCATTCGGTCCCTAGTCTGTAGCTGTGCATTGGGTTCTTCCGTCCTAAGTGCAGGACCCTGCACTTATCCTTATTGAACCTCATCAGATTTCTTTTGGCCCAATCCTCCAATTTGTCTAGGTCCTTCTGTATCCTATCCCTCCCCTCCAGCGTATCTACCATTCCTCCCAGTTTAGTATCATCCGCAAATTTGCTGAGAGTGCAATCCACACCATCCTCCAGATCATTTATGAAGATATTGAACAAAACCGGCCCCAGGACCGACCCTTGGGGCACTCCACTTGATACCGCTGCCAACTAGACATGGAGCCATTGATCACTACCCGTTGATCAATGGCTCCATGTCTACATCATGTTAGTTTAGTTACAGGGAAAAGCAAAGATCATACATGTCTAGAAATAAATGTCCACTTCCTGACTTTCTTATGTCAGAGACAACCTATCAGCAATTCAACTCCCTTCCTGATCTCCTAGGGTCTCTCTCCTCTCTCCTCCAAGACTTGTCTTTCAAGCCAATGGGGCATATGCAGTCCTTTGACAATCATGTGACGCTCAGTATCAAATACAAATTTTACAAAAGGTGTTGATCTAGTTGTTTCAGTTTATCATCATCCTAGAGAACCTCTGTTTATTCCCAAATAGTCCTTTGAAGGTACAGACACACAATAGGTATCTCTAAACTGTTGCCTCTGCCTGGTCTCAGGGTGATTGTGGGAGAAAAGATGTCTCAGCATGGTAATTAACCATCTTTTTTCCTGGCCAAATACATTCTGAACATGAGAAATTATTAAAGCTGAGAAAGATATTATTACATGCAGATATTTCTGAAGCAAAATACATTGCAATTTAATGTCTGTTGTAGGGAACATACTTTTAAGTGTTATGTAAACTATGAAATAATGGCAATACATTTATAAATGAAACTTTAAGATAATGTGTTACCAATTATACCAGTGGAGCACCAGTTCGGATTTGTTGTCAAAACATGGGTAAGGTTTCTGAAAAAAATAAACATAACTATAAAACAGGGATTAGCAACCTTTGACACGCGGCCCATCAGGGAAATCTGCTCGCGGGCCGGGATGGTTTGTTTACCTGCAGCGTCCACAGGTTCGGCCGATCGCAGCTCCCACTGGCTGCAGTTCGCCGTTCCAGGCCAATGGGGGCTGCGGGAAGCGGTGTGGGCTGAGGGATGTGCTAGCCTTCTGTATAGATAACATGAGGTTATTGATATTATGCCTCAGTCGTGGTGCACCACTGAAGTGAACTGGAGATCTGCCATTGAGCTCAAGGTATAGGATCAGGTGAGAGTTGCATTTGGGACAGATAGATTACATTGCCACAGGTTCTGCTGAAATGAAGTTGTCTTCACCATAGTAGCCACAGCAGAGCCAATGTATCATAACATCAGTGCTGTGGGAGTTTCAAGACAGTGCCTCTTACAGAAAACTGAGTCCACAGGGAGGGTACTCAAAGATTTACAATGGATTTCTGGGCTCTCCACAAACTCCAGGTCACATTCTAGCCATCCTCTGTGAGGCTGCTAATCCTCCTCCAGGCCTTGTTGCCATGGGGAAAACATCCTGGAAACATCACACTTTCATGTGCAGTTTTTCCCATTTACCACCAAGGTGCTTGGAAAAGGACAAACTAGCTCATCATTAATGGAGTTTACATTAAATTATCATTGATGGACACAGGCTGCTGGATTATAGAATCTGGGTTGGAGCTTTAATCTGTGCTGTGAATAGATGCTTTTTACTGACTGTACAAATAAAACAAATATGCCTTATATTCTGTGAACATAGAGAAAGCCTATGGCTGGTCTGAGGAGACCTCCATGTGTTATCACGCTAAATGTCTAGATCAGCACCAGTTGAATCAAGTTTTTCATTAATTTGTCCCTAACATATTAACATGTAAATATATTTAAATTATTATTATTATTTGTTCTTATTCTTGTTCTATGATATTAGTGATGTTATAGATATTGTTGTTATATTATATTATTATTGTGCTACTGCCACAACAGCAGATTATTCAGCCATGTAGAACACAGACTGACATCCACTAATAGAAATAGAAATCCACAAATACACCCCAACACGGTGCTCTCAAACACTCCAACAACAGATAAAGGGGTGCGTGGCAATGTTTCCTCTAATTTTTTCCATCCATGTGTGGAATGAATTTTATTATGTGCACCAATATCGAGATAATGTGCAGATGCGTGCCACCAGTAGAAACAAAAAACCCAGATATATTATATATTTTTTAAAAAGTTACCATAGTGATAATTCCTCCAGCCAGGACAGCTTAGGCATTTTAGAACTCACTATTCAAAGAATTAAATTTAAGCAGAAGAGAGAAACAAAATTATGAAATGCCTAGACCAGATAAAAAATGAAAATAACACACTTTGAAAGAATAAAATTACAGAGAATATATGTGTATTGCAGGAAGTACCAAGAAGTAGCAACAACAACACAAGTATGTGTTGGGAGGTGAGTGTGAAAGAGACAGTGTGTGTGTGTGTGTCAGAGACACAGAGGTTCTGTGTGTGTGAGTGTGAGAGAGAGACAGAGACAGAAACAGCGTGTGTATGTGTGTGTGTGAGACACAGTGTATGTGTGCTGGCTGCTGGGGAAGTCTATGAGAGACTGTGTGACGTCTCTTTAAGGCACTCACCAGAAGGCTCCTTCAGACTGCAGCAGCTGTCAGCAGCTGTCAGCAGCTCCATCCTGCTCCTGAGCCCTGTCCCGTTCCCCCACTGTGCAGAGATGGGGACATGCGTAGGGGGAAGGGGGACACCCTGACATCAGCACCCCTCCACCCCCCCCGCCCACCTCCAACACCCCCCCGCAATTCTGCACAGAAATCAGGAGGGTCCTGGGAGTAGCTGGCCAGGGGCTCCAAGGCAGAGGGAAGGAGCAATATGGCTGCAGAGCAGCGGAGGGAGGGGCACCTGAACACATGTCACCAGACATGCATGGCTCTGCTAAACAAGTGCACAGCACTTGATTGACTCTTGGGCAGCCGTGCAGCCCCGCAGCTTAGAGGGAACGCAGATGCATGCTCTCACCCTACCTGTTGCCACCAGCAGGACTATCCTAGAGATTCATGGATTCGCAGGACTGGGACAGATCTGAGAACTTCATTACACGATGCCTGGTGCAACATTGTCAACCATGGTCACTTTGGCTGGTGCAGTGGTCCTCAGTAGGCTATCTATGTTTTATTATGGTGATGCTAAAAGCATATAGCATATCTTGTTAACTAGTATAAACACTAAATCTATGAATTTAATAAATACAAATAAAAGGTGGTCTTGTTGGAAATACTGATAGTGTAGGGCTCCTTCTCTTTTTTCCCCTCCCATTTTCAGACTTTGATGTTCCTAAATGAAGTTGTAAAAGAAAGTGAAGTTTGAAATAGGACTCATAACTCATTTTGTCAAGCTGATGAAAAATGTCCTTATAAATGGAAAGAAACAGAAATAAATGATTACTTTTGTGATTGATGGATTGCATTATGTTGTTCAGATACAGTGGGGGTATAAAATAAATCTAACTGTAATACCTTTTTTCCTGAATAATTTGATTATAAATGTCAAATTAGAAATGTACATACTGCTAATGTTAATTCTAAGTCTATTAACACTTTATATACCACAAAAGTGCTTTTTGCCAATGAAGTCTGGTTGAAATTCAAGATGTGCGCCACTGAACTAGCTGAGCCCAGCCCGTGATAAACATGTTTAACCTTCTGTTTATCAGATAGACTTTTGTCCAGCTAAATTCTTACTATTTGAAAGGTTCAATGTCAGTGTCTATACATTTAAGAGTCTGACCTCACAGACTCTTCTGCACGTGAGTAACTTTGCCATAAAGAAGAGGTCTAATGTCTAAACAGAGCTGCAATCATAGTGAATCATAATACTGAGGTACTCTGATGCATCCATGCTTTTTTTTTTTCTTGGTACTTCCTTCAATCTCTAAAATCCTCCCTCAGAGTAAACAAAAAACATCACCAAGAAAGGCAGCACACGGGCACGGAGGATGCCATTTAAGATAAGCGAACTGAATTAGGACAATGAGCTAGTAGAGTTCATGAGTTTTTTCCCCATCCCAAGTTCTCATAAAGCTCATTTGTATGGATCTCTTCATTGGCCTCATTCATATTCCGTCTAAAAAGTACATAACATTTGTGGAATCTTACACATTTAGTCATTTTAGTATATTCAACTTTGCTACATACCTTAAATAGGGGGATTTTATTATTACAGTGTCAAAGATAGATAAGAACTCCATGTTCATAGTGTCATAAGATAGAGGGGAAACTGAGTCCTCCCATGCAGATACCTGTGGGAGAGGGTTTGAGGGACCAAGGATAAGCAGGAAGGGCTAGGGAGAATTTGGAGTGTGTACTCCCAGCTCTGTCAAGATCTCTCAGGAAGTGAAGCCCCATTCTTGCAGTGTCAGCCCCTCTATAATGAGCCTCTGCTCCTTTTCCATTCTGTGTCACTTTGTGCCTACATAAATCTTCCCCCTCCAAGGAGAGTGCAGTCATAGAGACCGAGTTAATGTTTCTAATGTTATAGAGTGGCATTAACTTGGATCCAGATATCTGCTGTCATGGAGGGGAATGGAGAATCCTGTGGAAAATGGCTTCTTGTCCAGACTTCTGAATTTCTGTGGAATCTGATTCCTACGATGCACCAGAGAGGAAATTCTGCTGCACCTGGACAAAGGGAAGACCATGATATGGAAGCAGCACTCCCCAGTTCCATAGTCCAGATCGACCCACTAGGTGATCTCTTGCCTCCGCTCCTTGAAGGGTGGATCTGAAATCTGCATCCAGGTTTTCTCCAGAGTTCTAAAATCTGATTTTTTTAAAAAAAAATATCAGGTATTGAAGTTTTTTTTCCAGATAATCTTCCTTTAATACAGTAATTCAATAAGTCATTATTAGAGCTGAGCAAATAATTTACAGTGAATAATTTATTTAGCTAATTTAGCCTCTTTTTCTGTTCACAGAATGTCTGTGAGCAGTTCACGGTTTCCTCACATTTAGTGAAAAGAAAAGGAGTACTTGTGGCACCTTAGAGACTAACTAATTTATTAGAGCATAAGCTTTCGTGAGCTACAGCTCACTTCCTCAGATGCATATCGTGGAAACTGCACATTTAGTGCTTATCTGAATGTCCTGAAAGTGCTTTTCAGTGAGTTTTTTATCTCTGTGGATTGACTGTAAGCAATTCCATGGGTATATACCATATCCACTATTTGAAATTCAAGCTGTGCTAGTGAGTTGTGATTGGTCACATTAATCACATGTTATTGCCTTGGAAAGGGAGTAGTTATGTGAGCAATGGCAAATAAGTGTGATCTGGGAATTTTAGACTCTGCATTTAGGGCAGGGACTGTGCCTTATTCTCTTTTGGAAAGTGTTTAGCACATTCTGAATTTGAACAGGTGTAAATATTAATAATACGGACATTCCCTTAATAAGCGTTTTCCATTCTGGATTCCTTTGGCCTCTTCTTAGGAAAAAATGGCAAGTTGTAACATTTATTGTCTGGGCACAGAAACAAAATTTAATTCTCTCTCATCATGATTTCACAGAGTAATTGCAAGTGTGGTTGTAATTGTTATTCTTTTATTTATTACATATGCAGTGACTTGGATGTTCATGGCACCTTAAAAATATTAGAGATGGAGTCTCTCACCCAAAGATGGACTCAAAAGCCTGAATTCTGCAGCTGGAGCTGTCTGGTAAGAGAAGAAAGAGCAGCAGGAACAACAGCACTGGGAATGGTGAGTGCCCTGAGAAGGACAAAGGCATTGGCAATGTGATGTTGCAGTCACTTTGCATCATGGGCGTTACATAGTTTACTTCATGATATTTCAAGGTATTAATATTACCTGAATATAGCTTATAAGCTTTCTTGACGAAGAGGGTCATTAGAAAGAATTTAAAAGAGGGGAGGGTAGAGGTGCAACCGATGAGATCAGGACAAATGTAGGGGATGTAGAGGGCAGGCGTAAAGGCACAGATGTGAAGATTTATGAGAGTATAAGAGGGAAGGGGTGACGATGGAAGAGAAAACGGCAAGAGTGGGGATTCAGATAGCATAATAAGGGGAGGTTACAAGGACAAAGTCTGTTGAGAAGAATTTCTGCTCACCAGAGTTGTGCTGATGTAAATTGTACTGAAGGCAGTGGGCTGCTACAGATTTGAAGGCTGCAGTCCAAGCTGTGGTGAGCAACAGCTGAATGCTGCTTTTTCCTAATAGCTTTATTTAAACCCAGCTGTTACTGCTCTGTACTCTGGTGAAGAGGGGAACAAGGGAAACCCTTGTGACCATCTGCAGGCTCAGGCTGTTTGGAGAGATCACTGATTGCAGCCTCTAGTTGCTTTACAGACATCCAACTCCTAGCAGCCTGGACCCTGATGTAGAGCGGTCCCAGGGGACTTCTTAATGGCTTGCTAACAGCATCTGTGCCAGGACTCTGGCAGGGGGATTTGGGAAGCCTGTCATATTCCTCTTCCATGATAATAGGCATCCATGGTAGTTAAAATTTGCTATTTGTGAGTTTTAGAGCATGCAAGTTTAGGATTTGCTGTCTGTGAGCATCCATGTAAAACTCAATCACTCAAATGTTTAAAAAGAGCAATTACAAAAGGACTGTGAGCATGGCTCAAGCAAATATATTTCTAAATTCACAGATATTTTTTCCTCTATTCAACCCATCTCTGATCAGTGCTTAGGAGAGGTTTTATTTTTTTTCCCCTCTTATGAGTGCCAATTCATTAGTATAGGAGAAAATGAAGTCACAGTTGCATGGAATGCTTTTAGTACCATTCTTGTGCAACAAGAAATAAACTTAATGGAATTGCTAACAACATTTTACATAGGAAAGCCTTCCCCCCCCCATCTTTTTTTTTAAAGTAATTGCTGCCTGAGCCTCAAAGGCTAAAAATCGTTTTTCATCTCATGCATGAAGAATTTTAGTCTGATTGATGACAGCTAAGGAACCTTTCCTTAGTCACTAAGCTGCACTAATTTGCAAGCTAAAACAATATTAGCAAATTGTTAATGATCCATGAAACTGCTGCAGCAGCCTTAAATGTTATGCTCAGAACTTTCTTACAACTAAAGCAGCTTACATAAATTCCCACAATGGACACAAAATGAGATGGCATTTATGGGGGGAAAAAATGAAGCGACACACTAAGCTAATACAGTACATCAGTGTGAATAATTTGCATTGAAGGCACGTGAACAATTAACAGTAAAACCCAGAGCTAGTTGGTAGCAGGTTTGAATTTAATTTTCATGTTGAGTAAAAGCTGTCGCACACATTTCCTGTTTGCACTTAATGGCTGTAATTTTCCTTTATTTCCAGCATTGTGTGCCTGGCTTTTAAAATGAACCATTTTTTTTTCAAAGAGGAAGTATCGTCAGTTGCAGGTGCACCTGTGCACAGCAATTCACATACTGAAATAACATTTTTTCTTAATAGAGCCCAAAGTACTTTTCAGTAATGTATTTTGACGTGTTTCTAGCAATTCTGTCGTCTGGGCAATATTGAAAAAGTTTCATGTTACTGAAGTTCATGTAAGCCTGGATTGCCAGTCAACATGTCAGCGGAGCATGAGAAAAGATGTAACTGTGCAAATTTTCAGCTAGGCATTGACAAATAACACAAAAGAGACTTGTAAAGCAATACGTGTTTGTTTAGCACGTGCATTGCTTACGGTAGATGGCAGGAAAGGTTTAAGCTCAAGCACCAGTATTTCACTTACTGCATGTAACCAAGTTACTGGATTAATTTCTTCCGTGTGCAGCTTGGCAATAGGCTTAGGAAACAAATCATGCACACATAAATATATGTAAAAAAGTTATGCATCCTGTTGCATGGTCGCTCAACAGCAGTATAAAAACATTCAAAAACAAAGGTAGAATATATTAAACATTAAAAAAAATCAGACATCAAGAGTTAGTTTAGTGAGTATGAATGAAACAGGGAATTAAAATTCAGCAGGAAGAAGCTGGGACTTCTAGTGTATACTAGGTAAATATAATAGATGTTTGTTATTTATTTTTATATGTATTATGTTAGCTTAATAGAGAAGGGCTTACCTATGCGTCTTAGAGCACTAGATAATTATATATTAATTGTATTGCAGTAGCATCTGAAGGCCCCAGTGGTGTTCAGATACCTACTGTGCTAGGCACTATAAAAACACATAAAAAGATACAAGCCCTGTTCCAAAAGAGTTTACAAGCCACCTTGAACCAAGATGCAACAAGTGAGCATGACAAGCAAACAATAGAAGTGAAGGGTAATAAAGTCATGTGGCTGCACATGTTAGTTATTGCCAACTTGATGATTCCAAATGGATGAAAAGGGGTTTTAATAAATAAATAAACTCTGCTCTGTTCCAGAGCTGCCTGGTCATGGCAGGATATAGCAGCAGGCATGTTCCTCTTGTGTGGTCCAGGAGACTCTCCTCAATTTCTACGATAGCACATCACCTCTGCATTGCCCCAGCCCTGGGCAGTCCCTTAAAAGTATGTATGAATCTTATATTGATGATTGCTATTCTTACGGCTACATCTCATTCTATAAATATCAAAGATCTTCTCAAACAACCTCAGAATTCTGAAGTCAGAATTGACCTTGTGTTTCAAGGATCACACAAGCTAGCAATAATGCAAGCAAGAAGGGCTAAACATGGATGATTTAGTTGGGGATTGGTCCTGCTTTGAGCAGGGGGTTGGACTAGATGACCTCCTGAGATCCCTTCCAACCCTGATATTCTATGATTCTATGATTGTTCCCAGTTATATACATGTGAAATCCTATTGACTTCAATGTGAGTTGTGCCTGCATAAATGACAGTACACTTTGGCCTGAGGTGTCTCGTACCAACAGGCTTTGTTATTGTTCCATAGAGGAATTTTCCTCTCCCTGGAAAAAGAGCAACATTTAGAGAACAGTCACTGCCCAGTGATTCTGCTATGGGGAGAGGAAACTGTTTAAGACCTAATTAGTCACAGGTGCTTCCTCCTACTCTTCATCTCATACTGACAGTGATGTTCAGAGTGTTGCTAATGTACAGGTGATATGATGTCTGGGGCCCAAGCCCTGGGTCTGGTCAGTGTTCCCTTCTCCATTAACCCAAATGTAGAACAGGTATAGGAGAGCTGATCCTAAACACCACTGTAGGCCTTGTCCCAACATGTTCAGGAGCATGAAATTCTTTGAACCTTGCAGGTCAACACAAAGGATGGGAGGAGGCTGCCTTGATGGATCAGTTTATTTTCATGTGCATGAGTCATTCAGGAGACAATTCTTTATTTTTGTATTTTTTCCTCTAAGGAAAGGAAGATTCATTCTTCAGACTTTTGGACTCTCCTGAAAGTGCTAATATCTCGAATTTAGGGCCCATTCCCCACATTAGCTGTCCCACTTTCTCCCTCCTTCTTGATGGGGATCAGAAAAATAAAACACGGGGTTAGGCAGCTGGTGTGTTGTGACTACTGTTTTTCATGCTGACCAGTTTTGTCTCATTGTCCTTGTGTTCCCTCATCTGTCCGTTGTATCCACTGGCTGTAACTTCTAATTGGGATTGTAAGTTTTCTTTTTGTGTGTCTGTTTGTACAGCACTTAGCACAAAGGGGCCCTTGTCCATGACAGTGCCACTTAGATGCTAATGTAATTCACATTATTTATTAATAATTATAAATCCCATCTGATTATTTTTGCCTAAATCTACAGCATTGTCCCAATGGGAGTCCAAGCAGTGCAGTTTGAATCAATTATTAATTTTATATTCAAAATTAATTATAGTTTGCCAATTTTACATAGAAGCATGCATTATATAAATATGTTCATTACAAATTGTACATTTTCCTCATTCTGCTCTCTTGAAATGAACTATTGTAATGGTAATGATCTTCTCCCACACCAAGATCTTTTCATCTGAAGGAGAACTGAAAGTGCCATTTAACATATTATGCTCAGCAACGTTTCTTGTCACTAAAAATAGAGCTGAAAATGAGACTTCAAGTTAAACAGAAAAAAATACACCTATAATAAAATTAGTACGCTGTGACTATATTTGGTGATTTTCATTAGAATGGGGGAAATAGCTATATTTCAACTAGCTTCTTTCAATGAGAAGAACAGGTTTCAGCATTGAAAATAACTTTAAGCTTAACAAAAGTCAAAGTGATACAGTGGGGAAGGGCAATGAGCAGGTCAGATTGCTCTGTCAATAAGTTGGTATTATGAGAACAGGATAGGCTGGGATTGTTAGAGAGGTATTTTGTTTTTTTTTTAACATAGGGATGAAGAAAGAAAAAAAGCTTTCCTACTCATTCCCCCCCTCCACCCCACACACATATACAAAGGAAGAGTAAATGCTAAAGAAATAAAAATGAGAATATGGTATCATGGAAGGTTTTATGTAGGAAGAGAAGAAAAGCAAGAGTCCATGTATATCTCCCAAAATATTTTTAAGGAGGCCAACTCGCAATGAAATCGTGACTCCACTGGAGTCAGCGGGAGTTTTACCATTGACTTCAATGAGGCCAGGTTTTCCCCCTCCAAGTTTTTGTTCTTCTGAAGTATGATCCATAATAATAATAAAGGAGTGTTATTTACTAATAGTAAGAAGGACTAAAAAAAAGAAAAGGATGAAAGGACACTCAGAAACTGGAAATGAGGATCATTAAGATCCTAGCTAGAAGATGAGATGCAGAGTAATCAGGGATGCAGAATGTCAGTGGGGTTTTTTATTTAAGTTAACAAGAAACTGAATCACAAAAAGGTGCCAGGACTAAAGAAGAGACTGCTTTATGAAGAAATTTTCAACAGTAGGGAGTTATTCATTTTGAAACATTTGCTCCAAGATATCAATAGAGGACGTATCATGCCACTGTTTTAAAGCAGAACCTCTGCCACCAGCAGGGAGTTCTGCATAAAAAAAAAACAATGGCATGATATAGACACTGAACAGTAAAGAAGCATGGAGGGATATCTGTGCAGCACTCACTAATCCATTGGACACAGAGCAAAAGTTGTGAGAATGAACAGATTTAAGACAGAGCTAAAACTGGACATGTTTACAAGTTTTTTTAAGCCACAAATGGTGCAATACTGCCCCTAGTCAAAATTGTGTGACTAATATTAATTTGTCCCAACTGGAGATTTGTAATTTTATAGCACAATGGCAGGAAGAGTTTTGCTCACAAATTCTTTCTTTTATTTTGCAAATCAATTCAAGGCAAGGACTTTTTTTCTTTTTCTTTTTCTGTTTCTTTTTAAAATCGAACTTTCTTTTTCATTTTTTGCTAATGTTGACAATGGTACAAAGTTTCCCTTCAAAATATTTAACAGAGCAAAAAGGGAAAAGAGAACCACGAGGGGGCAGATGTAAGTGCCTCTAAGTTGATAGGGGAAGATGTACATTTGAACAGCATGTATTTTCTCTTTCCTAGGCTACAGCTAGCAGGTAGGATTTTGACCTGACTAGATGCCCATCGAGTGGAGAAAGATAAAAGCATCCCTTCATCCACCCCTATTCATGCTACCATGTAGGCATAAGCAAGGTTACTTACTCACTTATTCCCATCCCAGACCCAGCAGTAAGGGGTAGGGGAACCTGAGACTTGCCACTCCACCAACTTCTAACTAGGGGTCCTCTGAAGTCCAGCTAAGACTCTCTTCCTACTGCTCTGTTTTCCTCAGGATGTGTTGAGGCTTGTCGTTGTCCCTTGCAACCCTGCTCCTGGGCTTCTGCAGGCTTGAATTCCTGGCGTCATGCAGCAGTCTACTTCCTTGGGATACCTGCAGAGATATGTTTATGAAAGATTGGGATTTAGAGACGTTCTCTTATAAGGGATTATGTTGTGACTGAGGGAATTTGCAGAGGTGCTCTGGAGGCAGGGGTTGGCCACACCGCAAGGTTGTGTGCAGCAGTTCACCAGAGATGCTCTCCAGTTTGTTTTATTGCAGTTTTATTGCTTTCTCATTCACTGGTTTGTTATTTAATGCACCCCAAGATCGTTACAATACCCTCCTGGCATATTCCCCTTCCCCTCCCCCTGTAGAACAGAGTGCAGGTCTCTTTCTTTCTGACCACTCCCCTACTGGGCTGAAGAGACTCCCTTTTAAGCCCCTCCTCTGACTGAAGCATGTCCAGCAGGAATGCCAGGGTGGGACATCCTAGGCCCAGAGTTGTTCCTGCACTCCTCTCGCTTCAATGTGGGGTTTATTCCCCCTTTTACAGAAGGCCAGGAAATGGAAGATGCTTTGTCTGCACCCCCAACTCACTGGCTTGAGTAACAGAGCCAATACAAAGGAGAGGAAGAGGAAATAATTCACTTCTGGTCTAGGCTAGCAGTAAATGACTAGCCTCTAGGAGCCATAAGGAAAGAGGCTGGGGGTGTGTGTCCTATACCTACTTCAGAGTTACTCGTGGACCAGTACAGCTTACATATTACCCCCTGTAAAGTTTCCTACCCCACTCTGAACTCTAGGGTACAAATGTGGGGACCTGCATGAAAAAAACCCTAAGCTTATTTTTACCAGCTTACATTAAACTTCCCCAAGGTACAAACTATTTTACCTTTTGTCTCTGGACTTTATTGCTGCCACCACCAAGCGTCTAACAAATATATAACAGGGAAAGAGCCCGCTTAGAAATGTCTTTCCACCCAAAATCCTCCCAAACCCTACACCCCCTTTCCTGGGGAAGGCTTGATAAAAATCCTCACCAATTTGCATAGGTGAACACAGACCCAAACCCTTGGATCTTAAGAACAATGAAAAAGCAATCAGGTTCTTAAAAGAAGAATTTTAATTAAAGAAAAAGTAAAAGAATCACCTCTGTAAAATCAGGATGGTAAATACCTTACAGGGTAATCAGATTCAAAACATAGAGCATCCCTTTAGGCTAAACCTTAAGTTACAAAAAAGACACAAAAACAGGAATATACATTCCATTCAGCACAACTTATTTTATCAGCCATTTAAACAAAACAGAATCTAATGCATATCTAACTAGATTGCTTATTAACTCTTTACAGGAGTTGTGACCTGCATTCCTGCTCTGGTCCCAGCAAAAGCAACACGCAGACAGAGAGAACCCTTTGTTTCCCCACCCCCCCTCCAGCTTTGAAAGTATCTTGTCTCCTCATTGGTCATTTTGGTCAGGTGCCAGAGAGGTTGTCTTAGCTTCTTAACCCTTTACAGGTGAAAGGGTTTTTCCTCTGGCCAGGAGCGATTGAAAAGTGTTTACCCTTCCCTTTATATTTATGACACCCCTTGTCAGGGCTGTGCCTGAAGTCAGAATCAAGGCCTGTGTCACAAGGATTGTGACATGCAATCAAACTGAAATGTAACTAGATGAATAGAAAACAATAAAAGAAAGATAATAGTAGAGCTGGTAAAAAATTCTCAAAGAAGATTCAGCAAGGGAGCTGGCCCAGAAATTTCTGTAAAGTCCACTTCAGTTCTTCTGAAACAGATTTTTTTTTAATTGATTCTGTGGAAAAAAATTTCTTTTGACACTTTTTGTTCCAATTTGGAATGAAAAAGTTTTTGCAAACACAAAACTTCCTGCAGCACAGAAATTCTTGTACACACACAACCCTAGCTAATGCCAACATAGTGTGCAACTAGTATAAGAGCAATGATACCCTAAAGTAATGTTTTTTTCAGGATGTACTTTGACCCTTGTATGCCATTTCAGCAATGTATAAACTTGATAATAAAATCTGGCTTTATTGTAGAATTCCACTAATACAAAAAATACAAGCAGAAGGCCAGCAATCTTAATACCATCCTCCAGGGTCCTTATAGTGAGCTTAACAGCTCATTCTGAAGCTAATAGCATGTGCTTGGGACCGAATCTCTATGGCCTTCTTAAAACCCAAGTTTTCTACTACTTAATTAAATGTCTTTCTTTCTTTCTTTCTTTCTTTCTTTCTTTCTTTCTTTCTTTCTTTCTTTCTTTCTTTCTTTCTTTCTTCATGTGAAAACATTTTTCACAGAAGCTTCTCTTTCAAGTATTACACCTTGAAAAATGTTGATCTTGCTATTATATGGGATAATGGCTTGATTCTTCTCTTTTGGTAGCTGCATATAAACTTTTCAAACATGCAAGTATTTGAAACTTCTTAAAGCATCTTTAAATCTTAATAAAATGTGTAATGTTTGGCTGTGTTGGAGCCATTTTGGGGGCTTGTAGAAAATATTCTCTTTATTTTTGAGGTCTTCACTTTTATCAGACGTCTCTCTTGGATCCCAAACTGGTTTGAACTTTTGAATTAAGGCCAAGGTTGGGAATATTTTCTAATAGTCTCACATTGGTTGTTCAAAAAGAAAAGAGTCCACTTTAGTAAAGGAATTAGGGAAAAGCCAAAAAAGAGTTGCTTTTTCATTGTGTGCACTTGAACATTTTTACACAGCTCCAGTGAAGATGTAGTTCTCTGATTTGAAGTTATACTGTTTGTGACACTATTCTTTCATTGTGACTAATATGCTGCTTAGCAAATGAACTGCAACATCAGTCATTTGGTAAGGTTCCTGCATACAAAACAATTTATAAACTTATTTAAACTAGATCTGCATGAAAGTTGGTGGTTTTGCTTCACAGGGGTTCCTAGCAACATTTCCTTTCATTTCTATATGCCTGGAGATCACAGCTCCTCAAGTTTTACTTCAAGTTTCAAGTTTAAAGAAAATCAGTGATGTAAAGTGAAACTCAGTCAAAGCCAGTTCTCACCTTGGTTTGTTTGCAAACCAGGCAAAACTCCAATTATTGTTTGGTTTCAACCTTGAACCAGAAATTGTATCGGATTCAGTCAAAAAGTCATTTCAAACTGACTTTTGTTTGCTCCGTGTATCCATGCAGCACTAAAATTAGAGGTGGGAGGCAAATGTAATGGTTCTCTCCCTTCATCTATAAACTGAGCTCCTTCCATATGGGACAGACCTCCTGAGCTCAGGTGCTTTGTTGGGTTGGCTCAGCCTTGGTGTGCTTGAGATACCTCCCCTAAATTAGTCTTGAATTACTATATGTGAGACTTGGCAGGGCTCCAGGTTGTTGCCTATGTAGTTTGCCCCTCCTGCACTTCTGGGAACCCTGTTGCTGCTCTTTGCCTGCTCTCCTTCCTAAGCAGGCAGGCAGAAAGACTCGTTCGTATTGTGGTGATTAGCAGGCAGTAGTGGCAAATGGATCTCTCTACATACAGGATTCAGAAGCAGCAGGGACAGTGGGGGGAGCCTGCAGGTGGCATTGGCTATCATAAACAGCTCCTATCAGTGAAGGCAGCTCAGGGTTAGTGGCAGCCAGCAACAACTCTCCATCTCCACTCCTTGGAGTCTTCAGCTAAATGAAAAAGCCCAGCTGTGTGTTTGTATTTGGCGCTCTCTGGTCAGTGACACTGATGACAACACAAAATAGCTGCTGACTGGGCCCAGGAGCATCAGCAAAATAAAACTGGCAGCTGGCCAATACAATAAAATACAATACAATAATAATACAAAGGTACAGCCTTGCTGAGCCAGCACAAGCCAGCTCAGTTCAAGCTCTGAGTTCATGAACTTTAGCAAACTTTATGATGAACTTGATCTGAGTTTTAACTTTGTAACAACCCCCTAGACTATGTTTTGTGATAAGGTTCCACTGGAAACATTTAACACATCCGGAGTACTGAGTCCCCAGCACTATTGGCTGCTAGCTGCTCTGTGGTCTTTTGCTCTCTCTCAGGAAAACAAGATCACCTTGGAAGGACAAAACAGGAAACACCACTAGCCCATTAGGCTGTTCAGGACATATAAAACTGGAAAAGTAGAGCAAGAACTCAGGATGCGAAGATTTTCCAGATGAATTAATTGTTTTAATTTCTTCAGAACTAAATCTACAAGGCCCTCCCTGGTGCAAGTTTTGGACTAAGTGAATCGTGGAGAGCTGAAGATTTTTCCACTGCTGCTTTTCTACCTTTTTGCTGAGATCACTATCTTGCTGATCAGTATTGCCCCATTGTTTCCTTGTGCATCCGCTGTCTGGCTATCTGTATTCACCTTTCGTCTTTTCTCGTATATCCAGGTTGTAAGCTCTTTGGGATAGGGACCATGTTTTTGCTATGAGTTTGTACATTGCCTAGCACAGTGCAGTCCCTGGTCCTTGACTGGGTGTAATAGGCACTCCCACCATTCAAATAAATAAATAAAATAATATCGACATCTACATAGGGATATAGGTAGTTAAATCTATTGTAGCAAAAACATATGCCTATCTATAGTTCTAACAGCTTTTTAAATTGTATCATATCTGCTTTTCTCTTATGGTGAAGTAAGAATCAAACATAGGATGTTTCAGGCAGATTCTAAAGGGCAAGAACACCAGCTGCATGCCAGAAATGATCTCTGAGGAACAAAGCTTTCTTCTTCACCTTAATCAGAAGGGGCAAGAAAGAAAGGCTGAACATTTACAAAACTTCCAGTCCAATCCCCACTATGCTGTGTTTTCCACAGTACCTGTCAGTTGCTGTACAAGGGATACAATGTTATCAATATGTGGATACTAACTTCTATGTCTCCTTCAAACCTGGATTCTGCAGTCTCTTTGTTTCCCAGAGAAAACTGGCTAAAAATCAATACTTACAAGATGGAAGTCATGCTGGCAGGCAGAGGGTATCATCCGGACAAATGGGTAGGAACTCTGACCATTTCTTCTATTGGGATTGTGTCTGCCCTTTGTCAATATGCTCTATCATTTCACTTTTGTATTTGGTCCATTATTATACTTGGATTCTGAGCCTGAACCAATGGCATATGGTGCCTATTGTTATCTGCAGCTAACCAGATGTAGAACTTGCCAGGTGGCATCATTTTCTTCCAAGAACTGCAAATATTTAAGGAAACTGCAATTCTTTCAAATCAGACACAATAAATTAACATACACAAAAAAGAACTGTAGGCTGGCTTGCAACAGAGTTAAATTCATGTATAGTTGGTTACACCTGAAGTATACAAAAAACTGCACAAATCTTTACTAACATTGTATTTGCTAACATTGCTGCTTGTCCCTTTAATAAAACATGGGGGAGGGGGATTCACTTTTTGCATAAAGAAACATTTCTAATTTAAGCAAAAATTAATTTTCTCTCTTTAAATCCAAAGAGCTGTGAATTGCAATGGAGTGGTGTCATAAATATAAAGGGAAGGGTAAACACCTTCATATCCCTCCTGGCCAGAGGAAAAACCCTTTCACCTGTAAAGGGTTAAGAAACTAAGACAACCTCACTGGCACCTGACCAAAATGACCAATGAGGAGACAAGATACTTTCAAAGCTGGAGGGGGGGTGGGGAAACAAAGGGTTCTCTCTGTCTGTGTGTTGCTTTTGCCGGGACCAGAGCAGGAATGCAGGTCAGAACTCCTGTAAAAAGTCAGTAAGCAATCTAGTTAGATATGCATGAGATTCTGTTTTGTTTAAATGGTTGATAAAATAAGTTGTGCTGAATGGAATGTATATTTCTGTTTTTGTGTCTTTTTGTAACTTAAGGTTTTGCCTAAAGGGATGCTATATGTTTTGAATCTGATTACCCTGTAAGGTATTTACCATCCTGATTTTACAGAGGTGATTCTTTTACTTTTTCTTTAATTAAAATTCTTCTTTTAAGAACCTGATTGCTTTTTCATTGTTCTTAAGATCCAAGGGTTTGGGTCTATGTTCACTTATGCAAATTAGTGAGGATTTTTATCAAGCGTTCCCCAGGAAAGGGAGTGTAGGGCTTGGGGGGATTTTGGGTGGAAAGACGTTTCCAAGTGGGCTCTTTCCCTATTATATTTGTTAGATGCTTGGTGGTGGCAGCAAAAAAGTCCAGAGATAAAAGGTAAAATAGTTTTGGGTAAGTTTTAACCTATGCTGGTAAAAATAAGCTTAGGGGGGTTTTCATGCAGGTCCCCATATCTGTACTCTAGAGTTCAGAGTGGGGAAGGAACCTTGACAAGGGGAACCTAATAAAGGGCACCATCCTATGAAGCTGATGGAAGGCAATGAGACCACTGCCTAAGCAGGATTTAGCCTAAGAATAGGTTAAAGGTTTAAATTTATAAAACATCTTTAGTTATTTTGTATCTGAATGCTACTCTCAGGATTAGCTGTGCCAACTATCAGGATAGGAAGACCTTTGGAAATTGTCACATTTTATATATAAACTTTAAAACAGAAAACCTCAAGATATAAATTTTTACAAAAAGCAGAAAAATCTTTTTTCTTTTATCTAAAATTGTTGTTTTTAAAAATATTTTAAGTTTGTATAAAGCATATGGTGTCTATTCTCCTCCCCCCCCCCCGCTTTTTTTCATTAGTAAGAGATAAATAGGCACAGTGGGAGGGGAAGTACAATAAAAAAAAGAAAAATAGGAAGTGAGAAATGGTAATTAATGAAGAAATAACATCAGAAAAAGTAAGGATTTCAGAGCTTTTAAATTGCTCCATCTACTCTCACCAAAGAAATCTTCTGATTAATTGATTTTCTTATAGATTACAGGGCATTTTTTTCTCTCTGATGCAATCTCACTCCTCTAATTGATTTTAATGGCAGCTATGATTGACCTAAATGGTGCCAATGGGGGCACACAATTTGGCATTAGGGTTTTGTGCCATTTATAAAATGTTGCAGATATTGACATCAGAGACATAGCTATTACATTCCCTATATTAGACCATACAAAAAAGAAGCATTTTGGATGATTCTTCATTTATACTAGTCTTTTTACAATGCTCTAACATCTGCATGATTAAAAACAATTTGTTTTTCATTGATGAGATCAGCACTTATATATTACAGGATTGTTGGCTTTCAAAATACCAGAGATATAAGATACAAAATTTCATAAGAATTTGGTAGAACATCATTTTTAACAATATATGTAACCCAGCACATTCCTTGTGCCTGGGTGGTCCAATTGTTTTGGTTGAGCACAAGAAGTAAAGAGCTTCCAGATCTCATTGACTTTGTTTAAGTGGACAAGTGAGATTCTTGTGCCTGTTTCCAAGCCTGTAAAATGAAGATAAATATCCCCACTTTTCTAAGATTTAAAGTCACAATGTAAGTGCAAATAAATATTGATTATTATCAATGACACTACTTGTAACATGCTTTATTTCTGATTTTAAAAAGGAGGTATATTTACTCTATCTGTTACAATTAGCTGAACAGGAGGAGGGGTGGAGTAGACAAAGAGGGGACAAAAGGAAAAATGATAAATAATGAAATGCTAATTTTTTCGGTCAAAAACCAGAACATGTTGAAAAAACCAATTTTTGCAAACTTTTTTGTTCTGAAAAAAGGCCTATTTTTATAACAATATTTTCCTTGGAAAAAAAATCTGACCAGGCCTATTATCTATACATAGAACTTTGATCAACTGGTTTTAATTCAAAAAAGTTGTTAGCCACTAACATGGTTAATTTGTTTTAAAAATATTAGTGTTAGGTCATGAGCTTCTACAGCAAAATCTTGAAGGTTGCAGTTACTCTGAAAACTCTTGGAATTTTAGTTCACAGAGTTGCTAAGATTTCATCGTATGGGGAGACAAGATTTGCTTCCCTGCAGATTTCACATGCTGCATGAGGAAATCTCACAGGTATAGGAGTATCCGCTGAAGAACACCCTTATACAGTACTCATTTGCCTCATTTCCATTTCCCAGAGCAGCACAGTTCCTCCTATATCTACAATGCAAATAATGCAGTTGGCCCCTTCCTCCCCACACTTCCCATTTTGAGGGGTTTTGACATTGCAGAAAATAAATCCACAGGTATTAATGCTGACCTGGTCATTATTAAATCCTGTATTTTCCTGTGGTTTTAATTGAAGATGATGCCACGTAATGTAGCTACCCCCTGGCCACGCTCCCTCTCTCAGGCAATTTCCTCTACACCTGTGGAAACACAGCAGGAAAACAGCACAGGTTTTAAACACAAAGCAGCTTCTGTGTGGTAGGATGGTGCACTGGAGACACCCAAATTGATTCCTCTGTTCTTTCTCTTTGACCTCTTCAAAGAGTTTTTAATGACTTTCCTCCTCTCTCTGACTAAAGTGGAAGTGACTCTTTAATTCCACACACAGTTTAAAGTTTATTTGTGTTAAGAAACCTACTCGCCAACAAACATTCTGGATACAATCAGCTGGAAAAAAAGAGACAGCCTATTTTAATGGTATTGATTGGCAGCAGTTTTCATTTGTGTACATTAATCCTTGTCAATATGATTTCATTATTTGGTTAGTAATATTTTTGAAATATAATTCTCTATGTGGATATATTATAAAACCCTTAAGAAATGTCAAGAAAAATGTCTTGGAGACAAATAGATGTAACCTTTGATCAGAGTAAATGTGAAACATTAGAAGTGAGTCAGATTATCCTCTCATACCAGTGTCACTCCATTGATTTCAGCATAGTAGATCCTTATTTATGACAGACAAAGAGAAAGGAGAGACTCAGGTCCTAGGAATGGCTGTTTCTTTTGCTTTTATATGACTAAGTCTATGACTTGTTACAGAAAAGAAAAAAAACAAACCAGACAAAACAAAAATACCAGCTGTGATTAAATAATGTTAAGTGTCTGATATAAACTGACAAGAGCCATGTATTAATATGTAATTATGTGGCTTTTTACAATGCATACTGTATTACGTGGGGAAAAAAGGAGTACTTGTGGCACCTTAGAGACTAACAAATTTATTTGAGCATAAGCTTTCGTGATCTGATAGACCAAGATAGCTCCTCTAGAGCCGTTCTGCTCTACAAGTTGAACACATATTCATTCTTCTTTTTAACAGAGGCATTATTTACACAATAAACTGAAATGGCTCATTCCTGAATCAATTCAATCTACCAGGTAATTGAGTATTTAGAATGAATACTACACATAAAAATAGTTATGGCAGTTTATGGAAACATAATTACTATGCAGAGAGGTGAGCAAAGAAGCTGATATTATAGATGGGTCTGTACCACGTGTTAGGTTTCCTATCATTTACCAGTGTAAGACCCAGATTTACATTATTATAACTTTGCCAAGCTAACCATTTGGGCTGAAACTTCCATGACAGTTGTGGGCCTCAAGCTGGTGTTTTGATTTCTTTCTTTCTTTCTTTGTTTTGTTTTGTTTTTTAATTTCAGCCAAAACAGTGCAACTGTACACAAGAGCAAGGGTGGGAGAAAATGCATTGTTTTGCCCTTGTTAAAATATTCTGGCAGCCTTTTCTTTGAGAAGCTCTAGCCTCCCCCCCCCGCCCTTCCCCCAAGGGACGTACAGGCCACCGCTTCCAGCAGCTCTCATTGGCCTGGATCATTGAACCGCAGCCACTGGGAGCCGCAATCAGCCGAACCTGCTGACGTGGCAGGTTAACAAACCGGCCCGGCCCTCCAGGGGCTTTCCCTGCAGAAGCGGCAGAACAAGTTTGGGAACCACTGCTTTAGAGAAAAGGCTTGAAATTTAGTAAGGAGGTGACCTTTGCTTCAGGGATGTGGATTGTTTTTTTTGTTTGTTTGTTGTTTGTTTTTTTGCTGTCCTCATGAAAATCCAGCACAAACTAGCCAAGTTATAAATCTTTGAAAAATCTCCATTCCCAATGCTCAGTAGAGACTTCTTCAATTTGAGCCGCTAAAATCTCTGAAGATTCCATCTTCACTGAGCATGATCAAGTCCTTCACAGCTCCTCCTCTGGACCAGACTGCATGTACCCCATCCCCACTAAGGGGCTGAGCACACTCCAGCCCAGACTTCAGCAGGGAAGTTAGCCTTTCCCAGTAATGGCTACTCCTACCTGCTTCAGACTGGAGTGGGAATAGACACTTAAGCTGACATCAGGGAGCCTATCTTCCCTGTCCTTTCAGTGACTCACAGTGGACACCCAGGCAGCATGGAGGAGGAAGCTGTCTGATATGTCTGCAGGAAGGATAAAAAACTGGACCTGGGGTGAGGGAAAAGAGTAGATTGATGGAAAGAATCTGGTGAGACTGGAACTAGAGAGCGGGAGAATGGGACTGGGACTGATAGGCAAGAAGACTGAGCCTGGAAGCCCTCCACCTGGGGACGGGGGCAGGAGGGAGAGGCACGTTGGGACAGGCTGAGTGACTCAGGGGTCCTGTCGAAAAAATAGTATGTGATCATATCATGAAAGATGGTGCCATAATGCCTATGCACAAGGGTGCTGAATTAAAGTTGTACAGGCAACCTTTATTCTGGCATTTCCTAACTTGTGAGTGCTTAACTTGGCAACCTTAATAATGTTCTTTTAATGCAATTTTGTGTGTGTAATATATAGAATTTCACAAATATTTTTGTGAACTTTTCAGAGTGTTGATGATCTATTTGCCTGTCCTCCTAGAGTGAATGACATTTTCAAAGTGCTGAATCTACTTCCCCTTTCTGTGATCCCACTCATAAAGTTTTATTGACTGTCTATCCTTATGTTAATGGCTGCAATCCATCTGAATAAGGTAGTAACCATGTCTGCTGCCTGCAAGGATCTCCAAGCACACTCAATCAGGGACTTTGGTTAGGACTGAGACCCAGATTCATCACTGTACCAGTGCAGGGACTCAGAGGAGTCAATGAGTACCTCCCCTACTCAGGGGCTGATCTGGGCTCTACGGTAAGCTAGGAAAATCTTGGTACTGCTCTAGGTTGTTCTTCCATAGGTGCTATGGAGCTTGTGCACTGGATCATCCTGGCCATAAATTCTTCCTCATTGACACGCTACACTGGTGTAAAGAGGCCACAGTACAGTGAAAAATCCCCCCTGGAACTGCTGTCAGGCTGCCTTGATCTCATAGACCCCTTTCACACCACTAGCTAGATGTGAAATCTGAAAATACAGGGGATTTAAGAGATCAACACTGTCATTTGTTAAAAAGTATCATTACCGCTATTCAGATATGGAAATGCTGACACACAAAGGTTAACATGGCTTGCCTGCAAAGCATACCGTGGAGTGGATTAGACACTGACTGTGGTCTCAAGAGGCATAGTATATAATGCTGGTTCTTCCCCTAATTTACAGTGTGACATTGGGCCACTGTCTGAACTTCTGTTTCACAATCTGTAAAACATGGATAATAATACTGACCTACTTCATATTTACCTGCTCTATTTATTAAATACCTGGAAGGAGAAATAAACAGAACGTTAATGGAAAAAAATAGTGGACGAAAATTAATGACACAGATAGACGAATGACAGCTGATATATCACAGTGGGGAGAGAGGAGGGAGGGCAGAATAATATCTAAAACATATACTAAATAACAAGGCTAAGCATTGGAGAGAGTAATGTTGAGCTACACCTGGGATGAAGGTGGACAGTTAAGTAAATGTGAGTTTGCAATGTGATATCAGGATTAAACAAGTACAGCAAATGCAAAAGTATCTGTCTCATCACTGAGCATTCAGTATATGGATCTGGGCATAAATTCATCTGGAATATTGTGTTCATTTGTGAGCATTGTTCTTCCAGAAAGATATTGACAAATTGGAAAGAATTCAACAAGGACAACAAAAAAGAGCAGGAGACTGGAAGTATGGATATAGTGGGCAGATTAAAACAACTAAATCTGTATAGCTTGAAAAAGCTGGGTTGCAGATAAGATAACAGGCTAATATCTGAAAGGTGCTAACAGCAAGGAGGGAGGGAATTATTTAGTGTGATACAAAAGGATATATATTTAAGAGTAACAGGATGAACCAGACAAGTAAATTGTAGGGAGAATATCAGGAAACACTTCCTGACAGCAAGGTCTCTTAGGCTGTGAAATCATCTCCCACGGGATGTGCCAGAAACCACACACTGTACTGGGCACTTTTAAAAGTAGACTGCACACAGTTCTAGAAAATAGAAAGGATTCTGCATTGACAGGGAGATGGAATGGCTGACCTAACAGGCCTTTCTCTGACTTTAACTCCTGCTTTCCTACTCTGTGAATCCTAACTGATGTTGGTAAACTGCTATATGTGCAAAGTCTTAAGTGAAGGGAATAGAATTTAAAAGTCAGAGCTCATTCTTCTGCACCACGTAGCCTCTGGGAAGGTGGCTGTTCCTGCCAGTTGAACTTTTACATTACTTCTTGACAGCCCATTCTACTCCTCATACTTTTCATTTTGGATGTATTTATTTATTTTGTGCCAGATTGCTGCAATTATACAGAAGTATTAGAAACTTCTGTCCAAAACAAATCTCAGCCAACTGGAAAAAACAGAAAAGAAAACAAATGTATACAGGGCAGCGAAGGAGCAGGGATGTGAGATTAGTTTGAAGGGAAAATTTTAAACATTGTTTTACTGCACATCACAGAACATATCCATTCAAAAATGATTACATATCAGCATAGTTCATTTTATAGGCAATTTATACATATATAAAAACACCAAACGCTCCATGCATTTTTAAAAAAAATTAAAATACCTTTTCCATTATCTCACTAAATGCTCTCTCTAAAAACGTTATTAGGTCTGTTGGCACCTGAAATAATTTATAAGCAGTCTTAACACACTCAGCTAAAGAGTATTGTCTTATCGGTCAACAAAAAGACATTTGTGCCTTTTGGCTACAATTAGGCTAGATGTTTGATTTGCATTTCACTTTAATTACTAATACATTAATCCAAGCCTACAACAGCATATGTAATTAGCATTTTGTTGATTTATTTGTTACCAAGAAATGACCCTGATTATGTTCTTAGTAATCAGTTTACTCCTAAATGGCTTTCTTTCATTAAAGCATAAAGAGCTATACATAAGAGTGAGCAAGGTGTATGAGTTTTGTAAACTGCACAATAGCACTATTGTTGTGTTGGGCACAGTTCTCTTTGATTTAAATGGAAATCTGATTAATCAGTAGATTTAAGGAATTTGACCTCCAGACTAATTACTATGTCCTCCTGCCAGTGACTGGTAATCAAAGCACATGGGTTCCAATGGCTGGAATACTAAATTTGAAAAAGCGTTCGTTGCACATGAAACAAATAGATTATATGTTTTTGATAGGAAAATCACGTAGAGTAGTCTTTAAATAAAGACATTTCACTCACCAATATATCATAAATGTAAGTATATATCTTTAAAGCTTTCAGTAAGACACTTGGAAATGAACAATATTAAATTAGTTGTGATCTTTATTGTTCCAGATAAAACAGAAAAACAATTCAGATAGAGGGAAAATAAAATAGAAAATTTAACATTTTAATCAAAGGTCAGACACTTGATGTGTCTGTCATTAATTCTCCTGTGCATCTGCTAGGCATGCAAAAACTCTGAGTGAAAAATAATCACTGTAATTATCATTTACATACTTAAAAACTGATATGTGAGTCAGCTATATTGAATGCTATTTATTACAGACGTTCACCTCATCAGATTCCTTCTGGTAAAATACTTGAAATAGTCTCTTTCACTTTCATTTTCACAGTTCAGCTATGGCCGATGAAGAAGGCAGTAACGCACAACAATAGGAAGAAGAATTAAGTCAATATACCATTGCTTATATCATATAAACACACACGCAAAAAACAGATTTGAAGATGATGGATCCAGATAAAAATAAGACAGCAACACTTCAGGAGTCTGAACATCCGATTTTTTGTTAGTCAACCCAGACTAAAGGCAGAGGAAGCACTAGCACCTCTTTGTGGAAGAGCAAACATGACGTGCTCCAAATACAGGGGATTTGCGGTTATTTTCTGTCTCATAGAATGTTTATAGTTAGCCACATTTTGTACTATTCTTATATTTAATAGTGTTTTTGTACTTAAATTGTCAGTGTTTTCTTTTATTATTAGGGCCCAAATCCTCCTTCTCGTTCAAAGTCCAAGACAACTGGATTTATGGGGGGTGTTCTGTGAGAGTTTGGAGAGAATGAAATTCTCCAATCCGGGCTTCTTCAAAGCCACTACTATAAACCACAGGCTGAAATAACCTCTGTGACTGCTGGCTTGCTGCCCCCTTTATTTGAGGAATTTGCCATTGGATCTATATAGTTAAATATTCACTGGCCATACCCCAGAACCCCTTCTTCCAAGCATTTATAAAATCCTTCTCCATTGTAATATAGAGGAGCCCCTATGGAGCACAACTTCACAGTGTGCCAGACGTCTGCATGCCCGTGTAGGCTCTCTACAGTCTCAAGCCAGTTCTCACCCTTCCCACTCTTCCCCTTTGAACAGCACTGCATCTGACTTTTCTCTCTTCTCCCCATCAGAGTCATTGTCATCTACTGTCCACACAACTCCTCACCATCAGCCTTCCTCTCTGATTTTGATTCCCAGCTCTCTCTCTTTTTCTTCCGCTCCTCGCATCTCCCACACTCATCCTTGGTGACTTTCTCTTCCATGTTGATGACCCATCGTACCCCTTAGCTTCATGTTTCTTTGTCCTCACCTCTTTGTGACTTCTAGCCCTATTTTCCCACATAGCAAAAGTATTATTCACTTGACTTGGGCTTCCCCAAGCACTATTCTTTCTGATCTCTTGTTTGCTGAGTTCCCCCTCTCCAACCATCACATGTTCTCTTTCAACAGTACCCATCAGCCCCCTACCCAAGCCCACTTATGCCCTATCACTCAGCCTTTCCATGATGTCCAGTCCATCAGCGTTGGTGACTTCTCATCTGTTCTCAGCTCTTCCCTCCATGCTTTCTCTTCCCTTTCTTCCATTGACATGGTTGTTGATTTTCTCCATACTTCACTGTCCTTCACCCTTGACTCTTTTGCCCTTCACTCCCATTGCAGTCTCCTGCTCTCACACTGTGGAGAATTTACCACACTGTGGTAAATCCTGTAATCAGGAGGACTTCCTCCACTACAAATTCCTCCTCTCCCCAATCAGTTTTGCCATCTGCCTAGCTAAACAATTCTATTTCTCTAACTTAATTGAATCTTTCACCTACAATCACAGCCACTTTTTTGCCACCTTTGACTCAAGATTCAGCTTAATACTCAACTTTTCTATGCTGCCTACAGCCACTGAACGAATGATCTATTCCTCAAAAAAGGCATTTGCTGTTATCATCCCTTTACCCTCTCCCCTCACTCTCTACTTTCCCCACCTATTCAGATACCTATTCTGAAACATTTGTATTCCTGTAAACTCTGTGTTGTGTGAGATAGTTCTTACATGAACAACATGTTATAGAATTAAATCATTTAGTACCCATATTGCATGTGCACCCGAGCCTTATAGGGACGGGGCATTTCCAAATGTCAAACCAGAAAATGTATTCTTGCAGCAACAGTACTGAGGATTTTTACCCCCACTATATATTAATTCTTTCCACAACTGGCTTGATTTCAGGGTTAGTGCATCAATAAATCTTTGGTGAAAACAGAGTCAGTTTTATTTGTTAATAGCAAGTGAGAAAGCAGATGTTTTGGAGTTAGAGGTTCTTAACTCATGCATGTTCAATATTGTAAAAGGAAAAAAAAAAAAACATTGGACCAGCCGCAGGTATCCCAACCAAGCAACTCTGATTACATGATGACTGAGAATAGTGATTCTAAAATTCACATCAAAACAACTGTTTATTTAGAAACCTTTTGATTTTCAACAATATAAGTTATGATTTCCAAAACTCTTTTTTTTATCTCAGAACTCCAATTTAGCCAAGGTTTGGTTCTTTATTCACTATTTTTGTTTGTTATTAAGGCCACAATCCAGCAAAGGATTCAGGAACATGCTTAAATTTAAGATTGTGATTGCAGTCATTCAAGTCCTATGTTTACGTAGAACAAATCATTCAAATCTGCATGAATAGTACAACATGTGCTTAGACTTAAGATTCTCATGACCCAGGTTGAGGAGGTGAATCTCTTGAAGTTTCAGAATTGAATACAGAAAAAAGTATGATCCTGATTAAATGTCAGTTCAGAATGATCCAAGTCCTTCAACAACGTGGATATTTATCTGACAAAATTCCTCTCTTTCTCAATTTCTTTCTGTCTACAGCCTCCCCTTCTTTTTGCTCTCTGGGATCCAATTCTCTTATCATCCATAACTCTTTTAATTTGGTTTAAAGTATTACCTACAGTAATGTCTTCTTTCTTCCCTTCCATATATTTAAACACACAATGTGTATAATCCCTTTTTAACATTATTCTCCTCTATATAATATGATATTATTGATATCCTTATAGAAAGTCCATCCCCTTTAAAATCTTGCTAAGTTCTTGACCTCAACAACTTCCCATGGCAAGGAATTTCACAGTTAAATCAAATGTTGTGTGTTACTGTTTTTTGAGTTTTCCACCCCTTAATTTAATTAAATGTCCCAATGCATGTCAATTAAATGAAAAGGCGGGAACTTCAAAACCTAGTTATCACAATTAAAGAGAACAAAAAGTTTGAAAGGAATATTAGCTCTCAAGCCTCAGGGCTTAAGTCAATCTCTAACTGTTATCTAGACTGACTATCCCATATCTGCCCACTGTGGGGTTGTTACACCTTCCTCTGCAGTTACTGGTACTGGTCACTGTCAGTTACAACTTAGGGGACTAGATGGATCTTGGGTGTGATCCAGTATGTCAACTCCTATATTCCCTGATCATATATAAATGACTGACTAATGAATCTTGATCTCAGTACCAAAAATACGAGCAAATTATTTGGTTCTCTTTGGTACTTTTCTATGTTCAGTAAGTCTTGAGCCTTTATATTGTTGCATCGCATGGAGAATTATAGTGGTAAAGGAGTTGGCTCTTTGCCATTTACCAGTGCTAATTGTGTGGATTCATCTTGTAAGGGAATTTATTGTTTGTTGGTTTGTTTATTTTTCCTGGAGGATCTGCTTTCTTTTAGTAGACTAAATAGAGAACCTGAGGACCAGTCTCTAGAGTGGCTGCTTTCAGTTTCTGCATTTTGTATTTTGAAATCTAAAAGTGCTACAGCAACAGAGAAAGAGAGCAAGGCATACACATACGTACCTTATAAATGATGTCCCTGATGGCATGCTTAACCAAAGAGGTGAAAAAAAGTGTATGCCAGATTTTTTTGCCAGTCTTCAACTGAATCTTTAGGGTTCACTTCACTGTATTCCATGGGGTGCTTCCACAAAGAAAATAAAAGAGAGATACTGTAAACAAGAATTTGCTAGATGATGACAAGCGTAAAGCATGAGAAAAGTGAGGCTTGTGTGCATCTTAGTCTCCTTGCTAGTGGAGTTTTTGTTTTATTGTACTGTCAATATTGAAGTATTTCATGCTGCAGTACTTGAGAGAAAACAACAATATGACTAAGCCTCTCATCAAAAAATGGTTGAAATATAATGCAAACAGTAAAGCACAATGAAAGTGGAATGCTACATCTATTTTACTTTCACACCGTCTTACAAAAATCATAAAAGATTGTACAAAGACACATTATTAACATTATAACTGTGTTCTACCTCATCTGCTACGGAAGAGAATGGGTTAGAGGAAGCAGGAAGAGAGATATTTTTTTCAATAAAACAAAAGAAGAACCCAATTATGTAGTCCTTACTCACATGAGTAATCCTTCTTCAGGTGATTAGTCCCATTGACTTCAATGGCACTGTTCAGATGACCAAGGTTTTTACAGCACTTAGGTTCCCATAGCATGAGCCTAATTCTCATTTAGGCTAAGGCCACTTTACACCACTCTGGTGTTGTAAAATGTGCTTAATGTGAACATAAGTGCAATTTATACCCACTTAAGGCCTCCTTTATTTATTATTTGTATTACCATAGTGCCCCCATTTTGCTAGGCACTGCACAAACACAATACAAATACAGTAGAAGAATCGTCTGCACGAGTGGTCAGGATGCCCATAGCATTGGTAATGATACCAAATCAGTGATTGGCCTCTGCCCTTCCTGATACTTCACAATTGGGGTATCTAGCTTATCTTGATGAGTAGTAAACTTCCACCCAACCCATTACTTTTGATTATATATGCTAAATTAAAAAAAAAAGCAAGAATCCTGTACATGGCTTGGTATGTACTAGTACAAGATATGTAAACATTGCTAATTATGTAAACAGCACACTGCAGTGTCTGTAATTTGTGATTTACTAAACATTAGAATATTAGCAATATAATTGTAATTATTAGGGATGAAATCAGAAATATGTGCCACAAACTTAACCTGTGATTATTCCCAAAGGAATGTCATACACCAATAAGTCTCTGAGACTAAATCCCATTTGCTTTACTCAGGTGAGCAAACTTGGAGCAAATGGGACAAGGGAAAATGAAGTGAAAAATTATACAAACCAACAAACAATAAATTCCCTTACAAGATGTGTGTGTGTGTGTGTGTGTGTATATATATATATAATGTTTCACTTCATTTATAGATGTATAAAATGAGCAATGAAGTTTCATTTGGTGTATACAGAGAATTTCTAGAGAATTAAAGTCCTGGACAGGAGCCAGATTACTTGACTCATCCCTCAGCATTTCATTCATCTAATGACTGCAGATGGATAACATTCTCCATGAGATATAAGAGATCTCTCCCCACTCCTAATGTGTGGCAGTGTTAGAAACCAAAACTTGCATAGTACCTTTTTTTTAAGATTATGAAACTGTGGTGGGATGGCCTCTCTCCCCAGCCAGGAAGAGGTTTATGAGCACCATTTTTCACAGTCAGCTCCAGCCTTGCGCACCCATGAGACCTACCTCACGTGAAGAAGGGTGGCTCCTTAAAAGGAAGGATCTCACCTGAATAAGGAACAGCACTCAGAGGAAAACAAAACCAGATCACAGAGCTCCCAGACACACAGAGCATGGTGCGCTGGCTAGGACAGCTGCTGAAGTTCCCATGCCACCTATCCCTTTGGATAAACAGAGGGATCTTCTTTACATTAAGATTTCTTTTCTTCAGAGCCCAGAAAGATCAGCCTGGCACTTAGACTGACAAGGGATTAAAAACCAAGCCCTATATTGTAGAGAGTTGGCTTGTTGGCATTGCAAGGAGAGTGGGTGAACCTGCACTGTTTGTGGACCATATGACTTTTTTGTATTGTTAATCCCCAAAGGGGGAGAACTACCTCCCTGACACTTGTAGCTGGAGAAACAAAGCCTTTCTTCAGAATGTGTCTGTAGCAACTCCTGCTACAAGTGGTACTACCAGGGACAGAGCAAGTGCCCATACCCACCCAATGGGGAACTCTATAGGTTAACCCCATGACAGAATGTTAAGTTAACTCTTTTGCAACTGTAACGCTGACAGACCCCGGTCGTCGGCAGGCAGGATCGAACCTGGGGCCTCTGGAGCTAAATGCTTGATCCTGTACTCCATGCGCTAAAAAGCCATATGGCCCTTAGCTAATGCTGTAGAGTAGACTCATTAATATCTCTCTAAGTGATCTCAGTGCCACTAGATGGGACAGAACACCATACCCAGGAGGTGTGTAGGTTACACAACCACTTTTACACTTCTAGATTCCAGGTAGAACTGGAAATGCCAATATATTGTGAATAGAGTTATAAAGGAAAAGATTGATGTGAATATTTTCTCCAATAAAAATGCTGAGTTCAGTTTCTTATGATTTCTGGGGTCATATTATTGTTCATGATTATTTGGACAACTGCTAAGTATCTGAGGAACATGTCTGCAAGTTCTGAAATTTTCAGTATTTTTTATTGTAAAAAACTATTCCCCTGAAAATTCATACTGGAAAGTACATTATATGCTACTTGTTAATACATTGCTTAACATGCGTTAGTCATCCAACCAGGGAGCAGACATAATATCATGTCACCTAGATGACCAACCACGCAACATGAAGAGCAAATAATCTAAGTGAATAGCTAGGGACATTCCATTATTCTGAAATGTATTTGTCCAAGGTGTTTGGTGAATACATTTAAAATAAAAAATATAAATATGTTCAAAGAAAATCAGGATTGGCTGCCAAATGATTTACCAACCAAGGAAAGAACTGTATGTCAACTGGATATTATAGATAATAAATAGTTTGATCAGCCCTCACTGTGTAAAATTCATCCCTGAGTAGAAAGCCAACTCAAGATCCATGCAATACTTAAATCCCATACATAGTTTATGAACCATGTGCTGGACCTTTGCATGTGTTTGAATTTACGCATTGTTAATAAAGATGTTGTTGCAATATTTTTGACTGGGATCAAAAGCATTTCTGGAAATCTGATAAGATATAAGAGTTCCTTACCACCCCTAAACTCATGAGATTTCCAGACCACGTTTAGAGATTCACTGAATGTTTATCCAAACCAGACCTGAATGCCAATGTCTTGACGTTTGTCCATTTTGCCACTATCAAAGATTAGTACAGAACTCTTAATAGCAACAATATCCTGCATTAGCCAACATAAAACTGATTTTGAAGGTTCTAACTTGGAGGGTTCCTCTTCCAACCCCATTAAACTGGATATTTCCTTTTAAGAAGATTCACTGGGATTGAAAAAAAACATGGCAGAGAACACTTGAGAATTACAGAAGTTGAATGGCAATGGTAGAAAGTCTGATTATATGAGAATTTATAGTGCTGAAAACTGGTTTAGCAAGACTGAATATATATTCTGACAATATGGAGAGAATAGCTGAAATCCTGTATTTCTGTATTAATCCAGCTATTGTAGTGTCTTTTTTTGTCATATCAGAAATATATGCTCCCATCTTTGAAAGCACATAGTACAACTGGAGATTGGCCTTTGAAATATTTATATTTTGACTTTGTAGCCAAAACCCAATTTTAATAAAATATTTTAGTTATTGCCACTTGTCAAAGAAACTGAAACACACACGCTTCGGTTTTGAAGGGAGGAGATGGTACCCAGTGTTATTTTGTGGATGGCAGCAGGGTAAGATAAGTACATACTAGTTGCTGGTCTACTAATATACTCCCCACCCCAATGCCATCCTCTTGTATCACTTTCCCTTTGAACTGCACCAGTTTTGATTTAGTAGAATGTAGGCTAGAGCCCTCTTGTTCATTTTATTTTGTACATTCCTACTGAGTCTCCCCATCCCTCTTTTTCTCTCCCCACCAACCCTAAAAATGACCAGCTTTACCCTCCTCTTGAGGCAGCTGGTGTAAATTGCCATAGATCTATTTACTTTAATGGATCTATGAACATTTACACCAGGTGAGGATCTGCTCCCTTAATACCCGATATTATGGGAGGTTTCAGTCTTGGCAATGGCACTAGTCCTGCTCCCGTTAAAGTCAGTTAAAGCATCATTTTACTTTAATAGAATAGGTCACACAAGAGCAGTCAGTTAGTCTTCTTGCTCAAATCTGGAAAGAGACCCTTTGCTTTCTTGCAATTTGTCTTTGATATGAGGTGGTAGACTCATTATTTTTAAGGTTATCAGCACCAAATCTGATCAACAAAGAACAATTGAATCAAGGGTCCTGAAAACTGTGCAATACAGACAAGCTAACAATGTTCATACTATCAAATGCAATTTTTTTTCATAATCAGTATAGACAGCAGCAAACAGAACTATCTTGCAGTTCAACAGTGTTTTACTTATATATCTCTAAACAGATTATGGTCTATCTATTTGGATGGCTGGAACTAGCAGTCTACACTTGAGTCACTGATTGTCTTTTAAAATATGATTTAAGAATGTTTCAAAGGATGTCCAGGGATTTTGGTAATGTAGACTGAAAATGATCTCTTTGACCTTATCCATGCATTATTTTTGCAGTCATGCATGGTTATCTGTTAGATATACTTCCAAGGTTCTCTGATTAGTTCACTGAAGAAAAGATCATGTATAGATGTACAAGATACTTCATCAATTTTACTGTCTCTTATTGGCACCAAAAACTCAGTGACAGAGAAAAATACAATTCAATACTATTTTTGTATGGTGCCTCCAATCTGAAATTGCAATACAGTGCTGCCTTTGGGCTTTTATTATCAATGGCTTTAAACAATGTTTGGCTCTTAATCAGCAAAGCAATTAAGCCTGTGCTTATCTTTAAGCCTGTGATTAAGTCCCATTTATTTCATCAATGATGTCAGTGGGATTTAATCATGTGCTTAAAGTGAAGCACACACTTAAGCTCTTTGCTATATAAGGCTGGCCTTTGTGGATTTAGGGCCTTAGTGAATTTAATATTAGGATTCTGGGGAATGGGAATTTTACTGTGGTTCTGATAGTAAGTCCAAATGGATAAGGAAGTCTGTGTGCTTATTGAAAGGCTTTTTTCCCACTCCATGAGTGAAAGTGGGTGGTGTTCATCACAATTCTGCAGCAACACTCAGTTCATGTGTATGCACCCTTTACTAGAGGGAACTTTTTGGGGAGTGTTCCAGGGAAAAGCTTGTGTGCTGCAATCTAGCCTTGGAAACTACAGCTCCCATGATGCTTTGAATAAAGAGGGAGATACTTCCTTGTCCAGAGAGAGTGGGGGTGGACTGTGGAACTCTGTCCATACCAGGACCTGCTGCTAGGAAGCCAGAAGCTGCTACTGAGAGCCTGCAGGAGCTTTGATCGAGCAGGGAGCCTCAAAGGCTATTGTTGGCTTCACTAGAGCCAGGGCAGAGACTATTGCTCTGCCTAGAGCTGACTGAGCCACCCCCCACTGTTGTTTGGGAAAGTACTTGCAAGGCAAGGGGCACTTCAGAGAGTCTGAGTCTGAGGAGAGGCAGAGTGATGTTCCCACTGAACCAGGACCCAGAGCTGATGACATTTGGTGGGGCCAGCTCCAATCATGAGAGGGGTTGTGCAGCTTGTTGCCTTGGCAGGACTGATACACAGAACCAACAGAGTGCTGTCTCCAGCTGCAGATCTTCAAGCACACCCACACAAGCAAGTGTCCAGGACTCTGAAATGTAGAGGAGTGTGCATTGAAGTAGGTTGGCAAGCAGCTACCTTGATGATGCCAAGTTTGTGACAAAGATATTGACATAATATTGAGCCATCCCCAAATTGCCTCTGTGTCTGCAACACTTTGCAAAAAAGTGGGCAGAATAGACGGTGAGCTGGGTCTTTGGAAGAAGAGGGCTAAAGAAACTGGGAAGATTGGGAAGCAATGCTATTTAATGATTATATTAATAAAACAGATGTTCTTAACCTGGGGTTTGCAACCCTCAGGGGAGTGACAAAACAAACACATATTGGGGAAGGAGTATATGGAAGTCTTGGTATGGAAAAGGAGGGAAACTACAGGGCAGTCAGGTCTCTTGAGGTCAATTCCCAACTCTGCCACTGGCTGTCTCTGTGACTTTTGGCAAGCCACTTAACCTCTCTATGCTCAGTTTCTTCATCTGTGTATGGAGACAACATTACTTACCTACCTCACACAGGAGTTGTTGGAATGAATGAATGTTCAGAAATTGCTTTGGGATCATCACATGAAGAAGATCCTACAAACAATAAATGCACAGTAGTACAATTATTTTAATGGCTGGCTCCCAGAATGTCAATTGTTCAGCAGGCAATACTTTGTAGTATTAAAAGGGCAGTTTCTCCTTTGTCTTTGATTAGTTCAAAAGTTGGATAAGATAAGCAGAGAAAAATGTCTATGGGGTTGTGCCAGGAAGATCACATAGACTTTGCCTCCTTCCAATCAAGTAACTGCCACTGACAGAAAAAGAAACAGATTAGCTGAAAGAGATAAGAAGGAAGAAACACTAACTGGAAAGGGGGGAAACAGAATGTTAAAAAGTAAACAGCAGTGAAATGTTGGTTTAAAAGAGAAAAAATAAGGATTTAATCTAGACATTTAAATCCAAGTTCTCAAAGCCTGGTCTCTGCATATATACGGGTAGTTTTGAACATACAAATTGTTTGTACACATTTTTTGCACACTCATTGCTGCATGTAAATGATAGAATATCCATGGGCAAAACTCATTGGCACATGCAAGTGGAGTTTACTCATGTAAATTTTGTCATTTGCATGTACATAAAGAGACCATGTTTGAAAATGTGACTGGAAACAATTAAACAAAAAATCAATTCATAAAAAAGTAAAGAAGCAAATTGTATTTGAAGAATTATAATTGTACTTCTTTTTACCAGGTAATTAAAATGCTCACCGAGCTTGACAAGGTGAGCCTTTGTTGGAGCTCAGTGGCAAGTGTCTACTTCTGGGGTCATGGACGCAGCACTCTCTCCCCTCTCCCAGCCTTATACTCTCCTCCTTCTCCTTCTCAAGTAGTACATGTGGTGAAGGAGTCAGGCCTCTACCCCTCTCTGTCCCACCATGGCACCAGTGAATGATTTGTGAGGTAAGGGAATGCTAATGCTTTTCCTTCTGGAGGGGAAGATATAAAGGGACACCCTAGGCATGAGCAGTTCCAGTCTGGTGTCTGTTTTGTAATCACACCCTTTCCCCCTTTAGGTGGATCTGAAAAATCCCCTGAAATGCCCTGGCTCACCAATCTCAGTATCTGGGAGAAGGTTTTGGCATATGGCAAAAATGACAGTTTTGTGGTGGAGAGAGGAATATCTTCCTCTTAGCATCCACAAGGTCTGGCTAGGGACATGTTTATTATTGCAAATTGTGGCAGGTTTCCAGAGAAGATTATAGATGAATGTGGGTCAGCTGTGGGGTATTAACCCTAATTAAGGTGTAGTCAGTCATTTGTTGTGGACATTTTGGGGGTGCCAGTCTGAATGTGTTGGACAGATTGAAGCTCCCTCATATTATTATAAATACTAAGCTGCTATGTGAACAGAATAACAATATGCTCACATTACATGAGTCTCACTTATCAGATAGTGAAAAAGCATAAAAATGTCATATTTCAGGATACAGTTTAGTGGCAAGTCAACACCACTCAGAACATACACTGACAATGGTTGTGAGACAACAGCTTTGGAATAGTGGCTCTGTGGACACAAACTCTTCAGTACCATATCCTATCACAATGAGAATCAATGAGTTTGATTACAAGGTGGCATCCACAAGTTGCCAAATGTCGCCAGACTCCGAGTGGTTTGATCAAATCACAGCCACCCTTCAATATGGGTTGAAGACTTCAATAGCCATCATACATCCTGGTGTTATGAAGACAACAATTCTAAGGGCCAACAACTTATTGAATGGGACTCAAATCAAGACAAACACCTACTGTTAGATCCCAAACAGCCAAGAACCTTCCATTCCTCAAGATGGAGAAAAGACTACTTGCCAGACTTGTGCTTCATGTCTTCTGACTAGAACACATGCCTTTTAGTGACAGAACAAACTGACATTGATATTTCGCATAGCCAACACTACCTTGTTATCAAATCCATTGGCCTCCAACTCTCCCTTATTACATCACTACCAAAGCTGCACTGAAACTTCAGGAAGGCTGTTTGCAATGGCTACACAGAAGCCAAAGAAAATATAGTTTGCCAAATACCAGCAAATGTAGCCAACTATGACAGGGTCATCAAACTCCATAAAGTGGCCATGAAAAGGAACACCCCCTTTGGCTACAGGAAAACCTATGCTTCCTGATGGCTGGCGGACAGTGAGGCACACCTGAAGGAGTACAGGAGTAACCCTACCGCTATAACTCACACTCCTGGAATTAACTGAACTCCACTTGCAAGAGTGGTGGGCAAAAGCTAGGCAGTGTCTTTCACCCACTGACGCAGGAAAGCCTGGAAATTCCTCTCTAATCTTGGTGATGTTAATCCTACCATAAGCATAATGCTATGTGCCACAGCTGACATCACTGTCACCCAAATGCTCCAGAATTCCAAGGCTCAAATAGCTTTTCAGAACAAAAAGAAAGTGAAGAAAGAATGTTATCACTCCCTATCAGATTGCCCAGCAACACTGAATCTATCAACGCCACTCACTGGAGAAGTAGTGGACAAAGCCATACTTCTCACCAAAATTGGCAAGACTGCAGGCCCACATAGCATCTTCCCAGATTTTCTGAAAAAGTTAGGTAAGCATGGCCACAACTGGTTGATGTGCTTTTTTACCAACATTCATGCCTCTGGCCAAACACACAAGGTATGACAACAAGCAAAGGCTACTGCTTCCTGAAACTGTGGAAACAGCTGATGACCTAGAAAACTACTGGCCAATATCATTGTTATCCATAATATACAAACTCTTGGAAAGTATGCTACTCCACAGACTTACACACATCTTTCAGGACTACATCTCTAACAATCAATCTTGGTTTAGACCAGTACAAAGCACCTCTGCTCAGGTAATCACATTGATGATCTACATCAAAGTCAGCTAGCAATGGGGGCTCAAAACAGCAGCAGTATTTGTGAACTTATCCTCAGCGTATGACATGATTTGGCAAGACAGTCTGCTTCTGAAAGCATTGAAAATAATGCATTGCAAAACACATTGCCTCCTGACAGTTATGCTCAACAAGTTCAAGTTTTGCGTACAACTAATGGAACAGACCAGCAGACTTTGTTTTCCAAACAAGCTCCCACAGATCCGTCTCATCACCATCACTCTTTAACATTTATATCAATTACATGCCATTGACCAACTAGTGGAAATTTGGTTACACAGATGACCTCACACTAGCCAATGAGTAAGCGTTTTCACCAAAGCAGAACGCATCCTCACAGGAAAGCTGGAAAAAAATGAGTACTACTGGTTGTGGCAACTTCAACCAAACCTTCAAGCAACTATCTCTGCATTCCACTTGAACAACCACCGTGAAAAGAAGCACCCAAATGCCACCTTCTGTGATGTGAAACTCAGGCACAAGGACTTCCAAAAATATCTTGGAATGGTTCTGGATAGCAGCCTTATACTTTATCACTCCCGATCAAATTGCCCAGTAACATTGAATCTTGGAATGGTTCTGGATAGCAGCCTCATACTTTATCACAGAGTGACCTTGGCTGGTGACAAAGACCACTTCCAAGATAAAGGTTAGGAACAATATAATCCATGAACTATCCAGGACCACAGAATCATAGAATAACAGAGTTGGAAGGGACCACTGGAAGCCATCTAGTCCAACCCCCTGCCCAGAGCAGGACCAATCCCAACTAAATCTGTTGGGGAATAGATGCTCAAACCTTGTGGCTAGCCACCTTGCTCTCATAATCTCTGAAGATGAATATTGCTCACCAGTATGGGCAGGTAGCAAACATACAAACTTGTCCATGTGCAATTGAACACTATGGAGATTGCCACAGGAGTGCTGAAGTCAACAGTGACAGTCTGGATCTCCATCCTCATTCATATCTGACCACCATCCCTCTGAAGAGAAGCAGCAATAATATGAGAATACAACTGTGTGAAGATGAGCCCAGAGTTTTCCATCTATGAAGATCTTCAGCACTCCTCCCCACCCAGTGATGACATTGAGACTGTCACCAAAACATAAGTGGCAAAGGCTTGGGGAAAATAGTGGGGTCAAGAATCAAGACCTGATTATGGATCCTACAGATCAATCACCTGGCTTCACAAGATCACAGATATGGACCACAGTGAACTGCATTAAAACCTCACACTGGCATTTCAATTCCCTACTGTACACAAATTGAAAATGAAGGGTAGCCCAGTATATGAATGTGGAGAAGTCCTCCAACCATTGAACATCTAGTGAATTGCTGCTGCCTTCTAAGATCCTACTCTGGAGGGACTGCCCTGATTCATGCCATATCACCAGAAGCCATAGAGTGACAAACTTGGATGTCAGTCATTAATGTAGTTTTTCAAGATGCCATATGAAAGAAGAAGAATGTTACCTTACCTCATATGAGAAAGGGTAGGACTCTGATTACCCAAGCCATGTCTCTTAGCTGGTGATTTAAGGGAGGAGGTGGGTGAGACCCTTCTATACTATGATTCCTTTATACCTATAGTTATTGTTGCCATCTTGAAACTCACATAGGAACCATCCTGTCAGGTAGCAGCTGGGGTGCTGTTAGCTCAGGCTGAGTTAATGGTTTATTAAATAAAATTACCACCTCTACAACTTTTCCAGATCAAATATTGCATCTGTTCCAGCTCAAACAGCTACTTAACTAGAATTAGAGGGCCAGATTTGCAGCTGGTGTAATTCAGTGTAGCTCCGTTGCCTTCTTTAAGAAATGTACCGTAGATCTGCATTATATACCTGGTGGGTTTCTCAGAGGGACTCTGCTCTCCCTCACTGTTGGACTATCACAGCTTAAAGTGACCCCCTCACTATCCGTTCAATTATACTGCCTAGGCACAAAGGGGTGAGAAGCAACAGCTGTATTTCTGAATTTTCTTTGTCAGACTTTAAAGTAGCCTCTATGGATGCTTTTTTAATTAAATGAAACTAGAGAAAGATTGAGATGGCTGATCATAAAAACAGATAATAAAAGAAAATCTAAAAATGGTCCCTTTAAACCAGATCTACCAAATAGTACACTGGTCAGTATATCGATAATTATATTGCAAATTGGGAAATGTATATATTTTAAATGGTTAACACTGCACAAATCATGTTGCCCCCACATTTTGTATTATTTAAGTCAGTTAGTTTAAATTATATGGTGCAGCATAATTTCTGCATTGTGTGATAACAGGTTGCATTTATTTTTAATTTTGGAGGGAGGGAGTAGATGTACTCTATCATTATTCACAGTGCTTCCATTAATCAGGAAAGGATATGGTTCTTTATTTTGTGAAATGATGCTTGGCTGTAGGTAAGTGGGACTAGAACTCATCAAATCTTTTACATACTGCACTGTAGTTTGTTACCAGGGAAACAACTTTCTCTATACTTCTCAGAACAGCTCCACCATTAGGAGGCTAGCTGTCGTAAGAGTTAAATCACAATTGAAAAGTAAACCTGAAGGGTATTTAAAAAAAAAAAAAAAGGAGAAGCAACATTAAAAAGAGTCTACAAGATACTGGGAATAATATTTATATGTATTTACTGCAGGGGTGATTTTCAACTGTTTGAATCTAGACTTTCATCTTAGGGGCTTTTTCTCTATGTTGGCTATCTTTGAAGGAAGGCACACAACATAGTATTGTAAAATAATAATAATATAAATATTAAAGCAAAATAGAGCTCAGTTGGCTGAAGTAAACACTGAAAGTTCCCTGAGGCCATCATGAAAACAGGCATAACCATAACACACAGAAGAACCGGATGAAATTAAGAAGGATTTTCGTTGGAGGGAATAGCTTTTGTGTCATTTTACAGCTTTTGTGTTTTACTTTGGAATATTATTCTTGATGCATAAATAATGAACTGGCAGAAACAGAAATAATACAACTGATTGAAATGCTCACCACCTCCTAGCATTTGTGGATATCCTTGAACATACTCTATACTCACATGTATACCTAACCACCAAGTTAGTTCTTGGCAGTTAAGTTTCCACAAGGTGGCATTTTGGAGATGTCATTGCACAGCCACCGAATTAATGTTTGGCATTCATGGGTCATTCTTGGAAATGATGCTTTCACAAGTATTACAATCAAGGTTTTAAAATAAGAGAGAGTGGGTCCTGGGCACAGCTCCCTTTCTTGTGTTAAAACACAGAGAGAGTCTTTGTGTGTGTTCTCTCTTCTTTTTGGGAGGTCCTGCTAAATGTAGAGAAAAGCTCCTCTGCAGCCCCCTGTTTGGAGAAGTGAGAGCTCCTCCTCCTGTTTTGATCCACAGGGGACTGCAACAGAAATGATAAAAGGTTTAGAAAACCTGACCTATGAGGAATGATTAAAAAAACTGGGCACGTTTAGTCTTCAGAAAATTAGACTGAGAGGGGACCTGATAAGTCTTCAAATACGTTAAGAGCTGTTATAAAGAGGACTGTGATCAATTGTTCTCTATGTCCACTGAAAGTGGGACAAGAAGTAATGGGCTTAATCTGCAGCAAGAGAGATTTAGGTTAGATATTAGGAAAAACTTTCTAACCATAAAGGTAGTTAAGCACTGGAATAGGCTTCCAAGGGAGGTTGTGGAATCCCCATCATGGGTGGCTTTTAAGTTGGACAAACACCTGTCAGGGATGGTCTACATTTACTTCATTCTGCCTCAGTGCAGAGGGGGTAGACTTGATGACCTCTCAAGGTCCCTTCCAGCCCTACACTTCTATGAATCTATGAAATTGGCTTCCAAGGGAGATGGGATGTTCTTATTTAGTATACACTGGCTCTTGGTAGTTGAAGGTAATTATAAATCACATAGTTCAATTTTTGGCTCTAGTTTTTCCGAGTTAAATTTCTTAACTGTAATCCCACCAGGAATAGCACTAACTAGGAATTTGATAATTACCAATTCTGTTCATTCTCTCTGAAGCACCTGGCACTGGCCACTGTCGGAAGACAGGATGGTGGGCTAGATGGACCATTGGTCTGAAACAGTACGGCTGTTCTTATATTCTTATGAACATATTTGCCCAAGGTCTGGTAACGTTTTGACATAATGCTCCATTGCATGTTGAACAATGTGATAAATCACAGCCCTTTTCCATGACAGAGGAACTTTGTAGTTCTGCTGTATGGGGCAGACCAGGTTTTCAGGAGTCTGTATGGACAGTATGCTCCTCTTCTGTGTTGTAGAACCTGTCTCCATGGCTGTTTGCCAAGTGTCTGAGGTAGGCAGAGGCTACAGACATTAGAGTTTTGTAGTTAACTATTTCCACCATAGCATCTGAGCAATGGGTCATAGAATCAATAAAAAAGGAACAAAGCAGGGAAAATGATTCTATTAAAATATAGGAAAATACATGATTATTCATTGCAGACTGAAAGTAAGAATTTAAATTACTCCCTCCCAACTAATTTATGTAAGAAATACTCTTTTTTAAGTTGCCCCATGAAGGATAGAAACATTTTAGATGCAACCCTTGGTAAAGTCCCTCAGTTCTGCAAACCAGAATAAGCTTGTTAAAGGCAGGCAAACTCCTGAGCTAAATTAAGACTTCCATCCAGAGTAAAACACTCAGGGTGAAACAGGCCTCTTCCTAGACTGAGCACCCCAATGGAATAGGCCCTTTGAGGGGTGAAACTGCTTTTCCTTAGGCCAAACATCCAGACTTGAGTGGACTCTGAAGGATGGAGGTGGGTTTATTGTTTCCTACCCCCATCTCTTATAGGTTCTGGCTATCCAATCCTCTCCGCCTGACTCACAATGGAGTTTTAACACAAATAACCAATTTAACCCTTTTACAAACCAACCCTCTGGGCCTCCATTGTATGTCAGACCACTCCATCACACTAACCATTCCCTGAGGCTGAGGTAGCAGCTGTGCAGCAGCTCTGAGGCCACTCAGAGTTCAGGGGAAGGGAGATTGAACCCATACAGATCAGATCCAGCTGAGTTACTGGGGCTTGAAACAGGGAGGAATATTTGTCTGGAATAAGAGTTGCTTAAGACAGGGAGAATGAGTGTCTTGATGTTTTGGGTTTGATCCTTGATTCCAGAAGACAGGATATCATAATATAGTTCACACTGATACAAAAGGGCAGAACTGAGTGGGGAGATCCAGAGACACAGTGTGAGACAATTGAGAGGAATATTACCTAACATACATCAGGACCCTGACCTGCCTTATCACTCCATCTGCCTGAAGCAAGTTAACAGCATTATGTTGTTCAGCATTTGACACTGTCTCTCAGAGTACTTTGCTCATGAAAAACAATTCTTAACTGAGTCACATCAGATTAATTCTGCAGAGGTATTGATACGGCTACATACTCCATAGTGGCTGAAGGTGAGTGAGATAGTTGGGTCAGTCAGACAAAGGCATGAGCATGACCCTTTTTCGGCTTAAACATGGGTTTAGGGCATAGTAAGCAGTTGAAAAGTCCATGGGGGGTTTATTTGAATGAGGGACCACCATTTTGTTTCAGAGTCCTATAGTAGCAGCATCATGACACAACAGAAAACAACTGCAGTATTACATACACCAAAGTGGGAAAGGATGAAAGGAGCAGAATATAGTATATTTTATAAACTGTGTCTATTAAGAGGACTTAAAATGATCAGTATTATGTGTATTGGAGCCCTTGTAAAACACAGAATTGGCTGGATTGCGGACCCACAGCACTGTCAAATCTGACTGGAGGAGAAGCACAATAGCTGCTTGCCCAGTCTTCCTCAGAGCCAAGAGCTGCTTTGCCAAGAGTCATAAACTCTTCACGGAGGTTGACTCCCATGGTGTAGCTTCCCCCACTAAAGTGGGTTCAGGTTCACTCTTGGGTATGTTTGTACAGTATTTGTATATGAATATAGGACTGTGAAGGTCAGTCTGCACATAGCCCTAGTGAGTAGCCTTCTAAAAAAATCATTCCACTTATACAGTAGGATAAACACATTTGAACTTCACTCTTTTCTCTAAGTTACAGGTAGTTTGTAAGTTTTTTATGTTAAAATCTTAAAACCTTTGTCAAGATTGGCTTAATGGGATCAGTATATGGTGCCATAATGAAGATGGGATCAAAGCGCTACTCCTCAGAGCAGCAAAGCACTGAGCTCTGCTCTCAGGATGTACTGGGAATAGCAGTTGTTGTTATAATGTGACCCTAGCACTGAAGCAGGAAATACCCTAAGAAACTCCAAAGAAAACTTACCGGCCTGTAAGCATAAACAAAGTAGTAAAAATGTGATGTTTGCTTGCCTTTAATGAAGTCACATACTCTGAATATTCTTCCAGCACAGCTTCTGGAGGCTGTGAATAATTGGGATCGAGCCAGTGTTCTTGTGTGAATGCTTTAAAGGAAGGAGATATATATAAAATTCTTATGTAAGAGTAACCAATTCTTGATGTTTTGAATGAAATCATCCTCAGAATGTCCCAGTGTTTTAAACCCGATGGGATACTATGATGGTTGCTTTCTGTAGTTGATCATATTCAGCATGGTTTGAGTGCTCCCAGTCATATGTATTAAGCCATATTTCTAACACCTGTTCATTTTGTAATATGAGATTATGTTGCTTCAGACACTTCTGAGTGTCTAAAGAAAATTGTGGATAATTTTCCGCCTGCCTTCCTGGGAACCAATATGATATTCTAAAAGCGAAAGAGCTTACACTTCACAGTCGTTAATATACTGCAGAATGGTACCCTGCAATGAACACTCTGAATGGGATGGTAAAACCATTAACAACCAGTATATACCACGCTGAAATTTGATGTAATATATTTTCACTTGGGAATGTTAGTGAGGAATTTTTCAAGTGTTAATATTTTTTAGCACTACTAGTGGTTTCTTTTTTCTATATTACAGTTTTAACTGTAAAGTCTCATTTAATTTTTCACTTTTCACAAATAATATGAGAAATGAAAGACTAAGATGTAAACTATAGTGATATAGAATGCCTAATCTCTTGCCTATACCTCCTGCTAAGCACGTCAGCAACACAAAAGGAATTAGTGTCCAGCATCTTTCTGGCCCGAGGTTTAAATTATTGTCATGATAATGCAGAAAGCAATGAGTTGCAAAAGGTATAGTCAATTGTAAATCACCATAAAAGAGCTGATTGCATACAAGTTAACACACAGATTAGATATGTCACATAAATATTGGAAACTGATTGAACATTTTTGGTAATAAACAAACATACAAGTATAAATAAAATAAAGCATAAAAACTTGTTGTTTCAATTTGGGTTAGGTATCCTAGTGAAATCAGGGCCTAACGTAGACATTGAGCAAGACTAAGTATATTGATAAATAGAGGTAAACTAGCCTGGCATGTGTTTTAGTAGACACTATAAAAAGGGAAACTGCTTTCTTGAGTTACTTTATAAAACAGTTCAGAGTAATATGTATATAAAAATCACCCATGCACTATAAATGGTTTTAATTAATCTTTCTCAACACCAGTGGCCTGAGTGAGACTCCAAAGTAAAAAAAAAAGATCAGTAAGTAGCATTTTGAAAGAACAAATTAGGTGATGAAATCTATTTGTAGTGCATATATCCCCTGGGGAAATACCTGCAGCATTAATTTCCTGTCTAATCTGCTATGTATATGAACCTTCCCTGAACTGAAATTTGCTTTTAGATGTGTAGGATGTAAAGGGATTCTTCTTAATTTTTAAAGTAACCTTATTTTAAAGGGAAATTCGTTGGAATCCGCATGTCGTGAAGATCATTTCTGCTTTTCAACCTCACCCCAGTCAACGATCAGAGAATGTTCTCAGCAATAGAAGATTAGTCATCAGCACCTGCAGTAACTTCATTGTTAATAAAATTACTGTTCCATAACTGAAGGCAATGAGATGTAAACCATCATATAAGCATACCCATATTAAAGTGTACTTATGCACTTCAAAACTTTACAAGAAGCCTGCAAACTACATGAAAGGAAAACAAAATAATTCAGTACATACACACATTTTCTGAACTGTATGACCGCTCAGAACAGTGTGGACTTATGGTGCACAACATAATTACAACCATCATGGGTCATCAGAAAAGATTAAATAGAGGACCTGTACCACTTGAATTAAAAAGTAAGATCCTCTAGCTGCTAGCTGTAGTAGATTCTTATCCTATACAGATCAACCATTGGAAAGGAAATTCATAACACACTCCAAGTAGTAGGTTACACTTAGATAGCATTTCATACTATCCATAATTTAAAAACAGACTAAAAAACCCAGACTCAATACACAGAGAACATGGAAATAAAAACTATCAGAGACACAAAAACGTAACCATACTTTTGAAAGTAAAGAAACATAAAACATACAACAGATTTATTCACACATACATTTTCAAATGTGTCTTCTTTCTGTTGGGACAATTTAGGTCTTGGATTTTTGCTCCAATATTGAATTATGGGCAAAATGTTATCAAGTACTCAGATGTCAGCATAGTAATATTTGTCCTCACAATTTGTGATGGGAATGAATAAGACAGAGGAAATATTGTGCCCAAAAAAGATAAGCCAGGCTGAGGCTTGGCTGAAAATCTGGCCCCTGGAGTTCACAGTCAGCAACAATTTAACAAAAGCATCCACAGTTAAGCATCACCACATGACTCTCTGCTCTTGCTTTTTTTATAGTTTGAAAAATGGCTGACTGCTGGCTGTTAGTATAAATCCACAGTATTCTTGGTGGCTTGCAAGAGCATCTGTCTTCTACAGGGTGACAACTGGCAATAGAGTCTCCTTTTTTCCTTTTCCTTTCCTTTATTCCCATTGCTCTGTTTTTCTCTTCTTTTATCCAGTACCTAAAGGACAAGGCCTCATTGAGATATCACTGTTGATACCACCACTTCTCTTTTTCATTATAGAGCATGTTCTTCAAAGTAATTTCCTTGCCAAAACACTGCCCCTAGAGTCCATCTAGAAAACTGCCCCAACATTGATCTACAGTAGAACCTCAGAGATATGAACACCAGAGTTATGAACTGACCAGTCAACCTCACACCTCATTTGAAACTGGAAGTACATAATCCGGCAGCAGCAGAGACCAAAAAAAATAATAATAATAAAAGGCAAATAAAGTACACTACTGTGTTAAACATAAACTACTACAATAGAGGGACAGTTTAAAAGAACAGATTTGACAAGGTAAGGAAATGGTTTCTCTGTTTGCTTAATTTAAATTAAGATGGTTAAAAGTAGTATTTTTCTTCTTAAGCACAGTAGAGTTTCAAAGATATATTAAGTCAATGTTCAGCTGTAAACTTTTGAAAGAACAGCCATTACATTTTGTTCAGTTATGAACATTTCAAAGTTACGAACAACCTCCATTCCCGAGGTGTTCATAACTCTGAGGTTCGACTCTATTTGCTTTCCTTTCTCAGGGCTAGTCTACACTACTGTGCTAGATTGGCACAGCTGCACCTCCACCAACTGCAGCTCTTTCCCGTCGGCATAATTACTCCACCACAATGAAAGGCGGAAACTATGTCAGCAGGAGACTGTCTCCTGCCAGCATAGCGCGGCGTGGACACTGCTTTCAGTCAATGTAACTTATGTCACTCTGGGGGGTGGCTTTTTCACACCCCTGAGTGACATAACTTACATCAACTTAAGCGGTACTGTAGACAAGCCCTCAGTCCCTGCATGCTCATCCTATGAATTTCCCCTTCTTACGCCTACCCACAGATTATCTCTGAAGTCTACCTACTCACCCAGTGTCCCAGCACCCCAAGACCATTTCCATCATATTCACCTACAGATAATCTTTCCCCAGTCCTACCCAACCAAAAGCCGAAAGATGAAGACCTTTCTGGCCAAGCCATGATCATCTCAGGGCCCATGAGGGAAAAGAGGACATGAGTGACTTGATGCACCCATTTATGTTCCCTTGCAGTCCTTCGATTAGACCAGGGGTCGTTCAGCCTCCAGTACAAGTTAAATCAGCCTCAGGATGCCCGTAACTTGTTCGAGGTAATAATGGCTCCCGTGGGGCCACTGCAACAGCTAGGGATCACGGAGCTCAATAGCACTCTGGCCATTCTCTTTTCCCCAGTACCCCTGGACCAGCAGTGAGGTAGGGACTGAGGATGGTGTTCAACTGGCTAATCAGCTTACCATGCAGTACCATGCAGTAATTCATGCACAAGGGGATCTTCCACTGATAGTCTGGGAGAACTTTACAACCCCTTTGTGCTTGTGTCAGGACCAAGGATATGGTCCCTAGTTTCCAGACTTGCCTGATATCCAGGGAATAATTCTGACCTCAGTTAGATCAATGATCAATAACTTCTGTACCCGGAAAGATAATGGAGCAAATATTCAAGCAAAGATAATAATGTCATAAGTAACAATCAGCATGGATTTGTCAACAACAAACCATGTCAAACCAACCTAAGAGCTTTCTTTGACAGGATAACAAGCCTTGTGGATACAGGGGAAGTGTTAAACATGGTACATCTTGACTTTAGTAAAGCGTGTGATATTGGCTCACATGACCTTTTCATAAACAGGGAAATGCAACCTAGATGGAGCTACGATAAGGTGGGTGCAAAACTGGTTGGAAAAAATGTTCCCAGAGAGTAGGTATCAGTGGTTCATACTCATGCTGGAAGGGCATAACGAGTGGCATCCTGCAGGGATCAGTTCTGGGTCCAGTTCTGTTCAGTATCTTCATCAATGATTTAGATAATGTCATAAAGAGTATACTTATAAAGTTTGTGGACAATACCAAGCTAGGAGGGGTTGCAAGTGATTTGGAGGATAGGATTAAAATTCAAAATGATCTGGACAAAGTGGAGAAATGGACAGAAGTAAATAGGATGAATTTCAATAAGGACAAATGCAAAATACTCCACTGAGGAAGGAACAATCAGTTGCACACATACAAAATGGGCAATGACTGTCTAGGAAAGAGAACTGGGAAAGGGATCTGGGGGTCATAGTGGACCACAAGCTATATATGAGTCAATAGTGTAACACTGTTGCAAAGAAAGCGAACATCATTCTGGGATATATTAGCAGGAGTGTTGTAAACAAGACACAAGAACTAATTCTTCCGCTCTACTCTGTGCTGATTAGGCCTCAACTGGAGTATTGTGTCCAGTTCTGGGTGCCACATTTCAGGAAAGATATGAGCAAATTGGAGAAAGTCCAGAGAAGAGCAACAAAAAATGATTAAAGGTCCAGAAAACATGACCTCTGAGGGAAGATTGAAAAAATTGGGTTTGTTTAGTCTGGAGAAGACAAGACTGAGAGGGGACATGATAACAGTTTTCAAGTACATAAAAGGTTGTTACAAGGAGGAGGGAGAAAAATTGTTCTTCTTAACCTCTAAGGAGAGGACAAGAAGCAATGGATTTAAATTGCAGCAAGGGAGATTTAGGTTGGACATTAAGAAAAAATTCCTGTCAGGGTGGTTAAGCACTGGAATAAATTGCCTAGGAAGACTGTGGAATCTCCACCATTGGTGATTTTTAAGAGCAGGTTAGACAAACACCTGTCAGGGATGCTCTAGATAATATTTAGTCCCACCATGAGTGCAGGGGACTGGACTAGATGACCTCTCGAGATCCCTTCCAGTCCTATGATTCTGTGTTTCTATGATTCTATAATGTAAATTCAGAGTAACTCTACAAAAGCCAACAGAAACTATTTCATGTTTGCAACTGTGGAATTAAGATAAAAATTTTGTCCCAGATGTCTTCCACTTCTACTTAGTTACTGCTTCTCACCCAGATCCTGAGTCTGGGCCTACTCCATCCTGGTACTAAATCTGTCCCCCACCTAGACAGTGTTTTTTTCCCCACTCACATACAGATATCGAAGGCCAACTTCAGAGCTGGAATAAATGATAGTATAAGTTATGTCAGTAAATTTGCATGAGTATAAATCATTGTAACTTAAGTGCTAAGTGAGACTAGAGTAGAATTGCAGCAGAAGACACTAGGAGGTGCTGTTTCACAGTTACTACTCAAGTTCATCTTGTGAGTAGCAAAAGCTAACACACAAGGAGCCCAGTTCTGTCAGGTGCTAAGTGATGAAGTTAATGGGAATCGAGGACATTCAGTGATTTCCAAAGGACTGGGCTCTTGGTGAATATATGTAGCAGCCCTCCAGGAGGTCTCAGGAAACTTCCCACCTTGTAACTACTGAGCAACGTAGGCCATCCCTGCCAACACTACACATTTGTAATAAATTCTTTTGAAAATCGTGATTAATAGAAATTATTGCACCTGAAGAATAACATAATATATAGATTTATCTTGTAGAATTTTATTAAACTGAATCATCCGTCAAATTGTGTCAAATGTGGGTGTCTAGGGGCAATGTTAATTGCATCAGACATTCAGGTGACTTGTTATGATCACCAAAAACTAATGAGAATGTTTTAAAAAATACATATACTTTTTGATACAACCAGGCAAAATTAACTACTGCACAGTTTGGATGCAGTCCTGCAGCCACTCTATGCACAGAATTCCAAGTTATTTTATACTGAAGTTGATGGGATTTCTGCACTCAGAATGGCAACAGAATCAGGCCCTGTAACGGGCCCGGAAAGCTTCATTTTACAAATTAAAAACCAAACAAACAAAAATTGGCTTGATTATATTTCCATCAGCAAGTTAGTTAAGACTTTTATTATAAGTTATTGTTAATCGGTTTGTCCAATATAATTTGCTATTATGTTAAATCACCAAAATGTGCTTTCATACAGTTCTTGTCTTTATCACGTCTTCTCATGGCTGCCCAGCCATCACCTTAACCCACCATGGTCAAAACTGAGCTATTCTTCTTTTCCTATTATATTATCCTCTACTAATCACCACTGTCCTGGCAACTGGCTAGCATGGTGGCCAACTGTAACTACTTAGAACACTGAGACTACTTAGTTAAGCAAACATGCCAGTCTTCATTATGACTTTGTCTCCCACTCAACTTCCATTTGTCAGTTTATCCACCATTTGGGCACATCTATATTTTAGGCTTACCCTGTGCTCAGACCCATTGTTTAGCCCAATTCCCCAACTACCTGGCTTTCCTCACATAGAACCCTTATGCCCTTGCTTTTATGTGCTTTGAACACATACTGACTTTCTCACTGAGGGTATAGATTAGAGCACAGGTTTCTCTTTAAGGGAAGATCTAGCCCATCCACTTTGCAGCAAGGATTTAGCGTAAGCCCAGATACCAGAGCTTGTGTTTTGAGAGTCCTCCTGCATTTTCCAGTCCTTCTGCCTATTCCCCTTGCTGCCTAGACACTGGAGGCTACTTTCCTATTTATTAACACACAGTCAGCATTTAACACTTCATTCCACGTGGCTTGCTCCACTTCTGCAGTACGCAGCTCATCTCAGCTCAGCAGTCCTAGAAGATGCCTTGATACAATCTGAGAGCTTGTCTACATTACAAAATTAGGTCAACTTATGTTAGGTCGACCTATTGCCACTGCAGTAGTTAAATCGGCCATTGGTGTCAACACAACCCTCCTTCTGCTGGTGGTGTGCATCCTCACCAGGAGCACTTGCACTCGACTGAAGTGGGGCATTGTGGGGCATTTACAGCTGAGCTTGGCTCACAGCTGGAGACCCCCACCCTGGCCCGGGCTGACAGCCCCAACTGTGAGCCAGATGCCAGGCTCAATTTCACAGGAGGGAACCTACCAGCCGTGAAATTGACCTTCTTGTCAGTTTCACAGCTGTTATTATTTCATATTTCTTCTCCAGTTCAGCTATCAGCCCCATGCAGGGCTCAAAGATGGAGCCCCCCAGTTCTGAGGCTGACAGCTTGAGACAGAGACCAAATGTGAAATAATAACTGCTGTGAAACTGACAAGAAGGTCAATTTCACTGCTGGTAGGCTCCCTGCTGTGAAATTGAGCCCAGTGCAGGGCTCACAGCTCAGGCTGTCATCCCCAGGAGGAAGGGGGCAGGCTCCTGCCAGTGGCATTGGAACAATTTGCATAGTGGGGGTGCTGAAATCCATTGAACTAAACTGTGAACCCTGTATCTGATGGAAACTGCTTCAAGCCTCAGCACCCTTAGTTCCAGCACCCCTGGCTTCAGCTGTGAGCCCCACTGCCCAGTCTGATGGACGGAAATCCCACTGCCAGGACTGACAGCCCAGAGTGCCTGGGCACTGGCCAGGCTCAGGCTCTCCTCCTGCCCCTCCTGAAATCCCTCACTGAGAGACGGCAGCAGTCCCAGTGGTGAGGCTCCAGGCTGTCAACCCTGGCAGTGGGATTTCCATCCATCAATCCCGGTGGCAGAGCTCCGGGCTGTCATACCTGAAGGCAGGGCTCCAGCTGTCAACCCTGATGTCGCTCTGGGTTGTCAGCTCCAGCAGCAGAGCTCCAGGCCGTCAGCCTAGCTGGGCTCTGGGATGTAAGTCCCGGTGGCGGGGCTCCAGCTGTAAGCCCCTGCAGGGCTGACAGCCAACAGGCAATGTAAGTTATGCAGTGTCTACACAGACACTGTGCTACCCTAATTATACTGACCTAAGCACTATGTCTCTTCAGAGATGGAGATCTTAGGTTGATGTGGTGCGTGACTTACATCACCATTCTAGCATAGACACTTACATAGTTAGGGTGACGTAAGCTACCTTGTATCAACCTAACTCTATAGTGTAGACCAGGCCTCAGACTGAGAACTCTGAGACTGAGGCTGTTCTTTTGTTTACTAGTGCCTAGCACAGTGGAAATTTGGGCTTTGATTGGTTCCTCTAGGAAAACCACCACAATATGAAGAACAGTTACAAAGAGGAAGTTCCATTTTTAACCACAAACACACACTCCCTGTTTTTCCCTTTATTCTAACTCAAACTTTTGTAATATATTAGAGGAGAGAAAGGTCAGTGTGTGAATTCTGACTGATGCATGATGTGAATTTCATCCTCAGGCTTTATATTGCATGCTGTATTTCTTATGCAAGCTATATTTCTCAGCTTTCCATACTCTACCATTTTTCCCCAAATGTAAACTAATACATTAATTAAATTTAACAAAAAATCAAAACTCTTGAAATTGCAATGAACTGGCTAGCGTGAATGTATTCAACTGCTCTCTGTTATATAGAATCAGAATTACTAATGGATATTCACATTTACTTCTAAATGCAGGGAGGAGCCTGTATTTTTTGGATAAGGAAGTTCTAAATTATAATACTGCTATGCCAAGGAAATTCCATCTGCCCATGGTTTGCAGAACAATTCATGGGGGAACATCCTGACTTTACTGAAATGACAATGACAAATCTTCCATTGACTTCAATGGGCTCTGAATTTCATCCTTGAAGGACATATGCTAAATTTATTAAAATAATTTCTAATAATTTTTGAATATTTGTATCATTTAACAAAATGATAATCTTTGGCAAAGCGCTGGTATTGTTTTCCAAACATTTCTCACTTTTCAGAACTTCCCCATTTTGAAAGAAATATTTCTTAAAAGAAAATTGGAAGTCATTCTATGAGTCTTCTTCTGTATCCATCACTGTGGTCTCTAGGCACCTCACAAATTTATTTAACTGAAATTAAGTTCTTTGTATCTCTCTTTCCAGCTTTCAATTTGTAGAAAAGTGTTTGTGTTAAGTGGTTTTTTTTAGATTTTGGTAGGTTACTAAAGACACAGAGTCCTACTTTGACAACTGTTAAAGTCAGGGGCGGTGTGTAATGGAATCTGGGGAAGACTAAGCCTCCCCAAACCTTGTGCTGCCAGTGGAGGGGCAGTGGCAGATTTGGGGGTCCCCCACCATGGCACCAGGGCTGGAGGAGCTCTTGCTGCCCACTACAGCCCCGGGGTCAGGGCGGGAGGGCCAGATCTTTTCCGGTCTCAGCCACAGTGGGAGAAGGGGGTAGGAAGGAGTAAGCAGGGGGCAGGGCCTCAGTGGAAGAGGCAGAGTGGGGGCAGAATGGGGACAGGGCTGTGGGCAGAAGGAGCACAATGGAGTGGGGCCATGGGTGGGGCCACACATGGTAAGGGGCAGAAAGGGGGAGGGACTCTGGGCTCAGAGCTCCAGCCGGGGCTGAAAGCTCTGTTTCAGTCATGGCCAAGGCCGAGAACTTGACTCCCTTGGCCCGAACCGAGCTCTCAGCTCCCACCCTGCACCCCAACCGGGGCTATGGGAGCGGTGGGGGGAGGTCTGAGAGCAGTGAGCAGTAGCATGTCCTGGGCCAGAAGAGGCGGGGCCTCAGCCAGAAAGTTCAGGGCAGGTGGCTAGCCTCCCTAAAGGGAAGCTTCACCCTCTGACAATGGTTACAGTTTTATTATGAACTCTGTTATGGAAATGCAGGTGATGAAGGTGAACACAGCTATCACCAAATTAGTTTCATAAAATCCAAATTCCCTCTTTGAGCAAGTGAATTAAGATTTTATTGATATCTGTTCTGACGTTATTTCTTTATTTCTCTTTACAAAAGAAAATCAGAGCATTTGCAGAATTTTATTCTTCTTGTTTCTATCACTCTGCCTTATTACTGATTCAATGAACTGGAAAATGAGAAAACAGAATCCAAGAAAGGCACTACAGGGAAAATTCAGATATGCACTGTATTGTGTGTTGTTCATCTAATACACATACCTGGGAGGTTCTAAATAGGAAATTTCTGCCAGGAGTATGCATAAATGTAGTTTACATGTTTATAGCACCTTCATTCCCTATTACCACCATATCAGAGCAATGTAATCCACCAAACCCTGCCAGATTAAATCAATTATCTAATTGCTACAGTCAGTTAAAAGTGAAATTAAATGGATTCTGAACATTAATAACAGGCTTTAATAAGACAAACTATCTCTTAATGATGCACAGAACCCTGATGAAAATAAATTTCCTTTTTTTCAGTGGTGATCACATAAGGGAATTTTTGTCTAGTGATTTTAAAATTATTAATTGCTTGAACAGCTGATAACTAATTATAACAATTTTAATTAAATGAGTTAAATTAGTGAACAATTTAACTGTAAAATATAATGTTAAAATAGGTTTCAGAGTAGCAGCCATGTTAGTCTGTATTCACAAAAAGAAAAGGAGTACTTGTGGCACCTTAAAGACTAACCAATTTATTTGAGCATAAGCTTTCGTGAGCTACAGCTCACTTCATTGGATGCATTCAGTGGAAAATACAGTGAGGAGATTTATATACACACAGAACATGAAAAAATGGGTGTTATCATACACACGGTAAGGAGAGTGATCAGTTAAGATGAGCTATTACCAGCAGGAGAGCTGGGGTGGCGGGGGGAGGGGGGGAGAACCTTTTGTAGTGATAATCAAGGTGGGCCATTTCGAGCAGTTAACAAGAACTTCTGAGGAACAGTGAGGGGTGGTGGGGGGGAATAAACATGGGGAAATAGTTTTACTTTGTGTAAATTCCAATGTGATATACGCCATCATGTGCCAGCAATGCCCCTCTGCCATGTACATTGGTCAAACTGGACAGTCTCTACGTAAAAAGAATAAATGGACACAAATCAGATGTCAAGAATTATAACATTCATTAACCAGTCGGAGAACACTTCAATCTCTCTGGTCACTTGATTACAGACCTAAAAGTCACAATATTACAACAAAAAGACTTCAAAAACAGACTCCAAAGAGAGACTGCTGAATTGGAATTAATTTGCAAACTGGATACAGTTAACTTAAGCTTGAATAGAGACTGGGAGTGGATGGGTGATTACACAAAGTAAAACTATTTCCTCATGTTTATTCCCCCCCCCCCCCTCACTGTTCCTCAGACGTTCTTGTTAACTGCTGGAAATGGCCCACCTTGATTATCACTACAAAAGGTTCCCCCCCCTGCCACCCCAGCTCTCCTGCCGGTAATAGCTCACCTTATCTGATCACTCTCCTTACAATGTGGATGGTAACACCCACTGTTTCATGTTCTCTGTGTATATAAATCTCTCCACTGTATTTTCCACTGAATACATCCAATGAAGTGAGCTGTAGTTCACGAAAGCTTATGCTCAAATAAATTGGTTAGTCTTTAAGGTGCCACAAATAATGTTAAAATAGGCTACCAATGTTAAAATAGACTACCAAATAAAATATTGTTTACATTATTATAAACATTTGTAATGAATATTTGTAGAAGTCATGAATGCAATCATCTTCAGACCAAAAATGAGCATTTTAATGTTCTTAATAGAATGAAAGAATTTTGGTGAAAGAGCTGAAATTCAGTCTACAATCTTTCTTTCTTTCTTTCTTTCTTTCTTTCTTTCTTTCTTTCTTTCTTTCTTTCTTTCTTTCTTTCTTTCTTTCTTTCTTTCTTTCTTTCTAATATAAACACTAACTAATGAATTTACAAACATTTCCAACATGATAAAGCCAGAAAAGAACTTGTTCATATAAACAGTATATACACAACAAAATCTTGGGACACACTTCCTTTGGGCCTATTATCATAACTGCACACCTTCCTTGTAAATGTATCAATAATTAGCACAAAGAAGCCTACTCTAGTAGCATTACCTGGTGCAAAATAGCCTGTGAGTTATCCTAGTCCAGTATTGGACAAGGAACCCAGCACACATGCTTCTGTGTAAAAAACTGCTCTCCGGTTGTTGGGGTTCCAGAGCAAGAGAAAACAGTGATGGATGAAAATCTCTTGCTTCTGCTGATGAATGGGAGGGGAAATTCCATCTACCTCATTCTCTCCCATTAGTGGAACTTTTGCTGCTTTTCTGTTTCTTTCTAAACACTTTACTTTAAAGTTAAACTATAAAACCAATAGCCCTTTCAAGCCTAACTGAACTTTTCTACTATAGGCCCAGTAATGATGTTATAATGAACTGAAAGGGACATACTGTACCTATTTGAAAAATGTCATTCCCTTTGTGTATATCATTAGGCATGTAAGTCATTCAAATAGAAAAAGCTTACTTACTGACAGACTGCTTAACACCACATTTGCACTGTGTCTGACACCCAAATACTAATCCACTCAACAACCTTGAGGTTGCCAAGCATCCATATGTATAAAATTCTTCTAACATGAGAGTTCTTGAATTCTTTACACTGACAGATGGCAATGTCCTCAGGTAGCCTTATGCTATCTAGATTTATTGGCAAGGCTCAATATATTCTCCTTCAGCAGGAGCAGTACTCACCCAGCAAGATCTAAATTATTCCATTCACTCACGGACCATCAGCCAGCCCTAGGTCTTTTCTTTTCATTGGGGCAAGTGCCACATTTTAAAACTGAAGGGCAACTTTCTGGAAAGGGTCTATGGAATGAGAAAGAAGTGACTGTAAATGGGTTGTGGTGGTGGTATTAGTACTCGCTGTAAAAGAAGTTAGATGGCAAAACGTAACTCCCTGGGAAGAATAGGCAGTGAGAGTAAGGAAATATATAACTAACATTAAACTCTAAGTACAAATGTAATATCAGCTAAATGTCTGATACAGGTAAAGATTACATCCGACACTTACAGGAAACAAACTGATGGTCTAGTCACTCACTTTCATCTCTGGCTTCTATGATCAAGAGGTATCAAACATCAGCGGAAAGCCCAAATTAAAAGAAAAAAATCAGTTTGGAAGAACTGTAAACTAGAGAATTTTGTGCTTTAATTAAAGCCTGTAAACCTATCAACAGTGCCTGAGTGTCACAGAGGTGTACTCCCTTCGGCACGGCCCAGACTCCATTTGTGCGGGAATGTAATCCTGCTGGCTCTGCTGACACTTAACTCCATTGATACTTCTTCAGTCACTGCAAAGGATGTCATAATCTAAAGGGTTCCCCATGGACACCAGCTTTTCAATGAAAGTAACAGAACCCCCCCTGATATTAAAGCAGGCTAACATTACTTCCTGCAGAGTTTTTTTTTTTAAAAAAAAAAGCACCGCTGGAGTGTGACTGTGGACCTTCTGGGTGTAATTGTGTCTGAGACAAATAATGGAAAAAATGACAGTATTGCCAACCCCAACTGTTCAAAAATCATGAATCAGGCTCACCCAAAATCATGAGATTGGTTTTGCAATCATGAGATTATGTACAAATAATAGATTTGGTGTTCTTTTTATTTTCCTTCTGCTTTTTGAGCCTTTAGGGTGCACTTGGGTCACATTTTGAAGCTTTCTTCACAGCCCAGAAGGCTAGAAACTTAGTTTTTCTTTAAGAATGAAGGCTGAAATCATCACATATCCACTTGACTCCAGGAGTAGGGACTTTAAGGAAAACAATAATTATCATGAAAGTCAAGACAAAATCATAAGAGTTGACAACACTGGCTGGGGAATGTCTATGCTGAAACTAAAAACCTGTGCTTGTCCCATGTCAGCTGGCTCAGGCATTCAGGGCTCAGGCTAATGGTCCATTTAATTGTGGTGTAGACATTTGGGCTCTGGCTTCAGCCCAATCTCTGGGACCATCCCACCTTGCAGGGTCTTAGCACCACAGCTTTAGTCCAAGCCAGAATGTCTAGACCGCAATTAAACACCCCCTTAGACATAGCTCCATGAGCTCGAGTCAGCTGGCCCAGGCCAGATGTGGGTTTTTAATTGCAGCATAGACAAACCCTATAATATCTTGGTGGAGATAGAAGATACTAAAACAGACTTCAGTAAGAGAAGAGCTGAAAAAGAAAGGTACCTTTCATTGTTTGTTTAGATATCTTTTTTTTCAGGAAGAATAAATCGTTTGAGGCAGATTTTGATCTCAGATACACTGGTGTAAATACAGGGCAGCTAATGTGGATCTACAATGATATAACTGAATAATAATAGAATAGCTGAATCTGGTGTCATATCACTTTATTGCTGCCATGGAGTGAGCTAGTACTTTGAAAGCATTAGCATGTTATTTTAAAAGCTCTGAAACTTGCTAAAGAAACCAAAGTCAAGTTGGTTTCTGTGTTAAAGTTCTAAGAGTTGGAGAAAGTAGGTTTGTTTTGGTGAATTATTTTTCTCTTGTGAACTGTTAGAAACTGTTGAGTTAAACTGGGCTGCGGTTGGTGCTGCCTGCGTTTGTTGCTTTCTCGCTCAAGAGATAGAAGTGAGTGGGAGTTTATTCACTGGTCACCTGTCACTACCGTACACGGTGCTCCATTTTCCTTTGTGAAATCTCAAAATCATGAGAGATCTTGATGGGTATGAAATTAATTAGTGTCAGTGCTTTACAAAATGACAGAAAACATTTGTAGCCCATCCTGGGTAATAGTAAAATGGATAGCATAAGGCTCACCATTTTTCTGGACTAGGGCCCCCATCCTTCAATGGTACCCATTGTGGCAAATTGCTGGCACAATTATGATGGGTCCCGCACTTCCTCTTCTTGCGGGGGAGGGGAGGGGTTTCAGGGCCCCGAACTAGGGTATCTACTGCCCCACTAGTAACCCAGAGAAGGGTAGTGGAGAGGGAGGGACCCGGGCCCACCCCCTACTCTGGGTCCCAGCCCAGGGGCCCTAGGGATAGTGGCAAACCACTTGAACTAGTGCTGGCTACTTCCCTCTCCTGCTCTTCAGCTTGTGGGGCTTCCTGTCCTCTCTCTGCACAAGCCAGGTGTCTCTTTACTCAGGGTCTTAGTCTTCTAGCCAGCCACGGCACATCTCCAAACTTTTCTCTACTTCAACTCCTTCAAACTGCACTCTGCTCCAACTCCTTCCCTGGCTGATTTAAGCAGGGGGTTTTTATTAGGTGACTGGCTTCAGGTGCTTTTAATTAATATATAGAAACCTTTCTTCCCCCTCCAGGCAATAAGGCTGCTCCTCATCCTGGTACTTACATATCTCTCCTAGATCACTCTCCTGCTGCCATGCTGTATCACACCATGCAGAGTTCATTTATTTAGGTTAATCTCTGAATAAGTGTATGGTTCTGCCCATGTGGATTTGATTGCAGAAATGGGGCCTTGACCAATAAATCTCAAATCAAGATTTAAGAAACTCCAGTAAGCTTGTTGTGTAAGTATAAAAAATTTCCCTCTTCTCCATTGAAAAAATCCTTCGAATTTTGGCTTCTCAGTAAATATATATACATATGTGGTCTGGGAGTTATTTTGCTTTTAGTTTCAACTGTTTAGAGGCAGAGGCCCCTCTCCAGCAAAGTACTTGAGCATGAGTATAACTTTAAGCAAGTTGTTCACATGCTTTCATGGGTACATTGGTATTTCTGCTATTGTACACAGTAAACCAATGGCTATTATATAGTGTAAATATATTTGTATTTGTAGGTGGGTTTGGTCTCCACTGGAAGCCTGACCCAGCACAGTACTAAAAACATGCTTAACTTTAAACGTGATTCCAATGGGACTACTCATTGCTTAATGTTAGGCACACACTTAACTATGGAGCTAGTCAGAATATTTTCAGTGGAATATGTCATTTCCTCTAAATGGAAATGTTTCATAGAGACATCTTAGTTTCCTTTAAACTTTCATCTGAAAGGGGTTTTCTGGCTCTGGGGCAGAGACAGAATCCATAGCAGTAAGTAGGAAACTGGGATGGGATGTGGGCGACCTAGTCCCTGGTCTACTTTGGGGCATGGGAGATCCATTCAAGTCCTTGCTCTGCCTGATTCAAAACAAGAACTTGGATCTGGGTCCTCTACCTTCCAAGCCAGTCCCCTAACCACCCAGCTATAAAGCATGTGACACACTCACGCATTTTCTTTTTGTTCCAGTGCAGAACAAACACCCATTTTGAACCTCAAAAGTTGCCACAAAATGGAATTGTCATCTTCTGGTCAGGTCTACTTAAGTGCTTACCTACACTGGGGCCAGAGGGAGGATCTGGACAGTACAAGTAAATTACAGGTTCTTTAGACACCTTGCTTTTCTGCTCTGCTTCTAGAATCTCTATGCTGCCAAAACGTCTGGTTTAATTCAGGGTAAAAATTATAGGAAAAGTTAAAATGTTATGAGATATTTATGCCATTATATCAAAAATTGATTTTGTATATTTAACCAATTACATAAATGATAGATGGGATATTAAAACAGTGTCCATCTTCTTACTAACCTGATGTTCATAAGTTCAAAGGGGAACTCAAGTCTTGTGTTATAGCACTCAATCTCTAATTATTGGCCAGTAATGGAGTAGGATTCCTTAAGTATATTTCCAGCAGAGACATAGGAATTCAAATTGTTTTTCACAGCCAAGGAAGATGTCTCTGCTGGTTTTGGCAGCCCTAGAGGCTGATCAAGGCTGCTCTACTTGATTCTCTCTGGTATTTTTCTTTAAATGTGTCTTACCTATTAATTAAAACTAATTGCTTGCTCTAATATGAAGAATAATATTAATGTACACTCATTTGATATTAGGAATGTTAAAAGGCATATTTTGACCTGATCTAATCATTCAGGATACCTTTGAAATTATCAAAGTCTGTTTTTGAAATGATCATCCAATGTAATCAGACTGTGACACTAACAGAGTTAAACAGTTAGTACAACTGAAAGTTTTATAGCTGAGCTATTCAGGATGCAGCTGTGAGGAGCATTAATGTAGCCCTCTACGAATATAACATCAATATCTTTTCAGGCATATTGAAACTTTACAGGTTTAATTTTTGTTCATTTTTGCATTGGAGTATGCCCGTACACCTGTTCAGGATGCTACCACCATCACTGCTGCTATAGTATACTTTGTCCAAACTGACCTTCACACTGTCAAAAACTGAGCCATTCCATTTACTGTAGGTATCTTATCAGCAAATTCATCATATGAGGTGAGTTTATCTGCTGACTATACATGAGGAGTTCAGAAGAAAAAATAAAGCATTTGTTTCAGAGTTTTCGTCAGTGAAAATATGTCAGGCTTTTAAAAAAAGAAGGAAAAACCAGCAAACTGACCTGTCTTTTCTATGATTGTGTGTTGATGGTTAGCTACCTGAAAAATATGTGGGATATTGGGTGGAGTGGTACATGTTTTGGATATTTGAAAGCAGATAATTCTAATTACTTTATATACCTGCAAGACTTCACATTTTCAGATAAATTTAGGTCAGAACTTTCAAACATCAGTGTCTAAAGTTAGGTACCTAAACAAGTGGTTTCAGAAAACTTGCTATTGTGCATTATCCATTCTGCCTTTGTTGCGTCTCTTCCGGCAAATGCTTGCAAGGGGAAAAAAGAAAAACAGGAATGATGAGATTATAATGAAAGATGGTGCATCTATAAAGAGTATGTTTTGATCATGATAATGATTTAATAATAATACTTAGCACTTATTCATCTCCAAAGCACTTTACAAGCATGAACTTATTAATTTGGCTTCTTCACTAAGCATGATTTCTAAAATTACAAAAGACTGAAGGATTCCTGGATTCTGATCAGGGTCTCATTAAGTTCAGTGGGAACATGACTGGGCCTTTGCATTATAAAACATCCTATTCATTTTGCAATGCATTAGTAACAGTGAACAGGTGGGCCATTTGGACAAGGTTAAACATTTGGGTTATATTTGTGGGCTCAGGAGAGAGTGCAGACCTGCCTACTGTGTGGGTTTTCAAATCCCACTGTGGTTTGTGAGAAAGTACTTTCTAATTGGTTGCCCTTTACTGTTCCTCCAACTCCTGAGAAAGGGCAGCCAATCAGAGTTACTGGACATGGCAGGCAATGTTTTCCCCTTCTCCTCAGGAATCAATAGAAGTGTTTGGGTAGGAGAGGTAGGAGCAGATATCCTGTTCACAACAGGGAAGTAGGGGGCCATTAGAAATGGTCCCACCACTCAAAGTGTCTCTACTTCCTCCTCCCTGTTCCTTTCTAGGCCTGGGAATGTGCAGGAGGCATGAAGAAGTCCCTTCTTGAGCTGCCATCTCCCATCCCAGGCTTGGTAGGAGTACCCCTAGCACTTAACAGGAAGGAGGTGAAGAACCGCTGGAACAGCCCCCTTCTTCCCCCAGGACTAAGAAGGTGGGTGAAGTACTCACCCCATGGCTAACCCCTCCCATCAGTGGGGTATGCATGTGTGTGTGTAAAAACTCTCCAGAAGTGCAAGAGGATCAGAGGTAAGTTTGAGGAGTAAAACACAGCTGTGGGTCTGGAGGACTATGGGCAGATGTAGGGCTGTGATATACAAAATTAACAGGGATGTGGAGATGACAGATGCATAATTAGGGCCCTATCAAATTCACAACCATGAAATATGTGTCCTGGACCATGAAATCTGGTCTTCCCCCTCCCCACGAAATTCAGTGTTTTGTGTGCTTTTACCCTAAACTATACAGATTTCATAGGGGAGACCAGCGTTTCTCAGATTGGAAGTTCTGACCTAAAAGGGAGTTGCAGGGGGATCAAAAGGTTATTTTAGGGAGGTCATGGTATTATCACCCTTACTTCTGCGCTGCCTTCAGAGCTGGGCTCCTGGCCAACAGCTGCCGCTCTCCAGCTGTCCAGCTCTGAAGGTGAGTGCTGCCGCCAGCAGGAGTGCAGAAGTAAGGGTAGTAGTACCGCAGTCCCCCCTACAATAACCTTGAGCCCCCCCCCCCCACACACACACACACACAACCCCTTTTTGGGTCAAGACCCCTACAATTACAACACCGTGAAATTTCAGATTTAAACAGCTGAAATCATGAAATTTATGATTTTTAAAATCCTATGTCCATGAAATTGACCAAAATGGATCATGAATTTGGTAGGGCCCCGTGCATAATTAATTGATGTGAGGCTGGGATGCACATAATTAATTATTTGCAGGGTGGGGAGGGTTGTGTCTTTTGGAAGGCGCTAGCAGCTCCAGTGAAGTCAGGGGTCACTTTGTGCAAATGTGTGTGCTTGTATGCAAATTTAAAATCTACTCTTCTTTTGTCATGCAATATTGGTAAATTTGTACTAGCAGGCCCTTGGTGAAGCGGCTGACAGGAGCTTCACAAGAACGGCAGCAGCTGAATCAGAAATCCCAATGTTCAGGGAGTTTGCCAAAAAAAAAAACGGTTAAGGTTCTTCTCCCCTTAAACATGCTATGAAAATAAAAAGGCAATTTCTGCATGCATAACTTCACCATTATTTCGGTAAACATCTATGCTGGCAGAAATGTTAAACATCCAAACCACTTCACATTCAACTGTCTTCCAGTATAGTGTATGTGTTTCACTGGATTCTCAGAATTAGCCTGGATCAGGGTTTCTCAAACTGGGGGCCAGGACCCTCAGGGGGTCGCGAGGTTATTACATGGGGGGTCGCGAGCTGTCGACCTCCACCCCAAACCCCGCTTTGCCTCCAGCATTTATAATGGTGTTAAATATATTAAAAATCATTTTTAATTTATAAGGGGGGGGTCACACTCAGAGACTTGCTATGTGAAAGGGGTCACCAGTAAAAAACTTTGAGAGCCACTGGCCTAGATTCTGCATCCCTCCTCTGCATTGTGTAGTCATTTACATATACGCAAAGTGAATGCTTTTCTGACCTAGAAAGCATTTGCACTCACCTTGTGCTCCCTTTGCATAAATGTAAACGACTACACAAGGTGAAGGGCAGTGAAGAATCAGACCTATCCTGGTTACTCACATTTCTCATGAATTAGTCTTGGTTATTTCTGAGATGTCTGGGTATAAAATTATTCCAGCCTATCAAGTGTATTATTCCATCACCATTAAAATTATTCCCCTAAGTAATTCCTCTAGAGAATGATACCACAGGGAATGCTGTTTTACAAAGAGTGAATCAGTGTTTCTGGCACTCAGATGGCATTGAATCTTCTGCCAGGTTTACTGACTATTGAAGGAGTGTGGTGACAGTCAATGCAGTGGGCAGCAGAGACGAGCCCAGTAACGTAAATGCATATCCAGCTGCTAATTTCTTCCCATTTTTCTAATTGTTTTTTCACCAGACCAGAGGAGAGACAATATTTTTAATTACTTTGACCTTGATGATTGGGTCCATTTGAGCTGCACTCATTGCTTTTCACCCATCGGAGCAGCTGAAAGCCAGTGCATCCTGCAGTGTCAATGACTGCTCTAAATTATGCTAGCTGGGAATAATGCCTAGGGGGCTGCTACGCCAGCCAAAGATGTGTGAAGAGCACCAGCTATCCTCACCAGCAAGACTCCTGACATGTGTCCTGTAGTGAAAGGGTTGGGAGCGAGTTTCCCTTATGCTGGAGGGTTAGGGTGGCTTTTCAGCCCCTTTGTGTCTGGTCAATGGGATATGATGGTTAATGTTTATAAAGCACGTGGAAAAAGAAACACACTATATAAAGGAAGTATGACATGTAACAATGATAGTAGTTATTGTACTGAAGTAGGGGGAATGTTACAGAATCACACTACCATGGATAGTTATGGTAGCACAGGTAGCAGGATAATGATTCAGGTTGGCTTACCACCGTCAGAAATACTTGAAACTTCAAAAGGATTAGATTGAAGGGGTCATCCTAACCACATCAATTATTCCTACTATTATAGTTCTTCCCTTCCCCGGTATCACTCTTGCAGCACTTTTAAAGATAATTAACTGCCATATTGCATAGGTTTTGGATTTGAAGGCCAGTATAATCATCTAGTCCAGTGGTTCTCAAACTGTGGGTTGGGACCCCAAAGTGGGTTGCAACACCCTTTGAATGGGGTCACCATGTACGGGGAGATGTTAGCAAACCAGTAAAGTGCCTGAAACCACTATGGCGTATTGCTAAAAGCAGCCAAGTCAGCAGGCCGTAAAGTGTCAATGTAGCAAACTCAGCTTGACCAAGGAAGTAGGACAGGGGGTTTTGGGTACCACAGAAAGGGCAGCTTGACCTCGCGTCCTTCCTGATAAGAATTGCATTGAAGTTGCTGATACATGCATTTTAGAAGAGCACGATGTGCCCCAGGAATATCTATTGGGGCTTCAAGGCTGCAAACTCTGGAAAAACCCACACTTGGTTAATCAATAATAAGAAGGAGCCTCTTGCTTGACCATTGGAACTGCTTGCTTAACAAGTTTTCTTTAAGGGACATGTCATTCTATTACTAATTAGGGGGAAAAGTTTGAGGTAGTGGGACTCTTCAGGACTGGACTCTCCCTCTGGATGCATCTTGTGTTCCATACCGGCAGATGGGCTGCTGCTGTGCCACTCGAGAGCCACACTCAGCTTTGGTAATTATTGAAGGTTGGGGGTGTTTTACTAACCTGTTGTAGATATGTGTAAGTGCTTGAGACTAAGTAAAGGTTAGCTTTAAGTGAAAGCATTCTTTTGTTGTCCTGTTTGTGCAGCCATCTATCGGTCGGACAGCCGTGTCTCCCCTGATTTATTTCCTGACACCACCTCGCACAGAGTAAAAGTTACCAAGAGCTTTGGGTTGAAAGAACCCCGGGTAACAACCAGGGGTGGCTTAGACTTGCTGGGGCCCCGGGGCTGAAACTTGAACCCCGCTACCCAGGGCCGAAGCCAAAGCCCGAGAGCTTCAGGCCTGGGTGGCAGGCCCCAGGTTGCAGGCCCCTGGCCTGGAGCTGAAGCCCTTGAGCTTCAGCTTTGGCCCCCCTGCCCGGAGCGGTGGGGATCAGGCTTTGCCCCCTGTCCCCAGGGCAGTGGGGCTTGGGTGGGTTCAGGCTTCATCCCCACCTCCTGGAGTCATGAAGTAATTTTTGTTGTCAGAAGAGGGTCACGGTGTAATGAAGTTTGAGAACCCCTGATCTAGTCTGACCTCCTGCATATAACATAGGCCACAGAATTTAACCAAACTATTTCTGTATCAAACCCATACACTTTGGTTCTGCTAGCGCGTATCTGTTAGAAAGACATACAGTTCTGGTTTAAGGATTTCAAACAGAGAATCTACCACATACCTAGTTAAGCTGTTCCAGCGGTTAATTGCCCAGATGTAAAAAAAATACATTTTATTTCCTAATCTGAAGAAAACTCGGAAGAAAATCCAGCCACTGGATTTTCTTAATTTTTTGTGAAATGTACTAAATCTTCACTCTATTTAGGTGCTTATAAATTATGATCAAGTCACCTCTTAACCTTGGATAAACTAAATAAATTGAGTTTCTGTAGTCTCTCCTTTTAAGGTAGATTTGACACTCTTTAGACCTGAACTGAAATATGCTAATATATTACAATCAGTCTGTTTTTGGCATAGCTACCGTAACCAATGTATGCACACACTGTACACGTCAGTGTATAATTATGTCCTGTAGGGCACAATCCTGATGTTTTCATTTAGGCAAAGTTTCTGTTGAAGTCAATGGAAATTTTAGATGAGTAAATGGGAGATTTAATTGTAGGATTGGCCCCTAAACTTGTATCCCTTTGATTCAGAAACATTTCTGGAAACTTAAGTTCAGAATGAAATCATGTTATAAAATATAAAATGGGTATTGGTATTACCTAATATTAGCTTGAAAAGTGAATGCAAATAAAGGAATAAAAGAAAGTCATTTGTGGCTCCTATACCTCCCTCCATCAAGTCTCATAATTTTATCCTTTTAAAAACAGAATCTACTATGACAACTGAAAACCTTCCACTTGAATCCAGATAAACTCAAATAGACCCTCCTTACTCTTAGAAACTGAGTGATGGGTAAATTCTTGTTAAAATTATAAGCCTCATAGCCAGAAGCTAGAAGTAAAGTGTTTCTGTCAGCAGGTTTCCAATATAAATTGGTTGCAATCTACTCTCCATCCAAGTACAGAAAAACAACATTCAAGAATTTCACTAGAGGGAACAGATCAATAAATAGAGAATTTTAATTCTGGATTAAATGCATTAGCCCCTTGAGTAACATCTTAACTCTCTGTCTTTTAAGGTGGTTCCTATCAAAATGTGCCTGGCATGGCTATAGCTACATTATGTTGGACTTGCTTCACTATTATCTTGCAGCACATGTCATTTACACATGGATGTAGAGTGAGTGTAAATTGCTCCAAAAAATCAGAATGGCAGGGTTTTTTTTACAGATGTAAATTACTACACAATGTAGAGATTCCAGTTAATAGATTCTGGACCAAAAAGAAAAGGAGTACTTGTGGCACTTTAGAGACTAACTAATTTATTTGAGCATAAGCTTTCGTGAACTACAGCTCACTTCATCAGATGCATGAATATCTGAACCAGATCCTCAGTCAGTGTTAATTGGCACAGCTCTATTGAAGTCACTGGCTGATGTACACCTGGTGAGGATCTGGTACTCTGTTTTATATGTACACTGCTATATATATGTAAAGATTCATGCTTTTGTTAGATGTGGCAAAAGGCACACTGGCATTGGAAGCAACTGCAAACTTTGATATGGGAAGTAACTCAAACATCCCTGCTTCTCCACAATGGTCCCACAAGGTATAGCCAGGAGAGATTTTCATACAAAGTCTAAATCCAAATGTAAAAAATTACGTGCAACCAGACTACTGGTCTCAAAGAAACTAAGTCTAATATTCAGTATCTGCAACCATGATTAAACTTCTGTGGATGACAACAGAATTTCACATCTATCCTAAAATTTCCTTTCAAATGATCCCATTTGAAACGTGTGCATGTCACCCCTTTTGACCCAAGTGGCTCACCAAAATTCAGAGTCTCATAGGTTTTCCAAGCCGGGAGGAGAAATTGCTAATAGAGTCAGATACCTTTGATGCAGTCTATTTATAAAGAATGTAGAGCCCTGCTTCCCTGAATATAGCAAAGTCCAGAATAACAGGGGATAGAATTTTGTGCTGTGAGCAAGGAAACTTTTAGCCAGGACCTTCCTTCCCCCAAAATTAACTGTCTCAATTTTTCTCAGGATTGCTTGTTCAGGCTCTTTCTCACTTTCTGCTACTTCTGTGTCTCTCTCCCCAAAACTCTCTCTCTCTCTCTCTCTCTCTCTCACACTCACACACACACACACACACTTTCCCAGACAAAACCCTTTGCTCAAACCATATGAATTCCAGAGTGGCTTTGGGCATCTTTGTCTTGGAGACCTCTGTTGTTTCTTACATTTAACCTGTATGAAGGGCAGTTGGTGTCAGTTTAAGGGGGTTTAATTCAATGTGTAACAGTGCACATGCTTAGGCAACTATAGAAATGCACAATTAAAAATTCCAGTTCTAGTCCAAACTGTTAGTACCTGAAAGTAGTTTTATGTATGGCAAATGAACAACCATTGACTGATTTCAATCCAGTTAGCTGTTGATAGGTGTCCACAAATCAACTGGCACACTAGGAGTCTCAGCAGTTGATCTAACCTCTCATTCCTAAGAGCTGTGTCTTCAGGTCACAGGCAAGTCTTGTTCAATCTTGCATCATACTGCAGAGTTCATGTGAAAGGCTCAGGCTCCCTCAGCCTTCAGTAAATTCAACAAAAGTCGAGGCTGTTTAGCACCTGGGCCCATAGAAGTTGGAGTTGCAAAAGACCTTCTAGGCCACCTAATCTACCCCCCTGCCAGTAGAGAATTGATCCACAAAGCACATATTCTACTGATTTCCACTTTAATTTTAGGTTTCAGAGTAGCAGCCGTGTTAGTCTGTATTCGCAAAAAGAAAAGGAGTACTTGTGGCACCTTAGAGATTAACCAATTTATTTGAGCATAAGCTTTCGTGAGCTACAGCTCACTTCATCGGATGCATAAAGTGGAAAATGCAGTGAGGATGTTTTATACACACAGACAGCCCCCCAACCTGAAGCAAATACTCACCAGCAACTACATACCACACAACAGAACCACTAACCCAGGAACCTATCCTTGCAACAAAGCCCGTTGCCAACTGTGCCCACATATCTATTCAGGGGACACCATCACAGGGCCTAATAACATCAGCCACACTATTAGATGCTCGTTCACCTGCACATCTGCCAAAGTGATATATGCCATCATGTGCCAGCAATGTCCCTCTGCCATGTACATTGGTTAAACTGGACAGTCTCTACGTAAAAGAATAAATGGACACAAATCAGACATCAAGAATTATAACATTCATAAACCCGTCGGAGAACACTTCAATCTCTCTGGTCACGCGATTACAGACATGAAAGTTGCGATATTACAACAGAAAAACTTCAAAACCAGAGTCCAGCGAGAGACTGCTGAATTGGAATTCATTTGCAAATTGGATACAATTAACTTAGGCTTGAATAGAGACTGGGAATGGTTAAGTCATTATGCAAGGTAACCTATTTCCCCTTGTTTTTTCCTACTCCCGCCCACCCCCACTGTTCCTCAGACATTCTTGTTAAACCCTGGATTTGTGCTGGAAATGGCCCACCTTGATTATCATACACATTGTAAGGAGAGTGATCACTTTAGATAAGCTGTTACCAGCAGGAGAGTGGGGTGGGGGGAGAGAAAACCTTTTGAAGTGATAACCACCCATTTTTTCATGGTCTGTGTGTATAAAACATCCTCACTGCATTTTCCACTTTATGCATCCGATGAAGTGAGCTGTAGCTCACGAAAGCTTATGCTCAAATAAACTCGTTAGTCTCTAAGGTGCCACAAGTACTCCTTTTCACTTTAATTTTAAATGTATCAAAATGATGTGGCATCCTCTGTTTCCTTTGGATGAGCCTCTTTTCCAGTGTTGACTCTTTAAAACCTCAAAACAAACCAAGATAATAGGACAAAATGGTTTCCCTGGGTCCAAACTGCAACATGCAGACCTGAATCAAACCAACCATATCCCAGACTCCTTAGTGCCCACCTGAAATGTGGCATCTTAGCCCTTTGACCATGGTGAACTGTGGGAAAACCTGATTGTCCATCCTGCACATTACAGGAAGTTTGAACAGTCTGCCAGTACAATCTGCAAAGAAGTCATTTTAGTCAGTGTGCTCCCAGCTACCAGAGGGAGTAGGCACTTTTGAAGAACTTCTCTTGCTTGTGCTTTCAGTCCTTTGTTAGGAAATGGGCAGAACTTCATAAGGTACTGATGGGCATTTTAGTGACATTTTCTGACCCTCCCCCGCAACCTCCTAAAAGGTACCTTGCACAGCTTATGATGGAGCAGGAGGAGGAGGCAGTAGTGGAGAAATATCATCCAGCCATGGCAGACTCAAACAGACTGATGCTTCTCAGTTCATTCAGTACAGCCTCTGATGCCCCTGATGTAGGCTAGTGCTTCTGGAACAGGACCACAAGCACAGACTGGTGGGATCACATTGTTATACATACCTGGGATGACCAGAAGTGGGTCCTAACTTTAGCATGAAGAAATCTACCTTTCTGGAGCTATGTGAGCAGCATAAAGACACACACATGAGGCTACCCCTCCCAGTCTAGAAACAGGTTGCTATAGCCATCATGAAGTTGGCTACTCCAGACTACTACAGATCCACTGCAGACCAGTCTGGTGTAGAGAAGTTGATGGTGGGTGAATTGGTGGTGGAGATTTGCTGAGACTATCAGGCATGTGGTTTACCCCAGTATGGCAGACATACAATATATTCCTGAAGTAATTGCTCTCTGCATTATTGTGGCTTGCTCTGCTCTTCACAATCTTTGTGAAGCCAGAGGGGAGCCATTTCCCCCTGAATGGACCCATGACAGCAAAGGGACACTGAATCGGTACCCTCAGCCAGAAAGTGCAGCTACCACAGCTGGAGGTGGATACACCCAGGCAACAGAGGTCAGGGATGCTTTGTGCACCTACATTATGGATTTGCCTGGCTCAATGGAAAAGACAGAATGGGACCTTTACGAATGTGCTTGTGGGAGGGGTAGTGATATGGGAGCCCATTGATTACGGGGAGTGATGGGGTGTTCGCATGGCATTAAAATTCCACACCCCTCCCCAATGTCCTTATGAATGACATGACCCCATGAAATGGGGGGAAGGAGGTTTATTCACAGCATGGATTGGTGTAAGAAAGTGACTGAAATATGAATTGCTATAGATAACTATATTGAGGGACAGTTTTTACATACTAATTCCTAATTGTCCCAGATCATATGTTTACCTTTGTTATTTTGAATACACAGAGATAATAGAAATAAACTTTCTTGATGAAATAAGAAACTTTAGTTATAAACATGTATTAGAAAAGTACATTCACCCATTACCATGCAGGCCAGCTGCCATTACCACACAAAAACACCAGTAATAACAGAAACTTTGAGGAAAAAATAATAAAAACCAAAGTGCATTAAGAAGGGCAAACAGTGAAAATCCTGTGGGAGGAAAATGAAGGCATCCACAAGGGATGGGGTCAATATGGAGGACTGCACAGGGCAAGGTTGTCCTGCCCAGCCACTCCTGGGGCCTGGTTACATGGGCCACCGAGCCATGGAGTCTTCCAAGCTGCTTCTGGACTACAGCACAGGGTAATGTGCAGGGGACTCAGGCCACAGTGTGGGTGATTGAGCAGGAGCTGCTACCCTTGCAGTCATTAGTGATATGAGCCACTCAAAGAGCTCTTTATGCTGAGCTCTGTCCTCCTCCCTTAGCCGCCATTCCTGTTCCATGAACTGCAAAGCAAGAGCCTGCCTCCCATACTCAAATCCTGCCCCGATGCTGTGCAGCCAGCCTGAGCCTTTCCTCTTCCCTCTCGCCATGCCTTTCCTCTAGCTGCAAGTCCCTCAGTCTTTAGCACTGGGCCTGCTTCTTGGCCCTGTCCAGAACTTCAACCACAAGTTCATCACAGAAATGCTTCCTCTTGGAACAGTCTGTGAAGGTCAGTGACACAGATATTGCAGCCACTAGAGGTCAAGGGGCCTGGGACATGACAAAACACAGAGGGTTACTGTCTCAAATAGCTCAGTGCAGGAACATAGAAAAAAAAATCCTCATGGAATTTCAAAGACATAAAATGATACTTTCAGAAACTGAAAGTGAGAGGGATGCTTCAGACCACAGAAGACACCTGAACACAGCCTGGTTAATCACAGCGGAAAGAATTGCAGGCGTGATGGAAAGTTAAAAATGCAAAGCTGCTTTTTTGTTTTTAGAAAATTGCAAAACTACTTATTTTTTTGCAGGGGGTAGGAGGCTGTCATCAATAGCTGTGCTACGAAAGCTTCTTCTATCATTTGAGGCCTTCCATCTTTTGGAGGACATAACTGTTCTTGCAGTGCTCAACTGGCAAAGGGAGATGTTATTCCAAGCGGCTGATGGGAAACCTGCAGTTTATGCAACCAAAGTATTCACACATATCATGACTGAACAGCATTTCTGTGAGTGGTGTGTGCTGGGTCAGCTCTCGAGATGACCTTGGTAAATGTGCCCTTCCCTGAAATGTGGGAAGTTTATCTGGAGTTCCTGCTTCAGGAAAAGTTTGCAGCTATCAGCACCCAGGATTAGGTCAGACTTTATGAGGACTCAAACAGCTTCCACACGGTTTAGGCTGTTATGACAGTTTGCAAACACACAGAAATCCAGAGCTTTCCTCCTCCCCATCCTCCCTCCCTGGCACATTTCTGGACAAAATTTCAAACCACAATCATATTTGGGACAAATGATTTTGTCACCTATGGACTGTATGCATTACCTCAAACTGAAATGGATTAGATTTGTGAATGGAACACATTTCCCAAAAACACACACAGAGTTTACTGTTTCCAGGCTACTTGTGGGACTGTAGAATGGTTACATAGAGACATACTTACAGACATGGCAATGAAAGGTTATTATTTTGAAGAAACAGGAATGGCCCTAGCAAAAATCTGTGTGTTTCCAGTAAAAATACACTTTAAAGGTGTCCTTTACTGTTTGCAACTCTGAATCACTTTTTTGAATTTCATGTAGTGGGAAGGTGGGGAGATGTGCCACTGGCCACATGCTGCTTGCTGGGACTTCTCATAACTTTTGCATAGGTTCATAAAGTAGAAATCTCTCCCACTGCTGTATTAATAAACATGAAAATGGAGCCAGAAATGTACTTGGTTTAGGGGCAGTTTCTGTCCCATGTGTGTCTACTGCAGGATCTCCAGGGGGCTGTTCCGCAAGGAGCGCATCAGCTCCTCCAGGTATGGACCCAGAATGTTCAGCTGCTGCCCCTGCTCCAAAACCTGCTTTGGAACCAGTTTGAGTAAGAGGATAACTTAACTGTCCACACTCAGTGCCTGCTGCTGTCTTTCATCAGTCCCCATGCTAGATTCTAGGGGCACCATCCCGGCTAACAGGTCATCACGCACCATGTTTAGCTCCGTGCTGGGTGCAGAGACCTGCACCCAGTCAATGTCCTCATAAAACAGGCCTGATTTTGGTGAGGTGCCTGAGGTATTTTTCTGGTCCCTGGTTTTCTGGTACTCACTCTTCATCCACTTAATCCGCTCCCTGCCATCCAGTAAATGTGCAAAACTTCCAGCTTCGTCGCTATTTGCTAGTATGCATGTGGTCACTCCTGGTATTCTTACTAAAGTCTACAGATTTTCCAAAATCAGGCAGTGCTCCTGTGACCATGAAGCAGCACACTTTGCAAGGCTTGTTCTGTTCAGTCTCCATTGTAAATACAGAAGGTTCACTGGTGGTGTGTTTGCAGCTCAGTAGTCAGCAGGGTTAATGCTGATTCACTGAGCTGCTGCAATAAACAGGGGTGGTTGCTTCTGTTTTCAACAGAGCAGATTCAAGATTCTTGGGCTAGAGAGGAAAAAGGAAGTTGTCCCATGTGATAGTGGGATACTTTTTGAAGGACTCACAGGACCTGAGTTAAATGAGGCTGGGTCTATGCTGCAAAGCAATAGGTTCAAACCGTGGGTCAAGTCTTGGCCCTGATTCAGACACTGGAGCCGTGGAGGGTCATGGGACCTTGGGTTTGAGCCCTGGGTCAGCACTGTTTGTCTGTGGACAGAATGGGGATTAGGCCTATTGTGTATTTGGTTGTCGTGGTAATAGTACCTTGTTGCTATGACAACTGAGTTAGATTATTAGGGGATAGCCCAACCAGTTTTGGCTGGTTTGGTTAGTTCACTGTGTGGAAAATAAATGCCTGGTTTCATGGCTCACAGCTCTCTGTGTCTCAAGTGATTTCTTCCTAAAACTGCTGCCCAAGAAGGCCTGAGACTGAGCTTGAGCCCAGGTTTACACTGCACTGCTCCAGCAGGAGTGACAATTGTTTTGCAAAAATATCCCTCCTCTTATCAGCAGGGTAGTTGATTTGAGTGGACCAGCAGTGAGATGGGCAGCTTCTGAGAGGGAGATCGCAGAGCTCATGCACAGACATGATGGAGCCTAGCCCTGCCATGTGTCTCAGTGCGTATGGGAAGGTGCACGGAAGAAAAGCTTCTCTGGCTCTTATTCGCTAGCCAAGGAGACTAGGGCAGCCAGCTGATTCCCACAGCACCCCTTCTCAATTTAAAGTCTCTCTGGGCATCTGAGGACCATCTTCCTGTGATTGCTGCCCCATCTCCCCTCTCAATAGCTGAAATATATTGAGCTGTTTTTCTGGGATGCTATAGGTTGCCAGCTTTGGAGAACAGGAAATATTTTTTTTCCATTGGGCCAAATTGGTAGGGGTCATAGAATCATCGAGAGGTCATCTTGTCCAGTCCCCTGCACTCAAGGCAGGACTAACTATTATATATTTAGTTGGGGATTGGTCCTGCTTTGAACAGGAAGTTGGACTAGATGACCTCCTGAGGTCCCTTCCAACCCTGATAGTCTATGATTCTATGATTAAACCATCTCTGACAGGTGTTTGTCCAACCTGCTCTTAAAAATCACCAAAGATGGAGATTCCACCACCTCCCCAGGCAATTTATTCCGGTGCTTAACCACTCTGACAGTTACGAAGTTTTTCCTAATGTCCAACCTAAACCTCCCTTTCTGCAAATTAAGCCCATTGCTTCTTGTCCTATTCTCAGAGGTTAAGAAGAACAATTTTCTCCCTCCTCCTTCCAACAAACTTTTTATGTATGTGAAAACTGTTATCATGTCCCCTCTCACTCTTCTCTTCTTCAGACTAAACAAACCCATTTTTTTCAATCTTCCCTCATAGGTCATGTTTTCTAGACCTTTAATCATTTTTGTTGCTCTTCTCTGGACTTTCTCCAATTTGTCCACATCTTTCCTGAAATGTGGTGCCCAGAACTGGACACAATACTCCTGTTGAGGCCTAATCAGCACAGAGCAGAGCAGAAGAATTACTTATTGTGTCTTGCTTACAATACTCCTGCTAATACATCCCAGAATGATGTTTGCTTTTTTTGCAACAGCATTAAATCGTTGAGTCATATTTAGCTTATGATCCACTATGACCCCCAGATCCCTTTCTACAGTACTTCCTAGGCAGTCATTTCCCATTTTGTGTGTGTGCAAGACAGTCAGGAGGGTTTTTCACCTTCTTTGCTGAGTCATGAAGAGCCAGTTTAGATTAAAAAAAGTAAGGATAGGAATTTTGATTTTAGGAGGTAATAAAAATGTTTAGTTCATCACAACTTGTGGCTGATGTCTATTGCAGATAAAGGCTAAAAAGGCCAACTCCCCAAGGCAAATGGGATCCAGGATTTGTGATGGGGGACATTTTGCTTACAAGAAGGTGAAACCTGATGGCTTCACAGACTGAGGTCCCTATTAGTACCCTCTGTGCCTTTGCAGTGGGAATGGTGAGAGGATTCAGATGTGAGCTGGGTCCTAGAAATACACTGAATAGGGTATCCCAAGTTATTGGTGATATTGTGGAAGCCCTGTGTCCCCCTGCTGGACCCAAATAAATGCCTGATATGTGGCAGAGTGTAGGGAGATAGCACTTATCTCCATTGTTAATAAAGTTGTGGTCTGACACTTATATCCATTCCCGTGTCTTTCATTCATCTGCGTATGTTGATCAGAGTCAGTTTCTGGTAGCTTTCAATTACTATCATAGAATCATAGAATATCAGAGTTGGAAGGTACCTCAGGAGGTCATTTAGTCCAATCCCCTGCTCAAAGCAGGACCAATCCACAACTAAATCATCTCAGCCAGGGCTTTGTCAATCCTGACCTTAAAAACATCTAAGGAAGGAGATTCAACCACCTTCCTAGGTAACCCATTCCAGTGCTTCACCACCCTCCTAGTGAAAAAGTTTTTCCTATGCTATGATATATACCATTTCTGCTCACTCAATGCATGCCACACTTCCTACCAAACTGAGAATCTGCTCCTCCTTTGGTCAGGTTTTGCTCAGTTGTGGTCAATGGGATCTTTGCTATTGACTTCAATGAGAGCAGACTTAGGTCCTCTTTTATCTGACAGCTATTTGTAGGTTGCAAACTATTCCATTTAATAGCCCCTCAGCCATCTTCTCTCCTGCCACCAGTCTTAAAGCTACTTTCATAAAGCTACTTGGTTATTCTCCAGTACAAGCAAAAGCAAATCGAAAATCTACAGCTGCAAACTAGTAAATAGGAGAAAGACACAGTTTTATTTCCCCGACTCTAGTCAAAGTTGATTGTGATTATTTTCCCCAAAGACATTTTCAACAGAGCTGCTCTCCTATGGACCATGTTTTGACTGTGATCAATGGCTGATTTTGAAGGTAATACTTTGATCCAAACCCAGCAATGCAACCAACTAAGCTTGATATTTTACCACCTAACCCTCCTCCATACTATGGTTTATTGTTATTATTTTTAATAATTGAAACCTTTTGCTTGTTTTTAAATCCTCAGCTACAATAAAAGTTACTTGTACAAGGGTGCAAGAGAAAGGCTGATTAATTTCTATGCCTACCAACCTTGACAGTGCCCTCTAAGTAGCAAATAGAGTAGTAAACTAACTGAAAACCATCCAGCCAAGTTGGGTGAACACTGATTATCTTTTATTCATTGGCAGCAGGAATACAAAGTGAAACTGTTTGGGTATTTTGTGGACATGGGGCCTCAAATCTCCAAGTTATTGTGCTGGGAGTGAAGACAAGGGACAATTCTGAAGAGGGACACCACACCCCAGAGAGCTGACATGTTTCCTAAAGCTGTGTCTCAAAGCATTTCTCCTGAAATTCATGGATATTTCAGCAACATCATGGCAAAGTCTGGAGTCCCATTCTAATATAACTTTACCACTGAAATTCAGGTGCCATATGCCACACAACACACAACCCTGGTAAGAGGGGACATTTTACATAAAGATATTGGGTGAAATGTATGATCTCAGGAAAAGAGCATTCATGCATAGTAGAGGGGAGTATGGTATTTATGTTGTTATCTTGATGATTAATGGATAGTCAGCTGCATGAACCTCAGTTTATCTATTTCAGAAATATGAAAGTGAGGGTGACATAACCGTAATCAGAACAAACTGTCAAGGGAAGGTCTGGTTTCTCCATCTCTTGATGTTTTCATGTCAAGACTGGAAGATATGCTGTAGTCAAAGACAAGTTATTTGGCTCAGTATGGCAGTAGCTGGGTGAAATTCTCTGGCCCGTGTTACACAGGAGGTCAGACTACAATATCTAATGGTCCCTGCTGGCCTTAGAAACTACGGTAAGGAGCTTACTGAAACTTAGTGGTGTTTTTTGGTTGGCTCTCCCCACACCAGGAGAAAGGGCTGAAGAGGAGTCAGGATCTTGAGCTCAGCACTATAAGTCAACCAGATCAACAGGGTTCTCAAGCCAAGAGGGACTCAAATGCCCAAGTCTGTGAGAGCTGGGGCTGCCAGGCAGAGCCAGGGAGAAAGCAGCAGGCCAGAGCAGAGCCAGGGAGGATGCAACAGCCTGAGCAGCCAGAGCAGCAGCCCAGAGCCAGAGAAGCATCAGCGCCATAGTGATGGGGTGAATCTCCCACTCTCACAGCAGGATTGTGTGTGCTGGTCGAGGGAGCAACAGGCCCCTTCCCACAGTCTATCAAGAGGGCATTAAGTGCCAGCCAACAAGGAGGACATGGCCTGGAAAGAGGCCAGAACTGCAGGTGGAGAAGGGGCTCTGTCACATAGAATCCAAACCCATTCTGGGGCCATGCCACACCAACAGCATCACAGCAAGCCCAGGAAGACAACACTGGACTTGTAAATGTGTTGTTCCTGTAATGTTTACTGCACTTTAGAGACTGCGGCATTGAACCGTACCAAAGCATTTCCTCACTGTTCTTCTGCTAAAAGAAACAGGCTTGGTGTAAATAACTTCTATATGTTTAAGAGAAATTAATGTGTAATCACTGCAAAGGGTAACAAGTGAGTTAGGAATATTCTGCAATAGAGGCACCTTCATCCCTGCCCAGAGAAAGATAGAGGTAAATACCCAGGAACCCTTGGGCTCAGGTCTCCCTGTGTTGTGCAAGTGATTTTATAGGTATTATGATTTTTCCAGAAGTGGCATGTAGGGGTATTCTGTATTGTATGTTGTGTGCATGTGTAACACTGACAGACCCCCGTCGTCAGGGAGAGGGATCGAACCAGGAATCTTTGGAGCGTCATGCATGAGCCTCTATAGCATGAGCTAAAAGCCAACTGCCTATTAGCTAAGGCTGTAGAGCAGACTCTTTTAACTCTCTCTCTCTCTCTCTCTCTCTCTCTCTAAGTGGTCTCAGTGCCACTAGAGGGGACAGAACACCACACCCAGGTGTGTGGGTTACATATGCTTTTGTAAGAAATCTAGGATGCTGCTGTTAAGTTGAAAATTAGTGTTTGTGTGCATCACAAATGCACATGTTCTATGAGACTTTTAAAATGTTTTTTGTTGCAAAAATTATGTCAGCAACAACAAAATTAAACCTTTTAGAATATTTCAAACTTAGCTCAAAGTGATTAAAAATACATTAAACTGGTTTAAAGTTACATGGTGCAACACTTATATGCAGTGCGGTATAAGAGACAGTAGACTCATGGACTTTAAGGTCAGAAAGGACCATCACAATCATCTAGCCTGACCTCCTGCAAATTGCAGGCCATCTCACTTCACCCACCCACTCCTGTAATAGACCCCTAACCTCTGACTGAGATACTGAAGTCCTAAAATCATGGTTTAAAGAAGTTAAGTTACAGAGAATCCACCATTTACACATCACACACTCTGCTTCATAGGGTGTTTAGGTCCTTGCTTCTGCTGCTACTGATTCTGCATTCTGATGTTGAGTATAAGGGCTGAAAATTGCCAGGTTCATTGGAGGGCTCAAATGTGCTTGGCTTCTGCGTATTGCTGTGCTCACTGACCTGTGCTGGGGTCAGGGAGGGGGAATAGCCTTGAGAGTCCAGTTGTGGGGCTACAGCAGGGAGCATCTGACTGACTACAAGGCCACCCATTAGCAACAAAACCATCCCTACCAGGATTTTAGAACTCTTAATCGAGGCATTTGAAATTTGAGTTTAAGTCACTAAACCATCACCTCCTCTTCCACATCACTAACCTAGCTCTCAGAAGGATTCTTTCCTCTAACACAGTAGGCCTGAGTCTCCCCTTAAATACTCCAGTGAAAATCAGGAGACAAAGAACTAGAAACAGTGAAGTTAAAGCCAGTTTAAAATTGGTGTAAGTGAAAGAAGCATCAAGCCCACTATTCTCACTACCCTAATAGAAAACCCAGCAGACTTAATTAGAATCCTTCTCCGGGTCTTTATTAGTTTCTGCTGCTCTCTGTTCATTTCAATGAGTAGTATCCTCAGGAACCAGTAGCTAGAGGTCTAACGGTAAAATGTAGGTGCTGGCTTGAGTAGGTGTTTGGACCAGGGCACAGGTGGCCTGTCCTAGCAGTCACATCTGGGCTGAGGTCTGCCCACTAAGGACTGGTAATTAGCAGGCCGGAGCTGGAGGAATCACAAGAGCCATAAGCATAAGTCAGAGTCAGTCAAGGATCCAAGACTGGCAACTGGAGGCAGGAATCAGGATCAGAGTCAAGCTAGGGTCAGAGGCCAGTGATCAGGTGATCATCCAGAGTCTAACATTGCAACAGGCCAAAATCTGTGTGGTTGCCCAGACAACTTCCTGGGGCAACCCCTGGGGTTAAATAGGGGACTTGGCCTATCAGAGGGCAGCAGGGTACTGTCACTCTGGGTCTCTCAGGTGTCACATCCTATGGCACCTTCTCTCCATAATGCTCCCTGGTTGGGCTTCTACATGGCCTCCTGGTGGCACTGTGGGAATATTAGGTGTTCCAGGCTCTGCAGACCTGTGTCCTGGGCCCTGACAATAGGGGACAGTACTAAACCACCGCACAATATGGGGAGCTCAACAAAGACTTGAGCCTCAAGGAAAAAGCAGCCTGCTTCCCCCCTTGTATATGGGGAATTGCCTAAAAGTAAAGCCTCCAACTTCCCTGCCCTGGGGCACCATACATTCTTTGTGCTCATATGGGCACAAAGAATTCAGTTGCAACAGACCTTTGTGTGGGCTGTGCAAGTTGCTGGCACACTCCTTTATTTACTTTTACTCCATGCACCCACATAAAGGCCGGTCACAATTTGGAGCTTAGTGTGTTGCCAGTCACTAGTTAATTTAGAGATGTATTATGAGAAGAATCCAAATCTTCCAGGGATCTATAAACCACAGAGTGCGGGGTCAAAATTAATCTTGACATTATATGAGCAAAATCCTTTGAGTCTTTTTGTCTCCAAGTGAAGAGGAACTTCTGTGCTTTATTTGCCAGTTGATACCACTTAACCTTGATCAGCATGAAGAAGAACTTTGTAGTAAAATGTATTTATATGGCAGATTACTGCTTTATTTCTCCTTTTGTTTTTTTTAAAAACATTCAGCAATTCAATCAGCCTTCACCAAGAATAAAACAGAAAAGAAAAAGAAAGGCAGATAATTAGTAACATATAAAAGAAATGATAATGAGTGTGCATAAGGTGAAAATGCAAATCTTCCACGTGTCTTTGTAGATGAAGGTGTTGGGAATCAGAAGCTAATCCATGGAGATTTCATTAATGAGCCAACAGGACTATAACAATTCAGCAGATATTTAATAAATACCTAAAATATGTTTATACATCTGCTGCTTTCTCTTTTGTGATTTCTAATTAAAACAGCTATTGTATCTCTCTTGGGTAGAATTGTTTTGAAGGCAGCACATGCATTTGGAAAGATAGCACAGACTGAACTGCTTGATTTAGAAGCTTTGCTTTCAGGATGGGTCTCATGCAGGGATGGTGAGCTCTGCTGTGTTTGGGGGGTTTCCAGTCTTCACCAATTGCTTTTGCATCATGATGTTAAGCAACCTTGTGTCACTAATTATTTTTCACAAACGTAGGTTTTTCAAACAATGTTCACATAAACTTTCCTGAAGAAAAAAATTCCACTGTGATTTTAATAATCATGAAAGGGTTGAATCCATTAATGTTATGTAATTCAAGTAAGGAAGGATTACATGTAGGGTAGTGGAAATCCCACAAGGTTCAACTCATGGAATGTCCCTGGGATTCTTTGGGACCGGGCCGTGGTTTACTCCTAAATTTGTGGCTTCTCAGAGGCTAGGGACTTCCACAGAAAGGCACTGTTGGTACCCTATACAAGCCTTCCTACCAGAGGACTTCTTCAGATACAGTTCTCTCTTCACCAGGAGAAGGTTTCCGTGATTCAGGGTTCTGTGCTGTTTTAATTCTCCATTGTTTTATTTTGTTTTGCAGGACTTTTCAGGGTGGGATGATGCCCATCCGTTTGATCCCAACAACAGCCACCTGGCTTCTTCCTCCTGCCATCCCCATCCCATCTTAGAACCATCAGTACAATAGAGAGGTGCTTGGGGCAGAAGTGGAAGGTTCTGTGGAGTTGGCTGAATCCCCCCACCCCTCCCCCTTGCACAGTTAGTATTCAGCTTCAGTTTGTAACAAAGCAGATGAAACTCCAGGCTAAATTTGTGCAAAAGTTATAAACAACTGAAAATTGAATATTGCACAACTGATCTCAAATCCATAATGATGGGAAACCTCAATCTCGGCACAGTACTCCTCTCTGCGTGTAGTCTGGAACCTAAGGAAATTTTTATTGAGAATATTCAGGTTTAGGTTTTCAAGCGTTCATAACTTTGGGGAGGATCAACCCTCTCCCAGAAAAAACTCTTCTTTAATGACACAGTGCTCTGGCTCCAGAACCCATTGATGTTGGGAATCTGCTGGAGGCATGGGCTGTTTTTACAGAAGTCCTGTGCTTCCATATTGGCCACTTCTTTTCTCTTTATCTTGCTAGCAGCCTGGCTAGCATCAATGCAGTCAATGAATGCCTCCAGACACCACGGACTTCCTGTGGAATCTACAGTCCATTGGTGGTCTTCCAGAAAAACCATCCTGGCCACTATGGATGTAGAAGCCCACTACACCAACATTACACACAAAGATGGACTACAAGCCGTCAGGAACTGTATCCTCGATAATGTTACAGCAAACCTGGTGGCTGAACTTTGTGACTTTGTCCTCACCCACAACTATTTCACATTTGGGGACAATGTATACCTTAAGTCAGCGGTACTGCTATGGGTACCTGCATGGCCCCACACTATGCCAACATTTTTATGACTGACTTAGAACAACGCTTCCTCAGCTCTCATCCCCAAACACACCTACTCTACTTTCGCTACATTGATGACATCTTCATCATCTGGACCCATGGAAAAGAAGCCCTTGAGGAATTCCACCATGATTTCAACAATTTCCATCCCACCTCAGCCTGGACCAGTCCACACAAGAGATCCACTTCCTGGACACTACAGTGCTAATAAACGATGGCCATGTAAACACCACCAATCTATTGACTGCTATACTTATCTACATGCCTCCAGCTTTCATCCAGACCACATCACATGATCCATTGACTACAGCTAAGCTCTAAAATACAATTGCATTTGTTCCAATCCCTCAGACAGAGACAAACACCTACAAGATCTCTATCAAGCATTCTTAAAACTAAAATACCCACCTGCTGAAGTGAAGAAACAGATTGATAGAGCCAGAAGAATACCCAGAATTCATGTACTCCAGGACAGACCCAAGAAAGAAAGTAACAGAATGCCACTAGCCGTAACCTTCAGCCCCCAACTAAAACCTCTCCAGTGGATCATCAAGAGATCAACAACCTATCCTGAAGGATGATCCCTCATTCTCACAGATCTTTGGAGACAGGCAAGTCCTTGCTTACAGACAGTTCCACAACCTGAAGCAAATCTAATGCCTGACTAATCTAATCGCCTTTTATGATGAGATTACTGGTTCTGTGGATGAAGGGAAAGCAGTGGATGTATTGTCTCTTGACTTTAGCAAAGCTTTTGACACGGTCTCCCATAGTATTCTTGTCACCAAGTTAAGGAAGTATGGGCTGGATGAATGCACTATAAGGTGGGTAGAAAGCTGGCTAGATTGTCGGGCTCAACGGGTAGTGATCAATGGCTCCATGTCTAGTTGGCAGCCGGTATCAAGTGGAGTGCCCCAAGGGTCGGTCCTGGGGCCGGTTTTATTCAATATCTTCATAAATGATCTGGAGGATGGTGTGGATTGCACTCTCAGCAAATTTGCGGATGATACTAAACTGGGAGGAGTGGTAGATACGCTGGAGGGGAGGGATAGGATACAGAAGGACCTAGACCAATTGGAAGATTGGACCAAAAGGAATCTGATGAGGTTCAATAAGGATAAGTGCAGGGTCCTGCACTTAGGACGGAAGAACCCAATGCACAGCTACAGACTAGGGACCGAATGGCTAGGCAGCAGTTCTGCGGAAAAGGACCTAGGGGTGACAGTGGACGAGAAGCTGGATATGAGTCAGCAGTGTGCCCTTGTTGCCAAGAAGGCCAATGGCATTTTGGGATGTATAAGTAGGGGCATAGCGAGCAGATCGAGGGACGTGATCGTTCCCCTCTATTCGACATTGGTGAGGCCTCATCTGGAGTACTGTGTCCAGTTTTGGGCCCCACACTTCAAGAAGGATGTGGATAAATTGGAGAGAGTCCAGCGAAGGGCAACAAAAATGATTAGGGGACCGGAACACATGACTTATGAGGAGAGGCTGAGGGAGCTGGGATTGTTTACCCTGCAGAAGAGAAGAATGAGGGGGGATTTGATAGCTGCTTTCAACTACCTGAAAGGGGGTTCCAAAGAGGATGGCTCTAGACTGTTCTCAATGGTAGCAGATGACAGAACGAGGAGTAATGGTCTCAAGTTGCAGTGGGGGAGGTTTAGATTGGATATTAGGAAAAACTTTTTCACTAAGAGGGTGGTGAAACACTGGAATGAGTTACCTAGGGAGGTGGTAGAATCTCCTTCCTTAGAGGTTTTTAAGGTCAGGCTTGACAAAGCCCTGGCTGGGATGATTTAACTGGGAATTGGTCCTGCTTTGAGCAGGGGGTTGGACTAGATGACCTTCTGGGGTCCCTTCCAACCCTGATATTCTATGATTCTATGAAATACTCACCAGCAACCACACACCACACAACAGAAACATTAACCCAGGAACCTACCCTTGCAACAAAGCTCATTGCCAACTCTGTCCACATATCTATTCAAGGAACACCATCATAGGACCTAATCATATCAGCCACACCATAAGAGGCTCGTTCACCTGCACAGCTACCAATGTGATATATGCCATCATGTGCCAGCAATGCCCCTCTGCCATATACATTGGCCAAACCAGACAGTCTCTATGCAAAAGAATAAATGTTTTTTTTACCTCCTGCTGATAATAGCTCACCTTAATTGATTGGTCTTGTTACAGTTGGTATGTTAACATCCATTTTTTTCATGTTCTGTGTGTATATATATATCTTCCTACTGTATTTTCCACTGCATTCATCTGATGAAGTGGGTTTTAGCCCACAAAAGCTTATGTCCAGATAAATTTGTTAGTCTCTAAGGTGCCACAAGTACTCCTTGTTTTTTTTTTGCTGATACAGACTAACTTGGTATCACTCTGAATCCAGAATCTTCCTACATCAAAAGTTCTCTCAGCATGAAAACATACCATGCAGCTTTCCCTGTTCCTGATACAATTCTCACTTCACTCTTTTCCTTACACATAGATTACCCCAGCATAGAATTTTCTCCTCAGAGTGTGATTTGGAGATAGGAATAATGTTTCAGAACACAGAGATCCTAAAGGAATGGTCCCTGCTTTACTATGCTCTAAGCAGGGTTTTTTGTTTTTGTTTTTTTTAAGACTTAGCAAACTATGTAAACCTAGTGATAGACTATGCACATGCTAAGTTTGAAGTTTCAAAGTTCAGTTGTTTTGTACTGATCCATGCCCAAAAGAAACATAGTGGTCAGAAGATAGATAGATAGATAGATAGATAGATAGATAGATAGATAGATAGATAGATAGATAGATAGATAGATAGATAGATAGATAGATAGATAATATTTTTTTCATGGTCTCATCACTTCAAAAATGGCTGAAGGGATTTCCCTCAACTGTTCCAAAAATATTCACTTTAGGAAAGAGACTAAGCATGAAAAGTTTCAAACCAATATGTTTTACAATGTGTCAAGCAGGTAAAATAAAAAAGGTTCTATAATATGGCAAGGTTAAATTTAGCTCTTGCTGACAGTGAAAGCTATCATTTTACAAAGAAATTTAAATTTCTCTTTGAGAAAAGAACTTTCTTATTTATTTTTTACTTTTAATGAATACCACTCCCCCTAAATAGAAACAATTATATCTTTCAAAACAAAACAAAAACAAAAAACAAAATAAAACCCACCCCTTCCTTCTTGATTCTAAAGGCATCAGCAAGTTTAGTGCAGATGTCATATGTGTGAATTTTATTTTTCCCCTTCTTCACACTAAATTTTCTCACTTGCAATAAAACTGAAGTTGAAGTTAAAATACAACTCTAGCCTAAAATACTGCTCATCAGATTGATAGATACATTGAGAAATGATAGGATGCGCTGAGAGGGAAACTAACAAATCTACATGAGAGGGGCAAAATCAGGATTGTGCAATGAAGGAAGGGGACAGAAAATAAAGAATGAGAGAGAGAGAGAGAGAGAGAGCAAGCATATAATTTACTTTTCTGTGCATTTCTTTGACATCTGTGGATTTAGAGCTTAATCCTAAAGTGAAATCTGGACTCCATTGAAATCAGTGAGGTCAGGACTTCATTCCCAATGTTTAATTTAATTGTTTTGGACTGAATTATTCCAGTTTCAAAATCTTTTTAACATAGGGGGGAAAACCCTCCTGTAGGTTGAGTAAAAGGCACCTCTATTGTGATTTATTACCAGGGCCTATCTACCCCTGAAACTTCCCTCATTTTAGGGTTCTTCCCACACATTCTTAAAAATAGATCATGAATCAGTTGTCCCTAAAACTGCTGCTTTCTTTGATTTGGAAAGTCCGCTGATGTGATTGCATTCACTTTTATGAATTACCTCTGCTTATTTTTTTCTGAATTCTGTGTGAAGATATTTGGATCTATGAATCCCAGGCGAGGAAGGCAGAGATCACACTACATGGGAAGAAGTCCGACGGGAGATGTCCTGTATGCTCTGATGTGCATTTTAGGCATCTGAATCATTCTTGTGGTATATAAGGGTTTGGGGTTTGTTTGTTTTTAATCTGTTCATGCCTGTGCAGTTTGCCTGGGGGGAAAAAATCCAGTGAATTGGATATTAATGTGTACCTGTCTTTCTGGTGCTCAAGCAAAGTGTTAACATATTTTCTTCTATAATGAAAACTCTTCAATAGGGAGAGAGAAGGAGCTTTGAGAGCTTTCATGTGATTCCCACTGGAACCACCTGTTCTCTCTCCACATGTTCAAAACAGCTGCCTAATTTGAAATCTGTCTTTCAAACAGTTCAAACCAGGTACACTAATAAAGTGAGGAAAGAAAGGGGGAAAATACCAACTTCTGTTATGCCATGTGAACTTTTTAATGAATAATTTCTGATGCTTCTTGACTTTTTGGGCAATTTTTTTTTCCTCCAGTTGTTCCTGCTCTTTCACATTGTACCTGGTTCTGATCTCACTTACAATGGTTTATATTGATTTCAACAGAGTTAATCCTTATTTACACCAGCATACGTGAGAGCAAAATCAAGCCCACTATTCTTCATTCTCTTTTCAGTCTCTCAAGCCAACTTTGCCGTGATCGATGATCGTACAGCAAAAGTTTTTGTCCTCTTCACACACTTCCCTGTAGGATCACTTCACATGACTCTGCTCTTGGTCCCTCCCTCTTTTCTACATCCTTCTGTAGATTGAGGAAATCCCTCACTTCACCATGCTCTTATCATCTGTGACAAAGCTCCAAGCCTGTATTGGTGGGTCCCGTGCTTCCAGGCAGATTCCGTAGTCTCAGAAGATCACTAAGGCCCTCAATATGACCTCCCTATCTCAGTATAGCAGCAAAGGTCACAGCTTATTGAGCTACTTTCATCACAGGCCAGTATGGGAGGTGGGAAGGTGGAATACCCACAGTCGCTGTTTCTCCTTAGAGCTCAGTAGATGCAGTTTGACCTCCTGTTTGGACCAAAGTCTGCTTCCCCTCATAAGAGGATCTCTGTAAAGCATGGGGAGAAGGGGGGAACCCAGGCCTACCCTCTACTCCGGGTTTCAGCCCAGGAACCCTAATGGTAGCAGCTGTTGGCAGTTTTCCCTTCACCACTGACACTGCTTTGATTTTTTGGGCCACTTCCCTGTGGTCCCCTTTTCCTAGTGTCACCCTTACCTCAGGATTCAGCAATGCTTCCTCTCCTCCAACTCATTTCACCCAAGGGAACTGGAAAGGAGAGCTTTTAAGCAGTATGAGCGAGACCTTGATTGGTTCCAGCTATCTCTATTAGCCTAATGGCCTTAACTGATCCTTTGCCAGTTAATTGGAATCAGGTGCCGGCATTAGCCTAATGACCGTAACTGGTTAATTGGCATCAGGTGTCTTGATTAGCCTGGAGTAGCCTTTGTTTGGCTATCCAGGAAACAGGGACCTGCTCATTCTGAAGCTGTTATACCTGCGTTCTACTACTCTCTTATGTCCTTCTGGTCTGAATCTGTCACACAGCACACTTTGTTTTCTACAAAAACAGACTCAGTAATGGTGTGGGGGGTTTTGTTTGTTTGTTTTCCTTTTCCTGAAACTACCTAATCAGAAATCATCTCCATTCATTTTCACCAGTCTCAGCGTGGACATTTTTTTAGGACTCAGACATTGTTTATTGAATGATCCTGTTTCATAAGACTGAGTTGGCTTTGTTAATGCATTCAGTGCCTGCCATTCACAGCAGTAGAAGACTCAAATTTCAATGTGAGTTGGATTGAGCCCAGCGGAGGCAAATTTTATACAGTTGGCTTTAGGGGTAAGAAAATTAATTTGAATAAACAAGAACTGATCTGAACTTTTCACCCAAATAGGAGTTGTTTCTGTTTGGCTTCTGGGGTTTTATTGAGGTGTAAAATTGCTGACTCGGGAAAACTGCCTGTAGACTAGGATCACAGTCATAAGTGCAGTGAAGGATAAAGGGGCACAAAGTCAGGAGTCTATTAAAATATAGAAAGAAGACTTTTTAGTTTGTGATCCCCTAGGAAGTGTTAATTTAACTCACAAAATTTTCACTAGCAGCATCATAATGAATAGACACACCTAAAGAAATCCCCTTTAAGGACAGGGAGACTTCTAACTAAAACCCTTTACTGCAGGGGTTGGCAACCTTCAGCACGCAGCCCATCAGGGTAATCCATTGGCAGGCCACAAGGCATTTTGTTTACATTGACCGTCCACAGGCATCCCCCCCACAGCTCCCAGTGTCTCGTGGCCTGCCAGCGGATTACCCTGATGGGCCGTGTGTGGAAGGTTGCTGACTCCTGCTTTACTGAAATGATCTTCAGGTGGGAGAACTCCTAATCCCCACTAAGCTTCTAGAACTGGAACTGGACCTCAGGACTGAAGTGAGTTCTTAAAGCTAATACACATTTTTGAGCTCAACTAAACTCCTGGCCTGGAATAAACTTCTAAGCTATGTCAGTCCCCACAAACTGAAATGAGTATCTCAGGGCTACAGCAAGCTTCTGACCAGAGCACTTCAGGGTTAGAGACCAGCTTAGAAAACTGTTATCCTGACCTCTAGGTTGTGGCCAATCAGCTCCCTCCAGCTGACCCAAAATGGAGTCTCACAGTCAGCTGCAAACTCTGCAGCTTCTCACACCTCCAAAGAACTATCCATTAAATATTAATACAAAGTAAAAACTGCTTACATCTTTTAGTCCTTCAAGATAGTTAAAAGGAGAAAGCAAACCTATAGCATATACCATGCAGTTGGATTCTGCCTTCTTACCTCTGCTTAGAGCTTAATAAAGAACTTCTGTACAAATAATATATGTTACCCTTTCATACACTTAGCCCATGACTACCATGCTGTCTGGGCTGGTTTGCTCTTCCAAAGGTTAGCAGGTACCCAATACCTCTCAGGATATGTATGTACACGTTTTTATTTTCTTCACATTAATGTCCTGGAGTGGTTGTCCGACATTTTGTACATGCATTTAAAAAAACACCAACACTGCTGATGAAATTAGCATGTCCTTCCAACTTTCATATAATACAACATATTTCTGTGCCACATATCCAACTCCTTTTTATCCTTACAATTGCAATGAATATTTGGCCTAACATATCTGTTTGTGACAGCACATACAGTACCAGCCTTTCAAAATATGTTCAGCCCCACAAATAACTGAGCTCTTGAAACAAAAATAGTATTTTACCCAACTAAATACAGTCATATGACAACAAATTCAGAGGACCTTTGCGCTTCTAGGTCCAGCTCTAGTGCCAGATAGGAAGATCAGCCCAATTGTTAGGATAATGGAATCAATCAAGAATCAATTCTCTGCTCCACTAACAGGCTACCAGTGTGACCCTGAGCAAGTTGTTCAGTCGGTCTGTGCCACAGTTCCCTGCCCATAAAATGGGGGGTGATCACACGTCCCTACCTCACAGGGATGTTGTGATAATATATATAAAGACTGAGGCCAGGTCTACACTACAGACCTATATTGATATAACTATGTTGCTCAGGGATGTGAAAAATCCACATCCCTGAGTGACATAGTTATACTGACCTAACTCCCGCATGTAGATAGCAGGAGAAGCTCCCCTGTCAATATAGCTATTGCCTCTCGGGGAAGTGGATTAACTACACCAATAGGAGAAACTCTCCCCTCTACCTAGTAGTGTCCTCACTAAAGCACTACAGAAGCATACCTCCCCTGGTGCAGCTATGCCACTGTAGCACTGGATGTGAAGACAAGCCCTGGAAGGTGCTCAGATGCTGTAGTAGTGGGGGCCATATAAGGATGTAAGCTAGGGAGATGCTGCATGCTCTCCACTACTATTTAAGTGAACAGGAACTGAGGGTGCAGAGCATCTCACAGGGTCAGGGTGTCAGTTAGTGCTGGATCAGCATGAACTTATTGGAAAACCCAGCGGCTAGAAGTCAGTCTGTTCCTGGGTCTGGGGTGCTAGCCTAGGAGTCAGGAGACCTGAGTTCATGTTCCTGACTTTGCTGCTCACCCAAGTTACTTCACCTGTATCATCTCTCACACTTTGTTTGTCTTGTCTTTAAGGGCAGGGAAAATCTCTTATTGTACATATTTATAGTACCTAATACAATGGAATTGCAACATCAATATGGGATCTGTAATACAAATTCTTGCAGTTAACAGTAATAATATTGCATAAAGGAACACCACCATGAACAGCAGCCATCTCACAGGCTCCACTCTTTCCTGAGAAGCTCAGTCTCACACAGGACTTTTAATATGACCGTAGAGGAAGGGCAGCATATGCCACACACATAGCATTCCTTCCATGTCTTCTCCACCGCACCCCAATACAATGTTTACAGATCCTTCCACTTCCAGAAGAGAGCGTTTGGCCCTCCCTTTGGCTTCCAGATCTCTCGTCTACCATATCCATTAGTTGTGCACCCTGCACTTTGACCATGCTGCCCTCCCATCTGTCTCTGTTCTCCCATCCATTTATCTCCTTATTCTGCTACATGGAGATAAACTCTTTTTTCACTGTATTTAATGATTCTGAGTCCCAGCCCCCTCAAGGAAGCTAATTTCATGCAAGGAGATGAGCCTCTTTTGTTCTGGGCTTTTGCCAAAGACTTTATGTGAGGAGCTGTTATATCAGACTTCTCAGTGAGAAAGAAACAAGGGAATTAGTGTGTGGCTGAATCTGAGACTAAAATTAGCTATTTTGAAAGGCAAATCTCTGATAAATACAACTAAGATTTATGGCTAAACTTACAGGCAGCACAGATGGTATTTGATGACATTTTATTTCAAGGAGAAAAATATTCTTTTTACATTAAAACATCAACTTTATAGGTTCAGGATTATCTGGCAGAATATAACACTTTTCTGTGTATGCAATCAGTGCACTTCCAAACTCACTGCTAACTCCTGTCATCAATCTGGAAGATATTTCAAGCATGTATTGCATTTTCAGATTAATTTCATTTGCTTTCCTTAAGAACCAAGGCTAAAGGAATATTAAAGCCATGTTTAAACATTGAAGAACTACAGTTTCTGATCTCAAGTTGAAAAGTCATTAAGTCCCCGCAAGTCAAAGCTTTGTGAAGCTGGGGTTTAGATGGGAGATAAGTTTCTGGGCAGCCAGTGGGAGGCAGCAGTACACATGCCTACCGGCAGGACGCCTAGGATACTTTTACCCTGAAAACTGAGGTACCGAGTGAGTTTAGGTACCACAGGGTTTGGCAGGAATTTTGGCAGTAAAGCCAAAACTGGGACTTAGCCCTAAAGTGCCTACTGGATTTAAGTGCCTAAGTACCTTTGTGGAACTGAGGCCCACTTCTTCCATGGAGGGGGAACCTCTTGAGAATGAAACATATACATCTCTGAAAAGAAAAAAGGAACCATTCACAGTTTCCCATCCCCTTGATGGGTTTTCCTCAATCAGGGAACAATTATGGCTTTATAATTTAGCTAGCACTGTGTCCTATGAAACACCATTCCTCTTTTAGTACAATCCCTTTGAACTCAATGGCAAAGCATACAGACAGCTCAGAATAAAAATGGCAGAACAGGGCCCATAATAGCAGCTGTTTTGCTAATAAAATACTTCCATCCCTTGTTACAAAGGCAGAGTTCTCAAAGTTTGAAAGAGTTTGAATTTTCAAATCAAATTGTAAACCAACATTCCAGTTTGTGTGAGTGAGAGAGATGCTTTAAAACTCCATATTCATGACTCCTTCATATCTGATACCTACAGATATACAGCCCCACACAGGAATAACAGATATTATTTCAATTGAAGTTCAGAAAATGTTGTGAGTAAAACACATTCTCCATGTAGTACGATGTACAGAGCTGTTTCAAACTTCCCTTAATTCCTATATGCATACTCTTGTTAAACTCACAATTTATAAACTACAGATTATTTTTACATACTACCGAAATATTGAACATCAGGCATGGCCTATGTTTTCTTTGTCATCAGTGTGAGCGGAGGGGATGTTGATAAGAAGATGATATAATATAGCTGGCAGGTAGCAAGATAAGACAATACAGCTAACCTGCTAATTTGTCTGCATTAGCAAAGCAATGCTCAATACTAAAATACTGTGTTCACGAGTGGTCAAGCTTTAAGTATTGTTACCCCATTCTCTCCCCTCTCTTATTTGTTTGTTTCATACTGCTGTTCGAATAATATTATATAATTCCATTAGTATTGTAATATTAAGCTCATTTGAACTGGGGACTATCTTACCATATGTCTGTGCAGCACCTAACAATCAACTTGGGGCCTATAGGTACTATTATAGTACAAATAAATAAATGAATACATGATTAATAATATTTCTACTATCTGACATACGTCATTGTTGTTTGCCTTCCTCATGAGACTGGTTCTTTTCATATGGGTGGAAACGCTACTTTTAAAAATCTACATTTTGGGGGAAACCAACATTTGAAGGCCAAGACTATAACATGGCCTTCAATTCTATACCAAAAAAGAATTGGATAAATTCATGGAGGATAGGTCCATAAACGGCAATTAGCCAGGATGAGGAGGGATGGTGTCCCTAGCCTCTGTTTGCCAGAAGCTGGGAAGAGGTGACAGAGGATGGATCATTTGATGATTAACCTGTTCTGTTCATTCTCTCTGAAGATCTAGCATTGGCCACTCTTGGAAAACAGTATACTGGGCTAGATGGACATTTGGTCTGAACCAGTATGGCCGTTCGTATGAACTTGAAGAGATTAAAAAAATTACAAAGGGATTCTTTCTCTAAATATTAAAAAAAAACTGTTTACAAACTATTTAAAGTTTAAACTTGAATGTTTAAATCTATTTAAATAGATTGGGCAGAGGCAGTGTTTGAAAGGAGTTAAAGGGGGAAAAGGTCACTTGCAAAGAATGTAATTAATTGGCTGCTCTGGGATTACAACTAATTGGGAAAGAAATGGGAAGTGGAGGAAGAATTTTAAAAAAAGCTTCATTTAATCTTTGGTCTGATAGTGATAGACTTTGTATATTTTTGGGGGTGTGAACTATGCAGCAAATAGCACATCACTTGGTTTGTTTTCTCTGTGCTTCGGAAGCTCCACTTCAAACCAGTCTTTTTTCATTGAGCCTATCAGGCAAAGCATCACAAGGTGCTTTATATAATAAAACTAATCAAAGCAATGAAATACAACTGAAGCTAACATCTGACATAAAATTCAATAAGCAGTAAAAGCTACTGCTTATCAAAAGGCTGTGCTTTCAACCTGGATTTGAAAGCTAAATTAGACTGAAGTGTCTGCACAACAGACATTAAGGAGTTCCAAGGAGGTAAAACACAACCCGGTATATCTCTCATTCCTACAGATTGCAAACAATCTTTGGAATAGAGAAGAATGCATCATTCATATTTTGATCCTGGAATCAATACATATATTTAACCCAAAATGAAGAAGAAAAATATTTCACTGACAAAGTCATAGAGTAAACAGCCTTATAATTGGAAGTGCAGGGTTTTGGTCTGAATCTTAACCTCTCTAATATACAGGGAATTTGACTCCAGGGTTTTGCTTTATTTTCATCTCTACTTATAATTTCCTATCATTTTAGCTGGTGGCTTGTTCCCATTGTTATTTTGCTTTCTTTTTTTATACAAGCATAATTATAGATTTGTTATCACTTTTATAAAGCAGAAAATAGAACTAATTTCATTTGTGTCTTTTGTAGCTATTCTTTCTTTAATAAATAAATAGTTATGAGTTTGCTTTTTGGAACTATTGGATCCCGATCTGATTGTGCCTTTTTGAACACTAAACAAAAGTCATCAAACTTAAAAATAATGAACAGTTAGCACAAATTTGGCCTCCTTTCTAATTCCACAGATTTATTTTATAGTATTAATCAACCCTAATATGTGTTGTTCAAATTGATATTTAAAAGGATATTTTAAACTGTGGCTGTTTTTATAGATGTAACATTTATATATGGCTGAATTGATCTCTTCCTAACTTGGAATTTTGGGGGGGAATTTGCAATGTTTTGATCTGATCTATATTACATGAGTTTCCTGGTTATGGTACTTTTAACACTGTGGCCTGTATTTTTATGATAAGAAAGAATCCCTTATCCATTTTTCTTCTTCTTTAATACATCTTTGGATTTGAAATACTAAAATATTCATACGGAATTTGTCTCTAAACTGTAGATGCTAAAATACACCATTATATAAAATATGCTGAAAGTGTAAGAGCCCTATTCATAAAAATAGATTTAGCCCATTTCCGTCCCTGTTTCCTGAATGTCTTAGGAACAAATACATTGTTTCGGGTGTATTTTTCATATAAAGTACATTTTCATGTGACATTATGGACTCAGTCCTATAAAGTGCTGAGAACTCTGGCCCTGATCCAGCAAAGAGATTTACTTTAATGGGACTACTCATGTAAGAAGTTCAGTACATGCTTAAGTGGTTTGTTGGATAAGGATCAGAAGGCTCAGCATCTTGCAGGATCTAGCCCTAAAACCCATTTTTATCCTTAATATATTCTAGAGGGATCCTTCTCACTCACTTTCTTTTAGCCATAACATGAATAAAAAACTCAGATAGGAACAAGAACAGAGGTAAAATGTGTATTTATTTGAAATAATGATAACAAAAGGTCCTATAAGGCTGGTTGCCATGTGAGTAATATGGTTGTATACAAACAAACTTTACTGTAAATATTAAAATTTAATATTTTAAAATCCAAACTGATCAAAGTAGCCACCGAGTGCACGCAAAATTGTTAGTGATGGGTGCAGGGTTGATATGGATAAATACTCAGACCATCTGGATATTGACGTGAATTATTTGAATTTCTAAAACCTCTAGCAAAACTGGGCTAGAAATCTCATGAGATGGGGGTTTATAAGGATATATCTGGTACTTCTTGCCTTTTGTTAGGTGAGAGATTCTGCAAGAACAGGCCCCCAGAATTTGAGCACTTCCATTTGGTTTCCTGAGGGAAGCAGGAAATCAAAGAAAGAAAAATGAGTATGATCTTTTTTAAAAGTTAGCCAAACCCTTTTTAACGTCCACAAAAATTATGAAAAAGCTCAATAATCTGTGGTATCTTATTTTAACCCCTTTGTTCTGCCTCCCTTCTCCAAAGCTGTTGGCAAGCCTATCAACTATCCCTTCTCACAACCCCCCAGTGATTTTTTATGACTCTTCTATCTGCACATTGGAACTGCCACGCAAATTGCATCTGGTCTTTACAACATCTCAAAATTCCAAACCTTACACATTCGTACATCCAAAAATGCTTGTTCATGACTTGGTTTATCTTTCACAACAACTACAACCACTCCTCTCTGGCCTTCCTCCTTCCTGTCTTGCTTCTTTCGAAACCTTTCAGAACACAGCAACAGAAACTCTCTCATCCTCTCCTTCAATATCCTACACAATTCTTTCCCTAGCCATATTTTCTTCCCATTCCCACTACATTACATGAATGAAGCTCAGCTCCGTACTCCCCTCCTATTTTCCTCACACTCCTTTTGCCCTTTTATACTTTCATGCTGACCCACTGTTGGAACACATGCTTGGTGCACAGCATACTCCTTCCCTTTTTTCAAATCATTCTTCAAAACACCAACCTTCAGACTGTGTCTTTTACTCTTTACACATCAAATTCAATAAGTAGGAACCATGTGGACACAAAGAAGGTCCAATAATTGTATTTACTAACTATGCCCAACATGTAGTGCTACCTATATATACACACTGCTGCTCTGGCAGGGTTCTGTGGCTTCTGCAACATGAAAAACAGTGAAGGCCATAAGAGGGCTCACAAACAAGTTAAAAGGACACTACCCAATTCCTATACACTACCTTCCACAAAACCCATACATGCTAAAGCAATGTACATCAATGGAAATGCCACTCCTGAACTTACCACCCTCTGAGAGTTGAAACATTCAATCCCTCATAGGACTCACTAAGCCCTTGAACTGCCTTTAGGGCAGGCTCATAAGTTGCCACACTAATTTGCAGAGTCCACATAGAGAGCACTAAAATATACCCATATGAAGGATGTTCAGATACTGTAGCAATGGGTGTTGTAGAAAACCCTAACATAAATAGACAAAACAATCCACAATCCTTTTTGACATGAAAAACATGTCCTAAAGTTATGGAACAGAATTCTGAGCTGGCAACAGTGCCTTGATGTGCCTCCAAAATGAATATTGAAGGACACTGTAATACTGAGATGGGCAGATTCCTACAACCTTATTCACATTAAATACTACCATACTATACAAATGGTGATTGAAATCAGTGGAACCACTTGTTGCACAAGGTGCTTCTCTTAGTTAGAAGAGACAAGGGGGTCTCAAAATCTGAAGGTAGAAGGTGTGTCCCCTTGCCAAGTGGTAGTAGATTTGAGGGCCTTGAAGCAGATCAGTTTCCTGTCAGCTAATCAGTGATACAGAGTCAGGGTACTTGTTTAGTGTAATGTATTTATTCACAAGATACATGTAAGACCAGTTTACCTGGAATAGAGTTAGTCACAAACAATTCTCCATTGCATAAAACTCAGCTAAGGCACTTTTCCAGCTTGACATAGAGGTCATGTTGGCATAGCCTTCAAGGATGGTACAAACATGCATGGTGTGCTGCTCTGCATTAGAGAAAATTAGTATGTCATCCAGATAAACCACTAAGTACTGGTTCAGCACATCCCAAAACCACATCACTGATGAAGTGGAATGTGGCAGGAGTTTGTGTCAACCAGATAGCATTCTGAGATATTCAAAGTGGTCATACCTGGTTTGAAAAGCAGTTTTCCACTCATCTGCTTCTGTAGTGTGTACCAGGTTTTAAACCCCTCAGACATCCAGTTTGGTGCGTACCCGGGCAGCACCCACATGGCTGAACATCTTGGGGATGAGTAGAAGTGGATAGCGATCCCTCATTGTGATTTGGTTCAAAGCCCTTTAATGCACACACTCAGAGGCTTTCATCCTTCTTTTAATAATAGTAAGTAATAAGTACTAGAGTCCTGGTGGATGAGGTGGATTGTGAATAAATCCCTTGGTCAGGTTTCTTGATGGTAAGCCCTGAGGGAGGCTAGTGTGGATTCTGACATGGCATAAATGTACCCAAATGGAATCTTTTCCCCTGTTGAAATTCTATGGGGCAGTAGTACTTCAGGTATGGTGGCAGGGAGTCTGCATTATTTTTTTCAAATAGATCAGCATAATCATTGTATTGGGAGGGGGGCTGGGGTTTGGTATCCGCTGGCGATCTGGCCAGGCCAAGTATCATAGCGCTCGGTCCCTAGGAAACGGTTCATACTCTCCACCCACTGTGGTCCAGCAGTGTTGTTGGCAGAACTCTCAGGGGAAGCTGACCTTCAGTATCTCCCCACTGGATGTGTGGATTATGGCAGACCAGACCAACCAGGAGACAGCCAGACTCAGAAGAAAGCATGGGGAGAAGACGGCATTGAATTGCAGCCTCTCCCTATGCCTTTGGCTGTAGCTTCCAAAGACACAGCTTCCATGATCACAGGTTCAAAGGACAAGAGGGATCAGTCAATTGACTACCATATCTGGGCATATTTTGCCTCTAATGGAATCTGAAGGTTTAGGGCTACTTCAGTGTTGAGGAAGTTATCTGCGGTATCTGAGTCAATAAATGGTCACTGCAGAAGAATCTGTTGGAGGTGCCCAGGTACACAAAACTTGACTAGAACTTTGTGGTGCAGTATCGCTTGCTAGAAGTTGCATTCCTGTCAGGGCAATGGTTTGGGACTCAGAGGTACACTTTGTGGGGACACCCAGGCTGGTCCCCCTTAACCTGCCTGGGTTGGCTCATTTCACAGTTCCCTTTGGGCTGCACTTTGCTTGGGACAACCAGAGATGGCATGGCCTGGCTCCCCAAAGTAAAAACACGGGTTGAGATGTTGATGTTGCTCTTTTTCCTCACGAGTGAATTGCCAGCAAGCCAGGTCTACCTGCATAGGCTTAACCTGTGCAGCTGGTCTTGATAACTGAGGGCATGGTTGCATCATTTTGCTTCTCTCCTCTCTCCATTCCTGCAATCAATTATTGATCTGGACGGTGAGATCAGTAAAACTGTCCAGGTATACTGGGCTCTCTATCCAGGCCAACTCATCCTCGAGTTCCTCTCACAGGTCCCCCCAGAACTGCTATTCTTGGGCTACCTCATTCCAGGCTATATCTGATGTGAGCCAATGAATATATGCTGCACAGAGGTGGCTTTACCTTGCCCCTGCTGGAGCTTCTGCAGGGCTGTTTCCACGGAATGAGCACAGTCGGGGTTATTGAAGATGGTTGATGTCCCTCGCTGGAAGGCACCCCAGTTAGACAAAACTGGACTGTCAGTATCAATAATGCTTCTCAAGTCAGGAGGCTGACTACCAGGCCTACCGTGGCCACTTCAGAGGACTACATCTGCGGGTGAAGCAGGAACTGAAGGCTAAACTGATTCATGACATGTTTAGATCTTGGGGGATCACCATTAAAGCACTCCAGCAGGGTCACGAGGAGTGCAGGCTTGGGGGTGTGTACAAGAGGTCAAGTCTGAAGCACAGCATTCCCGGTGCAAAGTTGGAGCATTTGCTTCTGCAATGTCTGGTTTCCAGCAGCCAACTGCACAGCTGCCTGTATCGCTTGGTTGTCTTCCTGAAGGTGTGATGCCGGCACCCCTTGAGATAGTAGGAGCGCCGCTGGATCTGTGCTTGGCAGAACCGATCCCTGCAAGGGGTTAAGGATGTGAGCAAGCTGTCAGGACTGGGACCTGGGTGGAACAAGGTTTGCAGGCTTAGTGGTCTGAGAGAGTCCAAGCCAGGGGTCTGAGCCAGCATCAGGAACTAGGGTTCAAGCAAGAGTGAAGGGATCAACCAGGGATCAAGCAGGGTCCTATGCAGCAGCCAGTCAGGAAGTCTCTTAGTTGCTCAGACAACTTTCTACGCCTCCTTCTGGCTTAAGTAGTCCAGTCGGGCCAAATGGTGGGGCTGATCATCATCCCCAGTCAGGATCTTTGTGGGTGATGCCCCTTGGAGGAGTCAGATTTCTGCTACCCCCTTACCTCCGGTAGTTCTGAGTAGGTGGCCAGGATGTGAGGGCTATCTGGGAACCGATGGGCCCAGCTTTGAGACTCATAGACCCTTACATTTAGGATCCTAAATGCCTAAGTCACTTAGGTGCTTTTAAAAAAAATCAACCCAGTGTTTGAAAGAATTTCTCAGTCACATGTGGTCAAGGAGCACAATATTTTCAGAGATATTGCTTGTAGACCACCATCTGGCAAAGCATTTAAGCATGTGCTTAAGTACACTGCTGGGCGAGGGCTTTGGAAATTACCTTGGGTGAAATGCAGAAATAGGAATTGGACTGGTTAAGAAAACCTGCTCTTTTGTGTTTTAGATGTTCACCTTCCGGAGCATTTTATTAAATGCAGTAAGGGTTATTTCCAAGTAAACTGATTAGATAATTGCCTAACAAATGTCAAGGCAAGTACTTGGTACCTGCCACACAGTGCACAGACCAAAAATGCTGGTAAGAAAAGGCTTTGTGAAAGCAGATACAAATATTTAAATAGCTTTAAGGGTGTCTGACCAAACAGTGAAATGTGTCTGTTGCCTCAAGATGAAGGAGGAAACAGAAGTATCTAATTCCTGCTTGGGAGAGCAGGCTGACCTCATGCATGCCATGGCAATTCTCTACAGTCCTTTCATTTTGTTTCGTCTTAGTGAGTATATTACAATGGTGGCCCTTTATGTCTCCTTACATAAAGCACTTTATAAATTCAAGCTGTTGCTAATGTGATTACTGCATATATGGGCACACAAGGAGTGGTTTCTTATCCCCACATTTAAATTCTGTGTACCATTTCCTCCATTTCATTTACATGCTGGTAAGTGTCTTTGTAATTCTTCAGTTCTTTTATCAGGCACATGAAAGACATATAGCAAAAATCATATGCAACTTATATAAAACCTGTTTAGTGAGTTAAATCTGAAGGCAGAAGCATCAACGATGACTAAGGAACAGAAAGGAAAGAGCACATTTCCTTTTTTTCTACTAGAATAATACAAGTATCGTACCAATTGAAAAGAAAATTTGGAGAGTTGTAGTGTGTTGCATGATCTTTTTCTGCACTTCAACAAACAAAGAGGAAAGGTATTTTCCTAATCACTGGAAAGTAAAACTGGTTGTCTATTGGTTGATCTGTGATGCCAGTGTATTTCTGTGATACAATATAATGTTTTTTCATATTATGTGAAGCCCATCTTGATGTCTGGTTCCTCAAAAGAATTTCTATGTTATGATATTGCTCAGCTTCCAGATGAATTACTGATCAGGATCCCAAATATCTTTATAACTTCATTTTATGTGATGGCTTTGATTAGCCACTGCAAAACTGATCACTTTTTTTGAAATGTATAAAGCAGAGAATTTATTTTGGGGCATTATATACTGGCAGCAGTGCTATCAGCTAGAGTTGGTGTCTCTCAGCAATGTTATTTTCAAACAGTCTAAAAGCTGCTAAGCATTTGCTCCACACAATTCAAAGTGCAACTTCATAAATAATAATAATCAGATCTTTCAGTACTGGAAACTTTTCTGGCTTGTGACAGAAATCTTCTGCTTTCATACTGAAATTGGTAAAATGGATCAAGCACATGAATGCCGAGCATAGATCAAAGTAAAAAGTAAGAGATTATCTTTTTTTAACCAGTTAAATGGACACTCATCATTTTTGCTCTGTAGGTTTTGACAGCTATGCACCTGCTTCTCCATCTTTTCACATTTTTTGAAAAATTAACCAAGATGTCCAGAAAGTACCTTAGTCAAATAATAACGAAGTCATATGAAAGATTCCCACGTGCTAGCATGTGATCCCAGACAAGTTATCCTAGATTTTCCTTACTCAAAGTAAGGAAAAAAGGGAGAAGTGGGGGTCAAAGGGATGTTGTTATTGGTTAAAGTATATACAGTACTTTCAAATATAAAGCACTTGTCAAGGTTCCTCCCCCACTCTGAACTCTAGGGTACAGATGTGGGGACCTGCATGAAAAACCTCCTAAGCTTATCTTTACCAGCTTAGGTCAAAACTTCCCCAAGGTAACAAATATTACCCCCGTTATCCTTGGAATGGCCGCTACCACCACCAAACTAATACTGGTTACTGGGGAAGAGCTGTTTGGACGCGTCCTTCCCCCCAAAATACTTCACAAAACCTTGCACCCCACTTCCTGGACAAGGTTTGGTAAAAAGCCTCACCAATTTGCATAGGTGACCACAGACCCAGACCCTTGGATCTTAAGAACAATGAACAATCCTCCCAACACTTGCACCCCCCCTTTCCTGGGAAATGTTGGATAAAAAGCCTCACCAATTTGCATAGGTGACCACAAACCCAAACCCTTGGATCTGAGAACAATGAAAAAGCATTCAGTGTTTTACAAGAAGACTTTTAATAAAAAATAGAAGTAAATAGAAATAAAGAAATCCCCCCTGTAAAATCAGGATGGTATATATCTTACAGGGTAATTAGATTAAAAAAACATAGAGAACCCCTCTAGGCAAAACCTTAAGTTACAAAAAAGATACACAGACAGAAATAGTTATTCTATTCAGCACAATTCTTTTCTCAGCCATTTAAAGAAATCATAATCTAACACATACCTAGCTAGATTACTTACTAAAAGTTCTAAGGCTCCATTCCTGTTCTGTCCCTGGCCAAGACGACTACAGACAGACACACAAACCCTTTGTTTCTCTCCCTCCTCCCAGCTTTTGAAAGTATCTTGTCTCCTCATTGGTCATTTTGGTCAGGTGCCAGCGAGGTTACCTTTAGCTTCTTAACCCTTTACAGGTGAGAGGAGCTTTCCCCTGGCCAGGAGGGATTTCAAAGGGGTTTACCCTTCCCTTTATATTTATGACACGCCCCCCAAATCTCAGCTAGGGTGAAACACTGGCTGGGATTTCTTCCTGGAGCTCTAGGAAAACAGAGTTAATAAGACACATGCATCTCTAAATATACTACCAAGTACATAAAGACTAACAATATTTTCCACATCTCAAGGACGATTTTAACCAGTTGATTCTGGGAAACTTTCACGGGAGAGTGCATCAGCCACTTTGTTAGAAGCTCCTGAGATGTGTTGGATGTCGAAATCAAAATCTTGGAGAGCTAAACTCCACCGAAGAAGTTTTCTGTTAGTTTCTTTGACGGTGTGAAGCCACTTTAGTGCAGCATGGTCGGTTTGCAGGTGGAAACGCCGTCCCCAAACATATGGGCGTAGCTTTTCCAGAGCGTAGACAATGGCATAACATTCTTTTTCAGTGACTGACCAGTTGCTTTCCCTCTCAGACAGTTTTTTGCTGAGAAACACTACAGGGTGGAATTCTTGATCAGGTCCTTTCTGCATTAAAACTGCTCCCACACCACGCTCGGATGCATCTGTGGTTACTAGGAACGGTTTGTCAAAGTCTGGGGCCCTTAGTACAGGGTCAGACATGAGTGTCGCTTTAAGCTTGTTAAAGGCCTTCTGACACCTTCCGGTCCACTGAACAGCATTTGGCTGTTTCTTTTTGGTTAGGTCTGTCAGTGGGGCAGCGATTTGGCTGTAGTGCGGTACAAATCGTCTGTAATAACCGGCCAAGCCTAAGAAGGATTGAACCTGTTTCTTTGACTTTGGGACAGGCCACTTTTGGATAGCATCCACTTTGGCCTGTAGGGGGCTGATAGTTCCTTGACCCACCTGGTGTCCAAGGTAAGTCACTCTGTTTAGGCCTATTTGACACTTCTTAGCCTTAACAGTTAGTCCTGCCTCCCTTATGCGCTCAAGGACTTTTTGTAGATGTTCCAGGTGGTCTGCCCAGGAATCCGAAAATATGGCCACATCGTCAAGGTAGGCGACTGCATATTCTCCTGATCCCGCTAGGAGACCATCTACAAGTCTTTGGAAAGTGGCGGGTGCATTTCGCAGCCCGAAAGGGAGTACATTAAATTCATACAGCCCGAGATGTGTGATGAAGGCTGACCTTTCCTTGGCAGATTCATCTAGCGGTACCTGCCAGTACCCCTTGGTTAAGTCCAAGGTAGAGATGAACTGGGCCCTTCCCAGTTTCTCTAATAGTTCATCTGTGCGTGGCATGGGATAGTTGTCTGGGCGAGTTACAGCATTTAGCTTACGGTAGTCCACGCAAAAACGTATTTCCCCATCTGGTTTGGGAACTAGAACCACTGGAGATGCCCATGCACTTTCAGAGGGGCGGATTACACCCATCTGTAACATATCCTGGATCTCCCGTTCTATAGCAGTTTTAGCTTGAGGAGACACCCGGTAAGGGTGGACCCTAATTGGGTGAGCATTACCTGTGTCAATGGAGTGGTATGCCCGTTCAGTCAGTCCTGGGGTGGCTGAGAACGTTGGCGCGTAGCTAGTGCACAGCTCCTGGATCTGCTGTCGCTGCATACGCCCAAGGGTCATGGAGAGGTTCACCTCTTCCACACCACCAGCACATTTCCCTTCGTAGTAAACACCTTCAGGCCACTCAGCGTCGTCTCCTCCCTGGGCTGTAAACTGACAAACCTTTAATTCTCTGGAATAAAAGGGCTTTAGAGAATTAATATGGTACACCTTAGGCTTTCGGTTGGAGGTGGGGAATGCTATGAGATAATTAACAGCTCCCAGGCGCTCCTGGACCACGAATGGCCCTTCCCACGATGCTTCCATTTTATGGGCCTGGAGCGCCTTTAAGACCATGACCTGGTCTCCTACTTTGAAGGAACGCTCTCTGGCATGTTTATCATACCAGGCTTTTTGCTCTTTTTGAGCATCCTGTAAGTTTTCTCTAGCAAGGGCTAAAGAGGTTCGGAGGGTGTTTTGTAGGTTGGTTACAAAGTCCAGAATGTTAGTTCCTGGAGAAGGTGTAAATCCCTCCCATTGCTGCTTCACCAACTGCAATGGCCCCTTAACCTCACGGCCATATACAAGTTCAAATGGGGAAAACCCTAAACTGGGATGTGGTACAGCTCTGTAGGCAAAGAGCAACTGCTGCAATACTAGGTCCCAATCATTGGAGTGCTCATTTACGAATTTACGTATCATGGCCCCCAAAGTTCCATTAAACTTCTCCACCATGCCATTTGTTTGATGATGGTAAGGAGTGGCAACCAAGTGATTTACCCCATGAGCTTCCCAAAGGTTTTTCATAGTTCCTGCCAGGAAATTAGTCCCTGCATCTGTGAGGATGTCGGAGGGCCAACCTACCCTGGCAAAAATGTCTGCTAGTGCCTGGCACGCACTTTTAGCCCTGGTGTTGCTTAGAGCTACTGCTTCCGGCCATCGGGTGGCAAAATCCATGAAAGTCAGTATGTACTGCTTTCCTCTGGGTGTCTTTTTCGGAAAAGGACCCAGAATATCCACAGCTACTCGCTGAAATGGAACTTCAATGATGGGGAGTGGCTGGAGAGGAGCTTTGACCTGGTCTTGGGGTTTTCCCACTCTTTGGCACACCTCACAAGACTGGACATAGGTAGAAACATCCTTGCCCATTCCCTCCCAGTGGAATGACCCCCCCAAACGGTCTTTGGTCCTGTTCACCCCAGCATGGCCACTAGGGTGATCATGGGCTAAGCTCAAGAGCTTGGCCCGGTATTTAGTTGGAACTACCAACTGTCTCTGAGGATGCCAGTCTTCCTGGTGTCCCCCAGAAAGAGTTTCCTTGTATAAAAGTCCTCTTTCTACAACAAACCTGGATCGATTAGAAGAGCTGAGAGGCGGTGGGTTGCTCCGTGCCGCCGTCCAAGCTCTCTGGAGGCCTTCATCTGCTTCCTGTTCGGTCTGGAACTGTTCCCTTGATGCTGGAGACATCAGTTCCTCATGGGATTGTGGACCTAGGCTTGGTCCCTCTGGAAGCGATATAGGGGATGGAGCTGTTTCTGTTGACTGTGAACCGCTCTCCGCTGGTGCACTATGTTGGGATTCAGGCTCCGGCTGAGCCTCTTGTGTAGGGTTATCGGCTGCTGCCAGTTCAGGTTCGGTGGGGCCCTCTGGTGTTGAGGTTGCGAGTACTGGATTCAGTGCTGACACGGGGTCTGGTGTTGGTTGTTCGGCTGGTTCCGGTTCTGGGACTGGTTCCGTCTGGGTCTCTGGGACTGGATCCACTACTGCTGTTGCAGACATTGGCCTGGGGTCCAGGTCCATCACCTCTGACTGGGTCCTGATAGAAGTTTCCGGAACAGAGCTAGGCCTCACGGCTTGTTTAGCCTGGTTGCGGGTGACCATTCCCACCCTCTTGGCCTGCTTCACATGATTGGCCAAGTCTTCCCCCAACAGCATGGGGATGGGATAATCATCATAGACTGCAAAAGTCCACATTCCTGACCAGCCCTTGTACTGGACAGGCAACTTGGCTGTAGGCAAATTGAAAGAGTTGGACTTGAAGGGTTGAATCGTCACTTGGATCTCTGGGTTGATTAAATTGGGGTCCACTAAGGAAGCATGGATAGCTGACACTTGTGCTCCGGTGTCCCTCCACGCGGTGACCTTCTTCCCGCCCACACTCACAGTTTCCCTCCGCTCCAAGGGTATCTGGGAGGTATCTGGGCCTGTGGAACTCTGGTGTGATTCCGGTGCAATGAACTGTAATCTGTTGGGGTTCTTGGGGCAGTTGGCCTTTACATGCCCCAGCTCGTTACACTTAAAACATCGTCCAGCTGACGGGTCACTGGGACGAGGAGGGTTGCTGGAGAATGGGGTGGTGGGACGATAAGGGGTCTGGAGGGTTCTTTGGGAGGTAGGTGGGGCTTTGGGCGGCCCCCGGTAATAGGGTGTGGTCTGGGGTGGTCCCTTCTGGTCTCCGCTCCAACTGCGACCAGTTTTCTTCTTCTCTGCCACCTCCACCCATCTGGCTCCAATCTCTCCTGCCTCGATTACAGTTTTGGGTTTCCCATCTAGGATGTATCTTTCTATTTCCTCAGGAACATCCTCTAAGAATTGTTCCATTTGCATTAGGAAGGCAAATTTACTGGAGATTCAACACTTGCTCCTGATATCCAGGCATCCCAATGTTTCACAATGTGGTAGGCATGTCGGGTAAATGACATGTCTGGTTTCCACCTTAGGGCTCGGAACCTCCGACGAGACTGCTCGGGTGTTATCCCCATTCTGACTCTCGCCTTGGATTTAAACAGTTCATACTTGTTCATGTGTTCTTTAGGCATTTCAGCTGCCACCTCAGCTAAGGGTCCACTGAGCTGCGGCCTCAGCTCTACCATGTATTGGTCAGTAGAGATGTTGTACCCAAGGCAGGCCCTTTCGAAGTTTTCTAAGAAGGCCTCAGTATCATCACCTGCCTTGTAGGTGGGGAACTTTCTGGGATGGGAAGTGGTACCTGGAGAAGGATTGCTAGGGTTTGTTGGTATATTCTGCTGGGCCTTTATCCTCTCCACCTCCTCCACATGCTTCCTTGCCTCCATTTCCCTCTTGTGGGCAGCCTCCTGTACCTCCTCCTTCAGCCGCATGAGTTCTATCTGTCTTTCATGTTCCCTTTGTTTTTCCTCAGCCTGAAATTTGGCTAATTCCAGCTGTAGTCGAGCTGAGGATTTGGTCATTCTAACCTCTCTGTTTTTAACTAACTTTACACCTGAGGTTTAGAAATAAACAAACAAAACTTGGCTGTAAAATTTTGCTGTGCTGGAATAGAATACCTATTCTCTGATAGTGATTGTCAGCCTACAGAAAAAGACAATTCCCTTGTCTCTGCTCTGGGCCCAAATTAAAGCAAAAAACCTCCAACTACTTGGAAACCTGCTTACCCAGCCCAACGAAGAAAAAAAAATTTCTTTTCAAACCTGTGCTCCTTGTAAAACAAAAAAAAAATCAAAATCCTAAAAAAAACCCTGCCACTTTTGTCTCCAGGCAAATGGGTAGAGCACACACCCCCTATTTACTTTTAGGAAGAAAAGAAAAAAAAAACAAACCTCTGGGTTGGAAGACTGTGAATTTCCCTGCAGGAGTTAAGTACCCTGCCTCCAGGCAAATGAAACCTGCAATTCACAAGATAATCCCCTTTTGTCTCTGCTTGGCCACAAAGCAGAGAGAAACCAAGCTGCTTTCAGTTTCAAAGCTGCCTTCTGGACTTCCTAAAAATTCCTTTTTAAAATCTGTATTTCTAGTTCAAAAAATCTCAACTGGATCTCAAAATGATTTCAGGTTAATCCCACCACTGTGCCACCATGTCAAGGTTCCTCCCCCACTCTGAACTCTAGGGTACAGATGTGGGGACCTGCATGAAAAACCTCCTAAGCTTATCTTTACCAGCTTAGGTCAAAACTTCCCCAAGGTAACAAATATTACCCCCGTTATCCTTGGAATGGCCGCTACCACCACCAAACTAATACTGGTTACTGGGGAAGAGCTGTTTGGACGCGTCCTTCCCCCCAAAATACTTCACAAAACCTTGCACCCCACTTCCTGGACAAGGTTTGGTAAAAAGCCTCACCAATTTGCATAGGTGACCACAGACCCAGACCCTTGGATCTTAAGAACAATGAACAATCCTCCCAACACTTGCACCCCCCCTTTCCTGGGAAATGTTGGATAAAAAGCCTCACCAATTTGCATAGGTGACCACAAACCCAAACCCTTGGATCTGAGAACAATGAAAAAGCATTCAGTGTTTTACAAGAAGACTTTTAATAAAAAATAGAAGTAAATAGAAATAAAGAAATCCCCCCTGTAAAATCAGGATGGTATATATCTTACAGGGTAATTAGATTAAAAAAACATAGAGAACCCCTCTAGGCAAAACCTTAAGTTACAAAAAAGATACACAGACAGAAATAGTTATTCTATTCAGCACAATTCTTTTCTCAGCCATTTAAAGAAATCATAATCTAACACATACCTAGCTAGATTACTTACTAAAAGTTCTAAGGCTCCATTCCTGTTCTGTCCCTGGCCAAGACGACTACAGACAGACACACAAACCCTTTGTTTCTCTCCCTCCTCCCAGCTTTTGAAAGTATCTTGTCTCCTCATTGGTCATTTTGGTCAGGTGCCAGCGAGGTTACCTTTAGCTTCTTAACCCTTTACAGGTGAGAGGAGCTTTCCCCTGGCCAGGAGGGATTTCAAAGGGGTTTACCCTTCCCTTTATATTTATGACAGCACTCCACACTGTAATTATTTGATTGTTTTACATTAAGAAGTCTTTCATTGTCAAAAGAGCCAACATGTAGTATCCCCTCAAATACTTCAGGCCCGATCCACGTCTGATGTAGATTAGTGTAGCTCAATTGACTCTAATGGAGTGCTGATTTACACCAACTGAGGATCTTGCCCTTTGTCTGTAGCCACCACAATATAAACACATTTCTTATAGGACAGAGGAGGCTTAGGCTGTTATAAGTAACATTGCATTGTTATGTTGCTGTAAGTTAAGTAAGTTAATTGTGTTATAATTTTATGTTTTTTATATTTTCTTTAAAGACCACAGCAAAGAAAGACAATATTTGAATGGTACTGTATGAGAACATTATAGGCCTGTTATTCAATGAGCGGGGAAAGACAATAATAGAAAATGTGGAAATGGGAGAGGTGCTTAATGACTTCTTTGTTTCGGTTTTCACCAAGAAGGTTGGTGGTGATTGGACTTCTAAAATAGTGAATGCCAGTGAAAATGAGGTAGGATCATAGTCTAAAATAGGGAAAGAACAAGTCAAAAATTACTTACATAAGTTAGATGTCTTCAAATCACCAGGGCCTGATAAAATGCATCCTAGAATACTCAAGGAGCTGACTGAGGAGATATCTGAGCCATTAGCAATTATCTTTGAAAAGTCATGGAAGACATTCCAGAAGACTGGAAAAAAGGGCAAATATAGTGACCATCTATAAAAAGGGAATTAAGGACAACCCGGGGAATTACAGACCAGTCAGCTTAACTTCTGTACCCAGAAAGATAATGGATCAAATAATTAAGCAATCAGTTTGCAAACACCTAGAAGATAATAAGGTGATAAGTAACAGTCAACATGGATTTGTCAAGAACAAATTGTGTCAAACCAACCTCTTAGCTTTCTTTGACAGGGTAACAAGCTTTGTGGATGGGGGGAAGCGGTAGATATGGTATATCTTGACTTTAAGTAAAGCTTTTGATATTGTCTTGCATGACCTTCTCATAAACAATCTAGGGAAATACAACCTAGATGGAGCTACTACAAGGTGGGTGCATAACTGGTTGGATAATCATTCCCGGAGAGGAGTTATCAGTAGTTCACAGTCATGCTGGAAAGGCATAATGAATGGGGTCCTGCAGGGATCGATTCTGGGTCCAGTTCTGTTCAATATCTTCATGAATGATTTAGATAATGACATAGAGAGTACACTTATAAAGTTTGCGGACGATATCAAGCTGAGAGGGGTTGCAAGTGCTTTGGAGGATAGGATTAAAATTCAAAATGATCTGGACAAAGTGGAGAAATGGTCAGAAGTAAATTGGATGAAATTCAAAAAGGAAAAATGCAAAGTACTCCACTGAAGAAGGAACAATCAGTTGCACGTATACAAAATTGGAAATGACTGCCTAGGAAGGAGTACTGTGGAAAGGGATCTGGGGGTCATAGTGGATCACAAGCTAAATATGAGTCAACAGTGTAACACTGTTGCAAAAAAAGCAAAGATCATTCTGGGATGTATTAGCAGGAGTATTGTAAGCAAGACACAAGAAGTAATTCTTCTGCTCTACTCCGCGCTAATTGGGCCTCAACTGGAGTATTGTGTCCAATTCTTGGTGCCGCATTTCAGGAACGATGTGGATAAATTGGAGAAAGTCCAGAGAAGAGCAACAAAAATTATGAAAGGTCTAGAAAACATGACCTATGAAGGAAGATTTAAAAAAATTGGATTTGTTTTGTCTGGAGAAGAGAAGACTTGAGAGGGGACATGATAACAGTTTTCAAGTACATAAAAGCTTGTTAGAAGGAGGAGGGAGAAAAATTGTTCTTCTTAATCCCTAAGGTTAGGACAAGAAGCAATGGGCTTAAATTGCAGCAAGGGAGGTTTAGGCTGGACATTAGGAAAAACTTCCTAACTGTCAGAGTGGTTAAGCACTGGAATAAATTGCTTTGGGAGGTGGTGGAATCTCCATCATTGGGGATTTTTAAGAGCAGGTTGGACAAACACCTGTCAGGGGTGGTCTAGATAATACTTAGTCCTGCCTTGAGTGCAGGGGACTGGACTAGATGACCTCTCTTGGTCACTTCCAGTTCTATGGTTCTATGATTTCTATAGTGGTATGCCAGCTCTGCTTTAGTTAAGGTTGAGAACCCCTTTATGTTTAAAGGATGACATTTCTAAGTATACTAAAATCTGCATGCTTAGTTGGATTGTCTTGACATTTGCTATACTTCATAGAGGTGTGTGGGTTAGGGTTTGTGATCCAAATTTGGGGTCATTTGACCAAATTGTTCCTGAAATACAGCCCCCTGGAAAAAAAAAACAAAATTTCATAAAGTCCACAGATTCTACCAATTTTTAGTGTGCACCTAGGGCTCAAACCAACCTTAAATCTGCCCTCTTTGATCAATACCCCAATATTCCCATAATGTGCATACTCACACTTGCCTTTGCAGATGTTGTAGAGTGCTCTGGGAACAGAGCATATGGCTACAGTATATCAGAATCTAATACCTTTGCTTTGCTAAGGCAAAACTTTTCTTTAGGTGGAGTATACTGAACAGGAGCTACCTACAACTGCCCTACACTCACACATTTAGCCTACTTCACAGAAACACCATAAAACCTGTTAGATTTTACCATCTCTTCACCTCCTTTTGCAACCTTTTCAGTCTAAGGCACAGGATGCCAATTAACAGATACTTTCACTTATCCATCATTAAATTCCCAGACCTCATCTGGAATACTGTGTGCAGTTCTGGTCTCCCATGTTTTTAATAAAGATCAATTCAAACTGGAATAGGTGCAGAGAAGGGCTACTAGGATGATCTGAGGAATGAAAAACCTACCTTATCACAGGAGACTCAAAGAGCTTGGCTTGTTTAGCCTAACCAAAAGAAATCTGAAGGGAGATATGAATACTCTCTGTAAATACAGCAGAGAGATAAATACCAGGGAGGGAGAGGAGTTTATGTAAAGAACCACTGTGGACACAAGAACAAATGGCTATAAAATGGCCATCAACAAGTTTAGGCTTGAAATTAGACAAAGGTTTCTAACCATAAGAGGAGAGAAGTTCTGGAACAGGCTTCTAAGACTGAACTTGATAAGTTTATGGAGGGGATGGTATGATGAGACTGCCTACATTGGCATGTAGCTGATCTGTGACTGCTATCAGCAAATAAACCCAACTGCCTGTGATGGGACTCTAGACATGGTGGGCTCTGAGCTACCACAGAGAATTCTTTCCCATGTATCTGGCTGGTGGGTCTTGCCCACATGTTCAGGGTCTAACTGATTACCATATTTGGGGTCAGAAAGCATTTCCCCCTGGGTCATATTGACAGAGACCCTGGGGGGTTTCACCTTCCTCTGCAGCATGGGGCACGGGTCACTTGCAGGTTTAAACTAGTGTAAGTGGTGGATTCTTTGTAACTTGAAGTCTTTAAATCATAATTCGAGGACTTCAGTAACTCAGCCGAAGGCCTATTACAGAAGTGGGTGGGAGATCTGTGGCCTGCGATGTGCAGGAGGTCAGACTAGATGATCATGACAGTCCCTTCTGGTCTTAACGTCTAGACCATTCTCATATTCCACCTCGCTGCTGAAAAGCTCTGTGGCAAGAAGACTCCTGTGCACTACTACTGACCCAGCCCACACAACTCAGTGCTGAAATGAGGCATACTGGATCTCTCAAGGTACACGTGCTCCTCTTTCCTCTGGTCACATATCAGGGAAGGGGCAGGGAGAGGGGCTCAGCTCCTCTCCACTCTGCAGAGAACCAGGACATTTCAGATCACTTCACATCACAATCTGAACTAATCCAACACAATCCAACTAATCTCTTCACCATTCAATACCTTTCCACCTAACACAGTATTTTCAGTGCTAGGCAGCAGAGTTCAGAGTTAAGGTGTTTGAAATACCTTAACTCTTCATTTCCTGGTTTTCAGAGGTTTGATTTTGTGAACTCAATGTTCTGGAAGAGCAGAAGATACCACTGGCAGGGCTGGCCCTAGATCAAATGGCACCCCAGGCAAGGAGCATCTTCACTGCCCCCATCCATTTGTTAAACTTTTGAATACCTTACTGCACCCTTAGCCCAGTGTCCCCTCAAGCCAAGCACCCTAGACAGTTGCTTGGGTCACCAGCCCCAACATTGAGCCCTGACCACTAGGCAATGTTAACTGTCCATTAACAAAGTTTTTTGCATGTGAATTACAAGCTATGTTTATTCAGTACTTTATGATTATCTTTCTATACCTGTTCATTGTATGAAGGTTTTCTTCTAATGAACATACTATGTACATATCTGCTTTTTAGTAGTAGTATAAACACTGTCCCTGTAGCTTTACAACCTATCTCATTTCACTGAAAATAAGGCACTATGTCAATTTATCCGGAATGTCATTCTTACTTGAGGTGTTGAAGTAGGGTGACCAGACGTCCCATTTTTAAAGGTGACAGTCCCATATTTAAGCCCTCCTGCAGGTGTCCTGACCTTTTCTTTAAAAATGGGCAAATTGTCCCATATTTTCTGTCTCCCGGCTATCAGTACTGGCAGGTCCTGCTGCTGGCCAGATCCCTGCTCGCCAGCTGCCCGCCTACCAGCGGTAAGTGTGTGTGTGGGGGAGTCCAGTGGCCGACAATTGGGTGTCCAAGGCTGGTGGTAGGGCAAAGCTGCAGCTCACGGGGTCGGCTGATGCTCCTGCTGGTCCATCAGCGCAGCCCACACTGCGTGCCAGCTGTCAGCCAGCAGCCCCCCCCCCGCCAACATCCTGGTTCTGTCTGGCACTGGCTGTGCACTACGAGCTGTGGTGACTGGTGAGTGTGGGTAGGTGCCAGGCGGTGGCCAGTTACGTGTCACCTCTGCTGCCCACCCATCAGCCTTTTATGTGCTCCTCCTCTCTCTGCTTTGCCCCTTCACCCCCCAACCCCGCTGCTCCTCCATATCCACCTCCTGGCGGGCCATGGAGCTGTGTTCTCCTCCAGCGCTGTGCGGAGAACCAGCCCCTGGTTGGAGCGCTGACCTCACAAACAGCCTGGCCGGCAGCCTCCTTCCTTCTCCCCCTGCCTCTCGCTGGGCCGGCGCCCTGGGAAAGCCAAAGATCCACTGGCCTGGTGTGTTGGACAGGAGGAGCTGAGCCCTGTGCATGCCAGAGCCCCACACAGCGCTGGCACAGGGAAGACTCTCCGCCCCTCAGCTAAGTTCTGGAGTGGTGGTGGGGAAGTGATTTCCAGCCCCTTTGCACCCTAACACTGTAGGCTCCAAAGCAGGCCACCGGGCAAGGGATTAGCACCCTCTTCACCCTTCCCCCATCGCCCTGGGTCCTGCTCCCAAGGAGTGCAGGGCTGCTCCATCCCCTGGGCACCCTCCCCTGCTGAGCCACCTCTCTGGCCAGGTTTGCTGAAGCCCCTGCAGTCAGGTTCCCTGGGCCCTGGTGCACAATGCATCCTTAGGGCTTAACCCCTTCCTGCCCGTGCTGTAGCCAGGGGTGGACAGGAGAGGAGGGAAGGGGGAACAGGAGTCATCTGGGTTACGTAAATTGCCAGCACTAGCCTGGAGGTGTTAGCTGCCTTTCTACACTGTGCGGGCAGGAAAGGACAAGCTGCTTCCAGCCACACAGGGTGGAGGAGTGGGGGAGAGAAGAGTTCTGCAAAGACATGGGCCAGGTCATCCCTCCCCCACCTCCCCTGCGGCTGGAAGCAGCTCCTGTTCCTTCCCTCCCATAGTGCTGAAAGGCTACTGCTGGCTACATTCTGGTGTGAACCCTGGCAGAAATCTGGGGAGGGGAGCATGTGACCCTGTGTGCCTTGCCCACCCAGGTTACTTCCAGGTACCAGGCAGGAGAGGTGGGTCCATCCTGGGGGCCCAGACAGTCATGGAGGGTGGAGAGTGCCGGGCAGGGAGGGGAGAGTTGGTCACTCCCCATGTGAGAGAGATGTACAGGAGTGTGTCACCTCTTCCCGTGTGGGTGTTGGGGTGTGTATGTCACTCCTCCCCATGTGAACCCTAAAGCCTTAAAGATAAGGTAAATAAAAAGAAACCAACTATGCAGGATTTCTTCTTAACAGGGGCTCAGTCAACTTGATGTTAATTTGAACATTTGTACTGCATAGTTCTGATTGATTGTCATTGAACTTGCTTGAATATGAGTAATTTTACCAGGTGTCCTGTATTCAGCATAGGAAATATAGTCATCCTCTGTTGAAGTCACACTCCTTATTTTCTCTGTATTGGTGGTTTTCAACCTTTTGTCATTTAATCGAGGTGTGGACCCTTTTGGAAATCTTACACATAGTGTGCGGACCCCCACGGGTCCATGGACCACAGGTTGAAAACCACTGTTCTACACTGAACATAATAAGAAAAGGAGTACTTGTGGCACCTTAGAGACTAACCAATTTATTAGAGCATAAGCTTTCGTGAGCTACAGCTCACTTCCTCAGATGCATATCGTGGAAACTGCAGCAGGCTTTATATATACACAGAGAATATGAAACAATACCTATTCCCACCCCACTGTCCTGCTGGTAATAGCTTATCTAAAGTGATCATCAGGTGGGCCATTTCCAGCACAAATCCAGGTTTTCTCACCCTCCACGCCCCCACACAAATTCACTCTCCTGCTGGTGATAGCCCATCCAAAGTGACACTTTGTCACTTTGACACTTTGTCACTTTGGATGGGCTATCACCAGCAGGAGAGTGAATTTGTGTGGTGGGGTGGAGGGTGAGAAAACCTGGATTTGTGCTGGAAATGGCCCACCTGATGATCACTTTAGATAAGCTATTACCAGCAGGACAGTGGGGTGGGAATAGGTATTGTTTCATATTCTCTGTGTATATATAAAGCCTGCTGCAGTTTCCACGATATGCATCTGAGGAAGTGAGCTGTAGCTCACGAAAGCTTATGCTCTAATAAATTGGTTAGTCTCTAAGGTGCCACAAGTACTCCTTTTCTTTTTGCGAATACAGACTAACACGGCTGTTACTCTGAAACTGAACATAATGTAATTGACTCATTTCATATTGCAAACATTGTAAATTTAGGACTAAATCAACCTACAACTGTTTGTTTTCCTTTCAATATTTCATTTAGGCCCTAATCCAAAGCCCACTGAAGTCACTGGAGGCCAGATTTTTTATGCTATTTCAGGGGTCAGCAACCTTTGGCAGGTGGCCCATCATGGTAATCTGCTGACGGGCCATGAAGCATTTTGTTTACATCGATCTTCTGCAGGCAATGCCCCACACAGCTCCAAGTGGCTGCAGTTCGCCGATCCCAGCCAATGGGAGCTGCAGGAAGTGGTGCGGGCCACAGGGGACATGCTGGCCGCTGCTTCCCGCAACTCCCATTGGCTGGGAACAGGGAACTGCAGCCACTGGGCGCTGTGGGGGGCAGTGCCTGTAGACAGTCAGCATAAACAAAATGTCTCACCAGCGGATTACCCTGATGGGCAGCGTGCCGAAGGTTGCCGACCCCTGAGCTATTTTGTTGTCTAAATAAGCAGTTAGGAATGTAGTGGGATTTTAAAAGCACCCAGGTGCTTAGATCCCATTAAAATCAATGAGACTTAGGAGCCTAGGCACTCAGGAAAATTTGAAAATCCCTCTAGGTGCCTATCTGCACCTTTAGGTGCCAAAATACCTTTAAAAATTGGGCTCTGGGAGACTTCCATTGGATGGGCCCTTTGGAAAAAAAGTATCAAATGAGGGCCTCATCTTACAAGGCCTGATTACTTTATTCAAGGGACCGGTGACAGATTTTTAAAGGTCCCTAGCCACATGTAAATACCTTTGAAAATTTGGGCCAGGGTGTCCACGAATCCCTTGAATCAAAGACTCAGCACTTCATGGAATCGTACTGTTATATATCAGATAAATTGCTGAGTCCAAGAACAAGGAACTAATTTTACCACTGATTTTAACATTTAAGGGCCAGATGCTAGGATGGGGACCCGGTTCTATATCTTCATTTTAAAACTTTTGAAAGCAGCTTTCAATGGCTGATGTCCAAGAATAGGTTGGCGCTCTGCATAAAAATCAAACTGATACATAAAGTTACACAGCATCATCTGGTTAGATGCTGTATTGAACATGTTGCATGTGATTTTAATCTCACATTTTGCTTTATATTTGATGAGAGTTTCATGGCTAAAACCTGACTGAAACATTTTGAAAATGTCCCTATAAGTCTCTAAACAGAAACAAGCAGCATTCACAAGAGACTCCACCAATGTAAAGGCTGGCCCATTTCCAGTTGGATACTGAAACTATTCACAATATAATTCTTATTTATTATAATAAATGTTTTGTAGGGGGAATGTCAATAGTTAATAAGTCCTGACTATTGCCATAAAAGGATTGGCTTAGAGATCTCATAAGTGATTTGGGTTGGAGCTTAATCGCATAAAAATTGGAGACATTATTCAGAAACAAATTGAATCACTATAAAATGATGTAGCAAGGACAAGGGTAGCTATATGACAGACCCAGAGGCTACTCTAAAGCTGCCAACATAATTGTCTGAGGAATCTGCCAAGGAGACAGATGCTGCTGATGGAAAATAATGTTCCATTCTTTGGCATCTGGGTCTAGTGATGGCCTACCAAAGACAAGCACAACTGAGACTGTATTCCTTTGCCTTGCAGAATGCTATTTCATAAATACCACATGATTGGTACTGCAGTCCCTTCTCAGTCCTCAGTCAGGTGAACTCCCAACAGATTTCTGCAGTCGGCAGAAATGGCTGCAGAGTTTGACCCTATATTTGCATTATAAATCAATCAATCTCTTATATGAATCCAGAACATATAGAATACACATTGGAATGCCTACAGATCCTGGAACCTACAGCTTTGAGTCTGAGAGGTAATGGTTTTAATGGAAAGCATGGCTACATAGCATGTCCCCCCAGTACAGAAGGGATGTGGACAAATTGGAGAAAGTCCAGCGGAGGGCAACAAAAATGATTAGGGGCCTGGTGCACATGACTTATGAGGAGAGGCTGAGGGAACTGGGGTTATTTAGTCTGCAAAAGAGAAGAGTGAGGGGGAATTTGATAGCAGCTTTCACCTACCTGAAGGGGGGTTCCAAAGAGGATGGAGCTAGACTGTTCTCAGTGGTGGCAGATGACAGAACAAGAAGCAATGATCTCAAGTTGCAGTGGGGGAGGTTTAGGTTGGATATTAGGAAACACTATTTCACTAGGAGGGTGGTGAAGCACTGGAATGGGTTACCTAGGGAGGTGGTGGAATCTCCATCCTTAGAGGTTTTTAAGGCCTGGCTTGACAAAGCCCTGGCTGGGATGATTTAGTTGGTGTTGGTCCTGCTTTGAGCAGGGAATTGGACTAGATAACCTCCTGAGATCTCTTCCAACCTTAATATTCTATGATTCTATAACATCAGTGCGGTTCTCAACTCTGAAATGGAGGAGGTTTGGACTGGGGTACACTCACATCTTTGTGCTTGAGTTCGTATCTGAGCCTCTCCTTTTGGAAAACAAGGAAGAAATCTTCTTGAGAACCTGTTATAGAGCAGTGGTTCTCAAACTAGGGCCGCCACTTGTTCAGGGATAGCCCCTGGCGGGCAGGGCCAGTTTGTTTACCTGCCGTTTCTGCAGGTTCGGCCGATCGTGGCTCTCACTGGCTGCGGTTGGCCGCTCCAGGCCAATGGGGGCTGCAGGAAGCGGTGCAGGCTGAGGGATGTGCTGGCCGCCCTGACTCCTTATTCACATACCTACTAGTCTTGTGAACCTGGGGGGCTTCACAGCTCCCCGCCACACCCTGCGGCATGTCCAACCACACAAATTTTCTTCTGAAAAAAGTTCCGGGATCTACCCCAAGTACCTTGTAGCTCTAAGGATTAAAGCAATCCCTTTACATGTTCCCAAATAATTTTCCCCAAGGTGCACCAAAGTTATATCTGGTGCCTGCTGATGGGTCCCCACAAGGTACATAAGTGGAATCCACTGGTCCCATAACATGCCCCTCCTTCCATGCCAGCTCAGGACTGCTTCATCATTAAGCCCAAGCTGTGAATCCTTAAGCAACCTGGACACCCTTCTATGTCCAAAGTGAGCAATACTGTGCCTGCAGATCCACACTGCCATCTTCCTGGCCCATTTGCCAGTGTCTGGAATGAAAACATAACAAAATTAACACTGACTCTCCACCTGGGGTCTCACGTACATACTGTGTGCTTCCAAATACCAATGTCCAATTGCCTAAATGCCCCAGACCCCATACCTACTTTTGCGGAAGCTTTTGCCACCTCAATCTTGAATGAGTGAAAACCAAATTCCTGAACTGGGAACCCCAATCTTGTTAGTCCCCATCTCAACATCGTGACAAACTGGTATGTTGTGAGGGGACTCCCATCACTGTGCATAAAGAGGGGCGCATCCTTCCCCTGTCAAAGCATCCACAGTGCAGACTCAGGGCTCACCAGCCTCCCATAAGATAATGGGTTCACTACGATCTCCTTGATCCATCTTTGACTCTCACACATTTAATAAAGCTGCTTGTCCCCCGTTGTGTGTATCCGGCAGTTCCAAAGCCCTTCCAGATAAATTGATATGGGATCCAGGCACTAGCACGCTGATCATAAAAGCTCCAAGAAATGCTACCAGAAACGCTGCCCTGAACAAAGCCATCTCCTGTCCACTACAACATATGTTCCCAAGGATCCACACCAGATCTGCACCAGATCCACAAGCTTATTAGCTGTGATGGGACGTGTAGCCTACCTGGGGCCAGCGCTTCGCAACCACCCTACTAGAAACCTTCAGCCTAAGAAACCACTCCAAGGATGTGGCTTCAACTTGCTGACAAACATAAGGGCTGATATGTGATTGGAGATAGTTGAGGACTCCAGTCAGAGTGCAAACAGCATCATGTACTGAAGTACCCGTTCCTCTGTAATGGGCCATATTGATGACTGGCCTTCCAAATCCTGAAATAGCACAAAAATCATTAAAACTTCTCATAGTTCTGCCATTTTCATGGATCCACCAACCTATGCACTCCGCTGACAACCATCATACACCAAGAGTTCCATAAACCTAACAGCACCCGCTCGGGTTCCTTGCTGGCTTCTGGTGCCAGCTCCCAAAATCTGTCCATCTCAAAAAAGAGGCAATGCATCTGCTATGCCATTAGCAATCCTCGGCACATGCTTGGGAGAGAAACAGATGTTAAGGCTTAAGAATTGTAGCACACATGCTCTTACCAACCTCATGGCCCTGTTTGATCTGGAAGTCTGGTGACTGATAACATGCACCACTGCCATGTTGTCACTCCGGAAACACACCCTTTTATTAGCAAGCTCCATTCCCCAAATGGCCACTGCAACCAAAATGGGGAAAAGATTCCAGAAATGTCATGTTGTGCACTATCCATTTTTGCGTGCAGGTGGAGGGCCATTGCTGTGTTCACTGCCTGCCTAGGTAAAACCCAGAGCTCCCAGAGCAGGTGAGTGGATTTTTAAATCAGCCTCCAGTAATCTTTCCTCTCGTCATAACACCACACCATTGAAGTGGCTCAGAAACTGCTCCCACACCTCTAAATCCTCCTTCATCTCTCCAGTAACTCATATAAAATGGTGAGAACTTGCTATGTCTGCGGTGGCCACTACCACCCGGGCACAGAATGCCTGTCCCTCAGCCAACACCCAACAGGCAATGTTAAGGTGCCCCATAATAGACTGCAGCTGTCAGAGTGTAACTTTCTTGGCCCATATACCTCTCCTAAGCAAGCCCAGTAGCATCTGAAGTTTATCCTGCAGTGTCGCGATATGCCAGTCCTTGTGTCTAGTTCTATTCCCGAGTAGGTCAATGTAGTGGAAGGTCCCTCTGCTTTTTACCCCAGCTTTTTAACAAGGGTCTGAAAGGTGTCCAACAGGTAAACACACTTATCCTACTTCATCCTGCCTGCAAACAATCATCTAAATAATGCACTATTTGCTGTAATCCAGCTTCCCACATCATTGCCCAGCGTAGCGTTGTATGAAATGTTTCAAATTCTGAACAGTATATTGCACATCCTCCGGGCATAGCTTTACGAAACAAAATTGTCCCTCAAAAGAGTGAAGTCCAAAGAGGCACTGGCAGCAGTCCAAAAGCAGACTGGATATCACACTTAGCCATCGTTGCCCAGGACCACAAGACCTGAGCATGCACACAGCTCCATTAATGGAGGAACAGCACACAGAACACAAAACTAGGGCTGTTTCATCACTAGTTGAGCTACCCCGTCCATGTGACAGGTGATAAATCAGTATTTACCTAGAGCCTTCTTAGGGACCAAGCCTAGGGAAGAAACCCACAAGTTCTGAATAGGTAATTGATTGAATGGCCCTGCTACCCTATTCTCAATTAATTCCAGAGTCATCTTTTTCTTTACAATATGTTCCATCCTCACCAAGGATTTCAAATTTGTAGACATCACATGACTTGTTTTCCCTGTAAGGGGGATCCTAAATCCTACAGTAAACCCTCCACAAATATGCCCTATTTTCTTTGTTTGGGTAATCCCAAAGGAGCAACCTTAACATCTCCAGTTTAACTGGGGATTGTCCAACCCACTGCTTTCAGCTCACTTCCCATCCCTGGTTGTGTTCTGTCCTCCGTATCCTGCTCCTGCCCTGCAGGCAGCACTTGACCTACCCTCATCCTGTTCCCCCACGGCAACCTTCCCCTACAGCCCTGGCATGAATGAGCTGTATGGGCCCCAAAGCACATTTGGCAAGATTGCCTGAATTTACAGATGATGCAAAAATAACTGCTTTCATTCAATGCCCAGTAAATTCTGTTACGTGACTCAGGCCTCTGCCAGGCTTGCTGTGGAATGAACAGGCCACTGTTCACATGGGCTCGGACCCGCCACCGAGGCATCATCCATTCCAACCACAGTGTATGACACGATATGTACCACAGGATCTCAGTTTGTGTTGCCACCCTCAAACTCAACTGTCATAATTAAACCAAGCCATGCCTCCAAATGCATTATATTCCTTCCTGATTATATCCATATATTTAAACAGTGTTGGGCTTCTCTCTGGGTAAGCCTCGGCAATAACTCCAGCATAGATAAGGAAGGCAGCCTCCCAGTTTTCTCATGTTCTAGCTGCCCTGGTCCTCTTGGGCATTTCATTGCCCTGCTTGCTCTGTCCTGGCGTACCATCTGTCAGCACCTCCCTGAGCAACAATGATAATATATCTACATAGTCACCTTTCAGATTTTTATCCCCAGTAATACTGTGAAGGTGAACATCCGTTGAGTCAGCCACCCCAGCATACCCATTCTCGAGACTGACCCTTGGGGCACCCTGAGTGCCCTGGTGCCCCCCAGTTACCTCTGACCAATGACTCTATCCAGTCAGTTTGTAGCAGATGTGTAATACCATTAGCAATCATACACAGTGTGTGTACCCCAGACATCTCTGATGCAGCTCCTAGGACTCCCAGTCCTTCCTCTGGCCTATTTATTACCCTGCTAGGTTCACCCTCCCTTCCCCACAAGTAAATCCTCAGAGGGAAAAAATGAGCCAGATCCCTGAACCATACCAAGGTCCCACCTACAAGACACCCATTGCCACATTAGTGGCAGGGCTAACGTGAACACCCTGCTCCCGTGACTTCCATCTGGTGCTGATCATATTCACCCTGGCCATCAGTGTTACCCTCCCTTCCTGCAATCTGTTGAATCAAATGTTTTGGCTCTGGGGAGCCCATTATACCTTGCAGTTGTTTGGGAACTACCTCAGAGGCAACCACCCTGACCACTTGAATCAATTCTTTGCGGACTGTCCCACCCACAAGTGTAGCCAGCTCCCGCACAAGATTGTTTGCTTCCCCTGGATCCACCTCACTCCTCAGCCAAGGGGACTCCCGCTGATAACTGGACCTGGTCCAGAGGAAAGGGAGGTTTTCCCACTGGGCTTGCCCTTTATCAATTCCCTTCTCATCCAGTCCCTGGAGGATGAATCAGCATCACCATGCTGGCCTGCTCTGCCTCTTCAGCAATGTAATTGCCTCTCTACCCCCCCCCCCCCACACTTTAAATCAATATACCCCTTTCTCAGGCAAGCCAGACAATGCCCTCCCTCCCTCTGATTAAATACGTTGTGGTCATTGGGGCTTCACTCACAACCAGGTGCAGCTCCAGTTGTTCTATTGTCAAGGCAAGCGGAGTGGTTCATAAGGACAACTGAGTTCCTATGAGGAGGTCTGAGCTGCAAGTCTTGACATTCTGTAGGCTTATAAGGGCACTCGACAGTCATTTTACTCTGGATTTGAGCATCAAAGCAGGGAGACAGCTGGTGATTGTTCAGGGCAGCTGTTCTCTTCCCGCTTTCTCTGCTGCCTGGTGGTCTTTAGGAATTATATCGTTTGTTAATAAATATATAATAAATTTGCAGCCACTTGGCTAAATCTGGCAAAAAATCTACTACTTCTGTCCATCTTCATTAGGCCCCTGCCAGTTGAAATGTTGCATTAACATAGGCCAGGATTGGCAGGTGCATGGCTCAGCGACTCTGAAAAACCGGTCAAGTGTATTGGGGCACATCTTGAGCTCAGTACAGCATCTGCAGCTCCCATAGACTTCAAAGTCCGTCTCCTTTTCTGCTCCTTTCACAAACTCCATTGAAGTCCTGATTTCAAACCCACAGTATTCAGCTGAGTTCAGAATGAGGTAAAACAAGTGCACCTAGCCCTAGACAATAGTTAAATTCTATCAGTGCTTCATGAATGGGTTGTTAAAAAAAACAGTTACAAATTGCATCTACTCTCCATAAACATTTAATCAACTTATATTTAGATAATCAAATAAGGATCAGCATCAGCATTCCTTTTATGTTTTGAAAGTGGAAAACAGTGATGTACCCACTTTGGCTTTTCAGGATCCAAATGACTGTTAAATTGTTTAGCACAGTTCATCTAATAACCTCCCTCCGATGGCTCCCTTGTACATGCCTGTGGAAGTTAATTCTAATTAGAATTGCTGTGAAACAGTTTGGCATATGTCTCATAAAATTCTTTGCCCTCTGCCCTCCTCCATACTTAATATTTCCTAATTAACTCTGAAAAGAAAATGAAAAAGAAGAGACTTGCATGTCAGTTTTTACACAGACAAACATAGTAGAGGTCACGGCACAGCACCCTCAAGAACTGCATTCATATACAATAATCAGTTAGCCAAAAAGGAAAATACTATCTTTGATATGATCTGAAAACAGATCTTCAGCTTCAAAGTCAGTGTCCTGCTGCTTAAAAATAGCTCAACTTGAACCAGCCAACTAATACTCTACAGTTCCTAATTTTGCTTTGAATTGCAGAGCTTTATGACTAAAGAGATGAATTTGGTGCTACTGAATCACTGAGTCCATATATGCATTATCATAGAATCATAGAATCATAGAATATCAGGGTTGGAAGGGACCCCAGAAGGTCATCTAGTCCAACCCCCTGCTCAAAGCAGGACCAATTCCCAGTTAAATCATCCCAGCCAGGGCTTTGTCAAGCCTGACCTTAAAAACCTCTAAGGAAGGAGATTCTACCACCTCCCTAGGTAACGCATTCCAGTGTTTCACCACCCTCTTAGTGAAAAAGTTTTTCCTAATATCCAATCTAAACCTCCCCCACTGCAACTTGAGACCATTACTCCTCGTTCTGTCATCTGCTACCATTGAGAACAGTCTAGAGCCATCCTCTTTGGAACCCCCTTTCAGACTGTTTATCAACCTAAACAGAGTGTGGCATCTGCCCTGACACTTCTTAGATGAAGATATCCTTATGCATTTTAAGGACAAAACAGTGAATAAAGAAGTTACAGTGAAGGACTGACTAGGTGAATCACAATTAACCTTTCTGCACTGTGATAAGAGGAATTTTCTACATTTAGGTGTTAAAACAAAACTGAGTTTATTACTACTCACTATCACAAAATTCTGTCCACCCTTAGCAAGTTTCTCAGTCTGCTGTTAAAATTAATTTCCTCTTGTCCTATACTTACATTGCAAGATCTCCGGAGGCAGTGACTATCTTTTTCTGTGTTTGTACAGCATCTAGCACAACTGGGTCCTGGTTACATGACTCAGGCTCTTTAGTGCTACTGCAATACAAATTAAAAAATAAAAATGATAATAAACTAATAATAATAATAATAATATGAGCAAAACTAGTCTAACTGTTTCTGGTCACAGCTGAAGTAGTTTTTGATTACATCGTATTGAAAGTTGCATTCAAACACCCCTGAGTTTGAACCTGATACAGTCATAAGATGGAAACAAGTGGATATCTTAAAATAATATTTTTTGCAGGACTGATAGGATTTATTTGTGTTTTGTTGTGTTATGCGTAGGGTCTAGTTGTACTTTAAATACAGTGTTCTGCATTGATCAACAGAAACCACAGTTACCAGATTAACTTCCCGCTCTGAGTAGAGGGAAACCTGGTGTGGTGTATCAGAAACCACTGTGGGGTAACCGGGGTCAAATGCTGACATTTCAATAGTGATCACTATTTGTGTTTTTGTATGTACTTTTAGTTCTATTTTCTATGGAGTATTTAATGACACAGTAAGTTATGTATGGGGCTGAAATATTGCAGGATCTGGTTCTCATGATATTTCAATACTGGATAATTGAAACACTGTGAAAAGACCAGAACTCACCTTATTTAGACCATATGCAAGTTAATCTATTCTTTTCTGGTACTATACTATAGCAATCACTGTGGAATTTGAGCATCAAAAACAAAATTACTTGAAAAGAAAAAAACAGGCACACATAAAGCCAGAGGTATTTGGGTTTATTCGGGTTCCTGAGGAATCTGAATTTATAGCCTAAATTTTTGCACATCTACAACATAAATGAAAAGAGGATGGAATTTCATTAGGTTTCAGGCAAATGGAATTAATGTAAATGAATCTAAATGTCAAAAATGAATTTCAACCTGGCCACCCTCCCTTTTGTCATTCACTTCCTTGTTATTCAGAAGCTAACGTCCTACTCACACAGTAGGCATAACAATATTTTAAACTGATGGGCAACTGATGGGCAAGATCCCCTGGGAGAATAACATGAGGGGGAAAGGAGTCCAGGAGAGCTGGCTGTATTCTAAAGAATCCTTATTGAGGTTACAGGGACAAACCAGCACTCTCAGCAAATTTGTGGATGATACTAAACTGGAAGGAGTGGTAGATACGCTGGAGGGCAGGGATAGGATACAGAGGGACCTAGACAAATTGGAGGATTGGGCCAAAAGAAATCTGATGAGGTTCAATAAGGATAAGTGCAGGGTCCTGCACTTAGGATGGAAGAACCCAATGCACAGCTACAGACTAGGGACCGAATGGCTAGGCAGCAGTTCTGCGGAAAAGGACCTAGGGGTGACAGTGGACGAGAAGCTGGATATGAGCCAGCAGTGTGCCCTTGTTGCTAAGAAGGCCAATGGCATTTTGGGATGTATAAGTAGGGGCATAGCGAGCAGATCGAGGGATGTGATCGTCCCCCTCTATTCGACATTGGTGAGGCCTCATCTGGAGTACTGTGTCCAGTTTTGGGCCCCACACTACGAGAAGAATGTGGATAACTTGGAGAGAGTCCAGCGAAGGGCAACAAAAGTGATTAGGGGTCTGGAACACATGACTTATGGGGAGAGGCTGAGGGAACTGGGATTGTTTAGTCTGCAAAAGAAAAGAATGAGGGGGGATTTGATAGCTGCTTTCAACTACCTGAGAGGTAGTTCCAGAGAGGATGGTTCTAGACTATTCTCAGTGGTAGAAGAGGACAGGACAAGGAGTAATGGTCTCAAGTTGCAGTGGGGGAGGTTTAGGTTGGATATTAGGAAAAACTTTTTCACTAGGAGGGTGGTGAAACACTGGAATGCGTTGCCTAGGGAGGTGGTGGAATCTCCTTCCTTAGAAGTTTTTAAGGTCAGGCTTGACAAAGCCCTGGCTGGGATGATTTAATTGGGTATGGGTCCTGTTTTGAGCAGGGGGTTGGACTAGATGACCTCCTGAGGTCCCTTCCAACCCTGATATTCTATGATTCTATGATTCTATGATTAAACCATCCCGATGTGTAGAAAGAATAGTAAATATGGCAGGCGACCAGCTTGGGTTAACAGTGAAATCCTTGCTGCTCTTAAATACAAAAAAGAAGCTTACAAGAAGTGGAAGATTGGACAAATGACCAGGGATGAGTATAAAAATATTGCTGGGGCTTGCAGGAGTGAAATCAGGAAGGCCAAATCACACCTGGAGTTGCAGCTAGCCAGAGATGTTAAGAGTAACAAGAAGGGTTTCTTCAGGTCTGTTAGCAACAAGAAGAAAGTCAAGGAAAGTGTGGGCACCTTACTGAATGAGGGAGGCAACCTAGTGACAGAGGATGTGAAAAAAGCTAATGTACTCAATGCTTTTTTTGCCTCTGTCTTCACAAACAAGGTCAGCTCCCAGACTACTGCACTGGGCAGCACAGCATGGGGAGAACTTGACCAACCCTCTGTGGAGAAAAACGTGGTTCGGGACTATTTAGAAAAGCTGGACGAGCAAAAGTCCATGGGGCTGGATGCGTTGCATCTGAGAGTGCTAAAGGAGTTGGCAGATGTGATTGCAGAGCCATTGGCCATTATCTTTGAAAACTCATGGCGATTAGGGGAGGTCCCAGACGACTGGAAAAAGGCTAATGTAGTGCCAATCTTTAAAAAAGGGAAGAAGGAGGATCCTGGAAACTACAGGCCAGTCAGCCTCACCTCAGTCCCCGGAAAAATCATGGAGCAGGTCCTCAAGGAATCAATTCTGAAGCACTTTTAGGAGAGGAAAGTGATCAGGAACAGTCAGCATGGATTCACTACGGGCAAGTCATGCCTGACTAATCTAATTGCCTTCTATGACAAGATAACTGGCTCTGTGAATGAAGGGAAAGCAGTGTACTTGTTGTTCCTTGAATTTAGCAAAGCTTTTGACACGGTCTCCCACAGTATTCTTGCCAGTAAGTTAAAGAAGTATGGGCTGGATGAATGGACTATAAGGTGGATAGAAAGCTGGCTAGATTGTCGGGCTCAATGGGTAGTGATCAATGGCTCCATGTCTAGTTGGCAGCCGGTATCAAGTGGAGTGCCCCAGGGGTTGGTCCTCGGGCCGGTTTTGTTCAATATCTTCATAAATGATCTGGAGGATAGTGTGGATTGCACCCTCAGCAAGCTTGCAGATGACACTAAACTGGGAGGAGAGGTAGATACGCTGGAGGGTAGGGATAGGATATAGAGGGACCTAGACAAATTGGAGGATTGGGCCAAAAGAAATCTGATAAGGTTCAACAAGGACAAGTGCAGAGTCCTGCACTTAGGATGGAAGAATCCAATGCACCGCTACAGACTAGGGACCGAATGGCTCAGCAGCAGTTCTGCAGAAAAGGACCTAGGGGTTACAGTGGATGAGAAGTTGGATATGAGTCAACAGTGTGCCCTTGTTGCCAAGAAGGCCAATGGCATTTTGGGATGTATAAGTAGGGGCATTGCCAGCAGATCGAGGGACGTAATCGTTCCCCTCTATTCAACATTGGTGAGGCCTCATCTGGTGTATTGTGTCCAGTTTTGGGCCCTACACTACAAGAAGGATGTGAAAAAATTGGAAAGAGTCCAGCGGAGGGCAACAAAAATTATTAGGGGGCTGGAACACATGAGTTATGAGGAGAGGCTGAGGGAACTGGGGATGTTTAGTCTTCAGAAGAGAAGAATGAGGGGGGATTTGATAGCTGCTTTCAACTACCTGAAAGGGGGTTCCAAAGAGGATGGCCCTAGACTGTTCTTAGTGGTAGCAGATGACAGAACAAGGAGTAATGGTAGTTGCAGTGGGGGAGATTTAGGTTGGATATTAGGAAAAACTTTTTCACTAGGAGGGTGGTGAAACACTGGAATGCGTTACCTAGGGAAGTGGTAGAATCTCCTTCCCTAGAAGTTTTTAAGGTCAGGCTTGACAAAGCCCTGGCTGGGATGATTTAGTCAGAGATCGGTCCTGCTTTGAGCAGGGGGTTGGACTAGATGACCTCCTGAGGTCCCTTCCAACCCTGATATTCTATGATTCTATGAAACCATGTACAAACCAAGACTCCATTCCTACAATGAGACCCATGCAGGCAGAGCCCTCTGAATGCCTTTAAATACAGTTCTGTTACAGTGGGACTGGACCCTATAACAGGCAGTAGGGTCCAGTGCACCTGAGAGTCATCAGCTGCCTCCATTTGGGTTTAAGTGAAGGCCAGGGAAGCTGGAAGACAGGAAGAGGCTGATGAAAAGCTGCCTGAGAAGGGGAGGAGAAACAAAGCATACAGTAAAGGAGGAAAGAGCTGTAGGAGTGCAGTAATGAGTTGCTGCTGGTGATACACCTCTACCCCGATATAACACGGTCCTCTGGAGCCAAAAAATCTTACTGTGTTATATGTGAAACCAAGTTATATTGAAATTGCTATGGAGGGCCATGTAGGGAAGGTTGTGCCTCCACAAACATCCTGGCCCCACCCCCTATCTGACCCCCATCTACTTCCCACCCCCTGACTGACCCCTCAGAACCTCCAAGCCATCCAACCACACCCCTGCTCTCTGTCCCCTAACCATCCCCCAAGACCCTCTGCCCCTTATCCAACTCCCTGGCCCTGGCCCGGCACCATTAACACGCCTCTCAGAGCACCGTGTCGGAGCCAGACACGCTGCCACCATAAGTGCCGACTCCGTGGTTGCTCCGGGGCTCAAGCACCCACTGGCAGCTCCCTGTCCTGCTCCCCTGCCCCAGCTCGCCTCCGCTCTGCCTCCTCCCCTGAGTGTGTCACTGCTCCACTTCTCCCGCCTCCCTCCCAGGCTTCTCCAAGCCTGGGAAGGAGAGGGGAGCAGGGAAAATGCTTTACCTCATTATATCCAAATTTGCGTTATATCGGATTGCCTTATATCAGGGTAGAGGTGTAGTTCCTGAGGAAAGCTCATAGGAGGACTGGCTATAGCTGAGGAACCCTGCCAAGTTGTGGGAAGTTTTGTGCAGAGGCCCCTAGGCATATGAGGAAGAAACAGCATGGTCAGTGGGCCCAGAAGCAAGGGGTTGACATTGAGGGAGGTCCCCAGGAGCAGGAGTAGGACTCACAGGTGAGAAGGCCTGGGGGAGTAATACACTGCAGAGAGCTCTCTTACTGGAGACCTGACTTGAAGCTACAGGAGAAGATTTTGGGGAAAGAAGTGGGTCTTGGAACTCTCAGGGAGGAAACATGGGTCTTGGAACTCTCAGGGGGCCCTGGAACAGGGATAAAGGAACTGGGACAGGGTAGTTAATGACTCTCGGATGGGCAACCTGGGAACAGTTACCTGTGAATGGGATTGAAGGGCTGCTGCATTGTAACCTTCTCTTACTTTGTGGTTTTAAGAGGAACTGTTTTTACCAAGAGCAATCTGAGAATTGTGTCACTCTATATGAATACAAAGAGTTTGAGTCTGCTGCTACAAGAGAATGTTCCTTTGCATGGTCCATATTAAGGGGAAACTGAGGCAGGTACACTTATTCCATGGACTGCCACAGGAAGGGGCTTGAGGATGAGCCGCCCCAGAGTAAACTCTATATGTACATAGAGGTCTGGCCAAATAGAGCTCATGGTAAACTTATGGCCTAAATTTAAAAAAAAGTATTTAGAAAATGCACTAGTATTTGAGATTAGTCTGCAACATAGTTGTTTTTAATAAATCCCTATCCCTAGTAGAGCATTAAACTATATTAGCTTTAACTATGTCTGACAACAGCTCCCCTAATCAGTCCTACTTGAGACTAGCCTGTCTTGCTCTCTGCAGTGGGCAAGATCTCTATCTTTTTTTAATTAATTCAGACTCTTTGCTACCCATGTTTCCCCAATGTATTCACACGATTATTCCAATTTGCATTAAAAGAACACCAACATCATTGATTTTTAAAAAAAAAACTATTAAAAATACTATTTCTAACAAAGGACTCTTTAAATAATATGCTCTGAATTAATCTTTTAAAATTCAGCTAGTACATCCAGGTTTTTATGCTCTCCTGATGTTTATGAATCTCTTCAACAAGACAAAAAATGACTAGTTAGGTATGCCATTTTAAGCCAGCTGAGATTCTGCCAAAATGTTTTGTGTGCATGTATTATTTTACTTCTTTAGTAATGTAAAGGTTTGCTTTGAAATAGATAGAGACCTAGGCAGAGCTTACATCTAGTTTTCTAATTTTGTGATCATGTCCACTCTTGTTCGAAGTCACAATTAGCGTAAAAGATTAATCTGTATCAATTTGACCAAGCCTCTTCTCTTATAGCCTCTTTAGGAGAATTTATACCAACAGTGAATCTGATCCCAAAATCAGAACAAACAAAGAAATAAGAAAAATCAAATACTAGAGTAGAAGGATGAAGTCAGGCTCGATTTCTTTTTCAGATGCAGAGAGGTCTTTGGAGAAGTTGCTTAAGCAGCATTCGATCTTTATGTAGTTTTCTGCTCAACTATTCCCATGCTAAGAAGGGCAATTCTTTTTAGGATGCTTACACTTCTTTGTCTCTCCAACCCCTTTACAGCCCTTCCACCCTTGCAAAAACAAATTTGAAAAAATGTATGGATTTCCTTCTGTGTACATCGAACTGTAGAAGGGTTTCTAAAGAGTCCTAAGGAGAGGCGAGTTGATGCCTCAGTATCCCTCCTCATTTTTTGCACCCTCATCATGTTCTCTCCACATCAGGAATACAGAGTACAAAATGTTCCTTGCTCTGCAGAGCTTAAGTACTAGAATAGAGACACTGCACAGCTTCTAGATGACAAGTCACAATGATAGCCAGAAAAGAGGGAGTATACCCAGGCATTCATTTAATCAGACACACAGAAAATATGTGATGCACAATAAAGGTATATAGCCAATTCCTCCCTGCCCTATAATAAATGACCATAGTGTATCATCTCAACCAATTTCTACCTCCCACCCAAATATTTGTAGGGGTTGGGGCCAGGAATAAATCCCTTATTTCTGCAGGATTGTTGTGTTAGGTGTGTGTGAAGAGAGAAATTCTATGTGATACTGGTCTGTAGCTCAAACAACTTAACAAGTGATGTTTGGTTTTCTTACCTAGGGGCAGGAAGGCGATTACTGGCCTTAGAATGGGAAATTAGCTTTAAACTTGATTACAGAATGTAAATGGCATAGATCCTCCATTTGTGTCAATCAGCATAGTTCCTTTGAAATCCAATGAACTACACTAATTCACCCAGTTGAAAATCTGTCTCATTTACACAAACACACGTGTATGTATGTGCATGAGTATTTATATGTGTATTTGCTGCAATTTGTTATAAACCTCTCCTTCAGTTCTGAACTCTCTATACGAGGATAAAACCTTTACTCTGTTTCTGAAAGATGCTGCCTGAAGTATCACTAATAAAGTCACTAGTCACTAATAACAAATCAATAAAGTCATACCGCAGAGTTGATGTATTGCACTAATACATCATCAAGGTAATGTCTTTCCAAAATATATTGGTACTATTAATCAAGTGCTAGTGCTTCTACACTGTGCTAGGTTTTTTCTGAAAGCAAAAACCAAAAAGAGAGGGATACATTTTACATTTTGGAGGAGTGTGGGAGGACAGATATGTGCAAAACCAACAATATAATAAATTATGACAATGACGATTGACTTGCATTTATGCAGCTCTTTGTTGTGCAAATAGAAACCAAATTGCTTTACAAACTTTAAATATTTTTTATATTAAGATTATTCTTATTTATCCAGCCAATACAAACTCTTTGAAAAAAAAAATACAGGTCCCAGCCACTCCTGACTTACTCTGAAGAAAATACACACAATAATTAAAATATATATGTAACATATTCCACTCTCTAAATATATGAGCATCTGGTTAGCATGGAATGCTTAGTCAGAGGATGTCTACACACAGGAAAAGTTGTCTGCAGAAAGGAGTTATTACTTTGTCTTCTTCTCCATGAACCCCCTTTTCCAATGCATATATTCCTCATGTTCCCTTCCCATTCCCTTGCCCCCCAGTCCCACTTCTCTCCGCAGACCTCCATATCTGTCCCACCTATACCTCAATCCTTCATTACTCACTAATTCCAGCTCCTAGTAAAATATTTTTCCAGCTCCCCAATTCATCTGTTCTCACCTCCCCTGTGCATCTATGGCCAATATATTCCCTACCTTCTCTCACTCTGCTGATGGAGATTTGTCATTAGAGGCTTCCAAGCCTGCCCAAACTAGCAATACATTAATATATCAGCTCAAGATTGGAGGCCTTTCTGGAAGATATGCTTTAGTCAAACACAAGTTATTGGCCTTGATACAGGATAACTGGACGGAAGTTCTGTAGCGTGTGTTATACAGGAGTACAGACTACAGATGATCAATGAACTGGTTCTCAACTGGGGCAGGTTTCAGGGGATCCGCCAAAATAAACTGGACTCTGGCACCAGAGCTTAGGAAGGGAGCACCACCTCAACCCCTGACTCACCTCAGCGGGCTACCCAGCCTGTCTGGATTGGAGGGGAACAACCAACAATTGTAGTGTCATTGCTGATGAGAAATCTCCCCCTGCCACCAGAATGGGTTGCCTCACAGCCATTGACTCCACGAGCAGGCAGCAGCTAGCTAAGGAGACACAACACTGCTCTGCCCTATTACATCAGCATTTCAGGGAGCAGGGCCAAATGGAAGACAGGAATTTGGGATGGCATGTGACCCCACGTGACCCCCACACACACTGATGTCACCTCTGTTTGGGGGTCTGCAGGTTTGTCTGTTTAAGTTTAGGGGTTCCAGGGTATAAAAAGGTTGAGAACCACTGATCTAATGGTCTCTTCTGGCCTTAGAATCATAGAATCATAGAATATCAGGGTTGGAAGGGACCTCAGGAGGTCATCTAGTCCAACCCCCTGCTCAAAGCAGGACCAATCCCCAATTAAATCATCCCAGCCAGGGCTTTGTCAAGCCTGACCTTAAAAACCTCTAAGGAAGGAGATTCTACCACCTCCCTAGGTAACGCATTCCAGTGTTTCACCACCCTCCTAGTGAAAAAGTTTTTCCTAATATCCAACCTAAACCTCCCCCACTGCAACTTGAGACCATTACTCCTTGTCCTGTCCTCTTCTACCACAGAAAATAGTCTAGAACCATCCTCTCTGGAACCACCTCTCAGGTAGTTGAAAGCAGCTATCAAATCCCCCCTCATTCTTCTCTTCTGCAGACTAAACAATCCCAGTTCCCTCAGCCTCTCCTCATAAGTCATGTGTTCCAGACCCCTAATCATTTTTGTTGCCCTTCGCTGGACTCTTTCCAATTTATCCACATCCTTCTTGTAGTGTGGGGCCCAAAACTGGACACAGTACTCCAGATGAGGCCTCACCAATGTCGAATAGAGGGGGACGATCACGTCCCTCGATCTGCTCGCTATGCCCCTACTTATACACCCCAAAATGCCATTGGCCTTCTTGGCTACAAGGGCACACTGCTGGCTCATATCCAGCTTCTCGTCCACTGTCACCCCTAGGTCCTTTTCCGCAGAGCTGCTGCCTAGCCATTCGGTCCCTAGTCTGTAGCTGTGCATTGGGTTCTTCCGTCCTAAGTGCAGGACTCTGCACTTATCCTTATTGAACCTCATCAGATTTCTTTTGGCCCAATCCTCCAATTTGTCTAGGTCCCTCTGTATCCTATCCCTACCCTCCAGCGTATCTACCACTCCTCCCAGTTTAGTATCATCTGCAAATTTGCTGAGAGTGCAATCCACACCATCCTCCAGATCATTTATGAAGATATTGAACAAAACCGGCCCCAGGACCGACCCCTGGGGCACTCCACTTGACACCGGCTGCCAACTAGACATGGAGCCATTGATTACTACCCGTTGAGCCCGACAATCTAGCCAACTTTCTATCCACCTTATAGTGCATTCATCCAGCCCATACTTCTTTAACTTGCTGACAAGAATACTGTGGGAGACCGTGTCAAAAGCTTTGCTAAAGTCAAGAAACAATACATCCACTGCTTTCCCTTCATCCACAGAACCAGTAATCTCATCATAGAAGGCGATTAGATTAGTCAGGCATGAACTTCCCTTGGTGAATCCATGCTGACTGTTCCTGATCACTTTCCTCTCATGTAAGTGCTTCGGGATTGATTCTTTGAGAACCTGCTCCATGATTTTTCCGGGGACTGAGGTGAGGCTGACTGGCCTGTAGTTCCCAGGATCCTCCTTCTTCCCTTTTTTAAAGATTGGCACTACGTTAGTTTTTTTCCAGTCATCCGGGACTTCCCCCGTTCGCCACGAGTTTTCAAAGATAATGGCCAATGGCTCTGCAATCACAGCAGCTAATTCCTTTAGCACTCTCGGATGCAACTCGTCCGGCCCCATGGACTTGTGCACGTCCAGCTTTTCTAAATAGTCCCTAACCACCTCTTTCTCCACAGAGGGCTGGCCATCTATTCCCCATGTTGTGATGCCCAGCGCAGCAGTCTGGGAGCTGACCTTGTTAGTGAAGACAGAGGCAAAAAAAAAAAAACACTGACATGTCTGAATCTGTGGCTATACTACGAGCTAGGAATATTATTCCTAGCTTGTGTGTATGTAACCCATGTGCTTAATAGGGAGATATCTCTTTAGGAGACCCATTCCGGGGGGAGTAGGAGTGAGCTGTGTCTGGGTCATTGTTGCTAGGTAGATTAAGCACTCTATATGCAGAAGCTTCTGGAATTGAGTATGGTAGTTTTGGGAATGCTCCAATAAGTTCCCTGTTGCTAGGGTCAGACTCCATGAGGGCGAACAGTCAGGGCAGCTGCTTTACAGAAGGCCCTGTGCTCTGTGTGAGTTGGGAGAAGCTGAGCCCAGGAGCAGAAACAAGCTGTTGTTCCTAACTCTGAAGCATTTTGCAGCAGGTTAGTGATATTGTTTATCCTCTAACAGGAAAGCATGGGGCAATGCTAATTATAGCAAGGGGAAATTGGGAAGGAAAAATAATTTCTATTTTAATTGTACGCTTTGAATGTTGTTTTGATTTTAGCCAAATTGTTCTAGTTAAATTGTCTCAACTAGTGCGATTCACCAACTTTTCTTTAAATGAAAGTCATTTATATTTTGCTACTCTTAGTTTTGTATTTTCTTGTAACAGGGTTTTCTTTAACTAGTCTATACACTTTACTGATTGGTTAATCAGTTAGCTGACTGGCTTGGAATGATTTCAGCAGGGGAAGAGTCTGCCTGGATTCCAACTGAAGATTCCTACAAGCAAGTGGAGGGAAGATGTTGTTTTAGACTCAGCAAACTGTATAGATTTGGTGATCAAAGACTCTAACTGAGACTTAGCTGAACAGAACCTAAGCTTTTGGGAACACTCAGTTTCTTCTCGTCGTATTTCTGTGGGGACTGAACTGTTCACATTTTAATTTGTTTTCTTTTTTTATGTTTATGTATAACTGTGAAGGTAATGTCTGTGGATTCTAAAATAGCCATGTCATGCTGTAAAAAATAGATTATTATTTGTTTCTTTATCATAAGATTTTATAAAGTTTTTAAATTAAATTCATTTCTTTAGTTCCTTTTGGGACTTGAATGGGGGGAGATTGACTCTGTGCAATCCTCGCTGAAAATCCTTAGAGACTGAACTCTGGGTCTCCAGCTATTTTCTATGGGAGTAGTTTTTTATTTTGTTTTTATTTTTTTAAAGCACTGGCGACGGGAAATGAAGTGAACTCTAGCCCACCCAAAGGTAACATATATATACAAGCTAAATCAAGTATGTATATATATATATATATATATATATATATACACATACATACTTGATTTAGCTTGTTAAGAGCTAGCATGAAAAGACAGAAAAGATTCAAGTTAAGAGAGAAGAATTAAATAATGAATGGTATAGAAAAATTGGCTCCTATTGCAAATGCCTACTATGGAGTATAATATTGTCATAATAACCTACATTCATACAGTGTGAAAAAAGCTATCCCAGGCCTACGCACCACTTAAGTTGCACTAAAGCCCTATTTTGAGGACCTAACCGGTAAGCACCGCAGTGGCACTTTGCACAGGGGTGAGTTACACCCACAGCTCTTTTGATGCATAAGGATACAGATATCATGGCAACCAGCTAAACTAATAGGACTTGATTCACCAGAGCCTGTGATGTCAGAAAGTTCATCTAGAGGCGAGTTGCAGTTGATTGGTACAGCCAATGAGTGAGATGGTGATGTTCACCAGAGAAGGGGCATGGCGAAATCTTCTGGGGAATGCACTGTCAGCTGGGCTTCTGTGGAGCCAGAGCTACAAATTAAAGTTCTGCTCCAATCATGGAATCCCCCAAGATGGTGCAAAGGAGGAATCATGGGGCACAGCCTTCATTGCTGTTGCACAATGGTGCAGATTACAAGCGGGTGGGAATCAAGCCTTTTAACTATATCTTTTATGATGGTTTGTGGTGACAAAATATTCTTTTAATCTCTTTTCTATGTATTCATTATTCACTTCAAAATCAGCTCCAAGCTAAGATAAATTTCAACTAAACCTTGAAGTAGAATCCAATTTAGATGTTCCGCTAATTCAGTAAAGCTAATTAACTTGGTTCTGCTTTTTGAATCGGTTTGCTTGAATTTAATGCTTATGGTTGGTAAGCAGATAGATAAAGAGATAAATGGGTCACTGTATTTATGACTACTCATTATTTCCTTTAATATTCATGCTGAATAGTGTAAGTTCTGATTACAATTAAACTGCTTTTATTCCATTTTAGCAGTAATTGACTGAAACAGGCAATTTGTACTTTGATTCTGTCTTTTAAGTAATTGACGATCACAAACCATTTCTTGATAACACATTTAATCATTCAGCTCTTTTTGGATTGTTTAGAAATAGCTTCATGTAGTCTTGTTCAATTTAGTGAGAGTTCCTACAGGATATTCAACAATTTTTCCTCTCCTGGTTGTCCTCTTTTCTCTCTAATTTCTCCTCCAGTGTTTCCTTCAGAGGAACTTCCTCATCTCTGTTCTAACTTTTGGGGGGGATTCCACAGGGCTCTGTCTTTAGTCCCCTTCTCTTCTCCATCCACACTTTGTCTCTGGGTAATCACATCCTCAAACACAAATTCAGCTGCCATCTCTATGCTGAGGAGTCTCAGATCTATGTCTCTGCTCCAGACAGGTCTCCTTCTTTCCGAACTAAAATCTCAGGCTGTCGTTCTGACATCTTTTCATGGATGTCTAGCCATCAACTCAAGCTCAATATGGCTAAAACAGAGCTCATAATCCCACCTCTCCGCTACCTCCTTTCCTGATTGCTGTGTACAACACCACCATCCTTCCTGTCACTTAGGCTTGTAATCTGGGTGTCATCTTTGACTCAAACCTTTCTCTCTAGATCCTCACATCTAGGCTATGTCCAAAACTTGAAGATGCTTTCTGCATAGCATTTCTGAGATACTACCTTTTCTGTCCATCCTCACAGCTAAAGCGATCATCCAAGCTACTCACACCATTCCACTTCTCAGTTACTGCAACGTCCTTTTCTCTGGCCTTGACAGTTGTAACTGTGTCCTATTCATGTCCATTTAGATGGCTGCTGCAAAGATAATTTCCCTAATCTGTCATGTTGACCAGGTCACCTTCACTTTGCCTCCCTCCACCGGCTCCCCCTTCTCTATTGCATCAAAAAGAAGGTGCTTGTGTTCACTTTAAAGGCCCTTAATGGTCAATCCCCACCCAACCTACCATCTTTCTTTCACTCTCAGGATGTGGACTCCTGCCTCCAATCAACCCATGAAACTAGCCTCCATTGCCCACTTGTTGAATTTTAAACAAGCAACATCATACATTTTGCCCCTCACACTTGAGAAAAGTCCTGTGTAAACATCTGTGAAGCTACCTCATTATTCTGCTTCAAAATGCTCCTCAGAACTCTTTTGTCATGATGCCTATAAAATAACGGTTAGGCCACAGGTGTGCTGAGACCACTGCCTTTTATGCTGACCAACACTGTGCCACTGTTTCCTTGTATGCCCCTTCTGTCTACAGTGTCATCCTTTGTCTTTTGTCTTATACTTAGACTGTAATCTTTCTGGTGCAGCAACAGTCTTTGTGTTCTGTGTTTGTACAGTACTTCGAACAAGGGGGTCCTGATCCATGAGTAGGGCCCATAGGCACTACAATAATACAAACAATTCTTAATAAAACAGTTATTAAAATAAACAAACAAGCAAACACAAAATAACTTAGGGTAAGTTCAGCAAAAGGTTCACTGACTTCTGAGCAAGACTATACTGACTTTACTTGGAGTTTTGAGCAAACCTGGGTTCAGCTGGTGATGGAATGCTGGAGAAATTGGTAGCTTACTTTGAATGGAAGGTTTGAGTTCCTTTGAGCAACACAAAATAGTACCATGTATCCTTAGCAATATTATTTTATACCATTGACCTTATGAGATAATGGGGACAGATCCTCAGCTAGTTTACATCAGTACAACCTCTTTGAAGTAGGTGGAACTACTGTGATGCTACACCAGCTGAGAATCTGTTCCAGGTTTTTAGTCCTATTTATGGTTTACTATTATCACCACAGGGTGTTAGATACATTGATAATAATTTAGAACAGTGGTTTTCAACCTGTGGTCCGCAACCAAAGGGGTCTGCATCTCCAGTCAAAAATTTTCAGGGGGCTGCAAATGAAAAAAAGATTGAAAACCACTAACAGAACAAAGCTGAGGGTCAGTGGAAGTTCATGGGAGGCTACAAGAAATCTGCAGGTTTGCCCTGATATCACAGTTTCCAAAATCTGTTTTATCAGCCTCATTAATTAATTTCCTACACTGTTGAGCTACTCCTTTTTTACCGTATTAGATGCACATGAAGCTGAGAGTTTAAAAACATGAAATCATGTAACCTATGGTTCCCATGGCAGCTGTGACCAAAGTTCAGCCTTAGGCAAATTGTCGAAAGGTTGGTCTCCTTTTTGCAGACAGTACGCATCTATAATGTTAGGACCTGCCATTTTTGCATCTGTCCTTGAATTGTGGGTACAATTGCACCATTATGGCAGAGTGAGTCACAAATTGCATTAATAGAAAAGGAGGTTGAGACTTTGGTCTGGCTTAGATATAGGCAAAGGTATCAAAATAAAAAATCTGGGTAAAGATAAAATTGGTTTACAATTTTTTAGTTAGCACATTTTTGTAATGAGCCTAACAAAAAATATATTTGGGGTTTGGGCTGTCACTGTTGATTGGATATACAATTATTTAGGAAGTAATTTCAACCCAAATGCTTAGAAGGGTTCCGATTGGCTGACTGGATGACAGAACTCCAAACCTCTGTCATTGGCGGGATATAGATTACATACAAATATTATAGCATAAAGACATAACAAAAAGACCATTACATATATATTTCTTTATTGAGGAGCTACTCTACTACAGAAAACTTCTTTTAAATCTCTTTGGTTGAGGACCGGGTAGGCTAGCTGCTACCTGTAAAACTTTTCCTATATGGAGGGGAAACCTCAATATTGATACAAAACTGATTATTAATAAAATTATTATAGCTTATTTTTATAATGCTAGGTTGTTATACGTGTGTGTGTGTGTGTGTGTTAAATTTCAAGAAATACTTATAAGTATTTTATATACATGGCACTTGGAGAATAATGGTTTCTATATTTATTTTTAAACATCTTGTTTTATTAAAAGAAATGTTGAAGCTAATTAAATAAACTTCTAGGAAATCTCTGCTTTCTCTCTATAAACAAGATGGTTGAAGGAGATGAGACAATTCAAGAATAATATCTCCCCCTTGCCCATAGATCTATACTTAACACCTCCAGGTCATATTACAGAGTCTGGAATGTTTGCTGATTTTTGTCCTTGTATAATGTGTTTAATAGGAGTTTTAATTCTCAGTTATGGGTGAGGCTACTTGTGATTGTTATCTTGGGAAGTGTTTGGTTAAAAGGCAGGAGCGTTTTCTCAACAATCCAGATTCGCCATTGCTAAGGAATGTGCAGATGTTCTGTTTAAAGGGACCTCAGAAAGAAGAAACACATAGCACTTGGTTTGACTAAATCTCAGATGCTCCACCTTTTCTCTTCATAAAGAAAAATCTTCATTTTAAACACACACAAAGAATTCTTGAAACATTCTTAAAAACTGGTTCCTTTTATAAACAGTCTAAAGTTTTCAAGTAACTTTAAGGAAAGCATTTATAGATATAAATTGTTTTTTTTAGAAAATCTTTGTTTAATCCTTAAATGCATAGAAATGGCATATGCTTCTTTGAGATATTCATTTGCAACTGAGTTGTTTTTAAATGCAAGCCCCATAATAACTGCATGATTATATAACTATTGCTATATCAACAGTAAGATGTTTTATAGTAATTACTAAATATAGTAATAATACTATAACTGCTTACTTAATAAAGAAGCCATTGAGTGTAAAATATTGTTATTAATTGGAGAATTAATTTTCTATCTAGCAGTGCTATAGCAAGTTTCTTCCTAAGCTCAAAAAAAGACAAGAACCACCTCTCCAAGAACTGTTAAGGACAAGAGTCAATGCCTTCTTTGAGAACTATTTAAGCTAAAGACTGTTTAAGAATCTTGTAAATTTAAAAAGATTTTTTTAAAGCTAAAAGACAAAAAATTATATAAAAACTAAGGGTGTTTGGACTTATTTGAAAAACTATTTCCTATCAGGGTGTGACTGCAGCCTACTTCCCTGCAGCTGCAGACACCCCCCTTCCTTCTCCCAATAAGTGACTGAAGACTCCTTCCCTCCAGCCCCTTCTGTTGCCAGCTTCCTGGCTTATATAGGCCCTATGTCTTCCTGCCCAGCTGAGCTTCTTCTAATTAAATCCTTGTTCCAGGTTCTCCTTCTCCAGGCACAGCTTGGGCAGATAATTGGCTATCTTATGCTTTCCCCCTCAAACCTATAACCTTCAGGGGTGTGGATGCCTCCTGTCCTGCACTTGCTGTAATTGGGCACACAGATGATCGCTCTCTTCCTTCACTTCACCCACCAGAAGATATGTTTCCTTGGTCCTCCATAGCGTACCTGAACCTTTTCCTCTGGAAATCCAGGTCTCCTTCTGCTAGTCACAGGGCCTGCTCAGCATCTTCCAGTTTCTCCTGTAGTTATTTTCCTTGTCCCCCCAAAACTTCCCAGCTCCCTTTTCCAAATGGGCTGAGTTCCCACCATTGTCTGATTCTCTTAAGTGTTCATACCTCTGTCTGCTCAGGCATTCTGTGTCCCAAATCATTTTATCGGCTAGTTCCTCCATAGCCACTACAATGTGTGTAGATTGACCAGCTGCCAGGTCCATGGTCATCACTGCCATTTCTACCCTGACAGTCTCCAGCATACTCCAGTATACTGATACATCCTTCTTTTTTATTCTCTCTCTGGGGTCCATATCTTCCCCTTCACTATCCCCTTACTTCTTAAGAGGACAGTGTTTTTCTTTATTTGTTTTTATATGGCCAGCCACATGGCACCTAAAACAAAGTCTTGTCCTTGTCTTTTCAGCAGGCCATGCTTTGCCCTTCTCTAGTCTAGCCACCCCTCCTGGTTAGCCTTCAGCTTGCAGCTCGTATATGGGCATCTCCTTCTTAGGTGCCCCTGCTGACCACAGGTGAAACACTCCCCTGCCTCTCCTGTTCTCCCCACAGGATGGACTCTTTTGGACTTTCTCCTCTTCCAAGTAAGGCTTCTCTCCCCCATCCCAGAGGGGCATTCTTTTTTCAGGTGTCCTCATCGCCCACAGGCTTACCACAGTTTTGGCTGGACCTCTGGCCTCCTGTCTCTGATACCTCCCTTCCTATCTCACTCCCCACAGTCTCTACTAACTTCTTCCTGCAGAAACTTAAATAAATACAGTTGCTTTTCCACCAGATGTGCCAAATAGTTTTTCAGGTACACCTGGGCCTCTCACATTATCTGCTGGTTCTCCAGCACCGGCCTCAGCAAGGGCTAGATCTGTCCCTGCTGTTTGTCACCTCCCTTCTGCAGGGACAGCAACTCTGGAGTCCTGCCTGGGAGGGTATAAGTGCCCTCTGCAGAAAAGTCTTCCTCATACTGAGGCTCCATTGTCTCTTTCCCTTTTCCTCTTTTTCTATTATGGCTTTTTGCCTTGTATCGGATGACTACATTATGCAGTCCTTTATCATCCACCACTGTCTCTTAAGCTCCCCTTGTATCAGGGAAACTGTTTGCCCACATTCTCCACCAATTGTCATGCATTTAACTCATTGCAGGTGGCACCCCCTTCTGGCCATTCTGGGGATTAGCTCTACCAGGTGTTGCACCCTCCTCTTGCAGTGTCTTCACCCACCCTGTCTCACCCTACGGCCCCTCTCTCTCCAGGAACTGCAGCCTCCTCTTTGTGACTCAGCCCTCCGGCCAGGCATGTTCCCCTTCCGGTAGTGATGTAACAAAGTCTTTCCCAAATAAACTGTTTCAGGCAGTTTGCTGTTCTCTGCCACATCCCCAGTGGCTGGTAGGGGAACACAAGTCCACCCTCTGCTCTGAGTTTCAGGTCAGGGGCCTCAATTCAGAAGCCAAGGCCTGCACTGTCCTACCTTGCTGCTTTCCCCTGAGCCTTCTCCCACCTTCCAGGCTTCCCCTCTCTCTGAGTTCACCAGCCTCCCAACTCTCTTCTCTCAGGGAGTGACTACATCCTACTTCCCTATAACACCAGAAACCCCTTCTTTCTCTCAGGGCATGATTGAAGAGTCCTTCCCTCCAGCCCCTTCTGTTGCCAGCTTCCTGGCTGATATAGGCCCTGGCTCTTCCTGTCCAGCTGAGCCTCTTCTTATTGAATCCCTGCTCTCTGTCTCTTTCTCCAGATGCAGCCTGAGCATTTAATTGGCCATCTTAACTCTCCCACGCCTTGTGTGTGAAAGACACCTCACCACATCATCTATAAACTGATTTAGTGATCTATGATACAATAAAACGGATGTGTCTGGCTCAGCAAGACAGGGTGCTGGAGTCCCAAGCTGGCAGGGAAAGCAGGATCAGAAGTAGTCTTGGAACATCAGTTGGCAACCCGAAAGGAGTTTCTGTAAACCAACCCATCACACACATCATTATAACCTACTCAGAATTTATACTTAACTCAATTGAAAATAATATTTCACCTCTTATTTGTATTCATTTTGTTTTTTAAATTAGAAAAACAGAACATAAAGACAAATCTAAAATGGACTCACCCATTCTGAGGTAAGGCAAAAATGGTCCATAAAGTTCCCACTAACCTAAATGGTAGGAACATTTGCTTAAGTCTTGATGAGTAGATAGTTAACTGAGTTCAGCAGCCGGGAAGACCACAGTTAATCAGCTCTGACTTCACTAGTAGTTACCCAGGAGTTAATATGAGTATCTTACATTTTAACCACTTGCGTTTCCCTGGGTATACAGTAAGATAGGTATGACAAATGTGAAGTTTTGCTCTTAGTCTATCACTATGCAATATTGAAAACGGCACACACGCTTTGCTGTATACAAATAATAATGTCCTGACTTAAATAACAAAATGTTAAGGAGATCACAGAATACTAAAAAGGAAATCTGTATCGAGGAAATATTTTATAAAATGGTATAAACTCTTAGCAACCGTGTCTGCTTTAAAAAAGTCCTGAGATTTGAGTCAGTGATTCCTTAAATAGTAAGCACTACTTGTAGACTTCCAGTGAAATTGATTTAAATCATCCACAACCATTACAAACATACACATTTTATCATGAAAGTACTGATTAGTGATTAGGGAGGTCACATACTAAACTTATGCTGATAAGGCTGAATCTGACACAAAAAAGAACAGTAATGTAAAATCCCCACAGATAATATACCTCATTTTCTGTTAAACAACTCAGCTAAGCATATATTCCAATCTCAAGAAAACTTTTTTCAAAGTCATATTAACTTTGAAAATTAGAAATCAGTTCAATCCCAAGGCAAGGTGTAGACACCAAATTAAACACAAGCCCATTTACACATCAGTGTTCCCTGTTTCCCTTTTTGTTGTTGTTGCTACATTCTGACGATGCATATGTCGGAATCAGAATTTTCTTCCAGAGTCTAGCAGTGGGGAGCCTGTGAGCTAATCAGCTTTGGCTCACCACTAGCTGTGACTATAGTCTGTGTGAGTTAAATGGAGGCATTTAAAAGAATGTCGCTAGCTAAGGAGGCATAACACAAATTGTACAAAGGACAATTTAGAACTTGAGAATGGATGAAGACATGGAGATATCAGTGAAACATTCAGAAGCTAAATCTTCATTTTCCACTTGTTTGAACTTGAGGCTTATTAGCTTTTCCTCTCCTCCATCTGTTTGATAGGGCACGTTATTAATTGACAATAGTTAGCTGGTTTATTTTTGTCCTAAATTACTTACAATTGTCAATAGTAATAACAGAGGTGTGATGACTCTATTTTTAAAACATTCAGACAGATATAGCATTGTCTTGCTTTCCTTCCCCACACAAGTCTCTCAGTGGCTTCACAATTGCAGAGTTTGGAGTATACAGGGAATGTCATGTCCATCGGGTAATAATTATGAAATAACATGTCACTTATGAGGGAGCTTGTCTTCACTTTCCCCCTCTTCTCTTTGTAAAATCCCAGTAGAGGTTGATATTTTAAAAACCTATTTAGCAGAGTTAGATATTCCTAGGATTTCTTTCTCCTAACTGACTCCTACTAATTAGTCTTACACAGCTCCCTCAAAGCAGGCCAGGACAGCAAAAGGAAGCTGCACAGCTGAATTAAACAGTTGTAGGACCCATACTGTTGAACATATTCATAAATGATCTGGAAAAAGGGTTAAACAGTGAGATGGGAAAATTTGCAGATGATACAAAATGACTCAGGATAGTTAAGTCCAAAGCAGACTGTGAAGAGTTACAAAGGGATATCACAAAACTGGGTGACTGGGCAATAAAATGGCAGATGAAATTCAATATTGATAAATACAGAATAATGCACATTGGAAAACATAATCCCAACTTTACCTATAAAATGATGGTGTCTAAATTAGCTGTTACCACTCAAGAATGAGATCTTGGAGTTACTGTGGATAGTTCTCTGAAAACATCGATTCAATGTGCAGCAACAGTCAGAAAAGCTAACAGAATGTTGGGAATCATTAGGAAAGGGATAGATAATGAGACAGAAAGTATAAAATTATCTATATAAATCAATTGTATGCCCACATCTTGAATACTGTGTATAGATCTGGTTACCCCATCTCAAAAAAAATATATTGGAATTGGAAAAGTACAGAAAAGGACAACAGAAATGACTGGGGTATGGGACAGATTTTATGTGAGGAGAGATTAATAAGACTGGGACTTTTCAGCTTCGAAAAGAGGTGACTAAGGGAAATATGATAAAGGTCTATAAAATCATGACTGGATTGAGAAACTACATAAGGAAGTATTATTTACTCCTTCTCATAACACAAGGACTAGGGGATCACCAAATGAAATTAATAGGCATCAGGTTTAAAACAAAAGGAAGTATTTCTTCACACAGCACACAGTCAACCTGTGGAACTCTTTGCCAGAGGATGTTGTGAAGGCCAAGACTATAGCAGAGTTCAAAAAAGAACTAGATAAATTCAAGGAAGATATTAGCCAGGATAGACAGGGATGGTGTCCCTAGCCTCTGTTTGCCAGAAGCTAGGAATGGGTAACTGGGGATGGATGACTTTGAATGAAAAGGGAGAAAAAAAACAGTTAAAGATAAGAAATGTTGACATTAAAGAATCATCATGTTTTTATTATAGAATGATAATCAACCCCTTGAATTGCATCCGGAAATAATACCCCCTCCTCACCACATAATGATATTGTGAAAATAAATCAACATTTGTGAAGCACCCAGATACTAGAGTGATGAGAACCATATAAAAGCCCAGGAGGAAATTAATCATTCTGTCTTCTGAGCCCAATTTGAATAGTGTGCAGTAAATCAGGATAAAACAAAATATTGAATGGATTGTCATTAAGTGAGCACCAGCCATTCTGTACACTAAAAGAGGCAGGGTCCTGTGACAAAAATAGTTTATGATCATGTAATTAGAGCCTGTATAGAATCATAGAACTGGAAGGAACCTCGAGCGGTCATCTAGTCCACTCCCCTGCACTCAACTTCTCCTCCTCTTTGTAATATAGTAATACATGTAATAAATGACTTGTAATTATGCATTGTGAATGAGTACAGGTGAGGTAACACTTAGACCAAGGCTTAGGTGGCATAAATGTGGTTTTGCCATTCTTCTTTAACATAGATTTTCCAATCTTCTTAAAGTGGTAGTGCTGACAGAATACAGGTAACGTGGTGTTGGCAGATGTAAGTAAAATATATACAAATATGTAACACCAGCCCCCTTTTTTCTGGGAAGACCCAGGGCAGGGTGACACAAAAACAACATGACCCAGAAACTGAAAACCCAGGAGGAAAAATACAGAAGTTGGGTAACTGAAGCTTGCACATGCATAACGTATGGGTTGCCTGAAATCTAAAGGATTGATATGCTAAAAGCTGATTGGATAAAGATTAAGTAATCTGTAAGGTAGAAATGTATAACAGACCTAAGTGAATATGCGCCCAAATTGAAGAACCCCTGACCAGAAACTGAAGAATGGGACTGAAGGCTCAGAGAAGGTGATCCCTATAATAGAATGTGGAAGAACGTCCCAGTGCCCCAGAATGTGGTAAATTTGGGCCCATTTAGCAATACTGTCTTGTGTGTTATTATTTGTCTGGCATAAATAAATATTTGGAAAGTATAAGTGACAATACTTCTGACTCAATTTCCCAACTTTCTACTCAAACTGTAATTTCACTGAGTTTTAAGATAAGAAGAAACCACTAGATTGTCTATCAGATCTGCTGTATATCAAAAACCATGAAATTTCACCCAGTTACCTTTACCTGAAGCCCACTAACATGGGTTGAAGTAAAACATGTCAGTCCTCAGGAGACTAAATTGTTGTGTGCCACAGCCAGAGAACAGGAGAGACCAAAGTGCCACCAATGCCTGAAGCCCCTGCAATAGCAGGGAATTGATTAGGTGGGATATGCCCAGATGATCCTAGCAGGTGACCCACACTCCATGCTGCGGAGGAAGGTATCAAACTCTCAAGGTGCCTTGCAATCTGATTTGGGGAGAAATTCCTTCCTGACCCTAAATTTGGTGATCATCTTAATCCTATAGCATGTGAGCAAGATCCACTAGCCAAGCATATAGAAAGGATTTTCTGTACCACATCAGAGCATTGGGACACTCAGTCTGGTCTCCCCTCTCCAGCAGTGGCCAATTACTCATGTTTCAGAGGAAGGCAACCCTCCTCCCCAGCCCCTGCCCACCACCACCAGAATATCCCAGGCCAAATGTGCAATCAATTAAAAATATTTCTTTCCTTAGCTCTGTAACCAACTGGCTGAAACCCTGAAGTATGAGATCTGATTATTATTATCATTGTCTTAATGAAGAGCTACAACAGTTACAAGCATTCTGAGGGCAATGCACAGCTTACACTGTTCACTCCAGGGCCCATGAACAGAGGTTATGAACAGGAGGATTCACAGATTCAGAGACTCCAAGCCCAGAAAGGAGCACTATGACCATTCAGCCCTACATCCAGCATATGCAGGCCATAGAATTTCTCCCAGAAACTGGATTAAAAGATCTCTAATTTCATTTTAAAGTCTCCAAGTGATAGTGAGTCCGTCACTTGCCCTGATAAATTGTCCTGATGTTTAATTACCCTCACAGCTTGGAACTCCCATCTTATCTTAAGGATGAATTTGTCTATTTTCATCTTCCAGGCACTGTATCTTGTTATGCCTTTGTCAACAAGGTTGAAAAGCAGCCCTGCTGTCAGATCTCTTTTCCATGTGTAAGTACCTACAAACAGTGATCGCAAGTCACCTCTGTCTTTTTTTCGATAAGTTGAATAGGTTGAGCGTCTACACTGCCCTACTCAGAGCCTCACCATAGGGAGCATACTGGGGGATGAGGCAGAGCCAGAATGCTGCTGCATTCTGGACATATTGACTCTTTGTGGGCCTTTACCAGTTCTTGCAAATTAAAGCCTGCCAGCTGGTTCCAGCCTATAAGGGTCGGGGGTTAAGATGTTATACATCCATCTTTGTGCCCACCTTCAGTTCTACATTTAGCATCCCAACAATTGGTTCATTTAGCCCAGATCCTCAAAGGTATTTAGGCACCTAATTCCAATGGAAGTTATGAACCCAAATATATTTGACTGTCTGGGCCTTTGTGTTCATCTTGTTGCTTCCAGATGCCCCAAACTGAAAATTAATCTAGATATTGTCAAACTAAGATATTACATAGATGTTAAAGATGAGCTTTTAGGTCATCTGTTCTATTCCCAATGTAGGTATGTTCTCTCTTGTATATTTATATGGTTTCTTCAGCTTAGCTATTAGTGTCCTAAACAATAGGCATTAAACTTTTTTCCACTATCCCTTTGACCCAGTGTTGCTGTGAAACAGATTATCAGGATATTCATCTTTTTATAAAAACTTAAATGATCCTTGCCTTAATTTCATCCCATTATTTCCTTGTGCATCTCGTTGTGCTATACTAAGATGTTTGAAAATGCTACAATTATAGCTTACATCTTGGTTTTGAAAGTATCGTGGCTTTGAGAGGTTCCTCCCTGTCCACTTCAGAGGGAGGCCACTCCACCTCACTACACCACCTAGCTATCAGGAGTCAATTGGCAGGGGATTAACAAGGTATAGCATCAATTAACGGTCTAGGGCCCTAGCCCCTTGGGGCAGGGGCAGGTAACCAGCCCTCTCTAACCCAAGCTCCCTCACTTAGGCCAACATCAACCTCCATCAGCCTCTAGCCCTCTGGCTGGGGCAGAGTAACTAGTAGTCTTTAGGCCAGCTTCCTGGCTCGGACAGAGCACAAGCAAACATAACCTTTAGCTGGGCTAGAGTTCATTTCATTGACCTCTTCCAGTGCAAAAAAACAAAAAATAAAAACCACTCCTATAGAAAAGTAGCTGGAGACCCAGAATTCAATCTCTCTAAGGATTTTCAGCAAGGATTGCAAAGGGTCAACCTCTCCACATTCAAGTCCCAAAAGGAACAAAATAAATGAATTTAAGTAAGTAACTCTATAAAATCTTATGATAAAGAAACAAATAATAGTAATTTAATTTTTACAATCTAACTCGGCTATTTTATAATCCACATACATTATATTCACATAAACATAAATAAAGAGAACAAATTAAAATCTGAACAGTTCAGTCCCCACAGAAACACAGCTGGAAGAAACTGAGAGTTCCCAAAAGCTCAGGATGTGTTCACCTGAGTCTCAGTTACAGTCTTTGATGACCAAATCTTTGATCACCACTCAGTCTGCTGAGTCAAAAACAACATCTTCCCTCCATTTGTTTGTAGGACTCTTCAGCTGGAATCTTCAGCTGGACTCCTTGCAGATTCTTCTTCTTCCTCTGCTGAAATCACAGTTAGCCAGTCAGCTAACTGATTAACCAACTACTCAGTCAAGCATACAGAGTTTTAAAAAAAAAAAAAAAACGGTTACAAGAAAATACAAAATAGCAAAATATAAATTACTCTTTCCCCATTATCACATTTAAAGAAAAGTTGGTGAATCATACTAATTGAGACAATTTAACTGAAACCGTTTGGCTAATGTCAAACAACATTCAAAGTATACAAGTAAAATAGAAGAAATTATTTTTTCCATCTCAGTTTCCCCCCATCTATAATTAACATTGCCCATGCTTCCCTGTTGGAGGTCTAACAATATCACTAACCTGCTGCAAGATGCTTCAGAGTTAGGGACAACAGCCTGCTTTGTGCTCCTGGACTGAGCTTCTCCCAATTTGCACGGGGCACATGGCCTTTTGTAAAGAAGCTGCCCTTACTGTTTGCCCTCATGGAGGCTGACTCCAGCAACAGGGAACCTATTGGAGCAGACCGAAGACTACCACATCCAATTCCAGAAGCTTCTGGATGTCAAGTGTTAAATCTACCTAACAAGCTGGCTCAAGAGAGAGCCTCTTCACCCCAAGGATACCTGAAAGAAACTGGAACAAAGGACAGTAACTGCAGGGGGTGTGAGTGATTGCTGGACCCAGACTAGAAGGAGACTAATCTGTAAAAGGAAGTTTACTGGAACTCCTCTGAGGCTGAGATTGTATCTGTATTCAGTTTTCTTACTGTATTAGGCAAAGATTTGCTGGTTTTATTTTGTTTTACTTGGTAATTCACTTTGTTCTGTCTGCTATTACTTGGAACCACTTAAATCCTACTTTCTGTATTTAATAAAATCACTTTTTACTTATTAATTAAAAAAAAATGACCCAGGCACAACTCACTCCTACCTCCCCCATTGGGTCTGTTAAAGAGATATCTCCCTATGAGGCATATGGGTTGCACAGAGACAGGCCTTTAGGCCTCAGGTGGGTAGGTTGCCCCCACGGGTGGGATTGGCAGAAGGGGGTAGGGAGATCTGGTTCAACCCTACTGCAGCGGGTCCCTTCGCAATGGCTAGTGATCCCGCCACTGGGTCAGCAGGGATTCCACTGCAACACACTCACTCAACTTCCAATCTGATACCATAACCAAACTAATGTCTGGTTTTCCTGGGCTACTTCCTACCACAGTCTCTTTGTAGAGCTCCATTGTTTCCAGTCCTCCATCTCCTCAAGGTACTTGGCAGACAGCAGTCTCAGCAGCTCCTCAGGGTATTCAGCAGATAGCAGACCCAGCAGCTCCTCTGAGTATTTGGCAGATGGCAGCAAGGCAGAGACATCTGTCTCCTTTGCTGGCTCTGGCCCACCTCAGCTGGAGGCCCTGCCTCTTATACTTCCTGTCCAGCCCCTCTACGTCCACTGCAGGGGCCAGTCCTGGCCTGTCTCTGCCCACCAGTGGGAGCAGAGTGGTTGCTCCCGGTCTGCCTGGGAGGGAGGCCACCCTGCTTCACTACAGAAAGGCAGGTTATAGGGTAGACATTGTTGTTTTTAAAAGATCTTTCATTCCAAGAAATAGACAAATTGGCCAGAGCCCATCTGCCAGTCAAAAAGTGAGAGCACACTAACAGAAGCAGAAGATAGATAAAGCTACCATTCTTAATGGTAAATGGCAAGCTACACTATGTGTGTGGAAAACTAAGTCTAATCCTAGCAGACCAAATTCTGCCTTCATTCCTCCTGGTGAAACTCCATTAAAATCAGTGGGATTGCATAAATGGAATTGACAACAGAATTTGACTTCCAGACCTGTGTAATTAATATGAATAATAGCAACCTTTTTACATAAATTCATTTAGTGGTTATGAAAGCTACAGTATTAACAGTCTTGGAGACCTGAAAACTCTTTCATGCCATAGGTAAGATAGGTCACAAGCAACAATAGAGAAAGTTGCCCAACTTCTTCTCACCAACTGGGATTTCACCTCTGTAGTGGTGAAAGTGTGTACCATCATCACCATATCTATAAACGATTTTTTTTTAGATTCTGTGTAGTTGTTGGTTGTTGTTATTATTGTTGTATTTACTGTTGTTATTAAAGTGTAGCTTAAAAAAGATAAGTGAAGATGGACTTCTCATCATGATGTATTAGAGCTCTTTCCATTTTTAATTTGCCGACTTTTCCGCATCTGATCCAGGAGATTAGTGGTCATTCCTTTCTTTCAGAATCTGTTTTGCACATTAGTTTGAAGATATACATTGCCTTAAAATAGTCATAATGAAAATGTTTGGTTAGGTTGTTGTAAAAGAAATAATTATAGCTTACTGCAGTCAGCTATGGTTTTGCAGTTGACAGTCTTACAATGTATCTCAAATATGCAATCAAAGCAAAGTAAGGTTTTATGCGTATGCTAAGCTTTTATACACGTTAAATATTAAAAATCATCATTAATTATTACTTGGTCAACAGTGAGCTACAGTATATGGCATGTATACAATATACCATTCTTTGTTTGGGATATCTGTGCATAAATGTAGGAATGGATTTTTGAAAGTATTCAGTTATTGACTTCCCCTTATCCATGATGAGGCCATCTCAACAAGGGCAAGATTTTTCAAAAGCGACTAGTGATGTAGTGGGTGCCCAAGCTGATATACTTTAAAGGGGTCTGATTTTCAGAAGACACTGCCACACTCTGAAAATCTGGCTCATTTAAGGTGTCTCACATTGGGGCCCCCGAAACTGAGACACTGAAAATCACCAAAATCTTGGAAGTGTTGGCCTTGTTGAGATTGTTAGACTTAAGTAATGGTAGTAGACAGTATAAGGCCATCATCATGGATAATTAATATTTTTCCCCACAGCGATATATTTAGCGTCTACATTTCAGAATTATAGCCAGCACATGCCACTTGTGGCCAATATTACTTACTATTTTTGAAAATATTTTTCCTCCTCTCTCCTCCCCTGTGTGTCTGGTTGTAAAGAACCAAAATACATCACCTCATGCTTTTCAGGACAGAGTTAATGGCAATGTGTGAAATGCACTAATGTCTGGATAAAGTACAGTACTTTGCTGTCTTGAAACATCATGGGTGACCAAACATTTAAAAGGTTGTTGAAACTCAAATGATACACTGGAGAAATGCACATCACACCACAATTAAAGGAATGGGACACATACACATTAGATCAAATTGCCATCACAAAAAAACTTGGAGATAACTTGCCTCATGTGGCCATAAAGGGGCATTGCAATATTTTGGCTTAGCTGGGACATCTGGTCAGTTTATGTACGGTTCTTTATGATGCTGATTCAACACTGAACAGCTTTCTTTTAATTTCACCATTACTGATTTTCTAAAGTTCTGCATCATTCCCCCTAATTAGTAATGATAATAGGTTAAGTTAAGATAAACCACACTAATTATTGTAACTCTGACTATTAGATGCCCCAGGAAGCACCCAAGAGTCTACTTTGTGCCATTATGGGCTGATTTCATAGCAGTCTTATTGGCACTGTACCAAACCTGCACATATGGACAAAAAGGAGTTTACAATCACTTTCAAAAATACAAATTAGTAGTGCACTAAATACTCTAAAATTAGAATTTAGAACCAGTTGTTTCAGTAAATAACAATTGCACTAGTGCCATAGCAAGCTTGAAAAGTGCATTTAAAATATATATATATACAGGTTTCTTGTGTGGTAATTGAAAAAGATTTTATATGTTTTTTTCTTCAGAAGAAAATATAAACAGAAAGTATCATTAACTATATGAAAAGATGACCACTCTGGCCTTTTATCACAGGCAAAAAAACCTTGCAATTTAGTCTGAATGTTTGAACTAAGAATCCTCCAAAATGAACTTAATACCAGGTGAAACCAGTCTGAAATACTAAGACACACTATTAACTTAATAAGGTAAAACTTATAAATTTAACAGTAAAGTATTTTTTAAAATATGATTTTGTTGACCCATTACACCATGGGTAAAATTCTGCACTCAACTGCATCAGTAAAGCCATGTAACTCCATCAACCTAGGTAAAGTTACTCTGTATTACATCAATGTAGCTGAGAACAGAATTTGTCTCTTAAATTCCAGTTTCTCTACAATCCATGTCAGTCCCCTTTTTTCCTTTAAAATGTACATGGACTTAAGCCACAAAGTTCAGACCTGGTTTGCCAACACGCAAAAATTTGGGACTATTTAGATCTGAAATTTTATTATAGTGATAGGGAGGGTGTTGGCAAAATTTGGATTTGGATTCAGATGTGGACAAACACTTATAGGCTGAAATGGTCTGGGCCAGAGTTTTGTTTCAGGCCCCTTTATACTTTAAAAAATGTTTGTTAGAAATTTTTAGGGGTTGCCTCTGGGACTCTAGCCTCAGCATGGTGGTTCAGGGAACTATGTTTTGCAGCACCTTCCTTTGCAGACAGACTTATATTTAATGCAAGAATCTGGCCAGGAATTAATAGAGCTCAGAGATGTATTAACTGTCTGTGGTTCTTTTCTTTGACTTCTACTCCACAGCCCTAGGAGGCTCCAGCCAATAGCAGCAGGACTTCACTGTAGGGAACAAAAAGATCCTTCTTCTAAATCCTTAATCACAGCTGTACATTACCATCTGGAAATGTCTGATCATTTTTAGAACAAGCTGCAAGACCCACCTTTTTGATAAAGCTTTTCCATCCTAACGGTAAGGTATTTTATATTTTAAAAATAATAACCACATACACCATAAGCAGAGGCTCCTAGAACTTAAGAAAACTGGAAAGCAGAATACTTCATGAAAGATGGATACTGTAGAAAAAACAGATGGATACTTATAATACTTGGGTTGATTAGACAATCATATAGAGAAAAGAGAAATATTCAGGTGTCATCACTAAAGATGCTCGGGGGTAGGAATATATAGAGTTACAAAGAAGAAAAATGAACAGCAAATGAACAAATAGCATAGTTTTAGAAATTCTTTATATGTGGACATTACTACAAAATACATTAATGACACCAGGAATATAGAGATAGACTGACATTACCAACTAATGGAAAGGGTTCAGAGTAACAGCCGTGTTAGTCTGTATTTGCAAAAAGAAAAGGAGTACTTGTGGCACCTTAGAGACTAACCAATTTATTTGAGCATGAGCTTTCGTGAGCTACAGCTCACTTCATCGGATGGGCACTCCTTGTATTCCCTTGCTTCTAAGGCTGGGAAGAAATTAAAATGAAGACTGAGTCACTGGATATTGGGAATGGAAGTACCAGATTCATATAGCTAATGATACCAGCATTCAATGATTGTGCTGTGCTAATAGACTAGGCAGTGTAGACAGTGGTGTGCTAACGTATTGTCCAGTTGTAATCTGCAGTGCAAATATCTGTGGCCTAAAAATCACCGTCTCCACTGGAAATTGACATTTCCAACTTCTTATCATGCTGCTCTTTTCTTGTTATTTTCATAAATCACAAGCTATTTAAAAAAAATCATATTGGCTAATTCTGCTCTCAGGAACACAGGGATAAATTTTAAGTCCATTTATTTCACTGGAAAACTTGGTGCATGGTATTTCCAAATATGAATCTATGGAAAAATCCAAAGAAATATTAATTGCAGCTTTCAAATCCAAATCTTAGCAGCAAAAGCCAGATATAGGATTTTTGGGAAGGGCAATGAGATTTATTGGCCCTCTCCTCAAAATGTTTGAGGTCCTCAAGCTAAAACTCATTTTAAATAAGAAGGGATTGGAAAGAGACGTATGGATTGACACCAGCTTCCTCTAAGGCTGCAGAAATACAAGCAAGATGCTTTGGGTGAAGGTGATCCACACGTAGAAACATTCCCCACTCCCACCAAGGGACAATTCTTCAAATAAGCCATTAGGTCCACATCCCCTGAAATGTTTTTTATACAAACTGTTGCATTTTAAGTTATCTCTTTTTTCCCAATAATTTAGCTACAGACAGAGTAGCCAGAAATATGAATATAATATATATGCTCAAAACGGGCTTTCCATCCCACTCCTCTACACTGACAGTGATAACCATGGAAACACAACAAAATACAGCAGCATAAACAATTTATATAAAATTAACTATCATAAAGGATGGACGAGCAACTGGGCCAAACTTGAATGAGAGACATTATGACCAGTCGCAGAGGGTCACAGCACCTCTCAGGTTTGGCATCCACAATCAATAGTGTGGGGACTGACTTGCCTGCCCCAACTAGGCCCTGATCCCACGGTCACCACCACTGAGGCATCATTATTCTGCACCTCAGGCAACCTGCCAAGCTGAAAGTCCAGATACAGGAGTGGGGGTTGCAAGTTGGGGAGACCGCTCCCACCAGGAGTGGGGCCAGAACTCAGGAATAGGTGAAACTGGGAATGGCCTCCTGCCCACACACAAGGCAGAAATACCCCCATCTCCTGGGGAGGGCAGTGACTCTACGGGCCTGGGTCCTCTTTGACTCCCCCCCATCCACTTCCCTGTTCTTAAAGTAACAGCCGTGTTAGTCTGTATTCAGAGTAACAGCCGTGTTAGTCTGTATTCGCAAAAAGAAAAGGAGTACTTGTGGCACCTTAGAGACTAACCAATTTATTTGAGAATAAGCTTTCGTGAGCTACAGCTCACTTCATCGGATGCATACTGTGGAAGTATAGAAGATCTTTTTATACACACAAAGCATAAAAAAAAAATGTGGTACGATCCACTGTCTACAGCCAAGCTCTACGATTCAACCGCATTTGCTTCAACCCCTCAGACAGAGACAAACACCTACAAGATCTCTATCAAGCATTCTTACAACTACAATACCCACCTGTGGAAGTGAAGAAACAGATTGATAGAGCCAGAAGAGTTCCCAGAAGTCACCTACTACAGGACAGGCCTAACAAAGAAAATAACAGAACGCCACTAGCTGTCACCTTCAGCCCCCAACTAAAACCCCTCCAATGCATTATTAAGGATCTACAACCTATCCTGAAGGATGACCCAACACTCTCACAAATCTTGAGAGACAGGCCAGTCCTTGCCTACAGACAGCCCCTCAACCTGAATACTCACCAGCAACCACATACCACACAACAGAACCACTAACCCAGGAACCTATCCCTGCAACAAAGACCGTTGCCAACTGTGCCCACATATCTATTCAGGGGACACCATCACAGGGCCTAATAACATCAGCCACACTATCAGAGGCTCGTTCACCTGCACATCTGCCAATGTGATATATGCCATCATGTGCCAGCAATGCCCCTCTGCCATGTACATTGGTCAAACTGGACAGTCTCTACGTAAAAGAATAAATGGACACAAATCAGATGTCAAGAACATTCATAAACCAGTCGGAGAACACTTCAATCTCTCTGGTCACGCGTTTACAGACATGAAAGTTGCGATATTACAACAAAAAAACTTCAAAACCAGACTCCAGCGAGAGACAGTTGAATTGGAATTCATTTGCAAATTGGATACAATTAACTTAGGCTTGTTACGAATTACACCTGGTAGGACACGCACACAAGTGCTACGAATTACACCTGGTAGGACACGCACATAAGTGCTACGAATTACACCTGATAGGTCACGCACAGTTCGAATCTAGGCTGAGGCATAGAAACAAAGTCCACAACTGCAGAGTTCCCAAAAGACACTAAGTTTATTACGCTCGAGCGTGGTGCCCCCCTGCTAGCCAGGAGGGGACCCTGAATGCAAATTATACAAAGGTTATATACCTTTTAGCAAAGCATGTTGCCCTCGTGCATCGGAAACCTTAGCCAATAAACAAACCCTTGTCTTATCTACCACCTATCCCTGCTTGGTGCATTCCTCGTGCTATACCAATATGTTAATTACACAGCATGGTCCTTAAGCTATGCATCAGTAACTTTTATTATCAGGATGGGAGGCCTCACATCAAGGCCAAGAGACAGGGAGTTAGAGACTGACAAAAAACAGATACTGGGAGTCAAGGCAGGCTGGAGACAAGGGGAGGATTTTCACAGGGATTCAATATCTAAGGATTACTCCTCCTGGAGTATGATGTGCTGGCATTTAAACAATGGTGGGCCCCAAACCAAAATGGAGTCACATGTGCTAACTTTTCCTTAACAGGCTTGAATAGAGACTGGGAGTGGCTAAGTCATTATACAAGGTAAGCTATTTCCCCTTGTTTTTTCCTACACCCCCTCCTCCCAACGTTCTTGTTAAACACTGGATTTGTGCTGGAAATGGCCCACCTTGATTATCATACACATTGTAAGGAGAGTGATCACTTTAGATAAGCTATTACCAGCAGGAGAGTGGGGTGGGGGGAGATATTTTTTCATGTTTTGTGTGTATAAAAAGATCTTCTATACTTTCCACAGTATGTATCCGATGAAGTGAGCTGTAGCTCACGAAAGCTTATTCTCAAATAAATTGGTTAGTCTCTAAGGTGCCACAAGTACTCCTTTTCTTTTTCCTCTTCTTAAACTCTTCCATCGCCATGGTATTTATTTTGAAAGCATGGGTACTCCTCAGTTTCAGATTTTGCCCCACTCCACCAAAAACCTCACTGTGGCCCTCTGAGTTAACCTGAATGTTTTCCCCCACCTTCCCATATGGCTTAATGAATCAGTGATGGGGCCTCAGACAGAAATCTGGGTACCCTTGCCATTGGCTTTGTAGGATCCAATGGGCAGATGTGGCTGGCTATGTGGAGGATCATGAAAAAAAATGATTTTATGGAAAACCCTGTGACACGCTTTCACCCCGTAGCTCCTGGCTGATAGCTTTCAAATCGTCTTTATAATAAAAGAGACTGGAAAATTATTTTTAAAGAATATGACAACTAAGGCTACCATAAACAATTAAAAGTACCACAAAATCTGGGGATTGGCAGACACAGGGGTTTTTTTGAGCCTCAAGACCTCTACTCATCCCCTATTTGAGTACTTTAGCAGCCTGATCCAATGTCCACTGGTGTCAAAGGGAATTTTTCCACCAATTTGAATAGGCTTTGAATTAAGCCTTAGAGGAAGTGAAGATATAGGACACAAGTGTGGGGGAACAGAGTTTCTTTCACATGGGTTCCTTTCTCCCCCTTTCAACTGGGTGCCTACGTTTACACATTCATTGTGTAGTAAACCTCTGAATTTTCAAAGAGTTGTGTGGAGTTTAGCCATAGAAATTCCTGTGATTTTAAAGGGAACCACTTATGCCAGATTCTGAAGACCTTACTTAAACCAGTGAGTCCTTTCTCAGGCAGGTAGCCCTACTGAAATCAGTACAACTAAATGAGAAAGTTAGTCCCTGCTACAGTGAGTAGGATTTCCACAATCAGTCTTTCAATGTCTCTCTTAAAATGTAGGAGCAAATTTCTGTTCCGTGTCTAAACAGCTGCTTTCTTCACCTTAACATGAACTTCAGAGCTAACTTGATGGGTGTGTTTGATCAGATGGAGAAGTGCCCTAAAATATAATCTACTTCCAATTTCTCTTTTTTCCCCCTCTCTAACCTTGTTATTCTTCTATCTATAGTGGAACCAAAGCACTAATAATCATTTCCCATAAGAATTAATGGCTGTGTGTCATGCTGTGATCTGATATAATGCATATTATTTGACTGGGAAGGAAGGTAAAGTGATATCTCTTTAATAAAAAAATTAGCTATCAGCACCACATGGACATGGTGGTGTCAGCTGTGGTGTATAGCTCCTCCAAAACAAATTTGAAAAAAAAATTACTATAAATATAATAAAAATCAGTAAACCCAAATTTCTATCACATTATGTTATGTTCTGACCCCGATCAGGTGTGACCCCATGTGGGTGAGCGTCTGGAGAGAGAACACAACAAGCCTTTACCTCTTGCACTTCTGCACAGGGGCTAGCATTAGCTTTCCTGAAAGGGCAGGGTGAGGCCTAGACCATGATCCTGCTCCTGCTGCTCAGCTGACTCTGGTGGCTGAAACTGGCAAACAGCTGCAGGGGGGAGTTGCACTGGGAGGGGAGCGGGAAAGATGGGCCCAGCCAGAAACTTTGAACTGAGACCTAAACAGGTAAACTCCCGTCTGAAGACATTAGGACCCATGAAGCCTTTGGAAAAGAAACTACAGGGAGGAGCCAGTCAGCAGAGAGCAGCTTCAGAAGCAGTTTAACCAGGGACTGCTGTTCTCAGACTGCCTTCGCAGTTTTCACTCTTGAATTTTCCCTCCCCTGTGCTGATTGGTTCTTTTCTCCTACCCCTTCCTCCCTCAGAGTCTCCAAATAACCCTCTCTCTCTCTGTCCCCCTTTGTCTTAAACTAATCCCCTCCCAGCTAATCCCCAGCCAAAGGATTTCAGTAACAAAACAAAACAGTCAAACAAAAAAACAGATGACACTAATAGGAAGTTTTCAAACCATCACATTGTTCCCTCCACATGTATATTCTAGCCCTTTCCCTTAACTTTCATCTGTCTCATCTATTTAGAATATAAACGCGCTGGGACAGAGGCAGTCTCTCATTCTGTTTGTACACTGCCTGCCATAATGAATCCCTGTTCTCAGCTTGCCCCTCAGCACTCCCATAATAAACATAATAAATAATAACAACAAATACTCCACACTATACTGGAAAATGAACATGGCCCAGTGCTAACAGAGGCACATTCTTTATAGAGTGTTGAAGTGATTAGCTGTGCTCGCCCACATCCCCATGAGGATTATTGGCTGAGTCATCCAGAAGTGTTTTCATCTTCTCTGGATTGATCTTGAAGAGCTGTGCTCTCTGGGCTAAGGCCAGTTTTCAGTATTTAAAGATATTCAAAACAATTTTTTTAATAAAAATATGCAGATGCCTTGTGGAAAACTCATCAGATCTGCTGACCTATGTGTTTTCTGAACATCCCCTCCCTTTGCATAACAAGAGGATCTTTGAAAGACAAGGTGGGTGGGGTAATATCTTTTATTGGACCGATTTCTGTTTATGAGAGAAACAAGCTTTAGATCATACGTAGAGCAGGTCTGTGTAAACTTGAAAGCTTGTCTCTCTCTCACCATCAGAAGTTGGTCCAAAAAAAGTATTACCTCACTCACCTTGTCTCTCTAATATGCTAGGACCGACAGTTACAACAACAGTGCAAACAAGAGGAGCTTTGTTCTTTCAGAGATCACCTGCTCCTGCTTCTAATTCTCCATCTGAAGATCATACTCCTGTGTTTGTGACATCACAGTTTGTTGGGGAGATGATTATGAAAGGTATTCTAACCAGATGGGGAATAAGGAGTCGATACATTCGTAAGGAGCATAGCAATGCTCTTTTCTGAAAATGTTCTGACTAATAAAACCCAGGGAAGGAAGGAGGGAAGAAATCACTGTGTGGTAAACACAGAACTGTTTCTAATTAGGATTTTTTTAAAAAAGTTTTCTGTGAGGCATTCTGCAGCTCTGCCCCTGGAGCAACTCAGGATCCTGAGGGTTCAAAAGTGATTTAAAGTTGCTTTATCCCCTCCTCCCCAGGCTGTGAGTTCTAGGCTGCACCTCTTAGAGGCACAGCACAGAATCTCACCAATAAATGTTGGGATCTTTTTACTTGTCTTCTGGTTTTGGAGTCTAGGGGTCACATTTTCAAGCTTTTCTCCATAACCATGAGGTCTAGAAGCTTACATTTTTTAAAAAAGTGAAAGTTGATTTTCTGATGTAAAAGTCTGGCTGGGCTTTTAAGGAAACCATCAAATACCACAAGACTCATGATAAAATTAGAAGAGGCAGCCACACTCAGTCTGCAGCTACACACATCTGCTGGCCAGCCCCCAGTAGAGGGGAGAGAAATAGTCACAGATGCTCCTACTACACTGAAGCTCAGTTATCTGGGAAAAACATTGTACTCCCCCAGACCTAATGGCAAATCCATATAACTGGGTCCATTCACTCATAATTTGTGCAGGAGTTTAAGCCCTATGAAGATATGGAATAAGGGGATGTTATACATCAGACTCACTGATGACAGGAAGAGCACATCACTTGATTTTTGTAAATCAAAATAATATATTTTGAGTGTTAACTGCCTGTTTCGGTTGAGTCCCTTAGTCTAGACTTGGGCTGGCAAGAGAGATCTTTTTTGTTAACATTGTTAACTTGTTTTAAGATGGAGTTTGATAAGTTTATGAAAAAGATTAAAATATGGGGTTGCCTGCAATAGCACAGAAGTAGATTCAATGACCCAGGAGTCCCTTTCCAGTCCTATATTCCCATTTTCCATTTTAAATAGGAAAAAAAGATAATGAGGGATAATGACTGACAAATCATAAGATCTTTGGGACTGGAATGGACTGTTAGTGGTGTCACCTAATCCAAACAATTGCATTATGGCAAAATGGATTTAATTATTCCCAAACTATCTCCAATCTAATTGTATCTGTTAGCTATCCACATGGGAGTTGTACCTGTGTAATTGAGAAGAGAATTTTTCCTTCTGTGTTTATACGGCACTCTCTTCATGGAATTAGAGCACATAATAACTATTAGAAAGGATCTATCAAAGATCAGTGTCCTCAACTAAGAGGTTAAGCACTGCATATTTGTATCATGGGATATGCTATCTGGAATCATGGTTTTGGATACTTCTGTTGCTATCTTCCCCTTGGCTATTTTATGTTTGTTTTCTGCTTGCTGACCTAAATTGTGTTTCTCCCTCCATAGGAAGTGTCTCATTACCCCCAGCATGTGAGCCATTATTTCCTTCAATCTTTGAAAGTGAGTGCTAACAAAATACAGAAAATGGAGACTTGGGATATCTCCTACCCTTCTGCCATCTCATCATTCACATCTATAATTAATGTCTAGACCCATAGACCCTACACATTCAGTGGGTCCACTATGTTCATGTTATTTTTCTGCCCTTATTTTCTCACTTCAAAACTCTTTGTCTTTCCTTAAACCCATCTGAGCTTTTAAATAATATGAACTGGGAGCTCTTAAGAAAATAATAAGTTCTCTGAGCAAATGGATTTTTATGTGTTCTCTATGCTACATCAGGTGACATACATCACACAAATAAAGATACACTTTCCTTAGAGCTTCTTAAAGATCCTTGCTGTACAGATAATGGGAATCAATTTTATGGTCACACATGCTTTTTATTATTGCTCCTGACAATATGATGTCTCTCCTTTTATCTCTGTTTCAAGATGAAGAAATTATAAAGTGGTCAATCACATAAAAAAGCTTTCCTTAAAATTGAAGTCAGGAGCTAGTGCTGACTAATGGCTGAGTGCTGAAACAGAGCCAGATCCCTTCTTTGTTAATCACAGTGAATAGTACCTTACTCCATATGTGGGCCCACTGAAATGAACAGGCCTAACCAAAGAATAAGGTGCTACTCACTATAGGGAATCTGGGGTTTAATGAATACATTCAATCTGGGTAGTCTATGCAAGAGAAGGAACATTGTGTAGTGGTTGGAACAAAGGGATGCAATGTATAACTACAGGATTTCAATCCTGACTCTGCCCCAGGCTTGCTTTTCTAGATTGAAAAAGCTAATCACCCTCTCTCTGTGCCTAAGTGTACTCATCTGTAAAATAGGTTTAATAATACTTATCAGCCTCAAAGGGGTATTTTGAGTCTTATTTAACAAATTGTTTTATTGCATGTTTAGATGCTTAGAAGAAAAACACTTGATATTTGCAAGTTAATTGGAGGTGGATTTGTTTTTCCGAATTTCAAACCCACTTTAACAAAGGAGGTACAAAATCTGGAATTTAACTAATTTGTTGTCAAGTTCATATCATGGACAGAAAAAAAAAATACTGTTTTAAATTATGAGTGAGAAAAATACAGCAAACTTGAGCAAGTATTATCAGCCCCAAAATAATTTGAGTGATTGACGAAACCCAGAACTCCACCTGCTTTCTCCATCCCTAGAGCAAAGTGTTTTCTCATTCAGTAGTATGCAGCTACACACTTGCAGGTGGTGCTACCATGAGCATATTCTGTATGTTGGGATGTAAAGGACTAAATCTGAAAATTAGGGGAGATATTCATTTAAATCCTGGTTGGAATGTGTGAGCCTAGCTGCTTGCACATGATTTTGAAAGATTAATCGGTTTAAGCAAATAACTCATATTCAGTTATGGGGTGGGGTGGGCTATGTTTATAGGCCTCTTTATTTGAAAAAGTTATGAAAGTGGGTATGTTTGTGCAATCCAGTAAATACGTTTATTGTAATATATAACAGAAATGAGAAATCACTTGGATGAGTCAGGCCCTAACAGGATAAAGTAATGAAACATCTTGCAATTATGTAGCAGTGAAAAATATTATATACTATTACTGCTCAAAGTGGGAGTGCACTTTGTTAGCTAAGTAAATTGCCTGTGGAGCCTTCTGCTTCAGAAGCAGACCAACTCTCTGCATGTACGTGTAAGAGTTGGGTTCAGGGGAGTGGAAGAGTAAATGGGGACAGACTGGGCTTAGTAACTGGGTCAAAATGTCAGCTCCTGTTTTGGGAGAGAGTAGGGTGGCAACAGAAGCAACAACACTGAGCAAGAGAATGTAGAATCACTGGGGATGCTATCAGCATCAGTATGTCAGCTATGTCCACAGATCTTTGCCTGTTTTTTCACAGGGTAGTTTTGGTTTCCTGATTTCTGGAAACATCATGTTCACATGAGGCATGCTCAGAGACATGGTGATTTATTCAGGTTATTGTATCATCACTGTGACATCTTAGTTCCCAGCTGCATTGCAGACGACTAGCCTGTCTCTCTGTATGTTTACAACCCTCAGTACCATAGCACCTCATAAACATTAACAGATTTGTCCTCTTTGTGCGAAGGAGGAAAGTAGTATTCATCTCCCTCTAATGTTTAGAGCACAAACAGGGATCTGAAGCACAGAGAGATTAAGCAATTTGCCTAAAGTTACACAGGAATTATAGGGTGGCAGGAATTGAACCCAGGCCTCCAAAGACCATCTCCAATGCTTTAATCAAAAGACTATCCTTCTTCTCATACCTTACAATACTTAATCCCACCCTTATAACAAACATGAGAACTGGATTTGTAAAACACACAATTTTCCTCCTTTGGTTAGTGTTCCAAATTCAGTATATAATAATTGTAGCACATGTATTCCAAAATTCCAATCTATGTGCCTTTTGTGAATCCGGGCCAACATTTCTTGCATAAACATTGGGACATTGACTTATACTTTCCCTCCCTACCACTCCCTATGATGATACAGGTTCAAAGTTATGAATTCTCTGACCAGCAATCATAGTATATAGGGGGAAATATTGCTTTATTTTATGTAATATTCCAGTATTACCCAGTTCTACATTTTAAGCACATATCTTATACATAAACTACAGCATCATTAATCTAATTGATAGTTGTAGAAGTGGGCTGTGTAAGAAGACTCATTATTATTCCAAAATTGTAATAGGAGTAATTCCCTTGTTGCATGCCAGGATTTGCATATAAGTGGTGCATTATGAGTCTGTAGAGCTAAGAAAGTTATCCTGTTTTTTTCCTCTTCAGAATTACTACACCTGTGCACAAATCATTATGAATATTTTAATAAATACCCCCAGGATATTGCTTTTAGCAAAGCAGACAGTGAGCTGATTAAATTCATGTGTTTAAAAAGGAAGGGAGATTTTTAAAGTTATAACAGATCATATCAACATTGGGAAACGTGTGGGTAGGGGGCAGGAATTATCCTGCTTCATACAGGCAGGAAGAAGATGCATGTGCTGAAAGACTATACTGACATTTGTTTATTCAACAGGTAAATTAACAAGCACCAAGGTTAAATATACATAATTGGGAAATATATACAATTAACCAGGAAAAAAACTATAAAATTAGACCTGGAAACAGTTTTCCTGACCTGTGAAAATTTTAGAGATTTCAAAAATGGTTCCTGTTCTTCCTCAGAACAAAATTGAGACCATTTGAAATTTTTCATGAAAACAAGAGAGAGAGACTTGACCATCGCCAATAGCTCAGTAGTTAGGGTACTTACCTATGCGAGACCTATGTTCAAGACTGCGCTGTATGGACTTGGCTCTTTGAGTTGGTGAGTAAGTACCCTAGTCACCAGGCTATTGACTATAACAGATGCGATGTCTCTGGTTTTGACCAGAAATTCCATTCTGGATCTGACGAAAGGTTTATTGAAATTTATATGTTCCTGCAAAGAGTTTCATTTTTGACAAACTGAGATTTTCTAATTGAAAAATATAAACAAATAAGAATAATAATCCCAACCAAGCTCTACTTGGGACTGGCTGAAACATGGGATTTCTGGTTCATGAGAAACGTTGCTTTATCAAAATTCAGTTTTGTTCTGAATTAGAAAAAAATATTCAATAAAGCAAAAACTTTCCCCCAAACCAGAAATTCTTTTTAAAAAATGTTTTGGGAACGCCAACACATTATGTTTCCAAAATGAAATCTGCTCCCTGGGACCCTGGCAGCTGGGTAATAATTGCCTCTTCTGGCCCCTGCTGCACCTGCTACTGAGCACACCTCCTCCTGCAGCCAAAGAAGCAGCAGAAGGAGGTGGCATTAGCTCACAAAAGAGTCCAAAGAGCAAGCACATAAAGCCCCAGAGCAGCTAGAACATGCAGGGACAATGAAGCTGGGCTGCTAATCAGTGGAGGGCTCTTTGAATGCCCCTACCAGGGATTAAGAAAGGGCTGTTATGTGGCTGTTTATCCTGTGTCTTTTAAATATGTAGCATGAAACTAGGCTAGGCAGGGCAAGATCTTGGCAGAAACTTTACAGTGAAACAGAGGGAGACTGAATAGTTTTAGGGATAATGCTGTTGGAATTCCCTCCAAGACCTCTTTCCACTTGGTTTCCCAAGAACTCCATTTGACTCCATACCTCATCACTCACGCATCTTTATTTAGCATATAGCAATGCTACGCTCAGTTGATCAGACTCAACCATAGCACTTGGGGGTGGATTCAGGGTACATCATAGCTCCACAGTTACCCAGAAACTGTCTCCCTTTGTATACATCTGAAGAAGTGGTGTTTTACCCATGGAAGCTTATGCTCAAATAAATCTGTTAGTCTTTAAGGTGCCACCAGACTCCTTGTTGTTTTTATATACATTGAACATTTCAGTACATTTTGGATACATTGCATCACATCTTTTTGGATTGGTTTGGGTACTTTGCAGCAACCAATCTGTGTGCAGCATGCTGTGTCTATGTATTGTTCATGCTTGACCTACTCTTTACCTCATCTCAACATTCCTAACTTATCCTGTTCATTGTTATCTTGTTTGTAGGGAATGGTTCCCTGGGTATTCTCCCTCGTATCTTAGCTGGATCAGACATTTGGTCTTTTTAGCCTTATGATCTGTGTTCCTCCCTAACTTTGTCTTTCAAGAAACAAGAGGCCTCTCTCCATGTGTTAATCACTCAAGTCAGTCCCGGCCTCAGCAACATTTCCCTGCTTCAGTCCTTCTATTTTATATTAGTATTTGTTTCATCTGCATCATCTGCCTGTCTTTCTGTCTTTTTAAGTTTTTTACCCAGCAACACATGCCAAAGACCACCGTAGTCGTAATTATTTGAACCACCATCAACATTAGGCTTAAAGTACAAACCAAGGGGTTCAAGCTCACTTTCTCTGGTACAGGCCACAATGGTGTTTCCACTGCCTGAACAGTATTGCCCCAATTGCTTGTTCCACTGCTATTAGCTGGGCAATGGGAACCAATTGTTCTATTGTCTTTTGTACCAAATCATTGGTGTTAATGGTGACAAGAGATTGGTAAGCAGTGACTCCCATTTGGTGTTGTCTGTCATGGCTTCTGCCACATTGTCCTTTATCTGCACATTTGACCATAGGGCATGAGTCCCAATTTGAGTGTGAGAGGCCATCCAGGCTCCCCTGGCAAGTGTTGTCCCCACTGAAAAACTGTGGTATCCCAGAGGACACACTGTGTCCCCAAGCTATACTACCTCTGTCTCTCTCTCTTTGATGACTAATTGGGCCCAACCTCCCTCGTTTGTGGTCAGGTTAATTTGTGCTGAGCGCTCACAGAATCATCTCTGCTTGATTTGTTTGCAGCAGGCTTTGTATATTTCATTTCCTCCTATTGTTTCCACTTTACACTGGGATAATGCTGCTTTGCTTATAGGTCCCATTCTCTATTGTACCCATACTGTTAACATATACCAATTCTTTAGAATTCCCTATCCATCTAGGAACAGGAATCATAATTGGCATCATCAAATTGGCATCATCAAATTGAATAACATAGCTGAAGTCAACGTACTTAGATCTACCGACCCTGGGGTCCACACTACGCGATGTCAACTGGAGATGCTCTCCCGTCAATTCCCCTTGCACTTCTCATTCAGGTGGAGTACAGGAGTTGACAGGAGCGTGATCTGCAGTCGATTTAGCAGGTCTTCACTAGACCTGCTAAATCGACCGCTGATGCATTGATTGGCGCGCATTGAACCCCCGGTAAGTGTAGACGAGGCCTCTGTTCCCGGTACCACAACTGGATTAATGTCTGGTTCCCCTGGGCTACTTCCTACCCTGTCTTCCTACTCCATAGTCGGCAGGTCCTCTAGTTCTCTGGGATACTCTGCAGGAGTGGTGCCCAGCAACTCCTTTCCCTTGTCAGCTTCTGTGGACAGCCGGGTATTCACCCGGCCTAGCCTCTGCGGTCTGGAGCTCTGGCAGCTTCCTGGTAGGAAACTGCAACACACATCTCTCCATCCAGGTCAGCGCAGGCTGCACGGGGCTTCTCCCTCTTATACTGTGGTTCCAGTTGGAGCATGCCCAGCAGGGGACAGGGGGCATGGCTTCCTCAGTCCATAGTATGGGATTAACCTCTTCTGCCCCACTGCGTGGCAGGTATATCCCATTACACCCCCTAACATTCTTAATTCCCTTTCCTACTAGTGTGGTTCAGATAAATGTTCTGTTTAACAACCTGGGCCCAGCTTTATTTTATTCCCCCAGCTTTATTTCATAGAATCATAGAATCATAGACTATCAGGGTTGGAAGGGACCCCAGAAGGTCATCTAGTCCAACCCCCTGCTCGAAGCAGGACCAATTCCCAGTTAAATCATCCCAGCCAGGGCTTTGTCAAGCCTGACCTTAAAAACCTCTAAGGAAGGAGATTCTACCACCTACATGTATACATGTCTACATGTATAACAAGTTTGATATAACTTCTCCTTTTCTAATCGTTTGACCAAATCAAATCAAAATCCATCTATTAGTGTGTTAACCTTAAAGTTGAATCCCTCAATATCTGCAGAATTCCATAAGGAGCCCCCTACTCAGTGCCACCCAGTACAGTTGCCGTTATGTCCCTTTTGGCTCTGTGTTTTTTGTATCCTTTCTGGAATACGCTTCCCACCGGAGCCAGCCATAATCAAATGTCTGTCCCGATATTATTAGTAAAATATTTCTTATATGGGGCTGGGGAGGTTCCAGGCGACCTGTATTTTGTAATGTTTAAAATGAGTGGTAGATGTATCCATACTACATCTTCTACCATTGCTTTATGTGTGGTTATTTGACAAAATAGAGGGGAGAGTGTTGACCCCTGTGGTGAGAGGACAGTGGGGCCATGTGGGCTCACAGTGCTGAACCACCCTCCACTAAACCAGCAAATAAGAATTGATGATAATATCAATTATCCATGTGAGTCCAGTGTCAGTACCATCATTGTATACAAGGCATACCCATAGCACTGAAATAGCAGTGCATGCCATAGTTCCTTAAGTTCACATCAACCTGGGCCTCAATAGCCACCTTGACATTCCAGACTCACAGCAACTGGACTCCTGGAAGCTGCAGCTCGTTGCCTGTCACAGAACAGTTCAGATCACATTCGTAGGTCTTGCAGGTAGCCAAACAGGACGCTTCTGCTTTGCAGGGTAAATCACCTCGTGCTTCTATGACCTGAAGCGTGGTGTCATGAGGTTTTTTCACAAGACCGTGTGAACATTAATCATTGGCAGTGTGCCAGCATCTCTAGCCTTCTCAATGGATAGGAGTGACCCAAATAGCTGTAAAAATTTGCCAGTAGTCTAGTACTGCTCCAAACCACAAGAGTGCCCGCAATGTTAGAAACCACCAGCACTGTGTGGATGCAGATCTGCAAGACAAAAAGGGGAAAAAAAAAATTCTCACTTCTCTCTTTTGCTTACCTTTGTGAGCTTTGAGCTGGCATGTGCGAACCCAACTTTATTTATTTCCTTTGTTTCCCAGGTCTACCAAGTAGACAGAGGGGCCAAGTCAATTCAATATCATGCATGGACCATACCACTTTACTTTTGGGACAGAGTGATAGGGAACCTGATCCTGGATCATGACTCTAGATCCCACTTGGTGCTCAATTAGATCTCCTTTGGCATCAAACTACACTTTGGTCTTCTGTTCTTCTGCCTTGTCAGTTGCCACCACTCTCTTTTGGACCTGTACATGTACAAGTTCTATACCATGGTTTCTGACAGCGCTACTGCACCCAGATAGGCTGGAACTGGGTACCTCTCAATCTGCACTCCCTAGCCCTGACACACATTAGTACCAGAAGTAACACTTCATCCCAATCACTGCTATAGCATAACACCTTTTCTGAGTTCGGATTTATGGTTCTGTTCATTCACTCAACTGGTCCTGCTGCTGCTGGATGATAAGGAACATAGAACTTCTGATCGATGTACAGAAGAACACATATTTCTTTGAAAATGGACCCCATGAATCCACTCCCATTGTCTGAGTCAATCGCCTTTGGCTCCCCCTATCTTCAGAACAAATTGTACACCAATTGTTTTACTGTGGTTAGGACAGTCATATTTTTCGGGAGGGGAAGGCTTCCGCCCAATGTGAAAAAGCATCCACAACCACAAGCACATATTTATTACCCCTTAGGATTAAGGGTATAGTATAGTCTATTTGAGTTCTTTCCCATGACCGTCTGGGTGCCAGTCTCATAAGCATTCCCTTACATTTTCTGCTAGTTGGGTCGTATATGGCACAGGTTAGGCAAGCATCAAGATACTCCTTCTGGTCTCTTTCCTATCTGGGCCACAACTCCATTTTTGCTAAGTTGTCTTTGGCCTCTGCTTGTTTCATGTGGCCACCCACAATGGACCCATGCACCCATAGTAGCAGATCTTTTCACATATGCTGTGGTAACACCCACACCAACCCTTTTTTCTGCTTTTGCACATAAGAGTCCCTGCTCTGTTACTAAATCCTGACCTGCTACTTTCACTCCCTTGCTCCCAAACCTGTCCTAACTCCAGTGCTTCAGCTTGTTGTGATTGTTGCTGACCTCGATTGAAAACTGCAACCGGGCTAGCTTCCAAAGCAGTCTCCCATGACCATGGCAGTCCAGTGACTGCTTGTCTGCTAGGTCAGCTGCCTGGTTCCCTTTCACCAGTGGCCCTTTTTTCCTGTGTACCCAAATTTTAGCCATGTCCACTTTGTCAAACTGCTTAGCAATATCATCCAGCATTTGCCACATGTTACTGAATTTGATCTCTCCTCCATCAGTAGCCCAGTACTCATTCTGAGCCCACCAGGCCAACATTAACACAGCTCCCCTGAACACCCAATCTGAGCATAGAACTATGGTAAACTTAGAATGAGATCCCTTTTTGTCCATCAGCACCTTGATAACTGCTGCCAATTCTGCATACTGAGCCAATTTACTGGCACAGTTATATGTAAAGTATTTATAATCATCCATCCCTTAGTTTTACTGCTGTCAGACCTCCTTTCCTCTGTCTTTGTTCATAGTGGCTACCACTACCTTCTTTAACCTTGCCATCATGCAGTTCTTTAAAAATTAGATGTTGGGGTGTTAGAGAGGCTGACATCACATTCATGTGGCATCCTTTCTACATAAATTTCTGCAGTCCACACCTTTGGTTCCTTAAGCTGGACAGTCTCCATATTTTCTCCTTGCAAAGACAAAGTCTATTTCTGAACCCTTTCATTGTTCACTTGCCAGCTGATACTTTCCCCTTTAGCAATACCTTAAGAGGGGTGTGTTGAATAACAATAAACACTTTTTGGCCTCCCACTGAGTATTTGTGCTTGATAATAGCCCAATATGCTGCCAACATAATTTTCTCATACCAGTTATACTTTAGTTCCAAACTCTGCAGCAGTCAGATGGCCAATGCCACCAGCCAATCCTGATCTCTGTATTTCTTCATGAACACCACCCTTATATCGTTTGGAGTTATCACAAGTTACATAAAAATGGTTTACTCTGGCCCAGACTAGCCAGTACTAGAGCACTTCCTAAAAGCCCTTTCAGCTCTGCCACTGCTTCATGCCAGTCATACAATGGGCTTGCTGTTTCAGTATTTGGGGGAGAAAACTCCCTGAAAAACCTGTTATTCCCAGAAAAGATTGTAGTGCCCATTTGTCTGCGGGATGGGCAGTTTTGAAATTAATTATGCCCTCTGGTGGTCTATACTTCACTCTTCTTGAACTATTGACACTCTCAGCAAGGTCACCTCTCTTCCAGCCAACACTGTGCTTTTCTACTATTTACTTTTAATCCTGACTGCTGCAAACAATGCAGAGTCTCAGAAAACAAAAATCCTGTTTATGTTCCTCTTCCATAGGGCATGTATCAGTATGTCATCAAAGTATTGGATGAGTCTGCCCAGGTAAGGAAAGTCCAGGAGACACTGCTTCATGTGGGCATGGAAAATGGTAGGGAAATCTTTGTAGCCTGGGGCAGTATGGTGCATGCATATTGTACTTTCCCACACATCTGAAAGCCATGCCGTACTGACACTCTGGGGCTAAGAGGAGGGACCAGAACCAATTACTTATATCTAGCACTGAAAGCCACTTTATTTTAGGAGAGATTTTTGCAATCATCTCAGGCTAAGCCATCACTATAGGAGCCATAGATTTTGCTCTATTGTTCATGCTCCTATAGTTTGTGGTCAACCTTCATCTCCCTCCTAGCTTCTGCATTGGCCAGGCTGATGAATTACATGCCAAGGGAGTGGGGGGGTGAGAAAACCTGGATTTGTGCTGGAAATGGCCCACCTTGATTATCATGCACATTGTAGGGAGAGTGGTCACTTTGGATGAGCTATTACCAGCAGGAGAGTGAGTTTTTGTGTGTGGTTTTTGGAGGGGGATGAGGGGGTGAGAGAACCTGGATTTGTGAAGGAAATGGCCCACCTTGATTATCATGCACATTGTGAAGAGAGTTGTCACTTTGGATGGGCTATCACCAGCAGGAGAGTGAGTTTGTGTGTGTGTGTGGGGGGGGGGGTTTGGAGGGTCAGAAAACCTGGATTTGTGCTGGAAATGGCCCAACTTGATGATCACTTTAGATAAGCTATTACCAGCAGGACAGTGGAGTGGGAGGAGGTATTGTTTCATGATCTCTGTGCATATATAATGTCTGCTGCAGTTTCCACGGTATGCATCCGATGAAGTGAGCTGTAGCTCACGAAAGCTCATGCTCAAATAAATTGGTTAGTCTCTAAGGTGCCACAAGTACTCCTTTTCTTTTTGCGAATACAGACTAACACGGCTGTTACTCTGAAACATGCCAAGGACAGTGGCTTTATCACACATTGCTTTAACAATGTCCCCAATACCTCCTGAATTGCACTTACAGTTTTCTTAGGTATCGGATACTGCCTCTAGGGTCGTGGGTCCTCTACTTCAAGTGAAATCTGGATATCCATCTGACCACATTACAGTTTGGACTTGGCCCCTACCTCCAATAAAGTGAGGGTACCCATGTCCTCTTCTTATCGTAGAGCAACTTCTTGTGCATTTTTAATTAATCCCACCGCTGTGGCCATTGGCAAAACACCTCCTTCCTCATTCCCGCAAAGCATCATATTAGCCAAATCCACCACTAATTTTATTTTGTAGCCCATGAAATGAGTATATAGCTATGTAGTAATAATATTTATATGGTAAGTAGAGGATTAAGGAGTAAGGAACTGATAACAGAAATGCAAGGGACCTATAGGATTAGATGTATACAGATATCTTAAGCATTTAGCATAAGCATAATGCTTTATAGTCTGAGTAGGAGTAGTTGTTCAATAAGTTAGCATAAGTAAGTAAACTAACAGTGACCTTATGTCACAAGATGGCACAAGGCTTTGTTGTTTTGTAATAATCAGAAAAGTTAAAAACTTCTGATAATAATCATAAGATGCTAGTTTATACCAGTTTAACATATATTTAGTTAGGGAACTCAACTGATGTCTGATCATAAGAATGCCATGGTAACTAATTTGCATATATGCTAATAACCTTATGGTAAAAGGAGAATATAGGAGAAGGGCACCTCAATATAGGGATAGGGGCTGAAATCCCTACTGAATATGCATTAAGTATAATGGTATCAGCATAACACATCATAAAAGTTGAATCCCAGCCTATGTGCTTTGGGAGGGAGAGATATAGCCCTTGTGAGATGCCAGGATGATAACCACTGGTGATGGTGATGATGGTGACGGGGAAGATGAGGAAGATAACTAACACTTCGGGTTGTTTGCAAGGCATGGTGTATGTATATTGATGCTTAGCTCATTCTGTATTACTTCTAATACCTATATATATAACATTCAAAGTGGGATTTCCTCCAATAATATAAACAGTCTACTCCTTTAACATGATCTCAACAACTTCCTGCTGATTAATAAAATACTTCACACTTCATTATTTTGATTTTCTTCCACTTTGTGATATTAAATAAATTGTGGTGACTTCAGAATTCAAGTGCATGATACTGTGACATATTAAACCTGTTTTTGACATTTCTAAAAAGAGTAATGAAAACTCGTCAGTAGGCAATATTGCATCTTCCATGCTTATTTAGGGTGCCACAGCATGAGTCACTAGTTGTTTTACTACATTCACCTTTCATTTAATGTGCTACAAATATTACAGGAGAGAGATATTTTCACAAATTAATTAGCAATTAAAAACTTTATTTATAAAGTCAGTTCATAAAGACATGTCTTATTAAAATGCAAACTATTATTCCAGATGACTTTTAAATAAGAAATGAACAGAAATGCTAAAGATTGACTACTAACCATTCAAGAACATCTTCAAAAACAATTTGTTGAATATTAATGAACTGAAAATGTCATTTCTGGCCCAATTACTACAAGTAATTAGTTTTTGTCTTTTTTTAATTGTGGAGGAAGTGGAATTTTAATAAGGTCAATGTTACAATTACAGTTTTGAAAAAAATCCTAATTGTATTGTCATCGTATCTTATATAATACATGGAATTAACTTGCTAACAGCTTTGATTTTAATGTAAATAAAGCAAAAATAATTTTGTTAATTTGATAGGAAGTAGAATTTTAATGAGTTCATGTTTAAAGCCGGGAAAATATTTTAGTTACTCAGCCAGGAGCTCTGACAACAAAAGCGGAGGCATCGTTATATACGAAGAATAAAACATTTTTATATACAAAAGAACTGTAGGCAGTAACATACAGTCATTCTTTCTATTAACATATCTGGCTGTGCATCTATTAAGAATGCTGATATAATAACTACTTCCTAAACTGACCACAGATAGTATTCTTTATTAATGCCTAGTCTAAGTCCACAACAAGAACAAGTCTTCTCTATCAACAAAATTCAATCAAAATCCCATCATCTGCTGCAGTAATATTTGGAGGTGCTAAGATTTAAGTGTCATTGTCTGTGGTTTACATTGCTATTCAGCATGTATGTGTCAAAAAATAATGCTCTTGCTAAGAGTTCCTTGATGTATGATTAAACTTGGTTAAAATTCAAGTCAGTTTTAACCTCTATTTTTATTCAGTCTTTAGCAACAGTGCATGCATTTTATGAAAAAGACTACTACTTTAATGTTTCAGATACCCTATCCAAGATGCATGTATACATCTAGCACAGAGTCTCAGTTAGGAGACATTTTTTTATACGAGAGTGCAATCCTTTTGCTAACAAATTAGTTATGTGCACATGTCAATCAGTTTATTGCACTTACATTTTCACTTTTATGTACAATTATTCATTGTTTGCATGCAAATTATAATATTGGGGAAGGAGTGTAGTCCTGAGCAATTTGTGTATGAAAATATTGACTTCACCTTTGAAAATTTAACAGAAGATATTTTGTATTATAGTATCACATGGTGAATTCCATATGGTTTCATTTGTAAGGTTATTGAAATGATCAACCTTAAGAAAGTGTGAAGCTTACATAGGCTAAAAATAGATTTTTGGTAGAGTGGTGAGGATGGTTTGAAAGTTCTTTCTGCCTTCATATGTTCAGATTGGATTTTTTTCACTCTTATCTTATTACAGAAATGGAGAACCTGAGAAAAATCTAAATTGTCCCAAACTGGAAATCAGAGATTTCTGTGCTTTCTTTTATATGTTCTTGGCAATTCTTTCGAGAAAATAGTACTTTGAAAAAATCAAGATGAACCCCATAATTGATAACAACATAGGATACATCTCTTTTGGAGGGGGCTGGGGAAACTAAAAGTGCAAGGCAGCAGCAAATAGTTAAGAGAGAAAAGCTGAAGGGCTTCGAAACCATGTTCCACTTTAGAAGAATAAAACACATTGTGATATTTTGATCATGCTAATATTTTATTTTTAAAAAAGTAACAGGAAGAAAATATTTCCAACTGTTAAATGTATGTATCATATAATTTATAATCCATTTAATTCTTCATGTCAGGGAACAGTATGAAAAGACATTGGTGGCTGGACTTTTATTATTTTACCTGTTGCAGAATAGTGGAACTATTCTGTTGAAACACACCATTGCTGCATCAGAAAGGGCTAGATCAGTGGGTTTAAAAAAAAATAGATGAAGCTGATGGATTAAAAAACAGCTCTAAGAGAATCAGTAGCACATAATGCTAGGACTAAGCTGAACATTTGCCGTACTGAGTTGGCATGCCCAGCTGACAAGGGAGTTCAGATAAGGACTGTAGGTCCTATCTATAGATAGGGGCTGATCCACAGCCCACTGAAGTAATGCCCTGAGGACTAGATCCTACCCCCATTGAGGTTAATGGCAAAGCTTCCATTAACTCAATAGTGCAGGATCAGGCCCATAATGACATGTTCAAGGCTATACAAGGCTAGAAAGTGAACCCAGATCTGAACTCAAGTCATGTGCCTGACTCACAAGACCATACTTCCATGATGCAGCTCCAGTGACTGTCAAAGGGGTTGTATGTGTGTAGAGCAGAATCTGGCAAAACATGCACATATGTTTTCCTTTTAAAAGTAAACAAAGCAGGAGACTCAGCTGGATGCACCCCTGAACGTGGAATGCTCATAATTAGGGCCTCTGATGGGGCGCCTGCCCCTCACTGGCTAAAAAAGGGGTTGAAAGCAGCTCTAGGGAGGCTGCATCAGAGGCATCCAATCAGAGAAGGGCTGAAGGGAGCAGCCAACCAGAGCCAAGCAGGCTCATATAAAAAGGGAGCTGCTGGGAGCCCAGGGAGGAAGGACTGTGTCTCTGGAGGGCTGAGAGAACTGCCAGCACCCTGGACAGAGCAGTGCTGCTTGCAGGAACCAGGGAAGCGGGAGACAGCTCCTGGCTGGCTGCTGGGATTTGCAGGCTGAGGCCCTGAGGCAAGGGCAAAGAAGATAGTGGCCAGACAATTCACTGCAGTAGCCATTAAGGAAAGTGGCCAAACAGCAGACTGGTCAGGTTTGGTATTAAGAAGGGACAAAAATGGATTTTTAGGAAACTTTCATAAAAATGAAAGATAGGCAAATGTAGAGTGCCTGGACTAAAATTCAGAAAGAGCCATTTCAGCCCAAATGGTGAGATGAAAACAGAAGGGGAAAACAAATCAGATAAGTGATTATCAAGACTGGGCTGCCTCAGACTACATTATATAATTATTAATAGTAACTCTATCATATGTGTGCTGTAATTATCTTGTTGATAAAAGTGACAGGAATCTTACAAAGAGGATGAAAGCAATGTGATGTGAGATTTATACTTAGTGTTGTGATCATAAGGAGCTAACATTTCCAGAAGTATCAGTAGTTTTGTTTGAGAAGCTATTTGGTTTTCTCTGTGTTTTTCCAGTCTAGTTCCTTTTCATTTGTAGTCATGCTTTCAATAAATAAATAATATAAAGAATAACTAACAGGGCATCATTTTATCACAAAAAAACCCCTAAAGGGAATGGGATTATGATGGTTTCAACCTAAACAAGAGCTCTATGTAGCTCGAAAGCTTGTCTCTTTCACCAGCAGAAGTTGGTCCAATAAAAGATATTACTTCACTCATGTTGTACCTGACAATCGCAGTCCTAGAGCTGGCTGTCTTTAAATGCTGTTTTCTCAGTGTTAGTCACTGTTCTCCTCTTTCAATATGAAAGGCCTGGTTGCCACATGAAGCAGAAATATTATTAGATAGTCACAATTCATGGCGATGCAGGAACCTGACTGATCAGTATGCTGCACGTCATGGCCACTTAGAATTTCTTCGTGATAGAACAGCGATCATCCTCCTCCAAAAGCACAAGTCTCTCCCACTCAAGCCTAAAGAATAGATAAATGTAAGCAGCAAAGGAGTCTATCCAGCAGAAGGCAGTGGTATTCATATACACTAACCGATTCACTGCAGTTTGCACCATCTAGCTAAGGTACTTATATGAGCTAATGTAATATAGCCTCACAATACACTTATGAGAGAGGGAAGTGCTGTTATCTCCATTTATTTACAGATAGGACATTGAGGCACAGAGAAAGTAAGGCCCAGATCCTCAAAGGTACCTAAACCCTGGATCACAGTTCCTCTGGTCCTTCCTTAGCATAAACCTGAAAATGTCATATAAATAGATAGTCCTGTTTCCCCAATTTATTCTAAAAAGTCTTCATTTTAAATATTTGGCATTAACAGATTTTAACAGTCTTTATATTCTTCAAGCTTTCTTTTCCATTGTGCTTGAAAATAAAAGTACAGCCTCATTGTGAGTAGTGACTTTTTCTAAGTAGTCTTTAATTAATTACATGTTGAATGTTTTACATCAGATGTGCTTTATACTCCCATTTCCCACAGTGAACCAAATCCAAGAGTTAAATGTGATATTTTCAGCTACAAAAAATATAATGATAATGAATAACATTAATCAAAATTGGCTAGCAAAATTCATCATCTGAGCTGTTTTTCCTGAAAAAAAATGCAAATGCATGTTTAGTTATTCAAAAAACATGTTATTAGTTTTATCAAAAATTCTTTAAAGGGCAACATTTGTAAAATATTGTATTTTTACATTACAAGAACATAATCTGAAAGTGCAAACATAGGGTTTCACATTGTGGGTTCTGTACCCATTTGGTGTGAGTATTATTTTCCTCACAATATCAGTGAACCACCCCAATTTTGCTTATCATATATATTTTTTGTGATGCAAGAACAATTGGAGATAAAAATCTTAAGGTTGTTCATTTAAGAAAATAGCTTTGTTATTGTTATGGAAAATTTCACTGCCTGCGAGGAATTGCTTTATAATACAAGCGCTGTTAGATAGCTTAATATTTTAAAGTAAAAAAGAGAGATTTTTTAATCTAGGTGCATATATTAAATAAATAATATATTAAAGAAAAAATGTTAAAAATGTTAAATTATATAAATAATATATTAAAGAAAAAATATATTAACCAACTGCAGAAACACTATTTTAAAATGGGGACTATATTAAAAAAATAAATAAGTTGTCAGAACATTCTGGCATTGTATATTAAAGTATTGTTTTAGCTGTGTGTACCCCAGGATATGAGAGAAATAAGGTGGGGAAGGTAATATCTTTTATTGGACCATCTTCTGGTCGTGGAAAGAGACAAGCGTTTCAACTTTACAGAGCTTTGAGCTTCACAGAGGGACCTGAACAAGAGCCCTGTGAATCTTGAAAGCTTGTCTCTTCCATCAACAGAAGTTTGTCCAATTAATGATATTATCTTTCCCATCTTGTCTGTCTCATTGTATATTAAACATTTTTAAATAAACTTCTCACAATCATTTGCACAATTATCTCCTGACAGCCAGGCATTTCATGCCAATTGTCTATATGTTGCCAAATCATAGTAGTTAATAATCCACCATCATATTTTCCAAGCGTTCAGTTTCCAAAACATAACAAATTGAAGTTATATATACAAATTAGTGGTATCAACTCTGCAGAAGTGATAACTCTAGATAGCTATAGTTATTCGTTACAGTGGTTTGCAATTCCTTGGTCCCTCACAAGGTAATACATTGGCTGTAACACTAATCTGTGTCATCATTGCATGGATCTAATATATATAATATTTCCTAGAATATATATATATATATTCTAAGAAATTTTACCTTAGCCAGAATGCCTATAAAGAAATTTAAACTAGATCTCTTCTCATCACTGTACAGAAAAATCAAGGTTCTGAACTTCACTGATGGCTTGACCACATTGAGTTAGTAATTTAGTAAGTGCAACTTTAAATTACAAGGAAAATTTAAAGCACACATTTTTAAAAGTCTGTGTTCTTTAGGATGTATAGGGTTGACTTCAGATTTTGGTCTCCCAGTCCCTAAATTGATATATGGTCAAAATTTTCAAAATGGATTTGAAGTTCTTAGCCAGATTACATGAACATTTTATGACTCTGGAGATGATAGAAAGGGTTAAATGGCCAATCCCTAAAGAAGACAATATCATAGGTTGGGAGAATGTGGGCTGTTAGAGGCTTTGATGTGGGACTTGTTATGCAGACTGAGGTTCAAATAATCATCACACATTTTAAGATGCTTTTCTGAACCTGAACTCTCAGATTTCTGAGGTTCTGGGTTTTTATCACCATCACTGCTTTTTTTTAATTTGTTTATTTTTTTTTGCATGTTATGGGTATTTTCCCATTGTTAAGGTTGCTTAAGGGTGGCTTGTTTTTTAAGACTGTAGCCTCAAGATTTATTCAAAATCTCAGACCATATAAAACATTTATAGTAAAAGATATATGGAGTGGTGAAATGTAATATTTAATGGGTTATATTGTATTCAGTATGATTTATACAATTGAAATGTATTTCAAAGTTACATAAAATATTTCCATCTGTTTAAGGATTGCAGAGAATAAATCCAAATAGGAAAGATGCATCAGCTATTTTAATAGAAAACTGAAAAATGTATAACTTGACAAAATAAATTATTGATAATCTTATAAATGTGTTAAACAGTCCCCTACATAAATATGTATGTAAACAGGATGAATTTTGTTATGGAGTAATCAAGAGGCCGGTATTTGGCAAATGTAATATGGAGCACATATATATACTCTGGATGATGAAAGCAGAATATTGTTTTTTGTCAAATATTATCAAATTCATTATATTACTAAAGTATTGTAATATATGTACATTTAATATGTAAAATGATTAGCCTATTTGGCAAACTGACTAAAGCATATTATATAATATAGTAATAACAATGGTTTTCAGAAACACATTAGTCCAGATTACCTGTTGCAGTGTGGCTGCTTTATACTGCATTATTAGCATCTGATCATGAAACTGGTTATGGCCTCATCTGAAGACCATTGAGGTCAATCAGGAACTTTTAACAGCCCACGGAATATCTCCCCAGTGTAATGGTAGTCTTCAATAACCAAGAGATAATGTAACTCTATGCCACAAACCATCTTCACTTCACTTTTATGGACTGTGGCCAGTGGAGAGGGGGGGTATGTCAGAATGCCCATGCGCTATGTCATTTCCTGGTTGTGGATTTGTTTCACTGTGATTGTTGCAGCTTGACATAAGTTAGAGCAGTGGTTTTCAAACTTTTTTTCTGGAGACCCAGTTGAAGAAAATTGTTGATGCCCATGATACAACAGAGCTGGGGATGAGGGCTTTGGTGTGTGAGAGGGGCTCAGGGCTGGGGCAGAGGGTTGGGGTGCGGGGGTGAGGACTGCAGGGTGGGGCTGGGAATGAGGGGTTCAGGGTGTGGGGGGGCTCTGGGCTGCGGCAGGGGTTTGGGGTGCAGGAGGGGTCAGGGCTGGGACGGGGTCTGGGGTACTGGAGGGGTGTACAGGCTCTGGGGTGGGGCTGGGGATGAGGGGTTTGGGGTGCAGGAAGGGGCTCTGGGTTTGGGGGGAGCTCAGGGCTGGGGCGGGGATTGGGGCACAGGGTTGGGGCACAGGCTTACCTGGGGTGGCTCCTGGTCAGTGGTGCAGAGGGGGTGCTACGGCAGGCTTCCTGCTTGTCCTCGCACTGCACTCCAGAAGTGGCCAGCAACAGGTCCGGCGCCTAGGCAGAGGCGCACAAGCAGCTCTGCGTGGCTCTTATCCATAGGCACTGCCCCCCCAGCTCCCATTGGCCAGGAAATGGCCAATGGGAGGGCAGAGCTGGTGCAGGGGCAGTATGCTGAGACCCGTGCCCCCCCCCCCCCCCCCGCCAGGAGTCGGACCTGCTGCTGGCCACTGCCGGGGCAAGAGCGATGTCAGAACAGGTAGGAACTAGCCTGTCTTATCCAGGCAGCACTGCCGACCGGTGGTGCTGACCAGAGCCTCCGTGACCCAGTGCATTACATTCCACAACCCAGTACTGGGACGCAACCCACAGTTTGAAAACCACTGAGTTAGAGCAGCCCTCTGGGGTAATACTTTTTTAATGGGACTATCCATTGTAGTAAATAGAGCTTTGTTTTGTGAAGGATTATGAAATTTGGCTTTTTTCCCTAAATCACAGCAAAATCCCCAAATTTAGAAGTTCTTCCTGAAGGAAAAAAGTCAATTTGTGTCATGAACATATTTTGCTTCTACAAAATCAAAAAAAAGGCTTTATTTTGTATTTTTATAATATATAACATATTATATAAAATATAAAATATAAAAAATCAAAATGAAAAGTAATTTGAAAATCAAAAATGGTAACTTTTTTTCAGAAAGTGTGGAAATGTCACTTTCACACTTTTAGAATTTTTTTCCTGCTTTCATGTTTTTTCTAGAGTTGATCAGAACATACTGGAGAATGAAACACAGACTGAGGGATATATTTTAAAGCAGAAGGTCATGCCCTAACTTAATTAACTGTAATTCCTTGGTATGGGGTATGACTAACCACGCCAAATACCAGGCATTTATTTGGGGCCAGTGTGGTGGAAAATGGCCCCCATAACAAATAACCAGTATTCAAGGTTGCCCTCCTTTAGTCTAACCCCCCCATTCATCCCATTTCACTTCCCCCTGCAAGATGGAGTATTGGTGGGTGAAATGAGGGTATATAGAAAGGGTACCAAAGTGTGCAAAGTCTTAAGGTTTCCCCTTCTTCCTCCAGGCTAATACGATCCATCAGTTATCTCCCAGTCTCTGGTCCATATTTACCTCTGGGAGCTGGCCCCTTTGAGACACTCACCTATACCAGACACCCACTTCAAGGGGTGACAGAGTTATGAATTCTATTTATAAATTTACAACTTTTAAATGCTGCCCTTACTCCTTCTGAACCTAAAACCTGACCTCCAGGATGCTACCAGGCTGGCACAAAGCAAGCTCATCAGACACCGCCTCAGTCTTGACCTGAGTGAAAAAATTCTTTCTGATTCCAAAATCTGTGATGGGTTAGACCCACAGCATCTTGGAGACACAGTTTAGACAATGCCTCCATTGTGGGACATGGAGGTAAGGGCAGGGTGTGACTGTATGTGAAGAAATGCAGTAGCCACAGTGCACAATGCATGGAGGGATTCATATGAAGGAAGTGGGGGTGGGTGCATGAGAGAAAAGGAACCATCTCCTCCACCACTCCCCAACCTGGACAATGGGAGCAGGGAGAGGCAGAAAAATCTCACCTCATCCCCAGCTCTCCTCCCAGCCCACAGTATCCTCATGTATTCTGGGTAGCAGGAAGGCCCCAGACAAGCTTGATCCTCCCCTACCTCCTCCAGGGGTTATCTTTCCAGTTGGATGGGCAGGGAGGAGGGGCATGTGCAGGATCATGACTGATGATTAGCAATGGCAGGAAAGTAAATGCAAAAAAGCAATTATATATGAATGCTTAGTTCATTTGGAGTGAAACATATATTTTGTCTACAGCTTGTCCAAGTGTGCCTAAGAGGCATTTTGAGTCTTATATTCTTGTCTAGCCCCACAAATGTACCTTGCTGAATTTAGCCTTTTAGCTAGTGTTTGAGCACAACACATTTTGTCAAATTCCTTAGATGTGATGCATCATGCCAGAAATGATGTGGCTTTTGTATGACTCAAGATGGCAGCAGGCAGATAGGCTCCAAACTTTTACTTTTGGTGCTTTGCTGAAGAATACTGTGCCTATACAGTGAATTCACTGTATTTTATTGTGGGGTCAGAATCTGCAATATTTCAAGTAAATGAAAGTGCTAACAAGTGTAGAAACAACTATCTCATGTTCTTAGTATACACAGGCAGAGAGACCTTGCATTGTTTGTAAATGTCAAACTGTCTTTGTTATAATCAACCAAATAATTTATAAATGCCAAAAGCATTGAAGTTTATATCTGAACCTTCCTAGAGGACTGTTCTGATGTGGGATTTCCTTGTCTTTGGGGATTTGTTGTTTTTCCTTAAGCTATACAGTGTAAACTAATTAATAGTAATTAGTACTGTTAAATTCTAGTGATAACTTTCCATTATTACTTAGGGTCAAGATATGCAAAGCAAACAGTAATTGTGTTAATTACATTGTTTCAGGCTACACTTGTAATTAAACTTAAAGCAGTCTAAGAATGTTTACAATATATAAATAATATTTGACCTAGAATTTCAGTTTATGTAGACTTTCAAATGAAATCCTGTTTCCTTGAGATTTAATTATAATACGTTATGCATATTCATATCTGTCTCAATATATCATGCAAAATAATCCACTGAGATGTACAGTAGTATCTCCTTTATCAGGGCACCTTTTCACAGCACAAACACCAGCTTGCAGGGAGTACAAATTCAGAAGAGATATAATGTTACACAGTTACAAGCTTATCTCTCTCTCACACACACAAACAATGCATAGAAAACATAATGCTAAAATTAATTTTAAAATGTTACATTACGCTTTACATTTTTAAGTGAGAATCTTAAAAAAAAAATCTAGTGTTTGACCTTGAGAAGGTATTTTTGGTTCACTGGTCTATTCTTTGTTCCCAACTGAAATCCCTGTTTTATGAATGGAATGGGCAGACTCTACCAAGTCATTACCTAGAGATGGCTGAAACAGAGCTGGCTACATTAACTTTGTACATTTTTTTGTCAGTTAAAACTGCAGGGTCATACTGATAAGCTCTTTGATTATTTTGTAACAATAGAATGGTCCTTACTTCTGATTTTCAGCTCTTCTTTAGACCTCTTCATCATTCCCAGTCTCTGGTATGGTGGACCACGGTTGCAAAAAAGCGAACATCATTCTGGGATGTATGAGCATAGAATCATAGAATCATAGAATATCAGGGTTGGAAGGGACCCCAGAAGGTCATCTAGTCCAACCCCCTGCTCAAAGCAGGACCAATTCCCAGTTAAATCATCCCAGCCAGGGCTTTGTCAAGCCTGACCTTAAAAACCTCTAAGGAAGGAGATTCTACCACCTCCCTAGGTAACGCATTCCAGTGTATCACCACCCTCTTAGTGAAAAAGTTTTTCCTAATATCCAATCTAAACCTCCCCCACTGCAACTTGAGACCATTACTCCTCGTTCTGTCATCTGCTACCATTGAGAACAGTCTAGAGCCATCCTCTTTGGAACCCCCTTTCAGGTAGTTGAAAGCAGCTATCAAATCCCCCCTCATTCTTCTCTTCTGCAGGCTAAACAATCCCAGCTCCCTCAGCCTCTCCTCATAAGTCATGTGTTCCAGTCCCCTAATCATTTTTGTTGCCCTTCGCTGGACTCTCTCCAATTTATCCACATCCTTCTTGAAGTGTGGGGCCCAAAACTGGACACAGTACTCCAGATGAGGCCTCACCAATGTCGAATAGAGGGGAACGATCACGTCCCTCGATCTGCTCGCTATGCCCCTACTTATACATCCCAAAATGCCATTGGCCTTCTTGGCAACAAGGGCACACTGCTGACTCATATCCAGCTTCTCGTCCACTGTCACCCCTAGGTCCTTTTCCGCAGAACTGCTGCCTAGCCATTCGGTCCCTAGTCTGTAGCTGTGCATTGGGTTCTTCCGTCCTAAGTGCAGGACCCTGCACTTATCCTTATTGAACCTCATCAGATTTCTTTTGGCCTAATCCTCCAATTTGTCTAGGTCTTTCTGTATCCTATCCCTGCCCTCCAGCATATCTACCACTCCTCCCAGTTTAGCATCATCCGCAAATTTGCTGAGAGTGCAATCCACACCATCCTCCAGATCATTTATGAAGATATTGAACAAAACCGGCCCCAGGACCGACCATTGGGGTACTCCACTCCAAGTAGGAGTGTTGTAGGAGCAGGAGTATTGTAAGCAAGACGAAAGAAGTAATTCTGTTTTACTCCATGTTGATTAGGCCTTAACTGGGCACCACACTTCAGGAAAGATTTGGACAAATTAGGAAAGTCCAGAGAAGAGCAACAAAAATGATTAAAGGTCTAGAAAATATGACCTCTGAGGGAAGATTGAAAAAATTGGGGTTCTTTAGTCTGGAGAAGAGAAGACTGAAGAGGGACATGATAAGTTTTCAAATACATAGAAGATTGTTACAGGTAGGAGGGAGAAAAATTTTTCTCTTTAACCTCTGAGGATAGGACAAGAAGTAATGGGCTTAAATTGCAGCAAGGGTAGTTTTAAATTGGACATTAGGAAAAACTTTCTAACTGTCAGGGTGGTTAAGCACTGGAATAAATTGCCTAGGGAGGTTGTGGAATCTTCTTCATTGGAGATTTTTAAGAGCAGGTTAGACAAACACCTGTCAGGGATGGTCTAAATCAACAGTTCTCAAACAGTGGGACAAGACCCCAAAGTGGGTTGTGATCCCATTTTAATGGGGTTGACAGGGCTAGTTTAGACTGCTGGGGCCCAGGGCAAGAGCCCAAGCCTGAGGGCTTCAGCCCAGAGCAGCAGGGCTCAGGTTACAGGCCCCCTGCCTGTGGCTGAAGCCCTTGGGTTTTGGCTTTGGCCCCCCGGCCTGGGGAGGTGGGGTTTTGGCTTTGCCCCACTCTAACCCTCCGGGGTGGCAGGCCTTGGGGGTGCTCGGGCTTCAGTCCCCCATCCTGAAATCCTGTAGTAATTTTTGTTGTCAGAAGGGATTGCGGTGCAATGAAGTTTGAGAACCCCCTGGTCTAGATAATACTTAGTCCTGCCTTGAGTGCAGGGGACTGGACTAGAAGACCACTTGAGGTCCCTTCCAGACCTACAATTCTATGATTCTATGGAAACAGTGTGTAAATGATACCGAGCTAATCTTTCATAGAATGCTAGAATATTTTCCCTTGTTTAAGCTGCTTTCTATTTGCATATATCTTCCCCTGATATAAATCCCCCTCTATACTTCTTACTTTAACCCCTAGATTAGCATGTTCATGGAGAAGGACATAAAGTAACTAGGATCAATGAAGGCTGAAATTCTCATTATTCATCTTACTTGCCTTCACCAAAAGCATCTACACTGGAGGTTAAGCACAACAGAGAAAGCAAACAGCAGTAGAAAACATGACAAAACTCAAAAGCGAACACATAGGCTGGGTGACTGTAGAGCCAGAATTAGACTTGAGAAATATCAGAGGACTGATGAATATTTTTGAAAGCACATTTTTTCCGTCTGTGTGCCTTCCAGAATATAGTTACTCATTTTCCCCTGCTTTTGACTTCAACAGTTTGAACCCTTTAATATTTAGCCTCAATTAGTATTTCTGGTCCCATTATATAGCCTTTGTTGTAGCTAGACTATATGGATTTCCAAACAGTCTTGTTTCTAGCAATTTTCCTGTATTTACTGTAGAATGCACTTGGTTGGATGTAGACCTAGGTTGAATATGCCAGCAATGAATACAGTTTCCATCTATGGGTGTTCCTGCCTTCCGACTGGTAGAGTTTGTTTTATTTTTATCCACTTACTTTCCAATAGGTTACTGCCATGTTTTTTGTTGTTGTTATCACACCTGAAAACAATTGTACAGCCTTACTGAGGTAATATTTCAAAAGAATTAACCTCCATGTTTTAGCACAAATAAGACAAAGACATTCAGGTACATGTGAAAATCATGGTTTTTAAGCATACATCCTGTTTCAATGTATAATATTTGTTATTCATTATTTGTATTGTAGTAGCCCTAGGACCTGGATCCCATTGTGATGTCAAAAAGAGATCAAGGCAAAGGTAGATTATTTAGGTATGGTATCTCCACATCTCTGCAGAAAGATCCATTTTTCATAAAGTATAGCTGATAAGGAGTTTCTCAGGCTATGAATTTTAAAAAGCAGCCAATATCTTTTTTCTCTGTTTTCCCAACATTGAGCTACTTCATATTATACAAAGTTGCAATGATGAGAATTAAAGGAATAATTAAACACAATTGTCTCTGTTAAAGAAAAAAAATCTATTTTGTCTAACAATATTTGCTGTATGATAAATCTCATCAATGTAAACTGGGGGGGGGGAGGCATGGATCAACATTCATGTTGCGTTCTCCATCAGTACCCAGGCTGGGGAAGCTAATGATTCAACCAGCAGATTAAATTCAATGATGAATCCTGGTCATGTGCTACCTGAGACATCTACCAGTAGATCTGTAAGCTGTACTACATCTATGGCCATATTAAGGTTTTGCTAAGTGCATACAGTAAATGATGAGCATATTTTTAAAATATTTCATTTAAAACCAATTCACTTATCAACTGAGCCATCCACAGCTTTGACTAACAAAAGGATTTTGTTCAATTAGCAAGTCAATGCAAGTAGATTGCCAATGAGTGGATCATATTCTCCCAAGAAGTTTTAGACTGTCAATACCCCTGGCAACCTAGCTACCATCCAGATGACTCCAGTGGCCTGAATCACATCAACAGAAATAGCCTGGCATTGGTCAATAGGTGTACTTTTCTCCAAAAGGTCCTTCCAGCTCATTATTGATCACTCAGACAAGAAAAAGCTTGTTCAACCATCTGCTGCTCACTAAGGTGCATTATAAATTGCTCTGCTACTTTGGAAGGCTCAGCAAATTTACAGGTTCTGATGCTCCTCTCTCTTGTACCAGGATAAATAAGAAATAATTCCAATGAAGTCAAAGCAATGACTGATCAGTGTAAGGGACTGCAGAATTAAACCCACAGAATTCTCCCCTTTTTTAGAACTGAAGATATTGGACCAGATTCTCTGCTGCTCTCTACCTTGTGCAGTCATCTACACCAATGTAATGTGATTGTAGTAATATTAGTAATTGTAGTAACATTAGTCAGTAATAAGCTTCCAGATGGATGAACTATTGTATTTGTAAAATATCAACACATTTTCTATTTTTCCAAAAGTCTCTTTCACCCCACTTTGTTAATAGAGCAGTTAGACAGGTCTACTGACAGTCGTGTCAAATGTCATCAATGAAGTCGACTGTTAATGTGATTCATGTCACACAGCTCAGAGTACACGTGACTTCTGATCCTCAGAACCACCCACATCTTCAAAGAGACATGGTGACAACAATTAACACCCAGGTGAGAGAGACGGAGGATTCTGAAACAAGATGGCTTAAAAAAAAACAAAACAAAAAAAACCCCCAAGAAAACAAGTTTAATAATAAAATGGGGTCAATTCTGCTATCTATTCATGTAGGATAGCAATTATTAATTGAATAGTCCCATTGGTTCTGATTAAATACATTAGTTCTGTGTCAGGGAATGGTGATTAAGATTATCAGGGTTGGAAAGGACCTCAGGAGATCATCTAGTCCAACCCCCTGCTCAAAGCAGGACCAATCCCCAATTTTTGCCCCAGAGCCCTAAATGGCCCCCTCAAGGATTGAACTCACAACCCTGGGTTTAGCAGGCCAATGCTCAAACCACTGAGCTATCCCTCCCCCTTTAAATTAAATCCTTTTGCCATTTACATTAGATATACATACTAAGACTACTGCTAAACAAGAAAAGCCTAAAATCCTGGCAATCAATTTTATCTTCCATTGTTTCATATTCTAAGGGGGTCTATTACTGGCTCTGAAACTGATCTGTTGTGTGACCTTGAGTAGGTCATTTGACCTCCCTATGCCTTTGTTTCCCTTCCCACCCTTGTCTTTTCTATTGGAACGTGAGCTCTTCAGGACTGGGACTGTACCCTACTGTGTTGGCCCTATGCAAACACCACAGATCTTTGTCTTGGTTGGGGCCTTTAGTTGCTAGTGTAATACAAATAATAAATAGTAATAATTTTCTCCAAAGTCACTTTTTAAAAAGTAGTACTGTGAGACGCTTACTTGAAAGTGTTCAGCTTTTAGTGACATTCATATCTCTGCTCAGGAGCACTTCTAGCCATGGGAGATTAAAGTGAAACTTTGAATACACTAGGTTGACCTTGTCCCCAGCAGGGACAGGGGCATGTACTTTCTCAATGAAGGGTTCACAAAGGTAGAACCAATTGTCATCACATTTGAGGCTGAGCCAGAGTCTTATCACCTTCCTTGTATGTTAAAAAACATTCCTCTGTATGCAGGCATTCTTCTAACAACTGAGCAGGGCATCTAAAACCTCTTGGATTCTGATCCTTCAGCAAAGAGGCTACAAAGGAGAAGGGGTTGGAGAGCTGTGGTCCCACTGAGGAGCACCCTTTGTGCAAGGATCATTCTTGTACAAGGCACCAGAAACTTTAAGACTGACTCTGAATAAATTTGCAATGTTTTAAGAGAGAGTTTTATGTCTAATAGAAAGAATACTAGCCATAAGAGTTTTAGCACAGAACTATGCCATTTCTCTTTCAGTATTCAGAGCGCAATGACTGTTCTCATTTCTGAAAGAAAATGGAATCTAAGACATTTCAAGGGTGAGTTCATTTTGGATTTAAATCACTAAAGTCAAGGAGATGGGGGAGGCTTATACTTCAGTGCTGAGATAATGCTGCCTTTCTTGTAGCTATTCATTTTCATAACAATATATTTTGGCTGCAAAGCCCCAAACATTCTGATAAAATAAAACAAAAAAATGGTCATTTTTAAAAGGAAATTTAATAAAATAATTACCAGATCACAGGAAAATATACATTTTCTATGAACAAATCAGTGTTTCCCATTACTCACATAGGATGAGGTTGATTAATTTCCCACAAGCACAAAATATTTTTTATAATCATGGCATTGCTATGAACAGTACCATATTGTGTACTAATATTAATAAATATATTACGCATGCTAGCTAAACATGGAGGAAAACTGTATTTATTGAATAAGAGGGTAAGCAAACCCAAAGCAAGCTGGACTGTAAGTTTAAAGTTAGTTGTTAAATATTCTATTTTTATGGAATTCAAAAGTGTCTATCATTTACCGATATTTATTTATGGTTAGGGCAAACACTTCCTGTTCTCATAATCAAAGTGCACAGTTTTGTTCTGCCATTTAGAAATTCAGTATACACAATTCAATAATGTAAATCTACTAATATTTGATTACCAATCTTAGATTCCACCTTCTAGTCATACATAGGAGAGATGTATAAATGGATAATGTGTGCATTTGTTACTAATAAAACCATTAATACACTGCATACCTATCAATATCCAGGCAATTATATTTTAAAAAGCCATTAAAATGACTAATTTTTATATAATGGATTGATATAAATAAAAATAATGAACTGAAATTTCCTCATGTCTTGCACATGTACAGCATGAGAGGAATATTCTTCCTCATAATCTGTAATGGGTTGTCACAGAAAGGCTGAGTTAACAAGGAATATTGATGATACTTTACAAAACATTAATAATTTGTACTTCAGCACTTGGATACCAAGGTGAAAGATGCCTTCAAGACAGAGGCACTTCAACTGGTGTAACTCTTGAGGAAAAAATATTAAAAATTGCTTGTCTAGTTATTTAGATTCAGTTAAAATGTACCTTGGAATTGAAAAAAAGGGTATGTCCCAGTTTGACAATATAATAATTACTCTTGAAAGGTTATTTTTAGTGTTTTGAAATAATTTTATTTTTGAACACATTAGAAATTTTCATGCAGGGTCTCACTTTCTTTTCCTGGAAGACTGCATAAGCTATAAAGACCAACAAATGAAGAATGAACAGAATGACCTCAGAGACACTATGCAAATAAAACTTGACTGGGGCCTCAATCCATCTCCTATTGAAGTCACCAATCTCTGTATTTAATGGAAGTTGGATCAGACCCTAAATGAAAAGGGAAGGGTTGTTTGTTTAACTGTTGACAATGGACCTATGTCAATTTACATCAATTGAAGATTTGGCCCTTTAAAAAGATTGGATGCTAAAGTAATAAAATCAGTAGTAAAAACTGCAGTAAAAATGACAGAATTTGTCATTTGCTGGCTTTTAGGCTAGCTCACAGGACTGCTGGTATCTTAGTGACACTCTGTCTTACAGAGAAACATTAGTATTTATTTTTTTAACGGAGTCAATACAAGTTTCACAAAAGAAGATTCAGTATTATGTTGATGTGACCTGCATTCATTTTGCAGAATGGTGTCTCACAAGAAATTCTGCAGAGCCCTTATCTATTCTAGGATTAGGTGGCCCTTGACTGTCCCACAGTCCTTTTTTATCTGCAATGCCGAATGTTTTATCTTCAGTGCCTGCTGTTTAAAGATAGGCTCTATGTATCTAAAAAGTGTCAAAACAATTTCATTGGAAAACTAATAATTCACTGATCATTAATATTCCTATGTGATGTATGTACAGCATATGTACAAAAAGTTATGGATAGGTGTTAGAATTATGTTCTTAAACTGTATTTAGCAAGCAATGCATAAGCACAGTCTTCCCTAGAAAAAGGAATGTATATTTGTTTGTCTTTCAAGGTGGTTTGTCAGGCAGAGGCAATGAAGGTCTATTTACATATAAAGTAAACAAAGCTATCAAGCTAACAAGTGCAGCAGAAGACAGCATAGCAGCTACATCCCAGCAGAAGAGAGAAACTTTATCTGAGGTATAAAGACACAGAATCTGAACCTCAAATGATGAGCAATTGGATAAACTGATTGTACACAATATTATTATAGTTTAAAGGTATATCAAATAAGGTCTTATGAAAGCTAATGGCACAGTAGATGTTAATGTCATTGTAAAATGTATGTAGTACCATGATGAGTAATTATGAATATTCACAATTATTACACTTTAAAGTCTGTGACTATAAGGTGTTTAAATCAGGCAGGTCTGTTGGAGATTATAAACGGACAGGAAGGGAAGAACAGCATGAAGTACTTTTGAGTCTGGGGACAAAACTGTTTTTTGGGAATATAATGTAAGAAGAGAAAAGAAGCCACCTTGGCATCCATCACTAGACAGACACATGGGGCCAGAGCTCTTGCAAGCTGAGAAAGATGGGTTTTGCAATCAAAGGGAACTGAATAGAGATACAACAAAGGAAACCAGCACTTCATACTTCTGTTGAAGGTCCTGACTGAGAGATAGTCAGCCATGATGGGCAAAGACTAACTGGTGAGAGAACCAACTGAAAAAAAGACTGTACCTTCCTAAAATAAGATTTAGACTTTTACTTATATGTTTTCACTTTTGTTTGTAACCATCTCTACCTATATTTTTTCCTTGGCATCGCTTAACCTATGTCCTTTTGTTAATAAACTTGTTTTACTTTTAATCTAAACCAACCCATGAATGGAAGTAATTGTTAACTCCAGTTAATGTAGCTAGCTCTTTACATGAACTTCATTATTCCTGATAGGTCCAGGAAAGGGCTGGACACTTCAGAGCATGGTTTTGGGGAAATTCAGGCCTGGGAGTGTGTTGGAATCACTTGGCTAGTAGTAACCTAGGCAGGTGGAGACTTGCATGTGACTGTGGAATAACAAGCTGGCTGCTAAAGTCAGAGTTGCTGAATCAGCAATGCTTAACATAGACACTTAATGCATGCTTGTATGCTGGTTGTGAGCATCCAGACAGGAAGCAACAGCAGAAGAGCATTTTAAAGCATTCAGGATACCAGGACAAACAGTGACATAATGTCATACTGGTCTGAATTGCACGCCAAAATGTGGTAACTTCCAAGTTGCATATAAAGTGATTCACAACAAGACTCTGAGTTCTCCAAACACTGGAGCTGAATAATCATTTCTAGCTCTCTTTCAATAACACATATTTAGTGGTGTTCAATATCTTATTATTGTGGCCGTATGATGCAATTTAATTATAATAAATCATGGTTCAGAGCATGTTTCATACCTTTTTTCTGTGACTAATTGAGTTCCAGTGTGACTCTTTAAAAAAAAAACAAAAGTATTTTGATGCTACCTGATATGCTCACTGAAGTCTAGAAATAAGCAAGTTTATTATTAATTAAAAATACACATAGCGGAAGAGGGTGCTGAGCAGAGAGTACTACTACTACTACTACAATTTTGAGGAACTGACAATAGTTTTGAGATGCAGGACATAGTTAACCTGATTGCAGATGACCTGTTCCTGGAATCCTGGGAAGTCCTAAGCACCTCACTATAGCACAGGTTACTGTTCTGATTCAACAAGGTACTAAAGCCTGATTGTAGCTTCAGACATTTGAGTAGTTCCACTGACTAAAACCCTTGTTGAATATGGGTCTAGTAAAGCAGCAGAATTAATAGCTAAGGTGATTATTTAGCAAAACAATTAAGCACATGCTCACCTTTAATCATGTGCTTAAGTCCCATAGGCATATACTTACTGAATCAGGACCTAAAAGCAGTACATTAGACAGTAAAATGAATATGGACTCTACATCCCAATATCAGCACTCCTATAGTTAATTCATCCCTTTTGTCAATAACAGAGTGTTATAGTGATGATACTGAAGATTCAAGACACAAGTGGGACCAACATGGTTACAACAACATTGCAAACAACAATGGAAGATATTGAAGAATATCCGGGGACTAACACAGGTATAATAAAACCACAAAGAAAATACTGAAGATGTAAACTGTCCTTGCAATCATAAGTCCTTTCCCTACTTTGGGCTGTGTCTTTAATTGTACTAAGAGCAACTTCGCTGCCTGTCATGGACACCTTTGACCCGGTCATCAAAAAGTCATCCTTAGAAAAGACTTCTTGATGATTCTCTAAGTTAGCCACCTGTGCAGGAATCAGCCCTTTGGCCACCGCTTGAACTGGAACTGGCAGCCTCCCACCACTTCTTGAGGAAAGGAAACTTGTCCTCCCTTCCTCCTCCTTGTCATCCACAGCTCATTCCATTCTCTTCAAATGTTACCTTCATCTGAGGAACTACTTCCTCAGGCTGGTGTGCCTCTGCAGTTCTGTTTCAAGGATGCAACTCCAAAGCCTTCACACTTGAGTTTAGAAAACTTACTGGTACTCTTCCTTTGAGGGCATTAATCAGTACATTGGCTGGCTATAGCCCATTAGGTAGGATTGCCGCAGATGTAGGCTCTCCAAGCACTCCATATCCATTGGTATTTCCTGGTACCCGGCAGCATTCGTAAAGGATCTTCCCTCTCCAGGGAGGAATAACTGTTTTCTATCTTCTGCCCACTTTAACATTTCCAATCTGCCCCATGGGCCCCGAGAATGACTGCCTCTCTGCTCGAGCCAGTATTCTACTCAGCACAGCATTCTTCTTAGAATGCCCATGACTGTTCATCCTCCTGAGTCTTTCTCCTGGCAACAATATCTTCTTAAGCTAACTAATGATGTTAATTCCTAGAATCCCTGGGACTCCTTCTGCCATATGGCTTCTTTCAGAGGCTTTGTCTTTCAGGAGGAAGATGAATTTTCTAGGCAGTGTCTGGCCCATGTACTCTGTCTGTTTCAAGGCATCTCACCACTAGCATTACCAGGCCATTAACTGCTGTTAGACATACAAACTGTGTGCTGTGCATGGTCAGTTCCTTGTCCTTCAATTATTTTTCAAAATGCAACTCCGTAATGGTGGTGACTTCTGAGCCAGTATCTAACAAACATCTGGTCACTTACAGAAGTCACTAGATATGCTGGCACAGCTCACATTCCTTTCATCACTCTATGCAGAGTGATTTTCCACCAAGGACAGGCCTAAGAATCCTTCTGCTACTGCTTAGCCTTCAACTATAGATGGTCAGCTCACTCCTGGTATCCCTTTGGTTTTGAGTGCCTGGGACTCTGTTCTCCTTCTCAGTGGACATTCTCAACTAGTATGCCCTAGCCTTTCATAAGTGTAACAAATATACCTTCCCAGATCATCCTTCAGTGGGGATCTTTGGGATCCCGGTGCCCTTGGACACTTTGGCATACTAATGGGGATTTTTTCTTTCATCAACTCAGTCATCATTTTCAGCATCTCCTCCAGTTGGAGCACCACTTTTTAGACAGCTGCACTTAAACTTTCCAATTTTAACAGTTTGGGACAGGGCCTTTTCCCCAGCAGTTGCATTCACTAGGACCCCACTTTGTGTACAGATGTTAGACTTGACTATCTCTTCCACAGGAACTTCCTCCTCTTTTGACCACATAATGGCAGCCTGCATGAGTTCATGGAACTTTTTACCAGGCTTTTCCTTAAACTTCCTTTTCATTTCATGGCAGAGGGAATCATCCCAGAGCCCCAGCACTAACTACTCTTTCAGAACCGTATCTGGGTCTGGAACTCGTCAAGGGTCTCACCGCTCCACTTTATTCATTCTCTCCTGGAGTTCATATGCATATGCTGGGACAGCTTCACCGGCCTCCTGCTTTCTCTCAAAGAACCCGTTTAGTCAGGTTCCAATAGGTACCTTGTCTCCATACACTTCTAGGAGTTAAAATACCTTTTCCATATCTTTCTTGTCTGCCATTGCCAGGAACTTTACTGTGGCCTTAACCTGGCCATTGGTGTTCCTCTGTGAAGTCCACACAATCTTCTTCAGATACTCTTAGCACATGCATAGCCACCTTCACAGACTTGATCCACTCCTCTACTGTAATGTCTCCTGGCCCATCGATGCTCTTGGGTGTCCATTACTGATCTTCAATATGCTTCACAATAACCTTGTGAACACAGAGAATGGCCTTCAGTCCGTGCTGGATTTTCTTGAACAAGCTTACAGAATTCTAGGACTCTCACTCAATACTGAGAAGACTAAAGTGCTCTATCAACCTGCTTCAGGCCTTGCTCATGACCCACCACAAAAATCATCGAGGGTCAGACTTTGGAGACAGTTGAACACTTTTTCTATCTCAGTAGCCAACTTTCTCAAAATGCAAAAATCGACAGTGAGATCCAGCACAGGATACAGTGTGCAAGTGCTTCCTTTGGTAAATTGCTCCGATGCATTTTAATGGTCCTGTAGCCTATGGATCCAGGTCTATAAGACAATTGTTGCTCCTACACTTCTCTATGGATGCGAAACCTGGGTGACCTATCGACAGCACCTCAAGAGTTTGGAGAGGTATTATCAATGATGCCTCCAGAAGGTCCTTTGCATCAAGTGGCAAGATCGCAGCACTAACACCAGCATCCTCGCTGAAGCAAATGTCAGCATTGAAGCAATGATCCTCATGCACCAACTTTGCTGGGCTGGACATTGTGTGCGGATGCCAGACTCTTGCCTCCCAAAACAAGTCTTCTTTCAGCTCATCCATGGTCAGAGATCCCATGGTGGTCAGAGGAAACTACAAAGATGAACTGAAAGCATATCTTAAGAAAACTGACATGGACATCACAAGCTGGGAGGAGCAAGCCACCAACCAATCCCAACCAATCCCAATCCCTGCTTCGTGGAGAAGCATCTTGCCCACAAAGCTGAAAAGAAAGAGAAGGTAGGAAAAAGAAAGAACATTCTCCCAGCAGGCAGCTGGCCTGTCACAAAATGTCTATACCTACTGAGGGTTGATAAGCGGTTACACGATTGTACTCCTGAGTCATCTCAGGACCCATATGTAATTTTCTGGTAGAGATCATCCTTGTATCGAGGGATCATCAATCAATCAATGTCTCCTGGTCTAGTTGGGAAGCCACCAAACTCTGTGACCTTCTGCTCCCTTGGGACATACATAGTAAGGGATTTCTTAGCTTCTGCTGCCTGTTGGTTTATTACTGCATTAGCCAGCAATAAGGATTCTCTCTGTTCAATTCTAGCTTGTTGTAATGCCTCAGCCTGCTCTGAGCATTTGTGCTGAAGTTCAGCAAATGGGTCCATAGTTCTTCAATTCCAGCCATGGTAGCTTTCTTAACCAGACTTGGACAGTACCACCAGAACTCAATCAGTAAACCAATGGGGTGAATCCTATGGATAAGATCCTGTTCATAACACGAATTATGTAAGCAGGGGATTGGTCCCACTATTGTGGGGAACTTTCCTGGCTTATACACTACCCCAGTGGAATTGGCTAGAGAAAGGATCTGAGTCCTCACTCCCACTCCCTTTACGCAGAGGCCTGACTGACCTCGAGGGCTCCCCTTGCACTCTCTTGTGTGGCAGTCCTTGTAACCCCGACAAGGCTAGGCCTAGGATTCCTGGGGGGGGCTTAACCCCCAATCTTGTCATGGTGACTTAGGACAGGGACTAGGGTACCCCATTCCAAGGTACTCTTTCTGGTCTGGATGCTTCCCTGACTCACTAATCAGTACATATAGTTAAAGCAAATACAATTTATTAAACAGCAATCAATTTAAAAAATAAGGAAAAAATGGGAAAGGTTGAAGGAAAACACATAACCCCTCTGGAATATAAGGGGAGTTCACAGTCTGTTCCTCAGATATGCCAGGCCTCCCTCCCAGGCCCTGGCTGTGCTGCAGGGATGCTGTGGGTTGGACACTTGCTCTGGTAGCAGCCACATGCCCTCAGGCTCGAGGTGGCAGGACCCTTCTTCCCAGCAGCTGCCCCCACCCACACACACATCAGTGTTATGATCCCCTACAAGTCTGGCCTGCCAGGCCCCTTGGCTGGGAGTGTGTCCCTGCACTGGGCCATCTGTCCAGGGTTCCCCTTCACCTTCCCCAGCTGCTCAATGCACCCAACTCCAGAGCGCTCCAGCAGCAGCTCCAGCCCCAGCTGCTGCTCTGCCTCCAGCTCCCTAGGCTGCTTCTCTGGTGTCTCTGGCTCTGGTTGCTGCAGCTCTCCTCCCAGCACAATTTGGCTCTCTGGGCTGCTTCTGAGGCTCTTGTTGCTGTGGCTCTGCTCCCAGCATGAATCTGCTCCCTGGACTCCTTCTCTGGTGCTCTCCAACTGGTGTGGCTCTGCTCCCCACTCAGCTTGGGCTTCTGCGCTCTCCTTAGCTCGGCCTCACTCTGTTCCAGGCAGTTCCAGCTCACAAAGACGACAGGACCCCTCCCCGCCTTGCCTCCTGACTCCTTCATTAGCCTAATAAATTATTATTTATGCTCTAACAAATTTGTTAGTCTCTAAGGTGCCACCAGTACTCCTGTTTTTCTTTCTTCATTAGCCTGCCCGCCCTATCAACCAGGTTGACTTGGAGCATTGATCTCTCCCTATGGCCCCTGAGGACTGTCAATCTCAGGGTCTTGATTTCCCATCAACCCTTCCCCTTTCTTTCAGTACTGAGAGCTTGCCAACCAAAAAAACCCCTCTAAGTTTTAGTAAGGGGCCAATGGTCTCCTTACATTTGGGCTAACTTTGTATAGAAGCTTTTCTCCTTTTAACACACAGTTCACTAGATGCTATCACACCGATTACTAGCTGGTAAAACTACATCCCCAAAGGAAATGATGTAATCCCCATCATATAAGTAACAAACTTATCTTAAAATACATTGATCCTGAGTCTATGTTGCCTAGTACCTTATGTAATCATTTACAGCGGTGTTAAGTGGGTGGGAAATGCTTTGCTTCTGACTCAGTAGCAATTTATATACACTGGGTGAAGGGAAGTATAAATGACTTCTCAAGGGGCAGAGCAACAGATTATCTAACCCTTATACTTGTGGGGAACAAAATGGATGTGACATGCCTTTTTCACCTCTGGATAGTAGAAGTGGAAAAGACATCACATCATATCTAATAACAAGAGGGTCCAGTGGCTAGAGCACTATCCTAGGGTTCAAGTCCCTGCTGCACCACAGTGTTTCTTCTCTAACTTTGTGCAAGTCACAGCTCCTCTGAGCCTCATTTTCCTATGTGTAAAATGGTACTCGTCGTACTTCCCTACCTCACAGGGGTGTTGTGTGGAAAAATACATAACAGATTGATTGGAAAGCACTCACATGCTATGATAGTGGTCATATGGCCAAATAAGTACATACCTTGTAGTATGTCATGGCAGGGACAAAATATATTTCAATCAGATTTATAATTTATCTTATGATGGGTGTATAATTCATCCTTAGTGATTAAATATATGTTGCCCCAGTTTTTCTATGCAGACAACATTTGTACCAATTAATTTTACCAGAATAGAATTCTATGGGAGTACTCACACATGACAGGAATACTGCTCTGTTTTTCTGTGGCTTAAATGTAGCATAAACATTTCTAAAATCAGATCAGATCAGCCTTCTATGAGATACCGTTGAACCTTCCATTCCATCAATATCTGCTTTAACAGCTTTAATTCCTTTTTATAGTCTACTGAAGTTGTAAACTCATGAAAGAGAAGGGAACCACTGATAAATATTAAAATTTGAATAGGTCTTTGATAGAATTTCTTCTTCAGAAACAGACAATTTGTGGTGTATTTTGTCTCAATTACGTGAACAGTGAACAAGGTTGAACTGAATTCATTATCCAGACAAAATCACAAAACTAACAATCATTGCAATCTTGTTTTATCACATTTTTCCACCTGACTGTCTCATATAAGCTTCCTTTAGTTTCATCAGCTAAGCAATGCATTTACTCACTCCTGCTTTATTCAATCAGCATTCAGTACACCCCCTGTTTTAAATGTGGCAGGGATAGTGTTGGAACCCCAAAGTCAGAGAAGTCTTTTCAGCTGTTGGACTTTTATTCCTCTTCTGAATCTGCTGTTTATAGGACAGCATTTATTTACAGAAGAACCAGAATGTAATTATAAGATGTTTTCCTAGCATCTGCATCTTCCTTCTATTTTGGGGAGGGAAGTGAGGGGGAAGACAATAGGAGGAAGGTAAAGAGTAGCGAGAATGTTTAAAATATATCTTTCCTCATTTACTCTCCAGCCTTCCACTAAGTTCACAGTGAACTAACTAAATTAGGAAAAGATGTTGCAGAGATACCCTTAGTCAATTCAGAAAAACAGAAACTGGGATGTAAAGTGATATGCCTTTTTTTATTGTTCACAGTAGCCATTGTCAAACTGTGTTTTATAAGTCAGAATATCCATGTGATTCACATTGTCAAAGAGTTTAAAGTACATGCTGTATAATGTGTATGTTCTAATTTAATAAAAGTTCTCCTGATCGTATAAGATTCCCCCCCCTTACTTTATTACATTTTTTTCAATACTTCCTTACATTTTGAACAGAGTCTGTGCACATTTTCTTTCTGACCATTCCATCAATTTATTGACGGCAGCTGAAGTCTGAATGAATTGGATTTTTCATATTAAATGTACTTGTTTTTCATGTTAATGTTATTCCACAGGCAGAATCCCATTATACTGTTAAAACAACAACAACTATTCTCTGCTAAATTAGATGTAAAATTAGTCTCTTTGGTTCAGTAATACTGTAAAATGCAAATTAACACTCATTTTGCAATTATGTGAACTTATCCTTTCTATTTATTTTAAATTGTAAGTCTGTACCATCCACACGCATTTCCAGAGGTTACCTGAATACAATAGTTGGTTAGAACAGACATTTGTTACAAAAATGTTTTTTACTTCATCTGATGCTCATGGAAGTACAGTACAATGACATCCCTGAATCAGACTGGAGTATTATTTTCTGGTCTCCTGGATTTCATTTCTTTCCTCCTCTTCCATCATTCCTTCATCAGATAGGGTTTGTTTATCTAAGACTTTGGTTATAACACACTTCATTTAACAAACAAAGGAAAAGACATAAAAAGGCTTAGATTGGCTTGGGGAATTCATCTTTATTCAAGAGTAGAACAATAATACATTTGCATTGTATAAGAAACTAACATCTGCGGGAAAGCTTACATCTATTCCCAGATGGTCTTCAGTTTAGTTGCCAAGAAGACAGAAATGCCAGAAGGAAGATCCACAGAAAATGAAGTTTGACTCAGCATTATTTGTAGCTTTATGTGGTATGCTCCTGACCCCAAATCAACTAGACTCAGTGGAATGACTTCCATTGACTTCATTGGTCATTGTATTAGGCCCTGTGAAAATAATCAGAAACTATAGTATGCAATGAAGATGAGAGCCAGGTTTTCAGAGATTCCAGAGTAATAGCCGTGTTAGTCTGTATTCGCAAAAAGAAAAGGAGTACTTGTGGCACCTTAGAGAAAGCTCATGCTCAAATAAATTGGTTAGTCTCTAAGGTGCCACAAGTACTCCTTTTCTTTTTGTTTTCAGAGATGTATGAGTCATTTGCATACACACATCCCTTGGTATTTGCATGTTCTCAGGGCCACCAGAGGTGTCTAATAAGTCATGCCATGCACAAATACACAATGTGTTCAATACTACCACAGATCAGGTCATCTACTGAAATTAATGTCCTCTGTTTTTACACTTACCAGCTAATGGTGTCTGATGAAGTGTTCCACTGAGGTGCATGAAATTTTGCAGTGAAATTCAAAATTTTTGAAATTTGAGTATTTTCACATTCCTACTTTGTCCCAGTTTCAAACAAAATTTTCCTACTAAAATTGACATCTTTTTAAGTGAAATCAGCTTCTTTTCAAACAAAAATGTCATGGGGGGGGGAATGATAGGAGACAAATACATAGGAGATAAAAACAGAAAATAAATGTGTTTCCTATACAGCAGCAAAATCAAATCTAAAATTCTTAAGAAAAGAATAGTTATTTATTTTTTTTTGGTGGGGGGGTGTAGCCAGACAGCCAGCCCACTCCCACCCCCCCCAGACCAGCATTGCTGGAAACACAGGAGGAAGCCGGAACAGGGCATTTCACATATATTCCAGCACAGCCTTTGAAGCTGTGAAAGCACAGGTGTGCTGCTACAATGTGCCTCTGGGAACAGATACAAGGATTAAGCTCACAGCAGGCAGAGGCCCTGTGACAGACATGGCTCTTAGCCCCTACTAAATAGCGTGATGCACACACCCCAACATCCTAGGTGGGAAAATATTTACCCTGATAAAAGAAATGTCCAGTAGTCCACACTTATTGTTTCTCTCCCTTGCAAGTGTAAACTACTCTTGCGAAAGCTGGCGTCACCCAGACAGACCAGCCTCAATTTGGCATAAGAAAGGAGAAAGAGAATAAAGGAGTACAGAGGTATAAGTAGGGGACCTACAGCACCATGATTTTTGAGTGCTTTTCACTATCTATCTGCTGGTCAGATAAGTGACAGCCTCCCAAGGCTTCTGCAGCTAAGAGGGTCCCTACGCCTTGTCCCTTATTCATCTTTCCGCGGAATTGAGTGACCGATCCTGGCTTGGCACCGCTGGAATCGAGAGATGCAAGGAGGGTAAGAAGCACCCACACCTGATCTCCTATCTTTAGTGTACACATATTTTGAAATAGAGCTCTATACTTTGTTTTCTTTCTTTGGGATTGTGGCTTCAGTTTTGTAACTTGTTTGTGTGTGTAACATCTCTACATTTAAATAAGTAGGCACTAGCAATTTTGTAACCACATGATTAGAATCTAGCTTAATAAATTTTGGTAACCATTTATGCATAAGCCTGACTTGTTTTCTCTGGTTTACTGTAAAGCAGCCAACACAATTAAAGAACCTCAGCCGTTTTGGCTCTAAAGCCTGGCCATTAGGTGAGAGTACTAAGAGCCTAGCGTTGAGTTGTGCCGCCTCCACGGGGCAAACTCTTGGGGCACCTGTCAGTCAATCCTGGCTGCCCGCTGCGAAGGAGCTCTGAGCTCTAGCAGTTAAAGTCACGGGTGTGGAGAGGCTCTTAGTGCTGCCATTGGGGCACCTGTCAGTCAGTATTGACTGCCCGCTGCGAAGGAGCTCTGAGCTCTAGCAGTTAAAGTCACGGGTGGTTAGGACCTTGGGGCATCCGTCAGCCTAGCCCAGGCTGCCCGCCGCGAAGGGACAGTGTGTCCTAGCGGTTAAAGTCACGGATGGTATAAACGGGCATAGCTGGCACCTCACCAAACATCCTTGGCCGTCGGCTAACGGGGGGGGGCAATTCATGCCATTAATATCACATAAGTAATTAGTTCTGCGCAATAGCGGTTCCCTGTTAGGCAGTCACAGCATAAATACTGGTGAACTTGCAGTCATGGGAGCAGATTGAATGTTATTACAGAGGTGGACAATAAACACATTGCAAAGAAAACAAGTATTGTTTTGGCTTTAATTTAGACTACCAATTGCAAAGTAGACAGAGAGCTTTTTAAAGAATGAAATATAAGAAAAAACATATTAATAAAATAATTGGACAGAGGCAAGCAGAAGCTTATATAAAAAGACACAGGGTTAAAGAAAAATATATCTGTGGATTGGATTTTTTTGTATTATTAATACAGTGAGATATCAGTTAATATCACATCTAATGAGCATAATAAACTACCTGACATAACATATAAACTATAGTAGTAAGGAGAAATGAAAATGAGACAACAAAATACCTGTAGTAGATATAGAACAATTTAATGTGTTACTAAAAATCTCAGACCAAACCCACTAGCAAAACCAGTATTGAAATAACGTTCCTTAACAGTGCAATGTAAATCTAGAGTATCTGGTAATAGTAGGGATTGATGTACCTTTTATCTTAAATGATAAAAATAATAATAAAAAAGAATAAACATGGAAGGGTAAAAACTGACTTAAAAAAAGTTAAAAGTATCCACTCAGGAGTTTACACAGCCTTCAGGAACTCTACTCTGTTGGTCCTTTAAAGGGGAGTTCCAAGGCAGCTTTTGGCAGAGGAAGACCTGTTAGCACAAAACCACACCCTGGGAATCCGGAGAGAGCTACAGAGGACAGCACTGAGGCACAGGGCTTCCATGTCAACAATGTGGCCTCCCACAGACTCAGATCTGTAGGATTTGGAGGCTAATTCTCTGGCTTTTTTCACATAGAGCAAACCTCTTCCCCAAACAGAACAATCTGTGGAGATCTCTACAAGATGACAGGTTTCAGAGTAGCAGCCGTGTTAGTCTGTATTCGCAAAAAGAAAAGGAGTACTTGTGGCACCTTAGAGACTAACAAATTTGTTTGAGCATAAGCTTTCGTGAGCTACAGCTCACTTCATTGGATGAATCCGATGAAGTGAGCTGTAGCTCACGAAAGCTTATGCTCAAATAAATTTGTTAGTCTCTGAGGTTTTACAAGATGAGTCACACTGAGTTTCGCTCCCCTCTAGGACCTCTCCTTTTATATCTCTGCTTAGGAAGAGACAATCTGGTCCTGGAGAATTTTACAAAGTCTCCTAAAGAGCAACTGAGGCTTTGCTGGGTCCCACTGCTTACCATCACTCACAGTGTGGTAGGAGCTGTCCGATACAGTAGAGGAAAGAATACACCAAGACAAATAGATTCATAATTAAAGATGTAGCAAAGATAGATTATTTTCATTCACTCTAGTGGAAGTGTCAGACAGGGTTGGAGTTTGCATTTGATGCCAGACTAGGACTTCAGATTCTGGAGCAAGTTCAGATGCGATGGGGTCAAATTCTCATGAACTGGTCTCAGGCATTGTGGGGTAGTGTCAGTGATGACATATGTTATGATGTCTTTCATAACCAAAAGGATTTCCTCATGGTTGGAGGTGTGCTTAGACCCCAGACTTGAAGAAAAAGCTGAAAAGGAATTATTTTTAATCAGTGAAAGAAGAGAGGGATGGGCTTCAGAGAGAATTTTTCAGCAGGACATCCAGAATCTAATAGATCTGAAAAGTGCTTCCTCTTCTCCTGATGTTAAGATAAACTGATCAAATGGAGCAGTGTACACCTACACTAGGATCAAAGAAATCAAAGTGAATAGTGAACCGATGTTAAGCTTTGTGATGCTGAATTACAAGCTGTGCTCATGATGAACAATTAAGCCTTCAACTAAAGGGTGGAATTCCTGCAAAATTAAGATAAAGAACACAATATTCTTCTGTGTGGTTGTCAGAGAGAGCAGAGGGCAAAGACATGCCATGATATGTTTGTGGAAATGTTAAGGGGAAAAACGTGAAGATCATCTTGTTTGTAGAAAGATCACATTGTAAAGCAATGAGGAATTCTAATCCAAATGTGTGACCAGGGGAAGTCATTTTATATTAGTTTGAATATAAAATAATAAAAAGTATTCAAAACGTCTTATTGCTAGAAGGAAAGATCTTAACTTCAATATCCAGCAGATTTAGCTATTTCCAGCTATGGTCCTCTGCACAGGATTCAAATCCCCTTCTCTCTCACACGAACTTCCTAAGTGTCTTTGAGCAAGTCATTTAACCTTCTCGACTAAATGCCTTTGTGGATTTAGGTACCTAACTGCCACTTTAGGCACCTAAACACAAAATGTAGATTTTCAAAACCACCTGCTAATGCTGTAGGTGCCTAAATTTCCTTTATTTATTATGATCCTAAATTTCTGCTGATAAAGTCCTGATGGCACCTACATTTCTGCTGCTGGACAAAGGAACTGATGTGTCTGATGCCCAGGAACCCAGCTGTCTCTAGCTCAGGGATGGATCCTCAAGCTAAGTGTTGCTCATTTTACCTGTGAAGCCCCATCTAGTAGGCATTTTTAGACACAGCCTGCTGGATTAGGCCTTGCACAGAATGTCATTGGTGGTGTTATGTTGTGGTTCAGTGATGAGACAGAACACAGCTTTATGCAAGCACACAGGCTGGTCAGCGGAGATGGGCTGTTCTGCCCCCCCCCCCCCCCCGCCTTCCACCTTCTCCTTTTATTATATTTCTCCCCCTAAGCATTACACACTGCTACACAAAGGAATGTATGACGTTGATTCATATGCTTAGTTACCATCCTCTATCTACTACAATCCTGGTTCTCAGGCCTTGAGCCCAGGCTAAAGAAACCTCCCACAGTTGCTGTCCAAACAATCAAGTTCTCAGGGTTCATATCTAGCCCTTGTCCTTGGATAGAGCAATGTGTGCATTGCTTCTAGGAAACAGTCAGGGTGTGCCCCGCCTGCTTCCAGGTGGAATAGCTAGACATTAACCCTTCAGGTGTTACTTCCACCACATAACCTTTAGCCTACTGGCTAGAGCATTCACTTGGAATGTGGGAGACTTCTGATTCAAATATCCTCTATGCCTATTGTTAAGCAGGGATTTGAATTTGGCTCTCCCACATATTAGGGGAGTGCTCTAACCACTGGATTACAGAGTCAGTCTCACACTGGTTGGCCCAATTAATATTTATTTATTTCTACCAAGTTAATCGGTAGCCTGTAAAATTTAACATGAAATACCAAGATATGAGTGATCAGTTTTGAGAATCAATCTACTGAGAAACTATAGCACAAACTAAATAAATGGTATGCCTGATCTTGAAGCGTGACAGAATATGATTAAGGGCTTTACACTACAGTTTTCAATTTGAGTAGTAAAGCCAAAATTGAATTTCATATGCAAAGCTTATCTGGATATGTTTGTTATTAGTATTGTGTTCCCCAGAAACATGTATTGTGAAAAGATATACCCCCTGAAAACTGATCTGCATGGAATAAGAGAATTCTAGGCAATAATACTCATCTTGCATTATAAAAATTGTAAGGGCCAAATTCTCTGCTGACAAATCTCCGCTTGCAGGTGACAAAGTTATGTCTTCAGAGAATTTGGCACTAAATTCTGTATATATTTTTTAGGATTTTGTGATTACTTTGAATTTAACATATTGCATCCTGTATCTTAGATATGTTTTGGTTCTTTATCCTGTTCTTTCCATACAAGAGGATATATTAAGACAAATGTTTATTGACCACTTTGTATAGTTTTAGTATAGCTAAACTGTGTTTAGCACCTTTAACTTCTCCTAGTAACTTCACAGTGCCTTATTGCTATTGTTTTATTTTTGTTGCTATCCTTGTATGTATGATGCACACATTATACAATAAAATAAAAGCAGTTTACACATCTATATGGGAAGATAATTCTTCGTCATTAGGCTAAACAATGTTGTTAAGAAGCATATCTGCATCCTTTAAAAGCTTCTAAAACAGCTAGCACCTCTCCCTGCTTACCAAGTGCCACTGTTTGTTCATTTAGTATTGATTGCTTCTCCATAACAAGGTAATATATTTGTTTCAAGCTATCACCACCCTTGATGGTGACATTAATGGGTTTTGGATTCAAAATCCAATACTTGGATTAAGATCTTAGCACTCTTCAGTGTGAAGACAGCTAACTCTTTTAAAAAAGAAAAGGAGGACTTGTGGCACCTTAGAGACTAACCAATTTATTAGAGCATAAGCTTTCGTGAGCTACAGCTCACTTCCTCAGATGCATATCGTGGAAACTGCAGCAGGCTTTATATATACACAGAGAATATGAAACAATACCTATTCCCACCCCACTGTCCTGCTGGTAATAGCTTATCTAAAGTGATTTCCAGCACAAATCCAGGTTTTCTCACCCTCCACCCCCCCACACAAATTCACTCTCCTGCTGGTGATAGCCCATCCAAAGTGACAACTCTTTACACAATGTGCATGACAATCAAGCTGGGCTATTTCCTGCATAAATCCAGGTTCTCACATCCCCCCCACCCCCATACACACACAAACTCACTCTCCTGCTGGTAATAGCTCATCCAAACTGACCACTCTTCAAGTTAAAATCCAAGTTAAACCAGAACATCTGGGGGGGGGGGGGGGGTAGGAAAAAACAAGAGGAAACAGGCTACCTTGCATAATGACTTAGCCACTCCAAGTCTCTATTTAAGCCTAAATTAATAGTATCCAATTTGCAAATGAATTCCAATTCAGCAGTTTCTCGCTGGAGTCTGGATTTGAAGTTTTTTTGTTTTAAGATAGCGACCTTCATGTCTGTGATTGCGTGACCAGAGAGATTGAAGTGTTCTCCGACTGGTTTATGAATGTTATAATTCTTGACATCTGATTTGTGTCCATTTATTCTTTTACGTAGAGACTGTCCAGTTTGACCAATGTACATGGCAGAGGGGCATTGCTGGCACATGATGGCATATATCACATTGGTGGATGTGCAGGTGAACGAGCCTCTGATAGTGTGGCTGATGTTATTAGGCCCTGTGATGGTGTCCCCTGAATAGATATGTGGGCACAGTTGGCAACGGGCTTTGTTGCAAGGATAAGTTCCTGGGTTAGTGGTTCTGTTGTGTGGTATGTGGTTGTTGGTGAGTATTTGCTTCAGGTTGCGGGGCTGTCTGTAGGCAAGGACTGGCCTGTCTCCCAAGATTTGTGAGAGTGTTGGGTCATCCTTTAGGATAGGTTGTAGATCCTTAATAATGCGTTGGAGGGGTTTTAGTTGGGGGCTAAAGGTGACGGCTAGTGGCGTTCTGTTATTTTCTTTGTTAGGCCTGTCCTGTAGTAGGTAACTTCTGGGAACTCTTCTGGCTCTATCAATCTGTTTCTTTACTTCTGCAGGTGGGTATTGTAGTTGTAAGAAAGCTTGACAAACAATGGTCACATAAACACCACCCTATACCGGAAACCTACTGACCGCTATTCCTACCTGCATGCCTCCAGCTTTCACCCTGACCACACCACACGATCCATCGTCTACAGCCAAGCTCTGCGATACAACCGCATCTGCTCCAACCCCTCAGACAGAGACAAACACCTACAAGATCTCTGTCAAGCTTTCTTACAACTACAATACCCACCTGCAGAAGTAAAGAAACAGATTGATAGAGCCAGAAGAGTTCCCAGAAGTTACCTACTACAGGACAGGCCTAACAAAGAAAATAACAGAACGCCACTAGCCGTCACCTTTAGCCCCCAACTAAAACCCCTCCAACGCATTATTAAGGATCTACAACCTATCCTAAAGGATGACCCAACACTCTCACAAATCTTGGGAGACAGGCCAGTCCTTGCCTACAGACAGCCCCGCAACCTGAAGCAAATACTCACCAACAACCACATACCACACAACAGAACCACTAACCCAGGAACTTATCCTTGCAACAAAGCCCGTTGCCAACTGTGCCCACATATCTATTCAGGGGACACCATCACAGGGCCTAATAACATCAGCCACACTATCAGAGGCTCGTTCACCTGCACATCCACCAATGTGATATATGCCATCATGTGCCAGCAATGCCCCTCTGCCATGTACATTGGTCAAACTGGACAGTCTCTACGTAAAAGAATAAATGGACACAAATCAGATGTCAAGAACATTCATAAACCAGTCGGAGAACACTTCAATCTCTCTGGTCACGCAATCACAGACATGAAGGTCGCTATCTTAAAACAAAAAAACTTCAAATCCAGACTCCAGCGAGAAACTGCTGAATTGGAATTCATTTGCAAATTGGATACTATTAATTTAGGCTTAAATAGAGACTTGGAGTGGCTAAGTCATTATGCAAGGTAGCCTGTTTCCTCTTGTTTTTTCCTACCCCCCCCCCCCCAGATGTTCTGGTTTAACTTGGATTTTAACTTGAAGAGTGGTCAGTTTGGATGAGCTATTACCAGCAGGAGAGTGAGTTTGTGTGTGTATGGGGGTGGGGGGGATGTGAGAACCTGGATTTATGCAGGAAATAGCCCAGCTTGATTGTCATGCACATTGTGTAAAGAGTTGTCACTTTGGATGGGCTATCACCAGCAGGAGAGTGAATTTGTGTGGGGGGGTGGAGGGTGAGAAAACCTGGATTTGTGCTGGAAATCACTTTAGATAAGCTATTACCAGCAGGACAGTGGGGTGGGAATAGGTATTGTTTCATATTCTCTGTGTATATATAAAGCCTGCTGCAGTTTCCACGATATGCATCTGAGGAAGTGAGCTGTAGCTCACGAAAGCTTATGCTCTAATAAATTGGTTAGTCTCTAAGGTGCCACAAGTCCTCCTTTTCTTTTTGCGAATACAGACTAACACGGCTGTTACTCTGAAACCTAACTCTTTTAGTCCTTTATTATTTCTTGCTTGTTTATAAGTAGTTTCTTTCCCACAAAGAATTCCATGGAGGATTGATGAGGGTTCATTGTCGATAGAATCATATAGCACTTAAAATCACAGGTGACGAATTTTCAGTGACTATTTTCGGTGCCTCTGTTTCCGAGTGCCCAATTTGAGCCAACTGTAATGGGCCTAATTTTCAGAAAGTGCTGAGCAATCTATGGGAGTTAAGTGCCCAAATACCTTTGAGGTTCTGGGCCCCAATCTTTCATAATCAGGTCTCTCTAAGGTATCTTAATTTGGATACTAGTCACTTTTGAAGTTCTTGTCAAATATTTTCCAAACACAAGGGCTTCAAATCAAGTACCTAGATCATTGTTAGATCTTTAAATAAGCAGTCTGGGGTTTTCAGAAGTGCCAAGCCCTTGCAAATGTCACTGAAATAAACTGGAGTCAGTTTTCAACACCTGTAGAAATCAGGCTACTCATTTACATGCCTAAATACAAGTTTAGACTCTTAGGCAGCAACATTTGAAAGTTTTGGACTACTACAATATATGCTCACTGATAAAAACATCAGACTAATCAGAGGCATAGTATATAAAACAAAACATAAAAATATGTAATAGAAAATGTTTATCATGCAGATCTTGCAAAGAGTCATCACAGCTGTGAAGGAAATAGTCCATCAACAGGAAAAGGGATCAGCAAATTTGGGGACACCATCATAGGGCCTAATCACATCAGCCACTCTATCAGAGACTCATTCACCTGCACATCTACCAATGTGATATATGCCATCATGTGCGAGCAATGCCCCTCTGCCATGTACATTGGCCAAACTGGACAGTCTCTACGTAAAGAATAAATGGACACAAATCAGACGTCAAGAATTATAACATTCACAAACCAGTCAGAGAACACTTTAATCTCTCTGGTCACTCGATTACAGACCTAAACGTGGCAATATTACAACAAAAAAACTTCAAAAACAGACTCCAATGAGAGACTTCTGAATTGGAATTAATTTGTAAACTGGACACCATTAAATTAGGCTTGAATAAAGACTGGGAGTGGATGTGTCATTACACAAAGTAAAACTATTTCCCCATGCTTATTTCCTCACCCCCTCGCCCCCCGCGCCGTTGTTCCTCACACATTCTTGTCAACTGCTGGAAATGGCCCACCTTGATTATCACTACAAAACGTTTTTTTTCTCTCCTGCTGGTAATAGCTCACCTTATCTGATCATTTCCTTTACAGTGTGTATGGTAACACCCATTGTTTCATGTTCTCTGTGTATATAAAATCCCCCTACTGTATTTTCCATTGCTTGCATCCGATGAAGTGAGCTGTAGCTCACAGAAGCTTATGCTCAAATAAATTGGTTAGTCTCTAAGGTGCCACAAGTCCTCCTTTTCCTTTTGCGGATACAGACTAACACAGCTGCTACTCTGAAGTTTGGGTCTGAATCTCATCCGTTTCATTTAAAGGATATTTAAGTGATATTTCATAGCAATTTCACCTATCACTATTCTCACAGACATCTTTTCACAATAGGCACAATAGGCACTCAGTTAATGTTAGAAATTGGCTTGCATTATTGCATCATTATGAATAATAATATTTATTATTTTCTAATTAATTTTGTTCCATTACATATATGAAAAAATATATAATGGAACTTGTAAAACATTAGTTTGGTTTGATAGGATCATTTTCTAACAGCAATAGTTCCTTTTGGCATTAGATTCTAGCACATGGTAATTTACCCTGATGTCTATTAGGCAATCCTGCATTAAATTTGGGACAATTCACTCTGGACTTCAATTATTAGAGCCCATAACAAGAGGAATTATTTTGTTAAAATATTAATATTTTAATAAATCTACGCTTATCACCAAATTTAGACTCTGTTCAATACAAGAAAAAAGCAGATGATGGAAAAAGTGTGAGGTGGACACATAAAGTGGGTACACAGCCTCAAACAGGGCCTCCAAATGAAGCTACTGAAATACAAGATGAACACTCCAGGTGAAACACTGCAGTGAAACATTATGCTACAAATTCTGTACTACTAGCATCTTGTGCCACATATCTTTGTTTATACCAGTAATATAGAGTAATATTAAGTGACTGCTATGTGAAATATGCTTATTTAAATATAAGCTACAGTATAGAAAATGTGCAATAAAAAGTACTCCTTTTTGCTGAAATACCCATATGAATTTTAGCAACAGATAGTCTATTTTAATAAACTTGAACAAATGAAATGGCTTCTCCAAAAAAGTGTCTTACATTCGTAACAGACAAATGAATCTTAGTTATCACCTGACTTTTTCCTTGACTGTTTCGTTATTTTCTTTTTTATGAAGCCCTATCTTGATGAAAGTATTCAGCACAGTGTGACAGGTTATTCATTTTTATCAAATTACAGTATCTTTAAGACAAAGAATACTATATTAAATGTATTCTCATAAACCTGCTACAAAGTCTTCAGTGAATTTACTGGGAGCATTTTTTTAAGTAAGGAAGATAACATTTATATAAGTCATTCCATCATAACGACTTTGACAGAGCAGTAGGTATTATATGTGATGACAAGTTCATATACAATGTGACACTGATAACTGTTAATGTGCCCACAATGAAAGGAAAAAATATACCATATACCTTTAGACAGGTTTTCTGAAAAATGTCCTTCTGCATTCTGGAAAGGATATAGGATCCTGCTAAATGTATTGCTTAAATTGTATTAAACTAGCAAGCACAGAATGTATTTAGTAAAATACTTTCGGGAGTGGGGAGGAAGGAGGGAGAAGGCTGCAGTGTGATTTAGAACACTTTCCTACAACATAAATGTTTAAACAATTTCAAGAGGGAAAATTCTGAAATCCTTTTTCAAAGAAAACTTCTCTTGATCTCTGTCGGAATCTTCCCTGAAAATGGATTGTGTAAAATCTGAATAAGGACTTTGGGAGCTGGCCCACAGCAGATACAGAACTACACTCTGTTCAGCATTTTGGGGCCCAGTTCAACCCGATACTTAAGCACATGTCTAACCAAGTGAGTCGTCCCTAAGGTCAGACATGAACCAGGGTCTTGAGGAACTGGGCTTTATTTTCTAAATGTGGTCTCTATGTATGGAGGCCCAGCTTGGAAGGTAGTCACTGGTATGCACTGTTTAAGCAATATCAGTTGTAACATAAATGACCTGTACAAAAGAAATAATTAATTTCTTTACCTGTAATTTTTATTTCGCATAACGGAAGGTCTTCACTGTTGTGGACATTGCTCACACCCATGTATTCCCCCACAATAGTAGCTGTTTCTGTTTGGATTTAAATTATTGATTTATTTTAGGATGATGGCAAACTGGAAGGACTAAAGGCTGCATCAGCCACGGGAGGAAAGTTAGTCTTTATAGTGCCTGATGAGGGAATTGCAGCTCTCATTGTTCAAAGCTCTAGACTTGTCAACCAAAGTATTTAGAAGCCCCATGAAGAATTCACATTGAATCCTCCAAGAGGAGGTCTTGTTGGTGCTTTGCTTGCTTGAGATATCTTTGATCTGATCCATTGAGAATCAGAATACTGAAGGCCTTCAAGCGTTGTCTCCCCAAGGAGAAAAATAAGGTATTTGTCTTTTTCCACTCCTTGGTTCAATGTTAATTGGCTATGAAATGGGCTTTAAAGTAAAAGTATGATGTGGTTCTCCAATGATATTAGAAGCTAAAATAAGAGAGATTATTATAAGTGGAAACCTGATCCAGATCAAATAGCACCAGTCATATTGGGGGGACAGTAGGATTAGTGGCAAGGAGGGAGAAGTGAAAGACACATCTGTGCTTCTCCGTCATAAAAAACACTTAGGGATCCAGCCTGAGCAATAAAGCAGTCGCGCAGCCTGAACCTTGTGAGCCCGAAACAGCTGGCATGGGCCAGCCGCAGGTTTTTCTTTGCTGTGTAGACATGCTCTTAGATTGTTCTTTCTGTGTCTGGTGTCTAGAGAGGCTTGAGTGGATTCTGCTTAACTTTTCTGACCTGTCAAACATGCTGGCCAAGGCAATGCAGATTCAGTCATTGTTTATTATTTTATAATGATCGTTTTTGCAATAAGCCCACGTCACTATTCTGGCTGTAGCTTCTCAGAAATATTTTGATGCTGTTGCATTTCATTTCCCCTTCCAGTCACCTAAACTGAGAGCTATTTCTATTTGAGTTAGGCTCATCATTCTGCCTTTCTGCCCACCCATTATGTTTCTGGTTACTGCTCATGCACAACTTTCATTTTTAAATATTTCTTCTCTTTTTGATGTATTTGCAAGTCCCCTGCACTGCTCTGAAAATCAAAAACCTTCTTATTTATGATTGACAAACATAACAAATACTCATAGAATACACAAAGGAACAGTGGGGGAGGCGGGAGACGATGGACATGGACACACAATGTTATGCTATACAAAGCACACGGGATCTTTGATAAGAGAGAAGGCAAATACGTCATATTTATTGAAAATACAAAAGTTAGCATATGCTTTTCAGTCAGACAACATACACACACACACAGAAGTCCTGCAGAGAGTCTTTATAGTTACCAGTCTGTTGTAGCTCAAGTCAATCTAATGGCCAGTTACACTGAGCACGAGTGAGGAACAGGGTTCTGTCAGTCGCGATCAGATACTTTGAGGCTTTGCAGGACTGAACCCAGAGTTCTATGGCAAAACACCCCATCTTTATAGTTGTAAATTCCCATTTGAGTCCATGCATTTTGCACTGTCATCCTATAATCATTAGTCCTTAAGTGGTGGTAATCTTGGGGTTTTCCGCTGTTATCATTTGATGGTTATTGTCGGGCTTCCCATTATTATCTCCTATTTGTTGTCTCGCCTTCGGGGGTGCCTGCCTCACCTCTGAGGTCATCAATGCTGCTAACACGTTTAGCATGGATACAATGGATATTTTCTGATTGTCTCCTGGTGTTTCCAAGTCTCTCACTTTTTTTTGACCATCTGGATATTTGTGATGGCTTTTACAGCTTACCTTTTCCTGATGCATGCATTCCTCATTCACACAAACAGTCTCTCACAGAAACCTTCAAAGGTATACAGAATACATTGTAAATTAAGCCTTGCTAAATCTTATAACTAAAACAATTCACATTGGGTCTTCAGGCCCTCAACATTTCTCTAATATATTTATCATAGACACAATACAAAATCCTGTCTTTTACTAACTAAACTGTATAACAGATCCTAATTGTAATGCATATGGCAAACAGGATCCCAGTCTCAGACGGTCATTCCTTTCTGTTATTCAAAAAGGGTGTCTGGCAGAATGAAATCGAAGTTTACATCAATTCTTATAGAACAGTTATAAAATTTAGCCCTTACAACAACAGAACAGTATATTTATACAACGTAATCTGAACACTTTAAATCAGATTCTAGCCCCCTCCTCATGCAATCCCATGGACTTAAATTGGGTTGATTTCAGTGGAGTTTCAAAGGGGAGGGTAAAATTTGAATCTGGACATTCAGTCGTGCTGTTAAACGTGAAATGTGCATTTTTTGTAAGTGCTGGACAAGTGTGTTTCAAAACAAAAAAAATTCCTTCAGGTTTATGAATTAAGGAAATGTGTAATTAAAACCAACAAGGTCATGTGAAATAAATATTAGAGAGTTTGCATTTTGTACAGAGCTAACAAAGTCTCTCTCTAACTGATTTCATGGAGGATCAGAGTCCTTCCACTTATGTCTAGATTTTCAGTTTTCCCATTGTCTTTTCATCCTTATCCTGAAAGGAAGAAAGGAATTGAGTTTGTGATCACAGCCAAGGGATCTTACAGGGTTTTGAAGCTCTCATGAGCTCACACTACCATGTGGGTGTAGATTCACAGAACTAAATGTTAAAATGAAGTGTGTTTAGTTATGGATTTATTGAAATAAAAATTAATTTCATGATGATTACTTTCACCATCTAAAGGAGGCTAGACAAACAGAACTGGATATCAAATCTTCACACCATCAGCAGCCTCATTCAAATAAAAATCAAAAGGCCTCTGTTCAGACAAGAATCCTGAAGGATATCACAATTTTGACTATTATGATATGATCCTGATCTCATGTATTGCAATGTAAAGAATTACTTCAGTGAACCATCTATGGAGCTACACTACTGTAAAATGAGTCTAAAGGATATCAGAATCAGGGTCTCAGTCCTGATACTTGTCTTTGTCAGAGCTGAGTAAGAATGTGACAGAAGGTGCATATGTAGGTTAGGTACTTTGATGTGTGGGGCTCACTGGCAGCGTCACTTAGTGGTTAGGGAACTAAGTATCTGCCTCCAGTATCTCTCACTGACCACCATCACACCCCATGGTGGTCTGCCTTTTTGTGGGTGTGGACTCAACCCTCTGGTCAGTTCACCAATTAGCTCTAGCTCTCTCCCAACAGTAACAGAGTCCCAAGGAAGATATTGGGTCCCAAGCCTTCATTTACTGAAACTTCACCCCCTCAGTGCTCAGCAGGCAGGCTCTTTCTCCCAGGGAAAGTCTTCTGAGGCACCCTTCTTTAGAAGCTCTTAGGGTAGGTTTCTCTCCCTGTCCTCTCAGGCCCCTTCTGAGCTGTCTGGCTCTCTTTTAAGCTCCACCTTCAGCTAGAACATGCTGTACAGGTGGGGATGGGCAAGGTCACCTGGGCCCAGAGTTGCTCCTTCACCCTTCAATTCCAGTGTGGGGCTTATACACCTCATCACAGGTACCATATATCAGGAAGAGAAAAACCAATACATGTCATTTTCTTGCATGTACAAACTGAGTCTGATTAAACTAACCAATAGATTTCAATTACTTTCAGGGTAGGAGAGTTGGGGGTGGGATTGATTTGGGGTATTTTACAACCTCTTTATTGAGATGTATGTGTATAATTAGAGGTGGCAGATGCAAATCAGTCAAACAAGTAAGATTTGGGGTTCAAATTCTCTCATCTGATATAACATATGCAACCTTGATAAGCGAATGGGTTAATGGGCATAATGGAGGGCAGAATTTGTTTCGAGTTTTATTTTAAACTTCAAATCTAGCAGATATACATGTCTCTTGGATTAAACCATGCATTTCCACTGGGCCAAATCCTTCTTGGCAATCAGTAATCCACAGCCATGAAAAGGATTTGGAATCCACAGTGTTCATTTGCAGACAGCCTTCCTTCTACTTGCCTACCTTCCATAAGGGTCTGGGACAATTGCAGTTTTTGTACTTGAGCAGCAAGGGGCTAGTTCTTCTATGTATCTAAAAGGGCACAAGTCACCTCAAGAGAGGGGGGCAGGAGGCAAGGCCATGCCCTCGGCAACTTCTGCACTGGCTTCACTTCACAGAAATCATCCTCCAGGGATTATCAAGAACTGATGTCATATCCCAGAGAGCTTCATTTTTATCTCTGATGTAGCTGAGAAGAGAGATAAAACCTGTTGGTTAGACAGCTCCTTATTGGCTATTTCTCTGAAGAGGTTCAAGATTGTAAATTATTTTTTCTGAAGTTAGTTTGAATGTCTACTGAAAACATTACTACCTCATCTACTTTTTTCAGCTAGTAGACTAGGGGGAAAAAATAAAACTGATGTATTGTGCTAAACCATTTTGGTCGATTTCCATCACTTTTGGGGGATCAGCCATCAAAGTTGGAGAAGGCATAAGGGTAAAGATGCACACTTTCAGCAGTATAACTGAGTAATTGATAGATCAACAGTAGCTAAGTGTGGAGACTACTATCAGGTACTCAGTGCTTAACTTGTTCAGTGTCTGAAATATAGAGTGCAGAAAAGGCAGAATTTTCCCCAAAGGATGGAGCTTTAGGATTCTCTCTTTAGGTTATGGCAATGCGATTCATAGTTTAAATTAAGAACTTCTACAATCCTGCAGGGTGAAGTTACTTTCTTGGCCTCTGTGACTATCATAACTAATTTTTCTTTCTTGGAGTCTGTGCTGTAAGACACATAGAAGGAAAAAGATACACTGGAGAAAAAAATACACAAAACGCAAGTTGAAGACAGTTCTATGTGTAAAACTCGAGGAATTTTTCGTTAGATACCCTTTCTATAATGTATTTAGAAATTACTGAACCATCAGTAACTTTTCAGAGAATACTCACATAATTGTTTGTTTCCTGTTGATTGACCAATGTAGGCTGATGTGTTCTTTCATGATGTATTGCCTGTTTATTATTTGTCTAGCCACAATAAAGTCACAATATTTAGGTGTCTTAATGGTAATTACTGTGTTCTTTGAAGTTTGAACTATAACATGGATAATTTGTTTGTTTCATATGTTAAGAGAGGACAATCTATCGTTCAGTAGTTTGTTTTGCAGTATACTGGGAAAGAGGAGAAGACTGGAAAGCAGGGCTGTGCAAACCATAAAATTTCAGTTGTTTGGTCCCTGCAGTTTGTTTGATAGGGTTTGGAGTGAAGCATCACATGGAAGATTACGTAGAGGTGAGCAAGTAAGTTTGTACAAGACTTGAGAAATTTATAATTTCCTCTCTCTCCCTTTGTGTTTGTCACTTCTCGCCTCCTATTCTACCAAGCCTCCTTCCTCAACATCATTTTCACCTTGCCTCCTAACATAAATCATATAATTCAATGTTTTCGGCAATCAACTTATAATAAAATGTGTAAACACACACACATGCAACATGCTTTGAAGATGCCTAAAATGGCACCTCTTTTATGAACTTTGTTAATCTAATTAAGCACTAATTATTTTCAATAAGATAAAGTCAGTATTGCCAACATATTATATTCAAAAATTATCAGTCAGGTCTCAAAGTCATGAGATTTTTAAAAGTCTTACAATATTTTAACCAAATGTTGGGTTCTTTTGATTTTCCTGTTTGTTTTGGAGCTGTTAGGGGGGACTTGGGTCAGGATTTACAGTTTCTTTGTGACTGTGAGGGCTATAAACCTTTAGTTAAAAAAAGTAATCTGAGATTCTAGCATAATCACAGGACTCCAGGAGCTTGGGCTTTTATTACAAAAAAAAATATTGCAAGAGTTAGCAATGCTAATTTAGAGTGCATTACTGTATTTTATTCTTCCCCTCCATCCCTTACCCCTCCCCCCATATACTTTTCCCCTCAGCATCTTACTTGCTTCTATCGCCATCTGTCATGATTTTCTATCCTTTTCTCCTGTGGCTCTGTGTTTCATGTTTCTCATTTGCTTTCTCATAAAAAGCTTTTTGCCCTGTTCTGTATATTTACTTTATTCTATATTTCTATTCTCTCACCCTCTCAGTTTCTTTGTATAGGATTTTTTTAAACTTCACTTTGTTCCCTTTCCATTTCTGACAAACTTCCTCCCCTATGGTCATCCCATCTCTTTTCCTCTGCAACAGGCCTCTCTCTCTTTCTCTCTCATATTTGATGCCTTCTCCTTCTCCCCACAAATTTCACATTTCCAAACCTGTTCTTCCACTCATAGGCGAAGTTCTCCAATCCCCAGCCCCACTGAATTAGGCCATTTGTGCCTCATTTTCTGTCTCCTTTTAACACTTGAATGTGCCAAAGTACTTTACTATACAACTTGGGCAGGCCCAAACTTCATAGCTCTGAAATAAGTGATATTTTGAAACATTTGTGGCACACAGACTGGCACATTATTGCTGAGTGAATAAATCACAAACAACAATTAAATCCAACAGAATTAGCTCTTTTTTCTACACTGTGATTTCTTCAAGTTATTTTTTTTTCAAGACTATGCAACACTTTATTTGCAATCTCCCTTTTAACCTTAAGGGGTTGAAAACAAAGACCTTACTGCATGTATTAGCTATTCAACTTAATAAAAAACAGAGAACAAAATAATTATCTGCCTTCTGAGAAAGAATAGTGATGTCCTGATACCTGTCCTATGAAAGGTTAGAAATATATTATTAAGATCAGTCGTTGCTAAGGGTTTTCTAAGTCAAGTAGCTAACACAGTGGGTAACTCAAAGTGCTTTGCATTACCAGTATTCACCTTCCCTGCAAAAAATGTGTTGAAATGCTTACTCACAGACTGAAGTTTTGCCATGTTAATGTAAAGTAATGATATTGCTTCACTATTAACTCTAAATCTCCTTGATTTTGTGAGCTTAAGTTATATCCTTAACATTAATTAACTCTGTGTCTCTGAATTTCATATAAACCCTACATTACGTCCAAATAGATTTTCATTACAAGAAATCTACTATTTGCCAAAACAGTAGTTTCTAAATTGTTGGATTTTTACCAGTATAATTAATATATTGCACAGAATAACCATTAGCACAATATGGTACAATACAGTATGTGTCTATGCAAAACACAAAGGGAAGAGGAGTTAAATTGCTTGATGCTCTCAGCATTTCCATTGAGAAAACACAATTATCCATGGGAGGAAGTGAAGGTAGTTTGATTCACTCAGAAGTAAGAGCACTTGCATGATAACAAACTTTGCTTGCCTACATTTGGATGATAGGAAAGCACACAAATCAGGAAGACACTAAGTAAACAACATTTTTGGACTTAACAATTATGCATTACTATTCAGGGTAAAACTATCACTTAGATGAGTTCAGACAGGCTGTTAACACCAGCTGTCAGAAAATGATCTATCTTCCCTATAGAATAAAACACAGACTTTAATGAAGAATACAAAAACCCTGCTGTCCTGCTAAATTATACTTGCCAAAAGTAAAGTTTCTAACTTCTAAAAACCTCTGACTTGGAAGGATTCTCCTAGAATCCTGTCTTGAGGGATGTATTTTACCTTTAGAAACAGAGTCCTTAATGTATTCACACTCAAATGATCAAATATATTGATATGTATCTATCTAGGTTTTTCTGTTGGCTCAAGGGGAGGTCTGAGAATAGTATCCTGGTAATTCCATGTGGAATGATATAAACATTAAGAGATTATGCTGACTGACCTTCATTATTTTTGCCTTCTTGAGATTTGGAGCCAGATTTCCCATTGCCCTGCACCTTGTGTTGTCATTTATACTGGTGCAAAGTGAACATACACTGCGTGTGACGGGTCACTAAGTCCTAATGAAAAGGAGTACTTGTGGCACCTTAGAGACTAACAAATTTATTTGAGTATAAGCTTTCGTGACCTTATGCTCAAATACATTTGTTAATCTCTAAGGTGCCACAAGTACTCCTTTTCTTTTTGCTGATACAGACTAACACGGCTGCTACTCTGAAATAAGTCCTAATGGTTGCATGCACTTTGTACTTTGTTGGCATTTGTGGAAGTGACAACAAAAGTTGAAGGGCAATGGGAGATTTGGCCCCTTAAAAAAAAGTCAGTTTTGGTTAAGAGGATCAAGCACGAGCAGTAGTAAAAACAAAACTCCCGTTGACTTCAATGAGGCTAAGATTTCACCCAAGTCTTCCTTCTTATGTTTGTACTTGCTAGATATAGTAAATGTAACATACATTATGATTATTTTTTTTTAAAAGTAGAAGGAATGATCCAAACTATGGAACAGAATGGGAGCTTGTGGAAAGGTAGTTACAGTTGTAACATGACATAAGAACACTGAGAACAATTCTAACTAAAAATTTTTTGAGTATCTTTATAGTTATACATCAATAAAAGATATATGTTCATTTCCATAACACCTTCTACCTGACGATCTTAAAAAAAACCCTCTTTACAAACATAAATGAAGCCTCATAAGAGTATGTGAGGTAGGCTATGGTGCTAATTTTACAGCTGGAGAAATGCAGGCACAGAATGATTGACCTGGACGAATGCAGAAGAGATAGGTGATGTAGGATGTAGTCCCTACTCCAAGTTTTTTGGCCATAATCACTAGACCATGCTTCTTTTATTTATTTGCAATTTTGAAGGTTGCAAAGAAAGGAATGGTGTGTATCTTAATGAGCATTCTAACTGCCTTTAGAAATATGCAGAAGTATAATGGCAGCAATTGAAAGGAAAGTGGAAACTATACTATTTGCTTATTAAAATTCTCAAAGAATATACAGTCAAAAAAACAACGAACCAACCAAGCAAACAAAACTCTGCCAAACAGTGAAGTGCCTAGCCATGTGTGTTTACTGCAGAAGTCAAACATTGTGGCTTAAGTCTTCAAAAATTGACTACTGCATCTGGGTAACTCAGTTCTTATAGGTTATCTTAAAGGGGCTTGCTTTTAAGAAAATGCTGAGCATGCACCTTCACAATTGTCCCTGTAAAGTGTCTCAGGTTGGGCACCCAAACACGTAAGTACCCAGAATCACTACTCACTTTTTTAAACGTAAGCCTGTAAACTCTTTGGGTGCTTTCAATTTCATTTCATGTTTTCCTAGCGCCTAGAACAATGTGGTCCTTATCCCTGATTAGGGACACAAAGACCTAGTATAAAACAAATAATAAATCTTCAGAGTTTTATCATTGATTTCAATGGAAAAGGTTAGGGCCCTATATAAAAACTTCAAGATTTTCCTCGCAATAGTAGAACAAACTAAAAATTAGAAGAATTCTGAACAGAGTAGTATTAATCATAATTAGAATGTTGTACTTTGATATTTAGCAGGATTAATAAATATATAGCATTGACAATATTAAATATTGCTCTAATAACAAGAAAAGGAGTACTTGTGGCACCTTAGAGACTAACCAATTTATTTGAGCATAAGCTTTTGTGAGCTACAGCTCACTTCATCGGATGCTGTAGCTCACGAAAGCTTATGCTCAAATAAATTTGTTAGTCTCTAAGGTGCCACAAGTACTCTTTTTCTTTTTGCAAATACAGACTAACACGGCTGCTACTCTGAAACCTGCTCTAATAACAATATTTATATTCAGCATCTGGCAGATAGAAAGCATTACACTGTTTGGGAGGATTTTTCTAAATTGCCAGATATTATTACCTGTCTTTCTAATAATTTTGTTATTTAAAATTCATATGGTTTTTATATCAGTTTCAGCGCCTATCAGAACATGGGCACTTTACATTTCACACATTAAATATTAATCTGCCAGCAATTCACTATCAACAAAGTCTTTGTACTGTGTTACTACTAAATTATTAATATTAAAACAAAGAAACAAAAAATAAGCAGCATGAGGCTCAGAGAACTAGCATTTTATAAGGCCATTGAATTTTGAGGAATAAAGCATATTCTTAACATTTGTTATTCATTCTGTTTCACATCGTTTAGGTTATGTTTAAAATCTAAACTCTTCTTCCCACCCACTTTTTCTCATTCAGAGTAAGAATTCTAGGCTTCTGCTAAGACAGATAACCTTTTCTGCATAAGATAACATTAAATAACATTCTTCACACTTGTTACACCAGTATGCTGCTACAAATTGCTATAGTTGTATACCTACCTCGAATCCAGCTGAGAAATGATGTAACTGACTTGCTCTGCAGTGAAAGTCATAAAGTAATTAGTTTATGAAATCCTATCACTGTGGCATTACTGTTCAATAATAGGCTAATAAAACAACAGGTAAAAAAATGTTGTACTCCCTTTAGCAGAGGTTGTGTGTGCGCTAATGTTATCTTCTTACAACTGAATATCTCTTTCTTTCAATCTATGGAACAAATCCTAAAGTCTTTACTTAGGCAAAATTCCTATTGTGGGATGTGCTTGAGTATGGGCATAGTAACAACTTCCAAATTTCACCCTATTGTTTAAAGTTATTGGGTTCCCTGGAATTCAGTAGCCATTATTTTTCAAACATGCAGTATAACTTTGCTATACTGTACAACTGTTCATGAAAAAGTGAGCATATTCCTTTCAGAGCAGACTTTTACAATTCTGGTTTTCATGTTTTTTCTCTAATATAGCAAATATATTTTCTCTCAGATCTGCATGATAGGACCCAGTGCATTATGTAAAATTAAAAAATTTCTGATGGAACGTACGGTTAACTTGAAGCAAAAACTTTTTTGTGAAAACATCAATTTTGAAATTTTGTTTTGAAAAAAAATTAAAAATGTGGTTTTTGATAAGATGAAAATAGAATGTTTGAACATTTTTGTAATGGAATGTTTAGATTTTTCATTTTGAAATAACTTGTCATTTAAAAATATATTTTAAAAAGTAAATAAAATAAAAATAAAATGAAATAAAATAAAATGCAAAATCAAAAAAGACATTTTGACTGGCTAATTCATAGGAAAATTCATAGGCTAATTCCTAATTCATAGGAAAAATCAAAACTCTGTTTTCATTCTGATTCAAAACAAACCGTATTTGAAAAAAGTCACAGAATTTCACATGAATTGGAAATTCTGTTTTCTGCATAGCCCTACTGAATACCACTCACCAATTTGGAGTCTGAAATACAACTACCTACCACTGGATAAGAAGGGTTTACAAAAAAATCAGGCATTGTCTGGATATACTGAAAGAAGGACAGGAGACATTTGACATTTAATTAGGCTGCAACTTTATTATTAGATGTCTGGGACTACCCAGCAGACAAAAGTGTACAGTGCAGGTAAATCCATGTTTTTTCCATAATTACTAGGCGAGCTTTTACCAGCTCTTTTTCCATTCAGGTTCCTCAAGCAAATCCATTGCCGGGACCTTACCATCCAACCCCCCATTGTAGAAGGTTAAAGTGGGCTATAATAATAGGGGTTGGCTCCCTGTCGTACCAATCATAGTAGTCCCCAACCACCCCCCATTCACTCCTTTACAGAACACCTCTTTTTAAGTCCTTTTCCAGGCCATTTATCCAGTCACTGGGTACGTCTTCACTACCCACCGGATCGGCAGGCAGCAATCGATCCAGCAGGGATCGATTTATCGCGTCTAGTCTAGATGCGATAAGTCGACCCCTGAGCACTCTCTCATCAACTCCTGTACTCCAGCGCCATGAGAGGTGCAGGCAGAGTCGACTGGGGAGCAGCAACAGTAGACTCACCATGGTGGAGACACCATGGTAAGTCGATCTAAGTATGTCGACTTCAGCTACTTTATTCACGTAGCTGAAGTTGCGTAACTTAGATCAATTTCCCCCCCACCCCCAGTGTAGACCAGGGCACTGTATACCTTTCCTATTGAATACCTGCACGGGACATCCACCACAAGGAGGTGCCAGCCATTAGCTTGACTGCCTCCTCCCCAAACCCAGTAAGGTTCACAGACATCTCCTAATGACATCTTTTATATCACTCAAAAACATGACAGCACTTAAATCTGACAGGAGAACCCCATCCTCCCGAAACAACTCTGGTGCCCCATATACTATACCATAATGTGAAATTACTGTCTCTCCTATGATCCCAAAGAATTTGGCCAGCTCCCTGTTCACATACCTTCTTGTCTTGTCCAGGAAGGGGGGGGGGGGCATTCATGACTCCCTGGCAGAGCCTGTGTTGAAGCATGTCTGACCATACAATGGGAATTCCTGGAAAATTTTCAAGGATCAGCCTCAATCCCTCCTTGCTCTGAGCATGAGAGCCACCTCTTTAAGTATTTCCAAATCATTTTCCCCAAGGTGCACCACTATTATATCTGGTGGCCGCTGACGGGCCTGCACAGCATATAGCCGCGGTATCAACTGATCCCATAACATGCCCCTCTTTACATGCTAACTGAGTACTGCTTCACCACCAAAGCTCAGCTGCAAACCCTTGGTTAACTTGGACGCATGCCTATGTGCCCAAAAGACAATACTGTGCCCGCAGATGCACACCACCGTCTCCATGGCTGGTTGTCCAACATCTGTAATGAGATTACAACAAATTAATGCTGACATACCACCTGAGGTCTTACATACATTCAGTATATATCCGAATGCCAACCCCCGATTGCCTGAATAGCCGCTGCTCCCATACCTAGCTGTGCTGCTGCCATTGCTTCCCCGATTCTAAATGAGTGGGAATCGAATTCATGGGCTGGCAGCCCCAACCTCATCAACCCCCATCTCAGCTCAGTTACAAATTGACATGTTGTGAGGGGACTCCCGGCACCGGGCATAAAAACGGGGCCTTTCCCCTTTCACCGTATCACCATAAAGGCCTTCAAAGCTTGAACAGAGCTCACCATCCTCCCAGAGGATAACAAATTCACCTTGGCCAACTAGGATGATCCGAGGAATGGAAAACCTGTCTTATGAAAGGAGACTCAAAGAGCTTGACTTGTTTAGCCTAACCAAAAGAAGGCTGAGAGGAGATATGATTGCTCTCTATAAATATATCAGAGGGATAAATACCACGGATGGAGAAGAATCTAATCTAATTTAAGCTCAGTACCAATGTGGACACAAGAACAAATGGACATAAACTGGCCATCAGGAAGTTTAGACTTGAAATTAGATGAAGGTTTCTAATCATCAGAGGACTGAAGTTCTGGAACAGCCTTCCAAGGGAAGCACTGGGGGCAAAAGACATACCTGGCTTCAAGACTAAGCTTGATAAGTTTATGGAAGGGATGATATGATGGGATAGCCTAATTTGGCAATCAATTGGTCTTCAACTATTAGAGGTAGATATGCCCAATGGCCTGTGATGGGATGTTAGATGTGGTGGGATCTGAGTTACTACAGAAAATTCTTTCCTGGGTGTCTGGCTGGTGAGTCTTGCCCATATGCTCAGGGTTTAGCTGATCGACATATTTGGGGTCAAGAAGGAATTTTCCTCCAGGACAGATTGGCAGAGGCCCTGGGTTTTTTTTTGCTTTCCTCTGCAGTATGGGGCACGGGTCACTTGCTGGAGGATTCTCTGCACCTTGAAGTCTTGAAACCACGATTAGAGGACTTCAATAGCTCAGACATAGGTTAGGGGTTTGTTACAGGAGTGGGTGGGTGAGATTCTGTGGCCTGCATTGTGCAGGAGGAGGTCAGACTAGACGATCATAATGGTCCCTTCTGACCTTAAAGTCTATGATTCTATGATCCATCTTTAACCTTCACAAGATTAATATCACTAAATGCTCATACCATTGTATACCATGCAGTTCCAAAGCCCTTCCCATAGAGTTCCTAACAGACCCAGGTACTAGCTCGCTGATTCTGAAAGTATCAAAGAATGCTATCAAGAATGCCTCCCGGAACAAGACCACCTCCTGTTCACTAAGACAATGGCATCAAGGATCTGCACTAGATCCCTGAGCATGTAAACTGTGATGGGATGATAGGAATCCTCCCTGGGGCCACTGGTACGCGACCACCTGCGAAAAACCTTTGAACTGAAAAAACACTGCAAACATCTGGAGAACCATTTAGCCTACTGACAAATGTAATGGCAGAAAGGTGATACGAGACTGTGGAAGATGCCAGTTGATGGGTTGCCAATGACAGCATGTAACTGTTCCTCTGTCATGGGCCATATTGTTGACTGGCCTTCCTGATCCTGAAATTGTATGAAATCATTAAAACTTCTCTCATAGCTCTGCCACCTGTGGAGCAACTGATCTCCGGCCCACACTGACAACCATCCTATGCCAGGGTTCCATAGCGTGGCATCTGCCTGGGTTCCCAGCTGGCTCCTGGTGTGAGCTCCAGAACTCTGTGGATCTGAAAATGAGATAAGGCATCTGCTATGCCATTATCAACTCCAGAGAAGTTATGAAGTAATGTATATTCCCTGGAGCCTTCTCGGGGGCCAAGCCTTGGGGGAAAAACCCACAAGTTCTCCACAGGCAATTGGTTGAATGGTCCTGACGCTCTACTCTCAATTCATTCCTGCAGAATTAGTGTCTTTAAAACACTCTGGGAAATACTTAAGGAGAGGTTAATGCAAAGCCCCCACCTCTATTTAAGCAAAATTCCAGTCTTTTGGAGCTACCCTCTGAAGAATGGGTCATTGTCTAGTGATCACCTTTTCCTGGAGACTGGAAAGCAAACGCTCAAGCTATGTAAACAAATGGCTGAATGGCCCAGCTGGGGTTGTGATTCTGAATGTGAGATAGTTATGAACTTGTAACCCTGGGGAAAAACCTGGTTATGGGTTTTGAATGACTGACACCTATCAGAAACCGAGGTTGGAGTTGTGGGTGACCGGGGTAAGCTTTTTAGCATATAAGTAGGTTCTTTTATTGTTTTTAATAGATTTTCTCTGTAAGGTTTCACCTTAAGAATAAATGTGCTAGCTTATAAAGGAATGTATAATAACTAATAACAGCCAGCAATACACTGATCATAGCCTCTCAACAGAGAGCAAAGCATAGATGCTTGCCTTTTAGGCAGTCTTTGGGGATATCACAGTGTCGGGCAGGGCAGCCTTAAAGGCCTGCCCAGGCAGGAGTGGTTGAGTTGCAGATCCCCAACCCACCAAAGGTAATGTCTGGGAGCCAAAAGCCCAGAGTGGGTGCCCTTGAGAGACCTTGGATGGGGAGTACAGGTGCAGCTGCTCTGAAACTGTAGCAGCTCTATTGACTCCAATGAAACAATGATAGCTTACCCCAGCTGAGAATCTACCCCATGATGTTTTCAGTAAGGATAAAGGACCAAAAGCTTTGACTAGAATCAAACAGAGCAGGGACAAGCACTGATCAAATTTTCCTATACAGTTTTGATAATGTATGTCATCTCTGACTTAGAGTATCTTTGTTATTCTAGTTCTTTATCTACCCCAAGTCAAGTGAGACATTTATGCTAAGAGGTATGGATGGGGAATTTGTGATGTGGTAAGAAATCTACTTTGGACGTAATTCTGAATATCAATATTTGAACCCTGTTTTCCCTAACAGGATACAAGTAATTCCCATTAAAATCAATGCTATATACTCATACCCTGCCTCTCAGAGATAAGGGAGAAAATGTGTCCCCTAACTGTCACTACTATTCCTAAATTACAAATATTTAATACATGATAAGCAATGAATTTTGACTTTGATATAAAAAATAAAGCTAGATGAGATAAAGCATTATATACTGAAGTATAGTGAAATGAACAATGAAAGGCAGGAGAATAAACTAGATGACTTAGTAAGTTTTGTCTCTTGACATTTTATAATTTACCGTTTGTATATATATGCACTGAATATATGCACTATATTATTGCACATTACATATGATGTAAATTAGAGCTTTCTTGTGACAGCTTTAACTATTTTATCAAAGTATTTGTACATTATTGTTAGTTTGAGGTTCACATTTTTGTGCAACTTCCCATTTTCTAGGTATTTCTTCCTTTTCAAAAAAAAAAAAAATCCTTGAGCAGATACCATGCTCAGAGTCTTTCTAATTCAATGATTGTCTCCAAGATTATTAATGCTAACTTTAATTTAGAGGCTCCTTTGTTTGCTGATGCCTTCAGACTTAAGTTGTCAAAATCCCCTAGGATTTAGGGCTTGGCTACACTTGCAGATGTAGAACGCTTTGAGTTAAACCAGCCTTTGGAGAGCGCACTAGGGAAAGCATTCCAGACTGTCCACACTGAGAGCTGCAAGCGCACTGGTGTGGCCACATTTGCTGCACTTGCAGCTGCATTGGGAGTGGTGCATTATGGGCAGCTATCCCAGCGTTCAAATGGCTGCAACGTGCTTTTCAAATGGTGAGGGGGTGGGGTGGAGTGTGACAGGGAGTGTGTTGTGTGTATTGGGGGGAGAGAATGGGTTTTTGGGGTCCTGAGAGTGTGTCAGCATGCTGTCTTGTAAGTTCACACACACACACACACACACACGCCGCCTCTCTCTCACTCACTAAAGCAAACAGTAACTGTTTGTTTTTTTCTCGGACCAGATAAGCCACCAGCTTCACAAACGGAGCTTTGAAAGGGCACTTCTGCATTCCTGCACCGATTTCACAACAATGAGAAGAGAGGCCACTTGATTTAAGGGGATTATGGGATGGTTCTGGAAGTCAATCAGACTGCAGCAATGTAATTCCTCGTTCACACTGGTGCCGCAGCACTCCAGCAGGGGTACAACAAACATTCTTCTTGCCGAGGTGGAGTACCAGGAGCGCTCCAGCCACAAAGTCAGAGCGCTCTATGTGCCTTGCCAGTGTGGATGGGGCGTGAGGTAGAGCGCACTGGGTGGCTTTATTGCAGTATAACTTGCAAGTGTAGCTAAGGCCCTAGGGGGGTATGTTTACTGAGAACAAGGCATTGTGCCACTGCATACTAGTCCAGTTATTCAGGGAACTAGAAGCGTGTCTTATTCTGCTTTTAGAAAAAAGTTGGAATCAGATATAAGATCATGAATTCTGTCGGGGGGGCAAAGACTGTATTTTTGTTCTGAGTTTGTATAGTGTCCAGTGCGATGGGGTCTTGTCCCATGACTAGGGGTTGCAGATGCTAAAATACAAATCATAATAATAAATATCAGAAGAGAGGACTAGTGCTGGTTGGGATTGAGAGTTGCCTCTGGTAGAGTTGACCAATATTTTCCATATGTGAGGCATAGGAAAAAAGTTTAAATTTGGGTGCTGGCAGCTAACCAAACCACCCTCACACAAACCATTGCCTTTGCCAGTAGGACTGTAGGCTGTGATTTTCAAAATAACCTAAGGGAATTTGGTGCCTAACTCCTTTACACCTTTTTGAAAATCCGAGCCATAGGGCATTCTGAAGGCCATATCCTGACACACTTAGTGCAAAAAAATGGAGATCATAGCTCCCTGACACCAAATTGGAGTCTACATGTATGCACATATTTCATTCTCAGCTTTCCTGCAGTGAGCATACTGCTACTTTGCCAGCAAATCTATCATATGAATGTATCTAGCTTCCTGCTGTCTTTGTTACGGCTGACTTTGGAGGTGGAATATCAGAACAATGGGCATGTGGTGTGTTTCACTGTGGTTGATCTGTCCCTCTAGCTGCCCTGGTTAGGTACTCACTGTGACCTATAGTAATTTCTGAGCAGTAGTAGTCTATAGTGCTGGTAGGAGATCAGAAGTGGTAGCAGCTTTGGGACTGTGTTAGATCTGATTTCCACCTATCGTAGGCACCTGTCTTTATGCAATGCCTGAATAACTTGCACCAGCATGTCTGCAGCCTTGTTATGAATGGCCAATGTATACTGAAAACATAACCCTAGAGAGTAAGAAATGTGTATGTGAATTAGCACAGGGGATCCAGAGACCTTTACTCTGTATATTTCAGTAGTGAATTGGATTTTGGGTAGGATAATGCTGCATGGACAGAATAATTTGGACCAGTTTTAGCTCTACAAGTAGAAATAATAGGTTATTTATGTATAAACTAGGTTTGACTAAAGTAACTTTGCCATTAAAGAAACATATAAGCATGACTAATAGCTTTTGCTATTGGATACTGAACATCAGAAAGGTTTAAAAGCACCAGGTCTGCAGTAATATTATGTTCATTAATTCCAACAAAACTACAACAGACGGAGCCACATTAAATGGATAACTGATACATGGGTTACTCACCTTCTGACAAGTTAGTAAAATAGACTCTTATTTTCTCTCTCTACAGGATCATAACTGACTCTCCATAAAATGTGACTCTTCAAACCAGTTCTCTTAAAGGAATGCGGTGCTGTACTGTGCACATTTTAAAAAAAATTCTATGGCCTGCAGCAAATTTCCCCACTTAAAGTAAGGGTTTGTAAGCAGAGCTGTGTGAATGATTAATTTTTCAGTTTGCTGATCGAACCAAAAACTCCAAATGAAATTCCATTTTGGATAGACCCAAAATGATTTTTAAATGTTCTCAACCAAACAAAAAATGCACAGAATTTCTTTTTTTTTTTTGTGATGAACTAAATGTTCTGTTTGACCCCAAACAAAATATTACATTCCAGTTTGGGGCATTTCAACCACTTTTTTTTAATGAAAGGCAAAGAATGTTCGGTAATGCCATTCACAAAACTTGTAGAGGATGTGATCCCCCTTAAGGCCCCATAATTACAGCTCTCACCCAGCTGTGGGATATCCAGGTTCAAGTCCTCTCTCTGTTTGATTCAGAGCAGGGACTTCAATTTGAGTCTTCCACATTGCAGGGTAGTGCCTTGGTTGTAGGGAATCTCTCCTTTTGAAACTGTTTTACTCTGTATAAAATATTTTAATATTCATTGAAATAGGGTCTGGAACCTGAATACCCGTCTGTAGAGTCATTCTCACATTCTCTGGCCCACTGACTGTCATAAATATAAAGGGAGGGGTAAACCCCTTTAAAATCCCTCCTGGCCAGAGGAAAAATCCTCTCATCTGTATAGGGTTAAGAAGCTAAAGGTAACCTCACTGGCACCTGACCAAAATGACCAATGGGGAGACAAGATACTTTCAAAAGCTGGGAAGAGGGAGAAAAACAAAGGGTCTGGGGCTGTCTGTATGCTGCTTTTTCCGGGGACAGAACAGGAATGGAGTCTTAGAATTTAGGAAGTAATCTAGCTATCTATGTGTTAGATTATGATTTCTTTAAATGGCTGAGAAAATAGCTGTGCTGAATAGAATGAATATTCCTGTCTGTGTGTCTTTTTTGTAACTTAAGGTTTTGCCTAGAGGGATTCTCTATGTTTTTAATCTAATTACTCTGTAAGGTATTCACCATCCTGATTTTACAGAGGTGACTCTTTTCTTTTTACTTCTATTCAAAGTCTTCCTGTAAGGAAACTGAATGTTTTTTCATTGTTCTTAAGATCCAAGGGTTTGGGTCTGTGGTCAACTATGCAAATTGGTGAGGATTTTTACCAAACCTTCCCCAGGAAGTGGGGTGCAAGGTTGGGAGGATTTTGGGGGGAAAGACATGTCCAAACTCCGTTTTTTCAGGAACCCAGATAAAGTTTGGTGGTGGCAGTGGAAATCCAAGGGCAAAGGCTAAAATTAATTTGTACCTTGGGGAAGTTTTAACCTAAGCTGGTAAAAGTAAGCTTAGGAGGTTTTCATGCAGGTCCCCACATCTGTACCCTAGAGTTCAGAGTGGGGAAGGAACCTTGACACTGACTATTTAATTATTTATGCAGACTGGAACAGCTTCAGTGGGAAAGATTGAGAGATCCTCACACTTGAATACCTTATAGCCCAGTGGCTAGGGAAGATCCATGTTCAGATCCCTGCTCTGAATCTGGAGATGTGAATCCAAATCCCTCCCAGCCCAGGTGAGTACTCTACCATAGTGCTATGAGGTATAGTAATAATAAGATCCCAACCTCCTCTTCCTGTTCTGCTAATGGCTTCTAAGTCCTCTTTAGACTGTAACACCCGCTCTGCCCAGTTTGGTCCACGTGAAACTGCATTTTCCAGCAAATATACTGTTCATCCCTTGTTTTTTTCTTTCCCCCCAGCTCTAGTTGTGAGCACGAGTGCCTCAAGTGCTCCTGTTCTTTCAAAGTCGGCTTCAACTTCTGTTCGTATCAGGGGCGGCTCTAGCCATTTTGCCACCCCAAGCAGCTGCCACCGAATTGCCGCCGCCACAACAGCGGCGGAGTTGCCGCCAAATTGCCACAGCAGAGGGAAAAGCAGAGGAGCTGCTGCCGAATTGCCGCTGTGGGACCCGGAGTGCCACCCCATTCTAATTCTTGGAAAGCTGGTGCCTGGAGCCAGCCCTGGTTCTTGTGTCCCCACTATTTTAGAATCTGTTAAGTGTACCATCTGCTTCAAAAGGCTGCTGGGCTAACTAGGGCTTGCAGAGCTCAGGCTGTGTGGGGGGCTGTTTCATTGCTGTGTAGACTCCAGGCTCAGGCTGGAGCTGGGCTCTAGGACACTCTGAGGCGAGAGGGTCCCAGAGCATGGACTCCAGCCTGAGACCAGAAGGCTACACTGCAGTGAACAGCCCCACAGCCTGAGCCCCGGGAGGCCAAGCTGGCTGGCCTGGGCCAGCTGGGGGGTTTTCTTTGCTGTGTAGACATATAGAGAGAAGATCAAGCCCCATCTCTTTATAGTCTCCTAAGGGTATCTCTAAATTCTTTTATATGTTAAGTCTTATTAAACTTTTAACTCCTTGGAGGCAAGCTCTATAAAGGAGAAAATTATTCATATGTGGTCTCCCCCACCAGAGACGGAGCAAATGAAACCTTCAAAATGTGTGGATACATGACTGCTTCAGAACTCAAATGGCAGGTTGAAGAGCTGTAGCTATGAAGTGTTTTTACTTTGGTAGGCATTTTTCTTTCCTGGCTTCCTAGACAATCTGGCAAAGAAACAATCCATAAACTTATCAAGTATAGCAAGATGATTTGCTTCCCATTTCCTCCTTGCTTCCTGGTCTGGGCTTAGCAGGCACAAGCACTTCTCCTCAAGGCCCCTTCCTCTCAGCCTACCTCTGTGTTCTGTTTGTATCCTTGCTATAATGAGTCCCCAGTTAACCACTTGGCTGCCTATTATAATGTAAGGTTTATATTACTCAACTTTGTCATATCATTATTATTACTCTCTCTCCCAACAACAAAATACAAAACACCAAAAAACACTTCTCCTCAGAAATGGCAACCAAATAAAGCACATTTTGGAGTTCTTAGGCCAACTTATTTTAGAGGAATGAAGAGCCAAAGGCAACAAAAAAAAAAAGAACATTTTCAGAGAATCGATAAAAGGAAAAAACATCACTACACCCTAATTTTGAAACTTTTTTTTCAGATTTCTTCCAAATGTCCTTGAAAAAAAAAATTCTTCCCTGGGGGAGTTGGGGACATATAAAGTTTCGAGAAGATTGGCTTCTTCTGGGGAGAGCAGGGAGTGAGTTGTGTTTCAAAAGTGGGTTTGTAATGGAAAGTTAATATAAGCCTTAACTAGGGAGTGGCTTTAAGGCCCCTACTCCTGGAAACTTCTGTACATGGGCTGACTACTTCCCCCATGTGGCACCCCATTGACTTTAGTAGAGCTCTCTGCAGAAGTTTGCTCACATGTATCAGTTTGCAGTATCAGGGCCTTATAATAGTAGAGAGAAGGAAGAAATGAACATGTACATAGTCCAGATTTCCTCATTTGTACAAAAAGAAAAAAATGCTGCTCAGAGAAACCTAATTTTGCACTATCTGCAATCCTCATTTTTTCCTCCTCTCTTCTACAGTGTTGTGTATTGCTTACAACCACATATAGAGCAAAAGCAAAAATAGATCCTTGGAACTTTTTTCCGGCTCCTTTGAATATTGTTGAAATTATGCAAAACACCTGGCATTCTTAGATAAATTACCATATTTAAAAGAGGAAAAACATTTAAATATAAACATTTAAATATGACATCTGAAAGACAGTTATATATATATATATATATATACACACACACACACACACACAGATGGTTGTCTCCTAGAAAAAGAAATCCTAATAAAACCTCATTGGATGTTCAATTTTGTTGTCAGTTACAGTAACTGTTCCCTTCTATCTCTCACAGCCAATCCTTGTTGTATCCTCCTATAGGTCACCAGCATAAGAAGCATTCACAAACCTAATAGATTGCCTACATGACAAAGGCCTCAGTATTTTTAGGACCATACAAAAAATTCCAGTGTTCAGCAACAAAGCCCAAATGTTGCAAAGACTTGGGCATGTGCTTAACTATATGCACAATGAGACTATTCATATGCATAGAATTAAGCATGTTCTTAAGTGTTTTCAGATTTGGGGCCTACAATATGAAGTTTAAATTATGGCTGAGAGAGAAATAGAAATAAAGAATTAAAAATCAAGTCAAACAATCCCTTTTGATGGGTCAGGCCAGGCCAGAAGTCTTCAGATAAAGAAAGTGAACTCTGCTTAAGGCATTCACAGCATAGGGGCTGACTCAACAGGGCTGGAGCACTCAGGGGAAAAAAATAGCAGGTGCTTAACGCCCACCCGCAGCCTGCTCCATCCCCCCCAGTGCCTTCTGCCTGCTGGCGGCCCTGCCGATCAACTCCCCTCCCCCCTCCGCCACCCTGTGCCTCCTGGAGGTTCTGGGAGGGAGGAGGAAGAGCAGGGATGGGGTGCACGTGGAGGAGGAAGTGGGGTGGGGGCAGAGCAGGGATGGGAAGAGGTGGGGTAGGGTGGGGGCTGAGCCTGGGACTGAGCGAGGGTTGAGCACTCTCCAGGAAAATTGGAAGCTGGTGCCTGTGATTCACAGCAAGTAAAAAAAATATAGAAGAAGAAACAAATGCTCTCATAAAATAACCAGTTAATACTTTGGCATTGATCTTCTGAAATATATATGTCATTACTATATATTATGGAAAAATTCAACCAAAATGAAAAAAAGGTTCCTTCCAAACCCTTCAAAACCAAAACTTTGTCACAAGATATTTTTCCAATTTTTTGGTCAGGTCAATTAGCTTTATTTTAAAGGTCCCCTAAAGTCTCTAGTCTTTCAGTTAAATGGGTGTATCAATTAATCATATTTTATTTGTATATTTCTAACTAGTGATGAAGTATTAATACTGAAAAGAAGGCCTTTGTCCACCTATTCAAGTATAAATATGAATCTATGTCTAGAGCAGTTTTGGAAGCTGCTAAGGGACTAATGATGTCCAAGGACAAATACTAAAAAGTAAACTAAAGCAAAGTACTGGAACTTAAGCTGATAAAAATTCAATGGGAAAGAAGAGGAAAAAGAAAGAATGGATGTCAAAGATGAGCTCAATTTACTTTACCATCAGCTTGGGAGTAAACAGGCATAAGAAGGAGTAAAGGCCTGATCCCAAGCCCATCAAAGTTAATGATAGTCTTTACCTAAATGCACAGAGTCATTTTTCAAGCTTAAACATTTGCTATTTCTAAAAAAAGAGAAAAGTTATATTGATTTTTTGAGGAGGCAAAGGGAGAGGAAGAAGGTCTATTTGCATCGGGTACATTCACATACAGAGAAAGCAGGCACAGAGCATGCCCTCTGCCCCCCAACATTTGCAACATACTTTCTATTCTGTAGTTGTATCATTTGAAGGTGAGCAAAGGATCAGGAGTAAGCTAGTTTTCACTTACTCCCAAAATATCTCTATCCCCATTAAACTTCTGTTCTCTTTTTAGTTGCATACTCCTGTTGCTTAAGAATGGAGACAGTGTGTAAAATAACATGCTCTTGGGTGTCTCAATTTTCAACTCAGAGCAAATTTCTTACTGCCAAGGTATAAACTCTTTAAAATGAGGTTTATAATATAAGTGCTGCTACAACCTTGAACATAGGTGAACAAACAGCATGACTATAATTATGCTCTGTGAGAAATATAATGTATTCTGAAGTCATAATTTGGTCATGTATTGTCTATAATTGCATTTTTAGTTTCTCTTTAAAAAATTTATAAACAGCATGGGCTTCTTCAGTAAAAATCAGATCGGCTGCCCATCTAGTACCACTGTACTTCACAATCTGTAGGCTTCCCTTTTATTCCTTCCTCAATCACTTGGGAGTGTTGGTTGGATATGGAAATGAGATTAAGGCCACATTTCCCAAAGTGGTCTCTGAGTTTTCTGTGCTGCTTCTCAGTGAGTTCAGGTTGGAATTGTAAGTGCTCAGAATCTCTGACCTAGCTCTCTAAAATTAGACAGCCAAAAGCTGAGTCTGTCAAAGTTCAAGATAACTTTTTAAAATTCAAATGATCTCAGATGCTAGGAAACTAACTCAGATTCTTATTGTGGACACTTAAGTGCTGTGTTTGTGTTCAGTTCTTTCTCCTAACCCTCCTTCATACTATGCTTCTTTCATATACTGATAGATTCATAGATTTTAAGGCCAGAGGGGATCATTAGATCATCTAGTTTGACCTTCTGTTCAACACCTCTTAACTTCTTTCCATAGTTCTCCCTTTGGCTAGGATCAAACTAAATACCAAGGTAGTCCAATGCTTTTTTTAGATCAGGGGGTTCTCAAACTGGGGGTCAGAACCCCACAAGGGGTCATGAGATTATTACTTGGGGAGTTGCATGCTGTCAGCCTCCACCCCAAACCCCGCTTTTCCTCCAGCATTTATAATGGTGTTAATGTGTTTTTAATTTATAAGGGGGGGGGGGGTCACACTCAGAGGTTTGCTATGTGAAAGGGGTCACCAGTACAAAAGTTTGAGAACTACTGCTTTAGATATTTAAACATCTTCAGGTATATGAAAGTATGAAGCTATTAAAAAATAAGGTATTATTCAGAATAAGATCACTTACTCCTGCTCCTATTCTGTAACTTATAGGAATAGTGCAGTATTCCTTAAGCTGTTTGAACCCTTTACAGGTTTCAGAGTAGCAGCCGTGTTAGTCTGTATCCGCAAAAAGAAAAGGAGTACTTGTGGCACCTTAGAGACTAACAAATTTATTTGAGCATAAGCTTTCGTGAGCTACAGCTCACTTCATCGGATACATGCAGTGGAAAAACTTCATGCAGCCGATGAAGTGAGCTGTAGCTCACGAAAGCTTATGCTCAAATAAATTTGTTAGTCTCTAAGACGCCACAAGTACTCCTTTTCTTTTTGAACTCTTTAGTGGCCCTCATTATATTCTCTGTTAGAAGTGGGAAACCAGTCATAGCAATAGCATATATGTAGCTACCTGGAATGTTTGGTCTATTGAGTAAACATAGTTATTTGGGACTCCATTGTGTCCATGTGGTTTCTCCGTATTGTTATTTTGCAAGGTGTTAATGGCTGCCAACAAGTGTGACTTTGATCTACAGGCAATCACAGATCTTGTTAAAGCTGATGGGCATGCTAGCCACCACCTAAAAGCATGGACCACTATGCCAAGGCCCAAGTAGAAGATAAACTAGTGGTGTGAAGAGTTTCATTGGGTATGACTGCAAAGAGGTTGGAGCTACCTTTGTGGGTCAGAGATAGAAAGCAGCTAGGAAGCCAAGAGAATACAATCAGGAAACAGCCAACAGGGATATGGAATGAAGATTTAAAACTTTCAAAGCTATAATGTATTAAAGTAAAATGGATGCAATGATGAATGTATCTGAATTTCTTCTTTCCATCTTTTCTGATCTGTTGTTGTCTGACTTGATAACTCCAACATGGCCTCTGATTTTAACTTCTGATCTCAAGAGAATGCCCTCTAAATGAGATGGACATGACACTCGAAAAGGCCAAGCATGACTGATTGGAGAAGAGGGATAGGAAGATAAACCAATTAATGTTCTTAGTCCATATAGGTATCACAGTTATCTGTCAATATATACATGTGGCACTAAAATGAGAATCTATGGTTCAAAATGCACAGATCCCTATTCCCTCTGCTAAAGGAACAGCCCCTTTATTTCAGCCAGTTCAGAGAACTCATATCAATGTGAGCAAATCTGAGTTAGTCCACCCAGTAAAGGGCCATAGAATTAAAGTGAAGAGGGGGAAAGGGTGCCTTCTGCTGAAAGCAGCAGGAAAGCATCCCTCTTGGCTTTTGGAAAGCTCAGTATCCAAGCCCAGTATCTTGTCCCATAGATCCCCCTTCTCCAGCCTAACACAAGTGCAGCATGAGGAGCTGTTTCTGGGGCTCCCACAAGGACCACCACTAGGTGGAAAAGTAGCATCATATGATGGAACATGAAGAGGTGTCCCAACTCAGCATCCCATATCTGTCTCTTTTAAAAGGTAGTTCTGCCCCGCTGCCAAATTCCCCACTCTTCCAGTGGGAAAGACAAATAAATATATATGTTTTACATATGTAGCTCATAGAGCTAGCTTAGCCTTTTATTATATTCAGCAATAATGCAAGGAACCTATTGGCCTGTATCCTGTAAGACATTAGCTTAAACAAGTTAAGTATAGTTAAGCATAGTAGGCCTGTGACCCGTGGAATAAATGGCCTGACAGTTACCCTTTGCTTTTGGGGAGCTAGGGATACCTTGCTGAATAGCTGGAGTTGGAATCTAATAAAATCAGGCGGCCACAGCAAAACTGAAGTGATACTGGGCTTGGATATTTTAGGATAGAATAGTCAGCAGATGTCGAACCACAAACTTGCTTGACCATTAGGTGACATATATGATAATGACTTAAATGGCCTTAATATGTATTAATTTGTTAACCTATAGGAAAAGTGCACCCCAATATTATTATATAATACTTAGATTTAAACATGGAAGGCTGGCGATTAGAATGAATATTCATGGTAGTGCTCAGGCGCTATAATAGGGCAAACCACCATGTGGAGGTTTGACCCTTCAGCTCTATTGTTATCTGCCATGCATCTTGGGCATTGAAGAACCCCGGACTCATTCAGCATTCTAGAGGCAAGGCTGCTCCATTGTCTCTCACCACTAGGTCCTCAAAGGAAGGGTATAAATATCAAGTCTAAGAGCATATGCAAAAAATGATACCAGAGGTTGTAAATAGTGATGATAATGAGAAAAGAGGGTTCTTTTTGGTACTGAAGCATCAGTAACTAAGGATCTTAGATTATTGTACTGGCTCACCAAGCTGTCCAAGCACTACATGCCTTCACACCTATTTTAATTGTTCCAAAGTGCAAACTGGCTACTCTCAACCAAAGCTATCTTCATCAAAACTCAGATCCAGTAATCTCTGACTGCCAAAGTTGTCATCTCATTCAGTTCACTAAAAAGATAGAACAAATAAAAACCAGACTTTTCAAGTCCAAAGGAACGAACTTATGAACTGTGGCCTCTTCACACAAAAAAGAAGGCATGGAAGCTTTGAGGGATGTGCAAACCATCTGCTTTTCTTTGTAGATGAAAGCAAGCCAAGAGCAGCTAGGCCCTCCTCACCATGATAATTAATGTTTGCTTTAGCAAAGGCAATCAATCAGTCTTTTGAAGTATGCAATAATCACACTGGTTCTCAAGAATAATAAGACACCAATGACCTTGTCAACTACTAACCTACATCCAAACACGTTTCCTATAAAGGTGGGACTGGCAACCAAACTCAATTGCAGCTGTCATCTGACAACATCCTAGACCCTTCAATATCAGCCTTCAGGCTGGTAGATAGAATGAGAATAGTTTAGTGGCTCCCAGTGACTAGTGACAACGAAACAAACTTCCACACATATACTGCTGGATCTTTGCTGAATTAATACCATGAGTTTGCAGCATTGTGGGAATCAGGCCTTCTGGAGCTGAAAAAAGTAATGCACAAAACATTGTGGGTTTACTATATAATAGGCTGAACACTTGACCATGTATCTCATCATCATGTCTAGTGCACTACTGTCTGTGTGGTATCTATGCACATACAAGAATTTTTATGAAAAAAATAAAATAATAAGTTGACATTTATCTCAGAGTGTAAAATGGTCAGGATGAGACAAATGTAGAAAACTTTTTCAGTAAATATTCTTATCTTCCATCATGTCACTCTTTAGTTTCTTTTATTCCAAATGAAACACACTTAATGATTTGACCCTTTCTTCATATGATGGTCATCCCACAACATGGGTTGCCCTCATTGTTTTCCTCTGTGCTTTGACACCCAAATATATCTTTCAAAACTAGATGACCAAAACTGTACACAATATTCCAAGAGAAGCCTTCCCAAAGCCTTAATGACTGAAGAGTTGTTGTGTCATTATTCCTCTCTTTACTAAAATCATACCTCAAGGCCCTTCTTTTGCCACCATGATTATATGCTTTCTTTCTTCTGTCTTGTCAAAGTCAAATCTGTGACATGAGGATTTCACGTTTTTGTTAAGTATGGTTAATACAGTCTTTGTATACATGAAGGGTTAGTAAAAGATTGGTGAAATGATGAACTTTAGTTCATCTTAGTGCATTACGCCACTTCATAGCATGTCTGTTTTAGAAAACCAAGGCCAAGCTATAAAATTCATTATTTCAGTAGCATCAATTCTGCCTTGGCTAAACCAGTTGCTTTGCTGGCTTTGGAGTTGTATACAGATGGGCTATCAGGATTTAAAACCTTTTAATCTTTTGTTCCATTTTTCTTACTCTGTGTAGAATTCACTAGTATGCATTTTTATTCCTCGGCATGTTTACAAACAAGACATTCAGACGTATCTATGTGATAAAACAATTGTGTTATGGCTTCATGTGTAAATTAGATTTAAATGAAGAGTCTAATTTATGTAAATCAAGATACAGGATTTCCCCCCTGTGGAATGGGAAGGGAAATTACATTAAAATTCCAAATCCTGAAAATATGGGACAAGTAAACTTGATTGTCTAGGAAAGATTATGCACAGGTCAAGAAGAAATGAAGAAACCTGTGAAGAGGCTGGACCTCTGTCTTGCTTGAGTCCCTGGAATAATAATAAATAAAAACAATGATATACTAATAGAGTCATATTTAGATAGATCTTCAGACAAAACTTCACTCAGTTGCAAAGTCCTAGTACACAATTTGGCCCACAAAAATTATCTAACTGTTCTATCATTGTAAACTACTTGTACAAAGTCCTTTTTAAAATTCAAATCCTGCTTATTAATGATGTTGAGATGACAAAAACCGGGGTGGTTGAAACCAGTTTCTATCTAAAATATAAAAATATCTGACCCAAGGACATACATGTCTTATGTAAGATTGAGAGAAAATATTTAGCAGCCTGTAATTTTGCACCTGTAGTGTCATACTATGACAGGGTGAACTGTCCCATGGGTGGGAGTCGGGGAGGGAAGAAGAAAAAAAATTAAAAAGTAGGTAACTACACAGTGGCTTCTTGGAGTCAGAGGGATCTGGTGCCTATATAAGCTTGACCCCATTACAGAAAGGAGGAGACTTTTAGTCCTGGGTACGTTAGTTATGGATGGAAAATTGTGTGTCCAAATGTAGATTGAGATTGATTTTATAAATTTAAGAGTGAAAAAGAGACAGTGGGTATTTAAAATGAAGTGTGTTAGTATATAGATGAAAAATAGAGTTGGTTTTGTCAAATATATACAGATCGGTACAAAAAAGAAAAAAGCAGGAAGACTAAGGACAGCATATTGTATACCAACATTCAGAATTGGTATAGCTAAAAGAATCTCCAGTTTTGTAGCTATCATGAGCGATGAACTAGTAGCAATAGAGCTAGCATTAAATTGATCTGGGATGTAAACCCAGCAGCAGCTCTCATTTTTTTGGATTCAATCTCAGACTTTATGGCGATAAAAAATGGGTGTCTCAGTATGTAGAAGTGATCTAATCAATGAAATTATATATCTAACACTATAGTACAGATGGGGATACATGTAGCATTCGTTTTGATCTTAGTACATATTGGAAAAACTGGGAATGAAATGGTGGACAAAGCAGCTAAAAGCAGCTATAAGAAATGGAAGGAATGACACAGAAATACTTCTGAGTAAACAGAAAAGGAGTACTTGTGGCACCTTAGAGACTAACCAATTTATTAGAGCATAAGCTTTCGTGAGCTACAGCTTATGCTTATGCTCTAATAAATTGGTTAGTCTCTAAGGTGCCACAAGTATTCCTTTTCTTTTTGAGAATACAGACTAACACGGCTGTTACTCTGAATTCTGAGTAAACAGGAATTCAAAAGCCTTGCACAGAAAAATTTAAATGAGGAGTGGCCCAAAAAAATTGAATTTATGAAAAAAGAGGAAGACGATTTTTTGAATTGTGCGTTAGATAAAGATGACTACATACTTTAGGGCCTGGATAGAACTAATAAAGTGCTTTTGTTTATAGGACTATTGACCATTGTGTCTTAAACAAACATCTTTTTTGAATACAGAGACACAAGAGATGGACTATACACCCTCCGTAAGGTGGAATAAACAAATCGTCACCTTTTATGGGTGTGTAAATGCTTTGATAAAGAAAGGGGAGTTCAAACATCTGAGGAATTCAAATGTCTTAAGGTAACAAAAATTACATGATCTTATTTAGTAAAAACATCAGGGAAACAGGGCATTATTAAAAAGGTGCTGTACTTTACCTGAAAGACAGAAGGCAAAGTGTGAGAATATAAACTGCTAAAAACTGAGGAATTATAGTAGTTGGTGGCTATAGACTATTCAGTCAAGCCTGCTTCACCATAAAAAAGAGAAAAAAGAAAGAATAGAAAGGAGGAGGAGCAGAGGCAGCATCCAAGAAGACTCGGATTGTGACAGAGTGCCAAGGGAGAAAATAGTTCCAGAAAAAGGCAAGAGGAGAAGGAAAAGAGTGATGAGAGTTGGGCACTAACTGGGACCTGCCTTCCTAGGAAAATTTGGAATTGTGTGAAAGGTAACAGAACTTATGGGGAAATAGGACTGATGACTTTGGTGTAGGTAAACTAAATACTGATATATGTCACTGTTCCTGAGAGGAAAGTGATCAGGAACAGTCAGCATGGATTCACCAAGGGAAAGTCATGCCCTACTAACCTAATTGCCTTCTATGACGAGATAACTGGTTCTATAGATGAAGGGAAAGCAGTGGACGTGTTATTCCTTGACTTTAGCAAAGCTTTTGATACAGTTTCCCACAGTATTCTTGTCAGCAAGTTAAAGAAGTATGGGCTGGATGGATGTACTATAAGGTGGGTAGAAAGTTGGCTAGATTGTCGGGCTCAACGGGTAGTGATCAACGGCTCCATGTCTAGTTGGCAGCCGGTATCTAGCGGAGTGCCCCAAGGGTCGGTTCTGGGGCCGGTTTTGTTCAATATCTTCATAAATGATCTGGAGGATGGTGTTGATTGCACCCTCAGCAAGTTTGCGGATGACACTAAACTGGGAGGAGTGGTAGATACGCTGGAGGGTAGGGATAGGATATAGAGGGACCTAGACAAATTGAAGGATTGGGCCAAAAGAAATCTGATGAGGTTCAACAAGGACAAGTGCAGAGTCCTGCACTTAGGACGGAAGAATCCAATGTACCGCTACAGACTAGGGACCGAATGGCTCGGCAGCAGTTCTGCAGAGAAGGACCTAGGGGTGACAGTGAACGAGAAGCTCATGAGTCAACAGTGTGCCCTTGTTGCCAACAAGGCCAATGGCATTTTGGGATGTATAAGTAGGGGCATTGCCAGCAGATCGAGGGACGTGATCATTCCCCTCTCTTCGACATTGGTGAGGCCTCGTCTGGAATACTGTGTCCAGTTTTGGGCCCCACACTACAAGAAGAATGTGGAAAAATTGGAAAGAGTCCAGCAGAGGGCAACAAAAATGATTAGGGGACTGGAACACATGACTTATGAGGAGAGGCTGAGGGAACTGGGATTGTTTAGTCTGCGGAAGAGAAAAATGAGGAGGGATTTGCTTTTAACTACCTGAAAGGTGGATCCAAAGAGGATGGATCTAGACTATTCTCAGTGATAGCAGATGACAGGACAAGGAGTAATGGTCTCAAGTTGCAGTGTGGGAGATTTAGGTAGGATATTAGGAAAAACTTTTTTCACTAGGAGGGTGGTGAAACACTGGAATGTGTTACCTAGGGAGGTGGTGGAATCCCCTTCCTTAGAAGTTTTTAAGGTCAGGCTTGAGAAAGCCCTGGCTGGGATGATTTAGTTGGGGATTGGTCCTGCTCCGGGCAGGGGGTTGGACTAGATGACCTCCAGAGTTCCCTTCCAACTCTGATATTCTATGATTCTTTCTAAGTACTACTAGATTCTCTTTGGCTTCCTTCCCTTCCTGCCCACCCCCTTGGTGGTCAGGTCACCCTGCACCACCAAGCAATAATTGGTGACATATGCCCAGTCCAACTTGGAGACAATTAACTGTCTAAATGGTATCATTTGGGTTGATTTCAGGAAAACCTAGCTGCTGCACTCATCTGCAGACCCAGATGAGAGCATTGAAATATCTACTTGGCAAGACGAATCCCCTTTAAAAATGATCTAGTTTGTGGAGCTGTGATTTCCACCACTATTTCTATGAATGCCATCTTTTCAATTTCATCAGAATCAGTACAACCAAACTAAAATGGACATATTGAGAATGTTCTTCTCCAAGAAAACATTAAATACCTAGTGCAATTTGTATACTCATTTTATTTTATTTTATTATGTTATTGCTTTAATCATCATTCTGTATTCCCTGTGGATTTGGGAATGTATTAGAAAGATGCTGGCATCTTTTGCATTTTCAACATTACAAAAGGGAGGTTTTTGGTGTTGCTTCATCCTTTTTAATGATTAATAATATTTATATTGATTTCCAGTTGATCCTGATCAATGAGCTGAGGGTAATGGGGTTCTTGTCTCAAAATCAGGCTACACAGAACTAAAACCAACAAGTTCAATATCATGTAGGGAACCTCGAGGTGTATGGCAAGAACGCTCACACTGAGGGCAAAGCATCTACATGCCTTCACTACATGCCTTCTCCCCTAAGGAATTCTGGAAGCTCATTGGAGTTGTGAACCTCTAGGAGTGCACCATTCTTATCAGTTACCTTTGTTGTGTGAGGTGGGAGAATGGGAACCTTTGATGTCAGCTTGGTTGGGCCAAGAAAGAAGGATACATTGTGTGCTCTGGGAAACATGAGTCTTAAGGTCAGATTTTAAAAGGCATTTAAGTGCCTAAAGATGCAGATAGGTACCTAATGGAATTTTTAAAACTGCCTAGGCACCTAAGTCCCACTGAAATCAATCCCTTTGTTCATTTTACCAAGTTATTTACAGGCCCTATAGTGAGGCCTCTATTATTCAACTTTTTACTCCTGCCCATTGACCATTTATAATCTGTTGGCAATATTTTCCATGTATGGTACCCAAATAGCAGGACCACAATGGTGGCAGAAAGATTTATAGAGGAAAAAATTGTGTTGAACATGTTGTACTTTTGCAGGAACCACAAGGCTATTATGACTTTACTGAAATTCAATAGACATTGGAATTGGATGATAAAGAAAGCAAGGAGAAATTATTTCAGCCCTGAACAGGCACAGGGGAAAAAAGCATCCATCCATTATGCAGCAGACATTTGTGAAATATGTAAATGGTTATTTGAAAAAGGACATATAATCCTAGCACAAAAGAGAACAAAACATAGCAGCTCTCCAAAGTAAAGCAAGACTAGAGAGAAGACCTTATAGAGTCAGAGTCTATAACTAGTTATGGATATGCAATGGCAAAAAGAAAAAAAAGAAAAGAAACAGAACTCCACAATCTGCTTCACTTGAGTTGAAAACTGTTTGCTTGCTCTATACAATGATGTAAGGCAGAGGAAACCCTATATCTCTTTGGTAATTCACTTGCAATATTAGGAATAGGATTTCTGTGTTCATCTGCTCTAGCCTCTGAAATCAATGGGAGTTAGGTGCCTAAATACCTTTAAAAATCTGGCCCTCTATGTAGACTGTGCATTTGATATAGTTCTATGTGCAGTGAAAAAATCTGTTAAGTGACAAGTCTCTAGATACAATATTCAGCTGTGTCAGTGTTGAATTATAGTAGATGCAGAAAGATGTATCATGAATTTATATAAAATAAGAAATGTATGATATATGTGCTAAATCATAAAGTCTTGACCCATTGTAGTCAATTTTGGAATTTCCTGAGTAAAACCACAGAACGTGAGCAAGTAGAGAAGAAAACTGTAAAACTGTGAGAAAATAAGAAGTTCAGTCCCACATTAATCCATATTAGTCCTTTGATATTTTGTAATATACACTGAAGATGCCCCAGTTCAGCAGAGCACTGAGGCACACACTTAACTTAAACACATGCTTAAGTCCCATGGAAGTCAATGAAACCATATGATTTGATATTATTGACATGGAATGCTGATGTCCTGCCTTAGACAATATATTGTTTCAGTAATACTCACCTCTAAATCTGAACACCCTCATCTTCCAGCTATCACACTGTAACCTGGGAGAGATCAGATGGGTGTAAAAGGGGAGAAGGAAGCACTTCAAAGATCTTGCCAGGAATGTAACATCACTTCCAATACAGGGTGTCTTGTAAGATAAGTCACAGCCTCATGGTCCTTCTGCATTTGGAAATCTAAATTGCTGTAGTTCTTAATCCCATCCACTTCCACCAACAGTGACGCAAGCATTTGTGAGCTCCAGGCTTGCCTATATCAGATACATGGTTTCAAATAATTAAACAGCCAGCTACTAAAAAAAACTTCATCTGGTTCAAAATATAGTTGTCCATCCATACAGAAACTTAGATTCCCCGTAAAATCAAATCAAATTCAAGGACTAGATCCTAATGTTTATAACCCCTCATGGAATGATCCCAGCTACAAAAGAGTCTGTGTGTATCCACAGCTGGGACCGATTTCAGGATAAATGGGAATATTAACCATGAGATTGAGACTTGAGAAAATGGCGGACATCATTTAATTGACAGCCAGCCCACAGCCACTGAATTCACTTACACGACAGATGGGGATGACCATGAGTCTCACCTCCTGCAGAACAAATTATAAAACGTTCTTTTTTGACTTGGCTTTCCTACAACACAGAACAAAAACAAAAATCTTACCAGGTGGAGAGAAAGAGGGATCCTTGTTAAATTGGAATAGCTGCACTGGTTTCAATGCTGTAATGCCAGTTTGCATCAGCTAGGGTTCTGGCCTAGCATATTTAGAATTATGTAGGTTGCCCAGCTACTACAGAAATGGGATACCTTAGATAGAGAGATAAACAGAACCTAGACAAACTTGCTGATAGGACAGAAATGAGAAGTAAGTTCTATGAACTGAAAGTTCGAAACAAGTGTAATGTATTATTGGTGAGGATGGGGAATAGATAGGCTTGGAAGCATTTGATTTTTATTGGGAAAATGTTGGTAAACATTGATTTTGACTTACACAAACCAAGAAAAAAATATTTCCATATACAATAATAATCAAATTTACAAATAAGCCAAGTAAGAAAAATGCTGCTTGAGAACCCATTTGAGATTGCTTTAAGGTTATTAGCTTTGTATCTGTTGACATGTGAAACTACAATTTGTGTTGTAATGGTTATACATTTTAATTTTTGAAACTCATTGTTTACTCTCATTAAGTAATTATTGTCTGACACACACACACACCCATTGTTTGACAGCCCCATCATACCAGCTGTGAACATTTAAATTGATACAAATGGAAAACATGCTTAAAAATAAACAGATATTATTTATCAAAATTATATAAAAAAATAAATTTTGCCAAGCCTAGGAATAGAGTATATTTTGACAAGGCCCCAAAGGTGGAGTTCTTTCCCCCTTGTTATACAAGAAAGCAAAACACATTGATGGCCCTGTTTCAGGACAAGATTGAAGATATTCACATTACCAGGTGCAGGGTTTGCAGACATTGTTTCTAGTCCTGAAATTAATCAAGTATGTTTGTTTAGTGTAAGTTATGTTTTTAATTTGTCTCTGGGAAGGCATTCATGAGGTTCCCTTGGGACAGCATCATCCATAATTAAAAGGCTATTTATTTATTTATTATATATTGGCCAAATCTTATGCCCCTCAGTCTGCATTCAACTAAATTTCCCACTGAAGTCAGTTGAAGAGGTGCTCCAGAAAAGCTTGTTGGAATTATGCTGTGTTACTTTTTGCATCCACAGTTTGCTTGTGTATTTATTTTATTATGATATGTTTGCAGAAGAGCCATGGATCTTGCAGCTATTTGCCTTCAGATTCTGCTCTGGGGATAGCTATCTATCTCCTATTACCATAGTATCTGAGAGCTTTACAAATATTACTAAATTTATCCACACACCAGGATATAATTACATCCCCAAAAGACCTTATCTTGGGAATGTTTATGACCATGAGTAACTTTACTCAAGTGAGTAGTCCCATTGACTTCAGTGGGAGTACTCACGTGAGCAAAATTATTCACAGGCCAGTTTGCATGATTGAGCCCTTACAAAGTAACTTTTCCTGGTTTTCAGACTGCTGAGTACCTGCGTCTCGCATGTGAAAGTTCCAGGTGCCCACCAGATGCCTAAATATGGATTTAAATTATTAAAATTAGGCACGCCATTCTGAACATTTTTACTTGCCCAAGGTCACCCAGGAACTTCGTGACAGAGCTAGCATTGCAACCTAGGTTTTAGAAACATCTGCATCTACATTAGAAAAAAAAATATTTTGCTATCACCTTTACAAGACCATCTGCATGGCAGAGTGAATGGGAGGAAAAGATGCCATTATGTGCAAAAGTATATCATTGGGTTGCATTTTTAATAAAAGAAAGAAGAGACAACATTCAAAGGAGAGGGTGATAAAGAACTATTGGTATTCAGTCTATGATAGTTCACTTTTTAACATTACTTTATTCCAATTATGACAATAATTTTCCTTTCAAATGGTGCTTTTTCCTCATCATCGTTTTACAGAGAATATTGGAGTCCAGTGAATAGTTCTGTTCTTCTACAACCTTTGTATTGCTTTATGAAACTTTTATATTAACTGTGTATTTCGGTAAAGAAACTGTCACCTAAAAAAGAAATAAATATGGTGATAAAGTCACTTATATTCTCTCACAACAGCAGTGAATTTGGCACACTGAATGCAGATTCTATAGAAATGCAATTTTAATCAGTTCAGAGTCCTATTAAACAATAAAGGATTTACAAATATGACTTTACCACACATCAATACATAAATTACAATGAAACTTGGAGCTACCAAGAGTATGTAGTTCAAATTATTGCAAACACACATGCAATTAAAGAAATATATAAACCATAGAACACTGTAAAAATGGTTGGCTTGTTTTTTTCTTAAGCACAAATGTCCACTATGAGGAGAATAACAGCCAGAAAAGAGTTTGGAGTGCCACATGCAGGGGAAAGATGGTGGGGCAAAGGGTTAATTTAAGCAGCCTTAAAAGAGACAGCTAATATTTCCCTTGTGACGGGTTCAGTCACAGAGACCACTTTGGGACTGTCACCTGACGTGCTGGAATTACCTTGGAGCCAATTTTCCCTGCCAGCTTTGGACTCCAGAACCCTGTTTTGTTGAGCCAGACACACCAGACTGCTGCAACACACCCAGGTCTGGACCATGCCCCCAAAGCTGCAGACTTTAACCAAAAACTGCTCAGCAGGTCACCTATCTCCAGCACCCAGCTCCCAGTGGGATCCCAACCCCAAATAAATCCGTTTTACTCTGTACAAAGCTTATACAGGGTAAACTCATAAATTGTCCGCCCTCTATAACACTGATAGAGAGATATATGAACAGCTGTTTGCTCCCTGAGGTATTAATCACTTAATCTGGGTTCATTAATAAACAGAAGTGATTTTATGAAGTATAAAAAGTAGGATTTAAGTGGTTTCAAATAATAATAGACAGAACAAATTAAGTTACCAAGCAAAATAAAGCAAAAAGCCTAATATATTAAGAAACTGATACAGAAAACATCTCACCCTCAGAGATGTTCCAATATGCTTCTTTCACAGACTAGACTCCTTCCTAGTCTGGGTCCAATCCTTTCACCTGATACAGTCCATGTTAATTCCAGCTCAGGTGGTAACTAGAGGTTCTCTCATGACTGGCAGCCTCCTTTTTTCTATTCCACCCCCTTTTATAGCTTTGGCACAAGTGTAACCCTTCTGCCCGTCAGAGTTGGCAGCAACATGGGCCGGGTTCAATATCTAGGGGATCCATTCCAATAACACAATGCAAACCGGCTCGAGCCCCCACCCAGTGACCTGGGACAAATATATACCACCCCTGCTGGGCGCCTCCAAGAGGCAATACTTCCCCTCTCACAAGCACATAGTCTGAGTGTAGCAAAAGCCTTTTAATAACAGAGAGAAACAATGTGGCATTATGTTGGGGAAACACCACCAACAGGATTCATAACACAACCCATGAGCAAAAAAACCCACCCCAAGCAAATTGGGGCATGCCCTTTTCCCTTTGGTTCTTGAGTCCAGCAACCCCAAATCACCCAAAGTCCCAAAAGTCCAATGCTCCAAAAGTCTCTGGCCCTGGTCAGGGGTGCCCCAGAGTTCGAAAGTTTATCTGCAGAGCTTTACCTCCCAACCTGGGTGGAAATGGGACGGGGGTAAGAGGCACCTTACATGATCTGAAGCTGACCGCCCCATAGCTCCATAGCAGCGCTCCGCTCCGCCAGCCGCCCCACGAACTCCTTCGCACAGCTGTGCTCCGCTCCGCCAGCCGCCCCACGAACTCCTTCACTTAGCTGCGGTCCGCTCTGCCAGCCGCCCCATGAACTCCTTCGCTCAGCTCTACGGCCCACAAGCAGCTCCTGCCATCCACAAACTGCTCCGCGTCAAACTGCTTCACCAGCCAGTCCGCAAGGCACTCCAGCCATCCCGCAAACTGCTCCACAATATATCTTCAGGCTCCCCCACTACTTAACACAACACTCAGTGATTTCAGCTCTTAGGTGGATTCAGCTTGTAGTAGGGGAGCCCCAGTGCTGGTGCACTGTCAGCCCAAAATGAGCTCAGCAGCCTATAACTAGACTCCTTATAGAATCAAAATTAGCTCTGATATTCCACAGTGGAGAGAGGAGGAAGTGTAATTAGCATGTAAGGCCCTCACCAAGGGGCCCATGCCACCAAGTATTAATACTTGTCCCCAACCTCTCTCCATTCACACAGTTTTGGAACCCATGACCCTTGCCTAGCGAGTGCTACTTAGTTGATGGTGAATCCCTCCATCATAACAAAAGGCCACGTACAGTTCCAAGCACAGTTCCCATAATCAGGGTAATAACAATTTATTCTTCCTGCCCCAATAACAGAGACACTGGGGATCCCACAGCAGCCAAAGTGACCATTTGGGCAGCTATGGTCTCATTCTAGGCGTGGTGGGTGTGCCTATGCAAATGAGATTGGCCCCTGAAGTTCTTTTCCACAACTTGCCACACCTCACCACCAGATGTCAGGGTGGAGCTCATCCTGACACTGCTTACACAAGGCAGGAATTTTTTGTCTCTCTGGGTCCCCATTCCTCCTTCTAAATGGAAAAGCACCAGGTTTAAGATGGATTCCAGTATCAGGTTGTAGGAACAGGATTTTATACTTGTACTATCAAAATTAATGTCTGTCTTGATTTCATCCTGCTAGCCCTCCCCAATTGAATAGCAGAACGGAATAACCCTCTGGGACTATGAGATTCTGTTTTCCCATATGCATTACAATTAGGACCTGTTATAAAGTTTAGTTAATAAGAGACAGGATTTTGTATTGTGTCTATGTTAATTAGTTTAAAGGAATGTTGAAGGCCTGAGCACAATGTAAACTGTTTTTGACCACAAGGTTTAGTGAAGTTTAATTTCTGTCTTCCTTGTGAGAGACTGTGTGAATGGGGAATGCACACATCAGGAAAAGAAGGTGTGAAGACCATTGCTATAGCCAGATGGTCAAGGAAGGAGGAGTAAAGAGACTTAAGGACACCAGAAAATCATCAATGTGCATCCATAATGAAGGAAGGGCAGATTGACGACCCTGAGGGGAAGGCTGGCACCACTAAAGAAAACTGATTAAATAGAAACCAGGACAGGATGACCCTCTCAAAGGTGTTTTGAAATGTTAACACCAATCAAGGAGTAACTGGTCAGAAACTGACAGAGCAAAATCCATAGACTTCAACAGAGAAAAAAGACTATAAGGACAGCATGCTGGTCATGAGACTTTGGGTTCATCTTGCCACACTCCAGGAGCATCGGATCGTGACCAACAGATCCCTGCTCCCCTCTGCGACCAATCTGGCTGGCCACTAGATGATCTGATTCTGGACTAGTAACTATAAACATCAACTGGCAGGACTGTGTGCATGGTGTGTGTATGAGATTGAAAAGCATACGCTAACTGTTGTATTTAGAATAAACACGGCATTTGGCTTATCCCACTTTTAAGATCCTATTGGTATTATTTTATTAGTGTAACATTAATTGGTGGAGAATTGTGAAAGGAAAAATATTGGTAAAAAAACCCTCAGTTATTTTAAACATTGGTGTACACGCCGCCAGGTGATTTGGCATAATATGATCAGGTTAACCAAACCTGCTGGCCTCTGGGAAGGTAGCAGGGGAAAGTGTATAATATAAGATTAAGCTACGATTACCAGATCCAAGCCAGATTGTTCACTGAAATATCAGGGGTAACAAGATCCTAAAGGCCTGGTAACTCGCTGAACGATATCAGGGGTAGACGAATCAGAGAATCTAGGCTGTATCACTCGCTGAGCGATATATGGGGTGACGAAGGAAACAAAATAAGCTTGTAAAAATGTTTAAGGAAAGGGACCAGGAGCAGTGGGGGCTAGTTGAGAAGCCCACCCTCCTTGCTAAATTGGTAATGGAACAAAGCCTGTGGCCATGGAAAGGGACAGTTCAGAAAAAAAACCAACCCAAAAAACCCACCAGAATAGGGCCCAGACAAGCAATGGATAAAGAAATTGAAAAACAGGTTACAAGCCCTGAGGGCATGGTGGCAAAAGTAAGGGAAGGAGTAAGTGCAGACATGGGGAATTGAAACAATACTTGGAATGGTGAAATCTAAGTTGATTAAGGTGTCTTAACGAACTCTGCAGAAGCTGGAGGGAATTAAGCAGCTCAACTCTGTGAAAATGTTAAAAAGAAAAAAAAGTGTTAGAGGAAAAGAATTCTTGGTTTCTTTGCAGCCATTCCGAAGGAAAAATGGGCCCTTTTCCAAAGGAATGTCTGTAAATTAACCAGGCAAAAATAAACTATTGGATTAAAATAATTTGATTGGACAATTTAGTCAAATTTGCTAAAAGAATATAAGAGGGTTCTATTGGAACTTAACTGCCTCAAATGTATAAAGGGAATGTGAAATGTAAAAAACCAGAGCAGTGTGGAAGGGATGTTAGAAAAAAGAAAATGTGTATGTATCTATCTGTGTGTGTAAATATGTAAAGTTCTAAGGACCAATTGGTTTCGTTTTTGTTTTAAATAATGCCACTAAAAATCCATTTGACTCTTTAATTCAAAGTTGCAAAACTGACAGACCTTTTTGCTAGACACAGGTGATTGGTGTTGTTTGGCTTTGGGATTTGGCATTTAATCCTTAAGAGGTAACTCAATGCTTCACAAAATTTTTAATGTTTTTAAGTAGTGGCTGCAGCAGGGCAGTCAAAATCAGGACAATAGGGAGAGATTCTGGAATCTTTTTGTTTGTTTGTTTGTTTTTTGTAACAAAATAGCAGATAAGAGCTGTGGTAAAAGAATAAGAAATTAAAAAAGATTGTGCCCCTCTGAAGTAACAGCAGGGGTGAGGTGCACAAAACAAAAAGAAGCAATGTTAGAAACACTGAGTCTTAAGATGGCTCTAAGAAATCAAACTGTCACTTTGATAAAGGTACATGAAAACTCTGTAAGCACAAAAAGAAATAGTTACACCTTATGTAAAAATTGATATGGATAATGTTATAGAAGTTAAACTATGGAAGGAATGTGCATTTTCCCCAGAACATGTGCAGTGTATATTGTAAAAGAAATGCAGACATACCATGCTACTTAATTAAAATCCCATTAGGGCTCCAAAGGGAGCCCCACAATGGGTTGTGTTTTCTTTTTCACGTTGCTGTATGTTTTGAAAGCAGGAGTTAAAAGTGAAAAGTAATCAAAACTCTGTTAAAAGTTAATTGTGTCCCTTTTAAGACAGGTTTCAGAGTAGGAGCCGTGTTAGTCTGTATTCGCAAAAAGAAAAGGAGTACTTGTGGCACCTTAGAGACTAACCACTTTATTTGAGTATAAGCTTTCGTGAGCTACAGCTCACTTCATCGGATGCATAAAAGTGGAAAATGCAGTGAGGATGTTTTTATACACACCTTGGCCCACCTTGATTATCATACACATTGTAAGGAGAGTGATCACTTTAGATAAGCTATTACCAGCAGGAGAGTAGGGTCGGAGGAGAGAAAACCTTTTGAAGTGATAAACACCCATTTTTTCATGGTCTGTGTGTATAAAAACATCCTCACTGCATTTTCCACTTTTATGCATCCGATGAAGTGAGCTGTAGCTCACGAAAGCTTATGCTCAAATAAATTTGTTAGTCTCTAAGGTGCCACAATTACTCCTTTCCTTTTAAGACAGAGTCTCTGAGCTGCTGATGGCTTTGGATCCAAAAGCAAGCCAGGAAGGCCAGTGTTAATGCAAATTACCTAACTGATAAAGAAAGTAGCACAAAGGAGCTGCAGATAAAGGACATACCTGGTTAGCAAACAAATAGTCTAAATAAAAGGCATGGTATAACAAGATACCTTTAATAGATTTAAGGCTAAGTACCCCTGTAACAATGTATAGTGTGTATGATTTTTGGAAAAATCCTTTAAGGTCACATGGTAATGATACTTCTCAGCTATTACCTGTAAATAAATTTAGAGATAAACACAGCAGGAAAAACATTATAAACTTGGTCTGCTGTATAAGTAGGGAAACTGAGGTACCTCATGTCATGGAATTAATGACTAAACAGTGGGATAATTTCCCCATAATCCTTGAAAGGTAGAAGCCACTGAAACCTGGCCTGCCTACAGAACAAAACACAGGAAAGTATGGGTGTAATTCCTCTGTTTTGCCTGCAATCAGCAAGGGTATTTGTAAAAGAAATATTTTAAGAAATAATCTGCCACCCCAAAAGGGGTAGAAACATGTTCTTTTTTGTCTTTCAGAAAATCAGGAAAAGCTGATACCAGTTGAAAAGCAACCCAAAATGCCATGAATCTACTGTCACAATTGAAATTGGGTTTTGTGTTCTATGTTTTACCTTGTCAATGTTTGGGGTTGTCATAAATATAAAGGGAAGGGTAAACCCCTTTGAAATCCCTCCTGGCCAGGGGAAAGCTCCTCTCACCTGTAAAGGGTTAAGAAGCTAAAGGTAACCTCGCTGGCACCTGACCAAAATGACCAATGAGGAGACAAGATGCTTTCAAAAGCTGGGAGGAGGGAGAGAAACAAAGGGTCTGTGTCTGTCTGTAGTCGTCTTGGCCAGGGACAGAACAGGAATGGAGTCTTAGAACCTTTAGTAAGTAATCTAGCTAGGTATGTGTTAGATTATGATTTCTTTAAATGGCTGAGAAAAGAATTGTGCTGAATAGAATAACTATTTCTGTCTGTGTATCTTTTTTGTAACTTAAGGTTTTGCCTAGAGGGGTTCTCTATGTTTTTGAATCTAATTACCCTGTAAGGTATCTACCATCCTGATTTTACAGGGGGGATTTCTTTATTTCTATTTACTTCTATTTTTTATTAAAAGTCTTCTTGTAAAAAACTGAATGCTTTTTCATTGTTCTCAGATCCAAGGGTTTGGGTCTGTGGTCACCTATGCAAATTGGTGAGGCTTTTTATCCAACATTTCCCAGGAAGGGGGGTTGCAAGTGTTGGGAGGATTGTTCATTGTTCTTAAGATCCAAGGGTCTGGGTCTGTAGTCACCTAGGCAAATTGGTGAGGCTTTTTACCAAACCTTGTCCAGGAAGTGGGGTGCAAGGTTTTGGGAAGTATTTTGGGGGGAAAGACGCGTCCAAACAGCTCTTCCCCAGTAACCAGTATTAGTTTGGTGGTGGTAGCGGCCAGTCCAAGGACAACGGGGGGAATATTTTGTACCTTGGGGAAGTTTTGACCTAAGCTGGTAAAGATAAGCTTAGGAGGTTTTTTCATGCAGGTCCCCACATCTGTACCCTAGAGTTCAGAGTGGGGGAGGAACCGTGACAGGGGTAATATCAGTAAACACTAAGGTTTTAATACACTTCAAAAGGAAAAAAAATCACTAATACTGCATCCATTCATACTAAAAAGTATGTTTCTAGCATAGAAAGGCCAGACCTTTTAATTGAAGAAATTGTTGTTAAAATCGCACACCAACGGGCTCTGGAGGCAAAAATATGGAAAGTTAGCCCACTCCCCATATTGCACATGGGATCCTTTTGGCTACCTGGACCTCGAGCCAGTGGGCTTGGGAGGGAGGGAAGCTATTGGACACCAGAGGTTGTACCAAGTAAACTCCTCAAAAGTGGGTGTGCTTGTCCTTGCCTGTTGCTCCAGAACTCTGTAGTAAAGACATTTCACTAGGATTGTGTATGTGGTATGAATTAAATAATAAGACTAAAGTACTGTATAATGGGCTATGTGTATGTGTTAATTCTTAGAAATAAGTGTTTTGGGAGGATGAAAGTGTTAGCAATCCACCAGCAAACAAATGTAAATATAATGTAAGCACTGATTTAGCTGAGTTCTCTATCAAGCTTGGCATTGAATGGCAGAAAGTTACCAATCACCTGTTAAAAGATAAAGTAGTAACAGTTCCTAGAACAAACAAAAGGCAATGTGGGAAACTGAACCTTTCATAATATACATGCAAACAGGAACATATTAAGAATTGCAGAAAGACAAATAACAGCTTATCATTGGAATGACATATTTTCTGGATGACCTCCCACAACTACTGACATACTATCTGTAATGTTACACCCCCTAATTGTTTTCATTTTAAATTGTATTTGTTTAATTGGGATGTTTGGAGTGTGCTGTTGGATAAAACGAATGTATGTAAAGCTAGAACCACAGGCCTAAATCACCTCGCAGTATTTTCTATTATGCGGACTAAATAAGAAGTCACACTGGCGATTAATAATTTTAGTGTCAACAGGGGGATATGTAGGAGCAGGATTTTATACTTGTACTATCAAAATTAATGTATGTCTTGATTTCATCCTGCTAGCCCTCCCCATTTGAATAGCAGAATGGAATAACCCTCTGGGACTATGAGATTCTGTTTTCCCATATGCATTACAATTAGGACCTGTTATAAAGTTTAGTTAATAAGAGACAAGATTTTGTATTGCATCTATGTTAATTAGTTTAAAGGAATGTTGAAGGCCTGAGCACAATGTAAATTGTTTTTGACCACAAGGTTTAGTGAAGTTTAATTTCTGTCTTCCTTGTGAGAGACTGTGTGAATGAGGAATGCACACATCAGGAAAAGAAGGTGTGAAGGCCATTGTTATAGCCAGATGGTCAAGGAAGGAGGAGTAAAGAGACTTAAGGACACCAGAAAATCATCAATGTGCATCCATAATGAAGGAAGGGCAGATTGACGACCCTGAGGGGAAGGCTGTTACCCCTAAAGACAATTGATTAAATAGAAACCTGGACAGGATGACCCTCTCAAAGGTGTTTTGAAATGTTAACACCAATCAAGGAGTAACTGGTCAGAAACTGACAGAGCAAAATCCATAGACTTCAACAGAGAAAAAAGACTAGAAGAACAGGGTGCTTGGCCATGAGACTTTGGGTTCGTCTTGCCACACTCCAGAAGCATCGGATCGTGACCAACAGAGCCCTGCTCCCCTCTGCAGCCAATGGGGCTGGCCACTAGATGATCTGATTCTGGACTAGTAACTATAAACATCAACTGGCAGGACTGTGTACATGGTGTGTGTGTGTGTGAGAGAGATTGAAAAGCAACTGCTATCTGTTGTATTTACAATAAACACAGCATTTTGCCTTATCCCTCTTATAAGATCCTATTGGTATTATTTTATTAGTGTAACAACGTGTCACATCGTCACATGTCCAGTGAGACCCCAGCCTTCATTCTTCCAGGACTGGCCCACAGGCACCTAGGAAGGTTTGCAAGTAAACAGACCATTTACAACCAATTGTTCTAATCAATGGGAGCCCTCAAGATTCTAAACCACCATCAATAGCCCACACTTTGCATAATTACAATAGGATCTCAGAGTTATACTTTATATTTCTAGCTTCAGATATAAGTATGATACATACATACAAATATGATGAACACACTTAGTAGATTATAAGCTTTGCAATGATACCTTACAAGGGACCTTTTGCATAAAGCATATTCCAGTTACCTTATATTCACACTCATAAGCATATTTCCAGAAAACATTACGGAGTGCAGCCTCACACCCCTGTTGCCTAGGAATCACCTGGCGGTATAAAGATGGCATCCCCACCTCTATGTTCCCCGCTTTCACTGCAAGATGGAACACGAGGAGGTGAGGCTATAGTGCGCTGTGTTTAGTATATGTGGGTCAGCTGACTCCTCAAGCCAGGTTAAGTTAGAGCAGGACTGTGGTCCCCAGTCAGCCTCAGGACCAGAGGAGACAGAAAGGTGGGTACACCGAGCACAGCTGAACACTCAACCCATTTTGCTTACTTTTCAAAGTCTTTCTAAATGAGTATAAAGGCCTTAAATTTCCTCTCTGGGTAGAGCAGGGCAAGCTCTTCCTTTTCCCCTCAGCATCCTTCCCTGTACACTCCATTGGCTCCTTTATACCTCCCCACTTTAATGACCCCTGAGTTAGCCACTTCTCTGTCTACTTTACTGTGGGTAATCACAAGCCGTTCCCATTACATTTTTGTAATAACCACACCTTTTCTAAAAAACCTTCATCTCCTCATCAAGACCACATGGAACAATACAAATAGAGAGCTTCTAGGTCAAGGCAAAACAAGGTAGAAATATTTCCCAGCAAAATTTTAAAACCCTTTTTCTGATTTTCACCAAATTTCCCAAAATATTGGGTTGAGATGCACCATGCAAATTTTCAGGAAAAGCTGTTTCTTTTGGAAAGAAAATGGAATAAGGGGGTACAACAACAATCATTTTTGGTCATTGACAATCAGACTTATAATGGCTTCAACCCTATTTATGAATGCATGGAGCAGCCAGTACCACGTTATAATCTGCTATGAAAACAGCTGCATTGCTAGAGAGAGAAAGAGAAAGAGAGAGAGAGAGAAATTTCTAATGAAGAAGAAGCAAAATCTTGCCAACATTACTACATCAAAAAAAAAAGTGATTTTTGCTTTAGTTTTCTTGCCTTTGTCCTTCTGGTCTAGAATTTTGTATTTCAATATAAAACAATGTATTTATAGAAAATTAAACAAAACCTTTGCCAATAGCAGTCTATCTAATAAATTTGCTATACCTTTTAATCAAATAGTACTTATTTTAATTGCTAGATTTAAATAGAAAGTATTAATTATATTGCATGCACAAGTTCACCAGTTTATTCAAATTACTGTTCTATATTTTAAATGGTAACAGAAATAAACTCATGATCACGAACTTAACTGCATATAAAACAAAAAAAATGCTACAGTAAAGCTTATTTACTATAATGAAGAATATAATCATTGCTTTTGGCTTAATCAGCTTTTTTAATCTTGTATATGTTGTATTCTCTCTTTCAGATAATTCTCCATGTTGTCAAATCTAATTATCTTTAAACTTATACTTTACTAAAAGGGATGACTTGTCCTTCATAGAGAAATTTCTAAAGTTAATCATTATTTATTTCTAACTAGATAAATGAATGAATTGCATTTACAACATATTAAAAGGTTTATATATATCCACAATATGTCTCGTTTGTGGCTCAATTAGTAAATTTAGGCTTTGCACTCTAAAAAAAGTTAGAAATAGAATGCTACCCAGTGTTGAGCAATATAAATATGTATTACTGTAGATAGAGAGAATACCTTTGTAACATAAGATATTTTAAATGTTTGTGATAAATAATGCACTGTAATATGATCTTATTCCTTTAGGATACATATGTTAGAATGACACTTGTTTAAGTTTAGATAGTTTACTCTCTTCCATACAATTTTACTCTCTTCCATACAATATCAATACATGTTTTCTTAATTGATATATAAAATGAAAACATTTTTGTAAATCTGAGAAACATATTTTGGTCTGTTGTCAGTTTTAACTGCAATAGTGTGTAAAACAGCCAAATATCACAGTATTGATAAAGAGCCATATACCCAGTGCAGTGGTTCCCAAACTTGTTCCACCGCTTGTGAAGGGAAAGCCCCTGGCGGGCCGGGCCGGTTTGTTTACCTGCCGCATCCGCAGGTTTGGCCGATCGCAGCTCCCAGTGGCCACAGTTTGCTGCTCCAGGCCAATGGGAACTGCTGGAAGAGGTGTGGGCCAAGGGACATACTGGCCGCTCCTTCCAGCAGCTCCCATTGGCCTGGAACAGCGAACTGCAGGTGGCTGAACACGTGGATGCGGCAGGTAAACAAACTGGCCCGGCCCACCAGGGGCTTTCCCTGCACAAGCGGCGGAACAAGTTTGGGAACCACTGACCCAGTGGATTTATTAAAAATTGCAAAATTAATTTTCCATTAACATTCCCTATTTTGGCATCTTAAAAAGAGTGGGAACTGATTTCAGCAGACCATCCTATGGGAAAATTAGTTCATTTTGCTAAAGTATCTTAATAATTACAGTGACATCAAGGTTAATTGCTTAATCTGTATTGCCATAGTGCAGTCCCGTAGAAATCCCCGCACAATCTGTTCTATAATTAGTGCCAAAATATCCATATATAGAACAAGCTGTAACCTAAACGAAAGTACAGCACTGATATGATTAATAAATAAGATCCTCAGTCCTGTATGGTAGTTTGCTTTATTTATTTATTTTTCTGGAAAAAAAATAGATTTCTAAAAAAAGTTGTAATCTATAGACTGTAGTGTGCCATCTCCTTTAAGAGGAATGTAGACACATGAATAGAGAGCAACTTCCAAGCAACAGGATATGAAATCAGAACCACCAGCTGTAGCATCAGCTCCCATTTGCTTGCTAGGATGGATGATGTTTTAACTAACATTTCCTGCTACTCTTTTTTGTACAGTGAAGTTGTGTTTGTTTGCAAAATATAGCAGTCAAATTACATAAAGTGTTGCTCTTCCAGGAGTTCAGCTTGACTATATATACACAGCTCATCTCTAGACTTTAGCATGATCAGTAACTAGTTCCTTGATGTTTCATTAAAATGTCAAGAACCTGATTAACCCACAATCAGTTGCAAATGTATAGCTCTCCCATCAAAGCCAATGACAGCTGTGTGTACACTGTAGATAGAATAATTGAGCTCTGGCATTTACCTATGCTCTTCATGAACAAGTATCACTAGTTTGTATTGTAACAGGGTGGCTTGCCTCGTAGGGTATGTCTACACTGCAATTAGACACCCATGGCTGGCCCATGCCAGCTGACTTAGGCTCGTGGGGCTTGGGTTAGGGGGATGTTCAATTGCAGTTTAGATGTTCAGGCGTGGGCTGCAGTCTGAGCTCTGGGACCCTTCCACCTTGCAAACTGACAAAAATATGCAACATTAGCCAACCATATTTTAAATGTACTGCCGGAAATAAGTAGCTTATCCACACTTGAAATGCTCCCCTGTCCATAAATAGCCTATTTACACCTGAAATGTTCTAAAGTAAATATGTAGCATATCCACACTTGAACTATTTTGCTGTAAATAAGTAGCTTATCTACATTTGAAATCTTCTACTGTAAACATGTACACAAATGCTGAAAAGACTTAAAACGAAGGAATACTAATTAAGAACACAAAATGAAACAGTCAGGTTATTATCCTCATCACTGAATCAAAACTCAAGCACGCAAGGTATAATATAACAGCCTGAGCTGAAGACAAAGGGATGACATATATATAGTAAACACAGACACAGATACAGACAGAGGGATAATGTCCCAAAATTTCAAACATGTGTCCTCATGAAACTCACTGTCAAGATTGTCCTCACAAATTTTCACCTTGAATCTGGGCCTATAGACTATGAAAGTCTATGATTATGGCCAAGCTACCAGGCTAGGGCTCAGCCAACAAACCAATCACCTCTTTTAGCTATCATATGAAGATAATAATGAGGAATTCTCACACATAAATAATTCCTTAGTCAACTAGACATAAAACTATAAAGATTCTAAAATGTAACAATTCTCTATCTTTCAACATGCCCTTGATCCAGCACCAGCCACTAGTAGTTGTTTGTTGTATAATCAGCTGATCTGAGAGGACAAGTTAATCATGGTCTAATCTTGTGCCACCAGAACTGATATATTTTATTAATATTTATGAAATTTTAAACTCTTTAATATGACAAAATCTATATCAGTTAACAAAAAAATTATGTCTTTTACCAAATCACATCTCTTATCTGCTTAAATTTACAGTTATACGATAAAAGAGTATATCACATTTTGGTCTGAGAGTGATGCAAATAAAAACAAGTTGTGAAACTTATCAAATGCCAAAAAAACAAATATCTAAATTTGAGGCCTCTTTTGAGCTTGAGGCCCAGACCAAATGGCCCTCCCCCCTCCACCGATTGGCCCTGAGCATGAGTTTGGTATAACTTGGTATGTCTAAATTAGCTAGAGGATACTGGGAGCAGGATTCTCTTAGCTTTAGATAAATAATGTGGAAAATTACTGGAGGTACTGAAATTGCACTTGAATGGTTAATAACGGCTTGATCTGCATGTATATTTCAACATTGAACTTTGGAATATCAGCTGGGGGATCAGCTCACAAAGTAAAGAAGACATAAAATCATGTGATCAATGGGCTTGGAACAGGCTGACCTTAGTCAAAATGACCACTCTGGATGGCATCATGCTAAAAGCTTAAGTGAATAATTGATGAAAGCATGAATGTTAATTAAGCTTTGGTCTGTGCCTGCTTTGCAGTCCCTTCTAAAATATTAAAGAAAACCAGTAATAAATGCCCACAGGGCATATTTCTGGTACATGTAACTCCTTTGAGAACAAGAAGGTATAAATGCTAAACAAAGTAAATTAGTTGTTAGTTCCCTAATTAACATCTAAAGATGCTGTGAGACAAAGTGTTTGGGGCAACCTAGGCTCTGCTTTGAGCGACCTTTGTGGGATTCTAGAACCAGAAGAGCTCAGAGTGACCTAGACCCTGCTTCAGGGGACAATGGGATCTGTGGAGCCAGCGCTTGGGGCGGAGTCAGCGTGCAGAGCCCCCTTGGCAGCACCTCCGCCTAGGAACTGAGGGAGAGACATGTCACTGCTTCCATGGAGCCACACGGAGCCAGATAGGGAGCCTGCCATCCCTGCCACCAACCCCCACAGCACCAGTCAGGGTCACAGGCTGTCCCCCCCACCCAGAGGGCCAATGGAGACTATATGCAAGATTAAACAAACTAGGCCTCATCCAGAAGAGGTAATTTTATTTGAAATACTGTGAACTGTACTGCTCTTAGTGGGAAACAGAGGTAGGGTGCTGCAGAGTGACCTCTGGCTATGAGGGAGTGCTCAGGAGGGATTTGGTTACAGATATTTACTTATTGTGTACATACACAAACACACACACGCTACTTCATTCACTGGTGACATGTATCTATATTAGATACATAGTATCTACATCATGTGTTAAACTGATGTATTCTTTGATACCCAGAAAACAGATAAGTGGACTGAAATTAACTATTTATTGGACTCCTTAGATGAACAGAGACAGCTCCTCAGCTGGTGTAAATTGACAGTGCTCCATCCAAGCCAATGCAGATACATGGATTTACACTCATTGAAGCTCTGGTCTGCAGCTGCTTTCAGGCATGATATATGCATGTGAACTAGTTAATTGTAGCTAGCTATGTTGGGAGGTGTCAAGGTTCCTTCCCCACTCTGAACTTTATGGTACAGATGGGGGATCTGCATGAAAGACCCCCTAAGCTTACTCTTACCAGCTTAGGTTAAAAACTTCCCCAAGGTACAAACTTTGCCTTGTCCTTGAACTGTATGCTGCCACCACCAAGTGTCTTACAAAAAGACCAGGGGAAGAGCCCACTTGGAGATGTCTTCCCCCAAAATATCCCCCCAAGCCCTACACCCCCTTTCCTGGGGAAGGCTTGATAAGAATCCTCACCAATTTGTACAGGTGAACACAGACCCAAACCCTTGGATCTTAACAATGAAAAAGCAATCAGGTTCTTAAAAGAAGAATTTTAATTGAAGAAAAGGTAAAAGAATCACCTCTGTAAAATCAGGATGGTAAATACCTTACAGGGTAATCAGATTCAAAACAAAGGCTAAACCCTAAGTTACAAAAAGACACAAAAACAGGAATATACGTTCCATTCAGCACATCTTATTTTACCAGCCATTAAACAAAAGGAAATCTAATGCATTTCTAGCTAGATTACTTACTAACTAACAGGGGTTGTGAGGCTACATTTCTGATCTGTTCCTGGAAAAAAGCATCACACAAACAGACAGACCCTTTGTTCCTCCCCTCCAGATTTGAAAGTATCTTGTCCTCTTATTGGTCATTTCAGGTCAGGTGTCAGCTAGGTTACCTTAGCTTCTTAACCCTTTACAGGTAAAATAGTTTTGCCTCTGGCCAGCAGGGATTTTATAGCACTGTATACAGAAAGGTGGTTACCCTTCCTTTTATTTTTATGACAGGAGGTGACTACTTATTTGTCCCCTTTGACATCTTTGGAGTTCAGACAAGCCTGAGGCATGGCTGCCTGATGGCCATTTCTAGCTCTCTCTTCTGCCTCAGCACTTTGTGATTCTTCCCCACTAAAGAAGCAACCCAGCAGTTCATTGAATCATAGAAATTAACTTCTCGAGGTCTACTTCCAGCGCAATCAAGCCAGCCTCCTGCTCTGTGGCAGGACCAAGAAAATCTAAATCATCCCTGACAGGTGTGTGTCCTACTTGTTTTTAAAAGCTTCAAATGATGGGGAGTCCATACCCTCCCTTCGAAATCTAATTCTTAATATCTAATCTAAATGTCCCTGGTTGAAGATTAAGCCCATTACTTCTTGTCCTACATTCATTGGACATGGAGAACAATTCATCACTGTCCTCTTTATAACAGTCCTTAACATATTGGAAGACTGTTATCATGTATCCCTTCAATTTTCTTTTCCCAAGACTAAACATGCCCAGATTTTTTAACCTTTCCTCATAGGTCTAAACCTTTTATAATTTTTGTTGCTCTCCTCTGGACTCTTTCCATTTTGTCCACATCTTTCCTAAATTGTGGTAACCAGAATTGGACACAGTGCTCCAGCTGGGGCCTCCCACTCACGTAGAGTGGGACAGTTACCACCTGTGTTTTACATACAACACTCCTGTTAATAAACCCCAGAATCATATTAGCCTTTTTTGCAGCTGCATCACATTGATGACTAATGTTCAGTTTGTGGTCCACTATAACTCCCAGATCTTTTCAGCATTACTACCATCTAGACCAGTGGTGGGCAACCTGCATCCCATGGACCTCACGCAGCCCGTCAGGGTAATGCGCTGGCAGGCCGCAAGACAGTTTGTTTACTTTGACCATCCACAGGCACAATGGAAGCTGAGGGAGGTGGCATGGGCCACTACAGGTCACATGGTCTTGTTACCTGATACTAAACATTATCTGGGACTTCTTGTAACATTCCACTAAAAGGGAAAGGGCGGGGAAGGGGGGGTTAGGTTTGGGAAACAAAGGATTCCTGCCTATATAAATCCTATTTAATGCTGGGAAGGAAGGCAAACAAGACTCCTCCTCTCCATGGCCAGTCTGCCCAAGAAGAAAAACTGCTAAAGACACATGAAGGGAAGGCAAAGGGGGAGTCCAGACTGAGACGGGGTCCAGTCTGAGAAGAAATATAACTGGAACTCTAAACCACAGAAAATTTGCAATCTGCCTAAAATAACATTTAGGGTAAGATATTACATTTTGTAACCTGTTTCTTAAGTATGTTAAGTTTAGCTTGTATATTTTGTTTATTTTCTCAGTATCTGCTTTGTTCTGTCTGTTATCTCTTATATTCACTTAAAATTCACCATTTTAGTTAATACTCTTATTTCTTGTTTATAATATAACCCCATGTATACACTTAATATTTGTGGGGAAGGGGAAAAGGCTGTGCATACCTTCCTCCACACTGAGGGAGGAGGTGGCTTTCATAATATACCTTTGGGTCTGCCCTCCAAGGGACGTGGACATCTGAGTGCTGGGGGCAAGTCCCTTGAGCTGAGCCTTTCCAGAACTGATCTTAGTGCCTGTTTCTTTCTGCAGTTGGGTGCGGCCCTGCCTGTGTGTGTGCTGGAGGAGGCTTAATAGCTTGGTTCAGCAAGACAAGTAAAAAGGGTGCCCAGGCTGTCATAACAGGCAGACTCAGTGGTATCTCAGCACATCAAGTGACATCCGAAGGGGGCAACCCGGCACACCCATATTTTCAAAAGTGAGTTTCTAAATTCGGTAACTACATCTAGATAATTGGCCTTATTTTCTGAAGTGTTGAGAGTTGAAGGTGTAGGTGTAGGTGCTCACCACCTTTGAAAATCAGGCCAAAAACAACATGAATTGAAGAGGAGTTCTGTTGACTTGAAAGGAAGAAGCTAGAACTAAGGATCAGAAAAACATATCCTAAGCTTCATCTGAACATGCACATCTGTAAAAATATACATAGATTGATGCTGCCAGGTACATTGTATATATGCACTGAATAACCATACTTAAATACCCTTAAGATATAAATTCCACTGACTTTATAGAGAGCAAACACCAATCCAAATTTGTGGTGTCATTATGATAAGACCATATTATGCACCTGATCTGTTCACACAGCCCACCAATGGAAGTGGCACAGCTGAGGGACTTGAAAGCATGATATGAGTTCTTACTCTTCAAAAGGGGAGAACCTGGTTAGTATCTACCAATAAATCATACTTAAAGTGTAACTATTAAATAAAGATGCATCTGCAATGAATAAAATATTTTAAATTCTATCATCCTTCCTTTTTTTAAAAGGAATGTCCACCTAGATTAGCAACTTGTATCTGTCTATCCCAGGCATTTTTAAATTGGCAATCCTCATTATCTAGGTGCTATATAGATAGGTGTTGTATGTGTGTAAATTTTAGTCTGATGTGTTTTAACAGAACCAGCTTCTTAAAAAAAGAACAGTAACTGAGGCGACTGTGTATTGTAAAATCAAATGAGCAACCCTTTAATTTTCACACATTTTACTAACTTATTGCTTCCAATTCAGTGTTTAATCATTTCCAAGAAAACAAGAATCAACTCTCTCATACCCTATGGTAGTTCCATTTAAATGATGGCTTCTCAGTTGAGACCACTTTAATTTTAAATGCTCAAACTACATGGTCAGAATTTATACAATTTTATAAAACATTTACCACAGCAGCTGGGAGCCTGCTACTGAGAAACATTTGAGTCTTTTTTTACTCCAAGAAAGGCTGTTCTCCAAGTACCGTTTTAAAAGGCAGTTGCTAACCTGATCATTTATTTTGGCAGTCAAACTGCAATTAATAGCCTGCAGTGTTAACAAAGAAGAAAACTTAAGGTTAGTACAGTAGTGACTTTATACTTGCAAAATAATTGCAGCTTTCTGTGTGAGTCAAAACAATAACTTGCAAAGAGCTTGTATAGCCTTAATAATGTCCTAGAAAGACACTGTGGATTTTAATGTAACACTTTGTAGATGAACAATATTTTGCAGTTTTCCTTTTTCCTCTCTCCATCACCATGGAGACTGCTTAGAGAAGTTCTTCAGATCATATGACGTTACATCATTCCAGTTGAGATTGAATAACTGCTAAAAGGAAAAATGTATAGAAGACCCAAAAAATCCTCCTTGATTCTTCATTTTCCTATTGTATGGAAAATACTGCTTCCAAAATGTGCTTTGGGACCAGCCCAGCTTGCTTTGTATCCTCATGCCAACTTCTCCTGTTTTCATTCCTTAATATATATATATATATATATATATATATATATATATATATATATATATATATATATACACAGAAGGGACCAGATTGCCATTTGGTGTAAGCAGGAACAACTCAATTGATTTCAAGTACCCTCTTACGCCAGGTGAGAATTTGGCCCAGGGTTTCTGAGGTTTGATAGGAGACAACAATTATCCCAGTGAGAGTTCAATTTGAACTGTTGGGAGTTGCATGACATAAGATGTGAATGAAGAGCTGAAGCATAATATATGTTTGTGCTTTTGTCACTAAATAGGAGGTTTGAGAAAATACTGCTCATTAGCTAAATAGTCTTCATTTGTTCTGACACTTTAGCCCAGATTCATGAAGGGTCTCAGGCACTGGTACACTGAGCATTGCAGTGCCTAGCTTTTAGGTGCCTAGAAAATCATAGGAACAACAATAGGATCTACAAAGTCTGAGTTAGGCTCCTAGACTCCCTAAATAATAAATGGGGAGAAATAGGCATCTTAGACTGCAATCCACAAAGCCAGCATGCTAGGCAGGAAGCCGCCTAAATTAGCCAATAGGAGATGCCAACCAGAGGGGAATATGCTAAGCCCCACCTGTCTCACAGAGATAGATGCTTCCCTGTAGCCTGGACTTAAGTGGCTAACACTGCTTGTGATCAACACACCAGGGGAAGATAGGCATTTGGCCACCTATGGTGCGTGCAGAGCCTGAAACCAAATGGCTGTGGGAGATGGAAGCAGACCTCCCTTCTAACCTTTAGCCTAGTCGTTAGGATACTCACCCAGGATGTGGGACACTATAGTTCAAGTCCCCCCTCTGCCTGATGAGAAAGGATTTGAACAGGGATCTGCTATCTCTCATGTGAGTGACCTAAGTACAAAGATAGTCATGCTAACTCTCTGACTGGCCCAATTCAGTTATTTAATTAAGTTATGGGAGAGATTGGGGCAACTCATATCAGAATGTTCCATGGCATAATGGTTAGGACACTTAGTAAGAGGTGGCTGATTCTTCTTCAAATCCCTTCTTCCCCTTTGGGAGGAGGGGAGGCTTGAACTAACAGTCTCCTACAGGCTGAGTTCATACCACAACTGCCGGGTTAGAGGTTACAAGGGAGGTGATCGCCAGCTGTAGGGCAGTTATGTGTGAACTCTCTGTGGGGCCTGATCCATAGGCAGCCTCTGAACATGCCAACAGGATCAGCTCCTGCACATGACTTTGGCCTTGTCTATACTGGTGGTGGTGTGTACAGTATGTGTGTCTACAAGCCGCAGTGAAAAGCAGGCTGCATACACAGTGCACTGTATAGCAACACCTGACAGTGAGAGGCTCTGGAAGGAGGAGGCAGTGGGGAAAGGCTCCAGCAGCCATTCCCCATTGCTGGAGCCTTTCACTGTGGCAGGGAAAGGCTCTAGTAGCGGGACACTACACTGCTAAAAACTTGGTATACCCTGCAGTTCTGGTGTGTATGTACTCTGCGGGCCTAAGTTGTGCCTCACCCTCTATGCTACTTTTTATATCTGTGCTAGCTGGTGCCTACTCTAATTGCCACTATAAGTGTAGACACGCCTTTAGGTGGCCGAACACCTATCTTTCCCAGCTTGTGAATCACTCTGGGGCTTAGGTGGGCAATAGGTACCTGGGTGCCTAGAAAGAAGCTGCACTGTGCATGCCCAGAGGCAAAAATTTAGACACCAAGCAAGTTTAGGCTCCTAGTGAGCTAGGCAGCAGCTAAGTGTGAGTTTTGTGAATTATAATGGTGCCTAATAACATGATTTAGGTGTCTAAGTACCTCCATGGATTGCACCCTTTATGCTTATGCAAAACATTATTTTTTTTCCAATTTCTCATTTTAAGTTGAACTGTTTTGTCATTTAATGCAGAACAAAAAGACTATGTCTGCAATATACCCACTGGTATTTGCTCTGGGTAAGATGCCTGATGCTCAGTTTTAGAAGGTCGCATATCCTTGTCTTAGCTTGCCTTGCTTAATCAATACGAACTACATGTCTCTGGATCAGAAAAAACATGTGCTCCTGCCTCTTTTCCTTCCATTTGAACTACCGTACTGTTCCTGAGTGCCTCTTGCATCTGGGACAGGTCCTTTCCCACATTCATAATCACTGCAAAACCACTTGTGTGACCAGAGTGACTGTAATGACAAGAACACAATGGGGCAATGCTAATGCAGCTGTGTATAACTGACTGGACAACCTCAGTGTAAATGGATCTCTCCATCACCTCTTTGAGTCCACTATTAGCATGTTGTTCTTTCAAAGAGACTTAGCTCTACTTGATAGACTTGGCCTCAGGTATTTCATTCATCTCAGAGGAAGTCGATAAGGCATGAGGTGATAGGAGAAGGTCAGCACTGACTGAACTGAAATTAATTAAAATGACCAACAACCCTTCAAAACACTCATTATCATGCATCGATGTGTTTTTGCTTCATTAAACCAATATTGACGATGCACATATTCAGTGTTAAGGCACTACTTACCTTACCAGAAGTGTGTGACTCCCAACCCGTCAGTAAAGATACTAAATTAGCCTATTACTGCATACAGGCTTGCCTTTGTCATGGAGCTTACACACAAAAATATCTTAAATTAAAATGTATCATTTGAAAATTTTCAGCCACCACTGACCTAAGCATAAATTGATCCTATGAACTTAATTTGAAATAATTGCAAGATAATTAAACAAATTATGTAATTGGTAAAGCACCTACAGCATTACATACATTTAAAGAAATAATTAGCAATAGTAAATATTGTGCAAAGGTGTATATAGGAATATACCAAAGTGCTAGGTATCTATGAACTGTGCCCATGTTTTTTGAATAGTGTCCAAACATATGGATCCAATCTAGGCTGCGTCTATTTTATATGAAAGACATGCAATTTCACTGAAAAACCCGATGAAATTTGACAATTTCCACTGAGTTCTGCTCAGAATTTGGTTTTGTTCTTTAAAGCTAAAACCCAAAGTAAAAAAAGGCCATATTCTGCCCTAAAATACATTCCCAGCAACGGAGAATCTACAATATATTACTCCTGAGGGCATTCTGCACCAAAAAAAAAAAAAAAACCTCCGCCAAAACATTTAAAATTCTGCGTACAATATTTTAAAATTCTGCAAAATCCCACGACTTTTATTTGTCAAATAAATGTGGAGGCTCCAGCATGGCACAGGCCACTAGCTGCACAGAGGTGGGAGATCACTGTGCATCCCCCCCCCCCCCACCCCGGGCCCAGTGGTGAGGCTGCACCCAACCCTGAAACAGTGCAAGGACCTCCCCCAGAAACACCCCAGAGCCCTGCCCGTCCGTGCCAGATGAACCAGATGTGGGCAGACAGCTTCCGCAAGGCAGGATCCAAGTGTGGAGGGGCTTAGTGTGGGGGGAATTTAGATGTGGGTTGAGAGGGTTCTGTGTGGGGCAATCTGGGTGTGGACGGCTCCGTGGGGGATCCAGATGCATAAGGGCTTGTTGGGGGGTTCTGGGTGCAAGGCTCAATGGGACTCAGCAGGGGGGTTTGAGTGTGAGGGGATAGAGCTCATCAGGGGGTCCAGGTGTAGTAGCAGGATTTTATAATTTTACTATAAGAATAGACCAGCAGGAGAGTGAATTTGTGTGGGGGGGTGGAGGGTGAGAAAACCTGGATTTGTGCTGGAAATCACTTTAGATAAGCTATTACCAGCAGGACAGTGGGGTGGGAATAGGTATTGTTTCATATTCTCTGTGTATATATAAAGCCTGCTGCAGTTTCCACGATATGCATCTGAGGAAGTGAGCTGTAGCTCACGAAAGCTTATGCTCTAATAAATTGGTTAGTCTCTAAGGTGCCACAAGTCCTCCTTTTCTTTTTGCGAATACAGACTAACACGGCTGTTACTCTGAAACCTATAAGAATAGAGGTACTCATGTATGTCTTGATTTCATTTTACCAGATACACTTTTTGAATAGCAGAAAGGAATGACCCACTGGGACATTGGTAGGAATGCATCTGACAGACTGCCAGTGTCTGTACTGATGTTAGGGCAGGGACAGATCAGAACAACCCTTATGACTGATTATGGTCACCCTTTTGTTTTAGGATAAGTTATAATGTTTACTATGGTTTCCTATATGTATTAGGAATTAGGCCCTCTAGTTAAATATACATTTCTTTGTTTTAAGGTTTAGTACGTAAAAGACAGGATTTTGTGTTGTGTCTCTGATAAATAGATTGAAGAAATGTTGAGGGCCTGAAGCCCCAGTGTGAATTGTTTTAGTTATAAGATTTAGCAAGACTTAATTTACAATGTATTCTGTATACCTTTGAAGGTTTCTGTGAGAGACTGTTTGTGTGAATGAGGAATGCATGCATCAGGAAAAGATAAGCTGTAAAAGCCTTAGATAAGGAAAAGTTAAGGTGTAAAATGTCCAGATGGTCAAGAAAAAGTGAGAGACTTGGAAACACCAGGAGACAATCAGAAAATATCCATTGTATCCACGCTAAACGTGTTAGCAGCATTGACGACCTCAGAGGTGAGGCAGGCACCCCTGAAGGCGAGACAACAAATAGGAGATAATGATGGGAAGCCCGACAATAACCATCAAATGATAACAGCGGAAAACCAAGATTATCACCACTTAAGGACTAATGATTACAGGATGACATTGCAAAATGCATGGACTCAAATGGGAATTTACAACTATAAAGATGGGGTGTTTTGCCATGGATCTCTGGGTTCTGTCCTGTAAAGCCTCAGAGCACTGGATCGCGACCGACAGAGCCCTGCTCCTCACTCGTGCTCAGTCTAACTGACCATTAGATTGACTTGAGCTACAACAGACTGGTAACTATACAGACCATCTGCAGGACTTGTGTGTGTGTGTGTGTATGTTGTCTGACTGAAAAGCATATGCTAACTTTTGTATTTTCAATAAATATGGCATATTTGCCTTCTCTCTTATAAAAGATCCTGTATGCTTTGTTTAGCATAACACAGATGCTGGGGGAGTGGGGGTCAATGAATTTGGGATCCAAGTGCAGCTGGTTGGGGCTCAGTAGGATGGGGATCAGGGTGTGGGACATTTGTCAGGGTGGTCCAGGTGCAGGGGGAGTGGGACTCATTGGGGAGTTCTGGGCGGGGTTGAGGCTCAGTGGGAGGGTCTGGGTATGAGGGGGTCTCGATGCATGGGGGATTGGATAGATGGGGAAGAAGCTCCCTATACAGTGATCCCTCTCCCTGCAATTGAGGAGCAATGGGTGCAGGAAGCGCCGGTGGGGTGGGGAGTTTTCAAAACTTCCTACAGCTGGGGAGGAATCTGGGGGTAGGTCTGACTGAGCCCCGGATGCCGTGCAGGGGAAGAGGAAGTCCCGTTCTTCCCAGCCCATCCGAGACTAGCAGCTGAGCCTGGAGCAGGGAAGGAGCCACCAGCCATGTCTTTCCCACCCCCACCCCACAGTGATTTAGCACTCTGCTGGCTGCCCTGGGCTCCTTAAACATACTGTTGGGGAGGGTTGCATGCTTTTATGGCTTCCCTTTACTTCCCCATCAGAAAATCATTTTTTGTGGGGCAACAAAGAAATATGCAGGGGACATAAATTCTGCACATGCACAGTGGCACAGAATTCCCCCAGGAGTAATATATACATTGAAACTGAAGAAAATGTTGACCTGACATTTAGTGAACTGGAACCACAGTTCTCATTCTAATTCTTCCTACAATCCCTTTATTTTATTTAAGGCCCAGATCCTGGTAACTGCTGTCATGAAGGGGATAGCTTGACAGATGACAGAGCTAGTGGTTTGAGCTGTTGTAGCTGACATGGAAAGCAGGACAGGAGCATTGTGGGATTGCACAGGAGAACTAATTTCACTGAGGTTGCAGCTTCAGCTAGGATTGCTGTTGCTGCACTGCCATGGTGCAAAGTGGGACGGAAGCAGTGCTTGCTCAAAGCAAGGGCAGCTCTCTTGGGGTAAGCAGCCATGCAGCACTGGTAGCAGTTGTGTATATAGGGGTTTGATCCATATATATATATATGGAATACTGGTTTGCAAAAATTTTGCACTAGATTGCTGACATGCTACATATGGTCAACTCTCCTGTACAGATATGAGAGCTGGATACTTGGAAAGGATACTGGGAGATGGCTGAGAGTGTTCAAGTTTTGGTGCTGTAGAACAATGTTAAAATTAGCTGAAAATTAAAACTACACAAATGAGGCAATGAAAAGGATGAATTTTAAGAGAGCACACCTGTTTGAGACCCTAGGTAAAAGAATATTTTTTTTTTTTGTGGCTACATGGCTAGCCGATGGTAGAGCAACTTGATTCCAGCACTCATGCTACCAGGCAAGATCACAGCCAAACCACAAGGAAGAAAGGGAGCCAGTTATGTCAGAACATCACCAGATAAACTGGTATCCAAAGGAGAGTAGAAGTTTTACTACTCCATTGTGACTGTGAAAGATGGAAGATAGTGGTCGACAACCATCGGAGATGTCACTTGAAGAAAGTGAAACTGGTGTTTGCATATCTAAAATTCTCTAGTATTCTAAAAATTATTTCTTTTTGAATGTGTTTATTCTGAGGTGGATAAAAGCAAATATGGCTGACTTTCCTTTTACTCTGCAATTTATTATAAAAGAACACAAACCAGGATGTCCTTGTTTGGGAGATGTAAGACCACCTTATATATTCAGAAAGGATATGCCTGCATTTTTAGTGAACCAAAAGCTTCCAGAAGAATAACATGTTCAGTGTTCATTTACAAGGGCATCTACCAAAGTGACAGATTTAACTGCCAAGAAAATGTCACCTACAGTACGATGGGAAAAAAAGTATTGATTTTAAATATAAACACAATACTGGGATAGCATTAACAAGTTATACAGCTCACTCATTTTTGTTCTTTGAGTTGACTCACAACTAGTGTAGAGAGTGCTGTGCAAATCTAAACATCACTTGCTGTGTCTTTTTTTTAAGTGTGGAGCCAATACCACTAAGACTGTCTAAAGCTTACAGCAAGCAATTCATTGGACTAAAGGCAATCTATTGTTGTGCTGAAGTCTTTGATTTTACATTGAGTCACTCCTTTTCTGCAAGCCATTTTAAACCAAACTCCTTGGGACTAAAGAACTATAATCCTCGGTCATGATAATTTGTCTGTGATAGCTTCATCATAAAGATATATTCTCTAGTTCAATTCCCCCAGCCTACTTATAACTTCCAACCCTCCCCAACCAGGTACTGCACAACAGCCTGGCTTCTCAGAAAATAAACGTATACAGTACCATGCAGGGTTTGCCCTAAGCCTTTTGACAGCCATGGAGGAAACAGTTTTCTGTGCCCTCACCCTTGGAGCTGCCAAGCTCAATAAAATAATAATAAAAAATAATAATAATAAAATACAAAGTCAGCCAGTCAGATGAAAGGAGAAAAGCAGAACAGCTGAGCAGCACAGAAATGTGGTGCTTCCTGGAAGCTGATGCCCAGGATGGCTACCCTGCTCGCCCACCCCTAAAACAGGCTCTGTACTGTGGGGTTTCTGCATCTTTTAGTAAACAATTGAATATGTGGCCTTATGGGTAATACTGCCACCAACATTTTGCAGACTGCTTTCCCTCTTCATTTGGCTGTTCCCTTCAGTTGTCTTACATCAACTGGATAGTTTTTAAACCTTATAGCTGTGGCTCCAGCTTCTGGTGGGGAATCAGCAGCAGGAAGCCTGTAATAGAAAATTCTATGCTCCTTAGTATGAAAGCAAAACAAAACATCTCTTTATGCTCTACTTTCTAATGGGTGATTGTGACAGGGCATGACTTACCACTGCAGCACCTCCTACTGGCTGTCATGGGAATTAGCTCTGCTCACCAGGGTGCCCCCCTCTGGTGGTGCCTCACCACCATCACTTTTTTTCCAGGACCCAAACCACCCCCAGGACTGCAGTGTCCTCTTCAGTGACTCTGCTTTCCAGCTGTTCCACACTCTGTGTTCTCCACTTCCAGGGGACCTGCAATCTCGCTCCAGCCACTACCTCAGTGGCAATTACAGTCCTTTGTCCGGGACCACTTTCTATACAGATCCAGCACTCTTTTCTGCCCTTACCTCAGGGCCTCAGCCTGCAGGCCCTAGCAGCCCACCAGTAGCTCTCTCTAGCCTCCTTGGTCCCTGCTTGAAGCACTGAATTGTCCCAGGTGCTGGGGATCCTTCCTCCTTCCAGGAGCCTGGTCTTCTGCCCTTAAGCTCTAGTCAGCTACTGACCTCTGCACTGGCCTGCAGCCCTTCTTATATGAGCCTGCCGGGCCATGATTGGCTGCTCCTTGCAGCCCCTCTCTAATTGGCTGCCTTCTGTGCAGCCTTCCTAGGGTTCCATTAACCCCCTATGGGCCAATGTGGGGCAGATGCTCCATCACAGTGATGATAAGCTACTTTCACTTATTCACTCTTTTTCTTATTCCTCCTTATATTCTTACTCTGAATTTTCTGCAATTCTTCCCAGTCTTCCTCCCTTCTTTCCCCCCATCTCAATAGTGCGTTTAGGGATTTGGGTGGAGGAAAAATGGATAAATCAAAGCAACATCAGACAGGGATGGAAGAAAAAAAAAACAACTGACTCCATTGCTTCACTTGATATCCCAGCCCCACTGATTCCACTGTAAAAGATCTCTGAAAATCAGGACCTTTTTGAGGTTTCTCAGGTGAGACACTCAAAAATCACTAGGCAGTTTGTCATAAATATAAAGGGAAGGGTAAACCCCTTTGAAATCCCTCCTGGCCAGGGGAAAGCTCCTCTCACCTGTAAAGGGTTAAGAAGCTAAAGGTAACCTCGCTGGCACCTGACCAAAATGACCAATGAGGAGACAAGATACTTTCAAAAGCTGGGAGGAGGGAGAGAAACAAAGGGTCTGTGTGTCTGTCTATATGCTGGTTTCTGCCGGGGATAGACCAGGAATGGAGTCTTAGAACTTGTAGTAAGTAATCTAGCTAGGTATGTGTTAGATTATGATGTCTTTAAATGGCTGAGAAAAGAATTGTGCTGAATAGAATAACTATTTCTGTCTGTGTATCTTTTTTGTAACTTAAGGTTTTGCCTAGAGGGGTTCTCTATGTTTTTGAATCTAATTACCCTGTGAGATATCTACCATCCTGATTTTACAGGGGGGATTTCTTTATTTCTATTTACTTCTATTTTTATTCAAAGTCTTCTTGTAAGAAAACTGAATGCTTTTTCATTGTTCTCAGATCCAAGGGTTTGGGTCTGTGGTCACCTATGCAAATTGGTGAGGCTTTTTATCCAACATTTCCCAGGAAAGGGGGGGTGCAAGTGTTGGGAGGATTGTTCATTGTTCTTAAGATCCAAGGGTCTGGGTCTGTAGTCACCTAGGCAAATTGGTGAGGCTTTTTACCAAACCTGGTCCAGGAAGTGGGGTGCAAGGTTTTGGGAAGTATTTTGGGGGGAAAGATGCGTCCAAACAGCTCTTCCCCAGTAACCAGTATTAGTTTGGTGGTGGTAGCGGCCAATCCAAGGACAACGGGTGGAATATTTTGTACCTTGGGGAAGTTTTGACCTAAGCTGGTAAAGATAAGCTTAGGAGGTTTTTCATGCAGGTCCCCACATCTGTACCCTAGAGTTCAGAGTGGGGGAGGAACCTTGACACAGTTCTAATTACATAAGCTTCTGTGTGTGAGATTTCCATCCCGTTTTGTAGACCCAAAGGGTGCAAGTAGTTTTGTGAAGTATTGGAGACTGTGAATTCTTTTTTTAACTGAATCACATATCCAAACCCTCTTACATATGTCTTTCAACACTTATAATTAATGGGTACTCTAGTGGGGAATGTCTTTAACAATTATAACAAAAAAACCAACATTTCCCAAGAATCACCATGTGGGGCTCTTTAGATACATCTCTAAGTTCCTATTCTAGGTAAAAGGAAATAAAGGTGTCACGGTAACTCAGGTACTGCTTTTGTAGTGGCTCCTGGGGAAACATTGACTTTTTAATGATGATCGCTGCATAGACTATCATAATTAATAAGAACTTGGGTCATAGAAATAGCTTTTCCGTATTGTGTACTTATTTCGAGTGACAAATTGTTGTATTTATCAGTACTTTAAAAGCAATAAGTGAAGACTTATGCTTCTAACAATCTTTGTGATAAAAAGTAAAGACTTTTTATATGGCTGTCATAAAGGGTGTCACACTGTCAGCAAAGGTTTCTTTGCTACAAGGACATACATAGTTCAGAGATGACAAGACATTGAATAAGGTTTACTTGCGAGTTATTGATCTTCAAATAAAGTACTGGTAAATACATAACATGGGTGTATGTTTAACTTCTCATCAATACTGTTTGGTATCATGAAAAGAAAGTTTCAGAATAACAGCCGTGTTAATCTGTATCCGATGAAGTGAGCTGTAGCTCACGAAAGCTTATGCTCAAATAAATTGGTTAGTCTCTAAGGTGCCACAAGTACTCCTTTTCTTTTTGAAAAGAAAGTATTATTGATGTCTCAAAAGGGTCATAGCAAGAGCATGAGGAAAACTGCACTTTCTTCACTTGCATTTGTCATAAATATAAAGGGAAGGGTAACCACCTTTCTGTATACAGAACTATAAAATCCCTCCTGGCCAGAGGCAAAACCCTTTCACCTGTAAAGGGTTAAGAAGCTAAGATAACCTCGCTGGCACCTGACCAAAATGACCAATAAGGAGACAAGATACTTTCAAAGCTGGAGGGTGGGGGGGAAACAAAGGTAATTTGTTTAAACAAAGGTAAAAGGTAATCACAATGTCTGTGTGATGCTTTTGCCGGGACCAGGTCAGGAATGCTCTTCAGAACTTCTGTTAAATTAGTAAGTAATCTAGTTAGAAATTAGTTAGATTTTCTTTTGTTTAATGGCTGGTAAAATAGCTGTGCTGAATGGAATGTATATTCCCATTTTTGTGTCTTTTTGTAACTTAAGGTTTTGCCTAGAGGAATTCTCTATGTTTTGAATCTGATTATCCTGTAAGGTATTTACCATCCTGATTTTACAGAGGTGATTCTTTTACTTTTTCTTTAGTTAAAATTCTTCTTTTAAGATCCTGATTGCTTTTTCATTGTTCTTAAGATCCAAGGCTTTGGGTCTGTGTTCACCTATGCAAATTGGTGAGGATCTTTATCAAGCAGGAAAGGGGATGTAGGGCTTGGGGAGATATTTTGGGGGGAAGACATCTCCAAGTGGACTCTTTCCCTGTTCTTTGTTTAACACGCTTGGTGGTGGCAGCATAGGTTTCAAGGACAAGACAAAGTTTGTACCTTGGGGAAGTTTTTAACATAAGCTGGTAAGAATAAGCTTAGGGGGTCTTTCATGCAGGTCCCCACATCTGTACCCTAGAGTTCAGAGTGGGGTAGGAACCTTGACAGCATTAGTGTCAATTAGAACTGAGAAGCCAATGCAAAACAGAACTATTGCATATTTGTTAGTAAAAGCTGGATCTTATTTTTGAAGTGAAGTGAGTAGTTTGCAACAAAGTGGATCGTTAACAAAATAATATATTCCAGTCACTTACAAGCTTAAAGTTCATGGAACCCATATCAGCCCATACTATTTGTACATTCTCAACTGCTATGTTTCTGATGTTCTGAACGCACATTGTAAGAAGAAAGTTTGCAATTGACTTTCAAAATAATTGACATTTTGACACAAACAATGTAGAATCTGTGAAGCAGATATATAGATCTCAAAGTGGCAAAAAGCCCTCATGTGCTTTTAATATATTATTGTGATTTTTCAAGCAAAAGGTACAAGAAAAGTAATTAAAATTCAGTATCCACTGCTATCAGTTATACAATAGCACTGGTGAACAGACGGCAATAGCAGATGCTATGTCTGAAACATAACCTTTTGGCCAATTATAGTTTGGTATAGTGAGGTCATTGAGAGCCCAACAATTGCATCAGATTGCATTTTATTAGTCAGTATAGCATGTCTCAGGTAGCATTATTGCCACCTGTGAAAAAGACTGCATGTAATAGCCAAGTCTATTACTAAAAATACCTTGGGCAAGTTGCTTGAGGCCAGATTTTCAAAGGTATTTAGATGCCTAATGACGTCTATGGACACCTACAGCAATTTCCAAAAGTGCCTAAAAACCTAATTGCTTTTGAAATTAATGGGAATTAGGTGCTTAAAATCCAACTATCTGCCTCTTTAGGCACCTAAATCGTTAGAAATCTGTCCTTTGGTCTTTCTGGGTGAGATTTTTTTCAAAGACATTTGGGTGACTAAAGAAGCAGCTCAAAGTCTAGTGGGAGTTTTAAAAGTGCCTAAGCAAATTAGGCACCTAACTCCCATGGAAATCATGTATTGACATCAACGAGAGAGGTTCTTAACCTGCGTCGGCACCTAATGGGATTTTCAAAAATGCATCTTCAGGTGCCTAAATACTTTGAATTTCCAGTCTGTGCTATAGTTCCCCATCTATAAAATGGGATAATAGTATTTCCCTATCTCATGGGGCATTGTGAAGACAAATATATTAAACTGCGAGGCGTCAGATACGACGGCAATGGGGACTATAGTAAATACCAAAGATAGCCAAGACATTTATTTTCAAAATGGGATACGTTCATCCTTTGACAATATTCTGTTCCATTAACTTTATTGCAGCTATACCTAATGATTGATGATGCAGTCTAACACTTTGATAGGTAGTGATGTACTACTGACAGTTATTTGCGGCACCATTTCTTTTTCCATTTCTCCAAAGACAGGGGGAAAAAAAAAACACTGAGTAAGGCTAGTGTTCATGAAAGTGAGTCAGTATTAGCACAGGCCATACAAGCATTGTGTGAGCCCTTCCACCAAGCTCTGCCAATGCACCTTAATACTGATCCACAGCAGCATTCCTGTTCCCTTCCTGGGTCCCTCAGAGGCAAAGTATGCTGAATTGTGCCAAATTGTATTTGTTGTGGGTATATGTGGGTGGGAGAGAGAATGTACTGTGGTTAGATCACAAATGGTTGAAACTGGCATCCTGACTAGCTTAGAAATAAGGTTTTTGTGTAGTTTACATTAAACAGGAGCCTTAAAATTGCACCTGTCCTCCTGGGTGAATTCTTCTGAAACAATAGGGTTCCTGTCAAATAGAATGGAAAAAAGACATCCCCTTCCTACAAGTCAGGAGAAATAATATGTGAAAGCAGGGTCTGAATGTGCTCTCCCCTGACATCTAGTGACACACTGGGGGAAATTAATTAATGAGCAGGCCATGTTTGCATGAACACACCTATTCTGCGTAGGAGCACAACAGATCATAGAATCATAGAACTGGAATGGACCTCGACAGGTCATCTAGTCCAGTCCCCTGCAACCATAGAAGGAATAAGTATTCTCTAGACCATCCCTAACAAGTGTTTGCCTAACCCGCTCTTAAAAATCTCAAATGATGGAGATTCCACAACCTCCATAGGCAATTTATTCCAGTGCTTAACCACCCTGACAGTTAGGAAGTTTTTCCTAATGTCCAACCTAAACCTCCCTTGCTGCAGTTTAAGCTCATTGCTTCTTGTCCTATCCTCAGAGGTTAACAAGAACATTTTTTCTCCTCCTTCTTGTAACAACATTGTATGTACTTGAAAACTGTTACCATGTCCCCTCTCACTCTTCTCTTCTCCAGACTAAACAAACCCATTTTTTTCAATCTTCCCTCATAGGTCATATTTTCTAGATATTTAATAATTTTTGTTGCTCTTCTCTGGACTTTCTCTAATTTGTCCACATCTTTCCTGAAATGTGGTGCTCACAACTGGGCACAATACTCCAGCTGAGGCCTAATCAGCATGGAGTAGAGCGGAAGAATACTTCTTGTGTCTTGCTTACAACACTTCTGCTAGTACATCCCAGAATTATGTTTGCTTTTTGGAACAGTGTTACACTGTTGACTCATATTTAGCTTGTGATCCACTATGACCCACATCTCTGTTTCTGCAGTACTCCTTCCTAGGTAGTCATTGCCCATTTTGGGTGTGTGCAACTGATTGTTCCTTCCTAAGTGGAATACTTTGCATTTGTCCATATTGAATTTCATCCTATTTACTTCAGACCATTTCTCCAGTTTGTCCGGATCATTTTAAATTTTGGTCCTATCCGCCAAAACACTTTCAATCCCTCCCAGCTCTAAAGATCTATAAAATCCACAAATTTTATAAGTGTACTCTCTGTGCCATTGTCTAAATCGTTGATGAAGATATTGAACAGAACAGAACCTGAACTGATCCCTGTGGATACCCACTCAATATGCCCTTCCATCTTGACTGTGACCCACTAATAATTTTTGGATGGAGTAGATGGACCTGCTTTTCCAAAATGATCAGTGTTGGCTGGTTCTGGGTTACAAATCACTCCAGTATTTGAATGCAGAGGTAAGGAAATGTTGTGTTCTTTATTGTATGAGTAAAGGACAGAAGAACTCCTGATTGAGGGGGTCATCCTACCCCTGGGCCTCACTTGCAGGGGGTAAGGATGCCAAATCCCAGTGAACAGGAGATTATTTCTATGTGCTGGTGTGACTGGTGTTGAAAGAGTCCTAGATACTGTTTCACCTGTCCCTCTCCAGTGTTTAATGCCAGAGCTGATTAGACTCAATTGAGAGTCCTTGTTTCTGGTTGACGATTGTTAGGGCTGACATCACCACTGATCTCGTCTGGGAACTAATCCTTGGACTTGTGTGGGGACAGTGAACCCAGAGGCTGCACTTGCTGTGGGGTTCTCCAATACTTGTTGAAAGCACTGAGAGCTGGGTGGAACCTCAGAATGTGGTCTCGTGGGAACAGCAAGCCGTGACAGCAAAGAGACTGGCCAGAGGTGGCCAACGGCAGCCAGCAACGGTACAGAGTGGTCGCAGGGTGGCCAGCGACAGCGGACACTGACAGCAGAGAACCAGTTGCCAGCAGTGGTATAGAGACAGTGGCCAGTGACAGCAAAGAGCAGAAGCGGAGATACAGTGGCAGCTGTGAGCCGTTGCAGAAGCAGCAAAAGAAGCACTGCTTGATGTCCCCTCCCGCCACAAGAGTGGGAGCTGAACCACTGTGAATGCACCCTGGAATGCTGTGTCCTTACTAACCAAGGACACCAACTATGAGTGGTGTGTAGTGGCGGGAGAGGGGAGTGAAGTGTTAAACGGACATTCATTTGTCAGACTTTCCAATACCAAGAAGGGAAACTAAGGCAAAAGACACTTCCCAACCCATTGTGGGGTTGGGTTTTTGCTTATGGTCACATGCTTTTTGAATGTGATTGTGGTATTTTCCCAAATGTAATGCTGGGTTCCCTTTCCCTTATATTAAAAGTTCTTTTGTTATACACAGATTCAGTGCTTGCGAGTGGGGAAGTATTGCCTCTTTAAGAGGAAGTCCTAGCTATTGAACTCAGCCCTTGTTTCTGCAGACTCCCCTGGCAGAAGAGTTACATAAGAGTTTTCTTATGGAAAATTTCAATTTTGAAAAAAAAGGCATTTTTCATGGGAAAGTCATTCCAATGAAAAATTTTCAGCCAACACTAGTTTTGACTTTTTGCTTGGAAATAATGTTTTCTGACACATTTTAGCTGCTCTATTTGAAAGGGGGAGAAGGGCAAAAAACACTCAAAAATTAAACAAAAGAGAAAAGATTCCATTTCAGGCTGACTTTAAACTATTTGTTTTCTTCTGATTTTTCAGTTTAGACACTCAACCAAAAAATCACTAATTTGCTCAGCTCTGCTCACACCTAATATCAGATCTCAGAGCCAAAGGGAGAAAGTCATCTTAGAAACGTGGTTCACAGAATTCAGAACAACCACATTTAATAGACAAGCACTGCTGCAATTATTTTAATGATGTTATTGCTCATACCAAACACATCTTCAACAAATCCATTACATCTAGTTTACTTAAATGGAAGATGGAATCAAACTTTTTCCACATTAGTAAATTCATAATTTATGATTTCTAAACTGGTAATTTTCATCTATTCTACGCCAGAAATATATCACATAAACGAAGCAAAACTCCTATGACATCACTGTAAGGGTTGCTTCTTCTTATTGTAACAATAGTATGTGAAACAACAGTAGTGAGTACAGATAGTTTAAATCGTGGGAGGCAAAAATACTTTAGGGGAAAAAAGAAACCGTTAGTTCTGATTTGCTCCACAATGTTCAGAAAATAATTGTTGCTGATATAACTAAGGGCTTGTCTTCACTACTGCACTAAATCAGTACCACTGCCATCAATGCAATGGTGGTGATTTAGTGGGTCTGGTGAAGACAGGCTAAGTTGATGGGAGAACACTCTCCCATCAACTTCAGTACTCCACCTCAATGAGAGGTGGATGCTATCTCCCCCTGACATTGCACAGTGTAGACACTGCTTTAAGTCAATGCCTAGAAGAGATTGTCTGGTTAGCTGATACCCAGTTAAGCACAAGCAAGCAAGCAAGTCTCCCTCTTGCTGGATGCAGGGAGGTAACAAGTCACTCTCAGTTCTGGGCACCCCAAAAAGCATTCCAGGAGGCATAGGTGCCAACTCAGTGGGTGCTTCAGGGCTGGAGCACCCACAGGAATAAATAGGCTCAGCAGCCTGGAGCAGAGCAGGGGTCAAGCACCTCCCGGCAAATGACAAAGTCAGTGCCTGTGCCAGGAAGGATGTTGGGTATGGAGCTGCAGGTTGAGTCTAACGCTGGGCTGGGAGCTATTTGAGGACTCTGGAGGTAGATCTGGGACTGGCTGCTCTCCTCTATCTGCCTCAGCTCTGCTCCAAAAATCTATGAAGTTACCTCCACAGTTTCTAGCAGTATTGCTACCCCTGCCCCAGCACTGAGAACTCTGCTGGATGAGGAAGTAACCATAGAAAGTTTACTAATATCTCACCTTGAAATATTAAATATACCTACCAATCTAAGACAATGTTAACAAGTTTGTAAGAATGACCATTCTAGTACACATATGGATCCCACAATGTGTTACCTAAGCCATGGGGGCTGGGTGGCAAGGCAGCAGCAGTCTGGACCTGAACCCTGGACCCCCACCGCATGGGGCTGGCTGGCTGCCCTAGACCCGAACCCCAGGAGTTCGCGGGGCCGGCTGGGAGCTCTGGACCCCCTGAGGCTAGCCAGCTGCCCTGACCCTAGACCCCAGCCACATTCGGCTGCCCCCAGAGCATGTGGGACCTGGCAGCTGCCCCGGACCCTGGGGGGGGAGGATGGCTAGCAGCCCCAGACCCCAAACCCCTCAAGGCAGGCTGGCTGCCCTGGACCCTGGAGCTTGTGGGGCTGGGTGGCAGACCTGGACTCCGACCACGGAGCTAGCAGGGCTGGCCCCGGCTGCCACAGACCTCAGAGCTTGTGGGGCCAGGCGGCCGCCCCGCACCCCAGAAGTCATGGGGCTGGTGAGCCCCAGACCACATGGGGCTGGCCAGGAGCCCCTGGCCAAGACTCCTGCCATGCAGGGCAGGCCAGTAGCCCTGACCCCTCCATACCAAGCAGCCAGGAACCTGACAGACCCCAGCACGCGGGCCAGTCTTTAGCGGGTTGAGAACTGCTGTACTACACAGTTAATTTCAAAACGCATGTTTTGTGAGTAACTTTTTAGTATTCCAGTGAAATAGGATGAAAATAGTAAATCAAAATTTTTTTTGTTTAGTATAAATATTTTTATTAGCAAACACCAAACTTCTTTCCATGAACTAAACATATGAGTGAAAACGCAAGTTTTTTGAAGAATAAGTGATATTCTATATTAAAAAGATGAATGAATTTACTGGGCTATTCCATCGATTGCACTATTTGCCAAAAGTCAATTCTTCATACACAAAACAAAGATATATTCTAAGTTCTTTAGATATTTACACCTCTCAGGATTTTTTTTTAAATAGGAAAAGCAACAACTTCTTTCTCCTACAATGTCTACAAAACTGAAGCAAGGAATCAAATACATTAGTAATGACCCCCCAAAAAGAGAGCAATGCGAAATTTTCCTAGAGACCTGACAGATTTTTATTTTTCAGGAAGATTTTTTTTACCCATGATGCACTATGTTTGACAGAAAGCTAGGTGGTACAGCATATGTCAGCCAAGAAGAAATGGATAATTTAAACTGAATTAAAAGCAAAATCCCCCAGAACCTTTCTGTTAACAAAGATACTTGAATCAAACCTTTACCTTATACTCTTTTATGTAGCTACTAGTGGGGAGGACACACAATGGCTTGGAGACTGTCATTTGTTGACAGAACTTTAGCACTTACAAATGCTGGTAGAGTACTTAAGAATTTTGTCATCTTTTTCAGTAGATCAGTTTGCTTTTTTCCTCTCTTGTGAATCGGTATTAAATTAAATGTATTTAAATTAAGATGAAGCCCAGTTTTAATATGCTCTACAGAGCTGATACAAGTTATGATTTTATAAATTTACTGGCAAGAAGCTAGAAGTGACTAGCAATAGGATATATTCCCTCTGACCTCTAGGTCATTGTTTCAACTCTTGTTTTGGCTGGTAGCAATCAAAAGTTGTCACCATCTGATGGACTATTAAGTGGTGTGCAGTACCGTGACATAAGTTGATTTCGAAATCCACTTCTCAGTGGAGAAGGTGTCCACATAAAAGACCAGAAGTTTCAGCAGGGGTCACTGAATTCAGCCCAGAGGGAAAAAAAAAAACCCTCAAAGATAGCAGAGGTATCAAATCTAGGTGTGTCAATAAGGGCTAGGCAGATAACTCTGCTTTTAATTCACATTGAAGTAACAACAATATAAGCAGAACTGCAGAAACTGGAAGGGGTAGAAAGGGCACTTTAAAATGCAACTAATAAGAAACAAATGACAGAAAAGAATTGGAAAAGAGTAGAATGTTTTGAAGATTGGAGCAGGAAAGCACCTGGATCCACAGCCTTCTGCACCTGTGTTCATACTAAAAATGTTCAAGGGAATTTTAATTTCTCTGTCTCTGTGTAAACTGAGACAGTCTACTGACCATCAGAGCCTAGCTTTAGGAGAAGATGCATTATGCTGAGGAAATGTAATCTTATACTGTTTGAGATGTGTAAAAGCGTTTGGGTTATTTAGGAAAGGGAATTTAGCAAGATGAACATACCTCTGGAGGGTGTGTTATATTATAATGGAGTTAATTATATATATATACACTTTTTGCATATCTCCTATGGCTGAGATTTCCAAAGCTGCCTGAGGGATTTGTTGAAAGAACTCAGACACATGGATCTAACATAGATACCTACACATTATGCAATTCTCCCGTTGAAGCTGTTCCTCTTTGTATAAATAGATAGGAATTAGAACAGGAAGACTGGACCCTGGGTCTTTCACCTCCCAGGTACGTGCCCTAATCATCAGACTACAAAGTCATTCTCTCTCTCTCTCTCAAGTGAAACAGCTGTAAAAGGAGAGATTGAATGAGCCCCACATCAGAATATTCCATAGCCCCATGCATAGGTCACTGTCCTGAGATGTGGGAGACCTCTGTTCATATACTTTCTTTCCATGAGACAGACGGGGAATTGAACGTTGATCTCCACATCCCAGGTGAATGCTCTAATCAGTGGATTTAAAGTTATAAGGCGGGGAGGGAGGAGTTGCCAATACCACACCACCTCTTCTGCTATTTCTTGCAAGAAGGGCTTAGGTGCCTAAGCTGCCTGACTCTATGAGCATGGTTCTCAGTTGCCACCCTGCAGCCCAGAGCTAGGTACTTAACTACAGAGATGGTAGGAGTTTAGGACATACCCTTCTCATCAGCATCTCCCATTGAGTAGCTTAGGCAACTCCACATCTAGAGTGCAGGCTATTCTGGATCCCATTATTAGGCACCTATCTCTCACCCACCCCCCAACACCATTCATAATATAGGGAGCCTAGGCACTTAACTTAGGGTTTGTGGATTCCTGTGATATTCAAGGCATCTCAAAGTTAGGTGCAACAATGCCTAAGTCCCTTTGTGGATCCAGGCCTTAAAAAAACTAATTTTCAATTGGTACTCTAATTTCAGCTTGGAGGTAAACCTATAAAAGTCTCATTCACATAAAGAAAAGCACTGTGTGTGTATCTTTGATGCTCTACCTTTCCTAATTTTTTAAGAAAGCACATCAAGAAGTTACCAAACACAGTGTGCCTCAGGTTAACATGGTATAGGTATTCATCTGCCTGAAGTAAAAATTGGTTTTATTAAACTTTGGGTTTAGAACTTCAGGCAGCTCCATTACAATCAAAAGCTGGTGTACCCTGAACTAGAATCTACCCAGCTGGAGAGGAAACAGTGAGATACTTCAGAAGTTCAGTAGACAAAGTTTAATTAAAGCACAGGCTTGTGTTTGGGTAAAGGCAAGGGAGGCAGCCAAAGCCCTTCTCCTTCTGTGACTCTGCCCTTTTATGATGACTATAATTTCTGGAAAGAATAGAGGCCTGTCTTTCAAAGGAAAGCAAGAACTGCAATTATGGACTTTTCTAGTGTGTACAAAGTGTGTTTATATGCAGGGAACTTTTTGAACTCTCCTTTCACACCTGATGTACGTATGTATGCCATGATATGGCCCATGGTTAAGATAATGTACATATTTGGAAATGCACTAAAAATTATGCATCTCACACATTTTTATACAGGGCCCAGTCCTGCAAACACTTTCAGATGCTGGCTCAGTGGAACTATTTACACAAGCAAAGTTATTCACTTATGCAATTATTTACAGGAGCTTTTATTTCTTTCAATAAAATATGGATGAATGAACAACGCTGGAATGAGGACAATGGTAAAACTCCTAACTTCAGTGGGAGCAGGAAGGGCAAAGCAGAATGGATCCACAGTCTAATAGTAAAAGGCATAATGAGATCCAATAGTTGGATACTGAAGCTAGACAGTCAGACTAGAACTAAGGTGCACATTTTTAACAGTGAGGATTGTCACGGTTCCTCCCCCACTCTGAACTCTAGGGTACAGATGTGGGGACCTGTATGAAAAACCTCCTAAGCTTATCTTTACCAGCTTAGGTCAAAACTTCCCCAAGGTACAAAATATTACCCCCGTTATCCTTAGACTGGCCGCTACCACCACCAAACTAATACTGGTTACTGGGGAAGAGCTGTTTGGACGCGTCCTTCCCCCCAAAATACTTCCCAAAACCTTGCACCCCACTTCCTGGACAAGGTTTGGTAAAAAGCCTCACCAATTTGCCTAGGTGACTACAGACCCAGACCCTTGGATCTTAAGAACAATGAACAATCCTCCCAACACTTGCACCCCCCCTTTCCTGGGAAATGTTGGATAAAAAGCCTCACCAATTTGCATAGGTGACCACAAACCCAAACCCTTGGATCTGAGAACAATGAAAAAGCATTCAGTGTTTTACAAGAAGACTTTTAATAAAAAATAGAAGTAAATAGAAATAAAGAAATCCCCCCTGTAAAATCAGGATGGTATATATCTTACAGGGTAATTAGATTCAAAAACATAGAGAACCCCTCTAGGCAAAACCTTAAGTTACAAAAAAGATACACAGACAGAAATAGTTATTCTATTCAGCACAATTCTTTTCTCAGCCAATTAAAGAAATCATAATCTAACACATACCTAGCTAGATTACTTACTAAAAGTTCTAAGACTCCATTCCTGTTCTGTCCCCGGCCAAGACGACTACAGACAGACACAGACCCTTTGTTTCTCTCTCCCCTCCCAGCTTTTGAAAGTATCTTGTCTCCTCATTGGTCATTTTGGTCAGGTGCCAGCGAGGTTACCTTTAGCTTCTTAACCCTTTACAGGTGAGAGGAGCTTTCCCCTGGCCAGGAGGGATTTCAAAGGGGTTTACCCTTCCCTTTATATTTATGACAAGGATAATTAATCATTGGAACAACTTAACTAGTGTAAGCAGGGTCTGAATGAGTTCTCCGCTGACAGCTGGGGAGGGGAAAGCTGGGTAGGACTAGACTGTATTTATATGAACACACCCACTCTGCCTAGGTATCCAGCAGACAGAGCTGTGTTACCAAAGTGATCAACTTTGGCTGGTGTTGGGTTATAAATCACTTTAGTACTGAATGCAGGGCTAATGAAGTGTTATCCTTGTTGTATGAGTAAAAGGCAGCGGAACTGTACTTAGCCTATCCTGATCTAGGAGATCATTCTCAACGGAAATAAATTCCCTAAGTTGGGGGCTCAGACACCAGACACCTCTGAAGGGAAGATAGGGTGGGGACAGGTGTCCCTTCCGGGAGGTGTGGGCTCTACCTGAGAGTCCTAGGTGTGTTTTAACCTGCCCCTCCCCACTGTTCAAAGATAGAGCTACTAAAGGCTCTATTAGGAGCCTATTTTTGTTAAGTGATCAGTAGAGCTGAAATCACTTGTTGTGGGACAGCATTTCTGCACAGCCTGCTTCAGCAACGAAGTCTGCTCACTACGAGCTGACAATCACTGAGATCTGAAAATCACTCAGAGCTGGGTGGAACCACAGGAGACCGACCCGAAGAATTCATCCACTATGACATTTGGATTAGCTAATCAGAGAGACTGGATATGGCTAAAGGGCTATATGGTAGTGATTCACCATTAATATGAAAGGGATACCAGAAAGCTGGAATTGAGAATATCACAATCCTGATATGGCAGTGGCATAAAGAGTTTTATCTTATAGGATTTCAGGAAGGAGGTATCATTCCGAAATATGGTAAGATTATCCTAAACATGTTACAAATGTGACAAGTAATATTAACATTAGTTAGAAATGAGAGAATATATGAATAAAGGACATGCCAATAGAGCCTGTTGATACATGGCCTGAACAGAAAGCTGAGATCTTGCAACTTCATGTCCACCAAGAACAGGTGGAGGGAGGTGTGGGTTCCAGTGTCCTGTTACCCCAGTTACATATTAAAATGGGAAGGATGTTATGTATATAAATTAGCAACATGAAAAAATGAGAAGGGAAATAAATATGTGGGAGGGAGTGGACACTACCAAGATCAAGAAATTACATATTGCTCTTTACTTATCAGAAGTTTGAAACCAGGAGATGCACCATTATATATAGTAACAGTAGCTATGGTATGAGACAGCTTTGGAATAGCCCTCAGAGGAAGAAGGATGATTTAATTGGGGATGGGTCCTGCTTTTGAGCAGGGGGTTGGACTGGATGACCTCCTGAGGTCCCTTCCAACCCTGATATTCTATGATTCTATGATTCTAAGGGAGGTGCTAGCAGGATACTAAGAGCAGCTGGTGGACTGTTTGGATCAGGGATGGCCTTAATAAATAAGGGTGATATGCATGACTTACAGAAGTAATTGAACAAATTATATATAGGCATAGGTGCTGACTTTGTGGGTGCTCTGGGGCTAGAGCACCCACAGAAAAATAAAGTGGGCGCTCAGCACCCACTGGCAGCCCCGTGGATCAGCTCGTCCACCTCCCTCCCAGTGCCTCCCACCTGCCCCAATCAGATTTTCAGCAGCATTCATGAGGTACTGGGGAGAGGGGGAAGAGGGGGGACAGGAAGAGGTGGGGTAGAGTGGGGGCAGGATGGAGTGGGGGCGGGGCCAATGGGAAGGCTGGAACTTTTTTAAATTGAGGAAAAACCTTCCCCTTTGTGTGTCTGTTGTTGTTCTGTGGAGAGGGGGAACAGAGCAGCGATGCAGTAAAAACCTTTGGGCCAGGTATGAAAAATCATCAGATCATACCTAGAAACTACTCATTTGAAACCCCAGTGATGTAAGTAGATCAGGAAATGTCTAGGAAGACGCAGTTAGGATTATTTCTTTTATTCCTTTATGGTTCCTTTGTGGATTTCTCTGTGCTAACCCCAAATGCTTTTGTTTTGCTTTTAACCTTTAAGCTGGACCTCAAGAAAATTATTTTGATACTTAATCCTTATAAGTGGTTCTTTTTAAAATCTAGCAAGAGTCTGAGTTTTCAGATGTATTTCCTTTCTTTTTGTTTTTAATAAAATTTAACTTTTTAAAGAAAAGGATTGGATTTTTGTGTCCTAAGAGGTTTGTGCACGTGTGGTTTAATTAGCTGGTGGCAACTGCTGATTTCCTTTGTTTGTTTTTTCTCAGCTCTTCCCTCCTCCAAATACCCTCATCTCATCCACACATTAAGACACTGCAGTTCTGTCTATCTAACCGGCCCTGCATGTGGAACTGGAAGCATATCAGAGCATGCTAACATGGAAGTCGTGGACTTTAATCTCTTACCTAGAGGCCTAAATTTGGCCTCCAGGACCTCTTGCAAGCTCAGAGTCTGAGTATAGAAAAGAAACTTTTAATGAAAGGAGGGAAGTCACCTGGCATTGATTAGGGAAAACCTCGAAAGCAGGTTTCAATCTTGAGGAAAACACCCACCCCAGAGTACATTGGGCAATGTCTTTTGCCTCAGGTTCTTGAGTTCTACAACCAAAAGTTCTTTTAACGTGCCACTCTCTGCTCCTTCACCACACCACACTCACGGTGGTTGTCCTTTGTCAGTGAAGACCCAGAGTTCAGTGGTAAATCTGCATGAGTTCACCGCCACCCAGCAGGGTGGGAGAAGGCACCTTGCTTGCTGCAGCATCCGAGCACTTGATCTGGTATTGCCACCCTGCCAGCCAGCTACTGGTTTGCTCCGCCCGCTGCCTTGTCAGCCGCCCGCTGCTCAGCTGGTCATCCCTCCAGCCACCTTTCCACGCTGCTGACTTCTCCACCAGCCACTGAGCTGCACACTGTCACTTTCTGTCTCTACCTGCTTCTCCACTCTACACGGGGATTGGGAGGATATGTCCCTCAAGATAATATGCATGAACAAAACAGATTCCACAAATATATAATTAGTTACCTGTATATTATTTCAGCTGTTTTGTAAAATACCATTTCTGAATCTGCTTCTTGCCTCAGTCAATTAGGACTAGGTTTGCCCTCAACGTAGTATGGCCCCTTCTCAATCTGAATGGACATGGTGGTTTCTGTTTCCCAATCTTTTCACCATTACTTTGCCTCCTTTCCATTTTTATTCTTTTACCTTTTTGTTCAAATATCTGCTGGTCTATGCACTAACTTCCCACTAAGTTAGTTGCTATTATTTGATTTACCTTGATTACCCTATCAAGTAGATCCTGCGTTCATTTCTCCATTTTAACTTCTTGCATTAGTTCAGGATGGACTGAATATGATAGACATGCTGTCATTCTCATTTTTCTTCCTGTAACAGTCTTAAAAGGGAAAACTCCAGTACTTTTAGCTTCTGTGGTCCATATGGCCATCAGAAGCATAAGAATTATTTTGTCCCAATTGTTACCAGATTCCTTCACCACTTTCCTAAGCATTCGTTTTAGTGTTCAGTTACTCCTTTCTACCGGCTGGAAGCCTGTGGATGATAATGGACATGAAGTGTCTGTTGTATCCCATACAGCTGTAACATATTTTTTCATCATTTGCCCAGTAAAATGGGTTCTTTTGTCTGAATCTAAATATTCTGGAATTCCCCATCTACTAAAAATCTATTCCACCAGCACCTTGGCTCAGGGGTGCCAGAACCAGGGGAACCATGGCCTCATCACTTTTAGAAGTGGAAGGCCTATGCTCTCCCACTTTTTACCTGCCTTAAGGGCTAGTGTTGGCGGTGAGGGGGCAGAGTAGAGTGAGCAGTGGGCGGAGCCTTGGGGAAGAGGCAGAGTGGGGGCGGGAAGAGGCAGGGCAAGGATGGGGCCTCGGGGGAAGAGACAGAATGGGGGCAGGGCCTCACGGAAGGGGCAGGGCCTTGGGAAAGAGGTGAAGTGAGGGAGGGGCACCAGTGCCCCCCCACACTTCTGGGGAGCTGGCAGTGATCGTGCCTTGGCTGTATCCAGGTCTGTGTTTATTTATTCAGTGGTATTGCGTAAACACATTTTGTGAAAGGGTCCACCATCATTTAGCAAATAGACATTCCTTGTAGCAGTTTTGGACAATGGTCCTACAAAGTCAATCTGCAACCTTTTTCCAAGGTCCCAGAATCCTTTGATGCACAAGTCTTACACAACTCAGCTAAACACTACAGTGGGGTACGAGGTGTATAAATACCAAGTTTATAAAGTCCTGTGATATATGCAAAATGTTTTACTGCCACAACAATAGCTAACATGTGGGCATCAGAAGGGCTGTATTTTCTTTTAACATAGATAAGCAGGCACAGGCATATGCTATAGGCCACCATTTTTCCTGCTGTTTTTGAGTTAAGACAGCTGCCAATAGAGTGTCTGTAGCTGCTACCTCTAAACCAAAGGGAACCGACTAATTTGGCTGTGCTAATACTGGAGAAGAAGCTAAAGCTTCTTTTAAAGTTTGCATAGTGTAGATGTGGTCCACTGCCAAGCTATTCCTTTCCTCAAGATGTCATAAAGGTCCTGCTACAATAGAGGCATAATCAGGTATAAAATCATGGCAAAACCCTATTAGACTCAGAAGAGAATGCAATCCAGCCGCACTAATAGAGAGAGCCTTTATTACAGCAACTCGTTGGGATCTGAAGTTCTACCCTGCCACAAACACAAGTGTGAGACCTAAAAAGCAAGCCAAATCATTGCACATCTGGTCCTTTCTAGAAGTAACCTTTAAACCTCCCCACTTTAGGATTTCAAACAAGGATGACAATACTTTCAAATGGAGTTTCAGTGAATAACATAAGGTCATCCACATTCGTCACCAAACATTCCAAAAGGGATAATCCCATAAAAGAATTGCTCATGCAGGTGACGGATTGTGGGATAGGAGTGGAATCCTTGAGGCAAACATCTCCAGGTGTATTGCTACCCTCAAAAGTGAATATGAATTTGTTTTGATTACGGGGGTGCAAGACTGTAAAATAAGATTTCTATGATTTTTTGAAATTCCACCAGGGTAGGATGCAATCACTGGGATAGATGGACAGATTCAGTGCTTGATAATCAGTAGTCAAATGCCATGACCCATGTGGTTTTCAGACTGGCCAGATAGCTTAATTATTAATAGAAGAGCATGGCTGAAGAACCCCCTAGTCACATAACAACTTGATCATTTCATTTCATTGCATCTCTTCATAGGCATCATGATATTCTTTTGGTGGAGGAGGATCAGACCTTTCAATAAAAATGATTGCATCTGTCATTCCACAATCATGCTTGTGGGTTGCAAACACCATCTTATGCTGTGATATCGATACCTGGGGGTTCTCTGAAGGTACCTTTGTAAGTAATAGGGTGCCTCCTGTTTGCTGTATAAATAAAATATCAATCAGGTATTGCTATTGAAATATTGCCCATACAAAAACAACACAACTATTGATTAGCTACATCCACTACCATTCCCTCTTCCCTTAAAATATTGACCCCAATTATTGTTAGCTGATTTGGGAGGGACATGACAGCCATGGACTTTAAAGCACTCTAGCTCCCAATTTGTACAAAGGTTTAGACAAAAAAGCATTCATGTTTTTTCCATTAAATCCCCCTAAGTCTATGGCAGCATTAGTTTTTCAAGGGTGATGTTGCTGAATTTTCTTGGTGTAAAAGAAAATCAGACACCCAAGTATCTTTTAATAATAAACAATAAATATCTCCCATTCTGGCTTTCACCAGGGGATATCCCCACTTATCGTACAGCAGAGGAGCTATACGGCTAGATGGGAAGGAGGCTCATAATCCCTGATCCTGGCTAGTGGACCCAATAGGTGTGCTTGCCTGATTTTCTTCATATTTCTTTTCTTTAACTTTACCCTCTTCCAGTTGTTTGAGGAGTTCTTTGTATGACAGGCCCTGCCGCTCCACTTTTTCTGTGCCACAACCCTGTCCTCTAGCTTGGAAATTATAAAGAGGTGAGTGACTGTTTTCCTATCACCATATTCCTCTTTCATTGTTAAAAGTGACTTTCCCCAGCCCTGGGGTTTGAGGTGGACACATTTATAGGCTACTTTTTTTATTATTCCCACAGGCATTCCATGCTGCCTCAATCTTTTCTGTGATTTCATCAAATGGTGAGCACTTGATTATTAGCACTTGCACAGTCATTTTAAGGGAGGGAGACATATGAGTTAGCAGCAATCTCTTAAAAGGTACGTCATTCTGATTTGGATTGTGCAGAATAAATGGCATATAACCATGAGGCATAAGACTAAGGATGCTCACCATCCTGTTGTTAGGCATTAGCCAGCATAGTATGCATATTGTAATCCTCTTTCAGAGCTGCTTTCTAAAATGCATGCTGGGATCATGGATAGGAGTTGTTATGTGCTTCTATGTCCTCAGAGAACTTTCCTTTTAATGAGAACGGCAGGGTAACTTGTAGCACTTTAAGATCCCTGCTAGTTAGCCCAAAATATCCAGCCCATTCTTCTAACAAGAAATGCTGAATTAGATCTCTGCCAATTTAAAAATGAAACCTGCCATTTTCTGAGTTTTATCTCGTTATAATAGTCTCTCTTTTGCTTTCTTGAACTTCTTGTCCTTCTCTTTAAATTAAAATGTTATGAATGATTGGGGCTACTTTAGCAGACACTTTTTTCCAGATATCATCTTCATAATCATAATATAGGAGATATAAATCAGGTTTGTCGTCATCATCTTCGAAAAGGGCAGATGATGACAGTATAGCAATTGGTGTCTCAACACCCCCTTATTTGATTTCTTAGACTGGCTATAATTTGTTTACATTCCTGATTATTCGGCTCCATTTCACACTGTCTTTCCACAAACTGTATGATCTGTCTAACCGTGACTTTTTGATTTTTCTGGCACAGTTCCTGATTTTCACTTACAGAAAAGGTTTACTGTTTGCTAATTTTCACTGCCTGCTTTTTAACTTTATATAACACTGTGCCTTTCACTTGGACATTTACGATGGCACTTTTGAACTTTTCTTGACACTCAACATACTGTGTCTGAATTTCTTTTTCCTTAATTTTCCACTATATACACTCTCCTTTAAGTTCAGTTATTCTCTCTTAAAGAGTGATTACAGTTAAATATGAGCATACAGGATCCCCACACAGACCGTGTGCTACACAAATGTTATAAGCAAATTTACTTAATAACAAGTTAACTTAATCCAGCATTTTATTGTCAAGCAAACTAGATCAAAGTGAACCTTTGCTGTCCAAATATATGCATCAAACATGGCATTTTAGCAATCCTCAATACCTTCTTGCCTTAAAATCCATGAATGGATGAAAGTGGAAAATTCATGAAAGTAGTGCAGACCAAACACTATGGCCAAGGAGTCCCCTCAGATCCCTACAAAAGATTTCATCACCCATCCTTCTACCAACTGACTTATCTGTCTTAGAGTCTTGTATTTTCACACATTGCCATAGTATGTGAGTCTCCAATGTTAATTAGATTGGCATAGCAGGGTCCATCTCCACGCGTGCACGCACACACACAAACGCACACACACACTCACACACGGAGAATGCTGAACAATGGCGTGAAGAGCTGCTGGGTCATTTGCCCAACAATGTGAATTACTTTTCCATTACTTTCCTCTGGGTACCAAAACTACAAGGAAAAGATTTCCCATAATTATTATATTAAATCAGTTTTTACATAGCAAGCAGAAAATTATTGAAGGGAAGCAACAAGAGCAGATACATAACAGAATTAAACTCATGCTTAACCTGTTTTAACAAGTATTTCAGAGAAACAGGAAGCAACTGCAGTGTAAATCTTTGCACAGGAGAAACACAATGCCTACCCCTGGGAAAATCAATGCAACAGTAACCTATGAGAATCAGACATTATTTTTTCTGTTATGTTCTAAAGGAAAGATCACAGATTATCAGAAGAAACTGGTTATTTTCTGCACCTGAAATTGGTACAACATTAACGTGATGTGATGGGAAAATAGTGATAAACTATTTGATGACTTATCAGTGGTTTAAGACAAAGTGGATACTCTGCAGAAATTGGATGGGAAATTAAATACCAAAACTCATACTTTAAAGTGCTTCGAGACAAAGTATAAACATAATTATATGAGGAGGAAAAGAAGGGCAGCAATGATAAAAGCTGATTCTTTGAATGATGTTGCACCCCATGTTTCAATATTTAAGCCCAATGCAATCTTGAAGGTGGCACAAGCAACAGGGTAGAGATAGCGTCAAACAAAACAGTGCAATTTCTCCAATTCACTGACCCCCATGAAGAGTAGGCATTTTTGCCTCTGCAGTTTCTATCCACAAAGATAATTGAGTAGGGAGGCAAACCTATCCAACTCCAAAACATTAATGAAAATACTAAAGGAGTGAGGGAAATTCATCTGCTGCAAAGTGATTCAGCTGATTAAAAAAGAACAATCTGTTGCTGCCTACATAAGACAGAATTTTTCCCCTTTGCCATGGAGACAGTCAACACTGCAGTTTATTTTCACTAGAAAATAAGCCAAAGGAAACAACTTTTACATGGAAAGCACACACATTTAATATGGACCATATTATTCATAGCCCGTAATATGATCATCTTACTCATGTGGATAGGATTGAAATCAATATGATTAGATGTGTCTGGAAGGCTAGCAGGAGGAGAGAGCACAGAAAAGACTGACTCTTAAAGTCACACTCTGATTCCTTTCCTGTTTCTGTAGAAGCTCAACTTTGTGCTGCAAGGTAGGTTGCAAGGTTACAGTCCAACCCTCAGGCAAAACTACCTTTGAGTTCACAGAGAACTACAGGACTGGTGCCATACCCAGTTATGGGTTTTAGAATCCAAAACCAGTTTTATTTTTCTTTAACAGAATTTTAGTTCTTCCTTAAAATAGAAATCCAATTAAAACAGCCCAATTCTGCTGCCATTTATACATTTTTAATGAGGGTATAACTTTATTATTATATTATAACTATTATAATAATTGTTATAATAACTCCTTTCAATGACAGGCAAAATTTTCTTCCCTCATTACTTCTGTCATCTCCTTTGCTATTTGAAAAACAAAGAACAAAGTAAGGTCGCTTTAAAAAATGCAGTACTTTTGGTTGTGCCATATTACCTGTAGAAATAAATTAAATTGTGTGTATAAACATTTCGGTATTTTTATTCTAAATAGTGAGATAGACTCTGTCTGCATAAAATTTTTGCTATGTTGATCCAATTGCTGTTGAATTTGTGTACTTGTTTTTTATTAGCATGATTTTTCAATTAGTATTTTCCTTAGTTTCATGCATTCATGTCATATACCACCTCCTCTTGCTTCCCCTGTATCTATAGTATCATTCAACTCTTGTTATTGTTTTATTTCTTCAGAGATTACACTTAACTCCTTCATTCAACCAAAGCCCACTGAATGTAATGGAAAGACTTCTGTAGCTTTGAATCAGGCCCTATTTATCTATGCTTTACTGAGTTTCCTCATATTTTCATCATTTTTTTTCCCCAATCAACTTGATTTCACCTGACTTTATGGTTAACTCTCTTCTATTGTGTGATTTTCTAGGGAACAGTTCACCTACAGTGTTCCATATTTTAACAAGAACTTAGAATCAACATTTAAGGGAATGCCCTTTTTTCCCACTCCTATGAAGACTAATCTTTAAGAACTGAGACGTGCGCACAAAACTGAGACCAGATGAGCTGTCTGAAAGGGCTTTCTTTCCTTTGATTTGCAAAATAAGGGTGTCAGTGCAGACTCTCAATTGTCATAATTAATTACATGGATTTCTATCAAAAGCTAACAGGAGTAGCCCCTTCATTCTCTGTGGTCAGATTCATATAGACTACAATAGAAATCTGGTCATCAATAATCTGAAAGTGTTTTCAATTAACACCTTCAAAACTGAATAAAATATTAAAAATAATGAAAGGAGAGGGTTTATCATACCTGCAAGGGCACTAGTAATCCAAATTTGCATGCTTGTTGTTCAGAGAAAGAGATTTTTTATATCGACATCCCCTGCCAAGAGAGTTCAAGCCTTACATTATGAGATGACAGGACTGAATAAATGGAACATCAAGGGACCAGTACTACATGGCAAATAGGCACAGCTAAGAGGTCATTTGGAAAGAGATCCAGCTGGATGCAACTTGTGTGAGGGCATAGTGACAAATCTAGCATGGGTACACCAGCAGAGAAAAGACACAGGTCTGGACTGACTTCAAAGGGAACCTGTTTTAGCAAACAGTGTAAAGAGAAGAAACTGAACTGGAAATTACTGCTATGTCTGAAATTGTTCCCTCAGTTCCCCCTTTCCCCTCCCGGCTCTCAAATAAATATTCTTTATACACTGCCATATGAAGCTGCAGAGACTGATTAGTTGACTTACTGAATCAGAGCTATAGCCCGAACAACTCCTGTGAGAATCTACTCTTAAGATCAATTGTGGTTGATGTCTGCCACAAGAGCAAATGGGAATTGTAGTATCTCCATCCCTAGAAATTCTCATGAACAACTAGCTAGATAAGGACCATGTTGAAATTAGTGTGGGCCTATGCGGTTCCAAAGGTAAAATTAAAAGGATCCTGAGGTCTTCTGGATACTCTGTAGCATACATTTTTTTTATTAATTTTGTATATATAAATAAATGAGATGTGCAACCTGTTGCATGTCTGAAGTTAATGACAATTTGAGATTATTGAATAATAGGCTCAATTGGAATCATTTAATGAAAGATTATCAATCAGAGATTAGTTCAGAACTATACAGAAAGAATAGAGACATTATCACCCTGGAGGTAAGGTAAAGAGCTAGCACTCTGTCTCTTCTTCACTGCAATTGGTGGGATGCAGCAGTTTTATTCCCCAACTAAGTAGTAAAATTTCTGTCATTTTATAAGGTTTTTAGACAAACATACCCCTCTTTGCCAAAAATACTTTCCCAGAACCATATGTTCTAATGTAATTTCTTTTACTATACATATACTCTTAGTTTACCTGATTGATGTGTGAAGGCACAATTGTTTACAGATGAAAGGACCATTGTTCTTCAAGATAGTATCTTTCAGTGGATCCTTATTCCCTCATAATCATTCTTCCATGTTGATTCCCCAACAGGAAACATCTGCCATAACAATCATCCCTCATCAATCTCCCAGTTTTATATGTGTTCATGTAAGTATAGGTGCTGACTCCATGATTGCTCTAGGGCTGGAGCACCCAGAGAAAAAAATTGTGGGTACTTAGCACCCACTGGCAGCCATCTACCCCCCGCCCCTATCGCCTCCTGCCTGCTGGAAGCCCTATCCATCAACTCCTCCTCCTCCTTCCCAGTGCCTCCCAGTCCCTCCTGGTGGGGAGCGATAGGGAGAAGCAGGGACAGGGTATGCTTGGGGCAGGAGGTAGGGGCCTGAGTGGGGGTTGAGCACCCCCTGGGAAAATAGGAAGCTGGTGCCTCTGCATGTAAGCATTATGTGTGTGTGTGTTAAGAGGATGGTTACCATGAATATCTGGAGTTCTATAGCGATGGAAGTGCCAAAAACTATAAGATATATCCTAATGCATAGAATTCCTGAATAGAGTTACTTATAGGTTAAGGACTAGTATTCTGGGCCTTAGAATTCAAACATACTCTTTGTTAACATCATAAAGATTCTAAAGAATATTTAATATATAAATGATTCAAATATACAAAAAAGAAAAGAACTAAAAGGATTAATTTTTACTAACAGGTACTAACAAAGTCTTATCCCAAGATAGCTTCCATATGTATACAAGTGTATGTATGTGGGCAGGAGGCATGGGATACATGGGATCAGAGAAACACGGAATCCTAGAAGATTAGGGTTGGACGAGACTTCAGGAGTCATCTAGTCCAACCCCGTGCTCAAAGCAGGACCAACACCAACTAAATCATCCCAGCCAGGGCTTTGTCAAGTCGGGCCTTAAAAACCTCTAAGGATGGAGATTCCACCACCTCCCTAGGTAACCCATTCCAGTGCTTCACCACCCTCGTAATGAAATAGTGTTTCCTGATATCCAACCTATACCTCCCTCACTGCAACTTGAGACCATTGCTCCTTGTTCTGTCATCTGCCACCAGTAAGAACAGCCAAGCTCCATCCTCTTTGGAAGCCCCTTTCAGGTAGTTGAAGGCTACTATCAAATTCCCCTCTCACTCTTATCTTTTGCAAACTAAATAAGCCCAGTTCCCTCAGCCTCTCCTCGTAAATCATGTGCCCCAGCCCCCTAATAATTTTAATTGCTCTCCTTTGGACTCGCTCCAATTTGTCCACTTCCTGGACAAAACTAACATTAGGACAAAGCCCAAAACTGGATGCAATACTCCAGATGTGGCCTCACCAGTGCTGAATAAAGGTTAATAATCACTTCCCTCGATTTGCTGGCAATGCTTCTGCTAATGCAGCCCAATATGCCGTTAGCCTTCTTGGCAACAAGGGCACACTGTTGACTCATATCCAGCTTCTCATCCACTGTAATCTCCAGGTCCTTTTCTGCATTACTGCCACTTAGCCAGTCGGTCTCCGGCCTTTAGCAGTGCATGGGATTCTTCCGGCCTAAGTTCAGGACTCTGCACTTGTTCTTGTTGAATTTCATCAGATTTCTTTTGGCCCAATCCTCCAATTTGTCTAGGTCACTCTGTATCCTATCCCTACCCTCCAGCATATCTACCTCTCCCCCTCACCTGAGTGTCATCCACTAACTTGCTGAGGGTGCAATCCATCCCATCATCCAGATCATTAATGATTCAGATTGTGCATTCTTCCTTTCCTTTTTACCCTCCCAATTCTGGCCCCAATTTGCACTGCACCTGACAGCAATCCCAAGGCCTAACGTAAACACAAAAGGAGGCCAATTTTATGAATTTGCTGAGGTCCCAGTTAGAGTTCATCTTAAAATCTAAGAAACTAGGTTTGCCTATAGGAAAAATATTATAGACAATAGAGAATGGACTCTAATAACCTCTGTATTGAGTCCAGGGAGTATTAACCTGATAATTTGAATGCTAGGTTCTTTCAGGTCAGCTTTTAACTTGAACAGCATGTCTCAAGTCAGAACACTTAATTAATTATTCATTAATTCATTAATTCACCTAGAACAACATTAGTGTACAATCCACAATTCATAATTCAAGTGTAGATACAACCAGCATTCTAGTTGTTTACTGCACACATTATGCACTTTTGCAAACAATTATCACATACTAGAGTTGCGTACAGTAGTTATGTCAAGGGAAAAAGCAAATTACCAAGATTTTTTATTACATTTACTTATCTTTAGTTGTCAATTCTTTTGTACTTAACAGATTTATCACACTTCCAATGATGCATTCATCTTTAAGGTGCTTTTAAGCGTTGTTGTTATGGTTTGAATGGATTGGTACAAAAGGGACAAGTTTAACATACCAAAAGCAATTGCTTAAAGTTATTGTTTCCAATCTCTTAAATGAATGTGCTTGGATTTACAAAGTTATTAAAACCTAAAGTATAGTTATTTAAGGTCTCATTAGAAAGTGTAGACTTTGCAAGATAATGTACAGCAGTGGTGGGAAACGTGCTGGCCACCGCTTCCCGCAGCTTCCATCAGCCAGAACGGCAAACTGCGGCCACTGGGAGCTGTGGGCAGCCGTGCCTGCAGACATTCAATGAAAACAAATGGTCTTGCAGCCTGCGAGTGGATTACCCTGATGGGCCTGCTCTACAGGTTTTTATACTAAAGAAATATAAGGGATAAATCAATCTTTGAAATCAAATCTCATAATTTCTTGTACTCTTAACTGTGGGATAGGGGAGAGTCTTTCCCCAATGACTAGTGCGGGTATTGCTCACACTTAGGATTCTGCAACTTCTTGTTGAGTTCAGTCAACTCTCTAGTTGCACAGGTGACCTCAATTTTATATACCTTAGTTTCAGGGCTTGTTGGAGAAAGCCATCCTCTAATTCCTACTGGACATGTGCCATTTGAGTTTTCAGCTCTCTGTTTTTCTGCTGCTTCCAGTGCTACCCACTAGTTGGCAGTAATGTAGAACAAATTTCTTCAATCCTTTTCTTATTGCAGGCGTTTTATGTTAGATTTATTTCCAGGATTATATTTCATTATTAGCCCCTACAATCAATTGAGATTCTCCCCTAGTAGCAATTTATTTTAATATTCCAAATTTATACCCTGCTTTATATCTTTCAACATTCTTTCTTCCTTGTGCCAGACAATTACTATTATTTCTAGAGTGCGACAAATATTTACAATGACAATCAACAAAATCCCTTACTTCTAAATTTTGAGGCCATACTCCAAACATTCATCACTTGTACATAAGAATTCACACTATTTAGGACTTACAAAAGAGCAAGAGATTTTTTCTATATATAGAAGGGTGTAGATTTGACTCACAAGGAAAACATATATAGTTTATAATTTGGGGTGAAAAGATGTGGCTTGGATTTCTTGGGGTAACAGGTAATTTGCCCATTTTGACCTTCAATCTTACAGCTGGTCATTTGTAGTTTCCTTAACTTTCAGCTTCCCTATCTATCTGTGATCCACTCACAATGTGCAATGGGCCACTTTGCATAGGAAAGCAGGCTGTGACCCTTGCTTGGTAACTTGGAGTTCTTTTTACCTAGGTTGAAAGGGAGAAAGAGGTTTTATCCATATGCAAATTATGAGAGATTGTTGCCTAGGTGATTAACAATAATCTTCTTTAGCCATTTTGGTTTCTATTCTTGTGGGGAGGAACTCCTGACTGTGGCTGATCTATGGGCCCTTAGACAAAGTGTCTCACATGATGTGAACCATCTTCTTATTGCCTTTACATTTAGCAAGATTCTATTTTGGGGGTCCACAGAGCTGGATAGCTTTTCTCATTTTTGAAGGCCAGAAGGGCTCAGTAGTTATTAATTGTTCAAGGCATATCTGGTCTATATGTCCCTTACAATGATGACCTCCAATGGATTGACCCTGACACAGAATAATCAGATCATTGTCCACATGCAACCTCACTTTTCTACCTCCAGCCCACCCCAATAATTCCCCTATGCTACGGGCCACAGTGTATACAGGAATAGAGCGGTTGGGCTGCTTCTGTTTAGGACTCTGTGCAGAGAGGGGTTTGAATACTTTTACAGTTCCTTTCTGATATTTCATACTGTATGTAAAACTGGACCTCACCTAGTTTTCTAGCTAGTCAGAAGGACAGGCCCTGTGAGGGCAAACACTGGCATTGCACAGTATATTTATAGTCTATGTTTATCTTCCGGTTTTGATTTAATTTGTAATTGGTTCTACATTGGACAGATTGGCGGCCCTGGAGTCTAATGGCCTATGTTTATTCCCAGAAAAGGTGCAGCTCAAGCAGCTAAAGTTAAAATTGTTCCATGCTATCACAAACATGAGCATCATGTTTAGGCCTCAACCCAGCAAAGTTCTTTGTGAAGGAATTTCCCAAAGTACCAGATGGATTTAGGAGCACAAATCCCATTGGCTCTTGAAAATCCCTCCTTTCGCCCCCTAGGAATGTACTTAACTTTAAACGTGTGAGTAATTCCACTGAAACTGGGTTCCAAAAAGCTTTCTGGATTGGGGTCGGGATATAGAAGGATCACCTGCCAGGTCAAAGGATTCTTCATTATCCCCGGTCCTACTAACAAGAACTGCAAAAACATTTTTAATTAGTGCCAGTTCTGGTGGCAATTTTGTAATGTGAACACTTGTCCATTGGATTCAGAAATATTCTTGCATGACTCATAAAATATCATAAATTCAAATCTATTTCAACATCCAGGGAATTTATTAACAACAATTTAAGACAGCCAAATGCATTTTCAACATATTGTATGTGATGTTTTCTTTCAGGAGGAAAAAAAAAAAACCCAAAGACAAACCAAACAAAAAAGCCCAATCACTTTAATAATATTTCCTTAAAAACTCATACATGTATTTGTTATATTTGTAATACTCTATTATTAATGGCATCTGCCATTCACCTATGGGATTTGTCTCTATTTGTGCTACCAGGCATCTATTAACATGACAGGCCTGGAGGACAGCAAGTTAAACAGGTCATATAATCAACATCTGCAAAAATAGCTCATTTATCATGCCCATGACAAATTTGTCAAAAGCACAGCTTTATTGACAGCAAGATGGCACAACGTGAAAGGTTAATGGATTTAGAATGCTGTAGAAATCTTAACAAGTTAGCGGTTGCCACAATGGACTTATTTAATATTTGCCATAATTTGTTTTCTGTGCTTGTATGGAATAATTGAATAATCTATGTGCCATTTACTATAGCTGCATGACATCCTATGGCACAACCATGTTCAGTATGAATAACTGTTCTTGATAAATGGAGAATGGAGAAAAGCACAGGAGTGGAACCAATGAATTGAAAAGCTCATTTAGGACCTGATCCTTCAAGACTCTGAACAGATCCTGTGAGACACCCAGCTCCCTCAACTCCTACTTCAGTCAATAGGAATTAAGGTACTCAGCACTTCAGAAGCAGTGCTCAGCACCTTGCAGGTTTGGGCCTTTTAAGGATTCTGAAGTCACGGCTGACAGACAATGCTCCCAAAAAAGAGGAAATGCTTGATATTAAAATATTATTAAGGCTACGGTTTCTGCACGCTTTCTAAATTGTCTTTCTGCAAAACTGAGTTTGAAAAGATGCTGGAAGAATGTTTTGAACTAAACTCTTATCTGTCAAAGCTATTACTGTTTAATTTCACTCTCAATGTAGTTAGATATTCAAGATGCTATTGTGATTTGTTGCTACTTCACTGACTGTTTTATTGTCTTAATTTTTAATTAATGATGGAAATGAAAAGTAACTATAATACAGTATATTACAAAGGCAGGATATTAGATGCATCAATCATGCATATTTTCTTTCACTGGTATAACCAATTTTCTAATTTCCCAAAGTTTGATTTGCATAGAGGGGTTCAAATTTAATGAGAATAGTTGTGATGGGAAACTTCATCTTTGAAAGCTCATCTCATCAATAAATTAAAACTAAGAAAAACTAAGTGTGCATGAATTAAAGTCAGGTTTCAGAGTAGCAGCTGTGTTAGTCCGTATCCGCAAAAAGAAAAGGAGTACTTGTGGCACCTTAGAGACTAACACATTTATCTGAGCATAAGCTTTCGTGAGCTACAGCTCACTTCATTGGATGCATGCAGTGGAAAATACAGTGGGGAGATTTTATATACACAGAGAACATGAAACAATGGGTGTTACTAGACACACTGTAATGAGAGTGATCAAGTAAGGTCACTCTCATTACACTGTGTATGGTAACACCCATTGTTTCGTGTTCTCTGTGTATATAAAATCTCCCTACTGTATTTTCCACTGCCTGCATCCAATGAAGTGAGCTGTAGCTCACGAAAGCTTATGCTCAGATAAATGTGTTAGTCTCTAAGGTGCCACAAGTACTCCTTTTCTTTTTATGAATTAAAGTATTATACTACATATATTGAAAACAAATGCACTACATGATACTCTCTTTATAAGGTATCTGGGATTGTATGTACGATTTAATTAATAAGTCCTGGTAGAAAGAGAAACATGTTCATTAGGAAACAATCCATTTATTAGAGGCTCATTGGAATGTATTGTGATTGTTTATATTCACTTTTATTTTATTGAGATTTTGGGGTGCGGGGGGGGGGGGAGTTGGATGCATGGGTGGACCCTCACCCAGAAAGAAGAGCTTCTGCACTTCCTAGTTCTGAACAAGACCCTAAATGGAAGTGTTATACATTCCAGAGGATGTTCCTATGGTGCCTACATTTCAGTTAAAGCAACTCGCCTCGTCCTCAAAAAACAAAACAAAACAGAAAACTAGAAACCTCTTCTCTTGATTTTTTTCAGCTCAGTGTTATGGATTTAACACTCAACTATAGGCAGATTACAAAAAAGGAAGATACTTCAGTATATCTTTAGTTATCTTAGACCTACACTATAAGCAAGATAGAACCTTTGAAAGGGCAAACTACCATGAGAATACAAAGATATTTACAAATGGAATCTCATACACTGGAACCAAATGTACTGCCAACTAGCCAGGGATATAACCTTGCAGGTGGAAAATATGATATCTAGAGCCGGATCAAAAAAATGGTAAACATGTTCTCAGGAATTATTCAACATTTTATACTGGCTTGGGTTTTTTGGAAGGTGAGTTGAAATTTTGAAAAATATCAAAATTTTATCTCTGTTTTTTCCCCATCAGAAACAGTTTTTTGATTATTTTTTTCATCAAAACTCAACATTCAGGAAATTCCAATCCAGTGTCCAAGTTCTGACTAAAGTGCAGTGAATCTCTTTCTCTCTCCCAGTAAGGCATTCATTCGAAGGTGGATGTCTGCATCTACTGTAGAATTTGGAACTGCATTAACAAATATCCTTTGGAAAAGGACAACAAAAGTATAATGTTAACAAGAAACTATTGGACAAGAGTGAGAGACATTGGCAATAGAGCAAACAGCACTTGCAGTGAAATGGAAGGGGATTCTTTTAAACATTTTTCCTCATTTTTTCTCCCCTTCAGTACTTAGCAGGACATCAGATGGGCCAATTGCTGTGACTATTTAATTTAATGGTCCTGTATGCTGCTCAGGTATTTCAAAAAAAGAACAGGAGTACTTGTGGCACCTTAGAGACTAACAAATGTATTTGAGAATAAGCTTTTGTGGGCTAAAACCCACTTCATCGGATGCATGCAGTGGAAAATACAGTAGGAAGATTTTATATACACAGAGAACATGAAACAATGGGTGTTACCATACACACTATAATGAGAGTGATCAGTTAAGGTGAGCCAGCTGGAAATGGCCCATCTTGATTATCATTACAAAAGGGTTTTTTTTTCTCTCCTGCTGGTAATAGCTCACTTTAACTGATCATTCGTTACAGTGTGTATGGTAACACCCATCATTTCATATTCTCTGTGTATATAAAATCTTCCTACTGTATTTTTCACTGCATGCATCTGATGAAGTGGGTTTTAGCCCACAAAAGTTTATGCTCAAATAAATTTGTTAGTCTCTAAGGTGCCACAAGTACTCCTGTTCGTTTTGAGGATACGGACTAACACGGCTGCTACTCTGAAACCTGTCAGGTATTTTAGTGTTTTTGTCTTCATTGTTATCTTTCTGCTAGAGAGATGTGACAGAGTTTCAGAAAAGAAGAGGCAGATAAAGGAGATGCATGAGAAAGTATGTGAGAAATGTTGTTGGGTGGGTCAACATTGTTGCCAGTCGCAAGTTGGTGCTTTGGGATTCACTTCACTACCATACTGGGATGCCTGGACAGAGAACACATAAGAGAGCAAGAGACAAATCTTATAAATGAGAGATTCTGTAATGCTCATGACAAAGTGATTCAAAATAATAATGAAAGCCTGTTTTCTTGACATGCTTGTGCTTCCTCCCAGGTGTATTTTCCAATAACTGCAAACCTAAGTTAGCTAACAAAGCATCTGTGAAGAGAAAAGGAGAGCAAGAAAATAATAATAATAATAAAAAACCAGCCTATTAATAAAATGATGGATGGATACTATTTTTCTTGACAGATTTGGATTCTAAGGGATACTCTTACCTAGTAAATAACATCCCTCCTGCACAGACAACACAACTGAATTTAACAAAGATTGTTAAACTGAAAAGTAACTGAACTGAGTTATAAAAGTATGTGTCCAGTTATGGGATTGGGACCAAATAATCTTGTAATTAGGTGTGACTGGTGTACCAACACCACACTGGGCCAACAGGGCCAGACCAATTACTGTGGGGCCAGGAGACCACATCACCTTGCCTCCGCTGTCCATGCTCCAGATGGAAGGAACGAATAAAAGGAGGCACCCCAGCTGAGCCTGGGCTGGCTGTGGGGGCAGAGGCGCCTGCAAATCTCCAAGGGGTGGGAACTGTGGACCCAGACTATGACTGCGGAGACTGATGGGGACCCTGAGCCACTGCCAGATGAGGAGGTGCCTGAGATGAGCATTGTGGTAGGAGATGACCCAGGGATTGTACTAAAAGCTGATTCTTGAATCCTTAACTGGGAATTTCATGGCTTCATAGGAGCCTAGGTTGGGACCCAGTGGAGTAGGGTAGGCCCGGGTTCCCTTATCTCCCGTGCTGGCCACGAGGGATGGCTACCGGGGCTCCAGCTACAGACAAAATGTTTGCTCTGCCCAGCCAAGAGGGTCAGAGCCCCTCAACTGCTATTACAGCCAGGAGGTGCAGGCGCCATAGACTGTTTGCTTTGTTCTGTCCCTTCCAGGGGTTACAGACTGTCTGCTCTGACTGCCCAGAGGGTCGGAAACCCCAACTTCTATTGTTTGCCCTAGCCAGGAGGCTTGGGAGACTAGAGACTGAGCATTTGCTCTGCCCTGCACAGGGGCTGCAGACTATTTGTTGGCTTTACCCTGCCCAGAAAGTCAGAGTCCCTACTGCATTTGTTTGCCCCCACCAGGAGGCTTGGGAGGCATAGATGGAGAGGCATAGACCTCCACCAGGGGTCCTGAATCTCCCTAGCTGCAATTGCTTGATCCAATAGGGAGTCACAACAATTGTGTGATAGGGTGTACCAACCCCACAGTGGACCAATGGTGGCAGTCCCACTCAACACGCAGGGCCCTCCAGTGACACTAGGGCAGAAAACTCCAGGCTTTATCCCTAACCTACACCTGGGCTTAAGTCCACTTCTTTAGCGTTGTTAGAAGATTGTTGTGACACATGCATATAGGGTTGTCAAAAGAAAAGCTATCGTTCATTTCAGCCATGCCTGTTGTGCTATGGCTGTGAAGGCAATGCCTAAATGGCATCATGAGATTTTAAAAAAGTTGAGAATGGAAAGAGCTTTAAAAAAAAAAATGGAGTTCCTTGTAGTGGTTAAATTCTTCAGAATTAAAATAAAAAGACCACACCCAAGTCAAATTACAATGAGAATTAATGGGGGTGGTAGGTAGAAAACTGAAACTATTGCCCGCTCTGCTCATTTTGCTGTCTTCTTGTATTGCAACACCCCCATCTGTCTGAATTAGCCAGCTGTATCTAGTCATTGTGAGCTGTTTAGGGCAGGGACTAACTTCCTGTTACATGTTTGCACAGTGGCTAGTGCCATGGAGCCTTGGTCACTGATTAATGCTATAAGTATATCCATAGGCTATAATAAACTATAAATCTAGACCACTAGGGGCTTTAAGTTCTACTACAGTACAAATAAATATTACCTATAATAATGCAGAATCATAAATCCCAGGGCACAGTATTTTTATAATGCCATAAATGTTGTTATAATAAATTTAAGTTGCACATACTAACTTATTTCAATGAAACAAGTAATAGAAAGAGGAAGGTTCTCTATAGTATTGTTTTGTAGCCTGTATTCAGGAGATTAAGCCATTCTTTTTCAGACCCATGTTCTCACATGTCCCTAACATAGCTGGAACATGGTAGTATTTTGATTATCTTCCATTTTTACTGTTTTAAGCCAATTGGGTTTTTTCTCATTTTTCCTGACATCACTGTGCAATCTGAAGCTGAGCGTGAGATGCGAAATACAGTGTGACAACCTTTCCAAACAAATATGCTGTAAACAAAAGAAATTGGTTCCCTAACAATCGGATCCATATGAAGCTCTCTCTTTCTGGAGAGCTTCATCCTGCAGTCGAGTTTCCTTCAGTGGAATGAACTGCCTGCAAAAAATCAAATAATAATGTGAAGAGGAGATTGAACTGATTAAGTGAAACACAGTAGGGACTTGAAGTCTTTGTGTTCACATCACTTGGGAGCGCATACTTCTGAACCATAACACAGTGGAAATTTCTTAAAGTCCCAACAATCCCTGAGATAACTAAAATTTCCATTGAGAATAGTTGCAATGGCCTGTGTCTTATCAATGAGAAAACAAAACTGGGCATTTTGGAGATTTATAGATTTATAGATTGCAAGGCCAGAAGGAGCCATTGTGATCATCTAGTCTGCCCTCCTATATTACACTGGCCATAGAACGTCCCCAAAACAATTTCCAGAGCACATCTTTCAGAAAAAAAATCCAATCTAGATTTAAAAATTGTCAGTGTTGGAGAATCCACCATGATCTTTGGTAAATTGTTCCAGTAGTTAATTACCCACACAATCAAAAGTTTACACCCTTTTTTCCAGTCTGAATTTGTCGAGTTTCAACTTCCAGCCCTTAGATCGCAAACCTTTTTTCTGCTAGATTGAAGAGCCCATTATTAAATATTTGTTCCCTATATAGATACTTATTGACTGTACTCAAGTCACCCCTTAACCATTTCTTTGTTAAACTAAACAGATTTAGCTCTTTGAGTATATCACTGTCAGGTATGTTTTCTTATCCCTTCATTATTCTCATAGCTGTTGTCTGAACCCTCTCCAATTTACCAGCTTCCTTCTTGAATTGTGGACACTAGAATTGGACACAATATTCCAGCAATGGTTGCCCAAGTGAAAAATACACAGGTAAAATAACCTCTCTACTCCTTCTTGAGATTCGAGAGACGAGGTGATTGAGAATTCCCTTGTTTATGCATTCCATTAGGACATTAGCTCTTTTGGCCACAGCATTACATTGGGAGCTCATATTCAAACGATTATCCAACCCCCGGCCCCAATTTTTTTCTGAGTCATCACTTTCCAGGATAAAATCCCCCGTCCTGTAAGTGTGCCTACATTCTTTGTTCCTAGATGAATACATTTACATTGAGATGTATTAAAATGCATATTGTTTGCTTGCACCCAGTTTACCAAGCAATCCAGATCGTTATGAATCAGCAATCTGTCCTCATTATTATTTACTACTCTCCCAATTTTTGTGTCATCTGCAGACCTTGTCAGTGATAATTTTATGTTATTTTCCAGGTCATTGAAAATAATGTTAAATAGTGTAAGGCCAAGAACTGATCCCTGCAGGACCCCAATGGATCCCACTTGATGACAATTCCCTGTTTACAGTTATACATTGAGACCTATCAGTTAGCCATTTTTAATCCATTTAAGAGTGCCATCTTAAATATATATTGTTCTAGTTTTTTAATCAAAAGGTCATGCTGTACCAAGTCAAATGCCTTATAGAAGTCTAAGCAAAGTACGTCAGCGCTACTATCTTTTTCAGCCAAACTTATTTCATTTTTTTAAAAAAAATCAAATTAGTTTGCCAGGATCTCTCTTCCCTGTTGATTTGCATTAATTACATTACCCTCCTTTAGTTCTTTTTTATTGAGACCTGTCTCAGTTGTTCCATTATCCATTATCCATTATGTTCCAATCTTGCCTGAGATTGATGTTGGGCTAACAGGCCTATCATTACCCAGGTCATACCATTTACCCTTAGAAAAAAACTGGCATAACATTATATTTCTTCAAATTTTCTGGAACTTTCCCAGTGCTACAAGACAGTCAAAATCAGTTTTAACTGTCCAGCACGCTCCTCAGCCAGCTCTTTTCAAACTCTTGGATGCAAACTATCTGGTCCTGCTGATTTAAAAATGTCTAACTTTAGTAGCTTTTGTTTAACATCCTCCAAAAATATTAATGGAATGGAAAGAATGTTATCATCACGTTATTATGAGACTATATCATCAGTTTTCCCCCAAATATAGAAAAGAAAGTATTAAAAAAAAAACTTCTTCCTTTTCTGTATTATTGTTGATAATTCTATCTTTTCCATCTAGTAATGGACCAATACAACTGTCAGGATCCTTGAGAGATACAGGTTTCAGAGTAGCAGCCATGTTAGTCTGTAGCCATAAAAAGAAAAGGAGTACTTAAATACTCCTTTTCTTTTTTTGAGAGATACAGTTCTCCAACCCATACTGTACCCCAGATTCACTGATCTTTGAACTTCTTTAACTGCTCAATCATTCTCTAAATGTGTTATGAATATTTAGCTATTAATTCAGGATATCTAGGATTGAAGTACATCATGTTTCAGTTTATGGTCTCCTATACAAGAAGGTGGTCAGCTATTGGTAACTCATGGCGAGGCTGACTTTATGAGCATACCATTCTAAGTATATTGGCAGGCTGTAATAAATTATAAATCCAGACCTTCAAAGAGAACTCCTTTTCTAGGAAACCATTAAGGCACAAGGAATACAGATGATGCAGCAGCAGAAGCAGCTAGTTATTCTACTTTATTTTTCTTTAAGCTGCGTCACCTTTTTCTTCATTTGAACACTTGCTGAGATAGCAGTTAGATGTAGCTGTTCAAAGTACTGATCCAAAATGTTTCATGTTTTGCCCTTGCTGCAGTGACATATTGGTACGCTCTTTAATACATTTCCTCTTACTTTCACTCTCTTGTCTTCCTCTTCAAATTTGTAGGCAGGTTAGAGATGCAGTGAGAGAATGCAAGTAACTCTTAGCAAGAGTTCACTGAAGCTAATAGTTTAACTCTTAAATGAAGAGTGAACTGTTACCAGTAGAGTAATTTTGATCCAAAAGGGAGGGGAGTGGGATGGGGAAGGGACAAAGGGCTGGCTGCATATACAAGTTTGGACCTTTTTGCATCCCCTCTTCCTCCACTAGAGACTACCAGCATTATTGCCCCCTACCATTTATGCCACACATTTACAGTACTGAAAAATACAGTGTGTATGTGTGTGTAATTACTTTGTGTTGATCAAACACTGGCATAATACATAATACTTGTAATAAAAATAAAACTGAACCTTACACTGGCTTCCTTGCTTGGGTTCATTTCTGCCCTTTCTCTTTCACTAATGTCTCCATAGAATCATAGAATATCAGGGTTGGAAGGGACCTCAGGAGGTCATCTAGTCCAACCCCCTGCTCAAAGCAGGACCAATCCCCAGTTTTTGCCCCAGTTCCCTAAATGGTCCCCCTCAAGGATTGAACTCACAACCCTGGGTTTAGCAGGCCAATGCTCAAACCACTTGAGAGCCCCTTCCAAAGGTATGCTCTGACTCCTCCATAGTCTCTCCCCATAGGATCCTACCACTCAGGATATTTGTCCTTCCCATGTCCCCTCATCACAACCATATACCCCAGGGGTTCCCTGTGTCCTCTATCCTACACCCCCTCCTCTATGTTAGGGGTTTCCTGTGTCTCTACCCCATTCTCCTCCACATCAAGGTTTCTGTGTGCCCCCTCCTCCTACACATCCCCCTATAGGAGTCCCTTTACTTGTCCCAGGATTGAAAGGGGAGGCAGCTAATGCACTCACTCCTTCTGCCCCCAGTAAGGTAGACTTTGGGGAGTAACCAAGTTAGAAGGAAGAAAACTCCTTCATTTTCCTCTTTCTTCTATCTTCCCACACTGGCTGAGCATACAGCTGTGAAGAAAAGCTGTTAAGTAGCTTTCAACAGGGGCAGGAGGAAGTGCTGGCTATTTGCTGCTGCCAATAGCAGACACGACTTCCAGAGACCAGAGGGAGGGATAGCTTAGTGGGTTGAGCATTGGCCTGCTAAATCCAGGGTTTTGAGTTCAATCCTTGAGGGGGCCATTCTATGTAACAGTTGTTTTAGGGGGTAGGGATAGCTCAGTGGTTTGAGCATTGGTCTGCTAAACCCAGGTTTGTGAGTTCAATCCTTGAGGGGGCCATTTGGGGCAAAAATTGGGGATTGGTCCTGCTTTGAGCAGGGGGTTGGACTAGCTGATCTCCTGAGGTCCCTTCCAACCCTGATATTCTATGATTCTATGAACTAAGTCTTGAGCATCCTTCACATCTCTTACTTTCTCTCCAAAACAGCCTGAAAACTGGGGAGGGGAAGCACTAATGCCTGAAAGTTATTGTGTGCAGAGGCCACCCATGCCTACCAATAGTGGCGGGGGCGGGGGGAGAGGGAAGGGGGGTAGAGTGATGTCAGATGGCTTCAGCAGTGTTACTGAGCATGCTTAGTCCAAGTGAGCATGCTCAGTACAAGCCAAACAGCAATTCTGGGGAGGGGCATATGACCTCCACCCCCCACATGTCTCCTCTGGAGTATGTGAGAAATGTCTCCCCATCTTTTCCAAAATTTTCCCAAAGACCATTACACTGTAAGAACATGTAAGCAATGGATAACTGGTTCTGAATACACCACACTTTCTGGGGATTAAACCAAGGAATCATGGTAGGACAAAGCCATGCTTACTTGGTGGCATCCATTGAAAACCATGAATACCAGAACTAGCCTCTCCCAGGGCATGAATCCAGTAGACAAAGTATATGAGGAGCCTGTCTTGGATTTATGGCTGAGATCACCACAGCTTCAGAATGGTTCAGTCTTGTCTTTCTAGAGCCCCCAGCCTACTGTGCAGACCAAGTTGGAGGACAAGCAGATACCTATCCCCAACTTTTCCATGCCCTCAGAACAGGTGGGAGAAGCAGGGCCTGCAATTATCTTTGGATTTCATGCAGGGTGTGCAAAAGAGTACCCCATTCTACATGCACTTGTGCAGGGGCTAAGCACACACTATTGCAGGGTCCTAGTGTACAGGCTACTGTTATAAGTGCAAGTCATCATCATCAACCAATCACATTAACTAAATAGATTGCTAATGATAAATAATGTGTTTCCCCCCTTAATTAATAAGGAACAAATACTGAAAACAAACCAAAGAAATCACTCCCCCTGGCATTAGGTTTACTTATTCTAAATCTACTTCTCATTATGGGATTTTTAAAAATAATTTCAGTGTCTTTCTAGGGCTCAAGGTGACAAAGAAATTTACAAGACAGATTGTCACACTAATTAATGGATCACTAAAAGAGTAAGGTACACACACTTTCCAGTCAAAATGATCACTCCTTTGACCTTAGCAGGTCAAAGTTCCTAGTTGTAGTGTGGACCATTGGCTGTGCAATATACACTGAAAATACTGGATTTAAATAACATGGAAGGTTTTAGCTATATATAAAAGAGAGGAAGGTGCACCTGTATTCCCTCCGCACACATACCCCATAGCTCCGTGATCCAGCAAGGGCATCCACTCTTGGCTCCAGGATCCTGAGCTGTCACCTCTCTTAGCTGGAGACATGTTTCTCTCACTTCTGACCGGTGTATTTCTTGGCTGCAGAGTCCCCGGACAATACTGTAATATCCCCCGGAAAGGCAGACTACCTACAAAGCCAGCATCTGCATCTGCATCTGCATTTTGTGTTCTCTCCAGAGCCTAATAACAGTGTAATTGCTAACAACTATAAGTAACCACATGGCTCTTTCTAAGCAAGTATTTTTATTCTTAAGGTAAAAGCATTGCAGAAATAAATATGAACAACAATAAAAGAACCTATACACTTTCTAATAAGGTTACCAGAGATCAACCCATAACTCCAACAGGGATCTGGTTGGTGATTAGTCCTTCACACCCCACACAGGGGTTTTTCCTATGGTCACTAGTTCATAATCACTTTCACTCTGAACCAGCTCTCCCATGAGTTATTGAGTCCCTCCTTTAGCCAGTTTGGTTCTTTGCAAAGACCATGACTAGATAATCCTTTTTCCCAGTGAAAGAGTCTTACACAGTTGTGCTCTAAGCATCTATTTATTAGCAACACACACAGAATATATACCAAGCAAATTTCTTATACTCATCACTCCCAATATACAGACAAATTTCACCTGATGACCTCATCTGGCAGTTCTCAGCGATGCCTCTGCACATCACAGTCATGCAGAGGGATCAGAGTTCCAGTAGCTTGATGTTGAACTGCACTCCAGAAATGGTTCCAAAAGAGCATTGTTTTTCATTTACATCATACAGGTAAAATTAGCTCCCTCCTTCAAATTTACTAAACCTGTCACCTTATTCCACACTCCTAAATAGCAAAAAAATAACCAATTCCATACTGGCACCCATGTGTCCTCCTTCCTGCCCAAGCTTTTTACATTTTATTTTTTAGGCCAAATTGTAACTTAGTTGTGACCTTTTCTGTTTATGCAAATGGTCAGCATAAAAACACAGGTCAGAGCTTATCTTACCATTTATTGAATCTCTTTCTGTGTCCTCCCTAATTTCCCAGCATCTTTACAATGTTGGTGGTTATAACTCCCGTTAGGGACATACCTGAGGTGGGGGTGCTTTATCAGCAGCAGAACATTGTTTGTTTGTTTTTTCAGTTTTATTGGTGAACTCCCTGAGTTTCATCCAAGGCTTGTTTAATACCAGGGTGTGGGGGGGGGGGAGAGGTGATCAGGTCCCAGGACTACATGTTCCGGATGTTGTCCTCTGTGTCACAGAAGGTGCCTGAAAACCAAAGAATAACATCAAAATGAGTGGAGGAGTACTAGTGGCACCTTAGAGACTAACCAATTTATTTGAGCATAAGCTTTCATGAGCTACAGCTCACTTCATCGATCAAAAGGAGTAACACTTGGAAATGCTGCACCTTCCCAGCTAATGGACAGCATTTTTGCTCTGCTCCTATATGTGGTATGTAATCTTTCAGTGACTACCAGCAAGTCTGAAATATAAAGGCTATGGAACATCAGATGGTCACATATTTGTATTTATGTTATAACTGCACTTCTATAGCAATAAGATACAGTTATCTGGCAACTGTATCTGAGTTACAGAAATGCTCCAGATTTTGCTTTAAAATCAAAAATTTACAGTGGAAACCATATGAACAATTTTGTTATTACAGTTTAGTATAGCACTAAGGCTATGTCATAAATATAAAGGGAATGGTAAACCCCTTTAAAATCCCTCCTGGCCAGAGGAAAAATCCTCTCACCTGTAAAGGGTTAAGAAGCTAAAGGTAACCTCGCTGGCACCTGACCAAAATGACCAATGAGGAGACAAGATACTTTCAAAAGCTGAGAGGAGGGAGAAAAACAAAGGGTCTGTGTCTGTTGGTACGCTGCTTTTGCTGGGGATAGAACAGGAATGGAGTCTTAGAACTTTTAGTAAGTAATCTAGCTAGGTATGTGTTAGATTATGATTTCTTTAAATGCCTGAGAAAAGAACTGTGCTGAATAGAATGACTATTCCTGTCTGTGTATCTTTTTTGTAACTTAAGGTTTTGCCTAGAGGGATTCTCTATGTTTTGAATCTAATTACCCTGTAAGGTATCTACCATCCTGATTTTACAGAGGTGATTCCTTTACTTCTATTTACTTCTATTTCTATTAAAAATCTTCCTGTAAGAAAACTGAATGTTTTTTTCATTGTTCTCAGATCCAAGGGTTTGGGTCTGTGGTCACCTATGCAAATTGGTGAGGATTTTTACCAAACCTTTCCCAGGAAGTGGGATGCAAGGGTTGGGAGGATTTTGGGGGGAAAGACGTGTCCAAACTACGTTTCCCAGCAAACCCAGTTAGAGTTTGGTGGTGGCAGTGGATATTCCAAGGGCAAAGGATAAAATTAATTTGTAGCTTGGGGAAGTTTTAACCTAAGCTGGTAAAAGTAAGCTTAGGAGGTTTTCATGCAGGTCCCCACATCTGTACCCTAGAGTTCAGAGTGGGGGAGGAACCTTGACAGGCTATATATAGCAATCCCTATCACATTAATTTTCCTGAAGAATCAAGTAACTTTAGGACAGCCTCTACTACAGCTTGGATTACTCTCATCTGACATATCCTATTCCAGAACAAATCACAATATAGACGAACCATATACCTACCATTCAGGGCAGCAATTTTTATACATATCATTTTGTTATCATGGGAGACACTAGATGATGATGTTACCCAGTCTTACTTTGTTAACGTGTGAGCCGTGTACAATCTGTGAAGAATGCTGTATTGTTAGTTTTGTAATGTGTTTTCTTTTGGGGAAGGTGTTGTGAACAGCAAGAGAATTTGCTCTCTGCTGAAATCTCTCTTACTAAATTAACTTCTTGTGGGACTGGTGTTTGGGTTGAGATTTTTGAAAGAGGGATTTTTGTGTGTGATGTTTTGACCACCGCTCTACAGTGAAACAAGTTCAGTTAATAAAATACCAAGACTCTGTGTCACTGGGGTTTCTCCTTAAGTGGAAAATGGACCTGCAAGGCCCCAGAATCTGCTCTTCTCTGGTAGAGGGGTAAGAATATGAGTAAATGACTGTGTAATAAGTGCTTTGCTTGTCACAATATTCTTCCCATGTTCATGTATAATAATGACATCACAAAGTAACAACCACCTAAAAAATAGGGGATCCTCACCTATATCAGAATTGGCCTTGCTTTGACAAATGGGATGATTCTGGGACATCTGAAGGGCATCTTCCATCTAGCCTAGCTTTCTCCTTCTCCCTTTTCTTGTTTGATTTTCCCCTAAGCTGAGATTGATCTTTGTGACTAGTTTGGCCTTCCAGTGACTGGGCTATGGGTGGAAATCAGCACAGAAGGAGTGGCAGCAGAACCTTTGCACACAGACACATATGGACCCTTCTTATCCTGGCAGAGGTGAAAAGGGGCTGCTTCTGGGCTTACAGGACATTTTTGGCTGCTTTGATATCAACCTGAGGTGCTCCTCCTTGGCCCATTGCAATTGTCTGCAAAGGGAGTTTTGTTCTTGTAATATAAGCAAAGTTTACTTTAAATTTTGTGGCATAATTGGTTTTCTGACCCTGAGGTCATTCAGGTGGAACTTTGCCACATACTCAGGGTGATCACCATAGTGTGAGTTGGGCAGGGAATTTTTGCACTTGTGGTGCATTTCCTAATCTGGTGTGTGTGTGTGTTTGGTATTGTGGGTGGGAGTCAGGGATGTCTTCTTCCAGTGTATGCTGTTTATTTCTGTGAGGGCAAAAGATTAAAAGAATGAGTGAGAAGCACATTGGTTGCAGATGTGTTGGTGACAGCCCCAGCTAAAAGCGTCATACAAGCAAATGAACAAACTAGGATAAATCCTCTTTCATTGTGCACATGTGCCATCTAATGTTAATGTTACACGTTATTCTGGCTGCCTGGCTCTAACATTTTTGTACAGGTTTGAGAACAAGAACTGTGTGGACAGGGCAAAGGGGCCAGGACCCTCCACCATAATAGAATGTGCTGTTCCCAGACAATAGTATGGCTTTGGAGTTGCAGCTTGACAATCAAATCTTACTGATTTCTAGCCAAGTTCTGTAGACCCAAGAGGAATGTATAATGTGAGTCAACCACAGTTTTGGATGTTTGTCCAAACTTAATCCATGCTCCAAACCTTTTGAGATGTGTCCATTGCTAATATCTCTGATTAATATGTAAATTTTGTAAACAATTTCATCCCCAAAGGGGAAGGTCCAGAGGTCTAAGACTCTGGTCAGAAATACCTAGAGCACTAGTAACTTATATGTCATGAAATTTACTGCGTGTTTACTATATTGGATGTAAGATATTCAGAGGACATTTTTAAAAGGAAGGGCTAAACACAGCTGCTATTAAACTAAGTGACAGTATGATTTCAAGAGAAGCAGCTGCAAAAATGGCTAACTTCAACAGGTCTTAAGTCCCCATTTGCTCTGCATGGACTCTAAAGATCGCAAAGCACCTGTCTAAAGGTAGGATTATGTCTTGGTGTACTTGGCCAACTTTTCCCTTTCCCACAGTATGCTGTGAAATGTGTGGGTTCTATCCTCCACTTCAGAGATAGGGACATTTCTGTGATGTTTCAGGTTTGCAGATCCCCACAGGATTAATACATAAAAACAACAAATATGTACATGGAAATCACTCTTAAAAATAAAACTGCAGAAATTGGGTCAAATAAAAAGAGATCAAACTCAAATTCTAGACATGTATTTTGATCTTTCATATTAAGATCAAATATGCTTGAAAAAAGTAATCTTGTATTTTTATAATTTACCTACAAGTTCTGATATACTGTACAAGCCAATAAAACACTTTGTCTCAGTTGCACCGACAGAGGATGTCATTTACAATGATTGCTAGCAGTTCATTTCAATGCTGTCAAAGTCAATTATCTACAGTGAAGATGGTTGGTGCAACTGTCATTGACCAGAAGTAACTGAATTGAACAATATGAGTATCTGACACAATAATGCAAAGCCTTGAAGCCAGTTTGCAGATTGCAAGACCTTCATGCTTAGCTGAAAGATATTGCTCTAAATAGTAATAAACCTAAAGTATGTCAACTATAGAATTCACACAGAAACTATATGCTCTTGCAGTGTCAGTTAGACTTAGGCCAGTAACATTCTGATTAACCCCACACATATTACAGTAGGTAAAATTTTAATTTTCAGATGTAGCTGTGGTTCTTTAGCATTTAATGTTAGAATGCTTCTGTACACGTTTAAAACAAGTGAAGATACTGGGCTAAATTCAGTGCAGGGGAAACACCACTGAAGTCAATGGAATAGCAACAGCATTGTGACTGACCCATTATGTGTTAAGACAAGTAACATTACATAAAAATCCATGATTAATAAGTAAATTGAAAAAAACAAGTCCATACTGAGATGGAGAGTCTTAATTAGAACAATTCTAGGATGGGACCAAACTAGAACTTCACATCCAAACATACAAAATTTGGGGCTCAGTTTTGGTTTCAGAAACCCAACCTGGATCAGGATCCAATCTTCTGTCTCAGGTCTGTTTTTGTCTAATACAATAAGTAAAAACAAACCATGAGATTCACAGCAGATGTGGTGGCTTTGAAATTGAAAACCAAATTCTGTCTTTGGGTTCATGAACTATCTCATGCCAGGGACACAACCATTAAAGAGGATTACAGGACCATGCATAGTTCACATAGGAAATAGAAAGAGACAGTGAGAACCATGTGTGAACATGTGAGTATAGAATAGGGCATTAAATTTAAAAGCATATGAACCCCCCCCCCCCCCCGCAAGTCTTTGTTTCAGTTAGTTGCTATGCTTTTTTGGGTAGCGTCAACTGGGGGAAAATGTCAGGAGCAAAATGAAATGGATTGTAAAAAGTCAGTTTGCTTACAGAGGAGACATAGCCCTGGTCTACACTAGGACTTTAGGTCGAATTTAGCAGCGTTAAATCGATGTAAACCTGCACCCGTCCACACAATGAAGCCCTTTATTTTGACTTAAAGGGCTCTTAAAATTGATTTCCTTACTCTATCCCTGACAAGTGGATTAGCCCTTAAATCGGCCTTGCCGGCTCGAATTTGGGGTACTGTGGACACAATTGGACGGTATTGGCCTCCGGGAGCTATCCCAGAGTGCTCCATTGTGATGGCTCTGGACAGCACTCTCAACTCAGATGTACTGGCCAGGTAGACAGGAAAAGAACTGCGAACTTTTGAATCTCATTTCCTGTTTGGCCAGTGTGGCAAGCTGCAGGTGACCATGCAGAGCTCATCAGCAGAGGTGACCATGATGGAGTCCCAGAATCGCAAAAGAGCTCCAGCATGGACTGAACGGGAGGTACGGGATCTGATCGCTGTATGGGGAGAGGAATCCGTGCTATCAGAACTCCGTTCCAGTTTTCGAAATGCCAAAACCTTTGTCAAAATCTCCCAGGGCATGAAGGACAGAGGCCATAACAGGTACCCGAAGCAGTGCCACATGAAACTTAAGGAGCTGAGGCAAGCCTACCAGAAAACCAGACAGGCAAATGGCCGCTCCAGGTCAGAGCCCCAAACATGCCGCTTCTATGATGAGCTGCATGCCATTTTACAGGTTCAGCCACCACTAACCCAGCCGTGTTGTTTGACTCCTTCAATGGAGATGGAGGCAACATGGAAGCAGGTTTTGGGGACGAAGATGATGATGATGATGAGGTTGTAGATAGCTCATAGCAAGCAAGTGGAGAAACCGCTTTTCCCGACAGCCAGGAACTGTTTCTGACCCTGGACCTGGAGCTAGTACCCCCTGAACCCACCCAAGGCTGCCTCCTGGACAAGGCAGGCGGAGAAGGGTCCTCCGTTGAGTGTACCTTTTAAAATACTATACATGGTTTAAAAGCAAGCATGTGAAAGGATTACTTTGCCCTGGCATTCGCAGATCTCCTGGATGTACTCCCAAAGCCTTTGCAAAAGGCTTCTGGGGAGGGCAGCCTTATTGCGTCCTTCATGGTAGGACACTTTACCACTCCAGGCCAGTAACACGTACTCGGGAATCATTGTACAACAAAGCATTGCAGTGTATGTTTGCTGGCGTTCAGACAACATCCGTTCTTTATCTCTCTGTGTTATCCTCAGGAGAGTGAGATATCATTCATGGTCACCTGGTTGAAATAGGGTGCTTTTCTTCAGGGGACACTCAGAGGAGCCCGTTCCTGCTGGGCTGTTTGCCTGTGGCTGAACAGAAATGTTCCCCGCTGTTAGCCACGGGGACGGGGGAGGGTTGAGGGGGTAGCCACGCAGTGGGAGGAGGCAAAATGCGACCTTGTAACGAAAGCACATGTGCTGTGTATGTAATGTTAACAGCAAGGTTTACCCTGAAAGAGTGTAGCCACTGTTTTATAAAATGTGTCTTTTTAAATACCGCTGTCCCTTTTTTTCTCCACCAGCTGCATGTGTTTCAGTGATCACAGGATCTTCTCCTTCCCAGAGGCTAGTGAAGATTAGAAAGAAAAAAAACGCACTCGTGATGAAATGTTCTCTGAGCTCATGCTGTCCTCCCACACTGACAGAGCACAGATGAATGCGTGGAGGCAAATAATGTCAGAGTGCAGAAAAGCACAAAATGACCGGGAGGAGAGGTGGCGGGCTGAAGACAGTAAGTGGCGGCTGAAGACAGGGCTGAAGCTCAAATGTGGCGGCACGTGATGAGAGGAGGCAGGATTCAATGCTGAGGCTGCTGGAGGACCAAAACAGTATGCTCCAGTGTATGGTTGAGCTGCAGCAAAGGTAGCTGGAGCACAGACTGCCACTACAGCCCCTGTGTAACCAACCGCCCTCCTCCCCAAGTTCCATAGCTTCCTCACCGAGACGCCCAAGAACGCGGTGGGGGGGCCACCGGCCAACCAGTCACTCCACCACAGAGGATTGCCCAAAAAAAAGAAGGCTGGCATTCAATAAATTTTAAAGTTGTAAACTTTTGAAGTGCTGTGTGGCATTTTCCTTCCCTCCTCCACCACCCCTCCTGGGCTACCTTGGTAGTCATTCCCCTATTTGTGTGATGAATGAATAAAGAATGCATGAATGTGAAGCAACAATGACTTTATTGCCTCTGCAAGCAATGATCAAAGGGAGGAGGGGAGGGTGGTTAGCTTACAGGGAAGTAGAGTGAACCAAGGGGCGGGGGTTTCATCAAGGAGAAACAAAGAGAACTTTCACACCGTAGCCTGACCAGTCATGAAACTGGTTTTCAAAGCTTCTCTGATGCGTACCGCGCCCTCCTGCGCTCTTCTAACCACCCTAGTGTCTGGCTGTACGTAGTCAGCAGCCAGGCGATTTGCCTCAACCTCCCACCCCACCATAAACGTCTCCCCCTTACTCTCACAGATATTGTGGAGCACACAGCAAGTGGTAATAACAGTGGGAATATTGGTTTTGCTGAGGTCTAAGCGAGTCAGTAAACTGCACCAGCGCGCCTTTAAACGTCCAAATGCACATTCTACCACCATTCTGCACTTGCTCAGCCTATCGTTGAACAGCTCCTGACTACTGTCCAGGCTGCCTGTGTACGGCTTCATGAGCCATGGCATTAAGGGGTAGGCTGGGTCCCCAAGGATACATATAGGCATTTCAACATCCCCAACAGTTATTTTCTGGTCTGGGAATAAAGTCCCTTCCTGCAGCTTTTGAAACAGACCAGAGTTCCTGAAGATGCGAGCATCATGTACCTTTCCCGGCCATCCCATGCTGATGTTGGTGAAACGTCTCTTGTGATCCACCAGAGCTTGCAGCACTATTTAAAAGTACCCCTTGCGGTTTATGTACTCGGCGGCTTGGTGCTCCGGTGCCAAGATAGGGATATGGGTTCCGTCTATGGCCCCACCACAGTTAGGGAATCTCATTGCAGCAAAGCCATCCACTATGACCTGCACATTTCCCAGGGTCACTACCCTTGATATCAGCAGATCTTTGATTGTGTGGGCTACTTGCATCACAGCAGCCCCCATAGTAGATTTGCCCACTCCAAATTGATTCCCAACTGACCGGTAGCTGTCTGGCGTTGCAAGCTTCCACAGGGCTATCACCACTCGCTTCTCAACTGTGAGGGCTGCTCTCATCTTGGTATTTATGCGCTTCAGGGCAGGGGAAAGCAAGTCACAAAGTTCCATGAAAGTGCCCTTACGCATGCGAAAGTTTAGCAGCCACTGGGAATCATCCCAGACCTGCAACACTATGTGGTCCCACCAGTCTGTGCTTGTTTCCCGAGCCCAGAATCGGCGTTCCACAGCATGAACCTGCCCCATTATCACCATGATGCATGCATTGGCAGGGCCCATGCTTTCAGAGAAATCTGTGTCCATGTCCTGATCACTCACGGGACCGCACTGACGTCGCCTCCTCGCCCGGTATCGCTCTGCCAGGTTCTGGTGCTGCATATACTGCTGGATAATGCGTGTGGTGTTTAATATGCTCCTTATTGCCAAAGTGAGCTGAGCGGCCTCCATGCTTGCCTTGGTATGGCGTCCGCACAGAAAAAAGGCGTGAAACAATTGTCTGCCGTTGCTCTGACGGAGGGAGGGGCGACTGACGACACGGCTTACAGGGTTGGCTTCAGGGAGCTAAAATCAACAAAGGGAGTGGCTTTACTTCAAGGAGTATTTCAGGCAGGACTTCAAGGAGGGTTCCAATAAGAAATGGTGCACCTAAGTTATTGTTCTTATTGGAACAAGGAGGTTAGTCTGGCCTCTGATTGATACATGGCTAGATTTACCTCGCTGCACCTTCTCTGTGAGTGACTGCAGTGTGACCTAGAGGAATGAGTCTCCTAGACATAGGAGGGGGGGAAGCAAATGAGTACAAAACAAATCTGGTCTATTTCTTGTTTTGATCCACTCCATCTATCTTTTACATCTTTAGCTGGCAGCAGACGGTGCAGAAGGACTGCATGCCATCCACATCTCATGGCTGCCCAGCAGAAGATGATGCAATAGGACAGCTAGCCATCCGTATCACCTGCCTGCTCACTATAAGACGGTTCAATAGGACTGACTGCAGGACTAAAGAGAATGACCTGGTCAAGTCACTCCAAATTTAGTCCCTGTGCCCATGCCTGCCCAGGCGCTCCTGGCTGACGTGGCCAGGAGCACCTCGGACATGACGATGATGGCTACCAGTCGTACTATACCGTTTGCTGCCACAAGGCAAGGGGTTGATGCTGCTGTGTAGCAATGCAGTACCACGTCTGCCAGCACTCAGGAGACATAGGGTGACAGTTACCTGAGCGGGCTCCCATGCTTGCCATGGTATGGCGTCTGCACAGGTAACTCAGGAAAAAAGGCGCAAAACGATTGTCTGCCCTTGCTTTCATGGAGGGAGGGAGGGAACGGAGGCCTGACGATATGTACCCAGAACCACCCGCGACCATGTTTTAACCCCATCAGGCACTGGGATCTCAACCCAGAATTCCAATGGGCAGCGGAGACTGCGGGAACTGTGGGATAGCCACCCAGAGTGCAACACTCTGGAAGTTGACTCTAGCCTCGGTACTGTGGAAGCACTCCGCCGAGTTAATGCACTTAATGCACTTAGAGCATTTTCTGTGGGGACACACACAGACTCGAATATATAAAACCGATTTCTAAAAAAAACAACTTCTATAAATTCAACCAAATTCCGTAGTGTAGACATACCCATAGGATGGAAAAGATAGGAAAAAATCCCACCTAGATTCAGTCTCTGGTCTTGTCTATATGGCACAACAAAGCATGTCAGAGGGGTGTGATTTGTAAAGTGTGCAAACATGCTGTCCTCTAACTGTCCCTTGTAGACCATGCTGCCACACTTGAAAAGGTACCTAGTTTGTAATTAATGTAGTCCCGTTTAGAATGTCACTACAACAGTGGGAACTAGATACCTTTTAGAGAGCTCCTCAAATCACACCCCTTTGGTGTTCTTTGCTGGCACCGTGTAGACAAGCCCTCTGGGAAGCACATTGTTCTAGCTTCTAGGAGTCAGTCAATACTTGAATTCAAGGAGTGAGTTATCTTATTATCTGAAGAAGCAAAAAAAGAATGAACACAGACTGACTGTCTTTCCTAGTTCATTGTTGTTTTCACACAGTCCTTGTTATTACTTTGAAGGATAGATACAGACGCTAAAAAAGCAAGAAGGCTGAAACATAAATAGCATCACTTTCAGGAATCTTTCCTAGGCAGATGCATTTCACTGTGGATTTTTTTTAACCTTCCCACTGTCGCTACCATTGGTTCAGCTCCATCAGTAGTAGCAACTAGGGGAATTTTAAAGAGAAAAAATAGGCTATTGTACAGAAGACCTCAGTGTCTTGATGCTTTTCTGAGGAAAAATGTATCTGAGATGTTGATCAAAATGACTACTCCCTCTACCCTGAGCCACAGAGTAAATGTCACTCAGCCTTGCGTGGATTAGACTCAATGGGACAAATTCATTCCTGTGCCTGTGCTCGGGCCAGCACAGGGACAAAGTTGAGGTAGCTTGTGCCTCTCCTATTCAGCGACAGCTGAGGGCCTGTTCTTTGTTTTTCCCTGTATCTATCATCATGCCCCTCCACTGGAGAGATTTCTCCCAAAATGTGTATGAAATAGGAATTGGTCTGATCCAAAACACAGGGAAATTATTAGGAGTCTTTCCATTGACTTCAGTGAGCATTAGATCAATGCCAATGAGAAGAAAAGAATAGTATTATGGTACTGACTAGAGGCCTCAACTTATATGATGGCCCCATTGTGCTAGGCACTGTATAAACACATAGTAAGAGATAGTGTCTGCCCCAAAGTGTCTTAAATAAAATAAAAACAAAGTCAACTGACAAAATAGGGGGAAGGGAGGGAGAGAAAGAAAGGCACAGGGAGGAGAAGCAACCTGCCCAAATTACACAGTAGCTCAGTGAAAGAAATGGGAATAGAACTCACATCAACCACTCCTATGTCCTATCCATGATCCCATACTGTGTATCTTATGAGGAAGATGCTTCGTGTCACAGTGAACAAATTCCAAAAGTTAAAAAAGACACACAAAGTATTGTGAATCCTAGACATCATGCATCAGTATGTTTGCCTACTTAAAACCATATCACATTAAAAGAGTCTGACGCCAAAAATCAAGAACGAGTGATATGCTTAGAGATTTTAACTCCCCCTCACCCCTCAAAAAAACAACTGCATGTAAATGACTGCTTCAAACCCAGTCCTTTAAAAATAAGGACAACGTATGCATATGCTGATGAGAAGAAAAATAAGTTTTACAGTAAATTTCACACACTCAAAAGAAAAGCCACACAAAAAGACAATGTCCAAGTGAGAAGTGAGATAATATAAAAAGAAAAGAAGAAAAATGAGAGGTTGCACCCAGAAAACAAAAGTTTGCTGAGGAGGAAATTTTCCCGAGGGTTCCTTATCCATTGTAGTTTGTTTGATAGAATCAGATAAACTGTATAGAAGAAATATTGGAATGGAGTAATCTCCAAGCACCTCAAAATAATTTGTGCCTTTTAGAACAATAAGTAACTGATTAAGAAAAAAGTGAGGCTACACAACAAATTAAAAGATAAAATAATATAAAAACAAAAAAGGACAGACATTCAAGCACATGTATAGTATGAATTAAATATTCATCAGGTGTTTCCTGGTGGAATAAGTGAAATCCCCTGGAGGAATATGCTAGCCTTTCAGTGTGTGTAAATTAGCAAAGCTCCTTTAGACTTCAAAGGAAGGCTGTGTTGATTTCAACCAACTGAAGATTGAGGCCGATGTTTTTACTTTTACTTTAATGGGGAGATGACTTAACACAGAAGCAAACTGAAACCACGTGGTTTGTACTTTGAGAAAGGTTAAGTTTTTGCTCTGCAAACTGGAGAGAAAATTCTCTGTTTTCTTGGAGCTACAGAACTACTATCTACATGTAAGCTATTAGTTTTAAAAAATTCTGAAAAGTCTGGTGAAGAATTATATATATCAAACCTGAGAGCCAAGCTAATATCTTTTATTGGACCAACTTCTGGTGGTGAGAGAGACAAGCCTTCGAGCTTACCCAGACCTCTTCTTCAGGTCTGACTGACTGTGGCCATGTCTACACTAGAGTTAAGTTGACTTAAGTTACATTGACAGTCATAAACTGCTGTAATTACATTGCTTGCGCATGTTCACACAACACTCCTTGTGTCGGCAGAGTGTGTCCACACTTGGTGCTCTAGTACTGACAGAGAGAGCAGTGCACTATGTGTAGCCATCCCACACACACTTGGAGTTCTGGGAATGGATTGGAGTGCATCATGGGGCTGGATCATGCCCCATGACGCACTTTTCCCTGTTCCATAATTCCAAGGGCTTCTGACTATGTTTCATGCCATCTTTCAACAACCCCTGTAAACTTTGCAGCCACCATCTCCAACTAAAAGCATGGATCCTGCACTGCTCACCCATCTTGTGATGAGTGTTATGAACACAACTCAGCTGATCCTGCAATATTTCATGAGCTGTGAATCTGAACAGATGGTGCCTGCCCTGCTGTGTGCCATGGAAAGAAACAATTCAGGATTGATGTTGGCATTCTATAAAAGTGCCAATCTATAAAAAGAGAAATAAGGAAAACCGGAGAATTACAGACCAGTCATCTTAACGTCTGTATCGAGAAAGATAATGGAGCAAATAATTAAGCAATCAATTTGCAAACATCTAGAAGATAATAAGGTGATAAGTAACAGTCAGCATGGATTTGTTAAGAACAAATCCTGGCAAACCAACCTGATAGCTTTCTTTGACAAGGTAATAAGCCTTGTGGATAGGTGGAAAGTGGTAGATGTGGGATATCTTGACTTTAGTAAAGCTTTTGATACTGGCTCACATGACCGTCTCATAAACAAAATAGGGAAATGCAACCTAGATGGAGCTACTATACAGTGGGTACAAAACTGGTTGGAAAACCGTTCCCAGAAAGTAGTTATCAGTGTTTCACAGTCATGCTAGAAATGCATAACGAGTGCAGTCCAGCAGGGATCAGTTCTGGGTCCAGTTCTGTTCAATATTTTCATCAGTGATTTAGATAATGGCATAGAGAGTACACTTATAAAGTTTGTATATGATACTAAGCTGGGAGGGGTTGCGAGTGCTTTGGAGGAAAGAATTAAAATTCAAAATGATCGGGACAAAGTGGAGAAATGGTCTGAAGTAAATAGGATGAAATTCAATATAGAAATATGCAAAGTATTCCACTTAGGAAGGAACAATCAGGTGCACACATACAAAATGTGAATGACTGCCTAGGAAGGAGTACTGCAGAAAGAGATCTGGGGGTCATAGTGGATCACTAGCTAAATATGAGTCAATAGTGTAACACTGTTGCAAAAAAAGTGAACATTATTCTGGGATGAATTAGCAGGAGTTGTGAGCAAGACACGAGAAGTAATTCTTTCACTGTCCTCCCTGTTGATTCGGCCTCAACTGGAGTATTGTGTCCAGTTCTGGGCACCACATTTCAGGAAAGATGTGGACAAATTAGAGAAAGTCCAGAGAAGAGCAACAAAAATTATTAAATATCTAGTAAATATGACCTATGAGGGAAGATTGAAAAAATTAGGTTTGTTTAGTCTGCAAAAGAGAAGATTGAGGGGGGGGGGCATGATAACAGTTTTCAAGTACCTAAAAGGTTGTTACAAGGAGGAGTGAGAAAAATTGTTCTTCTTAACCTCTGAGGATAGCAATGGGCTTAAATTGCAGCAAGGGAAGTTTTGGTTGCACATTAGGAAAAACTTCCTGTCAGGATGGTTAAGCACTGGAATAAATTGCCTACGGACGTTGTGGAATCTCCATCATTGGAGATTTTTAAGAGCAGGTTAGACAAACACCTGTCAGGGATGGTCTTGATCATACTTAGTCCTGCCACGGTTGCAGGGGACTAGACTAGGTGACCTCTTGAGGTCCCTTGCACTCCTATGATTTCATGAAAACAACATTATTATTCACAGAGCAGCCATAGGAACTTTGTCTTGGGTCCCCACTGTTTCTGTCTATTTCAAATTTCTTATGTGCTACAAATGCACTGGAGGTGGGTGCAGTCTGCTTTGGTACACACGTTCCAAAATGTGAAGTGTGTGATTTAATTATCAGACATTCAAACAAATTTATGAGAGATAGAGAGAGCATGTAGGATTAAGAAGGATGAATGCCTGTTGAGGAGGTGGAGTAGGAGTCTACACTGGCCCATCTGCATATCATTATGCATCTTCTGCCCTTACTTGGAACTCATAATGATAACTGAATTGGCAGTGACCCCCCACTGAACAGTTTTGTAATAAAGTGTTCCTAACCTGTGTGGATGGGGTCAGACTTTGTTAGAAAAAAATTAAGCCATTTATTTTCCTAAGCTACTACCTAGGTTAGAAAATCTCTTTAAAGAACTGATTTGATCCCATCCAACACCAGCCAACAAAACTACATTGACAGCAACCCGAGGCACTAGGTAAGACCTGGCACAGCTTCCTTGTGAGGGTAGAGATGTTCCAATAAACAAGTGATGGGAGTCTACAACCACCTTTCTAAATTGCCTTACAACACTCCTCAGAACAATTTCCCTCTCAGGAAAGGCCTGTAAGATCCTAAGTGACCCTAACTGGTTATTGAGAAAAAGAAACAACTATTCACTCATTATCTCACAGCAGAAAGGCTGCTGTATTTGTCATTTTTGCTCAAATGCCTACAGGTGTACAGCACATATTTTATTTTTTACATAATTTCTCTGACTGTCCCACAGAGAAAGCACTGAAGAAAAGACTTGAAAAATTGCTAGCGTGTGGGTGGGTTTCAACCAAACTATTATTTGTGTTTGAACATAAAATAGGAGTAGAGGAACTTCCCTTCTTTTAAATATTGTCTATAAGAGAAATGAGCATTTCCTAACTTGACGTAAACTCAGTTCTTCATAGACAATGATCTTCAAAACAAAACCTTCCATCTAGGCCAGCCATTTTCCACTTTTGCTAGCTGCAGCCCCTTCTTTGCAGCACATTGGTAGGTGAAAGCTCCACCAATTTATGTTCCTTTGTACCAGCCTTAGCATTCCACTCATTCCTTCTTTTTTTTTTCTTTTCCATTTTCCCTCTCTATGTCTCCTATTCCATCCTGTCTTTGTTCTCCTTTCCCATTCTTATACTGCATTCTTCTGTGTGCAGGTTCTCTCTTTTTTCTCTCTTTTTGGATATTGCTTTCTTATCTTCCCCTCCATTGGAGGCTGCTCCTGCTTGTCCATCAGAAGACTATGTCCTGTTTCAACTGGGCAACTGTTGGATGGCTCTGGGGGAGTCAGCTCAAACATGCTGGCACAGCTGTGCTGAACACTGTGGGGAGCAGAGAAGACTGAACTAACACACTGCTTCCTGAGCCTGCAGCCCTGTAAATGTGAACTGCTATCGCTCTGTGATTTTTGTATACTACCTATCAGCATGGTATCTCAGCCTAGGATCACTGCTCCTGCAGTCAGTTATATTAGGGCTTGCTCTGAAAGCAGGCAAGGACAGCAGATTGCGGGTTGCCACTCACTGATTTGATTATAGCCATAATAGCGTATTTGCAATGTGGGGCAGTTGTGTTTACATAGAGGACATGGAGATTTAGCTACATAATTCCACTGAAATTAATGAGAACCATGTGACTAAGTCCTCCAGTCAGCTTTGAAAATCTCAATAAAATGGCTTTCCCCAGAGCCTTCTGTTTTTCTCCTCTGTCCCACAACCTGTTTTGGCCCAGCCTAGCAAATTAAAGGGAGATGCCAGTGCCAAGGATGGGAAACACCAGTCTCTCTCTAGCAAACGAGATGGCCTGAAAAATGTCAGTTTTCACCCTTCAAAACATTCCTTGCAAAAGACAGATTTTTGCAAGATTTGCACCTGTGAACATTCATGGTAATTCACACTTTTCCACAAACTTGGCGCTCATACTAGACATTTTACAAATGATACTGAATACAAGTGTACCAGAGTTGATTTGGTAACTGGAAATAGCATTCTACACTGACAAAAATGGAATCAAGGGACATGCTACAATGAATGCTACAATGAATGCTATTCAACATTGGTGAGGCCTCATCTGGAGTACTGTGTCCAGTTTTGGGCCCCACACTGCAAGAAGGATGTGGATAAATTGGAGAGAGTCCAGCGAAGGGCAACAAAAATGATTAGGGGTCTGGAACACATGACTTATGAGGAGAGGAGAGGCTGAGGGAGCTGGGATTGTTTAGCCTGCAGAAGAGAAGAATGAGGGGGGATTTGATAGCTGCTTTCAACTACCTGAAAGGGGGTTCCAAAGAGGATGGCTCTAGACTGTTCTCAATGGTAGCAGATGACAGAACGAGGAGTAATGGTCTCAAGTTTCAGTGGGGGAGGTTTAGATTGGATATTAGGAAAAACTTTTTCACTAAGAGGGTGGTGAAACACTGGAATGCGTTACCTAGGGAGGTAGTAGAATCTCCTTCCTCAGAGGTTTTTAAGGTCAGGCTTGACAAAGCCCTGGCTGGGATGATTTAACTGGGAATTGGTCCTGCTTCAAGCAGGGGGTTGGACTAAATGACCTTCTGGGGTCCCTTCCAACCCTGATATTCTATGATTCTATGATTCTATGATTCTAAAAGACATTTTTGCCTGCAAAAAATAAAACCCAGTATTTTAAGGCAGACATGGCAGCTTTTTTAACTTTTCAAGAAACTGAAACAAACCTGATCTATTTTTTAAAAACTTTTTCCACCTCTGAGGTGAATTGTTCTGTACATCTCTGATAGGCACTGGGTCTCTTCTGAGTATAGATGGGACAGCTACCTCAGAGACAGACTGCTCTTGCTGATGCTGCCACTCCCAAGGAATACCTGAAAAGCTGCTTCCTCTGCAGGTATGTCCTAAGCTATTTTTTGCCTCTGCTTAATCTTGTGAAATAGGGCAGAGGGATCACTCAAAATCTCTACACAACCAGATGAGAAAAATCTGCTGTAGTGCCCAAAAGATAGAGCTACCGATGCAGAAAAAATACTAAAATGCCAATTTATCTACAGCTTGAAGGGCAGTTTAGAAAAGAAAAGAAAAGAAAAGAAAAGAAAAGAAAAGAAAAGAAAAGAAAAGGGTCTAAGAATCTGCACTCCATGAACACCCGAAGACAATGGGAAAAAAATCTAGGGAATCAGAAACAGAAAAGAAAAATGGGATTTTCATTGGCTTTTCAACAATATGTTTTTGTTGGGGCAGGGTGGGGGAAGGGCAAAAATAAAAGGCCTGTTTCATAGTAAAGATCCAAGTTCTGCCTAAGAAAATTGAAGATGTCCAGTTGTTCCTCACAGAACTATCATTCCATTCAGACTGTCTAAGTATCAGCCCTGAGGTCTTTGATCATGAAAAACTCCCACTGACTTCAAATGGAGTTACCTGCTGCATAAAGGAATAGCTATGTAGGTTCAGCCTGCAAAAGGGGTTCAGATTCTTCCCCCCAGATCATAGCTTTCAACTTTCTCAAAACCATTCTTTGTTATGGACCTAAATTTACCTCGGTCCTACACAAACTTGATTGCTTCACTCTGATTACTGTTAGGGTGGCATTATTAAAGTGAGCTTACATAAAATAGTGCTTAAGATAAAGACATTTATGTTCACTTCACATTATATTTTTATAGCTAAGATTTTCTAGTATACCTAATTTTAAAGTTTGTCTCACATTTGGGTCCTGGTAGGTTAAAAGGTATGATCAAATTTTCAAAAATTATGTTCATCATATAAAATAATGAGTCTCAAGGATACCATATAGTCAGATTTTGATTTTAAAATGAAATAATAGTAATAAAATTTGACATATATGACCTAAACACATTTTGTTTTAACCTCTAGGCCCAGTATATGCTTAGCACTGAAATATGCAGATTGCTACAGGATGCATGTAAACCCTCCCCAGAGGTATGGCTCAAGCCTGATCTCTGGTGCTTGCTACTTGGAGTGTCTTCTCCCTTTTCATCACATAGATTGGGACTTGGGTTCTTTCTTGTGACACCTGGTGACTCCACCCAAGATGAGTCCTCACTGTGCCCCAGGCACAATGGGTGTTGTCCCTTGGGAATATGAATAATGCTACCACTCTTGGCAAAGACTACAAAACCCAGTACACAAGGATCAATAAAATACATCAACACAAACCACAGTAAAGGAATGGCATTCACAAATAACAATATAACAAAGGGGGACTTTATTGGAAGCAGGAAAATAGGATCTGGAGAAGGAAAGGGTTAGTTAGCCAATGCATGGTTGCATCTCTGCCACTTTGGACACTACAGGGCTTAAACTGCCTGACTCATGTACTAGATCCCACAGCAGTTCAAAGACTCCCTTTTTGGAGAGAGAGAGATAATCAGAGACTCCCTGAAATTTTCTGCTTCTTTCAGTTCCAAATTAAAAGCTCAAACATGGAAACTAAACCCAGTATATCTCTGAGTCAGGCTGTCCCCACCCACTTCCAGGCTGAGCAGCCCAGGCTCATCCTTGGCCCAGCAAACTTCTTGTCCATATCACCCCATGCAGAAGCCTCCCTAGTGGTCTCAACAGGCATTTTTAGTCCATTCTGTTCACACACCAACTCCAAGCATGCTGAGAAATGGTGTCTGGGGGCGCTGGTAGCCATTATTAGTGTAGTCCATAGGGTAGTGCCCCCCAGATGTTATATAATAAAAATAAGACCAACAGGATCTTGTAAAGGGGATAAGGCAAAATGCTGCATTTATTGTAAATACAATAAAAAAATCAGAATATACAATTCCATAGCACTACTATTCCTTATTTATCCACATATCCATTCATGCATTCATTCATACAAGTTCTGGATAGTTGTTATAGTTACCAGCCTGGAGGTTGCTCGTGACAGAGTACTGGCCAGGTAGCCTGTACACGAGGGTGGAGCCGAGTCTTTGTCAGATGCGCATCCGATGCTCCTGGAGGGTAGTGGCAGAACCAGACTCAAAAGATCTCAGTTTTTAGAGTCAGTTTTTATAGGAATTTGTTCTTATGCCAGTCTATGGGAATTGCTTCATCATGCTGTTGTCATGATGGCTCCATGACGGCTATCAGGTGTTTATCTGGTTCTTCAGTTTTCTCATCCTTGGGATGGTTGGGTGGATTCCGGTTTTGCCCTCCAGGGGTCATCCACTTGTCTCCACTCTGCACATTCTTCAGCAGATCGATACTGAATTCTTAGGCTGGCACTTCCCTGATCATTCATTTATTATCTAAACCAAGCATCCATCCACATCCTTTATCTCTATTTTAATCACAATTGTTATTTCGCTGTCTCTCCCAACTTTAACAACTCTCGGAGTGTCACAAACATAACAAAGTGAGATAAAAACTACAGAGGGTGGGAGTCTCTGTGTACTGTTTCGAAGGTCAGTTACAAAGTATCACTTTGAGGACAGACACAATTAGCAGCTTGCAAGTCTCACACAATCGCTTACAAAGTATCACTTCGAGGACAGACACAATTAGCAGCTTGCAAGTATCACAGGGAGAGGAAGAGAAACAGTAAAAACAAGAGACCCAAAAGAAAACAAGAGACCTCTTAATTAATAATACCCTGGAATTTAAACTATGGGGAATCAAACTCCCTTGTGATTTTAATACAGACCTTCTTTAATATGCCAACACAGAGGCTCAGTCCAGAGTTCCAGGAGCTGGCAAACCCCAAGTGGGGGCTCACATGCAGATTCAAAACAATAGGAAATGGAACAAAGGAGGTGCTGGAAGAAATGTATAGGAGAAGATAGTGAGTGGTAGCCCATGACTAAAATCCTATTAAACTGCATTTTTAATGTTTGATATTGATGAAATGTGGTTGTGTGCTTTAGAGCCTACACTGCCACATAGCTCAGGCTTTGATTTCACTGTAAAAAAGCATACTGAAGAGCATATACGAAAAGAGCTACAGATAAGCATTTTGACTTGTACATTAGTTAGAGACCTTTCAGCATACTTTCCTATTGGTCATGACTGCAGTAATTAAAAATAATTCTAATCATTCTCAGTGAAATACATGTGTGATCTCATCTCTCCTCTTAATGTACTTCACTGTATAACAAACTGCAGGTTTTTAACCAAAGGAGCTCAGGATTGAATAAGCATGAGTGCTAAAATATCTCCTCATCTCATAGGAGATCTGCTGCTTCAGGACACATTGCCTTTCCACATTGTACTTTGCCTGTAGTTAATTTAGCTGTAGTCTCTAGTGCTTTGAGTCATTTAGTTTTCATGAAAATTCATATAAGGGTGGTGAGGGAAAGAAGCCTTGGGATTTCTGTGACAATATCATTCAGATTTAATCAATGCATATAAATATCATTCTTGTTGAAAAGCTATGTTTTCCTTTGCTTATTGGTTGCTGTTCCCTACATGTTATTCACTGAAAATTCAATTCAAAATCTGTAAAGTTTATAATACAAATAATCCTATATCTAGCAGAATATATATAGCAGAATAAGATAACCTTTTATATGTTTTTGAACCACCTTTCCATAATTTAATTAAGAATTGCATTCCTGCTGCAAAATTCTATTGAATGGTCTAAATAAAAGCTATGGAAATGGAGCTACTCTGATCTATACCAAATGAAGACCTGGCCTTCCATCTTTATATATTAAATACTATAGGTTTTTAAGGTACTTTCAATAGAACCCCATAGACCCCTACTGATTATTATTAATAATAATAATAACATTTAACATTTATATTGCAGTACTACAGAGAATTCTCAATAAGCTACTGGCCTCATTGTGCTAGGCACAGTACAATCATATACTCCCTGCTCCAAAGAACTTCCAATTCTTCATCTTCATTATGACAGCTGATCAGAAGGGTATTTTCCCCTCCTCCCTGGAAAATTTTGATGAAAACTTGACATTTTTAAAGTGTTCAGTTTAAAACCAAAAATTTCAATTCAAAATTGCTGCTTCAGTGCCTCATGGGAGTTGTATTTTGGGTGCCTAATACTCCAGTTTTCTTCTATAGTCTGGGCTCCTTGGCTAGTGCTGACACAGACAGGAAAAAAGAAGACTATCTTTTGCCACCTGCATTACAAAATCTCCCAAGGTGCTTCACTGTCTCTCCTCTTGCTCATAGGAGATGTAGTCTGGATGGAGAATTTGGCCCATAAACCAGGCTTACTTGTTATTTTCTATATGACTTTTCCATATGGGTATATCTGTATATAGATATATTTAGATATAGACATGATCAAACTCACTGGTTCTGATACAGAGAGGAAAAGAGGACAGCTTCTTTGCCACCTACATCCCCAAGTACAAGATAGATATTCCATCCCAGGAAGGAGTAGACAGTGTTACTTCGAGAAGATAACTTTAATTTATGGCAGTGGCACCATAGCAACAGCTGGGGGGGTGTCCTAAATCAATGTATGGTCCAGCGGGCTTGACCATATCCAATCATGAGTCAGTAAAGCCACTTGACTCCTACACACACACACACCAGTAATTTTTCACCACTGAAGCCACTTCCCTGTGATTCTGAGCCAGGATCAATGTCAGTGTGGATCCTTCACTGAATCTGGCCTGTAGTCCATTTCTTTTCTTTTCTTTTTTTTTTTTTTTCTTTTCTTTTCTTTTCTTTTCAAGTGCTTTACAAACTGTATTTAGTTAATTTTTAGAAAGCCCTCTATTGTGCTTCCAGATGAAAAGAAATGAGGCAGAGAGGTCACATGACTAGCTCAAATCCACAGAGCTCAACAGTACAACTATTAAAAAAACAAAAACAAAAACAAAAACAAAACAAAAAACAGGAAACCAATTCTGAATTTTTTCTGTCAAATTGCAGAGTTTGAAACGAACCCATTTTCTGTTTTTTTTTTAATCTTTTTATAGAAATTTCTATCAAAGCTTATCAGATTTTTTCCATTCTTTCAGAAATTTATATGATAAAGGAAAGAATGTGGAAAAAAACACCTTGTTTTGATTTTCAAAAATGAGAAGATATTTCTCTAGGTATTTCCCTACTCCACTGTGTACAGCCGTTTGAATCTGAAAGTCTGCCCAGACTATCTTTTAAGCCAATACCCTTAGTTGCTAGCGTGGGTTCATGCAGTAGTTGCCATTAAAAAACTCAGCATTTTGCACACAGTCATCACAGTGGTATCAGACATACCACAGATTTTCCTTTGATAAAATAGGAAATAATAATGTTAACTGGTGGATAATAATATGCTATTTATTATCAAATGCTGTGTTGTAAATCCATTGTATTCCATCGGTCCCTTATTTGAACTGTGTAAATCATATCTGTGGAAATGGCATTGTAGAGGTTGAGAAAATTACACTTGCACACAGGCATCTGTCTTAGGGAAGGTTTGCCAATACCAACAGAGTCTGGCATTTTGTAGTGGTTTGCTTGTGACCCATATTGTACTTTTCCTATTTATAGTTAATTTGCTCTTCAAGCATGTACACTGTAGGGGATGAAGGGATGATGGTTTTTCGATGCAGGCAGCTGGCCATGCAGCAGAGACACAGATGGATTTTTTTTTACATCTATTTTTAAACTGAATTAAATGCAAAAAATGTTCTTCTTTATCAAAAATTTCTGCATAGCCATGACCCCTAATTCTTTTGGGCTTCTGGAAAGGGAGAAAAGTTAATAGTCTGACACTCTCAGTCTCTAGACTCTTATGGTAGGAATACATTTCAGAGACTAGTCCGTACATTTAACTATGCTGTTATATTACAAGGAATAATTATAAGAAAAATTATCTGTGACATGGATCACTTCTTCCTATGTCTGTGGTACTCTGCAGTTAGACAGGTAGGTAGGTAGGTGCTGTTGTGTTTTGGGTTGTTTTTCAGTTACCCATTTTAATTGTATAATAAGGTTCTAGCAATACTTCTATTTTATTCATATTAGAATTCAGATCAGTTGCCCTGTGAGTAATAATTTTGAATTTTTTCAGAAAAAAAATAAGGAGCAAGAGCCAACAGATAGCTTTAAATTTCATACAATAATATGAGTGACTCTAGGGACTTGCTTTCGTATGTTACTGAGTCTTTCTCTTGTTGAAACAAAACACCAAAAAGTAGCAGATCAGATCAAGGTGACTTAAAGTTTGCTAAGAGTAAGAGTGCTTTTGCTGCCCGGCTACATGATGTTTTGTGCAAAGAGAATAATGTAATTAACACATTTCAGCTTGTGTCCCAGAAGAATGTTTGTGAATGTTTCCCTCACAGTTTCTTATGTATGTATTTTTTCACATCTCTATCTCAGATCTGAAAAAACAGGAGAAATAACATACATAACAAGTGAATACATAATATAAAAAACCCACATTATGTTGTAAGCAGACAGCTGTATGCCAAATGAAAAAAATGAATATGATTCTTCCTTCCTCCAGTTTAACAACAGTATGGCGTTTTGTTCCCTGAAATTTTCAGTTTGCTGCTTTAGTCAATCCACAGTTTTGACGGTGTGCAGAGAATAAAGAGGGGAGAAAAGGAGAAGCACATTTACAATGTCCATGTCCAGTCTTGATCCAGATGTCAACAGGATTTCATGTTTGATATTATCTCTAAGAACATAAGAACAACTATACTGGGTCAGATCAATAGTCTACCTAGCCCATTATCCTGTCTTCCAACTGTGGCCAATTCCAAGTGTTTCAGAGGGAATGAACAGAGCAGGAAATCATTAAGTGATCCATCCCCTCTTGTCCATTCCCAGATTCTGTAATCAGATGCTAGGGATACCCAGAGTGTGGGACTGCATCCCTTACTATTTTAGCTAACTCCATGACCATAACTAATTCTTTTTTGAGCACCATTATAGTTTTGGTCTTTACAACATTCCCTGGCAAAAAGTTCCACAAGTTTGACAGTGAGCTGTGTGAGAAAACACTTCCTTTTGTTTGCTTTAAACCTGCTGCCTATTGATTTTATTGGGTGACATCTGATTCTTGTTTTATGTGAAGGAGTAAATAACATTTCCTTATCACTTTTTCCACTCCTTTCATGATGTTGTAGATCTTCATCATATCCCCTCTTAGAAGTCTCTTTTCCAAGATGAAAGAGCCTAGTCTTTTTAATCTCTCTTCATATGGAAGTTGTTCTATACACTTAATCATTTTCATTGCCCTTCTCTGTATCTTTTCCAATTCTAATATTTCTTTTTTGAGGTGAGATGACCAGAACTGCACACAGTATTCAAGGAGTGGGAGTACCATGGATTTACATAGTAGAATTATGGTATTTTCTGTCATATTATATATCCCATTCCTAAGGGTTTCTAATCCTAATATTCTGTTAGCTTTTTTGACTGCCACTGCACATTGAGAAGATGTTTTCAGATAACTATCTACAATTACTCCAAGGTATTTTTCTTTAGTGGTAAGGGCTAATTTAGATCCCATCATTTTGTATGTATAATTGGGATTATGTTTTCCAATGTGCATTACTTTGCATTTATCAACATTGAATTTCATCTGCCATTTTGTTGCCCAGTCACCCAGTTTTGTGAGATCCTTGTGTAACTCTTCGCAGTCTGCTTTGGATTTAACTATCTTGAATTATTTGGTATCATCTGAAATTTTGCCACTGCACTGTTTACCTCTTTTTCTAAATCATTTATGAATATGTCGAACAGCACTGATGCCAGTATACATCCTTGGGAAACACTGATTTTACCTGTCTCCATTTTGAAAACTAACCATTTATTCCTACCCTTTGTTTTCTGTCTTTTAACCAATTACTGATTCATGAGCAGATCTTCCCTTTTGTCCCATGACTGCTTAGTTTGCGTAAAAGCCTTTAGTGAAGGATCTTGTCAAAGGCTTTCAGAATGTTCAAGTACATTATATCCACTGGATCCCCCTTGTACACATATTTGTGAACCCCCTCAAAGAATTCTAATAGGTTAGTGAGGCATGATTTCCCTTTACAAAAGCCATGTTGACTTTTCCCCAACATATCATGTTCATCTGTGTGTCTGATAATTTTGTTCTTTACTGTAGTGTCAACTAATTTGTGTGGTACTGAAGTTGGTCTTACTGGCCTGTAATTGCCAGGATTGCCTCTGGAGCCTTTTAAAAAAAATTGATGTCACATTAGCTATCCTCAGTCAACTGGTACAGAAGCAAATTTAAATAATAGGTTACATAGTTCTGTTAGATGTTTGGCCACTTCATATTTGAGTTCCTTCCGAACTCTTGGGTGATTATTTCTTGTTCTACCCCAGTGGACATGGAGAAAAATTGATCACTGTTCTGTATATAATGACCTTTTACCTATTTGAAGACAATTCACTTTCCCGCCATCTTCTCTTTTCTAGACGAAACTTGTCCAATTTTTTCAACCTTTCCTCATTATGTGTATTGCTCTCCTTTGGACACTCTCTAATTTGTTCACATCTTTCTTAAAGTGTAGTGCCCAAAACTGAATAGAGCACTCCAGCAGAGGCCTCACCAATGCTGAGTAGAGTGGAACAAGAATCTCCCGTGACTTACATACAACACTCCTGTTAATACATCCCAGAATGACATTTGTCTTTCCCCAACAGTGTCATATTGCTGACTTGTATCCAATTTATGATCCTCTGTAACCCTCAGAGCCTTTTCTACAGTACTACTGCTTATCCAGTTATAAACTGTACAGTTGTACATTTGATTTTCCTTCCTTCTGCACTTGTCTTTATTGAAAGATTGAAGAAAAGAGCCTCAAAATGACCAATAATAATAAAATCTGTTATTCAGATGTTGTTATGGACACTGTGCTATATAATCTGTGATATGCACCTCAGCAGTGAACCATGTATAACAAAATACGTATAACAGGACCAGCTATATAAAGCAATCAGAGAGATAGGAATGGGTTTGATCAAAATGAGAAGAAGGCACTGTCATGACAAGAGAAGTATTTTCTTGACTAAACCCTTGCAGCATTTGTTGAGTATCAAGGGGAAAAAAATAGCAACAGATTTTTTTTTAAAATATATAATTTACTATAAAACATTCTGCATAAAACTGTTTCATACTTTTTGTGCCTCTAACACAGAATGGTGTAAGGAGATAAAAGATGATAAAGTAATCGACAATCTTTATAGCATGCATTGGTCAGAACAATATTTAAAGAATTATAGTATACTTACTGTATCCCTGATACTTAGGGAGATAAAAATGATGAAGTAAAAGACAACTTTTATATAGCTGGCATTATAGAAAACATTCTTTTTGACGTTTTATGGAACTCCCTCCAACCCTGATCATGGTATAGAGTCAAACTGTCTAAAAATATGAATTCATGGTCTAATTCTTTTTGAGATGATTCTTCTATCATCTCTGCTAGGGTTTTGTTTAGTGGCCTTTAAAATATATTCTTTTCTTCTGGACCCATGACCTGGAGACTTGGCATAAAAAAGGATTGCAGCTTCAAAATGTTTCCTAGTGTCCACCTTTTTGAGTGGTACTAAAGATTGCCAATTGACTTATATACCAGGATTTAAGAAGGGATAAAAGTAGCACTTATTGGTATTTTTATAGCCAGGAGCTTTTTTGCTGATGCCAGTTATCTGAAAAGCCCATCATTTTGAAAACCGTTGTCCTATGCTCCCGACTTCTTGATGTAAATAAAATTATCTGCAACATTTAGCTTCAAAACACTAGGCCCCAGCCCTCCAAGAGATTGATTAGATCCTCTTCTTCACCTCGGTGGTTGAGAGTTGAAAGGTTGTTGCTCTGTCCCATTATAAATCTACTGTTCCATCCATACCAGCACACAGGTAATAGATTACAGTAAAAATAGTTTGCATGCCAAGCCCGTGCATATTTATCTATGGTTCACTGGCCTACCAAAAAAAAAAAAAAAGTGCTTATCTGAAGATCACACTGTGAACACGTAAAAAAAAAAATTGGCTAATGACATGTGTTATCTCACTGGTGACTTGCTTTCCAAAGTAGCTAATCACAAGATAGTACAATATGATTAGGGCTTTAGAAACATTACTTGAGTCAGATCATCAACTAGTATAAATCAATGTAGCTCCATTGACTAACTAGACTGCAGTGACCTTTTCTGAAGAGATTAAATTCTGGCTCTTTTTTGAGAACCTTGTAAACTGAGGCCTTGTCTACATTACAGAGTTAAGTCAACATAAGTTACATTGATGATCATAAGCTGCTTTAATTATATTACTTGTGCACATCTACACAATGCTTCTTGTGTTGGTAGAACACGTCCATATTCGATGCTCTTGCATCAACAGAGAGAGTGTTGCTATTGTGGTTAGCTATCCCACTGTGCAACTCGCCACCCTCTGTCACCCTCTGCTGCTGGGAACTCTGGGAATGGATTGCAGTGCATCATGGGGGCATGCTCACCATCCCATGATGCAGTTCTTTTCCGTCCCATCATTCCCTGAGCTTCTGACTTTGTTTCACAATGTTTTTCAACAATCCTTGTAAACTGTGTGCTCTCCCTCTCTGCCTGACAGCATAGATAATGAACTGCTGGCCAGTCTGGTGATGAGCATTATGAACACAGCATAGCTGGTCTTGCAGTATTTCATGAGCTGTGAAACAGAGAATCATAGAATCATAAGACTAGAGGGGCTTCAAGAGGTCATCTAGTCTCATCCCTTGGACTCATGGCAGGACTAAGTATTCTTTAGACCATCCCTGACAGGTGGGGGATGAATTTCCTCCCCCTTCTCTATTTTATTCTGAAATAGCATAAGTTTGTTAACCTTCACTGTGTACTCTAAGGTTCATCTCTTCTTGTATCTAGCTAAATGGCATGATGGAAAATATCAGAGATATCTGAAGCTGAAAAGTGGGGTGGGAATAACTGGGTGGAGAGTCTCCCAGAAGAGGTAAAATGAAGTTTTTTGTCATAGTTTTGCTGTTGCTAGGGTTTTAATTTGGGAAGGTAGACTAGAGTTTCTTATTTAAATTTAGGATGATAGTGAAGTGCAATCTTTTATTTCAGACAGAATAAATATAAAAATAAAAGTAAAATATATAAATAACCTTAAATAATACCAGTAGCAGGGTGGTCTTCCCCTTTAAACACCTGCAGGGCCATGGAGCAGCTAGGCTTGGCCTAAGAAAAAGCCCAGCTGGCAGGTCCTGGGAACCAGCTGATTCAGCTGAGCAGTAGCTAATGATTGGCTCTAATTCCCAGCTGGAAAATAGAACTCAGGACCCAGCTTTGTAAGGGTCGGTGGGAGAAACAAACATTTCCCTGAGCAGAAGCAAAGGCTGCAACAGGTCCCAAGGGTAAGGGAGGGTCATAAACCTTGAGCAACTCAGGAGTGGAGGACCCTGTAGTGTCAGTCCAGGTCAGGACTGTCACCTTTGATACTTTTTCATATTGCTTTCCTGTGTGTGGAAGAAGAATGAAAGAGCCTGCCTTGAAGTTTAAAACAGAGTTGGGCATGGCTGACTCTTTTGACTGCCAAGCTGGTACAGCCCTGCCAGACTACATGTTTTGGAGAGCATGGGCAACACCTGCCATTGCCCATGAAAAGCATGGCTCCCAAAGCCCTGTTGAAATGGATGGGAGAAGAACAGCAGCTACAACATCAACAGCTGCAGCAGATTCTGACCCAACAGCAGCTCCAGCTATGACAACAGTTCCAGCAAAAGCAGCAGGAGGAACCATAGCAGTCCATGCCTTGCATATTAACCCGAGAAAAATGGTGCTTACAGGTGGGTGTGGGGCTCAGATCACCTATGGGAGAGGGGAGAGTTTTCACCAAAATGGGGCCAGAAGACAACCCTGAGGAATTCTTAGGGACTTTTGAGCAGGTGACTGGCATGTACCAGTCACCCCAGGAGAAACAGGTCACTCAGTTCATACCTTACCTGACAGGAGATGCCCAAGCAGCATATTGTGCCATGGGGGTCGAGGCAGTAAAGGACTATGGGACATGCAAAGATGCCATATTAGACCACCTACAACTTAGTGAGAAGGGCTATCATCTGCAATTCTGATATGAATCATTTGTTCTAGATTCCCAGCTGAGGACTGTAGCCCGATGTCTCAGTGGCTGAAACCAGAAACTTATTCTCCAGTCCAAATTGTGAAATTAGTACAGTTTTACTGAATTCTTCCACCGGGCCCAAAGGAGTGGATCAGTTGCCATCAGGTGACTCATATAGAGGAGATGGTACGCCTTGTAGAGAACTTTCTGGAGGTTGAACTAGAGCTTGAGCCTCCACAAAACCCAGGAAATCTAACATCCATGGTCCAATATGGAAGACAGTCCAGGGTCCAAGAAACCCTTAGGGAAGGGCTGTATTGGGTCATGGGTGCACCCATTACCCCAGGGACTGAAACTCAGGCCCAGCCCCAGTGATGGACCAGCTGTAATGACTGAGGGACTAACCACTGAAGGCATCCCAGCTGGAATAAAGGGGTGGTGGTGTCCTAATTTGTTTTACCTCTAGGAAGCAAGGCCCTAGGTACAAAGACTGCCCTCTTATGCAGTGTGATAGCACCTATACCTGTACCTCTGAAACGCATGAAGAACCCCTTGGGCTGAAGGCTTATGTATTCCTGGGTTATAGTAGGTGGGACTGAGGTGCTGCACCTAGTTGACTCAGGTTCAGGGCAGACATGCATACAATAGCAATTAATAGCCCCTGAATCTCTAAAGGGGCCAATGGATATATAGGATGTATTCATGGGGATGTTCAGCCCCGTTAAAGTTGGTTAACACTGGGGAATCAAGAGATTAAAATTTCAGTGGCCAGGGCCAAACACCTAGCATATCCAGTAGTATTGGGCCAGAAATGGGAACATGTAACCAGTCTTCTGAGAACAGTCAGGAAGGCAGAGTTGGGACTCAACCTGTGGACTCAAGGAGAGGTTAAGCTGAAAGAAATTTTCTGCTTTTCTGACTCCAAGTGTTTTGGTCCCAAGCAAAAAGCTAGGAACAGTGTCAGGCCTGAAGGGAGGCATTTGAGGCACAAAGGGTCCCTGAAAAGATATTGGGGAAAGGCACTGGTGTGCAGTGTAATTTGGAGCTCTCTGAGGTACAGCCACGTGAACAGCCTCCCCCTAAGGACAACCCACCTGTCTTAGATAGGGGCCCAACTTCCTCCAAAGCCTGAGGGAGGACCCAATATTCAGGACCCACTATATGGCCAGTTGGCTAGAGCCAATGGGATGCTGGTTGACCTCCCAGGGTGCCCAGTACCCACTTTGAACTAAAAGTGGATCTCTTGGTGAGGGTGGTCTGGGACAAGTACACTGGCACCCACCAAATCCAATTCCTGATCCCCAAGTTGTGTCAGAACCACATGTTAAAACTGGTCCTTGATGTGCTGGTCACTTGAGAGTGGAGAAAATCCAAGAGAGGACACTGGCCCAGTTCTTTTGTCCCAGGGCTTATCACGACATCAAAGATGATCATGCATCCTGTCCAGAATGCCAACTGGTGGTCCACCAGTCAGTCCAAAGAACCTCCTTAGTCCTCTTCCAGTGGTGAGCACCCCTTATAACAGAATTAGGGTAGAAGTCGTATGGCCTTGGAACCAAGTACAGGTGAGTATTGGTTTATTCTGGTGGTTATTGATTATGCCACCTGGTACTCCGAAACCCTAGCCCTGCACTCAGCAACATCACAGGCAATAGCTACTGAATTAATGAAAGTATTCACTAGAGAGGGGCTTCCAAGAGTTATCCTGACAGATCAGGCCACAGCCTTCACATCCCATTTAATACAAGAGATTTGGGTTCTCCTGAAAATTCCCTTGGTTCAAAGCTCTATCACAGGCAATAGCTACTTGTTCACAATCGAGGAGTTCCCACAATCCTTCACCAGCTTTTTGCCCTTTCAATTGCTGTACACCAGACAGCCCTGGAGGGTACTTGTTCCTGCCAGGACTCCCATAAAAGATCCAGTACCCACTTTTGTATCCTTGATTGTGAACAAATAGGATAGAATTCTGTCCCAATTCCAGAATTGTTATAGCATTTTGCAATAACTCCTTTAATGTCTTTTTAAACTGCTCTTCTAGGCCATCTGTTTGTGGGTGATAGAGCTTCAAATCCAGGGAATTTTCAGGAGAACCCAAAGCTCTTGTATTAAATGAGATGTGAAGGCTGTGGCCTGATCTGTCAGGATAACTCTTGGAAGCCCCTCTCTAGCAAATGTGATCCAGTATGTCCTCAAGTTGAGAGAGAGAGAGACTGGACTTGATAGGGGCCTTTTTCAGGGAGAACTTGTGAGTGGCACAGCACTCCCTGGAATGACAGTATAATAGAAGTACCTGTTTCCAGGTCTACCAGATGGGGGATAGTGTTTGCCTGCTGCTCTGCAGTGAAAACTGTTGGCAAAGTGGCAAGGGCCTTTTTAGATCCTCAGATGAGTCACAGAGATGTCCTATAAGGTTTGATTGGTGGGCAAGTGACACAAGTCCCAGATATATCATGTCAACCTCTTGAAACCCTGGCCAAGAAGGTGTGTTTTGCCCATGGCCCAAAGCCAGAAGCAGATTTGATTTTGGGCCATGCGGGTCAAACACTGGGTCAAACATAAAGATATCTCCTGGGGAAAACCTTTCCCCGGTCCAATGGGAGGAGTCTAGAGAACTGGTCCAGCATTTCATGGATATCCTTAGTACTTATTCAGGGTAGACTCACCTAATTGAACACCACATACATCTGAAACCCGGGAGCAGTGTTTAGAAGAGCCACTTCCAAATACTGCAGCAGTTAAAGGACACGATCAAGAAGGAATTGCAAAGTATGTTACAATTGTCCGTTGCAGAGGAGTCAAATAGTGAATGGTGCAGCCAAATGTGCTGGTGCCAAAGCCAGACCACAACCTTTGCTTTTGCATTGATTTTTGCAAATATACTGCAGTGTTTAGATTTGATACCCATCCTATGCCCTGGATTGACAAGATGCTAGAAGGCCTGATACATCACCACTCTTGACCTTACTGGTAAATCTCATTGGCAGCAGATTCTAAGGTGTTAACTGTATTTGATATGCCTTTTCTGGACCCTTCTGTTCAGGCTCTGTGGCTCTCATGCAACACTTCAGAGCCTTATGGGCAAAGTATTTCTGCCCCACCAAGTGTATGCTGCCACATACCTCAATGACATAGTGGTCTACCCCACCATCTGGACAGAGCACCTCCAACTTGTCAAAGCGAGACTTAAGTCCCATAGGGTTGTGTGTCTTGTAGCAAACCTGACCAAGTGCCAGTTTGATTGCAAAGAGGTGAAGTATCTAGGATGTATACTGCGAATGGGAGGATAATGTTTCATACCCCACTTTTCCATGATTATGGCCTGCTAACACATCTACTGTACAACCAGGCACCACAAACGATGTGATGGAGCTCCATGTGTGTGGATGCATTTGGCAAAATAAAATAAATCTGATACTGTGTCTGATTCTTCACAGCCCAGACTTTAATAAACAATTCATCTTAAACAAATGGATGCATCCAAACAGAGGTTGGAGGAAGTCCTCTCAAAAGAATTTGAGGAGGGACAGCACCCCATTTAGTGCTTGAGAAAGAAGGTGCTGCCTCAAGAACAAAAATACAGTGAATGAGAAAGAATGCCTTGTAATAAATTGGTCCATCGAGGCCCTAAGATGCTATTACTAGGGTGCCTTTTACTCTCATCACGGAACATGACCCTTAAAATGGCTACATACCATGAAAGCAATAAGCCCCAGACTGACCTGGGGGTACCTGGCTCTGCAGCCTTATGCGTGTACTGTTCTCCATCAAGCCAGTATCACACATACAAATGCAGACTTTTTTTTTTCAGGAGAAAGTGGGGCCTGGGAAGAGTGCATCTCTGACTTTTGTGAGCGAGGCATGTAGCAGAGTAGTCTGCCCCTTTAAGGGCCTACAAAGCCAGGACTCAGCAAGCTCTGGCCTAAGCAGAAGCCCAGAAGGCAAGTATTGGGAACCAGCTAATCCAACTAAGCAGCAGCTAATGATTGGTTCTGATTCCCAGCTGGAAAACATAACCGAGGACCCAGGTCTGTAAGACAGAAAAGGCCAGGAGAGACAGACACTTTCCTGAGAAGCAGTAGAAGGCTGCAGTAGGGCAGGAAGGACTTGAAGCTAAGTGAAGGCTGTGAAACTTAAGCTACTGGGGGAAGTAGGCCCTGCAGTATCAGCTCAGGGCAGGACTGTCACATTTGTTACTTTTCCATGTTTTTTGCTTTAGTGTGACTGAAGAATAAAATAACCTGCCTTGAATGGTAAAACAGAGTTGTATGTGGCTAACTGTTTCCCCCCCTGAGCTGGTGGACAGACCCAGCAGACTACAATACCTTAGACAACTTAATAAAGTTTTATCAGCAGAAGCTGAAGAAATACAGTGAATACTGTAGGTAGGTATATAGAAACACAGGGAATTATGGAGTACTGAGGTAACCATATCACTTTACCAAAGAAAAATTTGGCACATTTTTAAGGGTGTCCATTGTACCTTTTGTATATCCCAACCCAGGTTTGAGAAAGTTTCCTGAACTTGGGCAGATGCTATTTCAATAGCCTAATCCTATCTCATGTCTTCATCAGCCACCCCTTCACTACAGGTCATAGGACACCACTGTCATATTTTCAGGGCATAGTTGGGAGATGGTGGCATGCCTCTTTCCAAATCAGTTTGTGAAGTAAGTGGCCACTCCCATCTTCTCCTGATTCTTCAGGACATGTTGAGTGCTCACTTCTATCCATGCATCTGTCCAACCAGCCAGGCATGTATACCAGACAGATCACATGGTATCTGAGCACCTTACAATTTCTAAAAGTCATATAAATTGTGAACACACCCTGACATAGTCTCCTGACTATCCAGGAACAAAAGGAGGACAAGCTGTGCCACCACATACCTTCCTAAGCCTGCCAGCTAGTTCTCTGCTACAATGATGCCATGTAAGCCATAGCAACTTCACACTAAGAAAGAAAAATGCCATAATACCTAGTGTGTCATCCACTGCCAACTCATGCAAATAGACCCTGCTGGAACTAGTTCATATCCTCTGTCAAGTCATCTTCATTCTTCACCAATTCAGTATATTCTTCAATGACTTAAGCAACAGAGCTTCCACTAGGAAAGTTGGCTACAGTCTAACAGACCTTATTGTCAGGACATTTTCCCTGCCAAAAATTTCAGTTCCATGTATTGTTGGTTTAACACCTCCTTGAAATGCCTTAAGTAATTCCTTTTCTCCCTTGATGTTGCACCATTTAAAGACTTAAAGAGTGTTACCAAATACCTAATTAGTTATTGTTTAGCCAAGTTACATATATTTATAGTAGTTCATTTAATTTTTCTTCTTAAATCAATCCTCCAATCCCTTAATCATTTAATTGCTCTTTGGTGGATTTTTATAGAAATATTTTATTACTAGCTATTGAGATCTAGTTTGTTATCCGCTATAACCACCAGGTCATTTTTGGCATCATAGTCAGGTATCTCCAGTTCACCGAATGTTTATGTCATAGGGAATTCCTCACCCATTCCAGATGTGTTATTTTGTATTTCTAAGGGAACCCTTTTTTTCTGTAGTACTTCTAAATTTTTTAGGCCCCTTTGTATTTTTGTTGTTGTTGATGCCTTTATTGTATTCACAATACCCCCTAATATAGCATCATAAAAACAGTACTTGGTACCTGGTGCAGCATAACATTTTACATCCTTAAAGAGCTTTGCAAACATCCATTAATTATAAGAATAATTTATGAATGTAATTCATGTACTGTTCATTCCTTCTTCCAGCTCGTTAATAAAGCTGTTAAATAAAATGGGTGCTAACACTGATTCTTGCAGCACCCCGGTGTACACTTTACTCTGCAACTCAATATACTGTTACTTATCACTCTATGTTTACAGATTGTTAGCCAGCTTTCAGTCCATGTAAAAGTGCTCACATCTTAAGTCAACATATATTAATATTTTCAACAATTATTGGATGAGACGTACCAAATGTTTTACAAGAGTCCAGATATATTGCTCCTGTTTCATCCAATAATCTTGTAAACCTTTGAAAAAAGTTATCAATTTTTTCTTGCATCTTTTGTTCTTTTTAAGTTGATGGGGTGAAATCCAGGCCTCACTGAAGTCAGCTGCAAAACTCCCATTGACTTCCACAGGGCCAGAATTTCACCTATTATATCACAGAATATCAGGGTTGGAAGGGACCTCAGGAGGTCATCTAGTCCAAACCCCTTCTCAAAGCAGGACCAATCCACAATTTTTGCCCCAGACCCCTAAATGGCCCCCTCAAGGATTGAACTCACAACCCAGGGTTTAGCAGGCCAATGCTCGAACCACTGAGCTATCCCTCCCCCCTCTTATTTCAAAAAACATTCATGTTCTTGCAGATTCTGTCCTTTTTCTGTAATCTTTATCACATTATTTTACTAGGGATTGAAACTGGTTTATTGGAAGTTATCAGGCTTGCACTTTTTTAAAGAACAGCAAGGCATTTGCATTGTGTTCTATTTATATCTATTGTATTTTATTTCTAATCCACTTCTATAAGATTTCAGTTTTATACAAAATCTTATCTCCTTGCGTGTCAATTACTTTCCAATAATAGGTTTCAGAGTAACAGCCGTGTTAGTCTGTATTCACAAAAAGAAAAGGGGTACTTGTGACACCTTAGAGACTAACCAATTTATTGCTCAAATAAATTGGTTAGTCTCTAAGGTGTCACAAGTACTGTTTTTCTTTTTCCAATAATAGTTACCTGTGGTTCAGTGAGTTAATATATTCAAAAGTTTTCAACGTATTTCTTATCAGTTCTTTGTCCACTGCTACTGTTTATTAATATTTTCATTATTTCTTTAGTTTTTCTTCATTTTTCTTCAGACAGATTTTTTGAACAGTCATTTTAAAATATTTTTTTTATTTCATTTCCCTCCTTATTCCCTTCACTCTGCTCGAGAAATAGAACAGCTTCCTTGATGTCTTTATCACACTATAGCTTCCAGCCTCTTCCATATGGGCACATTCATACATCTTGAACTCACTCCTCCAGCCTTTGCCCTTCAAGGGAAACTCTGCATTTGATTTTAATGGGCATTGGAATCATTCTCAAGTTATTTTTTCTAAAAATTGAACAAACAGGAGGGGTGTTTATTTTTCAGCTCAGTTGTACTGTATGTTGTTACTTTCCAATGTTGCAAACTGATCAGGACAGGGGCTTTCTCTTCAGGCCTTTCTATATAGCACCTATATTTTATACCATTTTAAAGTAAGTGTTTTTAACACTGATGAAAGACCTAAAGACACAAGTGTTCCATTAAGACCCAGAATCAATACAAAACAGATAGCAGCTATGTAGGATAATTCATAGAATAATTCCACTAATACATTTCAACTTTCACCTGGAGTAAACTTCTCAGGGGTGGGGTTGGAGGAGACAGTTCAGATCACTTTTACTTCATATCGTCTCCTTAGCCTGTGTTTCAAGGCTTCCATAAAAGGTTTAAATTAGTATAATTTGGGATTGACGTTTCTTGGGACACAGACACCTGCCTGGCAGCAACTGGTGTGAGAGCAGTTATTCCTTATGGACCACCAAACAACAATCAGATGGTACTGATTTCTGGTTATTATTGAACTGGGTTGGATCAGGACTGGCAAAGTAAAGATGAAAGGCTCTGTATCTAATATTACTTGATTTTAGCCTTGTTTGGTAATTTGTTCTAGATTCATTATTATTTTCAGAATATGTTTTTTTTATCCTGTGTATGAGCTTCAGTGAGACAAAGAGAGAAAAATTGCGATTAATTCTGATTCACAATATACACATGCATACATAGGAAAACACAAAGAAAAACCTACACATAATTATCACTACTAGCGGACATTTTTCTGACTCAGCCCTACCTACAGAATAATTATGTGGAGTGCAAGCAACAGGGAAAAAGGTTAGAAAGCCATTGTGGCCGAGACCAAATTTGGTCTGATCTTCTAGAATACATCAATACTCACAAATGAGAAAACAAATCCTTGGTCATTCTAAGTGCACAGCCTATGTATATTTGATTCCATCTTGGACCATGAATAAAATAGCCATAGGTAACTGCATCAGCATATTTCACAGGTCTTTTTTTTTTAATAACATAGTTGCATAATAGGTGTAGGTGAGTACATCTGCATGTATACCATGGTCCTACTCTCTTCATCTTCCACACTATTTCTCATGTGAAAAGTTACAAGTGTTGTCCCCACTATCTTATATATGCTTTTGTTAGCCAGCCTTAGGACATATTAACACACTCGTATGATGGCACCTTTCTTCTGCATTGGACACGTTCTTCTCTGCAGGGAGCTATATTTTGTCTTGCTGTGTATCCTTTTAGCAAAGGGGAATTTTTAAAATTGAATTGTATTTTTAGGCCAGATATGAAAAGAGACTATTATCCAAGGCAGCAGGCCTATTTCTTCTGTCTTTTAAACCAGTTTATCTCTACTGACTTCAAAGGAGTTAATCTTGATTTCTATCAGTATAAATGATGTGATAATTAGTTCCAGCATTTCTAAATATTCTAAATATTACCTTATTAGAGGTTGAAATGTATTTTATCTGTTATGAAAATGAGGACAGTTCAGGAAAGGGAAAGAAGTCTAGGAAAAAATATCCCAATAAAGCCCTTATTTATTTTCTTGGCGATTTCATTAATAATTTTAACAGTTCCTGCAGTTCATGAGTTGGGAGGTTCAGATTTTACATATGATATAGCTATGTTCAGATACATCACATGAAATAGTGGCGTACGTTTTCATTCAAAAATCAAAAGGATCTTGCCAATTAGTTAATGAAGTGCACAAATTCTGAGTTCATTCAAAACATTTAAAACACAATGGTGACATATGATTAGGACTGAAGGTGAAATCTCCCAGACTCTGTAATGACATTGTATCCATCTACAGTTACCTGTATATACAAAAGTAACAAAATAATCCTTAATTAGCCAAAATCTATTAAAGTTCATTAATAATAGTTACATCATTACAATATATCCATAATTATCCATGTAGTTAGAAGCAATTACTAGCATCATCTGATACGTTTTGAATATTACAATTCAGCTTTGTCCTTATTATACAAAGACAAACACAGTATGTAAAATCTATGTTCTTCAACTTCACGTGTCACAGAAACATAATAATAATAATAAATAATAACAATAAAAGTATCTCACAAAATCTGTAATTATTTCTCTCTTTCCTCCAATCTAAAGGGATTGGACTTTGTTTTTATGTTTTCTATTTGTGTTGTTGTGAAAAAAGCTAAGTCAAAAAAGTAGGTTCTAATGTACCTCTAATATTTTTACTTTAATTACTATGCATGTCTATTACATATTTGAGGAAACAAGTAAAACTAGAATAGTCTTATATATGGAAGAAGGGTTTTTGAAAATTTATATTAAAAGAGGATTTTGCTCCTGCTACAAATGTGACCTTAACGTTTCATGTTTGCATAACTATAAATTACAATACCTCAAAAAGAGGATGGAATTTAATAATATTCCAGCATCAACCCCTGTCCTGAAGTGTTTTAATTTTTCTCAATGGTAAATCTTAAATGAGAAACTCTTTTATATTGTGACCTTGAATATTAAAGAGAATAGAGGGAATACAACTGGATTTTAAAATGAAAATATGTCATATTTAAGTGTCTGCAGTATTTGTAGGTGACAAAATATAATTTCGGTTAGTCATGTCAATAGAATGATACTTCAGAATGACCGGACAAAGCCAGGTGATGCAGCAGCATATGCCAAATGAACTTCAGTGTAGACAAGCACAAGGTAATTACACAGGAAAGAACAATTGAACTATATGTACATATTGCTGTGTTCTAAACTGTGACCCACTCAAGAAAAAGACCTCGGCATCATTGTGAGTTGCTAAATGAAAACATATGCTCAGTGCACAGCAGCAGATAAAAAGAAAACAAACACCACAATAGATCTCCCTTTATTAGAAACAGATATACAATGCTACTGATAATATTTTAATGCCATTATAAATTGAAATGTCCTCACTTTGAAAACCGTGTTCAATTTTGGTCACCCCATCTCATGCACAGATTCAGCAGATGGTTAATGGAAATTATTAGCAGAATGAGAGGACTTCAGTATTCAGTTTTTAGAGTAAAATACATACAATAATATTGCTATAAAATAATAATGAATGGTAGATAATAGGTTTCTCAGGCATTCCTCCTCTCCCATAATACACAAATAAGGGCAGATCCACTGACATTAAGAAAATGCACTGTTAAATGAAAAGAGTAAATACTTTTTTCAAACAACATGTAGTTAACCTGTGGAACCCATTGCCACAAGAAAATACTGATGAAAAAGAGTTTAGGAGGATACAAACAAGGATTGGATATTTGCATAGGTGATAACAATATCAAATAAAGTGTGTAAGGGATATCAACTATCATCTTTGTGTCATAAGGAAACCAACTAACTTCTTGCAGTTGAGAATATCCCCTAAAGGTATAGTGTTATGTAATTACCCATTAGGGGGATTTGACAAGATATCAGACAGATTTGACCAGTTGTCTGATGAAGTATGACAATTCCTATGTTCCTAAAACTAAGATAACTTCCAAACACAAACTACAGAGACCCACTTACCTGTGAAGCATTCCCAAAGAAGGTAGACAATGTGAATGATGATAACTGGAAAGTGTAAATTACATAATATAAAGCATTTTAACTAAATGAAAAAGGCTGGTTTAAACAGATAAGGAAGAACATCAAGAGTTACTCTCTGAAGAAAGAAAAAAGCAGACTATCACTTAGAATTTGTCATGGAGCAGCACTGCAGCAGTGAATTTGCTGTGGTTTTTATAATACCATTAAACTATTTATTTAACTAAAGCTCTTAAAAAGTGATAGCTTAAAGAATCAGGCAAACTACTAAAGAAACAACTGTATTAGGGAAACTGCCAAACCTCACTGTTTTCACAGCAGAGTTGTGAAACTTTATGGGTAATTCTATGGGAATTGTCATGATGGCAGCTGGCAGCGAAAGTGGCGTCTTAGCAGTATCGATACATGCCAGCTAGCAGTTTTCAAATCTGTGCAAGTTTTGGTTTTCTGAAGCTGAAAACAACAGTCATGGAAACCTTCACTGCCTTTGGCTCACTAGTTCAATGCAGACACTGAGAAGAATCCTGTGCAGACTTATATCCAGTATAGGTACAGGACTTCAACAGGACTGATTGCACATAGTGTAGGTCCACACACAGGTTGGCCCAATGTATTGTTTCCACCAGAGGGGAAAATAGCATTTTCATGTTTATGTTGTTGGCAGGCATCTTACAGAGACTACAGTGGCTCAAAAAGTGTATTTTATGTAAAATGTGCTAAGGGCTAAGATAAGTGCAACATCTGAATTTAAATAAACCAAACTAACTAATATCTAAATAAAGATTCTGCTGGCAGACACAGGCTGTAGATGCTGGTGGCAAAACATCATCCTAGAATGGGGGTGCAGTTATACCAGATCACAAAGTGAGCAGGGCTAGCTGGGGAGTGCCCAGGGAAATATGCCAGTTCAGGGACAGCTTCTGCTGGTTGGGCTCTTTTGAAGCACTGGCTGAAGTTTACAGCGGCCTTCCCCTTTCACACTGAGTCCTCACATTAAGAGATGATGCCCCAGCTGGTTTCCTACTTCCCTGAACACAAGGAGGGATCACGACCACTACTATAAAGAAAGAACAGTATCCCTGGTCGAAAATCATATGAATTCACATCAAGGGCCAAATTATACCACTTGGGAAATGATTCTCAATTGGGTAACCATGTCCATTACAAAGACCCACCTGTGCAGAATATTCCACATAGGATCATGAAAAAAAAATCTAATATGTGGTAGAGATATAGTTATAAGTTTCAGAGGTCACATGCACAGAAACATGTAGACTACACCTCTAACCCTTGAATCTTGATCTGGAATCCTCTCTTCCCTCCCATCCCCACCATAGCTCCTGTTGTCTGTGGAGGAACCTCTTAACAGATTCTGACAGCAGCCAAAATTGAGGTAGAAAACTTTTACTCCATGCTTATATGCTGTTGTGCGTTTCCTGACATGTGTTCAGCAAGCAGCCACAATTTAGCCCCAAGGTGGTAACATTCTATGGAGGCAATATCACGGGTTAGCCATGTTAGTCTGTATTTACAAAAACAACAAGGAGTATGGTGGCACCTTAAAGATTAACAGATTTATTTGGGCATAAGCTTTTATGGGTAAAACACCACTTCTATGGAGGGAACTTCACTGGGAATATGTTTTTACCCAAGGTTGTGTTCTCCATTAGAAAGTATATCCAGGCACACACATGGCTATTCGGATTAATACTTTTGAGATGAGCTCTATCTACAGGATTAATACTTTTGAGATGAGCTCTGTCAATCAACCTTCTTTAATATTCTCACAACAGAAATGAACTCGGGTCATCAGCTCACAACTATAACCACATGGTGGCAAGGTGCCACAAGTACTCCTCGTTTTTTTACCATTACAAATGAATCCCTTCCTGATGGCCTGAGACAACTAACAATATCCTTAGACGTCCAATCTTTTAAAGATCGACAAGATCATAGTTTCTAATTCCATACAAGATACTCAATTTAGAGAAACAATAAGCATATTCTGGAAGACCACTTCCCACAGGTACATAAATCTAATCTACAGTCACAAGTTAAGATGCTGTTTGGGAATGATGATCTCAGAGTTGAGTTCCCGGACTTCAATTTTCAGCTCATCCAGATTTTTCCAGCAGTCTGTTTTACTAAACAGCTGTCACACAGCTAGTAGTATTAAGCCAGCTCTTGAGCTGTGATAGCTCTCCTCCATGGCCACAAATGGGTGATGGATGGATGGCTTTTGGTGTGACTTATGGATAATTGTGTATTAAAAAAGATAATTGCCTAAGTATTTGGGAAGTCCTGCTTCCTCTTGGATAGACAGAGAAGGAACTCCTACTCTCTATCACTGTGGTGTGCTGGATGGGTATTTCTCTCTTCCATCCACCAGAGCTGCTTTGCAGGGGACTTTGCCAAAGCCTTCAATCATGGTATGTTTTCACAATATTCAGGATATCCTCACAGGATTCCTTGCTGATCACTGGAATGGTGCTATCTAATAGAGATCAGTTAATGCAGGTTGTGGTCCATTTGCACTTCTAAAAAAGATTCATATTCCATCAGCCAAGCCAACCTCATGTTAGAATATTGGGGTCTTCCTGACCACAGTACAAGGAATCCTCCAAACTCATTCCTATGAGCTTGACTGAATTACAAAGGAGCCCAAGCAACACATCTGTGTTTCTGCTGATAGATCTCTAGAGGTGAGGATGGCAGTGATCAGGCATTATTAGTCCATCCTATAACAAATACAAATTCCACTGCTCTGAAATGTGTTTGTATGAAGGCCTTCTCATGTGGAAAAGATGCTTCACCACCCACATTGAGTAAATGATTCACAACAGCCACTTCAAACCCAAAGTTGTAACTAGGTTCCCATTTAAAGCCTGCTTTGAATGCCTCCAAAAGCATGATATTTCATATATGTCCTTTGGCCATATATGAGAATTTTATTTCTAGCAAGAAGTTAGAGATAAAATGAACAAGCTTTTAGGAGAATTTATGAGATTTTACAACAATTTAAAACAGTGGAGGCAGTACGCCGTAGTAGATAAAGCGCTGGACTGGGACTCAGGAAAACTGGGTTGTATTTCTGGCTCTTCCATGGGCCTGCTGTGTGACCTGGACAAGTCAGCTTCTTTCTGTGTGCCTCAGTTTCTGCATCTCAAAAATAGGGATATTTATACCAACCTACCTTGTAGATCTATTGATCAACAGTGCTATTTAAGAGCTAATTATTATTATTTATTATTGAACAATTTCACAAGGGTGAAATTCTGGCCCTACTGAGGTCAATGGGAGTTTCAATGCAGTCAGAATTTTAGCCCTTAAGTTTGTCTAGTATATAAGTTCCTACAATGAGAGCTGCTCATTTTAATATACTGTCTGTTTTTTTTCTTTTTTTTTCTTTTTTTTGCCATTTAGACCGTTTGGCCTAGAAACCCCACATCTGCTTCATTCTGTTTTTTTGTCTTTTAATGAATACTGGTCCTGGATATTCACAACAAGCCTGTTCAAATATCTTGACATGTATATCTTGGCTCCTTTGGATGGAAATAGCAGAATTAAAAAAAACAACAACAAAAACCAACTTCTGCAGGATAACAAAGACACTGGGAGACTGGCTCCAAACTCTACCAAATGCTATCAGGCAGCTCACTTAAAACATTTAATTTGATGGATGTCAGACACCACTCATAGAGATTCCTCTTGCTCTTAGGTAAGTCAATGGGAATTTTGCCATTGCTTTAATAGAAACAAGACCTAGCTACACACAAGTCTGTTTTACTCAGTTTCTTGGTGCTTTGTTATGACAATTTTTAAGCTTTTTGTTTTTTCATTTTCGTTGACTTCACCAAGACCCAAGGTTATGGTCAAATCCAATTCTACCTCTTCTGTACTTCTTAGTCATCATTAGCTAACAGATTACATTTTGAATCACTCAATTTGTCAGTAACTCAGCATATTGATTCAGAGGGTGTTATGTGGCAGTTAATTCTGACTATGATTTCAAGAAACTGCATCCACTGATGTTTTTCCCACTAATTCCCACCACCAGCAAAGGCTTTTTTTTCAGAGCACAAGAAAGAGTTTTGTCTTTTAAATTTAACTCCTCACTAGATAAATAATGTTATTATATGGAAAGTGTTTAAGCATTTTGACAGTGGCTGACTTCTCCCCTTTAGGATAGATGTTTTAGATCTCTTGCAGATGCATTACCCTGTGTTCTACATACTTTTCACATTATATTTTCATATTAATAGGGTGTTAAGACATCTATTACACCTTGAAACTATTTTATTACTAATGGAGAAAATTCAATCAAGATACTTATCTTTAGAATATAAATGTGTTTTGATTGATAATAGCTGTTGAAGTATCTTATGAATGAATTTATTTTTGATTTGCTTTAAGGCAGCATGTTATTTTTCAGTACATCTAACACATATAAAAGACTTGACAAAGACTTTAAAATTGTATGTGCTTTTTAAGTGCAATTCTATATCAGTTGTAACTGAAGGCTTGAAAAAAAAGGGAAACAACAAAAACCATGATTTTATCTGTGCCTGTATTAAATTATCATAGTGTTGCTACTATTAACAGTGTCTGAATCAAGATCTCATCTCACTCAAGCACAAAGGATTTCTGAGAGTGTGCAAAATATGTAGGTTTCCTTTTCACCCTCCAATAACTAGAACATGTACTCCAGTCATTGTGAAATACAGAGGGGACACCGCTTATAGTTATTGCTATCCCCTATGCTAGGTTGGACTGACTATTGTCAATCCTTTGAAGAGGAGGACAGTGATGTATGGCTTTTGGGTTGCACTGGGAGTTTTGCTTGAGTAAGAAACACAGGACAGGACGAGGCCATGAACAAACGAACGACCATATGTATATACGTGTGTATGTGTCTAGTGGTTCGAGTGGCATCCCAGGTTTGGCAACATTTATCTGAGCTGTTGAAAGGTGTTAGAAATCATAAAACACCCAATTAAAAGCCAACATTTAATCTTTCAGATTAGAGCTAGCTCACACAATTTCCCCCTGTATTTTGTATATTCCTTTGTGATTCCATCATCATTACTGTGACCAGGTTTCATGTTTGACATATGTTATGACAAGCTAATGGGCAGCATAAATGGTAAAAACATGTTTGCACATTAACCTTAATGGCACTGGGTTTAATATTCTGACTGATGACATTAGGCAGATGCAGAGCCAAGTTAACATCAGTGCAAAGACAACAGGCTAACATTTTATTTTAATGGTGTTTTAATTGATGTTTAATTATGTAATGGAATTGTGCATGGTGTCCAGTGGAAGTATAATGCTCCCTCTCAACAAGGCTATTGAAGTGTGCTATCACAGGGTATGTGTAAAATTGCATTTTCAGCCTCCTGCTGCTGCTATTGGTAGGAAAGTGCTACTGTGCAGGAGAAGCACAGGTACAATGGAAATGAATGAGCATTTTTCTTTTTTGCTGGAGCTATGAAAGGCGGAACTAAACTTGAATTCATTCCAAACCAGCCCAGATTTCAGCATTCCAGTACCTGAATCCAATAAGATCTGGAATGCCTCCTAGTCAATCCACATAGAATGCTACTTGGAAAGATGGCGTAAAATTGAAGGTACATCTATGTAAGTCAAATATTCGAGAATTGGACTCGTTTACATTTTGGCAAGGCAACCAAAGGAGTACCAAGATCAGTTACCTATGTGAAAAATAGGTTTCAAATGTCTGGGAAAAGAGGGTAAGAAATGGTAGGTTAGGTTTTGGGGAAAGGGATATATTTGTAAGAGGCAATTAAATACTATGTGGAGACAAATTCTATTTATTTTACTTTAGGCCCCAAAAAACTTCCATTAGCTTCAATAGCATAGCACAGGGGTTCTCAAACTTCCTTGCACTGCAACCCTCTTCTGACAACAAAAATTACTTCATGACCTCAGGAGGTGGGAATGAAGCCTGACCCCGCCCAAGCCCCATTGCACTGCGGGAGAGACAAAGCCTGATCCCCACCGCTCCAGACCATGGGGACAAAGCTGGAGCTCAAGGGCTTCAGCCCCAGGCAGGGGGCCTGAAACCAGGGGCCTGCCTCCTAGGGCTGAAGCCCTCGGGCTTTGGCTTCTGCCCTGGGTAGTGAGGTTCAGGCTTCAGCCCTGGGCCCCAGCAAGTGTAAGCCAGCCCTGGCAACCCCATTCAAAGGGGGTTGTGATCCACTTTGGGGTTCCAACCCACAGTTTGAGAACCACTGGGATAACATATTTACTTCCAGCTCATTGCTAAAATATTGAAGTGTTGGACTTAATATCAATCCCTGCAGAAACCACTAGAAATACCCTCATCCAATGATGATTCCCCATAGACAACTGCTTTGAGATCTGTAAATTAGCCTTTTCTTAATCCATTTATTGGTAGCTTTATTGATATTACATAGCGCTGGCTTTTTAATCAGAATGTCATGAGGTACTAGCACGTTTTTCCTTTGATGTAGTCCTAAACCAGTTGCATTAGGGTTACGGGTTTTGTTGTAGATTACTGGCTGTTGATAGTAATGATTGAAAATATACTAATTAGAAAATGCAACATGATAGGTAGAAATTGTTTTCTCTTTTTATTTAGATTGTTATATGTCTTTCCGGAACCCTAGTTCATAAATTATTACTAAGCACTCATTTTTAAAGACAAAAATGTTGCTATGAATATTACAGTGGTTCTTCATCTCTTTTGGTGGACAGAGGGAGGATTGGAGCTGACATTATTTTGACATTCTACATCACTTCTATACCCAAAATGTAAAAAATATCCAAAGAAAGCAAGCAACCAAACCAAATGTGGTATACAGGTACACCATTCCTTTCTGTTATAGAATCTCAACACATTAAGTCAGTTCCTAAATAAAAGCCAGTTACTGCACTAATTTCACAGAAAAACAAATCAATATAATACTGCTTATAATGACTGTGCTTTTTTGTAAGTCAACAAATCTCCTATTAATTAACCAGTGATTAAATTCAGCTTGTGAAAATTAATCACAGCCTGGAAAGTCATTTGTCCTTGTGTGCTTCATTAGGACAGTGTTTGCCCTTCAGGCAAGAAAGCAGCAAGTAAATGCCAAAAGAATGAGCTGATTAAACTAGAGCTATAGTGAGCTGTTTGCCAGACATTCAAACTCTTGCAAACACTTCCCTGTCTAACTTATGAGCGTTCTGAAGTCATTCTGTTGGGCTTGGGATAAAAAGTAAAGGAAAAGTTCTGGTGGATCGACTGTGAAATTTCAACTTAATTGACAACCTTGGAGCTGTTCAAATCATAAAGGGCAGGTAGATCCAAAGAAGATCACATATTCATGATGATAAAACTGGTCAATATGGCAAAAATTCCAAACTAATGTGCCAGAACACCATTCCATGTAATTAGATCAAATTCCACACACTTATTAGCTTTTTTTTAAGGTACTAAAATCCTAATGGACAAAAATTGGTTTCACTTATGAAAAAAATTAGTTTAAAAAAAGAAAAAGACATTTAGGGCCAGATTCATGCCTGTTGTCTTCAGTGGAGTTACACCAGGGATGAAATCTACCTAATGCAATTGTTTTTTAGTAGCTGAACAGTTACTTGGGTGGGGAATATGAGAGCTGAACTGCTCAGAGATCATTTGTTTATGCTTGCTAGATAGTGCAAGAGCAGAAAGAATTTTAAAAAGCGCAAAGGTATAATGAAAAGTAACATAAATCAAGGCTGTGTATTAATTAAACAGCTCTCTGTAGTGGTGATGATAATATTTCTTAATTTCTTATGTAATACAAATGCTGCATGACATCGAATAAAGAAAAGAACACTTCACTTGATTAATTAGAAGAAGGAATTCTCCTTTAATTAAGAAGTTAAAGCCTCCAACCCCTTTTTGGCAGGAAGAAGAACCTTCAAAAGGGATACAAATATGGACACTGGTGAAATAACCTTTACCCCATTTTATTTATAAGAACCAGGGTGAACTGCTAGAAGGCCAGCTAGATAGGCAGGACAGAATAGCCACAGTGTACCAGAGTAGAACCGGAGAAGCCCTGTCAGGTAGAACTGGTTTGCTCTGTAATGATTTATAAAGGCAACTTACAGGGAATCTAGAATCAAACCTCTGGGACTGCTCCTAATAAATATAGGTAGCTTACAAGGCACTGAACATCCAAGCACTAAGCAAGATCCCTAAAGTGTTTCTGAACAAACAAAAATATAAAGACATCAACCCAGGAATATTAAGGGATATTAAGGGAGTAAGGGAATCAGATTTTTGAGTTTTTCTAGAGGTCCAAAAATTAGTCCGATTGGTATGAGCAGCTGTACAACCCTGCTGAACCTTGTACTGTCTATTACATTTCACCCAAAGATTTCAGGGTTCCTGCACACAGAGAGGTAACCAACTTGCCCATGGATTCTCAGTGGCTGGAGTATAGAAAAGAACTCAAGTCTCCACACTCTCAGTCCCGTGCACTAAAGGTTTCAAGAGTTTGTGTAGCTGGCTCATTAAGTATCATTCCAAAGTGACTAATCACTCGACTATGCTGTCTCAACTTCAAATTCTATTATGGACTTTTGAACTCCAGTATAAATGGTTCCTTTGGCTAATTATTTCCTCATGTATACATTAAGACTAATACCAAGACCGCAGCAAAATGTCCTAAGTACAATCCTGAAATAAATTAGGTTGAGTATAAAGGCTATGTCTACATTACAGAGGCACAGCTGTGCTTCTGTAAGGTCTCCTGTGTAGCCACTTTTATGCCAATGGGAGAGCTGTTTCCTGTCGGCATAATTAAACTACCTCCAATGAGCGGCAGTAGCTATGTCATCAGGAGAGCATCTCCCACTGATGTATCACTGTCCACACCAGTGCTTTTGCTGGAGAAACTTTGTCGGTCAAGGGAGTGTTTTTTCACACCCTGGCGTGACATTTTTACCAATAAAAGTGCTACTGTGGACATAGCCTAAGTGTGCTCGGATGGTGAGAGCAGCGGATGAGGTATCAGGTGGTCTAGGTTGTATTCCTGATTCAGTCACTGACTTGCTGTATGATCTCAGGCAATATCCTCAGTGTGCCTCAGTTTCCCTCTGTAAAATGGAGATATATACTCCAATGGCAGGGTGCCGGGACCAAATGACCTAATAGTTCTGTTGTACTTATAGTGCATTCTGTGATTACATTTTATGTTATTCTCTATTACAGAGGTTTGGGGATACAGACCTTTAATTGATTAATGATGTGTTATCCCTAAGTGGTGACCCTTATTCCCAGAACGTGTACTAGAGACTTTGCACAGTTTGGGAACCAGTTCCATTTCAAATGGCTGTCATCAGTTTCTAAAATAACAGCAAAATATATTACAATGCAGAAACTTCATACAGGCCTCCCACGCTGAAACTGTCTTGAAATGACTGCATACTCACATACAAAAAGTAGGATAATAAATCCAGAGACATGGAGGGAAAAAATTCATAGCACCCCAGAAAATCTTGCTCTGTGTTTTAGTCTTTTGAAGCTTAATTCTTCTGGGTGGCGAACACTCATAAAAAGCATAAGTGACTCCTTGGACTGTTTATTTCACCCAAAACTCTTGTCAAAATCAGTGGGAGTTGAGGTTATTCAGCACCTTGCTAGCAACTGTGGATCGTGCCTTTAATACTGACAAAAACAAACAAAACAAAAAAAAAAACCCAACAGTAAACTATATCATCTGTTAATGGACTGTCCTTCGCTGAATAATAGAAATTTCCTCACTCTACAGCACCATTTTTGAGTACACCTCATTGGAGACAAAGAAAATCAATGATTAAACTATGTTTTAATTACCTCTTAGTGGTTATTAATTAGTCATAAATGTCTTATGAGGAATGTATTGTGTGAAGATTTTTGTCTTTTTAGTTTTAGTGCTTGTTTCAACTCTTATAACTTCTGGGTCTTTCTTTTGATTGCTTAGATAGTGTGTCATAGATTACATTAAAGGCCTGAGTCCTGCAGTGAGGTGTGGATCCCTGTGCCAGCAGAACCTCAATCAAACCCAGAGGCTCTGCCTGGGTGCAGGAACTGCCCATGCAGTCGGGATTCTGTCAGTATTTCTAAGCCTCATTGCAGTCCCCTAGTAATGACAAATCCATTTAAAAAGCAATTTAAAACAATTATGATAGCCTTGTGTGTTTCATTGCATTTCATAAAAAGAAAAGGAGTACTTGTGGCACCTTAGAGACTAACCAATTTATTTGAGCATGAGCTTTCGTGAGCTACAGCTCACTTCATCGGATGAAGTGAGCTGTAGCTCACGAAAGCTCATGCTCAAATAAATTGGTTAGTCTTTAAGGTGCCACAAGTACTCCTTTTCTTTTTGCGAATACAGACTAACACGGCTGTTATTCTGAAACATTGCATTTCATGAAAACTTTGCTGCCACCGCCTCTCTCCTGGTTTGAAAAATAAAATAATCTTGGAGAACAGAAAGGAAGACTTATAAAATTCAGAAGAGATCCCATTCTCCTCCCTCTACCCACTCTTCCCATGTCCTTTCTGATTGATGGATTCAATCTCTGGTGGGTGAGTGGGGTCCTGCACTGTCCTCATAGCTCTGTGTCCCATCTGTCACCCTTTACAAGTGCACTACAAACCTAATAGGTTTCTGCACCTATGGGAATGCTCCAGGTTCAGTAAAATGTCTTTTATTTAATAATAGATCATGAAGTATGGATAATTTAATCATGGAGATATCCCAAAGGCACAGAGAGAGCTTTATGCAGGGCAGTCGTAAAGAGACAGATTCAAGTGGATAGATGGCTGGGGGACATAGCCAAGAGCTCTGTAGTCCACCAGGGGATGGATAAACCAATCAGGTAGGGCTTTTGGGTAGCAAAATGTCCTCTGAGGGAACAAAGGACTTCTGAATGCTAGAAGTTTTAATCTTCATTTCCTCTGTTCATGACCTTGGTGTTTGTTTTTTTTTCTTCCTTAAGGAGTGAGGGTGTGCACTGTGGATGTGAAAAACAGTTTTCAGCTATACATGCTGCTTCATACCACCATGAAGAAAGCGGACAGAAAATATTCCAAAGTCACTCATTGCCAAACTGCTGATGGTCAAATAGATACCACAAAGCATATGACATACTACAGAACAGGCCTTATCACCTATCTTCATTGTAAACTGAACTCTGTTTATAATGGTAATGAATGAGTTACCAAATTGCTTACTAAATTAGATAGATCAATCCAACCAAGAAACCTGGGCCTCATGTAGACAGGTCGATGAAAACCTCTGCTCGGTATGCAACTGCAGTGAAAAAAACAAACTGATATTAGAATACTTAAGGAATGGGATGGTGAATAATGCAGAAAATATTATAATGCCTTTAAATCTACTCTGATCTGGAATACTTTGTGCAGTACTGGTTACCCCCATCTCAAAACTGGAGGCAGTTCAGAGAAAAGTAATGAGACTTATCAAAGACCTAGAAAAGCTCTCATGTGAAGAGAGATTGAAAAGACTGTGGTTGTTTACCCTAGAAAAGAAATGAATAAAAAAAGGACATGGAAAAGTGTACAAAATAATGAATTACCTCGAGAAGATAGAGTGAGAACTTTGGTTCTACCTGTCTTATAATTCAAGAAAAAGGGGACATTCAATTAAATTAAGAAGTGGGAAATTCAAAACCAATAGCAGGAAATACTTTTTCACACAACGCCTGATTCAGCTGTGGAACTCATTGGAACGAGAAGTCTTTGAGGCAAATGACTTAACAAGATTCAAAAAATGGTTGATAGCTATATAAATATAAAGAATATTCAGTTACCATAATTAATGACAATAGAAATCTTGGAAGGGATATGAAGCCTTGTGCTTAGGTCTTAAACTAATCTCTAACTACTGGATTTCAGGATGAGGCCTATGTGGGAGACAGATTATCCCACATATGCCTACTATACATGGTTCATACACTTTTCTCTATAGGATGTAGTTCTGGCCACTCTCAGAGAAAGGACCCAAGACTAGATGGACCCCTGATGTCATCCAGCATGGCAGTTCCTGTGTTCCTTTGTTATCTTATCAGAATGTAGTGTGGTTTCTTCAGGGTGTCTCACAGGTTATGTCTGCACTGTGAGCTAGGAGCGTGAGTCCCATCTTGTGTAGATATACCCATGTTAGCTCTCATCTGAGCTAGCAAGCTAAAAAATGTAATGTAGCCACAGTTGCATGGGCAGCAGCAGCAGCAATGTGCCAGCTGCCCCAAGTTCAAAACTGCCTGAACCCCATGGGTAAATCTCGGGACTTCTAGCTGGGCAGCTGCTGTCCATGCTCCCACGGCTCTGCTACTATTTTCAGTGCTAGTGCAGCTACATCTATGCGAGCTGGGAATCACACTTCTGGCTTATAGGGTAGATGTAATCACAATGCAGGTCTGTTCAGGACTAAATTTTAGGCCCGACCCAGACTGGAGCCCTCCAGACCTGATGTTGAGAGGGTCAAGTTATTTACTGATCCACCCTGACCCACTGAACCTGAGTCAGTGCCACTCTCCTCCTCCTAACCCCCAGTAATTACAGGTTGACTTATGCCATGAAATATGAAGATTTACATCCCTTCAAAACTCTCATTTAATTTGGGGGGGTCTTCCTAAATGGATATTCTTTCTATCCACTTTCGGATTCCTGATAAGTTTTTGGGTTCAATTATACACCGTGGCAATTCCACAGATTAATTTTACATTGTGTCTTCCCTCTTATTCATTTCAAAGTTGTCACCTTCAGTTTCATTGAGTGCTCTCTTTGTTCTTTTATTGCATGATATGGGATATTTTGTGACCATTAGTAGGTAGGACCTCGGTTTTATATGTCAGCCGAAAGATGGAACTTCCTAGGGTAATGTACTGTAGCCCAGTGTATAGTTTTATACGCTGAAAATAGATGAGAGTGGCTAACATTTTGAAGGAGTTGCCTGTCATACTTCCTTAGTCATAGTGCTCCTAATAATGTGCCTTTTTAAAAAAGCAATTGACAACAATTTCTGTATACATTCTTTATTCATAATTTTTCCTCCATACACCTACCATTACACTCATGCATTGTCCAACATAATAGAACCAAATTAAAATACAAACTTAAAATTATCCTCCTGAAATTGAAACAAATCAAAACCAAACAAACAAGGGATCCAATATGAAAATGAGTCAGGAAGGAAAGGTAATAATTATGAGACCCAATAACAAAGTCACCATTAAAAATGAAATGGATTTTGGTCTTTTTAAAGGCCAGATTCTTCATACTTGTACATGCCATATTTCCAAGGATGTAGACCTATCTAAATTATGTAGGAGTTTGTCGTGTGCAAAAAGATGCAGGAACCAGTCTTAAAAAGTGGTAGAGAGATGGATTCCAATGGGAACCACATTCTATATCAAAAGGCACACCATGGTCAAGACACAATTGACTGTGATTGCCAATATCCATAAGAACAAGGCTCAATACATTAATGCCAGATAGTACTATTTACTTTCATTAAAAGTATTATAAACCTTTGCTATGGACATTAGTGAAACTTTATTTTTATGTGTATAAAAATATTTCTTATAGAAAGAGCCAAGCACCTAGACTCCTCCATACAAAACATTCTGTGCTATTTCCTTTGAAACTACCGTCATCATTCCCATTCTGTGAGCAAAGAACTGCAATGGAAAAGGTAATCCTTTCACATTTCACTGATATAAACAAAAGGAAAAAAACCTTTGTATAGCAACTTAATGACCTGTTTATGTATCTTCACTGGTTAGGTAATGACCAAAAAGAGTACTTACTACGCATTGCTTTTCCTAAGTCCATTAACTCTGGCAGACAGCCATTACCTGAACAGTAAAGATGTCTCCAAATGGCTCATTAATTCTTAAATAAAAACAGAGAAGTCAGGTTATTAACGAAAAGACCTAACTTCTGGTCTGGTCTAGCAGCACTGAGATAAAATTCTGACCAAACAAATGAGCTGAACAACTCAACTATCACAAGGAAGCATTTTATAGACAATTGGCACAGGTGTAAATAACTACATAAGGTAAAAGACAGTGGAGGCCCAGTTATTCCCACCATATTTGGGTGCAGTTCTCCATCAGATGACAGTCCTAATTTCCTTCAAATACAACCCCAAAATTGCGCTTTGTCTGCTGATTGACAGGTACAATAGGAGCAGTTCTATTTTTGATGACAAAACTCATGGGTGACAGATATAAGAGGCCAGGGGAAGCTAAGCCTCCCCAAACAGGATGCAGCGCACCTCCCTCTGGACGTGTGCTGGCCTGCCACATTTGGAGCACCACCGCCAAAAGAGCACCTGGGCAGTAGCCCTGCTTGTGCTCCACCCCAAGGCCCCGCTCGTATGTCTCGCTCCTATCCTGTGGCCACACCTGAGCTGCTTCTCTTCCTGACCCTTCTCTGCCTCTTCCCTCAAGGTCCCGCCCTCACTCCATCCCCTCCTTTGAGGTCCCCCCCATCTGCCAAAGAGCAGCGGGTGAGGAGACTTCAGGGGAGGGGGTGAAGAGGCCTCAGTGAAAGGGGTGGCCTTGGGGAGAGGGTGGAGAAGGGCAGGCAGGGAGAGCCTCGGGGGAGGGGGCTGAGTGGGGGTGGGCCTCAGGACAGAGCAGGGGGAATGGCCACCATCTGGGTGACAGTGGCCCCCCACACTTCTAGGGAGCTTCTGGCACTCACTCTCAGCCTCTCCAAATGCAGGAGTCACACATCACCTATGATTAAACTATGTTTTAACAGATGATCAAGCAAGTAATGTGAGCAATTAAAAATGTTCTATGTTCACAGGGCTTAACCCAGCAAAACTGGCCTCACATCTGCCCTCAATGATCCATCGATCCCTCCAACATGTGCACAGATCTCAGGGATTTGTTAAAACCACAGAACAATGTGTACATTTGCACCAGTTCCACAGCCCCTTCCAGCCCTTCTTGGCTGCAGTGCTTTTTCAAACTAGTGGCTACTCCATTTACCGATTCTGATTGGATGTATTCCTGGAGATTTCATCACATGACATAATATTTAATTAAAATTAATCTTTAATTCCTGGAGACTCCAGGCCAATCCTGGAGGGTTGGCAACCTTAATGCCTACCCCAGGTGCTCTCCACAAAGGCAGGTTCAAAAGTGCAGAATTGGGGGTGGGGGACAAGACTGCAGCTATATTAAATTTAAGTTGTAAGGTATTGTGATGGCATGTGCTCCCCTCACTGGTCCTGCAAGAGCTGAATTGGGCCAGGACCAAAATAGCTAATTAGGCTGCAAACAGGGGCTCTTTAGGCTGGGAAAGGCTGCAGAAAGGCAGGCAGCAGTCACTCCCTGGGAAGAGGGAAAAGTGTTTTGGAGAAGGGGAACCAGAGTAGGAAAATGCCTATGGAAGCAACAATAAGGGTAGAGAGAGGAAGGGCAGAACTGATGAACTGAGGGCCCCTGGACTGGAACCCGAGGTAGAGCGCAGGTGTCATAAATGTAAAGGGAAGGGTAACAACCTTTATGTATGCAGTAATATAAAATCCCTCTTGGCCAGAGGTACAGAATCTCCTTACCTGTAAGGGGTTAATCAGTTCAATTAACCCAGTTGGCACCTGACCAGAAGGACCAATGGGGAAAGAAGATACTTTCAAATCTGGGGTGGGAGGAAGGCTTTGTTTTTGTGCTCTGTGGTTGTTCTCTCGGGAGACAAAGAGAGAAACCAAGCAAGTAATCCAGCTCCTACTGCATGATATATCTAAATTACAGGAATAGTAAGTTATAGCAAGGAAATGCATTAAAGTATCTTTTGTTTTAGCTTGTGGATTTTCCCTATGCTTAGATGGAGGTTTATCCCTATTTTTTTGGTAACTTTAAATTTTTGCCTAGAGGGGAATCTTCTGTGTTTTGAATCTGATTACCCTGTAAAATTACCTTCCATCTTAATTTTACAGAAGTGCTTCTTTTACTTTTTTTTTTCTTTATAATTAAGTTCTGGATTTTTTTAAGAATCTGATTGGTTTTAGTGTCCTAAAAACCCAGGGATTTGGTCTGTGCTCACCTGTACCAATTGGTGAGGATATTATTCTCAAGCCTACCCAGGAAAGGGGGTGAAGGGGCTTGGGGGGGAATATTTTGCGGAACAGGAACGCCAAGTGGTTCTTTTCCTTGAATCTTTGTCTAACTCACTTGGTGGTGGCAGCAAATACCATCCAAGGACAAGAAGGGATTTGTGCCTTGGGGAAGTTTTAATCTAAGCTGGTAGATATAAGCTTAGGGGGTCTTTCATGTGGGTCCCTACATCTGTACCCCAGAGTTCAGAGTGGTGAGGGAACCCTGACAACAGGCCTGGATTACCCATCCAGCTACTGAGGGAGTGGCACCAGGGCAGTGATTGGGAAGACTGCCTAGGACTGATGATGGACTGAACCCCAGAAGAAGGAACACTGAGTGACCTCACCAGAGAGCTAAGTCACAAAGAGGATGCTGCAGTTCCTGGGATGAGAGAAGAACTGCAGACTTGTGCAAGAGACTGAGTGATGGTTTGTAAACTGTGGATGTGGGATACCTCAAAAGCAAATCCCCAGAGTGATCAAGAGGAGGCGCCAGATCAGCAGTGAATGGTGCACCCGTGACAGGGATCTATAGAACAGAGATGCTTTGAATGATTGATAACTTCTAATTGCTTCTGGCCCTCAAAAATTAGAAAAGTGAACCACTTCTGTTTATCCCAAAATAGGCTCCACCTGAGAAGTAGAGACAATAAGAAAACAGTTCACATCATGTGAGACACTTTGTCCAAGGACCCATAGAACAGCCGAAGTCCGGAATTCCTCTCCACAAGAATAGAAACTAAAATGACTAAATGAGAGTATTATTAATTACCTAGGCAAGAATCTCTCATAATTTGAATATAGATATAACCTCTTTCTCCCTTTCAACCTAGCCAACAAGAACTCCCCATTACCCAGCAAACGCCACACCTTGTTTTCCTATGCAAAGTGGTCCATTGTCAATGGATCAAGAGATGAGTGGGGCAAATGAAAGTTAAGCAAACTAGAAATGACTGACTGTAAGACTGAAGATCACACTGGGAAAATTGTTATCTTAAGAAATCCAAATCACATGTTTTCACTCCAAATTAAAAGCTATGCATTATGTTCCTTGTAACTCAAATATACAACAAATAATCTTTCACCCCAAATTGGATTCTGCACATTTGTTTGCCTTGTAAGTTAGATCTATAGCTTTCTATATGTGGAACATATCTCTTGTTCTATTGTAACTCATAAATAATGTGAAATGCTTCAGTAGAAGGAAAGAATATACAGAGCATGGCCTCCAAAGTTAGAAGATCATAGGGGATTTTATTGGTTTTCATTATAAATAATTGTTGCATTTTAGAAGTAACAGGAATTGGCTGGCACAAGGAAGAAGGAATGTTGAAAGATATAAACCCGGGTATAACTTTGGAATATTAGAAGAAATTGTTTAAAGTGGGGGCGGGGGGGAGAGGAATTCCAATTAATAGTATGGGCTGATAATGAAGTATAATGCTTGAAATGAATCAAACTTAAAAAGTCTCCAATAAGAAAAGGATTAAAGACATTTGTTATACACCAATGACATTTACTGGATACTGATAGAAACAACAGAGAAACTAAAGAAACTGATATCTGAGCAGTCACTTGGCACATGTCCAATACAAAGCAGAGGGTGGCCCCCTCCATCAAGCCCTGAAGCAAGGGAATATAAAACTGAGGTCACCGTGTGTTAAAGAGTGTCGAGTGAAACCAACAAGAAGCTGGAGAATCCTAAGTGTGACTGATGCCCAGATCAACTGCATGGAATGGACCAGAAGCACCAACTTTCTAATGTGCCGGGGGGGTGCTTGACCCCTGCTCTGCCCCAGGCCCCACCCCCATTCCACCCCTTCCCTCAAGGTTGCACTCCCACCCTGCCTCTTCCCACCCCCTTCCCGACCCCTCCTCCGAGAGTGCCATGCCCTAGCTCCTCCCCCTCCCCCCAGCACCTCCTGCAAGCCACTAAATAGCTGATCCACCGTGGGTGGGAGGCACTGGGAGGGAGGGTGAGGAGCTGATCAGTGAGGCCGCCAGCAGGTGGGAGGCACTGTGGGGAGGAGCTGATCGCAGGGGCTGCCGGTGGGTGCTCAGCACCCACCATTTTTTCCAATGGGTGCTCCAGCCCCAGAGCACCCAAAGAGTTGGTGCCTATGGAATGGACTCTCCCCAATCCCAGTGTCAATAGGATAAGAGGAAATGGTCAGATTTCATTTCAAAGATTGTATTTCCCTTTATTTTATTTAATATATATATATATAAAAGTTATCTTGCTGAGTCTACACTTTCTAATGAGACTCAAGTAACCATATTTTAGATTCTATCTCGTTTATAAATCCAAGCAAATTAGCCTAAGAGAAATTGAAAACCGTGACTTTAAGCAATTGCTTTTCATATTCAAAACTTTATCCCTTTTGGACCAATTCATTCATCCTGTACTAACCAAACTCTTCAAAGTGCCTTAAAGACAAGTGCATCCTTGGAAGCGTGATAAAGGTGTTAGGAATTGAGAATTTATGATAAGTTAATGCAATAAGAAAACTTGGTAATTTGCATTGTTTCTTGATAAAACTTCTGAGCCTCAATTCCAGCCTGTGATAATGGCTTGCAAGACCATACTGTTTGTGCACTACACTCCTAGAATATTAGTAGTGTCTACACTTGAATGGTGAACTGTTGATTGTATATTAATGTGGTTCTGGGTGAGCTGATAAATTGTTGGTTCACCAAGAATAATTCAATGTCTGGATTTAAGAACTACTGTTCAAGTTAAAAGTTGACCTGAAAAGAGCCCAGCATTAAAATTAGTAATCTAGTGCTCGCTGGACTCAACAGAAAGGGGATAGTCTATTAACACTTATCCAATTGGAAAATCCAGTTTGTTAGATTTCGGCTTTAAAATCTAACTGGCACCAAGAAAAAATCATAAAAATTGACCCCTTTCACTCTTACACAGTCCCCAGGGGAAGACATGCATCATCTGAATTCAACTGTTTCCCTCATGTATTCTCTGCTCTTTCCTCCTTCTGCTTATATAGAGCTTCAAAAGTTGATCACTAGGCTGAGGTGCCCAGTGCTGTAAAGGTGGCAAGGTAAAGGTTCACTCTGCATACAGACACAGGGAGAACAAGCCCTTCTTAAGTATTTAATTATTCTCTGATTGTTTTCTGACTTCCTTTCTTGTTGCTTTTCCTTGAGCAATTTCAAGGATTTCATTTTCAGGTGAGCAGCACATATAAAATTGGCAGCAGTGGAAAAAAGTTCTAAATTAATTAAAATTCAAAAGGTCAATGTGAATTTTTGTCCTTAATGAGTCTGAATTCTGTTTAATCATTTTAACTTGATTGATCTCTTTTGCCCTGAAACAGAAAGCAATATTCACTCTCCATCTTCAGCTACAGGTAAAGAGGAAAAATATTTTTTTGAAAGAAGAGTTTGGTGACATAAATCCATCACCAAAACTAGAGCTCCTTATTTACTGCAAAAAACTATCAAATACATTATTTTAAAAAATGGGATTTTTCAAAGTAATATTTAATTAATGGTATTTGACTAACTGTACCCCAAACATTGCTATTAGGAGAGAAGTCTCTCTTCATTTCAGTGAGAGTGAGAAGAATTATTTACTTTAAAAAGAATCCGAACCCACTTACACAGAGTGACTGCGAAGTGAGCTATGACCCAAGCTTCTCTTGCCATCTTACATCCCAACACATACAGACCAAGGGCAGAATAAGGAGCTTTGACCCTTAGAGAGGGATTACTAATATAGGGCTATGAAGTAAATGGGTTGAGATTCCCACTCAGGGTCTCATTTTCAAACAAGCAGCCTCCTGCCTGTGGATACAAATGTAAATTTTGGGACAGATTGTCTCTGGCTTTCGCATAAGTGCATGGAGTGAGTTTGCAAAAGGAGGGAACAAGGAACTCAGGGACAAAAACACAGAGTTTACCCTTGGGAACAAATAATCTCAAAAGGAAAAAGGAGGAAATGTGACTATAATCTCTCTCCACATCAATATGGTGACTAGAAGTCCTGGAAAACCAGGGATATCCCAGCTTTTCAGCTGGGTTTAATTATCTAGTCAAATCCCCAGGGGGCAGTGACAATCTCTTTTAGGAGGAGCAATGTGATGGTGCAACTGGTGAAGGCAGGACTTACTTAGGGACCAGGAAGCTAATTTTATAGTGGTTGTTGAGAAGCAGGCTTGTGGGAGAGGCAGGGATGAGTTGTCCGCCAAAGGAATCCCTCTGAGATTTCTAGAAGCAGTTCATGAGCCCTTAAAAGCACCAAGGCAGGAATCTTGGTGTAGAACCCCGTGCTTAGAAACAACAGCTGCTCCATTATCTGTTGCTTGAAGCTTTGTCCATCTAGCTGACCAGCCATCTGTATCCATATCACCTGTCTCAGACCCTTATTTACTCAGCACTTGCAGTGAATAGCTAGTGAATAGCTAGCAGTGAATAGCTAGGGAGTGGAGGCACCAAGAAGGAATCAGTTGGGGATTAAGGGATTGTCAGTGCAGTGGAAAGCAACAGAAGGACTGAGCCTGGGAAGCTAGGTAAGCTATAGTGGTGGGTACAAGGAAGAATAGGGAGGCAGAGGAAGGAAGGAAGGGAGTTCTGGGGCTGAAGAAGCCAGAGGAGTAAGGAGGATTGGGGCAGTAAGGAGGAAACCAGTTATATGATCAGGAGAGCATGTGCAGAGTGGATTGGGGCAGGGAAAGGATTCCTGTGGCAGAAAGAGAGCAGGTGCAGGTAGGGCCTGGGCAGCTGGAGACAGAGAGAAGGACTGAATCCTTTTATAGAATTATATATCAAGAACTAAATATAAAGTATGTTAAAGTTGCAAAGTTGAGCACTCAAAAGCAGTGTATAAGTACTTAGAGAGGAACAAAAATTAAATAATGGGCTCTTCAATCTAGCAGACAAAAGCATAACAAGCTCTGATGGCTTGAAGTTGAAGCTAGACAAATTCAGACTGAAAATAAGATGCACATTTTAGTGAGGGTAATTAACCATTTGAACTACTTACCAAGGTGTATGGGAAAACTGTGAGTGGAAATTTTAAAATCAAGATTTGATGGGTTTTTTTTCTGAAATATATATGCCCTAGTTCAAACAGGAATTAATTCAGGGAAGTCCTATGGCCTGTGCTATATAAATGATGATCACAATAAACGCTTCTGGCCTTGGAATCTATGTAAAAGCTAGAAAATGCCAGAATTTAGGTTGTCTATGAAACTTTAATTTGCCACCCTTATGCATATGCATTACGATACAGGCTTTAATTACATGATCACATACTATTTTTTCACAGGATCCCAGCCTCATTCAGTGCACAGGATGGGCCTGTCATGGGACTGAATCATGTTTTTGTAGTGAAGAAAGGTGTTGTCTTTAGGAGAAACTGGAAGGTGTGTAGTGAATGAGGCAGGGAACTGCAGGAAAAGAAAGCCCCTCAGCTGCTCATTCCCATCCCTATCTGCCTCTCAAGATCCCTGCTCCAGTCTCCCCCACCTCCATCTCCTCCCAGGGCTCAGCTACTCACCGCTCTGTATTAGAGTCAGGCAGTTGCCTCCTTGTCCTCCTCACCACCTGGGCACCAGCAGGGGTAACGTTGAAAGTTCAGGATAGAAGAGTCTCCCTGCTCTCTTTTCCTGTGCCTGGTGCCAAAGCATCCCCTAGCAGCTATGAGGATCAATTGCAAAGAAAGTCTTCCTCAGCCCCCACTCCCCTGGGGTGGAGCATGATCTACGCATGCACAGTCTGGTCATAGTAGGAGCTGGGGTTGGAGGCTGAAGCATGCTCAGTGAAGATGGAATTCAGAGAATTTAGCTGCCAAGCTCCAACAAATATTCAAGTGTGGAGAGGAGATCCTGCTGAGGCTATTGTATGGACTGTCTCTCAATATGTGGAGTACTAAAGATGTACCACAAGACTTCAAAGATACCCCCATTGTCACCATATAAAGGGAAAGTGTGAAATGCCTGGCTGTGGCAACTATCATGGAATCTCATTACTCGTCATCACTGGAAACATTCAGGCTAGAGTACTCTTGATCATCTGCTATGCAACATTGTGAATCTCATGCTATGTAAGTCATAATGAGGTTTCAGGCCAATGCGAGGAATGGCAGACATGATATTTATAGCTTATCTGCTGCAGAAGAAATGCATAGAACAACAACAGGACCTTTACACTGTCTTCTTTGATCTGGCTAAAGTATTTGACACTGTTAGTGCATGTGTACTTTGGCAACTATTATGTATATTTATTGGTCCAGAAAAATCCACCAACATTGTGAGGCTATTTCTGATGGAATGTTTGGAGGACTCTGTGTTCTGCCTGACCCGTTTCCTATCACTAATGGTATTAAACAGGTCTGCATAATTGGTCCACTCTTGTTTAACCTCTTCTGTGCAGCAATGCTCGATGATGCTACAAGAATGCTGGTATCAGTATATGTTTCCAATCATCTGGAAAATGATTTAATCTGAACAGGCTGTGATCTTCTACAATATCCTTAGGCTATTGTTCATGAGCTTCTGTATGCTGATGACTGTGCTCTCGAGGCACATGCTCAAGAAGAGATACAGCTCATTACAGACAGATTTGCAGAGTCTGCAAAAGAGTATAGACTGACAATATGAAAAAGAGAGAAGGCATGCATCAACCTGCTACAGGTAAACCCAACACAAAACCAAAGTCACCATCAGCAGCACACAGCTGAAGGCTGTTACAGACTTCTGCTATCTTGGCAGCACATTGTCAAATGATGCTACTATAGACAAGGAGCTGACAAGTTGCATTAGCAAAGCCAGTTCATAATTTGGCAGACTATCAGGCAGATTCTGGCAGCAACATGGAATTAAGCTTCAAACAGAGCTAAAAGTCTATAAAGCAGTTGTGTTGTTCAATTTGTTGTATGGGTGTGAGACTTGAACCTGCTACAGGCATCACGTCAGACTTCTAAATAAGTTCTATTTATGACATCTGCATGCCATACTCTGCATCAAATGGCAGGATAAAATTACCAATAATAAGGTCCTGGAATGCAGTCTCTCCATAGGGATTGGAGCTATGCTTAATGCATCACAGTTATGCTGGACTGGTCATGTGTTGAGGATGGATGGTACCAGAATGCCAAAGCAATTGCTGTATGGTGAACTGAAAGTGGGTAACCGCAAACAAGGCCACCAGCAGAACTGCTTCAAGGACACACTGAAGCATAACTTAAAACAATGCAACATTGACATTGACAGTTGGGAGTCAGCAGCAACAGATAGATCATGCTGGCGAGCAGCAGTCAACAACTGGGCTACTTAGTTCGAGATTAATTGCCACTTGGCTCTTGAATCACAGGGCGTAAATCATAAACAGTGACAGATTTAGCAGACACAAACTAGAATCCCTTCCTCGCTATGGAGCTACATATACATTCAACATGAAAAGTACTCCCACTTGTGGATCTGCTTTTTTAGCCACAAAGATATATTTCAAGATTTAATACGGTCATTAGTGTCATCTCTGGTCATGAAGGACAATAACAAGAACAACATTTTCTTCCCTCTGGAGGGTATATGATATCTGTGTGACAGAGGCAAACAATGTTTGCTGAAAAGGGTACGTAGAAAGGATAGGTTATACCTGTGGTACCTCATGACCCCTCCAAAATGTATCATATGTAAGTTCAAAAAGGAAATAGGATGAGATCGATCCATGTAGAACCCCACATGGAGGATTTTTGGAGAAGAGAAACATCAAATTTCTAGATTCCATCTGAGAGGAATGATCAAAACGATCCACTCCTGCTAAGTCTTGTATGTGGGTTGAAGTACCTTATGGTCCACTATGTGGAAGGCTTTGCATTGATCCAACAGCATGAGCAATGAAGTCTGTTCTTTATCCATAGTCATAGAAGGTTGTCCATCTGTGCCACCAAAGCTGTCTCCATACCAAGGCTCTATCCAGTGGCTGAAGCACTACCCCGCAAAGACAGTATCTATAGATGTAACCTTCCACAATATTCAACAAATATGGGAAGATACTCAAGAAATAACAGGCCTCTTGATATCTGCTGCTGAACTGTTCTACTTCTGCAGTTTGTTTTTCATTAACCACTGACAACAACTAGTAGAGCAAAGTTAATCATCTGCATACCCCTTTGCTGAACAGAGCTAAACCAAAAGTCTTCTCATACTCCAGCAAATTGTCCTGCTTTTTATAGGTGAAGGCAAATTAATATTTCCTTCCTCCTCAATAGCACTGTCAGCACATTAGAGCTACTGAAATGGGTTACCATGTGCTATCTACCAAATGTAGATCTTGCTTAAGCATCAAGACTTGGACACAAATACAACTAGTACATATGCTTTTTATCTATTAAGCACCTGACTATAAACAGGCAGGTCTGTGACTGTCCTGGGATTCCTCTGAGCAGACGCTTGACCTTTGTCAGGAGACATCCATATGGTTAACTGTCACAAATCAGTGGACTGAATCTTTTCCAGTTAGTAACTGTGACATTTTTTCCCTTTTCAAAATAATTCTACACAGTTGGTCAAGCTAATTAAAAATATTAACTTGGTGTGCAACTAAGTCCTAGGAAGGGATTAACTCTTACAGGTATCCAAACAAATGTCACATTTGTGCGTTAGCATCATTAAAGCTGTGTCACACACACATAATGTAACCATGGTACAGCAGGGACCTCATCAGACCAAAGGTCTAGATACTCTTTAAATTTAGGTACTGAATGAATAACAGAGATCTAATATTCTGTATATTTTGATTTCGTATTTATGACATGAAATAAAAAACAGCTGTGATCTTTCTTATGACATGATAAAAACCTAGCTTCATGAAATCATAAACAATTGCAGTTCTACAGTGGTAAACAGAAATGATGGAATAAAAACTAAACAAACTCCATATTAAGAAATATAAGCCCATTAATTATGTGAGGATCAAGGGCCCAGTTTCATGCAATCTTCACTCATGAGTGTAAACTTTATGGTACCATGGGACTTCTCATATGCTTAAGGTTAAGCATAGGATTAAGTGCTTTCCTGGATCAGTCCTTAAATGAATAGTCCCATTGATTTCAATTGACCTAGAAGAATAAGTATTAATCCCATGTGTAAGGGTTTTTGCAGTATTACAGTACAAGTACTATAGATCTGCTGATAAACTGAATAATATTTTTGTTTTATATTACAACTGATAAAAACTTTTAAAAGCATTACAGTACTACTGTATATTCAAAATAGGTATTTCTATGCAGTACACTAGAAGTGATGAATAAATTGGAAGATTCCTAGATTCAAAGAATGATTTCCAAAGGATCAAAGTCCATGAAATAGTGCAATGAAAAACTAATTTTCCAAGGATCTTGGGAACACCTGAAGCCTTTGGAAAAATAAGAGCTAGTCTGACAGATTTTGAAGACAGTATTCAAATTTCCCATCTGGCCTGTATTTTCATTTCACAGTGCTAATCAGCCCCTTAGCTCCTAGAAGGCAGGCTCTCTCCATCTCCATGAGGACTGCACACTAACCAACAACAATCAAAAGAGAGTGCACTATCAGGTTTAAAAAGGAAAACAGTTGGGATTGTGATCCAAATATTTCACCTGAATGTACAGTAGTATATGACAGCCCAGTATAAAGCCTGAAAATTGAAGTCAGAGGAGGGTTTATTAAGAGTGGTGGGGGTGGTTTTTACATAGAAAGAATCATAGAATATCAGGGTTGGAAGGGACCTCAGGAGGTCATCTAGTCCAACCCCCTGCTCAAAGCAGGACCAATCCCCAACTAAATCATCCCAGCCAGGGCTTTCTCAACCCTGACCTTAAAAACTTCCAAGGAAGGAGATTCCACCAACTCCCTAGGTAACGCATTCCAGTGCTTCACCACCCTCCTTGTGAAAAAGTTTTTCTAATATCCAACCTAAACCTCCCCCACTACAACTTGAGACCATTACTCCTCATTCTGTCATCTGCTACCACTGAGAACAGTCTAGATCCATCCTCTCTGGAACTCCCTTTCAGGTAGTTGAAAGCAGCTATCAAATCCCCCCTCATTCTTCTCTTCCGCAGACTAAACAAATCCCAGTTCCCTCAGCCTCTCCTCATAAGTCATGTGTTCCAGTCCCCTAATCATTTTTGTTGCCCTCTGCTGGACATTTTCTAATTTTTCCACATCCTTCTTGTAGTGTGATCATTCATTTGGTTCATTAAAGCATCACTAAATTAGGATTCAGTTCTGATGAGTTTACCGATATGTATAGCAAAATCTGCACAGCAGAGTACTCCTCAAGAATACCCAACATATCACTAAATCTATCACCTCTGTTAAGAAACAGATTTTTGTAAGTTCCATAATGACTAACTTATGTATATGTTCTATGAAACACAGATGGTTCAATGTGTCTTTACAGTACAGTCCAGTGTTGGGGCAGTGTGAGCCCATACTGCTCAGGAATGAGCTGAGAGGGGCATTCTGCTTCAGGGGAAGTCCCGAGAAGGCAATGATTATATGTCCACTGTATGTAGGGGTCAGAGAGCCATGGGCAGCAGGTATCATAGGCTAGGGGAGGTTAAGGCTCAGGTCATGGCCCCACCCTCACTCTTCCCCGAGGCCCCACCCTCATTCCCCCTCTCCCCTGAAGCTGGCCGGGGCTCTGAGGCAGCCCAGTGCTCAGGCCAGCGTGGCTGGGGTGGAGAGCATTTCTTGCTCTTTCCAGGTTCTCAGATAACACCACCCACTTTGGGTGCACTGGAAGAATAGGGGTAGGGGAGGTTTGTCGCTGTTTTGTGCCACCATCACTTCCCCATTGGAGGACTTTCTTTTGGGCTCCTCCAATATGATCTATGTTGGGAAAAACTGACATAGACCTTGCACCAGGGGCGATGGAACCAGGAAAGAAGGAGGGACTAGCACCCACACAATGGAAATATTGTTGAGGCTGTGCTCTCATGTGAATTTACACACATCTGCAGATCGAGGGACCCACAGAAGCTGAACCAGCCATGGTGGGGCCCAGGATCAGGCCAGGGAATAGGGAGCAGGGATAGAGAATGTGGCGCTGGGCCTGGGATCAGGTAGGATCCCCTGAGTACTCTTCCCCAGGCAGGAGCCAGCTTCCTCTCCTCCCACACTGAGTGTAAGAATCTCCCCTCACTCCCTCTCCTATCTCTATACTCCTCATTCACAGGGAGCTTCCCCGCCACAGCCCTGCACAGTTAATTTGGCCCTTCCTTTTCTGTTGGCTAGTTGGATTCACATGAGAGGAAAAAGAAAATCTGTGGTTCAAATATTTTTTTCTTACAAACTATGGGTAACATTTTCAATAGCACATAAGTGACTTAGGATCCTGTGACTTAGGATCCTAATGGGGACTGAGGATCTGAAGTCATGTTGGTGCTTTTGAAAATTGTACCCTACGTCCTTATCCTAACTGCCTGCAACTGATCTAGCTGGGTCTCACTTTTAAAACAAATACTAAACACACAAAACTCAAATGACAGAAAGATCTAGAAATATGCCAAAGAGGAGCTGTATTTGATCATGTCCTATATGTTCTAACACAGAGGTCATGGCTTGATGCAGAAATTATTGGGTGATGTCCTTAGTTTTATGAAAGAGGTGAGACTAGGCGATGGTAATGGCCCCTTCTGCTCTTAAAAATCTATGAAAAGCCAAATATGTTCAAACTGAGGGAAATTAAATCATAAAACCAAATATGCCAAATATAAGTATGGAGAAACAGGAAACAGCAACCCATTTCTAAGGTTTCTCCATGTTCATCCGTATCTATCCATGTCATCCATCCATCCATCCCATTTCTAAGGTTTCTCCATGTCCATCCGTATCCATCCATGTCATCCACCCATCCCATTGCTAAGGTTTCTCCATGTTCATACAGAGATGGATGCCAGCTCACACCTGAGGACATAAGATTATCATTGTAGGGATTAGGAAGGAATTTTTATGATATATTGGCTAATTTTGTAAGGTAGAAGAGTACAATAATACTGCTATATACATAATGGCATTGGACTTCTCTTTGCAAATAATGCTTTTGCTGTGGCCATTTGTGCAAAAAGCAGGTCCAGATCTTTCTGGCCAGATGGAATGACTAGCATTTTAATCTTATTTGAGCATCGATGAGTCTTTCTTAGCCCAATTTGCCTCTTTTTTGTTTCTTAACTGAGTCCTTTGCAGATCTGCATACTCATTGTTTTAAAATATTTTTATTTAATATTTTAAAAAGATGCCATCAAAAATCTCATACAATTAATTTTACAAGTAATGTCTAAAAAAACCTCAAAACTGTCAGCTAAATCCTGTCTTACACTGAAATGAATGTCTTTGCCCAGAAATAAACATAGATGAAGCCACTGAGCATCCCACATGGGAAAATAGCAACCAGATAACAGAGAACAAAACAATCACATGAAATAAAGTGAGCATGAGAAATGTATCCACTTAAACAAGAACCAAACTAAAAGCTATTGCAATTCAAGCAGAGGCGGATGAGAGGACCAGCAGGACAAAGGGAATGGGGGAAGTTAATACATTCAGAAGTAGTTTCTTGGATCCAAACTCATTTGCTCTCAAAAAACAAAGAATGGTGTCAATTCTTGTAGTCAAGAGACCATGTAGTTGAACACCAGCTAATCGCTAGAATCATCTGGGAAGTCAGTAAATGGGAACTGTACTACATCTGTAAATTGACAACTTATTTTTGAAATTGCACATTTTCCCCCTATTTTCTATCAGTTTCTTAGTGCCCATCTCTAAAGATTTCCAAATTCCCTCATAAGGGTCCTGAGCTTTGCTATGACTGCATGTCATTGGATGTCTTGAGTAGAGTCTCTCTCTTAGCTCCCAAGGTAGACCTCTTGCTTTGAAGTGCCTACTGTCCTGGATCCATTACATGGTATCTGTATGGAAGCTTGTGACCCTAAGGAGTGAGGATTTTTGTCTTTTCTTTCCAGGATTTGTTTACATGGTGCATTAGTCCCCAGTAGAGGGTGTTAATTCGAGTGCCCGCTAGTGTGTCATGCACTAACTCACCTAAATGGACCCTGCTGGCATGCACTAAAAGATCTCTAGTGTGCATCAATGTAGTACTGTTTGGAACAGGACTACATTAATGCACAGTAGAAAACTTTTAGTGCACATCAGCAGGGTCCACACAAGCCAGTTAGGGCACAACTTGCTAGTTCACACTAGAATATATACCCGCCCTAGTGCAGAGTAATGTACCATGCAGACAAGCCCTCAGGCTGCCTTGATATACCCTAGTTTGAGCTTCAGATTCCGAGATCATATTTTATGCAAAACATCTGGAACACAGATTACAAAAGAAAAAAAATATGAACTGTCCTGCTTGCAGAAGCATACAAACACTCCTACTTGGTTTCATACAAGGCCCACCCGCTATTCTAAAGATAAAAAAATCCTTAACACTAGTAATTTAATCAAAAAATAATGACAGGTTTCAGAGTAGCAGCGTGTTAGTCTGTATTCGCAAAAAGACAGGCCCAGTAAAGAAAATAACAGAGCGCCACTAGCCATCACCTTCAGCCCCCAACTAAAACCTCTCCAACACATCATCAAGGATCTACAACCTATCCTAAGGACAACCCATCACTCTCACAGATCTTGGGAGACAGGCCAGGCCTTGCCTACAGACAGCCCCTCAACCTGAAGCAAATACTCACCAGCAACCACACACCACACAACAGAACCACTAACCCAGGAACCTATCCTTGCAACAAAGCCCGTTGCCAACTGTGTCCACATATCTATTCAGGGGACACCATCATAGGGCCTAATCACATCAGCCACACTATCAGAGGCTCGTTTAGCTGCACCAATGTGATATACACCATCATGTGCCAGCAATGCCCCTATGCCATGTACATTGGCCAAACCGGACAGTCTCTATGTAAAAGAATAAATGGACACAAATCAGATGTCAAGAATTATAACATTCAAAAACCAGTCGGAGAACACTTCAATCTATTTGGTCACTCTATTACAGACCTAAAAGTGGCAATTCTTCAGCAAAAAAACTTGAGAAACAGACTCCAATGAGAGACTGCTGAATTGGAATTAATTTGCAAACTGGAAACAATTAACTTAGGCTTGAATAGAGACTGGGAGTGAATGGGTCATTACACAAAGTAAACTATTTCCTCTTGTTTATTCCCCTCCTCCCCTCACTGTTCCTCAGATGTTCTTGTCAAATGCTGGAAATGGCCCACCTGGATTATCACTACAAAAGGTTTTCCCCCCCTGCTCTCCTGCTGGTAATACCTCACCTTAAGTGATCACTCTCATTACAGTGTGTATAGTAATACCCATTGTTTCATGTTCTCTATGTATATAAATCTCCCCACTGTATTTTCCACTGAATGCAGCCAGTGAAGTGAGCTGTAGCTCACGAAAGTTTATGCTCAAATAAATTTGTTAGTCTCTAAGGTGCCACAAGTACTGTTTTTCTTTTTTCAAAAAATAATATTATTCTAGGGGAAATATGGATTTTTACAGTGTCTTGTGTGCAAACAAGGAGCTAAGTTTTGGACAGATTACCATGAGGGGTAAAATCTCCAATCCAATATTTACGCCAAAAAATGAAATCCTGCCTCACTTAAAGTCAATGGGAATTTTGCTATTGACTTAATTGGTGCTGGGATTTTACCCAGAGTGTCTACATTTGCATACAGTGCATGGATACTACCAGACTGGACTCTAGAGCACTTGAGTAGACATGTTGTTAGATCAGTACACTATGTGTCACCTTGGGCAAAGGATTTTAAAACTGTGGGTGGAATTTCAGTGCAGGCATTGGACGGCCATAAACAAGAACTTACAGAATGAGCTGCCGTAACTTAAAGCAGCCCTCAGAGGGTCTTTTTGACCCCTAGATCAGATCAGAATAAGGAGAGCACAAAGGTAGTTTCAAGCCACCTTTGCCCTCCCTTCCTCCCAATTCAGTACTGTGCCTTGTAGAATTCCACCCCTGCTTTATTATTTTTAAAGTAATTCAAACCAAAAAAAGTCATTACAATCAAAATGAAAATTGAGAGTTTTACATTTGAAAACTTTAATCGCTTTTTAGATCTCTAGCCAATATACTGGCAGGATCCTCCATTGCCGTGTAACTTGTGTAGTTGTTTTCACCCATGCAAAGTGGCTGTAAACACATCATGATATGAAGTAGCAATTAGCCAAATTCTGATATACCAGCGTAAACCTGCATAATACTCCATTGACTTCACAATGTAACTCACTGACTGGAAAAGTATTTAATTTCTTGGTCTGAGGACAATGAGAATAAAGTTTCTTTAAAAAAGACAACCTTCAAAAAACTTGAGCTCACATTTATAACCAATAAAGACATGTTTATTTATTACACCATTAGCTTTTAGTCTTTAATTAGACCATTCTGATTAAACTTAAGTAATTGAATCTGAGACAAGTCAGTTCATAATGTTTGTTTTTCTTTGTTAGCAAGCCTGCAAATTACTCATGGTAAATATGAAGGCATGAATTAGTAAGTAGGACTAGGACAATTAACGGTAATAGAAGAATTGTATCTACTTGCAAAAATATATCAACACTTGCTCTACATTCAGGGCTGTCAGCTTCTGAATTACAATAACGTAAAACAAAAAGTTATGTCTGCTTTTTTAGACATGCCTGGTGGATGATTTGTTTTTATGTCCATGCACTGATTGTCATTGAGCTCAATCCTTCATTCCTTATTCAGGTAAAATTCTCATTAACATTGATTTTTAAACCTCCTTATTTAAAAACAAGAAAAAAACCAAAACCAAACATAAAATCTACTGCTTTTGATATAGTTTTGAGTAAAGTCATGCCCTTTTGATACTGGGTAAAAAGACGTTCTCAAGCTCAGGAAAAGCTAGAACTGTTCTGGCATGCACACCATACAACAGGCATCCTGGCTATTTTATAAGAGTAGGTTGCATCAGTTTCTTGGACTACCTGGGATGAGATCTTTAGCTCTGGTTCAGGTGAAATGGTGCAGGCTATAACACTTTCAATCTAGTAACAATGGTAAGCCACAGGTTTTGCAGCTGTATGAATCCAGTCACTCCTGTCTTCTTCCCATAATAAGGTACCTTGGATTTTGCAATCCACACCATGTACAATGGTCCCACAGCACTCTCTCGTCCATGCATCAGGTATCCCATGAGACAATCTGGCCTATAGTAAGTAAGGAAGTTCTATACTGGTACATAATGCCCAGCATCCACTTCTGTCAGATAACAAGAATGTAGTTATCTAGCTACCAGGTGCTTCTGTTTCTGAAAATGTCTGCCCCAGTAACAATATTCAAGCTAGCTGTTGACTGATATGTGGGAGATGCTAGAATTGCAAAGAAGTGATCCAACTGGAGTTCTCCTCTTACAGTCTGCAGTTAGCATGTGTACAGCATGGTATTGTGGAGGTTCATGGAATTAGTTAATAAACACAGTGATAAGTAATTGCAGAACAAAAAAAGGGACTGGTGATCATCTGGTACAATACTATCCAGGACACTATCTGTGTTCCCAGCCTGTAGCAATGCATGGGATTCTTTTGTCTTAAGTGCAGGACTCTTGTCCTTGTTGAACCTCATCAGATTTCTTCTGGGCCAATCTTCCAATTTGTCCAGGTCACTCAGGACCCTATCCCTACCCTCCAGCATATCTACCTCTCCCCCCAGCTTAGTGTCATCCGCAAACTTGCTGAGGGTACAATCCATCCCATCATCCAGATCATTAATTAAGATGTTCAACAAAACTGGCCCCAGGACCGATCCTCTGCTTGATACCAGCTGCCAACTAGACATCAAACTGTTGATCACTACCCGTAGACCTGGACAATCTAGCCAGCTTTCTGTCCACCTTATAGTCCATTCATCCAATCCATACTTTTTTAAACTTGCTGGCAAGGATACTGTGGGAGACTATCAAAAGCTTTGATTAAGTCAAGATATATCATGTCCACTGCTTTCCCCATATCCACAGAGCCAGTTATCTCATCATAGAAGGCAGTCAGGTTGGTCAGGCATGACTTGCCCTTGGTGAAACCATGTTGACTGTTCCTGATCACCTTCCTCTCCTCCAAGTGCTTCAAAATGGATTCCTTGATGACCTGCTTCATGATTTTTCCAGGGATTGAGGTGAAGCTGACCAGTCTGTAGTTCCCCGGATTCTCCTTCTTCCCTTTTTTAAAGATGGGCACTATATTTACCTTTTTCCAATCGTTCGGGACCTCCCCTGATCACCATGAGTTTTAAAAAATAATGGCCAATGGATCTGCAATCACATCATCTAACTCCCTCAACACCCTCAGACACATTGGATCCAGCCCCATCCAGATTTTCTAAATAGTCCTTAACCTGTTCTTTTACCATTGTGGGCTGCTCACCTCTTCCCCATACTATGCTGCCCAGTGCAGCAGTCTGGGAGCTGACCTTGTCTGTGAAGGCTGAGGCAAAAAAAGCATTGAGTATTCAGCTTTTTCCACATAATCTGTCAGTAGGTTATCCCCCCATTCAATAAAGATCCCACGCTTTCTGTGAGCTTCTTCTTGTTGCTAACCTACTTGTAGAAACCCTTCTTGTTACCCTTCACATCCCTTGCTACCTGCAACTCCAATTGTGCTTTGGCCTTCTTGATTACACCCCTGCATGCTCGAGAAATATTTTATACTCCTCCCTAGTCATCTGTCCAAGTTTCCACTTTTTGTAAGCTTCCTTTCTGTGCTTAAGATCACCAAAGATTTCTCCATTAAGCCAAACTGGTCGCCTGCCATATTTGCTATTCTTTCTGCACATTGGGATGGTTCGTTCCTGCCCCCACAATAAAGCTTCTTTAAAATACAGCCAGCTCTCCTGGACTACGTTCTCCCTCATATTAGCCTCCTAGGGGATCCTGCCCATCAGTTCCCTGAGGGAGTCAAAGTCTGCTTTTCTAAAGTCCAGGGTCTGTATTCTGCTGCTCTCCTTTCTTTCTTTTGTCAGGATCCTGAACTCGACCATCTTATGGTCAATGCAGCCCAGATTACCACCCACTTCTACTTCCCCTACCAATTCTTCCCTGTTTGTGAGCAGCAGGTCAAGAGGAGCATGGCTCCTAGTTAGTTCCTCCAGCACTTGTACCAGGAATTTGTCCCCAACACTCTTCAAAAACTTCCTGGATTGTCTGTGTACTGCTGTATTTCTCTCCTAGCAGATGTCAGGATGATTGAAGTCCCCCATGAGATCCAGGGCCTGTGATCTGGAAACTTCTGTTAGTTGTCCGAAGAAAGCCTTGTCTACCTCATTCTCTTGGTCTGGTGGTCTATAGCAGGTGTCCACCACAACATCACACTTGTTGCTCTTGCCTCTAAACTTAATCCAAAGACTCTCAATAGGCTTTTATCCAGTTTCATCCCCTACTACGTACACATCAACCATAAGTTTCCCCATTGAAAAAGATGCATAGAAAACCAATGAAAAGTTGGGAAACGTTAAGTCTCTATCATGTAATAGGATCCATGCAAAGGTAATGAGGCTTCATATGGGCACAAGCGTTCTCCTATGTATATCCAACTTCATGGTTAATACTTAGGGCTCATTTGTGTCCCACTGCTTTTGGAGATCCAGAAATTCAAGGACTGTAATTGTACCCAGCCTCTTTACAGGGACATAGGGGAAAAGATGAAGCCTTGAGCCTCTCCCCACGTTGCATATCTATGTACAGGTGGTCAGAAATTGACCCTTCATTTTTTATTTCATTTACCAAAGGTTTGGCACAACTAGCCTACACTGCAATTCATAGACTTGTCATATGAGGTATAATGGTTAAAACTTAATTTAGTCATCCTGAACATAGAGAATCACTATCATTTCTTCACCCAACAGGTAATGTACCACAAATAGTAGCTCTGTTTTATGAATCTAGCTCATCTCTGGGACATAGGTTAGTGAGTATCAGGGCATGTTCCATACACCATCAGGCCTGTTCATTACACTTCTGGGGCCTGATGCTGCACCAATTTCCCTGGCAGAATTTGCTTGGGTGCACAAGGACCCAGTTACCTGTTGGTACCACTTAGGCTGTACGGCAAGGGCCTTGCCCGTGGAGAGGCTATGTATCAGCAATCAGCCTTCTTTTCACCTAAATGGGGATAGTTTTTGGCCAGGGATGATGGTAGAAGATGATGGTAGGTAAATGTACCTAATTACATTTAAGCTTGGAAAAGAAACAACTAAGGAGAGATATGAGGGAGGTCTATAAAATCTTGGTGTGGAGAAAGCGAATAAAGAAGTGTTATTTACAAGAACCAGGGGTCACCAAATGAAATTAATAGGAAGCAGGTTTAAAACAAACAAAAGGAAATATTTCTTTACACAGCATAAAATCAACCTGTGGAACTCTTTGCCAGAGGATGTTGTGAAGGCCAAGACTATAAAAGGGTTCAAAAAAGAACTAGATAATTTCATGGAAGATAGGTCCATCAATGGTTATTACCCAGGATGGTCAGGGATGGTGTCTCTAGCCTCTATTTGCCAGCAGCTGAGGACAGTCAATAGGGAACTGATCACTTGATGATTACCTGTTCTGTTCATTCCCTCTGAAACAACTGGCATTGGCCGTTGTTGGAAGACAGGATACTGGATTAGATGGACCTTTGTTCAGACCCAGTAAGTTCTTATGTTCTTAATCACTACATTGATCGCTGGCACTAGATGCTTCACATAGGCTTGTGACCCTAACAATGCCATTGCACTAACCAACCCTAGCTACTAGGTCCACAGTAAAGACCTCAGCAGTTTTTTGATGGATGAGAGAGTTACACTGTAAAACAGCATAGCAAGTGGATGCAGGCATAGCAATTTTCTATTACTATAAAGGGCACACAGAATGATTCCATATCTATGGCTATAGACTGCACCCTGACCCCTGCCAGTCGTCTTGTGAAAGCCCATCACTGGAGCACAGGTGAACAGGCAAGAGAGCGTGTATAATGTGGTGCAAGCCATCACTACAAAAAACAATTCACACATGTGTTCTGATGATGGAGAAAAATCTTACAATGATCAGTTAGCGGCAAAGCAATGGGCATGGAGCAGCCGGTGGTCATAGCTGCAGATCTGTATGTAGGTAGCTCATGACACAAATTATAATAGTTTCATGGAACGTTAGAACTTTATGCAACCTGAAAAAAGACAGAGGTCCTTTATAAACCGGATGGAGGGAAATCCAAAACAAAACAAAAAGTCACCATCAGCACCACACAGCTGAATGCTGTTACATACTTCTGCTGTCTCAGTAGAACATTGTCAAACAATATGACTAAATCCAAGCAGCTGACAAGTCATATCTACAAAGCTAGTTCATCATTTAGAGACTATTAAGCAGAGTCTGGTAGCAAAATGGTATTAAGTTTCAAACCAAGATAAACATTTATAAAGTGATTTTGCTGTCCAACTTGCTATATGGCTGTCAGACCTGGACCTGCTACAGGCATCACATTAAGCTTCTACATACGTCCCATTTAGGATATCTTCAAGCCATACTCTAAATCAAATGACATGATAAAGTTATCAATATTGAGGTTCTGAAATGTAGTCATTCCACAGGGATTGAAGCCATGTTTATCGTATCACAGTTATGCTGGGCCTGTCATATATTAAGCATGGAAGATACCAGAATGCCAAAGCAGTATAGCAAATTGAAAGTGGGCAACCACATATGAGGAGGCCAAAAGAAATTCTTCAAAGACACACTGAAGCATAACTTGAAACACTGATAGCTTGGAGTCAACGATGGGATTATCCAGTTCAAGATTAACTACTGTGTGGATCTTGAGGCACAGAGGCTGAGTTGTAAACAGCAGCAGGCAAAGATTGTAATTTCTTCCTCAGCATCAAGCTACCTGTGCATTTCTTTCTGAAAGGACTGCCACTTGCACGTCAGCCTTTTTAGCCGTAACTGTACTTCCAAGATGTAATACCATTGTCAGCGCCATCTTCGGTCATGAAAATCATAATAGATGTAGCTATAATGTCTTGATTCATTTTCTGTTTTTTTTTTTAACATCCAGAAAAAAAAATTGACTTGTTTTTAGAGACCCCAATTCACAAAGTACATAGGTTAAGTCTCACTAAAGTCATGAAACAACATCGACTACTTCTTGTTTGCATTATCCTTTTTCAGGAATTTACAGAGACTTTTCTTTGACTGTACTCACTACTATTTCAAGTTTCAGTGATTTCAAATTTAGCATAAAAGTCTCTTTTGTAGAAAAGTGGCAGGACTTGTTTCATTCCCTTTGAGAACAGCAGAAGATCATGTAAAATGATTAATACTAAAAGACAAAATGTTCAGCTTGAGTTTTACAGTAAGACAACTCCATATTTAGACCACTGAAGAACTGCTCTGATTTTTGGAGAAGCTACCATCAAGAGCTCCCATTCACCTTAGTGAGAGCTGAATGTGGCCAATACTTCTGAAAGTCTGACCGTTTTTGTAGGTGCTTCAATAAGATTTAGGTGCCTAATGTCAGGTGGCCATCTATGAATATTTTGGCCCAAATCTATAGCTTGACAATTTAAGCTCTGTGTGTGTGTGTGTGTGTGTGTGTATAGATAGATTTTTCTACATAAAAATAGTAATTGCAATGAAAATCTTATTGTTCATTTCTAAAGATTTCAAATGTTTCCACATGCGCCTTGAAGTTAGACTGATATTAAGATAGACTGCATATCATTTAATGTTTTGTCCAAAAATGTTTTTAGGCAGTTAGTCATTAACACCTTAGGTTTGAACACCAACAAGGCCTAGAAAGCAACACCTGGACAGCTCTGAGAACTTCTACTGCAGTGTTCATCTTATACACTGTAGAGGAAGATTGACTTCCCCCACATCATGTTATTTCAAATACCCATAGCTCCACTGGAAAGATCCAGTGGGATGAACGGAATGCAACCATATCGGAAGCAGTAATGTCATTTAATTAATATTCATGTTACAATTAATGTTTTCACAGCAGGACTCTGTTCACAGATGCAGCGGCACTAAAGAGATTAATGTGGACTTGTGGCTTTTAGTAGTTTGAAAAAAAAAACAGTTTTCAAATGGCCAGGGTATCTACTTTATATTTGAAAACAGAAATGGGCATCCTCCGTATTTAAAATGTATAGTATGTTTATGTAGCACTGAGGAAAGTGTTGAGGAAATTACTTACAGCAAATATTTAATTAATTGAATTGCTGCTATTTTCTGTTGATGATTTGCTCAAGAGCAGATTATTCAGTTTATTAATTATTGAAAATGATTTGCAAATTTATTTAGAAAACTTATCGCCCCTCTGTGAACAGCTTGGCAGCAGTTTGTTGTAAATATTTGCCATTTCAATAATTTTGAAATTCAAAGGGTACTGGTTAATTACATACGTTGCAAGGTACAACTTTTTTCCTGTGCCTGCATCACTTAAAAAATAATTGGCAAATTAGCATAAAATTCAGATTTCACTTTCTATAAGTATTCCAGTGTTCAAGTTAAAAAATCCCAAACATTCTGTGAAGATTCTTCCTGGTAAAGCAGAAACTCGCAGGAAGAGAACATTAGCAGATTGCAAAAATGGGCAAACAGAAATTCACTTTTGAATTCAAACAATATTTGGGAAAAAATTCTCCTTTGTTTGCTCAACTCTAAGTAATTCTCACAATATTCCTGTGAGGTATGTGTTGGACATTTAGACAAATATTTCAAAATTTGGATGCCTAGAGCTAGACATATTTATTTAGGCGTCTATCCTTAGCTATCCAAATTTGGAATGTTGGCCTAAATGACTTTCCAAGACTAATGCTATTTACATAAAATAATAACGTATATTTAAAACCCCACCAAAATGCAGGCATAGCCACAATCCCATCTTTGTGAAATTTGTCTTCCTTTCCCTCTGAACACTCTCTCTGTGTATATTTTAATTATGTTTATATACAGCCAAATTCTAACACCCATGACTTTCACTGGGGCTAGTGGCAGAATAAGGTACTACATGACATGAGCACCTCACGCATTTGAGGGCACCTTATAATAAAAAAGAAAAAATTACAACATGAAAAGGCTTATGATGCCTCCTTCTTCTGACTGAAAGCATAATGAACATATTTATCTATGTGGTTGTTGCTCTGGTCAGAATATTTGATTTCAAGGGAGACAGTCTAATTTTTTTAAATGACTGGACTAATTATTTATGGCTATTTTTATACAAACAAGACTCCTGTCAGAGGGCATGCCTGCTTTGTAGCACCCCTTGCTGGCAGAATGCTGCACTGGGATCAATGCTGTTCAACATATTCATAAATTATCTGGAAAAGGAAGTAAACAGGGAGGTAGCAACGCTTACAGATAATATTAAATTACTCAAGATAGGTAAGTCCAAAGCAGACTGTGAAGAATTACAAAGGAATCTCACAAAATGGGGTGACTGGGCAACAAAATGGTAGATGAACTTCAGTGCTGATAAATACAAAGTAAAACATACAAAAATGATGGGATCTAAATTAGCTGTTACCATTCTCGAAGGAGATCTTGGAATTGTTGTGGGCAATTTTCTGAAAAAATCTCCTCAATGTACAGTAGCAATCAAAAAAGTTAACAGAATGACGGTATTCCATAACCTCCCTAGGTAACCTGTTTCAGTGCTTTACTATTCTTATAGAACCTTAGTATTACAAAAACCAGAGTCATGAACTTGACTAGTCAACCATCACCTCATTTGGAAGGGGAAGTATACTATCAAGCAGTAGCAGAGACAAAAAAAGTAGTAAAAAGGCAAATACTATACAGTGCTATATTAAATGTAAACTATTAAATAAAAGGGAAATTTAAAAAAATAATTTATAAGGTAAGGAAACTGTTTCTGTGCTTGTTTCATTTACATTAAGATGGTTAAAAGCAGAGTTTTTCTTCTGCATAGTAAAGTTTCAAAGCTGTATTAAGTCAAAGTTCAGTTGTATATTTAAGAACATATGAACATAAGAACGGCCATACTGGGTCAGACCAAAGGTCCATCTAGCCCAGTATCCTGTCTTCTGATAGCGGCCAATACCAGGTGCCCCAGAGGGAATGAACAAAACAGGTAATCATCAAGTGATCCATCCCGTCGCTCATTCCCAGCTTCTTGCAAACAGATTCCAGGGACACCATCCCTGCCCATCCTGGCTAACAGCCATTGATGGACATATCCTCCATGAATGTATCTAGCTCTTTTTTGAGACCTGTTATAGTCTTGGCCTTTACAACATCCTCTGGCAAGGAGTTCCACAGTGGATTGTGTGAAAAAAATACTTCCTTTTGTTTGTTTTTAACCTTCTGCCTATTAATTTCTTGTTATGACCTCTAGTTCTTGTGTTAAGATAAGGAGTAAATAACACTTCCTCATTTATATTCCTCCACACCTATCATGATTTTATAGACCTCTATCATATCCCCCATTAGTCGTCTCTTTTCCCAGCTGAAAAACCCCAATCTTACTTATCTCTTGTCATATGGCAGACGCTCCATACCCCTAATCATTTTTGTTGCCCTTTTCTGAACCTTTTACAATTCCAATATATCTTTTTTGAGATGGGGCGACCAGATCTGCAGGCAGTATTCATGATGTGGGCGTACCATGGATTTATATAGAGTCAATATGATATTTTATGTCTTATTACCTTTCTTAGTGATTCCCAACATTCTGTTCACTTTTTTGACTGCTGCTGCAGATTGAATAAATGTTTTCAAATGACTAGCCACAATGATGCCAAGATCTTCCTTGAGTGGTAACTGCTAATTTAGACACCATTGTTGTATATGTATAGTTGGGATTATGTTTTCCAATGTGCATTACTTTGTATTTATCAACATTGAATTTCATCTGTCATTTTTTTGCCCAGTCACCCAGTTTTGAGAGATCCTTTTGTAGCTCTTCACAGTCTGCCTGGATTTAACTATCTTGAATAGTTTTGTATCATCTGCAAATTTTGCCGCCTCACTGTTTACCCCTTTTTCCCAATCATTTGTGAATATGTTGAATAGGACTGGGCCCAGTAGAGACCCTGAAAACTGATAATTTATTCCTACCCTTTGATTCCTATCTTTTAACCACTCACCAATCCATGAGAGGACCTTCCCTCTGATCCCATGACTGCTTACTTTGCTTAATAGCCTTTGGTGAGAGACTTTCTCAAAGGCTTCTTGGAAATCTAAATACACTATATCCACTGGATCCCCCTTGTCCACATGCTTGTTGACCCCCTCAAAGAATTCTAGTAGATTGGAGAGGCATGATTTTCCTTTACAAAAAACATGTTGACTGTTCCCAACAAATTATATTTATCTATGTGTCTGACAATTCTGTTCTTTACTATAGTTTCAACCAGTTTGACCAGTACTGAAGTCAGGCTTACTGACCTGTAATTGCCGGGGTCACATCTGGAGCCCTTTTTTAAAAATTGGTATCACATTAGCTATCCTCCAGGCATTTGGTACAGAAGCTGATTTAAATGATAGGTTACAGATGACAGTTAATAGTCCTGCAATTTCACATTTGAGTTCTTTCAGAACTTATTACTGTTTAGTTTATCAATTTGTTGCAAAACCTCCTCTAATGACACCCCAATCTGGGACAGTTCATCAGATTTGGCACCTAAAAAGAATGGCTCAGGTTTGGGAATCTCCCTCACATCCTCAACCATGAAGAACAATGCAAAGAATTCATTTAGTTTCTCCATGATGGCCTTACCGTCCTTGAGTGTCCTTCAGCATCTTCATCGTTCAATGGCCCCACTGGTTGTTTAGCAGTCTTCCTGTTTCTTATACACTTAAAAATGTTTTGCTATTACTTTTTGAGTCTTTGGCTATCTGTTCTTCAAATTCTTTTTTTAGCTTAATTATATGTTTACACTTCATTTGCCAGAGTTTATGTTCTTTTCTATTCTATTTTCTTCATGAGGATTTAACTTCAACTATTTAAAGGATGCTTTTTTCCTCTCACTGCTTCTTTTACTTTGTTATTTAGCCATCGTGGCTCTTTTTTTGTTTTCTTACTATGCTTTTTAATTTGGGATATACATTTAAGTTGAGCCTCTATTATGGTGTCTTCAAACATTTTCCGTTCAGCTTGCAGGGATTTTACCTGTACCTTTTAATTTCTGTTTAACTAACCTCCTCATTTTTATTTAGTTCCCCTTTCTGAAATTAAATGCTACAGTATTGGCCCTGTGATGTTTTCCCCACCACCGGGATGTTAAATTTAATTATATTATGGTCACTATTACCAAGCGGTCCAGCTATATTCACCTGTTGGACCAAATTATGTGCTCCACTTAGGACTAAATCAAAAATTGCCTCTCCTCTTGAGGATAAAAGAAGCAGTCATTTAAGGTGTCAAGAAACTTTCTCTCTGCATCCCGTCCTGAGGTGATATGTCCGCAGTTAATATGGGGATAGTCGGAATCCCCCATTATTATTGAGGTTTTTTTTTATTTTAATTCCCTCTCTAATCTTTTGAAACAACAACCATAATGTTTTGTTCAGAGTTACAAAAATTTCAGAGTTACAAACAATCTGCATTCCCAAGATGTTCGTAAATCTGAGGTTCTACTGTAGTTAGAAAAAATGTCTTATATCTAACCTAAATCTCCCTTGCTACAAATTAAGCTGATTACTTTTTGTCCTATCCTCAGTGGACATGGAGAACAATTAATAATTGTCCTCTTTATGACAACCGTTTTCATATTTGAAGACTGTTGTAATGTTCCCCCTTTAATCTTCTCTTCTTTAGACTAAAAACTCTTTCAGTCTTTCCTCACAGATTTTGTTTTCTAAACCTCTTATTTTTGTTGCTCTCCTCCTTTTAGCGTGTGATGCTCAGAGATGGACACAGTACTCCAACTGAGTTCTCACCAGTGCCAAGTAGAGTGGAACAATTACCTCCTTTGTCTTACATATGACACTCCTGTTAATACATCCCCAAATTTTATTCGTCTTTTTCTGCAATAATTTCTGATTGTTGTCTCATATACAATTTGTAATATACTATAACCGCCAAATCCTTTTCTGCGCCACTGCTACATAGCCAGCTATTCCCCATTTTTCCTTCCTAATTGCAGTACTATACACTTGTCTTTATTGAATTTCATCTTACTGATTTCAGACCAATTCTCCAATTTATTCAGATCCTTTTGAATTTTAATCTTGTCCTCCAAGCACTTGCAACCCCTGCTAGCAATGTAATCAACAAGTTTGATAAGTGTATTCTCTTTTCCATCATCCAAGTCATTAATAAAAATATTAAACAGTACTGACATAGATAGATCCTTTATATATCCACCAAGTTTCACAGCAAGCCACTGATAGCTAGTTTTGAGTAGTTTTTCAAGCAGTTGTGCACAACCTTGAAACAGATCCATGAATCAAATTTATATAAAAAAGTAATTATAAATAAATTGTTCCCATTTGATTTGGAGCTTCCTGCACTAATACTTTATTTCACTCATATTGATTTTTGATTTCATAATTTGTCCCCAAATTTTTGGCTTTGGCAAGTTAAAAGGCATGTACATAGCAGAATTCTGATTGCTACAAATGTCAAACTTAGTTACATGCTCTATATTCAGCTAATGTTTTGTTGCAAAAATCCTTAACATTCTTTACTTTTTCAGTTTAATTGGAGTTGCTTTATTTTCTAGTCAGTCACTTTAGTGGGTAGTCTACCCTTTCACAAAGTGTTAGCCCTGTAAACCACAATTTAATTTAAAGGCTTACTCAGCAGAATAATTTAGTATCACCTAACCAGACGTCATTAGGAAAGTATATCGAACACTCATTCCCTCTTCATCTTAAATTGTAGGCTTGGGAAGAAAAGTCTGTTAGAAAAAAACAGCAGTACAGGTAACTAGATGATGCCCCAGATAGCTTATTGACTAACTGACCCCTGCATTCTCTCCGGTTTTCACATTTTTAAATTAAAATTTACAGAGCTTAGCAAGGTGACCCTTGTGAACTTAAACAGGCAAAGGCATAAAGCATGCAAGCCATTGTAAATCAGGTAGAAGAGAAGATATAAAAATAAAGCTTTGTAAAGGCTGTAAAAGTACTCATTTTCTTTTTGCTGTAAAGCACCTTATCCCGTAAAAATAACTCACACAGCAGTTCTTGGGGTCGGAATGAGGAAATATTCTGTGGTTTAGTCAAATACGACACCAGGAGGTATGTTACAACTCTGTGATAGTCCTACTAATATTCAAGGCTATTTCACACACAGCCTGATACAGAATTATATAAGTCTTTGGCACACAAGTTCCACTTAACTTTCAACCCACTCAACAATCAGAAATATATATGTTTAGTAGCAGAGTTGTGGGAAAGTAAAGATTCTGTCAGTTAAGGCTATCAGCTGAGCTGCTGGAAATACCACCACAGCTTCAGACCAAACTGGAGGGATAGGCTCTTTGGCCAGACAAAGGGTCTAGACCAGTGGTTCCCAAGTTTGTTCCGCCGCTTGTGCAGGGAAAGCTCCTGGTGGGCTGGACCGGTTTGTTTACCTGCCATGTTCACAGGTTCTGCCGATAGCAGCTCCCAGTGGCCGCTGTTCACTGCTCCAGGCCAATGGGAGCTGCTGGAAGCGGTGCGGGTCGAGGGACATGCTGGCTGCCACTTCCAGAAGCTCCCATGGCCTGGAGCAGTGAACCACAGCCATTGGGAGCCACGATCGGCCAAACCTGTGGACATAGCAGGTAAACAAACTGGCCCGGCCAGCCTGGGACTTTCACCTCACAAGTGGCGGACCAAGTTTGGGAACCACTGGTCTAGACCAAGGCAACTCAGTAGTGACAACCAGAGGTATATTCACACTGAATCTGGGAGCAAGCCTCCCAGTCTGGGTCCAAAGACTTGTTTTATCAGGGGCTCACGCTAGCCCACTAAAAGTAGCTGAGTAGACATTGTGGCTCAGGCTGGAGCTTGGGCTCTGAATCCTGGAGCATGGGAGAGTTGTGACAGCTACACAGCTATTTTTAGCATAATAATGTGATCCCTCCAACACAATGGACCTGAGCTGGGAGGTTCGCTCCCAGATGCAATGCAGACATTCTCTTAAAGAACGGGGAGGTTCTAGGGCTTTTGTGGTTGTGCACCCATGAAATCATGATTATAGAGGTTTACAAACAGTGGAGAGCTGACCCACAGCTTCAGTGAGGAGAGATGATTCAGGCACCTGGGCAGGATCAAGGCCAGTGATAGTTGATTTTTATGTGGGAGTGTACATCCATACACGTAATGCTATTGTTTGTACCTCTAGACTGCAGAAAATTAAGTCCATAAAACCGAGCTCACAATCCCTGTACAAGTGAATTACACTGGAAATCAGGCTCTGATAGACTCTATTACCAAACTCTAGTCTGAGAAAAACCTGAAGATCTCTCTACACACTGAGGTAATCCACACAGGGCACAACCATGAAGTACTAGGCCAGGCCCAGCTGCCAAGGTACGGTTGACTTTTGGGAAGCACAGTATGTCTCTAACTCTAGAACTGGCTAAGACATTACCATAATCACTTGTCTCCTGGGCTCCAGGAGATTGTGAGGTTGTCAGGCCATGGACAGAAAAATACCACAATGCTATTCTTTCCTGAAAAAGAGCGGGATGTAACAATCAATACACATGCCTATTGTAGAGGAAAAGAGATTGTGAACTCTTTGGGGTAGGAGTTCTATTTATTTATTTCAAGCACCATGCAAAGTTGCAGTGCTGTAAAAATATTTACTAGTACAGCCTACAAATACTTGAATTTTTGCCATGTTTATTAATACTTATACTGTACAGTAACCATATTTTTCAATACAGACTGCAACTGATGCATGTATTTTTATCCATAAAATTAAAATTCTTTATATTAAAAATGATATTTGAAGTGCTATGCTGTTATTTAGCCACATATGGAAACTATATTGATGTGTTTATTAATGTGCTGATCATTCATAAGACTCAGAGAACATAAAATCTAGAATGTGTTGGCATGCCTTATTGCATAAATAGCCTTAAGAGAATGACAGCAAATCCCAAATCACTTCATATTAGCTAACACTGATTTGCTTCTCTCCAAATGTGGTACAGAAAGTAAGTATGGTATACAATGTAGCATGCATATTGTAGTGAACTATATGCATGCCACCAAAGACCAGTAGATTAAAAGTTGTCTAAAATAAATGAAGTGATTTAAAAATATACTATTTCATTTTAGTAGACAAAATGTAAAGTGCAAAAAATGTAAGCAGTTACCCTCAGCTGATGTCACAAAGGCAGCATGGTCTCAGGAAAAAAGAACTGCAATTTGGAACTGTGGTATATTTCTGGTGTACAAGTCATACAATAGTAGATATCAGAGAATTTGTGATATACCACACAATTACTATAGCAGATATATCCACATTCAACAGCACACTTAATAATTTTCCTACAATTATGAATCTTTATAAAATGGATGAAAAACAGGAAAAATGGGGGGAATCATAGAATATCAGGGTTGGAAGGGACCTCAGGAGGTCATCTAGTCCAACCCCCTGCTCAAAGCAGGACCAATCCCCAAATAAATCATCCCAGCCAGGGCTTTGTCAAGCCTGACCTTAAAAACCTCAAAGGAAGGAGATTCCACCACCTCCCTAGGTAACGCAGTCCAGTGTTTCACCACCCTTCTAGTGAAAAAGTTTGTCCTAAAATCCAACCTAAACCTTCCCCACTGCAACTTGAGACCATTACTCCTTGTTCTGTCATCTGCTACCACTGAGAACAGTCTAGCTCCATCCTCTTTGGAATCCCCTTTCAGGTAGTTGAAAGCAGCTATCAAATCCCCCCTCATTCTTCTCTTCTGCAGACTAAACAATCCCAGTTCCCCCAGCCTCTCCTCATAAGTCATGTGTTCCAGTCCCCTAATCATTTTTGTTGCCCTCCGCTGGATGCTTTCCAATTTTTCCACATCCTTCTTGTAGTGTGGGGCCCAAAGCTGGACACAGTACTCCAGACGAGGCCTCACCAATGTCAAATAGAAGGGAACTATCATGTCCCTCGATCTGCTGGCAATGCCCCTACTTTTACAGCCCAAAATGCCACTAGCCTTCTTGGCAACAAGGGCACACTACTGATTTATATCCAGGTTCTCGTCCACTGTAACCCCTAGGTCCTTTTCTGCAGAAAAGTCATAGTATTATCATAGTATTATCCACAAATTTCATCATCATCATACACAAACTTAATAGGGATGATTAGATAAGGAGAAAACAATAATATCCTGGAGGATAGAAAGGAGTATTATGATTATAAATGACCAAGTTACTAAGGAGAATAAGTTAATTTGGACTCAAAGGGTCAACAGGGCTATTGTACAGCCTTCATAGATTCCAAGGCCAGAAGAGATAATTGTGATTATCTAGTCTGACCTCCTGTATATCACAGGCCACAGAATTCCCCCAAAATAATTTCCTGATCATATATTTTAGAAAAAAAAATGTAATCTCAATTTTAAAATTGCCAGTAATGGAGGCTCCACAGGCACCCTTGTTAAACTGTTCCAATGGTTAATTACCCACACTGTTTAAAATGTACACATTATCTTCAGTTTGAATTTGTGTCGCTTCAACTTCCAGCCATTCCAGCCAAATATTAAATATTTGTTCCCTATGTAGGTACTTATAGACTGTAATCAAGTCACCCCTTAGCCTTTTCTTTGTTAAGCTAAATAGATTGAACTCCTTGAGTCTATCACTTTCTAATCTTACGGCTCTTCTCTGAACCCTCTACAATCAAACACTCATTTTGAATTTTGGGCATCAGAACCAAACCGAGTATTCCAGCAGTGGTCGAACCAGTGCCAAGCGCAGAGGTAAAATGACCTCTGTTCATACTCGACATTCCCCTGTTTATGCATCCAAGGATCGTGTTAGTCCTTTTGGCCACAGTGTTGCACTGGGAGCTCATGTTCAGCTGATTATCCATGTTCAGTTGATTATGAACCCAAATCCTTTTCAGAGTCACTACTTCCCAGGATAAAATTCCCCCATCCTGGAAGTACGGCCAACATTGTTTGTTCCTAAATGTATACATTTAGCCATATCAAAGTGCACCTTGTTTGCTTGCGCCCAGTTTACCAACGAATCCAGCTTGCTCTGAATCAGTAACCTATTGTCTTCATTATTGACCAGTCCATGAGTTTTAGTGTCATCTGCAAACTTTACTAGTGATGATTTTATGTTTTTTTCCATGTGATTGATACAAATAATAAATAGTGCAGGGCCAAGAACAGATCCCTGAGAGACATGATTGGAAATACACCTGCTCTATGATGAATCCCCAATTATATTTTGAACGCTATAGTATGCCATTTTTAAATCTATTTAATATATGCCATGTTAATTTTATGTTATTCTAGCTTTTAATGAAAACTTCACAAAGCACCAATTCATATGCCTTACAGAATTTTAAGTATGTTGCACCAACACTGTTACTTTTATCCACCAAACTTGTAATATAATAAAAAAAAAATATCAAGTTAGTTTGACAGGATCTATTTTCCACAAACCTAAGTTGATTGGCATTAATTATATTACCCTCCTTTAATTCTTTATTAATCAAGTCCCATATAAACTGCATCCTGGTTACCCTTCTAAAATATTGTCTCTATGTTAGCTTTCTTCCAATCTTCTGGAACTTCCCTAGTTTTCCAACATGTATTGAAAATCAACATTAACAGTCCATGAGCTCCTCAATCACCTCTTTTAAAACTTGAATGCAAGTTATCTGGACCCGCTGATTTAAATATATCTAACTTTAGTAGCTGCTGTTCAACATCCCCCTGAGATACTAGGGGAATGGATGGAGTTTTATCATAGGATATGACTATATCTTAGGTTTTTTTCCCCAAATACAGAGTGAAAATATATATTAAACCTTTCTGCCTTATCTGCTTTATTACGGATAATTCTACCATATCCATCTAATAATGGACCAATGCCATTGTTAGGATTCTTTTTGTTCCTAACATACTTTTAAAAAACCCTTCCTTCTTAATGTCCTTAACTCTGCTGGCCCTAGATTTCCCCTTGTGTCCCTTCATTTTCCTTATCAATTTTCTACAACTCCTAACTTCTCATTTATATTCATTACTGTCAATTTCCCCTTTCTTCCATTTGGCATATTATTATTTTAGTATTATTATTATTTTAAAGCTGTCTTCGCTTCCCCTGTAAACCAGCTCAGGTTGTTGTTTTTTTTTTTTAACCTAATATGGCCTTCCTCCTCTAGTGTGGCTTTTGGGGCATCTCGTAAAGTGGTCTTAAACAATTCCCAATTATCGCTCACATTTTTCTCATTAAATTCTGCCACACAGCTAATTTGGCTCACAATTGTTTTCATCTTTGTGAAACTGTCCCTATTAAAACATCAAGTGTGTGTGTGTGTGTGTATGTGTGTTACTAGTTTTGACTTTATTTTGTTTGGACATTTAAGTCTGATCATGGTCACTTGTACCTAAGCTACAATTAATTTTTGGTTCTGTGATCCATTCCTTTTTATCTGCCAAGACTAGGTCTAATATACAATTCATTCATGTTGGTTGTGACACTTTTTGAGTTAGGAAATTGTCAGCTATAATATTAAGAAATTCCCACAATGTTTTAGTACTGGCAACATAAGGCCTTGACAGAAAACAAATATAATTAAGAGCTAGAATGACCTTTCACCTGTTGCAAATGGAAGAGACTGTGATCTAGCAGATCTCTCTTGTAATGAAGTAACCAAGATATGTGTCATAATACCCCCTCTCTTGGACTTTACAGAATTGCCTCTGCCAGAACTTTTAGTGTTGCTTTGGTGGCATGGTCAGGGATGGAAGGGATTATCCATTCCATGAAGCATTGTTCCCAGTCACTTCCCATGGGATATTTAAGCATATATTTAAGTGTTTGCTTGAATCAGCAGTAATTTCTACTCAGGACCTCCACAGCTGCACAGTGGCCATTCAGATGCTCAGCCAGTAAAAACATGGATCCTGTGGTGAAAGATGGGGAGTAACAGAGCAGAGTGCAGAGAATGATGTGGTTGCCTCTGGATCTGCAACAGCACTGAGCTCTAAAGTGTTGGGACTCCACAACTGCTGGTCATTCCCACTTCTTCAATTCTCTCCCATTCAAAGGGTTGTTCATTTGGTAAATCTCTACAGATTACATGGTGGAATTTCCTGTCCCTATTCCCCACCCCCTTTCCCCTGCCCTTTTCCAGAGTTTCTCCATAGGCGGGAGTAATCTCTCTTTAGGTTATTAAGGGTAAATAAGAGAGAAATAAGATGTTCTGAGTTGTATTGATGTGGGATTGCAGTACTTCAATAGGAAGCACAATAGACAATCCACACTGTAAACTACTGACCTGGTTAATCATGTCTCTACTCTGCTCCTATTGAAATTATGTCTCCGGCTCATTTGGAAAAAAATGTGATAAAGCATCAGAAGAATTCTGGAATTTGCATTCTAGTTCAATAGACCAAAGAAAGAGTAACCCAGTTTCGAGGGATTATGTTGCATATATTCATAAGCATTTCAGTGATGTTTGTTGACCAGTGAGTATTATGATAACACTTTGCACTTCTTTAATGCCTTCCATCTGAGGCTCCCAAAGCACTTTACACACATTAATGAAGTTTCCCCTACTATTACTCAACTCTCAAAATCATCTTCAGTTAGTTTGGCACATCTGTCACATATGCATTCCCATTCCTCTGGCAAATAAGTACTGTGAAACACATTACAGCAAAATCAAAAATGCTTTTACAGATACCACAGGTATACTTGCAAATAGGTAGCTTTAAACTGTTTTCTTTCATGGCATCATCTGTACCTGATCAAAACAAATATTTTCTCCATAATTTGTGATTTGTTAGAATAGATTTTTCTGTTGTAGTGTTATTTGAATTATTCTCTTAATTTTCTTTCGTGTCCCAGATTTCTTTAGAAATCTTAACCAATAAGGTCCCTATCCAGAAAAGCACTAAGGATCATATTTAACTTTTAAAGTCAATGGGTCTAGTCATGTGCTTAAGTTTTGCACATGCATATTTAATTGTTTCGCTGGATCAGGCCCTAAGTCAAGAATGCCTTCACATCAGATAAAACATTTAGAATGTAAAATAAATCAAAACTAACCAAACAAACAAAAACAACCCACCACTGTGTATCAACAAATACCAGTATTATTTTGGTGATTCCTGTGTAATAATTCATGCGTAACCAATGAACCAGAGTAATACTGCTAACAAAGCAATGGGTAGGTGATTCTATGGGATTCAAGATAATATAATCATATCCAAATAAGGATAGTATTAGGTAGCCACAGATTTCAATTGCATTGCCTGGAGATGCTGTGGTTGCTAAAACTCATCAAATGAATTAGATACTTAATAAATCCCTACTACTGGTTTCATAATGCATTTGATTTCATTAAATTATCTTTTATATGTTTACCTTATTTATACACTATTGCTTCATATTATACCTCTTGCTTGAATCATTCTCGCCCTCTCTCGTTGCGTGTTATAGATTTCATGCCTCTTTTAAAACAAATATTCTGCAGTCAGCCACTAACCCACACTGAGATTGGGGTGTTTGCATTGGTTTTGCCAATGGAAAAAGTGAATACTTGACTAAAACTAACTTATATTTAGAAAATCCAGAATTTATGATAAATGAAAAGCCCAATAACAAAACAAACGTGTGTCCATTTAGCATAATCCCATTTAAAATATAAAATATAATAGTCACCTGTTGAAAAATATTCTACTACTGTGCAAATAATTAAATATTCATTGAGCCAAATGGAGAGAAAATTACTCTGTAGCCCAGTGGTTTGGGTATTCACCTTGGAAGTGGGAGACCCAAGCTCCAGTCCCCCTGCTCCAGTAAATATGTATTTTTGCAAATACAGTGGAACAGCTTCAATGGAGAAGACTGCAAAAGACCAATCCCAGAATGCCGCATGATCCAAGGGTTAGGTGAGATACCCAAATTCAAGTCCCTGCTCCACATGGTATAGAAGGGTGAATTGAGCCTTCATCTCCCACAAGCTGGCTCAATACTCTAAAGCAGCGTTTCTCAAACTGGGGTCACTGGATACCTGGGGGTTCCCAAGGGTACTCCAGGGAGTCCACGGGCCTCGCTAATCAGCTTCTCCTCCTCTCTGTCTCCTGGAGGCTACTGAAGCCAAACCGGGAGATTTTAGGCACTAAAAGTCCAGCGGTGCAGCAGGGCTAAAGCAGGCTCCCTGCCTGCCCTGGTTCCACGCTGCTCCTGGAAGCGGCCGATATGTCCATGCAGCATGTCCCTGTCGCCCCCAGGAACTCGCCAATGGGAGCTGCGGGGACGGTGCCTGTGGGCAGCAGTGCGCGGAGACTCCCTGACTCGGAGTCGCTGCCAGACAGATGTGCTGGTCACTTTCAGGAGCTGCCCAAGGTAAGTGACATCCAGCCAGAGCCCATATCCCCCTCACCCCCTTCCACATCCCAACCCCCTGCCCCAGCCCAGAGCCTGCACCCTGCACCCAAACTCCCTTCCAGAGCCCGCACTCCTCCTGCACCCCAACCCCCTGCCCCAGCCTGGTGAAAATGAGTGAGGGTAAGGGAGAGTGAGCAATGGAGGGAGGTGGGAAGAGGTGGGGGTGTTGGGACCTTGGGCGAAGGAGTGGAGGGGGGTGGATCCTGGGGCCCAGCAGGGAGGCTTGGGGGTCCCTGACATTTTTTAAATCAAAATGAGGATCCTTGGGTTGCTAAAGTTTGAGAACCACTTTTCTAAAGACTATCAAGGGGACAGATCTACCTCCGTCTCAGCTCTTTGTGAGAAAGGGCTTAGGCACCTAACTCCAGGAAAAGGTTCACAGATTTGAATCCCAAGCAGAGGAAGGCACCTATCTCCTTTTCAAGTGTGGGGCTTAGAACCCAGCCCCTCCTCAGGATTTCCTATTGGTTAGCTAAGACAGTTCCCTGCTCAGTGTGCTAGCTTTTGTGAATCCTATTCTTAGGTGCCTAACTCATCCAATTCATTGCATAGGGAGACTGGGCACTTAACTCAGATCTGTGGATTCCACTATGCAGCAGGGTGCTTAACCATTAGGCATTGCAACACTGAGAATAAGTCCCCTTTGTGGAACTAGCCCTTAGTCTTTCTGCAGTTGTGGGGTCATATAGATTTCAGTTGGAGTTTCCAGACCTCCATGTAAAACTCTGTAGCACAAAATAACCTTAATCAGAAACAAAAAATATGTTACGTTAAATATAGTGCAAAGTACAGGCAAGAGACATTACTCCAATGTTCATTAGATTACAGGGTTTAAAAGGAAAAGAAATAACCTTAAATCAAAATCTATGAATAAATAATATGCTCTATTTAATTAAGAGATCTGGATTTTCATTATTATGTGTGAGTACCTGTTTTACTATCTAGCTCATTCCTCTCATCACCATAGAATTCAAGTGCCTCCATGTGTTTTAAGGCAGAAAGGACATGACTATGTCAATTTAAGGATTTCTGAAATTTGCACATCATCTAAAGGGGAATAGCCTCATGTGTGGTTTTGCACAGGTTCCATATATGGCCCTTTCAACAATCCAGTATAAAGCTTCATCTCACCTTCAACGTTAGCTAAACTTTAGAGAAACACAGTGCACGTTAGAGTGCTATTGGGCTGAAGCTGTATAGTAATGAATCTTTTTGCACTTTTGTGTTGGGTTAGTCGATTTCTTGCAAGGGAATATGTCCTGAACCTCTTGACCATTGCTGGGATAAGAGCACCCTCTAAATCTCAGTGAGTATGTTACCAGCTGTTCCTTTAAACCCTGGAAGTGTCAATCTTCACACAAATGAAATAATGCCATTCAAAACTCTGCCTCTGTAACAGAGTAATTAATTGCCTGCAGGCAAACATGGAAACCACCCAAACTAGAAAGTGACATATCTTACAGCATCACCCATCAAAACAACATGGACACTCGGGTTTTATCCATCTTCTACTGAAGTGAATGGGTGTCTTTCCCTTGACCTCAGTGGGAGCTTCATCAAGTCCTTGAAGAGAAAGAGTGAATTCAACTGACAGATAAGCACCTCTTGCTGGCTTTTCTGCCACTACAAATGATTATGCCATTCTCCAGCAACCACAGATGAAAGGGCGAAAGTTCATTCTCAGAATATTGCAGCAGCTCAAAGACCACCGCACATTGTGTTAAATTAATATCCACTTAAAAATCCATGAGCTTTCCAGTCCCTAAGCTTAAAATCATTCCATTCAGTTAAATCTTGTTTTCGCACACTAAAAGGTTTAATCAGAAGATGAACCAGTTTTAAACAGTGTGTATGCTTTAGAATTGCTAAATAATTGCAATGAGAAAAATTATTACAGCATTTTTGATACTCCACCTAATTATCACTTTGGACTATTTTCATTAAAAAATGATTGTCATATTTTATTAATATAACTCCTCTAATTACATTCATACATTAGTAATTACAATTTTATTAATCAGATTGAAAAGGTTGAGAGAAAAGCTGAAGATGGAAGCTGTTCCATGGGACTGTGGTGGCAGCAGCTCAGGTAAAAATTGTAAAGAAAAACTACAAACAATACTGCCATTTAATTGCTATATTTATTTTGCAAGATACTTTTAACATAAAAATATGTATAGTTTCCTGTCATTATGGGAGTATACCTTACAAACTCACGGCTGCATTATTAGTGCATTTGGTGTGCCTTTTTCTAGAGTAGACATTTTAACATTTTATTGTTTCTTCCCACTCTTTAATGAAATAAAAGATTAGAAATCCTGACCACAAAATGAAAGGATCATGGAGGCTAATAAACTGCTATAACATCAAAAACAGAAATTTAAATAGTCAATACCAAAGAGACAGCAAGACAGTATGTGACAATTCAACTTCTCTAGCCTTTTCCATACATAAAGAAAAAATAAAGAAGAGAAACTTATCTACAGCCCTGACTTAGCAAAGTAGTTAACCACATGTTGATTTTTAAGTACACGAATAGTCCCATTTATTTCAGTGGGACTATGCATGGGCCAGATTCCAGAAAGTATCTTTATCCAGAACAGAACTTAAGCATATGTTTAACTTTAATGAGAATTAAGGATGTGCTTAAGTGCTTTCCTGAACTGGAGCCTATGTGATTAAAGTTAAGTACATGTTAAAAATCTTTGCTGAATCACAATGTCAATACTGACAGGTTTCAGAGTAGCAGCCATGTTAGTCTGTATTCGCAAAAAGAAAAGGAGTACTAGTGGCACCTTAGAGACTAACCAATTTATTTGAGCATAAACTTTCTGATTTTTTTCTCATGAAATACTCCCTTCGATTGCAATGGAAGTGTTTTGAATTGTAAGCAAGGGCAATATTTAATCTTGACTAAGGGTTAGAGAAATGAAGCCAAAGAAACAATAATATAATGGGTGAAATCCTGGCCTCATTGAATCCACTGGTAAAACTCCTATTTATTACAATCAAGATATCACCCAGCATCACTAGGCTCACTGATCTGGACAAAGCATAAACCATCAAGGGTCTGATTCTGCTAATCTCAATCTTGTTGAATAGTACTTTACAAATAGCTCCAATTAAATCAATAGGACCGCCTTTGGAGTATGGTACTACTCAACATGAATAAGTGTGTCAGAATCTGGCCTCAAACAAACACATATCTTATTGTCTATTCACAGATAAGCCATTGTTGTGACTGAAAATGTCTTTTTGTCCTGACATATACAGAAGTAGGGCAATTGCAATGGGAAAGAGGTGGTTTTTGCAGATGAAAACATCCACATTTGTCAAAAGCCACCAAAACCTGAAGCAAACAGGGTCATTTTTTTAATCTTGTAAAATTGGCAGTAACATGATTTTTATAATATTATCAGCAACACAATTTCCTCCTTTCCACCAAAAACTCATTGTTACTGTAGATAATGGTTTGATTGCTTTCCCAGCCTTCACATTGTTGTGCAAGACCATCCTAACAAAAAGGACTTTCCTATGGATGTTTCTAGTATATACTTGTCATAAATATAAAGGGAAGGGTAAACCCCTTTGAAATCCCTCCTGGCCAGGGGAAAGCTCCTCTCACCTGTAAAGGGTTAAGAAGCTAAAGGTAACCTCGCTGGCACCTGACCAAAATGACCAATGAGGAGACAAGATACTTTCAAAAGCTGGGAGGAGGGAGACAAACAAAGGGTCTGTGGGTCTGTCTATAGTCTGTCTTTGTCGGGGATAGACCAGGAATGGAGTCTTAGAACTTTTAGTAAGTAATCTAGCTAGGTATGTGTTAGATTATGATTTCTTTAAATGGCTGAGAAAAGAATTGTGCTGAATAGAATAACTATTTCTGTCTGTGTATCTTTTTTGTAACTTAAGGTTTTGCCTAGAGGGGTTCTCTATGTTTTTGAATCTAACTACCCTGTAAGATATCTACCATCCTGATTTTACAGGGGGGATTTCTTTATTTCTATTTACTTCTATTTTTATTAAAAGTCTTCTTGTAAGAAACTGAATGTTTTTTCATTGTTCTCAGATCCAAGGGTTTGGGTCTGTGGTCACCTATGCAAATTGGTGAGGCTTTTTATCCAACATTTCCCAGGAAAGGGGGGGTGCAAGTGTTGGGAGGATTGTTCATTGTTCTTAAGATCCAAGAGTCTGGGTCTGTAGTCACCTAGGCAAATTGGTGAAGCTTTTTACCAAACCTTGTCCAGGAAGTGGGGTGCAAGGTTTTGGGAAGTATTTTGGGGGGAAAGACGCATCCAGTTTTCCCAGTAACCAGTATTAGTTTGGTGGTGGTAGCGGCCAGTCCAAGGACAACGGGTGGAATATTTTGTACCTTAGGGAAGTTTTGACCTAAGCTGGTAAAGATAAGCTTAGAAGGTTTTTCATGCAGGTCCCCACATCTGTACCTTAGAGTTCAGAGTGGGGGAGGAACCTTGACAATACTGTACTTATTAAACACTAATTTTAAATAGCAAGTGAAATTACAGATTGGTATCTATGAAATGTAATAGTACAAAGTGTAAGGGACTAATAATAATTTCTGATGTAAGGTGGGAGCTCATCTGTTGGAAAATGACAGAGGAGGACAGAGACCTGGATGTATTAGTCCATCACAGGATGACTATGAATCACCAATATGATACAGCCATGAAAAAGGCAAATGTGATCATAGGATATATCAGAAGAACTATTTCCAGTACAGATGTGGAAGCGTTAATGCTATTGTGCAAGGCACTAGAAACACCTTCTCTGGAATACTGTGTACAATTCTGGTCACCCACATTCAAGAAAGATGAATTCAAATTGGAACAGGTGCAGAGAAGGGCTAGTAGGTTGATCAAGGAACAAAGAGCCTTTTTTATGAGAAAGCAGCAAAGAGTCCTGTGGCACCTTATAGACTAACAGATGTATTGGAGCATAAGCTTTTGTAGGTGAATACTGTGACGAAGTTCCTCTTCTGCCTTGGTGGGTCATGCGCTTATTGGTGGATTTGCTTGCCTCAGAGATTCACAGCAGCCCTCAGTTTGGCCACTCTTGCTAGTGGCTCAAACCTGCCATCCACTCAGCTAACCTCATCTCTGGCCAGCATGGGGAAAACGGAGAACAATCCCCACAGTCTCTGTGTCCCACCTAGTGGGTCAGGGACAGGGCAGATCCCTTTCCAATTTAGACCTTCCCTTCTGGAGTTTCTCACAGACCAGGTCAACTCTTCCTGTGTCCAATCAGGAGTTGGGGGGATAGGGGGAACCCAGGCCCACCCTCTACACTGGGTTCCAGCCTAAGGCCCTGTGGACAGCAGCTGTCCACAATGTTCCCTGTATCAACTGCGTGACAGCTACAACTCCCTAGGCTACTTCCCCATTGCCTTCTGCCCCAGCACCTTCTTTATCCTCACTGCAGGATCTTCCTCCTGAAGCCTGATCATGCTTGAACTCTTCACTCCTCCAGCAGCACACCTTCTCACTCCCTGCTCCTGGCACACCCACCTACTAACTGATGGGAGGTCCTTTTTAAACCAGGTGTCCTGATTAGCCTGCCTGCCATAATTGAATGGAGAAAGTTCTTAATTGGCTCTAGGTGTCTTGATTAGCTTGCCTGTCTTAATTGATTCTGGCAGGTTCCTGATTGTTCTAGGGCAGCCCCTGCTCTGGTCACTCAGGGAACAGAAAACTGTTCATCCAGTGGCCAATATATTTGTCTTCTACCAGACTCCCGGCCCGCTGGGGATATCAGTTGGCGGCTCCTTCACGGGGCCGTGAGCACGGGCGTGTATTTGGCGCGGTTCACCCCGATTCCGGACACCTGCCCCTTTTGCAGCGTGAGGAAAACCCTGCCGCATGTCTATCTGGAGTGCGCCAGGTTGCAGCCCCTATTCCGGCTCCTCACCAATCTTTTGTTACGGTTCTGGTTGCACTTTTCTCCTCACCTTTTTAATCTATGCACTCCCTGTCCGTGGCCCCACTAAGTCGCGGGACCTCCTGGTCAACCTCCTCCTGGCCCTGGCTAAAGCGGCCATCTATAAAACCAGGGTGAGGAGGTTGGCCGATGGAGTCTCCTGCGACTGCGGGGCCTATTTCCGATCCTCTGTCCGTTCACGCCTCCGAGCAGAGTTCCTCTGGGCGGCGTCCACTGACTCCCTTGATGCCTTTGAGGAGCGGTGGGCGCTGTCCGGAGTTCTCTGCTCGGTGTCCCCGTCCGGTTCCCTTCGTTTGACCCTTTGACCGCACTCCCGTCCCTGTTTTTCATCAGTTGTCTCCCGTAACTAGTTGGCTCTCCAGGCCCTGTGGATCTCCCCCTTAGGCTGGGGGGGGATCCTTTGTAGTGGATGAGCTCTGCCCACCCACGTCCTGGATCCCAATAGGACCAGACTCCCGGCCCGCCAGGGATATCAGTTGGCGGCTCCTTCACGTGGCCGTGAGCACGGGCGTGTATTTGGCGGAGTTCACCCCGATTCCGGACACCTGCCCCTTTTGCGGCGTGAGGGAAACCCTGGCGCACATCTATCTGGAGTGCGCCAGGTTGCAGCCCCTATTCCGGCTCCTCACCAATCTTTTGTTACGGTTTTGGTTGCACTTTTCTCCTCACCTTCTCATCTACGCACTCCCTGTCCGTGGCCCCACTAAGTCGCGGGACCTCCTGGTCAACCTCCTCCTGGTCCTGGCTAAAGTGGCCATCTATAAAACCAGGGTGAGGAGGTTGGCCGATGGAGTCTTCTGCGACTGCGGGGCCTATTTCCGATCCTCTGTCCATTCACGCCTCCGGGCGGAGTTCCTCTGGGCGGCGTCCACTGACTCCCTTGACGCCTTTGAGGAGTGGTGGGCGCTGTCCGGGGTTCTCTGCTCGGTGTCCCCATCCGGTTTCCTTCGTTTGACCCTTTGACCGCACTCCCGTCCCTGTTTTTCATGAGTTGTCCCCCGTAATCATTTGGCTCTCCAGGCCCTGTGGATCTCCCACTTAGGCTGGGGGGGATCCTTCGTAGTGGACAAGCTCCGCCTGCCCACTTCCTGGATCCCAATAGGACCAGACTCCTGTATCCCACTGATCTGGGTCTGTCACAATACCCACTTCGTCGGATGTATTCACCCATGAAAGCCTATGCTTCAATACATCTGTTAGTCTATAAGAGGCTACAGGACTCTTTGCCACTTGTACAGATCCAGACTAACACGGCTACCCCTCTGATATTTTCTGAGAGGAGACAAAATACATGGCTTATTTAGCCTAGCAAATCAAAGGCTGAAAGGGAATATGATTGCTATCTATAACTACATCAGGAAGGTAAACACCAGGGAGAGAGAAGACCTATTTAAGCAAAAGGACAATGTTGGCACAAGAACAAATGTGTATAAAATGGCCATGAGTAAATTCAGGTTGGAAATTAGAAGGTTTCTTACCATCAGAAGGGTGAAATTCTGAAACTGCCTCCCAGTCAGAGTCATGAGGTAAGAATCTTAAGTACTTTTAAGCTAGATCTTGATACATTTATGAAAGGAATTACATGAAATGTTTGCCTATGATGTCAGGCAACTGGACTCAATGACCTAGCAAGTCCCTTACAAGCCTATGTTCTTTAGGTCTTATCTACTATGAAATTAAAAAGGGGTTTACTGTATTACATCATCACCAAAATTGGAATTTTAACACTAAAGTCAAGAAGAATATTCTAAATATATTTTAAAGCACTAATCCATTAAAATATTAGAGTACCCAGTAGTTCCAGAAATAACTAATATTCAAAGAGCTGAAAAGTGCATAGAGACATCTTGCTACACTCTGCATTGTATTAGCTGTATGCAAGTTTTATGACAAACTATAAATCTGTTACCAACTTGTGCCACTACATCTCATACAAGATGACAAAAAAACCCAACCCTGGCTAATATTCCCTACAAACCCCAACCCTGGCTAATATTCACATGCTGATTGTTGTTGCTGATTATTAGAAATGGAAACTTCAAGATCTAAGCTGTTCATTGTTAATACTTTGCATTTCTGTTGTACTGAGGATCTCAAAATTGCTTTAAAACATTGATGAATTAGGCTTCATAACAACCCTGTAGATAAGGAAATATCATTAGACCCATTTTACTAATGGAGAAAATGAGGCACAGAATGATTCAGTATACTGTCCAAGGTCACACTGGAAACCTTTGGCAGGGGATAAAGCTCACATCAGTCCTGGGCTTTAGTCATAATATCATCCTTCCCCTTTGAATTACTTGCTAGCATTGCTAATATTCTAGTTGGAACCCTTAGGACTATGCCATATATTAATTAACAAACACCAATGTATAACCACAAACACCTTATTCCTGATGCATATGAATAAATCACTGCATTTGTGTTCTGAGTGTTATGATAGGGCAGGCTTTAAAGTTAGTGTGCCTGGAACATACATAAAGGCACAAGGAAAATACAAGCAAGGGAAATGTCATCCGTTCCCCTAACACCTTTAAAATTGGAACTAAATTGAAATGCGTATGATTGTAGTTCTTGTAATCGTACTATATGAAAGCCTTACAAGTAGTTTTCAGTCATACCATAGTGGTACTCAAATACTCCAGCTACTGATTGTGAAAGGCAAAAGAGATTGTTTCCTTAATAAGAAAACCTGCATGCTGTTTATTGAAGGAAGAATATTAATATAACACTTTAACATCAAACAATGGAAGGTGTGAAAATAATACAAAGGCTTTTCATGAGCCTCTAAGTTTCAGAAGAAAATACAATAAACTCTAGCTGTGCCAATAACACCATTTCAACAAGGAGTTCTTCAGATGTATAGCCCAGCATGAGTAAAAAAGATCAGGACAGGTAACACCAAATGGCACTGGTTTCAAGTTATTTCTCTACCTAAAGAAGCATAAGGAAGATAAGGATTAACAGTGAGGGACTGTCATAAATATAAAGGGAAGGGTAACAACCTTCCTCTATACAGTACTATAAAATCCCTCCTGGCCAGAGGCACAAAATTCTTTTACCTGTAAAGGGTTAAGAAGCTCAAGTAACCTGGCTGGCACCTGACCAAAAGGACCTATAAGGGGACAAGATACTTTCAGATGGGGGAGGGGGGGAAGGTAAGTTAAGGTAAGGTTTTGGCCTGTCTGTTGTGTGTGCTTGCCAGACACAGATCAAGGAAGCAAGCAATCCAACTCCATTAGAATCAGTAAGTACTAGCAAGGGAATGCATTAGCTTAGTTTTGTTTTGACTTGTGATTTTTTTCTGTGCTGAGAGGAAGGTGTATTCCTGGTTTTCTTTTTGTAACTTTAACGTTTGGCCCAGAGGGAAATCCTCTGTGTTTTTAAATCTGATTGCCCTGTAAGATTATCTTCCATTCTAATTTTACAGGGGTGCTTCTTTTACCTTTTTTCTTTATAATAAAGTTCTGTTTCTTTTAGAATCTGATTGGTTTTTTTTAGTGTCCTAAAAAAAACCCAAGGTTGGTCTGTGATCATCTTGTTTATTCTCAAGCCTCCCCAGGAAAGTGGGTGTGCGGGCTTGGGGGGATACTAGCGGGGAGTAGGAACTCCAAGTGGTCCTTTCCCTGAGTTTGTCTAAATTACTTGGTGGTGGCAGCGTTACCTAATCAAAGGTACAAGGGAGAATTTGTGCCTTTGGGAGTTTTTAACCTAAGCTGGTAGAAATAAGCATAGGGAGTCTCTCATGAGGGTCCCCATGTCTGTACCCTAGACTTCAGAGTGGGGAGGGAACCCTGACAGGGACACCAACAGAAACAATTATCAGAACCCCAAATTAAGGATGCTCCATCTAACTACAGTACATATTTCCCCTCTGAGGATCTCCCTCAAATACAATTAGACTGATGCAATGTTAAGTCCTTAATCTATTTTGGCCCTTGCTGTGTTATGCTAATGAAAGTCTCCAGCATTTTTAGAAGCACCAGCCTGTGTGGGCGTAGTGTGGAAATTCAAAGCCCTTGTGGGAGCTCCAGGAGGCATTCTGCCACAGAGAGAAACACCTGCTAGAGCTCCCTGACATGCTTGGAAGTGTGCCAACTGGTACTCTCTTTTGATAGAGTGCAATTTGCAGACCTCACCACAACTGAGAAATGTCTTCCTAGTGCATAGCTCTGCTAGTGGTGCCAGCTAGGAGCAGTAATTGCACTTAGTGGAACAAGAGGACCAAGATACTGGTAATCTCTTCATGGGGAAGCCTTTTTGTACCCACATCCCCTGGCATGTCTATACGGTTTCAGCTGCAATCTGGTTCCAATGTTGAGCCCTGAAACAATGAAAAGATTAATAGAACAATATAGAGGCATATTTTGACTTCTATATTTTGTGAGGGATGGGGAGAGCACCAGTGAAGCCAATGGGGCCATGCATGGGGGCAAATTCCATGCCTGCCTGAGGCCTGCAGTTTGGGGTGGGGGGAACATCCTCCTATGCCTCCCTAACTACACCCATGGAACAATTTGTCCATGCTAACCTGAAAGTTTCCTTTCTGTGAGCAATAAGGTCCACAGATCTGCTATGAGTATTTCAGCCTGTTTGCAGCTTGGGACACAACCAGAATTGTCAGTCACCATCGTGCCCCATCTTCTGAAGTTTCTTCTAATTGAGATAACTTTCACAACCAGAATAATTCAAATCTACTTTCCTCAATTACAGATTGCATTAAACATACTCTGAGTAAAAAGCACCAATTTCTCCTACTGCAGCACATGATAAATTCCACCTAGTGATAACAAACGCAAATTCTTGGATGTCAATTTCTATCTCAGTTCTGCTGCACTCAGTGAAGGTGGGCGAGGCGGGGACACAGGGCTGATTTTATTCTTCATTGATTTCCTCTTTGGGAGTTTCTCCCCATAACTTTGCTTCAGGTGAGGGATCAAAATTGGGCTCATATTTCTCTAAAAATATTTCAAATGGTTGGCACTTCCCGGACCTCAACGAGGCTGGGCTTATTTGTCTCCCTTTCCTCTTGTGAGTCCCATGTGGGGCCTTTATATGACCATGTAATTTATTGTCATTTATACAATGCCACTGGCGTAGATGGGGCTTTACAAATTCAGGGCAAAAATTATCCCTGTTTTAAAATGCCTAAAGTTAATTGGAACAGATGCAGTACAGAGATATATGGCCAGATTTTCAAACACACTCAGTATCCAGTAGCTCTTATGGCCAAATTGTCGAAAGACCTCATCACCAAACATGCTCACAGATCTTTTGAAAATTTGGCTCCAACTATGCGTGTCAAACACTTTTTAAAAAAACCTGTCAATTAAAGATGTGAGAACTGAAGCCAATAGTCAGAAGAGATTAGTCCTGAAAAGCTGGAGCAAGTGGGTTTTGAAGGAGAGATATCAAAACAGAAAGGGCAGGTGAAATGGTAGGGATTTTTTGATAGGTGATATAATAAAGGACCTTCCAACACAGCCCTTCATCACTATGGTGAGCCCTTCATCATGATAAGTCCCATACTCATATAAGTACACAACAATGTGTGTGGGTTTGTACATTCAGTCCCAACCTGGGAAACCACCACCTAATCCAAACTGGATTCTGAAAACTCTTACGCCTGTGATTAATCATTACATTGATTACAAGTGTGAGGCTTTGCAAGAACCGGTCCTGGTTGCTGAGTTTTGTTTTTGTTTTTTAATGTGATCAAAAGTATTTTCTGAAGTTTTACAAAAATACCCTTTCTCAGGCTAGGACTTTATACTGCAGAGTGTCAGCCCTGAGGAGATTTTTCTTTATCATGAAGTCATCAGCCCTTGAACAAAGAACAGTTTATGGTATTATGGAAGTACTGACAGACCCTTAACAATAGCTTCTCTCCTGTGACACTATAATTATTGAAAATTGCTACCGCTACATGTAAAGTTGTTTGTTCATATGACATGGTAAATGCTAAAGAAATAACTGTAATACATACAAAGTTCCTGAATAGTTTTTCATTTTCACTGGAGGAAAAGCAGTGATGGTGCTAGGAGGGGAAAGCCATGATGTTGAAAACCAGATTAGTAAAGGTTATCATTATTTAGGTGATGTTCTACTTTCTTGAAAAAAGAAAAGGAGGACTTGTGGCACCTTAGAGACTAACCAATTTATATGAACATAAGCTTTCGTGAGCTACAACTCACTTCATCAGAGCATCTGATGAAGTGAGCTGTAGCTCACGAAAGCTTATGCTCAATAAGCTTTCGTGAGCTACAACTCACTTCATCAGAGCATCTGATGAAGTGAGCTGTAGCTCACGAAAGCTTATGCTCAAATAAATTGGTTAGTCTCTAAGGTGCCACAAGTCCTCCTTTTCTTTTTGCAGATATAGACTAACATGGCTGCTACTCTGAAATCTACTTTCTTGGAAGATCAAGTATAAAATTGCACTGCAACATTAGTCTTTAAGGGACTTTTGGACCGGGAAAAGTTTTCAAATATATCAGGCAGATCCATTTGACCTACGTATATATTTCACCTTTCTTTCTCTTGTGTTTGCTATCAGCAATATGTGTTCAAATTTAAAGCAAATGTTTGCTATTTACAACTTCAGCTGAGCCTCCCACCTGCTCCTGTAGTGAAGTTGTGAGGCTGGCAGCTGGCTAGCTCAGGTCAAGACCTCAAAGTAATGTTAAATGTACCAGTTCACTGGTGGGTGAACTTCGAGGGAATGTTAAAAGCTACTAATGTATATCTACACAATTTACTTGTTAGCATAGATGTTAATTTGTATTTGTCTTCATCTACATACATCCTATTTAATGTATATTAGTGTAACTCAATTTACCTGTTGTTGCTATATCTTTTTTCATATTCTGTAACTCTGTAATTACCTTTACATTATGTATGCAATTCTACTTAATTAACATTAAGTCAAAAGGTCTGTATTTAAATTTTTAGGTGTAAAGTTACTTGATGTGTTAAATCTAATGAAGGATTGTTCCTGGCGATTACATTGTGTTTACATTATCTCTAAATGGCCCATCAACTGGAATTGAAGTCCTAAAACTTTGAATGAGAAGTTGTTAGCTTCAAAGCTGGGGTTAGTATGTGAAGGTCAATGTGAGATCCACAAACTTCATCTGGGTTTAGTCAACAAAGCAAGACCCAGTGGTGATGAAAACACTTGCTACATTGTTTTCAACTATAAAAAGGCACACTGGGAGCAATTCTGCATCTCTGATTCATCTGAATGCTGTCAGGAGGCATTGCAGATCCCAGACTGAGGTCACCAAAAGCCATTTTTGGAAGCCCTGAGGAACTTACGAAGAAACTTTAAAAGACTGGCAGATTACTACATCTCTGTTATAATTTTGGACTTACAAAACTTTTACTCCCCTTTTATATATTTTATTTGCTTTAACCTTTTAATAGCTCTCATTTCTTAGCTAATAAATATTTAGTTTAATTTACCAAAGAAATTGGCTATGGCGTGTCTTTGGTGTGAGATCCAGAAGCATCCCATGACTTGGGATGAGTCACCAAACCTTCAGGTTTGTAAGAACCTAATGCATGTGATTTTTGGTTTTAATAACCTTTTATCACAAAGTCTAGTTTGTCTGGGTGGTAAAGAGAAGCTAGAAAGCATAAGGAGTCTGTGACTCCATGATAAAACTAATATAGTAATCCAGGAGTACACTTTTGTTACTGGCCTGGTGAAATCTAATGATAGAATATACACCAGTCTGCCATGGTTTCTGACAGTCTCTGATCTAAGTTTCTGGTGGCACCTTAAAGACTAACAGTTTTATTTGGGCATAGGCTTTCGTGGATAAAAAAACCTCACTTCTTCAGATGTAAGTGAAGCTTTTTACCTATGAAAGCTTATGCCCAAATAAATCTGTTAGTCTTTAAGTTGCTACCGAACTCCTCGCTGTTTTTGTGGATACAGACTAACACGGCCTCCCCTCTGATACTTGATTTAAGTTTGGCACTCTTAGCTGTGAGCCACTTCAGGCACTGTCAGAGGTGACAGAGCAAAATTTACCAGCAGCATAAACTGATTTAACTTCCTAAAATGGGGTAGTAAATTTGGTCCATTGTGCTCCATTTGTGACAGTGCAATCTTTACCATAAGAAGAAATAGGTTGTTATGATTTGTTCCCTGCAGGTTCTATCAGAAGGACAATCTGGTCTATGAAAGTGAAGGCCTCATTTTAAAAGAAAAAATTTCCATAAGGGCATAGCAAATACAAAAAGAATCCTAGACAAATAGCATGTATCTCTTGCTGTATAAAATGTTCCCTTTATATTTATGACAAAGGAAAAGAGAAGGGTAACCATCTTTCTGTATACAGTGCTATATAATCCCTCCTGGCCAGAGGCAAGGTCCTTTTACCTGTAAAGGGTTAAGCAGCTTGGATAACCTGGCTGGCACCTGACTCAAAATGACCAATGAAGGGACAAGATACTTTCAAATCTGGAGGCGGGAAATGTTTTTTGTCTGTCTGTGTGATACCTTTGCCGGGAACAGATCAAGGATGCAAGCTCTCCAACTCCTGTAAAGTTAGTAAGTAATCTAGCTAGAAAATGCATTAGGTTTGCTTTGGTTTTTGGCTTGTAAATTCATTCTGCTGGAGGAAATGTGTATTCCTGTTTTTGTGTCTTTTTGTAACTTAAGGTTTTGCCTAGAGGGATTCTCTATGTTTTGAATCTGATTGCATGTAAGATTATCTTCCATTCTGATTTTACAGAGTTGTTCTCTTATCCTTTTTTGCTCTTCTAATAAAGTTCTGATTTTTAAGAATCTGATTGGGTTTTTTGGGTCTTAAAAATCCAAGGGGTTTGTGCTCATCTTGTTTATTCTCCCCAGGAAAGGGGGTGTAAGGGCTTGGGGGGATATTTTGGGGAAATAGGAATTCCAAGTGGTCCTTTCTCTGTTCTTTGTCTAAAACACTTGGTGGTGGCAGCGTTTTACCTAATCCAAGGGCAAAGACTTTGTTGCTTGGGGAAGTTTTAACCTAAACTGGTAGAAATAAGCGTAGGGGGCCTTTCATGCAGGTCCCCACATCTGTACCCTAGAGTTCACAGTAGGGAAGGAACCTTGACATCCTCTTATTTTAGAGTGACCATCTAGGGCCTGATCTAAAGCTCATCAAACTCAATGGGAAATCTTTACCAGACTTTGGATCAGGCTCCAAATTCAGGATTTGAATGCCTAAACCTAGCACCCAAAATAGGGCATACAGTGTTAAAAACCCTCTTTAAGAAACATTTTAAAATAATCTGCATTTAATAAAACTGTTATCTGTACTTTAGGAGTGTCAAACTCTTTACAGTCAAGTGTCTCGTGCCCTTGTACAAATGATAATAGGCCGGATGCTATCAGGTTTGCAGCTTAAACTGGAGGAAAGGGTTTGATTTCTTTTTAAAAACAAATTTATAGTTAGCCTTTACAGTTTTTTAAGGCCCCCTAATGGCTGATTATTTATTTATCCAACACTGCATGAATTTTGAGCAAGCCAGTAATACTACAGGTTTTTATCACAGCTGTTTACTAGAGCAGGTAACACTGATCTCCACATGACACTAGTAGAAATATGACTTTTAGGACCATTGAAGAGAACTGCACATCAAGGATTAAGTGTCCATTTTTTTAAAAAAATAACATCACTGAATAAATACTTCAGGAAAAGAAGGATGGTTAAATTAATCTCTAATCCAATCATCAAATTAAATTAAATTCTCTGTCTGTAATGACGAACACTATAATCTCCCCTTTCTCTCTCTATGATTCCTCACCTATTGTCACATGAATGTACAATAAGCCAAATCATCCAGACCAAGGAGGACAGTGAAAGTCCCCTTGACAAATTCACATTGGAAATAAAGTGTAAATTTTTAGTACAGAAGTTAATTAACTACTGGCACAATTTACCAAAGACTGTGGTGGATTTACCATCAGTGGCGATTCTTAAATCCAGATTGGATGTTTTCCTAAAAGATATGCTCCAATTCAGACATGAATCATTCTGGGCAAGTTCTATGACCTGTGTTGTACATGAGGTTGGAGTAGATGTTCTGACCTTAGATGTTTTGGCCCCAGTACAGGGATAGCACCAGGATGTGGAGGGCCTATCTATGCAAAGGCTACTTCTCCCTGCCCTCCATCTGCACCACTGTGGAGGGGGCATTGTGGGTGGGTCCAGCTGGTCAACGAGTATGTGGATCAACTGGCGGAGGGGCACAGCAGCCATAAAGACTATTGCAGCACATGAGGTGCAGCAGAGACTACAAAGTTTCTTCTGTCATTTCCCCAGATCCCAGAGGAACTTTCTGTTCAAAGCCTGATAATAGAAGCTTTGGGTTGTATTTGGGTTAATATGGACATTATCCACAAACTGCTGGTTTTGTATATTTTCATAAGAACATGGGGTATAGAACTGGAAGAGACCTTCTGAGTAATGGAGTCTAGTCCCCTGCTATCTCAGGCAACCCCATCAGATAATTCCATTAATCAATTACTAAGATCCTTAAAACCAGCTGTTTCTCCCCGCACTACTCCTATTGAAAGGCTGTTCCAGAACCTCAGTTCTCTCATATTTGGAAATTTTCCCTAATTTCTAATTTTGATATAAATGTTTATACATATTTATTTTATTTTAAAAATTGTGAAACAAAAAAATAAGAGCATTTAAATTCAGGAGCATAAAAAGGACAAGGAGTTCTGAGGATCTGGCCCTATATGTTTGCAGATTGAGTCTGGTTAGGGTCGTGGCTTTTTAAAAAGCAATGCAGGCAATTAAGAAGCACGTTATACACAGCACATTGAGAAATGAAGAGGAAGGGCCTGATTCTCCATGCCTGTCTCTTATGTAGTCATTTGCACCAATGGAAAGGAGGTGTAAAACAATACCATTCTGATCTGGTCGCATTCTACAATCTACTTCCACTGTAAATGTGGAGGGGCCAATAGATTATATATGTAACAATTTCTTCTCATTCATTTAGGTTTGTTGAAATGTCCTTAAAAGGATTGGGCCTGCTTAGCAAATATGCATGCCAAAGAGAAGTGATTCACTTTGGAGATGTGGGGGTGTAACATATACTGTCCACCCAAGCAATTTAACAAAAACAAAACAAACAAAAAACACACACAAAAACACACTCTCTGTATAGCAAACTATTGCATTCACAGAAAGCTGGTAGTACTTGTTGTGTTACAATGTACTATACATTCCCATGAGCATCCCCTTCTTATGCTACACCAGAGCCAGATAACTGCAAACTTATCTGTGACTACATCCATATTCAAGACTTCCCAGGGAACAAGGGCTAATGTATTTCTAGGGAAGTGTAGTCCAGCTCAAGGAGTAGGAAAGGAAAAAAAGCATGGAAGAAAAGGGAAATGCTCTCCTCCCGATTCTCAAAATCAGCAATAGCCCAAGGAAGGTCTAAGAACAGAGCTACCACCTATAGGCGTGGGGAATTAACAGCACCATTCAAAACAGCAGATAATCAGTCTCCTCCTCATATATCAGTTTTTGAAGCTGTGACTAATTTTCAGTTGTTGGCATAGCCAAGCTTCCAGCCCAGAGTGCTGGCAGGCAAGAAAGGAGTTATGCTGGGAAGTCCTGCAGGAGTCAAAGCATGATTTTTTAACAAGAATGTCTAACTCCTCATGACATAGAAATTACTTGCTAGGTGCCCTGCTTAGTGGCGGTGCCGTTGTAGGATGCCCATCCATCCATCTCTCACCACCAAATCTACAAACACAAATCTGACATCCTTGAAGGGTGTGATGTCCTCAACATTTTGCTGCTGTTATATTGTGACAAGATCTGATGAAAGTATTTGAAACCATTTTTTTTAAACAAAAGGGCATACAAAACAAAACATATGGCTCCAAGTAATTACATAAATCTGTTATTTTACTGTCATGACATTTTAACTTTCCTTTATTCGCTCTGTTTTTCCCTGTAATACATTCATCCCAAATGAACAAGGAAAGCTCTAACACTGGTAATTGTACATTCAGACATCAGTTTACAATCTCACATATGCTGGTATAATTCCACTGACTTTGCTGGAGGGTTTCTCATAATATGGGGCCAGATTCAGCAACCCTTGTCCACAGTAAGTAGCATTTAGTCAGGTGAACAACTGTTATTCATTTGGGGAGGGATAGCTCAGTGGTTTGAGCATTGGCCTGCTAAACCCAGGGTAGTGAGTTCAATCCTTGAGGGGGTCATTTAGGATCTGGGGCAAAAATTGGGGATTGGTCCTGCTTTGAGCAGGGGCTTGGGCTAGATGACCTCCTGAGGTCCCTTCCAACCCTGATATTCTATGAGTAGAAGTTGCTGACTCAGCCTCTTACAGTGACATGAGAGCAAAATTAGCACCAAATATCTATTGTTCCTGTATGTGGTTTTGGAGGAAAGGAACTCTGCTTGGGTTGCATGCACATGAGGCTGTCTATGTAGCGTATGGCTAACGATCTGATAAAGATGTTTGTTCTTTTTCCTTCATCCTGCAGAAAGATGTCTAACTACTGTTGGTACAAAATAAATCAGCCCATCAGTGGGTGAAGCCAGCATCTCTATATCACAGAAGACCTGTAATTCTCACGAAAGCTTATGCTCAAATAAATTTGTTAGTCTCTAAGGTGCCACAAGTCCTCCTGTTCTTTTTTTTTAAGGAAAGAAGCACATTCTGGAATGCATTTGAAAAAAAAGAAATTCTGGAGTATCCTACATTTACTTTCACTTCTAGATTCAAAGTTCCGCAGCATTTTGAATGCCAGTGCAGATGGATGTCACCACTAACAGAATAAGCATTTGAAGTGGCATTTGGTGAATGATTGACATTGGGTATACAGTGAGTTCTTATTCTGTCACACTTTGGCATGCCATTAGGTGTCAGAGTTAATCCACTGCCAGCTATCTGACAGGACTGTATTTAGTGCCTGATGTCAGTCTCCAAAACATTCATGATTAAGGCTGCATACAAATGCTGCTTACTCAATTGAATAAAGAGCAGTCATGATCACAAAAAAGTGGAATCCCCAGATCAACATTGTATGTCCACACAAAGGACTAAATCACAGCACTGAGCACCAGTGTGCAGTGCTGAGGGTGTGGGTTAGCAACTGCACTGCTGGGCTGGCAGTGGAAAAAGGCATTGTGCTTATGTAAGGCATAAAGTCTACCAGAGAACTCTGGGAAATGTGACAGCAATGGTTGTTATCATAGTGGTACAAAAGGAGAAGCATGTTCCAACCTTCATGTCCAAGCAGATGCAAAGAGAGAGTACGGCCCTAGCATCTCCCTTTGGGATCTGGAGTTCTACCAATACTGCTAGCTGGTTCTCCCACTTGTATTCAGGAAACAAAAGAAGCCTCCTACATAGGGTAGGAAAAGAGTAAAATCCCACCCTTCTCCCCAGAGTGCATGCATCTAAGCACTTCCACAGGCTAAAATATATCCATTAAAAATGTTGCTTTTACTTCAGAAATACAGCTGTATGACATGGTGAATGTATGACCAAAAAGAGCGAGGGCATCATAAGCACAGAGGAGCTTAAAGTAAAAAGTGGTTTGAAGCATTTCTTCCTCCTTTGTTCTCTTTTTCACCTCCACCCATTTTCTACTCCCCTGCTTCTGTCTGTTGTGTGAAGCACAGTGTTTTCTTATAGCAGAAAAAGCAGGATTCTTGTCACTTTCATTTTACTGAAAGCCAACTCCAGAAGAGCAAAAGAGACACACATAAAGCAGGAGACGAGAGGAGCAGAAAACAAGGAGGAAGAAAAAACAGCAAAAGAAGTAGAAGTAGCACACAAAGGGAAGGATTAAAGAGGAGGTGGTGTAAAAGAAAAGATGACACAACAGGACTTTTCCTTTCTGGACAGGGTTCCCCATTTGTGAACAACCCTCTCCACCTTCCTATGTAGGATTCTACACACACACCTGAAGTTAATATAATACCTCCTCCTTGTGCTCCAAGCCTCTGCCATAATCACCTAATTGTAACCTTGTGCTCCTCCCATCTGTTTGTACCCATTTTATGGTTTGTCTCTCATCTTCTGTTTAAACTTTAAGCATTTTGGAGCAGGGACTGTCTTTTTCCTGTGTCTGTGTATTATCATGCCCCCATTCGTAAGTGAGACTCTATATGCTACCATAATAAATAATAACATTAATAATAACTAGAGCTGGTTGGTAAATTTCTATTAATATGATTTTTTTTCAACTCAAAACAGAGTTTGGGCAAATTGAAGTTTTCCAGGGGGAAATTTCAATTTTACCAGAATTTTTAAATTTTTTACAGGGAACTGAAAAATGATATATTTCATGTTTTTGGGTCAGTTCAGCATTGAACTTTATCTCCCTATTCTGACATAATTTCTTAATGGGAGTTGTAGTTTGGAATCCTGAAGTTCCCATTCTCTCCTATGTATCAGGCTCCTTCACCAGACTACTTCTCCCATGATGCAACATTTTTGCCCTCTGACAGAATATACACCTGTGTCCACATTCTACACACTGTTGTAATAATCCTTGTTCAAAGTATTCCTTGTAAATTATCATCTGAAAACTCAAAATTTGTTGGTCAATATTGTCCTGGTAAAAATGTGTGACAACGTTCTATGTGAAGTTACAAGATTCCACATGTTCTGAACTGAAGTTGACAAATAGGTCTGTCTCAAAGGAATGTGTGTGCTGCTTAATTTGCAGTTAAACAGTAAACAGAGTAATCAAGCAAGAATGGAAACAAAAATGAAGCTCCAATGGGTGAGGAAAAGCAGCAGGGAACATCCTTGCCTATAGATTTGCTGTCTCCTGTATCTCAGCTGGAAACAGGGCTGGTGCAAGGATGTTTCGAACCCTAGGTGAAACTTCCACCTTGCGCCCCCCCCAGCCCTGCTGCAGCTCCCCAGCCCCCACTCGCCCTGAGGTGCCCCCCCCCCCGCAGCAACTCCCCGTTGCCCCCTCCCTTGGCCCGGGGAGCTGCATATGGCTCACCTCACCTCAGCTCACCTCTGCTCCACCTCCTCCCCAAGCACGCCACCGCTTCTCCTGCCTCCCAGCTGTTTGGCATGCAAGCCTGGGAGGGAGAGAAGCAGAGTGGGGTGGCATGCTCAGGGGAGGGGGCAGAGCAGAGGTGAGATGGGGCGGGAAGCGGTTCTCCTGTGCGCCCCCCCCACCCCCCGTTACTTGCTGGAGGTGGCCCTCCCCGCGCCCCCTGCCCCAGCTCACCTCCACTCCACTGCCTCCCCAGAGAGCGCTTTTGGTCGCCCCCAACCGCTTGGCACCCTAGGAGACTGCCTAGTTCGCCTAGTGGTTGCACCAGCCCTGGCTGGAAATGTTTACTAAGAAGGGGACTGACACTATAAAAATGAGGGAAAAACACCCCAAGGAACTCTTCCTCCTCTCTCTGCCCATCGATTCCTGGCACCTGAAGGAACAAAGGAAGCAGAAATTGAAATAGAGAAGGGGTCCTGGCCAAAGTTTGGTCAATAAGACTGCTGAAAGCATGTAGTGAGAACACCTTACTTTGAGTTTAACAGTTTGTTAAGTTAGGCACTGGTTACGTTTTACCTTTATTTTTCTTGTAACCATTTTTGACTTCTATGCCTCATTACATGTACTCATTTAAAATCTCTTTCTAGTTAATAAATGTGTTTTATCTAATCCAGTGTATTTGGATTGAAGTGTTTGGGAAGCTCCCTTTGGAGTAACAAGATGTGTGCATAGCATTTCTATTAAATTTTATTCTATTCTATTAAATTCCTTTATTTATTTAATTCTATTAAATTCCTATACAAATTTTGTATTGTCCAGAAGATGGCTGGGCAGAACAGAACATACATTTCTGGGGGGAAATCTAGTACTGAGGGTGTATTGTGGTCACCTTGTGGTATAACTAAGGCTGGTAAGAGCCAAGGAATAGCTAGCTGGCTGCAGCACACACAGACATAAATAGGAGTGACTTACTTACTGTTTGTGAACAGTCCAGACTGGAAGCTACAACAGCAAAGCATTGTAAAGGACACCCACGGTTAGAGGCAGGGGTGATGACTACTCATTCATCTGGCTTGTATCCTTCATTTTGTTCTCCCTTCTCCCTCCGCAGGATAAAGAAACTCTTGGACTTACCCAACCCTGCAGGGAGAAACAAGCAAACAAAACAAAAAACCCATACAAACCAAATTGGACTTTTTTGTATAAACTACAAGTGTTCCGAAAACTATTGGAGGACTGATTTTCCATTGCACTCTGGCCTCTTGATGCTCTTCTGGCATTATAAAAGACCCAGAAAAGATGTGGGAAAAGCCTATGGGGAAAGGTAATGTGATAAAGAAAATCCCTGGGCAACCCTTCATCACACCCACACCAGCATGTGGGAGTACACTAGGAGCAGGGAAGGAAAATGTCAAAATAGGGAAGTGGTACTATTAAATTTCACTAAATTCTGGCTACTTCAGGCCACTGCAGCTAGAATGCAAGTTAGAGCAGTTTCTGAGCAGTTCTAACTTATTCTGGAAGCCAAGTAGGTTCCCAAACAGCCTGAGAAAATGGGGAAGAACAAAGATGACTTAAAGTGCTTGGAACAGGACACCAATCCCTGAAATGAAACAGAGAATTAGACCCTTGTTATGTATACCAGTTACTTGTGGTGATGTTTCAAGAAGATAGCTGTTCAATTATTGCTCATTAATAAAAATGACCCCAAGTCTCTGTGAATAGTACTGCTTGTCTTCCCATTACAGAAAAGATTTGAAAAATGAGTGCTCAAAAAGTTTAAAAGCATCAAACATATAAAGAGGGAAATAAAGCATTTCAGAACATTTCTGATTTGTTCCCAAAGTAACAAATGGTTTCTGAAAGACACCTCTTCTCCCTTCAGTTTTAAAAAAAATGGGGGAAAAAATTGTACATAGCAAAAAATTCTTCAGACCGAATGTTTTCTTTGAGGCACTTCTTTAGAGTGTAAAACAAAATATGCTATGTTAAAAACTGTTGGTTAAAGATTAATTCACTATTGTTTAAACAGCATTATGGGACTTTCATCAAGCTACATCTTCAACAGCTAACATCATTTCTCTGTCCACTGTTGTAAATTGATGTTCTTACACTATCAGTTGAAACTCACTAGAGTAAAAGGTGAATTAATATAATCAGAATGTTTAACACCCTTTTTTGTATGTCTTTTGAATTATGGTAATAGTTAAGTAAATTGATAAGTGACAATTCTTTAATCACGAGTTTTTTGAGTACCAGAGAGATGCTGCTTAGACTCCAGTCAAGGACCAATCTATTTGCATGGCTAATAAGATACACTTCAATTTAATGCTATAGCATTGACAGATGCTCATTTTTAAATATCTATCATGTATGTAAAGGTAAATGTCAAGCAGTACTTACTCAGAAATTTGCTTTACTCCCAAGAATTAGAATGAATTCCAGAATAAAAAAAACAAAACAAGACTAGCTAGATAAAACATCAGGCATGCTGGCAATGAATAATGACTTCTGTGCTTTTACAGACATGTGCGTACCAAATACCCACTACCTGAATTTTTTACTGACCTTTTTAGGAAAGATATTTTTGTAATTGTTTTTATTGTTTATTATCAATCACACTTTATATTAAGGTTCCACTTATAGAGGTTATATTTTTTATAGACAAAACATTGGACAGCAGCTCATTTATATCTGTAATAAATAGTTATAGATTTGCATAGAATCAATCAAGTCAATAGGCTTGTAAATATGGCTTATAGCCATCTGTAACTCTTTCTCCTCATGTGATTATAACCATCTATAACTCACACATGCCATGTAAATAACACCCTTATAACATTAAACCTTTATAAACTAATTACCCTTAAATGTTCCCATAATACAGAGAAAGTCATACTTTAAAGTATGTCTACACTGCAAAAAATCCCAAACAAACAAAAAACCCCAAACCCTGCAGCACTGAGTCTGAGGGTATATCTATCCTGCAATTAGACTGTCAAGGTTCCTCCCCCACTCTGAACTCTAGGGTACAGATGTGGGGACCTGCATGAAAAACCTCCTAAGCTTATCTTTACCAGCTTAGGTCAAAAACTTCCCCAAGGTACAAAATATTACACCCGTTATCCTTGGACTGGCCGCTACCACCACCAAACTAATACTGGTTACTGGGGAAGAGCTGTTTGGACACGTCCTTCCCCCCAAAATACTTCCCAAAACCTTGCACCCCACTTCCTGGAAAAGGTTTGGTAAAAAGCCTCACCAATTTGCCTAGGTGACTACAGACCCAGACCCTTGGATCTTAAGAACAATGAACAATCCTCCCAACACTTGCACCCCCCCTTTCCTGGGAAATGTTGGATAAAAAGCCTCACCAATTTGCATAGGTGACCACAGACCCAAACCCTTGGATCTGAGAACAATGAAAAAGCATTCAGTGTTTTACAAGAAGACTTTTAATAAAAAATAGAAGTAAATAGAAATAAAGAAATCCCCCCTGTAAAATCAGGATGGTAGATATCTTACAGGGTAATTAGATTCAAAAACATAGAGAACCCCTCTAGGCAAAACCTTAAGTTACAAAAAAGATACACAGACAGAAATAGTTATTCTATTCAGCACAATTCTTTTCTCAGCCATTTAAAGAAATCATAATCTAACACATACCTAGCTAGATTACTTACTAAAAGTTCTAAGGCTCCATTCCTGGTCTATCCCTGGCAGAAACCAGCGTACAGACAGACCCAGACCCTTTGTTTCTCTCCCTCCTCCCAGCTTTTGAAAGTATCTTGTCTCCTCATTGGTCATTTTGGTCAGGTGCCAGCGAGGTTACCTTTAGCTTCTTAACCCTTTACAGGTGAGAGGAGCTTTCCCCTGGCCAGGAGGGATTTCAAAGGGGTTTACCCTTCCCTTTATATTTATGGCATAGACCCTCACCGCTGGCCTGTATCAGCTGACTCAGGTTCACAGGGCTCAGGCTGTGGGGCTATTCAATTACAGTGTAGTCTTCTGGACCCAAGCTGGGCTCTAGGACCCTGTGAGGTGTTAGTGTCACAGACCCTAGGCTCCAGCTTGGGCACGAATGTCTATATTTAGCCCTGCAGCCTGAGTCAGTTAACCCGGTCTCAGAGAGACTCAGTGCTGTGGGTTTTTCTTTGCAGTGTAGACATTCCTTAAAGGGCTCAATCAGGATCGATCATACCAAGTAGTGTACAAATATATGCAGAGAGAAATACACCACCAAAAGAGTTTTTATACACCAAAACCCCCAAATCTACTACCCATGGAAGCCAATGGGAATCATTCCATTAACTTCAATGGACATTGGATCAGGCCCAGCTCCTACAAATTTGATGCATGTGAGTAATTTAATTTACATCTGTAATCTCATTTCAGATGGGCTACTTGTGTGAATAAAGTTACTCACTGGCATAAATCTTTGCAGGATCAGAGTCTAAAGTGAACATCAGTGCAAATTCAGTGGTGGTAGCACTAAGGGAGTGCTACTGTGCAAAGACTATTTGCATTTTAACCAGTGTGTTGGTACAATTTTCGCTGGTTTAGTATCTGGTCTTATATCCACTCTCCTGGTTGACATTTGGATTATTATTATTATTTGGAAGGCAAATAATTAACAGGTCTCAGGCAGCCATTTACACTAAGGCCACTATTTTGGGAGTATAAAGGGGCCATACTGTGGGTGTATTTATAATTTTCATCCATTTTAAGGCCCCTTAACTGAGCACTACTCATCCTCATCCAACGGGTAGTGATGAATGGCTCCATGTCTAGTTGGCAGCTGGTATCAAGTGGAGTGCCCCAAGGGTCGGTTCTGGGGCCGGTTTTGTCTAATATCTTCATTAATGATCTGGAGGATGGCATGGATTGCACCCTCCGCAAGTTTGCAGATGACACTAAACTGGGAGTAGAGGTAGATATGCGGGAGGGTAGGAATAGGATACAGAGGGACCTAGACAAATTAGAGGATTGGGCCAAATTAAATCTGAGGAAGTTCAACAAGGACAAATGCAGAGTCCTGCATTTAGGACGGAATAATCCCATGCACCGCTACAGACTAAGGACCAAATAGCTTTCAACTACCTGAAAGGGGGTTCCAAAGAGGATGGAGCTAGACTGTTCTCAGTGGCAGCAGATGACAGAACGAGGAGTAATGGCCATAAGTTGCAGTGTGGGAGGTTTAGGTTGGATTTTAGGACAAACTTTTTCACTAGGAGGGTGGTGAAACACTGGACTGCATTACCTAGGGAGGTGGTGGAATCTCCTTTCTTTGAGGTTTTTAAGGTCAGGCTTGACAAAGCCCTGGCTGGGATGACTTAGTTGGGGATTGGTCCTGCTTTGAGCAGGGGGTTGGACTAGATGACCTCCTGAGGTCCCTTCCAACCCTGATATTCTATGATTCTTTGCACTGAACGAGAGAGGGGTTCTGTGGAAATAATAATATGTGATCGTGTAAGTAACAACTGTATCGTAATGCATACACACAAAGGGAGGTGAATTAAGTTGCACAGGCAACCCTAATTCTAGAATTTCCTAACTTTGAGTGCTTGACTTTGCAATATTAATAATGTACTTTTAACATTTTTGCATGTTTATTTGTAAATCTATCCATAAATAGCTAGATAAAATAGAGACCTAAGCATCAATTTACTTTGATGGTGTCAACATTACTTCCTATTTTCAGCACGGTAAGAATGAGAAAGCAAGAGGACAAACGTAAAATTAAAGACATTTAAACAGATGTCAAGGAGTACACTTTATACCTGGCATACTTCCTGCAATGCAGACAAGTCTCTGGAACCAGATGGCATTTAATCTTGGAGGAGACCATTTCCTCACAGAACTGAAAATGTGTATGTGGAAGCCCCTTGGTCACTCAACCCACCCCACGTATGCTGGAACTTGAGCAGAACATAAAACAGTGGCAGATTGTTTTGAACCTGTCATATTGAAAAGATATGGATAAACTTGGGCACACAAGTAAATCTGTTTCCCCTTAGAGTATAGTGGTTGTGAGAGCAGAGGGGTGGAAATAAAATATCAGAGCAGTAATATATTCTTTTGAAAGCGAAAGTGGGATTACTGTAACTGTCTTCACCAAGCTTTTTTTTTTTTTTTTGAATATCAGAGTTTGTGTTTATGATTTGAATTCAAATGTGTCAGGCCATACTTATTAGCTGTACATTCTCTAGGACAGATGATAGGGACTTTGTTATTTCCCTTAATCCAATTTTGTCTGACCAGTTATTAAAACTCTCTTAACAAAACAAAAACACAGGGGAAGGTCATTTATAGAAAATAGAATTCTCATTAAATAGCATGTATTTTAGAGCTTGCTCTGTTATTATGCTACATGCAATTCCTTTTAGGCTGCTTATAAATGATGTGTAATCAGAGGCATCTTCAAATAAATAAATAAAATAAGGCTTATTTATATAAAGAACTAAAATATCTTTATCACCATCACTTTCTCCAACTACAGTATTAGTATTTAAAACACACACCTGCCCACACACTTTTGATATTCAGATTCCCATTCCTTTACACTAAGAATCCTTAATACTGCCATAGCAAAATAAAGTGGCCCCACCATGGGTGGAAATAAGAATCAGGTCCAGACTTCAAAATATGTGAGCTATGTTACACTTCTGCATATGAAAGACTGAATTTATTTAAGGATAAATCAGTCTTCCCTTGTATGCTATATACAGTATTTTCTGATCGTGTGTATTAGGGAGGTGGTTATCAGTCAAACTTACATTAGATCAAGTAACCAATATGCATTTACCTGTGAATTGTTGCATGTAAATTAAACACGGTCTCTGGGGTGACTAACCTATTATCTTTCTATGGCAATCTCTTCTATCAAACACTTTTTTGTTCTTTAGATTTAAGGTGAAAATTTGTGAAATTGCAAGAGCAAAAAGTGATGTTTTGGCTATTTTTTGTGACTCTGAGAAAATATTCAAATTAATTATTTACAGTTTAATGTTCTGTCTGGTTGTCAATAATGTCACAGTGATGAAACACTTCACTTTCTAATCTTCAACTTCATGCCAATTTTACATTGATGTGGCAATAACCAGAAACCACTATCTATAAAAAGAACAATACAGATTACAAGCAATCACGTTAGCCTGCCAAAATACAGTGGTGTCAGAGAGAATATTGGACTACATAGACCAGTGGTCTGATCACTATGGCAATTCTTAATGTCCCAATTCAATGGAATTCATTACCTCTGACAGATGGAACAAAATGCACCCTTAAAAATAATTATTTCAATATTTCATTTAACAACCACCAATATATTTTTTTTCAGAAAATGATGTTTGATTGTACTTAATTAAGTGATATTGTATGTGAAATAGGTGGTTCTCTTTTTATGCACAGTAGAACCCCTATTTGACAAACTAATGGGGATTGAGGAGTTCATAAAAAGAAAAAATAATAAATGAACAATCTCAAAATTACAGTAGGTACAGTGCACAAGTTGCAGTTGGGTGCACCGTATAGCTTTCTTCTTGTTCTTCAAACTGATGCAATATCCAATGCATTGAAGGCATGGGAATATGAAGGAACGTTGAGTTGTTCTTCATCAACATCACTTTCATTACATGCTTCCCCCCCTCCCATTGGGCAAAAATGGTTTGTGTAACTGGTGGTTTGCAAGACTGTGTTAGTAAAACTGAGGTTTTGCTGTAGAATAGTGTACAGTTAAAAAACTGGAGTTTATTCTTGTTTACATGTACTTGCTAATCCCATGAATAGAAGTGCAAGTCATATATGCATCCAGAAGACAACAGTTCCCTCTTCTGTGTGGTTTAATGTCTATAAAAATGTTTACCAGTGCTGAATATTTGAAATGGTTCAAGACATATAACTAAACATGAAACTTGTATTCAGTGATATGTGGTGACTTAGTTAATTATTTTATTTAGTTTTTTCTATAGTTGTAATTAATTGTTTTGATATTTACATAAACATAATACATAATTTCTAAATATGCACATAAAATGTTAACAGACGAAACAGATGGAGCCTTTTAAAAATAAAGCCGAATTTAAAAACAAGGAAAATATATGTTATTTATACAGTCTTAAGTGATCAAAAGTCACCTGTACAGGACATTTAATATATAAACACACTGACAGAGTGGCATTTTGTCAGGACAGAGCAGGCTGTCATTTGCACAACATAAACAGAAACCTGCTCTGGCATTTCACCTAACTGAACTGAAATGTACTGTTGTTTGATGTACGGCATCGTTTTCTACAAATGTCATCTCATTTTCTTTTCTGGTACCCTGTTTTAAACATAAAATGAGAACTTGTTTTGTTCCACCCTTGCTCCCATCCCCTGAAGAAGAAAATTATATATATCATCTGACTTTTTATAAGAAATGAGACTGGTTAAAAACAGATCACATGATCAAAAAGTAAAATGTACTAAGAGCCCCTGTAACAGACCCCTCAGAGAATATGTTGTGCACTAGGGACAAATAAGTATGTTGCACATCTGAGGTCATCAGGTCTGTATCAGTTTCCACCCTTCTAATAGCCACTACAGCATTCTCTTCACCAGGAAAAAAGCAAGTTCTTACCTCATGTTGGCTAAGAGGTGGTAATTAACATGAGGTAAAAACTCAGTGAAGAGAAGGAAGTTGTAGCATTAACAAGTGTTAGCATTTCAAGGAAACACTAGGTTGCCACATCCTCAACCCCTAATATTTAACTCAGCCTGCTAATGTTTGAACACTACAAACTGCCTTGTCTTCACTAGGATTTTACCTCATGTCAGTTACCTCCAGTTTGCTAACATGAGGTAAGAACACATCTTGTTTATCAGTGAGGATGCCTCCTGAGAGCTGCAGTACCTAAGATCACAATGTAGACATGATGGATTAATTTATTTTGAATGATGCTGACTAATTTTTCTCATTGTTTACTTGGGCTCCCTGTCTATCTATATCCATCTGTTGTTTCATGTCCTCCATTGAGATTATACACTTTTTTTTGTCCTGTATTTGTAAAGCACCTAGTGGGTTCTGCTTCATAACTAGGGCACCTAGGTGCTATGGTAATACAAAGCATAACTCTCCCACACAAAATGTTTACCTTTCTCTCAGCTTTAATAAAGCCATCATACCTTGCCAAGGCAGCCAGCCACTGACTGAGAATCCTTTTATCTCAGGTACCATTGCTAGTTCAAGCAACCAGGAAGTAACCCAGAGGAGCACAGGTAGACACAAGCCAAACCCTCAATGCAAACACAAACGGAAGATAGGAAGAATTCACATTAAATACCAATGAACTTCTGAAAACAAAACCAAACAAGATATGGACACAAAACTTTTCTGCCTTTTGCTCCCCCCATCCCACCAGAACACTTGGAGACAAGCACTGTAAATTTTCCCCATTTACATCTGTTGAGAATCTGCCCCAATGTCAGAAGAACCCCATCCACAGACAGAAAGAAAGGGACAGCCTTACTCCCAAAGCCAATCTAATTACAGCTCCCCCTCTGCCCTCTCACACAGGTATTTGTTTTTCTGTAAGAAGGTGAAACTTTATCCCTAAAAATAACACACACAGCTAAATCATCGTAATTTTACCAACATCCAAAACTCCCACTAACTTCAAAGAGAGTTTTGTTTGTGCTAGAAATATACCATGCATGAAGTCTATTGAAGTCATGGCAAAATTCCCATTGACTGCACTGGTTGAGGATGTCAACCACAGCACTGAGCATAGAGTTAACATACATTTCAACCTTAAAAACTTCCCTTATTCCCCTATCTTATAGCTTTAAGAAAAATAAGTTTTTGATGTTGAAATCTTCACTATAAATGTGTCAGTATTTATGCAAAAATGTTCCTGTTGTAAAAAAAAATAATATTCACTAATCTTTGTAATGCAGAAATCGTTAATGGATATGTACAGTTTTATATAAAACTACTGACAATTTTTCTTTAAAAATTACTATCATGCTTTTATTTTCTGTGGCAGTTGCTAAAAATTACAGAAATCAATGAAGAAATAATTACAGAATATGCTGCAATCTGTATTAATATTCTCAAAACACGTTTCTGAAATTTTACTTTTCTATAATTTAGAAAAATGCTCCAACTTTTATTTTCCCCCCTAAAATATCCAAAACTTGTACAAAAAACAAAAGAATTCTACTCATTTATCATCATTCACAAAATGGAACCAGTTTCTCATCTCATTTCCACAGATGCAGTTTCACTAATTTACAGGGGATTTCACCCTTTGAGGAGAGAACAGTATTTAATCCTCAGTAAATAAAACATTGCATACAGGACACTGATTCATAATAAAAAAGATTTGTTCATTCATGATAAAACAAAACCCTTAGAGGGATAATAAAACAAATACCTACTGGTTCCAAGGATAATAGTACTACATTTATAACCTAAAGGGATGAAATAATTCCCTAGATAGTGCATATTACCCTCAGTCTTCAGTCTTTGGAAGTTTCTCTCTATGGAGCAATATTTTATTCCTATTGCCCTCGGAGTCAGAGTCAGTGTGATATAATTCTTTATCAGAAGCTCATACATAATAATTCCCAGTACCAGATATTTCTTAACAAACAGTTACATGCAGTAGCAAGTTCTAAATGCAAAAGCAATAAAAATGTAACCTGGTTCTGTGTTCTGGAATTCTTACTTCACAGACAGTGGTGTAACATGCTCTTTTATACAAAAAGAAATACAATACCGAATGTCTCTCTAGTTGCTAGTACAGTGCTGAGGTGGTGGGGTGGGGGGTGGGGGGGGGGAGAGGAGGAGAATATCTCTTATTTGTAATATGAAAACATTTTTGTGTATCTTTTTTACTTAGTTTGGGCTTAACCCACATTCACATTATACTTTTTAAAGGCTTGCATATACCCTATGACTATATATAATGGAAGTTCAAAGATTAGACCAACGGGTACATTTTAATCTGATTTTATGAGGAAAATGTTGTAGAACAGCACCATCTGCAGGTGTACAATCATTTTGGCTATATATAATTCTGTTGATATATTTAGACTTTGTTAATTTCTTCTGCCTTTAACTTCTTAACCTTGTCTTTGCTTCTAGGAAAAAAAAAAGTTATCAGTTGTGTATGGGGTATTTTACAGTAAATTAGACAGATCCGAATATACAATTAAAAAGATTATAGAAAGATGGACTAAAAAAATTTAATCTTAATTGTTAGTAGACTTTTTTTTTTGTTTACAAGATCGTTGTGTTTATCTGTAGAATAAGAGTAATTGTAATGTGGATGTTTACTTGTACAGTAAGAGTAAATGTAATGTAGATTTGTATAATCTGTATAATTTCTATATTGATCCAGGTATGTTCCAGATACATGTTTTGACCTCTTCTTTTTAAAATGTCAAAAATGTGGTTCTGAGATTGCTTTACTTTTCAGTCTTTTGAATGATGAGTTGCAGTATAATATTAATTAATATGCCTTGGATTGTCAATCAAGTTACACTATGATACTATTAGTAATTAATATTGTTTCCTTGCTTTTTGCTACTAGTTTTTCAAACTAATCTCAGCAGAAGGTTGTCACAATGCAAGTACATGCATTGTTTGCATTACAATGGCCTAAATTCTCTTTTTTCAAGTAAGTGTTCAAAGTAGAAATACATTGTTCTTAAAATGTGAGGAAATGGTTGTGTTTAGAGCTTGCAGGCATTTGCAAGAAGGAAGGAAATGGAAGGGTGGTCTCAAGCACTGACAACGCACCATTTAGGATGGGCCCTAACCACCATTGTCTAGCAATATATACTTTTGGTGTAACAGAGTACATTATGAAATATAAAATGGTTATTCATATTATATCTGTCCTAACAATGCCAACTATACAGGTGCATTACTAAAATTAATTCACTAGTTTAAAAGTACAAAGCTTTCTAATAACAGGTTTCAGAGTAACAGCCGTGTTAGTCTGTATTCACAAAAAGAAAAGGAGTACTTGTGGCACCTTAGAGACTAACCAATTTATTTGAGCATGAGCTTTCGTGAGCTACAGCTCACTTCATCGGATGCATACCGTGGATACTGCAGCAGACTTTATATACACACAGAGATCATGAAACAATACCTCCTCCCACCAGTAACCAGCAGGACAGTGGGGTGGGAGGAGGTATTGTTTCATGATCTCTGTGTGTATATAAAGTCTGCTGCAGTATCCACGGTATGCATCCGATGAAGTGAGCTGTAGCTCACGAAAGCTCATGCTCAAATAAATTGGTTAGTCTCTAAGGTGCCACAAGTACTCCTTTTCTTTTTGCGAAAGCTTTCTAATAAGTGTCTCAAATCCTTACAATGTCCTTGCATGATAGAATTAGTGTGTTGATATGAGGGATTAGATCTCTGGATGTAGGAGCTGTACCTGGTGAAGGACATGGGGGTGGTTGTGAGGAAAAGGTGGCTTATACTCGCTGATCCATGACCCTGATCTTTAGCACAACTTGGGGCTCAACTCAATTGTACCAGCACAATTTAGAGCAACCTATGAGCTGCATTTATTTACAGACCTACATAAGGATTTAGGGCCTTGATTCTCCACTGCCTTGCATTTTGTCCACTCATTTACACCAGTGCAAAGTGTGTACAAAGTGGGGCTAAAGTTCCACCATAGTAGAATAGTAGTAATTTGTAGCCACTTTCTCACTCATCCTTCACCAATATAAATGATTACTCAAAGGCAAAAATGTCCTTAATGCGAAATTAAAGTTTCCCTGTGATACCTCGTGCCCTTCCAGAGCACTGAGTTCAGAAAACCTCAAACACTGGGAAACTAGGAAACACAGAGTTAAGGTACATGCCCATGTAACTTCCACCCTGCCCTCTTTGAGTGATGCCCCAAAACACTCATACCACACATCCTTGCAGTTTGCCTTTTCACTGTAAAAAAAGGAGCTACCTGCCCAACATGGACTCAAGCTAACAGTCAGTCAGTCAGGTTTAAAAAACTACTGCTGACCCCTTGAGCTATCCAGCTGGTGTGAAACTTTGAAATCTTGTTAATGCCTTTATCCATACCTGTTTATTCTGCACATGATCCTTAGAACTGCTTGGCAGACACATAACTGGAGCAGCAAACTTTTTTCGGATACTACTTTAATCTGATTTCCCCCAAAGGGTTAGTGGATGCCATGCACACTGTTGGGATAACTCTTGAACGTTGGAGACCCTGGTGTGATAGATATCAAACCAAGGTTCAGATTATCTCTGTGCAAACAAGCGTTGCAAGAATAGGTCAACTTTAACAAAAGCTATATTGTCCAGGGACTATATCTTGGGAACCCCTGGGCCAAATATCCCCAAATTTGGATTACTGACCCTACAGTAAATTGCCATGAGACACAGCAAATTTCAAGGCAACCCAAGTAACTGTACAGATTGCAGAGCATTTCGACCAGTTGACCTTTAAACAGAAAGCTGGTCTTAACTTTAACTATAGCAAATCTGCTGCTCTGCTGTAAGACTGTAATTTCTATAGTGCTAATCAAGTCCTAAAAGCCTGATGTTAAGTACATCTATTTTTTAAAAAATGACACATTTTCCCATCCATTTAACACGTATTACTACAGATAATAATTTTCTCACAGTAGTACTGGTACCAGCAAAAGGCAGTCTCATTTTAACCCACCATAAACTGGAAATTCTTTCCTGTGTTTCCTTTAAAAAATTTGACTTAAGGTATACTGATTATCTAGCATGGTGTTTGGAAATTTTAATATTATTCCCGATGCAAGTGCCTATCATAAGAAGGCTCACGAAGACAGGTTGTTCAGGAATATCTAGAAACCAAAACACAGTAAAAAAATTAACAAAATATGACCAGTATAGGCTAATTCCAGATTTTCAAGGGTTCACATAAAAGTGAAAGGCAGGGTGGGCAAGTTTCAACAAAATCAAGATGTCTCTATGGATGATGAGTTACCCATGAAGAAAAGGAAAGAACTGTTTAATTCCACTGTTCTGCCAGCGATATACAAAGCAGAAAGCTGGTCAATGACGAGAGCGGAGGAAGAAAAATTTGCTGTCTCCCAGAGAGCAATGGAAAGGTGAATGTACAAGACATCGCTCCATGATCACACACTGAATGAGGAGATCAGAAGGCGTACAGAGCTGACTGATGTAGTACAGACAATGTATGACGCAAAGCGAAGATGGGCAGGTAATCTAGTCCGGAGGCAACACAAGTGGTGGACAACCTGCATCAGTGACTGGATCCCCAGAGACCACAAGTGACCGTAGATGGAAAACACTTGGGCAGATCCCATGACAAAAAACTCTTTGGCCAGAAATGGAAAGAACGTACTCACAACAAAATAGAATGGTGTGGCATCGACTTGAGTTCATGGAGGAACAGATGAGGACAAGCCAGACATAGGTGACTTGTGTCACAAAGATGACATAAAAGTAGTATTAAGCAGAAGACCTTTTCGGAGAAATTACATTGCCATAAGTCTTCAGTTTTTCTGGTGTTTGTTTTCCTGCTGTATTAAGGGTTTGATCTGAAGATTCAGATCCCAAGCTGCTATTGTACAGTAGTTTCAAAGCCCCCAACTGAAACTGAAAAACACATCTCAGTTGTTGGTGCGTAATATGAAGCAATTCTGATTAAACAAAGCTCATTTCTGATGAAACAAAGCTCATGTGCATCATAGTAACCCTGTTCCTTTTTAAAAACTAACAACTTTAAAAGATATTTGTTTTTAAGTATGTTTTATCAACTGCCATAGTGAGTTTCTAAGGATATGCCAAATTTCCAAAGCAATAAGTTAAAACAATGTGTTAGGTAATAAGGAGAGTGATGGGGGCGGGGGTGGGGGGGGGAGCTCTACTCACAACTCGGCAGCACCTCCTTGTGGCTCATCTGGGGAATTAGTTCTGGCACTTGGGCTGATACCCCTTCCTGCGGGTTACTCAGTCTGTCATTCCCCTCAGTTACTCCATGGCCTCTCGTGCGCCAGGAGTGGCAACACTGTTCTCTTCATAGTTTATCCCCCAACTAAGTCACATTAAAGTTCTCCCCTCTTTTGGGCTACTACAAGTCCTTTGAGGCAAACTGTCCCAGTGCTCTTCTCCCCACTGCCAGATCTCTGCCACTCCCACAGTGGCTGGTAGGGGCACCAAGACATGCCTGCTACACTGGGTTCCAGTCCAGAGACCCTCAACCCAGCAGTTCTGGGTTTTACTCTTCCAGTCCTCACTGCTCCTTCCCTGGACTGTTTCCTACTCTCTCCTTCCCGCTCTGCCTCCTTGTATCAGAGAGTGCAACTTACTTTCCTTATAGATCCTGCCCAGCTCCTCCCCAAAGCTGGACTTCATCTGCAATTAGGCCTTTGCACTCCCTAGGTTTCCTCCAGGTGCAGTTTAATTGGGAGATTTGTGATACTTCCTTTAATAATGATGAAAGTCTTTCTTCCTTTTTATTTATTTATATTTTAAAGCAGTGGTTTAAAGCGAACCGCTGCCACTGGGAGCCACAATCAGCCGAACCTGCAGATGCGGCAGGTAAACAAACTGGCCCAGCCAGCCAGGGGCTTTTCCTGCACAAGCGGCGGAACAAGTTTGGGAACCACTGTTTTAAAGCCATTTAAAGCCATACCTGTGTTTATCTAACCATATTTCTGCCAATTTTCATTTCTCCTTTTTAACTTTCTTCTAATTCTTCACTCTGACTCTAATTTTGTCAATTTGTTCCGTTTGCATTTTCACTAATGTAGCTGTAGCTGTAATAGAACAAGTATGGAAACAAAAGCATTCACTTTTAGATGTTCTGAGCAAAAATGCCATTCAGAATCAATACCTATCAGAGTCAAGATAGAAAACAGAGACATTAGAATTTATCACATTTGCAATCAGAGCTGTCATCTTGCATGATGAATGCAACACACTATAGATCTTCCAGGGCTCCATTCTCCACTGCACATAAGGGACAAGAAGCTCTACAAGTTTGGGTTCTTCCTCATGGAAGGGCTCAGCTGTAACAGGCTCCTTCCCTGCTATGGTGGAGAATCTGGCCCTATATAATTATTTATATTACAGTAGTATCCACTGACACTAATCAAGATCAGATCTAGTACAACCACTGTTCCAGAGGATCAGAAAGTAGTAAACTTTGTACCTGTTTAAATAAGACTCTATATTTAAATAAGAAATGATTTCTGGAAATATAGACCGAATTGCTGGAAATGATCATTTAAAAAACAACAAAATAAGAAAGCTCCAGGAAGATCATGATATGATAGGGTGGAAACAGCACATTTTCTGCAAAATAAAATCATGTCTCACTGATCTTACAACTATGTTAACATGCTAGCATAGTAGTGGATCAAGAAGGATTGTGACAATTTATTTAGCTTTCCAAAGGTTTGTCTGTGCTGTAATTAAAAGGCCACAACCGGCCCATGCCAGCTGACTCGAGCTCACAGGACTCAGGCTTGGGGGGCTGTTTAATTGTGGTTTAACCATTCCAGCTTGGGCTGCAGTCTGAGCTCTGGGACCCTCCCACCTTGCAGGGTCCTAGAGCCCAGGCTCTATCCCAAGCCTGAATGTCTGCAATGAAATTAAACAGCCCCATGATTCTGAGCCCCATGAGACCAAGTCAGCTGCATGGGCCAGCTATGGGATTTTAACTGCAGTGTAGACACACCTTAAAAGGCCTTCAACAAGATTCTCCACAGGAGGCTACTAAATAATTTAAGTAGTCACAGGGTGAGAGGCAAAATATTGTAATGAACCAAAAACTGGTTTGGAGACTGAAAGCAAAGATTAATATTAAATGGCCATTTTTCATCGTGGAAATGAGTCACCCACTCATAACTAAGATTCTATATTTGGAAACGTGTTATTTAATATATTTATTAATGACCTGGAAAGCAGAGTGGGTATTGAAGCAAATTTTGTAGATGACACAAAGTTTAGATTAATCAGGAGCAGAACGTAGTATGAGTAACTTCAGAGAGATGGTGGATGAAATTCAGTGTCCATAAATGCAAAGTAATGCACATTGGAAGGGAAAATATAAGTGAATTGTACTCCTTACAAGATTCTAAATTAACCATATAAATTAAAGAAAGGAGGCTGCAGGAAGCTGCGTGGGCTGAGGGATGTGCTGGCCGCCCTTCCCGCAGCCCCCATTGGCCTGGAGTGGTGAACCACAGGCAGTGGAAGCCGCGATCAGCCGAACCTGCAGATGCGGCAGGTAAACAAACAAGCCCGGTCCACCACGGGCTTTCCCTGAACAAGCGGCGCCCCTAGTTTGAGAACCACTGTTGCAGACAGTTCAATGAAAATCTCTTCTGGATGTGTACCTGTGGCCAGGAAAGTAAGCCCGTGGTTAGGTTGTGAGGAAGAGGAATGACATAGAGGAATGAGATATTCTGTGTATATATTGTCTATTATAATGCCTTCATATAAATCAATGGTGCAGCCTCTTCCAGCATACTGAGTCACTCCATCTCAGAAAAGATATTGCATAACTGGAGAGGGTTTATAGAAGGGCAAAAAGAATGATCAAGGGCCTGGAAACACACTGATATGAAGAGAGATTGAAAAGACTGGGGTTGTTTACTGAAGAAAGGTGACAAATTAGAGGGAACATGATATAAATCTGTTACATAATGAATACTCTAGAGAAAGTAAGTCAGAAACATCTGTTTTCCCTGTTTCATACACTCAAGAGCAAGGGTACATTCAGTTAAATTAAAAAATGGGAAATTCAAAACTAATAAAAGGAAACACTTTTTCACATAATATGAATTAAACTGTGGAGCTCATTGCCACAGGAAGTCACAGAGGACAAGTATTAAGCAAGACTCAAAAGTGATTTGATATTTATATGGATATTATATATTCAGAGCTATTGTAATTAATAACAAAACTTTTAAAGAAGTTCTATCAAACCTAATGCTTCAGAACTTAAACTGATCTCTAACTATTAGAGGTCAGGATGAGACCTACTGTGGGGGCAGATTACCCCCTCCCCCATCTTCCTAATGTGGAGTTCTTACACCTTCCTCTGAAGCCTCTGGTACTGGCCACTGTCACAGACAGGATTGTGTGCTAACTAGGTTTTGGGTCTGATACAGGATGGCAATTCCCAGGCTCCAACAATCCCTGTTGTGCTAGGTGCTGTACATTCACATAGCAAAGCAAGAGTCCCTGACCCAAATTGCTCAGGGTTTGTCTACGGCTATGCTGACCGTGGTTCAGAGTGCAGAGGTGTGAACGGCAAAGTACACCACAGTGCTGCTCTGTAACTCCCTTATATGGACCCTGTGGGTGTGAACTACAAGGTTTCTAGTTCACATTAACATAGTCCTCTTCAAACAGGAATACATTAATGTAAACTAGGAACCTTTTAGTTTGCACCCACAGAGTCCACATGGGGGAGTTACAGCACAACACTTTGGTGCCCACTGCTATTCACACCCCACAGTCCAAACTGTGGGGCAGTGTAACCTTAGTCTAAAAGAAAAAAAAACGTGATAATGTCAGAAGGGAAAAGGATACAACATGCAAACAAACTCATTATAGTGATGGTTGTCAAAAATCACTGTTTCTAAGTGTTTTGTTTATTTAATGTATTAGGACAGCTGGAGTGTGGCAAGCTAGATAGCAGAGGAGATGAAACAACAGGACCAAAGAAGTGATTAAAAGAAAGAAAGGGAAAAGAGGCATTGAGAATAGTTGGAAGGTTGGTGGGAAAAGTTAAGAAGGGAACTGATTGCTGCAGAACAAGAGCAAAACACTCAAATGACACCAGCAAACTGTGTACCACAATTTTCTGAAACAATTGGAATTAAAGTAAAATATGGGTTACAAACAATTCTTGCAGCAAACATCTTTATGATTACTTCTTCTCCATTGACATGCAATGACATTATTTGTTTCAATTTTCACATGGTATCAGATCAGTGTTGTCATAGATTTGCGTGAACACCACTTGGCTAGCTTGACATCTTAACATCATCCACCAATTTGAGATGACAGAGCATTGAGAATTTTATGACAACAGTTAAATCAAACTGATGTTGGTCTACAGCCTGGCAACAAAATGTCAACAGCTGGGTCAAAATTGGGGATTTAGGGGGAGGTTGCTTGCTTGAAAGATAAAAAGAAATAGCTCAATTCATTGAGACTACTTTTTGATTTTTACAAATTATCCATCCATGCCTTAGCTCCAGGCTTTGTCTCTATGCCATTTTCATATAGCCAAAATATTAAACCTTAAAAAACACTGCAAATAACAGAAAAGCCAATTCAGTTTTAGTACTACCAGTGTCATCGTTTTGGCTGTGACGAAAACCTGGGTTTTAATTCTAGAACATATGTTTCTTTTCTTTTACTATGGCTAATGCTGTATTCATTCTCTACAGTCTGGCCACCCGTGCTTAGTGTGACAGAGGAATACTGTGATAGAACACTGACAAAATGATACTTGGGCATCAGCATCAAGGACAAAATTAAAAACAGTCTCAGTTTAATGAGTTCTCTTGAGATTTGGACAACAAAGGTCTAGTCTCTCTGACACTCATTTACATAAGAAATCCATTAAAAAAAAACAGAGATGTGCCAAGCACTGAAAAATGTCACTTCCAAACTTTCTTTTTTAAGAGACTATGTTTAGCTTAAGTATCACTTTTAAAGGCAAACCAGAGGTAGGGATTGACAAACTGGCTTGGAATTAAAAAGACACTCCTTCCCATTCCAATCCCCTACACACACATTTTCCCATTTCAAATACTGAACTTAAGAAGAACCAATAGTATGTGTTTTATAAATGGCTCTGAAAATAGACACCTTTTATCCAGTGCTTATTTTGTAAAGAAAGAAATGTGGAGGCTCCAACAGCATGCACCACATGGAGGATGCCGTTTTACAGAACTGTGCTGCTCCACCCTCCAGGATCTCATATGCACAGTGCATGGAAGATGCCGTGACAGAAGTGTGTTGGGGCACAAAAGAGGTGCCAGGCCAGAGTCCCAGCAAGCCCTGGCACAAATTAAACTCTGCTTCCTCCCTCCCCCCCGCCCCCCCTTCCCATTTGGCTAGTGGTATCAGAACTAGAGAAACACTGGAGAAGCTTCTATTGCTTTTTGGCCTCACCATCAGTCTCGGGAAGACAGAGGTCTTGTTCCAACTAGCACCTCATTCCAATGCCCCAGTGCCAGCCATCTTCATCCAAGGCACACAGTTGAAAAATGTGGATCAGTTCAAGTATGTGGGCAGTACCATCTCGAGTGACAGTTCCCTTGACAAGGAAATTTCCTCCAGAATTAGTAAAGCCAGCCAGACCCTGGGCCAACTTTGAACAAAAATTCTTAACACAACATCCGTCTCTCCAACAAATTGAAGATCTACAGTGAAGTGATTCTAACATCTCTCCTGTATGGGTCTGAAACGTGGACTCTCTATAGATGTCACATTAAACAGCTTGAGCAATTTCACATGTGCTCCCTCTGCTCAATAATGAGCATTCGCTGGCAGGACAGAGTGATAAATATTAAGATCCTTCAGAGAGAAAACACAACCAGCATTGAGGAAATGTTATTGAGAGCACAACTTAGGTGGACTGGCATGTCATCAGAATGGAAGACCCCACCATCTCACAAAACAGATCTTTTATCTGAGCTGAGTCAGGGCAAAAGAAAGAAGAGTCATCCGTATAAGCACTTCAAAGATAATCTGAAGAGCAGTCTCCAGTGGACTGGCGTCAATCCCAAAGAATTTGAGCAAATGGCTCAGAACAGGACTCACTGGAGGTCTCTGACAAGATCAGCATCTGATAAGTTTAAGCGTAATCAACAAAATTATCTCCAGGCTGCACATGAAAGGCGCCACAGAGCTGTATCATCAAGCACTGCAGATACAGACTTCCCATGCCCTCAGTGCGGCCAACTCTGTGCATCAGGATTTGGACTGCGGAGTCATATGTGTAGTCTTATATGAGAACTGCAATAATATCATCATCGTCGTCAGCGATGATCTACAAACAAAGTGGTACCAGAACTAGAGAAACACTGGAAAAGCTTCTATTGTTATATCTGTCCTTTACCAGAAGTAGAAGAGCTGCAAATTATACATTCTTGAAAGATTTCCAACCTTGATTGCAGATCCCAGAATAATTGATAAGATTTGGAGAAGACACATCTAACTTTTGGATGCCTAACCAACTCCGAAGTCCCAGTTTTGAGGTTTTTTTCCATTTAGCAGTTAATAGAGTGAAATAAAAATCTTGCCCTGCATAATCCTGCCAATGTCATCTTTGTAAGCCACCAAATATAGGGGGAGTGGGAATAACCCAGATACACAGTCATTTACTTTTAATGTAGTTCTATCCTATTACCATACTTAGCTAACTGTAGCACCTTCTTTCCATAGAACCTGATGCAAATGCTATTAAATCAATGGGGGATTTTCCATTGACTTCAGTGGGCTTTGAATCAGGAGTCTAGATTCCTCCTTTTGCTTTTCATCCCTGTTTTTTTTTTGTACTAAGTGGGAACTAGCCCCGTGGGAGTACATGCCTGGAGGAGTATTGGGTTTGCCAGCTGAGGTATACTGTGCCCTAAGGCCTTTGGTTCAGGTTAGCTGTATATTTCAACTGATTATTTGTTTTATTGTGTAAGCAGTGTCAGGATGAGCTCCACCCTGACATCTGGTGGTGAGGTGTGGCAAGTTGTGGAAAAGAACTTCAGTGGCCGATCTCATTTGCATAGGCACACCCACCACACCTAGAATGAGACCATAGCTGCCCAAATGGTCACTTTGGCTGCTGTGGGATCCCCAGTGTCTCTGTTATTGGGGCAGGAAGAATAAATTGTTATTACCCTGATTATGGGAACTGTGCTTGGAACTGTGGCCTTTTGTTATGATGGAGGGATTCACCATCAACTAAGTAGCACTCGCTAGGCAAGGGTCATGGGTTCCAAAACTCTGTGATTTGAGAGAGGCTGGGGACAAGTATTAATACTTGGTGGCATGGGCCCCTTGGTGAGGGCCTTACATGCTAATTGCACTTCCTCCTCTCTCCACTGTGGAATATCAGAGCTAATTTTGATTCTATAAGGAGTCTAGTTATAGGCTGCTGAGCTCACTTTGGGCTAACAGTGCACCAGCACTGGGGCTCCCCTACTACAAGCTGAATCCACCTAAGAGCTGAAATCACTGAGTGTTGTGTTAAGTAGTGGGGGAGCCTGAAGATATATTGTGGAGCAGTTTGCAGGACGGCTGGAGTGCCTTGTGGACAGGCTGGTGAAGCAGTTCGACGCGGAGCAGTTTGTGGATGGCAGGAGCTGCTTGTGGGCCGCTGAGCGAAGGAGTTCGTGGGGCGGCTGGTGGAGTGGAGCGAAGCTATGGAGCTATGGGGCGGTCAGCTTCAGATCATGTAAGGTGCCTCTTACCCCCGTCCCATCTCCACCCAGGTTGGGAGGTAAAGCTCTGCAGATAAACTTTTGAACTCTGGGGCTGCCCTGACCAGGGACAGAGACTTTTGGGTCATTGGACTTTTGGGACTTTGGGTGATTTGGGGTTGCTGGACTCAAGAACCAAAGGGAAAAGGGCATGCCCCAATTTGCTTGGGGTGGGTTTTTTTTTTGCTCATGGGTTGTGTTATGAATCCTGTTGGTGGTGTTTCCCCAACATAATGCCACATTGTTTCTCTCTGTTATTAAAAGGCTTTTTGCTACGTTCAGACTATGTGCTTGCGAGAGGGGAAGTATTGCCTCTTGGAGGCGCCCAGTGGGAGTGGTATATATTAGTCCCAGGTCACTGGGTGGGGGCTCGAGCCGGTTTGCATTGTGTTATTGGAATGGATCCCCTAGATATTGAACCCGACCCTTGTTGCTGCCAACTCTGACGGGCAGAAGGGTTACAATTGTATGTTGTTAGATATCTACCATTAGGCAAAATACACATGCACTAAACAAAAATATTTTACACTGAAAAATTACAAAGAGGCTATTAATTATTTCCCCCTAGTTATATCAGAAGAGGATAATTATTTATACAGCACCATTGTATATTTATCTTACAAATACTATCTAACCATTATCCATTTTGAATCTCTAGTGTCTACCTCAGCTGCGAAAAACATTTTTCCTTATTTTCTCATAAATAGTTTCTCATCTATCTATGATCAGTCTTTATTTTCATTCTCTAGATTGTCCTAAGCCCTGACTTTGCATTATTAAAGTCAATGGACTTTAATGAATGAAGAATCAAGCCCCTAATTCTACAGAGCAAAAATATCCTGTCTGAATCTCTAAACTTCTAGGACTGATGTAATTTGTGGGACTACATTTTCTGGAATAGTAACATTTCACAGATTTGAAGTCACAACACAATCTTGTTTGTACATTTAAAAGCGAAAGGCTATGAGTAATGGCTGCTCTCTGACCCAACACACCAGAGACAGGCAGAGCTCAAGGCATAAACTGCTACAGTTTGAGCTAAAAAGACACGCTGCTGCATTAAGTCCTTGTCTACACTGCAGAGATTTTTTGCCAAAAGGCTGCTTTTGGCTGAAAAACAGTGGAGGTGTACACGCTGCAATGCCACTTTCAGTGGCGAAACTCCACGTGACAGTGCACCCCATATTCTTCACAGTGCTATTATGATATGATTATGGCATAATTATAATGTATTTTATGGACGATCAGTCATGTGAGATCAGTGGAAAGGTTATGAGTTACTGAACAGGATTATGCTATTTCTATGCATGTATCATTTTTGTCTCTGAAGTTAGACTCTGTATCTGTGTTACAAATGTGTTTACACATGGGGAATGCCCGCTAGGCAAAAGGCTGTCAGCTTAGATGGTTGGCTGGGAAGGGGCCATTCAAGTTAATGAACCATTAGGGAGAACAATGGGCCTTAGAAGAAGCTTATTTCCCACCTCGGGCCTTCCTGTGGACACTACAAACAGCCTCCAAGTTATGGCTGCTATAACACTACAGGGACATGTTGTTGCCGGCACCCAGTGCCGGGAGGCTGAACAACAGCTTGAGTGGTTCGTTACCCGGTGTGCTACACCCAATAATCACAACGGGGTGGAGAAGCAGAAAAGTTTATTTGCAGCTGCAAAAAGGTACAGGGAGAATAAAAATCTCAAATCCTGCACACCAGAGCAGGAAGTTACACAGGCTTTTATACATCCTTTTTTCCAGCATACTTATCCAATAGCAAACTGCTCCAAGTATCCATATAGCCAGCCAATCCAGTTCCCAGCTAGTTCCCTGATTCTCTGTATCATTTGTTAAACTACACATAAAGCTGCTTTATTCAGCATTGTTCTTCCATATCTCCCCTGTTTGGCCTTGCTTAGTTTCAGGCAGTCTGACTCTGCAACATACTGTTGCAGATTCTCAGCATAACTGCTGTGTGTGCCTCCAGGCGGGGGGGCCAAGGACACTTGGGCCTAGCACACAGAGCTGCTGCGAGTGCCTCCAGGCAGGAGGGGGAGGGGCAAGGACACAGGGGCCTAGTGCGAGGGGGCTTCATCGACACTCGTGGTCTTCCATCCCCTCGAGTTACCTAGTGGCCATGCCCCAGTGTTCCCAACAATGTGACCAGGTCACCTGGTGCTGGACTGCATATTGGGATACCAGTGTTTTTTCACTGACTGGCATGGGAACCAAGCTTTGAGACAAACGGTTCCCACCATATGCAAGAGCTATTTAAGGCAAAGGAGTGACATCATCGTGGTTCTTCACTGACTCCCTGCCCAAGATGACTTCTGGAAACTCCTGAAGAACAAAGACTGAACTGGGGGAAAGTGCTGGACCCAGGCTAAAGGGATTTTTAGCCTGTTAATAGAACAACTGGGGTTTCTCAGCTGTAAACCAGTGCAGCTTGCCCCTTAAGAGTCTGCTTGTATCATGATTTAGGGTGGGAATTTGCTATTCATATCCAATCTCTTTAGTATATTAAGCTTAGTTTGTATGTTTTGTGTATTTACTAAGTAATCTGCTTCGATCTGTTTGCTATCCATTATAATCACTTAAAAACTAACTTTTGTAGTTAATTAACTTGTTTTTGCTTTGTCTAAAACCAGTGTTTGTGGAAATCATAACCTGGGGCAGAAAGCTGTTGTATATTTCCTCTCCACATTGAGGGAGGGGGTGAACTTCAGGAGCTTTCGCTGTACAGTTCTCTGTGCAGCACAAGATGGTAAAAATTTGGGTTTATACCTGGGGGGGGGAAGAAGGGGGAAGAAAGGGTGTACCTGAGTAGTTGGGAAGTTCCTTAGCTGAAGTCTCCCCATGCAGAGCTGATTACAGCATCTGTATGTAACTGCAGCTGGGTTTGTCCCTACCTGTAGGTGTGTGGGTAAAAGTGCAGGCTGGAGCCTGGGAGAGAGCTTGGCAGGCTGGTCACAGCAATACAGTATAAAGGAAGCTCAGAGTGGTTGGTCACGGTGGATCAGTGATACTCCAGTTCCAGGTAGCACCCCAGGGGGAACCCATCACACTCCTCAATTCTGGCAACAAAATAAAACCACCTCAATGAGAGTCATAGCAAACGTTCTGTTACCAAACTGCCAGTGTAGGCACCATGCTTGATTTTATCACTGTAATTGGCTTCCAGATGGTGTCCCACAATGCCCATCCTGACCAATCTGGTCAGCAGTTAAAACTCCTCTGCCCTGCAGCCAGGTAAACAACTGTTGGCCCCTCCTCCTTTAAAGCCCCAGGATGTTTTGAAATTCCACTTCCTGTTTGCCCAGTGTGGAGAGCTCACATTGCATCTTCCCAGTTGACCATGGCAGCTCCACACGGCAAAGCTCTCCGACTTGGACCAATGTGGATCTGCTGAGTATTTGGGGAGAGGAGGCTGTGCAGCCCCAGCTGCGCTCCAACCATAGGAATTTCAATACCTATAAGCAGAATTCTTGAAGCTTGTGCGAAAATGGCTATGATCAGGACATGCTGCAATGCAGAGCATGAGGCACTGAGCTCAAGGAGCTGAGGCACATGTACCAGAAGACAAGGAAGAAAAACCATAGGTCTGGTGCTGCACCCCAGACCTGTTGTTTTTATTCAGGATTTGGATGCTATTCTCAGTGGTGACCACACCACCACCTTAAAGAGGCCTGTGGATACTTTAGCGGGGCTGGACCCAGTGGAAAGTGGACGAAACCCAGAGGATGAAGTAACTGACAAAGAGGTGGAGGCAGACAACTATGTAGAGACCACAGCAGGGTTGTCCAATGGTGTGACCAAGCAGGAGCTCTTCTCCAGTCTGGAGGTGTCTAGCCAGTCTCAGCAGTTGTACTCTGGTGGGCAAGAAGCCAGAGAGGAGATCCCTGATAAGTGGTTTTGCTTTGTGAAGTGCGGAGATGGGTTGAGGGCATAGAAATGTACAAGGCTGGCTGTGTTTTTGTGTGCTGGATATTTCTCTGTGCAGCCAAGCAGTATGGTGAAACATGGTGTTAATGAACACCAAGATTTCATGGGAATCCTCCAGAGACATCTCTAGGAAACATTCTTGGAGTTACTCAGCAATCCTCTGCCAAAGGTTCCTTGACAGAGCTGCTTTTTCCCCTTCCCCCATTGAAGGAAACTTTCCTGTGCCATTCTGCAATCACTTGCATAGGGACCAAAGCAGCACACAGGTGAGCAGGACAGAGACTGGGGTGGAAGCTGAAAGCGTGTAGTTGATCTTCCCTTTCTTCCCTGCTTACTCTCAGGAGTGAGATTCTGGTATAATAACACTTGTCTGTAGAAAAGGGTGGGAAAATTTAGAATATTGTCCCTATTTTCAACTGCACCATGACCCTTTCGTATGGATTTCCCACCCGCTCATGTACAATTTTCCGCACCCCAGGGTAAACTCACCATGCTTGGGGTGTTTGCTGGCATGTATGCTTGTCAAGAGTCAGTGACTGATATGTTACTAGAGGTGTATTTTACTATACTGTTTCACTGCTGTGCATATACTCAACAGTCATGCTTCTGTGTATTGTTCCTTGTGCTTCTGAAGATGTGACCTTCAGAGGCACCCCCACACATAGGCAGAGCACCTCTGCCAGATAAGGAAGTGCCTGATACGAAGCAAGAAAGCCATGTTCTGGGAAGTGATGCAATGCTCAGATGCAGAAAACAGGGAACACAGACAGTGGAGGAAAACTGAAAGGCAGGACAAAAAAGAAAATGAGGCCTATGCTAAGATGTAACGGAGAGAATGATTAAAGTTATGGAGAAGCAAACTGAGATGCTACAGTCCCTCATAACCCTGCAGACTGAACATATGCATGCCCTCCCTCCCCTTCAGGCATATTCAGAACTCTTTCCCATGCCCACCCCAAACTCCACCTGTGAATTTCTTTCCACTGTCTGAGACGACTCAGTTTCCAGTTCACTCCCCACATGGACACCTTTTCAAATTATAGCTGTACGTATGCACAGCTCTGAAAGTTGGCCTGCCCCTGTTACTTCCTCTCACCCCTAGCAATTGTGTGTGTATCTCTGTCTGCATGTGGTGGTGTAGATTTTGTGCAATAAAAGCAAAGTTTGTTGAATGATAAGAACTCTTCATTTGTTTCCTGAAAATTGTGATAGCAGATGACAGCAACAAATAAGCAGTTAAATCGCTTGCTTACATTGACTCCTGGGCCACAAAAATTACAAGTGCTTACTTGCAAAACTTGATTTCATTAAGCATTCTAATCCAGAGCATAGCAACATATATTACTGGTTCTCTTCTTCAAAGTGTTGCCTCAAAGCTTCCCTGATTCAAATTGCCCCATTGCGCCCCCCTAATAGACCTGGTATCTGGCTGCTCAAAAGCAGCAGGCAGGAATTCTGCCTTAGCAGTCCACCCCTGAGCAAACTTTTCACCCTTTCCTCCACAAATATTGTGCAACGTGCAACACGCAGCTATGATCATGGAAATATTATCCTCATTGAGGTCTAACCTGCCATAAAGGCATCACCAGCCCACCTTTAGTCTGCCAAATGCACGGTCTTCCTGCACCTACTCAGCCTACTCAGCCTATTGTTGAACCACTCTTTACTGCTATCTAGGTTTCCCATGCAAGGCTTCATGAGCCATGGCATTAAGGGGTACACTGGGTCTCCCAGTATCACTATGGTCATTTCAAGATCCCCTACTGTAACTTCTGGTCTTGTAGCTTTCTGTACAGGCCAGTGTTCCTAAAGATACATGCATCAGGCACATTTCCAGACCACCCCACACTGATGTCAGTGAAATGCCCGCAGTGATCTAGAAGTTCCTGCAACACCATGGAAAAATACCCCTTCCTATTGATGTACTGCATCACAAGGTGGTCCAGTGCCAAAATTGGAATATATGTGCCATCTATCACCCCTCTGCAGTTAGGGATACCAATTTCTACAAAGCCATCCACTATTTCATGCACATTGCCAAGAGTCATGGTCCTTCGTAGCAGGATGTGATTAATGGCCCTGCACACTTGTGTTAACGCAGCCCAAATGGTTCCCTTCCTGTTAGCAGTCTGGAGTCACCAGCTTCCACACTGCGATTTCCACGCCCTTCTCCACTGAGAGGGTGTCCCTTCATCACAGGACTGGGGTGAGCTCAGCACACCGTTCTAGGAAGGTGGCTTTCCTCATCCGAAAGTTCTTCAGCCACTCCTCATCATAACAGACTTGCATAACGATGCAATCCCACCACTCAGTGCTAGTTTCCCTAGCCCAAAAGTGAAAGTCCACCATGTTAAGCTCTTCTGTGAATGCCAAAAGTAATCTTAAATTACTCCGATTGATGTCAGACAGTACGTCAGGCAACTGTGAATCCTGTTGAGTTCAGAACTTCACAATTAACTACACTGCCATTCATGATGTGCTACTGACAGCTATCAGAGCATTGGAGAGTAGTGCGGGATCCATTCTTTCAGATACAGATGGCGGGGTGAGCAGAAAACAAGGGACGTTGAATAATGCCATGAACTGAAGACGGAAGCACATAGAATGCTGAGATGGAAAGTAATGCATCATGGGACATTAAGCCCAGACCCATGATGTGCTGCTATGCACTCCGCCTTCCCACATGATCTAGAGGCAGAAGGAGGAGAGCTGAATTGTGGGATAGCTACCCACAGCGCATTGCTCTCACTGCTGATGCTACTGCCCTAAGTATGGATGTGCTATGCCAACAGAGGAAGACAGTTTGAATATGCAACAACGATTTTCTTTCAGTGCTTTTCTTTCAGTGCTTCTGCCCGTGCCGCTTCCCGCAGGCCCCATTGGCCTGGAGCGGTGAACTGCGGCCAGTGGGAGCCGCGATCGGCCGAACCTGCAGACGCGGCAGGTAAACAAACTGGCCCGGCCCGCCAGGGGCTTTCCCTGAACAAGCGGCGCCACTAGTTTGAGAACCACTGTACAAAAGGTTAAAGGCTAATTTAAAAATGAGTCCCTTAAAAGTTTACTTTACCCAAATATTGCTGGTTTAAACATAGTCCTAAAGATAATGAAAGTAGTTGCCTGTTTGTCCCTTCATTTTCTAATATTGTTGTACTTATAACTGGTTAACTGCTTCTGTAATGAGTTATAATGATTCTATAATGAGTGTGGTTTTTGAATTATTGCATTATTGAACAGGAACAAAGAATTGGATAAACGTCATCATTACCTATTTGCATTAATAGTTAATGTACCTACTGTGGTAGTAAATGAAGTTTACTGTGAATGTATTCACATTTTAAAAATTATTAATATTTCCACAAGGCCCCATTGTGCGAGGGGACTATTGGAAAAGATCACTGCCTGTCATGGTAATAAGCTCGTTACTGGTTTTGATATGTGTCACATTGTACAGGTCCTGCTGTAAATAGGATATGAATTAGACAGTCTAATATTACAGCACACTAAACCATAGCCTGTATTGGTGAATCTGGACCCGTAAAACTTCCTTTACCTGTTCAGTCTTTTCTGCCTATTTTCTTCTGAACTGAAACTCTTTTCCAAAGGTGCCCATCTCCAGTGTTTCATTAACTGATTTTGCTACAGACAGCTCTGCAAGTCTTTCATCAGTGTTCTTCTCAGTTAGTTCTCTTTCCTCTGTTTCTGTCAGTCCAGTTATGTTATCTCATTCAAGTGCTGTCTCTCCCCACTCCCACCCAATCCCCCCGCTTTTTCTGGAACTTTTCATCAATGCATCAAACATATCCAGGTAATGCAATACTACCGATCAATTAAAGAGTTTGGATTGGGTGGTTGTTTCCCAGGGAAATTACCCATTGTATGGGCCACTGGAGACAACAGGCTGGTAGCTGGCTGCAAGGGAAAGTCTTGGTAGCGGAGAACTGGGACTGAAAACTCTGAGCAGGCAGAGTAGGAGTAGAGATTATCATGATTTTTTTTGTTTGTTTTAGTGAATAGTAAATTTTCCCAAAAATGTATTTTGGGAAGCACCAAAACTATTTGTGAATTCATGTTGAATTCATGAAATACTTTCAGATGGAAAAAATGAAAACTTTTTCTGAAACAGTCAAAATGATTTTTTCAACCATTTCTAAATGAAGTGTTGACATTTTATTTCAAAATGTAGCCATATTTGTTTTAACATTCTCCTCCACATTCCACCACCCCACAAAGGAAGGGTATAAACAGCAGAAAATGAAAATGAAAAACAAAAACCAAACAAACAAAAAAACTGCAGGTCAAGCAAAATGTTTTGTTCAACCCAAAACAATTTTCGTCCAGTTTTCATTTCAACTAGAAATAAATCAGTTTTGGTTTGAACCCAAACAATTTCTTCCCTCTCTTTTAAAAATTGCCAACTGAAAAATCTATTATTTGCCTACCTCTAGTGTGGAGCAGTCCCATGCAGATACAATTATCCTTATATTGGTCTTCCCCTAGGGGAGCTGCATTATAAACTGTGGACTGAGATTTATTGTAACTGCTAAGAAATTGTGCACAGGGTAATTGTACTTTTATTTACTGGTAGCCTTAGAAACCCCTCTGCTACTTTCTCAGGATATGAGTGTTAATAGAGACCCACTAGATACATCTACACAGCAATTAAACACCCATGGCAGGGTCAGGGTCAGCTGACTTGGAGTCTCAAGGCTCAGGCTGCAGGGCTGTAACACTGCTGTTTAGACATTCCATCTCAGGCTGGAGCCCAAGCTCTGGGACCTGGCGAGAAAAGAGGGTACCGGAGCCTGGGTTCCTGGCCAAGCCCAAATGTCTACACAGCAATTTTTAGCCCCGCAACCTGAGTCCCGCAAGCTCAAGTCAGCTGACCCAGGCCAGCTGCGGTCATGCCATGGGTCTTGTGTTCCAATGTAGACGCATCGACTGAGGGTTAGGGCCTGGAGATGCTAGTATTTGGAGCACCTACCCAATATGGTATCAGACGTCTAGAGGGAGCTGGTGTACCATAGTGCTCACAGAGACACCCTGAAGTGGGATTGGCTTCAAAGGGGTTACTGCTTCCAGTTTCACGTATTTTATCTTGTAGTCACGAGGCATCCTACTCAGAGAAATGCCAGAGAAGATAACAAGGGGTGAATAGAGAAAAGAAAGAAAAATGCTGCATAAATACCCTTCTATTGTCTTTCTTTCTCTACTACATCTTCCCATCCAGCCTACTCTGATTCAAGCAATTAGCACATGGAATTCTGCAGAAGCCTACGTACACAGCTGTGCATAACTAGCACAATAATGTGGCAGATTGTATTTGTTATCAAACGAGTCAGCAGCCAAGTTTTCAGAGGGATTGCCTAAAAGTGTTTCAGTCAGAGAGAGAGGGAGAGAATCACACCCCTTGGGAATACATTTAGTTGTATTCCCTGGCTAGAGGGGTGCATGTATATTTCAGGAAATCTTACAGATTGCTGTCTTAGTCAGTGAGAAATATACATTTTGAAATTTGTTGTAAAACGCATAGGCCTTCTTTCTACAAAAATGTCACCAGCATTGACCAGCAAATGTCACCAGCAGCATTGACAATGTGCTTTAAATACATGCTGGATGGAAAGCAATAGGATGGAAAATTACAGGTGATGCCAGAGTTAGACACATCTGACTATTCAGTTCCTAATATACTACAAGGCCTGCTTGACACCCATATAGGCCTCTCATCACAGAAACATTCTTCTGTCAATACAGCTTCTAATTGAGTTAAACCTGAGCACCTTTGCCATACACTGGCTTGATAAAAATAATTTATTTAAACCTGGGCAAATGGATAGTGATCTGATTGAAGCCTAGTCCATATAAACAGTTCCCTCTCCTCTGCCTCCTCCCCTACCCCAACCCCAAAATAGGTACAAATCCTTTTACATGTACCATGCCATGGCTGTTTAATGTATGATAAAGGCAACAACTGTCACAGGTCTGCCTGGCTCAAACCCAAAAACAGCAGGGAGCACTAATCATTCTAATGACAGCTTCATAGAATCATAGAACATCAGGGTTAGAAGGGACCTCAGGAGATCATCTAGTCCAACCCCCTGCTCAGAGCAGGACCAATCCCCAATTTTTTTCCCCAGATCCCTAAATGGCCCCCTCAAGGATTGAACACACAACCCTGGGTTTAGCAGGCCAATGCTCAAATCACTGATCTATTCCTCCCCCACAACTTCCTTGTAGTCATGGGCAAAGGACCAACATCCATGCTGATACCACAAGACTCATCAATAACCATCATCCATGGAAAACTGCTGGGCCAGTTACACAGTGTAGCAAGTAAATGTAGTTACTCTGGGCTGGTTGTCTAGCTTGGGCTTTGACCTCTAGGTTGGTTAACAAATTTACATTCATATAGATAGTAATTATTCATTGTGTAGTTAGTTCAGTTTAGCACTTGAGGAAGCAATTTAACAACAACAACAAAAACCCACAAAAAAGTCTATCACACTTTGATTTCAAAACATGCAAATTAGTCAGATACATTTTAAAAACCACATTTGCTCCCATTAAGTGAAACTAGCAATATCTAAATTTAATCCAATATTCTACAAGCTAGCAAGTACATCGTTGCTATTTAAATTTACAAATTTCCACTGCAGGGAATATTTTGTTAAAGGAACATCAAAGGTTGCAAAGTATATGGGGAGCAAAACTGAAATGAGATGTGATATTATTATTGACCTCTGACAGGCTCTTCGAGACAAGAATGTGTTTATTCTAGAAACTGAAATATATATTTTTCAACATGTTCAGTTATGATTATGGTTGTTTTAATTAAAGCAGGATCCCTAGAGTTCCTCTTCCAAATGTTTCACCTTCTCTACAACAGTGGCTGCAAACACTCTGTGGTTTCAAAACAACTTTAAGATGTTTACTAGCAAACGTAAACAGACTTAGTAGACAAATGGCAGTTCCTGCTTATTTTAACTACTTTTGTGCTAGCTTCAGAAGATTGATGTGTCTACCAAAACTCTAAGAACTCAAAAATCTTTCAACATGAACTTTCTAGTATTAGCTTTTGGTTACAGTGGATTAGTATTATGTTTGGTGTATATAGAATTTTCATTGTTTCATAACAGGGATTTCATACAGGGATTGCCATTCTGGAGCAAACTTCTGGTTCATTAACAATAGCATTCTGCTTCTAGCAGCGGAAGACACACAGCCACAGAGAAATACATACTATGTGCTGCATTCTGAAAGCAAAAAACAGCAGGGCAAAGCAAGTGGTAAGGAATTGCAGCACTTCCCAAAGAAGAGAGTTCATGCAAATCATCTCTTGTTCTTATGAACAAAACAACTGAGTTTCATAGCTATCTCTGACTGTACTGCCCAACCACAAGAGTTTCTACAGCCTACAAGGTTGGAATAATATCCTAGTGTGATTCTGGGTAAAGGAAAAACTGGTTCCTGACATAGCTTCCAAATACCTCACGATATTGTGTAAGTTTAAATCTTTACAATACACTTTTTTATTTCCAGCACAATATGAAGAGAGATCCCCTGCATCCTGAGCACTCTTATTTTTCAGCTCCTTCATCCCCCTATTTGAGCTCTGAAACAGAAATGTTCAGCCAGCTTAGCAAGAACCACCTTCCTCCACATTGGGACTGTGGAGGAGATGCATGCTCGTAGTCACCTGACCTCATTCACAAAAGCCAATTTGCTGTAGATTTAATTTTTACCTGCTTACTTTTTAATACAGCATGCTGAATATTCACATGAATAAGGTGATAGATGTATCTGATACTTTTTAATCAGATACATCTATCACCTTATTCATGTGAATATTTAGCATGCTGTATTGGCAACAAGAGGTGAGGAGCAGACCCTAATAGCTGAGAAGGAGGAGCCAGCTGGCCCCAAGGCTGGGAGGCTCCTGGCCCCCCGCACCAAAGAGGTGCTGATGGTCAGGGTCTCCCTTCTGAGGAGACAGAGGCATCCATGCACCAACCTGACACAATGTCCCCAAATGTGTGCTGCCTGCCTGGAATCTGCCCCTGAGACATTACGGAAAGGTTGCTGAAGATCTTCCATCTCTCTGATCACTACCTCATGCTGTTCATCCACATGGGCACTAATGACGCTGCTAGGTATGACTGTGAGCAAATCAGTAGTGTCTACACAGCTCTGGGAGTGAGTGGAGGAGCCAGGGGCATGAGTGGTGTTCTTGAGGGCTGTTCTAGCTAATTAGGGCCCAATCCCAAACCCACTGAATCAATGGAAAGATTCTGACTACAGTGCTTTTTTCATCGAGACATTAGTGAACTAAAATCCCTTGGCTGCTGTTGAGCTCTTATTAACCACTGACTGTCTTACTCTCCATGTATTTTAATGTAGATTTGGAGAAGAAAAGGAAGTTTAGTATTGGTGATGGACAAAACGCTCTAGGTTCAGAGTTCAAGCTAAGTTCAACTAAGCTCCCACATGTGGACGTTAAGCCTAAATAATGCAGCCTCTTCTATTTGAAAATTCAGGGAGACTTGTCAGAAGAGCCTTTCTGAGTAAATATAGTATTTCTACTTCCAGAAGGGTCAGGAATACCACAAGAACTTACATTGTTTCAGAACCTCGAGTTCTGGTCCAATCATAACCTGGAAAGACAGATGTGAGCAAAAATTAAAAGAAATGCAGGAAAAAGAATGTGAACTGAACTTTTCCCCAGATAAAAATATTTGGTTTGGGGAGATGAGGGAGATTTCATTTTACCCAAGATAATTTGGCCAGCTCTATTTTCATCTTTGACCATCAGTTGCCATATTGCTGGCAGGGATTTAAGAAGGGAATTGTGATGCTAGGGAACTTTTTATATTTATGCTTTTATTTTTTGCACTCTTTTCCATTTCAGGCAATATACTAGGTGGGGGAGGCAGGGGAGGGACAACTTTATCCTTCAGAAAAAGAAAAGAAAAGAAAAGAAAAGAAAAGAAAAGAAAAGAAAAGAAAAGAAAAGAATCCAAAAATTAAAAAGCCTCTAGCTTAGAGGAAAACAGAAAACTGAATTCAGAGCGGAGGATATGACCTAAAAATTTCTTTGAAACAGAAAATTAGTTGTAAGTGAAAGGGGAAAAAAACCCCTTTATTTAGTGTCAAACAAATATTTATAACATTGGAGCAGAAACAAAATTACAAAATCCCTTAGAACTAAAGGACATTTCAGAATCTCTTCTAGAGAATTAATTATACCTGTGTTTTATATGAAAGTATAAGGAGATAATAGTGCTAAAAAATTTCTCTTGAAAAGTAAGTTCATGTTTTATTCTACAAGATCTTCAAACAGGTGTAGTTTCTGCCATGTATTGGGCAAATGCAAAAGAAAGCTTCAATCTGATTTTGTCTAATAATTGAATTTTCTGCTTCCAGAGTGTGCGATTGAATAGTTAAGGGCACAAAGAAGCATTTATACATTGCCAAACACAAAAAAAACCACTGACCTTACTATAAAAGAATGTAATACTTCTAATAAATGGCTTACACAGCCAAGAACAAAAAAAAAAAAGAATTAATTACACTATTACTTACAAGTGTTTGTAGTTTCATATATGCAATACATAACATAATATTTTGGATGTATAAAATGGTTACGCAACTCAGAATAGCAGGTCTTTTTCTGTTTTCTATCCTCTTTTTACAACTTTATCTAATTATCTGATCTACTTATATTATATTATATTATATTATATTATATTATATTATATTATATTATATTATGTTATGTTATGTTATGTTATGTTATATTATATTATATTACAAGTTACCATAATATCTGAGCTGCCACCAATTACCATAATATTTGAGTTCCCGAATGAATAAGAGAAAAACCAGTATGGTAGCTTTCTAATAAACTATTTTAATATTTTTGTTAATTTATTTCTAAACATCCGTAGGATATTGCTATTGAATGCAATTCCTTAAATGCTTTGTTTTCACTCTGTTATATGGAGATGGGCACATGCAGCATAATTCAGATTAGGTTTTTTCTATCCTCTTATGATGACCTGTACATTTGCTATTCTGTCCTTATCCCAGCCTGTCACAACTGAGATCTAACTTCATGTTGCTATCAGCTCATGGCATATATAGACCACCTGGAGACCTAGAAATAGGAAGCTTTCTAGCAATCACAAGAGTCTGACTAAAGGTACAGGTAGCAAGAGTGGAAAGGGCAGGAAACGACAGATTGTAGCTGGAGCAGGTTTGCCTGTGGTACTATGGGACTCTCTTATGACAGCAAAAAAGGAACTAAATCCTTTTAGATGTTTTTCCTCTTCTTTTTTTCCTCAGAGCTTAAACAGGAAGCCTTTACTCACCCACATGCCCTGAACATACCACCACTGATTTTCCGACTGCAGAATATTGCACATTTAATATGTTCAATTAAATAAGATCCCCAGTGAAATTAAAAAGGAAGGGATGAATCCTAAACTCTAGTTACTTTGATTGGGATAAACCATAAATTAGTCTAAATCAACCTTATATAATCCAGAATATATGTTTCTTTTCCAAGAGGAAGATACTAATGGTGCAGATTACTCCTTTAAGAACACGCAGGAAAATATTTGGCATAGACACAAAAAGCTTCTCCAGCTGCAAGGGAAGTTAAATCCTGCACTGTGTTACAAATTCTTCTTTATTACTGAGTGGGTGGTAAAAAAAAAAAGTGTATTTTTTTGGCTAAGTCATCAATACTGTCCTTTGAGAAGACTGCTTCTTTTCAATCTGCAGTCCTTCACACAACGTGTAAGTGGGCTTTGCACTAGCTAAGATATGAGCTGGATTGCTATCACTCTGCTGTTTGTGTTGGATAGTTCAATGCAGACAGTGAATAATGGGTGACTGACATCCCTGCTTTGCAGACTAGCAAATTTCAGAATTGAACTTTATCAGTGGAGAGTGTGCTGAGACAGGTCATTTAGTGAAGATAGTAAAACAATAGTTTTAAATCGGTTAGAAGATCAGTTAAGTCCCCTCCCTTTTTTTTTTTTTTAGGAAGCTGGTGCATTCCAATACAATTAGAAGACTGCACAGCAAAAATTCTCATGTGGTATATAAAAAAAAAATGATGCTAGATGCTCTCTAGTATAGAACATGTGACAAGGGTCTGAATGAACGTTCCTCTGACATCTAGTGACAAACGGGGGGGGGAACCATATTTGCATAGTCACACCTACTCTGGGGGTGTTCAACAGACAGAGCTGCTTTGAGAAAGTAACCAGTTTCGGCTGTTTTGGGGTTACAATTCACTTTTTGAATGCAGGGGTAATGAAATGTGGTTATCCTCATTGTATGAATGAAGGGCACCAGAACTGTACTTAGCATGCCTTGACTGAGGGTGCCAACCTAATCTGTACCTGATTTACTAAGCAGGGGCTCAGGATGCCATGTCCCACTGAAAGAGACAGTAGGTGGAGATGGGTGTTCCTATCGATTTGAGTAGGCTCTTCTTAAAGCACCCTAGACACTGTTTGATGCTTCCTGCACCTCTCCAGCCCGCACCCCCGGGTTTAGAGATAGAGCTGCTGAGACTCAATTGAGAATCCTTGTGTCTGTTCAGTGATTACTAGAGCTATAACCACTGGGGAGCAGGTCAAGAGGCTAAGCCTTAGATTTGCTGTGGGGACTGTGTTGCGGTGAAAGACAATACAGAAACTGCACTAGCCGTGAGATTCCCTGCTTAGATCACTAAGAGCTGGGTTGGGTGGTGGAACCTCAGAATGCTGCAAGCAACAGCAGTCATCCCCGTGGCAGAGGCAGCATACCGTGGCAGAGACAGCAGCAGCAAGCCAGTTGCAGAGGCGGTGGCAGCAGAAGAGGCACTGCTCCCCCACCCTTTTCAGGGGTGGGAGGTGAACCCAGGTGAATGCACCTGTGAACTCTGGGTCTTCTCTGACCAAGGACAACCAATTGCACGGGATGCAGTGGAAGGAAAGGAGAGTGGCATGTTAAAAGGACATTATTTCATCAGACTTTTATGCCTTATGGTGGGAAACTGAGGCAAAGGACACTGCCCAGTGCATTCTGGGGTGGGTGTTTGCTTATGATTACATGCTTTTGAATGGTGGTTATGGTGTTTTTCCAAGTTAATGTTGGCTTTCCTTTCCCTTTTAATAAAAATTCTCTTTTCTTATACATAGACTCAATGCTTTCAGGGGCAAAGTACTGCCTCTTAGAGGTGCCCAGAGGTAGTGTTTAATTTCCCCAGATTACTGGATGAGGCCTTAAAATGGTTCTGGTTTGTACTGTTAAGAGGGACCCATAGCTCTTGAAACTGGCCCTTGTTGCTGCTGACTCTACTTGGCACATGGGTTACATACACTTGTTAAAATCTACAAGTAGTTTTGTTCTGAAGTGGGGTTTTTGTTTGTTTTTTAAACTATCTGCAGTATTTTTCCGGTAAGTGTAATTCTATAACTCCTGATTACAGCCGGATCCTCATGATGAGGAGAACCTTTTTATGCAGGACCATCAGAATCAATGGGACTAATGGTGAAGTAGGGTGCTATTCAACATGAGTAAGAGTGGCAGAAACTGTTCCTAAGTGCTTATTTTTCCCACATTTGTAAATGGGGATTGTAATAAACTGCACACTTCAGTTCTGATGCCTGACTTCCCTCTAACACCATAAATTATATACAATATTCAGGGGTATTCAAATCAGGATTTTTGATTCAGTCTATTAGAGAGATCGGGGACAGCTATAAAATTCAGATCCACGTTTGGATTCTGAATCCCTCCAGTGTTTGCAGAAAAGAAAAGGAGGACTTGTTGCACCTTAGAGACTAACACATTTATCTGAGCATAAGCTTTCATGAGCTACAGCTCACTTCATCAGATGCATTCAGTGTTTGCAATTGTCTGAATCCAAGGTTTTGATTTTGACCCATCTCTTGTATTAAGCACCTTGTGTGTGTAAAATGCTTCAGCCAACGTGTTTCACTTCAACCCTCTATCCCCTCTCCTAGCCATTTTTGTCTACCAGCAGATTTTGCACAACTCTCACTGAGAAATGAATATCACCAGTTCCAGCGCTTCCAAGGTCTTGCAATAACAAGAGTTATTGGCTCTAGAGTACTTCATGGTCTTGTTATTAAGAACAACAACTTTAACGTCCTTGTAAGGAATTTTATCCGTAAATTACTGATATGTAAGTTACTTACATATCTTAGCCTTAACCAAGATTTTGTGCATGAGTGTGTGAGAGAGAATAGATGCAAGGAATTCATGTTATAACTGACATGCTTAGATTGCTACCAATAATCTCCCCTGTAACTCAAGTTGCAAGTAGTTTGAATTCTTCAGTTATAATTTGACCCATCTGAAGTCAATGGTTTTGCCCCTGAGTTCCATGTGGTGAGGATTATTCCCCTTATTTTTAGAAAACCTCTTCTGGGTTGTTTAATGAAGAACTCATGGATAAAGAGAAAGGAGTAACAAGCTGCCAGGTCTGCTATTTGTAGCCTCCCACATGGAATATAGAGGGAGATGATTGGGTTGCACGGGAAAAGAATTTGGAGGAGGCAGCAGGGAGTCAATCTGTGTGCAGATAGCTGGGAACTGCTTACACTTGTAATTGTTCTTAAAATAGTTGCTTTAATAATGATCCACTTTAGTTTAATGAAAATGGAGTTCTCTCATGATATTACCCAGCCCTACATGACCCATTATTGGTAGTGTTCATATTCCGTAGCTCAAGTGGCTTTTTTACACTGACAGCAAAGTAAATTTTTTCACCAAAGTAGTACCCATGGACATTCACCAGAGCTACAAAAAGACCAAGAGGCAGCAAGCACGCTTCAATACTGTAAGTTGGCTGTGTTAACAAATCCAGAGACATATCCAAAATGGGATATATTGAAACAGCTTTGATCATAGACGAGTAGTGCCTCCCCATGCTGGGGGGGAGGGAGCACAAGCTAAAGGAGAGCTTTAAAGGACCTCCCCACATGTCTCCCCTGCCCTGTGACCCCTCCTGCCTGTGCCCAGCCTGGGGCTGCAGTTCTTTCCCCACCCCACGTTATCTGCAGGGTGTGAGGGGCTTTCTGTCCTTCTCTCCCTGAGCCTCCCACCTCCCCCCACATTTGGCTGCTTTCCTGGCCGGGTGGGGAGTGGGGTGGAGCCGCTTCTGCCGGAGAGAACCTGGCTGGGAGGCAGAGCACTTGACCCCCAGTGTCCCCCCTACGTATCACCTCTGGCTTTGACCATTATCAGAAAACAGATCCCCCTGTTTTCTTTTTAATTTAATCTTTCTCGTATTTTTAAAGTTATGTGGGTTTGTAGTAAGCTCAGAAGGGAAGTGCTGAATAAATTTTAATTAACTAAAGAATCACTAGGACGTCTGCTTAAGTAGCCATTAATTCAGGTTGTAGTTTTCTCCCGTAAAGACAAATAAATGTCTGAATGGCAAGCAAACCCAAATGGCAAGCAAACCCACAATGGTATCACTGTGGTCTGTCAAAATTACAGCTCCTTTCCATAAGTGCTATGAGTTTGCTGTAGCTGTGGGGTGCCTCTTATGAAAGTGGCCACAACACTGGCAGATTGTGGTGCATTTACAACATTTTTAGAGTATGTTACGATTTGCAACCAACAACCATTGAAGTCTTCCATTGACACTGTCTCACTTTGGTATTGTGCAGCTATCACGGAGGTATAAATAACCAGTAAAGTAGTTAGAGAGCAAAGAACAATCCAGTCCCACTGCACCTGACTACACCATCTATGTGCAAAATGAGATTTATCCTGAATTCTAGTACTTACTCATATAATCTGAACTGGCTTTCAGGTCTCAATTAGCTTACACTTCTACTTCTGAATCAGAGTATTTTAAAGCAGCACAAATACAAAATACTGCATATGAAATCAACAATATTTACACAGTAGGTAAAATTAATCTCAGGCTGGCTAGGCACTGTCACATCCATAATCTTCTAAAATCTGTCATTAGAATTATAAAGCCATAAGATCAATAATATAACACGTGTACATAGAAAAAGGGATTTAGACCTGCCTTAAACATCTAAAGAGGTACCAAAAATCTTGCCAATAACATACCAAAAAATCATGATGGCCTAAGATATTAAAAATGTTATAACCTAAATAAAATATATGCCATTTTCAACCCCCTCTCCAGGAAAAACAAAAGCTTTGCATAATACTTAAACAAATGTATAAGTAAGTTCATGTTTCAAACAAATCCACATCAAAGCTTTTAATTAGATTCTAAAATACACTTCAGCATCGTTTCATTTTTTTTTTAACATTTCATCCAATTTAAAAAAAACAAGCAAGAAATATGCTCTCTTTTTTGGAAGATTTTTTAACTAAATAGCACTAACAAATGAATGGCAGCTCAATTCCAACAGTATTGATGGCATCAAATCAAACTTGTTTATGGGGAAAAATATGAATTCTTTGCCAGCACCTTAATTTAAAATGAGTTGTATTTTACACTGATTTGAATGAACTACACAACTATATTAATGAGAAATTTCACTGTAAAGGGGCAGCAAAAGTTTCACATTTGAAACAGCCTGTTTGATAGCATTAATTGGTTTCTGGCATCTCTCCATGAAAAAAGCCTATGCATTTCACAGAAACCAAATAAGACCTCATGGAAATTAAACAAATTTAAATTATCATGGTCAAAAGGAGCATTAGACAAGAGATATAAAACACTCTGAAACATTTATATTTTAATTACTTTCTTCAAGAATCAAGAATTTATGGAGAGAGAAATCTCTTGTGATTGCAATGATCTAGAACAAAAGGTGGCATTAAGTGGAAAGTTCACTGGACAACAGGAAACATCTCAAAGAATATGCATGAAGTCCTGATGTCACTTAAAGTAAATCTCATCTTGGGCCTCGTCTTAATAATCTTCTTTAGCAACATATTGCTTCATTAAATAAAAATAGAGTGCTCAGACCTGTTCAATCTATTGATTTAAGTATTGGCAGGAGGATCACGCTGTATTCAAGCTGTCTGGCTGGTCAGCTATGTTTCTGCTCCTGATTGGTATTTAACCTTCGTTAACAGGTCCAGAGTCTGAATAAATCATTGGGAGTGGAATCTTTCTGGGAGAAAATGGGAAGTATTTTATGGAGAAAGAGCAGGAGATAAGCAGGGCTAAAAATTATAGGACATTTTCCTGACGTTTTTTTCACAAAAGAACATTGTATTTGTCAATGTACCCAAGCCCTAGAGTTTAAAAATACTTAGTTGCTTCCTGATGGAAGGAGAGAGCAAGATGTAAACCAGATGTATTGGTAGCTCTAGAGCAGATGAAGAAACACTAGAAGAAGTAAGTCATTTTACCTTTCTAGTGAGTGAGATGTGCAATGATGGTGACACAATGATAGGTGTCAAACAATGAATATCAAAAGCAGCAGAAAACTTTCATAAACTTGAAAGATATAAAAAAATAGTATGATTAGCACTGAATGTTTAACATCAGTATCATGCCTGTCCTCCTTTATGAATCAGATCTACAACCAAAATTGATGAGAAGATCAATTCATTGTCGAATTGTGGAAGTCAATGAATGGCTACGCAGGTGGTGTCGGAGAGAAGGCTTTGGATTCTTTGACCATGGGATGGTGTTCCAAGAAGGAGGAGTTCTAAGCAGAGTTGGGCTAAAGAAGAGAGGGAAGAGCATCTTTGCAAGCAGGCTGGCTAACCTAGTGAGGAGGGCTTTAAACTAGGTTCACCGGCAGAAGGAGATCAAAGCCATGAGGTAAGTGGGGACGTGGGATACCGGGAGGAAGCATGAGCAGGAGAACATGAAAGGGGAGGGCTCCTGCCTCACACTAAGAAAGCAGGTCAAACAGCAAGTTATCTCAAGTGCCTATACACAAATGCAAGAAGCCTGGGAAACAAGCAGGGAGAACTGGAAGTCCTGACACAGTCAAGGAATTATGATGTGATTGGAATAATAGAGACTTGGTGAGATAACTCACATGACTGGAGTACTGTCATGGATGGATACAAACTGTTCAGGAAGGACAGGCCAGGCAGAAAAGGTGGGGGAGTTGCACTGTATGTAAGAGAGCAGTATGAGTGCTCAGAGCTCTGGTATGAAACTGCAGAAAAACCTGAGTGTCTCTGGATTAATTTTAGAAGTGTGAGCAACAAGGATGATGTCAGGGTGGGAGTCTGCTATAGACCACCGGACCAGAGGGATGAGATGGATGATGCTTTCTTACGGCAAGTAATGGAAGTTACTAGATCGCAGGCCCTGGTTCTCATGGGAGACTTCAATCACCCTGATAGCTGCTGGGAGAGCAATACAGCGGTGCACAGAAAGTCCAGGAAGTTTTTGGACAGTGTAGGGGACAATTTTCTGATGCAAGTGCTGGAGGAACAAACTAGGGGCAGAGAGCTCTTCTTGACCCGCTGCTCACAAACTGGGAAGAATTAGTAGGGGAAGCAAAAGTGGATGGGAATCTGGGAGGCAGTGACCATGAGATGGTCGAGTTCAGGATCCTGACAAAAGGAAGAAAGGAGAACCGCAGAATACGGACCCTGGACTTCAGAAAAGCAGACTTTGACTCCCTCAGGGAACTGATGGGCAGGATCCCTGGGAGAATAAAATGAGGGGGAAAGGAGTCCATCAGAGCTGGCTGTATTTTAAAGAATCCTTATTCAGGTTACAGGGACAAACCATCCCAATGTGTAGAAAGAACAGGAAATATGGCAGGCGACCAGCTTGGCTTCACAGTGAAATCCTTGCTTATCTTAAACACAAAAAAGAAGCTTCAAGAAGTGGAAGATTGGACAAATGAACAGGGAAGAGTACGAAAATATTGCTCGTGCATGCAGGAGTGAAATCAGGAAGTCTAAATCACACCTGGAGTTGCATCTCGGAAGAGATGTTAAGAGTAACAAGAAGGGTTTCTTCAGGTCTGTTAGCAACAAGAAGAAAGTCAAGGAAAGTGTGGGCCCCTTACTGAATGAGGGAGGCTGGCCAACTGTCTAGTTGGCAGCCAGTATCAAGTGGAGTGCCCCAAGGGTCGGTCCTCTGGCCGGTTTTGTTCAATATCTTCATAAATGATCTGGAGGACGGTGTGGATTGCACCCTCAGCAAGTTTGCAGATGACACTAAACTGGGAGGAGAGGTAGATATGCTGGAGAATAGGGATACGATACAGAGGGCCCTAGATAAATTAGAGCATTGGGCCAAAAGAAATCTGAGGAGGTTCAACAATAACAAGTGCAGAGTCCTGCACTTAGGAAGGAAGAATCCCATGCACTGCTACAGACTAGAGACCGAATGGCTAGGCAGCAGTTCTGCAGAAAAGGACCTAGGGGTTTCAGTGGACGAGAAGCTGGATAGAAGTCAACAGTGTGCCCTTGTTGCGAAGAAGGCCACTGGCATTTTGGGATGTATAAGTAGGGGCATTGTCAGCAGATTGAGGGACGTGCTCGTTCCCCTCTATTCGACATTGGTGATGCTTCATCTGGAGTACTGTGTCCAGTTTTGGGTCCCACACTCCAAGAAGGATGTGGAAAAATTGGAAAATGTCCAGTGGAGGGCAACAAAAATGATTAAGGAAATGGAACACCTGACTTCTGAGGAGAGGCTGAGGGAACTGGGATTGTTTAGTCTGCGGAAGTGAAGAATGAGGGGGATTTAATAGCTGCTTTCAGCTACCTGAAAGGGGGTTCCAAAGAGGATGGATCTAGACTATTCTCATTGGCAGCAGATGACAGAACAAGGAGTGATGGTCTCAAGTTGCAGTGGGGGAGGTTTAGGTTGGATATTTCGAAAAACTTTTTCACTAGGAGGGTGGCGTTACCTAGGGAGGTGGTGGAATCTACTTTCTTAGAGGTTTTTAAGGTCAGACTTGATAAAGCCCTGTCTGGGATGATTTAGTTGAGGATTGGTCCTGCTTTGAGCAGGGGTTTGGACTAGATGACCTCCTGAGGTCCCTTCCAACCCTGGTATTCTATGATTCTATGATTCGACCAGACTCTATTTTCTGCTGACACCACCTGGTAGAAGGATTACACATTGTATCACAACAAAGTGCTCTACTCATTAGTAACAAATTGGCATGCTTCTTGTCATTCTACAGCTGTGATAATTCAGCACCAAGTGAGTCTACTTAGGAGTTTTACCTGAGGCTCAAATATTCAACAACAGGAAGAAAATCTGACTCACTGAGAATTCTCAGGTGAACCCTATGGTGATATAGCATAAAACAAACTAGAGCTTACGGGCCTTACAAATGAAAGGGGAGGGAACCCTGAAATGAGCATTCTGCCTGTGACACATCAACTAGGTAGGCAGGAGAGAAAAGGCTTACTTACATATACACACACTTCTCTTCCTACTTAAAGTTGATGCAATTCCAGTTTTATTATTCATAAACATGCTCTGTGGAGATGTAAGCAGAGTCAGGATGAGCTCCACCCTGACATCCTTCATAGGATACAGAAGGACCTAGACAAATTGGAGGATTGGGCCAAAAGAAATCTGATGAGGTTCAATAAGGATAAGTGCAGGGTCCTGCACTTAGGACGGAAGAACCCAATGCACAGCTACAGACTAGGGACCGAATGGCTAGGCAGCAGTTCTGCGGAAAAGGACCTAGGGGTGACAGTGGACGAGAAGCTGGATATGAGTCAGCAGTGTGCCCTTGTTGCCAAGAAGGCCAATGGCATTTTGGGATGTATAAGTAGGGGCATAGCGAGCAGATCGAGGGACATGATCGTTCCCCTCTATTCAACATTGGTGAGGCCTCATCTGGAGTACTGTGTCCAGTTTTGGGCCCCACACTTCAAGAAGGATGTGGATAAATTGGAGAGAGTCCAGCGAAGGGCAACAAAAATGATTAGGGGACTGGAACACAAGAGTTATGAGGAGAGGCTGAGGGAGCTGGGATTGTTTAGCCTGCAGAAGAGAAGAATGAGGGGGGATTTGATAGCTGCTTTCAACTACCTGAAAGGGGGTTCCAAGCAAAGAGGATGGCTCTAGACTGTTCTCAATGGTAGCAGATGACAGAACGAGGAGTAATGGTCTCAAGTTGCAGTGGGGGAGGTTTAGATTGGATATTAGGAAAAACTTTTTCACTAAGAGGGTGGTGAAACACTGGAATGCGTTACCTAGGGAGGTGGTAGAATCTCCTTCCTTAGAGGTTTTTAAGGTCAGGCTTGACAAAGCCCTGGCTGGGATGATTTAACTGGGAATTGGTCCTGCTTCGAGAAGGGGGTTGGACTAGATGACCTTCTGGGGTCCCTTCAAACCCTGATATTCTATGATTCTATGATTCTATGATCTGGTGGTGAGGTGTGGCAAGTTGTGGAAAAGAACTTCAGGAGCCAATCTCATTTGCATAGGCACACCCACCCCACCTAGAATGAGGCCATAGCTGCCCAAATGGTCACTTTGGCTGCTGTGGGATCCCCAGTGTCTCTGTTATTAGGGCAGGAAGAATAAATTGTTATTACCCTGATTATGGGAATCAAGGACAGTGGAACTGTACTTGGCCTTTTGTTATGATGGAGGGACTTGCCATCAACTAAGTAGTACTCGCTAGGCAAGGGACATGGGTTCCAAAACTCTGTCAATTGAGAGAGGCTTAAGACAGGTATTAGTACTTGGTGCTGTGGACCCCTTTGTGAGGGCCTGAAATATCAGTTGCACCTCTGTCTCTCTCCACTGTCGAATATCAGAACTAATTTTGGGTCTATTAAGAGTCCAGCTACAGGTACTGTGCTGAATTCACTTTGGCCATATGGTGCACCAGCACTAAGGCTCCCACTACTGCAAGCTGAAATCACTGAGCACTGTGTCAAGTAGTGGGGACCCTGAAGCTCTGAGCACAGTGGAGCTGTTTGTGGATGGGCTGGTGGAGCAGTTCATGGGATGGCGGGAGCTGGTTGGGTGACGCGGAGCGGAGCCGTTCGTGGGACGGCTGGAGGAGCGCAGCGGCTTGTGGAGCGGATCAGAGTGAAGCACTGTGGGGCAGTCAGCTTCAGGTCACATAAGGCGCCCCTTACCTCTTCCCCCCACACACACATGCACATTTTTACCCAGACTGGGGAGTAACACTCTGCAGATGAACTTTTGGGCTGGACTTTTGGGGCTGTTGGACTTTTTAGACTTTGGGTGATTTTTGGATTGCTGGACTCAAGTGACGTTTGGGTTGTGGGACTTAAGAACCCGAGGGAAAGGACGTGGCCCAATTTGCTGGGGTGGGTCTTTACTCATGGTTTGGTTGATGAACCCTAGTTGTGGTGTTTTCCCAATTTAATGCTGATGTCATTTACCTCATGTTATTAAAGATTCTCTGCTACACCAATACTCTGTGCTTACGAGAGGGGAAGTATTGCCTCTTTGAGGCGCCCAGGGGTTTGTGTAAGATTTTCCCAGGTCACTGGGTGGGGGCTCAAGCCAGTTTTGCATTTGCTTTGATGAGAGGGAACCCCTGTATACTGAACCTGGCCCTTGCTGCTATCAACTCGGCCTGGCAGAAGAGTCACAGATAGAAGGATAAAAGTCTTAGTGATTCACTGAGAGTGTAAATAATATGCCAGTAATAGATATGCACATAAGAAAATAAAGCCATCCCAGTTATTTATAAGTTTAAAATAAACACAAATTTTGCAGCAAGACCATTTTTAGGGAAGGACACAGAGAAAGGCTTATCCTCTTAAATGAAGCACTGAAACATTACCTTTGACATTTGCTTTAGTCTCCTTCTCCTGATTTCCACCTCATTCCCACATATGGCACTCCTGCTGAACACTTGTCAAATGTGAAAGTGAATTCAAAATGGTAAAATGTGAATTGAGCCACTAAATGCTTTTGTTAGTTGATGAAGCAGAAGAAGAAGAAGAAGCAGGTGGCAGCAGCTGTAGGTAAAGATGACAATTAACAAGTAAGTTTTCTTTACTGGCCCAACTTGGTGTATGATGTTTAATTCACTTAGACCACACCTATACAGCTAATAAAAGATGTATTTTAAACTCATTAGTTAAAATGCTACAATCCTACTGTAGATAAGACATGTGTGGTTTTAACAGGTTACTTCAAGGGTGTTAGCTAAGATGTCCTAAAACTATACTTTTAGGAAGACAATGGTAAGACTGTCAGGAATACCAAGTTCAGGAATTAAATCATGCAGAGAAAAAGCCATGGTAATCTACTATCCATTTGAGACAAAGAGAAACACCTACTAGATTGTGCAGAAGTTCCAAAATGTAATCCTGCATGCACTCAAAGGTAGGAACTAGACTCCACCAGGGTCAGATTAACCTTTTGTGCGCCCGGCACCCAGCCGATGGCCCTGCCCCCAACTCTGCCCAGAGACCTGACCCCTGCTCGGCCTCTTTCCCCTGAGGCACTGCCTGCCACTCGCACAGGGGGCAGGAGGGGGGCAGCAAGGAGAAAGAAGCACGTGTGGGGGAGGAGAGAAGTGAGTGGCAGGCAGGGCCTTGGGGTGGAGTGCAGGTTGAGTGTGGGGGGCAGGGCTTTTTTTTAGTGTGGGCCCACTTCTATGGTGCCATTGGCACCATTGCAAATATGGTACTTGACTCCACCTCACTGACACTTCAGTACCCTGCTGGGCTCCATTCGAGAGCTGGATGCAAACTTTTTGTTTCAACATTTTTTGATGGAATATGTAGTTTCAACTGAAACTGAAGCATATACATTCCCCACTTTTGTTTTGTTTTGGGGTTTTTTTTCCCCTTCCATTTTTGGAAAATTTGTTTTAGAATTTAAATTTTGTTTCATAAATTCAAAAATATTTTATTCTTTTAATTTTTTATGTTTTTATTCACATTATTTCCTGACATGTCGGTAATAGATACAAAGGCTGTTTAATGTACAATGCAAAAAGGAGACACTGATTTAGAACGGAAGCAAGAAGTTTCAGTCAGTACTAAGTAGCAGCTGTTGAAAACACCATTTTCAAAATTCCAAAACATTTTTTTCCCAAAAAATGAGTTTTCCAAATGCACAGGACATTTGAAAGTATGTATTTCTTTCCATCTGGAATTAAAACAAGTGTCAAAAATTCAAATTTTCCTGCAAAATCAAAATTGCAAATTGCAAACTGGCTCTGCTAAGTTCCCCACTGATGGGGGCTTGGATGCTCTCCTGGGTTCAATGGATTTCAGACATATCTTTAAGCTCTGCTCCACTCTGCTTTTGTGGCTGATTGGCTCAGTAGGTCAGATTGGGAGGAGGTTAAGTGGGGCAGCAAGTAGAGGGGAAAAGTTGATCATCTCCCAACTACCATTCTGATGCCAAAATCATAAATCATTCAATAAATAGTGAAGATTTTTATACTTTTCTCCCTCTACTCTTCTGTTTTGATCAGCAATGAAACAGTTAACAATGTTGCCATTTTAATTTATCAGCTTTAACACCCTATGGAGATTAATAGACCATTCACATCACTCAGCTTTTCTGTTTTAGGCTCTCTGAACCCTGAAGCAGATATTATTGCTATGGTCAGTTGACTTTTCTAAGGTTTTCTTCAATCATAAAGGGTAGAGACTAGTTTGTTAAAAAAAAAGAAGAAAATGGAAAATTAAAGGACAGATAAGGGCAGCTTCAGAAAAGGTACTGGCTTAGCAAACTGTTGAGAGACATCCCATTTCAAGCCCTGGCTGGATAAATGAATATCTCAAAACTAAATTGGTGCAAACACATTTCTATTTCAATAATTTCTGTTGCAAACGACAGTGTATCAGAAACAGGAAGATAATTTTAATGGGAATGTAATGGTGTTGGATGCACCACAGCGGTGCCTCCTGCTGGTTCATTGGGAATTAGCTCTTTCAGCAGTGCACCGTCGCTCGTGGTGGCTCGCCCATTAGTCTCTCAGTCTCCACTGTCCTCACAGTTGGACCCACGTCACTCCCGAACCACGGCGTCCACTTCTGGACACTGCCCTCCGGGTGTGCCCACGCCGGTGGCTCTCCCACACTTCCGGGGGGCTGGCAACTTCTGGTTCTATCACTCATCTCAGTGGCTCACTGCAGTCCTCAGTCTAGCCCCTTCCTCCAAGGGAAAACTGCAGTCTGGCTTAACCACTCATCCCTGGCAAGTGTGTGGGGGGAAATGGGGCAGGGGCTCCCACTACTCTGGGCCCTGAACAAGAGATCCTCTAGCGGTAGCCACTTACTGCCCTCCTCCAACTCTCCTCTCCTGCCTGCTTCCCTGGGCCCCTTCCCCACAGCCCCAGCACCTTCTCTGACTCTTTTGTGTCAGGGCCCCAGTCTGGCAGTCATCAGCCTAGAGCTCTCCTAGCCTCTACTGACCCTGACCCTGACCCTGCTTTGCCTTATGTGCCTCTCTCTCTAAGAGCCATTTCTTCTCCCTTTGCCCTCCAGGGAGACACTGCACTCCTCTCTGCCCTCCATCCTTCTTATAGGGCCTAGCCTGATTGTCTGCTTTCAAGCCTACACTTGATTGGCTCCCAATAAGCCCTTCCATAATTGGCTGGGGTTCTATGCAGACTCTTTGGCTTTCTTTAACCCCTTCCATGCCAGAGTGGGGCAGCGGCCCCCCTAGACTATATAAACACATTTTAGCACCTTATTGATAAAGGAGTACAGATAATAAACAATTCTATGCATTTATCAATAGTAAATTAGGGTGAAATTCAGGCCTGTGCCCTTAGAGGCACCTATGCTAACATACATAAGGCTTCAGTGGGACTTTGTAATGTCTAGGCCTCATGCTATCGCCCTGCACAGTGATGGTTTTCATCCACTGCTGAAGTAGGGTGGCCAGTGTGAAAAATTGGGACACTTTTTATTTCACAGGGTGGGAGGTGATAGTAATAGTTGCCTATATAAGACAAAGCCCCTAATATCGGGACAGTCCCAATAATGTTGGGATGCCTGGTCACCCTATGCTGAACAGCCCACTAAAACAAATAAGAATTTGAAACTTCAGTGAAAAATACTGATATATGCAACCTTTTGCAACTTTCCCTTTAAAATATATGTTCTTCCCATTTTATTATTTGTTCTGAGACCAAAGTGAGCCTTCACTTGCACAAAATAAAATAATAAAAAAGTAAAATACTAATACTGATAGTTCCATTGACTTCAATCTGAGTTATATATGAATGAAGGGTCCAGGATTAGTTAACCAATCCTGCCACATGAGAATCCTAAAGGTGATCCAATGCTCCTTCCATGATACAGTGAGCAGAAACTCAGCAATAAGCTCACTATAGCTCTTAATATTCCTATTTGGTAGTCAAATTAAAAAAAAAAGAAATTCCATCATTTTTTATTACATACCCTTGCGACCAATATATTGGTTTTATTATAATCTGAGATTTACTTATTTCATATCTGCAACTATGCCTATTCTTCTAAAAGGCACTTTTTCATAATGTGGCATTTTACTGGAGCCATATCAATACACCTCAAGCAAATCAGACTAATAATACCGATTTCCAAGATACATTCAGCTTGTACATTAATCTTGGACTCCATTGCACTTTTGTCTTAATGCTCCAGCTCCATACTTGTCAAAAAAAGCTTAAATAAAAACTCAGACTATCAACCAACAAATTCACAGTCTAGTTCTTATATGCACTTTAAGCGTAGCTCTGAGAAAGGGGTGGTTTGCTAACTGCATCACTCCAGGTAAAGCCCTGGGAGGCATGGTGACTCTGATATACATATCCCTGAGTCACAATTCTTCCCAACATCCCTCTTATTATGTGGGTTTGTGTTGGAGTATAGTCATTTGCTGCAGACTTATACCAGCAGCAAATTATGACACCCTTTCAGCAGTTCAGCTGTGAAAACAAGAGAAAAGGGGCTCTGCCAGAATTCTGTCCAGTTCCTGCCCATCTTTGCCCAGTAGTGAAGGATAGAATTTAGGGATGGCAAGCTGGAGTGCACAGCCCTCTTACCTGGGTGACCATGTTTCCCAAAGGGAAAACGGGACACTGTGTGGGACTGGCCCAAGCCCCTCCCCAACGCCGGGCTGGCCCAAGCCATTTGCCCGAGCCCCCCTCCCCGCGCGGGGCCAGCATTACTGCTCACTTGAGCCCTGCCTGCCCCCTGCCCGAGCTTTGCCTCCCACCCTGCATTTGGCACATTTGCTCTTGCCAACTTGATTAGGAACAAATGCCCACTTTTGCCAAAAAACTCGGGATGGCTGGAACAGGGCTTAAAAAAGGGACTGTCCCGGCTGAAACGGGACATATGGTCCCCCTACCTCTTCCACACCCAAACCCAAGGTCCAGGAAACCCATGCATAGGAGTAGGTGTGAGAGGGGTTTTTACATCTTCTTGTTCTATTGTGGGGGGGTCCATAAACCAAGTCATAACTTATCCCCATTGTGTTTAAGGATAAAACAAAGTCAACCCTTGACAGAATAACGGGTATTGCACATTAGAAAAGAGTCACAACAGAGGAACAATTTCACACTCTACTGCACACATACTTGACGCTTACTTTTCTTCTCCTCTAACGGCTTGACCTTCTACCATTAAAGTTAGTGGGAGTTTTGCAACTGACTTCAAGGAAAGTCCATCACTTTTTCCCATGTAGGACACTATGTGCCATTTCATTTAAAAGAGATACTTACATTACACTTTATGTGTATACAGTGTATATTTTATTCACAAACACATGCTGGGAGTATACATTGCACAGCAATGCAATCCAGTTAAAAATGAATTAAGTCTTGCTACAGTGATGTGGCTAGATTTTTACAGTATGTTTTTCAGCATACAATTAGGGTCAGTGATATGTAAACCCCAAAGAAGTAGAATTCATTTCAGAAGTGAAAATAAGATGTGCTGCCCGATTGCACATCTAACATTGTGTGCATAGTCAGTCCTCTCGAAGCTGAAAATGAGATCTAATATCAGACCATCAATAAATGCAGGGAGAAACTTTTGTCCTCACATTCACACAATGATCAACACCTCCCTTCTTGTCATCTTACATATCCCTTCTCATTTGTCCTCTAATTGCCTTTAATTAAGAAACTTCAGACAGCTTCTTTTCTCTTTGTGCAAACAGTGATCTTTGTAACCAAGAAGGTGAAAGCGTATTTTTAATGAAGCAGAGACCAAACCGTTATATTACCAAAGTGTACACTTTTTTCTCTTCTGAATTGCCTTCCGTTCCCCAGAGGTAATAGCGTTAGATTTAATAGGACTCCAAATGCCCCACCACTAGTGTGAGTGAAGGAGACTCCAATGGATCTTTCCTGTTGGGCATGGAAAGGGGAGTGACCCCTTAATGACCTCATCCCCTCTCTTAGGAAACAAATGCAAGCCTCTCTCCTGGAACTCTGGTTTAGGAGGGACAGGAGCCGTTGCCTCAGCTAAGCAGTAATTGTCCCAGCAGAGCTCTGCTTCAAATAACATTTACTTATGACTCTGAGTCTACACCCTCTACTATCCAGCATATTGCTCAGGTCCAGGGTGGCTGATAGCATAGGAGAGGCCTAAGGAAACAGCATGGAGAACCAACACCTCTGTAAGACTGGATGTTCCCCTTCCCGCATTTCTTGGGATTTATAGGATTGGAAGTCCCTAACCTATACCTGCACCACAGACTCCTTAATCTCTCCTCCCTTGAAAGTTTATTTCCTCTGTAACCCTCAAGTGGAAGTTGCCAGTTCCTGGGGCTCTGAACTGAACCTTCAGGGGGTCCTACCCAAAGGATGATGGCTTCCAGGGTTCCCTGACTGCATTTCCCAGCATTCTCGGTGGGGAAGGACCTAGAAATCCCTTCTGGGCTAACAGGGAGGTTTCTGCATAGGGTAATCTGGACGAGCAGTCCACTGGACCAATGAAACGCCAGGGTTACACATGCCCAGAGAGGGGATAGCCTGATTTTACAGAAAAACTGAGTTTTTCGTTTTTCGTTTGGAAATTGGGAGAGAGACAGCAAACTTAGGTTTATGTGTACACTACAATGTAAACCCAGGATTAGGGGAACTCAAGTTAGTTGACCCTGGGTTAGAGAGCCCAGGACTTGAGTGTCTACACTGATTGTGATCGCTATGTAGCAAATTCTCTAACCTGGGCTCAAACCTGTTGCTCTCGTGTCCACACTGCTGCATCAAGAGCTAAGTCAAACCAACCATATCCCTGACTCTTTGGCCTCCTAGCCCTTTGACTGTGGGGCACGGTGGGAAAATTTGGCTGTCCACTCTGCACATAAGAGGAAGTTTGAACAGCACATCTGCTGAGCACTCATTTTGGTCGGTGCACTACTATCTACTGGAGCCAGCAACATAGAGACTAGCGACTTTTGAAGAATTTTCTTAATTGTGCTTTCACTCCTGTGTCAGGAAATGGGCAGAGCTTCTGTGAGATGCTGGTGGACATTTTGGCAGCATTTTCTGATCTGCCAGAGGCAACAGAATTGCTTACGATGGAGGAGGACACAGACATGGCAGACTCGAACTGGCTGATGCTGCTCATGACACTTGATACAGGCGATGATGCCCACTACATAGAACAGTGTTTCTGGAGCAAGGCCACAAGCACAGACTAGGGGGACCACCTCATCATGCAGTCATGGGATGACCAGCTGGGGGTCGATAACATTGCATGAAGAAAGCTACATTTCTGGACATTTGTGAGCAGCTTGCTGCAATTCCTCAGTAAAGACACAAGCATGAGAGTGGCATTGCTGGTCCTTAAGTGGGTTACTATAACTGTGTGGAAGCTGGCTACCCTGAACTGCAATGGGTCCATTGTCAAAGACTTTGGTGTTGGAAACTGACAGTGGGTAAAATGGTGATGGATGTTTCTGAGACAGTCAGGCATGTGGTTTACCTCAAGGTGGCAGGCAAAAAAGATATTCCTGAAGTAACTGCTGGCTTTGAGAATTGGGGTTTCCAAATTTCACCAGGGCCATTGATGGGATTCATGTGCCCATAGTTTGCCCTCCTCAAGGAGCACATGAGCACATAAACCAGAAAGGTACTACTCCATTGTTATTCAAGTTCTTGTAGAAGTTAATGCATGAATGTCAACATGGATTGTACTGGAAAGGTTCATGATGCAACAGTTCTTTGTCATTTGGTAGTCTATATTCATGGACAGGCTGGGACACTATTCCCACCAGATGACAGAATTACTGTCCCCACCATTATTCTGGGAGATCCTGCATACTTCCTTGTGACTTGACATATGAAACCATACCCTGGTTTTAGAAGTCCTGGCAAAAGAGAGTTTAATTAAACTCTCAGCAGATGTAGAATGGTTGTTGAATGTGCTTTTGGCAGATTGAAATCCCATTGGAGATGTCTACAGAGCCCTTCAAATTCCAGTGTCATCAGTGCTGTCCACATGACTATGGCTTGCTGTGCTCTTCACAATTCTTTGTGGAGCTTGAAGTGAGCCATTTCCCCCTGAATGGACCTAGGACAGGAAGGGCCGCTAAATCAGTACACTTAGCCAGAAAGTGTGCCTACTACGACTGGAGATGGAGGAACCTGGGCAGCAGAAGTCAGGAATGCTTTGTGCTTCCACATTGTGGACTTGCATGGCCCAGTGGGAGAGGGAAAATAGTATCTTGATAAATGTACTTGTGGGGGGTTTCAATGCTTGGGGAGAGATGGGGAGTAGATTGCCATGCAATGTACTTATGAATGACATGACCACTTATCAAATGGAGGGCTGGGGGGGTTGATTAAGAGTATGGATTCATATAAAGAGGTGTTTGAAGTGTGGATTTATATACCTAACTGTATTGAGGAACAGTGTTCGTTACTAATTGCTAATTGTCCCATATCATGTGTTTACCTTTATTATTTTAAATACAGATTGTATGATGTGATGCACTGAAAGCAGTAAACTTTCTTGATAAAATAAAAAAAGCTTTAGCTATAAATATGTATTAGAAAAGTACAACATTAAGCCACTTCCCAGCAGGCCAGCCACAATTACTACACCAGTAGCAACAGACTCTGAAAACAAAACAAATTGTATAAAAAAGTACAAATAGTGAAACCATATACAAGACAGAAACCCCCTACCATTGCATGTCTCCTGGCCCTCCATTCACCTTTCCCTTCGTTCCTCATTTGCCATGCACTTGGCACCAGGAATGGTGAAGCAAGTGCCTGCTCCCAAGCTGAAACCCTGTCCTCAAGCTGTGCATACAACCTCAGCCTTTCCTCCTCCTTCTAGCCATGCCTTTCCTCTAGCTGAAAGTCCCTCTCTTTTTTGCATTGGATCTGATTGCTGGACCCGTCCAGAATTTCAAACAGATGTTCATCATGGAAATGAAAGTACGTTGGCCCAGGCTTCTGCTGCAGTGTGGGTGAGCTGTGAAGGTACTGCAGCTAGTAGAGGTTGAGGGTCCTAGAAGAGGACAAGACATAGAGGGCTGTTGTCTCAAATTGTGCAGTGCAGAATTTGTGGAATTTCAAGGACATAAAATGTTACTTTTCCAAACCAAACCTCAATATATTGTCAGACGGATGCTTCAGACCACAGAAGCTCCCTAGACACAGCCTGGTTAATCACAGTTAAAGATGTGCAGAGACAATAGAAAGTTAAAAATTGTAAGCTGTTCTTTGTTTTTTAAAAATTGCAGAACTACTTGGGCTTGGCCGTACCAAAAAACTTTTTTCTACCATTTCAAGCCTTCCATGTTTTTGGAGGACATAGCAGTTCTTGTGGTGCCTGATTGGCAAAGAGAGATGTTTTTCCAAGCAGCTGTGGGAAACCTGCACATATGCAAATAAAATATTAAAATGTATACTGACCAAGCAGCACATCTATGAGTGGTGTGGGCAAGTGGCGCTGGAAAATTCACCCTTCTCAGAAATGTAACTACCTATCTGGAGTTCCCACTCCAGGAAAAGTTTGCAGCTCTCAGCTCTCAGGATTGGGTCAGAATTCATGAAGGAATCAACAGGATGTTGTGTTAGCTTCCACATGGCTTTGCCTGAAATGGCTTCATTGACACACACACAACTCCATAGCCATCCTCCTTACAACTCCTCACACATATTGCTACATTTCTGGACAAAATTTCAAACCCCAGTTGAATGTAGCTCAAATGATATTGTCACTTCACTGTCCTCAGTAGATGCCTGCCGCTGGCTCCCATCAGTCCCCATGCTGGATGCTGAGGCCAGCAGGCCACTGTACCAGCTTACTAGGTCATCATACACACCATTGGCTCACTGCTGGTGCAGTGCCCAGCAACTAGTCAAACTCATCATAAAACAGGCATGAAATCAGCAAGTTGCACAAGGTGCAATTCTGGTCCCTGGTTTTCCTGTACTTAGTCTAGAGCCAATGAATCTGCTCCCTGCACAGGCCACTGGTCTGATAAATTTGAAATGTTGCCAGCTTCTTCTCTATCCACTGGTATGCGCAGTCATTTCTGGTACTTTTACTAAAGTCCAGTTTTGCTGGCCTTGCACCAGAGATTTACCGAAATCTGGATGTGCTCCCGTGACTGTGAAGCAGCATGCTTTGTAAAAGACTTCTTCCATTCAGTCTCCATCACAAACACAAAAGGTTCTCTGATCGTGAGTTTGCAGGTTGGTATTCCGAAGACAATGGAAGGGTTAAACACCGACTCACTGAGCTGAAGCTCTATACCAAGGGCGGAATTCACTGGAGAGTCTTGGGATAGAGAAGACAAAGGAAGTTGGTCCCTGGGACTGTACGATAATTTTGGCAGACTCCCAGAACTCAGGGCAGGGCAGGGGTTGGGTCTATGCTGCAGAGAATAGGGTTCACCAGGTCCTGGCTTGACTCAGGCTTGAACGCTCCAGCCCCACAGAATCTTAGGATCCTAAGCAAGAGATTTGTGTGTAGACCGAACGTGGGGGGGTGGGTGGGGGAATTGGGCTCAAGCCTGAGTCTGAGCCTGGGCTTACATTGCAGTGTAGACATACCCAGGAGTCACTGCTAAACTCCCACTCCTCCCAAAAATGTTCTTGCGCTGCTCGGAAACTATAGCTGCATGGGCCAGGTGGGTTCCAGCACTGCAGTGACCAGTATCCAGCAGAGACAGGGAGATCTGACCCTGCATGGGTGACTGAGAGCCAGCCAAGACCATAGGAGGATTCCAGACAAGGGAATCATTGAGCTTCACTGGAATCAGGAGTGAATGCTGCCCCACACAGGAGTGAGGATAAAGTCACGTGTCTTATTTAAGCCTGCCCGTGCTATAGCACTGCAACATTGTCTCTGGACACTCAGCCTCAGTCTAGCACCCCCCCTCGGGAAGATGTCAGGGAAGGAGCTGGTGTTTGGGAAATTGGTTTATCGATTAATGTTTACTAATGTTAGTTAAGCTTAACCCTTCCTTCCCCAGATCCTATTTTCCTGTTAATAATAATGTCACCCCCTTTGTCATACTATTATTGGACTGTCATTCTTTTAATGTGGCTATTTTATGTCCTCTGTGTGCTGGACTTTACATACTTTGACAGCTTGCAGTATTAGCATTGATTTTATTAAGGGACTGCACCCCTGTGGATGGGGTTTTTAAACACAACTGCTCTTTATTTTAATGTATGCAACAAGCAGGGAGGAGCCTGAAACGAGAAAGGTATGCAAATAAGACCATATAATGTGCTAAGATTTAAATATCTACTTTTTCCACAGGTGTCGCCTAAATATAACAATTTGCTATAAATGATAGTTTGTTAGTTCCACATGTATAGTGCGTGTTTTGCTGCTTAAGCAAACTGAATTTCTGATGCTCACAAGTTTAGCTTATTTAGAATACTTCAATGTTTATAGTTAACTGTTGCTTTGGTCTTCCCAACCCATCAATATTTTTCCTTTCAGCCCCAGATCCTGCATGCTGCTCCATGTAAGCGGACCCCTGTGCCTGTGCGAGCCATAGTGAAGTCAGCATGAATACATGTGGACTCAGAAATCCACCCACGTGAAGCAGCTTCCAGGACTGGGAACTTAGATATTAGGCTTTCTGCAGCAGACAATATCTCTATTTTGCATAATTCTGTACACAGTGTTGGCACATAAGTGATCTAGGAAGGAAAAGGTTTCTCACCTCCATAACTGTAATCTTTCCTTAGGTCACTGTTTCCCAAACTTTTGAAAGCTAAGCATGTGTTCATTTGAAAATGAAACTAGTTGTACCCTCTGAAATCTACAACCCAAACATGGGTTAAAAGCCCCCAGACCTTAAATGTATACATCTGTATCCCCAAAGCTCATCCTTCATGGTGCAACCTACCCTTTGGGAAATGCAGCTGTAATTCTCCATAAACGTACCTCTTCCCCTTTAGTACAAATTTGATGACTGATGAAATGATTAACGTTTGTAGCATCATTGGCATCTGAGTTGGCACCTGCTGAAGTGAATGAAGAAGTTCACACCTCAAAGCTATTGCTTCAGGTTCTCCACAAACACAGGTCGGTGTCTACTTTTGCTACATGTTTCAACAGTTTTATTCACAATCATAACAGCGAGAGATTTTAAAAATAAATATATAAAGAAATAAGGAAAGCTGAAGGTGTGGATAACTGAGAGGTCTATTCAAACCTCCCTTGTTAGTATTTTGTACCCTCAGCGTGGTACACCCAACATTTGGGGAAGCACTGTCCTAAGTAATTCAAAAGTTGAGTAGCTTCCTCAAACCCAACTCCTATTTAGATAGTGATCATCCAGTAAAAATGAGATACTTTTTGGCTTGTGATTTGTCACAAGACACCAATATAGCTCAAAATTTAAATATCATTCAAGTACAATCCATCCTTTGTGATCCATCCATCTTGTATTTAAAAAATACAGGAAATCTGAGAATTTTGATTAACTAGTAAATCTGAGGCAATCATGATCTATCTACTCACGCACATAATGCAAGAATTGCCAAGTGAAATTCTAGGGCCTGTTATGCCAGAAGTCAGACAGGATGATCATAGTGGCCTTAACATCCATGAGTTCTGTGAGGAGAAAAAAAGGTTACATTTGTCAAGTAAATTACATGTTGCAATTTATTCTCTCTGCTCTAATTAAAAATTTTACTAACACAGATTTTACTAACCTATATCTTTGGCTGCAGCCAAGCAGTGTTTGGGGCAATTTGGGTGAGGAAAGGTGCAAAGAGGTAACTCTTGTGCTACCGAGATCCTTATGCAATTCTATGGCTGTTCAGTCTCCCAGTGCGAACCAGTGTATAGAGATGCCATTCTTCTGTAGCTTCTTGAGCTGTTTCTATGGCAGTTTTGCACCAAGGTGTGATGCTTAAGCCATCCTGACAGAGGAGAAATCTGTCCCCAAACTGTCAAATGGGGTACAAGCTTTGTGTCATGTTGGGTCTCTCACTGAAGTGTCTCATTATTTCCAGTAAGCTGTAGGATCACATTACTTATTAGGGCAGAAATACCAAAATGTAGTTTCAAGGTCACCAGCTTATGTGAAATGGTGTTAACATTTTAAGATAAACCAAATGATACAATTCCAATGGAAAAAAAAGTAATTTCCTCCAAACCTCCTGCTCATTTCCTCTGCTACTGTATATTGCATGTAACAACAGAAAATTAAACATTGATACTGTGTTCTTCAGAAATAAAGGAGGGCATTTGCAGGTTAGTGACTTTGATTGATCACATTTGAATCTGATCAACAATTTATGAGCCAGGCTAGCTATGCCCTTTATAACACCAATAATCATGAAATTAGTATATAAACCAGAATTGTAAAGGAAATGAGTTTCAGCTAGAAAAACTTTGTCTGTTTTAATTTGACACCCTCTGCAACTAAATTTAACTTTTCAGTAGTTCTTTCATAAGCTCTGGATCATGGATTTTTAAATGAAAATGATAGGGAGTATAATTAAGGACTGCTAGAAGCAAATCAAATAAAAAGTCATACACAATTTCCTTTACTGAAGGCACACTTGGGAATATGACAGAGACAGCTGGACAATTTGTCTGTCTCTTTGGCATGCTGATAATAAAAGCTATAATACACAATACAAAGTCATTTACTTGCTTATACACTTCTGAATGTGCCAGACCCTCATCAGAATCACAAATAGCTACTTAGCACCTTTCCCGCCCTTCTCCAGTGTTATTGTGTTTGTCTGAGAATGATCACTGAACAAGGAAGCACATCCATGTTCTTACGTTCAGCTGTTCTGGGCATAAAGCCTCTAGAGAATTATGTTAGGGCTGGTGCAGACACAAACTTTCACCAGAACAACTACATTGGTTTTAATTCACACCTTTTTGTTATTTCTACATGTCTGTATAGATACTCTTAATCCAAAATAAGGAGTGTCCTATTTGAATTTGCTTAATTTGGTAAAAGAAAGACTTGAGCTAAATCAAAATAGGACACTTAAGGTTTTTTTTTTAATTTTCATTTTTTTTAGTATGGTGTTACTATTTTTCCTTATGGTCATTGACCAGGATATGTAGAAGAATGAGATATTGACACAGAGATGGATTTTGATGTCGCAGAATATAGCTTAATTAATTTTAAGGAGAGGGTGGGAGTGGGAAAAGGGGAGGTCTCCACTGTGGTGTTAAATGGTCTCCATGCCAAAACCAATAGTCTGCATTGGCTTCTTCGCTCTAACCCTCTAGCCCTTCCTCAGTGAGGGATGAGGATGCACACAGGAAGGGTACTGCAGTCTGCATAGTCTTAAGGTGCCTCCATCTTGTTCTAGGATAATGGGGTCTACAAGTTACCACCCTATTATATATTTGCTGTTGGAACCTGACCCCCCTGAGACTCTCACCTTGGCTAGTAGACACCAAATGTTATTAACTTAACCAAGGAGGGGCATTATCAGCTCACCCCCTCTCACATATAGGGCACTTAATTGAGTGCAGTGAAGGTTAATGGCCACAAAGCATACAACCAAATACTTGGGATCAGCCCTCTGCAGCCTAACCCCTAGGATGCAGCCCAATTATGTCCCCACTCTGAGGGGGTCTGAGGGTACCAAGGGTAACATCTGAAGATTTCAGGTCCCCTCCCTCTTTTGAGGCAATAGATCCACCAGTTACAACCTAGGTCTCATGTTTAACCCCAGAGCTGGCCCTTTTAGCCTCTCATCTGCACTGGCCACTACTTGGTGACAAAAAAATCCAAATTCTAGTTACCAGCCAACACTTATAAACTTGTCCTGCCTCCTATTGTCCTAAAACCAGATGTAGACTGAAGGGCTTTCTCACCAGCTCAGGAAAGAACCAGGATTACATCTGTGTCTGTTTCTGTCCTTGCTTCAGTGCCTCCTTTACTTTTCAAAGCACAAAAGCTCACAGAATAACACCAGTGATTCCCCTGCTCCAAGCAGGCTGCTCTCAGCCCCAGAAAGAGGACACATCTTTCCTTAAATCCCTCATTGTCACCTGTGACAGGCAGGTCACCCTTAACCCTTTGCTGGCTGTTTCATGCTCTCAGAACAGACCTCCAAGATGGCAAAAAAAAAAAAAAAAAACCACTGGATTCTTTGTCAATCTTGTCTTGAGTGAAAAATTCCTTCCTGATCTCAAACTCTGGTAGTCAGACCCACAGCCTCTCAGAGACAGTTCAAACAATATATCCATCATAGGCAGGGCAGAAACCCCAGCAGTATGCATGCCCTGAGAGCTCCACATACAGGAAGGGGAGGGAGCAAGAGACAGTCAACTCACCCACCCCTGCAAACAGCATCAGGGAGAGGGAGAGAACTCCCCACTCCCCTGCCCCACTCTATGCCCATGCACAATTTCCACATGCAGTCTGGGCAGGAGAAAGGTTCCAGAGCATTCAAGTCTGCCCCTCCTCCTAGGACCTCAGAGATTGTCTTTTCCCTGCCACCCATCCACCCTCCGAGACCCGGGAGGGCTGCACTTTGTAGTAGATTAGGGAGTAACTACACCAAACAATACAGTACGTTTGAATAGCTTTACTCATTTCAATAATGATGGTTATGTTTGACCAGATTGAGCCGCCCTAGATCTGTGCATAGAGTAAGACTTTTCACGTGTGGATCCGAACCTAAGTGTGTTAAAAGAGGAGTTCGCTAGCCCCATGTCCCAGGGAGGAACAGGGATGGATTGAGGATAATGTGCATCAACCCTTCTGCCAACCTGTAAGAATTCCATAGGAAAGTTCCTGCGTGTTGGGTAATTCACCCTTAAAGGGAGTTCCTAGGAGCTGCCAAAGGGGAGTCATGCTGTCAAGGAGCTTGGGAAAGCCCTAGAACAGACGTGGAGAGTCACAGAGTATCTGCACAGATAGCCTTGGGCCTCCAGCAGAGCCAGGATCTATGGGGGAATCTTTTGAGATTGGGGGCATTATGGATAGTCTTAGGGGCATGTGCAGGAATTTAAAGGTTACCGCTTTTGGGGGGGGGCACATTAAACATACATATATTGTACACATTAAAAATATATCAACACACGCACATATTTCATATGCAAAGAAATAAACAGCAGTACACTCAGCATCACAAAAAACTGTAACTTTAATCCACCTTAACGTAATGGGGGGAACATGTGCAAACCAAGTAAGCACACATGCATGCATAACCTTGGGTTATGGGGATATGTGTATGACCTCACTGAATTTGTGCACTGCATGCTAGGAGGAAATACCATAGTAGAAAAGTCGGGGGAGGGGGGAGAGGAGGAGACAGAGAGCTCCTCCAGACCTGGGGCCTAGGCAGGGGGCCCAGAACTCCTCCCACCCCGGGGCTGCAGCGGGGAGAGTGAGCTCCCCCTGCACTTCGGCCCTGGTGGGGGATGCACTATCCCCGCTGCAGCCCCAGGGCTGGAGGAGTTCCACTCTGCCTGCCACAGCTCCAGGGGAGATGCTTTCTCTCATTCTGCCGTCTGCAGCCCCAGGGTGGAAGGAGTTCTGCATCCCCCACTGATTATTGGGGGGGCCCGTGCCCCTGCTTGCCCCCCCCACCTTTGCCCATGTCCCTGGATAGTCTGACTTAAAGGAACTAATTTGGCCTCATGGATATGTTTATCTACTGTCTACAGATTTAATTTAAAAAGTTCCAAACAGCAAATTCAATTATCATACATACAAAGCATTATTAACCCAATTCTGACCTCACACTGTTTTATCTCAGACCTATGTCATTTTAGTTTCTTTTGATTTAAGCCATTGTAAGCAAGATCAGAATCAAGCCCTAAGCTTTGTGTGATACAAACACAAATGAAATTCAAAATGTAGACTGAAACTGTCCTTAACTGTACCATTTTTTTCCATTAGGATATGACTTTCCTTCTTTCTGTGTCACAATCTTAACAAGAAGAAACAGTCATTGTTTTTTATTTCCTTTCATTAGTACAATATGTCGGTAGTCTGTCTAAAAGAGCAAAGGTTGTCCTCCGGAAATTTTGGCAACAAAGAAAGCTGAAAGTATCACTTTTTGCTGTTACATTATGGTATTTACAATTCTAATTTTCCAATGAAAGATTAAAAGCATGCTCTCAAGGTTCCTCCCCCACTCTGAACGCTAGGGTACAGATGTGGGGACCTGCATGAAAACCTCCTAAGCTTATCTTTACCAGCTTAGGTCAAAAACTTCCGCAAGGTACAAAATATTCCACCCTTTGTCCTTGGATTGGCCGCTACCACCACCAAACAAATACTGGTTACTGGGGAAGAGCTCTTTGGAAACGTCTTTCCCCCAAAAATACTTCCCAAAACCTTGCATCCCACTTCCTGGACAAGGTTTGGTAAAAAGCCTCACCAATTTGTCTAGGTGACTACAGACCCAGACCCTTGGATCTTAAGAAAATGAACAATCCTCCCAACACTTGCACCCCCCCCTTTCCTGGGAAATGTTGGACAAAAAGCCTCACCAATTTGCATAGGTGAACACAGACCCAAACCCTTGGACTTGAGAACAATGAAAAAAAGCATTCAGTTTTCTTACAAGAAGTCTTTTAATATAAATAGGAGTAAATAGAAGTAAAGAAATCCCCTCTGTAAAATCAGGATGGTAGATACCTTACAGGGTAATTAGATTCAAAACATAGAGAATCCCTCTAGGCAAAACCTTAAGTTACAAAAAAGATACACAGACAGAAATAGTTATTCTATTCAGCACAATTCTTTTTTCAGCCATTTAAAGAAATCATAATCTAACACATACCTAGCTAGATTACTTACTAAAAGTTCTAAGACTCCATTCCTGTTCTACCCCCGACAAAAGCAGCATATAGACAGACAGAGACCCTTTGTTTCTCTCCCTCCTCCCAGCTTTTGAAAGTATCTTGTCTCCTCATTGGTCATTTTGGTCAGGTGCCAGCGAGGTTACCTTTAGCTTCTTAACCCTTTACAGGTGAGAGGAATTTTCTTCTGGCCACTAGGGATTTTAAAGGGGTTTACCCTTCCCTTTATATTTATGACACATGCCCTCTAAAATGATTACTGTAAATTTGAATAATTTGCAAAGGAACTAATGGCAAGAGAGACACTGTCTATTAGAAATACTTTGTATTGTAATAGCATCCAAATCCCCCTTCAGGATCAGGTATCACTGGCCCCTGCCCCAAAGAACTTTATATTCTTTTCAACATAGCACTATTGTACTTTACACACACCCATTATTACGTGAAATCCTGGTTCCACTGAAGTCAATGGTAAAGCTCCTACTGAACTAATTGGAGTCAGGATTTCTCTCTGGGACAACCGTTATAACTGGCCCAAGACAAACAGTAAGCATTTGTAAGACAAGGTCCCTTACATTAAGATGAGAACAAGAAGAAGAGAGGATAACACAAGAAGGGCTGGGAGAGGGGAAGGATGAAGGAAAGAACAATAAGGCAAAGAACTTACTTAGGAATCTTATGCATATATCTTGACTGCAACCAAGGAATTAATTAAGTTTAAACAGATATGCAGTGACTATCATGTCTTCTAAAGATATTAGAAACTAAGATAAAGATTTAAAATGATGCACTTGCTTTCACTAAAAGAATTAAATTGTTACAGTACAGTTCATGCATTTCAAAAGAATAATTTCTTAAATAGTTTCTTACAATAGAGGCAATTGCACAAGAAAGAAAACAGCAGTACTCCACATTTCTAGGTGCATCGTTGAAAGTCACTTGGGATGATGATACTTTGCTCATCTTTTCTTTTCTCTTTTTAAAAATCACTGCCAACTGGTTTCCCATCTTCTTATATTGAAGACATTATTGTGAAAACAAACTTGGTTCATCTCCAACATGTCATCCTCTCTGGTCAGAAAAACAAAAGTAGAACTAGTCAAAAACACTTTGTTGAAACATTTGAAGGGAAAGCTGAGGTCATTCACACTTTCACCCTCCCCGCCCCCCAAAATCTGTTTTCCCAGGGAGTTGAAGCAACTGATGTAGGAACTGATGTAGTCCACTCTAGTCTTCCCTCTCCTACTACATCTCACACCAAGGTTTTTAGGCTAGAGCATAAAATGCACAGATCCATTAGCCATGCCTGGCCTACTCATAATACCGCTAGATATTCAACTGCACAATTTTATCCTCCACTCCCTTGCACTAGTTTTACCTTGGTGATGAAAATAGAGTCACACTATTTTTATGCCAGTATAACAGTGGACAATCAGGCACATAATGACTACTATAGTACTATGGAAGAGCTCTGAGCTCACAAATTTTTAATTGTGAATTTGGGTTAAAAACTTTAAAAGATGGATCAAGCCTCTGATCTTTGTAAAGAATGAATCATTAAAGAGGAGCCTGAGGCAAGTCTGGAGATAATGATTTGAATTAAATTTTCAGATGCGTCTAAGAACAGGAGATGGCTCCAGACCCTTCTAAAGTACATTATTTGAATAGGACTGAGAGCAGTAACTATTTGAATTAGCTATTTCAATAGAATTTAGAGTAAGCAATCTACTGCTTTGATGGAATTTAAAGACTAAGACAAAGGTTTATTAAATCAAGTCAAGTCATTGTTATTTAACTGGTAACTAATGATAAGTACTGAGCGTTGTTTTCATCTCTTGAAACAAGACATAAACATGACAGTGGGAGTGGGAAGGCATGATAAAAAAGTCAAACCTGTAGTTCAGAAAAAGGAAGAAAAAATGCAATACAAAATAATTCAGACATATTGGTCTGAGAAAGTCCTTGTTAAAGCAGAGCTGGTTTACTGCTGTGACTTTTCCATTTATTGCTAGAACAAAAGGACCTGATTTGAAGTTAATAGAATACTGTCCATTTACTTCAGTAGGCTTTGGATCAGGCCCATAGGCTTTGGTCATACCTGACTGCATACTTTGCGGGGTTTGAATGCTTTCTTAGAGATAAAAAAACTGGAAAACAAATAAGATAGACAAAAGTCAAAATTAAAAATAAGACAGTTATTTAAAGGATTAAAGGAAACTTTATTTGAAATATATAGGATTATCATTATGAAATTTTGCCCAATGGGCTACCTCTTTATAATTTCATACCATTCCCGCCACTGATAATCCCATAACATCCTTATGGCAAATATGGCAGTTGCTTGTTGAACATGCCACACACTAAAAATGCCATTCATATAAGAAGATGGTCAACAACTCTTCCTCATTTGATAAATGGCACTGGTAAAATAACCTCTTTACTTCTACTCGAGATTCCCTTTTTTATGCATTCAAGGATTGCATTACCTCTTTTAACCAGAGTGTTGGACTGGGAGCTCATGTTCTGCTGATTATCCACCACAACACCTCAAATCCTTTTCAGAGTCACTGCTTCCCAGGATAGAGTCCACCATCATGTAAGATGAACTTCATTCTTTGTTCCTTGATGTATACATTTAGCTATACTAAACTGCTTACTTACTGGATTGCGCCCAGAATACTACATGATCCAGATGGTTCTGTATCAGTCACCTGTCCTCTTTGTTATTTTCCAAATGTACCATTATTTACCTGTCCTCTTCATTATTCAATTGTTGTGTCATCTGCAAACTTCATCAATATGATTTTATATTTTTCTAGGATATTAATGGAAATGTTAAACAGCATAGGGCCAAGAACCGATCCATACAGGATCCCCTAGAAACACACCTATATGATGAGGATTCTCTGTCTACAATTACATTTTGACATCTATTAGTTAGTCTTTTTTACCCCATTTAATGTGTGCCATGTTAATTTTATATCTTTATTTTTTTTAAATCAAAATATCATGCAGTCCCAAGTCAAAAACCTTACAGAAGTCTAATATATCAAACACTAGTAACTTTATCAACCACACTTATAATCGTCTCAAGACAGGATCTAAAATTAGTTTGACAGGATCTATTTTCATAAACATATGTTGATTGGCATTAATTATATTAACCTCCTTTAATTCTTCATAAATCAAATCTTGTTTCAGCTGCTCAACTATCTTTCCCAGGATTGATGTTAGACTGATGGGGCTATAGCTAGTCAGGTTATTCTATTTACCCTTTTTAAATATTGTCACAATATTAGCTTGCTTATTGGTTTTGAGGATTTCTCAGTGTTTCAAGACTTATTGGAAATCAACATTAGTTATTTAGTGAGCTCCTCAGATGGTGGTTTTATTCATAAACTAGTCGGAGAACACTTCAATCTCTCTGGTCACGCAATTACAGACATGAAGGTCGCTATCTTAAAACAAAAAAACTTCAAATCCAGATTCCAGCGAGAAACTGCTGAATTGGAATTCATTTGCAAATTGGATACTATTAATTTAGGCTTAAATAGAGACTGGGAGTGGCTAAGTCATTATGCAAGGTAGCCTATTTCCCCTTCTTTTTTCCTACCCCTCCCCCCCCCGACGTTCTGGTTAAACTTGGATTTATGCTGGAAATGGCCCACCTTGATTATCATACACATTGTAAGGAGAGTGGTCAGTTCGAATGAGCTATTACCAGCAGGAGAGTGAGTTTGTGTGTGGGGGAGGGGTGAGAAAACCTGGATTTGTGCTGGAAATGGCCCACCTTGATTATCATACACATTGTAAAGAGAGTGGTCACTTTGGATGGGCTATTACAAGCAGGACAGTGAGTTTGTGTGTGAGGGGGCGGAGGGTGAGAAAACCTGGATTTGTGCTGGAAATGGCCCAACTTGATTATCATACACATTGTAAGGAGAGTGATCACTTTAGATAAGCTATTACCAGCAGGAGAGTGGGGTGGGAGGAGGTATTGTTTCATGGTCTCTGTGTATATAATGTCTTCTGCAGTTTCCACAGTATGCATCTGATGAAGTGAACTGTAGCTCACGAAAGCTTATACTCCAATAAATTGGTTAGTCTCTAAGGTGCCACAAGCACTCCTTTTCTTTTTGTGAATACAGACTAACACGGCTGTTACTCTGAAACCTGTCATTGTTGACATCATCATCTGGACCCATGGAAAAGAAGCCCTTGAGGAATTCCACCATGATTTCAACAATTTCCATCCCACCATCAACCTCAGCCTGGACTAGTCCACAGAAGAGATCCACTTCCTGAACACTACAGTGCTAATAAGCGATGGTCACATAAACACCACCCTATACCAGAAACCTACTGACCACTATTCCTACCTACATGCTTCCAGCTTTCACCCAGATCATACCACACGATCCATTGTCTAAAGCCAAGCTCTAAGATACAACCGCATTTGCTCCAACCCCTCAGACAGAGACAAACACCTACAAGATCTCTATCAAGCATTCTTACAACTACAATACCCACCTGCTGAAGTGAAGAAACAGATTGACAGAGCAGAAGAGTACACAGAAGTCACCTGCTACAGGACAGGCCCAACAAAGAAAATAACAGAACGCCAATAGCCGTCACCTTCAGCCCCCAACTAAAACCTCTCCAACGCATCATCAAGGATCTACAACCTATCCTAAAGGATGACCCAACACTCTCACAAATCTTGGGAGACAGGCCAGTCCTTGCTTACAGACAGCCCCCCAACCTGAAGCAAATACTTACCAGCAACCACACATCACACAACAGAACTACTAACCCAGGAACCTATCCTTGCATCAAAGCCCGTTGCCAGCTGTGTCCACATATCTATTCAGGGGACACCATCACAGGGCCTAATCACATCAGCCACACTATCAGAGGCTCGTTCACCTGCACATCTACCAATGTGATATATACATTGGTCAAACTGGACAGTCTCTGCGTAAAAGAATAAATGGACACAAATCAGATGTCAAGAATTATAACATTCAAAACCAGTCGGAGAACACTTCAATCTCTCTGGTCACTAGATTAGAGACCTAAAAGTGACAATTCTTCAACAAAAGAACTTCAGAAACAGACTCCAACGAGAGACTGCTGAATTGGAATTAATTTGCAAACTGGATACAATTAACTTAGGCTTGAATAGAGACTGGGAGGGGATGGGTCATTACACAAAGTAAATCTATTTCCCCATGTTTATTCCCCCCACCACTGCCCACTGTTCCTCAGACGTTCTTGTCAACTGCTGGCAATGGCCCACCTTGATTATCACTACAAAAGGTTTTCTTCCCCCCCCCCCCCCCCCCGCTGATAATAGCTCATCTTAAGTGATCACTCTCCTTACAATGTGTATGATAACACCCATTTTTTCATGTTCTCTGTGTATATAAATCTCCCCACTGTATTTTCCACTGAATGCATCCAATGAAGTGAGCTGTAGCTCATGAAAGCTTACGCTCAAATAAATTCGTTAGTCTCTAAGGTGCCACAAGTACTCCTTTTCTTTTTAAGGATGTTTTAGTATGGGAAGCGTGAGACCTCCAGCATATGTCACTTCAACTGAAGTCCCCCCATGATCACACAGCTTTTTTTTCCTATACATTATAGATTAGTCCAAAAAAAGACAGTCATCCGGTTCCTTAACATGCTTTGGTGGTCTGTAGCAGACACGAAGTAATACCCCATCTTATGCTGTATCTTTTAGGATATTGATCCATAAGCATTCCAGATCATTTTCTTCCAAGTTATCAGTGACTCTTAAACAGGTAATGCCATTTTTCATGTAGAGTGCCACTCCTTCTCCTCCTTTTCCCACTTGATCCTCTCTAATTGGTTGTAACTATTGATTTTAATATTCAATTGTGTGAATCATCCCACCAGGTTTCACTAATACCAATTTGATCAAATGTATGCTAATAAATGAGCAATTCCAATACCTTTTAAAGCGGTAAAGAGCAAAGAGCAAACAGTAAAAGAAAGTAGAAAATATGTTAGAAAAGGCTACAAGAAAAGGAAATGTTAAAGAATGAAATGGAAAGAGAATAAACAGTTGGAAGAAAGAGAGTAAATTCTTAGATGAGTGAACATTATTTTATTTTATTGGTAAACTTTCTACAGCTAGACACATTTTCTGGAGAAGATTAGGGCAAAATCTTGCTGTGGGGATTTTTCCTTTTGTTTTATAGTATTGCTATTAGACATGTAAATATACAAATTTGAGGTTCTCTTATCAGTGACTATATTCCCCTTGAATTCATGGAAATGTGATCAAGACCTTGCATGACCTACTGGTATTCAATTCCAAGGATAGATGCCTTGATTTGGGACAGAAGAGTAGTTTTCAAAGTAACTTAATAACAAGCTAGAGAATTAGAAGGAAGCAAAAGCTGCAGGTGACTGAGAGTGCCCATAGTCAGCCAAGCTGCTCCATCAATCATCAGGAATGTCACCAATCAATCACCAATAACCCAGCAACATCCAGAGTTTCAACAGTGACAACAACACCTCTTTGTTGAGATTTAAATTGTTACTCTGAGAAGTTGTAGTCTTATATGCATATTAGTTGTATATGGTAGATGTGATGCATGGCCAGAAAGGGTTAAACATCCTTCAGAATCAATTACTCAAATTCAACCCTTAAAGACATGTGGGGAGATAACATTTGTGGTTTTGTGTATTTGCATATTATGGGTAGTGGTCAACATGCAATTGTCTTATGTTAATTCATTTAGCTAAGTACTGGTGATGGATCCACTTCAAAGATGCCCTGATTACCTAGTGTTCCCCAAGGGTCTCCAACTTGTCAAAGACCTGAAATTGTATAAAAAATCCTTGGGTTCTGATCCTTTTGATCTCAAATCTGCTTAAGCTTCATCCGAGGAAGTGTGAGTCACAAGATGAGATCCCAGTTAAGCTGGTACACCGTGGATCTAATATTGGACATTGGACTTTAACATATGAACTCAAATCTAAAGGAACTCTTTGCAACTACCAAGCTCACCATCTCTGCTAGGTATCTGAACCTCAAGAATGGAACTCATGTCTGTATGTATATTGATCTTTTAACCATACACTCTCCCTTTTCTTTTTTAATAAATTTTAGTTGAGTTAATTATTGGCTGTAGCATGTATTTGGATAAGATCTGGAATATTCATTAACCTGGGAGGTAATGTGTCCGATCCTTTGGGATAGGAAGAACCTTTTCTTTTATATGATGAAATAAGATTTTCAGAAATCTTCTTCATATTTTACTTGGGTACCTGAATCAAGGCCTGAGGCTGGGTACTTTAAGGGAACTGTGTTGTTGATTTCTGGGCAACCAGTGAGGTAATAAAGAAGCTGTTTTATGCTGGCTTGGTAAATCTAAACATTGAAAATATCCAACAGTTTTGGGGATTATTTGCCCCATTCCTTGCAGTTCACCCTAATTGAGTGACCTCAGCTGGCCCCCACTGGGACCCCAGTCACAGTAGGCAATCATTGTTCATGTTTGTTACTGTATAAAAAGTGATTAAATAGCTGGTGTTGTCATGATTGATAATTACTCTGGCTACTGTGATTTCATAAAAGTTACAAATTTGCTTACTCTAGCTCTTTTTATTGCTTGGGCAATTTTGATTTGTGTCTGGGGATGACAGTATCACCAACAGATCTGGTCAGGAAGTTTTCAACTAAACTTTTTTTTTTGTTAGAAAATACTGATTCATCTGAAGTGAGTATTTTCACATAAAATAATTAGATTCTACAAACTTTCATTGGGAATCTCTCTGAGGTCCAGGATAAATTTTCTGGTCATATTAAGGAAGACTCACACTGCCATAGCCAGATGATTAGGGCACTCACCCGGGCTATGGGAAACACAGGTCTGAATTCCTGTTCTACCTGATTTACAGGAGGGTTTTGAACATACATCCAGTGTGAATCCCCTAACCACTGAGCTATCAATGCATTTTCTTTCTGGCTGAGAGACCATTTAATTATTTATAAACAATGGAACAGCTGTACTCACCCCAGAATACCAGTAACTTTATTATGAAGGTTGAAAGGTCTCTGCTTCGTTCCAACTCAGAATGGGAAAATGTTTGAAATCTTGCAACAGTTCACAAGACATATAGATTCATAGATATCAAGGTCAGAAGGGAACACTATGATCATCTAGTCTGACCTCCTGCACAAGGCAGGCCTCAGAATCTCACCCCTCCTCCCCCCAACTCCTGTGAAAAACCTCTCACCTATGTCTGAACAATTGAAGTCCTCAAATCGTGGTTTAAAGACTTCAAGGAGCAGAGAATCCTCCAGCAAGTGACCCGTGCCCCATGCTACAGAGGAAGGTGAAAAACCTCCAGGGCCTCTTCCAATCTGCCCTGGAGGAAAATTCCTTCCAGACCCCAAATATGGTGATCAGCTAAACCCTGAGCATATGGGCAAGATTCACCAGCCAGATACCCAGGAAAGAATTCTCTGTAGTAACTCAGATTCCCACCCCATCTATCATCCCATCATAGGCCATTGGGCCTATTTACCATGAATAGAAAAGGAGTACTTGTGGCACCTTAGAGACTAACCAATTTATTTGAGCATGAGCTCAAAAGCTCATGCTCAAATAAATTGGTTAGTCTCTAAGGTGCCACAAGTACTCCTTTTCTTTTTGCGAATACAGACTAACACGACTGTTACTCTGAAACTTACCATAAATAGTTAAAGATCAATTAATTGCCAAAATCATGTTATCCCATCATACCATCTCCTCCATAAACTTATTGAGTCTAATCTTAAAGCCAGATAGGTCTTTTGCCTCCACTGCTTCCCTTGGAAGGCTATTCCAAAACTTCACTCCTCTGATGGTTAGAAACCTTCATCTAATTTCAAGTCTAAACTTCCCAATGACCAGTTTATATCCATTTGTTCTTGTGTCCACACTGGTACTGAGCTTAAATAATTCCTCTCCCTCTCCGGTATTTATCCCTCTGATATATTTATAGAGAGCAATCATATCTCCCCTCAACCTTCTTTTAGTTAGGCTAAACAAGCCAAGCTCCTTGAGTCTCCTTTCATAGGACAGGTTTTTCATTCCTCCGATCATCCTAGTAGCCCTTCTCTGTACCTGTTCCAGTTTGAATTCATCTTTCTTAAACATGGGAGATCAGGACTGCACACAGTATTCCAGGTGAGATCTCACCAGTGCCTTGTATAACGGTACTAAAACCTCCTTATCGCTACTGGAAATACCTCTCCTGATGCATCCCAAGCCCGCATTAGCTTTTTTCACGGCCATATCACATTGGCAGCTCATAGTCATCCTATGATCAACCAATACTCCAAGGTCCTTCTCCTCCTCTGTTATTTCTAATTGATGTGTCCCCAGCTTATAACTAAAATTATTGTTATTAATCCCTAAATGCATAACCTTACAGTTCTCACTATTAAATTTCATCCTATTACTATTATTCCAGTTTACAAGGTCATCCAAATCTTCCTGTATGATATCCCAGTCTCTCTCTAAATTGGCAATACCTCCCAGCTTTGTATCATCTGCAAACTTTATCAGCACTTTCCCACTTTTTGTGCTAGATTAAATAATATTGGTCCCAAAACTGATCCCTGAGGAACTCCACTGGTAACCTCCCTCCAGCCTGACAGTTCACCTTTCAGTAGGACCCACTGTAGTCTCCCTGTTAACCAATTCCTTATCCATCTTTCAATTTTCATATTGATCCCCATCTTAATTTAACTAATAATTCCACATGCAGCACCATATCAAACGCCTTACTGAAATCTAGGTAAATTAGATCCACTGCGTTTCCTTAGTCTAAAAAATCTGTTACTTTCTCAAAGAAGGAGATCAGGTTGGTTTGGCATGATCTACTTTTTGTAAAACCATGTTGTATTTTGTCCCATTTACCATTGACTTCAATGTCCTTAACTACTTTCTCCTTCAAAATATTTTCCAAGACCTTGCATACTACAGATGTCAAACTAACAGGCCTGTAGTTACCCAGATCACTTTTTTTTCCCTTTCTTAAAAATAGGAACTATGTTAGCAATTCTCCAATCATACGGTACAACCCCTGAGTTTACAGATTTATTAAAAATTCTTGCTAATGGGCTTGCAATTTCATGTGCCAATTCCTTTAATATTCTTGGATGAAGAGTATCTGGGCCCTCAGATTTAGTCCCATTAAGTTGTTTGAGTTTCGCTTCTACCTCAGATATGGTAATATCTACCTCCATCTCCTCATTCCCATTTGTCGTGCTACCATTATCCCTAAGATCCTCATTACCCTTATTAAAGACTGAGCCAAAGTATTTATTTAGATATTGGGCCATGCCTAGATTATCCTTGACCTCCACTCCATCCTCAGTGTTTAGCGGTCCTACTTCTTCTTTCTTTGTTTTCTTCTTATTTATATGGCTATAGAACCTTTTACTATTGGTTTTAATTCCCTTTGCAAGGTCCAACTCTACTTGGCTTTTAGCCTCTCTCACTTTATCCCTACATGTTCTGACCTCAGTAAGGTAGTTTTCCTTGCTAATCCCTCCCATCTTCCACTCCCTGTATGCTTTCTGCTTTTTTTTAATCACCTCTCTGAGATGCTTGCTCATCCAGCTTGGTCTACAACTCCTGCCGATGAATGTTTTCCCCTTTCTTGGGATGCAGGCTTCCGATAGCTTCTGCAGCTTTGACTTAAAGTACTCTCAGGCCTCTTCTGCCTTTAGATCCATAAATTCTTCAGTCCAATCCATGTTCCTAACTAATTTCCTTGATTTTTGAAAATTAGCCCTTTTGAAATCAAAAACCTGAGTTGCAGTTTTATTTTTGCTAATCCTTCCATTCAGTTTGAATTGAATTAGCTCGTGATCACTTGAACCAAGATTGTCCCCTACAACCATTTCTTCTATGAGGAAGACAGGAAAACCACTTCCCGACCAATCCTAATTATTAGTGTTTCCATAAGGGCTCAGCACCCACAATTAGTGTCAGATTTTCAAAAATGTTCAGCTGCTATTTAAAAAACAAATGAAGTGGTCAGATTTTCAGAAGAGCTCAGCATTTTGAAGGCAGAATTCATCTCAAATCTGGCCCGGATTATGGGTTCTAAGAGAAAGAGGAAAAAATGATGGAGCCACATTTTCAAGGACCATCTCTTTTTCTATTGCCTACATATTTGCAAAGTGGACAGTAAGCTGAGAGTTTCTTGAAATCTAAGCCTTCTGCCACTGACCTTATGCACAGCCACGTGACGAACACTGACTGTCAGAAGTTTTCCCTTTGTTAAAACCTTTAATTTTAGTTAGTATTTTCTTGAGTTAGTATTTGCTCAGTAGTTTCTTCATGTTAGGATCAAAGTATTCCAGCATTAATATTTTAGTGGTCTGACAAGCTGTGCTGCCCTCCGCTCCCTGTTTATAGAACATGTAATACTAAAAATCCAGGGAAAATTCCTGTGGATCATCTTCCTCCCCACATTAAAAAAAAATCCTCAGCAAAAGAGGACTTACTCCATCCAGGCTTTTATTTTCCCTATGAAATTGTACTGAATCTCCCCAATGATTGCACAACCAGTTTTAAATTTTCTTCTCCAATGATTCACTTACCCCCCAAATATTCCAGATTGGAAAGTGATCACCGGGTACAGTTAACTTTCTTCAGAAAGAAATGCTGAGATGATTTAGTAAGAATATTCTTGCCTCAGATTTGAGGCCTCTCCATTAAGCCTGAAAAAAAACCTGGGGGTCATGATGGATAAGCAGCTGAACATGAGGCTCCTAGTACCACAGTGGGGTCAAATGGGATCATGAAATATTTAACAAGGGAAATCTCAAACTGGAGTAAGAAGATTATATTATCTTTGTATTTGGAACTGTAATACTATGTCCAGTTCTGGTGTCTACAATTAAGAAGTTTGTTGATAAATTAGAGAGAAAGCTTTCAGAGAACAGCCATGAGAATGATTAAATGATTGGAAAACTTGCCTTATAGTGATAGACTCAAGGAGCTCAGGTCCATGTAGTTTAACAAAGAGCAGGTTAAGGGGTGACTTGATCACAGTCTAGAGTTATCTACATGGGAAACAGTAATTTGATAACAGAGGACTCTTCAGTGCAGCATACAAAGGTATAACCAAGATCCAATGGCCTGAAGTTGCACCTACACAAATACAGACTAAAAATAAAAATAATTTAAAAATATATATTTATTAAGAGGAAGTATGATTAACCACTGGAACAAGTTACTAAGGGTTAAGGTTGAGTCTCCATCACTGGCCATTTTTATACCAAGATTTGATGTTTTTTCTGAAAGATATCCTCTCATTCAAATAGGAATTGACTCAGGGAAATCCTATGGCTTGTGTCATACCAGAAGGAAGACTAGATTAATCACAGTGGTCCCTTCTGCCTTTATAATCTATGAATCACTTCATTTCAGGTCTTTTGCTTCTACAGTTTCATTCATGCACTCATCCAGAGAGTGACAAGTTTCATTTGCAGAACAGAATCATTTTAGAATCTGCCTAATCAAGCCAAGTCTCCATTAATCCAAGAAATTGTTACTAAATTTTCTGTGGATTTACACTTGCAGACAGATTTAATTTCTCCATTGCTGATATTTCTCCTACTCAGTGTAAACTTCAAATGATTTATATCTTTTTACATAGAATGTTGTATGTGTGATTCCCCAAAAATGCTCTAGTGATATTCTCTGTTTTATTACAGTATTAACCTCGGTCATCCCCAGGTTCATATTTATTAAATATAAACGGATTACAAGCAAGTGTTGCTTGGCCATATTTTTCAGTGTGCTCTTGATAAATTAAAAGCATGAATACTATAATGTCAGACACTTTAGAAATGCTGAACATAAAATGATCAAAGAGTACTAAAGAATTAACATAATTAACCCATACAAAATGTTCTATAATTAGGGGGGAAATGCAAGTGTTATAACAAAACAAATATAAGCTTTTCAAAGTTCATATTAAAACTGCATCCTCATCAAACCTGTTTTAATATTTAACATTATCATTTTTGATTCATGTGCCACATGTTAAAATATGCACAAAATGCACATGTGCACAATGGGTTCATTTAAGAGTTAATTCTGACACATCCTTGAAGTGCTTTCCTTTCGCTGGATTGTGTTACAATTCTAAATTTGCCTAGGCATAGCAGTTGTGTGTTAATGCTAAAGAGTTCCAAGTGGTTAGTTGTATACTTACTGCCTAACACTATTCAAGATAATTGCATATTAGAATGAAGAGAAAGATGTCTTAGTACCTTTCTGTTTTCCTTTATGCCATCTGAGATTTGAGTGCCTTATTATCTTAATTTTGAAAATGTATTTTGGCTCACTTTCTTATCTATTCCACGCTTTGTCCCATGGGTTTTTGGGTAGCTCAGTACTGGATGGACTCAAGTTATCAGGCCCAGCAATTCAATCAGGTAAACTAATAAGCACAGATGTTGCCTTGTAAAATCTGTTTTTACCTACCTCTAGCAAATGTAATGTATTCATCAGTGTCTTTGGGTTATGCAATATTGATTTTTTTTTCTGATACTGCACAGAGTATGAACTTCAAATTCAGTTTATTGACATTAACATATACCAATTGTTGATTTAAGATGCAGGTAATTGCATTATATGTATTCCCATTAAAACCATGAATATGATTGCTTTTAAAATACTTATTTGTTGGAACTTAAACAGCACCATTTTCCTCTGACTGTCAGTGTTGATAACATAGTATCATGTACCTGCACCTTAAAATTACCTATATAAACTACAATAATTTCTGAACAGTCACTCTTGTTTCAGGACTGTCTGTTAAGACCTGGGAAACTGTTCCCAATGGAAACAGCAGCACTCAGCATATCTTCAGAAAAGTGTAGTTAGCAGCTTGCAGGCTGAGGCCCTTAGAAAAGAGCTGAATTCCCTACTTCAATGATTAAAAAGTTATTCCTATTAATACGTTTTAAAGCCAAAAGGACTATGAAGATCGTGTAGTATGACCTCATGCATATCACAGATCATATAATTTCACACAGTAATTCCTGCATCAACCCCAAAAACTTTTGCTACAACATATCTTCCAGAAAGAAATCCTCTCTTGATTTAAAGACTGAATGATGGAAAATCCACCCATTCCTAGATAAATTGTTCCAGTGGTCAACTACCCTCTCTGTTAAAAATGTGCACCTTATTTCAAGTCTGAATGTGTCTAATTTCAAGTTTCAGAGACTGGATATTCTTGTGCTTTTGTAATTTAAATTAATTTATTATAAGAACTTCTCCCGATTAATGCACTTATAGACTGATCATATAATCTCAACTTTTTTGGATAAAGGCAATCAATTGAGTTTCTTTAATCTTTCACTGAAAGGCAGGTTTCCAGACCTCAAATCATGTAGCACTTTTCTGGACCCATTGTAATTTATTAACATCCTTTTAATAGTAATATCTAGCTCTTTTATTAGAGACAAGGAGGTGAGATAATATCTTTTCTTGTACCAATTTCTGTTGGTGAGAGAGAAAAGCTTGCAAGCTTATACAGAACTCTTCTTCAGGTCTGGGAAAGGGAGTCAGAGTGTCAGAGCTAAATGCAAGGTGGAATGATTGTTTAACATAAGTAGATGACACATATTTCAAGGGACCAGAGAAGTAGATTGTGTCATGGAACAGGCCATCCAAATACCCAGAGATAATCTGCTTCAATCTGGAAGTAAAATCTTCTCTTATCACACACTCTAGTTATCACCTACCACCCCACATTGGAACCCATATGGTGTATCATTAAACAATTACAGCCCAAACTCGATGGGGACCATATCCCAATTTTTTTTCCTGAATCCCCTCTTCCAGCCTTCAAACAACCCCCCAATCTCCCCATGCTCATCATCAGAAGCAAGCTCCCCAAAGACCAAGACACACCACCTCCAAGTGGCACCAGACCATGCAAGAACAACAGTTGCAAAACAGGCATACATATCTCTACTGCTTTGATTATCATCACCCACTGCGACACACTTTTCAAGATCCATGGGTTTTACACATGCCTAGCTTCCTCTTCAGCTATCCCTCAATGCAAGGATGATGTCTGCCAGGGGAGTTCATTGGTGAGTTTTTAAGTGGCTGTGGAACCCAATCCTTGCCCTGAAGGTTTTCCCACAGAAGTGACAGGTATAATCTTGGAGGAGACATAGTTGTTGGCAGGAATTTTGTGCCCTTTCTTTCCTCCTTTGTCACTTCTCTGTCTCATGAGCACTTCTGTTCTCCTCAAAGTGAGCTGTGGCTTGGTGTGTGGTGTGTCACCACTGTGTTCTGTTCCACACCAACTCCACCTTTAGGCAAAGTAACAAATTTAAGACCACCTGGAAACATCACCAAACACTGGCACCTCCTTGACTATGTTATAGTCAGATCCCAAGTTTATACCGATGTCCATATAATGTGAACTATGAGAGGTACTGATCACTGTTGGACAGACCATAGATTAGTAAGGTCAGTCACATATCTGAAACTCGCTCCACCACACTGCAAACACCCAAAGACTAAGCAAAAGTGGTACAACAACAAAGCACTTCAAGACCAAGCCAGCTGCAAGATGTTCCAGCAACATCTGTCTGAGAAACTCTCTAACCTGCCTGACAACATCATTGACATTCAAAGAGACTGGGATCAACTTGAAAACACCATTCACAGTGCATGTGCTGAAACCATAGGATATTCCACGCATCAGCACCAAGACTGGTTTGACGAAAACAACAAGGAAAACCTAGCATTAATTCAACAGAAAATAAATGCATTTTGTAACTGGCAAAATGATTTCTCTAACAAACAATAACATGAGGCCTATCACCTGCTTAAAGCCAAAGTTCAAAGGAGGCTATGTGACATCAACAAGTGGTGGCAAGAGAAGGCCTCTGAGATCCACAGTTTCATAGACCAGGATGACATGAGAAGATTCTTTCAAGCAACAAAAGTTATACATGGACCAAGCTCCAGAGGCCCAACCCCTTATGTTCTCAGGATGGATCCACCCTCCTGGAGGACAATGTGGCCATTAAACAACGCAGGAAGGAAGAGCCTATTAAACCGCAAATCCACGGTCTCTGAAGACACCATCGAGTTTATTTCACAACGCTCAGCAATGGAACCCCTTGCTGATCCCCCATCTTCTGAGGAAGTCCGGCATGCCATCACTCAGACAAAAAATCATAAGGAATCAGGCCCCGATGGCATCCCAGCGGAGGTTTTTAAAGCTGGTGGAACAATGCTCCCTCACAAAATTTGCAAACTCCTCGACAAAATATGGACCTGCGAAGAAATTTCACCTGACTTTAAGAATGCCAACATTGTTTCAATATTCAAGAAAGGGGAAAAATCTTTGTGCAGGAACTACAGAGGTATTGCTCCCCTCTCATCAAAGGGAAGATTCTTGCCCAGATCCTACTAAACCGCCTCCTCCCTCTTGCTATGGAACTCCTCCCCAAATTACAGTGTGGCTTCAGGCCATCCTGAGGCACAACTGGCATGATCTTTGCGGTACGGCAGATTCAGGAGAAATGCAGAGAGCAACACCAGGAACTGTTCATGTCATTCATTGACCTAACCAAGGCCTTTGACACTATCAGTTGTGATGCCCTATGCAAGGTAATGTACAGGTTTGGCTGTCCACAGAAATTAATTTCTATCATCAGAGTACTCTAAGATAGGATGGCTGCCACCATTTTGTGCAATGGCTCAGAGACCGAACCATTCACCATTTGCACTGGTGTCAAGCAGGGCTGTGTCATTACTCCAACACTCTTCTCCATTTACCTTCCCGTGATCCTGATTCTCATTCGTGACTGCTTACCTGATGGAATCGGGACTGAGTATCTTATGGAGGCCAACTCCTTAATCTTTGACATCTCAAAAAAAAAAATCTAAGATCACGAAAATTGGCATCACTGACATTCAGTATGCAGATGTCTGTCATTCTTGCACACACAGAGGCTGACCTACAAAGCACCCTAAATCTTTTTGCAGCTGCCTATCACAGCCTGGGTTTCTCTCTCAACATTAGGAAAACTAAGGTATCCTACCAGCCCTCACCAGCACAAATTACTCTTCATACTCTACAAATCACCATCAGTGGAGAGCCCCTGGAAAATTTGGACCATTTTCTGTACCTTTGCAGCCACCTCTCCCAAACAGCCAGCATTGACAGAGAAATTGAATACATGATCCGCTGTGGCAGTACATCTTTTGGAAGATTACTCAAATGAGTCTTCAATTATAGGGATCTAAAAACAGGAACCAAGATCCTGGTTTACAAGGCAATTGTCACCCCCCCCTTCTTTATGGGTGTGAGACCTGGGTAACCTACAGATGACATCTCAAGCAGCTGAAGTGGTTCCAGCAGCGCTGCCTCAGGAGGATTCTCAGGATCAGCTGGGAAGACTGATGTACTAACATCAGTGTTCTCTCTGCAGCCAACATCAGCAGTATAGAAGTGCAGATCATGGAATACCAATATGCCTATCACAGCATATGGTATACCTTGTCTAGTGCACTAAATGCTCCAATAACAACTATGTTTTTTCTTTTCTTGACCTGCTGCTCACAAACCGGGTAGAATTAGTGGGGGAAGCAAAAGTGGATGGGAATCTGGGAGGCAGTGACCATGAGTTGGTTGAGTTCAGGATCCTGACGCAGGGAAGAAAGGTAAGCAGCAGGATACGGACCCTGGACTTCAGGAAAGCAGACTTCGACTCCCTCAGGGAACGGATGGCCAGGATCCCCTGGGGGACTAACTTGAAAGGGAAAGGAGTCCAGGAGAGCTGGCTGTATTTCAAGGAATCCCTGTTGAGGTTACAGGGACAAACCATCCCGATGAGTTGAAAGAATAGTAAATATGGCAGGCGACCAGCTTGGCTTAATGGTGAAATCCTAGCGGATCTTAAACATAAAAAAGAAGCTTACAAGAAGTGGAAGGTTGGACATATGACCAGGGAAGAGTATAAAAATATTGCTCGGGCATGTAGGAATGATATCAGGAGGGCCAAATCGCACCTGGAGCTGCAGCTAGCAAGAGATGTCAAGAGTAACAAGAAGGGTTTCTTCAGGTATGTTGGCAACAAGAAGAAAGCCAAGGAAAGTGTGGGCCCCTTACTGAATGAGGGAGGCAACCTAGTGACAGAGGATGTGGAAAAAGCTAATGTACTCAATGCTTTTTTTGCCTCTGTCTTCACTAACAAGGTCAGCTCCCAGACTGCTGCGCTGGGCATCACAAAATGGGGAAGAGATGGCCAGCCCTCTGTGGAGATAGAGGTGGTTAGGGACTATTTAGAAAAGCTGGACGTGCACAAGTCCATGGGGCCGGACGAGTTGCATCCGAGAGTGCTGAAGGAATTGGCGGCTGTGATTGCAGAGCCATTGGCCATTATCTTTGAAAACTCGTGGCGAACGGGGGAAGTCCCGGATGACTGGAAAAAGGCTAATGTAGTGCCAATCTTTAAAAAAGGGAAGAAGGAGGATCCTGGGAACTACAGGCCAGTCAGCCTTACCTCAGTCCCTGGAAAAATCATGGAGCAGGTCCTCAAAGAATCAATCCTGAAGCACTTGCAAGTGATCAGGAACAGCCAGCATGGATTCACCAAGGGAAGGTCATGCCTGACTAATCTAATCGCCATTTATGATGAGATTACTGGTTCTGTGGATGAAGGGAAAGCAGTGGATGTATTGTTTCTTGACTTTAGCAAAGCTTTTGACACGGTCTTCCACAGTATTCTTGTCAGCAAGTTAAGGAAGTATGGGCTTGATGAATGCACTATAAGGTGGGTAGAAAGCTGGCTAGATTGTCGGGCTCAACGGGTAGTGATCAATGGCTCCATGTCTAGTTGGCAGCTGGTATCAAGTGGAGTGCCCCAAGGGTCGGTCCTGGGGCCGGTTTTCTTCAATATCTTCATAAATGATCTGGAGGATGGTGTGGATTGCACTCTCAGCAAATTTGCGGATGATACTAAACTGGGAGGAGTGGTAGATACGCTGGAGGGGAGGGATAGGATACAGAAGGACCTAGACAAATTGGAGGATTGGGCCAAAAGAAATCTGATGAGGTTCAATAAGGATAAGTGCAGGGTCCTGCACTTAGGATGGAAGAATCCAATGCACCGCTACAGACTAGGGACCGAATGGCTAGGCAGCCATTCTGCGGAAAAGGACCTAGGGGTGACAGTGGACGAGAAGCTGGATATGAGTCAGCAGTGTGCCCTTGTTGCCAAGAAGGCCAATGGCATTTCGGGATGTATAAGTAGGGGCATAGTGAGCAGATCGAGGGACGTGATCTTTCCCCTCTATTCGACATTGGTGAGGCCTCATCTGGAGTACTGTGTCCAGTTTTGGGCCCCACACTACAAGAAGGATGTGGATAAATTGGAGAGAGTCCAGCGAAGGGCAACAAAAATGATTAGGGGTCTAGAACACATGACTTATGAGGAGAGGCTGAGGGAGCTGGGATTGTTTAGCCTGCAGAAGAGAAAAATGAGGGGGGATTTGATAGCTGCTTTCAACTACCTGAAAGGGGGTTCCAAAGAGGATGGCTCTAGACTGTTCTCAATGGTAGCAGATGACAGAACGAGGAGTAATGGTCTCAAGTTGCAGTGGGGGAGGTTTAGATTGGATATTAGGAAAAACTTTTTCACTAAGAGGGTGGTGAAACACCGGAGTGCGTTACCTAGGGAGGTGGTAGAATCTCCTTCCTTAGAGGTTTTTAAGGTCAGGCTTGACAAAGCCCTGGCTGGGATGATTTAACTGGGAATTGGTCCTGCTTCGAGCAGGGGGTTGGACTAGATGACCTTCTGGGGTCCCTTCCAACCCTGATATTCTATGATTCTATGATTCTATGTGGGTGCAATGAGACAATAATTATGCTCCTAAATGAACTCACACAGAAAAATGATAAAAGACAAAAACACCACATCATCTGTGGGTGAACACTTTTCAGAAGGTGATCATTCTATGACTGTCCACATCCTTAAAGGAAACCTGAACAACACCTTCAAAAGAGAAGCCAGGCAGTGTAAATTCATAAGTTTGCTAGATACTAAAAATCCTGGACTGAACAGAGACACTGGGCTTCTGGCTTACTACAATGATCTATAACCCACTTAAACCCCCCTTCATGTTTTTTTTTCCTTTCCCCCCTATGACTGGAGAGGGGTCAACAGGCCAGTTCACCATATCAATGTGTAAGGGCCTGTCTACACCTAAACTACTGCATCTGTGCTGCTGTAGTACTTCAGTGAAGATACTACTTATACCAATGGGAGGAGTTCTCCCTCAGTGTAGGTAGTCCACACCCAGGACAGGCAGTAGCTAGTGTGACAGGGTCGGGCCAGATGGCCATAAGAGAGTAATAGAAGGCACATATATTAGCCCCAGACTAAGTAGGTCCCTTTTCCCTGGGTAAGGTAACAGGGAAGGTTCCAGAACAATCAGGAACCTTCTGAAGACAATTAAGACAGGCTCATTAGAATACCTGCAGCCAATCAAGAAGCTGCTAGAATCAATTAAGGCAGGCTAATCAGGGCCCCTGGGTTTTAAAAAGGAGCTCACTTCAGTTTGTGGTGTGTATGTGAGGAGCTGGGAGCAAGAGGCACTGGGAGCTGAGAGTGAGAACGCGGACTGTTGGAGGACTGAGGTGTACAAGCATTAACAGACACCAGGAGGAAAGTCCTATGGTGAGGATAAAGAAGGTGTTGGGAGGAGGCTATGGGGAAGTAGCCCAGGGAGTTGTAGCTGTCGCAAAGCTGTTCCAGGAGGCACTCTAGACAGCTGCATTCCACAGGGCCTTGGGCTGGAACCCAGAGTAGAGGGCAGGCCCGGGTTCCCCCCAAATCCTCCCAACTCCTGGTCAGACAGAGGAGGAGTCAACCTGGACTGTGGGTTCAGAAAAATGGCCAGCTGAGGGCTGCGTGAAGCTCCAAGGTGAGCAAATCTGCCAATAAGCACAAGACCCACCAAGGTAGAGCAGGAACTTTGTCACATATGGTACACCTTAGGCTTTCGGTTGGAGGTGGGGAAGGCTATGAGATAATTAACAACTCCCAGGCACTCTTGTACCGTAAATGGCCCTTCCCACGACACTTCCATTTTATGGGCCTGGAGCGCCTTTAAGACCATGACCTGGTCCCCTACTTTGAAGAAACGCTCTCTGGCATGTTATTCATACCAGGCTTTTTGCTCTTTTTGAGCATACTGTAGGTTTTCTTTCGCAGGGGCTAAAGAGTTTTGGAGGGTCTTCTCTAGTTGGTTACAAAGTCCAGAATGTTAGTTTCTGGAGAAGGTGTAAACCCCTCCCATTGCTGCTTCACCAACCGTAATGGCCCCTTAAACTCACAGCCATATACAAGTTCAAAAGGTGAAAACCCTAAACTGGGATGTGGTACAGCTCTATAGGCAAAGAGCAACTGCTGCAACACTAGGTCCCAATCATTGGAGTGTTCATTTACGAATTTTCATATCGTGGTCCCCAAAGTTCCGTTAAACTTCTCCACCATGCCATTTGTTTGATGGTGGTAAGGAGTGGCAACCAAGTGATTCACCCCATGAGCTTCCCAAAGGCTTTCCATAGTTCCTGCCAGGAAATTAGTTCCTGCATCTTTGAGGATGTCGGAGGGCCCACCTACCCTGGCAAAAATGCCTGCTAGTGCCTGGCACACACTTTTAGCCCTGGTGTTGCTTAGAGCTACTGCTTCCGGTCATTGGGTGGCAAAATCCATGGAAGTCAGTATCTACTGCTTTCCCCTGGGTGTCTTTTTTGGAAAAAGACCCAGAATATCCACAGCTACTCGCTGAAATGGAACCTCAATGATGGGGAGTGGCTGGAGAGGGGCTTTGACCTGGTCTTGGGGTTTTCCCACTCTTTGGCATACCTCACAAGACTGGACATAGGTAGAAACATCCTTGCCCATTCCCTCCCAGTGGAATGACCTCCCCAAATGGTCTTTGGTCCTGTTCACCCCAGCATGGCCACTCGGATGATCGTGGGCTAAGCTCAAGACCTTTACCCGGTACTTAGTTGGAACTACCAACTGTCTCTGAAGATGCCAGTCTTCCTGGTGTCCACCAGAAAGAGTTTCCTTGTATAAAAGTCCTCTTTCTACAACAAACCTGGATAGATTCGAAGAGCTGAGAGACGGTGGGTTGCTCTCTGCTGCCGTCCAATTTCTTTGGAGGCTTTCATCTGCTTCCTGTTTGGTCTGGAACTGTTCCCTTGAGGCTGGAGACATCAGTTCCTCATTGGATTGTGGATCTGGACTTGGTCCCTCTGGAAGCGATGCAGGTGATGGGGCTGTTTTAATTGACTGTGAACCGCTTTCCGCTGGTGCACTGTTAGGGTTCAGGCTCTGGCTGAGCCTCTTGTGTAGGGTTATCTGCTGCTGCCAGTGCAGGTTCCGTTGGGCCCACTGGTTTTGGGGTTGCAAGTACTGGATTCAGTGCTGGCAATGTTTCTGGTGCTGGTTGTTCCGCCAGTTCCGGTTCTGAGACTGGCTCTGTCTGGGTCTCTGGGACTGGATCCACTATTGCTGTTGCAGACATTGGCATGAGGTCCGGTTCCATTACCTCTGACCGGGTCCTGGTAGAAGTTTCCAGAACAGAGCTAGGCATGACAGCTTGCTTAGTCTGGCTGCGGGTGTCCATTCCCACCCTCTTGACTAGCTTCACATGATTGGCCAAGTCTTCCCCCAACAGCATAGGGATGGGATAATCATCATAGACTGCAAAAGTCCATGTTCCTGACCAGCTCTTGTACTGGACAGGCAACTTGGCTGTAGGCAAATTGAAAAAGTTGGACTTGAAGGGTTGAATTGTTACTTGGATCTCTGGGTTGATTAAAATGGGGTTCACTAAGGAAGCATGGATAGCTGACACTTGCGCTCCGGTGTCCCTCCATGTGGTGACCTTCTTCCCACCCACACTCACAGTTTCTCTTCACTCCGAGGGTATCTGGGAGGCATCTGGGCCTGAGGACCTCTGGTGTGATTCCGGTGCAATGAACTGTAATCTGTTGGGGGTCTTGGGGGTAGTTGGCCTTTACATGCCCCGGCTCATTACATTTAAAACATCTTCCAGCTGTCAGGTCACTGGGGAGAGGTGGGTTGCTGGAGAATGTTGTGGCAGGACAATAAGGTGTCTGGAGTGTTCCTTGGTGTGTAATTGGGGCCTTGGGTTGTCAACAGGAGTAGGGTGAGGTCGGAGGTTGTCCCTTCTGGTCTCCGCTCCAACTGCGACCAGGATTGTTCCTCTCTCCTCCTTCCACCCATTTTGTTCTGGTTTGCGCCTTCTGATATTTGCCCCAACTGCTACTAGTTTTTTTCTTTTCTGCCACCTCCACCCATTTGGCTCCAATCTCCCCCACCTTGATTACAGATGTGGGCTTCCCATCTAGGATTATCTTTCTATTTCCTCAGGAACACCCTCTAAGAACTGCTCCATTTGCATTAGGAAGGGTAACTCTTCTGGAGATTTAACACTTGCTCCTGATATCCAGGCATCCCGATGTTACACAATGTGGTAGGCATGTTGGGTAAATGACACATCTGGTTTCCACCTTAGGGCTCTGAACTGCAGATGGAAATGCTTGGGTGTTAGCCCCATTCTGACTCTCGCCTTGGTTTTAAACAGTTCATACTTGTTCATGTGTTCCTTAGGCATTTCAACTGCCACCTCAGCTAAGGGTCCACTAAGCTGCAGCCTCAGCTCTACCACGTACTGGTCTGTAGAGATGCTGTACCCAAGGCAGGCCCTTTCAAAGTTTTCTAAGAAGGCCTCAGTATCATCATCTGCCTTGTAGGTAGGGAACTTCCTGGGATGTGAAGCGGTACCTGGAGAAGGATTGCTATTCTGCTGAGCCTTTGCCTTCTCCATCTCCAGTGCATGCTTCCACTCTTTTTCCTTTGCCTCCATTTCTTTTTCTTTTGCCTCCATTTCTTTCCTGTGGGCAGCCTGTTTTTCCTCCTCAGCATGCTTCCATTCTTTTTCCTTTACCTCAATTTCTCTCCTGTGAGCACTCTCTTTGGCTTTTTCTGCTTTGAGTTCTGTCATCTTAGCTTCTCTGTTTTTAACAAACTTTACACCCGAGAGTTAAAAAAAACCCAAAAAACTGGCTTGTAAAATTTTTGTGCTGTAACGTGATACCTATGTTCTCTGATAGCTATTCTCAGCCTACAGAAAAATCCTTTGTCTCCAGGCAAATAGACAGAACCTCCCTCCCGCCCAGTTGCTCTTAGCTAAAAAAAACCCCCAAAACCAAAACTCTTCAGGTCTGTGAAAAACTTGTGAATTTCCCTGCAGCAGGTTAACTACCCTGCCTTGAGGTAAAGAAAACTCCAGCTCAGAAAATACAAATCCCTTTTTTATGCTTGCTGCTTTGGCCCCCAGGCAGAGACAGAAAAACTCTAATTGCTTTCAGTTTAAAACCTGTTTCCAAGCAAACCAAAGGAAAAAAAAAGTCCTTTTAAAATCCTATTGTGCTTCTGCTTCAAAATGATCAAAAAAAAATCTTAAAATTATCCTACCACTACCACCATGTCAAGGTTCTTTCCCCACTCTGAGCTCTAGGGTACAGATGTTGGGACCTGCATGAAAGACCCTCTAAGTTTATTCTTACCAGCTTAGATTAAAAACTTCCTCAAGGTACAAATTTTGCCTTGTCCTTGAACCCTATGCGAAGCTAAGATAACCTCTCTGACACCTGAACAAAATGACCAATGAGGAGATAAGTTACTTTCAAAGCTGGAGCGGGGGGTGGGAACAAAGGGTCTGTCTGTCTGTGTGATGTTTTTGCCGGGACCAGGTCAGGAATGCTCTTCAGAACTTCTGTTAAGTTAGTAAGTAATCTAGCTAGAAATGCGTTAGATTTCCTTTTGTTAATGGCTGGTAAAATAGGTTGTGCTGAATGGAATGTATATTCCTTTTTTTGTGTCTTTTTGTAACTTAAGGTTTTGCCTAGAGGGATTCTCTATGTTTTGAATCTGATTACCCTGTAAGGTATTTACCATCCTGATTTTACAGAGGTGATTCTTTTACTTTTTCTTTAAAATTCTTCTTTTAAGATCCTGATTGCTTTTTCATTGTTCTTAAGATCCAAGGGTTTGGGTCTGTGTTCACCTATGCAAATTGGTGAGGATTTTTATCAAGCCTTCCCCAGGAAAGGGGGTGTAGGGCTTGGGGGGATATTTTGGGGGAAAGACATCTCCAAGTTGGCTCTTTCCCTGTTCTTTGTTTAACACGCTTGGTGGTGGCAGCATAACGTTCAAGGACAGGCAAAGTTTGTACCTTGAGGAAGTTGTTATCCTAAGCTGGTAAGAATAAGCTGAGGGGGTCTTTCATGCAGGTCCCACATCTGTACCCTAGAGTTCAGAGTGGGGAAGGAACCTTGACATGGGGCCTCCGTAAGAGGTTAATGGAGCTGTAGGGATGCTGTACAGAAAGCAGCTTATAGGAGAGGGGCTGAGAGAAGCAGCCAATCAGGGCCTGGCAGGTCTATATAAGAAGAGCTGCAGGGCAGAGCAAGGTCAGTTACTCCCTGGAGCAGAAGTGATGGTGGGTGAGACACCACCAGGAACCTGTGTACAGACCTGTGAAGTCGATCTGCAAGACGACTAGCAGGAGGCTAGTGTGGTGAGTGGAGCCTCATCACATAGAGGAAGGATGGTTTAGTGGTTAACACCCTAGCCTAACCTTGGGAGATGTGGATTCAATGTTCTGCTCACCCGAAGACTACGTATGTGACCTTCAGCAAGTTAGCCTCTCTGTGCCACAACTCCGCATCTGTGAAATGGCACGATAATACTTCTGTACTTCACAGGAGAGTTGTGATGTTAAATATATTAAAAGATTATGAAGTGCTTTGAGATCTCCTGATGAAAAGCACTATTAAAGAGCTATATGCAGTGTAGTTGCAGCTGTGCTGATCCCAGGATATTTGAGAGACAAGGTGGATGAGGTAATATATTTTATTGGGATCATTTCTGTTGGTGAAAGAGAGACAAAATTTAAGGCCTGGTCTACTCTAGAAAATTAGATTCGTATAACTACATTACTCGGGGTGTGAAAAATCCACACCCACACCCCTAAGTGACATCTCTCAAGAGGATCTATTTTATGTCTTTACCATAAAAAAGTTTAATTTCTGTCTTGTCCTTTTAACTTATTCTAGATCTTCCTAGTAACATATCATTTTCCTCATTAAAGAGTGGAGATTTTGAATTCTCTAGACAAATTAAAGAGTGGAGCAAGAGAGAAAAAAAAAACCCACCAAGTGAGAAAGAAGTCTCCCTCTGCTTTTTAACACTTAACAGGTACATCATTCAAAACAAATGTGAATTCCAAACCCAAATAATATCCTCAGAAAATCACAATTTGGAGTTTGAGCTATTTTTTCCTCTCACCTGAATTGTCATCTTTGACAGGCTATACAGAAAACACAGACAGAGTTATATCAGAATATGGAGAATCATTGACAGTGGAGATGGTGACTAATTAATCATGCAATCCATCTCCCTACTAGGATAGGATTGTTCCCTGCAGTAAATTTTCTAGTGTTTTGTCTAATCAAGATTTCATAGTTTCAACTAATGGAGCTTCCAACACTTCCCTATGAAACCTAAAGCTGGTATCATAGCACTGATTACCTGCAATGAAAATTTCCTGAACAGCTTCAGAAAAAGGCTACTGAATATGTTTAGTAATTGCCTGTTCTGGATGTTTCTGAGTCCTTCTTGCTGAGCTGCCCTGCCCTGCTCTCTGCATGTGTACAGAGACACAGAGCATTCCACATAAAACGTGTGTCTCCTCCCTCCTGCTTCCCTCCCTTTCTTTGGGCTACACAAATTCAAATGCTGTTGTATAAAGCTCATGGGGTACACTTTTTTATTAAACAATTCAATTAATAGCATAGGCTACTCATCGTCTGCATGTTATCATCCATATCTTTTATATGTGGACATGTGATAATTTAATCCTTAGTCTTCTGTTGCTGCCACTCACTAGATCCAAAATATAAATCTCTCCTCCCTCTCACCCTTATCTGCTGCTGTCTACTTGGAATTCCTGCAGTGCGCTCTATTCAGGTGGATCCCTGCAGCAATATGGAACCCCAAATACTTTGATATGGTTCCTCAGAGGCAGAAGGGTCTGTCTGCATGCAACTCATTGTAGAGTCTGAGTTATAGTCTATACTAATTCTTGATCCCCTGATTGCTGAACTCCCAGTATCCTCATGATCCCTGTTTCTCCATGAGCTCTCTGGTGGCTCCCTCATGAGTCCTGATAGATTCCCCTCTTCTCTTTCATTCCCCCACACACACCACCATGTCTTGTGAGAAACAATTTTAAAAAGAAGTTGGAAATTTCTACCATCTTCCTACAACTTACAAGTTTACTAGCTCCAATGTGATATGGTGCTGACCTTGCTATCTTCAGTGTGGAGTGCTTCCCTTCAAACCCACCCAGACTTTAGGGGTACATACTCAGGTTGCTAGCCCTGACTACACTGCTATTTTTCGTGCTCTAGCATGAGCAAAGCTAGCATGGGTCTCTCTCCCTGAATTGGGAAGCATGTTTCCAGTTGCAGTGTAGATGGGACAAAGTGACTGTAGGAAGGAATGACTATGTTAAAAAGTGGACTCAGTGCAGTTCAGTGCAGAATATGGGCAAGCAAATGAATACCGATAGAGGCAAAACAATGGTAGCAGTAAAATATACTTCTGTAGAGCTCAGGGATATGATCAGATTCTTAATATAAGGCATTAGAAGTACAGGGTTACGGTATCATTTGCAAATGAAGATGAAGCTTAATGACAGAAATTTTGGATCTTTGTTCTGGAAAGATGCCATCTATTAGAATGCTCCCCTCTGCTCCCCCCACCCCCCACAAATTGTGGAAAGTATAATGGATGGGTCAGAATGGTAGAGGAATAGGTAGAGGAAGAAAGGAATTTAAAAAAATCTAACTGGTAGGGAATCCAAAAAAGTCCAGATGGGACCTTCTCTGGGTAGCCAAGTTAGATCCAGGTTCATTGAGGATCTGCATAATTGAAAGAGACATGTAGATGTGAGAGAAGGGAAATTAGGAACTGACAGGTGGACTCTGGGGCTACTATTCTAGCATCATAAAGGAGAGCCAGTTTAGCAACAAGCTGTCTAAACTCAAACTTCTGCAATTACATTTTCTATCCCTACATTTTTCCTGCAGATGGGTGAATTATTCTTTTTCATTTTCTATCCTAAACATTCACATAGTGTATTAACCAATTGCCAAGTTTCACCTTAGAAATGGCTACACTGCTGAACATCGTACTGGACGATGGAAGTTATCCCAGCTGATAGCTTGTACCCTGTACCAAATGTTAAACCTTTATAAAAGTGTTACATATTTGTAAGATTATGCTTATTAAGAAACTTGCCCTAACTCCTTACTCATTTTTAAATCTAAGAAAGACAAAAGAAAGTTAATGCTGGCGAATGAATAAATTCCACTACTGACCTCTAGTGAATTCTCAAGAATCCAAGAAAGGACTCAGGATTGTCCTGCTGCTTTTGTGACAGTGAAATCATGAAGATAAGCTGGAGGATCAGGTTCAATTAGGGCCTGTCTAAACTGCAATTAGACACTCACACTGGCCCAGGCCAGCTGACTCAGGCTCATGGAGCTTTGGCTGTGGGGCTGTTTAATTTGAGTGCAGATGTTCAGGCTTGTGCTGCAGCCTGAGCTCTGGGACATTCCCACGTCACAGGGTCCTAGAGCCCGGGATCCAGTCCAAGTCCAAAAGTCTACAAGGCAATTAAACAAATCATTAGTCTGAGCCCCTGAACCTGAGTCAGTTGGCAAAGGCCAGCCACGGGTTTTTAATTGCAGTGAGAACATACTTTTAGTGAATTGTTCCTCCTTTGTTTTTGCTCAGATAAATAAAGTAACATATACTGGAGGATGACAGCTATCATATTCAAATAGAAACCTTAAATATAGGCAACTAATTGCAATATAATAATAATTTGAAGAGGCAAATTTTGTTCATGGGTCTATCAGTTCAACAGGGTGCACTGGTGTAATAGAACAGAATTTGATCTTTAGCCTCCAAAAATGTGTCCTGTGATTCGTTCATTATTACAAGATACCAATATAGAGGATACTACTAATAATAACTAGCTCTTGTATAGGCTGATTTCTCTTCAGAAAAGTTTGGCCAAGTGGATGGAGCAATGGTCTGGGAATCAGGAGACCCGGGTGCTATTTTCAGCTCAGCCACGGGCCTGCTGGATAAGCTTGGGCAAGTCATTTCTCCCCTCTGTGCCTCAGTTTTCTCATCTGTAAAATGTGGATAATGATACTGACCACCTTTGTAAAGTTCTTTGATATCTATTTATGAAAAGCTCTCTATAAGAGCTAAGTATCAATTAATTATTATTATTACTGTTACTATTCATTATTAATTGTTATTAGTATAGCACTTTTTATTTGTAGACCTCAAAGCAGTTTACAAAGGAGGTCGGTACCTGCTTTCAGCTAGAGAAACTGAGGCACACAGAGGGGCCATAACTTACCCAAGTTCACCCAACAAACCAGTGGCAGAGCCAAGAATTAAACCCAGGTCTCCTGAGTCCCCATCTAGTGCTTTATCTACTAGGCCACACTACCTACCATATCCAGGATGATAGCACAATACTTTATTCTGACACTCTCTGCTAAGGTCTTGTTGTTTTTGTACTGTCATCCAGTAGGGAATTATTAACAATTTTCCCCTTTAAAGAGAATGATTATTCATTCTCTGTGCAAAGTATTTTTCCATTCAGATTTGTGTAGTGTTCAATATATTATACATTTTACAATACTATGCTCTACCAAAGGAGAGTTTATGCAGTTAACTCGGATAAACTGTTACAAAGCGAACCAGCAGGGCATGCAGCCACCTTTAAATTCAATTCATGTTTTCAATCCATTGTAGTTCTTTTGTGTTTCTTGCAACGTGTTTAATTTAAAGGTTCGTAGCACTGACTCATATCTTTAAATCAATTTATAAGATTTTTGACTGTGGCTAATTCTTTATTTTTTAAGTGGAAGAGAACACTATTAATCTGAGTCCATTTGTGTTAGTTAATCGAACCAGATTATAGCTAAAACTTGTATTAATATTGATAGTTATAAATATACAATAATGCCTTTCCCCATTGTGAAATCCAACTGCTATGTAGTTATAAAAACACATTCAAAATTCTGATCATGTCAATATAATTGTTTTTAATTGCAACCACAGTGGCCCAGAAACCAGAAAGTAGGGAACTCACTCTTGACACCTGTTGGTGAAGCAGAAAAAAGAGTGGCTCAGAATTGGATGAGAACTCCAGAGGACAGAGGCTCCACAGAAAAAGGAGTTCTCTGCTGGCATTTGTTATTTGACCAAGGGGTAATGTTTGAAGGGGACGGGCCTCGTTTGCATTTCAGTTATGTAGCAGTTTAGGGCATTTTATTTCAAATATAGCTACGTTTTGTGTTTGGGGGCAATAAAATGCTTCTGACCCTGTTGGGACATGAAGGGAGAAGCGATCAACATCAAATATCCCTGGGATACTGGGTTACCATGACCATGACCAGAATCAGATACTTTTGGGTATGGGAGCCTGGCCAGGGCTAATGGGAAGAAAGAGATGAGAGGGTTTTTGTCTGTTTGTGGGAGTGCTCATTTGGTAGAAAGGACTTTGATAATGATTCTTCATACCAATGATTCCTCCCTAAAGAGCTGAGCTGAGGTTGCATTGAGGTGAGAGTGCAGAGCTAAGGCAATCTGGGCAGAAGCTGCATAGACCAGTAGACTATCTGAGAACTCAGCCAACCCAGGACAGATTACTGTGAGTAGGGAGTTGGCCAGGCGGACAGTGGCTAGAATGCATCAGCCACTCTCAACTGCCAGAGGAGGACTGGGTGTTGTTAAAGACATCCTGGGGAATCTTACCTAATAGATAAATTAACAATATTAATTTATTAATTGCTGGCTGTCCCAAGCTCATTTTTGCCCCTCCCCCCCTTAATAACATTGTCTATTTTAAATCCCTGGACTCAGTCTTTGCAGGTGTGGAAGTATTGCCCATCAAGCATGCCCAGGGTGGTATGTATATTCCCCAGGTTTCTGGGTGGTGGCTCAATCCAGTGTTATTTGCATTTTTAGAAGGAACTCCTAGAAAATTGGACCTGGCTCTTTTTTGCTGCCAACGGGTCCCACCAGAAGGGCTCTATAATGTTAAAAAAACATGATTGACACCACACATCTCTGGGTTGCTTGACTTTCAGCTCCATATTCCATTCCTGGTCCTCAAGGAGATAAGGGTTCTACTCCAGCTTGTCCATAGAAAGGGCCACTGGACCTGCTGAAGCTGTGGCCCCTCCCTGGAGGAGTAAAGGAAAAGGGGCTGGATATCTTTTGTTCTTCTTCCCTAGGCCTAGGGCACCCCCACAGCTGACCACAGGAGAAGCTGAAGCTGGCCATGGGAGGAGGTTGCAGGATGCTATGGGTCAGGACTCAGCCAGCCATGGGGTCAGGAGCAAAGTGACTGTTTATCCAGATTTTATTGTTTTGGTTTTTGTTTTTTTCCCAAGAGAGTCCTATTTTTCAATGTTCAGACCCAGACATTTTGAGTATTAAAACCCAGTCAGACACCTTGGTGTCCCATTTTATGCTCAGCACCTACCCTCTTTCTTCTTACCTAGCACAAGTTTCTGCTGTGGGCTCTGGGAAGCCATTTCCCCAACCCCCCAGGAAACACAGAGCTTCCAGGCAGAGGGTAGTTACTATACCAAGGCTGCACCATCACCAAGGCTCAGTGGGTAGAATAGCACCACTAGGCTAGTTGATGTGGAACTTGACTGGCAGGAATGGCAGCACCAGCATCATCCAGGCCAGCAGCAGTGGGGCCCAAACAGCAATAGGATCAGCCAGGAGGTGAGGACAGTGGATGACTGCAGGGGAAGGGCTGTCTGCTGTGTAAGGAGTCACGGGTGCCCTGTTTCTTCATTTTAATAAATCAGGCCAATTTAGTCAGGAGGGAAGGGCAGGTTCAAGGGAGAGGAAGCCCTGGGAAACTACTAATGCTAACGAAGGGTGTTTCATCTGCTCCTGCATAGACTCTGCCTGGGTGAACTGAGGCAGAGTGTGTGGAACTCCCTCTATAGGCCTATCTATATAACAAACAACAGCCGTTGATCATGCATGGCCTGGAAAAGATCACTACTACTTAGTGCATTTTCTGAAGGTTTTCATCAAAAGCATTATGGTTAGAAATTTACTTACACAAATAATAATAATAAAAAAAAAAACTGCAGGAGTTGATGGCTTTGGTCACATTCACCTGGAAAAGTTTTTGGGAAGGATTTTTCGACACTACAGAAACTGTTGTACAATCCCTATTTAAATTAAATCTCCGAGCTGGATGTATTTATTTCTAAATACAGTGGATTACTCTAGGCATTTTTCATTGGGTATGACAATAATGGTTGGGGCTCGGTTTATTTGATGACAATACTTTAGTGTCTTTAAACATATTTTCTTTACTCATGACACTGACTCCAGATGGCACAGTATATGGGCTCACTTCGGTGTAAATAACTTTTAAGTTTTGTGTTGAGATACCATTTGCTCATCTGACACTCAAAAATTACAACAGGATAATAACACTAACATTTAAACAAGACAAATGCTTGAACTCAGATACAAAAAGAAAAAAGTGAGTGTAATTACAGGACAAAAAAACCCAAGTCTGTGTGGGGAAAAAAGAAAAAAATATGTACAAAAATTAAAATTGAATGAAAACTGCAGTTAAAACGGAGACAAACACAAATGCTAAAATAAGATGTAAATATTGTAAGTCCATTTTGGAAATAAAAATGTGCGTAGACCAGAAAGCTGATTTCGTGCACTGTGGCACTGCTAAAATTGAAAGATGAAAGAATAAACAGCAAAAGAACTCTCCCCCGCTCAGATTCTTCAGTGCTGCACTGTAAGGCATGGCTTAATTGTTCCAAGTGACTTGGAAATGAATCAAGTATAAACATGATCTGTGGAACACTTACGCTCATGACAGTTTGCTGCATAGATTTTTACTGATCAGCTGATAGTCAGTGGTAATCTTTGTATGTCATCTGGTCACAAGAAGACATTTTAAATTAAAATATGAATCTTCTACTGTTTCAAAAGAGAAACAAAACACTCAAGGTGATATTAGGCAAGGGAATAGATCCAGTTTTCAAGAAAAGAAACTGGCAAAACATCTGACAGAGTTGTTGAAACAGATGAACATGCTTGTTCAGTCTGATTGTACAAGTATGACCTTTGAACAGAGAAGTTGTGAAGAAAGACTCAAATGACATACAGCTTTCCCCTATACACTCCCTGTCTTTCCAGATACTCCTGTTCAATTACACTGTCAGGATGTTTGATAACGTGATGGTGGTAGCTGAATGTGGGGGGTGGAGGAGGGATAATATTGGAAATAGAAGAAAGCAAGGTAAGAGTCACATGGACTTAAATAAGATTAGTTAAATGCAATGCACATAATTAAGAGTACCTTAGAAAGCAAGTGCACTTCCAAGTTACTGTCTGAATTTTAGAATAAAATCATTGTACATCTGTGCTATGTACCAACACTGCTATGTTTTGTTGGTCTGAGCAAACCTTCAAAAAAAAATTAGGCAGAATGTCATCATTACACGTTCCTTTGAAGATATTTTCTTCTCTGAATGAACTAATGCACAGCTTTTCAAAACAATCCAAGAATTATATCATACATGTCTAGAAAAAAACAGAAAGTTTTGTTAGCGCAAAATGCATGAACAAAAATTGTCAAATAGCTTATTGCACCATTTTATTTAGCTATATATCTTTTAGTGAAGATTGATTTTCATTTCCTTCATTGGGCTTTTCATTAGATACTATGACCAATACTGTGACAGTCTGTCTTCCTTTGTTGTGACTGATCTGTAGCTGTATCATGATTAGTTCTGGTTTTAGCCAAGGTTTTATCTAGTTTATCCAATTTATTTTAAACTCCTAGTCAATTTATTTTTAATTCAGTTTTGGTTTTGAGCCTTGAGTTTATTTAATTTAATATTTAGTGTTGTGTTCCATACCAGACTGCTGCCACCAGTGCTGTTTAAATCTAGCTTTAAAATCTAGACTATCCTTATTTGGCTTTGGAAGTTTTTGAGCTTGTTGCTTTTTCCTGGAATAGTAGAGAGGACAAAGGTATTGCCAAAAGCGGATATCATATATAAAGAGGTGGAGAGGGGAGTTTAAGAACAATACTGTGGGTGAACTGAGTGCATTTGGCAGAGTGACTGGAGAACAGTCATTCAGAATAATATTTTCATATGATGGTGAAAGACCCTAGAAGTTAAAGAACAAATATGAAATAGCAAAGAGGAAGGCGCAACTGAGAAATATAGATAAGAGTGACAGAATCTACTGGGAACTGCTAAGAGAAAAAGAACTATAAGAGACTTTGTACTAAAATCCTTAGTGATAGGACCCTGAGGACTAAAGTAGTAAGAGGAGAAGAGTATAGGCCCAATAAAAGTTCTCAAACTTTTTGACTGACTTTGAGGGAGGTGGCTGTTATAATTAATTTCTGTTACTTCATATTTACCTCATTCTCAGATATGTTATCATTCAATTTTTATTCATTAGGATGCTACCTATCATTGGTGTCTAATTTAGTACTGTAAGAATAAAATCTCCCAAAATATGGATAGGAATAAACAATATTGCTTAATTCAACATATATCTTGAAAGTTGAATATGACCTGTGCCACAGCTTAAGCATATAAGGTCACTGTAATAGAGTTGTTCTTACATTCTCTGAGTGAAGGCCATCGCCTTGTTAAAGAGCATGATTCAGTTCCAGTGAAGTCAATAGGAATCTTTCACTGACTTTACTGAGTGGCCGATCAGTCCCAAAGAGCAGTACATTATTGAATTCCAAATTAAATAATATTTTATTCCTTTTATTGTTATGTTGCTTCCAGGAGATATCTTTAACCAACTTTGCAGCAGAATTACTATACTTCAATCAGAATTACTATACTGAACTGAGCCCAAACCCTTTGCCACCTAAAGCAGAAATGAACTGCTGGTCAGAAAACTGTCCAATGTTCAGGGTGATCACAAACAGTTCACACCCAGGAAAGAGAGATATAGCTAAACAGAGAAATAATTACTATAAAGGATGTTTAACAGATGGACAAGAGGGCCATAATTTAAGTTCCTGAAAGTTAAGATGCCCAGAAATGAAATGCAGATAGTATGAAATATTAGTAATTTCTGAAAAAAGCTTCATAAAGGTATTCTTTTTGCCCACAGTCCTTTTCTCCAGATGTAGCACTTTTTTATCTATATTAAAGTTTGCACTCATTTTTCACTTTTCAACATCACACACAAACATCATAATATGAAAAGAAAACAAATAAATTGAACATTATAAACTTAGAATTACCATCTGTGACATAAAGCATAATGTTAACATACATATGCAAAAACCATTATAGCAATCTTAATCTTAAGCTATAAAATCAAATAAATCAATACTATGGACTAATGGGGGAACAACACAGATAAGGCTGGGAGCAAAAGTACGAAAGCAGAGGAAAAAGAAGGTGGAGGAAGAGTCAAGAGGGAGAGGTTGGGGAAGGGAGAAAGAGGTCTGGACTGACCCTTGGGCCCTTGAGCATTCCCTAAACACATATTTCTAAAAATGGAGCCTAGATTTCTTCAAATTCCCATAAGTGATCCCTTTGCAGAAAGTGACTCTTTCTTTGGCTGATAGTTCAGAGAAGTCAGAAAACAATTGTTTTATTTTGTGCATTGGTTTTACAGAGGGTGCTGCATATTTTTACCTCATTTGGGACATTGTCAGCCTGGCTCAAGGGATAGGTAGCTGTTATGTGGTTAGTGAGGTGCTAACCAAGCAGTTGCTAAGAGGATCTAGTGACGGAAGAAAGTCAAATTATTAAACAAAATTAGAGCAAAATTGAGGAGAGGGAAGGTAATCTATGCCTTCAAAACTGGTTCATTAGGAGATAGGGTATTATTATTATGCCAAGGAACAGATAAGCAATGCCATGAGTTGTCATGACTGGAGCTATGACTGTTTCTACAGGAGCAGAGCATTATCTCATAGTCAGGTTAGATTGCCAGACCTGAGTGATGATGGCCAAATGATCCTGGGTCCATACAGGTTACCTTGTAGACCAGATTCCTGCCTGATACATTTCAGAAGATTCCCCTTGATTGGTTGAGCAGTCACTCCTTCTGTGTTCTGAAAGTTGAACAACTATCATCTTGGCCTACACACCGGAAAATGAATTGGAGCTCTCCAGCGCTACAAGTATGAGCTAAATAAGAGCTAAATGGCCAAAGCTCAGACTCATACACCCTGTGGATCAGGCACAGAGGGGAGCTATAAGACACAAACTCACTAGTGGGTTCCATGAGGACTATTCATATTCATTGTTGTGTTACCTGACTTGTTTTAATAAGGTTGTTGTCGTTGTACCTGTTGTGCCCTTGCTGTCCCCACAACATTATGAATATGGAGAAACCACATTGCCATAGGTGGATTCCAAATAACCCTGTTTATTAACTCTATATAAATATACAAGGACTAGCTACCTATATACACTGCTGCTCAGGCAGGGTTCTGGTGGCTTCTGCAAGAGAAGACAGGAAGGCCCACTCTAGGGCTGCCAATCAATTAAAAAATATATTAATCAATTCCTATACACTTCAATACCAATTTTCTTAGAAGGGTGTCCTGGTCTCTTTTCGTTGTATTCATGGCAGTGGACACATGTATCTTTTAGAAGCGTTTCTTGTTTCTTAGTTATTTATCTTTTCCCCCAGATCCAGGCATGTTTCCATGTTCTTTAATTGTCAGAATAAATTTAAAATATAGGCTAGGCGAAAATAAACTTTGTTTTAAGCGGAGCTAACCTAAATTGTTTTCTGTTTATACAAAGTGCTACTGTAGACGTCTGAGTTTCTTTGGCTGCAGTTCAGTGAGATAGATCTTTTGAATTCTGATTATATTTTGAAGGAACCCTGGGATAATTTTCTTAGTCTGGCTCACAATGTCACGTGTTCAGACAAGATAGCATTTCTATTACCTTAAGAGTTGTATTAAATTTTAAAAATATTTAGGGGAAATCATATTTTCTTTGTCTGATATATTTTAGATCTATTCTGCTATTACTTCAAGCAGATTTAGTTACTTTGAAGATCTCTAGGCAGCTCTTCTATTGCTTGCTTTATCACCACCTCTATATGTCCAGAAAGTTACCGCTAGTGCATGACATTTTACAAAGCGCCTAAGTGACTTAGAGCCTAAATCTAATACTCAAAAGTGATTTAGGCACTTACGTTCCATTTAATGAGACTTAGGTGCTTTTTAAAAAATTACCCCATGTTTTTGTTTAAGCTAAAACTGATTATCACATTTTGTTTTGTGCTGTGGTTGGTGCACTGTACGTATATCTTGATTTCCAAATGGTGTTTCTTATATTTAAACTAAACATAAGCAGGTAATTTATTATTCATTTGCTCTTTTGACATTCTTATTCCAGTTTTTAATAAGGGACTCCTTGCATGCAAAAAAAAAAATAGTATCCACATCATGAAAAATGTGCGTGTACATTTACCACATATTGCAAATCACTTTGGGCATTTAGATGCCTACATTTAGCCCTAAATATTTAGCAAGGATATTTGGGGGATCTTTTGATTAGAACTCCTAATTTTTTAATGACCTGTGATGAAATACTGACCCCACTGAAGTTATTGGGAGTTTTTCTATTTGCTTTAATGGGGTCAGAATTTCACTCCAGCATCTTTGCATTACATTACATCCTCCCTCTCCATCTTTCAAAGAATCTCCTTCTATCTGTGGGCCAGATACTGGCACTCTCATGCAGAATCATATCTTACCATGCACAGTAGTCCAACTGAAGTCCTTAGGCTACTCATGAAATACGATGCTAATCAACCTGAATAAATGGATCAGACTCATCTCTCTGTGTGTTCAAGTTTTATTCTTATTTATTTCATGGCTTAACTGTAAAGATATACTTTATCATTTTGTTTGAATCCTCTCCATAATTGCACAATAATATACTATCTACTATTTTGCATTATATTTCATATAACAGGACACTGAGTTTGTTTGCAATTAGAGACTTCGTGATATCCAAAAGCATGCAGTTCTGTGGATATCAAAGCAAACATGAAAGATGTTCCCAGGAAACACAGAGAATTATAGGGATGAAAGAACACTAGGTACTCCACCAAGGTCCTTCCCACTTGGAGACACTGTTGTGTTACAATTAGAAGAACTACACATCTTACTGTTGATGGTGTGCTGTGCTCCTGCATAGTTTTGTTCCATTATGGCACAATTATGTGTGAGGGGCGTTATTAAGAGGCACCGCTCCATGGTGATTACAGGAGGCATTCAATCTTTAGAGGAACAAAATCTGAGAGATTCCAGGTGTGCAAGGGGAGAATACCCATTGCACCTGCCTCATAGTATACCGTGTGTGCTCCCTTCTGCATCTGAATGGCTAACTTGGCCCATTGTGGGGTGGAGGTGGAGACATGGGCCATCCCACTACTTTCAGGATATTTTGTGCCCCAGGAAGTGATAGTTGCAAATGCAATTTTTGCTTGCCCCTTCCAAGGATACACAAAGGAAAGAAAGACTTCTTGGCATAGGCAATGTGTAAAAGGGGCATGCGGGGGTCAAGTGCCCCTCCCCCTCCCAGATATCTGCTCAGCCTGCAGGGGGCAGTGAGAGGCTCTGTCCTTCTCCCGCCACACCTGCTCCCTGGAACGTTTGGCCCCTGTCCATGGCAACCAGGCCCAGACCCACCCCTTCCACTCCAAGTCACTGCTCTGTGCAGCATGGCAGCTGCCTGCGACAACCTGACTGGGGATGCAGCGATGGCCCACCCACTCCACTCCCTGTCTGGGCCCAGTTGCTGGGAACATGGGCCAAGCTAGCTGGAGCCCCACTCCCCTCCTGGCACATTTCCAGCTCACTCGGCCCCTATCCCCGGCAGCTGGACCGGGATGGGGAGCACAGGGTGTGGGCCACTAATGCCTCCCTAGCCAGGCTCTCTCTGAGACAGCTGCCGCACTGCACAAAGCCAGTGACCTGGAGTGACCACTTTCAGCCGGCATGAGAAGCGGCTCCCTCCCGCTCTCCACCTGGGTCTGCATTCCAGGGAGAGTGGCCACGCATGCAGGGGAGGAGGTGCACTGGGAGAAGGACAGAGCCACGTGCCGATAACTGTGGCGGTGCGGGGAAAGTGTGGCAACCCTGGGCTGCGTGCTATGTGGGGTGTCACTGGGGAAGGCACTGGGAGCAGGTTCTCTAGCCTCTGTTCAGCTGGAGGTAAGGGCATTGCTCACATCCCACACCTCCCCTGCTGAGGTGTCCACAAGCTTTGGGGAGACGCTGGTGCTGTGAGTATCCCTGGGCCCAGGCTGGCCCCAGCCAGGCTCAGAGGAATGTGCTCCTCACTACTGTGCATCCTATCTCCAAAATACAAATTGCTTCACTTTAAGTCAGCAGTGTACTCTTCAGCTAGTCAAGTTTGTGGACACACTTCTTTGTTCTATTTCTTTTCTAATCTCTGTTTGTTCCCTCTCTTTGGCATAATTGGTAAAATGCAGTATCCTTGAAGGCCTATCCATCTTCATTATGTGTCAATTACTCTTTGTAGCATGGTGTCCTATTATTCTCAAGTCAAGTCCACAAATAGTTTCTCTCATTTCAATAGCCTTGCTGTTTCTCCTCTGTTGTCCTAACTCCTAACCAAATTTCATTGTCCTGAGGTGGAGGTAATTCTATCTGTTAACAAATTAGATTCTTCTTTGATCAGTGCCCCTATGGGTGCTCCACTTCAGATGTGCATGTTCCCCATGCACCTTCAATAGGATATTTTTGCTAGCAGAATCTTTGTCACGCACATATCCTACACATCCTTATACACCACACCGAGGCTGTATAGGTCTAAGCAGATAAACTGCCCTCAGCTCCTTCTCAACCACCACGGCCTGAGACGGAGCTCTAGTATGTCTGCCTTGAACATGCCTTGTCTATTAAAATTTTATTCTTTGTATAGTTGCTAATTAATTTAGTTTTACACTTTTTCCCTCCCTCCTCCCTTTGGGGAGGCTTGTCTTCCTTGGGAGGGCATGCCCAGCTTTCTGGGCTTCAAATGCTGCCTCACTTGCTGGGACACCATCCTGATTAGCAACAGACACTCCAACTGTGTTTGCTGCCTGGGATAGTCACACAACCCACAGAAGTATAACTTCTGTTTAACCCTGAAATCCAGGATGAGGAAGAACCATGAGATCAAGTGGAGGCTTCTTATGATGGAGCTCTCTTTAGTTCTGCTTCAGAGCCAGGTGAGGAGAAGGCCCGTGTACATCCATCTCTAGGCACATCCAGTACCCTGTTGACATCAGCTCAGCATTCCCTGAGAAAAGGGAAGGCTTCAGAGACCTACAAAGTTCCCAGGAAGAGAAGCCCCCTCTAAAGCTCAATGGGTCTAGAACCCAGGCCAATAGAACTACTAAGCAGTTGCCAGCTCCAGGATGCCACCCAGTGGCAGCTGTAACCAACTTGCACTCCACTTCCTATGACCCTCTGTGGTCACCGACCATGGGAAGTTCCACCTCAGGTGTTTGACAGATAGCAGCCCTATGGCTCCTGATTACCTCCCTGCCCTCTATAAACTCAAGAGACATTCCAGGAAGTGTCCAGGCAACAACATGGATCTTCTGTAGTTGCCAAGACCATCCCTGCTCCTTCCTTTTGAATTCCTGGCTTGACCCTGGCTTGATTTGGACTTGATCTTGTGACTTGGGCCCTGAAACCTGACTTAGACTCTGATCCTTGGTATTGACCCTGGCCTGAACCTGAATATGAAATCATCTGCTGTTCCCAGCCTCAGGCTTGTCCCTGCTCTGACCCTTAGTCCTGACTAATCTAATTCATGCCTGACTAATCTAATTGCCTTCTATGACAAGATAACTGGTTCTGTGGATGAGAGGGAAGCAGTGGACGTGTTGTTCCTTGACTTTAGCAAAGCTTTTGACATGGTCTCCCACAGTATTCTTGCCAGCAAATTAAAGAAGTATGGGCTGGATGAATGGACTATAAGGTGGATAGAAAGTTGGCTAGATTGTCGGGCTCAACGGGTAGTGATCAATGGCTCCATGTATAGTTGGCAGCTGGTATCAAGTGGAGTGCCCCAAGGGTCGGTCCTCGGGCCGGTTTTGTTCAATATTTTCATAAATGATCTGAAGGATGGTGTGGATTGCACCCTCAGCAAGTTTGCAGCTGACACTAAACTGGGAGGAGAGATAGATACACTGGAGGGTAGGGATAGGATACAGAGGGCCCTAGACAAATTAGAGGATGGGGCCAAAAGAAATCTGATGAGGTTCAACAAGGAGAAGTGCAGAGTCCTGCACTTAGGACAGAAGAATTCCATGGACCGCTACAGACTAGGGACTGAATGGCTCAGCAGCAGTTCTACAGAAAAGGACCTAGGGGTTACACTGGACAAGAAGCTGGATATGAGTCAGCAGTGTGCCCTTGTTGCCAAGAAGGCCAATGGCATTTTGGGATGTATAAGTAGGGGCATAGCGAGCAGATCGAGGGACGTGATCGTTCCTCTCTAGTCGAGATTGGTGAGGCCTCATCTGGAGTACTGTGTCCAGTTTTGGGCCCCACACTACAAGAAGGATGTGGATAAATTGGAAAAAGTCCAGCAGAGGGCAACAAAAATGATTAGGGGACGGGAACACATGACTTATGAGGAGAGGCTGAGGGAACTGGGATTATTTAGTCTGCGGAAGACAAGAATGAGTGAGGGATTTGATATCTGCTTTCAGCTACCTGAAAGTGAGTTCCAAAGAGGATGGCTCTAGACTGTTCTCAGTGGTAGCAGATGACAGAACAAGGAGTAGTGATCTCAAGTTGCAGTGGGGAAGGTTTAGGTTGGATATTAGAAAAGACTTTTTCACTAGGAGGGTGGTGAAACACTGGAATGCGTTACCTAGGGAGGTGGTGGAATCTCCTTCCTTAGAAGTTTTTAAGGTCAGGCTTGACAAAGCCCTGACTGGGATGATTTAGTTGGGGATTGGTCCTGCTTTGAGCAGGGGGTTGGACTAGATGACCTCCTAAGGTCCTTTCCAACCCTTATAGTCTATGATTCTATGATTGTATGGTGGGATCACATTTTGTTGTGATGATCAAGGGTTCAAATCCTCCCCACTCTTTAGCTTACCAGCTGCAGCCCTTTGTCAACCTCCCCCATTTGGAAACCGACACACTTTCAATCAGCATGAGACCAAATTACTTCAGAAGATGGTTTTGGAGATTGTTATATTGGATTACCCCTATCCACTCTACACTCCACCCTCCTCCCCACACCCCTTCCTCTTCAGGAATCTCTCTCACAATCTCCTACTGAGACTCCCTTCATCATCTAGAAGCAATAGAGCATGTCACTGCTCAGCAGAATGGGAAGCATTTCTATTTTAGATAGTTCCTCATACCAAAGAAAAATGGATGGTGGAGACCAGTTTTAGACCTAAGGCTCCTAAGCAAATTTGTAATGTATCTAAGATTCAGGATGGTGACTCTGGCAGCATGAATTACTTCATTAGACCCAGGGGATTGCTCTTCAGCCCTCAACCTACAAGACACATATTTCCATATTGAAATACACATACCTCACAGAAGAAATTTGCCTTTTATGATAGGCCAGGATCACTTCCCTTCAGATGCTACTCTGCTCCGAGAGTGTTCTCAAAAGTTCTAGCAGTGGTGACCACTTTGTCAGGAGGCATTTGTGATAGTCGTGTACCTCAATAATTGACTGTTCAAAGGACTGTCTTAAGAAGTGATGTAAGCCATGCAGTAGGCCCTATCTTTGTTTCTACAGTTAAGCCTCCAGTTCAATTTTGAGAAGTCCACGCCGACATCCATACAGAAAATACACATCATAGGGGCCTCTCTGTATTCACTGGCTGTCAGGGCCTGTCTTCCTGTGGACAGATATTTTACCCTATCAAATTTAATCAGAACTATTTAAGTGAGCTCTCAAACCTCAGTGAGAACTACCTCCAGTGCCTGTGTCACCTGGTGACTTGCACTTATTTCATGTATGGTTATGCCTTCACTGTTTTCAAAAGTGACTACGCACAATCTACTCACCAAACAGACACAACTTAGACAAACAAATTCCTTTTTCCCGCCAAGTGAAAGATTCCCTAGTGGGAAATATCACCACAACATTAGTGCTGACATTCCATTTCTCCAGTTGGCACCAAGAGTCACTGTAATGGTGGATGCACCACTGCTGGGTATGGGGGGCACATCTTGATGCTCATTCAATCCAGGACAGATGGCTGCCTCAAAAGGCCAGTCTCCACATGAACCTGTTGGAATTAAAGGCAGCTGGGAATGCCTATCTCCATTTTTTGCCTCATATCAGAGGAAAATCCATCAAGGTCATGATGAACAATGTAGCCTGAATGTTTTCTACCAACTGGCAAAGCAAAGTGAGATTCCCCCTCACTGTGTGCTGCAGCAATAAAGTTATGGAATTGGTGCATAGTTCACTGCATTCATATTTCAGCAGTGTATGTGCTTATCATGTAAAACACAATGGCCGATGTACTCAATAGGCATTTATTCTAGGACTACAAATGGGAATTGGATCCACAAATCTTAGACAGTACATTTTGAATGTGGGGATGCCTGGAAGTGGGCTTCAACACTGTCACAAACAAGAGGTGTGGTTTGTTCTGCTTATGAGGGGGTTAAGCCTACATTCCCTAGGAGTTACCATCCTCTCATTTTGGATGAAAGGCCTGTATTACAGACAACACCTCTAATTCTCAGGGTGATGAACAAAATCAGAGTGGCTAAGACAAGCATGGTTCTCTTACTTATTTTGATTGTCTCATGGTCAAGCAGTCAACCTTCTTTGCATTCCTCATTTCCTTGCACCATATGTGGACTGAGTACTTCATCCCAATCTGGAAGACCTATACTCAAGGCATGCCTCCTTGATGGTCTGCAGGGATAGAATCTACCTTTTTCTGAGAAGGTATAGCAGGTATTATTAAACAGCAGGAAAGTATCTACCCATAATACTTACCTGAAGAAATGGAAATGATTTGGCTATTGGTATGAACATCAGCGACTTACACCTGAATCTTCTTCACCTTCACTGCTTCAATTGAATAAAATGGGTTTATCAAGTAGCTCGATCAAGGTTCATTTGGCTGCAACAACAGTCTTTAATTCTTCAGTGGAAGGGCAGTGTTTTTTCACCCTATAATGGTAAGGTTCATTGGGGAACCTCTTAAAAACCCTCACCCTGATTTGGGATCTTAATCTAGTTCTCAGAGGTCTCTTAGAACCCCATTTGAACCTATGGCAGCCTATTCCTTACTGAACCTGTCCATGAAGATGACCTTTTTAATAGCCATTACATCAACTTGAAGAGTTAGAGAAATCAGGCCGTTGGTGGCAGATCCTCCCTTTATGGTATTCTTCAAGTACTTGGTATCTCTACAATCACACCATAAATTTCTACCTAAGGCATCATACAGATTTCATCTGAAAAAGACTATCCATTTATCATTCCTCCCACCCCCACCCTGAAACCACATAGTTTAGGACAGGAGGTTTCTTTCCATGCCTTTGATATCAGAAGAGCATTGGCCTTCTATCTAGATAGGGCCAAACCCCTTTGGAAGTTTCCTAGATATTTATCTCCAATTCAGAAAGATCTAAGGTATCCACTATTTCTATCCAGAGACTACCAAAATGGATTTTGGGGTGTATTATCACTTTCTATAATGCTTAGTATACCCAGCCTCCTGTTAGGGTATTGTTCCATTTTAGAAGATCACGCTCAAAGTCTGTGGTCCTACTTAAGGACATTCCAGTAACTGAAATCTACAGAGCTGCAATGTGGTCTTCAATACCTGCTTTCACCAAACACTATGCCTTGGTCCATGCTTCTAGATCTGATGCAGCAGTTGGTAGTGCAGTTCTTTCCTCAGTACTGGACTTTATTTTGAAGCTCCTCCTTCTGGGAATATGGCTTGGAAGCCACCTGTAGTGGAACACCCAGGGGGATACTACTTGAAGAAGAAGAGGCTACTCACCCCTGTGCAGTAACTGTAGTTTGTTGAGATGTGTGTCTCTACGGATGCTCCACTACTCACCCTCCTTCCCCTCTGATTGGGAGTTTCCTTGGTGGACTTAGCGGTAGAGAAGTAACTGAGGGTGGTTTACTTGTGCAACCTTATATAGCCTTGATGCGGGGCACAGAGATATGTAGCGGGTGCATGTGTGGGCAAAATGGACATTGCTAACAAAAATTTCTAGTCAAAAGCACATTGGCACCTATGCACCTGAAGTGGAGCACCCAATGGGGGGCACATCTCAAAGAAATACAGTTACTGCACAGGATGAGAAACCTCTTCTTCTCTCCCATCAAGAGTCATTCACACAAAAATATATCTTATATTGACTAACTGGGGAAAAACCTCTAACTCTATAATTAAAAGGAGATTATATGATCATGCAGTTCAAAACTACAGGTATCTTACATGGCTCTTTTCCAGTATTATTCCTTTTTATACTTTTTCTATTTATATTATTATTTTTCTTAGTACTGGGGGAAACTTACTCGTGACTAATATAGTTCAAGTTGCAAAACAGTCTGTTACACACGTGGCTCAGGCATATACATCCTCTGGGGGCTTAAAGGCAGTTAGGGCCCAAGTTTTATTGTAAACAATGAGGACTCCTTTGAAGAGTATAAGTAGGTGCATAGCGAGCAGATCGAGGGACGTGATCGTCCCCCTCTATTCAACATTGGTGAGGCCTCATCTGGAGTACTGTGTCCAGTTTTGGGCCCCACACTACAAGAAGGATGTGGATAAATTGGAGAGAGTCCAGTGAAGGGCAACAAAAATGATTAGGGGTCTAGAACACATGACTTATGAGGAGAGGCTGAGGGAGCTGGGATTGTTTAGTCTGCAGAAGAGAAGAATGAGGGGGGATTTGATAGCTGCTTTCAACTACCTGAAAGGGGGTTCCAAAGAGGATAGCTCTAGACTGTTCTCAATGGTAGCAGATGACAGAATGAGGAGTAATGGTCTCAAGTTGCAGTGGGGGAGGTTTAGATTGGATATTAGGAAAAACTTTTTCACTATGAGGGTGGTGAAACACTGGAATGTGTTACCTAGGGAGGTGGTAGAATCTCCTTCCTTAGAGGTTTTTAAGGTCAGGCTTGACAAAGCCCTGGCTGGGATGATTTAACTGGGAATTGGTCCTGCTTCGAGCAGAGGGTTGGACTAGATGACCTTCTGGGGTCCCTTCCAACCCTGATATTCTATGATTCTATGATTCTATGATTCTAAGAGGTGTTTATCTGTCCCTTGGGATTGGACTCTTAATGAATATAACTCATGCAGCCATAAACCATGGCTTTTCCAAGTGGTTTCCTTTTTATGGAATCACAGAGGGTTCAATCCTGCAAGAAGTTGAACACCCTCATCTCCCGTGGACCTCAATGGGAATTAAATATGCTCAGTGTTTTCTAGGACTGAGCTTGGAAGCACGTTTTCTGATGCTTGAATGATATTCCAGGAAGTACCACTCTTGTCAGCAGTTATCTTGGGAATGGCATACTTTTACCATGGCAGTATGTCTGAGTACTGTGGTAGTAGCTGCACTATCGGAAAGGTTGGCAGGCAGCAAAGCACTCATTCTGCCAAATGAACATAATGATTGTAGAAGGAATTTTAAATTTTCCAAATCTGTTCATTCAATTGTCACTGTAGTGTTCTGTTTGCCCAATCTACCAAAAAATGTAGAACTGTCTGTCTACTGATATATCAATATATCATTCAACCCATTCCTATATGTCATCTCTATACAATACAAGAAGTATACGTCAAGTATCTTCCAGGATGAGAATCATGTTTGATATAGAGGGTGAGGATAACCTTACTGGTCCTTGTGAGAAATGGAGGTGCTTTTATCTCCATTTCTTGGCAGAAGGCAATTCTAAATATGAGCTATACACATGGTCCACCCATCCTGGGTTGTATTAAGAGTCTATTAAACCTTCTTCATGTTATTTCAAAAGAAATTACCTTAAGTACTCCCCTCCCCCTGCTTTTTTTTTAACTATACTGGTATTGTGCAGTCATTACACTGCTTTAATCAGAAAATTGGTATTTTGTCTTGATTTATAAAACTTCGATGTTATCTCCTCAAAGGTAATTTGATTCCCGTCTAGACACTAGGTGTAGTCATTCAGATTATTCTTTTCATATTTGGACTGTTAGTGCCTACCAGTAGCTACAATTCTTTCAGACCACTGCTTCAGTACAATCAGAATGAAAAAATAATAGATTCCTTAGAAGCCATTTCTTTCACTGTCATCAGACTAGGGGACCAAACATATTTTAAAGCTCGCTGCCAGCAACGGCAGAGAGAGTGACTCAGGCTTTAATTAGGACTGCCTTGCAATGGAGCACTGCTATTGCTCAATGTAGTATCACAAAATATAGTGCGTCTATACAGCTGGAAACACAGAGCATTTTATTAATTTTATTTTTCCAGTGAAACTGAAGTGAGTTCATTCCCAGCAGAAAATGACAGGCACAAAGCCTCAGCTGGCTGTTAGGATTATTTACTGGGCACTCATCTTATTATGTGTTCTGCCTTAGGGATTGGACACAGTGCTTCATGTGAGCAGGTTTGTTTCCCGGAGCACTAGAACTTCTCACACAAGAAATAGTGATTACTGGCAAAGATCAGCTAGCCCTGATCCCAGTGCTTCCAAGATTTGTGACTATTGTTTAATTACAGCTGAAGAGAGTTCAGAAGTTCTTAACAACAGCAATGGCAACAGCAGTAAAAAGTTTGGTACCACTTTGGTATCGGAAATGACAGGGATCCCTATTTAAAGCTCACTTATGTTGTGGCCAGATTTAATTTGTTTAACAAACGTGATGCAAATGGTATGTTGACTGTCACTGTCCAGAGATTCAAATGAAAAGAAACCATTTGCCTAGAAAAAATGGATGGCCAGATGCTAACATTAGAAATAAAAGCTGCATGAGTTTTATCAAAGAGTAAAAATGGGCCATATGCCGCTGAATGTCCAAAGTGCATGAAACAACCTAAGAAGTATTATCATTTGTTTTTACAGTTGTCAAACCTGCTGTAATAGGTAGCAAATGAGGTAAGGAAGGTGACCATGGCATGCTTTTTTATATAGCTTTAACAGGCAGAATCACATTACATTTCATTAACTAACAATGAACAATCTAATTGAAAGTTAAGTGCCAATTGGACTAAGTGTGCTGTTCATTAATTGGCATGTGCTAATACTCATTATAACTTTAAGAAAATAGGAGGTGAATCAGGATTGACATACCTACTCTTTCCAAGTGTTTAACTGCAGTTCTGCAAATAATTACCTGCTTCAACCAAATATGCTTTGTTAGTTATGTTTGAATTAATTTGGTATCTAATTATAAATATTTTCTCTTGGGGGACAACATCAACCCAGCTTTAAAACACCTCTTTGCAAGTGGTTTGATGAAGTATTAACCCTTTTCCCAGGATCTCCCTACAAATATTGCCAGTGCCTCTTGAACATAACAATAAACAATGGAAACTAACTCAGCCACTCCTAGAATAGAACCTTCGAAAAGATTTTCTCAGATTTTTAAGTCATGGAGGCAGGGTTTGCCACTCCCGTGGACTAAGTGCAGGTCTGGCATATGGCCCACAAAACCCATGGAACCTTTATGGGCTGAAGGCCAACAGAATCATCCAAACAGTATGCCTCTGCACTAAGCCATTACTCCCAAAAGTCCTGCCCCCTGCTCCCTCTCAGAGAAAGTGATGGAGAAATACTACGAGGGCAACCCCTGCCTGCCACAGACAACTAAGTTCTACCTTAAAGTAGAGGTTCTGCACTGCAGAAGAGGCCCTTATATTAAAAGTAATATAGCCCAAGTCTGCATTACCTTCTATTCTGCAATTTGCACTGGGACTGTTGGGGACAATGTGTGCAGTTTGTAACACTGGCTCATTCTCATACAGTGTGGGCCTGCTCATGTGCAAACTATGCGAATACAATCTGGCTCTTGGATTTTTTATAGCAGTACCACTGGAAGCAAACTGAAATTAATGTAGTAGAACAATAATATAGAACACCTACCTGCAGTAATGCTTTTACTTCATCCTAATGATTAATAATGACAATATTAATGAGCATGTCACCAGATTTATATCAGAAAACCAACCCAGGCCACAACTGGCTCAAATACATCCAAGGAATGATAGACATCATGTGCCACATTTACACTGAAAAAGACACGCTGTCAATTTCAGAGTTGATGCCTGTATTGACTGGTAACTATTGTTAACCATTAGCAGTTAACCATTCATCACAACCACACACATGTGTGTATGTGTGTGTATATAAATATATAAATATAACATACTTAAAAAAAAAGAAACCTTCTGCAAGTATGAGACACTTGCCAAATCTTAACAGACCCTATTGAAATGCTTTCATTATACCCATTCTCACCCCTACTCCTCCTTGGTCAAATGTGTGGGGTTTTCTCTTTGTTTGTGTTTTGCATTCCTCTGAAACACCAGTGATTGGCCACTGATGTAGCTAGGACATCAGATGGGGTGGGCCAGTACTCTGGGTTGGTACAGAGAATTCTTTTTCTTAAATGGACTATCTGATTGACAGGGGGATCCAGTGGATATAGTGTATTTAGATTTTCAGAAAGCCTTTGACAAGATCCCTCACCAAAGGCTCTTACGCAAAGTAAGCTGTCATGGGATAAGAGGAAAGGTCCTCTCATGGATTGATAACTGGGTACAAGATAGGAAACAAAGGGTAGGAATAACTGGTCAGTTTTCAGAATGGAAAGAGCTAAATAACGTACTGTACTGGGCACACTCCTATTTAACATATTCATAAATGATCTGGAAAAAGAGGTAAACAGTGAGGTGTCAAGATTTGCAGATGACACAAAACTACTCAAGATAGTTAAGTCCCAGGCAAACAGCAAAGAGCTACAAGAGGATCTCTCAAAACTAGGTGACTTGTCAACAAAATGGAGGATGAAATTCAATGTTGACAAATGCAAAGTAATGAACATTAGAAAACATAATCCCAACTATACATATAAAATGTGTGAGGTCTAAATTAGCTGTTACTACTCAAGAAAGAGATCTTGGAGTCATTGTGGATAGTTCTCTGAAAACATCCACTCAATGTGCAGTGGCAGTCAAAAAACAAACAGAATGTTGGGAATCATTAAGAAAGAGATAGATAATAAGACAGAAAATATCATATTACCTCTATATAAATCCATGGTACGCCTTCACCTTGAATACTGCACGCAGATGTGGTTGCCCCATCTCAAAAAAATATATTGCGCTTGGAAAAGGTTCAGAAAAGGGCAACAAAAATCATTAGGGGTATGGAACAGCTATCGTATGAGGAGAGATTAATAAGACTGGGACTTTTCAGTTTGAAAAAGAGACGACTGAGGCGGGATATGATACAGGTCTATAAAATCATGACTGGTGTGGAGAAAGTAAATAAGGAAGTGTTACTTACTCCTTCTCACAATACAAGAACTAGGAGTAACCAAATGAAATAGGAAACAAGCTTAAAACAAACAACAGGAAGTTTTTTTTTGCACACAACGCACAGTCAACTTGTGGAACTCCTTGCCAGAGGATGTTGTGAATGCCAAGACTATAACAGGGTCCAAAAAAAAACTAGATAAATTCATGGAGGATATGTCCATCAATGGCTATTAGCCAGGATGTGCAGGGATTGTGTCCCTAAGCTCTGTTTGCCAGAAGCTGGGAATGGGTGACAGGGGATGGATCATTTGATGATTACCTGTTCTGTTCATTCCCTGTGGGGCACCTGCCATTGGCCATTGTCAGAAGACAGGATACTGGGCTAGATGGACCTTTGGTCTGACCCAGTATGGCCATTCTTATGTTCTTATGGGGTTTTTTTTCCCTTCCTTTGCTGCATGGAGAATGGATAATTTGCTAGCATGATCTGGGCATAGCTAATCTTCTGAGTTGGGGTATTCACCCCACACTAGCCTGGACAGACTTAATGAGGCTGAGGAGGAGCCAATTAACTGGATAGGCCACACCTGAGGGGAATCAGGTGGCCTAAATTACCCCAGATTGATGATGGAGCCCAGCTGAGAAATAATAGGCGAGGGTAATATAAAACTAAGAAGTTGGCAGCAGAAAAGGGCTGCAATCAATCTCTGGGTGTCTGTGAGGGACTAGGGAAGCCCAGGGGAAGAGTAGAAACTCTGGGGATCCAGGCCTGGAGGAAGGGTTTACTCAGAAGGGTGGTGGAGCTGCAGCTTGAGAGAGGCAGAATAGGAAAAGGTTCAGAGAAGCAGCAGCAAGGTGGAACACTGCAGACCTTGGCTGCTGATTAAAGGGTTCCTGAGTAGGGGTGTGTGGAGTTAAGGGGCCTGGTTTCGCCTAGCGGCCACTGGGGAATTATCACAGTCAGGGCAGTAGATTTGAAGACTGCCTGGGATCATAGAATCATAGAATATCAGGGTTGGAAGGGACCCCAGAAGGTCATCTAGTCCAACCCCCTGCTCGAAGCAGGACCAATTCCCAGTTAAATCATCCCAGCCAGGACTTTGTCAAGCCTGACCTTAAAAACCTCTAAGGAAGGAGATTCTACCACCTCCCTAGGTAACGCATTCCAGTGTTTCACCACCCTCTTAGTGAAAAAGTTTTTCCTAATATCCAATCTAAACCTCCCCCACTGCAACTTGAGACCATTACTCCTCGTTCTGTCATCTGCTACCATTGAGAACAGTCTAGAGCCATCCTCTTTGCTTGGAACCCCCTTTCAGGTAGTTGAAAGCAGCTATCAAATCCCCCCTCATTCTTCTCTTCTGCAGGCTAAACAATCCCAGCTCCCTCAGCCTCTCCTCATAACTCATGTGTTCCAGTCCCCTAATCATTTTTGTTGCCCTTCGCTGGACTCTCTCCAATTTATCCACATCCTTCTTGAAGTGTGGGGCCCAAAACTGGACACAGTACTCCAGATGAGGCCTCACCAATGTCGAATAGAGGGGAACGATCACGTCCCTCGATCTGCTCGCTATGCCCCTACTTATACATCCCGAAATGCCATTGGCCTTCTTGGCAACAAGGGCACACTGCTGACTCATATCCAGCTTCTCGTCCACTGTCACCCCTAGGTCCTTTTCCGCAGAACTGCTGCCTAGCCATTTGGTCCCTAGTCTGTAGCTGTGCATTGGGTTCTTCCGTCCTAAGTGCAGGACCCTGCACTTATCCTTATTGAACCTCATCAGATTTCTTTTGGCCCAATCCTCCAATTTGTCTAGGTCCAGGATGGTTTGTCCTGTGGGACTTTGATACCCTGAAAGGGGGAAAACACACAGTGACCTGGACGGAGGGCCAAGTCATGAAGAGGTAGCAACCAAGTCACAAAGACAGAGCATACAGAAAGAGAGAGGGGCTACAACAAGTGAAAATGATGGAAGGGGGTGTCAGAACTGGATAGAGCTAATCCCTTAATCAGCAAGGAGGAGGTGCCCTAGTGGTGAGTGGTGGACCCTATTATATGTGACATTGCAGGGCCTCGGGTGGCACCTTCATCTCCCCTATTCTCTGCCTTTGGTACACAACAGGGTAGTCTTCTGAGTACTGAAAAGCTTTATTCTAACTGAAGTTATTGAGCACAATAAATGGGTAGCTGGGTGGAATTTAATGGCCTCTGATATACAGGTCAGACTAGATGATCTAATGGTCCCTTATGGCCTTGAATGCTGAAACATACGATTGTAAGCTCTTTTGGGGTTGATACCTTGAAATTTTGCATTATTCTGTAAAAAGATTGAATGTTGTGGAAATTACTAATATTAAGGATGATGATGATAATATAGACACACAAACACATACAGGGCCACAAGGCACATTAACATTAATGGAAATACAAAGTTGACAGACCCCAGGAGATGCTCTGTCAAATGACCCTTTATGACAGTAGAATCAGGGGCAAGATTTGCCCTATAGTAATTCTGTTAAGAGATAAAGGGAATTTGAGCTTTGCATAAGAACACCCTATTCTCTCCTTGGCATATCCCCTTCATCTCTCTGTTATCAGCAAAATAAAATAGTTGTAATTATTTAGGTCTTATGGGCACTGTTTCAGTAATACAGTGCTGATGCACTGTGTTACAGTTTGGTTTGTTGGTGAAAAGACTATGGCAATTTCTAGGTAGCAAAACATTAATTAGTTGGTATTCTATTATGTAACTTATAAATTCAGCTGTTAATTCTATCGTTTTATTTTAACACCAAGTTCACTTTACTCCTTAATGATTAGGGAAGCAGCTGCACAAAATACAAAGTGACTAAGGTTTCAAGCATACGCCCTGTAGCCATGAAACTTAGTCCCTGAGGATATTAGAAACTTTTTAGGTAGATGTTAAAACAAAGGTGGAAACTTGTCAGTCAAGATCAGCTTTCTCTTGTTAACTAACAGCTTTTAAGTACGGCACTTTAAGATTCATTCTCCATGAACTGTGTTACTGTACATAAAATAAAGGCTGATTGAGTGAGTGATTGGATACTGGACTAAACTCAAGCTGGGTAAAATGTGTCCCTGGAGAATCTTGCAAGTGTTTATTGCTTTATGTTCCTGTCAAATAACTCTAAAATGGCCAAATGGGAGGAGGGTGTGGGGAAAGGGAATAAAATATCTAAATTCACAAATATAGTAACTTCTGGTGGAAAAAGTTAAAATGTATTTAGTGGTTTAATAGAATCAGCTTAGGGAATAAGTATAAAAAAGTAACAGTGGGTGGAAAACTCAAACTTGAAGCCTTTATCACATTTGACAGAAATAGCCAAAATAGTGCAATACTTTTGCTTCCTCCATCATTGGTTGTCCTTGTCAGAGAAGGATGCTTCCCTTCCCCACTTCATTCTCTGTCCCTGATAGCCTCCTACCCAGAGCCCATTCAAATAAATGGCAAAACACCCACTGACTTCAGTGGTCTTTTGGTCAGGTCCTTGGTGTGATCGTTGAACTGTGGATTATTATTAACTACTTTAATACAATATAATATATATGATAGAGAAATTCAGTTTCACAGCTTCATAGACTCCAAGGCCAAAAGGGACAATTGTGATAATCTAGTTTGACCTCCTGTATAACACAGGCCATAGAACTTCACCAAAATAATTCCCCTTTGTATCATTTTTTGCTGGGGTGGGGGGAGAATGTCAGTGGAGGAGAATCTACCGCAACCAGTGCTAAGTTGTTCCAATGGTTAATTACTCTCACGGTTAAAAATCCAGGCCTTATTTCCAGTCTGAATTTGTCTAGCTTCAACTTCCAGCCATTGGTTCCTGTTATACCTTTCACTGCTAGAGTGAACAGCCATTTATTAAACATTTGTTAATGATTTTTTGTTATAGTCTGTAATTAAGTCACCACTTACTCTTCTCTTTGTGAAGGTAAACAGATTGAGGACCTTGTGTCTTTCACTATAAGGCATGTTTTCTAAACTTTTAACTACTCTTGTGGCTCTTCTTGGAACCCTCTCCAATTTATCAACCTCCTTGTTGAACTGTATACACCAGAAGTGAACAAAATTCTCTAGCAGCATTCACACCAGTACCAAATACAGAAGTAAAATAACCTCTGAACTCCTACCCAAGATTTCTCTGTTTATGCATCCAAGGATTTCATGAGCTCTTTTGGCCACAGGGTCACATTGGGATCTCATGCTCAGTTGTTTATCCATGACCCAAATCTTTTTTTCAGAATCACTGATTCTCAGGACAGAGTCCCTCACTTGGTAAGTATGACCTACATTCTTTGTTCCTAGATGTGTACATTTACATTAGCCGCATTAAGTAGGGGCAGCCTTGTTTGTGCCCTGCTTCCCAAGCAATCCAGATATCTCCATTATCAGTGATCTGTCCTCATCACTATTTACCACAGCTTAAGGTCCTGATCTACAAAGGGTTATGCTGGAACATACAATTACTCCTACATGCAGTCTTGCTGCAGTCAGTGAGAATCTACACAGGAATGACTGTCCACTCGAGCTTAAATTGTTGCTATAATTCTCTGCAAGATCAGGGCATAAGTTTCTAGTCATATTTATAAATGCACAATGTCTTCAGTAAATCTTATGGATTTTTATATAGCATTTCCATCTATTTGCATATGTCACAATATTCCTAGTGGCTAAAGCCGGATTGGTCCTGTCTCAGACTGGGTAGGTATCAAGTACTGCCCTGATGGGTGGGAGACTGCCAGGGTGATGGGAAGAATTGCAGAGTGACCCTGCCCAGCACTCACCTCACAGTGGCAGCTCCTGTCCCATGTAGCTGACTGGGCTCAACTCCAATGTTCTGGCTCAGGGAGGGGCTGGGAAAGGCCTACAGAGGTGCAAGGGGCGGGGCTGAGAGAGAGGAGTGAATTGGAGAGCAGTGGCCACAAAGGAGGAGCAGGTTGCAATGTCAGAAGTTGAGCTGAGCCAGCCCCTCAGTACAGAAGATGCTTTAGCTGGGACAGGGATTTTGAAGGGCAAAGTGGGGAAATCCTGTGAAACCTGAGACTGTTGGGAGTGCTGTGTCTGGGAACTTTATGGTCCTTATCACCATAGTATCTGAAGACATCATTAATTGATTTTATACCCCACAACACAGCTGTGATATCAGGAAATATTATCCCCATTTTATAGATGGGGAAATGAGGCACAGAGTAGATCAGGGATCTCAAACACGCAGCCTGAGGGCTGCATGTGGCCCACAGAGTTATTTTCTGCAGCCCACCAGCTCCCCGTGCCCTCCCTCCCGCTCCCGCAGTGTTTACCTTGAGTGGCTCTGGCCCGGCACGCACTGGGGGCAGGGCAGGCTCCCTCCCTGCCTGCCTGCCCTGCCTCAGCGCCACTCCGGGAAGCGGCCGGGACCTGGGGTGGGGGGCACAGGGGTCTGTGTGTTGCCCTGGCCACTCCTCTAGGTACCTCCCCCGAAGCTCCCATTGGCCGCAGTTCCTCATTCCCAGCCAATGGGGCTTCGGGGGAGGTACCTGGAGGCGCGGCCAGGGCAACACAGACCCCTGTGCCTCCTCCCCTCAGGTCCCAGCTGCTTCCCGGAGCACCCCGACCCCCTGCCTTGATCCCCCTGCTGCACCCAGCACCCTGACCCCCTGCCCTGAGCCCCCTGCCGCACCCCACACCTCTCCTGCACCCTGACCCCCTGCCCTGATCCCCCTGCTGCACCCCGCACCCTGACCCCCTGCCCTGATCCCCCTGCTGCACCCCACACCCTGACCCCCTGCCCTGATCCTGCTGCTGCACCCCGCACCCTGACCCCCTGCTGCACCCTGCACCCTGAACCCCATGCCCTGAGCCCCCTGCTGCACTCTGCACCCCTCCTGCACCTCCAAGGGCAGGGAGGGGGCAGAGTTGGGGTGGAGATTTTGGGGAAGAGGTTGGAATGGGGGCAGGGAAGGGGTGGGAAGAGGTGGGGCAGGGGCGGGGCCTCATGAAATGGGTGGAGTGGAGGGCGGGGCTGGGACAGCAGGTCGGGGGGTGGTCAGTGGTGCAGCCCTCGGGCCAATATACTAGTCCTCATATGGCCCTCATGGTCATTTGAGTTTGAGACCCCTGGAGTAGATCAAGTGGCTTGTTCAAGGACCCATGGGAAGTTTGTGTCTCAACTAGAATTGAATGCAGATCTTCTGAGACCTCGTCTTGACCCCTATCCACTGAATCCTCTTTCCACCAGGATTTTGGGAGACTTGATATGAGACTCTGATACATGTTCATCAGGAGGCTGGACCATTCCTAAGAAACACACATATGCAAATGAGGGGGGAAGGGAAAGTTGAAATTAAAGCAATAAAATTAACTAATTGTATAAAATATAAGAAAAGCAACAGACTTTTCTGTGGAAAATCATTCATGTTCTCTTAATCTTAGTATTTTCTACATGAGAAGCAAAGCAGAAAATTTCAATTTCATAGCTTACTAATAATTATAAATGACAAAGAGTTCTTTTTAAAAAAGGTTGAGGACCTGAATTTTCTTAAGCCAGAAACTTGTGAATATTTAAAACATATTTCTCTTGAATTCAGATTGTATAAATTGAACTATTCATTCACTTCCTGGGGAAAAAAATACAATGCAACTGAAACAGCTATATGTAATAGAATTAGACTCACAGCAAAATACCTATTATGGGTCTCAAAGCTCCTGGGAGTTATTTTGAAGATCAGAACAGATTAAGTGCTCCATGTAATATAAATGAAATGAAATGGAAAGATCATCAACAGTTGAAAAGTTCAGGTGATCATGGGAGATAAAGAGAAGGAAACAAACAGTAACCTGATACAATATTTAATGTGGGGGACAAACAATATATTCTCACCTTTATTGCCACTGAGTGTACCTCTAAAATGTATGGGGTGAAATCCCAGCTGCACTGAAGTGAATGGGACTTTTGCAATTGACATTAATGGGGACTCAATTTCACCCATGTTGTTCTTGGTGTAATTATTCCACTGCATAGGGGCTTCAACCTGTGAAGTGCTAAATTCCTCCTGAGAAATCCAGAAAGATCTCAAAATATATGAAGTTGAATTTAAACATTAAATACATAGTTGTGTGAATATGGAGTGGGCTAGCATTAAACAAAGAAAACTCAGGAAGAGGAGCAACAGGATAGAAAACTGGGAATTTCCCCTCATGAAATCAAAACTCCATAGAAGAAACAGGATCCACCATAAGAACTCATGGATCTTGGGAAATTCAGTGGAACTGTTAGTGCTGCCAATGGATCCAGAATCTGCTTTTTCTTCATTATGAGACTCTGAACCACCCTATGAACCTCCTAGCCTGGCTTCCCAGACAAAGGACTTGGACCAGTTTGGAACCAGCATCTACATCAGCACCTACCTTGGAAATCTTGGCACCACGTTGCCAGGACAGGAGAGGACAGAAGAGAACAGCCTCATAGATCAAGTCATGAGGAACTCTAGAGCACCAATCAGAATCTTTCCCTCCTGGGACATATGGCCTCATGCATATGTCATACTGTTTGCCAGACTCTATCTTTGTTCCCTGCAAGCATGGATTCAAACAGTGTACTCACCAAGCCAACAGTCCATGAACATGACTATGGTATCTGTTCCCACCAAAGTAACATAATTTCTGCTTTGGTGGGAGAATTCCCACCAGGTAGCCATGGGTGTTTTATTTGTTTTCCCTGTCACCAGACAGGATGATCATTAAAGATGCCTCTCTTTGTGGTTGTCTATGTGAGCTACTCAACCTAACAGTGTAGGGCACTTGAACATCCAGAGAGTTCAGGATGTACATCAATATTTTGGTACTGTAAGCACTCAGATGCTTTCAAAAGTCTTGCTCCCATTAATTCAAGGTCTCCATATCCTCATAATGTCAGACAATATGATGACTGTCTTTTACGTCAACAAAGAGGGTGAGTGACATTGATCCCCCCTTTCCCATGTGCAGAAATGGTCAGTCTATGAATTGGTGCATCAGCAATCAAATAATCCCATGGGCAGTTTATCTTCCAGGGAATCAAAACTTGCTAGCAGACACCCTCAGCCAACACTGTGATATGGACCACGAGTGGGAGTTACATGACTCATTGATGAGCAACATTGTTGTTCTATGTGGAACCCCCACAAAGGACCTGTTCATCTCTCAAATGAACAAGAAGTGCAACATATACTTCTCCAGAAGAGCCACTGGATGTCATTCTTATGGTGATGCTCTACTTCTTCTGTGTTCATATAATCTAAACTATGCCTTCCCTCTTTTACCACTCCTACCTTGGGTCTTATGGAAGATTCATCAGGAGAGCATGAGTCATCATCATTGCTCCCAATGGCCCAGTGTTGGTTCCCGAATCTCTTATGCATATCCTCTCAGTCACTGATCAACATTCAGATTTTTTCTGATATCCTGATCCAGAGGAAGGGCAAAATCAAACATCCCAACCACTACATCTCAGAACGTGGATTTTGGATCAGCATTGGACTCTAGAACATTCATGCTCTTCAACTTTACAAAGCATCCCTACTAATAGTAGAGAGGATTTCACTATCAGTTGTTACTTATCCAAGTGAAGGGGTTTCTCTAACTGGCTATAGCAAAAACCTAAATTCCCAGCAGATGTGGATATTCCACTTATTCTGGACTATTTTCTTTCTCTCAGAACAGCAGGACTTTCCATCAGCTCTTTCTGTGGCCACTTAGCAGCAATCAGGGCATCTCACCCATCTTCAGAGTAAGTCAATTTTTGCTCTCCCCACTGACCAACTGATTCTGGAAAGGTCTGATAAGAACCTTTCTGCCAGTGAGAACCTACTCCTCAACAGGACCTAAACCTTGTCCTTTCAGTGCTCATTAAGCCTCCCTTTGAACCACTGGCTTTGTGTTCCATGTGTCTCCTATCCATGAAGGTTGCATTCTGGGTAGCCATCACCTTAGCCAGGAGCATGGGTGAGCAGATCTGCCTTATACTATATTCCATACAAAAAAGGTCTCATTGCGCTTATATCCTATGTTCACCCCAAAGTAGTTTCAGAGTTTCCCTTGAATCAGTCCATTGACTTACCTGTGTTCTTTCTAAAACATGCATCCTCAGAGGAGGCTTCATTCCACCAGCATATGATGGGCTTTAGCCTTTTTTTACCTTCAGAAAACAAATCCAATCTTCCTCCAGCTCATGTGATGAGGGCTCACCCTACAAGATCACAACCAATGTCAATGGTATTGCTTCAAGATGTACCTCTACTTGACATTTGAAAAGCAGCTGAAGTGCCATCCACATGTTTGTGAGGCATTATGCTTTAATACAGGACTCCTCCACTGATGCAGCCTTTGGAATGGCAGTCCTTTAAATGGTCCTGCATCCTTGCACCCTCCTCCTACTTGAATACTGCTTTTTAGTCACTCACAGTGGAATATACACAGGGACCAGCACTTGAAGAGAAAGTTACTGACCCTTGTAACTTGAGGTTTTTCAAGATGTGTAGTTCTAAATGCATTCCACTACCTTCTCTTCTACTTTGGATTATCTTTGGATTCACAGTAGAGAAGGAATTGGAGAAGCAGTCGGTCCACCCCCTGCCTCTTATATCTCCTCAGTTGGAGGCACCAGGAGTGCAAGGGCACATGTTCAGACCAACAGACATTACTTTGAAGGTTCTCCAGCTCCTGGTGCATGGCACATATGCACATCCACAGTGGAATACAGTTAGGGACCACACATCTGGAAGAATCTTACAAAGAAGAACAGTTATGAATATAAGTAACATTCTCTTCTTCCTGTGTGACTGTCTTGCAGCCCCACAGTGAGCTTTCAAGATGCTTCATGAACACTTCCTCTGCAAATTCCTATTCACAACACATCCTTTTTCATGAACATTCTTGACATCAAAATGGCAGCAGTCATTTTTGAAATCTGGGACAAGCTGAAAGGCCATGGCTAGGGGATGAGTTTGAGCACCAAGGTAACAGTGTGCATTAGTGTTCTTCACTTGTGACTATGAGTCAGCAGAAAACTTCAAACTGCCACACAGAAATTTCAAAATCATTATTACAGTGACGGCAGGTAAGCCTAAAGACTCTCACTTTAGGCTCCAGATGGGTGCCTGGGGGCTTAGAAGTTAAACACTGAAAACCACTTCAAATAAAATAAACAAATAAAGACAATTTGGGGAATTCTATCACTGAACAGTCTTGCAGTAGTTCAGATGCTATCTTAACTTCCAGTGCTAAGGATAATATACTATATGTATTCACTTTGGAAAGGTTTGTTGAATTGTCAGTACAGATGGGGCTTTAGATTTGCCTATTATACATTAAGTGTTATCAGAATTCATTCAGAAAAAAGTCCTCATCTTTAAAATACATGCTTTAGGATGTTATCAGAATCCTTCAATGGAAATATTTATTGTCATATAATTCAAAATTGTATTTAAATTTTACATACAGTAATGCGTGGAGTAGCACAAACTACAGCGCCTTCTCCAGACAATGCCAGGTGCTGTGTTCCTGAGGATCATTATCAGAGAATGTCTGTATCTAAAGTATTCTCTGGGCAACCTCTACAACAAAGTACGTAACATGGCCAGTTGTGCTCCATTTGTGGACAATTCCTTCTCAGTGAAAGAAGACAGGCAGTATTCCTGAGTAGTTAAAACAGAACTGTGGAGTAGAGAGATTGGGTTCTATTCCTGATCCTGACATTGACTCACTGCCATTTTGGATGAGTCAGTTCCTCAGTTTCCTGATTTGTAAAATAAGGACAGACACCCAGAATTGTGAGGTTCTTTGAGATCTTCAGGTGGAAGGTTATGTTTATGGAAAAATACTTGAATAGCCACAATGTTTCTTTTTACAAAATATTCTTTTGGATAATCTCATATTTTAATGGTTTAAATGGAGAGAAAGACGAGAACCCACAAATTATGTGTCCTGATAAATTCATAACAATTTAAGGAGGTAAAGATGAATTAGGACATCTAGTCCATCTCCTTGCCACTGCAGTCACTCCTTACAGTAATTCTTTGTTATAATAATAAAATAAATAAAACCCCTTGATTTCTTAGAGTATTAATACAATTTCAACCTTCACAAACTAATTTGGATGGCTTTTGAAGTTGTTTTTTATTATGTGCAAGTTTCCACTGGACACGACTTGTTGCTTCACTTGTTCTCAGCACAGACATTTGAATTTGTTATAGCAATTTCTTGATTAGACAAAATACGGGACTGAGAAAAAGCTGCATCATTTATCTTTTTCCATCCTCCTTCCCAAGCCTGGTCTACACTAGAAAGTTTTACCAGCATAGCTATGTCAGTTAGAGTGTGAAAAAATTACACTCCCGGCTCCAACGGACATGTCTATGAAAAAAGTCTTACTATAGACACAGTTATACTGGCAAACAAGTTTCTTTCTTTCTTTCTTTCTTTCTTTCTTTCTTTCTTTCTTTCTTTCTTTCTTTCTTTCTTTCTTTCTTTCTTTCTTTCTTTCTTTCTTTCTTTCTTTCTTTCTTTCTTTCTGTTTGTTTTTGCCAGTACAGATTATTGTGTTCAGGGAACTAGCTTAAACTACACCAACAAAAGAACTGCATCTCCATTCGGAGGCTACACTGACAGACTTTTTGAAGTGTACACAACACCTGAGGAAACAAGCAAAGGAGAAACAGTCAGATACATGTTTCTGAGGACAGTATTTCTGGTTACTAATTACTGGGAGAACCAGATGCAACAGGTTAGCAACTAGAATTCTGGGACACAGGAAACCCAATTAAAAAAGCACAAGAATCTGATGGTAATCAGAGCTCTGGTTTAGAGCTGGCTTCTCAGCCAAAGTCCTTTGGCTTTTGAGAACGGTGTTGATAATAACCCAGGCTGTGTAGATTATTTATTTTCAATCCTTTTTTCCCTAGAGTGAGGATGACAGCTAAATTTAATTTGTTTTTTCCATTTGACTGGAGAAGCTGTTGAAGTTTTTGGATTTGTTTTATAAGATGACCCATACATTCTGTCTCTTTGATACAACTGCTAGGGCCATCAAGTGTACCATCAATTATTTTAATTAATTAATAGACCTTGTTGGAGTTATGCTTTTTGCATGGAGTATGCTTTATGCTACATTGCATAATGTACACAATATAAAGGAACCAGACAGGCATAGTGGGATCCAAATAACTGTTTCTTAAGCATATATGCCATGTGAAGCCTAGCTACATATAAACACTGCTGCTCTGGCAGGGTTCTGGTGATCTCCCTGGTAATGCCACTGCTAACTAGGCAACCAGTTGTGAAGTTACCAAGTAATCTCTAGGAGTACTCTTCAGCAACACTCTCTGTTGCAGCAACCTCGGTTTTCACCGATGGTCTCATATGAGGCTCTAACCTGTTCAGATTGTGTGTTCTAATAAGATTGTAATTGACGTGATATGGCTCCAGGAAAGACTTTTGTACCTGTAAAATGGTGGAAATGGTTAATGGCTTTATCTTTTAATTCTGAATTATTCATCAAATCCTAGTCCATCCAATCATGTTTAGATTGATTCATTTCCTGCTTCGAGTGGGACTCAGGTGTTCTGGATTCAGTACCCAGCACTACCACAGGCTTCCCATGACGAGGGCAAATCTCTTAACTGCTCTGTGCCTCAGTCCCCTCTCTGAAAATCCTTCCTTTCCTGCCTTTTGTCTGTTTTGTGTATTGAGAGTTAAAGCTCTCTACGGTAGGGTCGATCTCTTACTCTGAGCAGCACTAGCCCATTGGGTCCCAGCTTGATTGAGTCACACAGGGACTATTGTAAACTGTCTTTAGGAAAACTGATCAGACAAGATGAGCCTGTATTAATGAGCTGCATCCCCTTTGTGGTCCTGTTGTCCTGATTCAGTAGGGCAAAAAATTGTACGTCATTAAATCTGCTGCACAACAATGCTACATTTTATCAAATCATTGGAACTTTTCGTAGCAAAATCTATGACTTGGCTGTTTGGAACATTACTATTTTTTTCTTAAAAATCAACTGATTTCTAAGAAAAAAAATCCTTCATAAAATCAGTCTTATATAATTGTAAATACTCTGTTCGCTTTCATTTCCCATAAGTCACTTTATTCTTCCAGAGTAGTATGTGTGTAGTGTTAATGAACTCAATTTCAGTAGCAATGAAGATGACAACTAGTAGTAAGATACAAGTAAACTCCTAAATTTCAAATTAGCTGTGGATCATTGTGTATGGGGAGACTTTGGCCAACTGGTAAAGTGTCTGAAACCACTATGGTTTATTGCTAAAAGCAGCCAAATCAGCAGGCTGTAAATCGGCCATTCAGCAGTCTCAGTGTAACCAAGGCAGGAGGGGAGGGGGGGGTTTGGGTGCCACAGAGAGGGCAGCTTGACCCCGCATCCTTCCTGATAAGAATTGTGTTAAAGTTGCTGATTCATGCATCTTAGAAGAGCAGGATGTGCCCCAGGAATATCTGTTGGGGTCTCGAGGCTGCAAACTCTGGAAAAACCCACACCTGGTTAATCGATAATCAGAAGGAGCCTCTTGCTTCCCTATTGGAACTGCTTGCTTAAGAAGTTTTCTTTAAAGGACATGTCATTCTACTACTAATGTATAAATAAGGGGAAAATGTTTGTGTGTGTGGTGGGGGAATCTAAGGACTGGACTTTCCCTCTGGATGCATCTTGTGTTCCCCAGCGCCACTCAAGAGCCACACTCAGCTTTAGTAATTATCAAGGGTTGGGGGTGTTTTACTAACCTGGTGTGGATGTGTGTATAAGTGCTTGAGACTAAGTAAAGTTTAGCTTTAAGTGAAAGCACTCTTGTGTTGTCCTGTTTGTGCCAGCCATCTATTGGTCAGATGGCCGTGTCTGCCCTGATTTATTTCCTGACACCACCTTGCACAGAGTAAAAGTTACCAAGAGCTTTGGGTTGAAAGAACCCCCGGTAACAACTGGGCACATTTAAACTCAGAGTATAATTATGTTTGGTAATAAATGAAGATATTTGTCACCATGCTGTTATTATTTAACCAAGAATATGGGTCATAGTGTTTTTAAAAAAGCTGCAGCTATCATGTTGAACTTTTTAATATGTGTAATGAAGTAACTTTTTAATGGGAGAAAGAAAACCCATGTAATCATCTCAGTAACTTAAATTGGGTTATTTTTCAAAACATTACCATCTCTATAATTCTCAATGGAAAACACTTTTTTCCTTGCTTCCACCTTTTAACTCCTCCTTCTGCTATTATTTCAACTCTGATTGTTTTATTTAACTGTTTAATGCATTTGGGAATAGGAGTTTGGATTCTGCAAAGGGCTGACCTCCATTGTGTAAAGACCCAAGGTCCATACTGCATGGAAGGATTCAAAATTGTTCTTAGTCATGAGCCATGAACACTTTGAAATATACAGTATAAGTGAATCCAATATATAGAAGTTTACATGGCAGTATGCACATACAGTAAGATGCACACTGAATGAGGAAGAAACCTGCCTTATTCAGTGCTCATTTATGAGATATCTGCTTAGTGTGTTTTTAATAAGGCAGTTTCAAAGGTGTGCAGGAGATCATCTCTCTTCCATTGGTTTTGTTTTGTAAAGTACATGGGATAGGGAGTTTTGGTGGTTTCTGGTGTGGCTGATGGGGGGACCAACCCACATCACACCTAGGCGATGTCATCACAAAACTAAGTTAAAGGAACATTAAGGTTTCATTGTTAATCACTCAAATGTTAGGAAATGCCAAAGTTAAGGATGCATCCATCAACTTAACTTTCAGAGTAACAGCCGTGTTAGTCTGTATTCGCAAAAAGAAAAGGAGTACTTGTGGCACCTTAGAGACTAACCAATTTATTTGAGCATAAGCTTTCGTGAGCTACAGCTTATGCTCAAATAAATTGGTTAGTCTCTAAGGTGCCACACGTACTCCTTTTCTTCTTTCAACTTAACTTTGCCTCTCAGTGCATATGTGTGATGGGTTGGACCCCTTAGGAAGCCATCTGATGTGCTGAGATACCACTGAATCTACCTGTTCTGCTAGGGTAGGCCCCTTTTAACCTGTCTTGCTGAGCCAGGCTCTTAAAACCCCTCTAACACACACAGGCACAGCTACATGCAGCTGCAGATCAGCTCTAGGAAGACTCAGCTTAAGGGACTTGCTCCAGTACTCAGATGTCCACCTCCCTTGGAGTGCAGACCCAAAGTTATATTATGAAATTCACCCCCTCCCTCAATGTGGAGAGAGGTGTGCAAACTTCTTACCCCTCCCCCACCCCCCAGTTAGAAATTACAGAAATTGGGTTTAATAATAATAAAAAAAAATATTAACTATAAAAGGCAGATTTTAAGTGGTAAAAGGGGTAACAAATAGAACAAAGCAAATAAAATCACGCAAACTAAGCTAGTTTCACTAAATAAAATGGTTACAAATAGTATTTCTCACCCTATATATTGTTGCAGGCAGTTTGCAAAGTTTCTGTGGTTCAGAGTTCCAGTTATATTTCTTTTTAGACTGGACCCCTTTCTCAGTCTCGACTTCCCCCTTGCCTTCCCTCTTGCAGTCTTTCTTCTTGGGCAGACAGACCATGGAGTGGAGGAGTCCTGCTTACCTCCCTCCCCACCCTTAAATAAGATTTGCATATGGAGATAGTCCTTTGTTTCCCAAAGTTGACCCCCTCCTCCCTTACAGTGGAAAGTTACAAGAAGTTCCAGGTAATGTTTTAGTGTCAGGTGACAAGACCACCTGACTTTGTAGGATCACAGCATCCATGAGTCAATGGCAGAGCTTTTCACAGTCCATTGTCCTCACTGGTGGGCCATCCACCAAAAGCCTATCTGGCTTTTCCATTCTTGTACCTAAAGTGTTAGTAGTGGGCATCACCCAAAGTAGCATAGCTGAAATACAGATACATAGTCAATATTCCTAACTTCAGATACAGAAATGATACAGGCATACACATTGGATAATCACATTCTGTAAACTATAACCTTTCCAATGATATCTCACATGAGCCATCTTGCATAAAGTACATCTCAGTTATGTTATATTTATAAAACATAGGCATATTTTCATAAGGACTATGGAATATAATGTCACAATTTGCATTGTAATAAAGTCTTTAATGGAAAGATCACATGCTCTATCTCTAATAATATGGCTTCAACAAACTGTTTATTGACACTTAAGATTGCATCAAGATCCATAACCCTCACTCAAATTCTTAAAGACATGGAAATAACAAGATAAAGGAAAAGTCTATTCCTTGCCATCTTTATGTAGTCTACAGCAGGAGTCTCAAAGTCCCAGCCTGTGGGCCATCTGCAGCCTGAGAACCTTCCCACTGTGGCCAGCGGAGGAGAGATGCAGGCAGCCACGCTGCCGGCTCTGTCTGCAGCTGGTGCCGCCCCAGGCAGCTCCCATTGGCTGGGGGACAGGGAGAGAGAAACCATCACTAGTTGCCAGGCACAATGAGCCATGGAGGCAGCATCATTAGTTGCTGGGCAGAGTCAGTCAGATGGGGCAGCGTCACTTTTTTCCACAATGAATATAAACAAGTCAAAATACCAAACACAACTGTCTGACGCGCACCTTGCTGCAATCCTGAAGGTCTCAACTGCTCAGTCACTGAAGCCAAACACCAACAAATGGACAGAACTGAAGCGTTGCCATGTGCCTGGCAAATAATAAAAAACTCTCTGGCAGGCGAAGAATTGTATCAAGTTGTATGACAGTTTCATTATTTCTAAGAAATCTTGAAATAAAAAAATACAATATAAACATTTTCTTTTCTGAACATCACCTTCAGTGACATTATTGGCCTGCTGGGAGGATTTGAGGACTCGCACTGTCCCTAAGGTAAATTGAATTTGAGACCCCTGGTCTACAGTTCTTTTCGTAACACACTCCAATGCCTGAATTTCCATCTCAAATACTCACTGAAAAGCAATATGCACCCCAATTTCATCAAACTCACTGTCACTAAAAACCTTACCTGTAACGTCAGTAATGTTGAACAAAATAGTTTTCCAAATGAATAGCGTGTGACACAATGGCATGTGTTGGTATAAGGGTAGGAGGTCATCATCAAAGTTCTGAAACAGAGACTATGTAAGCCTTAAAACAAATGAACTGGATAGAAGAAGAGGACAAGGGGGAGAAAGTCAAAGGAGGAAAAAGAAGAGTTGGAAAAAGACAGAAAGAAGAGATGGAAGAATAGAGGAGGAGGAGGATAGATGAACTGAGTGAGGAGAAAAAAGGAAGGGGTAGAAAAGGAGGAGAAAAAAAGAAATGGAATATGGAAAGGAGAAATGGAATAGAAGGAAAAGGGGGAGAAGGAGTGAAAATGTTTACAGGTGCCATAAAGTTTCTGTACCATTTATTACAAATCAATATCATGTTGCTGTTTAGTTCTGTGTAATTATGATGGGTAACAACGAGGTGATACTCCACATGCCCCAGAATAAGATATTATTTCAAGTGTGTATTTATTTCACACTTACTGTTTGTAATAAATCTGATCTGTGGTTACTGCATCACTATTATAATAAAAATTAGTAATTTATAGCCAAACAAAATGCATCAACTAATGTTTAGGCAGCTGCAACTAAGAAGCATATTCATTATAATTTTATAGAGCATCCCTCCCATTCATGTTTTACCGTCTTTTCTTTCTTTTCTTAGGGTTTTTCCCTCTTTGGAGACTTGTACATGTATACATGTAAAACACCAGAGAATGAGGCCATCTGTTCATTTTCAGCAGGGGCACAGTCGAAGCATTTTGGTTTAGCTCCACCACTGGACTCAAAATAAAAGAACAGGATATTCCCTTGATACAAGCAGTCAGTTCTTGTAAACATTTTTTTAAGTGTTCTAATTATTACTGTTGGTTTTTCCTCTGTGGGATGTCCCAGGCACCAGAGGATGAGTTTTTCTCTATCCCAACTGAATTCTGAACTCAACATTGGCATATGGGCCTAAGGGCCTTTCTTCCCTAAGGTAGAGACTCAGAAATCAGGGATGGTTTGAATAAAATTATATTAATCGCCCAGCACTAAAAATGTTTCCTTCTCTACCCTCATTTAAATTATATATATTTGGCGGGTGGGGGTGAGTTACTGTTTCACAGTTATTTACCAGACAGACTTCTCTCAGTTTCAGCATGGTAAATGATCAAATCTTCAACTAAAAATGTTGTATTGATTCATAATATAAACAGAACATGTCATTGTTAAGTAATAAATATGTACTATACAACCTAAATGAGCATAACAGTGCCATAAATTATCAATATGTGTGTTATAAATATAGATTATACTTTGAAGAAAGACTTTTTATTGCTTGTACACACAGTATTCTCTAAAGAAGTCTGATAATAGTGCCATAAAATATCAGTGTATATGACCTGAAACTCAAAGCAAACTTGTCAATAATAAAGGATATATGATGTTGACAGAGTATTTGGGGTTTTGACTATCAAATATTATAACTGGAAAGAAACCATCCTGATCCTTTTTCACCATTTCATCAAAATTAGAATAGGTTGTTATACCACCCCTATTGTACCCTCTTTGGAATGGAAAACCACCACATGCATAATTAAGCAGTGAGGTCTGGAAAACCCCATGCACTGGCAGAATGGTTAACTACTAGGTCTTTCCCATTTTTAACTTTGATGGGTCCAATTCTGCCATGGTTCACATTGAGTAGAATACTCATTCAAGTAGCCCCCACTGGCACAGAAAGGGGATGAGAAGTAGAACCCTTATTTATATTCAAAGAAGTCTTCTCTTTTCTGATGAGATAAAGAAATCTGTGATGTTGGCTATCAGTTTATAATATACATCACTTCTTGGCTATAATCTCTCTCATATCTTTGAAAAATCTATTGTTATTTGTTAGCTTTCCTCATTAACTGAAATGATCTGGCATGTACTTCCATTATAAATAATAAGAGTACACAGAGTTGCTTTGAAATAAAAGTTGAAGAGTAAGATGATTAACATACTAAAAAGTCTGAATACAAATGTGTGGAACACAGGAAATAAGCAACAAAAGCTGAAAGTGATCTTAAATTGTGGTGATTGTTAATTAGTGGGTTTAAAAGAGATTTTGAAGGATGTTTTTAATAACCAAAGTGTCATTTTAGATGGCCATTGTGTGTGTGTGTGTGTGTGTGTGTGTTCCCCTCCTCCTGATTCTGACCCAGCATGGCGTGCAGCAGCCCAGAGCTTCAATTTCAGTCCTGCTCAGCTTGAGGCTGGAGCATGCTTAGTGAAGACAGAATCTTCAGGGAATTTAGCTGTTGAACTCTAAGAAGTATCTACTGAGCATGTACAAACTGATTTTCCAAAGGATTATAAATTAGCCAGATTTTAGCAGATTTTCATGAGGATGGCAAAAGGACTATCCCTGAAATATAGCCGCCCCTTTCCAGATGTCAAGTTCCTGCTCCAGAGTCTGGGGATGCTAGAGATTTTCAAGGGAGAGGTCACTGAATTTTTTTAACATGCCAAAACGCATATTTTCCCCTAACCTTGATCTCAGAAAAGGCTGAACCATTTTGTCTGAAATTTTCAATTAAAAAAAAATATGCCCAAAGCAAACACCTGGCATAGGAAATTTCAGCTCAAATGGTTAGTTTGCCAAAATCATAAGCAACTGAAAACAGGGTCTTATAATGGGAAGTGTCTAGTGTCTTCAATAATAGGAGGCACTACCAGCCCCACCTATAATAATTATTACAGTTGGAATAATTTTATAGCTTTATAAAGTTAGATTTGAATGAAAAGCATTAGCCTTTTCTTGACTCTTCATAAAATACAATTTAATGGTGTTATATGCCCCAGACTTAAATTTGATCTGAACTTGTTTTAACAGCATCATGAAAAGTTTGTTTGGTTAAATATGCCATTATTAGAATGTTGCATGCTCATTAAAAATCATAAAATACAACATCAGTGTAAAGTATCTGGAGCTTTAAATATCAGCATTGCCTAACATTACTATCACTGAACTAGTCTAGGGAGTGTTACTTGATGTTCAATTTAGATTAAAAATGAAACATCACTGCCAGTTTGGTCAGCTGGGGGTATAGTGAAACAAGGCTGTTAGTCTTGCAAAAAGTCAGCAGTTACTTGACCAGAGTTATTTGAATAGGTGCAAATAACAATCTTTAAGTCTCCCAGGCTTCTGAGATAGTATAATGTATTGCCAGATGAACTTGCCAATATTTTTTATACAATAGAGCTTGGCAGTAAAAATGGGCAAAGATAGGACTTTAAATCAGTACCAGTGTCTCTGTACATAATTGTTCTTTGTTTAACACCACAGTGTTTAATAATTCTTTAACACCAGCGTGATTTTCCTGCACATTGCAAACACAATGATTTGCTTGCCCAGCAAGCACAAGCAGTAATGTCATTTTTCTCCCAGATGACCATTTTATTTGAAAGACAAAAAATCAGTTTAGAAACTGGTATCAAGGCCCTAATCACAAATGCTCATTAAATGATCCCAGAACATTTCTTTGTAAATAGTAGGAGTGTTAACACTGCTGTGCTGGCCAGAGTCCAGTTTGGGTAATTAGATTCTGTCTGCTTAAAACACCCCCATAATTTATTGGAGAAGTTATTTATCACTTCCCTACCAAACACTATTTTTCTAGCACTGCTGGTATAGAACATCTGCTGTGTTATACCCCAGAGGTGGCTGCATATCCATCGTGAGTAATCCCCACAAACAGCAAAGCTCTTGGATGAAAGTATGAACTAATAATAGGGAACATAATGAAAATATGTTATGATGTTTGGAAACTAAAGAAATAAAGTGGTGCATGCAGGGCACAGTAAACTTCTCAAAAGTTCATTTGCATACTCAATATTAATATAGAAGAGAATAACGATTCACTAGTACAAGAACCATAGATAATATGTGGACTGAAAGGTGCGGAGAGGCGGAGGAGCTTTGGCTGACACTAGTAAAGCTGCCTCTTGGCATTCCTTGCAAATCTTTAGACGTCATTTATGGACGTGATATGTTAACCTCACCTGAGGCAGTTTTTGGCAGGTGAATGGCAGGAACTGTTACTAACTCTTCTCTGTCTTCCATCCCCCTTTGGCAAAGGTTTGTTATGATATTTTTCACTTCCTCTTTTTGGGAAACAAAAACATCCACTACTGGGTTTCTGTTTTGTTTTACATAAAATAATATTTATTGTAATGCTGTTGACCTCAGTGTCTGCCTATTTTGATGTAAGAAATTGCATTTATTATATTTTTGATCCAACATATTTAATGCTCCATATTATCCCTCACATTTTACATGGGGAACATTTCCATTAGTGCTCTGTGGGGAAGTTCATATCTTTAGTGACCTTGGGTCATCTGAAGTACTTTCTGGAAAGCGATGGAAGTGAAGAGTTGGTTTCCCACACAGAAAAGATTTCTAATGCTACATTTCCCTTTTACATTGTCACTTAGTTCTGCGTCTTTCTGCATCAAGCAAGACTACATGCTGCTCAATGGGATTTGCCTGGCCTGATCTGTGCTCCAGTATTCTACTGGATAGGTGTGTTTTCTGGGGACACCAAGCCACTAAATAATGCCATAACTAAAATACTTCCCACAGAAGAGTATCTTCTTATTAGGGCAGATCACCAAAACCAAGCAGAGGCATGTGGAATGGTACATTCCTCCTCCCTTCCTCAGTTGTCTTTTCTTAGTGCTTTCTTCCGTGCAACAATTTATGGACACAAATGGAGAGACCACTTTAAAAAAACAAGGTGCCTTATTATGATCATACAGCTCACAACTTACATGATTAGAATGGAAAGACTGCTCTTTTCAATAAAGCAACAAAATGGGAGGTAAGAAGGTTGTGGGATAACTGTTTCCATTATACAAGCACCACTATCTCACACTTTGCAGAGTTGAAATCAGAGAGCATAATTCAACTTTTGAGGGACTGATTAATTCCATTTACATTCCAAAATACAACTTCCCCACAATCTATATACAACACTTCAAGTTTGTATTTGCTGGCTTCAGATTGGGCAGTATTTTTTTTTCATGGTTTTGGGTGTTAGATTTTCTGAACTGTTCTTCTTTCATTTCTGGAGATTCCTATATTTATCTGAGGATGTTTAAGTCATTCTTAATAAAGATCTACTGGACATGTTGTTTCCTCCTGGCTTTTCTGTTTAACTAGTTGAATTTCCTTCCTCCTACTATAAAAAACAAAACAAAACAAAAAAGCACAGCTTTAAGCCTTTGATAAGAATAAGCAACATGTGCATCATTTAGTCTTTGGCTCTATTAAGCTGTGTCATATCAGATTAAAAGCAAAAATCAAAAAATGAATACTGAAATCTCTACATTGCCAATGAGACCGTACCTAGTGCCAATCGCTATCCAAACAACCTGTGGGTCCTAGATACATCTTTCCTCATTACAGAGCAACTTAATCGGTAGTCTCATGAGAACTAGTCCTTCTTTCATTCCAGCTTCAATACCAAGTCCATAGGTACTTGCTGTCCCACAAGCTGATGATGGATTAATTCGCCTGCAGTTGAAATATTTCACAAAAGGCTCCCCAGGCTCATATTGAACTTTCTAGCTGCCCAACTTACTTTTTAGGGATTCAAGGGAAAGTCTTCATCATAATACCATTGTGATAAGATACAGTATGCTGAGAGGAAGTCTAATTAGATTTGACATTTTAATTGAGAATGATAAATGTCCTTCTCCAAACTTTCTAGAAACTGTTCACAGGTGACTGCTTACATGATAGCATTAATCCATAGCAGCCTCTAGCTACCCTATAAAATCTTCTTAGCCACAATTTAGAGGAGCTAAAACTTTTTGCTTTATCTCCCTTTATCATTATTATGAGAAGTGCATTTTCATATTATTTTCATTACTGAACAGGCTACTGTTCTTAAATGAAAGGTTATTAATTAATCTGGTTTGTAAAGATCCACACACAATTAACTTTGCAAATAAATTCAAGTTGTATCTAAGAGATAATGGAAAAATGTAGGAAGAAAAAAAAAGCCTCTTCTTCATGAAGGTCCATGTTTGTTGCTTGTTCTTGGTTAACTAATCAGCTTTGTATACATCATCATGGCAGATTATGCCATACCTGTCCTTCAAATAACTCAGAAGAGCAGTTCTTTTCTTAATCTGAATGCCTTAAATCATTAAGATATCTCTACCCTAGAGCTGTAAATGGAAGATTATGCAGTTCATTATGACATTGTATCAAATAAGTAATGCAATGAAATCAAACTCAAGGGCCAGATCCTGGACACTGATACTACCCCTTTGTGCTGTACTGGCAGCATAAAGGGGCCATAAAGATGGCTTGAACAGCCAGATGACTATGCAATAACTGGGGCCTGGGTCGTCATGCCTAATTATTAGAGTCCAGTGCCAAGTCAAAAGTCAGAGCTGGAGAACGAGTCGGGGTAAGGTGTATGAGCAGGACCTGGAGTGAGGCAGAAAAGCAGGAACTGGGAACCAAAATGGGTCTGGGATCCAGAGGGAAGGAACCAGGAACAGGAAGAAATGCAGGGCTCAGGAATCAGAAAAACAAAAGGGGTCCATAGTAGCAGCCTTCCTGGGATTCTTCTTGCTGCTCAGACAACTTCCTGTTCTACTTCCTGGTTTATATAGAGCTCCTCAGCCAAACAAGGGTGTTGAATGTTTCCCAGCAGGTTCAGGGGCTGGGCCCTCTGCAAGCTAGTACTTCACTGGTTCCCTTCTCTGGTTGCTCAGGTCAGCTGCTGTGTGGCGGTTGTGGCCTGAGCACTGCCTAGCAGCGCGGATTCAAGGCCTGCAATATCTCCCAGACTATTCCTGCAGCTAAATCGACTCCCATATCCCCTTCTGTGCCCAGTATAGGAAGTGGCTGGGTGAAGTTATGCTGCATTGCAGTGATTGCTGGCTCATGTAATGGTAATATCAGTTCTAAGGCCACTCTTAGGGCTCGGCTACACTTGCGAGTTAGAGCGCATTAAAGCAGCCCCAGGCACCCTATCTCACTACCTGTCCACACTGGCAAGGCACATAGAGTGCTCTGACTCCACAGCTAGAGCGCTCCTGGTACTCCACCTCGGCGAGAAGATTAACGCTTGCTGTGCCTTGGCTGAAACACCTGGGTGTCAGTGTGAATGAGGTGTTGCATTACTGCACTCTGATCAGCCTCGGGAAATGTCTCATAATCCTCTTAAGTCAAGTGGCCACTCTTCTCATTGTTTTGAACTCGCTGTAGGAATGTGAATATGCCCTTTGAAAGCTTCGTTTCTCACAACTGGCTGCTTATCTGCTCTGAGGCAAAGCAACCATTACTGTGGAATGCTGTGTGTGAGAAAGAGAGGTGTGTGTGTGGGTCTGCTGCTGTCTGAACTTACAAGACAGCATGCTGACATGATCTCAGGCCCCCCAAAACCCACTCTCTCTCCCCCCACATACACACAACACACTCCCTATCATACTCCACCCCACCCACCTCCCATTTGAAAAGCATGTTGCAGTCACTTGCATGCTGGGATAGCTGCCACAATGCACTGCTCTCTGTGGCCATTGCAAGAGCTGCAAATATGGCCACGCCAGTGTGCTTGTAGCTGTCAGTGTGGACAGATTGCAGCGCTTTCCCTACTGCGCTCTCCGAAAGCTGGTTTAACTCAAAGCGCTCTACATCTGCAAGTGTAGCCATGCCCTTAAATGTTCTGTGGACCAAGCTGGCCCCAGTGTCACCTTTGTCCTCCACTCTTACTTGTGGCAAGCAGAGTTTGGTTGCAGCTGCGGTTTCAGCCTCAAATTGGTAAAAGCTGATAACTTATTTTTGTCTATCACACTGCTAGGAACAATTGTAGTTTATGATCCAGAGCAGCTTACTTTGGTAGCTTTTGTGACTACAAGCTCCCTTTATGAAATTCAGTGTGATAGAAATAAATGGAGTGCATTTGTTAAACATTAGAAACACAACTGTATTGTCAGAAAATCTGTATGCAAGGAGACCTTTTCCAGTTCTGTTAAATGGTTAAATAATACCTTAACTGACCAAAAGAAATTTGTTTTAATGAGATTGGCAATGGCAATTATCCTGTTTATCAGTGAAGTGAAGTGTGAGACATGCACATATTCTGAGGATAAGGAAGGCTTTAAATGAGCTACGGTATGCATACCAATGACTATCTGAAATGCAAGATACTACGGAACAGCACAAATTGTCAGATAAACTGTTTGTTGTAAAGCTTTTCTCAACAAATGGCATTCCAGTTAAATTATAACATTCATAAACCTATCTGACAAAGCTGGATACAGACAACACAAAAGCTCTTCTAGGGAAATTCTTCTATCTTTAAGAAACAAAGAATGATTTATATAATGTGTTAAAGCATATTTTAGTCATTGCTTTGTCATACATCCCCTCTTCTCCCACACTAGAAATATAACAATGCAGAGCACTGAAGTGCTTTGGAGCCTCCTACTAGAAATAAAGAAACAAGGTAATCTGTTCCAAAGAGTGTGTAAGTCCATTTTGCATCCTCCATAGCCCAGAATTCAAAATCAGTTGCACTTAGACTCCTACGTAATTTAGAAACTTTTGAAATTTTTACCCTCAGTCTATATGGGGATAATCCCATATAGATATTACAATGACGGATTCACTAGATAAATATAGCAGATATATGTTGAATGTTAATGCCGCTCTAAAGAAGAATCACTGTGTCTAAGAATAAACTAACTTAATGGTTAGTGTGAATTCAAGTAAGTGTTTTCAGTGGGAAATAAGTATCTATGGCCTAGATCCTCTGTAGGATTTAGGCATCTAAATATCTTTGAGGATCTGGACCTGTCATAAATATAAAGGGAAGGGTAAACACTTTTAAAATCCCTCCTGGCCAGAGGAAAAACCCTTTCACCTGTAAAGGGTTAAGAAGCTAGGATAACCTCGTTGCCACCTGACCAAAATGACCAATGAGGACACAAGATACTTTCAAAAGCTGGGGGGGGAGGGAGAAACAAAGCATCTCTCTCTCTGTCTGTGTGATGTTTTTGCCGGGGACAGAACAGGAATGGAGTCTTAGAACTTAGTAAGTAATCTAGTTAGATATGCGTTAGATTCTGATTTCTTTAAATGGCTGAGAAAATAAGCAGTGCAGAATGGGATGTAGATTCCTGTTTTTGTGTCTTTTTGTAACTTAAGGTTTTGCCTAGAGGGATTCTCTATGTTTTGAATCTAATTACCCTGTAAGGTATTTACCATCCTGATTTTACAGAGGTGATTCTTTCTACTTTTTCTTCTATTAAAATTCTTCTTTTAAGAATCTGAATGATTTTTCATTGTTCTTAAGATCCAAAGGTTTGGGTCTGTGTTCACTGGTGCAAATTGGTGAGGATTTTTATCAAGCCTTCCCCAGGAAAGGGGGTGTAAGGGTTGGGAGGATTTTGGGGGGAAAGACGTTTCCAAATGGGCTCTTTCCCAATTATAGACCTGTTCGACGTTTGGTGGTGGCAGCGATAAAGTCCAAGGGCAAAAGGTAAAATAGTTTGTACCTTGGGGAAGTTTTAACCTAAGCTGGTAAAAGTAAGCTTAGGAGGTTTTCATGCAGGTCCTCACATCTGTACCCTAGAGTTCAGAGTGGGGAAGGAACCTTGACAGGGCCTATCTACACTAGATATCTACTAGATACAGAAGATAAATAAGGTAGTTATGATAGAAACAGTCTGGATGGATGGATGGATGGATGTTTATTTTCTACTAAAAGTAGAGTTACTTGTTTACTCACCACCACTGATTCTTCCTTTTTTATTCTTTAATATAAAGTTTTGTTTTTTCTTGAAAGGAGTCCACTTTTGGATATTAAATATACTATTATTCTTTATCTGACTTACACATTACGGTTTCAAAGATGAGAATTTTTTATCACAGCCCTAAGAAAGGATTGCAGGTTTGACAGATTTCTGTATCTTTATTAATAGCTGTGTCATTATAGCAGACTAGCAATCTGAAAAACGCACTCACCTCAGCTCAGGGGTCTCTCTGCCTGGTGCGTTGCCATCACTACAGCAAAGAGGGCTGAAAAGGATAGCAATTATTTGCAGGCTGACACATAGTCTTCTCATATTCTTTCATCAGTCACTACTGAGCCACATCCCAAGGCTATTTTGGCCAAGTGTGTGTTTCATGCTGCTTCTATGGTAACCCCACCTTTTTATTGCTTTTTTTGCTGGTTGTTGTTTCTTGCTCTCCAGAAAATAAAAGAAGAGGGGATGTACTAGAGAAAATTACTTACCCATAATTAAAATAGTTTAGTCCTCCCTTTCTTCTAGACTTCCTGTTATTGCTTATTTCACTCTACTTTTAAACTAAGTAGGCTACCAGGGGTGCAGCTTCACCTTGTATAACCCCTGAGAATGAGTACTTTGTTTCTTTCCCTCTATGCATCCAGTAGTTGGATCAATAACACTTGCTGCCCTCACTAAAATGTAAAAAAAAAAAAAAGTCATGGTAGGAGACAGATGTCAAAATTTAAATGAGACTTTAAAAATCACTTCTTCTAATCCAGGACCCCAAATACTAAAATGCTTTATTCATAAATCATATGCATGATATCTCAATAGAGCAGAGTTAAGGTTGTTTGGGTGCTATAGCTGTTATGTATAACTTTAACTCTGGATGTCCTGAATTTATAATGCTTGGTTGTTTCTTGACACTATTGGGGACTGAACAAATCTCACAACATAAATCAGTCTTGTGCATGTGCATACTGGGGAAATTCTCAGCTGCCCAGTTAAGGCAACCTTACAGCCTCTTTGTGTCAATAGAGTGGTATAAAGGGGATGAGGCATGCACCAGGATAGGGCCCTGAGTATGCTCATCACTCCAACTGGTGTTACGTGTGTGAATCAAGAACTGACACCAAATAATTTTGTGGGCAAATAAAAACTTTAAAAAAATTTAACAACCCCCACCCCCAAAATGGAAAATATTCCCCAAGAACAAGATAAGGAAAAGCAAAGTGTAGGAAGCAGCCCTCCTTCTTGCACAGCTATATGAAATGTAGGTAATAAATATAATTCTAAAACAATTTAACAAAACCTGAAACTGTGGCAGATCTACACCAATGTCAAAAATAAGCATTATCACAGCAGAGGTGGACAATTCAACACCCAGGAATGAGAACAGATTCATTACACAGAGCATGCTTTCTTCTTAAAACAATTTTCAAGGAAGATGTGCAGAGACTAATTCCACCTCAGGCTAGGGGGCTAGTTTTCTTTATTATGGCTTTGCAATTTATCTGTTTTATACTCTCTCAGTAGTGATGCACATTATTTTCAAAGCCAGTGTGGTCTGGTTTGTGATTTTGTAGGGCTCCAAACCTACATGTTTGTTCCAACTCTGATTTAAAACAAGATGCAGCAAGTGATTATAGCAAGCAGACAATCTCAAATCACTCAGTTTCAAGTTAACTAGACATTAAGAGGCATAGCATGGTTTATATCGCCACTATGAGTGTCTTGGGTTTATATATCCTCTGGGTTGGTACTGTGTTATATATCCACTCACACCTTCAGCTTCTTGAAGCTGGTATTCTGTTCTTTATCTACCTGTTCAATCTTCTGTAAAGCCCCACAGATGTTCATTTCAATAACAGTTGATATAAAGAGGTTATGATGCAGTAATATTCATATAACAAAACACTTGTAAGAATAAAACTTGGACATCAGTGGGGTAAATGGGAGTAGAGTTTGACCCTCTGTGCAGACCATCTATCTATTGCTCACATCAGTTCCAAGCATCATGGGAAAAATCAGGAGAAGGGTCCAATGAAATATTTTATTATCTAATGTAGCAGGAAAAATAATTTTTCAAAACTCCAACTCGTGTTGAGAAAACCCAGTAATGTAGTTTGGGTTTTACAAAGCTCCAGAACACCATTTTTTGTTTGTTTGGGGTACCATACAAAATATTTTTCTTCACTTAAAACATTTTTTTCCCCTGTGGAATTGTTTGTTTTGTATTTAATTAATAAATTGCTTTGTATTTAATGTAATTGATTAGTACAGCCTATGCTGTACTACTAATAAGATCCTGATTCTGCAGCCTTTGTTTATGATTAGTAGTATTTAATTGCAGTCAAGTCATTATTTTTGGTTCTTCAACCAACATCCAAAAGTTTTCTTAATCAGATAGAATGAGTTCTCCAAACACTATATCCACACTACAGTATTCATGAACCTTTAAATAAATCCATGCTGGACACACACACTGTTAAGCACATACCTAATCTTTAATACAGCTAGGGTTTTTATAAATATATATTTGTATTATCTGTATTTTAAAGTGCACCAATTAAGTTGGTAGCAGAAGTTAAAAATTCAACGTCAGTTTAACAAAGGCTTTAAGTAAGATGCCAGAAATCTGATCCTTAGCAACAGCTTATCAAATCAGTAATTGAGAAATTAAGGAATGACTATATTGTGTACAGTATTGATGGGTAAGCAGAAAACAAAGAGTTTGTCTTCAGTCACTATAGCAGAGAACTAACTTTTCTCAATTGATCACTGTGCAGTACATTGGTTATCCATATTTTGCTTGTGTATTTTTTGCAGAAAACTACCTATAGATTTTTCTTATTTTTCATATGCAGACACTTTTGTGTTGTTGAGCTCTTCAAAAATCCCTTGGTTGTGGGGGAGTATATATGAAAACTCTTTGTCTGCATTAGGTGATTGCTATCATATTAATCTCACTTTAACCTTAAGGACTGGCTCCAGCTGTTAAGTACATATGGTCATATAAATGCTTACTCCACAAGTATAAGACTTTTTAAATTTGTTTTGACTATTGGCTACTAATATGATGTTCCTGTAGCACTGAACTTTGTGTAATACATTAGCATACTACTGCTAGCTAACCATTTAAGTAAAAATCATGCCAAGTCAGAATTGGCAAAACGTAAGATCAGTAGCAATATTTCTGTATTCTGTTTTGTATTTAATTGCAAATGGTAAGTTTATTGCAGTTTTTGTAACTCAAGCATTTTAGCACTGAGCTCGTAAAGGAGACTCAGAACATGAAATGAATTATAAATGTATGTCACTGGATAACTGACCGCATTAAGAGGTCCAGCACAACTGTGACTCATTCAGCTCTCCTCCCCAAATGGGGAAAATTATTGTAGCCACATGGCAATAGGTCAATTGACCACTAAAAATCTTGCTTACAAGAATATAACACACAGAAACAAACAGATAACAATAACCATGTATGTCTTTGAAGCACACCGTTTCCTTAACGGAAAAGGCATCTTGCTTCTAGAAAGCTATGGATCAGTTCTAAGTTGCTGTTGGCTGCAGAAGTAGGAATGGGCCATTATGATCATGTAAAACCATCCCATCTTCATAAAAAATAAATTAAAAAAAACCCTCTCAAATCACCCCCAATGCAATTAAGAGAATAGAACATGGCCTAGTGAATAGGGCTCTGGACTGGGACTCAGGAGGCTTGGGTTGTATTCCAGGTTCTGCCATAAGCCTGCTGGGTAACTCTGGGCAACTCAGATAATCTCACTGAACCTTAGTTCCTTCATCTGTAAAATGGCGATGGTAAAATGCCGTCAGAACTATGGAGGAAAAGCACTATGTAAATACTAGGCATTATTATTTCAATATAACATCTTATCCAAAGCCTGCTGAAGTGAATGAGAATCTTTTTACTAAATTTACTGGGTTGTGGGTTATGTGCTGTCAAGACTAATTCCCTATTCTGGCACTTTGAGTGCAGAAGGTGAGAGCCCACAAGGATTCTAAAAATTAATACTGGCCACTCCAGGCTTGTATTAAACTCCCAAGGTTACAGCTTTTCTCTGACTTTGGATGGGTAGATGCTGCCACCACCCAAATGCAGAACCCCTTTGAGAGCCCAGGAAGGTGCACTTGGGAATTCCTTCCTGGGGGGTACCCTCAAGCCCTTCCCCTCCTCCCCCGGGGAAGAGCTGAGAAAGAAAAAAAAAGGAAATCAGCTCTTGCCACCAGCTAATTAACTAACATCTGCACAATCCTCTTAAGACAAAAATCCAATTCTGTTCTTAAAAACAGTAAATTTTATTAATAAAAAGAAGAAAATACATCTGGGAATTCATGCTACTGCTAGATTTTAAAAGAGCAACTACAAGAATTAAGCACTAAGAATAGCTTTCTTGAGGTCCAACTTAAAGGTTACAAGCAAGACAAAAGCACCTGGGGTTAGCACAGAGGAGTCCACAAGCTATAAAGAAATAAAAAGAGATAAACTTAATCATGTCTTCCTAGACATTTCCTGATCTACTTACATATTTGGGGTTTCAAATGAGTAGTTTCTAGGTATGATACCAAGGATTTTTCATACCTGGCCCCAAGCTTCTTACAGCATAGTTGCTGCCCTGTCCACAATCTGCCTGGGAGAACAATAACAGCCAGGCAAAAGGGGAGTCTTATTTCAATTTTAAAAAGTTCTATCCTTCCCATTGGCTCTTTTGGCCAGGTGCCAACTCACTTCCTTTTACCTATGCATAGTGGTGAGACTTGTTAACACTTTACAAGTAGAGCAATTAGAGAATAGCTATTAAGAGGGATTTTATAGTTACTGGCTGGCTGGGTGTCCATAAAAGGGAGCTACCCATCCCGCCCTGCCCTTTTCATTTATCACAGGTGCCTAATAAATATACACACATTATATTACCTACCTATTAGACTTTTTCACCCCTTAGTCAGGCAAAATTCATGAGCTGAATAGAATTTTTCTGGAGGAAGGATGGAGGTTTATACTGTCCCACATTTAGATAAGGGTTTCTTCCCCCCACCTCTTGCCTTGGTTTTCATTATAACAATTTGTCTGCATAGATACAATGTAATCGTATGTGCATGTTTCCAGTAAAACTGATAAATGAGAAAAAATATAATTATTCCTGTATTTAATGCTCAATGTAGAATAAATTCCAGTTACATGCCTTTCTTCTTCTTTTCTTCATAGACTAATTTGTCTTTTATAAGGTAATTACAACTCCACTTGAAAGATCTTTAGCATCAATTATGTAAACATATGTTCAGCCACTAATTAATAAGACAGATATCTTCCCCTTATCCTTTCTTAACAGAAGTATTGAATCCTAATTATATCTGACCATATTGTTTTCTCTGGCAAAAGTCACGGAGGTCTGGATTGCTCTCTGGTGCGGAAAAAAATGTGTAGGAGGTAGCCAGTAAAGCTCATTGAGAGTTCCCTCACAGGCTTCCTCTCCTGTGATCATTTTGATAAGGGAAAGGGAGGGGGGTTCTACCCTCTCCGTGCAGATTACATGAGGCCTTCCCTGACTGAAAATCTTGTGGCATCCATAGAAACTCAGGGCTATCCATACGGATGCCTTATGTATCTGTGCTGGCTCTGGCTCGAGTGACACCCGAGCATCAACGGTGGGACCAGTAAACTTCACAAGCTCCGGCCAAAATTACCAATGACTAATATCACTCAACTGAACTTACCCACCAGCAGCACCGCCAATGTCTGAGCCCCACATCTACAGTCCTAACCGTCACCCACCAAGACCATCACTGAAAGGGGGTTTCTAACTCCTTGGGATATAATGAGGAGAGGAGAGTGATTGTCTTCTGCTTGCATTCTAAAGGGAGAAGGAGGAGTAAGGTGTATGTCTGTCCTAACATGTGTGCTCTATGCTTGTAGCACAGTATCTTATGATCCAGACATTTTGCTCCTGTAGACAACTCAAGGGATATATTAATCTGGTAGCCCTGGTACATCATTCTTCCTAGTTCCAGTCTTTAGAAATTACATTCTCTTCTTTCCAAAAAGTAACAAAAGTATATATCAAAGTACAATATAAAGGACTTTTCTTCATAACCTGAGACTTCTGATGATTTGACAAAACTGTGAAACTGGATTCCACATAGACCTCTTAATCCAAAGGGGAAGTTCAAATTTCTGGGACAAAAACACCTTAAGCAATGGTCAAAACATTTTGCTTGTTCAAATTTTCTGAAGCTGTCAGTTGGGAGCCATTGGGCTAGGCCTCCAGCATTTCTAAGTGGTCATGTGACCTTAATTTTGTACCATTAAAAATGTAACAGTTCATAACACATTTTCATAAATGGTAGCAGAATTACAGCATTACATATGCATTTCCTATTATGACCTCTTTCTAAGAAATAGATCTTCCTTTAGACAAAGACACATCAGTTCTATGTGCTGGGCAGTAGATAGCTTATGTTTGTCACTCCTGAGGATTCACATACTGCCATGTATATTCATAAATACTTATTAAATGTAACACAAAATTATTTGCACAATGAAATATCATACAAAATCTATACTTTTCAATTATTTAGACATGTGTATCTATATTGAAAATGTCTCTTTATATTGAAAAATCTTACTTTAGATGGTCGATGAAGTCAGAGATAAATTTGAACACGTACTATCCAGTGCAGGATGTACTGTACAATATATAAATTATACTTAATAATCTTACATTTGGTGTACTCAAATCACTTAGCTGAATAAGACAGAAATTCTGTGACTATTTGTTAGTGATATATATATATATATATATATATATATATATATAAATATTATTAGTCCTGTAACTCTGATTTCTTGTCAAAACTATTCATGACCTCTGTAGGACACTGTTTAGCAGAAGAACATTTAAAATGTAGCAATTAGAACTTACAACCACAAATAACTTCCCATACAACTGAATAAAAATTAAAATGTCTGCTCTGAGGCATCAGTACATCCATGTTGTGGTAAATCCAATGCTTTGAATCCATTAACCTTTCATTGTGCGGCACTATCATCCACTGCTAAAGATTAGCTACTGACACATTTATCAAAGGATGATAAATGAGCTGTCCTTTTAGATGTCTGATTATTTGACCTTTATTCAGTTAAAAGCACAAGGGGCTGACAGTGTTAAGTGCTTGCCAGTTTAGAATGAAATTGAACCCAGGAAATGAATGTTTGGAATTGTCTTCGATAATGTGATGTTACTCAGTCAATTTAAGTTTAAATTAAATAAAACAAAATCTAATGTAAACTGTTATTTCATTAATGTGTTTCTTATAAAAAAAAACAAAGTGGCCTCTTTCTTATAAAATAATCTTTTATAAGGCTTTGTCCTATAAAATACCCTGAATCAATTGAAGTTTATTCTAAAATTTTCACTAAAACATGAAAAATACTTAGTTCTAAGAATAACCCCAGGAAGAAAGTAGCTTTATCATTAGCTGTATATTTGTAATTGGTCAGTCAACCAAGCATACAGGATTGCAACACAACATTTTGCAAATTCTATCATGAGTGTTCAAACTTTACGTACTATCATGGATCCATTTGAGATTCAAACAGTTTATGCCATCATGATGACAATAATCTTAGGAGAAGTTCTGTTCTCACTTACTGGTATGAACAAGAATGATTGTGTATATTTAGCTTGTTGAGGACAAGGCTGTCATTCAGCCCAAAATGGCTTTGGTCCCTTGAAGAATTAACAGGAGTCATCTGGACATCACTGCATGTGCAAAGTAAAGATATGTAGAACTTTTAGATTGCATGCTGGAAACAAAGCACAATAATCAATTAAACAAATTTAACAATCCTGGTGTTTTGTGGCATGCAATGTAATATAAGCTGTGCTAATATTTAGAATGATAGGCCTCCAAGCTGCAAAGACCCCAGCACCTGCACAGAGCTCCATGGAAGTCAACAGGGTTCTCCCATGCAGAGACTGTTGCAAGTGTGTCCATGGTTGAGCCAAATTGGTTTAGGCTGAAGTTTACTCCAAATTTTGAAAGATGCAGTACAACTTCTTCCAAAAAAAGGTATTTTGTGAATGACACCACCCAACAAAATATATGAAGAATTATCTTCAGTTTACAGAGTCCAAATGTTCAATTCAGTCTATATTAATAAATATATACCAGGTGTCACCAGCGGTGCTGTTACACATGGTCTTTCCAGTTCTTTATCTTGGCATGCTATCAAATGTTAAATGTTGGGAAGACTCATGTTGCTGGTAGTGTTGGTTTGTGCAAGGTTCTGTGTGTAGGGAGTAGTCTTTCAAGAGGAACCAGAAAAGATTGCCATCTGCCTGAGTCTCTCATTAGAGTCAATTCTTGAGGCAGAGATTCTTCCTAGAAAGGAAGTATTGATGTTAGACTGAGATTTCTGAAAGAAACATTGCCTTAAATGCTGTTTCTGACCTGTTTTTGCTCCAAGACTGGTGTTTATATGTAAATAAAACAAATTGTAGGTAGAATATACCCAGGCTCCATATCACTTTTGATATCTCTTCCTCTCGGAAGCCAGCTCGCAAGGTACTAAACACCTTCTACCAAACGGTGGACTGGAGATGCTGGTGTCAGCATGGGACACTGGTGTCTGGGGAAGAGGCAGAAATATTTATTTATTTATATGGCAGTGGATATTAGGAGCCCTAATCAGGGCCCCATTGTGCTAAGCACTGTTCAAAGTTCAAGCATACAACATAAGGAGCCTGCCCTAAAGAGCCTACAGTCTATTTTTTAAAATCTCCTATACTTCATGACTCCAGGTTGCATTAAACATCTTTAAAGTGATAAAGCCATAGAAATCTGTAGCAAGTTCCACATCCTAAAGAAAAGTCCCACTCTTCTCATCAGTCAAGATGGGGAAAAAAAGCTTCTAGCTAGTAGTTTTACTTGAGAATCTGAGTATAACATGATCCCAAGATTGCCAACCCGAATGATATATTATTCAGTAACAAACTCAGTCAGTGAGGCTGATGTTACTATATACTGGTCTGCTCCCACTGAAATCAACAGCACAGCAGTTGTTGACTTCAATAGAGGCATGATCAGGCCCATACATTTTACCATCCTTTGAAATTGCTTTCCCCTCCATTGCCACAGTCTTGCTTGGCAGATCCCATCCCTGCTCATCCCAGCTCCAGTCTCAATCATCTATAGGTCTCAGAGTGCTTTACAAAGAGCAAGATATCATTTCCCCCATACTTAAAGGGAGAAACTGAAGTGTGGAGAGGTTTATTTGCCCTTTCCAAGGTCACATGAGTCAGTAGCAGAGCCAGAAATAAAACCCAGGTCTTCTGATCTTCTGTTCTTTGCCTTGTCCATTAGATATCATCTCCACAGTCTAAATGGATAATTAGGAGTGGGAGAGTTTTAGAAGATTTGATTCTTAGTTGAATATTATCAAAACTTTCAGAATGTTTGTCCATCTTTAACATTTGAGTAAAAGGTTTTTGCCACTCACTCCGTGTCCCTCACCTCACCCTGCATAGTGAACTTGTGGTCCTAAAATCTCTAGTTTCAAAGAACCATCTTCCTATTGATAATGATTTTTTATGAGTTTGGAAGACTGGGATGGACTTCAACTGCCCTTTCCCTTTAACTTGGCTGTCTGTTAATAGTGTCAAGAGAAATATCCATCAGTGGCATCCAAGTGTCCTAATCTGTTTCCATTCCAGCAGACTAGCTGACAATCCATCACAGTCTACTAGGCAGTCCATACGGATGCTCTGTCAAGAGTCTATATAAAGTTTGAACAGCTGATTACAATTTATTGAGATCCCAACAGAACATTCCCATAAGGCTGCCTACTAGTCGTATATACTGAAGGGCAAGGATTATACTTTCAGAATCAACATTAAGGTTAACAATTTAGTATGATGTTACCTGTACTAGTCCACAAATAAATAATCCTGTAAAAAAGTAAGGTGTGACAAAGGGGAAAAAAAGTTTGAATTGTCTCTAATCTTTGAAAATATTCAGTCGGTTTTCAGGACACTCATCCAGGTTTTATCTATATCCCATATCTGTAGCTATTGGGTGATGGTTTCTGCAAACCTCCTGCTTTCTCTCTTACTCTCTTCCAAACTTATATGAGGTGAGCAAAGAACATAAACCCTCATGCTTCAAGACGTCCAACAATTTTCAGGTTAATGGAGGAGGAGAGCTGGAAGAAATTTATACTGTGAACAGGTCATGCCTTAACTGCCTCTCATAGGAGGCTCTCTTTGCCACTCTCAAAGGATATTTGTCTAGATGGACCTCTGGGCTGATCAGGTGTGGCAATTTCCATATATCATGATTTACAATCCTATTTTCAAGAAGATGCCATTCAAAAATACAGTGATGCTTAATTTGGAAATAATAATGGCATTAAAATGCATTCCCTACTGAGTGGTTCCAAATGCCTCTGTGTTCAAAGAACCTGAATTTTCTCATTTGGTTTGTCTTTTGTCTTTTGATACTGTTACCACCTTCTCCTGGTTTAACCTGGGATAATCTTCCAAATCCTGTTATTCTAACATCAGCACCAGATTTATGGTATTTCCAATGAAACATAATCCTCAGAAGGGTATGTTGAAGCAAGACATTTCTCATCCAAAAATGTGTTCAAAATGATTTCAAATGTCCAATAATTTAATTCTTAAATGTTTAATTAGAATGGATTCAGGTCAAGGGCTAGGCTATAACTTGACCATGTGCTCTGAGTGAGGGATGGAATGTGGCTTTTGCCCAGGAGCAGATCAGAGAATGAATAGTGACAAAAATTCACTATTCCTCCCTTACTACCTGTAGGGGGAGAATTCCTCCAGCCCTTTCTTAGTGGAACTGATTACTCTCCTTGTGTACCCAGCCTGCTATTCACAGTAGCCACTCTATCCCCACCATCCCACTTACTCAGAGTGGGGCATTGCAGATCATGATCCTTACTTACCTCCTCATAGCCAAGATCACAGTCAGAACAAGGCTATGCAGGAAAATGGGGGGAATAGTCGTCTCCTGGCCTTCTAAATAAGGGTTGTGAGAATCTATCCTGAATACTTTGGACAAAGTACTATTTGTGTCTAGATTTCATCACAATATTGATATCCTCCTGAACAGCATCCACACCCAGGAGATGTGCAAAAGGTTGAAAGCAAATAGGAAATATATATCTAAAAGAGGTTCACTTGATAGATGCACATAATCATATAACTAGTAATACTTTGTACTTCTAAACAACAGTTCATCTGAAAATCAGAAAACTCTTTGCATGCATTAACTAATTAAAACACAGCATCCCTTATGGTAGATTCATTTATCTCTTCACTAACCATTTGGGTGAAACATAGAGGCTGTCTAACACAACATCAGCACAAGACAGGGACTAAAGAACGACTCCATATGCAGTTCAAACTGCAGGGAAAATGTAGTTAAGCACACTATAATTGACCAAGTAGCCAGAATGAAGAATTTGACTCTCACAAAAATGGTCACAGGTTCTTTAATGATCATGGTCAGTCAGATCCCTGGTTTTATATTACATCTGAAAGGTGTATTTCCAGCAGCACTGAGTCCCCAAAATCCAGATGGGACATCGCTCTAAGATTAAATCAGACAGAAGATTGCCACTTCCTGAGTCACCAACACCAGCATTGCTTGAACAGAATTGTCCATAAATAAAACAGTTGTTACTTTTTTATGGTATTTGTATAACATTGCCATTTTTAAGACCCTAAACTGCTGCACAATATTCATTAAGATAAATCAGTTCCCTGCCTGAAAGTTTTTGTTAGATAAAAGAGCTGTGTACAGTTATTCTATCAAGTTTAATTTAAAATGCTATAGTGGAAACTGATAGAAACTATTGTTACTAATCTCAGAGGTTAGTTAAAGTAAAATATCTTTGCATTAAGAGATTGGCTTTATTTGGGAGCAAAGAAAAACAATCACTTTTAATTAGGAAAGATAACAAATTAGCTCCTATTTTTCTCCTTCACATTTGCATGGGACCTTTGGATGCAACTTAGCTCATTAGACTGTTGATGGCTGCTGATGTAAATGGTCTACTGGAGGTAATTAATGGAGATTTGTTCAATAAAGTGTGACCTCAAGTTTTGTCATTTAAGACTATAGACTTCTCTGGAGACACGGAAGACAAGCCTGTAAACATGACTGCACACATACATAGAAAATAGCAATCTGGTGCACAAAGATAGTATGCTACCACCAGCATATCTGACGGCCTATAGAGTGATTGATTTAGGTCTGAGCAGGTAGACAGATAAGTTATTTACATTAAAACTTGGAAAAATCAGGAAGACACATCTGATGAGAGAACTTATTTCTCTTCCCCCCACTACCCCACCCCCACTCCAAAGATGAGTCTTGACAAGGTCCCAAGACTCACAAGCCAAATTAAAATCAAGGTGACATTTTAAAGTTTGGGAAAAATTTAAGGAGTGTAATATAGTAAACAAAATGCAACAATGATAACAAAAGACTACAGCAATCAATAACACCCCGGGAACAGCTACAGAGGGTCTGATGACAGGCATTATTGATGAAAGGGCTAAATGTCAGGGAGAGTAAATATCATGTACCCCACCATTCAGACCTCTAACAACAAAGCAAATACTATAGAACAAGTCTGAGACAGTTAATATAGTAACTGATATAACACAGCAATGTAAAAAAATATTTGCCACAAGAGCTAATTCCAGAACCATGCAATATTTTTGTCCTATTCCTAGTGTTGCCACAGCAAAAACTATTAACCCGACAAAAAATACAAATTATCAATTGGAGGAGGAATCAAACAAGATGGTATATTTTATTTAGACAGTTGGTAACAAATATTATCACATCTTGCATTATCAGTATTTGAATCTATAAAAGTAACCATGGGCACAGCGTCTGAGTGAAGAGTAACAGGGTATAAAAAGGCAATGACCAGGAAAAAAAAACTGTTTCTTTCTGGAACAAATTGCTTTCCCAAAGACAGCATTGTAAAAATTTACTTGAGGTGGAGACCTGTTAAAGAAGGGTAGTGAGATCTGACAATATACTGAATTGTGAGGGAGGTGTCTAAAGTGTTACACAATGTCTTATTTAATATCTTAATTCAGAATCTGGAGGAAGAAATAGCCACCATATGAATCAAATTAACAGTTGATACTAAGCTGAGAGGAGTTGCTCATACTAGTGAGATGAGGAAATAGTACAAATCAAGAGTGACCTAGGGGACTTCTGAAAATAGGCAGATAATAAAATTATATTCATCTAGAAAAAATGCAAGGCAACACATCTGGGAAAACATCATCTGAAACACACATATTCAATGGGAAAGAGAGAGCCTGGGAAGGAACAATGCTGAAAAAGATTTGGGACCCATAGCAAATTAGTCATGAGTTTGCAAAGAGATATGGCAGTGTAAAAGACCAATGATGTTTTGGATTGCATATGCTATAGGGCAAGGGACAACAGTCTCTTTTTCTGAAAATCAGATGCAACTGCATTTGAAATATTTTGCTCCATTTTGGGAACCTCATTATGAGACAAATTAGATAATAAAGCTTCAAAAAGCTGGAGCAAGCATTCCCCTCCCCTTCCCTGGTTATAGCAGCACAAATATTATCATATCTGCTATATTTTAGGCCTTGTCTATTCCTGAAATTCATCAGCTGATGACTAGTAGCCAATGTAGGGGCACACTCCAAAACCCAAACATAAAAACTGATAGACACAAATTTGTGCCTTATTTGTAATTTGAATTTGTCTGGCTTCAACTTCCAGCTTCCAGCCATTGGGTCTTGTTGTGCCTTTCTCAACTAGATTAAAGCACCAGTATTTTCTCCCTGCGTAGATTGATACTTGAATCAAGTGAGTTCTCAATCTCCTTGTTGATAATATAACCAGATTGAGATCTTTAAATCACTTACTTAAGACATTTTCTCCAGCCTTCAAATCATTTTTGTGGTTCTTTACTATATTCCCTCCAATTTTGCAACATTCTTTTAAAAATGTGGACATCAAAACTGTATACTGTATTCCAATACTGGTCTCACCAATGCCATATACAGAGATACAAATCACCTCACTCACTGCTCCCCTGCTTATACATCCAAGGGTCTCATTAGCCCTTTTTGCCACAACAGGGAGTTCATGCTGGGTTACTTGTCCACTATGACCCCTAAATCCTTTTCAGAGTTAGTGCTTTCCAGGATACAGTCTCTAGAGTAATCTGTTTGTGGCACATTGGTAAAGAAGCTGTTTATGTGCAATAAAATTTATGAGTCATGGTAGTATGTCAGTATGTTATGCTTGATTGTTTTTAGTATGTTCATGAACATTCTGAGCCAAATTATGGCAGCTTATGTGCACCCATGCTGAGTACACAGAAATCTCTTCTCCTCCTTGCTTTCATACAAGATGATGTCATAATGGGCAGCATATAGCTGGTCAAAATGTGTGTGTGTGTCAGGAGGGGTTCTGCAGAAAATTTTGTTTTTTTTCACTATAAAACATTTCAGTTTTGAAATTCAACTGCAGCTCTTCGTGGGAGTTGCAGCTGAGATGCCTACTGGTCCTTTTCTCCCCTCTAGGCCAGGATCACTGATTGGAATATATCTTCCATGGTGCACCAAGTTCTTCTATCTTGGTGAGGGGAGGTAGTGTACCATGAGAAACCTATGGCTGCTCAGTACCATAGGAGATTAAGTCAATTTGGGGAGCCTGGCCCATAGAGGAGAATGGAGGTATGAGGAATTGAACTACAGTCCTATGAGGCCTCTTAACAGCATTTCAGAATCAACATATTTCTGTTTTCAGAAATATTTGTTTTTGAGCATTTAATTTTTGATGAAAAATCAATTTTCTTCTATCAAAAGAAGATCCTTTAAAAGCATCATTTTGTCAAAAACCCAATTTTCCACTGAAAACCAATTACAAAAAATTCAGGCAGTCTGAGTTCCATAATCTCCATGATGGCAGTGAGTTCGGGGTAGTTGTTTCAACAGTGCTGAGTCCCCCTGAGGGTTCCCATTATACTATGCACTGTAAAAACACAAATTAAGACACAGTCCTTAATCCAAAGAACCTTGTCTAAATAGACAAGAGAAGGGTGGGGAACAGAGAGTATTGTTTTGCCCATTTTTCAGACAGGTAATTGCAGGATTCAGAGACTCAAGGCTGGCCTAAGTTAGAAAGTTAGGTTGACTCAGCTAGGTTGCTCAGGGGGGTGAAAAATTCACACCCCGTGAGAGATGTAGTTAGTTGACTTAAGCCCCAGTGTAGACAGTGCTAAGTTGATGGAAGAATTCTTCCGTCAACCTAGCTACTGCCTCTCAGAGAGATGAATTTTCTGCAGTGATGGAAGAACCCTTTCCATCGCTGTAGTAAGAGTCTACACTATAGTGTTACAGCTGCATAGCTGCAGTGCCAAAGCTGTAGCATTTCTACTGTAGACATAGCCTAAGTTACTTGCTGAAAATTATAGAGAAAGTCTGTGGAAGACACAAGAATTGAACCCAAATCTTCTGAGTTCCAGACCCTTTTACCTCTCTTGTAAAGCATGAGGGGGTGAAATGTTGGCTCCACTTAATTCAGTGACAGAATTCCATGGGGCTGGAATTTCACCGCAGGTGATTAGTTTTTTTCCTACAGCTGTTTCATAGCTCAACCGAACATGGGTGAAGGGAGTATTGGAAATGGTTCTCTGAGAGGAAGTCACTAGTGCTGTTCCAAGTACAAGCTTGACTGGATTGACCCAACTCAAAACTTGTTCTAACCCATTCTTCTTTTTTCACTCACTCGATAAAAACCTGTAGAAAGATCTGTCTTACAATGTAACTGCTCTATTACGTACAAAACCCTGATGCCATGCTGAACAGATATAGCTATTTATATACATTGATATTTCATAGTTATCACCTGGACTCTGTATAAATACAAATCAAATGAAATGTCCTGTAATTGCAATTGCTTGAAAGTTGTTAAAGAAAACAGAATTACTGAGACACAAAAGAAAATCCATCTGTCCTTTCAAATTTGCTCATTGGTCTTTTTTGCTAGTTTTATTTGAATAGATTATGATTGCTTGTCTATGGCTGAATTATTCTCTTGCTTTATGCTGCAGTTACTGTGACCATCAAATTAAAAAAGATCATAGATAATGATATCAATGCTGCTATTTTTTTTACATTGTTTAAGAGCAGATGGCAATAGTAACACTTAGTGAGAAAAATTGTCTTTTAGAATTCATTTTGAATTCTGTCAGTAATCCTGAAGTGTAACATTCACAGTCATTGATGCTTCTGCAGCACATTAAGCTTTTATGAAAGTAAAAGTTAATTACATATGATGACTAAACTCCAGGGATCATAATTAGCTGAACTGAATGACTGCTCATCAGGAATTAAATGTCATTCCTCTTCATCGTTCTGAGCACTAAACCCAACCCTTAAAATGTCAGAGGTGTTGGATTTTGCTGTATCCATACGTGTGTTACTGCAGGAAACATGAATGCTGAACACCACACAGAAATTTATTTAGTGGAAACAATAATTAGGTGTTAGGTATATTGCTTTCTCATTAGACAGATCAACCTTTTTTGAAGGCTGTCTGCAGAAAAGGGGTTGAGATGTACACAGATCTTTTATACTAGGCTCTAATCTGCCTTTTTTTTTCTTTTTTGGATTTATGCGTGAATTCTCTGTTTCTTCTTGATTATTTTCTGCATGGCAGGGCAACTGAATTGCCTGCACAGTATTCTGACCATAGAATATCCAAAAATAAACTATCACACATCAGCCTCTGGGTAGGGTTTGACTGATGGTGCATTAGAGTGAGGGTTTCGTACAGAGAAAAGAATGTTTATTTTAACTTTATTATAACCAGGGACAGTTCTCTGCCACAAAGAGGCAGCCTGCATCTGTAGTGCTGTGCAGAACTTGGGACATAGCTGGTAAAATTCCTTCTGCACATGCTGACCATGCTGGTGCTGCAGGTGTTGCCACTTCTGATGTCTGCAAAGCTTCTATTTCCACATGCTATGCCACTAGTGCCTGCCAAAGGAAGGCTGGATAAAAGAACATCTGGATCTTCATGTGCCAAGATGAGGATATTCAATCTGAATTCCCCCTCCCCCTCACCCCCAACAGAAAGATACACAAAATCAGTTCTTGTTGGGAAGTAATAAATTGAGCCAAGTTCTGGCACTGAAGTCCTGAAAGGAACACCTCTGAAACAGACATAGCTGCTTGGAGGGGACATCTTTATGATTAACTAAAACTTACGTGAAGGATATGGAATAATTTATCCACTTGTCCAAAATCTCACTGAGATTTGCCTTATAAGTGACATGATGAATATGTTTGACCAAATTTTCTGCTGGTGTAAATCAGTGGACTTTCACCAATTTATACCAGAAGAGATTTTGGACTGTTTGAAAATAGAGAGAATGAGCATGATTGTTACAGGATATATATCTGTGCACATGGTAGGTGTACACCACTTTACTATCTGGAAGAATATTACTTCTGCAGTGTAGGTAATCCTGTAGTTTTTAGTCAGTCAAAATTCCAACTGAATGAAGGATACAGACTGCAGATTTTTGTGCATATTAGTAATATGAATAGGGTAGGATCACCAGGAGTACTGTGGCACACTGAATCTTTTCCATTCACTTGGTGACATGCTGGGTGTACCACAGCTTTAAGATTAACTTCAGCTGTTAAGACACATGGGTTTTAGTACTTGGTCCAATCCCAGTAAGCACCTTCTCTCTTTTTGCCCTCACATACACACGCACACCTGCACACACACATACACACACTTACTTTAGTTACTTTGGTGCAGTCCAACGGGCAGATACAAGGATAGTCTTTCCCCTTAGACCTTTAGAGACCTAGGACCTGGGCTGCCTTTTTATATATGTCTGCATGGATGGAAAATATGCCTTGTTCACCTTTAGATCCCAAAGGTTTGAACAGGGTCCTGGCATCATCAGTGGTCTGCTTGGGGACCCTCCAACCTCTCCCAACTATGTCACTTCACTGAGAATAACTGTAGACAAGACCCTATGAACTGTGCTGCAAACATTACTCTGCTGCAAGATTTCTAAAGTCTGCAGTAGTCTGGTGTGGAAATTCTGTAGCAGCCTTATTTAAATATTTAAAATTATGAATTAAATATGAAAATGAACAATCCAATCAGTACAGCAGCCCCTGTGCTATTTATTTTTATACTGAAATCCACTTATTTTAAACTCCCCCCATATCTTCAGTTTTGTCAGATATTTTGTATGTTGAAAACACAGAGCTGCACTGTAGTACTGAGAAGTACAGACCACACCTGATACTGATCAGCAATTAGATTTGATAAAATCAGAACCCAAGGAGCTTGTCTACAGACAAACAACTTTTTAGATGCTCCCTCCCAAATACTATGTCACAGAGACCAAGCTGGAGTAAATGGTGCAAAGTTCTTGGTTTTTTCGCCAATGTACATTTCACAGATTTCATCCAATTCCTTTAAAATATATGTAAATCATGAAAATCTTTAAAATACCATTCTGCATATTCAGTGCATAAAAGATAAACTGTAATTGCTATCATGTAGTACAATTTGTTTTGCTCGGCTGGATTAAGCATCCTACTACCATATGTCAACATTTCTTCTTTTCCATTCACCACCTGAGACAATATTGACCAATGCCAGTACCAGTGTCCAGCACAAACAGATGGTCAAATTGTAGAAATGCCAAAATTGGAGGACTAGTCAAAAGAGGTTTTTTTTAGTTTGCTGAAAGCACTTTGACCTTCAGAAGTCCCAACAAAGTCAGCAGAAGCCTTAATCAGTTCAGAAATCCTGATCAAAACATGGATATAATTTTTTTTCAGAAACTCCTCTAAAGAGGATTGAAAACAGAGTCATACATAAAAATATACTATACTTGTCCTTACCAACCCTCTCAAAGGTATAACGTAAATCAGTTGGAGGGTCCAAATGAAACAAAGTTCTTAACTTTTCTGTTCTAGATTACCTTTAACAACTATGCTGCATGTTCATGTACGTTAACCAAATGGATAATCATAGTAATGATAATAAATGTTATTTTTATGACAAAAATCACATCTAAATGTCTAGTAACCCTGGAATCACACTGGTCTCCTGTGATGACCTTTGGTTCACAGAGACAATGAAATGGTCCAAAAGGCTGATAAAAGTAAACTCCTATTAACTCATCCTCTTAAACAGTCTTGAACTAAAAATATTCAATTGCAAAGTCTATGTCTGAGGAATAGTTAGCTGTAACCAAGTCAGCTATAACCAAGCTATAACCAGTAGTTAGCTGTAACCAAGTCATTATTGTCACCTTGCCTAGGAAGCAAACACCTTTCTCCCAGGCCAGTTCCTCCAGGCAAGAGCCAATCACTGGCCCCATCACCACTCCCACAGTCCAGTGGTAGCAGCGGTAAGAGGGACAGGCAAACAGTGCCCGGAGGAAGCATGCTTTTTCCCCTCCCCAATATCTGCAGCGCATGGAAGGGAGAGGGCAGAGAAGAAAGGGAAAGAGAGAGAATCAGCCCACATGCATGCTGATGGCAAGTGAGATTAGAGCGAGAAGCAGAGAAAGCCTGTGGAGCTGAGATCTACTTCCGCATTCTCCATGGTTTCTCCACTGCTCCCAGCCCCATCAAAGCCCCATCAAAGCTGCACCACAGCTAACAAGGTGAGCAGTTGTTGTTCCACAGAATAAATTTGTTTGTAAATGAACATCTAACTGACATCGTACCAGCACTATTTCTTTCTATGGGTGTGTCAAAAAAGAGAATAAGGTTCTACCACACCTGAAAGCATTTAAGATATGAAAGAAAACTGGATGTTTTGTCTGCATTAGTTTGTGATAAGAGTCCATTTTTGTTTCACAGTTTAATTGTAAAAACAGAGAAAAATTAATACAACTTCAAGCAACAAAGCTCTAACCCTTGGACTAAATTGAACACATGCATTTATTTATTTATTCATACATGTATTTACAAGCACCTATCCATTGCTCCAGGGCCTTTTGAGAAAATCTAAAATATGCATCAGTAAAAGAATAAAAATCAAATATGGAAAGGCCTGCCTTGTGATAGCAACAATCTCCTGCCAAATTGCCCCACTAAACAAAAACCTCCCCCTCCAACAAACCCATCCCTCAACAAGTTCCCTTGAAAAGTACCCATAAAATACCATTGCAGCATGCCCAGAATCTCAACAGTTGCGGGGTCTGATGGACCAGGTGAGTAGTCGCAGGACCCTCTTCCACTCTTTTTAAAAGTAAATGTTATGGGTTCATAGTTAGAGCCATAATGTCAGCCCTCTGTATTTTAAACTTGGTGGAGGTAGTTAACTTGGGCTTCTCGGCTGATCTCCTTGAAATTGCCCAGCAGGTACCTTGCTTTATCTACTGTAAGAAAAATAGGGTATAAAGCAAACCTTAGTTAGGCAACTGATCACCACCATCTTAGGGTTATTTTAATTTCAAAAAGGACTCAATAGTTGAATTTGGTTTTAAAGAGTTTGATTAAGTATCCTAAACAACAGGAACTAAGAGTACAGGATATAAGAAGGTAAAATAGTATTGGACTATGATTTGTTAACAGAACTTAGATAACTGGTTGATATAACCATTTAGGTTTTCAGAATCAAATCACACAACCACAGTAGAAAATAATACTTAACTGTAATCACTCTCTTGAGAAGGTGACATTGTTTTGATTTTTGACTGAAAACCTCAGAATATGGGCCTCACTTCTGCCAATTGGTTATCAATTCTGGTGTTGCTAACACAAGAGAGGGGAAAAAATTATCCAAAGCTACAGCATATGACATAAGCATAAGGGAAGAAAGGTGAGCAGCAGAATACGGACCCCGGACTTCAGAAAAGCAGACTTTGACTCCCTCAGGCAACTGATGGGCAGGATCCCCTGGGAAAATAACATGACCGGGAAAGGAGTCCAGGGGAGCTGGCTGTATTTTAAAGAATGCTTATTGAGGTTACAGGGACAAACTATCCCGATGTGTAGAAAGAATAGGAAATATGGCAGGTGACCAGGCAAAGTGGTGGAATCTCCTTCATTAGAAGTTTTTAAGGTCAGGCTTGACAAAGCCCTGGCTGGGATGATTTAGTTGGGGATTGGTCCTGCTTTTAAGACTAGCTGACTTCCTGAGGTCCCTTCCAACCCTGATATTCTATGATTCTAAGACAATTTGGTCAATTGCTTATATGCCACCTCACTGTAGTGTCCTTGACACTACAAGCACTGGTGGAGTGAAGGGCAGACTTGACTAGTGAGCTAACAGGCAATCAAAGTTGCTGGAATATAGAAAGAGACAGTTAAAGGTGCCTAGATGAAATAGGTACTTGATGTCAGTAGGAGGACTCCTATGTGGCCAGCCTCTTCCAGTCTTCCCTCTTCCAGGTGTCTTTGGCTTTTAGGGAGCAATGTGTGCTGAAGGAGACAGGCTGTTTTATCTCATTTCTGCTGGGTAGTATAACTTGGTTCCTCTTTTTGGAGGTGCTGGTGTGGACAAATCAGATGGTAACCCATACTTCTGCCAAAGGTTCAAAATATCCAACCAAAATGTTACTCTAAAAAAGATTTGTGGTTTGTGATGGATAATCAGCTGAAAATGAGCTCTGAGTGTGAATCTATAGTTAAGGCTAAGATTTTGACACAGATATATTTAGTAAAAGTAACGGAGAGGTCACAGGCGAAAAAGAGGTTTCAGAGTAGCAGCCGTGTTAGCGGTATCCGCAAAAAGAGAAGGAGTACTTGTGGCACCTTAGAGACTAACAAATTTATTTGAGCATAAGCTTTCGTGAGCTACAGCTCACTTCATCGGATGCATGCAGTGGAAAATACAGTGGGGAGATTTTATATACACAGAGAACATGAAACAATGGGTGTTACCACACACACTGTAACGAGAGTGATCAGGTAAGGTGAGCTATTACCAGCAGGAGAGGAAAAAAAAACATTTGTAGTGATAATCAAGGTGGGCCATTTCCCAGCAGTTGACAAGAACGTGTGAGGAACAGTGTGGGGGAGGGGAATAAACATGGGAAAATAGTTTTACTTTGTGTAATGACACATCCACTCCCAGTCTTTATTCAAGCCTAATTTAATGGTGTCCAGTTTGCAAATTAATTCCAATTCAGCAGTCTCTCGTTGGAGTCTGTTTTTGAAGTTTTTTTGTTGAAGAATTGCAACGAAAGCTTATGCTCAAATAAATTGGTTAATCTCTAAGGTGCCACAAGTACTCCTTTTCTTTTTACGTTTAGGTCTGTAATCGAGTGACCAGAGAGACTGAAGAGTTCTTCGACTGGTTTTTGAATGTTATAATTCTTGACGTCTGATTTGTGTTCATTTATTCTTTTATGTGGAGACTGTCCAGTTTTGCCAATGTACATGGCAGAGGGGCATTACTGGCACATGGTGGCATATATCACATTGGTAGATATGCAGGTGAATGAGCCTCCAATAGTGTGGCTGATGTGATTAGGCCCTATGATGGGCAAAAAAAGAAAAATTCACGGAAGCGATGACTTGCCCATAATTTTAGTAAAAATATTTGGTACAAAATGGGGCTCTGCAGATCTCCACAGTATCTGAAGGGGGGCAGCTGCCCAGGGGGTAGGAGTTGGGGATGTGGGGTACCCCTGCTGCCTGCAGCTCCTGGGCTTCCCTGCTTCCTGAGGGGGCCAAGAGCTGTGGGGTGCCTGCAGATCCAAGGGCCCACAGTGGCTGGAAGCTTTTGGGTTCCCCCACCATCCCCGCCACCCAGGAGCTCGTGGGTTCCCCACTACCCCAGTGGCTGGGAGCTCAGGGGTTCCCCCAATACCACCACCCTGTGATTTCCATGATCTCTGTGACTAAGTCATAGCTTTATCTATAGTCCTTGGATGCATAAACTGGGGAATCTCAAGGAGGAGTAGAGGAATATACCTCTGTATTTGGCACTGGTGAGGCTGCTAATGGAATACTGGATCCAGTGCTTGTGCCCACAATTCAAGAAGGATGTTTATAAATTGTAGAGGGTTCAGAGAAGAGCCACAAGTATGATGAAAGGATTAGAAAAATGCCATATATTGATAGACTCAAAGAGCTCAATCTATTTATCTTAAGAAAGAGAAGGCTAAGGGGGACTTGATTACAGTCAATAAGTATCTTCATGGGGAACACATATTTAATAATGGACTATTCAATCTAGCACAGAAGATATAACAAGATCCAGTAGCTGGAAGATGAAGCTAGACAAATTCAGACTGGAAATAAGGTGTAATTTTTTTAACAGTGAGAGTAATTAATCATTGGAACAATTTATCAGGAGTCATGGTAGATTCTCCATCACTGAAAATTTTTAGATCAAGACTGGATTTTTTTTTCCAAAAGATATGGTCTTTTAGAAGGAATTCTTTTGGGGAAGTTCTCTGGTCTGTGTTATACAGGATGTCACACTGGATGATCACAATGGTCCCTTCTGCCCTTGGAATCTGTGCACCATTTTAAGACATACCTTGGACATTGGCTTGTTTGATTAGGTCAGCAACTTACCTCTGCAAGTCATTTTCCCTGGGCCATCTGTAGTGCATCCCTTGGCCAACCATGCAGTTACGTTTGCTCAAGTTGTAGTTTCTCCATCAATACTCTGCTAGCTGCTGAAATGTTCAGTTTAAAAGTTCATATAATTCATAAAATGTCCCTCCATATGCTTTGATGATCTTTAAACTTGTTTTAACAGTCCATTGTACAGTGCAAAGTCACTTCAAGAACTATTGTTCACTAGCAGGCCAGAACAGCTGTATAAATTTTCCACTTCTGTTCTCCTTGTTTTAACAACAATGGTGAGACCTTGGTATTTATGACTGAGCTGAGTCTGTGCATTATTAATCAAACAGTTACAATTCTGATTATTCCACTCTGTGATCAAGTGTCCTTATAAATACGCTATTTGGTTTCAGTTCTTTTTATTTACTGCCTCTTTCAGCACAGGTGTATTTCACCAATTTGATAGCATAAGCATGCTTGATTGCCAATGTTAGCCTTACTTCTTCACTTTGTCACTAAACTAAACTAAATTAATATGAATGTAATCCCTTTCTGTCCCGAGCAGGATTGCCCATGAAGTAAAACCTGTCATTAAAGTTTACAATATTTTGGCCAACAACTGTATCTTTCATAGTTGACTTCCGTTTCAGACGTATAACTTCATTTATATTCCCTGTTTTACACTACAGTATCTGACACATCATACAATATCTGTTTGATATCAATTTTAAAATTAATTCATTCACAGACGGGTGAAAAAAGTTTATTTTTGGCTGCTCGAGCAACACATTCTCAAGAAAAGCTGCAGAGACTGTACGTTTCCCCAGACAAGCTGAAGAAATCTTGCGGTTGGATCTCAATTTTTTTCTCTTGGCCCTCTGTCCTAACGGTTCTACACAGCCTTGATGCCTGGGCAGTTCTTAAATAGTAATAACTCACAATTTGGGGGCCTTAGTTACTACACTACTTTGTTTACCAGTGGATGGGTTGTCTAGAAAACTCATCAACATAGTACTCAAATATTGCACAGGTAAATAATTCTTAAGAGTGAGGTCTATATTAGACGTCACAGAGGAATCTACTCTTCTCTCTTTCTGTTTTCTCAGAAACTCTTCCTCCTCCCCCAATTTCTTCTTCAGCCCTCATTCTTTTAAAGAAAGGGGGACCTTTGCCGATCACAACGTCAATGGTTGCCTCCTTTTCATCTAGCAAAGAGTGGAAAACAAAACACCTTCAAATTTAACACTCCCCCTGAACTGCAAATCTGAGTCACAAATGACCAGTACAGTCACCTCAAGTGAGCTGATTTTGTCTTAGATTGCATCTTTAAGGGACAACTCTGTTTAAAGGATGTTGGAGAGCCACCTCTCTATGAGGAATCTGAAAAGGAATTCTTCCTCAGAGAGACCCAATCCCACCTGAGCTTTCTCTGCACAGTGGTGGTACACAGGCTGCATCCAGACTGTAAGCCAGTGAGGAGGGGTGTGGGTAAAAGGCCATGTTCTCCCCTTTTCTTGGCCCTTTCATCCACCTGTACAAGGGCCAGTCCTAATCTGGTATAGAATCTCTGCCATTTCTCCTGGTTTTATTGTTTAGCCATCCGCTCTTACTTCTTTTATTTCTGGATTGGGCACAGCCAATCCCATTAGAGCCCCAACCTCAGCCAACCACTGAGTAAATTGCTCACCTGCCCCAGCCCTAAAAAGCAATAGAAATGAACATCATCATCATCATCATCATCATATGAAAGGCACTGTAATCCATCCCTTCTAGGGCCGCATGTACACAATTATGTAATTAGATTATTCCTCAAATGCTAACAACTTTTCTGTAATCCACTGGTTAGTTTATTATGGGAGTCACAGTAGAAGTGGCTCTTCAGGAGGAATTTAAATGAGAAGAGGATAGTGAACTTGTGGTTCCACTCAAGAAGGGTTTTTCATAAGGAGGGGATATTTGTGGATGCTTACCGCAGATAAGAAGTGTCAGGATGGTATTACTGCTGGAGTGGGGGATACGGGGGTGACACAAAAACAGATTCAATAGATAAGAAGGAAGGGACATTAAATGGCAAAAGGAAAGGAATTGCATCATCATAATCTGGAGAGAAAACATCAAGCAAACCAACGGGATCAAAATTATATTTCCCAATCTAGACTAACATCTATTATACACCGTTCTATCCTTGTCTCCCCCAGTCTACTACCATGGGGATAAAGGGGGCAAAGCCCGCTACAACTAGTCAGCATCCTCAGGCATTGGCAACATGGTCCAGTCCTCTCAGTCACCACTAAGTCTTCATCTTGTCACATAGAAACAATAATATTTCTTACCTTGACAATGAATTCCAGGGAAAAAGGGAAGCAGACAAAGGGAGAAAGAGACAAATCCAAGAGAAAATTATTACCCCTATATCTGAGAATGGGGAAGGAATGCATAGCTTAGACTGACTCATTCATTCCCTCTCCCACTTACAGGAATATTTATGTTTTAAAATATAGTCGTTTACTAGCATGGTTGGATTTGGAGAACACTGAACACTTATGTTTTTTGTTTTTTTTTTTCAATAGTGACAAAACAAAGAAATAGAAAACTAATTCAAGTTAAAATGTGGTAGAGGTATGGCTTTTATGGTTGGTAATATGATCAGTAGGGACAGGAATGATGATATTCTGGTATCCTTTAGCACTGATGATAGGAAGCCCAGTTACTAGGAAGAGCTAAGTAACAATAAGGGGGAATTCGATTATTAGAAATATACACACTGCACAGTCAATCTGTGGAACTAATTGCCAAGGCCAAAAGTATTACTGGGTTAAAAAAAGAATTAAATAAGTTCATGGAGGATAGGTCCATCAATGGCTATTAGCCAAGATGGTCAAGGAAGCAACCCCACGCTCTGGGTGACTCTAAGCCTCTGACTGCCAGATGCTGGGACTAGACAACAGGGTTTGTAACACTCAATAATTGCCTTGTTCTGTTCATTTCCTATGAAGTATCTGACATTGGGGACACTTTAGGAAGACAAGATACAGGAATAGATGGACCATTGGTCTGACCCAGTATCGCCATCCTTATATTCTTATGTTATGTTCTTCTTATGTTCTTAGATAGTTGGGCTTGTGATGATCGGGAGAATCAAATGGCAATTTGCCTTCTGGGTATGAAGAGTACAGATCTCATGAGACACCTAGTCAGACTTATGTGCAGTGCTGGGGAGGAGATGGTGGTCATGGCACATATAGGTACCAGTGACATAGGGAAAAGTAGGAGAGCGGTCCTGGAGGCCAAAGTTAGGCTTCTAGGTAAGAAATCCACATTCAAGATCAGGAAGACAGGCAGAACTGCAGGGTCCCAATGTGTGGATGCAATGATGGTGTAGGGAGGAGGTCTTTAGGTTTGTTAGGAATTGGGAAACTTTTGGGGAAAGTAAGAGCTTATACATTAAAGACAGCCTCCATGTAAACCAAAAAAGAACCAGACTGCTGCATATAAAATTTAAAAAGTTGCAGAGGATTTTTTAAACTGGGGGCTGAGGAAAATCTGACAGGTACAGAGGAGCACAAGGTTTGGGTTGAGACATCCTTTAGGGATGAATTCATTAAAGGAGGAACTCTTTGGCACCTTTGGTTCATTATAAAATATACTTATGAGACGAAATAACCAATGTCAGTCAGCTTTAGTGCTATAACCCAATAATAATACAGTAAAGGAAAAAGGTTCTATATGATACTGGGAAGCCATCTCGTGCAGCAATGTTACATCTACCTTCTTCAGAAGGTGTGTGTGATGTTACACTTCATATTCTTCACAGAAATATTGTTATGATATGACTATGGCATAACTAATATATGTTTTATTCAAGATGGGTCATGTGAGATATCATTGGAAAGTTTATGATTTACGGAATGAGTTTATCCAATTTATATGCATGTATCATTTCTGTATCTAAAGTTAGGAATATTGGCTACATAAGAATTACAACTGGGTGTATACTTGGGAAACATCCACCAGACAACAGGCCATCAGCCTTGATGAGTCATTAGGAAGAAATATTAAGACTTTGAATATACTAATCTCTGTCCTTCCTGAGAAGCATCCTGGGACATTGCTTTGACACTACAAGGTCAGGTGGTCATGTTACCTGGTACTAAACACTATCTTGGACTTCTAGTGATTTTCCACTAAAAGGAGGAGGTCAAAACTGGGAAACAAAAGGTTCCTGCCTTATGTAAATTCTATTTTAGGCCCAGGGGTAAGTTGATCTTGGTTCAGTCTTCACTGAATCCCCACCCAGGATAACAGCTGGAAAGATCTGAGAAACACAGACAAAGGGTGGGAAGAGTTGAGCCCAGTCTGGAAGAAAGATCTTGTCTGTGAATACGGTGTCTGAAGACTTGAGCTGCAAGCAGGGTAGTTAACCTTCAAGAATTTCTGCAACCTGCCCCAAAAGCAACATTTAGGGTGAGAAATTACTTCTTGAAACCAGTCTCTTTAAGATCTTAAGCTCAGTATACGTGTTTTGTTTTATTTGCTTAGTAATCAGCTTTGTTCTGTTTGCTATCCCTGATAATCACCTAAAATCTGCCTTTTGTAGTTAATAAACTTGGTTTGTTTTATTATAAAACCCAGTTTGTGCAATTTATAACTGGGGGGTAAGAAGCTGTGCATATCTCTCTTCACGTTGAGGGAGGGGGTGAATTTATGAGCTTACATTGCTTAGATTTCATAGAATATCAGGGTTGGAAGGGACCTCAGGAGGTCATCTAGTCCAACTCCCTGCTCAAAGCAGGACCAATCCCCAACTAAATCATCCAATTTTATTTTTTTTGCCCCAGATCCCTAAATGGCCCCCTCAAGGATTGAACTCACAACCCTGGGTTTAGCAGGCCAATGCTCAAACCACTGAGCTATCCCATTTCTCTACAGCTCAAGATAATATTACTTTGGGTTTACTCCCCAAAGGGGCTTATGCACGTGAGTGCTGGGTGAATCTCTGAACTGAACCCTCTCACACAGAGCTGACTTCAGTCTGTGTCTGCAGCTGGGTGTGGCCTTACCTATGTGTGTGTGTGTGCTAGCGAAGGCTTGAGGGCCTGGCCCAGCATAAACAGGTTGACGAAGCCCAGGCTGGTGGAACGGGTGGGCTCAGTGAGACCTCAGCACTTCAGGTGGCATCCAGGATGGGGGGTCCAACCCACCACAGTGTGCTCCCAAAGTTACACATTACAGCTGGTATTATTTATATGGTGATTTTACAAGTTACTCATCTCTTTATAAATACTAAAATCCAACCCATCACATTGTCCCAGTTTCTTCCTTATCTTTGTTTCAGATACTATCATTTCAGGTACTGGTCCTAGAAGTTACTTCCCTAGCTTGAACTGAGGGTTGTCCCCTCTACGGGGAGATCAACGCTGCTGCAATCGATGCAGCAGGGGGTCAATTTTTCAGGTCTAGTGAAGACCTGCTAAATCAATGATAGAGTGCTCTCCGGTTGACTCCGGTACTTCAGCTCTTCAAGAAGAGTAAGGGAAGTCTACCGGAGAGCGTCTCCCATTGATGCAGTGCAGTGAAGACACCGGGGTAAGTCGACCTAAGCTATGTCAACTCCAGCTACATGAATAATGCACAGTCAACAGTCAATAATGAATATTCATGTAGCTGGAGTAGCACAACTTAGATCAATTTACCGTTGTAGTGAAGACAAGCCCTAAGACTTAGAATGAATGTGTCTTAATTTTGACAAGTTTCCTATCTGCTTATGCCAAAACTTACTTCAGCAAATACAAGGTGTTATGGGATACTTAGCATAAGTGAACAGGATTATTATAAACATATAGGCCAATTCGGGCTATGTAACTGCCATAATATTTGTGCTTAATGCTATTTTTTTCTTAATGCATACTGAAATATATGGTGTGGATGATACCCATTATTAGTATGAGATTTCTCTCTCTCTCTCTCTCTCTCTCTCTCTCTCTCTCTCTCTCTCCATAAATAGATTGAGAGATAGATAGATGCTTTTCAGCATATACTGGTCAACAAGAGGATAGGAAAGAACATGGTAAAGTACCGATAGCAGCTAGTGAGGAAAAGTCAAACATAAGAGACCACCATATAACTCATGAAGGCAAGCAACTTAATTATGACAAAATGTACAGATGCTTCTATACAAATGTTAGAAGTTTAATTACTAAAATAGATGAACTGGCCTTAAATAAAAATATTGATATAATAGGCATCTCAGAAAATTGGTGGAATGAGAATAATCAATGGGACATACTGATACCAGGGTACAAAACGTACAGGAATTACAGAGTAGGTTGTGCCGTTGGGGGGTGGCACTGTATGTGAAAGAAAGCATAAAGTCAACTAAAAAAAAAGTAAAAATCTTAAAGGAGTAAACTGTACCATAGAATCTCTATTGATAGAAATTCCATGCTAGAAGAATAAACCACCAATCCTGACCAGGATAGTGACTGTGATTATGAAATGTTCAGTGGGATTAGAGACCCTGCAAAGGCAGAAAACTAATAATAATGAGGGATTTCATCTACCTCATTTTGACTGACTTTATGTCACCTCAGGAACCAATACAGTGCTAACATTTCTTGATTTAGTCCTAAGTGAAGCATGGGATCTGGTTCAGGGGGTGAATATGGCTCACTAATAGAGTCCATAATGCAACTAAATTTAACATCTTTGAGGGAAGAAAAATGTCAAATAAACCCACCACAGTAGCATCTAACTTCAAAAAGGGGAACTGCACAAAAATGAGGAAGCTAGTTAAATCAAAATTAAAAGGAACAGTCTCAAGGATGAAATACTTGTAAACTGCCTGGAAACTTTTAAAAACACCATAATAGAGGCTCAAAATAAATGTATACCTCAAATAATAATTATAACAATAAATAATATAAAAGAGTAAGAGGACCATAAAATGCTACCATGGCTAAACAGCACAGTTAAAGAGGCAGTTAGAGGAAAAAAGGCATCCTTTAATAATTAGAAGTCAAATCCTAGTGGGGAAAATAGAAAGGTTCATAAATGCTGGTAAGTCGAGTGTAAAAGTATAATAAGGCAGGCCAAGAAAGAATCTGAAGAGCAACTAGCTAAGGACACAAAGACTAACAACATTTTTTTTAAGTATATCAGAAGCAGGAAGCAAGGAAGTCTGCTAAATAGTCAGTGGAGCCACTGAATGATTGAGGTGCTAACGGAGTACTGAAGGAAAGACAAGGCAGTTGCAGAGTAGCTAAACAAATTATTTGCATCAGTCTTCACTTTGCATCAATGTTTGCATTGAGCCATTCTTTGTAAGTGACAAATATGAGGAACTATCCCAGATTGAGGTGTCAGTTGATGAGGTTTGGCAACAAATTGATAAATTAAATAATAAGTCACCAGAACCAGATGGTATTCACCCAAGAGTTCTGAAGCAACTCAAATATAAAACTGCAGCACTACTAACTGTGGCATATCACTTAAATCAGCCTCTGTATCAGATGACTGGAGGATAGCTAATGTAATACAGATTTTTTTCAAAAGGATCCAGAGGCGATCCTGGCAATTACAGGCCAGTAAGCCTAACTTCAGTACAAGGCAAATTGGTTGAAACCACAGTAAAGAACAGAATTATCAGACACATAGATAAATGTGGTATATTGGAGAACAGTCAACATAGCTTTTGTAAAGGGAAATGATGCCTCACCAATTTAATAGAATTTTTTGAGGTGGTCTACCTGTACCTGGACAAGGAAGATCCAGTCAATATAGTGTATTTGGACTTTCAGAAAACCTTTGACCAAGTTCCTCTTAAACAAGGTGCTTAAGAAAACTAATCAGTCAGGATAAGAGGGAAGGTTCTCTCATGGATCAGTAACTAGTTAAAAAGACAGAAAACAAAGGGTAAGACTAATTGGTCAATTTTCATAATGGAAAGAGGTAAATAGCTAGGTATCCCAAGGATCTGTATTAGGACGTGTGCTGTTCAATATATTCACAAATGATCTGGAAAAGGGGGAAAACAGTGAGGTGGAAAAACTGACAGACCATACAAAATTATTCAAGATAGTTAAGTCCAAAGCTGACTGTGAAGAGTTACTAAGAGATCTCACTCAGGTGGGTGACTGGGCGACAAAAATGGCAGATGAAATTCAATGTTGATAAATGCAAAGAAATGCACAATAGAAAAAATAATCCCAATTTTACATACAAAATGATGGGATCTAAATTAGCTGTTACCACTCAAAAAAGAGATCTTGGAGTCATTGTGACTAGTTCTCTGAAAACATCCACATAGATTAGAATAGGAAAAGGTGCAGAGAAGAGCAATGATTAGGGGGTTGGAACAACTTCCATACTAGGAGACATTAAAAAAGACAGGTACTGTTCAGTTTAGAAAAGAGGTTGGCAAGGGAGAAAATGAATAACGAATTAATTACCCCTTCACAGAACACAAAAACCAGGGGTCACCTGATTAAATTAATAGGCAGTAAGTTTAAAACAAACAAAGACATTACTTCTTCACACAACACAGTCAACCTGCGGAACTCATGACCAGCAGATGTGAAGGCCAAAGTATAAGTGAGTTCTAAAAATACTTAGATAAGTTCATGGATGATAGGTCCATCAATGGCTATTAGCCAAGATGATCAGGTATGCAACCCCATGCTCTGGGTGTCCCTAAACCTCCAGAAGTATTTGGTATTGACCACTATCAGAGACAGGATACTACGCTAGATGGATCTTTGGTCTGACCCACTGTGGCTGTTGTTGTGTTGTAGGCTGGTGACTAGGGTAATAGAGTCAGTGATTACTGTATTCTTGCTTTCAACCTTAATTTCTTAAATTTGGTTCTGACTATCATGAGCAAATCAGTTGGCAATTAAAAAGCTCTCTTAACTGCTGAGCTCTAGCCCTTTTCTGAAAACCAAATAATTTTAAGGTTTTGAAATTTTTAAATAAGGTCATCTCCTCCCCTGCACTTCTGGTTTGCCAAACTACCATGAGAAAAGTTTTCCTTGTGACAATTCTAGCTATGGTGGGAAGTACAATGCCAGAAATCTAGATTTCCAGCTTCCTTTTTTGACTAATTTAGAAAAGTTCCAAGTATGTATATATTTTGGATGCTTCTGTGAACTGAATTAATCTGAACATTTTGAGATATAGCCATCACTAGTTAGGGCTGTGAACACAATGGAGTACCCATGACTTAGTGCTGCATACAGGCAATCTTTTAGTTGTGTATTTGGATGGATCTGTGTTTAGGCACAGCCCTGAGCAAGGAATGTTTCACAAATTGCATCAAACAAAGAGTAGTGCTGTAACCCAGAATTTGACATTCCCATGTGTACACCAGAAGTTGACAGTACTGTAATCAGCCATTTTGTATGATGAACCTCTGCCAGCTGAAACTTGACACCACATAGGTAGGGATGGCTTCAGGACTCTGAGAGGCAAGGCTGTGCAGTTACACATTTGCAGTTTTGCTATCAGAATAGAAGGTAGGGACAGGGAGTTAAGGTTTCATGAAAATAGAAGGAATGTTTGGACAAGCAACTTTGGTGCCTATAAAATGTAAGTTTTATTGTTGTTATGACTAGAAATGCTTTGCTGATAAGGAGAAAAATGAATTTCTATTGGCTGTTGCTAGGGGAATTGTTAGCTTATTAGGGGCTATTATGTGTTATTTGTCCAGAAAAAAATTATAAAAAGGTTAGTTAGAAATTGTGCTTTGGAGCAGTCCAAAGAACATTTCTTTGGGAAAGGATTTGAAGCCTAAGTTCCCCAGCAGCTAGATGGAAAGAGGGCCCCTCCGAAGCCTGACTGCTGATTCCTCAAAACCATCTCTTAACATTCGGTAAATATAAATGTTTTAGAATGGTCTGAACCTACTACAACAGCAAACGTGTGTGAGTGTGTGTGTGTGTGTACTTGAGACCTAATAAAAAAGTAGTTTGTATTGTTTGTACCACTATTGTTTGTACCAATCATATATTTTCAGAGAAGCTGTGCCCCCATTGATTTAATTCCTGACATCGCCTGGAGAGAAACAGTAAAGTTACCACTGCTTTGGGTTCTGAAAACCTTGGGTAACAGTGCCACCCCGTGAGTCATTATTCTTTCTGTTTCCTCCTTGCTCAGGTGGGTGGTAATTTACTGCAGGCCTATGCCAGTATTAAATGTTGATTGTGGCCAGAGACTAGAGGGGTGGATCTTTGGCTCCACCTATTTTCCACCCATTCCTTGATGAATTGCTTCGATGAGGAGGTAAGTAGGCAAGTAGTCTAATTTACTCTGTGCATTTGGACCGTAGATCTGGATAGTTTGTGTAGGAATTAAAGAGATTTCTTACACGGGTGCATAAGCTGAGTCACATGACAATGCCCCTTTGTTACACAATATATATGGTAAACCCATCTGGAAGCCCTGGGATTTTGTGTTTTATTAATAGGGGATCTCAGAAGAATGAAACATCCTTTTCTTTATTTGTAGAGTTGTTGTAACCATGTTGGTCTCAGGATATTAGGGATTCAAAGGATATTACCTCATACACCTTGTCATCCTTTAGACAGGAAAGTCAAACAATGGTGTGAATGTCAGGTTTAGGTAGTAGCCTGAATTCTCTGCCAGTGGAAGATAACCAAATACTAGCGCTTAGGAAAGTTCTCCAATGTTAGCGGATATCAGAGTTTTATCCAACTCTTTCAGTCTATCTCTTGAATTCCAGTGTTTCTGATTACTCTTTTTGTGGTTGTTAACTGGTTAACTCATACCATGTTACTTACAAACGTTAGAACTAAATCAGGCACATTTGACAGATGCCACGTCTGATTAGACTGTAATGCAGTTAAACAGATTCCTCTGTGATGGCCCATTAGAAGGGTGGTTATGAAAAAATTGCTGATCCATAAAGAACTCTCTGCAGCAAACCACACTGGTCTTTTTATATCGCTTGTCTTTTACAATCAAGAAATATTGTATAGTTCTTTGTTATAAATGAATATTCAGTTTGAAATTAGCACCAAAGAGCATAAAATAAAGGCTTTATTAAGCCAGTCTATCTTTTATATCACACTGATTTATCCCTTTTATGGGGGTCAAGCATCTTTCTGGATATTAAAAATGTTTTTTGTAATAAAAATAGGAATCCCCTATAGAATAGTTTTACAGCTACTATTTTAACATTTTAATAGAAATATAACATCAAAAAACAACCAAGAACATGTTCTTTAAGCAAAAAAAAAAAATCTCACTAAGTTTAGTTTTATCTCAAAAAGCCAAACATGGTAAAATGAAATCCAGCAAAGAATAAAAGGTGTTAAATAAATATTCTCCATTGGTATCTATACAACTAACAAGTAAATGTGCCTTGTTATAAGTATAAACATGTGGGGTTTTTTTTGAAAATCTTTTCTTCCAGAAAGCCCACTATAAAATATTATCGACCCACTAGTACCAAAATTCCTCCAAGACTGAGCCTTTCTTGGTCTTGGAGGTGGGAGAGGTAGCTATGCTGGAGGGTAGGGATAGGGTCCAGAGTGACCTAGACAAATTGGAGGATTGGGCCAAAAGAAATCTGATGAGGTTCAACAAGGACAAGTGCAGAGTCCTGAACTTAGGAAGGAAGAATCCCATGCACCGCTACAGGCCGAGGACCGACTGGCTAAGCAGCAGTTCTGCAGAAAAGGACATGGGGATTACAGTGGACAAGAAGCTGGATATGAGTTAGCAGCGTGCCCTTGTTGCCAAGAAGGCCAATGGCATATTGGGCTGTATTAGTAGGAGCATTGCCAGCAGATGGAGGGAAGTGTTTATTTCCCTCTATTCGGCACTGGTGAGGACATACCTGGAGTATTGTGTCCAGTTTTGGTCCCCACACTACAGAAGGGATGTGGACAAATTGGAGAGAGTCCAGCAGAGGGCAACAAAAATTATCAGGGGGCTGGGGCACATGACTTACGAGAAGAGGCTGAGGGAACTGGGCTTATTAAGTTTGCAGAAGAGAAGAGTGAGGGGGGATTTGATAGCAGCCTTCAACTACCTGAAGGGGGGTTCCAAAGGGGATGGAGCTAGGTTGTTCTCAGTGATGGCAGATGACAGAACAAGGAGTAATGGTCTCAAGTTGCAGTGGGGGAGGTCTAGGTTGGATATTATGAAATACTATTTCACCAGGAGGGTGGTGAAGCACTGGAATGGGTTACCTAGGGAGGTAGTGGAATCTCCACCCTTAGAGGTTTTTAAGGCTTGGCTTGTCAAAGCCCTGGCTGGGATGATTTAGTTGGTGTTGGTTCTGCTTTGATCAGGGATTGGACTAGATGACCTCCTGAGGTCTCTTCCAACCCTAATATTCTATGACTCTTGACCACCCAATGTATTATGCTGTCTTTCTATTTAGACTGCAAATTTCTTGGGACATAGATTACAGCTTCTTTAAGAATTTTGCACAGTACTCTTGTCAATATTTAGCAAATTAATACCTTTAAAATTAATATTACACAGATTTGCCAGGATAACATAATAGAACATAAGATGCAGAGATGCACCCCATCAAAACACCCCAATCAAAACACAAATCAAGATCTGAACTTTGTAGCTGGGGGTTGTGTAGCAGGGGCTCCGCAAGGAGATCTACCCCCTCGGTGGCTGCCACGGACCTGGTAGTTAAAAACAGTTTCCAAGTATGGAGGAGGTCCTGGTAGAAGACCGGTAGCCCCGAGAGGTCTCGCGGAAGACCTCCTGGATGGAGATAAAAGAGCTGCCAGTCATATCGGAGCCCTCGGATGCAGTGCAGGATGGCATGCGCCAGTGTGCTTCACGCCGAACTGCCTGCACCATAGAGGAGCCTCTGTAGGGCCTGGAGGCGGAAGAAGCGGACCTGAGTGTGTAGACACTTCAAGCCCTGTCCTCCTTCCTTCAGGGGTAGATGAAGAACCCCTACAGGAGCCCAGTGCGTTCCTGACCAAAAGAACCCCAGAATTGATGTCCGGAGGTGGGTCGGAAAACCCAGGGCTGGGGCCAGAGTGTTGAGCCGGTACCAGAGCGTGGAAAGGACTAGTTGGTTAAGCACCAGTGCTCTCCCACGGAGGGAGAGACATCGGAGTAGCCTCGTCCATTTCTGGATCCGATCTATCACGCCCCCCCTCTAAATTTTGCCAGTTCTCCGGCGGGGAAGGGTGCGTGGCGGATAGGTAAATGCCGAGATAGAGCAGTGGACCCACACTCCACCGGATGGTCTGAAGTGCGGGTGGGAGGGAGCTTACCTGCCACCAGTCCCCTACTGCCAAGCCAGAACTCTTGACCCAGTTGACTCGGGCGGAGGAGGCTGCCAAATAGATGGCCTGGCATGCCTCCACTCACGCCAAGTCGCCCGGGTCCTGGACCACGAGGAGTACATCATTGGCGTACGCTGACAGGACCAGCCGCAGCTCCGGCTCCCACAGCACCAACCCTGTCATCCTCCTGCGGAGGAGACAGAGGAAAGGCTCGATCGCCAGAGCGTACAACTGGCCCGAGAGGGGGCACCCCTGCCGCACTCCTCGCCCGAAGCTGACCGGTTCAGTCAGGGTCCAGTTGAGCCTAACCAAACACTCCGCGGAGGCATACAGCACCCGGAGAAAACTCACAAACTGAGGTCCGAATCCAAACACCTGCAGAGTGCTCAGGAGGTACCCATGGTCTACTCTATCGAACGCCTTCTCCTGATCAAGAGACAGGAGGGCGAATGACAGACCACATCTCCGCCCGAGTTCCAAAAGGTCTCGGACTAGAAAGAGGTTGTCAAAAATGCTGCGACCCGGGACAGTATAGGTCTGGTCTGGGTGGATCACGTCCGCCATCACGGACCCTAGCCGCAGCAAGATCGCTTTCGCTATGATTTTGTAATCCGTGCTAAGGAGTGAGACGGGACGCCAGTTGCGTAGATCGCGGAGGTCCCCCTTCTTCGGCAGCAAAGCGAGCACCGCTCACCTGCACGACAGAGGCGTGCAGACCGCTCTGCAAGGACTCAGCCCAGACGGTGACTAGGTCTGGGCCGAGAATGTCCCAGAACGCCCGGTAAAACTCCACGGTCAGCCCGTCCATGCCCGGAGATTTATTGGTGGGCATGCGACGGAGGGCTTCCGAGAACTCGGCCAGGGTGAGAGGCAGCTCTAGTCGGTCTCGGTCGCCCACGCTGACCGTGGGGAGTTCCTCCCAGAGCACCCTGCAAGCACCAGGATCGGTCGGATCCGGGGAGAAAAGGCTTGTGTAGAAGTCACGGGCCCTCCCACACATCTCCTCCGGATCCGTGAGGGGGGTGCCGTCTTCCGCAAGAAGGCAGGTGACGTTTTTCTTGGCCCCCCTTGTTTTCTCCAGGGCATAGAAGAAGCGGGAGCCGCGGTCCATCTCCCGAAGGAGGCGGATGCGGGATCGAACGAAGGCACCTCGGGCCCGGTGGTCCTCGAGGGCCCGGAGCTCCTCCCGCTTCTCCCGGCACGCTCCGCAGAGGGACGGGTCCACGGGATCGGCGGCCAGGCGCCTCTCCATCTCTAAGACCTCCCGTTCCAACTGCTCTATCGCTGCATTTCGCCGTCGGCTGGTGCCCCGAGTGTAGTCACGGCAGAAGAGCTTGGTGCACACCTTCCCGAGATCCCAACATCGCCGCACCTAGGGAAAGGCACGCCACTGCTCTCGCCAGGCCAGCCAAAACTCCCAGAAGGATGTCACAAAGCTCTCGTCCTCCAACAGGCTGTTATTAAAGTGCCAATAGGCCGGCCCCGGTCTCTCTGCACGGAGGGAGACCGTTACGGTGACTAAATGATGATCGGAGAATGGGGCCGGCCGAATGGCGGAGGAGTGGGCCTGTGAAAGATGGAAATGGGAAAAGTAAATATGGTCCAACCGAGAGTGGTGTGACCGACGGGCCTCCACCCGGACAAAGGTGAACATGGAGGTGTCATCTGGGTGATGGTCACGCCAGACGTCCACTAGGGAGTGATGGTCAACTATCCCTTGGAGAATATTCGCAGCAGCCGGACTCGGTTCGGCCCCTGAGCGGTCCTGTTCCTCGAGGGTAGTGTTAAAGTCCCCTCCCAGGACCAGGCACTCGTGCGAATCCAGGGTGCCGAGAAAGTCGGACACCTGCTGATAAAATTGTGGCTGCCTGGAAATCATTTGCGGGGCATAGATGTTAACAAGATTAACCACGAGCCCCTCCATACGGACTCGAAGGTGCAGCAGGTGGCCCGGCACGGCCTCATTGACCCCTAGCACCTCGGGCCGTAGGTTCGGGGAGAACAGGGTCGCCACTCCAGCTTGCCAGGTCGCGAAGTGGCTAAAGTATACCCCGCCCCCCTACTCCAGCCGCCACCTGTCCTCGGCGGCCGGGTCCGTATGGGTCTCCTGCAGGAAAACTACAGAGTACCTTCCTTCCCGAAGGTAAGAGAGCACCTGGGACCTGAGGAGAGCCATCCTACAGCCCTGGTATTCAGGGTCGCAATAATAAGAGGCGTCATGCGGAGGGCTGGGGGTGTGGGGTTTTCGTGTTGGCGGGGGTGTTCAGGGCCCCTGGCGGGTTGCGCAGCAACCCGTGACCCATCCCGTGGGTGAGTAGATCGTGTTGGAAGCTGCGGGCTTGCTCGTAGGCCGCAGCACCGCGCCTTCCTTGCCCCCTGCCCTCCTTTATAAGGGCCCTTGTGGCCTGGAGGATTTGATCAAAGTCCCCCCATAGCTGAAAAGCCAGCTGTGCCCTATCGCGGGTGCCACGGGTGTGCTCTAGGAACTTCCGTAGCGCATGCCGCAGCTCATGGGGGGGTGGGGTTACAATTCCCGAGGTGTTCCCTGATGGGCCTCTTAATACAGCCTCGTGGTCCGCTAAGGCGGGTAGACAGGGTGCGGACCACCGACGGGGCGTCTGACAGGCTGGGGTTATTAAATTCATTTCACGCCTTGGGGTGGAGGGGGATGGCAGGGGAAAAATTGCCACTCCTAATGGGTCGCGGCTAGAAAGTGCAAAGACTGCTCCCTGGGGGGAATCTGCGAAAGGCGGAAAGGAAATAACCCCAGGGGCGGCATTAACATTGCAGGAGGAGGGAACTTGGGCAGGGGCAGGGGTGGGGGCAGGGGTAAGGCTCTGGGGTGCAGGAGGCAAGCAGCTAAAGGAAAGTGCCTCCTGAGCAGAGTCAAGGGTTAAGGGGTAAGGGAGGGGGCTCCCAATAATGCTAGGTGCCGGCTCCATGGTGGTCTTAGCGGCCATGGCATCAGGTGGTGGACCACCTTCTGCAGGGTGCTCACCCGGGAAGGCAATTAGGGGGAGGGAGCATGGGGAAAGGGAGGCTGGGGTAAGGCTGCCCAGCTTGAGGCCAGCCGGCAGCAAATCATCCCCTCCCTGGGTGACTGGGGTCAAATCTAGGGCCTCAATCTCCGCATACATGGGGGAGAGGCCAACTCCTGCCACCCCGGGGGCCTCTCCTCTAGGGCCCGCCTCAACGGTCACCTCGGGGTCCGTGGGGGGTTCGGGTAGTGTCCAGGCAGAAGGGGCGTCCTCAGAAGTCTCGGAGGGGAGGGTCTCCCGTGGAGGGGGGATTCTGCCCTCCAATGCCAGTCCGTCTTCCCCTCCCGACACCAGCGGATGGATCTCGCTCGTGGCCGTGGCGGGAGGCTCAATAGCAGTGCCTCCTTTCCTGGTCTTCCGGGGGGCTTCCGCGTCGGGTGGATGCAGTGGAGCTCGAGCCTTCCGTTTGCCTCGCTTCCCCTGGACTAGGGTCCAGCCCTCCATAGCGTCATCTGGGGGCTGGTTAGGAGGGGTCACGTTGGGGGGCAGAGGCGATGGTTTAGGGTTCGGGGAGGTAGCGGTGAGGCAACATGAGGGGCGGGGGTTTCTCCTTGGGGAGGGCCCTCTCCTATACCCGGTAATATCCTTGCCACACCCTCCTCCATAGGCTCTGTTGGATTGGTACTAGCAAGGGTGGAACTCGCTTGCTCGCCCGGGCGTTGTAGGGAAGGTATCTCTTGGGCCCGGACGGGAGCAGCGATGGGTCGAGTAGGAGGAGGGTTGGTTTCAGGTGCTGGGCAGCCAGGGGCGTCGGCAGCGACGGGGCCGATGTCCTGCCGGGTCTCGGGGGTTTCAGGTGCCCCTCCCCCCCGGGCCAAAGGGCAGTCTCTGCGGACATGCCCCGCTGAATGGCAGAGGTAGCACCGGGCCTCTCCGGTAGAATAAAAGACCCGATAGCGGGCTCCCTGGTGGGGGACTAGAAAGGACCCCTTGAGCGCCTCTTCATCACACGCCCCTGCCGGTGGTAGAAGCTGCACTTGCTGGCGGAACGAAAAAATGTGATGGAGGTTGGGGTCCTTGCAGCCCAACGGGAGAGGGCTGATGACAGAGACAAGTTTCCCCAGGGTGGAAAGAGCGAGTAACAGGGCAGCATTGGGTAAGAAGGGAGGAACAGAGGTAAGGACGAGGCGAACGCCCAGGTCTTCTAACGGTTCTAGGGGGACAAACACCCCCCCCCACCGTCAGGCCCCTCTCTACCGCCTCCTGGGCAGCATCCTCCGAGGCTAAGAAGAAAACGACCTTCCCATACATCTTGGAGGCCGCCACAATAGCCGTGGGTCCTACCACCTTCGCCAACGCCTGCATGTATGTCTCCACGTGGGGCGAGGCGGGCACCAGGAGGCAACGGACGCCGTGCTTCCTGGTCAAGGCGGGGAAAGGGCCTCAGCCGCTGGTGACGGTGGCGGAGGCGTGGGGGGCGAGATGACAAGGCAGCAGGCAGGGGGGAGCCCGCTGCCGCCTGGGCATACGTCCTGGGGGCCGGGGGAGGGACAATCGCAGAGCTGATGGAGGGAAACGCAGGGAGGGGCGCCATGGTTGATGACGAGGCCACAGCAGTGGTTTTAGCGGGGCCCTTTCCTTTCCACCCGCCCTGGCCCTTCCGGCGAACCGGGGGGGGGTTTCCTAGAATCTGGGTGGGCGGTGGGTGCAGCAGCAGCAGCAATCACCCTGGTGCCTCCTGCTACCGGTGCCCCAGCAGGGGGGGTGGCAAGTATCTTAACAATAGTGGTGGGGGGGACCTTTGGGGTCGGGCAGTGGTGGTGGGGGAGGGACAACTAATTTTGTTGAAGCAGTCTCGCCCCTCTCGTTCCCCGCCATTGTGAGCAGGGAGAGACAGGGAGACACTGGAAGGAGAAGGGGAGAAGCAGAGTAGCCCCTCCTTCCGCTAGGCTGCGGGCGGGGAGGGGAGGAATGCCGAGAGGATTAGACTGGGGGAGGGGGGGAAGAAACAAAATCGGGGTCTGGTAATAGGGGCAAGTTGTGGGATAAGCAATCCGGGGAGGGGGGTGCAGACCCACACACGTTTGTCCAAAGAGTCTCGGTTGGTTGGCTGTTGTGTCCGGTCCCGAAGGCAAAGTTCAAAGCAAACAGCTGGATCCGAAGGGAGATGGCAGGTTGCTGGCAGGGACAGACGGCGGGGGGGCCGTGACAGTTGTAATAACGATGGGGGGGTAGGGGCACCGATGGATCGGGGGTGGGGGTTTCCACACCACACCCTCTGTGCCGCCACAAACGCAAGTAATCACAGTCAAACTCCCCCCATGAGAGTATAATTCAGAAAATTACTCAGTCTTACGGCCCCCTTCACGATGATTTATAGCTCTCTTGAATTATTTCTTCTGTCTGCTGAAATCTTCTTCTCTGGCTGTGTTGGCTGTGTTCCAAGGCTTCTGGCATGTTAAGAATGTTGTAAAGTCCCAGCTGCTGGCAAAACGGCTGGGTCTGGGGGTTTCCACTCCCCCCTCCGGACAGCAAATCAGCAATCTTCCCCCCCCTCCTCCGTGGGCTCAGCTGAGGCAAGTAGCTGCGCCCGAAAGCAGGCGTGGGGGGGGGGGGGTGCTGGCGAAGGACGTAGACGGGAAAAAAAAACAAAGAATCAAGAAAAAACAAAAAAGCGTCTGGCCCGGTCGGGGGGGGACTAAGGCAGGTGCAAAAAGTAAGAAAAATCCGGGCCAGGGGGCTTTAGGAAAGAATAGAAAGCAGATAGCTGAGGAGCAAGCAAAAGACGTTCCGTTTCCCAACAGGGAAGGTTCCAGAACAAGAAGGAACTTGCTGGAACAAATTCAGGAAGTCAGGCTAATTAGGACACCGGGAGCCAATTAAGAAGCTGCTAGAATCAATTAGGGGAGGCTGGCTAATCAGGGCACCTAAGATTAAAAAGGACCTCACTTCAGTTTGTGGCATGCGTGTGAGGAACTGGGAGCAAGAGGCACTAGGAGCTGAGAGTGAGAAGGCATACTGCTGGAGGACTGAGGAGTACAAGCATTATCAGACACCAGGAGGAAGATCCTGTGTTGAGGATAAAGAAGGTGCTGGGAGGAGGCCATGGGGAAGTAGCCCAGGGAGTTGTAGCTGTCACGCAACTGTTCCAGGAGGCACTCTAGACAGCTGCAGTCCAGCCCGGGTTCCCCCCAAACCTCCCAACTCCTGATCAGACACAGGAGGAGTTGACCTAGACTGTGGGTTCCACTGAGGGGAAGGTCTCTGGGCTGTTCCCTGACCCACATTTTGGATCAGCAGAGACTGCGGGGATTGTTCTCCTTCCTTTTTCCCATGCTGGCCAGTGATGAGGTTAGCTGAGTGAACGGCAGGTTTGAGCCACTAGCAAAAGTGGCCAAACTGAGTGCTGCCGTGAATCTCTGAGGAAAGCAAATCTGCCAATAAGTGCAGGACCCACCAAGGCAGAGGAGAACTTTGTCACACTTGACTATAATTAAGCTTTTGAAACTGTCTTGCATGACCTTCTCATAAACAAACTAGGGAAATACAATCAAGGTGGAGCTACTATATGGTGGGTGCATAACTGGTTGGAAAACCATTCCCAGAGAGTAGTGATCAGTGGTTCACAGTCATACTGCAAGGGCATAACGAGTGGGGTCCCATAGGTATCAGTTCTGGTTCCAGTTCTGTTCAATATTTTCATCAATGATTTAGATAATGGGATAGAGAGTACACTTATAAAGTTTGTGTACGATACCAAGCTAGGAGGGATTGCAAGTCCTTTGGAGGATAAGATCATTCAAAATGATCTGGACAAACTGTAGAAATGGTGTGAAGTAAAAAGGATGAAACTCAATAAGGACAAATGCACGGAACTCCACTTAGGAAGGGACAATCAGTTGCACACATACAAAATGGGAAATGACTGTGGAAAGGGTTCTGGACCACAAGCTAAATATGAGTCAACAGTGTCCCACTGTTGCAAAAAAAGCAAAGATCATTCTGGGATGTATTAGCAGGAGTGTTGTAAGCAAGACACGGGAGGTAATTCTTCTGCTCTACTCCGTGATGATTAGACCTCAACTGGAGTATTTTGTCCAGTTCTGGGAGCCGCATTTCAAGAAAGATGTGGACAAATTGGAGAAAGTCCAGAGAAGAGCAACAAAAATTATTAAAGGTCTAGAAAACATGACCTATGAGGGAAGATTGAAAAAAAAATGGGTTTGTTTGGCCTAGAGAAGAGAAGACTGAGAGGGGACATGATAACAGTTTTCAAGTACATAAAAGGTTGTTACAAGGAGGAGGGAGAAAAAATGTTCTTTTTAACCTCTGAGGATAGGACAAGAAGCAATGAGCTTAAATTGCAGCAAGGGAGGTTTAGGTTGGACATTAGGAAAAAAATTCCTAACTGTCAGGATTGTTAAGCTCTGGAATAAATTGCTTCAGGAGGTTGTGGAGTATCCCTCATTGGAGATTTTTAAGAACAGGTTGGACAAATACCTGTCAGGGATGGTCTAGATCAGGGGTTGGCAACCTTCGGCATGTGACCCATCAGGGTAATCTGCTGGCAAGCTGCAATTTTGTTTACATTGACTGTCCACAGGCATGGCCCCCTGCAGCTCCCAGTGGCCACAGTTCACCGTTCCTGTGGACGGTCAACATAAACAAAATGTCTTGCGGCCTGCCAGAGAATTTCCTTGATCGGCTGGGTGCCAAACTTTGCTGACCCCTGGTCTAGATAATACTTAGTCTTGCCATGAGTGCAGGGTACTGGACTAGATGACTTCTCGAGGTCCCTTCCAGTCCTATGATTCTATGAAGATGTAGATCAAGAAACTCCATAAAGTGTAATACAAGAGACAAGAATTATACATTGAAATTCAAAGGTCATGGAGAAATACAAAATTAGTGCTAATCAAAAGTCACAATTTCCATCTTTTGAATAGCACCAATATGTCAACGTATGTCTTTGTCGCAAACCAGGATAAAAAGTTGAAATATCAAACCTTTTCATGGAACAAAAATTCAGATTAAATTTTGATCTGGAAATGGTGAAACATTTTATTTCAACATTTGCAGACCAAATGAAACATTTCCTGAATCAAAATATTTTGATTTATTAGACTGATCTGAAACATTTAGTATGGGTCAGTTCAACAATGAACTGTGTTTCTCTATGGTGGTCCATGCATCATGGTGGTTGAAGTTTGAGAAACTACAATAGGGAAATACAATATAATGTTGAACTGCCTTGAAACAAAACTTTCTGAGTAAATTCAACTAAACAAAATATTTTGATTTGGGTCAAACTGTCCTAAAATGAAAAGAAAAAATATCATTTCATTTTCCTGATGGAAATTTTAGAAGTATGAGCAAAATTGAAACTTTCCCATGGAAAAAAAATATTTTGTGGATCTGAAATTTCCATAGATAAATGATTGTGATGAAACATTCTTGATCACCTCTAACACTAATGACAGAAGAATATGTACATAAATTATAATAAAATAAATTATTATACTTATCTTTGATAGGATTATTTTTTCATACTGGCATACAGGGCCAATCATGGGGCCGTGGGGGGGGGCAAGGGGAGGCAGGAGGGCCATGTGGCCTGGGCGTCAAGCTCAAAGGTGGCCTCAAATTTAGACACTTGTTAATTTTTTGACATTTGATAAACTTTGCAACTTGTTTTTATGCGCATCCCTATCGAACCAAAATGTGACACACTCTTTCAGCTTAGAGCTGCAAATTTAAGCAAATAAGATATGTGATGTGGTAAAAGACATCTTTTTTTTGTTAACTGGTATAGATTTTGTCATATTAAAGAGTTAAAAACGTTCATAAATATTAATAAAAATATATTGGTTCTGATGGCACACGATTAGACCATGATGAACGTGTCCTCTCAGATCAGCTGATTATATAAACAAACCAGTACTAGTGGCTGGTGCTTGATCAAGTACGCGTTGAAAGGTAGACAATTGTTACATTTTAATGTCTTTATAGTGTTACGTCTAGTTGACTAAGGAATTATTTATGTGGAGAATTCCTCATTATTATCTTTATATGAGAGCTAAAAGAGGTGCCTGGTTGGTTGGTTGGTTGAGCTCTAGCTTGGTAGGCTGGCCATCATCATAGGCTTTCGTAGTCTATAGGCCCAGATTCAAGGTGACAATTTGTGAGGAAAATCTTGTACAGTGAGTTTCGTGAGGACACACATTTGAAATTTTTGGACATTATCCCTCTGTCTGTATCTGTGTCTGTGCTTACTATATATATATATCATCCCTTTGGCTTCACCTCAGCCTATTATATTATACCTTGCGTGCTTGAGTTTTGATTCAGTTATAAGGATAATACCTATCTGACTGTTTCATTTTGTGTTCTTAATTAGTATTCCTTCATTTTATGTCTTTTTAGCATTTGTGTACCATTCAGCATTTGTGTATGTGTTTCCATTAGAAGATTTCAAGTGTAGATAAGCTACTTATTTACAGCAGAATATTTCAAGTTTGGATAGGCTACATATTGACCAGATAGATCATTATGAAGAGGAGATTTGAAAGTGGTGCAAGCAAGAGATGCCGAAAACAACTGAGTGAAGTAGCAGCTGAGAGCTCAAAGCCAATAACTTCATTTCTGAAACCACCGGAAAATACACCTTACCCAACTAACAGTACTATAGATAATGAAAACTCTGCAACTGCAACAGGTTTTATTTCAATGACAATACCTGAACATGAGGACAGTAGTCAAGAAGGAGATGTGCCAACAGTAGTAGATGCAGCAGAAGATCCTGTGCATGATCAAGAAACTCAACAGCAACAGGAAGATGTAGATCTTATGCAGCAAAAGCAATTCATGAGTACTAAAGGTTTGCCTGTGACTGACATTGGAATTATTGACAAGAGCAATGCTGCCCAAATGCAATATTTTCTTTAAATTAGTTGTTTTGAAATTCCATGTAACATTCCAGAAGATGCTGATAATCATGATTTGCCTACTCATCTGCTGACAAAAACTCTTCCAAATGGTGAGACCTGTACAAGAGACTGGTAATGCTGGAGTATGGAAAAACAATCTCTTTACTGTGCACCCTGCTTCATTTTGAACAAAAATGCTGCAAAATGTATCAGTTCTCTCTGATCAATCAGGATGGAGCATCAACAGAGGTTGGAAGAAATTGAAAAGCCAAATACCATCACATGAGAGTTCAACGTCACCCAAAGAAAACTATGGTGCATAGAAATCAGACAGTAGGGTAGTATCAGCTAAAGGTTCAGTTGAGAATTTACTCCTCACTGAACTCTGCACAGAAACTAATAAGTGGAAAAAACTTCTTGAGAGTATCCTGAATGTCATCCTTTTTCTTTCTGAACAGGAATTTGCTTTCTCTGGTTTCAGTCAAGTTATTGGTGATTGTGCAAATGGAAATGTTCTAGGCATAGTTGAGCTCCTCAGCAAATATGACCCACTTTTATCAGAGCATGTTAAACATGTTCGAGAATCGCAAGAGAGTCAAAAGTGCATGCAAGTCCATTATCGTTCCACACACATACAAAATGAGTTTATTGAGCATTGTGGGTCATTCCTGCAAACAACAATTCTTGATGAGATTAGAAATGCCAAATATTTTTCAATCATTGTTGATACTTCTCCAGATTGTTCTCACAAGGAACAGACTACTATGGTTATTCGATATGTTAAGATTGTAGACAGCTCAAAATTTTCAGTTGAAGAAAGGTTTGTTTGATAATTTAATGAGAAAAACTGGAAAAGAAGTTGCTGCTCAAGTACTAGCAATTCTAGAAGGTTTTAAGTTAGATGTTCAAGTCTGCATTGGTCAACCTTATGACAATGGATCTAATATGGCTGGGAAGTACAAAGATGTACAAGCAGTTCTGCTTGAGCATAATTCAAACTGTATTTTTCTCTAGCTGTGGAAACCACACACTAAACCTTGTGGAGGCTGACTGACTCTTTGCTGAATCATACAAAGAGGCAATTACTTACTTTGGAACTGTTCAGCAAATATACAATCTCTTCAGTAGCAGTCCACAAAGGTGGGGAATTCTCAATCAATATCTCCCTGTTTCACTGTATGGGATGTCCAAAACTAGATGGTCTGCACGGATTGATGGTGTTCAAGCAGTTGAGCAGCATTTGAATTCAGTGAGAAAGGCTTTAAATGGGCTTGAATCTCTCAATCTCACTGTGCAGGCTCGTACTTGAACTTCAGTCTATTCAGAAGCACATGTCCAAATTTGAATGCATTCTGATGTTCTTTGTGGCTGAAGCTACTTACAATGCTACACTTGATGTTGAGAGGGATAACACTGAAAGTCTTATCAATGACATTCAACAGATTGGTGAACAATGGGATGTGATCCAGTCTGAGTCCAAATTAGTAGCACAGAATATTGGCATTTCATCTGAGTTCTCCACCAATTGCAACTTGCCTACTGAATCCGATGCCGAGCAGAACTATAGAGTCAATGTCTTTCTTGTCATCATTGACTCTATTCAATCAGGTCTTACATGTCAATTTGAGTCACTGTGACTAATTTGTACCCTTTTTAGGTTTCTTTGGCAGTTCAACAGACTGAGTAATGAAGATCTACTTTCTGCAGTTAAACAATTTCAGCAACAGTACAACAACGAAATCTCGAAAGATCTCAGTGATGAGGTCATCTTCCTCAAACGAATATATTCCACAAACTTTAAATAGGATTCCAATCCAAAGGAATTGCTTCAAGAAATACTCAAACTTGGACTCTCTGGGGTATTTCCTAAAATCACAATTGCATTGTACATTTTTGTCAGTTTGCCTGCATCAGTGGCTTCAGGTGAATGCACCTTCCACGTGTTGGAGCAGGTAAAGAACTATCACCGTTCAGCTATGGGACAAGAGCGTTTAAATGGGCTGGCCATGCCTAATATCAACGGTGATATTGAACAAAAGCTAGATTTTTCCTCAATAATTAGTGCTTTTTCACAGAAAGGCTAGAAAAGCATTTGTTAAATAAAAAAATATTAAAATTATGTCTCACTCTTTTTTGATGCCTTATTTTGTTTTCATGTGTCATCATTTTTTATTTTTATTATGGCTAGGGGCCTCAAAAGCTAGAAGTGGCCTGGGCCTCTCTGGACCTCTGAGAGGGCCTGCTGCCATTCTGTGTACTATGAGCTTTTTGTGGTTAATGAATAAGGTCTTAAACCTGCAAAGATTTCCACCTTTGCTTATCTTCACACCAGAGATGGTTAGAAATTCGTCTGGAGGATTTTTCAGTCACAAAAAAAATCGATGCATTAAAATTGGAATGGTCTGTGAAATTCATTTTAAACCAGTTTCTGAAGGAAACCTGTCTGCTTGACAAGTTTCAAAACCTGCCTGTTTTTCTGCCAGCTCACTTGACTAGCTCCTCAGTAACCCACTGGGATGACTGTAGGGGAACCCCAGATTTCAGGCTCCTGGCTTCTCAGCAGTTTGGGCTCCAAGAGGTTCTAGGCTCCTCAAGCTGCCTGGCTTCATTTCTTGGAAACCTTTAGGAAAGTCCCAAACAAAATGTCATCTTGACTTTTTCAAAATGACATTTTGGAATTTCCATTTCGTGGGAAATTTGGAGATTTTTTTTTTTAAATTTTGGAGTTTACAATGGAATGGGAATTCGAGTTTCCAGCAAGCTCTGTGTTACATGCAGAGCATAAAGGTGAGCAGATGCATAGGTGTTTGAAGATCAGGGCTTTATATACCCTTCTAAAGCAAACAATATGTTCTGGGGATCTTTCTTTTTTCTCAATATTGAGCTCTAACAATGAAACTGTCTAGCATATAAACATTGCAAGCAAGAATAGAATCACGCCTTTAAAATCAGATACTGTACTTAGGAAAAGAAATTCAAATTCACTTTTCGGACTGCTCCAAATGATTTGCTTAGAATTTGCTGCTTCAGCAAACATTCCCACCAGTAAACTCTTCTGCTAAAATCACCACAGAAGCAAATACAAAGGAGTAGTAAGTCAGTCAAAGTTAATTGGCTTAAATATTTAAATATTTTTCCACTGAATGCATCTGATGAAGTGAGCTGTAGCTCACGAAACCTTATGCTCAAATAAATTTGTTAGTCTCTAAGGTGTCACAAGTACTCCTTTTCTTTTTGCGAATACAGACTAATACGGCTGCTACTCTGAAACCTTAAATATTTGAGTGACTATTCACAGAAGACTTTGGTTTATTTGTTTTTGCAGTATTTACCAAGCTCTACTGATAAAGAAATATTACCTATTTGCATTCATTTTTCATCCACAGAAATCTATATTGTAATCTTTTCTTTTTGCATACAATATTAGTTTGTATATGAAGATAGTTCATTTTTATTTAATGTACTGCAAAATTTATAAGAAAAGATATTGAATTATAAAAAACCAGACAATCCTATCTGTGAAGTAAAATGGCTGAATTTTAAGAACATGTTTTTGGATGTAGTTTATGAGAACAGCAGTTACTAATGTGATTCAAGAAATGCACTTTAAAGGTTCACTTCTTTCACATTTTGAGTGTTAAGGAGAGGGATGCAGATGCTTTAAAGCAGGTATTTCCTGTTGAAATTTTGCACATTTAAACATGTTTAAAGCTTTATGAAATCTGCACTTTTGAATTAGGGTGAAGGAGCAAGTTTTGACCTGTCAATTCCAGTTATGCCCATTACTTATCATTTGTTGGAAACAATTTTGGAATTTTTAATAGAAATTTTTCAAGGAGAAATAAACATTCTATTCGTAAATGTTGGGCTCTTGGACAACAAATAGAGTCTTTGAAAAACCTATGCTTAATTTTCTATGCTAATTCATTGAGAAACTGCAATTCAATGGCCTTCAAACTACACTAGTTATTTGTAATATAGTGGTCTTGAGGTTATAAAGTGCACTAATATTAATTAATTAATTATGGTCACACTTAGGAGCTGTAATCATGCACCAGGATCCCATTGTGTTAGGTTCTATACAAACAAAACCAGGGTCCTTCTTGCAGAGAACTTCCAATCTAGAGTGTGAAACAGTGAATGATCTCTTAAGAACTTGTGTTTTATGGTTTAAAATATATAGTGACCATCTTTCTAATATCTACTTATATTTTGTTGTTGTTCAGCATCACTATAAAGAAATGTAAGTGCTATGGACCTGATTCTTAGTTACTCTGTTCCTGTGCTTGTTTGGCTCTAAGCAATCTGAAAAGGAGTACTTGTGGCACCTTAGAGACTAACGAATTTATTTGAGCATAAGCTTTCGTGAGCTACAGCTCACTTCATCGGATGCATTCAGTGGAAAATACAGTGGGGAGATTTATATACACAGAGAACATGAAAAAATAGGTGTTATCATACACACTGTAACCAGAGTGATCACTTAAGGTGAACTATTACCAGCAGAAGAGCGGGGGCGGGGGAAGAACCTTTTGTAGTGATAATCAAGGTGGGCCATTGTCAGCAGTTGACAAGAATGTCTGAGGAACAGTGGGGGTAGGGGGGATAAACATGGGGAAATAGTTTTACTTTGTGTAATGACCCAACCACTCCCAGTCTCTATTCAAGCCTAAGTTAATTGTATCCAGTTTGCAAATTAATTCCAGTTCAGCAGTCTCTCGTTGGAGACTGTTTTTGAAGTTTTTTTGTTGAAGTATTGCCACTTTTAGGTCTGTAAGTGAGTGACCAGAGAGATTGAAGTGTTCTACAACTGGTTTTAAAATGTTATAATTCTTGACGTCTGATTTGTGTCCATTTATTCTTTTCCGTAGAGACTGTCCATTTTGACCAATGTACATGGCAGAGGGGCATTGCTGGCACATGATGGCATATATCACATTGGTAGATGTGCAGGTGAACGAGCCTCTGATAGTGTGGCTGATGTGATTAGGCCCTATGATGGTGTCCCATGAATAGATATGTGGACACATTTGGCAACGGGCTTTGTTGCAAGGATAGGTTCCTGGGTTAGTGGTTCTGTTGTGTGGTGTGTGGCTGCTGGTGAGTATTCGCTTCAGGTTGGGGGGCTGTCTGTAGGCAAAGACTAGCCTGTCTCCCAAGATCTGTGAGAGTGATGGGTCGTCCTTCAGGATAGGTTGTAGATCCTTGATGATGCATTGGAGAGGTTTTAGTTGGGGGCTGAAGGTGATGGCTAGTGGCATTCTGTTATCTTCTTTGTTGGGCCTGTCCTACAGTAGGTGACTTCTGGGTACTCTTCTGGCTCTGTCAATCTGTTTCTTCACTTCAGCAGACTAACATGGCTGCTACTCTGAAACCTGTCCCTAAGCAACCTGTACACATTCCATAGTCTAAGACTATGCATAGACGTGCCTAGGTGCTGTTGTAATCTGCTCTAGTTTACACTTGCTTTCCATGATCCTGTGAAGCTAAGTGCAGTGCACTACATACCCCAACATACCTCCTGCACTGGTGGCTGTGTACATTCCTTATACAAGCTCTATAGCTTCCAGAGAGGCCCTCTGTAAAGGGAATAGTTTTAAGAGGCTGCCAACATGGCATAAAGAAGGTTCAATATAGCTGAAAATTAGGTCCTATGTTTCTAAAAGGTATTTTGTTAATGATAAAAAGGCACACAGGAGTTAGACACAGATTGCAAGGAAAATTCCTGTCAGAGATGAAATATCTTGAGAGCTTGATTCACTTGGGCTGGCTCAATGGTCAATATTCTCGAATACTGCCAAGAGGTCCAACAGTATCAGTATCAGCCCCTCATCTTTATTCATTATTAGATCCCAAGTCAGTAAAATCAGAGCAATCTCCCCATAACATGTAGGCCTAAGCCTAAAGTAAGTCTGAAAAGTCCAAGGAAGGCAGAGGGCCCCATATGATGCCAGAGTTGTTCCATCAATATAATCTCAGTAACATTTTTCAAAGAAAGAGAAATGGAGACAGAGCAATATTTAGCAAGATTGTTAACTTCATAGTTTCTTCAACATCATCTTACATGCCATTTGCCTGATATCTCTTTCCATTCTGAAAATAGGCATTGGCAATCTCCAGTAATACCAGACTCATACTTCATTTTCTCCAGTTATGAAGGAGATGAGTCCATTGCCTTCCCAGAAAATCTACAACCTCTATGGCAAGGTTTGCCCAAACTGAACTCAAGTTGTTCAACATTTTCAAAAGTGACGAGTGATTTTTGGTGCCTCAATTGTTGGGGGTCCTACCTGAGACACCATAAAGGGACTTGAATTTCAGAAAGCAGTGAGCACCTGATATCTGAAAATCAGGCCCCTGTAGAGGTATGTTTGTGGAAGATTATAATTTAGAGATGCTTCCTCATAAGGGATAATATTATGAATATAGGAATTTAGAGATGTGCCTTGGAAGCTGGGGTTGAGAACGCACTGTTGCTGTGTACAGCAGTTCACCACAGAAGCTCTCTAGTTTGTTTTATTAAAAGTTTTATTCCTTTCTCAAGCATCGGTTTGTTGCTTAATGAACTCCAAGATCATTACAGCCACTTGGATGCCCCTGAAGTTGGGTACCCAAAAACTGAAGCACCTAAAATCATCAGTCACTTTTCATATTTATCCCTCCACTATATCACAGAGGCAGCTAGTCTGGTCTGAATCTACTCAATCTCTGCAAGGAAGATGGAAAATTCCGCAGAATGAGACACATTTGACCTATTAGGAAGTAGAAACAATTCAGATTCATCACTTGGAGCAGTTCCACTCTTTGGGATTTGACAAGAGGTGGGAAATCCTGCTTTAAATGTGTTCCCATATATATCATACAACTGCAATGAGGGAAACAAGTTTCCCTCATTGCAGTTGTATGATATATATGGGAACACATTTAAAGCAGGATTTCCCACCTACCCTGATAGATCTCAGGTATCCTCTCCACAGTCTTCAGCTGTCACTAGTCATCTGTATACCAACATGACTTGTGAGGATAGTATAAAAAGACTGAATATTTAGGAGCAACCATAGCATTAGAGAAGAGCAAGAGATTATTATACTGCTCTACAAGGCCTCTAAGACAGTAGTCTGTTCTGGAACCTATTTGGATCAATTGATTTCTAAAGACAAAAGGTAAAATGGTTCTACTGCCCTGACAGGAACAATGATAAAACTTGACTTTGGCCATTCCTGGTAGCTTATTTTCAGTACTTGCTTCCTGGTTACTGGTCAGTAGTTGTTCTGTTCTCAGTGCATTCTTCCTTCTTTGCAGAACAGCCATTTTTATTAGATTGAAAGCCTCCAGAGACATTTTCCCTATCTTCTATTTATTCCTCCTCCCAACTGCTACATTCTTCCATCTACTTTCTTGTCCCTTTATAATCATATTATTCATGATCTCACTCTGCATTGTTTCCTCAATATCCCCAATATATATCCCAGAAATCAGCGTATACAATAGAACCTCAGAGTTACGAACACCTCGGGAATGGACGTTGTTCGTAGATCTGTACAAAACATTATGGTCATTCTTTCAAAAGTTTACAGCTGAACATTGACTTAATACATCTTTGAAACTTTACTATGCAGAAGAAAAATGGTGTTTAATTTAAATGAAACAAGCACAGAAACAGTTTTCCCTATCTTGTCAAATCTTTTTTTTTAAAACTTTCCCTTTATTTTTAATAATTTACATTTAACACAGTACTATACTGTACGGTATTTTGCTTATTTGTTCTTTTTCTTTACCTTTTTTGGCCTCTGCCACCCGATTACATACTGCCAGTTCCAAATAAGATGAGTGGTTGTCTGGTCAGTTTGTAACGCTGAAGTTCTACTCTACTTGTTACATGTGTAAGCCATCTTGTTTCTTTTAATAAAATGAATTTTGTGCAGCTTCCACATCAGACTGGCTGTGCTCCATCTATGCCAATTATATACCCATGGTATATTATTTAAGATAGTTCTTCAGTTGTAAATGTACAGACATTTCAGCCTCTGCATTTCAGGACTTACTTCTGGAACTCCCTCAGTACTCAGCTCTTTGCAACTCTCTGTCTGAAGCTTATGGAATTCACTGGATCATAAATATATGTAACCCTTCTGCCAAGTGATGTCAGCAGCAACAAGAGCCGAGTTCAATGGCTATGGGTTCCTCTTAAAATTACAAAACAAAACTAATTCAAGGTGCCACCCAGAAACCTATGAAAACTAAATACCTCCCCTGGGTGTCTCCAATAGTCAGTACTCCCCTTCACAAGCACTGACTGGGTATACAACAAAAAGAAAACTTTTATTAAAGGGAAAGGGAAGATAGCAACAACAACTCAAAATTAAGCAAACAATAAGTAACCCACCTGCGCTACCGAGTTAATGAAAGTAGAGGTAGTGACACAGAGGATATTGAGAACCTGATGCTGTATTTAGTTTGCAATGAGAAAATGACATCATCATAGGAGGTGAAAGAGCGTAAAGGATCTTATTTCTTGGCCTTGTATAAGCTCTATATTTTCAGTTGTTCTCTCCCCCTCCCTTTCTTTCCATAAAAGATACAATCAATAATGTAGGCAGTAAGTGGAAGATTGTCTTGTGTCCCATAGCTCCACTCTGTTCAAGAGAAAGAGGGAATGTCCAGGAACCGGTTCTGGCTTAATGATTCAGAGCATCAGCCCAAGTTCAATATCACTTAGAGCTGCCAAGCAGCAGCTCTAAGTTATGGCACTGGTGTAGAGTCTACCAGCGGAGTAGTGGTGAAGTTAAGTTCCACCTTGCCAGCTCTCTACCAAAAACATGCCCCCTACACTGGGCAAGGGTAACTAGTAGAGGTGCAGAGCTGGCAGTGGCACCAATGTGCTAGGTGGGATTTCTCCTACACAGGGAAATTCACAGTTTACAGTTAGCAGCAGGATTACGACAGCCTCACGCAAAGTGGCAACAGCCAGGCTTCTGAGTCAAGCTCTGAGAATGTGTAAAAAAGTTAGATCATTTGTATTCATTTTAGCATGGGAGAATGTGGCAATTTTCATTTCCAAATATGTATAGAATCTGTTTCTAAGAAAAAAAAACACACCAAAAATATCTTTTTTTCCGTAAAAGTTACTTTTGATTTTTTTAAAGTAATATTAAATACTGGAGTGGCCTGGCTTATTGCAGTGGTTCAAACATTCAACTCAGGGTCCAGAGGCTCATTGATGGAGCTTACACAAAACAAGATTAAGTGTGCTCATGCAAAGCAAGGGACAAGATTTATTCATTGATTGATTAATTTGATTGATTACCAGTCTGACAGAAGAGGCAGTTATGGATGTGTTGTGGGTACAGTAATACAAAATGCAGAGGGCATAACTGTGCAGGGAAGGGCACAGTTCTGCAGCAGCAGCTAGTGATGACTATTTAAATAATTGTCTATTTGCCTTATACAAAATAAAGTTGTGGACCATTAGTGTAGTGGGTGTAAATGCCCAAGGAATAGGCAGAGACTGGAGAATAGTACTTCCATTTTTCTCCTGATCCATATACAATAAAATATACGCACAGCTAATTTTACTATTAAGAATACAGAGTTTGTGTTTGGCCCATTTTAGAGATAAAGGGAGATTTGCAAAATTCAGATCCAGCTCTGGGTATGAACTTTCCCAAATTTTGATGGTGTGCGGTTTAGGTTTTAATATTCATCAGTTACTCTCACTCTTTTCCTTCAGACAGCTACCAAAGACTCCCTAGTTCGCTGAAGCACTGAAGCTATAACAACACTTTTTGTTGCATCTCTGTTTTATTTTATTTTGCTCTGTATTGTATCTACTTGTATATTCTGGGGGAAACTGTTGTTATTCTGGCATATTTTACTAATCCAGAGCATTACTCACCCCTGTACAGCAACATAAACTATAAATCACAATCGCAATAATGTGGAAGAGCCTCTCCCCCTAAAACTGTGATCAAATATTTAGATATTGGTTGATTCAGATGTCCCACTCTTGACTTGGTTAATATCTTACCCATTCATTTCATGATAGGCCATTAAAAACAAATCTATTTTACTCAGTCATAGGGTACTATACTGGATGTCAAGTCAGCCACAGTACTAATGGCATTAAAATGAAGGATGAGTTCACCCCTGAAGTCTGTGCCTTATTTTTATTTCACACCTTCCGTGTCTCCATTTCCCAATGCATTGTGATGTCATTACATCAGAAGCAGGATGGAAGCATGGTAACATGTAGTAAGAACATACTGTACAAAACAAAGGGATAACACATTAGCCAATTGTTGGCAGCTGTGTTGTGGAGGAGGGGGCACTCTAGCAATCTCTCTATTCATTCCCAGCTGTATGCATCTGTAACAAAATGCGTTCCTCCTCTTTTCCTAAAAAGCCACTTTTAGTGTGCCTTTCTGTTCCCTTCTACTAGCCGGACCTTATACAGGTTTATCAGCCGCTACTGCTGGAGCTAAAAGACACGGTCTGACATGAATAGCTGCAGCAAGACGTGACAGGTCCCACTTTTCGTGACCCCAAGGGCTAACATCTTTAATCCATTCTGTACACAGAGAGCAAAGAAGAGGAGAGGGAGGTGATCTTCCCCTTGAATGCATCCATTAAAAACTACCTGGCTGATCAATGCTGTTACAAGGTGCTTACCACAGTGGAAATCAATTATAGAAAAGTACAATGTCATTATTGTTAAACTGAAGCTTGGCCATAAGAGGAGTGAAAGTCTTGTGACATGCACGCTAGTAATTCAAGACTTTCACTCCAGGATAAGCAGGTTCCATTATGCTATGGATATTGTACTATGATATTTCAGTTCAGAAAATCACCTAAGGTATTCAGCAACCACTTTTCATTCTGTCCCAGGAGACAAACTGGTGCATTCACCAGCTGAACAAATCCACAATCTGAACCACAAAACCCCAGTTACCATACTGTTTGTTCTTTATGTTGATGTGATGTCTAAACATCAGTAGTGTTTGTGTGTTGCATTTCACCAGATCTCAACCTCATATAGTACATTATGAAGCATCACAGCTAGCCACAACACAAGCCAAACCAACAGTGGAAGTGGAATATGCAACTATGAAATAAGATTCTGTCTGTGGTTAGAGCAGGGATCGGCAACCTTTGGCACATGGACCGTCAGGGAAATCTTCTGGCGGGCCAGGAAGGTTTGTTTACCTGCAGTGTCCGCAGGTTCGGCCGATCACAGCTCCGACTGGCTGCGGTTCGCCATTCCAGGCCAATGGTGCCTGTGGGAAGTGGCGGCCAGCACATCCCTCAGCCCATGCTGCTTCCTGCAGCCCCTATTGCCCTGGAACAGTGAACCGCTGCCAGTGGGAGCTCTGATCAGCCGAACTTCCGGACGCTGCAGTTAAACAAACCGTCCCGACTTGCCAGAGTATTTCCCTGACGGGCCGCGTGCCGATCCCTGGGTTAGAGCAACACAAGGGTAGCCACAAATATATAGAAGAACAAGGGGTTAAATCCTAGCTTCACTGAAGTCAATGGCAAAACTTCCGTTGACTTTAATGGGGGCAGAATATCACCCAATCTGTTTTACCGAATAACACACAGAGCACCATACATATACCCTAAAAGCATTTTGTATGACACTGTAGAACTTGATGCTGTCATAATTCCTCACACTAAGTCCTGGTCTACACTGGGGAGAATCAATCTAATTTACACAATGTCAGCTACATGAATAACGTAGATGAAGTCGATGTACTTAGATCGACTTGCTGTGATGCCTTCACCATGGTGAGTCGATTGGTGCCGCTCCCCTGTTGACTCTGCCTGCACCTCTCGCAGCGCTGGAGTACAGGAGTAGATGGGAGAGCACACGGGAGTAGATTTATCGCGTCTAGACTAGATGCAATAAATTGATCCCCGCTGGATCGATTGCTGCCTGCCGATTTGGCGGGTAGTGAAGACATACCCTTAGTAGTCTGAGAAGAGCCTTTTAAATTACTGGAACTAATCACATGAATAAGTGCTACTCAACATAAACATTGGCAGAATTGGTCCCATAGCGTTTGGCTAGCTACAGAACAGCAAAATAATAATGCAAATATGGTACATGACTTACTGTTAGGGTGACTAGATGTCCCGATTTTATAGTGACAGTCCTGATTTGGGGTCTTTTTCTTATATAGGCTCCTATTACCCCCCACCCCTTGTCTTGATTTTTCACATTTGCTGTCTGGTCACCATACTTACTGTCAATGGAAAACAGTACACAGCACATGAAATTTGTCTAGCTGAAATACTGCATAGGTAATAGCCCATATGGTATTGCTAGGACTAGGGGAATGCTGCAAACAATCCACCATAAAGCATTTTAAAGTAAATCTGCTTTGACTGGGCCCTTTTGTGTACATTTTACACTAATAAGCAAATGAGGTTAGTGATAGAATATTCACTAAACAAAAGCAAATTTAAGCACATATTGAAGAATACTGGTGGAAAGTGAATTCTGAATCTTAAGCTTGAGGTTTCACACTAGAAGCTTGATTCTAAGTGTAATCCCTTTGGGGAACCAAAGTATTTCATATGACCTGTGTGTCTAATAAATAAAAACAATGCTATCTTTCAATACTGAATAATAATAAAAAACTGCTTGCAGATGAGGCACAGGGAAAGAATCATTTGCAGAAGTTATTCAGCAAATAAATTCAAATAAGGAATATATCTGAGTCCATAATAATCTGTTTGTTAACAATTGGCAAACAGAAACAAAGGAAAAATCTGTCAGATAAATGACACATTTTGAATTATTCACTCAAATCCTGCAACACATTCCAGTGTTTCTCAACTGTTTTGATACCAGGGAACCTACTTGCTGCCTTCCTAAACTGTGTCAGGGAAATCTCAGGGACCGGCGCCAGACCATGGACCAGTTGTTGAGAAACACTGTATTATACTCAAAAAGAAAAGGAGTACTTGTGGCATCTTAGAGACTAACAAGTCTCTAAGGTGCCACAAGTACTCCTTTTCTTTTTGCGAATACAGACTAACACAGCTGCTACTCTGAAACCTGTATTATACTCAGTAATCAAATACCATGCAACACACTTCACTTGACTACAGGGATTGAGGAGTGCAAGAGAAAACTGGGTTCTCAGCATACCATCAACCTGAGGTCTTACAGTTTTAACCCTGTCTCTCCAATTTGGATTGTGTGATATAAATCATAGGCAAAAATCAACATAAGGTTTTCCCCTCCTTATTTTAACAGCATGTTTGATCCCTTTCTGCCCTGTTTGTGAACTGTACTTTGTGGTTCATATGATTTCTGTTGAATATGTTTCTAGATACTGGAGGAAAAATTAGCTTTTCCTCTTAAGGAAGAAGCCTCTATGCTCTGTTCTTCAAGACCAAAGCAGGTCTCAGCAATTTTTGTTCTAACATTTTGGTGCAAAAATTAGCATACCATAGTGAGATAGCACACCATGAGTTAATTATTCCTTGTGCCTGCTTACTATATAATTAAGAAAAGTTAAAAATCAGTGTCATGATCCAGTCAACAAAACCACAAGTGCTTCAGCTGGTCATGGAAAAGAAGGGAGAAGTCACAGAGATGTGGAAGGAAGGAACACCTTATTGTATAATAAACAGCGTTGTATAAGTGTATTCAGAAATTGTAATGGTTAAAAGAGACAGACCCTTGTAAGGAGTCATGAACATTGCACTTGTCCCAGAGAGATAGAGGCATTACTAGGATTAAACAAGGACTACACATGGTCTCTCTCTCTCTAACTGCTGTAAGAAGTACTGCATGACAAATAAAATAATAAATAAAGTAGGTACTAAGAAGGCGAGGTGTGGGGCAAGTGCCATAGATTAACATTAAAAAGAATAGGAACTCAGCCTTTTGCAAACATAGCATCAACATCATTCTTCATGGCATGAGTAACGGAATCACAATACAGAGCAATGAACCATACTGCAGACTGTTATGGCAAATATTCACATCTTAGCAAATGAAAGAGCAGGTTCAGCCACTGTGACTTATGGCATGGAAACATAGCACATGATAGTTCTGCACTGCTATCCAACAGAAATTACATGAGAAATGCTATGAAGAAAAATGCAGGATGCTAAGGGGGGCTGAAGCCCAAATGCATACTGCAATGTTTATTTAGGAGGTGACACCTGGCACGCTGCAAAGGTATTGCAATACATTTAATTTCCATAGCTTTGTCATATGGCACTAGTCATGAAAGTGCAAGAAAATAGAAAGTTGACTGTTAAATTAGCAATAAACAGAAGTTTGCACTGTATGGGTGCAATTTCTGAGTGCCATTATCTTTGTACAATTGAAACTGTGCTGATTGTAGCTGCCAAAAGTATACCATAGACTAAATTCTGTAAAGAGCTGAATGTTCCCAGTCCCCACTGAAGTCAGCAGGGACTAAGAACTATCAGCACATCACAAGAATGCTCAGTACCTTGCGGCATCTAGCACATAAGGAATCAGTTTGTGAGCTACTTGGATTTTCAAAAGATGTAGATTTAAAACTGTGTGCAAACTATAGACCTGACTCAGATCTTCTTATCACTGAGTGTCATATCAAATTAGCTGCATTGTACATTCACCCATCTGTAATAGCTGATTTCTAACCTTGCTCATTGCATAGAATATCTAAAATCAGATTCTGTTCTGTTCCAGACACAGCAAAGCAGTGTAAATAGGAACCTTAATGTGGCTGGTCTATAAATCTACTTTTGGTTTCTTATGGTATAATGGCACCGTTCTCAGTTCATGTTTTCTATGGATGAATACACATTACAGAGAAAAGATTATAAAGAGAAAAACCTAACCATCAATGAATACATTATGATGGTGAGTTTGAGATCCATCTGAAATAAGTAAATTCTGGAAAAAAAAAATCCTTGTGCTCTGATAGAATGAACGTGACCTAAAAGATAAACACCCATTCGTACATATCCCACTGCCTTGGTGCACCCAACCCCAGAAAGTGGCCCTATAAGAAGAGAAGGGCAGTGCGTCTGGGCTTCCAAGGTTGCCTATGTTGCCGGCACCCAGTGCCGAGAGGCTGAACAACAGCTTGAGTTGGTTCGTTACCCGGTGTGCTGCACCCAATAATCACAACGGGGTGGAGAAGCAGAAAAGTTTATTTGCAGCTGCAAAAAGGTACAGGGAGAATAAAATCTCAAATACTGCACAACAGAGCAGGAAGTTACACAGGCTTTTATACATCCTTTTTCCCAGCATACTTATCCAATAGCAAGCTGCCCCAAGTATCCATATAGCCAGCCAATCCAGTTCCCAGCTAGTTCCCTGATTCTCTGTATCATTTGTTAAACTATACATAAAGCTGCTTTATTCAGCATTGTTCTTCCATATCTCCCCTGTTTGGCCTTGCTTAGTTTCAGGCAGTCTGACTCTGCAACATATTGTTGCAGATTCTCAGCATAACTGCTGTGTGTGCCTCCAGGCGGCGGGGCCAAGGACACTTGGGCCTAGTACGCAGAGCTGCTGCGAGTGCCTCCAGGCAGGAGGGGGGGCCAAGGACACCTGGGCCTAGTGCGAGGGGGCTTCATCGACACTCGTGGTCTTCCATCCCCTCAAGTTACCTAGTGGCCATGCCCCAGTGTTCCCAACACCTAGAAAGGCCTCCCGGGTCATCCATTGATGAAATCAGTGAGACTTGGTCCTCCAGCAGCTAGAAGTACTGGGAGCAGGCAGAAGCCAATCACTACCCGCCAGGCCAAATAAAAAGTGTCTCTTCTACTGTCCCCAGGAGTTACTGACTGCTGCAAAAAGCAGCAAGAAATACCCCTGGTGAATGTAGGTGAGTATTGCTTATTAATTATTATTATTAATAATAATAATTATAATAATTAATACTAAGAGTAATATCAGGAGGTGGGGTGGGGTGAGAGTACTAAGAAAAGAGTCCCTTTTTTTAAATATAATGTTGGCAACCCTAGGGAGGAGTGTTTGGAGGCTGCAGATACATGTAGCCTTGGGAGGACAGAGTGATGAGGCTGGCAAACCCAGAAAGGTAAGGAAAGGGCTCAGAGAAAGGCATTAAGGTCCAGGAGGGAACAGGCCTTGACTGTGGGCTAGAGTTGGAACCCAGGGTAGAGGGTGGGCCTGGGTTCCCCTGCCAGCCCGTGAATGGGAAGACTGCCTAGGATTGCAGAAGGACTTTGGTTCCCCAGAAGGGGAGAACACATACAGCGACTTGGTTGGAGGGCCGAGACACAAATTATCAGCAGCAGCTTGTGGAGCAAGAGCAGGTCTGCAGCTCAAGAGAGCTGAACGGAGGGGCAGCATGCAACTATAGGACGGGGCATCGAACTTGTGAGCTGTTCCCCAGAGTGATCAGGAGGAGGCATCATCCTAGCAGTGAGTAGAGCATCCCATCACACAGCCTTTATCACAGTCATTCTTGTTGATATGTATATGAGAGTTGGGTAATACCATAAAGGAAAAAAAAGTGAAAACATCTAATGAGCCTTTAAAAACCAGTGTGATCCGTTTGAAGAATGTAACCACAGTTAAGCAACATACATTAAGTACAGTTGCATTGTTATTGCATTATGTCACTACCATGCAGATTTAAGGGGTTTTTTGGGTACCCTAACTGTGTATTTCCATGTCTTAACACATTCATTTAAAAAAAACCCAACAATATTAATACGGATTTTCCTGGGTTTAAAATGAGTGGTTTTGAAATAAACTGCAACATCCCTGCAATATATTGTTATGATAAATTACTTATGCATACTCTCAATATTAACCCCTTTAATACTTTAATTTATCAATTACTACTTTATGTATTCTTTTGTCCAATAGTTACTTATTTGTATCATAGTAGCACATACAGAACCAATTCAGGGATCAAATCCTCTCTGTTAGGTTACCCAAGCTTTAAAATAATGGCTGACTGTTAATTGCTAATCTTATTCTTCCAGTGAAGAATATACTTAGTTGGTTAGACTACTCAAATGGAGACATGCCTATTTCCTAGAGCTTGCTGAATAATGAGAATTATTTTCCATGGGCAGCTTTGACCAAATAAATAAATAAATAAAAATTTCCTGTAGACATATTTTGTTTGTTATCAAAAGTCAAAACCAAAAACTAAAACAACTTTGGTTTAACCTTTTAGGGTTTTTTGGATTAAAAACAAAGTAATAATTTTCAGTTTTTAAAAATAAAAAATTGTTTGAGAAAAGTTTTACCAAATGGTTTTTTCTACCAATAGGAAAATGTTTTGTGAAAACTGTAGTTTGGCCAAAAAGCCATATTTAATTGTTCAGCAAAATGTTTTGACAAAAGAATTACACAATTTAGACCTGCTGAAGATCTGGCCTTCCATTTCTATTTTCTGGTGACTACATTTTTTATAGTGGCTCATTCATGGTGTTTTTAAGAAGATCTTGGTCTAAAATGAATGAGCAGGCATTGGAAACCTAATGATGCATGTCATTTATAAGAGTTTGGACTTAAATCCTGAAGAGCTGTATTATTAACCATGATCCTGTCTGGTGAAGTTCAGAACAATATATAGGAGTTGTTCTCAGTGCTATTTTTAAGCTTTAAACAAGAGTTGCTGTTTCCACTTAAATAATAATAAATCACAAATATTAACTGTCAATCCGCTAAAGATATACAGGTCCAACAAAGTAACATCCAAATGGAGTAATGGACATACTTAGTGTCTTCCCATGTTCCTTTCATTCAAATGATGGTGCCACAGTGCAAAAAAGTAGCTAATGAGGTTACATTATGGGCCATATTCATTGCTAGTATAACTTCTTTAACAGAGTGATGGCTGCAGATAATTTGTCCCAATGATTCAGAACTCAATGGGGTTAACAAAAAAGTTTGCTTTTTCAACTTCTTACTTCTTTGTCTTCATTAAATATTAACAAAAAGCTTCTTTTCAAACCACTAAAGTAGTTTAAAAAAAATTGAAAAGCAGTTTCTTTTCTAGCTGCTATTAGGTCAAATTAATCTCTGATGGAACTCTAATGACTTCTGTGAAGCTCCATTCATATATGGATAAAGATAAATATTTATCTTTCAGATTCAATTATTTAGGAACTGAGAAGCTCTGATATATTGTATTTATATAAAAATAAGTTATGTGTAAATAATTCGTCAGCCACTGCATACATTTACAGTTTTAAATATTAAAACTTGTTTTCCAGCATCTTAGTGGCTCTAAATATTAAATAAGTTGGAGCTGCTTAGTGCCTGGAAAAGCAATTTGGAAGTACTTTTTTTTGTAAGTACTTCTTTTCCATCTGCCCAACTTCACAACAGGTTAAATATCAAACTTATTTTTCTCTAGACATCAGGCAACTGGACAATGAGCTCAACACAAGCAATATCATTGGGATGCTCCATGTCTCAAGCAAACATTTTGTAGAACCAGTACTACCAAAAATTAAAGATGCAGTCAGGCCAAGTTGACCAACAAATTTATACCTTAAGAGAAATAATTCTTCACAAGACCCAGACAACACTTAATCTGGGGGGTCCAAGGAAATCAGTGTTCTGATTAAATAAACAGCAAACTAAACTATGGTATATTTAAAGATAGCCAGAAACAAATATAACTACTTCTCATAGAGTAATAATCAAAATGTTACACATTCCTAGCAATTTGGGTCCAGATTCTCTAGTACAAACTGTCAACTTTGCCCAGCTCTGGGTGTGAAAATTGGCTGGATAAATAGTTAGCAGAGAATTCTGCCAGTGTAAACATGGCAGAGTTGTTATACTCACCAGGCACACCTTTCAAACCTTATGTAAAGGGGTATGGGTCAGAGGAAGTGGGAGATACATCAGGGGCAGGCAAACACACAAATCCTATAAAAAACCTGCAGAAGAAGGTTAGAAGGCCATTTACTCTATAGCATCATCTCACAGAGTTTCCGAGTATCCATAAAGTTGGGGGCCTGGTTAGACAATGTCCCAGTTAGACATGATAATGCAGTGTCCTTCAGAACAGACAAGAGGCAAGACTCAGATACCATGAATATGTAGATTTGACTGAGTCTATTGAACACAGAGAATACCCTGTACAGAATTTCATGATGGGTCCCTAGGTCCCAAAGTAAGTACTTGTTCCAACGCTTTGGATCATGGGCAATTTAGACATAACTATTCCACTTCTGGTCACCACACAGGATCTCTCTAAAACTTGGCCTAGGCAAAGCCATCACAGAAGAGACTGCTGACTAACCAATAAGTATATAGGTTAACAAGATAGTCTGAGACTATCACACACAATAAACCTCATGGCACAAACTGCATGTGTTGTGCTCAGTTTATTGTGATTGCCACTAAAACATTTGCATTTGCCAACAGCTACAACACAGTGGAATCTTTGGTGCCTTAATATTTCTCAATAGTTAGAATAGAAAACAGCTATACTGTCTCAAGTAAGTTGGTAAATGGTCATATATTAATTGTGATCTCTGTTTCTACTTCAGAGAGATTATGGGTTGAACTGATCCTGCCAAGTTTTCAACTTGATATTCAGGCCACTAAGAATATATATACTGTTATTTTTGTTTCTGGGGAATTGATTTTCTGTGTTTTTTTGTTTGGTTTTTCATTTTTATTCAAATTTAGAGAGTAAACCACAACCCTGTAATTTCAAAGCCAACTGCATACTTACCAGAGGTTCCTTCCCCTGCATCAGGCTGATTCGTGCTCAACAGTTGGGACTGGCTGGACTGTGTCAGAGTGAAAAACATGTCATGGCTCACTGTGCAGCTGGATCCCCTGGTTGCCTGTCCCCTATACTCCTCCTCCTCTTCCTCAGCCACCTCCTCCTCCTTGCTGTTCATGCCAGGAGCTTGTGACTCAGGCTCCTTGGAAGTATCCACGGTGCTCTTGGGGTGTAGTGGTGTCTCCACAAAGGATGGCTTGCAGCTCTTTGTAAAAGCAGTAGGTCTTCTGCTCAGCACTGGATCAATTGTTGGTGACTCTGCCCTTCTGGTAGGCCTGCCATAGCTCCTTGGCTTTCACATGGTACTGCTACTGGTCCCTGTTGTACCCCCTTTTCTGCATCCCCTAAGCAATCTGCTCATAGATGTCCACATTTTTATGGCTGGTTCAGAGCTGTACCTGCACAGCATCTTCTCCCCACAAGCTCAGGAAATCCAACACCTCCTTTGTACTCCAGACAGGAGTGGGCCTGCAACTTGTAGCTGCCAAGGTCAGATGAGCAATTGCACACAATAATGCAGTGCTTCTAGGTGTGCTCGCCAAGCCGTGCAACCAGGAAAAGGAATTTCAAAAATTTGCAGGGCTTTAAAGGGGAGGGGGGCTTCCCGTCTACCTGTCCTCTGGGAAGCAGAGTTCACAACGTTGACCAGAGTAGTCAGTGTGGGTGATTGTGGGACAGCTCCTGGAGGCCAGTAACAGTCAATGTAAGTAATGCAGTGCCTATACTATCACTGCATTAACCTAACTACATTGACTGTGACGCTACACTGCTTAGGGAGGTGGTGAAATTAAGTCAGTAAAGCGGGGCACTTACGTCAGCAGGTGCCAGGTTTAAGTGAACATACATCCACAGCTAGGTAGACATAAACTGTCTTGCATCGACTTAACCATACAGTGTAGACCATGGTGAGTCACTGCTGTTGTTAGGCACATGCCAGTGTCCCTCCATAAAATCTGGTAAGATTCCAAAGACCCCTGCCATCATGCATCTAAACAATTTAAATGATCAGTTCAGCCCCAAAGAAAACCAGAAAAATGAATATGTATCCTAAGCACATCCACAAGTAGACTGTACCAGAATGAATTATTCCCCTCTCAATATTAAAGTCTGAAACACAGAGTAACTTGTCATGTTTATACATACAGTTCATATTGTGGAAGGTTTCTCACAGTACTTCCTTAATGATAAAGAATTTTTAACCACTTTCCAATATTTGATTTTTTGGCTATTAAGTGCTATACCTCTGCCTGAAAGTAATGCCATAGAGGCCAGGTTCTTTCCAAAGATTTTTAGTTATTATAAACTGCTCAGTGTTACAAACACTGCCAAATATACACCTCCAAATTCACAGGATTACAGCTTTTAGCTGGTAGGATTGTTCTTTTCAACGATGACATTCACTGTGACCACTAAGGCTTGAGGTGAAGCACAAACTTTAATAAATGTGCAGCTGCTAAGTATGGGCAAATCCTGAAAGTCTTACAGGTATGGTTTAGATAAATGCTCAAAATTGCAAATGCTTATCTGATCTATCTGAACTTCTTCGTTCAGGAAGATTGGCCTGTAAATCATATGAAAACAGGTTTGCTAGTGGGATTTCTGGTGCTTGCTTTTGGTCTGGCTGGAAATGTTATGAGAATATCCTCACTATCAGTAGTTTTAACTTATTCTTTCTTTCTGATCCAAGCAGAAACCTCAAATTTCTGAGGTGTGTGAAAATGAAAAACACTGACCAAAGTGAACTCCTGTAATACAAATAAAAAAACCTCAAATAAATTTTGGTTTGGGTTGGTTCAAATTCTGGACAAGTTTTTGAAGAAGTCTCTTATTTATCCTGCACTAATTTGTATCTCCCTCAACTTTAAAGGGCATTAGGTGTTAATGCCATGTTTTTTATCTTCTGCAGGTTTTGAACCTGTGTTAAATCATAAGTAAAAATAAATGTACTAGTCTGTCCTTTGTCCCCATTTGTCTGCATCAGGGAGCAGCCACTCTGACAGTATCTAAATCATTAAGAAGAGTCACCAATTTACTTCAACTATATGCTTAATATTAATTTTCCTAAAAATATAATGCACATTTAAAAAATGTCATTGCATGTTTGTTTAGGCTTTGCAATTTGGCACAACCAAATACTTATTGGCAGCCTTTGCTCAACAGAAGCCTGGGACTGGAATTGCAGAATGTGTATGTCAAGACTGAACTAGACTGGCAAAAGTTATGTGCATATTTGGCACAATAAATGCCCACCCAATGCCTGGCTCTTGACAGTGCTATTACTCCTTCACTTTCACGAGCACAGAAAAATGAATTTATTTTTGAAGTGATAAAAACAAACCATTAAACCAGCAAGACATTTAAATCTTTCAGTTCTAAGTATGGAAATCACTATAATGTCAGAAATTTAAAGTAATGGTAAGGATAAGTTATCTGTGCAAACTTTTCTTTTGGTGGTAGCAGGCTTGTGAAACACTCATTTTGCTGCCTATAAATATCAAACCCATGAAGTTATTACTAGATTTTTAGTTTTTGAACTTCTCTGTTGTCTTGAAGTACTTATAGGAATATAGCCTATACCTGACAGGTTTATTTTTAAGAGTAGATACATGAGCTTCTAATTTCAGCCTGTGAATGAAAACTCAGACACATTACAAGCAGAGCAAGTAGCAAAATTTCTAGCTCACATTATCTGACATTTTCATTATAAGATCCCATTTTCAATTACTTATAACTTTGCAAACTTTAAACATTGGGGCTTTAATTTTTCCATGCTGGATGTCTGCCTCAGGATGAAATTTTTGGAAAATTTCACGAAAAAAATGGTTCAACCATTTGCCAGAATGACATTAGAGAAAAAGATGTTTTGCCTGTGTTAAAATACTGTTTTGTAGAGAACCTTTAGCACCTCTTTATTTTGGAACAAGGACTTGAAATTTGGAAGGAGGACTATCCCGGAGTCTGGATGTGCCTTTGGCTGGTTCCATGAAAATCTGCCCAAATTTGGCCAATTTATGAGCCTGTAAAAAATCTCAGTTTGCACATGCTCAATAGAGATTTGTGGTTTTGCAGTTATTTCTCTAAAGATTCCATCTGAACAGGGCATAATCCAGCCCTTCACAATGTCCATGGGGCGACCTGATTGATCATGCTCAATCCCAGAGTTGCAGGGCCTGAGCAGGACTTTCCCTGCAATTGCTCCTCCAAGCTCCTGGGCAGTATGGTGGCATGAGACACAAAACTGTCTCTTTTACAGAGGGTCATGGTTGATTCTCTATCATTAGCAATTTTTAAATCCAGATTGGGTGTTTTTCTGAATGATATGGTCTAGGAGTTGTTTTGGTAAAGTTCTATGGCCTGTGGTATAGAGCAGGTCAGACTAGATGATCACAATAGTCCATTCTGGCCATGGAATCTATGAATCTCTTAGAGACTGTCTTTCCAGTGATCTCAATGTTCCACTAGTGACACCCAGACAACATGGAGAACATGGAGGAAGCAGCAACATGAATGTAGAGGAGTAAGAAACTGGGCCTGGAGATCTGGTGAAGGAGATGACTGTGGCCAGCGACATGACTAGGACAAAAAGCCAAGGGTATGTGGAAACTGCGACGAGGAAATAATAGCGGATTGCAGAACGACTGGGTCATGAAGTCAAGTGGTTTGGGGAACTGGGATAGAAAATTGGGGGAGAGTAAGGGATTGGGATGAGGATCTGAGGATCCAATGGAGCAGGGTGGGGATTATGACTGGGATTTGGAGCCAAGGATAGGTTGGGGATGTGGGGAAGGCTGGGATTTAGAGCTGAGGAAGGTGGCTCTGGGTCTGGGTTGTGGAGCTGAGGAGCGGACAGGTTCAGGGGTAGAGGATTGGGTCTGGGATGTGGCTCCAAAGGAGAAGACTGGAACTGAGACTGGGAAGTGGAACCAAGGGGAGATGAAAGTAGACTGGTGTGATGAACTATGTCTAAACCTGAGCCTTCCTAAACCTGAATTACCTCTGAGACTGAGTCTGTTTAAGCATGATGGGTCATCCCTGAGCCAGAGAGTGTGATGAGTCATTAGAGGCAATTACCTGCAGGTCTTGTGATAGGCCCCATGCCAATCACAGGCAAGTACTCATCCAGATGAACCCTAGGCTGGGATATGGGCTCCTTAGGTAAGCAATCTCTCTAGTCCATTCAGTGTCATTTGTGGGCTGGGAAAACTCCCATTGCTTAGTAGTTCTAAACCTACTGCTCCAGATCCAACTGGCCATTGCTCCTTCTCCTGCTCTTGCCTGATCCCACACTAGCCAAATGCTGTTCCAGCCTTTGGCTGCTCCTACCTCAGCCACCCATCTGGTGATTGTGATAACTGGAAATGACTTGTTCAGCTTCACAAATAAGTTGGAGAAAGTGTTTTAGGAATTTGGAATCTAAGGGCACAGACAGAAGACTGGTAGGTCCAGTTAATAAAGTGGATACTTGGCTGCTGGCTTCTTATGTTATACAATGAATCTGAAGGAAAATAGAAGGATCCCTTATTATTTATTCAGGGTGATGGGTACTTTACAGCAAAAAATAAGTAAGCACCAGGGTTCATCTTGGAGATATGGGGATTTTGGAGACTGAAACCCATGTATGTCCCAAGGGAGGAAGCTAGTCCCAATAGGGCAATAGGGGGAACTCTGTAAAAGGCACTTCAGAGAACTTTTCTTCTCCTTATTCTTGTCCCTTCACAGTCATTTTCCTGTGGGACTGAGTGATCAGGCCACATTTAAAAATGGAAGTGATGAGTGCAAACACCAGACTAATGTGTGCCTACAAGTTGGGTTAGGTGTCTGATGAAAAAGAGTAACACGAATAAGAATATAGGCTTGTTTAGGTTTGTCATGAATGCATTTTGATAAGTCAGTTTGTGAAGTGGAACACTGGGAGTTTGGGGGATATATTGTTTGTACATTATGGGTTAATGTAAGTAATTATTACAGTTTGTCCTCTAATTGTCCCTGTCCTTTCCTTCTATACATTCCTTTCATTTATTTGCATGGGAAACTGTGGAAATAAGTGTAAAAGAGACCAAGAAAAGAACTGAGTGGGTTTTTTGTTTTTGAAGAAAGCGATATAAGAAATCCATAAAATGAGAGGTGAGACTCTGATGCCACAAGTGTAGCATGGGCACTGGGGGGTTTGGATTCTTTTAGATCAGTGAGAGGGAAAAATGACAGAAATAAGTCAAGAAGATCCATTATTTCTGTGTGTATGAGTGTGTGTGCATGTGTGTGATAGAGCTTGTTTAAAAAAAACAAAACAAAACAAAAAAAACCATATAAACACTATAAAAGGAGGAATGGTTAAGCTTCCAAAGGTCCGGTAACATAAATACAGATCATAATTAACTATTCCGAAACCTTAGATTGCAACAAACTCATTGCAACAAAACCTGTTAAGTTTCCATTAAATTAAGCAGCTCACCCCATTCTCTGGATTTCTCGTTGTTTCCTTTTTTTTTTTTTGTCCATTTAAGCTGTAAGCTTCTTAAGGCATGGCTAATGTCTTTTTATAAATCATAGAGCACTTACCTCAGTGATGACACTTATCAAATAACAATAAATAAAAACACTAATCTCTCCCATGATAAGTATATTTCAGTAGCTGCAGGGGAGAAATTAACTAAATAGCCACTTTTTTGTTGCCTATATCATGTTATTAAAAAGAGAAAAAAGGAGTTGTTTTCTTTTTTTTCCCTTGTGTGCTCATGTGACATGTAGAGATATAGACTGTACAATATTTTAACTGAAGCTGTCCCACACTCATTATGTTTAATTGTTGCACTTTATACTTATCCTTGTCCTCCAGCATGGGAAGAGTTTAGGAGGTGTGTGTGTAATTTTATGATCCAGAATAGATGCAGGCACCAAAATGATCAGATATACAGTTGACCATAGGCACCCAAGTGCATAGAATCCAGATGCTTCTTCAGTAGCTGAGGCTTTAGCAAGTAAATATGCAACATTTCCCCAGCTGTGCATTGGTAGATTTTGCTGCTTGACACTTGATATATGCTTTGTGTTTGGAAGGGGAAGGAGATAATCCCTCCATTTCATTTGCTTTATCCACCATCACCACATTCAATAAATGGCCTACCTCAAGGTAAAGCTCTCTGGACCTGAGAGGCTGGATGTGGTTCCTTAAAGAGTACATGAATGCCACTCAATATCAATTGCAGGAAATGCACAGAATACAAATAGTGACTGATTCTGAGGACAATAGATTTAAAATATTACTCAAAAGTCAGTACAATTCCTATATTACAGCTCCTGCCTGAAGTTGAAGGCCTGGGCAATATTAAAAAATGGAAAGAATTATTCTTCCACAGGGGCTATTCTTTCCCTCAAGCCTGTCTGTACTCATTGGGGCTGCCTTTCCCTTCTGCTGCTTTACCAAGGCAGAAGTAATATTCAGGGAAGAACTGGAAATTTTTGGAGTTTTGTCCTTCCAGCTAGAGCTACCTTGGACTGAGAAGGGGCAGCATATGGAGGTGCAGGTTCTGCCTAGCTCCAGCAGGAACATCACTGAGAAAGAGTGCATCTCTAATCTATGCACCCATCACCTTTGTGCTAAATAGTCACAGCAGGGCAGCAAAGCACCCTTCCCTTAATCCCCTCAGGTTGTGACTCCAGCTGTCTCCTGTTCCTGCCAAGTGGACATCCTAGCCAGCCTTCAGAGACACTGGAAGCAGCCAATAAGTTTTTGAGGAACTTCTTCTAGGACAGTGGTTCTCAACTAGGGGTCCGGAAAGCTCTCTGGGGCCCTGAGCAGGTTTCAGGGGGTCCTCCAAAATAAACCAGAGAGCAAGGTCGGCATTATACTTGTTGAGGCCCAGGGCAGAAAGCTGAAGCCTGAGCCCTGCTGCCCAGGGCTGAAGACCAAGACCAAGACCAAGCCCCGCTGCCCAGGGTTGAAGCTGAATCCTGAGCAATTTAGCTTCGCAGGGCTGCCTGTTGTGTCAGACCCCAGGCTATTCCCCTGCCTGCTACCCCCCTAATGTTGGCCCTGGCTTTTAGTCTACTGGATATGCAGAAAAACAATTGTTGTGGCAAAGACGGGCAGTAGAATTTTTATGGCATGTTGGGGGGTGTCATAAATATAAAGGGAAGGGTAAACCCCTTTGAAATCCCTCCTGGCCAGGGGAAAGCTCCTCTCACCTGTAAAGGGTTAAGAAGCTAAAGGTAACCTCGCTGGCACCTGACCAAAATGACCAATGAGGAGACAAGATACTTTCAAAAGCTGGGAGGAGGGAGAGAAACAAAGGGTTTGTGTGTCTGTCTGTAGTCGTCTTGGCCAGGGACAGAACAGGAATGGAGCCTTAGAACTTTTAGTAAGTAATCTAGCTAGGTATGTGTTAGATTATGATTTCTTTAAATGGCTGAGAAAAGAATTGTGCTGAATAGAATAACTATTTCTGTCTGTGTATCTTTTTTGTAACTTAAGGTTTTGCCTAGAGGGGTTCTCTATGTTTTTGAATCTAATTACCCTGTAAGATATCTACCATCCTGATTTTACAGGGGGGATTTCTTTATTTCTATTTACTTCTATTTTTTATTAAAAGTCTTCTTGTAAAACACTGAATGCTTTTTCATTGTTCTCAGATCCAAGGGTTTGGGTCTGTGGTCACCTATGCAAATTGGTGAGGCTTTTTATCCAACATTTCCCAGGAAAGGGGGAGTGCAAGTGTTGGGAGGATTGTTCATTGTTCTTAAGATCCAAGGGTCTGGGTCTGTAGTCACCTAGGCGAATTGGTGAGGCTTTTTACCAAACCTTGTCCAGGAAGTAGGGTGCAAGGTTTTGGGAAGTATTTTGGGGGGAAGGACGCGTCCAAACAGCTCTTCCCCAGTAACCAGTATTAGTTTGGTGGTGGTAGCGGCCATTCCAAGGATAACGGGGGTAATATTTTGTACCTTGGGGAAGTTTTGACCTAAGCTGGTAAAGATAAGCTTAGGAGGTTTTTCATGCAGGTCCCCACATCTGTACCCTAGAGTTCAGAGTGGGGGAGGAACCTTGACATGGTGGCGCAGCGGTGGGATTAACCTGAAATCATTTTGAGATCCAGTTGAGATTTTTTGAACTAGAAATACAGATTTTAAAAAGGAATTTTTAGGAAGTCCAGAAGGCAGCTTTGAAACTGAAAGCAGCTTGGTTTCTCTCTGCTTTGTGGCCAAGCAGAGACAAAAGGGGATTATCTTGTGAATTGCAGGTTTCATTTGCCTGGAGGCAGGGTACTTAACTCCTGCAGGGAAATTCACAGTCTTCCAACCCAGAGGTTTGTTTTTTTTTTTCTTTTCTTCCTAAAAGTAAATAGGGGGTGTGTGCTCTACCCATTTGCCTGGAGACAAAAGTGGCAGGGTTTTTTTTAGGATTTTGATTTTTTTGTTTTTGTTTTACAAGGAGCACAGGTTTGAAAAGAAATTTTTTTTTTCTTCGTTGGGCTGGGTAAGCAGGTTTTCAAGTAGTTGGAGGTTTTTTGCTTTAATTTGGGCCCAGAGCAGAGACAAGGGAATTGTCTTTTTCTGTAGGCTGACAATCACTATCAGAGAATAGGTATTCTATTCCAGCACAGCAAAATTTTACAGCCAAGTTTTGTTTGTTTATTTCTAAACCTCAGGTGTAAAGTTAGTTAAAAACAGAGAGGTTAGAATGACCAAATCCTCAGCTCGACTACAGCTGGAATTAGCCAAATTTCAGGCTGAGGAAAAACAAAGGGAACATGAAAGACAGATAGAACTCATGCGGCTGGAGAAGGAGGTACAGGAGGCTGCCCACAAGAGGGAAATGGAGGCAAGGAAGCATGTGGAGGAGGAGAAGGAAAAAGAGAGGAAGCATGTGGAGGAGGTGGAGAGGATAAAGGCCCAGCAGAATATACCAACAAACCCTAGCAATCCTTCTCCAGGTACCACTTCCCATCCCAGAAAGTTCCCCACCTACAAGGCAGGTGATGATACTGAGGCCTTCTTAGAAAACTTCGAAAGGGCCTGCCTTGGGTACAACATCTCTACTGACCAATACATGGTAGAGCTGAGGCCGCAGCTCAGTGGACCCTTAGCTGAGGTGGCAGCTGAAATGCCTAAAGAACACATGAACAAGTATGAACTGTTTAAATCCAAGGCGAGAGTCAGAATGGGGATAACACCCGAGCAGTCTCGTCGGAGGTTCAGAGCCCTAAGGTGGAAACCAGACATGTCATTTACCCGACATGCCTACCACATTGTGAAACATTGGGATGCCTGGATATCAGGAGCAAGTGTTGAATCTCCAGTAAATTTGCCCTTCCTAATGCAAATGGAACAATTCTTAGAGGGTGTTCCTGAGGAAATAGAAAGATACATCCTAGATGGGAAACCCAAAACTGTAATCGAGGCAGGAGAGGTTGGAGCCAGATGGGTGGAGGTGGCAGAGAAGAAGAAAACTGGTCGCAGTTGGAGCGGAGACCAGAAGGGACCACCCCAGACCACACCCTATTACCGGGGGCCGCCCAAAGCCCCACCTACCTCCCAAAGAACCCTCCAGACCCCTTATCGTCCCACCACCCCGTTCTCCAGCAACCCTCCTCGTCCCAGTGACCCGTCAGCTGGACGATGTTTTAAGTGTAACGAGCTGGGGCATGTAAAGGCCAACTGCCCCAAGAACCCCAACAGATTACAGTTCATTGCACCGGAATCACACCAGAGGTCCACAGGCCCAGATACCTCCCAGATACCCTTGGAGCAGAGGGAAACTGTGAGTGTGGGCGGGAAGAAGGTCACCGCGTGGAGGGACACCGGAGCACAAGTGTCAGCTATCCATGCTTCCTTAGTGGACCCCAATTTAATCAACCCAGAGATCCAAGTGACGATTCAACCCTTCAAGTCCAACTCTTTCAATTTGCCTACAGCCAAGTTGCCTGTCCAGTACAAGGGCTGGTCAGGAATGTGGACTTTTGCAGTCTATGATGATTATCCCATCCCCATGCTGTTGGGGGAAGACTTGGCCAATCATGTGAAGCAGGCCAAGAGGGTGGGAATGGTCACCCGCAACCAGGCTAAACAAGCCGTGAGGCCTAGCTCTGTTCCGGAAACTTCTATCAGGACCCAGTCAGAGGTGATGGACCTGGACCCCAGGCCAATGTCTGCAACAGCAGTAGTGGATCCAGTCCCAGAGACCCAGACGGAACCAGTCCCAGAACCGGAACCAGCCGAACAACCAACACCAGACCCCGTGTCAGCACTGAATCCAGTACTCGCAACCTCAACACCAGAGGGCCCCACCGAACCTGAACTGGCAGCAGCCGATAACCCTACACAAGAGGCTCAGCCGGAGCCTGAATCCCAACATAGTGCACCAGCGGAGAGCGGTTCACAGTCAACAGAAACAGCTCCATCCCCTATATCGCTTCCAGAGGGACCAAGCCTAGGTCCACAATCCCATGAGGAACTGATGTCTCCAGCATCAAGGGAACAGTTCCAGACCGAACAGGAAGCAGATGAAAGCCTCCAGAGAGCTTGGACGGCGGCACGGAGCAACCCACCGCCTCTCAGCTCTTCTAATCGATCCAGGTTTGTTGTAGAAAGAGGACTTTTATACAAGGAAACTCTTTCTGGGGGACACCAGGAAGACTGGCATCCTCAGAGACAGTTGGTAGTTCCAACTAAATACCGGGCCAAGCTCTTGAGCTTAGCCCATGATCACCCTAGTGGCCATGCTGGGGTGAACAGGACCAAAGACCGTTTGGGGGGGTCATTCCACTGGGAGGGAATGGGCAAGGATGTTTCTACCTATGTCCAGTCTTGTGAGGTGTGCCAAAGAGTGGGAAAACCCCAAGACCAGGTCAAAGCTCCTCTCCAGCCACTCCCCATCATTGAAGTTCCATTTCAGCGAGTAGCTGTGGATATTCTGGGTCCTTTTCCGAAAAAGACACCCAGAGGAAAGCAGTACATACTGACTTTCATGGATTTTGCCACCCGATGGCCGGAAGCAGTAGCTCTAAGCAACACCAGGGCTAAAAGTGTGTGCCAGGCACTAGCAGACATTTTTGCCAGGGTAGGTTGGCCCTCCGACATCCTCACAGATGCAGGGACTAATTTCCTGGCAGGAACTATGAAAAACCTTTGGGAAGCTCATGGGGTAAATCACTTGGTTGCCACTCCTTACCATCATCAAACAAATGGCATGGTGGAGAAGTTTAATGGAACTTTGGGGGCCATGATACGTAAATTCGTAAATGAGCACTCCAATGATTGGGACCTAGTATTGCAGCAGTTGCTCTTTGCCTACAGAGCTGTACCACATCCCAGTTTAGGGTTTTCCCCATTTGAACTTGTATATGGCCGTGAGGTTAAGGGGCCATTGCAGTTGGTGAAGCAGCAATGGGAGGGATTTACACCTTCTCCAGGAACTAACATTCTGGACTTTGTAACCAACCTACAAAACACCCTCCGAACCTCTTTAGCCCTTGCTAGAGAAAACTTACAGGATGCTCAAAAAGAGCAAAAAGCCTGGTATGATAAACATGCCAGAGAGCGTTCCTTCAAAGTAGGAGACCAGGTCATGGTCTTAAAGGCGCTCCAGGCCCATAAAATGGAAGCATCGTGGGAAGGGCCATTCGTGGTCCAGGAGCGCCTGGGAGCTGTTAATTATCTCATAGCATTCCCCACCTCCAACCGAAAGCCTAAGGTGTACCATATTAATTCTCTAAAGCCCTTTTATTCCAGAGAATTAAAGGTTTGTCAGTTTACAGCCCAGGGAGGAGACGACGCTGAGTGGCCTGAAGGTGTTTACTACGAAGGGAAATGTGCTGGTGGTGTGGAAGAGGTGAACCTCTCCATGACCCTTGGGCGTATGCAGCGACAGCAGATCCAGGAGCTGTGCACTAGCTACGCGCCAACGTTCTCAGCCACCCCAGGACTGACTGAACGGGCATACCACTCCATTGACACAGGTAATGCTCACCCAATTAGGGTCCACCCTTACCGGGTGTCTCCTCAAGCTAAAACTGCTATAGAACGGGAGATCCAGGATATGTTACAGATGGGTGTAATCCGCCCCTCTGAAAGTGCATGGGCATCTCCAGTGGTTCTAGTTCCCAAACCAGATGGGGAAATACGTTTTTGCGTGGACTACCGTAAGCTAAATGCTGTAACTCGCCCAGACAACTATCCCATGCCACGCACAGATGAACTATTAGAGAAACTGGGAAGGGCCCAGTTCATCTCTACCTTGGACTTAACCAAGGGGTACTGGCAGGTACCGCTAGATGAATCTGCCAAGGAAAGGTCAGCCTTCATCACACATCTCGGGCTGTATGAATTTAATGTACTCCCTTTCGGGCTGCGAAATGCACCCGCCACTTTCCAAAGACTTGTAGATGGTCTCCTAGCGGGATTAGGAGAATATGCAGTCGCCTACCTTGACGATGTGGCCATATTTTCGGATTCCTGGGCAGACCACCTGGAACATCTACAAAAAGTCCTTGAGCGCATAAGGGAGGCAGGACTAACTGTTAAGGCTAAGAAGTGTCAAATAGGCCTAAACAGAGTGACTTACCTTGGACACCAGGTGGGTCAAGGAACTATCAGCCCCCTACAGGCCAAAGTGGATGCTATCCAAAAGTGGCCTGTCCCAAAGTCAAAGAAACAGGTTCAATCCTTCTTAGGCTTGGCCGGTTATTACAGACGATTTGTACCGCACTACAGCCAAATCGCTGCCCCACTGACAGACCTAACCAAAAAGAAACAGCCAAATGCTGTTCAGTGGACCGGAAGGTGTCAGAAGGCCTTTAACAAGCTTAAAGCGACACTCATGTCTGACCCTGTACTAAGGGCCCCAGACTTTGACAAACCGTTCCTAGTAACCACAGATGCATCCGAGCGTGGTGTGGGAGCAGTTTTAATGCAGAAAGGACCTGATCAAGAATTCCACCCTGTAGTGTTTCTCAGCAAAAAACTGTCTGAGAGGGAAAGCAACTGGTCAGTCACTGAAAAAGAATGTTATGCCATTGTCTACGCTCTGGAAAAGCTACGCCCATATGTTTGGGGACGGCGTTTCCACCTGCAAACCGACCATGCTGCACTAAAGTGGCTGCACACCGTCAAAGAAACTAACAGAAAACTTCTTCGGTGGAGTTTAGCTCTCCAAGATTTTGATTTCGACATCCAACACATCTCAGGAGCTTCTAACAAAGTGGCTGATGCACTCTCCCGTGAAAGTTTCCCAGAATCAACTGGTTAAAATCGTCCTTGAGATGTGGAAAATATTGTTAGTCTTTATGTACTTGGTAGTATATTTAGAGATGCATGTGTCTTATTAACTCTGTTTTCCTAGAGCTCCAGGAAGAAATCCCAGCCAGTGTTTCACCCTAGCTGAGATTTGGGGGGCGTGTCATAAATATAAAGGGAAGGGTAAACCCCTTTGAAATCCCTCCTGGCCAGGGGAAAGCTCCTCTCACCTGTAAAGGGTTAAGAAGCTAAAGGTAACCTCGCTGGCACCTGACCAAAATGACCAATGAGGAGACAAGATACTTTCAAAAGCTGGGAGGAGGGAGAGAAACAAAGGGTTTGTGTGTCTGTCTGTAGTCGTCTTGGCCAGGGACAGAACAGGAATGGAGCCTTAGAACTTTTAGTAAGTAATCTAGCTAGGTATGTGTTAGATTATGATTTCTTTAAATGGCTGAGAAAAGAATTGTGCTGAATAGAATAACTATTTCTGTCTGTGTATCTTTTTTGTAACTTAAGGTTTTGCCTAGAGGGGTTCTCTATGTTTTTGAATCTAATTACCCTGTAAGATATCTACCATCCTGATTTTACAGGGGGGATTTCTTTATTTCTATTTACTTCTATTTTTTATTAAAAGTCTTCTTGTAAAACACTGAATGCTTTTTCATTGTTCTCAGATCCAAGGGTTTGGGTCTGTGGTCACCTATGCAAATTGGTGAGGCTTTTTATCCAACATTTCCCAGGAAAGGGGGAGTGCAAGTGTTGGGAGGATTGTTCATTGTTCTTAAGATCCAAGGGTCTGGGTCTGTAGTCACCTAGGCGAATTGGTGAGGCTTTTTACCAAACCTTGTCCAGGAAGTAGGGTGCAAGGTTTTGGGAAGTATTTTGGGGGGAAGGACGCGTCCAAACAGCTCTTCCCCAGTAACCAGTATTAGTTTGGTGGTGGTAGCGGCCATTCCAAGGATAACGGGGGTAATATTTTGTACCTTGGGGAAGTTTTGACCTAAGCTGGTAAAGATAAGCTTAGGAGGTTTTTCATGCAGGTCCCCACATCTGTACCCTAGAGTTCAGAGTGGGGGAGGAACCTTGACAGGGGGACCTCAAAAAGAAAAAGAGTTGAGAACCCCTGTTCTAGGGGGAGACAGGAGGCATGTAACTGGCACTTGTTGCTATTGGTAGTGCTTTTCAAACTGACACAACACATGTGACTGATGACAACTAATAGACACTATTGCCCTCCCATATAAAGATCAAAAGAAGAAATCTATTTTTAATCATCTGACCAGTTTTAACCAAGGGGAATTATTTAAAAAAATGTTGACTATTTCTAGGGACCTATCCTGTTCCCATTGTACTTAATTGAAAATGTGTCACTGCCTTTAATAAGATCAGAATTGGCCCCTAAATATTTATATACATTTCACTGTCTTTACATGCATTAAACATAAAGTACTGAAACGTCTTAATGAGTTTCACTGTGTATCATGGCCAAAAAGTTAAACCTGGTTACTTAACGTTAGGCTCCTAAGTCTGGGCTAGATTGCGACTAGCTGTGGCATAGGTGAGCATGAGGCAACCTCTTACTTCCCTGAACTGGCTACCCCTATTACTGGCAACAACATTGGGGGAAAAGTGCATCATCTCCAGGGCCACTCCTTCTCGCACATGCGGACAAGCAGGGGTGGAGGATGGACGGATCCAAGGCTCTGTCTTCCCGCTCCTATACCTCAGACACATTGGCCAGTATACCAAAGGAAGAAATCTGTGTCAAATAGAGTACTGTCACACGTTACTGCCCACTGAAGCAATAGGAGTCTGGAAACTAGCCTGTGAGTGAGTTCCGCATCTGCTCCTGGGGGAAGCACAATAGCCTGCAGCCCCTTTAAATGGGGCTTGTGGAAAAAAACATGATTTTTTTGATGTCACCTATGCATAAGCACCTAAATAAATGGCCTGATTTTCAGAAGCTCTGAGCACCTGCCACTCAAGTCAGAGATGTTAAATAGACTCTAGAATCCCTGCTTATTGCCCCCTACCTACGGGCTCTGCTTCTTTCAGATTCTTCACCTAAATCCCTTGTCTCCTTCTACTCTAATTTTCTCACCTTCTTCCATGGCACACTCAGAACTACCTCCTCTACTTTCAAATTTCTCTCATTAAAATACCTACCTTGTGCCACTCTTCCAGTACCGACCGGCCACATGAACATAGTCACGAGTATAAATTAATATATAGGGGAAAGAATGTTGACCTAATAACTGTTTGACTTTCAGCCTAAGTATAGTATATATTTATGTGTAATATGTTGGGAACATATTGTCTGTGTCCAGTTTAGATTGTAAACTCTTGGGTCAGAGTCTGGGATGCTTATTAATGCATTGTACAGGGACGAACACACGGATGATAGCAATAGAAACAGTATGTATCAAAATGATAAAGGGGATGATTCTGGTTTGCACCTTTTAAGAGGTGCAGTACAGAAGTCCCATCCCAGGGAGAGGGGGATAAAGTGGCTGATTCTGGGCTGCTCTTGGGGCCAAAATTGCTCTTGAAATAGCATAGGAAGCTCTACATGGCTGTCTAAGTTGCAGGAGGAGCTTGACCTAGCTGCCTATGGGTAGGCAGCTGCACTGCTCAGAATTCCCACAGCATCGCTGATACATCTACATCATGACTCCTATGCCAGGGTCTGTGCGGAGGGTCACTGGAAGACAGCCAATGGGTATCAGATGCAGTGATAATATCAAACAAAAATTAGAAAAGAAGATAAACATGTTCTTCTAGAAACATTTCAGTCTCTTGGTGTGGCAGGCCAAATTCTCAGCTTCACTTTGAAAAGAAATGCATTCCATTCTCATATACTGCCACACTTTATATCAATGGCTCATTTATAAGTAATCCATTTAAAGAGTGACTTTAAAATATTTTCTCAGCAAAATTGTTTCATTTCTTTTGTTCTCAATTAAGCAAACCAAAAAGAGGGAAGTAGTATTGTATGAATAAGTATTGCATTGAGCCATCATTAATTCAGTGTTAGCATAATAGCTTGGTTACTGCTTGGAATAATATTGTGTGAACTGCATCGACTCTGTTTAAAACACCATGAGTAAGACAAGAGCTGTACCTGTCATTTCTGTGTTGAAAAGCATTGACCCTTTAAGAGAGAATTAAGAGACATGGACTATGATGACACTTGAATTCCATTATTTTCCACACCAACATTGTAATGACTGCTCAGATTTAGTAAGAATCATCTCAGGAAACAATACATGAATAAAACTTTCTTTTTATCTCTATGTGCACAAAGAATGTGGTATTTATAGAGGTAATACTGGGATAAAGACATCAAAAATGTCCTGGGAAGAAAAGATAATTTGTCTAAACAAACTTATAATGACCAGTTTATCTCAGTTATACCTTTCTAATTTCGACAATACTTTTTTCAGTCCAAACCGTCTATACCAATACCAAGCAATCTTTTAAATCCATATGTAGTGTTTTTATATAATGTGTTACTTGCCAAAGTACTCCATATATTAACTACGCTTTAAACATAGTTATATGAACCCCATTTTTTATTTAACTTCCCAACTTTCACATATTGTCCCCTGGCTTTTGAAATCATCACCAGTATGAACACTTTATCAAGTTATAAACTATCACTACCCTTCATAAATTTGAATACACCTCTCAGCATGGAGAGGCACTGCTGTTACACAGGGAATTAGCTCAAGATCTTGCAACACTCACTGTGAAATAACAGGTTTCAGAGTAACAGCCATGTTAGTCTGTATCCGCAAAAAGAAAAGGAGTACTTGTGGCACCTTAGAGACTAACCAATTTATTTGAGCATAAGATTTTGTGATCTAGTCATTCCATTTTATTCAATGAAAAGAATGGTATAATGGGATTTTGTAGTAAATAGCTTGAGATTGGACTTGATAAATATGCAACTTTTGCCATCTTGGTATGTTTTCTTCAAACATTTTTTTTCTCTAATCAAATAAAAAAAACCCCCACATCAGCCATTTTATTTTTTTTCCCCCAAGGATCATAGAATCATAGAATCATAGAATATCAGGGTTGGAAGGGACCCCAGCAGGTCATCTAGTCCAACCCCCTGCTCAAAGCAGGACCAATTCCCAGTTAAATCATCCCAGCCAGGGCTTTGTCAAGCCTGACCTTAAAAACCTCTAAGGAAGGAGATTCTACCACCTCCCTAGGTAACGCATTCCAGTGTTTCACCACCCTCTTAGTGAAAAAGTTTTTCCTAATATCCAATCTAAACCTCCCCCACTGCAACTTGAGACCATTACTCCTCGTTCTGTCATCTGCTACCATTGAGAACAGTCTAGAGCCATCCTCTTTGGAACCCCCTTTCAGGTAGTTGAAAGCAGCTATCAAATCCCCCCTCATTCTTCTCTTCTGCAGGCTAAACAATCCCAGCTCCCTCAGCCTCTCCTCATAACTCATGTGTTCCAGTCCCCTAATCATTTTTGTTGCCCTTCGCTGGACTCTCTCCAATTTATCCACATCCTTCTTGAAGTGTGGGGCCCAAAACTGGACACAGTACTCCAGATGAGGCCTCACCAATGTCGAATAGAGGGGAACGATCACGTCCCTCGATCTGCTCGCTATGCCCCTACTTATACATCCCAAAATGCCATTGGCCTTCTTGGCAACAAGGGCACACTGCTGACTCATATCCAGCTTCTCGTCCACTGTCACCCCTAGGTCCTTTTCCACAGAACTGCTGCGTAGACTTGCTGGGACCAAAGCCAAAGCCCAAGGGCTTCAGCCCTGGGTGGCAGGGCTCAAGGTTACAGGCCCCCAACTGGCCAGCGCTTACTTCAAGCAGCTCCCAGAAGCAACGGCATGTCCCTGCTCCGGCTCCTATGCTGAGACGTGACCAGGCAGCTCTTTGCGCTGCCCTGTCTGCAGGCGCTGCCCTTGCAGCTCCCATTGGCCATGGTTCCCAGCCAATGGGAGCTCCAGGGGCAGCACTTGGGATGGGAGCAGCATGCAGAGTTTCCTGGCTACCCCTATGTGTAGGAGCCAGAGGGGAGACAGCTGCTGCTTCTGGGAGCCATGCACAGTGGTGTAAGTCCCTGACCTCTCTCCCTAGCTGGAGTGCCGGAGCAGGGAAAGCCTGAGACCCCGCTCCCCAGCGGGAGCTCAAGGGCCAGATTAAAATGTCTGGAGGGCTGGATGCAGCCCCTGGGCCATAGTTTGCCCACCCCTGCTGTAGTTGCACCTCGGTTACAGTTAGGGGTGTTGATTAATTGCAGTTAACTCATGTGATTATCTCAAAAAAAATAATCATGATTTTAAAAATTAACCGCGATTAATGGCAGCTTTAATTACACTGTTAAACTGTCTGATATCAATTGAAATTTATTAAATATTTTGGATGTTTTTCTACATTTTCAAATATATTGATTTCAATTACAGCACAGAATACAAAGTGTACAGTGTTCACTTTATATTATTTTAATTACAAATGTTTACTCTGTAAAAATGATAAAAGAAACAGTATTTTTAGTTCACCCCATAGAAGTACTGTAGTGCAATATCTTGATCATGAAAGTGCAACTTACAAATGTTGAATTTTTTTTTGTTACATAACTGCACTCAAAAACAAAACAATGTAAAACTTCAGAGCCTACAAGTCCACTCAGTCCTACTTCTTCTTCAGCCAATCACTAAGACAAACATGTTTGTTTACATTTATGGGAGATAATGCTGCCAGCTTCTTATTTACAATGTCACCTGAAAGTGAGAACAGGCTTTCACATGGCACATTTGTATCCAGCTCTGCAAGGTATTTATGTAACAGATGTGCTATACATTTGTATACCCCTTCATGCTTTGGCCACCATCCCACAGGACATGCTTCCATGCTGATGATGCTCATTAAAAAAATAATCCGTTAATTACGTTTGTGACTGAACTCCTTGGGGGATAATTGTATGTCTCCTGCTGTTTTACCCGCATTCTTCCATATATTTCAAGATATAGCAGTCTTGTATGGTGACCCAGCAGATGTTGTTCATTATAAGAACGCTTTCACTGCAGATTTGAAAAAACACAAAGAAGTTACCAATGTGAAATTTCTAAAGATACAGCACTCAACCCAAGGTTTAGGAATCTGAAGTGCCTTCCATAATCTGAAGCATGCTTCAGAGATATGGAGATGCTTTCAGAAGTCTTCAAAGAGCAACACTCTGATGCGGAAACTACAGAACCTGAACCACTAAAAAAGAAAATCAACCTTCTGCTAGAGGCATCTGACTCAAATGATGAAAATGAACATGTGTCAACCCATACTACTTTGGATCACTATCGAGCAGAACCCATCATCACCATGGACATATGCCCTCTGGAATGGGGGTTGAAGCATGAAGGGATGTATGAATCTTTAGCACATCTGGCATGTAAATATCTTGTGGCGCTGGATACAAAAGGGCCATGAGAATGCCTGTTCTGACTTTCAGGTGACATTGTAAACAAGAAGTGGGCAGCATTATCTCCTGCAAATGTGAACACACTTGTTTCTCTGAGCGATTGGCTGAACAAGAGTGGACTTGTAGGCGCTACTGTTTTACATTGTTTTGTTTTTGAATGCAGTTATTTTTGTACATAATTCTACATTTGTAAGTTCAACTTTCATGATCAAGAGATTGCACTACAGAACTTGTAATGGGGGAATTGAAAAATCCTATTTCTTTTATTTTTTACAGTGCAAATATTTGTAATAAAATAAATATAAATTGAGTACTGTACACTTTGTATTTGATGTTGTAACTGAAATCAATATATTTGAAAATGTAGAAAACATCCACAATATTTAAATGTTATTCTATTATTGTTTAACAGCGGGATTAATTTTTTAAAATTGTTTGACAACCCTAGTTACAATTACAATTTTCTACACATATATACATGTGTACATTTGTAACCATAAACTGAACAGATATCTCCTAATGACCATCAAGGTCATAACATTACATGCTTTCATAAATGACTACACCTGATTTTATATATATTTATATACATATACAATAACATTGTTGTCATAAATATAAAGGGAAGGGTAAACCCCTTTAAAATCCCTCTTGACCAGGGAAAAGCTCCTCTCACCTGTAAAGGGTTAAGAAGCTAAAGGTAACCTCACTGGCACATGACCAATGAGGAGACAAGATACTTTCAAAAGCTAAGAGGAGGGAGAGAAACAAAGGGTCTGTGTGTCTGTCTATATGCTGTCTTTGCTGGGGATAGACCAGGAATGGAGTCTTAGAACTTTTAGTAAGTAATCTAGCTAGGTACGTGTTAGATTATGATTTCTTTAAATGGCTGAGAAAAGAATTGTGCTGAATAGAATAACTATTTCTATCTGTGTATCTTTTTTGTAACTTAAGGTTTTGCCTAGAGGGGTTCTCTATGTTTTGAATCTAATTACCCTGTAAGGTATCTACCATCCTGATTTTACAGGGGGAATTTCTTTATTTCTATTTACTTCTATTTCTATTAAAAGTAGTCTTGTAAGAAAACTGAATGCTTTTTCATTGTTCTCTGATTCAAGGGTTTGGGTCTGTGGTCACTTATGCAAATTGGTGAGGCTTTTTTATCCAACATTTCCCTGGAAAGGGGGGGTGCAAGTGTTGGGAGGATTGTTCATTGTTCTTAAGATCCAAGGCTCTGGGTCTGTAGTCACCTAGGCAAGCTTTTGCCAAACCTTGTCCAGAAAGTGGGGTGCAAGGTTTTGGGAAGTATTCTGGGGGGAAAGACATTTCCAAACAGCTCTTCCCCAGTAACCAGTATTTGTTTGGTGGTGGTAGCGGCCAATCCAAGAACAAAGGGTGGAATATTTTGTACCTTGGGGAAGTTTTGACCTAAGCTGGTAAAGATAAGCTTAGGAGGTTTTTCATGGAGGTCCCCACATCTGTACCCTAGCGTTCAGAGTGGGGAAGGAACCTTGACAATTGTATACAACCAGTTGATTCAATTGATTATTCTTTAGGATTTCCCTCTGTTCTCCCTTTGAGGTGTCTGGACCCTGATTGTCACTGGGTGATTAAGGCAAGTCGCTAAGCCAGTAAACTATTCCAGAGAGTTACCATCCTTGAGTTGGCTTGCATATACTGATTCAAACTGTGTTTTCCAGAGTCTAAGGCCAAGTCTACCCTGCATTGCTAAGGGGTGTGAAAAATAGTTATACCAACCCTAACCCTCTGCATAAACAGTGCTATGTTGACATGAGAGCTTCTGTCATTGTCATAGTTACCACCTCTTGGGGAGGTGGATTTACTATGCTGACAGAAGAAACTCTCCCATTGGCATAGAAGCACCTTCACTAAACCACTACAGCGACACCAGTGCAGCTGTACCTCTGTAGCACTGTACATGAAGACAAGCCCTAAGAGACAAAGAAACAACTTAGGATATATAAAGGCTGAATTTAAACAGACTTGGGGTCTTCCTTTCAACTCAGCAAATGGGCAGGAACTTTAGTCCCAAGGAGCCCCCAACCCTTTGCTGAGGGATTGGAAGGGACACATTGGCTTATTAAAAATTACTCATCTTCCACAGAAATAATCAGGTATGTTTAATAAGCATTTAGGAACTTTTATTGCTTATTTTTATGTTTTGTCTGTGATGCTTTCATCCCGTGAATAAATGTACTCTGAGAAAGAGCTGCACAGTAACTTGTAGCTGCTGGCAATACACTGTTCATAGCACTTGGAGAGAAAGCAAGGCACAGGGGCTAGCTTGCTGGGGATCACTGTGAAACCTTAAAACTCCAGTCAGGAGGGACAGACACTCGGGTTTCCATCCAAGAGTGGTGAATGCTGGAGTCCTAAAATTTAACTGGGCACTCCTAAATTGGACCATGGTGGGGAATACAAATGCAGTTACCATGAAAGTGCGAAGCTGCTATGTACTAATTTTATTAAAACTGTGTTTGGCCTAGTTATTGAAATATACTGTATAACTAGATAAGGGTTAATGGAATGTTTATTATATGCCGATTCATTGGTGCAGTTGGAAAAACAAGCAGGAAGTCAACAAAGTGGCTCCTCAGATTAAAAAAACATCTTGGCTCACACTTCAAGGACAATGAAGAAAGCTATTAGCTTTGAGGAACCTCAATCTCCTCTCCCCCATGAAGATGCAAGACTTGTTTTGCCAGGCTGGGAGCATAGAAAGCAAAAGGGGACTGAACAGTTAAATAGACCCTTTCAGGAGAGAAAGGCTGGGCCAACTGTTAGGGGCTGTCCAGGGAGACAGGCTGATGGAGAGACAAGTTCTGCAGAGGGAGTCTAAAGAAGCTGAGTGTTCCATAGATCCAGGGATGGTAGCCTTAGAGATAGGCAGACATGAATACAGACTGGTTTATTGTTATAAGATCTGTTTTCTGAATAAATAGTTCTTTTCTCTAATAAGTCTGTTTGGTTACTAGATACCACTCTCATAGCTCCTGGAGCTGAAAGAACTTCAGGCACTGAAGATAGAATCATAGAAATGTAGGACTGAAAGGTACCTCCATAGGTCATCTAGTCCAGTCCCCTACACTGAGGCAGGGCTAAGTATTATATAGACCATCCCCTACAGGTGTTTCTCTAACCTGTTCTTAGAACCTCCAATGACAGAGATTCCACAACCTCCTTGAAGACTGTTATCATGTCTCTCCTCCAGACTAAACAACCCCAATTTTTTTCAATCTTTCCTCATAAGTCATGGGTTTTTTTGAACACCTTTAATCGTTTGGTTTGGTCTCCTTTGGACTTTCTCCAGTTTGTCCACATCTTTCCCAAAGTGTGGTGCTCAGAACTGGACACAGTACTCCAGCTGAGGACCTATCAGTGCTAAGTAGAGTGGAAGAATTACATCTCAAATCTCGCTTACAACATATCTCATCATGATGTTCACTTTTTTGCAACAGTATTACCTTGTTGACTCATATTCAGTTAGTGGTACACTATAACCCCCAGAGCCTTTTCTGCAGTACTCCTTCCTTTGCAGTCACTTTCCATTTTGTATGTGTGCAATTGATTGTTTATTCCTAAATGTTGTACTTTGCATTTGTTCTTATTGAATTTCATCCTATTTATTTCAGACCATTTCTCCAGTTTGTCAAGATCATTTTGAAATCTAATCATGTCCTCCAAAGTACTTGTAATGCCTCCCAGCTTGGTATTGGCATAGAGAATATATGTAGAAAGTTTGCAGACATTATCCACATCATTTATGAAAATATTGAATAGAATTGGACCCAGGACAGATCCCTGTGGGACCTCACTTGATATACCCTTCCAGCTTGACTGTGAATGATTGATAATTACTCTTTGAATATGTTTTCTAACCAGCTGTGCACCTACCTTATAGTAGGTACATCTAGGCTAATGTTTCTCAACCTTTTTGATACCTGGGACTGGCTTGCTGCCTTCCTAAACTGTGTCAGGGAGAGCTCAGGGACCAGCACTGGTCCACAGACTGGTTGTTGAGAAACACTGGTCTAGGCTATATTTTTCTAGTTTGTTTATGAGACGGTCATATGAGACAAATATCAAAAGCCTTACTAAAGTTAAGATATACCACATATGCTGCTTCTCCCATCTGAAAGGCTTGTTACCCTGTCAAAGAAATATATTAAGTTGGTTTGACATTATTTGACCTTGACAAATCAATTTTGACTGTTACTTATTACCTTATTATCTTCTATGTGCTTACAAATTGCTTGCTTGATCATTTGCTCCATTATCTTTTGGGGACCGAAGTTAAGCTGCCTGGTCTATAATTCCCCAGGTTGTCCTTATTCCCATTTTATATTTGCCCTTTTCCAGTCCTCTGGGATCTCTCCCATCCTCTTCAAGTTCTCAAAGAAAATCACAAATGGCTCATAGATCTTTTCAGCCTGTTTCTTAAGAATTCTAGGATGTATTTTGTCTGGGCATACTGACCTGAAGACATCTAACTTTTCTAATTCTTAACTTGTTCTTTCTTATATTAGCCTCCGATGCTACCCTATTTACATTTATGTTCACTATGTTAGTCATACAACTGTGAATTTTTCTGGTGAAAACGAAAATAAAAAGGCATTTAACACTTCAGCCATTTCTCCGTTTTATTTTATAGTCTTTCCCTCCTCATTGAGTTATGGGCCTACCTTGTTCTTGGTATTCCTCTTGCTTCTTATATATTTGATGGATGGTTTCTTGTTTCCCTTTACATCTCTAGCTAGTTTAATATTATTTTGTGCCTTGGCCTTTCTAATTTTGTCCCTACATGCTTGTGTTCATTTTCTTATATATTCATTCTTCATAATTTGACCTAATTTCCACTTTTTGTATGACTCTTTTTGAGTTTGAGGTAATTGAAGATCTGCTGGTTAAGTCAGGGTAGTCTTTTACCATACTTTCCTATGCATTGGAATGGTTCACTCTTGTGCCCTTAATGATGTCTCTTTAAAAAGCTGCCAACTCTCCTGAACTCTTCCCTCCTGCCTTTAAACTTGCTTCCCATTGGATCTTATCTAACAATTCTCTGAGTTTGCTAAAATCTACCTTCTTGAAGTCCATTGTCTTTATTCTGCTGTTTCCCACTTTTATATAAATCTTATATTCTTCTACAAGTTTCCATCCAAGGTTCCTCATTGCTTTCTCTTGCAATATTATATTGTGGATGGGTATTAGTGAGAAAGTATGGTCTTGTTTAGTTGAACGTTGAGTCCCTGATAAACTGGGGTGTAAATCTACCTTGCAGTAGCCTGCAGAAGACTGACTGCCCATGTGGACCCTGCTGACATACATTAACTGTTAATGCACTGGATCAAAGTACATTAACAAACTGTTAATGCGTATCAGTAGTATTCATCTGGACAGTTAGTCTACTGTAGGCTAGTGTAGGGTAGATTCACACCGCAGCTTGCCACAAACTAAATGCTAAGTCTCTTGCCTCTTTCTGGATAATTCACTTTTTTTTTGTTAATTCTCAAGGTGAAGTTTTTTAAAATCGCCTGGGTGTTTTTGGTCAGTCTCATGATTTTTAGACTCACCAGTTTGGTGGTAGTGAGAACCTCGGAGTTTCTGGTGCTGCAGATGTGAGCATGATGTAGAATGGAATAGCCCCATGGAAAAGGGATGCCTCCTGTTTGACCTCTCAAAACACACTGGTTTCTGGACCCATTACATTTGCGGAACATTTTGTTTCCCTGATATTGCAAAGGCTATTTATAGAGTTTTAGGTAAGATGGGAATGAGAAACCTGAAGACAAGCATGCACAGAGCTCCCAAAATGAGAGTTTCTTGTCGTTTTCCATTTCTCACAGGCAGGTGTGTGAGAAACAGCATAGGCATTGAGAGCTGGGTCAGGGGAGAACAAGAGGTAGTTGCTATTCTCTGAACTATACCTGATGCTACAGTCCCTAATGACCTGAAAGAGAAGCTGCAGCAGAAACTAATCAGTCCTTATTAATGTGTGTGATTTCATGGTGATAGCAGGGGTAAATCTATGAGTATCTCATACAGTGCATGAGACTGCAGCTCTGGGAGTTTCTGTACATTCTTCTGGGTTAATATCTGGATTTATGTACAAATTGAAAGCAGTTTGTATATTTCTCATAACCCTGATCACAATTCTTTAGTATCTCTCCTGATTAATAGGCCTCCAGAGGTTCTATTTAAGATGTAGTCTTCATTTGTCTGAATATTCATTTTTACCTAATTAAACTATTTTTATTTGCTGATTCAGTCACTTCAAATATAGCAACCATGCTTACACTGTTTTTTTTCCCCTCATTATTTGTTTTACTGCCAGCATTGGAGTAATCAGCATACCTTGATAATTGCATATTTCCTCATTTTCAAGAAGTACAAACAAGAGAGGTTTCCAAACAAATTCCTGAGGGATCACACTAATATTTATTATCATTAATCAAACTGAACTTAGCTGAAAAAAAACAAAGCATTGCAATATGTAAAATGCATCTTTTTATCTCTGCTCACCTTCTCCATGCCTCCATGGATTTTCCTGTGCAATGTCCATTAAAATACAGGAGAGTCATATAGCCAAATCACCACACAAGGCTCTGAAAATATCTCTTTAATTTCAGTTTATCTGTGCTGTTAAGTAAACTGTCTGACAATACTACGAGGTTTGTTTCCAGAAGCTGTTCTGTGTCATCATGAGAAGAAAGAAAAGGACTTAAAAGTAAAAGGGCAACTTTTATATTTGCATTGGGGCAATTTTTTCTGAAGTCACTGGATTTAATAGATTATATTGGTGTAACTGTGAGCAGGAATTTGCCTACAGTGAGTGACTTGGACTATGATTGCAACCAGACTCAGGGTCAGACCCATGCATAGTTCCTACTTTGTGACCTGATTGATGCTGATGTTCCTTCTTCACAAGCAAACAATAAGTGACACTGGAGGACTATAAGGAAAATATATGGGAGCAAATAACACAACAAAAACAAAGAAAAGAATGTATAGCCTTGTTAATGTGGAGCTTTGATTTTGGTAAATGAAGCGCTGAATTAATGAACAAGATAACTTTCAATATTTTCCCCATTTATAGTGAGCACATTTATGCAATATATTATATTCATGTAGATTTGCAGGATATGTTTGCTAGATTGCTCAACCTTTACTGATGTTTGAGGTTTTTGGGTGTCTGAAGAAGCTTAGCCACAAACTTTAGTTTAAAGTCCAAGAAAGTCTGAGTTAGGCAAAAGTGGCCAGAGTATGAGCTCCTAAGGAACGGATGACATGATGGCTACTACTCTTCCACCAGGACATGTTTACATAACGACCAAAAAAGAGAAAATTATGTTTCATAATTTTGGGCTCAGGCCAGATGAACAAAGTTATTTAGGTGCCTAACTCCCACTGAAATCAATGAGAGTTAAGCACCCAAATACTTCTGAAGATCTGTGTCTCTGTTACTTGTCTGTAACGGTGTGCTCATCTCTCGTGAGTACAAGATTTGACACTAGGTGATGTTCACTACCCGATCCTGCAGGCTTGCTGAACTCTGACTGTAGGGGCTAAAAATACTTCAAGTTAAATTTATGGTCTCTGAATCCTTGTATTCCCCAAGAACTGGGCTGGTCTCTGTTGTACGTTACAACAGCCCTAAATGGTCATTCCACTCCCTGGGGATCACCAAGATGAAAGGGCTCTTTCCATTGGGAATACTCCCAATGCTGAGAGCCAGCAGATGGGGTGATGTAGTCTCTATTGTGAAATAGTAGGGTACAATCCAAACTAATGAGTAGATGTGTCATCCCTGCCCGATAACCTAGTGTGCCCTTTACAATGCCTTGCTGCTCACAAACAGCCTCCAGCATGTAAGTCACTCCCAACTATGTCCATGTGTGCTGCAGTCAGCCAGTCACATCTTGGCTCTTATTAGCATTACAATTATCACAGGGTGACCCCAACACATACATAGTCCCAGATTCCCCCCACCCCCAGAAACATATGTCCTTTATAGCCCAGTCCTCTCCTGGAAAGTACCAATACATTAAGTCTGTTTAAGGGAATAATATCCACACAATTTGTTATCTCAAATGGAGTTACCCAGACACTTCAACTTGAACACACTGGATTAGGTAAAACAATAAAACAAGTTTATTTACTATAAAGAGATATATTTTAAGTGAGTACAGGTAGTGATGCATAAAAGTCAGAAATGGATACAAGAAAAATAAAGGCAAAATGTTTACTGATGCCTAACTTAACAAACTACATTTGATTCAAAGCAAAGTTTTCTCACCACATACTTTCATCAGCAGTCTTACCGACCAAACTTTAGGTCAGGACCCCTCCCCTAAAGTCCAACAGTTACTTCCTTTGTCTCTTCAGATGCAGTGAATGCAATGGGCAGGGACAGAGAGGGGGATGTTTTGGGTTGCTTGTCCCTCCTTTTTATAGTTTCATCCCCCCTCTTGAAAAATACTGCCAGTTGGGACCCAGGAGACAGAGACTATGTGGAAGGATATTTCCTGCTGTTAGTTATTTACCTATTCCCACTTCCTTTGTTTTCCCTCGCTGCTTGATGACTCTATTTACTGCTTAAATACAAATTAAGGCAAACACGATTCCCTCCATTATTTAGCACACACCTGACTTCTGCCTGGGCAGGGCTGTGGAGTTTAGAACGTGTGTTAATAACATCAGACAGGGGTATCTTATAACTTCACATACAATGTTGCCTCAAATTTTACCAGAATAATACTGATCAGCAAGTTATGAGTTTTCAAATGATACCTTACAAGGCATACTTTATAAGAGGATTATTGCAATAGTGTGAATTGAAGTGTATTCTAAGGGATCCACGGAGGGGGAAAGGGGGGAGCAGATCACAGCCATCATAGCAGCCTTGCACCACTGGAATGGCACAAGGCAGCCAGGGGATGACTAAGTATTTGGCCCCTTCTGTCACTGGAATTTTGTAAGTATTTTTCATCTTTCCTGTTGCCTTGATAACCTGTGTGAATTCCCTTCCTCTTTGACTACAGGCACTACTGATCATAAAGGATCATTTCATCTCATGAAAACAAAAGAGAAATGTCTCCTTTGACCCTGAGCTCCCTCTTCACAGCAGAAGGCAGTCTCCGGGTACATCTATTAAACACCCACAGCTGGCCTGATTCAGGCTGCAGGGCTGTAAAATTGCTGTGTAGACGTTCAGGTTTCAGCTGCAAGCCGAGTTCTGGGACTCCACCACAGGGGAAGGTCCCAGATCCTGGACTCCTGCCTGAGCCCAAATGTCTCCACAGCAATTTTTAGCCCTGCAGCCCACATCAGGTGGCCCTGGCTAGCCATGGATCTCCTATTCCACTGGAGATGTACCCTCAATGGTTTCCTTTGCATTGCACATTGCTCTGTTGTCCTCGGCATGATTCTTAGTGTTTATGGATGTGTGTCAGGCCATTTTCATTTTGGCCTGTTCCAGATTAGAGGGAAACCACACTGTTCTGCATTTAAAATATTTTTGTTGAACTTGCAAAGAATTTAAATAACATTTTATTTCTCATTAGGTGTATTTTTTTTCAGATAGCCATAGAGAGAAAGTTCCTTGTCATTCATTATTTTATTGCTGCTCTTACAATGTTTGGTATTGCAGATTTAGTTCTTATCATGCTCTTTTCAATTATAGTCTTTTCTAACACTTTTAAAAATAATGAACATAACACCATAACTACAGGAATGTAGTGAGCTTCCTCGGTGTGTGTGTGCTACCATGATGTAGAGCAACGTAATATGAAAAAATAACTCACTCTGTTTTTCTATGTACATGATCTTCTTTTAAACACTAATTTAGTTAAGACAGGCTGGGCTGATTATCTCCACACAAGCTGCTCAGATAGTGAGAGGTAACTGGTGTTCAATTCACTTCTGACTAACCATATTGATTGCTCACTTGCTAGCTATAGTAAGATAAATAAACCAATAAATAATGCTTCGCTTTATCTCCTCACAGCATTACACAACTCCTCCCATTCCCCCACCCTCCCTGCCCTTCCCTGGCAACTATTCCTGCAGAACAAGCCACCTGCCATTTCTGGCTGACATCTGAGCTATGTCCTACTACTTAATATATCATTCCCTTGGTTGTACATCAGAGGTAACTAAATAAACAAAAAAGTCATTTCCTGATGCACACCAGCTTCTTTGGGAACCACATTCCACTGTTTTAGTCTTGCTTTAAATCAATATTTGTATTGAGCTGGTTTTTAACATCCTCATTTGTTGGTTATAACAGCTGTTCTCTATACCCATGCGTGGTTGCACTTATTTACTTTTTTCTCAGCTGCAATCAGCACAGAGCTTTCTTTAACATTACCTTAGGGGATAATGCTAATCTGTATTGTACTGTTCATCCACTAGGTAGCACTGTGTGTAAAATGCCTCTTTAAAATAAACCTCACTCTACCTGGCAGAGCATCAAAGGGTACTATGAACACATCTTGTGCATATAAGCAAGCTCTGTAGCCAGTCCATATCAGGTAGAGAAGTACATGAGATGGTGTCAGAAGTGTCATGAGCTCAAAGATGATGTAAAGGCATGTGTGGATGCCGTGGGCACATACAAACCAGTGTCAGAAAAGAGACTACTCCAGTTACATAAGCAACCTTGACAGACACGCAACTTCAGGAAGTTCTAAGTTACATTAGGGGCAGCTGGCCCAGTATATAAAGGACACTAAGGAAGTGACAAGAGACTACTTTGTGATGCATGGACAATTAAGCAAGTCAAATGAACTCATGATTTAAGGTAGTTGCATTATAATTCCAAATGAAATGGGAAGACAAATCTTAAATCTCATCCATGAAGGACATCAGGAATTAACTAACTACCATGAATGAACCACCAGTTGTGGTGGCCAGGCAACAACAAAGATATAAAGAATAAAGTATCTGCAATGTTCACATTGCAGAACTAACAAACTAAAACAACACAAAGAACTGGAATAACAACACCGTTACAGACAGACCTTGAAAGAGGCTAGCTGCAGATTTATGCAACTTCAGAAGACATCATTACCTGGTCATCATGGACTATTTTTTTCAATTATATATAACTAATGTACTTTAAAGACATAACATAGCACAGTGTTATCTAGATTCTGAAATGCACTTTTGCTCAGTTTGGTATTCCAGAACAACTAGTGATAGACAATGGTCCTCAATTCACTGCAGCAGATTTTATCATTCCAAAGAAATATAATTTGATCATATTACTAGCAGCCTACATTACTCACAAGTGAATGGAGAGGCTGAAAGAGTTGTACAGACAACCAAGAAAATCCTACAGGAGGAAAATCCATTACTTACTCTTATGAGTTACAGATCAATACCAACAGCAGCTACTAGATATAGGTCCAGAACCACTCCTGAGAGGTATAACTCGGAACTAGTGTTCCCACTTTGGAAAATAACCTGTTTCCAAAGCGGTCACACATGAAGAGAGAACCCAAATGGGATAAAAAGGCTAAAAGAGCTTAAGGACACTTCTACAAAAAGATGTCAGTAAGTTAGAGAATTACCAGGTCTAGAACTTGATCATGACAAAATGGATAGAGAAAAAAAATTGACAACTCCAGCTGTCATAAAGAAAAAATAATTCATTGTCCAGATCATATGTGCTTGAGACCAACATTGGAGAGTTCAACAGAAACCATTAACATCCACAGTTTGTTCCTCAGAAAGATCAATCACCAGAGCAAACTGTACAGATGGCAGATGCAGAACAAGAAGAAAAGGATTCCAAACTGACCACACCCAGTCATTGCCACTAATGGACAGCCAGACGAGCACGTTATGTGTTTGGGTCATGTAATCAGAAAACAAGTACAATTCACAGACAGTTTTGGCTCAGAGATAAAAAATGTTGACAAACTTTTTCACAAAACATTTTGGGTTTTGATAAAATGGCATTTTTCAATAGAAAAAGATTTAGTCACAGACTGTGCAAACAGCTCTACTTTAAATATATTTCTGTGCATGATATGACCATTTTCCAAATCCTTCTGGCTAAAATGAAAGCCAGGTCAGGCACAGGTATATATTTTAAAATAGAACTGGTTGTACAATTTTCTCTCAGCTTCAGGATGGAATTTCTGGTAAAAGTTAAAGAAAGACAGGGAGAGATTCCAGAATAGCCAATAGCTTGATGGTAGGGCACTTAGCTAGAAGACCCAGCAACTCAGCAACAAATCAGGCAGAGCGGGAACTCCCACATCCCAGCTGAGTGCCTTTACCACCAGGCTATTTGGCTTTTCTGGGGTGTGTGTCACTCTGTCTTTTGTTTTGTTTTTTCACACACAAAAAGAATCTGTCTCATTTTTGTTCTTCAGAAGAACCAAAACAAATTTCAAAACCTCATTTATTTTTTTCACAAAACAAAATTGCTGTTTTCTGGGCAGCCCTAATTTTAAGGCACCTAAATACCCTATACTTTACCCTATTGGATATAAGAAAAAAGCAAAATGGAAAAAAAGTCAAATGTATCTTTAAAAATCAGTTTAATATAATCTGGGCCCAGAAATGCTATTTTAAACTAATCACAAGTGTTTAGTTTTTGAATGGTGTCACTGTGGGGCATAATTTGGATTATTTGGCTGTGTTAACTGTTTGTCTCCATACCTTGACAATTTTCAGTTTCTTTTAAGTGCGATCTTAACTCTGAATTCCCTGGATATGTAATGATTGATGTAGGGCTAATCACAACATCCCTGTAGTGATTTGACTGTTATATTACTGATATGTACTCAGATTTAGTAGTGCTTTCTTTTTAATCTCAGAATGTATATAGACTCAGTTTGCTAGGTGCTTTGCAGATGTGGTAGGAAAGGTCCCTACACTCAAGAGCTTTTTGTCTATACTATTGTGTACCCAGTTTGAATTGTTACAAACAAACAAAAAACAATGAAGATTAGAGCAAAAAGGAGATCAGAATTAATTTATGTAAGTCTTTAAAGCCAGAGCAATGAAATTAAATTGAAAGCATAAAGTGAGGAGGTATTCAAGGTAAGACCCATAAAGATCCTCAGAACAGCTTAAAGATGGTAAGAAAAGTGGTCAATGTAGATGATTTTGTGGCAGCATTTTGAACAACTGAAGATTGTCATGGTGATGTCTGTGAGGCTAAAGAGGTCTATGGTATGGGAAATAACAATTTTTGTGTGTGGTAGAAATGGGGAGGGGATGTAGCAGGGTAAAGATGACTCTGGAGATGTATAGGAAAAAAATACAGGATCTAGTGATGAGCTCACTAGATAGACCCATTTTGGTGATTCCCTTAAGCCAATTTTGCAGATTCCTGATGGATGTTTGTCAGTACAGGCTCTAATGCTTATTGGTACTTCATATATGTTAATATGTCCCAACATATCTTAGGAAGTGGAATATCATAGTTGGAGCATCTCTGGAAACAAACTTTTTTCATTGTGAAACAAATTCCTATTACCTTCCTGTCAGACTATTTCTACATTATATGCATCCCTAAGCCTAACATCTTACCATTCACCCCAAACTCTTCACTAGCTGAGAATAGCAATATTTCACACTGGAGTTCTGTGTAAAATTTTCAGGATCATTTCTCCTTTACATGAATTTTTGAGATTTCCCAGACCTAAACTTCATGAGTGCCACACTCCATCAGCTTCTCTAATGCAGAAATTATCCACCTGGTCTCTACAATGTTCCTGCTGTAATTGTTAAATCATTGACACATGCCCCTGCAGGATGGTTGCATGACCCCTGTTCTCATTAATGGGTCTCTGCACTCCATTTGCAGCTGATTTAGCTAGCAGTTTCACTGCTAATCTAAAAAATGTTACAGAAGGTGGCAATTGTGTTATAATAACCTGTCTAACCCTTCGATGACTTCTCCAGCCTAAAGCTCTGAAGGAGCTGCAGCATTTTCTAATGAGGGACTATATCTGCCAGGAGTGTAATGCTTGCTTACATGTTAGTTTTATTGGGGTCTTCTCCAGCTCCACTTGAAGTCAATGGTAAAAAGCCATTGACATTATAAGCAGGTTTGGGCCCTTAAAGAAAAATAGATAAAGCTATCTAAATTAGTCAGGTCAAGGAAAGGTAGAACTAAATTGCAATTACTTTTTACATTTGCACTGTAATAGCCAAATTGTATTCACAAGCATAGATTCCTATTATAGAGAAGCATGTCCTCTTTCCATAGTTAAGGCTGATAACCTTTGGTCCAGCATGAAAAAGATTTTTTTTCCTTTCTGTTTTTAGCAAAGGAATTGTTGTACTTTCCTTGATATCTCTTGAATCTTCTTTTGCTGTAAAATATTCTTTTGATTTTTATCTATTCAGTGGCATTTTTTCTGGCTTTCTAAGTCATTACGATTCATATTATATTATTATCTGTCCTACTTCTGCATAAGCATCATTGGTAACGCTGGAGCTGTGTAAATCCTAATTTAAAAATATTCTACAGCTCAAATAAATTGTAGGGTTGATGCAAAAATTATTGGATGAGGTTCTTTGCCCTGTGTTATGCCCAAGGTCAGGTGAGGTGATCATAATCATCCCTTTAAATCTAAGAAATTGGTGAAAATATTACCACAGAATGTCACATACTAATTTTCACTGCTTAATTTTGCATATCATGGTTAAAATGACACTATCGATGTCATTCTAGTCTATAGACCAGATTTTCAAATTCTCAATACCCACAGCTATGGCCTTGTTTTGGAAAGAGCTCATCTTCCTCTTAGGCACTCAAATAAGAGCTATATTTTCAAAAATGCTCGGCACTCCACTGATCCTACTGTGACACCTATGGCCAGATTTTCATAAGAGCTCAGCAACAAATATGCCAATGTCTTTTGAAAATCCAGCCTCTTATTTTGGTGCTTAAATGGGACCTGGGCTGTTTTGAAAAGTTTGGCCTTATTTAAAAAGTGTCAGTTCTGATTGTTTTTTACAGTCAAGTTTTTCCTGAATTTTTAATTGTTCCCGGTTGCTGCAGGAAAGATCCTGGAAACAAATGAGAAACTGACCAATTGTCTATACATAGGAAAGAGTAGAATTGGCTATACGGAAAGTGCTGTCAAATTAACAAAATAAACTGAAAAAAACCCAAAGAAAATATTAATTTCTCTACATTTTTTCAGGTATAGCAATCTTAAGTGTCATTTGCAACAGGTAAAAAGATTTCAGAAAAAATGTGTGATATTTAAGTTGCAATTTTCCATTCAACTTAAAAATCATTATTTACTGCAGTTGAGTTGGTTCAATAATTAGGGTGATAGCCTGGGACTTGGCAGACCAGATTCAGTTCCCTCCGCTAACACAGACTTCCTCTGTGACCTTGAGTGGCTCATAATGTCTCTCCATGCCTCAGTTTCTCATCAGTAAAATGGAGATAATAGCACTTCCCTACTTCGCAGGTTTGTTGTGAGGATAAACACATTAACGTTCATGAGGCACACAGGTAATACTATAATAGGGGCCATACAAGTACATAGGATAAATAGATAGTCCTGATTATTACCAATGTGGTGAGAGAAAAATCAGCCTGAACTTTCTGGGCTGGCTGCTAATATGGAAAATTTTGTATGTGCCAATAAAGGGGTCAGTGGAGTAATACATACCTACCCAGTCAACTAAGATCAGAATCAACCCGTCTCTTACCACATATCCTTCTGGATTTTTCCCTCTTAAAAATAAATCAGTTTTCTGAACATTCCAATTTCATTGGCCAGTCCATATGTTCTTGAAATTATCACTTGTAAACATATTGCTACAAAGAACAAATTATTTTGCATATCTGATTGTCCATTTTCTTGTAAAATGTATTAAATCCTTTTTGCATGAGATTATTTCTTTCTGTTACTATTTTCTCTAAAATTTACAAGTAAAGTAAGATGATCACCTCCACACCTCTCTCTTTGCATCTTCTCAGCCACTACTCTTTGTGTTCCTGTATCTCCCAAGCTATGCCTCCAATACATTCTTGCTTCAGCTTATTCAACTGGTGGTCCTTCTTTGCTGTCACTCCTTCTGGGTCTAAGGCTAGCTACATGTCTTCCTGAAAATATCAGCCTATCTCACTAAATACGTTATATGAACTCAGTCAACTGACTAGACTTGATTTCTAGCAGCACACCATGAGCAGGAATAATCAAAGCAAGACATTACATGTAATATAACTGCAATGTACTTATTTACAAAATTGATGGTTGCTTCTCAAATAGGGGAAGTGGCTTCAGATACATATTATTAGTCTTATTCATTAAAAGAAATGTCTCCAACCTATCCAACTCTTATATAAGTAATGAGGAAGGATAAAATGTACTTCTTTTCTGAATATTATTTTGAACCAGTGTAACCAGTGAGACCTCTCTACTTTCTCTTTCCTGCAGTTCTCTCTGGAGACAAATAAACAGCCCATTTTGGCTTCTAGATGGTTAGTTTTCCTCAACACTAAGAGAGTAGTCACACAGCTGTATACAGAGAATACAAAATAGAAATAGTAATGATAGAATCTGCAAACTGAACATTAGTATAAAAATTGCTAAAAACCATAGTCCAAGAGAAGCTATACTATATAATGCAGAAAAGCATATTCACCAAAACCCATCAGTGCCTCAAGGCACCAGGATTGGTAAATGTGCTGAAGACTGTCTTGATGCATTACCACAATGCTCTAATCAGGCATCAAATGAAGGCAACCAGATTCAAACATAAAACCTTCAGGTCCAAAAGTTCAGTTTTCCTGTCAAAAAAGTTAAAGTAGCAGCAGCAGTCAGACTTGTTTACATACAACAGTTCTATCTCATTACAGTGCAGAGAAGTGGTACATATGTACACCAGTTCATTACACACCGATTATTCATAGGTCATAGAAGACACTGCTAGAGGCATAAGCTGTGAAGAATATTGAAAGTGCTGGATCACAAGAGGTTTACTGGGCAAAATAACCGAACAGTTGACAGCACTCTAAACTCTACTGCAGCTGGAGTTATCTGCTTAAGGCCAATTTAGACCATCTTCAGCAAATATAATTGTTGAGATTTGGGGGGGGGGGGGGGTTAAAGCCCATTGCGCAATGTAATAACAGAACAGTTTTCACTTTTAAGATCAAGTAACTCTTTTTACTGAAGGGAATAAAGGCGTTTTTTCACTTGTGGGTAATTACCTAGGCCTTTAATTCATCTATAAAAAAGGAAGAACTAATGTTTCATGCCAAATTAGAGTGTTCGGTAAATAGGTCCTAACTTCCCCTTTTTCGTGATGTTTGAACCACACACTTGTAGCCTCATCTGTAGATTATGTATTAATTATACTGATTACTTAAGAATTGCCAGTTATCACTTTGAGGGTTGACAGGTTCTTGGCCCAAGATCAGGCCGAGTATTATTCAAATTATTATATAGCTGGGAACTCTGATGTGCACAGCTGCAACACTCACACTATAGGAACTCTTCTATATTTACCAATAGTTTATTAATACATTGAGCACAGTCACAAACACATCAACTTGTTAAGGCAGATAGAGACACTACAGAATGTACATCCGCACATCCATATACTAACAGCATTCATTGCAGCACAACCTGAAATGTTAGCCATGATCATCCTCACCAGCATCACCTTCCCCCCCAGTGGCCATCATTCCCACACTTTCCTAGGGCTACATTTCTCTCTCCCCTACTGCCCATAGGCTGGGATGCCACTTTTGCTAATGCCACTGTATCTGATGCATATTCAGTAGGGGTTTTTCCCCTCTTCCTTATTTGTATTTTCTCACCTTACTAATGTTGGAGTGTTCTTCTTCTATAGGTTATTATATCAATGATTTCAACTTATTACCATATGTGTCAATTCATTGCCATGGCCCTCTTGTAGTTAGGAATGTATGGATGTTAATCATGTACCTGTTGTTGTTTTGTACGTCAGTTGATTGCTATGACACTCTTGTGATTGGACTCATGTTCCCGTAGTCAGAAATTCCCCTCAAATTCCCCTATTTTCAGCTCCTGATTCTTGGGGTTTTACATTGGCCATTTATCTGTACCATAGTTCTTAGGCCCCAAGCCATATGCTAAAACTGCTGAAGCTAATGTCTTACAGGATACAGGCCAGTAGGTTCCTTGCATTACTACTGTAAATAATAAAGGCAATCTTGCCCTATGGGCTACAGACTCTGACATGTACAAGAAACTTTTATCATAAGTGATAGGTTTCAGAGTGGTAGCCGTGTTAGTCTGTATCAGCAAAAACAACGAGGAGTCCTTGTGGCACCTTAGAGATTAACACGTTTATTTGGGCTAAAACCCACAAGCTTATGCTCAAATAAATGTGTTAGTCTCTAAGGTACCACAAGGGCTCCTCATTGTTTTTATCATAAAATTTGTCCCCATTTCTCTATATCTTCAAACATCTTGTGCTTACCTTAAAGACCCTTCATCATTCAGCCTTTGCCTGCATCTCTGATCTGGTCTCTTACTGTATTGTCCTCTCCTCCTGCTGCAAGAGCAAAAACACCAGCCTCAATCTTCTCTTAATTCTCTTCTCTCCCCCAGAATGAATCTGCCACACCACAAATCTCATCTCTTTCAAACTCCTTCTAATGACTCTTCTGTAGGTGATACAAGTAATAATTAATGATAATTATTAGGGGATAGGAAAATATTTTTCCTGGAGAACTGTACACAGGCTAACTGAATTACTACCACTATCAGACCATTTCCTAGCCAAAGCCAAGGGGGAAAAAAAGATGCCCAGAAATTAATTTTAAAAAAATCTGGAGGACAAAGGCAGGGAGTGAGTCCCTTATCTGATAATCCACAGCTTGCTTCTGTTCAAACCACTGGGAATCCAATCTAGAACTCCTCCCGTGACTGTAGCATTGAAATAATATTGTATAGGCTGAGAGATTACTCAGGTGACTAGGTCCCAAATTATTTGGAGCTTTTTAGGTCAAAATCAAGAGCTTGAACTCAATTTACAGCCAGTACTGATAAGAACAGAGGTGTTCTTAAGCAAGTGGCAGCTTTCTACAATAACTTCAACCTCGGATTGTTCCTGTAGTGAGGCGGTGTGGTGCCTCACCACCCTGCCAAGGGAAGAACCTCCCCAGACACCAAAGTAGGCGGAGCCAGTGGATCCTGCGCCCGCCCCCCAGAGGTCAAGGCACAGGACAGGAAGTAGAAAAGCCCAATCCTGGAGCTCAGTTGGGTGACAGCAGCCAGATAGACCAGACACCCGTGGCCTGGCTCCAGCTTGGGAGACCCCGGCAAGCCGCGGCCGACCCGAGGACTGGCCAGACCGGCCAATGCCTGATGCTGACCGACGCCCAGAGAAGCTGCCAAGCCTACCCATCGCCAGCTACCCAGAGGAGCTGCCAAGTCAACCCCTCGCCGGCGACCCAGAGGAGGCCATGGCGCTGGAACCCTCCGAGGACACCACCCTGACCCAGGACCCCAGTCTTGCTGCAGCACTGCCAGAGCCAATGTCAGTGTGTTGCTGCCAGGATCCCCACTGACACAGCTGCGGGTCTTTGACCGCTGTTAGGGCCCCGGGCTGGGACGCAGTGGAGTGGGTGGGCCTATGTCCCCCCTGCCACCCACCTCGTGGGTGGCAGTCTCCCCCCACCCCCTGGTTGCTAAAGCTAGGGCCTGGGTTTATACTGAAGTATTTGCTCAGCCCCTACCTGAGGGCCTAAGCACATGACTGTTTCTTTGCTGCCCTGCCCTGACCCAGGGCCTGGGCTTATATCGAACTACCTGCGGGACCCAGCCTGAAGGTCTGGGCCATAGACTGGGTATTCCCCAACCCAGCCGAGAGTGTAGCGAGGTGGTGTGGTGTTCCAGATGGCTGAGTTCCCTAGGTCTAACTTGTCATTTGGAGGGTCCCCATTTTTTTTTTTTGGTCCGTATATTGGGTTTTCCTTAAAATATTCCCAGTCAATACTACTTACTGTTTCTTCAGAAAAAAATGGCTCCAATGACTTGATTTAGGAAATGACAATATTTAAGAAGACAGTGCAGATCAAATTAGGTATAATAACCACACAAGGGACACATTGCTATACATCAGTGTATTTGGAGTAGAGCTATTCTAATCATGAAGAAATGTATTTGTAAATACTGTATTCAGTGTCTGACAGAAAAAATAGTTGAATTTTTTTTGCTAAATATCATTAATCTGACTATCAAGCTAGTGGAATAATGAAGATCATTTATTCAGTGAAAAATGCTCATGTTCATCATATACATTATCAATACCAAGTAATACCACCAGGTCTAATTTTGAAGTACCTGCTCCAAGCCAAACTGTGTAGATAATTTTCAATAAATGTAATTTGCTAGTTTATTCTTCATCATCATACTCTATTGCCTAATAAAATGTTATCCATAAATAGGTAAACCTATTGATCTCATCACATAAATTATTATTAAAACTTAATAGTTTTAATAATAAAATAAATATTATAAATTATAAATTAAACATCACATAAATATTATTAAAACTTAATGAAAGATGTATAGCAGCTAGGTTATAGAGATGCATATTTTCTTTTCCCCAGAAAGTATCATTGCATCGAAAATGGAAACAAGGGTTATTTGAAAGGTTGTTATTATGACACAGGTGACACATGCCTAACTGTTGAGGAAAAAAATCCCTATTTCATGCAAACTGGGGCTGTCAATGTGCATGTGTAGGACAAATAAAAAAGCCAACAAATGAGTAGTCCCTTTGGACTGCTTTGGATAAGCAGCACGTTTTCATTGCTCCATAAATGGCTATATCCTCTTTGAGTGTGGTAACATCCAGGCCCAATTATTATTATTTATTACCACAGACACTCCTGTGCTATTATTCAGTTTATGAGGCATTTATAAGTTTCTATTCAAAGGTGAATTTGTGAAACATATCAAGTCCAAACAATATTTTCTTAGTCCGAAAGTGAACTGAATCTTTGAAAAGTATTCACGGGGCATTATCTTTCGATATGTCTCCACTGCTATAAACGACCCATAGCATGGCTGCGGATGGACCGGGTCACCTGATTTGGGCTTGCAGGGTTTGGGCTCTGGGGCTATAAAATTACAGCAGAGATGTCTGAGCTCCGGCTGCAGCCTGGGTCCTGAGACCCCGTGATGGACTCTGAGCCTCACTGTCCTGTTTTTTTTTTTACTGAAGTGTTGACATCAATCAATCATTACAGAGCCTGGTGAATGTGCTGATGAGTCCTTTCATGGCTGCTGAGTCTGATGTGCAGATAGGACACACCCACATGCCAGCAATGCTCTGAATCTGAGCAGCAGATTCTTTCCTCCTCTGACACTGGTCATCACAAAGCTTGATCCAGTCCGCCTTGCAATGTCTCGCTCCATCTGACTCCATCTGACAAGCAGACTCTTCCAACCATCCACTACACTCCTTTTCCAATCATCCACAGAGACTCCAAAGGATACTAAATCATCTTTGCAAGCATCCTGAAATCTGAACAGCAGTCTGCCTCTCTTTCTAGACCTTTTGTGAGCTTCAGAGTTTAGCACACCCTTCGAGATCCTGTAATCTGGCATTTGCTCGATATGTCCAAACCATCTGAGTCTTTTCTTACTAATCAACATATAACCATGAGTGACAGACCAGCATGATTTAACACTTCCACATTTGTCACCCTGGCCTGGTTTACACTGGGGGTGAGGGTGGGGGGGTGAGCTAAGTCAGTCTAAGTTACGCAACTTCAGCTACGAAAATAGCATAGCTGAATTCGACGTACGTAGAGCTACTTACCGCGGTGTCTTCACTGTGGTAGGTCGACTGCTGATGCTCCCCCATCAACTCTGCCTGTGCTTCTCGCTCCAGTGGAGTACCGGAGTCGACAGAAGAGTGCTCGGAGGTTGATTTATCGCGTCTTCGCTACACACAATATATCGACCCTTGCTGGTTCGATTGCTCTGGAGATAAGTGTAGACATGCCCCCCGTCTAGACAACTGGTGCCTCTCCATACTGGGTGGGAGGGCGCACAAGCTAAAGGAGAGGACGTGTGACCACCCCACATGTCTCCCCTACCCAGTGACCCCTCCTGCCCTGCGCCCAGCCCAGGGCCACAGCACACTTCTTGCCCCATATTACTTGTGGTGGAGAGGGGTTGTCTCTCTGTCCTTCTCTACCTGAGCCTCTCCACCAGCATATTCGGCCACTCTCCCTGGCATCTAGGCAGGGAGCAGGATGGAGCAGTTTCTGCATGAGAGTCAGGCCACTCCTCCCAGTCAGGCTCTCCAGGCAGAAGCGGCTTCGTCCTGCTCCCCACCCAGCTGCCAGGGAGAACAGCCAAATGTGGTGGGGGAGAGGTGCAGGGAGAGAAGGACAGAGCCCCTCTCCCTCCCTGCCCCTGGCAGGCCAATCTGGAGGGGGTGGGCACTTGACCTCCGCATGCCTCCTCCCACTACATGTCACCTCTGCTGTCTTGCCATCTTATTTGAAAAATTGTATGCAATCATCTGATATGAAAACTGCTTTGTCTTTTGGTATGTTTGGCATAAGTCATCCATGTTTCTGAGCCATATAGAAGAGTGGATAAAGCACATGTCTCATAAATATGGATGTTCACTTTAGTTGACAATTTGTCATTGTTCCAGGCTCTGTCTTGCAAAAGATCAAAGTTCCTGGCTGCTTTGCCAATTCTACTAGTGAGCTCAACATCAAGATCTACATTGCTGGCAATAGTGGAGCCAAGGTAGCAAAACTGGTCAACAACATCTTGACGAATACCATCTAATGTGATATCTGGAACTGGTTCTGAAGAGCCTCAATGCATGATAACAGTCTTCTTCAAGCTTATTGCTAGCCCAAAAATTTTTGCATGAATCAGAAAACTTGGTAATAAGATGTTGTAGGGCATCAACACTATGAGACACAAGGACTGCATCATTTGTGAACAACAGGTCCCTTATGATCTCCTTCATCTACGTCTTAGCTCTGAACCTTGCAATGTTAAACAAACCTCTCTCATGTCAAGTGCCGAGATAGACACCTGCTCGAACATCATGGAACATATGTTGAGGCAAGAATGAGAAGTAAATATTAAACAATGTAGGAGCCTGTACACAACTCTGCTTCACTGCATTGTTGATGTTAAATGAGTCAGACTGTTGTTTTTCATACATTACAGTTGCCTTTGTGTAAGGATTTCGTAAGTTATAGCAATATAGGTGGACAACCAAGCTTCTTCAAAACAATGTAAAGTCCTGCCCATCTAAACATGTCAAAGGCTTTTATTAAATCTATAAAAACCATGTACAGTGGAATATGCCTCCCTCTTCACTTTTCCTGCAGTTGTTTTACAGAGAAGAGCGTGTGTATGGTGGATCTTCCTGAGCTGAAGCTACACTGGCTCTCAGGATAGATTCTTTCAGCTAAAGTTTGAAGTCTAAGTAAAAGAATATGGTTTAAGATTTTTCCCACAAGATATATCTTTGTGGTTATTACAGTAACTTCTGTCTCCTTTGTTTTTAGAGAATTGCATGAAATAAGCATCCTTAAAATCTTGTGGAACAGATCTTCCTTCCAACAGAGAAGCAATACCTCATGCAATCTTTACAGCGAGTCTTTGTGTTTATCTGTTGAAATCTATAAATGTGCAAAATCAGATCCTGAAGCTTTATTACTGGGAATCTTTTTGACGTATTGTTCAAGTTCCTCTAGTGTAGGTTTGGCATCCAGCAAAGTCATAACTGCAAACCCAGGCCATTTGTATAACACGTTGGTATACTACATACTCTTTCCTTAGTGCTCAGTCCACCTCTACAGTTGCCTCCCTTTATTGGTTATAATATTGCCATCCAGATCTTTCAGGGGAGCTGTTTTATTCTTTATTGGCTTAATGGCCTTTCTAACACCCACATACAACCATCTACTGTCACCTGTGTAGCCATCTGTTGGACGCCATCACAGAGACCCAGCTAAAGTTATTAAGTATACCTCCTGGAAGCTATTTGAACAACCTTACAAGCTTCTCTTAGGTTGTTGATCGAATCAGTAATAGGAGTAGACTTGTAAGTGATCAGGGCAGATCTTTTCCTCTCAATGCATGGCAGCAATATCTCAATATGGTCTATGAACCAGTCAACATTTTTCTTAGTATTTGTAGCAAAGTGAAACTCACTGGTGTGGTGCCTCCTGCTGGTCGTCTTGGTAAATTAGCTCTTTTTCAGCATTTGGAGTGCCTCCTCCTGGCCGGTGTCTCACCTGCCACTGGCCCCGTGTCCCTCCCGGACCCCGGTGCCTTTAACTTGGGCTTTTGCCCCAGCAGTACCCCTGCACTCTGGGTCTCCCCTCCCAGGGGAACCCCCAACCCTCTATCCCCACCTTGCCTCAGTGGCTATTGCCAGTCATCATCTAGCCCCCACTCACTGGGGCAGACTGGCCCACCTTGATTATCATACACATTGTAAGGAGAGTGATCACTTTAGATAAGCTATTACCAGCAGGAGAGTGGGGTGGGGGGAGAGAAAACCTTTTGTAGTGATAAACACCCCTTTTTTTCATGGTCTGTGTGTATAAAAATATCTTCTGTATCTTCCACAGTATGCATCCGATGAAGTGAGCTGTAGCTCACGAAAGCTCATGCTCAAATAAATTGGTTAGTTTCTAAGGTGCCACAAGTACTCCTTTTCTTCTTTTAGCTTGAAATGTCACTTTGCAGCAAACAAGAGGGTGACCTGTGTCACAGTCTTCATTTTGGAAGGATCGTGTATTTAAGATAGCTTTCAAATATGTACATTTTTGTCAGTACCATGTCCGTGCTCGGATCTTGGGTGTTTCCATGATGTTCTTCTTCTGATGTTACCAGCAAAGAAGGTGTTGGTCACTGATAAGCCTTGACTATCACAGAGCTCAAGACCTCTCTTACTATTGTCAGTGTAGACGTACCCTTTATGTAACTCATTTTGTTTCCCCTTTGGTGCATAAATATGAGAGCTGGGCAAAATTTTTCTTCCAATCATTTTAAACAGCTATATGAAAACTTTTTATATTGTCATATTACAAAAATATTTGACTCTTACACAACAGCCCCCCCCCAAGCAAACTGGCTGTCTCAGTGATATTCCTTTCTTTAAGAAGAAAAGGAGTACTTGTGGCACCTTAGAGACTTTTTATTGTATATTTTTATTGTACAGTTGCAAAGAAAGGAATCAGAGTAACAGCCGTGTTAGTCTGTATTCGCAAAAAGAAAAGTACTCCTTTTCTTTTTGCGAATACAGACTAACACGGCTGTTACTCTGATTCCTTTCTTTGCAACTGAACAATAAAAATATCAGAAAATGGATATCCTCTCCGTTATCTGAAGGTAAGAACATTGGCTCCAGTTTACTACCTGGGCCCTCAGTTCCCATCAGTAAAGTGAGATTAATACTTTCCTACCTCTGAGCCCTGGTCTACACTAGGAGTTTAGGTTGAATTTAGCAGTGTTAAATCGATGTAAACCTGCACCTGTCCACACGATGAAGCCCTTTTTTTCGACTTAAAGGGCTCTTAAAATCGATTTCCTTACTCCACCCCTGACAAGTGGATTAGCGCTTAAATCGGCCTTGTCGGGTCGAATTTGGGGTACTGTGGACGCAATTAGATGGTATTGGCCTCTGGGAGCTATCCCAGAGTGCTCTATTGTGACCGCTCTGGATAGCACTCTCAACTCAGATGCACTGGCCAGGTAGACAGGAAAAGGCCCACAAATTTTGAATTTCAATTTCCTGTTTGCATGGTCACCTGCAGCTTGCCACGCTGGCCGGAGCTCATCAGCAGAGGTGACCATGCAGAGCTCATCAGCAGAGGTGACCATGATGGAGTCCCAGAATCTCAAAAGAGCTCCAGCATGGACCAAATGGGAGGTACGGGATCTGATTACTGTATGGGGAGAGGAATCCATGGTATCAGAACTCCGTTCCAGTTTTCAAAATGCCAAAACATTTCTCAAAATCTCCCAGGGCATGAAGGAAGAGGCAATAACAGGGACCCGAAGCAGTGCCGCGTGAAACTTAAGGAGCTGATGCAAGCCTACCAGAGAGGCAAACGGCCGCTCCGGGTCAGAGCCCCAAACGTGCCGCTTCTATGATGACCTGCATGCCGTTTTAGGGGGTTCAGCCACCACTACCCCAGCCATGTTGTTTGACTGCTTCAGTGGAGATGGAGGCAACACAGAAGCAGGTTTTGGGGACGAGGAAGATAGCTCACAGCAAGCAAGCGGAGAAACCGGTTTTCCCAACAGCCAGGAAATGTTTCTCACCCTGGACCTGGAGCCAGTACCCCCGAGAGGGAGGGAGGAGAAAATGAATACAAAACAAATCTGGTCTATTTCTTGTTTTGAGCCACTTCATCTACCTTTATACATCTTGTTAGCAGCAGACTGTGCAGTACAACTGCTAGCCATCATCATCTCCTGGGTGCTCGGCAGAAGACAGTGCAGTATGACGACTAGCCATCATCTTCTGCTAGCTGGAGGTTAAAATCGCCACGAGACAAAACAAGGGAAATGACCTAGCTGAGTCACTCCCATGTTTGCCCAGGCACCTGATTAAAAGAGCACCCAGGACTACGTCGATGACAGCTACCAGTCATACTGCACTGTCTGCTGCCAAAAGGCAATAAACTGCTGCTGTGTAGCAATGCAGTACCATGTCTGCCAGCACTGAGGACACATACGGTGATGGTTAGCTGAGCGGGCTCTATCCTTGCTGTGGTATGGCGTCTGCACAGGTAACTCAAGAAAAAAGGCACAAAACGATTGTCTGCCCTTGCTTTCATGGAGGCAAGGGAGGGAATGGGGGCCTGACGATATGTACCCAAAACTACCCGCAACAATGTTTTAGCCCCATCAGGCATTGGGATTTCTACCCAGAATTCAAATGGGCAGTGGAGACTGCGGGAACTGTGGGATAGCCACCCACAGTGCAACGCTCTGGAAGTCGACGGTTGCCTCGGTACTGTGGACACACTCCGCCGACTACATGCACTTAGAGCTTTTGTGTGGGGACACACATAATCAACTGTATAAAAACGCTTTCTACAAAACCGACTTCTATAAATTCAACCTAATTTCATAGTGTAGACATACCCTGAGGGGTGTTGTAAGGATAAAATAAATGAATGATTGTACAGCACTCAGACATTACAGTAATTAGGGTCATTTAAGTACTTAGAAATAAAATCAAATTTGAGAGGAATTTTTCCTTTCAGCCAAAAAAACTGTACAAACTCTCATCCTCCTGAGTGCAGCATCCTGCTGGAGGGGTGGGGGGAAGTTCCTATAACACAGGGGATCTATGGGTGGTGCTGAAGTCTTTCCCCACTCTTCTGAATGTCCCTAAATTATTCTATGGCCTCCCAAAAGCACTTGAAAGTTTAAGAGCCTTAGCCCAAACGGTTGTTCTGCCACTCTCTGTTCCTACACTGTGCTCATCCTCTCCTCCAGCATGCAATGTTCCATGTGCTTCAGTAACTACTTGGAAAATATTAAAATTCCTTCAAGCCACCAGGAAATAATTCAACCTCAGCATGTTTAAAATAGGCCACTTGTATTATGTGAACATCCTCTGTGCTGTTACTAGAACCAGACAGTTGCTGAGTAATTTGATTGGCGGTAAGCACAGGAAGAATCAGGAGGACTGGATAATAGGCCCACAGAACTAGAAGAAAAATAAAATTAGGTATGGGACTCCTGCCCCACCACTCTGTGAGAATTATTCAGTCATAAAGGGGGGTAGGGAGGGGAGATAACTACATCGCACCAGTGGATTTCAGGGATTGAGGACAGTGTTCTAAATCCCATAGAAGACCTGGCATGATATGTGCCTTGCCTCCAGGGAAACGTTAAGGGACCAGGGTGCCTTTGAAGAAGAGGAGGGGGAAGAACCACCAAGCACAGTTTCTGACAAGTTTTTACTAGAGTAATGGAAGATATTAATATTCATATCACAATCTGTCAGCTCTTCATGTCTCAAATGAGTATGAATATTAGTTTCTGTTCAACAGTTATATTTTACATTATCTTATAAAATATGTTTCGTAGAACTCACAGAGTCATAGATTATGTAAAAGCAGACATGAAAGAATGGAGACTTTGCATACAGACTGGAGTACACAGAGATCCTAACTTGTACAATTTCTGATATATCCAGTAAGAGATGTATGCTCAAGAGATCCTCTTACATGCAGTGGGAGTGGACAAAGAAAAAGGTCAGAACTGATGGTCCATGGCCAAAGAAATTAATTCTAGATGCTGGGTGAGAATTAGGCTCCACAGGGAGATGAATCTGTGAATTAATTTCTGTTGACAGAGCCCCAAATGCAATTTTCATTCACCCACTATTCAGGTATTCAAATTAAGTAGACTAAGGATTCTCCATGTGAATATTGAATGAATTCAAAACTGGGTATTATCCCAGAACACCAGCTTTATGCACACACAATGAATATAAACATTGTCCTATAACCCATTCTTATATTGTAGAGGAAAGATAGGCCTACTACCACTGTTATTAATAGTTAAGTATATTTGAATTAACTTGTGCATGTATCTACAAAACTGCATCACACAGCCTATAACTAAAATAGAGTAGCGAAGGCCTTGAGCAGCAAGGCACTTAAGCATGGGCTTATCTTTAAGCACTTAAGTATTTCCACTGAATTCAGTAGAAATATTCACATGGTTAAAGGTAAGAATGTGTTTCCTTTGCTGGAGCTGGACTTAATAACATAAAGCCATTGTGTGCCCAGTTAAGCAAAGAATCCATCATTTTAATGATCTATATGAATTCCTTATTAAATGAAAGAGCTTGGATGTAGTGAAGCTTGAGTGTACTGGAAAATGACTGTGTAACCTATTTCATGATCTGAATAAATACTTGACTAGAGCTCTATCTGGAATTTTCTGTCTTGTGAATTTTTTATGAGAAAAATATGTGTGGGTTTTTTTTCAATTACCACAGTTACGCAAAGCAATGATTCCTTATGGACATATATAAAAACTTGTCTACATAAGAAAACTGCACCCATTCTAACTCATTTTAGAAATGGATTGTTAAACTACTGGAACCTGCTTAAATATTTCTTTTACTAACTTTGTTGGTAACTTAAGCAAAATGGATATAAGCAAATCTGAAACCAAGTAACAGTGTCCACAAAAGGAGGTTGCACCAGACTAACTAAATCTGTTCCCAAACTTAAATCAGTACATTTTCTTGGGTTGACAAGATTTTAGAGTAGACTAATGGGTGTTCAGGAAAAGAAGGAATTATTGAATAAAGATGAAAGACACAAGTTAAAAGAAGAGCAGTGGAAAGAAATGAAAGCTTCTCAACTGGTGAATGAGTTCAGTGTCTGAAGTGTATGGATGAAATCCTGGCTTCACTGACGTCAGTGTCAAAATTCCCATTGACTTCAATAGGGCAAGGATTTCATGAACACATATCTATGTGAGGTGTTCAGATACTATTGTGAGAAACACCATAGATATACCCATGAATATAATAAATAAATGAGTGGCTAATGCCAGACCTGGATTTCTCTTTGGTGCTAGACAATAAAAAAAAATGTTGAAAAGAGAGGTTTGGTAGAAAGGTTGAGAGAAAGTTTGAACAGCCTTTTTGTTAATTTTGGTTTTCATTATGAAAGTTCTTCTTCAAGTTCTTCATTCCAGCATAGGTGTGTGCAAGCCCAGCACACAGTCAGAATTTTTCCCCTCAGTGGTACCCTTGGGGTGGCATGAGCTCCCTCTTCTGCTTCGCACAACTGCACACAGGTATAAAGGTTGGAGCCATCCCAGACCTCTCTGTTTCTTCTTACTGCCTGTGACAGTTGTTGGAGCATGTTAGTTCTTCCAGTTGCAAGCTCTTCCTTTTATTTCTTGTATATAGCACCCATTTTTACTAGTTTAGAGTAGTTTATAAAGTTTTAGAAAGATAGTTTTTAGATAGTATTAGAGTTAAGTTTTAGCTTTTAAGACTTTGGCTTCACCGGTTCCCAACTAGGTTCCGAAGCCAATACCAAGATCATGCCTTGGTCTTCATCTTTCAAGTTGTGTCATTCTTGTTGTAAGCCTATAACAGTAAGTGACCAACATCCCAGCTGTCTTAAGTGCTTGAGGGATTCTCATGTCAGTGACAGAGGTCACATTTACAGGAATTTTGTTCCAAAGAAGACAAAACAACCAGGCTCAAATTCTTGTTAATGGAAGCAGCATTTCATCCACCCTCAGAGCAGCAACTGAGAATTTCTGAGTCCATGAGCAGTACTCCTCCTATTTTAACAGAGCCGAGAGGCAGTGCTTCATCACCAGTGCCAAAGAAGAGGTATTGCTAGTCTACCAGCAATTTGGTAATGGATTTGATAGTCTACCAATTTGATTTGGTAATGGATGCTTCAAGACTCTTGGCACCAAAGTCCAGTAGAGACATGGATGCTGGAGTAAGCTCAAAGAGGAGGCAGTTCCCAAGATGATCCTCAAGTCAAAATGGGGTCATCTATTCTGGAGGCTGCACTAGACTTGTCAAGACCTACCCTAGAAGTTACTTCAGCTACTTTGTCAGTTCAGCCCTCGGTACCTTGGTCAGGATTCTTTCCCAGTACTGTCTACACAGGATGCTTATGCACCAGCTTGGGAGATGCTAAACCTCTTGGTACCAGTTTCCTCAGCTGTTCAGGATTCCTCTCACCCAATATGAGTGTGTGATGGACCAATGCCTAATATTCCGGTACCAGCACACCATGCAGAACTGGCAGCATCTTCGGCCCAGGTGCTTTTGAGAACAGTACCACCTAGACAAAATCCATCCATGATTTCTCTGTACCACTATCTCCAGGGTCTGAGCATTGCTCCCAGTACTCGCAGATGCAGCTCCATCCTGATCAGAGGAAGCAGATTTGTCTTCAAATTTTGAGGTTGGCTTTCATGGGTGGCAGTCTAGTGACATGAAGAAGCTTCCCTCAGGCACTTTCCTTCTTCTTACCTGCCAAGTCCACTGCACTGGCAGTCTCACGGGGCCAACAGGTCAGTCATAATTGGGTACCAGCCCCCTAGCAATGTATCTTCTGAAATGGTGGGAGTTTTCCACCAGCTTCCAGGTCATAACCCCCCCCCCACCCACCCACCCACATACACACACAGTTTCCGTCTTTGGACAGGCATAATAAGCATCCACACCAGAGTCAGCAACTACGTGTCCCTGGTACTGGGACTGCACAAGACGACATTCCTTCTGGAGTTCCGCCCTTTGGAGGAATTAAAGAAGGCTCCACATCACCAGGCTTTGGCTTCCTCTTCCTCCTCTCCTGATTAAATAATGTTACCGGAGAATATTTTCCCCCTACCCTATGACTACAAGGCTCATCAGGAACTGTTGAAAAGGATGGCCATGCTCTTGATATTTGAAGAAGGAGGTCCGTAAGAAGTTGCACAGACTAGATATTTTAGCCTCAGTAAGACCCTCTGTAGTATCCCTCTTAATGAATTAAAGTATCCTTGAGCCCATCAAGGTGTTATTGCAGATCACATATCCCCTTCACCCTACTTCAAAGAGGACAGAAAGGAGGAACTATGTCTCCTCTCAGGGGTTTGAACATCTGTATGCCGTCTCCCTCCAGCTCCCTATTTGTCTTCTATGAATGAGAGAGATAAGGCCAGAGGTGAAAGTAAGCCGGTACGCCCCGGTACAGCATACCAGTAAGAACTGGTGCACCATACCGGGACAGGCTTTCCCAGAGGGCAATTTAAATCCCTGAAGAAGCGGCAGCGGGGCTGCAGCGGGGATTTAAAGGGCCCGGAGCTCCAGCCACTGCTACCACCCCGGCCCTTTAAATCTCTACCTGACCCTTGCTGCTGAAGCCCTGGGGTAGCGGCGGCGGGGCTCTGGCGGGGATTTAAAGGGCCCCAGTGCTCCAGCCCCCACTACCACCCCAGCCATTTAAATCCCCACCGCCGCTACCCCAGGACTCGGGCAGCACGGGTCAGGTGGAGATTTAAAGAGCCCCGGAGCTCCGGCCGCCTTTATCCCCCACCCCCAGGCCCTTTAAATCCCTGCCTGAGCCCTGCTGATTGAGCTCTGGGGTAGCGGCGGTGGCGGGGCTCTGGTGGGCACTTAAAGGGCCCTGGATCTCCAGCCCCCACTACCTCCCCGGGGCCCTTTAAATCCCCGCCTGAGCCTTGCTGCCAAAGCCTGGGGTAGTGGCGATGGGGCTCTGGCAGGAATTTAAAGGGCCCCGAAGCTCCAGCCCCCGCTACCGCCCCAGCCCTTTAAATCCCCGCCTGAGCCCTGCTGCCGAAGCCCTGGGGTAGCAGCGGCGGGGCTCTGAAGTGGATTTAAAGGGCTGGGGCGGTAGTGGCGGCTGGAGCCCCGGGGCCCTTTAAATCTCCGACGGAGCCTGGCCACCACTACCCCAGGGCTCGGGCAGCAGGGCTCAGGCTGGGATTTAATTGGCTTGGGGCTCCGCAGCCACTATCACAGCGGAGCCCCAGGCCCTTTAAAGCTCTGCCAGAGCCCAGAGCCCAGAACCCCAAGGTAGCAGTGGCAGCCAGGAGCCCCCAGGGCTCCTCAGTGATTTAAAGGGCCCAGGGCCCGGACTCTGCAGCTGGTAGCTCGGGGGTGATTTAAAGGGCCCCGGGCTCCCAGCCGCCACTAGCGCAGGTGGAGCCCTGGCCCTTTAAATCAAGATTTAAAGGGCCTGGGGATTTAAGGCCCTGCCTCTTCCAGTTAATGCCACACCTTTTCCAGTTGAGGCCCCCTGCTCAGGACTCCGGCATACCGGTAAGTCCTCTCATTTAGTTTCACCCCTGGATAAGGCCACTACTGAAAGAAAAAGTGGAAAAAAGCTGGGCCTTTTTTGAAGAAAGATTTATTCCACAGGAAGTTTACAACTTTGGATTGCAAACCAGCAGGCTCGGCTGGGTTGTTATGATTTTACCTTGTGGGATAATGTTTTAAAGTTCAATGACAGGCTACCAAAGGATGTGAATTTGCTGCAGTATTAGATGAGGGCAAATCATTGGCCAGGATGGCTCTCTGGTCCAGTCTAGACAGAGCTGACTCTGCTGCTTGGGCCATGGTATCAGCCATCACTCTGCAGAGGTATTTGTGGCTCCAGTCCTCCAGTTTCCCTTCACAGGAATAGCAGACCACTCAAGATCTCCTGTTTGAGGGTCCTTCACTCCTTTTGGACAAAACAGATGATAGGCTAAATAGCCTCAGAGATTCAAGGGTGATGCTTCAGTCTCTGGGTATCTACATGCCAGCAGCAAAAAGAAAATGGTTTCACCCTCCACAGCCTTTATACCTCATAGCCAGGGCATGCCCAGAAAGAAGAGCAGAAGTTAGAAGATACATCCACCCTCCCCTTCATCTTCTTCTTGACAAATGGGTTCTTCCAAACAAGCATTTTGACATGTTGCTAAACAACAGACTACCAGTGCCCATCATCTCCTAGGCCTACCCTTCTTTCTGTCAATTGTTTATCCCACTTCCTAAGTGCTTGGTCCCATATCACCTCAGAGCAGTCAGTTTTAAGCATGGTGGAACTGGGATACACCTTTCAGTTTGTTTCTATTTCTCCTTCCCACCCTTCTTCCCTGGGCTCTTCATCAGAGACCACTCTCATAAGGTTATTCTACTGCAGGAAGTACAATTTCTCTAAGGCCCCCACATGAAGGAAAAAGTTCCCCTATCTTTTAGAGGAAAGGGCTTTTATTTCCACTACTTTCTTTTCCAAAAGCAAAAGGGGGCTGTGATGGGTTGGATCACAGAAACCCTCTTGCGGTTGCCACCTGATGTGCCAAGACTACTTCTGCCCTTGCTTTCCCTGACAGCTTGGGACTCCAGCACCCTGTCTTGCTGAGCCAGACACGCCAGTCTGCTCCAACACGGATGCAGGGTCTGAACCAGATGCCCGAAAGCTGCAGACTTAACTGAAAGCAGCTTAAGAAATGTTCCGGTCTTTAACACTCAGATGCGCAACTCCCAATGGGGTCCAAACCCCAAATAAATCCACTTTACCCTGTATAAAGTTTATACAGGGTAAACTCATAAATTGTTCACCTTCTATAAAACTGATAGAGAGACATGCACAGTTGTTTGCCCCCTCCCCCCCCCCCAGATATTAATACATACTCTGGGTTAATTAAAAAGTAAAAAGTGATTTTATTAAATACAGAAAGTAGGATTTAAGTGGTTCCAAGTAGTAACAGACAGAACAAAGTGAATTACCAAGCAAAATAAAATGAAACACTCAAGTCTAAGTCTAGTACAGTAATAAAACTGAACACAGATAAAATATCACCCTCAGAGATGTTTCAATAAGTTTATTTCACAGACTTGACACCTTCCTAGTATGAGCATAATCCTTTCCCCTGGTACAGAGCTTGTTCCAGCTCAGGTGGTAGCTAGGGGATTTCTCATGATGGCCGCCTTCTTTTTTCTGTTCCACTCACTTACATATCTTTTGCATAAGGAGGAAATCCTTTGTCCCTCTGGGTTCCCACCCCTTTTCTCAATGGAAAAGCACCAGTTTAAAGATGGAGTCTACTTCAGGTGACATGATCTCATGTCACCGTAAGACTTCATTACCCACTTGCCAGCACACACATATACAGGAGGACTTACAAGTAAAACAGAGCCATCTACATTCAGTTGTCCTGGTTAATGGGAGCCATCAAGATTCCAAACCACCATTAATGGCCCACACTTTGCATAATTACAATAGGCCCTCTGAGTTATATTTTATATTTCTAGTTTCAGATACAAGAAAGATACATTCATACAAATAGGATGAATGCATTCAGTAGATTATAAACTCTGCAATGATACCATACAAGAGACCTTTTGCATGAAGCATACCCCAGTTACATTATATTCACACGCATTAGCATATTTTTTACAAAATCATATAGAGAGCAATGCCACAGGGGTCTCAGTTCTATTGTCAATCTAAGAGAGCTAAACAAATTCCTTGGACTTGATTAGAAGTCCATTATGTACTCAATCTTCAAGAGATGTGTTCACCTTAGGTTGGGAATCTTATCTGGGGTCCATAAAGATTCAGGGTCTTTGGTCTACTCCAGATGCAAAAACATATAAATGTCAGGCCTAATGGGCTATCAAACTAGCTTCCCAATTAGTCTTCCATCGACATATCAAGGAAAAGAATCTGCTGGTGATAACAGACAACACCTGTGTCCAGTTTTGGGCCCCACACTACAAGAAGGATGTGGAAAAATTGGAAAGAGTCCAGCATAGGGCAACAAAAATGATTAGGGGACTGGAACACATGACTTATGAGGAGAGGCTGAGGGAACTGGGATTGTTTAGTCTGCGGAAGAGAAGAATGAGGGGGGATTTGATAGCTGCTTTCAGCTACCTGAAAGGGGGTTCCAAAGAGGATGGATCTAGACTGTTCTCAGTGGTAGTTGATGACAAAACAAGGAGTAATGGTCTCAAGTTGCAGTGCAGGAGGTTTAGGTTGGATATTAGGAAAAACTTTTTCACTAGGAGGGTGGTGAAACACTGAAATGCGTTACCTAGGGAGGTGGTGGAATCTCCTTCCTTAGTAGTTTTTAAGGTCAGGCTTGACAAAGCCCTGGCTGGGATGATTTAGTTGGTGATTGGTCCTGCTTTGAGCAGGGGGTTGGACTAGATGATCTCCTGAGGTCCCTTCCAACCCTGATATTCTATGATGATTAGCTGTGTTTTATGTGAACAGACAAAGAGGAGCCTGCTCCATTTGATTGTGCCAAGTGGCAATTCTCCTTTGGGATTAGCCAACTCTATTCACTTGAGAGATGTTTACCTTCCAGGGGTATGGAATACACTGGCAGATCAGCTTAACAGGTCCTTCATCTATCACCACAAGTGATCACTTCGCCCAGATGTGAACCTATCCATCATCCAGCTGTGGAGAACTCCCCAAGTGGACCTATTTGGAACAAAAGCCAACAGAAAATACCATCAGTTGTGTTCCCAAGTGGGTCACAGCTGTGATTTGTTGATGGATGACTTCCTGCTACTCTTGTCTAACATCCTACTGTATGCTTTCCCTACAACTCTGCCCCTACCCAGAGTCTTGTCCAAAATCAAACAAGACCAGGGTCTATTCATATTTATAGCCCTAGCATGGCCCTGAGAGTGCTGGTTCATGGTATTGCTGGCCCTATCAATCAGACCTCCACTGTCTCATCTGATGGATTTAGATGTGATCTTCCAAGGCATCTGGTGCCTCCTTCACCCTAAGCTCCAGGCCCTCCACCTGACAGCCTGGATGCTTTATGGCTGATACCCTTAGAAGGGTATTGTTCCAGGGAGAAGCAGGAAGTGCTTTTAAATAGTAGAAAGTCTTTGACTGGGAGTACTTACCTGTCACAATGGAAAAAATTTTCCTTTTTGTCCCACCAAAATGGTGTTTTCCCCAGTCTGGGTTTCCATCCATCATGTATTGGACTATCTTTATTCCTAAAACCATAAGGCATGGCAGTTAGTTCCATCACAGTTCACCTAATGGCTTTTCGGTGGATAACCGTTCTAATTTTTTCCAACCCTCTGTCTATCAGATTTTTAAGGAGGCTGGACAGATTATACCACAGGCAGAGGACTCTAGTCCCCCAGGAGACATGAACCTAGCTCTAACAAAGTGGATGGGTCTTCCCCTTTGAGCTGCTGGAGTCCTGTTCCCCACTAAACCTTTCTATTAAAGTGGCCTTTATGATAGCTATTACTTCAGCAGGAGAGTGAGAGAGTTGTGAGCTCTGATATCGAAGCTGCCTGCACAGTTTCCTATAAGGACAATTTTTTCCTTCATTCTCACCCAAAGTTCCTTACTAAATTGGTTTCTCATTTTCACATAAATCAATCAATTTACTTATCAACCTTCTCTCCAAAGCATTATACACATAAAGATGAGGGAAAGCTTCACACTGTGGACATTAGAAGAGCTTTGGCTTTTTACAGAGATTGGACTAAGCCACTTAGGTCATCGCTATAGCTGTTCATCGTAATTGCAGACAGAAGGAAAAGCTGTTCTGTGTCCTCCCAAAGAATCTCTTCCTACATTTCAGCCTGTATTTGTATGCCATCAGTTGGCTATTGTGACACCCACGAGTAGAGTATTACCTTATGCAACCAGGTCTCATGTAGCTTCTTCAGCCTTTCTTGCTTATGTGCCCATCTTGGGCATTTGTAAAGTGGCAGCTTGGACATCTGTCCATATGTGTGCCTCCCACTATGCCACTTCTCAACACTCCAGAGATGATGCCAGATATGGTCATGTGGTCTATGAATGCTTGTTCTAGTAGACACCACGGCATCTCCAGTTCAAACTGTCTGTGGGTCACCTACAATGGAATGGACATGTGCAATCCGTCAGAGAAGAAATAGCTACTAATGTTTCCATAACTGTTCTTCAATATATGTTGCATATGTTCATTCCACAACCCACCTTGCTTCCCCTCTCTATTTCTGTCTACTGGTAAGAAGGAACTGAAGGGAGTCAAGGGTGACTTTATACCTGTGCACAGTAGCACAAGGCAGCAGAGGGCACTTGTGCCACCCCAAAAGGTAGGCCTGAGGGAAAAACTCTCCAGCAACTGTGCACATGGTGCATACACACATACAGTTGAATGGACGTGTGCAACCTGGGATGCCCTTAGCAATGCCTTGCTGCTGTAACCTCCAACCTACACTGCTCACAAACCGTCTCCACATGTAAGTCACTCCCAGTCTGTGTGTTGCAGCCAGTCACACACACCTTTACTCTTACCAGTCTTGGTTATGCTGCGAGGTAATCCCAATGCACCCCCAGTCCCTGATCTTCCCCCACAAAATTTAATGTCCCGTAATGCCCAGCCCTCTCCTAGACAGTACCAATGTAAGTCCATTATTCCTTTAAGGGAGTAGTATGCACACAACTTGTTACCCTAATGGAGTTACCCAGACATTTCAACTTGAACACACTGGATTAGATAAAATAAGAAAACAAGTTTATTAACTACAAAGAGAGAAATTTTAAGTGAGAACAAGTAATGAGACATAAAAGTCAGAAATGGATACAAGAGAAAATAAAGATAAATTGCTTACTGGTGCCTAACTTAACAAAAATATACTAGATTCATAGCACATGCTTTCAGAAGTCTTACCACATGCTTTCAAAAGTCTTACTGACCATACATTTTAGGTCAGGACCCCTTCTCCAGAACAGAACAACTACTTCCTTTGTCTCTTTAGATGCAGTGAATGCAATGGGGAGGGAGAGAGGGGGGTGCCTTGTGGTGATTGTTCCTTCTTTTTATAGTTTCAATTCTCCTCTTGAAAAACATTTCCAGTTGAGACACAGAAGACAAAGAGTCTATGTGTAACAATATTCCCTGCTGTTTTTTTTCACTTGTTTGAACATCCTTTGTTTTCCCTCTCTGCTTTATGGCTCTGCTTTCTGTTTTAATACAAATTAAGGCAAGGACACATTCCTTCCTTTTTTAGGCCAGACCTAACTTCTGCCTGGGTAGGGCTCTGGGGTTTGGAACATATGTTAATAATGCCATACAGAGAAATCTTATAACTTCACATTCAGTCTTGCCACACATTTTACCAGGGCAATATTGACCACCAAATTATGAGTTTTCAAGTGATACTTTCCACTTTGTACAAAGATTATTACAATAGTGTGTAGGGTGTGAATACATGGGTGTATTCTGTGAAGTTGCACCCCAGAAGACTTTATGGAAATATGCTTATGAATGTATATATGACATAACTGGAATATGTTTTATGCTACATGTGCCATGTAAAATATCTATGTAAAGGTTATGATCTACTGAATATATTCATCCTATTTGTATGCATGTGTCATTGTTGTATTCAAAGTTATGAATATTGGTTGTATACTTGTTTGATTTTAAATAGCCTTAGTAAGGCATTTGGTCAGCTTCTTTAGAAAGGAATTTGCAAGTTAAGTGCCCACTCAAGAAGCACTTCATGGACAATGGATCTTGGAAGGCTCCAATGCACATAAGAAGTCTACGTCAGGACGTTCAAGGTAGCATGTGAACCACGGCTGCTACCTGTAAGTTCTGAATCATGCATGGACATGTGATTTACCCATGTGACTCCAAAACTTCGTCTTGGAGCTGGACTTTGCATAGGAGATACGAAGGGGTCTCCACCCACAAGAGAACGTCTATGTAAGCCCGTGGGAGACCCCTCCATTTGGTCTTCATCTGGCTCAAAAGATAGCCTCTCCACCCAAAGGATACCTGAGAGAAACTGGAACAAAGTAACTACAGGGGGTGTGAGTGATTGCTGGACCCAGACTAGAAGGAGATTAGTCTGTAAAAGTAAGCTTACTGGAATTCCTCTGAGGGTGAGGTTTTAATCTGTATTCAGTTTTCTTACTGTATTAGACATAGACTTGTGCATTCTATTTTACTTTGCTTGGTAATCCACTTTGTTCTGTCTATTACTACTTGGAACCAATTAAATCCTACTTTCTGTATTTAATACAATCAGTTTTTACTTATTAATTAACCCAGAGTATGTATTAATACCTTGGGGAGTGGGGGGGGGCAAGCAGCTGTGTACACCTCTCTATCAGTGTTTTAGAGGGTGAATAATTTATGAATTTACCCTGTATAAGCTTTATACAAGGTAAAATGGATTTGTTTGGACCCCATTGGGTGTTGGGCATCAGAGTGTTAAAGACAGGAACATTTCTCAAGCTGCTTTCAATTAGCCTACAGCTGTTAGGCAATGTGGTTCAGACCTGGATCTGGGTTTGCAGCAGGCTAGGGGGTCTGGCTCAAACCAGACAGGGCACTGAAGTCCCAAACTGCCAGGGCAGGAAAGCAGGGGCAGAAGTAGTCTTGGCACATCAGTTGGCAGCCCCAAGGGGGGTTCTGTGATCAGACCCGTCACAGTGTTAATAGTGCCATACAGGGGAATCTTATAACTTCACATTCAGTCTTGCCACACATTTTACCAGGGCAATATTAACCAGCAAATTATGAGTTTTCAAGTGATACTTTCCACTTTGTACAAAGATTATTACAATAGTGTGTACGGTGTGAATACAGAGGTGCATTCCATCACAGATAGTCTTGAGCTGTGGAGTTTGTCTCACTAACAGAGGAAGTTATTATTCAAATAGTTTACTTTTAACAAATCTTCCCATAGTTATTAAGCAGGCTGGTAAGTAGAGTAAATGATGGTTGATAATAATTTAAAAGAAATTTATTTCCACCTTTAAACATGATGGAGCATCCAAATCCTCTAGACAGCTTTGAAATTGTCAGCCAAATATGTAAGTTTATTTTCTTCCTAAAGGAAATTAATTATATTTTTTTATTTAAATGAATATGAAGAGATGAAAAAGATATTAGAATTCATGATATCTTGATTTAGATATCTGTAATAATGTTCCTTGTCAAATAACCCTGCCCTGGAACTGACATGACTTAAACTTACACAACTTCCTTTTGTAAAAAAGTGATTTAAAATATATATATTTTACTTATAGCAGAGTTTTGACATAAATTTAGTATTGAATTGAAAAAATATTTGATTGCTGTTAGGTGACTGCTTGCTGTTGTGGTGAATAAAAAAAACTAAGAGAAGGGGAGACCGAGAGAAGAGTGCAAACTAAAAATAGAGAAGGACAAGAAGAAAGTTGGATAAGGAAATGTTAACAGAATTAACATAAAAGGAGAGATGCAACTTGAGATGCACATTCACTTAATACTGTTCAAAATTAACTGCATAATTCTTAATGGGAATCATCATCATCATCTCAGGAAATCTGGAAAACATTAATGACAAAAATTTGCAAGGTCAACTAGGTGTCTATCCAGCTACTGTAGGACTGCCTACAGTTGATTAATGCAGTCTTGACTGTTGAGATGTAAAATGAAACACTTTGTATACACTCTATTTTACCCAGAGGCTATCATTTTCAAAGTCATTTCTGATACCTACTACAACACAGAAATTTAAAAAGGTGGAGTCAACGAATTTTCCATTTTGAAATGTCTTCTTTAAAGTTGGAAGATACATATTTAATGGTTCCCCTGCAGCTACAATCTTCCATTTTGTTTGGAGACCATAACTAATTTATAGTGAAGTTTTGGATTTAGAATACAAGGGAGTATCATTAGTTAGAATGAAAACTTTTTCACTTTGTGGTGTAGCCTTGCCCTAAATTGCATTCCTGTCTCTAATTAGGGGCCAAAATTTCAGGATATTTAAACAGGCATTGGTTATATTTTACGTGATTTGTGATTAATGGTTGTAACAAATATGATCCCTGCTTTTACTACTCTTGATTAAATCTACTTCCAGATGGAAATTTAAACATCATTTACAAATTTTAGAAAATACGTTGATCACAGGAAAATGTTGCTTGGAATTAAGGTATATAATGAAGATTAATCTTGACCTGTCTCTAAAATATTAAGCTGAATTTGAGAGAACTTCATGGCACAGAAACTACTGAGGAAGGGTTTGGAGACTGGAGAAGGTGAAGGGTACAGCCTCAATGTCTGGATTCTGAGGAAGTGTAGAGAAAGAAAGCTATAGCCCAGTGGAGAGCCATCCCTACCAAGGGGACAGGTTACTGTTGGTCTCATGGGGTCCTCTGGAATTCTTTCATTGGTAATAACTTTCTGCCCCACATAGCTCCTCTTTAAGTACAGTGCAGGTGTGGATTCAATCTTTCACTTCTATGAAAATATCTGTAGAACTCAGAGGGAAACCTACCACCAAGTGGGGCTGGTTCCCAGGCAGGCCCCTTGCACTCCTGACAGATTCCACCCAACCTATCATATGGATTTGGAGAGTAGATACTTCTGTGGTCTTGGGGGACTTAATGCCATGAGCTGCTGTGCTCCCTTCAAACTTTTCTCATAGCTCAGTGTTGGTGCATATAGAGACTAATTTTCAGAGGTGCTAAGAACCCAAACTAACTGAATTCAGCATTATCTGTAAATCTCTGAAAATCAGGCTCATGGTGAAAGCATTTAATAGCTTTATGCAGTATTCTCATGGACCAATGTTTTCCAGGGTCTTCTGAATACAACACCCTTACCAGAAAAAGGTAGATGCTTTTTTCAAAATACAGTCACTTCAAACCGATAACCACCCAGCAGCTCAGTGTCTAAGTCTCACCTAGCAGGGTTCATAAAGTAGGTGCTCCACCACTACCTTGCCTGCAGGGCCAAATCTGGTAGATGTGGTATATGGATTTGAACCCAAGTGTCTTGAATCCTAGGTGAGGGTCTTAACTCATGGACTATGGCATACTTTCAGGTGCATCTTTCTCAATCTCTCTTGTTGACACTCTTCCACATTATATAAAATGCTTTATATAATGCCAGTGGAGATAGGGGCCTAACACCCATTGAGGGTTGGGAATTAGGCTCCACACCTCTCCTCAGCATTTCATGCCTGGCTAGTTCATTCAACTCCTTACTCAGAGTTCTGTCTTCTGTGAATCTCTTTATAAAATGACTAAATTTCCCTATGAATTGTGTAGGGATCCCAGGTGCGTAACTCAGGATTGTGAATTCTATTTGGCAGCAGAACACCTACAAGATACGTGTTGCAATGCTCAGCCTATGCCTCCCTTATGAATCCCACTCTCAGCTGTTTCCTACAGCATTTCTGATCTTGGTCTGTGACACTGATGAGTACAGAAGACAGGGTTTTAGTGTAGAAACTGTGGGCCTGGATGTGACAGCTCCAGAACTAATACTTGCCACCTGAGCTGAAAAACTTGAAGGACCTCACATGACGTCTAGCCCCTAATCAGCTTTATCCCTGCCTGTCACAGTCAATGCACTACCAGCATTTCAATATAACAGGATAGAGATTAATTTATAAAAGTATTTGACCTGAGTTTATGTTATCAAAAATGAGTGGAAAGAGGAGCGGGAGGGGGAAATAATTTTTTAGTAGTTATTCTTAATTAATTATTGATCTCTGATTTCTCTTTATATACAGAAACTAGTAATGACTCATAAAATCTACATTTTAGACTAATTGAATTCTCAACAGACAAACAGAGGTGGGGAAGAGAAAGAAATAGATTATGATAGCAAAAGATAGGAAAGGGTGGAGTTATGATTATATAGACATGATCAAACTGGTTGGAGAAATCATTTGGGAAGAGAAAGGAGGCAAAGATATGTTTGCTGTAGGAACATGTTCAGATACAAGAACTGACGTGAAAAAAACAAAAACAAAAAACAGAACATGTATAACATATGGCCAGGAGTTCTATGAAGAGTTTATTTTGTGTCTTTCTTGGAATAGACTGATATTGCCTGGACCTGAATGAGGGACAACCAAAGTGACATTCATGTCCTTAATGAGGTAACATATCTCCGCTGATCTATACTCTTGCACTCTCTTTCTCCATTACACAAGTGAGCTATGAAACACCTTCCTGGAGCTTCTTGAGAAGTTTTGTAAAAGGTGTGTCAAGATCTGTTAATGAAAATTATGCACTGATGTTCGCTTGGTGCCCAGAGAACAATGGATGAATGTCTTTGAAATGAAGAAAGGTAAAAATGTAGCTTGGGAAACTAATTATTATGGAAGAGTAATATGATATAAGAATATGGATGGCTTAAACAAATGTCTATATATACCTATACCCTATCCATCACACCCAAGTAATCTAAGGCCAGAGTACAGGATTAGAACCGTATGTTTTGCTCTATCATGATAGGACCATCACCTTTCTATCGTAGGTACTTGTATAACCGCCATCACAGTAATATCTGAGCTCCTCAAAATCTTTAATATGTTTATCTTCATAACACAAGTATTATCATCCCCATTTTACAGGTGGGGAACTAAGGCACAGAGAGACTGAGTGACTTGTCCAAGATCACAGAGGAAGTCTGTGGTAGAGGAAAGAATGGAATCCAGGTCTCCCAAGTCATAGGGTACGTCTCTAACCACTGGGCCATCCTTCTTTTCTCTTTCTAAGCCTCATGCTAGATAAGAGAAATCTAGTGGGAGGAGGAGGCGGAGAAAGAGGTTTTAATGATTTTATAGTCTTTACTGGGAAAATAATAAGATGTACCTAGACCAAAACCAGTGGAGACTGATGGCCCCAGGAGAACAGGTAAAACCCCTCACAGAGATATGTCACAGTTCACCAGGCACAGAGAAAAAGTTTTGTCTACTCTAGCTGAGAGTCTGTGATTTCCCGCTTAGAGCAGAACACACAGCTCAAGGGGACAGGGGTGGCTAGGTGACTTTCAGTCTTCTTGATGTTCCCTTGATTTTGGGTTACACACACACACCACAATCTTTTCGCCGCCAGCACTACCTCCTTTGTAACCCTAGACCCAGACTTGGGAATGGCTCCTTGAGAGGCAGCCTTATGGCTGACTTTTTTCAGTTCTTGCACCTGGGCAGTTCTCTCCTAGTCAGGCCTGGAGCTTTTAGAGCCCCTTTATGCCACATAACACTATGGGGGAAAAAAGGGCTAGAGCATGGCCAAGAATCTCCCTTCTATGTGGAAAATAAGTCTTTTTGTGTGGTTTTGGTGGGTAGTCTTTGCATGGTCCCAACTATGGAACATTATTGTGATGTTCATGCATCCTTGTGCCCAGAAAAAAATATCTGTAGTTGTATTCAACAAAAATGCCTCTCAAACTTTTGTAGTTTGGTGAAATCCCCATAAAGTAGAAATAGGGCAGATGTGTATATAAGAACATAAGAATGGCCCTACTGAGTCAGACCAAAGGACTGCCAGATACCCCAGAAGGAATGAACAGAACACGTAATCATCAAGTGTTCCATCCCCTGTCACTCATTCCCAGCTTCTGCCAAACAGAGGCTAGGGATACCATTCCTGTCCATCCTGGCTAATATTTCTAACTTTGCTGAGAATAATGCCTATATAACTAGGGCAATTTTGTTCCAACTAAGCGTAACATTTCCAAAAATATTTGTAAAAGTCTATGTACCTTTATGTATCTGTCTATCAGGGAGGAATTAACTGCCTCATTTACAATGAGTCAGACTGTCGCAGGGCAGAGGTGTAAAACCTTTGGATGTCCTGCTAAAGACCCAGCTTCCTCCTGTTTCCCTGTAGAGTGGCTGGGTACATGGGCCAAGACCCTTAGCCGGGAGCCCAGCTGCAGGCCCTAATGAGGGCAGGCTCAGTGTAATCTGCTGAGCCAAGTGGAACCAGCTGGGTTGATGACTGGGAAGAAATATAAATCCACGGAAGAGCTCAGTGAGGGGAGGCTAGCCAGGCAGGAGGATAGGAGGGCTGTGGCTCTGTCTCTGCTGGCTGACACAAGCCTCAAAGGCCAGGGGACCCAATGAGGGGTCAGAGCGGGGAGTGGTATTGGGGGAAATTCATAGAGTCATAGAATATCAGGGTTGGAAGGGACCTCAGGAGGTCATCTAGTCCAACCCCCTGCTCAAAAGCAGGATCCATCCCCAATTAAATCATCCCAGCCAGGGCTTTGTCATGCCTGACCTTAAAAACTTCTAAGGAAGGAGATTCCACCACCTCCCTAGGCAACGCATTCCAGTGTTTCACCACCCTCCTAGTGAAAAAGTTTTTCCTAATATCCAACCTAAACCTCCCCCACTTGGAGACTGTACAGCCACTGTAAATAAAAGAACATGGGTAAAGCACCTGGAAGAGGCGTCTGAGAACCTTTCTTTTGCCAGCCCAAGCACAGGGTGCAGGGACAAGGGGAAGGAAACTTGTGCCGCCCTGTGACACAGACAAGCCACAAAAATTCTGAGACTATCTTGAGAATTAAACTTCCTTAATGTTTACACCTATTATGAATTAAGCTAATAGGTAAGTTGACAGTATACTAAAAAGGTTACAAAAATTACTCTGGATAAAAGTTGCTATGTATATTTGGGGCGGGGGGAATTACAGTAACTCTGGAGGAGACAGTAGATTTCTGACAATTAAATTGTGAAGGCCAGGGGAATGCAACATATTTCTGCTACAGACAAAGCACTAGAAAGAAAGGCTATGTCATTTTAAATATTTCAAATTTGAGGAAGAAATGCAAATTTGGCTACTGAAAAATAACTCAGCTGTCAAGTTTAGTAAAGGACACAGATAAAATGAAAAGGAGTACTTGTTAGTTAATTTGTTAGTCTCTAAGGTGCCACAAGTACTCCTTTTCTTTTTACGGATACAGACTAACACGGCTGCTACTCTGAAACCTGTCATTAAGCAAGGTAAAATGAATTGTTCTGTTCCCTTGATATGCATAATTACAAAATAATAATTTTGGTTTATTAAAAACTGAAGTTGTACTATATCTGTGATACCTTCAGGAGATCTGGATATTGGGGAGTGGTTGAAATAACCCCTTGTGTGCTAAATACCTATGAAAAATGACCCTCTAGCCTATTTCTAGAGTAAGAGCCATCACTAAATATACTTTAAAAAGTCTGTGTGCCTCTTTGCCATCTCCAAATAAGGTATGGAATTAGATTTCTAACAAAGTCAAATTCCCAGAACTTCAGATGTCAATCAAGTGAATTGTTCTTGAGAATGCTCAGCCCCTTTGCACTTTTACATATAGAAAGTACAAAGTGTAAATATATGTCAAGGTTTTTCAGCATGTCAGAAGAACTCTAAGTGAATGAAAGTACCTTGGGAGTCATACCATCATGTTTTTCATTTCAGTGATTTGTTACAGCAAAACAACTGTCTTCACACAGTGAACACAATATATATTCGCAAAAAGAAAAGGAGTACTTGTGGCACCTTAGAGACTAACCAATTTATTTGAGCATGAGCTTTCGTGAGCTACAGCTCACTTCATCGGATGCATACTGTGGAAACTGCAGCAGACTTTATATACACACAGAGATCATGAAACAATACCTCCTCCCACCCCACTGTCCTGCTGGTAATAGCTTATCTAAAGTGATCATCAAGTTGGGCCATTTCCAGCACAAATCCAGGTTTTCTCACCCTCCACCCCCCCACACACAAACTCACTCTCCTGCTGGTAATAGCCCATCCAAAGTGACAACTCTCTACACAATGTGCATGATAATCAAGGTGGGCCATTTCCTGCACAAATCCAGGTTCTCTCACCCCCTCACCCCCCTCCAAAAACCACACACACAAACTCACCCTCTTGCTGGTAATAGCTCATCCAAAGTGACCACTCTCCCTACAATGTGCATGATAATCAACGTGAGCCATTTCCAGCACAAATCCAGGTTCTCTCACCCCCCCAACCCCATACACACACAAACTCACTTTCCTGCTGGTAATAGCTCATCCAAAGTGACCACTCTCCTTACAATGTGCATGGTAATCAAGGTGGGCCATGTCCAGCACAAATCCAGGCTTTCTCACCCCCCACCCCCTTTTTTTTTTCTTTCCCGGGGACACACACACACACACAAACTCACTCTCCTGCTGGCAATAGCTCATCCAAACTGACCACTCTCCAAGTTTAAATCCAAGTTTAACCAGAACGTCTGGGGGGAGGGGTAGGAAAAAACAAGGGGAAATAGGCTACCTTGCATAATGACTTAGCCACTCCCAGTCTCTATTTAAGCCTAAATTAATAGTATCCAATTTGCAAATGAATTCCAATTGAGCAGTTTCTCGCTGGAGTCTGGATTTGAAGTTTTTTTGTTTTAAGATAGCAACCTTCATGTCTGTGATTGCGTGACCAGAGAGATTGAAGTGTTCTCCGACTGGTTTATGAATGTTATAATTCTTGACATCTGATTTGTGTCCATTTATCCTTTTACATAGAGACTGTCCAGTTTGACCAATGTAAATGGCAGAGGGGAATTGCTGGCACATGATGGCATATATCACATTGGTGGATGTGCAGGTGAACGAGCCTCTGATAGTGTGGCTGATGTTATTAGGCCCTGTCATAGTGATCCCACCATCAACCTCAGCCTGGTCCAGTCCACACAAGAGATCCACTTCCTGGACACTACAGTGCTAATAAACAATGGTCACATAAACACCACCCTGTACCGGAAACCTACTGACCGCTATTCCTACCTACATGCCTCCAGCTTTCACCCTGACCACACCACATGATCCATTGTCTACAGCCAAGCTCTGCGATACAACCGCATTTGCTCCAACCCCTCAGACAGAGACAAACACCTACAAGATCTCTATCAAGCATTCTTACAACTACAATACCCACCTGCAGAAGTGAAGAAACAGATTGATAGAGACAGAAGAGTTCCCAGAAGTCACCTACTACAGGACAGGCCTAACAAAGAAAATAACAGAACGCCACTAGCCGTCACCTTCAGCCCCCAACTAAAACCACTCCAACGCATTATCAAGGATCTACAACCTATCCTGAAGGATGATCCAACACTCTCACAAATCTTGGGAGACAGGCCAGTCCTTGCCTACAGACAGCCCCGCAACCTGAAGCAAATACTCACCAACAACCACATACCACACAACAGAACCACTAACCCAGGAACTTATCCTTGCAACAAAGCCCGTTGCCAACTGTGCCCACATATCTATTCAGGGGACACCATGACAGGGCCTAATAACATCAGCCACACTATCAGAGGCTCGTTCACCTGCACATCCACCAATGTGATATATGCCATCATGTGCCAGCAATTCCCCTCTGCCATTTACATTGGTCAAACTGGACAGTCTCTATGTAAAAGGATAAATGGACACAAATCAGATGTCAAGAATTATAACATTCATAAACCAGTCGGAGAACACTTCAATCTCTCTGGTCACACAATCACAGACATGAAGGTCGCTATCTTAAAACAAAAAAACTTCAAATCCAGACTCCAGCGAGAAACTGCTCAATTGGAATTCATTTGCAAATTGGATACTATTAATTTAGGCTTAAATAGAGACTGGGAGTGGCTAAGTCATTATGCAAGGTAGCCTATTTCCCCTTGTTTTTTCCTACTCCCCCTCCCCCCGACGTTCTGGTTAAACTTGGAGAGTGGTCAGTTTGGATGAGCTATTGCCAGCAGGAGAGTGAGTTTGTGTGTGTGTGTGTGTGTCCCCGGGAAAGAAAAAAAAAAAGGGGTGGGGGGTGAGAAAGCCTGGATTTGTGCTGGACATGGCCCACCTTGATTACCATGCACATTGTAGGGAGAGTGGTCACTTTGGATGAGCTATTACCAGCAGAAGAGTGAGTTTGTGTGTGTATGGGCGTGGAGGGGTGAGAAAACCTGGATTTGTGCTGGAAATGGCCCACATTGATTATCATGCACATTGTAGGGAGAGTGGTCACTTTGGATGAGCTATTACCAGCAGGAGAGTGAGTTTGTGTGTGTGGTTTTTGGAGGGGGGTGAGGGGGTGAGAGAACCTGGATTTGTGCAGGAAATGGCCCACCTTGATTATCATGCACATTGTGTAGAGAGTTGTCACTTTGGATGGGCTATTACCAGCAGGAGAGTGAGTTTGTGTGGGGGGGGGGGGGGTGGAGGGTGAGAAAACCTGGATTTGTGCTGGAAATGGCCCAACTTGATGATCACTTTAGATAAGCTATTACCAGCAGGACAGTGGGGTGGGAGGAGGTATTGTTTCATGATCTCTGTGTGTATATAAAGTCTGCTGCAGTTTCCACGGTATGCATCCGATGAAGTGAGCTGTAGCTCACGAAAGCTCATGCTCAAATAAATTGGTTAGTCTCTAAGGTGCCACAAGTACTCCTTTTCTTTTTGCGAATACAGACTAACACGGCTGTTACTCTGAAACCTGACAATATATATTGTTGAGGCAGAGAAATTAGAACCTGGAAATACCTGTTGGGGCATTTAATCTACCTGCCAATACAACATTATTCTCTATTGATCATTTATCAGTGCTGACATATAGGGCATGTCTACAGCACCACCTTAAGTCAACCTATGTTAGGTCCACTTTCAGCCATGCAGTAATTACTGTGGTGGCTGATGTCCACAGTACCTTCCTTCTGTTGGTGGTGCGTGCCCTCACTAGGAGCACTTCAGAAGAGGGGCAGTGTGGGGGGCTGAGGGCCAGGGCTCTCAGCTCCACGCAGCACTATGCTGGGAGCACAGCTGTTCCCCGGGGCTTCTCACCTCTGGCAGGCAGATCCATTCCCGGAGTCCAGTCAACTGCCAGGCGCCTCGTGGGGAGAAGGGAGCTGGGCCCTCGGGGGGCAGCAGGGTTTCCTAAGGTGAAGGGCAGGGTGGCAGCCCACCTTGAAGCGCAGACCCGGCAGCAGACCAGCTGGGAGCTGGGAGCCGGCTTTCTTGTTTCAGGGCTCCAGCAGAGCTGTGAAATTGAGAAGATCCAACAGCTGATGTAAGGAACATTGTGTCTACACAAGCACTACATCACCTTAACTACACCATCATAAACCCTACACCTCTCTTGGGGGTGGAGTTATTATGTCGCTCTAGTAGGGCACTTACATTGGTGGGAGCAAGGCTGTAGTGTGTACACTGACATAGTTAACTGCTTTATGTCGACCTAACTCTGTAGTGTAGATGAAACCATAGTCCTTTGAATAGATCCTGGTCCTCGTTACGACTGCTTTACCAATGCAAAACTCTCCCCAAACCAGCTGAACTGGCCACTAGCAGATTCCCACTGCATACTGGGATCACTGGGTAGTACAAAGCCAATGTGGTTATAACATCTCCCTTCCCTGATGCTGGTATGGGAGGCATGGCTAGGAAAAAAAAAGACATGGCCTGAACTTCCCTGCCCTCTGGATATCCTAACTGCTGTATCAGACGCTTGGAGCTGTTGGGAGATGGAACACCTCGAAGCAGCCCTCAAGACATTCTCATATATGTCAAAGGGATTGGCCTAGCATATAGTGGGATTTGAGGAAAAGAAAAGCCACTTTTGCACGCCCCTCTGGAGTTGTGCCAAGTGTTTTTTGGCTGTAGTCCAGGTTCAAGGTCCTTTTCTCTTATTGCATTGCTCTCCATTCCATACAGCCCACCAATCATCGCAGCCCCAATATCCTGTTTGCCTGCTTCTCCCAAATTGTCTTAATACTTTCTTCCACACCATCTCCACCCATGGAACCCCCTTCTTGAGCTGCTCCACAAGCCCACAACCCATTTCTCACTCAGATCTACCTCTGCAATGGCACCTACAAAAAACAGTCAACAAATTATGGCTGGGGAGAGGGGCATTTGGGAATAACGTATCCATACTAAATAAAATAAACAACATAAATATGCTGTATCCTGTTTTCCCCACATTTCATTGTCGGTCTTTCAGATTGTAAACTCTCCAGGGCATGGACTGTCTTACTATAGGTCTACATGGAGTCTAGCACAGTTTCATAAATATTGTAATCTAAGCAATAATTTGCACAGATGAAAACATTAACCATACAGCCTACACAGAGAAAGAGAGAGAAACAATATGAAAGTTTGGGTCTCACCTGATGGAGCAGGAAGATTGAAATGACTGTTTGAAATAGCAGGAAAAAATAACAGAAGCAAGAACTGGCAAAGGCATCACACTGGCTTTGCCTCTAAAATACATCACCGTAACTTTGTCATCAGTCCATCCAGTGTGCCTCACAAATGTAAGAGAGACAGCAACTTGATACTTTTGGATGAGGTAGAAGCCTAGCAAAACTCCCTTCTCTGAAATATATTTCTCAGGGATGGTAGTTCTCATTTCGTACATGATTTCCAGCTCGCAATGGAGATTATTTTAAATATGTTTTGTACAAAGTTAAGAGGGGGACAACTATTTCTCTTATTTTTTTTTCAAAGTTCACTAGTGTTGCTGTTTAGGCACATTAGGTTCTGATTTAAAATAATGGTATTGCAATAAATTATTTGAACTATTTGTACCCCAGTATATAACTGAGTTACCAGTACTGCACCTCAACACAAAACTGAAGTAGAAGAACAAACATGACATCTCAATTTCTTCCTTTATACGTTCAACTTTTTGTTTAAACTCCCAAACTCTGACAAATCACAGACAGGGTGATTAATTTTACAAAGAAGGGGGAAATTCAGGGAATATTTTCTATAAAAACAAGAAGAATTTATTTTGTTCTTTATTTTGACACCATTTTAATTGAAGTCACAAATCTCATCTTTTTTATATATGCACCACCAAAGCTGTGCATGGTGTCTGGTCTACAAATCAGGCAGGCATCTTTCCTCAAGGAGTTGTCAATCTAAGTTATAAACTTATTTTGTGTATATATAAACTTTTTTATTACAATAGCACTCAGTGGGTCCAATCAGGAATGGAGTCTATTGTGCCAGGTGCTGTATAAACATACACACTTATGCACATGCACAGAGAGTCCATGCTCCACAAAGTTACATTCTAAGATTTTTTTGAGTTTTTTAAAGGTATAAAGAGATAAAGTACATGCAAGTATTCTGGTGTTGATCTTTTAAAGTGTTATGTATTTTACCTTATGCAACTATTTTTCCATAGGGGTGTAATCAGCTTCCATGGAGTAGCTTGTATTTTGGCTTGCCATGAAGTCTTCAAATCAAATGCCATACCAGCTAGTGTATGTATTATTTTAACCTTTAATTCTAGATGGAGCCGGTAGCATCAACTATTATTAAGGTTGCTCAACACGTCCCTTTATAGGATCCAGTTTTCAGCAGCTTATACATTTGTCAAATTTTAACTGGGCTGAAATTTTCCATATTCTGTTTGCCTCAGACTGGATTGTTTTGGAAAACTTCAGCCAAACTGATTCACCTATTTCTGAGACTGAGGCTAGAGAATTTTTTTTTGCTTTACCCAAGTTAAAAAAATAAAATTGATTACAAAAAAAAAAGTTTGAGTACCTCCATGCTTTGGTGCTGGGCTTTGAATTGTGGTAGGAGGTGGCCTTTGTGTCAGTAATGTGCCTTTTGCTGTTCCTGTGAAAATCCATCCAAATTTGGCCATGTTATAAGACAGGAAATTTTCAGTCTGCACATGCTCATTAGAGACTTCTTTGATTTTAGCAGCTAAACTCTCCAAAGCTTCCATCACCACTAAACATGCTTGAGCCTCTCACAGCTCCTCCTGCTGACCAAACTCCATACTCCATTCCCCACAGAGTGAATGCATACTCCATTCCCCACAAAGTGACTGAGCATGCTCCACCCCTTCATAGCTTCATAGCTTCTGTGCATGACTCCTTCTTCACAGAGCAACTGAGCTTGCTCCAGTCCAGGACTACCAGGGTGAAGTTGAACTTTCCTTGTGATTGCTGCTACCAGCTGCTTCAGGCCTGGTTGGGGCCTGCAACTGAGAGCAGGGAGCACCATGCTGCCACCCATACAGCATGGAGGAGGAACCCATCTGATTTAAATGTAGTGAGGACAAAAGCTGGATCAGTGGAGAGGGAAAAGAGTAGATAGAGGCAAGGAGCCTGGTGAGACTTGGCATGGAAGGGGAGTAAGAAAAACTGGGAGCTGGGGTGATACTGGGACTGGCTGGGCAAGGAGAGTGGGTCTTCTGGGTGCTTAGACAAGTCACGTCTCTTCTCTATGCCCATTTCCCTTTCCACCCTTTGTCTTGTCAATTTATATACAATGTGCCCTGACCTCAGCTAGGGACTCTATGCACTACTGAAATGTGAAAATGATATCTCAGATACTTTGAGGGTGAGTAATTGCACCCTGGTCCTGTTATCAGATCCCCACTGGCAGTCTTACCCCTATATGAAATTCCAACTGATGTCAATAGGTTCCATACAGGTACTCAGGTCTGTTCATGTGGATCAGGCCTTCATATATTAATGTACCAGGCAATCCATTTTCATAAAAATAAGGCACTGATTTTACAGGTTAGTTGAAACAGAACCACTGTCATATGTAGTTCTTTGGGTATTGACCCACACACAAAGGGTTTAACACATCTGCTAAAGTAGTGCTCAATGAACTTGTTCTGCTTCATTCTTGTAGTGAAGTCATGTTCAGCACTGGTTCAGCTGCACCCCTTGCTAAGATCCACTGTTGGCAACAAGAAACTTCCCAGAGTATATGTGGCTTCAGGGAATGTAGGCAAACAAGTTTAGCATTTAGTACCAAAGAAGGCCTTGTCAATTTAAGGCTAGGGAGGCTTAGACAGCAGTTAGGGACAATTTGAGGACTTGAACATAGAGCTGTGTTTCAGCTACTGCTTCATGTGTGCATGCTTAGCAGGTGCTTTTGCTGTTTATCCATCCTTGCTGGAGCTAACAGCCTTTGTGCTGCTTGCAACTTGCTTTATGTTGAAGAGAGTGGCTGGGATCTCCACATGACAGTAGACCTATTTGGCTCATCCCCCCTTGAATAAGAAGGCTCCACAGAATTGGGCTCTTTAGTGCACACCACCAAATGCTGCTTTTCTCTCCTGGGTAATGGAATCTGCCAGAACTTCTGGAAGGGGACTTTCAGGTCAATTGCAAAGAGAAGGATTTTCTCCGTTATTAATAAAAATAGACAAGGAAAGAATATTCCAAAACCATGTCCACCTGCAAGGAAATATTTCACTCTAGAAAGCTTTGGAATCTGGAAAAATAATTATTTATGATCTGTTAGTACCCTAACCACTGGATAAATGGAGACCTTCCAACCCATACAGAATTTAGGCACCTCCCTCCAGGAGGGGGTTCACAGCTGAGAATCCCAAGTAGAGACAGATGCAAGTCCTGAGGGGGGCAGAGATTAGGCCACGCCTTTCTCCTCAACATTCCCTATTGGCTAGCTTAGGTGGCTCCCCATTCCGTGTGTTGGCTTTTGTGGATCCCATTCTTAGGCACCGAACTCTCTCCATGGATTGTATAGGGACTCTGGGAACCTAACTAGGGGCCATGGATCCCACTGGGTTGGCAGGTGCCCCCAAATTAGTCATTGCATCCTTTAGTGGATCTAGCTCCAGTGCTTTATTAGTTTCTGTGAAGTAACCAGAACAGTTTTGCATGCTTAAGAACTATAATGAAAATAGCCACATTTTCAGATTCTAAATGTGTGTATATTTGATTCATTTCACTCATGATTTTTATTTTTTTCAGTTCAAGTGTAAATCGTAAAATTGTAATAATGAAATAGTATCCTAGGAGCAATGCTATTCTTTTCAGATAAGTGGAAATAACTTCTTTTTTCCCCTGACCAACTTCCATGTCTTTAAAGAAAAAGATATCAGAAAGAAACAGTTAATGGCACAGCACAGAATTAAATATTTATGCTTTCAAATTATCTGTTCCGCCATCAGAAAACTTCACCTTTAGAAGTGTCAAGGACTATAAAATTTGTTAAATATGCATGTAATTGTCAATACAACTGAGGAATTAACTGACATTTCAGATCAATAGGTTTATTACGAATTATAAACAATTATTAAACAGGAGTCTTGAAAATCTGATTAAAAGACGAAAATTATTCACTGGATCACAGAGAATAATTAAGGGATTTGAAAATATGTTTTATAAATTAAAACTACACAAACTAAGTAATACTGAATGTTCATTTACTGTATAAAGGTATTTATGTATCTGCACTGTTTATATGTATTTTTAACCAAAGAACACCTGAGAGCATGGTTTGGGATAGTAGCCTCACATTAAATGCTCGCCAGTCCACTGAATTAATAGTAATATCTATTTATTTTAAAATACATAATTCTTCCAAAAGTACAAGACAGTCTATTGTCTCTACTGTGTTTAAATACTGTATGTGGTAAAGACCTTATCCAGTTTCCATTGAAGTCAATGGAAAGACTGTAATTGACTTCAGTTGGGCCATAACCATTTTTATTATGCTTCTCCCTAAACATCTCACAGTAATATTTTCATTTCTGACTTATAGAGAAATAAATATGTGAGGGCATGTGAAACAAAAAAATCCTCTGTGGGAACTTCTGAAAGATACCTAGTAAATAGATTTATTGATAAAATTGATCACAATGATTGAAAGGTAGGCTAACGCTTGAATGCAACTGTATATCATCAATGTGGAAAGCTCGAGGGAGACAAAGATTTGTGACAGATGGTAGGCTTTTAATTGGATCTTATTCAGGAAACATACATGCTAAGCATCTGTGGTCAAGTCACCAATTACATAATTGTCAGTGAACAAGACATCTACAGTAGAAACTGGAAATTTCATCAGACTTGAATCTAAGCTTTGCTGCTTTCCACTTTTTAACGGTATTTTTCTTTTATCAAAATATACTAACCTGGAACATTATAACAACTGTGCCCCTTGATACTGTATTTTATCTTAATACCACATTTTTAACTTACATAAAAAGCTTGCTATCAGCAAACATGAATCTTGGAACACTGTGGGTCATGATCCTCTATAACAAGCTGAAAGGCTATTGGATTTAGGATATACTTGTCTATCCAAACAGATCATTCACTTTAAGGGTGCCTAAAATTCCTCACCTGGGCTGCAAAACAGATTGTATGATTTAAAGTTTCCTATATACTAGTAAAGTTAATTCATCTTATATGATAGCCACACATTCAAAATGTCACAATGAGATACATAAAGGTCATGGTCAGCTACAGGATGCACTGCAAATTGTGTGCAATATTCCCTTTTAATGTAGGTGATTTAATATGATATAGACGGAGTCATTATAATGTAAAATGTCCTGTTTCAAACACAGAGCATACATCTTAGACTACATATATCTGACAAGATGACACTGGAAGCAACACAGTACATATTTAGTAACCATTTAAGATCCCTTTTTTCTTAAACAATGTTGGTTTTCTTTATAAACAAATCCCATTAACATGCAATATATTTTTCCAAGAATAAAATCTTATTACTGAAAATATTTTAATTTCATTTTTTGGAAATAAGTATATGAGTAGAGATACTTATATGCTCTGTGTCCACAAGATTGGGCCCTTAAAATAGAAAGAGTGTCTTCCTATGTTTTTGTATAGCACTGGGCATAATGGACCGTCAATCTTATCTTGGATCTTTGGAAACTTTTATTTCAAAATGAAAATTACAAATAATAATAAGAAATCCTGGTCTAATAACCAGTAGGAAGTTAACAGAAAAGGATATTTCAACAGGGCCAAATTCTTGTCCCATTGAGAATTCAGTAGTGACTTGTAGTTTTAATATCAATGGATTTTAAAAGGGAATAGAGATCTTCATTGAATGAAGGATCTCATCCTCCTTTGGTGACTTTAGTGTTCTTGAGAGCTGGAGGGAGGATTGCTTTTCTGAACAAATGAAATGTCTACTAAATGCAGATATGTTATATAATTATTTAATATTTGTGTATGCACATGCACTAGGATAAAGTCAATTTACAGAAATAAGAGGCATCATACTTGCTCCAGAGAATCTGAAATCTAAAATAGACTAATATAGCACATAACATACAAAAGTGGAGAGAAGGGGAAAATGATAACATGAACTATACACTGTTGTGTATGACACTTATGCATATCAGTTTTTCAAACTGAAAATGAGGATGTGGCAAAAGGAGATGAATAAATAAGAGGAAAAAAGGTCAGTGTTGAAAAGCAAGGTGGGCTTCATAGAAGGATTTGGAGGTGTATGGTGGGAGAAGAAACAGTACATTAAATAGGTTTCAGAGTAACAGCCGTGTTAGTCTGTATTCGCAAAAAGAAAAGGAGTACTTGTGGCACCTTAGAGACTAACCAATTTATTTGAGCATGAGCTCACGAAAGCTCATGCTCAAATAAATTGGTTAGTCTCTAAGGTGCCACAAGTACTCCTTTTCTTTTTGCGAATACATTAAATAGTCATGAAAGCCAAGAAAAAGAGTGTATTGAGGAGAAGCTGATTGTTGATCACATCAAGATCTGCAGAATGACCAAAGAGAAGTATGGAGAAGTGACCCTCAAACTGGGGAAAGAAGTATTCCCTAATGACTGTTATGAGGGCAGTTTCAGTGGGATGGAGAGGATGGAAGCCACAGTGCACAGAATCAAGAAGTGAGTTGGATGAGAAGTCAGTCCACCAGTAATAAAGCACTGAGCTATAAGTAGGATAGGCAGGCTCAGAAAATTGGAGCGAAATGAGAGAGGGTGATTAGGAGAGGAGATAATGAATGATGAATGACAGGAGATAGGGAGATAAGAGGTGATGGGGCTGAAAGGACAAGTCTTGGCCATTGAGGCAGGCAGAAGTTTAGAGACACTGGATAAAGGAGAACATAGAGTTTGATAAAGACTTCAAAATGACTCCTATCACGGGTTAAGCAGCCTGAATAAAGCAACTGGGACTCTAAAAATAGGCAAACATATGAAGTGTTTATGGTCATTGGTAATGGTAGGAAATTATTAATATATGTCTGAAACACAGATATGGATAATCCTTTGAGAGTAATATTCTCAAATACAATTATGTCAGTTAAAATATGCAACAATGATGATGAAAGCTGGGCTACCCTTACACTGGGCAGAGATGCACCTCCTTTTTAAAAAAAGTGTTTTTTCTTCAAAGATCAGAATAGAGCCCTCAGTTAGGGAACCAGGATTTCAATTCCTCATATTTAAATTGTATACTCTATTCAAAATAGCACTAATTGCTCTCCAGAGAGCTGAAAATGATCCGTGTAGCTATCCTATAAGCTCTCCTAGGACCACAGAAAATATTGGAAGGATTATACAGCCTGCAGTTTAAGTGGAGTTAACAAAACAGAAGATGCACATAATTTAGGAATGTTTTGCCTATCTCAAAATTGAATTCTCCAGTTGTTTTATATATTAAGTGAGAGAACCTGGTATGTGATGTAGTTGATTACATGAGCCAGGTGTTTCTAATGACAGTTGATTTTGTTTACTTTAATATTTATGAAAAAAATGGAAGATAGGCTATCATTTCTCAGTTGAATACAAGAACTATTTCTGAGTCTTTGGCTAAAATAATAATAATAAAAAAACAGGTCTCTAAAGTTAGGTTCTTTCAAAGCCACTCAGAGAATTTAGAGGCACAAATTTAGAGGCACAAATATATCTGAAATTAACCAGAGTTTTGCATCTACATATTTAACTATGTTCTGTAGTTCGAGCAGCTGCAGTCCTTCCATGATAATCTCGTTTCAGTTGCATTAAAGGTTAGTTTGCCAGTGTGGACATAAAGGAATCAACCAAATTAATGATTTATACTTTAACACCTTTATGTCTTTCTCTGAGATGTAAGCACATTCACTTATGTAGAAGCCAATTTTTAAAATATATACAGCTTCACTGTTGCTAAAACAAATTAGTTAGTGAAAATACCATTATCCCAAAGAAAGGTGACACTGATATATTTGATATGTTAAGCCTCTCAGATTCAAGAATATACAAAAAAGTTTTAAATCATAATAAGAAATGACTGGGGTCAGAAAAGTCTAGGAATTAGAAGTTAAAATTGTCATCTTCCAAAAAACAGTGGGAACAAACTAGATCCACAATAAGAAAAAAATCTAACTGCAGCAGTGGTTCAATCCAAGTCCCGGGAGACTTTGGAACTCAGTTTGACCCAAAGGACAATTGGGGTTTCATCTGTAATTGGGGAGTAAGGGGCTGGACTTCATGCCAAAATTTATGAGATATCCAAATTTTGATGATTGCTGCTCAGAGACACACACAAATCTTCCACTGAGTCACTGTCAAGGTTCCTTCCCCACTCTGAACTCTAGGGTACAGATGTGGGGACCTGCATGAAAGACCCCCTAAGCTTATTCTTACCAGTTTAGGTTAAAAACTTCCTCAAGGTACAAACTTTGCCTGGTCCTTGAACCCTATGCTGCCACCACCAAGCGTGTTAAACAAAGAACAGGGAAAGAGCCCACTTGGAGACGTCTTCCCCCCAAAATATCCCTCCAAGCCCTACACCCCCTTTCCTGGGGAAGACTTGATAAAAATCTTCACCAATTTGCATAGGTGAATACAGACCCAAACCCTTGAATCTTAAGAACAATGAAAAAAACAATCAGGTTCTTAAAAGAAGAATTTTAATTAAAGAAAAAGTAAAAGAATCACCTCTGTAAAATCAGGATGCTAAATACCTTACAGGGTAATCAGTTTCAAAACATAGAGACTCCCTCTAGGCAAAACCTTAAGTTACAAAAAGACACAAAAACTGGAATATACATTCCATTCAGCACAGCTATTTTACCAGCCATTAAACAAAAGAAAATCTAATGCATTTCTAGCTAGATTGCTTACTAACTTTTTACAGGAGTTCTGAAGAGCATTCCTGATCCGTTCCTGGCAAAAGCATCACATAGTCAGACAGACCCTTGGTCCCCCCACGCCTTCCAGCATTGAAAGTAACTTGTCTCCTCATTGGTCATTTTGGTCAGGTGCCAGTGAGGTTATCCTAGCTTCTTAACCCTTTACAGGTGAAAGGGTTTTGCCTCTGGCCAGGAGGGATTTTATAGCTCTGTATACAGAAAGGTGGTTACCCTTCCCTTTATATTTATGACAGTCACTTAGTGAATAGGCTGCACCTGAGCAGAGTGAATGAGTGATACTGTGTTCCTCTGTAGTGCCCCATCTGCTGGCCTCTGGTGTAACTGGGAGTTGTGTTTAAACAAGGGCTCAATGTGGTTAATTCTCTTCTGGGGGCATGCAGTCACTCATTTCTCATGTCATCCAGTGCAGGTATTTTTTCCTTCAATAGGAGGGTCTCATATGCCATGGGGACATATGAGTGGCCAAAGGTGTGGGATCAAAGTTGGGGCCACCCTTAGGAATACACAGTACAACAGATGTGTCAGGGTGCAGGGGCCTCTTGAGGGGGCCAGAATAGCAGGCTGATATTTCATAGCTGCAGTTACTGACCAGCCACTGGACATGGCTGGGATGAATGACACCAATATTGAACAAGGGTTAGTGAAGTCAGTGGGAGCTACTCGATGCTGGCACTTTTGAACATCAGGCCATTTATTTAAGCATTGAAATATGACTGCAGGGGCCTGTAAAGGGCCACAGGTGCACCTCTGTGTGGCTAGGTTTGGGACCCATTTGGCATCCTTTTCTATCATTTGCTGACGCTGTGGCCTCTCTCTCTCTCTCTCTGTAACTCTATCTCTCTCTGTCACTCTGCTCCCTCTACATAACTCAGTCCTCCAACCAGGTCACTATACAGACACCCCCTGGTTCAAGTGTAACCAAGTCCCACCAGATAAGCTGTCATTATGCCATTTCAGAAAGTCATCTGTGCTGACTCTTGGACCAGTGCCACTTTCCTAGTGGGTAGTAGGGGAACCTGGGCCCACCCACTACTCCATCTCAGGGTGCCTACAGTGAGCAATCCATGTCTGCTTAGTCTCAGACCCTATTGTTGTTTCCCTGGGCTCCATCCTACACCCCCTGCCACCCCCGCCATCTCCTTGCTTATCTCTGGTTTGCCAACAGAAATTCCTCAGCTCCCTGTGTCTACTTTACCCCTCTCAGCCCCTTGTATGACTCCCAAGTCCAGAGTAGAACCCCATGATTCCTTCTTGTCACTCTTTTTTCCTCTAGTGCACTGGTTCTTAACCAGGGGTACACGTACCCCTGGGGGTACACAGAGGTAATCCAGGGGGTACATCAATTTATTTAGATATTTGCCTAGTTTTACAACAGGCTACATGAAAAGCACTAGCGAAGTCAGTACAAACTAAAATTTCATACAGACACTGATTTGTTTACACTGCTATATATACTGTGCATTGAAATATAAGTACAATATGTATATTCTAATTGATTTATTTTGTAATTATATGGTAAAAATGAGAAAGTAAGCACTTTTCAATAATAGTGTATTTTTATACACTATTACTGAAAAAGTAGACATTTTTGTATTTTTATGTCTGATTTTTTAAGCAAGTCATTTTAAAATGAGGTGAAACTCGGGGTATGCAAGAGAAATCAGACGCCTTGAAGGGTACAGTAGTCTGAAAAGGTTGAGAGACACTGCTCTAGTGAGTGACTGCAGACCTCCTTCATGCAGCCCCTTTCCTACCCTTGATTCCTGGCTGTGTAATCCTTTCCCAGATTCTCCCTCAGCTCAGCTTTACCTTCCAGTAGGCCCTATCAATCCCTGATTCCTCTCCAGGAGCAGTATCTGAGATTAACTGGCCACTTGTGGCCTGAAATAACCCACACAGGGCTTGTGTGGGGTGGGCACCCTATCCCTGGCCCTAATTTTATGCAGAAGTTTTTTGTTGCTAAATACTCCCTGAGTTTATAACATTTATTTGAGAGTCATAGAGAGGATACCTTCATGCTGTGTCTCTTCAATTTTTTTGGTAAAACACCTCTCCTGGCAGGGCTTTTTGCTCATATAGGTATTCTGCCAAGCAATTTTGGTTGTGCGTGTAAATACAACATCATTGCATATAGGTTACTTAAGAAGTAAGGAAGAATTTAGTCATGTGAGATTTATAATTAATATCAGTGGCATATCCCTCCGAAGATCATTGTGGCTTGATATATGATTTTCAGGTCAGATTCGGGTCTGATTTGGCTGGCACCTCGTAGGCTGTGGTGTTTATTTCCAAAGAGGATGATTAACTGATTTGGTTGTAGAAAAACTTAGGATTTGATTAGAGGTTATTAAGACAGAACGTGTAACCATATTTATTTGTCAAGAGTCTTATTTTGGGGCATTTGAGGGTGTAGAGTAACAAACTAGATTTGGAAAAAGAAAAGGAGGACTTGTGGCACCTTAGAGACTAACCAATTTATTAGAGCATAAGCTTTCGTGAGCTACAGCTCACTTCCTGCTTATGCTCTAATAAATTGGTTAGTCTCTAAGGTGCCACAAGTCCTCCTTTTCTTTTTGCGAATACAGACTAACACGGCTGTTACTCTGAAACTAGATTTGGGTTACTGCTACAGTTATATATTGGAATGGCCCTAATGCTGTTTTGTAGGATAAGAGCAAATGACAACCAAATAAGGGAAAAAGAAACATACACACATTTTATACAGACACCACAAAAATTGAATGAGAAATTAAATATTGCAGTAGCCTGTACATTTTTTGGTTCAACACTTTTGCAGTCATCTGATGTGTCTAAAGCAGTGGTGGGAAACCTGCGGCTCGTGGGCCGCACGCGGCCCATCAGGGTAATCGGCTGGCAGACCACAAGACAGTGTTTACATTGACCATCCTCAGGCACAGCAGCTCGCAGCTCCCAGTGGCTGTGGTTCACCGTTCCTGGCCAATGGGAGCTGTGGGAAGCAGAGGCCAGCCCGTCCCTGCGGCCCGTCAGCGGATTACTTTAGTTTATTTTGAGAATTATTTGGATTTTTCTGGAGATGTCCAAAAATCAGGGGAGGGGGTGTTTTAGGGCTTTCTCTCTGTACATACCGTACAGAGGTAGCGTATTCTGTAATGAGTAATCTCTTTGCAATGTTACCTGATGCACTTTAATGCAGGACTGTTTCAAACAGCACTATGTTCAAGCATACTAGGGATCATTTAGTGTGCACCAACAGTGTCTACATAGATTGATTAATGCACATATTAGTGCACTTTACAAATCACACCCTTATAGTCTGCATCATTGCTCCTTGTAGACAAGCCCCTAGATACAAGTAACTATTTCTAGTGAGTTGCGGTGTATATTGGATAAACATACTTAATTTATTTTGTATCAAGGATATTTTATTGGTATTTAGCAGTTAAAAAGTAGACGCCCTATGAATAATCAATGTTTTTATTTCCATTTGCTAGTCTTTATCATATTGACGGTATACTAGGACTGTTTATTTTTAATATAGGAGACAAGCTAATGGACAAGAAAAGCAAATGTTACTATTCTACATTTGCCATCTGCTTAATGCCTAGTGACTCTAAAAACAATCTCTATGATTTTCATAGCTCATATGACATTTGTAAGCTTGGGAACATGAATAGCTCTTCTGGAAACCACTTGATCTGAGGGCAAGTGTGTGTTGCTGGGATTGAAATAGTTATAGACATTCATTTGGTTAATTAATGTATTCACATTTTAAAACCACAAAGAAATATTGATGAAGAAGAAACCATGAAGCCATTGCTATATTGCATGCTTCTTGAAAATAATCTAAATGTTCATCTGCAAAATATTTTGTTTTATAAGGTTTGCGTAGGTCAAATGTTTATGAAAATAGGAGTTAGAATTCCTATTTTTATGGGGAGAGATTGATTCTTTCACTTCCGGCATCACTCCTTCATTAAAAAAAGATTTATCTGTATTCCCAAATGCCTTTTTTTCTGTTGTTTTGATGTATAATATCACACAGAAACTCCTAGAATCTTTAGAAAAAGCTTTACCCTATGAAAATAGCTTAAAAATAGACAATGAATTTTACACCTTATCCTTTAACAAGAACTCCCAAAATTAAGGATCTGTAAGCTATTTATGATTGTAGATAAGGTGTACATTTCAGTACATTCAACAATGTAAGTTGTTGGAAAATATCCAGGGAACTCATTAAAGGCCATGACCTTGAGTAAAGTTTATTTAGCCTGGAGGTTATTGAAATAGTGTAGTGGATTTTTTGCAGTTGATGGTATGGCTGCAGAATATTAAATACTTTTTGAAAAGATTTTCTTGCCACAGTACTTCTATATGTAATTCTACAGGGATTAGCTTCCTCTATACTTCTCTTCTTCCAAATACTCTGTTTTTCATTCACTGCAAAACCAGAATAAGATTATAGATTACATAACATAGAGAACTGTACAACTGTACCTGATGTCTTATATTATGTGTAAACTATGTGCTGTTCACACACACCCTTATAAAGCCATAAAGGAAAAATAGATATGATGGGAAGGAAAGCAGGAACCAAATGTGTTAGATTTGCTGGGAGTTTAAGGGATGAAATCTAGGAGAATGCATCACACAAAGAATTGTCACAATATTCAGTTGCAACAGAACTGAGAATGTGAATGTTTTCTGCCCCAAAACTGTTTCAAACAAAAAATATGGTAAGCACTCTGCAAGGCCTCTGTGACAGAAGCCATGAAGAGAGATTGTACAGCCTGATGGGAGTGGCGGGGTGGGGGAGGGGAGACAGAGAGAAAGAGAGAGGCTCTGAACATTTCTTTGTGTGTTGTACATCCCAATTATTTGCAAACTCTGTTACAAATGATATTCATTAAAAACAAAGCCCTCTTTCAGTTAGCAGACTTTTCATAAATTGTGCTAATCTTTTTCAAATATATATATATTCAAACTGTTTGATTTGACTCTGAAATTTGTGCTGTGTGGTTATTCAGCTAAATCACATAGTGCTTCTGTTCCCCAATTAGATAACTGAAATGTCTTAAAAGGAGAATTGCAAATAGTGAATAGTAGGGCCATCGATTAATCACAGTTAACTCAAAAAAATTAATCGCGATTAATCACACCATTAAACAATAGAATACCAATTGAATTTTAAATATTTTGGATGTTTTTCTACATTTTCAAATATATTGATTTCTGTTACAACACAGAATGCAAAGTATGCAGTGCTCACTTTATATTATTTTTATTACAAATATTTACACTGTAGAAATGATAAGCAAAAGAAATAGTATTTTTCAATTCACCTCATACTAGTACTGTAGTGCAATCTCTTTAGCGTGAAAATGTAACTTACAAATGTAGATTTTTTTTGTTACATAACAACACTCAAAAACAAAACAATGTGAAACTTTAGAGCCTACAAATCCACTAAGTCCTACTTCTTGTTCAGCCAGTCGCTAAGACAAACAAGTTTGTTTACATGTATGGGCGATAATGCTGCCTGCTTCTTATTTCAATATCACCTGAAAGTGATAACAGGTGTTGGCATGGCACTTTTATAGCCCAAATTGCAAGGTATTTACGTGCCAGATATGCTAAACATTCGTATGCTCCTTCATACTTCAGCCACCACTCTAGGGGACATGCTTCCATGCTGATGGTGCTCGTTTAAAATATGTGTTAATTACATTTGTGATTGAACTCCTTGGGGGAGAATTGTATGTACCCTGCTCTGTTTTACCTGCATTCTGCCATATATTTCATGTTATAGCAGTCTCGGATGATGGCCCAACACATGTTTATGTTGTGAACACTTTCATGACATATCTGACAAAATGCAAATAAGGTACCAATGTGAGATTTCTAAAAATAGCTACAACACTCGACCCAAGGTTTAAGAATCTGAAGTTCCATCCAAAATCTGAGAGGGACGAGGTGTGGAGCATGCTTTCAGAAGTCTTAAATGAGAAACACTCAGATGCAAAAACTAATGAACCTGAACCACCAAAAAAGAAAATCAACCTTCTGCTGGTGGCATCTGACTCAGATGATGAAAGTGAACATGCGTCGGTCTGTACTACTTTGGGTTGTGGTTGGAGCATGAAGGGACAAATGATTCTTTAGGGCATTTGGCACGCAAATATCTTGTGATGCTGGCTACAACAGTACCATGTGAATGCCTGTTCTCACTTTCAGGTGACACTGTAAACAAGAAGCGGGCAGCATTATCTCCTGCAAATTGTAACCAAACTTGTTTGTTTGAGCGTTTGGCCAAAATAGGACTGAGTGGACTTGTAGGCTCCATAAAGTTTTACATTGTTTTATTTTTGAATGCAGTTATTTTTTGTACCAATTCTACATTTTTAAGTTCAACTTTCATGATAAAGCGTTTGCACTACAGTACTTGTATTAGGTGAATTGAAAAATACTATTTCTTTTGTTTTTTACAGTGCAAATATTTGTAATAAAAATAAATATAAATTGAGCACTGTACACTTTGTATCTTATGTTGTAATTGAAATCAATATATTTGAAAATGTAGAAAACATCCAAAAATATTCAAATGGTATTCTATTATTGTTTAACAGTGTAATTAATCATGATTATTTTTTTAATTGTGCGATTAATCACAATTAATATTTTAATCGCTTGACAGCCCTAACAGTTAATAATGCAAGTTTACATATTGATTTTCAAATGACGAGTCACACAGACTAAAATTCATGAACCTTTTCACATTTTCACAGACACCCCTGATATGCAGAGATATTCCTGAGACACACTTGCCATAGACATACTTGTGAGCAAAAAACAAAACAAACAAAAATCATGTAAAGCTGATCCACTTATTTTTTGTTTATGCAGATTGTGAGCACTGTAATTTTGGAACAATGCTAATTGGCGCTCAACAACCTGATGGGTAAAGCTCTTCTTTTGCACCCACAGTTTGCAAGGTGGAGGTGTGGCCTGCCATTCTGAAGAAGCTTGTTCTCTCTATTTCCAAAAGCTCTTTTCTAAAACAAAGTGCCAAGTATGCTTCAAAAACCAATGTGCAAAAGGGGTGGCAACCTCATCCCATCAAAATTAACCAATTAAAACAAACATGTAGAGGTTCCATTTCTGAACATTTGCTCCCAGTTTAGAGGCCTCTGCTGTGTTGCTAAAACAATTGTGTGATCTCATTGGAAGCCTTGAAACTCACTAACAATAATTGTGTTAGTGTAAATACATTCCATTTCTGCCAGCCTTTTTGATTACAGCTGATGCTTTTTTTATAATTTTTAAATACCATTTTTTTCCAGATCACCATCACCTTCTTCTGCCTTTTACCCACTTTTCACAATCCAAAACTCCAACCCAGGCCTCAGGAGTGTCTCACATCTCTCAAGAGCCACAATTTCAACAAATGAAAGAAGGACTTAGTGACGCTCAAAGACAATCTTATCCAATCCCCCCCTGCAACAGAAGAAATAAGGGTACAGTTAAAGTAAGGAGAAATGGGAGGAATGATAAGACTTCCAACACTGAGTTGGCATGGAGACATGTTAAAGGCAGGTTATCTTTACTTGGATGAGAGGAATATGGGTTTGCAAGAGGATCACCATTGTTCTCCTTGCCATTTTCATGTAGCAAGATAACCTAATAAGGGAAACATATATATGTAAATATACCAGTATAATCTGACCACTGATTAAAATCCAACCCGAAGCATGAATCCATTAGAGGGATGACACAAGACCTTTGTGTAACAGAGGGTGGCTGTTTTTTTTTTTTTTTTTTTGAACACAGGAATACAGTGCTACTGAATGGAAATAATCCTGTGAGGCAAAACATATGTACAATAGACTCTATTCTCCTCTCACTTCATGTATGTTTTACACAAGTGTACCTCCACTGATCTCATTTGAATGTCTCTGCTTTCTCAGTCAAAATGTTGTCAAACACCCTTATTTTCTTGTTCCAGACTGCAGTTAAGATAACACTTTTGTTCTTTTTTGCTGCACACATTGACTCAGAATCTCCCAGTTTGTTCTAGATGGTTTTTAATAGGCAAGGAGGCCATAGCAATTTTCTACAGTTACTTTTATTACCTCAATTGGCATATCACCATTCACTAAACTTGAAAGCAGCATTATGATTCTCAGATAAGCGACAGATTAAAAATCATGATGAACCATAAATAAGATCTGGAATCAGATCACCTTTCTTAGATCTCCCTACTGTAATCAAACCATGTCACTGCCCTGAAATTGGGTAACTGGAGAGCCAGACCGTTTTGTACCATCTTAATTTGAAAATAAGGTTTCCTGCTGCTTGGTGTCATAGCATCTGATAAAAAAGCACAGACCAATATACCAGTGCAGCAGGTGGCAGAAGAGGCTCAGGAGCACATTCTGCTGGAGCTGTTCCAGTTGTGAGTATCACTGATCAGAGATATTGTATGGTCCTGATGAAAAAGCCTGCAGTTATCTAGTGACTTACATGTCATGCAAGTTTAACTCTTCTGTGAAACTGCCAGATTTTTTCATGAGCTTTGTACCACTTTTGCTAGTCTCCTTCCAAACTTCACAACTAGTTATTTTCTTTTTGAAGTGGTGGAACTGAATCTTCAGATCAGAATACTTCTTAACCCTTGGATGAGTTTGCTACAGACCCCACTCCTGCAACCAGATCTTCATGGACAGACCTGTCCTGTGCAGAAATCAGTTGTGTCTGCCTAAATGGATCTGATTTCAGGTTGGGGCCATTATTTGTGATAATTTATTTTCTCTTTTATTTTTCTTTCCCACAACCTCAACATATTGCCTAATAAGGGGCACTATTTATACCACTTCATTTGAGATACTTTTTAATACAGTGTTAATCTAAGATTATGTCTATGCTACAAGCTAGGGGTATGAGTCCCATGCTCGTGTATACACCTCGCACTAGTTCTTATCAACCTAGCACAAGTATAAATAGCAGTGTAGCCATGGGTGGCCAAAGCGGAGGCAGGGCTGAGCTGTGTGGAGTACAAAACCTGCCTGAAACCGGTGGATATGTACTCAGCACCACTCAGCCATGGCTCTGCTGCTGCTAACCATGCTACCATGGCTACACTGCTATTCGTACTCATGCTAGCTCAGTGACAGCTAGCACAAATACATGTACATGAGCAGCCAACTAACACCCCTATTTTGTTGTGTAGACATAGCATAAATGGAGTTTGGTTATAAATAATGAAGTGTATAAGCAACTGAAAATCTCTATGCACTGCTCTGTTTTCCTTGATATTTTATTAGCATGCTCAGATTGCAGCTGTTTAGATATATGCACAGTCGTACAAATCTCTCTGGTGAGACACATTCTCTGCTTGCTCAAAAACTGAAAGAAAAAGGAAGAAAAGAAGCACAACCCATAATTCCAGAGTACCTAAAAGGGAGTTAACCATAAGTGGTGTGTAGGCAGAAGTTCTGGGCGGGGAAAAGGATAAATGGGGGGTGAGGCATACATTGGAGAATGCCCACAGGGAGAGGAAATGGTGAATCATTTTTTTTCTAAACATGTCAATGACACTTGTCCCAACCAAGGGCAAAGTGAATGATAAGTGGGACACTCAAAAGTGAATCCGATTTTCAGTTGTGTGACTACACAAAAGCTGAAAAATGGGGCAAGAGGCCTGGAAAACCCTGGCCCATGGTTTAAATAAATGATTGTAGGAAGAAAGAGACAATGGGCTTGCATCTTTCTGGCTGGCCAATAGCAACAGGACACTCAAAGGCAGGAGGGGCTTATGCATGTATACACTCCTCTTTTATCCAAAAGCTATCCATAGCTTGCAGAGCCAGTCAAGTTTCCCCTCTGTGAAATCAGTAGGTGGCATTTTTAAAGGGACACATGGTGATTTCATCATCATGTAACTTAGAAACGATTCAATGGGTCAGGTCCTCATGAAAAAAATGTCACCTTTGGTCTGTGACTAAGCAGGACAAATTTGAATCTAAAAGAGAGTTTTTCTGAGACAATTATGAAGGAATGAATACAGTAGTGTAGCAGGGTGAGTCCAAAAACATGAGGAAGAACTCTTAGAGACATAAGTTTGAATATATCTCCCTCTCCCTGGTTTACTACCAGGTATTCTGGTTTAAATCAATCTGACATCAACCTGGCAAAAACATCTAGAGGCAGATTTATTCCATTCAGATTTACAGAGAATAAACTCAAAAGTACAGAAAAAAACAAATTACAAACAATACAGGGCAGAACCTGTGTTTCCTTAGAGCTGGCTTCATCACAAGTCTTGTTTATCCCTTCTAGGAGTAGCATCCTTTCTCTTTAAGGTGTTTAGCCTAAATAGGTTCAACTGCACTTGATTAGCTTCAAGTGCTTACCTCAGCGGCCCCTGAATCCTGGCATTTCTAGGTTTTACAGCCTTTCCTCTAAGCACTGAAGGGAACCTGCTTTTCTGAGGGGATTATAGCCCCATTATCTCTGCTCCATTCCTCTTGACTGACAGCTATGCATCTTTGCATAGAGTAGTCCTTGGCTTTTTCTATTGCTGGATTGCCTTCTTGATGCAATGTGCCTCCCTGGGTGGCTCTTGGCCTGAGGGAAGAATAAGGAACCAGCAGCTGGAGGTGCTGAGCACACACATCAAGAGCACACACCGGGTGAGGAGGGCAGACTCCTAACAGGAGAGATGGTGAGAGTCAGGACTTTCAGTGCCCTAGAGTCCTGACCCAACCCGTTTCCCAGTGGTGAGAAACTCTGCACCTCCCTAGGCACACACTGTCATTGGTCACTCCAAACCCCCCTGAAAGTTGACAGTCGCATGGTGCCATTACCAGGAATGTAGCTAGTTTTCAAAGGTGAAAATACAGCAACAGTAACTCCAATCTCAACAGGGCTGCTCAAACAGTGGAATTATACAAGATGTTCCCTGTGAAGGTCTCACTGTGTTCTGCTAGTTGACCTTTTCTCTAGTTCTTCATCAAATTCCTGCAAACACATTTCTGCTTCATTTACCTTACATAGTGAGTAGCCATGGCTTATCTCTCTTGCTTTTACCATTGACTTATTGGTATCTGTTCTGTTATTGACTTTCGGATTCTGTTGTCTTTAGCATTTTCCACTTCTTCAGTTCTAATTTTAGCTTTCATGTTTAATCCTTATCTGCTAAGAGGACATTCCCAGCATTAAGTTTTCTAATTCTATAAGTCTCCCTCTACAAATGCCAGTTTCATCTGTCTCTTAAATGACTTTAATGCATTATTAGAACACTAAAGTACACAAAAGAAATACTACCTATTGAATCAAATTTGTACCTAGACTCTTTGTTGTCCTGTTTTTATCCGCTCTACTGACCTCTTTCATCTGTTTTTTGTTGTCTTTGAGAGACAAGATGGGTGAGGTAACATCTGTTATTGGACCAGCTTCAGTTGTTGAGAGAGACAAGATGTAGAGCTTATATGGTGCTCTTTTTTGGTAGTAGTTACAGGAGTACTAAAGGGTCACATCACCCTGAATAGTCCCTTAGATTAGAACATGTGCTAACTACTTACAGTAAACTATGTGTTTTATCATGTATTTAGCTGTGACACTTTGAGTCCTTTTCCCAGACCTGAAGAAGAGATCTGTGTTGGTCCTATAAAAGTTATTACCTCACACTCCTTATCGCTTCATTAGCAAAAGATAAGTCAAAGAAGTGAGTTTTGATTTTAGCTCTGAAAGTAGTGAAGTCAGTGCTCACTCTTACTCCTTGCAGGAGTGAATTTCACAGTTTAAGTCCAGCTCCTGAGAAAGTTTTGATTCCTGTACTAAGAAGCCTCCCCCTTGTGTACAAAAGGTTTATGGTTTCAGTGCAAGGTAGGATTATCATAGAATCATAGAATCATAGAATATCAGGGTTGGAAGGGACCTCAGGAGGTCATCTAGTCCAACCCCCTGCTCAAAGCAGGGCCAATCCCCAACTAAATCATCCCAGACAGGGTGTTGTCAAGCCTGACCTTAAAAACTTCTAAGGAAGGAGATTCCACCACCTCCCTAGTGAAAAAGTTTTTCCTAATATCCAACCTAAACCTCTCTCACTGCAACTTGAGACCATTACTCCTTGTTCTGTCATCTGCTACCACTGAGAACAGTTTAGATCCATCCTCTTTGGAACCCCCTTTCAGGTAGTTGAAAGCAGCTATCAAATCCCCCCTCATTCTTCTCTTCCGCAGACTAAACAATCCCAGTTTCCTCAGCCTCTCCTCAGAAGTCATGTGTTCCAGTCCTCTAATAATTTTTGTTGCCCTCCGCTGGACTCTTTCCAATTTTTCCACATCCTTCTTGTAGTGTGGGGCCCAAAACTGGACACAGTACTCCAGATGAGGCCTCACTAGTGTCCAACAGAGGGGAAAGATCACGTCCCTCAATCTGCTGGCAATACCCCTACTTATATATCCCAAAATGCAATTGGCCTTCTTCGCAACAAGGCCACACTGTTGACTCATATCCAGCTTCTCATCCTCTGTAACCCCTAGGTCCTTTTCTGCAGAACTGCTGCCTAGCCGTTCGGTCCCTAGTCTGTAGCGGTGCATGGGATTCTTCCGTCCTAAGTGCAGGACTCTGCACTTCTCCTTGTTGAACCTCACCAGATTTCTTTTGGCCCAATCCTCCAATTTATCTAGGTCCTCTGTATCATATCCTTACCCTCCAGAGTATCTACCTCTCCTCCCAGTTTAGTGTCATTTGCAAACTTGCTGAGGGTGCAATCCACACCATCCTCCAGATCATTTATGAAGATATTGAACAAAACCGGCCCCAGGACCGACCCTTGGGGCACTCCACTTGATACCGGCTGCCTACTAGACATGGAGCCATTGATCACTACCCGTTGAGCCCGACAATCTAGCCAACTTTCTACCCACCTTATAGTCCATTCATCCAGCCCATACTTCTTTAACTTACTGGCAAGAATACTGTGGGAGACCGTGTCAAAAGCTTTGCTAAATTCAAGGAACAACAAGTACATTGCTTTCCCTTCATTCACAGAGCCAGTTATCTTGTTATAGAAGGCAATTAGATTAGTCAGGCATGACTTGCCCTTGGTGAATCCATGCTGACTGTTCCTGATCACTTTCCTCTCCTCTAAGTGCTTCAGAATTGATTCCTTAAGGACCTGCTCCATGATTTTTCCAGGGACTGAGGTGAGGCTGACGGGCCTATAGTTCCCAGGATCCTCCTTCTCCCCTTTTTTAAAGATGGGCACTACATTAGCCTTTTTCCAGTCGTCCAGGACTTCCCCCAATCGCCATGAGTTTTCAAAGATAATGGACAATGGCTCTGCAATCACATCCGCCAGCTCCTTTAGCACTCTCGGATGCAGCGCATCTGGCCCCATGGACTTGTGCTCGTCCAGCTTTTCTAAATAGTCCTGAACCATTTCTTTCTCCACAGAGGGATGGTCACCTCCTCCCCATGCTGTGCTGCCCAGTGCAGCAGTCTTGGAGCTGACCTTGTTCGTGAAGACAGAGGCAAAAAATGCATTGAGTACATTAGCTTTTTCCACATCCTCTGTCACTAGGTTGCCTCTCTCATTCAGTAAGGGGCCCTCATTCAGTATGGGAGTTCATGGTTAAAAATGGAGAGATGATCTCAGATAGCTAGGGCCAATCCTTTCAAGGGCTTTGAATAGGACAGTGAGGACTGGACTCTGCATCCAATGGAGAGCCAGCACAGAAAGTGGAGCACTGGTGTCATATTTTTATGATGACCTGCTGAGCAGCTGGGCTGCTCGTGTTTTGTACTATTGGAGCTTTTTCAGGATGAGTGGCTTCATTCCTAGACATGTTTTACAGTAATATAAATTAAATTGGTATAAAACCAGAGTCATTTATTTGCCTTCAGATTTACAGCAGCATAAATGAGAACAGAATCTGGCCCAATGTTTTCTTTCTTCAACCTGATCATTTCTTCAGAATAAGTATGGCTGTTTTTCTTCATTCTTTATACACCGGCAATTTCAAAATGTTGAATAGGGCTGGCTGAAACCAAACTGTTTTCCTGTAGAAAATTGGGGTTTTGACAAAAAGCATTTTTTGCAAAAACTACCTGCTTTCTACAGAATTTTTTTATTTATTTTCTTTGACACAAAACTGAATATCCAAAAACAACAACAAGAAAATTCATTTTTTCATCTAATTCAACCCTAGTCTGAAACTTTTCAGTTTAGAAATGCCATTCCAATGCTTCTTGGAATTTGTGGTTCAGCCCTCATTCTCCTCTTTGGGCTACACTCCCTGGCTGAACTACATTTCCTGTGATGCACCATAGAAAGGAAATCCTGTGATAAACTACCCCTCCCCACAACTACCACCACCACCAAGGAGAAGGTTAGGGTGCATCATGAAATATGTAGTCCAAACTGGGAGCCATGCTGATAGAGGAGACTGGGGGCATAAAACACTCAAACTACAATTCCCATGGGGTACTGTATTAGCATGTCAGAATCAAAACATCTTGTTTTAGGTCTAAAATATTTAAGGGCATTTTTTTCTAAAAAGTCAAAATGTTCTGCAGGAAAAAAATTTACAGATAGATCTTGGGTGGGGTGCTTTTCAGACTGTTGGAAAACACAGTCCATACCTCAATGTGCTTTTAATAGAAAAACGATCAAAGGGGATCAACATAAATACAAAGTGTTCAGGTGCATGACTGGCATCACTCTTGTTAGTGCTATTTATTTTATTTTACACATATATAAAATGATCCCATTGTTAGTTCTTGATCTAACTCTCATTCACCAGCTGCTCTTCTTGCATCCTTGCCACACTTCCTTACCAAAACTTTGCCTCTTTCCTCTGCACAAGTCCCAGTACCAAAGAGATTAGACACTCAGAAATATCACTCCTGACATCACAAGAGACATCATATGGGGTTGTGTTTCCTGCTGGCTGCTCCACAGCTGCAGGCTCAGTCTCTAAGCTTCTGGCACCTTGCCCCATCCTGGAGAGATGTGTCTGCTGCCCCAGAGTCTATCTAATGTAACTAATTTCATTTGACTCTGAAAATTTTGGAGTTTGAGGTTAGCTCATGTTTTGTGTTACTGTGGAATAGAATAGGGACTTGCTATCAGTTTTCATACAGCAGAATGTTGAGGCTTAAATAGCAGTGAGGTTATTCAGCAATCACCTAAAACTCAGCCAAGCGTAGACTTGTAAGTCAGAAGCAAAGTTTTTTCCCTCTTCCTCTCTCCCCTTCTGTCCCCCCCACATCCCTGCAAATTATTCTCAGAGCACAACATCAAATGAAGGAAACGTTTTATGCAAAGTACATGTCCTTGGGAGAGACAGATGTTTTTGAAGGATCTTTACCCATCTGCAAATAATTCAATTTTGAATGTGGTAGAAAGAAATAAGATCACTTTACTCAAATCATAATGCACTGACGCTTTGAGTGTCATCCCAGCAAATGTGGTTTGAAATAGTTTTTTAAAAGGAAAAATATTCTAGGATGGATATACAGCCAGAATAAATCCTACCTTTGTTTCTCTTGCAGGGGTTAGGAACCTGAATGCAGTGAGACCAACATTATGCTATCTGCAGATGAAGAGGGGTGGTATTTGCAGAATCTACATTTAGGTATGCAACCACCATCTGCTACAGAGTGCAACTCTGTGGGGATACCTAAGATTAGCAGAACTCTGGGTGGAAAGATGATGAGTGCAGAAGAGGGACAGGCCAGAAAGTCTGTGAGTAGGTCACTTATGGGGGGGGGGGGGGGGTTGGAATGATTGCAGTCATGGGGCTACTCTAGTCCTAAACGAGCAGCATTATTTGAGAAGCAGGTCTCTTGACCCCCTGCCTCCCCAGTGTGCACAGCATGGTGATTGGGCTGTGGAGTTTGAGTTTGCACACGCTCTACAAAAAAAGTAAATGATTGATATAGCCAGTGGCGTCTCCTTTTTATTGTATTTCAGAAACATCTAACTGCAAAGGAACTTGTTGCTTATACAGAAAGAAAGAGAAGAGATGTGTCCTCACACAACTAGAGGACAGACATGAAATTATAAAATGATCTCCCCTAGTACAACATGTAGAAATTAAATTCCATTCATTTGATGGATTAAATAAATGTCCTGTACTTATGCCAAAGTACTGAGCTCCTCAAGAGGCTCAAGGAAACCACAGGCAACATTTTCTCTAGAAGACTGTCTGGCATAACTTTGACAAATGAAAATATAGTCAGGAAGTATACACACTGTATTACATATTAAGTTTGTGTTGCACTGCATTGTTATTTCACAGATCTAATTTAAACTGGTTTGTATGAGCGATTGAATACAATTTGTCAATAGAGCAGTATTTTAGTTGAAACTCAAGTGTGAACATAATTTCTTGTTAACATGCAAAGTTGCATATTTTTGCTGAGGATATTCTGCTTTCTCTAGGCAGTCTGCTGTTTTCTCTGGAACTCTCCATGTAGAGCTAAGATGGATGGTTTATACACAGCCCTGCATAGGGTCATTGCAGAGTCATACTTCTCTTTGAGGGACTCTAAGACCGATTGTACCTCAGAAAGGCCCAATCCTTCCTTGAGCAGCCAAGTGCAGGAGTACTGTGCAAGCTGCATCCTCCTTTAGGGAAGATGTGCGCTGCTTCCCCAACTGTGTGGCTAGCTTATTGTGCAGCTGATGCAAAATGGGTTGCAGCCATGTCCCTACTTCTCCCTGCCCGCAATGTTCAAGGGCCAGGCACAACAAGTGAACAGACTCCTGTGTGCTCACCTGCATGCAGGAATTTGAATTGTAAAGAGGGTGTGCCACATGAGATTGTGGGGAGGGGAAGTAGGAGGAGATTCCTTTCTCACCCTCTTCCCAAATCCTCAGTTTCCTTCTATGGGTTCACCATAACCATAATAAGCCATACTTCCAGATCAGCATTGGCTTGTTAGGAATTTAGTCCTACTTCCTGTTAAAGAGAGAAATTCTGAAAATTATCATCTTTAATCAATCCCTTAGTACTGTAGAAACTGCCCTTGGGCAGGGTGTATATATTCATCTACACAAGCAACATTTCCAGGTAATCTTTAACAGTTTCTGGGCTCTCAAAATAATTTTAAAAAGGGGGACAAAATTTAGACTTGGTGTGAGTCAATCTACAATGGCTTACATGATGGGGCTTGCACTCACCCACCCTGAGTGTGAATTTCTGGTGAAATCCTGGTCCCTTTGAAGTTGGTGGCAAAGATCCTATTGACTTTAGTAGCATTAGAATTTAACCCAGGAATGTGCTATTTTTATATTAAAACTGATTTCTTATTGGCACAAGTTTTCACTTCCTACTCTACCTGGTATTTTTATTTATTTTTTAAAATGCTTCAAGTTATTCATGTGTTCAAGTGCTTTTCTGGATTGGGGTCTAATGCACTGACAGAGGCTGCTGTTGTGTGGAGTGGAGTTGCAGCTGTTGGGACTAGATAGGCAAAATAGCCCAGGCACTGAGCCATAATCTCATTGTGGTACATCAGTAACTCCTACTCCCAATTACACCTACATTTGTTACTGAGTTGTAAAAACATTACACATGCTAATAGTGGAATTTTTAAAGTCAACCTTTTTTTCTAATCCTAGCCTGATTTCTTCAGCAAGTAAAGTAACTAAAATATCCATTATTTATTTGTTTGTTTGTTCAGTGACTTTTTCTAATTATAAGGGTGTTGGCACATTTTCACATGTACGTTTTCAATATTTTCCTCAGGTTACGTTATAACTGACAATACGGGCCCCACCAAAATGCTCCATTTATATTGTTTTTTTAATTCTATTGTTTATTTTACATGATTCCTGTATAACCTATTGTAGACAGTCTTTTATACAAAGACAATTATACTGAGGAAATATAATGCATAATTGTGTTTGGCGGATAAGAATCCACTTGGATTCTTTCTCTCTCCTCAAATTACTAATATTCCCTAGGAGCTGTCTTGTGGTGAATTGGTCTTTTTCATGTCATTTGTCTTCATTCATTACAGCTGTTATTATAACACAACAAAATGTTTTTCAGATTTCATTGTTGGATGATTCCTGTCTACGGTGCTGAAATACATCAAGGGCTATAATTATCCAAAACTGATTAGACTTTAAGGTGAGAAGATGTTAAATGAATAAAGCCTGCATATGTGTACTAAGATGGTTAATGATTTTTTGGGGAAAAAAGACAATAGTGGCTGCAAAAAATAATATATATTTCATTTATTTGGGCAAGAAATTTCTTATTTTTTTCATCTTACTTATCTGATTGTCATAATTGCCAGATGGATCTATAAACTGACTGAGATTTTCATGGCACTTGCTGCATGTAATGATCATAAACTGGTTTGCTTCGCTGTGGTAACATAAAGCTAATTGGGTATACAACCCTGAACAGATATTTCCAGAATCATTGTACATCTAGCGGTTTTTCAGAGTTTCAAATGATGAGGGAAGTTATGGTGGTTATTGATACTGAAAATTAATTGTTAGGTTCAAATGCCTTGATAATCAAATTATACTGGTTCAGTTGTCTGGAATATGATGTTGAACCACATGACTAGATTATTAAGAAGCAGAAAGAGATTCTATGACTTTACTGTGGAAATTTCATTGTATTATGCCAGGCCTCTAGAACTCATTTGTTCATTTTTTGGGGGGATAGGACATGAGTGTGGGAGTGGGGGGTGGGGGGAAGAGGGGTATCAGTTAATAAAAATATAACTTTTCAGCAAAGCTGTTATCCTGTGACTGTTTGTTCTGTTTGCCACTAACAGATGACCAGTACTAAGTACGGCATCCACAACATGTAAAACAAATACATTCAATAAATGGTATTTACTTAACTATTTAATAATATGGGCCTGATTGTCTTTCACATGGTGGCTCAGTTGTACTGGTCGCTGCTGTCATGGGTAGAACTGGTGAAGAGCTGGAATAGCAGTGATGAGTGCAATATGAGAACATAAATAGAATATTCATCCTTTCCTTTTTTTTCCTATTAACATACCCTCGCTGCATTTCCACCTCACCACAGGCCTCTGTCTTTTCTATCTATCCTAATATAAATGGAACTGGCATGGCATTTGCTGACCATCACTTTGATAGTTCATTGTATTTTTCAGTGTGCATGTGTACCTTTTTTGTTTTTGTTTTGTTTCTGTAGCATTTGTCTCTTCAGTTGTGATCTCTTCAGAACAGTGGCTGCATGACAATGTCCTCCCAAGAGGTCCCTCCATGCTGAGGGGAAAGGAGTTCTTACTCAGCCTTCATTAGGGATCTATGGTTTTGGGCCCCGATCAAAGGCAGCAATCAGGACCTGACCCTGGAAACTTCTCCTACTGCCTTCCCAAGATCATACTTCCTCCCTTGAACACATGAGTTCCCTGTCTTTTTAAGAATGATTTCTAAGAAAGACTTTCAGTTTTCTCTCCTCTGTGTGGAGATCATGGCTAGCAAAATTAAACTTAGATTCTGATCTGCCTCTCCTGGGGCTGAACTGCAAAACCTCTTGGGAAAACATCAGGTCAACTCCTGATTCCAGCAACAGGCCCTTTACACTGGTTAAAAGGATCAGAGCAGTATAAAGGGGACCTAAAATCTCCAGCTGTGGACTAAGAGAAAAATATCCTGGGTGCCGCCACAGTGGAATACTACCACAAGAATGCCTTCTGAGAACCTCTACATAGGCCCTGGTGTAAGGGTTGTGCCAGGGAGGGGTATGTCAGAATCAGGCTGCAGCATGAAACCGGATAGTTCCAGAAATGTTCCATAACTTAGACAGGCCTGCAGAGATGTCTAAACTTTTGCTTTCACTGAAAAAAAACCAAGTGAGTTTAATTTGAGTTAGTTAATCTGGGTTAAAATACCAGTGAAGTCAAAGCAAATTAGCTTTTAAATCAAGTTAGCTAGCCTTTTTTTTTTTCAGTGAAGACATACCCTAGGTACAAAGATGGCTGTGAACAGCCAGGATTGGCAGGGTGATCCCTTAATATTCAGCCAGTAAGATCTATAGCTTCCTTGTGACAGGTGACACTTCTCAGGAGAGTTCTGCTAGTAAACTGAAAAGCCCCTACTTATGTCTGGTCCCCAGAGAAAATATCTAGTATACCTATGCTCATGCTCTAGTAGATGAGTAACCCAGTGACTTCAGCTGGAATCAGAGTGGTTAAGACAAGGAAGAAGACATCATGGAAGAAGATCTGGAAGACATTTTCATAGCTGCATTTTGGGTAGGTTCGGTAGGAAGGGGGACAGGTTTAGTATCAAAATAATTCAAGAGAAAAGAGTATGAGCTTAATTTTGCCCATTTGCAGCTTGAGAAGACTGCAGGCCATCTGAGAAGACATCTCAAAAAGATAAGAAAAAAAGCAAGACTGAACTGCAAAAGTTAAGTGCAGCATTGGCATATTCAGGAGTCCTATGCTCCTTCTCCAGGAACTGAGCAACTCTCACTGAAGACAGTGGGAATTAGTTATATCCTGCAGAAGGAGTATAGAGATCCTAGATATTTTCCCTAGAAACTGGATATAAATAAGGGAAATTTATTAATGGGACTCTGCTGGAAAAGGTAATTTTAATCCCAGTGAAGCTGTGGATAGTACTGACTGGGAATTAGGAAGGCCTACCATCTTCTGGATCACCTGCCACATTTTAGACAGCTGGATCCTTTTGCCTCTATCTTTACTGCCAGCTGCTGACTCCTGCTTTCCTTTTACCTCCAGCTACCTACTTTGAATGACAGGACTCCGTTACTAACTTAACTCAGCCATGGAATCTTATTTCTATCTTCTTATTTTATCTCCTTTTAACCTAGAAGAGATAAAATATTTTAATATTTTTCTTTTGCTGCAGGGCGCAATACCTTGCAGGGAACTTTCTCTATACTTTAGGCCATCAAACTTCTTGACTTCCATAGTAGCACTGTCTGCAGCTTAAGACAGCCAGGCAAGCTTATTTCTATCCCTTTATCTCATCTCCCTTTGACCTGCCAGGATATTTTAATATTTTCCTTTGCTGCAGGGCACAGTTCTTTGCAGGGGAACTTTCTCTATACTTAGGGCACTGAGACTTGCTTGACTTGTCATGATAGCACCATGTGCCTGATATGCCTTCTGTTCCTGTCCCTCACCTTAAACACCCCTTGTAGCATTCCCATCCACTTCTCCAATGTGATGGGTCTCTTTAATCCCAGCGATGATGTTACTTTATCACAGCAGCTTCTCTCTGTCTTGCTACAACAAAGCTTTTTGTGCAGTGATATGTAATCCAACAGAGCCATGATAGCATTCTGTTCTCTACTGATACAGTCTGGGGCTTTGAAGGACATTCTTTGTGCCTCTCATGTTTACATCCTGATGTCCTTGCACAGAAATAATGAGGCACATGCCAAAATGCGCAGGACCAGTGTTGCTCCCATTTTGGAATGGTACAATAGTTTTGTTAATATATTGGATGTAACAATTCTGGTCTTAAAATCTGTGAATGTATCATCTGAATTTTGTATCGTTCTTTACCAGGTCTCTTATTAACAGTCTGTTACCAGTACATTATTAATTATTTGTAGTGGGGTAATGCATAGTAGCCCCAGTCACAGGAGTTGATTGTGCTACACTCTGTACAATACAAAACAAAAGATGGTTCCAGCCCCAAACAGATTTCAATCTAAATATAAGATGAGAGACAAAAGGAGGATGCAGAGGAGCACCAGGAAGCAACTTGACAATATAGCTCTCTTACTATCTTCACTTGCTCTGTATATGATAATATTGGACAGTGGGCCAGAGTCTCAGCTGATTGAAATCGTGGTGGCTACATTGATTAGATTGGAGCTACTGTACTGCAATTTATTCCAGTTGAGGAACTGGTCCACTATATGACACGATTTTCGCATGGTATAGGAATAGTATGAACAAAAGCTCCAAGTTAACCAGGATGTGTGCATACTTAGTAAAGAGCTTTCCTTGTATGGGAAGTATTAAATGTGGTGTATTATTATTTAATGCTAACTATCATCAGAATGGAAAACATAGTATCAGAACAAAATATTCTTTATTTTACCTGACATATACAATCATTAAGTGTTTTGCAGTGTATTCTCCTCTCTATCCATGAAGAGCTCTTTTTGGTGTCAGTGCACACATACAGAGGGGAAAACAGATGAATATAAATAAAGATGAGGGAATATTTCCCTCTTTGCCCATATGGTTCCTGCCATCCCTCCTACCAGTATCTAAGATCATGCAAACAAATGAAAGTAAGATTAATATATCGGATTCTCCTATATATGTACTTGGCAGTTTCTTGAAGGATGCACCATTGTTGCTCTGACCCAGACATGGCCTTCCTGCCACTAGACAACACCACCACTAGCATGGCTAGCCACTTATTTATATATTTGAATTTATGGTTGTGGAGGGCATGGATTTAGGGTTTTGTTTCTTTGAGAGCGATTCAATCTGCTGTGTGAGGGCTGACACCGGGGTAGTTTTTGCTTTGTTCAGCCATCTTGCTTTCTTCAGGGTAAGGAAGGGTGTAACGAATTTTAATCTTTCTCCAAGTCAGGTTACTCCATGGTCAGGGAGTTTTTATATGGAGCCCATCAAGCATGAGAGGCTATTAGGATTAAAAAGGATTTGAGTTGTGTTTTAGCATGTGATGTCATGGGGTTGACTCCACAGTTGATTGGTTTATGGGGTGATTATTCTTGATGGACATTGCTTTTGTAGTCTTGAGTCCTTTCTTTGGATGCCCAACTGTGTCCCTTTAAGGGTCACCGTTGGGGTCTTGTTAGGGAGTGTTCGGGGTTCTTAATCTTAATGGCTGTAGAAAAAAGAAAAGAATGAAATCCAAGACATTAAGATACTACTAATACTAATAATAATACTTAATTCTTTTGTAGTGATTGTTATCCATAGTTTTCAAAATGATTTGTTCCTCAAGTGTGCAACTCTTGGGCTTTTTATAATTTCCTCTCTTTTTTGAGGATCAAACAGGAGCCGGACTGTTTAGAATGTCCTTTTTTCACTCTAATCCTGATCAGGAGGCACTGTGTCATTTCCTCTAGTAGTCAGAAGATGCTACCATTATCCATGCCTTTATGAGTTCTAGATTGCACTACTGCAATATACTCTGCATACCATTATACATGAAATCCCTGTAGAAGCTGAAGTTTACTTCTGCATGTGGCAGCCTGCTTGGTGTATCTGGCAGTTAATGCATGGTGCAGTTGGAGTTTAAGGTGTTGGTTTTGACTTGTAAATCACAAACAGACTTGGAACTTCCTTCCTGAGAGATCACATTTGTTTCAAGATGAGCATTCCACAGCAAAAATCAATGGTGGTGCTCAGATTGCAGCTTCCTTGATTTAGCAGAAGAAGCTGCTGGCAGAATGTTTTTTCCAGGAGGGCACTGTGACTTCGGAATTCATGCTTCTCCCTCCGTGGTTCCAAATTTCCTAAATCTGATTATCTTTAGTGTATGCTGCAAGCTCCATCTATTAGCTTAGGTTTTTGAGGAGGGCTTAGGTGTGTAGGATAGAGGAAGTTATGGGGGAGGGAATTACAGGATGTTGTTCATGTTCTCTGTGGAAAAACTAAACTTTGTGAAATCTGTTGTTATTATTTTCTATATTTTAACTTGTTTTTTTCAGTTTCTTATGGAGTCTATTCCAAAGCATGCCAAAGTCAATGAACCATGCCATTGATTTCAAAGGACTTTGAATAGAGCCAATATAATACATTTTAAATATTTTCTTAAGACACTTAGATCCTGAGTTAAGCATCTATTTGTACATTTTAGATGAAAATAAACTGAATACATTTTTTTTAAAAAGCCAGCATTCATATAAATAAGTTTGCATTGAAGTTACATTAGTAGCTCAAAGCTTTCTTGAAGAATGTGGCTCATTTTCATGTAAATTTTGTGGTGTTCTGCCAAAAACTGGAAGGTTATGTCTTGTGTCTTTATCTTTGTTCTGCAACAGCTGTTATTTCCAACAAGCTAGAAAATAAATGAGCAAAAGGGTCATAGCAATAGAAGCATAATCTGAAGAAGGAGCTTTATATTTTTTGCAAATGATTCATAACAAAAAGCATTTTAAAAAATGTTTATGTAGTGGTGGTTGATGCAGAATATTTGTGTTGAAAGGTTAAAGTGGCAATCAGGAAGGATTTGTCAAAAGGTTTCTGTGTCAGAAAGACATGTGGATAGGTGGCAATATGCATTGTGTGTGTGAATGACAAACAGCACTTCAAAACAATTTTATTGAAGAAAACATCAGAGTTGAGTGATGTGTATACAGTATAAGAAATTGCCATTTAAAATGGCTAAGGATTTATGAGGAGCATATCTCTGTGTTAATAGCCTTGTTCAACCAAGGTAGGAAACTACATGCTTATTTCTTTTATTTTAAACACAATTAAAATTTGAAAACACACTTTGTTGATTAGTTCCTAAGAAATTGGACACTGAGGAAGTGATGTTAAAAATTATGTCCTATAATAAACCAGATTTAATGTTACTACTTAACTATGTGTCCACTTGGGACAACCACTTGAGGTTACAAATGCCTGGTTCTTTAGGGAGACTAAAAATCCACAATTTCCAAATGTGGATGCCCAAAGTTAGATAGCTAACTCCACAGTTATGGACATAAATAACTTTAGTCAAGTTTTCAGTGATGCAGAACACCTGCAATTCCCCTTAATTTCAATGGAAGTTGAGGATACTCAGCACTGCTGAAAATTAACCACTTGTATTGAAGGGTATGTCTATATTACTCGCCAGATCAGTGGGCAGCAATCGATCCAGTGGGGGTCGATTTATCGCGTCTAGTCTAGACATGATCAATTGACCCCCGAGCACTCTCCCATAGACTCCTGTACTCCACCAGAGTGAGAGGAGCAGGCGGAGTCGATGGGGGAGCATCAGCTGTCAACTCACCACAGTGAAGACACTGCCGTGAGTAGATCTAAGTACGTTGACTTCAGCTACGTTATTCATGTAGCTGAAGTTGTGTAACTTAGATCGATCCCCCCACCCAGTGTAGACCAGGCCCAGGTGTCTAACTATAGAGATAGGTGCCTTCTACATAACTTTAATTACTTGTAAACATATGTCCTTATGTCTAGGGTGCCCCCTCAGGCCCAGATGCAGAGTTGCAGAGGACTTTGTTTCACACTCTTTTGGTGGCACTCTCTAAGCTGTGATAACCAGTCTCAGCTGATCTCTTCCCCAGATCCTCTCAATGGGTCTGCTATGGCTCAGTCCTCCAGCTAAGTCACACAACAGTTCAGTCTCCTTCTTGGGTTCAGCTCTAAACAAAAGGTTGGTACTCAACTTCAATTCCTCCCCCTTGCTAGGGTATTGACTCCCCGGGCTTTTCCCTGCTGGGAGTCCAAGTACCACTTAGAAGCTTGTGAGGGGTGGAACGCTAGTTTATCTCAATCCCTGGTCCTCACAAATCATAGCTCAGGGCTCCTCTCCATTCTAGGACCCCAACACAGGAGTTAACCCTGCTCCTGTATCTCTGCTTTCTGGCAGTATTTACCACACCACCATATCAGAGATTCGGGTAAGTGTTGTTATATAATTCTTCTTTTTCAATATACCCATCATCCATTTATTACACACCAAAAGAAATTTACCAATTGAGTCCTACTGATAGAAAGGGAATTTCTAATTAGCTATACTAACTGAACTCTGGCTGGATTTCTATTTAATAACTTGTGTATACTCTTGTCTTATACATGGTTTGGTAGCAACATGAGAAGAGAAACAGTTCAAGCATGAGAACTCTACAGAGAGTGACTCCCTTTAAATAGAAACCCAGCCACATTGTGGCTGAGACACCTAAGTAAGGGGAAATACCATTGCATCTCTGATATGGTGGTGTGGTAAATACTGCTTTGTTAATGGCTACCACTGGAGAGACCTACAAATATCTGGAAGACACAGACAGATTTATCATGATTGTATTTTCTACAGCCATAGCTACAGTTCTGAGAGTCACTGTTGGGTTCAAAAAATTGTTAATGGAGAATAAATGCTTTCAGCTTCAGGTAATTTGACTCGGTGGTCTCAGATAGTTGTAATACAGAAATGTTCACATCACAATTAACATTTTCGGGCTAGAGGCTAAGGACTGGAGTGAATGTAGTTCCCTGAGACCCTGTTAAGCAAGGTTCCGACAGAATAAGGAGAAGATACACTGGGGTATACATTCATTGCTGGTGCCTTTCCTCTGAGAGTCGGTATTGAGAATGAAATCCTCTGTATATCTATTGCAGACACACAAACATACACATACACACAACTTTTTAAAAAATAAAAGAAATGGTTCAAGATTCTTTTGTGGACAAGTTTGAAGGTTTTGAACTGTATCAAAACTATTTCTCTTTTTTTAAAATAGGGACAGTAGAAAAGCATCTTATTAAGGTTTATTTCTCTGTTCTTTATTTTGTTTTAAAAAATATTGTGTATAACATAGGAAAAATAAAATAAGAAAAACAGTCTCAGTGAATGTTATATTGATTGCCTTGACAAGCACAACCTTATTGTATTTACCTTCTTATTTATAGAGCAAAACAAATAACGAAATAACATAAACTGTACCCTCTAATAAAAATAACTATAATAAAAGTGTGATATTCATTTTAGAAGTGTTTTTCAATTTTCTTCTAGATTACATATACTAGCCTGACTTGATTGTGGGTCATGAAAGGCATCCAGGGGCTGAGTCTATCAGACCTAATTCTGCTCTCACTTACACAAGTGGAAATCAAGAGTAACTCTATTAGCATTAAGAAAAGGAGTACTTGTGGCACCTTAGAGACTAACCAATTTATTTGAGCATAAGCTTTCGTGAGCTACAGCTCACTTCATCAGATGCATACTGTGTAAAGTATAGAAGATCTTTTTATACACACAAACCATGAAAAAATGGGTGATTATCACTACAAAAGGTTTTCTCTCCCCCCACCCCACTCTCCTGCTGGTAATAGCTTATCTAAAGTGATCACTCTCCTTACAATGTGTATGATAATTAAAGTGGGGCATATCCAGCACAAATCCAGGTTTTCTCCCCCCCCCCCCCCCCCGCGCAACCGCCCCCCAACAAACCCAATCTCCTGTTGGTAATAGCTTATCTAAAGTGATCACTCTCCTTACAAGGTGTATGATAATCAAGGTAGGCCATTGCCAACACAAATCCAGGGTTTAACAAGAAAATCTGAGGAAGGGGGGTGGGTAGGAAAAAACAAGGGGAAATAGGTTACCTTGCATAATCACTCCCAGTCTCTATTCAAGCCTAAGTTAATTGTATCCAATTGCAAATGAATTCCAATTCAGCAGTCTCTCGCTGCAGTCTGGATTTGAAGTTTTTCTGTTGTAATATCGCAACTTTCATGTCTGTAATCGCGTGACCAGAGAGATTGAAGTGTCCTCCGACTGGTTTATGAATGTTATAATTCTTGACATCTGATTTGTGTCCATTTATTCTTTTATGTAGAGACTGTCCAGTTTGACCAATGTACATGGCAGAGGGGCATTGCTGGCACATGATGGCATATATCACATTGGTAGATGTGCAGGTGAACAAGCCTCTGATAGTGTGGCTGATGTTATTAGGCCCTGTGATGGTGTCCCCTGAATAGATATGTGGGCACAGTTGGCAACGGGCTTTGTTGCAAGGATAGGTTCCTGGGTTAGTGGTTCTGTTGTGTGGTATGTGGTTGCTGGTGAGTATTTGCTTCAGGTTGGGGGGCTGTCTGTAAGCAAGGACTGGCCTGTCTCCCAAGATTTAGAGTGTTGGGTCATCCTTCAGGATAGGTTGTAGATCCTTGATAATGCGTTGGAGGGGTTTTAGTTGGGGGCTGAAGGTGACGGCTAGTGGCGTTCTGTTATTTTCTTTGTTAGGCCTGTCCTGTAGTAGGTGACTTCTGGGAACTCTTCTGTCTCTATCAATCTGTTTCTTCACTTCTGCAGGTGGGTATTGTAGTTGTAAGAATGCTTGATAGAGATCTTGTAGGTGTTTGTCTCTGTCTGAGGGGTTGGAGCAAATGCGGTTGTATCGCAGAGCTTGGCTGTAGACAATGGATCATGTGGTGTGGTCAGGGTGAAAGCTGGAGGCATGTAGGTAGGAATAGCAGTCAGTAGGTTTCCGGTATAGGGTGGTATTTATGTGACCATCGTTTATTAGCATTGTAGTGTCCAGGAAGTGGATCTCTTGTGTGGACTGGACCAGGCTGAGGTTGATGATGGGATGGAAATTGTTGAAATCATGGTGGAATTCCTCAAAGGCTTCTTTTCCATGGGTCCAGATGATGAAGATGTCATCAGTATAGCACAAGTAGAGTAAGGGACGAGAGCTGAGGAAGTGTTGTTCAAGTCAGCCATAAAAATGTTGGCATAATGTGGGGCCATGCGGGTACCCATAGCTGTGCCACTGATTTGAAGGTATACATTGTCCCCAAATGTAAAATAGTTATGGGTAAGGACAAAGTCACGAAGTTCAGCCACCAGGTTAGCCGTGACATTATTGGGGATAGTGTTTTTGACGGCTTGTAGTCCATCTTTGTGTGGAATGTTGGTGTAGAGGGCTTCTACATCCATAGTGGCCAGGATGGTGTTATCAGGAAGATCATGATGGACTGTAGTTTCCTCAGGAAGTCAGTGGTGTCTCAAAGGTAGCTGGGAGTGCTGGTAGCGTAGGGGCCTGAGGAGGGAGTCTACATAGCCAGACAATCCTGCTGTCAGGGTGCCAATGCCTGAGATGATGGGGCGCCCAGGATTTCCAGGTTTATGGATCTTGGGTAGTAGATAGAATATCCCAGGTTGGGGTTCCAGCGGTGTGTCTGTGCAGATAACACCATCCTGGCCACTATGGATGTAGAAGCCATGGCTGAACTTTGTGACAAATCCTGGGCGCCCCATCATCTCAGGCATTGGCACTCTGACAGCAGGATTGTCTGGCTATGTAGACTCCCTCCTCAGGCCCTACACCACCAGCACTCCCAGCTACCTTCGAGACACCACTGACTTCCTGAGGAAACTACAATCCATTGGTGATCTTCCTGCTAACCGAAAAAAGGAACCCCCAGATGCAATACTGTAAGTGTGTTATGGATTTCAGTGGGTTTAACTCATGTGAACAGAGTTACTCATGTGGTTAAGTAATTGCAGTGTTGGAGCTTAAATAACTAATTGAGAATAAACAAATAAACAAACAAACGAAGCGCTTTTTAACAAATGCTAATTAGGAGGCTAATGTGGTTATATCACCAAGCTGGTAGCTGACAGAAATGGCCTCTGTATCCTGGTCTGTTAAGGACTTTGGGAGATGTTCTTGTCAACTGCTGGAAATGGCCCACCGTGATTATCACTACAAATGCCCCCCCTGCTCCCGCTCTCCTGCTGATAATAGCTCACCTTACCTGCTTACTCTCGTTACAGTGTGTATGGTAACACCCATTGTTTCATGTTCTCTGTGTATATAAATCTCCCCACTGTATTTTCCACTGTATGCATCCAATGAAGTGAGCTGTAGCTCACAAAAGCTTATGCTCAAATAAATTTCTTAGTCTCTAAGGTGCCACAAGTCCTCCTTTCTTTTCTTTTCTTTTCTTTTCTTTTCTTTTCTTTTCTTTTCTTTTCTTTTCTTTTCTTTTGAAATTAATGGAGTTACACTGGTATAAATGAGTAGAATCAAACACTTCAGATCTCACTTTCCTTGATTTTGTACCATGGGGACTCCACTCACTTTAAGGGAGTTACACTTACGTGAGAGCAGAATTGGGCCATCCTACTGTACAGCCTTGGACAAATTCACCTAACCTCTGTTTGCCTCTGTTGTCCCATGTATAAAATGAGAGGAGGAGGATAATATTCTTCAATTATTATTTGTAAGGTATTCTGAGGTCCTCTAGGTGCCACAGATAACCAAAATATTATTATACAATAAAATAGTATATATGTCTGTGCAATTATAGGAAGAGAGAATCTTTCAGCTAGTAATACCACTATATAAGTATTTCATGTTAGCCTTCATCTAAGGGGAAGCCCATTAACACAGCATTCTATACGTATCACAACAAACCATCAGTAAGTAAGTTGGGAGAGTTTGTGAGTTATTGTGGAATTTTGGAGAGTTAAGGCTTGTTGAATGGTTGTTTTGATTATGTAATATAACATATATAATATACTTTGACTTAGTCCCACCCAACATTTTGATTAAGAAATTAGAACAATACAAAATCGACATGGCACATGGTAAATGGATTAAAAACTGACTTACTCATAGATCTCAAAACAGGGAATCATCAAGTGCATGTTTGTCTGGTCGGATTCCACAGGGATTAGTTCTTGATCCTATACTATTTTAATATTTTATCAGTGACCTGGAATCAAACATAAACTCATTACTGATAAAGTTTGCAGATGACCCAAGTGCAGAGGAGTGGTAAAGATGGAGAGCATGAGTCACTAATACAGAGCAATCTGGATCTCTTGATAAACTGGGGTGCAAGCAAACAATATGTATTTAGGAAGAAAGAATAGAATAGTTGTAAGGTGAGTGTCATAAATATAGAGAGGATAGCATAAAATCCCTCCTTGGCAGCTGTACTAAATCGCTTTACCTGTAAGGGGTTAAGAAGCTTAAATCACCAAGTTGGCACCTGACCAGAAGGACCAATGAGGAAAGAAGATACCTTCAAATCTGGGGGTGGGGAGGAGAGGATTTGGTTGTGGCTCTCTTTGTTTGTTCCCTCTCTGGATGGAGAGCGAGACTATGCAGATACACCATCTTCTGAAAATATACCTGGAATGATCCATCTAAAATTACAAAAATTGTTAGTAAGGCAAGGAAATGTATTAGGTTATCTTTTGTTTTAGCTTGTGAATTTTCCCTATGCTAAGAGGTAGTTTTATTCCTGTTTATGTAACTGTGAAGAAGAGTCAAGAGGGGCATCCTCTGTGTTTTAAATCTTTTTATTGCCCTGTAAAGTTACTTTCCATTCTGATTTTGCAGATGTGATTCTTTTACTTTTTTCTTTATAATAAAGTTCCTCTTTTAAGAACCTGATTGATTTTAGTGTCCTAAAGATAAAGGGTCTGGTCTGTACTTATATTAAAGGCAATTGGTTGGGGTATTATTCTCAAGCCTCCCCAGGGAAGGGGGTGAAGGAGCTTGGGGGAATAGGGATTCCAAGTGACCCTGCCCTGAATTTTTGTGTAAATCACTTGGTGGTGGCAGCAATACCATCCAAGGACAAGGAAAGAAACGTGTGGCTTGGGGAAGTTTTTAACCTAAGCTGGTAAAATATAAACTATGGGGGTCTTTCATGCAGGTCACCACATCCGTACCTCAGAGTTCAGAGTGTGGGGGGGAACCCTGATAGTGAGAGATTTTATCCTAGGGAGCAGTGACTCTCCAAAAACTTGAGGAATGTGGCAGATAATCAGCTGAACATGAACTCCCAGTGCTACGTTGTGCCCCAAAGGGCTAATACAATGCTTGGATGTATAAGGGGTAAGCGGTGACTTGATCATAGTCTAGCTAGCAGTACCTACATGGGGAAAAGACATTTGATCATTGAGGGCTCTTAATTTTAACAGACAAAGGTATAAGATGACCCAGTGGTTGGAATCTGTAGCTAAACAAAAATTTTTGGTGCATATTTTTAATCAGCTTTTGGAACAATTATCAAGTATTGTGGTGGATTCTTCAGTACTGGCAATCTTAAATCAAGATCAGATGTTTTTGTCTAGAAGTATGCTCTATTTCAAACCACAGCTGTTGCACTTGAAACAAGAATTCATACAAAGGAATTGTATGGCCTATGTTATGCAGGATGTCAGACTAGAAAACCACAGTGATCCCTTCTGGCCTTAAAATATATTAATCTTATATTGCCCTAATAATCATAGTAATCAGAATATCTGTGATAAATGTTAAATATAAAAGCAACATCAGTAATGATGACTGGATTACCCTTATTTCCCTCTTAGGTTCTGCCCATACTGTGGCTCTGCAAAAAGTGGCGGACAATAGGAGATACACACTTGATACTCCCTCTCCTATGTAAGGGGAAGTAGGTGAGGAGAGGGTCTGAGAGAGAGTGAAAGCTATTCTGGAGCGTAGCTGTCAAGGCAAATGGGGGAAGTAAGCTGTTCCATGAAAATGGGTGAAATAACTTACTCCTAGGTCCTTCTGGAAATCAAGAGACCTATCAGGAAAGGATGCCACTCTCTGTGTCACAGTTCATTTTCCAGGTTGCTCCTGGAGAGGAACAGCTTCGAGTTGTCTCCTATTCAGGGCAGACTGCAAAGCTGCAGTATAGCTACATGTGAACTGTTGAATTTCTTAAGCTTTCAGTTACCTGTGTATATAAAGAAACTTTTAAGGACTGAAGTTCCAAAAATCTCAAATTGTGGCCACATACAAATCCCCACAGCTCTTCACGCTGAATTCACAGTTTAAATGTGACGATCACTATTTTGTTTTTTGTGCATGCAAATATATGTGCTTGCAAATTTTGAAGGCATGTCTTCAAGTAGACTTGTGCTCCTAAATTCCTGAGGTTCTTTTGAAAATCACACCCACAGTGAAAATTTGGAGGCCTAATGAGAATTTGTTCCTTAACTGGAAATCTGTGTCCTTTGCTGTTTGTGTGAGAGAGACACTAAATCAAAGGAATCCAGGTGCTAAAACTACATACACAAGCACAGAAGGTGGTTTGTTAGGATACATTTCTTTTTCATGCAGACACAAAATGGAAAAGTAAGTTGTATAATGCTGGTTTTATTTTGTTGTTAGCAAAACAGTTTGTTAAAGCTGCACAAAGTGGGATGACATTTCTATATATCACTAAAAAGTCTCCAAGGAATAACACACACTGAGCAGCAGCTGTTAAGTTGCATATAATATGCCTTCTTAGTGAATTGCTCTTGTCTGATTGAGGAAATTAGTTTGGCAGAACAAATTCTGATTGCTTCATGAAAATATAATGACAAAATAAATACAGTTACCTGTGTGCAAAGAAAGTGATGAGCAGGCCTTTCACTGAGCAGATTTCTTTTAGAAGGTTTAGCAACAGAGAGTTTCAAGTATTTATTTTTATTAGTAATGGGTGAACTGCAGAAATGTCAGAGGTTTGGTTCTGAGATTCAAGTTGGATAAGAACCATAAAGCTTATATGCATAATTTCTGAATCTCTTTGAGGTGAAAATCAGGATAGATATCTAAATATGGCAACTTCTCATGTGGTATTTCTTTATTTTCTTACTTTCAGTTCCAACTGCAGCCAAAATCAGGCAGTGGAAAGCATCTGGAAATGTTCAAAACCAGAAAGCTAAAAAGAAAATAAAAAATTTTGAGCCTTGGTGTCACCGTGCCTCAGTGGGTCACAACAGAGAATACTAAATTCAAGACAAACTGCTGAGACAACACCCCAAAACTGGTGGTTATTTTCACATAAGATATATGAGACCAGCAACAAAGTAAACGTCTGTTTCACCACACTGGCTAACAAGAAGTCAGAAAAGCAGTTTCCTTAGGTATTCCAGTTCTTGTATCACCACCAAAAACACTAAACTTAATGATGAGTGATTATTTAAAACCAGTTCCATCAACCAAAGAGCTCTTCTGGTCCCAAAGGACCAGCCACACACCCAAGTCAATATTCAACTCAGATCTTACCCAATAATCACACTGTTGCCAGTCCTTTAGTGTCTAAAATCTAAAGGCTTATTTATAAAAAGAAAGAAAGGTGAGAGTTAAAATTGGTTAAAGGAATCAAATACATACACTAATTACAAAGTTATTGGATCAGGCTTGTAGCAGTGATGGAATAAACTGCTGGTTTGTTCCCAAATCATTGGAAGGTCCACAATCCTTTGGTTAGAATGTTTCCAGTAGTACAAGTTCATAATCCAGAAGTTTGAGCAGGAAAGAGGCAAAATGGAGATGCTTCCAGGGCCTTTTATAGCTCCTGCCATGTGGAGGGAAACTCAGTGTTTCAAACAAAGTCCTCCACACAGCTTGTGGAAAAATACAGGTAACAAGATGGAGTTTAGTGTCACATGGTCTTGTCACATGTTCTTGCATGCTCCGCTAAGTCATAGCAGGGGCCACCACCCATACTCTAATTAGAACGTTCACATGAAGGTCCATCAGGTGTGGATGGATGTCTTCCATGCTCCATTGTGAGTTAAGTGTTCATTGATGGGTCATTTGACTTGACTTCAAGATGTGCAGGCTAAATACCTTGTGGGTATTACCACGTGAGCAAACACGTTTGAAATACAGGTACATGGTCAATATTCATAACTTCAGATACAAAAATGATACATGCATGCAAATAGGATAATCATATTCAGCAAATCATAACATTTCCATAGACAGCTTACATGTCATACTTTGTGTAAGAGATTTGTTGCAATTATATAACAGTGGTAGCAACAATGATCTACATGGTCATATTTTAATCATATAACATGACACTTGAGAGAACAGGGGAAAAGGAGAATTTGGACCAAGCTTTGAACAAAAGTTTCACTCATCTTTTCCTTTCTCCAAAAGCAGTTTAAAGACCAATAATATTAATAGTCTTCTATCGTCCAAAAGTGACGTGCTCATGTGAATATTTGCAAATGCTTTGGAGCAATTTTAGTTTCCCATTAATTTTAACAGGAACTTTGTGTAAACCATAAGAATTGTTATTGTGTATCCATAAAGTCCTTTTTGTCAGTGTATGTCACTGGACCTGATAGATACCCTTTTAAGGTTTTATAGATTGTACTCCAAAATAAATTAGAAATCCATATAGGTTGTGTAAGACAGATGCAGACTGGAGCTTGATACCAGAGCTACCGTCTCACTAATTTCTGAATCTACTTATCACCACATTGTGTCACAAGTTCCTCTGGAAGAAAGACATATGGCAGAGAAAAGTTGGCCCCAAAGGGGATAATCCAGGTGAAAGTTCAACTAGATGGACAATCTGTTGTTTTCCCCTTTTTTGTGATTAAAAGTTCTTGGCTTGAGATGCTCAAACTGAATTGGACCAAGAGCAAGGTGATCACCAAAGCACCTCAAAATCTTCAAGAAATACTAGGCAGACACTCCAGAGTTTTTGAAAAAGAGCTTGGACAGACGAGCAATGTGTCAGTGAAGCTCACTTTTAGGTCTGATAGCCAGCCACAATATTCCAAGCCCAGAGTTATGCCATATGTTCTGAGGTTTCTGGAGAAAGCTGTTTTGGACCACTTAGTGAACACTGGAGTCCTGTCACCAGTTTCACAGAGTGAGGGAGCTACACCCATTGTACCAATGATCAAAAAAGATGGCAGTATGGATGTGTGGATATTTCAAAGTGACAATGAATCCAGTTTCATGTGCAGACCAGTATCCACTACTTCATATTGAAAATTTGTTTGCTACTCTTCATAGAAGAGAGTGTTTCAGTAAATTGGATTTGCCTAGTGTATACCTACAAATGGAGATTGATTTGGCATCGTGTAAATATCTTACAAACAACATGCACAAAGGCTTATTTTGTTACAACAGGTTGCCTTTTAGCATCACATTGGCACCTGCCCTGTTCCAGAAAGCCATGGGATGAGACCCTGAAGGGACTGAACAGAGTTCGACATCCTTGTTACAGGAAAGGATCATGAAGTTCATCTTCAAAATTTGGATGCTGTCTTGAAATGTTTGGAAGACCATGGACTGAGAGTACATTGAGACAAATGTGAGTTTTTCAAACCTTCCGTTGAATATGTTGGACATGTAATTGATGCCACAGGCTTAATAAAATTGCCAGGGGAAAAGAAGGTTGTTCCTGAAGTGCCCCTGCCGAGAACGTCATGTTTACATTCATTCTTAGGGCTGCTTAAATACTATGGTAAATTTCTGCATATCTGGCTACAATATTGGTACCTCTACATGAACTCTTACAAGCAAAGAAAAAAATGGAAATGGATTAAAGATTGTTACTGTGTTTTAAAGAAGCAAAGAAATAGCTTCTTATGCACTTTGATGTTTCACTACCGTTGCAATTGGCATGTGATAATTCATCATATGAAGTGGGTGCAGTTCTTTCCCACTTTTTTCCTAATTGCCTTCACTTCATGAACATTCACTATGCTGAGAAGAACTATGCACAAATAGAGTGAGAAGCTCTCAGCATTATCATCAGAATTTGTAAGTTTCATACTTATCTATATGGTAGAAACTTTACCTTGCTGATGGATCATTGCCCGTTAATTTCAATTTTTGGACCGAAACATGAAATTCCATCGTTAGCTGCTGCTTGTATACAACGATGGTCATTGCTACTTTCAGCTCATTCCTATACTATACAATTCCATAAAGGTATTCAGCATGGCGATTCTGATGGGTTGTCACACCTGCCATGCCCAAACTCTCATCAACCCATAGAAATTTCAGACAAAGTGGTCTATGTCAATTTGATGGGTTGGTTACCCATTACTAGAACAGACATCAACAAAGAAAATGTTGTGTTTTCTTTGTGAAAGGAATGGTACAACAGGGTACAACATTGGATCAAAAGAATCACCAGTTGACATAATTTGTGTCAAGTCAATGTGAATTATCTGTGAATAATGGTGTAAGTGATTGTTCAGAAATCTCTTCAATCTCAGGTTTTGGAAGCTCTTCACGGAGGTCATTTTGGCATTGGATAGATAAAGGCTATATCCTGGAGTCCTGTCTGGTAGCCAGAGATTGAAAAAGATATTGAGAGCAAGGCAAAGTGCTGTACTACATGTCAGCAAATTCAGCATGATCCTGGCCCAGCTCATCTATGCCCTTGGTCATGGCCTCAGACTCCTTGGATGTATGTAGAAGGTTGTTTGGTTTTGGTCATAATCAATGCCCATTCAAAATGGCCAGAAGTTTTCAGAATGATTTCTGCTACATGATAGCTACTAAGACCATTATATAGGCATGGGAACTATGGGGGGAAAGGAGGTGTTTCAGCACCCCCAGTTTTTGAGCAGGTTCCCGGATGCCAGCCCCATGCCTGGGGCTCTGGTATTGGCCCCGCACATGGGGTCCCAGTTGCTGCTGGACCTATGCCAGGGGCTCCACTCTCAGACCTGCACGTGGAGTCCCGGCTACCGCCAGCCCTGTGCTCAGGGCTCCACTGCCGGTCCCACACGCAGGGTCCTGGCTGCTGCTAGACCCGTGCTCAGGGCTCCGCTGGTGATCCCGCATGCAGGGTCCCAACTGCCACTGGCCCCATGCTTGGGGTCTTGGCTGCCAGCCCCGCACCTGGGGCTCTGCTCCCATCCACAGCTGTGATCCCAGACTCAGCCCCTTTACCCCTGTCTGTGTCCCCCATTCCCGGAGCCATGGCCCAGTCCTGGCCCCGGCTCTGGGGAGAGGAGTTGATTGTAAGACAGGGGTAAGGTGGGGGTGTGAGGTAAAAAGTTTGGGGACCACTGGCTTTCAGCACCCTCACTATAAAAATTGTTCCAGCACCACTGGACTATCAGACATCTTCATACCTTGTTTAGCCAGTTTGCTTTACCGTTCCAGTTGATGAGTGAAAATGGACCTAAGTTCCGTTCTGAAGAATTACAGAGATGCTTAGGTTCAAATGGAATTCAGCACATATGCCCTGCTCCACACCATCCTTCTACACACAGACTAACAGAATGCTTCGTACAGATACGTAAGTGTGCATTAAAAGAAAACAAGTCTATTTTGAGCCAACAGCAGAAACTGGACAATTTTTTGCTCGTCTACAGGAACACACCACATACAGGTGACTTCTGAGCCCTGTTCCCTCTAAGCTGTGCGCGTGTGCGCACGCACACAGATCCTAAACCCCCCACACACGGCGAAACACCGCGCACACAACAATTTGCACAGAAGCACAACAATTTGCACAGAAGAAATTTTTTGCGCACAGGGCCTGTCAAAAGAACATTGCTTCTGAGTAGCATCAACTTTTTTTTTTAAATGATTTTGCAAACCTGTTGGGACCGGCTACATCCTGATATTGCCTCAAATTCCAAGTTATGCAGCTCGATTGACTTAAGACTTCTCATCATTCTTTTCAATTAGGAGACTTAGTGTGGACTTGCAACTATGGACATGCAATGAAATGGGTCCCTGGAGAACTTGTAAAATTCCTGGGACCCTTTTCGTTTATGATAAAACTACCTGATAGTATTTTATGGAAATGATATATGGAGCAGTTGCAGCCTTAACAAATCCGGGGATGTTCCAGCAGGACTTTCTGTTTCTCCGATCAAACCTCCTTCTGTTACAACGCCTAATTTTGATGACTTGTTGGAGAAAGAAAGGAGTACTTGTGGCACCTTAGAGACTAACCAGTACTCCTTTTCTTTTTGCGAATACAGACTAACACAGCTGTTACTCTGAAACTTGTTGGAGAAACTTTGACATGAGATGCTTTACCACCAACTGTTCCTGTTGTTCAGGACACTGACACACCACCATCGCTCTGTTTTCCCAAGAGTGTGCAATAACAAGTGGTGTGCCTGTGAAATTGTTTAGTAAGTGAGTTGCTATTCCAGGGTAGAATAATCCTTTGAAATTTGAGAGTCCACGGTACTCTACCCAAAACTATTAGTTTGGTTATATAGTGTTTTATGTTAGCCATATAAACAATAATGTATGCATATTTGGGAAGTTTTTTAAAGTATGGTGGAGGAATGTGATATCCTGTCCCTTTAAATGTTTGAGCACTTCATCTCCCTCCCCAGTGCAAAGCCTTATATTCACGTTGTTTTTAGTTTTGCTGCAAGAACAATGAAGCCACCACCACAACAGACAATAATGTTTCTAAAAGCTCCCTCTGTGTCTATGTTTATCCCCTTCTCTGCCGGGCCCAAATATAACAATTACAGTGCATCAAATGAATAGTTTTGATTATATAATTAGCTGAATGGTAAATTAATTAATTCATGTTTCTCCCTGAGGTTTTACCCCCAGAAGCATGGGAACATGTGTTTGCTGACTTCTTACAATTGAAAATTATTGATTTCCTTGAGGAATCCATTCTTTCTGACTGTGAATAAGTTCATTTTATTCAAATCAACAATATAAATCAATAAAACACATAATCTTTTCCCCTTTTTGCCAAAAGCTACATTTAATGTTTGAATTATTTACATTTCTTTCAGAACTTAAACATGAATAAAATACAAAAACTATTTCCTTTTCTGAAACAAAGAAATGGGTTTGTTATGCTGATGTTCTAATTCATGATATTTCTTAGCTAGAATTGCTGAGTAACGGAACAATCCGGGGTAGCAAACTGGCCCCATCAAAGTCACTGGGAGTATTCCTATTAACTTCAGAAGATGCAGGATTTCACCCAGAGGCCTGAAGAGCACAGGACTATGAACCAGAAAACCTGCGTCTATTCCTGGCTTTGCCACTGCTGTTCTGTATAGCTATGGCCAAATCACTTCACCAGCTTTCTGTACCTCAGTTTCCTTTTCCAACCTTTGTCTGTCTATCTACTTATATTGTAAGCTCTTCAGGACAGGGACTGCCTGTAACAGCTTAACACAAGTGAAAGGGTCACTTTCACAGGTTCCGTAAGATACTCCTATCAGTCCACAATCTGAAGTCCTCACTTTCTTTTTATTATGTACCTTCTCCGGCAAAACTCACATTGAATTCTGCAATCAACTTCTCTGCTGCAGTCCCTTTGACCTCCACAGCAGGACATGTGTAAATTAGGGTAGGATTCAGTCCAAGTGAGCATTTTGCTTGAATAAAGACTGAGCATTCTGATTTGCCAATAGGGACAGATCTGTTTTAACTCCAGAGAGGCCTCCCCTTTTGGAATGGCCTGGCAGGCAACACTATAGGCATTAACATAGATGATACATAGGAGAAGCATGCAGAGTTAACTAGTCCCCCAGATTTCTGCTTGGCTGTCTGGGGAGAGTGACAGGGGCTCTGTCCTTCTCCTGCTGCACCTGTTCCTGCAAGCTCGGCCCTGTCCCTAGTAGCCGGGCCCAGGCAGGGAGCAGAAGGGGCAGGACCAGAGCCCAGCTGTGGAAGCAGTGGCAGCCTACCCCCTTTTCTCCCTGGGCGCTAGGGCCAGGCAGGGAGTGGAGGAGGTGGGCTGCGACTGCTTCTGCATATGGACTCTCTCTCAGGCAGCTGCCAGAGGCAGAGACCTGGAGCAGCCAGCTTCAGCCGGCGTGAAAAGTGTCTCCGTCCCGCTCCCAGCCCAGGCCCGGCTGCCAGGCAAAGCAGCTGAATGTGGCAGGGTAGGGGAGGAACAGCGGGAGAAGGACAGAGCCCCCCGCAGGTAACTCTGGTGAGGCAGGGAAAGTGCTGGGGCCTAGGGTCAGGTGCAGAATGGAGGTTCGGTGGGGACGTTGCTGGGAGCAGATTCTCTGGCCTCTGCTCAGCCAGAGGTAGGGGCATTGCCCACACCCCATGCCTCCCCTGATGAGGTGTCCATGAGCTCCGGGAAGACACTGGTGCTGTGAGTATCCCCAGGTTGGGACTGGCCTCAGCAGCATGTGCTTCCTTCTCCTGTGGTCTCAGCCCCCCAGGAGCTGGCAGGATTGGCTGTCCTGTCCCAGGGAGGTGGGGCTGGAAGTTCCTCCCAGAGGAGACACATGGGGCAGTCACATGTCCCACCCTTTACATTGTGCCCCCCCAGTATTAGGTGGCACCAGTCGTCTATGGGCGCTAACCTTTTACAGTCTTTGTACTCTGATGATCTCAAGAGCTGTGATTGTACTCTGCTCCCGCAGGTGGGACGTAAGGGGAGAAGGTGCTTTCATTGTCCCCTCTTGCACAGCCATGCAGGATCTTAATGCATGAATGTAAATACAGCAGAGTGTGTGCCAGGAATATGTAAGTGTTGTCGAAAATTGAAATTCACTGAACTAGCTTGAAAACCAATTATAGCCCACTCTTTAGCCAGGGATTGGAAAGTAAATTTCAGAGTTCATGTGTGCACGCATGATGTTGCCAATTTTTAGTTTTAAGCAAGTCTTTAGAATACGATGCCTCATGGTCTTTCCTGCACCGTGTTGTTATATCGCTTTTATGAAACTGAGGGGGATACTGGTGTAGAACCTGAAGCAAGCCACTGGGCATCATTCCTCTTACCATTTTGTATACCTTCCATTAATTTTATGCTGGTTCCAAGGGTCTTCCTAGATAGTCCCTGAAAATAGTTTAAAGTATGACATTTTCTGTACACAGTAACCCCTTAGAGAGAGAGAGAGAGAGAGACAGAGAGCATGTGTGATAAACTGTGTCCTGAAGATTTTGCTTTGTCTGTTGTATTATTCTTACTCAGTGTGGGTAGCCATAAAATAGATTTTTAGAATACATTTTCACTCCACATTAAGTGGGTCTTAAATTCTTCAGTTCATTGATATAGACTATGCATCCTTCAAGGATTGGAAGTAATTTATTATTGGTTTAAAAATTACCCCCTTCACTTTCACCAGTTACAAAGGAGAACTTGATTCCCTATTCCTCTCAATCTGCAATTTTAGCCCATTAAACTGGATTATTGTAGCTTCTGTGACAGATATTGCAACCACTTGCAGTAACTTTGGTAACTTTGGTGACTATATTTTATTAAGTGTATGACTTATGTATCATTGTGGTCCCCTGATTGTAAGCTACTCCATGAGGGGAGGATTACCACAGCTCTAGGAATAGTGGGGGATGATTATTACAGACCAAGATTGTAAATAGTTCCAGAGAAGTACCACTCCCTGTAGTGTTTGGCATGTTTAGGGCAGTATCAAAGGAGAGGCAAGGGACAAAGAAAGAACTTGTGATATATAGGCTGAGTTATAACAGATTTGGGGGTCTTTCTTTTGATTCATCAACTGGACAGGATATTCTGCCCTAAGGGTGCCCCAACATTTGCTGAAGGGTTGGAAAGATTTTGGCCTACCAGGGTCCCATAAGACTGACAGGCTATTTCTGTTATATTTATGAAATTTGGAAATCTGTTTATTTTAATATATTATGTTTTTACTTAAGAATAATTGTATTTGTTTTGGAAGAGTTGTCACTGGAAAAACATAGTGATTGTCCTTGAAGAGCAGCTAAAGAGCAGGGGGCTGGATATTAGTAAGACCTGCTTGGGATTGCCACTGTAAAAAAGCAGGGGGATGTAGCCTAAAAACCCTGGTTCTGGAAAGAGAAGGGATATGGGTTCCTGTCCATAGAGAGTTGAAGGCTAGAGGCTTCAAACCTGAACGGCCATTTTCAGAGCAGACCATGGAGTTCAAAATGCAGTGACCCTGAAACCGTGTCAGCTCCTTCTTAGTTTCTGTAATCATGTTGGTAAATATAATATTATTGTTATTATACTCCAAGGGCAAATACAAAACATAGGGCTGGATCCTCAGCTTTTTAAAATGTACTCACTCCATTGACGTCATTTGAATTAACATCAATTTACACCAGCTGAGGATTCAGCTTAATTATTCCATTTTTACTGCATTTGTTCCAGCAAAATTCTCCTGACTTCCATTGGAATTCAGGCTGCTCAGCACCTCTGAAATTTAGGCTGTTGTTGTCTCAAATTAGGCACCCAAAAACTGAGGCATACGCAATTAGAGAACAGGTTTGAAAAATTGGACTTAGTGATTTACCCGAGGCTACACCTGTGAAATTAGTGGCAAGGCTGAGAATAAAACACGAATCCTGCTTGGCCACTCTTTGGTTCTGGTTGCTTGGCTCAGTGTTCTGTATCCTCCAATTTCATAGCATCAGGTCTAAGTTTATTTTGTATTCTTACAACTCATAATGCCGTCACAGATACAGAACCTTCCTGTTTGCTAATCTGATTTTCTGCTACAGTTATTTTTTTCATATATGGGCTACAAGTTTGTGTTTATCTTGGAAACATTTTAATCTTCATTTTTAATCTGCTCTGGAAGTTTCACAGACCCATCTTGAATTTCCTGGGCAAATAATAATACATTTTATTACATTCACTTCCTAATCCTTGAGTTATTCTCACGTGCTTTGGATGAACTCTGTTGTTACTTCTCCCTCTGGATAAATTGACTATTGTGAAGATTCCTGATAAATGTTGCTTATCTTGGGGCTTGTTTATATATATATATATATGGCATTTCTGTTAATCTCCCTCTTTTGTTTTTTAACCAGTAGTTACCCAAATTCTAAACTATAGAGTAGGAAAAGAAAATTAGATTAAAGAAAAAATAAAATAAAATCCTTTTTTGCATTTTATCTGTTTCCATATGGAACAAAAAGAGCTCCACAAAGATGGAAAGAAAATTAAAATATATGGTCCAGATCCTCACTGAAACCAACATATCTCCACTGAAGTCAATGTAGATAAACCAATTTACACCATCTGATCTGGCATAATCTGTCTCTATCTATTGATCTATCTTTCTTATCTAGAATTTCACCTCTTTCCCTCTACTGCAGTAAACATACAACCAATAGATTTACACTGGTCATTATCAGGCTCTAATTAATTTTAAAATCATGGAAAAGGGACCAAGGAATTACAGTAGAAAGTTAAAAATAGGAGGAAATTTTGTGGAAAGCTCTATCCAGTCATTAGTGGTGGCAACATTAAAGCCTGTTAACTTCACAGCACTAACAAAAGCTTTGTAACCTAAGATATGTTGTCAATTTCTTCAGATATGGAGTCCAATCAGAGTTGCAATTGTGATGTGCACACAGGCACCTTCAAACACATACAATAATAGACATTTGGGATTATGCCTTTCAGTTACTGCAGGGATGGGCAGCTGTACAAAACTCTAAAGCAGAAAATAAAGGATCAGGTTGACTTGTTATGGTATTTATAGAGGTAGGTATGAAATATGTGGAAATAAGTCTAGGAATAAATAATTGAAAATTACTGGATCTAGCACTGCTTTTTACTAGGGTCAAGATCTTTAAAAGTTTTGAGGTGCCTAACTCCCATTGATTTCAAAAGAAAAGGTTGATTTCAATGGGAGTTAGGTATCTAAACACCTTTGAGTGTTTAATGAATTAGTTTAATGTACATGGCCAAGGGGGGCTAAATTAAGGTTAAGATTCCCATCTCTCCCCCAACCTCCCATCCTTGTCCCAATCTACTCCCTCAGTTGTCCCCCTGGCCCTCACAGGTGTGGCACTTTCCACTCTGCATTTAAGCCCGGATGCTTTTCTCTTCACGATGTAAGGGTGCCAGCAAGTGGAGCACTGAGCACATGGGAACCTGCTTTTGGTTCTAGTTCCTGTCACCACACTGACCCATAGGAGCTGGAAGCAGAAATGTCAGGGAAAGTTTTGTTCAGTGCCTGCAGCAGCCCTGGGTTGGAGCATGTTCAGTGCAGACAGAATCTCCAGAGAATTTAGCTGCCATATGCTAACAAATCTCTACTGAATATGTGCATACTAAGATGTAATCAGCGGCTTTCGATTTGGCCAAACGTTGGTGGTTTTTCATGGGGAAAGTAAATGGAACATCCCTGGCATAAAGGTCACCCCACTGGTAAATTTCAAGTCTCTGCTCCAAATGATCGAAGAACTAGAGCTTATCAATTAAACAATCATAAGAATTTTTTTGTAACAAGGATAAAATGACATAATTTTCCTTAATCTTATTCTGAACCATTTTTGCTGAAACTTTCTGAAAAAATTCAGCATGAGGGAAGCACCCACCAGGGAAAAACTCAGCCAAAGCAGCTGAAGATTGGCAAAATGATAAGCAACTGGAAACAGTGTCTCATCATGGGAAATGCCGGGTATCCTTAACTCCAGGTCACTACTTGCAAAGCCAGTAATACAGTATTCTACAGATCATATGCGCCAACTCCATGGGTGTTCCAGGACTGGAGCACCCATGAGAAAAAAATGGTGGGTGCTAAGCAGTCACCAGAGGTCTTGCAGATCAGTGCCTCCCCCTCTCTCCCAGTGCCTCCTGCTCATCATGATCAGCTGTTCCATGGCTGTACAGGAGGTGCTTCAGGGGAAGCAGTGGAAAGGGATGGGAAGAGGCAGGGCGGGGGTGGGAAGAGGTGGTGGGGGATGGGGCCTTGGGGGAAGGAGTGGAGTTGGGGTGGGGCCTGGGGAAGAGCCGGGGGTCAAGCACCCCCCGGCACATTAGAAAGTCAATGCCTCTGCTACATACTACAGTTTATTTTCCAACCTTTTCTTGTGAACGGACCAAAATTTAGTTGCAAAACACAACCTTTTTGTCCTTAATGGCCAAGGGTTAGGATTCTCCTGATTCAGACTGCTGGTGATTGTCTAATTTGCATGTGAACACATATTCACTGAGTCAATTAATTTTTGTTAATTCATCCTTAGACATAAGTTCTCCACAATCCCACAGGTGAAAAATGAACATTTTATCCATTACACCCTCCAACTCCTCACAATATTTTGTATGCTTGTCAGAGTATGAACCTTGGTCTTCTCCTAGTGGTTATATTTTTATAAATCTGAGCTGTCACATATTCTTTTGAGGGAAAGGAGTATCTTGGGAATTGTAACTTTGCAGCAGCAACCCGGTGCACTCTTGTAACTGAGAAGAAACTGTTACTGAAAAAGGTTCTTCTGCGCTACATTATTTTATAATTAATACCTGGCAAATATCCTAGAATTCAAGGAGGAGAAAACATTAATCTCTGTGTGCGCATTGGTGTGGGGGTGGGGAGCGAAGGAAGGCAGGGAAGACATGTTTCTTGTGCCTGAATGATTATTCCTGTTAGACCCCTCACAGAGGCACACTTTAATTACAGTGCAGTCTTGAGGAAGCCACAGGAGGAAGCATTGGTCAGAAGTGGTACCGCCATACTGTGATAAATGTGTGAGCTCCTTGGCTCAGTACCAAATAAGATACAAGTGCATAGGTACTGTAGGTGGTTCGCAGACTTCCCATTTTCTAGGCTCTTCACACACTGTTAACTTACTCTCTCTCCTTCACTTGAATCACAGTGCAGTAAATGCACCAGTCTAACCACATTCTTTTAGGGTGTGTGGGAATTTGTGCAGATCTTAGACATGAAAGTGTCTAAGAGTTGTCTCTTTCTCAGAAAAATAGCTAGCAAAAAGAGTAACAATACTTCCTGACTCCTCCTCATGTAATGGTGCTACAGGAAGACCCAATGACTTCTGAATTGGGCAATATGTCTTATAACATTCCTGATAACAGCAAGGCCTTTCTATATGGTAGTGAATAAGAAAAATACATTGAGGTGACACTTACTTGGCAATGTTGTGATTACAGCAAGCCCCCCCAAACCTGCAATAGTTCTTCTGCACAGGATACTGGGGGGTTGCAAAGAGGGTTGTGCATCCCTGACATATTCTGGAGTTGGATACTGCATGAGTTTTTTCTAGGCTAGCACGGAGCAATTGTGGGGTTGTGTCACTAAACTGTGGCCATTGGGCCTACAGTTACACAGATCCAGTGACTAAAAAATCCACACTAAACGGTATGCAATCCATATGACAGGCGTGGGGCAGCAGTAGTGTCGAGCGGGGGGGGGGGGAAGGAGGGAAGGTGTCCTGTCCATTCTTTATTGAACTGGATAAACAATAGAGAAAAAATGAGTAGGAATAAGTGGGCAGTTTTCACAGTGAAGACAGGTAAATAGTAGGGTCTCCCAAGGCTGTGGACTGGAACCTCTGTTGTTCAACATATTCAAAAATAATCAGGAAAAGAGGGTGACCAGTGAGGTAGCAAAACCTGCAGATGATACACAGTTACTCAAGATGGTTACATCCAAAGCTGCCTGTGAAGGGCTAAAAAGCGATCTCACTAAACTGGGTGACTGGGCAACAAAATGGCAGATGAAATTCAGTGTTGATAAGTGCAAAGTAAATAGGAGGGTTCCACAAGGATCTGGACTGAGGCCTGTGCTGTGCTGTTCAACATATTCATAAATAATCAGGAAATACTCTGGAAAAAAGTCCCAACTACACATACAAAATGATGAGATCTAAACTAGCTGTTACCACTCAAAAAGATGTTGGAATCATCGTGAATAGTTCTCTGAAAGCAGCAACAGTCAAAAAAGCTAACAAAATATTAGGAACCAACAGGAAAAGAATATAAGATAAAAATAGAAAATGGCATAATGCCACTATATAAATCCATGGTATGCCCACATCTTCAATACTGTATACAGTTCTGGTCACCCCATCTCAAAAAAAGAAAAAAGAAAGAAAAAGAAAGAATTGGAAAAAGTGCAGAGAAGGGCAAGAAAAATTATTAGGGAACAGCTTCCATAGGAGGAGAAATTAGAAAGACTAGAACAGTTCATCTTAGTAAATAGACAACTAAGGGGTGAGGGATATGCTAGAGGTCTGTAAAATCATGAATGGTATGGAGAAAGTGAATAAGGAAGTGTTATTTACTCCTTCATATATCACAAAATCCAGGGGTCAACCAATGAAATCAATAGGAAACAGGATTAAAACAAACACAATTTACACAATGCATAGTCAACCTGTGGAACTTGTTGCCATGGGATGTTATCCAGGTTAAAATTATAACTGGGTTCAAAAAAGAATAAGATAAATTCATTGAGGATAGCTTGATCATTGACTATTAGCTGAAATAGTCAGGGACACAACATCATGCTCTGGGTGTCCCTAAGTGTCCAGAAGCATCTGGAACTGTGTATTGTCAGAGACAGGATACTGAGCTAGGTGGACTATTGGTCTGAACCAGTATGGCCATTCTTATGTTCTGATAATATTCCTCTTCCAAACTTCAGTTCAAGGAGCCAGGCTGTGTAATGGTTCAGACCTGGGCAATTTACTTCTGAGCTCAAACGTGGATTAGGTCACACATTTAAAAAATAAGTGTTTGGTAACAGAGTTCCTGTTTAAGAAGAAAACAATGGCTCTTATGTTATTAAATGTTCCTTTTTGTTATGGGAGACTTTATGTTTGATTCTTGTGCCTAAAGAAATATAAATATTCGTTGTTCTTGTGTCTTTTTAAGATTACATTTACTTTATGGAACAATAACAATAATGAAAATTTGCTAGTATAGATACAAGTGAGTTGAAAGTTTTCACTAGGTTGGAATTAACTACTTGAAAACTCATGGACTATAGTACAGGAATTTGCCATGTTTTCCTGTATTGGAAAGGTAGGTGTCAAAATTCCTCCAAATCAACTCTTGGAACAGCTAAAATTGGGGAGGAAGCTCAGAGATATGTTTTACAGTTTTTAGTAAATAATCGATATAAAATCAAAGGAGAGGGATGAGTTTCCACACTGACTCAGGGTCTGCATGCTCCATTCAGCACAGTGTAGGGACTGATCATGTTCATAGTCCTCAATAATGATTCTCACGATAAATGTGTTCCTTTAATGGTCATTTTGTGACTTTTTCAATAATGAATCAGTTACAAGTTCTACTAATTACCAATACTAAACAAGGATTACATTTTCTCCTTTGAATTAAGTCATTCCTCACTGTAATAACTTATGTTTTAATTCAGAGGTTTATGTTGCAATGTAGGGTTTACTTCCTATACTAATAAAATGTTTCCAAGTAATAATAAGTTGTAAGAGTCATGCCTTGATACCAAGCAGATGCATTATCTGATCATATGTGACTAAGCTTATTGAGATCATATTTTTAAAAGAAACAACTGCAATGAATTAATTTCTTATTGACATCCAGTAATGCTACATCAGATAAAGATCTTTCACAGTTTTCATTACTATTAGGATATGCTTCTTGGTATTATCTTAAATGAAAAGTATTCCAGTGTTTACTGCCCTTTTTTTTTTTTTGAAAGGTATTGAAAGGGGGGGAAATAAAGCAAAAAGAAATAAATACATATTTGATCAGATTTTGTTATTTTCTATAAGTGAAAGATAATTCTTTGCAGAGTTTTCATTCTAACTGTGGCCTTAAGGCCTTTACTAATTAAAACCCCACAAACCTGAATGTTTATGTTGTAGAAATTGTTCCCTAGTGGCAAACCAAAAATACTGAAAGAGAGTAGAGATCTTCACTACAGCAATATTCAGAAACCTTTCCCCTTATGGAGTAGTATCTCACTTCTTGGGAAGTCTCATGTTGAAGAGTAAGTGTGGAAGAATTTGGCTGTAAAAGTTTTATATTCAAACCCCAGTAACTAAGAGACCTGAGTATAGCACAATAAGAAAAACATTTTAGACCTTCAGAAAAAAGAAGATGTCACAGGGTGGCACTGGCCCTTTAAGAAGAAATAGGCCAATACGCCTGTGACTTATCAGCTACCTCCAAATTGGTTCTGAAGAGAGGACACCTAAGTCATATAGATGGGAGCTGCCTGAGGGTCAGTCAGCAAAAGGGCAGGTGAGAACTGCTTGGGGAGCAAGAAATCAGCAGGTAAGGTCTGACAGAAGTCAAGTGACTGGAGGAGATCTCTGGAGGAAGCTATAGGTGATTCCTGTGCAAAAGTTGAAGACAGGAGAGCAGCAAGAGGTATTTGCTGACAGACCTCCCCAAAGCAGAGACCCAAGACTGAAGGGCAGAGACTAGCAGAGGGAGCTGACAGCTGACTTTTAAGCCAGCGAGCTGAAACTGATGGTCAGAGAGAGCTGAAGGCAGGGGAGCAGCAGAAGGGCTTACCCACTGATGTTTCCTTGCAGGATCGCTGGAACCAGAGGGCTGGAGAAGGCTGATGGTGCACCACTAGAGAGAAGAAGAGAGAAGAGAGGCCAGAAGAGAGGCTGTAAGCATTCCTGCTGGGAAGAGCCCAGTTGCGCTGCGGCAGGTAGGGGTGGGATGGCTGTTCTGGTAAAAGGACAGGAGAGGACTGAAGAAGTGCCTGGGATGTGGTAGGAGATGCTGGACAACAGTATGTGCTGTGTTGATGGAGTTGTATAGTATGTAGGCTTGCAAGGACTTATATACACTGGGTGTGAGACATGGACTGTTTTTAGGACTTTTTCATGGAATTATTTGAACAATGTTTCAGTAATAAACTGGCCCCAAATACAGTATTATTGAGACCAGAAAATGTGCATAGAGTTACTGGGGACTCTGAAGAAAAGAATGTGAGGCAGGCACACCTGCTTTCATAGAATCATAGAATATCAGGGTTGGAAGGGACCCCAGAAGGTCATCTAGTCCAACCCCCATGGCAGGCCACAGGCTTTACTGTGGCCTGCCATGGAAGGGTACCCACGGCGGGTCCTGCCTTATCGCAGAAAAGTAAAAAGTGTGGTGCAATCACCCTGTGCATAATAGAAGGGAGACAATGTGGGCTTGATCTGTCCAACCACAGGCAAAGAGAGTTGTGTAAACAAGTGCAAAATGAGACCTCGTGGGCAGGATCCTGATCCTGAATTAATGAGGGTGCTGATGCATGAATTCCATTTTTCTCCAGCTCATATCTCCAATATCATAACCAGGGTTTATGTGAAAAAATGGGAACATTTGGTGCCACTTTTTAAAATTGCAGTGACCCTCCTTCATATAAGCGGCTTTACTGGTGTGAAGTAGGGCTGTTTAAACAAAACAAAACAAAAACGATTGAACTTTTTTTGAGAGAGAGAGAAAGAGAGAGTACTGGGTTTAATAAAAAGTGTAATGAAAAGAATTGGCTTTCCTTGGAAATGTTCAAGTATTATGATCAGAAAACTGGGGAAAAAAACATTGGTCCCAAACTGAAAAATCATTGTGTTTGTTTGTGTGTGATGTATGTGTGCTTTAATTATTAACCTTTCCATGGGAGGGAAGAGGCATTTCCTGCCTAGTTCTGACATTAGAAAGTCTGTTGACTTAGGTATTTACCTAGGCCACACTGACCAATGTGTTAGCAGTAGGGCTGTCGATTAATCACAGTTAACTCACGTGATTAACTCAAAAAAATTAATCAAAATTAATCACACTGTTAAACAATAGAATACTAATTGAAATTTATTAAATATTTAGGATGTTTTTCTACATTTTCAAATATATTGATTTCTATTACAATGCAGAATACAAAGTGTACAGTGCTTACTTTATATTATTATTTTTATTATAAATATTTGCACTGTAGAAATGATAAACAAAGAAATAGTATTTTTCAATTCACCTCATACAAGTACTGTACTTCAATCTCTTTATTGTGAAAATGTAACTTACAAATGTAGAATTTTTTGTTACGTAATTGCAGTCAAAAACAAAACAATGTAAAACTTTGGAGCCTACAAATCCACTCAGTCCTACTTCTTGTTCAGCCAATCGCTAAGACAAACAAGTTTTTTTACATTTATGGGCTATAATGCTGCCTGCTTCTTATTTACAATATCACCTGAAAGTGATAACAGATGTTCACATGGCACTGTTGTAGCCCACATCATAAGATATTTACGTGCCAGATATGCTAAACTTTCGTATGAGCCTTCATGCTTCAGCCACCATTCCAGAGGACATGCTTCCATGCAGATGATGCTCGTTAAAAAAAAAAGTGTCCGTTAAATTTGTGACTGAACTCCTTCAGGGAGAATTGTATGTACCCTGCTCTGTTTTACCTGCATTCTGCCATACATTTCATGTTATAGCAGTCTCGGATGATGACCCAGCACATGTTCCTGTTATGAACACTTTCACAGCAGATTTGACAAAACGCAAGTGTGAGATTTCTAAAAATAGCTACAGCACTCAACCCAAGGTTCAAGAATCAAGTGCCATCCAAAATCTGAGAGGGATGAGGTGTGGAACATGCTTTCAGAAGTCTTAAAAAAGCAACAATCAGATGCAGAAACTACAGAACCCAAACCACCAGAAAAGAAAATCAGCCTTCTGCTGGTGACATCTAACTCAGATGATGAAAGTGAACATGCATCGGTCCGCATTGCTTTCGGTTGTGGTTGAAGCATGAAGGTACAAATGAATCTTTAGGGCATTTGGCATGTAAATATCTTGTGACACTGGCTATATCAGTGCCATATGAACACCTGTTCTCACTTTCTGGTGACATTTGTAAACAAGAAGCAGACATTATTATCTCTTGCAAATTGTAACCAAACTTGTTTGTCTGAGCGATTGGCTGAAGTAGGACTCAGTGGACTTGTAAGCTCTAAAGTTTTACATTGTTTTATATTTTAATGCAGTTATTTTTGTACCTAATTCTACATTTTTAAGTTCAACTTTCATGATAAAAAGATTGCACTCTAGTTCTTGTATAAGGTGAATTGAAAAATACTATTTCTTTTGGTTTTTACAGTGCAAATAGTTTTAATAAAAAATAAATATAAATTGAGCACTGTACACTTTGTATTCTGTGTTGTAATTGAAATCAATATATTTGAAAATGTAGAAAACATTCAAAATATTTAAATAAATGGTATTGTATTATTGTTTAACAGCATGATTAATCATGATTAATTTTTTTAATTACAATTAATATTTTAATCACTTGACAGCCCTGGTTAGCAGAGCTAAATTCATTTATCTGAACAGGAAACATATTCTATCTAATTATTTACATATCACTGCAATCACACCTGTCTTACCACAAGTGCTGCTTTTGTGCTCCCTTTTTGTTGAAGGGGTGATTTGAAATAGCATCCTCTAGCTGCAGTGAAATTATTGCTCCAGCAGTTTGGTATATTATTTCCTTCCAAGCTCCTTGGTGGACATGGTGATATCAATGTATGTTTCAATGTATATAAAAGGCAAAATCAAATGGTTAGATCCTAAACCACACTTCCACTGGTTTTGTGCTTGCCAGGCCTGACACGGGGAATCAGTTCACAGCACTGACTCAGTACCATTACTCCCTTCCCTGCAGATGAAAGAAGCTTGTTGTGGGGAGAGTCAGGAGTGGGAGCTGTTATAAAGGGGACTGAAGTACACTATGCTCAAGACAATCCCAGTATTGCCGATCTCAGTCATTCAACAATCAAGAATTGGACCCCAAAATATCATGTGATTGACTTAAATATGTAAGATTTGTAAAAATGTTTTTTTTCTAGTACCTCAGTCTATAGGGTTCACATGTTCAAGCTTTCCTCTGTAATCATGAGGGAAAGAAACTTAAATAAAAGGCTGAAATTCTCATATAATCACATGACTCCAGGAGCTGAAGCTTTTAGAAAAAAACATCAATGACAGTGAGATTGCCAATAAAACCTCAAGAGCTGGCATCACTAAAATCCTTGATAACATAATGGCAGTGAGCCTTTATAAGCTTTGTAAATGAGAATGGATTTTTAAGCTGTTCCAAATTGCACCATGTGATGCATCCCTTGACTGTCCCCTAAGGTTGTAGGAAGTAGAAAGATGGTTTAGATCCACTTTTCTTTCCGCTGCTCAGCTGTGCTGCACCTGAGCCCAGACATATCTGAGGTCCATGCAGAGCAAAATAAAGGTCAACTACCTATACAAATTTCCTATGTTTCTATGAGAAATCTGAAGCGAAAACAACAACAAAAACCACTTAGGTTTTTCACAAGGACTTAAACTTAACTCTGGCCATCAGTCAGGAATTGCCACACAATATCGCTGATAAAAGCCTACAGCATCTGGTTAAGAGCATTATCTGGATGGACTCTGATTAGTTGTGCTGACTGCCTAATAATGTAGTAAAAAAACAAAAAAATGAAGCATCAGTTTGACTGGGATTTTCAAAAGAGCCGAAGTGATTTAGGTCCCCAAATTCAATGGGCACTAATCACCTACAGCTCTAAAGCTCCTTTGAATATCCTGCCTTAGGTCCAGATCCTCAGAGATGTTATAGGCACCTAACAGCCCTTGATTTCATTGGGAGGTAAGTGCTTAAATACCTTTCAGGATCTGGACCTTAGTGTCCATCTCTTGGCTTCACATCAAAAGTGCAATAAAAGCAAAAGCATCTCACAATTGCTTATAGTTAGATTCATAGAACAACTTGGTGGCACATCTAGCCAAAGACACTCATAGCTACCTCCCTGAAATTGTTCACGAACTTTATCAGTGAGCTGGCAAGTATCTTTTGCATCAATGGTTATCACAAATGGGCCACCACCACCATCCTCCATTAAAACAATATGACAGCAACTCTTGATACTCAAAATGAATACCGGGTGTAATGGTGGAAGTTTAATATAATCAGGAAAAGCTTTTTTTAATTATTTGTTTTTTTAGAAAATACCAGCACAGGTTTCTGGCTGTAGGTAGGCATTTGTTTTCAGCTTCATCACAGCTGATGAAGTAAGAGACAAGTGGATCTGGCTGGGGGCTATCCTTATACTGTAAGGAAAGATGTGTGGACATGAGTCGGATTCATTCTTATAGCAAGCTGGATTGGCCAAAGGGTTGTACTTTTGACATCTCTGATTTGTATACAAGCAAAATAGATTGTGTACCTTCTGAATTACTGTAATATCAATGCAAAATTTTGCACATTAGCAAGAAGTACAGTTCTACCATGCAACCAGCCTTTTAATAAATGTTAAACCAGTATCCTGATAGATTCTCTGCTGCGATCTAATGTTGTAACCATTGCTACTGCAGGTGAGACATGAGAAATAGGTAAGACATTTTGAGCTCTATTAACATAAAATGTTCACTGTAGATCAGCACAAAGTTATTTTTAGCAGGTTTTCCTGCTTGTATGACACATAGGTGACATTTGCAGTGTTTAATGGCACCCAAGTTCCCATGCTAAATGTGTTCTGAATATTAGTCTGTGTAATACAAAGTAAAGCATGTTGGATATTAGCTGACTCAAGACATTATATAGTTATTTGAAATCTGTTATTTTGTGTGCCTGTATCTAATCTTTTCTAGCCAAGTGTATATAATAGCAGTCATCACTATTCTGAAAGTCTCTCATGGACTTATTTTTAAAAAAATAATGAATGTCCAATGGCTTAATTTAGATCTAACAGGTGTGAATGTTACAGTGGTTTGGGAAATTTGGTGACTGGAGAGAGTTAATTATCACCTTTAGAGATAAAGCCAGAGAGTTTAAAAATGTGTACTCTCACTCTGGACCCATATGATTTAAGATCAGAGTAATTTGCAGTACACAGAATATTTCTTGTTTCTGTAATCTTGCACATATGAATGGATGTGATTATCCCCTTGTAAATCTGGAGTAATTCCACTTCAGTCAATGGAATTAGGCCAATATTAAATCAGCAAGGAGGAGGGGAATCAGATCATGCTATTTATATTTCTTTCTGCTACAGTTTTAGATTATATTCTTCTTTCCTTTCCTGCCACACTCCTTTCCTCCTTTGTAAAGGTGAAAATGTTAAATCACAAAGAAAATAAAGGGGAGGGGGAGATCTGTCCAGTCTTAAAACTCTTAAGTGTTTTAAATAGGGTAGCCACTGGTGCATACCCAGAATATGGAACAACATTCCTTTGGTTGACCCTGCCCCCCCCCCCCCCCCCACCGTGTGACCCGACCTCTTCTGATGTGATCTCATATGCACTCTTCAAAATGGTGTTTTCCACATAGTATTCCAGACAAAACCACATCTAGTTTCATACCAGTACTGGACAGCAGACAAACCATACATAAACAGGACTGTCTGGCTTAAAACCAGACAAATGGCCTTCCTAAGTTTTAAAATATACAAGCATTGGATAGAATGAATATGTATATATTGAATATATAATATATATATAATATATAATGAATATGTATATATTCATTGACGAGTTATGGATGTGCACTGTTACAATTAGGGAATATGAACTACTCGGTAGCTCACCTTATTATACAGTATTTCATTTTTGTACAATTTCCCTTTGTTACTTGTTTTCCCTCCAGCTCCATATGACTACAAAAAGCTATTAAAAGAGAGCTATCAATTTCATGTCAATTCAGAACTACTTTTGAAAGCAATATGTAAGGCTCCCAGTGATATCTTTCTGCCAATCTTTTCATTTCTGAAAGTTGTTTGTAAGAGCCATATTAAACTACCTGCCATCAATTCTAGATCACATGACTATATGTCAAAGAAATGAATACCCTAGAATTCTTTAAATAAAACTACTAATTTTGAGCATCCCTCTACTGCTTAAGGAGACACGTAACTTATAACAGAATCTTCCATTTGCAAATTTGCCTTTGTCTTCTGTTCCCATCTATGTTCTGACATCAGTAACTGCAGAAGAGTAACTAATAATTGACATACTATATGCATTTCAGGGGAAAAGAGCAGATTTCACATCATTCCAATAATTTGATTCTACTTCTTGCTAAAACATTCATATTTCCAAGAAAAGATGTAGTGACTGAGATTTTCTTGAGGTAAAATCTCTAGAAGATGAGCTGAAGAAAAAACATCTGAAAGTACAAATGTAAGGGTCAAGGCCAACATTTTATATTATGGCTGCCTAAAGTTAGGCATCTAAATCCATAATTCTTCCCACACCCCACAATAAAAAAAAATCCTGACTACAAGTCCCTTTAACTTCAAATTGGAGTGATGGGAGCTCAGCACTTTTGAAAAGCAAGATACTTATATAGACACCGAACTTGCTCAATGGTTTTACCCATAAAAATATAAATGCATGCGAAAATACCACAGAATATTTGTACTTGCAAAATGCAAATGCAATTGCAGATGCTTTTCTTCAAGTTCAGATGGTCATTTATCCTTCTAAGTATCCTCTTTGAAGTGCAGTCACTGCAGAGTGAGATAGCAGGACGTATGTTCTGGCACTTATCAGGCAAAACACACTTATGTTTGTTTATCATTGGTGGCCTTTTTTTTATGCTTGACACTTGTGACACTCATTCCAATCCCTAGAGTCTAAGACAGTGGTGCAAATACTTCCTTAGACTAGTGTGGCCTGCTCCCTGAGTAGGTATCTCATAAACCTTTACTACAACTAAATGCTCCGCCTTTCTGTTGTTTGCTGGTGTGTGTGTGCCATTTGTCTGATTGCCCTCTATTGAAAAGAACAGGTAATTCATTTCTGGGTTAATATCTGTTTTGTTTGCATAAGGACTGCAGGATTTGGTCCATTCAAAAGTACATGAGCAGGTCTGCTGACCAACCTAGAAAAGTATTATCAATTTCTCAGACTCCTGAAATTGGAATTAGTAATATAGATGGTGTTCTCAAGAGGGAGGTAGCCAGTGGTACACCAACACAATCATTTTCTTTCCTGGCATGAACCCATACAATCTTAGATCAAGAGTCATGAAGAGAAAAATATTTCTAACTATAAGGGTAGTTAAGCTCTGGAATAGGTTTCCAAGGGAGGTTGTGGAATCCCCATTGTTGGAGGTTTTTAAGAACACGTTGGACAAACAACTGTCAGGGATGGTCTAGGTTTACTTGGTCCTGCCTCAGTGCAGGGGGATGGACATATATGTATTTTCAAGGTTCCTTCCAGCCCTACATTTCAATGATTTTATGACCAATCCCAAAGCCTTTACAATGGGAAATTTACTTGAAATAAAGTCTGAGCAAAAAGTGATGTAACTGGAAATGAATATACTCAAATCACTTGAAGTGTTGAAGGTGTGATCACAGCTGAGTGAAATTCTACTACTTCAGGGCCAAAGAGCTAGATCCATCTCAGAAAGATACCTAGCCACAGTACTATGGAGTATACTGGGGTTGGTCTCTCTTGCTGAAGCTGTTCCACCATGTAAAAATAATTAAATATTCATTGGAGAGGGGGAATGGCAACTGCGTCTCCCACATCCCAGGTGAGTGATCTAACCACCAGGCAATAGTCATTCTCACTTGTCCTCTGGTCCAGTGCGTATTTATTTATACAAATTTATGCCATCTGAGGCTGCAGTCTCACTAGTTCACTGCTATCAAATCCACAACAAAATCATAGCCTTGATTTTGCCTCCTATCTGAAATCTGGGCTCTAGTATAAACCTAGTCCAGGTCTGATCACTGCAAATCTCTGATACTCAACACCTTCCATATTTAAATAACGGAGTGTTAACTGGTTTTCTGTACGGTTTTTTTCATCACATATCAGTCAGATAATACTTTTCTAATTTATCTGTGGGGTAATCTGTCAAAGCCATACTGACATTCAAATACACAGTGTCCACCACATTCTCTTTTATTTATCTACAGTCAACTAGTCTGTTGTAAGGACTATGAAAAAACACACCTTTTTAAAAAGTGCCTTGCCATATTGTATAACCACATGCATATACAAATATATAATAATTAATATAAATTTATTTTCTCATGCAGTAGCTTTTGAATTGCAGAAGTTATCTCTGGGTGTGCAGCACCAGATTATATTGACATGATCTACTGAATCTGCATATATTGAAGAAATGTAATTTCTTGGTCAGTTTAGTTGCTGGCATGAGGCCTGGAGATTGACTGAGAAATAAACGTGATGCTTTCTCACTCTTCTCAAACAGCCATGGCCTGCGATCATCTCAGAAATGACACTTGCTGTCTCCAAAGAGAAGATGAACTTTTCACTACACTGAAAATTCCTTATTGGCTAGCTGGGAAGAGTTACATCTTTAGAATCAAATTTCCCAGCCCTACTCCCTCCACCCTTGCTATTTTCAGGGAGAGTAAAAATATTATTAGGAATATTTATGGCTTCTTTGTGAGATGGGTGGCAATGAAAAGTCTGGACATAGAAGGAGCCCAGAAAGGCCAAATGCCTTGAATCAGACCATACTCATCTAAATGACTGTAGAGAAATGTGGGTACCTCTTGATATAAGCCCTAGACACTTTTGTGTCAGAATGGGATACACATATAGCAGAATCAGTCAGGTATAGGCTGCTTAACAGAGACTGACCGTACTCTCAGAGGGCTAAAGGAAAGCACACAGGAAAGTCACAGAGATTAGACTATAAAGAAACAAACAACCCAATCAATGGAGACAATAAACTAGTCTTTGCATCATTTAGCCACTTTTTCCATGGGTAATTAGCAAATATATTCTTGATACTTGGGTAAGAAAAGTAGTTGTTCAGCTCAACTGCAGCCAGCAAATGGCTCCGTGTCTTGTCTGTCAGAAAGTTGTTTGGGAATCAGACTGCCATTTATTATATATCTGTAGAGATCTGTATGATGCAGTCCAAACTGGTTGTGGCTAATAACATTCATACCACACTAACACCTAATACTTGCATTAATAGGGGGAATTCCCTCAATTATCTAATTTAGAATTTCTTACTGAATATTTGAATGTTTCATGGCTTTCTGATAGATAAGGCGCTAGTAATTATTACACACTGAGGTTACTACAACGGGAGTTGTGACTGCAGCATGTGTAGACATACCTGAGCTAGCTTTAATCTACCGAGTGAGAGTACCAACAGCAGTGCAGCCACAAGAGCACACACTTCAGTAAGTACCCAGGCTCCTAGGCAAGCTTGTACAGCCTATTCGGAAGCCCAAACTGATGTGGCATCACTGCTATTGGTACTCTTGCTAGTTAGCTCAGAGCTAGCTCCTGTATGTCAACACATGTTGGAATTAATCTTCTCGTTGCAGTGTAGACAAACCCTAACAAGCAAAGAACACTGCTGAAATGAAGAAGAGAAAAGTACACAAGCAACAGGAAGCCAGAAAAGCAAACTGTTGATGTAGAAGTGGTTCCGGCAGTTTGGATTGGAATTGGGCTGGACCCTAGGTTTGGTTACAGAAATGTCCAGACTTTTGATTTACCTATGAATTTTTCCCTCTCTTGTGGTTTTGGAATCTGCTCTTTCTTCTGGTCAAAATCTGCCCTCAATTGTAACCATGTAGCCACCTGTGACTTAATAGGGTTGTGCTAGTGTAATTAAGAGAAGAATTAATCCCACTAAACCTACCTCTCCTAAATACTATGTATTATCCTTATGCACAATACAATATTGATTATGGGACAGATGGTGGAAGTGGCTTTTTCCATGAATAGCCTATTGAAATTAATGGAACAATGCTTGTGAAGTAAAGTCCTATTAAACCAGACTCATAGTATCATAATCTATTCCTGTAGATTTATGGTAATAGTTATGCACGTAGGAGCAAGTTGTGGTTGTTCATGTGCACATGCTAAAACACAGAGCTCACATCCACTCTTTCTCTAGTACAGCAGGAAGCCAGGCTCATGGTGCTTGTGTTTCATTTTGCAGTGTTAGAAAAAACAGTGCTGCTAGACTCGTGGAAAAGGCATGACTCCCTCTGCACCTCCTAGTGAACAGAAGACTGCCTGGGGTCTTCAAAATGCACCCTGTTTAAAGAATTGGGCTTCTGAGTGTCCTGGAGACATTCTATACCTGGGACAAAAAGGCAGCCAGGATGTCTCCAACAGATGCTTATTCCTCTCATAGCAATGTAGCTGTGGCCTTAAAAGCCACAAAATGCCCCATAAAGTCTGTTAATTAACTATTTATTTAGCGTGTGCATAGTCATCTAGCCAAGCGATGGCCTCTTTAGTGGCGTGATGCAGTTCTTCTAGACCACCACTGAGCCTAGTCAACAGGCATTCATCGACAATGTGCATCATTGTCTGTGTTGCGCCGTAGCTGCACAAAGGGCTGTCATGAAGGCCCCAGTGATACTGGTTGGCTGCACAGAGATCTTGCCTGGTCCTGAACCTGTTCAACAGGGACCATTGGCAATGGGGCAAGTCAAAACAGGTGGGCAAATTGTGCGGTCAGTGACGAGGGACTAGTTGGTGATTATAACAGATATCCATTTTTTTCGCCAGAGTGTTTCCACGCTAACATCCTGGCATGGCAGATGAGACTATAATAGGAGACATGACTGCAAATGTGCAGCTGATGGTTTAAGAAGGTCATTGTGCAGTGGCAGGCTTGAGTTGGCACATACTCTCTCCAATAACTTGCCAGTGGCAACCTCTTGCCTGATATGAGGAGTGATATTGCTCAGAACTGGAAGCCATGGGAGTGGAGTCAGATACAGGGTGCTTGAGATGATATGCATGATGGCATGTAACTGCATATCTACCAGTTTGGTGCGTGACAATCGACTCCAAACTGGTGCACAGCACTCTACCACCGAATACGAGGTGGCAAGAGCTGATGTCCGCAAAGTTGGAGCATGAGCAGCTCATGACAAACCTACCAGTTTGCTAAGAAGATTATTGCGTGTCTTAACTTTAGCTGCTGTCTTCTTCAGGTGGGCATGGTAACTCAGTGTGCGATTTAAGGTCACACCTAGATAGACCGGCTCTACTTCATGCTTCACCTTCTGACCATTCAGATAAACATTCAGTTCTCGGGTTGTGCTGGTGTAATGAAGATGGAACAAGCTGGAGACTGTTTGTATGATGCTTGGCTGGAGGCGCCAAGTCTTAAAGTAGTCAGCTAATTTTGTCATCTCCCAATTTAAAGTGGCATCAAGTCTGTGAAACATCAGGGCCTGGGTACCACAACAGATGTCGTCTGCGTAAATGAACTTTCGTGACACCATTGTTGGCAGGCCATTGATGTAAAAGTTGAACAGGGTTGGAGAAAGCACAAAGCCCTGGGGTAACCCATTGCTCTGTCATCTCCAAGCACTCATCTTCCCCCTCCATATGGACTCTGAGCTTCCTGTCATGGGAGAACAGTTCAACGATACCTGTAACCCATGATACCTTCACAAGCAGACCAGTATGCCATACCGTATTGTATGCTGCTGTTAGGTCGATGAAAACTGCACCTGTTTTAAAGTTTCTCTGGAAGCCGTTTTCAACAAATGTTGTCAGCGCAAGTACCTGGTCCCATGTGCTATGGCCTCGACAAAAACCTACTTGGTCAGGGCTCAAAATTCTCTCCATGTCGGGTAATATGCGCTGTAGGACCACGTGCTTCAGTGCCTTGAAGCACACTGACAATAATGATATTGGACGATAGCTTGATGCTTGACTTGGGTCCTTTCCAGGCTTTAGGAGGCCAATTACTTTTGTGGTGCACCATATCTTCAGCAGCCTCCCTTCACTGATGACCCTGGTGAAGAATTTCACAAGCCAAAGCCAAGCATGGGGGCCAAGGTTTTTCAGAAATTCTGGAGGTATGTGGTCATAGCCCAAAGCTGTCCCACACTTGATGCTACCAGCTGTCTGTGCTAGCTCTGTTACAGTGAATGGTTCTTGGCAGCTTCTCATCCGGTGTACACGTTTATACATATGCCATTTGTCCCTCAGTTGTCTTCGCACCTTTCTCCAAAGGTGCTCTGGCCACTTTAAGTAGGTGTCCGGCTATCTGGTTGGGTGTCACTGAAGGTCAGTAGAGTGCAGGTGGCTGCTGCGGTGCTCCAAGGCATCAGAGCAGACTCCAACACTTGCTGCTGGAGCGGGTAAAGCTCATCCTTTTGGTCGTCTCCTCCCAGCTGGCTCAGTGTCCAATGATTCGGTCAGATGGTCAGCGACATCTGGGTCACCAGGTGTCTCATACCACTCAAGCCTGGCAGCACTCTCCGAGTCAAGACAGGGGATTTAGACCGGGCGGCCACCACATGGGATGGCTCTGAAGGCTGCTTTGTAGCTAGTACTGCAGAAGCGACGGTAGGTCTCATTTACTGAGATATGCGGGGCTGGTATTGTCACCACACTCTTCTCCAGCGCTTCTCTATATTTTTCCCAGTCAGCCTTTTGGAAGTTCCACTGCTTCTTTTTGGAACTCTTGACAACTGGGAGCTGTAGCCCAATATGGATCAGTGATGCTCTGTGTTGGCTGCATGGAAAGTTATCCAAGACTTGGCATGTTGCTGTCTGAGGATGGCCATGAACTGAACTGACTCAGCACAGGTCAGGAGAGGTATCATGATCCCATCTAGAAGAATGGAATGTGCCTCACTTCTTGGCATCATGGATAAATGTGAGATCATTTTTAGATGCCCAGTCTGCAAGTTGTTCACTATTGGTGTCAACCTCCTTTTACCCCCCGTCTGTGTGATGGCTGTTGAAGTCTCTAACATAGACAGCTGGGTGTGGCAGGCTTGGTGGAATCTATTGGTTCCAGCTGATACTTGGAGGCTTATAAACATTTGACAGCCAGAAACCATCAGCCTGGAAGGTGTCACAGAATTCAGTAGCCATCAGCTGAATGGCATCTGCAGTATCAGATCAAACGTATGAGGCTTGGCCATGCTTCAGGTGTGTCACATGGCAAAACAGGTTGAAGCCATCGATACTGTAACGCCCGGCTTTGGCAGCTGTCACGTGTGTTTCTTGCAAGCAAATGATGTTGAGAGTATGTCAATGAGCAAGAACAACAAGTAAATCATGCTTGGAAGCTGACAAACCCACCACGTTGAGTTGTAACAAGTGTAGAGCTGGACCAATGACATAGAATTCACCAGGCTACACACTGGAGTTGTCGGTGACGACAGTGCCAGGATTCGTTGAGCTGGTGCTTGTGGAATTTGGCTCGCTGGTTGGATCATTAACTTCCCTGACTCCTGTCAGGTACTGGTGGGTGGCGCGACAAGGATGCTAATCCATTTCCCCCAATTAACTAATATTAATTAACTAAAATCCTATTATAAATGAGCATCAGCAAAGACCCTTTGTAAACAAGCAACATTTTCACTAACTGAAGACAACATAACATAAACTGATGTAATTTCTTGGAACTGTATTATATTTAATTAGATATAAATTAAGTACTGAGTTTTCAAGAACAATTATTTTTATTGTAATGCTCTAAAACATGTAAACAGACTTCAAGGATATTGGGGGGAAAAAATTAAAAATCACTTTATTTTCCAAATACAAATATTAATATTAATAAAATTGGTTTATTCTCTAGCTACTTGAGATCAGAATTTCCATGTGGCTACACAACTACACATAATGTTCCAAAATCTGATACATCTACAGAAGCTGTAACAAATATATCATAATATATTTGAGGGTCAGACTCAGTGCAATCATGGTAAAATGGGATTGTTAGAACATCTGCAACTATATGGGGACTGATAAGTGGGATTTATACTTGAGAATGTAATGAGAGTTGACACCTATTTGTGACATGACTGTACCATAGATTGCCTGCAGCATGATAGCATCACCATTTCTACCAGGCAAAAATGTATTTGCTGAAGGTGAAACTGTCATTTAAACAGTTCATACCTTTCAAATGGTCTCAACTTGATGCCATGTACAGTTCTTCCCTTTTCAGAATAAATATACACAATTTAAAAGTCTGGATAAAGAAATAATGCTTTTGTGATTAAGTCAAACCGACATTTCCAGCAACACATATAACCAACAGTGAAGGAATCTGATGTGTAGTGTCAATGATTCGTAATAAAATATTGCTGCGAGACTGTGAACAGTAATGTTGACATCTTTAATGTATATTTACTTTATATATCCCAGAAGATAAAATTGTTAACATAAAATGAAATCAAAAGCACTACATTATTTAGAACAGCTTTTCATTTATACAGTGCATCATCTAAAATTTGAATAAAGTAAGAAATTATCATCCTGTTCCTTTTTTTGAAGCACAGAAGTTTTTGTTGACCGATGTCAACAAGAGAGCATTTTGAGCCTGGATTAAAAGGTAATTGATGCGAACATAAGTTCAGGGTGATGGTAGTGGTTAAAGGAGAAATCATATTTAGGAGTAGCTAATACTAAAGTCCTTGCTTCAATGGAATTTTTTTTTTTGAGACTGAAATGAGATGTTTTGCAATAACCCCAGATTCTGTGTATTACAATTACACTGAATGGGCAGAACATTAAACAAAAGTGCACCCTGCTATAAATTCATTAGTATTTGGCCAACCACAGGGAGGTGCTGAAAATCATGCAACTCTCCTTCAGCTTAACAAGAATTTTTGCTTCTCAACAGCTGCTCAGCACCCAACCCTCCAAGATTAGGCATTAATAATAGGGTAATTTTTAGGGCTGTTAATTAATCGAGGTTAACTCATGTGATTAACTAAAAAAAATAATCATGATTAATGGCAGTTTTAAACACACTGCTAAACAATAGGCCACACTGTTAAACAATAGGCTACCTTTTGAAATTTAATAAATATTTTGGATGTTTTTCTACATTTTCATATGTATTGTATTCTGTGTTGTAACTGAAATTAAAGTGTATATGATTTTTATTATAAATATTTGCATTGTAAAAATAACAAAATAAATACTATTTTTCAGTTCACCTCATACAAGTACTGTAGTGCAACCTCTTTGTCGTGAAAGTGCAATTTACAAATGTAGATTTCTTTTGTTACATAACTGCACTCAAAAACAAAACAATGTAAAACTTCAGAGCCTACAAGTCCACACAGTCCTACTTCTTGTTCCACCAGTCGCTAAGACAAACAAGTTTGTTTACATTTACAAGAGATAAAGCTGCCGCCTTCTTATTTACAATGTCACCAGCAAGTAAGAACAGGCATTTGCATGGCACTTTTGTAGCCAGCACCGCAAGGTATTTATGTGCCAGCTATGCTAAACATTCGTATGCCCTTTCATGCTTCAGCCACCATTCCAGAGGACATGCTTCCATGCAGATGATGCTCGTTAAAAAAATAATGTGTTCTTTAAATTTCTGACTGAACTCCTTGGGGGAGATTGTATGTCCCCTGCTCAGTTTTACCTGCATTCTGCCATATATTTCATGTTATAGCAGTCTCGGGTGATGACCTAGCACATGTTGTTCCTTTTAAGAATACTCTCACTGCAGATTTGACAAAACAGAAAGAAAGTACCAATGTGAGATTTCTAAAGATAGCTACAGCAATCGACCCATGGTTCAAGAATCTGAAGTGCCATCCAAAATCTGAGAGGGATGAGGTGTGGAGCATGCCTTCAGAAGTCTTAAAAGAACAACACTCCAATGCAGAAACTACAGAACTTGAACCACCAAAAAAGAAAATCAACCTTCTGCCTGTGGCATCTGACTCAGATAATGAAAATGAACATGCAGCCGTACTGCTTTGGATTGTTATCGAGCAGAACCCATCATCAACATGGGTGCATGTCCTCTGGAATGGTGGTTGAAGCATGAAGGGATATATGAATCTTTAGTGCATCTGGCATGTAAATATCTTGGGTCACTGGCTACAACAATGCCACAAGAATGCCCAGTCTCACTTTCAGGTGACACTAAATAAGAAGCGGGCAGCATTATCTGCTGCAAATGTAAACAAACTTGTTTGTCTGAGCAATTTGATGAATAAGAAGTAGGACTGAGTGGACTTGAAGGCTATAAAATTTTACATTGTTTTATTTTTGAATGAAGGGGTTTTTTACATAATTCTACATTTGTAAGTTCAACTTTAATGATAAAGAGATTGCACTACAGTACTTATATGAGGTGAATTGAAAAATACTTTTTCTTTTGTATTTTTACAGGGCAAATACTTGTCATCAAAAATAAATTTAAAATGAGCATTGTACACTTTGTATTCTGTGTTGTAATTGAAATCAATATACTTGAAAATGTAGAAGCCATCTAAAATATTGAAATAAGTAGTATTCTATTGTTTAACAGTGTGATTAATTGTGTGATTAATCACGATTAACTTTTTTAATTGCTTGACAGCCCTATTTATTGTGAGAGGTATACTTACTTTGTGGGATAGGTGAACAGCCTGGTTTGATATTTTTGTGAAAAAGTGTTATGTAGAGGCCAACAACTTGGACTGGGTCCCTTTTTTATACATTATAGAATAAATCGGATGTCATGACAAAAGTCAATAGTAAAGTTTAACTGCTTAGCAAATTCCTGGGCTATTTTTAGTTTTGTAGTCCCCTAAAGACAACATTCATAAAGAAATGAGATCAGGACAACAACCTTCATGTGATACTCCTGTTGTGTGTTGTCAAATGTTGTTAAAAGGCTACTGGACATAGATTTGTTTATCTTCTGGTATGACTAGCAATGTGAAATTTTGTCAAGAGTTCTTGTCTGGGACAACACCATCTTCTTCTTCCCATACGAAAGCAGAGAAGTTGAGAAACACGGAGGACATTCACTCCGAGAAGTTCTTGCTTCTAAACCAGACAGTGGACATTACATGCCAAATCCACACCTGGTTGACTTCAATGCAGCTACATCAATTTGCAGCAATTGAGCATCTGTCCCTTAACATCCAAAGTCTGGATTTAGGACATAAGCCTCTGGGAGTAAATGTCCCTGACCCTACAGATATTTCTCAAGTGGTGAACTTTGGGGAACTATCAAACTAGATGGCTTGCCAAACACCACTATCCTTCCATTGTTTTCTCACACAATGGGACAATAGAAATAGATGTTGCTCTATTGCTTAGACTCATTTATTGTACTTTTCCCTCCCCCGCCAACACTTTTTCCTCTCCAGCATGCTCTGGCAAAGTTTGGGAGGGGGGCGCACCCAGAGGGTCAGTTCTGCAGCAAAGGCCTCTCTGATGTGCACATGTTCTGCCCAGGAAAACCTTGCACTAAGCAACATTTCAGAGAGACTAACTCCTAGTTTCAAGATAGACTATGCAGTTTATCCAACAAGGTTTAAATAGGCTTTCTTTTGTTCATTTACTAAAGTAAGGAAACAAAACTTCCCATTTAGAAATTTAAGGCAATGATCATAAACTATTTGATACTTCTCAGTAATCAAACAATAACAATCCTGCAGTTATAAAAAAATAAATTTCTTCATTGGCTTCTGTCTCTCAAGATTCAGGTAATCTGGCATGCTAGTCAAAGTGATCTCCTCAGTCCCACTCATATAGACCCACAGAACAAGAAGGAGACAGGACTCTGGTATAAGGAATATAAAGATGATCCAGTATTGAGGCTCCCGGACATAGAGAAGCCCTTTAGTTATCTCTGATTGTCAAGATCCCAAATCAGCAAAATATGCCCTGTTCTGCATTGTGTCGTCATGTGGATGCTCACTAAGCCGTGGACTGAACTAAGAAATAACTGAACGGATCACTGATTGTAGTACATGTCAAATACATGGGGACAAATACTTTTGCCCTGATTAAGTGCCCTTTTCAGTACTCCGCTGATGCAAAGGGAACTTAAAGCTATCTCAAGCTGAGCATACTCACAGCACAGATCAGTACTAAGGTAGCCTGACTATAAGGCTACAGCTACTCCCCCTTGGCATAAGGTCATGCTGGGGCAGGGAAAGTGTGTGCTGAGACAGAGTATCATTTAACTGTAACACTTACTGTAAGTGAACTTATGGGTCTTTCTTATACTTATACTTTTGGTTCGTCTTCAGTGCATCTCAAAATACTTTAAGTATGCTGTTATTTTGAAGGGGAATCCATAAATTTAATCAGACAAAACCTCTTCCCCTTTTCTTATTTTTTCATATATATCATAGATTCCAAGGCCAGAAAGGACCATTGTGATCATCTACTCCAGCAGTTCTCAATGAGGGTTACATGTGCTGCTTGGGTTCCCTCTAGTGCACTGGTTCTCAATCAGGGGTACGCGTACCCCTGGGGATACACAGAGGTAATCCAGGAGGTACATCAAATCATCTAGATATTTGCCTAGCTTTACAACAGGCTACATAATAAGCACTAGTGAAGTCAGTACAAACTAAAATTTCATACTGACAATGACTTGTTTATAGTGCTCTATATACATACTATATTGAAACATAAGTACAATATTTATATTCTAATTTATTTTATAATTATATGATAAAAATAAGATCATGTGCAATTTTTCGGTAATAGTGTACTGAGCTACTTTTGTATTTTTATGTCTGATTTTGTCAGCAAGTAATTTTTAATTGAGGTGAAACTTGGGGGTAAGCAAGACAAATCAGACTCCTGAAAGGGATACTGTAGTCTGGAAAGGTTGAGAGCCACTGATCTACTCTGACCTCCTATATAACACAGGCCATAGAATTTCCCCAAAATAATTGCTAGAGTTGATCTTTCAGAAAAATATCCAAACCTGATTTTAAAATTATGAGTGATGGAGAATCCACCATAACCCAATGGTTAATTACCCTCACTGACAAAAATGTATGCCTTATTTCCAGTCTGAGTTTGTCTAGCTTCAACTTCCAGCCATTAGATCGTGTTATACCTGTCTCTGCTAAATTGAAGAGCCCATTATCAAATATTTATTCTCCATGTAGATATGTATAGACTATAATCAAGTCACCCCTTAATGTTTTCTTTGTTAAGCTAACTAGGTTGAGCTCTTTGAATACCTCACTATAAGGCATGTTTTCTAATCCTTGAATCATTCTTATGGCTCTTCTCTGAACCTTTTTCAATGTATCAGTGTCCTTCTTGAATTGTGAACATCAGAATAGGAAACAGTATTCCAGCAGTGGTCGGACCACTGCCAAATACAGAGATAAAATAACCTCTCTATTCCTACTCAGGATTCCCCTGTTTATGCATCCAAGGATCCCATTAGCTCTTTTGGCCCCAGCATCACACTGGGAGTTCATGTGTAACTGATTACCCAGTTTTCAGAGGAACAGCCGTGTTAGTCTGTATTCGCAAAAAGAAAAGGAGTACTTGTGGCACCTTAGAGACTAACCAATTTATTTGAGCATGAGCTTTCGTGAGCTACAGCTCACTTCATCAGATGTTTACCGTGGAAACTGCAGCAGACTTTATATACACACAGAAATCATGAAACATGGGAGGAGGTATTGTTTCATGATTTCTGTGTGTATATAAAGTCTGCTGCAGTTTCCACGGTAAACATCTGATGAAGTGAGCTGTAGCTCACGAAAGCTCATGCTCAAATAAATTGGTTAGTCTCTAAGGTGCCACAAGTACTCCTTTTCTTTTTGTGATTACCCAGTGCAACCTCCAACTCTTTTTCAGTCACTGCTTCCCCGGATAGAGTGCCCCATCCTGTAAGTATGGTCTTCGTTCTTTGTTCCTAGATGTATATATTTACATTTAGCTGTATTAAAATCAATTTTGGTTCCTTGCACCCATCTTACCAAATGATCCAGATCTCTCTGAATCAGTGACCTGTCCTCTTCATTATTAACCTCTCCTCCATTTTTTGGTGTAATCTGCAAACTTTATCAGCGATGATTTCAAGTTTTCTTCCAGATCTTTGAAAGAATGTTAAATAGCATAGGCCCAAGAAACACAGCTGTTCAATGTTAATTCCATATTTACAATTACATTCTGAAACCTCAGTTAGCCAGCTTTTAATTCATTTAATGTGTGCCATGTTAATTTTATATTCTAGTTTTTCATCAAAATGTTATGTGGTACCAAATCAAATGCCTTACAGAAGTCAAAGTATATTACATCAACAGTATTACCATTATCATCCAAACATGTAAATTCATCCAAAAAAAAATCAAGTTAGTTTGACAGGATCTATTTTCCATAAACCCATGTTGATTAACATAACTATATTACCCTCCTATCATTCTTTATTAACTGAGTCCCATATCAGTTACTCCATTATCTTGCCCAGAATCGATGTCAGACTGCCAAGCCTGTAATTACCTAGGTCATCCTGTTTACCCTTTTTAAATATTGGCACAACATTAGCTTTCTTCCAGTCTTCTGGAACTTCTCTTCTAACACTTATTGAAAATCAACATGAACGGTCAAGTGAGTGCCTCAGCCAGCTTTTTTAAAACTCTTGGATGCAAGTTATCCAGACTTCCTTATTTTAAAATGACAGTCTTTAGTAGCTGCTGTTTCACATCCTCTTCCTTCCATGATTATGGGATTGTGACTTTTTGGCCATCTAGTAATGTGTTCTTAAACAATTCCCAATTACAATTTACATTTTTCTGATTAAATTCTTCATCCCAGCTGATTTGGCTCATAATTGTTTATATCTTTGTGAAATTGGACCTGTTAAAACACCAAATATATATCTCACTGGTCTAGACATTATACTGCTTGCACATTATAAATGTGATCAAGTCATTATCCCTTGTACCTAAGTTAAACATTAATTTTTAGTTCTGTGATCAGTTCCTCTTTATCTGTCTAATGTGTGCACTATTGTAGCTGCCTTGGTCCCAGAATGTGAGGGCGGCTGGGTATTTCACCACCTTCTGTTGATGAGAGAGACAAATTTTCAAGCTTACACAGAGCTGTTCTTCTGATCTGGGAAATGTACTCAGCGTGTCACAGCTAAAAACAAGATGGAACAGATTGACAAGGGGGGTGAGGTAATATCTTTTTAACTTCTGTTGGTGTGAGAGAAGAGCTTATGAGCTTACACACAGCTCTTCTTCAGGTCTTTGGAACAGATTTTTCAACATAAGTAGTTAACACATATTTTAAGAGACCATTCAAGGTGAAGTTGCCCGTTAACACCCCTCCAGTCAGGGAGGGAGGTTAGTGGGTTATAGATTGTTGTAATAAGCCATAAATACAATGTCTGTATTCAGTCCACAATTTTTAGTATCTTCATCCTCAAAGGAAACCTGAACAACACCTTCAAAAGATGAGCCTGGGAGCGAAATTCATAACTTTGCTAGACACTAACCCTCTCCTGCAACTTTTTCCCTTGCTATGATTGGAGAAGTGTTAACAGTCCACTTTACCTTATCTCTCTAATATCCTGGGACCAACAACACTACAATAACACTGCAAATATTAGACAGATAAAAGAGGAACTGATCACAGAACAAAAAAATAGTGGGAACTTAAGTACAAGTGATCATGACTTGGTCATCTTTATAATGTACAAACCGTATAAAGTCCAGACCAGAGATATACAGACTTGGTATTTTAATAGGGCCACATAGAAAAATGTGAATGATAATTGGAGAATTGTTTAAGAATGCCTTAGTAGATGCCCAAAAATGTAGCCACAGTTGAGGGGTTGGAATGGCTGAAATTGTCTTCAAGGCAAGAATGGATTAAGTGTGCTAAGAAAATTTTACCCATCCATTTCCAACTCAGGTTTTTTTTCTGCTTAAAATCCTTCCCAAAGCATGCAGTTTTAAAGTGGAGAGGGGGGAGTATAATAAAGAGTCAGTTGACTTTTCCCCCTAGGGAAATAAAGAAATTTGATTTCCATGAGAAGTGAGCAATTTTTATTATCAGTGGAGAATTCATTTTGGTAAGTAATTTACTACTTGCACAGCCTTTGTGCTGTGAACTTGTATCTTCATCAGGTATAGTGGGCAGCAGTGTACAACTCCAAAAGAAACTTGCGTTTGAAGCTATATAGAACTATTGCAGCTCCATAACTAAACATGTAATTTTCTTTTGAAGTCAGCATGCAGGGTTTTTTTTTTCTAAAGTACCTTAGAAAATAGAATGCTGATGGTACTGTATCACCCACACTAGTTTTCTGCATCTGTCTAGTGCAAAAAGGCATGAAATGGAATGCTCTGGTCTATCATTGATTTTGTTGCCAGTGTAATCTGCTTTATTCGAGTCACAGTCCAACTGTTTCTCCACAACCACATTATTTCAATTTCTCTTCCCCAAAGCTGACCATGCATTATGAACAAGTCAGATGTGTTCATTCAGCTTTGATTTTTATACCTCTCTTAAATCAATACCTCAGTGATTGATCTTCTAAAATTTAAGAATCAGTGGACTGTATAACTGGATGGCTTAGGGGGTAGGTGGAGGATTTTCAGTCTTGATTGAAATGAACTCCAGGTGCTATATTACAATTTTAATGATTTACGGAAAAAATTAAATATGTTCCAGAATATTTTACCAGAATACCTTCTCTCCTTATTTAAATGATAAATCATGCCAATCTCACTTTTCAGTGAGACTGGAGACGAACAGGCAGAAGACCCTATAAACAACTTTTTATATTATTTTTTAACAGTACGTGTGCAGTTAGAAATGCAGCAGTCTTATTTTTTCATATGTTTTTTTTTTCTTAAATCAATTACTCATCTGTAAAACAGCCATTGGCACTTAAAAATATAGGAATTGCTATAGCAGAACAAACCAATACTTCACCTGTTCCCATATGCTGCCTCTGACAGGGGCCGGTCCCAGATGCTTCAGAGGAAGGCATAGTTAATCCAATTGAGCAATAATGTTATGTGATAGGAGTGGTGAATTCTTAACCCCCAAAAAGTGATTAGCTTATGCCCTGAGCATTAATTACACTTACTTTAGCTCCTGCAGGATAAAAATTATAACTTAAATTCTATTCTTATTCCTATAGGACCTGACACGGAGCTCATAGAATTTAATTGCAAAGCTCCTGTGGACTTCGGGGTGCAGGATTAGGCCTATATATGTCTAATCCTGTTGTTCTTGCATTACTGCAAAGAATAACTAGAAGTATTTGTCTGGACATTTCTGTATTCCATTCTGTATTTAATGTACCTCTTATTCTTCTCCTTTACAAAATCAATAGGAATAGTCTTTCTAGAGCCCAATCCAACTCTCCTCTCAAGAAAGTCTGCCTCCTTTTGTGTCCCTACCATTCTAATAGCAATATTTGTTTTCATGTCTAGATATTTCCTGTTCTGATATGTGTGCTTTGAGATGAGGTTTGCAGTATTGTTGTAGCCATGTTGGCCCCCGGTTATGTGAGAGACAACATAGGTGAGGTATTATCTTTTATTGGACCAACTTCTGTTAGTGGAAGGGACAAGCTTTTAGACTTCACAGAGCTCTTCCTCAGGTCTGGAGAAGTAACCAGAATGTCCAACCTAAATACAAGGAGAGGCAGATGGTTAAGCTAACCTGAGGAAATTTGGTCCTATAAAAGATATTACCTAACACACCTTGTCTCTCTTGAGATAATGTGGCAGGGCTAAGCTAAGTATTCAAAGTGAGGACATGCTATTGATTTTTATGATGGCATTCTCTAAAAAATATTGATTTAGTATTTCCAACCTCTTCCTTAGTGCAATCTAAGGCCCCATCCCTCCAAACCCTTATGGACATGCTTAATTTTAAGCAAGTCAATAGTCCCTTTAATTTCAATTGAACTTTGCATGTGCTTAAAGCTAAGTACATACATATGTGTTCACAGGACCAGGACCTAATATTTTATTTGGTTTTGGTTTTTTTCACTGACACAACTTCATTGATCTTCATTGTTATGGTAATGCTTAGATCTTTTCTTTTTTTTCTGAGAAACTTGGTTAGAACTCATCAGTGGCTATGAGTAGTTTAATATAGTTCTTCCAATGTACATTACCTTCTATGGTAAATGTCATCTTCTGTTGCGTTGCCCAATTATTTACTTATTTTAAACCCTTTAATAGTTTATCTGTAACCTTTCCAACTCTGGGTTTAGCTAATCTGATTTTGAGATAGCAGCAAAATGTGCCGTCTCAGTATACATCCTTTGTTCCAGATCATTAATTAGTAAGTTGAACATTGTTTAAATGGCCACTGTTAAAGACTATTGCTAGTATAATGATACTAAATTAGTAAATAGTATGCCCGTGATATTGCTCATGATAAAGATAAATACTCTTGTTCACTATATACTGGTCCCATTTACAGTTTGGCATCAGCCATAAGACCTTTACAAAGTATATATTTGATTTATTTATTTTACATCATTTATTAATGCTGGTAACTAAATAACCACTTATTCATATTTTTTAAAAATTAAAATAATTTTTAAAACAGCTGAAAAAATGTCAGGTTAACAAAACCTCAGTAAAGTACATTAAGTCTTCCCCTGAAACACCAATAAAAATAAAAAGCATAAAACAATTACTATTATTATAAGGTCAACTCAAGTTAATTTCTTTGCTTTCTATTCATGAGCTGGATGTAGCCCAAACTCTAGGCACTGGGTACTCTGATTGAAAATTTGACAATAGAAAGGAGCTACTACCTCTCTAGTCAGAGAACTGTAAGCAAAGAGAGGTGTATGCTGGCTGAGGCAACTGGGCAATACTCTGATGAGCTTCTAAGGAAGCAATTAAATCTGAAGGATCAGGAGACAACACTTGTGACTGCCTTTCTTCAAGTGAATGCCCTCCTAAGGAGCAACAGGCTGGACTAGTACACAAGTGCATGGGTGCTGGAACTAAGGGTGCGGGGGGTACTGCCGCACCCCCACTGTCTTGAGGTGGTTTCCATCCTATACAGGGTTTACAGTTTGGTTCAATGTCTCTCAGCACCCCAACTATTCAAATTGTTCCAGCACTCCCGCACGAATGTGCACTTTCTGATTCCCTCAGCTCACAAGAGTGACTCTGGACCCATGTCTTTGCCAGGAGCACCTGCACCATTCCACCTGTTTGGCATTCTCCAAATGTTTCTTCTTAATGTGAACAGGCGATGCGGTGACACCTGGTCAGATACTGCTTTTTTGTCCTTCATAGCTCACAATCACTTAAGTATAGGGCCCTACCAAATTCACGGTCTATTTCGGTCAATTTCACGGTCACAGGATTAAAAAAATTGTAAATGTCAGGATATAAGCTATTTAAATCTGAAATTTAAACTTGACCTAGCCTGTGATAACCCACCCATTTAGTCCCAGCAAGTGATGAGATGGTATGAGGATGAAGTCATTTAAGTCAATGGGACTCCACCAGGGCATAGGATTCACTGAAGGATTGAAGTCAAAGATTCTGAAAATGCAAATTTACAATTATACGGTGTTGTAATTATAGGGGTCCTGACCCCAAAAAGCGTTTTGTGGGGCGATTGCAAGGTTATTGTATGGGGGGTTTGCAGTACTGCTACCTTTACTTCTGTGCTGCTGCTGGTGGCGGCACTGCCTTCAGAGCTGGGCACCCGCCAACAGGTGCCACTCTCCAGCCACACAGCTCTGAAGTCAACGCAGAAGTATGGATGGCAATACCGAGAACCCCCTAAAATAACCTTGTGACCTCCCTGTAACTCCCTTTTGGCTCAGGACCCCCAATTTGGGAAACGCTGGTCTTCCCCTTGAAATCTGTATAGTACAGAGTAAAAGTACACAAAAGACCAGATTTCACGGTGGGAGATCAGATTTCATCATCTGTGACACATTTTTCATGGCCATGAATTTGGTAGGGCTCTGCTTATGTATTGCAGGTCCCTAACAACTGAAACATGTACTTGTGAATGAAAAGTTCTACGTGGCTGTATGGATAGTAGCAGAGACAGAGTTTTGTGAGTGTCTGTCAACAAGTTGGATTAACAATGAATTGCTGCTTCCCAAAGAAAGGAGAGGAGTTAAAACAGATGATGATTACAGGGCAGGCACCATGAGTTTCTATGTCATGGAGGGAGGGATAGCTCAGTGGTTTGAGCATTGGCCTGTTATACCTAGGGTTATGAGTTCAATCCTTGAGGGAGTCATCTGGGGCAAAAATTGGGGATTGGTCCTGCTATGAGCAGGAGATTGGACTCGATGACCTCCTGAGGTCTGCCCCTAATATGCTATATGTCATCTCTGTTTATTTTTATTTCCATAGCTGAACACGAAAGGGGTTGTGGTCATGATGAACACTGATAGATTTCATGAATGTCAATAATAAAAAACAGTGGGGACCTATGTATCCCTTCTGGGATGTGCCCCCCATCACCAAAATAAACAAACAAACAACTCTAAAAATATATAGTAGAGAAAGCTAAGTTTAAAAAAAGAATTTCACTCTGAAATCTTTTTTTATATATAGAGGCAGACAGACTTGATTCATGTAATTTTATTTGCAGAGTGTGGTTCACCAGATAATCAGTTTTAAGTTTCTTATGCAGTCAATCTGCTACTGTCAGGTCCTACTCCCATTGATTTGATGGAAAAATTGACTTCACTGAGGGTATGATCAGTCTCATAAGGTCTGGTTCTGCTCTCAAACTGATGTAAATCAGGAGTTACTGTGTTGAGGGCAATGGAGATACACTAGTGTTGAACTACGGAAAGAGAGAGACCAGAATCAGGCCCTACATTGTCATGGAAAAAGCTATATGCAGTTCTGCTGAGCGGTAACTTACCTTTGTGCTACCTTGATATTAAGGCAGCCATGACAGGTTTGGTCCTTGGCACAAATTAGAGAAGCTGGAGGTGTCTCTCTCACACGCATGGTGTCTGTAGAGCAACATTCTATGGAAGCAATCTTAAGGCCATAAGCCATTTCCAGGATTCCTCTGTGACGCTGTGGATATCATCCATTTCACCTTTGAATCTATATTTGGGCCTCTGTGTTGTGATACAATTGATCGTTTGGATGTTTTACCTCAGTCGGACGAAGAGGAGTCTTTGATTTTCCATTTGTGAATCAAGTAGCCACATCTACCGTGGTAGTTCAGATGTGGTTCAGTGTGGTCTAAAGTCTGCATGGCAGGTTGAAAAGTGGGAGGACCGCTTGTTGGTTCAGTGATAAGGTGCTTATTTGGAATGGTGGATGGGGTCCAGACACTTTGCCATTCCGTGGCCGCATCCAAAAACATGGGGTAGTACCATTCGATCCATAGTGTTTTTTTTTCCCCAGGTGTCCATAGCGGGACAGTATTATGCACTCTATCACCCTGTAGGTGGTGCTCAAGAGGGAGACTGGCCTATAATTTGAAGGGTAATCTGCACATTTTCCAGGCTTTAAGGGTGCAATTACCTTGGCTTCTCTCCACACCTGGCGGATTTCACTGGTTTCTAGGATGTTGGTGAAAAGCTGCATCATCAATTTCCATGCCAGAGGACTCAGTTTATACAGGAACTTGGGATTTTCTGGATACTTTTTCCAGTTTCATGGCTGCAATGACTGCATCAATCTCTTTACTTGTGAATGGTCCAGACCATTGGGACGATGGAGTGTGCATGGATATCACCTGCCAGACTTAACACCAGAGTCATCTGTGGTACTGTTTGTTCACTGGCTGTTTTGATATCTGTGAACAGTTAGCAGTGATGGCATTGCCTTTCACTTGCAGTCTAGGGGTATGAGTGGGATTTGAAGCCACCTGGTGTCTCAGCAGGTTCCAGGCAAGTTTCCTTGAGTATGTGAAGTTTAGACCTACACATTAAAGCCACCATTTTCATTTTACTGCATTCAGTGACACCAGAAGGGATTTTCCAGTTTGTCTCTATACTCTTCATATTTGTGGAAGAGCTCTTGGCTCTCTGCTGTCCAGCAAGACATGTACGATGACCTGTGTCTCTGGGGTATGTTCTTCTTTGTGGTGGAGATTTTTGATGTCCCAGTTTGGCACCAGTTTTGAGTAGAGAACTGGGAGTTGAATGCCAGTATGGGTCAGTACCAGTCTGTGCTGGCTGTTTTGGAAATCATCAAGGACAATCCGTGATGCAGGTGATGAACATCAGGTCAGGCAGTATCCTCTGCCTCATCTTGCAAAGTTGAAATGTTTTGCATCAAAAAGGAGGAGTATATCATTTGCTGACCTCCAGTAGGTCAGTTCTTCACTTTCAGTGTTGTTTGCTGTGTAGCCCCCCTATGTGTGGTGACTATTGAAGTTGTCTACAAATACAACAGGGTCCTATGTGGTTGGCAGAGCTAGCTGAGGCCACTGCACACAGGGTGGTTTATATACATTAATGATGGTAAGCTTGCCTATGTTCATGGAGAAAGTAGTTTGTGCACTGTAGGACGTAAGACTACATATTCATTGATCTCATATTTATGCAGACTATCAGCCCATATTTAGAGTGGTAATTGCTGACTATGTGTTTATAGCCATTGATTTTGTAACAGGTTTTTTCTTCATGTGCAATATGGGTCTCCTGGAAGGCAAGGATGTCAATATTGGTCAGCATTTTCTTTAGGTAGTTGTCCTTGGACCATGACAAGCCTTGAACATTCAATTGGCAGATCTTTATTCCAGGTCTGTCTGCCTAGAATGTTGGCCCTGAAAAGATAGGCTTATTTTATTGCCCTTTTGACTCAGAGGTCAACAGTTGACATCCAGTCACTGCTTTAGTCATGGGTTCCCACTTAACAGGGTTGACTGCATGAAGGTCATCATCTTTCCACCCCAGCCTGAGGGTTACTTTTACACCAAATCAAGATAAATCCAAACACAGCACTCTCCAGTCATACTCCCTCCCCTGAATCCAGTGCATATCTCTGATGTTTGTTCTATGGGCTGTTGGGCCAAGATGGCATTGTGAAGAGTTAGTATAGCCATCTCTACAGCAGCAGTGGATTGTCCTCACAGAGTTTAGGGAAGTATTAAAGCTCCCTGGTGCTGCCCCAGCCATGCAAATGGATTTGATCACAGATAAGATCTAGCCCAGTGTGTATAGAACTGTATCCAACAAGTGACAATGAATTTTTCAGTGGTGAAGGATCAGCACCATGATAAAGTATTGAAAGCCAAAAACAGATGTACAACATTTGTAAGACGTTGGGAAAATTCACAATGTTCAGTAGCTTTCTGCTAAGAATTCTACTGGTGCAAAGTGGTTCTTTGCATGTTAATATATACATAGAGTTAGCACACTGGGCTGGAATATAATAATGTAGATGTTCGGTCTGATTAATGAAGTTACAAGATTGTTTTTATTTCACTCTTTGTTTATTTGTTTGTTATGTACCCCAAGATCTTTCCCCTGAATTTAAGCATTTTGGAGTGAAAAGAGGTCAAAACAATGGATACAAAGTAAACTCATACAGCTTTTTGTCAACAAAATGAAAGGTGATAGTAAATTCAAATATCAATTTAAAAATCAATTTTATATCACTGCTAAAAGTAGTGGGCATTGTCAAAAGCATGCACATGCCTGTACTGAGGGTTTTAAAATGCTAGCTATAGTCTACTTTTCCCTGCATCTTTTAAGTACTTTTTAAGTAGTATCAGGAATGCTTATTTCCATACAGGAAAGCATTCTTACAGGATATATTAAAGGCATTAAGTACACCCATGCTCCCAACTCCTATTGCAAGTCAGTGGGAGTTGGGAACCTAATTTCTCTTTGTCCTTTGGAAATGTCACCCTAAAGTATTTACTGCTAGGAAGATTTTTATTCCAGGGCTCTTATTTTTTCCCTGCAATCAGATTTATTCAACATCACTTTTTAAGCATATGCTGTCAGTGTGAATCTCCTTGTATCTTTTGTATGCTGTGATTTTTTTAAACCTGGGGAAATAAACAAAAACAGACGTTTTGTTCCAGGTGAGCCTTGAGTGGGCCTGACTGTTATAAAAAGCCAGTCAGCTGTGAATCAGCTGAGCGGTGAACAGCAGAGAGGCTAACAGAGGGAGTTCGTCTGGGGAGAGCCCTCTGAGGCTTACATCTTGCCGGCTTCTCTGAGTTGTTACTACAACTCCTGAGGAAGCTCATTGAAGGAAGGTAATATGGATGGTGAGTGTTCAGCTGTTGTGACCTGCACTGGATGTGCATGTTTGTCTTTCTTCCACAGGACAGAAGTGACTGTCTGTACAAAGTGCAAGCTGTCCTCCATATTGGAAGAGAAGGTTCAAGGTCTGGAGAAACAAGTATTGACCCTGCTTTGCATAAGAGAAACTGAAGATTTCCTGGACAGATGTCAGGATATGCTTCTACGGACACAATGTTCTGAAGATTCAGAGCAGGCGGTGCAGTGGGGACAGAAGGACGGTGAAGAAATTTGGCAGCATGTGACCTCCAGAAGAAGAAAGGAGAGCGTCCATGTACCAGCAACGCAGATACAGATAAGTAACCGTTTTCATGTTCTCTCCACAGGTACTAATGCGGAGAGTGGACTAGATGATACATCTGAGGGAAGGGTACAGAAGGAGACTCTGCTAATTGGAAGGCATGAGATGCACTGTCCTCAGGATGGGGGTTCGACGACCACCGCTCCCAAGAGAAGGAGGCGGATGATGGTGGTCAGGGACTTTCTCCTCAGACGTCCTGAGTCATCTGTCTGCCGTCCCGACCAGGAAAACCAAGAAGTCTGCTGCTTGCCAGGAGCTAGGATTCACAATGTGATGGAGAGACTGCCAAGACTCATCAAGCTCTCAGATCGTTACCCCTTCCTGCTTCTCCACGTGGGCACCAATCATGCTGCCAAGAATGACTTGAGCGGATCACTGCAGACTACGTGGCTCTGGGAAGAAGGATAAAGGTGTTTGAGGTGCAAGTGGTGTTCTCGTCCATCCTCCCCGTGGAAGGAAAAGGCCTGGGTAGAGACCGTTGAATCATGGAAGTCAACGAATGGCTATGCAGGTGGTGTCGGAGAGAAGGCTTTGTATTCTTTGACAATGGGATGGTGTTTCAAGAAGGAGGAGTGCTAGGCAGAGATGGGCTCCACCTAATGAAGAGAGGGAAGAGCATTTTCACAAGCAGGCTGGCTAACCTAGTGAGGAGGGCTTTAAACTAGGTTCACTGGGGGAAGGAGGCCAAAGCCCTGTGGTAAGTGGGGACGTGGGATACTGGGAGGAAACACAACCAGGAGAACATGAAAGGGGAGGGCTCCTGCCTCATACTAAGAAAGCAGGACAAACAGCAAGTTATCTCAAGTGCCTATACACAAATGCAAGAAGCCTGGGAAACAAGCAGGGAGAACTGGAAGTCCAGGCACAGTCAAGGAATTATGATGTGATTGAAATAACAGAGACTTGGTGGGATAACTCACATGAGTGGAGTACTGCCATGGATAGATATAAACTGTTCAGGAAGGGCAGTCAGGGCAGAAAAGGTGGGAGAGTTGTATTGTATGTAAGGTTTCAGAGTAACAGCCGTGTTAGTCTCTATTCGCAAAAAGAAAAGGAGTACTTGTGGCACCTTAGAGACTAACCAATTTATTTGAGCATGAGCTTTCGTGAGCTACAGCTCACTTCATCGGATGCATGCCGTGGAAACTGCAGCAGACTTTATTTATACACAGAGAATATGAAAAAATACCTCCTCCCACCCCACTGTCCTGCTGGTAATAGCTTATCTAAAGTGATCATCAGGTGGGCCATTTCCAGCACAAATCCTGGTTTTCTTACCCTCCACCCCCCCACACAAATCACCAGCAGGAGAGTGAATTTGTGGGGGGGGGGGTGGAGGGTGAGAAAACCTGGATTTGTGCTGGAAATGGCCCACCTGATGATCACTTTAGATAAGCTATTACCAGCAGGACAGTGGGGTGGGAGGAGGTAAATTTTTCATATTCTCTGTGTATAAATAAAGTCTGCTGCAGTTTCCACGGCATGCATCCGATGAAGTGAGCTGTAGCTCACGAAAGCTCATGCTCAAATAAATTGGTTAGTCTCTAAGGTGCCACAAGTACTCCTTTTCTTTATTGTATGTAAGAGAGCTCTGGTATGAAACTGCAGAAAAACCTGAGAGTCTCTGGATTAAGTTTAGAAGTGTGAGCAACAAGGGTGATGTCATGGTGGGAGTCTGCTATAGACCACCGGAGCAGGGGGATGAGATGGATGAGGCTTTCTTCCAGCAACTAACAGAAGTTACTAGATCGCAGGCCCTGGTTCTCATGGGAGACTTCAATCACCCTGCTATCTGCTGGGAGAGCAATACAGCGGTGCACAGACAATCCAGGAAGTTTTTGGAAAGTATAGGGGACAATTTCCTGTTGCAAGTGCTGGAGGAACCAACTATGGGCAGAGCTCTTCTTGACCTGCTGCTCACAAACCGGGAAGAATGAGTAGGGGAAGCAAAAGTGGACGAGAACCTGGGAGGCAGTGACCATGAGATGGCTGAGTTCAGGATCCTGACAAAAGGAAGAAAGGAGAGCAGCAGAATATGGACCCCAGACTTCAGAAAAGCAGACTTTGACAACCTCAGGGAATGGATGGGCAGGATCCCCTGAGAGAATAACATGAGGGGGGAAGGAGTCCAGGAGAGGTGGCTGTATTTTAAAGAATCCTTATTGAGGTTACAGGAACAAACCATCCCGATGTGTAGAAAGAATAGTAAATATGGCAGGAGACCAGCTTGGCTTGGTGAAAAAGTGAAATTCTTGCTGATCTTAAACACAAAAAAGAAGCTTACAAGAAGTGGAAGATTGGACAAATGACCAGGGAAGAGTATAAAAATATTACTCGGGCATGCAGGAGTGAAATCAGGAAGGCCAAATCACCCTTGGAGTTGCAGCTAGCAAGAGATGTTAAGAGTAACAAGAAGGGTTTCTTCAAGTCTGTTAGCAACAAGAAGAAAGTCAAGGAAAGTGTGGACCCCTTACTGAATGAGGGAGGTAACCTAGTGACAGAGGATGTGGAAAAAGCTAAGGTACTCAATGCTTTTTTTGCCTCTGTCTTCACGAACAAGGTCAGCTCCCAGACTATGCACTGGGCAGCACAGCATGGGGAGGAGGTGACCAGCCCTCTGTGGAGAAAGAAGTGGTTTGGGACTATTTAGAAAAGCTGGATGAACACAAGTTCATGGGGCCGGATGCACTGCATCTGAGAGTGCTAAAGGAGTTGGCGGATATGATTGCAGAGCCATTGGCCATTATCTTTGAAAACCCATGGCGATCGGGGGAGGTCCCGGACAACTGGAAGAAGGCTAATGGAGTGCCCATCTTTAAAAAAGAGAAGGAGGATGATCCTGGGAACTACAGGCCAGTCAGCCTCACCTCAGTCCCTGGAAAAAACATGGAGCAGGTCCTCAAGGAATCAATTCTGAAGCACTTAGAGGAGAGGAAAGTGATCAGAAAATGTCAGCCTGGATTCACTAAGGGCAAGTCATGCCTGACTAATCTAATTGCCTTCTATGATGAGATAACTGGCTCTGTGGATGAGGGGAAAGCAGTGGATGTGTTGTTCCTTGACTTTAGCAATGCTTTTAACACGGTCTCCCACAGTATTCTTGTCAGCAAGTTAAAGAAGTATGGGCTGGATGAATGGACGATAAGGTGGATAGAAAGTTGGCTAGATTGTGGGGCTCAACGGGTGGTGATCAATGGCTCCATGTCTAGTTGGTAGCTGGTATCAAGTGGAGTGCCCCAAGAGTTTGTCCTGGGGCTGGTTTTGTTCAATATCTTCATTAATGATCTGGAGGATGGTGTGGATTGCACCCTCAGCAAGTTTGCAGATGACACTAATGACAGATGAAGAGAGGTAGATACGCTGGAGGGTAGATATAGAATACAGAGGGCCCTAGACAAATTAGAGGATTAGGCCAAAAGAAATCTGATAAGGTTCAACAAGGACAAGTGCAGAGTCCTGCACTTAAGACGGAAGAATCCCATGCACCGCTACAGACTAGGGACCGAATGGCTAGGCAACAGTTCTGCAGAAAGGGACCTAGGGGTTACAGTGGATGAGAAGCTGTATATGAGTCAACAGTGTGGCCTTGTTGCGAAGAAGGCCATTTGCATTTTGGGATGTATAAGTAGGGGCATTGCCAGCAGATTGAGGGACGTGATCGTTCCCCTCTATTTGACATTGGTGTGGCCTTATCTGGAGTACTGTGTCCAGTTTTGGGCCCCACGCTACAAGAAGGATGTGGAAAAATTGGAAAATGTCCAGCAGAGGGCAACAAAAATGATTAGGGGACTGGAACACATGACTTATGAGGAGAGGCTGAGGGAACTGAGATTGTTCAGTCTGCAGAAGAGAAGAATGAGGGGGGATTTGATAGCTGTTTTCAACTACCTGAAAGGGGGTTCCAAAGAGGATGGATCTACACTGTTCTCAGTAGTAGCAGATGAGAGAATGGGGAGTAATGGTCTCAAGTTGCAGTGGGGGAGGTTTAGGTTGGATATTAGGAAAAACTTTTTCACTAGGAGGATAGTGAAACACTAGAATGTGTTACCTAGGGAGGTGGTGGAATCTCCTTCCTTAGAAGTTTTTAAGGTCAGGCTTGAGAAAGCCCTGGCTGGGATGATTTAGTTGGGGATTGGTCCTGCTTTGAACAGGGGGTTAGACTGGATTACCTCTTGAGGTCCCTTCCAACCCTGATATTCTCTGATTCTGTGATTCTTTAGCTGAAGACCTTGTTAACAGATATCCCACAGTTTCTATTTAGTCCATTTATTGGTCCTACCGAGGAAATAATTCGTTAATTGTCTGGTGTTGGCAGAATTTGCTACATCTGATAATGTGATGAATATTGCATTCTAAAAGCTTGGTACATCATTGTGTTTTTTTCATTGCCATCTGGGTTTGTCATGCCTCTGTGAAAGCTGTTGATAGAAATCCATAGTTTAAAAACCACTCAATTCTGCTACATTTATCTGGTAGAGTCCCACTGAAATGCTCTGTGAAGCACAGGTTGTTTATACATCAGAAGAGCCTTTTATGCACCTGTTTTTATCTCTGTCAAACTTTACCTACTCTCTTTAAAGAAATATTTGGCAATGCAGGCCCTTTTTACAAAAATGAGAGTGAATATTGTAATTGCATTGGCTACAGTCAGGTATTATGAGAGCGGGCTGTAAGTAAACTCCCTTACATAGCTCTGTCAGTGCATAGTCTCCTAACCTACAACACTCCTGCTATTCCATTCATTGATTTCTGTAGAGGAGAGATTTCCAGTCGTGTCAAACTAGGGGATAATTTTAGGATATGAACAAATGGCCATCAGGAAACAGGATGAGAACTATTTCCATTTGTGGCATAAGCAGGATCTGAACCTTGTTTGTCAGAGGTGAAAATAAAGTGCATTAAAACACAACTACATCTGGCTGCCCATAACAAAGACACTTGCTCTGCAATGAAATAAAATCTATTCTATACCTATAAAGTCTATTCTTTTCTTAGCTAGGCAATATCACAAAAATACATAGCTCCGATCAATCATCTGAGTCAGCCAACACAGTGCAGAGCATTTACAAAGATGGATAAATGCAGCATTCCCATTTACATTTGTTCCTATTTCTTTACAGAAACACAGGCTACTTGCCCATACATTTTTTGAAATACTGAGATAGCATGGTAGAATTTTAGATACTCTATACTCAGAATATCTGATAACTATGTTGAGCTGATTTCTTAATGGAAAATGCAAAAGTACACAAGACTTTGTAGGGGTTAATAACACTTTTCAATTTCCAGGCAGACTGAGGGCCTGAATCTGCAATCTTCACTCAAGGGAGCAATCCTTATTCAATGGATTTCTTATTTTCAATGGGATTACTCACTTGAGTGAGAATTTCAGGATTGGGATTTGGGGAGTAAAACAAAGTTGTTTATGGTAACATTTGCAAAAGCATCTAAATCCCAGTTTGAAAAGTGCCTAATTCACTTAGGGGCCTAAAGCCTTTTAAACCCAATGACACTTAGGCTCATAAATGGTTTAGGGGCTTTTAAAAATAGGATTTAGGCTTCTTGGTGCTTTTGAAATTGTTACCCTTACTTTTTTTTTCTTTCACGCTAAAGCACAGAAAAAGGACAGAGATGAGGGTTTATTCTTTATTCTGTAATTACAGTTTTACATGACAGCGTACAGTGATTAATTATATCCCTCCTGCAGGTAGTGTCTAAATGGAAAAATAACCCCTGACAGAAACAGGTAACTATAACATTAAAAAAAAACCTGTTTGGTGACAGTTAAAGTTGCATCAGGACAAAAGTGGTCTGATTTTTCAGAGGGGATGAGAAAACACAACTTCTGTTGTAGTCAATGGGAATTGCGCATGCATCTCAACCTGGAAAATCAAGCCACTAAAAAATAGGAGCCTAAACATGAATTTGGGGGCAGAGTTTCAAAGGTATTGAGCTGCTATGCAATCGGTTGGGCAGCTAACTGTCACTGAAATAAATTGAAATATTAACAGTGAAATATGGTAGCTCCTTTTTAAAATCTTGCTGAAACACAATTAATATTTAATGCAATTGTCTTTTTCAAAAGTCTGTATCTAAAAACCACAAATGTATCTAAAATATTCTAGTTCAAATCAATTTAGTGTTACCTTCAAGATGGTGGCATTTCTGTAAGCATTTGCACGACATGGGTATTAACAAAAGTCAGGCTGTTATAGCAACAGGCTTCATGTGATGACTTTATGAGTGGAATCAGGTGATATCCAAACTGTAGCTTAGGAACAGCTGCTTCTGTTATGGATGTAGTTTTGAAGAGATGACTGTTCTTGCTGGATGTGAGAGTGTGACAATCTGAGTCTACAGCTGCTATCCGTGTATGAAGTACTAAAGATTCTCACTTCTCCACGGCTGTGTCTAAACCAGGCTGAGATCAGAATATTGTGGGTTTTTCAGCACTGTTCCATGCCTCTTTGTAAACAGCACAGTACCCATTAGAAAATGTTAAATTTACTGATACACTTTAATTATGTTATGAGGGGAAATAATATAAGGTGATTAATAATATGAGGTGATATATCCCAGGATCCAGAGAGCAGGGATGAGGTATGTTCATAATATGAGGTGTGTTCATTTATTCTATATGTAACAAAAGAATGAAGTCAACACCACTAGCTGGAGATGGCGGTCGTGCTTCCATAGCCCTTTTCACTCGTTCCAAACCAAAACCTAGAATAGAAAGGATACTTGATCCATGTTACAATGCAGGGCACCATGGTGACTAGTTGAATGGGGTGGTTCAGTAATTGAGGAGGCAACAGATTTGTTTCTGATAAAGACAAGCAGTTACACTAAGAAATAATTTATCCCAAAGCCTCTTTTCTTTAATTCTTCTAAGTCTTTGTCAGTTTTTTTCCAACTGACCTAGGTGCAAAAGCAACTCAAATTGAGGTGAGAGGGGTTTCCAGTTCATAACTTGACTCGTTTATACTGACAACTTTTCTTCAACCGCTATTTAGCATAAGGTTGCATATGGACATAATATCACCCAGAAATATTGGTCAAATGGATTCCTAGGGGGTTGAGATTATATGCTGTGTTGATCACTGCTCCTGACAGAATCCCCAGCTGACCATAGAGGGTTTACCTCATCTTATGTTCCAGGCTTATTTTATCTATTGTCATCTTGTCCATTGTAAATGGTTCCCAAGGGCGTTTCCCCTTATCTTAGCTAGTTTTGTTTTGAGCGACTGCTGATTCATTTACCTGCCTAACTGGAAGTCTTGGTTTCAGTTGACTGAGGATGATCTATGAGGATGAACCATTTACAATGGACAAAATGACAATAGATAAAATAAGCCTGGAACATAAGATGAGGTAAAGAGTAAGGGGAACATATACAGTGCATGGACAGAGCATGCTGTACAGAGATTAGTTCCTACAAAGTGACCATTCCAACCCCAAAATGTGTGATATAATGTATAGTAAATGCAATCTGTAAATGTATATAAAGGGAGAGGTTTGCTTTGTAACTTGGGATGTATGGTACGCTTGATACCCACCCCATACACTTGTCTGATCAACTCAACATAGCTTTGCTGTATGCCAAATGGAGGCACCTACTCAAAAGTTCTGTTTAACTGTAGTGTAAAACAAGTATTATTTTTAAAAACTAAATAATAAATGTTTTAAATAAATAAAACCGTGTCCTAAACTAAAAAAAACAAATCAAAATAATCTAAAACTAAAACCTATTAAAATTGTACAAAAATATTCCCAATCTGGAGTTACCAACAAAATTGTGCCCACTAAAATTTTAAATAACATATAATTAAAACTGTTTATACAAAAATTCTAAAGAAAAACATATACTTTAAAATGTGTAAAACTGCCAAAATGGGGAGCAACTACACACACACACACACAAACACACACACAAAAATAAACAGACACATCTTATCAGCACCATGCATACAATCTTGATCCCAATTAAATCAATAGTAAAACTCTCTTTGACATCAAGGCAAGGATTTCACTCTAAATCTATATTCCCGATAAGCTTCCTGGAGAATATAGATTCCTACCTACTTGTCCTATTTAAAAGATGTAGAACAGCTAGTGGATCAGTTTAATTTCTCCGAGGTTAACAAAAGATTATACATTTCTTTCTTAATAATTTTATGAGTGATTTGTATGAAAAGTACATGCTGCTGAAAATAATACATTTTATATGGCTTGCTTGTAATCAATGTTAGAATCAAACACTGGGTGTTGTATTAGCCAAACATGGCAGTTTTATGAAGAAGTTGACATTTGGGAGTCATTTCAGATATTGCAATTTTACTTCCCACATGAGTAATGGATTATTAAACTCAAGTAGTCACTAGAAATTCAAAGTAGAATTTGACCTAAATTTTACCTAGCATAAAATGGAGAGCTGATCACAAGAATATGTGATAATGCTCTTTACTATTAAAGCAGCTTCAATGCAGTGTAAAATCATGAACCAGCGTAAGGTTTTAGCCAGTGGTATATTTCATGTAATGTCAGCACCATCATGGCTCCACAGTTATGGCTGAGTTCCACTTTGCACTTAAAGAAGAGATTCATCCTCTTTGTTTTCAGTTCCTGACATTGACATCATATCCAACACCAGCCATTTGAGGGGGAAAGAATGCAAGGGTGATCCCTTCGGGAGAGAAGCAGCATTTTCAGATATTGAAAATGGTCTTTAATGTATGCATCCTTTCTCTTGAGTTGAAGTAATCAAATTAATACTTCAAATTATTGTTAACATTTAAAGTAGGTGAAACAGGAATGTAAGATTAAGATATGATTTGGTCTCTCTCTGTACGTAATATTAAGAGAAATCTAGGGGTGAAATTCACCACTAAGTAGAGGGACAGCACAAAACCTAGACAACACTAAAAATCCATGAAAGCCCCACAAGAAGGTAAATTTCATCCTTTGTAAGTGTAGCTCTTTGTTATCGAATTGGTAAGTACCTTTGTTGTGTAATAATTCAATACATTTGTGGTATTTATCTTCCAAAGAGACCCAAGAAGAGCTCGTAGACCCACTTTTGCAGTGAGCCATGATATTAATGCATCACATTTAATACTTTTTTTGTGAAACTGGTTATATTTAAACAGAACAAAACAGCCGGGCTTGGTCCCAGGATATAAGAGAGACAAAGTCGGTGAGGTAATATATTTTATTGGACCAACTTCTGTTGGTGAGAGGGACAAGCTTTTGAGTTTACACAGACCTCTTGTCTCTCTCACCAAGCTCAGAAGCTTGTTTCTCTCATCAGCAGCAGTTGGTCCAATAAAAGATATTATCCTACCCACTTTCTCTCTAGCTTTTTTTAAACATATTTAAAATATTTAGTGGCACAGCAGATGATTATTTCAGTAAAAAATGATGGGGTTTCCAATGACAGGGCAAGAAATACCAACAAATTATTTGCTATGTGCTCAAGCCATGATACACACATTATCATATACAAAGGTTTACAGCCATATCCTGCCATGAGTGGATTCATTGCTACAGGATCAGGCCATTGTTCTGTGGTGAATGTTTCCTGATTTAAATTCTGCATTAAAAATAAAGATCTGCTAAATGTTTGATGAATGGAAAATTCAGTTTAACCTATTTAAATTCATAATTCTCAGCACTGAGAAGAACAGCTGCTCAGAAAAAGCAAGAAGGCCCAAGGCTTATATAAAGTGAATGACAGCTGTCATTAGCTGTAAATCAGTTATTATTTTCTACTTGTCTACTTTCTCTGAATTTTATTTACACAATACTCATATGGATTATATATATGTGGTGGTAACATTTTAAAGTTAGAATTAACTTGCTCTCATTTAAAATTTAAAAGAATAATTTCAATAAATCCCATGCTACTACTCTATGAATGAAATTCTAGCTTCTTGATGTGAGTGGGGTTTTGTGACTGAACTCAGTGGGACAGAATTTCACCATCTTGCTTAAAATAGATGTTAGTTTCATACACAAATTTCTAGATATGTCAGTGGAGAGAAGAAGGGACTTATGGGACTAGATGGAGGAAGAAGAAAGGTCTCGATGGCTATTATTAATTATACAATAGAGATGTGTCACCATTCAAGCCCATGTGGCCCTTCTTTCTGTTTCTCCACCACCCCAAACCAACCAAAATAAACCCTGGCTCTCCTATGATGTGTGTATGCTTTTCTGAGTAGCCATATATCATTACTTCTTTAACCTCCTTATAAGATTTTTGAAGCAGAGAATACGCATTTTCTGTACCATGAGGCACCTAGCATACTACAACAGTAACAACAACATGTCCATGGCCATCCAACATCTTGACAGATGAAAGGAGACGCAACAAAGTCAGTCCATCAATAGTGCTTAGCAATGGTATAGGAAAAGAGCCCACTGCATGAGTGGCAAACTTTCCTACAGAGGCTACAGTAGGAGGTTGAAGCATACTCTGCTTCCTGGCTTGCCTGCAGGCCTTAGCCTAGGCTTTCTGATGGCTCTCCACAGTGACTGCACCTTAATCCAGCTTCTCCAAACTGAGCAGCTGTGGGCAGGATTTTCCCAGTTTCAGTAGAAATGCTGAATTTCTGGAGGCCTTGCTTGACCTTGCGGCAGTATGAGAGCTTTGGCCTTCCAATGCATTGTGGGTGGTTCTTAAACTGGTCATAGAGCACAGCTTTCAGCAGATGATTTTGAGGCATGTGCTCCACGTGTCCCAACCAGTGAAGCCTGCGAACATCCAGTGTATTCTGCATAGACTATAGGTCGATTCTCACAAGGATCTCGTTATTGGTGATCTGTTGGTCCCAAGTAACTTGTTACTAGGTAGTATCTTGTATTCTCCCTTTAATCCACCAAACTGATCCTCTTGCACAACAGATAATTTGTTAAATACCTGATGCTGGCACATATTTATTCTTTATAATCACATGCCAAAATATAGGCTTCACACATAACATTGAGTCCCTTAGACTCATATATAAATGGTAAATAGTTAATGACAACAATCTCCCTTCTCCTTTATTGTCTCTAACTAATCTGACGGGGGGAACATATACTGCCATATCCTCTTTGATTCAAGTTCCATCTGTTTATATGCAGTAATTGAGCTTTTATTTATGTCTTTGTCTCATTTTGAAAAGGTTGGAATCATCGAGTGTTATGTTATTTGCATAACTCTGATAATCCCATTTTCCACTACCTCCAGGGGACAGCAGCCCTTAATGACATCATGCTTATTCCATACTAATTTTCTCAATATGTGTTATTTGATTATATACAATAGACAGCATCCTGAAGCTGGAATAAAGTCACAGTAATACATTATGTAATTTATTTAAATGGAACAAAATGTGATAAGTCTACACCACATGCAGATACTATACCTGCAGGAAACAGTTTGACATAGATTGAAATTCCAAAGTTTAAGGCTATTGCAAATGAAAATTCCCTCTCAATATTGTTTCAATGTTTTCTTTTTCCCCAAACATTTTTAGAAAGTCTCATTTTTATCATAGAATCACAGAATCATAGACTCACGGGACTGGAAGGGACCTCAAGAGGTTATCTAGTGCAGTCCCCTGCACTCATGGCAGGACTAAGTCTTATCTAGACCATCCCTGACAGGTGTTGGTCCAACCGGCTCTTAAAAATCCCCAATGATGGAGACTCCACAATCTCCCAAGGCAATTTATTCCAGTGCTTAACCACCCTGGCAGTTAGGAAGTTTTTTCCTAACATCCAACCTAAACCTCCCTTGCTGTAATTTAAGCCCACTGCTTCTCATACTATCCTCAGAGTTTAAGAAGAACAATTTTTCTCCCTTCTCCTCGTAACAACCTTTTATGTACTTGAAAACTGTTATCATGTCCCCTCTCAGTCTTCTCTTCTCCAGACTAAACAAAACAAAAAACATTTTTTTTCAATCTTCCTTCATAGGTCATGTTTTCTAGACCTTTAATCATTTTTGTTGCTCTTCTCTGGACTTTCTCCAATTTGTCCACATCTTTCCTGAAATGTGGTGCCCAGAATTGGACACAATGCTCCAGTTGAGGCCTAATCATCATGGAGTAGAGCAGAAGAATTACTTCGCATGTCTTGCTTACAATACTCCTGCTAATACATCGCAGAATGATGTTTGCTTTTTTTACAACAGTGTTACACTGTTGACTCATGTTACTAATCATCTATGTGATTCTGATCCTGTGAAGACTTACATATGTGCTTAATTTTATTCATTGTGGGTGGTTCCACTGAACTCAATGGGACTGCTCATGGCGTGCAAAGCTAGCATGTGCATCAATAGTTGAAGGATTGGGACTTTAAAATGTCTTCTTCAATTCAGTCATCAGGTTGAAGAAATTTTATGACACAGGAAGTCCCATTCAAGTTATTGTTGTTATAGCTCTTAGAAAAAGATAGTACTGACATTTAATGGGACATTATTGTGCCAAATTTGCACCGAAATTGAAATTTTACAAAACCTAAAAAAACCCATATCTTCATAAATTCCAGTGAGAACAGGTGTTTTTCATTAAAAAAAAATCCCCTTCCATGTTTATAGCCCAGCCGTTACAGTATTGTGCTAGTGACCAAGAAATAGAAAATGAGAACAACCAAATATGAAATGGATTCATTCACTTTCCTTGTTTGAGATATGAGGAATGGAGAAAGCAAAGAAAAGGTAAATTAGATTAGATAGAATCTGACAGGATTAAAAAACACCTTAGTAACATAGGTAAGGAATTGTAAGTATTATTTTTTAACCTGGTAGTGTCACTCTAAATGCTGTGTTGACTTCCTTTGTTGGAAACACTCTCAGACATATTAAGACTAGTTAGAAAACTCCAGATGTGTATTTCCACTTGATTTCTCAGACATGTACCCAGCCAGAAAAAACCCCATGTGGGTATTTCCTTTTGATTCCTCAGGCATGTACCCAGCAAAAAAACATTCATATTAAAGAAAACAACAACAAAAACCCAATACTGAGCAGATGCAGAACATGTGAAAAAAGAAATTGGCCTGTCCTCCTATAAGCTAGGGGTAGGCAGGATGTGCAGAGCAGGTGTGGGAGCCCAGATTTATTTGTGTGCCTGAGGGACATCAGCTTACACCGGATGCTGTATCCATGACATCCCTTCTAATACCAGTAAAAAACTGCAGAACTTCTGAATATAGCTGAGAAACAACTCACTAAACTTTGGCCTATCTAATGATTTGTATGAAATAATTTGATTTTACTCAAGCAACAAGAATTTTATTTAATCAAGTCACAAGGAGAAGGCAGACCTCAAAAAGGATGGATTTTAAGCATGTCAATGAAAGGAAGAAGGAAATTGGATTTTTTTTTTAAATCTCTAGCTTCAAAAGGGTGGATATCTTAATAGAAAGTGAACATGTACTTGATACTACTTTAAGGAAACAGCACTTTCTATGTGGTGACACTTTTACATCAAATGCAGGAGAAGCTATGTGTTCATTTGATTTCCAGGGAGATAGGACATTGCTTCTTACAGACATATCGTGTGCAGAGGTAACTGACAGGTGGAGAGAGTGGAGCTGAGTCTAAAAAGATCAGCATGGCTATAATGGTGTCTGTCAAGTAATTTCATGGGCATGAATTGTCTCCTGGAGATCTGCATATGGAAGTGGCACTCAGTGGCTGCCTCTACATCTGCAGCATCCTTCCTTCTCCCTGGTCTCCTATGGATGCCTTTCCAGGGTATTACATAGATTATTTGAACCAGCCAAGGATCAGAAGCCCACACATACGGCTTAATGCCCACTTTGCCTGCTTTCCCTGATATTGGACCTGGCACATTTTGGCTGGATTGGAGGACCTGATCTGTGTGAGAAGCAGATTGACTGCAAGTTTGAACTTGCCTGATTTTACTGGGTATCTTCCAGCAAGGGAATAACCCACTCCAGAAGTCCTCCATGACTACTCAGAAACCTGGGCACTATTCTCAGAAGTGGGTTGATATTAATTGTAATTTCCAAAATAGAACCAAATGGCCATTAATATATCTATTTTATTGCTAGTAATTATGGTAACTACTGAAAAAAAGAAAAGGAGAGGAGGAACCATTATGTAACCCTGTAAACTAATTGAAAAGGAATTTCCACATCTGTTATAAACTGATTCTGCCACTGGCTAAATTCTATTGAATAAATCCTGCAATGTTGCTCAATCTACTACAAGAGAGGGAGTATTGCAGTCCTTAGAGCAGGGGACTTGACATCAGTGAGACACTGGAGTGGAGAGGAGGGGAATTATAGAGCCCTGGGAAGGCAGTTAAGGCTCTCCTCCTGCAGGAATAAGAGGGGAATGTTTGCTTATTACACTGTAGAAGTTCCTGAGATCAAGCGGAAGAAAGGGCTTAGGTATAAGGTTTGGCTATTTGAGAATCTCCTGCTGCCAAAGGGAATCGGCTGCTTATACTTGTTGCATTTGTCCGATAAATCAAACCTCAGCAGGGAGATGTTGTTTGAACCATGCAGGTTGGAGGAGTACTCCTTCATTGGGGAGCCAAAAAGATGAGAGAGGAGATACATAACAGGGTAAGATAACCGTATTAGATCTCTCAAGTTTGAAAACTAAAGCCCATGTTTTCAAAGCACTTTGAGTTTTCCTGGTAAAAGGTGCTATTAGCAGTGCAAAATGTTGTTCCCCTTTAATGCAGCATGTCGGTGATCTAGTGATTAAATTCACACATCTGAAAGTTACTCGGCACGAGGACCAGAAAAGCTATTGAAATCAAATACTGTTTTGGAAATGATCACTGTACCATGATCTCATATTTTGTATCTGTCTGTCTATCTTCTAGCAGTCCAATCCTGTAAAGTGCTAAAATCTGAGCACGTCCTGTAAATGCTGAGTGCCCTTAACCCAATGAAGCCAATAACTGGGCCAAATTCTGAGGTCCTTCCTCAGTTTTTGTTCTCCCATTATAGTAATGGGAGCTCTGTCTGAGTAAGCCAAGTAAAGGAATCGGGATTTGACCTGATTTGATTTGAGGACATTTATCCCATCACAGGGATGGGATTTGAGGACATTCATCTCATCACAGGAAAAGCACAACATCTTGATAATGTGTGACAGTGAATGTGTTGTAGATGCCTAGCACCGTCGTTTTTGTTACCTGGTAAGTTATATCTTTCAGGTTTGCATGTTTTGTCTGAGCATTCGCCTTATTTTTCCCTCTGAATTTGATATGATGTGCATCGATTGTGAAGTGGTTGGGTGGATTTTAGATCACAACACAGTTTTCCTAGTCAGATTAATATTGCCATGAGAGATCTACCAATTTTAAGTGCTCTTGCTCACAGTCAGACCAAGAAAATGAAGGGGTTAATTACCCAGGTAGCACTTTCCAAAATCTTCCTTCTTCCTCAAGGCATTGGAGAAGGAGGGAGGAAGAGAGGACAATGTGGACTGAATGCGAGTGTGGTTACCAGACAAACACAAGCTCAAATAATTGAATTTCAATACTTTTTGCACCTAATAGTGTGGTTTTTATGTCCTAATTGTTTTTCCACAGTTTGGATTAAATTGACACCAGTCAATATGGTACATTTTTAGTTTTATTTTTTATTTATTATACAAAGAATTGATCTTACTTGCCTAGAACAAGATTGTGAGCCCCTTAATAACACTGTGGAGCAGTGCCTCACAAGAGACATGGAACTACTTATATGGACGTGACTGCTCCATCCAGAGTGGAGAGGGGTAGCTCAGTGGTTTGGACATTGGCCTGCTAAGCACAGGGTTGTGAGCTCAATCCTTGAGGGGGCCATTTAGGAAATGGTTTTAGGCCAAAAATTGGGGATTAGTCCTGCTTTGAGCAGGGGGTTGGACTAGATGACCTCCTGAGGTCCCTTCCAGCCCTGATATTCTATGATTCTATGCTCATCAGTGCAAGAACAGGACTCACAAATCTGGCCCTTGGTGAGTGCTCTTATGCTATTAGTTTCCTAGGGTCTGCAGCACTGCTGAGGTGGAGAGTGGCCATAGGTGAAAGAACAGCAAAGGATAGAGATTGCAGAGATCCCTGCTACTAGACTCATGCATTTCAATTGGCTATAGGAAACAGGCTTTGCCATGTTACCCTGCACTCCTTTCCAGTCATGGCAGTGCAGCAGATTCATAAATCTGCTGCCATTGGCTCACTGCTCCAGGCTGAATGCTGTGACTCCATGGGTGATGGTCACAGACTTTATAGTATATGTTAAAGCAGCCTAAAGCATTTTCCCTGTGGCTAGTCCATAGTTGGGAGCATACACTGGACTGTGACTCATCCTTGATATCTCTCCAGGCTTTACTCTGTTTTTCTGAACTGAACTGGATTTCTCATTTTTGTGTAGATGGAGTTAAGTAGAATGGACAAATAGCCTACTTGGCCCCTTTTCTTCTTCTGTTGTTTCTTCTGTCTTTGTTCTGTGGCGCTGGACGACATCTACATTCTAGACTTTATTCCAGGCCTTATAACTAGATAGCATAGTAAATCTCTGTGTTGTAAATCTCATTTAGAACATTATAATCCCACACCATTAGCCTGAAAGTGAACTGAACTACATATGAACCTATTAAATACATCACCTAATGAGTATGCCACCCTGACTCTCTTAGATGAAACTGGGAAATACAGGCAAAACAAGGCAACTGGAATATGTCACTCATACCTATCCTACAAATTAGAGCAAAAAATAATATTAAAACTATGAAAGGTCACATCTGATTACTGTGGCTGAACTACTGCATCTTATTAACCTTAGGGAAACTGCTGTGATGGAAATGTACTGTCTAGCCATTAACAATCCAAAATCAGATACTGAGCCTGAAAAAAAGAAGGTGGGGGTGGGAAAGAAAGTATAACAATTTGTTTTACTATAATTTCCTTGTTCCACAGTTCACATTTTTAATGTGCTCTGTGTAATAGTGGACTGAAGTGATGAATTTGATGGTTGTAGAGTGGCTTCATGTCAGTACTATACAGCATTCTATCCGCTAGATCTAGACACTTATTTCATGATAATCCAATTTTTTTTTCCCGTCTAACAACATGTAAAGGGGATAAAAGCTGGTTTTGGATCCCAGGCTATGTTTGTAGGGATGAATTTTTGTACATAAATAGTTGGCTGAGAATTGAGGCGATACATGCAAAGATAAATGTACTTGCTCAGGATGAAAAGAAGGGGAAAAATATGCTACAAACATTTTTCCAAAAATGCATTGTATATCTTTAAAAAAAATGTACATATGTTACTTTTAGGTTTAAGCCACTCCCACACACCCTCACTACTGCAGGTAAAGAAGTAGTGATGCCTATATTTAAGGTTGTCTAACACTTGCCATTTTAACCCTCTATTTTCAATTACTCATAACTTTAACAAACTTTAACCCTTTGGTCTGAAATTTTCTATGATTGGTCTTTGGCTCAATATTGATTAGTTGTGTAAGTCTGAGCAAAAGTGGTGTAATCATTCCTGAATGTGTGTGAGGGTGGGAGTGGGGGTGAGGACAGGGGTGGCATAATATATCTTTGACTTGTTTCACCTATACTTTGTCCACTAATTTATCATCCCCAGGACAATGTATAACATTCCAAACTGCTGACGAGTTTCAAACCACTAGCATTTATAAAATCATCCTGCCACAATAATAATTCTATTGCTACTATTCTTTCAAATGTAAAATTTCCCCTGTAAATATAAATGTGTAACTGTAAATAAAGATTTACTAGTGTGCTATATACCCTGCCTAGTCTACTTCTTTGTATCTCTCTCTCAAATTTGAACTCATTGCTAGCTTTGTTCCTGTATCATTATTTATTTCAGATAACAATAGCAACAAAACAAACAGTGCTCTCGCCCACATATAAATTTTCTCAACCATATTGCACACATGCCCACCCTGGGTACTTATTCTTATTTACAGTAGAAAAATATAAGTCAGGGCTGCACTGTGCAAGGAGATGTACAGACACATAGTAAGAAATGCTCCCTGCCCCAAAGTCCTTTCAATCTAAATGAACAAGCCAAACAAAGGAATTATTATTCCCATGTTACAGCTAGGTAGGCACAGAAAGATTAAGTAATATGTCCAAGATCACTCAGGAAGTCTATAGCAGAGCAGGGACCTGAACCCACATGTCTTGAGTCCTATACCCATGTCTTAACCTCAAAGCTGTCCATCTTCTCTGTATAGACTTCTTGTGGTAAGCCCTGTCATTCCTCTTCCATCCCCACTCTGTTGATTTGCTGCCTCCTGTGTATTAAAAAATTAGTTCCTAGTCATGCAACCGGAATTGCACAGGTGGATGCTTTCACCTGCACAGGCCCCATTGACTTAACAGGGATTGTGTTTGGGCCCAGGGCTCTTACTGCACAGATCCAATAGCAGTAGTGGGCCCTCAGGTTGTAAGTTCTTCAACACCATGGATGAAATTCAGGCTTCTGTGATCTCCGTGGCAAAACTCCCTTTGATCTCAATGGGGCCAAGATTTCACTCCATATCTTCCTATCTCTAATGTGTGGCACTCTGTCTGGCACTGTAAAGGAAATACATTAACAATAATTAAAATGGAGTAAAGATGAAAAATCCTGAACTGGCAATATTGGATTGATCCTCTTTATTTAAAAGAAAAAAAAAGATAAAAAAAAGACCAGTGTCCCCAACCTTAAATTGTACCTACAGGATTCCAGCAGAGTTTTTTTGTTTGCTTTTACTTGGATACAAAACATAAGCAATGTACCAAAAGAAATCCATTGCCTACCAAAAGAATATCTATAAGTGCTGAAGCTCAGAGTACTTCTACAGCAAATCCTTGTCTTTATCTTCGCTTTTTGGTGCTGGAAATAGCGTCAGCATGGACAAGAATGGGGTTGTTTTTAGAAACTTGAGACAGGAGAAAGAACATCATTTTCACTGTCATTTGCACTTATTAACCTTGAAAAGCACATTTTGAAAAGTGTTTTTCTAAACTGTGAATTTGCCATTGCATTAAAAGCTTTTTTTCCTTCATCCTAACATGGATAAAGGGCATAAGAAACAGAAAAGACATAGAAGGCAGAGACAGCACCAAAAGGGCAAAGTTGAAATACAGTTCTGAATGCCACTTACTGTAGTCTTGATACCCATATAATCAGCCAAGTTTACCAACTGTGTGGAGGAATTGCGGGAGTTGTTGGGAAAGAAAGTCATATAGTGGGCAAAAGAAAATACAATTCTTTTCTACAGTATCTGGTTTTCTTAAATCTCTCCTACTTATGTGATGAAATAGTGCATAAATGTTTTGTAAAAATGTTTTGTTCCCTTCTATACATCTCTCTTACTAGAGTATGGGGTGACCATGAGCTGGGTGAGAGAAAGAGAACAAGATGGGTGTGAGTTTGCTATGAAAATATGTATCAGAGCTACAAAAATAAATCAGGGAAATGAAATGGAGAAAAGGAGGTGGGAAAGGAAAAAAATGGGTTGGGGGATCAAAAGAAGAAAAGAACTTCAGGGACCTCATTTTTCCATTTCACTGCACCATGTGTAGTTGTTTGTACTAGTACAAAGTGGATGTAAAATGCTGCCATTATGACTTGGAAGCATTTTATATCCACTCTGCCACTTTGCACTGGCCTAAATGACTCCACAAGGTGCAGGGGAATGGAGAATCAGACCACAGGTCTGCTGTTAATAGAAAAGAGCAAGAAAAGATAAATGTAGGCAAACAGCAGCTTCCCTCTATCTCTGCTCCCATTTCATTCTTTGATAGATTCCACTCCATCTCTTTGTATCATTTTAAGAGACATCTTCTTAGCCAACACCCTACATCATCTTAATTCCCATCTCACCTACACCACAGTAAATGAGGAGTAACTCCATGTAAACACTTTGTTACCCTCATGTGAGGCAGATCAGAATCAAGCCCTAATAATGTCTAGCACTTGAAAGATGTCTAAGTTGTCAGTAACTATGACAACTGTTCCCTTTTCCTCAAGCTTTCATATTCAATGACACTGCGATGACACGGTGATCCAATTTTGTAGGTCCACTTATCTCAATTAGCCAAAGAAGATAGTAAAAAAAGCCATAGTCTGAAGCAGGTTTTCAAAATCTTGGAGATTTTCAGCTCCAAACCAAAGCTATTATCTAGGGAGATGAAAAAAATTACCATTTCCCATATGAGCAAAATAATTAACAAAAAGGCCCTCCAGAGATTAGCAAGAAAAATGCTTTATAGCTCTCCAGCAGGCCTCTAATAAAGGAATCTGCCCCCATTGCTTGCATCAGGCCTCTGGTAGGGGTTAGATGGATGGAAAGACTTCCCTATAATTACAGACATCCAGGGACCTATTTTTATCTTGGTCCCAATATTTTTCTAAATTGTGAATTTGCTATTGCATTAAAAGCTTTTTTTCCTTCATCCTAACACGGATAAAGGGCATAAGAAACAGAAAAGGCATAGAAGGCAGAGACTGCACCAAAAGGGCAAAGTTGAAATACAGTTCTGAATGCCACTTACTGTAGTCTTGATACCCATATAATCAACCAAGTTTACCAACCATGTGGAGGAATTGTGGGAGTTGTTGGGAAAGAAAGTCATATAGTGGGCAAAAGAAAATACAATTCTTTTCTGCGGTATCTGGTTTTTTTTAAATCTCTCCTACTTATGTGATGAAATAGTGCATAAATGTTTTGTAAAAATGTTTTGTTTGAAACAATGAGGGCGGATGGTGGTCATGAAAGGGATTTTCTCCAACCCTAGAGCAGTAGGTGCTCTCATATCCTGTGTGGCCCCTGCAGATGAAACACAGAGACGACAAGGATCCTGTAGAGAAAAGGAAGCTAGGAACTCTTCAAGAACTCTTTTATTGTTGACTAACTCCCTATAGTATATATGTTAAACACAGTAAATTCTATATATTAAAAATAACAAGTTTCGGAAGGGATGTAGACCTTCATGCCTTAGGGCTTAAGCCAGTCTCTACTTACTGGAGTTAGAAGGAAACTTTGCTGAGGGGAGTTAACCCATAATTGTCTACTGCATGATTTCTTGCACTTCCTCTGTAGCATATGTTACTGATCACTGTCAGAAACAGGATACTGAAGAAGATGGACCTCTGGTTTGACGTAGTATGGCTGTTCCTATGTTCTAATAACTAGAATAATATAGACTAGGTAACATAAAATAAAATGTTTAGCCTTCTATGTCCACTTCATTTACAAAATGGGCAGATGCCTAAATTAGCCACTGTGTGAATTATTGTATAATCATTTATTACATGTCTAGCTTTACATACAATATCAGTCTTGTGACAACAAACCAGGGCATGAACAATGAAGCATCCTTATTTGTAATCCATATGAACTATTAAAATGTGAGAACACTGCAAGAGAAGTCGTAAAAGTGTTTCAAACTTGCCTCATTTATCGAGAAACATACAAGTCATTAAAATGTTAGCAATTCTGATTAGTTTTATGCAGATTTTAAATTACAGCTGATTAAATTTAATCTCCCATTTATTCTGAATAGAAAACCTGCATCAAGCTTGCTTCAGCAATGCAAGTTGCAATCATTAAGTCAGTGTTCAATAAAACGTAAAGGTTGGTGGTATAAGTGGAAAAAACACTGAACTTTCACAGGTAATTCAGGTAGCAGTAAACATGGGCTGATTCCAGACCTGCAGGAAGAGTTGATACTGTGTGTTCCTATTCAGCTTTGAATTTTGCTTTCAAATAATAAATAAAAATGAAGTGTTGTTTTGACTGTTCAGCATTCAGTGTATTTTCTGTGATTAAACGTTATATTTATATACTACCAAGAGTAAAATAAGAATATATATATATATATATATATATATATATATATATATATATATATATATATATATATATATATATATATATCCACTGAATTGTTTTATTCATAGGCATCCACCAAAATCCTGGTACACAGCAACAGGGGTAAAGGGTGGGAAAAGGCTTATCAGTTGAAGCTGTGAAGAGGCGCTGGGGATGTCCTTGATATATTTATGCACATACCAAGTTTGATCAGGAAAGAGGATGAGCTCCTCCTAGAAGTCGAAGGTCCCACTGAAGTAAATGGGAGTTGATGGCTCTGAACACCGTGTAGAAACAAGGCCACATCCCATCAGTGGACTGCGTTGATTGTTCCTTCTTTAGGTAAGAATAATCTGCACAGGAATTTCTGGATGAAGCTACTAGTGGCCAGAATACAGAATTTGGCAATAAATGAGGGTCCTCCTGCTGGATGGTATTATTAAAATACATTTGAATAGTGGTTGCCTGTAGAAGTCAGCAGTTTCCAGGTGTAGTTCCCCTGCTCGTGTAAACATACTTGCGCTAGCTCTCATAAATAGCAGCTTAACCACAGTAGCACCGTTTGCAGAAGTGGAGACAGGCCTTAGCTGTGCCCAGTGCATTCCCACAGGCTTCAGGCAGGCTTGTATTCGACTTGGCTAAGCTGCACCTTCACTGCTGCTACCTATGCTGTATGGTTACACTTCCGTTTATACGTGATCTAGCTTGATGAGAGCTAGCGTGAATCTGTGTAGATAAGCAGGGGAATCACACCCCTAGCTCGTAGTGTAGACGTAGCCTGAGACGTTGTGTAGTCTCCCTCAGCACTTCCTTCCCAGTGATAGCAAGTATGAAAGGAAGGTGCTGGCCACATCCCTCAACTGACTAATGACTCCACTTTTACCATGTTAAAAACTGCCAATTGACTGTCTTCTTTCCCCCTTGTGCTTCACAGCTCAGATGCCAAGCTGGTATTGAACAACGTAACTGCACTGATTTCAAAAGAGCTATGTTGATTTACTGCAGTTGAAGATCTGGCTCAAGGAATAGAAACACTTAGATTGTGAACTCTACTTAGATTGAAAGCTCTTTGGTCAGGGACTGTCTTTTAGTTCTGTTTTGTCCAGTGCTTGACACAATGGGGTCCTAGGTGCTACAGGAATACAAATAAATAATACTAAAATAGCCACACTGTGCCTATTTTCTACTCAGGTGTCCTAGCTGTGTGTTTGGGGAGGTATTCCCAGTGCCCTCTTTCCCCCAGCTTACTCACTGGGCAGGCACAATCTGACCTTGCATATTATTATATCATTGCAGTTCACATGTGCTGAAATCGCCCAAATAAACTCTGAGTGATCTGGATGGTTTCCTTTTCTATTACAACTCAGAAACAAAAGAAGAAGAAATCACTTCTATCCACTCATATGCTGGTTAACAGCAAAATGACACTCAACTCTGGCAAGGGAATAATAAGCAGATGTGTCCATCAGAGGGATACATTTTGATAACTGGCAGAAACTGTATGTTGGAATTTACAATAGAACTTTCAATGGAATTGAGTGTTAATCACAAACCTTTTACTCAGTCTTGCCAGATTCCCTGGGGGATTTCACATGAGCTGTGGAAGTATTTGGGGTTTACATTTTCATAGTGATCCTTGCAATCTTCTTCCTGTTTGGCAGCAATGAGGGAATTAGTGAAGTAAGCTCTGAATACATCAAGGGTTGAAAAAGATTACTTTGATACAAAGAAGGATATGTCTTTGCAGTCATGTAAAGAGTCACCTCATCATTATTAGCAAACAGTCTTGGAAACAATGTCCCTAACAGATATATAATGCTTACATAAGCATATATAAACTTGGGAAACTAATTAGGGATGATTGTTAGGGTAGATGTTTCCTGTTGAGGAATCAATAGGGAAGAATGATTATGGGGTAAGAAGGACTCACTGAGATATTATCTTGAAGAATTGTTAGTCCTCTCAGCTGTATATAATCATGCCTTCACACATAGATCATGCAAACTGAGAATGTATAGAAATGACATCAGAACATGTGTTTCTTTGGCAAAGAGGTTTCCTTTGTCTAAAACCGTATACATTGACACAGGTGTGGGAACTTAGGGAATAAAAACCGTGCATCCCTCTAGAAACAGTGAAGGAGAGACACAGAGCCAGCTCTTTATCAGTCACAACAGCGGGTGGCAATGTATCTATTTCTTTCTGTATTCTGTACAGTGCTGTACTAATCTGTAATTGACATTCTTTGTTTAAATAATTCCAGCTGAGCCTGTTATTTGACAATCTTGAGTCATTAACTCAGACATGCAACACCTTTGAAGCATTCCCCTTTGGCCATCAGACACCACTTCCATACCTCTTAAATGTGTCTGACTTAATTTAAAGGGACATTTCTCACATTAGCTCCAAAGTTACCAATGTTTGGAACAAATTTGGTCTCCTTTCACTTTTACTGCTAAAATGTGTTTATGTGAGAAATAAGGAATTATGAAACTGAGGTTACAGAGTTATTTAAACTGAAAGGATGAATCCCACATCATCTTTATTTTCCTGCTTGAATAATTCTTTGGGTCCATCATTTTGGGGTTTTATCACAAATTGCATCCCATATTTGGCCTTGGCAGGTATGTATGCAGCTTGTTACTATACTGTGTAACCTACATCATCTCATCAGGGCACAGTATCTGATCTCCATGATGCACAATAGGGTCAACATCCCTTTTATAGCCCCAGAATCTAGCTCCTCCCTTTTTGAGCAGTTGAGCCATATCCCTTCTGTCACTCAGGGTACATCCACACTTCATTCACAGGTGTGACTGCAGCACAGGTAGACATCCCGAGTTAGCTTTGATCTAGTTAACTAGAATAAGAATAGCAGGGAAGCCACAGCTGCATAGGTGGTAGTATGGGCTGTACCACCCCGTCAGCACCCTGGGAATCTACACGAGCTGATAGTCCGTGCCGCAAGAAAGCTTCTACAGCAGTGGAGGTGGCAGGGGAAGGATTTCCCCCCATATGAGGATAGTTCCTTCTGTAGAGGACTTAAATGGGATTATTCACATTTAAAGTTAAGAATGTGCTTTGGTGATTAGTTGGGTTAGAGCCTGTCATTTATGTTTCATTATATTTAGCAATATAAAAATACACAAATTGAATAATCAGAATCAGACCCAGCGCTACTTTCCCCTAACAATAAACACAAGACTCTATTAGAATAGGAAAACTACTATGTCTCTCTGTGATTCATTGCAGAGCTTCTTCCTACAACCTTCCCATGGCTCTTTTGCTTGGCTTCCCGCTATAGCTGAAAGAAATCATACACTTATCATTACAATGGCAGAATCCTCCCCTAACATAACATTTCTGATATGCAGACCCCCCCCCCCGCAATAAGTACAGGAGATATGAAATACTTATAAATATGCTAAGCAACCATTTTAATTCCTATTTTAATGCTGGTTGTAGTCATTGCAGTGGGTCTGATTCTGATTATATTCCCAAATCAAGAGCAACCCAAAAGAAGTCAGTGGAGTGACACCAATCCAAAACCTGGGCAAGGCAGATAAGCATCTAGCCCACTAAATCCATTTTCATTTAGAACTACCATAATAATTATAAATGAGTTATAATGAGATCTCTTTGCCAGAGAATTCTCTCTCCAGGCTTCCTTGGCATGCAGACAGTGTAGTTTCTATCTTTATTATGACAAGTCAAAGAGGTATCGTTTTCTAGTTTAATAAACAAAAGTAAGTTGTAATGGGTTGTTTTATTGTCATTCTAAAAGAAATAATGAATCTTTCTACTGCCTGAACAGATTTATAATGGTTCATAAGACACCCTGTCTATGTACAAATTAGTTTCCTACATAATGTAGATATTGTTTGAAAAACACAGGAATATAAATCACGAATGTTTGACAGAGGTATGGAAGCATAAAATCCTTTGTCTTTTTAACCATTGATTGCATTAAGGATCATCTTCTGATTGATGTTTCTATTTATTCAATATTAAGTGAGATTTCATTTCACAAACCCTTCACCTAAATGTGACTATCAGCTGTAATCTGGATATGAGGTTTTTAATGCACAGCATTCATTTTAAGTTTTTTCCACACAAGTATCTGTGATTTCTGCAAAAGTCGCCTTTAAATAAAACCCAAAGATTCCTTCCAATACATTGAATTATTAAATGATTGAATAAATTGGTCCCAGCTGAAGCAATGATCACTTTCAGGAGTTGATGCTAGTACTAGTAGCATCCCAACACAGCATAGAAAGGAGGTGCTTTCCAGTGTTTTGGCACGTGTATACAGATAGGTATGTGACTGACATTGTTCAAAACGCGCTAAAAGTACATTGTAAAAGCACTAGCTAAGAAAACCATTCAATATCATTTTCCACTAGAACCTTCAGAAAGGGAGGTGTGATTGGACATACCCCCGTCCCAATTCAGAGAGAGCTACACCTGCGGAGCCTGTGCCAACTGGAGGAAGCAAGTTTTAAAAGGAGAGCTTGTCACAGAAAGGGGTGACAGACAGAAGGAAAGCTATGATGCATCAGAAGCAGCTGTCTCTTACTGCAGAGTAGCTGAGAGAGAAACAGCTGATAAGCATCTGCTGCCCACAAAAACTTAACAGACACAAGACAAGCTGATGATTGTGGGATAGGGATTGAAGGCTTACCCCAACCCCTGGTCTAGCTGTGCCAGACTGCCATGTACAAACCAGACTTACAAGGAAACTCGGAGACTGACTGTCCCCTTAAGCATGAGACTTCTCCCCGCAACCACCAGTAGAGAACCTGGAAAGGCTGGAGGAAGTTTCCAAGTGGGGAAAGTGTGACGGGTTCCCCCCAGGGTGCCACTGAGCCCCATGACCCACCAGACTGGGCTCCCTTTACACTGTAATGCTGTGACCAGCCTGACAAGCCCTCTCCCAGGCTCCAGCTTGCACTTTTACCAGCACACATACAGGGGCACATCCAACTGCAGTTACATGCAAACAGGTTCTTTAACCACTCCTACATGGGAAGGCACAGCTACTGCACCTTCCAGTTCCTAAGGCACGCACTTTGTCTCTGGAGTGTAAACCTAGAATTATACCAACTTGTGCTGCACAGAGAACAGTAAAGCATAAGCTCATGAAATTCACCCCCTCCCTCAATGTGGAGAGGAAATATACAACAGCTTTCTGCCCCAAGTTATGACTTCCACACACACTGGTTTCAGACAAATCAAAAACAAGTTTATTAACTACAAAAGATAGATTTTAAGTGATTATAAGGGATAGCAAATAGATCAAAGCAGATTACCTAGCAAATATACAAAAACGTAATCTAAGCTTAATAAAGTTTGTGGATGATACAAAGCTGGGAGGTATTGCCAATTTACAGAGAGATCGGGATATCATACAGGAAGATTTGGATGACCTTATAAACTGGAGTAATAGTAATAGGATCAAATTTAATAGTGAGAAGTGTAAGGTTATGCATTTAGGGATTAATAACAAGAATTTTAGTTATAAGTTGGGGACGCCTCAATTAGGAGTAATGGAGGAGGAGAAGGACCTTGGAGTATTGGTTGATCATAGGATGACCTTGAGCCGCCAATGTGATATGGCCATGAAAAAAGTTAATGCGGTCTTGGGATGCATCAGAAGAGGTATTTCCAGTAGAGATAAGGAGGTTTTAGTACCGTTATATAAGGCACTGGTGAGACTTCACCTGGAATACTGTGTGCAGTTCTGGTCCCCCATGTTTAAGAAGGATGAATTCAAACTGGGTCACTTGCTGGAGGATTCTCTGCTCCTTGAAGTCTTTAAACCACGATTTGAGGACTTCAATAGCTCAGACATAGGTGAGAGGTTTTTTGCAGGAGTGGGTGGGTGAGATTCTGTGGCCTGCGTTGTGCAGGAGGTCGGACTAGATGATCATAATGATTCCTTCTGACCTTAATATCTATGAATCTATGAAAATGATTATGCAAGCAGGCTGCAGGCTCTTAAGGGACAAGCTGCACTGGCTTATAACTTAGAGACCCCATGTGTTTTATCCACAGGCTAAAAATCCTTTTAGCCTGGGTCCAACACTTCCCCCCAGTTCAATCTTTGTTCCTCAGGTGTTTCCAGTTCTTCTTAGGCAGGGAGTCAGTGAAGAACCACAGTGATGTCACCCTGTGCCCTATATAGCTTTTGCATATTGGAGGAACCCTTTGTTTCAAAACTTGGTTCCCACATCAGTCAGTGGAAAAACACTGGTATCCCAAGATGGAGTCCAGCACCAGGTGACCTGGTCACATGTCCCTGTAGTGTTACAGTGGCCATAACTCATACGTTGCCTGTAGCATCCTCAGAAAGGCTCCCCAGCGGGAGATAAGTTTCTTCTAAGGCTTACTGGAAATGGCTCATTAACCTGAATGGGCCCTTCCCAACCCGCCATCTAGACTGAGTGTATTCTGCCTAGTGGGTGTTCCCCATGTGTAAACACATTTGTAATACAGATACATAGTCAACATTCCTAACTTCAGATACAAAAAATGATGCATGGATACAAATAGGATAATCACATTCAGTAAATCATAACCTTTTCAATGACAGGTTTCAGAGTAACAGCCGTGTTCAACTTATCTTGCATAAAATACATTATAATTATACCATAATAATATCACTGTGAAGAATATGGGGTGCAGTGTCACAGAAAGAACTTTGGAAGGGGAAAGACTTTAAAGCTTTCTGAGTGTGACTCTGGAGAAAGACTCAGACTATCATAGGAAGGAAAAGAAAGAAAGATATCTACTCTTCTAACACTTAGATACATGGATCTCTGCATATTTGGTATTATAAACTTTCAGATACATTATGTATATATTATTTTTTCCAAATAAAAACTTTTAACTAAAGGTTATAGGCACAATATTTTTAATTATCTCTAAAAATGGATAAAGGATGAATGCATCAGACTCTGAATCTAATTGCAAGACACCTATTGATTCAATGTTCTAATACAGACTTCAGCACCATCAACTCTAGTTGCCAGGTATCCCCAATTAAAGAAAGGTCAATACTGAGGGGTACCTGACCTCCAGGAAGTGCTGTGAATGATTCAACACGTGACACTTTAATGCGGATTAGCACAAATCAGAGTCTCAAAGGAATGCTAGGGTGCACTAGGATATTTGAGATGCCATTTACAGATGTAACAGTGAAGTCATTACACTTGGATGAAAGATCTCATGACACTTTCTACAAGAGTAGGGGTAAGTCTGCTAAAATTCAAACTTGGTTTATTACATTCTGCCAATCCAAATATACCTGCAGATTCAAGTGGATACAGTTTCCTTCATTTCCTTACCTAAAATGTTGTTTAATGTTGTCTCTGAGGCTAAAAAGCTGCTCTATTATAGTGCAGTGTTGGGTGAAGTGATTTGTGTATATGTCGTATAGAAGGTTGTGAATAGAGAAATCATAATGCCCTAGTCTAGTCTGACCTCCTGCGCATTGTAGGCCACAAGAACTTCACCCACCCACTCCTGTAATAGACCCCTAGATGTAATAGGTGAAACTCATAGCCCTCCCCATTTAGTGTCATGTCTCCAGCCCCTGGGGGTTTTTGCTACTGGCAGTCACCGATGGGCCACACGTTATTGTAGGCAGTCACATCATACCATCCCCTACATAAACTTACCAAGCTCAGTCTTGAAGTCAGTTAGTTTTTTTGCCCCCACTGCTCTCTTTGGAAAGCTGTTCCAAACTTCAGTCCTCTGATGGTTAGAAATCTTTGCCTAATTTAGAGCCTAGTCTTGTTGATGGCCAGTTTATAGCCATTTTTTCTTCTGTCCAAATTGGTGCTCAACTTAAATAACTCCTCTCCCTCCCTGGTATTTATACCTCTGATGTATTTATTGAGAGCAACTATATCTCCCCTCAGCCTTCTTTTGGTTAGGTTAAACAAACCACGCTCTTTGAGTCTCCTCTCTTAAGGAAGGTATTCCATGGATCATCCCAGTAGCCCTTGGATCATCCCAGTAGCCCTTCTCTGCAGCTGTTTCAGTTTGAATTAATCTTTCTTAAACAAGGGAGACTAGAATTGCACACAATATTCCAGATAAGGTATCACCATTGCCTTGTATAATGGTACTAACACTTCCCTGTCTCTACTGAAAATACCTCGCCTGATGCATCCTAGGACCGCATTAGCCTTGTTCATGACCGCAACTCATTGACAGGTCACAGTATCATTAACCAGTATACCCAGTATTAACCAGTATACCCAGGTCTTTCTCCTCCTCTGTTGCTTCCAACTGATAAACCCACAGGTAACAGCAAAAATTCTTGTTGTTAGTCCCTAAATGCAAGACCTTGCACTTTGCACTATTAAATTTCATCCCATTTCTATTACTCCAGTATACGAGATCATTCAGATATTCTTGTATGATATTTCTCCATACAGGCAATACCTCCTAACTTTGTGTCATCTGCAAATTTTATTAGCACACTCCAATTTTTGTACCAAGGTCAGTAATAAAAATGTTAAATAAAATTGGTCCCTGAGAAATTCCATTAGTAAACTCCCTCCAACCTGACAGTTCCTTTCAGTAGGACCCATTGTAGTCTCCCCTTTAAACCGTTCCTTCTCCATCTTTCAATTCTCATATTAATCCCCATCTTCTCCAATTTAACTAATAATTTCCCATGTGGAATAGTATCAAATGCCTTACTAAAATTCAGGTAGATTAGATCTACTGCATTTCCTTTGTCTAACATATCAGTTATCTTCTCAAAGAAGAAGATCAGCTTGGTCTAGCACGATCTACCTTTTCATAGAATCATAGAATCATAGAATATCAGGGTTGGAAGGGACCCCAGAAGGTCATCTAGTCCAACCCCCTTCTCGAAGCAGGACCAATTCCCAGTTAAATCATCCCAGCCAGGGCTTTGTCAAGCCTGACCTTAAAAACCTCTAAGGAAGGAGATTCTACCACCTCCCTAGGTAACGCATTCCAGTGTTTCACCACCCTCTTACTGAAAAAGTTTTTCCTAATATCCAATCTAAACCTCCCCCACTGCAACTTGAGACCATTACTCCTCGTTCTGTCATCTGCTACCATTGAGAACAGTCTAGAGCCATCCTCTTTGGAACCCCCTTTCAGGTAGTTGAAAGCAGCTATCAAATCCCCCCTCATTCTTCTCTTCTGCAGGCTAAACAATCCCAGCTCCCTCAGCCTCTCCTCATAACTCATGTGTTCTAGACCCCTAATCATTTTTGTTGCCCTTCGCTGGACTCTCTCCAATTTATCCACATCCTTCTTGAAGTGTGGGGCCCAAAACTGGACACAGTACTCCAGATGAGGCCTCACCAATGTCGAATAGAGGGGAACGATCACGTCCCTCGATCTGCTCGCTATGCCCCTACTTATACATCCCAAAATGCCATTGGCCTTCTTGGCAACAAGGGCACACTGCTGACTCATATCCAGCTTCTCGTCCACTGTCACCCCTAGGTCCTTTTCCGCAGAACTGCTGCCTAGCCATTCAGTCCCTAGTCTGTAGCTGTGCATTGGGTTCTTCTGTCCTAAGTGCAGGACCCTGCACTTATCCTTATTGAACCTCATCAGATTTCTTTTGGCCCAATCCTCCAATTTGTCTAGGTCCTTCTGTATCCTATCCCTCCCCTCCAGCGTATCTACCACTCCTCCCAGTTTAGTATCATCCACAAATTTGCTGAGAGTGCAATCCACACCATCCTCCAGATCATTTATGAAGATATTGAACAAAACCGGCCCCAGGACCGACCCCTGGGGCACTCCACTCGATACCGGCTGCCAACTAGAGATGGAGCCATTGATCACTACCCGTTGAGCCCGACAATCTAGCCAGCTTTCTACCCACCTTATAGTGCATTCATCCAGCCCATACTTCCTTAACTTGCTGACAAGAATACTGTGGGAGACCATGTCAAAAGCTTTGCTAAAGTCAAGAAACAATACATCCACTGCTTTCCCTTCATCCACAGAACCAGTAATCTCATCATAGAAGGCAATTAGATTAGTCAGGCATGACCTTCCCTTGGTGAATCCATGCTGGCTGTTCCTGATCACTTTCCTCTCATGCAAGTGCTTCAGGATTGATTCTTTGAGGACCTGCTCCATGATTTTTCCAGGGACTGAGGTGAGGCTGACTAGCCTGTAGTTCCCAGGATCCTCCTTCTTCCCTTTTTTAAAGATTGGCACTACATTAGCCTTTTTCCAGTCATCTGGGACTTCCCCGGTTCGCCACGAGTTTTCAAAGATAATGGCCAATGGCTCAGCAATCACAGCCACCAATTCCTTCAGCACTCTCGGATGCAACTCGTCCGGCCCCATGGACTTGTGCACGTCCAGCTTTTCTAAATAGTCCCTAACCACCTCTATCTCCACAGAGGGCTGGCCATCTCTTCCCCATTTTGTGATGCCCAGCGCAGCAGTCTGGGAGCTGACCTTGTTCTGTAAAATCATGTTGTATTTTATCATGTTGTATGTAGCTCCATATCTTTGTTGCCATTAGCCACCGTGCCACTACCCCTAAACTCTTCATTAGCCTTATTAAAACCTGAGGCAAAGTATTTGTTTACATGTTGGGCTATGCCTAGATAATCTTTAATTTCCCCCCCATCCTCAGTGTTTAGCGGTCCCACTTCCTTTCTTGTTTTCTTCCTAGTTATATGGCTGTAGAACCTTTTCCTGTTTGTTTTAATACCCTTTGCAAGGTTCAACTCTGCTTGGCTTTTGGCAATTCTCACTTTATTCCTACACTTTCTGACCTCCAAGAGGCTAGCTTTCCTTGCTGATCCCTCCCATCTTCCATTCCTTGTAGGCTTTCTGCTTTCTTTTAATCATCTGTTTGAGATGCTTACTCAGCCAGCTTGGTCTGCAACCCTTCCCTATGAATTTTTTCCCCCTTGCTTGAAATTCAGGCTTCACATAGCTTCTGCATCTGTGACTTAAAGTAATTCCAAGCCTCCTTCAGCTTCAGATCCTTGTGTTCTTCAGTCCAGTCCACTTTCCTAACCAATTCTCTTAATTTTATCAAGTTAGCTCTTTTGAAATAAAGAACCTTTGTTGCAGTTCTATTTTTGTTTATTCTTCCATTTAGTTTAAACTGAATTAGTGCATGATCACTCAAACCAAGGTTGTCCACTACAATCAGTTCTTCTATGAGGTCCTTGCTACTCACCAATACCAAATCTAAAATGACATCAACTCTTGTTGTCTCAGCAACTATTTGGTGAAGAAATCTGTCAGCTATCACATCCAGGAAAATCTGAGCCCTACTATTATTTGTAGCACTTGTCCTCCAATCTATGTCTGTGAAGTTAAAGTCTCCCATAATCACACAATTTCCAGTAGTATTTATTTAATTTAAAAACATTACGGACGTCTCTATCAGTATCCAGATGGGATCCCAGTGGTCTATAATACACCCCTAGCACTAAATCAGCTTTCTTCCCCAAAGTGATTATTGGGCCAAACAGACTCTGTCATATCCATTCCATCACTTCTAATTTCACTGCAGTCTACCTCATAGAGTAGCATTAATATGCAACGCTACTCTACCACCTTTGCCTTTATTTCTGTCTTTCCTGAACAGCACATACCTTCAATACCTGTACTCCAGTCATAAGTGCTATTCCATCGTATTTCTGTTATCACTATAATATCTGATTTCACTACCTGCACCAGTAGTTCTAGCTCCTCCGTTTTGTTATCGTGGCTCCTTGCATTGGTGTACACACATGTTAATTGTTGCTGTTTGGCTTCTCCCACATTCTGCACGGGATTGAGTACAGTCATTCTGCTGCCAATACCTTCTATCTGACTGGTATCAGCACCACTCTTCCCCTTATTGGCCATTCTCCTACCCACTGCTGTATTCTTTCATACTTGATTTTCCTCCCTCTCAATGTTAAAATCAGTCATGGAAATTTCACAAGCATATCCTGACGGTCTCTCTTCTATGTCCCTGTTTAAAGCTCTTCTAATGAGTTGTGACAAGTCTAATTCCCTCCCTCCTCAGGTGGAGTCCATCCCACGAGAACTGTCCTCTGTCCATGAATGCCTCCCAGTGGTCAGACATCCCAAAGCCCTCTTTATAGCACCACTGGCTGAGCCATCTGTTGATTATAATTAATTAATCATAATTAGGAGACCAAGATTTGGTTTCCAGCTCTGCTGTAGATTTATGTGACCTTGGTCAATCTGTTGAATCGTGCTGTGTCTCAGTTCCCCATCTGTAAGCTGGGGATAGTAATACTTCCTTGGTTCCACGCTGTGTAGGAGGCACTTTGAGATAGGGACTAACTATGTGTATGTCCAGCTTTTAGCACAATGGGGTCTCACTCTCAGTTAAGATGGTACTGTAAAGTAACTAATAATACTAATAGATTTCTGAGCGAGTATAGAATTCCCAGTACAAACAAAGGGCCTACTCCTATAATTGCTTCACAGAAGGAGTGAAGCAGTCTCAGTTTTGCCCACTAAGAGCTTACAGGCTCATACCTGAGACTGCAGAAGGATTTATTCCACAGGAGTGAAGTGTGTAGGGGGGTGTGGGGAGGGAATGTAGTCAGTAGCATTGTACTTTTTACACAACCTTCTTTTCTCTTCTGTGATGAGAGTAAATCTGGGGTTGACCTAAGACCTTTCTGAAAATTGAGCTGACCTAAAATCATAGATAGGTAAAGCACAGTAATAATAGAAGTTGAAAATCAATACAGTGTGCTTTACAGGGTCATGCTAAAGTCATTTTGGTTTCAATGACAAAATGATGTTTGGATTTTGTAAGATTTTTTTTTTTTAACTACCAATTAACTTCCTAGCATCTTCGTGCTACCGCTGGAAATATTCTTAGGAGTGAATTTGTTTTATGCCACCTTTTAGAACGTATAGCAACCTAATACTTATCAAACAATGTTTTACACCAGAGTATTCTGCTTACTATAATAGTTGTTTAGTGTCCCTGCCCTGTGAGTTCTGCACTAGAAACAGAACATAAAGTGAAGGGTGAAAAATAAAGATTTAGGAAAATATTATAGAATGCTGTAAAATAGTAGTTGTATTTTAAATCTCATAGGGATTTTGTTCCCATTCTGTACAGAAACTAAATCTCGTGGAAAAGCTTGCTGAAGAGAAAATTAGAAAGTTAGATAGATAGATAGATAGATAGATAGATAGATAGATAGATAGATAGATAGATATTCCTATCATGTTTAGCATTGCAAGGGTTTAACTAAAATTCAGCAATTTGAAAATGCCCTTGAAATTACGGTTGAAATCCTCACAGTCTGTGCAAAGCCTAAATAAACAAGCTTTGTGCAGTAATCTAGGTGAGGAGTGAGGTGATGGTATCTTTCTTTCAAGCCCAGCCAACTGATCTCCCTCTCAGCCACTCTGCAGCCCCTCCTGCTCTTCTACAGCACGGTACACTCCATGTGTCTAGGGTTCTTTGACAGTGGATCTGCGTAGCTCCTGGATCCAGGGGGCACTTCCACTGACCCCTTCCATGTTGTCCCAGAGGGAGAGGCCAGGACCAGTGCTCCATGGCACAGTATCCCTGTGTGGCTTCTCCATGGCCATAGTGGTCTTTACAGCATTTAGGATTAGATTTTCAAAAGCATTCAGTAAAGAGGCTGAAGTCAATGGGAGTCTTACCATTGACTTCACTGGAAACAGATCAGTGCTGATCACTCTTGAAAAACCCAACTTTAAATGCCTACTGTTAGGATATAGATATTCAGACCTGTCTGCAAAGGCCTGTACTTTAAGAATTTAGGCGTATTCTTATCACTTAGCTAGTTATAGAGGTATAAAAGAAAGAATCAGAATCACAGTCTGCCTGTTTACGGGCCTTCTCTTACAGTGATAGTCTGAGAAACTGTTCTTAGGCTAAGATCTTTGGCTAAACAGCAAAGGCAGCCATAAGCTGGGAAGAGACCGGTCACATCCTCATATTCCGAACTAGTCACATTGAAATAAGGTGCTATTGGGCTGTTAGGAATACAATCCTGTCCTGATCATGCCTATTGTCTCCAGAAAAAAGGAAGAGCCTAGAGGATGTAAAAGGAAGTTTAGTTTGATAGTTTTCTGTTGGGTAAGAACTCACTTATCAATAGACACAGCTGGGAAACCATGATGTCTTTATAGATGTAGTTGTGAAATCCTCACTTTCGTATTGTTTTGTCATTATAGTTCCTACTTTGCTATTGTTTATTTGCATAGTCTCTGTCTGGTTCTAGAGTAGCAGCTGTATCAGTCTGTATCTGCAGAAAGAAAAGGAGTACTTGTGGCACTTTAGAGACTAACAAATTTATTTGAGCATAAGCTTTCGTGAGCTACAGCTCACTTCATTAGATGCTGTGATTGTTTCTGTCTGCTGTATAATTAATTTTGCTGGGTGTAAACTAATTAAGGTGGTGGGATATAATTGGTTAAATAATCATGTTACAATATGTTAGGATTGGCTAGTTAAATTTCAGTAAAATGATTTGTTAAAGTATGGCTAAGCAGAACTCAAGTTTTACTATATAGTCTGCAATCAATCAGGAGTAATGGGGGAATGGGAACAGGGAATGGAGGTGGGGAAATTGTAATCATGTTTTGCTAAGGGGGGGAATGGGAACAGGGACACAGGTAAGGCTCTGTGGTGTCAAAGCTGGGAAGGGGGACACTAAGGAAGGAAACTGGAATCATGCTTGCTGGAAGCTCACCCCAATAAACATCAAATTGTTTGCACCTTTGGACTTCAGGTATTGTTGCTCTCTGTTCATGCGAGAAGGACCAGGGAAGTAAGTGGGTGAAGGAATAAGCCCCTAACACCTACCTTCAGTCTTTTTTGAAGAAAATACAGTAAATAAGCTAGTTTAGCCATAATTTAGTCTGTAGCTTGGGAATGAAAGACTTCATATTCCTCTATATTATTTGTAGCTTACAGCAAATATTTGACATATTAAATGCTTTAAAAACCAGACATATATAATCCCATAACTAATTTATCCATTTAAGTAAATCTCACATAATTTGAACATATTCTCCAAATAGGGTGAGTGTGCAATTTTCTTTTTAACCCTCAACCCCATGCTGGGAGAGAAGGCAAAGAACAATAAAACTATATAGTACACACACAATGCTGTACCTTTGTAAAGAAGCAACACCATGTAGCAGTTAAAGAGATAAAGTGGTTCACAGTGAATAGGGCATGGGATCTGGATTTTATTCTGGTATCTACCACCTGTTCACTATGGGACCTGATTCCATGTCTTTTAAACATTCCAAAAGACACTCATTGACCTCAGTGGGCATTCGATCAGGCCTCGGCCTTGACCTAGGACAAGTTACTTAAACCAAAATTTTGACATGTGCATGCCTACAGGCATTTTATTTGACTACCTAAAATATGAATTTAGTTGCCAACCCTAAATTCAAATTCTTGGACTTAAGCTTTCTGCACTTCACTTTCTCCAGCTGTAGAATTTGAATAACAGTACTCATCCAATTGTTATGAACACCCTGAGATCTAAGGGTGACAAGTGTTTTATACATGATAAATACCACCAGTGAAACATAGCAACACATTACTCTTTAAAACACTTAGTGCCAAATTCTGCCCTCCTGTATACCATTGTAATCCCATTGATTGTAATGAGGTTGAACAGCTGAGAGCATAATTTGGCTCTTAAAAGGAAAGGGGAAATTCAGCATTTTCTGCGTTTATCACAGATTATTATTCCAGGATAAAGGAGCCCTAGAGGAAAATTAACTTTTTTTTTGCTTCACTTGCAAATAAGACTTTGCCATTTTCATATTTATTAAACCTAAGATAATATCAGTAGGTTTTAGATAGTACAGTACTCTGGTTCACTGAACAAACAAGTCCCAAACCCTGCTCTTATTTTTATTCCAACCACATGGAATCATAAAAATGTAAGGCTGGAAGGGATCTCAAGAGGTCATCTGGTCCAGGCCCCCATGCTGGGCCAGGACCAAGTAAACCTAGACCATTCCTGACAGGTTTGTCTAAGCTGTTCTTCAAAATCTGCAATAACAGGGATTCCACATGTTTCATACCAGTAACCAATGGGGATATAAATGGACCAGAATAGCTCCACAATGTAAGGAAAGAAACAAGATGCAATGTCAGTGTCCTTTGAATGGACTTCATGCCATGGAGGCTCCAAGGGTTTGGGAAGAGAGTGTTCTGTAGAGAGAGACAAGGAGCAGCTGCTTTCTGCCTGATACTCCTCAGGACCATGGGTGTTACTGAGGAGAAATTACTGCTGGCTGACCAATAGTAACTCTCTCCCACTTCAGAAAGGAGGTCGGTACAAGGCACAGAGGGCAGTGGTACAATTATTCTAGTAGTGGCAGCAGGGCTCCTAAAGGAATCATGAAAATAGATGGAAGGGAAAATGACCTAAGGAACGGCCCTCCATAAGTCCACACTATTCTGTACAGAGTTCCCAATAGATCCCCTGCATTTGCTAGTTTACTGGTCAGACCCTTTCCTCATTCTTGCTGACTAAAACTACTTCTTCTCCTGAGGGAGAAAATCATGCCATGCATTCTAACTCACTAAGTATCAGCCACGTGTTTGCCCATACCCTCATAAGTCTGCAAAAGGTGGCATGTAGTCACCAGAAATCCAACTTAATTGTACTCTATATTGTATTATTGAATCAACTTTTATATGAACAATATAGAGAATGAGACAAATTCTCAAAACAGCCTTCAGTGGGCCTTTATTTTTACAGATGCAAATAATCATACCTAGGTATCTGTTACTCAAAACATATAGGTCACTTTAATTGTCAGTGGAAAAATTGAGTACATAGTTTAAAAATATGGCTCAGTATGCCTCTTGTTTATTTGTTTTCATAGAATACATTTATTGAACAATTCATTTGTAATGTTTTGCGAAGTATCACATCACATAATGACATCTATCCTGTTTTAGATCCTGCCATAACTGTCCATCAGTGTAAAACTCAAATACCAAGTCACTGCTGAATTCTTCACAGTTGTCAGTTACAAAAATCATTTCTCCCCCAGACTGAAGTACCTCCAGGGGAAAATACCTTGTAAAATGACTCCCATGGAGTCTAAGCAATCTATGAGCATGGTTCATGCACAGAGTATTTTATATTGTCATTTTTAAGGAATGATTTTAGTCTGAAATGTTTTTTTCTTTTCTTATTGTAAAAGCAGCACTCTTACATTACAGATCTATCCCCTTTGTGTACTCAATCATATCAGCTCACTTTGGTGAAAGAAGTGGGGTTAACATTTTCAAAACTAGGTATATCATGTTTGGTATCTAAACTATGTTTTATAAAATAGGACTAGTCAGATTTTCAGAGGTGATTAGCCTCTCTAGCTCCCATTGACACTTATACTCCTCTTATCCCTTCAGAGCCAACAGCTAAGGGTATATCTACACTACAAAAGTAGGTCGAATTTATAGAAGTTGATTTTTTAGAAAGCAATTTTATACAGTCGATTGTGTGTCCCTACTAAGCTCATTAAGTTGGCGGAGTGTGTCCATAGTACCAAGGCTAGCAACGACTTTTGTAGCATTGCTCTGTGGCTAGCTATCCCACAGTTCCCACAGTCTCCACCACCCATTTGAATTCTGGGTTGAGCTCCCAATGCCTGATGGGGCAAAAACATTGTCGTGGGTGGTTTTGGGTACATGTCGTCAGTCGCCCCTCCCTCCGTGAAAGCAACGGAAGACAATTGTTTCAATTCTTTTTTCCATGCGGGTGTGTCAAGGTTCCTTCCCAACTCTGAACTCTAGGGTACAGATGTGGGGACCTGCATGAAAGACCCCCTAAGCTTATTCTTTCCAGCTTAGGCTAAAAACTTCCTCAAGGTACAAACTTTGCCTTGTCCTTGAACCCTATGCTGTCACCACCAAGCGTGTTAAACAAAGAACAGGGAAAGAGCCCTCTTGGAGACATCTTCCCCCCAAAATATCCCCCAAGCCCTACACTCCCTTTCCTGGGGAAGGCTTGATAAAAATCCTCACCAATTTGTGCAGGTGAACACAGACCCAAACCCTTGGATCTTAAGAACAATGAAAAAGCAATCAGGTTCTTAAAAGACTAATTTTAATTAAAGAAAAAGTAAAAGAATCACCTCTGTAAAATCAGGATGGTAAATACCTTACAGGGTAATCAGACTCAAAACGTAGTGAATCCCTCTAGGCAAAACCTTAAGTTACAAAAAGACACAAAAACAGGAATTACATTCCATTCAGCACAGCCATTTTACCAGCCATTAAACAAAAGGAAATCTAACACATTTCTAGCTAGATTACTTACTAACTTAACAGAAGTTCTAATACTCCATTCCTGTTCTGTTCCCGGCAAAAGCATCACACAGACAGACAGACCCTTTGTCCCCCCCTCCCCTCCAGCTTTGAAAGTATCTTGTCTCCTCGTTGGTCATTTTGGTCAGGTGCCAGCGAGGTTATCTTAGCTTCTTAACCCTTTACAGGTGAAAGGGTTTTGCCTCTGGCCAGGAGGGATTTTATAGCTCTGTATACAGAAAGGTGGTTACCCTTCCCTTTATATTTATGACAGAGCACCATACTGCTTTCAGCAGTTGGTGCAGTAGGGCTGCAAACCTTCATCATCAAATGACCACTTCCACTGACACTCTGCTCTCCTGGTGCCATGAATCCTCCTCGCAGGTCCTTTGTATGACCATCATCATCCACTGCTTCCACTGCCACTCTGCACTCCTGGTGGTCTTACAGGTCCTCTATATGACTGTCGTCATCTGCCACTTCTGCTTTAACTCTGCTCGGCTGCTCTTGTCTCACCATACCAAGGCAAGCATGCAGCCCGCACAGCTGTTGTGTCCTGGCAGCAGATGGTGCAGTAGGTCTGCAAAACTGGTCATCCAACCTTTGCTTCCCCTGCTCGTCTGCTCACCTGTTCTCCAGCAGACGCCATACCACGGTAAGCATGGAGCCTGCCCAGATCACCACGGCAGATATGAGCATTGTAAACACCTCACAAATTATCATTATCACAGGCTCATGCCATGGAATGCTGATTCTGGGCCCAGGAAACAAGCACAGACTGGAGGGACTGCATAGTGTTACAAGTCTGGGATGACTCTCAGTGGCTGCGAAACTTTTGCATGCATAAGGGCACTTTCATGGAACTTTGTGACTTGCTTTCCCCTGCCCTGAAGTGCAAGATGAGAGCAGCCCTCATAGTTCACAAGCGAGCGGCAATAGCCCTCTGGAAGCTTGCAACGCCAGACAGCTACCGATCAGTCAGGAATCAATTTGGAGTGGGCAAATCTACTGTGGGGGCTGCTGCGATCCAAGTAGCCAATGCATTCACTGAGCTGCTGCTATCAAGGGTAGTGACTCTGGGAAATGTTCAGGTCATAGTGGATGGCTTTGCTGCAATTTGTGGTGGGGCGATAGACGGAACCCATATCCCTATCTTGGCACCAGAGCACCAAGCCAGCGAGTACATAAACTGAAAGGGGTACTTTTCAATAGTGCTTCAAGCACTGGTGGATCACAAGGGACGTTTCACCAACATCAACATGGGATGGCTGGGAAAGGTACATGACACTTGCACCTTCAGGAACTCTGGTCTGTATGAACAGCTGCAGCAAGGGATTCACTTTCCAAACCAGCAAATAACCGTTGGGGATGTTGAAATGCCTACAGTTCTCCTTAGGGACCCAGCCTACCCCTTAATGCCATGGCTCATGAAGCCGTACACAGGCACCCTAGACAGTAGTCAGGAGCAGTTCAACTATAGGCTGAGTAAGTGCAGAGTGGTGGTAGAATGTGCATTTGGACCTTTAAAAGTGCTGGCGCAGTTTACTGACGTGGTGAGACCTCAGTGAAACCAGTATTCCCACTGTTATTACTGCTTGCTCTGTGCTCCACAATTTTTTTGTGACAGTAAGGGGGAGATGTTTATGGCGGAGTGGGAAGTTGAGGCAAATCGCCTGGCCACTGATTACACGCAGCCAGACACCAGGGCGATTAGAAGAGGACAGGAGGGTGTGTCAGAGAAGCTTTGAAAAACAGTTTCATGGCTAACTAGACTACGGTGTGAGAGTTCTGTTTGTTTCTCCTTGATGAAAACCCACCCCCTTGGTTCACTCTATTTCCCTGTAAGCCAACCGCCCTCCCCTCCCCCCTTCGATCAGCGCTTGCAGAGGCAATAAAGTCATTGTTGTTTCAAATTCATGCATTCTTTATTAATTCATCACACAAATAAGGGGAGCACTGCCAAGGTAGCCCGGGAGGGGTGAGGGAGGAGGGAAGCACCGGCTGGGGTGTGGGAGGAAGGGAGGAGGGAAGGACAAGGCCACACTGCACTTCAAAACTTATTGAATGCCAGCCTTCTGTTGCTTGGGCAGTCCTCTGGGGTGGAGTGGTTGAGCCCCCCCCTCCCCCACCCCATGTTCTTGGGTGTCTGGGTGAGGAGGCTATGGAACCTGAGGAGGAGGGCGGTTGATTACACAGGGGCTGCAGTGGCGGTCTGTGCCTTTCCTGCACCTCAACCATACCCTGGAGCATATCAGTTTGATCCTCAAGTAGCCTCAGCATTGCATCCTGCTTCCTCTCATCATGCTGCCGTCACCTCTCCTGTTGCTCCAGCCATCAGTCCTTGCTTTCATTTTGTGCTTTCCTGGACTCTGACATTGTCTGCCTCGACACATTCTGCTGGGCTCTTTCAGTTTGGGTGGACTGCATGAGCTCAGAGAACATTTCATCGTGAATGTGTTTTTTTTTTTGCCTTCTTATCTGTGCTAGCCTCTGGGATGGAGATGCTAGTGGCAGCGTTGAAACATTTGCAGCTGCGGGAGCGAAAAAAGGGAGAGTAAAATTGAAAAAGACACATTGGCCATTTAAAAGGAGGGGCTGATATTTTCGGGTTAACATGCAGCACAAACCCAACTACTTCCCCCCCCCCAATTCTCTGGGATGATCGCTTCACCCCTCCCCCCACTGCGTGGCTAACAGCGGAGATGATTTCTTTTCAGCCACAGGCAAACAGCCCTGCAGGAACGGCCACCTCTGAATGTCCCCTGAATAAAATTCCCCTATTTTAACCAGGTGACCATGAATGATATCACTCTCCTGAGGATAACACAGAGAGATAAACAATGGATGTTGCTTGAATGCCAGCAAACAGCAGGACCACACGCTGCCATGCTTTCTTATGAAATGATTCTACATGCTACTGGCCTGGCATGGTAAAGTGTCCTACCATGGAGGACGCAATAAGGCTGCCCTCCCCATTAACCTTTTGCAAAGGCTTTGGGAGTACCCCCAGGACAGCTTCACTGAGATGTCCCTGGAGGATTTCAACTCCATCCCCAGACACTTTAACAGACTCTTCCAATAGCTGTACTGGCTATGAATGCATCCCAAGTCTTCAGGGCAAATTAATCATTAAACATGCATGCTTTTAAACCATGTATTATATTTACAAAGGTACACTCACCAGAGCTGCCTTCTCCGCCTTCAAGGTCCGGGAGCCCGGGTTGCGAGGGTATTGGCTCCAGGGTGATAAACAATTCCTGGCTGTCAGAGAGAATGATTTCTCTGCTTGCCTGGTGTGTGCTATCTTCAACCTCCCCCTCCTCATCATCTTCCTCATCCCCAAAATCCTCATACCTATTGTGTGGGACTCCCTTGCAGGAGTCCATGTGCAGGTGTGGGGTAGTTGTAGGGGCACCCCCTAGAATTGCATGCAGCTCATCATCAAAGCAATATGTCTGTGGCTCTGACCCCAAGTGGGCATTTGCCTCTTTGTTTTTTTGGTAGGCTTGCCTGAGCTCCTTAAGTTTCACGTAGCACTGCTGCGGGTCCTTGTTATAGCCTCTGTCCTTCATGCCCTTGGAGATTTTTTCAAATATTTTGGCATTTCAACTTTTGGAATGGAGTTCTGATAGCACGGTTTCATCTCCCAGTACAGCGATCAGATCCAGTACCTCCCGTTCAGTCCATGCTGGAGCTCTTTTGTGATTCTGCGATTCCATGGTCACCTCTGCTGATGAGATCTGCATGGTCACCTGTGCTGATCAGCTTGCCACTCTGGCCAAACAGGAAATGAAATTCAAATGTTTACGGGGCTTTTCCTGCCTTCCTCGCCAGTGCATCTGAGTTGAGAGTGCTGTCCAGAGTGGTCACAATGGACCACTCTGGGATAGCTCCCAGAGGCCAATACCGTCGAATTGCGTCCACGCTACCCCAAATTCAACCCAGCAATGTCGATTTCAGTGCTACTCCCCTCGTTGAGGAGGAGTACAGAAATTGATTTTAAGAACACATTAAGTTGACAAAAATGACTTTGTTGTGCAGACGGGTGCAGGGTTAAATTGATCTAATGCTGCTAAATTTGACCTAAACTCATAGTGTAGACCGGGGCTAAGACAGTTAACTTGATTCTACTTCTTTTTGTGTGTCATCAACAGAATTGATTACAGGTCCAAAAGTACTACACAGATGGAGCGGTGAAGAGCAGAGAGGCTAACAGAGGGAGTTTGCCTGGGAGTTCACCCAGGGAGAGCCCACTGAGGCTTACATCTTGCCGGCTTCTCTGAGTAGTTACTACAACTCCTGAGGAAGCTCATAGAAGGAAGGTAATATGGATAGGGAGTGTTCAGCTGTTGTGACCGGCACTGGATGTGCCATGTTTGTCTTTCTTCCACAGGACAGAAGCGACTTTGTCTGTACAAAGTGCAAGCTGGTCTTCATATTGGAAGAGAAGGTTCAAGGTCTGGAGAAACAAGTATTGACCCTGCTCTGCATAAGAGAAACTGAAGATTTCCTGGACAGATGTCAGGATATGCTTCTATGGACACAATGTTCTGAAGATTCAGAGCAGGCCGCGCAGCGGGGACAGAAGGATGGTGAAGAAATTTGGCAGCATGTGACCTCCAGAAGAAGAAAGGGGAGTGTCCATGTACCAGCAGCACAGATACAGGTAAGTAACCATTTTCATGTTCTCTCCAAAGGTACTAATGCGGAGAGTGGACTAGATGATACATCTAAAGGAAGGGTATAGAAGGAGACTCTGCCGATTGGAAGGCATGAGATGCACTGTCCGAGGGATGGGGGTTCCACGACCACCAGTCCCAAGAGGAGGAGGAGGGTGGTGGTGGTCGGGGACTCTCTCCTCAGGGGGACTGTGTCATCTATCTGCCGCCCTGACCAAGAAAACCGAGAAGTCTGCTGCTTGCCAGGAGCTAGGATTCACAATGTGATGGAGAGACTGCTGAGACTCATCAAGCCCTCAGATCGCTACCCCTTCCTGCTTCTCCACGTGGGCACCAATCATGCTGCCAAGAATGACCTTGAGCGGATCACTGTGGACTATGTGGCTCTGGGAAGAAGGATAAAGGAGTTTGAGGTGCAAGTGGTGTTCTCGTCCATCCTCCCCGAGGAAGGAAAAGACCTGGGTAGAGACTGTCGAATTGTGGAAGTCAACGAATGGCTACGCAGGTGGTGTTGGAGAGAAGGCTTTGGATTCTTTGACCATGGGATGGTGTTCCAAGAAGGAGGAGTGCTAGGCAGAGATGGGCTCCACCTAACGAAGAGAGGGAAGAGCATCTTCACAAGCAGGCTGGCTAACCTAGTGAGGAGGGCTTTAAACTAGGTTCACTGGGGGAAGGAGGCCAAAGCCCTGTGGTAAGTGGGGACGTGGGATACTGGGAGGAAACACAACCAGGAGAACATGAAAGGGGAGGGCTCCTGCCTTATACTAAGAAAGCAGGACAAACAGCAAGTTATCTCAAGTGCCTATACACAAATGCAAGAAGCCTGGGAAACAAGCAGGGAAAACTGGAAATCCTGACACAGTCAAGGAATTATGATGTGATTGGAATAACAGAGACTTGGTGGGATAACTCACATGACTGGAGTACTGTCATGGATGGATATAAACTGTTCAGGAAGGGCAGGCAGGGCAGAAAAGGTGGAGGAGTTACATTGTATGTAAGAGAGCAGTATGAATGCTCAGAGCTCTGGTATGAAACTGCAGAAATACCTGAGTGTCTCTGGATTAACTTTAGAAGCGTGAGCAACAACGGTGATGTCGTGGTGGGAGTCTGCTATAGACCACCGGACCAGGGGGATGAGGTGGACGAGGCTTTCTTCGAACAACTAACGGAAGTTACTAGATCGCAGGCCCTGGTTCTCACGGGAGACTTCAATCACCCTGCTATCTGCTGGGAGAGCAATACAGCGGTGCACAGACAATCCAGGAAGTTTTTGGAAAGTATAGGGGACAATTTCCTGGTGCAAGTGCTGGAGGAACCAACTAGGGGCAGAGCTCTTCTTGATCTGCTGCTCACAAACCGGGAAGAATGAGTAGGGGAAGCAAAAGTGGATGGGAACCTGGGAGGCAGTGACCATGAGATGGTTGAGTGCAGGATCCTGACACAAGGAAGAAAGGAAAGCAGCAGAATACAGACCCCAGACTTCAGAAAAGCAGACTTTGACAACCTCAGGGATCTGATGGGCAGGATCCCATGGGAGAATAACATGAGGGGGAAAGGAGTCCAGGAGAGCTGGCTGTATTTTAAAGAATCCTTATTGATGTTACAGGGACAAACCATCCTGATGTGTAGAAAGAATAGGAAATATGACAGGCAACCAGCTTGGCTTAACAGTGAAATCCTTGCTGATCTTGAACACAAAAAAGAAGCTTACAAGAAGTGGAAGATTGGACAAATGACCAGAGAAGAGTATAAAAAATATTGCTCGGGCATGCAGGAGTGAAATCAGGAAGGCCAAATCATACCTGGAGTTGCAGCTAGCAAGAGATGTTAAGAGTAACAAGAAGTGTTTCTTCAAGTCTGTTAGCAACAAGAAGAAAGTCAAGGAAAGTGTGGGCCCCTTACTGAATGAGGGAGGTAACCTAGTGACAGAGCATGTGGAAAAAGCTAATGTACTCAGTGCTTTTTTTGTCCCTGCTTTACAAACAAGGTCAGCTCCCAGACTGCTGCACTGGGCAGCACAGCATGGGGAGGAGGTGACCAGCCCTCTGTGGAGAAAGAAGTGGTTTGGGACTATTTAGAAAAGCTGGACGAGCACAAGTCCACGGGGCCGGATGCACTGCATCAGAGAGTGCTAAAGGAGTTGGCGGATGTGTTTGCAGAGCCATTGGCCATTATCTTTGAAAACTCGTGGCGATTGGGGGAGGTCCCGGACGACTGGAAAAAGGCTAATGTAGTGCCCATATTTTAAAAAGGGAAGAAAGAGGATCCGGGGAATTACAGGCCAGTCAGCCTCACCTCAGTCCCTGGAAAAATCATGGAGCAGGTCCTCAAGGAATCAATTCTGAAGCACTTAGAGGAGAGGAAAGTGACCAGGAACAGTCAGCATGGATTCATCAAGGGCAAGTCATGCCTGACTAATCTAATTGCCTTCTATGATGAGATAACTGGCTCTGTGGTTGAGGGGAAAGCAGTGGACGTGTTGTTCCAAAGCTTTTGACACGGTCTCCCACAGTATTCTTGTCAGTAAGTTAAAGAAGTATGGGCTGGATGAATGGACAATAAGGTGAATAGAAAGCTGGCTAGATTGTGGGGCTCAGTGGGTGGTGATCAATGGCTCCATGTCTAGCTGGCAGCCGGTATCAAGTGGAGTGCCCCAACGGTCGGTCCTGGGGCCGGTTTTGTTCAATATCTTCATTAATGATCTGGAGAATGATGTGGATTGCACGCTCAGCAAGTTTGCAGATGACACTAAATTGGAAGGAGAAGTAGATATGCTGGAGGGCAGGGATAGGATACAGAGGGCCCTAGACAAATTAGAGGATTGGGCCAAAAGAAATCTGATGAGGTTCAACAAGGACAAGTGCAGAGTTCTGCACTTAGGACGGAAAAATCCGATGGACCGCTACAGACTAGGGACCGAATGGCTAGGCAGCAGTTCTGCAGAAAAGGACCTAGGGGTTACAATGGACGAGAAGTTGGATATGAGTCAACGGAGTGCCCTTGTTGCCCAGAAGGCCAATTGCATTTTGGGATGTATATGTAGGGGCATTGCCAGCAGATCAAGGGACGTGATCATTCCCCTCTATTTGACATTGGTGAGGCCTCATCTGGAGTACTGTGTCCAGTTTTGGGCCCCACACTACAAGAAGGATGTGGAAAAGTTGGAAAGAGTCCAGCGGAGGCAACAAAAATGATTAGGGGACTGGAACACATGACTTCTGAGCAGAGGCTGAGGGAACTGGGATTGTTTAGTCTGCAGAAGAGAAGAATGAGGTGATTTGATAGTTGCTTTCAACTACCTGAAGGGGAGTTCCAAAGAGGATGGATCTAGACTGTTCTCAGTGGTAGCAGATGAGAAAACGAGGAGTAATGGTCTCAAGTTGCAGCGGGGGAGGTTTAGGTTGAATATTAGAAAAAACTTTTTCACTAGGAGGATGGTGAAACACTGGAATGCATTACCTAGGGAGGCAATGGAATCTCCTTCCTTAGAAGTTTTTAAGGTCAGGCAAAGCCCTGTCTGGGGATTTAGTTGGGGATTGGTCCTGCTTTGAGCAGGGTGTTGGACTAGATGACCTCCTGAGGTCCCTTCCAACCCTAATATTCTATGATTCTATGTCACTGAGGGCATAATTAGAAGGCATTGAGGGGTCACAGAGGCCATAATTTGGCTTTGGGAGTCTTTATTGTCAATGACATGCAAGTAGGAAAGGTCTCAGATGGATTGACTGACCCCAGGCCAAATTTACAGAGCAGACAATTTGGGGGAGAAAAATCTCATCTTTTGACTTGTAAACTGATTAATTGGGTGTACAAATGACAGAGATACAGCAACTATAGAACCAATATTGCCACTTTTACAGAATAAACCTGCACATTAAGGAACGGCTCCTGAATTCATTTCTCATATTTTATTCACTCTCTAATAGACTTTGCTTAGTGCAAAACTGTAAAAGAATCTCAGGATCTAGTCCTAAATCAGCACTGTTTACAGAAAGGGAGCCTGAATATTATCACATTTATGATCAATTCTACATAATAACTCAGATGTAAATAAAGCAGAAAGTCCAGGACAATTTTGTTGTTCAGCTGCCTCTTTCAAAATATTAGATGTTACAATGTTGATTCCTTTATGAAAGGAAAAAAAAAAACACATTGAAATAACCTTTTTTTTTTTACACCTCTGTTATCTTCACTTTGCTCCACTGGTTCCACTTGAATCCAGATGATTTTGAAAAAAAGCAGGGGAGAGATTGAAAAGAACGTAGCTCATAAAAAGCCAAGAGTAAAGCATAACAGCAACCCAGCAATGTTACATCTAACGTTGGTAGAGGGTGGCCACCTTCCCTACTCCCAAAGGATTATGATCTATCACACTAACTACATAGTTCTGTCTCCTGCTGCCCTTGCCATGTGAACAAACAAAATCAATAATATGTGGCAAGTGTAGCTACTGAGTGTTTTGTCCGTGAAAATACAAGACTCTTCATGAAGGGTTTAACCCATCACATAAAATCTGTTTAAATAAAAACAGAACTAGATGGCATCTGTAATGAATTATTATTTATTTACTTTTTGCAGCAGATAAGAAGGTCATGGCCATTTATCTTCTATAGGTCAATATGAGGATTCACTTTTACAGCTAGTGCTAGTCTAGTTCAGCATTACTATAAAATACTGAAATATCCAGACGACTTGCTATTGCTCTTCAGAAACAACATAAATGTGCATCAGCTTTTGCAGAACATGTGAACAAGAAAATTGCCATATTTACAGTGCCATAACAATTTCAGGCACAATTACAAAAATATATAAAGAAGGCTGAAAGGTGTTTTTGTTTGTTTATGTGTGGGGAGGGGGTGGAGGGTTTGCTTTCTCTGATTCTTGTGTAAGAAATAATAGGATTGTCACTTAAGGTCTTCTCTGGTTTTCCTAAAGGATTTGGGCGTGGTCTTTGAAAATACATATTGTAGTTATCACATGTTAAGTGGTGGGAAGAGGGTATTGAATTTTGGAGAAAGGAATTTTTTATTAAAGTGTTAATCAGTGAGGTTAAGGAGATGTCAATGAAACTGGGGGGAAAAAGTAAACAGTTTGTTACAAATCTCTTTTCCTCTCAGTTGCTCAGTTTTCATTCTCTGTAGGGCTTGGATGTCATCATTTCACTAATTGTTTAGTCATCAAAAAATCTTCCAGATTAGACAACATCTGAATTTCTAATGTTAAAAAAATAGGTCTGGCTCTGGATTTCATATCTCAGTCCATCCCTCTGAAATACAGTTTGACTCCTTACTGGAGGGTCCAGTTGTGAAATCTGGGTCTAGATCCAGATTGGGATGTTATCTACCTCCCTAAAGCCATTATATTGCCCCCTTTGCTGTATTATCTGAGCACCTCACAGTCTTTACTGTAGTTATCCTCACAACACCCCTGTGAGGTAGGGAAGTGTTGTTATCCCCATTTTCCCAGTGGGGAACTGACCCTAAGTGACCTGTCCAAGGTCATACAGGAAGTCTATGGTTGAGCAGCATGACAGAAAACACAGCACAGAGAAAAAGGAGACAAGATCTTCTCCATACTGCTTCCTTGGTATTTGCAACCTGATAAATTAAGTGGGAACATTATTTGCAGCTTCATCAAAGGAGCCTCCATTTCCTGGCAGCAGCTGGGAAAACGAAGAAGTCCTAGGACAGCTGAGCAGCAGGTATATGAGACTGGCAGTTATCAAAGGAGTAACAACACAGACACATTTCACTCCATAATTAGTCTCTAGCATCCAAGGAGGAAAAATAAACAAATTGAAGATGTTGCTGTCTTAATGACCTTTTTATTATGTCTGCCTTTTTCATTCACATAAAAATGTGACTAGATATATGATCAGGTATTTTATATCAAATACATTATAACTTGACTGCATGTGTCCTTTGAGTTAATTGCATGTCTATGGTAATGCAACTGTATGTGCTTTAAGTGTCAGTGTGTAGTGATAAAATAGCTATTTAAAAAAAAATTAAATATCCATCTTCATGAGCTTAGTGAACGCTTATTTAAGAGACTAAATGTTACTAGCTTCCTTTGTGAATTAATATTTGAAGTTAGAGCACTAGGTCCCTAAACATAATTGTGCATTATCTCCCGTTCTATTAAAACAGACAAGTTATAAGCATGGCCCAGTGAAAAGAATGGCTAATTGCACTGTGCTGCTCAGAGGCAATTAATGATATTCCTCTGGTAAAAGGACATCCTCATCTGTGTGTCAGTAGTTACTCAGTTATAAAACAAAAATGTCAAATCCCCCTCCTCCCTCTCCCCCCCCCCCGAGGACTTTAAAGTTATTATTTCATGTTCTTTTAAGTAGAAGAGCAGCAAATACAGCCAAGGTTTTCATGAATGGATGCTTATAGTTAGGCATCTAAGTAAGTGGCCTGATTTTCAGAAGTGTGACACACCCAGAAACTCCCACTGTAATCAATGTGTGTATCACACTTCTGAAAATCAGGATGCTTATTCTGGTGTCTAAATATGGACTTGGGGCTCTGATTTTAGACACAGGAGTCACAAGTAGTGGCTGGGCTTTTGAAATTCAGGCCACCTATTTAGGTGTCTAAACATGTGGACTCTAACTTTAGTTATCCCCCTTTTTGAAAATCTTGACTTACCTGTGCTTGGAGTGTCTTTCCATGGATGGTTTCAGAGTAACAGCCGTGTTAGTCTGTATTCGCAAAAAGAAAAGGAGGACTTGTGGCACTTTAGAGACTAACCAATTTATTAGAGCATAAGCTTTCGTGAGCTACAGCTCACTTCCTCAGATGCATATCGTGGAAACTGCAGCAGGCTTTATATATACACAGAGAATATGAAATAATACCTATTCCCACCCCACTGTCCTGCTGGTAATAGCTTATCTAAAGTGATTTCCAGCACAAATCCAGGTTTTCTCACCCTCCACCCCCCCACACAAATTCACTCTCCTGCTGGTGATAGCCCATCCAAAGTGACAACTCTTTACACAATGTGCATGACAATCAAGCTGGGCTATTTCCTGCACAAATCCAGGTTCTCACATCCCCCCACCCCCATACACACACAAACTCACTCTCCTGCTGGTAATAGCTCATCCAAACTGACCACTCTTCAAGTTAAAATCCAAGTTAAACCAGAACATCTGGGGGGGGGTAGGAAAAAACAAGAGGAAACAGGCTACCTTGCATAATGACTTAGCCACTCCAAGTCTCTATTTAAGCCTAAATTAATAGTATCCAATTTGCAAATGAATTCCAATTCAGCAGTTTCTCGCTGGAGTCTGGATTTGAAGTTTTTTTGTTTTAAGATAGCGACCTTCATGTCTGTGATCGCGTGACCAGAGAGATTGAAGTGTTCTCCGACTGGTTTATGAATGTTATAATTCTTGACATCTGATTTGTGTCCATTTATTCTTTTACGTAGAGACTGTCCAGTTTGACCAATGTACATGGCAGAGGGGCATTGCTGGCACATGATGGCATTTATCACATTGGTGGATGTGCAGGTGAACGAGCCTCTGATAGTGTGGCTGATGTTATTAGGCCCTGTGATGGTGTCCCCTGAATAGATATGTGGGCACAGTTGGCAATGGGCTTTGTTGCAAGGATAAGTCCCTAGGTTAGTGGTTCTGTTGTGTGGTATGTGGTTGTTGGTGAGTATTTGCTTCAGGTTGCGGGGCTGTCTGTAGGCAAGGACTGGCCTGTCTCCCAAGATTTGTGAGAGTGTTGGGTCATCCTGTAGGATAGGTTGTAGATCCTTAATAATGCGTTGGAGGGGTTTTAGTTGGGGGCTGAAGGTGACGGCTAGTGGCGTTCTGTTATTTTCTTTGTTAGGCCTGTCCTGTAGTAGGTAACTTCTGGGAACTCTTCTGGCTCTATCAATCTGTTTCTTTACTTCTGCAGGTGGGTATTGTAGTTGTAAGAAAGCTTGACAGAGATCTTGTAGGTGTTTGTCTCTGTCTGAGGGGTTGGAGCAAATGCGGTTGTATCGTAGAGCTTGGCTGTAGACGATGGATCGTGTGGTGTGGTCAGGGTGAAAGCTGGAGGCATACAGGTAGGAATAGCGGTCAGTAGGTTTCCGGTATAGGGTGGTGTTTATGTGACCATTGTTTATTAGCACTGTAGTGTCCAGGAAGTGGATCTCTTGTGTGGACTGGACCAGGCTGAGGTTGGTGGTGGGATGGAAATTGTTGAAATCATGGTGGAATTCCTCAAGAGCTTCTTTTCCATGGGTCCAGATGATGAAGATGTCATCAATATAGCGCAAGTAGAGTAGGGGCTTTAGGGGACGAGAACTGAGGAAGCGTTGTTCTAAATCAGCCATAAAAATGTTGGCATACTGTGGGGCCATGCGGGTACCCATAGCAGTGCCGCTGATCTGAAGGTATACATTGTCCCCAAATGTGAAGTAGTTATGGGTAAGGACAAAGTCACAAAGTTCAGCCACCAGGTTAGCCGTGACATTATCGGGGATAGTGTTCTTGACGGCTTGTAGTCCATCTTTGTGTGGAATGTTGGTGTAGAGGGCTTCTACATCCATAGTGGCCAGGATGGTGTTATCAGGAAGATCATCGATGGATTGTAGTTTCCTCAGGAAGTCAGTGGTGTCTCAAAGGTAGCTGGGAGTGCTGGTAGCGTAGGGCCTGAGGAGGGAGTCTACATAGCCAGACAATCCTGCTGTCAGGGTGCCAATGCCTGAGATGATGGGGCGCCCAGGATTTCCAGGTTTATGGATCTTGGGTAGTAGATAGAATATCCCAGGTCGGGGTTCCAGGGGTGTGTCTGTGCGGATTTGATCTTGTGCTTTTTCAGGAAGTTTCTTGAGCAAATGCTGTAGTTGCTTTTGGTAACTCTCAGTGGGATCAGAGGGTAATGGCTTGTAGAAACTCGTGTTGGAGAGCTGCCGAGCAGCCTCTTGTTCATATTCCGACCTATTCATGACGACAACAGCACCTCCTTTGTCAGCCTTTTTGATTATGATGTCAGAGTTGTTTCTGAGGCTGTGGATGGCATTGCGTTCCGCATGGCTGAGGTTATGGGGCAAGTGATGCTGCTTTTCCACAATTTCAGCCCGTGCACGTCGGCGGAAGCACTCTATGTAGAAGTCCAGTCTGCTGTTTCGACCTTCAGGAGGAGTCCACCTAGAATCCCTCTTTCTGTAGTGTTGGTAGGGAGACCTCTGTGGATTAGTATGCTGTTCAGAGGTATTTTGGAAATATTCCTTGAGTCGGAGACGTCGAAAATAGGATTCTAGGTCACCACAGAACTGTATCATGTTCGTGGGGGTGGAGGGGCAGAAGGAGAGGCCCCGAGATAGAACAGCTGCTTCTGCTGGGCTGAGAGTATAGTTGGATAGGTTAACAATATTGCTAGGTGGGTTGAGGGAACCATTGCTGTGGCCCCTTGTAGCATGTAGTAGTTTAGAAAGTTTAGTGTCCTTTTTCTTCTGTAGAGAAGCAAAGTGTGCGTTGTAAATGGCTTGTCTAGTTTTAGTAAAATCCAGCCACGAGGAAGTTTGTGTGGAAGGTTGGTTTTTTATGAGAGTATCCATTTTTGAGAGCTCATTCTTAATCTTTCCCTGTTTGCTGTAGAGGATGTTGATCAGGTGATTCCGCAGTTTCTTTGAGAGCGTGTGGCACAAGCTGTCAGCATAGTCTGTGTGGTATGTAGATTGTAATGGATTTTTTACCTTCAGTCCTTTTGGTACGATGTCCATCTGTTTGCATTTGGAAAGGAAGATGATGTCTGTCTGTATCTGTACAAGTTTTTTCATGCAGTTGATAGATTTCCACTCCATACGGCTAAATGCAGTGCCTTGCATAATGACAGGTTTCAGAGTAACAGCCGTGTTAGTCTGTATTCGCAAAAAGAAAAGGAGGACTTGTGGCACCTTAGAGACTAACCAATTTATTAGAGCATAAGCTTTCGTGAGCTACAGCTCACTTCCTCAGATGCATATCGTGGAAACTGCAGCAGGCTTTATATTTACACAGAGAATATGAAACAATACCTATTCCCACCCCACTGTCCTGCTGGTAATAGCTTATCTAAAGTGATTTCCAGCACAAATCCAGGTTTTCTCACCCTCCACCCCCCCACACAAATTCACTCTCCTGCTGGTGATAGCCCATCCAAAGTGACAACTCTTTACACAATGTGCATGACAATCAAGCTGGGCTATTTCCTGCACAAATCCAGGTTCTCACATCCCCCCACCCCCATACACACACAAACTCACTCTCCTGCTGGTAATAGCTCATCCAAACTGACCCCTCTTCAAGTTAAAATCCAAGTTAAACCAGAACATCTGGGGGGGGGGGGGGGTAGGAAAAAACAGAGTGGTCAGTTTGGATGAGCTATTACCAGCAGGAGAGTGAGTTTGTGTGTGTATGGGGGTGGGGGGATGAGAAAACCTGGATTTGTGCTGGAAATCACTTTAGATAAGCTATTACCAGCAGGACAGTGGGGTGGGAATAGGTATTGTTTCATATTCTCTGTGTATATATAAAGCCTGCTGCAGTTTCCATGATATGCATCTGAGGAAGTGAGCTGTAGCTCACGAAAGCTTATGCTCTAATAAATTGGTTAGTCTCTAAGGTGCCACAAGTCCTCCTTTTCTCTTTCCATGGATGTTTACAGATATGCAAATAAACTGTAAATTGACATGAGTAGACCTGAAGTTCAAAATGCAAAGTTTACTGGTCTGAGTTGTCTGTGAGCAGGATTTAATGTAGTATTAATCTCTGCCAATGTTTGAAGGGTTGGCCCTTATAAAATTGTATAGTACCCAATAAAAACTTGCGCTCAGTCTAGCTATTACAAAAGCCTCCCTCACAGTCATTGAAAGCTTTCAGAGAATAGCTTATCTTGAGTCTCTTCACAGGAGGACATTCTCTGACTCTTTAGATTTATTCCACTCCTCTGCACAGCTAAGTGAAATTCAATAACTCTGATAAGATCACTAAAAACACCGAGGTTATTTGGAAATCTCACATCTGAATATAACATTTTTCAATTAGCACTTGATTTTGGAACACATTTTTACCAATGGTCCTTTTAAAAGTATGTTACACTGATGATGTTCCTTTAAATAACTAGACAGAATTTGTAAAGGAGAAAGTGATTATACCTTAATGTGTTAAATATAGTGGGGAATCAACTTATAATGCTACTACGCTTTTACAGCATGGGAAAGTAATTACCTGATAGCCATTTTAAGATTCCGCTTTCACTACTGTGGGAAGTCAGTCTTTTCAACCTTCCAAGTAGTTACAGTTTTGGACCTGCTAAGTTTAAAATAAATTTTTAAAAAAGTAGCTTATACAATTTACTGATATTATGATCTAATAGCTGCTAAGGCTTTGGATCCATTTTCACCTTCCTCACTGGGAATAACATTCAATCCCCAGGTTTAGTAAAAATTATCCTCATGCATGGCAAAATTGGGACCAGGGAACTGGCCTTATCAGACTTGTAATTTAGATCCCCCATTACAAACAGTGCTGGGATTCAGAGTGAAAATCCTTAGATACAGGAGGTAAATACTCTGGTGTCACTGTGGCAGCTCCAAAGTCATTTTTCATTATAAAAATGACCTTAAAATCCCAACAAAATGCTTCACAGAAACTACTGTTGCTCCATTTTTCATCCACACTGAATTTTTCTTCAGTGCCTGAAGTCATTTTACTACAGAAATGACTTAAGATCAAAGCATAGGTTGTCCTCTGTTCAATCCCTTTTTTCCTTGCCTTTACAGGGTAACAATCTAATTCTTAAATATACAGTAATACATTATTTGAGACTGGGAACGGGTAAGGTTTATGAAGCTTTCATATGTAGTTGCACTTCATTTTGCTACGTTTTGAAATCAAAACCCAAACAACATTAAAACATATATTTGATCAAAGGACTTAGTTTCAGAAGATCAAACAATCTTGGAGTGAGCTTACACAACTCAAATATATTCGAACTTGAAGAAACAAGAATCCTGTATTTCAAAGCCAAAAAAATCACAGGTGCTTTGAAATTTGTCATAAGCCGAATGCAGAAAAAATAATATGAAGCTGTAATAGTATTTAACTCCAAGTAGAAATGCTAGGGGAATACAGATACAAATTTTTCATCGGAATAAAGAAAACAATGTCTGGTTTCCTGAGAAGGCAGACAAAACTTGAAAATAAAAACTATTTTAAAAGTCTAGATTTTTTTTTGTATTTAGAGACTAAACAGAGGCAAATTTTCTAAACTGTTAGAGTTGATTGTAATTTAAGCATCTGAATTCACAAACAAGCACTAAGGGTTTGTCTATAGCTGATCAAATTTGTGTGAAAAATGAAGGAACTATGGGTTTTCTGATAGAGGAATGAAATTTCTCACAGCCTTGGGTTGGGATCTAATAAAGATTTTTCAGATATGGGGCCATCGCCAACTCATGCCATATTGGCCGTGACAACCTGTAAGGAGGCCTTCGCTTGCCCTCACACAAATCAGTCAGAGACCTCCTCCAAGTGCAATCACCAGTGCTTTTTTTTTTTTAAATTAACAGTGTTATAGACTCATAGACTTTAAGGTCAGAAGGGACCATTATGATCATCTAGTCTGACCTCCTGCACAACACAGGCCACAGAATCTCCCACCACCTTCTATTTACAGAGAGTTGTAAACCAGCAACCTGGGGAACAGCTAGCTTCTCCAGCCAGCAGAGATGCACAGCCTGTGGCTTCTCCCTTTCCTTCCTTCCTGCCAGCTTTATATAGCCCCCTGGCTAATAAAGCCTGCAGGTGCTCCTCTTCCCCCAATTAGGCTTGGCATATTCAGCCAGCCCCAATTAAACCTTCTTAATTGGAGCTGGGCTAACAGGGGCCTGGCTCAGGACCTCCTGGCCCGCGCCCTCTTACACAACCATTTTAACAACATTGTCATAATCAGCAAATAGTGTTGTTTTACAGTTAGACATACAAGGGATATGATCTTGGTTTTGTTTCAATGTGACCTTAATATTGAGAAAAGGACACCTTTTATACTAATTTTGATTGTCAGTATGGGCTTAGCAGAATTTAATCACATTTCTCTTTTTTTTTTTCTTTCTTTCAGATGTCCCTTTGGTGTTTGGGTAATATCAGCTGTACAGTACTGACCTGGCCTATTACTAGCGCTTCACGCATGTCAAAAAAATACAGGCTTGTTTGAGAGCCAGGCCCATCAACAGACATCCCATGCTTTGTCGGGAAGACACAGACACAGATTTAATTAATCCAGCAGAGTCAAAATGAGCATGTTCAATCTGGCTATCAAACTCTAGCAGAAAATATCAGACCTTTTCATAAGCTGAATGCACTTCCCATATCCATAGACATATGTAGATTAGATTATGGTGATAGTATTTAAAAGACTTTAAACAAGAACAATGGACATTGACACAAATCTTGCTACACTGATTTTAACAGGACCAAACTAAAAAAGTCCACAGGGAGGAGGGGGGAAGAACTGAGAAGCCGTGGATCACCCTGACCAATTACAATGGAAATACATGTTTAAGTGACCAACACAAAGGACCTCCAAAAAAGAAGCATGCTTTATTTGTGAAATCAACCTACCATCAGAAAACCTCCATAAAGCTTCTACCCTCAGCACTGATAGTCAGGGCCACAAGTGTGCACTTTTACGGCAAGACCAGTGTGTGACAGCCCCCAGGGTACAAGCTAGATTTTTCAATAGCGGTATCCTCTTAATTCTCCTGACCACTGTCTCCTACACTGCTCTGCTAGTGAAAAGCAGCTTCTTCAGGCTTAGTTCTCACACAGCCATCAGCATGTAAAGGCACACCTAAAGCTACATGAATGCTTTCACAGCCAATCATGCACTGATATGGGCCACACCTACCAATCACTCAGTCCCAACCTTACACCCCAGAAATGTGCATGTTACACTGCTCCAGACCCCCTTGGACAGTGAAAGCTCATAAGTCTGTCATTGTATCGAAGAAAATGAATAAGCACTGGCCCTTGTTAACCCGAGCAGAGATTCCCCAAACCCTTCCATCAAAGCTCACTGGTTTAGATAAAATATTGAAACCAGTTTATTAACGATAGATAGATTTTATGATAAAGCCATAAAAGGTCCTCACCAATTTGCATAGGTGAACACAGACCCAAACCCTTGGATCTTAAGAACAATGAAAAAGCAATCAGGTTCTTAAAAGAATAATTTTACTTAAAGTAAAAGAATCACCTCTATAAAATCAGGATGGTAAATACCTTACAGGGTAATCAGATTCAAAACATAGAGAATCCCTCTAGGCAAAACCTTAAGTTACAAAAAGACGTTTAGTACTTAGAGGAGAGGAAAGTGATCAGGAACAGTCAGCATGGATTCACCAAGGGCAAGTCATGCCTGACTATTCTAATTGCCTTCTCTGATGAGATAACTGGCTCTGTGGATGAGGGGAAAGCGGTGGACGTGTTGTTCCTTGACTTTAGCAAAGCTTTTGACACGGTCTCCCACAGTATTCTTGCCAGCAAGTTAAAGAAGTATGGGCTGGATGAATGGACTATAAGGTGGATAGAAAGTTGGCTAGATTGTCGGGCTCAATGGGTAGTGATCAATGGCTCCATGTCTAGTTGGCAGCCGGTATCAAGTGGAGTGCCCCAAGGGTTGGTCCTCGGGTCAGTTTTGTTCAATATCTTCATAAGTGATCTGGAGGAGGTGTGGATTGCACCCTCAGCAAGTTTGCAGATGACACTAAACTGGGAGGAGAGGTAGATATGCTGGAGGGTAGGGATAGGATACAGAGGGACCTAGACAAATTAGAGGATTAGGCCAAAAGAAATCTGATGAGATTCAACAAGGACAAGTGCAGAGTCCTGCACTTAAGATGGAAGAATCCCATGCACCGCTACAGACTAGGGACTGAATGGCACGGCAGCAGTTCTGCAGAAAAGGACCTAGGGGTTACAGTGGGCAAGAAGCTGAATATGAGTCAACAGTGTGCCCTTGTTGCCAAGAAGGCCAATTGCATTTTGGGATGTATATGTAGGGGCATTGCCAGCAGATCAAGGGACGTGATCGTTCCCCTCTATTTGACATTGGTGAGGCCTCATCTGGAGTACTGTGTCCAGTTTTGGGCCCCACACTACAGGAAGGATGCGGAAAAATTGGAAAGAGTCCAGCGGAGGACAACAAAAATGATTAGGGGACTGGAACACATGACTTCTGAGCAGAGGCTGAGGGAACTGGGATTGTTTAGTCTGCGGAAGAGAAGAATGAGGGGGGCTTTGATAGCTGCTTTCAACTACCTGAATGGGGGTTCCAAAGAGGATGGATCTAGACTGTTCTCAGTGGTAGCAGATGAGAGAACGAGGAGTAATGGTCTCAAGTTGCAGTGGGGGAAGTTTAGGTTGGATATTGGGAAAAACTTTTTCACTAGGAGGGTGGTGAAACACTGGAATGCGTTACCTAGGGAGGTGGTGGAATCTTCTTCCTTAGAAGTTTTTAAGGTCAGGCTTGACAAAGCCCTGGCTGGGATGATTTAGTTGGGGATTGATCCTGCTTTGACAGGGGGTTGGACTAGATGACCTCCTGAGGTCCCTTCCAACCTTGATATTCTATGATTCTATGACCCAAAAACAGGAATATACATTCCATTCAGCACAACTTATTTTATCAGCCATTTAAACAAAACAGAATCTAATGCATATCTAACTAGATTGCTTACTAACTCTTTACAGGACTTCTGACCTGCATTCCTGCTCTGGTCCTGGCAAAAGCATCACACACACAGACAGGACCCTTTGTTCCCCCCCCCCTCCCCGCACCGCCTCCAGCTTTGAAAGTATCTTGTCTCCTCATTGGTCATTTTGGTCAGGTGCCAGCGAGGTTATCTTAGCTTCTTAACCCTTTACAGGTGAAAGGGTTTTTCCTCTGGCCAGGAGGGATTTAAAGGTGGTTAGACTTCCCTTTATTTTTATGACAAACATGCATTCTAAATCCTAAACGTCACCAAGCTAAGTGAGATTTGAAGCAAGCAACTTTCCCACCCCTCTGGATATTGCAAACAGTTCACAGTTCGTAGTACACAAACTGGGATCAATATCCCCCGTTCAAAGTCTTCCAAGTCTTGTTTCAGGAGAGAGGCGGGAGGAGAGAGGTACCCAGGGGCTGTGTTTCCCCCTTTTTATATCCTGATCCTTTTTTACTGGAAAAGTCCTTGCTGGCTTATGGGGTAGGGTAGTTCCATGGCTTTTCTGCTCTGTGATCTGTTCTTCAGGTGAATTGTAAATCCTTTGTTCACAACTCCACTGTTGGTGAATGGCTGTTTAAGCCAGTTATTGCTCTTTCACACCTGTGGTCAGTTCTTTGTTGTCCCTGAGGAGCCAGACTGTGGGCATTCCCTCGTATTATAACATGTTTCAGTAACAAACATTTAGCAAAATCTTATAGCTGCATATGCAACGTTGATACACAGAACAGCAATATTTTAACAGGACAACAATATTCAGCAGACTATGACTTCTAAATTGATATTTCACAAGGCATACTTTGTACAAGATTTGCCATAATTTTGTAAAGTGGGGACCATAATAATGTAGACTGTCACACAGTTATTGCTTGAAAAACAGAGTGTGGGGGGCTTAGTGGCCCAAGAAGCAATGGATCATGCAAGATGTTTGGTGTCTCTCTACAACAAAGTCAGGAATAAGAAACTGAGAGTAGGAACACAGAAGAATTTTCATGGGATTGCCTTTGCTGATCTGATAGTACACATTGAAGAGACAAGCCAGAATGAAGAAATAGCTCCAGTCATTAAACTAGCAGACCTCATAAGGCTCTATATACTAGAGTAGAACATCTGAGCAAAATCTGTGCTTGAGTCATTATTGGCACTGATGTCCATGATATTGGATGGTCTAAACATTAGAACTCAAGGAGAACAAGTTTCCATTCGCTACCCTTACTTTGGCACAACTTTTGTGATACAACAACAGCATCCATTGCGGCAAAGAAACAAAGTTAGTTCCACATCAAAGCCTCAGAAACACCATTACCAATCAATGTTTGTTTGACACTTTATACACAGATATGAAAAAGTGAGCGAGTAGATAGGCTTTTTAATTTGGATTATCCATCTCCTATGACAAAGTATTGGCCATTTTTATCAGCATGGCGAACAGTACATACCAACACTTTGAGAATCAGAATGTAGTCTGTCCTCTAAAGCTTCATGGTGGTCTGTTCACTACTGCAGCCGTAGACAACAGAGATGTCATGTGCAACTCCACCACAGCAACAGACACCTTCCACAGAACTGTTATATCACTGTTTTCAGCATCCCAGCACTCAAGTGGAGGGAGTTGTCCCTGGAATTCCTACCCTGGACTGTGAGACTGCAGCATAAGTGAAAAAGTCTATATCATCACTTCCTGAGTCTTACACAATTTTCTCTCAATTGATCTTTATGAAAACCAATGGTCCCATCCCTGCCATAAATGTTAAAATCAAGATTGACAGCCAACTGATTACGCAGGCCCTGAAATAGTAGTGCAAGTGTCTTGAATAAGTAAAGCAAGCAGCAAGCCTCGATACCTTCAATGGAGATTAAGACACTTCCTGAGCAGCTTACGATGCCAGCAAACAGCCAGTGCCTGACTTTGCCCCAGCCATCACTACACTTCTTCCTCTCTTTCCAGGTGACTTCAGGTCTGTGGCACTGATTCATCATGCCACAGATATGACAATGAATGCTGCATACCACCAAAACCCATGCCAAGAGCCAGTAATCACTGTGGATCAGCCCCTTTTCACTATAACCAAACAGATGCCCAGCAGGCCAGGTCAACTGTATGGAAAGGACAAATGTATGATTGTGCTGGGTTGCCTTCATCTGGAAATAGCAACTCTAAAGCTGATGAGCTAAAATTTAGTGGATGTACAGAAGCCCTTGATCAGGCCAAAGTGGCCTCTCCAAGGACTGCTGATTCCTTTTTGAAAGTGTCTCATGTCTCAAATAGTAGGCATGCACACCATATAACTGCCAACAGTCTGTACATCTTGCTCCAAAATGCATATGCACAATAAATCCAAGGTCTCAGGGAAGGGGAGGCCCCAATGGGGATGGTAAGTTATGTGACAAATAAAAACTAGAAAACCCAATGTTTCACTTCAGGAATACTGTATTTCATCTGGAGCTTCTAGTATTTCCCTATGGCCAGTCAATCCACCAAGCAAACTTTGCTCTCTACATTGAATGCTTTGGAAAGTTGTTGTCTGGTTCTTTGTGTTAGATCATATTAACTATACTTGTTGGTATGAGATATGGTAAGCCTTCACATAGTGGATCTAGACACAGATAGAGAGTTTCTAAAGAGGAACTTCACAGTTCGCAAGACAGAATGTTTTCTCTGCTATTGCACTTGATCAAGCTCTTGAGCTAAATATCCCATAATCAAAGGGGATGGTGGAGCTGTTGGTCTAACAGAAAGTCCAAAGCCTCTTCAGTGCTGGATTAATAAGGGGACCAGAGATGACCAAGTTTATAGGAGAATTTGAAGCCACAGCAGAGAAAGGAACCACCTGAAAAGGATCTGACACAAAATACCATGAGGAGGAGAAAAGTGTCCTGGCTTCTTAAGTGTACTGGCTTCTTATTTTCTATATAACTAATAATTTAGTAAATACCTGCTGGGGACATTCTACACAGCATGTTAATTCTTAATATTTCTGTATAATTTCCAGTCATCACAATTCATTGCTTTGGTTTTTAGTATGCCTAAAACAATAAGAATATGAATGTAGAAAAATGAAAGCAGTCTGGGCTGGTTTAATACCAAAAAAAATTAATATTGGAAAAATATCGGCAGAAAAAAATATCTTCAGAATTTTTAATGTCTACCACAATCATATAGCATTTTATTTTATTTAAAGTGAATGTAGGAATGTTGTATTACACCACTGTGGGTTTGGCTCTAGTGGCTACAATTTCAATCTCAACAGAGCGAAAGTCACTTCTGCTACTTGCTTCAGATTTAGAGTCTCTAGGAACACATAAGGACCAATGGTAGTGACCACACAGACATTCACAAATACAAGGTTTAGTTTGTTTTATCAGTTTTATTAAAGTTACAGTTAAGGTTATGAATACCCAAGTATATAGAAATCCTATAAAGACCTATGCACAAGTTACAATTATAGTTAGACTTACATTCTTAACAATATTCTTAAGGTTTGATACATGCCCTCCCAACTGATCATCAATTTTCCCACAGGGAATTCATTTTAACCAATCTGGGAGCCCCCTTTTATCTTGTGATTCTGACTACACCTACACTCTGTGCATGTGCATGAAGGTGTCCACCCTCTTTTCCCTTATTTATATTGTGCCCCCCAAGAATATTGGGGCACCCCAATTTTCATAGGTTGGTTACAGTTCCTTTTATTCTCATTAGCATTGATGCACATAGTGGATTCTGCAGTTAGGGCATGTGTTAGAACAAGGTGACTACCAGGTATCTTGTAGTCAAAATTACTCTTAATTTTTCACAACACCACCCATTGGTACATCTTTTCCCATAATCTTGTGGCATCAGTCATTCTTTGATCACTCATTTATGTCAAGCCTTTCTTAAGCCTTGGGACTAGTATGGATAAGCTGACCTCTTACAGAACTCAGCCTGAAGAGCTTACGTTTTAGCCCTGCTTACTTAGAAACGTAATGCATACTTGTCCTTTCTAACGACTGATGAATCTCATACTTCTATAATCCTACAATTTAAATCTATTTAGCATACAATGATTATATAAGACATAGCATGCTAGTTAATCATAACATCACACAACACACAATAAATTAATGATAAAATGAAGTAATTGGCTACAATCAACATGCCATGAGTAGACGATGACCCCATATATGAAAATCTCGATTAGGTCATGCCCTAAGACTCTGGTCAATTTCATTCTTTACCATAAACCCCACAATTCTTCCACAGATCTGACTAGCTACAAGGCAAGCCCTTAGTCTCACCATTTCAAATACTGCATGAACAGCTTAGCTATCCAGTTTGATATTTGGACTCCATCTTTATTGTAGTGAAAATCCATATCCTTGTATGTCAGCCCATTTCCCCCAAATTTAGATCCAATCCAGAAAGGTACTTAATTGCATTCCTAATTATAAGCACATTAGTAATCACTAGAATGACTCACATTCTTGACACTAGGGTATCAAAGCAATATGGGCTGGCTTTAGTCCTGTATTTGAGAAACATGGTTTAATACAGAGGTGGGCAAACTGTGGCCCACGGGCTACATCGGGCCCGCTGGACCTCCTGCCTGGCCCCGAGCTCCTGGTTGGGGAGGCTAGTCCCGGCCCCTCCCTGGCTGTCCTCCCTCCCCCACAGCCACGCTGCTGGCACAATGCTCTGGGCAACCAGGCAGTACAGTTGCAGAGTCGCAGCCTGACCCAGTGCTTTGGGCGGCGCGGTAAGGGGGCAGGGAGCAGGGGGGGTTGGATGAGGCAGGAGTCCTGGGGTTGGGGGACAGGGAACAGGGGGAGTTGATGGGGTAGGAATCCCAGGGGTGCTGTCAGGGGATGTGGGGTTGGATGGGGCAGGAGACCTGGGCGGGCCATCAGGGGTCGAGGAGTGGGAGGGCCAGATAGGAGGCAGGGGCCGGGCCATGCCTGGCTATTTGGGGAGACACAGCCTCCCCTCCATACAATTACAACTGGCAACTGGTCCTCCATACAATTTTGGAAACCCGATGTGGCCCTCAGGCCAAAAATTTTGCCCGCCCCTGGTTTAATAGGTTTGAACGGACTTATAAATATTTTTATTTACATAGCCAGTAAGGTGCATTCCTTATAGATAAGTATGACGATAATCTCATTTGGACCTTACTAATTTAGGCTCAGACCATGAAGCAAAATAGCACACAGGTCGAACCCTTTGCCCACAAAGAATCCCATTGAAGTCAACAGAGTTCCACAGGGGTCTGCCTATACTTGTAGGAGCCTGATCTAACAAACACTACTGAGCATACAGCTGAGCACACTACTGAGCATAACTGAGCACTACTGAGCACACTACTGAGCATAACTTCCCTATGCGAGGTGATTTAAAGCCAGGTGTGTTGATAACATCTCTTCCTTGGAGAGCTGAACTCAAAAGAGACAATATGCTGACAAAAGAAGTGGTAAGGAAAACAGCTGTGACTGATGGCTGAAGTTAAACAATGAGATTTGTTAGTTCTATGATTTGTGCATCGATTTTTCTTTTGTTTATATTTTTTTCTATTTATGTTTGGCATTAATTGATTTTGATCTTCTATTTATTGTTCTCCGGGAGATTGTGGGAAAGATAGAACACCTCCTTTTGGAAGGTGTGTGTTTTAATAAGGAACTAGGAGGTATGGATGGAAGTAAGTCTGACTCAGGGTTTGTGTTATGGATACAGAACCACATGGAAGAAAGCTTGGAGCTGAGAGTGGGAGGAAGATATGTATGGAGTAGCTCAGGGGCAGTGGAACTGGGGCAGCAGGCAGGCCAGGGGACTCTTAAATTGCAAATATTAAGTGGACCCCAGCCCCACATAATATTCACACATGCCCAAGAGGAAGGGGCACAGGGGAGACAGCAGGACTCAGAGGGGCTGGACTGGCTGATGCAGCACCCAGGATTGGGTCAGGTAGGAACCACGGGGACACTCCTTCCCAGCATGCAGCAGTCTGTTCCCTCTTTATCCCTGCACCCGCTCCCTATATACAGAGAGCTTCCATACCCCCTGGAGCAGCTGATCATAGAGCTGAGTTGGAACAAAGCAGCAAGCAGGGAAATAGGAGTTCCAGAGCCTTGAAGGAAAGGACAAGGGGGCAAATTGAGGTGTAAAGTTGGTGACCCGGTTAAAAAAATATCAGCATGTCCATAATAGCTAACAAGTAGAGGCTGTACTGTGAACACCCAGCTTCTGTTTCTGCACCCTTCTATTCTTTTCCTTTTGCTTGTTTTCTTTTTCCCAACAGAAATGGATGGGAGGGAGATGACAGCATATGAACACCAAAAAAAACCCCAAAACCCTTCATACATTTAGGCTTACTTGATTTTGAATTTGTAACCATCACGTTAGACCTGAGAAGACTTTGACCAAAGAGTAAGTATGGCTCTCCCTGGGACATGAGAGTAAAAACACCCAGAGCAGACCTCTATTTGCACAAGAGCAAAGAGAGGCATATGTTGAACAGAGTTGAGTTTGTGTTCAATAAATATGGCTGCTCTTGTAAAATGTTCATCCTCAAAACAGATTACAAGAAAGTACTGACACCTGTTATAAACCGTTCCATCTCAAGTGCTACTAGCATTTAGACACTGAACGTGCACTCTTGGTCTTGGTTCTGTGTGTATCTATCATCTCTTTTTAAGTGTTTCAGGTCACATTTTTATCTAATTATGGCAGCCGCTATCCATTGCTGTGAATCACACCATATCAGCACAGCAAGAATGCAGTTAAAGATTAAGAATGTTTAAGAATAAAGTCATATAATAGTGAAAAAAACTAATAACTAGCATTAAAAAGACAGGAAATACAAGATTAAGGTTGAGAATTATCTAGCTGCATTAAGCAGAATGAATTGAGCGACTCTAATATCCATAATGAGGCATTAAGATTAGTAGTTTATGAGCGTGCAATTCATTTAAATGGAAATATCAGAAAACCGCATGGTCAGGTATACATTTGTTAATGAGGTGTCAGTGAACATTCCTTGATCTTAATGGGAGATGAACTGAAGTGGTTTAGAAACACAAGAGATGAAAAAAAATAAAGAGAGAATGGTCAGATCAGCATTAAAAAGGTTTCTGTCCATTTATATACTTTCTATAATGCTTAGCACTTTTACACCTGATAATTCCAGTTCCTCAGCATCCATTTGGTGCCATCTCATAGCCCTTTCCTGATGTTTTTCTTTGGTGTTCTATGAGCTATCGCCTGTTTAAAGAACCTATCAATCGAAAAGAACCTAAATAAATAGACTATATTCAAATGTCCCCTGAGGTAAAATCCATTGTTACAACCATCAGTGTGATACCAAAGTGGTGAGCATAGCAGGGTGTGTAGGGATATTGCATATGTGGGCTGCAAGTCCTTTAAAGCATGAAAGTTTTTAACCAGGAAGGAACACGTTCTTATCTTTCACGGGCTTGATCTAAAAGCCACCTTAGTTCATAGAAACCCTCCCATGAACTTCATTGGGCGTTGGATATTTTCTTTCCTATTTCTATAGGAGCATTCTCAGTATTAGGGGAGAAGGAATAATTAGAACTAAAGGGGTATAGCAATATACAATCTGACTTCTGAACACTCCCTCTTTGAAGGTAACAAAGTCTACTGAACAAGGTTTGGCATCTCTCTACTTATTCAGTATTATGAATGTATTCATAGCAAAAAGTGAATGGTCACTAGTTTATTACAACTCTACAGTACAGTTTCAGTTTGGTATCAGAGAAGTTAGCTATTACCATTAACGGAAATTATGCAATGCTTTGGTGCCATGTTAAAACCCATCCATATAAATCATGAGAAGTTTGCAAGTAGAAATACAGTTGAGGGAAAATAACTTTGCAATGATGTTTCAAGTATCAATAAAGGCAAATGGGGAAAGTCGTCAATTTACTTTTTAAATACATCCTACTCAGTATTTTATGCAATCCACAAAAGCTAATTTTAGAGAGCGGTGTCAGCAATAAGATCTCTAACAACAAATCACATTTTTATATATTTATTGATTATACCACAACATAATATCATTCTTAGGGGAATCTAGTGCCTCTGGAAAGGAAATTAGTTTTCAGATTCATAAGATTTGAAGGCCAGAATGGATCACTGTGATCACCTAGTTTGATCTCCAGTATAACACACACCATAGAACTTGATTTAAAAATTGTCCATGATGGAGAATCCAACACAACTCTTGGCAAACTGTTCCAACTGTTAATTACTCTCACTGTCACAAGTTTACACCTTATTTTCAGTCTGAATTTGTCTAACTTCAACTTCCAGCCACTGGATTGTGTTATACCTTTCTCTGATAGATTGAAGATCCCATTATTAAATATTTGTTCCCCATGTAGATACTTCTAGATTGTAATCAAGTCGGACCTTAACCTTCTCTTTGTTAAGATAAATAGATTGAGATCCTTGAGTCTATGACAAAAAGGTATGTTTTCGAATCCTTTAGTCTTTCTTGTGGCTCTTCTCTGAATCCTCTTCAATTTATCAACATCCTTCTTGAATTATGGGCACCAGAACTGGACACAGTATTCCAGCAGAAGTCTCAGCAGGGCACAATAGAGCGGTAAAATAACCTCTCTATTCATACTCAAGATTCCCCTGTTTATGCATACAGGATCAAATAACCTCTTTTGGGCACAGCAGCACATTGGGAGCTCATGTTCAGCTGACTATTCACCATGACTCTCAAATCTTTTTCAGAGTCACTGCTTCCCAGGGTAGAGTCCTCCATCCTCTAAGTATGGCCTATATTCTTTGTTCCTAGATGTATACATTTACATTTAGCTATATTAAAACACATATTGTTTGCTTGCACCCAGTTTAGCAAGGGATCCAGATCACTCTGAATCAATGACCTGCCCTCTTCATTATTTGCTACTCCCCCAATTGTTGTGACATCCTCAAATTTTTTCACCGATGATTTTAAGTTTTCTTCCAGGTCATTAATAAAAATATTAAATAGCAGAGGGTCAAGAACCAATTCCTGCAGGACCTCACTGGAAACACACCCACTTGAAGATGATTCCCTATTTGCAATTACATTTTGAAACCTATTAGTTAGCCAGTATTTAATGCATGTCATGTGTGCCATGTTAATTTTATATCCTCCTAGTTCTTCAATAAAAATGTCATGTGGTACCAAGTCAAAAGCCTTACAGAAGTCTAAGTATACTATGTCGACGCTATTACCTTTATCAACCTCTTGCAATCTCATCAAAAAAGATATCAAGTTAGTTTGACACGATCTATTTTCCATGAACCCATTTTTATGTACATTAATTACATTACCTCCTTTAACTCTTTATTAATGAAGTGCTATATCAGCCACTCCGTTACCTTGCACAGGATCAATGTCAAGCTCATTGGCCTATAATTACCTGGCTCATTCCGTTTATTTTTTTTTAAAATTGGCACAACATTAGCTTTCTTCCAGTCTTCTGGAACTTCCTCAGTGTTCCAAGACTTATTGAAAATCAACATTAATGGTCCAGCAAGCTCCTTAAACAGCTCTTTTAAAACTTCTGGATGTAAGTTATCTGGACCTGCTGATTTTAAAATGTAGCTTCTGTTTAACATCCCTCAGAGATCCAAGTGGACTGGAAAGTGTGTTATCATCCCCATATGATGAGACTATATCATCTGTTTTTCCCAAAAAATACAGATTAGAAGTATTTATGGAACACACCTGCCTTTTCTGCATTATTATTGATAATTTTACCATTTCCATCTAGTAATGGACCATTACTTTTTCAGGATTCTTTTTTGTTCCTAATATTTATTAAACTCCTCCTTATTGGCCTTAACTCTGTTAGCCTTAGATTTCTCCTTCTGACTCTGCTTCCCTTATCAATTTTCTACAATACCTAACGTCTGATTTATATTCATTATTATCAAATTCCCCTTTCTTTCATTTGTTTTATATATTTTTTTCCATTTCCTTCCCTTTTCAACCAGGTCAGTGCACTGTCAAATTTATTATTTCAATGAATGACATTAAATCCCTTATGTTATGAGTAATATGGACTTTCAATAGGACACTTATGACAGCTTCACCCATTTGTTTCTGAACCTTATGCAACCAAAATAAAATATATTTTGATAGTACAATTTCTGTTTGTGAAATGCTTTCATTCACAAGATTTGAACCCTTGTGTAAGTACTACAGAAAATTTTAATCTTGAGTTTAAGTGCAGTTATACAGAGGGTTGAGCACCTTTTATTATGAGAGATGTCCAAGGAGGCTGGCTTCCATTTCTCTCCCATCTTTTTATTAACTAGTATTGTTTATTTATATATTTATTAGATTTCAAATGTCCAAAAGTGTGAGAAGAGACACACAGTTACACATACAGACATGGTCCCTGCTGCAAAAAGCTTCCATTCTAAGTTCAGATATGACATAATAAATAAGATGCAAAGACAAACTCCAGGTTAAAAGGACTGAGGTGTGGGGAATTGGGAGAAAGACAACAAAAAAACAATAACACTATGTGGTTATTGCATAAATACCTGATCCAAAGCCCACTGAACACAGTGTAAGGTTTTCCAGTGGCTTCAATGGACTTCAAATCAGTCCCTAGGGTAAGTATACATCTTGGCAGTTCTGTTGCATTCAGTTTTTGATTATTATTTTTTTAATAATAGTTACTTGGGTTGTGATCTTGCAAAACCTTATCGAGTTGGGTGGTTTGGTAAGGTCCATTTTATCTGCACCACTGCTCTTGGAAAGTTTGGGGGGAAAAGGGCAATAAAAAGTTTCAATGTTGGCTCATATCTAGTTGCAAGAGCTTTGATGACATTGGAGTACTCGTGAGAGGCACAAGGCTATCTGTTAAGATTCACTGAGGTCTATTGCTATAGTCATTTATGAAATAACATAATTCAGTAGAGGACATGGTGTTACCTATTAAAGCTACGGTGAAACTAGACATCCTTTAAATGCATTTATCATAGAACTTGTTGATTTCTTTGCAAGGCAGATACAATAATAATAAACAGTGAGCAAAGAAAGTTAAGCTATCTCCATAGAATTCAATAAAAAGTTAATACAGATCCCATAGGCAGTTGCCAACTCTAGTTTAAAAGAGCATTGCATCAGGTAACATGGGATTATATGATCTATCATGGTGTAAATTTCAAATATATAGTAGTGTGTCTGGCTCTTTCATGACACAGATAAATTGCTTACTTTGCTGCCCTGTCCTATAATTTTGTTAGCACAGTGAAAAACTCATGTAAGTGGACATGATCATAGATTAGAGCTGGTAGGTGGTAGCCTCTTTTGGAAAATTTTCATAATTTTTACCTATCACCTGTATTATTTGCTCATTCCAAGCAGGAGCACCTGTTTATCATCTGACTCTGCCATCTCTTTGGCAGCACTCCTGGGGCAGGGTAATACTGAAATGCCTTTTGCTCCATGTTCAAACCTTCATACTTCAGGCTTAATTTACAATAAAAGTATTATTGTCTGAGTCATCTACAGGAAAGTTTCCATACAATCAGCGTATATATTTTTAATAGATTTGACTAGCACCACAGGCTGTTCTGATTATTTTTTCCACTGTGGAATCTATCTTAAAATAATAATCAAATTTCCCAATGTTGAACTTCACTAAGAACAAATGCTATGTGATCAGATGCATCAATTTTAACCGCATTTTCAGTGAGCTCTCAAAAATGTTGCATTCCAAAAGGTACTTTGTAAGCAGATCTTTCATCTAAAACTGTACTTGGGTTATTGTTACAGGTCTTTCATTATTAAACAGCAATGCAGAAAAGCTGAAAACAGTAAAGAGTCCAGCTATAGAAATCCCAATATGATTGAAAGACTGGAAAACTTTCACTGGGGATCCATAGAAAGCTTCCACAGAATATTGCATGTATATTAGGTACTTGCCTACATAGCCTGAAAGTCACCTACAGTAAAAGCTACACTGTAAAGAACTGAAAGATGTAAACTACTTGGGAAAATCTGACAAAGAAACGTTCTTGTTAAATTAGGCGTTGAATTTAACAAAAGAGGAGTTTGCAGGACAGTTTGCTACCTGAAGGGCTTGAATTAGAACACAGTGTGCTCCAGATTCCATTTAGACTATTCCCTGTATTCACTAAACATTACAAAGATGAAAGAGTACATTCTGTTAAAACAATACACTGTATAAGATCAAGTCCTAGTCCATCCAGTACTAGGTATGCACTAGGTATATAGTAGGTATGTCCATCCAGTACTAGGTATGTGCTAGGTATGTTATATAATAAATATAACAGATCTCATCTTCATAAGTCCAATATAATTGCCCTAATTCATCAGTGCATTACTCCAATTCTATGCTGGTGTCACTCAGTTGAAATCAATGAAGTTACTCTGCCATAAAACTAGAGTAACATAATGATAAATCAGTGTTTCCTTTTATAGGGCCCAATCCTGCATGTCTTTTCTACATAGGATTCCCACCAACTTTAATGACAGGTCTTTGCTGTGAGGGTGAACTTCATCTCTGCAGAGAACAAGAACAAAGTCTATGTGCAACTTAAGTGAAAACAAGAATATTCCAGTAGAATCCTTATTAATCATTGTGAAAACATTTAAGGCCTGATATTCACAGGCATTGGGTACTTGCGGCTCCCACAGAGCTGTGGGTACTCATCACTTCTCCAACTAAGGCCATTAAACCATTTATGAGGTCGCAAGCTCATCTTCTCCCCTTCTGTCAGTATAAATAATGCCAGATCACTTTCACTGGTTGAAAGCTCTACTGAGTCTGCTAATCCTTTATGAGTGAACAATGCTCCAGAGTTGTAGGAGCATCTTTGGGCTTAATAGAGAGATATCTGGGTGAAATGTAAAGGCCTATGATAAACAGGAAATCAAATGAGCTAATCCAATGGACCATTCTGGCCTTAATCACTACAAAACTATGAAAGAAGGGGGATTTTGGAGAGTTTTGCACACAAATTGCTTTCAATAAACTATTCTTTGGGTCTAGTATTGTATTCAGGACTCTGGCAAAACTCCTATTGGCTTCAATAGAAATTTTGCCTGAATAAGGATCAGTTGCATCAAGCCCTTGCATGGTCAACACTATAAATTAGTTTCATAATCCTGTTTACTGATTATCTACAGAAGTACAAATTTCAGTGTAACCTTAGCAATAGAATCATGACTGATTTCTCCATAATATATAATGTGTATGTGTGCTTCTGTGTGTTTTATATATTTGAGCTTCAGACACTTTTCTCTCTAGTATGTGGTCTGGCTTATCATACCTCTTCTTTGCTAGTGCTTCAGAAGATGTGCTTTTCATGAGAAAAAGAAGGGTATAAGTCTAGCTAGTAAACACACTGCTTGTGCTATCATCAGCAAGAGGAAAATGAATCACCTCTCTAATCAACTCTACTTCTTCCACCTCAACTCTGAAATCCTGAGTTCCCTCACAGTCTTGTTTCTTTGTAGACAGTAAAAATGTGCAGCCTGAAATACACTACACAAGCAACAAAAATTCCCTGCAGACTTAAGATAGACAACTTTTAAAAGGGCTTCCTAGAAGATGGTAAACTTGGGTCATCCTGCTGAGCTCAGTGACAGCAAAAATCAATCTTGCCAAAGCTCCTGTTCAGTGTACAGTCAGTGAACGAGGAAATATTCTGGATTCTATTTCAATCCCATTCCTTTTTGGTCAAGTTATACATTTGAATCCTATCCTTCTTACTATGGGGAGTATTTCTGAAAGCAAATGTTTTTAATTTGAAAATGCAGCCATCAATGCCATTCCAACTTTTGGCAATTTAGTAGCTTTATAGCTCAATGATTCATATTCAGTGTCCACTGCTAAGCTCCACATTTACTCTGGCCCTGGAGGTATAAATGTTTATAGGAATAAAATAGGACTTGATATCATATAATCTGAGGTACTGTTTCAAGCTAACACTGATTTTGTAAATCTGTTGAAAATAACCCTGTTACTCTGAAAGTGTTTGCTAGAGGTGCAATCCTACAGCTAAACTAAACTCCTATTAATTTTGATGGGAGTTTTGTACAAATAAAAACTACCGGATTGGCCTCTGAATTTGCCTGCTTACATCAAAGTGTTCAGATCCGTACATGTACATAATTTGTAGGCGCGCTTACCACAATACAATAACTGAGTACACAAATGGACAATTAGATCTTTTGTGCATGCAGCTACTGTGATTGTGTTAAGTGACTAGATTTGTGCATGTAAAACTCTGAAAATCAGGCCCTAAATGCCTAAATATTTGAAATGTAGACTCTGCTTAGTACTTTGCCAAGTGTACAGTGACAGGGGAGGACACATGAAGGCTTTGCCAACCTGTCCCACAGCCAACAAAAAGGAACAGGAAGATTTTATCTCATGTATTTTAGGGCTAATCCATCGCCATTCCCCTTAAAGCATATCACATCATGAAGGGTACATGGAGAAGGCAAGGCCATGGCTCCACCCCAAAACTGAGCAGCACTGGAGGTGGCAGAGAGCAGAAGTGGGAACAAGCTGCATCACGCTAATTTGTATAGTACCAGGCAGCATGTCTCCTGAAGCTCCCCCACTGTCAGTGGCATTTTGCAGCCCTCTAAAGGAAATGCCTAGAAAGCACAATCTAGTTCTTAATCAGTTGGCTAAACCTTTCATGTTTGATGTAGTGTGTTTCCTCAGTGACTGTCAGAGATTGCCTCACAATTTTACTAAATGGCCATCCCCTATTTTAAAATACTAATGCAGTACTTGCAGTCAGCTTTATTCATACACCAATTGAGAACAGAATGATACTGTGTAAATTTCCTGCAGTAAAATAGGTTAACAATATACATATGACACAGAATATTGAAAATCAGGATGCTTGTTTTCCAAAACAAAAGAGATTTTGAAAATCCAGCTCCGTCGGGGTGGGTTTTTTTTTTTTAGCAATTGGGTTAGTTTTCAGAAAAGAGTCAAGCATTAGCAAACTTCTGCTTCAAAACTCAGAGGTTCCACAAAACTCCGGGCTGTGAATGTTATTTGCAGGCCTTTCCAACTTGCCTTGGGTGTTGCCATCTTTTTCTTATTTCTGTCTCTGGAAAGCAGGGCTTCAGAGTATAATGTTGCACAAGTAAAAACTTCCACTAATGAACTGAGGCATGCAACCAAAAAGCTCAATGATGAGTGGATGTCCAAATGCCCGCCAAACCTTTATACCTGCAGTTATCCCCTAAATTCTAAAACATGGATTATTTGCTGCTCTGATATTCCTTTGGTGCTGCTTTTGGCAGGCAATTTTTATAGGCATGATGTGAAACGTGCTATTTAGTGTTTAGATTAGGCTAGCTATACTGGGAATAGCCACAGTTAAGGGAAAGTGTTCATTGACTTGTTTCCAGTTAACATTTGGTCTGCATTATGAAAGAATTAGTGCATCTTGTCCTCATGCTGAAGGTAATACTGGAGGACAGCAGACATTCAGAGGAAAAGAGGATTTTTTCAGAGAAGAAGTCTGTGAACTCCTCCCACTCTCACTGATATGTCATAAATGTGGCATAGTCCCCAGTACCGCCAACACTTACATAAATGCTTAACTTTACGTACACTGAAATCCAATGGGACTACTCACATGAAAACACCCACCAATGCACGATATTTTGCAGTAAAAAAAAAAAAAGCATGTACCAACCCCACGCAGAGCTAGACTGGTTTAATGAGAGCTAGTGGATCAATCAGCCTTACCCTGCTACACCTGCAATAGGTGTCAAGCATGGAGGGAGAAGTAAAATAGGCTGAACCTATTTATTTTGGTGGTGATCAGGAAGGAGAGTTGATCACGGCATATACTCAGTGAGAGAAGCCTGCCTGGAGCCAGGGAAGCTGGAATGGACTGCTGGCAGATAGAGCCTCTCTGAAGGAAAGTGGGCCTACAACAGAGAGCCTGCGACAGTTGGGAAAGAAAGCAGGAGGAAGTGAGTCTGTGATTGTGGCGGGCCTTGCAGCGGCAGCAGGAAGACTGTTGCTGAGTCAGGGACTGCCGTGCAAGGCAAGCAGAGGAAACTCTCCATCAGCAGAACCAGCTGAGTGGCAGCAAATGTCACAAAGCTCTGAAATGACCATGTGGAAGAGGCTTAAAGAGAGTGATACGACACACGGTGAGCCAGGGAAGAGATTGTGCCAAAGGCGCAAGACAGGGAAAGGTAGGAAGTGGTCCAGGGAGGCAGAAAGGGGTCTGTGTACTCAGGCCCTGACTGTTTATTAAAGGGTCCCTGTCCAGAACCCAGTGGAAAGGGAGGGCCTGGGGTCCTCTGCCATCCCACTGAGGAAGGAAACTCCCTGACAAGGGGTAAAGACTATTGAAAACCCCTGATACCAGAGGGTTTGACTAATGAGTCGAGTCACGCTGAAGTCCCAACAGCACTATTGTTTGTTGGGCTATTACTTTACTCCAGAAAGGGTGGAACTGTATCTGACTCTGCTGGAGGGCTGTGTCTCAAGAAGAAACAGGCCACCACAGGGCTGGATTGGCTGTCAGCAGAGAGTGCTAAAGTAGAAAAGCCTGCTATGGCATGTCTAGTCACAAGGGTGTGTTCCAGCCTCACTCCACTCTGGTCCCTTTATAACACATAAAAGAGCTGGAGCAACATTAAAGGATCCACATAAAAGGGTCAGAGCAGTGAAAAGGAACCATGGTTCCAAAAGGGGCATAAGGCTGTCTCCCAAGAACCTCCTCGTTAGCCCTGGTGTGGAGGCTGTGCTGTGGGCGGGGCTGGGGATGGAGGAGTGTGTATGTAACAGGGCTACCAAACACAGAGCTGCAGAGATTCCAGGCAGTGCTGCAGCCCATAGGACTCCCATCAAGGGCTGTCAATGTTACAACTAGGGCCTCTCCAGGCAGTGAAGCAACTTGGGATAGCACAAAAGTGGCTTAAAGCCACCTTAACCCTTCCTCCCCCTGTGCTGTGTTTCTTAGAGGCACAGCACAGAATCTCACCCCATGAATTCATTGTCATCTCACCCCATTGACATCCACCAAGGTGTTCATGTGTAGATCCATGCTGGAAATGTCACTTTCATTTTCCTCCTCTTGTTTATAACAGTTACAGTCATCCAAGCAGGAGGCAGAAATAATGCCACGTGGCTTAGGTGACACATCACATCCAATGAATAGTGAGTGGTGAACAGTCATAGGTATAATCAAAGCAAACAGTTCAGGCATATAATTAGTAAACAGAATAAATGCCTAAATTTGTTGAATAAACTATTTACTATACATTATTTGTCTAACTCTGCACCCAGACATTACTTAAAACCTACCATGGTGGGTGCTATCATTTTTGTTGATATGTTTGCTTAATTTCTGGATACTCTATAAAGTTACCTAATTGGAATTGCTGACTGGCAATATGCTGTCATGTAATGCCCCAAAAGGCTATCTTGCAAAGTGGTACTTCCACAAAACTCATCAGAAAATTACATATAGCAAGCACTATTATGGCCATTTAAATAAGAGCTGCAGTTACAAGTGTCAAGAAGACCTCAGTTGGCTATGAGACTCCATCCCCTCCTCATGGAAAATGATCTGTCCTTGACTAATCATATTTTGGTCATCTCCTGGCTGGACTAGAGCAGTGCATTATACTTGGAGAGATGATGAAAGAGAGAATGAACCTTGTGCGACAGATGTTATTGTTTCACTTAATGCTCTACTGGAAGGAGCTGAGATACTATACTGACAAAGATGGTATAAAAAACCTTTACAGAATAAAGTAAAGGTGAATAGTGAGTATTTGGCCTGCTGTGATTAGTTGTCTTCTCTGATCTTGTGCCTTGTATCTCTACATAATGTTTCTCTCTTTTTTTTTTTTCTATTGGGATTCTTAGCCTGAAAGAGAGGTTTTAGGAGCAGTGGAATTTAGGGGTAAGGAGAAACCATAAAGAGAACTATGCAAATTTGCACAGCTTGTTAGACATTTACAGACAAAAAGCTTATTCTGCACCAAGAAGGATCATTACTTTCAGTAATTAAGAGAAGTTTCCTCCAGGATAGCGCTTGTATCTCTGTTAAGAGAGTACTGAGCTCTAATTCATCACAGATATTCTTCATGTTTTTCTATTACTTGAGCTCAAACAGACAGTATTTTTTAACCTGGGTTCTAATTACCCTTTTTCCTCATGTAAATTACATTTTTGTGAGCAAGATTTCTCCAGTTACTGTTGAGAGTTATCCACCCTAGGTCTGTTTTTTCCATTGGGGTTTACACCACTTAAGGAAAATCTGTTTCTAATCTAGTTCTTCATTCGCACACCACAGGATGCCAACACTTATGCATGGGGTTTTTTTTTAGTCCAGAAGGAAAACTACTTCTTAGTCCTAGCAGTTTCCTTAGTTTTGTTGCAACTTTGTTTAGAGAAAAAAAGGAAGGAAACAAACAGTATGGTCTAATGGCTAGAGCAGAATTTGGGCATCATGGCTCCAGAATTTGTCTTCTTCACTTTATTACTTGTCCACTGCTCTGTGTCCATGGACAAGACACTTAGGACAGATTTTCAGGTGCCTAAAGACGCTGAGAGGTGCCTAGTGGAATGTTCAAAAGTGCTTAAGCAAGTTAGGTGATTAACTCCTGCTCAAACACTTTGAAAATCTCAGTAAGGACCAAGGAGTACTTGTGGAGACTAACCAATTTATTTGAGTATAAGCTTTCATGAGCTACAGCTCACTTCATCCGATGAAGGTGCCACAAGTACTCCTTTTCTTTTTGCAAATACAGACTAACACGTCTGTTATTCTGAAACCTGTCAGTAAGGACCAAATTTCAAAGATATTTAGGTATCTAATGATGAGATAGGCACCAAGTAAGGTTTTCAAAAGCACCTAACTCCCATTTCAAGAACATAAGAACATAAGAGTGGCCTTACCGGATCAGACCAGTGGTCTATCTACCCCAGTATCCTGTCTTCTGACAGTGGCCAACCACATGCTTCAAAAGGAATGAACAGAACAGGGCAATTATCAAGTGATCCATTACCTGTTGTCCAGTCCCAGCATTTGGGACTTAGGTGCTTTTGAAAATCCAACTAAGAGGCTATCTATAATCTGGTCCTTTGGGTATATTTTTGAAAAGCACATAAGTGCTTGATTTAGGCCCTGACTTTGCAACCGCTCATATGCTACTACAAGTAACCACATTGAAATCAATGAAGCCACTCACTGTATTAAAGCCAAGCACATTTGTAAATATTTATAGGATCAGGGCCTTACACTCTTTGGAAGTTTGTAGCTGAAATCTTCCTTTTCTCAGTTTACACACCTGTAAAACGCCACAGAGGTGCCATGAAGCTTAATTCTTTGTAAAGCACTTTGAAATTTCAAATAAGAAGCACTCTGTGTGTTCAAAGTATTATTATAAAGTGTTCTAATAAATCTCCATAATGCTCAGATATGCCTTGGCAGTATGAACAGATATTTACCTACTCTGAAAGCTGGAGACCAAGTGATTATCCTTTTAAGAGAATAGCTGTAGCAATTAAAGCGTATTCACACAGATTTTCAGTAGAAAAGACCCTACTAGCTATTAGACTTTTGTCTTGTTGTTGTGTTACAAAACTTGAGGAAACACTTTTCATTCCAAAGTATATAATGGATTGAATTTTAGTTAATTAATTAAAATGAGCCAAGTTACCAACCCTAATTAAAAACATCTAAATTAACTTTCTAGCCATTTTTTTTTTCAGAGAAAAGTATTGTCACTGCTTCCTACTAAATTGGCTTGAGATGGGAGTGGAAGCCACAATGCTAAGTGGAAACTGATTCTGATTCTCTCCACTAGCTCCAGAAAAATATAGCTAAAATATTTAAGAGGATTGTGGTTAAATAACAAAGCTATTACTTATGGTTTCTGGAAGTTATATTGAGAAAAAGAGGGAGAAATGTGCCAAGTAACCATAGAAAATGGACAATAGGTCACTCTCCTGTATGACCATCTCTCCAGATTTAGTCATGAGGTGAAAGATTCCTGCCATCTCAGGCATTCTTATCGCTTCTCTTCCTGAGTGGGCATAAATTATCTCAAACAAAGTGGTCAAAGTGTTCACCCCAAAGATCCCTCCAAGTTTTACTGCAATAGATAACCTAATAAACATCACCAGTGACAAAAGGGCGTGCACAAAAGCGTTTGATTACAATTTTTAGGATTCAGAGTAGCAGCCAGGTTTCAGAGTAACAGCCGTGTTAGTCTGTATTCGCAAAAAGAAAAGGAGTACTTGTGGCACCTTAGAGACTAACAAATTTATTTGAGCATAAGCTTTTGTGAGCTACAGCTCACTTCATCGGATGCATACTGTGGAAAGTATAGAAGATCCTTTTATACACACAAAACATGAAAAAATGGGTGTTTACCACTACAAAAGGTTTTCTCTCACCCCACCCCACTCTCCTGCTGGTAATAGCTGATGTAAAGTGATCACTCTCCTTACAATGTGTATGATAATCAAGGTGGGCCATTTCCAACACAAATCCAGGGTTTAACAAGAATGTCGGGGGGGGGGGGGGTAGGAAAAAACAAGGGGAAATAGGTTACCTTGCATAATGACTTAGCCACTCCCAGTCTCTATTCAAGCCTAAGTTAATTGTATCCAATTTGCAAATGAATTCCAATTCAACAGTCTCTCGCTGGAGTCTGGTTTTGAAGTTTTTTTGTTGTAACACCGCAACTTTCATGTCTGTAATCGCGTGACCAGAGAGATTGAAGTGTTCTCCGACTGGTTTATGAATGTTACAATTCTTGACATCTGATTTGTGTCCATTTATTCTTTTACGTAGAGACTGCCCAGTTTGACCAATGTACATGGCAGAGGGGCATTGCTGGCACATGATGGCATATATCACATTGGTGGATGTGCAGGTGAACGAGCCTCTGATAGTGTGGCTGATGTCATTAGGCCCTGTGATGGTGTCCCCTGAATAGATATGTGGGCACAGTTGGCAATGGGCTTTGTTGCAAGGATAGGTTCCTGGGTTAGTGGTTCTGTTGTGTGGTATGTGGTTGCTGGTGAGTATTTGCTTCAGGTTGGGGGGCTGTCTGTAGGCAAGGACTGGCCTGTCTCCCAAGATTTGTGAGAGTGTTGGGTCATCCTTCAGAATAGGGTTAGTCTGTATCCGCAAAAAGAAAAGGAGTACTTGTGGCACCTTAGAGACTAACAAATTTATTTGAGCATAAGTTTTGTGAGCTACAGCTCACTTCATGGGGTGCATGCAGTGGAAAATACAGTGGGGAGATTTTATATACACAGAGAACATGAAACAATGGGTGTTACCATACACACTGTAACAAGAGAGATCAGGTAAGGTGAGCTATTACCAGCAGGAGAGCAGTGGGGGGGAGAGGAAACCTTTTGTAATGATAATCAAGGTGGGCCATTTCCAGTAGTTGACAAGAAAGTGTGACGAACAGTGGGGGGGGGTGTGAAATAAACATGGGGAAATAGTTTTACTTTGTGTAATGACACATCTACTCCCAGTCTTTATTCAAGCCTAAATTAATTGTATCCAGTTTGCAAATTAATTCCAATTCAGCAGTCTCTCTTTGGTCACTCGATTACAGACCTAAAAGTGGCAATTCTTCAACAAAAAAACTTCAAAAACAGACTCCAATGAGAGACTGCTGAACTGGAATTAATTTTTAGGATGGATGACATAACATTTCTGACCCATCAGATGCAAGACCATGTAAAAGTAAATTGCTTCTCTCAAGCACAGAACTGATGATCTGGTAAACTACAGAAAGCAAAATAATCTTCATCTCATGGGCATTGCTGAGGTGGCTGATGCAGTTATAATTTTGAACAATGACAACCCTATGTGCGTCCATTAGGAACCATTGCAGGTTGACTCTTAGTTGACCATTGTGCATCATTTAGTTGGTGAGCGGCCTCTGGGAAAAGTGGTTCCCATAATAATCTTTTGGCTACACCAGGGTGGTATCAAGGTAATAAAGGGTTCTCTCATAAAAAACAAAGATGAATATATTTAAAGAACCAGACCATCTTATTTACTTAGTTCACTTTAATAATGGACATATCCAACTGGTAGAAGTACTGCTTTTACAATGCCTAAAGTATACAAAGACCAAAAATTAAATCCAGATAAACAGAAGATTTTCGTAGAAAATCACCTACACTAATTAACATTCACACAAAATAATAAACAACGACATACACATCTAACTACCTGAATCCTTGAACTCAATGGAATGCTTAACAAAAACTTAGTAAAAGAGTTGAGATTTGTAAAATATCGTTAACACACGGAGCATAATTCAACCTTCTTGGCTACTAAAAGGTGGTCACTGAATGATTGTAGCTGAGAAACTCAATAAGAACCTTGCATTTAACCAGAACTACCAGATTCCGCTTTCCCCGTTTCCCAACCAATAAAATACAACTTTGTTCAGAAAACAATCCTTGGGACAACAAATACACTTTTTGATTTTCTCTTGACCCTGTGGTTCTCTCACATCCACAGATTATCAACGCCTCTCAGGTCACTCTCAACAGCAGCACCTTTCATGCCCTACGGGTCTCTCACCCATTATGAATGTTAGCACTATCCATCATACCCAGCAAGACATACAGACCCATACAGGGTCAAGACAGAGTGCAAGCTGATTTAGGCAATATGGAGAAGGCGGACTATAATTTTCCATAGTTCTATCCAGTTCAAGATACTTCATCATAAACTACTCACTAATGGTTTCCACCCTAACTCTTGCAAACTCTCATAAACACAGGAAGATGGGAATTGTGCATCCCAAACCCTACTTGAATAATAATACAAAGAATAGAACATAAAAAATCTTCCACATAACTCTTTCATAAGGCTACTAATAATAGCTCAAGTTTTCTGTCACAGGCTCCACACTGCCATCCACAAGTGTTTAGAGAAGTGTATGAAAAGCTGAGAACATATATGTTCTTATAGATGTTGACGTTCTTGAGACGTTCATTTTCTCTTGATGTGTCCTGCAGTCCTCTGGCTGTGGTACCTTAACTTTAACATCAAAAGAAGAAATGATGTTTTTTGCAGATGGGCATTGGACCTGTGGGTCCTGATGTGTAGCTCTTTAAAGTCAAGGAAATTATTCCCAGTGACTTCAAAAGGCCTTGAGTTAGACCCCTGATGAATAGGGAAGAAACTTACAAGATATTTTCAGAGCTGAGCAGGTTTTCACTGTATTGCCCCAGTTCAAATGTAATGGGAGTTAAATAGCTGAAACCCCACACTAATATTTGAAAATTTAAGGGAAAGACTATTACTATAACAGCTTTAATGTATCAGCACATGCTTTTCAAACACATAACATCCCACAGATTAAATAACATGGCAAACTTGCAAGCTGGCCTGCTTGTAGCCACCAAAAGAGCAAACAGAAGACTAGGTTTTGCTTAAACCATAGACTGATGAGAATTATTGCAAATGTATATATTGTATTTACAGATCATGTGCATTTATAAAAAGGTGATCTTCAGTTCCTATGCAATCCTTCCCCAGCCTGCTATGATATGACCTTGTTATACATTTCCATCTGCTCATTTCAAATGTCCCATTCCTTCTTATCCATGAGATCAAATTTAGTAGCAGGCGACCATGAAATGTTTCTTTCAACGTAAAATTCCAAAATTAGAAGAAAGGGTCCCAGTACCCCTGAATTTTCACTTGTCTTTGAATTCAAAGATCTCCTACTGGCAAATGTATTTTTTAAACATTTCATTTTGACTATGTACTCTGAATTTAGCAATAACACTTCTCTTTTCCCTGTCCATCTAATACCACTCCCTCCTTATAAGAATAGCTCTTAGCAGTTATCTAAGTAGAACATGAATGAGCATCACTTCATGGAAGCTGTGTTAAAAACTCTTTCTCATGGGTAAGACTGGGATTTTTTCTTTACCCTATTACCGTTAACTTTTTATTAGTTTTTAAAAGCTTCGGTTTTATCACTTCTCTGACAAATCACTTCCATAACCCTTATCCCTTCCATAACCCACATGAGGAAAACTCAAACACCATGGTGCTCACTGGACATGGCTTGAACGAAGCAAGTGATTACACAGGTCTGAAAACTAAAGCACAGAAATGTATACAGAATGTTGTTCAATAACTTCACAGGTCTCTTGCAGCACAGAAGATAAGGCAAAAAAAGAGCTATTGGGTAACAGCCAGTGGGTAACACAGTAAATCTTGGATGCTTTATATAGGAAAGGGAAATTCTAGCCCACTTCACTGCAGCAGTAGCAGAATATATTGTAGTGGAGACTGTGTGCAAAAGGTTCAGAGCCCTTTTCTTCTTGAGCTGTCTGTGCAGCATCAGGCAGAGGTGAGGCATGGGGGAATTTTCCCACCACCCTTCACTCAGCATAGGATATTACTTCAGCTGCAAGCCTGAGGAAGACACTAGACAGCACCTCCACAGCACCTCCTGTGGTGAGGAAGAGGCCTAACTGCTGCCCAGCTGCCCAAAACCCAGCCTTTCTGACCGGGCCAGGTGCTAAGCTCTGATTTGGCCTCATGGAATCTAGACCACAGAGAGATGGAAAGGGTGAAGCACAAGCTAAGAGTAGCTACAGGAACTAGGACATTAGGGTGGCAAGGAATATTTATATGGACGAGGGTGAAAAAGCACGTTTTAAATGTAGTTGAATGTGGGATACATTCTGGAGGCCAATAAAATCGGAAAAAAACCTGGTGTCTACACTGGCTGTTTGTCAACAATAAAGGGAGCGGGAAAGACAAAAGTATCTCATGGGGTGGAAGTTTTTTGTCACCAAAACTGGGGGGAAGGGGTAAAAAAAATGCCCTTTCAGTGTGTACGCTATCGCTGTTTTGTTGCCAAAAGACAGGTTTTGGTGACAAAACTTGCAAGTGTAGACAAGCCCTCAGTCCCAATGGGACTAGATTCTGTTTAGAGCAGAATGGGAAATGCACTTGATTATAAATTTTAGAGTGCTGCCCCGCTTTGACTTGCAACCTTCAGTGTGAAAGTTATGCAAATTTAGACTTCTTTGTGCTCATTTAGCGCCTCTCACTAACACGCACCTTACACGTCATCTCAGAATTTGGCCTCAGGAATTCATCTTCTTATCTACCCCCAAAGTATAAATAAAATAATAATAATAATGCAGGAAACTGGAAGAGACACATATATATGCTATGGGTGATGTATAGAATCTAAAGGAAGAACCTGTCTCCAAATGTTGATTCTTCATCAATACCTTCACAATTGCAAAAAAACGTACACCCAGTCCCATTGCCAGAATCCTGGAGATCTGCAAAGCTGCTGGATCACTGAGCTAATCTAGCAACACTGACATTCTAGTCAGATAGGCATGCTACAATCCTCTCTCCTCACACAAGTGTATACATCAGCCATCGCAATAACAGTGCTCTGGTACTAGGAGTCCCTCTGATCTTTCAATATGAGACTTAGTAGAGGAGCAGGATTAACAGTTGTTCTAGTCTTACGCTCGTCTTCTTCCCCTCACACCCATAAAGAAAGGAGGGTGTCCAGCTCTCTGGATCTTCTGAAATCCCCAAATATTCCAGGGGATGCATTGGAGGCTATGATTATGTGCACTGAGGCTTTTTGCCTCAGCTGCATGCCAGCTGCTGCTGCTGTCCCATGATTCCTTGTTGGGGCCATGCTAGAAGTTTCCTCTGTGGACCTCTGTCTCTGGAACTCCCCTGAAGTCGGGGTTCCACAGCACCAAAGAGGCTGCAGAAAAGTTCATACAGTTCCAATGGTATTAATGATTCCATATATTCCCCAGATAGACCAGTGCATTGCCTCTAATCCTGTCTGGTCAACATTACATACTCACAGGTTTTTGGCTCTGGAAGGGCCTCCATGGAATCCAGGACTGCTAGAGAGTTTTAGGGAAGTGGCTTAGTCCTCTCTGCTGTCTGGGATCCCCTTAGTGCACCGTTCTCAGAGGAAAAGACAGTCTTCTCTCATTGGAAGAGAGGGATGGAGCCAAAAGCCAACTCTGATCTACTGGAAAGAATGGCCTCTTCAAATTAAAGTTACAGATTTATCTATGCATTGACAGTATGCCCATCACCTGTGTATCTGGGCTGGAAGGTGATGTGAACCCAAAATGTGCTCAAAATCTGGATCTGACCTTTGAGTCCATAAGTAGTTAAGCTCAGATACAGGTGAGGAAGAAGAAGAATTTGACCCTTTTTTTGGCCCTCTCAGTATTTTGAGAAAAAGAAGGACTAAAGAGAGCTAAAAAGGAAGCTATGAAAGAGAATGGATAGCTTCACTGTAACAATGCACAGCTTACATCTGAGGTTGCCATGAGGCTGGAGGAAAGCAATTATGGAACTGACATTTTAGCACAGCTCATCCAGCACACTAAAACGCCCAAGTAATAACTTTGTGGGTGAAACAAGACAGTCACTAGACTTTCAAATGAACTCACACAGAAAAATAAGAGACAAAAACACCATATCACCTGTGGGTGAACACTTTTCACAAAACAATCACACAATATCTGACATCTCCGTCCTTCCCTTCAAAGGAGACCTGCAAAATACCTTCAAAAGATGAGCCTGAAAGCTTAAATTCATAACTTTACTAGAAACTAAAAATCATGGACTGAATAGAGACACTGGACTAATGGCCTATTACAACAATCTGAAACCCACTACCCCACCCCCATCTTTTTTTCTCCTTTCCCCCTCTCCAGTGACTGGAGAGGCGTTAATAGGCCACTTCACCTTGAATGGTCCGTTGAAATATGTGCTAATTACATATGCTAAACAATCTGTTCATTTGTATTTAACTGCAGTCTGGTCTACCCTACAGACCTATATGGTATAACTACATCACTCAGGGGTGTGCAAAATACACACCCCTGAGCAATGTAGTTATACCTACCTAACCCTTCGTGTAGACAGCACTATGTCAGCAGGAGAGCTTCTCCCTCTGATAGATCGACCACCTCTCAGGGAGATGGATTAACTAAGCCGATGGGAGACTTTCTCCCATCAGTTTCGGGCATGTCTACGCTTATAGCACTGCAACGGTACAGGTGTACTAGTCCAGCTACACCGCTGCAGCACGTGAGGTGAAGACGCTTTATGAGGCTGGGAGAGAGCTTGCCTGTTGGCATGAAAAAAACCACTCCTGCAAGTGACAGATGCTTCTCCCGCCAACAGCACTGTGCACACGAGCGCTTATGCTGGTGTAATTTATGCCACTCAGTGGGGTGGAATATTCACATGCCCGAGAGACATAAATTTTGCTGACATAAGTGGTAGTGTAGACTTGGCCTTCGAGCATCTTCCTTAAAGTACTACAGCGGTGCAGCTGCACCAGTGCAGCTGAACCAGTGCAGCGTTTTTAGTGTAGATGTGCCCTGTGACACTTTATTTCCCAGACGGAAGAGGAGCGCCTTGTACGCTCAAAAGCTCATGTCTCCCACCAAAAAAGTTGGTCCAATAAAAGATATTGCCTCACCCAACTTGTATCTCTAATATCCTGGGAAAAACACAGCGACAACACTGCATGGAAAAAAATAGTCTCAGGCCCCCTGAGACTTCACACGTGTGGCCTGAAACAAAGAAGCTATCAAGCAATGTGGTAATTGGTAACCCATAGAGGAGGTGGGGACTTTCTTAAACCCAGTTTCTCTGAGAGATGGAGAGAATGAGATTGAGAATCCCAAAGACACAGGAGGACCTGGGCTGGGAAGTAGAATGTAGGCTGGTTCTGTTCCTGCAATTTTAGCATGTTCTAAAGCAGATGATTAGATGAAATTAAATATGTGTGTAGGTTGGCTGTTTTTTAAAAATCGTGTTTCTTTCTTTGTGGCTGTGTTCCAGCTACTAAAAAAATACTTTGTTCCATGAAGGCTGTTGGTCACTATGTCACTGGAAGGGAATGCAGGTGCCCGAAGCCCAGTTGGACCTGCAGGGTGATAGTGGATGGTATGCACAAGGGAATGTAGCTGGATCCTAGGCTAAGTGGACAAGTCATGAGATTCTACCCAAATAGGTAAGGGCAAGAGGTGGGTACATTCAGAGAGACCACAATGGGAGCAGAGATGAAGCTATCCCTGTAACCATGACAACAATTTTCCACACTTAGTTATTTGCTAAAATTTGCTCATCCAGCATCTGACCCAGCTCCACTGATGTGAACAGGAGGCTTTCTAATCCATTGACTTCAAAGGACATTGCATCAGATGACCAATGTTCTACATGAATGTATAGTCATCACAAAAAAACTAAGTATCAGAGGGATAGCCGTATTAGTCTGTATCCACAAAAACAACAAGGAGTCCGGTGGCACCTTAAAGACTAACAGCTTTCATGGGTAAAAAACCCACATCTGAAGAAGTGGGTTTTTCACTCATGAAAGCTTATGACCAAATAAATCTGTTAGTCTTTAAGGTGACACAAAACAACTAGACTGTGTTAGGTCTTGCAGTATGATCAGAGGAAATGCAGACTCTGGTGAACTAATGCAGGAAGTGAACGCCAAAGTTCTCTCTGAAAATGCCCTCACCTTGACAACTGAACCAGACATATGTCAGCTGGAGCACATCAGGTGATGTCACCTGCCATAGCACTATGTGACTATACAAACTGTGTTAGGGAAAACAGGACCCTCCCTCACCCCATTTAAGGTTTAAATTGCACCTGGAGATGAACTGGAAACCATAGGTAGATTGTGCTTTTGGGCAAGAAACGGGCCTTAGCAAATGGCAGCCACAAAGTGCAATAGTTAAAGCAGCCCCATAAAAAGAACACTCAAGTAATCTAATAGTGAGGAGAGCTAGCAAGAAGAGTTACAGAAAAGGATGTGGGCAATCACAATAGTTACATGTGCCAGTAAGTGGGCCCCCAATCCTGCATATTCCATGTGTAGTATACAACAAAGCATGTGCTTAAAGTTAAACATGCATAAGTCTTTGCAGAATTGAGGACTAAGTATGTAGATTTACATACACTGTTCTAAAATTCTGGGGCCCAGTCATGCTGCTGTGTCGAAGTCAATGGCAGTTTTGCAACTTATTTCGATGGGATCAGGATTGGACTCTAGGCCCTTAGTAGAGTGAATACTTTGAGATTGTGTTCAGTTTTAGTAATGGATAATTGAGTAATATGTTATCAAATGTACACAATGTTTTTCATGATAGAGACATAGATAAATAATTTGTTTTGTTTTGTTTCTTTAAAAATTATTTCACAAATGTATATGGCGCAGGTCCTCAACTGGTATAAACAGGTATAACTCTATTGACTTCTGTTGAGCTATACCAAATTAGTTCAGCTGAGGATTTGCCCCATTAAACTCTACACCAGATAAGATCAAAACAATAAAAAAAACCTAAAAGGCACAATGTACTGGCTGCAGCAAGCCCACAAAAGAAATTATTCTCCAAAATGCATGTTAAGACTATCCCTTGTGAGACTCTCAAAGTACTGTAACCATGTACTGCTATGTGTAACTACTGAATATCACAGGTTGAAATCAGAAAGCAGGACTTCAGGAAAGAGTGAAATTCTTGAAAGGCTATGTATTTCTAGTGACACAGATATTTTATCTAAACAATCAGGGGAATTCTGAGGGCAGTGTAGTCTAATACTATAAGATCAGTTTTATCTTTGGATTTTACACCAGGGCTGCAAACAAACATGTTATTACAACTATGTCTTTCTCACTGCCTAAGCTCCAGTCCCAGGTTTCCTTTCCAGTAGAAGCGTCTGTCTTATATATAGTTTCAAAGCTGGCTTTGGTAAATAAAGTACACATACTAAAACTTCATCAAAATGCTACATATTTTTCTTCATTAATGATCTCATTAAAACGTTTCTATCAACATAAATTAAGGTCAAACTTTTGAAACATGGGTACCCATATTCAGGCACCTAAATCTCTATTTCAGCACCAAATTAATTGGCCTGATTTTCAGAAGTGCTAAAGTCCCACAGCTCCCACTAAGCTAATTACTTCAGTGTTTAACTTTACATTTGAAAATTTTGACCTAGAATCTTCAAAAAGGAAGATAAGTATTGGGAGTCTGGTTCTCCATTACCTTTCACCTTATTTAATGATTTGTACCTCTGCAAAGGTACCATTCTGCCTTGTCCATGTGCAAAGGCCTCATCCAACAAAGCACTCAAGTGGATACATAATTTTTTGTTTGCTTAAATGCTGGGTTAAATGCTTTTTTGGATGGAGGTGTCAGGACCTAATCCCAAACCCAAATGAATCAATGAGTGTCTTTCCACTGGCTTCAATGGGTTTTGGCTCAGGCCCAAACTGACTATACAAGACAAAGGCCCTAGAATATAGCTGTCCATTTAACTAAAGCCTGGTCTACACTATAAAGTTAGGTTGATGTAAGCAGCCTTGCATCGACCTAGCATGTGTCTACACTACAAAGTTAAGATGTCATAAGGCACCTAACGTGGACATAACTATGGAGGTGTACAGACAACAATGCTTCTCCCGCTGATTTAACTCTCCTGCTATACCGACATAATAAAACCACCTTGACGAGAGGCATAATGCTTAGGGTGACATTGTCAGAGTGACGCAAATCAGTGTAGACACCACATTGCTTATGTCACACTAAGTGGCCTCCAAGAGATGACCCACAATGCCCACCTCCAAGAGGTGTACTCACAATGCTCTGGTCATTAGTTTGAACTCCACTGCCCTGCAGCCAGGTACACAGACATGCACCTCTATCCCTTTAAAGCCCTTTAAAACCCTGGGAATTTCTGAAATTGCTCTTCCTGTTTGCTCAGCATGGAGCGCTCACATAGCATCTGCCTAGCTCACTAGGCCGGCTCCCCGCAGCAAACATGCACATGCCTGGGGTATACTGGAGGTGGTGGATCTGCTGGATCTGTGGGGAGAGGAGGCTGTGCAATCAGAGCTCTGCTTCAGCCACAGGAATTTTGATATCTCCAAGCAGATTACTTGTGGCATGGAGGAGAAGGAGTCTGTTAGGGACACGCAGCAATGCCATTCAAAGATCAAGGAGCTGAGGCAGGTGCACCAGAAGGCAAGGGTGGCCAAGAGTCGCTTTGATGCATCACCAAAGAAATCCTCTTCTAAAAGGAGCTGCATGCCATCCTCAGCGGTGACGTCACCTCCATCACCAATAGCTCTGTGGATACTTTGTTGGGGCTGGAGACAATGACCAGTGGGAGTGAACGCCGAGGACCATGTAGTGGACGAGGAAGTGGAGTTGCAGGAAGATGGGGAAAAGGCAACAGGAACTTCTGGTGACATGGTGAGCCAGGCCTTCTTTTAACTCTGGAGGAGTCTAGCCAATCCCAGCACTCTGGCTCTGGTGCAACTGATGCAGGAGAGGGAAGCTCTGGTAAGTACTCTTTGTGCTTTGATACTCCAAGGAGATATGAGATAATGCTTTGCTTTTTTAATCAAGGTAGAAGAGGGATTGAAATTACCAACACAAGTACAGTTTGTATCTGCTTCTAATTCCCCTATGCAGCTAGGCGGAGGAGGCCCAGCAGAAAAATGTATTTCTGCACACTGGGATGTTCCAGGAATCCTCCACAGAGAGCTCTAGGAAACTTTCCTGGAGGTACTCTGCAATCCTCTGCCAAAGGTTTCTTTGGACAGCTCCCTTGTTTCTTCCCCCATGATAGGAAACGTTGCCACACCAACTTCTGAAAGTACTTCTGCAAGCACCATATAAGCACATCGGTGAGCAGCATATTGACCTGCTCCACAGCCGCAGGCATGCAGGAACTGCATCCTTGCTACTTGGTTACCCTCAGGAGCTAGATATCGGCTGCTATCTCCCCCACCAGTGGAAAATGGTGCCACTATTCAGAACAGTAGCCCTAAGCGCTTGTGCTGAAACACCTCTGAACCCCTCACTTTGTCCCATCTTACCCCTTCCCTCCCTTCTCCCCCCCACCCCCCAACTCCCAGGCCAAACTTACCATGGCTGGGGCTCCCGCTGTGCTGTCTGCCTGCCAAGGGAAAATGAGAAAGTTATGTTTCTAACTTGTTTGGATCAAGGCTGTGAATGCACACACAATAGTGCGCCTGCCTATTGTTTCTTTAGCATTTGCAGATGTGCCCTTGAAGGTCTCCCTCGGCCACACGCTGGCTGAGTGGCTCTATCCGATAAGAAGATGAAGCAAGAGGATTAAGGAAGATTTGTTCCAGGAGGTGCTGCAATCCTCTGGTACTTCAGATGGCAAGAAGAGATCATGGAGAGAGTCTACCAGTGAAAAACTGTGCATGGATACTCAGGAGAGGAAACAGGGGCAGAACCAGATGATAAAGCCGCTCAGGGAGCAAACAGATATGCTGAGGTCCCTGACTGAACTTCAGGCAGAAAACATCCATGCTCACCTCCCTCTGCAGACCATACAAAATTGCCTTCCTTGCCCGCTCCACACTCTCCTCATATATTCCTTGCACATTCCAGGGCCGTCGCAGTACCCCAGTTATTCTACCCCAATGGAGATGTTTCCCAATGACAGCTGGACATATATGTAGCTGTGAGAGCCTCATTGGCAAATATGCTCTTGATTTTCATGTTCCTTTCAGAAGACAGAAAATGTTTGCATCGGTGGTTAGTAAAAATATACATATAGAAAGTGAATGAATCATTATTTGTCTCTTACATACGATGGCTGCTGCTAAAATTCAAAAGTTAGTGCTTTTGCATTGTTAATTACCACACGTATAGCAATCACTACACTTTGGTGCAAGAGAACAATGCCTGGCTCAATGCATTAGAGAAACCCACATTACCGTGGCTCATTGTCAAAATGCTCCTTTAAAGCCTCCCTGATTCAAATAGTTCCCCACTGAAACCTTCTAACAGCCTGGTATCTAGTTGCTCAAAAGCAGCAGCCAGCCTCAGTTCTCCACCTCTGCAGAAACTTCTCCCTCTTAGCTTCTCAAATGTTACGCAGAGCAGAGCAGGCTGCAATGACCATGGGAATATTTTCCTCATTAAGGTCTAGCCTGCCAAAAAGGCAGTGCCAGTGCCCCTTTAAGTGGCCAAAAGCACATTCAACAGTCATTCTGCACTTGCTTACTCTGTAATTGAACCACTACTTGCTGCAGTCAAGGTTGCTGGTCTAAGCCTTCATGAGCCAAGGGAGCAAGGGGTAGACTGAGTCTCCAAGGATCACTCTTGGCATTTCCACATTCCCAGTGGGAATCTTCTGGTCTGGAAAGAAAGTCCCTGCTTACAGCTTTCTGTACAAGCCAATGCTCCTGAAGATGAGTGTATCGTGCACCTTCCCTGACCATCCCATGTTGATGTCAGTTAAACAACCCTGGTGATCCCACCAGTGCTTGAAGTACTATAGAAAAGTAGCCCTTTCTGTTGATGTACTCCATCACAAGGTGGTCTGGGGCCAAAATGGGGATATGCACGCCATCTATCGCCCCACCGCAGTTAGGGAATCCCATTGCCACAAAGCCATCCACTATTTCCCACACATTGCCCAGAGTCACAGTCCTTCGTAACAGGAGGAGATTAATGACCCTGCACACTTGCATCACTGCAACCCGCATGGTGGACTTCCCCACTCCAAACTGATTTGCAACTGATCAGTAGCAGTCGGGCATTGCCAGCTTCCACATAGTGATTGCCACTCGCTTCTCCACCATTAGGGAAGCTCTCATTTTGGTGTCGTGGCACCAGAGGCAGAGGCGAGCTCTGCACACAGTAGCAGGAAGGTGGCTTTGTGCATATGAAAGCTGTGCAGGCACTGCTCATCATCCCATACCTGTGTAACAATGCAATCCCACTCAGTGCTTGTTTCTCTCACCCAGAACTGACGGTCTATCATGTGCAGCTGCTCCATGAATGGCAACAGCAATTTTGAATTCCTTCTATCCATGGCACAGAGCAGAGCAGACACCATGGTGTCGTCATCAGATTTGCAGTTCAAGAAATATTGCAGGATAAGTCTTATTTCTTCCTGTGTGGTAGGGCACCTTCCCATGCCATAACTTCAGCAGGCACCATTCTCTTAAACAGGCTAGCAGCATATGGGCCTGGGAACTTTGGGTTACCAGCAGCTGCTGTTCTCTCTCTGCTTTTGTTACTCTCAGGAGTGAGATATCAGCTAAAACCACCACAGCCTGTGAAAAATGTTGCCTGTATCCAGTCCCCTATACTCAGTTTCATGTATCCCAGCAATTCCCTCCCTATTTCCATCACCGCTGGCAGGTCATACTCACTGTGCCTGGTGCTGTTAGTGGTACCTTGATCAAGCACTCCAAAGTGGAAGTCCCAATAAGCATGTCTCATTTAACACTTTAGGGAGCAAGTGAATGGGAGATTTATGCATCTTAAATTATGCTTTCTGTACATACCATATTGACAATGGTACTTCCATGTGAATTATCTGTAGCTGTGACCATTGTGGACTTGAGGGTTACACCCTCCACATCAGTGGAATGAGTCATGCAGATAAGGAAGGGGGGAAAGGGATGTGGCAGGATACGTTCTTTGAGATCCTGCAAAGCCAGTGTTGCATCAGACCTTGACTAGAGGCCCTAGAGGATGAACATTGCAGGCAACCTGGAGAAGGAAAGAACAGAGAGGAGAAAGACCCAGGAGTCCCAACAGGAAAAGGAGAGGAAGATGTACCAGGACATAATGGAGCTTATCCATCAGCAAATGCATATGCTGCAGAATCTTGTGAACCTCCAGATTCAACAATCCCAGGTTCAACTGCCACTTCAGTCAGTGGAGAACTGCAGCATAGCACCTCCCTAAACCCCCGCTCAGCATTCAACATGGCCTTAGGGCCAGCACTCCACACAAGGGAACCACAGCTTCACGTACACTGACCTGTGAGAGCCACAATTGATGCATGTGTAATTACATTGGACAACAATGATCCTTTCCCTTGTTTATTAAGGTTCCAAAAAAATAATGTTAAAATATATTTACTATTACGTTCTTCAGATTATTTGTTAGTTACTGTTTCTGTAACTGAATAAAACTCTTTTATTTTCAAAGTAATTCAACTTTATTAGTGTACAACACGTAGTGTATAATGCCTGTTGGCAGTGAACGTTATGGTCTTGTACACTCACGTCCCATAGGACCAGTGGCAAACAGTGTAGCTATCACAAATGTACAGCAAGCACCCCAAGATTATTAGTTGCGCTGATAGTGATAGACGCACAGATGTGCAGCAAGCAGACCCACAAACTGCTGTCCCAGGTTGAGCACAGTACACCATAACACATTACTGTGGCTCACTGTTACTGTGCTCTGTCAAAGCCTCCCTAAGCCAGATAGCACCTCATTGAGCTCGCCTGATAGCCCTTGTGTCTGGCTGTTCAATCTCACCCGACAGCCACTTCACTTCCACCCTCCACTCCAGTGGCAAATTCTCCCCTTTGCTTCACAAATATTATGCAGGACACAACAGGCAGCTATAGCCATTGGGATAGTTGGGATATATGGCTACAGCCATTGGGATAGTTTTTGCACTGAGATCCAATCTGGTGAGTAAATAAGGCCAGTGCCCTTTCCGTCTATGAAAAACACATTCAACTGTCATTCCGCATCTACTGAACCTAGAGCTGAATCTCTCCTGGGTTCTATTGAGGTGACTTGTGTACAGCTTCATGGGCCAGGAGAGCATGGGGTAGGCAGGGTCCCCCAGGATCACTAATAACATTTCAGCATTGCCAGTGGTAATCCACCAGTCAGGACAAAGGTCCGTGCATGAAGCTCTCTGAATAGTCCTGTGTTCTTAAAGGTGCAAGCACCATTCTCTGTCCTGCCAATGCTGATGGAGAAGCATCCCCAATGGCCCACCAACACCTCCATATCCATAGAAGAGTAGCCCTTTCTCTTGACGTAGTCTGTGACCGTGTGCTCTGGGACCAAAATAAGGACATGAGAGCCATCCGTTGCTCCACTGCAGTTCGGGAACCTCATAGCTGCAAAGCCATCCAGGATATCCTGCACGTTGCCAAGGATCACAGTCTTGCTTGGCAGGAGGTGATTAATGGTCCTGCACACTGGCATGACTATGATCCCCACATGGATTTTCCAACTCCAGAATGACTTCCTACTGACTGATAGCAATCTGGCATTGCGAATTTCCACAGCATGTGATTGCCACTCACTTCTCAACTGTTGGTGCAGCTCTGGTTGGTGTCCCTGTGTTGGATTGCTGGGAGGAGCTCAGCACACAGACCCAGGAATGTGGCCTTGTGCATCCAAAAGTTCTGCAGCCACTGCACATCATCCCAAACCTGCATTGTGATGTGATCCCACCAATCAGTTTCACAAGCCCAGAAGTGGTGCTCCATCATCTGCAGCTGCTCCATGAATGCCACCAATAACCATGAACTGTTTCTCGCTATGTCCCACAGCAATCTGTCCTCCAATAAATTGTCTTGTTCCCTGCAGTTCTTCCTGAGGATCTGCAAATACCGGAGGATCGTGCATCTTATGTTTTTGTGATACTCTTGACAACTGTGCAGAGTTGTGTAGGCTCCACACTTCTGTGGGAGATGGTGGGCAGAAACAAGTCTAGCACAGGATCATGGGAAATTGAAAATTGGCACAAAAATTATGGGATAGAGATGATATAATAGTATGTAGAATGTTGCATTATGGGAAGTTGACCCCTTGCTCCTGCTGAATGATGGTGGGTTTCTCACTGGGATACTGGCTCATGGGGTACTGGCCTGTGCATCAACACAAACACTCCTGATGAGTACGCACAGCACTGACACAAGGAGCCAAGTACGCATGCACACAGGTGATGTACTAACTGCAATGGCTGTATGCCAACATAACTTACATTTGCAAAACTTTGTAATATAAATATGGCGTAAGTCAGAAACTATTAAACTTGTTTTACCATTCTTCATATTCCTCCTTTTTGTTTGTTGTCATGTCTCACAACTCTTCAGGCTCCTGCTTTCACAAGGAATTGGAAAAATGATGACTTTGTGGAAGGAAAGTGCATTCAACCCAGTTACATAGTTTTGTCGTTTATAATATAAGACGGAATTGCAATAAAACGTATACTGTAAAGAAAAACCCACCCAAATGATACCAACTCTCTATTTATTTTATAGTGATATGGCTACAGTGATTACGAACTCATTATCTTTGATTACAGAAACATGAAATGCTGATTTCTAACATTTAGTGTTTTGGTAAGTAGGGCATCATCAGCTTTCAAGATGCTTTGGAAATGGATGCTGTTTCTATTTTCAGAGATGACTCACCACTTGCATGTTCTGCAACCCTGATTATTACTGAGACAATCAGCAAACAAATCAGGTTTTATAATACACAAACACACACACACAAATATTTAGAAGGAAGATTCATAGTATTCTGTGCAGGGATAGCACTATTACCAAATCAAGTGTAATGAAACTAATATGGAATACTCACACTCTGAGTAACTTCCCATGCATGCCTTCCTTCAGAAATGTTGTTTCTTTTATTTCTCCACAATGAAAATATTTTGCAATGCAATTAAAATGATCGTACTTCTTAATTCTGTCACAGGATTGTTGTGAATAAAAAAGAACTATTATGTTATGTAATTCATTTCCTGCTAATGCAAGTTTATTCTCCTTAGCATACTTTTTTCTAATGCTTCAGCCAGGCTGATATTAACTGTTTCCAAACATGTTGATTCCATCTTGTTCTATTACAGCTACATTCGAAATCACAAATTGTTACAGGTGTGGCTCTTTTGGGTTAAGTTTTGCCTGTGGTATGGGGGCTCCAGAAGGTGCTTAGGAGTCAAGAGAAGTATGGCTGCTGCTGCACCTTATGTCAAGGTGCAGTAAGTGTTCTCCTGCTTGGGCAAAGTCCTCCTGATCTGTGTCGATGGGGTGGGCAACAGCTCCGCCTCCTCCACTTCGGAGAAGCTAGCACTACTTCAGGTGCTAGTCAGCAGCAATGGTTAAACTCAGGTGAGCATTAGAACTGCAAATGTGTCTGGCACCTGCAAATGGACATTAGTTGGGGGAAAGTTCCTTGTACGCTCCCCTTTCTTGTGCATATCCATGGGGCTAGACACCATCTGGCAATTAGTCAATGGAACCATTTGCCTGGCAAATTATGATACAGTCATTAGAGGGGTCCAAGGCTGATTTTGATAAATACACGGTAAAAATGGCATAAAGTCCTTCCTGATTAATTCCCCAGGATAGACAACTGAGCCACCTTCCTAGTCAGACCCAGTTCTCTTCAGTACATTATTATGTAGGTCTCTGAAAATAAGCCTATACATTTACACAAGTATTATTATTATTAGTCCCAGGGTTTGATAACTGTTCTGTAGCACTGATGTTATTCTAAATGTTATTGTTATAGTTTTTTGTTGTACTGCTATTCATATAGGAGACACTTTTAAAATTTAGGTCCTTGTTAAGAACCGTCATGCTTGAGATTTTGGAAGACATTTAATGTCTATCTCTACGAAGAAACGACTTGTTCAAACTTGTTGAGATAAGAACAAAGATACAATATTTTAGACTGTTTCATTTTTAAAAGCTTTACCTCCCAAGAAAAATCTTGTATTTTTTCCCCCCCAGAGACAAGGTGGGTGAGATATCTTTTATTGGACCAATTTCTGCTGATGAGAGAGACAAGCTTTCAAGCCACACAGAGCTCTTCTTTGGGTCTGGGAAAGGTACTCCAAAAGATATTACCTCACTTGCCTTGTCTCTTTAATATCGTGGGATCAACACGCCTACAACTACACTCTCTTTTTTTCCCTTCAGTTAGAACATGAGCATTTTTGTTTCTTCTGTATTATTTCTGGATATCAGTTTTGAGAATACTAGTTGCTTGGGGTTGAACCTGATAAAGAAAATAATTAGAAGGTTTGAAACTGCGCGTGGATATTGCTCATATAGAAAGGTGTGCCCATTTTTTGCTCCTCTTACTACTCAAGAGCTCCCCCTTATGTCTTGAAATATATTTATTACTGTATAATTAATACAACAAAAGGTCTCTGCTAGCCTCCCAATATTAAAATATTTAGGACTACTATACGGTACTCTGATGTTTTAATGATGTCATCATTTAATATTTATCAACAAAACTACATTTGCTGCTGACTTGTGAATATGGGCAGAGCAGCAGATACTAAAACCTACGTCTGCAACCTGGATCTGAACATGGAATGTGGATGTGTGTTCTGATCTGCACCGCACTACTTAGTGATCAAACGGTAGCCCAGTGACTAGCCCCACATGGGATTGTTTTATGTGTTTGTGTGTCCAACAGTGATGACTTCTCTGATTTTAATCCCAGTAAACTTGGTTTTTGTCCTTGATCATTAGGCATTTCCCATCCATCCTTCAGGCCACAAAGCACAGTAAGAAAACAGCTTCCTTGTTGAATATTCTGTTCATTTAAAATGGTGACATTCAGAGTAACTAAGACCGATCGCAAACACACAGTTATTTGAATTTGCTAAGTGAAACTTTTAATACAATAATTACAGGGGAAATGTAATTCGTATTAATACCTAATTTTTAAAACTGGCATCCTCCCTCCACACTCAACAACAAATATGTATTGCTTAATTTTGTAATGTGAGAGATATAGTTCCAGGTCTTTATTTTTAAAAATTTCTATGATCATAGAGTTTATACAATCTTTTAGGAGAGACCCTTTCATAAGTTAAACAGCATTTCAGCATTCCATTCTTTTCAATCTGTAAAGCCAATAGTGCATTGTTCCAACATATAACAATTCTAGCAGTTGCATTTAAATAGATGAATTACACCCTCATATTGTATGCATAACTGTGGATCTTTAGTTAAATCTAATGCATTTTTTACTTTGGTCTGTAAATACAATAATTGTTGCAAGATTTCTGTGTAAACTTAGTTTTGTTTAATTACAAGAAAAGTATCTTTGGAGAAAAGGAATGCTCATTGTTGCCCTACTCATTTCATTGACTTCAACACTGCAAATCCTTGTAGATTTATTTTTCTTATATGAAGTATACTGTATTTTTTTCCAGTTTTTAACATGTCAAATTGAATATTCAGCGATTATTTTCTTAAAAATAAATTCATGCTTTTTTCTCTGATATTTCAGAATTTGCAATGACTTTACTGCTTTAGTAGTCTTCTTTGAAGCTTCTTGGTTTATTAATGTAAAAAAAAATTAACAGGTCACTTGATTTTTTTATCTGTTGATTATAACACATCACATCAGGCAGATGGATTCTATTCTATAAAGGTACTCAAACAGCCCTCATCACCGAAGCATCTGAGATACTTCCAGGAGAACTTTAAGCAACATGGTTAATGTCTGTCTTGATCTAATTGAATCTCTCTGTGTCCTCCTCTGCTGAGGGGGAAAAAATTATGTGGGAAGTGAAGTGTTTTGTTTTGGAAGGGTTTGGTTTTCAAACTTTTTTCAGTTGCAGATCCCTAAAAAATTTCAAATGGAGGTGCAGACCCCTTGGGAAATCTAAGACATAGTCTGCAGACCCCCAGGAGTCCACAGAACACAGGTTGAAAACCACTGTGTTAGAGGAAAGTTTGAAGAACAGAAAGTGGTGAGGTTTATGATTGTCCTGAGTGCCTGTGGGGTTTTGTTCCCTGGATGGTCTGGTGAGTAAGGCATGCTGGACTGAGACTCAGTACAGATATGTTTAGTTCTGAGTTCTGCCACAGACTTCTCATGTGACCTTGGGGAAGTCACTTAATCTCTTGGTGTTTCAGTTCCCCATCTGAAAATTGGTAATAATAGTACTTCCTTTGTTTGTCTACTCTTTGAATAGAGACTGACTCATTATGTGTTTGTACAGTGCCTGGCACAATGAAGCCTCTGGGTGCTACCATAATACAAATGAAAAATAAGTATAGCCAATCACAGTTTCACAGTCAGAATACTGACTTTTTCAGCATTTCACATATCCCTGTTATGAAGAAGTAAACCATGCAGGCCATAAATCCCCTTCCCTCAATTTTTTTCAACTGGGATTTCTCAATGTTCAACAATTTAGAACATTCCAGTCATGTCACACTTCTTTTCCCACAAAAAACACATATCCACCTTCAGTCTTTTCTCTTTGATCACATTCCACATTTATGAACCACTGACTTTTTAACGGAATAGTTTACATTTTCAAATATAGATTTGAAATGCCTCAAAAAAATCTCAGTCTGTTGCTTCACCTGTCAGCTCTTTGGACCCATTGTTTTGTTATGTGTTTGTGTAACCCACACACCTCCTGGGTGTGGTGCTCTGTCCCCTCTAGTGGCAAGGAGTCCACTTAGACTAGAGATTAATTAGTCTGTTACAGCCTTAGCTAAGGGGGAGGTGGTTTTTAGCTCATGCAGTAGGGGCTCATGTATTTAGCTCCAGATGTCCCAGGTTCAATCCTGCTTGCTAACAACCGGGGTTTGTTGGTGTTACAAGTGGGGACTTATCTGGGATTTCAGCTGGGAAGTCTCTGAAGCTCTGGATGCGCTTCCTCATCTAGGGGAAGTATGTAACCCTCCTGGGTGTGGTGCTGTGTCCCCTCTCGTGGCACGGAGACCACTTAGAGATTAATGAGTCTGCTACAACCTTAGCTAAGGGCCAAGTGGCTTTTAGCTCATGCAGTAGAGGCTCATGCATTTAGCTCCAGAGGTTCCAAGTTCGATCCTGCCCACTGACGACCGGGGTCGGTCGGCGTTACATTGGCAGAGTCTTGCTTCTAGGCACTTCTACACTAATAATGATAATGTGGCTTCTACTCACTCTCAGTGCTGAAAAAAATCTTTACAACAGCAGGGAAATAACAGAGCTGGTCAGATACTTTAGAAAATCCTTCGACAGAAAATGCAATTGCTACACAATCAAAGGTTGCCTCTGAATGCTGGCTGAGAATTAGGATCCAAAACACTGTCCAGGTGGGGTCTTCTCTTAGGGATGCGGCTGGGATGGGGTGCAGAGAAGGCTGTAAGGATCCCTGCCAGATCATCATATTGTGAGAGGATGCTGCACAATGCAAAGAAGGCAGACATTTCCTGCCAAGTCTATCTGACATGCCTAGGGAGAAGCTGAAAAGTTTGGAGCACAGGACAAATTAGATTTTCAGCTCAAATCTGAGCCTAGGCCTTTTTAAAGCTTTGGGAAGATTGCACATCTTTAATACAAGCAATCTTTCTAATACAGCTGTCAAGCTATACCTGGTATAGCTTTACCATCCACCGCTTAGGCTAAATCCTAGGTTTAAAAGCCTTAACAATTACCACCTAAAGCTACTTAGAGCACACTATTATATTCTTGATAACTTATTCACTTACCAAAAATGTTATTTGATACCTTCTAATATTATTTTAGATTCATTATTTTATTACTTTATACAGCAACACTCCCCTTTTTTAAGCTTCTAACATCATTCTTTTCTGTTTGAGGTTTTATAATGTCTTATTATGAAATTGAATTAACTGAAGATTTTTGATGGGAACAATTCTATCAAGACAGAGGTGGCCTTTCTGGTTTACTTGTAATTCTTGTATTGTGCTATTCAGTCAGAATTCTGCCCTCACTTAAATCAGTGGTGACATCTACAGACACTTAGCAGTCATAGTTGCTCAGGTGTAAACAACTATATAAGGTGCAAGGCAGGGAAGAATCAGACTCACAGGTGGTAGGAGCAGGAACAGAGCCAGTGAGGCATGCTAGATCCTCTCCGCTTTCTGCCTTTGGCCCAGAACAACAGAGGAGGAGCACAGAATGGGACAGTAGAACACCTACTTCCAGAAGGAGCAGCAGAGGAAGCACTAGATCCCCAGCACCCTCTTCCCCATAGTGTGGAGCCAGCAATCCCATGAGCGCTTCTTTAAGAAGGCATAAAAGGCTCCAGCACCTCAGAAGAAAGAGAGACTCCAGCAAGGGGGAATGTTAATACACTTATCTCCTGGCAGAGAACTGAAGGCACCTGAAAAACATTCTTTCATTCTTCTTGACTTTGCTTACACATGCATACATAGAACTCACTGCATGTCATGTAACTGGGCTTGGGACAGGATAAGTGGAGTTGTCTTCTGTTAATTCTATGTGGCTTGATGGAGATTGGTACCATAGCTGTTGCCCTGAGTCCCTCTGAGTCTTAGGTGTATATTTTCCATTTCTCTGTTGCTGCACTGAACCAGTTGTCCATGCTAATATTAGATCTACCAGCTGACTTCAATGCTGTTACTCATGAGGTGTTGTTAACTTATATGCAGTAAGATACAGGAATAGACAAGGCTACTCTTGAGTGGCTCTCCTTTCCTGGCGGAGAGTCCTATATTATGCATTGGGAAATTTCTCATTGATTCTGAGCTCACCTATAAGCAGAGTGCCTCAGAGTTTTCTCCTTCCTCATCATTGTGTTCAGGGTGATGTGGGTTAATGAAAAAGTATGGGCTGTGAAGTTTTCAGTACAATGATGACACTCAGATCTATATCTCCAATTTGGCTATTCCAGCAGTGGCAATTGAATTCTCTACCCAATGTCTGGAGGATGTTCCAGCATTGATAAGAGCAAGATAGGAAAAGCTCAGGCCACAATAAAATGCTTTTGTCAGTTTGGGCAAAACAGGCGAAAGCTATGACAGAATCTTTATCCCTATGTTGATTGACAGTGTTGTCTGCTGTTCATCTCTTGAGTTCTTAAGCTCAGGATCTGGTTAGAGATTTTAGACGATCAAGTAGCAGTGGTGACTTGCCATGGCCAGAAATGTCCAGTGTTTTCTTTCAGATGCAAACTTCATTAATGTGCCTCAGGCCTTTTTTCTCTACCAGATTAGAAGATTAGACTAATGTGATGTGCTTTGCATGGAACTACACCCTAAATTTATTCAGAAGTTGAAACTGGTGCACAATTCTGCTTCCCATTCATTGAGCCATGAATCTCCAAAGCTGGATATGACAATGACACTGCATGATTTGCACTGGTTGGCTTCCTGATAGAATTTAAAGTGTTGCTATTGATCATAAAGCCCAAAATGGCCTTGAAAGACCATCTCTCTTTCCGTGGTTACTGCATAGTCAAGCACTTTCCAGGAGTGGGCTGGTCATTTGAATTCTAACACTTCACAGCAATCTGCAAGGTTGTTCAAAACAGTTGTATTTAGTAGTGTAGAGGACACTCAAAACTCCTAACAGCAGCAAAGAACTCTGTCTTTGAAGGATGCATCTTTCAAAGTCCAGGAAAATGCAAATCAGCAGAATGAATGTATATTTGATGGGTTGTGTTTGCCATGACAGCTGCCCTTGGAGGTGGGCAAGACAGGGAAGTTAAGTCTGGCTCAAGCAGAGTGTTTGTCTCTGACTCAGCTCTATGCCCATGTATGTGAAAGAGCCAACCCAGTAAGAATATTCTGGCATTTCTTCCTGGCTGTTACAGTGACTTTAGATATCACTTCATACATTCTCCCATTTGTATGCATATAATTAGTTCCAATGGATCAACTAATGTTTTGGCATGGCTCTGCCTTGGCTCTGGCTTCAGACTTTCTGGCTTGTTTATGTTCATTGCATCCAGAATGCTTGTGAAATTAATTAACGTGTATTTAAGAATAACTAATAACCATTCTATGTTTTAAAAAATGGTCCTGAGAATGGGGAGATTAAAATAAATCAAACAACGAATTATACATTAAAATAACATTAACTCCCAGCTTTAGTACACCAAAGCAAGGTAATACAAAGTTGAAATTTAACCTCTGACTCCGTTACCTACATCTATATATTGCAGCGCCTCGTGGGTGTGGGATGGGTGGGCGTTTGTGGATGTTTATGCGTATATATAATATACCATATATAATATATATGTGTGTATGTCAGGGTTGTGTTCTTGAAGAGGGCTATGGATACCGAAATGACAGATACTGGGGAATTTTTCCCCATAAGAAATAATAGCACACCCCATCTCCTCCCGCCTGCCTCAGCCTCCCTCCTGCCTTTTCCCACCCAATTCCACCCCCTCCTCCGAGCGTGCCCTGTCCCCTTTCCTTCCCCCCGCCAGCACATTCTGCACGCCACTGAACAGCTGTTTTGCAGCATGCAGGAGGTTCTGGGAGGAAGAAGAAGGAGTTCAGGCCACCGACAGATGGGAGGGAGGGGCACTGGCTGCAGGTGGGTGCTAAGCACCCACAGAAAAGCAATGCAAAAGGTGAAGCAACAGATATGTGGATTGGGACCAATGTAAATCAGAACATGTTCCCCTAATGATCAGCGACGGATACGAAAATGATGGATAAGGGGGAGACTATATCAGGGACCCCCTATATTTTATTTATTGAAGAAGTATCTAAGAATGAAAAAAAATAGTGCATTGTCATAATATACTGGTTAATGACACAACAGACTGTAACAGCTTTTGTTAGATGTCCTGGTAGGACGGTTCTTTAATATAAGTGTTTTTGACACAATGGATTGTAATTTCTCCTACAAAACCATTACAGGCTATTATATTAGTGCACGTTTAAATACACGGTAATTGATATATCATTGACATAACAGCCCATTGCCTCAATAATCTCCAGGTGTATGTAATTTAAGCCCTTGAATTAAACATAATTTATGAATTTCAATGCCTTGCATATACAACAGCAACTATAGTAAATGAAAGAGCTTGACAAGTTTTAATTTTCGATCACTAAAACAACAAAATGATTATTATCACTATTTACCAAGCACCCCAGAAAGTTGTACATGTTTCATAAAACACAGCCTTCCAGAAAGGCATCAAAAGCCAGGTCCTGCATCACTGCAGTCAATGGGAGCTTTGCTATTGACTTCCATGGGCACAGAATCAGCCCATAATCTTGATTTGACATGACACAACAAAGGAAGATCATAAAGAAGGTGGGGCTGGTGGTAGTAAGATTGTGGAGAAATGAGTGAGTAAAGGTCACATCTTGATGATTATTTGCATTGTGGTCCCACCTAAAGAACACAGTTGGGGATCAGGTCTCATTGTGCTAGACACTATACCCACTTATAACAAAAAAAGACAGCCACTGCTCCAAAGCACTTACAATCTAAGTAATAATGATGTTTCAGTTTCCTTTTAAAATCTGTTGTTGATTTACTTAAATTATATTCCATGTTATAAACTCATCTGAACAACTAAGCTGTATTTTAATAATGAGGATCCATAAATATCCTTAAATAAGAAACAATTTATTTGTCTTTTTAAAAAATGTTTGATGTTGATGACACAGGAAAATATCACCCCAATTTATCTAAGAGAATATTCAGCATGAAGCTTCCTTGCATAGCCCTGCAGTGTGCCTCGGACCGGGCATGTATGGACTGCTTCTTGGGGTAGTTCAGATTTCATGTCCACTCAGTCTTTGTCCCTCTACTGAATGTTAATAGAGAAGGTGATTTTTGTGGCATGGACTGTCCAGCAGGGGTTAGACTGAGATCACATTTATTTCATTTAGGACAAAGAGCCATTTGATAGTAATGCCTTTACTCTAACCTGAGCAGGATTGAAACCAGTAATCTGATGGTAGAGGGGAAAAAATTAAAAAAATGTTTCTTTTGCACTCTTTGGACCTAAAATTAGACAAAATATTTTAAACCAAAATGAAAAACATATATATATATATACAGATTTTGAATGATCTTTAAACTTTTTAACTGGTTTAGCTCATTGGCTATATCTGACATTAATATTGAGTGCATTTGTATATAGCACCAAAGAGCCCTATTCAGCAGTGGATTTTACTGCACTTTTTGCAAAGTATATTCTCCCTTTGAGACTTATGTGTATATTTCACTTGGGCTAATGGGAGTTATGTGCACTGAGAGAAATTAATAACCTATTCATTCTGTACACCGAGCAGCAATTTTTCATTTCATGCATCATATACAACTTGCTATACAAGGTCAGTAAGTATTCTTAACATACAGGAAAAAAGATTGAGACAGCTTTATTGTTTTGAAAGCTAGATACATTGAGCTCATAATTCATTTCCATAACAGTGTAGCATCAGCAGTTGCATTGACAGCCAGTTACAAAATTCTTAACACAAAAATGGGGAACCCTGAAAGATGCTGAGCCCCTGCCCTCTCACCGAAGTCAATTTGGCCCAAATTAACCCCCCTAGGAACAAACCCCAAAACACTTTACAAAAGAATCTGTCAAATGAATTGAGGTTTGGACTATTAATAACACAGTCCAAACAGCCAATTCCATTCATATAGACTAAGACCTCAGAAGTCAAAAGTGCAATGGAAACTGAGCATTGTAATGATGTGAAAAGAAAGTTGAAAGTGTTGAAGGAAATACAAAGTAGTCAATAAAGAATGTTTAAGACAGATGCTAGTTAAAGGGCTTGTCTACGCAGGGAAATTGACAGGCAGAACTATAGTAGTATAATACAGCTTCAATTCTGCTGGTATAACTCCCCATTTGGATATTCTATTTCAAAATTAAAATGACTTTATTCCAGTATAATTACTCTGCTTCCAAAGATTCACTCCCAAGGACTTTTTAGGTGTAAATGGAATGTCATTTATTTTCTTTGGATACTAAGGATACTCCAGGTGGAAACAGATGGACCTGAACCCCCGGATTGAAAATTTCTTGAATTTTGGGGCATTTCAGATACAGACCCTCTCTAATTGCATAAACTGGGACAAAAGCAATGAACTAATCTGAGTATTCCCATGTTATTTCCCCAGGACAATCTTTACCTTTGCCGTGGCTTTGTGAATCACCTCAGGGAGATAGTAAACATAGCTAAAAATTCCATTTCTTGAAGGAAAAAAAGTTCATTTTCATTTACATTTCAAAGGCTATTTTAATGTCTACAAATCTAGTTCCCAGAGAAAAAATAATTTTCTTAAAATTAGAATTTGCATTAAATCCTCATTATTTTTGGCTACAATTCAAATAAAGACTCAATCTGGGAATTTATTTCTGATGGTGTTTATAGTGCATACTTGATTAGCTGGATTATGTAGCACAGCATTGCTTCTTAATCCACTAATAATTTCACAACAGAATGGCCAATGTTTTGGAAAAGTGCCCTGTCCAGGCCAAGCCTGCTTTGGCAGATAGAGGAGCTAAATGACTTGTACATGCTTCCCATCTTTAATACCTGCTGTTCTCTTGTTTTAGCAGATACCTTGATGTTTCGTGCAAGTTGGATAGAATACAATACTTGTGCTAGGACTCTGTGGTTAGAACTGGTTTCTTTTCCTGTAAATCAGTGTTTCTCATCCCAAAGACTGGGTTTAGGTGGAAAGAGAACTGAAAAGAGAAACGGTGGGGTTCCAGGCACAAAAGAGAAGAGCACTGCAATGGGTAAAGGTGCATGGCTATAGTTATAGTCTCAATGCAAATGCACTGCTGTGGACGACATGGTGGGCAGCTCCTTGGGCTCCCTTCCTACAAAATCCCTTACAATAGGGCACAAATAGCTCATACATGTAGGGCTACAGGCCATGTTTGCATGGTACAATTTGACTTCCTGATAGTGAGTATCTAATCATGCCAAATTTCCTCCTTGCTCCATTTTCTGTACAATATGACTGGGACTTTAAGGTGCAGATGGTTGAGTTTTACATAAACTGAAACTTTTTTCTTTAGTAGGTAGAATGCCTGTTCAAAAAACCACTCTTCCCACAAAAAACCCAAACAACCCCTGTTCCCACCCAAATCTCTAAGAGTTTGTTTGATGCTGATGTAATTCTTTTGTCCTTTTTCTATGCACTGCATGCAGAGATCCACAATCAACTACACTGTAATGAAGACTGAAGAAAAAAGTAAAATTACAACCAGAATAACAAGTTTATAATTTCAGTTTTTCTCTTATTTTCTTATTTATGTGATGTGTGTGTGTGTGTGCCTTCTGTCTCTGAGGCACTTCTCACTTTCCTAGCCACTGTAGGTTTACAGATCAAACAAATAAGAAACAAGAAAACAAAGAAGTTAAAATAAAAGCTACAAACAATAGTTTTTGGTACCTTAATCACTTGTTCTTTGGTCTTTCTTGTTCTCCAATCAAGTTTCATTTAGATAGGTTTGCTATCTCATGCTGCTGTTGTTGGAATAATAATTAAGGAACGCCTCGTGAAATAAAATATTGAGAAAACAGCCTCTGTCAAGGTTCCTTCCACACTCTGAACTCTAGGGTACAGAGGTGGGGTCCTGCATGAAAGACCCCCTAAGCTTATTCTTACCAGCTTAGGTTAAAAACTTCCTCAAGGTACAAACTTTGCCTTGTCCTTGAACCCTATGCTGCCACCACCAAATGTGTTAGACAAAGAACAGTGGAGTCCACTTGGAGATGTCTTCCCAGCAAAATATCCCCCCAAGCCCTACACCCCCTTTCCTGGGAAAGGCTTGATAAAAATCCTCACCAATTTGCATAGGTGAACACAGACCCAAACCCTTGGATCTTAAGAACAATGAAAAAGCAATCAGGTTCTTAAAAGACTAATTTTAATTAAAGAAAAAGTAAAAGAATCACCTCCGTAAAATCAGGATGGTAAATACCTTACAGGGTAATCAGATTCAAAACATAGACAATCCCTCTAAGCAAAACCTTAAGTTACAAAAAGACACAAAAACAGGAATATACATTCCATTCAGCACAACTATTTTACCAGCCATTAAACAAAAGGAAATCTAACGCATTTCTAGCTAGATTACTTACTAACTTAAGGAGTTCTGAAGAGCATTCCTGATCTGTTCCTGGCAAAAGCATCACACAGACAGACAGACCCTTTCCCCCCACACCACTCCAGCTTTGAAAGTATCTTGTCTCCTCATTGGTCATTTTGGTCAGGTGCCAGCAAGGTTACCTCAGCTTCTTAACCCTTTACAGGTGAAAGGGTTTTGCCTCTGGCCAGGAGGGATTTTATAGCACTGGGGACAGAAAGGTGGTTATCCTTCCCTTTATATTTATGACAGCCTCACTATAAAATATGGACTATCTTTGTAATAGAAAAGCTTCTACACCAAGTACATACACAAGAGAAGTGCCAAAAGGAGGATAGGTATTTAGAAATGTGGTCAGAGGAGGCCTTCCTCACCAGTAAACCAGAATCTTTAGCCAGATTATTTGAATACTAATGTATTCTGAATAAGTAATATATGATGTAATACATTAATATTTTGTTGTAATTTTGCCTTCATAGAAAAGGGATTTTTAAATAATAATAACCACCACAAGTCCCTTCTTACACTACCAAACTGACTGTTAAAGGAACTGTTGCAGAACTTGTAGGAGCACAGAAAAATTACCCCCATACATGAAGAAAAAAGTGGATACAATGGTAGTAATTTAGAGCCACTGAGGAGTATCAACAGTAAATTATTTTCCGTAGTGTACCAAAATATATATTCAGTTAGCACTATATTTTTCACCCACTGAAAAAATACACTGGAAATTTGTAATATCATTACAGAATAGTATGATGCTGGAACTCAATACCAGTTAATAAAACTGATACTTAGGACTTGATCCAAATCACACTGAAGTCAATGCAAACACTACTTTTAACTTTAGTGGGAGCTGGATCAGCCACCTAGATAATTTGAGCAAGTCTATATTATATTTTTATTGAAAATTGGCTAAATTTATGATTGACTTTCATAACTTTTTGTTTCAAGATATGATAAAATGATCAGACTTTGTATTTAGTATCTCATATCTTATTGAAAGCATTTATGTGTTGTAGTGAGATATGAATTGCATATGAAACCCTTTTCAGATTAAAATGTTTCTTATGTTTAGATGACCTTCCCCAACCTCACATCAAACCAGCAATGCTTTATCATAATGGGCCAAATTCATCTATGGCATAATTCCACTGAGATAAATTAAGCTACACTGATGATACATTTGGTCAATTTAGTAAATATTTTCATCACTTTGATTGTATGTAATTTTTAAATATAGATTGTATACTGAAATATAATGATTTACTTAGTTAGAACCTAGAAAAGTGAATGTCAGTTGTGGGAAATGTAAGCATATTGGACCCTGACAAATCCTTTGATTTGACAGATGATATTGTTCACTTCTGTCTGAATTTGTTTGGTGCCCCCATTTTATGGTTGAAGGGCTGCATATATAGAAAGCCTGTACATCTGCTATGCAGTTCAGCTGCTATTATAAAGTGTGTGTGGTTTCTGCAGTCTTAAACATGCATTACCTGTCTTGCAAATTTCCTAATTAGTTCAACCAATTTTCTTTCTGTCTCCAGGTAATATGAACCAATGATCTGAATCTGATGTTGTTAACAGAATAGAGTTCTGAACAAATGTTTTAGGTCAGAGCCTGTTTATAGCACTACAAAGAGTGCCTTATTTGTCCCCTAATTTATACATTTAGATTTCTTTATTAATTTACCAGAAAACTAAACAATTTTGAATTCCAAGACCTTAACAATTATTCAAGTTCATTCCAAAGCAATTATTGATCCAAGCTGCAACTCACAAGAGAATACCACTCTTAAAAGTAAGATGTCAGGATTGAAAGACAACCACATCATTACAGTGTTTAAAAATATATGAATATACGTGCTTTCAAACACATCATACAAGTTTTTCAAACTTTAGTTTCCCTGGAGCTATGTCCTGCTTTTATTTATTTTAATATGAGTGACACAGGCAATCAAACAAATCGTAGCAAATAAATGCAACTATGATTAAAAAAACACATTACCCCATACTTTCACCTGCTGAAATATGATAGATTTGTTAATTTACATAGTAGAACTCATACACTACATTGGTGTTTTCTTCTATTACAGTGTTTCTCAATCAGGGGTCTGGAGCAGGTTTCAGGTGGGGGCTGTGAGCAGGTTTCAGGGTAGGCATTAGGCTCTCTAGGGCCTAGGGTAGAAAGCCAAAGCCCTGCTGCAAGGGACTGCAGACCAGGATCCGAGCCCCACCACCCAAGGCTGAAGCTGAAGCCTGAGCAACTTAGCTTTGCGGTGCCTCCTGTGGTGTGGGACCCCAGGCAATTGCTCTGCTTGCTGGCCCTGGTTTTTATATGCAGAAAAACAGATGTTGTGGCCAGGTGGGCCCTGGAGTGTACTGAATGTTGGTGGAGGGGTCAGAAACAGGGCTGGCCTTACCATGAGGCAGGCAGGAGAAAAGGTGAGAGGGAATAACAGAAAGCAGCAGAAGCTGCAGGGAGAGAGAGGAGGAGAAGCCTCTTATGTACCTCTCTAACACCACCAGGAGCCTGGACTGATTAACACCAGCTTCTCAGGGAGCTTCCTGTTTCCTGCTGCTTCCCTGAACCCACTTGAGGAGAACAGGCAGTCAACTGAAGTAGTAGGAACCAGTTAGGCCCTTAAGACACTGATATCTTCCCTCACTCAGGTCCTGCTACCAGCCTGCTTATTTGTCCCCTTCAACTGAGTGTTGAGAGCCATTATAGCTGGCACAGAACAGCAGTTATGAGTGAAAGAAGAAAACGCCCCTCTGGAAAAGAAAGAAAGCAAAGGAAGCTTTTCTATCTAAGCAGGAACGAGCTCATACATAGACACAAATGTTCACGGGGAGCCTTCTGGCTCCAGTGAGGATGTGAGTGGTGAGGAGATGCCTGATCTTCTAGTTAGTCAGAGTGCAGGTGACCTGGCAGCTACTGTAGCATCCATATCTCCATCTTAAATGGATGTAACCATGCACATTCCTGAAGAAAAGTCTAGATCAGAGAAAAACAATTTAAAATGAGATCAGACAGTTACTGGCAACAAAAGTCAAACAGAAGATTGTAGCAGAACTGAAGTCAGCAAGACATTACTCTGTTATTCTGGACTGCACACCTGACATCAGCCATACAGAACAAATGACTTTAATGGTGCTTTTTGTAACAACAACAGAACCTAGTGAAAATGTCCCTGCAATGGTGACTGTCAGAGAGAATTTTCTAGAATGTATTGACATTGATGATACTACAGGAGCTGGTATTACAAATGTGCTTCTTCAAAAGCTGGAAGATACGGGAATTGCGATAGCTGACATGAGAGGTCAGGGCTACGATAATGGAACCAATATGAGAGGAAAGAACAGAGGAGTGCAGACATAGATCCGAGAGTTAAACCCTTGAGCATTTTTTGTCCCATGCAGTTCTCATTCATTGAACTTGGTGGTCAGTGATGCAGCATCAGCTTCTAGTGAGGCTGCTGAATTTTTTAATGTAATTCAAAGAATCTATGTATTTTTCTCTGCATCAACTCATCGATGGCCTTCCTCTGTAGCATGGGGCACAGGTCACTTGCTGGAGGATTCTCTGCTCCTTGAAGTCTTTAAACCACGATTTGAGGACTTCAATAGCTCAGACATAGGTGAGAGATTTTTCGCAAGAGTGGGTGGGTGAGATTCTGTGGCCTGCGTTGTGCAGCAGGTCAGACTAGATGATCATAATGGTCCCTTCTGACCCTAGTATCTATGAATCTATGATGGCAAATTTTGAAGCAACATCAGGGAACATCCTCACTGACACTGAAACCACAGAGTGCCACATGGTTCCAATGATGGGAAAGTCAAGTGGAGGATATAAAGTCTACCAAACACCAAATTGGGAAGACAGATGATTCCATAGTTGCTACTATGGAGAATAATGTTATGACAGGAACTGTTCGTGGGAGAACAGTGGCAGAGGGAAATGGAATCACCAGAAACATACATAACTTCTAATTTCTCTGTGACTTAGTGTTGTGGCATTACATACTGTTTGAAATAAATGTTGTAAGCAAGAGACTCCAAGGTGTTGACCGTGATATATCTGGAGCAATGGAACAACTGGACAAAGCAAAGTCATACCTACAGGCTTACCGGTCAGATGAGGGATTTCAAAATGTTCTGAAGAGTGCACAGAAGTTGGCAGAGGAACTTCACTCTGAAGCTATTTTCCCACCCATTCAAGAATACAAGAGTCACCAAGAAGAAGATATTTTGATTATGAGGCACAGGATAATCCCATAAGAGACCCCAAACAACAATTCAAAGTTGAATTCTTTAACCAGGTGCTATATTATGCAATACAATCAGTTGAAGGACGTTTCATGCAGCTCAAGGAACACAGAAGTATATTTGGGATGTTGTATGATATTCCAAAACTCCTCACTATACCTGAAGAAGATCTATTCCAGCAATGCATGGCACTAGAGACAGTGTTGACACATGATGACATGCCCGATATTGATGCAAGTAATTTAGGTGATGAACTAAAAGCCCTTTCAAGATACATTTCAGTAGGTTCAACTCCAAAGGCTGTTCTGGAATACATGTGCACAAATAAGATGACCATCCTCTTTCCAAATACTTTTGTTGCTCTGCACATACTTCTAACACTTCCTGTAATAGTTGCCAGTGGAGAACACAGCTTCTCCATGCTGAAGTTAATAAAAACACATTTACGCTCCACAATGACACAGGAGATGCTGGTTGGCCATGCAACCATCTCAGTAGTGCATGAGCTGGTGCAGACTGTGGACCTTCAGGAAGCAATTCAAATCTTTGCAACCAAGAAGACACAAAAGCACCACTTTGATTATTCAAACAGATAAAAATGCCAGTGTTTACATGCAGGCAAGAAAAGTTACATTTGCTGTTCAGGCGTTAAGTGTTACTTAAAATTTTTGAACAAGGCATTTTAAGTTGTAAGTTCTCCTTTATTGGAGTAGATAGCAGAGCAGTACCATGAGAGGAGTAGAACAGGAAGAAGGCAGAATTGAGACCATTCAAAGTTTTGGCCCAAGCGAGGGGGCATAAGGGTGGGGGATCATTTGAGCTCCCCGCCTCAGGTGCCAAAATGTTGTGGGCTGGCTCTGGTCAGAAAGAAAAAGGTTGAGAATCCCTGTTCTAGTAGAATGTCTTTGCCTTGCTATTCACAGGTCTCATTTGGAGGTCTAATTCACAGGTCTAATGAGGCTGTGGCAATGCCTGCAGTGATCACTTTAATGTAATACTGAAAATGGGGCTGCACCAAATTGATCTCCATAACAGAACCACACTGGATGTATTTAACACAACAAAAAATCATGGAAACAAACTGAATGAAATGAAAACTATTTTGAGACAAAGTATTGGCTGCATCCAGCATTCAGATGCTACAGAGATGGGGACTTCATAAGCCTATAAATAGATACAATTAAAGAACATGAAAAAATTGAAAAGGAAAAGGAAAACTGAAGACTACGGGCCAAATCCTTCCAGCAGCACCATTGTGCAAGGTACAAAATGTGCAATAATTGGTTTCTCCTCTGTGGAAATCACATGAGGACTTCAACACACCTTTGCATGCTGTAGGATGAAACTTCACAGAGAGAGGGATATGGGTAGGTTATGAAGGGGCCTGGACAGTGGGATCATATATGTCATGAACCTACTGGCCAAAATCCCATGGAGGGGAACAGTTAGGAAATTCCATCGTAGACTTAGAAGTAGCAGTAGGTGTGGCTTAGTTACTTTCATGCCCTTGCCCTTATTTGATTTGTGACTGAGAATTCTGTTCTTCAAAAGCCCCATATTAAGGATCACTGATATTTATAGCAACTTTTCTTCCACTTATTTGGTGCTTTATTGTTTTTAAACCTAATTTCCTGTGAAATTTCAAGTGGCTTTTATTGCTGGAAGATTGTCTTCTGAAATCCACTTCCTCCTCAAAATGTCAAGATTTCTCACTTGCCTAGGTGTTATTGAAGTAAAGGTAGCATATAACTGTGAACAGAATATACTAAACCTATGTTGTGAAGGGAGAAATCCCTAACACTACAGAGCAGAAAGGTGCTGCTGATACAGCCACACCAGAAAATACAGAAACGGTTCCAGATACTATTGCTATAGATAGAGAAAAGTTTTAAACCACCTCTCAGACTTAATTTGTAGTATGTTGTATATTTAATGATAGTAATGAATCATAGAATATCAGGGTTGGAAGGGACCTCAGGAGGTCATCTAGTCCAACCCCCTGCTTGAAGCAGGACCAATCCCTAACTAAATCATCCCAGCCAGGGCTCTGTCAAGCCTGACCTTAAAAACTTCTAAGGAAGGAAATTCCACCACCTCCCTAGGTAACATATTCCAGTGTTTCACCACCCTCCTAGTGAAAACGTTTTTCCTAATATCCAACCTAAACCTCCCCCACTGCAACTTGAGACCATTACTCCTTGTTCTGTCATCTGCTACCACTGAGAACAGTGTAGTTCCATCCTCTTTGGAACCCCCTTTTAGGTAGTTGAAAGCAGTTATCAAATCCCCCCTCATTCTTCTCTTCCGCAGATTAAAAAATCCCAGTTCCCTCAGCCTCTCCTCATAAGTCATGTGTTCCAGTCCTCTAATAATTTTTGTTGCCCTCCGCTGGACTCTTTCCAATTTTTCCACATCCTTCTTGTAGTGTGGGGCTCAAAACTGGACACAGTACTCCAGATGAGGCCTCACCAATGTCGAATAGAGGGGAACGAGCACGTCCCTTGATCTGCTGGCAATGCCCCTACTTATAGAGCCCAAAATGCCAGTGGCCTTCTTGGCAACAAGGGCACACTGTTGACTCATATACAGCTTCCCGTCCACTGTAACCCCTAGGTCCTTTTCTGCAGAACAGCTGCCGAGCCATTCGGTCCCTAGTCTGTAGCGGTGCATGGGATTCTTCCATCCTAAGTGCAGGACTCTGCACTTGTCCTTGTTGAACCTCATCAGATTTCTTTTGGCCCAAACCTCTAATTTGTCTAGGGCCCTCTGTATCCTATCCCTACCCTCCAGCGTATCTACCTCTCCTCCCAGTTTAGTGTCATCTGCAAACTTGCTGAGGGTGCAATCCACACCTCCTCCAGATCATTTATGAAGATATTGAACAAAACCGGCTCCGGGACCGACCCTTGGGGCACTCCACTTGATACCGGCTGTCAACTAAACATGGAGCCATTGATCACTACCCATTGAACCCGACAATCTAGCCAACTTTCTATCCACCTTATAGTCCATTCATCCAGCCCATACTTCTTTAACTTGCTGGCAAGAATACTGTGGGAGACCGTGTCAAAAGCTTTGCTAAAGTCAAGGAACAACGTGTCCACTGCTTTCCCCTCATCCACAGAGCCAGTTATCTCATCATAGAAAGCAATTAGATTAGTCAGGCATGACTTGCCCTTGGTGAATCCATGCTGATGATTCCTGATCACTTTGCTCTCCTCTAAGTGCTTCAGAATTGATTCCTTGAGGACCTGCTCCATGATTTTTCCAGGGACTGAGGTGAGGCTGACTGGCCTGTAGTTCCCAGGATCCTCCTTCTTCCCTTTTTTAAAGATGGGCACTACATTAGCCTCTTTCCAGTCATCTGGAACCTCCCCCAATCACCATGAGTTTTCAAAGATAATGGCCAATGGCTCTGCAATCACATCCGCCAACTCCTTTAGCACTCTCGGATGCAGCGCATCTGGCCCCATGGACTTGTGCTCATCCAGCTTTTCTAAATAGTCCCGAACAACTTCCTTCTCCACAGAGGGCTGGTCACCTCCTCCTCATGCTGTGCTGCCCAGTGCAGTAGTCTGGGAGCTGACCTTGTTTGTGAAGACAGAGGCAAAAAAAGCATTGAGTACATTAGCTTTTTCCACATCTTCTGTCACTAGGTTGCCTCCCTCATTCAGTAAGGGGCCCACACTTTCCTTGACTTTCTTCTTGTTGCTAACATACCTGAAGAAACCCTTCTTGTTACTCTTAACATCTCTCTCTCTATATATATGAATCTATAACTTTTTTTAAAAAAAAAAAAAGGAGGACTTGTGGCACCTTAGAGACTAACCAATTTATTAGAGCATAAGCTTTCGTGAGCTACAGCTCACTTCCTCAGATGCATATCGTGGAAACTGCAGCAGGCTTTATATATACACAGAGAATATGAAACAATACCTATTCCCACCCCACTGTCCTGCTGGTAATAGCTTATCTAAAGTGATTTCCAGCACAAATCCAGGTTTTCTCACCCTCCACCCCCCCACACAAATTCACTCTCCTGCTGGTGATAGCCCATCCAAAGTGACAACTCTTTACACAATGTGCATGACAATCAAGTTGGGCTATTTCCTGCATAAATCCAGGTTCTCACATCCCCCCAACCCCCATACACACACAAACTCACTCTCCTGCTGGTAATAGCTCATCCAAACTGACCACTCTTCAAGTTAAAATCCAAGTTAAACCAGAACATCTGGGGGGGGGGGGGGTAGGAAAAAACAAGAGGAAACAGGCTACCTTGCATAATGACTTAGCCACTCCAAGTCTCTATTTAAGCCTAAATTAATAGTATCCAATTTGCAAATGAATTCCAATTCAGCAGTTTCTCGCTGGAGTCTGGATTTGAAGTTTTTTTGTTTTAAGATAGCGACCTTCATGTCTGTGATCGCGTGACCAGAGAGATTGAAGTGTTCTCCGACTGGTTTATGAATGTTATAATTCTTGACATCTGATTTGTGTCCATTTATTCTTTTACGTAGAGACTGTCCAGTTTGACCAATGTACATGGCAGAGGGGCATTGCTGGCACATGATGGCATATATCACATTGGTGGATGTGCAGGTGAACGAGCCTCTGATAGTGTGGCTGATGTTATTAGGCCCTGTGATGGTGTCCCCTGAATAGATATGTGGGCACAGTTGGCAACGGGCTTTGTTGCAAGGATAAGTTCCTGGGTTAGTGGTTCTGTTGTGTGGTATGTGGTTGTTGGTGAGTATTTGCTTCAGGTTGCGGGGCTGTCTGTAGGCAAGGACTGGCCTGTCTCCCAAGATTTGTGAGAGTGTTGGGTCATCCTTTAGGATAGGTTGTAGATCCTTAATAATGCGTTGGAGGGGTTTTAGTTGGGGGCTGAAGGTGACGGCTAGTGGCGTTCTGTTATTTTCTTTGTTAGGCCTGTCCTGTAGTAGGTAACTTCTGGGAACTCTTCTGGCTCTATCAATCTGTTTCTTTACTTCTGCAGGTGGGTATTGTAGTTGTAAGAAAGCTTGACAGAGATCTTGTAGGTGTTTGTCTCTGTCTGAGGGGTTGGAGCAAATGCGGTTGTATCGCAGAGCTTGGCTGTAGACGATGGATCGTGTGGTGTGGTCAGGGTGAAAGCTGGAGGCATGCAGGTAGGAATAGCGGTCAGTAGGTTTCCGGTATAGGGTGGTGTTTATGTGACCATTGTTTATTAGCACTGTAGTGTCCAGGAAGTGGATCTCTTGTGTGGACTGGACCAGGCTGAGGTTGGTGGTGGGATGGAAATTGTTGAAATCATGGTGGAATTCCTCAAGGGCTTCTTTTCCATGGGTCCAGATGATGAAGATGTCATCAATATAGCGCAAGTAGAGTAGGGGCTTTAGGGGACGAGAGCTGAGGAAGCGTTGTTCTAAATCAGCCATAAAAATGTTGGCATACTGTGGGGCCATGCGGGTACCCATAGCAGTGCCGCTGATCTGAAGGTATACATTGTCCCCAAATGTGAAGTAGTTATGGGTAAGGACAAAGTCACAAAGTTCAGCCACCAGGTTAGCCGTGACATTATCGGGGATAGTGTTCTTGACGGCTTGTAGTCCATCTTTGTGTGGAATGTTGGTGTAGAGGGCTTCTACATCCATAGTGGCCAGGATGGTGTTATCAGGAAGATCACCGATGGATTGTAGTTTCCTCAGGAAGTCAGTGGTGTCTCGAAGGTAGCTGGGAGTGCTGGTAGCGTAGGGCCTGAGGAGGGAGTCTACATAGCCAGACAATCCTGCTGTCAGGGTGCCAATGCCTGAGATGATGGGGCGCCCAGGATTTCCAGGTTTATGGATCTTGGGTAGTAGATAGAATATCCCAGGTCGGGGTTCCAGGGGTGTGTCTGTGCGGATTTGATCTTGTGCTTTTTCAGGAAGTTTCTTGAGCAAATGCTGTAGTTGCTTTTGGTAACTCTCAGTGGGATCAGAGGGTAATGGCTTGTAGAAACTCGTGTTGGAGAGCTGCCGAGCAGCCTCTTGTTCATATTCCGACCTATTCATGACGACAACAGCACCTCCTTTGTCAGCCTTTTTGATTATGATGTCAGAGTTGTTTCTGAGGCTGTGGATGGCATTGCGTTCCGCATGGCTGAGGTTATGGGGCAAGTGATGCTGCTTTTCCACAATTTCAGCCCGTGCACGTCGGCGGAAGCACTCTATGTAGAAGTCCAGTCTGCTGTTTCGACCTTCAGGAGGAGTCCATCTAGAATCCCTCTTTCTGTAGTGTTGGTAGGGAGACCTCTGTGGATTAGTATGCTGTTCAGAGGTATTTTGGAAATATTCCTTGAGTCGGAGACGTCGAAAATAGGATTCTAGGTCACCACAGAACTGTATCATGTTCGTGGGGGTGGAGGGGCAGAAGGAGAGGCCCCGAGATAGAACAGCTGCTTCTGCTGGGCTGAGAGTATAGTTGGATAGGTTAACAATATTGCTAGGTGGGTTGAGGGAACCATTGCTGTGGCCCCTTGTAGCATGTAGTAGTTTAGAAAGTTTAGTGTCCTTTTTCTTTTGTAGAGAAGCAAAGTGTGCGTTGTAAATGGCTTGTCTAGTTTTAGTAAAATCCAGCCACGAGGAAGTTTGTGTGGAAGGTTGGTTTTTTATGAGAGTATCCATTTTTGAGAGCTCATTCTTAATCTTTCCCTGTTTGCTGTAGAGGATGTTGATCAGGTGATTCCGCAGTTTCTTTGAGAGCGTGTGGCAAACAGCACTAAAGTTACCTACTACAGGACAGGCCTAACAAAGAAAATAACAGAACGCCACTAGCCGTCACCTTCAGCCCCCAACTAAAACCCCTCCAACGCATTATTAAGGATCTACAACCTATCCTAAAGGATGACCCAACACTCTCACAAATCTTGGGAGACAGGCCAGTCCTTGCCTACAGACAGCCCCGCAACCTGAAGCAAATACTCACCAACAACCACATACCACACAACAGAACCACTAACCCAGGAACTTATCCTTGCAACAAAGCCCGTTGCCAACTGTGCCCACATATCTATTCAGGGGACACCATCACAGGGCCTAATAACATCAGCCACACTATCAGAGGCTCGTTCACCTGCACATCCACCAATGTGATATATGCCATCATGTGCCAGCAATGCCCCTCTGCCATGTACATTGGTCAAACTGGACAGTCTCTACGTAAAAGAATAAATGGACACAAATCAGATGTCAAGAATTATAACATTCATAAACCAGTCGGAGAACACTTCAATCTCTCTGGTCACGCGATCACAGACATGAAGGTCGCTATCTTAAAACAAAAAAACTTCAAATCCAGACTCCAGCGAGAAACTGCTGAATTGGAATTCATTTGCAAATTGGATACTATTAATTTAGGCTTAAATAGAGACTTGGAGTGGCTAAGTCATTATGCAAGGTAGCCTGTTTCCTCTTGTTTTTTCCTACCCCCCCCCCCCCCAGATGTTCTGGTTTAACTTGGATTTTAACTTGAAGAGTGGTCAGTTTGGATGAGCTATTACCAGCAGGAGAGTGAGTTTGTGTGTGTATGGGGGTGGGGGGATGTGAGAACCTGGATTTATGCAGGAAATAGCCCAGCTTGATTGTCATGCACATTGTGTAAAGAGTTGTCACTTTGGATGGGCTATCACCAGCAGGAGAGTGAATTTGTGTGGGGGGGTGGAGGGTGAGAAAACCTGGGTTTGTGCTGGAAATCACTTTAGATAAGCTATTACCAGCAGGACAGTGGGGTGGGAATAGGTATTGTTTCATATTCTCTGTGTATATATAAAGCCTGCTGCAGTTTCCACGATATGCATCTGAGGAAGTGAGCTGTAGCTCACGAAAGCTTATGCTCTAATAAATTGGTTAGTCTCTATGGTGCCACAAGTCCTCCTTTTCTTTTTGCGAATACAGACTAACACGGCTGTTACTCTGAAACCTAACTTTTTTTAATTTGTCATTTACACCCAAGGGGGTGTAGTATGTAGTGTGTAGGAATTGGATATTATCACTTTAAATAGTTTGTGAGCCCTCTAGTGCCCTCTCACTGTTTTGTATGTTTCAGAAGCCATCAGAACCCCACTTGAGCTGCAATGTGCATATGCAGCTAGGCCTTGCGTGTTGCATGTAGTTATCAAACACAGTCATTTGGACACCACTGTGTCTGCCTTGTTCTTTCCTATTACATTCGTCATAGAAAGAACAAAGGACATAACATATGTGCTTAGCTGTGTGCATGTGAGTTGTCCCATTGACTTCAATGGCACTTTTCATAAGCTTAAAGTTAAGCATGTGTGGAATTCTGTGCAGGATTGCAGCATTTTAATTGACTATCTTCACAAAAGCACAGAATAGGCAGAAATGGAATGATCAGGGACATGTGCTCTGGTTCTGCCTTTCAGATACAGAAACCTGTATCTGAAACAGCACCCCCTAACTACTCCCAGGTCCGCACATCACTCAACTGTGTGAACCCATATTCATATCTGGTTAACAGACTTTCAACTGGATATATGATACTCTAAAGAGGAGATTAGAAAAGACCCAAATGAGAGTTCTGTGCCCATTCCCACTGACTTTGCTTGATTTTCAGTGGATGTTGGGCCCCCTAGCTGCTCTGTGTACCTTTGAAAACCTTCCCTTAGAAATTTTTCTTTAAAATATATCTAACTAAACTTATCGCCATGTAATAATTGCAATTAGAGAGTGGCACAATAGGTATCCTGACATTTGTATATCAGCTTAAATTTGGCTTAAAATCGTAGAGTCATAGAATTGTAAGACTGGAAGGGACCACAATAGGTCATCTAGACCACTCCCCTGCATTCAAAGCAGGAATGCTCTAGTTATTACTTACCCCTGACAAGTATTTGTCTAACCTGTTCTTAAAAACCTCCAATGACGGAGATTCCATAACTTCCCTAGGCAATTTGTTACAGTGCTTAACTACGCTGACAGTTAGGAAGTTTTTCCTAAACCTAAACCTCCCTTGCAGCAACTTAAGCCCATTACTTCTTGTCCTATCCTCAGAGGTTAAAGAGATTTTTTTTTCCTCCCTCCTCCTTGTAACAACCTTTTATGTACTTGAAAACAGTTATCATGTCCCCCTTCAGTCTTCTCTTCTCCAGCCTACACAAACCCATGTTTTTCAATCTTCCCTCATAGGTCATGTTTTCTAGACCTTTAATCATTTTTGTTGCTCTCTTCTGGACTTTCTCCAATTTGTTCACACACTTTTCTGGAACGTGGCTCTGAGAACTGGACACAATAGAGTTCAAGTATTACTTCTCGTGTCTTGCTTACAACACTCCCGCAAATACATCCCAGAATGATGTTTGTTTGTTTTTTAAACAGTGTTACACTCTTGACTCATATTTAGCTTTTGATCCACTATGATCCCCAGATCCCTTTCTGCAGTACCCCTTTCTAGGCAGTCATTTCCCATTTTGTATGTGTGCAATTGATTGTTCCTTCCTAAGTGAAGTACTTTGCATTTGTCCTTATTGAATTTCATCCAATTTAATTTAGATCATTTCTCCAGTTTGTCCAGGTCATTTTGAATTTTAATCCTATCCTCCGAAGCATGTGCTTGGGGGCCGGAGCTGTGTGGCTCACCAGCCTGCAGAGGGTGCTCCATGCTGGAAAATAGCTTATTCCCACTAACCAGCATGAGGCACCACTGGGTGAGTCTGAATGTTTACACCAAGCCTTGGACATTCTGGAAGGGCAGTCTTCAGTCAGGTAGTTCATTGACTTCAGAGGTGTCTTGGCCTTATGGTTTGTAAAATTTGCTTACTCTGCCTTACAGTGCCTCCCCCAGAGCCTTTGACAAATTAGATGGAAGACCTACTCTGGAGTCATGCAGCTTGGCTAAATCAAGTTCAAATGAGATTATCCTTAGTTTATGTCAATTTTGGAAAAGTACCATTTCAATCAGCAATTTTAAAAATATTCAGTATTTTACAAACTAAAGAGACTGTAAATCTTTGACAACCACTCCCCTTCCCCCTGCAAAATATCAAAAATCCAGATACATAGGACAACTTTTGAGGAAGCTGGCCTAGCATTACTTGAGATGACACTTGTGTAAGATTTTGTGTACACTTGTGACAAAAAGTCCTATTAAAAATCGCAGATTTTTGGGGTTCTTTTTCAACAACCAGTCACTCAGCATTCATCCATCACCAAAATTTAAAATAAAATTGGAAAAGCTCATTTTCAATATCATCAATCTTCTCAAAAACAAGACAATTTACAGTAACCTTTCTATTTTGGTATTCAGCTATAAGTCAAATAGCTTATCTTCTGTAATCATCATCTTGGTAGAGAAAAGTTACTAGCATGATGAAAGGTTTCAGAGTAGCAGCCTTGTTAGTCTGAATCCATAAAAAGAAAAGGAGTGCTTGTGGTACCTTAGAGACTAACAAATTTATTAGAGCATAAGCTTTCATGAGCTACAGCTCACTGTAGCTCACGAAAGCTTATGCTCTAAGAAATTTGTTAGTCGCTAAGGTGCCACAAGTACTCCTTTTCTTTTTAGCATGATGAAACTCATTAAAGCAATAATTTTAAAAAAACCATGCTATTTCTTTCACATACCATATAGTGCAGTGATATTGCAACAATATGCATTCATTGTATGCTTTTAGTTGCTTGTTGCTTAGTTATTAATCCGATGCAGTCACAAATTGCACAGGACAAGTATAATAATGAGAGCACGTAAATGCACTTTAAAGCAAAGTACTTGTGCCATTGTTAGTAAACTAATTGGCTGGGACCTGTTGTTAATGTTAGATCAGAAGAAACATGAGAATTCACATCTAGAAAACTTCATGTTGTGTCTCAGGCCTTTCCAGAATTTTTGAGTTATATTTAGATTTACGGAATATTCTTTACATAGATATTGTTGTTTAGAGTACATTGTATAAGACTGACTGTAATACAGTGTAATTGAGATGATCCACGCTGTTCTGAAATACTGAACAGGGTCATAATTTACATATCATCCTGATTTTTGAAATCAGTAGGAAATCTCTGAAACTGACCTGACTTCACCTCTAACATTTTTTTAAAGGGATAAAAGAAATGCCATTCAAATTAAAGAAATGAGGGCTTGGTGAAAGAATGTTGGAGGCCTCTGAATTACAGCTTCATATAATTCTCAACAGGATTATGAGGTCCTGGTAGAAGTGCCAGATGATGAAGAGAAGAGAATGAAAGTACAGCAACAAAGTCCTGCAATGTGCTGAATAGAACTGGTTGAAATTTTCTGAACAAAAAGGGTTGTTGAAAATGTCATTTAAAAGCAGGGTTAATACAGAGAAAAAGGAGGACAACTGAAAAATAAACAAATATATTTGATATAAAAATGGGGAGGGGAACTGATTTTTTTTTTAAACAAAGGAGGGGAAAAGGTCCACTTTGAACCATGCAGAATGAAAATAATTCAACATTTAAACATTTTTCTGAATAATTGTTTTTCCATTTTTTTGACCAGCTCTAAAACTGAATGTCTTTTGCTTCCATTAACAAGAGTTGGTCAGGAGCATTCTCAGCATTTCACAGGAACTCAGCCATTGGAAAACCAGGCCTGAACCCCAAACCAGAGAAAGTCACCTGCTTTCAGAGTTAATTAACAATCTGAAGCTTTGCCTGGGTTCATTGAGATTGGCACAGCTTTCTGGTGATTTCATGCTAAATTCCTGATGAAATCCATCTACTGTTCATAGTATCAAGTGGAAAATTTGGTGGTACCACAGCCATCAGGGATTTATATGGCTAGCAATGCCATGGATATTTTGTGGTGGTTCTGGGTTCCAGTCTCTTATGCTGCACAGTCCTCAATATTAAAAATCAATATACTCTATTATTGCCCTCCCTCAAAGAACTAACCATCTAAAAGGCTGTGTTTAAAAAAAAGTCCCTACTCCTGAAAGGCACTTAAACTTGTCTTATTGAAGACCATAGCATTGAGAAGTATTGAGAATACTGCTTGATTCTGGAGGATAGAGATTTGATGTTAAATCACAGATTTTTTAAAATATCGTATTCATCTAAGAGGTTAAATGATAGGTTCAACCACCCTTCTCCCAACTCATCGCTTTTCTCTGGTTTACTATTTGTGTAATTTACATAATGTAATTTTATGAATGAATTTGTGGGGGAAATTAGTAGAACAGTCCTAATCTATTCACTTGCCTCTGGTTAATTAATGTATTGTAAAGTACTGTATGTATAGACTTTTTTTAACTTGCTGGATTTGGGAGATAATGGATGATATAGAAGGATGGCAATAAACATGGATGCTTCCCTGTATTTTACTGATTTGAGGGCAGCTCACTAGTGATTGAGGGTTTCAATCCTGCAGTAACTCCTTTGCTCACTATCTCAGTCAGGATTACAAGGCATGAATGAGAAAACAGGATTAGCTACTCCACACTTAGAAGTGGTCCCTCCAAACCGACACATTGATATGCTCTATGTGACTGGTAGATAGGATTTCAGCTTCCAGTGCTGATAATCTCATATCTTTTGGGGGGACTGGATGATTTTAGGGGATTGATAATGGGATTTCAATGCCTTTCATCTGTGCACTAATAGTTCAAACCCAGCCCAGGCCAACAGCAACTGAAAATAATAGCTATCCAATGGCTGCTTGGGGGTTGTGTGGAATGTATTTCCTAGGATAGACACGTCCCTATCACAGAAATTACCACTGCAATTTGTAGTGATTGGCATCTTTGCTGAAAACAGTCAGTAGAAAGGATAATGTTGAATAATCAGGGGTGCTAAAATATATTCTCATTTTTAATCTCAAAACAGATCTGAACGGCATGGCTTCATTCTGTGTCAGGCCTTTGATGTGAGTGAACTTGACTACTGAAATGCCATCCCACCAGCAGAATTTGTCTGTTTACAGCTTGTTCAGAAAGCAGCAGCATATTTGCTCACCGGCTTGAGTGGCTGTGATGTTACTATGCGTTCCTTGTGCTCTTTACACAGGTTGCCTGTGAAATGTCCCTGAGGGCGTTTAACGGTGTGGAAACGGAGTTTGGGTACTCTGCCTACCACCCAGCTCTGGGAGCAGAAGAGGCACTACCCTTCCCCCAGAGCTGGAGGGGCGGCAGAGTAACCCATTGTTCTGCTTCTCCATTCCCTGAAGGCAGGAAGGCAAAATGATGTGGTGCTCTGTCTCACCATCCCTTGGTGCCATCAGGGGGCAGGGAGGTAAAGAGCACGCTGCATCCCCATTCCCTGGAGAGTGGGGAGGAGCTGGGGAAATCTGCCTGTGGCTCAGTGAAAGTTTAAACTAATATGTAATAGATTCAGTGAACCATTTCACTCTGCTGATTTGCTTTTTCTGACAAAATTAAGTTTCATCAGAAAATTTCTGACCAGCTCTACTCCTGATTGGTATTTCTCTGCTTTTATATCTTATGTCAGCAGGCCCGTGTGTGTGGAAGTCTCTCTCTCCTTAGACATGTGTCTCGGTTCTCCCCCTCCCCACCCCTTATTGTGGTTTTCAGAGGTGCTGTTCATGATGAACCCCTATTTATTTCCCACCCCACTGTCCTGTTTTGTGTTAACTCTCCTTCAGTTTTCGATGTCATAACCACCAGAGAGTGGATTTCTCATGCTTTTTGTTGTATTTTGTATTCTACTGAATCCCTTTGTCTACATCCAATTATGGAAGCTGTGGAACTGGCCCCCAAAGCATGCTGATCTCCCAAGAGGCATCGCGTCTCCACACCCCCACTCATTGGCATTATGGATACATTGAAACTTCAGTGCCAGCTGTGTCCCTGCTGCACCAGCCCGCCGAATCCCTTGTAAAAGGGAATCCCTTTTATAATGGATAGTGTGGAGATGTGTGTGTCTCCTCCCCATTGCCATCCTGTCCCTTTCTGCTCTGATCTGTCCCTTCCCCAGGAGAAGAATGGGGGAGGCGGCACATATATCTACTATTCTATTATTACAATTAATTGCTAAAGCATCATCCAATCAGGAAATCAGTCAAGTTTGTTCTGAGTGATCATGCCAGGATAGGATGGGGGCATCTCAACTTAACTACTAGTGGATTTCTGAATAGAAACCTCTGTGGTATATTTTTTTAATGTTGAATGATCCACTGTTAACTTCCTTCTCTGGTTTCTAACTCCCTTTAGAGGGGTTACACCTGATCCTGAAAACTCTTATCTTGGGAGCAAGTCCCACAGCTGTCATTGGGGATGAACACATGAGTAAGGAGTACTCAAGTGAATAGAGGCCTGGATGTTTGGATCCTTAAAGTAAAACCATTAGGGAAGGGAAATGGCAGTGCAGGCCCTAAATGAACCTTTCTTCTGTAGGAGCCCCACAGCCCCATTCTTCTCTTTCTATTTCCTTGAACATTCTAATACCACCTTGCCTGTATTCCCTAAATGTCCCAAATCCCTCCTTTCCTAGGTAGATTTTGCAGTGAAAGACCCAAGAAGAGAATCTTGAAGGGTTTTGCAGTAGTGGTTCCCCTCTCATGGGCTTTTCCATGAGAGGAGAGCACTAGCAGAACCTAGATGATTAGAAAGGTATTTATAGAGTTACCAGTAAAATACAAACATGACACACACAAATTTTCCCTATTAAAAATATGTTTAATTACACCGAAGTGGAACATCTGTTACATTTAATCTGATAATAGATATAAAGGGACCAAAAAAAGCTTAATTAATCAAAGTAATTGAACACAAAGCTGAAAGCTGTATCTATTAAGCAGGAAAGAAGGATGACAATATCCTAAGTGCTATATGCATTATTAATTGTTATATCAGATTCTATTAGCACAACTGGACTGAAAGATCTGTCAAAAGTTGTCTTCAAAAACAGCTATTTTCCGCAATCATAAATCAGTCGTTAAAACTGGATCTAGGCAAAAACTTGACATACTAAATCTCATCTCTAAAATGATTTTATTTTAGTCAGATTCCTATCCCCAGAAACCAATTTAACCTTACTTTAAATATAAGTACTGAAAAAAAAACGGAATTCACTATCTTTGGGTGACCCTTTTGCACTTGGTGCTTAGAGAAAAAAAATACCACTCTGTGCTTTTTCTTTTGGTATGATGTTGCGCGATTAGTCTTTGAAGTGGGCATTTGGGATTTAAAAATAGTTAATATCAGGAACTAACCTTTGAAAATTGACTATGGTGCATACACTAACTCTTTAACAAATCTGTACATTCAGACAACTTCTAAATGCAGATTATATAATACTGAGCATTTATATAGCTTTGCACTTGTCAAAGCACTATACAGACAGCACTTAAGCTTTAGGACATCCCTGTGACAGAGAGAGAAAAGGATTGTACCCCTATTTTATATATGTGGAAACTAGAGAGGTGAAGTGCTGTGCTCAAAGTCACACACAGTAGGTCACCATCTGAGCCAGAGCTAGGCTTACAATGCAAGCCCATCTGACCTCCAACCTATGCTTCTTGCTCCAGATTACATTGCCTTTAGCATGCCCTTTACAGTTAGCTGGTGAATGGACTGAATCCTGCAGTCTCTCCATGTGTGGAACTGCCACTAAAGCCAATGGAAGTGCCATGGCTTAGACCTATTTTTGTACTATTGTATTACTATAAAAACAAAACAAACAAAAAAGGAGTGTCACACTTTAAAAGTCCCTTCCATTTTGAAAGAGTCTACTGGCTTAGAGGAATGCCACTGGAACCAGTAATATCTCTCAAAATGGAAGAATGGTTTTAATGGTGACCACTGCATGTTAAAATATTTCTTAACATATGTTTAAGCCCACGTATAAAAGAAAGTGTATTAAACTGTGAGGAAAAACTCTCAAAACTGGCTGCCTAAAATGGATCGAGTAAAACCTACATTTGCCTTTTAGATGGTCTAATGAATGAGGCAATTAATTGGAACTGAGAAGACCTGGCTTTGATTCCAGCTCAGCCCCATCCTTCCCCTATGACTTTGGGTAGATCAGTTAAATCTACCCACTTCCCACGTAAATCTACCCAGTACGCATTTATAAAATAGAGCCAATACTTCTCTACTTCTTAGGGGTAGTATGAGGATACAAATCCATTAATGATTGTGAGGCAATCGTCTCAGGCAAATTCTGTCCTTGGATGAGACTCTCTTTATCTTATGGGAGAAATATATCTAAAGACAGATTCAGGGCTTCTGTCATTACGTCACCATATTGACATTGTTAGTTTATGGTATAACAGCTTGCAGAACAGTATGTAAAATTACCTGCCATGGGCCCCCAGAAGAAGGCCCCAAATGAGCTACAATACCCAGGCATAATAGGGTGATTTAAGGTACACATAATTTCCTCTGAGTTATAGCACTTATTCTGAGTATGTTTGCTTTAGTTAGTTTAAATCAGTTCCTTAAAAACTATATTAATTTACCTTGCTAAATTAATTCACAATATTCTTGTTAACAGCTTAAGTTACAGTACTATAAAATTTCATTCCCACGCCTGCTATAAATTTATTTACTGCTATCCATAGCATAGTTTTAAAACTTGTTGTGGCATCATCTGGTAAGTGTTTTCAAACTCAGACATTTTTAACATCCTTCATACTAAGCCATTAGGAAGTTTAACTGTAGCTAGTAATCATTTCATCGATACAAATAAAACATTGGCTTCATAGAATGCACCTTAATTTAGAGGGTAACTGAAGAAATGCAATCAGTGAGTAACTCACTGAATAAGCACACTCAATTAATGCTTTTAATAGGATTTGAACTGTTTGAAAGATGACAGTGAAATACAGATCCAGAGCTTCAGATTTATATCTTGTATTCTGAAATAACTGACCGTTCTAATTTCTCTACAGCTCTGTGTTCTGCACTCATGTTATATTTCATACAGTTTATTCTGTAATACAGACTTGTTTATTTTAGCACAAAAGAGGCCAGCCCCATATTCTCACTACATTATTTTTGCATTTCCAGCCTACCTCTGCAGGTGACTGCTGTTGCATGCCTGTGCTAGAAACAGTAGCTGCAAATTAATGATCACTGATTTTTCACACCATTGAATACAGTGAAAATTAGGGCCAGATCCTCAGCTGCTGTGAATTGGTGGAGCTCCACTGAAGTCAATGAGCTATGCTGATTTACACCTGCTGAGGATCTGACCCATGACAGTGACTATCTCTAGTCCTGTAGTAACATGTATATGTAAATGTGTGTTCTGGAGAAGGGCAATCTGCATCTAAAACCACATAATCAGGGACATACTCCCTTAAGTTTCTGTGAGTTGAGAAGATCCAAAAGCAATTGATAAAGTAAGGAAGGTAGAAGTGCCAAATCCAAGGCACAGTCCCCAATTTGCCCTTTAAGTCCTGCAACAGGATCAGGCTCTGCAAGTGCAGAGGGGCAGGCTGGAAACAGTCCCAGTGGTATGCCACTTTGTACTACCATCCCCACTCTACCCTACAGGGATTCCAGGGGCAACATAAGCCTCAGCATGCCCCAGTTCCATCACCAGCCCTAGCAGCTGCGCAAAAGAGGAGGTAAAGCTGCTTACACAAGCGCAGGAGACAAGGAGGGGCCCTTCTCCACTTTCAGAAAAAGAGGGGGAGCTGCACTCTTCCCACACTTTAGCCCTGCACACACACACACAGAGACACCTCTCTGAGAGAGGCTTGAGAACAGAAGTCAGAGGCACAGTCCAACAATGATTCGATGGAGGCTGAGCTGCCCTAGTGGCAGGAATAATGGGGATGGAAGCAGTGAGGATGTATCCTGGAAACCACAGATTTCCAGGGCACAAACCCTTCTTCCATTCTGCAGTAGAAGGAAACGATCATTTGCAGTATCTGTGGGTTCCAACTCCCCATTTTGCCTCCTGCGTGAGACTGCCCTATGTTCTCTGAAACTCCCATTGTCTCAGAGGGCAGGATTGGTCCCTCGGGGTGGAAGTCGAGCAGCACATGTTTGCTGCTGGGGCTTGACACAGGCTGAATAAATGTTGACAAGGGTGTCTTTTTGTCCCAAAACAACAGCATTAGCGATTACAAGGAGGAACGTGATATAAATCTGATTTTCAGGTAACCAGACACGAGCAAACAATTAGCTTTGCTTTTTCCTTTTTAATGCATGCGTGACTGACACTGTGCCTTCAAATGCTCGCATTGCATAGATTTACAACAGTGAACTACAAGTCACAATTACCCACCTTAATATTACGGAATTAGCAGTGGCCTCATTTGAGGCTCATAGGCACAGCCTACAGTAGGGGTTGCTGCAGAGGCACACCGCCCTCAACAAAAGCTCCTAAACATATTGGGTAGATCTACGCTGGCGCTGGGGGTGTAATTCCCAGCCTGGGTAGACATACACGCGCTTGTTTTCATCTAGTTAGCATGCTAAAAATAGCAGTGTAGCCAGGTGGCGGGATGGGCTCGCTGTCCAAATAAAGGACCCTGTGAGACCCTAGGTAAGTAGTGGGGCATCTAGCCTCTGCCGCCTCTCATTCGGTCACAGCGGCCCCACTATTTTTAGTGTGCGAGTTTGATCACAGCTAGCACATATCCATCGATGCCATCTGCTCGAGTGTAGACGTACCTATTGTGTGTCAGGTAAGCACAGCCCTGGTTGTGTCTGCACCTCACCCGGAGGTGTAATTGCAGCACAGGTTGCGTGAGCTTTGATTTAGCTAGCACAGCGAACAAGAGCAGTGAAGCTGTGGTGGCATGGGCTGCCAGGCAGGCTGTACAAGCACGCTGGAGACGGCAGGTCCGCCATCCTGCGCTGGCAGCCGTGCTGCTGTGTCTTCACGGCTATTTTGAGCTGCGCTAGCTAGATGAAAGTTCGTGCAGGTATGCCTACCTGAGCTAACTTCATGCTTCTCATTACAGTGCAGCCTGTGCTGCCCTTTGTGCCACAGCCTGCACGGGCTGGTGAGGAGGGACAGAGAGCAGAACCCTAAGCCTACCCCTGTGTGCAACTCCGAGGAGGTTAGCAACACTGGAGTGATGCTTGCGGTCACAGCAGTTCAAGGATTGTCAGTGTGATGTACCACAGCCTGGCTGTGTGAAGGCGAGGTGAGAAGGCTCTTCCCACCTGTGAAGGATAAATATATTGCTTCACCTTCTGGGATGTGAAGTTAGTTCACAAACTCTGGTTGATAACATTTCCATATTTTCATTTTCCCCAGTCTGCACTAACTGTTCTGCTTTTTATGACTGTCTTTGGACGTTACCAGACTGATCAGTCCTAAGCTCAGTGATATTAATTTAAAACCAAGTATCCAATACACTAAAGTTACTGTTAAGCCTTGAGCATCCATAAAGTAAATGAAACAGTAAAATGAAACCAGTCTTTAAGAAATACAGAGCAGCTTTGGAAGCTGTGATTTATGACCCCCCCTTTTTTTTTGCAGTGTCATTCCCGCTATCACATTAGACCTTTCTGGCTTATAGAAGTTGTGCCACCCTACCAATAACTTTTGGTCCTTCTAACAGCTCCAAAGCTTCCATTAGATTAAACACAGAATTAAGATTTAGAAGATTTTTCTGTTTTTATAATGTTCTACAAAACTTTTTATATACAAAAATAAATTCCAGCGTGACTGTTAGCGTCAGCCATTTTCCCCTCCATTTCCAGAGTCGGAGTGCACTACTGCCATCTTAAGGTAAACAAGAAGTATTGGCCCAGCACTGAGAGTTGATGTCGTAAGTGCCCACCAGTTAAATGCACCTAGTAAACTTACAATGTAACTTATCAAATGCTATTCTGGTCCTTGTGTTACTGTGGAATCTGTGCACAAATTACTATGGTGAGGAGCACATTTAGTACTTTTGGTGTTACTGGGCTGCCTGGATAATCCTCAAAATGACAAATCACTATCTGTGCGATTAATTTTCTTTCTGTCAAGTCTAGAAAGATGAGAGATTTGGGGGACATCGTACAACATGTCAAGGAAATGCCAGCTGTCTCAATTACATCTCCCAGCTAACAACGAAGTAAGATTGATGATTCGTACACAGCACTGTTTTTCATAACTTTAACAAATCTGAATTCCTCTGCAGATAAAGTAATGGGATCTGTCAGTCAGTCTCAGACTCAGACAGAGCAGCAACAGATATTTAAATAATAAATATTGTAACACTTAAAGAGGGTTGCAATAAACCAAGGGAACCTAACTTTTCATACAATAAAAGAGATATTACTTTTTGTCATTGCTCATGATTACCATACTGAAGACACTTACTGGCAAAGGCAAACTGTTAAAGAAATGATGATATATGACACAAAAGGAAAGCAGAGAGACAAGGTAGGTAGGGTAATATTTTTTATTGGACCAACTTCTGTTGGTGAAAGACAAGCTTGCAAGATACATTGAACTCTTCTTCTCTGTGTAGCTCGGAAGCTTTTCTTTTTCACAAAAGTTGGTCCAATAAAAGATATTACTTCACCCACCTTGTCTCTCTACAGTCTCCTGGGACCAACATGGCTACAACAACCCTGGAAACAAAGGAAAGCAGTTATTTTTGGATAGAGGACACTCTAATGTACTAATGTCAAATATGCAAATGAATGAAAAAGTCTCATGATATTGGCTAGCATTGTTTTATTAGGTCTCTTTGAACTGGTAACTTATTAGACATACTGGGATACAGCTTCATCTCATACTAAGGCCTTGTCTACACTACAGGGGGAGATCAATATATGTTACGCAAATTCAGCTACGTGAATAACGTAGTTGAAGTCAAGGTACTTAGATATACTTACTGCGGGGTCCACACTATGCAATGTTCACTGCCCTTGCAATTCTCGTTAAGGTGGAGTACAGGAGTCAACAGGAGAGTGATCTGTGGTCGATTTAGCGGGTCTTCACTAGACCCGGTAAATTGACCACTGATACATCAATCACCGCATGTCGATCCCCTGGTAAGCATAGACAAGCCCTTATTAGTTTATCTCATACTAAGTTCAAAGAGCTTGCATAGGTAACTCTTATAATGCAGAGAGCCATTCGTGGGGTATTTTTAGAATTCTGCATAAACTCAGTTTCTGGATCAGTGAAAGGTCTTCTGGTTCCTGAAATAAGAACAGTCTCACTCATACATCATCTTATGCAAACATCCCACTGTGCCATTCAGTACAAATGTTAGCAAAAAGTCAATGAATACCATCAACAGGCATGGCTGCATATGACACTCTTGTACTGGGGGAGGGCAACAACGAAGTGGGGTGAGGGCAGCAGCTGTACAGCATGTGCACAGCTCCCTTTGAGCCAGTGGAACTTCTCAGGAAGTGTCCTGAAGAACCAGGACTCTACAGGGTAGGAGAGGCAAGGAGGGTTTGGACCAGACCGATAGGAAGAGGTTCCACAGGACGGCACTTCTTGAAATTCCTGAGCTGAGAGATCTCTTTTTTCCCCGAGCACTTGCAGAGCCCTTGCCACATGCGTTTGGTCACCTCGCAGTCCATTTATTTTTGTTTACTTAGAGCTATACATGATGTGTCCCATTGTCTTGGCCACTTCATGCAATCCCAAGAATTAATGACACAATCGTTGCTAACATTCTTAAACAAGTACAACTTAAAATGAGCTCTTCCCACCCACAAGCTTGCAGACCCTGCTCCAGGGGATGTGATAGGTAAGAAGCTAATTTCTTGGCTAATTTGAACTTTCTAGTCCAGCCCAGGTCGGGAGCGGGGGAAGCCTGTTCAGATCCTGTGGAGCAGAGTCCACAAGCTTGTGGGGAAAAGAGCCCGTTTTAAGTTGTACTTGCATAAGAATGTTAGTAATGATTGTGTCATTAGTTCTTGGGAGTGCATGAAGTTGCCAAGGCAATGCGACACGTCATGTATAGCTCTAAGTAAACAAAACTAAATGGACTGTGATGTGACCAAAGGCATGTGGCAAGGGATCTGCAAGTGTTGGCGGAGGGGGAGGGAGAAGGTGGAGTTTCAGGAAACTCAGGAATTTCAAGAAGCGCTGTCCTCCTGAGGGCTATAATTTGGTAAGTTCTTATGCAGAGGCACCATAAGGGCCTCCATACAGCCTGGCAGAATTTCATCTCTGGTTTTTGAGTGGAGAATAGGGCTACTACCAAAATGCTGCTTGCCCTGGGATGCACCATGCCTCAAAGGGGGTGGGAAGAGGCATGGAGGTGAGGGGAGTAGATAAAGGTATGGTTCCAACCATCCTTCTACTCTACGCTGGACAGTGAACTGGACAACTGGCCCATGGGGAGTATGCAGCACCCTTTAAAGGGTCAGAAACAGGAACCAAGTATTTCTGTTCCCTGCAGCACTAAGCACTGGCACTGAGGGAATATTTATACTGTCTAGGGGGAACAAATGGGAAAGAGAGAGCTGGGTGATGAGGGTGAGGTTGGAAATGGGAAAGGTGTGTGCGCATCTATGTGTAGACACTGAAAAAGATGACAGGAAAGTCAAGCTATAGAAGGAAAAGGCACATATACCTGTGCATGTAGAAGTTACTGGGGTTAAGTGTATCATTCTGGCATTCAACTATTAAATCATTTTAAAATTGTAACTTGCACTCTGTGTTGCATCCTTCTTTCCTTTTTCTTTCCTTCTATAACTTATCTTTCACTCCATCTTTTTCAGTATCATTTCTTCTCTTCTTCTCTCTCCCTCTGTCTCCTTTGTTCTTCTTTTTGTTTTCATTCAATGTGTTCTCACCCTCCTTCCTCCATGGCCATCCTCCCCTTCAGTCACTCTCTCTCTCCCTCACCACACCTTTCCACATATTATTTTTAACAGTGGTATTTATTTGTTGAGCAGCAAACAATGTGCTCAGCGCAGCAAAGAACATAGAGGAAGACCAAATCCCTGCCCCTAGAAAGTTACAGACCAGACAGTAACTCAGAATCTATATTAACAGGAGCTGGAGCTGGTAGTTATGCAGAAGTATTTTTCTTCTTTTTGCATTCCTCATGTCTTCCCTATTCACAATCTATCCCTCATCTCTCTGTCTCTCTTTCTTTCTCTTTGTTCCCCTCAAATCCACTTATTTCCATTCACTGTATTTTGACCCCCAACCCCTGTCTGCTGCTCTAGAGCTGAAGAATGGAAGGCAAAAACTTTTTACACCTGATTTAGTGCAGCCATAGAACTGTGAAAATGTGGCCATAGCCTTTCTGCGCAGAGGGAAGATGAAGACGCCCGCAGTCTTTGCCTCCTCTTGTTCTTCACTCGAAGCAGAAGGGGAAGTGATAGAGATAGAAACCAGCCATTTGTCCCATTGGCCCAAGGAACCCAGGACCATGAGGTGGAGCCATTGAAGCAGGGAAATCTTTGTGGATTTGTTGGAAAACATGGTACCCATTTTGAAATCCTTTGCTAAAGGAGATGAATTAGCAATTACAGTCTAGGATACAAAATAAACAAGCATCCCACCGGCTCATTTTTCCAATAGAAATATGTCCAACTACCATCCAACCCCACTCTAACTGAGCCTATAAGATCTGACAAGATCAAAGTGCATCATGATACGGCTGCAGGCTACCGGTATTGTTGTTGCTGAACTTGTTGAAGACTTGGAGAATGAAATAACAGCAAACAAACCCATGTGTCCCACATAATACTGTAGAGCACTAACATTGAGCTAGCAGGCAAGACACAACATATAGTAACAATAAAAAACAACAGTGTGGAAATTAAAGGTGACATTTTAACTGCACAGATCAGGAGATGGAGTGTTGATGGCTAAATCCTCAACTGGTATATACTGATGTAGGTACACTGAAGTCAGTGAAACTATGTTGACGTACACCAGCCGAGAAGTTCGCCCAGCATTCCAAACTAGTAACTTTAACTCTGCCCATAGCTGATATTCAGTATACTAGGGTATTTCAATACCTGACCTCAGAAAATAATATGTAGTCAGGGTTCCCAAACTGTGATCCATTGGCTCCTGATGGGCTACACAGCACATGTTGGTGGTCTGTGTAGACCCAGCTGGTCACATAATGCTGACCCCTCCTTGTTTCCAGTTGCTAGATTGCATTAATAGACACCTAACATTCCACAGATTACTTTCTTAATATGGCTTTTACATGCAGAAAATGGCTTTAGTGATCACATGGATGTTGTCTGAACATAAATGGGATGGGTAACATGGGCTGTAGGCTCAAGAATGGGAGGGGAATGGTCCCTGGGACAACCTTTCTATTAAGATATGCACTACACAATGCAAAAAGTTTGAGTAACCCCAGTATATGCAGTAATATAAAATGCTAACTATAGGCATCTAAAATTGATAGATTAAAGGGCCGAGTACAAAACTCAGTGGTAGTATTGGAAGTACCAGCAGAACTGAGCTCCTTTGCATTCGGTTATTCTGTATTATTTGTTGAAATGTATCTCCTATTGCCAAGAGCTATGTAATTGTGTGATTATATTATACATCCTATTGCAATGAATATTCCAAAGGGGGACAGTTAAAGTTACTAGCTGGGAACAGTGAGACTCAATTTGCTAATTTTGGTGCAACTCAAATCTCATCCTTAATATTTCATTAACACAATTCTTTGCCTAAGGTCCCTTGAACTTGAGCCACAGCTGTGTGGAAGGATGCGCTCAGGGTACACAATATGAGACATGCTGTGGCCATTTCCTTGTTCCTCCGAGAAAGTACCCTTTGCCTTGTGTAGAAGAAATTTTAAGCCCAGGAGTTCCAGTAGGCAAGAATACAAGGAAAGGGTATACAGACTTAAAATTCTGACCATTTTATTTCCTTGCAGGCATACTAGCTGTCTCTTTGAATCATCCTGGCCTGGAATAAACACATACCCAGGACAGTGCACACTGGAGAGCTTCAGACTGAGCCCCATATTTGTACAGAAAACCACACAGGTAACAGCTAGGGCTGTTGATTAATCACAGTTAACTCAAAAATATTAATCATGATTTAAAAAATTAATCATGATTAATCGCATTGTTAAACAATAGAATACCAATTGAAATTTATTAAATATTTTTGGACCTTGGGGGAAGAGGCGGGGAAGGGGGTGGAGCCCCTGAGGTCCAGTTTTCAGCAGTTTTACCCCAGACCAGCTGAGAGAGCTCTGTATGCACAGAGACACCTCTGTGTGCAGATCTATGGGAGATGATGATGATGATGATGATCATCATCATAATGAATTGATATTTATTATTTTAATTTTATATATTTATTATTTGTATTGTGGGTGAGCCAAAGAGCCCCAGACATGGACCAGCGCCTCATCATCCTAGGTGCTGCACAGAACAGAATGACAGTCTCTGTCCTGCGGAGTTTACACTTGTTTTTACCAAAGAGTTTCTTTTACTCCAAGATCATAGAATGAACAGCAATGACTGGATTAGCCTTTTGTTACACCAAACGATGATATCACATGGGACAATGAGGTGTAGACGCCTCACAAGGGGGCCAGTGCTGCAAACACTTATACATGTAAGTAAATTCGGTCATACGCGTGGTCTTTTTAAACTCACAAACTACTCAAATAAGTAAACTCACTCTCTATGCAGTGTTTTTTTTTTGCAGGACTGGACAGTCCTCAAAGACTGGAGTTGCATGAGATGTGTAATTAGTGCTTTATACACAGGATTTACTGACCCCAGTCACATGGTTGGATAAGGGTAACAAAGGTAAACACCCTAGTCATGTAACATGGCCCAAATATACACTGATTTCCTTTTTGTGTTGAAATCAAATGAAATTAAATACATGATTCACAACATCTAATTTTACCATCTGGGCACATTCAGCTTATATGCTATTTCTCAGATCTAATGAGACTTTAAGTGGTGCTTGAATTTTTGGGGGCACACTGGGATCCATATAAATGAATCCGAGTCCATTAAATACATCATCAAATTCCGAAGAATATCTTTAGTAGCCTGTTCTGCATACATTGTACATCCATTTGATCATCTGCATTTGTTGACTCCTTTTCAACCCAAGCACACATGGGACTTCCTGTTCCACTCTTTTAAACTCTACAGAGGAGCATCTGTCTTTATGCAGACATGACAGTATAGCTTTGCCACACAGGCTTATGTTCTGAATGTTATGTGAAATAAGTTTAGTTTTTAATTTAACATTGGGCAGACACAAATCCATTCATATACTTTTGGTGGGATTATTCCAAACTGGAATGTTTTTTATATTTCCAATAACTCTGACCCTACCATGGTGGAGGATTTCACCCTCTCTAGTTTCTCTAGAATGCCACTTGTTTCCTTCTTGGGTATGAATTTCCCATAAGTATGTATCCAACTGAAATTATGGTGCTAAATTCTGCCATCAGTTACCCAGTATAAAACTTTTTGGGGTAGGGACCATCTTTTAGTTATGAATTTGTACAGTACCTAACACACAGACTTCCTGGAACGTGGCTATGGCTCTTAAGGGCTATGGGGGCAAATGTTTACTACTAAAAATGTCACTCATGTTATAGACAGATTTCAGAGTAGCAGCCATGTTAGTCTGTATCTGCAAAAAGAAAAGGAGTACTTGTGGCACCTTAGAGACTAACAAATTTATTTGAGCATAAGCTTTCGTGAGCTACAGTTCACTTCATCAGATGTTAATATCCAGAAATAACGTTCAACCATGTGAGAATTCTGATTGTCTAAAGCTCTGAGACATGATTTCTGAAAGAGGAAATTTTGTGACTTTTTTACTTATGGGAAAGTTTTCAAATAATTTCAATGTGTTCCCAAGGAGTCTGGGGGACACCTAAAGGTGCTAAGTAAGACCACGATAATCTCTACTGCTCTTTGTGTCCGCAGTGCCAAAGCACCCACACAACCCAGGGTGGGTGTTTTTGAATTTTGTCAGCTTGACTTTCCTCAGGATGTTAGAAGTGTTGTAGCTGTGTTGGTCCCAGGATATCAGAGATAGAAGGTGGGTGAGGTACTGTCATTTACTGGACCAACTGCTGTTGGTGAAAGAAACAAGTTTTCAACAGAACTCTTTCAGGATGGTGAATTATGCCAAGTCATATTGATGCATTGTGTTTTCATAATGCAACTTGAAATGTCTTTGTATATGATCATAAAATGTAAAATTCAAAAGTGGTTTTGTTTACATGGTGCTAAAAATTTTAAAAGATAATATGCCCAGTGGGCCAAACTGTTTCATGATGTAAATCCTTTCTTCTTCAGTAGGGTTACATCAGGAATGAACTTGGCCCACAGATTTTAAAGGTTTTTGAAAATAATTCTTTTATAATATATTTATATTATAAATCTCCCACATTTATATTATATCTTCTGTATCTGAAAGTACAGATTACCCACTAGATATAGGTCACCATCAAGCAATGAGCTTTGCACAGGTAGTTCTGAACGCCCTCATGGAGCCCTGTTGCAACCAGAGAGGTTCTGGGCAGGTGTAGAAATCTAGGGTTTACAGATTTATGGCCCAAATCCTTAAATATTGTAGGCATCTAACTCCCACTGAAATCAATAGGAGTTAGGTGCCTAAATACCTTTAAAGATCTGGGCCTAGGTGTTACACTTTAGAAGAGCTGGTTTGAAAAACTGGACTCATTTTGCTGTAGAGTTCCAAACATTGCTGTCAAAAATGTGTGGCTAGAATGTTATTCTAATGGGGTACAAAAGGAGACACAAGGAGTCTTCTCCCCTTCTCTTTTGCCCCTGTATAAGTGCCTGTTAGAAGTACAATCCCTACACACCTCTGAGCATGCAGAGTGCTTCAGGCTTGTGCCATCAGTAGAGCTACCCCACTAGCAATGGTGGGGAGAGTGCTGGTCCATGTATCTCCTCTCTTCTTCACATGTCACTGCACAACAAAGCTAGGCTAGACTCAGGGGGAGAGAGGGTGCAGTGCACATTGTAGCCTGTGAAAGGATAGCCCTCCAAGAGTCTTAGTTGGTAGAGGTAGGTGAAATTATTCAGCCAAAATTTCTTTTCCGAAAATGCAGATTCAGTGACACCACAGCTTTCTGTGAATTAGTGTAACCCCCACAAAAAGAAATTCAGAAAATGTCAAAGTGTTTTGTTTTGACATTTGAAAAACGAAACATTTGATAATTCCACTTCAAAAGCACCTTTTGTGCTGAAATTTCCATCAAATTTTAAAATTGAAAAACTTTTAAAAAACACTCAATTTCTTTTAAATAAATGGCTTTGTGTTAACCCAACAGATTTTTTAAAAAATTTTTGGTGAATCAAAAAGTTAAAAACAAAATCAATTCAGGCTTTGTTTGACCTGAAACAAAGAGCTTGTCTACATGGTGGGATAATGCACATGACATGGTGGGGAGGGTAATTTCTAAATCACCCTAATGTGTTCCACATTACATGATCTATGTAGATCAGCTACACTTAAAGTACACAAAGGAACCTTTTGTGGGCACCATCAAGGTCTAGTCGCCAATTAATGTGCAAAACGGTGGTGTGCTTTAGAAAAAACATCCCTGTGGTGTGCCTTACCTTACTGCGTAGACAATCCCAAAATGTTTCATTTACATTTTAACTGTCCACGAACTGAAAACTCAGATACTCACACAGCTCTGTTGGCTACACCTGCAAAGTGACCCTACTTGAAGACAAAGTGTAGTCTGTTACTTAATTCATTGTTTATTGCAAGATCAAGGCCTAAATTAGTCTTTATTTTATATAAGTTGTTTTCATTTGGCATATGTTAAACATTCCAATACATAAATTGCAGTACTTAATGGAACTGTAGTGGATTTGGCAATAGAATATTTTCTGTGAATGTGAATTTATAATGATCAACTATTCCTGATTTTCTGGCCTATCACTAGGAGTCAGATTGTGACTGTTCTGACCAAGGGAGAATGCACTATGGAACTGCCTTTGGGACTGCCTCATAGAGAGATGGAACCTTCTCACCCATCTACTTAGAGATGGCTTGGTACACCTCTTTCTTCTGGTGTTTTCTGGAACGGCCTGCCTGCACTTTCACTTCTCCCCTGATGGTATGGAGATGTTGGACCTCTGCATGGCTCCATGTGGGTGCACAAGGCATTCTTTAAGTAACAGTAATAGTACTGCTGGAATGCCAAGCTATGCAGTCGTAGGAGCAAATGGACTAATCCTGGCTTTTTTCCAGCATTTAAATGGGGAGGTGGCATCCAATAAACCTGACCCTGAGCTGGCCAGTCCTGGTGGCATGCAAAGCAGGGTGGTATAGCAGTTGGTGGACTGCCAAGCTAATGCAAAAGAGTAGTATATGGACATCAACATTAGTTCACACTAACTAATAAAATTGGTAAATTTTAAAGGTAAACCCCTCAGGGTGGTTACTACATTTTCTGGATATTCTGTAGATCACTGAACCCACGGTTGATGCTCAATAATATGAGTCACATGCAATAATCACAAAGCATCTGTAGCCAAAGTGGCAAAAATAATAAACTAATAAAATTAATAAAATGCCTGACCTGGAAAGGAGCCTCCCCTCCAAGAGGTTAAAAGTCACCAAGACTCTTCAACTGCACTATCAAGCTGGTTAACAGCCAAGCGTATAAAAGCACCTAAGTGGGGAATTTAGACTCTCCATGCCTTGACTTGATAGGGAGTCCGACGCCACAGTTTTTACTGTGCCAGATTTTCACCTTGCTGACGCTTCGTGTAAAGCTGAAGTAACTTCACTGTAGCCAAGTATCAAGAAGATTAGGACCTGGACTGCTTTTCTTTAAGAACAGGAACTCTGCTGAACCACAAAATGTAACAAATGGCTCCCTTCAGTCCAGCAGATTTTGTGGGTTTTTTGGTGGTTTTTTGATTGACAGCTAAATCACCTATCTGGGGAAGATTTTGAGTGATGGGGAGGATTCTGAGTGACAAGTAGGCTTGAGTGAATATTTCTCAATGAGTAATGTATTAGATTAATTTAATCACTTAGGGCTACATTCACAAATGGATTTAAGTACCTAATAACCATTTTAAGCACCTAAATCCCAGGATTAGGCACAAATGGTATTCCCAATCCCCCCCCCCCCCCGAATCACAAATTCAGGTGCCACTGAACCCTGCATGTGCCTGTGTTTTGCATAAGATGCTCCCTAGGCCTCTATAGGCTCTGCGTACACTTACTAGATTGGGCCCCGCAGGCAAGTTCATACAAGATGCTGCTGCTGCAGCACCACCACCTCTCTAATGACTTTTAGCCCAGTGATTAGGGTACTCACCTGGGATGTGAGAACCCCAGTCCAGGTCCCCCTCCATCTGAGGGGGGAGCAAGGATTTGAGCAGGGACTTGCCACTTTTCAAGATTAGTGCCCTAACTACTGGTTATGGGGTATTCTAATGTGGGGCTCCCTCCATCTCTCCTGTTGAAGCAGTTCCACTGTGGATAAACAATTAAAGAGTCATTGGGTCAGAGAGAGAAAAAGCCTGAGAATGACTTTGTAGCCTGGTAGTTAGAGCACTCCCTCAGGATGTGAGAGACCCAGGGCCCAGTCCCCCTGCTCCACTGACTCTTTCATTAGTTATCAACAATGGAACTGCTTCAACAGCAGAGATTGTGAGAGCCCCACATCAGAAAATCCCATACTCCAGGAGCTAGTGCACTCACCTGAGAGGTAGAAAATCCTTTCTCCCCCTCAGATGGAGCAGGGACTTGAACCAGGGTCCACATATCCGAGCTGAGTACCTTTATCACTGGGCTAAAAGTGATGAAGGAGTGACTCCCCCAGTTTCTTGAACAAACAGCATAGGAGCCTAATTCTGAGAGGGTTGCAGATGAGAACCCCAAGCAGAGAGTGGTGCCTCCCTCCACTGAGACTTGGTCGCCAAACCCTCTCAGAGGGGCAGGGCTTAGTACAACCCCTTTTCTTGGCATCTCCCATTGGCTTCCTTAGAAGTGTTAACTGTTGTGAATTCCATTCTCATACCTATCTCCCTCCATTCATTGTACAGGAGCCTGAGTGACTAACTCAGACTTTAAGAATCCTAGTGATTTTCTCAATGGCTAACTTCCATTGTGAATCTACCCTTTACTGCTTAGGGTTTGAGTTTTCAAAAGCACCTAAGTGGTTTAGGATCCTAAGTTACATTTTCAAAAGAGACTTAATCACTTAGAAACTCGGGTGTCATTGACTTTCAAGTTTCCCTCTGTGCTTTTGAAAATAGGAATTTGCTTCCTAAGTCACCCAGACACCAATGAAATTTTACTTCATATGATTGATTTTCTCTCTCTCTCTCGCTCTCTTTTTTTTTTTTTATTGCTTCTGTTCCCTGATTGGATGAATGTGCAAATAAAACTCAATCTCTTGACAGTTCATGGAAAATGAACACTAAAAAGTGCCATAGTAGTCAAATTATGTATTTCTTTAACAAAGGCGCATATACAGGAATGTTGAATGCATGGCCATTCTTATATTGTTATGTCTAATTTTGAATAAACAATTAAAGATATTTCTTCAAAAATAAAAATATCTTGGTTGACCCATTTCTTGTGGGCATTGCAATAGAACTGGGTCTTAAGAAAGGATTTGAAGAAGAAGAAGAGGATACCGGTCTAATGCTTATTTATTTCCTACATTTAAGATTCAGTGAGAGTTTATGCAAATATTTCATTGTCCTGCCTAGATTACTTATATGTAAAAAAAACTGAACTAAATTTAAGGATTATCATTCTGCTGCTCTCTCTCTCTCCCTCTGTATGTATGAATATATCAATCTAAGCAGTTCAGACCTCAGATAACCCTTCAGCTGTTGTGTCACAATATTTATGAACAGACTTTAAGAATCTGTGCTGCTTTTAAAAATCTCATTAGCTGGTTTATCATCTTATGACCCAAAGAAGACATCTCTGTTGGATCGAAAGCTTGTCTCTCTCACCAACAGTAAATGATATTACCTCCCCGACCTTGTCTCTCTGTTATCAGCTATTGTAATTCCAGTTGACTGGAAAGCTAGTGAGTCACTTTGGCTAATACTGTTGGTGTTAGCATGTAGGCTGATGGATCAGTTCTCTATCACCATAACATGTGCATGGTTAAGTCAGCCTAGAAACCATAAATTAGGCCTTAACTTTATTTTTAAGCATTTATCATATTAGTTGAGAGTGATTTTCTCTGAGGATTGAAAGTAGGGACTGAAAATCATATAGCCTACTTTTTCTAATGGTTGGTGACTACATACAGTCAAATGTTGCTGTCACAAGGTGTAAATCCCGATTAACTCTACTGAAATCTCACTGTAAATGAGAACAGAATTTGGCCTTGTATTTCTAAATGTAGCAAAAAGACAAATTATTTTAATTCATAAATTAGATATGCCATGTCAATTCATACGCTAATCTCTAGCCATTGCTATGAAGGTATAGAGCATTTTAATGTAATAAATTCTATTCTATTTAATGTAGCTTATTATACTACCCGCATCATTGCAGTATCTGAGAGCCTTCCAGTTGTGCATTAAGTAATCTGACCATATCTGTCACATGTTGTTTGTTCTCCTGTCCTCTCTTCACATGGATTCACCAAGGGAAGGTCATGCCTGACTAATCTAATCGCCTTTTATGATGAGATTACTGGTTCTGTGGATGAAGGGAAAGCAGTGGATGTATTGTTTCTTGACTTTAGCAAAGCTTTTGACACGGTCTCCCATAGTATTCTTGTCAGCAAGTTAAGGAAGTATGGGCTGGATGAATGCACTATAAGGTGGGTAGAAAGCTGGCTAGATTGTCTGGCTCAACGGGTAGTGATCAATGGCTCCATGTCTAGTTGGCAGCCGGTATCAAGTGGAGTGCCCCAAGGGTCGGTCCTGGGGCTGGTTTTATTCAATATCTTCATAAATGATCTGGAGGATGGTGTGGATTGCACTCTCAGCAAATTTGCGGATGATACTAAACTGGGAGGAGTGGTAGATACGCTGGAGGGGAGGGATAGGATACAGAAGGACCTAGACCAATTGGAAGATTGGGCCAAAAGGAATCTGATGAGGTTCAATAAGGATAAGTGCAGGGTCCTGCACTTAGGACGGAAGAACCCAATGCACAGCTACAGACTAGGGACCGAATGGCTAGGCAGCAGTTCTGCGGAAAAGGACCTAGGGGTGACAGTGGACGAGAAGCTGGATATGAGTCAGCAGTGTGCCCTTGTTGCCAAGAAGGCCAATGGCATTTTGGGATGTATAAGTAGGGGCATAGCGAGCAGATCGAGGGACGTGATCGTTCCCCTCTATTCGACATTGGTGAGGCCTCATCTGGAGTACTGTGTCCAGTTTTGGGCCCCACACTTCAAGAAGGATGTGGATAAATTGGAGAGAGTCCAGCGAAGGGCAACAAAAATGATTAGGGGACTGGAACACATGAGTTATGAGGAGAGGCTGAGGGAGCTGGGATTGTTTAGCCTGCAGAAGAGAAGAATGAGGGGGGATTTGATAGCTGCTTTCAACTACCTGAAAGGGGGTTCCAAAGAGGATGGCTCTAGACTGTTCTCAATGGTAGCAGATGACAGAACGAGGAGTAATGGTCTCAAGTTGCAGTGGGGGAGGTTTAGATTGGATATTAGGAAAAACTTTTTCAGTAAGAGGGTGGTGAAACACTGGAATGCGTTACCTAGGGAGGTGGTAGAATCTCCTTCCTTAGAGGTTTTTAAGGTCAGGCTTGACAAAGCCCTGGCTGGGATTATTTAACTGGGAATTGGTCCTGCTTTGAGCAGGGGGTTGGACTAGATGACCTTCTGGGCTCCCTTCCAACCCTGATATTCTATGATTCTATGATTCTTCAGGGAAGAGGCATGTGCAGTAGAGTGTCTTTTTTTGGTAATGGAGTTTTCACACAAACGCACACACACACACACTTGCTAGGCAAGGTTAGGGAAGACAAGGTCAAAGAAATGCACTTTGCATTTTAACTGGAAAGTGGTGAGGTTTGTGAGGGTCCTTAATTTCTTGGGAAATTCATTCCAGTCTCAGAAAGACCCCCCAAAAAATTCTGTCTTCTGCATAGATGAGCTTTACTCTTGTTGTTTAGACTGCCGTTGTCGCAGAGGAATGAGGTTGTCCACCACAGTCTTTAGACAATCTTTTAGACATCCTGGACACACTTCATGCACTTTGAGGCTAAGAACTGACACCTAGAATTTGATTCAAAATGTTATGGGGAGCCAGTATAGAGAGCAGAGGATAGATGTTATGTGTTTGCTGTAGACTTTGTTGCTGAGGAGACATGCCACAGAATTCTGTACTAGTTGGAGTTTCCTAAGTGCTGAAGGTATATTCATGCCCAGCTATGTTGCATTACAGTAGTCCAGCTGAGAGATGACAAAAGATATGAAAACCTGAAGCCTGCTCTTCATCAACCAGGATGGGACAGAGTCTCCTAACCAAGCAGAGTTGGTAGAAATTGCTAATTGTGGATGCCTTTATGAGAGAGCTCAGTATCAGCAAGGAATCCAAGAGTACTCCTTAACTACTCGCTCAATTGACCAATTGTGGGTGTGTATTTTCAACTATTTTAGGACCCAATTCAGTAAAATATGTGAGCAATGACTAACTTTAACTATGTGAGTGATCTTATAGCAGTCAATGAGGCTTAAAGTTAGGCATGTGCTAAATATATAAATAATAATAATAATAATACCTTGCTCTTATAGAAGTACCTTCCTGAATTTGGGCTTTAATGAATTAGCAGAGGCATCTTCTCAAGTATTATAGCACTCTCACCCAAAATAATAAAATGCTAAATCTGAACTTCTGAACTGTTTCTGTCTTCTATAAAAGACAGTGTAATATATATACACTAGATGTAATACTACAGTAATACTGGAACCTTATCCAAATGCAGCACCTTATTCAAATGCAGCCATTGACATTTATTTTTCACTCATGAAAATTCACTGAGGCCTGCTTATTTCTGACTACTTCAGTATTACCTTGAAATACAAATAGTTCTTTGTTAGAAAAATGCAATAGAAGAATGGTCATTAGATTTTTATTTGATACCTGAACAAAATAAAGAAATATGCTCAGAAGAGATTGAAAGGTAAAGCATGCTTCACACCAGGAAAAATTCTGCAGTATAACTGAAAGGTTACAAATGTGATTAACAATGGCAGAGCTTGCGTGTTCTGCTCATAAATCTCATACCTGGTAATGCATTAGGGATGGCAGGTGTAATCGTGATGGAAAACTGTAGTTTCATAATTCCATGTGAGATTAAGATAAGAAAATTAAATCAAGATTTGGAAATTATGAGATAAGTTGTTTTATGGGATTTTTTAAAAAAATCCATATATTACCATTTAAGTATTTAATGCTGTAGTTAATTTTTAACCTCAAAGTCATGAGCAGTTATAAACTGTCTAGAGTGAAGTTCCCAAAACATTTGATGCCTGAGAAATGCTAGCAATATACAAAATGCATTTCTTAATGGCATCTCACAGATTACTGGTATCCATATGCACGCAACATATGTGCTCTGGAAAGAGATCACTTATTTGATATTTTACAGATGTCTCCTTGGCAAGGAGGACAATATCTCTCAAACGCTTTGAATACTGTACCTTTTATCTAAACAGTAAAAATATTAGTTCCACGTATTGTTATAAAATGAAAAAAAATGTTTACCTCCAACATCCAGGGTCAGTTTCTGACCTGTGTAAGCATATGTATCTCCATCGCTTCAACTGAATTCCATCCCATTTACAATCAGGTCTGAGTTTGCCCTCTGAGTCTGGAATTGCTTCTGGCAACTCAATAAACACAGAGATCTTTCAATGTCTATGTGATGAGTACTGTTTTTACTTATGTCAGTACCCAAAAATTAAACCCCATACCCAGATGACTTATTCAAATAATTCTGTCACAGACGGCATGTCTGAATGAGTGGGAAAACTGATATAGAATCGAAGTGTAACTTTTATTGGGGACTTTTTGCTGCATTCTACATAAAACTCCAGTTGCATATGTAATTTCTGCCAAGTTTGATCCTACTTAAAATAAAAAAAATCTTTGCTTCTTTCTTTAAAAGGCATCATATCCTTTTCCTCTCATTTTCACATTCATACTAGCTGTTTGTTTTGTACTCTCTTTTTTCTCTCCCAAGTTGTATTCCTTTCCTCCTTTCCTCCCTTTTATTCTTTTGCACCTGTCTGCTCATTGTAAACTCATCTCTAAGTCATTGTCTTCTTCATGGTTCTTCCCGATCTCTCTCTTTTCCCCTAATATTAAATGCTCAGCACTCATATAGCATTAACTTAATCATCACAGCACAACCATTTTGAGGTGTTAAGTATCATTAACTGCAATTGTAAGTAGAGAAATTAAGAAAGTTTAAGGATAAGAATGCAAGAGTCTCTTGATCCCAGATCCATGCTGAATCCACTAGATCATGCAGTCTCTCACCATTTTAAGGTATTCCGCTTGTTGCCACAGCTCACACTGCCTTCTTGGCCTAGGAGTTGGCTCAGATACAAGCAGTTGGTTGGAGGCCTTGAGAGAACTTCTTATGGTAGCCCCATATTGCCAGTAGCAGCAGTATCCTGTCAAAAATGAATAGGTCTGTGGTCTACCCAGAAACTGAATAAACTATAGCTATGGATTCCATGGGCCACAAAGCCACACCTTTGGCAGCAGTTCAGTGGACGCCAAATCATTAAAAAATGTAGGGAAAAACATAGACCTAGATTATCAACTGTGCTCAACATGCACTGTGTACAACTGATGGGAGAGGACCCCATTTATAGCTCCCCAGTTCTGATTCTATAGTCCCCTGAATCCCAGTGTAGTTACTTAAATACACTCACTGGCTACAAACTGTAACAGCCAGTATGCCAGCCAGGGATGGTTAGAGAGCAGCAGCATATTGGACATCCCATTTTCTCAAAACCACATTTCCTATTGCCCATGCCCCGACATCAGGGCTTAGTTTGCTATATGAAGGTGATCTGGCCCCAAGTCAGGAGCTGAGTCCATGACTAGGTGGTGCGAATCTGCCAGCTTTCATGCTACTGGCCTACCATTAACCACATCAACATTATGCTGTGTACAGAGAATACCATTTTAAAAAAACACATTAATTTATCCGGAATGAATCATCATCTAGGGACAGATTGGGGTGGTTTTGTATTGAAAATTATATCATATGAATACAAATCAAAAAGGTAAGATATCATTTTTGCATTGTCTAATCTTGAAAAGTGGAGAAAAGTCTGGTCGGAAAATGTAATAATAATTTAGTTGTCTTTGTTCTGATTATTTTGAAAACAATGATTTGATTGTCATTGTTCAAATACTTCTTAAATGGCTGACTTTAAAACTTTGCAGAAATAAATCTAACATATTTCTAAAGTTACCTTAAAACAAAGTATGTTTTAGAAAGGTCATTGGTTAAAAAATGTGTATCGGCAATTCCTTTAGCACCTCTATCACTCATTGGAGGAAGAAATAAGATATTCTTAAGTGATGGATGATAACTAAGATCTAATCTGACCTGCACCAGATGCCATATTTGTTAAATTTTACCATTTAAAACAACTGTTTAAAACAACTGGTGTTTAAAACAACTGTTCTGGTTCTAGTAGCTGTGAATTAATACAAGTGCTTTTTTCTTTAATTTCTTTAATCTCCTGAGACCTGAATTCACAACTAGCACATTAGAGAGATTATATAGTGCATATTCATAGCACATTACAAAGATGTAGAACATGCACTGAACCGAAACATGTCCTTGTATCAAATGTAATCTAAACATTACCCCTCAGATCTATTTTTCATCTTCAGTTGTAGGCTAGCCAACTACAAAGGAAGACACATTGCTTTTCTACCAACAAAAGGGCCTAAACTCTCAATTTGGTTTCCCATCAAATTCTGTAAACTGTAAGCATTGTCTGTCAAAATATAGTACATAGTTTTCTTTCTTCACCCATTTAATGCTAATATAGTGGACATTTATATTAAAACAGCAAATTCATAAAATCATTATTGAAATTATTTCAAGAAGCAGACCGTTAGCTTGCTATATTTTAAAATAGATGGTATCCTTTAATATTTTAATAAGCTGCATTATAATTGTTTATTTTCCCACAGTAAAACCTGTCTTTTATTACTTATGAAATGTGTAATACAGTACTGGAATTTATTTTGGAATATGTTATTTTATAATTGTATTCATATATACAAGTGCCTGTTCCATTAATGGAAGCAGCCAATATTTTTTTCTCTCCCATCATCTTCACTCTATTTCACCAATAAAACAAAAAAATAGCTAATTTTGCATTATTTTAATATGTTAATGTCACATACAGGGCCAAATTCTTGTTTGTGGTTAAGAAGGACATAAGCAAATGGATGGGGAGTGGTGTGCCAAAATGGCTTAAAGCTGAATTTTCACTCCCCTGAGCCTGGGGGTTGCTACATGCATGCTGGTCCCCAGGCACTGAGTTAGAGCAGCTTTAGGTTGCTCTAATCTATAGGCTGCTATTGGACTAAACTCAAGGGTCAAAATTGCCAACCAGGGATCAGCACAGTGTAGGGAAGCTCCAGCTACATTCACTTTTCCTCTGGGATATCATCTTCCCAGCTGAAAAGCAACTTACTGAGCTGCATTAGATAGCAGAGTAGCATCTAAAATAAGCACTTTTGTGCTAGTTGCTTGAGTAATCCTTTCTCACAGTCTGAAATTCCTCAGAGGAGCAAAAAGTTTGGATCTGTACATCGGTAAGAACAGAGAAAACAAAGTAGATACTGAATATTTATGAGCCCTGACTTTCATTTCAAGAAATCTGATCACAAGAACAGATTCCTTTCTGAATCAATGTAAGGCTGTCACTTACTGTTAGAAATCAGTGCTAATGATGAATCTTTAATCTAGGTAATGCAAGCCAACCTTTGAATGGAATAGCATTTAAAATAGACTTTAATCCTCCATTTCTTGGACAAATTGAACATATGGCTAATGTTTATGTGGGGACATGAGAAGCAGAGTGTGCAGCTAATAGTAGACTACCAACATTTCAAAAACAAAGAGCTTCTAATCCTCTAATATTTCACTTTTCAGTGGAGGGCACTAACTATTTACAGAGTCAGTCCGCTCTTGTACATTTGGAAGAAAAATTTGATGATAAATACTTGATAGAGTTCTTGAGGTTACAGGGACAAACCATCCCGATGTGTCGAAAGAATAGTAAATATGGCAGGCGACCAGCTTGGCTTAATGGTGAAATCCTAGCGGATCTTAAACATAAAAAAGAAGCTTACAAGAAGTGGAAGGTTGGACATATGACCAGGGAAGAATATAAAAATATTGCTCGGGCATGTAGGAATGAAATCAGGAAGGACAAATCGCACCTGGAGCTGCAGCTAGCAAGAGATGTCAAGAGTAACAAGAAGGGTTTCTTCAGGTATGTTGGCAACAAAAAGAAAGCCAAGGAAAATGTGGGGCCCTTACTGAATGAGGGAGGCAACCTAGTGACAGAGGATGTAGAAAAAGCTAATGTACTCAATGCTTTTTTTGCCTCTATCTTCACTAACAAGGTCAGCTCCCAGGCTGCTGCGCTGGGCATCACAATATGGGGAGTAGATGGCCAGCCCTCTGTGGAGAAAGAGGTGGTTAGGGACTATTTAGAAAAGCTGGACGTGCACAAGTCCATGGGGCCGGACGCGTTGCATCCGAGAGTGCTAAAGGAATTGGCGGCTGTGATTGCAGAGCCATTGGCCATTATCTTTGAAAACTCGTGGCGAACCGGGGAAGTCCCAGATGACTGGAAAAAGGCTAATGTAGTGCCAATCTTTAAAAAAGGGAAGAAGGAGGATCCTGGGAACTACAGGCCAGTCAGCCTCACCTCAGTCCCCGGAAAAATCATGGAGCAGGTCCTCAAAGAATCAATCCTGAAGCACTTACATGAGAGGAAAGTGATCAGGAACAGTCAGCATGGATTCACCAAGGGAAGGTCATGCCTGACTAATCTAATTGCCTTCTATGATGAGATTACTGGTTCTGTGGATGAAGGGAAAGCAGTGGATGTATTCTTTCTTGACTTTAGCAAAGCTTTTGACACGGTCTCCCACAGTATTCTTGTCAGCAAGCTAAAGAAGTATGGGCTTTATGAATGCACTATAAGGTGGGTAGAAAGTTGGCTAGATTGTCGGGCTCAACGGGTAGTGATCAATGGCTCCATGTCCAGTTGGCAGCCAGTGTCAAGTGGAGTGCCCCAGGGGTCGGTCCTGGGGCCAGTTTTGTTCAATATCTTCATAAATGATCTGGAGGATGGTGTGGATTGCACTCTCAGCAAATTTGCGGATGATACTAAACTAGGAGGGGTGGTAGATACGCTGGAGGGCAGGAATAGGATACAGAGGGACCTAGACAAATTGGAGGATTGGGCCAAAAGAAATCTGATGAGGTTCAATAAGGATAAGTGCAGGGTCCTGCACTTAGGACGGAAGAACCCAATGCACCGCTACAGACTATGGCTCGGCAGCAGTTCTGCGGAAAAGGACCTAGGGGTGACAGTGGACGAGAAGCTGGATATGAGTCAGCAGTGTGCCCTTGTTGCCAAGAAGGCCAATGGCATTTTGGGATGTATAAGTAGGGGCATAGCGAGCAGATCGAGGGACGTGATCGTCCCCCTCTATTCGACATTGGTGAGGCCTCATCTGGAGTACTGTGTCCAGTTTTGGGCCCCACACTACAAGAAGGATGTGGATAAATTGGAGAGAGTCCAGCGAAGGGCAACAAAAATGATGAATCGTGAATGATGAATTTTCATTCACCCACCCACTCCTGCGATAAACCTCTGACCTATGTCTAAGCTATTGAAGTCCTCAAATTGTGGTTTAAAAACTTCAAGGAGCAGAGAATCCTCCAGCAAGTGACCCATGCCCCATGCTACAGAGGAAGGCGAAAAACCTCCAGGGCCTCTTCCAATCTGCCCTGGAGGAAAATGCCTTCCCGACCCCAAATATGGCAATCAGCTAAACCCTGAGCATATGGGCAAGATTCACCAGCCAGATACCCAGGAAAGAATTCTCTGTAGTAACTCAGGTCCCACCCCATCTAACATCCCATCACAGGCCATTGGGCCTATTTCCTATGAATAGTTAAAGATCAATTAATTGCCAAAATCATGTTATCCCATCATACCATCTCCTCCATAAACTTATCGAGTTTAATCTTAAAGCCAGATAAGTCTTTTGTCCCCACTGCTTCCCTTCGAAGGCTATTCCAAAACTTCACTCCTCTGATGGTTAGAAGCCTTCATCTAATATCTAGTCTAAACTTCCTGGTGGCCAGTTTATATCCATTTGTTCGTGTGTCCACATTGGTACTGAGCTTAAATAATTCCTCTCCCTCTCCAGTATTTATCCCTCTGATATATTTATAGAGAGCAATAATATCTCCCCTCAACCTTCTTTTACTTAGGCTAAACAAGCCAAGCTCCTTGAGTCTCCTTTCATAAGACAGGTTTTCCATTCCTCGGATCATCCTTGTAGCCCTTCTCTGTACCTGTTCCAGTTTGAATTCATCCTTCTTAAACATGGGGGACCAGAACTGCACACAGTATTCCAGGTGAGGTCTCACCAGTGCCTTGTAAAACTTCCTTATCTCTACTGGAAATACCTCGCCTGATGCATCCCAAGACCACATTAGCTTTTTTCACGGCCATATCCCTTTTGTGCATCACTGTACACTGAAAGAGGAGCTCCTTCTTCACACCTGCAGTGACCAGTATACTACAGAAAGCATCACAGGAAAAATAAATCACCATCTACTGCTCATAATATTTCTGTGCTATTTATAGTATCTCCTGGTTTACCATAAAAATGCCACACAAAATGGTACAGTCAAATATCATGGTGTGGTTAAGCAATTTTTTGTAATAGCTCTCACTATACTATAGCATGCTTAACTGCAAACACTGTTATTTTTAATCATAAAAAGTCCCCTTTTGACTCTTTGACCTAGTGCTGCAAGCAGTACAGGCTAATTTACCAGATATGCATTTTATCACATAACTCTTTTTTTTTTAAATCTTGTATTATGAAAAGTCACAAAAAGGAAGGATTGGTTAAATTTTACCAAGTCCTTCGTAGAGTTCAGCAAATAATTGGAGCCCAAACCAAATAAATATATATATGTATCTAACTGACACTGATTTTTTTCCTGCCAAACAAAAAGAAAATAAAAAAGCTTAGTTTGAACTAAACATTTCAAACATCATTTTGAACAGTCTTTTCAAAATGAAACAATTAATTTCAAAGTGAAATGCTGAAATTAAGTGTTGATTCAAAACAACATTTCAAAAAGAAACGGTTCATTTTAAAGGAAAAGTTGAAACTGTTCATTTTGAAAATATCAAGATCATCTGTTTCAATTTTTAAAAAAACTCTTCATTTTATATATGGCCAAAACTATTCACCAAATTCATGAATAATTTCAGGCATCCAAAAATACATTTTTCAGAAAATTTGACTAAAATTTTTTCCCCAGCTCTAGTCTGTACTATGTAAATTTAATCCCTTCTAACTCTTCTCTTTTCCAGGTGAAATAATGTTAATTTTTCCAATCTCTAGTTATGTAAATGCTACCATGGGTCTGATACAGTTCCCATTAATGCCAATAGGGGTTGCCATTGAATTCAATGAGAGCTTGATTGGGCTGGGACTTCTAACATCTTTGATGTCCTTTGTGGGACTTTTTGAATCTTAGCTTTATAATTCTTATGAGGGGACCAAAATTAAAACACATTACTGGAAAAGAGAGAAGGTGTTTGCCTTAAAAAAATCTCATTTATACAATATTCACCATTATTTTACATCCTCTTTTAGTGGCCTCAGGTTTCCTATTTATCCTTTTTAATAGCTGTTATACACTGGACAGATACCTTCTTCTGTCTCAAGGGTGATATATTATCTAAAAACAAAAGAAAACAGACAGCATATCATTCTAGCTATGATATTGTCAGCTTTCACAAACTCAGTTGGGTTCTGCCTGACAGATACTTAGGTTGACCTAACGATATCATACAGGGAGCAACATTTTTCACAGCCCTGAGCTATGAAGCTAGGTCAATCTAATTCTGCGGTGTATTCCAGGCCTAAGACCCACTGTAGACCCAGCTAGGTAGACAGGAATTCCTTTGTCAACCTAGACATCACCACTTGAAGCACCACTGCATTAACTATATCTATGGAAAAACCTTGTCATCAATGTAGGAAACATTGATGCTACGGCATTACAGCAGCACAGCTACCCCCCTACTCAGGCTGCTCCCCCCCGTCCGGTAGGCGGCTCCCTGGGTACTGGCTGCTAGGCCACGCTGCCCTGAATACAAGGGCTGCTGTAAGTGACTCTGGCCCCTAGGCTGCACTGCTGTGAATACAAGGGCCGCTGTGATTGACTCTGGCCACTAGGAAGCGCTTCCCTGAATACAAGAGCTGCTGTAAGTGACTCTGACCCCTAGGCCGCACTGCTGTGAATACAAGGGCCGCTGTGATTGACTCTGGCCACTAGGGAGCGTTTCCCTGAATACAAGGGCTGCTGTAAGTGACTCTGGCCGCTAGGCCGCACTGCCCCGAATACAAGGGCTGCTCTAAGTGACTCTGGCCGCTAGGCTGCACTGCCCCGAATACAAGGGCTGCTCTAAGTGACTCTGGCCGCTAGGCCGCACTGCCCCGAATACAAGGGCTGCTGTAAGTGACTCTGGCCGCTAGGCCGCACTGCCCCGAATACAAGGGCTGCTCTAAGTGACTCTGACCGCTAGGCCGCACTGCCCCGAATACAAGGGCTGCTGTCAGTGACTCTGGCCGCTAGGCTGCACTGCCCTGAATGCAAGGGCCGCTGTAATTCATTCTGGCCATTGGGCCACACTGCCCTGACCCCAAAGGCCGCCATATTGTCTTCAGCCTCTAGGCCATGCCACTTTCAGCCTAAAGACTGTCAGGTAGACTGGAACGGTAACACAACCCCACCAGACCCCAAAGGAGGATGGGGTGTGTATACCACGGGAAAGACGCCAAAGCACTATTTATCTGAGTGAAGATGTTAGCACTGCTGTTCTGGACATTTTTCAGTTTGGGTAATTACTGGACATAGTTCCAACCTAAAACTTCCCTGACATTCCAGTTTGATTCTGTAGTTCCTGTTCTAAAGCATTGTGTAGTGTTTCTGAGTACCACTAGATAGCTCCTTTGTTTCCAGTGAGAGATTACTATGCTTTCTTTAATAACATGCCTTCTGTATATACTGGGCAGTTTATAAAGCATTTGGGCATAAAAGTTGCTGTATATGCATAATATACTCAAGTATTAGACAGTTTGAGTGTTTTACTATTGAGATTTCTTTTATATATTTTTTTAATCCCAGGGAATTTAAGAGTCCCTTCTCAGGGACTTCACTTCTTTTGGTTTCAGAGTAACAGCCGTGTTAGACTGTATTCGCAAAAAGAAAAGGAGTACTTGTGGCACCTTAGAGACTAACCAATTTGCTCATATGCTCAAATAAATTGGTTAGTCTCTAAGGTGCCACAAGTACTCCTTTTCTTTTCACTTCTTTTGGGTAATCTAAATCACATAGTGTTCCATTAATGTGCAGTGACTGCAAGTCTCAGTCTTGAGCTGTGTTGTTATTCAGCATGTATATGATGCATCTCTGAGACATTAATTACAGTCACAATTGCCTTTTAATTTACAAATATGATTCACAGCTCTACTTGTCATTTATTTCTGATTCAAGAGCATCATTATCCTTTACTTCTGTTGCTTTCAATTATTTTCAATTATTGCTGAAAGGAGAAGCTTTTTGTGGAGCTCAAGCTACCTCCTCTGCCCCTTTGTTATTTGGGCGTTCCCTTTATCATGAAGTGTTATTTGAGAACCATGTGTTCATTATTAAGGTTAGAGATTAGGGTCTGACAGGAACACTCTTACTACAGTGAATTACACCAATGTAAAACTGAAGTAACCCAGTGAAGAGTCAGTTCTCTGGTCTTCGTACTTCATTTATCTCCACGGTATCTGAGCATTTTTAAGAGATTTAACATAATTTAAAATTGTAATCTCACATTTTAAAATGTATGGTAAAACAAATGTGTTCTGGTTTCTGTTATTTCTGGAGGGTTGCTTATTTGCTTTGGGTTTGGCTGTGTGTGCAGAATAAATAAAGTTAATAAGTTTTCTCCCAAATATAAATTCTGTTTTAGATGTTTGAAGCTTCAGCATATGCAACAAGAAAACATTTTTCCTCTGAAGCTATCTCATCACCAATACAAAATTTTGCCTGACTGACTTAATGTGACAAGGCAGTTTATGATAGTCCATAATTGTTTACATCTTACATATCTCACTAAGATATCAAGGAAGTGTATTAAATGTATGTTTTACTTTTGCAAGTTATATATTCTCAGAAATAGAACACAAATCATCAAACCCACAGAGATCTTTTCAGGACTTCAGAAGCATCATAAAACCCAAGGTCAGTAAGTATTATGCAGACTTGATGTTTACTAGGTCTTTTGTCTCATTTAGGGGTGTAAATAATGCCAGCTTGATGGATGTATTGGGTAGCTATGTGATGGAGACTATTTCCAACTAGAGAATGAGCAGACACCATCACACTTTTAAACCAACTAGGTAAACTTGATTACACTTCAGAAGCTACTTTCCAGCAGTATTAGGAGTTAGGAATTCCAAAGCAGCCTGGAAACAGCACTTCGTGTGTTCATCTGAAGGTTGATATCCAGAACTCTCTTCGAGATAGTGGCATTAAGTGTCTGTTTCATTAAAGTACATATGTCTGCCCTTTAGCCAAAATCCTCTCCCCAGCAGCTGGTCTGGATAACTCGGTTGGGCAGAGGGAATAATCCTCCCCCAGGCTACAAAGCAGCAGCAAATACTCATATTCAATGGCAGGAGTATACTCTATAACCCTAGTGGCCTTCCTCCTTGTGGGGGAGCACTGGATAGAACATTCTGGTAGAATCACTGAACCTGCTTCCACTATTCAACCAGGCTGTTCCTGTGCAATAGTGTAGTTATCCAAGAGTGTTGCAACAATATCTCTTTCACTCACCTTAGTCATGTCCAGTGAGAGGACTGAAATACTCAACACTGCCTCTAAGGCTCCTCTGTGCCCTTGATTTCTCCAGAACCCACACCACTCTACTGGTGTAGACAAGGCCAGGGCCATCTCCCTACGGCCTTCTCCCCACCACTCCTTTACCCTCACAGAGTGCCCTGTGCCTCTGGGAGGCAGGGAGTAGCTTTGGTGCTCATAAAAGCACACATGTTCCCCTTGTCCTTGGTTTCTTCACATGGAGTTCAAAGTGATAGCAGCTCCTTGCATCCTCCTCTTCACTTCTGTGTACATGCATAAGGAACAAAACACAGTCTGGGTGAAGGGATTTCAGGACTTGGCCAGGAGGTTTCCTTTCTTTTTGTATTGGGCTCAGGGACTTCATTAGAAATGTCTGGGCAAAAATTCATATTCTGTAGAGATCATTGTAGGAAGGACAATATCTGAATTTAGTCCATTCTCCCATTTGTATATGTATTGTCTCATTCTCCCTCCCACCTCCAAGAATATAATGGTTAACACTGCATAATGGATTTCTTCTCTGAAAGCTACTTTGCACTGGGGAATTGTGGGAAGCTAAATAGAAGTTTTATAAATGTTTAAAATGTGTATTTACCATGTCCTTGTGGCTTTAGTTATAAGAAACAATGGAAAGGAATTAATTAAAATGTGTAGATTTCTTGTTCCCTGCTTTGTGCCATTTCTTCAGTTCGCCTCTGTGATTCTGAGTAGTGAGAGATATTTAGCAGGTTTCTAAGGCTAATTTCATATTTGTTTTCATTTCAGTTTGTTTTCCCTTGCTGTTTTTCAATTTACATTTAATAATGTTGTTAAGCCCTTATGATACTTTCTGATCATTCAAGATGATGACTCCTTATTACTCATACATGGAATAGAGAGCCTCCCATTTTAAATTTTCCTCTGGCAACCAACTTTGCCTTATGAATTGTTTGTTTTCTTTTTCCTGACATAATCTTAGTGACATGTTCTTCATAGAGAACTGTATGTGGAGTTCTTTTTCACAAGTCTTTTACAATCTCAAATGACATTCCTAATGCCACAAGTGTAATTGACAAAAGCCCCCACTCTTGCTGATAAAAAAAGTATTCCCCAGCAGTTGGGAAAGTTTTGATGTCGCAGACTGTAGCACACATTCATGATGCTACAAGCTTGCAGTGCAGATTTCTAAAATCTTCACAGGGCAGCATTAGGGTTCACTCATCCATTTTCAGTTTTAGTCATCTGTGCCAACAAAGCAAATGGAGAATAAACTATATGGGAGGTGTCTCGTGACACAGGGCTCTGCTGTTTTATATAGTTGTGCTTATAGACTGTTTATTTTTGTTGTTATTTATTAAAGAGCAAGAGTAATGTAAACCCTGTCACTTCAAACTTCCCTCTCCCTACCCCAAAACCCCAGAGCAAAACACAATGAAACCAGAACCTCTTCCTGGCAAAAAATCAGACAGACCATGTGTCATTCCTGCTCCTCAAAGGTAGCACACAAGCAGTACCCTCATCTCAGAGAGATAGGAGCTGAAATTGAGTCAGGAGAAAGTGCCTCAACATCAAAGAAAAAAAATGCAAGCCATAAAATGTCATTTTAAGCCATGAGCCAGGATGGTGTTGTGAGAATCGTCAATGAGGAGTGGACAAGATTAGGTTGAGAAAACATAAGCCTTGACCCACCTCCCTCCCCAGTTAGACATAAACCAGCACCATGTACCTCACCTCCTTCCCAAGAAAGACTGATACATAAATAGAGAAAAGATGGAAATTCATACCCAAAAGACAGATCATAAAATTGTGCTATCCAACTGCAACCCTTAGACCAAGTGACAGACACTCTAGTGAACTCCCACCTATTAGAACAATGATGCATGCCATCGCTCTGACAAACCCTTGCACCGTGGAGGCAAGAAAGGTGAACCATGGCATGGGAATGTTTACCCAGAACTCAAGATCTGTAAGGGGCCTCAAACTCCTCTATCCCTTCCATCTGGTGAGGCGCATGAGCAGGAAGATGTTGAACAGACACCTGGCTCCCCATCTCCAGAAATTAAATCAACAGTCTACACTGTCACCATCTCCCCTATCAATGGGGGAGGTTACTAATCCTGCATGATTGTAGAAGGGCAGATGGGGAGCAAGGAGTCTCTAACTCCTTGTGGCATTATATAGACACCAACAGAATTGCAGTCTGCTTCCCTGAATGCAAGAGCTGTGCAGGGCTAGTGCCTCTAATGCTAGGCGCCCCCTTTCTGAAGTCTGACAATCAAAGGATACCATAGACAGGGGGAACACGAAATAATAGTGACATGATTAGCTTCAGTGTAATAAGCAGCTTTCACAGAACACCAGCTGCCTAGCTACTGCCAAGGGTTTTGTGGGATCATGTCAGAGGTAGGTTTTAAGGAGAGAATTGAAGAGAATTTTTATGGATATCTTCTCAAATACCTAACAGGTGGCATGGCGAAAAGCACAAAACAGTGTCTCTTGCAGTCCAGCTTCATATGACTTCCAGCATGGGACCGTGCCTACAAAAGACCATGCAGCCCTCAAATTTAATAGTCTCTGAAACAAGGACCTTGTCTTTTACTTGTTTTGTATACTATTATTCATGTTTATGGCACTGTATAAATTATAACTACTGTATACATAGACACACATTTAGGCTGAAGATGCCATAGATTATTCACTCTCACATATACTTCTCTACAAATTTCCCTCAAACTCTTAGGCCGTACATTCCAGCCAGGATGGAGAGCCCAGCTGAGGTAACAAAACATTGAGTAGTGCAACTGAATTAGTAACTACAATCATTCCTCACCAATAGGACCCAGAATGTGCTGATCGGTCATTGCTCCTCTTAACCAAAAGCCTGCAGAATAGCACAGGGCTGCATGCACATAACACCTCAGTAAGCTGGGCTGCTGTAAGTATGCCGCTCCCAACTTCCGCACCTTATATTAAACTTCTAATCTGATCCTGTTGCTATTTCAAACCTGAAAATGTTGTCTAATTCCTAAAATCACATTTATTTCTCACAGGGTTTAAAAGAAAAATTCATAAAACTATATTCCCCCAACATGTAGGTCAAAGTTACATTCACAGATTCACACATTTTGTGATGGCAAAGTCACAAAAACATTTTCTACATATGTAAACACATGGAACATGTGAAGAAATTTACTGAAGCATAAATGTGTGTGTAAATTATTGTCTGTACACATTTTGTTATACCCAACTGCATAACAATGGCACAATTTTAAATGTGCAAATATTTTGTGTGTTCAATGTATGTCCAAGTTTGTATGTTCACATTCTAATGTTACTTGGGGAATTTTAGTAACAAATGTATAATACTTTTAAAAGGAGATAACTACTGCTCCGCGTCACCAGAACTGTGACCTGTTACCACTGATCTTAATGACAACCACCTCAGCCAATTGCTGATATGAACTTCCTTGAACTTTACAATAGCACTTTTTTTTCCTTTGCTATAAATGTTTTATTTTACCTGATACAGTAATGAAATTGTCAAGATAATGAACAGAGCAATAATTTCACACAAATGGCTAACTTTAATTAAAGTCACAGTGTTGACTGCTGGCAAATCTGGGTAACACAGACCACTGATCAGATTACTGAGCACTGATAATTGAAGTATGGCTGGAGACTCAGAGGTCTGTGAACAATATACTCAGAAATTAAACCACCTTACTCAGTGATATAATGCTCAGTGTCAGTACTCTAGCCTCAGCACATCATTAGCCAATACACCTACACTTCTTCAGTCAGCTGTTAAATCTGCAAGGACAAATATTACCTGCTATACCCGCTCTAGTGTAACCATTGGAATTAATCAGGCAATTGTGAAGGTGAAGAGTGTCAAAGTTCTAAGAATCGGGTTTCCAAAAGCAATGAGTATGAAAGAATGTTTGTTCTGCTTGTTTAGTTTGGTAGTGAGGAATAGGAAACCCCTTCTCTGATGTGGAGCCATTATCTTGATATGACTAAGGGCTTTTCTGCACTTAGAAGGCTGCAGCAGCTGTTGTAGCTTTTCGATGAAGACTTATAGACTTTACGGTAAGAAGGGACCATTATGATTCCCTAGTCTGATGTCCTACACATTGCAAGCCACAGAACCTCACTCCCTCCTGCCCCGCACCTGTAATAGACCCCCTAACATCTGGCTGACTTACTGAAGTCCTCAAATCATGATTTAAAGACCAAAAAGAATCCCGCATTTACAGTAGTGTAAACCGACAAGTGACACATGCCCCATGCTGCAAAGGAAGGTGAAAACCCCCCAGGGTCTCTGCCAGTCTGACCCAGGGGGAAATTCCTTCCTGACCCCAAATATGGCGATCAATTAGATGCTACCTACCCCAGTGGGAAGGCTTCTCCCATCACCATAGGTAATCCACCTCCCTGAGAGGCAGTAGCTATGTTGACAGGAGAAGCTCTTCCGGTGACATAGCACTGCTGTCTACACCAGGAGTTATACCAACCTAACTGCTTTGCTTATGAGTGTGGATTTTCCATACCCCTGAGCGATGTCGTTATACCGACATATGTTGTTATATAGATCATGCCTAAGAAGGCAACAGCTAGCACATGTGAACCATAGAGGACTGTACCATATGAACAATCTATTAAGCTTGTATATTGATTAGTAATTTCATGGCTTGTGATATTCTGTTCTCATTATAATTTCTGTCATAGAAACTAGGTTATAAACGCCTCCTATTTTGTGAAAGACAGGGTACAGCATTTCTTTAAATGTTCAAGGTTCTGTAATTAGGATGGCCACTGATTCTTGCTCTCGACTTTTATTGTTTTGGCAGTCTGAGAGAGAACTGCAATGGACAAATAATAAATCTAGCCTAAAACCAAAGAGAAGAAGATGATATTGCATGAAAACCTGAGGTTCTGGCAGAGACTAGGACTACTTCATCATAAGAGGGCATTTGTGACCATTGTGGAAATAGTGTGCAATCGCAGTGATTTATAATACTCAACCCTGCTCCTAGCTTCTCAGATTCCATCTGCCACCAGAACCTCTTTATTTTGTCTACTGCTGGCAAAATGATTGTGGCCTTTCCTTCCAGGTACAATTCTGTCATGCCTGCGTTTGTTACCTTGTGGCTTGGTTCTTACAATGGCCTGTTTCTTAGCTTTCTCCACACAGCGATACTGCAGCCCTAAGTTCAGAGGGCCTGGAGCCAGCCAGTGCAGCCCATACAGGATCATTTTGGCATTAGAATGAGTGTGTTCAGACAAGGCAGGAGATGTATTGAATCAGCCCTTTGGCTGGACAGCCTCTGATGTGTAAGCTGCCCTCCCTGGGAAAGTCAGTCCTTCAGAGCAGCTGCCCCAATGACTCAGGATAGGGTGAGGGATACAACATGCACTCCCCTGTGCCTGTGAGAGGTAATACTGCCCAGTATGAAGTCCTATTTATTCACAGAACAAGTGAAGAAATAGTACAAAAGCTTCCCTACATGGTTCTACAAATGTCCATCACTATGTCTTCATGAACATTCAAACCTTGATCCCAACAAGTGCTTTTGTGCCTTAAACAATGGGGAGTCCTTGTGGCACCTTAGAGACTAACAAATTTATTTGTGCATAAGCTTTTGTGTGCTAGAACCCATCTCATCGGATGCATGGAGCGGAAATACAGGAGAAGGTATAAATACATGAAAGGATGTGGGGTTGCTTTACCAAGTTTGAGGTCAGTCTAACGAGATAAATCAATTAACAGCAGGATACCAAGGGAGAAAAATAACTTTTGAAGTAGTAAGAGAGTGGCCCATTACAGACAGTTGACAAGAGGGTGTGAATAACAGTAGGGAGAAATTAGTATTGGGGAAATTAAGTTTCGGTTTTGTAATGACCCAACCACTCTCAGTCCCTAGTCAGGCCTAATCTGATGATATAATTTTGCTGATACAGACTAACATGGCTACCACTGAATTTTGTGCCTTAAATTCCTTCACAAAAGTGAGTGGAAACTACCTGTGCTTACCGCTAAGGTCAAACATTATGCACAATCCGCCACAGTCTGTGGAAGTAAGTCTCAAGTCCCTTTGCATGCTCTCTCCTTTACCCTCGAGAGCACAAGGTAGAAAAGTAAGAACAGAGAATGAGCATGTCTGAGGATACCTAGATTTAAGTATGATACTTGCCATGCTAATGAGGTGCTCAGCTACCTGGTCTCTCTGCTTACACGACCAACAAGGCTGATTTTTGTGATGTGAACATTCATCCCTGGGAACTGCTATGAGACCAATAAGCCGCTCTCATAGAGTAACAATTTTCAGTCACAATCAATCAGGATGGATTTGATTGCTGATTACATATTTTTATTGTATATTGTGAGCCCATTACGAATCCCTAAACTTCCCAATCCCTCTTTATCTTGTGTTTCTAAAAATTATAGTCCCAATAAAGTAAAGAACATATTTAAATCCTACTGACCTTAATGAGACTTAAGGATGTGTTTCAAGTTAAGTGCATCATTAAGTGCTTTGCTAAATCAAGGCCTATATTATTTTCAAGAGAAGCAGCTTCAACAACAGCTAAAGCTAGCATATCTATTGTTAAATAGTTAATGAAGACTTTATTCAAAGCATTCCTCAGCACTTTAATAAACTGGTCTACTGTAGTTGCATTTCAGTTAATGCATTGCTTAGACTCTAGGATACCAACAATATATTTCACGCACAGTATGAGGCCAGAGTTTTCAAGATGGTGGCACACTTGAAGGTTAGCACCTTGAAATATCTCTAATAGACTATGTGCTACTTTTGAATCTGCTCTAGGGTATTTAGTGTTTACAAGTTATACACTAGGAAGCTGTCCATTAAAATAAATATAAATAGTAAGAAGAAGAATATTTATTACTTACACAGCTCTTCATATCTTCAAAGGACTAAGTTTTACAAAAGGGAGTTGTCTCTTTGAAACTAAAATATGCCACTAACAGTTTGCATGATGGCCTCCTTTCAACAATGCTATCACTTTTTAAAAAAATGTTAAAAATGCAACCATTTTTTTTCCTAACAACACAGAAAAAGCAAATAAATTAAGTGTGAGAGGTGAAAGACCCCCCTATGCCAAGGGGCAGAATGGGTCACAGAGCCAGGTGCTATTCTACTCTACAAACACAGGTTGAAGAGGACATGTCCGCCCCTCCAGTAAAGTCAGACAACCTCTGTAAGTATTCATATGAGTGGTAGAGATCTGGCTTTTTCCTTCGGCTTGGAGTGGAGTACTACTGGTGGGTGAGTGCTTATGCCGGGGTTCAGGGTTAAAACATTATATATATTGCTTTATGTCAAGTGCTTAGAAAAATGTCTTGAGAGCATTTTCACTAGTCTGCCCAAATGTTTCTCTTTCCTTATACATAATGAAACTTTGATCTTTAAGTTAAATGATACCCAGTAGCCATTAAATTGATTTTTTTTTATTTTGGTTGATAATGAATGTCTAGTAAGTAAAACTTTTCAACAGTTTCACAAAGCAGAAAACAATGATAATGTTTAGCCCTCTGCTGATTCTCTCTCCCAGCCTAGCCCAAGAGACCCTGAAAGTGGAGATGATATTGGATTTCATTATCTTTTTTTCCCCCTAACATTAATACTGTTTCCATTTAACTACATTGGGTGGCTATAGATCCTCTTGAATTTGGAAAAAAAGAAATGTGTATGAGATCTGCAACAGTTCCTGATAAGCTTAGGATATCAGCAGACTTAACTGACCTCTCAGACTTTGCTAGGGAAGGGAAGGCACAGACACAAATAAAATTGACAATCAATGCTTTACAACCAAGTCAGTCCAATTAAATCAATGGAACTACTCTCTGCCTTCAGATTTGCTCCTGCTAACAAATGCTTGCAGTGTTTTCTCATGCTGCACACACCACACTTCTAGAAATGCCAGCTTTTCAGTTAAATATGGCAAATTATTTTCTAGCCTGGGTAGGTCTTAGAATATCAGACCACAAAAATGCATAATTTTGATTGACATCTTGCCTCCCCCTCCCTCTCAGTCTGACCTGATGTTGGTAATTCAATACTGTTAGCTTTCAAATGGCAGGGAGTGTAACTAACTGACTGTTGAAATCATGCTGGAATAGAAGGGGACTGGAAGCAAGGAAGCACAACTGTGAATGGTTTTAAAATGTGTGTCATCTAATTTAGTCTAAAATATTTTCTATTTTGTGTACTGAATGCTAACTATTTGGCTGGCTGGCCAAATGAAGGGAACTGTGCTTTATGACTGGGAGGGGGAGATGAAAACTTCTGCAAAAGGGTCAGCCTGGTCCCTACTCATCCCCTGAGAATGAGGGGTTTCAAAGGGGCAGCCCAGTGTCTTAAGCTGCCACTGATTCAGAATCAGTGCAGCAACGGCAGCAGCGCAGCTAGGTGTGGGATAAGAAGCAAGTCTGGCAATCGGGCGTTGGCATTCGGACATATACCGAACGTATGTAAGACCTCAAGTGGTAAATCAGCATTAATTTGTTGTAATCTCATTACAGATGTTGGATGACTGGCCATGCAGACGGTGGTGTGGATCCATGGGCACAGTATTGTCTTTTGGGCTCATAGGCACGTGTCTAAGTTGCCCAAGGGTTCACAGCTGGGCTTCAGTAATGAAGTAATACTCAGTTGGCATGCAAAGAGGGGCATGTTATGCGATCAACTAATCCCACTGCTGTATGCTGTGTGAGCCCATCAGCAGCCACCAGATATAATTGTGGTATACCTCGGGGAAAACAATTTGGAAATACATAAAGGGGTGGAACTAATGCTTAACCTAGGAGGGACTTGACGCTGATCCTTGAAATTTTTCCAGGAGTTAACATTGTATGGTCAGACATGCTTCAGCGCAGAGTCTGGTGGGAAGTCATGAGGCCCCCCAGGGTGGACAAGGCGAAGAGGTATGTGAACAGGGAGGTGGCCACATTCTTTGGGACCATAGGAGGGGCAGTAATTTTCACATCCTGGCATAGTATATGGGGCACCAGAGTTGTTTCAGGAACATGGGGTTCTCCTGTCAGATTTAGGTGCTGTCATGTTTTGACTGATATAAAAGATGGTATTAGGAGATGTCAGGGAATCTGACTGGGGGTGGGAAGAAGGCAGCCAAGCTAATGGCTGATGCCTCCTTGTGGCAGATGTCCACTGCAGGTACTCCATCCAGAAGGTATACAGTGACCAGTTATATGGCTTGGAAAAGGACTTAAAAAGAGGTGTTCATTAAAGAAACAAACAGGGGGCGGGGTTGGGACCTCCTAAGATTGGTACAGAAGGGAGCCAACCCACAGTTATTATAGCCCACTTTTAAGCCTCCTACGAGAGGGGTGGGTTGGAAGGTAATGGATTTGCTGGAGGGCCCTTGATGGAAAAAGATGGGGAACTGGTGGAAGCCCCCTGGGTAATTACGGAATAAACAGGGGGTTACCTGCACTGTACATGTTTATCTGCCAGGTAGTCCCAGACATCAAATAATAAAGTTGTGGCCTGTTTAAACGCATGCCAGATGTCTCCTGTCCTCCTAGCCAGACAATTAAATAACTGTTTTCCTCCTGATTCAAGCATGTTTTTAAAATATTATAAAATTTAAAATAAGATTATGTCTGTTGAAGTATATATTATATGGGTATTAAATTTTAATATATATTTACTTTGTTAGTTATTAAAAGCATAGTTTATATCAGGGATGGCCAAATTGTGGCTCACGAGCCACGTATGGCTCTTTTACAACTAAAGTATGGCTCGTGGAGTCCCCTACACGCCCCCATTCTCCACCTATCAGACTGGGCGGGGGGGCTTAGGGCTTCTGCACTACAGCGGGATGCTGGGGCTAGAGGCTTCTGCCCAGCAGAGAGGAGGGTCTAGGGACTTCAACCCCACAGGAGATGACTGCTGGGGCTCAGGGCTTAAGCCCCAGGAGAGATGCCTGCTGGGGCTTGGGGTTTCAGCCCCATTCTTGCTAAGTCCAGAGCCCTGGTAGGTGCCTCCCACAGGGCTGAAGCCCTTAGCTCCACTATCCTGACCCAGTGCAGAAGCCCTGCAGCCTGGCAAGTGCACCCAGCTCTCGAACTTCTGAAGATTATTGCATGTGGCTTCAAGGGTCAGTAAGTTTGGCCACCCTGGTTTATATAGTGTAAGTAAAGCTTTTGTAAGAGAATAAGGTTTGCTTGTTTTATCATATGCAACATATACAACAGCAATATTGGCCTAATTTACACAGAGTCTAAGTCTCTGACAGACATAACCCTTGATCATTTAATGAACTGGCAAACACAAGACAACTCTTGTTCTTTTTTTCGTGGGGGGGGGAGGGAGTCAGTATGAATTTATGTGTAACAGTATTCAATCCATCATGTTTTACCTGCCAGAACTTTCAAATGAAAGCAAAGGAAGAAAGAAAATCACTCAGTGTTTCTAGAGTTTTGTCTGGTTTTAAAAGTGTATAAAGAAATGAATGGGAATATGGGGAAGGCAAGTCTTGAGAGTTTAAAGCCCTCATATAAATGCAATTATTTTATCAATTACATTTAACACTACATAACATCTAAAAACATTCCCCCAGGCCCTCAATTCACTTTGATGTCTTCTCTGTCAGCAAATTCTGAAACCAATCAGAGTCTGTTGTCATTTCCAAAGCAGGTTAAAGCAACATCACCCTAGAAAAATGCAAAATTTTCAACCAAAGTTTAACCTTATCATTCCAAAGGTAGATCAAAGGCAAAACCATCACTCTGAAGTAGTCTTTTCTTATCTCAGATCAACAAGGGTCTTTCAGCTGATCATCTTGATTTGTGCTTCTGTCAGATGCCACCACTGAAGATGAATGCAGTTTGTTCTGCTTTTTGGACCTTTTGATCTTGATATTTTGACTCGCAAATATATACACAAATAGAGGCCAAGGGAAAAAAAATCCTCATGTGTCCACAGACAAGACAGAGACCATGAAACAGACTCCATCTGCATAGCTGTTTGAAGATCTCCTATAGATGGGAGAGAAAGCATATGTGAGTCTATACAAACGTACCAAACAACCAAAGGTGTCCATTTTCCCCATCTACAATGAATTCTCTAATATGTTCCAAATAGAACAGAAAGATTTAAAAGTCACTCAGTTTTATGCTATGATTAAAATTATTCTTTCCTCAGCAATCAGTACCCCAAATGTTTAAAGGAATTGAAATTTAGACAAGTACACTTTATCTGCAGTACCTTCTAGTACAGTGAATGCAGAAAATCTCTAGCCTTATATATTGAGAGCTAACATTTTGAATACTCTGGCTATATAATTACATAGTATGAATCCACAAAAGGCATCTATCATGATAGCTACAAGTACAGTGACAAGTGGACCAGTTACATGTTGCACATAGAAAAACAAACAAAATATTGCCAGGGTTAGTACTGCCTAAATTCCAGAACATGAACATGTGTAGCTCTGAATGTACCCAGGCCAAAGGACTGAACATCCAAAAAAAGGTTTTTGTCTCAAATCTGCCACTGTCTGAGCGACACTCACTCACAAAAGACTCTGTGAACGCATCATAAAAATGTTAAGCAGACACCGCCAAAAAACATTTTAATAGTCATCTATATGGCTAAACCTGGTAATGATATCCATGGCAGTGAGAATCAGTAACAAGTTCAGTCACAATGACTGGAAATGGGCAAATAATAAAGTAACCTTCCTCACTCTTCATGAATAGCTTTTCCCAGTCTGCTCCTGTATGAGCGGCACACCCACCAGGGGTCAGGGAAAAATCAGGAAATGGAGGAAGAAAAGGTCATTTTGTTTCTTCATCATTATTAGGAAATCTAGACAAGTCTTTGACTTTAAAGGATGGCCCGTGTAATGAATGGATATAGAAGGGCCTGCCCTGCTGTATGGCACTGCCTTAAAGCAATGCTAGCTGCAGTTAGGAGGAATGAGAGGTTGTCACAGTGGATGTGCAAGTAATGAGGAGCAATCAGGGTGGTCAAGAAGTAGCTCAGATTACTAAGTGGAAGAGTGGCAGGGTCAGTGAAATGTGTGGAATAGGGGAGATTGTCAATATGGGAGGGACTCTCAGGCACACAAAAAAGGCTATAGAACTCAAATGAAGGAGGGAAGAACATTTTTCAGTCAATAGGTAAAAGCAGCATTGTTAGGGCTGCACAAGGAGTGAATTAGGTAACATAGATAATCATTAGATCCGGCTGGAAAAGGACAAGTTTTATGTTTCAGCAACAAATTGAAAACTGATTATTTTTTTCTTTTACTCCCAGCCAAAAAATTTGATTCAGAAAAGCCATCATGGGAGTTGTAAAAGCAGCAAAGGGTCTTGTGGCACCTTATAGACTAACGGACATATTGGAGCATAAGCTTTCGTGGGTGAATACCCACTTCGTCAGATGCATGTAGTGGAAATTTCCAGAGGCAGGTATAAATATAAAAAAATCAGGCTAGGGATAACGAGGTTAGTTCAATCAGGGAGGATGAGGCCCTCTTCTAGCAGTTGAGGTGTGAACACCAAGGGAGGAGAAACTGCTTTTGTAGTTGGCTACCCATTCACAGTCTTTGTTTAATCCTGAGCTGATAGTGTCAAATTTGCAAATGAACTGAAGCTCAGCAGTTTCCCTTTGAAGTCTGGTCCTGAAGTATTTTTCCTGCAGGATGGCTACCTTTAACTCTGCTATTGTGTGTCCAGGGAGATTGAAGTGTTCTCCTACAGGTTTCTGTATATTGCCATTCCTAAAATCTGATTTATGTCCATTTATCCTTTTACGTAGGGACTGTCCAGTTTGGCCAATGTACATAGCAGAGGGGCATTGCTGGCACATGATAGTGAATATTACATTGGTGGACGTGCAGGTGAATGAACCGATGATGGCGTGGCTGATCTGATTAGGTCCTGTGATGGGGTCATTGGTGTAGATATGTGGGCAGAGTTGGCATCGAGGTTTGTTGCATGGATTGGTTCCTGAGTTAGAGTTACTATGGTGCGGTGTGTCGTTTCTGGTGAGAATATGCTTCAGGTTGGCGGGTTGTCTGTGGGCGAGGACTGGCCTGCCTCCCAAGGCCTGTGAAAGTGAGGGATCATTGTCCAGGAAGGGTTGTAGATCACTGATGATGCGTTGGAGGGGTTTTAGCTGAGGACTGTATGTGATGGCCAGTGGAATTCTGTTTTTTATCATATAATATTTAGAATACAGTAACACAGAGAGATGCTGCCTTGATGTTGAGGTTCCCAGGGCAGTATAGAGAGGCATTAGAACTGTATTGCTCCCCTTAGTTTGTTTTATTACTCAATCCATCTTTTAAGTATTTTTAGTGCATCTATCACTAATATCTAGATAACAGATACAAAATTAAAAGATGCATCAAGATTGACCCTAAAGGCTATTGCTGTCCTGCATAACTTCAACAACTCTTACCTAGACAAGTGAGATTGTTGGCAGAACTCAAGGTGTGACTCATGCACCAAAGCCTACATTACACTTCCCTTCTTTCAACTCATTGCTCTACTTTCCAGGGACAGTCAGGGCTTAGAGGAGGACCCAGAAGTATAATTTCTATAGAGCCCATGATATCAAGGGGACAGAGCAACAGTATGGAAGCAAAGGGTCTCCACTCAGAAGTTGTTTGCCTCTAAGGGATTCATGAGTTAGATGGAGCTAGAACTCTGGTATCTGTCATGTAGGGGCAAATACTATTCTCAGTGGAAGAATTCCAGGAAACTCCATGCACAAAAAAGGAGGCATGTGGTCCTAAGTACATGTGTGCTACTCTGTAAAACCAGGGCAAAATAGGAAAATGTGTGGGAGTTTTCAGTCACCTCAGTGCTGTTTGACTTGGATGTTTATTATTTTATAATTTAAATACTTTTTTAAAAGTATATTGCAAGAGTTGTGAGCAGGAAATATATATTTTAACCTATGCCTATAATTCAAATGTGTTCAGAAAGAACAGAGTGTAACTTTGCAGTTTCATTATGAATAATTTCTTAATTTAACCAGCAGTATTTTTATAGATGTTTTCAGAAGGCATTTGACAATTCAAGGTTATACTAATGAGAACATCTGAGTTGTGAGAATCATGAAATAAGTAGAACAGTGAAGAGTAATCAGAGCCCTACAGACAACTGTGTGTCATAAAATATGAAGATTTATAAATATAAAACCGCCAGGAATAGAAAATGTTCAAGATGCTGAAGGCAATCTTTGTGTGTCCTAAAATGTGACAGAGTAAAAGACTTTCATGTTGTTAAATTAGTTTAATTAAATATGAAAAATATAAAAGTAGACGAGTCTATCTATAAAATACAAGAACAGAGTCAAGACTCAAAGGTTAGTTGGTTACATTGTATTACTACTTACAAGGGCAGAGTATCTAAAAATAGAAAAAGCTTAGTTTGTAGGAAACAGTGTGTGAGATTTGGTTAGCAAAAGGAATTATGGATTATGTTCTGTTCAGAACTGTTAAAGATTCACAAATATAGGACCTGATTCTGCTCTCACTCACTGTAAGTCAGGTCTGACTCTATTGAAGTCAGACTGGATATATCATTTTACATCAATGTAACTTGATTGACTTCACTGGTGCCACTCCTAATTTCCACTGGCATAAGTGGGAACAGGATCAAGCCCATGATTTTAAAAGCAAAGAGAGATGTGTATGTAAGTTTAAAATGTTGACCATTGTATGGTGTCATCTATTACGTAATCCTGCAGCATTAATAGGAATGGTCAAGTGACATTTATTTACACCAGACAGGAACTATGAGACTACCACCATGATACTATCACTGAGATTGCGAAGTTGATTAATATGCAGCATTGGCTAATTGATTGTTCAATGTAGACACATGCATTGCATAACAGAGTTAGAAGCTGCTCCCGTGATTAGCTGAATCTACATTAGTAAGCAATGCACATTTCTTAAAATAAAGAGAACTTATTCTCCATGTTGGTAATATTATGAAATTAACAAAAACTGAATGCATTCCAAAGAGCAAAGAGCACAATAGCTCAGTCCTTTAAAATTAATGCCTTATGCTTAATAACTTTCAGTTAGCTGACTACTCAGAGAAACAATTCCATTTTGGAATCTGATTATTGTGAACTTGGGCACATTCTAAGCTGCCATCAGCTATTTCATTCATTTAAGGTTGAATAAAGGTTTAAACAAATAATTTCCCTTGACAAAACGTTTTTAGTCATCCTCACATTGGAAGAAATGGGATACAAAACAGCCATGAACTAAGACTGTCTTGGCCTTGCTCACAGGGATATTTCAACTGCAAATGGTATTTCTTTTAAATTGTGTCAAATAGGCCTCCAAATGCCAAAGATGTCTCCTATTTCATCATAGCACAGTTTTATGATAACATGCTAGGGAAAAATCTGTCTTACATACTGAGAGCCTGATTCTCTATCACTTACACTCATGTATATCAAGAAAACTCCAGTGAAGTTAATGGCATAAGTGAAATTTAAATCAGAATTTGATTTTCTCATTGTACATGTAGTCTGACCCAGAAGTCCCAGCAAAGTCCCATTCATTCAATCCTCAAAAGATGCCTTTCTTTTCTAGTGTGATCAGTGTTGAATTTCGTTATCTTCTTCCCCTTTGCCCCTCTATGAGACCATCCATAAGTATTCTTCTCATTTGAACTTTGAGGATGATTTGGCAGTTCCAATTTTACAGATAATGAAATAGATAATTTATCTTCAGCTTGCAGACAGAGAAGGTGTATGTGTGATGTTCCCCAGGATACAATCTGGACTGTTGAACCGCTGTGTCCTCTCAATTCTCCAATCTGGGGTGCCTTTTACTCTGCTTCTCTGTGAGAGCAACCACTCCTGGTCTGTCCACACACAGCCTTCAGCATGTAAATCACTCCCAGCTATATTGCATGAGTGCTATAGCCAGCCACCCATGAATTACACTGCAAAGTAACACCAGCAAACTCCCAGTCCCAGACTTTCCTGCAGAAATGTGTGCCTTGCACTGCCCAGCACCTTGCTGGACAATACAAGCTCATACAAAGTCTGTCATTTCACTAATAGAAAATGATATGCACAGATCTTGTTATCTTAAATGGAGTTTCCCAAACACGTGAATCCAAACAAACCGGTTTGCATAAAAAAATAAAACAAGTTTATTAACTATAGAAAGATATATTTAAGTGATTACAAGTAATGAGGCATAAAAGTCAGGATTGGTTACAAAGAAATAAAAGATAAGAAAGCAACTAATACCTCACTTAACAAGTTAAGGGAATTTAAAGCAAAAGGGGTCTCTCTCACGACAGGTTCAAACAGTCTTTCTGGCTGAATCTTTCAGCCAGGATCCTTCCCCAGTCTAATGATGCTTCCTTTGTCCTTCAAGTGTTATTGATGCTGTGAGTAGAGATGAAGGGAGAGATCATTTGGGGCATTTGTTCCCCATTTTCGTATCTTTCCTCCTCTTTGAGAATCATCTCCAGCTGGGGTTCAGAAGACAAAAAGTCAGTGGGACAGGAACCTTCAGCTGTTTCTTTGCCAAGGTGTAAATTTATCACTCACATCCTTATTCATGCCAAAGAATGGCCGCTTAACCAGGTGAGAGTCCATCTGATTTTGTTGACACCTGGCTGAGGTGTCAGTTTGCCTTTTGTTTCTGAGGAACTGGTCTGTGGCTGGTTTTTCAGACTTGGAATCTGTTTCAGTAATATTATACAGTACAATCTTATAACTTTACATACAATGTTGCCACACACATTTTATCAGGACAATAATGACTAGCAAATTACAAGTTTTCAAATGATACCTCGCAAGGCATACTTTGTACAAAATCCATTATAGTTTTGTAAAAAAAAAAGGTGACATAGGGATATAGACTGTCACAGAATGCTAAAGTTACCTTCCATCAACTAGTATGAATATTCAGCACCATAGTACACAGTAGCCCAGAAAGCAGCTGTTTCTGTGACAACCTCTATCTTCGCCACTGCACTGGGAACCCCAGAACTGAAAGCATGAATCTCAACAGCTTGAGGTAAAGACCCAGGATCTGAAGTGGGGGCCATCCCAGAGTTTGGATTAGGCACTAGGGGTTCACATGACAATACCACAGGAACAGAAAAGATAAGTAATAAGCTGTATGGGCGACCATCATCCTCTATCTTTCCTTTTCCTTGTGAGTACATTGAAATATCACAGTCAGATTGACTCCTTTGGTTTTTTCACAGACAGCACACTGATAAGAAAGAATAAGGGCACATTCTGCACCTTACACAAAAGGATGGGACGTATTTCATTCTATCTGTTTTCACTGCTCACCAGCAAAATTATCAGCAATCAGCTTGTCCCTGATGGCCCTGGGATTCAGACCACTGGAATGCTGAACATGGTTCCCAGTTCTGCCACTATAGGCTCTCTCAAACCCCTGCCTCATTACCTGATGAGTTCATGAATTAGAATCATAGAATCATAGAATATCAGGGTTGGAAGGGACCCCAGAAGGTCATCTAGTCCAACCCCCTGCTCAAAGCAGGACCAATTCCCAGTTAAATCATCCCAGCCAGGGCTTTGTCAAGCCTGACCTTAAAAACCTCTAAGGAAGGAGATTCTACCACCTCCCTAGGTAACGCATTCCAGTGTTTCACCACCCTCTTAGTGAAAAAGTTTTTCCTAATATCCAATCTAAACCTCCCCCACTGCAACTTGAGACCATTACTCCTCGTTCTGTCATCTGCTACCATTGAGAACAGTCTAGAGCCATCCTCTTTGCTTGGAACCCCCTTTCAGGTAGTTGAAAGCAGCTATCAAATCCCCCCTCATTCTTCTCTTCTGCAGGCTAAACAATCCCAGCTCCCTCAGCCTCTCCTCATAACTCATGTGTTCCAGTCCCCTAATCATTTTTGTTGCCCTTCGCTGGACTCTCTCCAATTTATCCACATCCTTCTTGAAGTGTGGGGCCCAAAACTGGACACAGTACTCCAGATGAGGCCTCACCAATGTCGAATAGAGGGGAACGATCACGTCCCTCGATCTGCTCGCTATGCCCCTACTTATACATCCCAAAATGCCATTGGCCTTCTTGGCAACAAGGGCACACTGCTGACTCATATCCAGCTTCTCGTCCACTGTCACCCCTAGGTCCTTTTCTGCAGAACTGCTGCCTAGCCATTCGGTCCCTAGTCTGTAGCTGTGCATTGGGTTCTTCCGTCCTAAGTGCAGGACCCTGCACTTATCCTTATTGAACCTCATCAGATTCCTTTTGGCCCAATCTTCCAATTGGTCTAGGTCCTTCTGTATCCTATCCCTCCCCTCCAGCGTATCTACCACTCCTCCCAGTTTAGTATCATCCGCAAATTTGCTGAGAGTGCAATCCACACCATCCTCCAGATCATTTATGAAGATATTGAATAAAACCGGCCCCAGGACCGACCCTTGGGGCACTCCACTTGATACCGGCTGCCAACTAGACATGGAGCCATTGATCACTACCCGTTGAGCCCGACAATTTAGCCAGCTTTCTACCCACCTTATAGTGCATTCATCCAGCCCATACTTCCTTAACTTGCTGACAAGAATACTATGGGAGACCGTGTCAAAAGCTTTGCTAAAGTCAAGAAACAATACATCCACTGCTTTCCCTTCATCCACAATTCACTTACATCTGCCTCCTTCAGCCAGAGTATTCCATGTCTCAGTGTGGTGTAATATATTTTGATCCTTTTGGATGCATGTTGCAATGTGCTACCAGTCTGAACCTCATTTAGACAGGGCCAAATGCCCTCACTGTGACCATTCTGGTGGGCCAATGGGCACTGTGAGATCAAAGCTGTGGCTTGGTTTGAGGCCTCTGTAGAGGGGATAGGAACCAGTGAGGAAAGCAGACCAAATATTAGAATGAATTATCACTATAATGCCTGTGATTGGTCTTGTGTGTGTCTGCACTGCACACAAGAATGTGTCTGCATTCTGGGGTCTCCACACAAGAATTTGCTTTTCTTACTCACCCAGAATGAAACTGGATTTGCCAGCTCCACTCTCAAACAGTGCAAGAAAGGAGGGTTTTCACTGAATATAGAGGACATGACTGGAGTGGGTAATCAAGACACAACCACCATGAACTGCAGTGGATGGTCTCACATATTCTTTGTATTCGGTGAGTAAGTGTTTTTCCTAATGTATGGGGCTATCCACAGAACATTGGGCTGATCCTTAATTTGGAGTGACAGAGCATGACGGGCATTTGTTTCAGCATTACAAGGCAATGGGTGGGTCTTGAAAAAAATTACAAAAATATGATATAGTTTATACACAGCCCCTATTCCTGGAAGCAACTTAGTCCACCCTGGGAGCCCACGGAGCCACTGTGAAAGAGGGCAACTTATAGAATCCCTGCATAGTCTCCAACTGTATATGAGAAACATTTATTTACTGTGTAGCCCTCCTCCTTATGGAAATGAGGAAGTCTTCTAATTAGTGGGAGGCTGCATTGCCAGTGGTGTCAAATGATCTTAAAGTGCATGGTGGCAAACATGTCCAGGGCTGTGGCAACCCTGACACACTCTAAGAGGGTGTGGCTTCTGTGTGCTGCCACGCTTAGCTCCTCACAGAGATGCATGCTGGCTTGCTGAGCAAGCATGTACTATAAACTGACTAGCTCAGTAGCTTGAGTAGTTTAATCTGTGCCTGCTGAGTGACTGATTCCTAGATTCTAAATCCAGAAGGAACGATTATGATCATCTAGTCTGACCTCCTGAATAACAGGCCAGAGGACTTCCCTGAACTAATTCCTGTTTGAACTAGAACATATCTTTCCAAAAAATATATCCAATCTGAGTCATGTCCTTGACATGGCTAAATCAGCAGCATCTGGTTTAGCACTTGTGGGCCTCTGACAACTTTTGAAAATCCCAATTGAGAATTCAAGCTCCTTCATCACACTATGGTCACAACGTTCAGGAGTGCTCAGCCTCCAACTGGGAACTTAAGTATGACTAACAAAGCTTTTCTGAAAATATGCCATGCCTCGTTTAGTTCTGTGTTTGTACAGCACCTAGCACAATGGACTCCCAGCCCATGATTGGGGCTATGTGCTATAATAATATCAATAATACATTAGAATAATTTGGACCATGCAACAGGCTACTTGTGCCTGGGCAGGCTTTTGAAAATAGTATGGATGTGTTGACAGCAGACAGCTCCTGACTGTCAATTCATCCACATCTTGCAGCAGCTCAACTCCATTTATTTTCATTTTTGAGCTTTGTACAAAAGTAAAACAAGAATAATGAGACAATAGACAAAGCAGCCCACACCATGACTAACTTACTATCCTGACTGTAACAAGACCAAACCACTATTTGCTCTTGTTATAATAAATCTCTCTAGTTAGTATACACTACCAGCTCCCAAGAAGAGAGAGAGAGAGAGAGAGAGAAATATTAACAGTGAGATATCATTAGCTTTGAAAAAGTGGCACATACATTGAAAGTGCTCAGATGTACTAGAGGACAGAGAAAAGCAGAAATAATTCACTTGGCATCAATAGACATTCCAAATTTGCTATTCCAAAACCACTCCTCTGCCATTACAGGGCAAAGGCAGATGAAAAGTTTTGCTAAACCAAAGGAAATAGGTTTCAGAGTAGCAGCTGTGTTAGTCTGTATTTGCAAAAAGAAAAGGAGTACTTGTGGCACCTTAGAGACTAACAAATGTATTTGAGCATAAGCTTTCGTGAGCTACAGCTCACTTCATCGGATGCATGAAGTGAGCTGTAGCTCATGAAAGCTTATGCTCAAATAAATTTGTTAGTCTCTAAGGTGCCACAAGTACGCCTTTTCTTTCAAAGGAAATAGATGATCAAAACTTGAATATTTGTTGATGCATAAGTTATTGATGCCCTGCAGCTCCGGTAAATAATGCAATCTCTCTTTTTAAAAAAACTCTTTACATGCTAGAGGTCAAAAATAAATGCCCTTCCTTGAAAGGCTTAGTCCTCTCTTGAATTTTTTCACTCCCTGGGTGCATAATTAAGAAATGGCCTGCTTTGCATTGTGCAAAAAATACTTTTATGAGTTATCAGAAAATCATTCTTTAGATTAAAAAATCCAGTCACTCTATGTGATGATCACATGGAACTAGGCAAAACAACTGGGCTTTGTCCTTCTCTCTCTTCATCTCTGCATGAATACAAACAAACCTCTACCTCTGGTAAACAGAAAAGTACATGAGTGGATTTCAGCAGCTAGCAAGCAATGCATATCAGCAAGGTTGAATGTTAAATGCAAGTCTCTACACCTCTAGACAAATGAGAACAAAATGTTCTCTACATTTCAAGATGTTTGGAAATTGATGGAAAGAAAAAAAAGATGTACCCTTTCTCCCTTCCCACGGTGCATCATTCATGTTTGGTTTAATATTATAGGAATTTTATAAAACAATTAAGTCAGACACGACTATTGTAGGGAGCTAGGGATTGTTTTTAAATACACTTACCTAGTATATTCATTTCAAATTCAGCACCTGGTTTTCAGTTCAGTTTCAAGGGATTTTTTTTTTCAGCTTGGTTCAGAGACAAGGAGGCCAGGGCCAGATGACTTTCCCAAGTTTGAAAAGTGAATAAGTGGCTCAAACAGAATTTCAATCCAGTATATCCCCCCTCCCAGTTTTAGTCTCTAGCTACTATAACTCATTACCTCTCAATTTTGAAAAGATTAACAAGAAAAGTGTTATAGCACTACTTAAACATGGCCTTCACTACATCTACATATGCTATATTTAGTTTTTATTTCTTAAAGCTGCAGCTGTGACAGATAATGATAAAACTTAAGACAGGAATTTGAAATGATCAGGTAGTGAAAACCATGAACTCACTAATGCAGTGACATTCTACAAAGGGATAGAGAACAAAAGGGTGAAGGATCAGGATTTTGCTTGCAGAGCTGTTTCCATATATCTTAAAAGACTAAAAGGATTTCAGAGGATTATCTTTCTCTAGATTGCTGTCACTCCTATTAATCAGTCTTTATTGATTGTTTGGTCTTTGGTCTTTTCAAGTTCAACAAAATGTCTAATATACTGCCCTTGAACACATAACAGAAATAAATCCAGCTGAATTGCACATGGACACAGACAATAAAAAGGTATGATTTTTATGCCTCTTCTAACCTCCGGCCATGAAACAGGTTATCCCCATTCTTTTAACAGCATCACCAGTATATGCAACAAAATTTCAAATATCACTGTCTGTGGACATGTAGAATCTGAAATGTATTCTACACCAGTTATCATTATGTGATAAGGAGTGTACTTATATTAGGATGTAGGTCAGACAAGCCAAGAAAGAAATGAAGTAATTGTTCAGGAAAAGGAGTGTTTGTCATAACTGTTCTACATACTGAAGTCTGGAGTTTATTTGAAATACTGTCAGCTAGTTAAGTAAGGTAAAAAGCTATTTGCAAACCAAATTCCAAATTAGAAACTGAGTTTCAGTTTGGCCTGTTCATTCCACTAGGTTTATTTGCAGTTTGTGAACATCTGTGTGACCGAAACTTTGTTTGCTGGGTGTTGAAGAACAGTGTGTTTAGGGGCCATAGTAGAGATTTGTTTCAAAATGAAATGAAATATGTTCCAAGTACATTTGGCTGGAAACAGTAGCAGTTAATAAAGGTTAAATCAACAGAAGTAATATAACTTGACTTAGGTAACCAATCACAAAATTCAAACAGCAAAAATTTGAATAATCAGATAATTGACTGACTGGGAATAGTTTTCAGACAATCCCTAGTTAAGTTATATTAATAAAAATGATTTTTGGAATAATTTTGATCAGGAAACTAATTAGTAATTGTTGTCATTGCAGAAAGTCCACCAGCAAAGGGTCTAAATTTATAAAAAAATGTATTACTGTTATTTAGTTATTACTTGTTATTATTTGTATTGTAGTAGCACCTGTGTACATGATGAACAGGTTTGGGGACAGAATGCACCTATGTCTAAGATCCTACCCAGTTGAAAACCACTCACTGTTGCCTGCTGCTGACAGAGCTGGCCTTACGATGAGGCAAACTGAGGCGGCCGGCTCCGGTGCCAGATGTGTGGGGGCGCCACTAGGACCCAGAGTGTAGAAAATTGTGTCTGCTGCTGGTGCATATGTATTCTCTCTGCTCTAGATGCACAGAGATGGTGGAGTGCTGTGCTGGAGGAGGGAGGGCACAAGAGACACAACAGGCAGGCAGGAGAAAAAGTGAGAGGGAATAACAGAAAGCAGCAGGAGCTGCAGGGAGAGAGAGGAGGAGAAGCCTCTTATGTACTTCTCTAACACTCTCAGGAGCCTGGACTGATTAATACCAGCTTCTCAGGGAGCTTCCTGTGTCCTGCTGCTTCCCTGAACCCACGGGAGGAGAACAGGCAGTCACTGAAGTAGTAGGAGCCAGTTAGGCTCTTAAGACGCTGACATCTTCCCTCAGTCAGGCCCTGCTACCAGCCTGCTTATTTGTCCCCTTCAATTGAGTGTTGAGAGCCACTCTAGCTGGCACAGAACAGCAGTCATGAGTGAAAGAAGAAAATGCCCCTCTGGGGTAGCATTCAGAAAAAGAAAGAAAGCAAAGGAAGCTTTTCTATCTAAGCAGGAACAAACTCTCTTGAGATACATAGACACAAATGTTCACGGTGAGCCTTCCAGTCCCAGTAAGAATGTGAGTGCTGAGGAGATGCCTGATCTTCCAGTTAGTCAGAGTGCAGGTGACCTGGCAGCTACTGCAGCATCCATATCTCCATCTCAAATGGATGTAACCATGCACATTCCTGAAGAAAAGTGTAAATGAGAGAAGAGTGTGGTGGAGGCGCAAGAAACAGCTGCTGCTGAGTTTAGTTCGTTAAGTCTAGATGATCCAGGACAGTGGACCCACTTGAAAGTAGCCTGAGGGACTTTCTTATACTGCATGGGCCACAGCAAGTGAAAAACTTCATGTTCCCCAAAGACAATGAAAATAGTAGTTTCCATCCAACACATTACTGGCATGAAATCCCCAATGGTGACAAAGTAGAGAGGCCATGGCTTAAGTACTCAAAAAACCCAGAATGCTGCATACCGTTTTTGTTGCAAACTCTTCCAGTCTGATGCTGCAGCCACATTGGGTTCTACAGGAACAAAGGACTGGAAAAATCTGGCTAGAAATCTGGCATGCCATGAGATGGCAGCAAATCACCAGAGAGCATTCCATAGGTGGAAAGAGCTTGAGATGAGACTAAGGTTAAAGGCCATCATAGATGATCAGCATCAAGAGAATATTGCATCAGAGTCTCTTTACCGGAAAAATGTTCTGAAAAGGCTCATTGCCACTGTGAGAATGCTGCTACCCAAAACCTAGCACTGCGTGGCACTTCAGATCAGCTGTACGTGACAAACAATGGAAACTTCCTTAAAATTGTGGAGCTGATGGCTGAGTTTGATGCTGCACTCCAGGAGCATCTAAGAAGAGTCACCACCCAAGAAATGTTTCAGAGTAGCGGCTGTGTTAGTCTGTATCCGCAAAAAGAAAAGGAGTACTTGTGGCACCCAGAAATGTACACACACCACTACCTTGGAAAAACAATTTAAAATGAGATCATACAGTTACTGGCAACAAAAGTCAAACAGAAGATTGTGGCAGATCTGAAGTCAACAAGATATTACTCTGTTGTTCTGGACTGCACATCTGACATCAGCCATATGGAACAAATGATTTTAATGGTGCTTTTTGTAACAACAACAGAACCTAGTGAAAACGTCCCTGCAACAGTGACTGTCAGAGAGCATTTTCTAGAATGTTTTGACATTGATGATACTACAGGAGCTGGTATGACAAATGTGCTTCTTAAAAAGCTGGAAGATACGGGAATTGCGATAGCTGACATGAGAGATCAGGGCTACGATAATGGTGCCAACTTGAGAGGAAAGAACAGAGGAGTGCAGACATGGATCCGAGAGTTAAACCCTTGAGCTTTTTTTGTCCCATGCAGTTCTCATTCATTGAACTTGGTGATCAGTGATGCAGCATCAGCTTCTAGTGAGCCTGCTGAATTTTTTAATGTAATCCAAAGCATCTATGTATTTTTCTCTGCATCAACTCATTGATGGCAAATTTTGAAGCAACATCTGGGAACATCCACTCTGACACTGAAACCACTGAGTGCCACATGATGGGAAAGTCGAGTGGAGGCGATAAAGCCTATCAAACACCAAATTGGGAAGATAGATGATGCCATAGTTGCAATTATGGAGGATAATGCTATGACAGGAACTGTTCGTGGGAGAACAGTGGCAGCGGGAAATGGAATCACCAGAAACATACATAACTTCAAATATCTGTGTGGCTTAGTGTTGTGGCATGACATACTGCATGAAGTAAATGTTGTAAGCAAGAGACTCCAAGGTGTTGACCTTGATATATCTGGTAGCAATGGAACAACTGGACAAAGCAAAGTCATACCTACAGGCTTACTGGTCAGATGAGGGATTTCAAAACGTTCTGAAGAGTGCACAGAAGTTGGCAGAGGAACTTCACTCTGAAGCTATTTTCCCACCCATTCAAGAATACAAAAGTCACCGAAGAAGAAGACGACATTTTGATTATGAGGCATGGGATAATCCCATAAGAGACCCCAAACAACAATTCAAAGTTGAATTCTTTAACCAGGTGCTAGATTGTGCAATACAGTCAGTTGAAGAACGTTTCATGAAGCTCAAGGAACACAGCAGTATATTTGGGATGTTGTATGATATTCCAAAACTTCTCACTATACCTACACCAGCAATGCAGGGCACCAGAGACAATGTTGACACATGATGACATGCGCGATATTGATGCAAGTAATTTAGGTGATGAACTGAAAGCCCTTTCAAGATACATTTCAGCAGGATCAACTCCAAAGGCTTTTCCGGAATATAAGACCACACTCTTTCCAAATGCTTTTGTTGCTCTGCAGATACTTCTAATACTTCCTGTAATAGTTGCCAGTGGAAAATGCAGCTTCTCCAAGCTGAAGTTAATAAAAACACATCTACACTCCACAATGACACAGGAGAAGCTGGTAGGCCTTGCAACCATCTCAATAGAGCATGAGCTGGCCCAGACTGTGGACCTTCAGGAAGTAGTTCAAATCTTTGCAACCAAGAAGGCACTAAAAGCACCACTTTGATTATTCAAACAGCTAGAAATGCCAGTGTTTACTATACAGGCAAGAAAAGTTACATTTGCTGTTCAAGCATTTGAAAGTTAACTGTTACTTAAATTTTTTGAACAAGGCATTTTACGTTGTTAGGTCTCCTTTATTGGGGTAAGTAGCAGAGCAGTACCATGAGAGGAGTAGAACAGGAAGAAGGCAGAATTGAGACCTTTCAAAGTTCTGACCCAAGCGAGGGGGCTGGGGGAATCATTTGAGCTCCCCACCTGAGGTGCCACAATGTTGTGGGCCGGCCCTGGCTGCTGTTCACACTGTGGTCTGTTCTTGACAGTAGAGACTAACAATGAGTTCAATGAGATGCTTTAGAATCCCCGTGTCTTCCAATATCCTCCAAAGATGGTCATGTCATATCAAACATTTTTGAGTAGTAAATGAAACATATGATCAGTGGGTGATTATACTACCTACATTTTTCAATGTTGTGATGGATGTTTGCAATTTGATCACACATGCCTCATCCCTCTCTGAAACCAGCTTGCTGGGGTGGTAGTTTTGCTTCTATCATTTGCTTCATGTGATCCTTGATTATATAACCAAAATTTGCTCCAGTGCAATATCGGGGAGATAATACAATTGTTATTACACTCTGTTATGTCTCCTTACTTTACTAAGGGCAGAAAGATTCCCTTTGTCCAAGCATCTGGCCAATTTCTCGTTATCTATACACTGTTGCAAATTTTCCACATAAGAGCAATACCTTGGTCACCAGTCACTTTCAATAATTCTGCTAGTATTTGTGCTTTCCCCAGCTTTGTTTTCACAATAGCACACACGACTTCCTCTTTCAGGACTGATGGCTGAGGATCCATACTGTCCTTTCTGTCATCCTGTATTGTAAGTGGCTCTTATGAAAGAGATTGACACAATAATCTCTCCATCTGCATTTGATATCATCATCATCATCATCACCACCACTACCATTACCACAACAGAATTTATTCTGAGACAAGTCCTGGAAGGTTTTGACAAAGTGGATGGAGCTGGGATTTCCATTGATGCACACCTCTAAAACCAACCCCAGATTCGCTGCAGACACAACACTCTTTGCTACAATCATCGATGCAATGAATGTTAGAGTCTGTTAAACAATTAGCGAGGAATATGGACTACCCCAGAGTGAGGCAAAAACAAAATTTATTCACGATGTCATGATTAACATCATGTGGTCATCACGATTAACAATACATTATAGAGGCAATAGATTGATTCAGTTCTCTGGAATCATACATATCCAAACAAGGAGGCTGTTCTAAAGAAACAGAAAAAAATAGGAATGGCTTGCTAAACCATGGCCTCTCTTACTAAAGTTTGGAAAAACTTGCATTTAAAAACGTATGAAGGGTCGATTGGCAAAAAGCTCATTTTTTTCCATAGTGACTTATGGTGTGAATCCAGGAAAATTAATGCTGCTTACGGGGGGGTTGGAGTGAGTGGGGAGATGAAGCCTTTGAGATGTGGTGCTGGAAAACACTCTTGTGCATCAGCTAGATGGAAAAGACGAATACTTATGTTAGAAATATTATTTGAGCGAAGCAGACCCCTGCTGTCAGAAATCAACAAGCTCATACTTATCTTCTTCACATCAGGTGTAGCAACAAAAATGACCTTGATAAAGTTAATATGGAAGGAATGGTGGTGGGTGAGCATAACAGCAGATGAACAGAAAGGAGATGGATAGATGGTATGTGGCAAATTACTGGGAGGTCAACTGCTGAATGTTTGAAGCTAGCAATGAATTGAGAAAGTTTCCAAAAATTCTACCATGATGTCACCAATGTTCAGACATGAATGAATGGATTTTACTTACTTAGTAGAACCTCGATGCCCCGTCTGAGATGAGGGGCCCATTGAAATAGAGAGAGAGAGAGAGAGAGATGATCCCAACTACCTACCCTGAAGAATTTATAATCTATATAGACTAGACTGAAAAAGGTTAGTGAAAAAAGTGTAGCATCACCATTTTATAGATGAGGAAACGAGCTGTGAATAGTCTGGTCATCAGTGGAGGATTGCATACATAGAAATGTAAGGCTGGGCACTTGAAATATATAAAATATCCACAGTGATAAAACCTAAGCAAACACCCAAACACCTGTAGCCGATGACAAAGAGGCTTAACTGTACAAACTTATGATGAAAACAAGTTATGATTCATATGGTCCAAATGTTAGATGCCAGGTTAATGTTACTGATGGTTAATGATACAATGAAATCAAATGTATGTTGTTTCTCCTAAAAAGGGGGGAAATAGCACCAGAAAAGTATGCGAGTCCTGAAACTAAAACAGCACTTTTCAAAAGAAAAGTCTTTAAAAGTAATAAAATAGAACATCCTCTGGAGTTATTGATCTGTAACAATTCTTGAAGGAAAACCAATGGCTCAGAACATTTTTCAAAACAAGAAGTTAGCATAAAAATTACAGCTCAGAATATGGACATGGCTGACTAAGAGCATCTTGATATAAATTCTTATTGAAATGCTAAGTTTTGATCTTGGAAGGTTGATAGGATTTCTTTCTAGAACAAGAACAATGAGGGTTTCCAAATATAACGTCTATGTATATTACTGCAGGTATATATGTATATATATGTACATACATATGAATATGAAGTACACATTATTGTCCCTTTATCATCTAATGAAGTCCTCCTAAAACTTGGAGTCACATCCATAGCTAGTATATGGAAATCAGCATAGATGCTTTACACCAGTTTACATCAGCTGAGGATCTGGCCATATACTTGAAATCAGGTATTTTAGCTATCAGAAATGGAGGCTTGTTGTTTCAGGCCAACTCTTCATTGAGTCAGACACTGGAGGAGGAAAGGTTTCAGAGTAGCAGCCATGTTAGTCTGTATCCGCAAAAAGAAAAAGAGGACTTGTGGCACCTTAGAGATTAACACATTTATTTGAGCATAAGCTTTCTTGAGCTACAGTTCACTTCATCGGATTCATTCAGAGCTGTAGCTCATGAAAGCTTATTCTCAAATAAATTTGTTGATCTCTAAGGTGCCACAAGTCCTCCTTTTCTTTTTTTGGGGGGGAAAAGAACTATTAGATCACGTAATTTTAAGGATCCCAAACTAAGAGCCTGATTCAAAGCTTACTGAAGTCTGTGGAAAAGCCCTCCATTGACTTCAGTGAGCTTTCGATCAGGCTTTTTGGTCTGTAGATGACTACTGTTCTCTAGAGCTATTCCTGGTGACCCACATGATGGAAACTTTTGAGCATTATACAAAGGGGCTGGAGGGCAGAAATCCATACGAGACTCTCTCTTACTCAGTGGTCACAGAAAGAAAGAGCTGGAGAACCACTGATTTAGTCTAACTCCTTGTCAATATAGGAGTGTACCCTACAGTATATTTTATTTTGCTTTGTTTAGTCTACGGGAGTCCTTTTCACTCAAAAGCTATTCTGTAGTCTAACAGATCTCACTCAACCAGACTGGGAAAACCTGCAGAAAGAAGGCATAAAGGGAGAGAAACTACATAATGTTCCCTTTTCTGGGTTTGCCCCAAATTATTATGTCAGGGAGGGGCAGTCTCCTCACATGGAATGACTGGGCAGTCCCAAGCACCACGTGTCCCTCAGAGGGTGTGGCTATGGAGGATTCACTGCAGCATCAATCTGGAGGATCCATTGAAGGCATAGGTATATCCTCTTGGAGGCCCTGAGCTATCACACTAGCTCTGAATGAAGCATACTGCTATGGCTGGCTATTCCTGCAACTACTTTTAGAAGCACCCAGAATGGAAGGTTTAACAGTGCAGAGAGGGCACCACACAAAATGTGATACAGTTGAAGGTAGGATTAACTTTTTGATGCATTCACTGTTGGTTGCCAGGGATGATACTAAGCATTCCTCATGGCCCCGCTTCTCTCAACACTTCCAATCTCCTCCTGAACTCCTTGGTTCCAGGCTCCAGGAACTCTCTCTGGATCATACAGGGCAGGAAGTATGGCACCACAGTGGTGTCATAACCTGAGTCACAGGTCTCTGGACAGACCAACTCCATGCACAAATCTCTGGGTACTGTCGGGTATTCTTGATAGACCATAGTCCATAATAAAGATGATCTATATGATGATCTAAATGAAGATCTATATATTTATCAAACACATTCAAATGGAAAGCATGGTTTACAAATCCTGGCTAGTTACAGAATCAGAAACACCTGTTAGCTTCCCAGAACCCCTTTCTAGTCTTTTTGAATGACAAGAGTAAAACAACAAGATGCACAATTAAAATGCAAATATGTTTGATAGGAGGTTAAGAATTGCTTTGGGGGAGTTTAAAGAAGTGAACAAAATAACTTTCCCACTCAAGCATACACAATTAATTCAGCAGCCAGGGAATTATCAGGGCCTAAGGGAAGTTAAATATGAAAGGTATCATTACAGTTAGAAGGCCATATGGAGAAACTGAACATTTTCTGATAAGAGTCAGTGTACACCAAGATTCAGCACTAAGTCCCGTTTTTGCTCATGTTTGTTCTTGATGCACTTACAGAATATATTTAGAGAGTGGCACTCTGGTGCATGTTTTTTGCAGATGATATAATGCTTGCAGAGGAGAGCAAAGAGGAAATGGAAGAAGATTTAGAGAGATGTAGTTGTACACTTGAAAGAAATGGCATGAACATAAGGAGAAATAAAACAGAGTATATGGTCTGTATATTCGATGATACTGTGCAGGAAGACAACAAGATGGCAAGTCTTGGGAGTGGGGGGAGGGGTAGCCACTACCAACGGTACAGAAGTTCAGGTACTTAACTTAGGTTCAGTAGTACAGAGTAATGGTGAACTCAACGACAAACTTACAAGCAGAAAAGGAAAGGTTTGGATTAAATGGAGAGATGTGAGCATAGATATTTGAGACAGGATATCTGGAATGATAGACCATATTGAAAAGTGAGGTCCACAAGACAGTCATTAGGCCTTTACTCTTGTATGCCTCTGAATGCTGGGCACTGAGGAAGAGTAGAAGCAGATCTTAAATACAGTGGAAATTAAAATATTAAAATGGATGCTTGGAGTTACAAGGATGGACCATGTTTGTGTAATCCTTCTGCCCGTCAGAGTTGGCAGCAACAAGAGCTAGGTTCAGTATCTAGGGGTTCCATTCCAATAACACAATGCAAAACTGGCTTGAGCCTCCACCCAGTGACCTGGGACAAATACCACCCCTGCTGGGCGCCTCTAAGAGGCAATACTTCACTTCTCGCAAGCACAGAGTCTGAGTGTCACAAAGGCCTTTTAATAACAGAGAGAAACAATGTGGCATTATGTTGGGGAAACACCACCAACAGGGTTCATAACACAACCCATGAGCTAAAACCCACCCCAAGCAAATTGGGCCTTTGGTTCTTGAGTCCAACAATCCAAAAGTCTCTGCCCCTGGTCAGTGCAGCCCCAGAGTTCAAAAGTTTATCTGCAGAGTTTTACCTCCCAACATGGGTGGAAATGGGGGAGGGAGGGTTAAGGGGCACCTTACATGGTCCGAAGCCAATTGCCCCACCTCTCCGTGGGGCTCGGCTCTGCTCCACCAGCCATCCCACGAATTGCTCCGCTCTGGCAGCCACTCCGCTCCACCAACCATCCCATGAGCCACTCCAGCCTTCTCGCAAACTGGTCCGCTCCACCAACCATCCCATGAGCTGCTCCAGCTGTCCCACAAACTGCTCCACAATATAGCTTCATGCCCCCCCACTACTTAACACAATGCTCAGTGATTTCAGCTTGTAGTAAAGGAGCCTCAGTGCTGGTGCACTAATGGCCCAAAGTGATTTCAGCTTAGCAACCTGTAACTAGACTCCTATTGGAATCAAAACTAGCTCTGATATTCCACAGTGCAGAGAGGAGAAGGTGCAATTGGCATGTAAGACCCTCACCAGGGGGCCCGTATCACCAGGCATTAATATCTGTCCCCAGCCTCTCTCCCTTCACTGGGTTTTGGAACCCATGACCCTTGCCTAGCGAGTGCTGCTTAGTTGATGGTGAGTCCCTCCATCATAACAAAAGACCAAGTACAGTTCCACTGTCCTTGATTCACATAATCAGGATAATAACAGTTTATTCCTGCCCCAATAACAGAGAAACTGGGGCTCCTACAGCAGCCAAAGTGACCATCTAGGTGGGGTGGGTGTGCCTATGCAAATGAGATCAGCCTCTGAAGTTCTTTTCCACAACCCACCATGACTCGCCACCAGATGTCAGGGTAGAGCTCATCCTGATTCCTTTTACATTTGGAAAGAAGGTGGTACCAATTACAGAAAAGCTGAGGCACTATAAGCTTAGATTGTTTGGCCATGTAAAAAGGAGATCAGAAGAATATACAGAACACGGGGTATTAAATTTAGAAGTAGGGGGTAAGAAAACGTTTGGAAGACCCAAACCTAGGTGGGTGGATGTTATACAAAAAGGTTTGATTGGCCACGTAGTTTCTGAGGAACTGCTTCAGGACAGACTGGAATGGAGAAGAAAGACTCGAACAGCTGGCCCCATATAGATGGGGCTAAGGCTGCTATGAGAAGATAACCTGGAAACTGTGGATGAAAATGAAAGGTTTTTCCTAGCATGAAGAATAATTTAATGAAAGAAATTGTGCAAGAGTATTTGGTGGTCACCAATGAAAACACATAATGAAAAATTATACAAAACTATCAGTCAAAACAAGACTCCTTCCACTCCCCGACCACTTGCATCAAAAGGGAAGTTGGTATACTGCAGAGGCTGCTTTCCAGACTCCTCTCAGTTGCTCTCTGAAACATGTGTCAAGCTGTATAGAGAAGCTCAAGTGTGTGTGAGTACCAGCCTCTAAAGCAGACTGCTAAGAAGCTGATTATGAATTCTGTACTTAGATTTCTCCAACCAAGATCACGTGTATAAAAGTGTAGTTTAGGCACAACAACAGCCTAACCATGGAGTCACAGATAGTCTCGTTGAGTACTCTGGTCTATCTTGTCACCTACGTAAACTTGTATTTTTGATAAATGATACCTTACACCAAAAATCACAATAATATTTAGGTTACTTCCAGTCCCAAAGGACCAGTCATTTACACTTCAGATCTCACGCAAAAGACATTTGTAGCCAACCCTATCATAAACTAACTAAAGATTTATTAACTCAATAATAAGGGAGTTGTTTACAAGGTTAAAGGTTCCCCCTCACACAAAAATGAGTTACAGTCATAAATCCTAAAAATGAGTTACAGTCATAAATCCCAAAAGGTGCTTTAAAAAGCAAGCTCTAAAAGACCTTTAATGCTAACCCAGACCAAGCACTGGGGATCTTTTGCTTATGCCTAGTAAACTTGGCCCTTCAGAGTCCACGCAGCATAAATATACAGTTTCTCCTTGACAAGGATTTTTATTCCCCTCACCCAGAGTTCCTGCGTGTCTCCTCTTTGTGGGTTTGCAAGGAAACAGTCAACAAAGTCTTTTGTCCTCTGATGTTCCACAACGGCTTGTCTGGTGTCTATGGGCCTTCTTTGGTTGGGCAGGAGATAACACCTCCTGTTATAAACTAGTATTTCATACTTGAGAGGTGGTTTACAGTTTCAGAGAAAACGCTTTTTCGGTTAAAGAGCAAACACTTAAATATTACCTTATAACATGGGATACCAGATATTATAAATGAAATTAATGCATTGAGCAACTAACAAGCATTTCATAAAGTCAAAACACATTTGTTGAAACCTAATACCGAGTTTGACAATACAAACACAGTGATGACCCAGACTGGTTTCCACTTATGTATGGTCAATGTTTAGCTGAGGCCTAGAGGCCTTGGCATGACCAGAAACCTGTTCTGCCAGCGCCACAACAAGTAGCTTACTCAGGGAGATAAGGACGCACCCTTTCTCCCACGTGCGGGCACTCAGAACAAGCCACAATCTGACTCCTGGGAGATATTCCAGAACATTCTAGGGTGTGGATCCTAAATATGAATTTCAGATACCATGTAAATTGTAAATACAATAGGTAAACATTCAAATTAAGAACAGGAATACTTATGGCACCTTAGAGACTAACAAATTTATTAGAGCATAAGCTTTCATGGGCTACAGCCCACTTCATCAGATGCATAGAATGGAACATATAGTAAATATATACATACATATAAACGCACACACACACACACACAGATGTTGGAAGTTTCCATACAAACTGTAATCGGCTAATTAATTAAGAAGAGCTATTATCAGCAGGAGAAGAAAAACTTTTGTAGTGATAATCAAGATGGCCCATTTAGACAGTTGCAAGAAGGTGTGAGAATACTTAACTTAGGGAAATAGATTACACATATTGAATCTATTTCCCTAAGTTAAGTATTCTCACACCTTCTTGTCAACTGTCTAAATGGACCATCTTGTTTATCACTACAAAAGTTTTTTTCTCCTGCTGATAATAGCTCATCTTAGCAAATTAGACTCTTACAGTTTGTATGGAAACATCCAACATCTCTCTCTATATATATATTCTTACTATATGTTCCATACTATGCATCTGATGAAGTGGGCTGTAGCCCACAAATACTTATGCTCTAATAAATTTCTTAGTCTCTAAGGTGCCACAAGTACTCCTCGTTCTTTTTGTGGATACAGACTAACACAGCTGCTACTCTGAAACCATTCAAATTAAGGTTACTTACTGTAGCCAAGGATAAAAGGTGTCAGGGATACAGATATGAGAGATCAGAATTAATTAATGTTGAAACACAGAGCCTACAATCCTGAGGCTTGTAAAATATTTAGCTTAGCCAAATTAGGCTTTAGGATTTAGGATAAAGTAGCTATATTAGAAAGATAAATTAGCACAAGTGAATTTTGTCTATGTTTGTGATATGCTGATGTTTTGAAAATAACTGCTGAATTTGAATAATGAAGTCTACGAGAAATCAGTAGGCACTCATAGATATATGAGGCTAGGGACATAGCTCAGTGGTTTGAGAATTGGCCTGCTAAACCCAGGGTTGTGAGTTCAAACCTTGAGGGGGCCATTTAGGGATCGGGGCAAAAATTGGGGATTGGTCCTGCTTTGAGCAGGGGGGTGGACTAGATGACCTCCTGAGGTCCCTTCCAACCCTGATATTCTATGATTCTATGACTACAAGATGACTGTTGGTAGTCAGGATGAAATGTTAGAGACTTCCTTAAGGTAACCATGTGCTACTATGGTGATAAATTTTAGAGTAACAGCCGTGTTAGTCTGTATTTACAAAAAGAAAAGGAGTACTTGTGGCACCTTAGAGACTAACCAATTTATTTGACCATAAGCTTTCGTGAGCTACAGCTCACTTCATCGGATGCTCACAAAAGCTTATGCTCAAATAAATTGGTTAGTCTCTAAGGTGCCACAAGTACTCCTTTTCTTTATGGTGATAAAGTGACATAAATGTTACTAAGCATCAAGGGAACTAATGAGTTAGCCTATGATAAACAGGACAAACCAGATATAGTGGGAGTAGAAGTTCAAATAAAGAAAAGGAGTTAAAAGCTTCATAAATATGTATGAACCCCAGTGGTGTCAGCATAACACGTTATAAAAGCTGTATACCTGCATTCTGTGTGGGAGGAGATGCCAGGATGATGACTACTGGTGGTGATGATGATGATGATGGTGGTAAGGATGACACCCAGCATGAGGACTCGCACTGAGGGTTTTTCTGCAAGGCATGGTGTGAGTAATGCAAATACTATGCCTTCTGTATTGGGCTCTCTCTCCGTTACCAGATTTCCATTGTGTGTAGTGTTTGATTAGCCAGTAAGAGTAATTATTATAGAAAAAGCACTATGTATTGTCTGTTGTGCACCATGGGGTTCCTCTTCTACTGATAACCTCTCTACAGTAGTTGATCATGGGGGCTGAATGCTCACAGATTAAAACAGGTGTAAGCCCTCACCTTGGGGTGGATAACTGGTTAAAGTAACCCACAGCTATAGATAAGGTTATGTCACTGATGTGCTGTAGCTGATGATTTGGCAACAGGACCAATTTTAGTCACTTAAAATATGCATAATGTAACATTTGTGACAACGTGCATTGTATCTCTGCTTCCACGTACAGCACTACTAAAATGATATTTTCTCTTCTTGTTTTTAAATTACAGTGCTTGGCAAAAGGTTCATTTGACATTCACCTATATTTTAATTATCTTCAGGACTTTGATTTTGGCTTACTGCCAAGAAAACAATAGCTGAGAATAACAACTTCCAAGCCAAAACCAAAAATAACTGAAAAACTAGAGATATATAACCATACCTTGTAAATTGTACAGCATATGTTTGGGCCAAATTTTAAGAGGTCTCAACTAACTTTTAATTTTTCACTCCCAGCAACTTGTGGGAGCAAAATTATGAGCACAATTAACTCCGTGTACAAATAATAGAATTGTAGATCCTGTCATAAATTTAGATGTCTAAATTAGTTCACGCGTGCCAGCAGTTGACTGTGCGTGCAAATTTAGAGGTTGGTTTTGAAAATGTGAAGCCTGATTTTTCATTTACTTACTCCAGTGTAAATCAGGAGTAACTAAAGTTACCCCCAGTTTAAAAGGTTAAGCATGAAAAGAATCAGTCCCCTATAATAATTTTGGGACTGAGGGAGTTCTGTTGCACTACTACTTGAGTAAAAATTCAGGGTTCTTGCTCCAGGATATTTTACTGATTTTATGTATCTCTTTTGTATTTGTCTTGTTATTGAAAAGGAATGTAATAGTAAAGGTTAAAATGCCAAAAAGCTTCAGAGTTATAATGTATAGGTAAATAGTCCACTGAAAGCAATTAGCTGGACTGTGAATGCCAGCACCATGTTGCTAAGAATATTGTTGGAAAATGTGTCAAGAAATGATAAATTAAGTTGGCTTCATTTGTTCTTTCTCTGCTTCCTTGTACTTTGCTTTTCTGCTCTTCCCTTCCATTCATTTGCTCCTATCTTCATGGATAAATTTTGTTACAAGTTTATAGACTGTCTACTGGCACAGAAAAATATTTTTATTTGGAGATGGAAAAACTGTAAACTAAAAAGAAAAGTGACATGATAAAATGTTCTCTTTGCAGTGGTATGCAGGTAGATAGGATAGATTCTGTCCCTATGCAGACATTTTATATATATACACTCATATACATGTACATATAGAGGGAGAGAGAGGAAAAAGAGAGAGTTACCCCTTATCAAAATACTGAAACAGAATTGTGTCAAAAGAAAGATGTAGCAATATCAAACTAGACTGAAATGGAACATCAAGAAAGGAAACTGAAACTGGACTATTTCTGAAAGAGTCACAAGATTGTAATCAAGTCAGCCCCAAATGGAACTATTAACATTTTGGATTCCCAAAGTATTTTTGTCTTAAAAGGACCTTTTTAGTGTTTCTCTTAGAAAAGCACTGCAAGACTTTTCAAGTATTCATCTTGAGGCAGTCAAGTTATTAAACCACAAATTGTGCATCCTTCTTTTTTTAAAAAAATGACAAGCAACACAAATAGTAAATCCACTTATTGTACCTCTGTATATAAGAGACCATGAAAAACAAAACAAAACAAAGTTCTTTGGCTGACTGAGTCACATCACTTTAATATTTCAGGCTGGAATTGATGTTCCATACATAAGGTGGAACATACATAAAGTAAACAGAAGAAAACAAAATTACTAAAGAAAACTGCAGGCACTGATATTAATGGTCATGGAGAGTGTTGTTCAAAAGAAAATGCATTTTTTCTTTTTTCCTCTTGGCTGGATAATAATGGAGATCTAGCCTGAAATAATCAACAAGGTGGCTTAAGGAAAGTGGAAAAAAGGTTTAAAAATCCTGCCTCATTCTTTCTTTTGAGTCTCCAGATTTCATTGTTACAGAGACACAGTGTGCAGCCTGATTGTTGGGTTGTTTAAAAAAAAGAAAGAAGATTGATTTTATAGTAGGATATGTGCAAAGAATTCAATAAGCTATTTTGTCAGTTTACTTAAGATAAACAACTTTCCCAGTGTGTGGGGCACAAATAATGAGTGTTGGGGGAAAGGGGGTTCTTTTTTATTCTTGGTTGTTTGTTTAATGTGTGATGACATTTTAGTTAGACATTTTCCATTTCATCAAAATCATATTACAGACATCGGTTGATCTTCAATACTACTGACCAACAACTTCCTTTAAAAACAGCTGCAACTGCAGGGGCTCAGCACCTCAGAAAATCAGACTGATAGTATTAATGAACTCAAACATAACATGAAATAAAACCAGACGGCAAAGTAGTGCCCTGGTTACATATTGTGACAAAGCTCTGTCCTTGTCTCCGTGGGTCCCATGTTTCCTGGCGGATTTCGCTAGCCTCAGAGGCTCACTGTGACCCTTCACGTAACCCTTCTCTCTCTAGAGACAAGGATCACAGTCTACTGAGCCATTTTCATCATAAGCCAGCAAGGGAGGTGAGGAGAAGCTATCCTCCCTTGCACAGTCTCCGTTGTCTCCCAGTCTCAGTGATTAACTGGGGGGGGGACACACGGGGGAGCCCAGGCCCACCCTGTACTCTGGGCTCCAGCCCAGGGACCCTAATAGTATCAGCTATGGTAGTTGACCTTTTAGAAACATGACACATACAATTCCCTGGGCTACTTCCCCACAGCAGCCCCACTTCCTCAAGCTCCACTTCACCCTCAGCAGCCCCCACTTCCTCAAGCTCCACTTCATCCTTACCTCAGGGCCTCCTTCCTTGTGATTGATATGGTGTGTACTGCTCAGTCTCTCCAACAGCGCAACTTCCTCCCACTGCTCCTGACATCCACACCCACCTGACTAACTGGGAGGCTTTTAACTAGTTTCAGCCAGCCCCGATTGCCTTCAGGTGTCCCAGTCAACCTAGTGTTCTCCCTGCCTTCTGGAAAGTTCTTAATTGGCCCCAGGTGTCTTAACTGACCTGGAGCAGCTGCCATTTAACTTATCCTGGTACCAGGGATTTGTTTAGCCTCGAGCTAATATATCTATCTCCCACTACTTTTCTATAGACATCTGGTCTTGCCACATCACAATATTTGTTAATGGCAAGCTTTTGTCGTATTGCAAATGTGCACTTTGGTATTATAGAAAAGATAAAGAGTACTTGTGGCACCTTAGAGACTAACCAATTTTGGTTAGTCTCTAAGGTGCCACAAGTACTCCTTTTCTTTTTGCGAATACAGACTAACACGGCTGTTACTCTGAAACCTGTCATAGAAAAGATAGTATCAAACACTAATGTATCTCTCGTACTCGCATTGAGCTCAATAAGAAAAACTCCCATCAATATTCATAGGGGCATGATTGGGTCCAGTATCAGAAATTCCTATTTTTAGTGAGACTGAACAATCATCCAGGAACTTTCTGTTTGTCCAATAATTCATCTTTACTGTAAATACTGTAAACACAGAGTTGGCTGCTGTTGGCCACTGACATGTGGTTGAGATTAATGATATTGATGACTTGAATCAATTGTTTATTGTCAACTGGGGAGGGGGTGTATCTAGTGGGATCCAGCAGGCGGTCTGTCCTAGGTTTGGTACTATTCAATATTTTCATTAAATGGCTTGGATAAGAGAGTGAAGAGTATGCTTATAGAATTTGCAGATGACACCAAGTGGGAAGGGGTTACTAGCACTCCATAGGATTAGAATTCAGAGTGACCTCAATAAATTGGAGAACTGAGCTGAAATCAACACAGTGAAATGCAATAAAGACAAGTGCAAAGTACCTCCCTTAGGAAGAAAAATTCTAATGTATAACAACAAAATGGGGAATACCTGGCAAGGCAGTAGTACTGCTGAAGAGGTGCTGGGAGTTATAGTGGATCACAAACTGAACATGAGTAAACTATGTGATGAATCTGTGAAAAGGGGTAATATAATTCTGGGGTGTATTAACAGGAGTGTCGCATATAAGACACAAGAAGTAACTTTTTCTCCCTCCTCATCAATGGCAAGGCCTCAGGGCACATCTAGACTTAAAATGCTGCATTGGTGCAGCTGCACCGCTGTAGCGCTTTAATGAAGATGATCTATGCCGATGGGAGAGAGCTCTCCAATTGGTGTAGTTAATCCATCTCTCTGAGAGCGGAAGCTATGTTGACAGGAGAAGCTCTCCCACCAACATAGTGCTGTGATTAGGATGGTATAACTACATGGCTCAGGCATGTGGATTTTTCACAACCCCTGAGCTATGTAGTTATAATTAAATAGGTCTGTAATGTAGACCAGACCTCAGTTGGAGTATTGTTTCCAGTTCTGGGCACCACAACTGAAGAAAAATGTGGATGAATTGGAGAAAAACAACACGAAGATAAAAAGTTTAGAAAATCTGACCTATGATGAAAGGTTAAAAAAACTGGGCATGTTTAGTCTTGAAAAAAAAAGAGACTGGGGAGGACCTGACAATAAAATATGTTAAAGGTTGTTATAAAGAGGTTTTCTCTCCCCCTACCCCACTCTCCTGCTGGTAATAGCTCATCTTAAGTGATCACTCTCCTTACAATGTGCATGATAAACACACATTTTTTCATGGTCTATGTGTATATAAATCTCTTCACTGTATTTTCCACTTTATGCATCCGATGAAGTGAACTGTAGCTCACGAAAGCTTATGCTCAAATAAATTGGTTAGTCTCTAAGGTGCCACAAGTACTCCTTTTCTTTTTGCTAATACAGACTAACACAGCTGCTACTCTGAAACCTGTCATAAAGAGGACTGTGATCAATTATTCTCCGTGTACACTGAAGATAGGACAAGAAGTAATCAGCTTAATCCGCAGCAAGGGAGATTTAGGTTAGATATTAGGAAAACTTTCTAACTATTAGGATAGTTAAGCCCTGGAATAGGCTTCCAAGGGAGATTGTGGAATCCCCATCATTGGAAGTTTTTAAGAACAGATTGCACAAACACTTGTCAGTGATGGTCTATGTATTCTTGGTCCTGCTTCAGAGCAGGGACTGGACTAGATGTCCTCTCAAGATCCTTTCCAGTCTCTGATTCTATGTCATAGCAAATCTATATCCAAGCCATGTTCATAGCCAGGAGCTGAAAAATGTCCATGAACTTTAGAAGCTGCAAAATATCGCATTATTAATGCCATACTACCACCTATAACCTTGGAACCCATCCCCTAGGTATAGCCCCAAGGGTAGACAAGTATAGCCAGGAATAGCAGATAATTGTCTGTCTCCCCCAGAGTTGATGGGTAAAGGCAAAAGTGTGACAAATATAGCTCTCATATGTGACCTTAGTAAAGTTCAAGAGGCCAGGAAAGAGCTGAAAGCCCAAAGGCAAGGGCAAGGGCTAGCTCCCCACAACAATATATGTAAAAATATGGCCAGCATGGCAGTGAAAGCAAAGCTATACTTTCCAGAGATACTATGGGTATGATTCTGATCTTGCTTACGTCAGTTTTACAACAGTGTAATTCTTCTGATTTCAGTGGAACTATTCTTGACTGACACCCATGTAAGAGGAGAATCAATCCCTAGGTGTGAAATCCTAGTGGGTCCAGAATCACCTTTTATTTATAATGCACTGTTTACATGCATGGATAAGCACCAGAGAGGTGAGAATTGGCAATGGATCAGACTATCTGCAGAAATCTATTTTTTTTTAAATGGAATTTATATTTTTACTCCTCCATTTGTCACCATGTCACGTTAATTTTGTCTAATTGTGAGAATACTTTTAATGAAGTAATTTAAACAATTAGTCATAAATATATTCTTTCACCCCAAAGTACACATAATCCTCAGTGATGAATTCCCAGACATCAGAAAGCCCTGTGTGCAGGGGACAGAAAGTGGAGGTGTAAATGCCACTGAAGCAGAAGTGACGTACCTCCTAAATGGGGCTGCTATCTTGCCCAGTGTTATTTAACAACATTAATGGTTAGGTCTTAATTCAGCTGTTACATCTGTTAGTAGAATAAATTAGCAAAACTGGTCAATGGGCCCAATTCTACTCTCATGTAAATGTGAGAGACTCCTGTGAATGTCAGTGAGATAATCTGAAAACAGAATTGGACCCAATAACTGAATCTTGCTATAATAGACAACTGTATAAATGAGCTTTGAAAGCTGTAATCACCCACCAAATCTTGCTATTCACTAATCCAAAGTTATACTTTTAATAACATTTCTACTTTGATCTTTACATGCAATTAAGCAAATTATGCATGTAACCTTAGTCAATAATTATTTAATCTACTAACAGCCAATTGGGACTTTGCTGGCTATGTACTTAAGTAGATTATGCAGTGTGTTTTAGGGAAGCCTGTTAGGGTATTAATATTATTCATAATAATAAATAGCTTTTGTGTTGCCAGTGCATCAAGGTGCCAGCATGTTAGACTAATACACTGAGGCACTGGATTTCACAAACATTAAACTAAGTGTTTTGTTATCTGTAAAGATGAACATGTTTCAGAAGTAGAAATGTGTTTGAATCATGAAGATCAGAGTCAAATCTGAATTCATCACTGTTATGAGACCTTCGGAGTCACTGTTACAGTTTGGCATATTTTACAGAGGTACATGATGTGCAATATATGAATCAGGGTCTAAATCAAGATTCAAATTTCACTGCATTTTTGGGAAGAGGAATGTAGGGTGCACAGGGTTTTGTGTCCAATGTCATGATTCTGGTCCATCTGTAGACAAGTGAAGCATTCAATGTTAGATGTAGAAGGATAATAGTGGGCTCAGGCCACAGAGTTTGAGTCTGAATTTGAGAAGTGGTTTAGATTTGAAGTACCAGTTCAGCCGCATAATAGAAATGAACTCTATAAATCAGAATTAGATCCAGGTCCTCAAAGGTTATTTGAAGATTCAGATTCAAAGTTTGGTTTCTGGATCACCTCTGTTAGTTCACAACTGGCCACAGTCTTGTATCCTCATGGGGTCAGCAGTTTACTCTCATGGCTTGTTATTGTGCCACAATGGAGAGTAACACATGAGGGAGGAATGATTATAGAAAGTTACACAAGAGGGGGATGAAAGGTATATGTAAAGAGTTTCATGCATCTCTGTATTGTCTGCCACCTGATTCTGTTTAATTAGCTTGAAGGTGTGGGGCAAAGCTTGAGAAGGTTGAGAAGAGTATTTTGACAGGAATTCAGATACTGTAGACTTAGACACTCTACTTGCAGGTGTACAATCAAACCAGGTGGTATTAGCATATTAATTCAAGGAGAATGAGTGGGGGCTGCTAGCATTTATATAATCACCCTACATTTGCATTTATACAAAAGAATGAATTTCTTCAGAAATGTCCATAATTCTGCTGTCTATAAATAACTCACTGCTAGATATAGTCACCATTTTCTTATCAGCTGCTTCCCATGACAAATTCAAGTGAAACATGTCCTGGTCATACTAATATATAGTATGAGTTTAAGGGCTAAATCTTCTCCCAACACACCAAGTCCAAATATCTTAGGAGGTGGGCAGGATACAGAGATGGGTGGAAAGATTCTTCCCTAAAGTGTTCACTCCCACCAGCCTATTAATGAAGACCTGAGCCTGTAATAGTTCTTACTGTTGAAAGCCTGCTATGTGCAGAACAATAGACAATGGATCTGTATTTAGGTGGACCCACTTCATTTCCTTCATTCCTGCATAGGAATGTGACAGTTTGGGAAATTTGTCTTCTGAAACATGAATTCTGGTGGATTTTATTACATAGCTGTATCATTCTATGCCTCACTGTACCCTGAGTCAGCCATTTACTACCAGGGCTCGTGTCATATATCACCCAGGCCAGGAACAACAGAGTAGTAGAATACCCTGCCATTCAAATGAAAGCACCTTAGAACAATGGGACAGCTATAGGGTACTAGTTCTACCCAGATTGTCTGCAGGAGCAGGGCTTGGAATAATGGAAAATTCCTAGCAGAAAGGAAGGAGAAAAGACAAAAGGGGATAGGAGCTGTGGTTAAAAGGGTATTGATCATTGAGCAGACAAGAACCTTTTGACTTTTTGACCTAAACAAGCTAAAGGGAGCTTGGTGCAGGAGTCAGAGGAGACTCCATGAGCCAGAGTAGGGAAGTCCAGGAGAGGGGACCCCTGAAGGCACTGAAGACCCCTGAAGACAAAAACCCAAAGAACACTGTCTCCTGCTGAAATGTAATCATTTATAAGACCTTGGCGCCCCCATGGAGCTAGTCTGCATGATACAAAGAGGGAGCCAGCCATTAGAGAATAAAAAATGGTAGACCATAATGTGGGCTGCCACTGAAAAAGTGGGAGAAATGAACTGGTAGCATTTAGACAGAACCATGTGATCATATTTGAATATGAACAGAATATTTGGTGACCCTGTAGGAAGGCTTTCATGCTTCAGTGGGTAGATGGAGGGTATGATGCTGATAATTGCATATATTTAGAGCATTCATCATTATGAAAGTGAATCTTGTTTTGTAACTTAAAATATACCACATAGGTGAAGGTGACATTCATGTGATAAATAAGTTATAATTCACCTATAACTGCCTCTCTTGTCCTCTCTCCCAGGACTTCTAACATTCCAAACCTCTGAACAGTTTTCAAACACATGCATTTTTTTTAAAACAACTGTTCAGAAAAACATGGGAGGTAGACGACTTGAAAGTCTCTGGATAAAGATAAAAAGGGTAAAAAAAATAGAGGTGACATAATAGTAGAAGTCTACTTTTTAGCATATGCACAACATGCCTCAGGTGGCACGTGACCTGGATTCATCACCGAATTTGGTCTGCTGATTGGATCATTAGCTTCCTCACCTTGGGCCAGTTATTGATGGGGAGTGTGATGTGAACACTGATCATGTTTACCAGGCGTCTATTAGATCAGGAAGAGAATGTGGTTGAAGCATTTCTTGAACTAATAAAAGAAATATCCAAAACATAAGACCTGGTAGTAATGGGAGACTTTAACGACCCAGATATCTGTTGGGAAGGTAATACGGCAAAACACAAAATTTGCAATTCTGAGAATTGCATCAAGGACAACTTTTTGCCCCAGAAAGTGGAAGAAAATGTTCAGGAAAATGGCCATTTTAGACTTGATTCTGACCAACAGGGAGGAATTGATAGTGAATCTGAAGGTGGATAGCAGTTTGCATGAAAGTGATCACAAAGTGATAGATTTCATGATTCTAAGGAAAAAGTGAGAGCAGTAGAATAAATACAATGAACTCAAAAAAGCAAACTTTAACAAACTCAGAAAACTGACAGATAAGGTCCCATGGGAAGAAAATCTAAGGGGAAAAGGAGTTCATAAGAGCTGGCAGTTTCTCATGGATACAATATTAAAGGGACAACTACAAACTATCCTAATGCAAAGGAAAGATAGGAAGAATAGTAAAAGGCCAATATGGATGTATTAGAAGCTTTTTTAAGGACCTGAAAATCAAAAAGGAATCCTACAAAAAACTGCCAACATGGGCCAACTGCTAAGGAGGAGTACAAAAGAATAGCACAAGCATGTAGGAACAAAATCAGAAAGGTTAAGGCATAAAAATGAGTTACACCTAAAAAGGGACATAAAAAGCATCAAGAAGAGGTTCTTTAAATACATTAGAAAGAAGAGGAAGAGAAAGGAAAGTGTAGGTCCTCTGCTTAACAGGGAAAGAGAGCTACTAAGTGATGACATCAAAAAAGGTGAGGTGTTTAATGCCTGTTTTGCTTCAGTCTTCACTCAAAGGGTTAATGGTAACCAGATACTCAACAGAATTAACAACAACGGGGGGGGGGGGGGATGCAAGCCAAAGTAGGGAAAGAACAGGACAATCTGATAGCTCAAAATCCTGAAGGATTAGAAATGGAAGATTTATATTTTCTGGAAATGGAAGGTTCCCAGTTTTACAATGTGATGTGTAGTATCCTGCCTCCAGCCCTGGAAGGTCCTGAGATCTGGAAACTTAGATCCATGACATTTTTAGGCATAGAAAGATGTTTTAGTTATTTGTATAGTTGGTATATAAAGCACCCAGTTTCCAGGAGCATGGATTAAAATGTAATCCGAATATTTTAAAAAACAAAAACAAACAACATCTCTATTTGTAAATTAGTTTCTTTGTAACATACACAGAATAAATGACTGTGTGATGTCAGGTAATGGTTTTATCAGTCCTCCTATATTATGACCTATATATTTCATTCATGGATTTAACACAAGAGTGTAATCTGAGTGTCCCAATAATCATATTGAAAAAGTAAAAACCTTTACACCACACTATACTACCATGCATTCTCTGCTAACGGTACACTATAAGTGCATAAATATTCATGCAGAGCACACTGCGACGGGTTTGGTCACAGAGACCCCCTTGGGACTGTCACCTAATGTGCTGGAATTACCTCTGAGCCCATTTTCCACTGCCATTTTGGGATTACAGAATCTTGCCTTTTTGAGCCAGACATGCTAGTCTGCTGCAACACAGACTCAGGTCTGGTCCACACCCCCAAAGATGCAGACTTTAACCAAAAACTGCTCAGCAGGTCACCTATATCCAGCACCAAGACACCCAGTTCCCAATGGGATCCCAACCCCAGATAAATCTGTTTTACTCTGTGTAACGCTTATACTGGTAAACTCATAAATTGTCCACCTCAATAACACTGCTAGAGAGATATGCACAGATGTTTGCTCCCCCCAGGTATTAATCACTTATTCTGGGTTAATTAATAAACAAAAGTGATTTTGTTAAGTATAAAAAGTAGGATTTAAGTGATTTCAAGTAATAACAGACAGAACAAAGTAAGTTACCAAGCAAAATAAAACAAAACATGCAAGTGTAAGCCTAATACATTTAAGAAACTGAATACAGGAAAATCTCACTCTCAGAGATGTTCCAATAAGCTTCTTTCACAGACTAGACTACTTCTTAGTCTGGGCCCTATCCTTTCCTCTGGTACAGTTCTTGTTAGTTCCAGCTCAGGTGGTAAGTAGGGGATTTCTCATGACTGGCAGCCTCCTTTGTGCTGTTCCACCCCCTTTTATATTTTTTGCACAAGGCGGGAATGCTTTGTCTCTCAGGGTCCCCACCCCACCTTCTAAATGGAAAAATGCCAAGTTTAAGATGGATTCCAGTACCAGGTGACATGATCACATGTCACTGTAACACCTCATTCTCCATTCTTTCAGGGCTGGCCTGCATGTACCCAGGAAGGTTTGCAAGTAAAGAGAGCCATTCAGAACCAATTATCCTAGTTAATGGTATCCATTAAGATTCCAAGCCACCATTAATGGCCTACACTTTGCATAGTTACAATAGGACTTCAGAGTAATACTTGATATTCCTAGTTTCAGATACAAGAATGATACATTCATACAAATAGGATGAACACACTCAGTAGATTATAAGCTTTGTAATGATACCTTACAAGAGACCTTTTGCGTAAAGCATATTCCAGTTACATTATAAGAAAAGGAGTACTTGTGGCACCTTAGAGACTAACCAATCTATTTGAGCATAAGCTTTCGCGAGCTACAGCTCACTTCATCGGATGCATTCAGTGGAAAATACAGTGAGGAGATTTATATACACACAGAACATGAAAAAATGGGTGTTATCATACACACTGTAAGGAGAGTGATTACTTAAGATGAGCTATTACCAGCGGAAGAGCGTGGGGAGGGGGGAAGAAAACCTTTTGTAGTGATAATCAAGGTGGGCCATTTCCAGCAGCTAACAAGAACGTCTGAGGAACAGTGCGGGGGGGGGGAAATAAACATGGGGAAATAGTTTTACTTTGTGTAATGACTCATCCACTCCCAGTCTCTATTCAAGCCTGAGTTAATTGTATCCAGTTTGCAAATTAATTCCAATTCAGGAGTCTCTCATTGGAGTCTGTTTTTGAAGTCTTTTTGTTGTAATATTGCGACTTTTAGGTCACAGATCAAGTGACCAGAGAGATTGAAGTGTTCTCCGACTGGTTTATGAATGTTATAATTCTTGACATCTGATTTGTGTCCATTTATTCTTTTACGTAGAGACTGTCCAGACAGAATAACAAGGCTGCTACTGTGAAACCAGTTACATTATATTTACATTCATTAGCATATTTCCATAAAACATATGGAGTGCAATGTCACACACATATACAGTCAGTCAACAATATGCATGCAAGTCCACTGCCTTTAAAAACATTGTTCTTTACTCACAGTTACCACAGAGAGGTTGTAGTGAGGTGAGCACCATTGGATTGGGGGAAAGAGCCACAGCTGGGGGCCATGCCCCAATCAGGGCCCAGCTGGCTCTATAAAGGCTTTGAGCCAGAAGTTCCAGTAGAGACCCTCTCTAGCTTGGAGAGAGAAGGACCTGGCTGCAAGGGCTGAGAAAGTACCTAGATTGGGAGCAGGGCTAGGGAAGGCCAAGGGAGCCAGGGAGCTTGAGCCCAGGAAAGCCCCAGGCTGTAGACCTGGGAAGGCCTATTAGGTACGGAGGTTGCAGGGGCAGCCACAGATAGGCAGAGGCAGCAGGTCCAAACCCCCTTGCCTGTGATGAGGGGCTAGTTGGTGACTGCCAGTAGCCTAAGACTGAGGTGAGGTGGGGATAGTGAGTGGGGGTTCTCCTGGGAGGGGGAGACCCAGAACTATGAGGGTACTGCCAGGGGTCAACACCCAAGACAAGGGCACCGGGGTCCGAGAGGGACACGGGGGCCAGGGGCGGTGAGACACCAGCCTGAAGGAGGAGCTCCGGAGACTGGATGCTAATTCCCCAAGAGGACCAGCAGGAGGCGCTGCCGGGTGAGTCTGTGCCCCGTGACAGAGGTACATGAGTTACCACAGTATTTCCTCAAGCATATACCAAGAGATACAGTGATCTGTCAGATACTATTGTGGGACCTGGACTTCGCAGATGATGTCTCTCTCTTATCACATACCCAACACCATAGACAAGAAGGTTCAACAAGGACAAGTGCAGAGTCCTGCACTTAGGATGGAAGAATCCAATGCACAGCTACAGACTAGGGACCGAATGGCTAGGCAGCAGTTCTGTGGAAAAGGACCTAGGGGTGACAGTGGACGAGAAGCTGGATATGAATCAACAGTGTGCCCTTGTTGCCAAGAAGGCCAATGGAATTTTGTGATGTATAAGTAGGGGCATAGCCAGCAGATTGAGGGATGTGATTGTTCCCCTCTATTTGACATTGGTGAGGCCTCATCTGGAGTACAATGTCCAGTTTTGGGCCCCACACTACAAGAAGGATGTGGAAAAATTGGAGAGAGTCCAGCGAAGGGCAACAAAAATGATTAGGGGTCTGGAACACATGACTTATGAGGAGAGGCTGAGGGAACTGGGATTGTTTAGTCTACAGAAGAGAAGAATGAGGGGGGATCTGATAGCTGAGAGGTGGTTCCAAAGAGGATTGTTCTAGACTATACTCAGTGGATTGAAGAGGACAGGACAAGGAGTAATGGTCTCAAGTTGCAGTGGGGGAGGTTTAGGTTGGATATTAGGAAAAACTTTTTCACTAGGAGGGTGGTGAAACACTGGAATGCATTACCTAGGGAGGTGGTAGAATCTCCTTCCTTAGAAGTTTTTAAGGTCAGGCTTGACAAAGCCCTGGCTGGGATGATTTAATTGGGGATTGGTCCTGCTTTGAGCAGGGGGTTGGACTAGATGACCTCCTGAGGTCCCTTCCAACCCTGATATTCTATGATTCTATGAAAAAACAACTCAACTCAACGCATTCAGCCAGCAAATTGGACTGAAAATCAACCGCAATAAGAGAGATATCATGATCTTTAATATCACATCACCATCACCAGTATGGATAGAGGATTATGTTCTCACCAATGTAGAAACATTCACGTAGTTGGGCAGCACCATCAGCCAGGATGGTGAAACAAGCCAGGACATCCAGAACAAAATCAGTAAAGCCAGGAACACCTTCAGCAGCTTAAATACAGTCTGGAAATCATCAAAATACAACACCAAAACCAAACTCAAGATTTATCAGAGCTGCATATTTTCAACACTACTTTATAGTGCAGAATGCTGGGGAATGAGAAAGTATGACATGTCCAAACTGTCTTCATTCCATACAACCTGCCTCAGAAAAATCATCCGTATCCTTTTGGTCCAGAACAATCTCAAAGATCTATTGACACAGTGCAGCCAAGAGGATCTGAGTGCCATCATTGCCAAGAGGTGTTGGAGATGGATCGGTCATGTGCTTCGGATGGAAACTGATTCCATCTCCAGAGTAGCAACAAGATGGACACCTGAAAGCAAGAGAAAACAAGGCCATCCGAAAACAACATGGAGAAGAGCTGTGGAAGCTGAGTTGAAAGACTTGCCAGAAACAGACAAGAGTGGAGGAGCTTCATGACTGCCCTAAACAGCAGAGGCATAACAGGAACATGATGATGATGGTGAGTTAGGGTCAAATATGGGAAATGAGGAAACTAGTCAGTTCTAGAGTCATCCTAAAACCATGAAAAAGATATCCTGTTAGATTGACTCAAAAGGCAATCAATTCAGTTAATTAAACCTGACACACTGAGGCAGCTTGCATATTTTATTTGTTTACAAGCTGCACACACAGCCCCAGTACATATCATAAAACACTATCTTGGCAGAGTCAATGTGCCTCTGTAGTAGGGGAAAAAAACTTAATTGCTGATGCATACAAGTGTATGTCTGAGTAAGGACTTTAAATTTATTGAAAAAATGTAGTACAGCAACCACCATTTTCCCCCATCAAATTTCAGGCGACTTTGGCTCTTGCAAATGGTGCTCTTGCCAATTTGTACAGATAAATCTAACTTTAAACTCCAGAGTTGTCTTCTGTTTGTCCACAGAAAAAGGACAGCAGGACCAATGCCATTGTAAGCTTCCTCCTACCACTACACAATAGATCTCACTGAGGGATCACCGGTAGGTATGTTTAATTTACATGTCCATGAAAGCCTTCTCTGTGGTTCTACTCAAAACTTAGTTTCACCCCTGCAAGGATAATTATTGGTGCAGAAAATGACATTGTTGTGGTCAAAAAGTTACACATAGGCAGTAAAAGAAGGGAACTTGGGCTCTGTCATTTTTGTGACAATTAGGGTAAAAAACAAAAAATAATCCTAATTTTTCACCCAAGTTGCTTTTGTATATTATGCCGTAAGTGAAAACTCAGTGGCTCAGTGGGGCTCGGTGTGGGTACGAAGATCTATACAAATGGAGCCAGTTGCAGCATTAGGCCAAATTTACAATCAGGAAAACACAAATGACAGCCCAAATCTTCTCCCCAGCTTTCAATATTATTTGGGTCATTCCCTCAGCATTGTTCATCTCAGACTATAGCTCTTCTCTTCAAAGGGCCACTCCTAACTGAGCTAGCTACAAATATGAGTCAGCAGGATTCATGCGGCACCTCCCACCCAGACCAACTGCTGCTCTCAGGATACTTTCACAGGAAAATAGCCATTTACAGGGACAGGCTTAAATCGAGCCCAAAGTCTTGAGTCGGGGTCATCTTGAAAGATAGGTTTTTGATCGAATATGGCCATCAGCTCATTCATTTCTTAAATAATGAAGCATTGGTAGCAAATCTCAAGATGATCAGTTACAGTAATGGTGATACTGAATTTTACATCAAACAATTTTCTTTACCACAAAAACAGTACCACAGATTTGGTCAGAAAATGATGGTTCAAATCCAGATCCTAAACTATAAAAAAGCCCTGTCTAGCTCCTCATCAAAAGCCATGGAGGGAAGGATAAAGGACACTGACCATCACTAATAATGTTTTCTAAACGTATTAGTCCACATTGTGCCTATCCCACAATATTTATTCATTTTTTCCTGAGTATAGATTCCAGATCAGGTCTCTTAAAAATGTTTAAATTACAAAACAGGAGGCACAGTTATGAAGTGTTGTTTCTTTTTTTTAATTACTGCTGTTCTGGTGAATTCCCTATCCTCCTGCCTCAGAGCAGTCTGATCTTAAAGGTTAAAATGATAATGAAAGCTTTTTAATTGCACCCACACTACAGTCAAATTACAAATAGAGTTAAATAAAAAATGGAATTTCCATCCCATGGGAAATTGTGATCATTTTGACTTTTGGTTTCATCCCAAAACATTTTATTTTGACATTTTTTAATTGGAATATTTGAACATTCCTAAATCAAAATGTTTCATTTTGGTTTGTCGACCCAAAACAAAACATTTAGTTTCAGGCTGGATCAGCATTAGTCTCTGCATCTGTTTGAGTTGTTGCCATGCCTCATGGGAGTTTCAATTCTAGATTTCTCATAGTCCCACCCCCCACGTTCCTTGATCCCTGGGCCGACTAAATCTGCATTTCTGATTACACCTGGATACCACCATCACAATATTGCTTTTACTTCCTGACGCCTTTCCAGTAAGGAGAGGTTGAGCTCTCAGTTGCATGTTAATTAAACTCTAAAAAGACAATCCATATATAAATACCTGTTTATCATTAGAAGTTAAAAACAAAACAAATGGACAACCACTACTTTGTCATAATTGCAAGAAGAAAAACCACTGACTGATGCTGATTTGCTACTGCTTCAACCTAATGGTTTATCGGTTAAAGTACAGGTCTGGTAATTAAGAGTTCTGAATTCTACCACTAAATCACGTGTGGCCTTGGGCAAATCAGTTAACCTCCCTGTGCCTCTAAATCTCCATATTTAAATAGGGCTAATAATACTTACCTACTTCAGAGGGGTGTTGAGAGGCTTAATTCATTTAATGCTTGGAAAGTGCTTGATAAGTATCTGGTTCCAACGATGCACATCATCACCAATGGATTAGCTCTTATTCAATACACTATATGACTTCATGCCCCCGATGATATTTTCATTTAGCTGGAGCTAAACAAGCTGTTACTCTCAACTGAAAAATGTCAGAAAAAACATTCCTTTTAATTTTCAGCCTGCAGGAGAAATGTGAACTTTGGATGGATCTCTCACAACCAAATGTTGTTCCTAACAAATAATTCATGAATCTTTCTACATGCTGATCTTCACAAACAAATAGCTCTTACATCCTCACCTTTATGAAGTTCAGCATTAGTCTTACTATCAATCATGTGAAACAGGGTAAATGAAATATATATTGTTGTGTCAACAGGTGCAGACTGGCTGCTGACACTGCTTGACAGGCAGAGATAAGGATAAGAAAAAAAGTTACTGAGGCAAAACTGTAACTCAAATTAATCTTCTGTCTCCTGAAATACAAAACTATGATGTCAGTTCTTTGCAGTTGCCAAAGACATAATCCTGCATCATTTGAGCTTGCTTTTTTAAACTTTCTGGTTATAATCCCATAACATGACTCCATACTACCAGGCAGATTGCAAATACACTGCCACACAAGGAAGTACAGGGGAATACAAATCCCCCTTACATGCCTGCATGAACTACCTAGATATTAGATGTGGGCTTGAGCCCACTTACTTCTCCATAGAACAGATAGACAGGTAGGGGTAAAGAATGAACAGTCTTGGTTCAGCGCTTCCCTAGTGCACCAGCCAGTACAACTGAGCTAGCATAGGGTTGTTGCAATTTCCTGTTGGTATAAGCCATCATATAATTACTAGACTCATCTTCAGATCCAGAGAGGAATAGGGACAGAATTGCATCTTAAAGGAGTGTCTCTGAGGCACAATGCCTTCAGGTATGTCTTCTCTGCTAAGTTAGCCAGGTGATCAGCACTTGGGTCTGAGCATCCTGGTTAGAATAGCCCCATTGTGAGCAGCCACACTGCAAAGTCTTTCCCAAGTTACTGTATCCTCACTTTCGCTGCATTCCTCCATGTGTGTCGCCTGGACTCCTGGGGCACATCCCATGGTCCTTTTGTGATGCAGTTAGCTGATCATGCAAGAGCTTGTCTGTTATTCTGGGTACAAGGGGGTATGTTGGGAAGGTGTTGGAGGACTATCAGCATTCAAATGATTTTCCCGGAGCAAGTACTGTAAACTGGGTGGGTCTCTACTGCACACCCTCAGCTGTGCCAGTTAGCTGGGGTTGAAAGCACCACTTTCCGTGGGTCAGAGGGCTTGATGTACAGCCAGGAGCAAAGAGAGGAGAAACACACAAATAATAACCCAGGCTAAGTCCTCAGTGAAGGTACATCCCAGGCACATTCAAAAGGTAGATATAAACAAATTAGGAGAGGAGCAAATGCTCCCAGTTCACCCATACTCTAGCCCTCACTGTCCACAACCCAGCAACCTGCTCTGAGGTTATAGAGGGTGCACAGTGAAGCCTGGATCCAAGCTTCAGGTAGCCCACCCAGAGGTAAAAGGGAGGCGATCTTAGTCCCCCTTATGCCCCTGTACAGTTCTGCAGCCCAAGGGACAACTGAGTCCTAAATTAACTTCACTTGCAAACACAAAATATTTACACAGCAAAATTGTGTTTAAGTGTCCAGAGTAAACCACCCTCCCCTTAATCCACCAACATAGGAGTTGCTATGACAATCCAGTCCAGTATTGTGTCTGAGAGTGGCCAGAACCAAATGCTTCAGAGCTAGATGCAAGAGCCCCCAAAATGGACAACTATAAAATAAGCTACCATAAGGGAGGTGTTTTCCAAACACCCGTTTGTATTATCTTATCTCAAGAAGCTTGAGTTTGTGTTCCTAATACCTTTTAAAAATCTCATCTGATGGATCTATAAATTCATAGATTTTTAAAGCCAGAAGGGGCCAGTAGTTTATCTACTCTAACCTCCTCTACAACATAGGCCATAGATTTTTACCCAGTCACCCCAATAACTTGTGTTTTACTAAAGCAAATCTTCCAGAAAGGCATCCACTCTTGATTTGAAGACATCAAGAGAAGAATTATTCATCACTTCCCTTGGTAGTTTGTTACGATGGTTAATCACCCTCGCTGTTAAAAATGTATGTCTTATTTCTAATTAGAATTTGTCTGGCTTCAGTTCTCATTATGCCTTTCTCTGCTAGATTAGATTAGATTAGAGCCCTTTAGCAACTGGTATTTTCTCCCTGTGAAGGTGCTTACACACACTGATCAAATGACCTCTTGATCTTCTATTTGATAAGCTAAACAGATTCAGCTTTTTAAACCTCTCACTGTAAGGCATTTTTCTAGCCTCTGAAAAAAATGTCAATGTCTTTTTCTAAAATATGGACCCCAGAAATGGATGCAGTTTTGCGGAACTGGTGTCATCAAGGCTGTATACAGAGCTAAAACCACCTCCCTATGCACTACATACTACAACCAATGCACTACGCCCGTTTATACATCCCAGGATCATATTAATCCTTTTACCCAGTTTCACACTAGGAGTTCATGGTGAGTTGTTTGTCCTCTGTGACCCCTAGATCTTTTCCAAACTCTCTGCTTTCCAGGATACAGTCTCCCTTTCTGTATGTGTGACCTGCATTCCTTGTTCATAGACATATGACCTTACATTTAATTGTAACAAAAACATTTTGTTTGAATGGGCCCCGCATACCAGACAATCCAGAAACCAGGGATGATTTTAAAATTGGGGTTTTATTAAAGTTAAACAAAAACAAAACAAAAACACTACAGTAAATGCTGCTTTGCAGCTTGCATAAGACTCATTGTCACCACAGCACCACAATAGCTCCTCTGGGCCTGATACCAGAGAAATTCCCCAGACTCCATTTTGTGTTCCTGATTTCCATTTTGAATAAGCAAGAACCACTCCACCATTGGAAGCTACAGGTCACATATGATTGGAAGATGTAGATATTTCTGAGAAGCCAGTAGATCATAACTTTGACGTAGACAACTGGCAATGAGCATGAATGTGTAAAGTAGGCCTAAAATTCAGCAGGTCAAAAGTTCAGTGAATCAAAATCTCAGCTGGAGAAACTATATATCTATAGATAGTTTTGCTGCACCTGTTTGGCTTTCTGCCAATATCTAAGTGATAAGCATGCATAGTAAGGGTCTAGCACAGTGGTTCCCAAACTTGTTCCACCACTTGTGCGGGAATAGCCCCTGGTGGGCCAGGCCGGTTTGTTTATCTGCTGTGTCTGCAGGATCGGCCGATCGCACCTCCCAGTGGCTGCAGTTCGCTGCTCCAGGCCAATGGGAGCTGCTGGAAGCGGCGGCCAGTACATCCCTCAGCCCATGCCACTTCCAGCAGCTCCCATTGGTCTGGCGCAGATATCAGACTCTGCAGTAAGTTGCAGGCACACTCATCTCACTACCTATCCTTGGCATGATGCAGAGGCAATACATGGCGGGGGGGGGGGGGGGGGGCACATGCTCCTCCAGATTCCTGTCTTCCATTTGGCCCTGCTCCCTGAAGTGCTGATGTAGCAGGACAGAGCAATGATGTGTCACCTTGGCTAGCTGCTGCCCGCTCATGGAGCCAATGTCTGTGAAGTAACCTCTTCTGACAGCAGGGGATGATCTCTCTTCTGTATTGATGGCTGCAATTTTTGGTTACGGCCCTCCCACCCCCACAACTCAGACAGGCTGGGTGGCCCATGGAGGAGAGTCAGGGAGTGGAGGTGGCGCTTCGTCCCTGAGCCCCTCCACATGGGGCTGGCCCACGCTGTCTGGCATCGCTGCTCCTCCCCACCCCCCAAATATTCCTCCATGCCCCCTTCCCTTTTCAAGTAAAAAGGGGGAGGAAAATAAAAACAAAAAACCCTGAAAACCAAAATGAAATTTAAACTAAAGATAAGTGTGCTTTAATTTGGTTCCTCAAAATGAATCAAATGTCAAAGTAAATGAATATTTTTCATTAAATGTTTGTGTGTTTCAAAAAGACATGTTTCACAAAGAAAATTCAGTGCGGAGTTTGATGATTTCTACTGCTGACATTCCTGAGCATGTGAATGAATGGCATGTGACTTCAACTATGTCATAAAATTCAAACCACCCAGCTTGGAACTCATCATGAAACGTTTCACTTTAATTTTCAGAGGTCCAGACAGAGGGAATAAACATTGTGTCTAAGATTCTGTCATGGGTATTTTTAGTAAAAGTCAAAGGACAAGTCATAGGAAATAAACAAAAATTCATGGAAGGCCAAGACCTGTACTTAGCTTTTATTAAAAATACCCCGGGGGGTGTGGGGGGGAATGACTCAAACCCAGCCACTGCTTCAGTCCTTGGGCCACTGCTCTGGCGGTCCAGGGATCGCTGCTCTGATGGTCAGCCGACCAGGCTCCGGTGGACCTGGGCCTGACTCCTGGAAACCACTGCTCTGGCAGCCTGACAACCGCTGACCAGCTTATTCCATCCCTGCTGTGGTAGGGGCTGACTGAACCTTGTCTGCTGCTTCAGCCACTGTCTTGGCAGCCCCAGGGCTGAAAGCTGCTCCACCCCTGCCCCAGAAAAAATCACAGAGGTCCCAGAAAGTCACAGAATCCATGACCTCCATGACAGAATTATACCATTACTCATTACATTAAAACCTATCTGTCAACCTGATGTCCCATCCTCAAGGAAAACTAAGATTTTGAGTACTGACCTGAGGTATCTCAAGGATGTAAGAAGTTGGAAGAGATAGGTTTGTTTAGAATTAAATAAGTAAATATCCCTCCTTTCTATAAGGAAAATGCTATGTCTCTTTTTAGGCTGATTTATTTAATTCAGAAACTGTTGATATTTCAGTAACTCTAAAAAAATTGCATGTGCACTTTGGATGGAGACATGCCTCAACGAAGACATGACATATAGTTCAAATAAAGTGGATGAAAGGACAGAAACCTTATTTAATGTAACATAACTCAAAAGTTTATCTATGCTGGCAACATCTGCTTCAGCTACCAAGTTCAATCCTTCTCAGAAATTAACAAGCTCTTGAATGATGATATGAAGCTCATGGCAGACTATTGTAGTCAATGGCACCTACAGCTGAGATTTTCCAAGATGGTTTCTAGCGTATTTCATCTGCATAAAGCAAGCATAAGCCACAAGTTAAACGTTTTCCTCAATGGCTGATGCCTGCAGCATGACCCAAACCTGGTTTACCTTGGTGTGTTATTGGATAGGTCATTAACATAGCGCAACCACTTGAAAAAGACAGCAAGAAAAACCTGCTCAGAAAATTGGCTGGTTCTATCTGGGGTGCGAGCACCCTAATGCTTAGAATATCAGCCCTTGCCCTCTGCTATTCAACAGCAGAGTACTGTGCTCCTGTCTGGTGTTGCTCAACTCACATGAGGCTGGTCGCTGTAGAGCTTAACAAAGCTATGCGTATTGTTACCAGGACTTTACGAGTAACTCCATTGCCATGGCTACTGATCCTTAGTAACACAGCACTGCCCTACATTTCTTGTGAGAAGGCCTCTGTCATGCTGCTGGCCAAGATCTGTGAGAATAGCGACCTGCCTTTGTACACAGACCTCTTCAACCCGCCAGCTCACCTGTTTTCTAGATGCCCTTTATGATTATTTATGCCACCACAGGACATGACGATGGAATCTGCTTGGCACAATGAGTGGTCAGCGATGACTGTTGTTAATCACCCTCTCATCACTGACCCAACCATTTCTCCACCAGGTTTTGATCTACTAACACTTCTGTGGTCATCTCTGAACCAGTTTCAGACAGGAGAAGGCAGCTGTGTGGCCAATCTCTTTAAATGTTTCTTTTCTAATGACCCGCAATGCAGCTGCAGTCAACTTCAGATTATGTTGCATATTCTTGACAAGTACCTACTGATTTATTTCAGTGGTGGGCTACCGGCTTTCCATCTAGTTGACAATGATGACATCAAATTTCTGGCCACATTGCACATACGCTGATATATAGTAACTTGACCAACACAAGTAGGCAGTCTTTGGAATTCTAAGGACTACTGTGAGTGTCTGAGCAACTTTAGGGTCTCCCTCTAGCACTCTGGCATTGCCTATGTACCATTTTACTGTTCCATAATACTGGGATTTCTCCTAGAGAGATCAAACTATTATTCTTAAACAGTATTCTTGCCAGCAAGTTAAAGAAGTATGGGCTGGATGAATGGACTATAAGGTGGATAGAAAGCTGGCTAGATTGTCTGGCTCAACGGGTAGTAATCAATGGCTCCATGTCTAGTTGGCAGCCGGTATCAAGTGGAGTACCCCAAGGGTCAGTCCTCGGGCCGGTTTTGTTCAATATCTTCATTAATGATCTGGAGGATGGAGTGGATTGCACCCTCAGCAAGTTTGCAGATAACACTACACTGGGAGGAAAGGTAGATATGCTGGAGGGTAGGGATAGGATACAGAGGTGACCTAGACAAATTAGAGGATTGGGCCAAAAGAAATCTGATGAGGTTCAACAAGAACAAGTGCAGAGTCCTGCACTTAGGACCGAAGAATCCCATGCACCCCTACAGATTAGGGACCGAATGGCTAGGCAGCAGTTCTGCAGAAAAGGACCTAGGGGTTACATTGGACGAGAAGCTGGATATGCGTCAACAGTGTGCCATTGTTGCCAAGAAGGCCACTGGCATTTTGGGCTGTATAAGTAGGGGCATTGCCAGCAGATCGAGGGACGTGATCGTTCCCCTCTATTTGACATTGGTGAGACCTCATCTGGAGTACTGTGTCCAGTTTTGGGCCCCACACTACAAGAAGGATGTGGAAAAATTGGAAAGAGTCCATCAGAGGGCAACAAAAATTATTAGGGGACTGGAACACATGACTTATGAGGAGAGGCTGAGGGAACTGGGATTGTTTAGTCTGCAGAAGAGAAGAATGAGGGGGGATCTGATAGCTGCTTTCAACTACCTGAAAGGGGGTTCCAAAGAGGATGGATCTAGACTGCTCTCAGTGGTACCACATGGCAGATCAAGGAGTAATGGTCTCAAGTTGCCGTGTGGGAGGTTTAGGTTGGATATTAGGAAAAAACTTTTTCACTAGGAGGGTGGTGAAACACTGGAATGCGTTACCTAGGGAGGTGGTGGAATCTCCTTCCTTAGAAGTTTTTAAGGTCAGGCTTGACAAAGCCCTGGCTGGGATGATTTAATTGGGGATTGGTCCTGCTGTGAGCAGGGGGTTGGACTAGATGACCTCCTGAGGTCCCTTCCAGCACTGATATTCTGTGATTCTATGATTATTATTGTTCAATATGGTCTAACCTACCCCTGGGCCAGTAGCCCCAAAAACACTGCAAGTGGAAAAGTGGTATGAAAGTGACTTTAAACTACTTTTACACTCCCTTTATCCCTTCTCTCTCTCCCCCAATCACACCTTCATCGTTCCACTCCTCCACTTGACTCAAGGAAAATTGGGTCCAAAAGGTCTCTTCAGAGCTAAAAAGATGCAGACAGCTTTAAGAAAATATTATTTTAGATTTTTCAGCAAGGAAGATTGCAGTTATCAAAGCACCATGTTTCTTTCAGTCTCCTGTGATCTGGATTTCTGCAAGGATAGTCAAATCAGGCCTTTTACACATTCTTTCAAAACAAAATACTTCATCTGAGTGTTTTAGCCTCAACTTAGTGCCTCACAATGAATAGTGTTTTCTAAGCAAGATGTCTAATTTGCATTGCCATTCACATTTCCATGTCATGAAGAATATTTCCATTTTATCCCAAACAAACAAACTGAAGCAGCAGAAGAATGGATTTTTTCTGCTTATTACTTTTTTTTCCGAACATTCCATGACTATGCAGATTTAAGGTACCTCCATCTGAAAAAGCATTATTCATAAGTACACACCTCTATTTCAATTACTTCTACCACTTTATTTTTGTTTTCAAATAGTTTCTGTATTACAGTTTGTTTGGGGGGCATTTTTTCATATCAGCAAGGTAAGATTAGCACTGACATTTGTCATGAGCTATTGACAAAACAGCAGGAATGCAGCCTTAATGTTGATAGCAGCTTACAATTTCCATCAGACCAGCCTCAGCGCTCCTGCTGACAGAATAACACTAGCTCAAATATTAACATAAAATATTGAAAATACCATATGGATGCTGTTTGTGAATAGTTGCTGAGAATTCTGAAAAGATATGTTTCTCACACAGTAAATATTTATAACTTTGAATGAAATAGCATGGACATTAATGGTAGAAAGAACTTTGCATAAAGCATTGAGGACTTGGGAAGGCCACTGGTTTAGTAGAAGCATATTAGAGTGGAAAGTTACAAGAAGTCCCAGGTAATATTTTAGTATCAGGTGACTCTGTAGGATTATAGCATCCATGAGTTAGGGGCAGTATGGAGACTCCACAGGAAGACCACGCGTTTTCACAGTCCATTGTACTAGCTGATGGGCCATTAGCTCTGTCTGGCTTTTCCATTGTAGTGCCTGAAGTTTCAGCAGTGTTAGTGACCCAAAGCATCAAATATGAAATATAGATATATAGGTCAATATTCCTAACTTCAGATACAAAAATGATACATGCATACAAATGGAATAATCATATTCAGTAAATCGTAACCTTTCCAATGATACCTGCATTAACCATCTTGCATAAAGTATATCTCAGTTATGGCATACTCATATCAAGCATATTTTCATAAAGCATATGGAATGCCACATCACAATTGGTAGCACACCAGCCAAGCATACCAGCACTATTACTCCCAGATGGAAGTCAGATGTCAAGGTGGTTGTCATATCTGAATGCAGGACATAAAACAAAATACAAAGAGAGAATTGACCTACACTGAGACTCCAGACTCTGGTATCTCTGAATTTTGGAAGTGTTCTGGTTTGGAATGTCAGACCCATTTTCCTAGGTTTGGATCTAGAACTGAATTTTTTTTTGCTTCTGAAGTTTGGAAGTAGAAGTTAGGCTATGGTTCCCTACTCCCCTTGTGTGAGTGGTTGTCTTTGCACCATAGCTTAATGCATTGAGTCACAGGAATATTGTCTAGTTAGAGAGTCGAGTCATTGCCACCAAAGTGCAAATATCCTAGCTGTAGTTTTCTAGTTCACAAACTACAGCTAGAAGATTAGCACTTTGGTGGTGATGACTATGCTCTCTAACTAGCAGATGCATCATGAATGATGGAGATGGTGTCCAGTTAATTTGTTAATCCTGCTGCTGGTAGGATTTCATTATTCTGATTGGCCATTGTATTGATGTAATCCCATGCTGTCTCTAGGCTTTGCTGGATCCCTAGGCATAGCTGACAGGGTGGCCTGGCTTTAGCCTTGTTGGAATAGTAACACAACAGGCATTAACCAACTAAGCACAACATTCCTGTCCCGAGAGGATAGTACAGAACCACTCAGAGTAACTATGTAAACACGTTCCTAGGAGATGGTACAGGAACACATCAACCCCTCATAAGATAAGGATGGAATGACAGGAAAACGGATAAGGCTGTTTTGTTCAAACTAGCAGGTACAAGGTACAGGATAATAATGAAAAGCATATGAAATATAATATGTAACTTGTTTGTATTCATGTATTAAAGAGAGTGGAAGGAGGGGCATCTTTGTACTGGGCCAGGGGACAGCGTCCTGGTATGTTGATTGAACTGGTACCTTGTCGTGGGCATACATGTGTTAGTGTACCTGTAGCTTCTATGGGGTACTAGTACCCTGCTTTGTTGACAACAAACCAGGCTGACTGCCTTTGTCACTGAACCAAGCCTGTGGTCTTTTTTAATGAATACCATTGAGGTCTGGTGAATCAACACGTTGCACTCTCTTATAGTGCAGTTAATACCAGAGCTCCAAGAACAGGAGCAATAGCACCATTAACAAAATTGCAGCAGCAGAAACACTCCGCACAACGAACAACACTGTCCTCTACTTTGCTGGTGGCTAAACCTTACCAATCCGTATCCTTTCCTTTGCATTTCCTCGGTTACACCCTTCTATGCATTAGCACAGTTGTTGCCTCATGATTAATAAATTACTCTCATCAGCGATAGCACACTGTGTCCGACTGGAATATGAGCTGGGATGCTGTATGCTTCTGTGAGAATGTGGAGATATCTACTGGTCCCTGTGGGGGGTTTTGTACCTCATCGACCCCTTTGATTCCAGGGGTGGGCGAGGTTAACCCCGCCTCCCGGCTTCTACGCCAGTTCTACAACCTCCCCGGTAGTCAGGGCTGTATGGCCCAATGGCCAGAGTCCCTCCAAATCTTCTTCCCCTGGTGGGATAGCATGGCCAGGTGGCTGGAGTCCCTTTAGTGTGCTCCTAAAGCAGCGTGGCCCAATGGCCAGAGTTTCACAAAACTCTCTTCCCCTAGCAGCCAGAGTCTCTATAGTGTGCTCCTAAAACAGTGTGGCCCTAGGGCCAGAGTCCCTCTTAGTCCTCTTCCCCTCATAGGATAGTGCGGCCCAACGGCCGTAGTTCATCTATCTCCTTTGAGGTAAGAGAGGGGTCAGTGAACTATGTCATCACAAAAGGGGGGATTAAAAGACCCCCAGTAGGGGAGCCCAGGCCCACCCACCTTCACTAGTCTCCAACCCAGGGCCCTGTCATTGACGGCATGATCCACCCCGGGTCAGCGGGGAATCCTACCGCAACACACTGCCCTCAGAGTGGTGGGAGATACCACTCCCTTCCTTTTCCTGGGTCACTTCCTACCAGTTCCCCCAACATAGCAGTCCCTGTGGCATCAGGGTCTTCAGGTTCCTCAGCCCCCGGAACTCCCTGGGGTTCTCACAGCTGCCAGTCTCTGGTCCCACTTCCTGGCCTCTCGGCTCCCTCCTGTACAAGTCGCCACTGATCCTGGACTGGAGCCTCCGCTGGGTGTCCTCCTACCTCAGCCACAATCCCTGACTGAGCAGCTCTGCAGACTTTTATACTTGACTCTGTGTTGGAGCATGCCCAGCAGAGCCTCAGGGGTGTGGCTTCCTCTGCCAGAAGGGAAGGTTTGACCCTCTCATTTCCAGTGTGGGGCCAGTCCACCCCGCCACAGTCCAACACAGACACACATAGCAGACTACTGACTCCCTAGAAACCTGTTAGCAAAGGTTTCTCAGTGGAATAGCTTCTGTGTGATTCTGTGCTCTTTCCACTCTGGGGTTCAGATATGATGGCACACTGAACAGAATTATTTCAGAAATGCTTGAGTAAAGCAGCCATAGACTCTCTGACAATTCATCCAGGAATACAGCCTAACACAAAAACACACTTACCTTACCAGTGTCTAGATTTTCTGTATTTTCCTGTGCTGTGAATAAGATGAAGTACTTACAATAGTGCTGAAAACTGGCTACTAACCAGCTTAAATACAGTAGGATTTTTTATCTCAATATTGGATCCCTAAAATCATTGGAAATTCCCAAAGCAGTTTGTTTACTTTATGGTTTAATCTAAGAGATCTATTTTCCCATTAATGCATGGGATATAGCAAAGTAGATCTATAGAATGAGAAACAGAAGTAACTCCTATGAATGACAGTGTGAAACTTGTACATTTACTCATGGAAAAAACCACTCTTACCTTCTTAGAAAATTTCATTACTCAAAAGTAAGTCACTTTTGCTGTAAGAGATACAAAAGCATCTAAAACAATGGGAATGTGTAAGTCTGGCCCTTTGAATCCAAAATAGTCAAACCAATATAAATACAACTTTGTTTGTTAAAAAAATGCATTTGGGCTGACAACCAGTGAGCTGTGGCTGAGTGATAAACCCTGGCAAATGGGGTTTATAATGGAAATGCTGACAGAGCCTTACCCTAGCAGCACTATCATTATCTATTGCATTGCACATTAAACACACATATCACCTGATAAATACATAGCATGTTAAATCTGATAAAACTTTTACTGAATCAAACAGACAAGGAGTTGAACATGATAAACAAGATTCTATATCTGATCCATCAGCTTCTGAAACAGATAAGTAAACAACTCGAACATGATACAGTACATCACTGTCCTGTGATTAAGGTCACTCCTTAGGAAGTACCTTCCTCAAAGTGAAATTTGAGGTTAAAAAAAAAATCAAGATGTCCTGAAGGTTTTATTTAATTTCTCTATTTTTCTTCTTCCACAAGCAACATCACTAAAGGCCCCATGTGTATTGATATCTTAGACCGATGGCTAATGCTAAAATAAAAATAGTAAAAACATGTGTGTTGATTTAAATGCTTTCTGGCGATATCTTTTCTCCAGTCAGTATGTTCCCATCATTTATACAGAACTGTTTACTTGTCCTAATGTACTGGTATGTTAAATAAGAACCAATTTCTTACTAAAAGTGAATGAAATTCTTCCTCTAGAAATGATCTTTCCTTGTTCACAACCCCTTTACACCAGTGACTTTCATGACATTATTTTCATTATATGTAGCAGTATTATTTGTGTCATTAATTATATTTCAAGCCTAATTTTTTTTTTACTCTATGGGTCGGTTCTGCAAGGATGTGGTTGAGGGCTGTCAGAGAACAGCAAAGCCATCAATAGGCTGCTAAAAAGGACACTTTGTTAGTTATGATCCAGAAAGGTGTAAGGATTTAGGCACTGCCCTCTGGTTTGCCGGTAAAAACAGTTTATCCATCATATGTCACAATACACTGAATAGTTGGATATGAGAGTTAATATTTCTAAACCATTTCAGACAGTGATTAGCCCTTATGTACTTCCCTGCTCTCCATTTCCCCTACATACATCTCTCAAGCACACTTGAAGGATCCACTGCTATTGACTGGTAGTAAGAGCAAAATAAAATACTAAAACTGTCTGCTGTGCACATCATTCACTGGGTTGCACTTTAAGCACCTGTATCCTGTCTGGGCTCTTTCTCCACCGCACCACAGTCACAGTTCTCTCTCTGTGTGCAGTACTCAGAGCAAAAGAATTGTCATACTGGAGCAAACCATTGGTACATCTTCTAGTCTAGAATCCTGTCTCTGATACTGGCCTGTAATGAAAGCTTCAGAGGAAGGTGCAGAGAAATCCTGTACTGGACAATTATGGAATAACCTGCTCATCAAGGAACTGTCCCCCATCTGTCTATATTAGAGGTTAGCTTACACCCTGAAGCATATATATCAATAATTTTTATAGTAACTAATGTTACTATGCAATGTGTGATGGGGTCTGTGACAAAGTTCCTCCTCTACCTTGGTGGGTCTTGCGCTTATTGGCAGATTTGCTCGCCTTGGAGCTTCACAACAGCCCTCAGTTTGGCCGTTTTCGGAACCCATAGTCCAGGTCAACTCCTCCTGTGTCTGACCAGGAGTTCATAGAATCATAGAATATCAGGGTTGGAAGGGACCTCAGGAGGTCATCTAGTCAACCCCCTGCTCAAAGCAGGACCAATCCCCAACTAAATCATCCCAGCCAGGGCTTTGTCAAGCCTGACCTTAAAAACTTCTAAGGAAGGAGATTCCACTGCCTCCCTAGGTAACTCATTCCAGTGTTTCGCAACCCTCCTAGTGAAAAAGTTTTTCCTAGGGAGTTGGGAGGTTTGGGGGGAATCCAGGCCCGACCTCTACTCCGGGTTCCAGCCCAGGGCCCTGTGGAATGCCTCTATCTAGAGTGCCTCCTGGAACAGCTGTGCGACAGCTACAACTCCCTGGGCTACTTCCCCATGGCCTCCTCCCAACACCTTCTTTATCCTCACCATAGGGCCTTCCTCCTGGTGTTTGATAATGCTTGTACTCCTCAGTCCTCCCACAGAATACATTCTCACCCTCAGCTCCTAGGGCCTCTTGCTCCCAGCTCCTTACACACGCACCACAAACAGAAGTGAGCTCCTTTTTAAACCCAGGTGACCTGATTAGCCTGCCTTAATTGATTCTAGCAGCGTCTTGATTGGCTACAGGTGTTCTAATCAGCCCAGAGGAACTCTGCCCGGATGCGTGAATGGAGGGAGGATTGGAAATAGGCTCCACAGTTACATGGAACCCCGTCAGACAACATCTTCTCCCTGGTGTTATAGATGGCCACTTTGGCCATTGCTAGGAAGAAGTTGACGAGGAGGTCCTGCGACTTTGTGGGGCCATGGATCGGGTGTCCATATGTAAGAAGGTGTGTGGGAAAGTGCAGCCAAAAACATAAAATGAGATCTAGGAGGAGCCGGAAAAGGGGCTGCAACCTGGCGCACTCAAGGTAGACATGCGCCAGGGTCTCCCTCACATCGCAGAAGAAACAGCCTTCGGGGACAGGAGTGAACCATACCGAGTATATGCCCATGCTTATGGCTATATGAAGGAGCTGCCAGCCGATATCCCTGGCAGGCCTCGGGACTAGGGTGGAATACAGACTGGCCCACTGGGGTTCCTCACCTTCCACAGGTGACATTAAGTCCCACCATTTTGGTATTGGGGCAGGACACGAGGGTAAGGAAATGCAGCGTATGGCGCACAAACATGTATAGACGTACCCTTGGAGCGGCTTGAAAGCGAACCAGCTGCAGATCACGCAGACGGCTCGAGGTATAAAGGTGGGGCTTCCAATGAGGCTCACAGGGGCCCAATGAAAAGATCCAGAGGGCCCAGGGTGTGGGGTGGGCAGGGAGCACCCTACCTCAGGACCTGTTCAAGGTAAACTTGAGAGGCGGGCAACAAGGCTGCCCTTACCTGCTGAAGCATGCACCTGGGAGTACGAAGGTGGGAGAGCCCCATACACTGAGTGAGAGTTAGAGGGTCTCACTGAGTCTCCCAAGTCACAGCCCAAGAGGTCTCCGATCCTAGCTACTCCTGCCAGGACCAACCTCTGGTGCAACGAGGGGGACTCCGCCACCTACACACCAAGTTGGAGATTGTGTAGCAGGGACTCCACGAGGAGATCAACCCCTCAGTGGCCACCACAGACCTGGTTGCTGAGACCAGCTTCCAGGTCCGGAGGAGGTCCTGGTAGAAGACTGGCAGCTCATAGAGGTCTTGCGGAAGACCTCTTGGATAGAGATAAAAGAGCAGACGGTCATATCGGAGCCCTTGGAAGCGGTGCAGGAAGGCATGCACCAGCATACTCCATGCTGGACTACCTGCACCAAAAATAAGTCTCTGCAGGGCCTGGAGGCAGAAGACATGGACCTGAGTGTGAAGGCAGATCAGGCCCTGTCCTCCCTCCTCCAGGGGAAGACTCAAGACCCATGCAGAGACCCAGTGCAGTCCTGGACAAAAGAACTCCAGAACTACCTTCTGGAGATAGCCCAGGAAACTCGGGGCCGGGATCAGGGTGTTGAGCCAGTGCCAGGACCAGCTGGTTAAGCACCAGTGCTCTTCCCCGCAGGAAGAGACACCGGAGCAGTTCTGTCCATCTCCACAACCCCTCACAACCCCTCCTAATCCTGCCAGTTCTCTGGTGGAGAAGGATGTTTGGTGAAAAGATAAATGCTGAGATAGAGCAGTGGACCCATGCTCCACCAAATGGCTTGAAGCATGGGTGGAAGGGAGCCCAAAGGCAAACTGGGACCAGAAGCCAAACTCTCACAGAGTGCCCAGGAAATATCCGTGGTCCATCCTGTCAAATGCCTTCTCCTGGTCCAGGGTCAGGAGGGCGAATGACAGACCATCCCTAAACCTGAGCTCCAAGAGGTCCAGGATCAAATACAGATTATAGAAGGTCTGGTCGGGATGGACCATGTCCACCAGCATAGATCCCAGTCGCAGTGAGATGGCCTTCACTACGACTTTGTAGTCTGTGCTGAGGAGCAAGACAGGACACCAATTATGAAGGTCATGGAGGTCCCCACTCTTCGGTAGCAAGGCAAGCACAGCTCACCTTCATGACAAAGGGAAGACCCAGTTCCCCAAGGACTCGGCCCAAACGGTGACAAGGTCCGGACTGAGGACATCCCAGAACAAGCAGTAGAACTCCAAGGTCAGCCTGTCCATGCCTGGAGATTTCTTAGTGGGCATGTGTCAGAGGGCTTCCAAGAACTCAGCAAGAGTGAGAGATAGCTCTATCCGATACCGCTTGCCTGTGCTTACCTTCAGGAGTTCATTCCACAGCACTCTGCAAGCGTCGGCATCGGTTGGATCTGGAGAGAAGAGGCTGGTGTAGAAGGCTGTAGCCCCACTCTTTTTCTCCAGGGCATAAAAGAAGCAGGAGTCATGATCCATCTCCCAAAGGAGACAGAATGAACAGACCCCGGGCCCGATGATCCTCTAGGGCCTGGAGCTCCTCCTGCTTCTCCTGGCATGCTCTGCAGAGGGATGGATCCCTGGGGCTGGTGGCCAGATGCCTCTCCGGCTCCTAGACCTTCTGCTTCAGCTGCTCTATTACCACATCCCTCCACCAACTGGCGCCCGGGATGTAGTTGCAACAGAAGAGCTGCCCTGGTATTACTGTGCTCCATTGATTATCCTCATTCCACCAAGTTTCTGTGATGTCTATTATATCAATATCCTCATTTAATACAAGGCACTCTAGTTCACCCATCTTATTATTTAGACTTCTAGCATTGGTATATCAACACTTTAAAAACTTGTCACTTTTTAGCTGTCTGCCATTACATGATGTAATTTAATGAGACTTTTTTCCATTTGGCTGTTTCTCATCAGATCCTACCTGTATTTTATCATCTTTCATCCTCTCCTCCTTATTAGGAAGTGGGGAATCTCCATTTATAGATCCTCCCCTAAGGGATGTTCGAACCAAGTGTTCCTCTGCCCCTGTTGGCTTTCCCTCAGCCCTTAGTTTTAAAACTGCTCTACGATCTTTTTAATTTTAAGTACCAGCAATCTGGTTCCATTTTGGTTTAGATGGAGTCCATCATTCCTGTATAGTCTCCCCCTTTCCCAAAAGATTTCCCCAGTTCCTAATAAATCTAAACCCCTCCTCCCATACCATCATCTCATCCACACATTGAGACCCTGTAGTACTATCTCTCTAACTGGCCTTGACGTGAAACTGGAAGCATTTCAGAGAATGCTACCATAGAGGTCCTGGACTTCAGTCTCTTACCTAGAAGCCTAAATTTGCCCTCCAGGATCTCTCTCCTATCCTTCCCTATGTCATTGGTACCTACATGTACCACGACCACCGGCTCCTCCCCAGCACTACACATAAATAGAGTAGTTTTTTTATCATATGTAGTTAACACAAAGTTCTGTATCTGAAGTTACCTGAAGATTCTGAATCTGTAATATGTAGATGTAGTCCCATTCTAAACTCCTAACCAGTCAAGATGGAATTCCATTTTCATCAATGGAGCTCCGTGGAGCTATGCTGATTTACATCAAGTGAGGATTTGCATCCACTATAGTTATGTCAGTCTTCTGAGTCTTCTTGCTTGCTTTTTAGCCTTCCATTATTAACACTTCATATTCACACTGAAGAAGTACTGTGCTGACATGAACACCTAGAGTTTTCCCTTAAGATGTTTTGTAAATTCAGCTGAGTGAAAATTATCTTGAAAACATTGGACTGATATTCAAATTGGTCCAATGATTTTCATTTGAGTTAAACTTTAATATTTATTAACAAATTCAAAATTATAGCATCATATCATAGGATTGGTTATACGTGACAGTACATTCTTTGGACAGGTGACTAAAACAAGTGCTAAAACTAATCAGAATGGCATATCTTTACTTTTCTCAAAGTGTGTCTTTAGGTTTATGACTAGGATTATCTCTATGACAGATATCGTCACCTGTTGTTTCAAGTCTTGAACATTTCCTAGTGAGAGGGCTTTTAAGAAAACAAACAAACAAAATTTCTTATGTAGAAAAAGTCCACCATTGTCCCCATGCAATCCATTCAAATTCTTCAATTTGGAATGGAGTTTGATTCCCCATGGCTGAAGGATAAGGCTTCCACCCAAAATCCGGTTCTTAAAGGATCCACTGGAACCAAGGGCTTGTCTGGGGAGGCCATTTGCCTCAACTCTCTGTCCTATCAGCTCCCTTCTGCATCCCCTCCCAGCATAGCCTTCAGTGAGGACATCGTGGATATCACTGATCATCAGCTAGCCACAAAACCATCCTTTGGAAAGGGTGGCTGCCCATCATGTGGTAGAAAGAAAACTGCACAAACTACTGCTGATTATGGGCCTGAGCCAAACCTCACTGAAGTCAATGGAAAGTCTCCTGCTGACTACACTGTGCTTTGGATCAGGTTCTGTATATAATGTCTGAAGTAACTTACACCAGTTTTGCTGGAAGAGAAAAAATTTTGCAGCAGTGAAAGGAAACTCAGATTTATGTGCAACTGCCCCACTCTGAGCAATTGATAGTAGTGCTGATATCATATTCAAAATGTGTAGTGCAATAGGAGACAGATTACATATCACATGTGCTTCACTGGTGTTTGATGTCACCCATTTTAGTCCAAAAGTGCCTTACGTGCCACCTAAATTTGGTGTCCCCTGTCTTATTTTAGAAAATAATTTCATGACTCCTTATTTCTGATGTAAATGGAGGTTAGAGAAAGAGGCAGTTAAACTAAAGGGATGTCATTCTAAATTTACTGTGTGAATATTTGGTTGTGTTTTCCATTTTGGATCTTTTTCCTACATCTGGACCTTGGCAAGGCTGAGAGATATGGGGACAAGGGGAATTACAATGTCAAGTTCCCTACTGTCCTGCACTTTGCTCCTTCAATTCTTGATGGCTAGCATGTAACTCAAAGTCAAGTTCTGATACAGCCATTCTTTCAAACCATTCTGCCACCATGGTAGAAAAGAAATTAAAATATTACATTAATATTGATGAGCCCATGTCTTGTTAAATTGCACATTTTCAATCGCCACTCTTTCTAAGTTCAGATGTACAAAGAAAGAAGTTTTCAAACTTAAAAAAAAACATCAAAGACATTTTAAAAAAACAAAATATCATAAAAAATTTATGGCCAGTCTGAGATTTTGTATACCAAATTTTAGCCCCAAGCAAAGTTTTATAGCTGAGCTATAAACCCTTGAAAAACAATGTTTGTAATGGAAATGATCACATAGCCTGAAGTATAGCAACACCTCTGAGCATACAAATAATAAATACACCTTGACTCTGAAACAAATTTATGAGGATAGTTTTTCTCCAACAGTTCACTTCAAGCTAAAAGAAAGCTTTGCATATTGGTACGCCTGGCTTGTGCACCTCTTTAATCATAATACAGCAATTAAAAATGAAGGCCACAAGAGTAAAGCAAATTGACTGTGAATTTGAATATTTAAAATAAGAGAAGGCTTAATTCTAAAAACTCATGTTGGAAAGATAAAATGAATTGCTAGAAAAGCTACCATTCCTATGGAAGGTGATTTGTTTTTATTTACTATTACAAGCATTGATTTACCATAAAAGTCGAGACTGATTTTATTGCTTAAATTAACCTGTGGAAATGTGATTTGAGCTATAAACAACAATGGTTAACTTAAGCTATAAACAACTTTTAATGAACAATCATATTGATAATAAATGTATGAAAAAATATTAGGAAGTAAAACCTGTGAAATCAATTCATAATTTACTCTCCCAAGAACAAATCCTATGCCTTTTTGATTATATGATGCAAAAAGGGAAAGCTTATTGGTATTCTTTTTTGGAAAGCCTAGCAGCCCTAAACAAACCAATAAATACATGTTTTGTGTTCATTACACTCTGTTTCTAGATTTTACCTATAACTCACAAAGAAATCTCTCTACTTAGAAAGGTTTCTAGATTATGGAAATACATATGTGTAGAAACACTATAAATATCCTTTCTTGCAATAAAAAACTCACACTTATGACGGATTCGTACATCACCCTATATAAAAAATAGACAAAAATCATGATTATTATATAACAGAAGGAGAAGGAGAACCAAAAGAAAAAGGATTGCAACAGGACAACATATTCAAGTTCTTTCAGGGTACATTTACACTGCAGCCTAAAGCATGCCTCCCATTGCAGGTAGACAATCTGTTCAAGCTAGAATGCTAAAAGTAATAGTGCAGATGTTGTGGTATGGGCAGGAGCACAGGCTAGCCACCCGTAAATGTACCCAGTGGTCAGGCGGGTTTGTACTCAGGTAGCTAGCCTGTGTTGCCACAGCCACACTGCTATTTTTAGTACATTAGCTCAAACAAAGCCACTACAAGTCTGTCTTCCTCAGTTGAGTGGCATGCTCCCAGCTGCCGTGTGGACATACCCTTAGATCGGTCAGATGCTACACATTTTAAAGCTCCAATTTGCTGCTGCTGCTACTAGGAAAAACAATTCTTCCCTAGCTCCATATTTCAGTCCCATGAGTTTTTTGAGAACAGTAGAATTTAATAAATAATAACAAACTATATTTCTCATGTGCTCCTCCTCCGGCAATTGTAATATGGAACCCTAACCACATCTTCAGGGAGTCCCAGCAGAAGATGGTTCTTTCCTCCAGTTTCCTGAGCACCAGGAGCTGTCAAAGTGGGCCAGATTATCAACCTCTTGTGCATATTGGTGAGCAGTTATTCATACAAGCAGTATCCTTACTATCTCTGGTGGAACTACTTGATGGACTAATCACTCACGAGTGGGAATGAGGGATTCACAGTTTGTCCCCATGACTAAAGTAGATATGTGCACCTCTATCCTTCATGGAGCCTCATACCAAACTTCCATTTCCTGGGGTACCATGTGACTGGCCACTTCATTTTTCTCTCACAAGCTCTCATAGTGAGCCTGAATTTATGCTATTACCTGGGCAGCATTGAAGGAGGGCACATTGGTGCAGCAATGAGAGTTTTTCAGAGAAGCTGAACACCCAGATTCAAACTGAAGTCAATGGGAGTTGTAAGTGCTCAGCAGCTCTGACAAAAATCAGTCCCCAGGGGTGTGTATGGTTGTGCACTCAAACATTTAACAAACCCCAAATGGGAGGCCCCCTTCGCAAAATGTAGGCCAGTCCCTTCTCAGCAGTTGGTTCAAGCTGTGAAGTACAGTAACTCACAACAATTCCAATTAAGCTTGCCACCTTCTGGCTGAAATACAAGACATCTCTTTAGCAGAGCTTTCTAATAACTCAGAGAGCACCGAAAGCAAACCTAAGGCTAGACTTCCTGGGGAATGTATATAATTGCAATAAAGTGCTTAGGTACCATAGCGATGAGTGTGATATAAATAGATAGATTTGTCGAGTTTAATGCAGACGCTTAATGTTATTTTAGTGTGAAGTGACTGGATTTTCCCCTCCCTCACACCTCTAGCCCCAATGTTGAATTAAAAAAGAAGAAAACTATCTTTCATGGAAGGATATGAGAGATGAGATAATTTTGAAAACTCAATGAACTGTGACAGCTACTTTGTTTTTAAAGTCTAGTTTTAAACTGTGCATTATTTACCACAGAACCATTACAGTCTGTCATGTCACGGGTACCGTGACACAGGCACACTAAATCCATACACTAAAGCTCCTCGTGAAATGTGCTTAGTAGATGATTTCACATGGGCAATATCTGCTCTTCTATGCAAAATAATTCATATTAACTTGTTTTTAGGCTTTCTCTAAATCTCAACAGACTTGTTTATTATGCAAAATTGATGTTCACAGAACAAGACATGTTTGAATTACACCAGTGCAAAAGGATCTGGAGACACTATTACAGTGCTGTTGTTTTTTTTTTGTCAGTGCTTCTGTTGATTTGTGTAGCCTCTTCATGAGACTTCATACAGATATCATATAGATCTATTTTATTGAAACATTATATTATGATTACAGCAAGCCCCAAATGAGATCAAGGCCCATTGTGCTAGGCTTTGTATATACACAAGGCATTTTATAGAATCTTACTTTCAGAGCTCAGCCTCCATTTGTCCAAGAGCAACTTTGCACATGTACATACCTGCCCAAACATGTTTCCAAAAATAACATCAATATGTGTAGATGACTGAAATCCAGTTGTTGTCTCACCTCTTCACAAAGAAACATCTAAATTGTATCACCTGCATATGCAAGTGTTAGTGAAGGAAGGATGTGCATGAAAGGGTGAATACACATTTTGAATACTCAAGTAGTTGAAGCACAAATGAGTAACATTTTTAACAGTGCCTAAGTAATGAGGTGTCCAAGACCCATTTTGACAGGGATTTAGACACTTAGGGCCAGCTTGTCAAAGATGTTTAGGCACCTTAAGATGCCCACTGGGATTCTCAAAAAACACCCAAACAAGTTAGGCACCTATTTCAATGGTCCAGATTCTCAAAGGAATTGAAGTGTTCCTCCACTGAGTATTGCTATGCCTAACCCCTAGGCACTCACCGTGCCACCTAATGAAATCCTCAGCCCTGGGCTCCCCGTACAATGCCTCGAGAGACTTAGGTGCCTAAGAAAGGGATCCTCAGAAGCCAACAATCTGGGGGGCGGGGGCTCCTAAAATAGCCAGGAGTGAAATTCTAAAGAGGGGGATGGGAAAAGAAGAGTTTAAGCATCTAAACAGCTAACCTGATGTGCCTGGCTGATGGGCCAGAAATAGACACCTACCTCTGCTCAGGTTCTTCAGCTGCAAACCCTGTCCTGGAGTTTGTGACCTAAGCCATAGAATATGCCCAAGCAGCCAACCCCTCCTCCTCCCACTCCCACTCCCACTCTCTCTCTCTCTCTCTCTCTCTCTCTCTCTCTCATATTCATGCTGCATTTACCTATCCACTGGCTGTCTTTTGTGTGAACGCTATACTGCCCCGGCACCTATCAGTGGTCTGCAGCTATCCCTCCTGCTGTTAGGGCTGATCAGTATCAGTTTTTAGGCATGCTCAGAGCACACCTACAGGACCATGCCCCGCTGGTAAGATAGGTGTTCCCCTGTCTAGTTTGAGAATCCCAGTTCAGGGTCTCCAGGACTCTAACTTGAGCTCAGGCTCCAAGCAGGTCGTTAGCTGTGGGTTAGCCTCGAGCTTAGGCAGAAGAAACTTAGGTGCCTATGGGTTAGGTGACAGCTGAATGGCTGTTTTGAAAATGTCAATAGCACCTGAATGATGAAATTAGGCACCTAAAGAGGCAGAGTGACACCTAAATATCTTTGAGGATCTGGGCCCAGGTGTCTAACCTACTTAGGTGCTTTTGTAAATCCCACTAGGTGTGTATCTGCACTGTTAGGCCCTAAAAATCTTGGAAAAATCTGACCCTAAGTGCCTAAGTCACTTTTGACAATGGGACTTTGGTGCTTTTGAAAATTTGACCCAAAGTTCCCTTGCACCATTGTACTGAAAATGGTATAATTGCCTGAACTGGCCAGCAGAGAGATAGAAGAGGTTCGATTGAGGCTGCACAAAAAAACAAGCCCTTAATTGCCAGTATATTATATTCTAACACAAGAGCATTATATCTAAACAGCTTCTGTTCCTGCAATTTTCAGGTTTTTTAGCATAATGGCTACTTCTATTTTTCCTGGACTATTATTTAAGTGTAGGGTAGATGTCCAGTGCAGGCACTCCATAGGAAAGGTATACAGTGATCAGATAAATGGCATGGAAAGGACTTTAAAAGAGGTGTTCATTACAGAGGAACAGCTGGGGACTCCTATGATTGGTACAGCAGGGAGCCAATCCCCCATTCTTATAGCCCACCTTACCCCTCCTATGAAGCAGGGGTGGACAATAAGGTCCCGGCAATGGTTTTGCTGGAGGGACCTTGATGGAAAAAGAGGGGGAGCTGGTGGAAGCCCCCAGGTATGGTAAGGTCCTGGCAATAGATTTTCTGGAGGGATCTGGATGGAAAAAGAGGGGTCAGCTTGTAAAAGTCCCTTGGGTAATTATGGAATAAACATGGGGTTATCTGTACTGTACCCTTTTATCTGCCGGGTTATCCTAGACATCTAATAATAAAGTTGTGGCCTAATTAAACCCATGTCAAATGTCTGCTGTCCTTTTGGTAGACAATTGTGTTAATAAAACTATTATAAACATGGAACGTTTTTCTTAAGTGTGAGTGTTGCAACTGTATATGTTGAGGTTGCCAACAAAACTTTAATTTTGATAATACTGGCCTGATCTTGGGACAAGAATCTACCAAACCTCAGAGTGTTAACTGGGAATTCTTAAGTAATCAATATAATTCATACACAATCAACAGATCAGGCAACACACTCCCTAGGTCATGCTCTGATAACAGTGCATGATTTGCATTGGTCACTGAGGGTTCGCTGTTCTCACAAACTCAGGAAAAAGTTCAAAGAAAGGGAAAGAATTTACATAAAAAACATGAGATGACCCACTGTCTGCCCCTCCTCTAGCACAATGCATATGTACATGCATAGAATATTAACTGGGTGACAAACCTATAGAAAATGAGCTAGGAAAACAGAAATTTACAGATGAGTTACAGCTCTTCAAAATCCTATTGCTGGCTTCATTACTTGCACTTATCAGATCTACTACGTCACTTGCCAATACTAGTATCAACAAAGGTTATGTGGTGGGTTTTTATCTGCAAAAGGATTAGAACTTGAACTCCACTTAATGTTCCAAAGTATGATTTGCCGTAATGATCCCTCTCTTAAATGTCTGCGGAGTGCACATTTTTGACCCATTCCCATTATCATACCTTGAAAGCTTTCTGCAATTTTCCTAGATTATGATTTTCACCTTCTTGCTAATGAACAGTGTAGTCTTTTGGAGTACTTTTCAGGAACACAAGAATTGCCATTTCACATCAGAACAGTGGTCTGTCTACTCTTGTCACCAACTGTGACTGCTGTCAGGTGCTTCAAAAGAAGTACCTAATTATATACATTGTCTGCCTATCTAAAAGCATGATGTTATTATCGTTATCCTCGTCCTCTTCCATTTTTTGTTTTGTCTTTAGATGATAAAATGTTCAGGGCAGGGACCATGTTTTATGCAGCAGCTCACACTATGGAGACTCACCCCTGACTGTGGCTTTGGAAGCTATATGCAACACATGAATAAAGAATACAAGGAAGAAATTTTTAAAAATATTAAACATGATAATTATTGTGTACTTTTTTTTAGCAATGCAGCAGAGTTGAATCCCAACATGCTCTGGCAATCAAATATAGAACCGTACTTGGTTCTAAATATAGAATTATAGAAGTCTAGGGCTGGCAAGGACATCAAGAAATAATCAAATCCAGCTCCCTGAGCTAAGGCAGGACCAATTATATTAAGTCCATCCCTGACACACGTTTGTCTGATCTTTTCTGAAAAACCTCAATGATGGTGATTACAGAACCTCCCTTGTTCCAGAACTTAAACTACCCTTATAGTAATATCTAACCTAATCTCCCTTGCTGCAGATTAAGACCATTACTTTTTACCCCCAGTGAACATGGAGAACAATTGATCACCATCCTCTTGATAACAGCCCTTAACACATTTGAAGACTGTTATTATGTCTTCCTCAGTCTTCTTTTCTCAAGACTAAACGTGCCCAGTTTTTTTAACCATTCCTCACAGGTCAGGTTTTCTAAACCTTTTATCATTTTTGTTGCTGTCCTCTGGATTCTCTCCATTTTGTTCACATCTTTCCGAAAATGTTGTGCCCAGAATTGGACACAGTGCTCTAGCTGAAGCCTCACCAGCACTGAGTAGAGTGGGACAATTACCTCCTGTGGCTTACATAACAACCCCCCCAGCCCCCGAATGATGTAAGCTTTTTTTGCAATAGCATCACATTGTTGACTCATATCCAATTTATGATCCACTATAACCCCCAGATCCTTTTCAGCAGTACTACCACCTAGCCCATTATTCCCCACTTTGTAGTTGTGAATTTGATTTTGCCTTCCTAAGTGTAGAACTTTGCACTTGTCTTTACTGAATTTCTTCTTGTTGAATTCAAACAAATTCTGCAATTTGTCAAGGTTATTCTGAATTCTAATTCTATCCTCCAAAGTGCTTGTAACCCCTCCCAGCTTGGTGTTATCTGCAAATTTTATCAGCAACCTCTCCACTCTATTATCCAAATCTTTATTGAAAATATTGAACAGTACTAAATGCAGGACGCCCTATGTGGGATCCCATTAGATATGCCCTTTCAGTTTGAAAGGAAAATGTTGATAATTACTTTCTGAGTACAATCTTTCAACTGGTTGTGTACCCACCTTATAGTAATTAAATCTAGACCATATTTCTCTAGTTTTTCTTTTTAGTTTAATGGGAACATCATGTGGAATTGTTTCAGAAACCTTACTAAACTCAAGATACATCATGCCTACTGCTTCCTTCCTATCTACAAGGTCAATAACCCTGTCAAAGAAGGAAATTAGGTTTGTTTGTCATGATTTGTTCTTGCCAAATCCATGCTGGCTATTCCTTATAACCCTATTATCACCTAGGTGCTTACAAATTGATTGTTTAATGATTTGTTCCAGTATCTTTCCAGGTATTGAAGTTAGTGTGGACAGCTCTCTACTCACTCTAATTTTTCCATATTGCTTTGAGAGTATGAGAGATTGTTCTACTTTCTTTGGTTTCTAGCTTTGATGGGGCCAATCACATGGCTGCTGGCTGCATGAAATAACCACGGTCATCACTGGGCCCAGAGTGTGCCTTTTGGTTTTCAATGCTGCCATGTGGCTGCCCAGGTTACATTGCTGGCTAGACATACTCTATTTGAGTGTATTTTCCACAGTACAAGCTTGTTGCAGAGAATTGCAAAGCATAATTTTTAAATTTAATATTGCTAAAATATTTTGAATGGATGTCACTGTGTTGACTTGTTACCATGCTAGATTCTGCAGAACAAGCTGATTCTTGTTAAGTATCTTAAAGATCTAAAGTGCATGATATGGAGAAGCTGTTTTTCATGACAGTTTAGCTCTGTCTTCTATGTATTTTACTACAGATATGTTTTATCTGTCATTATTGTTGCAATGCAGCTTTGTAACACAATTCTGTTTTCTCTATCATCTTTCATACATAATGAATAACAAATAAGTTAAATAAAATATGTAACAAAAAGACAAAAGTTCTGAGGTAAAATTCCATGAAACATGCTACAAGAAATTCCCAAAAGTGGAGCTTACCCTTCAGGTTCACTAATAATGGAGACCCCTTGAGAAGGTAGATCATTTATTGTTTACAGCATGGCAGTGCCCAGAGATGTTAAATGAGATTGGGCCCCATTATGCTAAACACTGTACAAATACATAGTATGAGACAGTCCCTGTGCTAGGGAGCTTACCATCTAAGGCTGGATTTTCAAAGGAGCCTAAGAGAGTTGGATGTCTACTCCCACTAAAATTCAATGAGAGTTCGGTGTCTAGTTCTCTTAAGCTTTTTAAAATGCTAGCTTAAATAGACAAGGTAGACAAGGAAAGTATTATCCCTACATTACAGAGGAGACACTGGGACACAGAGATTATGAATAGCACAAATGACAGTTAGGCACCTAACTGCCATTTGCACTTTTGAAAACTTCCCTCTAAGGCAATGTCTACTCTGTGAGCTAGGGGTGTGAGTCTCCTGCTTGTGTACACCGATTGGTGCTAGCTCTCACCGAAATTGCACAAGTTTAAATAGCAGTGTAGCCACAGTAGCAGCAGCACAGATGAGCTGTGCGAAGTACAAACCTGACTGAAACTCCACAGCTGTGTTACCATTTACACTCTGACTACCTCAAGTATGTGTACGCAAACAGGGAAAACACCCCCCTAGTTCATAATGTAGACATAGACTATGTGACATCCCCAAAGTCATATAGGAAGTCTGTGGCAGAGCCTGGAACTGAGAGCAGCTCTCCTGAGACCCAGCCTACTGCCTTCACCATGAGACCATCCTTTCACAAAGAATACATGTGAGTTAAACTAATTGCTCCAGAACTTTTAAAATGGTTCAAGTCCAACTTGATCCAGGGATAGGGAAAGATTCCAGCTTGGCTTTATTTTAACCAAAGCTATTGACCCCTCTCTAACTCTAATGCAGATTTTCATGTTGTATTTTAGAATATCAAGTTCTTCTGTTCCTACTTGGATCTCAGTTTGCAATGATTTTCCGCTCTCATACCTCACATTGTTTCCAGAACTGTGCAATTTCACACACAAATGGAGTGAATTGAGCATGGATTTATATTGTGAACCCTACAATTCTTTAAAACTGAGAAGTATTTAAAAAAAAAAGCCCTCCACCCCAATTTTAGGGTATATATTTTTATCAAGGTCTGCCATTGTTCACATGCACCCAGCATCCATTTACTTTGCTGCTCGTTTCACCTGAGTGTTTTGTGCCTGCATGTGTCTTCCTCTGCGATGGTTGTATCACAAAGCTGCTCTCGCCCCTGTTTTAGTTCAGCTGGATGGGAAGAATAAAGCATAGTTCTGTTACAGTAGCAAATGCCTCAGTGCTTTGTACAGAGCAGAGGGGAGCGGAACATGCAATTCAGGTGAACACGTCTTCTCTACTCAGTATTTTAAGAAACTCTTCATTTAAAACCATTTGTGGTTGACCTTGCAAATGTGTGAAAAGGAATGTGGGGGAGTGGGAGTCAGCTGCAGTGTTGCTGGACAGTGCCAGCAGTGGGGCTGGCCTCCTCAGAAGAGGTGGGATGGGGGCGCGGAACGATGTACCAGCAGTAGAGCTGACAAAGCGTGGAAAGGAACAAGCGTTGCCCTCTCTCCCATGGTTGCTTCACTACATGGTTTCCAGGAGCTCCCAGAGACAGCCAGAATTGCTCCTGCAGCATGTCCCTACTATACCTGTCCAATGCTGACTGGGGCTGTAAGCCACACTCTGGCCTTTCATTTCAAGGCTTTTCATCAGAAGTGGGGGGCCTCTTTCTATGTCACTTGTAGAATAGACCTTGCTCCCCTCCCTTGTGCCCCAGCTTTGACACTTGCACTTTTGGTTTCCCTTCCCACGGCCCCTATCTTGTGCCCGCCCGCAACTGTTCCATTCCCTTTGTGTCTGTAAGCTACTTTCCTCCTCTCCTGTGCACTTCTCCTTTCCTGTGTGCTTCTAGTTCCTGTCCTCTTGCATGTTCCCCTTGAACCTCTGGAGTCCGGGGGCTGTCATGGTACCAGTACTCCTCCCATGCTAGTGTTGGCGTGCTGGTACCATGACAGTGAAGTCACCCTTTAGAAATACATACATGTTTCGCTAAAGGTCGTCAGCAAAGCATCTAAAACCACACACGCGCACACATAATTATTATTATTTAAAAACGAAGTGACATATTTTACTCATTTTAAAGATATTAATTTTCTCTGGAACCAACTAGTAGCCTGTAGTTAATTTTAAAAACAGCTAGTATAAAAACCTCTGAAGACAGAGTTCATAATGGAAATACAATAATTCAGCCACAGTTACAGGACAATGAATGTGACATTCTGCTAGCAGGGAATTGATAACGTTCCCCTTTATTCAAGATGTTTGCTTTCCTAAGTTTGTGTGATATGACCTTTTGTGGAGCTCATTATCTAATAAACCACTAACCTTTAAAATGTTTGAGCTAATTTACAGTAAAGATATTTAAGTTATCTTTATAGCCCCACGCGTTAAATGGGCAATATTAAATATTATCACCAGGAAAGCCTCTGGAACATCCTGTAAAGGGGCACTTTTATAGCTGGCCTTGGGCATGTTCAGACACATTCTGTAGACTTTGCTTCAGCTGAAATAATTGGGATATGCCACAATGTTGTTATAAATTGGCAAAATCACAGCTAGAGATAAATGTTCTGCAACTGAAGTTATCATTCAGCTGGTGACCACAAAAAACAGAAAACAAAGAAAAACCCAACACATTTTAAAATGTCAAAGCCATATTCAAACCCCACTAAGAGTTAAACTCTATCTTAAACATTGCACCCATGCAAGAGCATAGGAACTCTGCTTAACTTGGGATACTGGAATCCTAGATCTGGGCACATAGAAATAAGTGGAAGAAAGGATGGAGCCCTTTACTCATTGGCCAGCAAAGCTGAGTCTGCCCAGAAGGTAGGTATGCTGGGGGGGGGGGGAGGAGTGGGGGGATTAATTACTTTCTGATGGTAAAAGAGGGAGAAGCAGGGGATGCATTGTGACTTACAGTTATTTCTGAGTCACAGTGCCTCTTCTGGCTACTCCTGGGTTGGTGCAGTTTATACACCGCTCTCTGCACAGATCTGTGCTGCCCAAAAGTCAGAATCTAGCTCTGTTTTGTTGGGCAGCACACTTTTACATCAATCAGCCCCTAACCTCATTGGCTGGTTTCTGACTTTTCTTTCAGTTAAATATTAGTTGAGCACCGATGAAGCATTAATATGCAAAAATAGTATATTGTATGAAGAGATATGTTAATGTGGTGTTGTTATGAATATAAATGCATGAAAGTCAGGGAATATTAGTTTAAAAAAATAACACTTTACTCACAGGACTACAGGCTGGAAACTTGCTGTTTTATTCAACTGCACAGTCTGGAGTGGAAAGGGAATGGGAAACTCCCACCTACAAAACAGGAAGCAAAGGAGGGGTGGAACATGGCTCCATTCCATAGTACTCTGGGTAACCCGGTTAATCTCATCAAAACCACTTTACTAAACTCCTGAATAAATCTACCTTGTGCCAACAGGTGGCCTAGGTGTCAAGATAATAGTTTTAGGTTGTATGAAGTTAAATCTCTTATCATGTATTCCAGGCAGCTACCCTGCCCAGGCCCTACTTGTCACCTCACTGAAGGACTATCACCAAGAAGTCATCACAGAGCAATTTAGCACCATCAGCTTGGACTGTCTCTAAACTGCTGGCCAAACCCCACAGAACAATGGATTTTCATTTCAATTTTCTGGATTTCAGTAACTCCCCTCCCTCAAATCATATAGTCAAACATGGACATTTCCCATTAAAAGAGCATTTTTATCCAAAATTAAAAAAAACACTTTGAAGAAAATTTTTTGACCCAGTGCTATCTGAGACAGTGTTAAGGGCACTGCTCAATGTCACCATCACTTTACAAAAGCCTTTTCTCACTTTGTGTTTTTAATTTTTAAATCAACAACTTGCAGGGATGACATATCTTGATTCACTCCCTGTTAGAAGGAGTTCCAGGTTGAGTATCAGGGAAGTTATTCAAGAACATATTGGAACAACAGAACAAAGTGAAGGATTTGAGGGGAAAATTCTGCTCTTAGTTACAATAGAGGAAAGTCAGAGACTTTTTATTGATATAAATGGAGTTACGCTGAACTGGCATTGTGTAGAAGAGAGAAAAAAATGACCCCAACATTTTGGCTCTGTTGCCCCACATTGGAGGGGTGTTGTTACCCCAGAATTTGATCAAACTAATGGCAACCATATTGCATGCATTCAGCCACCATGAACTAATAAAATAGAACACCACATAGTTAAGGGTTAATTTGAACAAGCAGGGCTTCTGGAGGAAAGGCCAAATGCTAGCTGCAGGCTTGCAGTTTCTGCCAATCAGAATGGGAGAAGGAATGAAAAGAGTCAACAAATTGAGACTGAAAGAAAATAAGTGGATGGAGTCCTTGAGTTTGGACACCTTTGATAGAAAAGCTTATTATAATTAAGATTGTTAAGAATGTTTGTTGATAAATAGTTTACTGAATTTAGGAGAAGTGATGATCCAGTAGGGGGTTACTATGAGCTGTGTGTTTTGTAAAACTTAGTTATAAAAAAGATTAGATAATAGAGCGTACTTTGGAGAAGTTCTCTGAAGTTATCCTGAGAGACTTTCCTGACACCATACTCCCCAGTGGGGAAGCAACTGGCCATCACCAACCTGCTGCTAATTACTCAATACCACTTCAGATTTTAGGTAATTATTTGGGAGGTTCTAAACCTATTGCTTATCTCTGTGTGTGTTTAAATCTAATAAACTGTAGTTTTAGATAAGAGCACACTTGTATCAATTTTTCATCAGTTGGAAGTGCTGTGTTCTCATTGATTTATTCCTGACACTGCCTAGCGTGAAATAGTTATATTATGACTGCTTTGGATTCTGAAAACCCTGGGTAACAGCTCCTGCTCACGCCCATATACATCAGCTGGTGGCATATATGGATGCAAGGGGCCAGAGGAGAATTATATCCATGTAGGGCCTTACACTAGCCCCCCTCACAAGAACCCTGGCATAGGTGATGTGCAAGGGAGTAACTGTAATACTTGGTTATTACAGCTGCCTGGAATCCCTGCATCACAAAGGTGCCATGAAAGCCCCTTTTGTCTCCTTTGCCTGGGCTGACATTCTCTGCTACACCTTGCAGGACAGAACCCAGCCTGGGGTCTTTTCCAGCTTCCTGGAAGGAAGTTTCATATGTCAAAACTCAGGTCATAGTCCTGGAAAATCAGGATTGCCTAATTTTTCTCTTTTCTCAATACTTGTCATCAATGTCACTTGTTTATTTCCCATCTGAGTGTTGGAGTGCAGCAATTTCTTTCTCTGTAATTTGTCATATTTGATACAGCAAGTGGGGCTCTTTAATACCAACATTCAGACAAGTATTTGAATAATCTACTTTGGTATTTGCTTTTATGTACAATGCCTATTCCAATTTTGGCCACTTCTGCTGCATCTTAAGCCCACTTACTTCTTGTTTTGCTCTGATTGATCACTGATATCTTTGTAACATCCTGCAGGTATACAAAGACAACTCTCATGTCTCTCTATTTCTCTAGTATGAGCATGCTTAGTTTTTTTTAACCTTCCACCTATAGATCTCATTCTAAAAATCTTTCAACACATTTTGTTGTTTCCCTTCTGAAATTTCTCCAACTACTCTCTCTCTCTCTCTCTCTTTTTTTTTTTTTTTTAAATGTAGTGTGTACCCGGGACTGAACAGATGACCACAGGGAAAGTCCTCATTCACTTATTATTTAGGTAAATTCCCCTTGCCTGAAATGGGAGTTTGTCTGAATAAGTACTTCAGGAATTGATCTCTTGTTTGTTTTACATGTGCTATTCCCTAAGTTAATGCAAACCAATATATCATTTGCTTTTTTGTACCTGCACTGCACTGTTGATACATTCACAATTTACCATCCACTACACCTCGAAGATTCACCCCTTTGACACTACTGTCTCCTCCGTTATCCTCCATCCCATGACTAACTATTCCTTCTTTATGCGAACCCTTTCTTTGTTGAATCTCATTTTATTGATTTCAGCCCATGTCTCAAGATTGTATTTTAATCCTATCCTCCAAAGTGTTTGCAATAATGCCTAGCTTTGTATCAACTGTGAATTTGAGCTTAAGAAGTTCATCATACTTCAAAAAGGGTAAAGAAAATATTAAATAGGACCCTAAAATCAACTCCTACATGAAAGCCTAATTCTGAGGACCTTAAGAGTTGTTATTCAGCCCTTGTTCAAGCAAATTCTTATCACAAGGTCAATAGGAGTTTGCCTGAATAAAGGCTGAATAAAAACCTCAGGAGTTGGCCCCAAATTAATTAATTCTTCATTATTTCTACATTATTTTGTATCTTACACAGTCTCATCAGAGATGTATTTGAATGGGAGCATTAACTAATCATTTGTTCCTTTTACTTGTGTCAGAATACCCATTACCACAATATACTGCACCACAGTTAAATGAATGTCAAAACAAGCAGTGTAAGTAAATCTCGAACTCTGAGACCATGAATGTGTCTACACTGCAATTACAGGTGTGACTGTAGCTGATGTAGACCTACCTATGCTTGCTGTCATCTAGCTAGCCCAGTTAAAAACTGCAGTGCAGACACAGCGGCATGGGCTTTGCTGCGGGCTGCACAAGAACACCTCATCCAGTCTCCCCCACCCCTCCTTCAAGTACTCCTGAACCCCAGTCCGTGCACCTGCATCTTCACTGATATTTTTAGAGCTAAATTAAAGCTAGTGTGGATAAGCTTACATGAACTGCAATCACACCTCCGACTCCAGTGTAAACATGGCAGTGAAATATGTCTTTTCTTGCATCAAACATGATATCAGTTTCATTCAGGGATGTATAATTTTGTTGTATTGATTCACCACAGTTACAGTTCTCAAATTGTGGTTAGATGGCTCCTCCTCTTAACGTTTGCCAGTCTTTATCACATATATTGTCTAGTATGAGCACAGGCAAAAGCTTTGTATAATCTCAGCTATCATTCTGTAGAAGGGAGGGAGTGTGATCTAGTGAATAGGGCCCTGGCGTGGGATTCAACAGACCTGGGTTCAAGACCCAGCTTTACCACTAACTTGTGGGGTAATTTCCCAGTGCTAACTGTTTGATGGCAGGTGTGGAAGTATAACATTGTATAAGTATAGCGTTGTATAAGGGGACATGCTGGATACATTGTATATGAGAGGGCATGCCAAAACATGTTACAAAGTATCTGAGGGAGCACATGTAGGGACAGTTAGCTTTTGAATGGAGAAGCAATTAAGATAGAGCCAGCACGTCTAAGAAGCAGGCGTCAGAATGGAAGGTGTGAAGGGCAATTAGTTAAGTTAACTGGAAGCTGTTAAAGGAGATTGTTAAGGGTGGCAGGTAATTGAAGATACGTGACTGGTCTCAGGGATCTCGAAGGGTGGTGACTAAAATCTTTTTTCTTCTTTTGTCTGTAACTTCTCTGTAACTTGTTCTCCAAAAACTGTATAAATTAAGAGACACAAGCCCCACTCGGGGGGCTCACTTCTAAATATATTAGCAGAGCAGCTTTGCTAATAAAACAGAGTGGTCTGATAAATTGTGAGTCTGAGTCAAACTTTGACACAGGCATTGTACCTCTGAAGAAACAGCAGCACTTCTGCAATGTCAAACTCCATTTCTCTGAGGCCTGTAAGGAAGAAAGAGTGCGGAGAGGGTTTTGAATCATTGCATGAGCAAGCAGGTGTCATTATACTCATACAATTGAAAAGCAGTAAAATTAGAATGTCAAAAATAGCTTCAATTTTCCTGGCTTCAAGCATAACAAGTTAAATAAAAGACATTTAAACAAGTGAGGTGTTCGTAACACAGGTATGTAAAATAATTATAATGAAAATGTATTGTCAGAATCACCTGTATGCACCAGCTGCTTCGCACCACTTGGGAGCAGCTGTAAGCCCAGTGAAGCTGGTTAGTTGTTATTATTTGGTTTATGGATGCAGTGTGTTGCTGGAGAGAACTGGTAGATTGATAAAGTCTCTTCAATTATAGATTTCTCTAATTTTTATTTACTGTATATTGATATATCAGTACTACCGAATACATTGGTGTACTTTTTAAGAACTTTCAGAAATAGAACAATGGCACTATCCCATCTCCCACATGAAATATCATACAAGATAGTCCTACAGATTCAGAGAGAAGGTTCAGCACCCGGCTTGTAAATTTGTCATCCATTGCTGAAGTATATGAAGTAGCAGGTATGCTTGTGTCAGACCAACATTTAACAGTCAAAATGAACATTTAAATCCGTTAAACTGAAATCAGTCACCTAGGCATTTCTGTTGCTGGAATTAGGTGAAGTAATACTGTTTTCTTTTACCATCTTAAATTGATTTGAAAATGACAAATAATCACACTAAGTGATCTGAGATTGCACAGTTAAATTCTAAAATGGGTCATGGAACAGAGTTCCTGTCAGCAATAAGCACTTCCCAGAAAGGTGTGAGCCTGTCATACATATTCAGAACAAATTAGTACACTTTTGTGCTGAAGAAACCAGCTTCTATCCTACAGTCCCTATTGTGGTCAAACTCTTATTAACGTCAACTGGATTAATTTTTAATCTAGAGAAATGCAGAACTGGATTCTTCTTCTACAAGGAACAAAAGGCCAAATTCATCCATCCCTTGTCTATCTGCATTGGCTTTAGTTTACTTTGGGTATGGAGGGAGGGATAGCTCAGTGGTTTGAGCATTGGCCTGCTAAACCCAGGGTTGTGAGTTCAATCCTTGAGGGGGCCATTTAGGGATCAGGGCAAAAATTGGGGATGGGTCCTGCTTCGAGCAGGGGGTTGGACTAGATGACCTCCTGGGGTCCCTTCCAACCCTGATATTCTATGATTCTATGCTGGAATCAGAGGTGTGACTGCAGTACATATAAACATAGTTGAGCTGGCTAAGTCAAACGACAGTAGCCGCAGCAGCATGGGCTAGCTGCTGGAGTTCATACCTAGCGTGATGGGTGGGAGAGCTTCTACAGCCTGCTATTATTATTCAGGCTCTCTAGATCAAAGCTAGCTCAGCTATGTCTAAACATGCTGCAGTCATGACTCTGATTGCAGTGTAGACACACCCTGAGACAATAGCATTTGGCATCTTGTGATTATTCTGATAGTAACCATAGTTTATCTTGAATGTGTTTTTTTCCTAAATTTGATCAGATCATAAGGAAAAAACTATAAAATTCTGTAATTATCACTATAGATGGGGTATAGTTTAATAAAAAGTGACCAAAGGGATAACAATTAGTTAGCTATGAATATGTTGATAGATACGTATTTATTGGACTCAAAAGTGCCTATGATTTGGCCTGTCAAGCTATGTTGATGATGCATCATTCCATTTACGCCTTATATGGAACATTCCATTATTGGCTAACTGTACATTTATGACTTTCTCTGTATACTGCATCTGTTTAGATACCTCTCAACTAAATTGACCAGTTGTTTTCTACGTACAAGCCTTCTCAGCTGACCCATTCTAAGCACAAAGAAAAGGAGTACTTGTGGCACCTTAGAGACTAACCAATTTATTTGAACATAAGCTTTCGTGAGCTACAGCTCACTTCATCGGATGCATACTGTGGAAACTGCAGAAGACATTATATACACAGAGACCATGAAACAATACCTCCTCCCACTCCTCCCACTTTGTGTGTGTGGTTTTTGAAGGGGGTGGGGGAGGTGAGAAAACCTGGATTTGTGCTGGAAATGGCCCACCTTGATTATCATACACATTGTAAAGAGAGTGGTCACTTTGGATGGGTTATTACCAGCAGGAGAGTGAGTTTGTGTGGGGGGGGCAGAGGGTGAGAAAACCTGGATCTGTGCTGGAAATGGCCCAAATTGATTATCATACACATTGTAAGGAGAGTGATCACTTTAGATAAGCTATTACCAGCAGGAGAGTGGGGTGGGAGGAGGTATTGTTTCATGGTCTCTGTGTATATAATGTCTTCTGCAGTTTCCATAGTATGCATCCAATGAAGTGAGCTGTAGCTCACGAAAGCTTATGCTCAAATAAATTGGTTAGTCTCTAAGGTGCCACAAGTACTCCTTTTCTTTTTGTGAATTCAGACTAACACGGCTGTTACTCTGAAACCATTCTAAGCACAGACACTTCCCAATAGCATAGAAAAAATGTTTTCAGCCTCAAGGACAAATTTTTACCATCTTGCAGTCATGAAGATATCTAACCTTACCAGACAATGCTACTCTTACAAGACGGCTTCATTGTTGATCCTCCCTTCAACCCTAACCCCAGCCCTTTAGCAACAAGGTAGTAGGCCAGGTCCTCAAGCTGGTTTGGTCCCTTTGCACAAAGGTGCTGTATTTCAGCCACAAAGGCCCAGAGAATTTCCCTGTTAAAGGGGAACTGGTTCTGTACCACTGTTAGACCCTGTTCCTTGATCCCCTCCTGCCCCCCCAACTCCTGTTGGAGGGCTGGTGTTGGATTTCCATTTCATCACAGCAATCCTCCCCTGGCTTCGGGTCTGATAATAACCCTAAACTAGTCAAATCGCTTAAAGCTGATTGGGAACAACTGCAATCATCATCAGGTCTGGACTTGTTCTGAGATTCAAAGAGCCTTATCCATAACCTGATGCAGTTCCCACCCCACGCCTAGTGGAGATCTAGTGCAGAAAAGAACCCGCGTCAACAGCTCTTTTGTCCCAGAATTGACCTGACACAGGCCAGTGTCCCCTTAGCCAGGGATAACCCCAGAAAGAACTTTTCACATGGTTGCACAACTTACTTAATTTAAAATGTCATGATGGAGGGGCTGCCAGGCCAAATTATAGTGAGTGGCACTTTGACCCCATGCAGAAGGTCACAGTGCAACTGGTTTGGACAAGAACCCCCTCTGCCAAGGGGCCAGCAGACCAAACGTGAGCAGTGCTGCAACCCTGCATGCCAGGCCACACCACAAAGTTTGGGAGCCCTCTCAAACTGGGAGCCTGAGGCACCTTCCCCCCCAGGTGGCCCTATACTCCAGTTGTACACACAGTGCATAACATTTGTATGGCACCACTTCCCTTAACTTCTGTCGTTTTTCTGTTAAGGTTTTCATGAATGCCTGTGTTGCATATGACTTCAGCAACCACTATCCTCGACATTAACTGGGCAATAATGACTGAGGGAACAGAAACTAATACTTCAGTATGAGCTTTTCACTTCAGTATCACCACATTGGCATATATAGTTATCCAACAGAGAACTAAACTAACGTTATCAGTCCTGGTTCTCACAAGTATTACCCCATTTTACAGATGGGAAAGCGGAAGACACAAAATAAGGCTAAGGTTCTTGCACCAGATCACATGGGTCAGTTTTAGAGAAGGAATGGTAACCACTGAGGGGTTGGACTGTGGTAGTTTTGAAAGCATAGTGAAAGATATGTCTGGACACTGTCAGTGGTAAATTTTTGCTGCAATACAGATGGTAAGGGAGAAAGGGGGAAAGGGAAAGAAAGTCTGTACTATAATCACAGTCATTCTAGTTGCTCTCTCTTGCTCCATGATATGGTTCTATTTATTTGTATACAATTGCAAAGAAAAACAAAAGATACTTCAGTCCTTTCAAGGCATTATTGTTTTTGATACCAAGCTGACATCACAATGAAGAAAGCTAGTAATGACTTCAATTCTGTATTCACATGTGAAAGAAAACGTCTATTTTACAGGAATGAATAATGTACAGCAGAGGCTATAGATCACAACCTATGAAATTAATGGACACATTACATTGGATATGCACGAAAGCATTGGAGACATAACAGGTCTAAAATGAACATTACAGATGAAGTAATTCCAAAGTGGTACTGCTCCAGCTCTCTGCTTTGAAGACTATTTGTTAGAGACATATTGCATACATAAACTCATGGCTTGATCCCAGTGATGAAGATGAAGCTTCTGCCAGAAGCTGAAGAACCGGTTCCTTCAGTCGCTCCGGGTCTTCGGTGGCACTTCGGCAGCACGCCCTTCAGTCGCTTCGGGTCTTTGGCGGCACTGAAGAGCCCACTGCTGAAGTGCTGCTGAAGACCCGGAGCGACTGAAGGACCCGCCGCCGAAATGCCGCTGAAGGACCGCAGGGCCACCGGGTGAGTAGAAATTCTCAGAGAAGCCTCCCCAGCCAAGAGCTCAGGCGGGACGGACAGGATGGTCCTGCGGGCCAGAGTCTGCCGAATCCCCTTGAACAACTGGTTCTAAATTTAACAGCCGGTTGGCGCGAACTGGGGCGAACCTGCTCCAGCTCACCACTGCTTGATCCTGAAAACGGGCATAGTCACCTGGAGTTCACTGGGAGTGCTCATGTTGTGTAAGTGTTTGCAGAATCAGTCCCTACGAGATGAGATTGATTTTTTTTTTCCAAAGGCTTCACCCAATAACACACGTTCTGCAACAATGACATCAAGAGATTATAAACCTTGAAAATTAAGATGTATACGTTTTTGACAAAATACACCATTAAAGTATATAAATTATCCTTTGGTGGATGAACATGGCTAAACATGATGCATTGTTTTACTGCTGAAAATGTATTTGGAGTATTTATAGCTGCTGATTATGGCTAGACTGTTAAGGAATTTAATGAAAAAGAAGCAGCAAGTCCGCCATTTTTCTATGATACCGTTCATACAGTTTTGGATCCTACATAAATAAATTAATAAATAATAATAATTAGAGTTATGTCAGATTTTACTTTAAACAGGAGCCCCAGTTCTGAACTTAGATATACCAGAGTCTGTTTCATAGGTGCATGACAAAAAGTCACTCATTTAGGCAGCACTATTTCCCACCCTGGATGCCGCTAGCCACCTCAGGGGCTCTATCCTGCAAGAGACACTCCTGGGAATTCAAGGCACTCCTCAGGCTGTTCCCATAACACTCACTAATGTTGCATACGTTTTTGCAGGACCATTCAGAGATGAGATTGTTGTTTTTTTCAAGATTTTGATAACTCAGCTGCATTTATCAGTAATCCTGCAAATCCCACCGTCTCCCTGGTACTATGAAGCCCAGAATGCCTTGGTTCTGCACTAGAAATGAGCCAGTCTAGGCCTGTAGCCTCCCTTAAATGTCCTGTAATTTCTTTCTATGAAACAAGAGTATTTTTTCTTCTGTTCCATGGCTTCTCCACACCCAAATAAAGGGGGGAAGAGCCAGTATGCAAGTCAGTTCATCCATGGCTATCCCTACCCTCTGACAACCCACACCTCACACTGCCCCCACTCCACCCCTTCCTTCCCCTTTGTTTGTATGAAGGTGCTGGATGTGCAGAAGAATCAGAGGAAAGGAGTATTCTGCATTGCTATTTACATAGGTGAGGTGCTAGTCCATACCTGAGGTGCCTCAGCACTGGCTAAGGTGTGCACAGCTGCTTTGAAGCCTCTTTGCTGTGCAAGGTTGTCAAGGTTCCTCCCCCACTCTGAACTCTAGGGTACAGATGTGGGGACCTGCATGAAAAACCTCCTAAGCTTATCTTTACCAGCTTAGGTCAAAACTTCCCCAAGGTACAAAATATTACCCCCGTTATCCTTGGACTGGCTGCTACCACCACCAAACTAATACTGGTTACTGGGGAAGAGCTGTTTGGACGCATCCTTCCCCCCAAAATACTTCCCAAAACCTTGCACCCCACTTCCTGGACAAGGTTTGGTAAAAAGCCTCACCAATTTGCCAAGGTGACTACAGACCCAGACCCTTGGATCTTAAGAACAATGAACAATTCTCCCAACACTTGCACCCCCCGCTTTCCTGGGAAATGTTGGATAAAAAGCCTCACCAATTTGCATAGGTGACCACAGACCCAAACCCTTGGATCTGAGAACAATGAAAAAGCATTCAGTTTTTTACAAGAAGACTTTTAATGAAAAATAGAAGTAAATAGAAATAAAGAAATCCCCCCTGTAAAATCAGGATGGTAGATATCTTACAGGGTAATTAGATTCAAAAACATAGAGAACTCCTCTAGGCAAAACCTTAAGTTACAAAAAAGATACACAGACAGAAATAGTTATTCTATTCAGCACAATTCTTTTCTCAGCCAATTAAAGAAATCATAATCTAACACATACCTAGCTAGATTACTTACTAAAAGTTCTAAGACTCCATTCCTGTTCTGTCCCTGGCCAAGATGACTACAGACAGACACAGACCCTTTGTTTCTCTCCCTCCTCCCAGCTTTTGAAAGTATCTTGTCTCCTCATTGGTCATTTTGGTCAGGTGCCAGCGAGGTTACCTTTAGCTTCTTAACCCTTTACAGGTGAGAGGAGCTTTCACCTGGCCAGGAGGGATTTCAAAGGGGTTTACCCTTCCCTTTATATTTATGACACGCCCCCCAAATCTCAGCTAGGGTGAAACACTGGCTGGGATTTCTTCCTGGAGCTCTAGGAAAACAGAGTTAATAAGACACATGCATCTCTAAATATACTACCAAGTACATAAAGACTAACAATATTTTCCACATCTCAAGGACGATTTTAACCAGTTGATTCTGGGAAACTTTCACGGGAGAGTGCATCAGCCACTTTGTTAGAAGCTCCTGAGATGTGTTGGATGTCGAAATCAAAATCTTGGAGAGCTAAACTCCACCGAAGAAGTTTTTTGTTAGTTTCTTTGATGGTGTGAAGCCACTTTAGTGCAGCATGGTCGGTTTGCAGGTGGAAACGCCGTCCCCAAACATATGGGCGTAGCTTTTCCAGAGCGTAGACAATGGCATAACATTCTTTTTCAGTGACTGACCAGTTGCTTTCCCTCTCAGACAGTTTTTTGCTGAGAAACACTACAGGGTGGAATTCTTGATCAGGTCCTTTCTGCATTAAAACTGCTCCCACACCACGCTCGGATGCATCTGTGGTTACTAGGAACGGTTTGTCAAAGTCTGGGGCCCTTAGTACAGGGTCAGACATGAGTGTCGCTTTAAGCTTGTTAAAGGCCTTCTGACACTTTCCGGTCCACTGAACAGCATTTGGCTGTTTCTTTTTGGTTAGGTCTGTCAGTGGGGCAGCGATTTGGCTGTAGTGCGGTACAAATCGTCTGTAATAACCGGCCAAGCCTAAGAAGGATTGAACCTGTTTCTTTGACTTTGGGACAGGCCACTTTTGGATAGCATCCACTTTGGCCTGTAGGAGGCTGATAGTTCCTTGACCCACCTGGTGTCCAAGGTAAGTCACTCTGTTTAGGCCTATTTGACACTTCTTAGCCTTAACAGTTAGTCCTGCCTCCCTTATGCGCTCAAGGACTTTTTGTAGATGTTCCAGGTGGTCTGCCCAGGAATCCGAAAATATGGCCACATTGTCAAGGTAGGCGACTGCATATTCTCCTAATCCCGCTAGGAGACCATCTACAAGTCTTTGGAAAGTGGCGGGTGCATTTCGCAGCCCGAAAGGGAGTACATTAAATTCATACAGCCCGAGATGTGTGATGAAGGCTGACCTTTCCTTGGCAGATTCATCTAGCGGTACCTGTCAGTACCCCTTGGTTAAGTCCAAGGTAGAGATGAACTGGGCCCGTCCCAGTTTCTCTAATAGTTCATCTGTGCGTGGCATGGGATAGTTGTCTGGGCGAGTTACAGCATTTAGCTTACGGTAGTCCACGCAAAAACGTATTTCCCCATCTGGTTTGGGAACTAGAACCACTGGAGATGCCCATGCACTTTCAGAGGGGCGGATTACACCCATCTGTAACATATCCTGGATCTCCCGTTCTATAGCAGTTTTAGCTTGAGGAGACACCCGGTAAGGTTGGACCCTAATTGGGTGAGCATTACCTGTGTCAATGGAGTGGTATGCCCGTTCAGTCAGTCCTGGGGTGGCTGAGAACGTTGGCGCGTAGCTAGTGCACAGCTCCTGGATCTGCTGTCGCTGCATACGCCCAAGGGTCATGGAGAGGTTCACCTCTTCCACACCACCACCACATTTCCCTTCGTAGTAAACACCTTCAGGCCACTCAGCGTCGTCTCCTCCCTGGGCTGTAAACTGACAAACCTTTAATTCTCTGGAATAAAAGGGCTTTAGAGAATTAATATGGTACACCTTAGGCTTTCGGTTGGAGGTGGGGAATGCTATGAGATAATTAACAGCTCCCAGGCGCTCCTGGACCGTGAATGGCCCTTCCCACGATGCTTCCATTTTATGGGCCTGGAGCGCCTTTAAGACCATGACCTGGTCTCCTACTTTGAAGGAACGCTCTCTGGCATGTTTATCATACCAGGCTTTTTGCTCTTTTTGAGCATCCTGTAAGTTTTCTCTAGCAAGGGCTAAAGAGGTTCGGAGGGTGTTTTGTAGGTTGGTTACAAAGTCCAGAATGTTAGTTCCTGGAGAAGGTGTAAATCCCTCCCATTGCTGCTTCACCAACTGCAATGGCCCCTTAACCTCACGGCCATATACAAGTTCAAATGGGGAAAACCCTAAACTGGGATGTGGTACAGCTCTGTAGGCAAAGAGCAACTGCTGCAATACTAGGTCCCAATCATTGGAGTGCTCATTTACGAATTTACGTATCATGGCCCCCAAAGTTCCATTAAACTTCTCCACCATGCCATTTGTTTGATGGTGGTAAGGAGTGGCAACCAAGTGATTTACCCCATGAGCTTCCCAAAGGTTTTTCATAGTTCCTGCCAGGAAATTAGTCCCTGCATCTGTGAGGATGTCGGAGGGCCAACCTACCCTGGCAAAAATGTCTGCTAGTGCCTGACACACACTTTTAGCCCTGGTGTTGCTTAGAGCTACTGCTTCCGGCCATCGGGTGGAAAATCCATGAAAGTCAGTATGTACTGCTTTCCTCTGGGTGTCTTTTTCGGAAAAGGACCCAGAATATCCACAGCTACTCGCTGAAATGGAACTTCAATGATGGGGAGTGGCTGGAGAGGAGCTTTGACCTGGTCTTGGGGTTTTCCCACTCTTTGGCACACCTCACAAGACTGGACATAGGTAGAAACATCCTTGCCCATTCCCTCCCAGTGGAATGATCCCCCCAAACGGTCTTTGGTCCTGTTCACCCCAGCATGGCCACTAGGGTGATCATGGGCTAAGCTCAAGAGCTTGGCCCGGTATTTAGTTGGAACTACCAACTGTCTCTGAGGATGCCAGTCTTCCTGGTGTCCACCAGAAAGAGTTTCCTTGTATAAAAGTCCTCTTTCTACAACAAACCTGGATCGATTAGAAGAGCTGAGAGGCGGTGCGTTGCTCCGTGCCGCCGTCCAAGCTCTCTGGAGGCTTTCATCTGCTTCCTGTTCGGTCTGGAACTGTTCCCTTGATGCTTGAGACATCAGTTCCTCATGGGATTGTGGACCTAGGCTTGGTCCCTCTGGAAGCGATATAGGGGATGGAGCTGTTTCTGTTGACTGTGAACCGCTCTCCGCTGGTGCACTATGTTGGGATTCAGGCTCCGGCTGAGCCTCTTGTGTAGGGTTATCGGCTGCTGCCAGTTCAGGTTCGGTGGGGCCCTCTGGCGTTGAGGTTGCAAGTACTGGACTCAGTGCTGGCACGGGGTCTGGTGTTGGTTGTTTGGCTGGTTCTGGTTCTGGGACTGGTTCCGTCTGGGTCTCTGGGACTGGATCCACTACTGCTGTTGCAGACATTGGCCTGGGGTCCGGGTCCATCACCTCTGACTGGGTCCTGATAAAAGTTTCCGGAACAGAGCTAGGCCTCACGGCTTGTTTAGCCTGGCTGCGGGTGACCGTTCCCACCCTCTTGGCCTGCTTCACATGCTTGGCCAAGTCTTCCCCCAACAGCATGGGGATGGGATAATCATCATAGACTGCAAAAGTCCACATTCCTGACCAGCCCTTGTACTGGACAGGCAACTTGGCTGTAGGCAAATTGAAAGAGTTGGACTTGAAGGGTTGAATCGTCACTTGGATCTGTGGGTTGATTAAATTGGGGTCCACTAAGGAAGCATGGATAGCTGACACTTGGGCTCCGGTGTCCCTCCACGCAGTGACCTTCTTCCCACCCACACTCACAGTTTCCCTCCGCTCCAAGGGTATCTGGGAGGTATCTGGGCCTGTGGACCTCTGGTGTGATTCCGGTGCAATGAACTGTAATCTGTTGGGGTTCTTGGGGCAGTTGGCCTTTACATGCCCCAGCTCGTTACATTTAAAACATCGTCCAGCTGACGGGACACTGGGGCGAGTTGGGTTGCTGGAGAATGGGGTGGCGGGACGATAAGGGGTCTGGAGGGTTCTTTGGGAGGTAGGTGGGGCCTTGGGCGGCCCTCAGTAATAGGGTGTGGTCTGGGGTGGTCCCTTCTGGTCTCCGCTCCAACTGCGACCAGTTTTCTTCTTCTCTGCCACCTCCACCCATCTGGCTCCAATCTCTCCTGCCTCGATTACAGTTTTGGGCTTCCCGTCTAGGATGTATCTTTCTATTTCCTCAGGAACACCCTCTAAGAATTGTTCCATTTGCATTAGGAAGGGCAAATTTACTGGAGATTCAACACTTGCTCCTGATATCCAGGCATCCCAATTTTTCACAATGTGGTAGGCATGTTGGGTAAATGACATGTCTGGTTTCCACCTTAGGGCTCTGAACCTCCGACGAGACTGCTCGGGTGTTATCCCCATTCTGACTCTCGCCTTGGATTTAAACAGTTCATACTTGTTCATGTGTTCTTTAGGCATTTCAGCTGCCACCTCAGCTAAGGGTCCACTGAGCTGCGGCCTCAGCTCTACCATGTATTGGTCAGTAGAGATGTTGTACCCAAGGCAGGCCCTTTCGAAGTTTTCTAAGAAGGCCTCAGTATCATCACCTGCCTTGTAGGTGGGGAACTTTCTGGGATGGGAAGTGGTACCTGGAGAAGGATTGCTAGGGTTTGTTGGTATATTCTGCTGGGCCTTTATCCTCTCCATCTCCTCCACATGCTTCCTCTCTTTTTCCTTCTCCTCCTCCACATGCTTCCTCTCTTTTTTCCTCTCCTCCTCCACATGCTTCCTCTCTTTTTCCCTCTCCTCCTCCACATGCTTCCTTGCCTCCATTTCCCTTCTGTGGGCAGCCTCTTGGTCTCCGGGGGCGTGGGTTCGGATCCCACCGCTGCCACCATGTCAAGGTTCCTCCCCCACTCTGAACTCTAGGGTACAGATGTGGGGACCTGCATGAAAAACCTCCTAAGCTTATCTTTACCAGCTTAGGTCAAAACTTCCCCAAGGTACAAAATATTACCCCCGTTATCCTTGGACTGGCCGCTACCACCACCAAACTAATACTGGTTACTGGGGAAGAGCTGTTTGGACGCGTCCTTCCCCCCAAAATACTTCCCAAAACCTTGCACCCCACTTCCTGGACAAGGTTTGGTAAAAAGCCTCACCAATTTGCCTAGGTGACTACAGACCCAGACCCTTGGATCTTAAGAACAATGAACAATTCTCCCAACACTTGCACCCCCCCCTTTCCTGGGAAATGTTGGATAAAAAGCCTCACCAATTTGCATAGGTGACCACAGACCCAAACCCTTGGATCTGAGAACAATGAAAAAGCATTCAGTTTTTTTACAAGAAGACTTTTAATGAAAAATAGAAGTAAATAGAAATAAAGAAATCCCCCCTGTAAAATCAGGATGGTAGATATCTTACAGGGTAATTAGATTCAAAAACATAGAGAACTCCTCTAGGCAAAACCTTAAGTTACAAAAAAGATACACAGACAGAAAGATACACAGACAGAAATAGTTATTCTATTCAGCACAATTCTTTTCTCAGCCAATTAAAGAAATCATAATCTAACACATACCTAGCTAGATTACTTACTAAAAGTTCTAAGACTCCATTCCTGGTCTATCCCCGGCAAAGACCCAGCATACAGACAGACACAGACCCTTTGTTTCTCTCCCTCCTCCCAGCTTTTGAAAGTATCTTGTCTCCTCATTGGTCATTTTGGTCAGGTGCCAGCGAGGTTACCTTTAGCTTCTTAACCCTTTACAGGTGAGAGGAGCTTTCCCCTGGCCAGGAGGGATTTCAAAGGGGTTTACCCTTCCCTTTATATTTATGACAAAGGTCATGAAGGGTTTGTGCAGGTTTAAAATTACTGGGTCAGTGGAATTCCACCAGAGATGGATTTGTCCCATTATAACTATTGGCTTCACAAAGTTTTCGGCTCAGTTGGAGATTTGCTTGCAATACTTCGTCAAAACCACAGCATATTTTGGTGGCTAACATGACTCTTAAGTTTGTTGTTGCTGGGACTGTGATGCTCTAACAATAACCAGGTTTCTTTTGAGCTAGGTTGTACAATAGTTACTAACACAGCTGATCACTTAACTCACGTAAGTAGTCAATGGAACCACACAGATGAGTAATTGTTCACTGACATAATGGTTGCACAACCTAGCCCTATATATTAATAATGAAATTTTGCCAGCATGATATCCATGCTAACATTTAAAATTTAGCTGTCTTGCCTCTGCAGGTTTGCTGTTCAGATCTGGGATTAGAGAGTTTCTCTCTATTAACTTTATAATAACTACATATTGTGGATTGATGCAATACGTAGTAATAATTCTTTCAGGACAATAATAATGCATTATACTGAACATCTGCTAGCTGATCTCTCCATGCTGTGGATCCAAAAGAATTATAATATATTATGTCAACATTTTGCCTTATTAATGTTTTATGAGGCATTGGTTTCTATCTGTGCCACAGAGTTCCAATTAACGGGCTCCAATGCACTAAAACATTTTCAAACAGAGGTCCCTGGAAACAGAATGCAAAGTAATGAAAAAAATGGCTTTTTTTAACTTTATTTTATTTTGGTGTCAGGAGGAAGAAGAGTCCCAAATTCCTAAATTTTATGTTCTTTTTTCATAGTTTACTACTGTTCAATATTTAAATATTATGGAAGCTTTGTATAGGGCCTAATTAATTCCATTGTAATCACTGGAAAGACTCCTATTAGATTGAGTGGGCATTGGATAATACCTAAGCTTAGACATATATCTAAATACCTATGATTAGACAGATAAATAGATTAGATGAAAAAGCATGAAAGTCAAGCATTACAATTCGTTTGAATAAGTAATTGAACAAGGAAATTGAGAAATAACAGTATTCTGACAACCTACCTTTTGCACATATGGCATTTAACACTGATCACACTATTGAAATACTGCATTCTCAGCCACAAAGGAGGTGACTTAAGGACAGAAGACATCATAAATCTCAGAAATCTTTATTTTTGTTAAATTGTTTCACAATAGCATCCCTGAAACAGGGTTTGGGGTTTTTTTTATTTGCATTGTTTATTTCTTTCAGCTTGGAATATGAAAAGGACCCAGTAGTTATTATTTTGCTGATAACCAGTGTTGGAGTACAGACACTGCAGATGGATATTGATTTATTTTTGATTTATTTTTAAAAACAACTTCCAATGGAATTTTAAAATGTAGAGGGTTTTTTTCAAAAGTGTGTTGTTTTTTTTAAAGAGAGCTTTTATATAATAAAAGAAACAAACTTTGGGGTCAAATTTATCCCAATGACATATCTTTATGAAAACTGACTAAACAGTACAGTATTTGCAGGATTGTGGTGTCTTATTTCTTTTCCCTGCAGTATTTCCCTACAAATTCATCTTCAGTGGAACACAGAATTCACCCAAATGGATCAGACCATTGTTTTTTTCAGCTGGGTAGCCTACCTCTGGCAAACACCACTAACGTACTACAGCAGTAGGTAAAACAAGAATTTTGGTTACCCCTATGTTTGGAAATACCACTCTTCTTGAACTCTAAAGGCACTGCAGATGTCCCAACTGCTGTGTACCCACCATTGACTTGTATTGCTAGGGACTGTAACTGTACAATGTTCAGTGGGAGTCAGTGGAACCACCCTCATGCTTAAAAATTAAGCACATGCTTAAGTACTTCCCTGGATCAAGGAGAGAGTACTCAACACATTTCAGGGTCAAGCCCTAAGTCATTCCCAGGTCACAGAGCACTAACTGTCAGATATTCTCCACTAACTGTTGGCTTTGATTTCCCATGTAATATCCCTCATATGACATCCTTTCCCCAGTGAGAGTCTGAACTGCCTGCTTTCACAAAATCACCGATAATATACCAGGTATTAAATACCTGGCCTAGATCTGCTCAGAAATCAATGTTTAAACATTTTGAGCCACACACATCCACAAAATGAGTGGCACTATTCCACTGATGTCAATGCTCTGGTCCCCGGCATTAACTGAGGGGAACCTGAATGCAAAGGTCACTGCCACGTTCTGTGTGAGGTAGGGTTTCCAACTTTCTAATTGAACAAAACCAAACATCCTTGCCTCACCGCCTACCCCACCCATTCCCCGAGGCCCACTCCTGCCCCACTCTTCTCTGAGGGCCCGCCTCCTTCTCACTCCATCCCCCTCCCTCTCTCACTTTCACTGGGCTGGGACAGGGAGTGGAGTGCGGGAGAGGGTGAGGGCTCAGGCTGGGGGTGTGGGCTCCAGGGTGGGGCCAGAAATGAGGAGTTCAGAGTGCAGGAGGGGGTTCCTGGCTGGGGCAGGGAGTTGAGGTGTGGAATGGGGGGAGGGTTCCAGCTGGGAGTGCAGGCTCTGGGATGGGGATGGGGCTGAGGGGTTCAGAGTGTGGGAGGAGGACCAGGGCTGGGGCAGGGGTTGAGGTGTGGGAGGGGATGCGGGCTCCAAGAGGAAGTTTGGGCGCAGGAAGGGGCTCAGGGTTGGGTAGGGTGTTGGAGGGGTTTCAGGGTGCATACTCTGGCTGGGCAGTGCTTAACTCAGGTGGCTTCTGGAAGCAGCCAGCATGTCCAGCTCCTAGGCAGAAGGGCCAGGGGGTTCTGTGTGCTGCCCGTGCCTGCAGTTTCCTCTCACGCAACTCCCATTGGCTGCTGTTCCCAGCCAATGGGAGCTGAGGAGTCGGTGCCCGGGATGGGGGCAGCACGCAGAGAACCCCATGGCTGCCCCTGCGCCTAGGAGCTGAACATGCCAGCTGCTTCTGGGAACCACATGGAGCCTGCCTTAGCCCCGCTGCACTGCTGACTGGACTTTTAGCACTTGAAAACTGGACTCCTGACAACCCTAGTGTGAGGGGTAACAAAGTGGTGACTGTCCCTCCAGGGCCTGCTCTTCTCTTCTCTTTCCCCTGCAGAAGGTTTAGGGGGATCCTTAGTCTGTGGGTGGAGAAAGGGTAAGGTGGTAGAAGAAGTCTCCAGTTACTCTTCTCCCGACTACATACATACATACATACATGCACGCACATACTCTCCTATGAGACAAACCCTCATAAAATTACTGTACACTGAGCCTACAGTAACTTGTGCAGGTTCCTGCTCCTTGCTATGGAAACATACCCAACACACAGATTTTAGAGGCAGTGGACAGGAGATTTCCTAGCAACCTGGGAAAAGTGAGAATACACCTACCAAGGAGCAGCAGGGAGGTGATTAGTCAGGTGGGAGTGTAGACACAAGGCATGGCCACAGGTTTGGATGAGAAGGAAAACATTGTGCCCTGTTCACCCAGCAGAAGAATTAGGAGGAAACTCGATGATTGTGGACTCCAGATTTTCCACTTCATCCCTGTAGGGGAAAATGGGGCCCTTTCCATTTTTTAATACTTGAACCAGGGCCTCTGATTTTCAAAAAGGATTTATTTTTAATTGTTAAATTGATATTTTTTGCCTGGATGACAATGATGCTGATTAATATTAATTTAACAGAAATAGGAAATCTTTTCTTCTCAGAACAGTGTGGCAATGATTTAGTTCTCACATCAAGAAATTGAAGCATCTGTTGTGCAGAAATTAAAACAAATTTGCCATTCCTATAAAGGATGAGCAATTGTAATAATGAGTAGAATAGAAATAATGCATTCAATTTATGTGTAAAAAGCTATTCTTCATATTTAATATCTAATCCACAGGTTGGAAATAGCAAGAACAATTGCTGCATTAAAATGGGAATTATAAAAGTTTATTAATGTTTTAAAATTTGGGATGCTGTATACATAAGGCTCAACATTCATTTGACATGACCTAAATGTAACTTTCCCCATATTATACAATATTTCTACTTAGTACAGGTCATTTTCAGTACATCACTCAGTTCAGCCCTGCCCTCTATTACACAGGTAGAATACTACTTCTTTCCACTTACTACCATGTGTGCACTAGTGTGAGTAGTTTCACTGGTTTCAATGGGAGTTGCACCTATGTAAACAAGGGTGGACTGAGCCCTTAAAACAAAAAAAAAACTTATGTTTTTTTGTTTTGATCTGGTGGTAGAGGAGGTAGTGGGGGGGCAGTTGTTTTGTGGTTTGTGGGGTTGTTGTTTTTTTAAATTTCTTAAATTAAACCTGTCTTTATCATTCATTGTGGAGATGATCTAAAGATATCTGTAGCAGTACAAGGATAGCCTAGAAAATAAACCTCCAGCATCCAGACTCTATGAGAGGAGAGGGGGAAATGAATTTATAACCATATCATCTTTGATCCTGGGTTGAATACTATTCTGAAACCTGTGCAGTGCAGAAAACAGGCTCAGATAGACTATCAGACTTGCACTGAAGTTAGGTTGCCTGGTTTAGCCCTACTGAAACCTCCCCAAGGGAGTTCAAAGGACACTGCAGGCAGGAAAGGGCTGTAGTTAGGGGACAACTGCTCTATAAATCATAATGCATTAGCAGAGTAGCAGAAACAGTGCTTCAATTTAGCATATTAATTTATGTGGTTGTCTCTCTTTGTCACAATGCTTTTGGCTGCCTGGAGTTAAAGTCCCTCTATCTGCCATCTTATTATCCTTGCCCCTGGAGCAATAAGTGGCTGAAGTGCTCAAACTTCAAAGCTATGTCCCCAACCACCCCCTATTCCCAAGGGCCAGCAGATCCACAGGACTGCAGTGTGTCTCCTCCAGTCTCACACCTCTCATGTTCCTTCTGATGATAATCTACCTCTCCCCCATCCCTTCCATGATATCATTATGTGTACCAGATCCCCTTACCACGTGATTTACTGGAAACTATGAGTGGAAACTTGCAATTATTTGCTTATCTTAGCTCTTGCCATTCATAGTTTTTTGTTTGGGAGGACATGCCGGGAGCCAGATTTTGAGGGGCCAATCCTGCAAACATGTCCTACCTGGCATAGTGTGTACTCCTGTGAGCAGTCCCAATGAAACCAATGAAACTAACCAGGGAATACAGTACTACTCATGTGTGCTAGGCTTGCAAGATCAGATCCTGAGAAAGAATCTTAGGTTTTGTTCCCTGGTCTTTAATCTGGGTAATTTAATAACTGATAATGTCATAATGACTTTAGTTGAGAAAGCAAAGGAAGTTGTTTAAATGCTGAAAAAAAAATGCAATTCAAAATGTCTTAGCTTGTGATCTTAATGGTGTTTTTGGAGTAAAATAGCAAGATGTATACAGCTCTTGATTATGCCTATTCTTACTTCTACAACAACTATGTAATACATTTGAAAATCATGGTGCAAGCTATAAAACTGTTTTATTTGTGAAAATATTGCTTAACTTTTTGCTCTCTGGATTTCTATTAAAATTATCAGACTGTAAAATAGAGAGGTGAATATATCTATTTTATCTATATATAGACTTATCTGTAACTGTATATCGAGAGACAGGGAGAGAAATCCTGATCTGAAGTACACTGATTTAATTCAAGACACAATTCACTAATTTAAATTAAATTACTCTGGGATTACTTTTGATGAAAATAGAATTTGGCCCAGAGAAAATGTATCAAATCCATAATAAATACAATTTATTACGAAAAAAATAAAGTATTTTTCAATAAATACAAGGCACAAAAAATGTCTCACTTATCTGAAATCTAGTGTAATCTTCAAAAGGTGAACATCAACTGGAGTTGTGTGACTAAATTCTCAGGCAGCACTTGGAAAAAGCACTCCAGAATGCTAACTGCCAAGGCAAACTCAGAAGTTTATCTAATCTACCAGAACAAAATACTTGCATTCATATAATCTGGCACATGGGAAAACAAAGAAGCAGCAGTATTTCTATTAGAGACTGAAATTTCCTCTGAACTGTGTTTATTGCTCAGGTACCAAAGTTATGGGTGCATTAGAAATACCACAGTCAGAGAAAGTAGCTAGATAAATTTAAAAGACTGGATATCTCTGTAGAGGACTAGGGTTATACTTCAGCTGGGGGGAATCATAGAATCAGAAACATAGATCTGGAAGGGACCTCAAGAGGTCATTTAGTCCTGTCCCCCGCTCTGAACAATGTGAGAGCAAACAAAGAAAAAAATGACTTGAAAATGGGACCCTATTTTAAAGTGATTCTAGAAATGGTTCATTTTTCTGTTTTAATTTTAAAATGTTGTCTTTTTAAAAAAAAGTCCCAGTTCTTGCCTGCAGCTGAAGATGACACCATCAGTTCAGGCGGCTTATATCACCTTTCCACTTCTACCTTGCTGTCCTCTGGGACAATCTGAGGATATAAACTACAGCAGCCTAAAGTTCTCTAAATTATATTGGCTGTCTCTAAGGCTACGTTCTAGTCATGGGTATTTTTACTAAAAGTCATGGACAGGTCACAGGTGGAAAAAAAATTCATGGCCCATGACCAATCCATGACTTGTACTATACCCTGACTAAATATTGGGAGTGCCACAGGTGTTCACTGGGGAGCTGTGGGTGCTTGGGGGAGTCCAGGGACAGCAGCCCAGGGCACCGAAGGGAGTGGGCGCAGGTGCTGGGAGGATGGTCTGGGGGGTGCAGCGAGTGCTTGGGTTGGAGCAGCCTGGGACCCTTGCTGGTCCTGGGGGGGTAGGTTGGTGGGGCTGGCAGGCTCCCTACCCGGCTTCTCGGAAGTGGAAACATGTCCCTAAGCTCCTAGCTCTGCGCACTGCCAGTTTCACAGCTCCTGTTAGCCGGGAACCACGGCCAATGGGAGCTGCGGGGGCGGTTCCTGCAGCGGATTGATGTCATGAGGAGTGTGACGCTCTGTACCTCAGAGGAACACCCTACACCATGTTCATCTTTATAAAATGATTGTGTTGTATCCAATGCATAGTTTGTCACATTGGGTGTCTTCGGAAGGCTCATGATGCATTGAGCATGGTTGTTATAGTGATGTTATAGTAATTGTTTCAGTAATGTTATAGGTAATAATTTCATGTATATAGTTATGAGGCTGAAAATGTATCCTCATGGCTTAAAGCAAGCCCTGGCAAAAGAGCAGAGAGGCAGTTCACACCTCATCAGGGCAGGTATTGGACAAACCCAGCCCAGCCTCACAGGAACAAAGGGCGCTGGCTTAGGCAGCAACAAAAGAATCTGTTAGACTCTCGAGGGAGTCACCCCCCTTACTTTGGTCAGTTTGGAACTGCGATGAGTAAATGCTCACCTGAGGGGGGAGGGCAAAGCCAAACGTGAAGAAAGGACATGATTAAAGGGAGACACATTTGCCATGCTCTCTTTCTCTCTCTCTTCCACTTACATCTACAGACATCACACCAAGCTACTGAAGTTCTGATCAAAGGGGAGAGCCTGGCTGAAAAGCAACCAGCCAGCTGGTGGTGAGAAGCATTTACGTTTATAAGGACATTGAAAGTGTTAAGATCAGCTTAGAATGTGTTTTGCTTTCATTTCAGTTGACTAAATCTGACTTGTTATGCTTTGACTTATAATCACTTAAAATTTATCTTTCATAGTTAATCAATTTGTTTGTTTATTCTACCTGAAGCATTGTGTTTGATTGAAGCGTGTCAGAGACTCCCCTTGAGATAACAAGCCTGGTACATATAAATTTATATCATATGTTTATATGTAGCATGGGGCACGGGTCACTTGCTGGAGGATTCTCTGCACCTTGAAGTCTTTAAACCATGATCTGAGGACTTCAATAGCTCAGACATAGGTGAGAGGTTTATTGCAGGAGTGGGTGGGTGAGATTCTGTGGCCTGCATTGTGCAGGAGGTCAGACTAGATTATCATAATAGTCCCTTCTGACCTTAATAGCTATGAATTTCTTTGTTAAACTGACAAACTCATATAAGCTTGCAGCATCCAATGGGCATAACTGGACATTGCAAGACGGAGGTTCCTAGGATTGTGTCTGGGACTGGAGATATTGGCTAGTGTCATTCGGTTGCACAATCCAAGGAGCAGCTTACATGCCAGAGGCTGTGCGTGAACAGCCCAGGAGTGGGGGTTCTCACAGCAGAGCAGGGTAAGGCTGGCTTCCAGAGTCAAGGTTTGGGGTGACCTAGCAGATTACTGGTCCAACAACACCAGAGGGGAATGTCACAGTAAGATGAGGATCTGAGGATTTAGAGAGGAGTTGTTTTAGAATTTTTACTTCACATTCTGATTCCCCATTACTCTGGGGGAACAAGGGTCTGGATGTGATGGGACAAACTGTAGGTCTCAACAAACCTCTGAACAGTCTCACAGGAAAACTGTCAGAAATTACTTGCTCTGGAATCCCAAAACTGGCAAAGATGGGTTTTATCTTCTCCACAACTTCACTTGATGTCATGATGAGCAACTTGGCAACTTCAATAAATCTTGAAAACTAATCAGTTACCAAAGGATAAGTTGTATTATGCAGCTGGAAAAGGTCAGTCCTGACTTTCTGCAATGGTCTATCTGGTAGTGTGGATGTACTAACAGTTCCAATGTCTTGGTACTCACAGGAGCACAATCATCACATTTCTCAACTCTGTTGTAGTTGTTTACTCAGGCCGAGTTACCAAACAGACTGTTAAGCTCTCTCGCTGCATTTTGTAATACCTTGGTGTGAGTCATGTATTCTGTCAACCATTTTCTGTTGCACTGATGTAGGGATAACCAGTCTGAACCCAGTCAACAATAGACCTTGGTTTATGGAAAGAGCCCCCAAAGCCACTCAATATGGGTGCATAGATGTTTCTTGCTTTGTCTGGGTTGTCTATCCTTCTCTGCAATGGGTCATGATTGGATCAGTACTTCATCTCCCTCTTGTTTATTTTTCAGTTCTTACAGGTGTTTTCCTGTGATTGATAAAGTATTAAGTACTGCATCTACAAAACCTTCTATGAGCAGCCCCTCCTGTTTCCTCTCTTGCTGTGGTGCATCTGGGATTTGGGACTGGAGATCATATCGGCCATAGTGAGGCTCTTTCCCAGCACATGAGTAATCGAGCACTAAATCTTCATCAGTCTCAATCTAAAATATTATATCCTAGGTCAGTGATACTCAGACCTCAGTGGTTCAGGAGTCAAATTAGAGATCAACATTACCCAAAAGAGCTACAGTAGTGTGAATTCATTGTTTCATTTACTATTTTTAAGAGTATAAAAGAGTATAAAGAGTATAAAAATATTGCTCGGGCATGTAGGAATGATATCAGGAGGGCCAAATCGCACCTGGAGCTGCAGCTAGCCAGAGATGTCAAGAGTAACAAGAAGGGTTTCTTCAGGTATGTTGGCAACAAGAAGAAAGCCAAGGAATGTGTGGGCCCCTTACTGAATGAGGGAGGCAACCTAGTGACAGAGGATGTGGAAAAAGCTAATGTACTCAAAGCTTTTTTTGCCTCTGTTTTCACTAACAAGGTCAGCTCCCAGACTGCTGCGCTGGGCATCACAAAATGGGGAAGAGATGGCCAGCCCTCTGTGGAGATAGAGGTGGTTAGGGACTATTTAGAAAAGCTGGACGTGCACAAGTCCATGGGGCCGGACGAGTTGCATCCGAGAGTGCTGAAGGAATTGGCGGCTGTGATTGCAGAGCCATTGGCCATTATCTTTGAAAACTCGTGGCGAACGGGGGAAGTCCCGGATGACTGGAAAAAGGCTAATGTAGTGCCAATCTTTAAAAAAGGGAAGAAGGAGGATCCTGGGAACTACAAGCCAGTCAGCCTCACCTCAGTCCCTGGAAAAATCATGGAGCAGGTCCTCAAAGAATCAATCCTGAAGCACTTGCTTGAGAGGAAAGTGATCAGGAACAGCCAGCATGGATTCACCAAGGGAAGGTCATGCCTGACTAATCTAATCGTCTTTTATGATGAGATTACTGGTTCTGTGGATGAAAGGAAAGCAGTGGATGTATTGTTTCTTGACTTTAGCAAAGCTTTTGACACGGTCTCCCACAGTATTCTTGTCAGCAAGTTAAGGAAGTATGGGCTGGATGAATGCACTATAAGGTGGGTAGAAAGCTGGCTAGATTGTTGGGCTCAACGGGTAGTGATCAATGGCTCCATGTCTAGTTGGCAGCTGGTATCAAGTGGAGTGCCCCAAGGGTCGGTCCTGGGGCCGGTTTTATTCAATATCTTCATAAATGATCTGGAGGATGGTGTGGATTGCACTCTCAGCAAATTTGCGGATGATACTAAACTGGGAGGAGTGGTAGATACGCTGGAGGGGAGGGATAGGATACAGAAGGACCTAGACAAATTGGAGGATTGGGCCAAAAGGAATCTGATGAGGTTCAATAAGGATAAGTGCAGGGTCCTGCACTTAGGACGGAAGAACCCAATGCACAGCTACAGACTAGGGACCGAATGGCTAGGCAGCAGTTCTGCGGAAAAGGACCTAGGGGTGACAGTGGACGAGAAGCTGGATATGAGTCAGCAGTGTGCCCTTGTTGCCAAGAAGGCCAATGGCATTTTGGGATGTATAAGTAGGGGCATAGAGAGCAGATCGAGGGATGTGATCGTTCCCCTCTATTCGACATTGGTGAGGCCTCATCTGTAGTACTGTGTCCACTTTTGGGCCCCACACTACAAGAAGGATGTGGATAAATTGGAGAGAGTCCAGCGAAGGGCAACAAAAATGATTAGGGGACTGGAACATATGAGTTATGAGGAGAGGCTGAGGGAGCTGGGATTGTTTAGCCTGCAGAAGAGAAGAATGAGGGGGGATTTGATAGCTGCTTTCAACTACCTGAAAGGGGGTTCCAAAGAGGATGGCTCTAGACTGTTCTCAATGGTAGCAGATAACAGAACGAGGAGTAATGGTCTCAAGTTGCAGTGGGGGAGGTTTAGATTGGATATTAGGAAAAACTTTTTCACTAAGAGGGTGGTGAAACACTGGAATGCGTTACCTAGGGAGGTGGTAGAATCTCCTTCCTTAGAGGTTTTTAAGGTCAGGCTTGACAAAGCCCTGGCTGGGATGATTTAACTGGGAATTGGTCCTGCTTTGAGCAGGGGGTTGGACTAGATGACCTTCTGGGGTCCCTTCCAACCCTGATATTCTATGATTCTATGATTTTCATATATATAATTCTCACAGCAAAATGACTGACCAAGTATTATTATTATAGCAACTACACTTGGTTAATGACATAACAAAAGCATCCTGATTAGTTAATAACTCATACTGGTTAATTATTAAGTCACACAATGTTTTAATATCATGTGCTGAAACACAGGAAACACATTAAAGAGCCACTTGCGGCTCACAAGCATCAGTCTGAATATCACTGTCCTAGGTGGTAACTCATCTAGGGTTTTTTTTTAACCAGGAAAGAGACTAGTGGTTTGTGAGCAGTTTCCACATGGAATGCTGTGCCCACAAGAAGGACTCTGAACTGTTAACAAGCCCATATAATGGCCAGGGCCTCTTTTTCTACTGGTGCATAGTGCTGTTCTGTTTTGGTGAGTGCTCATGAAGCATATGCTCCTGGACACCAGAGTAAAGGAAACTGTTCCTGAAGGAGGACTTCCTGTATCACATAGGGTGAGACATCAGCTGAAAGTGAGAGTTATATAGGGACAAAAGTCATGGGTATTCAGGTCTTATTTTATTTCTCTAAATTCCTCGCTCTGTTTAGTTCCCCAATACCAGGAATTTTGTGGACTTGAGATCTCACAATGGTTTTGACATCTCCACTAGGTAAGGTAGCAATTTTCCCATGGTGTGTTACCATACTCATGAATAGACATACCTCACTGACATACAGACTCCTTCATCTGGGTAATTGCTTGCACTTTCTCTGGATCTGGTCTGACCCCTGATCAATCAATGATCTAGCCTAGAAACTTAATTTTGTCTTTTATGGATTCACACTTGTTATTTAGCGGTATGCCTGTCTTCTCTAATCATTTCAGGACTGCAAAAAGACATTGGTCATGTTGCGTTTGAGTTGATCCATAGATAAGGATGTCATCCATTCGGCAGAGAACCCCTATCAGAATCTCTAGGAATTGTGCCAGTTTCCTCTGGAAGTATTCAGGAGCAGATGATATTTCAAATGGTAATCAGTGAAACAAAACCTTCCAACAGGTGTGATGAAGGTGGTTAACAGAGAGGATTCTGCAACATGTGGTATCTGCCAGCATACCAATTGAGCATCCAATTTTGAGAATTTTGCTTCACTAAGTTATCCTAGGGTATGTTCCATGCAAGGGAGTACATCACTCTCTACAGGCATTCTCATTTAGCTTGTTAAGGTTTACAAAGATCTGAATTTGACATTTGGTTTTGGGACCACTACCATGCCTGCACACCATTCTGTATGGGTGTCTATTCTGGAAGTTTTACCCATTTTCTCCTTGTGGCTGAGCTCTGCTTTCACTCTGGGTAGTAAAGGGATGGAGACTCTTCTAGATGTGAACAGAGCAAATGGTTTTGCATTTCGTATGAGCTTAGTTTCCCCAGTCTTTGAAACAATTTTGGGATCCTCTTAATCTCAGGTTCTAGGTTCATCTTGACTAGTTCTATCCTTATTACTAGATCTAGTGTTGTGATTGCTGGGCAGCCTAGCAGAACAGTGCATAAGCCATCTACAACATAGACCTCTTGATATGTATTCTTCTCTCCCAGTTTTGGAGTGATCAGAATATTCCCTTTTCACATTTAATGGGGACTGCCCGGGCCTTTTAACAACTCTTCTGGCACTCGAAGTTTTGGTGCATTTATCCTCGTATAAAGTGATTCTAGAATCACAGTTACAGTGGCACCTGTGTCTATTTTAAAGCCTATTTCATACTTTCCCAAAGTTTCAGTGATTTGTTGTGGTCTTCATCTAAGGGTCAAAGGTATGCAATTGCAGTATCACCTAGGTCATCTTCTTGAATATAGCTGCTACCATGTGTTTAGACCAAGAGACTGCTGCATCGAGTCATCTTTTTAGACATTTCCTGTATTGACTTGCTGGACAAAACCATTTCCTCTGTAGTGGTTTTCCACACCAAGGGCATTCTTTTTCTTTGCTTCATGTATGCATTACTCTTTCTAGACCCTGTGCTGGTCAGGACGAGTATAATTTTTGGGCATCCTGAGGTACTTTCCTCCCCATATCTGTGACATCTATGCTGGGTCCTCCTCAAAAGCTATCCCTGAGGAGAGTCTGTTGCTCCTTTACATAGCAACTTTGGATGACTATATTGTTGGCTGTCTCTAGTGTGTGAGGTTAGGCTCATATCTAAGCACTGGCTCAACCATCTGTTATCATGACTTTTGGGACCCAGTTCTGCTCTCAGATGTATGTCAGATTGACGTCAATGGGAGTTGCACATTCATTTAAAGGCAGAATTTCATTCTTAAATTTCTTTCATATTATGAGGTGAGTAAGACAAACATAAGCTAGTGACAGATACCATATATGCCCAAGAATCAGTGAATTGGTTCAGCTAAAATACTTTGAATATTATGCTAAAATTCAAATAAAATGCAAACAGACCCTTTTTGAGAGTCAGAATTTCATTAAGCTGTCCCCACCCACTATTTTTAATTTCTTCACCCTTCAGAGCACTTGGATTTTGAAATGCCACCAGAGTGCTTGTAGTATAGATATGAGTGAAGTTTTTCAGACAAAACTTTTTTTTCCATTGAAAAATGCAGATACAGGACAACCAAAATATTTTAGGAATTCATGTCAAATTCACTAAATTGTTTCATCCATGCTAGCCAAAACATATATGTTAGGTCAGGGATTGGCAACCTTCGGCACACAGCCCATCAGGGAAATCTGCTGGAGGGCCGGGATGGTTTGTTTACCTGCAGCATCCACAGGTTCAGCTGATCACAGTTCCCACTGGCTGTGGTTCGCTGTTCCAGGACAATGGTGGCTGCGGGAAGCAGAGGCCAGCACATCCCTCGGCCCTCACCACTTCCCGCAGCCCCCATTGGCCTAGAATGGTGAACCATGGCAAGTGGGAGCTGAGATTGGCTGAACCTGCAAACGCTGCAGTTAATCAAACTGTCCCGACCCGCCAGCGGATTTCCCTGAAGGGCTGCATGCCAAAGGTTACCTATCCCTGTGTTAGGTGTAGTGTACACCACATTAATGGGTATTATGCACACAAATTATAAGTGTTGCAAAGTTATGTTAACTGAATATATTATCCCACAATTCTGTTCACCCACGTCAAGCATCCTACAAGATTTTGCAAAGCTGAAGTCAACTTTGGCATTTGAAAATAGGAAACTTGTCAAAGCAATGATGCATGTATACTTATTACCAAGTACAGTTGAGGAGTACTTTCATGGCTCATTAACACTTGCAATGTAGTATTCAAAACAAAATATTGGAAAGCATAGGGAGGTACCAAGGACAAAGCTGGCACAGACTAGTGGCTTAAACTTAAACCTTAAGTAATGTACAGGGAACTTTTACCTTGTAAACGACCGCTATTTACATAGCAAGCAGGTTTGAGGCATATCTTTGAAGCACACCTTTGGTGTACGATGAACATACTGCAAGATGAAAATTGCTTCCCAGAAGAGTATGTGCTCGTTCACTCTTGCTCTTTCTCTCACTCATATAGTGTACTGCTTTGTCTTCAGAAAATAAGTTTGGTTATTGGCTCTCTTGAACATTTATAATGAACTGTGAGTGTAGTCAAACAATTGGGTACAGCTTTTAATCAACAGTCAAAAAATCAAAAAATTGAAAACATTGAAAGGTTCCATCATTTTCAATTTGAAACTACTTTTCATTTTGAATTTTACCTCAGTTGTATTTTAAAAAGTAAAAATGTCAAGTGAAACTAACATTTCATTGAACCATTTGAAACATTGAAAAATGTTTTTTTTTTAATTTTTCAGTAGTCACCAAACCAAAAAAAAAATCAGTTATTCACACAGCTCTACTAGGTGCTTCCTGCCCCACAAGAAGGAGGAAGTATTCGTAATCTCATGACAAAGCTTGTTCTAGTGAAATTACCAGAACCGCTTTGCTGACCAGCATTTAGGACCGTTTGAAATGCCGTGAACAAAACATTTCTTGTCAGAAAATTGGGTTTTGATGAAAAAAATCAAAGTTTTTCCATAGGAAAAGATGGATCGTGGCAAAAATTTCCATCATTCATGGAAATTGTACCTTCCTGCATCATGTTGCACCATAGCAGCTCAGCCACACAGAGTGCATTAGTGAAGATGGAGCCCAGTCAGGAAGCACAGCCCATAGAGGAGAGTGGAGAAAGGTGCACAGAACTAAAACTCCCATGAGGCACTTCTGTGGCTCAAGCATACACAGGGATTAATGTTGACCCAAAATAAAATGTCCTACATTTCCAAACTGAAGTTTTGCAACAAAAAGTTTCAATATGTCAAATATCCAGATTTGAGCAGAAAAAGAAATGTCAGAATGTCAGTGTCTGGACAGATAAAAAAACCTTTTGAGTTGGACATGAAAATAGCAGCTCTCACACACTGCAAGCAGTCATCTCTACCTGCAACGTTCATTTAGGACAAGTCCCAAATTCCACTGAAGTCATTAGTGAATTCCTGGTTTGGATCAGGTCATACTCCATGTAATGTTCACTTAAGCAGAAGAAAATTATTTATCTAACCTTCTGAATTGAATGACCTTTTGAGGTTTACCCATCACTGGAGTCGCTAGTGTAAAAATGTTCCCCTTTTTTCTAAAGAAAAAAATTCTATAATTAGCTTGCCTGGGCAGATATGAAGCAGCAAGTAATTGAAAAAAATGATTTAGAGCACTAAGTCTGGTTATACAGCTTTTTGAAAGACAAAAGGTATGTAAAAGCTATTAAAAATAAGAAGAAGGAATCCAAATAGGTTTTCACATTTGTCAAGATTCCTTCCCCACTCTGAACTCTAGGGTACAGATTTGGGGACCTGCATGAAAAACCCTCTAAGTTTATTTTTACCAGCTTAGGTTAAAACTTCCCCAAGGTACAAACTATTTTACCTTTTGCCCTTGGATTTTATTGCTGCCACCACCAAGCGTCTAACAAATATATAACAGGGAAAGAGCCCTCTTGGAAATGTCTTTCCGCCCAAAATCCTCCCAAAACCCTACACCCCCTTTCCTGGGGAAGGCTTGATAAAAATCCTCACCAATTTGCATAGGTGAACACAGACCCAAACCCTTGGATCTTAAGAACAATGAAAAAGCAATCAGGTTCTTAAAAGAAGAATTTATATTGAAGAAAAAGTAAAAGAATCACCTCTGTAAAATCAGGATGGTAAATACCTTACAGGGTAATCAGATTCAAAACATAGAGAATCCCTCTAGGCAAAACCTTAAGCTACAAAAAGACACAAAAACAGGAATATACATTCCATTCAGCACAGCTTATTTTATCAGCCATTTAAACAAAACAGAATCAAATGCATATCTAGCTAGATTACTTACTTTAAGTTCTAAGACTCCACTCCTTTTCTGTTCCTGGCAAAAGCATCACACAGACAGAGAGAACCTTTGTTTCCCCTCCCCTCCAGCTTTGAAAGTATCTTGTTTCCTCATTGGTCATTTTGGTCAGGTGCCAGTGAGGTTATCCTAGCTTCTTAACCCTTAACAGGTCAAAGGGTTTTGCCTCTGGCCAGGAGGGATTTTAAAGGTGTTTACCCTTCCCTTTATATTTATGATAACATTGTTTTCAACTTTGGGTAAGTAAACTTTGTTCAATATTGCTTTAACTATGTACTACTGATGAATATGATATTTTTTGCTTGAATCACTTACACTGGATTCATTATTTCTGGATGGCTCAACAGATAATAACCTTGGTTCAGAGATAATAATCACAAATCAAATTCAGAGCATCTGAATAATTTTAAAAATTTGGTATCTAGATTATCTTGACTGTCACAAAATTTGTCCAGTCATCTTCTTGATTTTGTACTGATCTTGCAAGAATACTAGTGCATTTATTCGTTTAACTTGGGAGGTAGATAATTGGACTAATTAAATTACAGAAGTAGGGTTACTCAATTGATCACTCCAGGGGGGTAATCAGCTGGAATTTACATTAATACAATATTAACAGTGTAAGTTAAAAAGAATAGCAAAGAATTACATTATGAGAAACATAGCTTGTTCAAGAATGAATACCCCCCCCCATTTGTTTAGATGTTAGACTGTAAGGCTGCATCAACTTCTTTACAGTTTTATTAAGTGAAGCTTTTCTCCATTTATCTTATCTGTTTACCACAATCAGAGTTTAGAATTCATGGAAAATATATACATCATTTCTAGACAACAAGGTTAGCATACTATTATCATGTTAATCATCTCAAGCTATGCACCAAATCTTTTATCTTGTCTTTAATATGCAAAAGCAGAATAATCACCTTCATTTTTTTTTCCCTTTTCATTTTGCATAGCCTGTGCATTGCATGGTACACACCTGATGCACAGCATAAACTGAGGAGCACAAACTGACCATTTGCACAATGAGAAAACTCATCTAGTTTGATTTGTTTCAGTTAACATAACTGGGTGGATTACCAAAGGCTGTATCTAATAAGTAAAAGTGGAATACAATCACTCTGGATTCAAATGCTCTGAAATGTGGTAAGGCCCTGCTTCAGGAAACTACTTAATGTGTTCAAATCAGTGGGACCAGTAGCTTCAGTGGGACCAAAGCACATGTTTAAGTGCTGTCCAGAAAATGGCTACTTTCATGAATCAGGACATAGATCAGAATTTGAATTTCTTAGGTGACTATTTTTTCTATAATAGACTGATCCAAATCTTCTGATCCAACATCCCTTGAATTTTGGTGAAGTTTAGAATATTTTTTAGATTCAAACTTTGCAATTTGGTCTTATCTCTGCTAATAAAATGAAAGGTAAATTATGGTTTTGAGCTAATCAGTTGCCACATTCATGTTGGTTACTAATTAAATAACCTTTACAAGGACCTAAAGTAGCCTGAAAAATAATTATCAATATGTATTTTGAGAAAGCTCTCAAAAGATCTCAATGCAGTAGCACAGTCCTTGTCTCAGAAAAAGGAAACAAAGTATTTGTTACTTGAAAGAAACTAAAAGCAGCCTATTGTGCAAGAGAAAATAACTTGGTGAATTAAAGTGAGACTGAGAACCCCTAATCAATGGAACCAAGCTCTAAAAACTTTCATAAGCTTGGAAACTATAAAGGGTTTTTCCTTCTCTAGAATATGAATCAGTATCCCTTGCTTAGGCTACCCAGATTACAAGCTGACAGATGTAAGACTACTTGAGTAAAATATGCAATTTACCTGCATACAATATTACCACAAGGAAAACCACAGAGATTTCTCTCTCATCTTTTGATAAAATTGAAATTCAAGATGTTCTCTCAGAGGTGATAACCCAGATGTGCAACCCTTATTTGCTGATTAAGGACTCTTTGAATGAGTAAGGGCCCTGCAATTGCTTACTAAACCTGGTTGTACCCAACTACTTCATGTATTGTGTTGTGTTCTGCATTTGTACAGCACCTAGGACAATGAAGGCCCTGGTACATGACAGGGTCTGGTAGGTGCTAATGGAATAAAAGTTTGTAACTAATTATTGCTATAAATATCATCAATCCCAACCGTGAAGCATCTATTTGAAAATGTAAGGCTGTATCTTAACAGTTGACATCATGTATACAAATGGGTGGAAGTGAAAGTCATATCATCAGGTACTGGTGTACTCAGGCCTCTTTATAAGGAACCTATTGCAGTTCTAAGCCTCATTCAAAACTGTCATGTAAGTGTATGATTTACTGTCTCTTTGTGGCCTGGACCGTGTCCTCTTTGTTTGGAAAGTGCCTAGCACATTTTGGGCAGTACTGCAACCTAAATAAATAAATAAATAATAATAATAAAGCATAATAAGGAGAGAACATGCCTTTAGTTGATTACCTTAGCTATCAGCTTAAATGCAGTCCTCTGTCCTTCATGCATACGTTTGGGCTTCAGTGCGGCTTTCATAAGTAGGGGACTTAATGTCATATCAGGAGTGTGAATAAGCCATCCCCCAGAACAATGTAAGTTACACCAACCTAAGTGTTGGTGTGGACAGCACTATGCCTACAGGGACCTCTCTCCAGTGGGCATAGGGCATCTTCACCAGCTTCACCACTGTAGCGCTTTTAGCGTAGAGTAGCCCTCAGTTCCTGTATCTTTCAGTTCCTATTTGGGGTAGCTGTCCTTGTCCATATACAGTAAAAGCATCTGTCTGAGAGGGAATGTTGGTATACTGATATATTCTAAAAAGAAAAAGAAAGCTCCTCTGGAGGGATGAGATTCAAACAGAGGTGAACAGTTACCTTACAGAAGAACTTAAAGTATTTCTCAAGACACATGTAAGGAAGCTTTTTAATTGTAAAGGAAAACTAAAGCTGATGGATCTACTCAAAGCAAATGAGATTAAATGCAGAAAGATATTACAGAAAAGTTCTGAGAAGAGCTTATGGGGAAATGTGTGACCTATCCATGCTTAACAGGGTTAGCTTTATTTGAAAAAGAAAAAAACTGATTTTTGTCTTTGTTGTTGTTTTGGGTAGATTTGTTAAATATTAGTGAAAATCCCTTTCTTGTATAAGAGAACAGCAGAATTTAAAGGACTAGAATACAGCATGAGAGAAAAAGGAAGGTAGCAGATATGCTGTAAACACCCTTTGATGTTCCTGACCAGGACACTGGGTAACTGCTAATTAGGGGCTTGTCAACACAGCCCCAGAGAACACACTACAGGGATGCGAGTTATAGCATGCCAAGAATTGTTGTGCTGTAGCTACCCTGTGTAGACAGTGTTAGCATGAACCAAGAGGTAATTAGTTTGTATTAATACAGTTCTGTTTCAAACAGGACCATGTTAGAGCCCCATATAATCAGCACTGCAGGGCTGTGTAGATAAGCCACAAGTCACACAACTGAGATGTGAATTAAATTAGGAGTATATAAAGTTTGAATGCAACAGGTACTTACAGAACACAGCAGCACTGCACAACAGATCATATAAAGTGATAGAGAAGAAACTGCAATGGGAATTCAGGAAGGCAGAATGTAATCACTATAGGGCTGGGTGAAGTTTTTTGGGCAAATAGTTGATTCACTGAAAATGCAATTTCCGTTGACCAAAAATTATTTACAAGTTTCACATGAATTTTACCAATCATTTCAGCTAAAAATAAATTTTGAGAGAGTTAGAGTCACAAGGGAATGTATGTGCCATTCACAAAATAGCTGAAGAACAAAGAGGGCTAGTCTTGTTATATCTGTTAGCTCAGTGGTTAGAACGGGGATACGGAAGACCAAAGTTCAAATCCATAGTCTGGAACAGCATTTTATCGTTTCCTCCAGGCATGTGTCTTAACCAGCAGACGATATGCTATTCTGCAGTGGGAATCTCTCCTATAAAAGATGTTCTACTTGATATAAAATACCTGAATAGTCAACAGTGACCTATTCAGGGCTCCAAGTTTACTGTACTTTCTCCAGGTTGTTCCATCAGCAGGTGAGTTTTATATGTGAATAATTTTAACTGGGAACTAGACTGTGAGTTTATTAGCCCTGGTCTACACTAGGACTTTAGGTCGAATTTAGCAGCGTTAAATCGATTTAAACCTGCACCCGTCCACACAGTGAAGCCCTTTATTTCGACTTAAAGGGCTCTTAAAATCGATTTCCTTACTCCACCCCTGACAAGTGGATTAGCGCTTAAATCGACGTTGCCGGCTCGAATTTGGGGTACTGTGGACACAATTCAATGGTATTGGCCTCCGGGAGCTATCCCAGAGTGCTCCATTCTGACCGCTCTGGACAGCACTCTCAACTCAGATGCACTGGCCAGGTAGAGAGGAAAAGAACCGTGAACTTTTGAATCTCATTTCCTGTTTGGCCAGCGTGGCAAGCTGCAGGTGACCATGCAGAGCTCATCAGCACAGGTGACCATGATGGAGTCCCAGAATCACAAAAGAGCTCCAGCATGGGCCGAACGGGAGGTACGGGATCTGATCGCTGTTTGGGGAGAGGAATCCATGTTATCAGAACTCCGTTCCAGTTTTCGAAATGCCAAAACCTTTGTCAAAATCTCCCAGGGCATGAAGGACAGAGGCCATAACAGGGACCCGAAGCAGTGCCGCGTGAAACTGAAGGAGCTGAGGCAAGCCTACCAGAAAACCAGAGAGGCGAACAGCCGCTCTGGGTCAGAGCCCCAAACATGCCGCTTCTATGATGAGCTGCATGCCATTTTAGGGGGTTCAGCCACCACTACCCCAGCCGTGTTGTTTGACTCCTTCAATGGAGATGGAGGCAATACGGAAGTAGGTTTTGGGGACGAAGAAGATGATGAGGAGGAGGAGGTTGTAGATAGCTCACAGCAAGCAAGCGGAGAAACCGGTTTTCCCGACAGCCAGGAACTGTTTCTCACCCTAGACCTGGAGCCAGTACCCCCCGAACCCACCCAAGGCTCCCTCCTGGACCCAGCAGGCGGAGAAGGGACCTCTGGTGAGTGTACCTTTTAAAATGCTATACATGGTTTAAAAGCAAGCATGTGAAAGGATTACTTTGCCCTGGCATTTGCGGTTCTCCTAGATGTAGTCCTAAAGCCTTTGCAAAAGGTTTCTGGGGAGGGCAGCCTTATTTCGTCCTTCATGGTAGGACACTTTACCACTCCAGGCCAGTAACACGTACTCGGGAATCACTGTAGAACAAAGCATTGCAGTGTATGTTTGCTGGCATTCAGCCAAAATCCGTTCTTTATCTCTCTGTGTTATCCTCAGGAGACTGAGATATAATTCATGGTCACCTGGTTGAAAGAGAGTGCTTTTCTTCAGGGGACACTCAGAGGAGCCCATTCCTGCTGGGCTGTTTGCCTGTGGCTAAACAGAAATGTTCCCCGCTGTTAGCCACAGGGAGGGGGGAAGGTTGAGGGGGTAGTCACACGGTGGGAGGAGGCAAAATGCGACCTTGTAACGAAAGCACATGTGCTATGTATGTAATGTTAACAGCAAGGTTTACCCTGAAAGAGTGTAGCGACTGTTTTATAAAATGTGTCTTTTTAAATACCGCTGTCCCTTTTTTTTCTCCACCAGCTGCATGTGTTTCAATGATCACAGGATCTTCTCCTTCCCAGAGGCTAGTGAAGCTTAGAAAGAAAAAAAAACGCACTCGCGATGAAATGTTCTCCGAGCTCATGCTGTCCTCCCACACTGACAGAGCACAGACGAATGCGTGGAGGCAAATAATGTCAGAGTGCAGGAAAGCACAAAATGACCGGGAGGAGAGGTGGAGAGCTGAAGAGAGTAAGTGGCGGGCTGAAGACAGGGCTGAAGCTCAAATGTGGCAGCAGCGTGATGAGAGGAGGCAGGATTCAATGCTGAGGCTGCTGCAGGACCAAACCAGTATGCTCCAGTGTATGGTTGAGCTTCAGCAAAGGCAGCTGGAGCACAGACTGCCACTGCTGCCCCTCTGTAAGCAACCGCCCTCCTCCCCAAGTTCCATAGCCTCCACACCCAGACGCCCAAGAACGCGGTGGGGGGGCCTCCGGCCAACCAGCCACTCCACCACAGAGGATTGCCCAAAAAAAGAAGGCTGTCATTCAATAAATTTTAAAGTTGTAAACTTTTAAAGTGCTGTGCTTAAAGTGCTGTGTGGCATTTTCCTTCCCTCCTCCACCACCCCTCCTGGGATACCTTGGTAGTCATCTCCCTATTTGTGTGATGAATGAATAACGAATGCATGACTGTGAAGCAGCAATGACTTTATTGCCTCTGCAAGCAATGATTAAAGGGAGGAGGGGCGGGTGGTTAGCTTACAGGGAAGTAGAGTGAACCAAGGGGCGGGGGGTTTCATCAAGGAGAAACAAACAGAACTTTCACACTGTAGCCTGGCCAGTCATGAAACTGGTTTTCAAAGCTTCTCTGATGCGTACCGCGCCCTCCTGTGCTCTTCTAACCGCCCTGGTGTCTGGCTGCGCGTAACCAGCAGCTAGGTGATTTGCCTCAACTTCCCACCCCGCCATAAACGTCTCCCCCTTACTCTCACAGATATTGTGGAGCACACAGCAAGCAGTAATAACAGTGGGAATATTGGTTTCGCTGAGGTCTAAGCGAGTCAGTAAACTGCGCCAGCGCGCCTTTAAACGTCCAAATGCACATTCTACCACCATTCTGCACTTGCTCAGCCTGTAGTTGAACAGCTCCTGACTACTGTCCAGGCTGCCTGTGTACGGCTTCATGAGCCATGGCATTAAGGGGTAGGCTGGGTCCCCAAGGATACATATAGGCATTTCAACATCCCCAACAGTTATTTTCTGGTCTGGGAATAAAGTCCCTTCCTGCAGCTTTTGAAACAGACCAGAGTTCCTGAAGATGTGAGCATCATGCACCTTTCCCGGCCATCCCACGTTGATGTTGGTGAAACGTCCCTTGTGATCCACCAGAGCTTGCAGCACTATCGAAAAGTACCCCTTGCGGTTTATGTACTCGGCGGCTTGGTGCTCCGGTGCCAAGATAGGGATATGGGTTCCGTCTATAGCCCCACCACAGTTAGGGAATCCCATTGCAGCAAAGCCATCCACTATGACCTGCACATTTCCCAGGGTCACTACCCTTGATATCAGCAGATCTTTGATTGCGTGAGCTACTTGCATCACAGCAGCCCCCACAGTAGATTTGCCCACTTCAAATTGATTCCCAACTGACCGGTAGCTGTCTGGCGTTGCAAGCTTCCACAGGGCTATCGCCACTCGCTTCTCAACTGTGAGGGCCGCTCTCATCTTGGTATTCATGCGCTTCAGGGCAGGGGAAAGCAAGTCACAAAGTTCCATGAAAGTGCCCCTACACATGCGAAAGTTTTGCAGCCACTGGGAATCGTCCCAGACCTGCAACACTATGCGGTCCCACCAGTCTGTGCTTGTTTCCCGAGCCCAGAATCGGCGTTCCACAGCATGAACCTGCCCCATTAGCACCATGATGCATGCATTGTCAGGGCCCATGCTTTCAGAGAAATCTGTGTCCATGTCCTGATCACTCACGGGACCGCGCTGACGTCGCCTCCTCGCCCGGTATCGCGTTGCCATGTTCTGGTGCTGCATATACTGCTGGATAATGCGTGTGGTGGTTAATGTGCTCCTAATTGCCAAAATGAGCTCAGCGGCCTCCATGCTTGCCTTGGTATGGCGTCCGCACAGAAAAAAGGCGCGGAACGATTGTCTGCCGTTGCTCTGATGGAGGGAGGGGCGACTGACGACACGGCTTACAGGGTTGGCTTCAGGGAGCTAAAATCAACAAAGGGTGTGCCTGTACATCAAGGAGTATTTCAGGCAGGACTGCACGGAGGGTTCCAATAAGAAATGGTGCATCTAAGTTATCGTTGTTATTGGAACAAGGAGGTTAGCCTGGCCTCTGATTGATACATGGCTAGATTTACCTCGCTGCACCTTCTCTGTGAGTGACTGCAGTGTGATCTAGACAGGGGAGGAGGCAAATGAGTACAAAACAAATCTGGTCTATTTCTTGTTCTGACCCACTCCATCTATCTTTTACATCTTTGGCTGGCAGCAGACGGTGCAGAAGGACTGCATGCCATCCACGTCTCATGGCTGCTCGGCAGAAGATGGTACAGTATGACTGCTAGCAGTCCGTATCGCCTGCCCACTCACCATAAGACGGTTCAATAGGACTGACTGCAGGACTAAAGAGAATGACCTGCTCAAGTCACTCCAAATTTAGTCCCTGCGCCCATGTCTGCCCAGGCGCTCCTGATCGACCTCACAGAGGCGACCAGGAGCACCTCAGACATGACGATGACGGCTACCAGTCGTACTGTACCGTCTGCTGCCACAAGGCAAGGGGTTGCTGCTACTGTGTAGCAATGCCGTACCGCATCTGCCAGCACCCAGGAGACATAGGGTGACGGTTACCTGAGCGGGCTCCATGCTTGCCGTGCCATGGCGTCTGCACAGGTAACTCAGGAAAAAAGGCGCGAAATGATTGTCTGCCCTTGCTTTCACGGGTGGGGGAGGGAGGGAACGGGGGCCTGACGATATGTACCCAGAACCACCCGCGACAATGTTTTAGCCCCATCAGGCATTGAGATCTCAACCCAGAATTCCAATGGGCAGCGGAGACTGCGGGAACTGTGGGATAGCTACCCACAGTGCAACGCTCCGGAAGTCGACGCTTGCCTCTGTACTGTGGAAGCGCTCCCCCGAGTTAATGCACTTAATGCACTTAGAGCATTTTCTGTGGGGACACACACACTCGAATATATAAAACCGATTTCTAAAAAACCGACTTCTATAAATTCGACCTAATTTCGTAGTGTAGACATACCCTTAGAGCATGGATGTTCTCTTCTATTTTATTTCAAAAATAAATATTTCTCTAAAAACTAGTCCACAGACATTTTAAACTATAATTTGCAGCTTGATCACTGAATGCAGAGCTTTAACAACAAGCTCAGACTGTGAAACAAAATTCTGCAAGCTTTAAAGTGTCTTGTGATGATACAATACCACCTGGAATGTATAACCTCTTGCCACTGGAATTTCCTGGTCCAAATTTATTGTTGCCAACTGATATGTGGACTTTAGACCAACTGATGTTGGAGGGGCTAAACACATCACAGACAATATGAAGTTCACCTGAGGAAAAGGTCATAGCAAATTAAAAACAGAGATAATTTTCTGAGTTTAGTGAAGGCAATCTAATGAAGCCCATCCATCTCAATAGATTTTCATAATCATCAATGTCCACATCTGAGCGGCCCTCTTCAAACTCATGGATAAAATACAGAAAACTTGGTCACACTTTATATTATGATTCCATTTATAAATGGTGTATAAAAGATTAGTAAATGACAAATAGATGTTAGAAGCAAGTTCCCAGCATGAGTGGTATTAATGAGTGTTATAGATGGTTATAAGAACATCAGTTAAAGGTGTTTATAGATGGTTATAAGCCATGATTATAAGTAACCTCTTGATTGCTTAGATTCCTACAATTTTAAATAATTGATTAACCATTTATTAAAACATCTATTAATCATGTATTAATCCTTTATAAACTATTTATAAATGGAATTTCACTATAAAGTGTGACCAAAAAAGTTATTTTGTTATAAATCTTGGAAAAAACACATACCATGTTAAAAATGAAAATAATATTTTGCATTCATTTCCAAGATCTTTGGCAATATAAGTACATCATCAATACACAGATTTCTATGGGTACAGAGAAGAGGCCTTAATTGATAAATGGTCACATTGACTTTTCAGACAGCAGGTAATATTTACTTCTTGTCAAGGATATCTGCTTGCATGTCAGACCATGACTCAGAGTGAAATCAGGGTCTGAATAACACTGACAGATATAACAGCAGACAACTGTGCTGGGGAAGAAATACAAGAATAAAAAAGGAAAGACATCAATATTCTTTTAAATGCTTTCCTCATTTTCAAGCAAACTGACACAAAGATACCTGTACGGTGTAAAGCAGTTATCTGAACTCACTCGGTCCTCTGGCAATATATTCCCCTCTCTTCTATCCCTGGTACTACGTACCCAAGTAAAAAGACAAGAATAAAACATAATCCATGGCTGCAGAAAATGAGGACCTCTTCTTACAGTTGAGAATCCAGCTTCTAAACTACTTACTGATGAAGAAAGGACTGGAAAAGCATGTCAACTTTATGCACTTATAAAGCCTCACATTGTGTGGTCCTAGCAGAACTGTTAGAGCAATAGGGTCATAATTTTTGAAAGTATGCTTTATTTTAGTTCATTAATTTATTATGCATCTAGCACTATAGTGCAGGACACATTACATACATTCAAACCAGACTGCAGTCAACATCTGCCATCATCCCATCATCCACTGGTCAGCTAGAGCTCAAGCTTAAACAAAGAAAACAGCACTATAACTCTATTGTTTGCCTCTTCCTCCAACAAGAGCCAACAATAACAGCAACATTGGAAGGCGACACATAAGATGGTTCAAGTTACTTATCAACATTGTTGTAGTAAATGGAAGAGTGCCTGAATATAGGGGAGCATAAAGGAGTCTAAGAGTATTATGCCAAGGAGATGGAAGAAATAGGGGGTGCCCTACTTTAATGGGCACTTCATACCATCTTGTTAATCGATTTACATTCCTTCTCCCGCTACACTCCTCCCTTCTGGCTTCTTTGCATGGGAATTATGTATAGTATTCCTGAGGCTTTTGTGACTCTAAGCACTCCTGTACTCACATCCTACACACTGCAGCAAAATACGAGCCTAGATAGAACTACTATAAGGTAAGTGCATAACTGGTTGGAAAACCATTCCTAGAGAGTAGTTATCAGTAGTTCACAGTCAAACTGTAAGGGTGTATTGAGTGGGGTCCCACAGGGATCAATCCTGGGTCCAATTCTATTCTGTATCTTCATCAATTATTTACATAATGGCATAGAGAGTACACTTATAAAGTTTGCAGACGATACCAAGCTGGAAGGGGTTGCAAGTGCTCTGGAGGATAAGATTAAAATTTAAAATGATCTGAAGTAAATAGGATGAAATTCAGTGAGGAAAAGTGCAAAGTACTCCATTTAGGAAGGAACAACCAAGTGCATACATACAAAATGGGAAATGACTGCATAGGAAGCAGTGTGGAAAGGGAGCTGGGGGTTATAGAGGATCACAAGCTAAATGAGTCAACAGTGTAACACTGTTGCAAAAATAAAAAAAGCAAACATTCCAGGATGTATTAGCAGGAGTGTTGTAAGCAAGACACGAGAAGTCATCATATTGGGCTGCATTAGGAGCATTGCCAGCAGATCGAGGGAAGTGATTATTCCCCTCTATTCGGCACTGGTGAGGCCACATCTGGAGTATTGCGTCCAGTTTGGGGCCCCCCACTACAGAAAGGATGTGGACAAATTGGAGAGAGTTCAGCGGAGGGCAACGCAAATGATTAGGGGGCTGGGGCATGTGACTTAGGAGGAGAGACTGAGGGAACTGGGCTTATTTAGCCTGCAGAAGAGAAGAGTCACTGATGCTATCTCTCATCTAAGTTAGTGCGCTAAAACTAGTGTCGGCAGGGTTGTGTGGGCAGTGGTGAGCAGCAGTATGGGCTAGCCACCCTGAATATGGACCCATGGGGTTCACTCAGGCCAGCTAGCACAGTGTTGCTGCTGCTGCCCTGCTACTGCAGTCACACTACTATTTTTAGCATGCTATTTTTAGAGCTAGTGTGAGTATGGCTATGCAAGCTGGGAATCACACTCCCAGCTCTGAGTGTGGAAGTAGCCTTAGTTACCACCTCCCTGAAGGTCAGACTCGAAAACCGGTTCGCTCTGGGTAGAAGCCATCTCTTTGTCCAAGGTTGCTCCATTTAAAGTTTTAATGACCCTCTGTTGTTAGCCCTATGCCAGATCCAAGAATTCCTCTTGTTACCTCCTGTGGGGTTGAGCTCAACATGGAGGAAAATGACAGCAGAGAAGGCAAAGACTAGCCTTGCAATCAAAATGTGGTTTGCAACTTGATAAAAATACATACAGAGTTTGCAGTCTCAAACAGAGCTAACAAATTGTGCATAGGCAGATTTTCCCAAATCACCACAATAACATTTCAAAGATTTTTCAGTGCTAGACTAACTCATTTTCCATTATTACAAAACAATTGTAATGACTTTTCTTCATTTCCTGATGGTATATCTAGTCTATTTTTTAAAAAAAAAGTTTCACAAAAACTAATCTAAAATGTTCAGCCTAAACTACCAGGGTCCTGTTTAATAGAAGACTGAATGAAAGTTGAACAAATACATTCAAGAACCAGAGGGAAAAAGGGAAACTAGAAGACAGACATATGAGTAAACTCTTAGCATCCCCTAATTATTACTGGAAATGAGCCTCTGTCTCAAGTTTAATTTATACTTACCCCATGTGAAGCCCCTTGAGTTAATTTAAATGGAATCTGTAGGTGGTCTGGTCCTACCAATGTACGCACATTAAAAAGATGCACTTTTTATGGAATGTAAATAGGAATCAGATAAATAGATCATTAAACCATTTGGTATCTAAAAATGGAATTCTCTTCATTAAGTTTGCCACCTCCATAGGTCAAGTAATGACTTGGGGAGAGTATCAGAGGGAAGTGAAAATATTTCCAAAGTTCAGAGTCTCAAGGAGTACCGGCTAGTATGCACCTACCATGTGAAAATCAGGTCTTGTGCCTTTAAAGGTGTCTCAAGTTGGCACCCAAAAATCATTAATCATTTTTGAAAATGTATGCCCCTGTCTTCACGTATCTATATGAGTCTCTTCCAAAAAAGTTTAATTGAGAGTATCTTCCATTAAAATAATACAATCACAGTAATATTTCCACAATAAACCTTACTTTTGTCCTCTTCACTTCCAGCACTAAATATACATGTGGAATATTGTGGAGTTACCACACGCTCCTCTTGTAACTGCCCACTTTCCCTTGCCATTGCCATAGCAACTTTAATTCTGCTGGCACACTGGGAGAAGTGACTTCTTTGAGCTTGTCTACTGCAAGGGGTAAAGGATTGTGACAATTGCCACATAAGTGGCGGCTCTTGTGGGATTCAAACTCAGATGCTCAGAATAAAACTTCGTCTGTACAGAGGAAATATGTAACCTACCAGGCAGTGTGTATTGTGTGTCTTCCTTAGTGGGTGATCTACAGAGGATATGAATATAAGCGGCCAAAAGAGAGAATATCTGTCCCACAGGAAGTATCTAGTGTATTGACCAGAATGGGGTCTGTCAAAAGCATCTTCCACTAAAAGTTTTAATCTTGTTACCCCAACCCTTAAGGGAAAAGGAAGAGCTAAATGAAATTTTAACTATATTTAAACTATTCTTCTTTCACATTGTAATTGTGAAAGGGGATCAATTTATGAATTTGTCAGGGTGCCAGTTAGATTTTAAAGCTGAAATCTAACAAACTAGGTTTGCCAATATATTAGAATCCAACAGGATAACCTCATTTTTGGAGTCCAGGAAGCATTAACTTAATAGTTTAATGCTGGGTTCTTTTCAGGTCAACTTTTAACTTGAATAGTATTTCCTCAAATCAGGACACTTCCTTATTCTTAACCAATTAATTTATTAATTCACCCAGAACCATATTAATATATATTTAATAGTTTATCACTCAAATGTAGACACAATCAGATGTGCGTACTACACACACAATACAGTCCTGCAAACAGACTAGTGTTGAAGCTTAGTAATTATATCAAAGAACAATGCAAAAATTACCAAGATTTCTTATTACATTTACTTTTGACCAGCAATTTTCAGTTCTTTAGAACCTAATTCATTTATTACACTTGCAAGAGTACACCTGTCTTTAAGGCACTTTGAAGAGTGTGGTTATTTCTCTTCGACTACAATGGTCCAAAAGGGACAAGTTTAGACTATTAAAAGCAATTCCTTAAAATACTTTTTTTCACTCTTTCTTAGACCACTTTGCTTGGACTTAGAAAGGAGTTAAAATAGAAAGTATACTTACTTAGTCTCACTAGAGAGTGTAGACTTAGGGCAGGTCTACACTTAAAATGCTTCTGTAGCTCTTTAATGAAAACACTCTCTGCCAATGGGAGAGAGCTTCTCCAGTCAGCTTAGTTACTCCACCACCGCAAGAGGCAGTAGCTATGTTGGTGGGAGAAGCTCTCCTGCTGACACAGCGTTGTCTATAGCTGTGCCTAGGTCAGTACAACTACAGTGCTCAGGGGTGTGAATAATCCACACCCCTGAGTGACATTGGTATACCAAACTAATTCTGTGGTGTAGACCAGAGCTTAGCAAGATAACCTACAGTTACTGCTATTAAAGAATGAAAGGAGAAATACAGTCTTTGAGATAAAATATCATCACTTCTTATCCTCTTAACCCTGGGATGGGGGAAGACCTCTTTCTAGCTGGCTGGTCCAGGTGCCAGTTGCACATAGAATTCTGCGGCTTCTTGTGTTGGGCACAGTCAACTCTTGAGCGCATGGTGACCTCAGTTTATATACCCTATTTTCGGGGCTGTTTGGAGGGGGGCCACCCTCTGATTCCTGTTGGATACATGCCAAGTCGGTTCTCAGATTTCAGGTCTTCGTGTCTCTGCTGCTTCCATTGAGATCCAGCAGATTGTGGTGGTACATACCAAATTTCCTTAATCCTTTTCTTATTGGTGGCTTTTTAAGTTTGATTAATTTCAAGGGCTGTATTTCATTATTTGCCCTGACTGTCAGTTGGGATCCCATCTTTTAAGCAATTTCTCTTAATAGCCCAAAGCTATACTCTGGAAGTATCTTTCAACATTTCTACTTCCTCGTGCCAAATAATTCCTGTTACTTCTAGAGTGCAACAATTATTTACAATGAAAACCAACAAAATCCTTATAATCTTCTAAATTGGAGGACATACTCTGTACATTCTTTGATTATACTAAGGACTTCACATTATTTAGGACAACATTTTCCACATATAGAAGGCTATCAATCTGATTCACATGGCAAACAAATATGCAGACTCTAATTTTGGGATGAAAGATTATCCACAGTACATTTGTTTTACAATATCAATAAATCAAATTATAATTTGAGGTGAAAACATGTGGCTTGGATTTCTTGGGGTAACAGTTTGCCCAATTTGACCTTCAATCTTACAGCCACATTTCTAATTAGTTTAATTTGAAGCTCCCCCACCCATCTCTTCTTGGCCCATTGCACACTGAGTGGATCAGTTTGCAATGGAAAGCAGAGTATGACTCTTATTTGCTAACTTGGAGTTTTTTAGGTGCGTTTGGAGGGAGAAAGAGGTTTGTACATATGCAAATAATGAGAGATGACTAGGTAATTAACAATACCATCATTTAGCCATTTTAGTTTCTATAGTTGGGAAAGGGAACACTCGACCTTGGCTGATCTGTGGTCCTTAGTCCCACAGATGTGAACTATTTTCTTATTGTCTTAAAAAGTGGATTATATCTTGGGATAAACAGAGGCGGGATAGCTTTTCTAATTTTTGAGGACCAGAAGGAATCGTTAGTTATTAATCATTCAAGGCACATCATTCCTATATATCCCTTACAGTATGCATCAAGTCAATATCTAGATTATTGAGCCATCTAATTGCTGCATCATAAAGGGTAGCAAGGTGTTGTAATCTACCCTCCAATCTTCTAATTGTGCTCCTCCACTACATGCTTGATCATATTCATCACTGCCCCAGAGTCACACTGTGAAGATTGGGCTAAGCCAAATTTCTGCTTTGTGTCAACAACCTTGGCAGTTCCAGTCAGGAGCCTGCTAAGCCTAGTCCAGGATCTGCATCTCAGGTTGCAAATAGGCAGATACAAATTATGCTAATGAATTTCAGAAGACCTGGGTCTCTATTCTAGTGTTGCTGCCACTCTGCAAGGACATAGCTGCTGGCTATGAGAAACTGATGAAGATGTTTAGGCCCAGTGGTCAGAGCCAGAATCAGTCATCCAGGATGAGTTGGAGTGAGACTGGAGGCTGAAAAAGGGTTGGAGCTGGAATAGTAATAAGGCAGGATCAAAAGCAGGGCTGGAGCAGGCCAAGGCTTAGGAATTATGTTGCCATTGTTAGGCAGGAGTGAGTTCCAAGCCCTGGAGTGACATTGAGCAGACTGAGATGCTGTTCCTCCTGTGAGGCTTACATACCTGGTCTGGGAGTCACAAGACCAGTTCCTGGCTTGTGGATTGGCTGCAGCCTAGCACAGGGGTGACACATCACCTTTCACTGTCCCTGATGTTCTGTTGTTCTTCCGAGACTGGCACTAGGCCAGCAGCAGTAGACATGAGTGCATGAATCACCACCGCGAACTGCAGGTGTAGCTGTTTTTATCTGGAGGTAGGCAGATCTTCTTATCGGAAGTGTGCGTTGCCTATCTGCATCTACTGGAACCATTGACAGCCTTGTATGCAGCAGGTTGTTTTCATCAGTCATAGCCCTCCTTGAAGTTTTAAGGGTAATCGCATCTCAAAGTTTAAGGGATCAGTTAGATGTTGATGAGTGGCTAAGGCAACCACTAACGGTATGGGTGGCTGTGTTCGGCTCCGAATCAACGAGAAGCATATGTGACTTCTGCTCCAAACTAAAGTATCATATTCAGCTGAAGCAAACACCAGTGTCTGGACTGAGGTTTGTAAAACATTTGCATCTACTCCCCAGGAGGCTTCTGCTAGCTGTTGGATCAAGGCAGTGCAGAAAGTGAATTTTTTCTTTGTGTTCTAGAAGGGACTAGTCAGTTAGGCTATTGTCCAGTTTGACCCTTAAATAAGTGACAATTGTCTGGAAAGGGAATGGATAGTCTGCAACATAGACTGTAAGGGGGCTGACTGGCCAGTTCATTATTCACTTGGAAGGTTGTGACCAACATTTTAGACTCACTTAATGCAAATCTCAGCTGATGAGGGTAAGTGGCCAAAGCATGTGTATCCTGGCTGAGTGACACTTTGATATTGTGAAGATCGTTACTCACATCAGCATGACAGATGTCAACTACATATATGGTACTTATTGGCCTTAGTTGTTGGTATGTAAACTATATATCTATCTTTTAACAGGAGAGGAGATGGAGCAGATCCTTGAGGGAGTCCATTACGGAGATGCCTAATCCAGCTGGTTTTGTCTTTAGCTTGCAAGATGATCCTCAGATCCACCAGAATGACACCAACTTTCTTGCCCTTCTTGAAGGCATCTTTGATGTCTTGTGTTAGGCAAATAACTTGAGCTTGAAGCCAGCCTGAATAAAAGGCAATTGTGGTTCAATAACATACCTGATGTGTGTCAGATTCTCTCCATAAGCTTGTATGTGATCCAAAGGAAAGAGCTGTGTAATCTAATTTTAGCTACGCAATCGAGAAGCTGCTATTTTCAGTGGCATTAATGCTGATTTTGCATTTAACATATTTGTAAGAAGGTTGCTTTTCTTTGCACAGACTTGGGTTACACGTTTGGGGGAGACAGAACATTGCCAGATCTGGTTCTCCTAACTCAGGATGCATGGAGGCCTGCATGTGAAGAGGCAACAGGAAAGACTCAGCTATGAGAAGAATTGGTCCTGATTACCATTGCCTAATGTGCTAGAATGATGCTGAAAGCACAGCAAAACAGGCTGTCCTACGATGACCCAGATGTAACATAGTATAGAGTAACCAGTGCAGGCTAACTTGGAAGGAAGATCAACCAGACAGACCTCCTGGGTAAAGGTGAGTTTCTGGAGAAGCCAGGAGGGCCTTGCTCACAGGCCAGTCCTAAATAATCCAGCTGGATACCCCTCTTTGTAAAGTGTAAATTCTATTTCATTTTGAGGTCTGAAACCTTGTGCATCTGCAAATACCTGTGCACATCAAAAGGGGATTTACCTAGACCCAGAGAGTGTTCTACAGTCCAGTTATAACATTCCCCTGAAATTTGTGCTTTGAACTTATCTGCAGTTTAACGAAGTAAATCAGAGTGAATCTGTGTATCCTGGAATTGTGATTGGCATCAGCATAAAGTGTGTTGTTCTGTGAAAGCAGCTGGTTAGATCATCAGTTCCCCCTCTCCATGGTGTTATTCATACCACTTCTTATATTAGGTGGTGGGGGGGTGCTCTACTGTAAATTACTTCTCATTCTCCACCTGAAATCTAATGTAGAAACCCCTGGAAGGCACTTATTCTGCACCAGCTGGAGGAACAGGAGTCCCAGCATCTGATCATTCATACACTCTCATGCCTCCCCATCTCAAAACTGTATACAGAGTTGTTATAGCCTTGGCGATCCCAGGATATTAAAGACACAAGGCGGCTGAGGTAATATCTTTTATTGGACCAAGAGTTCTGTATAGTTGGAAAGTTTGTCTCTCTCACCCACAAATTTCAAAACTGACTGAAATATTTCAACAATTACCCAAAACAACGCAGGCTTGCTAGATTCTAGGAAAGCCAGCTCCCATGATCGCATTAGCATTTTCCAATGGCATCAACTACCTTTCTTACTACAGTATAATTCCAATAAACCAGGGAAAGTAATTGTCCTGAATATACAGGTCCATATCAATTTGCTAGTCTAAAATCACAGATCGCTTTGCCACTGGATGAAATTGTTTATAGACAGTCAGTACAGGCAGAAAATTATGGAGTGGCAAAAAGAAAACTCCATCAGGTAATTTCTTGGCCATTTGCCATCTACTGGTGGTGACAAAAAGAACAGGAGTACTTGCAGCACCTAGAGACTAACCAATTTATTAGAGCATAAGCTTTCGTGGGCTACAGCCCACTTCATCGGATGCTAATCCGATAAGTGGGCTGTAGCCCACAAAAGCTTATGCTGTAATAAATTGGTTAGTCTCTAAGGTGCCACAAGTACTCCTGTTCTTTTTGCGGATACAGACTAACACAGCTGCTACTCTGAAACCTGGTGGTGACAGAAGCAGTTCAGATAATTAAGATCGGAGTCACTAAATGTTCAGTTATCTTAGTTATGTAAATTGACATCAACCATGCATGAGTGGCTTAACACTTGGTAAAAGTGAAATTCTTTTATTATCCCTTATTTTCTACCTATGATAAAGTTCTGCCTAGTTAATTAATGTTCCATTCCACAGAGAAGTCATAGGGCTTATGCTATTGTGTGGGAGAATTTTCCACATCTCTCTTCACATGGTAATTAGCAGTACTGAGAAATTGTCAGTTTCAGGAATTTTAGAGATTAAATCTACTGCAGTAAGCTGAGCCATACCTATTTAACAGAACCTAGTACCCAAAATAGATTTCATATACTTAAAGTGCACTGAACATGTCAGACAGATTTTCCTGGAGCAGCTTTTGGGCTGGAACCATTACCCTTTTCCATGGAAATAATTTTAATTAGTTCAGATGAAGATTATGAAATGCTGCTTTATCGTTCATCAAGGTCCCGTTGAATTTAGTGAGCCAAACCCATCCTTGACGTAAATCCTTTGACAAAGGAGTTATCCCCAGGATGATTTAAGACCAATATATCTACTGTTTAGGATTTCCATTTTATTTATTGTCTGTTCATTTATATAGGTTAAACCACAAAACTAAGTTAACCACTTCCATGCTGGTCTTCTACACCAAATCTATAGTCCTGTGTTCTCCTAACGTCCTACTGAAATCAGAATGGAAAGGCCTGATTTAGCCAGCACCATTAGAAATGCATTTCCCCGTGTATTTGGCACATTCAGCACCAGCACATTGGTACCAAGTGGGTCTTGTACAAGACCATAACAAACATACCTTATACCCGACCATGAATTTACCTGCTGCTACAAAGTGGGGATTGCTTAGCTGTCACAGGTTTAGCCATTGCAGCAGTGGGCTGTGATCTCCCTTCCACTGGAAGTCATATAGGTGGTAGAATAGTGTACTGCTTTCATTGCTTTCACTCTACGAGTGTCAGTTATTGAGTTCTCCTTCCAACACCCTATCATCAATAGTCTGGTGGAATGGCAGACCAGAAAGTATCCCTCTGTGGGATGGCTACATCTGTTAGCGCACACAAATAACTTCCTGGGTATCTCCAAATCTTTCTGGAGAGGAGGGACAGGAATACCCATGTGATCATCACTGATGGCATAAATACAGGAGATATTGTGAATTATAGTAATTATGCAAGGCTTCACCAGACTACCAGCTCTCTTGTAGCGTAGTGACAGCCAGTGAGAAAAAATAATTACAGCTAAGAAGATTCTGAAGAAGCAGCAGGAATAGCCAAGTGGATGACTGAGTTCAGTGAGAGCTGGTAGGTGTTCAGTACATTAAAATCAAGTCACTTGTTTAAGTGCTGTAAATGAGGATTTAGTAGCCTTATACACTTTAGCCTTATAAACTTTATACTCTAGTTTTTTGAATATCTTGTCCTTCATTTCTAGAGTGCTTTAAGTCCCCATCTATAAATGGGAGTAACAATCACACATCCTTTCTCTCAGCGTTTGTCTGTCTTGTGTGTTTATACTTTGGTACATGTATTGTCTTATGTGCATGTAAGTTTCAAGCACAATGAGGGCCTCTGAGTACTCCTGTAGTACACAAAGGATAAGAGGAAAAGAGAAAGACAGGATGTGAGTCACTTGCACAGGCTCACACAGTGTGCACAACTTGATGTTTTGAATCATGTAAGTATTTCTCAACCTGATTTACAGTTTGAGGGTCCTTAGTATGAGAGTGACCCTTGGTTTAAATGAGAAACAGGACCTTGTCTGTCATTTTTAGATATTTTTAAATTTTAGGTATAAAAAAATATCCCCTGTTCTCCTTTAATATTAACCTCCTCCCGCTTCAGAAAAGTGACCTTGGGTTCATTTCTATTATATTTCTCTTATTATTATTTATTTACTTCAGGCTGCACAGATGTAACTGAGGGCAGGATTTAGCCCTCACTATGACTTAAATGTACCTTGTTATCAAAATTTAAAGAGTATAAAGGAAGTTTGTGTGTCAATCTCTATCATGTAACAGAGCAGACAAGAAGACCATAACAGCAAATGGGTCCTGAGAACTAGTATATAAATACTTAGTTGTAGGCTTTTGAAAGTGTGTATTATTTAATAAGCAGCCTGCAGTGGCTCCAAAGGAATTGTTGCAGTCCATAATGTCAAGTCCTACTTATAGGCACTTTACTCTATAGATTTTTAAGCTGACTGAACTGCTATAGTGCATTAGTCTATCAGGTACTACATATGCATGGTAAATCTGAGTGCTCAAAATTGGAACGTTGTGCTGAACTTACTGAGCATGCAAAATGGGAATTAGTGAACCCCCAAAGACTGCAGTGTTTGAGTTATTCAAATTAGTTGCAAACTGCTTGAATTATCACCTAAGAACTTTTTGTTTCCATGATGAGTACATACCTTTATGAGACTTGACTCTCATTGAAGATCTAACAGGAGTCCTAGAAGTTTTACACTGAAATAACCAATACTTTGAAAAGGAGTACTTGTGGCACCTTAGAGACTAACCAATTTATTTGAGCATAAGCTTTCCTGAGCTACAGCTCACTTCATCGGATGCATACTGTGGAAAGTGTAGAAGATCTTTCTATATACACACAAAGCATGAAAAAATACCTCCTCCCACCCCACTCTCCTGCTGCTAATAACTTATCTAAAGTGATCACTCTCCTTACAATGTGTATGATAATCAAGGTGGGCCACCTTGATTATCATACACATTGTAAGGAGAGTGATCACTTTAGATAAGCTATTAGCAGCAGGAGAGTGGGGTGGGAGGAGGTATTTTTTCATGCTTTGTGTGTATATAAAACGATCTTCTACACTTTCCACAGTATGCATCCGATGAAGTGGGCTGTAGCTCAGGAAAGCTTATGCTCAAATAAATTGGTTAGTCTCTAAGGTGCCACAAGTACTCCTTTTCTTTTTGCTAATACAGACTAACACAGCTGTTACTCTGAAACCAATACTTTGAGCAAGTTTACTAGTAGGAACATTCCCTAAAACAGAGTAAACAATGCAGAATCTCTCCAGACAGCAAATTCCAGAATCAGAATTACAATTATTTAAACTGAAAACTTGTTTATGCTCATCCATTCACAAACAGGATTATACCAAGTAATGCTGGTGTCCAGTGTAAAGAAACCTAATTTTGTATTGTGAATATATTAAAGTACTCAAAGTTGTCTTCTGTAACCAATTTTCATACAATCTGCAAGTGGAAATATGTTGGCAGAAAATATTAACTGAATAAGTTTGAACATCAAATTTATAAAAACTGAGCTGTTCAGACAATTTGTCAACAGAAAAAAGTCTAAATTCAATATCTAAAGTATATGCTGTGAACAGAGTGTTTTAGTCTTCATTTTCCTTTTCCACAAAAACAAGGTAATATTGCTATGTGTGCTGCTTCTACAAAATGCCCTATGACATCATTTAGCAGAAAGGATTGTTTAATGCTGTATATTATACCACAAGCATAGAGAATGTTCCTGAAACTTTTACATTGAAAAAGATGTTAAAAGAAAAACTAATAGAAAGAAGCCATTCAGCATTGTTATTTTGTGTCTGCTACACAGTATACTCAAAAGTGTTGCAGAAGCAAAATACCCCAAGCTGAATGGCTTGCCTACTCTTAGTTTTCAATATATTTCTCAAGGGAGTCCTGGTGTTAAGATAAATATTGAAAGATGCCTGTTGCTAATGTAAGCTACCAATTTACTGCACTGATCAATGTGGCTGAAGTTAGAAAGATGACTTGATAACCCTTTTGTTCCTGTCACAGGGTTTCAGCTACCTGCTATGCATCACTGCTTAGCCTGTTTCCATGGTCACAAATACACCCATGCAGTTTCCTTTTTTGCCTTTTTTCCACAGTTCTCCAGGGAACAGAATATGACAGAGGCATATTGTAGCAGGAGCTTTCCACACAGCTTCTGTCCTCTGCACAGCGCACCCTCTGAGCTCCTCTCCCATTCTCTCTCTCCTGCTTGATTTTTGTGGCATAGCAGACTCAATTCATGTAAGTAAGTAAGACTCAATTCCTGAATTTATGGCTGCCATGCACTGTACTTCATATCTAGTGCATGTCTTAGTGTCTCACTTTTCCCAGTATTCTTAAAGAATTGCAGAAGAGCTTTTTATTGTTTTATTTTTAATTAGGCCCTATTTTCCTTGTATTCTTAATAGATGTTGCAAAGGAAATTGTTACTTTAAGGCCTCTGAAGTTTTTTATATTAACACCTCCTTTCACTGGTACAGTCTTTACAATCCCAAAGGATATTATCTGTCTTTTCCCGGATATTACTCATAATCCATCTTTATGTTTGTTAATTAGAAATAGATTACAATTTAATCCACAATGCCCTGTTAGAATTCTAACTACAGCCACTTCACTCTTCCTCACAGGGCCTTGGATTATATCAACTGCTAGTCTACTTCTCAGAATTTTTTACCCCTCATTTCATTTGCCCACAGTTTTTGCCATTCTTACTTAGCTCATTTTTTATTAGGTTTTTAAATTCTAGTTTTCTTAAGGGGATCCCTAGGTCACCTTGTTCATGACTAACAGCACAGTTTGCCTATCCGGCCTCCACATTGTTGCTTTCTATCACTGCACATGCTGGGATCCATGCTATTACTATAGTTATATCCAATTGCACCAGTTTGGCTGTTTGGTAATATTTCATTAAGAATATAATTTCTGCTGTCAAATTTACCATTCTAAATTAATTGAGCCCTGATAAAGAAACATAGAATAGCCACAGCAGCTAGCCACACATCTAAAGCCCAGTTTAGTGCTAACATAATCCCTATAAACTCACCTGTAAAGCCATATATAAATTAGCCATCACTATGGCTTTCTTTAGTCTGAGTGAGGCATGCAGATAGAGGTTTCCACTCTTCCTATTGCTTCCACTTTGGAGCCATATGTATATATTTGGCAATAGTGTCCCCTCTTATGACAAATATATTGATTTGCTATAGTTTGTATATTTATCATTCTTCTTTTCTTTATTTCATTCTATAATTCCATGTCTAACTCAGGGAGAGGGGACTGGGGGGATGGCTTTCCAGTGATAGAGTATTTTCTCATAGCTATACATTTTTGTTTCTTTCAATCCTGTCTTTTCATTAAGATCCTTTATCCATTTCTGTACCTTACTGACATGGGGAATTTTGAGTTTCTCCTACTTGGCATCCACTTAATTCCCAACAATCATAATATATTAGCTTTGTGTTATCTTCGCTATTACCTGGTACTTTGGCCCAGGAGGTCGAGTCTGAAAACTTCATTTTAAGTGTGATAGACATTTCAGTGGCTGCCCTCTGTAGTACACACAGATGTGTTGTAATGAAGGCACCACATGTGATACGCAACACTTGTGCTTGGATATTGTCTAGTTTTCTCAGATTTGTGTTCATTGCTGACCCAAAGGACTGACATTCAGATTCAGCTGGTCTAATTAGCCTTTGTATAGCATTTCCAGTTTTCTTATCTTCTCTCCAGGATGTTTCAGAGATATATTTAAATAAGATAATTCTGCCTTTGCACTTATCTTTAATATTTTCAATATGCTCCCTCTAAGTGAGCTTGCTATCAAATATCACACCTAACAATTTGTATTTTTTCACTATATGTATCTGTAAATCATATAGATGTAACTTTATATCTTCTGGGATTTTCCTTATTGTGAAGATCATTCCCTTAGTTCTGTCCATGGAGAATTTGAAGCCCCACCTGTGCTTAAGTGCCCCATTGAAAGTGCTGCCAAAAGATTCAAGGTTTCTGCTTTTGGTCCGGATGTCACAGTTGTCTGCAAATCATGTGTTTCCCATTCTTGTACTCATCTCCTTAGGGAGGTCATTTGTCATGATGTGAAAGAGGGTTGGGCTAATTACACTTCCCCTGTGGAGTTCCATTTGAGGTTGATTATACATTGGGGAAAAAAAATTCCATATTGGAACTTTTGCTTAAGAAGTCCCTTTATCCGTCTGTGCATTCTTCCTAAAATACCCATAGAGGCCACCATAGTCCCTCTCTCTATAACATAACACACTGTGGGCTTTTTCTATGTCCAGCAAGGTTAATATAATGAATTCTTTGGTTCTCAGACTTTTTTATCCTTCTGTCTCTATCCTTACAGAGTGGTCAATCACACACACTCCTACCTCTTCTGAACCCACTTTGCATTCCATCTTTGAACCTGTTTCTTTCTAGGCATGCTACTAATCTCTCTGTTTCCATTCTTTTCATGGTTTCACCTAAACATGCTATGAGGGCAATTGATCTGTAAGCCTGAGGTCTTGAGCACAATTTACCTGTTTGCTCATTGGGACAATAATCACATGTTGCCAGTCCTTAGATATTCCACATTTTCTCCCTACATTATATAATTTTAGTCTTACCCTCAAACTTCCTTCACTTAGGTGTTTATTTCAAAGCTTATTTTGTCCTTGTGTGGGGTGGTGCTTCTGCTCCTTATTATCTCTCTTTGGAGTTCTCTCATATTAAAATTTTTAGTTAAAATAATATCCAAACACTTCATCATCCATGATTATCTCTAATGAATATTCTTTTCCTCTCCCTAATTTAAAGCTTCTGAGCAGTGTCATTACTGACTTTTTGAAACACGGGGGGCCAGAATTCCCCCTTCTTTGTTGGAGCTTATTAGTCCATACCCTGCAAGGCTTGATATTATTGGCTCTTACTCTTTATTCCATTCATTTTCCTAGTTTGTTTATATATCTGCTGTATTTCTTATCTGTGACCCTCAAAGCATCCCAGTGCCAGTGGGCTCACTGGTATCAGGTATGGAGTTTCAGTTGGCCTTACCACTGCAGTGTACCCCAACTCACTATGGTTATAATCTGTTTCTAAAAGGGGTTATGTAATATGTTGGAAAACTAATATCTCATTGATCATTAATATTCTTGTGTGACGAATGTATGTGGTGTGTATTAAGAGTTATGGATATATGCTGGAATGATGACTTAAAATATGGTTAAACCAAGGGAAGTTGGATAACTGGTCCGCCCTAAACAAAAGGTATGTGTATTTGCTTCTCTGACCAGACTGATCATCAGGCAGAGACTATCAAGGTCAATTTAAATATTTGGTAAAAAAGCTATCAATCTAAAGAGTGGGGGAGGAGACAGCATGGCATCTACACCCAGGAGGAGAGAGAAGTTTGGTCTGGGTTTTCAAAAAATACATTACAAAGATCTAAAGATGAGAGTGGGAGCTGAACCTCAAGTGATAAGCGCAATAAAATCAACTGATTGTATACAGTATTATTGTATTATAAAAGTTGACTGATGTGTTTTATGAAAGTATAACACACTGGTGATTAATATAAAAAAGTACATATTAACATTATAAGAAAGTGTGGCTATTCAGTGATATTTACACTGTGTCCAAATAAAGAGAGAAACAAGTCTCTCCCAGATAGATAGCTGTGACTTTCCCTCCTACCTGTCTTCTATATAAATTAAGCATGGCAGAATCAAAACATTGGAAGCCTCATTTACATACAGGGGGATGGGAAGCCCACAGAAAGGACTCTTGAAACACTGAACTTGAAGATATAAACAAGACTGAAGCTATCTTTTGGCATCCATCAAAACAGATACAGAGGAACAGAGCTCTTGAAGCTGAGAGAGATGCATCCTTCAACCAACAGTGGACTGAAGTCTCTGGACACTGCATATAGGTGGGATCTATTCACCTAACAGATATTTCAGCTTGGAAGACATGGGAAACCAGACCATTGTGCTTCTATAGAAGGTCGTGACAGAGAAAGTCAGCCATGACTCGAAAGAAGATTGGTAAGAAATTTACATTGAACAAAGACATTGTTAGGTTAAGTCTAAGCCAGTAGAAATTGTTTTGTTTTACTTGTAATTCTTTATCTTCATTCCTTATACTTAACTCACTTAATCCTATGTATATTATATATATATATATATATATATACACACACATACATACAGACAGACACATAAACTATAAACCAACTCAGTGCTGTATTTGAAACAAAAGGGTGTGTTTTCCCCCTCCCCCGGCTAGTTAAGTTGATAAGCTGTGATGTGCTTTTGTCTCTTTAAAGGAACAAACTAACCTTATTATTTCCCTGAGAGGTGGGACTCTTCAGGCATATGGTTTGGGGGAAGTTCGACACTGGGAGTGTGTTGGGGTAATCTTGCTGGTTATAACCCCGGCAGGTAGAGCAATAGAAAGGCATCTGCGGTCAGAGCTGCTGAATGAGCTGTCTGCCACAGACACTCACAGGCGTGACCTGCATGCTTGTAGGCTGGCTGGGAGCATTCCAGGCTGGGAGCTACAGCAACAAATCACTGTAGGGTTGCAGGGCAAGTGGTGACAACCCCTCACTGGTCTGAATTTCACCCCATAATGTGACAGTCTTTATTTACTCCTCCGCAGTATGTTCTCTGCCTTTCTCTTTTTATCGCCCTTTGTACAATGTCCTTACTTTTTTCACATTTCATTCAGTCCTCGCGATTTAAAGAATTTTTTGCTCTTTTGTATGCCTTATTCCTTTTCCTAATTATTTGACAGTCTATGTTCCACCATGATACTAACACTACTTAAAAGACAGCAGGAGAGTGGGGTGGGGGGAGAAAACCTTTTGAAGTGATAAACATCCATTTTTTCATGGTCTGTGTGTATAAAAACATCCTCACTGCATTTTCCACTTTTATGCATCCGATGAAGTGAGCTGTAGCTCACAAAAGCCTATGCTCAAATAAATTGGTTAGTCTCTAAGGTGCCACAAGTACTCCTTTTCTTTTTACTTAAAGACAGCCAGCCTGTCTTAGGAATAGCTAGGCTGGCTGTCTTTGATTCCCTTAACTGCATTACTACAGAATTCTCAATATCTTCATTTATACATTGATCATTCATGTATTCCTCACTTTTGTTTTAAAAGAGTTTCCAAGTTGCTTGTTTTAGTTTCCAAGTGGGGATATTATCCTTGCTATTCCCTCCTCTCTGTAAATTTCCGAGCTGCATTGACTTGCTATAGTGCTAGAAGCTATTCATAGACCCAGGCATGAGAAGCTTCTGTCAGTTGTAATGAACCTAGTAGGTGCTCCATTATTTAAAATTATTTTTAAAATGTCTTCAAATAATTGCTCTAAACACTTTTTTTATATTTTTTTCTTATTTCTTCGCAATCGGTTGTGACTATTCAGATCACCACAGATAGGCATGTGACATCTGCAATTGATTCTTTCAGATTCAAAGTCTCTCGTTTGCTGTATGGGCTATAAATAGGGCCCTACCAAATTCACGGCCATGAAAAATGCATCACGGACCGTGAAGCCTGCTCTACCCTCATGAAATCTGGTCTTTTGTGTGCTTTTACTCCATACCGTACAAATTTCACGGGGGAGACCATTGTTTCTCAAATTGGGGGTCGTGACCCAAAAGGGAGTTGCGGGGGTGGGGGAGTTGCCGTATTGCCACCATTACTTCTATGCTGCCTTCAGAACTAGGTGGCCAGAGAGTGGCAGTTCTTGGCCAGGCACCCAGTTCTGAAGGCAATGCTGCACTAGCCGCGGCGCGGAAGTAAGGGTGGCAATGCCATCCCATGCCACCCTTACTGCTGCGTTGCTGCCTTCAGAACTGGGCAGCCGAAGCATGGCAGCTGCTGACTGAGGGCCCAGCTCTGAAGGCAGCAGTGCAGAAATAAGGGTGTCAATACCATACCAGGCCATCCTTCCTTCTGCGCTGCTGCTGACGGCGGCTCTGCCTTCAGAGATGGGCTCCTGGCCAGCAACCATCACTCTCCAGCTGCCCAGCTCTGCCGGCAGTAGTACCGCAACCTCCCCCTACAATAACCTTGTGACAACCCCACCACACACACACACACCTTTTTGGGTCAGGACCCATACAATCATAACACTGTAAAATTTCAGATTTAAATAGCTGAAATCATGACATTTATGATTTTTAAAATTCTATGACTGTGAACTTGACCTAAATGGATCATAAATTTGGTAGGGTGCTAGCTATAAACATTATATAAAGTTTTAGAGATGCAGAATGGTTTTGTATCGGAATCTCAATAGCATTATAGTTGATATTGAGCTTTTTAACCTTTATTTCAAGGTAGTTCAGGTTCTCTTTAATGAAGTCCACCCTTTCCTATTTATCATGTCTATATATACCATATCCCAGGATTTTATATTCTAGTTTTTCTATGAGCCAAGTCTCTTGTAGGGAAATTATATCAGGCTTTGTTTTCATATCAATAATATTTTTCTTTAATTCCTGCCCATGCTCGGTTAGGTTCTGGGCACTTCAGCTGAAAAATAGTCACCACCATTCTTTTAACCCTCAGTATTTCTCTCACTTAGGAAAGTATGAAGTTGTTCCACAGATAGGTTGTTAGCATATAAGTACTTTTCAGCAGCTTTGATTGTAATTCTCATTTTCTTTGTTTTCTTTCCTGTTTGAGATGTACAGTTTTATTCCAATCAATATCTCTGTTTCTATAAATAGCATATCATCTCCTTTTACCCCAATGTTATTCATGATTTCCTTTCCATTAGTTTGTTGCTGGCTATTCCCTTTCCCCAGATCATATTTTCTTGTCCCCTCTTTTTGGTATCTCCTAGCAGCTTTTGTATATGAAAGGTTATTAGTAGTCTTTGTTTCTGTATTTCTTTAACTCGCTTTGCCTCAGTACAGTCACCATAGGCTGAACTGTGTTTTCTTCCACAGTTGCAACACTTTTGTTCTGTCCCTTCCTCACAATCATCATATGAATATTCACCTCCACATTCACTACACCATGTTTTCCACTTGGAATTATTTGCTATATGACCAAATTTTTGGCATCAGTAGCATCTCACAGGATGAAGAATATACAGCTTAGCGCAAAACATGATACCCTAAAAATACTGTCTGGTAGCATTCTTCCCTTAAATGTGACCTGCACAGCTGTCGTGGGCTTGCTACTACCTCCTCTTCTGCTAATTAGCCTCTTAACAGTTATCTTGTATTCACTTATCCCTTGATTTATTTCCTCTCCTGACATTTCAAGTGGCACGCTATGTGCTACCCTCTTGTTTCTGTGAGGAATTTGGGTAACTGACAGCTTTTTTTTTTAAACCTAGCCTTCTTTCATAAGGTGCTTCCCTGCTTGTTTTTGGTTTTTACATTCCTCTAACAAGTCTCCAAGTAGTTTCTTAGCTCTTACTAGATCTCCAGCACTCTTTTTGATCCATTCTCCAATTTGCAGGAGGGTTGATCTCTCTATGTCCTTATCTAGGGATTTTACTAGTATGTAATTTTCCCCATTTCCCTTTCCCCTATGTGCTGGTCCTTCTTCTAGTTCCAGAGAATCTACCCTTTTCTTTCCCTTTTTTACATCCAGTCTTCTACTGTCGCTTTCCTTATTATCTAGCCTGATTGCAGTTTTATTTGTTATCTCTTCCATTGCACGCTGGCTGGCCGGCCGGCCGGCCGGCCGGCAGTGTACTGAACCCTAGTTCACCAGCCCAAGCACTCTTTTCATCTAGCCCTCTCCTCACCCCCACTTCCTGTTCCTCCCGCTTATATCCTCCCAATTACTGCCAATTACATCAATAACCTACTAATTACCACCCAGGTGCTTATAATCCCCAAATTGAAAGTGGGTAACTGCTTCCAGCCGAGCCTGCAGCCTCTTCTGTGCTGTTGCTATCACTCAGTCACAATGAGGCATGATCCTTGGCCAAAATGCTGCATGTAAAATAAAAATGTTTTCAGTTCTTTAAATGCCCACTGCTTTTGTAAAAATAAAACTCCAAATTCCTGCTTACTATAACTTGACTGAAATCAATGAAGTTATACCAAAGATGACCCAATACTAGTGTAAATTGGCATAGCTCTATTAAAGTCATTGCACATGTTTATTTTTATTAAAACTGGCCTGAATCTCTAAAGAAAAATGGCTCTTTTTCTAACCCATCTCTTTTCGTATATATATGTGTGTGTGTGTGTAAGATGTTTCCTATGTTTTAATCAGTCTATTAGTATCTCAGAAAGGATTTCTCCCTCACACCTGGTTAAGTTTTCAAACAAGTTCCTGTGTTTTCTCACATTATGACCCTCATGCTTGGGATGAGTCCCGAAAAACATATGCAAAGCTACCTCATTACTGTCCTCCAAGACTCTCCATGATGCCTACAGAAAACTTGACAATGGTTAGGCCTCTGGTGTGCTGAGACCACGGTCTATCATGCCAACCAATACCGTCTCATTTCCTCATAATCCCCCATCTCTTTGTGTGTATCCCACTCTTGTGTCTTGTTTTGTACTTAGACTGTACCCTCTTCAGGACACAAGGACATCTTTTTCTTCCCTCAGTGGGCTGAGAGGAGACAGAGAATCTATGGGAAAGGAGGGACCACCCTTGTAGCTCCCTGATGTGCTCTCCTCTCCTTCTGAGGCTATCCATCACCCCGCACTACCAATCAAGTCTTCCACCTGTTGTGCCAGGTGGATGGTAGAGACACTATGGTAATACAAAAAATAATTATAGTAGTAATATATACTGGTCTATTCTAAAATAGCTTCTTGAGTTGATCATTTTTTAAGTAATGCACATTTTAGAAATATAGTTTTGTAAATTTACACAAATGATTTACCCAGTCTATACTTTAAAAAATAAATAAATCAGCTTTGTTTTAAGGTTATTTCTAGAGTTATGGCTCTACCATGAAATGTATGTCAATAAATTGTCAGTCCTACATTATTCCCTCAAATAATGCATAATATCACAGGATTCAATTTCACAATTATTAGCACCAGTTAGCCCTTTAAATTTAACAATAGATGAAAAGCCATGTCTGTTTCCTCTCATTCGTTAAGTAGCCAGGTCCAAATCAAGGTGTCTCAGAAGCTAAAGATAGTCAAAATGATTAAAGCCAAAGCTAACAGCAATTTTACTTTTGCTTAAAGCCCTTTCACATTTGTTGTTATATTAGCATGACAAGAGCTCCGATGCATAACCTAAAGAGTGGTCCTGAGAAACCTGATCCTAATGTGTGTTCTATCTATATATTGCTTGCAGGATTAGGGTAGATAAATCAATTAATCTGGGTGACAAAGGCAATCAAGGTGAAAAATTGTCTAAATTTTAGACCGACTTCCCTACACTAGCAATTGTGAACAAAATTAATCTCACCACATTTTCCCTGCTAATTGCTGCTGTATCCCTGTGTAGCAAGGCACTGCAGTCCCCTCTTGGCTCTTGCCCCTGCTGTGCTGACAAAATCACTCAGAGACCCTGGGGTTCAGTAACCACTGGTGCCATTTATTTACAGGCTGTGCTCCCACCACCTTTTGACCATACACTGCTTTGGTTCCAAGCCGAACAAACTTCCACTCCTCCTCCATAGCTTCCTTCCTCTCATCCCTTTCTATAGCCCAAGGCTAACTGGGCAGGCAGCTGTTTCTCATTCCCCAATTAGGTACAGTTTCTCTCTAGCCAATTCCAATTTACCTCCCTTAACGGGAGCTGGCTTGACAGAGGGCTGAGTCAGCAATTCTTGCCCAGCACCCTGTCACACCCTCATTATTCATTTTTGTATTTATTTTTTTATAAATATTTATTGAGATATGTAAGCTTTGGCTACATACACACAAGAGAGAGTCCCCAGGGGTTTACTCATGGCCAAAGTCATTAAATCATTAGAGAGGTCAGGATTACAGGATTTAACCTTCCACTGACACCTGTGATTTTTCTTTTGGGGTATTATATATTCATCCTCATGATGAACTTCTATAAAAGCTTTAAAACATCCCCTAAATCTGATGGTGAAAAATATTATTGCTCATGTATGGAAAAAGAGTTCCCCACTAGAGACTTGTCCTGCAAGGTACTGAGTGGTGTCAAATCCTATTGATTTCAGCAAGAGTTAAGAGTGTGCAACACTTTAAAGGATCCAGACAGCTAGTTCCAGGACTGGACCCCTACAGCCTGAATTGAAGTCTAGAGTCCCATTGATTTCAATGGGCTTTGGCCCTTGAGGAATTCCACCATGGTTTCAACAATTTCCATCCCACCATCAACCTCAGTCTAGACCAACCAACACAAGTGTTCATTTCCTGAACACTACTGGGCTAATAAGCGATGGTCACATAAACACCACCCTATACCGGAAACCTACTGACCACTATACTCACCTATATGCCTCCAGCTTCCATTCAGGACACACCACACAATCCACTGTCTACAGCCAAGCTTTAAAATACAGCCGCATTTGCTCCAATCCCTCAGACAGAGACAAACACCTACAAGATCTCTATCAAGCATTCTTACAACTACAATACCCACCTGCTGAAGTGAAAAAACAGATTGACAGAGCCAGAAGAGTACCTAGAAGTCACCTACTACAGGACAGGCCCAACAAAGAAAATAACAGAACGCCACTAGCCATCACCTTCAGCCCCAACTAAAACCTCTCCAGCGCATCATCAAAGATCTACAACCTATCCTGAAAAATGATCCCTCACTCTCACAGGTCTTGGGAGACAGACCAGTCCTCACTTACAAACAGCCCCCCAACCTGAAGCAAATACTCTCCAGAAACCACACACCACACAACAAAACACTATATCTTTATCTAGGGATATCCTTGCAACAAAGCCCAATGCCAACTCTGTCCACATATTTATTCAAGTGACACCATCATAGGACCTAATCACATTAGCCACGCCATCAGGGACGCATTCACCTGCACATCTACCAATGTGATATATTCCATCATGCACCAGCAATGCCCCTCTGCCATGTTCATTGGCCAAACTGGACAGTCTCTATGCAAAAGAGTAAGTGGACACAAATCTGACATCAGGAATCATACCATTCAAAAACCGGTAGGAGAACACTTCAACCTCTCTGTCCACTCAGTAACAGACTTAAAGGTGGCAATTGTGCAACAGAAAAGCTTCAAAAACAGACTCCAACAAGAAACTGCTGAGCTTGAATTAATATGCAAATGAGATACCATTAACATGGGTTTGAATAGAGACTGGGAGTGGCTGGGTCATTACACATATTGAATCTATTTCCCTATGTTAAGTATCCTCACACCTTCTTGTCAACTGTCTAAATGGGCCATCTTGATTATCACTACAAAAGTTTTTTTCTTCTGCTGATAATAGCTCTTCTTAATTAATTAGCCTTTTACGCCACTTTTTCATGTTCTCTGTATGTGTATCTTCTTACTATATGCTCCATTCTATGCATCCGATGAAGTGGGCTGTTGCCCACGAAAGCTTATGCTCAAATAAATTTGCTAGTCTCTGAAGTGCCACAAATACTCCTGTTCTTTTTGAGGATACAGACTAACACGGCTGCTACTCTGAAACCTGTCAGAATGCATAGGGTATCTTGAAAATCAAACTTATGTCATCACAGTGAAACTCTGTTTTCATGTACAGAAAATTTCTTTTGCTTACCAAATTGATTTTTAAGGAAACATCAAGGAATGAAATAGAGCAGCACAGACTTATTAAAACAAATGTGAATATGATCAGCCCTGTACCCAATCTATTACTGTCACTACAACCCTCTGTGTCCACCATTCTTATCCTACATGTCAACATGCAGATACACAAAAGTAAGAAGAAAACTTCATGTAGGTTAAAGAAAGCAATATTTCTCCTGTATATTTATTGTACAATATAAATATGGTTATGTACCTACATTAATGCTAAAGGATGTGTTGTATTTATGCTTAACATTTGGCACTGGGAGTTTAATCTCTTTTGTTAGATCATTAATAAACATGTTAATGTGGTAATTATGCATTAAATATAGTGTTAGTACCTGTTGAGATCTATTTTATTTCCAAATTTACCATTATGCCACACTGCCTGTTGAGACTTATATACAGAGAGTAACTATCACAGGCTTCCACCCATAAGAAATACAGGTAAGTCAGTTATAGCACTGGATTGAGACTGTTTTTAGAATTCTATGACTTCAGCAATCTTTAGGAATTCATAACGGGGATCAGCTTGCAAATGAATAGATATCTGATGAGGTGTGAATTCTCCCTTCAGCACCACCAGTCTCTAGTGAGTAGAGTTCACCACCATGAGTTTGCACAGTTGACCGTGTTTTCTTAGTTCAGGAGACTAAAGGCCGTGGCTACACTACAGAGCTTACAGCAGCAATGCAGCTGTCGTGCAGCTAGTGCAGAGGCTCTAAGCTGAAGGCAGAGAGCTCACCGGTCGACTTAATGACTCCAGCCCCCAGGAGCAGCAGTTGCTATGTCAGTGGGAGAAGCTCTCCCACCGACATAGCGCTGTCCAGATTAGTGCTTAGGTCGGTGTGATTTACATCACTCGGGGGTGGCTTATTCACACACCTGAGCAATGTAAGTTATACTGCAGTAAGTGGTAGGGTAGAGGTGGGAAAACTGCGGCCTGCAGGCCACATCCGGCCTGCAGGACCCTCCTGCCCAGCCCCCGAGCTCCTGGCTGGGGAGGCTAGTCCCTGGCCCCTCCCCCGCTGCTCCCCCTCCCCTGCAGCCTCAGCTCACTGCGCCACCGGCACAATGCTCTGGGCAGCGGGGCTGCAGAGCCGCGGCCTGACCCGGTGCTCTGTGCTGCGCGGTGGCGGGGCGGGCTCCAGCCGGGCGGCCCGGCTGCCTGTCCTGGTGCTCTGGGCGGCACAGCAGTAGCGCCGTCAGCCACCAGTGCTCCAGGCAGCGCGGTAAGGGGGCAGGGAGCAGGGGGCATTGGATAGAGGGCAGGGCAGTTCAAGGTGGTGGTCAGGGGGCGGGGGTGTGGATGGGGGTGGGGCAGTCAGAGGGTGGGGAGGAGGGGGGTTGAATGGGGTGGGGGCAGGGGTCCCAGAGGGACAGTCAGGAAGGATAGGGGGGTTGGATGGGGTGGCAGGGGGCAGTCAGCAGCAGGTGTTCCAGGGGCGGTCAGGGAGTGACGGGGGGCAGTCAGGGGCAGGAGTCACAGCGGGACTATCAGGGGACAGGGGACAGGGGGTATTGGATGGGGCAGGAGTCCCAAGGAGGCTGTCAGGGGGCGAGAAGCAGGTGGGGTTAGATAGGGGTCGGTGGCCAGGCCACTCCTGGCTGTTTGGGGAGGCACAGCCTCCTCTAACTGACCCTCCGTACAATTTTGGAAACCCGATGTGGCCCTCAGGCCAAAAAGTTTGCCCGCCTCTGTGGTAGGGTGTACATAGCCTGAGTCACTTCTCATTAATGCAGGTAAGGGTTAAGGTAATTGGTGAAGAATTATAGGGGAAGCTGACACAGCAATCAGCAGCCAAAATGAAGTGTGAATAAATATATAACTTATTGCCTTCAGTACATTCTCTTCAACAGCTGCATGTGGAGAATACAGACTCTTTCATATCAGAGTAAAGATTTGGAAAACATAGTATTGTTAAAGCCGTATGGTTCCCAAAATAGTATTGTTCCACAATATGAAAGTGTTGCTGACATATTTTATTCAGAGTGCATTTTAGGAGAGAAGATCTTAGAAATATGAAATTTACATTTTAAAACTTTTTACAGAAAATCTATAAAAATGAAGTAATTTTAAAAAACGATTAGAGGAACATCAATTGTTGTTAGTGAAAAAATTAGAACAGTTAAGCTTACAGGAAAAGTTAAGAATGTGTGACCGATGTGATTTATGAAGCATGGACTGTGTAATCTATTTAAAGTTTGGTGCTGCTATGTATTGCTAAATCAATTGTTCTCACACAAACTATGACCTGAAAAAGCAGTAATGTCATTTACTAATAGTTTCTAACAAGGGGTTCCAGAGAAACAAGTTTGTGACTTTTAAAATAACCATCTAAGTGAGGTTAAATAACAGTATGGTGGATTCAGTGATTAGGTAGTGCTAACTGTAGGTCATGAGATGAAATTATCAACTCACCTGCCAATTCAAGTGGACGTCAAATGACTGTTTTATAATATATAGGAAAATACCTATATTTGGGGGGGGGGAGTTGATTTTTAACATGTGCAAAGATTCATGAACGTAAGGCCTTGACTGCACTACACAGTTTTGTTGACAAAAGGCAGCTTTCGTCAACAAAACAGTGGAGGTATACACACTGCAATGCTCCTCCTGCCGATTTAACTCTCCTGCTATGCCGACATAGTAAAACCACATAGACGAAAGACATAGTACACAGGAGGGCGTGGATCAACTTGGTCTGTGGCTGGGGCTGCGGGGAGAAATCACTTGAGGAAGGCGGGGGGGGAGAATCACAAGGACTTCCCTACACTCCCCACCCCATTCCATGTATCTTCCAGGCCCACAGCAGTACCCAGGGCACTCCATCCCATGAGAGATTAAACACAATGACAGCCGCACATACATAGGGCCCTATGAAATCTGTATTAAGGAGAACACTAATGGAATCACAGAATTAAAACATTAACGCAGAATCCTGCTCTCTCCAGCACTCGCACCGCAGCAGCAAACAGGGCGGCCTGCAGTGCTGAGCTACGTGCAGTCACACTTAAGAGCGTCAAACTGCTCCGGGGTTGGGAACCTCCTGATCTGCTGTGCTCTGCAGAGCTGGGGCAGGGGGCTGATGTCAGGATGTCCCCCTCCCCCCACCAGTGTACCCGGTCTCCACTGAGCTGGGGTGGGAGGGCTGAGGGGAACCTGTCTGTGCACCAGCCTCTGGCTCAGGAGTGGTTGCTGCTGGCGGCTCTCCGAAAAAGTGTTCAGGCTGGTGAATGCTCTGCTTAAAGAGACAGCATGCGGACTCACTCACTCAGGCACACACATACTCCCCCCAAAACACACACTTCCCCCAACACACATACACACACGCTCCTCCCCACACATACACAAACTTCTGTGGACATCTTGTGATACTGTTCAGCAATGTCAGTTTGGTGATATTACCAAGTGCTACTTTAAAAAGTGATTTAAAATGTGTTACTTTTCGGGCACACACAGCAGTCATTACAAGGTTCACAGCATGGTGCAAACAAACAATGCCAGGCTCAGTACACTACAGCAACACACATTACTGTGACTCAGTGTTAAAATGCTCCTTCAAAGCCTCCCTCAACCAAATATCCCCCCCACCCACCCATTGAGCTCCTCTTGTTGCCTTGTGTTCATAAGGCACAGCACAATACTGAAGAAGAGTGCAGGATCCATGCTTTCTGACAGAGATGGCTGGTTCACAGGTTACCAGAGCAGTTGAAAAGTGTCTGGAAACCTAGTAGGATGCCCATGGAATGATGGGATTGAGAAACCTGCATCATGCGACTCTGTATCTGCCCCATGAGGCATTGCAAGCCCTTCCCAAAGCACGCTGCGGCGAGCTGCACAGTGGGATAACTACCCATGGTTCACTGCCCTCTGTGTCAATGCAAGAGCTACTACTGTGGATGCGCTCCACTGAAACAAGGAGCATAGTGTGGACGTGCAACAGCAGTTTAATTATAGCACTGGCTATACATCAACGTAACTTAAGTTGACTTAACTTTGTGGTGTAGACATAGCCTAAAATCGTGCTCTAGAAAATGAGACTACGTTCCTAAAATTGATTTTATATAGAATCTTTTAAGTACTACTGGACATAGAGGATTGACACCATATGATCAAGAGATAACATAATGTGTGTGGCTTAAGTCATTATTACCAATGAAAGCAATGGCTTGTGATACTATGACCCATCCCAGCAACTTCAAGTCAAACAGTAATTGACTCATTCCGCCACTGTAGAGCATAAAGTATCACTTCCATGACCTTAGATCATGTGCTTGTATGACAATATATGCTAAATAATATGACCTTCAGAAGCCAAGATATGCAACTGCAGCTAAACAAATTATTTGGCACAAAATTAAAACATGCCTCATTTTGAGTTACAGATTCTTCCACCAACATGCTGTCTGAGCAAATACCAACTGAGTTCATCCATGAGAATTCCTCCAAGTTACCAACACAGATCTCGGAGGAAATTCAATCACTCTGTACTGGCTCTGCTAGGAAATAAAGTTATTTTTTTCTGGTTCTGATGGTTTTTATTCTTTGCCATCTGATTTGTACTAGATTAGTCACTTTAATTATGATAAATCAATACCTGAAGAGGTTAAAAGCACCTTCATATCTGGTTGAATTTCAGTTGCCTCACTCACTGAGGTTTTAGGTTCGGGGGTGGGAGCAGAGAAGGAGGGAAGGTAGAAGCTTCGGCTGCAATCATGCCTATCTTGGAACCGTGCCCTCTTGATAAGGAAACATAAGCAGGAGTGTTTTTGGACACATTTTGTTAGTCAACATCATTGTCTTCCCTGGTGGGGAGGAATGTAACAGCTTCCTTCAGATCAGCATCTCTCTTTATATGTGCATTTTCCATAAGAAGTGTAAGAAGATGCCATTCCGAGTAGAGTTAATCAAAAAAATTTGGTCAACATTTTTTTCAAAGGAAATTAGCTTTTTTGACAAAATGATAATGAGGGGGGAGGGATAGCTCAGTGGTTTGAGCATTGGCCTGCTAAACCCAGGGTTGTGAGTTTAATCCTTGAGGGGGCCATTTAGAAATCTGGGGCAAAAATTGGGGATTTGTCCTGCTTTAAGCAGGGGGGTAGACTAGATGATCTCCTGAGGTCCCTTCCAACCCTGATATTCTATGATTCTATGAAATGTCTGTTTGTCAAAACATTTTGGGGTTTCATCAGGAAAACCTGATTTTTGTTACCAAAACCTAAAATTTTTCAGGTTGGGGTTTTTGAGTTTTCTAATTAAAAAACAAATAAAAATGTCTAAGAATGTTGATAAATCTGAAAATATTTCATTGTAAACAAAACCTTCACAGGGAAAAAAATTGTTTCCCAATCAGCTCTAATTCTGAGATTCTTTCTCAGAGAAAGTGGTTGCATTTCATGTGTTGTAACCAGGCTAAGCAGAAAACATGTCATGCTGTATGCAGTTGTTCACGACCATCCGTGCCAATCTCAAGGCACCCTATATTTATTTCTTCCAGAATTCCAACTGATGAGACATGCCCTTTTGCATGGCAGCCTCTTCATGGGTGTGTGGGACAATTAGCAAAGTCTTTGTATTGTGATGTCTCACGGTGGCCCATATAGTTTTGATAGGCCTTCTTGATGGTTAGGAGATGATCCGTCCTGACTGGGTTTGCAGGATCAGAGCAAACATTTTTTTCCAGTCAGAAAGCAAAAAACTGAAATATTACCTTATAGCAGGTGATAAAGATATTATAACTGAGATTAATGCATGCAGCAACTTAGAAGCATTTCATAAAGTCTAAACACTAAACACATTGTTATAAATTCAATGTCCATATTAACCACACTAGCACACAGGACTGATTTCTACGAATTTATTTGTCAGTACTGGGCTGAGGTGTAAAGCCTTGGCAAGAGCTGGCACCTGGTTCGCCAGCATCACGCATGTAGGGTGAGATTTTCAAAAGATTCCAGTCAGAACTCATTTATCTGAACTTTCATTAACCAAAACACTCCATTATGCAAAGGCTTACTCTGCCCCTAAGTCTCTTTGAAGCTTTAGTCCTGCGGAGCATATGTACTCCCATCCTGTGCTGTTCCTAAGAAGATATAGTCCTGCAGAGCTTATCAACATGGTGAGTCAAACAGCAGTAGATCAAAATGCACCATGGAACTTCTAGTGTGGATTAGCAAGGTCCCCTCAGACAGAGAAGTGCAACGTAGATGTACACCCTATCTTGCACTCATTAACTGCCCACATAGACAAGCCCTCAGAAGCTCCTTTGAAGTGAACAAGGATTGTGGAGTAGGATTGGAGCTTTCAAACTCCATAGGACTGAGCTATTCAAGACCTCCAATACCGAGATCTTTATACAACTCAGACTTTCAACACTCTGAGGCCTGGTCCACAGTGAGAGTTAAATCTTTTTTCCAGAGGAGTATTCTCAACATCTTACCTGAAGGCATGATGCCCACTCCTGGTCACTGCATGCATCATGACTTCAGCCACTGCCACTAATATGGTGTACCTCCCACTCTGCACCCAAATCTCTAAGACCTGCAACTGAGCCCAAATAGTGGAGTAGTTAACATGTTGCAATAGTATATGGATAACATTATAGTTGTGTTACTGTTCTGTAAAATACTCTAATTAACATCCCGCTCCTAAGTGCATCCATTAGTATTTAAATCAGTTCACAACTAGTTTCCAGGAAATGAATGCTTATCTAAGCTTTACATCTGGTCATAGTAATGCTCTGATTTTGTACCTGATATATGATTATGCAGCTTAACAAGGGGAAAAGGTAAATACATATTGATATTTAAATTTGATCAAAGGTCTTTAAAAAAGAATTCAGGTTTCAAAATCTGGCCTCTATTTATACAATGATTTGCACATACAACTTCTGTGCAATCTAATTTCTACACAGAAACTACAGCATTGATAGAAGCAACACTCATTTGCATGCCCAAAAATGAGTGCAAATTACTAAAAATTACAAATTTGTACACATAAATTCTGTAATTCATATTTAGAAGAGTCAATACAAAACTATTGCACACACAGGTGATTTACTGGCAAAGTTACATAAAGTCAAATGGAGACTGAGTTGAAAGCACAGCCCTATGTTTCAGGCTTATTAAAATAGTTAATCCAGAAGAAGCAGCATGTTCATTTGAGAGGAGTTTCCTTTTAAGAATTTCAATCAATTCACTTAGAACTAGATTGTTTCTGGGCCTCTGTGGCCACCCAAAGGAGTAAAAAATCCATGAGCTAAAAAATAGCCCATTGGTACCATTTGTGTGGGCAAAATCTTTTCCTTCATTTTGAATAGTGCCATGTCAACAGATTATAAAAAAAGTTATGGTGGACCTTCCTGTAGAGTAGCTTAGTGGTAGTTGTTAGCAGTCAATTTTTGGAAAAAAATCTAATATGCAGATTTTTGTTATATAATGACTTAAATGAAAGGAAATAGACATTGATTAAATTTTATTCAACACATTGTAAGCAAAAAAGAGCATTCTGATATCATGTTAAGGACATTCATTTCAAATGTAAATCTAAAATATATATAATTAAACCATTCCTGCCATCTAAATACCACATAATGTAATAGAATTTTCTCTCCCCACATTTTTCAAGATTTTGCAGTTCTACTGATGTTTTTGTATGTTCTGCCAGAACTACATTGAAGAGAGGCAAATTAAGCCACAATAATATAAAAGGGATAGCCCACTAACAATCAAGTATTCAGCAGCTGACCAAAATGTCATCTTCATTTGAATCATCATCCAAACTATCACATCCTCCTTATCCTCATTCATGTTCTCACACATTTGCAGCCTACATGTTGGAGAGCAAGGCACTGGCAATCAGGTAGTTTGCATTTTTTCGTGCATTTACAAGCCATCAACTGCAAGTCTAACTCAGGGTCAGGAGGGCCTTTCATCCATTGTATTGTTCACTCCTGCCCTGTTTCAGAGCTGAGTATGACAGAAAACATCTCCAGGTTTCTATTCCAGACAGCAGTCTGGTAACTGGAACACAGAGCATGCAGGTAGCGGCAGTCTTTGCAAGGACACAACTGGTCAGATTCACTTCTTAGCTTGGAACAGCTGATATCTTAGCTTATTCACCTCTGTCATATTTGACTGAGCTGCATATATTCTACAGGTGAATTGAAGAAGAAGGAGAAGGAGAAGAGAAGGTCTGCAGATAAGACTTAGTGTTGCCTTAGCTCTGCCAGTGCTCTCTGAAGATTTTTTTCTCTGGTGATCAACTTTAGGCCAGTCACTTTTCCATGTCCTGCAAATGCACTATCAGAATCACACCAAGTGCATATGTACATTTCTAACAGGGTTGTGCAGACCTCCTTTCCTAGTGATGTGTCAAGTTTGCTTACAACTAGGTACCTCATTCGATTTGATACCAGACCTTACATAGGTTTTGCTAATGTCCCTGAAGAAAGACATTAAATTAGAACATCGGTGTCCTCAGATACAATAATAACTGACTCAGGGTTCTTTGATGCATGCTTTGCATGCAACATGATCCAAGGATCTGTTTCTTCTTGTGAAGAGGATAAGTTCAGAAAGTTTGATGCTCCTTCTCTGGTAAGCTTGTTACAATATTTCTGGACATGTAATACACACATTGTTTTCTCACCTAGTTACTCCAAGAAATAGGCTTTTTTTTTCTCCATTCATCACATATGAACTCAATGAGAGTAGTCTTGGAGTAGGACATCCAAGAATACACCTCCATTGTTGAAGCTTGTGGCCAGATACAATGTAGTTCAATAGCACTCCAGGGCTTGACCTTTTATTTTCCCTCTCTGAATTTTTAGTGGAAATGTCTTTGTACACACCAAAAATCACGTCTATCCTGTCACTGCCAGTTACATCTTCAAGGTCAACATAAAGACGATCTCTGACAGATCCCTTTATATTTTATTCTCAACATTTACTTTGTGTACAAGAGCCATTCCATCCATGGTGTGGGCATGAGGACTAGGGATTGTATAAACTGTTACTGTTTTCTCAAGATTCTTTGCCACGGCTGCTTTGTCGATCTCCTTCATGGTGCCATCAACATTGGCAAGAGCCCAGGGCAGTAATCCTAAGGGATGCTGCAATGGATGATTTAGTTGGGGATTGGTCCTGCTTTGAGCAGGGGGTTGGACTAGATGACCTCCTGAGGTCCCTTCCAACCCTGATATTCTATGATTCCATGATTCTAACACTTCCCTGCAGATTCCTACTTGCTGCTACCAAACATATGGCCAAAAAATCTTGTGATCCACCTTTAATATAACTTCCTTGTCTGAGGCTTTTATTTTCCTGGATTTCTTTATGTCACTGAAAGGCTGGTAAAGCAAAAACTGCAGACAATCATAGTTCTGGGTTGGTGCTGTTTCTAGCCTGCTATGTCTGAATGCTGTGTAAGTATCTTCTCCTTTCCATGTAACAGATCCTCTCAAACATCTACAGAAGCTACAGAACCAGTGGAGAGACAGATTAATTCATTTGATTCTGAAAAGGGAATGATCCAAGTCTTCTCCTCTGTATATGTCAGTGACTGCACATCTTTTTCACCTCTGTATCACTGATGGTTCAAGATCTGCATTAAATATGTCAGGTGTCTGGACTTGTATCATTTGCGTAAGACAAGTGCTTCTGTATTCCTCAGTTAGGTAATATCCAGTTCACTGCCCCAGACTTAAGACTGTGTGGTTATTTACATTTGTTTGCCTGACCAGCGACCAAACTTGATTCTTAAGCCTGAATGGCCTCTTCATAGTCTATCGCCACTGGTTCCATCACAGGAGGGCCAACTCAGTTACCACCGTTATAGGGAGAAAGCAGTAATAGCAGAGTACAGATCCTGCATTTTTTCAGTTTTTTTTCTCAGCATCTGGAGGTTTTTTGGGTTGTCCAACAATTGGTACCTGAGGCTGCACTGCTATACCATTTATTCTGCACCAGTGAGTGTCTCCTCACTTCTGTCAATGTTAACATATGCCAAAGTTGTGGGTGTGCAAGGCAGAATGTTGGATGGTATTGCCACACCTGACTCATCCTCATTAGATAGCTTCTGTAGACAGAGGTCAGTGTCCATTTCCTCCAGCTGACTATAGGATATCCTATGACCTACTCAACTGAGTATTTTAAATCAATTCTGCATTACCTTTGAAGGATTTCACCACCCATGGTAACAGGGTGTGCTTGTCAGGTTTCTGCAAACCTCCACCACTAGCATATATATAATCTGGGGGAAAGGACTGAATGAATCTTTGAATTCATGAGGATGGTGTAGTCTCTTTTGTGTCTCCGGTTAACAATACTTTGAGGAAGTCCATGAGAGATTTTGGCATTGGGATGTAATCATTATCAAGCCTTTCTGGTTGTGGAGTCCATGATTGATAAGTGTTGGATTTCTTCAAATCCAACCGTATGACTGTGGCACATAACTTCAAGACCTGATCAGGATCTTCTGAAAAAAGTGAATCCAGCTCAGAGGCCACTTAGAGTCTCCTTGACTAACATTGCTTTACACATCTTGTCTGGTATCACCACGTTTGCCATTATCTTCTGATATAATCTCTGGACTAGTATGAAACTCTGCTTCTTATTTTCTCCAAATGTGTGCTTTTCTTTGTGACTTGCATAGTTGTCTGGTTCATAAGAACTCCCATGTCCTGTGTGGATTGAAAGGGGTGGGAAATAGGCAGAACCACAGCTCCACCTAGCACTCCCACAAACTCACTGAAAAGTACAGCTGAGCCAATGCAGGGTGTGGAGGTTACTAATTTACAGATGATATAATCCAGCACCAAATTCTTAAGCCTCCAGAGCAAGAAGGAAATAGAGGAGGAATTGCAACTCAGAGTCACAATGCAACACAGGGCTGTTCCTGGGGTGATGCAAATTATGTCCTGCTCATCACGCAAGACTGTGTCTAGAGTTGCAGTCTAACCCTTGATCGGGGCAGAAGAGCTCTACTCTAAATGAAGCAAGCAGGGTGAAATCCTGACCCAACTGAAGTTAATGGAAATTTTGCTATTGGCTTCAATAGGGTGAGTATTTCACTGCCTAAGTATAAAAACAAAGCAGACAAAATGAGATCGAGAACAATGGTTCACTGTGCCTGCATGTAACTACTGAGATATGCCTTTTTATTTTATTTAGGGCTGATGAAGGGATTAGCCCAAAATCCAGTAAGTAATCAGAATGATTTAGAGAATTATTTATGTCACTCCATCACTATCAAAAAATTGCACTTTTTTAACCCTTAAGATTCTCTATTTTGAGATAGTCTCCTTAGAGTGTCCTTCCCAGTCCTTCATGACAGCAATAATTTTAAAAGATATAGGAACAGAAGTAGGCAGTCTGTATACACATTTCTTTTCTTTTCAAGAGCCCCTCTGGATGATCTACAAATACTTTTGATGCTCCAGGCACAGCAGCTTTCATCATAGGCAAAATCTTTATATCAGATGGAACACTTTCAAATGCAGAACTCATTGTATTCCATATCTAATTTTATTTAAATCCACCACTGTTACAACAATGGTGCTCTGATCAGCATTAAATACTTTAATTGGGTTTATCTTATTGCAACCATTGCCATATAACACTTTCCTATACATTTCGATCTACTAATTGTTCTGAATTGTCAAGTCTTTTGTTTAGCTTCAATATTGTCGCACAGAGTCAACAATAACATAAAGCGGTGGAAACTTTCATGAATTCTGATTTCGTTATTTTGTGCTGCCAACATTTGTTCTCACTGAGCTTTTATGTTTTTTCAACAGTTAATTTATTGCACTGGTGACCTGTTTGATCCTAATGCTGCCAAAATGGTTAATCATTTTGAAAGACAACATTTTTTAGCCATTCTGAGTTACACTGAGTTAATGTTTACTGTACCTTACATGCACTGCTTGTTTAATTAAAGACTAAAGGGTAAATCCTGCCCCAACCAAAATGGAGATGGAGGTCCACCTGAAAGCAAATTCAGTGTGTTTCCACTGCACAAAGGGGACCAGTATTTGGAGAAACTGTTAGACTGTTTCACCTCCTTGCATGATGCAAAATTCAACAACTCCCTACTTGCTTGTGTGCAAGTGGGCAGGTCAGCAAAGAGGCAAGGCAGGAGGACCCAATGTTATACAGAGCATCCCCCACTGCCATAAAAGGAGTCCCTTAAGGCTATGGACAGGTATTCCTGGGACTCAGCCCTGTGCTCTGGTATGAAGGATTTGGTTCTAAGAGCTACACCCTGAACACATTGGTCAGTTTTTATTCAATCCTGGCCATGGCTTAGTCTTGGTCCAGGCAAGCTCTAATTTTGTTAAAGTCTACATATGCTTTTTATTGCAGTTAACATCAAGTGCAGTTCATTCACTATTATATTTTAAAGTATATTCATTCACTTACATTTTAAATTGAAATCTAAAATCTAGTACTACAATTAAAATTTGATAGTCCAGAAGAATGTTCTTCTAAGATGGATGACATACAGGCATTTTGGGTGACAGAGATGTCTAACTGTGGGTGTCGCAGGGCAAATACACCCTGTCCCCTTTTGGAACTGGGTGAAGGGTGTTATAGCCCCACAGCTGAGTCCACCTGACCACCCTTAGCCTCAGGGCTGCATGACCTCGTAGTCAGACTCAATATAGCTGCTCTCTCTTGCAGGGTTGCACAGCCTAATGGCCAGAATCAATACGGCTGCCCTCCTTAGAAGGGCTGCAGGGCCTAGTGGCCAGAGTCAATATGGCTGCCCTCTCTTGCAGGGCCATGCAGCCCAGTGGCCCGAGTCAATACATCTGCCCTCCTCAGCAAGGACACATGGCCTAGTGGCCAGAGTCAATATGATTGTCCTCTTTAGCAAGGCTGTGCAGTTTGATGGCCAGAAGGGGATGGACCACCACACAGTGTGGGGACTGACCAGGATATGGGGACCCGGACCCTCCCTACTTCACTAGGTCCCAGTCCAGGGCCCTGTCAGCAGCGAGTGTACTCGCCCCTGAGTTAACAGGTATCTGACCAAAACACACTAACTTAGTGCCCAGTCCTACACCCAGATCAATGGCTAGTCCACCTGGGCTACTTCCTACCATGTCTTCCAGTGGCATGGTCCACAGATCTCCTGGATTTCCAACCTGTGAAGCTCCCAATGGTTCCAACGTTTCTTGCATGTCTGTAGGTAGCCGAATATCTGCCTGGGTCTTGGCAGGCTTGGCCTCCGCAATCTTGGCTTTAGCAATTCCCAGCGGAAGCCTGCAATGTGCCTCCTCTTTTTTCAGTGGTCCACCTGACTGAGTTGGCTTGCTCCCTTTTATACTGACACTCCAGTGAGATAGTGTGGCTTCCTCTGCCCAGAGTAATGGGATAACCCCTCCTTGTCCATTGCGGGGCAAGTACACCCCAGCCAGTGTGATTCATAAAAATCAGGGTTCTACTTTATGCACTTTTAAACCACAAGAAATATGTACTCCATGGTTCTCCAGTTGAGGCATCCTCTCATGAGAGGGAACCAATGAGACATGGAAGAACAAATGCCCTTAGATAGGAATCATCCTCTGATAGAAACAGAGAAAGCTCATTAGTCCTCATTCGCTGAGGAGGTCACTTCAGTTACATTAGACAGGATTGAAAAATTGCAGATATAAACTCTCATACTTCAGGGCATAAACCAACCTATGACTGATGGGTTTAGGAGAAAATGTCCATGTTATTCTATAATTGCCACTTAAGGAGGTTATTGCACCTTCCTGTAAGGTATGGTCACTAACAGAGACAGAATACTGAAATAGATGGACCTTGGGATGTTCTTGTGCTCCTATTTTAGTTTTGTGTAAGCTAATTAAGGAAAAGTGAAGAAAGATTGTTCAGCTATACCAAATGGGGACAGGAGACATTACATAGGGTTTTAATCAGGCTGTAATTTTATTAGTAGATGTCTGGGACTACCTGGCAGATAAAAGTGTATAGTGCAGGTAACCTCATGTTCATTTAATAACTTCCCAGGAGGCTTCCACCAGTCCCTCCCCCATCTTTTTCAATCCAGGTCCCCCAGCCAACCCATTGCTGGGACCTTAAAATCTGTCTCCTCACCCCCACAGGAGGATTAAGGTAGGCTATAAGAAAGGGGGGGTTGCCCCCTACTGTACCAATCATAGGAGTCCCCCACCCTCCATTCCGTTCCTTTAACTAACACCTCCTCTTTAAGTCCTTTACCAAGCCATTTATCTGGTCACTGTATAGCTTCCCTATGTTTCCCCTATGGAGTACCTGCACTGGACATCCACCACAAGGAGGCACCAGCCATTGATCTGCTGACGTGTGAAAGGGGGCTTCACTGCATGGGCTGCCCCTTTTAAATCTTTCTCCCCATCTGAAATCCCGTGGATGAGTCAGTGTCACCCTTTGCCCCCTTTTGCAGCAGTTTGACCTGGGCTCCTCCCCAGCCATAAAGCACTGTACCCTTCATTCGGCTAGCTAGACAAATCCCCCTGACCCCTGCTTAAAGGTGCAGTGTGGTCAAATGTGCTGTTAATAGTTTGAAGTGCTCTGGGTTAAGGCTTTAAGAGAGAGGGAAGCATTTTCTAGTGGTCTGAGCACAGCAGATAGGGGCAGAAAGTCACAATTTCTAATACTTGTTTGGATGGACCCCTCCAAATTGCCTTGGGCAAATCATGTAACCTCTCATCTTCCTTTTCGGTACAATGGAAATAATAATATTTACCTCAGGATGCATTGAGGGAATGAAGTTGCCATTTTTGTATAGCATTTTATAAATGAAAGAGGTTCTGAGTAGAATTTTTAATTTGGGAAAGTTGCAGCAATTTAGAGGTACTGTGCCCTATTTTTGTTGCTGTTTTTCAGCTAACCTTGCAAGCTCTCTTTCTCTTGCTAGTACTGAGTAAGAATATAGTGCTTAAAACAGGGTTATTTTACAGTATGTTATAGCTCTTTTATGGTAGGCTGGAGAGCCTTGTGACTAGAGAACCATCATTTTATCATTCTTTTGACTGAGCAGCTACTAGCTGAGGATATCTCAGAGGTGCATTACTTTCTACTATCCATTTTAAATAATGGCTTGAAAAAAATTCAGGGGGGGAAAAAATGTTGTGGTGGATTGTGAGGCCAAACCCCAGAGATGCCAGCAATCTTTCACTAAATCTTCTGAAAAGTCATAAGATATTATTTAAAATTAAAAAAACTTTCAAGAATTACAGCAAAAATGAAATATACTGTAAAAGAAAGGTATAAAGCGGCACAAGTATTTACTATTTACACTATGTATGTTAAGCCTAGAGTCATTTTGAGGTTAATTACTCAAAAGCTACAATTAGGGTTAAAGCTGCTTTTAGAATTATTGATTCCAAATGCTTTTTACTTGCCCCATTCTTTAAATTAACATTCTGGGAAGGAGTTTCATTCTAACCCAGTTGGTGACTCTTTTTCATTTCCAGTTACCTTCTTTTAGATATTGACAAGGGGTATTTAAAGAAGTGCCATGGAAAACTCCAATCCCTCAGGAGATAATAGATTATCCAGGGCACGGTGAGCTGGTATGCCCTGCACAATTTTATCTTGTTTAGTAGACAACTACCCAACACCAATAGAGCACATAACATTCTGGAGATGAATTATATGATGTAGTTTGGGCAGATCTATCAATTATTGTATGTCCCATTTGGCAAGCATTGAGTTATTCATCAAACTGAGGGACTATCAGAATATGACTCAGGCTTCTGTTAGTGGAACGCAGCACAACTGAGTATGGGATGAAGAGATGAGCAAATGACAAAACTAAGCCTATCACTCAAACACTGAATGTTCTTCACACTGTCAGGGCACAATCCTACCAGGTGTTGTGAACCTTCTGTGACATGCTGAACATCCTGAGTTCCTTTTGACATCAACAGGAGTGCTCAGCAGCACCTGGAAGGATTAAATCCTGGAACCCTGAAAAGAGCTTTCACTTTCTAATGACTAACTGGCTTTGTCTTATTTGCTTATCCCCTATCAGCCTTTTCCTCACACTTTCCATCAGTATGTGACTTTAGAGGATGCTAAACCAGCCACCCTCAAAACGATAAACTAAACCTAGGTGGTTCATATCTACAAATGATGTGTAATAAATGTATGTAGTGAGTTAAGAGTGGTTTAGGAGGGGCAGCATGAGTGGATTATATTATGCAGGGCAGCAAATGTCTTTTTTGGTCCTGAATAGTTATTACTTGACGGCATGCTACAATGATAACAAGTACATTAGCTTAATTCTCATTGGTATGCACAGACATGGAATGCCAACAAAATTATTGCTATTTAAAGGCCCGGATTCACTAAGATACTTAAGTATGTGTGTAACCGTAAGCTTTTGAAACGTCCCATTGATTTCAATAAAAAAATTATTGTGGCAAGGATCAGTGTCAATTATAGTGTTTATGGGACATACCCAGTTATGATTGAGGTGCACATTTAATCTGTTCGATCAGAGTTGTCATGGTATAATTAAGAATTTCCTTTGTACCAGAAAACAAGTCAAATTTCTAACTACAGTGCTCCAAATGTATTCCAAATTACTGAGGCTGTATTACAACTAAAACTGTATTACAACTGTTGTTTAAAACTTGCTCATATGGTGAATCTTGCCCATATGCTCAGGGTTTGGCTGAGCGCCCTATTTGGGGTCAGGAAGGAATTTTCCTCCAGGGCAGACTGGAAGAGGGCCTGGAGGTTTTTCACCTTCCTCTGTAGCATGGGGCACGAGTCACTTGCTGGTGGATTCTCTGCTCCTTGAAGTCTTTAAACCATGATTTGAGGACTTCAATAGCTTAGACATAGGTGAGAAGTTTTTTGCAGGAGTGGGGGGATGAGATTCTGTGGCCTGCATTGTGCAGGAGGTCGGACTAGATGATCATAATGGTCCCTTCTGACCTTAGTATCTATGAATCTAAAACTTTTGTAGTGATAATCAAGATGGCCCATTTCAGACAGCTGACAAGAAGGTGTGAGGATACTTAATATGGGGAAATAGATTCAATTTGTGTAACGACCCAGCCACTCCCTGTCTCTATTCAAGCCCAAGTTAATGGTATCTAGTTTGAAAATTAATTCCAGTTCAGCACTCTCTCATTGGAGTCTGTTTTTGAAGCTTTTCTGTTGCACAGTTGCCACCTTTAAGTCTGTTACTGAGTGACCAGAGAGGTTGAAGTGTTCTCCTACTAGTTTTTGAATGTTATGATTCCTGATGTCGGATTTGTGTCCATTTATTCTTTTGGGTAGAGACTGTCCGGTTTGGCCAATGTACATGGCAGAGGGGCATTGCTGGCATATGATGGCATATATCACATTGGTAGATGTGCAGGTGAACGCTCCCCTGATGGCGTGGCTAATGTGATTAGGTCCTACGATGGTGTCATTTGAATAGATATGTGGACAGAGTTGGCATCAGTCTTTGTTGCAAGGATAGGTTCTGGGTTAGTGTTTTGTTGTGTGGTGTGTGGTTGCTCATGAGTATTTGCTTCAGGTTGGGGGGCTGTCTGTAAGTGAGGACTGGTCTGTCTCCCAAGACCTGTGAGAGTGATGGATCGTCTTTCAGGATAGGTTGTAGATCTTTGATGATGCGCTGGAGAGGTTTTAGTTGGGGGCTGAAGGTGATGGCTAGTGGCGTTCTGTTATTTTCTTTGTTGGGCCTGTCCTGTAGTAGGTAACTTCTGGGTACTCTTCTGGCTCTGTCAGTCTGTTTTTTTCACTTCAGCAGGTGGGTATTGTAGTTGTAAGAATGCTTGATAGAGATCTTGTAGGTGTTTGTCTCTGTCTGAGGGATTGGAGCAAATGCGGTTGTATCTTAAAGCTTGGCTGTAGACAATGGATCGTGTCGTGTATCCTGGATGGAAGCCGGAGGCATGTAGGTAAGTATAGCGGTCAGTAGATTTCCGGTATAGGATGGTGTTTATGTGACCATCACTTATTAGCACAGTAGTGTCCAGGAAATGGACCGCTTGTGTAGATTGGTCCAGGCTGAGATTGATGGTGGGATGGAAATTGTTGAAATCATGGTGGAATTCCTCAAGGGCTTCTTTTCCATGGGTCCAGATGATGAAGATGTCATCAGTGTAGCACAAGTAGAGTAGGGGTGTTAGGGGACGAGAGCTAAGGAAGTGTTGTTCTAAGTCAACCATAAAAATGTTGGCATACTGTGGGGCCATGCGGGTACCCATAGCAGTGCCACTGACTTGAAAAGTATACATTGTCCCCAAATGTGAAATAGTTGTGGGTGAGGACAAAGTCACAAAGTTCAGCCACCAGGTTTGCCGTGGTATTATCCGGGATATTGTTCCTGATAGCTTGTAGTCCATCTTTGTGTGGAATGTTGTGCCAGGAATGCCCCTCTGCCATGCACATTGGCCAAACCGGACAGTCTCTACGCAAAAGAATAAATGGACACAAATCTGACATCAGGAATCATAACATTCAAAAACTAGTAGGAGAACACTTCAACCTCTCTGGTCACTCAGTAACAGACTTAAAGGTGGCAATTGTGCAACAGAAAAGCTTCAAAAACAGACTCCAATGAGAAAGTGCTGAACTGGAATTAATTTTCAAACTAGATACCATTAACTTGGGCTTGAATAGAGACGGGGAGTGGCTGGGTCATTACACAAATTGAATCTATTTTGCCACGTTAAGTATCCTCACACCTTCTTGTCAACTGTCTGAAATGGGCCATCTTGATTATCACTACAAAAAGTTTTTTTTCTCCTGTTGATAATAGCTCATCTTAATTAATTAGCCTCTTAGAGTTGGTATGGCAACTTCCACTTTTTCATGTTCACTGTATATAAATTGTGACAAAGCTCTGTCCTTGCCTCCGTGGGTCCCGCATTTCCTGGAGGATTTCGCTATCCTCAGAGACTCAGTGTGACCCTCCATATAACCCTTCTCCCTTTAGAGACAAGGGTCACAGTCTACTGAGCCATTTTCATCATAAGCCAGTGAGGAGAAGTTATCCTTCCTTGCACAGTCTCTGTTGTCTCCCAGTCTCAGTGATTAATCAGGGGCAAAGGTGGGTGTGGGCAGCCCAGGCCCACCCTCTACTCCGGGCTCCAGCCCAGGGACCCTAATAGTATCAGCTATGGTAGCTGACCTTTTAGAAACATAACACGTACAATTCCCTGGGCTACTTCCCCCACAGCAACCCTCACTTCCTCAAGTTCCACTTCACCCTTACCTCAGGGCCTCCTGCCTTGTGCCTGATATGGTGTGTACTACTCAGCCTCTCCACCAGCGCAACTTCCTCCCACAGCTCCTGACATGCACACCCACCTGACTAACTGGAAGGCTTTTAACTAGTTTCAGCCAGCCCCTGATTGGCTTCAGGTGTTCCCAGTCAACCTAGCCTTCTCCCTGCCTTCTGGAAAGTTCTTAATTGGCCCCAGGTGTCTTAATTGACCTGGAGCAGCTGCCATTTCACTTATTCTGGTAGTAGGGTTTGTTTAGCCTGGAGCTAATATATCTATTTCCCACTACTTTTCCATAGACATCTGGCCTTGCCCCGTCACAATATATATATAATCTTCTTACTGTATGTTCCATTCTATGCATCTGATGAAGTGGGCTGTAGCCCACGAAAGCTTATGCTCAAATAAATGTGTTAGTCTCTAAGGTGCCACAAGTACTCCTTTTCTTTTTGCGGATACAGACTAACACGGCTACTACTCTTAAATCAAATAATTGCCTCCTGAGGTAATCCTTTTGATGTCAATGGAGTTACACTAGAGATAAATTTGTATCAAAATATATAATCTTAATATGTATTTATAAATGTAAATTATAAATTTACACTAAACCTGTACTCATTGATTCTGGGGTGTAACTTCTGTAACTGAAAAAAATCAATATAAAAATATGAATTTGTAAGCACAGTCCTGATGTTCCCCTAGATTTTGTTTGAGAGCAAGACATTTAAGTCATCAGATCTCTGGTTTTTAACTTGGTGTGACATATTTTCACAGCAAATGCATTTGAAAAAGGAAGAGTACTTATTCTGTCCCAATTATTGCAAATGTTTGTTCTTAGTTGTTTTCAGAACATTTTTGTTTATTCCATGGCACCAAACAGGATACATTAACTGTCACCTGCAATAGGAAATACAAAGTAAATCACAGATGGAAATGGTTTATAACAATTACTCAAGTGTCAGATGGGGAATAAGCCATGAGTAGGCGGTGGAAAATCTGAAGAGGACATTATGCTTTGGCAGATGCGAAAACTGCCAAATTGAACCTTTTTAATATTCCTCCTATTTTTCGAATGAAATAAAATAATTTGAGTACAGAGAAAGTGTCCTGTTATTGACAATAATTGCCATCAGCTCTTGGCTGCTGTGTTCCTTTTCCTTTTGTTTTACTTAGTCATTTGACAGACACTTATCCTGTATTGAGAGATACCATACACAGACAACTGAACCTTTCAAAAGGAAAAGTAGATTAGATTAATTTCCTTGAAGATATCCAAAATAAATACCAGCCAGTGAGGGACCTGTGACTGCTGAAAAGTCATTTTAGTGCAGTTTAGTACAGGAACTTTGCCACAGTTAAATCCCATATGGATATACCCCTGAATACTGTTGCTTCTCAGCAAAAATAAAGTTGCAAGAGCATTTTTCTATCAGCAATGGGTTGGCCTGATTGACTTGTACTAAACTGTTCCTCATCTTGCAGTCATACAGACTGAAAGTGCTTGAGGAAAGGATTGCAGATGTCTTTAAAGCACTCATGGCTCGATTCAATGTAATGCTGAGCACTTGATTTAGCAAAGCACTTAAACATGTGCTTAACCTTAAGCTTGTGAGTAGTCCTTTTGTTAAAGGAAAGCATGAGTGTTTTGCTGGATCAGGGGCAGAGTGCTCAGCACACTGCAAAATCTAAAACATTGTTGATAATATACAGGCAATAAATATCACACCGTTTTACTACAGAAATCTATGGAACGGATCTAGATTGAAACGACTGCCAGATACCAAAAAACCATCAGGCTGCAGTGTATGCAGGTAAGGACTCTATCTGTTGCTATCGCTGTAAAGCTTTAGCTTCATTTTCTTTCTCAGAACTCTTGTGTTCCATATTGCTAAAGCTCTCTTGGACTTGGAAATATAAAACAAAATCCAGGGTAAATCCTTCCCAGAGCTGTGATGCAGGCAGGCTCCATTAATGCACAATGAATTAAAAGTGTGAATTGAAATACTGCCTTATCTGCTATGTTAATTGATGCACATTTGGTTTTCAAACAACGTTTTAGAGAGTCTTGATGTCATTTGCTCTTTTTTTGCTTCATCCTCCCCTTTTCATTGACTTATGTTCTGTTTTAACAAGTCCTATATTTCTAGGCATGCAATTCCGCACTGGGGATTCTGGGTGCTTAGGATAACCTCTCTGTCCATGCAACCCAATTTTGAAGATTTAGAAAAGCTAATTTTCTAAAATTGAAATCCTTGATACCCTAGGAACCAATCTCAGCCTGTTTCTTATCCTGAAGTGCCCCCTTGTGTTTTACTAATGGAAGCAAACATTTCCAGTTTCACTGTGCAACATGCAGAGGCTGGTGGTAGGCAAATATTTATCAAAACACCTGCTGGCATCTTTTGAAAACAGTGTTAAATCATAGCTCAGTGAATATAGTTACACTGTACGGTTTTTGTATAACCAGAAGCTACATATTCTGCCATTCTCATAATAAGAGTGCTTTACCATGGCATATGACTGGGAGTGTTTATTCTGACTATACACAGATGCAAAGATTTTAGAGATGCCATAAGGTTTTGATCCACAATATTTAAGGATGAGGGTTATCATCAATTTGAACTATCGTGATAAATTTCCATCAGTACACATAAGCTTCTCTTCTGTGAATCAATAGCAGGGAATTTAGAAGATTAAGTGTGTTCAATGAATTGCACATTAGAGTTAATCTCCCAGTTTCTAGTAAACCTTTTTCTAGCTGATAACATGTTCCCTCAATGAAAGTAAAATCAGTGCTAACACAGCAAAGCTGCTCTTGATGAAGGAATCTTGAGAAAAGAAATGGATGAAATAATTTTTTTAAAAAAAGTAAGCATTCCTCTATCCTCCCAAACATAATGCAGTTTAAGAACTGAACATGAACCAAACCTTTTGAGACTCTGAAGTACCAAAGTAGATTTGCTCTGCCTCCACCATCTGGCTGCAGATCTGACCTAGGTGCTAAAAATACTATGAGATATACTGTTCTTGTTTTATTTCTGGCCATCCAAAACTTCTCGAGGTGCATCAGCACATCAGACACACCCTGAAGGGATAATGAGGATTTTCTGGCTGTCTGCTAATGCAACAGAGAGAAGAAGGTGCCAACCACTTATTTCCTATGTAAAACAAAGAGGAGGTTCAGACCTGTCAGCTCTTCCTCATGTTAGATTGCTCAGGAAAAGGGTGAGGTGTAAGAATTTACCCTGAAAATGCCAGAAACACATACAGGTTTGAGGATGGTAGAGGATGACACAGGTCACTACCTTTCCACACCTGCAGAGCACAACAACAGTTGGGAGTCTGTTGAGGAAAGAGGGGTTGGAGGTGGCAAGGAAGGGTGGGCCACTGGTATTCCTAGACTATAAGGCTAGAAGGGACCATCATGATCACCTACTCTAACCGCTTGCTCATTGCAGGCCACAGAACCTCACCCACCCACTCCTGTAATAGACCCCTAACCTCTGGCTGAGTTACTAGAGTCCTCAAATCAGGATTTAAAGACTTTGGGTTACAGAGAATTTCCCATTTACACTAGTTTAAACCTGCAAGTGACCCATGCCCCATGCTGCAGAGGAACACAAAACCCCCCAGGGTCTCTGCCAATCTGACCAGGGGAAAATTCCTTCCCAACCCCAAATATGACTCTTTCAAAGGTTTTGATGATTTGGAACATTGGAGAAATAGCTGAAATTAGATTGTAAGCAATTTGAAACAAAGATATTCTTTTGTGGTGGTGTGGGGGGAGCATACAGTGCCGAGTACCATGGGACCCTTATTAGAGTCTCTAGTCTAGACACCACTGCAATATTAGAATAATAATTAATACATTTTTCAGTTCATATCCAGACAAAACTGACTTTCTGGAACCTCACTGATTGCCTCTTGAAGTTACAGATTAGAGCCAGTCAGAAATTCCCATGGGAAATTCCAGCATTAACATTTATTTTCATTCCAAATTTGAATAAAGAATCAAAATTTCAAAGTCTTGTGGAATGGAAATTCTGAGAAGTTTAAAATTGGAAACATCCAAAATGTTTTCTTTCAATAATGTCATTTCTTTAGATAATATCAAAACATTTAATTCTGATCATGTTGAAACAGTACAATATAATATAAAGTGTTATATATGTGTATAAATAATATTTAAAATGACTGTATAATATGAGCCAAAATGAATGATAGAGTCAAAATGAAGTGTTTCAACATTATCGGAACAAAATTAGAAAGTTGAAACAATTTGTTTCTACACTTCTCCACTGAATATTTCACTGAAGTCAATGTGTTTCTGCAAAATGTTTTGATTTCTGACAGAAAACCGTTCTGTTGAAAAATTTTCAACCATCTGTATTACATATTATTAAAAGGTTGGGGGAATTGGTAAGAAGAAACCTAACTTCTTATTTTTGCATTATGTACATAGAAAAACAGACATATCTTTGCCTCCAAGTTTATAATAACGGGAGTATATTGAGCATAGCTGAAGGCAAGCCTACCTTTGTGCAGGTACAAATTACATGCACCAAATCTACACTTTCGTACCCAGAATATGAACAGATGGCTCTAATCTGAATACTTGCTTCAGTCTTAGTTTTGGAACCACAATCAGATTTGCATCTGCAAATCAGATGCACATGCAAAAATTCAGGTACAAACTTAGCAGGTGTAAAATGTAGCTGCAAAAAAAGGAGCTATACTTTCTGAAAAATTGCCCCTAAATGTATGCCACATTATCCATTGAGGGCCTGATTAGGATGCCCTCATGTTGATGTCAATGGGGCTACGTGAATGAGTAAGGGCTCATCACGCTGGATGAGGGTTCCGCAATCTGGTCCTTAGTGTTCAGAACAAACAACAATATAAGAAAGCAGGATAAGCAGGTACAAGTTAGGAACGTCTGGTTGAATATAGTAAATCCTTTACTTGATGCTTGAAAATGTGCTGTGTAAGAGAGACATGTCAGAGCACGTGCTAAAGAAATGTAAGCAGCAAGCAAAGGAGTGGTATCTAACCAGCACAATAATCCCTTTGAGTGCATCAGGATCTGGAAGGTCAGCCTCCCTATAGGGCATTTTTAGCAAAGGACTGTACACCCTCCTCCCCACAAAAGAGCATCCATGATAGGCACATAATTAATTTATGTTAAGAATAAATTCTGGCAGTTCCTTAAATCACAGCCACCTTGCTGAATAAAACTGTTTGTGTGACTTTCTGGGGAAGCTGAAGGCAGAAACCCAAAAAACCCACACTGTATTTGGATGACATTCAGCTACATTTTCATGTGACTTCTTGTTTTTCATTGGGTAACATAAATCTTTATGACATAATATGGTAAAATGAAACACAATCAGAGGTATCAATGGCATGCTAGTCCTCTGCAGGAAAACTTCAACAACTATTCAGTCCCAATTCACCCCAACATGTCCATAGATATAATTTGATATTGACACCAACAAGACTCAGCACAATCATTAGGATCATTAGGGCTAATTGCCACTAATAATACCACTGTTGCCAGCCACATTGTAGACACAGGGAAGTGCGGTTGATGTATGGCAGAATGCAGTACCATCCACAGCAACCAGGGGATTTCTGGTCTGACAATAGCTGCTCCAACAATTGGAGGTTGGAATACACACCTGGCTGCCACAGTGGTCTCCTGGCCTTGCAGTACAGGCAGCAGAGGGAAGAGGTTCTGTGGAGCTATTTCCCATTAGCCCCATAGAATCACACAAATGGGCTCCTCCAGCTACAGTCTTACCCAGCTGCCTCTGCTCTCTCAATGTGTAGTAACATATAGGCGGGTTCTGCTTCTCAGCCTGGTGATAGTGGATGGCAAGGATTCTGAGCCCAGGGACATCTTTTTCTGAACCTGGAGGATTTGGGAGGGATCTGAGGTAAGCCTGGGGGAGTCAGGCAGAAGAGGTTTCTGAGCTGTTAAGAGGTTAGGTAGGAAGAGGAGAAGTTCTCGGGGTATAGTTATGTGGGGGCGTTTCTGAGTTGGCAAGAGTCAGACCGAAGGGAGAAGAGGGCCTGCAGAAACTTTAAGTCAAGAAAGGGATGGGTTGGGGGGAAGGTTTGAGTTTAGGGAGAATGCAGTCATTTGGTGAATGAGGGTGTGGGTGAAGTAGAGCTGTAGGATGGCAGGAGGACACAGGAGATTAAGGGCTAGATTGGAGAAGATGGAACTAGGAGAGAACGCTGGTGGCCTCACTGTAGATTAAACTCTGCCCTTTCCTGTAAACCATCCCAGGTTTTCTTTCTGAAAGAGGAATGACATGGCAGAAGACACACTTTTTCTTTACACCTCAGCCCTCCTGCCAAATCACCAGTTGAGTCCACCCCCTTCCAGAGCAAGAGAGTCCAAGAAAATGTACATCCAAAGTTTCCGTAGGAGAGTCTTCAGCCCACATCCAGCCCCCTGTGGGCTGCACACCCATGCCTTAGGACTTATAATATCTCTCTCCCCCTTATCTCTGGGGAAGGAGGGGTTCCCCATTCATGGGCATTGGCAATTGGCAAGAGAGCTCAGGTCCTCCCTCTCTACTGAGCTCCAACCCAAGGCTCTGTGAAGGCAGTGATAGAAAACAACCAGGAGTGCTTCTGGGCTGCCTCTCAGGACCACTTCCTACCACTTACGTTCCCTGTCCAGGGTGTGGTCAAAGTCTCACAAACTATTCAGCAGATGATGTAATACAGGATTTCCTCGTCCTAGGAAAGGCTAGAACCTCTTTGAGGGCCTGGAGTACCTGCCACTTGCAGACTTCTCCCCTACAGTCAAGATTCCTCTGCAGCCTTACTTAGACACTCTCAAGAAACGTCTGTTCTATCTTGTCTACCCCTCTTCTGAGCTGTCTCCCCTCTTTTAAGCCCCTCATCCAGCTGAGCAGGCTCTGCAGGTGCAGAGGGGTGGGGTGGGGCTGGCTGGCCCCAGAAATTATCCTTATCCCCTTCTGTCACAGTGTGAGATTTGTATACCCCATCACATTTTCTTATTCCTCGACCAATAAAATTTCTTATGACCCTCCCACCATCCCCAATCACAGTGTCCCCCCGTTTTTCACTTTGACAATATGATCAGCCTGTAGGAGGTATATGTTTGGAGGGGTAGATGGGCAGGGTCAGACTGCACTGGTGGCTGGTTCCCAAAATAAGCGGTGGCCACTGCAGGAAGCAATGTGTATACACCCTAGGATCAGTTAACTTTGCGGATAGATTGATAAATCCTTTGCTGATCTGATTCATCTTGTTGGGTCTCACAAAAAAATCACATTTCTACAACACATGAAATAAACTATGTATTCTGCTAGCTTGTCAGCTACCAAATTGTTCTGGCAGATTTAAAGAGGATTAGGTCTCTTGAAATCTACACAAAACAGCAGCAGTTACATCTAGGGGGCAAATTTTGCTCTCATTTACACCAGCAGAGTTACTCTGAATTTACACCAGCATAAATGACAGCCAAATTTGGCCCCTAGCATCTACTGCTAATGAGATATTCCTTGGCTTGCAGTATGATATGAAAATATTTTGGTGTTAATATAGGGGAAAGTGCAAAACCATGTGTTAATGGGGAACTTGAAATAAAATTCATTGGAAGTCTTTATGCCAAATATTAAAATGGGAAGACAGAGAAGCAATGAAAAGACTAGACTTGACTAGCACCCAAGGAGACTAAGACTGAATGGGTAAATTAACAATGAAGAAACCTCTTCAACTAAGAATGAGAAAAAGATTATTAAAACAGATCTCTGTTAAGTGAAAGGTATAGATCCTGCTAATGCAAAATAGATGGTAAAGAAATAGACTTGAAGAGCCCATGTTTTGAAAAGGGGAGTCTTAATAAAATGTCCAATTCTCCATTAAGTGGCTCAGAATGGCCTCATGAATGACCACTCTGTGCACTTAGGTGCAGATTGGAGTGACCAGATGTGAGATTTGAATGCCTTGCAAGAGATCCCATGTTTGAAAATTAGGCAGTGATTTAATTGTGTAAGAAATGTGTATGAATTTTACCCATTTAAGAGCATTCACTCACTGTTAACACCTTTGATATAGCACTTTTTGTCTCATCCTCCACTCCCACTTTTCTACGTTCCTTTCTTTATTTTAAAAGTCATTATTTAATGGCAAAACCAGAGCTCTGGTTTTATACTACTTTTCAGAAACATTCATCGTCTCCTGCTTTCACAGTCATTATCATAGACAATATTAGTGTCGGAAACTTTATTTGATCTATGTTCCAGTCTGTTTTAACAGGCCTTTAATTAAGTGTGCATTGCCATTGCTCTTATGGTCTTCTAGTAAAATATTCATGATGGATCCCAATCAATTTGATTATTTTAATATACAAGAAGGAGGAGGCTATTATGTAGGAGTCTTGCAGGTAGAAGCTACCTTGTATAATAATGCTTATTAAAACAAATAATAATAAAGGCACTAACTCAAAATGTACCAAAGAAAGTCTTCCGAGTCCCATCTAGTACAATCATACTGGAGCAATTCTCCATAGGCACAGAGGTTCTCTCTCTCACCCCCAAGAACAAACAGGTGGATTTGGGAAGGAAAGCAGAAAACTGGCCCCATATGAGGTGCTGGGTCCAACTCCACTGCAATTGCCTGTAACACACACCGGCTGGTGCGGAAGCAGAGGAGGAATAGGAGATAATCTGGAAGATTCACCAATATGTAGATCCTCTAGTTTATTGCCATGCCAAGGGGCAGATAGGTGCTGCAGAGCAATATTGCAGTCTGGGATGAACTAACCTTCATGGAGTGTCTGTTATTATTCTATATCCTGAAGAGCGAAGGGAGCTGCATATTGGGGCTCTAGCATTGCTGGTCCACAACAAAGAGAGGCTGAGATGTCAGCCTTTGAGAACTGTGCTCTTTCTGATCCTTTTAAATATATTTTTTCAGTCTTCTCATTCGATCCTGGAAAATTACAGCAGTTTTCTCTGATTATACCTTTCTCATATGTTTCATTTTTGCTCAAAGCCATCTCTGCTGTAGTAGCTCAGCTACACGTCATTCCTTTCTTCAGGTAAAATATTCAGCCTTCCTTTTCAGCAACAATTCCTGTGTGAGGATCCTACAGCTGGATATTTAAGCCCCAGTCATTTTCCAGACAAGTTTTAATCAGTGAAATGCCAGAATTTAAAAACTTAGTGCTCATTAACAACAGAGAAATTGAAAAACCCTTATACTGCACTGTAAAGAAATATGGGGGTGAAGAAGGGAATACATTTTTGAGATTTGCCTGGTAAAAAATGTCCGTTTCCTAGGTTTAACATTCTGCAGCATCTGTTGAGCTATCTGTCTAGTCACATATTTAGGCCTGTCGTATCTGAACACTTCACAATTCTAAAGTTATATTAAAAAGTATCTCCAAGTTGCTTTAATATGCATACTGCATACATTATTTGTATTTTTATGCTGATATAATATTTCAAGATAATATATGTATTATGCTCTCTTTTCCCCCACCCCCTTACTTTGTACCCGCAATGTATTTGAGAGCACTGAAGATGATGAAGTTCATGGTCATTATAATCTTCTGTGCAAGGGAGCTTCATAGTCATGGGCCATCTGCTTAGAAAGTTCTATCTTCCTTGCTCTTCTCACATTTGTGAGAGACAGGTCCATTGTTCCTGAAAAAACATAGCTGCCATGGGAGACCATGGTCACAGAGAGAGGGGGGTCCCTCTGGTTGGTTGAGCAATCTCATAGAAGGTTCTTTAACATGAGGATTGAGATGCTGAATGTGGTCTCTTATTCAATAGACAGCCAGTGAATTAAATGGAGCACCAGGCTCCTGAGTTTCCAGGTAAGTAGGATGTTAAAGCATTTGGCACTTTTTCATACTTGGCATTTTGATTCCTTGATGCTACGTATTGCAACAATCAAGCTAGATGGGTCAGACTCAGTCTTTGCCTCAGAGGAAAGGGCATATTCATTAGGCCTGGTGAGAATGAAACAAATCATTCCTCTTTGCTGTAGTAATATTTGCATCCAGGAAAAATGGGAAAACCAGCATGACTGCTTTGACAATCTGTAATCTTGGCACACTTAGGGTGTAGGCAAGCTCCTTGAAGTGTTTCCCCCTACCCACCAACATCACTTCTGGTTTTGCTGGACTGAAGTAATGTGTCATTAAGATAGTATCATGAGGTAACACACCATCATGCTGTGTGTTCCACCGTGTAACACATTGTACAAATGCATTGTTTGGGTACTGTAAATCCACTAAAGTCATATTAGAGACAGGTGGGTGAGGTAATATAGTTTATTGGACCAACAACTAACAACAAATTGGTCCAATAAAAGTTATTACATCACTCATCTTGTCTCTAATATCCTGGGATCAACATGGCAACAACACTGCAAAATAACTAAAATGATATGGGATTTGTCACACTGGGCCAAATTGAGCCCCAGTGTAACTTCATTGAAGTAAATGGAGTTATACCAGTAATGATTTGGTCTAGTAGGTTGGCGTGAGAAGTTCTTTAGGTGACAAACCCTCAAATAATTCTTTTAAAAGAAAGAGTTTTTACTTTTACCAAAGCAGACTATAGAATGCTTGAAACTGGTTGAAAATTTGGAATTACAATAGCATTAGCAATCAGTACACAGAATAATTCCCATTAACGAAGTATAATAGCAAGTGGTCCTCTGAAAATAGAAAGAAACAAATTAGTTCTAACCTTAAAACTGTTATTGCCTATGGCTATGAATGCAGAAATTGACATTAAGGCATTCTATCAAGAAATGATGCTGTTTTCAAGTAAAAGGGGGGGGGACTTAGTTTCTATCAACAGAAAAATCTGGTTCTATTGCTTCTTGAGGATGGCTTGCTGAAAGGTCTCAATGCTGTTATTTTATACAAGAAACAGAAAGACCCAATTATCTGGGTTACACCTAGAAACATTTTCATAGTAATTGGGCAATGATACCATAAGTGAAGTGATGGCAGAAATGTGTTAACTTACCAGAGGGAAATGAAGCTGCCTCCAGATGTGGCACAACCCAAACCTGCCAGCAGCAAGTATACATGTGAGCATGAAACATGAACAATCACCTCTTAATTCCACTTCGGTCTGCTAAAATAAATCTGAGCAACACAAACAAAATAAAAATGTGAACGCAGAAATGGATTTTCGTTCATTTCTGATGTATAACGGAGGATTACAACTAGCATAATAAAATAAGGTGATTCACATGCTGCTGTGTACATGAACTTTATAAAATACAATATATTTTGCAGCCCTGAGGGTGCAGTAGCAGCCACAGAAAGGTTCCACATTCCTGCTAGAGCTTGGGGAAAAGGAATGATTCCCCTCCTGCCCACCAGAGAACTGCTCTGCACACAGGATGGTTAGTTGGATTATGTGTGCACAAATGGAAACTATGCTTTTCCATGTGACCCTCATGCTGGGATAATATGTTCCTCATGGGGGCACTATGGCTTAGTCGATGGAGTACGGGACTGAGAAGAATGAGGTTCTATTCCTAACTCTGCCACTAGGTGGCATTGGGAAAATCTCTTCAGTGCTCTGTGCCTCAGTTTCCCCATCTGCAAAATGGGGATAATGATCCTGACCTGCCTTTGAAAACCACTTTGATGAAAAGTCCAGGGACAAAAAGTAAAATAGTTTGCACCTTGGGGAAGTTTTAACCTAAGCTGGTAAAAATAAGCTTAGGGTTTTTTTCATGCAGGTCCCCACATCTGTACCCTAGCGTTCAGAGTGGGGAAGGAAACTTGACATGGGTCAATGGATCTGTAACTACATGGATTCAATTGCCAGTCCTCTTCCTGTGAAGGTGGGGAGAGACACCAACTACAGGGGCTACTGCAGCCCTGAGGAGCAGAGCAGAGCAGCCCTACTAACTGGCCATGACCTGAAGAATAAGATTTCCCCCTCCTAGCTCCCACAGAATGCCCCAGTACACAGAGTACTTGCTGGGATGAGGATTGCACACTCAGTTTTTATCCACTCAAAATATTCCTCATCCCCACTGCACCTGAAATGTACATTAATCAGGAGTGGTACAGCAAAAAAACTGGGATCACAGAGCCAGCAGACACCATTGTGCTGTACTCTATAAATGGTTCCAAAAGACCTTTGCTTAGATGAAAATATAAAGAACAAGACTTCTTAAAAACAAAACATCCCGAATCCTTACTAAGAAAACAAAAAGCACAAACATATAATGGCATGTTGGAAGATTGGTTGGGGTGTGATCAGAATGAAAGAAGGCATAACTGATTATATGTGCATGTTGATCTACAGCACAGCTTGAGATCCAAAAGCTATCAAACATGCAATTGCATTTTTGACTACTAAACATGACCTTCTCAAAAACTTCAGTGCACAGACTAAAGCATAACAAATGCTTTCAAGATCCACATTAACACAGACATGTTACCATAGGTTTCAAAAGCTCTAAATCAAAGCAAAACCTTTGGTGTAACAGGCCTTAATGCCCTGGATCCCTTTTGTATTTTAGTTCTCTGTCAAAACAATAAAATGCTTCAGAATGCCTGGGTTTCTTGATACTTAGAGAAAGTCCCAACTTTTCCAACATTAAGGGATGTTTGCACTTGGGTATTGGTCCAGTCTATTGCTGATTATTTACTATTTGTATTACTGTAGCACCTAGGAGCCCTAGTCATGCACCAGGACCCCATTGTGCCAGGAGCTGTACAAACACAGAAAAAAGATGGTCCCCGCTCCAAATAGCTTACAATTTAAATATAAGACACGACAACAGATGGAGACAGACAAGGGAGAACATAAGAACAGCCATACTGGGTCAGACCAAAGGTCCATCTGGCCCAGTATCTTGTCTTTCAACAGTGGCCAATGCCAGGTGCCCCAGAGGGAATTAACAGAACAGGTAATCATCAAGTGATCCATCCCGTCGCCCATTCCCAGCTTCTGGCAAACAAAGGCTATGGACAAAAGAATAATAATGAGAAGCCATTGCTCAGCAGAGCACACCAGCAGCCCAGTGTTGTCAAGTTTTTGTCAGCATCATGGCAAAAGAGTTTTGAGGAGGGATTTGAAGGTGGATAGTGAGGTAGCTCAGTGGGCATTTATGGGGCGCTTCTCCCAAGCATGAGGGATAGCATTTAGTTGCCTTGATAAACTGAAATTCAATGTAAAACTCCTTTAAGTTAAACTCCGCATACTCTCCTCTCCCAGCTGCACATTGGAGGAGCGGCCGCTCTGATTCCAGCCTCATGTCATGCTACATTACAGTGCAGATTCTCCAGAGATATCAAGTGATGAAAGAAGAAGGAAAGGAAGAACTGGTATTCCTGATAAGCTGAATATAAAAACCTTCCTTTAAAAATGCTTCCTGCAGTTCCAATACATGCAGCGGAAGCACAGCTTCACCTTTTTGTGGGTTCAGAGGTCGCTCCCTGCCATGGGCGGCGGGTGGAACCCCCTTTAGAGGCGGCTAGGCCCAGCTCTGCCCCTTCCACCATGAACCCCCACACACAGCCAGAGCCCTGAGACCCTCTGCCCCTTCCCCATGGCAGGAGCCACAAGCTCCCTTCTGCCCGAGCGCCTCCTGCCCTTCAGCCAGAGGAGTGCAGGGCTGGCCGAAGGCCTAAACACTCCCACCTCAGCCAGAGGAGTGCGGGGCTGGCTGAAGGCCTAAACACTCCCACCTCAGCCAGAGGAGTGCGGGGCTGGCCGAAGGCCTAAACACTCCCACCTCAGCCAGAGGAGCACCGGGCTGGCCGGAGGCCCGAGCACCCCCCTTCTTGGCCAGAGTAGCCTTGAGCCCCGGAACCTACATGAGGCATCATAAAGCAAAACCTTCCTCCCAAAACTCTGCAACCGGGAATCCAGCGGCAGGAGCAGCGCCAGGGGAGGCTGAGTCTCCCTTGGCTTATTATAGCCACTGCCCATGCTCCCCTCCATGACAGATCAACTCTGCCAGCCTGTCCAGGCTCACTGCCCCTCTAGGCTCCTTCTGAGGTGGCTAGTACCATAATCAGTTAGGCAGGGGCAGGCCAGAAGAGCACATTGAAATCAATTGTGACTGGTCCCTGAGTAGGTGGGGGAAGAGGAGGGCGAAACATCTGGTTAAAGCAACATTTTATCTCCCCCTTGCACACTTGTGCAGCCACTGGCTGTAATCTGGCTCTGTATTGACCCTTCCAGAGAAGTCATACAGGACTAGTGAGGCTTCCACAGCCTCACATCTTCAGCAGCAACTACAAAAGGGCAATCCCACAACCAACTTGTGGCATGGAGAAAGATTTTTTTCCCTCCCAAACCCTTTCTGTAGAAGCAGAAAAAAATATGGTTTTGTTCCTTCATTTACAGTTGTGCTTCTGACATCCCCAAACCTATCTCAATCCGTGGTTAAATTTAGAAATTTTTCTGCAGAACTTAAAAACTAGTTACTTTCCACAATTATTTATTATTGGTCTATTAACTTGTAAAGACCCTGCCTTTATATCAAGGCCAAATCACAAAATGCGGAGCAATATTTCTAAATGCAATTTGGGGAAAAAAATGTATTCAGATGACCTTTAAAAATAGATAAAGCAATATGAAATGGAAGTATATTTCATTGGCTAAGTGCGAATTGCCTCAGGATTCTAATTATTGCATAATGTTCTAACTAGTAGTCAGTCAAATATCCAAAGTACATCATATGAGTGAGAGCAGAAATATTGCATGGGCACCAAATGTAAAAGTTTAAACTTCATTATACTTTTCATCTCTCATGAGGTCAATAACAACCGCAACAGATTACTGCGACATTTAATTTTGTTTGAATCATTTAATGGCACATATAAGGAAAGGCTCATGCTATATAATCAATACACAGATATATTCAGAAATGGCACTGGTTTAGTACAAATGTTATCTCTTCTACTATGGCCAGAACACCACCACACTCTGGGAGAATTTAGCCATTTCCCGTTTATATGGTGGAAGAGAGCATTTTTATGGTGAATAAACTAATAAATGGTAAAGGTCATTAAAACTCTTAGCAGATTTTAAAAAGGCCAAAGTGATATGAAGGGGGAAGTGTTTACTATAGTAACAGAATCATGCTAGTTTCAGCAATAGAGAAACAAATGGATCTGGAAAGGTTATGCTTTTGGAACCATGATAACAATATATGATTCTGCAAACGTTTACACTTGCTTACTTGGTCCGTACTTGGTCCATGGAAGCCAGTGGAACTATTCATGTAAGTAAATTTAGGATCTAGCCCATTGTTTCTGGTTCAAGAAAGTTGACCTTATACATGATATTGGCTCGTGGATCCTACAGAGCTGTGCATCAAACATAGTTAAAAATAAATCTCTCTAGGGAGAACTTTAAGAGCCTAAAACTTTGGAGGAGGTTCTCAATCTGACAGATAAAGATAAAGAGACTGGGGAACAAAGTTGCTGGGGCATTATAGTACAGCACAGAGGGAAGCCTAGTGTTTAAAAAAAAAACCCTTCTCACATGGATTTGCTGTATGAAATGTATATCTTATTATTGGAAATCTCCCCACCATTTTTAGAGCTAAGGACACATCAAGAAAATGACATATTTTAATGTGTTATAGATTCTATGACAGAAACAGTTGCAAAGTATTAGTAGATTTGGTTTAGCAATGAAGACTTTAAGCACCATCAGCCATTTAATGTCAAGAGAATAGCTGTTGCAGTAAAACTACTGAAAAATGGAACTCTTTGCAGCTGTCTAACACATGAGCAAGTGTGGATTTCTCTGATGCTGTGCTATCAGGTGTAACACCCGACTGATCTTGCAAGTCTCCCCATGTCCACATTGACCATAGCCAGAATACTTGCAGCACTCTCTCTAGGTCCTACCATTCTATCTCCTTTAACTAAATGTTTAGCCCACTGCCTCACACTTTCTTTTTGCTCCCTTGAGGCCAGATGTCCATTTCTTTCTCTTCGGGTCACCTGACAGTGTTGATTCCAGCTTTCAAGCATCACAATTACAGCTAAAATAATGCCAAGCATATTAGAAAAACATAAGAGAAAAATCACAAAATAAGTGACAAAATAAACGTGTTTCAGATCAATACTGTTAGAAATATTGCGAGACAGGCAAACAAGTATGGTATGTTATACAGTATGATAGCACTGATAATAGAATGATTACAGCTCCAGGGTGGCTCTTCTGAAAACCACATGACTGACTAATGAACACATCAATTCACAAACAAAGCTGACAAATCCAGAGGCAGTGTAAGCCCATTCGGGGCTCAAAAAAGGAATATTTTGGTCCCCTTCCTTTCCCCTCACCCATTCCCTAAAAATATTAATTTTCATTATTTCCACAATTTCATGATTTAGTTGGTGTTGGTCCCGCTTTGAGCAGGGGGTTGACTAGATGACCTCCTGAGGTCTCTTCCAACCCTAATCTTCTATGAGTCTATGATTCTATGAAACCAAAAAATATGTCAACAAAACACATGCTAGTAGTCTCATTAAAAAGGACATGTTAAATAAGATGAATGGTATTGGGCATGTGGAGGGGTCATACTACATCAGGGGCTGCGTTTGCTTATGTCTTGTGCCACCACTGCACAAATCAGATCACAGACAGTAAACATGCTTGCTATTCAACAGCTCTGAAGCAGTGGATAAAGATGATATACACTCCACAGTACCCAGCTGAGTACCTCAGTACATTTTTCACAGCTTATTTGCTTTGACATTAGCTGCACAAATAATGACCTTCAAGCCCCACAAACATGAACTCAATTTAAAAACCCACAACAGATAGTTATGAAGTCTAAAAAAATCTAAGAGGAGCTAGCTTATGTACAAATTATCCACGTTCTTATTTCTTTAATGACCTATGGTAAAGAACATTAATACACAGATTCAAAAAAAGAGAGTGTAACCAGGTAACCTGTTCTTCTTGCCTTCTTCATTGGATTCAGTGCTTAAAAGATTTCAGACTGGAGAGTTTTATACCCAAATATGAAATTCCAAGAACCAGAAACAACTAAATAGGAGCACAAATTCACTTTAAAATTACAACTTGGTTGGAGACTTCAGAGAAACAAATTTGTTATAGAAGAGTTGTCTGGCCATACCAGCAGAAAGACTGGAGGCCTTGGGTGTGGCTTAATTAGACTGCAACTTTATTCACTTAAAATATCTGGGAATATTCAGCAACAAATTATACAATACAGAACATCGTTGTTTCCTTAATCATTTCTATATAACCCCCAACCAAGTCCCAGCTATCCTGCTGCTGGGACCTTGCCATCCTCCCTTCACAAGGGGTGAAAGGCAGCTAGGAAAAGGAGGGGCATCATCTACCTTCTGTACAAGATGTAGGAATCCCAAAGCCCTGCTACTCAGCTCCCTTAAGAGATGCTTTCCCTCAAATCCTTTTCCAATCCATGTTATGCAGTAACCATATCCCTTCCATACTAAATACCTGCCCTGGCTATCTGCCACAAGTTTTACATAGTAATTTGTGACATTATAACCTAACTAGCCCACCCCACCTTGGCCAACCTAGCAGTAAGCGAAAAATTCCTTTTCAGCCCCCAAGAGAAAAGGCAACTAGTGTAGTGACCACAGCAGGTCAAGAAGAAGCCTGATCCTTTTGCCAAATTAACAGGTGGGACCAGCCCTATGCCAATAAAAGAGGGCCTCTCCATGGCTGCATGAGGTATAAATACCCTCCCCATACTCTTCCTTTTAGTAGAGAGACCTGACCTAAACTGTTCCAGACCTTCCTGGCCATCCCCATAAGCTTTCTCCATTAGCCATCCTTTGTGGGAAAGCCATGAAAGGGGCAATGCCCCTTTTCTTCCAGCTAGCTAGACAAAGATGCCCCACCATGGAAAGTTGCAGTGATGACATTTTAAAACATTTTCTACTGTAAGTGAGGGGCAAAGGCAGCCTTCCACCTGCTTAAAACTTTGGCTGGACAGGATAGAACAAAGAAATTGTCGCCCTTTTTGATACCTTTGAAGTATATGAGCCTGAAGATTTACCCAAAGGAGACCAAGTTTGTCATGGAAATGGGAAGGATTTAACAGAACATATAACACTTTCTCTTAATAACAAATGTTGAAAAAATCTGTGTTCTGAAATCAAGCAAGAACTGGATCCGTCAGATTAATAATTTATATACATCTCAAATAGCAAGCAGTTTCTAAGAAATGAACTTAAAAGCCGTTAATAGTCTAAGGGTCCCAATCTTGCAAATTCTTCTTCATGCTGGTAGCCACACTCCTCCTTGCAAGAGTTTTCAGGCTAGAGCCCCAGGAATCCTATTGTTCTTCCAAGTTTTAAATTACCAGCATAAACTTTAATAGCATTCAAGTGTTGTATGCCCTCCAGGAAGGAGGCACCTATCTGCATAACACTAAACAAGATGAAAGGTCATTATTCACATTCAAACATGTACCATCGGTGTTCCTTTTGGCTATGTCTACACTGGCAATTGAACGACAAAAGTTTTGTCTTTCAGAGGTGTCAAAACCCACCCCCCCGAAAGACAAAAGTTTTGCTGCAACAAGTGCCGGTGTGAACAGTGTGCTGTCAGCAGGAGTGCTCTCCTATCAACAACGCAAACGCCGCTGGTTGGGGGTGGAAGTTTTATGTCGGCAGGAGAGCTGACAAACAGCAGCTACACTGTGCCACTTTTAGCAGCACAGCTGTAGCAACACAGCCATGGCTTGAAAGATTTCACTGGTTTGGAAGAGTCTACTGTTTCCTGCAGAGTTCCTGATTTTAAAAGTAGGGAAGGTCCATTTCTTTGAAAGAGTCTGCCACAGTGTGTACATTCCATATAATGTTGTAGTTGGACATATTGCAATGTAGATGGGTGGAAGGACTGTGGAACTGACTAATTAAAAGCATCATTAATGTGCAGCGTACTTCTAAAACATAACCTTTCTGGTCACAGTTGTGCCTCCTGACGTAGAATCCTAAGACGCACAGTTAAATCGCTATTGTTGATGCTTTTATAAATGGGCCACCAGCCATCAGTAAAAGCAAACATGAAGCATAATCTATTTACTGATGAATTACATGAAGTCTCTTAGATACATGCAGGATAAGGGATTTGCTAACACTGGGAAACATTTCTTTCAGCAAAATAGCAGCTAATCTCTTAAAAGACAAACTTCCATAGCTTATGACCAGAGCTTTGTATTTCCCTTCATGAACGTCACTGCACTGCATGACCTCAGGGTCATGGAAAATTAAATTTGGACTCTGACAATCCAAAGATCCCATCATTTCATAAAACTGATCAGCTATGACAGCACTATCCATCAATTCAGAAAATTAAGCTTCTCTGCCTACAGCTGATACCTACAGTACATTAAGTGAAATGAGGAAATACCTGTCTGTAAATGCAAAAAGAAAAGGAGTACTTGTGGACCTTAGAGACTAACCAATTTATCTGAGCATAAGCTTTCGTGAGCTACAGCTCACTTCATCGGATGCATACTGTGCACAGTGAGCTGTAGCTCACGAAAGCTTATGCTCAAATAAATTGGTTAGTCTCTAAGGTGCCACAAGTCCTCCTTTTCTTTTTGCGAATACACACTAACATGGCTGTTACTCTGAAACCTGTCTGTAAATGAGCTTTCTATATATAAACCAGGGATAAGATATTAAAACCGTGTCTTTTTCATTCATTTGCTGTGCATTAGGAGATGTTCCAAATTGCCCAAAGTCATCTGTGTGACCAGAAAAATTGTCATATCTACCAGTTCATGCCCCCTTCATTGCAGTTCCATAAATAAATATCAGCTATTTGTGACATTCTACACCTTGGGAGAGTGTCCTGTAACCCCCATATTCCTCATTTTTGTACAATCATGATCTTACACATAAAGCATGCCTTGTAAGGTATCAGGGGAAAGATTATGATCTGATTAAAGTCATTTCTCTATCCATATATGTATATCATTCATGCATATGAAGTTATGAGATTTTGCGTGGTATGGTTGTCACTAAAATATGCTATAAATTGGGGAAATCAGCTAGATATTAGCTCCCCAGAGGCAAGAGCAAGGAAATTAACCAACACCCAGGTGGGGTGTCAATCAACCCATCAACAACCATTGTCCAGCAAGGGAGCTACAATGCAATGACTCATCTGCTTGAGACCACACCAGGGGAATTGCTCAACCTTGCCTAGAGACTAAGCAGTGCCTACTCAGATATGCCTGGACTTGTGTTTTCCAAGTACATGGACTCAGGGTATAAAACCGAACACAGGGAGCCAATGCTTGGCCTTTCTACTTCACCCACTTATGCTGCAAGCAACAAGGACATTCTGAAGACTCCAACTTAGGGGACTGGCCCAAATTTCAAGGGTGAAATCTCTGTACTCTGACCTGCAATATCCAGTGGGGTGAGAAAAACTGCTTAGTCTAGTTGTTGCCTAGTCTAATAGGGTCGAGAGTTTAGACTGCATGCTTATGTTTTATTTCTTTTGGTAACTAACTCTGACTTTTTGCCTGTCACTTAAAATCCATCTTTTGTAGTCAATAAATTTGTTTTGCTGTTTATCTTTACCAGTGAGTTTGTATGAAGTATGTGGCAAATCTGCTCAGGTTTTGGAAAGGCTGGTGTATGTCCACTTTCCACTGATGAAGTGGTGAACCAACTGATAAATTTGCACTGCTCAGCTTGAGCAGTGCAAGATGGTATATTCCTGAGGTGCAAGGCTGGGATCTTGGGGGATCTGGTTGGTGCCTTTCTCTGTGTGATTCATCAGGGTGTCTGGGAGCATTCATGCAATATAGCTGGTTGTGGGGCCGCACATGCGGTTGTGTTGAGTGATCACAGAGCCTGGAGGGGTTAGCTGCTGGTCACTAGCAAAGCATTGCAAGAGACAACCCAGGCTGGAGAGAGTTCAGGGGGCACAGTGGTCCCACAGTCCCAGGCTGCACCTTAGGGATCCCATCACACTACTGTTGTACATATTCCTAGGATTTATCAACCCCAAACAAATGTTAAACACAGTAAATTATCAGCAAAGAGTATATCAGGCAGTCATATTATAAAATCAAAATAGTATAAAATGTAAAACACCTCAGTTTGCAGCTATGGTACCTTAGTTACCAGAAAATTGTGTAGTTCATCTCTACTTTTGAAATACTTGAGGTTACATTTTCCATGTGTTGTGTGAGAAATGAGGCATGCATCTCCCATCAATGTTAATGGCAGTTGAACAGATAGTTCCTAGTACACTTAACTGAAAAGATACCCTATGGAATAAAGACTTAACTCCTGGCTGATTTATTAGATCTCTGGATTATTAGCAGATATTTTGAATCCATGGTTAATTCACATTCTGTAATTCTCTTTGTGACTCACAGATGTTCAGAATTTAAAAGTGTTAACTTGTAGCCCTGCTGCCATATTTCCAGTTAGCAGCACTAAATTCTGACTCCCGCCCCTTAGGAAATCAGACCATATTCAATCCCCCTGTAAAAGTTATTCACCTGGGTTTGAGTTTTAAACATGTGGAAATATCAGCCCATGTTCTTTAAAAAGAGCCATGCTCCAAGGATGCTCATATTGAAACAACCTGTGATTTCCCAGCTGTCTTTCAACACCTTTCCCCCAAACCAAATTTCCCCCTTCACATGAGATTTTCACCTTGAAACTTATAGTCCATCCTCAATAAAATGTATAAAGATTGGTTTACTTTCAAAACTGTTTAGATTAATCATGGCTATAAAGACTAAGGAGCTTAAGAGAGGCCTCAAAAAGCTAAGTCCATAGGCAATGGTGCAATGACAGAGGAAATTCAGCATAGACAAAGGCAAGGTAATGCACATTGGAAGGAATAATTTGAACTGCTTATGACATTGTGAAGTTCTAAATTAACTGTAACCACTGTGATCCTAAGAACATCCCAATGCCAGTTGGCACATTGTTGTCATATTATCACCTTTTTGATATGTATCATATCATTGGAAAACTAATAACTACTGATCATTAATATTTTTGTGTCATATATGTATGGTAAACCCCAAAAGGGCTTTATAGATATGTGCTGGAAATAGGTTCTTAAAATTTATTTGGCAAGCAGTGCCTAAGCCTGTTCCAGATAAAGGAATGTGATTCCACCCACTTGAAAGTGTTTCCTATGTAAATTGAGCAAGGTATGGCCAATGATAAAGAAAAGCACATTTACATGCAAGATAAATAATGCCATCTGGAGAGCAAGTGGGGAAAGATGACCACTTAACAATCTTGTCGGAGGATGGAGACTGCACCCCCTTCCCCAGCATGCCTTCCTGCCTCTTGAAGCAGGGTCAGTGAACTTTGGGAAAATATGAGCAGAGTGAAAAAGCCATTTTGGAATCCTTCATGTGAGGAGACAAAAATAACCAAGCACTTTGAGCTGTGTGAAGGGTCCTGCAGGGAGTCTGGTCAACCATATTGGAAAAGAGACTTGGTGAAAAGCATTTCTTTGAATAAGAAACTCTAGCTTTTTAAATCAGGTTTTAGTCTTAAAAGCGTATGCTTACTTTTGCTTGTGTGTAACCCTTTTTATCTTTATACCTTATACTTCATATCACTTAACCCTATGCCTTTTTTTAAAATAAACTTTTTTTTTTACTTTTACTATAAACCAAGTCAGTGCTTTGATTAAACTAGACTGTTTGTAAACCGCAGCTGAGGTAGCAAGTTGCTGGGTACTGTCTCTTTAAGGGAGCAGCAAATTTAATAACTTCTGTAAGCATTCACTGAAAGGGCTGGACACTACAGGGCAGATGGTTTGGAAGAAATTTGGCACAGGGAGTGTGTTGGGGTCACCCTGCAAGGAGTAACCCAGGCTGGTGGAAGTCAGGGTAAGGCTATTGTGCTGTTAGCAAACTGGTGGTGTCAGAGCTCTGAACCTAGCCTGTACAGAACAGCGACACCCCGGCTTGCAGGGCAGGCAGTGACACAACCCCTTACTGGTCTGGGTTGAATACCAAAGAGTCATAACCACTCAGGAAAAGACTCCAATGCCCATTAATAGAAAGCTCAGAGTATGCCTCTGGTCAGTATAAAGTAGTGATCAAAAAAAGTAAATAAAATTTTAAGATACAATCTAATAGTGAATATATTATAATTGCATAGTATAACCCAATGAACACCCTTAATTGGAATACTCTATTCAGTTCTGGTAATCCCGTCTCAGAAAAGTTATAACAGAAATAGAAGGGTTAAGAGTCAGACAATGAAAATAATCACGTCATGGAAAGATTTCTATTGAGATAAAGTTAAATAGCTGGGAACATTTATTTTAGAGCAGAGATTAATTAGAAGGGACACCGCAGAGGTATCCAGTGGTAGAGCAAGGACAAATTAATCACTCCTATTTGCCTTCTCCCAATACAAGGAAAGTGGGTATTCAATGAAACTGACATACACATTTAAACAGCGATAAAAGGAAATACTTCATTACACAGGCTTAATTCATCTATGGAATTCATTGCCACAAGATGCAATTATGGGCACTAGAGAAAACCCTAAGATGCACGGATAGAGATACATACTGAGACCAAAAGCTCAGTTAGAGTCCAGAAAGCATTAGATATATTTTAAGCAGGATAATACACACACACACACACACACACCCCTTATATCAATTTGTGTTCACACTCACCCACCCACAATCTAAACTTTCATGCCTCAGGACAGAAACCAACAAATAACCAAAGGAGTTGTGAAGACAATCCTTAGAGACATGCTATTTCCTATAACTGTCCACTACAAGAGTTTTTATATATTCCCCTGAAACATCTGGTACCAACCACTCTTGCAGATAGGATACTGGATTAGAGGATCACTGGTCTGATTCAATAGAATACTTCCTCTGTTCTATTTATTTCAATTTGTGATCCAAACCCTGGAGGGTTGCCTCAGTTCTAGCCTGTACCTTTTCAAGAAAGCAGGTCTATTATGTGGTTAAAAGTTTACAGCAACTCTGACATTTTTTCAGATTTTGTTTATTGCTAATGGTTCAAGCAACCAAACACATTTTAAGCAACCGATTTTTCTTCAGGGAATATGGGCATTTTGACATTAAATTGAACATAACAGAAGCAGACAATTGTTACTAATTATGCAATGTCTTTGCATAGTTATATTGCTCATCAGTAGAATAAAAATACTAAATAATGAACAGAACTTCTTTAAAATGTATGATGGATCATATATCAAAGACAGATCCTCTGTAATGTTGTTTGCCTCTTAAAGATAAGAATTATCTTAACATAAAAGGCCATGTCTTTTTTCTACTAAGCAGATTTGCTTTTTCTTAGCTGGAAGCCTTTGTTCTGAATGTTTGATCATGGTGAAATGTCCTGTAATGAATCTGGCATTTTTTGTATTGTTATACATTAGATTACCCATTGTCTTAGCTATTGTCTGCAAGAAGTGTTGCTAAAAGTGCAGGATTCAAATTGTTGTTCAAAGCATTTTAAACTATATGTGACTGGTTTTTAATGAGCTGTCTTTTCTTTTTAATTTGCAGGACGTTTCCTGCAAAGATGTAAATGTATATCAATACCTCTTTCTTTTCTGACCCAGTATGGCCTTGGAAATGAAAAGTCCATCTCCCAGAGAGGTTTTCTCCTGAAGTATTTTAGATATATGAGGAAAAAATTGGTTAACTAAAATGTCAGTACATTTATTTTAATAAATGTTGTTTAATATATATTGCAGGGGACTGACTGCCTCAGGAGATTTGTGATCAGATAGGCAACCTTTCACCTGTAGGTTGCCAGTTTCAGTTCGGCCCATATCAGCGGTGATCAGGTGTTGGCAGTTATGAAGTGAGCTGGTGTTTTTAATCCAGCTCCTGCTAAATACTTGCCCACATTTAAAAAAAAAAAACCACCACAAATGGCAATCCTAGAAACCAAACTCTCCCATTGAGGGCAGAGCCCTCCTCATGAGGGATGAGATATACTAGCAAAATCACATGGTGTGCACCAGCAATGCTGTAACCTTTTCTTTTGCAAAATGTTTCTACGTACACAAGTTTAGTTCTTGTGAATGTTCCTGTATCTACATCCCTGAAGACTGATGTCCTCTACATATTCACAGAACAAGTAGGCCACAAGCAGTACACATTTTCTCACTCCTGTTCCTCAGCCTTGGCTTGGTGGCATCCATCTATAGAGCTGAAGGGTGATTCTGAATCACGCATCAACTAAGAGCTGAGGTCAGACTTCTTGACCAAGACTAAGTGCAAGGGTTCCAATTAGTACCAGAAGAATGAGACAGTGAGTATCACTATCAGTCAGGAAGTGGACAGTCACCTAGATACCAAGGTGATGAATGGAGAGAAAGAAAGAAAGAGAGAGAGAGGAAAAAAAAAAAACAACTGAGCCAAATTTACAGAAGTAACATAACAGCTGTCAGGGGTTTTTTCAACAGAATCAGGAGTGACACTTTCAGCAACATTTATTTTTTTTTTTTTCCATCTGAAACTATTTTCAAACTCAGATTCATGCTGGAAATTCATAGGTTTTCCTATGTGATTCAATTACATTAGTATTAGATGACATCAAAAGAGATGTTACATTTTGCTGATGAATGAACTAAACACCTGCTACCTGACTCAAAATAATCTAGTAAACAATCTGTGTAATCCAGTTACTATATAAACCATTACTAACAAAAAGTGCCCATTCTTCATAAATGGCTTTTATCTCTACTGAGACTCTGCATAGAAAAAACACGAAAGCAAAGGAAGCTTTTTAAAGAGTTGTGACAACATTTAACAATGTTCCCTGGAGTCATATTACCAAATCAAAAGGTCTCTCATCAGCACATCTCTCATATTACTGTCAACCTCAGAGGCCACATAGAAGATGTGTGTACAAGCTTGCAGGAAATTTGAAAACAAGGTGTTTTGGGAATCCAAAGCAAAAATATTTTTTTCCCGATCTAGTTCCAGATTAGAGCTGCAGAAAGTTCTTTACTGGAATTGTGCAAAATGTTCATAACAAATTTACACAGGCAATTGTACTTAAATACATGACCTAAATACTCTTTAGGGCAATCTGTTAGTATATTGCACACTTAGGAAAAAGGTGCTATGTGCAAATAGTAGTACAATGATTTGGATGGGAGCCTTTAGGAGTTACCACAAAACAAATAGAAAATAGATCTCTCTTAGCTTAGAAACTTATATTTCCCTATCATCATAGTATCTGAGCACCTCACAGTCATTAACGTATTTATCCTCACAACCGCCATGTGAGTTAGGGAAGTGCTATTTTCCACTTTTTACAGAGGAGTAACTGCGGCATAGACAAAGGAACTTGCCCAAAGTCACACAGGAAGTCTGTGGCAGAGCAAAGAATTCCATTTGGGATCCCAATCCCAGACTAATTTCCTAACCTCTGGAACATCTTTCTCCTCATGATCATGAATTAGACTATGCACCCATTAAGCGGCATAGAGGGACTAAGAACTTTGAACTAGTCTGCTTACATCTGAATCTGGCCCATTCCACTCTTGGTTACACCAGTGCAACACCAGAATTTGGCCCCATATCTGCATACAGTATCTAATGAATGTTTAATAGATTATAGATGCCATTTTACAGACGATTAAGGCACTCCAATGCAAATATGTTTTGTTGCGTGCTTGAAGTTAATAACAATTCAAGATTGTCAAATAGCAGGCTCAAATGGAATTATTTAATCAAAGATTGACAATCTGAGATTAGTGCAGCATTATACAGAATACAAAAAGAATAGATACATTACCACCCCTAGTGTAACGCGAAGAGACGGCCTCTATGTCTCTCTTCTGTAACTGGTGGGATGCCGGCAGTTTGTACTCCCTGTCTCCCTCTGGCTTTAATAGGGTGTGAGACAGAGAAACTCCTTTTCTGAGAGAAAATTGCTTTCCCTTGATTAATTTCACCATGTGTTCGTTTTTTCACATTTTCATTTTACTTAATTACTTGTGGAATTTCTCATAGACTCATAGATATTAAGGTCAGAAGGGACCATTATGATCATCTAGTCTGACCTCCTGCACAATGCAGGCCACAGAATCTTACCCACCCACTTCTGCAATAAACCTCTCACCTATGTCTGAGCTATTGAAGTCCTCAAATCATGGTTTAAAGAGAGACTTCTTTTATGGTAATCTTTAGGTTATATAATCAATAAGCTAAAGGGAATTCTAATCTGGTTATTATTACTGACAGCTGTGACAACAAGTAGTTCTTACTGAATTAAAAACATCTTTCTGTAGACCCTTATTTCATCCATTACAGAAAAAAATCTGCAAAAGAAGTACTTATCAATCATAGACCTTAATTAAATCATGAGTACCCCCTTATCAATCACTCAGTCTTGTTCGTACTATACTTCTGTGGACACATCATCAGTTTAAGGGGGCTTTTCCCTAGACATCTATATTCCCATAGACTGGGAGGCACCAGCAGTAATGAAGTACAGCCCAATACTTGATCACATGAAGTTCCTGAATACAGGTGACTCACAGGTTAAAAACCAACATTCTGGGCCTTAGAATTCAGATCCGCTCTGCTAAAATTATAAAAGATTCTGGGGGGAGAGTGACTGTGCAAATGAATTTAATATACAAGAAAAAGGATCAGATACTAACAGTTTGAATATTATTAAAGCTTTCAACATTCCTCAGTATGAAGGAACTCAGAAACTGATTTTTCTCAGAAATTGTCATGGAAAAAAGGTAATTTTATATAAAGTTCCTGAATTTCCAATTACCCAAAATGTCATGCCACGAAAGACATTTTTACTGCTTCTTTTAAAACTGATCATATCTTTAAGTTGCACCTTGAGACAATGTTTAACAACATTTCATATTCCATGATGCTATTTATATGACAAAAAAGAAAAACAATTATTAAGATGTCCTAGCACAGAAGCAGAAGTCTTTAATTATAATAAATTTGGAAGTTGCCACCTTTTGTTTTTCACTCCGTTACACCTTTTTTTCACCATTCTGACCACTGAAGTCAGTGGAGTTATGCTGGAATAAAACTCATGTACACAGTGGAGAACCATGCTTTTAATTTATTACTAATGCTGAGAGTCTGTCACAGAGGTCACAGATTCCATCACTTTCTGGGACCGCCATGACTTCTGCAGTGACCAGTGCGACTGGCCCTGGGGCCGCCTGAGCAGCTCGGGCAGCTCCTGGCTCAACAGACTGAATTTAAGGGAGTAACGACTCTGGCCCCATTCCTGCAATGGAATCTGCTAGCATGGAACCTTGTCTGTGCAGAGTCCCACAGACTTCAGCAATACACTGTGCAGCATAAGGGCCTGTGTGAACAGATCAAGATAAAATTGATGATTATCTCAGTGCTATTTAATCCCCTGTGTGAAATGAGTTGGTGCTTTCATTCAATTCCTATCTGACAGGCATTCAGCTCACAAAATTTGCTACCATAATTGGCACTAGGTCTCATGTTCATACTGATGGATCTCTTTGCAGCCTTTGACACAGTGGACCACAAGGTACTACTAACACACCTATTGACACAGCAGGAATAGATGGCCCAGTACTACAGTGGCTCTAATTGTTCCTGTCCAGCACAACTCAGAGTCAAAATGGTTAATTTTTCATCCACTCCAAAGGTCCTCACCTGTGGGGTCCTACAGGGATTTATACAATTCCTCTTCTCATTAACATCTACATGAGATCACTGGGAGAAATTGTGAGACACCATGGGCTTAGCTGCCAACAGTATGTCAATGATACTCACCTCTGTTGATAGAACCTTTGCCTCTACTAAAATGTCAGAATACCTACAAGAAATCATCTCTTGGATGAAAGCAGCTGGTTGAACTTGAATCCAAGAAAATCTGAAGTGATGCTGGTTGGAAAAGGGAAGTGTTCTGAAGAACTGGCCAAGTGTCTGCCAAGTGGAAGATGTATAACCTCTATTTGTCAAAGTGGTGAAAGCATCTAGGTCCTATTGGACTCCTTACAAAGCTTGGATGACCAGGGTAGCATCAGTTTCTAAAAATACCTTCTTCCATCTTCAGCTTGCTAGGAAGCTTTGTCCTTTCCTCTCAGACAATGACCTGGCCACACTGATCCATGCACTTGTCACTGCTAGGCTGGATTCCTGTAACCTACTGTATTTGAAACTGAATGTGAAGAGGATGAACAAGCTCCAGAATGTGGCTGCTAGCCTTCTCTATGGCTTAGGCCTCCATGAGCACATTAGGCCTGTGCTCAAGGCTCTCCACTGGCTCCCAATACAAGTTAAAGGCCATGGTCCTGATTTTCAAAGCAACTATTAAATCTAAGCCCAGCTATGTCAAAGATCAAATGTTGAGCTGTCTAGAGTGGTTCACAACTGTGAATGCCAATTAGAGGGCAGACTGTCAGAAAATAGGGTAGACACCCCAAACAAGTTGTATGTTCTATATTTAGATTTCACCAAGCCAGTCGCAAATGTGCACTCCTGGATCACTATACCAGTCTTACCATGGAGTCACAGACAATCCCCTTAGGCTCTCCAGCGTAACCTGCCACCCAGACAAACTGGACTTAGTGATAATGGTCTGAGCTATCAAAAATCACACATCATCAGATTATTCCCACTCCCAAAGGATCGGTCACTTACCCCAGATCAACTGGTACTTTGGATCTCAAAACCAAAGACAACGCTGACAGCCAATTCCACAGTAAACTAATTATAGTTTTATTAGCTAAGAAAAAAGAATGAGTTATTGAGAGATTAAAGCAGGTTAAATAGAACAGGTGAGTGAAAGTTTGGAAGTCCAAAATGATAGCAGTTGATGTAATACACTGCTAGTTTCCCAAAAAACTCTTTTCAGAGAACCCAGATGTTTCTGGGGATCTCCACTTTGCATTTGGTATCTTCCGCGTAAGAGTCCAGTCAGAGATAAAGGATCTTTCTTTGAATTCATATTTATATCTTCTTCTCACATAAAACAAGCTGACAGTCTCTCTAACCATGTTGGTTTTCCTTTGATGCTGATGAGTAGAAAATGCAGACGGCATCTGTGAATTTCCATTGTTGAACGCAATGACCCTCACTTTGAAGTTAGCATGCTTCTTCATTTACATTTCCAAGGCTCCAATCACGTTTGATAGGTAATTACAGGGATATACACAATATAAAAGAAAAGGAGGACTTGTGGCACCTTAGAGACTAACCAATTTATTTGAGCATAAGCTTTCGTGAGCTACAGCTCACTTCATCGGATGCATAAAGTGGAAAATACAGTGAGGATGTTTTTATACACACAGACCATGAAAAAATGGGTGAATCATCATGATTGTCATACACATTGTAAGGAGAGTGATCACTTTAGATAAGCTATTACCAGCAGGAGAGTGGGGTGTGGGGAGAGAAAAGCTTTTGTAGTAATAAACACAAGTCCTCCTTTTCTTTTTGCAAATACAGACTAACACAGCTGTTACTCTGAAACCTGACAATATAAAAGGTAATGTAATAGTAAATAACAATCCTTCATTAGTTTTCATGAAGTTTACACATCAGGTACATTCTCATCTTAACACTAATGCACACTTTTGATCTAGGGTTCACTAATTACAGGGATATACATAATGTAATGATAGCAATCAAGAGGTTTTAGATAAGAGAAGACAATACCTTTAACGTTTCCTTTGAACTAAACTAACACACACGTGAATTGGCAGGATTATACTACAATACCTTTTGACACTCCTTTGATTTCTATTAGCATATGAGTCAATTAGCCTGCAGCCCTGTCCTGACCTGGCACCATTTTAGGCAATGTCACACTATGAACCACCATGACAGCTGCACTACTGAGATCACAAAGACCATAAAATCATATGTTCTCTTTGTCTGAGAGCTGCAGTCAAAGCATCCTTTGTCATTGTGATCTGGTTATGGACCAGTCTTCCAGAAAAAATCAGGGGAACCGGGAGTCTGACTGTCTTTAGGAAATGTTGTAAAACCGTCCTCTTCAAAATAGCCATTTCATCATAAGAATGACACTCAACACTGAGACACCTCTTCTACCCTTAAACACCTATAAAAAAATCCTTCTCCCAAACAGAGTTTTAACCCTGAAAAGAGAAAATTGCCAGAGGCTCCCTGAAGTCCACTAGGGATTTCATTATGGCTGTTAATTTTACATGGAAGGCACTCAGATATTATGATGATGGGCAGCAGTATAAAACCCTAAGATAGATCAATAAAGCAGGATACTAGGCTGCAGACTAACACACAAAGAAGAGATGGAATAACCTGACCCAGACATTTTTATCCAGGATCAGGGTTAGACAGGATCATGCATGTGTCAGGACAAGATGCGAATAATAAAAGATGTGTGTATGTGTTATCAGTGGAGACTTCCCTATGGCAATGACTATAAACAATGGAGAATTCAGTGGAGTATTTTAGAGGACCAACGTTTTTAATGAGACTCCTCCTTCTGGAGTTAAACAGCGGGATAGTTGTGAGTTCAGTCCAACATGAGACTAGTTTTAAAATTTCATTTAAAAAAATCAAAAGGCTAGAGTCAAAAATGAGGCCTTTCTCTGTGAGAAACACTTCGTGACTGAAGTGTTTTTGTTCTTCTTTCTCATCTGTCATTCAACTGAGATTCATTCTGTCCAGTAGCTATAGTGTAACATGTGAACTCATCTCTTACAATGTGCCAGCTGTAGAAAGAGCAAGAAAATCATCCTTGGATTTACAGTATTTCTTCTGGGCAAGTTATGCTGGCTGTCTTTGAAATGGGAATAAAAGATTTAACCAGTTTACATGATTTGGTGCCAGTTTTGCTTTGTTTCTTTTTTAGAGTATTCCATTGGGTGTTGCTAAGTACCAATTTGTGTTTCAGATTTGTCAGTATGATATCATAGGTACTATGAGAAAGTTACAGATCTTTATCTTTCTTTACTAGGGTCCCTCATGACATTTCAAAGTTCTTTGAATGCTGGGTTTTATATATAGGGCCAGGAAAGAATTACATGATGTTCTCAGTGCTCATGTTTATAGATACAGAGTTATAGTATGTTCACAACCTAAGTATATTTTTAAGATATCATTAAAGCATAAGTTAATGAGCATTTTGTTAGATACATATAAACAGAAAGTTTATTTTAGGTACTTCTAATGCTCCTATCACGGTAGTATTTAAGGGCTAGATGGTCACAAGGACTGCATGCCCATGTAGGGAAGTAAAAGAGCTACCTAGACCTTGGGTCTGCGACACATGAGTAAGTGGGGTTTCATATCTCCTCCCCCACTAGAGGAGCTATGTAAGGAGGTGCATGGAAGGGGGCAGAGCCTTGGGTTTACCTGCACTTACAAGCCAGCACAGCTGAGCTGGAGTGGAGAGAAGTTTTAATTTGCTTCTGCTACAGGCTAGCAACAAATTCACCCACCTCCACACTACCTCAGCAATACAAAAGAAGCAGGAGGTAATACAGCTTACACACCACTCCTTGCTCAGGGATCCACCCAAAGTCCAAATTCTAGTCCTGGGTGTTCGTGAAGGTCAACCTGTTGGCATGGTAGAAAATTGCTGCAACTGGAGCTGCTCATGGAGCTGTTCCATCCTGGCTTCTTTCTGCAGACCTCTGGGAGAAAGAAAAGAGATCAGACATGGCATCATCAGGTTAGTTAGCAACGTGCCATCAAATCAGGAAAAGACAGTAAGGACAAACAGACACAGGACAGAAACCCATACACATATCAAAATCTCTGTCCTAGGCAGGTCATACCTACCTGTGTCAGAAAACTGAATATTTTGCTTCTTTTACACTTTTGTAGCTTATCTTGCCAATAAACATCCCTGGATTGAATTTCATGGTGGGTGTGTGGGTGTAAGAGAGGGCAAGAGAGAAAGAGAGAAGGTGAGTAAGGACCTATGGATGTGTGGTGCCGGTGAGTGACTAGCTGCATGAGAATATGGTTAGGATAAGTGCATGCAGGGATGGGCATAGGGTTTCACTAGCAAAGAGGACATGATGAGTGTAGAAAGGTAGTAAAAAGGAAGGAGAAGAATGAAATAAGAAGGAGACATTGGAGAAATAGAAGATATAATGGAGAAATGAGAGAGGAAAGAATGATAAGAAAGGAGTCTATGGGGTTGGGGGAGTTTTCATGAAGGAGGATACGGAAAAAAGGAAGAAAAAGAGAATGACAATTTCACTGAAAGTGAGACAGACTGAAAGAGACAGTGGTGAGAAAACTATCAGGATTCTGAAGAGAAAATAGAAGTGAAGAACAGTGAGAAAAAAAGTCCAAAAGCAAGGCAGACTGTTCACCGAAGTTGAATTCCTAAATAAGATAAATGGACACACACTCTGGCTGACCAATACAAATGAGATCTCATCAGCAACCCACAGAATTCAACAACTCTCCTCAATTTACCAGTGTGCATAAAATGAGTTCAAAATGGTCTCCAAATGGTTTTGTTAAATTAAGAGGTGTTGTGGGCTATTCACAAAGATATTTCCCAGGTATTTGTTCCTGCTAGTGCCTCCCTAGACTCATTCAATAGCACTGAATGGCAATTAATTGTGTGGCAGTTGAGCATTCTCAGCACCTAACATGATCAGGCCTTAGAGAAAATACCACCAAGAGGGTGGCCATATTTTAGGACAGTTTATGAGCTAGCAGTAGAAAGTATAAATTGTCTAAAGTGACTGTAATATGGGAATGTGAGGTATTAAACATCCTCCTGAACCAGCTCAAATAGCTTGTCTTGAATAGGGTCCAATTTATGGCAGCTCGAACTGAATGTAATGTATATATTTCAATATGATTAAATGTTGAGAAGGAATAGACCCCATGCTACTACACAGTATTCTTGGATGTGTTTACTTTTTCATATACATAACCTGGCTTTCCCTGGAAGAGCAAGGACACTAAGGAGACTGCAGAGTAAATTTAATCAAACACAAACTATAGATTTTTATTATATTTAGGCCATTGCTTTGATGCAGCCACATGTTCTGATCCTGAGAGATGCTAAAAACCTACTGCAAAGTTAGTGCACTCAACCCCCATTGGCTTTCATGGGAACTGAAAGAACTCAGCACCTCATCAGACTGTGTCCTGAAAGAGCAAATTTATCAGAATTAAATGCAAAAGAATGCATCAATACGATAGTAGGGTCACAGCATTAAAATCACAAATATCTATGAAATGCAGAAGTTAGTGCCAAGTAGCTACAAACACTCAGCTGTATTGTACATTTTTCTTGTTTTAGAATATAAGCATGACAAATAGTAATACAATAAATTATACAGTGGCTAGCCAGGAATAGATATGTAAAACTAAAACAGTATGTTAAGATACCCATTTACTTAGAGACAGAAATAGGAACAATACATATATGCAATGTTGCTGAGTTAACAGTAATGCTGAAACCTTAACTTTTGACTACCCTTAATTTTTGCAGTTTCAGCTGGAGTCTTACTGCTGCATTAGCATAATTTTTACATTTGTCTTCGGATTATAACAAATAAAAGAAAAAGAAAATAGAAATTGCCTACACTTAACAATGTTAGCATTTAAGTTTCAATTTTGCTTTGAAGATCAAACCTTCCTGATATGAATTTGAGATAAATACATTTATTCTAAAAAATAGTTAGACAAATCTTGGTGATTACATTTCACAGAAATTTGTGAAAACATTGTATTAGCTTTCAATTCTCAAGAGTTTATACCTCCTGAAATTTTGCTTTATATTTTGAGGTCTAGGGGCTTGAGCCAAAGCTCATTGAAGTCAATGGAAGTTTCTGCATTGACTTCAACAGACTTGACATCAGGCTTCAAAAACTGAAACTAATTCAAAGCCACTCATGGTCACGTGGTTTCTAGTTGACCAACATTTGCAAAACATCACTCTGTTCATTCTGCTTGTACCTTATATCCCCTTTCCCTCATCTTTATCTGTACTGTCTAATTAGAGTATGAACTCTTTGGGGCTGGGACTCTCTATTACCTCGTTGGACAGTGCCGAGAAAAATGGAGCAGTAATCATAGTTGGTCTCAACACACTACTGTAATAGCGGCAGTCAAAAAAGTGAACAGAATGCTGGGAATAATTAAGAAAGGGATAGATAATAGGACAGATAATACCATGTTACCTCTATATAAATCCATGGTATGCCCACATCTTGAATATTGTGTGCAGATGTGGTCGCCCCATCTCAAAAAAAGATATATTGGAATTCAGAAAAGAGCAACAGAAATTATTAGGGGTATGGAATGGTTTCCATATGAGGAGAGATTAATAAGACTAGGACTTTTTAGCTTGGAAAAGAGATGGCTAAGGGGAGATATGATTGAGGTCTATAAAATCATGACTAGTGTAGAGAAAGTAGATAAGGAAGTGTTGTTTACTACTTCTCATAACACAAGAACTAGGGGTCGCCAAATGAAATTAATAGCCAGAAGGTTTAAAGCAAATAAAAGGAAGTATTTCTTCACACAACACACAGTCAACTCCTTGCCAGAGGATGTTGTGAAGACCGAGACCATAACAGGGTTAATAAAAGAACTAGATAAATTCATAGAGGATAGGTCCATCAGTGGCCATTAGCCAGGAAGGGCAGGAATGGTGTCCCTATCCTCTGTTTGCCAGAAGCTGGGAATGAGCAACAGGGGATGGATCACTTGATGATTAACTGTTCTGTTCATCCCCTCTGGTGCACCGGGCACTGTCCACTGTCAGAAGACAGGATACTGGGTTACATGGATCCTTGGTCTGACCCACTAGAGCCATTCTTATGTTCTTAAAAATAATAAATAATAGTTATAACTGTCAGTTTGTGAAAACTATAAACTTCAAGTAATTTTTGGCATGAAAACACAAGTTATCCCATATTTGTTCAAAATGGGAACAAGATTTGCATGAAATAGCCCTGAGCTTTGTCTCTAAGATTAACAAACCGCAGCAAAATTTTCAGTCAATCTGAAAACCTGAGATATAGCAAAAGATTCAGCTAGACAAAAATGTGGTGTCTGGTATTGTTGCAGATGTTTTGCACAGCTTAGATCTACAAAGACCTCACATTGTAGGTGAACACTACCAGTTTGCATAGCTTCATAGGTGGACACAGCCCACTTACATTAAGAATGGCATGTTTCTGCCCCGAGAAGCTCATGATCTAAAAGAGACAATACAAAAAGGGATGAAAAGAAACAAGGTCCATGGGGAAGAGATACATGAGGAGAAAGGTGAACATCCTTCAAGTGAAGATCACAGGATGTGTTTCCCGTTTACCTGTGCGTAAGGGGATATTATGTTTAATATATTACAATGTTGAACAAAATATCAGTTAACAACAACTAAGGCTGTAAATAAGACATGGATCTCACTCCCTTTTGCTCTAATTAAAGTCCTCTTGACTTCAATAAGTACAGGAGTGGGTTCTAATTTTCTCTCTCCTGACTCAGGTAAAAAGCTCTATTAGAAACAAAATGTGAATAATCCAAAAGAGTCAGACAAGGATTCCCTGGGTTGTAAAATCAAATAAATATTATATCAATGGCTGAATGCAAAAAGTTGCAGTGGCCAAACCATTTAAAATATTTCCCGCCACAGAGATTTTGGCAGAGAACAGCTTTACCACTATAGGTAAGGACAAGTTGCATTATGGTATATTTTATAGGAAAAATACTACATATTATATGCCTATACTTCTAATGGATAGATAAAGAGATTGACAATCAGATTGGTAATCATGTACTGCAGAATAGTCTCATTGAGATTACTTATGTGACTAAGCACTCACACAATGTAAGAACATAAGAATGGCCATACCGGGTCGGACCAATGGTCCGTCTAGCTCAGTATCCTGTCTTCTGACAGTGGCCAATACCTGGTATTTCAGAGGAAACGAACAGAACAGGCAATCATTGAGTGATCCATCCCCTGTTGTCTACTCCCAGCTTCTGGAAAAGAGAGGCTAGAGACACCAAGGGCATGGGGTTGCATCCCTGATTATCTTGGCTAATAGCCATCGATGGACCTATCCTCCATGAATGTATCTAATTCTTTTTTTAACCCAGTTATACTTTTGACCTTCACAATATCCCCAGACAAAGAGTTCTGCAGGTTGACTGTGCATTGCATGAAAAGTACTTCCTTTTGTTTGTTTTAAACCCGTTGCCTATTAATTTCATTGGGTGACCCCTCGTTCTTGTGTTATGTGAATGAGTAAAATAACATTTCCTTATTCACTTTCTCCACACCCATCTTGATTTTATAGACTTCTATCATATCCCCCTTTTAGTCATCTCTTTTCCAAGCTGAAAAGTTCCAGTCTTTTTAATCTCTCTTCAAACAGAAGCTAATAATTTGTTGCTCTTCTCTGTACCATTTCCAATTCTAATATGTCTTTTGTGGGTGCACCATGGATTTATATAGTGCCATTATAATATTTTCTGGTTTATTATCTATCCCTTTCCTAATGGTTCCTAACATTGTAAGCATATTGATAATTGCTGCTGCACATTGAGTGAATGTTTTCCAAGAACTATCCACAATGGTTCCAAATCTCTTTCTTGAGTGGTAACAGCTAATTTAGACCCCATCATCTTGTGTATATAGCTGGGATTATGCTTACCAATATTTTCCATTTGTCAACATTGAATTTCATCTGACTGCTTGTTGCCCAGTCGTCTAGTTTTGTGAGATATCTTTGTAGCTCTTCAGGCTGCTTTGGACTTATCTTGAGTAATTTTGTATCATCTGCAAATTTTGCCACCTCACTGTTTATCCTTTTCTCCAGATAATTTATGAATAGCACTTGTCCCAGTACAGATCCCTCAGAAACACCACTATTAACTTCTCCCCAACATCATTCTGAGTCATAAAATATTGTGAAAAAGATGTTCGCAATCTTGCCCTAAACAGGTATACAGTTAAATAATGATCAGAGAGTATATATCAGTTGTGTATAGGTAGGAAAAATTACAAGCACTGGAAACCCAGAAAATTCAGAGTTCAAGGAAAATTTACAAGAAATACAAACATTCTAACAGCTAAAATGAAGTTAAGGCATCTAAAAGGCCTTTAGTGATCTCATGGGAACAAAGAAAATCTCTCTTTAAAAAACAAACATTTAAGTCAAATCTAAGTTGCTCCTTAATTATATTAATAGAGGAAAGAGTTAAGGATTTCTGGGCTCTTTAAGTGTGCATTCCTGTACCTTACCATGTTTTGATTTCTTTGAAGTTCAACCTTAACTGAATTCCCTGGGTTTGTAATGTTTGCTTTTTCATGACCAGTGCCTGTTCTGATAATTTAATAGGTCAAGTGGTAAATATTTTTTTTCTGTAATAGAGTTCTGATAATTTGAGAATTTTTATAACTTAACGAGCATGATAAAACTATTTTGATTTAAGAATTCTATTCAAGTTGCACCGTTTTTCAAATAGAAAACTTAAATCAATATAAGAGTTCATAAATGTCTCAGGATCTAATAGTGATTGAGGCAGTTGTAAAACAAAGCGGAAACAGTTATTTTCAGTTATCAAGTTACATTTTATATTAAATAAAATACATGTTGCATTAAAATTTGTTGCCACTTTCATGTTATTACATACAATAAAAATAGCACTATGAATAATGCTATTATGCTTTGTTAGCTTATTAACTTCTTAAATCGTTCTGCCATTAACATGTCCCTTAGTGTACATTTTCATAAAATAAAAATGGCTCCCTAACATCATTCTGCTTCATAAAATATTAGTAAGAATAGCACCACATAGAAATCAGTTATGTTTCATGTTATTACTCTCTTGTAGAGTTGCAATTTTGCAAGGTAGGCTTTTTGGAAAGAAGCAATTGGATATACATATTTCTACAAAATATATTAGTATGTGCTGAGAACTTGACTTGCAAAACATATAATTAGTACAGTGTTTTATTACAAAACAAAGACAGTTCTCATTAACAGAATTATTTCCAGTTTATAAACAAATAATTTTTTACCCTGTTGTTACACTAGTGCAACTTCACTGACTTCATTGGAATCACACCTGATTTGCACCAGCATACGTAAGTTCAAAAAAGCTCCTTAGGCTGAAATAACCAAAACAAGACAAGACATTCTGAAACTCAAAATGTAATGCTGGAGGGTGCTTCTTCCACAGAAACTGAACCCCACATAGAATACTTACTGCCTGCCTTTACTATGTGGCCCAATCAGCTCAGGCCTAATGCTCCTCTCACTCATGCCAATATAAATGAGGACTATCATAGGTACTTAAATGGTCCCTATTACCATAGCATTTGAGCACCTCACACTCGTGAACGCATTAATGCTCACAACACCCCTGTGAAGTAGGGAAGTATTAATTTCTCCATTTTACAGGTGGAGAAATAAGGCACAGAAAAGCCAAGTGATTTTCCCAGTGTGACAGTCTGTTGTGGAGCAACCATGAACCCAGCACCTCCAAGTTTTAGGCTAATACCATAACCTTTTGTGACATTGACCATCTGCACTATTGTTGTCACCAACATTACAAACTTGTGATAAATTTTATACAAAGCATTCATTGTAAGATAAGTTGTAATCTCCTACGTATTATTATCCTGTTGAAATGTGTGTATCACCATTGTGTACGAAGTTATGAACTTTTACTGTATGCTGTTATAAAAATGTTGTGTTCCTGGGTAACGTACACAAGATAGATTTACATGTCTTGATGGCTGTCATAAATATAAAGGGAAGGGTAAACACCTTTCAATCCCTCCTGGCCAGAGGCAAAACCCTTTCACCTGTAAAGGGTTAAGAAGCTAAGACACCGTTGCTGGCACCTGACCAAAATGACCAATGAGGAAACAAGATACTTTCAAAGCTGGAGTGGGGGGGAAACAAAGGGTGATTTCTGTCTGTGTGTTGTTTTTGCCAGGACCAGAGCAGGAATGCAGGTCAGAAGTCCTGTAAAGAGTTAGTAAGCAATCTAGTTAGATATGCGTTAGATTCTGTTTTGTTTAAATGGCTGATAAAATAAGTTGTGCTGAATGGAATGTATAGTCCTATTTTTGTGTCTTTTTGTAACTTAAGGTTTTGCCTAGAGGGATTCTCTATGTTTTGAATCTGATTACCCTGTAAGGTATTTACCATCCTGATTTTACAGAGGTGATTCTTTTACCTTTTCTTTAATTAAAATTCTTCTTTTAAGAACCTGATTGCTTTTTCATTGTTCTTAAGATCCAAGGGTTTGGGTCTGTGTTCACCTATGCAAACTGGTGAGGATTTTTATCAAGCCTTTCCCAGGAAAGGGGGTGTAGGGTTTGGGAGGATTTTGGGGGGAAAGACGTTTCCAAGCGGGCTCTTTCCCTGTTATATATTTGTTAGACGCTTGGTGGTGGCAGCAATAAAGTCCAGGGACAAAAGGTAAAATAGTTTGTACCTTGGGGAAGTTTTAACTTAAGCTGGTAAAAATAAGCTTAGGGGGTTTTTCATGCAGGTCCCCACATCTGTACCCTAGAGGTCAGAGTGGGGAAGGAACCTTGACAAGAGTGCATAGAACATGTGATCCATGACTCCATGTTTGAGCCAGTATTTTCCATGCACATGAACTGGGGTATAAATTGGAGACTCTGATTATTGGTACCATGCAAGGCACTGAATTTAGCCATATGAAGAGGAAATCCGTCAACTTCATGAGAAAAACCTCACACAGATAGACAGACAGACAGACATCTTCCTCTATACTTATGCCTGTATCTGTAATATTCACCCCATGCATCTGAAGAAGTGGGTTTTTTACCCATGAAAGCTTATGCCCAAATAAATCTGTTAGTCTTTAAGGTGCCCCCAGACACCTTGGTGTTTAAATTGGAGACTGTGACATCACCTCCTGCTCCATGTATCTGGACTGTGATTTCCAACAAAAGGGGAGCTTTGAACAATGGACTGAGGACCCTAATATTTGGGATGAACCAGAGAGACTTATTGCAAGCTAGAAGATTTAACATCACTGCTGTTAACCTGATCTACAGACTCTGAAATCAACTGTAATGTATATGATTCACTTTAACCATTTAATAGCTCTCCACTTTTCTTTTTTTTAAATTAATAAATCTTTAGTTAGTTTACTAAAGATTGGCTACCAGTATTTTTGGATGAGATCCTGAAATATATTTTGACCTGGAGTAAATGGCAGGCTCTCTGGAGCTGGAAGCATCTAATATATGTGATTTCTGGTTTTAATAATCATCTATCACAGAAGTCTGGTTTGTCTGGATGGTGCATGACAGACTAAAGGACCTGAAGGGGACTGTTGGTGGCTTCATAATAGCTAGTATAGTAGTTTTGAAGCACACATTTGTTACTGGCTTGGTGAAATCTTGTGATAGAATATACCAACTGCTTGAGGTACATGCCCTATTTTCTGGCAGTCAGACCTGAGATTGGTGCTCTTAGCTGTGTCCCATACCAGGCAGTGTGACACTTGTCCATTCTTCCTCGGTTGTTTTTGCCCATTGCTCTCAATGCCACTGAATTGAAGGCTCATAAGGAAGGTCACAGCTTCCCAACAGGAGCTAACAAGGAACAAGCTCAAGTAGAACTCCAAATAGAGACATGTACCTTTTATCTGTAACTCAACTGTGTCCATGAATATCCAGCTAAGGAACATTTGCCCCTTAGAGTAATGGCCTTCAGTGGAGTTGTGCCCACTTACACAAGCACTGAATTTGGCTATTAGAAGTTTTGGTTCATGAATCTGTGTACTATTCTATCATATCTGGAAGAAAAACCAAACCTGGGTGAGGTGGGAGGTGTTTTCACAGTATGCACTTCTGTAATAGCTATGAGCCCAGGTTTCTAAATTTATTGTTTAAAACTAACAAATCTAATCCAGAGAAACTGGGGAGGAAATATTTTTTGTTATATTCAGTAAAACTAAACTAGAATAGGTCTCAACTGCATAGATGTAAGCACAGATGTTAAAGTAAGGCTTGGAGCTTATAACAGCGGTCGTTGAAAGGTGAAAAGGTATTTGAAAGTGCCAAGCTTCTATTAAGCCTCAGACCTGTACAACAAGCATGGATCACTTTGAGAGAGGCAGTAGCTTCCTGACATTTGGAGAACTGGTTCCTCTGAACAAACACACTTGGATGATTTGGATCAAAGTCCAAAGGTTGTGATCGACTTTCAAGAAACAAAATGTCAATTCTTTGAACTATATTATCTCTCGCTGAAAAAATGTAAAGCAATGCTTTAGAATGGAGAGGCTGAAAGACATTAATTACTTGCCACTTCCCTATTGAGGTTGGCAACTTTTATAGCCTTTTTCCAGAACTCAAGATCGCACTCCAGGCCGTCATGCAGATTAATCTCTCGGAGGTATACTCAAATCTGGTCCACGTACCAAGTTTTTGGTCTCCTACTTGGGTTATCTCCCATCCATGATCATTGCAAGAGCCATCCTACAGATATAGCTCCCGTGTCTCTACTGGATATATCATATTTATGTAGCCGAACCTCCATTTTTCTTCAACTGGAGCAACCTGCATTAGACCCCTTACTACCTCATTTTGTTTCCTATCACAAAGTGTCCAACCACTTGACAATCTCAGCGTCTTCATCTCCATGATTGAGAGCATACTCATTTCCTATCTTTGTGACTAGTCACATCTCTGTTCCATACATTAGAATGGGTTGAATTACAGTTTTATACCACTATCCTTTAGCTTTATTGGTATCTTTTTGCATCAAGCAGCTTCAATATGATACCAGGCATTACTCATGAGGGCATTATCTTCAGCATCCATTGATCCTAGCTATTTAAAATCTTTCACTTTTCTAAGCTTTCTGCCTGTGATATCCTTTATGGGGAGTCCTCCTTCCTCAGTTATTACATCCTTGGTCTTACCAACATTCAATCTATTTTCAGCCCACTTAAAACTATGTTGCCACAGTTCAAAATTGCAGGGACTCACAATCTTCCACACAGATTACTAAAACATCCGCAAACAGCATGTTCCAAAGCAGTTCCCTTTGTATATTCTCATTTATCGCAACCATGACACCTGCAAACAAAAAGGGGCTCAACACTGATCTGTGATGCAGGCCAATGTTTACTTGAAGTTGTCTACTGTAGCCCTATATCATTGCATCATACATACCCATGAGAAGATGGACATACCCTTTTGGCACACCTCTGGCAAACGCCACCAAACTAGTTCTCTTGGTACACAATCATACGATGGGCAAGCATATTTTCAAATTGTTGTGCTCTAAATGATTACCTAATAAAATAAATACTAGCTGAAAACTTGGAAGTGTTTTGGAAAACTTCATCTATACTTTCAAAATCTCTAAGGGAAAGTTACAATCTTCAGAGATTTAAGCACACCGCAGTTATACACAGGCATGGTCTTCATTGCTCCTGATGACAATTCGTTCCATTCCAGCTAGATTCAGAGAGAGGTGTTGCACTGTGGTGCAAGTGGAAGCAATGGGCACTAAAAAATGTGCATAGTTGCAGTAGAGGTCAATGATTTACTTTTCACTGAGGGCTGACTACTTGTCTAACTTCTACTTTCGGGACAAGTTAGCTCTTCAGTCTGCCAACACACCACATAGAGTGGTATGTGGATTGGATGTTTTCTTAAAGATATGCTCTATTTCAAAAGGAGTTATTTTGGAGGATTTCTTTTGCCTGTATTATACAGGAGGTCAGACTTGATGATCACAATGGTTCCTTCTGGCCTTGGAGTCTGAATTTGATTCCTGGAGGGACAGTAAAAGGAGATGGTGATGATAAAACTACTAGTGAATTATTTAATGGATGCTCTTTCTAAGGCTAAACCTAGGATAAAGGGAGGTTATTAACCCATTACAGGACCCCAGGCCTAGGAAAGGGAAGGGCTTGAATGACCTGGGGAGGCTGCCCGGGGAGTGTCAGTGAGCACTGACAGACAGTTATGCAGAGAGAGACACAGAAAGAGAGACAAGAACTGCAGCAAGCAGGCTGGCTTTCCCAGCCCAGAGATGGGAATAAGATGGACCTACCTGAACTATGAATAGAGCAGTTGAGCTTAAGTAAGGAAATACACATATAGAACTCTGTTGTTTTAACCCATTGTCCCTCAGCGCTGTGTCCCTTTTGGCAAAAAGATGCTATTTTGTTTTGAAAAATTGGGCTATGGTCCCTTTTATGACCTGTTGTCACAGGTCTTTGAAGGTAAAAAGGCAAGTAGGCCTTTTAGCTTAACGTGGTTGATAAACAGGGAGACTGCAACCCAGACATCCAGTTTAAGAGTGGCAGGACCATATGGTTCCACCCAGAGGGGGAAAATAGAGAATCCGGTCTCAAAAGGGTTGCCCTGGAGAGGGACCAAAAAAAAAAGAGGACTAAAGTACGGACCCCTGGGAACAACAACAATTCACAATAGTGTTAAACACAACACAAGAAATAACATAGCTTCTACCCCAAATAGCTTACATTCTAACCAAGAGGAGCACACAATAGATGGGATACACCAATGGAGGAAAAATATTTTAATTGCTATTGTCCTTAATTTTCTCCTTGTGTGTAACACAGAAGTAGTGGATCCTAACAAGAGATAGAAAATAATGAGTTTATTTCTACATATACTAAAACTAATTTGGCAGTCCAGGGATTGTACTAATTACTGGTATGGATTCGTCATATACTTATTTAGAAACAATGGTACAACTATTGTTTGATATTGACAGAATATGAAACATTTCTTGAGTTCAATTTTTAATTTAAAATCCTATTTGCCTTATTCACATTGACAAGAAAGAGTCAAGAAAGAAGCATCCAGATCTTGAGGTGAAATGCAAGTAATATCATATCACTTATTATGAAGAATGTTCCTTGACATACTAAGTTATGCATAGTAAGCTATGCCTTAGCAGAAGCTGAGTAAGAATAGAAGGTTCACCCCCACTTCAAGAAAACGTACAGTTTGAACAGATTGATTATTTCAAGTGGGCATGTATGTTACTTACCACTGCTAGTAGTAATCATTTCCTTACCTATGGGCTGCTGAAACCTAGAATACCATACCTATGAATCACCCATGGAGGAAGGCCACGAGCTAAACACTTGTTAATGTTCGTCATTTTCCATGTATTGCAAACATGCATACACTTACTGACCCAAAATCCATGGTAGCAGCGTCCAACTGAAATTTTGCTATCAACTTCAAGATCTAGGGTGTGGTCTGAGCAGTCCTGAGAGAAACTTTAGCAGCAGCAACCAAAGCTGAGCAGAAAGTTTGAACTGATTTTTATGTTACCTTATTTGTCTGGACTAAACACAGTAGAGCTGAGAATGTCATCCACTGCTCATCAGAGGGTTGATGACAGGTCTCTTGGCCAAATAGTTAGCAAAAGGCTAAAACTAAAGAAACGAATGTACACATAAAATACAAAAGCTAAGATAAAATACAGTGCATATCTTTTGACACATCACTATATTTCTTCTGATTTGCTTCTAGCATAGCTTCAATGTTAAATGTTGTGCATGATGATGCAACATACAAATTTTAAAACGCTATACAGACCTCCAATGTGATTCACAAAATGCCCCTCAAAAAGAGGACAAATGATTTGCTGAACATGTGAATAACTGTCAAGCCTAGTCAATTCATGCCTCTCTCAACATATCATAACATTGAGACAGACTGTAGAAGAGGGCCTGCGAAAAAGGTTAGGTAAAGGAAAATTTCATGCAGTAAAACTGAAGCATTAATTGAATTAAAATGAACAGGGAGACCAGAAAAAATGATGCAGTAAGAGATATTATAAAGCAAAAATATTGTAAGAAACCTAAAGCATCAAATTTTACACAATATTACATTAAAATTAAGTTAAAGCATATCTTAAAAATGTGAAGAGAGTCTGTGCATTAGCACTTATCCAAGCCCTCAATTTATTCATTTTAGTAGCTGCACACTCACACTGTCAGATACCCAATGCACATAAAAATATTGAGGAGGGTGAAGTCATGCCTTATATATGCAGAGAACATTGTGAAGGGTATGGCTGTTATTCCACAAATTTTAAGTTCCTACTACTTGTCTTCTGCTTAAGGAGGCTTAAATCAGAGAGTAACCACTATGATCATAGAGAACTAGGACATTTCTCATAAGAAGGATTAATGTTCAGTCTTCTCTCACAGGGATTGAGATAAGGGCCTGTCGCAGACTGCACACTCACTGGCGCGGCCCTCCTGTTGGTTGTCTGGGAATTAGTTCTTTTCCAGCCTTGGAGCGCCCTCTGCTGGCCGGTGTCTCACCTGCCTCAGGCCCCCGTGTCCCTCCCAGACCCCAGTGCCCCTTTACCTCGCGATTCTGCCCCAGCAGTACCCCCACACTCTGGGTCTCCCCTCCCAGGGGAACCCCCAACCCTCTAAGCCCATCTTGCCTCAGGGGCTACTGCCAGTCATCATCTAGCCCCCATTCCCTGGGGCAAATTGCAGTCCGTAATGGCCACTCATCACTGGCAAGGGGGTTGGACCAGCTGCCTCTGCCTATCCCTGGGCTACACCAATGCAGCCCAGTACCTCCGTAGGCCTTCAACAAGGCCTGCAGCCAGGGGAGTTGCCAGGCTGGAGCTCCCCTGCTCCTCTTGCCCTTCCCCAGCACTGCTCTGCTTCACGTACCTTGCTCCCAGGCAGCTAGGTCTTTCCCACTCCAAAGCTGGAGTGAGACTGTCCCAGCTCCTCCCTTAGCCCTTCTTATATGGGCCCAGCCAGGCCCTGATTGGCTGCCTCAAGCCTGCTCATGATTGGCTCCCTAGGGCAGCCCTTACCCAGGACCGTTTTTAACCCCTTCCAACCCAGAGCGGGGTGACCCCCCCCCCGCGCTAAAGGGCCAAACTTTCATGACAGAGTACAATGTGTGAGCCGAAATACATATGTACTCTAGCAAAAACCTGCATTTTCACACAGAAATAAGCACAATCCTATGCAAATCAGGTGACACTACAAAATACCAAGCCATCTGCATATGGAAGGCCAAGTTTTCAAAATGGCAGCCTCCCTTTAATGAAAGCCATTTGTTCCTATAATATGTGGGCCTGCATTTTTGCACTCAACTGAATTGCAGAGGCAACTTTGAATATCTGAGCCTCTACTTGAATAGAAATCATGTAGTTAGAGATGCAAGTTCCCTGATTTGCACCCACCAATCATACGTGCCAACTCCGTGGGTGCTCTGGGGCTGGAGCACCCACAGAAAAAAAATAATGGGTGCTCAGCACCCAACAGCCACAGCTGATTGGCGGCTTGAGGGAGGGCAGAGTAGCTGCCAGGGGCATTGCATAAGGGGTGGAGTGGGGGCAGGAAGAGGTGAAGCAAGGGCGGGGCCTTGGGGGAAAGGAGAGGACTGGGGGCGGGGTCTCGAAGCAGAGCACCGCCAGGGAAAACTAGAAGTTGGCACTTATGCCACCAATCATTTAGCATTTGCAAAAATTATGGTGCATATTTTCCAGGAACAATATCAGTCCACACCACAATAGACGGGAGCCCAATCCTTATAAAAAACCCTATACCCTTGAAAACCCATTTGTAGATGCAAGCATAAGGAATCTTTTTGTGAGCACAATAGGTCCACACAATTTGTTCTGGTTTGAACAATTAACCATCTTGCTATATTATGCTCTGCATTTGTGCTTTGACTGTTAATGATATTATGCAGACACAAAAATTGCCTAGAATACAGTGGCAGGGGGATTGGAGAATTTTAAAACAACCAGTTAAAGAATCAGATTTTTAAGAAGTCTTGAAGTACGGTGAAGTTTGGTCCACATTGCTAAACTTAAGTTTAATCTCACCTTTCAATTTGAATATTTTATACATCCATCAATCATTGGATTCTTTATTTAAGTCAAAGTCCCACAAAAAAATCAATGCTGTTATCTGCCTCAAGATAGTGAGCAACAGGAAGATAAAAATCTAGCAATTAGCTGATAAAATTACACTATAGAAGATTTTACATACAAAGTACAAAATGAAACATGGGTGTAATGCTTCTCAAAGATACCAGGTGAGTGCAAAATGTAATTCATTTATAAATTTCAAACTCTTTAAAAGAAACACTGGCTCTTGTAATGTGCTTCCCTGTTGGCATCTTTTATTACACCAACTCAAAAAAGCAAAAACAAAAAAAAGATTTGAACACATCTAGAAAAACAACCTCAACAGCTCCAAAAGAAAAAAGAAGCTTCACATAGGTCCCCGATTTGTTTGTTTGTTTATTTATTTGTAAGCTTTCTTTTAGGATTTCAAAGACAGCAAAGACAGCCAAGATACTGGTGGTGAAATTCTGGCCTCATTAAAGTCAGTGGCAAAACTACCAGAGCTAGGATCTCACCTTTACTTTTTATTCTTTGTTTTCAATGGAAGTTTTCCTCGGTATATTGAAAAATATGTTAAAGTTATAAGCGAACACTAAGTTACAAGGGGTTTGTAGGAACGCATACGATCTGGTGTAGTCAGTCTGCAAAAAGCCAGCCTAGAACAAGGTGGGTTGAGTTGTGCCTGTCTGCGTTAGGGAGAAGCCTGCTATGTCTCGGTTTTTGATTCTTGAGTGTTATCGTTCTTTAGTCTAAGAAATAAAGTAGTGTTCCAAAAATAGTATTTAATGTTTTTAATCTAGCTTCTGTTTGTATGCCATGAACAAAACAAGCACACATTGAAGACAGATCACAGAATTTGGCCCATTCTTCTTAAGTTATTAAACTCCACAAGACCCCAATAAACAAAAGCGAACATACATTTTTGCTGCTCCCCCCCCCCCAACTGTCATACATGCAATGTCTAAACTGTGGGCAAGATTCAACAGCTGTTGAAGTCAATCGAAAGACTCATTGATTTCAATGGAAACTACTGGAACATAGTTCCAAACAAGCCAAACATAGTATATGGAGGGGTGGAGAAAGGCATACATATGCACTCACTTGCAAGTCCCTGACTTGCTCTCATACCAAAGTGTGCATGCATTTTGCACACACATTTGCCAAATTTACACCTGAATGTTTTTTGGTAGAGAAACTCTCTCTCTCTCAAACAGAAGAATTCTTTGTTATGTTAGTGATAATAGTTCCAAGCAGGATTATTGCTGTTCACTATATACCATTTTTCTCCCATTGTTTAGTGATGAGAACATCACAAATGAGGATGATGCTCAAAGAACTGCTCCTTTCCGAGAAGAATGATACTGTTTTTTTACTTGATTACTGGCTATTATAATGGCAAAGCTGCTCTTGCAGAATGTCTAATTAGGTAGTTTGCAAAGGTTTTATTATATGTTCTTTATCAAATGACAGCAGCTAGAGAGATTAATAAAGCTGTCAGCTATGGGTAAATTCATAAGTGATTATTTCAATTTTTATTCTCAAGTGATACTTATTAACATATTGTCCTTTCTATTGGGGGAACTAAAGGGGAAAGATTGAGAAGAGTTCTCAGTTACGTTAGATAGCCCCAATTTGTATAGAATAATATGTCCTCCCAGGGGACAGGTCCGGTAATAGGAGAATTTTAACTAGCTGGTAGACAAAGTGTTATTACCAGTGTGGACTGCATATTTAGATAGCAATAAAGAACATCATAAACTGTTCTGAAAAAGGAGTTCAGTTGCAAATGTCAAGAATATACCTGAAGTGAATATCTGCTACAAAGTACATGCTGAACCCTATTAACATGCAGTTAAAGACGTGACAATTTCTATCTACTTACAAATACATTTAAATTTACAATACACTCGTTTTGATCAGCATAACAAGGGGCTACTACAACTAACTATAACCTGCTTCTTCAAGGAGGCTTATAAACAACAGTCCATTAACTAAAAATAACCTATTAAATATCAAGCTGTGTGTGTTGCACTCCCAAAACAACTGCATAACCATACTGGTTGAAATGCTGGCACTGGGAGTTTTATCTTTGACTTCAATGAACCCACTGTTTTTGAACTCATCCTTCTAATCCATGACTTCACCCTCTTATTGATCCTTTAATTTAGGGCAACTGGGTTCAATGGGTATATCTACACAGCATTTTGAAGCAAGTCTCCAAGCCCAGGTTGATACACTCAGGATAGAGGGGCTCATGGTAGTTCTCTAAAAACAGCTGTATAGATAGCACTTTAAAGTTGCAGCTCAGGCTGGAGCTTGGGCTCTGAAGACCCCCCACCCCCTCACATACACACACACACAGGCTTTAGAGCCCAGCCTGAATTGTAAATCTGATGCAGCTGTTTTTAGAGCACTAACACGAACCCTGACAGTCGAAGTCTATGGACCCAAAGTACTCCAAAGTATTCTGTAGACATATCCAACAGGGTTCTGCATTGGTGCATGGGTCTGCCAGCATGGATCTAGTTGCGGGATGGGGTCCTAAAATGTTCATGCTATGGCCTCAGTCTTTATGCCTCTTTTGAAAATACAGTGTAAACCTATTGAGCTATAATAATAAATAATACAGAAGCTGTTCACATATTATCAATCAAGTCTTCTACAGTGTTGAAGCGAAACAGCAAGAGTTACAACTCTTCAGTGTTGATATTTTTTAATTAAAGCTAAATATTTTTGTTGGGAGTGCAAGTTACTTTTTTATACATGCAGTAATAAAAGAGAAACCGGATACAGACTCATTTATTGTAGTATTACATGAATGCATTGATTAAATACGATTGAAGGCATTTTATGTACTGATCTTCCTGTTTTATATGCATGCCTGTTTCTACTTGAAATATAATTGTCATGCTGTCTGAAGTGGTTCACAACTGTGAGTGCCTACTTCAGGGCAGACTGTCAGAAAACAGGACAGACACCCCAAAACTGGTGGTGTGTTCTATATTTAGATTTTACCAAGCCAGTAACAAATAGGAAATCCTGCATTACTATAACAGTCTTACCATGCAGCCATAGACATCCCCTCAGACTCTCCTGTCTAGCTTGTCACCCAGACAAACTAGACTTTGTGGTAAAAGGTCACTTATACCAAACATCACACCACATCAAGTTGCTCCCAATACCAAGAGACCAGTCACTTACCCCAGATCAGTTGGTACACTAGATCTCACACCAAACACAACACTGGCAGTTAGTTCTATAATAAATTAAATAAAGGTTTAATAGCTAAGAAAAAAGAATGAGAGCTGTTGAGAGGTTAAAGCAGGTAAAATATAGGTACAAGTGAGTCACAGTCTGTAATTCCAAATGGTGGCAGTGATGTAATAAACTGCTAGTTTGCCAAAAGTCTCTCAGGGCTACCCAGAATAACTCTGGAGATCTCAGTCTTCTCGTTCAGTTATTACACCCTATTAGAATCCAAAACAAACGGTCCAGAGATGAGGGATCTTTCCTTAAATCCATTCTGATAGCTTTTTTCCCCCTCTCACAGAAAACAAATTTGCAGTATCACTACTCATTTTGACTTTTCCTTTGGTGATTGAGAGTGAGGAATGCATTTGGTGTCTTTGCCCTCCGATCACCACAACACAATGACCACTTGCTTTGAAAGTAGCTCTTTTTGGTTAAAGATCTTCATTTGCATTTCACAAAGCTTCTTTCTCATCTGATGGCTTGTTTGATGGGTTATTTAGTTACAGGGGTATTTATAATTCAAATGTTTGCTATTATAACAGGATACAGATAAGTGAAAACAATGCAAGTAACATCCCATTAGTTTTCATGAAGTTTAAACACCATATACACTCTTATACATTTAACAATCACTTTGATCTATACTAATGCACAAGTGAATTGACCTGGGATTCGGCATGAGCTGGCATCTGGTCTGCCAGCATCACAATAATAAACATTGTTAATTGTTCCTTCATCTCTACTAATTAGTGACTCAGTTGTGCCATTTAGGCACAACTCCATGGAAGGAGTGGTGCAGATCCCCACTTGTATCCCTGATAGAAGTTCAGGGAAGAGTTCCATTTCAGGAACTCATCCACAACTGCCCCAATGCACAAGGCAATCATGTTCACTCCTACACCCCTAGATGACTGCAGCTTTCTGCTCATGCTCCACCAGCCCTGCTCCATGGCAGGCTATGGCATCACCTCCTTTACCCATCTCTGCTCCCTCTGGGGGAGTCTAAGGGAACAGGGAAGAAGCAATCCCTTTCCTCCCAAGTGCAGGGATTACAACTGTGCATGGACCTTGCCTGGGGTGTGCAAAATGGAGAAAGTTCCTGCCAATCATGTGTTTGTACACTAACGACTTAACCAGGTATAATCTGGTTCTTTGAGTAGGGTCCAGATTTTCAAATGACAAAGTACCTTGAAGTACAGTTGACCATGCTGTAATTATTGAATAAACTGAACTTCTGTACTGTCAGTCTGGCATGTGACAAGCATACCCCCAAAAATTAAACAAAATCTTTATCAGAGCTATTGTTGTCTACTTTAGCAGCCTCTCGACTTAAAAGACTTCCAGGGTGCAAGGAAGCATAGCAGCAAGTGCTAGGACTGAATGACAGGGAATGGATCACTTGATAATTGCCCGATTATGTTCACTCCCTCTTAAGCATCTGCACTGGCCACTGTCGGAAGACAGGATGCTGGGCTAGATGAACCATGGCCATTCTTATGTTCTTAGGAAGCAATTGCTGTTGAGCTCCATAATATGAGAAATAGTTGTGTGTGGTTGTGGTTTTAGTTTGTTTTGTTTTAAAATGCACAACTCAGAATTAGTCCATGTAATTTTGATTCCTCTTCCCGGCTTCTTTCCGCACAGACCCAAAGCAAAAAATATAAAACTTTCCCTGTCTACTTTAATCTTGGATTTTAACAGTCCAAAATAAACCTTAATGGGGACTTATATTGGAAACTCTATAGAAAACATAACTATAACATCATGAACAGGGCTGTTATCCTATTATTCTTTCCAATAGGCCTTTTAAACATTTTAGTTTTTATTTTCATACCCTGTGGGACTCATTGTGAAAATTATATTTCTAAAGCAAAGCCAATTTTGAATACTATACCAATAATGTCAAATATAATTAGTTTTTAGCAGGTTGCTAACATGACCTATAAATTCTTATCGGGCACCACTGACAAAGCAGCACACAAATTATTTTCCCATTTATAACTAAGAAAATCTATATAGCCATGAACCATGTTTTTAGGTCAACTGAATGAACAACAACAAAGGCTCCATCACAGTGTTTTTACAATGTTCTTTGAAAAAGGAGAATCTGAGCTATTTTTAGCATAAATCAGTATTTGGGGAGGGGGTTCCTTATCTCCTGAGTCACAAATTTTAACAATAAGCTATACAACGTTCTTTGTTGCTCACAAACAGTGAACTTCACTGTGGGGCAGAGAATCAGAACAAGGCCTGTGCACCACTGAAATTCGCAAAGTGGGGTTGTAGTACTGGCTAGCATTAACAGTTCCTCACTTTGGCCTTGCAACAGGATACACACAATGCAGATTCTATGCAGTTTCACTGAGGAACTAGTGCCTTTATAAACACTGAAAAAATATGTAAAATACACAAAAATTCATTCCAAAATTCAGACATAAATGTGTGTATTCACAGAAACATAATTTAAAAAATGTTCACTGTTACAAAGTCTCTCTAGATAATTACATTAATATATAGTGACTCATGGACAGAGATTCCCAGGAGAGAAAGGACTCTGGTGATCATCTAGACTGACCTCCTGTATAACACAAACCATAGAACTTCCCCAGAATAATTCCTGGAGCATGTATTTTTGAAAGACATCCAAACTGGATTTAAAAAAATTGTCAGTAAAGGAGAATCCACCATGACCCCTGCTAAGTTGTTCCAATGGTTAACTACCCTCGCAGTTAAAAATTGACACCTTATTTCCAGTGTGAATGTGTCTAACTTCAGGTTCTAGCCATTGGATCATGTTGTACCTTTCTTTGTTAGGCTGGAGAGCTCATTCTCAAATATTTGTTACTCATGTAGATTCTTATAGAGTCTAGCTTCACAAAGAGAAAGATAAGACTTATAAATAGACTTTATAAATAGAGCTCCTTGAGTCTATCACTCTAAGGTAGTGGTCCCCAACCTTATTACACAGGAGGGCTACATAAACCTAAACACAACCATCTTTGGGCCAAACAGATTCTACATATTTTAATGAGATTTAAAGCATCTGTATTGATTTATATTTTAAGTTCAGCTTGTTTTGTATGTTTTTAGATAGACAGTATGGCACACAGAAACAACCTATTTGCACACTCATGTAAATTAAAATGATATAAACATGACAACAAAACGCTAATGAATCGGCCATTAGTATATTGTGTTGAAGCAGGCTATATATTAGGCACCGCTGCTGTAAGGCATGTTTTTTAATCATTTAATCATTCTCCTGGCTGTTCTCTGACCCCCATCCTTCTTGAATTTTGGACATTAGAACTGGAGACACTACTCCAGCAGCAGTTGCATCAATTCCAAATACAGAGGTAAAACAACATCTCTACTTCTACTTGAGTTTCCCCTACTTATGCATCCAAGGATCGCATTAGCCCTTTTAGTCACAATGTTGCACTGGGAGCTCTTGTTCAGCTGATTATCCACCTCAAGCCCCAATTTTTTTCAGATTCACTGCATCCTAGGCTAGAGTCCCCCATCCTGTAAGTATGCCCTACATTTTTTGTTCCTTGATAGTTACATTAATCCATGTTAAAAAACACATTGTTTGCTTGCTCCCAGCTTACCAAGCCATCCAGATCACTCTGTATTAGTGACCTGTCCTCTTCATGTTTTATCACTCCCCCAGTTCTGAGTCATCTGCAAACTTTATCAGTGATGATTTTATGTTGTTTCTTCCAGGTCATTGATAAAAAATGCTAAATAATGTAGAGCCAAGAACCAATCCCTGTGGGTCTCCACCAAGGTAGAAACATACCTACTCAATGATGATTCCCTATTTACAATCACATGTTGAGACTTATCAATTAGCCAATTTTTAACCCATTTAATGAGTGCCATGTTGATTTTATATCTTTCCAAGTTTTTTTTTAATAAAAATGTCATGCAGTACCAAGTCAACGCCTTACAGAAGTCAAAGCATATCATCATCAACATATTACTTTTATCAACCAAACTTGTAATCTCATAAAAAAATTACAAGTTTGACAGGATCAGTTTTCCATAAACCACGTTGATTGGCATTACTTATTTAATTTAATTCTTTTAATTAAAATCCCTCATTTAATTCTTTATTAATTGAGTCCCATATCAGCCCCTCCATTACCTTGCCCAGGATCAATGTCTGACTGAAAGGCCAATAGTTACCCAGGTCATCCCATTTACCCTTTAAAAATATTGGTATTGAGGTCTGACCATAGAACTCAGAGCTAGGAGCTACTCATTTTTAATCCTTGTTCTGACACAGACCTTCTTTGTGGCCCTAAGCAAGCCATGTGAACAGTCCTTGCCTCAGTCACCTCATCAAGAAATTGAGGATACCACCACTCACTTACCTACAGATCCATAGATTTTTAAGGCCAGAAGAGACTGTTGTGATCCAATACACTGACCTCCTGTTTAACACAGACTAGAGAACCTGACCCAGTAATTTCTGCACCAAGCCCATACCTTTTGTATGAGCTATAGCACACGTCTGAGAAAGACCTCCAGTATTGATTTAAAGACTTCAAGTGATCGAGAATCCATCATTTACACAAATACTTTGTGCTGGTGGTTAATTACTCTCAGTATTAAAAATTTGTTCCTCATTTCTAGTCTTGAATTTGTCTAGCATCAGGTTCCAAACACTGGATCATGTTATGTCTTTTTCTGCTAGATTTAAGAGTTGTCAGCTATCAAAAATCTCTTCCCCATGTAAGTATTTGTAAACTTTGATCAAATCCCCTCTTAACCTTCTCTTGGATAAACTAAATTGATCTAGGTTCTTAAGTCTCTCATTATATGGCATATTTTCTACAACTCAAATAATTTTTGCAGCAGTTTTCCAAGCCCTTTCTAATTTTTCAATATTCTTTTTGAAGTGTGGACCCTAGAATTGGACACTGAAATAGTGTGACAGTCTTAAAAATACTGTATATAGCGGTAATACCAACCTCCCTATTCCTATTTGATATTCCCTTGCTTATATAGCCAAGGATCATGTTGGTCCTTTTAGCTGTAGCATAACATTGGGAGATCACGTTCATCTGGTTATCAACCATTGCCCCTAACTCTTTTTTCATAGTCACTGCATTACTGGAGAGCGCGAGTTGTGATATTTAAATCAAATCACAATTTGTCCTCAAATGTGTATATATTTAGCACAAAAAAAACCCCACAAGAATACGCAAACTGTATTTTGTAGCTTTGGGGGATTCTTGGTTAGGCTGTGCCTCACATGGCTGGGCTGAGAAGCCTCCCCTGATTTGACCATCCCCATCATTGTTTACTACTCCACCTTTTTTATGGTACCTACAAATTTCTTTAGAAGTGGGTTTATGTTTTCGTTCAAATGATTTATAAAGACAGTGAGTAGGATTGGACAAGCATAAACCCTGCAGGAGTACGTTAGAAACATCCCCATACAATAATGGCTCCACATTTATAAGTATTTTTACAATGTATTAGTTAACTAGTTTTTAATGAATATGGGCTACATTGATTCCATATATTGCTGAAAGAATTAGAATGCTCATGTGGGACTAAGACAAGTGCCTTATTGAGATCGATGTATATTATGCCAACCCAGTAACCATATAACCTTGTTGAATCTCACAGGTATGTTGTGAAAGTTAATTGGTTAAGGCCAGATTCTGAGATCCTTACTCTGGGTTAGTAGCACCTTACTCCCCAAGTAATCCCTATTGCAAGACATCCTGGCCCCAATGAAGTCAATGGGAATTTTGCAAGTAAGGAATTATTAAATGGGTGTGAGGATGTCAGAACCTGGATATTAATAGCTTCAAAAATATTTATTTGAAGATTAAAAGTATTTTACAATGTTAATTATTACTGGTAGATAGTTAAAACAGAACTTTTTATTATGCAATTCAAAATAAGAAGTTAGACATTCGTCAGTCTTTTTCTTTAAAAAGCTGTTAGACAAATATATTTTGCAGGGGGGCATCTTTGAGAACAATTTAGAAGATCTCATTTAAATTCAAAAACAGCTGGTAAGGTCTTAGATCCTTCAGATAATTCTAGGAAAACTTCTCTCTTCTGCACCTGTGTGCATATGCTCAGAAAAGAGCCACAAGAATAATTAAAAGATTAGAAAACATGCCTTAGTGATAGATTCAAGGATTTGAGTCTATTTAGCTTAACAAAGAGAAAGATAAGGGGTGACTTAATTAGACTCTGTAAGTACCTACATGGGGAACAAATATTTGAGAAAGAGCTCTTCAGTCTAACAGAGAAAGGTATAACACATCCAATGGCTCGAACCTGAAGTCAGACAAATTCACACTGGAAATGAGGCGTACATTTTTAATAGTGAGAGTAATTAACTGTTGGAACAACTTACCAAGGGTTGTGGTGGATTCTCCATCATGGACTAATTTAAAATCAATATTGGCTGTTTTCCTATACAAAACATGCTCTAGGAACTATTTGGGGGAGTTCTCTGACCTCTGTCATACAGGGGTCAGACTAGATGATCACAATGGTCACTTATGTCTTGGAATCTATGAATTATGGATAAACACTGCAAACAGAGGTACAGGCAAAACTGAATGATTCTTAATTAATATTAGGTAAGACACTATTATTAGCTGGATAAATATACTATAAGTCTAGAGAAAATTGTTTTGCCCTTCACTGAGTTGATCCAGGTGGGTGCCCTAGATGCACACACATTGATGGTACTGAGAAAGTTAATGCCCTTGTAGAGATTTGAGAAAGGCTTTGTTTTGCACTGTTACCTTTACAGACAAACAACTTGTGAAGCTGCATAACTGGGAAGAGATATGAATAGGTTGATCCTGGAAACACGCTGAATGCAGAGCTCTCACTGACTGCAATGGAAATTCAATGTATGGAGGGCTTTCAAGATCTGGATCCAAACTCATAATATTAATTGACAGAGATGAATTCTCAACCTTTATCAAAAGCACAAGTAAACAAGTGTTGTGCAAGGGTTCTCTATGGGGATCTGTCAAGGTTCCTTCCCCACTCTGAACTCTAGGGTACAGATGTGGGGACCTGCATGAAAACCTCCTAAGCTTACTTTCACCAGCTTAGGTTAAAACTTCCCCAAGGTACAAATTAATTTTATCCTTTGTCCCTGGATCTCCACTGCCACCACCAAACTCTAACTGGGTTTACTGGGAAACATAGTTTGGACACGTCTTTCCCCCCCCCAAATCCTCCCAACCCTTGCACCCCACTTCATGGGAAAGGTTTAGTAAAAATCCTCACCAATTTGCATAGGTGACCACAGACCCAAACCCTTGGATCTGAGAACAATGAAAAAGCATTCAGTTTTCTTACAAGAAAACTTTTAATAGAAGTAAGGAAATCACCTCTGTAAAATCAGGATGGTAGATACCTTACAGGGTAATTAGATTCAAAACATAGAGAATCCCTCTAGGCAAAACCTTAAGTTACAAAAAAGACACGCAGACAGGAATAGTCATTCTATTCAGCACGGTTCTTTTCTCAGCCATTTAAAGAAATCATAATCTAACACATACCTAGCTAGATTACTTACTAAAGTTCTAAGACTCCATTCCTGGTCTATCCCCGGCAAAAGCAGCATACAGACAGACACAGACCCTTTGTTTCTCTCCCTCCTCCCAGCTTTTGAAAGTATCTTGTCTCCTCATTGGTCATTTTGGTCAGGTGCCAGCGAGGTTACCTTTAGCTTCTTAACCCTTTACAGGTGAGAGTATTTTTCCTCTGGCCAGGAGGGATTTTAAAAGGGTTTACCCTTCCCTTTATATTTATGACAGGATCAATGGACAGAATCTTCCCCACCCAGACTGCAGACTTCTGGATGTGACTACAGTCTCACAGCTCCAAGGAATTTGTTCCCTGTGGACCTTCAAAATCACACACCCACTGTTCACATCATTGTCCTTCAGCTCAAAGCAATGTGTCAGTTTTCTATCCCAAACCAAATTCTTCTGAATTGTGGAAATTGTGTGCTCCCACACCCTACACCAGCATATAGTACTGGGTGTATGCCCACTCCTGTGTATAATACTGGCTCAATATTTTTGACATGCCTTATGTGTTTTGCTAAATTTTCCCAGAAACATAAGAAGAAATTAAATATAGATACAGCATTGGAGCTCTCCACCTTTGATTAAAGGGTACCAGAAGTTCCTTGTGAACTAAAGAATTTAAAGTTATGAACTTTCAAGGGATACAGATGCCTGACAAATCTTACTTACTGTGAAGGGAAGATGAAGGTAATGGTATGTAGAATTATCTACAAGGAGATTCTGACACCTGCAATCTGGGATTGCATCTTTGCAGTTTAACATGTACGTGACATCACAGGGATGAAGTGCCCATTCTGAAAATCTGGATAGGGTGCAGTTAAAGTTAGATAGCCTAATTGTTTGTAGATGAAAGGTTATTATTGTTGAGAAGCACTGAAGGGACTAAAACCAAGTTAGAAAGAGAGCACTAGCATTACCATCTCTATTTTGCCTAACATGAAGGGCTATCAAAGGGACGACAGAATGCCACTTCCAAACACTGGAACTTTTCTTCTTCTTCAGACTTTTTTGCTCTCGTTTTATTTTAAAAATTGATACATTAGTATCATGAAAATGAAGACAAATAGTGTAATAAATCTCCACTAAGAAAAGTATGCTTGGTGGTTACATATGTAGCCTGAATGTATGAAAAAAGCCTGGAAATCAGAACGAAAGTTCAGCAGTGTTAGCAGCTCACATGCATTTTGGGAGAGAATATCCACCAATTTACTGTTTCACCTACAGTCATTATTGAACCATCCAGTTTTTGTTTGGTGCAGAGACAAAGAGGTAGGCTGGTTCCCTATGCAGCGGGCACAGAAGAGCATCGATTTCCACTTTTTTTCTAGACAAGTGGCCCCCTGACCAGGCTGTGTTTATCCTGCTCTCATTTCTCCTTCATATAGTCTGGAGAAGGCAGGCCCAGGCACCGCCTTCAGAGTAGAGCAGGTTTTTAAAACTTTTCACAAAAATATACACCAAAAAAATTGTCCCTGTTTTTCATCCAAACATTCTGAAATCCAAAATGTTTCAGTCAGCTTTGCTGCAGAGGTAGAATAAGGGTTGCACTTGAGGTGACCATTTTCCTCAGATTAAAAACAACAGCCTTTTTTCTTTGTTTGTTTTTCCTCATCCCCTGATGATGAGGGATGAGGAAAAACTCATGATGCCACTGCGGTTGTGTATTTTCCCTGCACCCACCCGTCACTGTGTGCTTTTTAACCTGTTCTCACTAGGTCCTGTAGGATTCATACAAGGTTCATGCACTTTGCAACATTCAGGGCACACCAGGAGTGTTGTGTAGGAGCAGTGCACACACAGCTCCTCTCAAGGGCATGAACCTTGGAATCTCGCCCAGGTGACATGAACCATGGGAAGCCTCCCAGGACTGGGCTCAAGACCCCAGAGCAAGGAATACGATAGATAGAAATTGGTAAATAAGAATGTTAAACAAAGCCAGTGTATTCCTTTTATCTGTTGGAGAATGTAACGCGCGGGGAGAGAAAGAATAAAGGAGAGGGTGGAAAGCTGACAGGACCAGTCCATTGGCAGACCAGCCTGTTTGCTTGCTTAAAGCTTTTTGCTGTCTTGTATTTGAACCGCAACAACTGGCGCCCAAACGTGGGGCCCTCAGCACTCACCTCGCCCGGCAAGGGTTTCAGACACGTCACTCATCCGCTTCGCGGATCCCGGTGAGTATTTTTCATTGTGGTAAGTATGGGAAGCTCCCTCTCTGCTTTGCAAGTGCAACACCGCAATGAGCTACAGTATTTGCTGCATAAGGCTCAGCATGACTGCCCCACTCGAGAACTCACTCTCCTGCTACAGGAGGTGAGCGCCCAATGCCCGTGGTACCCTGAAGCCGGAACCCTTAAGCTAGTGGACTGGGAGCGGTTGGGCCAGACATTGCACAAAGAGCCTCGGACACCCGTGCAGGCTTTACATGCCTGGCACCTCTGCCACGACGCGATACAGCATGTCGCCTCAGAAAGGCCCTCCCTTGCGGGGCTGGTGATCTCGCCACCTGCAGCCATCCCCTCTCCTGGCGATGCGACACAGTGTGTCACCTCGGAAAGACCCTCTCCCGCGCCAATAGAGGGGCTGCCGATCTCGCCACCCCATCCGCTCCTGCAGCCATCCCTCCCCCTGCTTCGCCCCCAGTGCCTCAATTACCACTACCTCCCTTGCCTTCCCCACCAGAGCCGGTGTCTGATCACCATCCCCTCGTGGGGCCCCATGCTCCGGGGCCCCCCGGGGGGTTGTCCACGTCTGCTCAGGGGCTTTCGCTGGTGCAACAAATAGTTTACGCAGCGAAGACTCGCTCAGATATTACAGCAGAGGAGCTGGCTGATCTGGTCTCAGTTTGTCCGGTGACCTGGCAGGATGATGGCCAGGGCAACCAGGTTGCAAACTGGGTCAGTTTGCCTTACTCGGTGATCCGAGAGGTAAAGAAAGCGATTCGCAAGTTCGGCCTGACTAGTACGTACGTACATGGTCTCATTGAAGGGCTAGGTACTGGGTACACCCTGATCCCTGAAGATTGGAAGGCGCTGTTGCGCATGATGCTGAGGCCCAGTCAGTATGTTATTTGGCTTAGTGAGTATCGGCAGATGGCGGAACGCCAAGCCCAGGTATATAGAGAGCAAGGTGTCATTTATGAGCACTTGGCAGGGGAGGGCCAGTTTGCTACCATTCAGATGCAGTCTCAACTCCCTCAGGCCGTCTTCCCCATTATTTCCACCTGCGCCCAGCAAGCTTTCCGGAAGGTCCCGGATTCAGGCAAGCCTACCAAAAGCTTTGCCAGTATCCGTCAGGGTGCATCAGAGTCCTTTATGGATTTTACCAACAGATTGCAGGAGGCTATCCTCCGACAGGTGGATAACCCTGCGGCAGCTCAGGAGATTCTGTTAAAAATGGCGGTTGAAAATGCGAACGAGGATTGCCGCCATGCTTTCCAGGTGGCACAAGCCGCTGGCGTTCTAGAGCTGTCGGACATGCTGCGGGCGTGCCAAAACATCGGCACACAAGCACATAAAGCCGGGGTTCTGGCCACCGCCCTGCGGAAAAGCGGGAAGGAGGGGAAGCATTGTTACCGCTGTGGTAAGGAGGGTCACTTTCAGCGGGAGTGCCGCTCATCGATAGCGCCCGCCCACCCCTCAAAGAAGTGCCCCAAGTGTCGGAAGGGCTATCACTGGGCTAATCAGTGTCGTAGTGGGTCGGGAAACCGCACAACGGGTCTCCCCCGAACCCAGGGCCAAAAGGGGGTGTTTCCCACTCAGACAACTGTTCCTCTGCCTTAAAATCCATAGATTCCATGAGGGCGGCGACTGCTGGAAGTGCAGGGCTTGATTTGATTATGCAGGAGGACGCTGATTTTCAGTTGCTGGGGGAGGTTTGCGCCATACCTACACAGGTCATGGAACCTCTCCCTGCCAGTTTTGTGGGTCTGGTTCTCCCTTGCTCACACGCTGGGAAACAGGGTTTTTTTTGTCATCCCAGGGGTCATTGACGCCGATTACACCAGCGTTATTAAGGTTTAGGTGTGGACCCGTCTTCCGCAGTCGCTCCCGCGTGGACGGTCAATTGCACAATTGATTTTAGTCCCCTATCAGGTGCCAGATGCAGAGGATCGAGCCTGGGGTGGGAACGGCTTTGGAGCGACGCTGTCTCAGTTGCCGTCTCACAACACGTCCTCTCCACTTGTTGCTCTAACAATATCGGTCCGCCCCTCGAAACCTCAGTTAACACTTCTCTTAAATAATGTTCCTTTTACAGGGCTGGTGGACACTGAAGCTGATGATACTGGTGATTCGTGATCTGGAGTGGCCGGTCAGTTGGCCAACAGTTCCTTCTAAAGAGTTGTGGGGGATCGGGGGTAGCAAACCCGGGCACCAAAGTTTGTCTTGGGTCACGGTCTGTAAACCAGGAGGCTGTGCCCTTGCTACAATCCGCCCTTTTGTACTCCCTGTCCACCAATATTTGGGGCCATGACTTACTTGTAAAGCTGGACACCACCCTAGATATTAATATATAATGGCCCAAAATCCTCCCTCACCCACCTTGCCATCCGCATTACCATTGGTATGGCAATCCTTAGAGCCCGTATGGATTGACCAGTGGCCCCTCCCCCTAGAAAAGCTGAAAGCGCTTCATTCGCTTGTACAACAACATTTGCATGCACAGCGCTTGGAGAGCTTCACTAGTCCTTGGAACTAGCTGCTGTTATTTTGGCCTTTCAACTTTTTGCTGATTGTCCCTTTAATTTGATCGTGGACACGCATTATGTTTATCAGGTAATTGATCATTTACCCCTTGCCCTCATCACCCCTCAGGTCGATGCGGACCTTCTTCGCCTGTTTTTGTCCTTACAGTATCTCCTCACCACTCATAATTTCCCTTATTTTGTTGCTCATATTCGCAGTCATACCCCTCTGCCTGGGCTACTCACTGAAGGCAATGCGCGTGCTGATTGCGCGTTACGTGGTGAGGTAAATTCCCTTTTTTCTGACCCCATTGAAAGCCATTCCTTTTTTCATCAGTCTGCCTCTGTTTTGGCCCGACAGTTTTACATTCCTGCTGATCATGCATGTTCTATTGTTTGTTCCTGCCCCCACTGTGCCGCTGCTTCCCCTACCTTTTCTTATGCCGTTAACCCCAGAGGTACCGCAGCGAATCAGCTGTGGCAAATGGATGTCACTCACGTGCCACAATTCCGCCCCTATTCGTTTTTACATGTTTCCATTGATACCTATTCGGGATTCCTCTGGGCGACCCCACAGCATGGGGAAGCCACTCCCAAAGTTAGTCACCATTTGCTAGCCTGTTTTGCTGTTATGGGTCGCCCGAGCCAGATAAAAACGGATAATGCCCCAGCCTATTGCTCCACAGCCCTCTCCACCTTTTGTGCCCAATGGGACGTCCGTCTCAAACACGGGATCCCTTATAATTCCATAGGCCAAGCTATTTTTGAACGTGCAAATCGTACGCTAAAAACCTTGCTCGACAAACAATTAAAACAAGGGGAGCTACGTCTCCGAACCTTAGGAGATATTCAGCAACAAATGCATATCCTTTTGTTTACTTTAAATAATTTAACACTGAACGCAGATCAGCAGACCCCCACGGATTGGCATTTTCATAAGTCCGAGGTACTGGAAAGACCGCGTGTCTATTACCATCAGCTGCCCGATCCACAATGGCTGGGCCCAGTGCATTTAATCACTTGGGGTCGGGGATATGCTGCTCTGTTTCTCCCTGCAGGACCGTTGTGGGTTCCGGCCCGGTGTGTGCGACCGGCACTGAAAAAAGCATGGCGTGGCACCAGGGGCTATCGAACCCCATACTGGAGTTTCAGCTGACCTTGGAGGATAACGCGGTGCCTCCCGGGTTGACAATGGCGGGACGGAAACGGAGGAGGCGTAGCATCCCAAGCCAGCCCGTGACATGGGGAGCAGTAAAAGCATTGGTCGCCGCGGCTCAACGAAGACTGGCAGCAAACCAACAGCTCCTGAGACTTTGTTTGTGGCAATTCTCGCCCACATTACTGCTAATTCTATACTGATTGTATGCCTTTTGTGCCTGCTGTGTCCTGTAGGGGTTGGCTTGGGAGCGCTTCCTCCGTTACGGGCCCGAATGACATATAACCTATGGGAAAGATGGGCTTCAATAGCAAATGTTACCCACTTTTGTTTATCTGATTCTGTAGCAGCCGGAGAACTGTTAGGTACATGCCTTATTCCAATATGTCATCACCCTGAGGAAATAGGGAATGAGACGATGCTCGCTCCTTACGCGAATCTCTCTTCCCAGTACTCTGGCATGGCTAATTGGGGCCCGGCCAATTACACTTTACCTTCTTAAGCTTATTTTTTGCTGTTGCTGTGTGCAATGTATTTCCTTTTTGTTAAGGCTTTGTCGAGACCCGCCCTGGCAGGCTCCACGAGTTATGACCTTGTCTGTCCGGGAGTTAATTTGCTTGCAAAAGCAAATTGATGGCTACCATGAGATGGCCGAGCACAAATAAACAAAAAAGGAGGGGATGTAGGATTCATACAAGGTTCATGCACTTGGCAATATTCAGGGCACACCTGGAGTGTTGTGTAGGAGCAGTGCACACACAGCTCCTCTCAAGGTCATGAACCTTGGAATCTCGCCCAGATGACATGAACCGTGGGAAGCCTCCCAGGACTGGGCTCAAGGCCCGAGAGCAAGGAATGCAGTAGATAGAAATTGGTAAATAAGAATGTTAAATAAAGCCAGTGTATTCCTTTTATCTGTTGGAGAATGTAATGCGCGGAGGGAGAGAAAGAATAAAGGAGAGGGTGGAAAGCTGACAGGACCAGTCCATTGGCAGACCAGCCTGTTTGCTTGCTTAAAGCTTTGTGCGGTCTTTTATTTGAACCGCAACAAAGTCCTTCTTTGTTTTTAATTCCATTACTACGCCAAGGATCCTCCAAGTCATATGCTACTTATTGATCCTCTCCTGTTGTCAGTCTCTCTTCTTCATTCTGGGTTCTCTCTCTCACCTCTCCCCCCATGGATTTTCTTACCTTCTTTTCTGCTCCTCACCCCCTTTCCATCTCACTTCGACCTAGATCTGCCCTGGCCTGAAAAGATTTTGAAAGCATCAAAACTGTTTCTTCTCCCTTTCCCACCCTCCCTTTCTTCTGGTTTTCTTATACCATTACATTTTAATTTTATATGGGGCTTGTTAGGGGTCTAACATCCATTTGTGCCTTGAAAATTTCCCCTTTTGTTAACTTAAAAAAAAACCTGGAAAAAAGGTTCCCCAACCCCAGCACTGTTCCTTTGGATGCTACACATCAACCTCATTCTCTGGAAAATTGACAGGAACAGCATGTAACGTGGGATGATGCAAGTGCCTCCGCCCAGTTCTGCCTGCAATCAATTCCCCTAATCAAATTTCAGCTACAAATTGCAAATGCATAGAGTTTTTATGATACCCAAGAATGTTCATGAGTAAACAGGTCACCAAAACATCAGGCCACATTCTGCCCCACTCTTACTTATATTGACAAGCTCTTTGCTCAGCAGTTGGCCCTTTTTAAATCTGGATCTATTCTCCAAAGGGGTTAATTTTATCCTTTGTGAGAGCCCACTACCACTTAAATATCACTTAAGACCTGAAAATAAGGTATCGGTGGGAGGCAAGTGGTGCATAGCCTTAGTGCAGACCCCCTCCACAAGATGGAATTTGACTCAAACCAGTAGATTTTATGACAGAGGGCAGAATCTACTCTATGGTGAATATAGGCAGGTTTTTCATGACAGTTTGTTCACATGTAGCACTTGTCATGAAGAAGGGAATGTACTTTGTTTGAACTCACGTTACTAAATTTGTTACACTTCTTCGTCACTGTCTGTTTTTTACCATTTTATTCACAAAATTCCTCTGGAACCTATTTTTAATACTTGAGTTTTATCTTTATTTTTCTTTTAAAACCAGAGACATTCTGTAGCAATTCCCTTGTGGCTAAGAACTCTGCTTTTAATTAAAAGATCCTGAATTCTTTTTTATGAGAGTCTGTAGGCCATATGGTCTGACAAATCATTAGGTGCTTATAGAAACTACATCTGTACTTAAGAACATAAGAATTTTCTGGGTCAGACCATAGGTCCATCCAGCCCAGTATCCTGTCTACTGACAGTGGTCAATGCCAGGTTCCCCAGAAGGAGTGAACCTAACAGGTAATCTCTCTCTCCTGCCGTTCATCTCCACCCCCTGACAAACAAAGGGTAGGGACACCATTCCTTACACATCCTGGCTAATAGCCATTAATGGATGTAACCTCCATGAATTTATCCAGTTCTCTTTTAAACCTTGCTATAGTCCTAGCTTTCACAACCTCCTCATGCAAGGAGTTCCACAGGTTGACTGTGCACTGTGTGAAGAAGAACTTCCTTTTATTTGTTTTAAACCTGCTGCCCATTCATTTCATTTGGTGGCCCCTTGTTCTTATATTATGCGAACAAGTAAATAACTTTTCCTTATTCACTTTCTCCACACCACTCAATTTTATATACCTCTATCATATCCTCTTTTAGTCTTCTCTTTTCCAAGCTGAGAAGTCCTAGCCTCTTTAATCTCTCCTCATATGGGACCTGTTCCAAACCTCTAATTATTTTAGTTGCCCCTTTTCAGAAACGTTTCTAATGCCAGTATATCTTTTTTGAGATGCGGGGACCACATCTGTACGCAGTATTCAAGATGTGGGCGTACCATGGATTTATATAAGGGCAATAAGATATTCTCCATCTTATTCTCTATACCTTTTTTAATGATTCCTAACATCCGGTTTGCTTTTTTGGACTGCCGCTGCACGCTGCATAGACGTCTTCAGAGAACTAACCATGATGACTCCAAGATCTTTCTCCTGATTAGTTGTAGCTAAATTAGCCCCCCTCCCCCCATCATATTGTATGTATAGTTGGGGTTATTTTTTCCAATGTGCATTACTTTACATTTATCCACATGAAATGTCATTTGCCATTTTGTTGCCCAATCACTTAGTTTTGTGAGATCTTTTTGAATTTCTTCACAGTCTGCTTTGGTCTTAACTATCTTGAGCAGTTTAGTATCATCTGCAAAATTTACCATCTCACTGTTTACCCCTTTCACCAGATCGTTTATGAATAAATTGAATAGGATTGGCCTTAGGACTGACCCTTGGGGAACACCACTAGTTACCCCTCTCCATTCTGAAAATTTACCATTTATCCCTACCCTTTGTTCCCTGTCTTTTAACCAGTTCTCAGTCCATGAAAGGATCTTCCCTCTTATCCCATGACAACTTAATTTAAGTAAGAGCCTTTGGTGAGGGACCTTGTCAAAGGCTTTCTGGAAATCTAAGTACACTGTGTCCACTGGATCCCCTTTGTCCACATGTTTGTTGACCCCCTCAAAGAACTCTAATAGATTAGTAAGACATGATCTCCCTTTACAGAAACCATGTTGACTTTTGCGCAACTATTTATGTTCTTCTATGTGTCTGACAATTTTATTCTTTACTATTGTTTCAACTAATTTCCCTGGTACTGACGTTAGACTTACCGGTCTGTACTTGCCAGGATCACCTTTAAAGCCCTTCTTAAATATTGGCGTTACATTAGCTATCTTCCAGTCATTGGCTACAGAAGCTGATTTAAAGGACAGGTTACAAACCATAGTTAATAGCTCCTGAATTTCACACTTGAGTTCTTTCAGAACTCTTGGGTGAATGCCATCTGGTTCCGGTGACTTGTTACTGTTAAGTTTGTCAATTAATTCCAAAACCAACTCTAGTGACACTTCATTCTGGGACAATTCCTCAGATTTGTCATCTATAAAAGATGGCTCAGGTTTGGGAATCTCCCTGACATCCTCAGCTGTGAAGACTGAAGCAAAGAATTCATTTAGTTTCTCTGTGATGACTTTATCATCTTTAAGTGCTCCTTTTGTATTTCCATTGTCCAGGGGCTCCACTGGTTGTTTAGCAGGCTTCCTGCTTCTGATGTACTTAAAAATATTTTGTTATTAACCAAAAACTCAAAAGGTAGCTGTTCTTCAAACTCTTTTTCGGCTTTTCTTATTACATTTTTACATTTAATTTGGCAGTATTTATGCTTCTTACTATTTACCTCACTAGGATTTGACTTCCACTTTTTAAAAGATGCCTTTTTATCTCTCACTGCTTCTTGTACATGGTTGTTAAGCCCACAGTGGCTCTTTTTTAGTTCTTTTACTGTGTTTTTTTTTATTTTGGGGTATACATTTAAGTTGAGCCTCTATTATGGTGTCTTTGAAAGGTGTCCATGCAGCTTGCATGGATTTCACTCTAGTTAAACAGAAATTAAAAGGTACTGTGACTAGTCTCCTCATTTTTGCATAGTTCCCCTTTCTGAAATTAAATGCCACAGTGTTAGTCTGTTGAGGTGTTCTTCCCACCACAGGAATGTTAAATGTTGTTATATTATGGTCACTATTTCCAAGCGGTCCTGTTATAGTTACCTCTTGGACCAGATCCTGTGCTCAGGACTAAATTGAGAGTTGCCTCTCCCCTTATGGGTTTCTGTACCAGCTGCTCCAAGAAGCAGTCATTTAAAGTACCGAGAAATTTTGTCTCTGCATTTCGTCCTGAGAGGACATGTACCCAGTCAATATGGGGATAATTATTGAGTTATTTATTTTGATAGCCTCTCTAATCTCCGTTAGCATTTCATCGTCACTATCACTGTCCTGGTCAGGTGGTCGATAATAGATCCCTACTGTTATATTCTTATTAGAGCATGGAATTACTATCCATAGAGATTCTATGGAACATGCGGATTCATTTAAGATTTTTATTTCATTTGATTCTACATTTTCTTTCACATATAGTGCCATTCCCCCCACACACACACACACACCCCACCCCGCACAACCTGTTCTGTCCTTCCGATATATTTTGGACCCCGGAATGATTGTGTCCCATTGATTGTCCTCACCCCACCAGGTTTCTGTGATGCCTGTTATATCAATATCCTCCTTTAACACGAGGCACTCTAGTTCACCCATCTTATTATTTAGACTTCTAACATTTGTGTACAAGCACTTTAAAAACTTGTTACTGTTTATTTGTCTGCCCTTTTCTGATGTGTCAGATTCTTTATGTGAATGTTTCTCGTCTGATCTGGCCCATACTTTGTCCTCTTCCGTCCTCTCCTCCTGACTACAACCTAGAGAATATCAATAGATTCTCCTCTAAGAGAAGTCTCTGTCCGATCCACGTGCACCTCTGCAGCAATGGTCTTTCCCGCCTCTCTTAGTTTAAAAAATTGCTCTGCAACCTTTTTAATGTTAAGTGCCAGCAGTCTGGATCCACCTTGGTTTAGGTGGAGCCCATCCTTCCTGTATAGGCTCCCCCTGTCCCAAAAGTTTCCCCAGTTCCTAATAGATCTAACCCCCTCCTCTCTACACCATTGTCTCATCCACACATTGAGACTCTGAATCTCTGCTTACCTACCTGGCCCTACATGTGGAACTTCACCTCATATAATCATATTCCAACTCAAACACATGCAAGGGGATCAGTTTTTAGCTTAACATTAGTTACTATCTGCTCGCCAAGTGTATAGCTACTAGTGTCAAGGATGAAAAGTAAATGTTATAACAAATCCCAGGTAAATAATACATACAGGCATACCTCTCTTTTCCCACTTTTACAACACAGAGCCAAGTAAATTAACAGAAGTACCTCAGAAACAGTCCCTGCTGAAAAACCTCTGTAGGATTATTACTAAAGTTCAAAGTTTCTTGCTGAGTCTTGACTCCTTAAATCCTAGGCTTTTTTATTGCCTGCATTGTCACCATCAACTCCAGGTACTTATTGGAAATCCACCTGCAATTGCCATTTTTTCCCCTCCTTGCTCACCATGAAATTTATATTCCCTTCCTTTATTTCTACTCAGAGTAATGCTGCTGGCTTGGAATTGGAGATTTGGCTCTTTGCCAAGCCAGTTCTTTTCTAGACTTTCTTGCCCAGCAGGTCCCCTTGTTCTTTCAGTTGTCTCCCCCACCCCCCCACACACCCCACACATACACACAAATAATCAACACTCTTCCTAGAAAGTCCTGAATCCTAAACATTCTATCCATCGGGGGACACTTCTGTTCTTCCTGCAGTGCAATAAATCTGCAGGACACATGGAGTGTTAAGATTATAGCACAGTATTTGCTGGTACATCTGCCAAATGCAGGGTTGCTTCCTTCCTATATCCCTGCTGCTGATCTCTTCTGAGGGCAGCTGAGCTGGCTCAGAGCAGTGGGACTCAAACTCTTCTGCTGGAAGAACAGCTCTGCCTTGCAAGAGTTAGGAGGAGAATGAAAGCCTAGTACCTTAATCTAAATTTGGACTTGCAGGTCAGCATATAAATACTAATACACATAATCCATACTCTACATCTTTCTTTAGAGCAGTGCTTTTCTCACTACCATAGTTAAAACTGTGTCACTGTTTCCATTATAAATTAACCTAAACACAGATGGTATTCTTACATTAGATGATAGCTACCACTCCTTGCTAAAATATTACTGCAGCAAACATGGCTGCTTTGTCCTTTCTTCTCAGGAGAAAGAAATCTTTAAGAAAATAGAACCATAGTGCACGTGTTCTGATAGTCATGTAGGTCACAGTCTAGTGTACCAGAAGGAATATTGCTCTGATGCACCGTAAACCTTTGCTGAGAAATGTGGTTTGTGGGCTTGATTAATTAGCATTCGGTTCTAATAATAAGCTAATGAAAAGAGCTCATTTTCCCATAGATCTGCAGTGAATAACTGAAACTTTTCCAGTGCTCCAACTGCAGATAGGGCCGGTTAGCATGAGGAACTGTTACTGATTTACAGGGATTCGAGAAATCCGTTTGCCAAGGAAAAATGTAGAATTTCTGTTTTTACAGAGAATCTTTACTTTTTACATTTTGTGACAAAAATAAAAACATATTATCTGCATTTTTACTGAAAGTACCAGTGTCACTTATTCAATGCACACAACCTTCCCATTTTGTGGGAGATTTCTGAATATGCTTTAAATTTACATAGCTAAATATATTCCAATAAACTGCTTCCGGCAGATAGAGGTTACTCAAGAGTGTACAGGGGTTCACATTTTAATGCATTTCAAATTTTGCTTCAGCCTACAGACGTGAGTAATTAAAGTTATGAAAAGATACCGAAAACTGTAAAAATTACCCCTAAAGACTGTCACTGAGGTTGGCAAGGATAAATTTTACATTGATGGTAATGTGTTGTTCCGTACTATATGCAGCAAGACTGTAGATTACATTTGAAGGCAGACAGATACAAATTTCAATACTATTAATTTTATTTTAATGTAATGATTAATGGCACTGGTAGGCTTTGAACTTGCTTAACAATTGTAAATATCAATACAAATTTTATTCAATGAATACCTGCACGTATTGTTGCTAGGGAAACTAAAGTTCAGTGTTTCATTTTAATCACAGAAAAAAAGTGAGGATTTTTATTTTATTTTTTTTAAAACCAGAGAATTGTGTTTTTTTTAATCACAGAAAACTAGGGATCCCTGCTGATTTAGAATGGCGGTCTAAAGCGTTGAGGTTATAGAAATATTGCACTGGCCTTTAGTAGTCTCTTGTTATTATGTCAGCATTAAGGTGGATGGTGCTATACAAGAGGTAAATTTGGCCTGTTGGTCTTGATATTTTGAGTATTTAAAATATCTTCAGATTCTTTTCCCTATGAAAAAAGTTTAATTTGGAGGAAAATAGAAACTTATCAAATTTTAAACTATCATTGGACCAAATCCTGAATTCCTCACTCAGTTTCACTCAGGTAAACTCCTACTGTAGACTGAATAGAAGCCAAAAGCCAAAGTCTACCCTCACTCCATGTGGCACTTCCATTGATGTACCATACTGTAGTCATAATCCACCAAAAAAAGCCAGTGCAAAGGAAACTGATCATTTACACTTACATAGACACTGCTAAGGGACTATTTACACAATGCATCCAGTCCCCCACTTCCAGCATAGCAAGAGGAAAGGGAGCATGGCCAGCACTACACTGATCTTTGGCTATGTTAAATACCACCATATGAAATAACCAGGAGACATGCTGGGGTTGTAAGGTAACAAAACAAGATCTTATATTATCATAAACCTATGGCTGGCCTCTCTACTGGTTCATTGCTTAGTTACTATGGTGATGTGTGCTGTGGGGAGAAAAAAAAACAAGAAGAAAGAAAAACACTAAGCTAGACTGATAATTATAGACCCTGAAAGCTGCCCTATTTGGGTGAACCCCTGCACAGATAGGAAGCCCCACTTATTTCAGTGCAATGGTCCACCCATGTGGAACATCTTCCAGGGGTCCTAGCTGTTCTAATTCAGTCAGATTGTCCAGACCGCATTTTATGGACCATGTATATCATAGCCTGCCAATATAGTAACTCCTGGCTTAAAGTTGTAGTTATGGTCCTGAAAAATGCTACTTTAAGCAAAATGATTTTAAGCTAATCCAATTTCTCTATAAGAATTCATGTAAATAGCTGGGGTTAGCTTTAGCTGGGGTTAGGAAAATTTTTTTGCCAGACAAAAGACATACCCACACACATATACATATACATAGTATAAGTTTTAAACAAATTATTTAATGCTGCACACAGCAATGATGATTGTGAAGCTTGGTTGAGGTGGTGATGTCAGAGGGTAGGATATCTCCCAGGGAATGCCTTACTGCTAAATGGTGAACTAGCAATGGGCTGAGCCCTCAAGGGGTTAACACACTGTTGTTAATGTAGCCTCACACTCTACAAGGCAGCACAAATAGAGGGAGGAGACACAGCATGGCAGTGGCTGCAAATATTGGAAACTGAAAGGGGTGCTGAACCCACGTTATCCCACTGGAGAGCACCACTCCCTCCACTTTCCAAAGTGCGAGGGGGAGGGTGCATGTGTGCGTGAGACAGACACACACACAGTGTGTATGCACGCGCACACGCACATGAAAGAGAGACAGACATCCTGTGTGCATGTGAGAGAGAGAGACACACACACGCATTGCCCCTTTAAGTACACTGCTTTTTTAAGTAGATGAGCAAGTTAAGACAAAACAAGGAGTCCAGTGGCACCTTAAAGACAAACAGATTTATTTGAGCATAAGCTTTCACGGGTAAAAACCCCATGCCTCCAGCTTCCATCCAGGACACATCAAACAATCCACTGACTACAGCCAAGCCCTAAGATACAACTACGTTTGCTCCAATCCCTCAGACAGAGACAAACACCTACAAGATCTTTATCAAGCATTCTTAAAACTACAATACCCACCTGGGGAAGTGAGGAAACAGATTGACAGAGTGAGATGGGTACCCAGAAGTCACCTACTACAGGACAGGCCCAACAAGGAAAATAACAGAATACCACTGGCCATCACGTACAGCCCTCAACTAAAACCTCTCCAGCACATTATCAACGATCTACAACCTATCCTGGAAAACAATCCCTCACTCTCCCAGACCTTGGGAGGGAGGCCAGTTCTCACTTACAAACAGCCCCCCAACTTGAAGCAAATACTCACCAGCAACTGCACGCCACACCACAGAAACACTAACCCAGGAACCATCCCTGTAGCAAACCTCGTTGCCTATTCTGTCCCCATATCTACTCTAGCAACACCATCAGAGGACCCAACCACATCAGCCACACCATCAGAGGCTCATTCACCTGCACGTCTACTAATGTTATATGTGCCCGTCTGCCATGTACATTGGCCAAACTGGACAGTCCCTACGTAAAAGAATAAATGGACGCAAATCGGACATCAGGAACGGTAACATACAAAAGCCAGTAGGAGAACATTTCAGTCTTCCTGGACATTCTATAACAGATTTGAAAGTAGCTATACTTGAACAAAAAAACTTCAGAAACAGACTTCAAAGAGAAACAGTGGAACTAAAATTCATTTGCAAATTTAACACCATTAATTTGGGCTTGAATAAGGACTGGGGGTGGCTAGCTCATTACAAAAGCAGCTTTGCCTCTCCTGGAATTGAGATCTCCTCATCTATTATTGAGAGCGGACTGCCTCCACCTGATCGAATTGGCCCTCTCAACACTGGTTCTCCACTTGTGAGGTAACTCCCTTCTCTTCATGTGTCAGTATATTTATGTCTGCATCTGTAATTTTCACTCCATGCATCTGAAGAAGTGGGGTTTTTACCCATGAAAGCTTATGCTCAAATAAATCTGTTAGTCTTTAAGGTGCCACCAGACTCCTTGTTGTTTTTGTGGATACAGACTAACACAGCTACCCCCGATACAAATTGAGACAGCAGCTGCTGCCTATGTCGTGTCTTCCCCCCCACCCTGCTCTGTGGAGATTGGGTACAGGAGCGGGGGGACACCCTGACATTAGCAGCCTCTTCCCCCCACCCCCAGGCAGCAAGCAGGAGGCTCCCAGGAGCAGCTCCAAGGCAGAGGGCAGGAGCCGCAAGCAGCAGTGGGAGGAGGGACAGCTGAACTGCCGGCAATTGATAGCCTGCTGGATGGCTGACGCACAGGGAACTTAGGGGGGCTGCCAGCTGGTCCCTGGTTCCAAGCCCCCAGCAGCTAGCTCCAACGGGCTGCTCTTCCTGCAAGCAGTGGACAAAGCAGGGGGCTGCCAAACAACGTTATAAGGGATCATTGCACAACTTTAAATGAGCATGTTCTCTAATTGATCAGCAAAGTAACAACAAAACAACGTTAACCGGGATGACGTTAGTGAGGAGTTACTGTACATGACCATAGTCTAACCTGTGAAAGTGAGGAGAACGTAGTGCAGAAGGTGATCGGATTGCTTTGCAGAAGTGTTGGGGGGGGGAGGGAATCAGCTCCCAAAATAACATAAGAAAAGCTATTGTTGGCTGACGGGCCTCTCCCTCATCATGGGACAATACTTAACACATATCACCCCTTACATACTGTGGTCTTCAGACTGTATTAAAGGAACATTTTGCATTCTCCAGTTTCAACAGGATTTCTTCCAAAAAATCTTCCAAATCCAAATGTTAAGGATCATTGCACGCTAACAACAACGTTATATTGTGTCTCCATCACAAACCATCCAGGTTACCTCAAGCTACATAATTTTGTTTGATTTTTTACATTTATTCTCTGCTTGCAAGAAAGATGATTATTTTTTCATACTAATTGTACCACCTCTACAAGTCTGTTAGAAATAGTTACACTGCAACTGGCTCATTACAGGTTATAATTTGTTGTGGGGAAAAATAATATTTTCCAGCTTCAAAATTTGATAGTTTTAAGGGGGTTTCTCTCCCCAGGACAACTTATGAGATCTTAACCGAAAGATTGTGATATATTTATAAATTCTGCAGGACTAGTAAAAGGGAGATACAGCATGAGTCAGGTTAAGAATACACAGAATATATTGTGAAACTCATTGTCAGTTAAAGTGTTATGAAAATTATTATTTCTTCAGGTTTCCATTCTAACAGAAAACCAGGGATAAACATTTTTCATTTCAATACTTAATTGCTTCATAGAATATCAAATTAATGCAGCAGTCCTCACTTTAATGCATTAAAACATTTGGTACGATCATCACTTCACCATGCTACACACATGGACCCAAAAGGATGAATTGCTGGAGGAAAGAGAACTCTATGGGCAATATAGTGACTTTGGGGTAAAAAAAAAAAAATCTAAAGCAGCATTAGTAGAGATGGTTTAAAGCTATTAAATAAATCGCTGAGTTTTTGTAGCCAAGAAACTTCATTTTCCCAAAATGCAACTAATTATCTTTTCTTCATTAGCAGACTATTTGTGCAAACACCTCATTTAAAACAGTACCACCTTGAATATGTAACTACTGAATTTGACTGTATCCTCAAATGGAATCTTATTACAAAGTTGCTTATCAGCCCCATCTTACACAGCAGTGACATTATCTGTATATTATTTACATTTCTAAGTGCTCATTATAAATAAACCATTATTCAATAGAGACCAAAATTGGTTAAGTTTCTTTAGTTTTAGCTCAGAGTCTCTCTAATGGTGCATTTAAGAACTACCTAAGGTAGGGGGTTATCCTTTGTACTACTGCCAAAGAATCTTTAAAGCAATCTCTGAAGCACTATCCTCCCCACAGCCAAAGTAACAGGAACGTAATTTAATTTTCTCTGTTCCAATCTGGGGGCTCTTTCTTATACTGCAAACTGGTAAATAAATGTCAGTACAAGGAGGGGCTGCAATCTGTATTCTTGTACTCTAGAAAGGCAGTTCATTGCTCCTAGATTTATTTTGTTTTTACAACTCTTAGGTTCAAAGCAGCCTTTTTCGTTATTTTTAGGGTTGAAAAATACTTCCCAAAGGCCTGTGTTTCTTAGTGCCATATTAACACTGTGCACCATTTACTCAACAAATCAGACCTTTTATAAAGAAGCTGGATTTATTCTGACAAAATGTAGCAAAAGTAAATTTCAGCTACACAAAAATTATGTTCAAGCATTGTTGAAAGTTTATCCCCCATGCCACCCAAACCATTAACTTCACATTAATCTTACGTTTGAGAGTTCAGACCAGACCCATATTGGTCTTTTAATGTATTGGAGCATCTTTGTTTTAATTCTCTTGTGGTTATTATTTCTCTTAAGTAAACCAAACAAGCCATTTGCAGCAAGAATAAATCCGACCGACGTCTTCAAAGTGTTCCTGTAGCTTGTAAGGTTACAGTTCAAAAAGAGTCTTGAGTGCTGCACCTGCACAATATTCACATTGATACAGTGGACCAAATTATCTGCTAACATAATTCCATTGACTTCAGTGGAGTTGCACCAGTAGGAAAATTGACCCACAATGAGGCTATTTCATACAAATAGGCATTAGTGAGCACTGTTTCCCATTTAGGATGAAATTTACCTTTGTAACATTTAAGCTCCATTGGTGGAGCTGCACAAAGAGATGTCTGTAGGTCAAGAAGCTACACATAGCATATGCTAGTATGATGTCCTACTCTTGGAAAAAGCTGGGGGTGGGCCCTGCAGTTATAGGGCCAATAAACCTGTAAGAGCACATGCAAATGGTCAAGAGGGGCAATGGCTACTTCTCCAGCCCATAGTTATAGGAAGACTACATTGTAGCTCCATGCCCTGCTTCCAGGTTGAGAGATGGATAGCATCTCTCCAGCCTCCCTATTCTTACTGAGCACAAAGCCTGATTACACTTACTTTAAGTAAATTAAGTGAATTTCACCTTTAACGTGCACAAATGTGTGTCTGAATTATTGGATTGGAGGGAGGTTACTAGTGCAGTTCCTCAAGGATCCGTCTTGGGACCAATGTTGTTGAATATTTTTATTAATGACCTTGACACAAAAGCACAAGAGTGTGCTAATGAAATTTGCCAGTGATACAAAGCTGGGAGGCATCACCAATACAGAAGAGTATCCGACTATTATACAAAATGTTCTGAACGACCTTGAAGATAGAAATGGGATGAAATTCAATAGTACAGGAGTGCAAGGTCATACATTGAGGGTCTAATAATAAGAATTTCTGTGACAAGCTGAAAGAAAAGGAGTATTTGTGGCACCTTAGAGACTAACCAATTTATTTGAGCATGAGCTTTCGTGAGCTACAGCTCACTTCATCGGATGCGTACCGTGGAAACTGCAGCAGACTTTATATACACACAGAGATCATGAAACAATACCCCCTCCCACCCCACTGTCCTGCTGGTAATAGCTTATCTAAAGTGATCATCAAGTTGGGCCATTTCCAGCACAAATCCAGGTTTTCTCACCCTCCACCCCCCCCACACACACAAACTCACTCTCCTGCTGGTAATAGCCCATCCAAACTGACAACTCTCTTCCTACATGCCTCCAGCTTTCACCCTGACCACGCCACACGATCCATCGTCTGCAGCCAAGCTCTGTGATACAACCGCATTTGCTCCAACCCCTCAGACAGAGACAAACACCTACAAGATCTCTGTCAAGCTTTCTTACAACTACAATACCCACCTGCGGAAGTAAAGAAACAGATTGATAGAGCCAGAAGAGTTCCCAGAAGTCACCTACTACAGGACAGGCCTAACAAAGAAAATAACAGAACGCCACTAGCCGTCACCTTCAGCCCCCAACTAAAACCCCTCCAACGCATTATTAAGGATCTACAACCTATCCTAAAGGATGACCCAACACTCTCACAAATCTTGGGAGACAGGCCTGTCCTTGCCTACAGACAGCCCCGCAACCTGAAGCAAATACTCACCAACAACCACATACCACACAACAGAACCACTATCCCAGGCACTTATCCTTGCAACAAAGCCCGTTGCCAACTGTGCCCACATATCTATTCAGGAGACACCATCACAGGGCCTAATAACATCAGCCACACTATCAGAGGCTCGTTCACCTGCACATCCACCAATGTGATATATGCCATCATGTGCCAGCAATGCCCCTCTGCCATTTACATTGGTCAAACTGGACAGTCTCTACGTAAAAGAATAAATGGACACAAATCAGATGTCAAGAATTATAACATTCATAAACCAGTCGGAGAACACTTCAATCTCTCTGGTCACGCAATCACAGACATGAAGGTCACTATCTTAAAACAAAAAAACTTCAAATCCAGACTCCAGGGAGAAACTGCTGAATTGGAATTCATTTGCAAATTGGATACTATTAATTTAGGCTTAAATAGAGACTGGGAGTGGCTAAGTCATTATGCAAGGTAGCCTATTTCCCCTTGTTTTTTCCTATCCCCCCCCCCCCCCCCCCCCCCCAGATGTTCTGGTTAAACTTGGATTTAAACTTGGAGAGTGGTCACTTTGGATGAGCTATTACCAGCAGGAGAGTGAGTTTGTGTGTGTGGTTTTTGGAGGGGGGTGAGGGGGTGAGAGAACCTGGATTTGTGCAGGAAATGGCCCACATTGATTATCATGCACATTGTGAAGAGAGTTGTCACTTTGGATGGGCTATTACCAGCAGGAGAGTGAGTTTGTGTGGGGGGGGGTGGAGGGTGAGAAAACCTGGATTTGTGCTGGAAATGGCCCAACTTGATGATCACTTTAGATAAGCTATTACCAGCAGGACAGTGGGGTGGGAGGAGGTATTGTTTCATGATCTCTGTGTGTATATAATGTCTGCTGCAGTTTCCACGGTATGCATCCGATGAAGTGAGCTGTAGCTCACGAAAGCTCATGCTCAAATAAATTGGTTAGTCTCTAAGGTGCCACAAGTACTCCTTTTCTTTTTGCGAATACAGACTAACACGGCTATTACTCTGAAACCTGTGACAAGCTGGAGTCTCATCAGTTGGAAGCAACAGAGGAGGAGAGAGACCTGGGTGTGTGGTGGATCACAGGAGCACTATGAACCACCAATGTGATGGAGCTGTGAAAAAGGTAAATGACATGCTAGGATGTATTAGGCAAAGCATTTCCAGAAGAGATAGAGAAGTATTAATGTCATTGTACAAGATACTGGTAAGACCTCATTTGCAATACTGTGTACAGTTCTGGTCACCCATGTTCAAGAAAAATGAATTTAAACTGGGAGAGGTTCAGAGAAGAGCTACTAGGATAATCAGGGGAATAGAGGACCTATCTTATGAGAGGAGACTGAAAGAGCTTGTCTTGTTTAGTCTAGCAAAAAAACTGAGGGGGGATATGATTGCTTCTGTAAATACATCAGAGGGGTAATTACCAGAGAAGGTGAAGATCGGTTTAAGCCAAAGGCCAAAGTTGGCAGAAGAACAAATGGATATAACTGGCCATGAACAAATTCAGGCTGAAAATTAGAAGAAAGTTTCTAACCATCAGAGGGGTGAGGTTCTGGAACAGCCTCCCAATAGGAGTTGTAAAGGCAAACATCTTAATTAGTTTTAAGAGAACTAGACAAATTTATGAGTGCAGTTGTATGACAGGGTTGTTAATTTGTTTGTGATGGTAGGGGACAGGGCTTAGCAACCCTTGGGCTCACTTCCAGTTTATGTCCTATGTTCCTAAAGCTCATGCTTCAGGGTTTCAGCCAACCACCAGCAGAGATCTGGAAGGGATTTGCCCTTTCCCACCCCCACACACTCATTCACCCCAAATGTATTCTTGGGGGGTTTTTTTTGTCCTTTTTAAATCTCCTTCCTCTGAAACATTAGGATATGGCCACAGCTTTAGGTGGGAAGGATGGGAAACGGCTCTGAGGTGTTACTGAGTATTCTGTCTCTCAGGTCCTTGGCTGGCTGGTTCTGGCTCACATGCTCAGGGTCTAACTGATCACCATATGTAGAGTGAGGAAGGAATTTTCCCCAGGTCAAACTGGCAGTGACCTAGGGGATTTTTCACAGTCCTCTGTAGCATGCAGGTGTGGGTCATTTGCCAGGATTTTCTGGGTCTCTCTCACTTAAACATTTCCCTGCCATTGCAGGGACCTTGGCCACAGAAGCACCTTGGTCCCTCCTATTCGCTGTCTGTGGCACATAATAGTCTAGTCTCCCATGGGTTGTAATATTTTGATCTCATTTCAATTGATGGGTTTAGTGTATGGGTTCCAGGTGGTGCTGGCAGCCTGTGGTATACAGGAGATCAGACTAGATGGTCTAAGGGTCCCTTCAGGTTTTAAACTCTGTGACTATCTTAGGGCCGAGGAAGAGTAGTTGCAGAATGCTGTGCTCCAGTTATGTCCCAAGGGCAGAGGGTCCCTGTAGACTGTGGGAATCTGGCATTAAACAACTCTGGGACCAGGGGCAAGAGCAGGGGTCTGATGGAGACTTACTTTCTCAATGGCACCACCGTGTTGCCTTACCAGAACAATGTAGGCTTAAGCAAAGGCTTGGGGAACCTGGTGAGAAGGTGAAGAAGCTCCTCACATGTAGGTTTAGGGCCAGATTCTGCTATCCTTACTCATACTGAGTAGCACGTTACTGCACTAGTGGACATATTTATTTCGTACTTGTGGAGTATGGTACTATTTAACATAAGAGTATCAGAATCTAGCCCCTAATAAGCAGAGTTGCGTAGCATAGTAAATGTACTACAAGAGGAGTTGTATTGGCATTTTTTATTCTAAGTTGTGCTCATAAGAGTAGCTGGGACTTTAAAGCACGTTTTCAAAGGACTACAGATCATGCAGCTTTATAAACTATAAAAGGGCAAATTGGAGCGAAGCAATTCAGAAGCAAGCAAGGTCTCAGTATGTGTAATGTCTCTAACAGTAGGAAAATCCCAGGTCTTGATGGCCTCCTTATTGAATTATACAAAAGCTTTTAGAGACAAGGTCTGTGTAGAATGTACTGTGGGAGGAACTGTTCTAACCTGAGCAGCTGCCCAACTCTTTGAGAAAAGCTTCGTTCAGCATGTTATATGAATCTGGGAAAGGTGCCCAATGCTCTAATATCAACACCCACTTGCTTTTCTTACTACTACTGACTGTGAGAGGTTAGCCAGAAGTTTAATGATAAACTAGAATCTCTTCACATATACATAATTCCTCCAACCCAAACAGGGCTGACAGAGGCTAATCATGTCTGCAAATGCATCAAGCCACATCAACCGCTTAAGTTAAATTGCTGCTGCTACTCAGGATATGAGGGAAATTGGGGGGGGGCGCAGACTTGGGTATCTGTTTAAGGGCCTAATCTTTCTCCCAGTGATGTCATAGAATCATAGAATATCAGGGTTGGATATCAGGGTTGGTCAATAGGAAAGACATAAAAATTACACTTCAGAGATCTTTAGCTCTAATGTCTGACCCCTTCCTATGACCACAGGCGCCGGCTTCCTCATTTCCCTAGGGGTGCTCAACCCCAGGTCCCACTCCACCCCTTCCCCCAAAGCCCCACCCCGCCTCTTTCCACCCCTACTCCACCCCTTCCTGCCCCATTCTGCCAAGCACGCCCTGCCTCTTCTCCTCCCCCCACAGTGCCTCCTGCACGCCGCTGAACAGCTGATCTGCAGAGGGAGAGGGAGCAGCTGATCGGTGGGGCCGCCAGAAGTCATGGGGGCGTAGACAAGCTGATCAGTGGGGCTGCCAATGGGTGCTGAACACCCACTATTTTTTCCTGTGGGTGTTCCATCCCCAGAGCACCCATGGAGTTGGCGCCTATGACACTATCAGCAGCAAGAGTCGTCTCTATCTTTTTGGTGGGCTTGAGTACAGTGTTCCATCCAGAGGCTATAGTAGCCAACAGCTGCTTCCACTCAGTAGCCTGGAAAGGGAGGTAATTTCCCCCTGCCCCTTGACAATCTGCCTAGATCACTGCCTGGTGAGTCAGGATAAGTGCTGGTTAAAACTGCTGAAAAAAGTATTTGTAATCCTTTTTATTACTATAATCTAGCACAAAACAATAGATTCATATTTGATCACAAAATAATGGTAGGAGGGCATTATGTTCTACTCTGTCGGGATTTAGGATTTCAAGGATTTAGGTCCTTCTTGGAGGCACATGCCCAACTAATAGTGATGGGAAACCACAAGTGAGGGGTCCAGTGATGGAGGTGTAGAGTCCAACAGGATCATGATTTCACCAGTCCTATTCAACATTTTCATGCATCCATGTGGAGAACTGGTCAGACAAAATGGACTTAAGTACCAGCACTATGCAGATTATACATAGCTCTACCTATCCTTCACCTCTTATGACCACATCACTACTACCAAGATTGCCTGGTGTTTGGACAAGATCAGCTTATGGATAAAGAACCAGGGGTGCTGGAACAATTTTTATAGTGGGGGTGCTCAGAGCATTGAACCAAACTATAAACCCTATATATAATGGAAACCACTTCAAGCCAGGGGGTGCAGCAGCACCCCTAGCTCTAACACCTATGTAAAGAACAGCTGGTTGCAGCTGAATGCAAGGTGCTTCTATTGATGGGTGAAGAAAAGCACTTTGAGGAATTTGCAGCCAGGGTGCAGTCTCTTTTGGTTGAAGGTTCACACCGACTATGGATCATTTGTAGTTTAGGAGTGCTCCTCGATTCCTTGCTGATGCTAAGCTCTCATGTAGCAGCATCCATGAGTAATGCTTTCTACCATCTCTGGGTGGGTAGGAGACTCCATCCCATCCTGACAGACAATGGTCTTTGTCACCTCCCATCTGGCCTACAGCAAAGCAATATACCTGGACATGAATCCATCAGCACTAAGGCAACTTCAACTAATACAGAACTCTGCAGTGCTTCTCAGCAACCATGAGCACATCAGAACTGTCTTTCACTGTCTGTTCTGGCTTCCCATAGACTAGAAGGTCTCAGTCCCTATCCTCATGGCAGCTCAATGACCTGGGCCCAGGATATCTAAAACATCACCTAAAGCACTGGGATAAGGACTATGATAGACAAATACACTTCACAATCACAATGGAACTTTCTACCCACCAAGGTAAAGCTTGGCCAAGCAGGAGACAGTTCTCTCAAGGGCCGAGCCAGGACTGTGGAATTAACTTCCACAGGAAATTAGGACCATTACAAGCCTCAGCAAGTACAAGTCACATTTCTTTGACCTGCCTCCTCTTGTATAGGCAAATAGCAGCATATAGATTTAAAAAACACACTACAACACACTCCAGTGCACACACAATTTTCACTCTGGGGAGAGGATGAGAGAAACAGAAAAAACCATGTAACAGGTATTAGTCATGATGCTTAATGCACTCCTGGAAGATGCTTAGAAATTACACTGATTAGAGCAGTAAAGCACCTGCTAGTTACTTTCAGGGTTGCTTCATTGCACAACATGCCTGAAGTGTTTCTGCTAAGGTTCAACGCAATTGTTAAGTATGCTTTTTATCTTAGGTACATATAAAGCACCTATCATGTTGGTATCTATTATTGGTATTACAGTAATGCTTAGAGGCTGCAGCTGCACCACGTGGCCAACACAAGGCACATGTGGGTCAATGGACACTACTCTGAACAGTTCCAGCTCCAGAGCATGTGCACCCACATTTGGAATCCACGTAGGGACCATCACTCGAAGAAGAAAATACAGGTTTTGCCCCAAAGGGTCACAATCTAAACAGACATGACAAAAGGTGTGAAAAAATTATTATTATTACCACCCTATTCTCCAGCTGGGGAACTGAGCCAGAGATGACGTGGCTTGGCCAAGGCAACAGAGCAAGTCTTTGACAGAGCTTGGAATCAAACTCAAGTCATATCCTAGTGCCTGTTGGAGCTATGTCCTACAACAGACAAAGTGCAGCGATCCTAGGCCTGAATAATACGCAATCGCTTCAGGGGATATGGTCCTGCTTCTTGGAAATATATTCTTGTCAAGATGATTGGTGGGGTTATTTACCTGTTTTGTTATCTTTTGGCTGTGTCTGGAGTTAATGTTCTGCTTATCTTACACTACTGTGGAGTTCATACCTAGGAGGTTTAAAAAAAAAAAGGAGCAGAAAAGTCTTGAAACTGTTATATATTAAAAAAAGCGATTGCTTGGCCACAAGCAGAGGCTAGAGCAGTCATTCTCCACACTCCAATCGTAGGGAAATGGAGACTACCAAAGCATAGGAGCTCATGTTATGTGGGTTCACTTACTATTTCCCCATCCAAGCCCCAGTTCAGCAAGATGCTTAAGTACGTGCCTAATATTAGGCACTTGAATAGTTCCATTAAAGTCAATTGGCCATTCACTGGTTTAAAGATAGGTACATTCTTAGACAACTTTCAGAATGAAAAGACCTGCTCCAGTGTTCCCATCCATGAAGGTTTATTGTTTGCCGTAGAGATTCTTGAAGCCAGCTGACCGTGCCCACAAAAGGCTTGGCTTTCAGCAGAGCCATCATCCACATCTTTCTGACTCCTATTCATCTTGGAAAGCCACAGATAGATACTTTGGTTTGAATCAAGCCCTTAATATTACACTTGACTGGTTTTTATTTATCTTAGTATGCCACTTAAAAAAAACTCTGTATGATACCAAAAGACAAATATTCAGGTATAAAAGTCAAAATAAAAAAAAAAAGAAGTCTTAGCTCATGCTTATTAAAAGCCATCAGTTCAACAATATTTCAATTCCATGAAATTAATTCTTTGTTGAGGCTACAGTATGTATATATTTTAAACTCTGGCACTGTTCAAGGAGATATTTAGAAGGGAACCACCCCCCAAAAAAATTTTTTTAAGGATTTCAAAGGAAAATTCCCTCTGCAGAAATAGCTCATTTAAGAATCTTTAACTATTTAAAACTTAAAATATAACAATAGCTGTCTCAATCAAGTTTGGAATAGTTTCAATAAAAAGATCAAATGCTCTTGTTTTTATGATTTACAGATCTAATACTGTACCTTCAAAGTTTCTTCTCCATATCTCCAAGTATACAAGACAAGAATCTGTGTGATTCACTAGGATTAATTCTTCCTACTCTCATAAAATCAACATCATCATCCATCCAGGTCCTTACTGGTCAGTCTCTTGATCTTTTTCCTAGTCAAAAGTGCATCATCTGTCTGAGTCTTCTTCCTTCCCCCATTTTTCAAATCAAGCTTTAACTCCCAAGTTTGACTTAACAGGCTTTTTCAATGACATTTCCAACTTTAGTTCTTCCATTATTGCTGATTCTAGTCACTGTGTTTTCTGGGTTGTTTCTTTTATCATTGTTTTTAAAAGTTCCTCCTGCAGTTGCATCAAAGTTCCTTTAAAACTGTCTCCAGCTAAATACAATTGTGCTTTATGCGCCTAAATGAATGGAAGGTATATTAAAACACAAGCCATTAAGCATTTTTCTAGCACCACTTTTTAATTAAAATAATCATGATAATTCAGTGGGGAACCACGGCAAATACCAGCATATGTTCTTCAGTGAGGTTAGCCTGTTTAAAGGGCAGGGTGGGAGGGGAAGCAATGAAAGTTGTATTTTGCTGCACATTGGGCACTACAGGTATCAGTAATAAACTGAAGACCAGTCCTCATTTATGGACATTGTTATTGAAGGGGCACTGCCATGTCTTCAAGGCCTGAAATTATATCTACCAACTTTAGTTCAATTTGCAAAAAGACCTCATGTCACCCTTCGCCGCTGCATGACTGCTTGGTTTATTCCTGTGGGTTGGCAGACAATACAGTTTATCCCACTCCCTGTCCCTTCCAGCACAGAAGACAGGTGAAGCAAAGAAATAGATGCAAGGCTAGATTCACAAGGGGGACTTAGGCACCTAAATCCAACATTTAGGCATCACTGACATTCACAAAACTACAGCTCAGCTTCCACCTAACTGTGGCTAAAGACTCCAGGTGCCTACATTTCCACTGGTAAAGTCCTCTAGGCACCTAAATTTCAGCAGCTGGACATGTGCACAGCTATCTAGTGTCCTGCAGCACCCAGTAGCAGGACACCCAACTCACACTTAACCCCTAGTGGGATTCATAAACTCGGCACTCCCTGGCCTATCTTGCCTTTGGGGCCCAATCCGGTAAGCATGCTCAGAGCATGCCTAAACCTACACACATAATGGCTGGAGGATGAGGGGGCTGAGTCTCTTCAGTTGAAGCTGTTCCACTTTGTATAAAATAATTAAATGTTCAATGGAGCAGGCGACCTGGAATGCAAGTCTTCCCCTTCCCAAGAGAGTCCCCTACCCATTGCACTCTAGAGGCACTCTCAGGTGTTCTCTCTCTGCCACAGTAAATATTTAAGTATTTTATAAGAAGTGGAACAGCTTCAATAGGAGAGACCAAGATACCCACCCAGAATCCCCCATGGTCCACTGGTTAGGGCACTCACCTGGGAGGTCTGGGTTCAAGTTGCTGCTCTACATCAGACAGAATGGAGATTTGAACCCAAGTCTCCTTCTTGCCAGGGGAATGCTCTAACCACTGGGATATTAGGTGGCATGGGGTAGGACTACCCTTTGAGAGGGAGTTTTGGCCAAATCCCTTTCCTTGGTGTTATCTGCTGGCTAGCTTCAGCAGCTCCCTGCTCAGTATACTGACACCCAAATCTCCCCAGGCATTCTACAGGGCACCTAACTCAGGGCTGTGAATTCCACGAGGTAGCAATGTGCCTAAAAGTTGGGCATTATAATGCCTAAGTCCATCTTGTGAAAATAACTCACAGTGTCTTACACATTTGTACACCTCTGATCATGAAAAACCTCTTGTAACATTAAGCACGCAAATATTCAGCACTGATAGCAGCAATGTCATCAGTACAGGATGGGTCTTGTGCTCTCCATTAAGTTTTCAAGCCAAAAGTGCAGTTTACAACGTTGTGTCAGATGAAAGCCAAAAACTATCATCCTTTAAAAATCAATTTAGTAAATATCATCACAGTGAAAAATAGATTTAGTGGACTGGAAAAATTGCAGGTCAAAAGGGTAGTCCTCATGCTTAAAGTTCAACCTGTTGTTACAGGGCGGTCCTGCCTGGAGTGCTTTCTTATGACAAGCTGCAGCACAACAAATGTGCCTGCCTCAATTTCCCTTCTCGGGTAACTGAAGGATTCTGTGCCAGGCTTTCTTGTCTCGATAATACCCTCCTTGGGGCTGGTTTATTACCAAACTTTTGTGCAAATGGTCCAAAACATAAGTCCCAACACCTACAGTATGTCTACATTTGACTAGGGAGGTGTGGTTCTCAGCTCAAATGTAGACACACCCACACTGTCTCTACTCAAGCTAGCAGCTAAAAACAGCTGCATGTGCACAGTGATAAGGATGGCTGCTTGGGCTAGCTATCACAAGTACATGCCTGCCCAACCCCAGGGTACGTATGCAGGCAGCTATCCTGGGCGCCACCCATGCTGCTGTGGACACACTGCTACTTTTAGGCACCAGCTCAAGCACAGCTAGCATGGATATGCCAATGCCAGCTAGGAACACCTCTCAGCTCAAATGTAGACATAAGCATAGTCCATTTATCACTCCAGTGCAAGCAGTCATTAAAATTCCATGACATCTCATCTACAGATGTAACACATATCAGCATCTTCTGCTACCCCCACACTCTTTATTTGTCCTCCTCTGTCCCTCTGCCACCCCAGCCCTTCCAGGTGGGGTGCAACCCTGCTCTTCCAATGGGAACCCCCACAGCCTCTCTGCTGGGAAATCATCCTCCCCAGTGGAGCACCCCTCACTTCCCCTTGGGCCAGCTCTCTTGAGTGGAGATGTCAGAGGGCAAGCCCCTCCACTGCTCCTCCTGCCCTCTCCAACCCTTGGCTTCAGCTCTGCAGCACACAGCTAGCAGGCACCTCCCTCTACTCCTCCTCCCACCTTCAGCCCTCTCCGGGTCCGCCTTTCTAGCTTGGGGAGGTCAGCCAGCAAAGTCCTCTTAATGTTCTTCTTACCTTCAGCCTTCCTTCAGCCATCTTTCCAGGGCCTTCCACAGTACCCCTCTTATCTCTGCCAGATCTCACCTGCCCTTTTTTCCTGACTGAACCATGGTGTTCTGACTCACTGAGTCTCCTTCTCTCAGATTTTCCCAGCACCATTACAGCCCCCAGGAGCTGCCGTGCTCTCTTAAATGGCCAAATGAGAGCACTTGTTTACTGGGGCCAGTCACCCCATGATGCATCTGCTTAACACTCTGCAGGATCAGAGCCTAATATACTACTTGAAGAAGCCTTCAAAGTGTATGCATTGAATTGTTCTTCGCAGGCAGAGTGACCTAGAAAGTGCTGAGAATACAGGAAAGTATGCAATGACTAGTTAAGCAATAAGACACTTTAGGACAAGAATTATGGCATATTACTTCATGCCTGGCATGTTGTTAAGGGCTAGTGCCTTCAGTGTAATGAGGTATGGAATAATACATCATAATTCACACATGGGAGTCTCTTATTGCAATTATAAATTTTTATTGTAAAATGCAATTTAAAAAAATATTTGTATATGTTTATTAATAAGGCTCATAAATTCCAACCAGTTGTTTTTATTACCTTGTTAGATCATTCAATTTCTCCCACCTATTTTGTAATGACAATTAAGCAAGCCTTTGATTAAAATAATGCCTGTGAAACTCAAGATATTTCTGACTCCTAGACCCTTTTCATTAAGCATTTGAAGGATTTCTTTTCATTTCAATCGTCATTTATTTTCCTGTCTCAGAGGGCTTCATTTTTTTAAAAATAGGACTTTCAGGATTTCTCATTGTCTTTCTAGTTTATAGTCAATTAAAAGTAAAGTACTGTTTTGTAATAGTTAAGTAATAATTTAAAATATTTGCTCACACTATGGTTGCTGTAAAAACAGTATGCTACACCTAAAATTAAGAGGCAGTGCTTCCACTCCTGAGAACCACTGCTGACCACAGAGGGCTGCTGATGGCCACTATGAAGAATTACTGCCCCTGGGCCCAGCCTTCCACATTATGGTCTGTGAAAGACATCCTTTCCCCCCACCTCTCTTTTCTGCTGCTTTGCTCCTCTGAAGCAGCTCAAAAATGGAGGTCCTCAACTCTGACCACCAACAGCACACAGAAGGAGCTGCAACTGCTCAGCAATATGCTCAGTCTATGGGTGGCAGGTATAAGAGGCCAGGGGAGGCTAAGCCTCCCCAAACAAGATGCAGTGCACCTCCCTTTGGAGATGCGCTGATGCAGCACCTTTGGAGTGCCACCCCAAAGGGCACGTGAGCCATGGTCCTGCCCGGGCTCCACCCTGAGGCCCCACTCCCTCTCGTCCTCTTCCCCCATGGCTCCGCCTGCGCTGCTCTTCTTCCCACCCCTGTTCTGCCTTTTCCCCCAAAGCCCCACCCTCACTCTGTCTCTTTCCATCCCTGCTTTGCCTCTTCCCCAGATACCTCCCACCACTCGTACCTCTCCACCCCCTCCCCCAAGGGCCCTCCCAGCCACAAGGGGCAGAGAGGCCCAAGCGACAAGTGAGGGGGCCCTCAAGGGAGGGGGTGGAGAGTCACAGGAAAAGGGGGCTTGGGGAAGGGGACAGAGAAGTTCGAGCAGTGGGTGGGGGATCTCAGGGGAGGGGGCCAAGCAGGAGCAGGCTGGGGTCAAGCAGGCCTAGAGCAGGAGGCGGGGCCACAGTCCAGGCAACAGTGTCCCCTCTACTTCTAGGGAGCTTCCGGCACTCACAGACAACCTCCCCAAATGCAGGAGTCACATGCCGCCCATGCCTCAATCTTTCTCTAATCCTCTGTTGAGCTTCATCGCTTCCATGCCCTTCAACTTAAATTCTACCACAAACCAATACAGATCACCTGTTTCTCATGCCAGTTAAATGGCAGATGGTAGGGGTCTTCTCTATTGTTCCACATGGTCATTCTGGAATAATTCCCCCATGCCCTCTTTTTCAGCTTCACACAACTGTTTCCTTTCAGTGATAGACTGAATGGGTTTGCAAGGCACATGGACAAACCAAGGCATAAGGCAGGACTTCTGGACAGATGTCTGTTGCCTAGGCTGCAGCTGGATCTGAGGGATTTAAACTAGCATGAGAATAGGGCCAAGTATAGGGTGTGGGACCATGAAACCAGTCAGGCAACCAGCAGTAGTTTAAAGTGTAGAGTACAATAAGAACTGTCATGACATTGCTGTCAAAGAACACTGAACAGATGCAGTATCCAAAGAGGTAGGCAAGTGTGGAAGGCCAGATGTTCACATGTGTCCATTATGTTATTGGGCATATACTTGCAAATAAATATACTTGCAGAAATCTACAAGAATTTGCAAACAGAAAAAGACTTTGATAATTGTAGTCACCAAGCAAGACAGTCTGGAATGCAGCTAGTTAAATAAGGCCAAATAGAATACCATATCCTTCCCAGAGACCAGCATCAAAAGCGTATAAAAACATAGATATGTCTGATGCTTCTTAATGATAAAAAAGTAGCACTGTAGTGACCATATTTGTTCATTTGTATAGTCCCACAGAATGGTTTGATGCGTAAACATAAATACCAATTAATGCTTGACTATCTTAACTATTTAAAGTTAAGATGAGCCAGAACCTGCAACCTCTCACACCAATTGATCTTGCTTGACTTCAAAGGGATGTGGTTTTCAGGATTAGGCCTTACATTTGGAAAAAAGTTGTTTTTTGGGAGTGGATATTTATTTAGTCTGAATTTATTTAGGCTTGAATTGTAAAGAAGTTAGGTTCAAACAGAATAAATCCCCATACTGTTTCTATTCCTGATATTCATGAGCAGATTGCTCATGTCAAGCAAGTTGACATGAGGTCTGACTCTCTTACAGGACTCTACAAAGTAGCCTGGGGGCTTGGGACTTTGAGGGCGTGGCTTTGATTGATTATTGCAATTGTTTTTATTTGCCTGAGTTCATGCAATACAGAGCTTGTAGGAAAAGTTCTTGCCTGAGACTATTTCTTTAGAAATCTAGAAAGGACTCAACAGGACTGTTCAGCTGTTTTGTTACTTAAAATGTTTCCCTATAGCTGCAAATTTATGCACAGCCTCGAGTTGAAATGACGAGAGAGACCCATGGGAGGCTGTTTGGAATGGATTTTAATAGTATACTTACAGCAAGCTTTGCGTTTAGAACAACATAATACCAGAATGATTACTAAGCAAGGCATTTTTCATGAACACAACACATCAAATCCCTTTTAGATTATATTGTGAAAGCTAAAACGAGACAATTTATTGATCGGAGAACTTTGGTAAATACTGTAAACTTGCATATGTCAAATTGCCTTCTTGAATTACTCCAGTTACATGAGTGAGGGGAGGGAGGGACTACTTTGAAAAAATGCTTAATAGAATATAACTGGAGCAAAGTTTACACTTATGTTACAGCTATTCTTAATACACAGAAAATAGGAAATATTTCAGTCAATATAAAATAGCATTGCATGTCTCCTGGATAAGAAAATAAGGAACATTTCTCCTGTAGACACAGAAGATATTATTCAGAGGATTTCATGTATTCTCCTTCATTTTAATACATGAATCTAGAAAGTTAATCTTCAGAGAAAATGTCTTAGGGCTTTATCCTTTCCCTTTTTTTGATGCAATTTGAAAGATGAGGAAGACAACTCTCGTGTAAATTTCTCTAAATCATATTGCCATTGTCAATCCTCTCAATGCATTTCAGGCCATATTCAAGTTGTCCAAGGAAGGTGTTACCATAAACAAAGGATATACTAATGGGTGTTATTTACTAAAATCAGCAAGCTACAATAGTAGACTCACTTCACATTAGTTAGACCATTTTCTAATTGTCATGTGTTTAGTATAAGACCTGTCCCCAAGCACTAACTATGGGCCCAACTCATATAAATACAAATACATACATGTAAATACATTCTAGTTCCTTTTATATTTAGTATCTTTCATAAATATTCTTTTAAATATTTCTCATGCTCAATATATGGTAATTTAGTATTTCCTGTTGAAGGTTACCATATCAATAAGATACTATGGCTAAAATTGTTCTCATGAAGATTTTGCAGAATCAGCTCCAATATATATGAAGTAAGACTTTGGCCCTTTGATTTTTGTCTCTGTCTGTTTCTTCAATAAAATATCATTTTTCATCAAGTTTTTTTAATCACTATCAAATTATGACTAAAGAAAAAACACCTGTTGAAATCGCTCAGTTTTCTTTGTGTATTGATTACATATGCAAATGTGATTAAACTAAGGAATAAAACCCACTAATTACAGATGACAGTATAGTTATCTAGTAGAAAAATACTTTGCAGCATATCAAAGGAGAACTTATTTTCAGACAAGTTAGATATCCTTACAGATACACAAATGTTTTAATCCCAGTTAACCACTTTGCCTACAGTCCTATTCACTGTTAAATCAACATATTACATCTAATTTTTAATAGCTAAATTTTGAATCCTCGTAACTATCCAAGTAAATTAATTTCTTTGTAAACATGCCTTAATTAAGGGTGTGACTAGACTTTACATAAATCTATCAGGTATGTGCTAAGTACTGATCTCCTACTGTTCTGGAATAACTCATGTGCTCATGTAATCAGTTATTAAATTAGCTCCTTACTTTAGGATTAATTTTCTCAGTTCACTTGAATACAACTTCAACAGTGTTACTATATCTTTTGTAACTTTAGTTTTAATTGAAGAATGATCAACATTTCACTAAGTATCAAGCACTAATTTTGTCTTTTAGAGGCATGAATTGCACAGCCATGCATGGGTGGTGGGTGAAGCTCCTCATGGAGGAGGCTAGCTCCCTGTCCTGCCTCTTCTGCCCACGGCCATGCCCACACTCAACCCCGGCTTCACCCCAGGCCTCCCCAGCTCCGCCCCAGGCCCTGCCCCCTCCCCACTCAGCCCCCTGACTTCCGATCGCCACATCCCAACTCACCCCCCGTCCTCCATGTCCCTCCTCACTCCCCCTCCCCCATGAAACTCCCCCTTGCCCAGTCCCACCTCAACCCCTGCCCACTGTGTACCTCCTAACCCCCCCCCCCACACACACACACACACACACACAGGGGAATGGTGGAGAGGAGAGGAGAGAGATGACGAGTGGCAGGGACCTCCAGAGTAGGGAGGATAGAGTGGAGGAGAGGAGGAAGACTCACCAGATAGCAGCAGCAGACTCGGGGAAGAGCAGAGCAGGAAGGGGAAGAGACGAGGCCACCATGACACAGGTATCCTGTGGCAGATCAGTGCTGGCTGTGCCAGGGGAGGCTTAGCCTCCCCTGGCCTATTATACCCCCTGGCTATGGAGCCATGCCTTCTATACCAAACTTTCACATATGTATATTTTGGATATACTATCAAAAGTATTAGTCAATAAAAGACTCTATGAAACATATTGGTAGACTACTGAAAGAGAAGGAAGGAAGGATAACATGTTTAAAAATAAGGGCCAGGTTGGTCCCTTGCTCCTCTATCTTGCAAGGTCTTGCTAACCATGTTAAATGTTTGCCAAAGAAGAAGGAAGAGTCTTCAGGGAAAGGATTTGTACTGCAATAGCTTTAACTTTTTTTTAATAACAATTTTCATGTGACCCCTAGAGGGAATCATTTATCACCTCACTGTACCAAAACAAATGTGTAGTGTACTGTGTTAGGTAGGAACCTGGATATTGGAATACTCACTTATAGAAATTAAAGGATTTATTGGAACACTGCAAATAATAACTCCAGCACACTCAGGCAGGGCTTAACTTCCTCCTAGCCCTCCTGAAAAAAGACAGCAACATAATATGAAAACAAGACAATAACTTAGAACTAAGCTACAGCACTGCCTAATGATGGTATTGCTCTCTGCACTGATCATAACAATGTTTGAAACAAAGAGATCACCACAAAGGTGCACAGACATTATATCTTATCTTTTCTTTTCTTTTCTTGATTTGTTTCTTGATTTTACTCTTAGGACTGTTTTGTCTTTTGACATAAAATAAAATAAAATAAAATAAAATAAAATAAAATAAAATAAAAAGGCTCATTGCTTAGAAACTTTCTGGTATTCTTTTGTAACTGTGGATTTAAAGCATCTAACTGGATATCATCTAAAAGAATGTACTTAAGCCAGTACTTTGGGAACTGAAGACCTTTAGAGTCATTTATAACTGTCTGGCATTATCCCCAAAGAAAAGATGGAAATCAATGGAACTGAAGAGCTAAATAGACTTGTCAGTACTCTGAACACTGTTGAGATTCATGATCTAGATGAGTGGCCAAGGATGATGAGGAGAGGAATGAAGAACAAAGGAACCAGAAAGAGGGATCACTGAATCATTCCTGCTTTATTCTAGTTTTATTTTCCTCTCTTTTTCTCTTCCATGTTGTTTATCTGCTTTTGTCCCTGGATGATTTGCTGTAATTATTGTAAATGGTTGGAATTAAGGGGAGTGACTCTAACTGAATTGTGAAAAGATCACATACGTGTGCTTTCAGTCTCCTGTGCCAAATAAAAGAACTGCAGTTTTCAAGCCAAAACATACTTTGATAAAAGCATCCTAGAAACCACTATACAATCCAAATTCTTAGCTACAAAAATCAGCTAATCAAGTGCTGCTGCTGCTGATGATGATGATTAGTAAACAGGAGAGAGGGTGTTGCAGAGATGTATCCACCATGCAGAAGTGTTCTGGGGCCTTCTGCCTTTCCAGGACAAATGCAAGAATATTCCCCGCCCTCTAAAGGAACTCTAATCCTGTTGTCTGAATCATGCCATAAAAGACTTTTGAACCTGCTTGTGGAAATTCAGTGTGTGTTCTCTGTACTACCTGCTAGCAGGCATACAGTAGCTTGGGACTTTGTCCACACCCCTAATTCACTGGCCATGCTGACTTGGGTCTGTGAAGTGCCATCAGGCTAGCTCCACCTTCTCAAAAAGCACTAGCATCAGTCAGGGTTCTGCCTGTGTGCTATAGAGATGCATTAGGGTGAGGATGCTGGGAGAAGCTTGAGGCCTTGTGCTCTCACCCTCCACTAACAACCTACGCTGAAAGCCATGCCTCTGTCTGTACTGTACAGCAGCTAAAGGAATTGGAATTTATCTCTGTGGGCTAGGTCCACAGATTCTCAATGTGGGTCATCACGTTCCTGTAGCTGCTGGGGCAGAATCAAAGCTGACTGGATGGCTGAGGAGGAACTAGACCCCACCTTACGAAGTCTTCCTCAGTTTTGTTCTGCCCCTGTAGCTACTGGCAGAGTGATGGAATTAGGGTTGCCATCTTTCTACTCGCACAAAACTCAACACCCTTGCCCTACCACCTGCGCCGCCCCTCCTCTGAGGCTGCACCCATGCCTTCTCTGAGGCCCCGCCCCCCACTCCCTCCCGTCGTTGCTCTCCCCACCCTCACTCACTCATTTTCACTGGGCTAGCTCAGGGGGCTGGGGTATGGAAGGGGGTGAGGGCTCCGGCTGGGGGTGCAGGTTCCAGGGCAGGGCCAGAAATGAGGGGTTCAGGGTGTGGGAAGGGACTCTGGGCTGAGGCAGGGGGTTGGGGTGCAGGGGGGACAGCTCTGGCTGTGGGTGCAGACTCTGGGGTGGGTCTGGGGATGAGGGGTTTGGGGTGCTCCAGACTGGGATTGAGGGGTTCAGAGGGTGGGAGGGGGATCAGGGCTGGGGCAAGGGGTTGGGGCACAGGGGTGGGGAGTGAGGGCTCCAGCTAGGGGTGCGGCCTCTGGGGTGGGGCTGGGGATGAGGAGGTTGGGGTGCAGGAGGGTGCTCCGGGCTGTGATCAAGGGGGTTGGAGGATGGGAGGGGGATCAGGGCTGGGCCTGGGGGTTGGGGTGCAGGAGAGGGTCAGGGTGCAGGCTCCAGAGAGCGCCTACCTCAAGCAGCTCCCGGAAGCAGCAGAACATCCCCACTCTGGCTCCTATCTGGAGCGCGGCCAGACCACTCTGTGCACTGCCCCATCCGCAGGCACCACCCCCGCAGCTCCCATTGGCCATGGTTCCTGGCCAGTGGGTACTGCAGGGGTAGCGCTTGAGGAGGGGGCAGCGTGCAGAGCCCTAGGCGTAGGAGCTAGAGGGGGGGACATGCCATATGGCATAGAGGCTAGCAGGGAGCCTGGCAGCCCTGCTGCGCAGCGCCGCCAACCAGACAGTCAACAGCCTGTGCAGCCTCTGCTGCAAAAGAGAACTTTAGTTCACTAGTAATCTGGATAACATTTGATCTAATTTGGACACATTGGTCACCCTAAAAAAGGCTTGAAAAAGTGGTTTGTCTCCTGCCTGAAGTTACCACAGTGCCACCCACCCTGCTGAGGTAACAGGCTAGGAGGAGGATGGAGAAGGATCCAAAAAAGAGGAGTCTGTGATTCAAGGCCATGTTCCTCCTGCTATGTACCCCTACCAGAGGGTGCAGAAGGAGCAGCTTATACCTTCTGCACTCCAGTCTCTTCATCTGCCATGACTAGGAAGGGTTCTCTTTGGCCCTCTTCTCTGACCCAAGAATTGGTTCCCCAGGAGTTCCCCACCAGCGGGAAGTCTGGAAGCCAGGCCACCGAGATTTTGGAGAAAAGTAGGAAGATGAAGAGACCTATCCCAATGCCAGAGGCAGATGTATGAGAGGACAGCAGCCTATCTCGAGGAAACCATTAGTAGGACCAGCTGAATCCAATGTAGACAGAGCCAGAAGCAGCTGGTAAGATTGTGTGCCTTGGGCAGCGGCTGCAGTGTCCCTTTGCAGGCATTCTATCCACTCTCAAAGGGGCAAGGAGAAAAGAGAGGCCTGTTAGTGAAGAAGTTTGCAGAACTCCTCATCTCGCTCAGGTTCCCAAACTCCACTTCCCTTCCAGAAACTGCGGGAGGGCTTTACCAGATCTCCTGCTCAGAGCAACTGCAAAAGAAAACAGCCAAAAATGATTTAAGCATTACTGGGCTGTTATTTAGCCTCAGGAGAGTGCTGCCACAGGATTGCTAGAAACCCTTTTTGATTCCAAGGTCACTGGCTACAGCAGCTTACAGTGTTATATGTCTGTGCAGGCCTTTCTAGCTGAACAACTCACAGGCAATTAAAGGAATATAGATGTTAGCAGAAAAGGGCATAAAATGCCTGGGTTAAGCAGACCCACTTATGCTGTGGTCAGCTATGCCACAACTACTAGGCTAACTGAACCCTGGCCATGATATAGGTCAATCATGCCTAGTCAGGCCATTCATCCAGTTTTAAGATCTACTGTCCTGTTTTTCTATGGTTTGTCCCCTGTTTGGTACTGACACAAAACCGGAAGTGGTTTTTGTCCAGTATCATGCACTGAGAACAGCTTTTTGAAGAGCACACCAGTTCACTCCTGCCAGCGTGACCTTCCACGCACAATACATGTGAGGTCACACCATCGGGGCAGGGTGACACACTCTTCAAAATAGCATACTTCATGCAGTGTGACCTTGCATGCATAGTGTGTGTGAGGTCATGCCAACAGAGGCAGATTCATGTGGATGGCGGCAGGTCCACGCCATTCCCTGAAGTACTGGAATGTTCGGTAGTCTGCCAGGCTACTGGGACACTGCTCACTGAGGGTCAACCCTGCCCCAAGCAGCCTGCCTTGCAGGACTGAGAGGGAGAGCAGCCCAGACATGGAGGAACAAACAGGTGGTAAGGGCTTTTGACTAATTTACTCTGCCCACTTTAATCAGGTGTGAGTCATAAGAATATAAAAACAACCATATTGGGTCAGACCAATGGTCCATCTACTCCAGTATCCTGTCTTCCAACAGCGGCAAGTGCCAGATGCTTCAGAGGGAATGAAGAGAACAGGGCAATTATCAAGTGATCCATCCCCTGTCATCCACTCCCAGCCTCTGATAGTTAGAGGCTAACAACATCCAGAGCAAGCAGTTGTATCCCTGATCATCTTGGCTAATAGCCATTGATGGACCTATCCTCCATGAACTTATCTAAGCCTATGTCTATACCACCACTTACGTCAGCAAACTTATGTTGCTCATGGGAGTGACTATTCAACCACCCTGAGTGACATAAATTACACTGCCATAAACACTAACAAGCACAGTGCTATATCGGCAGGAGAGCTTCATCCTTCCGTGTTCTTCCGTGTTGTCAATGTCGTGGGTAGACAGAAAGGGAGAGATAATTTGGTGCTTCTCTTCTTTGAGAATCATCTCCAGCTGAGGTTCAGGAGACAGGAAGTCTGTGTGAATCAGCTGTTTCTTTGTCAAGATGTAGATTTTCACTCACATCCTCTTTCCTGCCAAAGAATGGCCACTTAATCAGGTCAAGTCCATTAGATTTTGTTAATACCTGGCTGAGGTGTCAGCTAACCTTTTGTCTCTGGGGACACAGGTGCCAACTCTGTGGGTGCTCAGGGGCTCAAGCACCCATGGAGAAAAAATAGGGGGTGCTCTGTACCCACGGGGCTGGCTGGGGCAGCTGCTCTGGTGGCCCTGGAGCTAGCCGCCAATCAGCTGTTCAGCAGCTGGCAGTTCTTCAGCAGCTGCCCTGCCAATCAGCGTTGAGCGCAGCTGCCCTGCCACTCACTCCTCTCTGCCCCCTTTCCCCCTCACTGCCTTTTAGGCAGGAGGGGGCTGAAAGGAGCCAGTGGCAAGTGGAAGGCGCTTAGGGGAGAAGGCCTTGCAGGAGGGGAGAGAGCCGGTATGGGGCACTGTAGAGGGGTTTGGCCAGGGCTCGTCCCTCTCTGGGTAGCGGGGAACCACACTGCCTTGCTACTTCCTTTTAGTTGTGATGGGGAATTAGCCTGGCCATGGGAGTCTCTCACCGCAACAGCAGTAGAGGCAAAACGCAAACAATTATTCATGCCTGGTCGGTGGGCAGTCGTGAGGGGGCTCTGGTCCTCAGACAGGAGCTGGGCAACTGTTATATAATTAGCAGGCCCCGGCCCTGCAAGAGAGCAACAATGGCTCAGGCCCTCAGGCAGGGGCTGAGCAAACAGTTATATAATTAGCAGGCCCAGGCTCTGGGTCAGGTCGGGGCAGCAAAGAGGCAATGGCTCAGGCAGGGGCTGAGCAAAGGCAGGTAAACAGCAAATCTAGACTCTTGCCTCCGAAGGGCCTGGGAGAGGGGGAGACTGCCACCCACAAGTTGCGTGTCAGGGGGGACGCAGGCCCACCCACTCCACTGCATCCCAGCCCAGGGCCCTAGCAGTGGGAGAAGACCTGCTGCTGAGTCAATGGGGATCCTGGCCACAATACACTGACATAGGCACTGGCAGTGATGCAGGCAGACTAGAGTCAGCTGCCCCTGGGCTACTTCCTAACTGCCCCTCTAGAGGTACCTGTGTCTGGACGGTGTCCTATGGGGGGTCAAGCACCATGGGCTCCTCAGGGTACCTGGCGAGGGGTAGGCTTGGCAGCTCTTCTAGGTAACTTGCGAGGGGCAGGCTTGACAGCTCCTTTGGGTTCCGGCCAGTGTCAGGCATCGGCAGGTCAGGCCAGTCTCCGGGTTCACTGCTGATTGCCAGGGTCTCCCAACCGGGAGCTAGGCCACAGGCGTCTGGCCTCTCCGGCAGCTGTTCTTCTAGTGAGCTCTGGGGTTGGGCTTTTATACTTCCTGTCCTGCGCCTTGACCTCTGGGGTCCAGGTGCAGGATTCGCTGGCTCCACCCATTTTGGTGTCCAGAGAGGTTCATTCCTCTCCACGGCAGTGGGGAACCACACCGCCTCACTACAAGCACCCACCAGCAAAACGAAAGGTCAGCCCCTATGTCTGAGGAACTGGCTTGTGGCTGCTCTCCAGACTTAGAACATGTCTTAGTAATATCACACAGTTGAATCTTATACCTTTACATACAGTGTTGCCACACATATTTTACCAGGACAATACTGATCCACAAATTTCTAGTTTTCAAACGATACCTCACAAGGCATACTTCATACAAAATTTATAAATTACAATCCCAGTCTTTATTCAAGCCTAAGTTAATTGTATCCAGTTTGCAAATTAATTCCAATTCAGCAGTCTCTCGTTGGAGTCTGTTTTTGAAGTTTTTTTGTTGAAGAATTGCCACTTTTAGGTCTTATGAAGTGAGCTGTAGCTCACGAAAGCTTATGCTCAAATAAATTTGTTAGTCTCTAAGGTGCCACAAGTACTCCTTTTCTTTTTGCGAATACAGACTAACACGGCTGCTACTCTGAAACTTTTAGGTCTGTAATCAAGTGACCAAAGAGATTGAAGTGTTCTCTGACTGGTTTTTGAATGTTATAATTCTTGACGTCTGATTTGTGTCCATTTATTCTTTTACGTAGAGACTGTCCAGTTTGGCAAATGTACATGGCAGAGGGGCATTGCTGGCACATGATGGCATATATCACATGTGCAGGTAGATGCGCAGGTGAACGAGCCTCTGATAGTGTGGCTGATGTGATTACTCCAATGAGAGACTGCTGAATTGGAATTAATTTGCAAGCTGGATACAATTATCTTAGGTTTGAATAAAGACTGGGAGTGGATGTGTCATTACACAAAGTAAAACTATTTCCCCTTGTTTATTTCCCCTCCTACTCTTCTTGTAAAGTGCTGGAAATGGCTCATCTTGATTATCACTACAGAAGGTCCCCTCCCTCCCTCCTCCACCCCCACCCCCTCCCCCCCGCTCTCCTGCTGGTAATAGCTCACCTTTCCTGATCACTCTTGTTACAGTCTGTATGGTAACACCCGTTGTTTCATGTTCTCTGTGTATATAAAATATCCCCACTATGTTTTCCACTGCATGCATCCGATGAAGTGAGCTGTAGCTCATGAAAACTTATGCTCAAATAAATTTGTTAGTCTCTAAGGTGCCACAAGTCCTCCTTTTCTTTTTATGGATACAGACTAACATGGCTGCTACTCTGAAACCAATAAATCATGTTCATTTATGTGTCTGAACATTCTGTTTTTTGCTATAGTTTGAACCAATTTGCCTGGTAGTGAAGCTAGGCTAGCATTGATTTATAGTAAATTTTAAAAAGAGTCATCTGTTCATTTTGGAGCACTTAGTTCATCTTAGAGTGATGACAAACCCAAAGGCCCACAAAATCTTTCTGTCAGCCGAAAGCCAGAAAAAGATCAGGTCAGTGATTACCCTCCTGACGAAATGCCAGAGGATGTCAGTAAGCACTCTAATGAGCGTTCTAGGGATGATCGTGTCCTGCATAGGGATAGTGTCCTGGGCAAGAATGGATCTGAAGACTCTGCAGGTCTTCCTGCTGTTCCTTCCCCAGCCATTTTATGATTTTTCCACCTCAAAAAGTGGACATTCCCTCACTTGTGATGAATTGACTGGAACAGTGGGTGAGTCCAGAAAGGTTCCAGGGAGGAATGGACGTGGTGGAACCAGAGTGGTCTGTCATAACACCAGATGCAAGTCTGGAAGGATGGGGAGCATTTTCTGAGAAGTCACTGACTCAAGGGACATGGTCCTTGGAACAAAAGAAAAGCATAAGTTTTCTAGAACTGAGAGCAATAAAGTATGCTCTTCCACAACTGGCTCCAGCATTGCTGAACACTCATATACTTATAATGATGGACAATATGTCATCAATCATTTACGTAAACCATTGGGGCAGGAGGGGAATATGAGTTCAAGGATATACAGAAAGAAAGAGCATCACTCATACAGTGGGCCCATCTACTGTCTATCAGGGTCTTGTATATCAAGGGCACTAGAATACAAATGCCAATGCACTGAGCAAAAATAAAAATTGATCAGGCAGAATGGAGTCTTCACAACAAATCCTTTCCATCAATCATCAGATTTTTTTATTTGTGTTTTTATTGCATCCAAGGCAAACCAGAAGACAAGGAGGAGAGAGCCAGAAGCCCTAGGCATCAATGCTTCATTGCTCCAGTGGCCAACGGGCTTATTTTATGCCTTTCTCCCAGTGCCCATCACCTCCATGGTAATATAGAATATCAGGAATGAAGATGCTGAAGTGATCTTAGCATTTCCCCGTTTGCTCTGGAGGCCTTGGTTTCCTAACTTGGAGAACATGTCAGTGAAGCTACCATTTTTTTCAATCAAGGCTGGATTTGTTATCTCAAGGATAAATTCTTCACCAAGCTCCAAACAAGTTAAATCTAGCAGCCTGGCATTTTAAAGGAAATTTCTAGAACAAAAGGGTTACTCTGCTAGTCTCATGAAACTGTTGGCATCTAGGAGAAAGTTGACAAACAGGTCTTACTTAAGGATTTGAGTAAAGTCAAAGCTTGGTGCAGAGGGAGACATAGCATCATGTAGCCAAAACTCTCATGTTCTGGAGTTTTTCCAAGATAGTTTCCATTTCAGGTTGCAGGCGAATACCTTGAAAGTTACATGTTTCTGCACTTTCAGCAATTTTGTGTGTATCCAGAAAGTCTCCCATTTCCCACTACAAGGACATATGTCAATTCATTAGAGCAATTCAGCTGTGGTATTCTCCTAAGGTGCAAAAGAGCTCCAACTTGGAATCTGAACATTGTGCTCCATGCTTTAATGCAGGCACCCTTTGAGCCTATGAAATCAGTTTTATTGTAATACCTGAATATCAAAACAACCTTTTTGATTGCTATCACCTCAGCAAGAAGGGTGTCAGAGTTGGGAGCTTAGTCAACTGATCCATCCTGCTGCATCTTCCATAAAGATAAAGGTGGTTTTGTGAATGGACCTTTATTCCCAAAGTATGTTCAATTTTTCATTTAACATAATAGATCTCAATGCCTTCCTTTTGTCCACATCCTTCTTATCCAAGGTAGAACATATGGCATTTGTTGGATGCAACAAAGCAAGCCTGAAAGATTTATCTGAAAAGAACTGAGCTTAAGAGAAACAACAGCCTTACTGGTCTTATTTCATCCCAGAAAAAGAGGTGGTAAGGCATTTAAATCATAAGTCTCAAGGTGGATATGCTGATGCATTGCTGAGGCGTATAGAGCATAACAACTCAATCCCCCAGTGAGCACAAGAGTTCACTCAGTACAAGCAATGGCGGCATCAAGGGCTGAGAAAGGACTGGCACATTATGAAGCAATCTATAAAGCTGCAACACTGTCATCCCTGCATACTGTTACAAGAGAGGTACTCAGTCTTCAGCCAGTGCATGCTGTGATGATTCCTTAGTGTAATCACTTTCTCTAAGTGACATTGTTTTGTTTCCTTCCTAGGAATTTTGTCAGTGCAGAGAAAATCCCACACTGAGGATCTCTGGACCTAGCTCTAAGAGAGAATGGGAGAATTTGTGGTCACTTACCTGAACATTTTCCCTTCTTCAAAGGAATAAGTCCACAGATCCAGCCTTGCCTGAAAATCCATTAAGGGAGGCCTGTTTAATTTATGGTTAAAGTTCTCTGCTTGTTCTTAAAGATTTTTGTTGAGTTGTTTGTTGTTTTTTTTTCTTTGCAAGGTGCTGTCACAGGGCATGAAATTATTTTTTTGTTTAACAGTCCAGATTGCAGAAGGGCTAGCTTTGGAAGCATCTCAAACCGAGGGGGTCTTGGGAAGGTGGGTGCTAGTCCCTCATCAGCCACCCAATCACGTTTGATTCTGCCCCTAATAGATACAGACAGGCGATAATGCATATTGAGGATCTGTGGACCTATCTCTTTGAAGAAGGAAACATTTTCAAGTAGCAACCCCAAATTCTCCCATTTTAACACTCAGTGGAATTCTGCTAGTAAAATAACTGCAATCAAACAGTGAATAAATGAATTACACCTAGACAAAAATACAGTGACAAGCTATAAAGAAATGCTATCTGTCCTTCTTTTTTGAGTAAAGAACTTGATTGATAGTACAAGGTTATTTTGTTCTGTCATTGTTCTGTCACCACTATAATTATCAGCTCACTAGTGCTGGGATTTCTAAACTGCAGATCATAAAAAATATTATTGACTGGATTGAGGTCTTTGGGGTTTTCAACACTTTTAAAAAAAATCTATTAAGTAGTAAGATATTAAGGGGTGAGTGCTGTTTCCACTGAGAGACAAGGTACGTGAGACAATATCTTTTATTCAATCAACTTCTGCTGTGAGAGAGACAAGCTTTCGAGCTTACAGAGCTCTTCTTCAGGTCTGGATACAATACTGCATGCAACTGTTTCCTTTCTCAAGCACACTTTCTGTTTCAGAACTTCTAACAAAAACTTCAGAAATGTATCGGAAAAGGTTCCCACAAACAGAGCTAAATTCAGAAGAGACCATGTTAAAGTTTTCGCTAATATCTAGCCTTACTATAAAGATAGTTAAGCACTGGAACAGCTTACCTAGGGAAATTGTGAAATCCCCATCAGTGGAGGTTTTTAAAAACAACTTAGGCACTGGTCAGGAATGGTCTAAGTCCTCCCTCAATGTGGGTAAAAGGGATAGACTAGATGACCTCAAGGTCCCTTCCAACCCTATATTTCTATGATTCTATGTGAGTAATACAATCTACCACAAACTTGGAGTCTACATAAAATGGGATCTCACAGAAAAAAATATCTTTTTCACTAAAGGCAAATTAGTAAGCCTCCTCTGCTTTATTCAGTCTCTTTGCTACATCACAGGTTTCTTTGCAATAATTCCATGAGTTGGAAGATTTATTTGCTTGGTATAATTTAAAATCACTCATGCCATATTTATTGCTTGCAGTCCACTGCTATGTCCATTTCAAGCTTCCCCTCAGAGTTTTTGTATTAAACACTTTGGACATGAATATACAAATCATAGAATCAGATAAAGCACAGTCAGCAGGCAAACTGACTGTGACAACATCAAGATTCTGTTCGCACTGAAAAGGGATCTATATCCTGATGTTTCACAGATTACAAGGTGATGTCAGTGTAGAAGGACCCTGGATGTGCAGTGGGAGGGGAAAGATGCTATGTCTATATTCGATTTAGCTGAGACTAAACTGTGGGGACAAGGTGATGGAATAGACGAGCTAATCATTCTTTAGCACCTTGGGGGAACCAGATCAGCTGAAGGCAACCAGCATGGGAGAATTGGTAGATAGGCAGAAAAGAATAGTGACCTTTGTCCTCTAAAATCTTAAAAAGCAGCAGCACCAACTGAAAGGGTAGGTGAAAGAGCTGGCAACATGCAGGGCAGAGGAAGGGGGAACCAAGCTTCCACTCCCATCTAGTGCAGCAGCCTCCCAAAGGGATAGAGAGGAGTAGCGATACCTTAGAGAGGGAGACAGAGGGAACACTAGGGTACTGCAAGGGAGAGCGGAAGTACCACAAGGGTGGGAAAGGGTTCCCTGGGAAGGCTGAAAGAGAAATGAAAGGTGGGATACCCAAGAGAAAAGTATGGGGAGAAAGGCTCCAGGAGAAGGAGAGGGAGGAAAAGACAAGGTCCAACCGGGAAAAGACAATGAAATAGAGTGGAGGACAAAGGTAGTCAGAAAGAGAGAGATGCAGGAAGAACAGTGGGCAAATGGGAGAGAATAAGAGAAATTAGGGGAGGTGAAAATATAACACAGGAGAGGGCCAAGGGGTGAAGAATACAGAATGAGGGGAACCAAATTACAATAAAATAAAAAAGACAGGAGGCAATGGAACGAGAATGATGCTTCTCAGTTAGAGGGTTGGGTGTTGTCCCACTGCTGAATGGCTCCTTTCATCAGCAAAACCTGGCACTGAAGGAGAGGGCTATAGTCAAGCATGAGCAGTTTGTATTGGAGTAGGAGAAGGCCAGGGCTGACCAGGTAATGACCTTTGAGCAATGACCTTTGAGGTGAAGGAAAGGAAGGCCTGACTGTAGGAGATTGCCCAAGTGGATGCCAATTATCCTTTTGTTCCTCTAACAGACCCTGAGTTCCACAATAGGGAATAGAGGAAAAGACAAGTGGCTGAAAGGTATGTCTGCATCTCTCCAGACACATCATAGGCAACATTTGAGACACTTTGAGAATTGAAAATTCTCCTCTCCATGGAGGTTTCACTTATAGCAATGCATTCCATGTATAAGGCACCTGTCTGCCAAAGTGCTTTCATTTTGAAGGAAATCTAAAATGTAATAGTTATCCTACAGGCAATGGAAAGAGAGTGGACCTGCGCCATACCAATTATACTGTTTCTCAGAGGGATCCATTACAAGCACTTAACCTCCCTCAATTCAGCACCATAAAGGCAGTCTGTGTCAAAAGCTGAAAGCTACTAGCTGAATTCTGAGTTACAGATCTTCACTTTCAAGGATTTGGAAGAGCGGATATATGCCTGATGCCACCCATAATGATGAGGAAACTTCTTTGAAATATTAAAATTCACACTGCATGTTCCATACTTATCTATTTGTACATGATTCATAGGCAGCTAATGATGAATGCAATACACAGAGATAAACAGTTATAGTAATATTTACTTTTCAAAACCAGTCTTTTTTCAGAAAAAAAGGAAATGATCATAAAAATTAATGAAAACTGTTCTATATTTTACCTTGGATTTAAATTGCTTTTTATTCCCCCCAAGTTGTATTCATTAATAAGAATGACTACCTACTGGTAATTAGGTCTTTATAGCTTTTCATACATCTCTGTCACTATACTCTTGGCAAAATAATGGGAGAGGGCAGCTATGTGGGACACTAGACAGACTTTGGGGAAATGGGATTAACTCTTCAGGTTCAAGGGAAGGTGATGATTCCAGGGCTCCTCTCCCTCTTCTGTGCTGATCTATTTGAGTCTGGCATGGAGCTACCCTCAGTGGATCAGAGGATGCAGAGGAGAGGCCACCCTGCAATGTCAACCCAATCAACAGGCCCCACACAGCCCCAAATTGGGGCTTAACAGGCAATCTTTACAGCATGGATGAATTTACTCACTGGGTTGGATTGTGGCATAAAGTCTCACATTGCCTTGGGAAGGAACAATAGCTAAAGAACACCAAAGAACACAGGAAGAGTTAACTGCTGTGTGTGTTGAGAACTGAGCTGAATTGCAAGCTATCACTTCACTATTCTGCTCCTGCTTGCAGGCTAGGATGCTCTATAGGGAAGGGTGCATAGTGGGTCTCAGCAATGAGTCTGGGTCAAGTCAGTCTACCACAAGGAGGGGTGAGTTGAGCCTCACAGTTTTAGGGAGCAGCCTGCTTTGTCTCTTTCTATTTGTGGTTCTTGTGTGTTATTCTGAATTCTAAGTAATAAAGTAGTATTGCATTGCAACCTGCCAGCAAGAGTAGTTTATGGGTTTTTTTAATCTAATTTCTCTTCTATGATGACATGAACATAACATCAACTATTGCACCTTCCTTGGCTAGGGTGCAACATCTGTTCCCCTCTGCCCACCAGCCACTACTCCGAGGCTAGTACTTATGCTGTGGAAGAGTGGCTCCTTGTACCCCTTCCTTTCTTACACATTCCTGCAGTGGCGAGGCCCTAGTTCTCTTAACGTGCATGACTGCAACTCACATGTCCTGCAGCAGCTTGAATAACCATAGCATGGGGTGGGGAAGAGGATTAGGCAAGTCCTGTTGCATCTTTCTGGGAAGATTTTTTTAAAGCAAGTGCAATCAAGTGACCTGATCCCCAAATCAATGCATTTTGCCTGAGTAAGAAGTGCATCATCAGGCCCAAACAGATTGGCCCTCGGAACATTAGGATAGGCTGTATTTTTCCAGCAGAAAAATTATGCCTGTGTTCTGTAATTTGAGTTCAGCACCTCTCTCAATAGTGTAAGTCTTCATTTTTTCTTCCCCTTCTGAAAATTGTTCTAATAGGATTTAAATAAATCAATGTTTGGCAGAAGCATGTTAAAATGGGGCTATGGAAGTGCAAACAAAGGCGGAATTTTTTTCATATCCCTGTTGAATTCAAAAGCAACTGAAGACATTCACTCACACTTTCAACAACAAAGAAAAAATGCTTTACATCAGAGATCAAGCATGGAAAGTTTCAGCCCCAAACATGAATATTCTCAAGTGTTATGAGTGTTTGAAAGAAGCAGGTTATACTTATAATGAAAAACTTTGGAAACCTTAGGGCCTGATACTGAATGTGTCTTGCAAACACTTCTGTCGACTGTCATTAACTTCAATGGCAGCGGAGGGTGGTCAGCGTCTCACAGGATTGGGCTGTTAATTATAGCTGAATTCGCAGGTAATGCAACTACCACTGTACCCTGGTACATGACCCTCCTGGTCTACTTATTGGTGGGCTAGCATAAACAAGCATGGTCCTCAAAACAAAGATGCAGGAAAGAGCTTAGTAAACAGAACTATTTATTATTCCTACCTACAACCAGCAGAGGGTACAGAGAAAAGCTGGTCAAAATATGGGGAAATGAACAATTTCAAAGTCATTCCCATTTCACAGGGTTCAAGAGGGACCTATTTTTCATGATATTTTTACCAAAATCAGCATTCAAAATCATTATTGAAAGATTTAATTTACTGTAAAACCATGTTTACTTATTGCCAACTGGGTTTTCAGCGAACTATCATGTTTTGACAATTACATAAAAATTCAGCTTCAATTTCAAGTAACTAAACCTCATGCCAAAAGCCCTGGGGGAAACTCAGTGCTGCTCTTTCTCTCTCCAACCTCATCCACCATCCTACAGCATCAAGCCCTAACATTTTAAGTTCCTCAGTGCAGGGACCATGCCTTCACTTGATATCTGTGAGCACTAGAGAAATAAATAATAACAATAATAATAAGCCCATTAATAAGACTTTATCCTGGAAACCCCTTTGTTGGTTCAGATGTACTGTAACTTCCTGAGACAGAACTTTCATAAGGTCACCAAGATGCATTTACCTTGCAATAGAGCTGGCCAAATAACTAATCTGTCTGCTGGGGCAGGAATTTGACCTGGGGTCTCTCTCCCCCAAAGGGAAAGCCCTAATTACCAAGCTGTAGAGTCATTCTTATTCCCTACCTGACTGACTAGCTAAGTAGTTTATACAAAGTGGAACCTCTTCAACAGGAAAGATGGAGAAAGCCTCCACCCCAAAAAACCTGGGAATTAGGGCACTCACCTGAGAGAGGGGATACTTAGGTTCTAATCCTTGTTCCAAAGTGGTTATTCAAATATGGGTGTCCCACTCCCTGTGTAAGGGCTCTAACCAGTGATGAGCTGCCAAAATCTTAACAACGGGTTCCCTCCTCACCCCACGAGGAGGTCATTGCCCACCCCCGCCCCCTGGGACTCCGGCCCCATCCAATCCCCTGCATTCCTTGACGCCCCCTCGAGGCCCACCCCCCCTCCGTCCCCTGACTGCCCCCAGAACCGGGCGGGAGGGTCCCGTGGGCCACCATAGTGGGTGCCCACCCCACCCCTAAGAGCCAGAGGCACCTGCCGGGGTGGCGAGGTGGGGAGTCCTGGAGGTGCTTACCTGGGGAAGCTCCCAGGAAGCATCCGGCAGGTCCCTCAGGCTCCTAGGGGCAGGGGAGCATAGCTAGGGGGGGAGCGGCCACTCCCGCAATGGTCACATCAAAAGTGGCACCTTAAGCGCTGACTCCCTGGGTGCTCCAGGGCTGGAGCACCCATGAGGAAAATTTGGTGTGTGCAGAGCACCCACCGGCAGCTCCCCGCCCCGCACCCGGCCCCAGCTCACCTCACCTCCGCTCCGCCTCCTCCCCGAACGCGCCGTCCCGATCTGCTTCGCCCCCACCCCGGCTTCCCACAAATCAGCTGTTCGGCAGGAAGCCGGGCGGGGCTGAGAAGCAGGTGGCAGCTTCTCACTCAGGCTGAGGGTGGCGAAGGTGAGCTGGGGTGGGGAGCGGTTCCCCTGCGCCCCCCCGGGTTACCTGCTGCAGCACAGGTGGCCCTCCTTGTGCCCGCCCCTGCCCCAGCTCACCTCCGCCTCCCTGGGCCTGAGTGGGAAGCCGTGGACTGCTTCTCAGCCCGCCCCAGTTTCCCGCACAAACAGCTGATTCGCGGGAAGCCGGGGGGGGGAGGAGGAGAGGGGGCAGAGAAGCAGAACGGGGCGGCGCATTCAGGGGAGGAGGCAGAAGTGAGGTGAACTGGGGCTGGGGGTGGGGCAGGGAGCTGCCAGTGGGTGCTCTGCACCCACCAAATTTTCCCCTTGGATTCTCCAGGGCTGGAGCACTCATGGAGTCGGTGCCTAAGGCGCTACTTTTGACTCATGGAGTCGGCGCCACCTCACGGAACAACCAGTTCGAAAAGGGCTTCTAAATTTAGTAACCAGTTCTAGTGAACCAGTGGGAACCGGCTCCAGCTCACCACTGGCTCTAACCCCTGGGTTAAAAGTTGTAAGGTGAGCACCAACACCACCATCTCTGCCTCTGAAGGAGGAAAAAAAATCTGACCAAAATTATTCACCATATTTCTGTCGAATGCGCAAATAATTTTGAGTCATTCAAAACAACAATTTTGGCAAATAAACTATTTGGCTGAAAATTTTCGCCCAGTTCTACTTGCCTCAGAGGTCAGTTTTTGCTGTTCCCTTCCCTTTTGTCTCATTCCTACGTGGTACTTTTTTCCTTTCTGCATAACATAGGTGCAATTTCCTCAACTAAAATGTAAAAAAAGATGAAGCGTAATTCGTTATACAAAAGCAATTAAATATGTGATATCACAGCACAGATGCAGCAGTAACTGAATGATCAGGTCCTTTCTCTGTACGTAAAATACTGGGGAGAGCAAAGAACTAAGAGATATAAGCAACTTATGACTACCTTCTCTTTTTCCTTCCTATTCCAACTCCCCAGTAACACCTGTGTTCAAAGATAATGAAAATGGGATATAATTTGACAAAAAGGGGTCATTTTAACCCTTTGCTCTGATGGTCATAGAATCATAGAATATCAGGGTTGGAAGGGACCTCAGGAGGTCATCTAGTCAACCCCCCTGCTCAAAGCAGGACCAGTCCCCAACTAAATCATCTCAGCCAGGGATTTGTCAAGCCTGACCTTAAAAACCTCAAAGGAAGGAGATTCCACCACCTGCCTAGGTAACCCATTCCAGTGCTTCACCACCCTCCTAGTGGAAAAGTTTTTCCTAATATCCAACCTAAACCTCCCCCACTGCAACTTGAGACCATTACTCCTCGTTCTGTCATCAGCTACCACTGAGAACAGTCTAGATACATCCTCTTTGGAACCCCATTTCAGGTAGTTGAAAGCAGCTATCATATCCCCCCTCATTCTTCTCTTCTGCAGACTAAATAATCCCAGTTCCCTCATCCTCTTCTCAGAAGTCATGTGCTCCATCTCCCTAATCATTTTTGTTGCTCTCCACTGGACTCTTTCCAATTTTTCCACATCCTTCTTGTAGTGTGGGGCCCAAAACTGGACACAGTACTCCAGATGAGGCCTCACCAATGCCGAATAGAGGGGAATGATCACATCCCTCGATCTGCTGGCAATGCCCCTACTTACATAGCCCAAAATGCTGTTAGCCTTCTTGGTAACAAGGGCACACTGTTGACTCATATCCATCTTCTCATCCACTGTAACCCCTAGGTCCTTTTCTGCAGAACTGCTGCCTTGCCATTCAGTTCCTAGTCTGTAGCGGTGCATGGGATTCTTTGGTCCTAGGTGCAGGAATCTGCACTTGTCCTTGTTGAACCTCATCAGATTTCTTTTGGCCCACTCCTCTAATTTGTCTAGGTTCCTCTGTATCCTATCCCTACCCTCCAGGGTATCTACCACTCCTCCCAGTTTGGTGTCATGTGCAAACTTGCTGAGGGTGCAGTCCACGCCATCCTCCAGGTCATTAATTAAGATGTTGAACAAAACCGGCCCCGGGACCGACCCTTGGGGCACTCCTCTTGATACCGGCTGCCAACTAGACATGGAGCCATTGATCACTACCTGTTGAGCCCGATGATCTAGCCAGCTTTCTATCCACTTTATAGTCCATTCATCCAGCCCATACTTCTTTAACTTGCTGGCAAGAATACTGTGGGAGACTGTATCAAAAGCTTTGCTAAAGTCAAGGAACAACATGTCCACTGCTTTCCCCTCATCCACAGAGCCAGTTATCTCATGGTCTCTAATCACTGTTTCATATTCAAGTAATGGAAACATTAATGGTCTTAGCAATATGTGCGTTACTGAAAGAACCAATTCTCCTTTTTTACAGCTATATTTATTAGGATAGGTCCATAATCTGACTGGTTTCAAAACTGTCATAATCATCCTCTGGGGATTTTAAATGTCCAGCCCAAAAAAATCAAGGAACAAAAATAAAATACCACAATTATATCTGCTCTCTTCTCTATCTGCAGAGTGTATTTGGACTTTCGTGTAGGTGGACTTGAACTTTTGGAGTGAAATTCACAACAGCTCCAGCGCCAGCGTAAATATATCCTATGACTGTAATTATTTTAGCAAGATGCACAAGAAACAATGTGACTTTTTCCTAAAACCTCACTATCAGGAGTTTATGAACAAACAATATTCCCAGATACTGGATCAGATTCAGTCCCAGGTTCTTCAGTCTTCTCCAAACAGAAACCTGGATACAGGGTGTCACAACCTCAGGGGTTCCCCTGGGGAAGGCAGATCAGCACTGCATGTTGCTAACGCTGTTGCAAGCATCGCAAAGTATTTTGGAAAGGGTCAAAGGGGTGAGTGAGTGTGGAATGAAGGATTCCTTTGCAGGTTGCAAGAGGCCAGGGCAGTTGGGGGGGATGGGGGGGGAGACGGAAGAGAGCAGAGAACGGGTTAACTCCACGCTCCTGTTAGATTCAAAGATAAGACGCTGACTCCAGCCAGCTCAAGGCCACGGTACACATCTGACTCTTGGCTGCCTGCCAAGAAAGAGGGAGGCCAGGAATCCACCGACCAGCCATGAGAGATTCAGCTGAACAGACCTGCAGAGCCAGCCCATAACAAGTGAGGCAAGCGAGGCCAACAAAGAAGAAAACAAGGTCTAAGACTGCAGAGACTGAAAACATCAACGAGATGGCAAGAGGGGGAGCCAAGCCTTGCGTCCCTGAAGCCGGGGTGTTTTCAGAAAGATGAAGACACCATGGAAAGCCACTTTGGACTGGTACAGAGGGCACCAGGAGCAGAGATCCCTGAATGAAGTACCCCCACTCCTCCCCTAAGGAGCCTGGGACTTAAAACCCTCCTGAGAGCTGGAGCAACTTGGAGATCACTTCAGATCCTCAGACGACCTTAGACCAGGACAGCACTCCCGTCCACCCTTCCCCCACTCTTCTTCTTACGTTATACCCAGGCTTGGCCAGTTTTGGGTAGGGCGTGTGTGAGTAGGAAAGTGGGTTAGGTCTTGGGGCACTAAAGCTTTCTTTGTTCCCCAGCACTCTCTGCTCTTATTTTATTATTTTATCAATAAAGCTTTAAAATTTAGACACCTGGTGTGTTACATCACCTCCTCCCTTCACGATCCTGTGGCCTCAGATTGATCACCTGACAGTTCAAGCCGATTGGTAACAGAAATCTGTCACAAGGGCCTCCAGTGATGGTAGGTCCACAGAGAAGGGGTTTGCAAAAGGTCCGTACATCTGTTTGGGAGCCCAGAGTCAGCTAATACAGCTCCAGAGTGAGTGGCACTGACTTGTGAAAGGACATTGCCAGAGTACCTGGGAGATGTGCAGATTCACTCCTGGACAACTTCCACTGGTGAGATTTCTACGGAAAAGTAAAGCTGCCTTCCCATTGTTTGCTGAATGACACCTGAGAAAGGGCTTTTGCAAAGGTGATAAGGGTGCAGGTTGGTGAAGAGGAAAGAGGTCTTGTTCCTATATGTAGGATTTAAGTTCAGGATTGGTTAGGTTAGATATGTAAGCTACATTTTGAGTGCGTTCTTATTGTTTTTACCCATTCCTATTCAATACAGGGAATGCAAAAATGTGAGCAATACAAGTGGGAGAATGCCTGTGAAGGGCATTCTCTGACAGAGATGTAAACTGCATGTGTCTGCTCAACTTGACAGATGAATTGGCATTAACTGAAGTGTGATGGGCCCAGATCTTCAGCTGCTATGTCGGTATAGCTCCATTAACTTCAGTAGTGCTATAATAATTTACACCAGCTAAGGATCTGGCCCCTGGCGTTTAATATCTGGTGCAGTGTTTCTTGTGTTTTTGATCCAGTTCAAGAGTACCATTCATGGCTAAGTAACCACTGAGACGGGGTTTATTACAACATGCAGCTGTACTGTGTAACAAAGCTACCATAGAATAATTTTTTTGCTTTGGCTTTTCAAAAGTTGCTTCCAAAAGGCCTGTGTTCTTATTTGGAATTAGATCTCTTTTAGTTTAGAGCATAAATAAAAAGGATCTGAAACTGAGATATTTATAGCTTTTGCCATTCTATAGATCAAACATGGTTCTGTTGAATTAATAAACTTCTCACATTTTCCAGCTTTGCTGGGCAAATACTGTATATATAGTATGAATAAGTCTGTAAACATTTATGATAAATGGTAAAAAAATAAAATAATTTTAAAAGTGTCTTCATGGACTGACAGGTCACATACAGAGCTTCGGTTTGAAATGTTTTGAAATATCTAAGGTTTAAATCCAAGTTCATAAAAAAAATTAGGAAGGACATGGCATAATAAAAACTAATAAAGAAAAGCTACAGAGCAAACTCACTAGCTAGTTTTCAAATCCAAATGTCTCTGCCATTTTAAAGTATGCACTTCCCCCTCTCTCTTCTCTCCAACATACTAAAAAGCAACACCCTTCATTAAGGAATTTATCCTGATCACAGATGTATCACCTACATTGGAATGATCTCAGTTCCTGCAGAAAAGTTGCTTGATTGGGGTACTGCAGGCTTCTAAAACACATTGAAAGTCAGATACGTGCAATATGTCTAACATGCTTGTGTTTAAAAGCAATAAAGATGCGACATGGCTTGGCCTGATAATTTTAACTCTGTGCACCTTTGTTTTATATACCTGATTGCAAGTAGAGTATATTTTTAAAAGCACATTTCTGGTGCACTATGCAGCATGTTACACATATTTACCATACAAGCCTCCTGAGACACACAGGGCTAAAACCCAATGTAGGGGTATGTATGGGTTGGGAAGGACTGAATCATCTAGGACATCTATGCAGATCAGTCATGGCTGCACTGAAAGGTAGAGAGTGGAGAGGCAGAAGCAGAAGCAGCTTAGGATTCCGTCTGCCCCCACACTCAATTCTCAAATACCTGCCTCAGGCAAAGCACTTCTATTCAGGCTTTGCTTGTGATATCATGATTTAGATGACTAAGCTTTCATTTGATTAAAAATGGACCCTTTGAATCAGGGAGGTGAGATATTCACATATAGATCCTCAGTTGCCATCAATTCAACATACTGTGTTGTACTGTGACTCAAGGAAAAATGCACCTGGTAGGATTAGCCTGGATTCTTCAAACCAGACACCACCATTTTCCTCTTTCCTAGCCCACACACAATCTAGTATTCCCCAACTGGCAAAGCAATCATTTATTCCTGCTCCTGTCACTTACACTCAGGTATCAAATACCAACACAACAGACTTGATCCTACAGGGATGCACCTCCAGCGAGATAAGAACACAGAGAGCACAGGCAGACCTATCCCTGCATGAAATGGAAAAAACCTACAGTGCAGCCATCTATTTACTTCTACCTGGTAACAGAATTGAGGCCAAAGAAAAGAGCCTGTAACTACGTGCTTCACTAGTATGATGTAGATATCACCTAAATCTGCATCTCCTCAAACATATCCATCCTCTGTCCATATCCTATCACTTTGTTACCATTCATTCTTCCGGAAAAGGTAGTGGGTGAGAAAAGGCCTTGGGACTCACTTCACAGTGAAGACTATGCCTAGTGTTTCAAGTTTATTGCACACATGTGTAGCTTCCACTATCGCTTGTGCTGGAAAGAAACAACCTTACTTCACAGAACAAAGGGCTTGTGGGGTCAAGGTCAAACCTTTTTGTTTCCTCAACTAGAAGTTGGCACAAAAGTTGGAAGCTTTATAAAACAATCTGTGGGACAAATTCTGCCTTCATTTATGATGGTGTTAATCTAGAGTAATACCACTGAGTACAATGGAGTTATTTCAGATTTACACTAGTATAACAGCAGAATTTGGTCTGGTTCACCCAATATAAAACGTTACAGAGGGCTCTTGGGGTTTGGAGAAGGTTTTGAAGACAAGGAAGAAGGTTTGGAGGGCAGGCAACTTGTGCAAATCATATTTCAGCCAGATGTAATTAGAAAAAATAATGTACAATCTCTTGAAAATCATAGTTTATAATAGAACCTAACAAGACTCTTCACTGTGTGACATTGCTGGGTGCCATACTAATACTTTAAGATCAAAAGGCTTAATATCAGTATCTTTCTAGGAAGTGTATAGCAGGCTGGTGGCAAATCAGGAGTGGGTGATATCTGGAAGCAGAAGGATTAGCAATGGTTCTCCTGTGAGAAACCGTTGAGGGTTATTTATATTTAACAAACGAACTCAGATTACTTGTCTGCAAAATATATCCAGGGAAAGAAAAATTAATTAATAAATTAGAAACGGATACCAACCATTCTTTTTCACTCTCTTGTGAGGATTATGTATGAAATATATATTTCCAGGAGGATAGAATAAGGTAAAAATAATACATTTAAAACAGATGTGTAATAGGGAATCCCCTGAAACCTAACTGAACTGCAAAAACTTCCCCCTTGAATCCTCACTTCCTCCACTGAGACCTGCAGCAGCAGCACACACAACAGACAGATGAATGCACACACATCTAGACTCCTCTGAGACAGGGCACTCACTTTACATCTCATACCTGCTGATACTGTATGATACCCTGGCTGAATGAATATTATTCAGGCAAAATTCCCATTAAATTTAGTAAAAGTTTTGTCGAAGTGAGGAATCCAGGATCAAAGTCACTGGCAGCTGAGAGTCCTTGACATTTTCAGAGGGTTAGATCCTAAGATTGTAAATTACCTGTGGCAAGTCTTTGATTATATTTGTACAGCACAATGCACACCTGTGGTGTTAATAAATAATCATCCCTAGTAGAATATTTATGTTGGAGAAGTCTCCTATTATCGGGAAATGTTTTCTATAAGAATTTGGCCTTACATTATTTTTCAGCTGTATAACAATGAAACTCAGCTATTTTTGTTAATTAGGTCACTATTGTAAAATAAAACCAACTGAATTTAATGTTTTTGTTGTCTTTCCTCTTAGTTATTTCTTTCCCAACGTTCTTTCTCTCAGTTATGCAGCACCTCTGAAAATCAGGTCACTTATTCTGGGGACTAAATTATAGAGTTAGATAGCTATGTACAGCTATCCTATTTTGAAAAGTATTGCCTACATTATTTGCCTGAGGACATAGCGAATCAGTGGCAGTTTCATGAATAGAAACGATGCCTCCTGACTGACTGCCCAGTGCAGTATGGTTTACGGGCCATAAAAATATTTGCATGTGAAAATGCACACAGTTCATTTTGTGAGTATAATAAAATCACAAACACACCTGTATGTAATTATCGCCTACAAACCACTTCCACAAAGAGATATTTCTTTAGAATTATGGCACAAAATTGTTTGTTTTATGACATGCATCAGGAAGGATGTGTTAAATTATAGTCTGTTACACCAAACAGCAACAAATTTGTACTGCAGTCATTTAAAATAGGATATACATTAATTTACAGTCTCTGACTCTGGGCTTCTATATAGTATTTGAAATATCGCAAACTGCTATCAATAATAGCATTAAAATGCTAACTATACCTTACAAACATATTTTTCAGATACATGATTTGTACATTATCAGAAATTCTCCCTCTTTTTGAGCATCCAAGATGATTGCTCAAGGAAAGTTAGGGGCAATTTTCTTATAAAGAAATAATTGCTGTTTTGTGGATACAATTACCAACTGTAATATTCAATACTATCAGAGAGCTAATGATTATGGTTATGTCCAGTAACTAGATATGGATCCAAACAGCCCCAGATTTTTAGAGTATTTGAAATGTGAATCCAGGTACAAATTGTATAGCTTAGACCCATCTCTAATACTTATGCGGGATACATTTTAATAGTCCTCCTCCATAGCTTTAACAGCTGTTCCTCATAAATAAGGCTATGTTTTAGTCATGGGTATTTGTAGTAAAAGTCATGTACAGGTCATGGGCAGTAAACAAAAATTCACGACCCATGACCTGTCCATGGCTTTTACTATATATCCCTAACTAAAAATTGGGTGGGGGGCCACAGTTGCAGGGGGAGGTGGCCTGGGACTCCTGCTGGTGCTGACGGGGTGGAGCGTAGGCCGCAGCACATGGCCTGGGACTCCCATTAGTGGTGGGAGGGGGTTTGACGGGGCTGGCAGGGGCTCCATCCCTGGTTCCGCATGTCCCTGCAGCTCCTAGGTGTGGAGGGGCCAGGGGGCTCTGCATGCTGCTCCTGCCATGAGCGCTGGTTGCACAGCTCCCAATGGCCAGGAACCACAATCACTGGGAGCTGCGGGGGCAGAGCCCCTTGGCCCCTCTGCCTAGGAGCTGCAGGGCCATGTCAGTGGGAGCCAGGGAGCTCCCCCGTCCCAAGGTAAGTGCCTCCCCCGCATCCCCCAACCTCCTGCCCCTAGCCCTGACCCCCCTCCCACACACCCAAAAGGCTGCCACGGAGAAGTCACAGAGATCACGGAAAGTTACGGAATCCGTGACCTCCATGACAGACTCACAGCCTTACTCATAAGTGCTTATTAGATGAATCTGCCAACGTATATGAGATGTTTATTTCACATATGTAATAATTTAAGGATACATGATTCTGGGTTTTCTCTGTTTGGCTCTCCCTTACCATACCTGACTTTAACCTGAAAGTCAGTCCCAGTTGATTCCTTTTTGCTTTATTTTTACACTGAATGTCACCATTTACTACTTTTCCATCTTCACTCAGACCTGCTGTATATGCATTGACCATTGCGCAGCCTTACTTCTAGTAGTGATGATGGGATACATGCATTAACCCCACTGGGATGACTATTCAGGCTGTCTTCTGAGCTATCCTGCAAGGTGAGCTGAAAGAAAAAAAGTGGCCTGTAAGATTCTGCATGCTATATCTACTGTGAAAGACAGTAAAGAAAGGCCCAGTGATATTAATTATTTGTATTATGCATGTAGGTTGGAATTCTGGCACCACTGAATCAACAGGAGTTTTTCTATTGACCTCAATGGAGCCAGGATTTCATCTACAATATACAATGTGGCATGCAATGAGCATTAAAATAAAATTATGACAAGCACCATAGTTACTTACTGTTTTTACCCCAGTCCTGAAAACACTTGCACAAGTGCTTAATTTTCTGCACTTGAGTAGCTCTTTTGAAACCACTGCTCATGCTCACACAATTAAGTATATGTGTAAGAGTTTACAGAATTAACATCCAGGTGCATTAGCCACTTTTCAAATTTAAAAGGTGAAAGCTCCAGTAAATTTTGCTGTTCTTCAAAATAGAAAGACAGCCTAGTCAACACTATAAATTTATCATTTGCAAAATTAGTTTTTAAAATAATGCCTTATTTCATTAGAGCATAAAAAACGTCATATCAAATGTCAAATACTGGTGGCTTGCTTTTCTGTAACTAAAGTATGCCAATTGAAAATGTTGTCCAAAAATTGTCATCTGGGCTGAGCATAGGCATGCCAAATTTAAGCCCAATGAGAATTAAAATGAGATTTAATAATAGAAACACTGTCAGATTCTTAACTATACCAGAGCTTCCAGGCACAGTTACACTACTAGCAACAGTTGTTTGCAGATGTTCTTGTCATTTTAATCATCTAGTTAACAGAATTAGCAATGATCCACCGTTGTCTTTAGTATTCTGTTCACAAACTGTTATGTTTTGAAAAGATGAGGACAGTCATGACAGTTTAATAGAAAAACTTCAGCTCTTTTTAAAAAAATTATCATTCACAGTATTTAATGTGAAGTGCTGATAAAACTGTATTACAATTTTTATTTTTAAGAACATTTTCCTTCTGTTTTACTGCAATTTTTATCCCAAAGGAAAATTAGAATATTTACTTTACATCACTGTTATTACCAGATATGCTTTCATAGGAATGCTCTTATTATCTATTTCCAAGTTATCTCTTATATGCATTACAGTTGTTACATGTAGTGTTATCAGTTATATATCAAGCACATCTTAAAAAGCCTGTAAAGATGTGACTGAGAATTGAAAAGCTCCACAATAGATTTAGACAAATACTGTGAAACTGTCATCTAAATGAAACCCAAATTATTGTTTTACTGAATAGGCAAAAATAAATTATTTCTAATCTATATTTTCCTTGTTAAAGAGTCTAAGACGCCTTCCTGAAATGCAGTAAGTGGCCAATAGAGACTATATATTCTAAAAATTATGGTCAAAATTTTCTAATTTGACTGCCTCAAGTTGGTCACCTAAATCATCTTTTAGGCACCTATTACTATTATTATGAATCATGTTTATTACAGTAGTTCCTAAGGATCAACCAAGAATGAGGCCTCATTGTGCCAGGCACTGTATATGCACAAAGTAGCAAACAGACCCTGCCCCTAAGAGCCCATAAAAAATAGACTGGTTTTGGGAGGAGCCAAGAACCTGCCACTGCCATAAATCTGAATGGCAGTTGAGTGTTCAATACCTTTTAAAGCCAACCTGCTTCTTCGGCTGTCCAGCTTCAGGTGCCATCCTTTGAATGTAGGCCATTGGCTAGCCTGCCAACATGTAGTGCTAAAATTAAAGTAACACATAAAAGTGCTCTTGCTAATTTCTTTGTCCATGTCTTAAACAAAAAATCACTTTGGTACCACAACTGCAAGACTAATGCACCCTTAATTTTGATTGCAGGATCCTCAGGACATCACAGATTGTGTACTTATGTCCCACTTCATTAATATATTTAAATATGTGCATAATTTTAAGTATGTGTGTACTTCAATGGGAATACTCATGCTGAAAATTACATATGTGCTTAAATGCCTTGAAGAACTGAAGCCCTAGTCTTTTAGAAGAGTCTCAAATTCTTTAAGTATTAAACTTTTGAAAAATTACCTCTCTCAAAACTGTTGACATCATTACACACTTGATCTGCTGTAGGATTTACAAAGGACCCATGTGGGCACTGAACTAGATTGGTGTGCATTTGGCAAACCACATCAATGAGACGAGAGATTCTTTGCAACACTTCTGTGATCTGACATAACAACTAACCAGCTGAGGGACAATGAAGAGGTTGATTGCAAGAAGTAATCAAATTAAGTTGACCATGCTGATATTAGTTTGTTTGGCCAATTGTCAAAACTACACTATGTACAGTGCTTTAGTATAAAATAGCTTTTCTCCTTTTTTTAAACTACACCAACTGAGGCAGCCTAAAGAAGCACCACTCCAGAAGGTAGAGATATGGATGGCATGGTTTTCATTAAAGTATCTACATAGATATACGTAAAGCTAGAGAGATTTGGGATTTTTAATAGTAGATCTGCAGCATATAGCTACAGGCTATGCACCCTCAGCAGTTCCAAGAAGCCTCCTCATGCAGGTGGGCACAACCCCTGAGGGAATGTCAGAACAACAACTCCTACCGACTTCCAAAGGGGGCTACATGTGCTCCCCACTGCACTGATTTTGGCCTACAGCTAGTGCAGGAGTGGCCTTGCTCCCTTTGAAGAGTCTAATGCCTCACACTAAAGCTATGTCTACAGTAGCACAGGTGATAGCATGGGCTAGCTGTGCTGAGTACAGGCCTGCCTGAACACCGTGTGTTCAAGGTGGCGCGCCTGCGTCGATGCTCACTGCTGCCCATGCAACCATGGTTACACTACTATTTTTAGTGCGCTAGCTCAATGAGAGTTAGTATGAATATATCTACATGAACTGGGAATCACAGCCCTAGTGTTGCTATATACCAGGTATGGCCAAACTTAGTGACTGTCCGAGCCACATACAACAATCTTCAGAATTTCAAGAGTCAGGGTACTCCTGCCAAGGCTCGGGGCTTCTGCCCAGTCGGAAGGACCAGCTCCGGGCTTCAGGTGACACATGGGGGGGGAGAATGTGGGGTCATTTCCCTGCCCCCCCACCGAGTTTTGCCAGGGTTTGCTGGCCCTGCTCAGTCACCTGGTGCATGGCAGCTGCGGGAGCGGGCAAGGTGGGAGATGCAGCCATGAGGACAGGCAGCAGCAAAGAGCTGAGAGCCGCTGCTTTTGCTGCTGTCTCTCCCCATGGAGCGAAAACAGCGGCCTCTCCCTGCAACTCCCAGCTTTTTGCTGCTACCTCTCCACAAGGAGCTAACACCTGGGAGCTGCAGGGGGGGGTCACTGAGGGTTAAAGGGTGTGTGTGCTGGAGGCGGGGTCATGACTCAAGGTATTGGGGGGCGTGTACCTTTAAATTGTACTTCCCACTCTTATCGGGCACCAGACATCTCTGGCAGAAGCCCCTAGCCCCATCACCCTGTCACAGGGCAGAAGCCTTGAGCCTTCCTCCACCCCAGTCTGGTAGGTGGACAATGGAGGCAGCTCCACAAGCCACACTTTAACTCCAAAAGAGCTGGACACAGCTTGTGAGCCACAGTTTGGCTACCCCTGCTATATACCCTCCCCCGCCTTCTTTCATTTTCGACTTGCAAAGAGTAGAATTATGGCTACTCTTTGCAGACATATTCAGGAAGGAGAAAGACTCCTTTTGCCCTGAAGCAGCTTACCCCCTTGGCCTCAAGTATGGTCACTGCCTCACTTTCTCTCTTCTTGGAAGTGTAGGTTACCCCCAAGTCTAAATGGTGGGGGGAAAACCCTCCTTCCCTTCTAGAGTGAATGAAAGGCCACCATCTTTCTTCCCAGATCCATGCACCATTCTTCACTTGCTTCAGGAGATGGGAGTGGCAAGGGGGATCTATTTCCTCTTGCCCTCAGGTTCTTCACTCCCCCACGGGCCTCACAAAAAACAAATTCAGACATTCCCTTCCTGGGTTTCTCTCCTCTGTCCAAGAGGCTTTCCTCATAAGTGCTTCACTGTGTTTTGCCCCGTCACAGCATTCCCAACCCCAAGCAGTCAGAAGTCATAAGATTAGCTTAAAACTCCTGAGATTTTTTTAAAAATAATAAGTTTGGGTTTTAGTTATTTGCCTTCTACTTTCTGAGCCTTTAAGATAAACACCTTCAAGCTTTTTTCTTTTGGGGTGAGAGTCTCTTGTTTACCACCGGGTCCTGGAGCTAGGGCTTAGAGGGAAAAAAACAAATATAACGAGACTCACAATAAAATCTCAAGATCTGGCAACAATGGAGAAAGACCCATGAGCAGTCCCTAATCACTTACAGCTATCTGTCTGCTTATAAGGAGCTTTTTTATATCCATGCGCCCATTTCCCAGCATTCCTTGCTGTCCCAGATTTCATTCTGGGCTTAAATCAGTAACAGACCTGAGCCTGACTTTAAAGGGCCAGCACACCTAGCTATATATTCCCTTTGCCCACCATAGGCAAAAAAAAAATGTTTTGCATAGTATATTTAATGAACTGATTTAATCTTTTCCTTGTTATTACAGTATCTCCTCGGGGACCCAGCTGAGATCAGAGCCCCATTGTGCTAGATGTTGGACACACGCAGAGTAAAAATCAATCCTTGCCCAGAAGAGTTTACAATTTCAAGACACAAGACAGACAAAGGGGGAGTAAGACAGTATTATTATCCCCATTTTAAAGCTGGAAACTGAGGCAGAAGGGGCTAGATCCACAAAGGGACTTAGGTGCCTAAACCCCAGTTTTAAGCACCTTAGTCCAAGTTGTAGGCACCACTGAAATCAACAAAATACCCACTCAGCTGCTGCCTAACACTGTAGGCACTTAAACTCATTTGGTGCCTCCATTTTCACTGTGAAGTTCCCTAAGTACCTGTGTTTCTGCCTCTGGGCATGTGCACTGCTGCCTCCCTGTAGTTACCCAGATCCCCATCTCCTGCCTAAGCTGCAGTGCAATACATCAGAGGGGGAAGATAACCATTCCTCCACCTAGCTTGCCTGTGAGGCTTGATCCAGTAGGCATTCTCAGAGCATGGCAACCACAAAAAATGGCCGGGCAGGGGAAGATGCCATACCTCCCTTATAAAAATTAGCCCAGTGGTTTGGTTATTTTTCTAGGAGATGGGAAACTATGGTTCAAGTCCCCTTTCTGCCTAATGAAGATAAGGGATTTGAACAGGCATCTCCCATCTCTGCAGTGATTACTCTAGCTTTGGACTCTGGGATATTATGATGTGGATCTCTTTCAATCTCTACTGAAGTTGTTTCACTTTAATTAAATAATTAAGAGAAAATCACTCTATACTCCAGTGGCTAGGGCATTCACTTGGGAAGTGGGAGATCCCATCTTCTCATCAGGTTGCGGGGGAGGTTTCCCACATCCCAGGTGAATACCCTAACCACTGGAGTAAAGGTTATAAAGGAGCTCCTCTTCCCTCCTTCTCCATTTGTTTTGTGTGGAGTTAGGCATCAACCTAACTCCTTACAAGAAAGAGCTTAAATGCCTGAGCTACCTGATTCAGGAGAGGGTTCCTGCTAGGGTGACCAGATAGAAAGTGTGAAAAATCGGGACAGGGGGTGAGGGGCAATAGGAGCCCATATTAAAAAACCCCACAAATATTGAGACTGTCCCTATAAAATCAGGATATCTGATCACCCTAGTTCCTGCTTATGAATCACAAGCAGATATTGGCCCCTGCCTGCACCCTAGACTTATTTCCAGGAGAAGGATGGCACTTTGGACACACCCCTCATTGGTATCTCTCATTGGCTAATTTAAGCAGCTTCCCACCTAACATATTGGTTTTGTGGATCCCATTCTTAGGCACCATTCATTATATAGGGAGTCTAGGCACCTTACTCATGCTTTGTGATCCTCAGTCTTGTTCCAGTGATTTTTTTAGGCACCTAAAGGTTAAGCATTGCAACACCTAAGTTCTCTTTTGGATCCAGGCCAGAGAGATTGCCAGTAAGTGCCTTGCCCAAAGTCATACAAGAAGTTTGTGGCAGAGCCAGGAATTGACTCCAGATCTCCCTGGGCTCCAGGCAGTGCTTGAACCACAAGCCAATCCTTTTTCTTTTGTGATACAAGCAATATTTAATGTTCTTTTTGAAAAAATATTTTGGCTCCACTCACCTATATATTTATTCTATTTTATTGGCCTGAATGAAGCAGAAACTAGTTCGCAGAAAGTTTTTCATAGACATTACTAACCAATGCACTCATACAGTGTTTCCATTATACCAAAAGCCCACTCAGTAGAGATTAGAGTTAATGAAACATACTCTCACCACTGGGGGGTGTCCCTCTTGGGGAGTGAGATGTAATTAGGTTGCGAATTGTTCAATAATCAGTGTCTGAAGTTGAAAATTGGAATAGCCTGAGGCTTAGTACCAGTGAGACATCAGAGTTGACCTAGTTCTTTTGAAAGGTCATACTTTAGGAGGAGGAGACGACATATTCTTCCTGTTTAGATATTACACAGTGAAACAATCAATCATTTCACATGAAGCAGTCGGGGGACCAGACCTAAGACATATGACATCATAATAACCTAGTTAGGGTAGTTATATTTAAACTCCATTTAAAATATAGCCTTTTTTATTTTACTTTAAATGCGAACAAAACAAAGCCTCATTTTTCATCATTAACCAAAAACTAAATAAAAGGATGGGTGTATAAATCTTGAGTTATTCCATGACTTTCAGCTTCCATTAGTGTCTATGGGCATTGCAGGTGATCTGTGCTTCTCCTGTGGTGCTTGGCAGCTCAAAAGATCATGTCCTATTGTTTTTACTAAGTCGCTGTTCGTTTTTCAGTCAGAGCCACCAAGTTTCACCTGGTTTCATATTGAAACCATGATAAATTATGCAATATCCCCTGCCTTCAGTGAAAAGCTATAAATACACCCAGGTGAAGTGCAAAGCTTCACACCTCTGGGCTGAGTTTCATATCCCTAAAAAACCCACAAAGTTTCACATGGTTCCAGATACTACAACTAAAGTTGGGCATTTAGCTCTGTTATGAGGCCTTAATATACTGTACGTGATCCATGGGGTAAGTTCTTTATCCTCATTGTGTTGCAGCTATAGATTGTATAAAGAGAAAAGAAAACCTTCACAGAACAATCAAAATGCATTTATGATAATGCTGTAATGATACTGGGTTGCTTAATTTCTTTTTACCTAATTAAGTTTAAATACCTTCATAAAAGATAAGTATTTTGTTGCTACCATAATGTTATTCAACTTGAAGCATTGCCACAATTGCCTGCAAAATGCAGCTATTTGTCTTTGCAGTCAAATCATTGGCTAGGTCATTTAATTAATAGGAAGACATTTTATTTCACCAGCCACTGTGTGGAAAAAGATTTTCCAGGGCCTTGGCTTACATCTCTTGAAAATATAAAACATGCTTGAAACTTTGCGTCAAATACAATCAATGGTTTGTAAAAAAAAGTATCAGTGTTTAACAATGAATATAGCAATGAAAAAGATAAAATAATGTGTGTCCTGTGCCTAGTGTTAGTGAATTAGCAGATAAGACAACAGTGATATATGAATCCCCTTTAATCTTACAGAAAACCACAGCTTGATAGGGAAGGATTACATGACATGAACTCATTATCAGCCATTTACTTCTGGCTTATCATGAAATGTCTGTCCCTTTTGTACAGTAAGAGTTGAACCAACCCATAACTAAATGTGGAAGGAGGGTATCAGAAAAGCCCCTTTACCATCAGGCCCTGAAGAACAAAAATGAAACTTAAGTTAAATGGTCTAGTTTAAAATAATTATGGCATAGTTATCTTTCACCATCGTACACTCTAAGATGTCTATCAGCCACACACAAAATCCTTTTACAGCACTTGTTGGGATCCACATTAGCAATGGAAGAGATCAATTCTATCCAGTAATTTCTGTGAGAGAGCATAATGCCACACTAGAACCATCTCTATGGAACAACATGAACCTTTGAGGAAGGGGATCATGAGAGAGAATCATGTGTGATTTTCTTCCCTAGTCTAAAAATGTCCCTTCCTAGTTCACTGAGAAATATGTCATTGTGACACCCTGGCACCCCAATATTCACCAGTATCATGTAATTAGGATATGCTTTGTGAGGTATCATTCTAAAAGTCTTGATCTGCTAGACATTAATATCTCATTGGATGGTATGTGCTATTGTCGTATGTGAAGTTATGAAGTTTGGCTATGTGTGTGTTATTGAAACATGTTGTGAGGTTGAAAACACCCAGAAGAAGCCTTTCAGGTACAACACTAAAAAGGCCACACAATGTTAATGGCTTATTGAGGAAATACACACAAGCACACGATTTACCCCAGGAACTGTGTACAATAGAAACCTCTCAGAGATATCACTACACAATTGGAACTCTTTGACCCAGGTCACAGGAAAAGAACTTTCCAGCAAGTGGGAAGAAGATATAAAAAGGGGACAATGACATCATGATGGTACCTCACTCTCCCTATAACACACCTGGAAAAACCTGAGGGCAAGGACTGAATTGTGGGAAGTGATGGTCTGAGGTTAGAGAGATTTGTAGCCTATGAAAACCTGGGAAAGCCAAAGCAGCTTGTGCCTTAAGAATCTGCCAGCCTGTTTATCATTCACGGTGAGAATTTGCTAATTCATATCCTACCTATCTAATATGTTAAGCTCAGTTTGCAGTTTTGTTTATTTACTAAGGTGATCTACTTTGATCTGTTTGCTATCACTTATAATCACTTAAAATCTATCTTTTATGGTTAATAAACTTGCTTTTGTTTTGTCTAAAACCAGTGTGCAGAAATTATAACTTGGGGCAGAAAGCTGCTGCATATCTCTCTCCACATTGAGGGAGGAACACAAGATGGTATAATTTTGGGTTTAGCAACTGGGAGATGCCTTAGTTGAGCCTTCCCATGCAGAGCTAATCTCAGCATCTGTGTGTGAAGCTGTAGCTGGGTGTGTCCCTGTCTGTGTGTATGCTGGTGAAAGAGCAAGCTTGGAGAGTTTGGCAACTTATCACAGCACCACAGTATGAAAAGGGATCCCAGGCTGGTGGGTCAGGCGGGCTCTGTGGTACCCCAGTTCCAAGTGTCACCCCAGGGGGAACCCATCACAGTTATCATTTCACATTTGCAAATAATTTGTAATAATAATAAATAATTTAAGTACTGTCACCTGCTGCTTGTAAGCCCTAAGCCTTTTAAAAAAAGTTTTGGCCTTTTCTTACAATAGCTACAACGAAAAGCTCTGTTGTTCCCATTGTTCTGCTGCATTAAATGAATGTAAAGAATCATTTACTGAAGTGTATGTGTTGGCTTCTTGTCCTAAACTGTCTTTTCCGGATTTAACTTTTTCAACCAGTAAGTCCAGGGGAAGGATAGAAAAAAAATGTCTTACCCAAGAGGACAAGTATTTTTTTTCAGTCTCCAAAACAGCCTAATTTGGGGACACCATAGGTGTATTTCTGGTAACTTTATTTCTTGTTTAATAATCATAGTGAATGAAGAGCTGGTAAAAAAGAGGCACTTGACTTCATGCTGTCCCAGTACAATACTTATCTGATTGTGCATTATCTCTACTATGGTTCAGCCATATCAGGAAATGATTTACTTATAAAGAGCTAGAGATGATCTAATAAAGTATTAGTTGAAAAACAGCAATATTCATCAAACACTTTATTTGACAAATACTTTTGGGAGTAATCAACGAGCTGTATAGCTGGTCAAGTATTTGCTGAACAATGTTAATATTTTCAAATTTTTCAAAAATTCCTTTTATATATTTGGCCAATGATATAAAAACATCTAGCTATAAATTATTTCCCAAATGTTAATAATTTTTGAAATTGCGACCCAGAAAAGTAAAACTCCTGATGGGAGAAAAAAATGCAATCAGTTCATCACACGCTGTTATTCGCATTAGAGCATGTCAGCATTAGATCAAGGGCTTGATCCTTCTCCCATATAAGTCAATGGGAGTTTTCCCATTGATTTCAGTGGTCCAGGATGCATAACACACCCCTCGACCCATGCCACTTCCCGCAGCCCCCATTGTCCTGGAATGGCGAACTGCAGCCAGTGCGAGCTGCGATCAGCCGAACCTGTGGATGCTGCAGGTAAAAAAACAGTCCCGGCCCGCCGGCAGATTTCCCTGATGGGCCGCATGCCAAAGGTTGCCGATTCCTGGTCTAACCTGTTCTTAAAAACCTCGAGTGATAAGTATTTCACAACCTCCCTAGGCCCCAATTCAGCAAGGTTCATAAGCATGTTTGCCTAGCTTTAAAGATAACTTGTTGAATCAGAGCCTTAGTGCAATATGATAGATGTAATTTTCTAATTTGGGTACCAAGTATTCCCCCTTGATTTTTAACACTTGTAAATGTAATATAAAGGCCATACTGTGCCACGAGCTTTTAAGCAGACCTCCTTATTAAAATGAATATGAAATCTGCATGGCATGTCATCGCTCTAGGAAATGAAGTTCTAAGATAGCACATTTTTAAATTGGATTATTTTTATGTCTGGTTTGATGGAACAGTGGCACTGCTAGGGAAGAAATAATTCAGAGCAGAGTATGTAGCAGTTCAATGAGCATTTGGTGTGCTAACAGGGGCATGCCCTCCCACCCCCGAAAAAATATCCATGTTTCCCAGTAGCCTGTGGAAGGAGAAAGCTCTCCCCATCCCTACAGCTGCTGCTTCTCCTTCCCTGCTGCTGGAGTCCCATGCATTGCGTCTGCCTCCACTCCGGACTCACCTCAGCGGGTGGTCTGCAAAGCCAGTCCTGGGACTCCAGCAGCTGGGAAGGAGATGCAGCAACTGTAGGGGCTGGGGAGGAGCTCAGCAAGCAGCCCTGCTGCTGCTTCCTCCCTCCCTGAACTGCAGGGACACAGAGAGCGCCAGGAGAGCCAGTGCCTCCTTGCTGCTGGGTGTCCCTGCCAGAGGGGTCCTGAGAAATCTGAGAGTGCTCAGACAAACCTTTCATTTGTGTGTCTTTAACGTGCCCCTTCAAAAGCGGTCACATTTAAATTCCTGCGCACACCCCCCTGAGGGCTAACACATAAAAGTGTTTAGCAACAGATATTTTGTTACAACTTTATTGATAGTGCGACAGCAAACTGTGTGCACCAAAAATGTGCACCCAAATGCATGACCACATTTAGACAAACAATTACTGTCACTGTGTGCGGACTAAAATACCTGGCAAAGCTCAGTGCACAGTCAGGTATTGGAAAGGATTCTGGTTTTATTTATTGCTGAAGCTGTATTAAGCATCTCCGACACATTTGAAAAATAGCTACATGATCTTAGCTATAAATTAATGTGTTTCTGCATTATTTATACACTCAAAACTCCCACTGCAGTTGAGTAGCATTTGGGAGATAGAAAAAAATAAAGGGATTCATTAGTGGGCTTTCTTAAGTAAAATCACACATACTATATAATCTTATTGTAAGGCAAATTATTTGGGGTAAATACTGAAGTAAGGTAAGTATTATCTTAACCAGCATTATTGTTTGTTATACACTAAATAAAATAATGCCCCTTTGAATTCAATGAGAGCTTTGTTCCTGACTACGTTAGGACAGGATTTTAGTAAATGATAGCATAAATGGCTTTATAAGGCTTTAGCTTTTAATGTGGTTGTCTTACAAAGTATTTCCAAGGACAGAAAGATTTTTTTGTTATGTTTTAGTATTGTTATCCATTGTTATGTATGTATTTTATTGCATTCCCAATAAATGCATTACTTGTGGCCTTGCTTTCAGTGTAGCAATGGGTTACCTCCTTTTCCATAAATATAACATATATATTTAAAAAACAACAGAGAACGGCCAAAACAAAACACTTCACTGCACAGACAGCTCTCCCTCTGGGGAGGATGGCAGATAGAACAACCCACAATGACAGATGTTAGCCGTGTTGCTTAAATGCACTACTGGACGCCGCTCAGATGCTACAGGGATGAGGGCAGTATAAAAACCTAGATCTAGATCACATTTTAAAAACTTCATTAAAATAACACTTAGGGCTGAAAAATTGAGCACTCAGAAATTAGGAAATGCCAGAATTAAGGTTGGTAATGCAACCTTAACTCTGCCCATTGCGTGTATTCATTATGATACAGTTTTTAATTACATGCTCACACACTTTTTTTTTCCATAGTCATTAATATATAATTAAAAAGCCTTACTATATGGTGTCCAAGTGCTTGACTCCATATTCCTTACCCTTGTTAGATTATTTATGTGAGTAAAGATTGTAGGATCAAGTTCCAGACTCTACAGGGCAATTTTTTATCACAGCAATCCTTACTGTTCTGCTTAGTGCTAAAAAGTATCATATTAACTATTCATTCTTGGTAAGGTGCTGAGCCAACTCTCACTTAACTCATTGGAAGGACTCTAACGGACTTCAATGGGAGCAGGTTTGTGTTGTTAATGTGTAGACTAAGGGTAGGTCTAAACTTCAAGCTGGAAGGGTAATTTCCAGCTTGAGAAGACATACCTGTGCCAGCTCTGATTGAGCTATTGCACTAAAAATAGAGTGTAGTAACAGTGACATGACAAGCTAGCCACCCACATATGTCCCTATGATTTCAGATGGGATCATTCTCAGGGCAGCTAGCTCATCCCACCATTCATGCTGCAGTGGTTACACTTCTATTTTTAGCATGCTAGCTCAATCAGTGTTAGCACAGGTATGTCTCCTCATGCTGGAATTTACCCCTCCATCTTGAAGGGTAGATATAGCCTTAGTCAGAATATCCTGGTAAACGTGAATATGGTACTCCTGGAGGAATTTTGTGCCAAAAAATTAAAAATTCCACACACAATATTTTAAAATTCTGCATATTTTATTTGTTAAAATACCGCTATATAAACACTCCAGTTTCAATTATTTCGGTAATTTCTTTCAAAATACCTGTCAGCAACTATGTCTGTAACAATACATACACAAAAAATTCCCCCAGGAGTAATATGGAGTCTAGCTGAAAAAAATTTAATTGATCATATAATGAATCATGCAGATAAGGTTTAAGGGCCAGATCCTGCTCTCACCAATATCCATGGCAGAATTGCTATTGACTTCCTTGTGCACAGGATCCAGCCTTAGAACCTGATTCAGGAATGTATTTAAGCACATGCCCTTGACTTTGATGGGACTACTTGCATACCTGAAGTTAGGGACACACTTAAGTACCTTCCTGAATCAGAGTTTTAAATGATATGATATTATTAAATTATATGCTTTCACCTCATTTTAAATTAATGATTATCATTTCAAATTTCTCATGTATGCATTCAAGCCAATGACGTCAAAGAGAACAACTGAAGTTCACTGGTTATTTGAACTTCTATTTATAACATCTTAGTGCATAATATTTTCAGGGCAAAAAAGACGATATTTTTGTCAAAATCTGAAAACACTCTAAAAGCTATTTTTATTGGAGAGCAGAATAGAAATTCTGAGAACATGCATAATGTAACCACTCTCCTTGAGCTCTTTGAAAGAGAATCAAGGTTCAGTTTTGAAGATGATGGCCAGCTTACAAACATACACAGTGTTTTCCAAATGAAAAATTACAAGTTATTGACTTATGCTATCAGAAAAGGCATACATTCATAAAATGTATTATTTAACAGTGCAGAATGATACAGTGAACCTTTATCTGAAGACTCAAGTTAGAAAGGGAGACAATATCATAAACAACCCAATTCTCACACACTATCAGTCAAATAGAGGAAAAAGGAATCTGAATACATGATCAGCACTATAGCTACTGAACTGGACAAGTTACTGAAAGTGACTGCTACAAACACCTAAAAGCATCACAGTGCTTGAACAACAAGGCAGATTTATTCATTCAAATAATTTTATCTTTTTCTCATTATATTCTTCTGTTTTGAACACTTTAATGTAGAAAAGTATGCTGATGATATTATTTAATACGGGCCAGATTCTGATGCCCTTATTCACAAGATGAACAGCACACTACTCTCTGAGTAGTACCATTGCCATCAGTGGACTCGTGAAGTAAAGACTCAAGGAGAGTATGGGTATCAAAATCTGGTCTTCAAAATCTGGTAAATGATTGGTTGGGTTTTTGTGGTTTTGTTTTTAAATGAAAAATCCACATGCAGATTCCCCAGTCAGGTTATCATCAAAAATAACATGTTACTAACAATAAGAAAAAATCATAATAAAGGATAATCCCATAAGGAAGAGCTTATCTGAGACCTAGAAACAGAATTAAAAAGCATCTTTTCCCACAGTGCAGTTGAATTTAATTGAAAAAGGGCTATTTGCCATTCCTTATGCAAAAAAAAAAGGGAAAAAAAGGGTGCATCAGATTGCCAATTGTCATTAGCTTTTTTCGTAAGCGTTCTGTTAAACTAATGGGGCTACGTACTATAAAGTTACAGGAATATGTGCAGATGGTAACAGTTCTATTTTTTTTTTTTCAGTACGGCTGATATCATGATGGCTTTTAACAACCAGCAGGTGTTTTTTCATCATTCCAAGAAAATCAGGCAAATCAGCAAATTGCATGGATCATACTTCCACAAGCATTGCCACCCCAGTCTCAACATTTGTGTTGTTATTTATACACACCGGGGATCTTTAATGCAGTTCAATCGACTGATAGGTATTACAACCTCTTCTCACCACCTTGACTTTGGTAATTTTCAGAAATACTGCATTCCTTTAAACATGCTCCACTTTAAGAAAGCAATGAGATTTTTCACAGATTGTAACTGTAATGCAAGTACAGTGCCTCATGCTTTAAAACAATCTGTTTCTGCCTCACAGCAGATTTGAAAATTATTATGTAATGATAAATGTATTGCAACCCTGCTTGCTTGCTATTTGCCATCTGTATCAAAATTAGGATTTTTAATTATTAAGCCCCGATCCTGGAAAGAGACCTCTGCACCCATGAGGAGCCTCTTTATATCAGTGCAGGATTGGGGGCATCTTAGCTATGCTCCCTGAAAATCATACTCAAGATTGTGATTGACTTGATTTAATATATTGAAGAGGGTAAAATAAATGAAGTTATAATTCTGCCAGTTATGCTTTTTCTTTATATTGAATTGTAACAAATCACATAGACAAATGCATGAGTGTTATATCATTATTTTAATTTAGTTGCTAGACATCTGAGCCCAGGAGGAAATGCACAATATGAAACTTCAGGGTAAATGTGGCTTCTTTTTGTAGAAGCTGGGGAGGGAGGGAGATTGTAAATCCAGTTTCTAATGAACAACTAGCTTCAGTCTTAACTATGGAGTGGTTACCACTACTATATAACATCACCATTTACAGCAGTACTGAATCTGGCCCAGTTAGAGTTTGGGGTGAAGAACTGAATGATCAGGCCCAAAATATTTTACCTCAATACAAGGTTCAGCTACAGCATAAAAGGAATAACATGGATATTGAGAGATATTAGGGACCAATTTCAACCCGGAGTTCCTTTGACTTTAATGAGGTTAAGCCAGGGACTATGTGGCTTGATTTCTGGTTTAAGCAGAAATCAGAGAACATAAGAAAAGGCATATAATCAGTTTAATAATATGTATGCTTCTGCTTTGGAATATGTCTATCTACCACCTGTATTCCTTTAAAATATACAGCACGATACTCATTTTGAGAAGAAAAAACTCAGACAGGATTTAAATATTATGCTCAGCAAATGTATTTTTCTAACATTTTAACTGTGTGACCAGACATTTATGTGTTTTCCTATGTATATTGCAGATCGAAACTGAACTGAATTGGTTGTGTTCTTTGGTTGTTTTAGAGATGGATTGTGGGGATAATTATAATGATAACAACATAGTTTCACTCACGTTTCCTAACTCACAATAGATTCACTTTTATATGAAAAAGGCTCTTCTCTCCTCTTGTATTTTACCATTTTTCTCTTCTCTTTAATTTTACCAGTCTCCTTTTCTCCAGGGAAGAAATACTATCTTTCCCAATTAGTTACAAATTACTACAGCAATAAAATTACTATAAAATAGTATTTTGACTGATCAATAGGATTTTATTGTAAAATCACTAGCTAGTATTTACCACCTTCTCTTATAAAGAATGACTGTATTACAGTGAGTTGCTTAAATTATAACATTCCAAAACCTCCAGGAAAGGAGAAAAAATATGTAGTTATACCTTCCCTCTGAAAACATTGAAGTCAGATTATGCAGAAACACCCTATTCTTTTTCCTGAAACAAATACAATTATACAGTAAGCTGGACTCCTTCTCATTAGTGTCGAAAGAATTTTTACCATAATGATTCCTCAACATACTGGATGGTAAAGTTAGTCTACAGATCAACATCCTTAATACTAATCGTCAGTCACCATAACACCTCAATCACATTTAACAACAACGGCTACGTTCATGTATGTGATTTTCATGATCTGCAGTTTTATTTCAGTTACACAAGCACATGGCCAAGTGCATATTGACTGAGTAACTGAAGGGTTAAATTCTGTATAAGTTTGTCTGTTTTTTCTGAACTCATAAGGTGTGCCATTAAATTAAATAATGACAAAATGTAAACCTGAAAACAAGTTCTATCCTGTGTAGAGTATGAATATATGAAATCTGACTGTTATACACAGCTCTTACAAACTGTTCTGGTCATATCAGATTTATTGCTGTTATGAGGAAATGGTACTAATGAAAACAGCCTCCAAAAAATTAAGGAGGCTTGTGTGGACATGCAGTGCTGTCCTGAAACAGTAAGAAATGCCGCTAGCTGAAATGATAGTCTCTTCTTTCTTCTTTGTTTGATCAGTATCAACGGGTCAAATAGCTGATGCTCTGCTCAACACAGCCAGATACAACAATTATTAAAACATGATGCTTATATTTATGGACAGAGGTCTGAACTTTTTTTTCTCTCTCTCTCTCTCAGTGATAAGAAACATGGATTTGACAGACTTTATTTATGCTCTAGAGAGAATTGTCAGAATTGTCAGAAAAGTCTTCTCACCAAGATGCTTTTAAGAGAATGGAGTAAGCTTACCCTCAGAAATGGTCTGCTATATCTCACAAGTCAAGGTTCAGCAGCCCTGAAGAAACAACTAGCACTTCTGGTTAAGTTTAGGAGGATTGTACTACCTTCCCACCATAAAGGGACACTTGCAAGTGAATGAGACACTTGATTTAGTGAAATGCCAGTTCTATTGGCCACATGTGGCTAATGGTGTGGGAAAGCATTGCAAGGCTTTTTTTAGATGTATACAGAGGAAGACATTGCCAAGAAAATCTGGTTAACATCACCAGCAGTGGACCCCTTGATCTTGTATGCATGGACCTTGTAATTGTGGAGAATGATACTAAGAACATTAGAAACATGTCCATAGTAGCAGATCATTTCACCTAGTATGCAGTCTTTCCCCACCGGGGACCAAAAAAGTCACTACTGTCACTAAAGTGTTGTGGGGAAAGTTCTTTTTACACTATGGATTGCCTTGTAGAATCCATTCAGATCAAGGAAGAGACTTTGCGAGTGGGATTGTTGCAAATGGTGGTTGTGAGGAAATCCAGAATCATGCCATACCATCCCCAAAGAGACCATCAGCCAGAAAGATTTAACAGAACACCGTTAAACATGTTGAGCACTTTAAGTTTCAATCGAAAACCCAAATGGAGTCAGCACATCGGGTTTCTGGTTCAAGTCTGTAACTGTACAAAAAATGAGTCGACTGGATATTCTCCAAATTACTTACTGTTTGGAAGAGAAGCCAGATTGCCAGCAGATTTGTGCCAGCTGATGGAGCTTACCCTGAGACATAGCCCCAGTGTGCTCGTGATGGGGCTTACCAACCCTGAACTGGGCCGCCAGGGAAGGACAAACATTGTGGGCCCAGGTGGCCATGCCCCCTTTCCCCTGCTGTGCATGCTCCAGGTGGAGAAGCCAGATAAAAGGAGACAGTCCAGCTCAGTCAGGGTGGGCGACAGAGGAGGAAGGATGTACACTGCTGGTTCCTGCAGGTAGAGCCCGAAGACTGGACTGCGCTCCAGGCAACTTGCCAACTCCAGAGACTGCCAGGGAAGCCAAGTCGCCATCCGCTGAGAAGGCTGCTGCCTGCTGTACATCCCTGCTCAGGGGGAAATAAGGCCTACAGACTGTTTGTTTGCTTTGCCCCGCCCCGGGACTGCAGCCTGATTGCAGTTTTGCCCTGCCCATGGGGCTAATTCCCCAAGTACCACTGCCTGCCCCAGCCAGGAGGCTGCAGGGCTCCAGATTGTTTTGCCTACTCAGAGACCATGGACTATTCATTTAAGTGATCCAATCAGGGGGCCAGGACCCACTGGACTGAAATCACCCACTTAACAGGGAATCCCGACGACTGGGTGACAGGGTGTACCAACCCCGCAATAGGCCAATGGGGGCACCCCAGCTCAACACACAGGGCCCCTGTCATAGTGTTAATCAACTAAGAAAGCAGCTAAAGGAGGCCTATAAAACAGCAATGGATGCTGCAAGAAAAAGCAAGGAATCTAACAAGGTCTGCTGTGATAACTGAAGAAGAAATCATATCCTGCAACTGGCAAGCACATCTTAAGAAGGAATTTTGGATTTCAGGGAAAACATAAAATTGCAGATTGGTGGAAAGTTTACCCCTATGGCACTATAGAAAAGTTACTGAATCCACCTGTTTATAAAGTTCTGTCAGAGGATGGGAGAGGATCTAACAAGACCCTCCACAGGAATGATCTGTTACCAATTGAACTATTTAACCTAAGCAGTAATCACATCCCAAACAGGTCTTCAAAGGACTCCTATCATTAGAAGCAGAAATACAGGCAAGAGGATGTTACTGCATTCTGCACCTTCTCCTGATATAGCATGTTCAGCTATAGCTGAAGAACTGGCTGTTTCAGATACTGATAGTGAGTATAGTTTCCTGTGTGGAGAAATGGTTTATGAGCACATCAATCTGATTATGTTTGGAAGGGACAAGACTCATGATTAAACTAAAACTCCATTTGCAACAAAACCTCCAATATCTGATCACTCTATACCTGATACTGCTCTAGGAGAGTTAAACCCTTTGGCAGAACTTTTAATTCTCCCACAAAATCCAGAAGATATGGCCATGATTACAAAGGAAGAGCCCAGGAGTGGAGACTAAGCTGCAGAGTGCATGCCCTACTGCCACCAAAAATCCAGCGGTACCCAGATGCTCTGGATGAGAGATAAAACCCATTATAAGGTTAACCCATGAATCCTCTGGTGACTCTCCAGGTGCTTCATCAGTAAGTGTCAGAAGTGTACTATCCAGTGTTCAAAACCCTTCTATGTTGTCCTCAAGTTTTAATAGGACATTGTGTTGTGTATTATTGATGTTTTTTATTATGTATTAATTTAAATGTTTAATGAAGTTTTCTCATGTGGGGGAGGGTGTAAACTCCTTGGAAGGGGTTGCTCCTGAAGTAACACACTGAGCCTCTAGGGGACTTGCCCCCAACTAGGGCAGTAATGGTGGCAAAGTCTCACAACTCTGTTTCCCAGATTGCCTACGCGCGGAGTTAGAACCCCTTGCAACCCTAGCAAGAGCAATCATGAGCCAGGACTGAGAAACAAAGGGTTTGGTTTTGCTTTCTGTTTTGTCTATGTTTAGAGTGCAGTAGGGAAAGTCACTACACAGCCAGAGGGGACACTTTTACCCTCCAGTTTCCTATGCAAGGGAAGACTTTCAGTTCTTTGGGGATTTCCAGGACACTGAACAGTGTCATCTCAGCAGAGATCAGTAACACAGGAGGCTGAGGAGAGAGGCAAGGTCAGGCTACCCAAGAGCCAAACTGACTGCACATTGGAATTCCAGACCAAAGAGCCACAAGGATGATCTTACTTCGTTTATTCTTATATTATGTTTTTAAATGGCCACTGATTTCAGCACTGCACCACCTATCAAAGACTGAGCCTAAACTCACTATTTGGGTAGGCAGGTGCTGGGAGGGAGCAGAGTGGCATTTGTTGGCTGTAATTTTTGGGAGGGGGAGAGTTTATGTATTGATAACTTTTGTCTTTTATTATCCTGATCCTTTTTTCACTAGCCCCTATTTTGAGTTCCCCATTCCTGATAATGCCCTGCTTACTGTTTCATTACTCTGGGGATTTTGATAACTATTTTATTTTTGTGTGTTCTGACTGACACTCCTTTGTATGAGATTAGGAGTTGAATATTTTCCCAAGGGACAGTCCTCTGTTCTCTGCACTACGAGGCGTTTCTTTGGGTGGAGGCACCAGGTGACTTCATAGGCAAATCCAGGACCCATACCCCTGAGGAGAAAAAGCTGCAGCCACGCCTCATGGTTGGGTTACAGAGGTACCTAGAGGACTTAAGCATCTAGGGGGTATGGAAGCCCCTTACCTGCAGCTTTGAAAATGTCAGTGGCACCTATATTGTGGACTTAAGTGCCTATCTGCCTGCTTATGTGCTTAAATCCCTTTAAAAATCAGCTTCCCAAGTACCTAAGTCACTTTCTGAAAATGATGTTTAGACCCCTAAATCAGTTAAGCATTATGACTCTGAGCAGAACAACACCTACATAAATTGTAAAAAAAAATCTGAGCCTAATTAGCCTCTGTTCCTCAGTTCCCCATCTGTAAAACTAGGATAATTAGTACTTCCCTACCTCACAAGAGTGTTGTGAAGATAAATACATTAAAGACTGTAAGGTGCTCAGATATTATGGTCATGTGCTATATAAGTATCTAAAATAGAATAGATTCATGGAATTATAAGCTCAAATAAGTTCTACTACTTTGCCGCTGCAGTCCACTGTTGAGTTCTTTTCGGTGCCAATGTCCCACTGGAATCCCAGCAAGTCAAAAGAGATTAACTAAGGAAACATTCCAACAATCATACTGCATTTCTGCTTTCACATAACCTGGAAAAGATACATGAAAAATGCATTAATGGAAGTGAGGGGGAGAGAAGGGGTAATGAAGTCAGAAAAACAGCAGGGGAGACACAGTAAGTGATTGATTTTTCTAGGAATTAATTTAAAATCTCATTTCAAACGGTTACTACTACAAAATATGTGTGTGTGTGTCATTTTGTATGTAATATGAATGCACATATTTCAGATAAACTGGGATGAGTTTAAGTCTATTGAATGTATTTTGCATGCATTTCTTATGGAGAATGCACCGGAGCACTTCGGGCTCTGTGTTTTGGTGTATAATGTTTGTAGATCATTTAACAGAACATAATTTGCCACTGGCAATTCATTCTACTACAGACTCCTAGGTAAATAACCATTAGATCTGCATTTTAGAAATACATAAGTTTTTGTTTTTAAATGCCTTAAAATCTTCTAAAATGCATTAAGTCACAGCTATCATTTTATATGATTCAAGAGCAGGATTTTCTTATTTATTTACTTTTTCCACAACACAGTCCATCACAGCTTCTCCACTTCTGTCTGACTAGCTACAGGGTCTGTGTGGCTGAAAATGACACATCTACCTTTCCATACCAATTATCAAGCCCTAATGGCCCTTTTGCCCATTAGTGAATCTAACTACAAATGCTGAAACCTAATATGCTGCGCTGGTAGTTTGAACCACTATCGTTTTCACGCTCAAGTTGACCTCTCTCAACATTTGATAATGCCCTTTGATCTTATCAACATGGTATATATGTTTCTGGATACTTTTCTTTGCTAGGTCGTGGCCTTTGCACATAGCTAGTTCCAGAGAAGGCATCTATGTTAGGTTTCTCTGCAAGACCCTTAGTGTGTATAAGGACCAATCCCATTATAAAAGTGTGCATAATAGCATGGAAATAAGAATAGCCTCTTTGCAGTCAGTGCTCATGATCCTGCTGCTAGGTTCTGAATGGGATCAGAACTTGTCCGACTGCATGTCTCTTACAAGCACATTGGAACCTTGCGTGTCCTCATCACAACAATGATTTACTGCAATCCACTATCAAAACGTTGCCAGACTTTCAAAGCTTCAAATCTCATTTTTAAGAGCAAAGGTTTCTTGACCAATTTAATCCAACACTGTCAGAAATTGCAATACAGAAATTAGAGAGACAAGGTGGGTGATGTAATATCTTTTATTGGACCAACTTCTGTTGGTGAGAGAGAGACAAGCTTTTAAGCTTACGCAGTTTAAGCACAAGAGCATGTCTCTCTCACCAACAGAAGATGATCTAATGAAAGATATTACCTCATCCACCTTGTCTCTCGAATATTCTGGGACTGACATGGCTACAACAAGACTGCATAATACAGAAATTAATATTTGTTGCTCAACAGAGTTTATCTCATTTGCTTCAATTAAAAAAATGAGTACATTTGCATGAGCACTTGAGTACAGTTCTAAATTGGATTTGTCACACTGGAACAACTTTCCTCTAAAATTCCTGTGGATCTTCTGAGTGATTGGGATAAATTATTGGATGGCACCTACCTATTAACTTTTTACAAGACAAAACCATCCTCCGGCTTCCAGAGAAAAAAATTCACAGCCATGAACACGCTACTGAGATGACAGTGAGAGATCCCATTAGAAGACAATTCACACATTTAAAAAAAATTAAATGTATGGTTATTTTCAGACTTTAAACACAAACAAACCAATAGTTGAGATTATATTTCCTCTTCTTATCAAATTGCATCTTTTTTTTCTCCTATAGTTGAAACAAAAACTAGCTGAAACTACATTGCTCAAATAATTTATGGGCATGGTTGGATCATTAGGCAAAAAAGCTGCCTTGATGAATTCTTGCGGACACTCAAGTAGTCCCTGATTACTTCCAGGGCCTGTTTTATTCTGCTTAAGTGAGCAGATTTCTTTTTAACATCTACTAACTCATTTTCTTCTGAATATTAAGCATCTGGTCACAGAAGCATTTGAGATATTAATGCATCACAAATGGCTCAGCTGGTCACCCATGGCAGTTATAGGTTAGGCACGCCTACTGCATATACTTTTAGAGTTTTTGCTAAGGCCCCAATTCAGCAAAGCACTTAAGCACATATTTCAGTGCTTTGCTGAATCAGGACCACTCTGAGTAGGATTTTTGAAGTCCTGTGACATTTTTAAGATATAAAATGTCCATAAACACAATGGCCAAGTTACCCTGGTGTAATTAGAGTTACTTTCGGGACAAATTTGGCCCAGTAAGAAGTAACATGTAGACAATCTCAGGAACGCACCACACGTAGTCAGGGGCATGTGCAGGAATTTAAATTTGATCTGTTTTGGAGGGGCACATTCTGTGCCCACGCCGAGGCCTGGGGCCAGAGAAACTGTCAGCTCCCACTGTGGCTCTGCACCCGGGTGGAGCTCGCTCTCTCCCTTACCCTTCTCATTGCGGCCCTGGGGCTGGAGGCGCAGTCAATTCCCATGGTAGCGCCAAGACTGAGAGGAGCTCTTTCTCTCTCCCACGCTACAGCCCCCAGGCTGGAGGAGTTCTGTGCCCATGACTATTACTGGGGGTGCCCCTGCTTGCCCCCCTTGTGCACAACCCTGCATGTTGTTTATGATCAGAAAAATAATCACCAAATAATCCATTGTTTTTAGCTTACCTGTACAAGAACCATTTTTGTGTGTGTGAAATATGCCTCCAAAAAAGAAAGGGGTAAAATTCATTACCATAATTGTTTTCTGTTTCATTAAAGACTCAAGCAGTTCATTACAAACAGACTCCCACTGTAGCAGATGTTATTATTAGAGGATTCTACTGAATCTGAATTGCTGAATTAGCTGTACTCACTTAGCATCTTGATTATAGTGTGGTAACCCCATATAGCCATGCAATTTTAAAACCTTGCAAGACATGAATAGTAGGGGTGATGTATTTTTGCACAAATACTTGTATTTGCAGAAAAAATCATATCTTGGTGTTCTAATTCAGCTCAGTGCGGATAGATATCAACCTGTTAAATTAGTTTCTTTATCTGATCTTTAACCATTAACCACTAAAATAACTAAGGGCTTGTCTACACATGGAGTTAATACAATTAATCAGGAACAATTAATCAGAACTCCTTGTGCAGACAAGCCCTAAACCTGGATCATTCCCTCGAGCCCTACATATGGTGGGACACTCTGCTTACAGCTTTCCCCCTCGTTAAAGTAGAAGGAGGTTGGGGGGCAGGCTGAAGTCAGTCTCATCAACTTCTTCCTCTGGACCCTGTGAAAGTGTTCTGCTGATCAAAAGATCTACATAGGACAGGGGGTGGGCCAAGGGAGGATCAGATAGGCCAAAGACACAGCTGGGAGTGGGGAGAGACATGCATTGTCCCACTACTACCTTGTGGACGTAAGTACAGGAAAACAGGCAGGATCCCCATCTGTCTTGTGGATCCCCTTTTAAAGCAGAGGCTTTGGGGCTACCACTAGCAACAGGCACCATGGGAGGTCATGGGAAGAGAGCTCCACTGAAATGGTGTTGTTTGGGAACGAAGGTGTTTGGTACAGAGAGCCAGCATGGAGGCACAGGACCACAACAAGAATGGTTTGAGCCTCCCACTGGTAGCTCAGAGGTGGTGTTCGGTGATCATTCACGCCCAGATCCACAAAAGGGACTTGGGTGTTGTGACATTCAGGATTGCCTAACTTTCAGATGCCAGAAAATGAATGGAACAACCCTGTGATCTACAGATCCTGAGTTAGGCACCTAAAAGAAAGACAGGCACCTTAGAATGCAATCTACAAAGCCAGCATTGTAAGTGGCGCCCCACCTAAGCTAGCCAATGAGAGATGCTGGTGAGAACGATACGTGCTAAGCTCCACCTCCCTCTCAGAGTTTGGCACCTAAGTCTGAGCTGCAGAGAGGTGCCCAGCTCTGCTAGCAATCCATGAAACAGGGGAAGCTAGGTATTGAACTTCCTAAGTCAGATGTGTGGCCCAATCAGAAACTGCCTACCTCTACACAAAGCAGCTGAGGGTACAGGGTACTCTTGTGACCTGGTGAGGGCCTGCCTCCCTTCTAATCTTTAGCCCAGTTATTAGGTACTCACCCAGAGCACAGGAGATCCCTAGTTCAAGCTCTCCCCAATGAGGAGTAGGAATATGAACAGGGATCTGCCACCTCCCATGTGAAGGCCCTAACCACTAGGCTATAGTCATTGCGACTTTTGCTCTGGCCCAATTAATATTCAGTTAAAGAGGAACAACTCAATAAGAGCAATGGAAGAAAACCTACATCAGAATACTTCACAGAGTAGGGCACTGACTGGAGAGATAGAAGTTCCCTTCTCATTGGGCACAAGGGAGACTAGAGCCTATGGTCTCCCCCATCTCAGGTGAGTACCCTCACCACTGGGCGGAGGGTTAGAAGGGTGGGCTGCCTTGTCTGTGTCTCTTCCCCATTCAAATACCTGTCTTTCCCCTGGTTCCTGGATTGCTCCGCGATTTAGGCAGGAGATAGGTGCCCAGGCACCTACAGGGAGGCAGCAGTGTGCAAGCTCTGAACCAAAAACTTAGGCACCTAGGGAACTTTTTAAAACAGGATTTAGGGGCCTAAACAGAGGACTTGGATGCCTAAGTACCCTGTGGGTCCCACTCAGTGCTTAAGATGCTTACAAGAGATCTGCTTTATTCTGTGTCCTCTTCCAACTGGATCGGTTCCTCAAGGATCGGTTTGGGGACCAATCTTATTTAATCTTTTTATTACTGACCTTGGCACAAAAAGTGGGAGTGTGCTAATAAAGTCTGCGGATGATACAAAGCTGGGAGGTATTGCCAATTTAGAGAAGGACAGGGATATCCACACAGGAGGATCTGGATGACCTTGTAAACTGGAGTAATAGTAATAGGATGAAATTTAATAGTGAGAAGTGTAAGGTCATGCATTTAAGGATTAATAACAAGAATTTTAGTTATAAGCTAGGGACATATCAATTAGAAGTAACGGAGGAGGAAAAGGACCTTGGAGTATTGGTTGATCATAGGATGACTATGAGCTGCCAATGTGATATGGCCGTGAAAAAAGCTAATGCGATCTTGGGATGCATCAGGAGAGGTATTTCCAGTAGAGATAAGGAGGTTTTAGTACCGTTATGCAAGGCACTGGTGAGACCTCACCTGGAATACTGTGTGCAGTTCTGGTCTCCCATGTTTAAGAAGGATGAATTCAAACTGGAACAGGTACAGAGAAGGGCTGCTAGGATGATCCGAGGAATGGAAAACTTGTCTTATGAAAGGAGACTCAAGGAGCTTGGCTTGTTTAGCCTAACTAAAAGAAGGTTGAGGGGAGATATGATTGCTCTCTATAAATATATCAGACGGATAAATACTGGAGAGGGAGAGGAATTATTTAAGCTCAGTACCAATTTGGACACAAGAACAAATGGATATAAACTGGCCAACAGGAAATTTAGACTAGAAATTAGACAAAGGTTTCTAACCATCCGAGGAGTGAAGTTTTGGAATAGCCTTCCAAGGGAAGCAGTGGGGACAAAAGATCTATCTGGCTTTAAGATTAAACTCGATAAGTTTATGGAGGAGATGGTATGATGGGATAACATGGTTTTGGTAATTAAATATTCATGGTAAATATGCCCAATGGCCTGTGATGGGATATTAGATGGGGTGGGATCCGAGTTACCCAGGAAAGAATTTTCTCTACTATCTGGCTGATGAATCTTGCCCATACGCTCAGGGTTTAGCTGATCGCCATATTTGGGGTCAGGAAGGAATTTTCCTCCAGGGCAGATTGGAAGAGGCCCTGGAGGTTTTTCGCCTTCCTCTGTAGCATGGGGCACGGGTCACTTGCTGGAGGATTCTCTGCTCCTTGAAGTCTTTATACTATGATTTGAAGACTTCAATAGCACAGATATAGGTGTGAGGTTTTTTGCAGGAGTGGTGGGTGAAATTCTGTGGCCTGCGTTGTGCAGGAGGTCAGACTAGATGATCATAATGGTCCCTTCTGACCTAAATATCTATGAATCTATGAAACTGGCTGTGCATAACAATAAGAGCTTCCTAGCGCCCTACTCAGACTCCTTCTAGGAAGCTGAACCCTAAAAGACAAAGTCCCCAATACCACATCAGGCTCCAGGGTGTTTGGGGACAAGCCCTACAACCTATTCCACAGCACAGAAAATCTTACTCCTTCCTCTCTTCCCCACCCCAACTGAATGAATAGAAAGAAGATTCCTCAAGAGGAAATTTACAGAGATAACTTCCCCTTTAGGCGCTTCCCCCAGTTTTTCCTACACAATAGGGATGATCTGGTCCTATAGTTATCAAATACCTGAAATCCAAAAGGAGTTAACCAGTAAACTCATTTTCAAATAATTTTGCTGGTATCATAAGGGACAATTCATATGGTGTCTGGAAAATTTAGAGTTATGATAATAGCACAGATTCATCCCACCTTGTTAAATCCATTAGCTCCTCCGAAGCATTCCTTGGGTCCTCCTAAGTAGATTTAGTGATTTTTGGGTAAATTTGTTATGGTTGAAAATGACACAAATTGCACAATTATCATTGATTGCAATACAGCAAAAATTGTACAAAGTATTTAATAATGCTATATGTTTTACTGCTTGCATAAAAGCTTCCACTATGAATCTAATTTGCTGAAAATGTTGAGGAAATTGGGACTAAATGACACAGCAGAGACAAAATTAATATTGTAAAGCAGATGTTCAACAAGTCTCTATCTAGCTTTGAATTTTGTCCTAGCAATCAGGAATTCACTACTGGTATGGAGATTCATGTATAACAAAATCCCAGTTCTGTATAAAAATAACTCTTTAATGTACATGTTACTCAACAGCATCATTATGTATTGAAGCTGAGGTACATCATTGCCTTGCTGTACATTATTTAGATTAATTGGTTATTCCTTCATATTGTACAGCAGACACTGTGTTAAGAAGATTCTTATTCTACCATTCTTGCAAATGCACTAGCTCTTCCTGGGCCAGTCCAAATTCAATAGCTCTTCCTGTCCCTAAGCCAGTGCATGAACAGGATAAGCCACCCTTTAATTGCTGAAAGAAAAGGAGGACTTGTGGCACCTTAGAGACTAACAAATTTATTTGAGCATAAGCTTCCGTGAGCTACAGCTCACTTTATCACTATCAGAGGCTCATTCACCTGCACATCTACCAATGTGATATATGCCATCATGTGCCAGCAATGCCCCTCTGCCATGTACATTGGCCAAACTGGACAGTCTCTACGTAAAAGAATAAATGGACACAAATCAGACGTCAAGAATTATAACATTCAAAAACCAGTCAGAAAACACTTCAATCCCTTTGGTCACTCGATTACAGACCTAAAAGTGGCAATTCTTCAACAAAAAAACTTCAAAATAGACTCCAACGAGAGACTGCTGAATTGGAATTAATTTGCAAACTGGATACAATTAACTTAGGCTTAAATAAAGACTGGGAGTAAATGTGTCATTAAACAAAGTAAAACTATTTCCTCATGTTTATTCCTCCCTCCCTCCTGCCCCCGCCCATTCCTCATACGTTTTTGTCAACTGCTGGAAATGGCCCACCTAGATTATCACTACAAAAGGTTCCCCCCCTCCGCTCTCCTGCTGGTAATAGCTCACATTACCTGATCACTCTCATTACAGTGTGTATGGTAACACCCATTGTTTCATGTTCTCTGTGTATATAAATCTCCCCACTGTATTTTCCACTGCATGTATCTGATGAAGTGAGCTGTAGCTCACGAACGCTTATGCTCAAATAAATTAGTTAGTCTCTAAGGTGCCACAAATCCTCCTTTTCTTTTTGCGGATACAGACTAACACAGCTGCCACTCTGAAACCTTTAATTGCTGTAGGTAATCAGACTCAATTGTCTGCAGGTAAAGGCAGTCTCAAAGGAGATTGCCTACCTACTAGTGATCTCAGGAAGATGGGAAGAATGGGGCTATATGTGTGAAAAGTTGTGGTCCACAATAAAGGAATAGGTGAAGGAATCAAGGCTATGTCCACCCGCAAAGATGTCCCTTGCTCTGAGGTAATGAGCACCCATCCCTTGCTAAGTATTCTCTCTGGCGTAAGTAGCCTTGCTAAGGAACACAACATTCAGATCATTACTGCTGCCGCCACCACCAAAAATACATAGGTTAAAAAATAAATGTGTTTCTACCAGACTCTTTAAGGCAACTGTTTCGCAAACAATTGATTTAAGCTTCTGAGTTTTAGAATACCAAAAATGTACAAGATGGACTTGAAACATTTCCATATTCCCATCATCAACAATCCAACACTGCCATCTATCAGATTTCATTAAAATGGTATTGTTCCTTAGGCCAGCACAAATCCAAAGTTCGTTTTGTAACAATTAAACATTTATAATGCTTAAAGTGCAGAAGCCGTGATATAGAGCAAAAAAATCCCCATTCATACGCTAACTCAGGTTTGCAGGGCACTGCCAGCTCAAAGAAATATGATACATTTTAAATATAGTACCATGGTAAATACACTGTTGTCTCTATTCCAGCAGCAAAAAAATGATTCTATTTTACTTTAAAAGCAGGTATTTCTGTTCATTGGAGAGCACAATCTTTTTCAACAACTGGGTTATCATCTCGCTCTAAACTGACAGATCATTTGTGCTAAAACTTTGACATCCTCTCTTATACAAAAGGACTTACCTTCTAGTGACAGAACAGTTTGAACCAGACGTGGAAAAACAAGTTCATGGTGCCGGTAAAGCAGAACAAGTTTAATATAACCAACAGCGGGAGGACATTCATAGAATCATAGAATATCAGGGTTGGAAGGGACCTCAGGAGGTCATCTAGTCCAACCCCCTGCTCAAAAGCAGGACCAATCCCCAACTAAATCATCCCAGCCAGGGCTTTGTTAAGCCTGACCTTAAAAACCTCAAAGGAAGGAGATTCCATCACCTCCCTAAGTAATGCATTCCAGTGCTTCACCAACCTCCTAGTGAAAAAGTTTGTCCTAATATCCAACCTAAACCTCCCGCATTGAGATCATTACTCCTTGTTCTGTCATCTGCTACCACTGAGAACAGTCTAGATTCATACTCTTTGGAGCCCCCTTTCAGGTAGTTGAAAGCAGCTATCAAATCCCCCCTCATTCTTCTCTTCTGCAGACTAATTAATCCCAGTTCCCTCAGCCTCTCCTCAGAAGTCATGTTTTCCAGTCCCCTAATCATTTTTGTTGCCCTCCGCTGGATGCTTTCCAATTTTTTCACATCCTTCTTGTGTGGGGCCCAAAACTGGACACAATACTCCAGATGAGGCCTCACCAATGTCGAATAGAGGGGAATGATCACATTCCTCAATCTGCTGGCAATACCCCTACTTATACATCCCAAAATGCCATGGGCCTTCTTGGCAACAAGGGCACACTGCTGACTCATATCCAGCTTCTCGTCCACTGTCACCCCTAGGTCCTTTTCCGCAGAACTGCTGCCAAGCCATTCGGTCCCTAGTCTGTAGCTGTGCATTGGGTTCTTCCGTCCTAAGTGCAGGACCCTGCACTTATCCTTATTGAACCTCATCAGATTTCTTTTGGCCCAATCCTCCAATTTGTCTAGGTCCCTCTGTATCCCATCCCTGCCCTTCCACACAAACTTCCTCATGGCTGGACTTTACTAAAACTAGACAAGCCATTTACAACACACACTTTGCTTCTCTACAAAAGAATCTGCACTTGTCCTTGTTGAACCTCATCAGATTTCTTTTGGCCCACTCCTCTAATTTGTCTAGGTTCCTCTGTATCCTATCTCTACCCTTCAGGGTATCTACCACTCCTCCCAGTTTGGTGTCATGTGCAAATTTGCTGAGGGTGCAGTCCACGCTATCCTCCAGATCATTAATGAAGATATTGAACAAAACCAGCCCCAGGACAAACCCTTGGGGCACTCCACTTGATACCGGCTGCCAACTTGACATGGAGCCATTGATCACTACCCGTTGAGCCCGACAATCTAGCCAGCTTTCTATCCACTTTATAGTCCATCCATCCAGGCCGTTCTTCTTTAACTTGCTGGCAAGAATACTGTGGGAGACTGTATCAAAAGCTTTGCTAAAGTCAAGGAATAACATGTCCACTGCTTTCCCCTCATCCACAGAGCCAGTTATCTCATCATAGTAGGCCATTAGATTAATCAGGCATGACTTGCCCTTGGTGAATCCATGCTGACTGTTCCTGATCACTTTCCTCTCCTCTAACTGCTTCAGAATTGATTCCTTGAGGACCTGCTCCATGATTTTTCCAGGGACTGAGGTGAAGCTGACTGGCCTGTAGTTCCCTGGATCCTCCTTCTTCCCTTTTTTAAAGATGAGCACTACATTAGCCTTTTTCCAGTCATCTGGGACCGCCCCCGATCACCATGAGTTTTCAAAGATAATGGTCAATGGCTCTGCAATCACATCTGCCAACTCCTTTTGCACCCTCGGATGCAGTGCATCCGGCCCCATGAACTTGTGCTCGTCCAGCTTTTCTAAATAGTCCTGAACCACTTCTTTCTCCACAGAGGGCTGGTCACCTCCTCCCCATGTCGTGCTGCCCAGTGAAGTAGTCTGGGAACTGACCTTGTTCGTGAAGACAGGCAAAAAAAGCATTGAGTACGTTAGCTTTTTCCACATCCTCTGTCACTAGGTTCCCTCCCTCATTCAGTAAGGGGCCCACACTTTCCTTGACTTTCTTCTTGTTGCTAACACACCTGAAGAAACCCTTCTTGTTACTCTTAACATCTCTTCCTAGCTGCAATTCCAAGGCCATGTCTACACTTCCCACCAGATCAGCGGGTAGTGATCGATCTATCGGGGATCGATTTATTGCGTCTAGTGTAGACGCGATAAATTGATCCCCAATCGCTCTGCCATTGACTCCGGACCTCCACCACCGCGAGAGGTGGAAGCGGAGTCAACAGGGGAGCAGCAGCCGTCGATCCTGCACCACAAGGACGCGAAGTAAGTGATTCTAAATCGATCTAAGATACGTCAACTTCAGCTACACTATTCTCGTAGCTGAAGTTGCGTATCTTAGATCGATTTCCCCGCCCACCCCCCGCAGTGTAGATCAGGCCCAAGTGTGGTTTGTCCTTCCTGATTTCACTCCTACATGCCTGAGCAATATTTTTATACTCCTCCCTGGTCATTTGTCCAATCTTCCACTTCTTATAAGCTTCTTTTTTGTGTTTAAGATAAGCAAGGATTTCACTATTAAGCCAAGCTGGTCGCCTGCCATATTTACTAGTCTTTCTACACATTGGGATGGTTTGTCCCTGTAACCTCAATAAGGATTCTTTAAAATAAAGCCAGCTCTCCTGGACTCCTTTCCCCCTCATTTTATTCTCCCAGGGGATCCTGCCCATCAGTTCCCTGAGGGAGTCAAAGTCTGCTTTTCTGAAGTCCAGGGTCGTATTCTGCTGCTCTCCTTTCTTCCTTGTGTCAGGATCCTGAACTCGACCATCTCATGGTCACTGCCTTCCAGGTTCCCATCCACTTTTGCTTCCCCTACTAATTCTTCTCAGTTTGTGAGCAGCAGGTCAAGAAGAGCTCTGCCCCTAGTTGGTTGCACCAGGAAATTGTCTCCTACACTTCCCAAAAACTTCTTGGATTGTCTGTGCACCACTGTATTGCTCTCCCAGCAGATAGCAGGGTGATTGAAGTCTCCCATGAGATCCAGGGCCTGTGATCTAGTAACTTCCGTTAGTTGTTCGAAGAAAGCCTCGTCCACCTCATCCCCCTGGTCCGGTGGTCTATAGCAGACTCCCACCATGACATCACCCTTGTTGCTAACACTTCTAAACTTGATCCAGAGACTCTCCGGTTTTTCTGCAGTTTCATACCGGAACTCAGAGCAGTCATACTGCTCTCTTACATAAAATGCAACTCTCCCAATTTTTCTGCCCTGCCTGTCCTTCCTGAACAGTTTATATCCATCCATGACAGTACTCCAGTCATGTGATTTATCCCACCAAGTCTCTGTTGTTCCAATCACATCATAATTACTTGACTGTGCCAGGACTTCCCGTCTTCCCTGCTTGTTTCCCAGGCTTCTTGCATTTGTGTATAGGCACTTAAGATAGCTTGCTGATCGTCCCGCTTTCTCAGTATGAGGCAGGAGCCCAACCCTTTTCCACTGGTCTCATGAATAAAATAATTTTATAAAATGAAATTATGAAAAAGTTACCCTTTGCAGAAAGTATTGAAATGTAGGAGTTGGGAAGACTAGGTAAATTATGAAATATATATATATGTATATATTATATTTAATCTCATATAAAAAAGAAAATTCAGGCATCCTGTAAAGTCCACAATAGAAAGCATCCAGTAATGCTTTCTAGAAGTAGGAGTTTCCTTGGGTTTCAACTGAGGACATAGGTTTTGAGACTTTCCTCTTCCTACAAAGGAGAAAATTAAATGATGGATGTTTGCTGTCATCTAAATAAAGCAAGTATATTATGTACAGGTGACCAAAGCGTAGGAAATGTATGTACCTACTCTGCTTCTCTTGATATTACATCAGCTGGGGAAAAGTAAGATGTCATAATTCCCTTCAAATACAGAGAATTACCGCTTCTTAAAATAAAAGACGATCTGTTTTTATATGTCTAGGAAGAATTCAATGATATTTTTCTGAAGTTGGGCAGCACCGCTTCCCACTGACTGAGATTTGCAGCTGCCAACTTGTACTGGCCCTCATCTGAAGGTCTAGCATGAGGTTTCATACTGGTCCCATTCCCAAATTAGTAGACACTGTTCATGTGTCACATTGCATCCCTCAGTGCTGCAGATGCAGCCATCTCTCTGACAGATTGGGCCCCAAAATTACACATTTTCGAAACTGACTTTGTGCTGAGGGATTTATTCCCAGCCCTGACAGTCTCACTGGGACCTACAGCTGGAAATGGCTGAACTAATCATAGAAAAGAGATTATTTGACAAATTTAATGAAATTCAGTACATACAATTGTCGGGGATATTTTTCTTCATTTTTGCCCAGTTTATAAAAATGATTGAATAATTAGTGAATTATTAAGAGAGGGATGAACACCTCTTCTGGTCTATAGAAACACAGGCAGTCTGAATGGATTGTTGTATATATAATAACATAGCCATCAACAAAAAATCCAAAGATCCAAAGAAATAAGCCAGTATGGCGATGTTTTGGCTGATTCCATATAGTAATTGCGTGTTATTGTTCTAAATTCTAGGTGCAAATAGTACAGTGCAAACTCCCAGAAAGGGTATTTGCGGTTTTATTTCATTTCTATGTACATAGGCTGAAACATAACAGTGTGAAGGAAAGAGGGGTATTATTCAGCTGACAAGGTAGAAGGCAGCTTAGAGCAATACATTTCCTTGTTCATTTCAGATTCCTGCCCTGGGCTAGATCTGAACTCACAGTGGCTATGCAGTGCTCACATTACTTCCTCAGAACAATCCCATGGAACCACACTGGTACCCTGCCAAGCTAGAAACAGCAGAATACATGATCTTTTCTCTCTTCCCTTTAGCTCCCAACACTCTTTGCCTCATCAGAAACACCCCATTGTCCCCAATGACAGCTGTCTGGTTTTTTGCATTCAAGATGTTGCCAACCTAGGTCCTGTAGTACATAAGCAGAAGGAGTGGCTTACGGATGAGTTTCAGCTGGAAATCCAAAGGTTCTTTGTGTGTTTAAATCAATAATATTACACAAACAGTACTCGGTAGCTCTAAGATGTCTGCCAATAGCTTAAAGAGGAGTAGCTCAACTACAAATAAATGCAGAAATGAATTCCCCATGTGATGAGGTTTACAGACCCCACACATAGACTAAAGGAATCCAGGAGCAGTACTGGGCTAAGAAGTCCCCACTTCAGCAGCTGCGAAGCTTGCTCCAAATTTGCTCATAATGGGATTCCGATAGCCAAGTTAGGGAAGGAGCAAGTATATGAAGGAGAAACTGTCCAAAGTGTGGAAACCAGTTTGCAGCTCCTGGGGACAGAGTAACCCACAGTAGAAGGGTCTAGACTCTTCCCTCCCCTACTCTCTGTTGAGGGAATATAACTGCACACTGGAGGGAGGGCCGGGAAATACTTATTTAACCGAGTGGCTGAGACTGATTGGGAACTCCCCACTGTGGGAAAACGGGGATGTGACCACACCCCAAACAGCAAAGAGTGAGGGAAGGTAGAAGTGGTCCATGGGAAGATGGTCAGGTGCTCAAGGAAGATGCAACTAAGACACTCTATGCCTTTCACCCTGGGCTGGGAGCTGATGGAGAAAGAGGACCTGGGTCCCCTTACCTTCTCTGTCTCTTCCTTCCCTCCCGACCATGCCAACTGGGAGAACCCTGCAGCACTTAAAATGACGGACTACTGCTTGACCACTAGGCTGCCTACTCTGCTATAGTTTAGGTTGATATATAATAGGATTTTCAAAAGCATTCAGGGAGGGATTCACAAGGGGCACTTAGGTGTCTGTCTGCTACTTCAGGCATCCAAGTCCAAAATTTAGTTCCTCAAAACCTCCACTCAGCTGCCACATAACCCTCTAGGCACCAAAATTTCCACTGGTAAAGTCCCCTATGCACCTAAATTTTCAGGGCAACTGCACCTGTATTTCCCCTTAGTGGCCCTGCAAGGGCACCTACTCTCAGGCTTCAAGCCCCCTAACTGTCCTGGGAGGAGACCTGTGTCTCTCTCCTTTCTGTTTAGCCTAGTATTTCCAGGCTAACCAGTTCCCTGCCTGCACTGTGTTATTCCCAGCAAAAGACAGTCTGCCTAATAACACCGTAGCTGCCCACAGTTACAAGCTACCACACAGTTCTTTCTAAGCAAGCATATTTTATTCTTAAGGGAAAAGCACTTAAGAAAAAACATATTAAAAACATTTAAAGAACCTACATGCATGCTAATAGTTTTATCAGAGATAAACGCCCGCCCCGTCTCTACATGGGATCTGGTCAGTGTCAGTCCATCCAACACTTCCCTAAGGATTGGGGCCTTCCAGGGACCAGAGATCCTGGCCAATTGCTGTTTTAGAAGAAAGCCCCTGAGCCTGTTTAAAACCAGGCTATTTATCCAAAAATCTTTTCTTTGGCTCTTGGTCCCTGGGGAATTTGTTTAACCTAGTCTATGCGAATCTCTCCAGGGGGTGACTTCAAAGGGCTAATAAGCAGAGGAATTACATTAGCATCTCCTGCTCCTAGAGAAGTTACATATAATCTCACAATAACACATAAACAATTGCGTTTTAATACAGTGGACCCCAAAGGTATTAAACTCAATTCAGTAAGGTTTAACTGAATTTAGTTGGTTTGTCTAGGATATCATTATATCTATAACACCTAAATTTCTGAAATTGGGCATGAGCACAGCCACCTCACTCCTAATAGCGCCAAGCACTCAGCCCCTAGTTCATAACTAAACCCCAGTGGGATTTACAAACTAGGCATTTCCCCCACCTGCCCCTCTTGCCTGCAGGGGCCACTGCAGTAGGCATACTCAGAGCAGGTCTATTGAATCAGGTCCCACACAAAACAGAAGAGGAGGTGATGCCACCTCCTTATAGCCAATAGCCCAGTGGTTAGAGCACTCATCCAGCATATGAGAGAGCTAGACTCAAATACTCACTCTACCTGATGTAAAACAGGGACTTGAACCACTGGGCCTGGGTAATGTGGGATGAATCTCTCCTGTTGAAGCTATTCCATGCCATATAAAATACTTAACTAGCCATTGCAGCAGAGAGAGATTGATTCTGTAGTCCAGTGGTTAGGGCTGGCTTATGTGAATCCCTTTTTTAGGCACCTAACTCTTCCCAGGTATTGTATGGGGAGCATGGGCACCTAACTTGGGGCTAGGGAAAGACAGGAGAGACATAGGGAAGGACAGGAGAGAGGTTCTGGAAGCCAAAGTTAGGCGCTAGGTAAGAGATTGAAGTCAAGGACCTCCATGGTAGCATTCTCTGAAATGCTTCCAGTTCTACGCACAGAACCAGTTAGACAGGCAGAACTGCACGGTCTCAATGCATGGATGAGACGTTAGTGTAGGGAGGAGGGGTTTAGATTTATTAGGAACTGGAGGAACTTGTGGGAAAGGGGGAACCTATACAAGAAGGATGGGTTCCACCTAAACCAAAATGGAACCAGATTGCTGGCACTTAAAATTTAAAAGGTCATAGAGCAGTTTTTAAACTAAGGGCTGGGGGAAAGCTGACAGGTGCGAAGGAGCACGTGGTTCGGACAGAGACATCCCTTAGGGGAGGATCTATTAATAGAGATTCTCTATGTCCTATACGGAGAAGAGGATGGAAGATGATAAAATATGGGTAGGATCTGATGAGAAAAAGTCAAATAAAAAAATGTCCCATTCACATCATGTAATGGCAGACAGCTAAAAATGGACAAGTTTTTAAAGTGCTTATATACCAATGCTAGAAGTCTAAATACTAAGATGTGTGAACAAGAGTGCCTCATATTAAATGAGGATATTGATATAATAGGCATCACAAAAACTTAGTGGAATGAGGATAATCAATGGGACACAGTAATACCAGGGTACAAAATATATCGGAAGGACAAAGCAGGTCATGCTGGTGAGGGAGTGGCACTATATGTGAAAGAAAGCGTAGAATCAAATTAAGTAAAAATCTTAAATGAACCAAACTGTACAATAGAATCTCGATGGATAGTAATTCAATGCTCTACTAATAAGAATATAGCCGTAGGGATATGACCAGGATGGTGATAGTGACTGTGAAATGCTCGGGGAGATTAGAGAGGCTATTAAAATAAAAAATCAATAATAATGGGGGATTTCAGCTATCCTCAGATTGACTGGGTACATGTCACCTCAGGAGAGGATGCAGAGATAAAGTTTCTTGATACCTTAAATGACTGCTTCTTGGAGCAGCTGGTCCTGAAACCAACCAGAGAAGAGGCAATTCTTGATTTAGTCCTAAGTGGAGCACAGGATCTGGTCCAAGAGGTGAATATAGCTGGACTGCTTGGTAATAGAGACCATAATATAAATAAATTTAACATTCCTGTGGCGGGGAATACACCACAGCAGCCCACCACGGTAGCATTTAATTCCAGAAAGGGAGACTACACAAAAATGAGGAGGTTAGCTAAACAGAAATTAAAAGGTACAGCACCAAAAGTGAAATCCCTGCAAGCTGCATGGAAACTTTTTAAAGACACCATAATAGAGGTTCAAATTAAATGTATACCCCAAATTAAAAATCACAGTAAGAGAACCAAAAAAGTACAACCATGGCTAAACAACAAAATAAAAGAAGCAGCGAGGGACAAAAAAACATCCTTTAAAAAGTGGACATTAAATCCTAGTGAGGAAAATAGAAAGGAGCATAAACTCTGGCAAACGAAGTGTAAAAATAAAATTAGGAAGGCCAAAAAAGAATTTGAAGAACAGCTAGCCAAGGACTCAAAAAGTGATAGCAAAAAAAAATTAAATACATCAGAAGCAGGAAGTCTGCTAAACAACCAGTGGGGCCACTGGAAGATTGAAATTCTAAAGGAGAACTCAAGGACGATAAGGCCATTGCAGAGAAACTAAATGAATTCTTTGCATCAGTCTTCATGGCTCAGGATGTGAGGGAGATTCCCAAACCTGAGCCATTCTTTTTAGGTTACAAATCTGAGGAACTCTCCCAGATTGAGGTATCATTAGAGGAGGTTTTGGAACAAATTGATAAACTAAACAGTAATTAGTCACCAGGACCAGATGGCATTCACCCACAAGTTCTGAAGGAATTCAGATGTGAACTTGCAGAACTACTAACTGTAGTTTGTAACCTATCATTTAAATCAGCTTCTGTACCAAATGACTGGAGGATAGCTAATGTGACACCAATTTTTAAAAAGGACTCCAGAGGTGATCCTGGCAATTACAGGCCGGTAAGCCTGGCTTCAGTACCGGGCAAACTGGTTGAAACTATAGTAAAGAACAAAATTGTCAGACACATAGATTTACATAACTTGTTGGGGAAGAGTCAACATGGGTTTTGTAAAGGGAAATCATGCCTCGCCAATTTGCTAGAATTCACTGAGGGGGTCAACAAGCATGTGGCAAGGGGGATCCAGTGGATATAGTGTAGACATATTTTCAGACAGCCTTTGACAATGTCCCTCACCAAAGGCTCTTAAGCAAAGTAACAGGTTTCAGAGTAACAGCCGTGTTAGTCTGTATTTGCAAAAAGAAAAGGAGTACTTGTGGCACCTTAGAGACTAACCAATTTATTTGAGGCTAAGAGGAAAGGTCCTCTCATGGATTGGTAAAAGATAGGAAACAAAGTGTAGGAATAAATGGTCAGTTTTCAGAATGGAGGGAGGTAAACAGTGGTGTCCCCCGGGGTCTGTACTGGGACCAGTCGTATTCAACAGATCTGGAAAAAGGGGTAAACAGCGAAGTGGCAAAATTTGCAGATGATACAAAACTACTCAAGACAGTTAAGTCCCAGGCAGACTGCAAAGAGCTACAAAAGGATCTCTCAAAACTGGGTGACTTGCAACAAAATGGCAGATGAAATTCAATGTTGATAAATGCAAAGTAATGCACATTGGAAAACATAATCCCAACTAGACATATAAAATGATGGGGTCTAAATTAGCTGTTACCACTCAAGAAAGAGATCTTGGAGTCATTGTGGATAGTGTTCTGAAAACATCCACTCAATGTGCAGCAACAGTTAAAAAAGCGAACAGAATGTTGGGAGTCATTAAGAAAGGGATAGATAATAAGACAGAAAATATCATATTACCTCTATATAAATCCATGGTACACCGACATCTTGAATACAGCATGCAGATGTGGTTGCCCCCTCTCAAAGAAGATATTTTGGAATTGGAAAAAGTTCAGAAAAGGGCAACACAAATGATTAGGGGTTTGGAACAGCTTCCATATGAGGAGAGATTAATAACACTGGGACTTTTCAGCTTGGAAAAGAGACCACTAAGGGGGGATATGATTGAGGACTATAAAATCACGACTGGTGTGGAGAAAGTAAATAAGGAAGTGCTATTTACTCCTTCTCATAACACAAGAACCAGGAATCACCAAATGAAATTAATAGGCAGCAGGTTTAAAGCAAACAAAAGGAAGTATTTCTTCACACAGCACACAATCAACCTATGGAACCCTTTGCCAGAGGATGTTGTGAAAGCCAAGACTATAACAGGGTTTAGAAAAGAACTAGATAAATTCATGGAGGATAGGTCCATCAATGAATATTAGTCAGGATGGGCAGGAATGGTGTCCCTAGCCTCTGCTTGCCAGAAGCTGGGAATGGGCAACAGGGGATGGATCACTTGATTACCATCAATTACTTGATGATTACCTGGGTTGTTCATTCCCTCTGGGGCACCTGGAATTGGCCACTGTCAGAAGACAGGATACTGGGCTAGATGGACCTTTGTCTGACCCAGTATGGCCGTTCTTATGTTGTGAATTCCACTTTAGATCAGGATGCCTAAAAGTTGGGTACTACAATGCTCAACTTAAGTCCCCCTTGTGAACCTGGCTCTAGACTAGCTCTGCCCCCATTAATGCGTAAAATTCAATAGGAGTTTTACCACTGACATATGGTAACATAAACATAGGCAAACATGGGTCCGCTTTAGAAAATCTCACCCACATATAAATCCATTGCCCAAATTCTCCTCTCAGCTACTTCCATACACTCTCATTGTATTTGATTGAGTTGCATGGGTAAAACTAATTTGGCCCCATATATGTAATTTAAGATCATCTTATTGAGATGCAGCCTAAATAATGCAACATTTTAGACCCGTATGATCATTTTTCATTAAAATAAGCACTGTTGGAATGTCAGTTTTAAACTCTCTCAAAGTTATGTTTCACTATTTGATTTTAATTGCTACTAGATCCTGGAGCTCCGAGGCTAAATTCAGGCCATAAACCTATTTAGCACAAAACCCAGATTCATATTAACATCAGTTCAGCATTCCTGTGAGCCTATATTTAGACCAGCAACCTTCCACACTGCCTCTTCCAAAGTTTATTGCTGTGGTATGACTATTCTGTTTGAGGTATAGGGCAGCCAGGTAAGTGAAAGTATATGTTAAAACCTGTGGATTACATCTTTGAAATGCCTTCTGTTGCTGTTGCAGAACTCTGTGAACTCTGCAGATTTTGGGGAACTAGCAGTGGGGTACGATTGCACCCTCATAAATTTCTCCTTCCAGCTCAACATTGTAGATCGGTTCCTAAGTGTGGCCCATGTCTGGAATTTGACCTTCGCAGTAATACAACTGTAGCGAAGAAAATGGCATTCTGCAGTGGCATTATATAAAAGCAATGTGCTATTTTAAATTATATAAAAGAAAAATTCCTCTGCACATGCAAATACAAATATGCAACAACTACAGTACTAGCATTATGCATCAGCCCCCTGCTTATAAACAAGCACATTGACATTCAATAAACAGTGCTGCATGAAATTTCGTTTCCCTGTAGGGAAAATTTAAACGTACTTTATTATTCCATTGGAATATTTTAAATGAGGAAAAAATGAAGATAAAGTGCAGTTGACCCTAGGCATTATAAATGCCATTAAGGGTCTCGCTCTGCTAGGCCCATCTGTTGCTTTTCAGACCTTCTATTCATTAACCTTATTAGCGCCAGCCCCTCTAGCCTTGAATTGACATTTCCCTGGTTAAATTGGAAGACCCATTTCCTACCACACATGGAATGGTTGGTTAAAGAATTTGTATGATTTGTCTAATAGATGCAGTAGGAAAGAGCAACAACTGGTCTGCTGGCTGGTCGGGCCAACTGAGAAATTCTACAATGATTGTTTCCACGAACTTCAGTGTTCTTGCACATTAAAATGCAGCTTTCTATAGCCACACTCCTAATCAAATCAGCAGAAAAATCAGTCTTCTTGGCAACAGTAGTAATCTCTGTCTGTTGAAGCAATATAAATCTTACTGGTATACTATTGAATTTTGTACTAGATTTACTGATGAGCCAAAAAAAATGGCAAATTTATTCACTCAGCTGATGTACCCCACAGCTTGAAATGACGTGAATATATATTTGTTTATTCAAGTTAACCCATTGATATGATGCCAGTTAGGTGACTAGCTTGGCTTTTAATCCACATTCTTCTTCACATAGGGCATTCATCCAAATTCTTCCTCATGTTGGACATACTAACAGGAATTCAGATTGCATGCAGGTATAAAAGGGGATTTTTTTTTTCTATTTCTCTGTTTGTTTTATTGCATATCAGAGGAGATACGAAGAATTCATCATTTTTTTCTGAGCTGACTCACATAAGCAAGTCATAAATAAAGGTGACAATTTGAAGGTCTTCAATGTAGTGATCATCAGGTGATGGTATTTCACGTCATAAGTAAAAAGGAAATATCAGTTGCTCCTTGACAAAAGCTTGGTTACAATTATGGCTGAAAATATCAGGAGTGAAGTGGTCTGAATTAAGGGGTTAAACTAGAAAAAAGAGTTCAGAAGCCATTCACATCACATCATCCTTTTAGCATTTCTGGTCCTTCCTGCCTCTGACAATGAAGGTAATTATCTGACTTTTTCCCATAAGTGAAATGTCAAGATAATTTATAGAAGCACCCTATTCTCTCTGAGTGGTTTATTTATTTGGAACAGGCTTTTCACGATACTGAGGCTAGAGTTAAGCTTTCCCCTCCCACAAATGTCCAGTTTAACTCCTACCCCAGCAAGTTAGCAATGTAATTAGTTAAACATTAGACTGTTTCTGTGGGCCAGAGATATAGTTACTGTAAGTGCAGTGTAAGGCCATGTCTACAGTACACACTTATGTTAATACACAGAGCCGTCCCTCGCTATTCTGGGGCCCTATGCAGCCCCCACACACACGGGGGGGGGGAAGGCAGACCTCAGTGCGGGGGGGGGAGCTGGCCCCAGGTCTCCATGGGGGGGGGGCAGGGCTGGCTTGGGGAGCAGGGGGGAACCACCCCTCAGCACTCACCGGCGGCACAGCTGGGGCCAGGCTGCTGCACTTCCCGCTGCTGGTGAGTGCAGGCCCGGCCCAGCTTTAGTCCTCAGGGGAGTAGGGGTAGGGAAGGGATGGGAAGAGGTGGAGGCTTTGGGGAAGGGGGTGGAGTGGGAGCAGGGCTGGGGCGGAGCAGGGGTGGGAAGAGGCGGGGCTGGGGCAGAGCAGGGTGGGGGCCATGGGGAAGAGGCGGAGTAGGGGCTGGTGCAGCACACAGCTGCACAGGGCACCAAGAAATTTGGTGCCCCAAATTTCCTGGTGCCCTAGGCAGCTGCATACTTTGTGTATGGGTAAGGATGGCCCTGTTAAGAAAAGTTACGTCAGCACACAGCCTCTGTAGTTAGTACATCGCCAGTGTGTGCATAATTGGCTCCTGGTGTTGGTGGTGTGTGTATTCACCAGGAGTGCATGTTTTGCTGCAGAGTGCAGTGCATCATGGGTAGGTATCCCACTGTGCCACTTGCCACCGTCCAGCACACTATCTTTTGGGAAGTTTTGGCAATGCATGATGGGGCTGAGACAAATCAAGTAGGGGTGACTGGGGGGCACGTGGTCAACTTCCCAGTTTGCAACTGTCTCAATCCTATAATGTCATCTATAGTATATCCCATAATTTTTGCACCTTTTTTTCAAAGTCCCACAAACTAGTGCGGCCCTTCTCACTGACAGAAGCATGGAGCCTGCACAGCTCAGCACTATTGTCATGTGCATTGCAAGCACTGGGCGCACAGTCCAGGAATATTTGCAGAGCTGTGAGAAGAACTGAATGAGTGGGGAACATGACAACTCCTTGGAGGACAGATTGCAGTGGGACATAGTGAGAACAAATTCAGGGTTGTTGGTGGTATTCACAGAGCAGATGTAGGTGGTGGAGTGCCACTTCTGGGCCCAAGAAACAAGCACTGACTGGTGGGACTGCATCATAATGCAGGCTTGGGATGATAAGCTGTGGCTGAAGATCTTTGGGATCCACAAGGCCACATTCCTGGATCTGCACACTAAGCTCACACCAGCCCTCCAGCACAGGGACACCAAAATGTGAGCTGCCTCCCTGAGCTGTATAGCTCCACATTGAGCTCCTCTAAGAGCCCTTTTATCAGGCTGTTCACATTCAGCAGACAACCGCCCTACCTCTGCCCTCCACCCCAGCGGAAACTTTCCCCCCTTTGCTTCACATATATTATGCGGGACATAGCAGGAAGCTATAACCATTGGGATATTTTTCTCACTGAGGTTCAATCTTGTACACCTGCAGATGCTCCATGAACTATTTTGAAAGACCATTTTAACAATGAGCCAAAGTAGTGTGTGTTGTTGTAGCATGCTCTATCTGGCCCTGCTCTTCTGTGGCCTGATAGGAATTGTGTGGTTATTGCTGTACAGATAAGAATGTAATGCATAAAGTCAATGGGCCTATTAATTTTGTTTGTGAATGATCCTATGAGTTGTGGGGCACTGTGCACTAACAGATCATTGATTGTATTCAGAACTATTGAGCACTCAGCAGCATATGTTGTGAACTAATAAAGATGAATTATGTTCAAAATAATAGAATTTTATTATGTAACAAAATCAGTGTAAAAATAACCCATGCAGTTTTAAAACAAATACACTAAAAAAAAACAACATTTACAAAATTAAGAGAACAGAATTCATGAAAGGGAAAGAACATTCGTGTCCATTTTAGCTACACATGCACCAACTGTGGCTTTCACAGCTCTGTGTATGTGAAACTGTGCTTGTCTTTATTGTCTCCTTGGGGGAGTGGTAAGGACAGTGCAGCAACCTGATGCCATGTGGAACGTTGGGGATGGAGTATAGGTAGGCCCCGATATTGAGGTCTCAGTGGGCTGCCCATCCTGGCTAATAGCCATTGATGGACCTATCCTCCACGAACATTGCATATTTTTCCCAGCAATTAACAGAATAAACAATCTATTTTTTTCTCCCAACAATTCAAAAGAAAACAGCCAACAAACCATGCCTCTGTTTCAGATTGATCATCCATAGAATTTGGACACTAGTGGTCTACATTCTAGAATGCGAGAATGTAAATATTTTTATTTTATTTTTTTGGAGCGGGGAAGATCATCTCCTACCCAGGGGAATTTAATGCACATTTCTTAAATAATACAACTGGCCTATTAGTCAGATGCCAAAGAAACTCTTTTCATCTGGAAAAAGGACAAGGCATGTCTCTTCAATCTTACAGGAATTGAAGAGATGATCTGTCAAGGTTTTAAGTGTGTAGGGAGCAGGTGAGTTTGTACTGCTGATGGCAAAAAACAACCCAGTAACAACTGCAACGCCTTTCTTGTGAACTAAGTTATGTAAATTGAAGAATGCCCTTACTGTCAGCAGGTATATTATTTCAAAGACAGACAACTGTGTTAATCTCCCTTCTGTTTAATCCCTGTCTCTCCACAAATCATCATGTCGACAATTTAAACAGATTTAGATGTGACTGAAATCAAGAAAAGGAGATAGTCTCAGGATTCTGGGGTTGATGCAGGCCTCCAGGAGGTAATTTTGTTTGTGGGAGAGAGAGAGTAAATCTAACAAAGCAGCCCTCTGGCCCAGCCCTGAGGATCAAATCCAATTCTACCAAGATACACATTAAGCCCTGTCTATCACAGCTTTGCCCTTGAAAAGTCGAATAATGATGAGCTTCACCTCATTTTGCTCATCTCTGGAGAGCAAAGAGAAAGGAGACATTTAAAGAACTTGAACTATTGCTCAGAATGAATACTTTTATTGTCTAATTCTGGTGATGATTATTGTATGGAAAACATAGTTAGGGCTGTTCGTCTTTTTAACCACTTGCTGTCCCTTAAGGAATGTGAAATAATCACTTAAATAATAGTAGCCAATAATTAGGAAAGCCAGGGTCAGTAGAACACAGCAGGTCATGAATTATACATTCTAAGCAAATTATTTATTGCAAACTGCAGCTTTTGTAATTGTCCTTTTAGGTGAAAAGGACTGAAAAGAACCAATTTCCACTAAATGTTGCATGAAAATCATTGCTGAATGTATTCTAAAGAAACCAATATGAAAACTGGAAAAAGCCCATGTGCAATTTTAAATATTTAGCTTCAGCTATTTACTTTTCTGGTAGAATAAAAGTTAGATCCATTCATTTCCTGACTGTGCCTGGATTCTGTCAAAACGAGACATTTCAACATTTTAGCACTACTTTTTAGTACTTACTAGTCAAGCTTAGATGAAAGATGTTTTCTTTCAATAAGGATTACTAGGCTGCTGCTCTTGAAGTTTTTAAAACAGAAAGTCTATTGTTTAATCGTTTTAGCTTTAACCCTTATCTGATAAATTAGCATTTGTCAGGCTATGCCTAAAATAACAAAAATAGTGTTCAGAATAATCTTCATTACAAAGAGAATTATAGTTATTTAGGTGGCCTGCAATTTTGTGTCTTGGAAGAAACCTAGAAGATTAATTAGCTAATGTTTGTAATATGCTTTGAAGATGAAAAGTGCTAGGAAAGTGCTAAGAGTTATTGGTGTTATTAGATAAACTACTAACTCCTACTCACAATTAAAACACTGAAGTAATTTCAGTGAACTAAAGAAAATGCAATTTCTACAACTCTTTGGGCCAGAAAGTCAAGGCTCAGCTAGTGAGGGAAGAGTGAAAGGGAGCCAGAGTCAGTTCCAAGCACGCACAGGCATTGGGGTAAATTAGAGCGGCCCAAAGCCTGTTCTGTTACACTGGCCAGCTATGGCAGTTTTCAATGTTTGCAAAGAGAGGAAGGTCCAATCTAGTTAGAGAGCTTTGAAGCAATAAAAGGGAAACCCCAAAGTAGCATAAATGACAGTAACAAGAAGTTGTGAGTCGGGCATCATGGCAGAAAGCTGTGACCATCTAGAAATTGTTTTGTGAACAAGGTGAAACAGACACATCTTCTCTTAGGAGCAATCTCCGAATTCCAAGTGCATAGGTATAGCTCTAACAATCAGAGTTGAGGAAGAACACTGACTGGGTTGCACTGCCTGGAGATGTTCTGACTTTGATGGGCATAACCTCTCTAGAAGCCAGAGGAAAAGTAGGGAGGGGAAGGGGTTTTTTTTTCAATGGACTAGCCATCACACACCCACAACTCCAAGCTGCCATGCTTGGTACTGGGAGACTCATATGGAAATGCCCCTCTGGGGCCACTAGCATTACTAGCTATGCTAGTTGCTCCTCCTACATCCGCTCCCCAGTGCTGGGTTTATATCTGATTGCTGAGATGGGGGATTTAGCTCCCCAAAATGCAAATGGCAAAGAGACTGAATTCTCATCCTTAGGAGCTCCCTCCACGTCAGGGATATGTTCATCAGCCAGGTGCGATGGGGAGTCCTGATCCACCACTGTCCACCCACTGTCATTTCAATCTTGCAGTCTGATCTGCATGAATAGACATGTACAGATTGGGGCTCTGGCAGAGAGCAGGGGTTCACCCAAGCAGATTGCCTGGCAGGATCAGGCATCTCTTTACCATGGAGCCGTGAAGGATTTTGGCCTCTTCTGCAGCTGCTAGGTTGACAACATTTTTGAAGCACTGAATTGACTTTAAAAAAACAATAAATAGAGGTCCAGAAGGTAGAAAATACAGCATAGAAAGACTTGCATAAAGGCAGCTCGATACATGCACTCACTAAGATGCAGTCAGACCCTCTGAAGGTATATGTCGTTACAATTTCTTTTTGTCATCAACCATTCCAGTTCAATTTCAAGCATGATATGGAAAGCTAAATAAAGATAGTGGACTGGATTTTTTAGTATTTAACCTTGCAGGTAAATAGCTAATATGAGCATTCTTTCACACAGACTTCTTCAGGCCAATAGTATCTTCTGCATTATCTAAGTGCTTGCTGAAATACCGTTTGCTACACCCCAGGCTTACAATGCTTAATTTCTTATGAAAATGTCAATGCTTAGTAACCATTTGCTGCTGCTTTTGAAATCAAATGTTTTGCTAGGAAAAAAATTTATTCTTGTGGTGTGCCATGTACTGAATCACCTTGAATTACTTACTTGGATTGAAAAAATATATAGTCGTTATAGCTTTTTTCCTTGCCTAATAGTTCTATGTTTATATTCCTTCTCTGTGTTCTTCTTGCTTGGCTTCATGGAAAGTGGTCCAATTTCCTGTAATGTGGATGCCGCTGATGAACAAAAGAAATCCTCCTAAGGCTTTTCAATTCAGTCATGTTTTTGACTGCATTTTATGTTGATGCTTCTAACCTGTTTTCCTTTTTGTCTTTGTTCTGGTAATTTGGGGACATCTTATCTTAAGCCAGGCAGGTTTTAAGGAGGGCAAGACTGTTCCTGAGCTACTTGTGAGCTCTTTATGCTTTTATTTATTCCAATTCATTATATGTAAGAGAAAGGAAGATAAATTATTTCTAAGAAGTCAAGCAGAACATGGAGATGGCAATGGGTCTGTTAGGATTTACTGAGGGGAACTCTGCTTATTGACCAAAATGGCATACAAACATACTAGATTGATGCTCTTTCTCCACTCTCATCAGAGAGCTCAGATGCCTCACTTCTGCAGCACACCTTGAACCCCATTTGAATTAGACACACACACATGTCCAGGAAATACCCCTTGGTGGAGGGGGCCTCTCCAGCAGGTGCCAAGCTGAATCTACCAACTTTACATACACACCTCAAGGAGCCCTCGGCTCTGAGGGCAAGCAGAGTTATGCCAGAGGTCTGGCTGGGGTGTTCCTATGCCCCAGCTGTTCCCTGGCTGACACAAAGCCCACAGGAGCCATGGCAGCCATGGTGCAAGTTGTATAGCCCTCAGAATGCATTAGTTTGTGCTAGGGACTAAAATAGCCATTCCCAAGACAAGGGAGGCACAAGCTTCCTTGTACCAGTCTCCACACCAGTGCCGGGATGAATTGAGGTCCTAGTCTCAAACTTGTGGGTGTAGTGGGGAATGGGAGAAGCCAAAGTCCTAAGACAAGTACTAAAGCAAGGCCTCCTGGACTGGCCACACAACTAGCACAATATCAGTGTAGTTCACTTTAATGGAATTCAAGAGTTTAAGGGAAAACAATATTGTGCGTGGTGTATGGTAGGAAAGAATTTAATTCAATAACATGAGTTCAGCTGCAAGCACACCAGATAATGCCTAGCTGCAAGCACACCAGATAATGGCCTGAGCTTTCTACTACTTCGACTGCTGACATATAGACCTTCTCTTCCAAACTCCCAGGTAAACAAACCAATGGCGGGGGGGCAGAGGGGAGAGAGCATATGTCTGAATAAGAAGGATGCGCTTTGTGTCAGTCTGAATAAGCTAAGATGGCTTTGTTATAACTGGGTATGAAGACCAAAAGTCAAATTATGCCTGCTGCTTGCATGGGAAAGGAAGGGCATAAAGAGGCTACCTGATTGAGTAGCCAACACAAGGGCCAGCCACAAAGTGTGGTGCCAGGACTGCTTCCTGATGCACATCATCCCAAAGGGATAGAGCATGCCGAGTGCACCAGGGCAGGGGCCGACAACTGAAGGACAAGGCAGACTATCCACCCCACCCCCTACGCTCCCTTCTCACTGGGTTTCCCAGAGAGAGATTAGGACCAATTCCTGGGGCCAGCTAAGCTGCACAAAGTGTTGGCAGTAATTTGCATTTAATGTGGTAGTTATTGCAAATTTCAATGTAAACTGAATGGCAATTATGAAAGACAAACCCAATTTCTCAAGATTAACTCAGTCAACTCAATTACATAAGAAGAAATAGGGATAAAATTACACTTTTTATTAACATATAAAATTAGCTTTTGTTTTGACACACACAGGATGTTTTGGCATTTAGTTGGCATAAAACAAATAACTATAGCAAATTCTATAACACTTAAACACACTCATCAAATGTCTATTAGAATTTTAATAGACATAGGCTTAGGGTCTTGCAAAAAAGTTTTAAATTGCAAGCACTTGACCCAGAACTTTTGCAAGTAGTTAGATGGGTATTTTTGTTGTTGTTTTTTCCCCCTCTAAGCCTTGCCTCTCTCATAATTCAGATTTCTTTCACTGTATATTCACAGGAATAGAATAAGTTTTTCTGCTGATGCATCATGGTGAAAAGGATGAAAAATTACATGGGGGGAAATAACTGTACATAAGTTGCCAGATGAGAAGCCACATTACAACATGTTAGCCATTGTATGAACAAAACAGATAGATTTTGTTATTTATCAAGGTTTGCAACCAACCAAGGTTTTTAGGTAAGTTCTAGCCAGCTTGAATTCTTGGGAATATAAGTGCCATATTTACAGAGGGCCTGATCCAAAGCCTATTCAAGTTAATAGGCTATTATGTTGATTTTAGTGGCCTCTGGATCATGCCCCAAGTCATAACTCCTTGCACAACAGACAGCCAAATCAGTGGATCCTTTAGGTGGAGCTATAGACACATGTTCCAGCACTAATATGGCAATGGTTTATATAAACAGCAATCACGCAATGAACATTCCAAGATAGCTGGTTTACTAAGACCACTGGTTATAGCTGTTCCATACTACTCTAAAACCTCTACTTTTGTTACTTTAGTCAGAGGTGTAAATTTTTTTCTGGGCAGTTCAAACCTGAGGAAGCTCCAAAACCACTTAGATATATGACCAGGTTTTCAAATATGCCCAGTAGCGGAGCAACTCCCATTGAGAACAATAAAGATGCCTCGTTCCTGCAATGCACCTGAGTGTGTAAGAGGACAGAGAATTGAGAATAATGGGAGCTGCTGGGTGCTTTTGAAAATCTGGCTTAGAAAACTGCAGTCTGAACAACAATGATGAGGGATATGGAAAAATGGTGAGAGGGCTCTTGAAGTTTGCAGGACAGAAAAGCATGAGTCAGAGAAGAAGGGATTCAGACTCCTTTCAAAGCTTCTCAAAGCTTGGTCCCCGTGCTCAGTGAAACCACATAGGTTTACTCTACTGCAGCTAAGTACCTCCACAGATGCGAAGAAGGTTAGAGAATTTACCTCCTATGTGCTGATTTACAAAACATAATGATGCACTAGTCACCATTTGAGTACTTTGTAATAATTTCATGTCATATATTAAGTTATATGTCAGAGAGGTGGCAAATGTGTATTTTTAGTGGGCAGTCAAGCTGCAGGATACTGAATGGACAAGAAAGGCACTCTTTAAGTCAATAGAATCCTGTCCCTGTGAAGAATGTGTGTGCTGAGTTCCACAGGAATTTGGAGTTCTGGCTAGCTAGATAGGAGATGGGAACTGGTAAAATTTGTCTGTAAGTGGCTTGCTCCCCCAAGAAATACATAAGAATGTCCATACTGTGTCAAACCACTCATCCACCTAGTCCAGCATCCTGTCTTCTGACAGGGGAAGATGCCACATACTTCAGAGGGAATGAACAGAAAGGGGCAATTTATTGAGTGATTGATCCCCTGTCATCCAGTCCCAGCTTCTGGTAGTCAGAGGTTTAGGGATAACCAGAGCATGGGGTTGTATCCCTGACCATCTTGGCTAATAGCCATTGATAGACCTATCATCCATGAACTTAACTAATTCATTTTTGAACCCAGGTGTACTTATGGCCTTCACAACATCCCCTGGCAATGAGTTCCACAGGTTGATTGTGTGTTGTGTGAAGAAGTACTTCCTTTTGTTTAAAATCTGCTACCTATTAAGTTCATTGGGTGACTCCTGGTTCCTGTGTTATGTGAAGGGGTACTCTTTTGCTCCACTCCATTCATGATTTTATACACCTTTATCATATCCCCTCTTAATTGTCTTTTTTCTAAAATGAACAGTCCTAGTCTTTTTAATCTCTCCTTATATGCAAGCTGTTCCATACCCCTAATGATTTTTGTTGCTCTTCTCTGTACTTTTTTCAATTCTAATATCTTTTTTGAGATGGTGCAACCCAACTGCATGCAATATTCAAGGTGTGGGTATACCATGGATTTATATAGTGTCATTATAATATTTCCTGTTTTATAATCTATCCCTTTCCTAATGGTTCCTAACATTCCGTTAACTTTTTTGACTGCTTCTGCACATTGAGAGGATGTTTTCAGAGAACTAATCATGATGACTCCAAGTTCTTTCTTGAGTGATAATAGCTCATTTGGACCACATCATTTTGTATATAAGGAATTGGGATTATGTTTTCCAAAATGCATTATTTTGCATTTATCCACATTTAATTTCGTCTAACATTTTGTGGCTCTGTCATGCAGTTTTGTGAGATTTCTTTGTAACTCTTCACAATCAGCTTTCAACTTACCTATCTTCAGTAATTTTGTATCATCTGCAAATTTTGCCACATCTCTGTTTACCCCTTTTTCCAGATAATTTATGACTATATTGAACAGCACTGGTCCCAGTACAGATCCTGCTATTTATCCCCTCCACTGTGAAAACTGACCATTTATTCCTAATCTTTGTTTCCTATCAGTGACTGATGCATGAGAGTACCTTCCCCCTTATCTCATGACTGCTTAATTTGTTTAAGATCCTTTGATGAGGGCCCTTGTCAAAGGCTTTCTGAAAGTTTAAGTACATTATATCCACTGGATCACCCTTGTCCACATGTTTGTTGACACCATCAAGGAATTCTAATACATTTGTGAGTCCTGATTTCCCTTTACAAAAGCCGTGTTGACTCCTCCTCCAACATTCATGTTCATCTGTGTGTCTGATAATTCTGTTCTTTACTGTAGTTTCAACCAGTTTGCCTGGTACTGAAGTTAGGCTTACCGATCTATAATTGCCAGGATCACCTCTGGAGCCTTTTTTTTTTTTAAATCAACATTATATTAACTATCCATCAGTCATCTGGTACAGAGGCTGATTTAAGGGACAGGTTACATACCACAGTTAGTAGTTCTGCAATTTCATATTTGAGTTCCTTCAGAACTCTTGTGTGATTACCATCTGGTCCTGGTGACTTGTAGCAATTTGTTCCAAAACCTCCTCTACTGACACCTCAATCTGGGATGGTTCCTCAGATTTGTCACCAAAAAAGAATGGGTCAGGTGTGGGAATTTCCCTCACATTCTCTGCAGTGAAAACGAATGAAAAGAATTCACTTAGCTTCTCCACAATGGCCTTTTTCTTCATTGAGTGTTCCTTTAGCTCCTCAGTTGTTTGGCAGGCTTCCTGCTACTGATGTATCTAAAAACAATTTGCTGTTAGTTTTTGTGTCTTTGGTTCGTTGCTCTTGAAATTCTTTTTTGTCCTGCCTAATATACCTGACTTGACAGTTTGTATTCCTTTCTTTCTGTTTTCCTTAGTAGGATATGACTTCCAATTTTCAAAAGATGTCTTTTTGTCTCTAACTAATTCTTACAGTTTAGTCATGGTGGCATTTTTTTGGTCCTCTTACTGACTTCTTTTTTGTGGGGGTGGGGAGACAGGTAAACGTATAGTTTGAGCCTCTATTATGGAGTTTTTAAAAAGTTTCCATGCAACTTGCAGACATTTCACTCGTGACTGTTCCTTTTAATTTACATTTCATTAGCCTCCTCATTTTTGTGTAGTTCCCCTTTTTGATGTTAAATGCTACTGTGATGGGTTTCTTTGGTATTTCACCCCACTCCCACCCCCAAAGATGTTAAATGTAATTACATTGTGGTTGCTATTATTGAGCAGTTCAGCTATAGTCATCTTGGACTAGATCCTATTCGCTACTTAGGACTAAATCAAGAATTGCCTCTCCCCTTGTGGGTTCCAGGACTAGAGCAGTCATTAATGGTCTCTAGAAATTTTATCCCTGCATCCTATCCTGAAGTGACATGTTCCCAGTCAATATAGGAATAGTTGAAATGCCCCATTATTACTGGGCTTTCTGTTTTTGTAGCCTCTCTAATCTCCCTGGCATTTCACAATCACCATCACTATCCCAGTCAAGTGATTGACAGTATATTCCTACTGCTATACTCTTATTATTCAAGCATGGAATTTCTATCCATAGATATTCTATGGTACTGTTTGATTTAAGTAAGATATTTACTGTATTTGACTCTATGCTTTTTTTCACATAGTGCCCACCAACGCAACCTACTTGGTCATTCCTATATATTGCTTACCAAGATAGTGTTGTGTCCCATTGATTATCATTGCTTCACCAAGTTTCTGTGATACCTATTATACCAATACCAGGTTTCAGAGTAACAGCCGTGTTAGTCTGTATTCGCAAAAAGAAAAGGAGTACTTGTGGCACCTTAAAGACTAACCAATTTATTTGAGCATCAGCTTTCGTGAGCTACAGCTCACTTCATCGGATGCATACTGTGGAAAATACAGAAGATGTTTTTATACACACAGACCATGAAAAAATGGGTGTTTATCACTACAAAAGGTTTTCTATCCCCCCACCCCACTCTCCTGCTGGTAATAGCTTATCTAAAGTGATCACTCTCCTTACAATGTGTATGATAATCAAGGTGGGCCATTTCCAGCTCAAATCCAGGGTTTAACAAGGGGGGGGGAAGGAATAAACGAGGGGAAATAGGTTACTTTTTATAATGAATCAACCATTCCCAGTCTCTATTCAAGCCTAAGTTAATTGTATCCAATTTGCAAATTAATTCCAATTCAGCAGTTTCTCGCTGGAGTCTGTTTTCAAAGTTTTTTTGTTGAAGGATAGTCACTTTGAGATCAGAAATCGAGTGACCAGAGAGATTGAAGTGTTCTCTGACTGGTTTATGAATGTTATAATTCTTGACATCTGATATGTGTCCATTTATTCTTTTACGTAGAGACTGTCCAGTTTGACCAATGTACATGGCAGAGGGGCATTGCTGGCACATGATGGCATATATCACATTGGTGGATGTGCAGGTGAACGAGCCTCTGATAGTGTGGCTGATGTTATTAGGCCCTGTGATGGTGTCCCCTGAATAGATAGTGGGCACAGTTGGCAACGGGCTTTGTTGCAAGGATAGGTTCCTGGGTTAGTGGTTCTGTTGTGTGGTATGTGGTTGTTGGTGAGTATTTGCTTCAGATTGGGGGGCTGTCTGTAGGCAAGGACTGGCCTGTCTCCCAAGATTTGTGAGAGTGTTGGGTCGTCCTTCAGGATAGGTTGTAGATCCTTGATAATGCGTTGGAGGGGTTTTAGTTGGAGGCTGAAGGTGATGGCTAGTGGCATTCTGTTTTCTTTGTTAGGCCTGTCCTGTAGTAGGTGACTTCTGGGAACTCTTCTGGCTCTATCAATCTGTTTCTTCACTTCCGCAGGTGGGTATTGTAGTTGTAAGAATGCTTGATAGAGATCCTGTAGGTGTTTGTCTCTGTCTGAGGGGTTGGAGCAAATGCAGTTGTATCGCAGAGCTTAGCTGTAGACAATGGATTGTGTGGTGTGGTCAGGGTGAAAGCTGGAGGCATGTAAGTAGGAATAGCTGTCAGTAGGTTTCTGGTATGGGGTGGTGTTTATGTGACCATCGTTTATTAGCACTGTAGTGTCCAGGAAGTGGATCTCTTGTGTGGACTGGATCAGGCTGAGGTTGATGGTGGGATGGAAATTGTTGAAATCATGGTGGAATTCCTCAAGGGCTTCTTTTCCATGGGTCTAGATGATGAAGATGTCATCAATATAGCGCAAGTAGAGTAGGGGCGTTAGGGGACGAGAGCTGAGGAAGCATTGTTCTAAGTCAGCCATAAAAATGTTGGCATACTGTGGGGCCATGCGGTACCCATAGCAGTGCTGCTGATTTGAAGGTATACATTGTCCCCAAATGTAAAATAGTTATGGATAAGGACAAAGTCACAAAGCTATTACCAACAGGAGAATGGGTTTTGGGGGTGGGGGAGAGAAAACCTGGATTTGTGCTGGAAATGGCCCACCTTGATTATCATACACATTGTAAGGAGAGTGATCACTTTAGATAAGCTATTACCAGCAGGATAGTGGAGTAGGGGGAGAGAAAACCTTTTGTAGTGATAAACACCCATTTTTTTCATAGTCTGTGTGTATAAAAACATCTTCTGTATTTTCCACAGTATGCATCCGATGAAGTGAGCTGTAGCTCATGAAAGCTTATGCTCAAATAAATTGGTTAGTCTCTAAGGTGCCACAAGTACTCCTTTTCTTTATACCAATACCAGACACTCAGATTCACCCATCTTAGTATTTAAACTTCTTGCATTTGTATACAAGCACATAACATTTTTCATTATTTTGTTGTCTGCCTTCATGTGCTGTAATTGAATGGGACTCTTTTGTTTGTCTATTTCTCATCAGCTCTTACTCAACTTCTACCCTCTCCTCTTCACTAGGATGTAGACTATCCCCTTTAATAAATCCTCCCCAGAGGAAGTGTCTGTCTGAAACATGTTCTCTTCCACACTAGTCAGCATTCCCCAGCCCCTACTTTAAAAACTCCTCTGCAACCTTTTTAATTTTACATGCCAGCAATCTAATTCCATTTTGATTTAGATGAATTCATCCTTACTGTATAGGCTCCATCTTTCTCAAAAGGTTCTCCGCTTCCTAATAAACCTAAAACCCTCCTCCAAACACCATCATCTCAACCACGCATTGAGACCTTGCAGTTCTGCCTGTCTAACTTGCCCTGTGTGTGGAACTGCAAGCATTATAGAGAATGCTACCATGGAGATCCTGGACTTTAATCTCTTTTCTGGCAACCCATATTTGGCCTCCAGGACCTCTTTCCTAGCTTTGCCTATGTCACTGGTACCTATATGTACCACAACCACCAGATCCTCCCCAGCACTGCACGTAAGTCTGTCTAGGTGTTTCAAGAGATGGGCAACCTTTGCACCCAGCAAGCAATTCACCATGCAGTTCTACCAGTCATCACAATCCCAGCTATCTATATTTCCAGTAATCAATTTCCCCTATCACTATTACCTGTCTCTTCCTAATAACATGGGTCCCCTCCCCTGGAGAGTTATCCCCAGTGCGAAAGGTTACCATGACATTATCTGGAAGGAGGATCCCAACTACAGGATTGTTTCCCTCTGCTCCAGCTTGAAGTTCTTCTTTCCCGAGACATTCATCCACTTCAGCAGCCCAGAGTCTGTCAGACTGGAGTTGGTACCATTTTACTGTGTCCCAGAAAGTCTCATATACATACCTCTCTGTCTCCCTTAGCTCCTCCAGTTCCACCACTCTGGTCTCAAGAGCCCATACTCTGCCTCTGAGGACCATGAGCTGCTTGCACCAAATGCACACATTTTCTATCAGCTCACAAGGCAAGTAAATCATACATGCTGCATTCAGGGCAATAAATTGGATAGCGCCTACTCTGCTGTGGACTTCTGCCTGCATTATTTTTATGCTTGCAGGAGTGGTTTTTTGTGTCTTTGTGTATGTGCATGTGTGTTTTTGAAGTGGGAGTTATTGGCCTAAGTTTAGATAATATTTATTAGGAGGATCCGGCTTTCACTCTCCCTCTCTGAACTCCTTTTGCTGCTCCTGTTTGCTAGCTCCTCTGGTCACTTAGGAGCTGGCTTTTTAAATCCCTGTTCTCTCTGAGTTAGCCCCATCTCCTCGCTAAGGGATCCTAATAGAAATAGGAATCAAAGAATGGCAGGCTATAGCCTCGTTAGAAAGCTCTCAGCCTTGCCTCACAGGCTGCTAAGCTCAGCACATGGCCCCCCAAACAGACCACACTATAAACTTCAAATCAAGCAGACACACCGCAAGCAAGCAAGCACACTACAACAAACAAACAGACAACAAACTCACCCTGAGGGGTATGTAGTCACTCCTCCTTCACCTGGACAACACCCTTGCAAAACATCCCGTTTGCTTTGCAGGTAACATGCAGTGTCCCCAGCTCCTGAATCCCCTGAAGGAGAGTTCTTCTGAGGTATCCAGCCCCTGCCATTGGACACTCACAGAAGTCACTGAGTCTGCTGTCTCCAAAGAGGCAGAACACACACCAGCTTGTTGGCTCAGCAGAGAATGCACAACTCCCTTTAACACAGCAGTACTGAGATGAATTTATAATTCAAAGAATAAGTTTATTAAGAAAGATCAGAGATTTAAGCGATACTAAGCAGAAGTAATAGAAAATGGTTATAAATAAAACAAAAGTGTAATCAGCCTTTCCAGTGACTAAAACTTAACTCAGCAGGCTACAATCATTGCTGAAGGTAGTTTTCTCACCTACAGTCACTTCTTAGCATTACCAAGCCACACAGCTGGGGATTCACTGTTCATAGATGCAGAGTGCTGATCTCTTTGTTCCCTCAGTGATGGACAACACAAGTGTCTTCTTGCTTCTCCTTATATTACCCAAAGTTTATTGTCTTTGTCACTAGCATCAGGATGAACCCCTGGGGTTCAGCCTCCAGTGTGTTTCCCTGCTGATTTCACATCCTCCTGTTAATTTGACCCTGATGTTTACCTTCAAGGCAAATGAACTGACCATTATCTCTGGCATCACCATGCTCAATTTACACTGGGGACCTGGAGATAACTAGCCTCCCTCTTGTCTATAAGAAAACCTGTTTCTCCGTTTATTTGGTTACAGACTTTCAAGCATACTGTCAGTAAGCACTCAGAATTCCTTCTGTGGTGGTCATACATACATTTCACAATGATGTTAATGACCAGCATGTCACCAGCTTACATTTGATATCTCACACAACATTCTTGATAGGTAACTATCGTGACAGCAATGTGTTAGGCGTTGTGTGTTTGTCAGGCTTGAAAGGGGTTGTTGTTACATTAACCCTTTGCCAGTGGGCATTGAGCGGCTCTTAGGATCACAGGGTCATAGAGGATAAAAGCCTGCTGCTATTACCAGCTAACAAAGCTACTCCTTGAGTATCTAGATCTAGATCTCGATATAGATTTTTCTGTGTGTATAGATATATGTGTGTACAGATATATATAGAAAATACACACGTGCAAATACATCCAAAAAAGCGTTACATTTTAATATTTTAAAAACCCTGAGCTTGCATTTGCCTTCATCATAATAAGAGTCTTTAGAGAAAGAGAGAATTTGTGTAAAAGGCTTGCAGTTAAATAAAACATTTATCTGAACTATTCAAGCATGAGGGGAGGAAGCACTCGCTAATGGCAGAACAACAAGAGAGCCTCTACCCCTTAAGAGTGACCAGCTCTAATAAACCGAAGCATAAACCCTCAAAAAGTTACATCAAAATGGTAAAAAGAAAAGGAGTACTTGTGGCACCTTAGAGACTAATCAATTAATTTGAGCATAAGCTTTCGTGAGCTACAGCTCACTTCATCCGATGAAGTGAGCTGTAGCTCACGAAAGCTTATGCTCAAATAAATTGGTTAGTCTCTAAGGTGCCACAAGTACTCCTTTTCTTTTTGCGAATACACACTAACACGGCTGTTACTCTGAAACCTATCAAAATGGTAGCAGTCAGTCAAAGAGAATGGTGCCATGCTGTTAAAAATCTCAGCTGCTCTGTTTTGAGAACCAGTCACAACAATGCAGATGGCAGATTTCTTTGGGATCGGGGCAGGCATTCGTGTGCATACTTCACCTTTCTGCTGTGCCAGTTCAAGGTTCTGAAACTGAAGAATCCTTCTCTCAGACAAGTGTCACTATGGAGCGTCATTCCTTTCCGCCTGAGATACAGTGAATCCACAAAAGGAAACAGAGCTTTCTAAAGGAATAGGAAAATAACTGCTTAATGAGAAACAGGGCATCATAATTTTCATTTCACACTATGTTTACAACCACATCCAGGGGATTCAGATGTCCGCTGTCCTGCCCAGAATTCCTCATGCATATCAAGGAATCTCATTTATTTCATTCTTTGTAAGATATGCTCAGTAATTTACTAATGCAAAAAAAACAAAAACAAAACAAAAAAAACCACAATAGATGACTCAATGCTGCCAGATTCAGAAGACACTTCAAAACTGTGAAAAGCAAACAGCTTTGTCAAGGTTCCTCCCCCACTCTGAACTCTAGGGTACAGATGTGGGGACCTGCATGAAAAACCTCCTAAGCTTATCTTTACCAGCTTAGGTCAAAACTTCCCCAAGGTACAAAATATTACACCCGTTGTCCTTGGACTGGCCGCTACCACCACCAAACTAATACTGGTTACTGGGGAAGAGCTGTTTGGACGCGTCCTTCCCCCCAAAATACTTCCCAAAACCTTGCACCCCACTTCCTGGACAAGGTTTGGTAAAAAGCCTCACCAATTTGCCTAGGTGACTACAGACCCAGACCCTTGGATCTTAAGAACAATGAACAATCCTCCCAACACTTGCACCCCCCCTTTCCTGGGAAATGTTGGATAAAAAGCCTCACCAATTTGCATAGGTGACCACAGACCCAAACCCTTGGATCTGAGAACAATGAAAAAGCATTCAGTGTTTTACAAGAAGACTTTTAATAAAAAATACAAGTAAATAGAAATAAAGAAATCCCCCCTGTAAAATCAGGATGGTAGATATCTTACAGGGTAATTAGATTCAAAAACATAGAGAACCCCTCTAGGCAAAACCTTAAGTTACAAAAAAGATACACAGACAGAAATAGTTATTCTATTCAGCACAATTCTTTTCTCAGCCATTTAAAGAAATCATAATCTAACACATACCTAGCTAGATTACTTACTAAAAGTTCTAAGACTCCATTCCTGGTCTATCCCCAGCATACAGACAGACACAGACCCTTTGTTTCTCTCCCTCCTCCCAGCTTTTGAAAGTATCTTGTCTCCTCATTGGTCATTTTGGTCAGGTGCCAGCGAGGTTACCTTTAGCTTCTTAACCCTTTACAGGTGAGAGGAGCTTTCCCCTGGCCAGGAGGGATTTCAAAGGGGTTTACCCTTCCCTTTATATTTATGACAAGCTTTAAATGTATTCTCTCCTTGTTTCATTAATACAATTCCAAAAGCTGTGTTCCCGTCCCCAAACATCGACATCATTGTCCACAACCCACCCAACAACCATCACATGATAATGATACTTCGTTACTGCCTTGGCCAGATGTAAAAGCAGCTACACTGAATGAAAGGCTCCATGTCCCATTGCCAGGACCTTCCACCACCTGGTCCCCTTACCCCTGAGTGCGCACTTGAAAATAAATCCTCTTTCAATGTATTATTGCTTTTAAAAAAATAATTGTGAAAGTCAACAGACTATGCTTTAATTTACAGTATTGAATATGTAATGACCATCTCACTCTGCAAGGTAAGATTTGCCAAAATGCTTAAATGGTTTAGGAGCCTAAGTGAAAATTTTATCCATAATCCTTTTATTGAAAAAAATTATTTGAGGTCAGGGAGCAACTGCATGAAAGCTCTAGTGTATCTGCATTGAACTAATATAAAACTAATGGGCAGAAGCCTTTAGTCTGGCTGAGTGGCTCCTGGTTCAAGACCAAGGGAGAGGGGCAAAGGTGGCTTTAAGCACCATTCCTTGGGCTGATCTGTGCCATTCTGGACTCATAGTGCAAGTGAACTAACTGCCTGACTTTCCCTGGCTGCCCACAGTCCCAAAAAGGGGCCATTTGGGCACTGGCAGGTTGCCAGGATGTGGAGATGCTCCTACCTGGCTTCCTGCACTGTGGACTGGGAAGGGGTGTCACCAGCGTCGCTATGGTGACTCTGCACCACCTGGGGATCCCGCTGCACTGGAGAAATCTCCCAAGGACACATTAAGACTCTTTTGAGGCTACTTTGCACTGAGGAGTGGCACAAAGCAGCCAGAGCTAGGTCAAGGATCCAATCCCATATCTCAAGTAATAGCAAATTGATCATGCTTCAGAGGCTTGATCTATAGCCCACTGAAGTCAATAAGACAACTTCTATTGACTTGGTGAGCTTTCAATCACGTTACAAGAGACTAAGGATCTCAGAGGTTGCTTTTGCTATCTTTCTGTCCTTCAACTATTTCTTTACCAAGTTGTCCAACAAAACTCACTTCTTTGTGCCCCTATGAGAGACTAAAAATTACTTTATCAAAGCTTTAATGATTTCCAAATTACGTGTGATCTTTTAGTGTATAGTAACTGAGTCGTATCCCTTTACGTAGCCGGTAAGCACTAGTGGTGCTCGCCATTTTCTGTGCTTTAGAAACCAGCTCTAGCAGCATTGTAGATGCATAACAGGGCATTTCATGGTGTGTACAGCTAGTAAACATAGCTATGTAAACCCCTCTCTGTCTGTGGTTCCTTCATGTTATGGTTTCTGTGTAAAAAGCAAAAGACAAATAGATCCTTAAATCTGTTTACACTAAAAATTGTCAAAAATGCATCATGGCAGCACAGCTATCTGCAAGGGAGAGTGAAGCATTGTGAAATGACACATTTCCATGCCCTTTGTCCTTATGAGGGTAAAGAAATTCCGCAGTAATTTCAGACTGAACCTTGCACCAGATATGTTAACAATGAGATTTCCTTTAATTTCTGAAAGGGCTTTGAAGAATGAGGTACTTTACTTACGCTGTAAGCTCTTTGGAGCAGGGACCACCATTTTTGCTACATCTACAATACACACCACTGGCGGCGGCATGTAGCTACATGCTGCAATGAAAAGCAGTCTAGCTACACATCAGTGAAAGGCTCTGGCAGAAGGGAGGCAGCAAGAGAAGACTTCATCAGCTCCCCCCTTCCGGAGCCTTTCACGGCAGCTAGGAAAGGCTCCAGCAACAGGGAGCTGGCAGAGCCTTTTCCCACTGCCAGAGTCTTTCCCTGAGGTGAGGAAAAGCTCTGGCAGGAGGGAGGCAATGGGAAAAGACTGAGCCTTTCTCAGCTGCCTTCCCCTTGCCACAGCCTTTGCACATATGTACCTGAGGTCAGATGTTGGGGTTATGGGTCTGATGCAAACTAACAAATGTAAAATGACAGCTCAAAGCTAAGAGTACACTCCATACTTCATTTGTTTACTACTTAGTGGGTCACGGTCTGATCTTGCTTTCACCTGCAAGTTATTATCTATTAATTTCATTGCAGTCACTCCTGAAGGCCCTAGACAGGGGAGAATCCCCGTATGTATGGAGTCCTACCAATACTCAGGAGGAAAATAAAAGTAATTCAGTGGAACTACTCTCCAAATTTACTCCTGTGCACCAGAGAACAGAATTTGCCCAGGTCTTGGAAGCCTGTGGTAGAGAAAGCAAGTTTCACTTTAAAACCCAGAAACTCACCACTCATTGTGTGGTACAATGCAATTTGTATTCTGTGGCTAAAGATGTTGCAGCATATGCTTGCATCAGCTCCACAGTGCATATCCTTTCAGGCCAGAATTGTTTGCAGATAGACATTTACATTACAGAAAATGTGGTCTGCAGAAAAGCATATATCAATGGAAATTGTGGTATATGGATTTAAACTTGAAGAGTGGTCAGTTTGGATGAGCTATTACCAGCAGGAGAGTGAGTTTGTGTGTGTATGGGGGTGGGGGGGATGTGAGAAAACCTGGATTTGTGCAGGAAATAGCCCAACTTGATTGTCATGCACATTGTGTAAAGAGTTGTCACTTTGGATGGGCTATCACCAGCAGGAGAGTGAATTTGTGTGGGGGGGTGGAGGGTGAGAAAACCTGGATTTGTGCTGGAAATGGCCCACCTGATGATCACTTTAGATAAGCTATTACCAGCAGGACAGTGGGGTGGGAGGAGGTATTGGTTCATATTCTCTGTGTATATATAAAGTCTGCTGCAGTTTCCACGATATGCATCTGATGAAGTGAGCTGTAGCTCACGAAAGCTTATGCTCTAATAAATTGGTTAGTCTCTAAGGTGCCACAAGTACTCCTTTTCTTTTTGTGGTATATGGAAGATCCTGTTTCCAGATAGGGTCTATGTTTCCGAGCCTTAATCTCAAAATCGATTGTGTGGCCAAATGTGGCACTAGCCACCTGGTCATGCAAAAGAAATGTTAGAGTTTATGACAGGTTTCAGAGTAGCAGCCATGTTAGTTTGTATCCGCAAAAAGAAAAGGAGTACTTGTGGCACCTTAGAGACTAACAAATTTATTTGAGCATAAGCTTTCATGAGCTATAGCTCATTTCATCAGATGCACGCACTGGAAAATACAGTAGGGGGATTTTATATACACAGGGAACATGAAACAATGGGTGTTACCATACACACTGTAACAAGAGTGATCAGGTAAGGTGAGGTGGTATTACCAGCAGGAGAGAAAAAAAACCTTTTGTAGTGATAATCAAGGTGGGCCATTTCCAGCAGTTGACAAGAACGTGTGAGGAACAGTAGGGGGTGGAAATAAACATGGGGAAATAGTTTTACTTTGTGTAATGACCCATCCATTCCCAGTCTTTATTCAAGCCTAAGTTAATGGTGTCCAGTTTGCAAATTAATTCCAATTCATCAGTCTCTTGTTGGAGTCTGTTTTTGAAGTTTTTTTGTTGAAGAATTGCCACTTTTAGGTCTGTAATTGAGTGACCAGGGAGACTGAAGTGTTCTCTGGCTGGTTTTTGAATGTTATAATTCTTGAGGTCTGATTTGTGTCCATTTATTCTTTTACGTAGAGACCAGTCGGTTTGTGTTTCATTTAGGAGCTTCCAGGGGAGAATCAACAAAAAAAGAGAGAAAACTATATGAGATGGAGGAAAGAGAGAGACAAGGAATAGAAAAACTAGAGACCTGGCAACCATGCCTGAAGTTTGGTTTGAGAGTTTAATATAGGGGATGCCCATCCAGCCAGCCATCACACATGAAGGAGCTCAACAACGACAACAAAAGGGAACCAGATGTGCCTTGATTTTTTATTTATCTTGACATATTAGAGAGAGAGATGAGCTAAGCAAGCACAAGATTAATTAATATCAATCAGGCAACGTTATGACATCCTTCATCAAAGGAGCCACAGCTCTGTTTGGCACAGCTGAAGAGAGTCAAGTAACTGAGGCTTTAAACCTTTGCAGTCCTCAGATGCCCAGAGCAGCTGCGGTGCTATTAGGTTGCTGACGTAACTTAGAGGAGCCACAGGGCTATGTTAAATTACATCAGCATATTACAGCCCACATTTAGACTATGGAAGCAGGCAGGGATTGTTGGACTGCAGGCTGCTCCAGACACAACCTCTCTGTACTTTAGCATGCCCCTTCCACCATCGGAAATGCTCAGGTGCTCATCTAGAGAAGCATTTGACACCTATGAACTGATCAGAACAAGGATCAGGATCCAACTTAGAGTTTTCAAAAATGTGTATTTATAAAAGTCCTCTGAAATTCTTGTCTGGTAGTAACATAAGGTCACTGAGCAAAGAATGGTATTTGCACAACACTAAAGTACTCCTAGCATTTCTAACTTTGACTGAACTCAGTCCTAAAACTCATAGCGACTGCATAGACTAAAGAGTGACATATTATGGATTTTTCAGTGTACTGCATAGACAATAATAGTTAATGTAAGAACTATAAATTTCTGCCCTTATACAGTTTCAGTTTCAAATGTTTTAGTTTATACTTCCACATCCCAAGATTTACGAAAAGTATCTAAAAAACAAATAGAATTCTTTAGTAGATTTTTCCTCTGGTAAAGTGCTTTGACTAAATCTGAATACGCAGTAAGACGTAGCTCACTGCCAGAAGACTGAAAAAGGTCTTCTCTGAATACAGCAACCTTCAAATGTCTGCCCCTAATTTAGGAGCTGGACTAAACTAATTATTATGAACATCAAAAGGTTTCCAGAAATATATTCATTAAACACTTTCTTTTCCTAGCAATTTAAAATGACTCCTGGCTTCATTAGCATAAGTTTTCTCTTTAATTGGGTGCTAATGATTATGCTTTTTCATGGGATTTTCACTGCAGATACCTTGGGGTAAGTAAACATATAAATAGATTTGGCAAGCTCTGGGGCTAGACTCTCCAGTTAACTGAATCATTACATAAAAAAGATACACAATGACCATGCTGCGCACTGCCTTAAATCAACTTTGGTACTTTGCATTTCAAACTAAATCATAATATGACCAAAGCCTTCAATATATGTCCACCGGTTAAAAAACAGAAACACCAGTGGCTTTCCAACAACTTATTTGAGTTGACCTCTAAACTGCCATCTTCTGAATTTCACAGTGATGCATTTTTTATTTGTAACAGCATCCAGCTTTCATTAATTTTATTTTGCATTGAATTCTGAACAGAACAACTCCTCGACTGGGCAAATCCCTCTCAAGTGACGAAGGTCTAGAAACAGGTGGCCTCCCACCAAGGTTCCTAGTACACGTTTCTTTTCCCTTTAATTAGGCACCCCCTCCCTGTCATTGACAACCAATTTTTACTGATGTCTTTAGCGGTCATATAAGACATGTTTCACTGTATTTTATTTTGTGGCAGAGGATTCCATGAAGAGGAGACCGCTTTCCTCTTCCTCATCGGGGTCCAGGAGAAGAGGCTCTCTCTCATCCTTTCATTCTGGGAACAGTGGAGGTAGGGAGGAGTGGACACTATCACTGCAGACATTCAAAGTGGGGGGTGTCCAGTGATGGAGCACCATAAGCCCTGGTTCAACCACATCTTAGGTCAACAGGCCATCAAGGTCATTACTCTTCTAGCAAAGCCACAATGCCCTTCTGTCACCAGATATCTTCTGCTAGAGGATACCCTTATTTATGAACTGAAACTACAATAACTTCTTCATTAAGAGTCTGGGCAAAATCAACTAAAATATGAATAGGTTTTATACACTGATCTTAGTAGAAAGAGTTCATTTCTAGCTGGGGAAAACACACCACAACCACACCACAGAAAGTAACAAAAAGCCGAAATTTCCCAGAAAATGAACATTTTCATTGGAAACTACTGAATCATTTAATTTTGATAATACCAAATCATTTCATGTACCTAATCCTGAATCATTACAATATTTAATATATATTACACATACATTAATAAATATTAAAATGTGTTTGATATAAACATCAAAATGGAAGAAATGAAAATGATAAAGTTGAAACAAAATATTTTTCCCTTATCAAAATGAAATGCTTCAACATTTTTAAAATGCAATGAGAAAGTCAAAATGATTTGTTACCATATTTTTGATGGGAAAAAGTTGTATGTTTCATTAATGGTTGCACATTATAGTTCATATTTATGCAGACTAACTTATCCTCATATCACCTATGTGACACAGGCCAAATCTCATAATCATATTGGTTAGTCTCACAATAGTCACACAGTCTCACAATTGTTAGTCGCTGTCTATCTTAAAGCCCCAGCTGAAGAAGTGGTATGAATACATGAGAACTTTTTTAAAGTAAGTTTATGGCTGCAGAGAAAAATGATAATGTGACCCTAGTGCATCCTAAAGGCTCAAAAAAAAAAATCTAAGAAAACAAACAAAAATAACCCACTGTTTAAAAAATAAACCAAACCAACTCTATCCTCAAGTTTTTTAAGCCATGATTTTGATGGAGCCTGAATCATGCTGATTTAACATTTTGGGATGGCGATATTTTTATCCCTGGTCTATAGAGGTGGTAACTGAAGCAGATTTCAAATTTAACTTGAACAAGACCTGAGAAGATCCTAGCCTGAACCAGTGCATAGTCCACAAGGCAATGTATCTCAGTACAAAACTGCTGATTAGTCAGATTCATCTAAGTAACAAGTAGTAATTTATTCCTGTGTGAATAATAGGAAACACTGCCAGATTATTCAACCAAATTTAACACTGTTGTTGTATGCAGTGCTGTTGTAGCCATGTTGTTCTAGGATATTAGAGATACAAGGTGGGTGAGGTGATATCTTTTATTGGGCCAATTTTTGTCTAAGCCAGAAAGCTTGTTTCTCTCACCTACCTTGTACCTCAGGTGTAACACTAACAACTGTCAAGAAGCATTTCTGACAAGGATAGGATTTATTTTATTTTTTTTAGAGAGAGTCTATTAGGGCCTTCTTTTTAAAACTTGAAATAAATTTCATGCTCATGACAGATGCCAGGTAATGGGAATGGTCTCCCCAGAAAGTTGATACAGCCTGGGCAATGGCAGTGTAAGCTTCCCAACCCATGTGTTCAGTTTCCAGAGTCAGTTCTGTCACTGGCCTCTGCAAGTGCTATGGACATCAAATAAGAACAGGATCTAGCATGCCGGGTCATTTCACAAAGAAAACAGAACAATCACATCACTGCCAACAGGAGCTGGATTTGAGCACAGAAACTGGCAACAAAAAGTGAAAGTCGCAGGCCAATTTTCAAAAACTGGCACCAAAAGTAAGGCTCCTTACTCCACATTTAGGCACTTAAATAAATGACCCAATTTTCAAAAGTGACAAACACCCAGCAACCTACTAGTAACTTGAACCATTTTTAATAGTCTGAAATGGATTTTTCCAAAAGCATTCAATGATGGTACAAAACTGTGTCCATTGAAATCAATGGTAAAACTCCTATTGGACTTCAGTGGAAATAGGTCAATGCTGAATGCTTTAGAAAATTGTGGAAATGTAGAATTGGAAGGGGCCTTGATAGGTCAACTAGTCCAGTCCCTTGCACTGAGGCAGGGCCAAGTATTACCTAGACGAGTGATACTCAGTCCTCAGTGGTTCAGGAGCCAAGTCAGAGATCAACATTACCCAAAAGACCCACAGTACTGTGAATTCATTGTTTCATTTACTATGGTACTAAATATTCATATTTAAACAGTATGGAAGGGGAAATATTTAGCTTATAGTCTCACAGAAAAATAACTGACCAAGTATTATTATTTGATCAACTATAATTGGCTAATAACATAGTAACAACATCCTGATTGGTTGACAACTTAGATTGGTTAATAATTAAATCACAGAGTTTTAATATCATGTGCTACAAAGAGCCGCAGGAGACACATTAAAGAGCCACTTGCAGCTCGCAAGCTTCAGTATGTGTCTTACTGCTCTAGACCATCCTGACAGGTGTTTGTCTAACCTGTTCTTAAAAGTTTCCAGTTACAGATATTCTCCAGCCTCTCTAGGTAATTTGTTCCAGTGCTTAACTACCCTTGGAAGTTTTTCCTAATATCTAACCTAAATCTCTCTTGCTGCAACTTAAACCCTTTGCTTCTTGTCCGGTCCTCAGTGGAGAACTTCTTCTTTATAACCCTTTATGTACTTGAAGACTGTTACCATGTCCCCACTCAGTTTCCTCTTCTCCAGACTAAACAAACTCATTTTTTCAATCTTTCCTCAGAGGTCACGTTTTCTAATAATTTTTGTTGCTCTCCTCTGGACTTTCTCCAGCTTGTCCATAATGACATCCCAAAGTGTGATACCCAGAACTAGACACAGTAATCCAGTTGAGGTCTTATCAGTGCTGATTAGAATGGAAAAATTACTTATGATGTCTTGATTACAACACTCATGCAAATACATCCCAGAATGATGTTCACTTTTTTTTATTGCTATAGCATTACATTGTTGACTCATATTTAGTCTGTGATCCACTATAACTCCCAGATCCTTTTCTGCAGTCCTTCTTCCTATGTAGTCATTTCCTGTTTTGTATTTGTGCAGTTGATTATTCCTTCTTAAGTGTAGTACTTTTCATTTGTATTTATTGAGTTTCATCCTATTTGCATTTCATAGAATCATAGAATATCAGGGATGGAAGGGACCTCAGGAGGTCATCTAGTCCAACCCCTTGCTCAAAGCAGGACCAAGCCCCAATTAAATCATCCCAGCCAGGGCTTTGTCAAGCCTGACCTTAAAAACTTCTAAGGAAGGAGATTCTACCACCTCCCAAGGTAACGCATTCCAGTGTTTCACCACCCTCCTAGTGAAAAAGTTTTTCCTAATATCCAACCTAAACCTCCCCCACTGCAACTTGAGACCATTACTCCTTGTCCTGTCCTCTTCTACCACTGAGAATAGTCTAGAACCATCCTCTCTGGAATCACCTCTCAGGTAGCTGAAAGCAGCTATCAAATCCCCCCTCATTCTTCTCTTCTGCAGGCTAAACAATCCCAGTTCCCTCAGCCTCTCCTCATAAGTCATGTGTTCCAGACCCCTAATCATTTTTGTTGCCCTTCGCTGGACTCTCTCCAATTTATCCACATCCTTCTTGTAGTGTGGGGCCCAAACTGGACACAGTACTCCAGATGAGGCCTCACCAATGTCGAATAGAGGGGAACGATCACGTCCCTCGATCTGCTCGCTATGCCCCTACTTATACATCCCAAAATACCATTGGCCTTCTTGGCAACAAAGGCACACTGCTGACTCATATCCAGCTTCTCGTCCACTGTCACCCCTACGTCCTTTTCCGCAGAACTGCTGCCTAGGCATTCGGTCCCTAGTCTGTAGCTGTGCATTGGGTTCTTCCGTCCTAAGTGCAGGACCCTGCACTTATCCTTATTGAAACCAATCCTCCAATTTGTCTAGTCCCTCTGTATCCTATCCCTGCCCTCCAGCATATCTACCACTCCTCCTAGTTTAGTATCATCCGCAAATTTGCTGAGAGTGCAATCCACACCATCCTCCAGATCATTTATGAAGATATTGAATAAAACCGGCCCCAGGACCGACCCCTGGGGCACTCCACTTGACACCGGCTGCCAACTAGACATGGAGCCATTGATCGCTACCCGTTGAGCCCGACAATCTAGCCAACTTTCTACCCACCTTATAGTGCATTCATCCAGCCCATACTTCTTTAACTTGCTGACAAGAATACTGTGGGAGACTGTGTCAAAAGCTTTGCTAAAGTCAAGAAACAATACATCCACTGCTTTCCCTTCATCCACAGAACCAGTAATCTCATCATAGAAGGTGATTAGATTAGTCAGGCATGACCTTCCCTTGGTGAATCCATGCTGACTGTTCCTGATCACTTTCCTCTCATGTAAGTGTTGGATCCGTATGGGTCTCCTGCAGGAAAATCACAGAGTACCCTCCCTCCCAAAGGAAGAAGAGCACCTGGGACCTGCGGAGAGCCATCTTACAACCCCGGGTGTTCAATGTTGTGATGGTGAGAGGTGTCATGGGGAGGGCCGCGGGGGATCCTCACTGGCAGGAATGCTAGCATCCCCTAGCAGGCCACGCAACAGTCCTTGACCCATCCCATAGGTGAGTAATTGGTCATGGAAGACGTGGACCCGCCAGTAGGCCATGGCATCCTGCTTCCCCATCCCTTTACCTTCCCCCATGAGGGCCCTTGCGGCCTGGAGGATTTGAAAAATATCCCCCCATCGCTGGAGAGCAAGCTGAACCTTGTTGCGGGAGCCATGGACATCCTCTAAAAACTTCCGCAGCTCTCCTTGCCGCTCATGGGTGGGTGGGGTTACGGTTTCCTGGTTGTTCCCCGGCGGGGCCCTTGGTGCAGCCCCGTGGCCCACTAAAATGGGCAATCAGGGTGCAGACCCCCTGATGGGCTGGAGTTTCTAGGCCCACCTCAAGCCCTGGGGCAATAGGGTGTGGAGGAGGGAAAATCGCAGCCCCTAATTGGTCGGGGCAGGAGAACGCAAAGGCCGCTCCCTGGGGGTCATCGATTGGAAAAGGGAAGGAGACAGCCCGGGGGTGGCAATAACATCGCAGGAGGTAGACTGGATAGGGGTAGGGGAGGGGCAAGGGCAAGGGCAGGGGCAGAGGCGACGTTCTGGGTTTTGGGAGACGAGCAGCTGGATGGTGATGCCTCCCAATCAGGCTCGAGGATTAAGGGGGTGGGAAGGGAGCTCTCAGTGATACCGGGCGCGGACTCCATGGTGGAGTTAGCGGCTACAGCATCAGGAGGTGAATTATCTTCTGTTGGGCCCCCGCCCAGGAAAGAAATCAATTGCTCCCCACCAACAGGGGGGTGCCCCTGGCAGCTCGTGTCCCGGTCGCGTGGTGCTGGCTGTCACCTGATCAGGCTCGGTGGTCATCAGCGGGGTGCTGTCAGTGGCTGGGTCGATGGAGGAGTCCAGGGGCTCCTCGGAGGTGGGAGCAAAAGCAGCAGTTAGGGGGAGGGAGCATGGGGAAAAGAGGGGTGGAGTGAGGTTACCCAAATCGAGGTTTGCTGGCAAAAGGTCGTCCTCCCCCTGGGCGACCAGGGTCAGATCTAGGGCCTCAATCTCCTCGAACATGGAGGAGAGGACGCTTTCCGTTGCCCCGAGGTTCTCCCCGCTGGCACCCTCCATGATGGTTGCCCCGGGGTTCACGGGGGCTTCGGGCAGTGTCAGGACAGAAAGGGCTTCCTTGAGGGTCTTGGAGGGGAGGGTCTCCCGTGGAAGGGAGACACTACCTTCCGGTGCTACCCCGTCTTTCCCTGCTGACACCGGTGGATGTGATGCACTCATGGGCAAAGCAGAAGGTTTGGCATCGGTGCCCCTCTTCCTGGTCTTCCGGGGGGCCTCCGCCTCAGGTAGATGAGGCGGAGCTCGAGCCTTCCACTTGCCTCGCTTCCCCTGGACTAGGGCCCAGCCCTCCATGGCATCATCTGGGGGCTGGTTAGCAGGGGTCGTGTCAGGGGTTAAAGGCGATGTCTCAGGGGCTTGGGGGGGAGGGGGGACAGTGGGGCGGCATAAGGGAGGGAGGAGTCTCCCTGGGGCAGGCTCTCTCCCATGCCCGGTGGTATCTTTGCCACACCCTCCTCCATAGGCCCCGCCAGATTGTCAGAAGCGAGGGCGGGGCTCTCCTGCTCATCTGGGCATTGTAGGGGAGGTGTCCCTTGGGCCTGAGCGGGAGAAGTGGTGGTCCAAATAGGAGGGGGCGCGGGTTTGGGTATCAGGCGGCCAGGGGCATCAGCAATGACAGGGCCGATGTCCTGCCGGGTCTCGGGGATCCCAGGTGCTCCTCCTTTCCGGGCTAAGGGGCAGTCCCTCCGGACATGCCCTGACACATGGCAGGGGTAGCACTGGGCTTCCCTCATGGAGAAATATACCCGGTAACGGGCCCCCTGGTGGGGGACTAGGAAGGACCCCTCAAGTGCCTCTCCATCACATGCTGCTGATGGCAGTAGAAGCTGCACTTGCTGACGGAAGGAAAAGATGTGATGGAGGTTGGGGTCCTTGCAGCCCAACGGGAGAGGGCTGATGACAGAAACAGGTTTCCCCAAGTTGGAAAGGGTGGGTAATAGGGCAGCATTGGGGAGAAAAGGAGGGACAGAGGTCAGGACCAGGTGGACGCCCAGGTCCTCTAGCGGCTCTAGGGGGACAAACACGCCGCCCCCACTTCCAGACCCCTCTCCACCGCTTCCTGGGCAGCAGCCTCTGATGCTAAGAAGAAGAAAACCTTCCCGTACATTTTGGAGGCCACCACAATGGCCGAGGGCCCCACCACCCTCACCAATGCCCGCACGTAGGTCTCCATGTGGGGCGAGATGGGCACCAGGAGGCATCGGACTGCGTGCTTCCTTGTCATGGTGGGAAAGGGGCCCCGCCCGCTATTGACGGTGGCGGAGGTGGTGGGCGGGAGAGATGACAAGGCAGCAGGCGGGGGGGCTGCCACCGCCTGGGCATACGTCTTGGGGGCTGAGGGAGGGACATCCGCAGAGCTGGTGGAAGGGGCAGTGGGGGAGGACGCCATGGTCGGTGGCGGGGCCACAGTAGTGGGGGTGGTCCCTGTCATGGAGGGCCTGGTGGTTTTAGCGGGGCCCTTCCCCTTCTTCTTGCCCTGGCCTCTCCCACCAGCTGGGGGGGGGCTTCCCTAGAGTCTGGGGAGGTGATGGGCATGGCAGCAGTGGAGGTCACCCAAGTGCCCTCCATTGCCGATGCCCCAGTGGGGGCGGTGGCAGGTGATCGACAGGAGTTGGGGTCAGGTAGAAAGGGACAAGCTGTAGGGTGGACAATTTGCGGGGTGGGGCACATGAACCACCGTACGCTTGTCCAGAGAGTCCTGTTTGGTTGGCTGGTGCTTCTGGCCCACATGGTAGAATCAGGGCGAGCAGCTAAGTCTAGAGGCAGATGTTAGACAGCCAGCAAAGATGGTGGAGGAGGCAGTTGTGAAGATGGTAGCGTGGGGGTTGGGAGGATACAGATGGATCGGGGGGCAGCTCCGTGCCACACCCCCGTGTTCCTACAAACATAGTTAAGACACAGTCAAGGCCTCCCCCCACATGAGAGCACAGTTAGAAAGTTACTCAGTCTTAGGCCCCCTCCACAGAGATTTGTAGATTCCCCGGGTGGTGTTCCTCTGGTAGATGGCTTTTTCTCTGTCTGTTCCAGGTCGCAGCTGCAAACATTCCAGGGATGCTGGAGCAGATGATAGGAAATTCTCTCAGCCAGAGACAGGTCCACAGACAAACAGCGAGTGGCTGGGTCTGGGTCCTTCTACTGCCCCCCCTCGCCCCGGGGAGCAGGTCAGCAGGCCCCCCCTCTTTCAGGGGGGGAGGGGTTTCAGCTGAAGTGGCAGCAGCGTCTGAGGGTGGGCGGGGCTAACAGCCGGCCAGCAGCCGGCCGGCACTCTAGCAACAGCAGAGAAAGAAAAAAAAACAACAAGAAGAAAAGAAAGGGGAAGAGTGTCTGGCCCAGTCAGGGGCAGGGAGCCAAAAGCAGGGGCAAAAAGCAAGAAAAGCCTAGGCCAGAGGATAGCAGTAGGAGAGCAGGCTAAGTAGGTCCCTTTTCCCTGGGTAAGGTAACAGGAAAGGTTTCAGAGGGTTCCTGATTATTCTGGAGACAATTAAGACAGACAGGCTGATTAGAACACCTGCAGCCAATCAAGACACTGCTAGAATCAATTAAGGCAGGCTAATCAGGGCACCTGGGTTTAAAAAGGAGCTCACTTCAGTTTGTGGTGTACATGTAAGAAGCAAGAGGTGCTAGGAGCTGAGAGTGAGAACGTGGACTGTTGGAGGACTGAGATGTACAAGCATTATCAGACACCAGGAGGAAGGTCCTGTGGTGAGGATAAAGAAGGTGTTGGGAGGAGGCCATGGGGAAGTAGCTCAGGGAGTTGTAGCTGTTGCACAGCTGTTCCAGGAGGCCCTCTAGACAGCTGCATTCCACAGGGCCCTAGGCTGGAACCCAGAGTAGAGGGTGGGCCTGGGTTCCCCCCAAATCCTCCCAACTCCTGGTCAGATTCAGGAGGAATTGACCTGTACTGTGGGTTCATGAAAACAGCCAAAGTGAGGGCTGCTATGAAGCTCTAAAGCGAGCAAATCCGCCAATAAGTGCAAGACTCACCAAGGTAGAGCAGGAACTTTGTCACAATGCTTACAACGTGATTGTTTGATTATTTGTGCTATTATCCTTCCAGGTACCGAATTAAGCTGACTGGTCTAAACATTCTTGGGTTGTCCTTATTCCCCTTTGTATAGATGGGTACTATATTTGCCCTTTTCCAGTCCTCTGGAATCTTTCCCATCCTCTACAAGTTCTCAAGGATAAACACTACTGGCTCAGTGGTCTCCTCAGCCAGTTCCTTAAGTATTCTAGAAAGTATTTCATCAGGCCCCACCAACTGGAAGATGTCTAACTTGTCTAAGTAATTCTTAACTTGTTCTTTCCCTATTTTAACCTCAGAGCCAATCTCCTGTACATGGATGCTCGCTATGCGAGTCATCTGATCATTGCTAACCTTTCTGGTGAAAACTGAAACAAAAAAGGCATTTAACACTTCAATCAATGCTACATTTTCTGTTATTGTCTTTCCCCCCACCACCACCATTGAGTAATGGGTTTACTCAGTCCTTGGTGTTCCTCTTGCTTCTAACGTATTTGTAAAGGGTAAGAAGAAAACACTTTACTTCCCTATCTAGTTTAATCTCATTTTGTTCCTTGGTCTTCCTAATTTCATCTCTACATGCTTGTTATATATAGTCATCCTTTGTAATTTGACCCAACGCTTTTTTGAGTTTCAGTTCAATGAAGATCTCCTGGTTAAGCCAGAGTGATCTCTTACCTTACTTCCTATCGTTCCTATGCAACGTGATAGCTTGCTATTGTGTCCTTGATAATGTCTCTTGAACTCTTTTTTTCCTGTAGACTTGCTTCTCACAGGATCTTGTCTACCAGTCCCCTGCCAGCCTTGGCCTTTGTATCTTATTACCAGTCAGCCGAGCCACTCAGTTCCCTCACAGGGCGCATATTTTTTATTATGCGTAGTACAGCAATTTCTAGTTACAAAATTAACATCTGGTTGTGAGACAAGGTGAGGGAGCTGCAGTTTGTAAAGGATTAACAGGTCTCTGCCTGTCACATGGCTGTACAAGGGTGGAATATAGAAAGAAGAGGAAGGTGGGTCAAAGGGGAACTCACTTGTCCCTCCCTCCTGCTGAGTTCATAAGGAAATGCCTGTAGGAATTATTGACCAACATTTTTCACTTGATTTGCCTTTGGTTTTAAGAACAAAGACATTCTCTGAGGAAATAGCCTTAAAAGACTAATGCCGGAAGCTTTACTTGCCTTCCCTACCTACTGAAACCACCCACCAGTTTACATCTTACATTTAGAGAAAACAGTTGCAGGTCACTTTTTGATATCAGTGTAATAAGAATCTGTAACTGCATACCTGGCTATGCTTTTCTAAAGTAAAGTATCAGCATGCTAACCGATGTTACAGGATTCAGCTTAGCTGGATTTGATTTAAATCAATAGATGTTGGATGTTAGGATATAGATATTCAGGTCTGTCTGTAAAGGCCTATGCTCAAAGAAAGAAAGAGAATCAAAATCACTATCTGCTGGTGTAAGAGCCTTCTCTTACTGTGACAGTCTGAGGCCCTGTTCTTAGGCTGAGGCCTTTGGCTAAGCAGCAGAGGCAGCCATAAACTGGGAAGCAACCAGTCACATCCTCACATTCCAAACTAGTCACATTGAAATCAGGTGCTATTGGGCTGTTAGGCACTATCAGGACAGGATTGTATTCCTATCGCCTCCAGAGAAAGGGAAGTACCTAGACAATGTAAAAGGAAACTTAGTTTGATAGCATCCTGTCTGGCAAGAACTCACTTATCAATAGCTGGGATGTGAAATCCTCTCTTCTGTATTGTTTTGTCATGATAGTTCCCACTTTGCTATTGTTTATTTGCATGGTCTCTGTCTGGTTCTGTGATTGTTTCTGTCTGCTGTATAATTAATTTTTCTGGGTGTAAACTAATTAAGGTGGTGGGATATAATTGGTTAAATAATCATGTTACAATATGTTAGGATTGGCTAGTTAAATTTCAGTAAAATGATTGGTTAAGGTATAGCTAAGTAGAACTCAAGTTTTACTATATAGTCTGCAGTCAATCAGGAAGTGTAGGGGGTGAGCGGGAACAGGGAAATCGGAATCATGCTTGCTGGAAGTTCACCCCAATGAACATCAAATTGTTTGCACCTTTGGACTTCAAGTATTGTTGCTCTCTGGTCATGCGAGAAGGGCCAGGGAAGTAAGTGGGTGAAGGAATAAGCCCCCTAACATTGGATATCACCGATTTAATCTGACACACTGAAATCAATGAGAAAAATCAATCGGCAACCCTTGGTGGGAGTGCTGCCTTCCCACCTCATGCCTGAAGAGACTGAGTGTCCCTGGTCCTGCGGCAGTTCAGGGAGCCCTCTGAAGTCCCGCTGGCTGGCTGGCATGGCTCCCTCACTACCATGGTGGCAGAGATTCAGAGGGCTCTCTTCATGGCCACAGGGTCTGTGGCACATGATCTCTGCAGGCTCAGTGTGCAGGGAAGGCTGCAGTCCTGGCCCTGTGGAGTGGAGACTGTCCCAGCTAGGGCCATGAAGAGGAGTCATCCCCCTCAGTAGGGTCGCCAGGTGTATGGTTTTCAACCATAACGCCTGGTCAAAAAGGGGTCCTAGCGGGTCCGGTCAGCACCACTAACCGGACTATTAAAAGTCCGGTTGGTGGCACAGACAGGCTCCCTACCCGGCTCCATGCAACTCCCGGGAAGCTGCTGGCATCTTCTTCTGGGTCCTAGGTGCAGGGATGGCCCCGGGGGCTCTGCGCACTACCCCTGCCTTCAGCACCAGCTCAACAGCTCCCATTGGCCAGGAACTGCGGCCAATAGGAGCTGAGGGGTTGGCATGTACACGCGCGGGTAGTGCGCAGAGCCACATGATCACACTCTGCCTAGGAGCCAGAGGGAGATTCTGGCAGCTTCCGAGGAGCCACCTGAGGTAAGCGTCGCCCATAGCCTGCACCTTGAACCCCCCCTCCCATGCCCCAACCCCCTGCCCCAGCCCTGATCCCCCTCCTGCACTCTCAACCCCTTGGCCCCAGCCTGGAGCCAGCAGGCAGGGCAAGGGTGTTTGGTTTTCTGCAAATAGAAACGTGGCAACCCTACTCCTTAGCGGTGGGGGAGATACCCTGCTGCTGAATGACTCCTGCTCAGGGATGAAGCCACACAGCAGTAGGGTGGCCTCCCACATGGACAGTGCTCATTGTGCTCCTTGCAGTCCTGGCCAGAGGTTTCTGATCCCCCGGGCTAAAACCACAGCATTCCCCGCATCTTGCGCTTGGGAGTCACCAGCCCTATGATAATGCAGGAAGCTCTCTGCAGCTCCACTGTCATGGCCCTGCTCACTCATTCATTAGTCAGGAGTGCAGGGGCCATACCTGGGCAGGAATTGTTCAGCAGCATCCTGTGGCCAGGGGGCTCCTCCTCCTCCTTGCAGCCTGGCTGGGCGGGGGGTCTCTGCTCCACTGGGCCAGGACCACAGCCTCCCTTATATCTTGCAACCCAGTGTCCTGGACCCCTCAACCATGTTGGGAGCCCCCTTCAGCCCCACTTCTGTGCTGCCATAACCCTTAACGCCAGCCCTACCTCCGCTAACAGTTGAAAATTGGGCATAAAAAAAATCTTAAACGAAAAAAAAATATTAATTCTGCCAAGCCTGTGTGTGATATAACCCACTATTATTGTGCTGATTTAGAAAGGCACGCAGGTTTTCTAGACTTTGCTACGAAGATCAGAGCTCGTAACACAACAGAATTATTACTACTGCAAAAGGTAACAAATGCCGTGCTTATGTGTTCAGTACCTGTAGCCGCTGGGGGTATTCTATCTGAGATTACCTAAACAGCTTAACCATTCTATTAATGACCAGGAAGCCCAGGCCTGCTTCAGTAGTTTTTTATTAAAAACAAGTGTTTTCTTTTATGGGGTTTTGGTGTATATGATAATCAATAAAATATTAATACAATGATAATATGGATAGATACATGTATTTACTTCAGGGAAACTACCTCCCTTTAACTGCATACACACATGCAAAAATATAGACCTTGAGCAAGAGACATTCAGAGAGTAGCTGTAAATAAGAGGTAAAACACAGAGCCAAGGACAACACCCTCCCTTCCCTTCCCCTCCCCCAACACACCGCCACACCCACACGGTAAAAAGAATACACCAAAGCTTGTTTCTTCATGCAGTCAGAATTAAGAAGGGAACCCCGCTGAGACGTTTTAAAGAGAATCCTGCTGAGATGATTTAAAGAACAAAAGCAATCAGCACAAATAACTGCCTATTGTTTACACTCTTTGGGCCTGATCCAACACCTATTAAAGTCAGTGGAAAGATTCCCCATTACTTAAACAGCAGAGGAATCAGACCTTTAATTTACATCACTGTTATGCAAGTGTGTTGTTCTTTACTGGTGTGAAAGAGAGAGAAATGACCGTGGGTGGGTATTTATAGGTTTTATATTGTATTTTGTTCTAAACTTTACATGTGTGGTGGATAAGCTCTACACTAGCACGAACTTTCTGATCCAGGCCTTTCTTAGCCAGGTGAGTAGCTATGTGGATGAATGAGAGTAGCTCAATGTGTGCCCGTCCAGTTCTAGCCTTAGTCTAGGGCTAACGAATCTGGTTTTGGAAGCTGTTCATTTCAGTCAAAAGTGATATTACTTGTAAATCACAATTAGTCTAAGGACTTATCTACACTGATACACAGCCTGGACTAAGGGGGTGTGTCATAAATATAAAGGGAAGGGTAAACCCCTTTGAAATCCCTCCTGGCCAGGGGAAAGCTCCTCTCACCTGTAAAGGGTTAAGAAGCTAAAGGTAACCTCGCTGGCACCTGACCAAAATGACCAATGAGGAGACAAGATACTTTCAAAAGCTGGGAGGAGGGAGAGAAACAAAGGGTCTGTGTCTGTCTGTATGCTGCTCTTGCCAGGGACAGAACAGGAATGGAGTCTTAGAACTTTTAGTAAGTAATCTAGCTAGGTATGTGTTAGATTATGATTTCTTTAAATGGCTGAGAAAAGAATTGTGCTGAATAGAATAACTATTTCTGTCTGTGTATCTTTTTTGTAACTTAAGGTTTTGCCTAGAGGGGTTCTCTATGTTTTTGAATCTAATTACCCTGTAAGATATCTACCATCCTGATTTTATAGGGGGGATTTCTTTATTTCTATTTACTTGTATTTTTTATTAAAAGTCTTCTTGTAAAACACTGAATGCTTTTTCATTGTTCTCAGATCCAAGGGTCTGGGTCTGTGGTCACCTATGCAAATTGGTGAGGCTTTTTATCCAACATTTCCCAGGAAAGGGGGGGTGCAAGTGTTGGGAGGATTGTTCATTGTTCTTAAGATCCAAGGGTCTGGGTCTGTAGTCACCTAGGCAAATTGAGGCTTTTTACCAAACCTTATCCAGGAAGTGGGGTGCAAGGTTTTGGGAAGTATTTTGGGGGGGAAGGACGCGTCCAAACAGCTCTTCCTCAGTAACCAGTATTAGTTTGGTGGTGGTAGCGGCCAGTCCAAGGACAACAGGTGTAATATTTTGTACCTTGGGGAAGTTTTGACCTAAGCTGGTAAAGATAAGCTTAGGAGGTTTTTCATGCAGGTCCCCACATCTGTACCCTAGAGTTCAGAGTGGGGGAGGAACCTTGACAGGGTGTGAATAGCAGTATGCACCACTGTTCTACTCTAACTCCCCTGTGTGGACACTGAAGGCATGAATTAAAAGGTTCCTAGTTTGCATTAACATGATCCTCTGAAAACAGGAGTGACAGTGTAGACAACCTTAGATAGTTCAGACTGGTATATACAGATTAGAGATGGTCAAAAAAAATTCTCAATTTCAATTTTTTATTTGACATTTCAAATTTTGACAAAAGAGGGGGGAAATGTTTTAGAAATTTTCTATATTCATTTTTCAACCAGTTCTACCAATGACACACATTATACTTCTGCAGTAATATATTCTTGCAGATACTAAAAAATTCCTGAAAAAGTACAAGTGCCCAGCATATGAATGTTTTAAAATATTTAGAATTGCAAAAAGAGTGGATGATGTGACGAATTGACAGATTTATTAAAGCACTTGATACAATGACTAAATAAATCAAACTTTCAAAATTAACTGAATTGGGTAATGGTTGGGTAATGAACACTATCGTGTGGATTGAAAATTGTCTAAATCACCAGAAATAAAGGTGAATGATAAGTGGCAAATTGTGGAGTTATGAAAAGGTATCTGATGGATGTCATAGGTATTGAGTTAGGTCCAATCTTATTGAAACATCTCCATTTATGATCTGGAAGTGGAGGGGAAAGACCTCCATGTTAATAGAATTTGCACAAGATGTTGCAAATACCAGTGAGGTCAGAAAAATAATACAGAAGTTCCTAGAGAAGTTGGAGGAACAGATCACAAAGAGATTTATCTTGGGAAAACGTAAGCTAATACATCTGAGTGAGACTATTGTAAAGCAAAACAACTAGGAGGTAGAACCTTGGGAAGGAGTAATACCAGAAGAGATCAAGAAATTATGATTTCCCCAGATCTGTGTAGCAGCATCCATTCCCACGGGGATATCTGCACCAATATCCTCAAGACCAGACAGGGAAGATGCCGGGGCAGCGAGTTATATGGGCCTGTGGTGCCCATGCACCAGCAATATTCAGAGCACGGGGGCACAACTCCACCAATGTTCAGGGCTGGGTTTCTCCCCCGGCCCTGCCTGTGCCCTGGGCAGCAGGCGTCTGCCCCCTGCAGCTCTGCACTGCGCTCCACTCTGCCAGTGGTCCTAGCGCCCATAGGCACTGACTCTGTGGATGCTCCTGGGCTGGCACACCCACAGGGAAAAATTAGTGGCTGCTCTGCACCCACCAGCAGCCAAGCTGCCCCCCCTCCTGCTCCCACCCCACTTCCTCCTCTGCCTCCTCCCCTGCTACCCCTGGAAGATACCACATAGAGCCTCCAGTCCTCAGCTCTACATCAACCCTCTATACGATCCGTTTTCCACAGAGGAGTTTCCACAGGGTCAGAGAAATATTGCTGGAGAAACAACACTCTGCTCTTTTGAGTCAACCGCATCGCCCATGGCCACATCGTTTTTGTTCCCTTCTCTCACTGGAATGGAAGATTGATCTGGGTCCATACATTCTCTTCAAAGAGTTTCTGCATTTTGGTCCATCCCATCCTCGTACCTGCCAACTTACCACCCACTTCAAGGGATGTCACTCCTTTTAGTCTCAAAGTTCCCAACATTCTATATAAATGTAATATCCTTTCACTTAGTGTGCTGAAAATTGTTCAATACATCTGAAAGCAAAAAAACTCATGAAACCAAGATGCAAGAGAAGTATTTATGCTAGCATATTAAGCTTTGTTATGTATTTTGTGTCCCTCATTTGGGGCTGTCATACTCTATATGCCAGATTCTGGCCTTGCCTTGTTGAGAGGTACTGACTTCTAGAAACGTCTGAGATATGAGATTTCCAGTTCGTAGAAAAATTCACATTTCGAAATTGGGTTTCATTCCAAGTTGGAAAGAAACCAAAATTTTCCAGAAACAGAACGCCTTAAAAATGCTGTTTCAGAAACACCAGCCCATGGTTTTCCAGAAATGACATTTGCCCCCAGAAACCCCGATGGCTGGTGAGTAAATTGATACTGCTAATAACAGCATTGAAACTGAGGAGAATGTCAATTTCACTCAGCAGCTCCCAGGGTCAACAGCTCCCTGGACCTGGCACCCTAGGGTTTCCAGACTCCCAGGACTGTTGGCAGCCCAAATAGCCAGCTAGGGGGTCTATGGGCTGGGGCAGTCTGCATGGTAGAGCTGCTTCAGAGAAGCAGACCCTGAAACTCAGGAAATAGTTCCAGGACTTTCAGGCTCTCGGCTCTGCAGCAAGGAGCTTGGTAGTCCTGAGAGCCCTGACTTGAGCTGGCTAGTTGGAAGATGAGCCCTGGGTAGAGCCAGGACTTTCAGGCTCCTAGCTCTCTGGAAGGGAGCCTGGAATCCCTATCATGGAAAGGCTGCCTCAGAGCCACAGAACCTGGAACACTAGGGTGCATGTCCATGGGGTGGTCTACCCAGCAGGGCCGCTCAGAGCTGCTACAGACTCTGGAAAACTAGAGCCCCCAAGCCTCGGGGCCATGCAAACAGTGGGGATGCCCTGAAACCCACCAGGCAAGCTGGCAGGAAACCTTGTAGGCTGATGAAAGTCTGTCAGACCCAACACACTTTTTTGAGAAATTTCAGGTTCGACAAGTGAGCATTTTCCAGTGGAAGGCTGGAAAATTTCTGACCAGCTCTAGTGACTCTCCGAAAGAATTCAGTGTTGCTTTTCAGCTCAATTATATTAAAACTGCATAATTGTGATCAGCTTGAGCATACTAAAATTGCTTAAGCTGAACATAATGCCACCAGAGTCATGAAAGGATTAATGAATAGATATGGTTTGTTTATAGAATGGATCGCTCAATGATTGCCCTGTTCTGTTCATTCCCTTTGAAGCATCTGGCATTGGTCACTGTTGGAAGACAGGATACTGGGCTAGATAGATCATTGGTCTGACCCAGTTTGGCTGTTCTTATGATTACAAATAAATAGCGAAATATAACTCTTTTGGCTATTAAAACTCTGGCAAGTGGGTATTTCCATTGGTGTAGGCTTTAAATGATATTTTAAACTTGGAGTATGTCTACAGAGGAGAACACTGGAAGATAAGAATCATAGAATATCAGGGTTGGAAGGGACCCCAGAAGGTCATCTAGTCCAACCCCCTGCTCGAAGCAGGACCAATTCCCAGTTAAATCATCCCAGCCACGGCTTTGTCAAGCCTGACCTTAAAAACCTCTAAGGAAGGAGATTCTACCACCTCCCTAGGTAACGCATTCCAGTGTTTCACCACCCTCTTAGTGAAAAAAAATCCCTGGATTTGATCCTGACTCTGACACTCAGGGGCTGTCTACAATAATATATCAGCTATATCACTGTAGCACTGCAGCACAGACACTTACTACATGAATGGAAGGGAGTTTTTCATTGCTGCAGTAAATACATTCCCTCGAGAAGTGGAAGCAAGGTGCACACAAGAATTCTTCCATCAACATAGCTGTGTCTACTGCATGGGTTAGGTCAAACTAATTACATCACTCAGGGTGTGAAATTTTTGACAGCCCAGTAATGTAGCTAAATCAACCTAAGTTTTACATATAGACCAGGCCTTACTCACTGTATGACCTTGTGCAACTACTTAAAGCAGTGCCTCGGTTTCCCCATTTGTAAAGTGGCTATATTGAAACTGCGTTATCTCAGGGGGGTAAGCCATCAACTCGAACATATTTAATAACACATAGAACAAGTCTTATCTTAAAACAATTTTAAAGATACTCATTTCTTAAAATCCTCCAGTGCCCCATGGAATCATATGGGCAACTCCTCACCTGGTGTAAATCAGCATAGCTCCATTGGAACCAATGAATCTACACCAGTTTACACCAGCTGAGTATCTGGTCCACAGTGGAGGAAGGTTGGTCTTCTCGGTAGGGCCCTAGGCTGGGATTCAGGAGGATTGGGATTAATGCCCAGCTTTACCATAGACTTCCTGGGTGACTTTGGACTCAGGGTCTGTCTACACAGGAAAGCAAAACCTGTGACTGGCCCCCACAGGGTCCTACAGCCAGGGCTCCAGCCCAAGCCCAAAAGTCTACACAGCAATGAAACAGCCCTGCGAGCCCGAGTCGGCTGGCACGGGCCCGCCGTGGGTTTTTCTTTGCTGTGTAGACATCTCCTTAGGGCAGGGGTCGGCAACCTTTCAGAAGTGGTGTGCCAAGTCTTCATTTATTCCCTTTAATTTAAGGTTTCGCATGCCAGTAAAACATTAACGTTTTTTAGGTCTCTCTCTATAAGTCTATATATTATATAACTAAACTATGTAAAGTAAACAAGGTTTTCAAAATGTTTAAGAAGCTTCATTTAAAATTAAATTAAAATGCTGATCTTACGCTGCTGGCCTGCTCAGCCCACTGCCAGCCTGGGGTTCCATTTACCTAGGCCAGCAGCAGGCTGGGCCAGGGCCTGCTGCCACTCAGGATGCCGGCTGCCAGACCCGCTCAGCCTGCTGCCGGTCTGGGATCCCGACCCTGCCCACATAGAGTGGGTACCTACCTTCTCCCTGGTTCTAGCCTATTCTCTTCCTCTCTCCCTGCACTGAGCTGAGGGTGGGAGTGCACTGAGCACAGGGCTGGAGGTGAAGGAGCAGGCTGGCGGTTGGGGTGTAGGGTCTGGCCAGGAGCTAGAATGAGGGAGGGAGCTCAGGGTTGGGGTTTGGGTGTGGAGTGCTTACCTGGGCAGCTCCCATTTGGTGTGAGGAGTCCAGGTGGGAATGTGGGGGGGGGGGGTGCAGGAGCTCCCGTTTGGTGCTCAGGGTGGGGGTGGGAACGTGGGGGGTTCAAGAGTCAGAATATGGGGTGTGAGGGGGCTATGTGTGGGGGGTGCAGGAGTCGGGGCATGGGGTGGGGAGGCTGGGTATGTGTGGGGATACTGGAATCAGGGCTGGGTGTGTGTGAGGGGGTTGCAGGGATGAGGGCAGAGGGCTGGGGTTGTGGGGGTGCTCCTAGCCCCCTGCCCAGAGCGGCTCATGGCAGGGGGCTGGAGGGGATATGCCCTGATTCCACCCCCTCTTCCCCAAGGCCCCGTCCCCACCTCTTCTCCGCCTCCTCCCCGGAGCAGCGAGCGCGCTGCGGCTCGGCTTCTCCCCCTCCCTCGCAAGGGCCATCAGCTGATCGGCAGCAGGGTGGGAGAGGAGAGGAGCAGAAATGCAGCACGCTGGGGGAAGAGGCAGGGGAGGGGGGAGCTTGCCTGGTCTGCAGCAGCAGCTGGGGGGGGGGGCGGAGAAGACTGGGCCGGGCCGGGCCGGGCAGGATTTTTAATGGCACGCTGCTGCCTGTCGGGGTCGCGGCCTGGGTTCGGCAGCGGACTGAGCGGGGCCGGCGCCTGGGACCTGGTAGGCAGCAGTGCGCCATTAAAAATCAGCTCGCGTGCAGTCTTTGGCACACGTGCTATAGGTTGCCGACCCCTGCCTTAGAGTGAGATCCACAAGAGGGACTTAGGTGCCTAAATCCAACATTTAAAGCTTCAAAACCCCTGCTCAGCTGGGACCTTGATATCTGCCAGCAGGCATGCACACAGCCATCTCATTCCTGACCCTGCTAAGCAGCTCAGTGCCTGACTCATGCCTAAGCCCCAGCAGGATTCACAAACGAGGCATTCCCGCCTATCTCGGCAGCGGGGCCTGATCTAGTAGACACGCTCCGAGGCTGCCTTAGAGCATGTCTATCGGATTGGAACTGGCACTAAACAGGCCCTGGTGGTAGCGTCCCCCAATAGCCCCGTGGTTAGTGCATTCACCCAGGATACAGGAGACCCAGATTGCCTGATGTGGAGCAGGGACTTGAATTTAGGTCTCCTACACCACAGGTGAGTGTTCTAACCGTTGGGCTATTGAGTCAATCTCACTCGCTTTTTCTCTCTCAATCAATTACTGTTGTAACTAAGTATTGTATAGCATTTGGAATACCATCCAACCCAGAATATCCATGGCCCAGTAGCTAGGGCATGCACCTACAAAGTGGCAGACCTGTGTTTGTAGTCCCCATTCCACACCAGCCAGAGTGTCGATTTGAACCCATGTCTCCCACACTCGACCCACTGATCTATTAGGTGGGAGGGGACGAGTACTATCTCCTCCTGTCCCTTGGTTTTCCTTGAAAAAGCGTTGACCTGACTTTGAAGCCTGACTTCAAGAGAGGGTTCATGGATGTGAATCCCAAGTGGAGGGAAGCGCCTCCCTCTGGCCCAGAGTTAGGCACTTAACTCTCCTTGAAGGGGAGATACTTAGGCATTTCCTATTGGCTACCTTAGGCAGCTCCCCATTCAGTGTGCTGGCTTCCTGAGTCCTCTTTTGGTAGGGCCTAGCTCTCCTTATACTTTGGATAGGAAGCCTGGGAACCTACTCAGAGCTGTGGATTCCACTGGGTGTCAGGATACATGAGCACTGCATCGCTCAGCCCAAATGGCCCTTGTGACTCTAGCCTTTCATCTCTCTCTGCCCACCTGAAAAATCATAGAATAGAATCATAGAATATCAGGGTTGGAAGGGACCTCAGGAGGTCATCTAGTCCAACCCCCTGCTCAAAGCAGGACCAATCCCCAATTTTTGCCCCACATCCCTAAATGGCCCCTCAAGGATTGAACTCACAACCCTGGGTTTAGCAGGCCAATGCTCAAACCACTGAACTCTCTCTCCCCCCAAATGGCAACAACAACACTTCTGTACCTCGCAGGGATCTTGTGAGGATAAATACATTAAAGAGAGTCTGAGATGTTCAAATACTGCAGTAATGGGGGCACTTAAGTACAACAGATAAAACATATGACCGTAGATGCAGCCTATGCCCTTGTTTGCTTTAAACATATAGAGCTGGTTTGATTTCACACATACTGCATCAATGGGACTACTTCACTTCTACATGTTAAGTGAGTTTAAAATCTGGCCCTTAGAATTCAAGCACAATGGACAATATTGGAAACTAGAATCCAGCTGCTACAGCTAGGAGGCACACTTTCACTTTGCCTGACCTACCATCATGAGAGCTAGTGCTGCTACTTGGCTGAGCCAAAATTGTAGTAGTGGTCAGCACAACCTATGAGTAAGGCTACGATTTAGTCACAGAGGTCGCAGAAGTCACGGAATATGTGACTTCCAATGACCCCTCTGACTTCAGCCTGCAGTGGTCAGGAGCTGAAGGGTCCCCTGCCACCCCTCCGCCCCCAGAGCTCCAAGCTACCGTAGGCGGAGAGATACCCCACAGCTCCCAGCCACCATGGCCACAGGGGTACCCCACAGCTCCCAGCTGACATGGGAGGCAGGGCACAGGCACCCTACAGCTCCCAGCCCCCCCAGGCCATGGGGGACCCCCAGAGATGCAGGTGGCGGGGTGCCCCGTGGCCCCCAGCTGTTGTAGGTGGCTCCTAGCCCCTGTGCAACTGCCCCACTTTAGATGGTGTGGAGACCCGCAGATCCCCTTTTTGTCATGGATATTTTTAGTAAAAGTCAGGGACAGGTCACGGCTTCCGTGAATTATTCTTTTTTGTCCGTGACCTGTCCTTGACTTACTTAGCCTTACCTATATACACAGCCCAGAAATCAGTTCCACAGCTTCATCAGCAGCACCCTCAAATAAACACAACTGTATTTCCTCTTGTTTTTTCCTACCCTCCCCCCAGATGTTCTGGTTTAACTTGGATTTAAACTTGGAGAGTGGTCAGTTTGGATGAGCTATTACCAGCAGGAGAGTGAGTTTGTGTGTGTATGGGGGGGGGGGGGTGAGAAAACCTGGATTTGTGCAGGAAATAGCCCAACTTGATTATCGTGCACATTGTGTAAAGAGTTGTCACTTTGGATGGGCTATCACCAGCAGGAGAGTGAATTTGTGTGGGGGGGTGGAGGGTGAGAAAACCTGGATTTGTGCTGGAAATGGCCCAACCTGATGATCACTTTAGATAAGCTATTACCAGCAGGACAGTGGGGTGGGAGGAGGTATTGTTTCATATTCTCTGTGTATATATAAAGTCTGCTGCAGTTTCCACAGTATGCATCCGATGAAGTGAGCTGTAGCTCACGAAAGCTCATGCTCAAATAAATTGGTTAGTCTCTAAGGTGCCACAAGTACTCCTTTTCTTTTTGCGAACTGTACTTTGGACACTTTCAGTCCAAGACTGCCATCTTGTGGACTCTAACTGAGGAAGGAATTGTTAACATCCAGGCTTTGGTCAGTGCTTCAGAACGATTTTGTACCGCATGTTTATTTCCCTTTGCGAGATTAAGAAAAAAAGACTAATGAATCCATAAGAGCAGTGTAAAGATGTCAGATACTCCTGAAACATTAGAGAAATCATTACAATTTACAAAAAAAGGAATAAAATCTGTAATAAATATTTTATAGCTGCTATACTTCACAATTACAAGGAGCATTTCTATGTGCAAGAATGTTCAATTTAATGGTTTATAAATTCATACATAAAAATTAAATTTAATCTTTTAGGGAGAGTGGCTTGGTTAAAAAAATCTGTTCTCCCAATAGACATCAACCAGTAAAGCTGCTTTAATATGAGTAAGTAGTTCAGCTATCCAATCACAAGGGTGAATGTGATTAGGCTGAAGGTGTTAGTGAATATAAAATTTATTCACTCAGTATCTGAATCTAAAATATCTTTATGTCTATGTTAAAAAATACTTTACAATCTGGGCATATTTTAAAAAGGCATTCAGTATGCAATAGAAATGCACTTGTACAGGAAAAATATCTAATCTGAATCAACCAGCACGTATCCAATATGTTAGTGCTGTGCATCATCTGATGTAGATTAAATTTAATTATATCCTTGCCACAACTTTTTAGGTATCTATTTTGTAAGCAGACAGTCTTCTTGTAGCCTGATTGCTGGGCGTGGAAATCTTCTCAGACAATCCAAGACACACAACAGAAGGGCTCATCTGGAGAATGCAGGTTCATTATGCAGAACTATGAGCCATTCTTCCTGCTCTCTCACCCACTATCAAGAACACTATTTCATCCACAAGATAAAAGCTAAGATCATTGTTTCATGTTTTCCAAACCCCTGCAGCATGTGCAGCTCCTTCTTTTTACCACTAATACATACCTTATAGATGATGAAAGTACCCCTTGATCAATACTGACAATATATTGAGGAGAGGGGTTAAAGGGAAGGTGACATACTGAGATATTTTTAAGGTCTTCTATAAGCACTTAAACATTAAGCACTGTATTTCAGAGCAAGTAAAAAACAATAGTAAAAAGTTGAAAAGCTAACTAGATTTCTACCTAGTGCTGCTCAAAGATTTGTATCAGCCAGATATACAAATCATTTTAAACAAGGAGGTTCATTTTATTTAATGGAAACTTGCCTTCAGTAATTTACAACATACTGCAGCCATTGGAGACCTTTGGTTATATTTATACCATTAACCAGCAAACTGTAACCGAGCTATGCTGGAATTTTTCTATCAAGTGTTATTAAATTATCACCTAAAACCTTCCAAGTGAACTTGATCTGCATTTTATTTACTCTCTTACTTCACTGAATGGATAATACATTGAAGAGATGTCTAAGTTAACAGCCGTGTTTTCTAGCTGCAGTGGTAAGAGGCTGAAGAGCAAGCTAGGGTGAACACTCAGTACTTGGGGTCTACAACTAAGATTAAATTTTCAGATGTGACCACCATTCAAGTGCATCCAACTTGAGACACCTGGTTATCTGATTTTCAGAGGCACTAAACATCCATAAGTTCAAAATAAATGAATGAAAAGTACAAGTGCTCAGAACCTCTGAAAAAGAATCAGGAATGAGATGTCTCAAGTTGGGCACCAAAGATCAGTGACCACTTGAAAATCTTGGACCATAACATCTCACTGAATATCACCATGCCCTGAAGTTCTCAGTAGTGTGACAATATGGAAGCGTCAGTCTCTAAAACAAAAGGATGCTGGGAAGATGGGACAAGTAGCATTAAAATTGTGATTATTATTGATGTATTTACTTTCTCTCTCCCAGACAGATCATGAGCAACAGCCACATCAATAGAGAATCCTTCAGTCCTCATTTCTTAAAAACAAAAAACCACCATTAGAAAATTCAAAGATGTTTATGGCCAGAAGGGCCCATTATGATCATCGAGTCTGACCTCCTGTATAACACACAGCCTATAGAATTTCACACAGTGATTCCTGCATCACGCCTTTAACTTCTGCCTGAGCTCGAGTATGGTTTCTAGAAAGATATCCAATCTTAATTTAAAGACTTAACATGACAAAAAAGAGCCTGGCCTTGGGCTCACTGGGCAAGGCCAGCACACCCTGCCTCACTATCACCTCTGGCTGGGCTCAAACCAACATCCTTTTAGTAAAAGCTGGACACACTGACCAATTATGCCACAGAGCAGCCTTATGGTGGCTTATAAGATGCTTTGTCTCTTATTCCAAAGAGAAAAGTTGGTGGTGTTTTCACAATCCTTTTCAGGAAATTACCTCTCTTTACATTTTTTGGCTGATATATTGTTTTCTGGTTCACAACCGATACTTAGGGCTAGTCTACACCGGAATCGCTGTAGTGGCTCGGCAGTACCGATTAGCAGCGCTACAGTGGCTCAGCTACGTGCAGACGCTCTATGCCAACAGTGACAAAGGGTCAGAAAAGGTTACGCAACTTGCAGGCTAATTGACCCAGATTCAACCTTTAGAGACATGTCAGTAGATAAGGTTTGTGATTTTTGTGTGTTTACATATATATTATTAGAGATTGACCATGTAACCAGTCAGTTCCTGTCTATTGCTGTATTCTGTTAATTCAGAGAGCAAAAAGAGATGTTAACATTTAAATGAACTGTGAAGTAATGATATCACTGTCTCCACTTCTCTTTGAAGTATATAGTAAATTACCTGTAAATGGTGGGAGATAGGCAATTGCCTTATGTTAATCCATGCAGCTAATTACTGGTGATGCTTAGGAAATAGGAGGTTACTTCAAAGACATTATTCTTCACCCAAGGAACACCTGCTGTCAAGAAGCTGACAATAGCCTGCCACGGTGGTCTATAAAAACTCTTGGGGCCTGGTCCTTTCATCTCAGATCTGCTTAAGCTTCATCAGGGGAAGTTTGAGTTGCAGGACTGAGGTCTCCATTCCATCTGGATATTGGACTTCAACCTATGGACTAATTCTAAAAGAAATTTTTGCAACTCTGAAGTTCAACATCACTACTATGAAACTGACCTAAGAACTCTACTCATATCTGGATGTATATGATCTTTCAACCAATACTCTCTCTCTTTTTTAAAAAATAAATCTTAGTTTAGTTCATAAGAATTGGCTGTAAGCATGTATTTGGTTAAGATCCAAAATATCCATTAACCTCATGGTTAAGGTGTCCAATCCTTTGGGACTGATAGAACTTTTTATATGACAAACAAGATTTTCAGTAATCCTCATCATATTTGACTTGGCTGTCTGGGTGGGAGCTCAAGGCTGGATTGCTTTAAGGGAACTGTATTTCTGGCTTCTGAGTAATCAGTAAGGTACTGTAGAAGCTGTTTTGTTGCTGGCTTGGTGAATCTAAGTAACAGAATAACCATAGTTCTAGGGATTGTCTGCCCCATTCTTTGCAGTTTGCCCTAACTGAGCAACCTCAGCATGCCCCCCCCCCCCCCGGAACTCCAGTCACACCAACGGGAAAGAGCTCTCCTGTCAGCATAATTATTCCACCACCACCACCCCCGCAGCTATCCACAATGGCACTTAGGTCAGGGTAACTTATGTTGCTCAGAGGTGTGGCTTTTTCACACCCCGAGCGACTTAAGTTATACCGAAGTAAGCACTAATGTGCACAGACTCTTAGCTACATAACTAGTGAGTTTGAACCAAATTGCAATTATTGCCCATACCATCATTCTTCTTGGTCAGTATGCCTATTTTCCCAGTGTGCACGTCTATTTTGGTTTGATGTCATGTTACAATTTCTATTTCTAAATTTTTAATTTTTTTTTTTTATTTTAAGGAACTAATTGCCCAGGGAATCAGCAAGAATGATAGCTCTTTTTTGTACCCTGGATTTTAAGATACATTTGTAGAAATAGAACAATACAAAAAGAAATATTAAAACGATAGAACTGAGACAATAGCAAAAATAAGAAATAGGTGATTATTTGAATACAGTTGGGACTAGGCTCCCCTTTAGAGAAAGGCATGCATTCCAAGGTGAATGCTACTACCTTGTATTAAGGATTCGTAAAATGTAAATGACTAAAGATTGATTTTTGTAATTCTGTAATTTTGCACCTTTCTTCCTGTTGTCACTGTTTTTCTTACTGTGAACACAAAAACTAGATCTCTTCAGTCAAAACAATCATGAGTATCCAGTTCCTTGTGTAATACGGTGTGACATTTTTCATGTTATAATAATTCCATTAGATCATAGTTCTGAGGATAACATAAAATGCAACACCAAATTTCATAAGGAAAAGATGTCGTATCTATAGAGCACATATGAACACAGGTACTTCAGTGGGTTTGTGTCTTCAATTTTAAAGCCCTGGTTGATGCCAAGACACGGAATCTAATTTTTTTAAGGCAGTACTAATGGCTTAAAAGCTTCAATGCCACGGATGCTAACTTGTTTCTTCCAAGGTGGAACATTAAGTTAAGCTAGTGAACTGAAGACAGTTATAGATGCAATCCTACAGTCTACTAAATTAAAAACACTGTCATGAAGAAAACAAATGGACATCTGTAATGTGTTTCATAATGTGTAACCCAAACTTCCCAATTAACTTGCAGAGCACTTGTATTTTCCATACTACCAGCCCAAGAGTATGGTATTTGATTGTTGAGCAATAAAAAGAGTGTCATTATATTTGATTAAATTTAAGCACATTTTCAGATAGTCCAACTGGATGCTGCAGGCAGAGGATGAAAACCTGATCCTATTGACTTCAATGGAGCCAGGGTATCACCCATAGAATGTCTGCCCTAATTTCAGCAGTGCAGCCCAATTCAGTTCCCACTAAAATCTATGGAAAGATTCCCTTTGATTTCAATGGGAGTTGGATCAACCATTAATGCATCAGAGGACAGAAAGTACATAGTGGGTCAGACCAGTGTTTCATCTAGTCCAGTATCAATCAGATGCTCCAGAAAGAAAGGGTCAAAAAATCTTGTAACAGACCATATGTAGTAGGCCTTCACTGAAGTTAATAGGGTTGCCTGAGTGAAATTAGGGAAGAATTAGGATTTCTATGTCTGCAACATAAACTGAAAGCATTATAAAGTTTAACCAACTGTAAGATGACAATTTAAAGCAAACAGTTTTCATTCCTTGAAAATCAAAGGGCACCCATTTGTTTAAATATTTTAAATGTGTGTTTTGAGCACTGGCAGCGTATACCTAAGATAGTGTACTTTGGAAGTATCAGGTATTAAGTCTTCACTAGTACTAAAATCCATAAAGTCAATTATAAGGGCAGCTCATGTCAGCAGTTGCAGCTTCCCAGTGCTAGCACTCTTTATTTCATGCAAATTGATACTTTTTTTGGAGCAAATTAGACCCTCAGTGATCTCTGGGAGAAATTTCAGCCTAACGTGTCAATGAGTACTTGAGAATTTTTACAGCCACAAATTAATCCCCTGCTGGCCCATGTATTCACTAAAGCCATGTACTGGAATTCACTTTGAAATTTCCTTTGAAAAAAGCACCCCAAAAAGGCATGTACATTGCTCAGAAATCTTCTTTTCTAAAAGGATTAACTTGGTCAGTTTTAAATTTAGTTTTTCCTTTAATATCCACCAGGACGCTAAAACATGTTAATACAAAAGTCAATAATATAAAACTCCACTGCCAACTTTTAACTTTCAGGAGCTTTAAAAAGTGCCTAAAAACACTTTTTATATATTAATATACTGTAAGTTTTAAAAACCGCACAAAAAACTTTGTTGTAAGTTCTGTATTTGTGAAAGTAGAAATTCATGATGGAAACCCTGATATAGTCTTAAGAAAGGTCACAAAAACCTCAAGTCCAATAGGAAAATTAGCCTCCCCACATTTCAGCAAATGTCCATGACCCAATGGTAAAAAGACATGTAAGCCTACTCCACACTGGTGTTTATGTAACCCACATACATCCTAGGTGTGGTGTTCAGTCCCATCTAGTGGCACCGAGACCACTTAGAGAGAGAGATTAATGAGCTTGCTCTACAGCCTTACCCAACAGCCAATTGTGGCTGTGGCCATGTGGTAGATGGCTCACGCACTAAGCTCCAGATGCCCCAGATTCGATCCTACCTGCCACCGACCAGGGTCTCTTGCCGTTAAATTTACAGAAAGTCAGCCAGCAGTTAGGGCACAAGCTTAGGACTTAGAACAGGGGTTCCCAAACTTGTTTGCGGCTTGTTCAGGGTAAGCCCCTGGTGGGCCGCAAGATGCTTTGTTTACCTGAGAGTCTGCAGATACGGCCACTCGCAGCTCCCAGTGGCCACGGTTCACCGTTCCCTAACTGATTTAAGAGCTTAAATCTCTTTTTCAAAAAGTATTTAGGCACTTCGGAACCTAAATCCCATCAACTAGGCTCCTAAGTGCCTAAATCCTTTTCGAAAATGAGATTTAAGCTGCTAACTCATTAAGCATTGCAATACTGAGCACTGCAACACCTAAATACCTTTAAAAATCTGGGCCTTAGCCTCTTGGTGCCTCAACTCCCATCTATAAAATAGGATAACACTTCCCTACCTCACAGGTGTGTCACGATGATAAATACATTAAAGACTGGGAAGTGCTTTGAGATCTATTGCTGAAAACTGCTATATAAAGCTAGGTGTTGTTATTATTGCTACCTCACTGCTACCACTTACAATGATACATGTCCTAAGTTTTCCAGTGTTGACAAGGGTGTGCCACCTTTCGGCATGCATTCTGGAATTGAGGATCCCACTATATAAAGTAACTGGCACAGACACAAGGCTGTGTGATTTCAGCTACAATGGAAACAATGGCGTTTCCCTAGATTTACATCACTGTCAATGACGTTACTATCCACTCCACAGACCCTGTTTCTGAAGGAAGAGGACAGTTGCCGCATTTAGAACTTCAGTAGTTGCTGAGCTGATTTTCATGACATGACAGTAAAGACACTGCTGCTTATCACCAGTACAGCTGCACCATTGCCAGATGTTTCTATAATACAAAGATGAATTATTCTATGGCAAAGTGTCTCAGTCCAATTCATAATGAACAGATGTCCACATCAAAAAAAGTTACCAAAACAGTGGCGTCTTGCAGGTACGCTCAACTGATAGACCAAGGAGCGATTGTTAATAGAGACAACTAGCTCAACAGTAGTCCTGAACCGCTCCAGAACAGAACAGATCCCAGTGCAATGAAGATACGCTGCACCTGTCTGGATAACCAAAGGAGTTCTAGCTCTGAGACTATATACCCAGCTACTTCATGAAGACCAAATGGCCCACCTTAAACTGCAGGATGGTGGATTTGCTTAGCCCCAGTGAGTCCATGATTCAGTTTTAAATACATATACATATTTTGGACAAACATTTTCACAGATCTCTGTGATGAGCTGACCACCTGCCTGGAGTTCAGATGAAATTCCTTCACGTATTGTTTTTGGCCAGGAGGCTGAGTTAACCACCTGTCTCAACATATGCCTCTGTGAACACTTGGGACTAGATCAGTGTGACCTTGTTGTTCTTTTAGATTTATTTTAACAGGCAGTTTGCTGTACCGAAAACAGTACAAAACAAAAATGTCCATGTGGCATTATCCATCAAAGAAAGTGATTACAGAATAAAAAGAGTTGGCCTTCAAGGAAAAAAAAACATAACAGCTCAGTGGTCTTTCAATTTCACCCCAATGTAGTCAATACTTTTTAGTTTTGTTCAAATAATATTTAGTGATACATGTGTGTGTGCACGAACACGTTCATACATAATGATGAGACAGAGTTATAGGGGGCTGTAGCAGAGACTTTACTTGGGGTCCAGCAAGACCAATGGTCAGGCTGCAGCCAAACAGCATCTCTAAGTCTTAGGATGGCTCTTCTGGGTTGTTTGCAGTGCCCAGCAGCCAACTGGCAGTTCATTACCCCCACAAAGTCCTTTGGCATCTCTCCAGCAGCCAGGGGAGGAGGGAAAGGTGGGAGAGACCTTGGCCCTTCCTCTCCATTGGGTCCTAGTAGAGCAAGGTGAGGGCTGACTCTCCCTTCTGGCTACCACTCCAGATCAGCTGCCTGAGCCACTTCCTACCATCCCTGTTTTCCCTTCAGTTTCGGGCATGGCCCCAGCCTTCACCTTGCATAGTCTCAGAACTTTAGAACTTCAGCTGGGAGAGATGGGTGCTTCCCAGCTCATTCTGAATCCAGCTGTTCCCCCAGTCAGGGAAAAAGGAGAGGGGGACATAAAAAGGATTGGTATAGGGTTTGAGTGCCAAATAAATATAAACTTTAGCCTTGATTTAAACAGACCTGGAATTTTGCAAGGTGTTGTCATAAGATTTCAAGACCAAAAAGAATAAATCATTTGGGTGTGCGAGATTTCTGAAATCTTAAAGTCTAAATCTCCTCAAAATAGACATTGCCTGAGATTTTGGCTGCATCTAAACCATATTTGGAAAAGATACCTGTGCCAGTCAGGGTCCAGACACATCAAGGGGAGAAAAAGGAATTTATTCTTTGGGATTCAAGCAGCTGAATCAAATGATTTTATACAAATGTAATTGTGCTGTAAAACATGTTGAGTACAGTAGTTTATGAAAGCTTGTAATGTTCTCAACTTAATCATACTGAGATACGCGTACAGGCTATTGTTATGAATTTGTGTATGGGGAACTGGGTTCATAGAATTTCAGCTCCACCTCACAGCAGGACAGCAAGCAATCAAATAAGGAGATACCTCCCAAGCCAGTTGTATACATGAAATCAGCTTCAAGTACCCATCCACTGTCTAGTCTAGCAAGAGACAATGGTGGACCACTAAAGTTAATGGAACGACACTGAGACAAGAAGGAATTTCCCCCACTCTGAATAACCATGAGCCGTATGCCAGAAGGACAAAAGCCTTTTAAAAAGGAAGCTTAATCTGAGGTTTTCATCTGGAACTTCTCAAAGGCAGGGAGGCTGCCAGTGAATGCTGGAACTTCCGTATAGCTAGGAGGTCTGGTGGAAAATTGTTCAAAGGCATTCGTACCAGAAAAGGTGATTCGTACTAGAAAAGGGATTTTATCTAATATAGAAAATAAAGCCTGAGGTTGGGTCTTTATATTTATTTTCATCTACCTTGCATGTTTGTTTCCCTTACTATTTGATCTCTGAATCGGTGGTTCTTCAGTTAATTTTTACCTCAAGCAGATATCTGCTGTGCAAAATGCATGAGCAGTGAGAGGTAAAGTGAGCAGATAACTGGGGAGCTGGTTTCACACCTTTGAGGGTGATGAACCAGAGGGGAAAAGTTAGTCTCTGGTAGCTAAGGTCTCAAGGCAAATGAATCTGGGGAGGCACAGGCCTGGAAAACATTAAAAAGTTAAGTGATGTAGCTGGGTCAGCCTAAGCAGTGCAGTTAAGCCAACCTAACCCATGGTGTAGACACACTAGGTTGACAGAACAATTCTTCTGTCCACCTCCCCGAGAGGTGGTAGCTAGGTTGATTACCTATGCCTACAGGAGAACCCCTGCTGTTGGAGTAGGTAGTATCTACATTTGAAGAGTTAGAGCTGCAGCATTTCAAGTGTAGACAAGCCCTCAGAACTGAAAGGGCTGTTGGTGCAAGAAGTAACTAGGCTGGTGGAAGCCATGAGGAGACTTTGTGCTTGTGGGCAGGTTACAACGGATGCTAACTCATTTCAGTGGGTATCAATGATAGTTAATGTTAACAGCTCAAGTATTTGATTGCTCAAAACATGTAGGAATGGAGAAAAGGATCATTCTATGAATACCACCATCAGCATTTCTCAAAGTAGAGGCGGTGCAAAGTACTAGCAGAGAAGGGGTTGGGTGTGCAGAAGGAGATGTACAAATTAAATGTGTAGGCCTTTAACACATAGCACTGTTGCAGAAGGAGAACTACTGGCTTATTTTCCTGAAACAGGTTCAAGCTTTAAAAGTTTAGGAAATGGTGGGTAAAAAACTTTAAAGTTACTCACTTAAGAATTAAGATACAATTAGAGCTGTGAGAAATGTCGCATGCATGAAATAGAACAATTTCACTGGGCTGGTTTTACTTTGATAGTTTTATTTTTTGTAAATACAAAGAAAAACATCCCTCCCCACAAAACCATACATAAAATTTCATGAATGTAGAGTTACCTGCTTCCTGTAACTGACATGAAATGTGTGTCATGAGTATAAAGGGAAGCTGAACGTGCTGTGGTGTATTTTCATGAGCTGCTGGAAATCTTACCCAACTAAAAAAAAACAACCAAACATTGCCAGAATGGCTCAGCAAATCTACGAAACCGTAAAAAACAAAGATTGTAACATTTATTCCCAACAGGAAAAACCACTGACATTCTTGTCCCTTTAGGGAGTTCAGCCAGAGTAGTTAACAGTGTTGCCAAGTCTTGTGAACAAGTCTCACAGTATTTGGGAGATTTTTAAAAGAAAAATCCTGCGATTACATGAGAATCTCAATTTTCATTTTATTTAAAAAAAAAAAGTGTCTAGCCCTTGTGGGTGTGGAGAAAAGATTAGAAACATGTCTCTGAAATGCTCAAAAATCAGAAAAGAAATAAAGAAAAAAAATAATACATCTGGGGTTCTAAGTCTCATTTTTAGCCAAGTTCATGATTTTTGAAAGTTTGGTTCAGGCAATAGTGACTGTGTAATGCACACACCTCCTGGGTGTGGTGTTCTGTCCCCTCTAGTGGCAGTGCCCACCTGCCTGCCACTCACAGGGTAGAGGCTCATGCACTAAGCTCCAGAAGTCCCAGGTTCGATCCCACCCCCTAACGACCAGAGAGTTTGTGAGCGTTACAACTGGTAGTTATTTCCTTTCTCCTCATTTCCCTAGGGGACTATATCTGGAAAATACAGTTATAAAGATACTACATAAACACACAAAGTGCATCAGGCAGATCTGGAAATGTTCTTATTTTTTGACAGAAAGTGAAACCTACACTGAGGAGCTCATCCAGAGCAGAGCCAGCTTCACAGAATGTCAAGCACCAAGCAGCACTGTAAATACCAAGATAATGGGTCTTGAGTTGCATTCTCCTCTGTTGCTAGAATTAAGGAGTGAGAGAAGGAAGGAATTCAGCTGACAGAGTTCCCTCCCCTTCCAATCCTGCTGTCAGAGGGAAAGGATGAATTGCTGATGCTGCAAACCACCTCTCCCAAAATATTTGCTTAGTTTAGTTGCTTTGAAAGCCCACCCTGCTCCAGCATCTGAACTGGCCACATTAAAGTATCACCTAGGTCACTGGGATAAATTTGTTTGACCTTTAGTAAAAGACCTTTGCATTTACTAGGCAACCAACTGGGATATTATTCAAAACAGGCTTCACTGCATTTGCTGACTAATTTACTCAGAGGTAGGTCTATGTAAGAAAAAATCTACTTTAAGCATTTTAATTACATAGGGATTCAGATTTTCTTCTGTAAGTCTTACCCCTACGGGTCAAAAACCTGTAATCAGATCCAGGCAGGGGTCTGTCCATGTAGATCATGTTGCAGGACCAGGGCTATGGTCATCACTCAGACTAGCAATGGTAAAAACTTGCAAAGACAGCAAGATGACATGTATACAGAAGGGCGACAGAGGATGGATCACTTGATGATTACCTGTTGTTAATTCCTTCTGGGGCATCTGGCATTGGCCACTTGTCGGAAGACAAGATACCGGGCCAGATGGACCTTTGGTCTGACCCAGTATGGCCATTCTTATGTTCAAAACTCCTCTACAAAAGGATGAAAATGAGCAACATTTGGTTATTTTTCAGCTGTAGGGCTATACAAAATGTTCTGAAATACTCAGCATGGGCAGTGCGATGCTAATTGACAAGTGTGTTGGCCCGCTCCAGCCTGCTGCAGCAGCAGCTCTGCAAGCTCATTCAAGAGGTCTCCTGAAAGGAATAGGAAACTCTCCAAATCATTACTTAAGATTTACATACCCTTTGAGGCCCATTCCAAACCGCTAGAGAGTGATCTAAAGGGCTCTTATTATAAATGAGAATCATGCCTGGGTTCTAACACACAACATTCCCTATTATTAACAAACAAATATTTTCTCCAGATTTTAATCCCCCTTTCTTTCCAGACCTCCCTGAGCTGTTGTAAACATCTAGTCCTGGCTCTCATTTCAGTAGCAAATGTAATTTAAATGCAAAAAAAAGATCTAGCACGGGATTAGGTTTTGCATAAAAATTCTTAAGATGTCTGAAATTAATGTTTGCTCTGCACCCTTTGAAGTGGGAATCAATTGTGCAGTACCTACTTCTGTAGCCTTGAGATGCCAATCAGATATTCAGATTCACAAGAGAAGAGGTCCATATATGAGTCATTTAAGATGAAAGTCACTGTTCACCACCAACTACGCTAATTCTGCAACAAAAATGGTGGACTGCTCATGCACTATCACTGTAACCAGCAGCTGTGGGTGCTCAGCACCTCTGAGCAGTTGGGGTACTTGTATATAGGCACCTGGTTATGACTGAGGGAGGACAATTAACTTTAGGAACCCAGCCTAGAAAGTTTTGGCTCTCGCTCTCTGGGAACCATATGTGGTAATTCCAGAAGTAAGAGATTTCGACTATTGACTTTAAAGAAAAATGTGCCTTTTTGTTCTTTTTGGCCAGTAAATAGATATGAATGCTGAAAGCACATTCTGTTTAGCACGTGAGGCTAATGTAAAACAGAATGGGAAATATACAGCCACGGGTAACACATTACTGATTTTTGCTAATGCATCTCTTGTATGAGGACTATTGTTTGAGCAGTGGCGGATTAGCCACTGGACCCATGGGACCCACGCCCGGGGCCCCGGCCAGCTGGGGGCCCCCAGCTTCTGCCGCCCGGTGGGTGGGACAGGAAAAGCCCCCGGACCCCCCAACCCCATCCCCAGCAGAAGCCATGAAACAGGGGAAGTCCCCTCCCAGCACCCTCCCCCAAACCCCACCCCTGGCAGAAGTCACGGGACAGGGGAAACCCCTGAAGAACCCCCCAATCCTCAGGGAAGGGGCAGAAAGGGAAGGGGCTGTGGGTCGGGCCTTAGGTGGAAGGGGTGGGGAGGGGCCTCCCACTTGCTCTGGCCCCCCACTTGCTCTGGCCCAGGGCCCCATAAAACCTTAATCCACCTCTGTGTTCGAGTGTGATTTTTCTTCAAATAACTTTTATGTTCTTCTTTGCTGGAATTTTGTTTGATCTAATTCTGCCATTTTCCTTCCTTGCAATTAGAACAGAACAAATATACTAGAAAGACATGCTGTTTTGTGAAACTGGAAATATTAATTGTATGCATATGAGGACAAGCTCCACATATTTCTGATGCATGTTGCTCGGTTAGCTAAATTCAGTAGAGTTTAGAAAATTATTCAAAAAATAACCTAACTTCTTTGTTATATGTCTCAATAGCTATATTAAAATAAATTATTGGCATTGCTGTAGCGCAAGGATCGGCAACCTTTGGCACACGACCCATCAGGGAAATACGCTAGTGGGCTGGGATGGTTTGTTTACCTGCAGCGTCCGCAGGTTCAGCTGATCGCAGCCCCCACTGGCTATGGTTCGCCGTTCCAGGCCAATGGGGCCTGCAGGAAGTGGCGCGGGCCGAGGGATGTGCTGGCCGCCACTTCCCGCAGCCCCCATTGGCCTGGAACGGCGGACCACAGCTAGTGGGAGCTGCGATCAGCTGAACCTGCAGATGCTGCAGGTAAACAAACTGTCCCAGCCCACCAGCTGATTTTCCTGAGGGCCGCGTGCCAAAGGTTCCTGATCCCTGCTGTAGCACTTAGGATCCCTAGTCATGGATCAGGGTCCCACTGTGCTTGGCTTACTGTACAAATACAAGAGGCAAAGATGGTCCTGGCCCCAAAAAGTTTACAATCTAGATAAACTGAATATCTGAGTAGTAATATGGTACTACAAGTTCTGACCCTTGTTGTAATACATAGATACCTAGTACTGGTGGTTTGGAGGCAAACTGCCAACACAGTTATGTCTCCAACCCTAGCCCTTTAAAATTCCTCATATGCTGAAGGAACTGAGCATTCCAGTTTTACGGGAACTCGGCATTATTCAGTTCAGTGAAATTCACCTACAGAATAGGAGAGATCGCCTGTAGTATAGGAAGAATTTTAAAGGATTAGGAGTATAGTCAATATGTTCAGGACATATTTCTAAAGTGTCATTACAGTGAAGGAAACGATGGGAAGGAGGAAGTCAGAGAGAATTGCTTACTGATGATACATTTGGAGGCTGAGTGTATATACCCCATGCGGACCCAGCAAGACCAGTGCTGATTGGCAGCCTCATAGTAGCTAGGAGGGGGGGAAAAAAAAAAGAGAGAGAGAGAGAGAGAGAGAGAGAGGTGGGAGCAGAAGGGTGGGACTGCCAGAGGAGCAAGCAGGCAGGCATAAGGAAACTTTTGCCTCCAAGCTGCTGAAAAACTGCTCAGAGACAGCACCCTGAGCACCTGGCCCAACAGGCTGAAAAGTTACAGAAACCAGGGAAGGTAGGAAGGAGCTCAGGGCATTGATGGAGTAGTTGAGTTCTGATTCTGGCTGTCTGGCTTAAGGGCCCTGAGTTGGAACCCAGTGGAGTGGGCGGGCCTGGGTTCCCACAGCAACCCCCTGAAAGACTAAAAACTGAGGGGGTTCCAGACCTCCTGGGCACCAGGAACCGGTCAACAGCCCTGCCAGAGTGGACTCAGGTGCAATGCTCCACACAGCCAGAGCAGGTGCTCTTGCATCAACCCACCACCCCACACTAGGGGGAAAGGATGAGGCAGCATCCAGACTGGTTTGGGAAGGTGTGCAACATATAACCCCTAGGATACTGGCAGCCAATGCAGAAATGAGAAGCACCATGGTACAGGGATGCCTCCTTGAGCCTTTCATAAGCATGAAAGCCTGAGCTCAACTGTCAGAGAGTTGGCTAAGGACACTCAGACAGCTTTTGAGTCAAACAAAAGCACTTTCTACCATGTACAATGTTTCATCTTTCTTAACAAATGTCCCTGTAATTAAACTGCAACACACAGTGCTCAGTCTAGCTTATGTTTCATTGAACATTTATCCTGAATGAGAATTTGATTGCTAGCGGCGCAATTGCTGCTGGGTCTGCCAGAGAGAAGAAATCTGAATTCCGACTTCAGAGGAAGCCAAGTCAATAGTGAAGGCTACAATCTGAGTCCTTGATCATAGGAAGGAGATTGTGTAATCCCCGCAAAAGGTGCTTCAAAAGAAACTGGCTGAGTCAGTGTGGCCAGGGAGACAGCCTAAAGATTGGAGAAGCGGAAGAAGTGGTTACAACAAAACATTTTTAAAAGTCCACTGAATTTTTTTTTAATTGTAATTTTTTAGGCATCAACAAAAATCCATATGCGCAGCAAGTATTTTTCTAATCATCCTACAGAATCAGAAGTCAACCTATAGTTCATCACTTTAACTAGTTTGAATGCACTACTCCTATACCTGGGCTGAGTAGTTCCCTCAAATTTCCTTCTTTCAAAACTATAAAGCCAAATTCCTGTTCTCACACTACAGTAATCCCTTTACTCCTGAATTACAGCTGGGGCCTTAGTCTCCTCTCACACAGAGGTGGGTCATCTGATCTCAGAAATTAGGACTCCTGTAACAGACCTGTGTGTCATTTTTACCTTTCTCCTTGAATAATGGTTCTTTTTACCAAGACCTTCTATTTATTAATAGTTATTTATATATACACTAAGGTCCCCAAGCATGGATCAAACCGCACTGTACAAAAACATAATGAGACAGCCTCTTCTGTAAAGAATTTACAATTTACATATAAGAGAACAGGAGGCTACAACAAGGACACAGGTGAGCACAAGAAAATGAGACCTTACTGGTCAGTATGATGAGCAGGTCACAATATGCCATAATTAGTTACCATTATTAATATTAACATGTGACATTTGACAGATAGCAAACTCTTAACATCTAATGCCCAGATTTTAATTTATTTCCATACCTCTCTCATACCAATTTACTCATTCCGCATTATACGTTCTAGGAGCATCCATCCCACACTCTCGGGGCCCAGTCCAATATTTCTCACAACACCGTAATCAACCATTACACTGCACTGCTCAAATCCAAACGCTGTGCTTATTGATTTCATACAGCAGTATTTTTGTGGGGCAAGCGGGGGGTGGGGGGAGAATGTGCAAAAGGGAAAGTCAAAGCTTTTCTAAAATCTACAGACATTTTTGAGTGCTGTTTTCTCTTTATCCACCAGGTCACTAATGTGTTCTGTGAACTGCATCAGATAGCATGACTTGATGAGTAGAAGAGCCTAATTGACCTTTCCACAAGTGCACATTGTCTAATGCTAGAGAATCTTATCCCTTACGAATGTTTCTAGTATCTGTTCTACAGCCAGGTCAGGCTTACAAGTCTGTGGGCTCTTGGATCTTCCCATGATCTCTTTAACTAGCCATCTATCATAATACATGCTTTCAAAGTTAACAACATTCTCTGCCAAAAGCCTACTATCCTTGATACTGTCTGTAAAACTTCAATCATGAGCAGCAAGTCAGCACTTGCTCCAAAGGAGACCTCAAGCAATCTCTCTTTTCTGGACTGTATGAATTAAACTGCCTTAGGCTGGAAAAGGTGATTATATGAAAGTCAAAGGCAATTGGTTACAGTCTGAAACATATACCACACTTTTGATACCTAAATTAAAATCCAAAAGGAGTTCTTTACTTTGTTCTGCCCCCTTAAAAACAGCAACATATTGTTCCAGGATACAGACATGTTTATTGAATGTAATAAATATTGTAAATTACTTTTACACTAATTATGTATATTTAAAGAATTTAAATTCTTCACATTGTAACATTGTTTTCAACTCAATTACACAGTGTCAGTTTTGTATTTACTTCAAACAATTCTCTCATTTTGAAAAAAGAATAAAGCAAGAATTCCAACTAAACTACCACTTTTAAACTTATTGTTCCAACTGAATTTTTATGCAGCTGTAATCTACTTAGAATATAGGTCTATTTCAGCTATGAGTTACAACCCACTGATTTCAGACAGGTTCCATGGACTAACAGAGCAGAAGTTGGTCCAATGTCTTCTTCACATGCACCCTAATTTTCTTTGATCTCACATTCGATAGAGGCAAACGTTTGTTTAGATGGTGATACTCAGCCTTGTCCACACTTCTCTCCAATCTATCACTTCCTCCTCTTTTCCCTTCTCTCAAAATGTAGAAAGAGGAGGGGCATTAGATGGAGGAAGGGGGAAGAAAACTCAGGAAACCTGCAAGCTGAACTGAAGAAAGAGAGAGAAAGCGAAACATGGAGAATTATGGAAGAGGAAGAAATTAAAACTTGGGAGGCAGGGACAAATCCTCTGGTAGCTAGTTCTATGCCTTTTCCTGCTAGTCCAATGGCATTAGAGCAGGGGTGGCCAACCTGAGCATGAGAAGGAGCCAGAATCTACCAGTGTACATTGCCAAAGAGCCACAGTAATACATCGGCAGCCTCCACGCCCCAGTGCCTCCCGCCCACCAACACTCACGATCAGCACCTTCCCCCCTCTCTCCCCGCACCTCCTGATCAGCGGTTTTGTGGCATGCAGGAGGCTCTGGGGACAGAGGGAGGAGTGAGAACATGGCAGGATCAAGGGAGGGGATGGGAAGGGGTGGAGTGGGGGCAGGGCCTGCGGCAGAGCCAGGGGTTGAGCAGTGAGCAGCCCCCGGCACATTGGAAAGTTGGCACCTGTAGCTCCAGTCCCGGAGTCGGTGCCTATACAAGGAGCCGCATATTAACTTCTGCAGAGCCGCATGTGGCTCCGAAGCCACAGGTTGGCCACCCTTGCATTAGAGGATTATTGGGAGTGACAAGGGAGCGGCTGAAAGAGGGGGAACAAGTCCAGACCAGATCTAACCTAGGTCAGGAAATGAATTTATCTTCAGGAGTGGGGCAAGGGTAAAAGTGGCATAAAACTAGAGCAACCTCATGAGTGCTCTAATTTATATTAGCTGTGGAAATACAGCCAGAGATCACTGGAGCACCATGCATGCTGGTCATCCTCCTCCTTCACATTGCTGGAAATGGGAGGAGCATTCTCCCTATGCTGGGGATACTTAAATAGGAGCTGGTAGCATTTTTTTTTTTGGTTGGGGGGGAAGAATCAACCAGATGCGTACATTTAGACTTCCCCTTGTGACAACTATTCATGAATATTGTTTCTATTTTATCCTAAAGCCTAGCTTTGGTGTAATTCTGTATTTGAAAAATACATATTTTATTACATTGGAGGAGAATCAGTTCTTAACTGAGGCTTTACCTGAGCAATAAAATTAGTTACAATTGTGAAAAGAGATTTAACCCATTTATAACTCTACTATACGAAGGGCTCTAGCAGGGCACTTTGAAGTAAGTGTAGTGCAATTATTTTTAATAGGCCAGTCATTATAGGCAGCTGAGTGAGAGGGGTTAAGTCACCCATTCCTGCTATGTATGGGCCCCAGGCTTTAAAGCACACAGGTGCCCAGTGGCTAGTGAGACACATGGCTGGTCAGAGGAAGACAGCTGGGAGACTAAGGGAGTTAGCCAGCTGAAGAAGGCAGGGATGTAGGGAAGGAAACTACAAGGAAGAAACATGGCACTTCACCAGCACCACTGCTAGCTCTTTCTGCACCTGTCGGGGCCCCAGCCAGACAGGCATCCTGACCCTGGAGGCTCTACCCAGGTCCTGGTCTTGACTTGGTGAAAATACGGCCTGCAAGTGCCCGCCAATAAAAGTTAGGCAGGAGAAACCATCTGGGCCGAGAGGTGTCTGTTGATGGAGTCCCTCAGGAAGCAGGTAAGAGAGCTGCAAGAGGAGGTAGCTTGAGGAATTCATTGACAGGATGCACCTGGAGATGTCTGGGATAGAGGAAGCTAGCCAGCTACAGGTGACTACAGTGGTACTAAAAAAGGAAGGAGAACTGGCTGTTCGGCCACCTTGTGCTGTAGTCAGTTCACCACCACCGAGTCCCCCATCCATTACGATCAAGAACCAGTAGCCTGTATCAGCAACAGGAGGTGAGAAGACCCACAATAACTGAGGAGGAGAAGTCACCTACCCCAAGGGTGGGAAACTCATGAGGAAGAGGTGGTGGTGTAGACTGTTCACAGTCAGGGACTCTCTTCTGTGGGGGACAGAGACATCCATCTGCTGGCCTGTCATTATGTCCCAGGAGCTCTGCTGCCTGCCTGGAGCCTGCATCCAAGACATTACAGAAAAGGTTGCTGAGGCTCATCCATCCTCTGACCACTACCCCATGCTGCTCAGACACATGGGCACTAATGATTCTGCCAGGTATGGCCCAGAGCAAATCAGTAGTGTCTACAGGGCTCTGGGAGCAAGCGGGGAGGAGTCAGGGCACAGGTGGTGTTCTTGTCCATCATCTTGGTTGAGGGGAAGGGCCCAGGCAGAGGGACACATCCTGGAGATGAATGTATGGCTGCACAGATTGTGTCAATGGGAGGGCTTTGGCTTCCTCAGCCATGGGATGCTGTTCCAGGAAGGACAACTACTGGGAAAAGATGGGGTTTATCTGACCAAGAATAGGAAGAGCATCTTCATGCACCAACTCACCAACCTAGTTAGAAGGGATTTAAACCAAGTTCAAAGGGAGCAAGTGACAAAAGTGTAAAGATAGGTATAAAAAGGTGACCTTAACAGAGGGCAGGATGTTGGGGGTCAGGAATGGAAAATTAAAATAGGGACATAGTAGTAACAAGAGGGAAATCAGTGGAGAAAACCTGCTCTACATATAAGATATCTATATACAAATGCAAGAAGTATGGGGGATAAACAAGGAGAATCGGAAGTATTAGTACATAAGCTAAATCATTACTTAAGTGACATCGCAGAGACTTGGTGGGATAAATCTCATGACTGGAATATTGGTATAGATGTGTACAGCTTCAGGAAGGACAGGCTGGGGGGAGATACTGAGACTACATCAGGAATATATACACTTGTTCTGAGATACAGAAGGAGGTGAGAGTCAGGCCAGTCGAAAAAATCTAGATGAAGATAAAGGGGAAAAAATAGGGTCAATGTCATGTTAAGTGTCTACTATAGGCCACCAAATCAGAAAGCAGAGGGGCATGAGGCATTTATAGAACAAAAAGATCTGTCCAAAACCACAAGACCTGGCAGTAATAAGGGACTTCAACTACCCAGACATCTGTTGAAAAAGTAATATGACAAAATACAAAATATTCAGTAAGTTCCTGGAATAGCTTGGGGATAGTTAATTTCAAAAAGTGGAAGAAAGAACCAGAAGCAGCCATATTAAACTTGATTCTGACTAACAGGGAGGACTTAGTTGCAAATCTGAAAGTTAAAGGCAAGTTGGGTGAGAGATTGTGAAATGAGAGAGAGTTCATGATTCTAAGGAAAGGAAGGAGTGAGAACAGCAAAGTAAGGGCAATGACTTTTAAAAACTCAGAACTGCCAGGGAAGGCTCTATGGGAAGAAAATCTCAGGGGAAAGGAACAATAGCACAAGCATGTAAGGACAAAATCAGAAAAGTTAAGGCACAAAGTGGGTTACACCTAGAAAGGGACATAAAAGACAGAGCAAGAGAAGGATGAAAGAAAGTTAGGTCCTCTACCTAGCATGGAAGAGCTCATAACAAGGGACACCAAGAAAACAGAGTTATTTAATGCTTATTTTGCTTAAATCTTCACTAAAAGGGTAAATTATGACCAGATACTTAACACTATTAATATAAACAACCAGGGGAAGGAACACAAGGCAAAATAGGGAAAGAACAGGTTTAAAAATATTTAGAGAAAAGTTAAATGTAATCAAGTCAGCAAGGCCTGGTGAATTCACCCTACAGTATTTAAGGAATTAACTGAAGCAATCTTGGAACTGATAGCAATTACCTTTGATAACTCATGGAGGACGGGTGAAATCCCAAAGGAATGGAGAAGGGCAAACATAGGACCTATCTTTGAAAAGGGGAACAAAGAGGATTTAATATTTAATGTTTTAATAGTTATTTAGATGATAAAGTAGAGAGTATGCTTATAAAAGATCCAGATGACCTCAAACTGAGAGGTTGCAAGCACTTTGGAGGACAGGATTAGAATTCAAAATGACCTTGACAAATGGGAGAATTGGCCTGAAAACAACAAGGAAAGGCAAGTACAAAGTACTTCACATAGGACTCAAAAATCAAGTGTATAACTACAGAATGGGAAATAACTGGATAGGCAGAAGTACAGCTGAAAAAGGATCTGGGTTTTCTTCTTCTGGTGTATGGCTTCTGATGGCACAATCCACGAATGAGATCTTGGGTAAGCGATGTAGCCACTATCACAGCAACAGTGTCTGGAGATAACACATCCTTCTACCATCAAAGATGCTAAACAGGGCAATTCTGGAGTTCCACAACGGGAGCCCAAGAAGCCCCAAGGGTAAAGATGTGCTTTACAACAGTGACAACAAGCTAAGCCTATTGTGTTATGATGGATCATAAATTGAATGAGATAAAAAGTGGGATGCAATGGCAAAAGAAAGGCAAATGGCATTTGTGGTACATTAGCAAGAGTGTAGTATGATGCAAGACATGGGCAGGAATTATCCCTGCTTGACTGGACACTGGTGAGGCCTCCGTTGGAGCAGCGTGTCCAGTTCTGGGTGCCACACTTTAGGAAAGATGTGGACAAATCACAATGAGCTTAGAGGAGAGCAAAAAGATTATATAGTTTAGAGAACCTGGCCTATGAGGAAAGGTGAAGAAAAAACTGGACATGTTTAGTTTTGAGAAAAGACGACTGAAGGAGAGTGGATAGTCTTCAAAATACATCAGAGGTTGTTATAAAGAGGACCGTGATCAATTGTTCTCCATGTCCACCAAAGATAGGAGAAGTAGTAATGGGCTTAACCTGCAGCAGTGTTGATTTTAGGTTAGATATGAGCAAAAACTTTCTAACTATATGGGTAATTAAGCTCTAGAACAGGCTTCCAAGGGAGGTTGTGGAAGTCCCATTATTGGAGGTTTTTAAGAACAGATTGGAAAAAACACCTGTCAGGGATAATCTAGGTTTAGTTGGTCCATTCAGCGCTGGAGGCTGGACTAGCTAACCTTTAGTGGTCCCTTCAAGCCCTACATTTCTCTTATTCTAGATTTCCACAACAAGCTGATGTTAATGAGGAAAGTTTTCCATAAGAAAACTTAGTCTATTGAAATTCTCCATAGGGTTTTGTATGTTTGCACTAAATGAGCAGCTCATCCATCAGAATGAAGTGCTCAAATCCCTTAAAGACCATTGTGCTAATTTAATGCTATCATTTGATTAATGCTCAGTGCTTCTACTTTTCAAAAACCCAGGGAAAGATAAAACAATTTTTTTTCATTCTTTTACTATTTTAAACACCCACTTCGGGAGCTAAATTTAACAGCATATCATTTTTTACAGTCTGCTTAGGACTCTCCAGTACAAAATGAATTTACACATTATATAATCTATCTATAGCTATCTGAAGTAGGGGATAAATATAAAATTGTTCCTCTCCTTACCCGCTCAACAGTAGTCTATTTTAACAACAACAGTAAAACCCCATCACTTTAATCGCTATAAGGCTGAATTTTAAGACCTTGAACTGTTAGCAGTAATGGTGTCTTTTGGTAGTGCCCCCAATGTGCTAGCTCTCTGCAAAAAATCACAAAAGGAAGGAATGTACAATGTAGTTTGTTTCCCTTTCAACCTAGTGTTGGGATATCTGAATTGAGTGGAGTTCGGGGAACAGCCAGAAAGACCCATCCATGCAGTATAAATGCCCACATTAGGATAGGTTAGCATCGGTCTTTCAAGGGTTGTTGTGGGTTTTTTAATACTGTGTTTCACAGCTGCAGTACAGGAAAATAGATTAGATTAGAATCTGGTTTATGTGCAGATAAGAAACTAAGATAATTGAGCACTGAGTAGATCAGTACTTACAAAAAAATGTTTTTGTGATTAGGGCACAGCACTGGGACTCAGTAGATAAATTCAAATCCTAATTCTGCCACAGATTTACTGTGTCACCTTGGGCATGTACTTTGTCTCTGCTTCAGTTCCTTATCCGTAAAAGAGATAATGATACTTCCTTTCTCCCACCCGTTTCTGGTGCTGTTTGTTTAGACTGCAAATTATTCCAGTCAGGGCCCCTCTCTGAACGTGCACGTACTGGGTCAACTGGGACCTTTAGGTGCCTTGGAAAATATTTTATTTGCCATTGTTAGTGCCATACTAATTTAAAATGAGCAAAACTCAAGCTCTATGAGCTAAGTGCCATCTGTCTCCCATTCCTCTGGTCACTCTCCAGTCAATAGCAAGAGCAATCCGAACTTCATTATTGGTTACAATTAGAATTGATCAAAGATAGAGGGATAGATAGATCAAGGAAAACTGAAGTATTTTCATTCTGCAGCTTTCAATAAGGAACAATTTTTCTTGTACAAAAAAAAAAAATCAAGGAACATTTTCACTTTCAAAAGAATTTGCTCTCAAAATTTCATTTTTTTGTTGTTTTTGCTTCTGCTTTTTCATCCCTTTTTTTGTCTTTACTCCCTTTCTTCTTTTTCTCATTGAAAAGGGGCTGAGGGGAAAACCGCATACAATGGGGAAAAAAATCCAAATTTTCCATTTCTATTTTCCAATTTCAAAGAAAAAAAATGAACATTTTGGAAACAATTTTCTCTTCATGAAATTTTTCTAGGAAAAAAAAAACAATTTTCCATTCAAATTTTTGACCCATTCTAGTTACAATGCATACAACTGAAAGGGAGTCAGGCAATAGAGATTTAGATGCAGGAAGAAAGGAATAAGGTTAACTGCAGGTGTGACACTGGCAGACCAGGTGCCAGCTCATGCCAGAGCCCCATGCCAATTCACTGTGTATTAGAATAGATCAAAGTGATTGTTAAATGTACAAGAGTGTCTTTGGTGTTTAAATTTCATGAAACCTAATGGGATGTTACTTGCATTATTCTCCATTTATCTGTATCCTGTTATAATGCAAAAAAACAAAAACATTTACATTGTGTATACCCCTGTCACTATAACCCATCAGATGAGAAAGAAGCCTTGTAGAATGCACATGAAGAACTCTAACAGCTTATGCTCTAATAAATTGGTTAGTCTCTAAGGTGCCACAAGTCCTCCTTTTCTTTTTGCGAATACAGACTAACACGGCTGTTACTCTGAAAGAAGAGACTTAATTTCAAAGCAAGTGGTCATTGTGTGTGACAATCAAAAGGTCAAAGACTCAAAATGTATTCCTCACTCTCTGCCATCAAAGGAAAAGCCCAAATGGGTAGTGACCCTTTCAGTCTGTTTTCTATGAGGCGAAGCTATAAGTATGGATTCAGGGAAAGATCCTTCATTTCTTGACTATTTGAACTCTTACAGGGAAGTGTACCAGACGCAAAGCAGAGCTCCCCAAAGACAATCTGGGTATCCTGAAAAGACTTCGGGGAAACTGGCAGTTTATCACATCGCTGCCACTATTTGGAATTACAAACTGACTCACCTGTGCATATATTTTACCTGCTTTAACCTCTTAACTCCCATTTCCTTTCCTTAGCTAATAAACCTTTAGTTTGTGTACTACAGAATTGGCTACCACTGTTGTCTTTGGTAGAAGATCAAGAGCACCAATTGATTTGGGGTAAGTGACTGGTCTTGTGGGACTGGGAGCAACCTAATATGGTGTGATTTTTTTTGTTAAGTGACCTTTTATCACAAAATGTAGTTTGTCTGGGTGGCAAGATTGATTTGAGAATCCGAGGGGACTGTCTGTGATTCCATGGTAACACTGATATAGTGGTGCAGGAGTTCTCATTTGTCTCTGGCTTGGTGAAATCTAAATTATAGAACATAACTACCACCAGTTTCGGCTGTCTGTCCTGTTTTCTGACAGTCTGTTTTCAAGTAGGCACTCATTTGTGAGCCAGCCAAACAGCATGACAATTTGACATTGTTGTGGCAGGATTCACATGCCACAGGTCAACTAGGTTTATAGATCATAACCCAATGCTATTAAAAGCTTAAATTTAATAGAGTTTTAAGGGTTAAAGATCCACCACAGCGAGTTAACCAGTCATATGTGGGTCTTGGGACAAGAGACCATGAGCATTTGTGCTTGCAAAAGGGGTTATCCTTTAAGAGGAAAGCCTCTGATCAGGAACTGAGAGCTTTGTTCATAAGCCACGACCAAGTGTCCAAGGACCCTGCAGCCCCAGATACTGCAGAAGAAGTGGCCCGACTACAATACTCAAAAGCTGAGAAAGAATGCAAGCATGAAATCAGGATGGCGGAGCTCCAGAGCAAGGAGAAGAAAGAAACCAAGGAGAGAGCCTACCAATAAGATGCAAAGCCAATGCTGAAACTGAGAAGGAAGCCCACCAAAGACACATGGAGAAGCTAAACAACTGAGGAGATAAATTATGCACTGCAGCTCAAAGTCCTGGAGCAGCAAAAAGAGCAGCCTCAGACTGTGAGTATATCCCCTCTCAACTGCAGGAAGTAGAAGAAAGCCTGCCCAATTTATCAAGAGACTGACTGCTTTGAGGCGCTCCTATCTACCTTTGGGAGACTGTGCAGAATCTATAAGATTCCAGAAGATAACTGGATGCCCATCATCTCAACCAGATTTGTCTGGCTTTCCCAGTCAGTGTTTAATGGTATGGAGGTGGGTGATGCCGTAGCGTGTAAGAAATTTGAAGAAAACATATTGAAGAGGTTTAAGATCCATCAACAGGACTCAAGAATGAAGTATAGAAACCTTAAAGTGTTTGACAAGGTCACTCATACGCATAAGATGTGTAATTATATGAAAAATAGATGGCAGGGGGAGGGGCTGAAGGTAGCTATGATAAGCTGTTTGATTTAGTTGCAGAAAAGCAATTATTGTGGACAGTCACTGATGACATAAAAGCCATCTGTGATGACAAAAAACAAAAACAAAAAAAAACCACACCCCTTCCACAGTTTTGGAGGCAGCAGGTCTCCTCATGCTCCTGACTGAGGAAATAAGAGCCAGTGCAAGTCAACAGCTCTCCAGTTTCTTTTTGTACCTCAAATCTAATAGGAGCCAAAGCTCAGGGGATGGAGGGCAGGCAGTGGAATACAGATCAGGATCACACATCTCAACAAACTTCCAGTTAGAGGGAAGTAACCTCCCATTTCTTCTGAGAGTGCTGGTCCCTACATGTATTCCAGAAATGGCTGATTGACAAGCAGTGCTTACAGCGGAGGTGGGTGAGGAAGCTGGCCAACAAAAATGATTGCAGTACCGCAGCTCCCACTGCTGCATCTGCCACAGAGGCACGAACTAATGCATAGTTGTGTAGTGAACTCCAGGTAGCTGCTCTGCAAGTGTCTTATATCAGGACCTCCTGCAGAGATGCCACAGAGGCATGCTGTGCTCTCATGGAGTGAGCTGTGACTCTTCCAGGTGCAGGGATGTGTGCTAAACTGTAGCACTCTAGGATGCATCTTAAAACCCACTTAAGAGATCCTTCAGGAGGATAACTAAAATCCACCAACTCACTAATCTACGCAAAGTTTGTGAACTCTGCTAAGAATAAAGCTAGGCTACTCATGCTCAACTTTGAGATTTCCCCACCCCCTTAATGGTTTTCTGATGCCAAGCATCTTTTCTTTAGTTGGTAACTATGCACATATGGCTAACATTAAAAAGACAGTAAAATACACCAGTTAGTATGAGCTTCAGGCTTCAGCTAATTTTAAAAAGACAAGTAATAAAACAGACTCATGTAATTCATTAACTACACATAGCTCTCAGACTGATTGAATTCATCATTGTCAGCTTTAGTAACCTTGCCAGCAAAAGATAGTGTCACACAAACGAAGATGAATGAAAATACTCCAATACATTAAAACACAACACAAGGCCGGTGCTTTGAAAGACAGAATATTTTATTGCTGAGGTGTTAAAATGGTAAGAGTTTATTTTACTGAAAATAAACTCATATGAAGCTGGCAAGATTTGATTGACGCTTTGAACAACTGCAGTAATAAGAAATCAGTATGACTAGCATTTTTGACATACAAGGTTCTAGAGGCAGCGTCATGTGACTATCTGCTGCTGCTCTGGTCTCGGACCTTATTTATTTTCATTGTGTGTTTAAACCAAGAACTGTCTGTCCTCATTGTCTATGCAGCCCCTGAATCCTTTCCTAGAAATTAGGTCTTTATTTTAATTGAGATTAGTCATAAGCTTTTACTGTCCAGTTATCAAATTCAGGTTTATTTGGCAGATTTTTATTTGGATTAATTCAGACTGACAGCACATAAATAATCTGAGATGGATAAAGTGATTTTGTGATGTCCCTAACAATTCTTACTTATTGTTCATTTTGGATTGCATTTCCCTCCCCCTATTTCAAAAGATGTGTTTCTAGATTTCCTGCTAACCAAAACGAGTGGAATTAAGGTCTGGTTTCTCCATATTGGTTAGAATATCATTCTCGTTAATAGATTAGGAGGGGGTTGTTGATGATATATATATGCATTCTAGCTGTAAATAAGGCTTGAAGAATATGTTGACTAGGCTATATTTCACAAATGAAGACCATATTAAAAAGGAGAAAAAAAACACAGGGGAAAATTGTTCATCTGCCTCTAGAACAATTTATTTTAATTAGCACAATGCTTGATTTAGGGGAAAAAAAAGTTACCTATAGAGCAGAATTAAAATACATTAAATGACAGGATTATCCAGAAAATTAGAAACCCAGCATAGTCATTCCTCAACAGGAAACGTCACATTGAGCTAGATGTTTTGCCCAGGTAAATTCCATGAGCCCAGCTGCCTGTGACCCTATTGCTTCAATGATCAAATGTCAAATCAGTTGTCAAAAGCTTTCACTTTCTTTGCCCGTGTTTATTTTGCTTCACATATCTTTCAAGGACAATGTTGCCACACACAGCAATTTGTGAAGGACAGCTAGATCATTTCTCTTTGCTTGCATTCTCAAAGGTATCTATATAGGCAAGTTTGCAGCCACCATTCCAACGCAGGAGAAATAGCTGAGGAAGAGGAAATTCTGCTTATGTGGTGAAGAGCTAGAACTACCATATATCCTTCAGGCACAAGGCTGTAAAGGGAAGAAAAGCGAGGGGTGGCCACTTGGGCCAATTTCTTACTATTTGTATTCATTTTACCATCTCATTTTAAGGCTCCTCAGGGGGCTATAAGTGGGTGTAGTAAAGGAATAAAGGTTGAAAAAAGGAGGAGAATTTTTTTGGAGTTAATCCATGTTGGAGCAGCCATTACTACTATTATTATTAGAAGAATGTCATTTTTCTATTTCAAACCCTGTTTTTAAATTGAACAAGAGAAGCAGTGTTATAAAAACAAAGCATAAGATGGGATACAAAAAAAACACATCTTCCTCTCTCTCTCTCTCTGTGGCCTAGTAAATAAGCACCAGACAAGACACGGGAGACCTGGACACTATTCCTGGCTCGGTCACCAGACTGCTGAATGAATTTGGCAAGTCAGGTCACCTATACCTCAGTTTCCCTATCTGTAAAATGGGGGTGATTATAATTCATTTGTAAAAACAGATCTACTGATAAAAGGCACTAGTGAAGAGCTAGGTACTATAATTATATACACAGTATGGTGATGATAACGAGGAGGTAAATTGCAAAGCCATATGATAAATGACTATTATGCAACTTTGGCCTCCTCATCTACTCTCTTCCCTCTAACACGGCTGGCAGAATTTATTCTACTACTTCAAAGACATTGAGGTACTTCATACCCTTGCCAATTTGCTTTTAAAAGAAACTGCTGGAGGAATGTTCAGGGAAGGGAGTAAACAATGACCCTGACCAAGGGCCAAGATAGCAACTCAAGTATTGGACAGTCTCCTAAAAGATTTTCTATACATAAAAATACATCAGCTTTAAAGGCAGGTATCTCAGGACCCCACAGAGTTAGAGATGGGAGCATTGTTCCAGCAGCAAGCGGAAATTCCCAGCTAACTAATATGCCCCTTCATTCGCTTCTAGCCCTGAATCATCCAGAGAGATCAAACTTTATTTGTAACTTTAAGATGTAGAACAGTTATTTTAGATCATTTTAAGAAGGTTTTTGGCTCTGAGCTTTGTATAGTTGTGTTAACAAAGACACCTGGCTTTAGAGGAAGAGGTTAAAAAAGTCCCAGTTTAAAAAAAAAAAAGAAAAAAACAACCTATAACGGGATTAAAATAGTTTCTTTCTGTATGACATGACAAACAATACATAATGATGTTGTATAACAGTTTTATTGACATTTCTTTGGGCTGACTCATGGCTTTTCCATTTATGAGTAATTTGTAGGGCCGGATCAAATTCATAGTCCATTTTGGTCAATTTCACGGTCATAGGATTTTAAAAATCATAAATTTCATTATTTCAGCTACTTTAAGTCTAAAATTTCATGGTGGTGTAATTGTAGGGGTGTTGACCCAAAAAGGAGTTGTGGGAGGGTCACAAGGTTATTGGGGGGAGGGTGCATTACTGCTACCCTTGCTTCTATACTGCTGCTGATGGCAGTGCTGCCTTCAGAGCTGGGTGGCTGGAGAACGGTGGCAGTTGGCCAGCAGCCCATCTCTGAAGGCAGCGCCGCAGCCAGCAGCAGCACAGAAGTAAGGATGGCCTGGTAGGGTACTGCCACCCTCAGTTCTGCGCTGCTGCCTGCAGAGCTGGGCCCTCAGTCAGCAGCTGCCACTCTCTGGCCACCCAGCTCTGAAGGCCACAGTGCAGAAGTAAGGGTGACATGGGATGGTATGGCCACCCTGACTTCTGCGCTGCTGCTGGCAGGGCACTGCCTCCAGAGCTGGGCGCCAGGCCAACAGCCGCTGCTCTCCAGCCATCCTGATCTTAAATTAGCACAGACATAGGGGTGGCAATACTGCAATCCCCCCCAAAATAACCTTGTAACCCCCTAACTCCCTTTTGGGTCAAGCCCCCCAAATTTAAGAAACGCTGTTCTCCCCCACAAAATCTGTATAGTATTGGGTCAAAGCACACAAAAGACCAGATTTCACAGGGAGAGACCAGATTTCATGGCCCGTGACGCCTTTTTCATGGCTGTGAATTTGGTAGGGCCCTAGCAGTTTGGTTGTCCCACATTACTGGAGTTAAAAGCTGGTGGTAAGGTCTCAGCCACATTTTACTGGCTCCTCAGCACGTGTCTTACAAGAATATTTAAGGTTACAACATTTTAGAAAACTAGGAAGTATAGTTAAGGTTTAGGATCTCTCTATGATGTCCTCTCATGTGTCTCCTCTGGAGAGCCAGTCTTTTCAATCCCTCCTTTGACAGAAGTTCCTCTGTGCTTCTAATTTTTGTCACCCATCTCTGAACCCCTTCTATTCTTACTATATCTTTTTTCCTTTGAAACACAATGGAGCAGATCACAATGCAATATTCCATGTGAGGGCGAACCATTGATTTATACATGGGCATTGCAGCATTTTCTAGGCCATTATTTATCCATCATACCATTTAAAAACAAAAAAAACCCCACAAACACACACTACTTCGGCACTTTGAGCAGCAGCTTTCATTGATCTGTCCACATCTCTCCCCCGAGTGATGACATTTAGTTTAGATTCAAACAAGGTGTCTGACTAGTTCAAAACACTTCACTCACCTTGCACTGTCAGCATTGAATTTCACAGGCTACCACTCAGACTACTGAAAAACAAGAAAGAAAAGGGGCAAACCCCCAAGAGTGCTGACTCTCCAACAACATGGGCATGAAGAACTCCGTGCTTTAGCGTATTTTTAAACTGAATACGAAAAAAAAAGTGACAAAAAAGGGCAGAAAAGGGGAGGGGAGAAGAGGAGAGGCAAATCAAGGACACTGAGCTGTGCTCTGAGCTTGTTGCATTTTGGGGGACCTGAAAGGCACCTAGTACCCATGCCCCAGAACCCAGAGCAAAATAAGGGGGTGAGTGGTCTCAGTTGACAGTGTGGTAAAAGATTTCAGTATTCACTTCTACAAAAGCAGGATTTTATATGGGTAATTTGCAAAGCAGAAGGCTGTAACTCCTTCAAGGGTCTAGTGACAGGAATGGACCAGATCAGCTTTGGTCTTATGTCAGAGTTATCACTAAGTGTCTCAGGTATTTCTAAGGTTTCTGTCATCTTGGTATGTAAGCACTGAATCCTAATCATCAAAAATTTCTTCACTGAATTACAAAAACTTAATTATACTCAGTAGCTAGGAGTAATTTAACAAAGCTATGTACTGAAGACATAAAAAACCGTATAAATCACACACGCAAAAGGAGCCAGGAGTAGAATCCTAGTTCTCCAGATTCAAACACACTAGCCTCTGACATGGGAGACAAAAGAGATCTCCTATAGCTGCTAGGAGTAGTAGAACCTTTATCTTGGCGATCCACCCACTAAAGGGTGACATTGCCCACTAAAATACAAATCTAGTACATTATAGTGCATTATTTCATATTTTAATCATTTGAGGGACAAAATAGTAGATTCCAAAGTGTGACTACAGAGATTCTTGGGATCAGACTTTCAAAAATGCTTTTGCAAGAGCAAAATGAGCATGTGTTTTTGGTATGAAATTAGGATAACTGTGTTCAAATGGCTAATTATACATCTCACTGTCTGTTTGTATATGCATATACTATATCACAGTAACTGCATGCCAATTTTTCATAGCCCAGTGAACATATTCATGTGCTCTCCCTGATGCATTAGGAAAATATCCATGATGGACTGATTGTCCTTTCCTACACTTGATCAAAAAAAATCAAGATAAAGACTTCTGTTTGCAACCAGTTTCAACAAGGTCTGTGACAGGTTGACCCCAAACAATAGATTTTCTGCATCACTGGGACTTCAGATGTGTTAATGGTGGTTAAAGAAGTGCCCCTACTTAACCGATCCAACAACACATCGCTGTCTCCTGCCAAATGTTATGCATACCAATCCCATAGACAAATTGCCTCCATGCACAACAGAGCTGAATGAGCACCTCCCTGTCGGTCGATATAATACATAGCTATTTTATTATCTGTCGCTACCTGAACTACTCTCCACTTTATGTGAGGAAGAAATTATCTGAGAGCCAGACAAACTGCCCTCAACATTTACATGCAATTTATTTTCTTGGAAAACCCAGAGACCCCAAAACTGTCAGAGTCCAGATGAGCTTCCCATATGTTGTTTGATGCATCGAGGTTATTGTGACTGATGGTGTGGGATGATTGATCAAAATCAGTTTCAGAACATTGGACCACTGTCTCCACCATATCAAGGCATCACGTAGTATGGCATGCGGACTAACTTGTGTAGATGGTCCAAATTTGGCCAGTTGTCTTGAGCCAAACAACATTGCATCTGCCTCATTCAGAGATGTACATAAGGAACAACGTAAGTTGTCATTGCCCTGATGCCCATAAACCCTAAAAAAAAAGGCCACCATCTGGATTATAGAATCATAGACTAAGGTCAGAAGGGACAATTATGATAGTCTGACTTCCTGCACAATGCAGGTCACAGAATCTCACCCACCCACCCCTGTAACAAACCCCTAACTTATGTCTGAGCTATTGAAGTCCTCAAATCGTGGTTTAAAGACTTCAAGGTGCAGAGAATCCTCCAGCAAGTGACCTGTGCCCCATGCTGCAGAGAAAGGTGGAAAATCTCCAGGGCCTCTGCCAATCTGCCCTGGAGGAAAATTCCTTCCTGACCCCAAATATGGCAAATCAGTTATGGGCAAGACTCACCAGCCAGACACCCAGGAAAGAATTCTCTGTAGTAATCCAGATCCCATCCCATCATAGGCCATTGGGCATATTTACAGCAATTAATTGCCAAAATTAAGCTACCCCATCATACCATTCCCTCCATAAACTTATCAAGCTTAGTCTTGAAGCCAGGTATGTCTTTCGCCTCCACTGCTCCCCTTGAAAGACTGTTCCAGAACTTCACTCCTCTGATGGTTAGAAAGCTTCATCTAATTTCAAGTCTAAACTTCCTGATGGCCGGTTTATATCCATTTGTTCTTGTGTCCACATTGGTACAATCATATCTCCCAGCAGCCTTCTTTTGGTTAGGCTAAAGAAGCCAAGCTCTTTGAGTCTCCTTTCATAAGACAAAAAGAAAAGGACTTGTGGCACCTTAGAGACTAACCAATTTATTTGAGCATAAGCTTTCGTGAACTACAGCTCACTGCATTGGATGCATAAGACAGGTTTTCCATTCCTTGGATCATCCTAGTAGCCTTCTCTGTACCTATTCCAGTTTGAATTCATCCTTCTTAAACATGGGAGACCAGAACTGCACACAGTATTCCAGATGAGGTCTCACCAGTGCCTCGTATAATGGTACTAACGCCTCCTTATCTCTACTGGAAATACCTCGCCTGATGCATCTCAAGACCACATTAGTTTTTTTCATGGCCATATCGCATTGGCGGCTCTTAGTCATCCTGTGATCAACCAATACTCTGAGGTCCTTCTCCTCTGTTACTTCCAAGTGATGCGTCCCCAGTTTATAACAAAAATTCTTGTTATTAATCCCTAAATGCATGACCTTGCACTTTTCACTATTAAATTTCATCCTATTACAATTACTCCAGTTTACAAGGTCATCCAGATCTTCCTGTATGATATCCCAGTCCTTCTCTGTATTGGCAATACCTCCCAGCTTTGTGTCATCCTCAAACTATTAGCACATTCCCACTTTTTGTGCCAAGGTCAGTAATAAAAAGATTAAATAAGATTGGACCCAAAACCGATCCCTGAGGAACTCCACTAGTAACCTCCTTCCAGTTCACCTTTCAATGTGACCAGCTGTAGTCTCTCCTTTAACCAGTTCCTTATCCACCTTTCAATTTTCATGTTGATCCCCATCTTTTCCAATTGAGCTAATAATGCCCCATGTGGACCCGTATCAAATACCTTACTGAAATCGAGGTAAATTAGATCCACTGCATTTCCTTTGTCTAAGAAATTGGTTACCTTCTTTGAGAAGGTGATCAGGTTGGTTTGGCACGATCTACCTTTTGTAAAATCATGTTGTATATGGCCCCAAATTACCATTGACCTCAATGTCCTTAACTACTTTCTCCTTCAAAAATTTTTCCAAGACCTTGCATACTACAGATGGTAGTTACCGGCCTGTAGTTACCCAGATCACTTTTTTCCCTTTCTTAAAAATAGGAACTAATGTTAGCAATTCTCTAGTCATACAGTACAACCCCTGAGTTTACAGATTCATTAAAAATTCTTGCTAATGGGCTTGCGATTTCATGTGCCAGTTCATTTAATATTCTTGGATGAAGATTATCTGGGCCCCCCCGATTTAGTCCCATTAAGACATTTGAGTTTGGCTTCTACCTAGGATGTGGTAATATCTACCTCCATATCCTCATTCCCATATGTCATCCTTCCATTATCCCTAAGATCCTCATTAAAGACTGAGGCAAAGCATGTTAGATATTGGGCTATGTCTAGATTATCCTTAACCTCCACTCCATCCTCAGTGTTTAGTGGTCCCACTTCTTCTCTCTGTTTTCTTCTTATTTATATGGCTATAGAACCTTGACTATTGGTTTGAATTTCCTTTGCAAGGTCTAATTCTACATGGCTTTTGGCCTTTCTCACTTTATTCCTGCATATTCTGACCTCAATAAGGTAGCTTTCCTTGCTAGTCCATCCCATCTTCCACTCCTTGTAGGCTGCTTTTTCTTAATTACTTCTGAGATGCTTGCTCATCCAGCTTGGTCTACAACTCCTGCATATGAATTTTTTCCCCTTTCTTAGGATGCAGGCTTCTGATAATTTCTGCAACCTTGACTTGAAGTAATTCCAGGCCTCCTCTGCCTTTAGATCCACAAATTCTTCAGTTCAATACACTTCCCTAACTAATTTCCTTAATTTATTAAAGTTAGCTCTTTTGAAATCTAAAACCCTAGTCACAGATCTATTTTTGTTTATCCTTCCATTAAGTTTGAACTGAATTAGCTCATGATCGCTCGAACCAAGGTTGTCCCTCACAATCATTTCTTCTATAAAGTCCTCACTACTCACCAAAACCAAATCTAAAATGGCATCCACTCTTGTTGGTTCAGCAACTACTTGGTGAAGGAATCCATCAGCTATCGCATCCAGGAAAATCTGAGCCCTATTATTACTAGCACTTGTCCTCCAGTCTATCACACAATTCCCATTAGTATTTACTTCATTAAAAACATTTGGATCCATATCCAAATTGGATCCTAGCGGTCTATAGCACACCCCAAACTCTGTCCCAAGGGAGGCTCTAGTAGTTTTCTCCCCCAATGTGATTTTTGCCCAGACAGACTGACTATCTTATCCATTACTTGATGCTGAAGCTCTGATATCGAGGCTCATCTTTAGAAATCTCTCCTCTGGGAGAAAAAGCCACTCCTACTACCAAATCCAGCACAGATCCTATAAAAAGGATTCTCTGAGTCAGACAGAGGTATGATTTTTTTTGACATTGAGAAGCACTACCAGAGCTGTGAGAAGAGAAGTTGTAAATTGAATGTGATTCAGCAGCACCTTACAATGCTTACTTCAGCAGTCAGTCATCTAAATATGGGTAAACAAAAATATTTTGCTTTCTGAGATGTACTGCAAAAAGATACTTTGTAAAGACTTTTGGAGCAGTAGAATAGCCAAATGGGAGGACATTTTAAACACAAGTCCCTGTCCTACCACAAAACAATTATTTATGGATGACTCAGTCAGATGGAAATAGGCATCCTTGAAATCAAGAGTTGCAGGCCAATCCATGTTTGAGAGTGAGGGAATGATGGATGCTAGAGTTAGCATTCCAAAACTTCTAAATGAATTTGTTCAACTTTCTTAAATCCAAAATAGGATAGAAACCAGACTCCTTTTTCTGCATTATGAAATATCTTGAATAAAACTCTTGACTCCAAAGATCTTCTGGAACTTCCTTTATAGCTTCCATCAGAGTGCAGAAGTTGCTTTTCAACAGAAGAACAACTTTGAGAGAGGAGAGGGTAGGGAGAATTGAAAGGAGATGTTGTTTTGAACTGAATCGCTCACCTATGTTTCTATTATCTCTAGAATCCATTGGTCTGGTATCATAAGTCTCCAATTGCTGACAAACGGGACTAGCAGGTCTCCAAACAAACCAAAAAGGTAGGAATTATGCCAACTGGTCTCTAACTTACAGACCGTATGTCAAATCTGAGGTCTTGTATTCACGGATGACAAGGGCGTAGTAGATGATTTTGATTTTGGCCTGGATCTAAGAGTCTGCAACTTCTGTTGAGCCTCACAAACAGTAGGCTGCTGCTGTTGTTGCTGATGTCTTGAGGCTGAAAAATATGAGGAGGATGTGGATAAATGTGTGTCAGATGACAAACAGAAAGAGTAGACGGTCTCTTTTACATACGAAGGCATAACTGAAGTGAGTGGGCAGTAAGTCGTCTCAGACAAATTTTTGGAAGAGTCTCATTACTAAGACTACCATCACCCTTGAAAGGGAGATCCTCAGACTTAAGCCTAGTATCAATTGGCCAATGAAGAGTATCTCAATGGACACATCTTCTTAGAGCACCCCCAAACTTTTGTCCGTGCCCCACCCCCCCGCCCTTACATGGTCCACATCCCCGTCATCCTCCCGGGAGCCATGGTCGGGAGCCAGGGCCAGGAGCTTGGCTGCGGTTGGAACCAAGATCCAGGCTGCAAATTGGGAGGGGGCCAGCACTATAGCTAGGGCCTTGGTCAGGAATGGACCCACAGGCGCAGCTGGGAGTCAGGGCTGGGAGCAGGCCCACAGTTGGGGCTGTGGCCAGGAGCAGAGCTGCAGCTGGAGCTGCAGTCTGGGATGGATCTTCAGGTGGGGCCATGGTCAGGGCCAGGAGCTGGGGGCAGAGGCCAAGGCCGGGGCTGGACCTGTTGCTGGGCCACAGTGGAGCTGGAGGCAGAGAGGCACTGAGTGGTGCTCCCTCCCTAGCCCAGATTGGGGCTGGCCTGGCCTGGCCAGGCCATGCCCCCCAAACATTCCTCCGTGCCCCCCAGCAGGGTGCACCCGACAGTTTGGAGACCAGTCTTAGAGTGATGGCAGATAAGCCCTAGCTGCAAAATCAGAGCATCAAAGGATGCCCAGAGGGCTTATTTTGACACATTCTGACCTTCAGTCAGTATAGAAGTGGCAAATTTCCTCTCATCAGGTAAGTCTAGAACAAACATAGCTCTCTTCCCATAGATGAAAATGGTAATGGAACTCCAGTTTCTTCCCATCTTTGTCAGAAGGTATATAATGAATTTGACCACTCCTAAATCCACTACTTGCAACTGCAACAACCAAAAAAATTGGGAGTCAGGAGAGTATGAAAATACAAAATACAAAAAAAAAAATCCTCACATGGGAGCTCATACAAGTCATCTGCCTTCTTAACAATGTGTTGGCAGGAGCAGCCCAAATAGCTTTAGTAGGTTGTAAACATCTAATATAGGTACAGAAATCCTATTCCTTGAGGGAGCACCTAAGATGTTGAATATCTGATGTGATGTCTCTGAAGGAGAAGCAGCAGAAGCAATGCCCACATTCTCATCAGGAGACAATTCCATCTCAAATCCTTGTGTCCACCTATTGTTCCATGAGAGGGACAAACTTCTCTTCCTCCTCAGACGATGAGTCAGGTATGATTGTCTGATCTGCAGGCAGATCCAGGCCGAGAGTGGGAGAAGCAAAGAACCCATTGTAACTGGATCCAGTTACCAGCAGAAACTTCACTAATTCATTCATTATGTGGATTTTCAAAGAATGTTGTACACAAAGCCCAATGAAACCAGGGAGTTCATGATTGCCAATCTTTCCAATAGCTAGTGTTGGGAAATATACCCATACCGTGAACAGGTACGAACTGACCACAAGACAGACATCTAGGGCAGGTTTTCCACAAACCTAGAAGGCTCAGATCATCTGATCTTATCCTGAGCCTCTTCCAATTCTGAATCTAACCTTGGATCCACAATGGATCTAACCAGAGAAACCATGGCACCAGAGGATGGAGAGAAAAAAAGAAAGAAGAATCTGCCTGAATCCCATGGGAGTCTTAGGAGGAAGAGGCACAGACCGGTCTGGGGAAACACTGGGGTCATCTTCATTCCTGCCCTTCTTATCTGAAGTATCAGATTTATATCTTTCTTCTTTCCCCCCAAACAGATCTTTCATTCAGTTCTGAAGAACTATCTGAACTAGCGTGGTGAACTTCTGTAAAAGTTCTTTTCAGATCTGCTATTGGTGCTGGGGCTGGCAATGACAGCAGTGCCACTCTTCTACGGATACTCAGATCTGGGTAAAGTCTAAAATCCATAATCTCTGCCCTGGAATCATTCCTTGTATGAAGAAATGTAGGTTTTGCAACCGCAATTGAGGAAGATGGATCCAAATCAGTAGGAACCAAAAAATCTGACTCATGGGATCTGGCACTACTAACAGTGGCAGTTTTCTCCCTTATCTTCTTTTTTGGAACCAACACAGTCAGAGTCAGTGGCTTTAATATAGGATCCTTAGCTGCAGACTGAGCAGAGGGTGCCTTGGACACCTTGACAGCCTTCACAAATGGATCCAATGCTCCTGAATGTGGGGCCACACCCAGACCCAAAGATGAAGCAGATCCCACCATCTTCTTGGGCACCTTCGCTTTACTAGATGAAGTTGGTGCCAATATAGGCATCTTTGCCTTAAGTTCCAAAGATCTTCCAGAACCCGAAGGTGTAGCAGAAAAAGCTTCCTTAACCAAGCATGCCTGTAGCCTATTTTTGTCTCTCCTTATGAGCTCTAGGTGATCCAGCTGTCAGACTTCCCACCTAGACAAAGAACACATCTGTCCAAGGCACACCACATGGTCATCCAAAGCCAGAAAGATTGCTGGGAAGGAAGCACACCTCTTGAAGCCTACTTTCTTCTTTTCAGATCCTCCATAGGTCATGAAATGGAAACTTATTAAAACCTAAATGCTAATTTATAGTCTACTGTTAAATAGTTAACACTATCTAACTATACTAAAACAACTTTAAAAACAAATGCTAGCAAACTAATCCTATAAGACACTAACATACCTTTCAACCCTGGATACTGAAATGAGAGATAGTAACCATCAAAATTAGGAACAAACCTTGAAATGAGTGACAATTTTTTTTATTGATCACACTGTTATATATTTAATACACACACACACACACTAAAATTAGTGTAACTAAACAATGATTTCTGTTTACTACAAGAGGTAGGCTTTTTAGTAAGCTACTCCCCCTGCCCCCAGGGAGACCCCAGCCTCCCCTCCCTCATGTGAGCCCCCAGGTCTCCCCTCCCCTCTACCATTTCAGAGGAGGACACCCCACGGGGCCTTCCCAAACTACCCACTCACATAGTCTGGCCTGGTCCCTGGTGGCTGCTGGAGCAGTAAGACAGAGGCATCACACACACAGCAGGGGAGGAGGAGGTATCCACCACTGCTGCTAGGTGTAGTTGTGTCTGGGTGCTGAAGCAGGACTTTCCAGTAGCAACACAGGACCACTTTACAAACTGGGGCCAGATGCAGGATGTCTTGCAGGATGAGGGACACTTGAGAGGCAAGAGCACCAAGATCCATCTTAGTCATTCACTTCCCTCTCAGTGATTGGATAGAACTGAAGCAGTAGAGAGCACAGCTTCCCTTCTTCATAGCCTTCCCCCCAGGATGAACCCTGAGGGATGGGCCAGAATGGGGTATGTGAGTGCTCCAACAGGCTTAAAGAAGATTCCACCATTAGGCTACATGCGTCAGCATTTGCCCCACAGGTGGACATCTGCAAAACCACTCAAAGAACAAACCATGGAAACAAACTTTTTGAGAAGGGGTGCTTCCCAATGCACATTAGCCACCCAGGTTAGATATGAGAGTCTGTGCAATGGGGATGAGATGGATGTCCTGGATGTATTGTTTTCTGATGTGTTCTCTGAGGTGTTAAAAATATATGGCTTCTTTTCCTCAGATACAACCACCACCATTTTATGTGAAATCTGCTTCCAGGAGGCCACGCCTGTAAATGAGATACTGTCTGCATTGTTCTAGTCTATGAAGAACAATAGAACTCAAATATTTCACTACTTATTGAGAGAAAGCAGAAAGTAAAAAAAAGATTTTTTATAGTAGCTGAATTGTACATCTCCTCAGAGGAAAACAAAAGTAACGGTTAAATGTTTCTTTTAAGAGACTTAGCCTTATAAATTAGGCCTAGTTAATGGTTTTCCTGGTGGGGATGAGGGGAGAAAGAGTTCCACCTGATTTAAGAGTTTGGAAAGAACAAAAGGTTATGCATACAGTTCTTCTCCCATCCCAAGAGTGTGCCACGATCTTTCTTCTGTGTCATTGAAATCCCCTTTCAAAGAGCGACATTTTCTTCAAAAACATAGGTTGTTCTTTAATGTAACTGAGAATACATTCAAGTCCCATATTTGTCACCAAGGTACACCTGCTGACAAGTATGGTATCATGCACTTTAAGAAATGCCATCTGTAGAATGGCATACACAAGAATTCAGCTAATTAGAGTGTCTCAGTAAAAACTATTTGATGAAACCGATCTGAGAAATTGATCTTCATGCTTCATTCGTACCCTAACTGTGCCCTGGATGTTATCCCCATAAGCACTGTCTGAAGAAAGTGCAGCAAACTAACTGTTTAATTTCAGTTTCATACTAAAATATGTACATTAAGAACGGTGCCGTTTCACAATTATCAACACAGAAGTCATTGAAAAGGCATGAAATTTAGATTGCTAATTAAACTCATGTACTACTTGTCTAGAGTTTCACTCTGTTTAAATCCTCTTATTAGATTCATTTCCCCCTGGGCACAAACAGTTATTTTCCTGTCTCATATTCAGGGAAAAAGCAAGTTTAATCAGAAACAAAGTAAAGAGAAGAGACATGCTTTTCTATTGAGAAAAGTCTCAATTTTAAATGGTCACCCTTTATTTATTTTTAAGAGGGACCCAGTTAAAACAATCTTTTAACACACTTTACTGTGTCATCACCTTTTTAGATGATGAATAATTATTTTTCACCAATGGAGAGAGGCAGCTCCAGTTTCAACTGGGTATCTATTAAACTTCTAGACCTTGCACTTACTTTTTGGCTCTCATCCCCATGAAAGGGGAGTCACTGAAGATGCTTGAACGACGACCCTACACCCGTGTGTCAGGCTACCACCTTTCTTCAGACAAGCTTCCTCCATGACGACCACATACTTCCAATGTAATATTGGAGTAGAGTAAGATCCAGAGAGGTGTTGGGGACAGGGGACATCAAGTGAATATTGTGGAGAAATGGGAAACAGGGTTTTTTGTTTGTTTTCAGAAAGAATGTGAAACTCAGTCCATTCCCCACCCCCCCACACACAGTATATCTACACTACTCACTCCTCAGTGGCATTAGAGTATATACCAGGGGTGGCCAGCCTGAGCTTGAAAAGGAGCCAGAATTTACCAATGTGGATTGCCAAAGAGCCACAGGAACACATCAGCAGCCCCCCATCAGCTTCCCAGCCCCCGCCCCCAGTGTCTCCCACCCGCCAGCAGTACTGCCAGCACCTAACCTGCCATCCCTGCGCCTCCCACCCACCACGATCAGCCATTTTGTGGTGTGGAGGAGGCTGGCGGGGTGGGGTGAGGAGGCCCAAGGGCACAGCAGACTCAGGGGAAGGGCCGGGGGCTTCAGGGGAAGAAGTGGAGTGGGGCAGGGCCTGGGGCAGAGCCAGGGGTTGAGCAGTGAGCAGCCCCTGGCACATTGGAAAGTTGGTACCTGTAGCTCCAGCCCCAGAGTTGGCACCTATGCAAGGAGCCGCATATTAACCCCTGAAGAGCCACAGGTGGCTCCAGAGCCACAGGCTGGCCACCCCGGTATATGCTGTACGTCCCACTTCACTCCCAGCATGGGTATAAACAGTAGCAGAGATAGTGAGGCACTGCTTCGGAAAGGACATGCCTGAACACTGTGGGTGTGTACTCTATTCACCCAAGCAGCACCTCCCCTCCCACCTCCCCTGCTATTTTTAGGAGTGTAGTGTCCCACTGCCTCCCCTCTTCTGGGGTCTTTCCTGTCACATGGTAAGGCGCCAGCAGCAGGAAAAGGAGCCAGAAGCTCCCCCCACCAGAGCCTTTCATTCACATATGTAGCTACACAGTACCGAAAAGACACAGCCGGCATTTCTCTGTGGCATTAAACATACCCTACACACTGCCACCCATGGTGTAATGAAATATTAAACTTTACTATACTGTCCAGCCAGTTGGACCCGGGATATTAGAGAGAAACTGGTCCCCTTGTCTCTCCAATACCTTATCTGAGCATTCAGCAGATATATATATGGCAGTGCATTAAAGCATCTCATGGAAATGGTCTCCCTGTCTGTCTCTGTCCTTCCTTTCTCCCCCCCGCCCCCCCATATTTGGTACAAGAATCTGACCCACTAGTAAAAGCCCTACCACCACAAATAGTACATGACAGTGTAAATGTAGCCAAGTTCATTGAGCATTCATAGACTTTCCTATCAGTAAGAGTTGTATGGGTCTTTCTGGCCCATTGTTCAGTTTCCTGTAGAATCTGGAATCCCTGAGGGCGTAATTAACAAAATCCCAATGCTAATTATGCAGATTGTGGGGAGTTGCCAGCAGAGAGACACATGGAAAACCCCAAAACTGCAAGCTTTTAGGTATTCACTGACGGAGACAGCCAGGTGCTCAACAACAACCCCTTATATGGCAACGGTGGTCATGAGCGAGGGTAAACATAAACATGGGTAGGGAAATTAGAGGGCAATTATTGGGCCAAGACGAGAACTGCCGACCTGGGGAGAGGGAAGGCTGATTATTACAATAAAAGGGGAAACACAAAAGGATCTCAGTGCTCACGCCTCGGGATGTGGGGGAGGGAAACGAGTGTGGTACAGCTATGCTTTTGCAGGGTGTAGCTGAGCTTCTGCTACAATAAACATGACCCGTAACCAAAGCCACCAGTGTCCATGTGCTTCTGTGAATGTGTTGATCATGCCTGAAATACACAAGGGATTTCCCAACACAGATACCCAGCCTGTGAAGCTTTTCCCCTTGGGGAAAGTGGGCATTGACTGACATTTTATCAGTTTCAGGAAGCATGGGAACAAAGAAAAAAAAACAGTATGATGCATCAGCCTGATTCTGAGGCCTCTCCCTTGAGTAATGAACTGACATGAGGCTTCAATCAATGGGACAAAACCCTGCTGGAAGGGTTTGAAAGACTGGAAACCAACCAGGGATACAGCTGGTAAGCTTAGCATGCACATGGACTATTGTTTTATCAAGTGTTTTCTCTGGAATGCTTTCCTCCTAAGCATACTGTGTTTTGTGAAAACCAGTTGGTTGCTGGTAGAGACTATCACAGCCCTTGGAAAAGAGCAGAACTGCAGGCAGAGGACTAAAGCCAGACATGCTAGGACAGGCACAATGAATTGCAAGGGAACTGCAACCCTAAAACTCCAGAGGGAGAGGAATGAGGGATCTGACCCATAGAGAGATGACTGCTAGAGGCCTCAGACCTCAAGGTGTACCCAGAGACTGAGGGAGCAGAGGTGCAGTTAACCCCAGAACTGTGACAGATCACTTCCTGTCAGCCTTCCAGTGCTTCTTATGTTGTGTTTACATTACAGCATCAAACCATTTATCAAGAGAGAATGGATTGTGCTTAAAACGGTTTAAGCACAAATAGCTCAGTCACTATGGTCGCGCTGAACTGGTTTAGGAACCCTTGTTCTTTTGCCCCACATTCATGTGAGTGCTGTCCAAGATCATTTAATCTGCAATGCCCTCTGGGTACTTCAAATCTCCCAGAAACAGTAAATTCTGACAGACTTGGAAAGGCCACTACTATGCTGTGAGACAATAACTATGGACGGAACAGTTTCAGTCTGAACAATTTAATGTTAAACAAACAGTTTAATTCACACTGGCACTAAATCAGTTCCAGACTAAACTGATTTTAGTCTTCCAGAAAGTGAGTCTAATCCAGGCATTGCTTAGAACTAGGACTGGCCAGAAAACAAGATTTCTGTTTCATGAAACTGTTTGAACATTTGTTGCTGTTCCAATGCAGAAGGAAAATGAGACCTTTCCAAATTTTTTCAAGGGGTGGGGTGGGGGAGAAAGAGAGGAGAGACACACACAGATGCCAGAACCACCAATAGCCTAGTGGTTAGGGCATTATAATGTGTTTCACTCACTGCTAGGTCTGGGGATCAGCTCTCAGTCAGTCCAGCACCCCCTTTTGTTGCTCACTCACCACATGGTCCCTCTTGCTCTCCAGGACTTGGACTCAGCTCTCCAGCTAGGTCACTATATAGTCTTCCCATTTCAGGGCAGCCAAATCCCACCCGATAATCTGCCTGTGCCATCACAGGCAGTTGTCTAATTCCCAAATCCTGCCCCTTTTCCAGTGGCTGGTAGAGGAACCTGGGCCTACCTGCTACTCCAGCTTCTAGTCCAAGACCCATATTATGAGCAGCCAAAGTTTACACAGTATCAACCCCCACTCATCTTTCTCTTCACTTCTCCCTACTCCATCTTCTATAGGCTTTCTTCCCCACAAATCCTCTGAGTAAACCCTTCTCAGAGAACTAGGACCCCAGGGCTTTTGCTCCCTGGTGGGTTTACTCCTACCCACCTCTTTGTAGCCAGAGTAACTGCAGAATCTGTCTGTAACCACCTTCTGCTCACAACTTCCTGGCTTTATACAAGCTCACCCTGTCCCTTCCCAGCTGGGCTTCATCTTCAATTAGTGCTTATTAATTAGCCCCTTCTGAGCCACCTTAACCCCTTCAGGGCTGGTGTGGAGTGAACAGGGATGTGACATTGACCAGGGATGTGATAGACTCTGATTCAAATACTGCTCCACATGATTTGGAGCAGGGATTTGAATCTAGGTCTCCCATGTCCCCACTGAGTGCCCTAGCCACCGAGCTACTGACTATTCCGGAGGAGTGGGTCTTTCTGTCTCTTAGGTCCAGGATAAAATTTCTGGTCAAGACCAAAGAAACTTTCCTGATTAAACTTTTGTTGAGATCAGTACATTTCTATGAAAACTTTTAGTTTCAATACATCAGCATTTTTTGATGAAAAAATGTTGAAAAAATCCCAACCATCTATACTTGGAACACATGTGAGCCCATTACGGCACTTTTATAGGTGATAGGAGGTATTTCATAGTCATTCTCAGGGGCCAGAATAGCTATCTGTCTGACAGACAGACAGACCGACCAGCAGGCTGAAGAGCCTCCAGAAATCTTGGGGGAGGTAGGAAAGAGTTCAGAGCACAGCTGGAGATGATGAACCCTGATCTAGCTTACCTAGTTTGAGGTTCCCTGAGTTAGAGCTAAGTGGAATAGGAGGACCTAGGTTTCCCTACCAGCTCCCTGATGGATTTATGAGTAGAGAGTGTCTTTAGACCCCTGGGCACCAACAACAGCCCACCAGGCTGAGTGAGTTCAGCTGCCATGCTTGCTCTGGCCAGAGGAGGCACGGTTGCACCAACACATTGACACAATTAGTTACAACTATCATTGCCTTTATTGATTCAAAATTAGATCAAGCATAAGAAAAGATTTTTCTTCATTCTGAACGGCATATTAAAAGTGAGTGTTCTAGGGAGTTAGTCAGAAATGAACTCAAATAGGCTGCCTTACCTAAACATACCTCAGATTTGGTATGTTTCCTATACTGCATTAAATATTGCTTGATTGTCTTACTTAACTCAGTTAAAGTTTTATTTATTTGATATCATGACTTATTAAATCTGAGCATGCAATGCCTTTTTAATTTGCTGCATTGCATACAGCCTATGCTATGGATTGGGGGAGAACAGGGACAGTGAACATTTTTCAGAGTGGAAACTGAGGCTGTCATAGTAGGAAAAGGGCACATATGTATATCCACACCTCAGGGAAGGAGTCAAATGAATGCAAATCCACCTGGCCTCAGCTTGTTTGAAAAGCAGGATGATGAAGGGGTAAAGTAACTTATTTTTCCTTTTCATTTAAGGACTTTCCCATCTTATCTCTATTCCCTTCTCCAAACAGGAGGGGGAAGAGTCCCACTTAAAAACTAAAACCCCAGACTAGTATACCGAGGTTTCAGGTTTTCTAGCCCTAAGGCTATCAAGATCCTACAGAGAAGACTCCAGTTCTGCAGGGGCAAAAGACAAGCCCTGTGTCTAGGCCTGTGGTTCTCAAACTCTTTTTTTCCCCCACGGACCACTTGAAAATTGCTGCAGGTCTTGGCGGACCACTTAATGATCCTTCCAAATGTTGTTTGTACCATTAGGTAACTTTGTAAAGCACTTTGGATAAAAGCACTAGATATAAAAAAACTTAATGAACATTTTTTTGTTCTACAAATAAAAGCACACAGCTCCTATTTTAATATCAGTAGTCTTACCTTTCTAATGTGATGGAAGTGCCCTCTCTCCCCCACTGCAGCAGCCCCTGAGTTGGGGCTGGGAGGGCAGAGGGTCTCTCCCCAGCAGCCACAGCCCTGGAGCTGGGGAAAGTCGCCTCTTTCTCTGGCCGCCACAGCCCTGAACATCCTCCCACCCCCTCTTCTCACCCCACTGTCCCCTACCACCTACCCCCTATTACCCCCAAGGCCACCACCTCACCTTACATATGTGTCTTCTTAGGGGCCAGGCACCTAATTAGTGGAGTCATGCGTGTGTGGCTCCATTAATTAGGTGGGTGGCCCTTCATTCTCTTGTGTACAGCTGCCCAGGTGTGCACCTTAGAGGGAACTATCTGCGGACCACCTGAATGGAGCTCGCAGACACTGGTGGTCCATGGACCACAATTTGAGAACCTCTGCAGTAGAGCACACAACACCTGCACTGCACACTGGATTTTCAGTGCGAGAACTCCTGGGAAGCAGAGAGGAGCTATCACTTGAACCCAGAATGCTAGTACCAGGAAATGGGGCAGACACACAGATGAGAACTCTCTCTATTGCCCTTTTTGAGCTTTCCCTGTTCCTATAGGCTCTGTATCCTTTCCTCTAACCCCCTTGTTCTGTCTTCTCCCTTCTTTTATTACTAGAAGGAGGGAGGAAAGAAGAATGGACAAGGGTAAATGGGGCAGAAGGACTGAGGAAACTGCAGTGCTATATTTCTAGCATTTAGGAAGCTAACGAGGAAAGGGGCTGGACTGAGGCTTAATGAATGCAGTTGATTGACAGATCTTGCATCTTGCTCCCTACCTGGTAGGATCCTAATGCGATAGTAAAGGCTTTTGCTAGATAGGGTAGGAGGAAGGACTTACAATAAAGGGAGCTGAATACAAATGGCTAAAGATAAAATAAATTAATCAAATGCGAAGTTTATACAAAGTTGTAAAAGCTTCTTGCTTTTAGCAATTTAATTTTATTCCGAAACAGCATTTTTCAACTTCAAAACATTCATTCATTTGAATGTATTATTTTTCTACCTTGTCAGAGAGGCCTTAGGGGAAATAAATCTTTCACAGAAGTACTGATAAATTATTGTAAGAAATTAATTTAGATATAGGATTATGGGGAATAGAAATGAAGACAAACTGGTTTTTCATAAACAGAGACTGAACCTGCCCCCTAAAATATTTCCCGTAATAGTCCTCTTCAAATAGTAAAGAATCATACAAATGTAGGGATGGAGGGGACCTCAAGAGTTCAGCTAATCCATCTCCACATGTTGAGGCAGGATTAAGCAAACCTAGACCAGGGGTCAGCAACCTTCGGCACATGGCCCATCTGGGTAATCCGCTGGCAGGCCGCAAGACATTTTGTTTACATTGACCATCTGCAGGCACAGACCTCCGCACCTCCCAGTGGCCGCAGTTTGCTGTTCCTGGCCAGTGGGGGTTCCGGGAAGTGGCAAGCCGCAGGGACATGCTGGCTGCCACTTCCTGCAGCTCCCATTGGCCGGGAATGGCGAACCACGGCCACTGGGAGCTGCAGGGGGCCAGGCCTGCGGATGGTCAATGTAAACAAAATATCTCACGGCCCACCCACAGATTACCATGATGGGCCGCATGCCAAAGGTTGCCGATCCCTGACCGAGACCGAGAGAATGGTCATTTTAAAGAGAATGGTCACTTTGGATGGGCTATTACCAGCAGGAGAGTGAGTTTGTGTGTGTGGGGGGGGAGGGTGAGAAAACCTGGATTTGTGCTGGAAATGGCCCAACTTGATGATCACTTTAGATAAGCTATTACCAGCAGGACAGTGGGGTGGGAGGAGGTATTGTTTCATGGTCTCTGTGTATATAATGTCTTCTGCAGTTTCCACAGTATGCATCCGATGAAGTGAGCTGTAGCTCACGAAAGCTCATGCTCAAATAAATTGGTTAGTCTCTAAGGTGCCACAAGTACTCCTTTTCTTCTCTTGTATGCTACACCTTGGAACCTTCCTGCCACTAACTGCTATGTGTTTGACCCACACGATGTATCAGGCCACAAGTGAGCTTCAATGAATTGGTGTATTTCTCTGTTCGTAAGATTATAAAATGAATTCAGTAGTCTGTGTAAAAAGGAACTTGCAACTAGAGAATTATATTAGAGAGGTAATATCTTTGAGTAATATGGGTGAGGTAATATCTTTTAATGGGCCGACTTTTGCTGGAGAAAGAGACAAGCTTTTGTGCAACACAGAGCTCTTCTTCGGGTCTGGGAAGACGTGTCACAGCTAATCCAAAGCGGAAAAAATTGCTTGGCATAAGTAGTTAACATACATTGTAAAGAGACCATTCTAGGTGAAGTGGCTTGTGAAAACCTTTGCAGTCATAAGACAAAAAAGGGGGGTTAGTGGGTTACAGACTGTTGTAATAAACCATAAATCGCTTATTACCTCACCCACCTTGTCTCTCTAATATCCTTGGACCAACATGGCTACAACGCTGCAAACAGAGAATGATATGTAATGTAATAGGAACATGCATGCTAACGGGAATGAAAACTTTAAAGTCATCTCTCCATGTGAGATGGAAGCAGACAAAAGAACCTGGAATAGAGATCCATTCATTAATACGTCAGCAGAAAATTTAACCATAACCATTTCTCCAAAACTGATCGCTGGCTGAAGAAATCACTTAAAGAGCTACTTTAAACAGATTACAAACATTTCAAGAGATTAAACACTGCAGTTAAACACAGAAACTGAATGTGTTCATAGCAGTGAAAGTTTAAAAAGAAAATATTCAAATATTTAATTTCTTAATCTGAAGAAGACCTAAGTATATTGCTCCCTCTTGTGTAAAAACACAAAACTACAATCAACAAAAAGGAAAACTTCCACAAAACAGCAAAGTGTTATACAATACAAACAATAAAGTGGACAAAAGATTGATTTTGGTGATAAAAACAGAGACAGAAAATGGTGAATATAGTGTGGGGCAAAAATAAAAACTGTACCTACCTGTAACTATTTCGCTAACATTGCAGTAAATTACAATCTGTAGTTGTTTTGCCTCAGACACAGGACAAATTTAATTTTGATTTAGCTCTCAGTCCCAAGCCATGACAATAAAGCAGAGAGTCCTGAGTCATTCTACCACTTCTTAATTCCTTTTTAAACAAACAGGAGAAACACCAGTATGACAAATCACGGTGGAACCCTCCCACTCCACAACACTTGCCCATAAAAACCTGTCTCTGAGGAAACAATGAGAAGCAAATGATCTCTCTTCAGAGATCAAGGATTTTTTCTTCTTCTTCTGGGAAGTGATAGATTCCCATTCTATGCACGTTCCAGTGCAAAATACTAACAATGTCTCAAAAACAAGACTTCTGCTGCAATATGAGTTACAGATAATTAAATAATAGTAAAACACAGTGGAGCAGATTCCATTCTCAGACACATGCAATTAAAGCAAAGGGCTTTGCTCACTATCTACCTACTTGGGTGCAGAATTTGGTTACTTTTAATATATGGTCAGAGATCATTTTAGAGGGACTAAGATTTCTTTCTGAGATTATTAAGAATCCTTTAAATACGTAAAACTCGAAATGGAGATGGGAGACTTAACCCCAAACAGGCCCTGCATCACCAATATGTCAAACCTGGCTTTGCATCACAATACCTAGTCCTGGTTATGCTCTAAAATGTACAATATCTGGCTACCATGCAAACGTTCTGGCTGTAAACCTAAAGTGGGCTAAAAACAGTCATAGGTTTACATCTCTGTGTCTTATCATGACTTTGAATTATGAAATCTTCATCTCTCCTAAACTTGATTCGGAATAATCAGGTGAAATGGAGAGCATACCATTTCATGAACATTTCTCAGGGTGTGCCCAAGTATCAGTTGCCACTGTGTTTTTTTGTCATAAGCAAAATGCTGTTAATTTTGGGGGGGATGTGTGCAGGGGAGATGAGATAGTGATATGGTGAAAAGAGATATCAGTTGTGAGTACTTGAGAAAAACTGGTCAATCAGCTAAGGACCAATCCTGAGGCCACATTGCTGTTTACTTCCCGAGGAAGTAAAACCAGACTGATCCGACCACTTCTCTAGGCAATGTACAGTTCCACATAGTGAGAGGTCCCCTGAACAGAAAGCAAGAACTTGTCCTTTTTTGTTATTGACATAGAACATAGCTGTCTGGGGATTCTATTTCAAACATGGACAGTCTTTTGGAATTCCAGATCTCTCTGAATGACCAAAATACATATAGGACAGCCCTTTCCAGAATGGAACAATTAACCAAGGATTGTGTTGGATTCTCCATCATGGGCCATTTGAAACCAAAGTTGGAATTTTTTAAGAGGTGTTCTAGTTCAAATAGGAATAAATTCAGGGAAGTTCTATGGCCCTGTGGTATGCAGGTCAGACTAGATGAGCACAAAATCCCTTCTGCCCTTACAACCTATGAATGTTTATGTGCAGATGAATCTCCTGAAAGAACTAAAACATCCTGAATAGGAACTTCTCCTCCACCTGCCTTATATGGTCTCCCTGTTTCTGTGTTTACTATCGGAACTAGAATTTTGAGTCTTTTTGGGATTGAACATAGTCATTCGTGTGCCACCAAGCCAGTGACTCTTGGAAGAAAGCCATCATTCATATGTCATACAGGGAGTCCTCAGACTTACGTTGGACACCACTTACAATGCTTTTCAATTGACTGCCCGTTTCAGCCTTAGGATGCTCGATTTGCATAAAGTTTGCTTGAAATCACTTCCTGGTTGTGTTATACTGGGCTGGAGTTGTAAGGGGTCGCTTCTGATTGGCTTAGAGGCAGTAGGATAGCTTGTTGCTGGGTAGGGTTGCCACTTGTTTTTGATTGGCTCCTGGCCCCGGGGCTCAGCCAATCAGAAAGCTTGAAGTGAGCTTTCTGAGCCTGAATTGCCAGCATTCTGAGCTGCATATGTGAGTTTATATGTTTATTTTAATGCTGTTTACAAAATAGTGTACAGTAAATATATTGATGTTGCAACATTATTCATCTATAATTCATTTAGTACAAAAAACTGGGTCACTGTGGAGAAAATAGTGTATTCAAGCCTTGGTTCAGGAACCAATCCCCACTTCATACCATTGATTCTTATGGGAAAGCGGTTTTGACTTACATTTCGACTTACAACACAATTCTGAGGAATTAATTGTGTTGCAAGTCCAAGGACTCCCTGTATAAGCCAGCATTTCCTAGGGGCACCATTTAGGGAGGCATGAAAAGACCACCATGATGATGGAGGGCATCAGGCTCAATATCTACAACATGGTCCAAAGTGCTCCCTCCTGCTCAGGCCATTGTGTCATGGACCTGCCCTAAGTACCATTTTTCTATTTGAGTGTATATATATCACGCTCATCACTGTGATTTCAGAACTATTGAAGGGGAAAGAAGAGACTTTCCTTAGTTGTCTCCAAGCAGGGCTCTGATATATATGAAGTAATCTGTAGGAATAAGCTATGACTTGGTAGTTTATTCTGAATCCCAGGAAGTATAGCACTATGATAGTGACCAGACATGGTCCTTAATCAGCCAGTTGTCTATTTTAAGATACACATGGATATGAATTTTGGCTCGCTCCCATTCTCCATTATGGCCAAACTACATTCAGATGTAGTGGAGAGTAGCAGCTGTAAGGAGTGAGCTGTGGCTCACAGATCCCCAGCTGCTCAGCTGTGGCAGTAGAGGAACAGAGATTTGTAGTGCACAATTAGGCACAGCGGAGCTCAGCTGAGAGAATGGGAGAGGAAGGTGCTAGCAGACAATGCTGCTAGACATATGTCATCAGCTTTATACCCCCTACACAAGAGGAATTCCTGAAGAGAAATCTCCAGGTGGTTTAAGTTCCCTTTGTTCCACATGAGAAAAACAAAAATCTAGTGTGACATTCTGCACCTTGGGGGAGTGCCCTGTAACCCCCATATTCCTCACTTATATGTGATCATGATCTTGATCTTACATACAAAGCATGCCGTGTGAGGTATCAGGAGAATGGATATGATCTCCTGAAAGTCATTTCTCTATCCATATATGTGTATCATTAATGCATATGAAATTATGAGAATTGTGTTGTATGGTGGTCACTAAAACATGCTGTAAGTTGGGGAATCAGCCAGATATTAGCTCCCCAGAGGCAACAGCAAGGAAAGTAGCCAATATCCAGGTGGGGTGTCAATCAACCCATCAACAACCATTATCCAGCAAGGGAGCTACAATGCAATGACTCACCTGCATGAGGCCGCACCAGGGGAATTGCTTAACCTTGCCTGGAGACTCAGCAATGCACCCAAACATGCCTAGACTTTTGTTTTCCAAGCACATGGACAGAGTATAAAACAGACACAGTGGCCCCAGGCTGGGCCTTTCTCCTTCACCCACCTACGCTGCAAGCAACAAGGACACTCTGAAGACTCCAACTGAGGGGACTGGCGCAGATTTCAAGGGTAAAATCTGCATATTAAGGACTACAATATCCAGTGGGGTGAGAAAAACTGCTTAGTCTAGTTGTTGCCCAGTCTAACAGAGTTGAGAGTTTAGACTGCATGCTTATATTTTATTTTGCTAACTAACTCTGACTTTTGGCCTATCACTTAAAATCTATCTTTTGTAGTCAATACATTTGTTCTATTGTTTTATCTTTACCAGTGAGTTTGTATGAAGTGTGTGGCAAATCTGCTCAGGTTTTGCGAATGCTGGTGTATGTCCACTTTCCATTGATGAAGTGGTGAATCAATTAATAAATCTGCATTGCTCGTCTTGAGCAGTGCAAGACAGTATATTCCTGAGGTGCAAGGCTGGGAGGGATCTGGCTCTGGTGCCTTTCTCTGTGAGATTCATGAGTGGCTCTGGGAGCATTCATGCAATCTAGCTGGGTGCTGGGTCTTCACATGCAGTTGTGCTGACTGATAACAGCACCTGGAGGGGTTTGCAGCTGGCCACTAGCAAGGCATTTTGAGAGACAGCACAGGTTGGAGAGAGTTTGGGGGCACAGCAGTCCCACAGTCCCAGGCTGCACCCTGCAGATCCTGTCACATCTAGCCCTTTATGTAAATACACCACTCTGACAACAAAGGGTCTTGTAAATAAATGGGCTGCCCAAAGTTTGAATAAGTAGTAATGTTCTTCTATGTCGTAAGACCAAGAATGCATAAATACACCTTCCTGTGGAAGACGTGGAATTGTTTCCAGACGCAATCTTCAATTCTTGACCAGGTAGTTTATTTCTAAGATGATGATGGGTGGAAGCTTGTGTTGTCTTTTTGAAATCAAGCAATAGATTGGTGTAAATGTTTTTTCAGTTAGAATAGTACATGCTCAATGGAATTATTTGCAACGAGGAGTTGGTTTTTCCCAACTTCATTTGTTTCTAGTAGTAAGAACATACTTGATGCGGGAATCTGGAGGAGTTTTCAATAAGCCACATTTTGTAATCCTAACCACTTTTGTGGGGGCTTTGTGTTTTATAACTATTTAGGAACCAGGAGATTGTATGAGGGACACTAGGGTTCTCTTACTTAGCCTCAAAAAAACGTTAGTTTTTGCTACTTACTGATATGAGGCTGAGAACTGTCTCTCAGTTTGATATACCACCTATGAGGGTATTGGGAACATTTCAACTGGAATTTTCAGAAAAACTGGTCCTTACTCTTACTTTAGCATGAGACCGATATTGAAGGTTAAGCAGCAGACTCAAGGACTTAAGTGTGGCTTTATTTTTTCTGGTCTTTGTCAAACTGGGCTCCATTTTTTTGCTCCCTCCCCAAGAGGTGAATACGGTTACACAACACGTCCTCCAGCCCACTGGAACCCTGAGGCAATCAATCAACTTTACCTTTTGGGTTTCTACTTCAGATGCACTGTCAGTATCATATCACAGACCTTTAAACGTTATCTTAATTGGATGCATGCCCATCAAGGTTTTCTGCCATGACTAGGGAAGGCAGTCAGCAAATGCATGACCAATTTTTCAAAGCCCAAACTGCTTTTTAACCAGGGAATCCTTGAAAGTACTAGAGTTCAGCATATAAGACTGGTCTTGGATAATGCAGCCGCAAACACCAGTCTCTTCAGAGGAGGCTAGTTGGAATAGACAGCAGTGGCCCCCGCACAGGATGACACTTTCCCTCTTTATGAAAACAGCCAGAAAATGATTAAGTTAATGACATGGTAGCAGTTCCTTAACAATCCAATTTACCTCTGGGAGAATGGACACTAAACCAAGATTCCACAGGGGCCAAATGCAGGACAAAATTATCAGTTGAGAAAGAAATTTTATTTCAAGTTTCTAAGGGGGTATTACAAACCATAGAGAATAAAAACATCAAAAAGTATTTAAAAAGTAATTGACTGTCCCTTTAAAATAAAGATTCAAGCAGATTTAACAATGTAGAATGCTATGCAATGAATTAAAAAAAGATTTTAAAAGTATTGGTTTTGCTGTATTCACTAATCCATTATAAAAAAAGCTGGGCATAAATACTTTGTGCATTCATGTGCATTATTTGGTGTTGCATATTATGTAACTTGGTACAGTATTTAAGATATCACTGCAAAAGAGTTCAACACAGTGCATTTATAAATAATGGAGTCATTATAAATCACATTGCAAACATACCTTGCCATTTTCATTGTTACAAATTCAGTATTTCAGTGAACGTAGGAATAAAGTAGCTACAACAATCAATATCTTGACTTTATTTTTTTAATATAAAAAAATGCAGTTCTGGAAACCCACCCTTCTTTCTTTTCCCTCACCCATACATAATGCTTTACTTCTTAAAAATAAAAATAAAGTACTAATTCTATATACATCACATGTACCATACAAAAATGTATCCAAAGTTTCTATTGCTACCAAAGTGTTCTAAATTAAAAGTTACATAAATCCCCTCATTGGAAACAAAGGCATACAGGTTACAAAAAATCAAATTACACACAAGCCATCAAGTCATTTTATACAATTTTCAATACATTTTTCTCCCAAAGCAAGTTATCGCCTCACGTGCCTGTATAAAAATGCATATCAATATACTTTGTCAAATTTATTTTTCATTATAAAGGAAATTAATACATTTTCTATAATAAATAAAACAGGGAGGCACATATATGAAAAAAAAATCTATGGGAGATAGATGGGATGGTTTTGAAAAAAAAATAATGTGCTCACTGGCTTTAAGCCAAGTTTGTTTATAACAAAGAAAAAACGGGAAAAAAATCTCTAAAAAAAGTTATTTGGGGCAATAATGGAGCGTTTTTGGTGATTTGCAAGTGATGTACATAGCATAATTTTACTCTTGATGCCTTTCTCACAAAGTACCCTCCAAAATAATGTAATTTTCTTTCTTAAAATACACATTTGTAATTGTAAATTTACATCAGTCTTAAATATGTGGTACTTTGTGCAAAGAGCAATGATTTACACAAAATTAAACATTCACAAGTCTTTCAAAAGCTACAGATCAAGGGAAAATGATACAAGCAGCACCATATTGTATAATATATGATTTAGGCAAACATATCTTTGATGTTATTTTGATATTAGGCTTTAAATTCACTAAGCACCTTAAGCTGGAAGATGGTGCTTATGTACTTTACTTTTTTTTTAATATGTAAAAAACATGGAAATGAAAACCTACTCTCTCCCCATCAAAATTAAAAAAGGGAATTAAAGAGCTACCTCTAAAATCAGAATAAGTTAAGTGTTGAATATACATATATGTACAATTTATGAACACTATGAACAGGACATTTTAACAGGTTTAGTGGAAAATCCTCCAAACTACAACACGATGATAAAATCATTAATCTATATGGCAATGGTGATTTAGAGAAACTGCTCAAGTGTTTGAAGTTTGCAGAACTCAGCCACTGAATCAATGATTAAGGAGTTGTATTGTCAATACATTCTTTTAGACAATGAGGTTAATTAATAAAGTTCAAGTCTGTGTATGGTGTGTTTCTTGCCTTGGTAGCACCTTGTCAGTCAATATCACTGAAGTCGCTGACTGGTTCTCCATGGACTCTACTTAGATGAGTCATAGCACGATCAAAAGCAATTCTCACAGCTTTACGAATGCTTGAGTTTCGACCTTCCATCATTTTTAACTTGTCTATGGTCTCATCAATCCCCAGGGGAACCATTTTGGATTTTGGAAGCCATTGCCTATAAATAGGATCAAATAAATCTTAGGTTAAATAAAGCATAGATCAACAGGATTGTTCTTACAGAGGACTAAACTAGCTCTTACGTAATGCTTCTCATGCAGTGTGTCAAAACAATTTATCATCACCTTAAAAAAAATCCAATAGCAAAATTCTTACCAAAGATAGGACACCTGTTTTTAACGTGGGGTTTAAGACACAAGTAGCATCAGTCTCTTGAATAAACAAGACTTACAAATCCAACAGGCACCATAGGATTGAAATTGATGGCAAACACTGACTTTAATAGGAGTCAGTCTGATGCAACATCATATCTAGGTATTAAAACAACTCAGGCTTAGATTAGATAGTAATGGATTGTTTTCAGTCACTACTAGATTCAGCTGCTTTTACCTCTAGAATTTTTTTTAAAAACTATTAATTCTTCAATTTCCATCATTGCACAAATTTTTTGCAAAAATTTGGTTACTCCACACTCTAACGTGTGTTAGTTTTGGTCTCCAATAAGGAGTTCCATAGTCAATGAAATTCTGCTCAGTCCAGCATTCTGCATTTACCCTACAACATTTTAATACCAGCAATTCGGTGCATAGGGTAGAGAATGTGCAGCTCACTCTTCTCCATTAGGTAGTAGTGACTAGAGCCAGGTGTTTTTTAAAAAAATCAATGCTATTCACAAGCTTTCCAAATAGTTTTGAGCACATTTTTTGTGTGGGGTCTGAGGCACCTTTCACAAACAGACCAAGGAGGAAGGGAATAGAGGTAATAGTGCCTCCCTTATAGGCACTGATCTGGGATGTGGGAGACCAAGGTTCTGCTCCCCTCTCTGCCTGATAGGGAGAAGGGATTTGGACTTGGGAATCCCACCATACAGGCAAGCAACCTAGCCACTGGGCGATGGGGTATTCTGATATGAGTGTCTCAATCTCTCCTGTTCAAGCTGTTACACTGCTATTACTAAAAGCAATTACTCATTGGAGCAGGGATTTGAACTTTTGTCTCCTGCCTCCCTAGTGAGTAGCCCAGCCAACAGGCTACAGAGTCATTCTAACTCTCTCTCTCTCTCTCTCTGGCCCAATAACCATTATTTATACAAAGTGGAACAGTGTCAACAGAATAGACTGACAGACCCACCATCAGAATATCACACAGCCTAGTGGCTATGGCACTCTCTTGCAGTGTGGAGACCCAAGTTCAAATCCCTTCACCCTGTCAGGCAGAGGGGAGAACTGAACCCATATAGACTCAAACTTCCATCCCACGTCAGTGCCCTAACTGGTGGGCTAAATCTTAGGCAGGCACCATCATCTCGTTTTGTCAATCTAGCCATTTAAACACACACAAGGAAACAAAATGTTTCTGATCAAACAAAATGTTTCATTCATCCGAAACAGATTTTTCTGATTTGCCAATTTTTTCAAATTCTGTTAAACCACAACTGCATTTTTTATTTTAGTTTTCAAAACTGCCAATGAACCAAGAAAGTCAATTGTTCACCCAGCTCTACTAGTTATAGCATTAACAACTGCAAAAATAAAGAACTCTGAACTACAGTCTTACAAGTACAAGGAGGAGATATGTTTACATAAAATAAAAAAAAAATCATTTAGTTCATCTTTAAAAAGAGATGCTCATTTTAGTTAATTCACTTATTTTAGGCTTTAGATACTGGGAAGATAGTCTCACTAGGTAAAAATGAAATTCTTTTGAAATAAAATATTTCAATATCTGCATTTCTTATATTAAGAGATGGCAGAAGCTATGCTTCTGATGAGTTAAACTGTTCAAACTTGTAAGATGGGGGCCCCTTTTAAAACTGAATATGAATAAAATTTTTAATGACAGTCTTTAAGAGAGAAACTTTGTTACCAAATTATTATTCATTTCTTAGTATTGCTGTGGTACCTAGCAGCCCTAGTCATAGACCAGGACACCACTGTGCTAAGTGCTGCACAAACAGAGCAAAGAGATGGTACCTATCCCAAAGAATTTACAATCTAAATATAAGACGAAAGACACAGATGGGGGAGTACAAGGTAACATTAAGACAATATTGGTCAACATGACAGACAGTGGTCTCTGTACCAGCAGTCTAGCCGCTGTCAAGATTATTGTGGGCATCACAGAAAATGAGAGTTCTAAGAAAGGATCTGAAGGAAACTGATGAGTGAATTTTGCAGATGTTCAAGAGGAGTTCTTCCCAAATGCGAGGTAAAGCATGGGAGAAAGCATGAAGGTGCTTGTTTGAAATTTTAACAAGTGGGCAATGGAGGCTGGCATCACGGACCAAACAACGGTAAAGGTCAACATCTTGATAGAGAGAGTGGGGACAGGCTATGAAGTACCTTGAAAGTGAAGACAAGTAGCGTACATCTGATGTGATAAAGAGTGGGGAGTCAGTGGAGGAATGCAAAGAGAGTGAGACATGGTCAAAGCAAAAAGGCTAGGAAAACGATGTTTGCAGAAACTTTCTGAATGGTTATCAGTGGGACAAAACTGCATTAGCCAACGCCAGATAAAACGATGTTACAGTAGTCGATATGAAAGATGATGACAGCTTGGATAAGAGTTTTATCTGATAGGGTGGACAGGAAAAGCCATATCCTAGATATGTAATGCACAAAGAAGCTGCAAGATTTATACACAAACATGTGTAAGGGCCTAGAGAGAGGTTTGAATCAAAGATGATGTCCAGGTTAGGGGCGTGAGTGACAGTCAGGATGGTGGCATTGTCCACAGTGATCTAGAAAGGAGGTAATAAGGGAGGGCTGAGGAGGAAAGATTAAGAACTCTGTTTTAGCCATGTTGAGCTTGAGTTTGTGGCTAAACATCCACAAGGAGATTTTAGTGAGACAGGCCATGTCCATTTGGCCTGACAGGATTGCCTTGTGGAGTCCTTTTAGCTACTGGAAAGGACGTTTGGCACTGCTAATTCACATTACCGTGCTAACAGAGGTGCCCATCCAAAAACCATGCTGTCAGGTGTAACGTCCATAGATCTGAATGCCTGAGTCTGCCATAGTGTTGTGTCAGCAGTTACCAGAAACATCTGGAGCAGAAGTGAAGATTGTTTCAACATGCGGAGAAGGGGGAACCAGAACTGGTGAGGACAGAACACAGTTCATGGAGGAAGTTGCAGGGCGGAAGGGATGCGACCAGAGCATTGCTTAGTGGTGTTGCTGTTTTGTCCGCTCCAACGCAGCCTGTATTACCCAGGAGTTAGGTGGAGGGTGTGAAAATAAAATTTCTGAACCTTTGGGGGACCTAATATCTTTTGTTGGCCCACTTAAGAGTCAGTGCACATGTGGCTGGGGTATGCCACTCACTGCATGCCAGTTGAAGAATGGCATCATTGTTCTGGTGCCGATGCACGCAGAATGTCTAGTAGCTGGTGCTGACTGTCCTGCACCTCTTCCAATGGCATCTCGATATTCTACAAAGGAGTTCTTGAAAATGATGATAGTCATCTGAGGGGCAGGAAGATGTCTATGATACGGAAGGGAATCTCTCTGGATCTGCTGGTACCATCAGAGCCCGGCTGACTGGAGCATCATCTAACCCCATTTCCAAATGTCTACCCCCTTGTACATCGGCAGAGCCCTGCCCTGACCTTGGAGCCTCCTTCCAGATACTCGTGAAGGATGGGTCGGTGACACGGGAGTTCTCCCAAGCTGAAAGAGACTGCTCTGAAGGCAAATACTGGGGCCGTAAGCTCCAATATGACCAATCCAGTTGATACTGCTGTTTTTGTACTTGTACTCAACAAGTCAGATAATCAGCTTCTTGGGTAAGGCAAAGGAGGAAACTGTCATGGAGCCGTTGGAACCCTCTGGTAGTCATGTTTCTCTGGAAGTGGTGGACCGTGCTGAACATCTGGGTTCTTGGATTCAGATGAGTTGGACTTTTGCATGAATGGCAGTGCTGATGGAGCCCCTGGAATGGAATGCGTTAGAGAGGCATGGCCAGCAAGAGGTAGATGCAATGCAGGAGATGGAGCCCACTGCACTGGTGAGTGCGCCTGGACATGCACAGACCTCACTCCTTCCAGGGATAACAGTTTGTGAGGGCCGCTTCTCCCTGGAGTCAATGGAAGGTGGTCTACTGATGGGATCGGAACCAGTAAAGACACCTGTCTCAGGACTGACGAATCACGGGGTCTGTAACACCGGTACCAGAGTATCTGGAAGGAGGCTCCACGGTCAGGGCAGGGCTCTGCCAATGTACAAGGGGCATTTCCCAGCCAGGATCCAACTTGGGGCCATGGCTACCTCCATGAGATGCTTCTTGAGGAGAAAAGCTTGGCCTTCCCATGTATGGGCAGGGAAAGAGAGGAAGATACGTTATCTGGAGGCATTCTGGGCTTCCCCCAAACAGTGCAAACAGCGTTGGTGTTCATTGCCGATGGAAAAGAAGCACGGGCAGGAAGCACAGACTTGGAATCCTGGCATCTTTGGCATAATCCAGTACCCAGACATGGGGGCTGGGAATGTTTGGCAGGAAAAAGCATCCCAATTCCTCAATTATAAAAACTGATAGAAATTACCAAAGTACAACAAAAAACAATAAAATCTTAACTATGAACAAAAATAAGAACATTTTTTGTAAAAAAAAAAATTAAAAAATTAAAAAAAATTTGAAAATATGTCACTAAGAACGACAGGTCAGCGGAAGCTCCAACTTGGACCATGCGGCAGTGAGAAGGAACTAGAGACGTGGCCAGTCCACCCTGCCCTTTATCGCCTCGGGCAAAACTATGAGGAAATACAAGGGCACCTGACTGGACCACCAAGCAATACTACTTTGAAAAGCTCTAGGCGCATGCACGTAACCCTCAGTGCAATACAGTAGGGACCATCACTCAAAGAAGAAGTCAGATATTTCAGATGAAGAGATAGATATATACAGAAATGTAGACTATCATCCTTTAAAACAGGTTTTGCAATCAAAGGGAGAATTTTAATATGCCAATATCAAAACAATGATTGTTCTGATACCAAACCTATACTAAGGAATGATAATATCTAGTTTATAATCATACTGTTCCTCCAAATTGGCAGTCTTTTAGCAAGATGTCTGGTTCCAACATCACATTCAGAAATGCTAAATGTTAAATACACATTACAGTTTATATATGTGGAGAGAATGGTGTTTCAAATTTCTTTTAAAACTAAAATATGGCTTATTGCTTTGGATTATAAATCAGTGCATTAAACTATATGTTTCTTACATTTGATTAAATAACTATACGTACCAACTCCTTTTATTGTCAAAAAACAAAACTAAGAAAAGCCTCTCATCAGATTTGGTCTGCATTTGTTCTCCAATTTTCAATACATCTAGAGGTGGAACTGGTATTGTAACACCATTGTGATGACCGGCAACACGAGGCATCTTAGGGTCAATAATCTACAAAATGGAAAAAAAAGAACAGTTCCTAATTTTTTTAAATCTGTGTTCACTAATAGTTAAAGGTTTTTTTATCATGAATGTATTTAATGGGAAAATACTATACAAATCAAACAGCCAATGTGTATAAACTTAGGCCTTGTCAACACAAACTTGTACTGATTTAATTAAACAATCTTATTTTGGTTTAGCTTAAATCTGTTCCTAAACAGTTTTAAGTTAAACTGAAATAAACCTGGTTTAAAGCAAAATAAGAGTGTCCACAATGCATTTTAAACCTCTTTTAATTAAACCAGTTTAAAATCATGTCTTAACTGGTGCCATGCTCCATGTAGAAAAGCCCTTAGAGATCACAAATTCAGAGCACTCAAATACAATTGACAAATTCACAAATAAGTTTAGAAACACAGGCCAATTTTTTAAATGCAATTAGTGATATTTGATACATCAAGCTTTGGTGTCCAACTGACACACCTAAAAGGAGGCCTGATTTTCAGAATGTGGGTGATTTGACAATTTCTGAAAATTAGGCCACTTTAAAGATGTCTCAGGTTGGGCACCCTAAAACTGAGACAAAGTTGACTCAAAAATCAGTAGTTGCATTTGAAAACCTTGGCTATTGGTTTATGATGCCTGATCAGCCTGTCTGTCTTCAAGTCTAGTACTCTGCCTTTATGTAATGATCAATGGTTGATGCTTCGGGGGAAGGCAAAAAACCACACAATATGCATCTAGTTAATTCTGCAATGCTGAACATGGAGATGGAGGGAGAAATTCCCTCCTGGTCCCTGGAGATGCTCAGCAAACACAAGGAATCAGGAGAGTTAGTTACCATTTTCTAGCATGTGCCTACTATTAACAGCCATAAGATTATCTACCCTACTTTAAAAGTCTAGCCACGGTATTTAAACAGGTTTCAGAGGAACAGCCGTGTTAGTCTGTATTCGCAAAAAGAAAAGGAGTACTTGTGGCACCTTAGAGACTAACCAATTTATTTGAGCATGAGCTTTCGTGAGCTACAGCTCACTTCATCAGATGTTGAAGTGAGCTGTAGCTCACGAAAGCTCATGCTCAAATAAATTGGTTAGTCTCTAAGGTGCCACAAGTACTCCTTTTGGTATTTAAACAATTTCTCATAATACTGAACACCAGAGGCTGGCTACTCACTGGAAGAAATAGTATTTTCTCTGTGTATTATCTGTCTAAAGTTGTTAATTTAATGGAATTAATTGTTATTCTCAAAGCAACGTGAACGTGACTGAAAAGTTTCCCCTATCGACTCCATAATTTCGCATGTTTCAATTGAGCATATACCAGTTCTGGCAGATTGGGGGGGGGGGGGGGAGGAGAGAAGGAGGTGTATAAGCCAAAGGAGCTACAGAAATAGACTTTTCTTACATTTGTTTTGCAGCAGACAATAGCATACAGTTCCTGTACTGATAAAAAGTCAGCCTGATGTTTATTCTAATTTGCCTTCTTCTAAACAATGCAATATTCTCTTGTACAAAACACGCTGGTTGGTCTATTTTGCTTACAGAACAGGTATTCCGAATCCTATTGGGTGCATTTATGGTGGCTCATTATTAGCCCACGGTGTCATTGTCTGCCATTGTACGAACTCTGTGTCCTGAAGTTTCATGGAAAGTATTACACGTAAGGTAAAGTGAACATTCACTTTTGCTCCACTCTGCATTAGATTTTATGGGTCCATTTGGAAATAGTGAAAAAGTTTCAGTGTAATACTGGTGGTATGCTGTACACTCACCAGTGCTGGATAGGAGGGATATCCACTGCATTTGGCCCACACTACTTTTAGAGGCTCAAGAACAGATGTTGCAGCATCAGTTGAAATCCACATACTGCTATGTCCAACTTCTAAGAAAAACCATAATTAAATATTAGTAGTGTAAAGATTCAGAGCTTGGGTTACCCCTCTGCAACTCTTCACTATGGGCCATTTTATCAGCCCCTATCTCACCATAATTATTATTGTTAATACTCTGCACCCACACAGCATCTTTCATCTCAGGATATCAAAGTACATTAAATCATAAGACCCACAATATTTCTGTGAGGTATGCTAGTATGTTACAGATGGATTAACTAAAACGCAGAAGGATAAAGGCCAAGATTTTCACAGGTGACTAGCTTATAGGTGCCTCACTGTCTTAAAGGGCTATGTTTTCAGAAGGTGGGTGCTCGGCACGTTCTGATAATCAGACATCTTTAGCTTGTCTTAAATTGGGCACCCAAAATCACTAGTTACTTCTCAAAATCTTGGCCATAATTACTTGCCCAGTGTCACCCAACAAGTTAGTGGCTATTGTGATTTACAACTTTGGATCTTCACATCTCAGGTATAAATTAACCCCTGTTGGAACACTGAGAAGCATGGTTGAGATTTGATAATTTAGGACCACTGTTCTGCCATTTACATGGCATACCAGCCTTTTGATTTGCAAAAGAGCAAACTCAGGAGTAGATCCTCTCCGCTCTTCTTCTCCTCAGCTTTTTTCATCCTCCATTGATCCCTTCTGTCTCGCCTTTCCCTGGGGCAGCTGTCAAAACTCCTTTCTCTACTACCAAAGCCCGGAACATGTTACAGGACAGTATAAAGTTGCTGCAGTGCTTATTTCTCCACAGAAGGCAGCACAGTAAGCCTCTGAGGCTGAATAAAGCTACCTCCATCTGTTCTCTCAGTTCCCCTTCTCCTCCTTGGTAACCACCACTGGAAGGAAGGAAAACACAAACTGACTGCAGGACACAAGGCAGTCACATACCAGAGAGAAGATGTGGCCCATAAAGATCTACAGGGATGAGGGTGGGAACAGAGAATGGGGAGCGAGGGACCCACATATTTCTTTTGTGGGGAAATAGGATGGGGCTCAGAATACTAGAAGGAAATTAAGAGGCTCAGAGCTCCAGGGATGGTTGAGACCCTGATGGTTGTAGCAGATGAAACTCTGGCAAGAGCACCAAAAAAAATTATGAGAAATTACAGTCATTCAATTTTCAGGTAATAGGGCCATACTGAATAGAAGAATTTTTTTTACATGTGAAGGAAAAATACATTCTTCGGATTTGAAATGGGTAATGCTTCTAGTGAAAACAACAACAAGAACATGTTTCCCACCCAGTACAGATCAAAAAGGTTGTTGTAAAATTCCTAAGGATTGTGGTTTATTTTCCGAGTACTAGAAGTACCCAGGAGATGCTGTAGAAAGTCAGAGAATAATATATACTTTAGCACAGAAAAGTTGTAATCGTTTTCTTGAACAAAATTTTCAAACGTGGGCATCTAAATCCATTATATTTCATTTTCAGAGGTGTGGACACTCAGTACTTACTCAAATAAGTGGCCTGATTTTTTGGAACTAACTTTTGGCACTCAAATTTGTAAACACTGACTCTACTGATAAAAATCTCCCTGTCATCTACTCATCACCACATCATGGCCAAGATGTCAGAAGTTTTAAAGCACAAAGAGCACAACTGTGAAATATGATTTATTACAGTATCAATGTAAGCAAAAAAAGCAGAACCCAAGACAGTTTTCCCAGCAGTTTTAAAGGCCTGATCCAAAGCCCACTGAAGTCAATGGGAGTCTCACCACTGACTTCAAAAGGGCTTTGGTTCAGGCCTTTGATCAAGAGGATTGCATTATACGGATTTATTCTTGATGGCACAATTCTACTTTTTAATACTAAACTGTTCAGCCTTCGGGGAAAATAAAAAATCTTCTCATTTATTTTCTTCATATGTAACTTCTGTAGATTTTTTTGAGACATGAGAAAAAGAAGTATTAAGAAAATTTTATACAATCTAACACTTTCTTTATCAAAACCATACAATATTCTTCAATACATAAGTGACAAGGGAACAATAAGGACAGACGTACATCTTAAGGTTCTGATGATATCAAACTACCCTTTTAAGAGCTTGGTTAAGGAAAGAAGATATTCAAGAATATTACGGAAAGAGCTGTGCTAATTCCAAGTGAAGAATTTTGGCAAGATCTCAAATCTAACAACATTGTCAACAATCATTTTCAGCATGATTGACAAATAAACTGGTTTAGGTACATTCTCTATTGCTCTGGTCTCTTAATTCCATCTTGAGCTTCATTAGGATCCAAAATACTACAGATACAGGAACTAGATGTATTTAAACTTATGTGAAGAACAGTACAGGATCTTTATTTAGAATAAGCTAACACAAGGTAAACAATAAAGAAACTTACATTTCTCTCAGCTGCAAAGTCAACATAAAAGAAAAGGAAATGATTTAAAGCTAAGAAGGTGTATATGCTTTTGTTGCATGCATGTGGAATGTGGCAAGTCTCCCTCAGAGAGAATTCTCAAGACGTGACCAACAGTGAAATCTCATGGATAATAAATACTTCCTTTAATAAGCACTTACCTACTTTGGTGACGGGGATGCTATACAAAAATGCACAGTCAGTAATTTTCTCTTACCACAAGAAAAAATTCTGATTACCCCAGTCTAGAAGAGGAACTGCATTTATTCCTGTTGTGCTAATAGTCATGGCAGCTTACACTGCTAGAAAATCTGAAATCTGTTGTCAAAAGATGTAAATAAAAATACTCCTGTGAACTGAAAAAAAAACAGGGAGAGTCTGAAGGGTCCTATAGCTACGGTTGAGACAGATACCAGCTTTGATTTATAACTTCAAACTTGGTATCTGCACAGTCCTAAATGAGGAATTCAAGTTTTGTAAAGTTTAAACCAACTCATTAATAATGAATTTGGAGGTTAATTTTAAAATATAACATACTATATAGTCACAAACCATTTGCATGTTCTAGGTGGAGCTGGTGGCACCACTGATTATTAAGGTTACTCGACACGTCCCATTATTAGACCCTATTTTCAGTTCATTATAACTTTGCCAAACTTAAGAACAGCCATACTGGGTCAGACCAAAGGTCCATCTAGCCCAGTATCCTGTCTTCCGACAGTGGCCAATGCCAGGTGATTCAGTGGGAATGAACAGAACAGGTAATCATCAAGTGATCCCATCCCGCCATCCACTCCCAGCTTCTGGCAAAGAGGCTAGGGACACTTACACAGTGTTGGATCCCTAACCATCCTGGCTAATAGCCATTGATGGACTTATCCTCCATGAATTTATCTATTTTCTTTTTGAACCCTGTTATAGTTTTGGCCTTCACAACATTCCCTGGCAAAGAGTTCCACAGTTGACTGTGTTGTGTGAAGTATTACCTCCTTTTGTTTTACATCTGCTGCATATTAATTTCATTGGGTGACCCCTAGTTCTTGTGTTATTTGAAGGAGTAAACAGCATTTCCTTAATCACTTCTCCATAACAATCAAGATTTTAATAGACCACTATCATATGCCTTACTCGTCTCTTTTCCAACCTGAAAAGTCTCACTCTTTTTAATCTCTCCATACCCCTAATCATTTTTGTTGCCCTTCTCTGTACCTTTCCCAATTCCAAAACCACTTTTTTGAGATGGGACGACCAGATCCACATGCAGTATTCAACATGTGGGCATACCATGGATTTATATAGAGGTATTATATTTTCTGTCTCATGATCTATCCCTTTCCTAATGGTTCTTAACATTGTTGGTTTTTGTTTTTTTGTTGTTTTTTCTTGGACTGCCACTGTGCTTTAAGCGACTAGGCTGAAATTCTACATGCCGCATATCTTCCTCAGGCTGAATTTTTTTTTTGAAAGTTTCAGTTAAAATGGTTTAGCCATTTCTGAGACAAAGGCTAGGGAAAAATACATAGTTTTGCTTATGTTAAAATATTCTTGGTGACCTTGTCTTTGAAAAGCTCTATTACTGTGGCGCAAGGACTCTAAATTTGACAGGAAGTGGCCTTGATGTCAGGGATGTGCCTTTTGCTGTCCCAGTGAAAATCCACCCACATTTAGCCAAGTTACAAACCTCTGTGGAAAAAACCCACAGTTTGCCCATGCTCAGTAGGGACTTTAATTTAAGCAGCTAAAAATCTCCTTAGAGTCAGTACTCACTAAGCATGCTTGAACCTCTCTCAGTTCTTAGTGGAGACCTGACTCTCCCGTGCTTTCAGTGACTTCCCGTGGCACCCAGGCAGCGCGGAGGAAGCTGAAGGATTCGAATGCAGAGGAGCCAAAAAGCTGAATTGGGAGGAATGTATGGGGAGGGACTGGGACTAGGAATCTGAGGGTGGGTGTTGGAAGGCAAGGACAAGGAGCCAAGTGGGGAAGACTGAGACTGGATGAGAAACCTGGGGAGGAAGACTAGGGATATGTTTTCACTACCCGTCGGATCGGTGGGCAGCGATTGATCCAGCAGGGATCGATTTATCGCATCTAGTCTAGATGCGATAAATCAACCCCCAAGCGCTCTCCCATCGACTCCTGTACTTCAGCGCTGCGAGAGGAGCAGGCAGGTCACCGGGGGAGCGGTAGCAGTCGACTCACTGCGGTGAAGACACCATGGTAAGTTGATCTAAGTACGTTGACTTCAGGTACGTTATTCACGAAGCTGAAGTTGCGTAACTTAGATTGACACCCCCCCCCCCCCAAAAAAAAACCCAGTGTAGACCAGGGCTAGGACTGGAAGGCAGTGTGGTGGTGAGACAGAGAGATAAATCAGATGAGGAGCCAGGAAGTGGGGGGGATTAGACTGTCTGAGCAAGGAGATGGGGATAAGGAGTTGAGATAGGAGAGTGGGAACTGGGACTGGCTGAGCAAGGAGATTGGGACTGGGATGAGAAGATAAAGGAGTGTAGCCTGGGACTGGGTAGGCAAAGAAAAAGGGACTGGGAAAAGGAACTGTGAGTGGGGAAGGGAGACAGGAGGAGGACTGGGAGAGGTTGGAGGAAATGGGGTAGAAGGGATCAAGTTTGTGAGAATGGGCTAAAGAGTCTGTGTTCACTAGAGCATACAGCCCTCCAGAGCCTGGAATGCAACCCAAGATTCCGAGAGTCTCACCATTTCTCTGCTGTCACCAAATAACTATGAAATCCACTGGCAAAGTGTGTCCCATCCCCCTCTAGTGTGGGTCCACATAAAGGAAGACAACCCATTACTGCAATCAGTTACTCTGTTAGCTCAAGTGGAAGCAGTCTGGGTGATAGAGTTTAAGATTCCAATCCTGCTGATGAACAACGCTATCAATGATATCAATATGATGCCACATGATGGAATTTCTCAGTTTGCTTTTTAAAAACCTAGGATATACACACACATAAAACAATGTTAACAGAACATTATTAAGACTGCAAAGTCAGGCAAAAGCTTGGAAAACCAAGAATTAAGATTGCCTGTGCAACTTGAGTTCAGTCCTTTTGTGTGCATGCATGGTATAGGCATTAATTAACATGATCACAAACAATTTTTTTCCACATTATTCTGCCTTATTCAGTGCACAGGATGGATCTGCTCCGAGTATGAATCAGGTTTGTGTAGCAAAGGAGGCTGTTGTATGTAGGACTGCTGTCTCATTTGTTGCAGAAGTTAGGTGGTGCACCTACTGTGGTTCCAGGAAAACAATAGGCCTAAGCCTGCCAACAGCTAAAGACCCTTTATCTTAGCCAGGAGGGGAGAGAGGGGCAGTAAACCTGGGCTACAAGTGAATACTGGGGACAACAAATGAAAAAACAGGGATGGGAGTGAAAGTCACAGGGCAAAAATCAGGTAACTGGAAGGGAATACTGGGCAGAACACCCCTGACAGCACCCACTGCTCCTCAAAGGTATCTGAGGAGTCAGTGGACACCACCCAGGGGAACTCTGCTTTGAGGAGTGACAGAACAAGGTAAAGAAAATAGAATATTCCACTGTCCAACTTCCTCTTCCTGGTATGATGTACACATGTCTTGGCCAGCAACAGGAGGAGTCTGATAAGGAGGTCCTGCAACTTTGTGGGGCCATAGACAGGTGTCCCAGGATCAGGAGGTGCAGGGAGAAGTGCAACCAGAACCTCAGTAAGAGGTTCTACAGGAGCTGGAAGAGGGGCTACAACTTGACACACTCTATGCAGATGAGTGCCAGCTCTCCCTCTTTCTGCAGATGGAAAGGCATATAGTGAATGAGGCAGAGGACTGCAAAGAAGAGAAAGGATGGTTAAGGCAGTCGAATGCTTCCCTAGAGAATGGGATTCCATCCTTGCCTCTGCTACAGAGTTCCTATGATATGCTGCACAAGTCACTTCAACCCAACTTTTCATTTTCTGGGTGCCTAACTTGATACCCTGGGGCCTGATTTGCAGAAGTAATGAGCACTCTCAGCTGCAACTGAAGTAAGAGCAGTGCTTTTAGCATATAAAGTGCTAAATAATACTAAGTACTGTAAAAAATCTGTTTTCTAGTCATCTCAAATTGGATACCCAAAATTAGTGGATACTTGCCCTTAATCTTTCTGTTCCCTTAATCTATAAAATGTGGATGACACCATCCTCTCACCTCAGAGACGTCTGAAAATACATTTATTCAATGTTTGTGAAGAACTCATAGTACTGTGATGAGTGACATAGAAAAGCCCTTGAGGAAATGAGAAATTCTGTCTTCAGAGCAGGGTTTGAATATGCTGCAGTGAATAAGGCATGAGGCCACACACTGAATAATGAGGACAATATAAAAAAATTGAATAGCTGCTCATTTATTGAGTGCTATCGTCCTGTCCACTGAATGAGGCAGGAGTTCTGTCAAAAAAAATAGTAAGTGAACGTGTTATTAAAGACGCAGACACAATGGGTCAAATTAAGGTTGCGCAAGCAGTCTTAATTCTGGCACTTCCTAACTTTACTTGGCAACCTTAATAATGTTCTCCTAGAATAGTTTGTGTGTAATATATAAATAAATTTGCAAAACTCAACACAACCTTAACTACATAGCCATGATAAGTGCCCTCCATAATATATATACACACATACAGTGCACTCCTTTTATAAGAATCACATCCATTTCAGATGATTTGATTCTTATAAAGGCATTGATTCTTACAAGTGGAGTATAGGAATGATTTTGTCTCAGTGGCTTTGATCACTATATGCAGCTGATTCTTTTATAAATTGAATGCACTGGTATTCTACATTCAAGCAGACGGTACACTTAAAGTTTATTTTGATTTTAAAAAGAGTAAACGTTTCAAAGGTGTTCCCTTTACTCAAGGTGAGGGATACTACTAGACTTGGTAAAATCTCTAGAATCAGAATGTACTTTAATTGGGTCCATAATCTACTTCCATCATCTGTGTGCGTGTTGTATGCGTACACTGAAATACGCCACTTTTTATTACAGTTACACATATAGATCAATGTAAAAAGACTAGAATTTCAGCATTTCAAAATACTGTACTGGGGGTTTTGAGGTAGCACTTGAGGTTCATTTTACTCCATGTACTACATACTCTAGGCAGTTCTGAAGCTGTTAAAACAACATAAGCTATTTTAAAAAAAATATAATGAATGCACTTTGCCTCCATTAAGGTTTCTGTGGGAGCCATTATTTCTATTTTGTGCATTTAGGTCAGCATTTGCACAAGTGACACTGGATGTCCAACTTGAGATGCCTTAAACGTGTCCCATTTTCAGAAAAAGATGAGCACAAACCCTCTGGAAAATCAGGACCGGGAAGGCACCACAGTTCTGGCCAAAAATGAGACATGCCAAAATCGTTGGTCACTTTTGAAAACCTCGGTCCTACATAATGAAAGTTAAAATATAACTTTTTTGTACTGAACTGTAGCATACAGTGGGTAGTCAAACCATGGCCTCAGAATTAACTTTTGTTGTAATTCATTGGATGGAAACTGGACATTTCACTACATCTCCCTCTCTATCTAGCTTCCATAAGGTACCAAAGACACCGATTGGTAAAGGATGTTGAAATCACCTCATGTCAGAGAAAATGCAGCAATAAATACCAATTCAGTATTTCCTCTGGCTCTACTAAACGGCATTTGCCTCCGAGTTATTTCAGCACAGCGAACCAGCACATTAGAACAGAGACAGGAGGAGGAGGAGCAAGCAACACCCAACTAAGAGCTGGGTGTGAAGGGAAGAGAGCAAGTGAAAAAACTCAAAAATGAAAAAACTAAACGTAGAACTGCCCACCAGTAGCTGTTGAAGTAGAGAAGCTCTGGGGATGAGGGAGGAAGAGATGGAAAGGAAAGGATAAGCCATGTAATAACATGAAAAATAAGGAAACCGATGAAGAAAAAATTATACATCCATTTTTCACAACCTATTATACCTGTTAGATGTTTATGCTATCACCAGACCTATTATTTCCTCAGACTACTGAGTTATTTTGTTCTGCATGAATTTGTTGAACATATAAATCTGTAGAACTCTAATACGTGTGAAATACCATTCTGCCATCAAGTATAGCAAATGCCATTAAGCCCCCCAATCAAATAATTAAAGTAATGGAACATTACTTACAGCTTGTGCTACAATTCTGTCTTTTCACTTCACTTATTTATGTGGTTTTCACCATGACAAGTTTATATAAAAATAAGCACATCAAAGAGAGACAGATGCAAATATTAATTAATTATGCACTGAATATTTAATATGCCTGATGATGGAATACAATTGTAGATAAGATTTTGAACCAAACTGTGCTTGCATTACTTGAGTAGCCTTATTTACTTCAAAGAGACTAATTTCTTTTAAAACCATATTTAAAAGTTAAATAGTCCAAAACAAAATTAGTAAGTTTCTATTGGTCAGATTCCTACACCCTAACTTTAGGAACAGTGCCAGTGAAATCAACAGGTTACTTGTTGAGTGAGATACTATATAATGCAAATAAAGATGTCAAAATCTGGTCCTAAGCAGCTTGGCAAAATACAGACTTATAATAGTGTATGTTAGGATACAGATATTCAGGCCTGTCTGTAAAGGCCTACACTCTAAGAATATAGGTGTGTTCTTATCACTTAGCTAGTTATAGAGGTATAAAAGAAAGAATCAAAATCACTGTCCGCCAGTGTAAGGTCCTTCTCTTACTATGATAGTCTGAGGCCCTGTGGTTAGGCTAAGATATTTGACTAAGCAGCAGAGGCAGCCATAAGCTGGGAAGCGAATGGTCACATCCTCACATTCCAAACTAGTCACATTGAGATAAGGTGCTATTGGGCTGTTAGGAATACAATCCTGTCCTGATAATGCCTATCGCCTCCAGAGAAAGGGAAGTGCCTAGAAGATGTAAAAGGAAACTTAGTTTGATAGCATCCCGTCTGGCAAGAACTCACTTATCAATAGGTGGGATGTGAAATCCTCATTTCTTTGTTGTTCTATCACTGTAGTCCCCATTTCCCTATTGTTTATCTGTATAATCTCTGTCTGCTTCTGTGATTGTTTCTATCTGCTGTATAATTAATTTTGCTGGGTGTAAACTAATTAAGGTGGTGGGATATAATTGGTTAAATAATCATGTTACAATATGTTAGGATTGGCTAGTTAAATTTCAGTAAAATGATTGGTTAAGGTATAGCTAAGCAGAACTCAAGTTTTACTATATAGTCTGCAGTCAATCAGGAAGTGAGTGGGTGGGTGGGGGAAATGGGAACAAGGAATGGGGGTGGGGAAACTGGAATCATGTTTTGCTAAAGGGGGAAATGGAAACAGGGACACAGGTAAGGCTCTGTGTTGTCAGAGCTGTGAAGGAGGACACTAAGGAAGGAAACTGGAATCATGCTTGCTGGAAGTTCACCCCAATAAACATCGAATTGTCTGCACCTTTGGACTTCGGGTATTGTTGCTCTCTGTTCATACGAGAAGGACCAGGGAAATAAGTGGTTAAAGGAATAAGCCCCCTAACAATGTACTTTAAGAATACAATTATTATAGTTACCAGCTGCAATTCTTGCTGCTTTTGCGTAGTTTCCATTTTCAATACATGATATCAACTCACTTCGGTCTTCCAAGGTGTGTCTTCGTATAAGCGCTGGTTTGCCTTTACCACACTTTGGCAAGCTAAAACTGCAGAGGTATAAATATTAAATGTTACTGGAAAACTAGTATGCTCACTTCCCTCCACTCCCTTCTGTCAAAATGTTTGGAATTTAAGATATAGTACACATATGTCACTACAGTTACCTGAAGGTGAGTAGTAAATTCTACTGTATTTCACAGAATGACTGCACCCACCTTAAGCGGGGAGGGCCGTTGTCCAGCTTGCTGGCAGATGGGAAATCGCGCTTTATGGGCAGAGGGTGGGAGAGTGGCTCAGAGGCTGCTGCAAAAGAGCACTCATCCTCCAGGGATTGGAAAGGCTGGGGAGTTGAAAAGGGGCAAGCCTAGTGGGAGAATACCCTTTTCCACAGACCAGGTGGAGCAGCACCCACCTTCCCATCTCTTGGAGGTGGCAAATACCAGGTTTGGTCAGGACCTGCTTTGGGCATTGCACTAGCCGCTCCTTTCTAGAGGGGCTGGGAAGAAATTTTTCCCTACTACCAGATTGGCCTAGGTGGAGTAGGGGGTTTTTCACCTTCCTCACAGCGGTTCAGGAAGAACTTTATTATGGTGAGTAGGAACAGGAGTTAGGTTCTGATGCCGCAACTCATTATGTAAGTGTGGGGCAGGTGTCCAGTGCAGGAATCCCTTCCTTATTGAGTACAATGACCAGATAAATGGGTTGATAAAGGACTTCAAAAGGAGGCGTTTGTTAAAGGGGAGGAGGGGGTTTGGGGCTCCTATGACTGGCATGGCAGGAGCCAACCCCTCTTCCTTATAGCCCACCTTAACCCTCATTCCGGGGGGTGGGGATGGTAAGGTCTCAGCAATGGATTGGCTGGAGGACATGGATGGAAGGGGGCTGGCAGAAGCCTCCCAGGTACATATTGAGTGATCATGGATCATCACTTTTATCTGCCAGGTAGTCCTCAACATTTAATAATAAGGTTGCAGCCTGATTAAAACCACATCAAGTCTTTTCTTTCAGTATAGCCGGACAACATGTACAAATTGATTGATTCAACTTGTACTGATAAGCAAAAGATCTAACTAGAGAATAAGAATTCCTTCTCCTCCACCACCCTCCCAAAAAGTGATGTTCAGAAACATCACTGAACTATAGATATTTTCCCATGGATAAATTTTGCACACTCCTGTATTTTCACTTTAAAAGATTTAAGTAATCTGACCAAAAATTATTTTGCACTGCATTCACAATACATCACTCATCCTCAAGGAATGCAATATGAAATTTTCCTTATGCTATGCAAATCAAATTTTGGGGCATGAATATGTTAATGCTAACCTCTTAAACAGTCCAACATTGATGGTGAATTTAAGAGTACACAGCAGAAAAATGGTTACTTATTAAAGCAACTCTGGTTCTTCCCGATGACTGCCATATCAAGTCACATTCATGGGAGATATGCACCATTGGTGAACAAGCCTGGAACTTTCAAGCAAGCTTTCAAGACTCAAGTGAAGCCCCACGTTCACCCACCCTACCCTCTTGCTCTAGGACATAAGTGCACAAATGTGGGTGCAGCCCAATTGCCCTTTCATTTCTTTTTTCTTATTCAGGAACCCTTAACAAGAGATTCGTTTCTCACCTTCCCTCCTTTTTTGGAGAGTGGATTCATATGGACAACCATTCAAGAAATGCAATTAAGATCTATATCACTGCATGAATTACTCCCTGGTTCTATGGCCATGGAATTTGCTATGTAATTCACCCCCTGCTGCAAAACTGGGCTCCAGAATATATGCCTTCATTAATAGGGGGGAAAAAAAGTTTCTAGCCCTAATGGTTGTGATAACCTACAAAACATGAATTTCGTGTAAACTGAGGCAGTGTTGGGTTCTGATTTTGCAGAAAGCCTGAAATGATTTCAAAAGATATGAACCTCAATGTTGTGTTAATTTTGAAACCTAAAAATGAGAATTTAAACATTTTTTTTAAAACCAGACATGTATGTGTTGTTGCTCTAGTTTAGGGCATACTTTTTAGTTTGCTGGTGCATGATTATAGTTCTTTATTTAAAACTTAAAAATTTTAAAAGGGCAAAAAAAAGTCAGATTTTTACCTTGAATTACATAAAAAGCTGTTACTGGAGGATATGCTAGATTCGGATGCACAGCGGCGACGAGGTTCAACTTTTCTTCCTGGAGCATCATCTAACTCTCTCTCTTTACTTCCATCTCCAAAACCATTTGATAGGCCTGTAATGTAAACGAGTGGTATACATTACACCGAATTTTAAACTACATTTTGTTTTTATACAAGTCTATATACATATGTTTACATAATTTTTGTTCCGCATCTGGTAAGTGACTGTGATGTGAGTAAAAGAAAAAATAAAATGTTTCATTTTCAAAAATGAAAGATCAGGCAAAGTTTGTGTAGTCCAGATGTTAAGAAACAGGAAGTTAATTTCAGGTAACAGGAAAAAGATAAAGATTATATTATAAGATATGCACAATGGCACATCAAAAAATATTCCCCATATGTCATACTTCAATAAATACTGCATTGGATAGTTAATCTTGAGTGCATGGTTGGAACCAAGGAACAAAAAAAGTGTTACAAAATTTGCAGACTCTTAAAAATAAAAATATCAACAGAAAACTCATCTTTATAAAAGTTTAATGTACTTAAAATCTGTAAATTGCAAGACAGGAAGTACTGAAAATAGCCATTCAATGCTCAAAATAACCAGCAGTGGTGATTAATTAAGGGCCCTATCCAATGTCCACTGAGTCAATGGGAATCTTTCCACTATAATCAGGTCCTGAAAACCTATTTCAGAATAATGTATTTCAACAAGAATCCAGATTTAAGACTATTAAGAGACTTAATCCAGACTTAAGACTCTTAATATTTCGTCTACTTCTCTATCAAAATGAATAATGTAAATTCAGTTGATGTCTGTTGTCTTGTCACCATAGTTTGTGTGTTTTGTTTCAGCCTTCTGATGAGGAAAACATAGTAGAAAACACATAGAATGCTCAAGCTACCAATCTGAGACTTTTATAACTGGGCCACCATAAATCTTGCATCTATTTGCTTATTCATACAGTCTGTATTTCTTAAGACTCTTCATTTGTCTGTGTTTAAACAGCATACTTTACTTAAATAAAGTGTGTATCTGTATAGGATCCGATGAGAAATACATCTTTAAAAACTCTATATTTTAAACAGATGTGAGTCAAAGCAGACATAGGAAGAACATCAACAGAAATGGAGCAAATTAAGCTAAAGCAGAGGTCCCCAAACTCTGGGACGCACCCACCTAGGGAAGTTCAGGGAGGATCACCTTGCTCCATTCCTGGCCCCAGCTGAGGCTCCCCTCCTGCCCCTAGCTGTAGTCCCAGCCCCCAGCTGAAGCTCCACTCCCACCCCCAGCCTGAGGCTCTGCTCCCACCCCCAGCCTCAGCCCCCTTACTCCTGTCTGTGGGCTCTCTTCCCAGAGCTGTGTCCCTGCTCCTGTGCTCAGCTCCGGGGGGATAAGAGGTCATGGACAGGGGTAAAAGGGGGGAGGGGGGGAGGAGGAACATGATGTAAAAAGTTTAGGGACCAGTGAGCTAAAGGAATCCATGTTCAGCTAGCTGCTATGGGCCTTGAGATCCTCTAGAATTATCTAATTTTATTCTTAAGTAGGACTTCTGAGAACACACTTATTTTCTTGACATATAGTATGATGTACATTCAAATTTTTTATTTAAATCACATGTGCAAAGTTGTGACATTTTGTACTTTTAAATCGAAACTGTAAAAAACAGCCATTCTACATGCTATAAAGGATATCGGAACCCTCATTTCCATAGGCAGAAGTTGCTAAAGACGTTTCTCAAGTCCTCTGTCTTATTTAATTTTCTAATTTGCATTAGGAGATTCTTGTGTATTTTGGAAGTGCAACAAAATTGACAGGAAAATTATAAAAAGTAGTAAGTACAAAAAAAACGTATTACATACCGCACGGTAGTAAAGACAAAGGCTGATCACATGTAGAGTTACTTGTAACTTTACCACATTCTAATTCATTTAACTACTAACTAGAAATGCCACTTCCCAAGCCCTCACAAAGTCACTGACTAATCAAATCTTTTTATATTAGCGCACTATTTTAATTGATACTATCCAACCCTATCCTATGGTGTTTGCACACAGAAGCTCTTTTCAGCATAATTCTTGAAACCTCTATGTATCAAAGTATTTAGATTTGTATAGACAATGTAAAAACAAGCACCTATCCAATGCTTTAAAAAACAGACTGTTATAGTCTGCTACCTTTATATTTAAAAGATGAACAAATTAAAAATGACAAGAAGAGATTACTTTTTCATTTTTCACTTTTCTATCATTCTTCCCATTCAGAAACTTCTAGTGTCTTTTGCAATTCTCCACTGGATCTGTCCTAGTAATAAAATATACAATTTTTTAATGTTCCTCAGTACAAAACTATGTACATGCTATGAGGAGGAGGAAGAGGAGAATAAAGTAATTATTTTATCAGTGTCATGAAGCCCTAAATTGTAAATCATTAATCAGCCCTTTATCATGCTCATTTTTATCATGTTTATTCTCAGCCAGTCAGTGCAGGTAGTTCCAGGAGATTAACCTTAATGTTGCTGAAAATTCCTTCAAAGCAAGAGTGATTTAAGAGGATGCCTATATGAAATGTTTTAAACAAAGGACATGAAGCCTTACTGAGAAAGACTAGTAATAGGTTTCCGCAGGTTATCCTTTCATTGTAGGATAGCTGTCAGCAGGTAGACAGACCTACTCTTAAATAAAGTCTTGCCAATTTGTTTGTTTTGCATCGTGGCCAGAAACCAGAAATATAAATTACACAATGATTAAGCTACTAAAGAAGCTAACAGATGTTGGCTCACATATCAATCCTAGTGCTGTGGGGTCAGGAGGTAAATCAGAGCTGTTTCCACAACTTAATTTATCAGAGTTCCTAGCCCTTTAATGAACAGAAAAGCAAGAGGAAATCTGTATACGCACCCTTGCAAGGTTAGGGTAGCATAACATGCTACTGTATAATGTGGCTTAAATAAGTTTGGCCTATGTGGGATCTGTGCCACCTGTAGTTGGAACGGTACATTTTCATCTGCAGGGCCTTCCTAGGATAAAGAATTTGAGTGGGTTTCATTGTTTTTGACTTCACCAACGCAATATTTTTAACATTACATCTAGCAAACTTCCAATTGGGTCCAGGGCGGGTCTTTAACAAAAAGAAAACAAACCCAACACACATCACGATCGTTACTGTGTTAAGATCACTTTATGATTTTACATCCCGAGTCTTCAATTCCTGGCTGAAAGTTTCATAAAAGAAGACTGGTAGCTAAAGTCTAATTAGAGCTGTATTATGAGACACACAGTTAGAATCCGCCCCCAGGACAAGATTAAAAGTCTGCTTGGGGCTTAGTAGTACAATATGATCTAAAAGAGTCAAATAAAGGGAAACTTTAGAAAGTGCAATAGCACTAATCACAAAACATTTAGCTATTTCTCTTTATCTTTTTGTGGAAAGTTCAAATTTAACTTATTTCATCTTCAGAAGCTGTTCACAGTAATCCCACTAAATGAATACCAAATCCTAAATGACAAAACTCCACAACTTCTACTTTTTAAAAGAAAAAAAAAAGGCATTTTAAATAGAGACTGTCTCATTAAATCTTTGAAACTAAAATGGCAAGATTGTTCTGTTATCTAGTTGCAAATCTGTATTGTGACTTCATAACTGGATGATAAAATTTCATCACCATAATTTTCTAAGTACTCCAAAGCATCGCTGACTTATAAAAAAGAAGTAAACATAGCAGTAACACCTCATTTAAATTATATTAACTGGAACTGCTTGCCTAGACACCCATGAAGCTCCCTGTCCCAAGAACAGGAGGACATCCAGGGTATGTCTATCCTTCAATAAAAAAAATGCGTTGCACTGAATCTCGGAACTCAGGTTATTTGAAGGGCTCAGGTTGAGGAGCTAAAAACTACAGTGTAGACGTTCTGGCTCAGGCTGGAGCCTGGGCTTTGATATCCTGCAAGGGAATTGGGTCCCAGAGCCTGGCCTCCACCCTAAGCCAGATCTACATTGCAATTTTAACCTAACAGCCCAAGCCATGGTTAGCTGGCCCGGGCCAGCTGCAGGAGTGTTGTGGATCTTTCATTGCAGCGTAGACAGACTCCCAATCTCCTGCAAATATCCAGCAGTTACAAAATACATCAGGACAAGGCTCCCTCCTGTAAAGTACGCAGGAATCTTCTCTCAATCCATTTGAATCTTACAAGTTCAGCAAAATATCTTCATAGCAAGATCCACTAAAGACAAGACTTTGGGGCAATCTTAATTTTGCCCTCCTTCGCACTTTACAAGTCTGTAGAAAGTCTATTAAATCAGCTGTGTATGCTATGTACTCAATTTTCAAAAGCCCACAACTTCTTCACATTAAAACTAGTTTTCTATGCAACAGGGAAAAGTCACACCTCGGTGGCAGCTATTTCCATCGACTACTTCAACTTTCAACCCCCAGTTACGTCAGCTATAGAACTATTCAAAGCAGTCTATACAATTTCTTTGTATTCGGACTTCCACAAAACAGAAAACAAAAACAAAAACTCCCCTCCACAAACGTTTTTAGGCAAAGACCAAGTACAAACCTTTTCAGCCTGATCGGTGAAATTTGCAGGAAGTTTTAAACAAGTGCAAACTGTTAGCAATTTTAAGTGTAAGGGGTCACTACTGCTCCCACTCTTAATACATAAGACAGCTTTCTAGAGACTGTACAATTTATAAGCAACATTAGCTTCCATGTGAATCACAGAGTAATCATCAATGACATGGGTACTACAAAATACATTTTAAAAATTTACAAAACTACAGAACAGTTTTAAGCTAGAAATAAATAATGCAAATTGAATCCACAAGTTACTTCTGGGTTTCTCCAACGCTGATCATTTGGGGAAGCAAATTTTCAGCTATTATTATAATTATGAATACTGCAATTAAAAATATAACACTTCAAACAACGTAGAATCCTGTGTACATCTAAACATATTCAGTGAAGCAGGAGGAGGTAAAATGCAGAGATGACAGAGCAGAGGCAGGGACAAGGAAAGGAAAAATACAAAAGTTTGAAGGGCAATATATGTTAAGAATATACAAAATACTACCAAAAACATACAAGGTTGTGCATTTAAGGCTGCAATCTCATTCTGAGATTCAGTTGACACCGAAAGAACAAGCAACCAGCAGAATTCACGTAACCAATTTAATTCCAATGCAAGTCAAACCTTATTATGCACAGCTTGATGGATATGTAAGCATTAGTACAGGATAAGGTGTGTTGTTATACCTGGGTACATCTGTATGCCTCTTACAGTGCATCACTGTTTATATAAAAATAGTTTCATACACTTTAGAAATGACTGGTTACCAAGTCCTGATCTGTGCACTTATACTGGATACCCAGACAGTCAGAACCTCTCTTAGCCAGACACTTCTTCTAATAATGCATATTTTATAGAATTATATAAACGCACCAAAAGTAGGTATGGGATTTTTTTGTATGCATTATTTCCAATCTCAAAGGAAGATTCGATTGGTGGGAAGGGAAGGTAGGAGGGCAAAGATGGAACATTCTTAACCAATCATCCCTCAGAGAGCATGTTCTCTGAGTAAGGACTCTGGGGATTGGTAAAAAAATACTGCGACCAATTTGTGTCACATATATTGTAACATGTACAACTTTATAACTTACGGAGATGGGGAAATATATTGAATGAAGAGCATAGGTTCATATATGTCAAAGACTTCCTCCAACAGTGTTCATGTTTTTTGTTTTTGTTTTAAGGATGGCTGGTGTCTCCAACATGATCCAAAATAATTACTTGAAATGTAATTGTCTTTCTGCGTTCCAAAATGATCATTTAATTGAATTCCATTCCGTGTTGAGGATAATATAAAATAATTAGGCTCCAAAGAGATAAATACCCAGCATGATATTAGTTAATATGAGAACCTGGAAGACAGTGAAAAAGCCATTAAGTCTCACTGAAAGGAAACAAAGCTTTTAAATAAATAAGCCATCCTTGCAGCACAGTGTCCAGAGACAGTGAAAACTATACAAATGTTCCATGTACTAATACTTAACATAAGCTTCACAAGAGGCAAGACTAAAACAGAGGCTTCACTCAGATTCAGTTGCTCATTGTTGAAAAAGAAAATTACTTACATAAGAAATTGATAGCACAGAAAACAATCTTTGAGAGTGTGATACTCATCAAGAACATGGTTTTGATATTTTCTAAATTCCTTCCAATGAGAATAAGAAGACAGATGACCCTATTTTAAGAGGTTTTACACTGCCTATGCATATACCTATATACATAAAGGAATAGTCTAACCAAGTCTATAAATATCTGAATATCTCCAGTTACTGAAAACAACCAGTTACTTTCAAACTGCATCAACAGCCTGGGAAGACATCCATAAAGTTCTCATCAAATTAGTCTCAGGGTGAGTTTGAGAAAATGTATTTGCATCAGTAAATCTTGGAGTGCACTGCAGACAGCTAAAATACACCCCCTCAAGTTCAGAGCACACTGGTGAATCTCAGAGCATGTCAGAGTCCAGAGAAACTCAAACAGAGGTGGCAGACAAATCAGAGCAAGTTACTGTAATCTTGAAGAGGGTACCCAAGAGCTGGGATGAAGAGACAATGCTTAAGAAATGAATTTTCAATTTTTGCCCATAATTTTGACTACGGTTCAAAGAAAGCAGAGAACGCTCAGAATGAGCTCATGATGTAAGGATATTGGTAGCCTACATACTGTACAACAGAATCCTTTCAGTTCCTAAATGGAAAATTTTCACGTAGTGGAAATTTAGTCAATACACTCAGCAAACATTAACTTGAATGATCATAAAAGTGCTTATTTTAGGTATATTTCTTAGAAAGAATGCTTAAAAATTTCATCCTATATCCAATTGTATCTACAGTAACGCTGGAATTGTCAGAAAAGTCCCTAGCTCACCATGATTGTTCTGTAAAAACAGTATGTTTTGAGCTGCACACTTCTAGATGAAAACTCATCAACTGTTCAGATTGAATCTTCCACAGGACAGGATTATGTTCAAACAAAAAACAAAAAATGAAATTATATATATAGGTAGGAGACAACACCTACGGAAAACTTTCAAAAACATTCCAGAAAGAAAGTGGTGGAAGAGAAACAGAAAATGTAGAATATGCAAGCAGAATGGTCTTAAATACAGAATGTTTTAAAAGGGTTTTCCAAGAGGCTGCTCCAACATAAAGGAAGTACTTGTGATGTCAGGGACAAAACAGTATAACCCATAAAAAGCACACATAGCTCAGAGGAGTTTAAAAAGTTCGTGTGAGTTCACTTAAGTCAGCTCAAGTTTGCATGGCCTATGACAAGCAACAATAAATACAAACGTAACGTATCTATCTACATAGATTTCAGGCTTTTACTTTGTATTTTACAGTGAGATGTGGCTCAGATACAAGAAAAGACTCACCTAGGGGGCTGTTAATATTTAGGATCATCTATGCCAAGATGCAGTGAAAGTAAACAGTAAGAAGATTTAACACCAGAATGGGAATACGTATTTCTGAATTATAAGAAGATACGAATTTTATATGGGTTTCTGCAAAAAGAACTGGAGAAAAACTAAAGTTGTACCCTTGGTAATTTCCATTCTAAATTTTCCACATTTTTATAAAAAACAACAACATGTAAACTGTATATTTATACATACCTGTATGTTTTTGCAGACTAGAACCAACATAACATATTCCCATTTTGAGGCACTGATGCAGAATACTCACATTTTAATGGGAACTGTTAGCTGGAAAAATAGTACTTACCTGTTAATATCTTCTTATATCAAGTGCCCAGAATTCTTCATTAGGTTAGATGACCCTAGCAGTCTCAGAGCTGTCCAACAGGACCTGCTTTGCCCACATCCTCACCTTCCCCTAATGAATGGTTCTTCTGGAATTGTAGTTTTAATTAATTTAAAAACATAACATTTCCAACTAGAACGCAAATATCTATTTTCCTTTGTGGAAAACAGAAGTTCATCATAAAAGGGAAAGTCTGATTGCTGGACATTGTACCTAGAGGAAAACTAATTAACGGGCAAGTAAAATTTTACTCCCTTATGAAGACATGCCCAGCAATTCTGTATTACTGGTAAATCACTAAGAAAATCCCAGTTCCTGGGAGGAAAAAAGATACACAATATATAAAACTATATACACTTGTAAACCTTTTAATTTCTGCAACGTGGAAAACCTCACACTTGAAGACAATCACAAGATGACAGCAAATCCAACGTCCAGTGTATGGCAAAGGTGGGAATGGTAGTCCAGATAGCTGCAGTTTAGATTTCTTCAGATTAAAAGGCTGGAGTGGTTTAGTAAACTCCAGTTCCTTGAAATAGCTAGTTGTGTCTTGTATGGCTTGCAGATGAACCTAAGGTGTGCAACCTGCATAGTTTCTTTTTCAGGTAGCAATCTGAGCAAAAATTGAAGAGGACAGTTCTTTGCAACTTTTGAAAGTGTACGTATTTGAAACCGTTCACACAGCAATCTTGTCTTAGTGAAAAGCACAGTAGTGATTTTCTGTGAATAGTAACCCCAGATCCAATATTTTGCTGAAGAGGATTGCAACGGGGGAGAGGGGAGGGAGAAGTCCCATAGAAAATACTCCAAGACGTTTTAAAGTTCACACAGTTTGTCAGTGTATGGAGGGCCTTCAAATGAAACATTCCTTGATTGCCCAGGAATTAATCAGCACCTAGTGCATGGACGAATGGACAACTTTGTGTTAAAAAATCAGACTGAACAACAATGCTCAATGTTATCACTTGTACTTCTAATGAATTGACACTCAGACCTAATTAGAAGCTTCTCTGTAAGAATTGAAGAATCTGCAGGATGTTCATCTCCCTGGGCCAAAAATCCTTTTCTCTGCATAAATACATGTATTTTATCCAATTTGGGGCATAGACCCTTTCTTCTTAACAGCAGGATGTTGTTGCCTCTGTATTCTCTTAGAGGTTTATCCTTCCTAAAGCTAGTATGATGGGAAGCTGTGCCTGACTGGCAGCTATACTGGTTCTGGCACTGAAAATTGTCCCAGTTTGGGACAGCACAGCCTGCAAGACCAGATGGATCCTTGACCATTCTATTTTGTTCTCTGATAAAAGATCTTTTTAAAATTAATGCTTCTGTCTGCAAATATTTTTCCTACTATTGTTACATGTAATATCTGACGTTCCTATCACTAATAAATACATTTTACCAGCACATTTACTTTGTGCATTAAGAGCATCTTGTGTAGTTTCCTCTGTGTAGTTAATTTTGTCTTTTGGACATGCGGATGTTTCTCACAGTTACATGGGAGAGAAGAAGAATTTTTGAATAAAACAAACATGATTGTGTCTGGGGAATTCATGGGCAGGTGTACTACCTGAAACTACTTTCAACTTATATTTTGAAAATAGATTTTAAGTTGATGGTGTCCTTTTAACACACTGTTTAAGAGCAAAATCAATGGCAAGACAAAGAAGAGCAGATCTGTGACATAACTATTTTTGTTTCAACCTTGGTCTCAGTTCCCTTATCTATTCTCTTAGCTGTGGTCACGGCAGGTCTAAATTTTGGGGTAACCCATCTGTTCCAAGTAAAAGATTTCTTGATGTAAATTCCGTTCGTCCAACATGCAGAAAGTAAGCCAGTCTGCCTGTGCTTCTGTTTAATATGCATTGCTTAAACTGAGACTACATATACCTCTGCCCACTGGAATGAAGTAGATGCAGATGCTTCCTGTTAGTTTTAGATAGAAGACGGTGACTGCTTAATGACAGCTTTGTAGTTGGCTCTGGAAAGAATGTATGCTCCGCCTTATGTTCAAGAAAGTTTATACTCCATTACTTTCTGCAGATTCCATGACTCCTGCCTGGATGTTCAGTGTCTTCGCTCTGTCCCACATTTAAAGCTAGAGTCAGTTGTGATAATTTCCTTTGGAGAATACAAAAGCAAACACCACATTGTACTTCTTCATTTGCCAAAGCATAGAATCTTTTATCATCCTTTGCATACGGTCCTTCTAAAACAGAGTTTTACCATAAAATGGTCTTTGATACAGCCACACATATAACTTTGTGCAAGGAACCACTTAAGCCTGCAGAGATCACTGAATGGAGAAACTGCAAGAAGGATTTTCTACATTTTCTTATTTTAACTCACACTATGAACCATTTACATGAACGTGGTATTGGACAGAACTGCTCAGCCTAAAAGCGCATCCAGAATCACCATGAAGTGATGTTAGCCGACGGCCAAGGATGTTTGGTGAGGTGCCAGCTATGCCCGTTTATACCATCCGTGACTTTAACCGCTAGGACGCACTGTCCCTTCGTGGCGGGCAGCCCGGGCTAGGCTGACGGATGCCCCAAGGTCCTAACCACCCGTGACTTTAACTGCTAGAGCTCAGAGCTCCTTCGCAGCGGGCAGTCAATACTGACTGACAGGTGCCCCAATGGCAGCACTAAGAGCCTCTCCACACCCGTGACTTTAACTGCTAGAGCTCAGAGCTCCTTCGCAGTGGGCAGCCAGGATTGACTGACAGGTGCCCCAAGAGTTTGCCCCGTGGAGGCGGCACAACTCAACGCTAGGCTCTTAGTACTCTCACCTAATGGCCAGGCTTTAGAGCCAAAACGGCTGAGGTTCTTTAATTGTGTTGGCTGCTTTACAGTAAACCAGAGAAAACAAGTCAGGCTTATGCATAAATGGTTACCATAATTTATTAAGCTAGATTCTAATCATGTGGTTACAAAATTGCTAGTGCCTACTTATTTAAATGTAGAGATGTTACACACACAAACAAGTTACAAAACTGAAGCCACAATCCCAAAGAAAGAAAACAAAGTATAGAGCTCTATTTCAAAATATGTGTACACTAAAGATAGGAGATCAGGTGTGGGTGCTTCTTACCCTCCTTGCATCTCTCGATTCCAGCGGTGCCAAGCCAGGATCGGTCACTCAATTCCGCGGAAAGACGAATAAGGGACAAGGCGTAGGGACCCTCTTAGCTGCAGAAGCCTTGGGAGGCTGTCACTTATCTGACCAGCAGATAGATAGTGAAAAGCACTCAAAAATCATGGTGCTGTAGGTCCCCTACTTATACCTCTGTACTCCTTTATTCTCTTTCTCCTTTCTTATGCCAAATTGGGGCTGGTCTGTCGGGGTGACGCCAGCTTTCGCAAGAGTAGTTTACACTTGCAAGGGAGAGAAACAATAAGTTTCGACTACTGGACATTTCTTTTATCAGGGTAAATATTTTCCCACCTAGGATGTTGGTGTGTGTGCATCACGCTATTTAGTAGGGGCTAAGAGCCATGTCTGTCGCAGGGCCTCTGCCTGCTGTGTGTGTGTGTGTGTGTGGGGGGGGGGGGGCCTGGCTGTCTGGCTACAAGTGAGCAATTCTCTCAGAGGCGATAAGGATGACTTTCTGCTGATTTATCACTGGCCTGTGGATTTCTCTCTGAGAAGTATGACTCCTTGCAACAGCCTTCCTTTGTGATCCAGCTGTGATGAGAATGTGATACACAATACAGGTATAAATGGAATTACTTTGACAACAGGGAGACGACAACAACGTACAATATTTTGTAAAGAGCCTATGGGCTAATAAGTTGAAGGAAAGAGGGCTGTATATTGATACCCTTTGTATTGCAAGTCTAGGTAATTCCAGTATTTACCATTGCATCCACATTCAACAGATGTCTCGCATACAAATCTACTGGCAATGTTGGTGGGGAAATGGACAACCCCATGAAGTGCACTTTCATAAACTAATATTTTCATCTATATCTAAATATGATTTTGAGTGCTGAACTTTCAAGCAACGGATTTGAGCTCCAGTAATTTTTCCAGACACAGAGAATCAATACTGGCACCAAAAACCAGAACCCAGGTCTCCAAATCTTATTTAGGTATTTTTAAAATGTCAACAAGAGCCGACGATGCTCTGATCCATCTGGGAAACAAAACAAAAAGGCCCTGAAAAGTGCGGTTTTCTGTATTGGTGTTTGTGGAAGAATTATTTAAGTCCTGCTTGGCAACAGTTTCCCTTGTTCCTATTCCAGTTTTCACCAGCCATCTGAGAAATCTTGTCTGGTGTTTGACTGTAAGACTGAAATTAATCCTTGTCCAAGGAGAAGCTTCTGTAGTAATTTGGAAGTTTCGAGGATATGCTTTTCCTTTTCATCACCATGTTCCACAACAGACTTTAACGCTTCCTTCCCAGTAAGAGGATGAAAATATTTTTGGACACATAACAAGTCTCTATGTGGGAATGCAAACCTAAGAGCTTGACAAAATCAGGGAGACGGACAGGTCAAAGAGGGCCCATGAAAATGACAGCTCTTAATACCTCTCTCCAGAACCTCTCAAAAGAACAATAAAGTTCCTTTCTTCCCCTTTTCCTTTTCTAGAGCCCTAAAATAAAAGTCAAGCTAGTCCAAAAGATATCAGGATGAGCTCATCTAGCCACTCTCTTATAACTACTTCTACACACTTATCTGAAGAATATCACCTAATAAGGACATAAAAAGATATATCATAATCTTAGAACTACAATTTGTGAGGATGGATGTGCTGTCGCAGGAGAATGGCTGCCACTCTTCTTGCTAGAAGCAGCTCGTTGTGGCAAAAAGAAAGAAAGCCAAAAATGTTCAAAATTTATTCCAAATAAGGATTAATAATCACCACTTATGAAAAAGCAGTAAACAAATAAAATGTTGAAAAGATGACAAAGCAAAAAAAAGAGAGCCTTGCAGATTGCCTGATCCAAAACTTCTGATGCAGTCTGAAAGCAGAAGACTGCTAGACCCTGTATATAATAGGAACATTTTCTAAAAATGGATCATGTTTGCTAACAATGATTCAGACTGACCAATTATTGCCACAGACAGGTCACGTGTTGATCATATCTGCTTTAAGTATGGTTAAAAACTACTGAAAACCCCAGCAGCAGCTGGCAACATATCTATTCTGGGGCTCCCAATGTTGCTAACGCTGGTAGTAAGAAAATGTCTCTAGAGTTCACAGAGCTTTAGTTATGGCTTTGCAAGAGAACACACACTTCAATTAATTCTAATTATTTAAATAGGGCAAAAACTATTAAAAAAATTATACAGATCTTCTGTATAAAATTTGCAAGAAAAAAAAAATACACCAAGAACAGAAAAATAGAAACTTTTAATGTGTATATCTGTCCATTTTACATTTACTTCAGTTTGTACAGATACCCAACTATTATACACCACACATCAAAAATGCATATGTTTGTATTTGTATATATAAGTATTTGATCTTTGAGGTATAGGGTAATGCACAAAACACATTCTGTGCTCCCAAAATTTAAATGGACATCTGAAGCAAGCCATGTACAGTATAAAAGCTGCATTTTATCAAATATTATGGAAATTTATTCTCTCAGCATATACAGTTAAAGCACATGGGTTGACTTGCCGAGTTTCAGTTAAATATTTCCAACACTTTGATTAAAAAAAACCCAAAACACATTTTTGTTGGTGTATGCAATTGATAGTCCTTTTTGGTTATTCTAACTTCCCTTCTGAAAGCCAATTTCAAATATTCTTCACTTCTTCAAAAATACTTCTCTTACAAATAACTAGAGCTTTAAAGTTTTTTTTCTGTTTTGGAATAATACTATATTCTTTTCTTTATTTCAATGTATTACTAATAAAAAGAAGCAGCACTTATCAGGGGCTCGATACCACTGATGTAACTAAAAGCACACTGACATAAAATATACACAGAAGTTTCCCTATTAATAAAAATAAAAGAGCCTATTACAGAAAATAAAATCTAAACTATACTCTGCCTACTCCATAAACACCATATTGACCTCACTGATCCATCTCCCCGAAAGCGTACATAAAGAGAAAGGCCTTACAGTGTACCCTGAAGATCAAATGATATGAGTTGTTTTGGATCATACCAGGAAGTCAGTTCCAAAGTTGTGGCCCCCGCACAGACAGCATACTATGAGCACAGCCACATTCATACCAACAAGGCTCTAATTCAAGCATTAAAGATGATTGCAGCTGTGGTAGCACGGAAACCAAGTTATTTTACTGCTTATTTATCAGAAAACTAACTCATCTGCAGTGTGTAATAGTGAGGTTGAAAGGTGACTGGAGAGGATTTATTAAAAAGAAAACCCTCAGCCATATTCTTTTTGTTTATATTATTGTAAATGAAGGGTGATGCTTTAAAAATAAAAATTAAAAAGCTTTTCTGCTTGTTTTTATATATTAGAAATAAGACTGGAAACTTTGGTCTTCCCTAATTATGCTGGAGAACTCCTTAGGGGTCTCAAGAGATGTTTATTGTAAGCTATCGCACCTGAAAGAATAGGGGTTTTGCATCCTTAATATTCATTCTCTGAAATGTTCATAAGTGGGTTTTTTGTTTGTTTGTTTGTTTTAACAAACTGACTAAAAAGCCCTTCCTTTTTGCTCTGCTTTCAGTTCCGCGTGATTTCATTTATCTTTCATCATCATCAAGTCCTTCAGGTTAGATGCATGAATTTGTAATAACAAGCCCCCGTCCCGCCAAATCCTTCTCCCACTTTCAAGTTAAAAAAAAAAATCATGGCCTTTTTACATTAAGGCAATAAATATTTCTTTTAAAAATGAGACGCTCATTTATTTACTTATTACAGTTCATCGCTCAGTAATATGCTCAATGCCATGAGGGAAAAAGAAAGTTTGTTTCAGGCCTGGGATTGGCCCTCAGCTGTGTGCTTGCATTTGGTTATAATAATTTTAGAAAGTTCACATTATTCCTTAGTGACACCATAAAAGACACCTACAGTAAGTGTTACATAAAGTCTTTGTATCATATCACCATGTATTCTGCAGTCCACATATATTACAGGGGAAACATTTTACAAATATTTTAGATATTTTGTGAAATGTGTTTGGATTATATCTTGTATCCCTCTACCTTCAAGCCAATGCCTAGTTACTACATAAATGATGGGAGGGAAAAATATAAATAATGAATTTAAAAACATCTCCAAAAATTACCTAAACTTTTCTACACATAAAAATGTCATTGCTTAAAAGGTAACTTGAGACGTTAGAAGCAAAACGATGCACCTCCCAATCGAACACAGAGAATTCTCCCTTCACACTGCTATAAAACTAAATTTCTAGCCCTGCAGAGTAAAAAAAAAATAGGGAAATATAACCTGTTACTGCTTTAGGATTGAATAACCCCCCTCCTCCATCTCAGATTGTGATTTTACTTTGTGATGGGTAAAGGGAGAAAATACAAGGACATTGGTTGAATCTGGTTTGTTTGTTTTTTTTAAATAAAGCAGTAGCTGATCCAAAGTTTGGAATATTAGAATTAAGTTTGGGGGGAGAAGGATTCACAGGCAGAGCAAATACCAGGTAATTAGAGGTGTGTGATACATGGCCCCACAATTTACCTCATAGATATCTCCACCTGTGATTGTATAATTAAGCTGCAAACCTTTCACTGGTCCAGAGACAATATAATCTTTCAATGACAGAAATTCATATTTCAAGATGGGGAATGGAGGCGAAAAACATTTGAGCAGTCTGTTCATAAAAAATGGCAGTTCAGAAGCTATTCAGAAGTTTGGTATGTTAGTAGCAGTCCTGGTGGAGATGAATTAAGGGGCAGAATACAAGTGAGAGGACCACTGATACCAGATAAATACAAATATATCATTCCCACATGTGTGTGAGGTGTACACAAAGATTTCCTGAATATAATTTATATATTTGACACACCCCACATGTGGAAGAATTTATTTCCACCACTCCATATTATTTACTCACAAACACACACATATACAGGCCCTGATCCTGCAAATATGTGAATGAGTAACTTTATGCATATGGGTAGCGCCACTTAATTTGTACGATTGGATCCTATGTTAAAAACACACACATGCCCCCTCTTAAAAAAAAAAAATCAAACCTTTATGCAAATAAATATATTCTATAATTATTCTTTAGTTTACACAAGCCAAACAACTGTGATTTTGGTTATCACTGGTACTTTATACATTTGACGTAGGCACTGAAGAGTATGAAATTGCAGATAAGTATACCAATTTGTGAATTTAAAGTGAAATATTTATAACAGGTCTTGAAAATGCAGTTATTTGGGATCAAGATGCTACAGCATACCCCCATTTCATGAGGGTTATATTCACCTCCACAATTCATTGGCTTCTATACCTTTACATGAACAGGGCAATTCTCAATTCACTGTTTATATTCCATGTGCACCACAAAATAATAAATAGCAATTCAGTAGCACTGCTGCATTCACCTAGATGCCCATAGTATTTTACTACTCACCATAAAACTAAACCTAGAGGATCACCACAACCTGTAGCATCAAGAAACATGAAACATTTCTTACCATTACAAAATTATTTAAGTTACAATTATTTAAGAAAATATAATTCAACTCTAGTAAATTTTCAGAGGGTCAATAATTAACAAGTCTTGAAAAATAATCTACCTTAGAAAATATTTTCAAAAAAGGTAAAGAAGTTTAAGAACTATAACAAGAACAATTTTTGAAATGTTAAGCTGTATACTTATTTATGTTTAAGTATTTCATGCACATATTTCACAAGCTTTCAAACAAAACAGAAAACTATCTACACATTTGCGTACTGGTACATAGAATTCCCCTCATTTATGCTGCTTTAATCTTTTTACTTTACTAAATTTTTAATTAAAAGATAAAAATACTACCTATTACTAAGAATCTTTAAAAATGAAATAAATATCACAGGAGCATAACTTCTCATAAATGCCACTGAACACATTGTATGACATAAAAGGTTTATTTTAACTTTTTTTCTCCCATACACTAAGTACTATAAATTTTCACTGTTTTAACTAAATCCATTTTGATAAACAAATTTTGATAAATTATTGGGCGTACTAGAATTCTTCATCTAAACTTCAAAAAGGCATTAGAGGACAAAGCAAACATGAAATTATTGAACATATGTCTGTGTTATGTTGTTTTTATTTTCTTGCAAATTGGTCTCTTTTGCACAGGGGACCCAAGCAACTTTTAAATTCAAAATGCACGCACATGCACACCACCCCACTGCCAAAAAAGAAAAAAAAACCTAATAGAAATGTTTTGGTTTTAGCCATAACCAACCACCAGAGCTGGCTGGAAAATTTCAGAAGGAATGCTTTTCTGTTGGAAAATACAAATTCATCAAAATAAACATTTCTATTAGAAACCCGCCTGACTTCCTGCCAGTTTGCTTGCCTTGTTCCTTGGCAGACCAGTCTCCCAAGCTCTTTGGAGTACCAGGATCTCTAGCTCCCTGTCATCTCAGGAGGTGGACTGGTCCAGAGCAGGGGCTCTCAGGATTTCCAAGTTGCTTGGCTCCTAGGCTCCCCACCTCAGGGTCTGCTAGGACTGTATACAGCTCAGGGAGCCTCGGAAACTTTTAGAAAAAGTCAAAACTAAATGTCATTTTGACTGTTTTTAAAATGAAAATTTGAAATTCCCATTCTGCTGGAAATTTAGTTTTTTGTTCAATTTTGAAATAATTTTTTTTTAATTTCAGAATTTCCTGTGGAACAGGAATTTTTGTTTTCAACCAACTTTCCTAAGGATTTAAATGGCTGAATTTTATAGCAGACTTTCTAAAAGAAGCTCTTTTATTTCACAACAATGGCCATCTTTAGAGAAAAGAAAAGAAATTAAATTTCAGAGTATTTATTTTTAATACAAGATAAAAGGATCCAAGAAGTGCATCAGCAGTTTTAACAGTCAGTATTTTTACTGTTAGCTGATAAACTTTTCCAAATTTGGACACAGGGACACATTAAGCCATCTTGGAATGTTAAATCAATTGATTCCTCCAATTAGCTGTGCATAACTTAGGGCTTCAAAATTTACCAAAAGGGAATCAACATAGGACCTTAGATATGCATGTGCAACTTCATTTCTTACCTGAGGCACAGGGAGCTTTATGTTGCATATATAAGATCAGCATTTGAACCAAAGTGTTTTGTGCTTGGAAATGAACAATTTTTTTTGCATTTTAAACCAGCCCCAAGTCAAACACACACACCAACAAGACAAGACAACCTCCCTCTGCTTTAGGGGGAAAAAAAACACCATACTTAAAAAAAAAAAATTAAAAATCCACAGATGAAGCTAAATAAAAATGAAGATGTCGCTACACTGGACAGGCTGCGGGTCAAATTTCATCAATATCAACACAGAGCATTAGCTTTAAAATTTGTTTTTTATATGCATGTCTTTTTACCATGTTATGTGTTATAAATTCCATGGCCCAAGACTGAAGTCTTTGTTTACACCAATAAGTAGGGCTCTACCAAATTGATGATCCATTTTGGTCAATTTCAAGGTCACAGAACCTTAAAAATCGTTAAATTCATGATTTCAGCTATTTAAATCTGAAATTTCACAGCGTTGTAATTGCAGGGGTTCTGACCCAAAAAGGAGTTGTGGGGGGGATCAGAAGATTGTGGGGCGAGGGGTTGCAGTACTGCAACCTGTCACTTCTGTGCTGCTGCCGGTGGCGGCTCTGCCTTCAGAGCTGGGCAGCTGTAGACCAGTGAATGGCAAAGGAAAAATAAGATGGGGTTTATTCCCCCACCTTTAAAAAAAAAAAAACACATGTAAAACTTCTGACAAAAATAGTTTTGTTTCATTTTTACATTAGTAACTGAGGCTCTATCTACAAAGAAAGACTCTGGGCTTATCTACACTTAAAAGGCCAGAGCGGCGCAGCTGCACCGATGCACCACTATAGCGCTTCAGTGAAGATGCTACCTATGGCAACAGGAGGGCTTCTCCCATTAGCGTAGGTAATCCACCTCCCTGAGAATCAGTAGCTATGTCAACAAGAGTCTGCACCAGGAGTTAGGTTAGCATAACTGCACTGCTCAGCAACGCAGTTATAGCAAACACAAATTGCTAGTGTAGACCAAGCCTAAAATGACTGGAAAACTAAGGGAATTATGACATCACAAGAGACTGAAAACAGCCACTAAGAGGGTTAAAGGATTTTTAGACAGTGATAAAAACCTTGTTTTTACCAATACTTCATCCTAATGAACACCTGGGACAAATGACATCTTTGTTAAATATTCCACATCCTTGTCCCTCCAATTAAGTAAGGTGTGACAGTTCACTCCACACACCTCATATACACCTACTTCCCAAGCAGTTCTCCAGCAAAACCAGGGGAAGACAAAATTTGACTTAGAAATATCGGCTAAGGTAAAAAAACAAACACACCACCTCTTGTAACTGTTGTTCTTCGAGATGTGTTGCTCAACTCCATTCCATTCTAGGTGTGTGTGCGCCCACATGTGCGGTCATTGGAGATTTTTACCTGAGCGGTATCCATAGGGCCGCCCGTTGTGCCCCCCTGAGTGTCACACCCATGCGCTGGCACGTCAGGCGCCACAGGCCCTACGCCCTCTCAATTCCTTCTTGCCGACAACTCCAACAGAAAGTCAGGAGGGTGGGCAATGGAATGGACATGAGCAACACATCTCAAAGAACAACAGTTACAAAAGATAGGTAACCGTTTTTTCTTCTTCGAGTACTTGCTCATGTCAATTCTATTCTAGGTGACTCACAAGCAGTATCAATGGAGGTGGGCTCAGAGTTCAAAGCCTTGCATCTTTCAGCACAGCTCGGCCAAAGCCAGCATCATCTTGAGCTTGTTGGGTCAGCGTGTAATGTGATGCGAACATGTGGACGGACAACCAGAGAGCGGCTCAACAGATCTCTTGGATCGCCATCAGGGACACCTTTGCCAGCTCTTAGCAGTAGCGGATGCGGACTGTAATCCAGGGTGAGATTCTCTGAGCAGACACCGGACGACCTTTCATCCTGTCTGTCACAGCAATGATCAACAACTACGTTGACTTACGGAACTGCTTCATTCTATCTATGTAAAATGCCAACGCCCTCCTGACGTCCAGTTTGTGAAGCCTGCGTTCCTCATCAGATGCATGGGGCTTCGGACAGAAGACCAGTAACTATATGTCCTGACCAGTATGAAACTGAGAAATGACCTTGGGCAGAAACACCGAACACGGGCGCAGCTGGACCGTGTTCTTCTAGAAGATCATATAAGACAGCTCAGAGAGGAGTGCCCTGATCTCAGACATCCGTTATGGCAACCAGGAACTAAACCTTCAGGGAGAGAAGCAGCAGGAAGCAGGAAGCCACACGCTCAAAGGGAGGTCCGACAAGCCTTCACAGCACAAAATTCAGGTCCCGAGGCAGGGGGAGAGGGGAGGATCCCGGATGTGTGGATAGAGGCATTCCAGACCCTTCAAAAAACATGCTGTCATAGGCTGGGCGAAGAGAGACTTGCCCTGGAATGGAGGACACAATGCCAAAATGGTGGACAGGTGGACCTTGATCAAAGAGATGGACAACCCCTAGCGTTTGAGATGCAGCAGATAATCCAATATGTCCTGCAGCGAAGCCTACTCAGCCCTAAGATGCGTCGCTTCGAGGCCCAGCACTCGAACCTTTTCCATTTAGCCAGGTAGGTTGCCCTGGTGGAGGATTTCTGCTACCCAGCAAGACCTGTTGGACACAGGTTGAGCATGCCCACTCGTCCGTGCTTAGCCATGCAGTAGCCAAGCTGTCAAGTGCAGCACTGCCAGGTTTGGATGCAGAGGAGTGCCATGGTTCTGGGACAGCAGATACAGCCAAAGAGACAGCGGAGGAGGCGTGGCTGCCAAAAGGCTCAGCAACGTGCCGAACCAGTGCTGATGGGCCATGCGGGAGCTACCAGGATAACCGTCACTCTGTCCTACTTCACCTTCACAAGGACCCTGTGGCACTGGCAGGAAGGAATACATCAGTGCTCCCAACCATGGAATAAAAAAGGACGTCCAAAAGGGAACCTCTGTCCAGACCCCAAATCAAACTTAACACGTGACACTTTCTGTTCTGCCTGGATGCGAACAGGTCCTGGGGGAGTCCACGACCTCTAGAAGATTATGTTGACCATCTCTGGATGGAGTGACCATTTGTGGCAAGATGAGAAGGTCCTGCTGAGGTGATCCGCCAAGACGTTCCTGGTGCCTGGCAGGTGGCTGGCGACCAGATGAATGGCATGCTGCACACAAAAGTCCCAAAAGCTGAGCACCTTTTGACAAAGGGCTGAGGACCTGGCAACGCCCTGTCTGTTGATGTAATACATCGTGGCGCCATTGTCCGTCAGGACCTGTACCACCTTGCCTTTCAGGTGGGGCAAGAAAGCCTGGCAGGCGAGGTGAACCACCCTGAGCTCCCTGATGTTGATATGGAGGGTGAGATTGTCCCACAGCCAGTGGCTGTGGGTGCTTAGCTCGTCCAGGTGGGCCTCCCAGCCCAGATCCAAATCGTCAGGAGACCAGGTTCAAGCAACAGAGACAGAGCTGTGAAGGGAACCCCCTGCAGCACCGACTTGGGATCCAATCACCATTGCAAGGACAACAGGATATGGTTCGGCACCCTGACCTCCCAGTCCAACCTGGGTCTGCTGGGGATATAGACCGAGGCCAGCTATGCTTGCAGAGGTCATAAATGGAGTCAGCATGGGCGACCACTTGGCCCATCAGACATAGGCAGGTGTGGGCCGCAGCAAACAGGTGGTTCTTTAAATGGGAGATCAAGTACAACATGGTCTGAAAACACACTTCCGGAAGGAAGGCCCTGGCTTGCATGGAATTGAGGATCTTCCTTATGAATTCTATGTGCTGGACTGGCATTAATGCGGACTTTTTAATGTTTATTAGCAAGCCCAAATCGTGACAAGTCGAACTCACCAGATTGAGGCTCCTCTGCACCTGCTCCTGAGACCTGCCCTTGATAAGCCAGTCATCAAGATACAGGAAAATCTGGACCCCTCAATGTCTCATTTAAGTCGCCACTGGAGCCAGGCCTTTTGAGAACACCATTGGGGCCGAAGATAAGTCAAAGGGCAGCACCATGAACTGAAAATCGTGCCTGCTCACTATGAAGCCGAAAAAAACTTCTGTGACCCAGGAATATGGAAATAAGCATCCGGTAAATTGAGAGCGGTGTACTAATCTCCTGGAGGAGATGATGGAACCCAGGGAAACGTCAAATTCTTGAGAGACTTGTGAGGCAACACAGGTCCAGGATGGGTCTGAGGACTCCTTTTGCTTTCAGGATTAAGTAGTACTAGGAGTAGAACACTTTCCCTTTCGTGTCCTCCTCTACTGCCCCCAGCCACATAAGGAGATGCTCGTGAGAAGGATCCCTGAAGAGGGACAGGGAAAAGGGGCTGTGGGAGGGAGTGGTGGCCGGAAATTGCAGGGTTTAGCCCTGAGATACTATGTACAGTATCCAGAGGTCCGAGGTGACCCACGACCAGGCCGAACGATAGGGGTGAAGGTGGTTGAGGAAAAGGAACAGTGGATCTGGGGAATTGGCTGGGTCGTCGCTCTTGAGCGCCATCAAAATGAGCACTTCTGCCCTCCGGACAATTCGCTAGGCCAGGCTGCGCAAATGAGCGGGAGGCAGAATGGAGGCGATGACTAAACCCAGTGTCTCTGTCCCTTCTTCTAGCAGACCCTGGATGAGACTGCCACAGCCATGGCAGTGGAGGCGGCCAGAACCGTGCCGAATGGAGCTCGGTGCCGGGGGTGCACGTCGCACCGATGCCGAGACAGCTCAGAGGCCGGATGGAGGGCGGACTCCATCAGAAAAGCCTGAAGTCGAATGTCCCGCTCTTGCTGCATGCTGGGCCGAAAGTTTCTGCAGATACGGCACTTCTCTTATGTGCGCCTCCCCCCCAAGCTGGGAGTCACTAATAGGCATAGGCCTGTTCAAGCTCTGTGTAGGGCTTGAACCCCAGAGACCGGAGCATGCCCACCAGGGGCAAAGTCCCCTCTGGGACTCTAACTACTAACAACTAGACACTTAACAGGTACTTAACACTAACTACTGAAGAATTAATTCTATACAAGGCCTTAAGGAATGAAGTCCAAAGGAGAAAAAAAAACTGATAGCCCTTGCTAAGCAAGGAAAAGCGCACCAACTAACCACCATGGGCAGTAAGAAGGAACTGAGAGGGGATAGGGCCAATGGTGCCTGATATACCAGCGCCTGGGCGCAACACTCAAGGGGATGCCACAGCTGGCCCTATGGTTACTGCTAAGGCGAAAATCTCCGACGACCGCGCACGTGGGTGCGCACACACCTAGAATGGAAACGACATGAGCAAGCACTCCAAGAACAAGCAAGTGGTTTTTATATACCTTTCAACTTCTCTCAATATGTCACAATGCATCAAAAAGGGAACAAGCCAATTTTTAAAAATTCCTGTACAAGTTAAAACTAACTTATGATTTTCTAGCTTTTTAAAAAGCTTTCCCTCTCACTCTCCTCCACAAAGGAGTCCTACACAATTCTTGTAATTTTTTTCTACCATCTTCTAATGTTCGTTTGATAATACCAGCCTTCTTGGCAAGGCTTCAACAACCAAGTCAATGCTATCTACTTTCAACCTTAACGCCATCTTAGAAGTTTTATGTATGGAGAGTTAAGCTATTTTTTGAAGGACAGGAGGGATTAAGATCTCTCTGGGAGATAAGAGATCAGAAGCAGAAGTAAAGAATGGTATCACTAAAACTGACTGGTTTTAGACCTCTCAAAAGATAATATTTTGATGTTTCGTATATTACCATCTATTCCCCAAAACATTACTTATTTTACATTAATTTATTTCTATTTTATTAGAAAATCATAAAACACAGAAACTGTCATACCAAACAGACCAGCAGTCCTGTCTCTTAACATTGACTAGTAAAGACAATGACCTTGCTTTAGAGAGCTTATTCTAATTACCATAAATACATGAATTAAAAATACAGGAAGAACTCATTATCTGGCAAGAGGAAGAGGAAGGGAAGAGTACCTAAATATGGCTATGATTTTTCTATTGCTCAAGAAACTACATGAAAAAGTAAGATTTCAAGAAGGAGTCTGCACAGTGTAAGGGGCATAGGGCAAAATACAAGGCATAGTGGAATAGTGTGGGAAGAAGTGCCAATATCTTATGTGGACAGATAAGAAATGACTTTGAAGAACAAGAGCTGGCAGCGCACAGACTTAAGTAAGAGTAATGGGGGAGACGAGATGTTGACAGCAAAAAACCTGGGACCACCATTCGATCACTTCACTTTCCCACCAGAGGCTACCACAGCCTTGAACATTTGATATATAGTACAGAAAATATACAGCTTTTGTTAAATTGCTCATTATATTCCTATAATACAAAAAGATTTCATTTAATACTCATACTAATTAAACTGAAAAAATTATTATACTGGTTTATCTTCCAATTACTACGAATGTTGATCTGTACTAGGAGAAACACGAGGAATGTAATCATAGAAGAACACCTTTAAGCAGAACTTGTCTATGACTTCATGATTTTCAAAAGGTACATCTGAATAAAAAACCAAAGTCTTTTGAACATGAATATTTTGACTATCAACATGAAATAATAATTTAGTAAAATATCAATCTGAAAACAGAAATGTCATACTCCTGCATTTTCTATATTTTTAATTTCATTTCATTTTGATTGAACACTAACATGCTACTCTGTAGTAGTTTAAGACACTGAACCTGCAAAGGAAATCAATGTCAACTAGATTTCGATTTCACAAAGATACAAGGAAGGGTCTGTGCACTGGACCTCTCTAAAGGATCATGGCCCACGGCAGCAGCCAATTCCAACAAACTGATCACTTATCCAAGTTAATGTGAAAGAGATAAACAGGTATGAAAACTTTAATGAAGAACTTTGTCAAAAAGATGGCAATTCAGGAAAGAAAAACTTTGTTTAGAGAACAGCAGTGGAGATTGTAAAATAGGTACAAAATGGAAAACAAGGAGCTATTTCAGTAGGAGTTCTGAATCAATAAGCCCCTGAACAATGTTCAAGATTAAGTGAAAAACTTGCTAATTAACTCAAGTCTAGATTTGTATGGACCTAAACCTATATATTCATCTAAATGAACTAAATAAAAAATAAAAATGCATCTTAAATATTTGTACTTTGAGATTAAGCAACAAAAATATTTATAGATTTAAAATGCACAGTTCTATTAAATGGAATTTTATTTTAAAGAAGGCATTTCTCTTCATCTTCAGGGTTTTATTTTAACTACTCAATCAGTTGTTAATGTGGTTAGAGTAATATAGCTAATATTTCTGAACTGTGAGACTGATTGCAAGTAAAAGATGTTATCCCCAGTCAATTTACTTAATTCCATAAAGATACTCAAAATAAAGTGTGAGACTGTCTCACTCAAATAGATTTAAAAAAAAAACCCTGTAAAACAGTTCTGAAACCCAAAATATCTGGGGTGAAATTCTGGCCTCACTGAAGTCACAAAGAGTTCTGCCATTGCCTCGAATGGAGCAAAGATGTTAATCCTTGCATCTAAGCAGAAAGTCACAACTGAATTTTACAATAATTAGGATTTCAGACAAACTTTGTTTTTCAACTGTTACATAAAATATAACTGGTAAAATTATCACGTAAATGTAAGAACTAAACACTGCAGTTTGTATTTCTTGATTTTTTAAATAATCTATACAATAAACTTTTGTAAATGTAATTTAAATGTTTGGATTAATTTTGTAAGTGGGTCTATAGATAATCTGTACATTCTGTATCTGGGATATAGAATATATAGCAATGCTATATTGTGTACATATTATACATTATGCACTTCTATTAACAATTGGTGAGAGTAAACATGTAGCGAAAGAAGCCCCATAGACTTTCAGTGCAGATTAATCCATTGTCCGAATTCAAATCATCAATCTAGTATCACAGTATTTATGTAAAATACATTAATCTTTCTTATTACAAAAGAACAAATCAGATGTCAGTGTTGTTTCCAAGTAGGTCTGTAAAAGCATTTTTACAGGAAAAAAATCATTTAAAAATTGCACCAAGTGTTACTTGTAATTTCCTCCCCCTATATTTTCTGGCTACGGTGGTGTGACAGTTCCGTTTGTTTCTCCTTGATGAAAACCCGCCCCATTGGTTCACTCCACTTCCCTGCAAGCCAACCGCCCTCCCCCCTTCAATTCAACAGTAAATAGAAACTTTTTAAAATTATACTTTCACAGCATGAGTTTTTTATGCAGATCCAATTTTGTTTCAGTGGAGTCAGAACTAACATCATGCATACGTTTCAAACATAAAAATCTATATATCAACATGACAAATGGCAGAGGATATAAAAAAACCAAGAATTTTAAAGACTAACATAAGGAAAGTACATATTACTAGTTGCTTACTTTATCCTTCTCCCACCTCCCCATACATTTGTTCTATTCAAAGTATCTACTACAAATATAACTGAGAAAAACACTATCAAGAAAAATAATTAACTTACACAACTTCATTTCACAGGACAGAATAAGTTCCTCATAAAATTTCTGAAAAAACTAGTCCAGGTGACATCTAGCCATGGTAATCTTACAGTTGGATCCTTTAGCTCAAATATTTGACACCTACAATTTTCTTATGCATGGCTTTACTTTTTAAAAATCTTCACTTAAAAATAGGAATTTTCTAAAGAAAAGCCAACAATGCCTTATGATTTTAACACTCCAGATACAACATTCTGTATAGCTATCACTCACACATTCTAAACTTATAGTCATATCACTTTTGCTTCATAGAAAGGAAAGGCGTTAGATGGAAAATTAATACAAAGTAAAAAGGCATGAGATAAATATAAAATAAAAAGTCAGAGAGAGTATAATGATGGCTGCTGATGGGGCGGGATTCATGTTTATGTCCTATAAAGAAATGTAATGTAGATTCACCAGTGGTCTTTTCAGAGGAAGTGAGTTGTTTGTCTCCCCTAGTGGATGCAAGGGAAAGATAATAGGAAGCAAGCATAACAAAAAAAAAACTTTTTTTTTGAGAGAGAGAAAGAGAGAGGTCTGTACTACAGCAATAAAAATTTGAGAAGCCATCTCAAAGGACTGTCAGCAACAAACCAATAACTTTCCTAAATCATAACTGCACTTGGTTCAACTGTGAGGAAAAAATGCTGAAGTGTTGAAATAATTTAAATGATTAAAGAATTATTTAAAGTAAATGTATATTAAAATGTCTGTTGTATTATCTGTATTATCTTCCAATATTTCTGCCCACCAATATGTAAGTTTTGTAATATTTACCTGTATCCAAGCGCTTTACAGGGGACTCATCATCAACCTCAGAATCTCCACATGCACTTCTTGATCTTTTCCTTGGCTGCAGAAGAGTCTCCAACCTTGGAAGGACTACAGACAAAAAGGTTTTGGTCCCTAGCTGTGGAGAAGTTGGCTGGGTTTCAGTGTTCTTTGCAGACTTTGGGGGGCTTATACTTTTTGATTTGCAGAAGAGAATGGATGTACGTCTGTTTACATCAGTTGATGACTCAGCTACAGCAGAAACAGTCGACTCATTGAGATTACTGTCAAGTAAGTGTTCTGGAGTGTGTCCATTTATTTCTTTCTGAATGGAAGTGCTATATAATTCATTATCAAATTTTACTCTTTTGTAAAGCTTACTCTGCTCTGGATTGAGTTCTACTGGTTTGAGGGTTGGTGGTTCTGAATTAGTCTCCAAGTTTGAAGGAAGAGGTAATGCATCTGATGGTTCAAGTTTAGGGGGAGATTTATCTCCTGAAAAAATTATAAATAGAGTGTGATTTTTGAAAACTGGTAGTTATAAAATCTATTATAACACTCACTATAAATGTTCAGCTCATCAAATAATTGTTGTTTGGAAACAAACCATAACATTTTAAATACATAAACGTTTGGCTAGCAACAACCTATCCTAGTTAGTAGTGCCTAGTTTTATACTGGGATTCTAACAAAATAGGTGTTTACATTTAGTGTTAAAAATTTAAACCTGGGCAGGTATTTTTACCTTACATGCAATGGTATTTAAAATCTTAGGTACAAGAACTTTTTACAGAAAAGTAGAGTAGCAGATGATTTGTATCTGGTAATGCAAGTATTTCACCATTAACATTAAAGTCTGAATAAAATACATTTTCCTAATTTAAATATTCATCTTACCTGTTTACGTTAATTTAAATAAGAAAAGCATTTTTAAAGCAAATAAAGCCATTTTTAAGAATTGCATTTATAGCTTAACCTATCAAAATTAACCGTAATAGCGGGCTATAAACTATTACCAAATTCACAAATTGGAAAGTTCTGCAAAGCTGCTTTACAGTTATGGGTACCAGTTTTAAATTTTAAAACGTATAGTTACTGACAAATGCTTGGCAAAGACATCTTTGCAGCCATTACAGGAGAAATCAGAAAAACCACCCCTCTACCAATTTTTCTTTCCCCCTATCCAACTCAAATGTCAATTCTGGCTTCTGTTTTGTTTTTCTTTTCTTTCAATTTCATGGTGTAGAATGGCAAGACACACATTGTGGATGTTTAGATAAAACTAGCACTAGAAAATACTCTAACACAAATGACAGAAGAAAAAATTCTGCTCTACAGAATTCAATAAAACAAGCAAAAATTACCCAACCCACAGTTTGCAACAGATAAGTGTACAAATTATTCATCTTTCCTCTATACTCCTTTAAAAAAAAAAAAAAGCCCATGTTGAGACGTCTATCTGCTTTCTCTACAGATATATTGCTACACTAACAAAATGAAAAGGCTATATCTTTACAAGTGAGCATTTATGTAATCAAATGTAACTTGTTGCACCACAAAAATAATCGTTGGTGTAGACCACAAAAAGGATCAAAACATATTTAACTAATCTCATGCAGATTTAAGTTTACATACGTATACTGCACATAAACCAGCCAGAAAGTCTGGAATTCTATTGACTTAAATGATAATTCATTAGTTTGTCATTGTTTATCTATAGCAGTATGGTAAGTGCTTTCTATACACTCAAAAAGGACCACCTTTCCTCTGACTAGTTCACAATCTATGCATTAGTAATGAAACACCTAAAATGTTAAAATCTCAGCCCTGGTCTACACTACGAGTTTAGGTCGAATTTAGCAGCATTAGATCAATTTAACCCTGCACCTGTCCACACGACGAAGCCATTTTTGTTGACTTAAAGAGCTCTTAAAATCAATTTCTGTACTCCCCAACGAGGGGATTAGCACTGAAATCGCCATTGCCGGGTCGAATCTGGGGTAGTGTGGACTCAATTCGACAGTATTGGCCTCCGGGAGCTATCCCAGAGTGCTCCATTGTGACCGCTCTGGACAGCACTCTCAACTCAGATGCACTAGCCGGGTACACAGGAAAAGCCCCAGGAACTTTTGAATTTCATTTCCTGTTTGGCCACCGTGGCGAGCTCATCAGCACAGGTGACCACGAAGTCCCAGAATCGCAAAAGAGCTCCAGCATGGACCAAACGGGAGGTACTGGATCTGATCGCTGTATGGGGAGATGAATCCGTGCTCTCAGAACTCCGTTCCAAAAGACAAAATGCCAAAATATTTGCAAAAATCTCCAAGGGCATGATCGACAGAGGCTACAACAGGGACCTGCAGCAGAAAATTAAGGAGCTCAGGCAAGCCTACCAAAAAAACAAAGAGGCAAATGGTCGCTCTGGGTCAGAGCCCCAGACATACCGCTTCTATGATGAGCTGCATGCTCAATTCGGGGGCGGGGCGCGGCCTACCACTACCACACCCCTGTCTGTGGACACCTGAAGGGGGGAGTCTCATGCAACAGGGATGAGGATTTGGGGGACGAGGAAGATGAGGAGGAGGAGGATAGCGCACAGGAGGCAAGCAGAGAAACCGTTCTTCCCGACAGCCAGGAACTGTTTATCACCCTGGAACCAATACCCTCCCAACCCTCCCAAGGGGGGCTCCTGGACCATGAAGCCAGAGAAGGCACCTCTGGTGAGTGTACCTTTGTAAATATAATACATGGTTTAAAAGCAAGCGTGTTTAATGATTAATTTGCCCTGAAGACTTGGGATGCACTCGCGGCCAGTACAGCTACTGGAAAAGTCTGTTAATGTGTCTGGGGATGGGGCGGAAATCCTCCGGGGACATCTCCATGAAGGTCTCCTTAAAGTACTCCCAAAGCCTTTGCAAAAGGTTTCTGGGGAGGGCAGCCTTATTCCATCCTCCATGGTAGGACACTTTACCATGGCAGGCCAGTAGCACGTAGTCTGGAATCACTGCATAAGAAAGCATGGCAGCGTATGTTCCCGGTGTTCGCTGGCATTCAAGCGACATCCGTTCTTTATATCTCTGTGTTATCCTCAGGAGAGTGATCATCCCACAGAATTGGGGGGGAGGAAAGGGGGTTAGTTGGATTTGTGCTGCACTTTAACCCAAAAACCACAGCCCCTCCTTTTAAATGGCCAACTCAACGGGTGCTTGGTATGGGAAAGGAGGGCACTGAGATTTGAAACCATTCCCAAGTTATGAAGGTTGAAGAAGCCGAAAGACTGTGGCTTACCATGGCTGCCAGCAAGCCGAATTCTGTTGCCTGGCCCTGCGTGTGTGATCTCTCACATCAAACCAGCAGGCCCTCAATATAAGAGGCAAAATGAGACCTTGCACATGTGCTATGTAATGTTAACAGCTTGCTTCATTGTGAAAGAGTCTACCCATTCTTCTCTAAAATGTGTCTTTTTAAATACTCCTCTCCCTTTTTTCCCTCCTGCATCTGCAAATGTTTCAACACGCCCCCCATCATCTCCGTCCCAGAGGCTAGTGCAGATAAGAAGGTGGAAAAAAAAGCACTCATGGTGAAATGTTCTCAGCTCATGCAATCCTCCCACATTGAAATAGCTCAGCAGAATGCGTGGAGGCAGACAATGTCAGAGTTCAGGAAAGCAGACAGAAAAGACGAGCGTGATGAGAGGTGGAGGCAGCGCGATGAGAGGTGGAGGCAGCGCGATAAGAGGTGGAGGCAGCGCGATAAGAGGAGGCAAGATGCAATGCTGAGGCTACTGGGGGATCAAACTGACATGCTCTGGTGTCTCGTGGAGCTGCAGTAAAAGTAGCAGGAGCACGGACCCCTGCTGCAGCCTGTGTAACCGCTCACCCTCCTCCCGAATTTCCATAGCCTCCTCACTCAGACCCCCCAAGAACACGGGGGAGGTGGGGAAGGACTGTGCTCCAGGCACCCAACCACACCATCCCAGAGGACTGCCCAAGCAACAGAAGGCTGGCATTCAAGTTTTGAAGTGCAGTGTGGCCTTGTCCTTCCCTCCTCCCGTCATCCACCACCCCACCTGGTGCTTTCCTCTTCCCCCACCCCTCCCAGGCTACCTTGGCAGTTATCCCCCTATGTGTGTGATGAATTAATAAATAATGCATGATTTTGAAACAACAATGACTTTATTGCCTCTGCAAGCAGTGATCGAAGGGGGGAGGGCGGTTGGCTTACAGGCAAGTAGAGTGAACCAAGGGGGCGGGTTTTCATCAAGGAGAACAAACAGAACTCTCCTACCATAGCCTGGCCAGTCATGAAACTGGTTTTCAAAGCTTCTCTGATGCACAGGGCGCCCTGCTGTACTATTCTAATCGCCCTGGTGTCTGGCTGCGCATAATCAGCAGCCAGACGATTTGCCTCAACCTTCCACCCCACCATAAATGTTTCCCCCTTACTCTCACAGAGATTGTGGAGCACACAACAAGCAGCAATAACAATGAGAATATTGGTTTCACTGAGGTCTAACCGAGTCAGTAAACTGCACCAGCGTGCTTTTAATCGTCCAAATGCACATTCTACCACCATTCTGCACTTGCTCAGCCAATAGTTGAACAGCTCCTGACTACTGTCCAGGGTGCCTGCGTATGGTTTCATGAGCCATGGCATTAAGGGGTAGGCTGGGTCCCCAAGGAGAACTGTAGGCATTTCAACATCCCCAACGGTTATTTTCTGGTCTGGAAAGTGAATCCCTTGCTGCAGCTGTTCATACATACCAGAGTTCCTGAAGATGCAAGTGTCATGTACCTTTCCCGGCCATCCCACGTTGATGTTGGTGAAACGTCCCTTGTGATCCACCAGTGCTTGCAGCACCATTGAAAAGTACCCCTTGTGGTTTATGTACTAGCTGCCAAGGTGGTCCGGTCCCAAGATAGGGATATGCGATCCGTCTATCGCCCCACCACAGTTAGGGAATCCCATTGTAGCAAAGCCATCCACTATGACCTGCACATTTCAGAGTCACTACCCTTGATAGCAGCAGCTCAGTGACTGCATTGGCTACTTGCATCACAGCAGCCCCCACAGTAGATTTGCCCACTCCAAACTGATTCCCAACTGACCAGTAGCTGTATGGCGTTGCAAGCTTCCAGAGGGCTATCGCCACTCACTTGTGAACTGTGAGGGCTGTTCTCATCTTGGTATTCTTGTGCTTCATGACAGGGGAAAGCAAGTCACAAAGTTCCATGAAAGTGCCCTTACGCATGTGAAAAATTTACAGCCACTGGGAATCACCCCAGACCTAAAGTGCTTCCACCAGTCTGTGCTTTTTTCCCGGGCCCAGAATCGGCGTTCCATAGCATGAGCCTGCCCCGTTGCCACCAGGATGTCCAAACTGCCGGGACCTGTGCTTTGAGAGACGTCTGTGTCCATGTCCTCATCACTCTCATCACCACGCTGCCGTCGCCTCTTCACCTGCTTTTGCAGGTTCTGGTTCTGCACATACTGCAGGATAATGTGCGAGGTGTTTACAATGCTCATAATTGCTGCGGTGATCTGAGCGGGCTCCATGCTTGCCGTGGTATGGCGTCTGCAGGAGAGCAGAGTTGCAGCGGAAGCGGTGGCTGATGATGGATGCCACAAGAATAGATATTTATAGAGAACGACAAGAGGACCTGCAAGGTGGATTCATGGGAGCAGGAGAGTGGAGATGCAGCAGAAGCAGTGGAGGATTACTGTTAGCACCACACACATTTCCCAAGGAAGAACATGTACCGGGGAGCCCACGACAGACAACATGGAGAAATTCGCTATTGAGACAACAGCAGCAGAGCAGAGTTGCAGCAGAAGCAGTGGAGGACGACAGTTAGCAGTCCTAGTGCACCGTCTGCTGCCAGCAGCACCCAGGACACAACAGCGGTGGAGTGAGTGAGTTGAGCTGAGCCGGCTGCACACTTGCTGTGGTAATGGCGTCTGCGTGGAAAAACGGCGCAGAAAGATTGTCTGCCGTTGCTTTCATGGGGGGCGGGGGAGTGGGGCGACTGACGACATGTACCCAAAACCACCCGTGACAATGTTTTTGCCCCTTCAGGAACTGGGAGCTTAACCCAGAATTCCAATGGGCAGAGGAGAATGCGGGAACTGTGGGATAGCTCCATAAGTCGATGCTAGCCATGGTAGTGAGGATGCACTCCACTGACTTAATCCGCTTAGAGTGGACATGTGCAATCTACTGTATAAAATAGATTTCTAAAAATCGACTTCTTGAATATCGATCTAATTTCGTAGTGTAGTCATACCCTCAGTTGCATTCAAATCATAACAAGGTGGAATCTGGTGCTTCTCTTGTGAACTTACTCAGGACAAAAAGGAAAGGAGTACTTGTGGCACCTTAGAGATCTGATGAAGTGAGCTGTAGCTCACGAAAGCTTATGCTCAAATAAATTGGTTAGTCTCTAAGGTGCCACAAGTCCTCCTTTTCTTTTTGCGAATACAGACTAACACGGCTGTTACTCTGAAACCTGTCATTACTCAGGACAGGATCCCAAAATAAGAATTCTGTTCAAATGGTATCTTTAAAAATAAGATGTAAACTTTCTTATTAAGCACCGATTTGATAAGAACATTTTATATTCCTCTTTATAAAATCCAAATTATTTGCAAGAAAAATGTGATATATGAGAGACAGACACAATATCGAACTACCAATGGAAGCAACTAGCAAAAGGGAAGATTTAACCACATATTACAAAGCTGTAATTTTACTGAGGTACTCTGCAAATATTATAACTCTCAAGAATAGAGATCTTTTTTGTGTGGTCAGAAATCCAAAATGGAATTATAAACATACCAGATAATCCATAGCACTTTGAGAGACTAACAATGTAAAAATTCCTCTTCCCTGGTCAATACCTGCTGTGTTTTTTACTTATTTATTTATTTTTAAAAACAACTATCAGGATCTATTTGCCTGCATCTCTCATATCTGTTTTGCAATATGTTTCTAATTCTTTTCTAACTCATTTCTATTCCAGAGTTTAAATTTAAGCTATTTAAAATCCATAAAGGTATATGAATTTTTAACTGTACTTTTGACCTACTACATCACTTCTGAATAGTTATGTTAACATGTTTTTTAAAAATACATTTATTTCAGGTATATGTAATAAGTATATGTCTAACCACTATGCACTTTATTTATAAACGCATCTTTTGACTATTTTAAGATTCAAATGTATCTAAATCAATCTGATTTTTTTTTTTTTTTACTGTTTTAATTATCTGTCAGTAAGAAAGTTCAGAAACAAATGTTTTCAGTTTTAACAAGATTAGGGAGATAATTTAAGGAATCAGATTTGCTTAAAATTATTAAAATAGCTATTCTAAGAGTACTCAGAAATCACAGAATTAGACGAGAAGGCCAACTGCAGTTGTAGTTACATTTTTCTAACACTGTGCCTCCATATTGCAACAGTTTATATCTTTTGAAAAACATTTTTATCAAGCTAAGAGACTCAAACATGCAATTCCAAAGATGGCTAAGTGATGGAACAGTTAAGGATATTTGATTTTTTTTTTTTTTAAATACCAGCTTTCAAACGACTTGCAAGCCTCAAGTGTACAATAGCTAGTCTATGTAAACACATGATCTCTAAGGTGCCACAAGTACTCCTTTTCTTTTTGCGAATACAGACTAATATGGCTGCTACTCTGAAACATGATCTTATTCTGGCTACCATAATCTCCCCCGTCCCCTCCCCCATTTTCTAATCCCACAAAACCAAACACCCTTGCCCTGTCCCCTGCACCACCCCTTCCTCTGAGGACCCCCTCAGCTCACTCCATCCCCCCACCCTCACTCACTTTCACCGGGCTGCGGCAGGGGGTTGGAGTGCGGGAAGGGGTGAGGGCTTCAGCTTGGGGTGCAGGATGGGGTTTAAGGCTGTGGAAGGCTGTTCGGGTGCAGGACGGGGGTGAGGGCTTTGGGAGGAAGTTAAGGTGTGGGAGAGGTTCCAACCTGGGGCAGGGGATTGGGGTGCGAGCTCTGGATGGGCAGCACTTACCTCAGGTGGCTCCCGGACGCGGCTGGCATGTCCAATTCCTAGGTGGAAAGATCAGTGGGTTCTGCGTGCTGCCTGTGCCAATGGTAGCTGTGGAGGCGGTGCTCGGGGTGGGGGCAGCACGTAGAACCCCTGTAGCCACCCCTGCGCCTAGGAGCCAGAGATGCCGGCCGCTTCCAGGAGCTGCGCAGAACTAGGGCAGGAAGCCTGCCTGAGCCCCGCTGACTAGACTTTCAGCGGCCCAGTCAACAGTGCTGACCGGAACCACCAGGGTCCCTTTTCAACTGGGCGTTCCGGTCAACCCTACTCTACCCCCAACCCTTCTTTCCTATTGTTTATTATATTCATATTCTGCAACCTTCTACTTCATTTCTGGCAAATTCCATCATCAATAAATTAAACAAAAAACAGCCTACAGTGCAGGGGTCAGAAGGAAGAACTACAAAAGGATGTGTTTAGTGGCCAAAATTTTCAGTATTGAGTGCCTGAAGTTAAGTGGCTGCACATGGATTAAAGACCCTAAGTATGAATAACACAACTTTCAAAAATACGGAGCCCCATAACTTTCAGTATAAAGTAGTACTTTTTAAAAAGTTTAATTTTGCTACCTCTTGTTGTATTTTCTTTAAAAAAAAAAAATCTCTCTCTCGCAGGAGCAAGGGGAAAGTAACCAGAGAATAGATTTTATGCATACTAAAGGTAACAGTATAGTTCATTTGCAGTGTATTAAACCTGTCCTGAAATCAGATCATAATAGAATATTACTTTCTACTGTGGTAATTTACATGACAAATGTAGGATATCTAATTGAAAGTGTTCAAAATAGTACTGATGTAAACACCAATTAAAATCTTACCTTCTTCTTCACCTTCTTGTTCTAATGCTGCACTTTCCTCTTCAAAACTTCCAATACCTGATTCTATCTGGGGAGGCTGGCTGTGTTGTTGACTTAGTTTGTTGCGAATAATGCTGATTTCTTTCTTTAACAGCTTTGCTCGTTTGCTCCTTGACCCACTGGATTTCATTGCACAGGTGAGATCAAGTTTTTCTAACAACTCTCTCAGCTGTTCTTCCAAGGACATATGCACTCTGTTAGCTGGATTCAGTAACCTATCCACTGAAGTCAAAACATGTGTAATTTAAGATATCTGTTAATAAGAATTTTTTTTACAAAAACTACTTGGAGAATAAATATTTGCTAAGTTTCATGTTTTGGAATTAAAAATATAAAAATAAAATCGGACTTTGGCCACAAGTTGAAGCAAGTTTTATAGTCTCACTATCACTAGTGAAAAGGTGCTAGTGTAAATTCCTGCTATGCCATTTGCTACAACTCTTGTTAGTTAGCATTTTTTGCTTCAGACATCCAGAACTGGAATAGCAGGGACTCTATAGGTCAGGACTGAGGTATACTAATAGAAAGGATGTATAATGACGCCTGACCCATAGTTCTACCAAATACTATTAATTCCTCCCCACTATAGTTATTTCTTCTCTTTTCATAGACTTACGTTTACTATTTTCTCAGTGCACAAGTCAAAATAAGACTTTTTGGGATTGCTCGTATTACAAGTGCAACTGATTATTATAACTGATTATTGAGTTTGTTTGCATCCTGCTTCATGTAACACCACTAAACAAAAATACTTCTGATTCAGCAAGCTACTTAAGCGTTTACATACGTTTAAGCATGTAAACAGTCCCACTGAACTACTCAAGTATGCCCATACATAAGTAACTTGTATATTTCAATGGGAGGACTCATGCACTGAAGTTAAGCACATGCTTAAGAACCTTGTTAAATCTGGGCCTAAATGTTCTGGAATCAGAATTCATTTGAAAAGTTTTTTCTTGATTATGGATGGGACAGAACTGAGAATACAGTTTAATCTTTCAAAGGTATGATGTATTCACAGTGCTACAAAATAGTAAAAAAAAATCTTTTTGTCGGTAAACTAAACAGGTATGACTTGAACATGTGTAAGAACTACATAGTCTGACTGCAGTAAAAAAGTGCCAGTTTTAAAAATTATTTTAAAAATTAAACTTTAAAAATGCAGCTAATGCTTCGATTATATTTCTTGAAAATTGATCGCTACAGTAATTTAGAAAGTTTCTTACCATCTTCCCAGGAGAAAGGCTGGGGTGATTCTAGTTTAGGCTGTTCAGGTAAATGCATTCCAGTTTCATTATTATAACCGATCCCCTCAGCATCTCGCCTAGCTTGTCTCAGAACAACACCTCCTTGATCTCTTAATCGCACTGCAGCTCTATAGAATATTGTATCCTTCGCATTGTATTTCATACAGTTATCTATAATAAGATTAAAATCTTCTTCAAACTCATTAAGGTTTCTATAGCCTTGGGAATCTAACCGTTTTCTCATAGTAGATAAATCCATGGGATGTTTTATATGATCCAAATAATCTGGAACCTACGAATAAATATTAAAACAGAAGATGTTTAAACTTGCAGCTGATATAACAATAAAATAATTGTACTGTGATGAACTAATCTAGATTTTTAAAATTTTAAGTATATTTTGTGAAATAAAGAAAGCAGAGAATCCAGTTTCTAATCTGAAGCCCTGACCCAGTAAAGTTTTATACACATGCTTAATTTTTCCCATTATGAGATTACACAAAGTAAAGATTAGCATGGGCATAAATCTCTGTAGGATCATGGCCTTAGTACTCTTACTGCCACATGTTTATTTATATATTGGTAGCCTGTTCAGATCAGTTAGTGGACTTCTAAAAGTGGAGCATGAACCTTGTGACTGACAATGAAACTTAAGTAACGCTATTAATGTATATCAAACAGTGTATTTTTGTGATTGTGGAGGGATTAAATAGTAGTATTTTTTTGCATGCAAGTTTCGCATATGAACTTGGTTTTCCTTTGGGAAATGTTGACCTTCCATCTCCAGAATAATTTAAGATGTAGTTTCTAGGATTATTTGAAAAACAGAAATAAAAATGAAGACACCTTTCCAACGTCCTTCATCAAGTAACATGACCACGACATGTTTACATCTATGTTTAAACAAATTAAATTTTAGACTGCAAAATGAGTTTCAAATGTCTTCCTATAATATAGGTCTATGTCTAAATACTGCAGAATTATTTAATATTTTAAAAACAGGAAAACCAAGTCATAAATTCTCACTGAACTATTTTCATGTTCCCAGTCTACTTCTACTGGGGTTTAATTTGAACTTATTTTCAAATCTGCATATTGTAAAATAAATTTACTTCAAATATTTCCAATCCTGCAGTATAACTGAATAAAAAAAAATTAAATTCAGCTATCATGCTATGAACTATGATGAAAAGATTAATTGGAAAGGCACCTCCTTAAGGTTTACTGGCTGAGTAAATATTCGAGCAGAATCCTTTTCCTGCAGCTGGTCCAGAACTGATCGCAGCAGTACAGTGAATGGAGTCAACTGGAGCTCCATGGCGACCTGCTCAACCTTGATCTGAATAATGAAATATAAAAAACACCAAATAGTAAGTTATTTTCAACTAGAAGAAGTGCCTACAAATTACTTTTCTTCTCTCTCTCAAAAGCGTCTAATTCAAGTGAATTTGCAGCTTCACTTCCAAGGAGGGATTTTATCAGTTATCTGAATGCACTTTCAATCTGAGAATGATTATAATGCTAGTGCAGATTAAATTTAGTAATTTTTCAAAAATTATTTAACAGTTCTAAAGAAAACAGGCTACAAAAAAAGCGGCTTTATAGAACAAGACCAAATATACAAAAAAATAAGAAAAGGAGGACATCATAGAGATTAACAAATTTATTTGAGCATAAGCTTTCGTGAGCTACAGCTCACTTCATCGGAGAAACCAAGAAAAATACATTTTTTTTAAAACAGTGCAAAACTCAAACATGGTGCCACATGCAAGCTATGCCAAATGAGTTTATAGCACTGATATCCAAAAGTAAAAATATTACAATTCTACACCTAAGGTCTGTTCTACTTAAACTTCCAGAAAAAATAAAAGCTGTTTATAAAGATCAAAATCACTAATTACTTCAAAGGTTTGATCCTCCTATAGGGATAATCATATATTGTTTTAATAACTGTAAAGAAAGTTTTAAATAATCCTCTATAAAAAGTGGTTTCAGAATATTTTAAGAACATACTTCTTGTATTCAACATTAAAAGCAACAATTTCCTGGATAATCTTGATTTCAATATCAGTGATACTTTCGATATGAAAGATATCCTTTTAGACATCAATTGACTGATAAGGGGATGTATAGGACTTTGTTATCTTTTAATATATTAAGGCATTAAACTTCAGTATGTAGTCAAGACTATTACCAATGGACTATATTAACTCATAATAAAAGTGCAATTACATTCTGAAAAGTAATTTTGGAAAAATGTCATCCTGGGGTTTCATATTTAATATGTGAGTGATTCCAGAGCTCATGTGCCCCATTTACAACTAAATTGTGGTTTTTGTAAGTGCCAGCACTGCAAACTCAATTTTGGCTCTGAGAGTCATGCTGTGTTCTTTCCTTCTCACCTACCACCACCAGTATGAAGATTCTGCAGGCCAAATTATGCATTCCTTTACACTAGGGCAAAGCCACTGACTTCATTATGTTTATACAAGTGTAAACGACTGGCCCTTACTCCCACTGTGCTTCTTTGCCCTCTGTGTTGTCTCTACAGGATTAATAGGAATTAAAAATACCAATTATTTTTCACACAAAAGTGAATAAATGCAACACACACACTCTACTTCAGATCTGATGCGTAGAAAGGTGCTATTTTAATTTACTTAATAATGGACTGCCCAACATAATGGCCTAAATTCAGTCTAAATTCTTTATACTATGCGTGATTTTGTTATTGTTTAACATCAATGAGACAGACAGTAGAGTCTTTTTCCTTTAAAAAAGAAATCCATCAGCAATCTTCCTTTTTCCTTCAACAAAGTTTCACCAAATTGAAGTTATCCATTTACCTGTTCTCTTTTTAATTTTTCACGTTTACGTATAAGTTCAATCAACAAACGTGCTCTCTCCAGATCATGGCGCAGCCTTTGCCAGTACTTTAACTTCTCCTTTAGGGCTTGCATTTCTTCATCATCTTCTCTCTGTAAGAAAATAACCATAGTTTCTAAAGTTGGAACATAACAGGAAATGCCAATTATTTTTTACTTATTTCTAAAAACAGCAAACCATTCTCTATTTTTGGCAATTCAAATATTGCATTCAAAACAATTATGGTACAAACCTCCCGCTCCCTTACAAGCCAGTGTATTTCCTTACTACTTCTAAATTCCTTACCTGGGAGTAAGGTTTGACTGCTTTCGGTTTCACACTATTTATTATTATTCTAAATAAATGTTTTTATGATAGTGCTCAAGGACCAACTAAATACAGGGCCACACTGTGCAAACGAAGAGTAGTAGACAGTCCCTGCCCTGAAGATATTATAATCTAAACAGAGAAGGTAGAAAGGAGGGCAAAGGAGGTAGAATACACAAGCAGAATGAACAATGTGCCAACAACAAATGTTTTAGTTCCATAATTGGGCGGGGTGGGGGCGGTTGTTGGTTAGGAGGGGATAAACTCAACAGAAAGAAAAGGGAAGGAAAGGCGGGGTGAGAAAGACTGGGCATAGGAGAAGAATGGGTTAGGTATGGTGTGAAGCTGAGCTGAAGAGATTGAGGGGGAGGATTGAAGCAAAACAGCCAATCAGCATATGACAGAGAAAGTCCAGTCAAAACTGTAGAAAGTTATCCTAATGTCCAAAGGAACAAAGGTCCCTACTTCTGCTGCTTCTCCTCTACCAGCAGGAGTCTCTTGCTGGTTCCTCTCTGTAGTCCCCATCCCCCACCCCAAGGCCACATGGGAGGCAAAGGCGGCCCCACCTGAGTCCTAGTGTACTCAGTCTCCCCTGCATGTTTGTGGGTCCAAGGAAGTGCTGGAGGGGAGGATGGCCCCATCTGGTCCCATCTGGTTACTTTTAAGACAAAAATGAATTTACTTTAGAAAACAAATGGCAGCTGAGATACCAAAAAGTATATGAATCTGGGTCCAAAACTCCTGGACCAGCAGGATTTAGAAGCATTGCAAGAAGCAGTCCTGGTAAAAGAAGCAATTCTTGTCATCTCAACTGACCCCCTTTTGTAAGCTAAGGAGTAGTGGTGACTGGGCACCACGAATGCTGTGACTTTGAAGAATTGGAAACAAAAATCAACCCTCCCACACACTCTCCAGTAGTGGGTAGCAAGGGAGGGAAAACCTTAGACTTGGAAGAGGGATAAAGTTAGAAAGCTATTCTGACTATAGATTCAATGGATTAGAACCCTGAAAGTTTCAGCTGCAGGAGGCAAAAGAACAATTTCAACAGAAGATCAATTAACAAAATATATGATAAGGATATGTAGAAAATAATCAGTTCAAATAGATAATAAGATTAAACCAGATTAAAACAAATTGATAGGCTTTATGAACCCGTGAACATAGGTCTCCTAAGTATCTCTAGAAAGACTAATTGTGTAATATATGAAGTATTTAGCTATAATTGAACAAATATGAAGGAAAAATATTGATAACGCTGTATGGAAGAAACAAACAGTTACAAAAGAAGAGGAAGAGATTATTCAGGGTATTCAAAAAGGAAAAGCAAGTCACCTGGAAAGTCCTGAAGTTAGACCTTAATCAGGAAACAGAATGATCTACTTACAGAATACAGAGTATCAGATTTTACAAAGATATTTTGGAGCTAATTGAAAATTTTGTCAACTTGCCTGGAACTGTCTTCTGTTAGATGATTAGCAGTGCCTAACAAAATGGGCTACAAACACAGTTGGACACTTTAGGTGCTTCCAGAATAGAAATAATAAAAAACAATAAAATCAGGGATTCATTAAATTTGAAATATATATCTATAAAAACAAGGGAAATGCTTGGGAGAACCGTGAAAATACAACACGGCTCAACACAAAAGCTGTCAAATGCACAAACTGAAATAATCTCTCATCTTTCAATTTTAGTAATATTAATATAGGTTCTTTGTAGCAAGGGTAGATGATTTTTTTCAGACTTTAGTGTCATTTTTAAGTTATGTCACTTGAAGACAAAAAGGAGGTGGCAAGAGCCAATGGGTCTGCGATTTTGTGATTTTTTTTAAAAAAAACAAACATCTCAGCACAATAATGTATTGTTTTACAGAAGTTATGGTAAAACAGGACAGCCATATAGTTTATTTATCAAAATGCTTACAATTACAATTTCAAGACATGTAAATCTCTCTGACTCCTCTGCTAAAGTTAAGAATTCTCATCTATCAGCTGTTTTTTCTCTCTCATCAGGCCAATCTGTAAACAATGGTTTGTTCCTCTTTCCAAATTGCAAAGAGGCACAGAACAGAATCAGACTCAAATATAAGCAAAAAGGAAAAATAGCACTAACTTCATAAAGTTTGAACGTGAGAATTTTGAGCCAACCTCTTTATTCCAATAGGAACTCTGATGGTCAAGTAGGAGACCCACTAACGAGAATTTTTATTTCTAAATTTTTAAAAAGAGCATTTCTCTACTAGCAGGGTCTGTACTAGCATTAGTTCTTAGTGTTCCCAAAAGGTCCATCATCTGAATCTCAAATAAATCTTGAGTGCTTGCAAAAGACTCAGAAATGGGTAACTGCCTTGTGTGTTGTAGAGGCTCCCTTCTCTTGATGAACAGAGAAACCTTATTTTTAATACAAAGTGGCCTCATGGCAGCTAGACAGGAAGACGCCTCAAAGATGCATAGGCTTCTTCGGGCTTGTCTACACGGGCACGCTAAACCCCTAAATCGGCGCTGAGATAGATGCAATGGCATTGATTTAGCGGGTCTGATGAAGACATGGTAAGTTGATGGCAGAGCACCCTCCCGTCGACTTTATTAGTCCAGCTCTCCGAGAGGCGGAAGCTAAAGCAGCGGGAGATAGTGCAGTGTTGACACCACGTTCAGTTGATGTAAGCTGTGTCGCTGAGGAGGGCAATTTTTTTACACCCCTGAGCGACGTAACTTACATCAACTTAATGTAATCAATGTAGACTAGGTCTTAGATATGTATTTACTTACACCCTCGGAGAAGAGTAAGGCGATTTGAGATACCTTTCAGGTCTCATTTTAGTGTCTAACAAAAAAAATTTCTGATATGCGTAATTTTTTTGTTCTGTCAACATCCTTAAATATGGATTTCCAGAGTTCCTTTTTTCCAAAAATCTCTTTTCTGTGGCAAAAACAAAAAGATGTCCTGCCTGACATGAAAGGAAAGAGAAATTTAGGAAGAAAGGATGTGATTCTCCTTTGAATAATCTTATTCTGACTGAAAACCAATTATTCCATTCTCTGCAAAAATCTCTACTTCCCCAACCTGCTGGGTCAAAATAATTACCAATACTAAAAATCATTTTTAGAACAGGAAAAATTGATTAATATCCTCATGGTCTTGAAAAGTGTTAAAGGCCAAGGAGTATTTCTACTGTCCAGGAAGGGACAGTGGGCCTAACAGTAGATGACAGAGTTTGTTCTAAGGAAGTTCATCACTGGGATTTAAACCTTAATGAATCCCATGGACCTTTTACCTAGCTGTTTGGGATCATTATGAGCAATGTCACCATAACTGAAAGCCTCCTTCAGGGCTGAACTAACTGACAGCGGGGCCACACCAGCCCCCAATGCAGCCCAGGTTGTTGAAGAAACACAGGTAGCTTAAGGCAACATTTGCCCTCACAGAGTTAAACCTTCTCTATTGTGCTTCCTGTGACATCTAACAGAATATGACCACTGAGTTCTACTCCCAGCTCAGTCAGGCATGACCTTGTGTAACTTCTTAGTTACACCCCACATCCGTAAAATGGAGGAAGTGATACTTGCTGGTGTTAAAACAAGGGTTATAAGGTTAAGTTCTATAATAAAGTTTCATAGATTGCAAGGCCAGAAGCGACTACTGTGATCATCTAGTCTGACCTCCTGTATAACACAAGCCATAGAACTACCCCAAAATAATTACTAGAGCGTATCTTTTAGAAAAAGATCCAATCTGAATTAAATTTCCTGTGATGGAGAATCTACCACGACACATGGGAAATTGTTCCAATGGCTAACTTTGCACACAGTTAAAAATCCATATCTTATTTCCAGTCTGAATTTGTCTAGCATCAACTTCTAGCCCTTAGATAATGTTATACCTTTCTCTGCTAGATTAAACGTGTATTCCTCACATAGCTACTTTCACACTATAGTCAAGTCACACCTTAACCTTCTCTTCTCAGCTAATCAGATTAAGGTCCTTTAGTCTATCACCATAAATCATGTTTTCTAATTCTTTAATCATTCTTGTGGCTCTTCTGTGTACACTCCACAATGTTTAAACATTGTGGAGTGTACACAGTTCACACCAGTCAGTAGAAGAGTTCAGGGTTTTCTCCTTGTATCCAGCACACCTTCTTCCAATGGTTAAAATAGATACATCTCCTTCAATCCAACAAGCTCTGATGAACACGTGCAAATGGTGATTTTCAGAGGCTTACAACATGGCCAAATGTGGTCAGATTTTTCACTGGGACAGCAAAAGAGAGAGCTCTCTCATGCTGGAACCATCCCTTTGTGAAGTTCCAACTGCAAACTTTGGAGGCACATAAATTCTTCAAAAAATAGTAGGAAAAAAATTTTTAAACTAGAAAAGCTACCCATTTTTTTCTTAACTTCATTCTCAGAAACGACAACCATTTTTTCTGAGTTCTGGTCCACACACAGAACTTAAGTCAGCATAACTCAATTTCTCTGGGAGCCAGCATGTATTCACACACACATACACACTTATCTCTCATCAACAGATCATTGGACTTAAACAGATTTAATCAATCCAGTTCTAAAAAAAACTGGAAGGAAGCAGAGAATGTGCATGGAAGATTTAAGCTCTCACAACTGAAGTGTAGCAGGGCGAATACGAAATTGAAAACAGGAACTCATAATCAACGTCAGTGAAATACAAATGTAAGTGTCATTAACAGCACCGCCTATAATATAAACATTAAAATAAATTTACCAGTGCAATTACTGGTAAACAACTGCCAGACTGCACACTTGAATGTGCCTCAACTGAGCAACAGTCTTTGGCATCAGCAACCTCTCCTGTGCTTTTCTTTTCCAAACCGATGTAATTGCATTTGTTTCAACACCAAAAGTCTGCACAATCCAGTTCTCCTAGGAAGCAAAAATTTTAAATTTCTTAACTTTTCCAACTAAGTTCACAGCCATATCATGTTATGCATATTTTTTGCATTGAACTGAATTAAATTATATCACTACTTCTACTTTTGATTAGAAGTTTATAAATATTTTAAATTTTTGCTGATTTCCTGCTATTAATCTGGACTTTATATACTGTGCGCCACACTGTATTAAATTCTTCAGCAGGGTCCCCTGATTTCTACAACATGTTGACGTTTCTGTGGTATCTTCTAGTGAATTCAAAAAATAGAGTTTAAATGTATGGAGTGTAAAACTTTAAATTTAAAAAAGTAATTTATCACTGTAATTAACTGCCTCAAAAAGTCACTGCCACATCAAAATGTGATGATGCTTCATTGATCACAAAAGAGACGTAAGGAATCATGAAATCTTCTGCTGATTGTTGGACATCGAATTGTTCAATTAAAAATAAATGACAGAAGGGAGAAAAGGGTGGGTAGTAGAGCACTTCAGGTGACTCCCAAGCAGTAACCGCATAAGGAGGTGGAAGGTTTGCACCAGAGTTCAATTCAGAAGACAAAATTGCACCACCTACAGCAGCATCTGATTTTGCCACAGGTACCAAAACATAATGATTAAAATAAGTCTGAACAGACGACCACGTTGCCGCTCTACCGCTGTCTGCAACTGGTACATCCTTAAGTTAGGCCATAGATGTTGGTAGTGCTCTTCCAGAATGTGCTGTCACTCCTGAAGGGGGCTGAACATGAGTTCTGTCACAACAAATTTTAATATAATCAGAGATCCATTTTGATAACCTATGTTTTAAAATTACTGAATCTGTGTTTCTGTATAACAATGGACACAAATATTCTCGGAGATCTTTTTAATAGTTTGGTCGTATCTAGGTAGAAGGCTAATGCCCCTCCTGACATCTATTGGAATATGGTTTTCTGGCAGTTTTGGAAAAAAAAAACTGGGAGGTGAATGGTTTGATTAATATAAAATTCTGAGGACACCTTAGAAATTAAATTAAACTACTTTTTTAAATTAAAAAACTTGGATATGCCTGTAGTGACACTTTCTCTCTGGTGAATACCCTAAACGAGGTCTGCCATTAAGGTCCCCCAGTTCTCCCACCCTTGGGACAGAAGTGATTGCTATCAGGAAGACTGTCTTCATTGATAAATCTAATAAGGAACACATAGCTAGTGGCTTAAAAGGGTGTTTCATGATATAATTAAGAACTAGGTTCAAGTCCTTGCTTGGAATAGGATCTGTGATTTATGGGGAGATATTCAATAAATCTCTTAGGAATTTTGCAATAGTTAGGTGAGCTAAGAGTGAAAAAAAAAACCTATAGGTGTGTGAAAAGTTGTTACTGCTAAGTGAACCCTAATGGAATTCAAAGAAAGTCCTGATGCTTTCAGTTCCAGTAGGTAATCCAATACCCTGTGAAGAGGAGAGCAAGTCGGCTGTGAATACTGTTACACCAAAGATAATATTTTCTTTCCTGGAGACAAGTATTTCTTATAGATTCTTTTCTACTATTTAATAAAACATGTTGTACCTCTGACAAACAGGATCTCTCTATTGCAGAGAACCTTTGAGGACCCATGCTTGGAGCCTCAGAATCTGCAGGCTGGGGTGAAATGCTCAGCCAGCATCCTGAGTCAGTAGGTGAGGACTGATCAGAAGCCTCCTTGAAGGGTGAGAGATTAGTCTGATCATATATAGATACCAGACCGGTCTTGGCCATACTGGTGCAATCAGTGTCACTCTGGATTGATCTTGGTTTCTTACTGAGAACCTTTAACAGTAACAATGTAGGTAGATGCACACAGAAAAGTCCTTTCGTCCATGAGATGAGGAATGAGTCCACTGTAAATTGGGGCCTCCTCCCTCCAGAGCAATACCTGATGCATTTTGTGCCGGCTGCCATGGCAAACAGATCAACCCCCAGGCTAAGAACACCTTGTGGAAGAATCTGGAGTTCAGTTCCCATTCATAATTTAGAGGAAAATGTCTGCTGAAGTCATCTGCTATGGTGTTCTGAATATCTAAGAGGTAAGAAGCTGAGATGACTATGTGGCTGGCTATACACCAATTTCAGGGTTTTATCGCTTTGGCACAGAGATGGTGATGGTTGATATGCATGCCACATTGTCGATCATTTATCTTTACTGACTTTGACTTGATTAGTGCTAAAGAAGTGTAGACAAGCATTTTTGAGGGCTCTCAATTCCAGAGACTGATGTGGAGAAACTGCTCTTGTAATGACCATTGTCCCTGTACATTGTGAGGTCTCAGATGTGCCCCCATCCCAAAAGTGAAGCATCTAATGTAGGGGGAATCCACAAGAATGGAACACCTGTGCAGTTCTGTTCCAGGCCTTCCACCAGTTGAGTGCTTGTAGAACCCACTGCGGAACAGAGAGTAATCTGCCAAGACTGTGTACTTGGTTTGCGAACCATTCAGTCGTCCCTGTAGACCTTGGAGGTGTAATCTGGCATGCTGCACTAAAAAGACGCATATTGGACATGCCCTAGCAGTTGAAGACAATCTCTTAGTGTTGCTTGAGGACTTCCCTGAATCTTTCAGATGAAATTCGCTAAGGCAAGAAATGTGCTGGACAGTAGATATGCTTTGCCTGTCACTGCATCCAGGGATATGCCTATGAAATCTGGATGCTGTACTGGAGTCAAAATGGACTTTTCGAGGTTGATCTGAAGAGGAACAGGGGGGGAGAATGGGTAGGAGATTTGAAATGGATAGTGTAACCAGATGTTATTTCCAAAACCCATTTGTACGATGATATATGCTCCCATGCGTCCTGAAAATGGGAGAGGCAACATTCAAAAGGAGGATAAGATGTTGCAGCTGTAAGACCTTGTTGGTTGGATGGTTGAGATTCTCGACCAAGTCATCAAAACTGTCATGTGCGGGACACGGATGGCTGAGAAGATGTATCTGTAACTGAAGGAGGGTTTTTTTGTTTGTTTGTTTGTTTTTTTGAGTATCTTTGTTTCTTCACCAGGGGATTCAGAAGGATATCTGGCACAAAGAGCATGTCCTGTATCGGAGACCTACCAAATCTCCTCTTATTGAGAAGAGTGTAAATCCCTAGGGATTGAAATATGGCTCTCAAGTCCTTTAAAGTGTGGAGAGATGTATCTGTCAAGTTCACAAGGTTGTGACTGCCAAAGGGGATATCTTTGACAGTACTCTAAACCTATCTTGGAAAGCCCAACAGATGTAGCCAAGATGCTCTTCTCATGACTACTGCAGTGGAAATAGACCATGCTGCAGTATCTGCTGCATCCAAGGAGGCCTGGAGCGATCTCTTAGTCAGGAGCTGACCTTCCTGTAGAATGGACTTAAACTGGTCCTGATGTTCTTCCAGCAGCTGCTCAATAAAAGAACTGAATTTATCACCATTTAAATATAGTCATATTTGGCCACGAGTGCCTGATGTTTTGCTATCCTGCACTGAAGTGTGGCTGAAGCATATGATTTGACCAAAAAGATTGAGTCTCCTGTGGTCCTTTGAGTTATATTGTCTGCCTCATTCATTAATGGTGTGCATGACAATGGAATTTTGAGTTGGGCGAGAAAATAGAAACTCCGATTTCCTAGCTGGAACATAATACTTTGTAACTACTCTCTGGCAGGAAGGCAGTGCGATAGCAGAGATTTACCAAACCATCTTAATGGGCTCCACAAGAGCTTCACTGACTGTAAAGGCAATCTTGAAAGACTTTCAAGTGTGTAAAATATCTAGAAATTTATGGTGGGACTCCTAAACCTCCTCTAAGGGAATCTGCAGCATGTCAGCAATCTACTTCATCAGTTTAAGAAAATGCCTGAACTCATCTGTCAGAAGATGGTGGAGTTATAGAGTTTCATCAGGAGAGGAGGAAGAAATATTAGTAAGAGGTGCAACCTCCTTATTGGCCCTTGCTTCTTGCTCCTCACAGGTCTGTTCCTCTGGGATAGGTGGTGCAAAGGGGCTCTTCTCTGTTCTCTCTGGTGTTGCGAGGACCTTGATGTAAACTGTTGGTGACACAATGCCCACGGACCCCAACAACAGCACTCCGGGGCCCAAAAGGTATAGGTGGAGGTAGCCATCTGTGTTCCTGCCGTGTGGGTGTCATCTGAGGTCTGTCCTCGTACACTAGTATAGAAAGGAAAGTGATCTGTTCTAGAATAGGCAGGGGAACCTGTACCAAAATTTGAGAGTGTGATGAGTCCTTTCCCGCATATTCTAAGGGGGGGGGGGGCAGTTGTTTGGCTTGAAGAAGAGATGAGGGGGAACGTGGTGCCCTAGGTCATAAAGGAGTCATTGACCAAGAGAGTCCTGATATTGACAAACACCAAGCACTCGATAACAGAGGGGGGGACTGGCTCAGAAGACATTATTAGAACCTTAGGGTACCTAAATCTTTGCATTACTGATGGTATCAAAGACTGGACCAAGTGGGAACCTGTGGAGAACAGCTTCGATACTAATGCTGCTTGTATGGAACGCTTAGTACTATAGGTAGGTGAGCAGTCTTTGATACCACTGATTTTCTTGTTCTCAGTTCCACGTACTGTTCAGGGATGGGCTTGATCTTTTCAGTCTTGTCTTTGCCGCTCTGGGTACTGGTATCCAAACTCAGTACTGAGTCTGTCTTAGAGTACTGACTCCTCTATGCCTTTGCTGTGCTAGCCTCACGCGGAGCCTGCATGGAACTCCCCTTGGGACCTGAAGTTTCCGTGGCCTTCTTGGACGTTTATCCTTACCTCTTTCGGCTTAGAGGCAGATGTAGATGAGGACTTTGGTCCTGTAGATGTACTCAGTGTTGCAGTACCACCTACATCTCTACCAGCGTCCAGTGACCAAGATGTCCATGTGGGGACAGCACTAGCTGTACTGGGCAGTCTATGCACAGGGGGTCCCCCTGCTCCTGGATCCAAAGCTGGACATAAAGCTTGCTCCATGATTAGGAGTTTAAACTTTATTTCTCTATATTTTCGGGATCTACCCTTGAAGGAAGTGCAGATCTTGCACTTCCTGAGGAAATGAATATTACCCAGACAACGGAGGAACTGGGAGTGTCTGTTACTTACTGAAATAGCCTGACGACAGGAGAGACATCTCTTGAATCTCAGGGAGCTCAACATTCCAGAGCAAAACGAATGACAAGGTAACCCTTAGAAGGGGAAATCTATATAACTATCTCTATGAATATAAAGTTGTGTGTGGTGGGTTGCTGGTTTTTTTGGGAGGGGTTAGAAAAAACAAGGGTAACAATTGTTCCAACAACCATAACACTAAGGTAAGTAACAATAAGAGATTGAGAAAAAGCTAAATATTAGCGAACAAGTCCATAGACTCTGTCTTGGGCCAAAGGTAGATGAGAAGGGACAGAGTGGTTTGCCTTCTGCAGACCCATACAGCCTCAGCACAGTGCCCAGAAAGGTGTGGGATATATGACTAGGCCATACAGGGACTGCTACCAAAAATCTCTGATCAAAGGCACAGGCACAGCTGAAGCTGAGCATCCACAGGGACACTATTTGAAAAAGAACATTATATTCAGGTTTCTATTATTAGTCCTCTTCTATACTAGGTACTTTCAATCTAGGAAAATCATTTTAAACAACTTTAAAATGTTTGTAATTTCTCCTCCAACCTTACAGGTGCATACATAAAACTGACACTTGAAAATATTATAACCCTCTTTTGAAGGAGTTACTTTTGAGTCTGAAGAAATAAGGAACAAATAAAACTTCAATCTTTCTATTTCATTTCAAAACAATTGGAGGCTCATCATCTACCAAATATATTTCACAATCTGTTTGTATGAGGCAGCTACTCCCTAAGGCGAAATGAAAAGAAAGTGTAAAAAGTTCTCACTCTCATTTGTTGGGCATTAACTAAAATGGACCAATGGCCTCTTCAGTTGAAACAGCTTACGTACAACCAATCTCAGTTTCTAATTAGGGTTCTTGTTTGTGGAATTTATTTTCAGATTAAATCTTAAAAAATCCTATTATGAAATTTTATTACACTGAGATTTTATCTTTATTGGTTAATCCTAAACTACAGAAACAACTCACAACAATGCAGGAAACACCAAACCTATTTAAAATTTTTTTTATACCAAATTATTATAAAGAGCAGTATGTATTGACATTTAGATGCTTAAAAGGATACATACATTGTGGTATCTGAAGTTGCTTGTTAAATACTTAAAGTACAACCTGCACAACTTAAAAGTAAAAAAGCAGCTGTAGCAAAAAGTGTTTAATACTGCCAGACAGGCAAGCTAAAGGGTCGCTGTTCAAGGGTTACAAATCAAGTTTTAAAAACGTATGTTTAGTATACATCTTTATTTCAGTTAAATCTCTTTAGGCTGTAGCAATCTGTTGATTGACCTAATATTTGAGCACATTTTAAAAGAGAAGTGACTCATTAAGATTAATCCATTATATTAAATCACGCCAATATTTTCTAATATTTGACTTTAAAATTTTGAACATAAGCATCCAGAGTTCACTGTTACATTTTCAGCAAGCTGTTCCAATACACCCATTTTTTGTAAAGTGGATATGTTCTCCCCTCCCCCCCCCACACAGAATTCTTAGTCAAGAATGGCTGAACCATGTTTTCATTAAGTTCAAAAAAAAAAAAAAAAAAAAACCAATCAACTACACACTCACCTTTGGAGAAAGGCACAGAATTTCTCAGTTCTGCAGAATTTCAGTTTAGCAAGCAAAAGTTTTTGAAAGTGAGTCAGAAGAGGGGTTTAAAATGAAAACACTTCAACAATCTAAACTATAGTTGTTGATACAATTGGAGTGCCAATATAGAGTGCTTTCATCCTGCCATTAAAATTCCATTATATTACTCCTGGGGAAATTCTGTGACAAAAGATTAAAAAGTCTGCGCATAATATTTTAAAATTCTGCAAAGTTCTGCATATTTTATTTGTCAAAACAACACAATATAATCACACCAGTTACAATTATTTTGGTAAATTATTTCAAAATGCCTGTCAGTAAGTATGTCTGTAACTATACAGACAACAAAAAAGATTCCTCCAGGAGTAGAGTTAAAGAAACCCTTATGACAACCCAGTTCCTCTTTCTCCATTGGGTGTCTCAGAATGGGTGTGTCACACTTGCCTGCTGGGCACCATCTTGGGGCAAAACTCTGCCACTCCAGCCTCAGACACACACACACACACCCCCTCTCCCCCAGAGCAGAGCCTGCTGCGGAGCACTCTGCAGCCCAGACACCCACATCCCTCCCTCCCCAGAACCCAGCTGTGGGGTGCCCCTCCCAGCCCAGACACCCTCTACCCCCAAAGCACAGCTACCCACAGCCCCTACTGCCCAGAGCCCAGGGATCCAGAGAGAGAAACAGCCTGATGCTGGGTGCCAGGGTTGTACAGAGTTTCCTGCACACCACATTCTTCCTTCAGGACATGCTGGGAACTGCAGCTGCCTGGAAACCTCCAGCTCCCCCTTTCCTTCTCCCCAGCAGTGTCCTGTATTTGCGAGCTGGAGAGTCAGACTCTGATGGGTCCAGTGGCCCCTAGCGATGGCCAGCAGCTCTGCAGTACCAATTCTGCCAGGAAAAATGAAATTCTGTGCAGAACATTAATTCTACACAAATTCTGCATTGCTCAATGGTGCAGAATTCCCCCAGGAGTACTATGTAGTACTTGCCAATTAATTTAAATTATTCACTGTTAAATATTACGAAGTTTTAAAATGTATGATTCGAGACATCATCCCAAAAGCAGAATTATTTTGTGTTTTCTTTCCCATCCACCAATTAATGGGACCAACTTTTTCAGAAACAGAAGCCTAAAAAGCCTTATGTCCATACTTAAGCAATTGTCCTGATTTTTAGACATGCTGGGCACACACATAGCTCCCACTGAAGTCACTTTAAAATGGGGGATTTTTTTAGTTGCAAATACTTCATTAATGTGTAACATTATGTCTTCTAAGCTGGAATTTCTAGTATTTAAAACTAGAAGATTACACAAGACTTTTATAGTTGTACAGTTTATCTGTTTTATAGTGCAATGAGCTATTCAATTTCTGACCCAATTTAGATTAGTGAGACATTATTCAAATAGTCTTCTATAGGAGCTTGATCCTTCACCCATTGACTTCAGTGGTGCAGGATCAGTACCTAGTTGTGTAGAACATCAAAAATTCAAAATCTAAGATATTTAAAAAATCAAAATTACACATTAAAAAAATTCTACACCACCAGAATGGGGAAGTAAGAAGAGAGGAGAAAGATAAATGACTGGCTGATTTATATCCAATGTCTATTCTAGCAGAGAATTTGTCAGTCTTATCAATCAGCTATGTTACCTCTATAAATAACTACTTTGGATGTCACAATCTGCATCAATGGGGTTTTCATAAAAGAAAAAGAGAGAAGAAATGTGAGAAGGGGAGAAAGGGACAAAGAGAAGAACAAAGGAAGTGACAAAGCAACAATGATCATAAACCCCCCCAAGTCAGGCTACCAGCGAGTGATATATTAGCAAATAATAGTACAGTATAAACAGTGTTCTTGATGCACTGAGGGAAATTTTCACTTTAATAGTTTTTTTATATAATCATAATTTAAATGACAATATAAAATTACACAAAACTCTTCTGATAAAGAGTTCTTCATGAAAAGAGCACAGCTTTAAAAGTAAAGACTACTTTATAACTAATTATGGGGCTCACTTTTAAGTAAGAGCACAAACTGAAAGAAACAGTCACATATATTCTCAGCTCTTTTTAAAAAAGACCAAAAAACTCCTGCATTTTTATCCATGCAGGATGAAATCTGCACTGCGTGAACCATCCTGAATCAGAGTGGGGGAAGGCTCTGCCCTCATGATTCAGATTGCAGGATTGGGGCGTTAACTCATTTACAGAATCTACTAAGGACTTAAAATTAGACACATTTTTAAGCACGTCAAGACCCAAGGTCAGGGTTATGTGTTATTTGCACAGGAGATGACGACCTCACAAACCCCTGAAACAAAGTACAAGTTGCTTCCTACTCCTGATTAAGACCCTGAAATTGGATGGCAAAGGATAATATTTTTTTCTTTTGTTTTTCATGTACTTCATTTTCTAAATATATTTATAATTTTAAGTCAACCTAAATGTGATTTTGCTAGGGTGCAATGTGCAAAAAGCCAGTACAAGGCCTTTGTATAATTTTAGTCCCACTTAAGGCATCATAAAATGGTTTTAGGAGTATTGAAATGGTACATCGATCTCTGCTGGGTTCTCTGCATTGGGGGGAATTTCACCCTGGACTGTTTATGGCTTAATTCTGCTGCCACCAAACACCAGGAGCAGGAGAAAGCCTTTGGGATTTAAAAAAAGTTTCAGGTCATGTTTATATCATCTTGATTTTACATAGCATTTTTCATCCCCGTACATCTCAAATCACTTTACAGAGAACATCAGTATCATTATCCCCAATTACAAATCAGGAACTGAGGTACAATGAGGGGAAGTGACTTGGCCAAGGCCACCCAGCAGTGCAGTAGCAGAGCTGGAGAATGAATCTGAATTGTCTCCTGAATGCCAATCCACTGCTCTAATCACTAGATAACCCTGCCTTCCCCCATTTGTAAAATATACCTCCAAAAGCTTTCCTTATTTTCTTTTCCATTTGGCAACCACTGAATTTGCTTCATGTGTTTCCAATGGATCTTAAAATAAAAAATGCATTTTTGGGTCTTTATTAGTGTACCATAGGTGTAAAACACTCAGACCCTGATAATGAGTGGGATACAATAACCTGAATATTATTATAGATGATGTACGAAGAATTTGGCAAACAGTATTTCCCTGCTACAACATACCCAAGATAAATACAAAAAAATATTTTTGTAATCTAATGAGGCCTAAAAAATATTTGTCAAGACTAAATGATCTTAAATTAGAATTCAGAGGACATTATCCATCAGATGATAATTTAAAGGAAAATCAAATTTTATTCAAAGCTAGTTTCCTAGAAATTTTTCTTGTGTTTTCTTTACAAAATGAAATTAAATTAAAAGACTTGAAATCTGTGTTTTGAGTAAAAAGTGTGCTACGTACCTGTTGTATGTTTCTTTGTGACTGTAAACTGGACTGCAGCCTTCTCAACAGAGGAACACCATTCCTAGACAGTCTTTTAAGTAACCAGTAACTGTGTACTCTTTCAACAAACTGCTTCTTCCGTTGAATGGCCACCTGATTCATAATTTTATTTAATCTAAAAACGTGGAAAAACTGAAAGTTTAATTTTTGCAGCAAAGCATCAAACATGTTTTTGGTTATGGAAATTAAATATCAAAATTTTCATTTCTATCAAGATATTTTGTGTACTACAACAATATTGCACTAACATTTATTATAAAATCTCTTTGGACTATATTGCTCTTGGTGCAATTTTATCTGATTGCTAAAATAAATAAAACCTTTAACAGCAACTACTCAACATTTTAGTTTCTATCAAATTACAAATTATGATACTAATATATGAAGATGTGTAAATTTTCATGAGTTACTAACCCAGGCATAAAAAATGATCTCAGATTAGATCTGACAGTAAAATCTCAGCAGTAGAATTTTTTTTTAAAAAATGTTGACACTTAATCCTAAACCCCTGTAATTAATTTTCAGGGCCATAAAGCCCTATACAAATTTTCGGATGAATGTTTTGTGCCTTCATTACTTACTATTTTATGTTTAGTTTATTTTTTAAAAAAGAAGATGGATTTTTAGCTTTTTCTAAACATTTAAAATGCACCTTAGATATTAAAATATGTCAAAAAAACCCTCCTCTAGATTTGTTTTTTCTTAAGTGCCTAGAAGAGAGACTTTTCCGAAGAAAAAAGCAATATGAAAATTAAAACATCAGAACACTGATGCCATAGTTGTGCACACACAGCCTCAATGGAACGTATGTAAACAGGAGCTGCAAGACTGGGTCATCAAATAGCAATTATGGGACACTTTCTAAAGGTAAAAAAAAAAAAAAAATTTTAAAGATTCTTAAAAGAGAACATGATCTATTTCGTTCAGTTCAGTAGTCTTAAACTAAAAAAGTTATTAATTTCTTAGTGGATAATCCATGTCATGTATTTACAAAAAAGTTTATAAATGTAAAAACAGGTTACTCACCTTCTGCTCCACTTCAGGTACGCATGTGCCTCTCGAGCCCTTGATCAGAGATTTTCCATTAGCAGTGTCTGTTTGGCCTGCACATGCGCTCTAGACAACCCTGTGCCACAAGAGTATCTAGGGCTGTGTGGGCGAACCACCCTCAGTTCCTTCTCTAGTCAAACATCCAGCAAGAACAGTCCAAAGCAGAGGGGAAGGAGGGTGAGTAGTGGAGCACCGACAGGGACACACACCTCAAAGAACCACAGTTACTGCACAAGGTGAGAAACCTTTTCTTCTTCTATGAGTAGCGTCCCTGTGGGTGCTCCACTTCAGGTGACTCCCCAACAGCATCCTCACATGGAATCAGAATCAAGACCAGGACTGAAGATCATACAACAGAACCAAGTTCCGCACCAGCTCTGATGGACCAACGCACAATTTAGAAAATGTATGTGCTGAAGCCCATGTAGCAGCGCTGCATATCTCAGACACTGAAATGTTTCTGAGTAGCACCGTGAAAGTTGCTTGTGATCTGGTAGCGTCCTATAATCATTTGCAGAGGCAAAACACCAGCTGCATTGTAGAAAGCAGTAATACACCCACAGATCCATCTCAACAGTCCTCTGAAGAGATTGTGGACCTCTCTGAACTTTCTGCATTGGAGACAGAGTCTAGGTGATTTCCAAAATTGTTTGGTCCTATCCAGATAAAAGGCCGATGCCCATGGTACATCTAACATATGAAGAAAAGTCCCCTGCCGAGATTTATGTGGTTTAGGGAAAAAATACAGGTAGATGAATCGAATAGGATGCTCCCAATCTAACAGTGATGTGTCCATTGTCACAATTATTGTTGGAACTGGGCAGATGAAAAAGACACCTGCACAGACTTTGTGCTGATCTTTCCACCAATCCATGGAGTTCCCCACCTGGCAGGGAACTGTGACCTGTTTATCCAACTTAACTCTGGTTGAGGAATAGGACTTCATGAACCAGCCTTGAAAGTAGCCAAGGTGTAATCCTGCATGCTTGGTCATGAAGGTGCAAGCTGCCACATGACCCAGGAGCTGTAAGCCATTCCTTACTATAGTACTAGGGCTTCCCTGAATTGTCCAAACCAGATTCAAAGTTGTTAATCTGTCTGTGAGAAGGAAGTCCCTGGCTGCCAAAAAATCCAAATATGTCCCAAGGAATTGTATTCTCTGTACCGGGACTAACTTGGACTTCTTTACGTTTAGTTGGAGACCCAACTCCTGGAAGAGGGAGAGACCTGGGTGTAAGTTAGTATGGCTTCATAAAATTGGCCCTTATGTAACCAGTTGTCGAGATATGGGAAAACTAAAATTGCTTCTTACAAAGATAAGCAGCCAATCCTGCTAAACCCTTCGTGAACACCCTTGGGGCTGGAAAGAGATCTGGACAGGACCAAACAATTTTGAAACCACCTAGTCTTTGTCGCCAACGTAGGAAGATCAAAGGGGTCCACAATCTCTTCAAGGGACTGCTGAGATGGACCTCTGGTGTGTTACTGCTTGCTACAATGAAGCTCGTGTTTTGCCTCCCCAAAGGATAATAGCGCACTATACCAGATCATGAGTACTCAGTAATGAAAATGATCCCAGCCCATGGTGAAGCACAGGTATCTGATGTGTGCCAGAACCACCATCTGGAACTTTTCAGACTTTACAAATTTGTTCAGTCATCTTAGATCTAAGATAGGTCTCCACTCTCCAGCCTTCTTTGGCATGATAAAAGGGAGTAAAACCCTTTCCCCTGAGGGGATGGGACTGGTTCTATTGCTCCTAAACAAAGGAGGGAGTGTACCTCTTGACTTAATACAGTCTGGTGAGAAGGGTCCCTGAAGAAGGATGGAGAAGGGGGATGGATGTGGAGGGATGTGAAATGGATGGTGTACCCCGATGTTATAACATCCATGACCTGTTGTATTATGCTGCCAGGCCTATTGGAAATGGGAAGGGTAGTCTCCTGAAGTGGTGAAGGAGACAAATGGTTGCAGCTTGCAAACTAGAGGTGAGGAAGAAGTCGAGCCCTCAACCAATCTGTCAAAATTATTGTTTTGATAATGACTGGGTACTAGTGAAGGAGGGTAGGAAGTTCTTTTTCTCTGGAATCTGTCTTTTTCTAGCAGGTTCAGTGGCTCTGTGAAAACAAAAGTACTGACTTGAGTGCAATCTCTGGGCAGTCTGAGACCTGCTAAATCTCCTCGTTTGTAGGGGTGTATATATCCAGAGACCTCAACGTGGCCCTGGAGTCCTTCAGTTTTTGCATGGACCCATCCATAGCTCCCAAGCAAAGCTTCTGATCATCAAATGAGAGATCCTCAATCACATTCTGAGACTCTCTCAGGAATCTCGACAACTGTAGCCACGACACCCTGCACATGAGTGCAAGACAAGTAGTAATTCTTCCACTCTACTCAGCACTGATAAGGCCTCAACTTGAGTACTGTGTCCAGTTCTGGATATCACACTTCTGGAAAGATATAGACAAACTGAAGAAAGTCCAAAGGAGAACAAAAATTATTGGAAAACATGACTTATGAGGAAAGATTCAAAAAAACTGGTTTGTTCAGTCTGGAGAAGACTGAGTGGGGACTTCAATATGTAAATGGTTGTTATAAAGATGAAGATGATAAATTGTTCTCCTTAACTACCAAGGACAAGAGAAGTAGTAAAGGCCTTACATTTCAGAAAGGGGGATTTAGGTTAGACATCAGGAAAGCTTCCTAACTGTAAGAGTAGCTAAGCATTGCAACAAATTATCTAGGGAGGTTGTGGCATCTCTGTCATTAGCGGTTTTTAAAAACAGGTTAGCCAAAAAACCTGTCAGGGACGGTCTAGAATAGATAATACTCAGTCCTACCTCAATGCAGGAGATTGGATTAGATGACCTATCAAGGTCCCTTCCAGTTCTACATTTCATTTCTTGGGGTCCACGGCACCCAAGGACACTTGGACAGAGATTTTGGCTAAAAATTCTACTTAATGAGGACCTGGAATTGTTTTCTATGCTCCTGTCGAAGATGTACAATAAAGGATGCAAATTTGTTGTAATTCATGTAGTCATACTTGGCCATTGTTGCCTGATAGTTTGCGATCTGAAATCTGAAGGTCCTGGATGAGGAGGCCTCCCATCATGAAGGTTTTACCTTTTCTGGTCCTTGGCATAAGGAGCAGACCTAGAGTAATAATGTCTACCGTGCCTGTCTGCAGCATCCACCACCAGGGAATTAGTTTGGGTGTGGGAAAACAAAAATTCGGAGTCCCCATGGGACAACATAATATTTCTTCTATGCCAGTTTACAAGTTGGTAGTACGGTGACAGGAGTTTGCCAAACAGTCTTTGCTGGATCCAGGAGCACTTCATTAATAGGCAACACAATCTGGGTAGGTGTCACTGACTGCAAAATGTCCAGGAGCTTGTGATGTGAGTCTTTAACCTCCTCCAGTGGTATCTGAATGGTGTCTATAACCCTCTTTGCAAGGTCCTATAATTGACGGAAATCATCGGCCATCAAAGGTGGCAGAAGTGTGACTGTCTCGTCAGGCAATGAAGACAAAATCGGAAGGAGTAGACTCTTTTCCGCCCTAGCTTCCTGTTCCTCAAAGGTCTCCTTGTGTTGGGGGTTTGCTGGAGAAGACTGTGTGACCCTAGTTTCCTGGTGTAGTGAAGCCGGAGGTCTGGCAAACTGCTGCTAATATACTGCGCAAGGAACTCAATATGGAAACTGGGAAGACCCATATAGGACAGATGGTACCCAGGACTAATCCCACCATCCCTGACAGAGGCAAGGATCTTTCCCTTCTCAGTTGAAGTTGGAGGGTCACTGAACCCGTTCGGAGACAGACATACATGGGGGTATCCTGACCTGACCTGGAATGGTCAAAGGGAATGCTCCATCAGCAGCAGCTTCAGTTTGGTCTCCCAGTTCCTCCAAGCTCTAGATTTTAGAGCCAGGACAAAGTTACACTTTTGGGAGATATGGAATTCCTCCAAGCAACTGATGCACTCAGAGTGGCTGTTGTTGATCGTGAGAGCCTCCCAACAAGAGAGCAGCATTTGAAACCTGGCAAGCCAGGCCTACTAACCCAAGCCAAATAACCTTTTTAAAAAAAAAAAAAGGGAGAGAGAAGGGGGGGAAAAAGAGTTGGATCCCTTAGAGCTCTGTCTCAGGCCAAAGTGGTAGAGAAGGAACAAATGTAGCCCTATACACCTATGCAGCCCTATATACCCTTGGACTGCAGCAGAAGGTTGGGTAGAGCACATGTGTGGGTCAAACAGACACTGCTAATAGAAAAATCTCCAATCAAGGGCTTGAGAGGGTCATATGTACCCAAAGTGGAGCACACATAGTGACCCTACTAAAAGAAGAAGTAGTTTCACCCACTGCCAGTGGTAACCAGTTTAGCAAGTGATTTAATTTCTCAGTGTCAGACCTCTATCCAAGTCTAGACCACTTTTGACGCGCTGAAGATTATTAATTTATCTGTAACCACTGTTTTCTGAAGATAATCAAAATAGATCCCCAACTTTTTAGGCCTACTATTGCATGCAAATGAGATGGGAACGCACAAAATTCTAAAGCTATTCATGCAAACAAGTGCTGTTTTATTTCAGTCCCTGCAACGGAACGCAAAAGCTTTACAAGGCTCTAACCACAGTTCCCTTCTGAGTGGGAGGTAAAATAATAAAGGGTTACAGAAACCTCATCTCTGGGGGAAGGAGTGTAAGAGTGAATGGAAACATTTTTACTTTCTCTTTGGTAAGATATTATAACAAATGTACATCCATCTAGAGTAAAACACTCTAAGGATGTTTGAATAAAACAAAATATTGCAACAAGCAGTAGCAACTGCAGAAAAGGTGTTTGTTTGATTTTGTACATGACTATCAAAAATTACTTTTTTTAGTAGAGGTATAAGATACCGGCATATATTTTGTTTTTTTGTTAATATAAAGAATGAGACCGTTCTTAAAAAGAAAAAAAAAAAAAAAAAAAAAAGGGAAATTCCAAAACTAAAAGCTAAAGTTACAAAAGCTTGGGCCTAAAAAGAGGTCCTGTATCTCCGACAGACAAGCCAGATTATCTGGAAGCTAAGGGTAACATTTTCAAGTGCTAAAGCAATTTAGGGTCCTAAGTCCCAGTGACATTTAATGACTAATTATACGTAACTTAGATGCACTTGAAAATGTTACTTTAAATAAAAGCAAAACTGCTAAGCAAGCATGTAGAAATCCGGCTGCTTTGCAAATCTCCTGGATAGAGGGGGAAGTGTGGCCCATGGGGAAGGAAAAGGACTGACTACCCTGAGGGAAAATCAGAGGCTGGCTGCCACAACAGACTTTTCTGATATGGGATAGGCTTTAAGACCATACTAAGCTGATAAGCAACACAGTAAAAGATACAGTCAAATAACTGCTTTGACATGGTTCTCATGGAGACAGAAAAACCTATTCAACTGAGTCAAAAATCTGGGTCAAAACTACACCAACTTGAAGATACCCAAGTAACCACAGCTTGAGATTCTTGTGTGATCAGATGTGGTGAGACTAAACCACAAAATCCTTATCAGGTTTAAGAATTGTATTTGTTAATCCAACAGGGGACTACTGGATTCTTGGAGCATTTGTGTCCCCCAATCTTAGCCAGGACATTTGCTATCAAAGGTAACAGCAAACACGTACTTAAACACAAACACGTACTTAAGTGCCATTCCTGGACAAGGAAATTTCTGCCACTGATCCATCTCAGTTAGGACTACTGCTAACATTTCAAACCTCTTGCAGCTTCTAAACTGCCATTTTTAATAAAATCTTCTTAAATAAGTTTCAGGGATTCACTCCCCCCACAAATATTTTTATACACAGATATTATAAGTCTAGTAATAATCTAAAGCTCTTTCAGAAGCAAACAGTGTATACACCATCGGAAAGCTGGGAGTTTGCTATACCAGTAAACCCTCCTGGTGTAAATGCAGCTTATACCAGCAAGAGTGCTTTAATTGGTATAACCTTGCATCAGTTCCCAGCTATATCAGCAAAAGCACTTTTTGCCAGTATAACTGTGTACACACTAGGACTTTTACTGATATAAAAATTAGGGCTGTCAAGTGATTAAAAAAATTAATCACACTGTTAAACATCCAAAAATATTTCTATTCTATTGTTTAACAGTGTGATTAATCATGATTAATTTTTTTAATCACAGTTACTTTTTTTGAGTTAATCGCGAGTTAACTACAATTAATCGACAATCCTAATAAAAATGTTGTTGGGGGGGGAGGGGGAAGAGAAGAGACAATAAGCTGTAACCAACATTACTATACTAAGACAGTTTCAAGTGTAGACCAGGATTCACAGAAATGTTGGGGTAGGAGATTAATGGGAAGAGTGCTCATGCAGGCATTAAAAGTGCAGGATAAATGTAAATTTTTGCTCTGATCTGGAAGAATCGCTGCAGGAAAGGCAGGTCAGTCTCCACGTTTGTGCAATTGCTGACCTCTCTTCTGAGACTGCTGACAAGGGTGCAAAATTTGTTAACGTTACTATGGGGCATCCCATCCCTGAGGAACTGAATGTGTATATTATAGATTAAAAACAAGCTTCAAAATTCAGTATTCCTAAAGCCTTTCTGTATTGTTTACTTCTTAGAGAGTTGTAAAAGGAAAGTAGCTCTGTTCCATTGGCCCTCCATGTATAATTGGTCCTGTCTAATAGGACCAGACTTTGAGCTTCCAAGTTGTTGTTCTAGATAGAAACCAAAAGCACAAATGCACGTGCTACCATCCTCACACTGGCTATTTTCTAAAGCTATTTTGTCTGACTGCTACCTTTTAATTTCTTGAGTTTCCCCTGGCAGGCCCCCTGCTGGTTTCCCCTTTCCTGGGCTCCACTCCAAAACCACAAAGATGTTTAAACACTTTCACAACTGTTATACTTGTTTCACAGCCTTACAGTTCTGCTTGCAGCCGAAGTATTACTATAACTGTGGAACTGGGATATACTGAAGTCCTTACTCATAATTTTTCAGTTGGGGATTTACCTAACGGTTGTCAAATGGGAGCTGCATATATATATTCCATCTGCATGACATTCCAACTTCCAAACTGGGAAGTTAAGCTATAAGTGAATTTTGGCTTGAAAACAATTGCATCCAGAAAAGGATTTTGATTGATTGTTTTAAAGTCTTTGAAAGACTGTGGCTTAGGTAGATGTAGCAAAAGGACAGGTTTTTTTCTAATGTGGATAATTTCTTTATTCAAATATGTTTTCATGGACTGCTTGGCCTCCCAACAGCAATCTCACAGAACATCTCCCCCATTATTATGTCGGCCAGTTCCTCTCTCAGTTTCAATTATATACCACCACTATGGCAGCTACAGTAATTAGTTACATGAAAACATAACATATTTTTAGTTGCCCTTTAGATGTGATGTAGCAGCTTGAAATAAGGAAAGGCAGTACTATAAGACCAGCCAGTTCTCTTCTACTGCAGCAACTGCTCCACAGTTTGAGAACCACTAACCTAAAAGAACCAGATAAATATTAAAATATGTAGGGCCCAAACCTGTGACATACTGTGCACCCAAAACTTCTATTTGGCTTCAATGGCACTTGCCCATTTTGGCAATTTGCATAATTAAATCCACAGTGAATAAACACTAGCTTATGAAGTTCTCAAGCAGAAACAAAACAAACAGAAAATATTTGCATAACAGTGCATATGACACAAATAAGCAAGAAAGAAAGATCTATTACAGCCTCCACCTCCTCAGAAAGACTGGTCCATCTTTATAACTTTTTATATGCCAAAAGAAAAAAAAAAAATCCACACACGCATTTTATAAAAGGAGGCTAATGCATCGGATCTATTATTCAAGCAATTACAGTAGTTTCTTTGTTGCTCAGCAGAATTGTTTTATTTAACAGAATCAAATATAACCTGTTAAGAGTCTTCTGCAGTCTCCTGGGGTGGGAGGGAAATCTTTAAAACTTCTGATAAATGTTACCGAATATAACCAGAGACTGTTTCTTGTAGGGACACCAGAAGTAAAGAGGGTGTCTAAATAATGGGAGTTTCGGGTATAAAAACAAACTTTCTCTCTTAAGTGATGACTGGAAGAAATATATGGAAATCAAAATTCACATTAGGCAGTGGTAAAGGAAATATGCTACCTGTGCAAATTAATGTGGATCTTTTTAACATAATGCCACACAATTCACTTTAATTGGTAGCTTACTGACGGTATCTAATTAAGAGACTAATACCAAATAGCAAGAGTATGGCAGTTCAGGATTAAGGACTCAGTTATTACAACAATGCAAGAAAGTTTCTGTAGTACTTGCCTACATTACACATTTACTAGGCTTTCAAAATGCAGACCACCTAAAATGAGAGTCTTCCCACAAAAGTGCAAATGTGTATTTTTCCAGTATAATTATATTAACTGAACTTATGTGGTAGTCACTTCCTATTCTTGTATATAGATATCATAAAGGATCAAATGCCCAAACAACCAGTTATATGAATGAAAAGGACACTTAACCGGAAATCTAATCAGTTTTGAAATATGAACTATAACTAAAATTTCAGGTACTATTCCTATCCCTGAGTTTCCTTCATTCCTGCCAATTTTTATGACTTTACAGTCTTATTTGTTATTCCCTCCCTTGCTGTTATGTTAAGAGATCCACAAAAAACAAGCAAAACTAAATGCCTAAATGAAATATAGTCACTAACTAAAACAATACATTGCTGACTTTCTACTGACTCATCACTGATGCTAGTGTACACACACACAAAAGGAGTCAAATTTGCGTCCATTCTATTCCAACTTCCTTATTTCCCAAACAATAAAAATTTCTAGAGAGAGAGGAAGAAATTTTATTTTAATATGCTTCTTACATAATGGAAACAAAGGATATGAAAGTATGACATTTTCAATAATTTTCACTATTAAAGGTTAAGAATATAACTATAGGAAGTTAAATTAAATCACGGGGACGTTTAATTACATTTGAATTTCTGATGATCTAGTGTTTGAGATCAATTACTTTAGTATTTTAAAAGGAAACAAGGTGATCTTCAAAAAGAATCCCAGGAGATTCTTGGTGCTTTTAAAACTACACTTAACAATACACAGCAACTCACAGAAAGAAATAAGGCTCTGATCCGACAACGAAACATGCACATAACTTTATACACTTCCAGTAGCCCCAATGAAGTTAACTGAAGTAGAGCTTGCTGGAAAATGGAATTTCTGCCCCACAGAAAATTGTGTCCCAATTCAAGATGAATAGTAAGCACCTCAACAGTTTTTTTGTAGAACAAATTCTGAAAAATTCTGTTTTGTGAGAACCAAAACAATTTTTATGGTGGCCAGCTACTCACCTGGAAGGCTCTGGTCAATTTCACTTTCTCCTTACAGGTAGAAAGTTAAATTGACAAGAACCCTCAAAGTAGACTCAGCTGGACGCTGAGTTCTTCCCACTCCCCAGCTGCCTAAGATTTGGGAAGCACAGCCTCCCCATCTCCCCTCAGCCTAGCTGAAGCTGCTCCTCAGCTGCCTGCCTGGATGGCTCTTGTCAATTTCACGTTTGCTCTGACCATAGCCTTCTAATCAGGCAAGGGTGCCATCATTTATATTTTCCAGCAAAAGTGAAATTTTCCCACAGATTTCCCACAGATTGTTTTTAAGAAAAGGACATTGAAGAAAATTTCTGACCAGGAAATATTCAAAATATAAAAAGAAAAGGAGTACTTGTGGCACCTTAGAAACTAACAAATTTATTAGAGCATAAGCTTTCATGAGCTACAGCTCACTTCATCAAATAAAGACTAACATGGCTGCTACTCTGAAACCTGTCAAAATATAAAGTTAAATATATGTATCACTTTTTGCAGGATTTGGGTCTAAAGATCCACAGTTTTCCTTGAAAAAAAATGGGGGCCTCATCCAGCACCAACTGAAGTCCCATTGACTTCAACGGGCATTGGTTCAGGCCCTAGAGGATTCATAGTTTTTTTTAAGGCCAGAAGGGATTATTAGATAACCCTATTGGATCTCATATATAACAAGCCATAACATATCATGATTAAATCATATTTTACAGAAAGGCACCAGTCTTCATATGAAGACTTTATGAGATGGAGAATCCACCCATTCTGATGGTAGTTTGTTCCAAAGGTTAATCATCCTCATTGTTAAAAATTATGCTCTATTTCTACTTTGAGTTTGTCTTGCTTTAATTTGTAGCCATTGGTTCTTGTTACAACTTTCTCCACAAGATTAGAGAGCCCTTTAGTACCTGTTTTTTTCTTCCCATTAAGGTTCTTCATGAAGCTCACACATCCTTCCCTAGGCTCTCATTATGATAAAAAGCAATAAAACAAAGTTTTTATTTTACATTTTATATTAGTACTTAAATGACAATTACCTCACTTTGCTTTTAGTAAAGTCAATGTAAGCCCTTTACCTTCACTTCTCACTCACACTATGGAATGTAAAACCAGGTCTCCATTTTCTAGAGTTCTCGCAAAAACTCTACCTGTCCAGTCACCCATTTGAGTAATTATTTTTTTTTTTGGATGGGGCAAGTAAAATATAAACATTTATTAATGTAACAGGTGAGCAGGGGGTTTTGTTTTTGTTTTGGGGGGGTTCGGTGTCTTGGCTGGTTAGTTTCATGAGTTTTACAAGGTTAATATAACTACTCCTGTATAGTGATATAGGATGTGACCTTCAAAGGAGTCAGGCATACAAATCCTTTTGAAATCCAATGGTTTTTGGGAACCAAATTCCTTTAGGTTCCTTTGACAATCCCAAGCAGGAATTGCTTTGTTTCTAGTATCTTTAAATACTATCTTGTAGGGTAGCTGTTGAAAAAAATCGCACTGAAAATATTTTTTAAGAGGCATTTACTCTTTAAATATCTAATAAATTTTAAGAGTTTTTCTTCCGTGTCCATCACCACAGCACTTACCTCAAAGGACTACACATAGCAATGAGGAATGAAATACTGATCAAAAATTATACGCTTAAAAATAAAAAGCAGAAATATAACATCATATATGTTAATTCTTCCTACCTTCCCATTTTCTATTGTCTAAGCCTTCATGTGGCTTATCTTAATTATAATTCATGGAGTCATACAATATTTAGAACTTGCAAACTTAGTGTATGAATTTATTTCCTACTGATTTAGATTATGCAACTTTCCTTTTAACCGATTCTATAGAAAATTTGAAGTCTTACTTCTATACCTCAAGGGTATTTTTGTTTGTTTTCCCTTGAAGAATTGCGTGCCTCTTTTCTCTCTAGAAGAGTACTGAACCGTGGTCTCCCCCTCCTTTTTGCAGTTCTGTAACCTTCTTGTGAAATAAATAAAATGACCAGTAAACAGTATTTTTGGCAATGTATGTTGAAATCAAATTTCTTCTATAATTGAAGAGGAAGAACCAACCACTTCTCATTGCCTTTTTATCTGTCAGCACGAAAAATTTTAGTTAATATATGCAATTGGTAGATAAGTGAATCTCAAAATATTTCAGATTTTTTGCCTTTAAAAAACTGAAGTTCTGTTTTAGTTACCCTGTTGGTTCAGGGCAAGAACTTTGGACTTATCTATGTTAACTGAAAACAAAGAACATCAGTTATACCCATGTATGCAATTATCAGGGACTGAAACTCTTTGGAAGATGCACTAGAGATTGCCTGCAAAAATACTAACATTTGTCTCCACTTAGGTTAGAGAAATACCATCTATTCTCCAGTTGGCTTGCACTGTACATATGAAACAAACAGAAAGTAACTCAGGAAAAGAAAAAGGAAGGACATACCTATGGCATGTCTCTATGCACAATTTATAATTAACTGATGAAGTCAGACTTTCTTCCCAATTGATTAGATTTTTATACAGAAGGTTAAGATAAACCAATTAATAATTTGGGACATGTGAGTTACGTGTAAGGAGGTTTTCAGTAACAACATAGCACGTTAAGTACCCCCCAACAACTTTATCAGAAACCTTTTTTACAAATAGCAGAAAAGCTGTTATGGGAAAAACAGGGAGCAGGAGGGTTGCTTGTTAAAATACAATAGTGTTTATTAAACTTAATTTAAAATCCATCTACACACCCAGGTTGGCCAGCTTGGAAAGAGAGGTTTGAAGCTTCTTTGCCAAAGTTTGCCCAAACTATCAATGAGAAGTGTGACTGTCACAATTCAGTAGCTCTTTTCCTGGTTCAAGTAAAAGAACTTCTTCAATTTTTATTCAGTGAAGGGGACAGTGACTTCAACAAATAGTCTTACATATCCACCAGAGAGGTTATCAACTTAATGAAACTTATAGGACAATCAGTCTTCCTTAGTGACCAATTTCCTACTTCCTTCGGAGCCTCTAAATTTCTTTCAGTAATTTGATCATCCAATTAATTATTTTTCATCCAGACATGACAAGTGTTATACAGCTATTTGGTAGTTATGGCATTTTGTGAGGCTGCTGTTTTTTCCTCCCCATGTTAATTATGTGGATGTATTTTGTCATTGTCAGGAGGTGCAGACAGTGTGAAATACACACCTCTTACTCTTTTATAAATTCAAACAAAACAATATTGTACATTAGCCACTTATCCTCCGATTCAAATTTATACAGTTATCAACTAAAACACTCAAATATTTATCTTCAGATTTTTTGTGGTACCATCACCAGGAGTGATAATAAAAATAAAAATAAACATTTTGATGTTGCCACTTTCCTGATATCGCCACTGCATAATATTATCACTATTATGCCAAAAGAAAACCTCAAGGTTTGAATAAACTATTCTACGTGTTGAGTATGCCTGTAAGAGACATTACTTTGAGGGGACCCTTTTAAAATGTAGCCTCTTTAACCAACTATATACTTCAGCAAGTTCATATTTCAAGCATCTTTTGTTAAAATATTTTCTAATCCATGCTCTATGACATCCCAAGTCACAACTGTGGTCAAAGCTTTTTTTTTAACCACATCCATATACTCAGTCAAGCATTTCATTATTTGGATATAAATACTTGTTCAGGAATGGTGGCCCCCATTATTTATTCAAGAGAAATGGAGTGACAGGCATATTGTGCACTGAAGCATATGGTGGCAAAATTTGAATTTCTACTATGTGTTGAAATAAGCCATCATCATCAAAACAAAGATAAATGTGGAAGAAAAAAAATCTATGTAATATAGAGAAAGTTTATCCTCCAAGATATCAGATATAATTATTTAAGAGTCTTAGGAGCTTTACTGTTCCTTCTCCATTGGTTACATCCTGCAGACCAATTTTTCATAAAAATAATTACATTAAATATCTTTTAAAGGTAATAGCATAAGATAGAAGTGGGCTACCTCCTGAACACAATTTGACACACACAAAAAGCTAGATCATTCCTGTCCATTACGTTGTTATTTGAAAGTATTGTTCGTATTCTCTTCAGCTTCCAGTCACCAAAACAACCTTACATTTCAGATGTTATTTTCTCAGCTTCCAAGACTACATACGTACTCTCCAGTATCTGGAGTGGAGCTGGACAATATGGATTTATTTTTTTGTTCATGAGCAATTAAAAAAAAATGTTGTGGGTCAAACAAAATGTTTCATTTCACCAACATCAAAGATTATGTTTAGACTGACCATTTTTAAACATTTGTGGGTTTATAATAAAATTAAAGGATTTTCAAACAAAAAGTCTTTTCAAACCAAAAAAAAAGTTTTCTTTCAAAAATGTCTAAATGAAAAATTTGATTTTGTTTGGTTTTTTTATTTTTTATTTCTTTAACTGAAACAATCATGTCTGGTGAAACTGACAAAACTTTTACCCAGTTCTAATCTGGAATTGAAGATGCCAGAAAAAGTTAAGTCTTTTAATTTATCTGCCTCACTCAAGGGTGAAGGACAATTCTTGAATGAATGTTATGGTAACCTAGTGGGTTACATGTCACAGTGCATCTCCAAAGTACTGAAGAATTTTAAATCTTTCTACAGTATTTCTGATCTCCTTAACATTATGTAAAAATATTCCTGAGCCACACTCCTTACAGTTGGTATCAAACTTCAGTTAGTTCTCACATAAGATTTTCCCTCCCCCAAACAATATAAATTGTGCAATCTGCCTCATTTTACATAGTGATCAAACTTGATTTGTATGTTTGAGCCAAAAGAAGCATGTCAAGTCTGTATCATGTCTATATGTATAAAAACAAAAAAACAACACTAAACGAATGTTATTTAGGTTGCAAAGTCAAGAACTAGAAAATTAGGAAATGCTAAATTTAGTTTGCACAGGCAGCCATAATTCAGCCCCTTGCCCATCTATCATGTGCGCTGAATGAGGCAGGGATCATGCCGGGAAAATAAAAGGATGAGAAAATGAAATTAAACACTGTATCAATGCATACACGAGGGGAAGAATGAAGGCTGCACCAACAACTGTAAATCTGCCATTTCCTAACTTTTGAGTGCTTTACATTGCAGTCTTTGTGTGTAATTTCCTAGAATTATTGTTTTAAAGGAAAAGGGTAAAAACAAATTCCATTATGTACAACTGTAACAGCTTAGATATCACGTAGAGTTTGAACCATGAACCTTGACACTACAACACAGACTGCTACCACGTGAGCTACAGAGCCAACATTAGCTGCCAGCGGAAGGCTGTTATTCCATAGGGAGGATGGACCACTCCGGCAATGTGCTACATCTGCGGGGTTGATGAGAGGAGCCCAGCCCCCCACCCCTCCTTCCCCGCCACAAACACCCTCTTGTCCCAGATGGTGTCAACTGGGGCCACATGCTGAGTCCCAGCGGGTCAACATCCCCATTACAGTTGCTCTAGCATCTTTTAAGTGTTCCCACTATAGCATGTGCAGCAACATTGTCAGCACTGCCTCAGATCATATTTAGTTATTTTAGTAAACTGCCAAACTTTTGCTGAGGAACGCAAGCAACAGAAGGTAAGTGATAACTTTCAGTTTCTATCTCAGCCAAAGCTTTCATGGAAGAAAGACAAGGCACTTCTGTAGCCTAAGGGATATCCCACTGTTCAATGTCAAAAGCAACAATGCAGTTGTGAGAACTTCTCAAAGAAGATATCAATCTTTTATAATCAAAAGTTTTACGTAATCTAGATCTAGAGGATGCTCCCTTATAATAAACACAGGCAAAACTTAATGCAACATTAAAGTTACAACATTTAAAAAAAACAAAACAAAAGGAAATAACAGAGTCCTGTTGTAAGTAATTAACTAATATATATTTTCAGTGTGGGAGAAGTAGCCGACTTAATGAATAATTAAACACATACAGCATGAGCAGTCTGGGTGACAATGTTAGAGAAGACTGAAGGGGGGAGAGTCCCTACCCATTACCACTTACATCAACAGGAGTAGAAGTGGGCTCATTTTGCCGGAGAGTTTTCTCAAAGAGTAGTTTAATAGGGCAGTAATGTTAATTTGCACTGGGCGAGATGTATTTTTCCTGAGCAGGAAAGAGAACGGGTAACATTTTTGAAAAATGCCAAAAGGACATAGGAGCCTATGGGCTTATCTACATGGAACAGCTGCACTGGTATAACTTGAATCTGCTTTTAAACCAACCTAGTTAAACTGCTGCAAAAACCTGTATGAAAATCTGACCTTAACTCCCTTAAACGATTCTGAAAGCTTTACCTAGGATTTTTTTCTTAGACAAGCTTAATGTACAGAAAACTGGAATACAAAATAATTGCACAGATATCCTGAAATCACAGGGACTGCAAATTTCACACCTACCGTTTTCATTAGTGTTATGGCAGGGGCTTTCGGGGATAATTTTACTGTGGGTGTATGTCAATATCACACATACATATTGTTTAGGTATAGCTTCTCTCACTGAGGCACTCCAGATTAAGGAGACTGTGCATTCATACCTAAATGAATGTCATATGGAAGCAGGGGCTCATTAAGTTTTGCTAAAGTTTCAGAGATGCTCGCTGAACATGTTCAGAAGACCTTTTTCTACTCACTTTACTTTTAATGTTTTTTTCATCTAAGGTTGATTAAGAAACACTCAAATGAAGGTCTAGCTACATGTCAAATAGACAGTTTCTTTATTCAGCCAATTCTGAGGTATTACTCAGCAGGAGATTTAATAAATATATACATTAAATGGCCTGATTTTCAGAGGTGCTGAGCACATGTAGCTCCCCCATCAACTTTTACGTCACTGTTCAACAGCTCTAAATATCAAGCCAATTAATTATTTTTAAAATTTGAGTTTATGCTTTCCTTCTTTTATAACTTAAACGGCTTAAATTTTCCTCACTCTGTAGAAAGGGCATGGCAAGTTTCATCCCCAAGAGAGATACAGCTTAAAAATAGTATTAGAAAAGGGGTTAGTTTCCATGAAGACTGCAAGTAGCATTAACCATAGCATTTACTATCATTTTGTGGAATTGTACTTAAAAACTGCCCACATATTAATTCTCATAGTATTTATCCTTCAGGAAAAGGAGATTAGATCATGAAGTTTTTGGGCTACAGTCAAATCAATTTTCTCTTCAGTAAAGGCAAAATCAAACAAATCAAAAACAAACTTTTTTGTTTGATTCACAGATTAGTTTAGGAAAATATACACCTTTCAACTTTGGACTCTGAGGCAATTTCCAAAGCCAAACAATTTATTTTAAAGAACTTGCCTTTAAACCATTTTTTTAAACTGTTATTTTTTAACTACACTTTTAAACCCTGGCCCACTGCCAAAAATATAATTTCTGGTCTGAGAAATCAGTGAACATTACATGTCCAACTGCTTCAGAGCAAGGCTGGAAACAAATGCTGGAATATCTGTGGAATCTGGGAATGGAAGCAGTTTTCCCAACAATGTAGAGAATTTATTTCTATCCCTGATTTTTCATAAGATATCAAATATTAAAATTGGGTCATTCTGACCATAATGCCCCCCCCGCTCCTTACCCTCCCCCTCCTCTACACATATGTGATGGCCTCATTTTAGTGAGAATTAATTAAATTAAAAAAAAAAAAGAGGAAGAACTGAAAAAAAGGTAGAACTGGTTCAACACTGTTTGAACATTTAAATTCTAAATTGCTATTTAATTCAACCTGTTTAATTCCTGTTCCCCTTGTTATCTGTGAACATTCAAGCAAACAGAATTGCTTACAAACATTTTTGGAGCTAGACTTAATGTATGAATACCTATTTTTCATGTGAACAAGAGTATTTGTTACTTGCTATTACCCTGTTTTAAAATATTAATTATCTCATCAAGAAGCAGAAATAATTTCATTTAATCAATCACAAACCATGAATAATGAACGGAGTACAATCTAACTGAAGTCTGCTACCAACCCAGAGAGACTGAAAGCTGTTCGTCCAAGCTATTCAGCGTACATATTAACAGAAATCAGAACAGAAGGGGGCTACATTCTCAACAACCATTATTTGTAAAGAATAATTTGACCAGCTCTAACCATACATTATACGTACATTATACATCAAATGGTATAATTTATTTGTAGTATTAGGTAGAGCTCAAAGGCCCAATCAGGATCAGGGCCCTGTTGTAGTAAACATTATGAACACAAACATTGTCCCTGCCACAAAGTATCTTACAAAGCATTCGTCTCGCTTAATCCTAAAAAGAGAATACTGGTGCTATAACAATGCTGGAAATGAAATCAGTATGAAGAGAGAGGCACATCAGAAAAAAATCTCTTTCCCTAAATTATGTGTCATATTTATTTCCTGACCCCTACTATATGTTGTGTTTTTGAGTATCAACGAGGTAAAGTCCCAAATGTTCAGCAAAACTGAAGTCAGTATGTCTCTCTGACAAACCTTCTGTCCCAAGTCTCTGACATCATAATCAGTATGTCTCCACATTCAAGAGGTATTAAAACTCAATTAACGTAAGTGAATGGAATCCGACAAAAATAAGTTTCAGTGCTCTCTTCATTTAATTAAGCTGTTCTAAGTCCTCCTAAATTTGAAAATAGATAAATGAAGCCAAGTTACAGTCTTGCAACTTTGCTCTCCTCCCCCCACGCAAAGGAAATCTCACAGTGTTAGCTTTTATGAAATTATCAGTCTCTCATTAACTCACACAAGTTCTAAATTAGACTGCCAGTACACCAGCAGTCCTTGTTTAAAGTATTGGTAACACACACACACAATTTTAACAGGTGAAAATAGCTTTGATACTAGTTTTGATCCATTTTAGTTTGTATTTACACTTCTGCATATAACAAACTCCTGCAGGCACTAAAACCAGTACACTATATAATTTTCAGTGTGTTTACATATATTTTATAGATATATACAAAAAACTGTACAAGATACAGGTTTAAGTTCCTGCAGGAACTTACAATATAACAAAGTTTAAAATGAAAAAGAGCAAGATTAGGATCACAGAAATTTTATCCCACCCATGTTTTTGTTTGTTTGTTTTTTTAAATAATGGAAACATTTTTAAAAGAACTATTCAGTTTTAGTTTTAACTATACAATTGTACTTCAAGACACAGAAAAAAATTTAAAGTACATCAAAAGAGGGAAGCCTGCCAAATAATCAGTGGGGCCTTGGGAAGATTCAGATGTTAAAGGAGCACTCCAGGAAGACAAGGCTACTGCAGAAAAGCTAAATGAATTCTTTGCATCTATCTTCCCTGTAAAGAACGTGAGGTAGATACCTTAGCCATTATTTTTAGGTGACAAATCTGAGAAACTGTCCCAGATTGAGATGTCAATAGAGGAAAAATTCATAAATTAAATAATAAGTTGTGACCAGAACCAGAGGATATTCACCCAAGAGTTCTGAAGGAACTCGAATATGAAATTGCAGAACTGCTTCCTGTGGTATGTAACACAGCACTTAAATCAACATTGGTACTAGATAACTGGTAGATAACTAATGTGACACCGATTTTTAAAACAGGCTCCAGAGACACTTCTGGCAATTACAGGCCCATAGGCCTAACTTCAATACCAGGCAACTGACTGAAATTGTAACAAAGAACAGAATTGTCAGACACACAGATGAACACAATACATTGTGGAGAATCAACAGATTTCGTAAAGGGAAATCATGCTTCACTAATCTATTATAATTCTTTCAGGGTGTCAACAAACTTGGATAAGGATTATCCAGTGGATATAGTGTACTTGGACTTTCAGAAAGCTTTTGACTAGGTCCCTCCCCAAAGGCACTTAAGAAAACTAAGCAGGCATGGTATAAGATGGAAGGGCCTCTCATGGATCAGAACTGGTTTCAAGATAGAAAACAAAGGGTAGGAATAAATGGCCAGCTTTCAGACTGGCGAGAGGAAAATAGTGGAGTTACCCCAAGAATCTGTACTGGGACCAGTGCCATTCAACATATTCATAAATGATTTGGAAAGCAGACTGTGAAGAGATACAAAGGAATCTCACAAAACTGAGTGACTGGGAAAGAAAGTTGAAGGTGAAGATAAATGTAGATAAATGCAAAGTACTGCACGTTGGAAAACATAATCCCAACTATACATACAAAATGATGGGGTCTACATTAGCTGTTGCCACTCAAGAGAGAGATCTTGGGAGTCACTCTGTAAAGTTCTCTGAAAACATTCCCGCAATGTGCAGTGGCAGTCAAAAAAGCTAACTATGTTAGGAACCATTTGGAAAGGGATAGATAGTAAACCAGAAAACATAATGCCACTATATAAATCCATGGTACACCCATACCAGGAATATTGTATACAGTTCTGGTCACCCTAACTCAAAAAAAAAAAAAAAAAAAAAATTAGAATGGAAAAAAATACAGAGAAGGGCAACAAAGACTGTTAGGGGTATGGAACAGCTTCCATACGAGGAGAGATTAAAAAGACTGGGACGGTTCAGTTTAGCAAAAGAGAAGACTGAGGAGACGTAATGATAGAGGTCTATAAAATCATGAATGGTGTTGAAAAAGTGAGTAAGGCAGTGTTATTTATTCCTTCACATAACTTTCATTGGGTGACCCCTGATTGTTGTGTTAACTGAAGGCCAAAACTATTACTGGGTTCAAAAAATAATTCAATAAATTCATGGAGGATAGGTCCATCCGTGCTCTGGGTGTCCTAAATTCTCGCTGTTAGAAGCCAGATCACTTGATAAATTTCCCTGTTCTGTTCCCTCCCTCTGAAGCATTTGGCACCAGCCACTGTTGAAAGACTGGTTACTGAGCTAGATGGACCAATGGTTTGACCCAGTAGGGCTATTTTTATGTTCTCATGTACATGTATTAGTGTCAATGTATTGATGGCACAGAGCTTTTGGTCCCATGCCTAATAATTCATTTCAGATGCATTATTAAACTGTAGCGCAGTGCTTTAATGACTTCCTGGTTAATTTCAAGAAGAAATCTGCACAGCATCAAACTGTAATTCTTGCCAGCCTTGAAGAATATAGCTGCACTGCAATACCAAACAGAAGGTGTAGGAACAGCCATGCGAGAATCTAACCCAGTGGTGGGCAACCTGCGGGCCGCATCAGGGTAATCTGATTGCAGGCCGTGAGACATTTTGCTGACGTTGACAGTCTGCAGGCATGGCCCCCCACAGCTCAGTGGCCGCAGTTCGCCGTTCCTGGCCAATGGGAGCTGTGGGAAGCAGCAGGCCTGCAGACAGTCAATGTCAGCAAAATGTCATGCCACCCGCAGTCAGGTTATCCTTGCAAGCCGCAGGCTGCCAGCCACTGATCTAACCCGTTAGCCAAAGAACTGCCTCAGAGTGCTTCTTATACTACTTGGAAAACATTCTACAGTAGACTAAAATTGAATGAGCACAGGATGTCCAATTCAACAGAAGCCACTAGTATTGGTGGTCTAAGATGAAATTTTGAGGGAAACTCTCAACTTGAATATTTATTCAATTTACTAATTTCAAAAAATTCTAATTTCTGATAAAGTATTCTTTAATCAGCATGTAGAGAGTATTTTGATTAATTCCTGTATTAAAATGTTTTATGTTGCTTTTTTTCCCCCTGTTCCCTGCTGATATTAAGAGTCTTTCCAGCATGGAACAGCAGTTGGACCACAAAACATGCTTATATTCACCCTCCTCCTCCACACTGTCCTCTTTTCACTGCGGGCTCAGGGAAGAACATAACTGCAAGCTCTGTTCAAAGTACAGAGAATGATATGGTGCTAAATGCACAGGACACTAAGAACAACTGACTATCAAAAAACCAATGAAGTTGACTGGATACAAATGCTGTCATATGCAAAAGTGATTTTCATGTTGATGTCCCTTTAAAAAGCCCCGCTGAGAATGGAAAGTCAGGTACATTTCGGAAAGCAAGTAAATCTCAGCTTAACCTTAAAGATGTGTTTAAGAGCTTTCCTGAAATGAGGTGCAGTTAAGCATGTGATATTTTTACTATTCTGAATTGGGGCCTAAGTGAGTAAACTATAAGGACATACACAGAATTTACAGAGTGGAAGAAAAATGATTGCTGGCTCTAACAATGAAAGTAGGATGGGGGGAGGACTATCCTCCAATTTCTATGTGAAAATATTTGTGTGCGCTTTTTAACTACAAGTGGCAAAAGTAATACAACATGCACAATTTACATGTTAGGGACACCTATTTATTTTCCTTTTTTTCCTTTGTTGTATAAGCACCTTATGCAGTTTTTCAAACTTCCATTAATTCTTTATCTATAGAACCTATGACAAATGTATATTCAAAAGTACATACAGAAATTTGTGTCTACATTTTGCTGCATGATTGTTTGCTTACCTCTGAGGGGGAATATAAGGAGCAGATACTGTTGGCATAGCTGTACAGTGTTCAACCACTGATTTCTTGGCCTTTTTTGCCTTTTTTCTGACTTTTGATGTAGACCTTGCAGTTCTGACTGATCCCTCTTTTCTACACACACCATTTTTCATATCAGCTTCTCCATAAATATTTAGAGGTCGCCGTATACAACCTGGTGGAGTATGTACATCACAGTAGGCAGTCTTTTTTACTGAGAATGTTGTTCCACTGCCAGTTAATTCTTTCACAGGTTCCATTTTCATATACAAACCAGCCTTTTGAGCACATGTCACATGGAATGCTGTGTAACAGTTTGCTTTGTGGCACTGGATGCAGGCACCAACGCCTTTCTGTTTACAGAGGTAGCATGTTAACTTCCATCTGGCTGGGGGAATGTTTCTGACACCATCAATGGGCTCAATAAAAACCGTATTGGCAAATCCAACTTCTGGAATCCACAAAGCACACACAACATGTCCCCAGCGGTCATCATCAGTCTTTTTAAAGGCACCTCCCTTATTTGGGCACAGCACACAGTCTACAGGCCGGGAACGGGACTGCAGACAGCGTCTGCAGAGCCACTGACCCTCAGGTATATATGGCACCCCATAGCACTCCTGATGCACTGCTAAATTACACATATCACAAAATAGGATTACATTGCTGTTCTGACATTCACCATCCATGCATATACAACATACTGCATCTTCGTCAATTAAAGACTGATGGTCACCCTGTTTTTGGTTCTCACAATAAGACTCTTTTTCAAACCTGTCCATAAGGAATTCAAACATATTCTGTGACACAACTGATACTCCATCACTTTTTCGCTTTTCATTTATTATTTCTAACCATGCATAATCTTCTTCATCCATGTCATACTCTACTTCGTTGTCAAGTTCTTCTGCTGACTTTTCAATGAATTTATAATAAATTGGAGGTCTCCGAGGGGCAGAAAGTGGACTGTACTCAACAACACGTACTTTTGGTTCTGGAAGAGGACTTGTTGTAGCAGGTGTACCATGTGCACTTGGAAGAGCTTCATTTTTCTTTTTCACTTTGTTATTTTTATGTCGCTTAGCTCTCAGACAAACTGGTGGTCTCTCACTATTTTCTTTATTGCTGTTGCATTCACTCATTTCTTGTGCTGTGAGATCATCTTCTAATATAATCTCTAATGGATCAAAAATACTAATCCTGTGCAGGCGACCTTCAATTTCTATTTCAACCATCCTTTGAGCTTGAGCATATGTCAAAGTTTCTCGTGTAGGTGAGTGTTTAATACTGCACGGGGAAGAAGAATGCCTTGCTGCAGATACTCGATGGCATCTTCCTTTTCTCCTCATTTGGTAATGTTTACCTAAAATTATAATCAGAGTTATTATGTTGCATTTTGAAAATTTATCTCTCTTGCTAAAGTATAAAAATTAATACAGTAAAAAAAAAACAAAAAACCAGAAGCTAGTTTAAGCTTTGTACTACCCAGGGACATGCAAGTCTTAAATTTATGCAATGTTTGTACTTGAAACAAACTTAAATCTGGCTACCCCTAACTTCCAAAGACACACCAGTGAGTAGCACATTTAGCATTACTCCAAATCCAAATGTGTTGATAGATTACTGGAATTAATTACACTCATTTCCTACATTAAAAAAGTCCCATAGAGACAAATTAATAAGAGTATAATGAATTTAGAGAACTATAGGTTCTGTAAAGCGACAGGAAGCCAATCCAACTGTAGCAATTCAACATTGGCACAGAGAAATTGTTGCCAAGACCCACCCACCAAAGGATTAAACTTGTGCCATAAGGTAACAGAAGTACAGCGGACCCTCACTAGAGCATGGATTCGCATATAGCGCAGTCGCAGTAATGGATCCCAAATTTAAATATTTAAATTGGGATCCATGATAACGCGACCCCCGCATTAACACGGTACCGTGCATGGATCCCGCATTCTAGAGAGGGTCCGTTGTAGTCATTGTAATGGAAAATTACCATTGTTTTCCAGAAATAAAGGCCTGTATGCAAAGTCCTGGTTTCACTGTTGAAAGCTTATTCAGCAGCAGCCCGAAGAAGAAATATTCCAGATATAGTTTTGCACAAAAGGCAGTTATGATCTGAAAAATAACTATGTAAAAATTGCACTTGCTTTAACAAATCTGACCTCTTTATGTATTCAGAATTGTATCTGCTTAGTCAGTATGTTTACACTTACCTAAAGTAAACCTCAAAGATGTATGGTTTATGTTATTTCCTCATGTGTCTCACTATTTACATTGTAAACTTTTACAGATAGGGAATGGTCTTATACATATTTTCACAGGTGTGCTATCAGACAATCAACATAATCTTTGTCACTAAAATTATTACCACCATCATACATTTTATTCAGTTCTGTATAGCCCATATTGCTGTGGAAGAGCATATTCCGTTACGGCCCACGTATCACCGAGACAACTATGAATTAAGGTTTAATACCAATACTTTTACCACTAGGGGAGACGCAAACTGAGAACTACTTTAATTTTAGCTCCCAGACTGGGTTTTTGGGGCTGCCAATTAGAGAAGAAAACAAAATCACTTTTAAAATGAACATTTGATCTAAAAGAAACCTCCAATGCTATTTTCAGCAATTGATTCTCAAGAGTAAATCAGCATTTTCTGACTTGTAGTAGGGTTCCTAAAATTCCATTAACTTCAAAATTATACACAGCTAGCTTGGGCTGGATTTGAACCAGTGACCTAGGAAAAGAAACATTCATCTTTAGCTTCAAGTTCTACTGGAATAAAGTATTGCATCTGTATCATAAAGGAAGCTGTGATAATAAGATTGTAAAAATGGAAAACTAAGCATCCTGACCAGACTGGTCCATACACGGTTGGTAATCTGAAAGATTACTAAAAATAAAACTGTTGGCTTCCATGTTTCTATTTCTTTCAGCACAGGTCTGATCAGCTGACCAAATGAAAGATAATTTTCTCCATCAGCCCTGCAAACTCAACCTGGCATCTGAAAGTTATGGTAATTACTTTATATTAATTTATCTTTAGAGCACTCTGAAAACCAGCTGTTAGACAGTAAGCAAGTCTCAATCTTACCAACAGCGAACTCTTGCTCCCCCTAGAATTGATTTCTTAAGATCCCATGGCCATGTATCTGACCTGCTAGCTAGACCATACAAGCCCCATCAAGTCAGGAATTACACACGATGGCGTGAGTAAAGTTTGCAGAATAAATATTTCAGTCAGTGATAGTATGCCTAACAAAACATTGGGGCAAATATACTTCTGTTTTCTTCATAAAAAGTTGAAACAAAATTTACTACAACCAATAAATTCAAAGGCAAACCTAAAATGCACTGCTTTCCTCACCTTCAGAAGTTATATGCACAACAATCACATACCTCATGATTTGCAGTACAAAGGCAAGATGGAATGTATCAAGCAGGCAATATCAGATCACATCCATTGCAATATCTTCACCCTCCCCCCCACAAAAGGCCTCATTTAACAAACAACAACAAAAGGATCAGCCTGAACTTGTTTTCGTGGTTTTGTAGATGTAATAGTGTGTTATTTAACAAATTTTGTGTTAAAGTCAAACACAGTTGTATTAAAAATATGATTCTAACACAAATCAAAAAGCAACATCCAGTGCACAATCATTACAGGGCAACATCTGGATTTCCACTGTTCTTGGTAATGATCAAAAAAAAATCTACATAGATTTTTCTCCTTTTGTGAATTTCCATGAAACTTTTAATAGAGGTGCTTGTGAGGATAAATATATTAAAAGATTGTGAAGTGCTCTGATACATACTGATGAAAAGCACTATATTAAAGTTAGGTACTGTTATTATTAGTTTGTAAAGCAACATTTCATTGAACGTGTCAGTTTCCAACCACAGAACAGATGAATCCATTAATATTCGCTATAGTAGGCCTAATAACTAGATATAAAGAGTGACAATTTAATTTAACTCTAAATTTAGTTCCCATAATCTCACAAATTCTGGGGCAGGGAATATAAAACGGCCCCTCTAAATTTCAATAAAAATGTAGATTTGTTTGTACCCTTATAATGTTGTAAAGTCATTTATCAGTTTGTTAGTGCAAGAGAACCTGACATTGAAATTGACCAATTTAGTTTCATTTTCTAAGATATGCTATTTATCATTAATAGGTAAAGAGTAAATAGATTTTTAATTCAATTTTAATAATCCAACATATGAATATTTGGAGTATTTTTATATAAACCCACCTATTTTTATATACACCATAACCAGAGCTACAAATACCAATGATCATGGAGGTAACTGCCTATTACCTCAAACTGGAAAAGAGGGACAGACAGTGGCTATTATGACTGACTATAAAACATGGGTTCTCAAACTTTTTCTTTCAGAGCCCTCCCTCTTGCCCCCCCCCCAACGTGCTATAAAAATTCCCCAGCCCACCTGTGCCACAACTACTGTTTTTCTCCATATTCAGTAGGTTAAAAGCCAGAGCTGGCATTAGGGGGTAGGAAAGCAGGGCAATGGCTCAGGGCCCAACTCCACAGGCAGCTCTGTGAAGCTAAGTTGCTCAGGCTTTAGCTTCAACCCTGGGCGGCGGGGCTTGGACTTCAGCTTTCTTCCCTGGTCCCCAGTGAGTCAGCCTTGCTTTCTGGTTTATTTTGGCAGACCCCCTAAAACCTGCTTATGGCTCCCTAGGGGGCCCCGGATCCTTGGTTGAGAACCATGGCAATAGAAGACACTGCCATTTGTCCATATCCTAGTCATTGTTCTTTCATATATTCTAATATTGGAAAAAACACAATAATGTGTATTAGTTTCCAGGCCAAAAAGCAATTTCTCAATCACAGTGGCAACCAGTTGATGAACAAGAGTATCTCAGAATGCAAGCAGCTTGCCTCCCAGGTGTACCGCAAATGTCATAAATCCTAAATAAGGGAAGATGTCTACCACAAAGTGATGAAAAAAGGTATCTCCCAATAATGAGATTAGGACAATTATCATTTACATACTTAAGCACTTTCTCTTACATTTAGATTAGTTTCCAGTCTGGAAATGGATGGTAATTTAACATTTTACACTTAAAGGGAAAACAGTAAAAATGTGTGGGAGGGAGCACACTACATGTGGAAGTAGTATTGAAATTATCTGTCCTCATTTTGCAGATACCTAGTTTGGGTGAGTAAAAAATAACCTGGACCCTAAAGCATAATAATAAGGGTTGCTAACCTTACCATAAAACAGGAAGAATTCCTAATGCATTACACAACTCAGTTTGGGTCACTTCTTTCCTCCTTTTAAAGGATGTCAAAGCCTGCAGAAGATGGAAGAAATGCTCTCCACAGAGCTATTGTTTTTCTTAGAATGACCATTTGCTGAGACAGTTTCCACTATCATGACCAAAAAAAAAAAATGCAGCTGTTTTTGTGCAATGAAAGTTATGGGGCTGAAGCACTCCTTGCTAAGGGGACAGGTGAGGGGAGAGCAGATTAAACCTATGGTGCAGCACTTGTACGGACCTTTGTAAAGGCTACCAATTCGTTTTGCAAGCCTGCAGTGAACCCTGCACTCACTACTCTCCTTCTCCCTCATTTCTTTGTGTTTGGTCCTTGACTCCTTTATGGAAGAGAAATCCCCCATTCCATTCATGGTTCTCAACAAGCATCCTTCTGTGGAGCACCGCAAAGAGATGGACACAATGAAACTACCAAGGATGTTACAAACAGTACATTAGTACCAGACCATAAGGGAGAGCAAGCAGAAACATTTCCAGCATACACGTGGAGATAGGATACCAGCAGCCTCAGCCTTCAGAGTATGATCACCCTCTCAAGTCTAGCCATATTGATACACAGAAAAAACAGTGGCTGAACCCTGAAGAATTCATTTGATCCCATCAATGAAAATACCCATTTTAGGCCTAGGCTCTAGCCCACCTGATATTACCAAGCCTAACATTTCCTGGGTCTCCCGGAACCCAGCAAGGAGGTAACCGGCATCATTCACCCCACTAGCCCCTTCTCTACCCTGCCGCCCTCCCAAAGGGCACTCGCACTTAGTCTCTTCCAGAAGGGTTTCCTCCCCAAGCTCCCTCTGCCTTCTCTCCCCACTCGCCCCCCCCCCGCCCCGCCGCAATGGATGGTTCCTGCCCACGCCCCTTATCCCTCCCACACCCTGCTCCAGCAACGAACACTTCCTACCCACGCCCTTCATCGCTCTAGCCACACCCCCCCCCACGCGCGCGAATGGTTCCTACCCGCGCCCGTCACCCCCGCGCGAATAGTTCCTGCCCAGGCCCGTCAGCTCCAGCCCTTCCCGAGCCTCGCCCCACCCCCCACCCTGACAATACTCGGCCCACAAACATGGCGTCCAACAAAACAGCTTGCGCTGCGCCCTCCCCCGCCCGCTGTGCCGGGCAGCCTCCGCCCGCTCCCGCCGCCAAGCCCCTCTCGCTGGGCCCGGCTCCGGCCGCAAGCCGCCGGCCCCGCTCTCCCGCCCGGCCGCACTCACGCTGTGGGAGCCGCCGGAGCGCGGCTGACAGACCCTCCTGCTCCTCGTCTCCGGGTCGACGCTGCGGCCGGTCTAATGGCGGGGGCGGCCCCACCGATGCCGCTCCCAGCAGCCCCGAGCGGCCAAGCGGGCGCTGGCGGTGCCGGGCTGCCTTCGGGCTGCCGGCGGCGGGTGCGGGGCTCCTGCTCGGGCCTCGCGCGGCGCATTCGGGAGGCGCGGCGCTGGTCGCAGTCCGGCTGCGGGCTCGGCGCTCCGTCCTCGGGCTGAGAACCTCCCCTCCCCCCTCAGCACAAACAATGCGGCTTCACCACAGCGCTGCGCCGGCGGGGGGAGCGGGGGACGGGACGTGAGAGCGCCAGTCCCAGGCACCGCCCCGCCGCCGTGGGGGAGGGGCTCTCCCAGCCCTGTGTTGCGAGGGGGAGGGGGCCTGCCCCATGGTGCAGAGCCGCGGCGCGCCGCCGGGGAGGCGGCTCTCCCTGACACGGGGAGGCGGCTCTCCCTGACACGGGCAGGCACGCGGCGCTGCCGACCCCGGAGCCAAAGTCATGCGTCGGCGCCCCAAAAGCACGATTGGCCTAAAATAGAATTGGGGGGGGGGGTCACCCTTTTCCACTCCGTTCTGTCCCTGCAGGTGTGAGAAAATTTCAGATACAAAAGCCAACCTTTAATCCACACAAAATGCACGCCTCTTCCTGGCTGCTCAGGGGGAGCCTCAACTTCCCCTCTGTTCCTCTAGATATAGAATCATAGAATAGGGCCTTACTATCCATTTCCTATTACTGCTTTGACCTCGCAGCTATGCTTCTCTGCCTCCCGCTGGGCTGGACTCCTGTACCTGGGTTCCAGCAGCAGCAGTTTGTGACTCTCCCCTGCACTGCTGCCTCCTAGCCCAGTATCCTCTCTGGGCTCCAGGGCTATACACATGTTAAGGCAGGTCTGTGGCTGTGGTCCCAAGGCTTTCGCACATAGCTCTGCCCACATGTCCAGCCCTGAAAGTTGTGGGATAGAAGATTTACTGAGAAGCGTCATCAGAACAGCTCCTCGTGCCGGTACCAAAATCCTGTGACTCATGGATCAGAATCAGTTCATGGGAGCTGGCAACGCTTCTTCCCCTGGCTGCTTGGAGGTGACTCCCCCACCACTGACCCCCAGGCTGGGGAACCTGCTATTCTATCCCCTCCATATCCCACCCCCATCACTGTCTTCTGCCCCCCCACCCTTAGCCTCCCACAACATCCTGCAGCCCTGAAAATCCTAAATGTGCCTCCTGCTCCCCCTTATTCTCCCCATCTACTTTTCAGTGTCTCTGCTGCTCCTCAGAGTCCCCGTGTCCTGTCTAGCCATTGGGACCATAGAGTGGCAGCTTTTTTCCCTGTGGGCCTGGCTTCAGTCTTATTGAAAACAGTGTGAGTTTATTAAGGGCGGCCTCACTTCCACATGCAGATGGCCTGGAGGGAAATTGCATTGACAGTAATAGGGGATGGTGGCAATTCTGAATAAGGGAAAAATTGTGAGTTGGCACCTTTCATCATGTTTTCATGAGACAGATAAAATAACATCCCAGAATTACTAAAGTTGTGATTAAAAATCTCAAAAGTTGGCAACAATGGCACAGCCACCATGCAAGAGAGACACACAGCTTTGCCTGAGTGAGGTCTGACTGCAGAGAACTATGGCCCTGGCCCTCTTTAGCTCCAGGGCAAGAAGGAGGCCCACAGGCTTTTCTCAACCACAAAGTTATTCCTTGGGAAACAGGCATTAAGTACCTGAGTATCACATTAAAAAGTATGTGTGTAGAAAAGAGAAATCATACAGAAGAGCTGGTAAAATATACACTTAGGCCTTGTCTACATGAGAGCAATGAGGCATGTTAACTGCTGGTTGGTCTCATAGCACCACTGCAACACACCTCACATCCACACATAAAAGTGCTTCAGTGGTTCACAAATGTTACAACAAATGTTAGGTTATCTTTGTTCAAAGAAAGTCTGTTTAGGTAGATGGCACCTATCACCATAATATCTGAATGCCTCACAAACAATGGATTTGTCCAAACATAAGAATGGCCCTAATGGGTCAGACCAAAGGTCCATCTAGCCCAGTATCTGTCTTCTGACAGTGGCCAGTGCCAGGTGCCCCAGAGGAAATGAACAGAGAAGGTAATCATCAAGTGATCCACCCTGTTGCTCATTCCCAGCTTCTGGCAAACAGAGGCCAGAGACACCATTCCTACCCATGCTGGCTAATAGCCATTGATGGACCTATCCTCCATGAATTTATCCAGTTCTTTTTTGAACCTGTTATGGTCTTGGCCTTCACAACATCCTCTGGCAAGGAGTTCCACAAGTTGACTGTGCATTGTGTGAAGAAATACTTTCTTTTATTTGTTTTAAACCTGCTGCCTATTAATTTCATTTGGTGGCCCCTAGTTCTTGTGTTATGAGAAGTAGTAAACAACACTTCCTTATCTACTTCTCTACATCAGTCATGATTTTATAGACCTCAATCATATCTCCCCTTAGCTGTCTCTTTTCCAAGCTGAAAAGTCCCTATCTTATTAATCTCTCCTCATACGGAAGCCGTTCCACAGTAAATCTATCCCTGTGAAGTAGGGAAGTATGTGTTACCATACTTAATTTACAGACAGGGAACTGAGGCACAGACAGTTTGTAACTTGGAAATCTGTGGCAGTGCAAGAAACTGAATCCGGATCCCAAGTCCCAGACAGGTGCTTTAGCCACAAGACCATCTGCCATGTTGTCTTCTACCATGCCAGTATCCGCTGGTAATTTGTCAGAATGGACAGATACCACTGGTGTAATAATTCCAACATTATAAACTTCCATTACTGTCCCACAGTGCACCAATCACTGCCGAGGTGGCCTTTCAGTTCTGATTTCTGCACTCCATTCTGTCAAGGTCAAGTTGCCTCGAAGCCCTTTACTTCCATAAAAACTACTGCACGTGCTGTAGAGTTCTTGTATGCACTATTTTCACAAAGAAAATCCATTTCCCATTTCTGTTACCCAAATGTGATCATATTGTCAACTAGTCCCAGAGGAATCCTCTTACAAGCCTGCTGCCAGCTGGTTTGAGGTTGCCGTGGAGATGCTGGTAACCATCTGGAGAGAAGAGATCCAGGGACAGCTGAACTCAAATCATACACATTACCTGACTAGGTATCCAAAAAACTGGCTGAAATGGGCATTGTTAGAAGTGCCAAGTAGTGTCAAGAGACAGTAAAGGAACTGAAGTTCCTATATCATGAGGCCTGGCATAATAAAAGCCCAATTTGGGGCAGACAACAAGCCATTTTACAAAATGCTAGGGTACACGCTGGATGGGTTAAAACTGGCTCAATGGCAAATCTCAAAATGTAGTTGTTAATGGGGAAATACCAACAAGCAGCTCTTGGTCCAACACTGTTTGATGTTTTTTCAACAACCTATATGATAATATAAAATTTTTGCTGATAAAGTTTGCAGATGACACAAAGATTGGTGGAGTAGTAAATAATGAGAACAGATTACTGTTACAGAGTGATCTGAATCTCCTGATTAAATGGTCACAATCCAACAAAATACATTTTAAAGTACATTTTATAGTGCAAGATAATACATCCGGGAACTAAGAATGAATGTTATACTTATAGGATGGGAGATTCTGTCTTGCAAAGCAGTGACCTAGAGAAGGATTTAGGAGTCATCATAAATAATCACTTCCACATGAACTCTCAGTGCAACGTTGTGACAAAAAAGGACTAATGCAATCCTTCGATGTATAAAAAGGGGGATATCAAGTAGAAGTAGGGAAGCAATCTCACCTCTGTACCAACACTAGTAAGACTGTGACTACTGTGTCCAGTTCTGGTGTCCACACTTCAAGAAGAATGTGGAAATACTGAAGAGATTTCAAAGGGAAAAATCACAAAAATGATCCAGGGCCAGGAAAACAAGTCTTACAAGGTGCGGCTTAAGGAGCTCAATTTATTCAGTTTATCAAAGAGAAGGTTGAAAGGTGATTTTATCACTGTGTGTAGGTACTTACACATAGAAAAGAGATCTGATAGTGGGGGACTTCTCAAGCTTGCTGGCAAAGGCATAACAAGATCCAACAGCTGGAAGTTAAAGTCAGTCACATTCAACCTTGAGATAGGACACAATTTCCTAACTGTGAGGGTAATTAAACATTGCAACAGTTTACAAGGAGAGGTGACAGATTCACAATTCTTTGGAGTCTTTGAAATGAGATTAGATTTTTATTTTTTAAAGATATGCTTTAATCCAGCTTCTGGGAGAAATTCTACAGCCTGTATATGCAGAGGGTCGGGCTATGTAGTGGTTGTGTTCCTTTCTGCCCTTGGACTCTGTGCCTGAGTATCCCTGTTCATCCCTTTCCTTCATGGGTCATGAAGAAACAGGATTGCTGCATTGCCCTTAACATACTCATAACACTTGCAACTCTGCACTAGGTTAATGACTATAATCACATGCAATGCTTCAAACCTTCAGTTGGTCATCACATGCAGGAATCAGGAATAAATGTTTTCCCCAATGCACAATTGCCTAGATGTATTCTATTTTCTTTACCTTTCTCTGAAGCATCAGAATTAGGCCACAAATGAAAAAAAGACACCAGACAGGGAGGGCCAGTGTCCTGTAGTGGTGTGTCTGTGGCTGATGTGTCTTGCTCATATGCTCAGAGTCAAAATGACTGCCAGATTTGGGGTCAGGAAGGAATACTCCCCCATGTCAGATTAGAAGTAGGGTGACCATATGTCTCATTTTAGCTGGGACAGCCCCTTTTTTAAGATCTGTCCCGGCCATCACAACTTTTTTGGAAAAAGTGGGCATTTGTCCTGTTTGCTCTTGCTTTGCTCTTGCAACTTTATCAGTTGGCAAGAGCAAACAGGACAAATGCCCACTTTTGTCAAAAAAAAGTGTGGTGTGGTGTGGAGAAACATGTTGGGGATCAGTGGAGATGCCAGCCCCACATAGAGGAGGAGACAGGGCTGGGGAGGGGAAGGCAGTGTTCCAGCATGTGGAGGCCAGCAGGGTCCCAGCAACTGGGCAACAGCCTCATGCCGGGGGGAGAGGAGGAAGCTTGGGTGAGTAGCTCGGGGTGTCCCATTTTTCCTTTGGGAAATATGGTCACACTAATTAGACGGGACCTAGTTTTTTTGTTTGTTTATCTTTCTCAGCAGCATTGGATGTGGTTGGCCTGCTGGGCATATCTCACCTAATCAGTTCCCTGCCCTTGCAGAGGCCCCAGGCATTGGTGGCACTGCGATCTGTCCAGTTATCTGCCTATGGCACACAGTTTAGTCTTATGAGGACTGAAATGCATTGGTGTCAGGGTTTCCTCCCAACTCTGCACTCTAGGGTACAGATGTGGGGACCCTCATGAAAGACCCCCTAAGCTTATTTCTACCAGCTTCGTTTAAAACTTCCCCAAGGCAGAAATTCTTTGCCCTTGGATGGTATGCTGCCACCACCAAGTGATTTAACAAAGAATCAGGGAAAGGACCACTTGGAGTTCCTATTCCCCCAAAATATCCCCCCAAGCCCTTATACCCCCTTTCCTGGGGAGGCTTGAGAATAATATCCTAACCAATTGGTACAAGTGAACACAGACCCACCCTTGGATCTTAAGAACAATGAAAAATCAATCAGGTTCTTAAAAGAAGAATTTGTTTTAAAAAAAGATAAAAGAATCACCTCTGTAAAATCAGGATGGAAGATAACTTTACAGGGTAACAAAAAGATTCAAAACACAGAGGATTTCCCCTCCAGACAAAACTTTAAAGTTACAAAAACAGGGATAAACCTCCCTCTTAGCACAGGGACAATTCACAAGTTAAAACACAAAGATACTCTAACACATTTCCTTGCTATTACTTACTATTTCTGTAATATTAGATGTATCATTTCAGTGGGAGCTGGATTACATGCTTGGCCTCTCCCTTTGTCTCCAGGGAGAACACACAGAGAGAGCCCCAAACAAAGCCTTCCCCCACCCCAAGATTTGAAAGTTATCTTCTTTCCCCATTGGTCCTTCTGGTCAGGTGCCAACCAGGTTATCTGAGCTTCTTAACGCTTTACAGGTAAGGAGGAATTTTAGGCTACCCTTATGGTTATGACAATTGGTCTATCAAACGTCTTTAGACTCAGTATAGGGGTGTCTGGGTGAAATTCAATGACCTGTAATACATACATCAGACTAGATGATCTAATGGTCCCTTCTAGCCTTAAATTCTATGAAACTATGTAATCCTTAGAGCTTACCTCTCTACCCAACTCAAGGTCCTTCTGGAAAGTAAAATGGAACCATACTTAGTGAGGAGTGTATGTAGGAGAATGCTGGCTTTGTGAAACTTGACCAGCTGGATAAGGATCCAGGTCAGGAGATGGCAAATGCATTTCTGGAATCCCAGCATCTATTACGAGGCAAGAAGCCATAGGATCTGGAGACGGTAGCTAAGCAGTTCAGGAAAAAAAAAATGTGACGCAAGGGACCCCTTACAGCAGATATGCATTTTTATTGTTGTAAAATATACCAGTGTGGGATAATTTAGCAGGCTTTGTCACAGAATTGGAATTTAGGGACAGAAGGAATCACCACAATTAGTCTGACCTTGAGTATATCACAGATTACTGCCCCCACACAGACCCCAACAACCAAAATTAGACCAGAACACTACAGCTCTCATGAGATTGAACAATTGTGTGCCACAGGCAGAGACTAGAAGGAACTGAGGTGCACTGATTCCTGAGGCCTATGCAATAACAGGGACTTGATTAAATATACCTAGATGATCCTGGCAAGTGACCATTTCCCCATGCGCAGAGGAAACCCTGCAGGTCACTGCCACTCTGACCTGAGGAAAAATTCTTTCCCAGCCCCAAATATCACAATTAGTTACCCCCTGAACATGAAAGCAAAAACCAGCCAGACAAGCACCTGAGAATTCTCACAGCACAGATACAGAGGACTAGCCCAGCCCATCCATCAGCCCATCTCCTGCTGTGCCATCCCTGATGTTTCAGAGGAAGTAGACAAAAATCAAAGAAACCACCCAGAATATCGGGGTGGGGGGAAGATTCCCTTCCTGGCCCCTATAGATGACAGGCTAAGGCCCTGAAGCATGATATTTTAGGAATATAAGACTTAATAAATCAGAAGGGACACCCAAGATGGCCATGCCCTGCTCCATACCTTTACAACTCCATTATACAATCCAACTCATAAATTTGTCAAGCTTTCTCTTAAAACTAATTAAGGTGTCAGTCTCTCAACAGGAGTTGCGGGAGTAGTTCCAGAACCTCACTCCTCTTCTGGTTAGATACCTTCTAATTTCCAGCCTAAATTTGTTCATGGCCAGTTTATACTTATTTGTTCTTGTCCCAACATTGTCCTTAGCTTAAATAGCTCTTCACCCTCCCTGGTGCTTACCTTCCAGATGTATTTATATCCTCTCTCTTACAAGGCACACTCTCTATTCCTTTGATCAGTCTCATAGACTTTCTCTGTGCTGTTCTAGTTTGAATTAAACATTCTTGAATATGAGTCAAAAAATTCCCAACTAGCACAACACACCACTTGTCCCTGTCCACCTTGGCTCCTATTTCTCCAGTTTGTCATTGTCCTGTCCCTGTTACCCTATGCTTCTCTCTCCCACAGCCTATCTGTCTTCCTCCCTGACTGCTCTTCACCTCCATGTACTCAATTGAACATGCTTCCTTCTCCTCTAGGATGCCTGTGTACCACAAGGGGCAGCACTGACAGCAGAAGAGTCTCCTAGTCAGGAACTGGCACTCAGAACAACACAGCAGGCTCAGCACTCAGGGGGAGCAATTGCAGGAACAGTCCTACCAGCCGTTGCACACTGGGAGCATGCTCAGCGGAGATGGACTATTTGGAGAATGTACATGCCCAGACTCTAACAAACCTCCACAAAGCATGTTCAAATGTCAATTTTCGGAGGCTTAAATTCTGTCACATTTGGGTTGAGTTTCACAGGGACAGCAAAAGATGCCTAAGATGACACCCCTCTGTGACGGGTTGGACCCCCCTTTCTGGGGTGCCACCTGATGTACTGGGATTTCACTGAGTGCCTCTCGTTCAACCAGCCTGGGTTCCCTCTCCATGCTTTGCTGAAGTAGGCTCTCCGGCCTCTTGTAGCACATACACAGGTACGGCCACACCCTGCTGAGACACAGACTGAAGTCAGCTCTCTGTGAGAGGACTCCCCCAGCACTCATGTGCACACCCCTTTTGGGAGATAAACCCAAAATAATACTGTCTTGCACTGTATAGCAAAAGCTGCACAGTGCAAGCTCATAAAAATCCACCCTCTTCCTCAATATGAAGAGAGATGTGCTCAACTTTTCCCCACGCCGCCCAGTTAGAAATTACATAAACTGGGTTTAATGATAAACAAAATAAGTTTAACTACAAAAGGTAGATTTTAAGTTGTTAAAGGGATAGCAAACTGAACAAAGCAGATTACCTTAGTATATAAACAAAACCCACAAACTGAGCTTAGGTAGGATACAAATGAGCAAATTCTCACCCTGAGTGATAAACTGGCTGGCAGATTCTTAAGGCACAAGTTGCCTTGGCTTTCCCAGGCTAAAAATCCTTCCAGCCTGGGACCATCACTTCCCATAGTTCAGTCTTTGTTCCTCAGGTGATTTCAGGTATGTTGTTGTAGGGAGAGTGAGGTCCCCTCATGTTGTCATTGTCACTCTTTTATATCTTCTCCCCACTTGCTGGAGAAAGCTTTTTTGCTGTGACCTGAGTCAAACAGTTCCCATTGTGTAGAGCTATCTGACCTGGGTCAAACAATTCCCGTTGTGTAGAGCTATCTCTGAGAGGTTTCTATTGCACACAGTTTCTGGGGTAATCCTTATGTTTGTGTGCATTTCCTCAATAAGTCACTAACATTATTTGGCCTCATCCAACATGACACATCTGAAATACAGAGAGATGGTCAATATTCCCAGCTTCAGTTTCAAAAATATCATACGAATTGGATAAACACATTCAGTAAATCATAATCTTTCCAGTGATACCTTACATGAGCCATCTTGCATAAAATACATCCTAGTTATACCATATTAATATCAGAACCATATTTCCATGAAGAATATGGGGTATAACATCACACCCTTCACCCACCAAATTTCAGATGCATGCCCCAAAACATGGGGGTAAAGATAGGAACCATTTTAAAGATAGGAACCATTTATACTTAATATCCAGAAAATTAAGCCTAAAGCAGACAAACAGCATGAAAAATTTCAGTTGACGCAGGTAAATTCTGACAAAGATGTAAGCAACTGAAAGTAGAGTCTTACAATAAAAAGTGTTAGGCAATCTTAACTCTAGGCATTGGTGCAAGCTCTGCCTGCATTAAACATTGGGTGTATGAATTCTAATAATATGTCATTACCATCTCTGGTCTAATAAGAAAGTGACCTATAAGAAGGTGACAAAATAAAAAACAGAACAAAAGTTAAGTTCATTATTGCATTCCCTAGCATTTCAAGAGATTGGTGGACGACTGATAGGGTTATTCACTCTTTTTTTCTTTCAGGGGCCATAATTGTGCCACAGATGTCCTACAGTAGGGCTGTTTCACAGACTGGGTTGGCAGCAGTGGAAAGGCTCATAAGCCGCTGGTCCAAGAAAAGAAACAATATGGAAGATCTATTCCTGGTCATGCCAAATGACATGAGGTGTATATACCCCATGTTGGCCCAGAAACCAAGGGCTTTATGAACATACTGCTAGCCAATGCTGATTGGCAGCCTCACAGTGGCTGTAAAGATAAAAGGACTGGGAAGAAAAGGAATGGAATGGCTTCCAGAGGAGCAAGCAGGCTGGAGAAGAGAACTCCTGCTGGCAAGCTGCTGAGAAGCTGTTCAGAGATAGAACCCTGACAAGGGAGGACTAGCCCAAAAGGCTGAAAAGCCTACAGAAACCGGAGAAAGTAGGAAGGAGCTCAGGACACAGCTGGAGTCATTGAGTCCTGATTCTGCCTGTCTAGTTTAAGGACCCTGAACTGGAACCCAATGGAGTGGGTGGGCCTGGGTTCCCTAAGAAGCCCCTGAGAAACGTAAGAACTGAGGGGATTCACGGTTTTAAGGATTGATAGGAGAGAGAACAGCAAAATAAAGATAATGAATTTCAAGAAGGCAGACTTTAGCAACTCAGGAAGTTGGTAGGTAGGATCCCATGGGAAGCAAGTCTAAGGGGGGGAAACAATTGAAGACAGTTGGTAGGTTTTCGAAGAAACATTATTAAGGACAAAAGAGCAAACTATCCCACTGCAGGATAGGAAAGATAGGAAGTAGGGCAAGAGACCACCCTGGCTTAATCAGGAGATCTTCAATATCTGAAACTCAAAAAAGTCCTACAAAGAGTGGAAACTAGATCAAATTACAAAGGATGAATATGAACAAATAACACACGTAGGTAGGAACAAAATTTAAAAGGCCCAGGCACAAAACAAGATCAAATTAGCTAGAGACATAAAGGGTAACAAGAAAACATTCTACAAATACATTAATTACTTCTTTGTTTCTGTTTTCCCCAAGAAGGTTGGTGGTGATTGGACATCTAACATAGTGAATGCCAGTGAAAATGAGGTAGGATCAGAAGAGGCTAAAATAGGGAAAGAACAAGTTAAAATTACTTAGACAAGTTAGTTGTCTTCAAGTCACTAGGGCCTGATGAAATGCATCCTAGAATACTCAAGGAGTTGACTGAGGAGATATCTGAGCCATTAGCAATTATCTTTAAAAAGTCACAGAAGATGGGAGAGATTCCAGAAGACTGGCACTATATTTGCCCTTTTCCAATCTATAAAAAGGGAAATAAGAACAACCCAGGGAATTACAGATCAGTCAGCTTAACTTCTGTACCCAGCAAGATAATGGAGAAAATAATAAAGGAATCAATTTGCCAACATCTAGAAGATAATAAGGTGATCAGTAACAGTCAGCATGGATTTGTCAAGAACAAATCGTGTCAGAACAACCTGATAGCTTTCATTGACAGGCTAACAAGCCTTGTGGATGGGGGAAGCAGTAGACGTATATTTTGACTGTAGTAAAGCTTTTGATATTGTCTCACGTGACCTTCTCATAAACAAACTAGGGAAATACAACCTGGATGGAGCTACTATAAGGTGCATAACTGGTTGGAAAACCATTCCCAGAGAGCAGTTATCAATGGTTCACAGTCATGCTGGAAGGACAAAATGCGTGGGGTCCCGCAGGGATCAGTTCTGGGCCAGTTCTGTTCAGTATCTTCATCAATGATTTAGATAATGGCATAGAGAGTACACTTATAAAGTTTGTGGATGATACTAAGCTGGGAAGGGTTGCAAGTGCTTCGGAGGATAGGATTATAATTCAAAATGATCTGGACAAACTGGAAAAATGGTCTGAAGTAAATAGGACGAAATTCAATAAGTACTCCACTTACGAAGGAACAATCAGTTGCACACATAGAAAATAGGAAATGACTGCCTAGGAAGGAGTACTGCGGAAAGGGATCTGTGGGTCATAGTGGACCACAAGCTAAATATGAGTCAACAGTGTAACACTGTTGCAAAAAAAGCAAACATCATTCTGGGATGTATTAGCAGGAGTGTTGTAAGCAAGACATGAAAAGTAATCCTTCTGCTCTACTCCACACTGATTAGGCCTCAGCTGGAGTATTGTGTCCAGTTCTGGACACCACATTTCAGGAAAGATGTGGACAAATTGGAGAAAGTCCAGAGAAGAGCAATACAAATGATTAAAGGTCTACAAAACATGACCTATGAGGGAAGATTGAAAAAAATGGGTTTGTTTAGCCTGGAAAAGAGAACACTCAGGGGGGACATTACAGTTTTCAAGTACATAAAAGGTTGTTACAAGGAGGAGGGAGAAAAATTGTTCTTCTGAACCTCTGAGAATAGGACAAGAAGCAATGGGCTTAAATTGCAACAAGGGAGGTTTAGGTTGGACATTAGGAAAAACTTCCTAACTGTCAGGGTTCTTAAGCACTGGAATAAATTGCCTAGGGAGTCTGTGGAATCTCCACCACTGGAGATTTTTAAGAGCCGGTTAGACAAACACCTGTCAGGGATGGTCTAGATAGTACTTAGGCCTTGTCTACACTGGCAAGTTTCTGCGCAAGCTTAAAGCAGCTTTCTGCATTGTAACTCCTGAGGTGTACACACTGCCAAGCCATATAGTGCACAGAAACTGTGCAGTTGCAGAGCTGTAAAAAAAGCCACCCAAATGCTCAAAAAAGCATTGAGCTTTCTGCACGGGGGCCACAGTACCACAGTGCCAGTGTAGACACCCTGGTGGATTTCAGTGTTGCAACTGACCTCCAGGAGGTGTCCCACAATGCCTGTTCTCGCCTCTCTGGTCATACTCGGTAGTGACCCCACCTCCATTGTGAAGGTCACTGTGGATACTTTGGTGGCTCGCATGCCAGTCGAGAGTGGACCAAGCTAGGAGTAGGAAATCTTGGACGAGGATGTGGAGGTGGAGGGCGACCCAGAAGACGACTTGGAAGTCAGAGATGCATGCAGCCAGGAGCTCTTCTCTACCCCTGAGGAGGCTAGCCAGTCACAGCTGTCAGAGCTTGGCAAAGCGCAAACAGGAGATGAGGTCCCTGGTAAGTGGCTTTGATTTTGGGAATTGCTGAAGCGAGTTATTGGGCGCAGGAGGATTGCAGAAAGCAGGTTTGTGTCTGCATGATGTGCATACCACCACATGCCTAGTCCGAGCGGCGGAACAGGGTGTTGATTGACTCCCTCGCTTCACGGCAATCTACCTCAGAGATCTCCACGAAACTCTCATGAAGATACTGGGCTATCCGCTGCCGTGGGTTCTTTGGCAGAGCTGCTTTGTTCCCTGCCCCATTAAGGGTAACTTACGGCACACAGGCGAGCCACATAAGGGTCAGGGCAGAAGCCACAGTCTTGGAGAAGACCCTCCCTTGATTCCCTGCTCACCCTCAGCAGCAAGATATCTTTCATATGAACACAGCCTGTGGAAAATGTGAGGACAGTAATGATCAGAAGGCCACCACAAAAGCCATGTGCCCAGTGTACAGTACAGTCCTGGAACATTGATTTCCCCTATCCCTGTGGTTACTCAGCATTTTAAGGGTCTTGTGGCTCATGTGTGCTTGCCTGCAGTCAGTCAGTTAGTGACAGGTATGTGAATAGTGGCTGTGTTTTAAATCACTGAATCAGTGGTCTCTGTTTTGCAAATAATACTGCTTCTGTAAAATGTTGCAGTTTGGCTTCACAGATATGACTTAGGGAGCCCAGCCTCTCTCTTTGTTTTGGCCGGCTGAATGGCTGTGCAGAATTAGAAGGCGGCCACGAAGAACTAAGGAGGACTTTCTGTGTGATGTCATGATGCACTCCCTGGCCAAAAAACAAGAACTGAAGGAGTGGCGGGACAGCGAGAGGAGGGACCGAAAGGAGAACATGGCGCGCCAGAATGAAGCCATGGAGCGGCTTTTAAATGTTATGGAGCGCCGAGCGGACACGCTCCAGGCACCCCTAGCACTGCAAGCCGAGTAGCTCTGCGCCCGCCCTCCCCTGCAGCCGCTGTGACAAAACTCTTTCCCATGAGTCTCCCACACACTGCCAACACACTCTTATCAGCCTCTTGGCTCCACTCCTCCCCCACCACAGTCCAGCCCTGCGGACTCCCACTACCCATTGCACTCAAGACCCGTCCCTCTGCAGTTTAGCCCTGCTGAAGTACAGTACCCGCTGTACTGTACTCCAGAGGAGAAGGTTGGATATGAAACCTGGACATACACAAATTTTTATCTATCTCAACCCCCACCTCCTCTTGGGACCTTCCCTTGGTCCCTTGGGATCTTCCTCAGTGCTGATGTGTTCGGGTTTTTTTTGGTCTGTCTCCTCTGGTTGTTGTTTTTTAATAAAAGAATTGTGTTGGTTTGAAAGCAATCTTCATTCCATTAATTGAAAGTGTAAGCAGAGTCAGGATGAGCTCCACCCTGACATCTGGTGGTGAGGTGTGGCAAGTTGTGGAAAAGAACTTCAGGGGCCGATCTCATTTGCATAGGCACACCCACCCCACCTAGAATGAGGCCATAGCTGCCCAAATGGTCACTTTGGCTGCTGTGGGATCCCCAGTGACTCTGTTATTGGGGCAGGAAGAATAAATTGTTATTACCCTGATTATGGGAATCAAGGACAGTGGAACTGTACTTGGCCTTTTGTTATGATGGAGGGACTCACCATCAACTAAGTAGCACTCGCTAGGCAAGGGACATGGGTTCCAAAACTCTGTGAATTGAGAGAGGCTGGGGGGCAGGTATTAATACTTGGTGGCATGGGCCCCCTGGTGAGGGCCTTACATGCTAATTGTACTTCCTCCTCTCTCCACTGTGGAATATCAGAGCTATTTCAATTAATGGAATATTTGATTCCATTAGGAATCTAGTTACAGGCTGCTGAGCTGAATTCACTTTGGGCTAATGGTGCACCAGCACTGAGGCTCCCCTACTACAAGCTGAAATCACAAAAGAGTTAAACTTACTAAGAGCTGAAATCACTGAGTGTTGTGTCAAGTAGTGGGGGAGCCTGAAGCTATATGGTGGAGCAGTTTGCGGGACGGCGAGCGGAGCGGCTGGCAGAGCAGAGCAGTTTGCGGGACGGCGAGCGGGATGGCTGCAGAACATTGCAGTTTGTGGGACGGCGAGCAGAGAGGAGCAGCTGGTGGAGCAGAGCAGTTTGTGGGACAGCGAGCGGAGCAGAGCGGAGCGGCTGCTGGAGCAGAGCAGTTTGCGGGACGGTGAGCAGAGCAGAGCGGATGGTGGAGCAGAGCAGTTTGTTGGATGCCTAGAGCAGCTCATGGGGCAGCTGGCAGAGCGGAACCCCATGGAGAGGTGGGGCCATCAGCTTTGGACCACGTAAGGTGCCCCTTAACCCCCCTCCTCCCCAATCTCCACCAGTTTGGGAGGTAAAACTCTGCAGATAAACTTTTGAACTCTGGGGCTGCCCTGACCAGGGACAGAGACTTTTGGGTCGTTGGACTTTTGGGACTTTGGGTGATTTGGGGTTGCTGGACTCAAGAACCAAAGGGAAAGGGCATGCCCCAATTTGCTTGGGGTGGGTTTTTTGCTCATGGGTTTTGTTATGAATCCTGTTGGTGGTGTTTCCCCAATATAATGCCACATTGTTTCTCTCTGTTATTAAAAGGCTTTTTGCTACACTCAGACTATGTGCTTGCGAGAGGGGAAGTATTGCCTCTTGGAGGCGCCCAGCGGGGGTGGTATATATTTGTCCCAGGTCACTGGGTGGGGGCTCGAGCCGGTTTGCATTGTGTTATTGGAATGGAACCCCTAGATATTGAACCCGGCCCTTGTTGCTGCCAACTCTGACAGGCAGAAGGGTTAGAAAAGCAAACCAAGCCCTGCAAAGCAACAGGCAATTTTATTAAACCTTCGTAGTGCATCATCTGCACCAATCACAATCACCTTCTAGCATTACAAACACTGCACTCCTGAGCATAGCAACAAATATCAGAGGCTTTCAGCTTCAAATTGCTACCTCAAGGCATCCCTGATCCTTATGGCCCCACGCTGCACCCCTCTTATAGCCCTGGTCTCTGGCTGTTCAAATTCAGCCTCCAGGCGCTGAGCCTCAGCAGTGCAGCCCTTTCACCCTTCCCTTCCCAAATATTATAGAGCATACAGCATGCAGCTATAAGCATAGGAATATTGTCATCGGCCAGGTCCAGTCTCCCATAGAGGCAGCGCCAGCGGGCCTTTGAACAGCCATAAGCCCATTCAATAGTCATTCTGCACTTGCTCAGCCTGTTGTTGAACAGCTCCTTGCTGTTGTCAAGGTGCCCCGTGTATGGCTTCATAAGCCACGGCATTAAAGGGTAAGCAGGGTCTCCCAGAATCACAATGGGCATTTCGACTTCCCCTGCGGTGATCTTCTGGTCCAGGAGAAAAGGAGTACTTGTGGCACCTTAGAGACTAACCAATTTATTTGAGCATAAGCTTTTGTGAGCTACAGCTCACTTCATCGGATGCATACTGTGGAAAGTATAGAAGATCTTTTGATACACACAAAGCATGAAAAAATGGGTGTTTACCACTACAAAAGGTTTTCTCTCCCCCCACCCCACTCTCCTGCTGGTAATAGCTTATCTAAAGTGATCACTCTCCTTACAATGTGTATGATAATCAAGGTGGGCCATTTCCAGCACAAATCCAGGGTTTAACAAGAACGTCTGGGGGGGGGGGGGGAGGGGGTAGAAAAAACAAGGGGAAATAGGTTACTTTGCATAATGACTTAGCCACTCCCAGTCTCTATTCAAGCCTAAGTTAATTGTAGCCAATTTGCAAATAAATTCCAATTCAACAGTCTCTCGCTGGAGTCTGGTTTTGAAGTTTTTTTGTTGTACTATTGCAACTTTCATGTCTGTAATCGCGTGACCAGAGAGATTGAAGTGTTCTCCGACTGGTTTATGAATGTTATAATTCTTGACATCTGATTTGTGTCCATTTATTCTTTTACGTAGAGACTGTCCAGTTTGACCAATGTACATGGCAGAGGGGCATTGCTGGCACATGATGGCATATATCACATTGGTGGATGTGCAGATGAACGAGCCTCTGATAGTCTGGCTGATGTTATTAGGCCCTGTGATGGTGTCCCCTGAATAGATATGTGGGCACAGTTGGCAACGGGCTTTGTTGCAAGGATAGGTTCCTGGGTTAGTGGTTCTGTTGTGTGGTATGTGGTTGCTGGTGAGTATTTGCTTCAGGTTGGGGGGCTGTCTGTAGGCAAGGACTGGCCTGTCTCCCAAGATTTGTGAGAGTGTTGGGTCATCCTTCAGGATAGGTTGTAGATCCTTAATAATGCGTTGGAGGGGTTTTAGTTGGGGGCTGAAGGTGGCGGCTAGTGGCGTTCTGTATTTTCTTTGTTAGGCCTGTCCTGTAGTAGGTGACTTCTGGGGAACCCTTCTGGCTCTATCAATCTGTTTCTTCACTTCTGCAGGTGGGTAGTGTAGTTGTAAGAATGCTTGATAGAGATCTTGTAGGTGTTTGTCTCTGTCTGAGGGGTTGGAGCAAATGCGATTGTATCGCAGAGCTTAGCTGTAGACAATGGATCGTGTGGTGTGGTCAGGGTGAAAGCTGAAGGCATGTAGGTAGGAATAGCGGTCAGTAGGTTTCCAGTATAGGGTGGTGTTTATGTGACCATCGTTTATTAGCACTGTAGTGTCCAGGAAGTGGATCTCTTGTGTGGACCAGGCTGAGGTTGATGGTGGGATGGAAATTGTTGAAATCATGGTGGAATTCCTCAAGGGCTTCTTTTCCATAGGTCCAGATGATGAAGATGTCATCAATATAGCGCAAGTAGAGTAGGGGCGTTAGGGGACGAGAGCTGAGGAAGCATTCTAAGTCAGCCATAAAAATGTTGGCATACTGTGGGGCCATGCGGGTACCCATAGCAGTGCCGCTGATCTGAAGGTATACATTGTCCCCAAATGTAAAATAGTTATGGGTAAGGACAAAGTCACAAAGTTCAGCCACCAGGTTAGCCGTGACATTATCGGAGATAGTATTCCTGACAGCTTGTAGTCCATCTTTGTGTGGAATGTTGGTGTAGAGGGCTTCTACATCCATAGTGGCCAGGATGGTGTTATCGGGAAGATCACCGATGGATTGTAGTTTCCTCAGGAAGTCAGTGGTGTCTCGAAGGTAGCTGGGGTGCTGGTAGCATAGGGCCTGAGGAGGGAGTCTACATAGCCAGACAATCCTGCTGTCAGGGTGCCAATGCCTGAGATGATGGGGCGCCCAGGATTTCCAGGTTTATGGATCTTGGGTAGTAGATAGAATATCCCAGGTCGGGGTTCCAGGGGTGTATCTGTGCGGATTTGATCTTGTGCTTTTTCAGGGAGTTTCTTGAGCAAATGCTGTAGTTTCTTTTGGTAACTCTCAGTGGGATCAGAGGGTAATGGCTTGTAGAAAGTGGTGTTGGAGAGCTGCCGAGCAGCCTCTTGTTCATATTCCGACCTATTTCATGCTTTGTTTGTATAAAAAGATCTTCTATACTTTCCACAGTATGCATCCGATGAAGTGAGCTGTAGCTCAGGAAAGCTTATGTTCAAATAAATTGGTTAGTCTCTAAGGTGCCACAAGTACTCCTTTTCTTTTTGCGAATACAGACTAACATGGCTGTTACTCTGAAAACTGGTCTAGGAGAAAGTCCCTGCTTGCAGCTTCCTGAACAGGCCAGTTTTCTGAAATATGTGCGGGTCATGCACCTTTCCGGACCAGCCTGAGTTAATGTCCGTGAAATGCCCACGGTGATTCACAAGCACCTGGAGAACCATTGAGATATACCCCTTCTGATTAATGTACTCAGTGGCTAGGTGATCTGGTGCCAGAATTGGAATATGCATACCATCTATCGTCCCTCTGAAGTTAGGGAAGCCCATTTGTGCAAAGCTATCCACAATGTCACACACATTGCCCAGAGTCACAGTCTTTCGGAGCAGGATGTGATTAATGGCCCTGCACGCTTCCATCAACATGAGTCCAACGGTTGACTTTCCCACTCTGAACTTGTTAGCGACCAATTGGTAGCAGTATGGAGTAGCTAGTTTCCACAGTGCAATCGCCACGTGCTTCTCCAACGGCAGGGCAGCTCCTATTTTCATGTCCCTGTGCCACAGAATCATAGAATCATAGAATATCAGGGTTGGAAGGGACCCCAGAAGGTCATCTAGTCCAACCCCCTGCTCGAAGCAGGACCAATTCCCAGTTAAATCATCCCAGCCAGAGCTGGGGCGAGCTCATCACACATGCCCATGAATGTGGCTTTCCTCATCTGAAAGTTCTGCAGCCACTGCTCGTCATCCCAGACATGCATCATGATGTGATCCCACCACTCAGTGCTTGTTTCCTGAGCCCAGAAGCAGCGTTCCACTGTGGTCAGCACCTCCGTGAATGCCACAAGCAATCTTGTATTGTAGCTACTACGCGTGGCGAGATCAATGTCAAACTGCTCTTGCCTTTGCAGTTTAAGGAATAACTCCACTGCCACTCATGACGTGTTAGTGAGAGCGAGCAGCATATTGGTCAACAGTGCGGGATCCATTCCTGCAGACCAAAGAGGCAGAGCAGAGTACGCACAATATACAAACCACTGAAAGATGGTGCCAAATGTGAATGGAAGCACAGGGATTGCTGGGATCCCTCTGCCTTCCCACAACTCTTAGCAGCGGAAGAGGAAGAGATGCTCTGTGAGATAGCTGCCCAGAGTGCAGCACTTCAACTACCGCTGCAAGTGCTGCAAGTGTGAACTTGCTATTGCGCAGGCAGCTGACAGTGTGAACGCACAACAGCAGTTTCCTTTCAGCACTCTCTGAACGGTGCTGTACCTGCCGGCGCTGTAACTGTGCCAGTGTAGACATATCCCTAGTTCTGCCATGAGTGCAGGGGACTGGACTAGATGACCTGTCGCGGTCCCTTCCAGTCCTCTAATTCTCTGATTCCAGACCCCTTGGGCACCAGGACCAGCTGACCCCACCGGGAATAAGGTGGGCAGACAATTTCAAATGGAAATAAGTAGTGAATACCTAAGGACAAAATGACTGCTGTATTAAAACAACAGGCCTCTGTACCTATACCTGTCCCTCCTACCGAATAACACAAATTAAATGTGGACAGTACTACCTATTGGACTGTCCTTGCACACCAGTTGCCTCATAGCCATTCCTAAGGTATTCCACTGCTTTTCATGATTATGATAAAGAGATTTGGCATCCAAATCACAGCTTTATTATGAACCCTTAAGATCATGGCCATATTGTGAAAAATATATTTTTTCTGATTTTCAGAAGTGCTTAGCACCTAGCAGCTCATGATTTTGCTAGACACTCAGAATCATGGATTCATAGCTTATTACAATGATCTGTAACCCACCAACCCTCCTCCTGGTCCTATGACAACAGGGGTGTTAACAGGCCACTTCTCCTTGAATCAGAGTAACAGCCGTGTTAGTCTGTATTCGCAAAAAGAAAAGGAGTACTTGTGGCACCTTAGAGACTAACCAATTTATTTGAGCATGAGCTTTCGTGAGCTACAGCTCACTTCATCAGATGCATACCATGGAAACTGCAGCAGACTTTATATACAGGTATTGTTTCATATTCTCTGTGTGTATATAAAGTCTGCTGCAGTTTCCACGGTATGCATCCGATGAAGTGAGCTGTAGCTCACGAAAGCTCATGCTCAAATAAATTGGTTAGTCTCTAAGGTGCCACAAGTACTCCTTTTCTTCTTTCTCCTTGAATGGTCCCTTAGATTATGTGCTAACTAGTTATGCTAAACCAGTGGTTCTTAACCTTTACTGCAGTGTGCACCCCTTTGGTTCTCAAAATACGTTCTTGCACCCCTTATCAAAAATCGTTGAAGTAGGTCAGTTCTTTAAACCTAGATATATTTTTTGTTTGTATATTACAGTAATCGTTAAAAAATGTATAATGTTAATAAACACATAGGTTTCATGAAGTAGTTGTACTTACGTGCCTGTGCTTAATTTGTGTTTTCAATTATTTACCTTCTTAAAAAATCTGGCATGTCTCGCATCCCTAAGGGGTGCGTGCACCCCAGGTTAAGAACCACTGTGCTAAACTATCTATTTAGCTGTGAAACTCTGGCCAAGTCTAAAATTTTATTTAAGATGATGTTTAAAAAAAAGTGAATGGTACAGAGTTTAAGCATAGAAGTTTCTGGTTATCAGGGAATCATATACAGATTATCAAGGGGTGCAAAGTTCAGTTTAAGATTGGATGGCGGAAGGAATACATAATCTGCAATATCTCCAATTGGGGGTAAAAGGTTAAAAGCTCAAAGTACAGACATTGAGATATGAGGGTATGTTGTTCATATAATGGCTATGTTCACGTGTGAAGTATAATGAGTGGATATGATGATGAGGATGGATTGACCCTCATTTGGTGAGATTTAATGTTCAATGAGTTTATGGTTCTAGTTCATATGGTCCAACAGACAAAGTCTCTCGGTCCCTTTCTTGTCGATGCACGATGTCGCTCTGGCTCACACCTCCTGGTACTGTTGGTGGCCTGTGATGTGTTCGGTGTAGATGTCCCTGGACCATTGGATGGTGTCTGAGACCATGAGGCACCGCATGAGCCGTGCATAGCGTCAACTGATCCCGCAGGTCCGCAGCACACGCTCGTTGCAGGGGTCCCAGGCGCCCAGGGCTCCAATGATCAGGGCGTCCATCTGCACCTCATAGCCCTTCGCTCTCAGAGTGTAAGCAAGGAGAGTGTACTTTTCCATCTTACGAGCTTGGGCTTTGCGAAAGGCCTGGGTCCTGTTCTCAAAGAAGACTGTGACGTTGACAAGGATAATCTTTTTCTGGGCCTCATCAGTGATGACGACGTCAGGTCACAGCTGGCTTTCGGAACCGGGGATGGCGCAGTTCACAGCGACTTCCCCCAGGCGCAGTGCGATGGTTTTCACCAGGCGGTTCTGGATGGCGTTGTGGCTCAGTTGCCAGGCTCTGGAGTGGGGCTTGCAGCTTCGCAGGACGTGGGGCAGGGTCTCATTGGAGTAGCCGCACTTCCTGCAACGCTTGTCTCAGTTTCTGTGGCTGACAGCTCCATTGAGCGGGATGCTGTTGAGCTGGGCAGTCGGTGAAACAGGTGAGGAAGTGGTTGCTGGCATCCCACTTGCTGGTTAACTCAAAGGCTTTACCCTGGTCCGGTTTACCCTTCAGGGTTTCCATGTACAGCGAGTGGACGGTGGCCTTCAGGGTCCTCTCCAGCATGCCCCAGCGCTTGCAGTGACAATGGTGTTGTCGTCGGACCTGATCTGCAGCACCAGGACTCCCAGCTCCTGGCGCTCCTCGCACCACTCCCAGCGTCAGCTGACATCAGGTGACGTGTGGCATTGCGAGCGCAGGAACACAGTGAAGCAATGTCGCCCCTGTCCCGTCCGAATTCGCCATCCAGGGAGCCACTCAGGAAGGTGGCGATGTCTTGGTTGGAGGGGGCTCTGCTTCTTTATCACGCCATGCAGGGCATTTGCCATGATGTTCCTTACCATGGCATTGGGACACGTCAGCAGGCGGAAGGCGTGGGTGATCACTGCAATGTCGCACAGGTCGCCGATGCGAGGGATGTTGGCGCTGCCGTGCCTGTGGGCGATGTAGACCAGCTCATTGCTGGATCTCTGGGGAAGGAACAGCTGCTTCTTCACTAGCTGAAGGACAGTCTTGTCTGCCTTGTTGAGGGGCACCTTCGCAACAGCGGATCCCCTTAGGACAAACGAGATGTGGGGGATCAGAAAGGTGTTCAGGGCATTTATCTTCTGCCACGGTGCCAGCAGGGAGGTGACGATCTTGGCGGCATCCTGTAAGATCTCCTGGATGGTGTCCTTGGTGTCTGCCAGACATGGAAACCCGTTGGCGTGCCAAAGTGCTAATACACCTGCCCCTCTGCCGGGGGATGATGGGCTTGACTGGATCTGGAACCCCATCACCTTCACCAAGTCCCTTTTGCTGCCGTCAATGTGGAGAGCTGCGCACTTCTTTGCATTAAAGCCGAGCCCCATCCAGTCGGCAGCTTGACTTATGGTGTCTAGCATACCTTGAAGGCTCTCTGGGTCGTCCGCGGTCAGGACCAGGTTGTCTGCGTAAGCCAGGACGCTCACCCTCTCACCGTGGAGGTTGAAGCCATCTGTGCCATTGGAGATCGCTCGCAGCAATGGCTCCATGGCGAGGTTAAAGATGATGGGGCTGAGGGGACAGCCCTGCTTTACTCCGCTCCGGATCGGGATCTCAGCGGTCTCCCCTTCAGCCAAGCAGATGGTGGTGCTGCATCCTTCGTAGAGCTCTCGGATCACACGAAGGAAGTTCTCTGGCATCCCGAACTCCTGAAGTGTGGCAAAGATGTGGTGGTAGGGTCGTCTCGCTCGCTCTTCTTGTACACCGGCACCATCACAGCCTTCTTTCAGGAGCTGGGAGTCCGGCAGAACTGCTTGCACTGGTTGAAGAGCATGGCGAGGACCAGGCAGCCGGGGTCTCGCTTTTTCAGGAGGCTGTGGGGGATGCCATCTTTCCCAGAAGCTGTGTTTTTTGTTTTCGAGAGTCTGGCCATCACTTCCTTGGGCATAAAGTCAGTCTCCAGGACACCTACGTCGATGACACGGGGCAGGGGGCGGAGGCACTCTGGGCGCTATGTGGTTGAATACATCATTGATGTAGCTGTAGAGACGCTCAGACAGGATCGTGCAGTAGGACGAGGACCCATCTAGGATTCTCCTCATGGCCTTGGAGTGGTTTGCCCGGTACAGCTTTTGGATCCTGGAAGCTGCTACTGGATCATAGCGGTGACTGGCGTTTCTGCTTCTGGCTCCCCTGGTGGCGGTGTTGTGGTTCGGAGCAGGCATTCTGTGCGCAGGTGAGGCGTTCTCCTGGTTCAAACTCCTCCTGGAAGCAATTTCCGCAGACAGCACTCGAGTGACCCTGTCTATGAGGAGGTCGAAGTCGTCAAAGGAAGCTGTCACTTGTAGCTCCTCGGTCCAGGCCGTCTGCCACAGTGTGGCAGCCCTCACCATCGGCCGCTGGTCCTCAAGGTACTCGACCTCGTCTGGTGCAGGCTTTAAGCCTGCTGTGTGGCCGGCCTGCCGTCTCTCTCATGGGTCAGGATTCCCTTTGATTGGGTGCTGGGGTAGAATCTCTGGCGGGATGGTGGCGTTGCTGGTGGTCAGAGAGATGCGGTCTGGCTCGGGGGTTTCTGGGACACTACTGGTCCTTCTATGAGTGGCTGCTGCCTGGGCGGTTGCTGCTGGAGAGTGAGATCTCCCGTAGGCAGTGTCCCACAGGATGGACTTGGGGGCCGTGCTAGTCCATCTGGCGATGAAGGCCTCGTGCTTTGGTGTGACAGTGGGGCTGGTTCCTCCAGTGATGGCAGAAGTTTGTAGGTCTGAGGTGTGGTTCTGGCTCCTCTGGCAGTTGGAGTTCACAGGGCAGTCCGAGGGGCGGTGTGGACCTTCCAGTGGCAGGATCTCGAGCAGCTATGCACGGTGGGACGCTGATCCTTCTAGAGACGGGGACATGCTGGACAGGTCGTGAGGCAGCACTGAGTCGTCTCAGCATGGAGATCTTCTTGGTGATATGCGAGGGTGAGATGGGCCTCTTGCTGGTGAGGACTTGGGTGATGTTCCCCGATGCAGCAGGTACCTTCCCAATCGCATCACCCGGTTCCGCTGGCCTGGTGACGGAGGCAGGTTTCTTGATGGCAGCTTGCAAGGTCAGCTTTCTTTGTTGAGGCTCAGGAGCAGCGGGCCAGCGTGCAGCAGGAGGGCTGGGAGCCGGGGCAGGAGACTGTATTGTTCCCTTGAGGCATTTCTTGCAGGCAACTTGGTGTGTCTTGCATTGCTTCTGCGTCTCGAAGGGCAGCCTGCAGAGGGCACCTGCTTGCTGTGACATCCCTTCAGGTTCCTGGTGATGCCACCGAGGAGATGGAAGCTTCGGGGCGGGGAGCAGATGGGGCAGATGAGAACATCTGCAGCAAGAAGATACTGCAGGTAGATGGTGTTCTCATTATCTTACAGCAGGGGGTTTCCAGCATCATCAGTGGTACTGTTGGCTGGTTCTCCCTGGTGTGGGTGGGTGGGGTCGAAAGGTCCAGCTGGGCAGGTGCTGGCAAGGTCCTGGGGTCCCTCTGGGTGATTTCTGAGGCTGGGCAGGCATCTTGCAAGCTGCTGATAACCCTCTGGGTGGTCTCTGGAGAGATGCTGGTCCTGTCTGTGAAGATTCCTACCCGGATGGTGTGAAGAGCAGCGAGAGCACCACCAGTGTCAGGGTCCTGGGCAGCTGCAGGGGTAGAAGGTGGTCGCCTCGGAGCATCTTGCAGCTGGAGAGCAGGGGGTTCTGTCAGTCAGTGGCTGCTGGAGCACAGTGGGGCTGTCTGTCGGCGGCTGGTGCTGCTGGAGAGCGGGGGGGTGTCCCTCGACGGTTGCTGGAGAGCAGGTTGGGGGGTTGTCCTTTGGCGGTAGCTGGAGAGTGGAGGGGCTGTCCCATGGCAGCTGGTGCTGCTGGAAAGCGGGGGGCAGGTTGTTCCTTCTGGTTGTAATGTCCCGACAGGCCGGTCTCAGTATGCAGGATCTTTCTGAAGCAGCATCTGTGGGGGAGTGGGGGGAATCCTTCGAGGAGGCACCATTCTTCCCCTTCGTGCTGCTGGTCTGCGAGGATCTTCTTCATAATCATTTTCCAAGAGATCTTCCGTGGAGCAGCAGCGGTAGCAGACTTGGACTCTTTCAAGGAGCAGTGCGCACTAGGTTCTCGGCTCAGTGTCCCCTTCTGGAACCCTGATTGTAAACCTATGACTCTCACTCCCATTCTTGTTTTTTCATTTGTTGTCCCCTGGAATTTGTTTATCCCTCTCCTTTTTCTGGTCTTTCCCCTCTGAAGAAGGAGAACCCCTTTTGAGCCAGTTAGTTGAGGGGCAATACTGAGATCGGACAAGGATCTGTGGGAGAGGGGAAGTCTGGGACAGTCTGGACAAGGAGACTGAGATTAGGAACAGGGGAGAACTGAGACTGATTGGGCAAAGAGACTGGGAATAGATCAGGAAGTAAGGAGCTGGGTTAAGGAGCTGGGGGAAAGATTGAGATTGGATGAGGAGCCCAGGGAGGGAATCTTCAACAGGAAGCTAATTTGGGGTGGGGTGGGATGAGGGAAGACAACGCAAATGAGAAACTGGGAGCAAGAGAACTGGGGCTGGTTGGGCAAGGGGACTGGCTAGGAAAGGAGAGCTGGGCCTGGGTGTAGGGATAGGGAAAGACTGGAAGTGAAGGAGGGTGATAGGGACAGCGAGCCTAGAGAGGAAGACTAGGCTGGCTTAGCAAGGAGACTGAGACTAGGGTGAGAATCTTAAGGAGTAGAGACTGGGACTGGGTGGGCAAGAAGAATGGGACTGGGACAGGAATCTGGGGTAGGGTAGAGAGCAGCGAAACAAGGACAAATTGGAGGGGATGGCACGGAAGGAGTTAAGTTTGTGAGGAAATGGGCAGAACAGTCTGTGCCCACTACTTTCCAGAGCCTAGAATGCAACCCAAGATTCGTGACTCTCACCATTTCTCCTCTGCTACCAGCAAATATCCAAGGGTATGTCTACACTACGAAATTAGGTCAATTGTATAGAAGTCGATTTTTAGAAATCGATTTTATACAGTCAATTGTGTATGTCCCCACTAAGCGCATTAAGTCAGCAGAGTGTGTCCTCAATACCGTGGCTAGCATCGACTTCCGGAGCGGTTCACTGTGGGTAGCTATCCCACAGTTCCCGCAGTCTCTGCTGCCCACTGGAATTCTGGGTTAAGCTCCCAATGACTGATGGGGCAAAAACATTGTCTAGGGTGTTTTTGGGTACATGTAGTCAGTTGCCCCTCCCTCCCTCCGTGAAAGCAACAGAGTCACTTAGAAGAGATCTATGTGGTTCAAAAGCTTGTCTCTCACCAACAGAAGTTGGTCCAATAAAAGATGTCTCATATACCTTGTCTCCCGAGGAGAAACAGGACAGTTCTGCAACATATAAGTGTTCTGCAGAAGCTGTCTCAGGTGAAGAATCACTTTTAAGAAATTTGGTCCACGGGAAACTAATAGGCCCATTTAAAGTTCATGAAATCATCTAACCTCCAGCACAGCTTACTTCAGTAGGGTCATTCTGATCATCCTAAATTCACCACTGAATGGCTTCTCAGATATGATTGTAAGATGGTGGGCCTGCCCCTTTGAGAGCCTGGGGCTGGCCAATCCTGTTCAATCAGCCCACCTGTGCCATAATGAACTGTATCTAAGGCAGAGGAGGCAGGACTAACTGGCATCAGGTGGGCCTCATACAAGGACTGAGAAGATTAAGTTTACTGGAGGGAGGTAGTGGGTAATGAGCTGGTAGATAAAGTGTCAAAAAGTTCTGTCAAACACAAGCAAGCTGATTCAGAGAACCCTTTAAGTAAACTGGTGTTTAGAAATCTAATTAAAAATGAGTTCAGAGAGGAATGGCAGGAAATATGGGCAAAGGAAAAGGAAAAAAATCCATGATATAAGACCAAGAATTGAAAATGCTGATACACTCCAAGGCCCTGAGACAATGAAGTGGCTATTTAGAATTTTAACTGTACGTTGTGACTTAAATAGTAATTTGTTACTAATAAACAAACAAAGTTGGATTATGTGGGATGTGTGTGGTGCAGGAAACAGTTGAGCATCTGCTGTGGGAGTGCAAAGAGTATACCATTGAAAGGAGGAATTTATATGAAAAACGTAGAGGCTTTAAAGTATCAAAATTTTCACTGCAACACCGAGTTAGAGCTCCAGGAAAATGAGCCCCTACCAAAAAGCAGTAGAGTGCTTCTTTAGGAACACTGGGAAAGATGAAAGACTTTAATTCTTGAATTATCTATGTGGTGTCCAATGTTTGGCAGCCATAGACTTGGCAAATGAGTTTGCTTCACCATAAAACACATGAAGAAGAAGTTTACAGGAGGAACTAAAAGATGCAATTTGGGCTCCTGTGGAAAGTCCTCAAGTATCCACTGGAAGAGGGGCTGAGATGGTGATGGGATTCCAGAGCAGAAGCCCGCGAGTCGGGGTTCTATCTAAGAGCCAGAGAAAGATTTAAACATAACTCAGAAGGAACAAGGTTATAGAAGAGGAGTAAAAGAACATTTTGTTTGTGTGAACTTGTGTTTGCACTTGTCTTACCCTGGAAGTGCGTCTGGACTAGATGTGATTTGGCTGAATGCCAAATTGTGGAGAGGAACAGGCTATTGCAGGGCTAAAGAGGTGCTCAATAAGGGGGCTAGAGGTAAAAACCTGTGCAATACCATGCCCTCATACCAGAGGTGGTGAGTGGAACTGCTCAGAATGATTAACAGAATTTTAAAGCCAGGAGAGACCATTATGATCATCTCGAATGACTCTCTAGCGACCAGGAGCAGCTAACAGGGGAGTTTTGTGAGGGAGTTCTCCAGGTGAAGGAGGAGTGATTACGTGACCCTTGGGGTAAGTTTGTTGTCCGTAGTGCGTATGTTTGTGTTTGTGGTGTGCTTGTTGCTTGACTGAAATTTACCATGTGGTCTGTTGTTTGGGGGACTGTGCACTGACTGTGTGAGTGCTGAGCCTAGTGGCCCACTAGGCAAGGCTGAGAGCTTCTTAACAAGGCTTTGATCCCTAAGTCCTTTAGCACCCATCAACCTTACCAGGGGGCGGGGCTGCTCAGGAAGACCAGGGCTTTAAAAAGCCCACTCCTAAGCAACCAGAGGAGCTAGTGAACAGGAGCAGCTAACGGTAGTTTTGCAAGGGAGTTTACAGAGGAGGGCTAGATACATTCTTTAAACTTAAAGCCAAAAACACCCCCTGATAAAAACCAAACTTCAACAAAAGAACTAACTTCAGGAGTAAGAAGATAATGCAGGCACAAGTCCAGCAACAGAGTGGGGGCAACCCAGTTTATTGCACCCAATGCAGCATGTATGATTACTTGCCCTATGGGCAGGTGGTGTATGTGTGCATTCGGTACAAGGAGCTCCTGGCTCTCAGAGACCGTGTATGGACTTTGGAAACCAGGGTAGCTGAACTGGAGGAGCTAAGGGAAAGAAAGAGGTACATAGATGAGACTTTCCGGGACACAGTAGATCGTCCCACCCCCGGTCTGACAGCCTCTGTGATGTTGAGGAGAAGGAAAGTCTCAGGGCAGAGGAACATCCAACTGGAGCATATGGAAACGATCCCATAGTTGGGAGCCTCCTTCCAGATGATGGTGTGTATCCTCTCGCATGGAGGATACCTCTCCAGAGGAGGGAACTCCAGTTATTAGGAAGAAACAGGTATTAGAGTGATTCGATCATTAGAAACATAGATAGCTCGGTTTGTGATGACCAGGAAAGCCACATGGTGACTTGCCCGCTTGGTGCGAAGGTTGCAGATCTCTCAAGGCATCTATATAGGTGTCTATGTAGTGCTGGGGAGGAGCCAGTGGTCGTGGTACATGTAGGTACCAATGACATAGGGAAGGAGAGAGGTCCTGGAGGCCAAATTTAAGTTGCTAGGAAAGAGATTGAAGTCCAGGACCTTTGTGGTAGCATTCTCTGAAATGCTTCAAGTTGCACATGCAGGGCCAGGTAGACAGACAGAACTGCAAGGTCTCAATGTGTGGATGAGATGATGGTGCAGGGAGGAGGGGTTTAGATTTATTAGGAACTGAGGGAACTTTTGGGAAAGGGGGAGCCTATACAGGAAGGATGGGTTCCACCTAAATCAAAATGGAACCAGATTGCTGGCACTTAACATTGAAAAGGTAGTAGAGCAGTTTTTAAACTAAAAGGGTTGGTGGAAAGCTGACAAGTGTGGAGGAGCACGTGGTTCAGACAGAGCATCCCTTGAGGAGGATCTATTAATGGAGATTCTCTATGTCCTATAAGAAGGAGAGGATGGAAGATGATAAAATACAGGTAGGATCTGATGAAAAAGAGTCAAATGAAAAAAAATCCCATTCATTTACATCACGTAATGGCAGACAGCTAAAAATTGACAAGTTTTTAAAGTGCATATATATCAATGCTAGAAGTCTAAATAATACAATGGGTGAACTAGAATGCCTTGTATTAAATGAGGATATTCATATAATAGGCATCACAGAAACTTGTTGGAATGAGGATAATCAATAGGACACAGAAATACTGGGGTAAAAAATATGTCGGAAGGACAGACCAGGTTGTGCTGGTGCGGGAGTGGCACTATATGTGAAAGAAAGCGTAGAATTAAATGAAGTAAAAATCTTAAATGAACCAAACTGTACCATATAATCTCGATGGATAGAAATTCCAGGCTCTAATAATAAGAATATAGCAGTACAGATATATTACCACCCACCTGACCAGGATGGTGATAGTGACTGTGAAATGCTCAGGAAGATTAGAGAGGCTTTTAAAATAAAAAAAACCTCAATAATAATGGGGGATTTCAGCTATCCCCATATTGATGGGTACATGTCACCGCAGGACAGGATGCAGAGATAAAGTTTCTTGACACTTAAATGACTGCTTCTTGGAGCAGCTAGTCCTGGAACGCACAAGAGGAGAGGCAACTAATTGATTTAGTCCTAAGTGGAGCACAGGATCTGATCCAAGAGGTGCATATAGCTGGACCGCTTGATAATAGTGACCATAATATAATTAAATGTAATATCCCTGTGGCAGGAAAAACACCACAGCAGCCCAACACTGTAGCATTTAATTTCAGAAAGGGGAACTACACAAAAATGAGAAGGTTTGTTAAACCAAAATTAAAGGGTACAGTGCCAAAAGTGAAATATCTGCAAGCTGTGTGGAAACTTTTTAAAGACACCATAATAGAGACTCAACTTAAATGTATACCCCAAATTAAAAAACATAGTAAGAGAACCAAAAAAGAGCCACCGTGGCTAAACAACAAAGTAAAAGAGGCAGTGAGAGGCAAAAAGGCATCCTTTAAAAAGTGGAAGTTAAATCCTAGTGAGGAAAATAGAAAGGAGCATAAACTCTGGCAAATGAAGTGTAAAAATATAATTAGGAAGGCAAAAAAGAATTTGAAGAACAGCTAGCCAAAGATTCAAAAAGTAATAGCAAAAAAAATTTAAAATACATCAGAAGAAGGAAGCCTACTAAACAACCAGTGGGGCCACTGGACGATCGAGATGCTAAAGGAGCGCTCAAGGATGATAAGGCCATTGTGGAGAAACTAAATGAATTCTTTGCATCGGTCTTCACAGCTCAGGATGTGAGGGAGATTCCCAAACCTGATCCATTCTTTTTAGGTAATAAATCTGAGGAACTGTCCCAGATTGAGGTGTCATTAGAGAAGGTTTTGGAACAAATTGATAAACTAAACAGTAATAAATCACCAGAACCAGATGGTATTCACCCAAGAGTTCTGAAGGAACTCAAATTGAAATTGCAGAACTACTTCTGTAGTCAGTAATCTATCATTTAAATTAGCTTCTGTACCAAATGACTGGAGGATAGCTAATGTGACGCCAATTTTTAAGAAGGGCTCCAGAGGTGATCCTGACAATTACAGGCCAGTGAGCCTGACTTCAGTACCAAGCAAACTGGTTGAAACTTTAGTAAAGAACAAAATTGTCAGACACATAGATGAACATAATTTGTTGGGGAAGAGTCAACATGTTTTTTGTAAAGGGAAATCATGCCTCACCAATCTGCTAGAATTCGTTGAGGGGGTCAACAAGCATGTGGACAAGGGGGGTCCAGTAGATATAGTATACTTAGATTTTCAGAAAGCCTTTGACAAGGTCCCTCACCAAAGCCTCTTAAGCACAGTAAGCTGTCATGGGCTAAGAGGGAAGGTCCTTTCATGGATTGGTAACTGGTTAAAGATAGGAAACAAAGGATAGGAATAAATGGTCTGTTTTCAGAATGGAGAGGTAAATAGTGGTGTTCCCAGGGGTCTGTACTGGGAATAGTCTTAGGCCTGGTCTACACCATGAGTTTATGTCGGATTTAGCAGCTTTAAATCCGAATTAACCCTGTACCCGTTCACACAACGAAGCCATTTTTTCGACAAAAAGGGCTCTTAAAACCAATTTCTGTACTCCTCCCCAACGAGGGGAATAGTGCTGAAATCGACATCGCCATTTCAAATTAGGGTTAGTGTGGATGCAATTCGAAGGTATTGGCCTCCGGGAGCTATCCCACAGTGCACCATTGTGACTGCTCTGGACAGCACTCTGAACTCGGATGCACTGGCCAGGTGTACAGGAAAATCCCCAGGAACTTTTGAATCTCATTTTCTGTTTGGCCGGGCGAGCTCATCAGTACAGGTGACCATGCAGTCCCAGAATTGAAAAAGAGCTCCAGCATGGACCAAATGGGAGGTACTGGATCTGATCGCTGTATGGGGAGAGGAATCCATGCTATCAGAACTATGTTCCAAAAGACGAAATGCCAAAATATTTCAAAAAATCTCAGAGGCTACGAGGGACAGAGGCTACATCAGGGACGCAACACAGTGCTGCGTGAAACTTAAGGAGCTCAAACAAGTGTACCAGAAAACCAAAGAATCAAACAGACACTCCGGGACAGAGCCCCAGACATGCCGCTTCTACGCTGAGCTGCATGCAATTCTAGGGGGCGCCGCCACCACTACCCCACCCCTGTCCGTGGACTCCGATGATGGGGTACTCTCCACCATGGCTGAGGATTTTGCAGATGGGTAAGATGATGATGTGGAGGACAAGCTTGGGGAGAGCACACAGCACACCGTTCTTCCCGACAGCCAGGATCTTTTTATCACCCTGAGTGAAATACCTTCCCAACCCAACGGAGCCGGAGAAGGGACCTCTGGTGAATGTACCTTTTAAAATATAATACATGTTATAAAAGCAAGTGTTTTTTAACGATTAAGTAGCCCTGAGGACTTGGGATGCATTCGTGGCCAGTACTGCTACTGGAAAAGTCTGTTTACGTGTCTGGGGATGGAGCGGAAATCCTCCAGGGACATCTCCATGAAGCTCTCCTGGAGGTACTCTAAAAGCCTTTGCAGAAGGTTTTTGGGGACAGCAGCCTTATTCCGTCCTCCATGGTAGGACGCTTTACAACGCCATGCTAGTAGCAAGTAATCTGGTATCATTGCATGACAAAGCCTGGCAGCGTATGGTCCTGGTGTTTGCTGGCATTCAAGCAACATCCATTCTTTACCTCTCTGTGTTATCCTCAGGAGAGTGATATCATTCATGATAACCTGGTTGAAATAGGGGAATTTAATTAAGGGGACATTCAGAGGTGCCCGTTCCTACTGGGCTGTTTGCCTGTGGCTGAAAAGAAATCCTCCCCGCAGTTAGCCACGCAGGGGGGTGGGGGGAGGGCATTGACGCTGAGCTGTTCGTGTTTGGCTAGCAGGGATCTTCCCTGATACCAGCCAGGCGGTGGGGGGAGGGGGGAAAGCGATCATCCCAGAGAATTGGATGCGGGGGAGGGGGTTAGTTTGGCTTCTGTTGCTGCACGTTAACAGGAAAACATGGCCAACTCAACGGGCTTTGCTTGGTATGGGAAAGGAGGGGATTGCTGTTATGAAGGTTGCAGAAGCCAAAAGACTATAGCTTACCATGGCCGCCTGCAAGCTGAATTCTGTTGCCCGGTCCTGTCTGTGTGATCTCTAACACCAAAGCCACAGGTACTCAATATAAAATGCAAAATGCGACCTTGTACCAAAATCACGTGCTATGTAATGTGAATAGTGTTGTTCACGGTGAACAAGAATAGCCATTATTCTGTAAAATGTATCTTTTTAAATACAGCACTCCCTTTTTTTCCTCAAGCAGCTGCAAATGTTTCAAGCCTCCCTCCTCCATCCCAAAGGCTATCTCAGATAAGGCGGCGAAAAAAACGCACGCGTGATGACATGTTCTCTGAGCTCATGCAGTCGGCCGGCACTGACAGAGCTGCGTGGAGGGACACAATAGCAGAGTACAGGACAGTGGCCGATGAACGTGAGGAGAGGTGGCAGTAGGAAGATCAGAGGAGGCATGAGGCAACGCTGGGGCTACTGTGGGATCAAACGGACATGCTCCGGCATCTGGTGGAGGTTCATGAATCGCAGCAGGATCACAGACTGCCGCTGCAGCCCCTGCTTAACCACCCTCTGTCCTCCCCAAGTTCCATAGCCTCCTGACCCAGACGCCCAAGAACACGGGGTGGGAGGCTCCGGGCACCCAACCACTCCACTCCAGTGGACAGCGCAAGCAACAGAAGGCTGGCATTCAATAAGTTTTAAAGTGATCTTTTCCTTCCCTCCTACCCTCCTCCCACACCCCACCCGGGCTACCTTGTGAGTTATCTCCCTATTTTTATAATCAATTAATAAAGAATACATGTTTTTTAAACGATAGTGACTTTTTCCTTTGCAAGCAAGCTGTGATCGAAGTGGGGAGGGTGGGTGGCTTACAGGGAATTTAGAGGCAACCAAGGGGGAGGGTTTTCATCAAGAAGAAACAAACAGAAGTGTCACACAGTACCCTGGCCAGTCATGAAACTGGTTTTCAAAGCTTCTCTGATGCGCAGCGCTTCCTGCTGTGCTCTTCTAACAGCCCAGTTGTCTGGCTGCGCGTATTCAGTGGCCAGGCAATTTGCCTCAACCTCCCACCCTGCCATAAATGTCTCCCCCTTACTCTCACAGAGATTGTGGAGCACACAGCAAGCAGGAATAACAATGGGAATATTGGTTTCGTTGAGGTCTGAGTGAGTCAGTAAACTGCGCCAGCAACCCTTTAAATGTCCAAATGCACACTCTACCACCATTCTGCACTTGCTCAGCCTATAGTTGAACAGCTCCTTACTACTGTCTAGGGTTCCTGTGTACGGCTTCATGAGCCATGGCATTAAGGGATAGGCTGGGTCCCCAAGGATAACTATAGGCATTTCAAAATCCCCAACAGTTATTTTCTGGTTTGGGAAGTAAATCCCTTCCTGCAGTCATTTAAACAGACCAGAGTTCCTGAAGACGCGAGCGTCATGAACCTTTCCCGGCCATCCCACGTTAATGTTGGTGAAATGTCCCTTCTGATCCACCAGTGCTTGCAGCACCATTGAAAGTGCTTGTGGTTTATGTACAGGTTGCCCTGGTGGTCCGGTCCCAAGATAGGGATATGCGGTCCGTCTATCGCCCCACCACAGTTAGGGAATCCCATTGCAGCAAAGCCATCTAGTATGACCTGCACATTTCTCAGAGTCACTACCTTTGATAGCAGCAGCTCAATGATTACGTTGGCTACTTGCATCACAGCAACCCCCACAGTAGATTTGCCCACTCCAAATTGATTACCAACTGTCCGGTAGCTGTCTGGAGTTCATAGAATGATAGAATATCAGGGTTGGAAGGGACCTCAGGAGGTCATCTAGTCCAACCCCCGCTCAAAGCAGGACCAATCTCCCATTTTTGTCCCAGATCCCTAAATGGCCCCCTCACGGATTGAACTCACAACCCTGGGTTTAGCAGGCCAATGCTCAAACCACTGAGCTATCCCTCCCCCCAGTGTAAGTTGCAAGCTTCCACAGGGCTATTGCCACTTGCTTGTGAACTGTGAGGACTGCTCTCATCTTGGTATTCTTGCACTTCAGGGCAGGGGAAAGCAAGTCACAAAGTTCCATGAAAGTGCCCTTACGCATGCAAAAGTTTTGGAGCCACTGGGAATCATCCCAGACCTGCAACACTATGTGGTCCCACCAGTCTGTGCTTGTTTCCTGGGCCCAGAATCGGCGTTCCACGGCATGAGCCTGCCCCATTAACACCATGATCTCCAAATTGTGGGGGAACGTGGTTTGAGATAAAAGTGTGTTCATGTCCTCATCATCGCGCTGCCGTTGCCTCCACGCGTGGTTTTTCAGGTGCTGGTTCTGCATGCACTGCACAATAATGTGCGAGGTGTTTACAATGGTCCTAACTGCTGCAGTGAGCTGAACAGGCTCCATGCTTTCTGTGCTATGGCGTCTGCTCCTGCTCGGGCAATCCAGGGAAAAGGGCGTGAAATGATTGTTTGCCATTGCTCTGACAGAGAGAGGGGTGACTGACAACATGGTTTACAGGGTTGGCTTACAGGGAATCAAAATCAACAAAGGGGGTGGCTTTGCGAGAAACAGAATGGCCCCCTCAAGGATAGAACTCAAAACCTCAAGGATGGAACTCAAAACTGGGTTTAGCAGGCCGTTGATTTCACAGGGGAAGGGAGGAGAAAATGAATACAAAACAAATCTGGTCTATTTCTTGTTTTGATCCACTTCATCTATCTTTATACATCTTGCTGGCAGCAGACTGTGCAGTACAACCACTAGCCATCGTCATCTCCTGGGTGCTCGGCAGAAGACGGTGCAGTATGACTGCTGGCCACCGTCTTCTACTGACTGCTGATTAGAAGACAGTGCACTGCCGGTAGGACTGAATCGCCATGAGACGAAACTTAAAAGGGAAATGACCTGTCTGAGCCACTCCCATGTTTCCCCAGGCGCCCCAACCTCATCGAGGTCGGTTAAAAGAGCACCCAGGACTACATCAACAATGGCTACCAGTCATTCTGCACTGTCTGCTGCCAAAAGGCAATAAGCTGCTGCTGTGTAGCAATGCAGTACCACATCTGCCAGCTCCCAGGAGAGACATACGGTGACGGTTAGCTGAGCGGGCTCCATGCTTGCCGTGGTATGGCGTCTGCATGGGTAACCCAGAAAAAAAGACACGAAACGATTGTCTGCCGTTGGTTTCACGGAGGAAGAGAGGGAAGGGGGCCTGATGATATGTACCCAGAACCACCCGCGAAAATATTTTAGCCCCATCAGGCATTGGGATTTCTACCCAGAATTCAAATGGGCGGCGGAGACTGCAGGAACTGTGGGATAGCTACCCATAGTGCAACACTCCGGAAGTCGACGGTTGCCTCGATAGTGTGGACACACTCTGCCGACTATATTCACTTAGAGCATTTTTGTGGGGACACACATAAAATCGACTTATAAAAATGCTTTCTACAAAATCGACTTCTATAAATTCGACCTAATTTTGTTGTGTAGACAAGGCCTTATTCAACATATTCATAAATAATCTGGAAAAAGGTAAACAGCGACGTGGCAAAATTTGCAAATGATACAAAATTATTCAAGATAGTTAAGTTCCAGGTAGACAGCGAAGAGCTACAAAAGCATCTCTCAAAACTGGATGAATGGGCAACAAAATGGCAGATGAAATTCAATGTTGATAAATGCAAAGTAATGCACATTGGAAAACATAATCCCAACTATAAATATAAAATGATGGAGTCTAAATTAGCTGTTACCACTCAAGAAAGAGATCTTGGAGTCATTGTGGATAGTTCTCTGAAAACATCCACTCGATGTGCAGCGGCAGTCAAAAAAGTGAACAGAATGTTGGGAGTCATTAAGAAAGGGATAGATAATAAGAAAGAAAATATCATATTGCCGCTATATAAATCCATGGTATGCCTACATCTTGAATACTTCATGCAGATGTGGTCACCCCATCTCAAAAATATATATTGAAATTGGAAAAGGTTCAGAAAAGGGCAACAAAAATGATTAGGGGTACAGAATGGCTTCCATATGAGGAGAGATTAATAAAACTGGGACTTTTCAGCTTGGAAAAGAGACGACTAAGGGGGAATATGACAAAAGTCTATAAAATCATGACTGGTGTGGAGAAAGTAAATAAGGAAGTGTTATTTACTCCTCATAACACAAGAACTAGGGGTCACCAAATGAAATTAATAGGCAGCAGGTTTAAAACAAACAAAAGGAAGTATTTCTTCACACAGCACACAGTCAACCTGTGGAACTCTTTGCCAGAGAATGTTGTAAAGGCCAGGACTATAACAGGGTTCAAAAAAGAACTAGATAAATTTATGGAGGATAGGTTTATCAGTGGCTATTAGTCAGGGATGGTGTCCCTGGCCTCTGTATGCCAGAAGCTGGGAATGAGTGACAGGGGATGGATCACTTGATGATTACCTGTTCTGTTCATTCCCTCTGGGACACCTGGCACTGGCCACTTTTGGAAGACAGGATACTTGGCTTGATGGATCTTTGGTCTGACCCAATATGGCTGTTCTTATGTTCATAACACAGACCATACAACTTAATCCAATACCAACAGACTTTCTCAATATAAGAACGAGTTCTGTGTACTAAATCTTGCCAATAAGTTTTTAATAAACCCCATTTGAAGCAAAGCATTGTTAAGATAAGAGGCAAAAAACAAAACAAAAAACTCTTTAGAATTTTCAAAACATATTTTTTCCACGTCCCACATCTTAAAATAGCTTGTCTAAATACTGCTTGGAAGTCAAATGGTTTCCCAAAGAGCTGCATTAAGTTTCTCTCAGTCTTTGCCATAATCAAGGCGCACGGATACTCCACTGAAATCACAGGGGTATGATTCAAAGGGACTCAGGGATTGAAGTACACCTACTATTAATCTGCAAGGTGAAATTAGGAATGGCATAAACCCAGGCTTGAGTAGCTGAAGTCTGGGTGGTATCTAGGAGCTGACATCCAGCTACCACATGAAAGACTCCCTATTGATAGAGAGGGCGTAACAAGGTGAATCTTAGGCTTTGTCTACAGTAGGAATTAGGTCAGTAGAAAGATGCTCAGGGGTGTGAAAAATCACTGAGTAACACAGTTAAACCAAACTAACCACTGGGGAACATAGTGCTGTTGGCATAGGTATTATCTTCACTAAAGGGCTACAGCGTTAGAGCACCCATGGAATCGGCACCTATGCCAACTGAGGAAGATAGGCATTCAAGCGCCTGAAGTTGTGTGCAGGGCCCGATTTGGTAGGTGTGCTCAAAAGGCTGCCAACCAGATTGTGTCCCTCAAGTAAGTTCACACAATAGCTGGTGAAGGGAGGAGGAGGAGAACAACCACCTCCCTCACAACTTTTAGCGCAGTAGTCAGGATGTTGGAAGACCACTGGTTCAAGTCTCCTGTACTTGATGAAAAGGGATTTGAACAGGAATCTGCTACAATTCAGCAGTGTGCCCTAACCACTAGGCTATAGGATTTTTTGATGTGGGGCTCCCTTAATCTTTCCCATTGAATTGTTTTAATAACATAATTGAATAACTAGGTCACAGAAAGTTAGAATGATGCCTTAGCCTAGTGGTTAGAGCTCTCAGTTAAGACATAGCAAATATTTTCTAGTGTAGAGGGCGTGGTTTGAACTTGGGTCTCCTACAACCCAGGTATGTACTCTAACCAGTAGGTTATAACAGGCCTCCATCTCACATCTCCTTGCCCTCAGCTGTTTTGTGTGAACTCACCTGAGAGCTCTGATCTGATGGGAGGCCTCTGAGCTCGCCTACTGGATCAGCCCCTGCACATGCTAAGCCAGCTGAATTGCCTATCTTCTCTCGGCCCCCACCACCACCTTTTGTGAATCACAGGCAGGGACAGACACCTCTCTGCAGCCTAGACTTAGGTGCCGAATTCTGAGAGAAACGTGGTGCTTAGCACACACCCTTCTGGTCAGGATATCTCACTGGCTAGCTTAGGTGGTGGCTCCTCACCTAGGGTGTTTGCTGGGTGGATTCCATTCTAAGGTACCTATATCTTCCCATAGTATAGGAACCTACCTAACTCAGGCTTTGTGGATCACAGTTTTGTTCCTGTGATTTTCTAAGTGCCTACGCCCCTTTGTAGATCTGGGCCTTTGTCTCTTTACTCACTTGTTTCATTGAAGTTTTTGCAGTGAAATAGGTTTTTAAGACTATTACCAAGTCTTGGTTGCAGTTACAAGTGTTGTGGTTTCTTGTAAAGAATCACCTTTCTTGATCTGCATCACTAACACCTTGCCACCTGGAGCCTATTCTCCACCTTGTAGTTAACTCTTTTGTCTTCCACTACCTGCCAACAAATCGCTGTTTCTTTTTTCTTTGCTTTGTCTTATGAAATTTTTGTGCTGATTTGTGTGTGAGATGACATTTTTTCTCCTCCAGTTGAATGCTAGTCCTGCTCAAGCTCTAGGTCCCAGCTTTTTTTTTTTTTTTCCTCTCAGGCTTTTTATATATTCCTATTAGCTAGGAAAAAAGTTCTAGCCATTTCACCCACTGAGATGCAGCTATGTGCTTATTCTCTCTCCCGTTAAGTAGCAGATAATTTAAAGTGATATCCCGTTTCATTGATCTTTAGAAGGATTTCCGCAGTTTGGGTAGGGACAGTAAACAAACAGTAAAGAGAGCAGAGATGCACTGGAAAGTTGTCATGCACAATAGAAGAACACAGAATGGATTTACAGTCTTACTATAGTACCAGCTCTACTATAGCTAAGTTTGAGAACAGCTTTCTGTTTGAAGGTTGACCTTTCTAAGTGCTCTAAAATCCACATGGTTACTTGGATTGCCTTGAAATTGGGTAGCTCATCATGCGGGTTCCAGGTAGGGTGATCCACAAGGGGTTCCAGAGATACAGCCCCCACCCCAATACTTTTCTTAAGGTTGACAGATTCTTTTGCACAGACATAGGGATCAAACCAGAGATTCAAGTGTACACAGGGGCCAGTGTGCCTCTATCCTAAAAAAATCTTAGGTTGCCTTTTAAACATTTAATCCAAATGAGTTACCTTTATCACCACAGGAGGGAGAACAAACCAATCTTGGATTTACAGCACAAACAGTTCCAAAACTGCCTCAACTGTCATTTTATACCACACCCTTGAGCGATGTAGTTATACCAACCTAACCTCCCATGTGGACAGCGCTATGTTGACGAGAGACCTTCTCCCACCAATATAGCTACTAACTCTCAGGGAGATGGATTAACTAGGCCTACTGGAGACGCTGTCCCATCTGCGTAGTAGCATCTTCACTAAAGCACTACTGCAGCGCAGCTGCACCGCTGTAGCATCGTATGTGAAGACAAGGCCATGATGTGAATAGCTGGACATTTACCCCAACTAGTGTATTGCACCCATTAAATCTTTGGAGGAGCAACACTGAAAACACTATTCAAACAAGTTTGGCACTCTCAATAGCTGCATGCCTACCTTGCCTAACACTCAAGTGCCAAACAGATTATACTGCACGTGTATAGATAGACTGCCCAAGAGCTTTGCTAGTCAGCCATGACTCACACAAGCTGTGTGGCTCAAGGGGACATCCACTGAATTTCAGCAACATTGAGGCACTGTAAATTCATATCCCACCTTGATCAGAAATCAGGTGGGTGTTGGCATGTTGCTACAATCTGCTTCTGTCAAAATAATTTTAAATTTGGGGAAATATCAGTTGAGTACAGCAGAAAATTCAGAAGCAGGGGGCGGAATGGGAACATCCATGGGGATGGAGTAATTCATATAGTTCAGAGCTATTGTTCTGGGCTCTGTTCATCTCCATGGGGTGTTCTCATTCATTTGAGACCATCACATTGAGATGAATGGGTCGTTTCACACTCCTCAGAACCTCCTGTCCTTTCAGGTTTATCCTGTGCTGGGCATCTGGATATAGCAAAGCAGTTGCTGATTAATTTCATACTATATTACAGCAGGGCACCAATTCTGCTACAGTTGAGGCCCTGTCAACACTGGCAAGTTTCTGTGCAGTAAAGCAGCTTTCTGCACTGTAACTCCCGAGGTGTACACAGTGCCAAGCCACTTAGTGTGCAGAAACTGTGAAGTTATAACGCTGTACAAAACCCACCCCAACGAGAGGCGTACAGCTTTCATTGCCAGGGCTACAGCACTTTGGTGCCAGTGTAGACACCATGGTTGATTACAGCACTGTGATTGGCCTCTGGGAGGTGTCCCACAATGCCTGTTCTCATCTCTCCGGTCATCAGTTTCAACTCTTCTGCCCTGCCCTCAGGTGACCAACCGTCATCCCCACCCTATAAATTCCTTTGGAATTTTGAAAGTCCCCGTGCTGTTTGCTCGGTGACGCGTGCAGTGGTCTCAGTGCATCTTTCCAGGTGATCATGCCTGCTCTACACACCAGAAGATCCCCTGCTTGGATCAATGCCGAGCTGCTGGACCTCATCAGAATTTGGGGAGAGAAGGCTATCCAGTCCCAGCTGTGCTCCAGCCATAGGAATTATGATTCCTATGGACAGATTTCATGATGCATGACAGAAAGGCGCCATGACTGGGACACATTGCAATGCAGGGTCAAAGTGAAGGAGCTGTGGAACACCTACCATAAGGTGCAGGAAGAAAACCGCTGCTCTGGTGCTGCACCCACAAGCTGCCGATTCTACGAATATCCGGATGCAAAACTCGATGGCAACCCCACCTCCATTGCGAAGGCCACTGTGGATACTTCGGTGGCTCGCGTGCCAGTTGAAAGTGGATCGAGCCAGGAGGAGAAGATCTTGGAGGAGGATGTGTGGGGGCCGAGGATGGCAGAGGATGACTCGGAGGTCAGAGATGCATGCAGCCAGGATCTCTTTTCTACCCCAGAGTAGGCTAGCCAGTCACAACTATCAGATGTTGGCGAAGCGCAAACTGGAGAGGAGGTTCCTGGTAAGTGGAATCAGTGAAGCGAGTTGTTGGGTGAAGGAGAGTTGCAGAAAGCAGGCTTGTCTCCCATCACATGCCTAGACTGAGCAGCGGAACAGTTTTGATTGACTCCCTCACTTCACAGGAATCTCCCTCAGAGATCTCCAGGAAACTCTTGTGGAGATACTGGGCAATTCGCTGCCGCAGGTTTTTCGGTAGAGCTGCTTTGTTTCTTGCCCCATTAACAGTAACTTTCCCGGGCCACTGTGCCGTCACAGGGGGTTGAGGACCATTGCTACACACAGGCAAGCCACACAGGGGCCAGGGCAGAAGCCACAGTCTTGGAGAAGACCCTCCCTTGATTCCCTGCTGACCCTCAGCAGCGAGATGTCTGCCATAATGATCACATCCTATGGAAAGTGTGGGGACAGTAACGATTATCTGGCCCCTCCTAAAGTGCTGGCCCATTTCCAGTACAACACGGTGCGGGAAGAGTGATTTACTCTTCCCCTGGGGCTACTCACCATTCCGGGGGTCTTGTGGCTCCTGTGTGCTTGCTTGGGGTCAGCCAGTTAGTGACAGGTGGGAGAGTAATGGCTGTGTTTTAAATCACTGAATCAGTGTTCTCTGTGTTGCAAACAATACTACTTCTGTAAAATGTTGTGTTTAAACTTCACAGAGATGACCTTGGGAGCCCAGCCTCCCCCTTTGTTTTCGGCGGCTGAATGGCTTCACAGAATTAGAAAGTGGCCAAGAAGAACTAAGGAGGACTTTCTGCCTGATGATGTGATGCACTCTGCCGTCAAGAAACAGGAATTGAAGGAGCGGTGGGATAGCGAGAAAAGGGACGGAAAGGAGAATGCAACAGTCCAGTATGAAGCCACGGAGCAGTTCTTAAAGGCTATGGAGTGCCAAGCTGACACGCTCCAGGCAATACTAGCTCTTCAAAGCGCGCAGCTCCATGCCCGCCCTCCCCTGCCACTGTGGCAAAACTCTTTCCCATGCTCTCCCCTGACACCGCCAACACACTCTTATCAACCTCCTGGCTCCAGCCTATACACGCTGCATTCCTACCCCCTTACAGTCCAGCACTGCGGACTCCCACTACCCATTGCACTCAACACCCATCCCTCTGCAGTTTGGCCCTGCTGAAGCACAGTACCCGCTGCATTGTACTCCAAAGGAGACGGTTGGATGTGATCCCTGGATGTACACAAATCTTTAGGCATCCCGGGATCTCCTCCTCCTGGGACCTTCCCTTCCCCTATTCCCTTCACTGCTGATGGTTTTTTTTGGTTTGACTCTCTCCTCCTGCTGTTTTTTTTTTAGTAAAAGAATTGTGTTGGTTTGAAAGCAATCTTTATTCTATTAATTGAAAGCAAAAAGAGCCCTACAAAGCAACATATAATTATGTTAAACCCACATACTGCATTGTCTGCACCTATCACCACCTAGCATTCCAAGCACTGCACTCCGGAGCATAGTAATAAATATGAGTGTCTTTCAGCTTCAAATTGCTGCCTCAAAGCATCCCTGATGCTTATGGCCCCGTGCTGCGCCCCTCTAATAGCCCTGGTCTCTGGCTGTTCAAATTCAGCCTCCAGGCGCTGAGCCTTGTTAGGATATAGATATTCAGGCCTGTCTGTAAAGGCCTATACTCTAAGAATGTAGGTTTATGTTTATCATTTAGGTAGTAATAGAGGTATACAAGAAAGAAACTGTGTAAGGGCCTTCTCTCACTGTGACAGTCTGAGGCCCTGTTCTTAGGCCAATGCCTTTGGCTAAGCAGCAGAGGCAGCCATAAGCTGGGAAGCGTACGGTCACATCTTCACATTCCAAACTAATCAATATGGGGCTGTTAGGAAGGTGATCTGATCTATCACCTCCAGAGAAAGGGTAGAGCCTAGAAGATGTAAAAGGAAATTTAGGTTGATAGTTTTCTGTCTGGTAAGAACTCACTTATCAATAGACACAGCTGGAAAACCCTTATGTCTTTATAGACGTAGTTGTGAAATTCTCACTTCTATATTGTTTTGTCATTATAGTTCCCACTTTGCTATTGTTTATTTGCATGGTCTCTGTCTGGTTCTGTGATTGTTTCTGTCTGCTGTATAATTAATTTTGCTGGGTGTAAACTAATTAAGGTGGTGGGATATAATTGGTTAGCTAATCATGTTACAATATGTTAGGATTGGTTAGTTAAATTTCAGTAGAATGATTGGTTGAGGTATAGCTAAGAATATCACTATATAAATTAGGGGCAAACAGGAAGTAAGTGGGGATTCAAAAATAAGGAAAAAGGAACTTGGATTTAAGCTTGCTGGAAGTTCACCCCAATAAACATTGAATTGTTTGCACCTTCGGACTTCGGGTATTGTTGCTCTCTGTTCATGCGAGAAGGACCAGGGAAGTGGGAGAGTGAAGGAATAAGCTCTCTAACAAGCCTCTGTGGTCCAGCCCTGAGTGAAGCTTTCACCCTTCCCTTCACAAATATTATAGAGCATACAGCACGCGGCTATAAGCATAGGAATATTGTCATTGGCCAGGTCCAGCTTCCCATAGAGGCAATGCCAGCGGACTTTTAAATGGCCAAAAGCACACTCAACAATCATTCTGCATTTGTTCAGCCTGTTGTTGAATCACTCCTTGCTGCTGTCAAGGTGGCTCGTGTGTGGCTTCATAAGCCATGGCATTAAGGGGTAGGCAGGGTCTCCCAGGATCACAATGGACATTTCGACTCCCCTACGGTGATCTTCTGATCCAGGAAGAAAGTCCCTGCTTGCAGCTTCCTGAACAGGACAGTGTTCCGAAAGATGCGTGCGTCATGCACCTTTCTGGACCAGCGTTAATGTTCATGAAATGTCCCTGGTGATCCACAAGTGCCTGGAGAACCACTGAGAAATACCCTTTGCGATTAATGTACTCAGTGACTAGGTGGTCTGGTCCCAGAATTGGAATATGTGTGGCATCCATTGCCCCTCCGCAGTTAGGGAAGCCCATTTGTGCAAAGCCATCCACAATGTCACGCATGTTGCCCAGAGTCACAGTCTTTCGGAGCAGGATGCAATTAATGGCCCTGCAGACTTCCATCAACACGAGTGTAACAGCTGACTTTCCTACTCCGAACTGGTTTGCAACCCATCAGTAGCAGTCTGTCGTAGCCAGCTTCCACAGTGCAATCGTCACGTGCTTCTCCAATGGCACAGCAGCTCTCATTCTTGTGTCCTTGAGCTGCAGGGTTGGGGCAAGCTCATCACACAGTCCCATGAATTTGACTTTCCTCATCCGAAAGTTCTTTGGCCACTGCTCGTCATCCCAGACGTGCATTACGATGTGATCCCACCACTCAGTGCTTGATTCCCGAGCCCAAAAGCGGAGTTCCACTGTGGTCAGCACCTCCGTGAATGCAACAAGCAATCTCGTGTTGTAGCTACTATGCGTGGCGAAATCCATGTCGCTCTCCTCTTGCCTTTATAGACTAAGGAATAACTCCACTGCCACTCCTGATGTGTTGGTCAGAAGGAGCAGCATACTGGTCAACAGTTCGGGATCCATTCCTGCAGCCTGAAGAGGCAGGGCATGCAATACACACACCGTTGAAAGATGGCGCCACATGCAGACGGAAGCACAGGGATTGCTGGGATGCAAAGCAATGTATCACAGGGCACTGGGACAGGACTCAGGATGCCCCACAACCCCCTCCACCTTCCCACAACTCTTAGCAGCAGAAGAGAAAGAGGTGCTCTGTGGGATAGCTGCCCAGAGTGCACCGCTCCGAATACCGCTTCAAGTGCCGCAAGTGAACACACTAGTGTGCAGGCAGCTTACGGTGTGAACACACAACAGCGGTTTCCCTTCAGTGCTGTCTGAGTGGTGCTGTAACTCCCGGCGCTGTGACTCTGCCAGTGTAAACATGCCTTAAGATTGAGAACACTTTTCTGATTAAAGGTTGAGTTTTCTAAGTGTTCTGAAATCTGCATGCTTAGTTGTATTGTCTTGAAATTTTCTGTCTAATATGATTGCTGATATAAATTTGGGATCATTTGAGCGAGAGGTTCCTGAGATAAAACCTCCCAGAAAAAACAGCTTTTCTTAAAGTTCACAGTTTCTACAAACTTTTTTATGCACACCTGGCTTCTGAAGATGTAATGTCTTAATGGAACGGAAAGGGGTAGGTGACCTGGAATTGGTGGTGGAGAGGGTGTTATATGTTGCAGGAGATAGTTGCCGGGAGTAGGGGTAGAGCAAAGACAAGAGACACACACACACCAGTCTTCTCTCACATGCTTAAAGTTAAAGTAACCACCATGTAATAAAACTGTCCAATGTTTTGGGACATAGACCATGTCATCGCCCCCCCCCCCCCCCCGCCTGGCCCCCAGTGCCTCCTGCCCACTGGCAGCCCAGCCGATCAGTGCCTCCCCCTCCCTCCCCGCACCTTCCAATCAGCTGTTTCCTGGTGTGCAGGAGGCTCTGGCGGGGGGGGGAGAGGGAGGAGTGAGGGCTTGGCAGGCTCAGGGGAGGGGGTGGGAAGGGGTGGAGTGGGTGTACGGCCTGTGGCAGAGCCAGGGTTGAGCAGTGAGTACATTGGAAAGTTGGCGCCTGTAGCTCCAGCGCCCGGAATTGGTGCCTATACAAGGAGCCACATATTAACTTCTGAAGAGCCACACGTGGCTCCAGAGCACAGCCATTGTCTCTATTCCATTATCACAAAGTATCAGGTGTTGAGTATAGGTGCCAACTTCTCCTGGCACCAGTGCGTGCTCACCCCCCCCGCCCTGTCTCCACCCTGCCCCGCCCCCATTCCAACCATTCCCCAAAGTCCCCGCTCCAACTCCCTGCTCCTATCGGACTTCTTCCCTAAATCCCCACCCAGGCCCTGCCTCCTCCCCTCTCCCTCCCACAGCTTGCTATGCTGTGAAACAGCTGTTTTGTTGTGGCAAGCACTGGGAGGAAAAGCGGGGACATAGCAAGCTCAGGGGAGGAGGCAGAGGCGAGCTGGGGCAGGGAGCTTGACTGCTGGTGGGTGCAGAGCACCCACCAATTTTTCCCCATGGGTGCTCCAGCCCCGGAGCATCCACAGAGTCGGCACCTATGGTGTTGAGTGCATGCAATCTGTTTGTAGATGTCCACAGTTCTATGGCTAGTCCATAACTGTGTTTGCACAGCCTCTTCTCCCCACAGGCCTAAGTGAGTGAATACCTCCTGTGTACTCCTGGCAGGAGCATGTTTAGTATGTGGAGCTGACATGGTCAGTTGCACACAAGAGAACACTGCTAGATGAGCTGTCAAGATGTACAATCAAAAAAAGGAATTGCAAAAACACATGGAGGGTTTTAAGCAGAAGTTGGCTTTCAGCCTCTGTGACCCTCAGCAGTGGAGTTTACAGTTGTGACCAGAGTGGTCACTGTCATGGAGTGGGACAGATGCTGTGGAGGACTGTCTGGATCAACATAGGTCATGCAGCGCCTATAGTTGCATTGTGTCAATCTCAGAAGGTCGACCATAGTTCCACACTGTTTGGGGAGGTGATTTTACTGAGTTGCCATAATGGAGTGGTTACATCAGCCAGAGACAAATTTGAGGGTAGATACATGCACAGAAAGTCAGCTTGAATTAACTAGGCTTTCCACTTCTTGAAATAAATCTGTTTATTGAGATTTAGCTCTAGGGTTGAGGCAGAAACTTTTGTCATCTACACAGATACAGTATCATTTTTTAAATTATTATTTAACAATAACACCATACTGGACATGAGTTTTTTTCTACCCATGGTGATCTGTGAGCCCGAAGTTAAGAAAAGGGGGAAGTCTATAGCTGCCTCTTCAAAGACCAAGATCAAGAGATCAATATAAAAGCCTACCAAATTGTCATAGATTGGCCTGTCAGGACAGCAATTTAGAGCCCTTTGGAAGTAGACCGACTGCATTAAAATAGGTGACCTATCAAAACATGTTTACTACCCTGACATGAGAGGTGTACATCAAAATTGAATTCCAGAGAGCAATGACTGGTTCATGATTAGACATCAAAACTTTGTAAAGCTCTCCCCAGGACAGCTACCAGATGTATTTTGGATTAGACCCCAAACACATAGTGAGGGCCTACCCAGAATGGGAGAGTGATGTATTGTAAAAATGCATAGGAAAGCATTCTTAGTGCCAGCTGAAGATGTGTGTTCTGGAGATCCCCAAATGCTTGAAGGGAGCAAATGTATCAGAGTTAAGACTACTAGTCTGAACAAAAAACTCTCCCAAATTAGAGCTAGATTTATTAGGTATTTTACCCCCAAAACACGGTGAGCATAATTCTTATTTTTGGCACACTGTGGATTACATCCGAAAACACATGATTGGATCATATTCAACGTAAGTGTAAAGTGTAGTGTGATATATCTGTAAATGAATAGTGAAACCATAACTACGTTGGATAATATGCATATTTGGGGGATGAATATATATGGTGAAGCTCTGTTTGTGGTGGGAAAGCGCGCTACTTGGGATCTGACCATGAACACAGGGCTTTGGCGAGTAAGTGATGAACATACTGCAGATTAGACCCTAGCCTATGGATGGAGCTGTGCAGAGCGGGAGCCGTGCTCGGGGCCGGATTTAAAGCTCTCGTGAGAAGACACCTGTGAGCGCTCCTATGCCAGATGCCATCTGCGGATGAGACCCCGGGCCCAGCGAAGTTCCCCATCCCCGACGCTACAGCGGTGCTCCGGGCGGGTGTCGCCCTTTAGCAACCTCCACACTTGCATGAGGCGGGGAGAGTCCTCCCCTTTCAGCGCAGTCAACGGGAGCCCCACCCAGGCCAGCTCCGTCAGGCGCCCACCGAAGCCCAGGAAACCCCGTAGAGACGGGGCCGCCGTGCGGTCGGTGCCAGCCGCTGCCAGCCAGGGACCTAGTCTCACTCACCGCCCTCCTCTGCTAAGGAAGAGGGCGCGGCTCTGCGCAGAGCCTAGTAACCGTTCAGCGCCCCACACGTCCCATGCGCGCTCACGCTGCAGCCAGACCCAGAGACTCCTGAAACGGCCATTTTGCCTCGCTTTGCCTGTACGACGACACGTTACGCGCCGTACGTGCTGCCGTTGAGTTTCGTTCCGCTGCGTGCCTCGGCCCCGCCCCCGCCCGTGGCGCCTGCGCGGTGTGCGCTGGGGCGGCCGAGCCGGGGGAGCCGATCAGCGTCGCGGCGGCGGCGGCAGCTGGAGACAAAGCGCCCGACTAATGAATGGGACGGTCCTGCCTGACCCTTCCCTTTAACTCCTTCGGGCCCGGCCAGGGGGCGGTAACTGGTGGCCTCCCGCTTCCGCGGCGGCTGACCGGCGAGGTGAGTGGTCGCGCTGTGGCGTAGGGCGGGGGCTAGAGCGGGGCGATCCGGTTCTCCCGCTCCCGGGGCTGCTACTGCCCCCACCACTGGCTGGCTCTGCCTCTGCCTCAGCCGCGCCAGTTCCCGGGTGCCCGAGCCGTTGGCTCCCGGGGCTCCCCGCCGCCCTGTTCCGGTCAGGAGCGCCCACAGGGCAGCGCCGCCAGGCCGGGCAAGGGGCGTGCGGTGGCGAGGCACAGGAAGCGGGGGCCTAGGCCCCTGGTGCTCGCTCGCTCCATTGTCTCCGAGGCCCTGGGAGGGGGCTCTGTTGAGGTGGGGGGTGCCCAGTACCGCTCCCTTGGGCGGGGCTCTCCCCAACCCCGGTGGTGGGGGGCGCGGGTCTGACCTGCCTGGGGAGCTGCTGTGCTCCCTCCGCGGTATCCGGCAGGCTGGGTGGAGGGCTCCCGACGAGCCCTCTCTGGAGGCCCGGGGCCCGCTTCGCATGCATGGCAGCGCGCGACTTGCATTGTCTCCGTCCGTCGCTGTCCGCCCCGTACAGCGCCAGGCCAGCCCGAACCACTCTGCGCCCTGCCCGCCCAGAGGCCGCGGGAGGAACCGGGCCCTTCACTTGGGGGCGGGAGGAAGAAGTGACCATGTGGCCGGTGTGAACCCGATCTAAGATGGCTAAGAGTGAATAAGAATAGCCCAGGACCCCGCTAGGCAGGCATTGTGGTCTGCAGAGCTGTGATTGCATGCTGGGGTGTGGGCTTAACGAGTAATGGGGAACTCCCTGCCCGGCGTACTGCATCTAGGTGTAAATGTGTGTAACGTGCTTGCTGAGATGGAAAGTGTGTGCTCAACAAGACACACCCCGCCCCCATTTGTGTGCGCACAAGCTGAGATGGAAAGTACGTCTGGACTCTCATACACAAACATACAATTTATAAACGAGACTCTAGACACCAGGTCTAAATAATTGTTTTTGATGTGGACACTGGATTTTAGAGGAAAGAACCTCCATGGCTAGCATCAGAGATAATATAGACACCATCTCTACTCCTCCCTCCTTTGAGGGACCCCAGTCCTCAGTTGGTATTCAGACAGAACTGCCCTTGGTTTAAAGAGACGTGTCAGTAAAGTCTGCAGAATTTGACTGTCATCTATTCCAATGCAGTTTTTAATATTAACTTTACGTTTTTTAACAACATCTTTAAAATACTTCAATATTTACATGTTTTGGATATTTATTACTTTTTTAAAATAGCACATTGTAATAGAGTAGCAAACTTCCTTATTGCACACCAGTTCCATTATAATAGATGTGAGATATTTTGAAAAATATAGCATGCATGTGCACTAGATGACCTAAAAATTGTGAAAATATTAAAGATGTGCAAGTTAAATTATGAAAGGGTCCTGTTGACACTAATGATAACTTTTAAAAAAACACTTACAGGTTAAGAGTGTGCATTTCTTGCTGGATTATGATGCATAAAAAGGCCTGATTTTTTTTTCTCCTTCTCCCCCCCCAATCTTATTTATACATTAGAAATAACAGGAATGTCAAATCTGGTCTTTCCTGGTTTTGCTAGAGGACTTCCTGGGGACCTCAAAGGTCTTTACCCATCATGCCTTAACTGAAGGGATCTTTACTGAATCTTTAATGAAGATATCATTTCAGCCCCCATTAAAACAAACTTTTTAGGCTTCCCTTATGCATTGTTTTAAAAAAAGGAAAAGGGGACGCAGTCCCTTACTTTTTCTTTAACAGTGACCTATAATTTGAAGGGGGGGTGTGTGGGGAGGGGAAATCTGCATCTGAAGAAGTGGGTTTTTTACCCACAAAAGCTTATGCCCAAATAAATCTGTTAGTCTTTAAGGTGTCACTGGACTCCTCGTTGGTTTTATGGATACAGATTAACACAGCAACACCTCTGATACTTGGAGAATCTCTGTCAGCTCCCTCTTTCCCACCCAAAAAGTCATACCTATAGCCATGAAAATCACCATTTCTTTCAAATATTGGAAGGGTTGGAGGAGGGGAGGGATGTTATAACGGAAATGTAGAACTTTAAAGGTGGATGCAGAGGAAGAATAGAGCCTATATATCTTTTTATTTGTTGCTTCATTATGATGGATAAAGAAGTCCTGAAAGACATTCTTCTCTTCACCACCACCCCTCCCCCTCCCAATTGATTTTTAAGTTAGAGATAGGAGTCCTGTCTGGATTGGAAGACTGTTCATGGCTACCTCGGAGGGAGCAAGTCTAATTGACATAGTATTAGAGTCTGAGAACCATCTACATTAGGGTTTCCAATATTGCTAACACCCCTGTAGCCAAATAGATGTTGGGAACAGTGGGAGTTTTTCTGTGTAATTTCAATAATGTAAGCAAAACCTAAATTGAATGGAGAATATATGACATTTTGGCCTCACAAAAGACTGTAAGCTGAGTTGTTCTGAGGGGAAAATTTGTTTAAAATTTACTGTTATTAAAAACACCTGTTTAACTTCAATTGCTGACACTTTGGATAAAGGAAGATTTTGTTAGACTCAACATCTTCAGTGTGAGAGCTAAATATATAAAAATTTTTATATTGTGAACTGAAACGACTGTCTACTTTGAAAAACCCACTTGTTTTCCCACCTTCTCCAGACCTATTTTTTTTTTCCGCATCCACCTGTTCAATCTTGTCATAAATCAAGATTGCAAGCTATATGGGGTAGGAACTGTATTCTTGTTACTTGTCTGTATGGTACCTAGCAGAATGAGGTCCTGGACCATGATTAGGCTCTGTAGGCAATACTGAAATATAAATATTAATGTATATCTGAAGCATACAGTCTTCTAGGAAAACCAGAAAAGACCAGAGTTCACACTGCTGATATTTATAAAATTAAAACAAAAAAATAAAATGTCAGGGTCGCCTATAGCGAGTGAGAGAATCTGAGAAGCCCACTTTATTTAAAAAAAAAAAAAAAAAGTCTCTAAGGGTGGTTTGATGTTGTAATGCATGGGATCCTCCAACCAGATTTTCTTAACTAGATACTACAGAAAAACCCATAAAAATGCTTAGATTGTTGGGAAATAGCTGATCCTCTTGCCACAGTCCCTCAGCAGGCATGTGTTAATCTCTCTCATTTTTCCATGACCTAACTGAAGACTACCTTTGGGAATCTGTTTCTGTGTAAGGAGGAGTTGGGACTGAGGGACATGAGCTCTCTGTAAATGTTCTGTTGTCTCTCCCTGAACACCATACTGCTTCATGCCCCTCATCACAGTCAACCCAAAAATGCCAGGGTAAGTCTACAAAGGTTGGGGGAAAAACTCATTGTTTCTATCCCCAGACCAGATAATTTCCATGTAGGGGAAAATTTGGTTTTGAAGTTTTCTCTCATAATTAGAAATTTTCAATATCCCAAAAAGAAACATACTTTGTTTTTGGGTTGCCACTGCAGAGTACATTGAAGGGAAATAAAGTAGACTTTCTTTACTTAATTAATTGTATTCACATGATTAAGGCAACCAAAGAACTATAAATATTAGATCTTTTTAGACAAAGGGGATGATTATGATCCTTAAGTCTGATCTGCATATCACAAACTATAGAACTTCACCCAGTAGGTCAGATACCTCGGTGATGGGTAAGAGATAAAAACCGGAATAGATTATAATCATAATTCAGGCACTGAGCCAAATAACTTTGTAGTATCAATATTTCTTTAAGTAGAGAGATTTCAAGAATATTGTTAGTACTGACATAGACTAGTGAAAACTGCTTTATATGTTTAAAACTCATCTGTCTTAACTGTTTACTTTTGTAGACGTTTGGAAATACATTTTCCCTAACAAATGTGTCCTTTTCTGTTTGGCAAAATTGCCCTGCTTTCTGTGCCACTGTGGCTCTTTGTTCCTGCATTTGCACCAGCATCATTATTCTCAGTAGAAATGTGCACAATTGTGAGAATGTGTTAATTTCATGTGCTGAACTAACTAACAGGTGGCGTGCATGCTGATTTGGTGACTCAAAAAGCTATTTATGTGGGTTTTAAAGTTGGAGGTTTCAAAATAAATTAGAACATTAAAGGTGCCACCAGGTTACAACTAATTAAAAGTTAGATAAACTTTTGACTTAAACTATGTGATAGTATCCTTGTAATGCATTACTACAGTATTGGACAATTTATTATGTTGTTGCCATGCCACATAAAAGTGACATAAGCAGAATGGGATAACATAATCTTGGCATTCTTCTTTTTTATTTGTACCATATTTAATTTAAAAAATAATAATAATTTGTCCTGAACTCTTGAAAACTTAAACCCATGGTGTTTTTAAAATGTGTTGATCTTTCTGGGATTCATAATGTAATAGTTTCTAGTGGAAGTTGGCACAATAAATGTTACAATATTACTACAGTTTTTATTAAACTAGGAAACAATGCATTCTGTAAAATTGTATTATAACATTTTTTTTCCCCCAGTAATAATTTTAGGTAGTGTTGCAGGGCTGAACAAGGATTGATTATTCTGTTCAAACTTGTAGAGTTACTCATTTTTATAGCTGACTAGAAGCTCATTGCATTTTGTCAAAAGAAACTATAGCTTTTCCAGACAGTGAAATATGTCTGCTTTTACGAGAGCTGTGCAAAATTCCTTTGTGTATAATTTCAGCCCCCTAAAATTTCATTTTATTTGCTGGGTTGAATTGCAGTGAAAGCACAGATTTTGACTTATTAATACAAAAGCCATGTTTGCATAAATAATGTCTTTTCATAGGCAACAGATCAAGTCTGTGCTTGATTATTGGCTTCTTTTCACTGGAAAATGGACATACTTTTACATTTTAAGGTTTGTGTCTCAGTGATAATTCTCAAGTATTCTCTTTTTTGAATTTGTAACACAATGTAACTCAATTTCAAATAGCTTTGTTTTTTATTGTGAATATTTCATATACTAGTAACTGCCCTGTAGATGGTGAGATACCATGGGATAGAGAATGGGAATGTGCCCATAGGGGGCTTAACTCTCTCAACTTTCAATTTCAATATTTCATACTGATTCCCTCTTTACCTTGGACAAGTCACCTAGTCCCTCCCCTGCTCAGTTTCTCAATATGTTGGTGTTGGAGTTTATTATAAATTAAAGACATAACTCTCTATTTTTGCAGAGTAGTTCTGATTATTGTAATTCTGTGGGGCTGAATTAGCCCCCATGGCCCCCATCTCTTCCCCTCTGCACCTGCACACACACTGTACTGACTCCTCCTTACCCCATGTGGATTCTGGAGAACCATGAAGTGGAGGAGGGGAAGGAAGGTGCCAAACTGTTTTCCCTCCACTGCAGAATCCAAGGATTTCTACATGAAAATATGAATGCAAGAGATGATACAGTTTGGAGTTTCTGAGCAGCCTTAGGGGATATCTGTCAGTGGTATCATACCTTCTGCTTGAGTTTGTACTTTCAGATGTAGGGGAGGCTGTGGCGCAGTAGATGACCCTACAGGATAGCTCCTGTTGCTGGCTCAAGATATGTGGGACTAGAGGGGCACAGCCTTTAAAATCTGCAGGCTTCCAGCCCAGCTCCTCTCACCAGGAGAGTCAGTTCTTTAAAAGATATATAAAGTGAATGTTTGCATTTTCCTCCTCCAGACTCTCAGTCCCTCCTGTGTATTTTCTGTTTGGAGGGAGTGATTTCTGGCCCCCTGTGCTTATTCTCTGATACCTACTTGTTAATTCAAAATACCTGGTTTTGGTGGAACAAATGGAGTGTATAGAACATGTTATATATGAGAGATTCAGTGTATGGTGATCATGTACTGTATTACATGTTGATTAATACAAGATTTTGTTAGGCTAGGAGCACTGGTGAAGCAGCATGTTCAATTTATGGAGGGAAGGAATAACTTGCTGTCAGATCTTCTGTTTGCAATGTAATAAATTGATAGGCTCTTTTGAGTGAATTGTTTCCAATGTGATGCAAGTCCCGTGTATGGGGAGAAGTGTGTGGCATGCATTGACTTCATTTTCAGGGAGAAATCAGTATTGCCAACCCCAAGCACCCAATAATAGTGTCAGGTTCCAAAAATGAGTTTGGGTTAAAACCATTAATTTTCTAAAAATTATAATGTTAGGCATGTTGTTTGTCTTACAAGATTCATAGAATTCAGATTTTCCAGCTTTTGTCCACATCTGAGGCTGGAAATTTATCAATTGAAAGCTGAGTCTCATGTGGTTATGACCCCAGGACCTGGGACTTAAAGCAAAAGAATCCAAACTCAAAATACTGCAAGACTTGGGACAAAATCATGATAGTTGACAACACTGAAAATTTCTTATGTTTAAAATAACAAATGCTTTTTTCCCTCTCTCAGGTAGACTCCTCAGCATCAATTTGCATAGCGTATACTGAACCTGAAATGAAGCCAATGGAACACAGTGGAGCAGATATGTAAGTCTCTGTCAATAAACTGTTGGACAGCTCTCTTCTTTTTCCAGTTTGTACCTTTTTCCCCCTTAATTTAGAGCAACGCCAGCTGTTGAAGAAGGGACTTGAATCAGTGATCATGAAAGTGACTTAAATTGTACAGCATTTCATAATTTAGTGTGAGTATGTGGGGGGGAATTGCATAAGTGCTTATAGAATTTAGAAGCAAGTGTCTCATTTGTGCTCCTAAATCCCTTAGTTACTTTTGAAATCAATACCCTTACTTGCCAAAATAGCTAAGGGTTTTTAGATCCTTATCCTGTGAAAAGACAAGTGCTAGGCCTAAGGTTTCCCTCTGATCAGCAAGCACAGGTCATCAGAAGAGCAGGGTACGCTTTATTGCCCGTTTAAAAATTTTTTTAAAAACCCATAGAGCATGAATAAAGTGGGGAAGAGCTGTTCATAATATATTAATGTAGCTTGACAATAAACATTATTTATTCTTGTGTAGGGTTTCAGAATGTGTTTTTTCTTTCATAAATCCAATTTAACTTAATTTTTAAAATGGATGCATTCATTGGATCATATGGACAATGACAACAGATGGATGAAATATTTACGGTAGGTAAAATGTTGAGTCTGGAAACATTGATAGGCTCACTTAAACACTATAATAGCTTCAGATATTTTCTCAAAATTTACCAAAAGTTTGAAGAGAATGTAAGATGACAATTCTTCTAGGTCATATGTCTGTAGTAAGCCTGAGAGGTCCTGTTGTGTACTAGTTCTGCGTTGGGATCTTTTCCTTATTTAGAGCTTAAGCTGTGTCTATGCTACAGCCGGGATCGACACTCTGAGATCAATCCACTGGCAGTTGATTTAGCGGATCTAGTGAAGACCCGCCAAATCGACAGCAGATCGCTCTCCAGTCGACCCCTGTACTCTACCCCTGATGAGAAGAGTAAGGTAAGTCAACAGGAGAGTGTTTCCTGTTGACCCCCTGCAGTATAGACCCTGCGGTAACTCAACCGAAGATATGTTGACTACAGCTATGTTGTTCATGTAGCTGGAGTTGAGTAGCATAGGTCAACTTACCATGGTAGTGTAGACGTAGCCAATTAAGGCAGTCTAAGACAGAATAATAGGGATAAAAAAGAGCAGTTTCTCTGTAGTGGCCTTTCTATTCAACTCTATGAAAATAGACAATATTGCTTTCTCCAGAACATGGTAATATGTAATTTTAAATATTATTAAAATATATATTTGTTGCAGGTATTAAAACTGAAATGTAATGTGCACATCAGAGTGAGTTTTAGTACCTACTTCACATTTCATTATATGATGTCAAATACTGCAGCTTTTTATAGATGTACCTAAAGCAATTTTCTAATGCAGCTCTCAAGGTTAAAAGCATTAATTGGAAATACGGAAGTATCCACTTTAACTCTATTGTAAATGGGCATCATGTCTCAGCTGTAATTCAGGAAATAATTCTTGAGGATAATCCTAGTCAAAATAACTATTGACTGCAAGCTAAGGTTGCTGCAGTAGATAATGTAATCTTATAAGCAGTTAACTCTAGACATTAAGTAGTATGAACATTTTATATAAATATTTCATTTCCTTTACAATTCATACATGTCACTCCCCATTCTTTGTCCTGCTCATTCATTGTGTCTTAACTTTAGATTATAAGCACTTTGGGATAGGGCTTATGTGTAACATGGAGCATGCTTTGGGGCACTATAAAATAGAATATATGCCTATATTAGAGCGGAATGTGTCCTGTTAGTTAGAATTAAGGTTTTTATTGGAGTGTGTAAGGTGAAATTTAACATGTTTTTGGGAGTATGAAATATAAAAAAAAAAAAATAGAATCTCTATGTAAATGTTTAAACAATCAGTTTCTTACGTCTTTGTTTGCCCATAATTGTTTTCATATGGGGTTAAATTTACTGTATCAACTCGCAATAAAAGTCATTTGTCTAGGTATTAAGAAATATTGTATAGTATACTAAGAGTAAATATGAAGTTGCTAAATTTTCATACATATAATGTGTAACTACCAAAATAGATCTCAGCACAAAGCATATTGTGCACAGGTCATTGTGTGCTGGTGCTTGGGATTGCATAGAGTGGCTCTGATCCCATTGTGCACAAGAGCAGCATGAGTGTAGCTTAGGATATGTCTACACTGCAGTGTAAGCCCAGGGTTTGAATTTAGACTCAAGCCCTAACCCTCCTTACATCTATACATACATTATGCTAACCCAGGGTCCAGATCCAAGGCACCAGGACCCCACGGGGTTTAGGAGTTCTAACCCGAGTCAAGCTGGGACTCGGGATTCAATATTGGTTTGCAGTGTAGATGGAACCCCACTGGACTTGTGTTCTGGGAGACCATCAAAAGAATCCAATGGGCCAATGTGTTTTGTCCTCTGGACAGTCAAGTTTGGTGAACAGTCAGGTTTTTCCATACTGCACTATACTCAAAGGGCTAGAGCAACCGCATTATGGAGGGGAGCTAGGAAGTCTGGGATATGCATGGTTGGACTTGGGCACGCATAATACAGTATAGATGCTGGACCACCAGGTTGGGACACAGGGTTCAGTAGTTCCTAGCCTGGGGTTACAAATGAGTGTAGACCCTCAAGTCCTAGGTTAATACACCCAGGGTCTGCTAACTAAAGTTCTACTAACCCTGTGCTTATGTTGCAATGTATACATACCCTTAGGGTATGTCTAGTGAGGAATAAAAGACCCATAGGCATGACTGCGGCTGGCCTGGGTCAGCTACTTGGGCTATCTGGGCTTAGCCTGCGGGGCAATAAAATTGCTGTGGGACCCAGAGCCCAAATAACTACACAGCAATTTTACAGCCCAGCAGCCCAAGCCCCATGAGCCCAAGTCAGCTGACTTGGGCCAGCCATGAGTGTTAAACTGCTGTGTAAATATACCCTTTAGAGTTTCTGCAGACCTTCGGTTGGGTGTGTCAGTGAGGCTTACCTCCTGTGCAACTGAGAAGATGTGCTATTTGGCAGGTTGCCTGCAGTATGGAACTGCAAGATTCATAGGAGCAGAGATCCTGCTTCTGCAGACCTTTTAGTTCTGCTGGCAGGTACATTCTACTTTTTCTTTTTTCTTTGCTTTCTATCTTGATTACTTTTGTTCTCTCTCCCCCTGCACTCCTTCACTCTTTTAGAAGGCTACAGACAGCCCAAGGAGGGGGAATGAGAATATGCTAGTGGCTGTTGCATGTGTTCTCACAGTTCAGTATAAAGTAGAAGGAAAAAGTTCGGCAGGTGGGCTAATACCTTGTACATGCACTGAGGAAGTAGGGATAAAAGGGCAGCTTTCAAGGAGCCACATGCTATGTTAGCCACAGCTTTAGGAGTCTCTTTGCTGTTGGGGGTGTGGAGGGCAGAGGGAGGGAACAAAGTGCCTTTCCTCTCATCTCTGCTCCTCTCCTTTGTTCCATTTATTTTGTTCAGTTCCTCTTCCTCACACCCCGAAAACATTAGGTTTGTTAAAAGGATTTACTTCGTTTTCTAGGAAATTAGACCTGTAAGTGATATAAAGAATAAATGGTATCATTTTGCTTAGGGAAAACACTAATTTTCATGCTCTGTGAAGCGATTTAAACTACTTTTAAATTAAAAAAAAAAAAAAACACAAACCACCCTCAATGCAACCTTAACCATTGAGCTACAGATGATACTTTGATAATACTTCTCTGTGTTACAGGGAGTGTTGCATGGATTAAAGTTTGTGAAGCACTTTGAATATGCAAAATATTATTAAAATTCATTTTTTCATATAAATTAAATTCCTGTCCTAAATTAAATTTCACCTTTTTGAGCAAATTGTATTTACCCATGCCTGCATCAATAGGACAGTTCTTTTTTATGACCAGCTCCTTGGGGAGGAGGAGACTGGGCTTTTGCTGTGCCAGGGAGGAGACAAGTGTCTGTGTCAGAATTCCTCCTTGTACCAAATGCTGCCATGGTGGGAACTACCACCTTTTCCCTTGCTGGTAACAATTGCCTCTTTCTGCTGCAGTCTTGCCTAAGCAGCAGAAGGCAAGCAAAATGTGCATGCAACAGAGACTAGGATCATCGACTCCTGGCATGGAGCCTAGAGTAGTTGTAAGCTGAAGAGCTGGCTGACTGCTGACAAGTGGGCAGAAAAAGCCTCTGTAAAACTATCCTAGTGGGGTCTAGGAGTGGGCTCATTATTGAAGTTAGAGATGGAACTTACTGTTCTAAAATGGGGTATGGGCCTTACGACGCTGTGGAAGGCTCGGATGCTTGTGGTGAATGTACAGTTTACTTAGGCTTATAAGCACATAATACTTTTTTTGGGTCCTCAAGTTTAAACTTCATTGGGTGATCTGGTCACAGTTGTTCCCATGATAGGCAAGGTAAAGCATTTCTAAAGGTGTTTTGTTTTTTTGTTGTTTGTTTTTGTTTTTTGTTTTTTATATATATATATGACTTATATAAAGTTTCCAAGCTAGCACTTTTGTCCTGGCCCATTGTTAGTTGCAGCAGAAAAGAATCAGAGAAACATGTTAAGATGAACCCAGGAAAAAACAAGCTCTGTTAAACCCTGTTAACAGAGAAAACCCAGGGGTTTGGAAATATTGGAATTAGGAGGAAAACCTAGAATAGAGATGAACTAGAGGTTTGTTTGAAGAATCATTTGTAATTTATGGTAACTTTTGGTAGCTATATAAAACTATTCAGAGCTCTTAACAGAATGAACTGTAAAAGAATAGTCAAACTTAGCAGCAAAATTAATATGGAAGATTTTGATTTAGTACTCATTGCTTCACAGAATATACATATTGCTTTTTCAGGGACCCTCTGCCTCAACACATGTATCTATTTTTATTAATTCATCTCCATATGCATAATCAGGCTTCCAGTTCCAGCAAACACAAGCTTAGTGTAAATATAGTACCTTGTCTCTATATAAATGTAACATACAGCAGAACCTCAGAGTTAGGAACACCTCAGGAATGGAGATTGTTTGTAACTCTGAACAAGATGCTATGGTGGTTCTCTCAAAAGTTTACAACTGAACATTGACTTAATACAGCTTTGAAATTTTACTATGCTGAAGAAAAGTGCTGCTTTTAGCCATCTTAATTTAAATTAAATAAGCAGTTTCTTTACCTTGTCAAATCTTTTTTTTTTAAACTGTTCCTTTAGTTTTAGTAGTTTACATTTAACACAGTACTGTACTGTATTTGCTTTGGGGGGGGGGGAGTGAGAGTGGGGGGGGGGGGTCTCTGCTGCTGCCTGATTGTGTATTACAGGTTCCAAATGAGGTGTGTGGTTGACTGGTCAGTTTGTAACTCTGGGGGTCTCTGCTGCTGCCTGATTGTGTATTACAGGTTCCAAATGAGGTGTGTGGTTGACTGGTCAGTTTGTAACTCTGGTGTTTGTAACTCTGAGGTACTACTGCAATAAAATAATGAAAAATCTCCACAGGCTGTAAATAAATCTGTCTTAAAACACTTATTTGTATGCAGTCCATCGAAGTTCAGCTCATATTGATGTCCGTGGGAAGTATGTGTAGAGATCAACTGTTCTGGGCAGCCCTTGGGGATTAAAACAGACCTTTCTGGGTGCTGATTCTCATTAGTATGAAAGAAAACTGACACATAGTAAAAGTGTCCTAGCAGTTTCGTAGTTGATCTTTCAACTTGAATTTTAAAAAATTGACTAACTTAAAATAAATAAAAATCCAGTTTTGGTTAGAGCACTCTTTAAATGATGTATTCTAAATTTTTAAAATCCTTTAAAATCTGTGTGTTTCTCTTCCTGAAAATAGCCTTATAAATATTAACAGAGTAGTAGAAACAGTGAAACTGACTAGACACAACACACCAGCTGCCCAGCAAGTCTCTCTCACCTTATGCCTCCACCAGTACTGACTATTTGGCATCCTCTTGAATGACTTGTCATTTTATTCCTTGTTTCAGCAAAATGATTATTCTTACATTGAAAACTTATGAATGTTCTTTTTCCTAGATATAGATTGGAGCAGGATTAAGGGAGACATGTCCCCCACACGCACGCGCACACATCCCCACTCCCTCCCCCTCCGCCCTGCCGCGAATGCCTCTTCATTTCTCAGCTGCACTTTCTATGTCCACTGTGCATACCAGATCATTGACACATTTAGGTCTTTCTGTAGCGCAGGTACAGTAGGGGAACAGAGCAGACTGGGTGTCATGAGGTAGGGAAAGAGCAGGGCTTTGTAGTGTGGCTAATGAGTGGCTCTGTTTGGGGGGAGGGTTGTCTGAGGCGCAGTGTTTATGCTGTGTGAAGGGATGGTTTGGGGGAGAAACAAGATCAGAAAGGAGGTGTGCTCTGAGTTTCGGGTGGCTTTTTAAAAGTTGACCTGGCATTCTCAACCAACAAAATGCAGTTTGTAGTGGGATACATGTTTCTTTTGTCTTAAATTCTTTTTTTCTCATCTGTTTTTCTCTTTCCCTGATATCTCTGATCCCTTTTCACCTTGCTATCACTCTCACCTTTTCATTCTCCACTCTATTGTTCTCCTATTCCAGTCCTTTTGTTGCTGATCCCCCAAGAGCTTATTAGCACTAGAATTTAACAGCAGCTTTGATGTCCAGTGCTAAAAAATCCTATGAACAAATGAAACCTAAATAGCAGTTTTTCTGTTGAAAAAGAAACCCTAATATTCAACAAATGACTTTTCATAGTAACATTGTCCTAGGTCTTCTAATAATGTTAATAAAGTTGTATAACCTGACATGGAAAATGTGTGTGTCTAAATAATCAAACCATCAAAATGTCTCTGAGACAATCTCCCATTGACTTCAGTGGAAGCAGAGTTAGGCCAGCCTTGAGAATTTCTGCAAATCTTACCCATAGTTACTACGCAAAATTCCAAGAAGTTATTACAATATTACTTTGATAAATGGCAAAGAAATTTAAGTCAGAGTTAACACTTGATATTGTGTTCGCTTGTAATAATTTTCTTTTTGGGGTCCATTAGATTTTTGGAATTGGAAAGTTTGGTGTTTTTTTGTTTATTTTTTAAATTTAGCAGAGCAACTGTAACTTAAAGTTAATATATATTTTATGATTTTTGTATTAGGGTGTTATCTGTCAGACTTAAATTAACTGTATTGCTGGGTTAGAACTTGGAAAATGAATAGTGCTTACCCTCAAAACATGCAAAGCAAGAACTACGTTTAGATTGCAATCCTTGGGGTAGGGCTTGTTTACATTTGTTTAGTGCCTAGCACAATGGAGCTCCAGCTTGGTTGAGGCATGTAGGTGCTACAGGAATGTAAATGTTCAGTAATTTTCGAGTGACTTATGAAAAACAGAGAACGAATGCCAACATTTTCAAAAATAGCCTGAAGTTTGGCTTCTTGTTCATTATTTAGGCACCCTCTTGATTTTCAAAAATGCTGAACAACCAACATCCATTATGGAGGTAATTGGGAACTTTGGATGCTTTGCAGTTTTGAGAGTCGGACGCCTGAATATGGGCTTTAGAGCTAAACTTTCACCAAACATACTACCCATGTGGGCACAATATAATCTTTCTATTGTTTCTCTTCCTAGTGTCATACACATAGCTAGAACATGTGTAATATTTGAGGAACAAAATCTCCATGTTATGAAGATGCTACATAGTGAGTGGAGGGCTAGTGAGAGTAAACTGGCTCTATTATGCAGATAAGGACCTGATCAATTCTTTAAATTTAAAATAAGACCACATTCCTTAGAAGTGCTTTTATTTTAAATTACATGTTTAAATTACAAAATGTCTTTGAGTAAAGTTTTTAAAGGGACTTTATCAATGTAGGAATCATACTTGTATCTGAAATTTCTTTTGGTCAGGAATTTTTTTTCCTTCGGTTCTTGACAGTGATTTGTATATTCTTTTCATTATTTAATTGCTGGTCTGTTTCACTTCTTGTCTTGTACACTAGCACATCTTCTCTATGTTCTAAAGGGGGCTCTTTTTCACATGTTTCAGGAAATGTATTACAAGTAATACGGTAGCAGAGTTGCTGCTGATTCCAAATTTGAACCCAGAATGCTTGGCCAGAACTAGGAAGAATCAGGAGTTGGGGTGTGCCTCTGTGAGGGGCCTAATACCTATGCAAGCGAGAAGTGCTGGGATCCTGGGGCGTGGAGGGGTTGGTTCATGCCCTGCACCCTTTCCAGTGATATAAAGAGCACCCAGCAGTGGCCTCTATGGACCTGATGAAGAAGACTGAAGCAGCAAGTTTAAGAAGGGAGAAAGCAATTGTAAAATCACAAATTAGCCAGGGGAAATTGGGGTTGGATCATATTGACTTGAATCCACTTTTGATGTATTTTTTAAGGCTGGCTATATTTCAGCTTGACTGTGTCCTTTTAATTGAAACAGTCACTTCTGAGCTTTCTATTCGTGTCATCTTACTACATTATTTTTTGTGATGGGGGAAGGAGGCTGGGTACCCAAGAGACTGTTAAAGAACAAAAGTATAACTTGAAATCAACAGTCCTACTCTAATTTTTAATATAAACAAAATGGCTCCTGTTTACACACAGTAAAATTATTTTGTGATTTTATACTGTAGGTAATTGTATTGCTGATTTTCACATTGTAGCATAGTTTCTATCACTAGAGATACAGCTGGAAAAGTCAACCCCCTGCATTTGTTACTAGGGCTAAATAACCCAGATAGTGATACTTGTGGCTGCATACTCACATCGTCACACCTGTTATCCCTGACCAAAATTAATTATTGATTTGGTCTCAGTCTCGGACCAGGCATCTAGATATTTTAGTTATGTGGGGAGAGGTGAATTGTCTCTGATAAATCAGAGCCCTCCACGGAAAGTGAGAGAACAAGTAAGAGCTCACATACCTTTGTAGCTGGGTTCCTCAGTCCTCCCACTCTGTTCTGTCTGTGGATTTCTTATTATTTTTCATCATTTTCCACCGTTCATTTTCACTTTTTTCCTCGTGCTTTACCCTGGTCTGTATTGTATTCTCGTTCCTGACTGTTCTGGTTTCCTGCCTTCCCAGGGAAGTGGCTGGGGTGGGGCGAATCAGCTGCTATCCCTATACTTCAGATGATGCCCGGCCTTTTCCCAACAGCCTGTGTCCAACTGTCACAGAATCTCCATGAATCAGCTGATTCCAACATTCTGTCCCCTATCCTGGTAGAGACATCACACAAGATTCTGGGCATGTTTCTGCTCACTTACACTGGTATAAAACCTGTGTAACTTCATTGATATTGATTCTCAGCAGTTTGAGGGTAGAAATGGATGCTCTTTTTCTTCTCTGTTGTAATTCAAACAGCTAGCAATGATTTTGTGTGTATTCCAATGTAGAGAGTAGAATATTTCAATATCATAGTCCTTCCTAAAATAAATTTTCTTTTCAAGTGCCAAATCTAGAATATTTTTAAATTACCAAACATAATTTTTTATTCCAATAAGTATTTCAGTAGTGCCTAGAGACCCACTCCAAAAACAGGACCTCGATGTGTTATGCACTGTAGAAACTTATTATAAGACAGTCCTTGCCCTAAAGAGATTACATAATCTAAATAGACAAAGTGTGGGAGAAACATATCTCTGTTTTAAGATTTCCACAAGATTCTGTGGCAGCACTGGGAATTTAATCCAGATATCCAGAGTCCTAGCCCAGTGCTTAGTGACAAGATTGTTCTTGTTGTTCCAATTTGTCACTGTTAAAAGTGAATCAGGTTTGAAAAGGAAATTTTAAGAGCATAAACACAAGTAAAACAATTTTTATAAATCTTTCAATGTTTACAGTTAGGTATTTTTCAGTATTAGTAATCAGGAGTCTCTTAAAAGTGAATTTGTCCCTTTTTTTTTCTACCAAATCCTTTTCTTCATTACTCTTCTGATGACTGTTCTAGATATTACTCTTATTTTGTTTTTGTGGTGAGTGGTGGTGGTAATTTATCCCACTTATTAATTTACACTTCTCTAAATTCTTATCCTATTAAAATTTCTCTAAAATATTCAGATCTTTCTGTAATTATTCTCAGATGCCACTTCTATGTTGATATAATTTACAGACTGTATCAGTATGTACTTTACTCATCTCCTGGAGGATTAACAAAGATAGCATATATGTCTGGCCCCCAACCATTGTAAACTGTTCCAGTGGTATATAGGGGGTGTAAACATGATGCAGTCAGCTACAGGGAGAACTCCCCCAGCTCAAGAATCACATGATCACTTTGTGTAGCCCTGTACATCTCCACTTGCAACTCCTGGTATAGTTATTGGGGCTAGGAACAGGAGCTGTCTCCATGGTGCTACAGAAATTCTTGGCTGCTGCAGGCTAGGAGACAGCCTATGGGGAGTCCCAGTAAACCATACATTTCTTATTCTTCCCTCAGCTGACCGAAAATTCAGATGGTACAAAAGTGACTTAGTCACAGACCCTCTTTAAGGGCTCTGTTAGCCTTTAAGACTCCTCGTTGTTTTTGTGGGTACAGACAAACACGGCTACCCCTCTGATACATAGACCCTCTTTAGCCGCTTCCCAAACCGCCCCCCCGCAATTTGATCCACTCTGGCAGATATCTCTGCCAATGCAGAATTCCTGTTAACTTCAGTAGGACTCTGAGAGTGTAAATCTCTGCTCACATAGGTCTGATTTCAGGAATGGAGCCCTAGTCACTATCTTTTAATATAATCTTGTAGTAACTTTCCAACTTCTGTATTTTCCTTTCCAGGAAGGGCTGGATAGAAAGCTTTTGGTATAAAGTCTGTGTAGATAAATTAATTCCACTGCATTCCCAATCTCTTTGTTCAATGAACGTGTAACTTAGTCAAAGGGCGGCTAACAGGTTTATCTGGAATAATTGTTTTTTTATTAACTTGTGTTGCGTATCATTCACCATGTTATTCTTAGTGGTTGCATATTAATATTTTTTATTATTTTAATATTGACCTTTTTCACTTCAGTACCAGATAAACATCAGAATAATAATTTCCTAGGTCGTCATCTCCTTTCATAAACTTTGAGTCTTGTTTTGTATTTTCTTTTCTTCAAACAAGTTCATTAATTTAAAAAATAAACAGCTGTTAGTTCTTTTAAGACTGATATCAGTTAAGCTTGATGTCTGTTGTTTCTTATTGATTACTAATTTACCAGATATTCTTTCATCTCTTTCCTCACTACCAAAACCTAGCACTGTAGTCCTAATCCCAGTCCTACAGATCTCTAATCATATTTAATTTCCTAAATTTTACTTAATGTTTGTACAACACTTGGAAAATATAAAGAGCTAGAGAAGTGTGCGCTAAGTAATAGTCCATAATTTATTTTAAAGTCTGAAATATGACATCAGTTGAGAATGTAAGCCACTCAGAGCCCTGAGTTTCTTTGTTAGAGTTGGAGAACACCAATGAGGTCTAGTATCTCCACTAGCCACTGCTGGGTTTTTCCATGTTTTCTAAATCTGTGGACAAGCTAGTAAATTTGACAGCAATTCCAGTTTTCCTGTTTAGGGTTTTCCATGGAAAACCCTATGTCTGCTCTCTTTTCTTTAATTGTCTTTATTCTCTCAATCATATTTACAAATTTTGTTTAACTTTTCCCCAAGTATTGAACAATATTTTCTTTCTTATTTCTATCTGAATTTTACTGCTTGCTTGTTGTAAAACTAGGCAAATATCTAGATGAGTTGATGTACCTCTCCCCCAGGAAGACCTCCGCGTATCCTTGATTGAGAACCACTGCCTTAAAGCAACCATATATGTTGCTAGTTTTATATAAACTTTTTTTATAACTCAAGCACCTTTTAAAACACTTGTTATAAATGATCACTTGCTGAAGGATTCCCAAGAATATTTAGGTCCACAATTAACAGTAACCTACTAGTATGAAATCCAAATTTTTCTCAACCTCTGGATACCTTATCTGTTTTCAGAAACAAGTTATCTACATATGTGAAAGTATTCTTTGACCCTGTTTTGCTATATGTTACTCAATACATATAGATATTTGTTTGTTTTACATAAATGCTTCTTTTTGGCCTTGATCATAGTAGTAGATTTGAACAGGTGGTTTTTCTTTATTTCTGTTTTCTCCTATCAAAATATTTGGACTTTCATTGCCATTATTACCTTCCTTAATTATCTGTATTTCATTGTTTGTGTATATAAACTAGAGGAGATTTTCAAAGGCACAAATGACTTTCAGTTGGAGTTTGAAAATGTTATGCACTTCAGAATTTTGCTTGCAGTATTTTACAGTAGCTATTTGTAAACTTGCATTTTAACAAATATGACAAAACAGTGTGTACTGAAGTAGGCAAGATATTTACATTTAAAATTACATCAAGTGTTTTTTCTTAAGATACCAAATGATGATGTGCTCATTGTGACTGAGGCTGAATTTTCCGAATCATTTAATTCCGAATCAATGACAAACATTTCAAACTCTTTTAAAGTTGTTTCCAGTTACACACCATAGTAACCGTGCTATTTCCAGGAGAAAATTAATGTGGAGTTTCATTAGAAAGAAGAATTTGCTCACTTCAGGAGGAAAAACCCTTAAGAGAACATAGCAGTTTTCTTCAAAACCCAGAAGCATTCAACTGTACAAAAATACATTTAACTATCCATCTTTACCCCCTCCTCATATATTATCAATCTCCATATTTCACTCAGCATACACTTCATGCTTTGTGAGAGGTGGCCATAAGTAAATGGTTTCTAAAACTTGAAATTAGTTTTCATAAGGATTAGCAGACATATTTGTCTTCGGAAAAGCCATAGTATTTATACAGTTTGCATTAAATATGTGCTGTGAGGTATCTCTTTATGTGTATCTCTTATATGAAGCAAAAACCTTTTCCTTGAATATCCTGTACTTCTAGAAGTAGCTCTTAAGCTGTAGTAGAGTTTCTGCGCCCAGTGTGCAAGTGTGTATAAATCCTGCGGAGTGGTTGTAAGCAGGTTTAGATTTCATTGTATACCACTGTACGTTTTTTTGAAAAATTGAACTGATTGAAATCCTATGTAGAATTGAATAGGGGGAAGGATCATATATATATGGATGATAAACCACTTAAATACTAATGACAGAACTTCAAAAGTGATTGACTAATGGTTTTGAGTGCTCCAATTTTTAGATGCTCATCTTGTCACCTTAAAGGGATCTGATTATTAGAAGATGAGGGTTGAAGAATTCCTGAAAAAAGGCTGTTAAAGGTTTCTCAAATTGGGAACTAGTCTCTAGCCCCAGAATTCCTGTGTTTTATGCACATGTGCATATTTAAGGGATATGTATTAGCTAATTCGCATGCACTTACCATCTGACAAAGATATTATCTTTTCTTCTCCTCCTCCCCTCCTCCCTCCCCCATTTTCTTTGATTTCCTCTTTGAGGACTCCTTGCCCACTCTCTCTGTGTGAGATCATGTGTTACCAACTTTCACAAGTTTGTAGTGAGTGAGGTGACTGAGCGAGAGCTTCTGCAGCAGGAGCCAAAAAGTTCCAAATAAAGTCACATTACACAAATCTGTATTAAATGCTGCCTGATATTGTTGTGTAGGGCTTCGGTCTTCTCTCCAAAACCAAAAATACCAGTTAATTTTCTTGATTCTCTTCTGCCCCACACAGAGCCCACATCTGCCCCCTTCTGCAGCATCAACAGGGCTCCACCTTCCAAGCCTGGTGATGAGCAGAGGTCCTCTTCTTTCCTTTCTTGGGTGCAAAGTTGCAAGAGGCAACTGTCACTTTGCACAGGAGGGGAGGGAGCAGAGCTGCTGTGCTCTTTCTGCTGCCCCCTTTCTACATGTGAAAATGATTATAGACTCTTCCTGCTTCTCCCAGGAGGGAGCTCTACCTCTTGCAGCAGCTATGGTAGGCTGTCCTTCCCGAGAAGGTAGGAAAATGCTGAAGCTAACTAAACAAAGGGCCTTTTCCCTGCAGGTCTGAAAGTCCTATGAAGGCTGCAGCTTTTGGTGTCCTCCCAAGATTGCCTACAACAGAGGCCAAAAATCAGATTAACTGGGAGAGTTGACAGCTCTGTCAAAGCTGCTTGGTACCACAAACCTTTTCCTGTGTTACTACATGTGCCATGTAGATTTGTTACCCTGCCTTGTGTCCGGATAATCTTTGTATCCACTGCATTGCAGAGTCTACAGAGAAGCCACCTGTATATGTGAAACATAGGCAGGGAGAATTAGCAAGGAAATTTTTACAAACATATGTCCAAGCCTGCCTAAAATCTGTGCATTCTGTTGCATTTCTCCCCCACACTGGGTGAATTTTAGCCCCTAAAAATGTCACTTACACAGACGAGAGTGCATTTTGTAGTGTTAAGTGTCAGGTTTTGTCATTGGTCGTTCTCTAGCATTGAAATGCTGATCAGTTTAATCAGTGACGTTTACGAGGAGTCAGCCAGGAGCTCTGCTCTCCAGCCTTGCTGCCAGTCTCTATTCTTCCCTCACCTTAACCATGTTTGGTAAACCCAGCACCTAAGTCCCAGACTGACAAACTCTCTCAGATGTCAGACCAGAAGTGCTCTGATGAACCACAGGCAGTTAAGTTCGAAGCAACAGCTGCCTTCGTAGCAGAATTTCAAGCTGTGGCCCACTACAACTTCAGCTTCCCCTTCTGTGACCCTCTTGTTACTTTGTCTTAGCCCTTATTAGTAAGAAGGGGCAGGGTGACAGAATTGAAATCCAAGGTGTCAATATGGAAACCTGCAGTTCTGCTAGAAAAGCAGCTGCCTCCTGTTGTATCAGAGAAGGAAGTTGCTGACAGAGCCAAGCAGCTTCATTGGTTTTTGTGGTGTAGTTCAATTATCTTGACTAAACAGTTACTGCATTTAATTAAAAAAAAAAATCAAAAGTGACTTGCATACAAGATATGGGGAGTGATGGAGTGAATTTTTGAGTTTGTGAGGACTGTGGTTGTTCAGCTAGAGGAACCCAAAGAAAGGTTCAAGAAAGCTGGATGCATTTCAAAGGATAAGTATTTCCTCATCAAAACCTAATGTTTCTAAACATATTATATGGAACATTCAGTTGTTCTCTGAAGAAATATAACAAATTTGGAGATTGAATTCAATCACTGAAATATGAAACAAAGCAAAACTAAAATCCCTAAGTGCAAAACTCAAAGCTAAAATAACTAGTTTCCACCTGTGTGCTCGTGAGAGTGAGTGTGAAATAGTCCTTTTTGACAAATACTAAACTGTTAGGTTTTTTTTAAGGGGGGGAAATCACATTAAATAAGCCCACTGTTTCTAGAAGTATATCTTAATTTTTCATGTATTATAATCTGAACTGTTTAACATGGTTTTCTTTTTATTTCTAGATGGCGTGAAAGGATCATAATTACCTAATCAGCATGAACAGAATGGCTTCCTGGATGAAGAAAACAAACGTTCAGTTCATAGGCTTATGTCTACAACATGAAGTATTTAACAGTAGCTGTCTTTGAGAAATTAATTTGTGACCTGAGATCTCCTGGTCCCGGAAAGAAATTGAGATTTTACAAATTAGAGCTATAATTTTTCAGCACGTTTTTTGTGACTAATGATATTTAAATCTGCACAACAAAAATATAGAATACAAAACCCAAGGGTCATACTGATACATTTTTGTTTGTGCATTACGCAAGATATATAATTTTAAATTAAATTTTTAAATCATCTTTACTTTTATTTATTTCTTAATACATGAAGACTCGGCAAGAATAATTTGTCACCCATGGAAAAAAATAAGGCATATTCCCCAGAAATGGACAGTAACTTTGTGTTAGATAAAATCAACAATTTAAAAGTAGAGCAAGAAGATGATGGCATGAATAATTGTACTTTGGAAAGAATGGATATAAAAAATGAACATGAAGATTTCAAACATACAGACAGTAGCGATGAACAAGAAGACAAAGAAAAACATTTCATTAATAACAATCCTGGCAAATATTTATCTACAGAAAATGAAGATGATTATGGATCTCTGTTTTCTCAGTACAGTAGTACTCTTTATGATGTAGCAATGGAAGCTGTGACACAAAGCCTCCTTTCTAGCAGAAACATAAGCTCCCGGAAAAAATCCCCTGCTTGGAATCATTTTTTTATATCCCCTCGAGACAGCACTAAAGCAATATGTATGTACTGTATGAAAGAATTTAGCAGGGGTAAAAATGAAAAGGACCTAAGTACAAGTTGTCTCATGAGGCATGTGAGGAGAGCTCATCCTACTGTACTTATTCAAGAAAATGGAAGTATGCCGGGTCTAGCTTCTCTTTCTTCGCCTTCATTGTTACTGCCTGCTCAGTCTGCAGATGTTGGAGATTTAAGTGCTGTGTTATCGCCTATAAAACTGGTCAAGAAAATTGCTTCTAAGATACCATCTCCAGATCGAGTAATTGAGGAATCTGTTTCTATAGTCTCTTCTGAAGAAATATCAGACCTTTCAGTTTCTGAAAAGTGCATCAAAGAAGAAATCATGGCCGGGTCATCTCCACCCCTACCCAACAATCAATATGATGAAACTGTGGAGAATGTAGCTGAGAAAACTGTTCCAATTCCAAAGAGTACATCAGGTTCCAGAAGAAGATCTGCTGTCTGGAAACACTTTTATTTGTCTCCTTTAGATAATTCTAAAGCAGTTTGCATCCACTGCATGAATGAATTCAGTAGAGGAAAGAATGGAAAAGATCTTGGAACTAGTTGCTTAATAAGGCACATGTGGAGAGCCCATCGTTCCATCGTTTTGCAGGAGAATGGCGGTGGTACAAGCATACCACCCTTGTACTCTGCTCCTCCAACTTTATTGCCTTCTTTACTGCCTTCTGACGGTGATCTGAATTCTGTGTCGTCCTCTCCAGGAAAACTGCTTAAAGAATCGGTGTCTGCTTCTTCCTCTCCAGATAGAATGGCAGAGGAAATCCATTCTACTCTCCCTTCTGGAGATGCTCTGGTGGAAGACTCATCGATGTTGTCATCTGATGATATAGGTGAAGCCTCCTTAGTGTCTTCTCCTGAGAAGCAGTGTGAGGGATTAAGTCCATTGATATTTGAACATAGCTCTGTGTTTCAGCAGAATAAAAGGATTATGAAAAGGCTTAAATCGGAAGTTTGGCACCATTTTTCACTGTCTCCAGTGGACAGTCTAAAAGCTATATGTAGATACTGTAGTTGTATGATAAGTTGTGGGAAAAAAGGAGATGTAGGCACAAACTGCTTGATGAGACATCTATATAGACGCCACCCTGAGGTGATTGGGAACCAGAAGAGTTTTATAGATGCAAGTTTGGCAAATTCTCCTTATGCTACTTTGGCTTCCGCAGAATGTTCCTCTTCAAAATTGATTGACTTACCCACAATGGTTACAAATGGTAATCCGATTATATTTCCTGTCAATAGCAAGAAGACCTCAAAACTGTGGAATCACTTTTCAATTTGTTCTGCAGATTCAACTAAAGTAATATGTATGCACTGTGGACGTACAATAAGCAGGGGGAAAAAGCCAATAAATTTAGGTACAAGTTGCCTTCTAAGACATTTGCAGCGGTTTCATAACAATGTGCTGAAAACTGATGTTTCAGAGACAGTGTTGTCCTCTTCTACGGATAATCACAAGCCCCTGAGCACAGAATTATTAGGATCTTCAACCTTTGATGAAACCAATGACAAGTTTTGTGATTCTCACCCAGTTGCCAAAAAAATTACAAGTCTTGTAGCTGAAATGATTGCACTTGACCTTCAGCCATATTCTTTTGTAGACAACATTGGCTTTAACAGGCTGCTTGAATACTTGCAACCTCAGTATTCCTTACCTTCACCATCGTATTTTTCTAGGACAGCAATTCCAGAAATGTATGATAACGTGAAACAAATAATTATTTCACATCTGAAAAAAGCTGAAAGCGGAGTAATACATTTTACATCAGGAATATGGATGAGCAATCAAACACGAGAATATCTAACTCTTACTGCTCACTGGGTAACATTTGAGTCCTCATTTAGACCCCAGTGTGAAGATTACCATTGTACAGCACTTTTAAATGTGTCACAGATTGATTGTGACTACAATGGCATCAGTATTCAAAAGCAGTTAGAATATTGGTGGGAAGCCTGGATAACTTCCATTGGCCTTCAGATTGGGATTACTGTTACTGATAATCAGAGTATTGGAAAAACTTTAAATGAAAGTGATCATTCGAGTGTGCAGTGTTTTGGTCACACTGTTAATCTCATAGTAAATGAGGCTATTAAAAGTCAGAGAATGGTTCAAAATTTGCTTAGTATTGCAAGAAAGATTTGTGAACGTGTTCATCGGTCAGCAAAAGCAAAGGAGAAATTAGCTGAGTTACAAAAAGAATATGAGTTGCCCCAACATCAACTTATTCAAGATGTTCCATCCAAATGGAATACATCATTCCATATGCTTGAACGCTTAATTGAACAGAAAAGAGCAATTGATGAAATGTCAATAGAGTGCAGCTTTAGGGAGCTGATAAGTTGTGATCAGTGGGTAGTTATGCAATCTGTGTGTCATGCTCTGAAACCATTTGAAGTTGCGAGTAGAGAGATGAGTACACACATGTCCACTTTAAGCCAGGTGATTCCAATGATTCACATACTTAACAGAAAAATAGAGATGTTGTTTGAGGAAACAATGGGGATTGACACCATGTTAAAATCCTTGAAAGAAGCTATGGCGAGTAGATTGTCTAGCACACTTCATGATCCAAGGTACATTTTTGCTACACTTTTAGACCCCCGCTACAAAACATCCTTATTTACAGAGGAGGAGGCTGAACAGTATAAACTGGACTTAATCAGGGAGCTGGAAATATTGAGTTCTACCTCAGATGATAAACCTGTTTCTAATGGGTGCGATATAGGTTCACCATCTACAAACTCCTGTGGGGAGGATAATCTTTGGTCACTTATGGCTGACATGAAAAAATCAAAAGATCTAAAAGAGAAGGCAAAGTTACCAGAGGATATGGTGCTCTCATACTTGGAGGAAGAAGTGCTTGAGCATAACTGTGACCCACTAACTTACTGGGACTTTAAGAAGTCATCTTGGCCAGTATTGTCAAAATTGGCTGTCAGATTCTTGGGTTGTCCACCAAGTATTGTTCCTTCAGAGAGATTGTTCAATACATCCAATGAAAACAGCAGCTTTAGTCAGTCAAGGCTAATGATTGAACACTTTGAAAAACTTATCTTTTTGAAAGTGAATCTTCCCTTAATATACTTCCAGTATTGAAACTAATGAACAAATTAGACTAAAACTATTGTTGCTCACTGGATATTAAATATTTGGATTGTTAAATTGCTCCAGTAGGGGCCATGTATGACATCTAATCAGTGACTGTAATTCAAAATTTTAGTTTTGTCAGCTTTCATTAAAATGTCTACATGTGCCTTATTCATAGTTCTTCAGGCCAGATATTGTATATATGTTTTTTAAAAGTTCACACTAGAAATAGCCTGTCTTGTCAAATTATACATAATTATGTAGGTTTTAATCCATAATTGTAAATGAACTTAAAGCGCGGTCATTTGTTTTAATAGAATGGCAAAAAAGATGTAAACAGTTCTATTCTGTAGTTTTTTATTCAATTATGTAAAACCCATAAACCAGGTACTGTATTTTAGTTAAACATTGCTTTAATTGCAGCAAAATAGCTTTTGTAGCTGTCAAAAGAAAGCTGTACATAAAAGGTGGAGTTCAAGCCATCTTTTTACCTAGCAGTTTTTAATTGCAAGCCCTAAAGTACTTAAAGGGTTATGAAGAATTATTATGGAAGATGTTTACTATGACAGGAAACTATTGAATTACTCTTTGAAAACGTAACTAAATTTAGAGGTATTATGGAACATCAGTTATACAGTAATCTGTAATAAAACTTGCCATGTGCTGTTCTCCTATTCAGGTTTTTCGTTGTTACTGAATTACAGAAATATTCTGAGTATTTATATAAGCTCTTTTTGGAAGTTTTTATCAAAGTTTGTGAATGAATGCTTGTTGTTTAATGCAGTGCATGAAAAGGCAAGAAATTTACAGTGAAAGATCTGATGTTCTAAAGCCTTTTTTTAATCTTTAGTGCATCACAATTATAAGGGTTACCTGCTGTAAAAATTGAACCCTGCTTCCTGACATGATTACAGCTGGCTATAACAATTTGTCTTAAAGTTCCTAGTACAAAAATAACAAACTCTGATTCTGAAGAATAGCCTTATGGATACGGTGCACTGCTTAGAATTTTATGTAGTAGGGTTGATTCATAATTGTTTGGTGTCCATCATGCAAATGAGTGGGTCCCTACCAAATTCATGGTCTATTACAAGATTTTAAAAATCATAAATTTCATATTTCAGCTATTTAAATCTGAAATTTCACAGTGTTGTAATTGTAGGGGGCCTGACCCAAAAAGGAGTTGTGCAGGGGTTGCAAGTTTATTGTGGAGTGGGGGTGGGGAGGTTCCAGTACTGCTACCCTTCTGCGCTGCTGCTGGTTGCTCCGCCTTAGAGCTGGGCAGCTGTAGACCGGTGGCTGTTGACTGGGAGCCCATCTCTGAAGACAGAGCCGCCACCAGGAGCACTGTAGAACTAAGGATGCCATGATATGGTATCTATTGTCACCCTTCTACACTGCTGCCTGCAGAGCTGAGCCCTCAGTTGGCAGCTGCTCTCCAGGTACCACGCTCTGAAGGCAGTGCAGAAGTAAGGGTGGCAATACCACGACCCACCTAAAATAACCTTGTGATTCCCCTGCAACTCCCTTTTCGGTCAGGACCCCCAATTTGAGAAACACTGGTCTCCCCTGTGAAATCTATATAGTATAGGGTAAAAGCACACAAGACCAGATTTCACGGTCCATGACGCATTTTTAATAGCTGTGAATTTCGCAGGACCCTACAAATGAGTTATTGTAGAACCCTCTAAACTTCAAAAATAGAGTAAAAATAGCCAGCATTTAAATTGTAAACAATGTTTTCCATGTTTTTCTCTCAACTACTAAAGAGTCATCTTCCCATTTCAGTTTGATTAAATACTTTTGGGAAGCAAGTCATGCATTTGCCTATGACCTTTTAGAAAAATTGTAGTTTTGTTAAAATACTGTACCTATGCTAATCTAATTTTGCATTTACTATGTTTTAGTGTATTTATAAATGGTGAACTCAGTTTCTGAAATTAAACATTTTATTTGCAATTTCTAGTGCTATTGAACACTGCCTTTTTCGTTTCAGATGGAAGTAGAAAAACTGTTTAATGTGAGAATGAAACTGATTAAAATACATACAGAAACATATATTTTAGCACAGACCATTATATGGAAGGGAGATTAATTGGTATATTTAGCCTTTGAAATCCAGAGAGCTATCTTCTGTAGCCCTTACGTTGAGTAGCGTCTTACTGCAATTACTTACTTACTTAATTTACTTAATTACTTACTTACTTCCATTGATTTCAGTATGCCTACTTGACCTAAGTAAAGGTTGCTGAGATGTTCTCCCAGTGGCTTAATAGTTACTACATGACACTTCCCAAAACATTTTGAAAATAGGCTGTTAATGGAACAATTAAAACTAAATTCTGTTCTCAACTATACGCACAATAACACCACTGAAATATACGGGAATTGTATTTGGCCTGAGACCAGAATTTGTTCTAACCCAGTGCTTTCCCATCTGGGTCTGTTTCTTGTGCCTTCTGCATTTAAGTCTAGGTGGCTTCCTCCTCTACATTGCCTGGGCATCAGCACAGTGGGTCAGAGAGAACATGCAAAAGGCTGGGTCTCTGCTCAGTTCTAGTCTGCAACTTCACTCAGGCTGGGAACAAGTCCTGCTGAACTGTTATACCCCTGGGCTGAAGCATGCTCAGTCACTCTGAGAATGATGCATGCGCAGTCTGGTCAGCACTAGAAGCTGTGAAAGGCTTGAGTATGCTCGGAGTGGACAGAATCTTCAAAGATTTTAGCTGCTAAACACTTACAAGTCTGAGCCTATCTGGCCAGTAACTTTTCAAAGACATAACTTGACCAAATTTGGGTGGATTTTCAAAGGGATGGGAAAAATCCCTGCTGTGAAATCCAGCTCCTACCAAATTTCAAGTCCTTACTGTGAAGCAAAAAAGACTGCCAGAATTTTTTAGCATAGGTAAAACGTATTTTTCCTTAGTCTCTTTCTTGGAAAAGGCTGAACTTTATTTTGGAAAGTTTTTTCAGTCAGAGGCAGAAACCCAGCATGAAAATTTCAGCCCAACTGGTTAAAGTTTGGCAAAGTAATAAGCAACAGAAAACCACTGTATAATGGAACATGTCAAGCAGTGCTACCAGCTCCACTTATAATAAAAGATTTGAAATTAAAATTTAGGGTACTCAGATTTGATCACTTCATTGTAATTTTATATTAACAAATGTAATGCAATTCAACTATTACGCACTGGTGCCACATTAAAAGGATTGGAGCTGGTAGCTCCACTTATAATAAAAGATTCTCTTGTACATTAAAAGGATCAACACCTACCACTGTAGAGGGGGGGAAACAAATCTCAGGGTGAAACTACTATATTCCTTAGAAAAAACAATTTAGTGTAACTTCTAAGGTTAGGATTCTCATTAATGATGCTTTTATTCCTGCTTCCCCCACCCTTTCAACCAGTCACAGTGGCAAACTGCATTGAAGACAAAGCTGCGACCAGTTGTGTAATCCACTAACAGTGAAAGCTGCGGTCAAACAGTCTTGCTTATATTGATATCATGCTGGTTTGTGGTTTTGTTTTCTTATTGCAGTTTGAAGAATTAAACTCATTTATGTAGAGGGAATCTAAGCATTCAGAACTACAAGTAAAAAAGCATGTGGGGGTGGTCGTCTTCTAGTGTTTATAAGTGTGTGGTGTGAAGAGCACTCCTAAATTTGGGGGGAAAGTAGGGTAAAGGTAGCTAACAGTGAGGATTCTCTTGTACAGGCCTCCTGGCTCTGCAGCAGAGGCATCCTCTACTGAAGCCAATCTGATAGTTTAAAAAAATGGAAATTTCATTCACAAAAGAAGACAATGAAGATAAGGTTGCAGCATTGATGGGTAAGCTGGGTGTATATTTTTCCAAACGATCATCTCTGGCAAGATTTCACTGCATGGGATTTATGTTCTCTCGTGAACAGAGAGAATATTTTGAAAGAAGACATGGTCTGGTGTTCTTTAGAAGTTAAAATGTTCTGGAAGCATTATGTATTAATTAACAATGATACCTAAAAGTTCAGATTTTACAGAAACTAACCATAACAGTTAACTTTTGAAAGACAACTTTGTGTAAAAAAAATTTTGCAAAAAACCCACAAGGTTTGTGCCTATAAATGTATGGCTGATTCATACATCAAGAAAGCAACACAATGGTGCTATTTCTCCTCTGAGTATATTTCTAAACTTAAGCCTATGTCAGAGGGCTTCTTAAAAGTTTTTATCAAAACCAGCCAACCAAAAAACAAATAAACCAAACCCAATACGTAGCCATTCACAAAAGTTGGAAAATAGTTCATAAATCAAGACAGCAATGGCTGAGTGCACCACCTATTTACTGACTTCTCACTTAAAGCTATCCAAAGGACCAAAGACTTAAGCCCAACTAAATAAATGGTGCAATACTTCCTACTTCAATCTGAAAATATATAGTTGCTTCTCTACAGTGGTAGTTAGGGTAATTATTTGTTTCAGTGGCACGTTGTGGTACTGCACCCTTAATCTTTACTTCATTAAAACTTTATTTTGGGGGGGGGGGGGAATATACTGAAGTCAAGAGAGAGTTTTTTGCAAACTAGGAATTAGATTATTTTGTTTAACAATACACCAGAAAACAGGTGATTCTCTTCTAAATGCTGGTGCCTTTGAAGCTGTGTTGCAAAACTTTTAAGACCAAAAAAATCTGAACTTTGAGATCTGGAAAGATGAACTCACTCAAAACTTTCCTTTGTGTTTTGTAAACTTACATGCTTGCATACTTACTCTTTTCAATACCTCTTATGATATTTGATGTTTAGGATGGCTCTGGAGGGAATTAGATAAGTTTTTTTTCCCACAGGGAAAATCAAATAGATGGCACTTCACCAATGGCAATTTCAGGGGAGGCTAAAGACTGGTTTAACAGGTTTTGCAGAATCAGCCTTGCAAGAGTACTGCGGGAGAAAGCCTCAACTGCCACAGTGGAGCAGGCTCCACCCAATATTATCAGTTCCTCCCATGCATGCGCACTGAATCTTACGTGGGGGCTTCAAAAGAAAACAAAATCCTAGAGTTGTAAACATGCACTTCCATGAATAGGAAGGTGAGCACCTGCTGCTTTTTCAGTGGGGAAACTTTTTGCTCAGTAAAATATTTTTCGTCTTCAATTTTCAGACAATAAGGAAGACTTACATATTCGATTGCTAAACTCCATCACATTTATACTTGTCACTGGCATTGAATTTTCATATGCTGCTGGACCTCTCACCACACCAGATCTAGTATGGTTAAGAAAACAAGATGTCACAAGATTTAAATTGATACACCACATCCCTTGTTTATTTGAGTAGACTGTGCAGGTTTACTTAGCAGGAATTACTGGTGAGAGGTGATGGATTCCCAAGGGTGGATTCCCAGTGCTGATTTTGATCATGTATCTGTGTGAAAGCTGATGGTCTAAACTGCGTGAAAGCTGAGTGAATCAGTCTCAAAGTATGATCTCTAAACACAAGGGCATATCACCAAACCTATACTATACAGTACATTTGTCTCCTAAATATGTTCTAGCCCTATCCCTTTGCAAAGTCTTCCAGGACAACTTAACTCTCTGAAATTTATAGAAATGAATGTTTTTATAGGTACATGTCTTTGTTACGTGTCAAGATAGTTTGGTTGTGGAGGAAGGATTATTGAACAAAAGCCTAAATATTTTTCTCTGAAATCTAAATTGTCCTTTCTCCATGTTCAATATAAAAATGTGATGAACCCTCTTCTAATTCCCAACTCTGTCTCAAGGTGGTGCTTGCCAAAAAGTACAATTGTGCTTCAGATGGGTTCTTGTAACTTTAATTATTTAACAGCTTACAAAGCACAATTATATATAGTGACAAAGCTACAATGAATGTGGCTTTGCTATGATACAAAATGAGATTATTAAAGTTTCACATAGCAATTTAGTGGGAAAAAAAATCACAATTTATACAGTAGAACCAGCAAGCAGTACATCTGTAATGCCCAAGGATTAAATACCACAGAATAGCATACGCCTGCTCCATTATATTTTTCATACCAGGCATTTAAAAACCATGTATATATTGCATTGGTAAACAGGCCAAAAAAAATCAAATTATTTAATAATGCTGACCTTGAAAATGTTTCAAAGAAGATACATACAATATACAGTTCAATCATGATGTGGATTGGATTTACATAACATTAGAAAGCTTTCTGTAATTTATGTAAGAAACAGCTGTATAGGTAAATAAGTTAATCAGTACAAAGATTGTATTTTTTCCATAGCTGCTGAATTGCATTGTTAGGCAAATTGCAATTATTTTGGAGATTATCAAGTCATCAGTGAAGTTATGTCAGAAAACTTCCTTATGGTCAAGAAGAGCGAGTAAGCTTTTCCAACAGTATTAATTTTGTTTTTAAGCTTAAAGTAAAAGGAGGTAGTGTGGTAAGGTTCAACCCAATTCTGTCAATGCCTGATATATGTGCAAGTGGCCGATGGGTCATCTTGTAACGAGATACTTGAATGGGATCCATTTCCATTAGAATGTGTGTATAAGACATCATCATCTGGTCCCCAGGTTTAACATCTTCCCTTTTATCATACCTGTAAGGAGTATGCAGTGGATTTATTTGCATTCTTTTCAGAACATACTAAACTTCTGCTAGTTATCTGCACAGACATGTACTATCAAAAACAACATAAAAGGAATAAAAAGATTCTCAGTCTAATTCTCATCATACTTCATTATGTGAGCCACAGAAACAAGTGCTGTTCAAAGGAAGTCAAACATTGCATTAGCAACTCTTCCTGCTGCTACTTTGGTAGTCCATAGAGATCTGTGAGCTGCTCATAGCATATTTCCTCTCTGCCCCTCTATTTGAAAGCTGTGGAGAAAAGATTTACTGTGAGGCCTGTGATTTGCAGGGGAGGGGGAGTGGACTGGCTTTCATTAGGATCTGATTATGTGGGTTTGACTTATTAGGCTGCAGAAGGGGCAGTCCCCCATTGCTGGCAGGCAGTTGCAGTGGGGGTCCAACATCATGATGGTGCTGAGTCATCATCTCTTCTCCCCCCACCGATAAAACAAGTAGGATTTCCTACTGGTTAGGGCTCTAGTGTAGAACTTGGGAGTCCCTGGGTTCCATTCCCTGCTCTGCCACAGGCTTCCTGTGTGACCGTGGGACCAGAGTTACAGAGGTACTTAGGTGCCTGAAGATGCAGATCGGTACTTGGCATGGTTTATAGAAATGCCTATGCATGCAAAATGCCTAACCTGCCAAGATACTTCTGTAAATTACACTAGGGCCCAGATCTTCAAAGACATTTAGATACCTAACTCTCAGTGAAATCAACAGGAGTTAGGCAGTATGTAGGCACCTATCTGCATCTTTAGACACCTAAATACCTTTGGCCATCTGGCCACTTGTTGCTTCGTCCCTCAGTTCCCCATCTGTAAAACAGAGATGACAGCCCAACTGCACAGGGCTATTGGGAAGATAAATACATTAAAGGGGGATAGATAGAAACATAGCATGCCCATGAAAATATAATAGCTCTAAGGGAATGCTATTTTCTTAAGTAAATGAGTCAGGTTAAATCATAGCCTTCATGAGACTATGTACCATGTTGCATTAGGTTCCACATAGTGGGAAGATAAGAAATATTTATATTTTCACATTATATGTGTATATTTTCCATTGTACATAAATGATTCATAAAGATAAATCCTTTTAGCTAATTTCTAAAGTTATGTTTAAGTTATCAATTTGCTTCCCTTCTGTAATTAGAGTTCCCACTTCTATACCTTGCAACAATGGGGCAAGGAAGACGGAATGAAGAAACTTCCTTACATTTCAACTTGTATGTCCACCAATCCTTCACATCTAAGCAATTTCTTCCCTGGTGGGATCCGAAGGTTACTCTAAAGTTGCCAGCAAGAGGAAGGGCCTTAATTCCAGAACAAAAGCTTCCAAAACTCTTTAACACTAAAACTCAGCTCTGATCAATCTAAGTTAGTTTTGACATGAAATAACCAGCCTCATCTTTGCTGAGGCTGAATCAAATTAATGAACATTGAGCTGATGAGAAAAACTGACAGGAAATACATTTGTCCTCTAGCAACTGCTTGTCCCTCAGTATTCACCTCTGAGATGCAACTCACAGTGATGGAGAAGTCAAGAGGGACAAGGATAACAAAAGTTAATAGAAACAGAACCTTCATTCCAGCAAAATCCCATTAAGAACACTAATTTCAAAGATGGTGCCACAGCATGAAGCACATTCCGCAGAATCTCAAGAAGCCTGTAAATATACTGTGTAATGGTACACTAATGTATGCAAACTACATATTTATCGTCTCTCCTAAGAAACCACCTTTTTGGGACTAAGCAGTTTAAGGACTATCAGATCCAGCTACCATTTGAGATGGCACATCTGGTCAGGCTGGTGGAGAGAACGTGACATCTGGCCAACAGCCTTGCCAGTTCCAATCCCATAGTCTCCCTCTGGGCTAGTAAAGGAGCTATCATTAGGATGCAAGCTTTCCTGAATATTATTACAGTATTTTAAAATAATACCTTATGCTCATACAGCACCTTTCATCCTGTTTCAAAGAGTTCATGCTAATGGAGGAAAGGCAAACAAGATTATAGACCCATCCAGTTTTAGAATCTACAGTCGCTCTTTGAAGGCAGATAATGGAATTCCTGCATTTGTCTTGGGGCAAATAGAATATCTGGGCATGCCACTTCAAAACACTTCTAGTTATACACTGCAGTTATCCTGATGAATCATTAGTCTGCTTAGCCACTCCATCCATAAATCTGATTATCCCTTTATGTGTACAGTCTGTGAAGACAGCAAATTATTTTCTACCCATCTGCAGGGCTCTTGCTTCCTCATGCCAGAGGGAAGGTCTGGTACTACCCTGATTCTTTGCATTATTGTGCTGTGTGATGAGAACCTGGTGCCTGTGTGTATGATCGTCAGCTGCTGTTTATCCTTGACCTCTCTTATGTTGATCCTTATGATGAATCAGCCTTTCCTTGATGCACCTTTCTGATGAGCAAAGATAACAGTGAGTGACAAACTGCCCCTCCATATCAGGCTGCAAGACCACGGAACATCTGTCAGAGTGACAAAATGCTATTACTTTCTTTTTTCCATCACATTACGGCCTCACATTCTATGCTGCACCACCAATGGGAAGCAAAAACTGGTTAAAAGCCATCAAAATTAGGCATCATATACAGAAAATGTAAAATAGTCCAAAGTACGTTCAGTAAAGTAGCTTGCTGAATAAACTAGAATTGGGGCACTCTAGCTACCATATCTGTCTTACCACATGGGGGACGACGACATTGTACAATTATTTCTGACAGTTCATGATTTAGAGTTTCCTCCAGATTCCAACATGTGAAGAGTAGTCTGACATGAGAGTTGAACAGTTGTGAGGAAATGTCCCCACTAACATATTCAGTATTGTAATTAGATTGAGAAAAAGTAGCAACAATAAGTGGTGCCAAACTGGCTAACTTCTGCACTCCTGACAAAAGCTAATTGGTTCTTCCTTCTCATTTTCCCTCCTCCCTGACTCCAAAAACCATGAGTTCTCAGATCACCTCAAGAACTAAATTACAACTCCCGCAGCCCCCATTAGCCTGGAACGGTGAACCGCGGCCAGTGGGAGCTGCGATCAGCTGAACCTGCGGACGCTGCAGGTAAACAAACCATCCCGGCCTGCCAGCGGATTTCCCTATGAGCTGCGTGCCAAAGGTTGCCGATCCCTACTCTATATGGTGGAAGGGATATTCCACATAACTAAGGCTATATTTGAACATGCAAATACCGGAACATTTTGTCACATTTTTTCAATTTAAGATATTTGCCACTGTTCTTAAAAATTAGGATAAATTAGGATACACTCTACTGTCATCAGTTGAAAAGTGATGGACTACTACAACGTGTTTTGAAAGATCCAGTGAAGTAAAAATGGATTTTGAGGGTTATCCAGGACACATTTTTATCCAGTCACAACAAAGGTAGTTGAGTTTAATAAGCTAAGAGATTTTTTGATTTTCCCTCTTGTGTCTTTAAATTATCTCTGGTACTTAAACAATAAATGGGCCAAGAAAAACAGAAAACAAAAAGCTTCACGGACGTTCCATGTTTGGTAGAGAATTCTTACAGACTTCACCAAAATTCCCTGAAGATTTGATTGCCCCTGATCATGACTTAACACACACACTGTGTAAGAATCAGTGTCCATCCGGTTTGCCAGCATGCATGCACACAAGAGGGAAAAACAATGTTTACTGTCTTGACAAAAACCACTTGCTCATGGCATACCTCCAATTCGAGTTGACTTCCAAAAATCGAGAAACTCCAGTCTGTGCAGCAGCCACATCAATATGGACAGAGACATCTACAACAAAAACAATACTATTTCAAAATGCTTGTAACTACAGTACACCTGTAAGTGAAGAATAAGCTATGTGACCATAAAGATACGTGTAAATATTCCAAAATAAACAATATCTAATGTATTTATGAGAAATGTACAGCAAAGAATCCTCAAAACTGAAGTTAGATGAACACTACTTAACATTCAAACCAACTTTACATACCTGCTGTTGAAGGCAGCAACTCATGTAATTTCTGTATTGCAACTCCTCCAGGGTAGTTGAAATGTGAAACATATAACGATGTTCCTGAATAAGCAGCATTAATTAGGAGATGTGTCATAACCAACAGCGATCCGAGTTTATATAGCCAGGATTTTTTGTAGTTATGCAAACTGTTAAGGGGTAAAAAAACCAGAATGAAAATTCGCTGTTGATCTTGCCTTTACATTCTGTAAGTAGTTATTGGGGCAGAACATTTTAAAAATAAAAGGTTTCACTGTTGGACAAAAGCAAGAGTGAGGATGACTGCAAGTTCTATTATATTAACTAAAAAATTATAACACTGTATTTCTTTCCCTTAATTCTAAAGGAATTATTTTGAATGACAAATTAATAGTTACAATTACAACAAATAATAAAATATTCATAATATAACACTTTAACACTTCCGTGTTTTTAACCTTTAGCTATAGAAATAAACATACAATTCTCAAAAGCACTTTGGAATTTCACTTTAATTTGTTTATTTAAACAACTAATTTAGTTCTTTAAGATAAACATTATAGTTAAATGTACCTAATTAATTAGCACTAAGGAGTTTCCTGAGTAAAGTAATAAACAGTACAGCTATTCACTGGAATGTGCCCCTTTCTCTTGTGGGTGAAATTAACTGAATTATACCACTACGCTGGGGTACAACTTGCTGCAGATATCTACTTATAAATTTCATTAATTGGAGTCACACATTCATCAAGGAGAACAAAAACCTGTATTTATACAGCATATACAATAAGATTTCTAATAAATCATTTTAATGATAGTCAGACAATAGCGATCCCACTTTATTTATAGTGTTGTAACAGTTCTGGCCTTAACTGATGACTTATTTAATAAATAAACTTTTAACTATCTGGTTATAAGGCTAGGACTATGGGCCAAATTCTGGAACTGTAACAAACCTTTCCCAAACAGGTGCACATATGTATTGCAAAGAGAGTGCTAGTGGCTCTCAAACTTTTTTCATTTGCGGACCCCTACAAATTTTCGAATGGAGGTGCAGAACCCTTTGGAAATTTTGAATGGAGGTGCGGACATGTATAGAGATCTATTGCCTGTATATATAGCTGAATTCTGTTCCATCAGTTTTCAGTCCAAGTCTTTTGCGGACCCCTTAAACATAGTCCGCAGACCCCCAGGGGTCCATGGACAGCAGGTTGAGAACCATTGTGCTAAACTACTTCCATTTTCGGCTGGCAGCAAGCAACCCAAAGCACAGCCCTGCCCCCCACCTTACTCCTGCTGGGTGCCCAAATAACATGTTCCTGGGGCATTGCTAGGTTAGAAGAAGCATGCTCATAAAAGAGTGGCCCATGCCCCATAGTCCAATCCTCATGCACCCCACTGTGACTCTTGCTATGGAGAACCTTCAGAGCTTTGTGCTGAGCTAGTATAGGGCAGCCAACTTGCAACCTGTGCTGCCACTGCTGGCCACAGCAGTTCAGGTATAGAATCTGGCTCAATCACCACCTGCGTACGTGCACTCCTTTGGCTAGCACATTACATTTAATCTCTTTCTCCTCTAAGCGATAAAAGAACTGACCAGCATCTTGTAAGCTACTATCAAGTTTGAACTGAGAATAATCTGTTCAAGAAGCATTACTCTGAACTTACATTCGTGTACAACCTTTGGCAGCCCCTATGTTGAAGACGGGGAAAGTGTATATGATAAACCGCAGCTCTTTATGTGGGAGAAAAGAATACAAAAAAATAAAACCCAGCGCTGGTAGAATTAATACCCGAGTCCTTTTGTCTGCTGCACCTAGAGGCACAAATATAATGCTGCATCCCAAAGCACGAGGCAGGGCTGAATAGAAATACCACAAGAAAGGAGAAGTCTTTAAGATGAAAAGGGAGTTAAGGATGTTATTGTTATCAGCAAATGTTTGGGTTAAAGTAACTTTATCCTTTCAGATGTTCTGCAAAACTTTTTTAAGTATGCAATAAATTTATTTAGTTTACAGCTATCACATTGTTCCAAATTACTCATATATTGAACTTCTAAATAAGACAGTTTAGTCATTTCTGAAGATTTTGTTTTCTTCACTTAAGTTTTGCAGTCATCTACAGAGCTGGTTGAAAAATAGGAAAAAAAAGGGTAATGAAAAATGTTGTAGAAACGTTTTTTTCCCAAAATGTTGAGGAACTTGATTTTTTTTTTTACCAGCTTCCATGTAAAGAAATAAGCAAATGAAGGCATGTTTCAGTGGTCCATTAATATATCCTTGGAAATGCTATGGGCCTTCATTCCCCTCAAGCATTCAGTTATCAAGACAATGAACATGGTACAAAAACCTATAAAGCAGCATATAGGCATATATTAATGAACCACTGTGCACAAATACACAGCTAAATGCAATTACAACAGGGATCCTGAATTTAAAGTCTTTTTTTAAGGATTATAAGAAAAATAAGAGAAGAAAGGAAGGGTACTGGGAAAAACATTAATTTGGTAATTTGAAAACATCTTTTTTCTTTTTTTTAAAGTTTCCTGGACTTTACAGCTTCCCTTCTCCCTCACCCTTTGTGCTCAGCTGCCCTTGCAATTGCAGTCGGTGATCCACTGGTCTTTTCCCACTCTCTTCCTATTGCAAACACTATGCTGGGAATGTTAAACAGTTAGACAAAGAGAATTAAGAAGTGGGTAGCAAGTCAAACTGTTGCCGAAAAAGGGAGCTGGATTCAAGGGGACAGAGAGATAAAATGCACTCTCATGAAAAGCCCTCTTCTCTTTTCAAGGTTAGAGGCAATGAGGTAAGAGAGGAGGAGTCAAGGGGTGATTTTGAAATCGGGCCCTTAGCAGTAAATACAAAAAGGAAAGGGCAAATTGTAGAGGTTTTGTAAAGGAATAACTGCCAGGGGTGGTGGTGAGTTGAATATAGCACCAAGGCTGTGACTACATAGGAAAAGTTGAACCCTTAAAATATATATACATCCGGGTTGTTCCACTGGTGCCACCAGCAGCAGAAGCTACAGCGTAGATGGGATTCAGACATTTTTGCAACTGGATCATCTAACCCTACTCTTAGCCACTGCCTGTATTACAGCTGCAACCGCTGTTGCCACCACTGCACTAATGGGGAACGATGAATTCTGTTTTTGCCACTGTAGATGCAGCACCAAGGCCTTGGTGATAGGGAGGACAGTGGAATTCACAACCAAGAGGGAGAGAAGAGTGAACGATAAGGCAGTGAAGAGACTGAAGGACAATGCAGGATTGCACAAGGAGCTTGATCCTGTGCCCCTGGAAGTCAATGGAAAAACTTCCTTTGACTTTAATGGGGCAGGAGCAGGCACCAAGAGGAGGACAGGAGAGAGGTATGTCTTGGAACTGGACCCCACAAGGTAAATTTCAACTGAATTCTGTCATTGATGCCAAACATTTCAATCATGTCACAGCTGAGTCCCATGAATAAATCAGTACAAATATTTGGCTTAGCTGACATAAGGCCATGTCCTTATTTTCCTATATATATTTAAAGGATACTCCCCAGTTTGAACTTTTATTTAAAACTGTATTATACCAAAGCACTTTCCCCTCCGGCCATAGAAGCTGCCTCCAAAATACGGAGTCCACAGCAACTGTTAGTCCTAGAAGAAAAAAAAAATATCTAAGACTGAGGAGCTTATCCAAGCTGAACATTTGCCTAAGAGATGAACATAGACTGGGACACCCTATGAGCCTGATCTAATGCCAGTTAAACCAATGGGAGCCAGATCATGCTCTGGGTCTTGTGCTGACATAGAAATGTGACAGGTAATTGCACAGTTTGCATTTCATTGTAGAAATCACAGGCACTATTAGAGAGAGACTCATACTGTGGTCTTGCTCTATGTCCAGTGTGAACAATAGTCTGGACTGTCGATCAGGAAGGATGTGAAGCAGGGAGTGGCTTCTCTCTGTTAGCATCCTCCACCTCACAGTGCCGGAGTAAGTGAATGCTGATGTGCTCAGAATTATCTTCCACTGCTTCTCCTCTCAATGTTGTAACACCCTCCCCCCTGCCCATAAATAGCAAATGTATTGATGCAACCACCATCAGGCAGACTCTGAGAGCATGCTTTTTAAGAGAGTCGTGTTGTCCATGAGGAGGCTCAGTGGGTCTACATATGCTCCAGGCCTCCACAGATGGCTTGAGACCCAGGCGATTTCACAGTTTTTCTGCAGTGACCAACACCTAATCTATTAAAGTTAAAGAAATGAAATAATAAAAGATGGGAACATAGCATGTACCAGGCAACTCAAGTATCCCTAGAACCTGATTTGTGTAAACCTCCCTCCTTCCATCTTCCTCAATATCATCTTGTGTCACATCACATTACATCTCATTCCCGGTCTGAGTTCGCTACTCAGGGTGCAGATCTCAGGCCATTTGATGGTAATAATGGCCAACCCCCCTGAACATTGGGAGTGGGAAACTCCATCTCATCTTACCATAATAGTGCACTCTAGGAAACGTTGCTAGTTGAAACATGCAGCATTTTCCAGCCCCTACACAAGTTCTTTCTGTGTAGAAGACAATATGGTCCTAAGGTTTTTGCTAAATATCCTGCATTTCTCCCAGAGTAAAATTTCACCAGTTTAATGAATACATTAGCTTTCTTGTGGTGAAAACAGAGGAAATTTATTCTTAATTTTCACTTTTTATTGAGTAAGTTTTACTGCAGGCATATTTTTAAATAAAAGAAGACCTTAGAAAAAAGAGGAAATAGTAGATATTAAATTCAATGAAAAAAAGGAGCACTTACCCAACCAAACAACGCCAGCAGCAACAGCATGGGAAAGCATCTTTAAAATGGGGATTCTTTTACTTAATAATGTCACCAGAAGCATGAGGCCCAAGAAGATACAGAGCTCTGATCTGAAGACAATAATTGCCAGTGCTGAGAACCAAATAAATGGTCCGTGCTTTTGCTGTATCCAAGATGTAAGTGCCAAGAGAACTGTAAAAAGATATAAAAACACTGTATTAACCACCGGACATCTTTAAGGTTTTTTTTAATTCAAGTATCTCCTCTATTTTGGGCCCTATTCAGTATTCCTACTGCAGCAAAGCTTTGCCAGAGAAAGGTATGCAGAATAGGGCCCTTTGTAAAGTACTCTAGTTTGATGCCCTAGCTAACTAGGAACAGGTGTATCACAAAGGAAAGAGTCTGGAATCCCTCCCCCGGGAGTATATTTAATGAGTGACATGAACAACTCTACTTGTGACCTGGTACTGAAAGCTTTTCTGAATCTAAGTGGTATGGTTATTACTATTATAATTTATTCTGTGACAGCCAGTGTGCTTGTTATTCTCATGACCTGTGTGTACCTTGCATTAATGCTAATGGCACTCAGATCCAAGCATCAAGAAGAAAATGTACCCTGCGTCTCCTAAGAACAAAAAAATATGAACACATTTGGGTGGCTAGTTGCACATGTGTCACATCTCTATATACTATGGGTTCTCTAGTTTTTTTCATAGTGTTGGCCACATCCTAACAAAGATCATATTGAGCACCAGTCGCGATCACAAAGCATCCATGTGGAAATTACAGCAATTGCTTATATGAAAGAGTAATAGTAGAAAAGTATTTTAGTAGTCTCAATACCTTGTACAGTGCTTTGAAAAGGTTATCGCTGTGCAACAGTCACTTGATGATTCAATGTGTTTTTATTCTGTTCTATATAGGTTCTTATACTGCCCTCATCTGAGTACCTTCCAGTAGTGCATTAAGGGACACAACTAATATCTGCCAATGTGACTGGTTGTTTCTCCCATCCTCTCTCCAGGGGGAGAACTGTGTGTGCAGTGGAATCTTCTGGTTTGGGGGATTTTTTATTTTTCAGATGCGTTTAGATCAGGTCAAAGAAGAGCATATTGCACTTAGAGAGGGAGGTGGTGAGGTTTCTGACGGTCCTTATTTCGGAAGGGAGTTCATTGCATAGTCTCAGACTGTCCTCTGAGGTAGCTCTGTCTCCTGCACAGACTAGCTTTACCTTTACTATAGATTTTTAAATCGTAAGAATGTCCAGAGGCTGTGCAATGGCCACGTGTTTCATAAATAAAATAAATGTAGTCAAATCTCTACCTAATCAAAGTCACTACTAGGTAAACTCCCTATATATTCAGCTTTAATACAACTTCAGTTTAGCGAATTATTTTAACACATATGCTATAAAACATACAACCACAGTTCTCCAGTCTCCTTGCCACACAGTCCAGCCATCAAGCATATATACATTAACTTGGTCTGACTACATTTATTTGTCCATGTGCACTCACTATCAATAACATTAGAAATAATTTCAAAATGTATATGACATCCTCAAAATAAATGCTTACCAACAGGAAGTGCGAACATATTGGGAAGTGTTCGAGTGCAATAAAACATTAGATGAAACTGAGTAACAGTTATTAGACAGAAGATCGTCGATACAGTTGATCCAAACTGCTTTCTGACTTCTTTCTTTAACTTCCATAGTGCATAAATCACACTAAGCCCCAGACTTCCTCGGACTTTTGTGAAGAAAAAAAATTAAGATAAGAAAGCAATGTCAGGTTGCTTATTGATGTAGGCAACAACAAAGAGGAATGTTAAGAAATATTAAATTACTATTGCACAAATACAAAGAAAATATTAAGCAGTGCAATATTTAAAAGATGGGGTAAGGAGTGTATAAAGAAACAGGCAAATTATGTTACAATACAATATTTTAGATCAGACTTAAAAGAATAAAGTATCCAAGGTAGTGTTTTCAGTGCAATCCATCCTTGTTTGGTTGTGACTCAGTATCGCAGGGGCTGAGTTCTCTGAATGATGTTACGTGGGGTGGTGTAGCAGGGTGGTCTGCCCCTTTAAGGGCCTGCGGAGCCAAGGAGCAGCAAGCCCTGGCCAAAGGAGAAGCCCAGAAGACAGGTGCTGAGAATGACCAAATCCAGCTAAGAAGCAGCCAATGATTGGTGCTGATTCCCAGCAGGAAGATATAAGTGAATAGCCAGCTCTGTCAGAGAAGGAGAGCCAGGAGAGACAAACACTTCCCTGGTCCCCAGCCCTCAGGGTGTGTGTGTGTATGTGTGTAGGCGTGGCTGACTGTTTTGTCCCCAAGCAGTTAGACAGACCCACCAGACTACCGGTAGATAATAGTATGTCTAAATAAAACACATTGTGTCCATAAAAACTTGGATGTGAATTCTGAATTCCCTTCCACCATCCCCTCAGTTTTCTGTTAGAACTCTGTTACTTTAGTATAACTTTCTTTGTGTTGGTTACCTGGTAAAAAAAGGATGGTGGAACTTTTAAGTTAGCATTAAGTTAAATAACTCAAGTCTTGCAAGTTCATTTGTAAAATAAACATACTACCATATTCTCCAGCATTGATCCAAAATCCTATACCTTAGAACAGTGTTACAGACCAGTACTGCAGAATACATCACTATTCAAGATCTCCTTTCAGACCTGATTTAAAGTTCATACCTATCAGTTGTGAGTAAAACTTGGACATTTGCAAGCTAGACAGCACGAATATAGCTGGGCTGGAAAGCGCAGCAATAAAGACTGGTCCAAGAAACGTTCTTGGGACAACTCCAGGAAACTCATGATGGTCGTACTGCAAAGAAAAGAAAGGCTCAGTGTGACAGGCAAGCTAGAAATAATGTCTAAGAACAGATGAATGTAGCAGAACTAGACAAATAATGCTCTTATGCTTCATGTTGCATTTGTGCTGGTCAAGAGAGAGGTGGGTTATCTTGGACAGACCATAAATAATAATGTCCTCTTTCCTATTCACCTTCTCCAAGTCCAGTCTGTGGTACACAATGTCATGGATGGCTTGGAGGTTGAAGCTCTCCTCCACTTTTGTAAATGGACAGACAGTTAAATATGCAAAGGCCACAGCAATGATCAGCAACAGCAGGAGTGATTGTCCACTTGAGCTCCTCTTCTCAGCCATGCTGGACATGAAATCCACATATCGTCTATTAAAGAGATCAAAACTGACAGAGGGGAAAAATGAAATTATATTAACATCATGACAACGTGCCTACAAAGGGAAAAGGAGAGACTAATGCATTTTAATAAAATATGAAGGGAAAGACAATGCTACTGTACATGTAGCCTACTGCATGACTAACAGATCAAGTAATCAATCAGGTTTTCATATATACTAACAAAGTGAAGTATCTTGCCAAGAGCATACTCAGCCAGTGTTCCATGATTTGCACTGACTGCCTGAAGTTTAAGGTTTTGGCTTTACTCTATAAAGCCTTAATGTCTTATGCTTTACCGTAAAAGACAACCTCTCTCCACATAGCATACTGCCACCACAAACATAAAAGAGAAGGAGCTGGTGGCACAGTGTTTTCTGTGCGGGTCCCATATCTTTGTAACTTGCCCCTCCCTGTGGTGTGAAATAGCCTGACTTTAATAATTGTATGCAGTGTTGTTGTAGCCATGTCGGTCCTAGGATATTAGAGAGACAAGGTGGGTGAGGTCATATCTTTTATTGGACCAACTTCTGTTGGTGACAGAGACCAGCTGATTTCTGAGGCAGTTTCCGTAAAAACAGTCCAGATGTTTACAAGAACAAACTTTGGGCAAAACAATATATTTTCCCCATGTTTAAAAAATTCTTACAACTGAAGCTCATCCTGGTGCCAGGAATGTGCCTTTTGCTGTTCCCATGAAAATCCACCCAAATTTACCAAGTTATGCAGCTCTAAAAATCATAATTCACCCATGCTCAGTAGGGAGATGTTAGAGGGTGATAGTTAAATTCTCTGCAAATTCTGTCGGCAGACATCATGTTCCTCCCCCCAAACACATTCTACATGCTGGCTAGGCTGCATATGTTCCATCCCCACAGCGCAACTGAGGAACAGTGGCGTAGTGGAACTGGAATGCACCAGCATGGTGTTCTGGCTCAGTGCACCACCCCTTACAGAGTGGGGGCAGAGTTAGAGCAGCATGAGGCGGGGTTAAAGGATCAGGCTGGTGCGGAGACACGGCAGTTTAGGACTACACTGTTGGTGATGACACTCGGAATGTGAGTGCTGAGCACAATTTTCTTTGTAATTGCTCCCCCTGGTTGCCATGGGCCACTGTGGTACCATACACTGGAACTGTGAGCAAGGAGTCTCTCTATTATGTGCTCTCAATGCCCTCCCCCCCCCCACCCCGATAGCACCCAGGCAGTATAGAGAAGGAGGTAACTTAACTGGAATGTAGAAGGGTGAAGAGCAGAGGGGAGACCAACACACAAGCCAAAAGGAAGACTGGGACAGGGACCAGACAGAACGAAGGGCAGAAATAGAAGGGATCAGAGGTATAATGGTCTGTAACTACTAGAATATGTACACCTTGAGAACCTAAAGTTGATCCCAGGATTCTTGAGGCTCACCATTCCCCTGCTGTCAGCAAATACCTGTGAAACCCACTGGCAAAGTATGTGTCTCATCTACCTCTACTGTTTGGCCCATGGAGAGAATGACAACCTACTACCAATTACTGTGTTACCCCCAGAGGTCTGTACTGGAAAACTAAAGGTTCCAACACCGTTGATAATACATCCAGACGTCAGTTTGGTTTTACAAAAAGGAATTTTTTTCCATTTTTCTTGGTTTGTAACTTTTGGCACTGCCAAATATAAGCAACAATGCCAGTCCGAAGCCTGGGTAAAAAAGGAGGGTTCTGCAGTTAGGTTTGCTACCCATTCAGGTAAAACCTTAACGCAACTGAAACAATTCAGTCCAACAGAAATTTGAGTAAGTAGAGATGGAGGTCAAAACCCACGTATGAGAGTTATCAGTGAAAGCCAAAAGAAAGCTGAGATCTCAAGATATTGAATCCTCATAACCAAATCTGTAACCCGAATAGGCATGTATATACTTTATATAGTACAGGAAAGTTGGCACAGGTCACACAAGAAATGAAAAAGTACCATGTGAACACAGTGTCAGTGAGACAAGATGGCCAGGGAGTGGCAAGATAGTGTCTGGAGCTACAATGTTATATTCAGGAAGATGAATGCACAAAAGAGGTGTATAAATTATGCTGGATAACATCACAGTGAAGACCCTGTGGTTTGTGAGCCAGTGAACAACAGATTAACAAAAGCTAGACTATAAATAAAACATAGCAAATGTACAATAATCGAAGTATGCACAAACAAACACAGCAGGTGGCAGCGAAAAGTACTCATTCTATGAGCAGGTGTGTGGTGGGCTGTATAGACCCCACACCAGGGACGGGCAAACTTTTTGGCCTGAGGGCCTCATTGGGTTTCTGAAATTGTACAGAGGGCCAGTTAAGGGAGGCTGTGCCTCCCCAAACAGCCAGGTATGGCCCGGCCCCCGCCCCCTATCCTATGCTTCTCGCCCCCTGACGGCCCTCCCAGGACTCCTGCCCCATCCAACCCACCCTGTTCCCTGATGGCCCCCCAGGGACCCCTGCTCCCTGACGGCCCCCCTGCTCTCTATCCCCTTAACGCCCCCAGACTCCCGCCCCTAACTGCCCCCACCGCCCCATCCAATCCCCCCTCCTTTCTGACTGCCCCCCAGGTACCCCTGCCCCATCCAACCACCCCTTCTCCCTGACAGCCCCCAGACTCCCGCCCCTAACTGCCCCCGCACCCCATCCAACTCCCCCTCCTTCCTGGCTGCCCCCCCAGAACTTCCCTGCCCCATCCAACCACCCCTTCTCCCTGATCGCCCCTGGACCCCCCCCGCCCCTAATTGCCCTCTACCACTCCATCCAACCTCCACTCTCCTTCCTGACTCCCCCCCCCGCCCCCGCCCAGGACTCCTGCTCCATCCCCCACCCCTGCTCCCTGTCCCCTGACCACCCCCGGAAGCCCAGCCCCTGACTGCCCCCCGCCACCCCATCCAACCCCTCCTCTCCTTCCTGACTGCCCCCTGGGACTCCTGCCCTCATTCAACCCCCCTGTTCCCTGCCCTCTGACTGCACCGACCCCTATCCACATCCCTGACCACATCTCTGACCACCCCCCGAACTCTCCTGCCCTCTATGCAACCCCCCTGCTCCCTGCCCCCTTACTGCGTTGCCCAGAGCACCGCTGGCTGGTGGCGCGGCTGCACCAGGACAAGCAGCCACGCCATGCAGCACAAAGCACTGGGTCAGGCCAGGCTCTGCAGCTGCGCTGCCCCAGGAGCTCGCAGCCCCGTCGCCCAGAGCATTGCACCGGTGGGTGGCGGTGGGTGGCGCAGTGAGCTGAGGCTGCGGGGGAGGGGAACAGTGGGGGAGGGGCCGGGGACGAGCCTCCCATGCCAGGAGCTCAGGGGCCAGGCAGGACGGTCCCGTAGGCCGGATGTGGCCTGCGGGCCATAGTTTGCCCACCTCTGCCCCACACTGATAAGGAAGGCACACCCTATGTGCAGGATTAACCCCCCCCCTCCCTCGCCACCCCTGTCAATCCTGAATGATAAGGAGGAGGCCAATAAAAAGGAGGAAACTGCAAGCAGCTGTGGGGGTAAGATCATCCTGAACAGAAAACTGCTGGAACAACTCCTGAAGACACAAGGGGAACTCCCATCCAGGAGATATCCATCCCCAGTTCTAGGGGGAGTACAGTGAACTCTCAGGGTAAGCCTGACAGAGTGATCCTGATTTCAGTAGCCCAGCCAGACGAACTTGTCAAAAACTGCTAAGTAGACTGTCCTGCAATAAGATGGTATTGTCTGCCTTTTTCCCTGTGAGTTGGGTCAGTGAAGAAGATATTCTCGGGTGTACTGCTGAGACATTTAATTTTCATTTTGATCCCCCATCAGAAGAAATTTAAGAAAGCCCACAAAGGGTAGGGTCCCCCTTTGCAAGGATTAGGAAACTGGAACCTGTGTATAAGCCACGCAGCATAGATAACTGGGCATCACCAGGGTCTCCCACCATCTGCAAGCTGCACCAAGTATCGGATGACATGCCTATTCATGACATCAAGCTAATGATAGGCAACTTCAGTGCACAAATCAGCAACACCTGTACTGGATGGAAAGAAGTAATGGGCACAGCAGTGGCAGGCATCCAAACTGATAATGGTGAATGGCTCTTGAATCTCTGTGGCACAGAAACCATAAAAACCTCTTCCAGCAGAAGAGAATTCAAAAGCTCACACTCAGATCATCAGAGAATGCAACTATCAAACAGACAGACCATGTGTGTATATCTAAGAGATGGGCAACTTCCTGGAGGGATGTCAAAGTCAGCAGAGAAGCAGATGTTGGCTCAGATCATTATCTTTGAATGGCCACATTACAACTTAGACTCAAAAACCCCACAAAAATGGAAACAAGAATGTTATAGCAATAAAGAAGTTCCAGGACAAAAAAACAAAGATCAATTTCCAGATTGCACTTAACTGTTCTACTGTTTTACAGGACCAGACTGATGAAAGTCTGGAAGACACATGGCCAAACTGGAAGAAGATGGTAGTTGAGACAACAGAGAAAGTAGCAGGCCAGCGAAGGGGGCAGAAGAAAGATGCCTGGATTACATCTGGAACATGGGAAGCAACTGATGAGCTAAAAGCTCTGAAGGCCAAAAAGGAACAGTGCAATTCACAGGCAGAACTCTTAGAGGTGGATGCAAGATACAGAGAAAAGGATAAAAAAAAAATTTAAAAATTAAAGAACAGATGCAGATAAGATAGAATTGCCTGGGTTCAGGAGAAGACTATAAGGCAGCAATAACAGCACAGAGGGGAGATTTCAAGTAGCTCTATAGAATAGTGAAAGACATCTCAGGAAGAGCCAGATAGACACAGCTCTGAAAGATAGGAGACAAGCTAACCAAGAGTACCCAAGGGAGGAAAGAGAAAGCAAAGAAGACCAAGGAAGAACTGGCAGAAGACAGTGACAGAGGATACTGAATGCGCTGGCATCACTTGAGGAGAAGTACCACAGCTAGTGAGTGACTGTAATGAATGGAGGAACTGGACAGCCCGATGTGTCATAGGCACAGGAGGAACTAAGGTAAGGTTTGTTTAAAACTTAAGAAATTAACATTCTTTTACCATAGTTGTGTCAAAAGTTGCAAACTTAAGCACTTAAAAGTTAGGAAATGCCAGTATTAAGATTGCTTATGAATCCTAAATCCCCCCTCCCCCCCCCCCGGATGCATGTGCATTATAATACAGCCTTTAATTACTGATCATACACTACTTTTTTTTCCCACAGGACACCAAAAACAATGAGGAACACACAATTAGTGACTACCTTTGAAAAGTTTGCTTTAAGTGACCTGCCTGGCATCACATAGGAGCTCTGTGGCAGAGGCAGGGAGAGAATCAAATTATCCAGGGTTCTGTTCAACTGCCTTAACCATGAGACCATCCTTTCTCTTCCTGCAGTCCCCTGCCTTATTCACTACAAGCCTTCCAACTTCTAAAACAAATGAGTCAGTGGTCCTACAGACCTTCATTCACTACGTAACCTTGATTTCTACTCAAAGCACTGTCCACAATGCACTGGATGGGAGCAGAGGTCCTGTAGAAAAAAATAGACAGTGATCATGTAATTAAAGATTGCATACCCATCAGTGACCTGAGTTAGGACTGCCTATACAATCTTAACTTTTGAGTGCTTGGTTTTGCAACATTAAAATTTTAACAAAAAGATTTTCTTTTCTTTTTTATTTGACTCTAAGTGCGTTCAGAATTAGGAGGCTGCAAGGAAGGTACATCCCTTTGGGATTTGCCACAATAAGGCAAATCCTTAATTCCTTGAGCTGTGTCAGCTGCTTTGACAATGTGTTTTGAAGGTGGCCTTAAAAGTATTTTTAAACTTAGAAGGCCTATACCAGGCTTTTTTTTTCCTTCAGGGAGGGGATGGTTTCATTACAAAGTGAGGTGATGTAGTGCACATCATAGTAGTCTTTCTAGATTTTAACATCTCTTGAGTTCGGGGCAATCAAAGGAAGAAGGCTGTAATTCTGGACTGCAAATCTGAGGAGAAAACTTAAGATTTCTATAGAAAATGGTGGTAACCAGGTTATCAAAATATTAGGGCTGTTGATTAATCGCAGTTAACTCACACGATTAACTCAAAAATTTAATCACAATTAACTGCACTGTTAAACAACAGAATACCAATTGAAATTTATTAAATATTTTTAAATATATTGATTTGTATTACAACACAGAATACAAGGTGTACAGTTCTCACTTTATATTATCTTTTATTACAAATATTTGCACTGTAAAAAATGATAAAAGAAATAGTATTTTTCAATTCACCTCATACAAGTACTGTAGTGCAATCTCCTTATCGTGAAAGTGTAACTTACAAACGCAGGTTTTTTTGTTACATAACTTCACTCAAAAACAAAACAATGTAAAACTTTAGAGCCTACAAGTCCACTCAGTCCTACTTCTTGTTCAGCCAGTTGCTAAGACAAACAAGCTTGTTTACATTTACAGGAAATACTGTTGCCGGCTTTTTATTAACAATCTCACATGAAAGTAAGAACAGCCATTCGCATGGCACTTTTGTAGCCAGCGTTGCAAGATATTTATGTGCCAGCTATGCTAAATGTTCATATGCCCCTTCATGCTTCCATGCCGATGATGCTCATTAAAAAAATGATGTGTCAATTAAATGTGTGACTGAACTCCTTGGGGGAGAATTGTATGACTCCTGTTCTGTTTTACCCGCATTCTGCCATATATTTCATGTTATAGCAGTCTCAGATGATGACTCAGCATGTTCTTTTTTAGAACACTTTATCAGCAGATTTGACAAAATGCAAAGAAGGTATCAATGTGAGATTTCTAAAAATAGCTACAGGACTCAACCCAAGGTTTAAGAATATGAAAGTCTGAGAGGGACGAGTTGTGGAGCATGCTTTCAGGTAATAAGGTCCCCTGGGGATGGATCTGGGTGCTATTTTGTCAAGTTATGTGGGGAGTGTCTAACCTGACATTCCTGATGGTATTGGTGCTTTACCAGCGACTCCAAAATAGACTGGGTAAATTAAAATTGGTATATTTGACCTGGCGGGTTAGGGAACCCCTAAGGTCAAGAGGAGGGACTGAAGGGTTAAAATCCATTGCTGATGTAATAACCTGGCATATGGATTTGTGTACAGGCCCAAAGTCCAGAGTTTGGTCAAGAGGTCAGAGGCCTAGCAAATAGGGATTAGTTAAGAGAAAGTAGAATAACCAAAGATAACTTTGCTTTTGCTAAGATATGCCTGGTCAGCAAAACGCCAGATGTTGGGGGCAATAATTGTGCCTTATTCAAAGTTGCAAATAGAACAAAGCCCTGTTTCTGTTGTGTTAGTTTCTTCTGTAGGAAGATGTTCTTCCCACACATCCAACCTTGAGTTTATGAAAGGTTCAAGCATTTCAGTATAAGATATGGCCTCCTCCCATCTCCCTTTCCCAGGGACCAATGCCTGCCTTAAAACACAAATGAATAACTTGAAAGACAAACTTTATTGCCATATACTTTCACTGTTTCTTTGCTTTTACCCTTGGATATGTATCCATTGGACAATCAAAGAAGCTACTTCATTCCTACGGACTCCAAATCAGAATTCAATATATATATTTTATACTAATACATTTATTAAAGTACTAATTAAATGTTAAATGTTAATTTGTCAATTTAAGACCATGGGCAGACCATTATGTAACCTTTGACCATTGGTTACTGTGCTATTATGTCTTGTTGCTAGACCTATCTGGGGGTGTGGGACTGCCTACCCTGTCACTTTCCCCTGCCCATGGAAAATCCATTTATTCCATTGTAATCAATTGATTGACAGTGTCTCTGAGCCTAATAAGCAAGGTGACACTCCGTCAGTGCTGTTAAGTAATAAACTCCTGTGCTTGACTTCTACACGGTGTGGATTTATGTCCTTCAGCATCTGACTCAGATGATGAAAATTAACATGCATTGGTCCACTCTGCTTTGGATAGTTATCGAGCAGAACCCGACATCAGCATGGACGCATGTCCTCTGCAACGGTGGTTGAAGCATGAAGGGACATATGAATCTTCATTTGCAGCTGCCACGTAAATATCTTGTGACGCAGCTACAATAGTGCCATGAGAACACCTGTTCTCTCTATCAGGTGACATTGTAAACAAGAAGCGGGCAGCATTATCTCCTGCAAATTGTAACCAAACTTGTTTGTCTGAGCAATTGGCTGAAAAAGAATTAGGACTGAGTGGACTTGTAGGCTCTAAAGTTTTACATTGTTTTGTTTTTTAATGCAGTTTATATTTTGTACATAATTCGACATTTGTAAGTTCAACTTTCCCGATAAAGAGACTGCACTACAGTACTTGTATTAGGTGAACTGAAAAATACTATTTCTTTTGTTTTTTACACTGCAAATATTTGCAACCAAAATAAATATAAAGTGAGACTGTACATTTTGCATTCTGTGTTGTAATAGAAATCAATTTATTTGAAGATGTAGGAAACATCAAAAAATTTAAATAAACGGTATCATGTTATTGTTTAACAGCACGATTAATTGCATGACTAATTTTTTTAATCGCTTGACAGCCCTAAAAAATATCCTGAAATATTTTGTTATTTCTAATAAACATTAACACAATCCACGATTATTATGTCATTTCATAACCTTTTGGGAATGCTTTCCAGAAGGTGTTAGAGCCAATCAGTGCAGTTTTCCTTTAAAGGAAGGGTGTTTGACAGAATGAATGGCTTCAGAAATATGATTACAAATACACTGTTTATAGTTTAACGCTATGAGATGCATGATGTGAATATTTATACCTATGTTGTCAAAAGACAAACTTTTGTCAAATTTTTACCCTGGTTTAATTTTAAACGCAGGGCTGGTGCAACCACTAGGTGAACTAGACGATTGCCTAGGGTGCCAAATGGTTAGGGGTGCCAAAAAGCGGTGCCCTGGCTCGGCAGGGAGGAGCTGCCTTCCGGAAGCACTGGAGAGCCAGAGTGTTGGCTTGTGGGGGCTGCGAGCCCCAGCCATGGAGGAGCCAGCGCGGCGCAGGGGGGCAGCAGCCCTGCAAACGCGGTGGCGCCACTAGCGGGTAGTAGCCGCGTCCCCCACCCCTCCTGCCCAGGCTGCGGCCCAGCACCCCCTCTTCCTCGGGGGCACCTGCAGGCTACAGCAGATGCTTACGGGCGGCGGCCCCCAGGCATCCCCCGTCACCATACTTGAGCTCTGCGGCTCCCGGGAGTGTGAGCCACTGCCCCTCCCACTGCCTCAGCACTCTGTGGGGGAGGGGCTGTGCGCGGGGCAGCATGTTCTGCCTCCACGTGGAGCCAGTGTCTGACCGGCATGGGCATGGTAAGGGGAGTCCCAGCCAGGGGGCAGTCAGGGAGCAGGGGGAAGGTTGGATGAGTCGGGAGTTCGGGGGGTGGGGGAAGGGAGACTCGGAGCAGACAGGGAGTAGCGGGGGGTTAGATGGGTCGGGAGTTCTGGGGGCATGTCAGGGGGAGGGAAGTGGTTGGATGTGGCATGGGAGTTCCAGGGGTCTGTCTGGGTACGGGGCTGTGGATAAGGGTTGGGGCAGTCAGGGGACAGGTAGGGGGTAGAGTCCTAGGGGGGCAGTTAGGGTGGGTGGGGGTATCAGGAGGGGGCAGTCAGGGGACAAGGAGCAGTGGAGGGGTGTTGGGGGTTCTGAGGGGGGTAGTCAGGGGGTAGGAAGTGGGAGGGAGTGGATGGGGGTGGGGCTAGGGCAGGGCTCTCCCCCCCGTCCTCTTTTTTGGTTGTTGAAATATGGTAACCCTAGGTGAGAGGGGAACCGGGGGCGCATGGGGGCTGGTGCCCTCATGCATCTGCTGCAGCCTGCAGGAGCCCCCCAGAGGAGTGGGGTGCCGGCCCGCGGCCTGGGCAGGAGGAGTGGGGGGGCAGCTGCGCCACCGCCTTTGCAGGGCTGCTGCACCCCCGTGCCGCGCCCAGTGATGAACTGCCAAAATCTTAACAATCGGTTCCCTCCTCACCCCACGACGGGGTCGTTGCCCACCCCTGCCTCCTGGAACCCCTACCCCATCCACCCCCCTGACTGCCCCCAGAACCGGGCAGGAGGGTCTTGTGGGCCACCGAAGCGGATGCCCACCCCACCCCTAAGAGCCAGAGGGACCTGCCGGTGGGCGAGGTGGGGAGTTCTGGCGGTGCTTACCTGGGGCAGCTCCCAGGAAGCATCCAGCAGGTCCCTCTGGCTCCTAGGGGCAGGGTAGCCTAGCTAGGGGGGAAGAAGGGGGAGCGGCCACTCCCCCCACTGATCACATCAAAAGTGGCACCTTAGGCGCCGACTCCGTGGATACTCTGGGGCTGGAGCACCCATGGGGAAAATTTGGTGGGTGCAGAGCACCCACCGGCAGCTCCCCACCCCACACCCGGCCCCAGCTAACCTCACCTCACCTCCGCTGCACCGCCTCCCCTGAACGCGCCGCCCCACTCTGTTTCTCCCCCCCCCCCGCATCCTGTGAATCGGCTGTTCGGCAGCAAGCCTGGGAGGGCTGAGAAGCAAGTGGCGGCTTCACGCTCAGAGCCAGGGTGGCGGAGGTTAGCTGGGCCGAGAGCAGTTCCCTGAGCGCCCCCCCGGGTTACCCGCTGCGGCGTGGGCGACCCTCCTCATGTCCGTTCCCCCCCGCCCCAGCTCACCTCTGCCTCCCTGGGCCTGAGTGCGAAACCTCCACTTGCTTCTCAGCCCGCCCCAGCTTCCCATGCGAACAGCTAATTCGCAGAAAGCCTAGGGAGGGGCGGAGAAGCAGAACAGGGCGGTGCATTCAAGGGAGGAGGTGGAGCGGAGGTAAGATGAGGCTGGGGGGGGCTGCCAGTGGGTGCTCTGCACCCACCAAATTTTCCCCTTGGGTGCTCCCCATGGAGTTGGTGCCTAAGGCGCCACTTTTGGCCGGTTGTTAAATTTAGAAGCCCTCCCTCACAGAACAAGCAGTTCTAAAAGGGCTTCTAAATTTAACAACTGGTTGCAGCCAACCGGCTCCAGCTCATCACTGGCTGCGCCGGCTCCTCCATGGCTAGGGCTCGCCGCCACCACAAGCGGGATGCTCTGGCTCTCCAGTGCCTCCGGAAGGCGGCTCCTCCCTGCCGAGCTGCTGCAGCGGCCCAAGCCCGGCAAAGCCAGTGAGTGGACTCGGGGTTGGGGCCGCCGGGGTGGGGTGGGGAGGGCTCGTGGGGGGGCTGTGCAGGGGGGTTCAGCGGGTGGGGAGGGAGAAACCTGGTATGGGGAGCAGCCCCTGGGCATGGCTGGCCCCTAGGGTCTGTAAAGGCTTGTGGGGATTTGCCCCTCAATGAACCAATGTGCGGTGGTAGGAGGCGGGGGCTCGAAGGTGGAAGTTTCGCCTAGGGCGCAAAATATCCTTGCACCGGCCCTGCCTTTAGCTTAGATTCCCTACACTCTCCTCCATGACCCAGTTCAGTCGCTCTCCCAGCTGGCAGGGGTGAGACATGTCCAGATGGGCCCCCCTCCCTGCACATTATTATCCCGGTGTGTGCATTCCTCCAGCAGCCAGTGCTGTCGTAGGGGAGCCCTGGCCTCTTCCACGCATTAGTGAAAACCTCACCCTGCTTCCACTGGGCAGCCCCAGCTCTCCCCGTGGGCGCCTCGCGAGCCGGGCAGCTCCGCTCAGTCCACGGCACAGCGCTGTGGGGAGGGGAGTCGGCGGGGCTCGCGCAGTGTCCCACAGCGACGTGCCTGCCACACGGTCACGCGAAGGCCGGTCACGCGTGGATAGGACAAGTCAAACGAATCCCCCTCATCCTCCCTGAGTCCCCTCCCGCCTCCCCTGGAGGCGCCGGCGCCCCGCGTGAGGGGGGACCCCCGGGGGAGAAGACTGAGGTGTGGAAGGGGTTGCAGGCTGGCCAGCCGCCCCTTACACTCCACCCCTAGCAGCCAGGGGCCAACCTGCCTCCGCAGCCGCCTGAACTCACCAGCTACAGCCCGTCAGCCACGTGGCCGCCTCCCACAGGGCGCAGGTGACCGCCTCAGATCACCTGACCGTACAAGAGGCTCCAGGCGGCCATGGTGGATTCGGGCAAAGCACCCACAGCAGGCATAGGAGCCCCTGGACGCGCAGCTTCTAACAGAAATGGGCGCCAGGTACGAGGTCGCTGCCTGGCTCCCGGCTGCCCGGACTCAAAATGGCCGCTGAGCGTGCAGCCGGCCCCGCCCCTTGCTCTTTCTCCTGCGGCTTCCTGCCCATCTCCGCCCCGGGCCTACACGTCCGTTCTCATTGGCCCCGAGCGTGGCGAGCTCTGATTGGGCCACGTTCCCACAGGCTCGCTGTCTGCTCCAATGGGCGCCGGCAGTTGGAGTATGCGTGGGGCTGACGCGGAAATCCGAATGGGGGCAGCGGCTGGGCCCGGCCGGCCGGCGTGGCTCGGCTCGGTTCGCGGCTTGTGAGGGTGGCCGGCTCCTGAGCGAGGGGCGGCTGTGGCCTGCTTCCCCCTGCCCCCGCGCCATGAAACCCGGCCCGCGTCGCGGCTGTGCGCCGGTGGCCGCGGCGCTGGTGCTGTGCGCCGCCCTGCTGCCGCCCCCCGCCCGGGGCGCCGGGCCGCGGCCCCGCCAGGCCTGCGCCACCTGCCGGGGCATCGCGGACCGCTTCAACCAGGTGGGCGCGGCCGGGGGAGCCGCGCGTCACAGGGACACGGGGGCCCACGGAGATGGAACCCAGGCGTCCGGGGCCCCGAGAGCGGGGCAGGCGCCCAGCCTGGTGTGCCCTCCTAGAGCGGAGCCTCGCTCCAGGGGTCCGGGGCTGCTGGCGAGGCAGGGGCGGTCCGTGCCTCACGCTGTGCTGGGGCGAGAGGCTCCCTTCGCATCTCTTCTTGGGGCTGCTGAGCTAATGGGGTTTGAGACTTGAGCACATCGGGCAGTGGTTCATTCTCCGCCCGGTGTGATGCGCCGGCTGCGGGAGCGACTCTGCGCCGGCTCTTTGTTGTCACCTTGGCTCTTCTGTTCTATGGGATGCGTGTGGGTGTGTGAGACGCTACATGTGGGAACGTTCATCCGAGTGTTGGGGTAAAATTCCGGCCCCATTGAACTCCATGGCAAAACTTCCAGTGACTTCAGTGAGGCTGGGACTTCACTCACGTTCCCATAGGGCAGCCAGGAAACCAATCTTAATAAAGACTATTCCAGAACCTTATTATGCAAATGACAATCTAGGCACCAGGTACGATTGTAACTTACTTTTTTTTTTTAATCTCTCTTCTAACCCCCCTCCCTGCCCCCATTGCCTTTCGTCCCATTGTTTCATGTAACATTTGATGGTAAGCTTCAAAATCTTGTTTGTTAGGCACCTATCACAACTTTGCATGTTGTGAAAGTTATAAATATTACTTTTTTCCCCTATTACACTTAAAATGTGATTACCTTTTTAATAGTAAAGGTCTACACGGATAATTATTTCAATAAAACTTATTTTTAAAAAGTATTTTGTTTTCTGTAGGGATTGGCGGATACAGCAAAAAAGAATTTTGGTGGTGGGAACACTGCTTGGGAAGAGAAAACACTATCCAAGTATGAATCCAGGTACAGTATATCTATGAACTTTTACTTCGTGACCAAGCCATGTTTCTCATCTGCCATAATGTTGTAGCAGTGTGTACAAAAGCATAAATATTGAACATATTTTTTGTACAATAATAATATAAAGCTATGTGTTCTTAATGATTTCTGATCAAATACAACCAATTTGATATTTCCAGGGATATTAGCAGTTTTTGGTGAAGACTACAGTCCAGTGTTTTAACCCTCTATCTGATTTTTACCAACACCACTAAAAACTAGGCTCCATTATCTCACGCTGTTGAAAATCTTGTGAGGTTATTTAGCTATTTATTGAGTAGTTTGTTTGGTTTTTTTTTCTCTGTCAGAGCTATCATAGGCTTGATTTTAATCCCAAGATGCGGTCATATTTGTTGCATTAGCGTTTGTTAAATAATCGGTCCCTAAATGCCTGCACTATTGTAGAATGTGGTGGTGTTTTAGCAGTGTTGGTCCCCGGATATTGGAGAGATAAAGAGGGTGAGGTAATACCATTTATTGGACCAACTTTGACAGACAGTAATCCAAAGGTCCAGACTTTCTCCCTGTTTCAGTGCTAGAACAGTTAATGCTTCACCTTCCCATTTCTTGCATATGCAGGATTTAAAAAAACCTGCCAGTTTGAATTGCATTCTTCTCCCAATCTGCAAATTCAGTATTGAATTTTGGTCTCTGAGTAATAAGATGCTAGCGTGAAACTTCTAGATTTGAGTAACTACCAAAGCTGTGGATTTATATTGCTTGCCTGCATCTGATTTTACTGATAAATATAAGTATCTGATGATTATTTAAAAATATTGTGGTTGAAAATTATTTCTTTTTTGCCTTTGCAACCCACTATCATCTATAAATATAACTGGTAAAATTAAAGTGGTTCTTGTGATTTTGTTCAATGGTGCTGGCTGCTTAGTTGATGATGCAATATTAGCTAACTCTTAATGCTTCTGCAAAAGTTGTTTTGTTTTGTTGCTATGTTTGGGAAGTGGCCCAAATCACACCACAAAGTGATCATGTAATAAAAGTTAAGAGGTTGGAGTCTAGATACTCAGTGATCGCATACCATTCTTAAATTAATTTTAAACTTGTAACTTTTTTCCTTTCTAGTGAAATCCGTCTTGTAGAGATCATAGAGAACCTGTGTGACAGCAGTAATTTTGAATGCAACAACATGGTAGAAGAGCATGAAGAACATATAGAGAACTGGTGGTTCAAACTGTAGGTAACAAAATCTCTAATGAGGTTTTATTTGTGGATAAAACATAGAATCATAGAATATCAGGGTTGGAAGGGACCCCAGAAGGTCATCTAGTCCAACCCCCTGCTTGAAGCAGGACCAATTCCCAGTTAAATCATCCCAGCCAGGGCTTTGTCAAGCCTGACCTTAAAAACCTCTAAGGAAGGAGATTCTACCACCTCCCTAGGTAACGCATTCCAGTGTTTCACCACCCTCTTAGTGAAAAAGTTTTTCCTAATATCCAATCTAAACCTCCCCCACTGCAACTTGAGACCATTACTCCTCGTTCTGTCATCTGCTACCATTGAGAACAGTCTAGAGCCATCCTCTTTGGAACCCCCTTTCAGGTAGTTGAAAGCAGCTATCAAATCCCCCCTCATTCTTCTCTTCTGCAGGCTAAACAATCCCAGCTCCCTCAGCCTCTCCTCATAACTCATGTGTTCTAGACCCCTAATCATTTTTGTTGCCCTTCGCTGGACTCTCTCCAATTTATCCACATCCTTCTTGTAGTGTGGGGCCCAAAACTGGACAGAGTACTCCAGATGAGGCCTCACCAATGTCGAATAGAGGGGAACGATCACGTCCCTCGATCTGCTCGCTATGCCCCTACTTATACATCCCAAAATGCCATTGGCTTTCTTGGCAACAAGGGCACACTGCTGGCTCATATCCAGCTTCTCGTCCACTGTCACCCCTAGGTCCTTTTCCGCAGAACTGCTGCCTAGCCATTCGGTCCCTAGTCTGTAGCGGTGCATTGGATTCTTCCATCCTAAGTGCAGGACCCTGCACTTATCCTTATTGAACCTCAGATTTCTTTTGCCCAATCCTCCAATTTGCCTAGGTCCTTCTGTATCGTATCCCTCCCCTCCAGCGTCTCTACCACTCCTCCCAGTTTAGTATCATCCGCAAATTTTCTGAGAGTGCAATCCACACCATCCTCCAGATCATTTATGAAGATATTGAACAAAACCGGCCCCAGGACCGACCCTTGGGGCACTCCACTTGATACCGGCTGCCAACTAGACATGGAGCCATTGATCACTACCCGTTGAGCCCGACAATCTAGAGATTGTCTTTAGACAATCTAAATATCTAAAAGGACAGTCCATTTTTACTAAATCCTGTGTCTGATCAATAAGAACAGCTCAGCCTCACTTTTTTCCCCTTCCACGCTACAATAACTCAGTAAGAAGCTACTATTTCTTTCTCTGTGTGGTTTCAGAGTAACAGCCGTGTTAGTCTGTATTCGCAAAAAGAAAAGGAGTACTTGTGGCACCTTAGAAACTAACCAATTTATTTGAGCATAAGCTTTCATGAGCTATAGCTCACTTCATCGGATGCATGTGGAAACTGCAGAAGACATTATATACACAGAGACCATGAAACAATACCTCCTCCCACCCCACTCTCCTGCTGGTAATAGCTTATCTAAAGTGATCACTCTCCTTACAATGTGTATGATAATCAAGGTGGGCCATTTCCAGCACAAATCCAGGGTTTAACAAGAACGTCTTGGGGGGGGGGGGGGGGTGGTAGGAAAAAACAAGGGGAAATAGGCTACCTTGCATAATGACTTAGAGACTGCCCAGTTTGACCAATGTACATGGCAGAGGGGCATTGCTGGCACATGATGGCATATATCACATTGGTGGATATGCAGGTGAACGAGCCTCTGATAGTGTGGCTGATGTTATTAGGCCCTGTGGTGGTGTCCCCTGAATAGATATGCGGGCACAGTTGGCAACGGGCTTTGTTGCAAGGATAGGTTCCTGGGTTAGTGGTTCTGTTGTGTGGTATGTGGTTGTTGGTGAGTATTTGCTTCAGGTTGGGGGGCTGTCTGTAGGCAAGGACTGGCCTGTCTCCCAAGATTTGTGAGAGTGTTGGGTCATCCTTCAGGATAGGTTGTAGATCCTTAATAATGCGTTGGAGGGGTTTTAGTTGGGGGGTTGGTGATGGCTAGTGGCGTTCTGTTATTTTCTTTGTTAGGCCTGTCCTGTAGTAGGTGACTTCTGGGAACTCTTCTGGCTCTATCAATCTGTTTCTTCACTTCCGCAGGTGGGTATTGTAGTGGTAAGAATGCTTGACAGAGATCTTGTAGGTGTTTGTCTCTGTCTGAGGGGTTGGAGCAAATGCGGTTGTATCGCAGAGCTTGGCTGTAGAGGATGGATCGTGTGGTGTGGTCAGGGTGAAAGCTGGAGGCATGTAGGTAGGAATAGCGGTCAGTAGGTTTCCGGTATAGGGTGGTGTTTATGTGACCATTGTTTATTAGCACTGTAGTGTCCAGGAAGTGGATCTCTTATGTGGACTGGACCAGGCTGAGGTTGATGATGGGATGGAAATTATTGAAATCATGGTGGAATTCCTCAAGGGCTTCTTTTCCATGGGTCCAGATGATGAAGATGTCATCAATATAGTGCAAAGTAGAGTAGGGGCGTTATGGGACGAGAGCTGAGGAAGCGTTGTTCTAAGTCAGCCATAAAAATGTTGGCATACTGTGGGGCCATGCAGGTACCCATAACAGTGCCGCTGATTTGAAGGTATACATTGTCCCCAAATGTAAAATAGTTATGGGTAAGGACAAAGTCACAAAGTTCAGCCACCAGGTTAGCCGTGACATTATCGGGGATAGTGTTCTTTGTCCTTACCCATATCTATTCAGGGGACACCATCAAAGGGTCTAATAACATCAGCCACACTATCAGAGGCTCGTTCACCTGCACATCCACCAATGCGATATATGCCGTCATGTGCCAGCAATGCCCCTCTGCCATGTACATTGGTCAAACTGGGCAGTCTCTACGTAAAAGAATAAATGGACACAAATCAGATGTCAAGAATTATAACATTCATAAACCAGTTGGAGAACACTTCAATCTCTCTGGTCACGCAATTACAGACATGAAGGTCGCGATATTACAACAAAAAAACTTCAAATCCAGACTCCAGCGAGAAACTGCTGAATTGGAATTCATTTGCAAATTGGATACTATTAATTTAGGCTTAAATAGAGACTGGGAGTGGCTAAGTCATTATGCAAGGTAGCCTATTTCCCCTTTTTTTTTCCTACCCCCCCCCCCCCCGACATTCTGGTTAAACTTGGATTTATGCTGGAAATGGCCCACCTTGATTATCATACACATTGTAAAGAGAGTGGTCACTTTGGATGGGCTATTACCAGCAGGAGAGTGAGTTTGTGTGTGGGAGTTGGAGGGTGAGAAAACCTGGATTTGTGCTGGAAATGGCCCAACTTGATTATCATACACATTGTAAGGAGAGTGATCACTTTAGATAAGCTATTACCAGCAGGAGAGTGGGGTGGGAGGAGGTATTGTTTCATGGTCTCTGTGTATATAATGTCTTCTGCAGTTTCCACAGTATGCATCCGATGAAGTGAGCTGTAGCTCACGAAAGCTTATGCTCAAATAAATTGGTTAGTCTCTAAGGTGCCACAAGTACTCCTTTTTCTTTTTTCTCTGTGTGGTCACTGATCAATTAGGATTATGGAATCAGGTAAACTGTGGAGAAAGTGCATAGTGTAGCTATGAAATTATTCTGAGGTTATTTTATATTTATACTGCACCTCTCATTCCAAAGGCTCTAAAAGCACTTTATTACTCTATACACAAAGTATTATGAAATGCAGCAGTCTCTGGACTGAATGGTAGTACCCAATTGGCATGCGGTACAGCAATGAGGAAAGGTAGACATTTAGCTAAGACACCCTGGCAAACCTTTTTTCTTATTAAAAGTATCTTGAGATCTCTGTTCAAGTACCTTGAGCAAAAAGACCTAGCTCTTCTTAAATTTTGAAAGACTATTCACAATAAATAGCATATTGTTCTATTTACCTTTGTATGGATCAGTTACTAGATCTATGAGCCTGTGGAGTTTCTTGTTGTTTGTCCTATATGAACATTACCTTAAAGACACAGGCAGTGTGTACATACTGCCTCTTTTTGGTTGTTTTCCTGGCTTACTAACTCACTGTATAGAAGGTTGATGCTAATGTGAGTCCAGGGATTTGATCCCTTGTGAATTTGTAGCATTTTTCTAATAGTCTTTGGTGCAATCCCATGGTTTGTTACTGTTCCCATCCTGATCAATGGTTAAGACTTCTACGTACTACTGTAATATAAATAAATAATCATACTCAGTGAGGATGGCTTTGTAGGATTCCATATCTCTTCCATAATTCCAGATATTTTCTCAGTTTACAGGTAAAAAAGTAGCCCCTCTAACTGCCAGTTTTGCCAAATTAACCTGGGATTAGTAGGCTAATTATGCTTGTATTATTTCATCATGTACTCCAGCACATCCCTACAGCCCAGGGATGGGAATGGTGAACCGCGGCCACTGGGAGCTGCAGGGGGCTGTGCCTGCAGAAGGTCAATGTCTGCAAAATGTCTCGTGGCCCGCAATCAGCTTACCCTGATGTGCCGCAGGTTGCCCAGGTTTATGCTATATTCCATACCTTACGAAAAAAATTAGCTGGTTGGACTGTTGCCTCACTGTTTACCTTTCCCCGTATTTTTTAAAGTCAGGGGATATGAAATGAGAGCTACAAAAACTGTTTAAATAATGAAAGGTGTGTAATAAACAGAAAAGGTTTAAAGTAATTTGGTTTTGGAATACCATCAGATTCTGGAAGGCTTCCAGAATTAAGGTGTCACTGAATTAAGATAGCTCTTTCCATTTAGAAAAGGAGTACTTGTGGCACCTTAGAGACTAACCAATTTATTAGAGCATAAGCTTTCGTGAGCTACAGCTCACTTCATCGGCTGTATAACAGCCGATGAAGTGAGCTGTAGCTCACAAAAGCTTATGCTTATGCTCTAATTATTAAGCTTATGCTCTAATAAATTGGTTAGTCTAAGGTGCCACAAGTACTCCTTTTCTTTTTGCGAATACAGTCCAACACGGCTGCTACTCTGAAATCTTTCCATTTGGGAATCCAATTAAGATAATTCAGTGATGCCTTCCAGAAAGAGCTAAGATAGCTCTTTCCATTGTTGACAGAAAAAAATTGTGATACATTTTAAAATCATTTAATCCATATGTTTTATTTTTGTTCTGTCTTCCAAAACTACCCTTCACTTTTTTTATAGTAGTGTCAGCCAAGGTGAGACGTTTGCCCATGCACTACTCTTGAGAATTGTGTTTAAACATGTATATTTCAAACAGAGTTTTGTTGAGTTGTGTGATGTGCTAGATACAGGAATCTTTACTCCTCCTTTTAAGAAATGTAATGTCTATTCTACAGAAAGAAGAAGTATCCTGACTTGTTTAAATGGTTTTGTATAGAAACTACTGAAGTTTGCTGCCCTGCTGGAACATATGGACCAGACTGCCTTGGTATTTCTTTAAATTTAGAAAATATTACAGTCATTTTAAACCCATGAGTATGTTGGCTCTGTTTTATCCAGTCACCTAATGCTTGTCTATCGTGAACCGCTTTGTAAAAATAGAACTTTGCTGGAGACTCCATCTGACTTAATGGGGGTCCAGATCAAAAGAGGTGAGAGGGAAATGGTATCTTGAAGTGGAGCTGAGCAGGCAGAATCATAACAATGAGGGTTCGTGTCCAGATACCAGGGTGATCTATATACAATAGTAGTATAGTAAATAGCAGGAAGCGTGTGCACATATGGCAGTAGCTAGTGTAGCTGAAGGTGGAACAGCAGTTATTCATATCATAGATATTTAGGTCAGAAGGGACCATTATGATCATCTAGTCTGACCTCCTGCACAACGCAGGCCACAGAATTTCATCCACCAGTCCTACAAAAAAAACCTCACACCTATATCTGTGCTATTGAAGTCCTCAAATTGTAGTTTAAAGACTTCAAGGAGCAGAGAATCCTCCAGCAAGTGACCCGTGCCCCATGCTACAGAGGAAGGCGAAAAGCCTCCAGGGCCTCTTCCAATCTGCCCTGGAGGAAAATTCCTTCCCCACCCCAAATATGGCGATCAGCTAAACCCTGAGCATATGGGCAAGATTCATTAGCCAGATACTACAGAAAATTCTTCCCAGTTGAGAGGCCAGAGACAGCGAAGCATCCTGGAGGCTGCTGGGGAAGACACAGGCAAATCCACAGTTGAGGATCGGGTGGAATGGAGAGGAGGAGAAATGGGAGGGAGGCAGCTGGAGAGGTTTAGGAACAGCAGCAGAGGAAGCACAGTTGCTAGGTGATTCTGGGAAAAGAGTAGGAGAAGTGGGTGGGAAGAGGAGTGGGTTAGATCAAAAATTGACCTCTCCTATAAGTAGTGCCATTAATACCTGTCTGCAGTTTCAATCTGATCACTCTTCACAATCCGACTATCTTTTTGTTAATTGCTAAATAGACGAAGCCTAATTAAATGAATTCCAAAGTACATGAAATTTGTCTTCCTGAAACACACATTCATTTAAGACGTGGAATTAACTTAGTCAAAACTCCAGTAAGCAGATAGCACAGACATAGCTATTTCATACCGGCGCTGGTTGGAGTTAGAATTTTTGAATGTGTATGTGCAAGTGAGCAAAGGGTAGGGTCATTCCTCAATCTAAGCCTCTTTGCTACCTTTTTTCAGCAAATCTATTTTCTTACATCTATTTTTCAAGAAATGATCTAAAAAGAAATTCAGCACAACAGGTAAACTCCAGATAACTCTAAAATTCTTATGAAAACCAGTCTTTATCTGAAACACGTTATTTTAATGTCCGATGTCCCTGAGACACTGATTATTGGCATTGACCTGTATACTGACGTACAAAAGTAAGACCCTGTCATGGGACTTTTTTTTGGTTTCAAGAGTAGAACACAACTTATGAGGAGGTTCTGCACATGATGTGATCTTCTAGTGTGAAAAATAAATTCCCCCCTCACTTTTTATTGGCTAATTTGGGAATGGGTGGAAGGAGATGGGAAGAAGATAGAAAATACTTCTGTTTAGAATGTCAAGGTTTTTTTTACCCCATAGTAATGAAAAGTTCTAAGTTATAATGTTTTAACTCTCTTTGTAGCATGTCTTGGTGGATCAGAAAGGCCTTGTCATGGAAATGGTCACTGTGATGGAGATGGCACTAGAGGTGGGGATGGATCATGCAGTTGTAACAGGGAGTACACAGGAGAGTTTTGTCTAGACTGCGCTGATGGTTATTACAGCATCCTGAAAAATGATACACATTCAGTTTGTGCAGGTAACTAGCATTTGCTTTCATCTTTGTATAACCCTTTGTTAGTAGTTAAGAATTCTAATAAATAAAATATCTTAGAAAATTGTGCAAGTAGAGGATATAGTTAACAATAAATGAGGGGGGGAAAAATCAGAGTGGTTAGATTACTGTGTCTTAACAGTGAGACGTATCAGTCATGCACATGTTCCATGGTGGTGGAGGATCTGGCAAATCATTCTTCTGAATGGTCTTTGTTTTTTGTTAATCTCTTCTGACAATGATCTTTAAGTAACTTTGTAGCAGAATTCAATTATTAAATGTAACTATTGATTTTAATGGCAGAAATAATACATTAAAATCTGTAGCAAATATCCTATGAAATTTTGACCGTAGGTTACCATATAATGGTCCACATTATAGCCTGCGTGATAGTCTGTCCTGGTCACTTAAATGGATTTTGGCTAAAAATACTTTCAAGTTCCATCTAAAACATAAAAAACCTCACAGTCTAATTTTGCAATTCAGTGCAGAGCAGACTAATTTAGTAGCTTAAAAACCATGATTGTAGGATTTAACTAAAAATGTTCCGTAGCATTAACTGAACTATTAGCAGCACAATTTGGCAGTGTTATAACGCAGTTATTAAGCACTTTTTTTCCATCTGACTTGCTTCATGTTATGATCTAAAGAAATGTTATCCAGTAGTATCAAATCCTAATGCTGGATGCATAGCATGTTTCACCAAGCCTTTTGAGGCCAGTACCATCTCAGGTTGTTGGATCCTAAAGCAAAATTATGTGCTAAAAAAAGTGAAGTTTGCTGATTCAGTAGGTAGCACTGCTCTGGGTTAGTACTAATCTAGTGCCCCAACACTGTGCTAGTGAACAAAGGGTTGCAGGAGTTGCTGTATTTCTGATAAGAGGTGAAATTTGGTTCTAACCACTTCCAGTGATCAAATAATCTAATGGCTCTCCTCTCAACACAAGGGTGCCAACCTCTCTGTACTTACTAAATTCTAATGTGGGTAACTACATTCTGTCCCACCTCTTCATTACACTTATGCAAAATACAAAAACAAAAAACCCAGCTAGTTGTATAGTGTTGCTAGTTAAAATGCTTGCTCTCTTCCACTCTGTAGGTGGTCAGATTTTGGTAGTGTGTGTGGTTAAAACTAAAATAATATATATATGATCAGAATAAATCTGAGTTTTTTATAAAGAATCATATTTATACGTTAATGTGATCAGGTAATTTCTGGTCAATCCTAGTATTTGGTTGCCTGAAGACTTAGTTTGAAAGAGAGTCTAATTTGTTTAAAGCATAAGTTAATGTAGCTCTAACAGCTCAAAATCTTTTTCTAGCTTGCCATGATGCTTGTAAAACTTGCACTGGCTCAACTGACGAAGACTGCAAAGATTGTAAAGAGGGCTGGATCAAAAATGAGGAAGAAACATGTGTGGGTAAGCAAGGTCTTGTCCATGCTAACACAAAGTTAAACACAAAATACAAAATAGTTGAAGTGAACATCAATAAGCTTAGACCACATCAATCTGAAACCATTCCACTATAAGAGCATTTATGGTATCCTTCTGAAAACTAGCTCAGATGTGTTCTGTGATTTATGGTGGTCTCTTGATTCCTGACTTGTAACATCATGCATGGCAATACCAGAAGGATATCTTCCTTTTTCTCAATAAAATGCCTTTCAACAGCATAACAAATGTTCAGTCTGAGATATACCAAGTAATCTGAACTGAAAGCTTGCATCTGTAATCCACTGAACCACAAATGTAGATACATCAAATATCGCGTTGCTAATAAACATGGGTACATTTGAATACTAAATATTTTTAATTAGTGCTTTAGAAATACCTTGAATGGCATCATACTATGTATTGTGGGATTGCCTAAGAGAACTTTTAGAAAAGTTATGCAGGTCCGCAGATAGTTCCCTCTAAGGTGTGCACCTGGGTGGCCGGACATGAGAGAATGAAGGGCCACCCACCTAATTAGTGGAACCACGCAGGCGTGGCTTCGCTACTTAGGTGCCTGGACCCTGGAAAAGACGCACATGTAAGGTGAGGTGGTCGCCTTGGGGGGGAATAGAGGGTAGGTGGGAGGGGGAAGTGGGGTGAGAAGAGGTGGGGGAGGGGGCGGGAATTTGGGACACGAAGGCTGTGGCAGCCAGAGAAAGAGGTGACTTTCCCCAGCTCCAGGGCTGTGGCTGCAGGGGAAAGACCCTCTCCTTCCCAGCCACAGCTCAGGGGCTGCCATGGCAGGGGAGAGAGGGCACATCTGTTGCATTAAAAAGGTAAGACTACTGATATTAAAAATATGAGTGTGCTTTTATTTATAGAACAAAAAAATTGTTTTTTTATTTTTAATAGCGCTTTTATCCAAATTGCTTTACAATAGTTAGCTAACAGCACAAATGACATTTGGAAAGATCATTAAGTGGTCCACCAAGACCCTCAGAAATTTTCAAGTGGTCCACAAAAATTTTTTTGCAATCCACTGGTATAGAGCAAGTCTTTCAGTACTACTTGTAGCTGCCCGAAGTAGGTGGTATCAGGACATTCTGGATGGTCTCTTAATTCTCAGTACTACAGAATTAAATCTACAAATTTACACTTCATCAGTACCAAGGTTTAGCAGTAGTAAGTGGATCAGATATAATTACCACAAGCCTTTGGACAAAAAAAGGAAGAAAACTTGTGTGGATATGGCCCCTTTAGAAGTGACTGGCATGAAAGCTAGTATACAATCAACAGAATTACAGCTATTGTCTATACTTGTGTAGGTAAGTGTAGAACACCGTAGGGAAAAGCATCTGTACAAGTTACATCAAGGAAATAATAGTTATGATGTAAGCAGCAGCAGGAAGAAGTGGGCAGCAAGGATGACCCAAGTAGCCTTACTCTGTCTGATTTTTAGTTGAGTGGATTTGCACCCTTTCCTTGAATTTACAACCAAAATGAGCATGTACTTGGCTTCCTAAAGTGGCATTAATGTTCAACATGGCTTGTTAATCAAACTTAATTTCTTTTCCAATCCTGTGTTGCACTTTCCTCTTCAATCTTGTATCTTTAACAACACCTAGAGCACTTTGCTGGCTTAGTAACATGGGAGCAGCAAAAGCAGAAGTGTTCTAGTGAGGTAGAAGTGACTGACTGAATATTGCAAGTTACATACAGTAGAACCTCAGGAATGGAGGTTGTTCAAAACTTAATGTTTGTAACTCTGAACAAAATATTATGGTTCTCCTTTCAAAAGTTTACTACTGAACATATTGACTTAATACAGCTTTGAAATTTTACTATGTAGGAGGAAAACGCTGCTTTTAGCCATCTTAATTTAAATGAAACAAGCACAAACAATTTCCTTACCTTGTCAAATCTTTTTTTGAATTTTCCCTATTTTTTAGTAATTTACATTTAATACTGTATTTGCGGGGGGTTTTTTTGTTGTTTTTTTTTTTAAGTCTCTGTTGCTGCCTGATTGCATACTCTGGTTCCAAATGAGATGTGTGATTGACCGATCAGTTCATAACTCAGGGGTTCGTAACTCTGAGGTTCTACTGTAGTATTTATGTGATTAGCGTAGGAGAATGCATACCTCCAAGTGTTAGACTTGGAAACACATCAGGATGTGAGGTTTTCTCAGTCTCAGTTGCTTTTTATTTAACTTGAAATCATTCCAGTCCAAAGTGTCTGTCTTACTGCTGCTCTAAAAGGAATGAAACTTCATTAGTATTTGAGTGTCAAATATACCTTTTCAAGTTGGGCAAATTAATACTGGGCACTGACTACTTTTTGCTTTCAGGACACTGTGGGCCTGATGCAAACCTATTGGATGGTAGTCTTTCTGTTGACTTCAGAGGACTTGGATCATGACCTGTATAAAGTAGTTCTTACATGATGTTGAAGATTAACACTTAAACATTATGTTAACTTAACCACATTCCACAGTTGTAGATAACCTGTGTCATTTCTTATGTTTCAGATGTGGATGAATGTGCTGTAGAAGCCTCTCCTTGCAAAGATGATCAGTACTGTCTAAACACAAATGGATCTTTTATATGCAAAGGTTTCCTTTCAATTACCTTAACATTTAGAATAATATTTGATCTATATAGAATGGAACAAATTCTGTTACTTTCTTCCGCTAGACAAGCGTGACTAATACAGTTGCTTCAAAAATACCCTTTTTTAATTTAACTATAATTTTTTTCTGTCCTAACCACAAGTTGGAATAAGAGAATTTGCTGTTTGTGCCCTCTTCCTTTTTTCATATTTCATTTGAGGGATGTTTGTATAGTTGACATCATCTGTAGAGTGTCTTGAAGTTTGTTGCTGGTGTTCAGAATCTGAATGTATTAGTAATGACACATACTGCAATTTTTTTACAGCCTTGTGTACGTCACCATTATAAATCAACTTTGTTTATAAAACACTTAAAGCCTCTTATACTATTTGCAGCACTAAATGATGATATAGTTACACCTAGAATACCATTAATTATTTTCAGCTTTTCCTTGCTCTTAGCTTTCTGAAACTTTCTTTATTGACCAAACTTTCTGTGCTTGGTTTCAACTTAAAGTGGACTTTTCTGGAATGCTTGAAGAAAACTAAATATATATATATTTTTCCATTTCACAAAGTCCTCACAATGTAAACTAATGTATTGTTGCCATGTTAAACCCTCACTGCAGAAAACTGTCTGGCTAAATAGTAGAAACTATTCAGCTTAATAATGGGTACCCTCCACTGCCCACAAGGAATGTTTAAATGTTAATATTAACCAGCACAGGCAGTTTCTATTCATGTTCTTTGTTTCATTTTCGAATCAAGGAAGCTGAATTACCCTCCTCCCCAGAATCCAAATTAAAGATTACAAAATTAAATGCACAACAGTGAAGGAACTAATTTGTAGCTCATCAGGGACTGTCCTATTGTTCAGTTAAACATCCTTATAACAGTGCCCAGTCCTGATTAGGGGGAGATGGGGAGGGGCCTATAGGTGGTTCCATGTTGAACATGTGAACAAGTTAGTATTGTTTTGGGAACTATAATTTCTTTCACATTTTTCCCCCTCTTTCTTTTGTAAATTTGTGATTCAAGATACAATCTTTTCTGTTTACATCTCATCTGCATTCCAGTATTGATTAATGGTGTTTTTGTTTTAGCATGCGATGCTAGCTGTGTAGGCTGCACAGGAGAAGGTTCTGGCAAATGTAAAAGCTGCTTGTCTGGATACACAATAGAAGATGAAAAGTGTACAGGTTAGCTGGATTTTTGAGTTACTCTTAATGTACTGTAGTGCACTTGCTGGATCAACATATGTTCCAAAAGCTGGAATACAAGATGGTTTATTGCTGAGTGTCTCTCTTTAAATGTTAGTCTGTTAGAGCTTCAGCTCTTGTAAATGCTCAAAATGTTTCATAAAATAAAAAGCTCAGCAGTCCATTGGTTTTATGTAAAAATAAAGATCCCTTCTAATATTCAGGCACTCTCATATGGCTAAACTGATCTACAGCAAGGCCTAAAAAGACTAGACACCCCTACGCAGGGGAAAAAGGTATTGCGTTTAACACTTAAAGTTTTTTCCTGGTATATCTATTATAGTGACAAGATAACTCATTCAGGAGAGTCAAACGTATGGCCTCATGATTTCTGACCTGAATTACTATACATGCTCATGTTATGCAGACTCTAAGCTTCAATTTTTATTAAAAGCAAACTTGCAAATGTGAACAGTGTAGTTTGTCATATCTGCCAGAGTTAGCAGGCAGCCTGAAACAATGCAGCAGACGTGTACTCTCTCTCCTGTTAATCTCATCAGAGTGGCAACTCTGAAGCCCCAGGATGATACTTCAGTGTCTACGTTAATTTTTTCATTGGTTGTTACTTTAGCATTGGGAAAAGAGGTGGAGTGAACCCCTCAAGGGGTGGAAATGGGAGTTGCTGTGGAGAAGGAAATTTGGAGAGAAGAACAGAGGACATACAAAGAGGGAGCAAAACAGTGAAGGGAAGATGGGGAGGGAAGATTAAAACAGGCAGATGTATCGATGGCCTAAAGAGGAGCATTTTCTTATTGAATGTGACCATATGGTACTGAAAAAATAGTTTACTACACAAAGCCTCTGATCTCCCCTTGATGTCTGTGCAAATCTTCCGCTGACATCTGTGAGATTTGCTGTATATTGAGATGAGTACAAAGTCCTGAACTTATCCCACCCCATGATCTACAATCAAACATGGAATCAGCACACGCCTCCCAATGAGTTTGACATCTGTCTGAAGTCAGCAGAATCAAGACAGGTCAGAATCAAGCTCATTCTTGAGACAGAATTGAAAACTATGGGCAGGATTTCTGCCTTCTTCAGTACTGAGGAGAGCAGTAAATGAATATACTAGAAGTGCCTTGACATCCACAAAGGAAGAGAGCAATGTTTGTCTTCCCTTGTTGAAATTAAATGTGTCTTGAAAGTTCTTTGCAAACCCCCTATGTATCTGATTGTTGGACACTTTCGTAGAACTGGGTGCTAGCAGTTTTCACTATAAATTAAACAGTTGTTTGTTTTAAAGCAGTTAACTTTCTTTTTTTAGATATTGATGAGTGTAACCTTGGAGAAAAAGTGTGTGTAAGAGAAAATGAAGACTGTATTAATACCCCAGGCAGTTACACGTGTGTCTGTTCAGAAAGCTTTGAAGAAAAAGATGGTATTTGTGTTCAGACTGTAAAAGCAGGTGAGTGACTTAAAAAAGGCCCTGAAACTAAATGTACTTTAGTACAGCATGCCTAACATATCAGGCTTACAAGGTGTGAATACTCTACAGCTTTGACACTGTATTTGTTCTGAGAGTATCCAGTCACTTCCATTTTCTCATCTGTGGGTGCATGTTATACACATCCATCAGCCCTTAATCTGGGCCTCCTGTTTTACTGTCTTTAATATTAAATTGTTTGTTGGTAGAGAAGGCATTCCCAGATAGGAAGTGTCAGTATTTAATCTTATTGTCCTATTGGTCCGCTTTCTATTTGCTAGTACCTTTCCTTCTACTACTTTTTATTTTTGTCCTCCCCTTGGGAGAGAGCCCCTCTTGTGTAAGGGGTCAAAAAAATCCAAACCAGGGTCTATCTTATTGTTAAACTGGAGGGGATTCAGAAAAGAGCTACAAGAATTTGTGGTCTGGAGAAAACACCTTATCATGAGAGACTTAAGGAGATCAAGCCATGAAGTTTAAAGAGAAGGCTCTGGGGGAACTTAATCAGAGTCTGGAAATACCTACACAAGGAGAAGGTCCCTGATATCTGAGAGCTCTTTATTTTGGCAGACAAAGGCATAAATAGATCCAGTGGTTGGAAGTTGAAACTAGAAAATGCAAATTTGAAATAGGATGTGCATTTTTAGGTCAGGGAAATTAACCATTGTAACAGATCACTAATGGATGTGACAGATTTTCTGTCACTTGCAATAGTGATTCTCAACAAGGGTTACCTGTACCCCTGGGGGTACACAGAGGTCTTCTAGTGGGTACATGGACTCATCTCGATATTTTTTTGTCTAGTTTTACTACAGGCTACATAAAAAGCACTAGTGAAATCGGTACAAATTGAAATCTCATACAATGAGTCATTTATACTGCTGTATATGTGATACACTGAACTATAAGTACAATATTTTCTTCCAATTGATTTATTTATAATATGGTAAAAATGAGTCAATGTGCAATTTTTCAGTAATAGTGTGCTGTGGCACTTTTTTGTATTTTTTGTCTTTTTGTAAGCAAGTAGTTTTTAATTGAGGTGAAACTTGGGGTACGCAAGAAATCAGACTCCTGAAAGGGGTACAGTAGTCTGGAAGGGTTGAGAGCCATTGAAAAGATGCTTTAATCTGACCAAGTTATTGAGCTTGATGCCTGCATTACTGGGTGGAAATCTATGACCAGTGATATGGGGGAGCTGACAGTCACAGTAGGTGGTGATGGTCCCTTTTGATTTTTAATCTGTTAGTCCAGGTGGGCCATACTGTGCTGAAGCCCTCCTTAACTCCTTCACCCTTCCTAAGGTCATGAAGGATTGAGCTATGCTTGCCTTCAGTATAATTTTCACTAAATAGCTAAGTTAGCCACACATGTGCAGTCTTCCTTAGCTGTGTTCTATGGGTCCAACCCACAGCCCACTAAAATCAGTATAAATATTCCCATTTACTTTAGTGGGCTTTGGATCAGGCATTTTGAGTCTAACACAGAATAGAGATGTATTGCATGTTCACAATGTGAATTAATGGGGTTATAACTCTGAATGTCACCAGAATGTTCAAAAGGCACTTCTCCTTATTTCCCTGTTAAGTGTTAGTCTCCTACACAGCTGTTTGGGATATAGGTACATTAAGAGTTTTTTATTTTAATTGGAAGAGGGTGTCTCTCCTTGTTATCAAAATACCTAAATTGATTGTTCTTAAACTTAAGTCAAAATTATAATACAGTGAAAACAAAGGCCTAAAATGGAAAAAGCTATGCTGCTCATATTAGAGTAGCAGCCGGGTTAGTCTGTATCTGCAAAAAACAGGAGGACTTGTGGCACCTTAGAGACTAACAAATTTATTTGAGCATAGGCTTTCCGGAGCGACAGCTCACTTCATCAGATGCATACAGCGTGAGCTGTAGCTCACGAAAGCTTATGCTCAAATAAATTTGTTAGTCTGTAAAGTGCCACAAATACTCCTGTTCTTTTTGTTGCTGGTATTGTGATTGCTTCTGCTATAAGTGTATTCTAATTAAGTCCTCTGGAACTTATATGATATAGAAACACTGGCTCAAGTAAGCACAGGCTCTGTAGACTGGAACCAATTTATAAAGCTAAGACAGGAGACTAATGCAAGCAGGCATCTCCCCAGTATGACTAGACACATGTTGCTGGTTCTTTCTTGATGGATACTCTTGGGTAGTTTCTCTTAACACAGTAAGTTCCCAGAGTCAAAAGGTGACAAATATGGTTGTACTTATTCTAAAATATAATTAGAGGCTTTATTCTAACTGAGACACTTTTTACAGGAGAAGAAGTAGAGACATTGGTAACTGCACCTCCATCTGCTGGACATGAGGATTTATGATCTGCATTCCAAAGGAAGACATTAATATCTACACTTTAAATTATTGGACTGAAGTGCTGTTTACCTGATGTACTGTGGAAATGGTGTTGAATATGCAGGTTGCCAGTATGATTATTTTGGAAACTGATAGTGATTAATTGCCCTCCCAGCTGCATTTCTTCATTCACTTAAATAAATGCCACTTTTATACAGGTTTAATAAAACCCTCAAACTACGAACCTCACTCTAGATGGATGAAGTATAGAATTTGTTTGAATTGGTATATTTGATTTAAAAACAGTTTATTCTTAAGCAAACTGCCTATTTCTCATTCTAGCATCTGTTAAGACTGATAATCCTTTTTGAGGGGCTTAAGTTTATCCTGAACTTCATAATTCAAACAAAATGGACTGACCATCTGGGGACTTCTGACGTGAATATTTTTTCTATAGTAGAATTTGGCTTTTAGAAATTGTAAAAGGGAGTCTTTTTGGAAAACTCTTGTCTTAAATGAAAGCTGAATGCCTAATATTGCATTCAATAAAGATTTATTTTGACTGGTGTGAGTCTGCAACTTGAGACAATCTCCACGCTCTGCCTTAAATGTAAGTTACAGGGGAAAGTAGATGAAAGCAGAAAGATTCCTTTGCAGTTTCAGTAATGGGAGAAAAGTGCTCTCACTATCTGAGTAAACTTAGTGGCATGTTTCTTCAAAAGTTATCTACAAAACTAGATGAGTTCAAATTTCTCCTAAATAAAGCGGTTACATTTAAATGTTTGCATTGTAGTAGGTGGTGTCTCTACCCAAGGCATGGTCCCTGCACTAAAGAGCTCATAGTTGTGAGCAGCTGCCTCTTTGCAGTTGCTAGAAATGTATGTTTTCACTAGATACTACATAGGCACACCAGTAACTACTTTGCTGGTGTGTATACAGTGCACAGTATATTAGTATATTGCCAATGACAAAGCAATGGGTCATATTGAAACTAATATTACTATTTGTATTAATTCTTCCTGTGGCACTCTTGTCTTTAGTGAATTGTACCAGGTACAGTTTTAGTATGTAAGTATCTGACCTTTTCCATGTGCCAATTGATGTAAAAACTATCTTTAACAATGAGCTTGACAGTGCTAGCATCTTCAAAAATAGTGGTATGAGTTTATATGCTACCACTCAGCACTTGGTAGCTTAAGTGTTGAAAATTAAACTTGTTACTTTACATTTTGGTGGGGGAGGGGGAGGTTACACTTAAGTGAAGTTTTTTAAATGAGGTAGTGCATACCCTTGACTGCTCTTGGGGGAAAAAACAGTTCAACTACTGGATTTCTAGAGTATCGGAACCCCTCTTCCCTGAGTCCTAGAAAAGCGTCAGTGACTGTCTCTTCCTATTGACAAAATAAGTTGCGTTCTTAGGAGGGAACAGTGGGGAAAGATTGATTGGAAAAAGTAAAGGTAGAACTGGACTATAAACTAGACTTGGATTTTGAGCTCACCTTATGTTTGCAATGTGCCCCAGAAACTGCCACCTTGCAAAACTTGATAAATTGGACAAAAGCAAGAAGAATGATTAGAGCAATGACCAAGGAAGATAACCTTAGGTGCTCTACTCTCACGCAATCTGAGAAGCAAGGTCATGTTTAGGTCAGTCTAGAAGCAAGGGGGAAGGATAGCTCAGTGGTTTGAGCGTTGGCCTACTAAACCCAGGGTTGAGAGTTCAATCCTCAAAAGGGCCATTTAGGGATCTGGGGCAAAAATTGGGGATGGGTCCTGCTTTGAGGAGGGAGTTGGACTAGATGACCTCCTGAGGTCTTTTCCAACCATGATATTCTATGTTTACAGTAAGCAAACTGGGAGAGAATTAGAGCTTCAATAGGAGCACTACCTGCAGCAACAGAAGGAAAAAGGATCTTAGGCCTCGTCTATACTGCAGAGTTTTATTGCTAAAATCAGCTTTTGGCAACCAAACGAGTACACATGACAGTGCCACTTTTGGCAACAAAATAAAACTAACAGTGAGAGGCATAAAGTTTTTTCCAACAAACTTAAAGTAACAAAGCGTCAATGTAGACATGACTGTTCTTTATATCACCATAGCTGGCCTCCCCTAGTATCTCACAATGCCTACCATGACCACTCTGCTCACTGTTTTGAACTCAGCTGCCCTGTAGTCATGCACCCCTCCTCTTTCAAAGCTCAATGAAGTTCTAATAGCTGAGCAAATCATGAATGTGGAATTCCTGCACTATGAACACTGGGGCAGGTGTGTGTGTGAGAGAGAGAGACTGCTGTGCTGTGCAAAGTGAGGGAGCCAGGGGCTGATGTTGGGGGTGTCCCTCTCCCCCACCTCAGGACTAGTTGCTTCTGGCTGCTGTCTGAACTTGATGATTACCTGTTCTGTTCATTCCCTCTGAAGCACCTGGTGTTGGCCACTGTTGGAAAACAGGATATTGGGCTGGATGGACCATTGGTCCGACCCAGTATCGCTGTGCTTATGTTCTTATAAAAATGGACAACGGGCTGGATGACAGCATGCTGACACACTCACTCGTCCCCCAACACACACACACGGTCCCTGTCACACCCTCTCTTGCCCTACACACTTCAATTGAAAAGCAGTTGACAGTAGGATGCCCTTGGAATGATGGGATTGAGAAACCTGCATCATGTGACTTTACTTGCCCCATGAGGCATTGCAAACCCTTCCCAAAGCACCCTGTGATCAATTGCACAGTGGGATAGCTACCCACAGCGCATGGCCCTCTGTGCACGGCAAGAGCTGCTAGTGTGGATGCGCTCTGCCGACACAAGAAGAATAGTGTGTGAATATGCAACAGTGGTTTTATTAAAGCAGCTTAACTTTTGGCGACAAAACTCTGCCGTGTAGACATAGCCACAGAAACATGAAGGAAAAGTGATAGTAGTGGACATTGCCTGCCTTTGGGGGAAGTAGGGTGGGAGAGAACTAAAGATGACCCAACCTCTGGGCTTTATTTCAGGCAGGATAGAGGATTGTCAACAGTGATAAAGAAGGTTAGAGGGTTTGGGAGGGAAAATGCCACAGCCAAATTCTATGTTAAGTTCAAGGTTATGTCAGATAAACTGAGGTGGGATTGAATGGAGGAAGACAAGTCAGTGCAGAGACAGAAGCTGTCTGTGCGGAGACAGAAGCTGAAGCCAGGGCACCCAGAAACAGTATAAAGGAAGGAGAGGGGGTGAAGATCAGAGCCTTGTAGGACCTCCCCGGACAAAGGGGGTAAAACCCACTAAAAGATGGTGGAAGGGAAAGCTGAAAGGAGGGGTTTGAGTGTGGCAGAGAGAGGTCACAGACAGCCTGAAAGGTTGGTGGAGGCGAAAATGATGAGAGTGGCATTGCAAAAGATCAGGTGATGGAATGAATAAACTACTTTGAGTGATTAGCATCCTCTAAAACAGCGGTTCTCAAACTTTTGTATTGGTGACCCCTTTTCCACAGCAAGCCTTTGAGCGTAAACCCCCCCAATAAATTTATATATAAATATATATATAACACTTATTATAAATGCTGGAGGTGAAGCAGGTTTGGGGGTGGAGACTGATAGCTCGTGACCCCCCCTCCTAAGTAATAACCTCGTGACTCCCCAAGGGGGTCACAAGCTGCAGTTTGAGAACCCCTGCTCTAAAACATCTAACCATGTTACTGCAGCTATCAAATGCACTGTTTCAAAAACCTGTCTTTGTTCAAACTTAACAGTGAACTTGCTCTCAATCTGTGAAGTGATTGCCCTCTTGTGGTGAGCTACTCCTCACCGCACAGCTCTGTCAATAAATGGCTGTTCATCAGTTACTTACATTGTATGTGCTCTTGCTGTCTTTGTTCTTTGTAAAAAACTAGCAACTGACTTATTGACCTAAATATTTTTTCTTTATGCTGGAGCAGTACAGACAAAGCAGCACTCATTTCTTTTAAATCAAGGTACTTCCCATTAACTAGTATTTTAGAAGCCAGTGTTCGCTTCCTCGTGTGAGACTGAAACCTTCTGTTTAGCCACAGCAACGGCAGCAGTAGTTAATTCCTTGACATTCTTCCTACCATAAGTATCAAGTTAGTCTTGAAGGGCCCATCTGGAAGGGGATGGAGTTGTCTGTCATTCCGTCAGTGTCTGTATGGAGACTTGGTAAGGCTATGCGAAGGTGGTTTTTGGACACCTTAGTTAGCATCTCCTTAGAATGCCATCTTGCTTTCAAGAGACAAGATGGGTGAGGTGCTGAGGGTGCCGAGAATGGTGCCAGAGCAGAGAAGCCATCGCCAACATCACCAGGGTTGGTTTCCCTCTGGTTGGTATTGGAGGACCTGGTGCTGTATATTGGGGGCAACATGCTCCCTTCTGCTTGACATCCTCATCGGTGCTGGATCTTGCCCCGCCAGAGTAAGTGGTACCAGAAATGCCATGAGGTCCCTCCAGGGTGGGCAGCACCATGATCCCACTGGTGCCACAATGTCCCCCCCGGGGGTACGTGGTTGGTTCTGCACTGGACTCAAGGACACCTGCTAGCATGGAATCGACGGTGCCACTTGTGGGGCGAGGGCAGAGGAGTGGCCCAACTCTCCATGCTTGTCCTTCCTTGGATCCAGGGAATGTCCCCTCTTGGATCATTGCTTTTCTGTGCTTCTTCCTCCGCACCCGTGAAGAGGAATGGTGCCAAGAGACACGTGCCACTAGAGGAGCACTCGGCACCGACATCGGTCTGAGTGCAGCTTCCATCAGGATGGACCTTAGCCTAGCCTCCCTGCATGCCTATCATTATGGGTTGTAAGATGGAACTGAGAAGGATGGCCGGCCCCCTTTATACCAGTGCCTGAGCACCTGGCCCCAGAGGGCGCTAGAGCTAGCCCAAAGGATACCACTGAGGGAAAAATCTCCAGTGACTGCGCACATGGTGCATGCTCACCTGACGTGGAATGGCCATGAGCAACTCATCTTGAAGAACAATTACGGAAGAACAGTTTTTTTGAGACCCAAAGGAGAGAACAGGAAAAGGAGAAACGGGAAAGGAGGAAAGAACATCCTGCAGCCCGACTTAACAACCCAGATCCGCCCCGTCCATTGGGAAATATCTGCCCCAACTGTGACAAGGTCTGTGGATCCCAGGTAGATCTCATTAGTCACCTGTGGATCCATCAGCGATAATCAGCTATCTTTTTATTGGGAGACAATCATCCTCGAACTCCGAGGGATCGCTGACAATGACTAATGGGTGCTGTGAGACTAATTTCATTTGTTTGTCATACCCTTTGAGATCCTTGGATGGAAGGCTCCAGTGCGAACTGGCTCAAGTGGAGTTTTGTACTAGTCTAGTTCTGAGATGAAAAATTAAATTGGGTTTACTAGCTGTCACTGGGTTCAAGGTGCAAGTCAGACCAGAGAGGAGTCGTCACTACGTGCCCTGCTGGTGCCCTACAATGCTTTGCTATTTTAGTTCCCAGTCTGGAATGCTCACAGCAAGCCTAGAAGCATTCAGGTCACACCCTGAGTGTCTGTGTGGCAGACAGTGCTGGTTCAGCAGCTCTGACCCCAGCAGTCTGACTACAGCTCCACTCTGCCTTCTGCCAGTCTTGGGTACAAGCTGCAAAGTGTCCCCAGCACACTCCCGGTTCCAGGTTTCCCCCAAACTATGTGCTCTGCAATGTTCAGCCCTCTCCTGGACCTCACAGAGGAATAATAAGGTTTGTTTGTTTCTTTAAAGAGACAAAAGCATATCCCAGACCTAAAAGTCACAATATTACAAGAAAAAACTTCAAAAACAGACTCCAACGAGAGACTGCTGAATTGGAATTAATTTGCAAACTGGACACCATTAAATTAGGCTTGAATAAAGACTAGGAGTGGATGTGTCATTACACAAAGTGAAACTATTTTCCCACTGTTCCTCACACATTCTTGTCAACTGCTGGAAACGGCCGACCTTGATTATCACTACAAAAGGTTTTTTTTCTCTTCTGCTGGTAATAGCTCACCTTACCTGATCACTCTCCTTACAATGTGTATGGTAACACCCATTGTTTCATGTTTTCTGTGTATATAAAATCTCCCTCCCGTATTTTCCACTGCATGCATCCGATAAAGTGAGCTGTAGCTCACGAAAGTTTATGCTCAAATAAATTGGTTAGTCTCTAAGGTGCCACAAGTCCTCCTTTTCTTTTTGCAGATACAGACTAACACGGCTGCTACTCTGAAACCTGTTTCTGCTAGAGTTCTCTTTCCTTCCACAAAAAGAATTTCATAGTTATCATTCCATTATAACACTTGTCCTGTAAACTTCTTTTTCAAATACCACCTGGCTGAGTAGCTCTGACAAAGTAGTATTTGTTTTAGATGGAATGCTGTCTGTAGTCACCTTGGGTTTGAACAATATGCAGTAAATTGTTAAATTAATTGTTTTTGTGCTGAAAGCTGGAACATTTTCTGTTTTAATTGCCTCTTTTTAGTGTATCTCTGCACTTTATGAGTTGATTGATCACCTTTCTCCCCTCTCTATATCACATACCAAAACCAAATCTTTAGTTTCAGCTTCATGGTAACATGTGGGCATGCTGGAGAAAGTACAGGAGATTGTTTCAACATTAGGCAAATCATACAATGACAGTGTATATATAGCTGTGGAGAACCATCTTTGTTACTATATTATGCCCTAAGCCTGCAAATACGCCTGTAAGTTGTTCTTAAGAACTCCCTCTAGACCAGTGGAGGGCAACCTGTGACCTGTGGGCCGCATGCAGCCCATCAGGGTAAGCTGATTGCGGGCTGTGAGACATTTTGCGGACGTTGACCATCTGCAGGCACAGCCCCCTACAGCTCCCAGTGGCGGCGATTCACAGTCACTGGCCACTGGGAGCTGCGGGAAGCAGTGGCCAGCACGTCTCTGCAACCCACTGCTTCCCGCAGCTCCCATTGGCCGGGAATGGTGAACTGTGGCCAGTGGGGAGCTGCGGGGGGCCATGCCTGCGGACGGTCAATGTCCACAAAACGTCTCACAGCCTGCAATCAGCTTGCCCTGATGGGCTGCATGTGGCCCAGGGGCCACAGGTTGCCCACTTCTGCTCTAGACTGACAATAAGGATGGAGCTGAAACTTCCAAGATAGTTGCTACGCTTCATATTCCTTACACTGGATGCACCAAGATGGCTACTATCCTTTATATTCCCTAAATTGGATGCACCTGGCTGGCTATCTGGTATTGCAATTGCCTGGCCTGATGTCCTGTGGAACATTCAGGGCTTGGATAGATTGTTTTTGGATAATGGCTTCCATGCTTTCCTACCTATGACAACTACTGTGCATGCTCATTTGCTACCTGGGCTCCTTCTCCTGGGGTAGTGGTATGTGTACAAATGCCAAAGCACACAGGCCCTGCTAAGGCCCCCCACAGGAACACTAAATTTAAAATAGACAGTTTTCTTCAAACGCTTAAAAAAATCCTCTGGGGGAGATCAAACTCAGAAAACTTCAGCTCAGCAGGAGAACTTTTTGAAAGCAAATGAATGAGTGAACAATGTGAGGTTATCGCTAAAACCATTTTAAAACTTCAGCTTAGCATTTCAGTGTTGCAATAAGGGGTGTTTTCCTTAAAGCCTCAACTGCTGCAGTCATGTAATAGGTGAGAATTTCAGCTCTCTGTTCAAATCCCTTCTCCACAGCAGGCAGAGTGGGGAATTGAACCTAGGTGTCCCATATTCTGGTGAGTGTGCTAGATGCGGGGTTAAAGGTTATAAGTGAGGCTACTGTCAATGTACCTCACAGGAACCTGCTTATATACCTATGTCTAGGAAAGGGCTTATGGCTGAGAATCCCAAATGAAGAGGTTCAATAAGGATAAGTGCAGGGTCCTGCACTTAGGATGGAAGAATCCAATGCACCGCTACAGACTAGGGACCGAATGGCTAGACAGCAGTTCTGCGGAAAAGGACCTAGGGGTGACAGTGGACGAGAAGCTGGATATGAGTCAGCAGTGTGCCCTTGTTGCCAAGAAAGCCAATGGCATTTTGGGATGTATAAGTAGGGACATAGCGAGCAGGTCGAGGGACGTGATCGTTCCCCTCTATTCGACATTGGTGAGGCCTCATCTGGAGTACTGTGTCCAGTTTTGGGCCCCACACTTCAAGAAAGATGTGGATAAATTGGAGAGAGTCCAGCGAAGGGCAACAAAAATTATTAGGGGTCTAGAACACATGAGTTATGAGGAGAGGCTGAGGGAGCTGGGATTGTTTAGCCTGCAGAAGAGAAGAATGAGGGGGGATTTGATAGCTGCTTTCAACTACCTGAAAGGGGGTTCCAAAGAGGATGGCTCTAGACTGTTCTCAATGGTAGCAGATGACAGAACGAGGAGTAATGGTCTCAAGTTGCAGTGGGGGAGGTTTAGATTAGATATTAGGAAAAACTTTTTCACTAAGAGGGTGGTGAAACACTGGAATGCGTTACCTAGGGAGGTGGTAGAATCTCCTTCCTTAGAGGTTTTTAAGGTCAGGCTTGACAAAGCCCTGGCTGGGATGATTTAACTGGGAATTGGTCCTGCTTCGAGCAGGGGGTTGGACTAGATGACCTTCTGGGGTCCCTTCCAACCCTGATATTCTATGATTCTATGATTCTAAGACAGACAACCCTGCTTCTGGCTGGACTTAAGTGTCTAAGTCCCTTTGAGGGGTGGGGCCTACTTCCCCACCTTCCAAAAATACTTTTAAGCTGCTCAGAGTCTTTTTTTTTGTTGTGTGGTCGTGGGTGGGTTGTTTGTAGGGGTTTTTGTTTTTGTTTTTTTCCAATTTACTATTAACCAAAAACCCTCAAAATAAGATATTTCTTATTCTTACGTATCTTCACTACTGCTAGAAGCAGGAGCGGGAAATGTCTTCTTTACTTATCCATACCATAGTTAAGTATAATGAGGTTTGATTCTTGATTGAGTTCCTAGATACTCCTGTAACACAAATAATGTAATAAAATAAACAAAAGATACCATTTTTGCTGCTGCCGCAAGATAAATGTGCTTGGTTGGGGCATCCTGTCTCTGAATATAGATAACAGAGGGTACCAAAGGATAAACTGATATTGCACAAAAAGCAGAAAAGAGCCCTGTATATTACAGCAGGAAGGTTTGTATAACATGACACTCAATCACAAGCAACATGTTTTTCTTTATTTACTGAACATGTAGAGGAATCCTGATGATGTCGCCTTGATATAATTAAAGGTAGGTATTTTAGGATTTGGCTAATGTGATCATAAGAGCATCCCAGTGCCAGAGGGCAAGGGGCTCATTAGTATTAGGTCCGCGTTTCCCAAACTTTTTTGGCCACGGAACACTTTTTAGCCTACTATGGAACACTTATAATATTATTTTGTAGTCATTTGGTTTTCAAATAAAAAATTGTGTTATTTGTGCTCAAATATATTTTATTTTGTAAAACAAAGCAAAAATACAAATTTAAAATAACTTGAACTAACAATTTATAACTGGAAAGCGCGTACAAAGTACTACAAAAATCAAGTGCAAGAGTCAAAATTAAATTCTAGATTCTTTCATGGAACACCTATTCACATCGTGCGGAACACGGTTTGGGAAACACTGTATTAGGTAATGAGTTTCAGCTGGCTTGACCATTTCAGTGTACCCCAGCTCACGAGGGTTATAATCTGTATCAAAATGGTATTGTGCAATAAGTCATTGGAAAACTAATAATTCACTGATCATTAATGTTTTTGTGTGATGTCTGTACACAGTGTGCATTAAGAGTTATGGATATATGCAGAATGATAACTAAAATGTGTTTAAGCCTGGCATGTCAGAGGGAATTGGTAAACCGGTCTGCCCTAGACAAAGGAATGTGTTTGCTTCTTTGACCAGCCAGGTCATCATGCAGACACAATGAAGGTCCATTTACATGTTAGGTAAAGATAGTACTCATACTGACAAGTGGGGGAGGAGCCACCATGGTGTCTATGTCATGCTGTCTGGAGCAGCTCATGACTGTGAGTTCAACCTCAGAACAGACTGTCAAAAAGCAGGGCAGGCACCTCAAACTGGTGGTATATACTATAATTAGATTTCACCAATCCACTATCAAATGTGAACTCCTGAAGTACTATAACAGTCTTACCACAGAGTCACAAACTGGCCCCTTGGGCACTCCAGTTCATCTTGCCTCTGGGTCAAGCTCAACCACTCCCAGTCTCTATTCAAGCCTAAGTTAATTGTATCCAATTTGCAAATTAATTCCAATTCAGCAGTCTCTCGTTGGAGTCTGTTTTCGAAGTTTTTTTGTTGAAGAATAGTCACTTTTAGATCAGAAATCGAATGACCAGAGAGACTGAAGTGTTCTCCGACTGGTTTATGAATGTTCTAATTCTTGACATCTGATTTATGTCCATTTATTCTTTTACGTAGAGACTGTCCGGTTTGGCCAATGTACATGGCAGAGGGGCATTGCTGGCACATGATGGCATATATCACATTGGTAGATGTGCAGGTGAACGAGCCTCTGACAGTGTGGCTGATGTGACTAGGCCCTATGATGGTGTCCCCTGAATAGAATTGTGGGCACAGTTGGCAACGAGCTTTGTTGCAAGGATAGGTTCCTGGGTTAATGGTTCTGTTGTGTGGTGTGTGGTTGCTGGTGAGTATTTGCTTCAGGTTGGGGGCTGTCTGTAGGCAAGGACTGGCCTGTCTCCCAAGATTTGTGAGAGTGATGGGTTGTCCTTCAGGATAGGTTGTAGATCCTTGATAATGCATTGGAGAGGTTTTAGTTGGGGGCTGAAGGTGACTGCTAGTGGCGTTCTGTTATTTTCTTTGTTGGGCCTGTCCTGTAGTAGGTGACTTCTGGGTACTCTTCTGGCGCCGTCAATCTGTTTCTTCACTTCAGCAGGTGGGTACTGTAGTTGTAAGAATGCTTGATAGAGATCTTGTAGGTGTTTGTCTCTGTCTGAGGGGTTGGAACAAACACGGTTGTATCGTAGAGCTTGGCTGTAGACGATGGATCGTGTGGCGTGGTCTGGATGAAAGCTGGAGGCATGTAGGTAGGAATAGATTTCCGGTATAGGGTGGTGTTTATGTGACCATCGCTTATTAGCACTGTAGTGTCCAGGAAGTGGATCTCTTGTGTGGACTGGACCAGGCTGAGGTTGATGGTGGGATGGAAATTGTTGAAATCATGGTGGAATTCCTCAAGGGCTTCTTTTCCATGGGTCCAGATGATGAAGATGTCATCAATATAGCGCAAGTAGAGTAGGGGCATTAGGGGATGAGAGCTGAGGAAGCGTTGTTCTAAGTCAGCCATAAAAATGTTGGCATACTGTGCGGCCATGCGGGTACCCATAGCAGTGCTGCTGATTTGAAGGTATACATTGTCCCCAAATGTGAAATAGTTATGGGTGAGGACAAAGTCACAAAGTAGTCAGATTACTCTCAAGCCCCAAGAGACCAGTCACTTACCCCAGATCAATTTGAACCTTAGATCTCACACCAAAGACAACAACTGTAGCCAGTCCTCTAGTAATTTAACTAAAGATTTATTAACTAGGAAAAAGAAATGAGAGAGTTATTTACTGGTTAAAGCAGGCAACATATACACACAAATGAGTTACAGGCCTATGGTTCCAAAAAGTGACAGAGCTGTAGTAATCTGTCAGTTCTGAAAGAAAAGGAGTACTTGTGGCACCTTAGAGACTAACCAATTTATTTGAGCATAAGCTTTCATGAGCTACAGCTTACTTCATCCGATGAAGTGAGCTGTAGCTCACAAAAGCTTATGCTCAAATAAATTGGTTTGTCTCTAAGGTGCCACAAGTACTCATTTTCTTTTTGCGAATACAGACTAACACAGCTGTTACTCTGAAACCTGTCAGTGCTGAATGTCCTTTAGGGCTAACCCAGGTTGACCCTTGGGATCTCTGCTTTGTTTCTTAGATGTAGCCCTGGGAGAGTTCAAACATCAAAGAGAGAACTATTTCTTCTTCTGAGCATCTTTATATGCCATTCCCCCAGAGTTCAAACTGATGGAATGAGGCAGAGCTCCTGCACCGAACTTCTTCAAAGGTGGATAGAGTAATCAACAAAGTTTTTGTCCTACAATGGTCCATTTAGTTTTGAAAGACCTTCTTGATGAGTGGGGGAACCACTCCTCCTGTCTGAGTTCACAAGTACAGAGCAGGCATTTTTACAATTGTAAAGCAAAATTTTCATATTACCTTATAGCATGGGATATAGATATTACAAATAAGATTAATGCATGCAAAAAGTTACAAGCATTTTATAGAGACTAAACACTTTCTTACAAGTCTAACACTTATCTTGAACAATACCAAATATATAGGTGAGCTTGGCTGGCTCCCTGCTAAAAATTTATCAGTGCTCAGCTGATACCTGCAGACTTGGGAAGAGCTGGCACTTTGTCTACCAGCATCACAGTCTACACCCAGCAGGACAGAGAATCTTGGTCTGGGTTTTTCTTTTCAAAGAATGCATTGCAAAGTTTAACTGGACTTTAAAGACAGGGGAGCTGAACCTGATAAGCAATTGAATCAACTGATTGTATATAATATTACTGTATTATACAAGTTTAGTGCGTGAAGTGTTTTAGGAAAGCCTATGACACACTGGTGATTAATAGTAGTCAAATGTACGTATTAACACATATAAGGAATTATTGATACTCAGTGTTATACGTATAAGAAGCACACAGGATCTTTATAGGGAAGAAGGCAGCACGCCACATTTATTGAGAATACAACAGTTAGCATATGCTTTTCAATCTCTCTCTCTCACACACACAGTCCTGCCAGTTGATGTTTATAGTTTCCAGTTCAGAGTCTGGATCAATCTAGTGGCCAGCCAGATATAAGGAATTATTGATACTCAGTGTTATACGTATAAGAAGCACACAGGATCTTTATAGGGAAGAAGGCAGCACGCCACATTTATTGAGAATACAACAGTTAGCATATGCTTTTCAATCTCTCTCTCTCACACACACAGTCCTGCCAGTTGATGTTTATAGTTTCCAGTTCAGAGTCTGGATCAATCTAGTGGCCAGCCAGATTGGTTGCAGAGGGGAGCAGGGCTCTGTCGGTTGTGATCCGATGCTCCTGGAGTGTGGCAAGATGAACCCAAAGTCCCATGGCAAAGTACCCTGTTCTTATAGTCCTTTTTCTCTGTTGAAATCTATAGATTTTGCTATGTCAGTTTCTGACTGATTACTCCTTGATTGGTGTTAACATTCCAAAACACCTCTGAGAGGGTCATCCTGTCCTAGTTTTGATGTAATCAATTGTCTTTAGGGGAGCCAGCCTTCTCCTCAGAGTTGTCAGTTTGCCCTTCCTCAATCATGGATACGCACTGATGGTTCTTTGGCATCAACAAATCTCGATAAGTGTCTTCGCTCCTCCTTTCTTGACCATCTGGTTAACAATGGCCTTCACACCTTATCTTTTCCTGATGCATGCATTCCTCATTCACACAAGCAGTCTCTTACAGATACCAAACAGTCTTTTACAGAGACTTTGAGAATACAAACAGTAGTATTTTATATTGAGCAAACAGGCATTGCAAATTAAACCTTGCTAAGTTTCACAATCAATAAGCAAGACAATTTACATTGAGACCCAGGCCTTCAATGTTCCTCTAATCTACTTAACATAGACACAATACAGAATCCTGTCTCTTACTAACTAGACCTTAAAACAAAGAACTAAAGAGGGCCCAATTTGTAATGCATATGGGAAAACAGAATCTCATAGTCCCAGAGGGTCATTCCTTTCTGCTATTCAAATGGGGTGGCTAGCAGGATGAAATCAAATTATACATTCATTCTTATAGTGTAATTCTAAAATCCTGCCCCTACATTAATATTAAGGTTTCAGAGTGGTAGCCGTGTTAGTCTGTATCAGCAAAAACAATGAGGCGTCCTTGTGGCACCTTAGAGACTAATAATTGCCCAAATAAATTTGTTAGTCTCTAAGGTGCCAGAAGGACTTCTCATTTTTATTAATATTAAGCTTCACAATCTGTGTCCAAACAATGGAAGAAACAGGTCTCTCCCTGTCAGAAGGGAATGTCACAGCTTTCTACCTGTCTCCAATAAATTAAGCAAGGTGTGACCCAAAACATTGGAAGCCCCAGTTACATTCAAATCAGCAGGGGAATGGGAAGCCCACAGGAAGGAAAAAACAGCATGAGGTCATCCTGCCTCTTGCAACAAGGTCACTGAACTTTGGAAGACATAAGCAAAGACAGAAGCCATCTTTGGCATCCATCACTAGAGAGTGACAAGGGAACAGAGCTCTTGCAAGCTGAGAAAGGTGGATCCTTCAACCCAGGAGTTGAAGTTTTTTGAAACTGAATATAGGTGAAAAACCTACTTAGGAAAAGATCTTTCACCTAGGAAGATAAGGGAAGTCAATATCTTGTACTTCTGTGGAAAGAAGAATGATCAGTGGGAGAAAGCATCTTGAACAAAGCCTGTACCCTGCTAGATCAAGTTTTAGATTTTTAGATGCATTTTCACTTTTATTTGCTGGTAACCATTTCTATTTTATTTATGCCTTTTACTTGGCCTCACTTCAAATAGGTTTTTAATAAATGTTTTGTTTTATTTTTTCTATAAACCAATGCAGTGAGGTGTTTGCAGAAAAGGGTATATTTACCCCAGTTAAGTTAGGATTCTGGAATATGCTTTTGTCTCTTTAAAGAAACAAACAAACCTTATTATTTCTCTGTGAGGTCCAGGAGAGGGCTGAACATTGCAGAGCACATAGTTTGGGAGAAACCTGGAACAGGGAGTGTGCTGGGGACACTTTGCAGCTTGTACCCAAGGCTGGCAGAAGGCAGAGTGGAGCTGTAGTCAGACTGCTGGGGTCAGAGCTGCTGAACCAGCACTGTCTGCCACACAGACACTCAGGGTGTGACCTGAATGCTTCTAGGCTTGCTGTGAGCATTCCAGACTGGGAACTAAAATAGCAAAGCATTGTAGGGCACCAGCAGGGCACGTAGTGATGACTCCTCACTGGTCAGACTTGCACCTTGAACCCAGTGACAGCTAGTAAACCCAATTTAATCTTTCATCTCAGAACTAGACTAGTACAAAACTCCACTTGAGCCAGTTCGCACTGGAGCCTTCCATCCAAGGATCTCAAAGGGTATGACAAACAAATGAAATTAGTCTCACAGCACCCATTAGTCATCGTCAGCGATCCCTCGGAGTTCGAGGATGATTGTCTCCCAATAAAAAGATAGCTGATTATCGCTGATGGATCCACAGGTGACTAATGAGATCTACCTGGGATCCACAGACCTTGTCACAGTTGGGGCAGATATTTCCCAATAGACGGGGCGGATCTGGGTTGTTAAGTCGGGCTGCAGGATGTTCTTTCCTCCTTTCCCGTTTCTCCTTTTCCTGTTCTCTCCTTTGGGTCTCAAAAAAACTGTTCTTCCGTAATTGTTCTTCAAGATGAGTTGCTCATGGCCATTCCACGTCAGGTGAGCATGCACCATGTGCGCAGTCACTGGAGATTTTTCCCTCAGTGGTATCCTTTGGGCTAGCTCTAGCGCCCTCTGGGGCCAGGTGCTCAGGCACTGGTATAAAGAGGGCCGGCCATCCTTCTCAGTTCCTTCTTACCACCCATAATGATAGGCATGCAGGGAGGCTAGGCTAAGGTCCATCCTGATGGAAGCTGCACTCAGACCGATGTCGGTGCCGAGTGCTCCTCTAGTGGCACGTGTCTCTTGGCACCATTCCTCTTCACGGGTGCGGAGGAAGAAGCACAGAAAAGCAATGATCCAAGAGGGGACATTCCCTGGATCCAAGGAAGGACAAGCATGGAGAGTTGGGCCACTCCTCTGCCCTCACCCCACAAGTGGCACCGTCAATTCCATGCTTGCAGGTGTCCTTGAGTCCAGTGCAGAACCAACCACGTACCCCCGGGGGGGACATTGTGGCACCAGTGGGATCATGGTGCTGCCCACCCTGGAGGGACCTCATGGCATTTCTGGTACCACTTACTCTGGCGGGGCAAGATCCAGCACCGATGAGGATGTCAAGCAGAAGGGAGCATGTTGCCCCCAACTCCTATACAGCACCAGGTCCTCCAGTACCAACCAGAGGGAAACCAACCCTGGTGATGTTGGCGATGGCTTCTCTGCTCTGGCACCATTCTCGGCACCTTCAGCACCTCACCCATCTTGTCTCTTGAAAGCAAGATGGCATTCTAAGGAGATGCTAACTAAGGTGTCCAAAAACCACCTTCGCATAGCCTTACCAAGTCCCCATACAGACACTGACAGAATGACAGACAACTCCATCCCCTTCCAGATGGGCCCTTCAAGACTAACTTGATACTTATGGTAGGAAGAATGTCAAAGAATTAACTGCTGCTGCCTGTGCTGTGGCTAAACAGAAGGTTTCAGTCTCACACGAGGAAGCGAACACTGGCTTCTAAAATACTAGTTAATGGGAAGTACCTTGATTTAAAAGAAATGAATGCTGCTTTGTCTGTACTGCTCCAGCATAAAGAAAAAATATTCAGGTCAATAAGTCAGTTGCTAGTTTTTTACAAAGGGGTTTTGTAAAAGTACAAAAGGTTTTAGTTGGGGCTGAAGGTGATGGCTAGTGGCATTCTGTTATTTTCTTTGTTGGGCCTGTCCTGTAGTAGGTGATTTCTGTGTACTCTTCTGGCTCTGTCAATCTGTTTCTTCACTTCATCAGGTGGGTATTGTAGTTGAAAGAATGCTTGACAGAGATCTTGTAGGTGTTTGTCTCTGTCTGAGTGGTTGGAGCAAATGCGGTTGTATCGCAGAGCTTGGCTGTAGACAATGGATCATGTGGTGTGCTCTGGATCAAAGCTGGAGGCATGTAGGTAAGCATAGCGGTCAGTAGGTTTCTGGTATAGGGTGGTGTTTATGTGACCATCGCTTATTAGCACTGTAGTGTCCAGGAAATGGATTTCTTATGTGGACTGGTCCAGGCTGAGGTTGATGGTGGGATTGAAAATTATTGAAAAAACACTAACCCAGGAACCTATTCTTGCAACAAAGCCCGTTGCCAACTGTGTCCACATATCTATTCAGGGGACACCATCACAGGGCCTAATCACATCAGCCACACTATCAGAGGCTTGTTCACTGCACATCTACCAATGTGATATATGCCATCATGTGCCAGCAATGCCTCTCTGCCATGCATATTGGCAAAACCAGACAGTCTCTACGTAAAAGAATAAACGGACACAAATCAGACGTAAAGAATTATAACATTCATAATCCAGTCGGAGAACATGTCAATCTCTCTTGTCACTCGATTACAGACCTAAAAGTCGCAATATTACAACAAAAAAACTTCAGAAACAGACTCCAACAAGACACTGCTGAATTGGAATTAATTTGCAAACTGGACACCATTAAATTAGGCTTGAATAAAGACTGGGCGTGGATGTGTCATTACACAAAGTAAAACTATTTTCCCACTGTTCCTCACACATTCTTGTCAACTGCTGGAAATGGCCCACCTTGACTATCACTACAAAAGATTTTTTTTCTCTCCTGCTGGTAATAGCTCACCTTACCCGATCACTCTCGTTACAGTGTGTATGGTAACACCCATTGTTTCATATTCTCTGTGTATATAAAATCTCCCTCCTGTATTTTCCACTGCATGCATCTGATGAAGCGAGCTCTAGCTCACGAAAGCTTATGCTCAAATAAATTTGTTAGTCTCTAAGGTGCCACAGGTAAATCCTGTTCTTCTAGCAGAAGCAGGAATAGTCTGATGTTGCTGTAGGCATTCCCTTGCTCTTTGTAGATGGTAACTGTGACTACATAACAATTTCTCCCTATCTAGAAATGTACGACTATGCTCCAACTGTAGGGGGGGAAGCATATAATGCATTTTTTGTTGCAGGAGACTGTACTGTAACAGACTTTCTCTGCTTTCGTTTTAAACCAGTAGAGGGTACTCTTAAACTGCTACAACCACAATTAGGGGTTTTATTCCTGCTGACGAGCCAGTGTTTGAAATGCAAACAATATTACTGGAGGAAGGGTGAGAAGGATTATTTTGAACTTCTAATGCCAATCTATGGGAGAGATCCCTCACAGTAAGGTAAAACTAACATTTAGTATATAAAAAAATCCCTAAACTCAGAATACTAACAGTCTACCTCAGTCATCAAATAAGATACCATGGTGGCAGATTCTGGGACAGCAAACGCTTATGCTTCACTTTACATATGTGAGAAGTCTCATTAAAGTCAATACAGCACTATTCATCTGCATAAAGTGAAGCATGAGCGTAAGTGTTTGCAGGATTGGTGCTATAGATTACTATACATTTATATTCCTGCCAATTAACTAATATAGTTCTTAGCACGAACTGACTTAAGTCTATGGAATTCAGTAGATGATAAAACCACATGACCTCATAGAAATGTAGGGCTAGAAGGGACCTAAAGAAATCATAAAGTCCATCTCCACTATGCTGAGACAGGACTAAGTATACCTAATCTACATACCTCTTACTCTCCATTCTCATACAAGCTCAAGTCAGTACCAAAAACATACAGTTCACTTATCTTAGTAACATTTTGTCAACACAAGTGTAAATAAAACATGGGTTCTTAATATATCACATGCTTTTCCATGCCACTCGTACTTTTACACTGCTTCTTGTCTGTATAACTACATGTTATTGTATTAAACATATGAACTATTTGCCCTCTATGCTCCTCTACCTTTCCAAGTCTCAGCCTCTGTCAGCCAATTGTACCCAACGTCAAGTCCATTCTTATTGCTCACAGATGTTTCGTCTCTACAAATTGGCAGAGAAGCAAAGGGTGAGGTAACAAGCAACACCTGGGACCAATTCATGATTCTTATTGGCACATCTGGAGCTCCCAGAATGATTAAAGTGCTAAGGCTAATGGAGCCACTTTTATGGTCAATTTGCAGTCCAACACTACCTCTGCCAGCTGTAGTATAATGAACGCTGATGGCTCATTACGAACAGAATAACATTGTTTTCTACTGTAGCTCTTGCCTTGACATTGCAGCTCATTAGTTCTCCATTTTCTCCCTTCAAAACTTTCTACAGATGAGACTGTGGAGGGACAAAAAGTGTTATTGTTACATTGTGAGTGGCAGATTTCGTTTCAGTGCCCTGTTTATAAGGATCTGATGTTTAAAAAAGATCAGGGAATTAGGGGCTGGAATTCAGACAAGGCTGTCAACATTCTTGTTGCACGGGAAAGGTGAGATAACTCTCTTGTTACTTAGCAGGTATTTTATTTTCCAAACATGTTCATTTTAAACATATCTGTATAATAGGATTTCTTAATCTTGCCTGTGCCATTTCTCTGGATGCCCTGAACCATACTATAGAAATGCAAAGTATCATCATTATTATTTATTATGACAAACTCCATTCAAATGCAGTTCAGCATAGGGGAGAAATATTGTTTAAAATTTGAAATCTCTATGCTTTCTTTTTATATTGACTTCACCTGTCCTGTGTGTTATCTGTCAGAAGGTAAAAACATGCTTACATCTATCCCTGTTCAGCAAAGCACTTAAGTTCATGATTAATTTTAGGCATGTGCTTCAATCTAATTCCCCAGAAGCTAATGTGATTTAAGCATGGGCTTAAGTGCTTTGCTGCATCAGATAGCAGAGCTGCAGTAGCCAATAGCTTGCGTATTCATATGTACCAAGCTATGGCCTTCTGCAAACAGTAACACAGATGCTTAACTTTAAGACTGTGAATAGTTTCAGTGGCTTCAATGGGACTAACAAAGTTAAGCACATGTCCAAATGCTTGTAATATGAGGACCTAAATTACCAGTGTGACAGGTTCCCTCCAGGATGACACCTGGAATTGGGGTACCAGTGAGCCCCCTGACCCACCAGCCTGGGCTCCCGCTAACACTGTACTGCTGTGACAAACTACAAGGCCTTCCAGCCTGCACTTTCACCAGCATACATACAGGTAGGAACACACCCAGCTACAAGCAGGCTCTCTGACCAGCCCCTGTTTGGGAAAGCTGCTCCCGGCTCCGCAGGCATGCACCCCTTCCGGAGTATAAACCCAAAATTATATCGTCTTGTACTGCACAGGGAACTGTACAGCGTAAGCTCATAAAATTCTCCCCCTCAATGTGGAGAGGAATATGCAACAGCCTTTTGTCCCTGACTTATGATTCCCGCACACTGGTTTGGATAAAGCAAAAAGAAGTTTATTAACTACAAGAGATAGATTTTAAGTGATAACAAACAGATCAAAGCAGGTTAGCTAGAAAATAAACAAAAAAACCCAAACTAAACTTAATATACTAAATAGGTTGAATATAAATAGCAGATTCTCACCCTAAGAGATGATACAAGCCGGCTGCAGATTCTTAAGGGGCAAGCTCCACTTGCTTACAGCTTGGAATCCCCAGGTGTTCCGTTCACAGACTAGAAATCCCTTTAGCCTGGGTCTAGCACTTCCCCCAGTTCAGTCTTTGTTCCTCAGGTGTTTCCAGGAGTCTTCTTGTGTGGGGAGCGAAGAATACCAGTTGATATCACTCCCTGCCTTATATAGCTTTTGCATATGGTGGGAACCCTTTGTTTCAAAGCTTGGTTCTCAGACCGATCTATGGAAAAACACTGACATCCCAAGATGGAGTCACCATCCCAAGGTGGGAGATAAGCTTCTCCTATAGCCTATAGTTTTTCCTAATGGCTCTGTCATAAATATAAAGGGAAAGGTGACAACCTTCCTGTATACAGTACTATAAAATCCCTCCTGGCCAGAAGCACAATATCCTTTTACCTGTAAAGGGTTAAGAAGCTCAAGTAACCTGGCTGGCACCTGACGAAAAGGACCGATAAGGGGACAAGATACTTTCAAATCTGCAGGGGTGTGGGGGAGAAAGGCTTTTGTCTGTCTGTTCTGTGTGCTTGCCAGTGAGAGATCAAGAAAGCAAGCAATCCAACTCCATTAGAATTAGTAAATACTAGCAAGGAAATGCGTTAGTTTACTTTTGTTTTGGTTTGTGACTTTCTCTGTGCTGAGAGGGAGGTGTATTCCTGGTTTTATTTTTGTAACTTTAAAGTTTTTGCCCAGAGGGAAATCCTCTGTGTTTTAAATCTGATTGCCCTGTGAGATTAGCTTCCCTTCTAATTTTACAGAGGTGCTTCTTTTACCTTTTTTCTTTCTAATAAAGTTTCTTTTAAGAGCCTGACTGATTTCTCTATGGTTCTAAGACCCAGGGATTTGGATCTGTGATCACTTTGTAACCAATTGGTTAGGATATTATGCTTAAGCCTCCCCACAAAAGGGGATGAAAGGGTTTGGGGGATCTTTTGGGGGAACAGGAACTCCAAGTGGTCCTTTCCCTGATTCTTTGTTAAATCACTTGGTGGTGGCAGCGTACCCTCCAAGGGCAAAGAGTTTGTGCCTTGGGGAAGTTTTACCCTAAGCTGGTAGAAATAAGCTTAGGGGGTCTTTCATGAGGGTCCCCACATCTGTACCCTAGAGTTCAGAGTGGGGAAGGAACCCTGGCAGACTCATTGCCCTGAATAGGCCCTTCCCCACTCAGCTGTCTAGACTGAAAGCATCTTGTCTAGTGGGCATTACCCAGGTGTAATTACCTTTGAAATACAGAAACATAGTCAATAGCCATAACTTCAGATACAAAAATGATATATGCATACAAATAGGATAACCATATTCAGCAAATCATAACCTTTTCAATGACACTTCACATGACCCATCTTGCATAAAATGCATCATAATTATGCTATAATCATATCATAATATCACCGTGAAGAATATGGTCTGCAGTGTCACAATCAGCAGTGTTGGGTTTCTCACAGTGATGTTAAAGGGACACTCCATTGCATACTGGTTGAAGTGGTTCAATCTAGGACAACACATATCCATGGGAAAGTTCCCCTGTTATTGAATCCAACTATCTCAGAGCACATGCTCCAAATCCAGAACAAGGCGTGAACTTATGTGATTGTTAATAGCAATGAAAAAGGCTGCCTGTTTCATAGTAGTCAGTCTATAAACAAAAAAATGGACTACTTTTGAAGAGTTATCTTCTCTTCCTCTGAAAATAGCATAGATATTTACCAGGGAAGTCATCATCAATCATATGGCAATCTGGCTATTGGCTTCAGCTCTATAGTGATAATATTTGGACTTTACATAATGTAAAATAAGAACACAGTGTTTAGGAGTAAGGAGTACAGTATTGGAAAGATTCAATTACATGAGTTAATGTTCCTTGAATAGCACTTGAATAAACTTCCATGGGAAATTTGTTTATTTCTGAACATAGTTAAATGGTTCCAGGAAATACTCACGCTATGAAAAACTCTGCCTATTCTCTCGGGAAGGAGAGGTATTTATCAGAGGATTGGGATATTCTGTCTTGGCCAGTGGTGAAATGGAAATGCCATACTTTATTCTTAGTCTCTGTGTTTACAAGTAGAAAGAAAGAGAATGCACAATGTTGGAAACTCAATTCGGCTGCTGTTTCCAAGGTCCTGGGAAAACCTCAAAAGTCTTCCAGTTCTTAGCAGCAAATTGAGTGATGCAGAGAAACAGCATTAATACAATAGTAAGAAGGGGCCAGCATTGAGTCTGTGTAATCACAAAGACCCAGCTCCACAAAGGGATTGAGGCACCACTGTGACCCACCAAAACACCCGCTAGACTTCTCAACTCACTTGGCACCTACATGTCTATTGTAAAACCTCCATTGGCACCTACATTTCTAGATCTGGGCATTGCTGCTTCAGTGTAGGTGGCTGGAGGCCTATCTCCTGCCTAAACCCCACCATAATCCATGGAAAGATAAGTGTTCACCCACCTATTTTACCTACAGGGCCCAATCTGGTACACATACTCATAGGATGCTTATCAGATCAGGCCCGATCTAAGATCTGGTAGCAGAAGTTGAGGGAGTGGTGGCTTTGCCACCATTATAACATTTAGCCCAGTGATTAGAGCACTCACCAGGGATGTGGGAGACCTGGGTTTAAATTCCCCTCTCTGCCTGAGGGGGAAAAAAGATTTAAACATTCCAACACCCCAGTGAGTGTCCTAATGTCTGGGCAATGAGATATTCTAATAAGAGATCCCCGAATCTCGCCAGTTGAAGTTGTTACACTTTGGATAAATACTTGATAGTCACTGCACCAGAGAGTGAGAATAATTTTATAGCCTGGGGGTTATGGTGCCCACCTGCGATGTGGCAGATCCAGGGTCCAGTCCCGCTACTCTGGTGACTTTTTAATTATTTATCCAAACTGGAACTTCAACAGGAGAGACTGAGGGAGACCTACATCAGACTGTTCTATAGCTCAACCGTTAAGTCACTCTCCTAAGAGGTTGAAGATCTCTGTTCAAATAGTTTCTTCCCATCAACATCAAACACATATGGTCTACTGAGGACTGTTGCACCAGCCAGCCAGAGTGACTGTAGTTGACAGTGTTGCAGCAGGTGTTGTGTAATGAAGTTCCCTCATCTGGCTGAATCCATGAGTCTTGGGGGCAGCCCTGTGGGCAGCAACAGTTAGGGGTAGGGAATGTGCCCCTTTGTGCATCCATGGAGAACTTGAGAGCAGGGTGTGCTGAAGTGTTTTTTGGACATGTAATGCCACTTTTGAATATAATGAGCGATTGAAGGGAGGCCACATCTCTGAAAGATTGTGACATTTTGCACAAGGTCAAACCACTTTATGCTCAGGGCTTTGGTGATGAAATTGCATATGGAATGCCTCCAGCCACTGCAAGTTTTGCTGTAAGAAGGTCCAGGTTTCTGACTCATATAACAATGCAGGTAGTACACAGGTTTGATAGATCCTGAACTTGGTCCCAGTGCAAAGACATTTTCCTGTCCATAAGTGAGATATGGACTACATGCAGGAGGTGGCGAGACCTATTAGTTAAAGAACATTGAGTTTGCTGTGACCGTTTGAACTCTGCATGCAGCCTAGATAGGTGAACTCATCAGTGTTCTCTATGATACTCAACCCCACCTGCACCAAGGGTTTTGATGGCCCAGATCCAAGATTCTTGACTTTGGTTTTCTGCCATGAGACATTCAACTCCATAGTGCAGATGGCATCTTGGAGAGTTGGCGCTGATATTCTCTGACTTCTCCACAAGCAAGGCCGTGTTGTCAACATTGTCTTGGTCAGTGGCAGGAAAGGGTCTTAGTGTGTGGCAGGGATACATTCTCACCCCGGCTTTATTCTGTCAAGCTATCGGCTGGCTATTAGGACTTAATACTATACATGTCAGAATCAAGGTCGATCAAGATGTGTTTACTGATACTTAAACTCAAACACATCAGACAGAGAGAGGAGAATTGAACCGTGGTCTTCTGCACCCCAGCTAAGTGCACTAACCACTGGCCTAAAAGTTATAAGATGGGTGCTGCCTCCCACTGCCATCACCATCATTTTGTGTGCAGTGAGGCAGGCATCTAACTCCCATCTCACAAGACACAGTTTAGGTGCCTAAGCCTCCTGACTCCAGGAGAGGGGTTCCCAGTTGTGGATCACAAGCAGAGATAGGCGCATAACTCCATGAGTTGGGAGGGGCTTCGAAGAAACCCGTCTTCTCAGCATATCCCACTTGCTGGTATTTCTTCTTCAACGGGAGTTGCTTTCTGAATAGGCAAGAATTATGAGAGTTTACTCAATACACTGGTGCAGCCTCCATGCTGATTTACACATAGACCCTTGAAGTCAGTGGGACTGCATGGGGAAGAGGATCATCTTGCAGCAGAGCCACAAGGGTGGGAGTCAGAGATCTGGATTCTACTAGCTCTGCCATAAACTCCTGTGTGACTTTGGGTTAGTCACTTCACCTCTCTGTGCTTCAGATTCTCTGGTCCAAACTCTCCAATTAGGAAAGGGCCAGTGGTGTAGCTGGCCATGATAGGATCAGCTCAGGATAGAGGGGGTGTTCCAGTGATAGCTAGTGAAATGGTTCCTATACTACCCACTCGGTGTGAGGGCATGGTCTGGGAAAGGGGAGCCTTCTGCTCTGACAATCCTCAGCTGCCATAATGACCAGTGGGGCAACTGACAACTGTAACTTAGAGCATCCCTCACGTATCTCTTAATTGCACTGGGGAACCCACCAGCAATATTGTAGCCCCAGGACTGGCGGAACACAAAGGTGCCTTAAAGCCACCTTGGCACCCCCCTCCTGGGTTGGGCTGTGTACCCCTGTGCCAGAACCATGGATCCCTTGTGTGAAAACATGGACAACAGTTTTTTTCTAAGACATAGTGAAGTTTAATTCACTAATATTTGTGAGGAATGCTCAAATGCAACAGTGGCAATGCCATAGAAATGCCTATGACGAGTGAAATAAGCACTGAATTTGGCAGATTGTATGCATATAATGAGGGTCTAGATCTGATATGAGTTCAACCCGAACTGAGAAGTAATGTGGATTTTGTAAGAACATGTGATTGGGGGTTTTGGCAAGAACTTGAGCAAATGCAGGTATGGAGAAATAGTTCCTTTTGATTATACAAGGACTGATCATATTTTCATAGCTGGAGCATATGAAGGGAATTTACAATTTGCTGCATTCCCACAACAGTAATAAAATAGCTCCACAGCGGAGATGACAAACTACAACATGAGAAACATGCACAGTCCACTCCCCTCTTCTCTCCCCTCCCCAATGGAAACGTCTTCATGTTTCCTTTTTCCCAAAAACAAAGCATGTTAGAAAAAGGCATTAGCAGCAGAACAAAATGTCCTTTCTTCTTAGCAAAAGTCTATTTTTTATCTTAAGAAGATGTGTAAAGAAATACCAACCTTCACAAAGTTTATTTAATCTCATGCTTTGATGAATGTTGTGATGACAAGCATTAGAACCTGCAGGGGCTGGAAGCAGAAGGTTGGGGGCTGCTGACGCCACTGCATCATGGGAGGATCCTGTGAGGCTGGGGTTGGCAGGAAGTACCGCCCAGCAGTTCCAGAGTGGCAGCTCCTCACAGCCCCCGATTGGCCAATACCAGTATATAAACCAGGAAACCATAAAGGGGAGCATTCTGAGCAAAAATACAGACCTCCTGTTTGTTTCTGCTACAGACTCTACTGGTGATAGACCCTGGTTTGTCTTGAACTTTGCTGTTTGATTGCTATCTGTAACCTGGTGCTGTACCCTGATCTCCTGGTAACCTGATCCTGCCTGATGCCTGTCTCAGTTCACCCTCTGGCCTGTTTCGGGCTCTGACTTCCTGGTACCTGACTTGGCCTGACTCCTGCTCTGACCACTAGGTCTGGCTGTCCTTGTCTTTCCCCTAGAGATTTAATTCTCTTTCTTCTTTTGGGTTTTTTCTTTTTTTGTTTTGGGTGGTATGAGTGTGAGAGAATAAGATAAGAATGGAATGTAAAAGAGAGGCATGGGCAGTGGGTAGCATAGGCAGGGGAAGGCTGTGCCTCCCCAAACAGCCTTGCATGGCCCCGCCCATGCTCCGTCCCAATGTCCCCTCCTGCCTACTTCCAGTTCCCTTCCCTTAATCTGAATCAGGCAGAGCAGTGTTTTGCACTTGGGTCTCCCACATAGCAGGTCAGTGTCCACAGGGTATGTCTACACTGCAGCTGCAGCATTCATACTGCTATTTGTAACGTGCTGGTTTGAGCCCCCCTAACTCAAGTCTGTCTACCCAGGCAGGGAGGGTTGTTGCCAGCTGCAGTGTAGACAGACCCTTAAGGGCTTGGTTTCATTCTGCTGCAGAATAAAAAAATAAAATAAAATCTCAGCATTTGTGGTGACCAGAATTATTTTCTGGCCTTTCCTAGGTACCAACATGGTCAAACTGAACAGCATTTTAGAATTCAAATGAATGTTCTGGACACAGTTTTTTACATCATTCTACCAGGTCTCTGGGCTTGATCCTGCTCAGTGTTGAACATGCCTGCACAGTACTGAGCTCCCTGTGTGCAATGGGGGTTGAGAGCACTCAGCTGTATGTGGACAATACTGCCTACTTCACAAGGGTACTGCGAGGCTTAATTCATTAGTGTATGTTAAGCACGCTGAGATCCTTGGATGAAGGAAGTGCTCAGTAATATTGAACTGAATGGACAAAAGGCTTCAACATTTTAGCCAAGAAGTGGTACTTTCTGCTGAGCTATATAAAAAGTAACAGTAGAGAACAATATCTATTAAACTGTCTGCCATATAAAGCATCGCTAATATTCTTGAATGGGAAGGCTACTTTCTGTCGGTGGATAAAATACTGATTTTGCTATCCTTAACTTTAATGATGATTTGCTTAAGCTTTGTATAACCGTGGCTTAAAGGAGCCCAAATATTCTATACTGATGAAGCTGAGAGAGCATGCTAAATAGACCCTAGCAAGTAAAATGGTAGTTGCTCCAAACTTAATAATTTAAAGCCTTTGTCTCATACATATTAAAGCCTGAAATTGGCCTCCACTCTTAACAGAAATAATGCCACAATGGATGTGCAATGGCATAAATCAGGCTTGCCAGTTGTGTGCTGCACCACTTTTGAATAGAGGCCGTGACAGGGGAAAAGTACAAATGGGCTGGATACAGACCAGGTGAAATCTAAGGGAATATACATTTTCCAAGCAGATCTGTGTTGCAGTTTCACCCCTGAAAGAAGAGCAAATCAGGTCTCTCTTCTTCCTCTTGGCAATAATTCTTTTGCCAGACTGAACCATTGTATGGCAGTGGATAACACCCTCATTTTATATTCCTGTTCATATGTCCATGTGAACTGGAGGGAAAGGTTTTAATTATTGACTTATTTTCTTCTTTTTAAATACACCAAACCCTCTTTTGTAACCCGCTTAGAAGCCAAAGAAGCTGAGCATGAAAAAGAGATACTGCTACAAAAAGGAATGATAAGGATTAGTGACTTACTCTGAATTTTTTACTGTATGTTTATCCTCTCTTAGCCTGCAGATATTTTGTGTGGCTCAGTAAATGTCTGTTCTGTCCTTTGGACACTGCAAATACTAGCAATATTTTGGATAGCGTAGGGGAAGGAGTTTGGTGTTTGTACACAAGTCTAAGATTTCCAGTGACGATCATGGAGTGGGGAGAAGTTTCTCCTATTTTTGTGACCATGTAAAATAAAGGTGTAAATTCCAGCTTGTGATGATTAGTATATGGTACTACACTCTGCTACTGTATATGATTAAGCATTGTTTGTCCACTTAATTTTTGATGAATTATTTCAATGTGGCAAATCAGAGGCTAACTTGGCAACTCTGGCAGCGGTAAAGGGCTACATATCCACATTTGGCATCAAGTGCTCGATGACAACCAGAAATTAAACAGAACAGAATAAATTGAAAGTGGGATTGGCTGACTGATCCATGGCATGGCAACCACTCATTAAGCCCCTATCTTTCTTTCACCTTCTACCCAGAGGAATTTTTTATGCACTTAGAAGTGATCAGGACCTCTTGAGTTGTATGTTACAAACTGGATTCTACCATGACTGTTTAGATACCAAGGTGACTGGGGTCTTAAAACAGCCTTCAGTGGATAAATGTATAGATGGGATTCCCTTGACCTCACTCAGATTTTAAGTGGAACTATCAAAATGAGTACATTACTATTATTATTATTATTTTATTTTGTTTTGCTTTCAAATCAGTCAATTTTTTAATTGCTGCATAAAAAAAGGGGATAATTTTTTGGCAATTTCCTTTGCAATACGGTAAGCCGCTCCCATCTCCACAACTCCATCCTAATTTGCATATAAACCTAGCACTATCTCTCACTTTGTCAGCAGAGATTTAATAGATAAAGACTGGAGTAGGGTCTCATATAAATAGATTTTGTAATTTTTACAAAATCTCCTATAGAAATTTCCATAGTTTCCAACAGACAGTATCAGTAATTAAAAATATACAGGACTTCCAGAATATTAGTTGACCAAGGGAGAAATTTTCAAAATAATGTATTGTGTGCAAATTGTACACGCTTCCATCTGAATCTCAGAGGCTGGCTTTGCAGCTTTCAGCTGATTCTCCACCAGTTTGCAATATGTGTAGCCATTACAGCTGTACCAAGTGAGTGTAAAATGCTGCTATTATGATTATAATAGCATTTTATACCCACTTTGTATAGGAGTAAAGGACAACACACAATGCCAAGCAGGATGCACTGGGAAAGGGAGAAGTCAGGCAGATACAGTGGCGGGTGTGACAGACTTCCCCGGGTTGCAACCTGGAACTGGGGTACTGCTGAGCCCTCTGGCATACCAGTCTGGGCCCCCTTTCACACTGTGGTGCTGTGACGAGCTGCAGATCGCTCCCGGTCCTGCACTCACACAAACATTTACACAGACAGTGACACACCTAGCTGCAGTTACATGAATGCTTCTCCTAAGCCACTCATGAACTAACAATAGAGAGGCTTCAGCCAGCTCCCCACCAGCTCCATAGCCTAGGACCCCAGAGCTGTACTGTCCTGTCCTGGTCAAAAACCTGACCAGTGTAAGATTAATTCCTAGTCCGCCCATCCCTCAATGTGGAGAGGACATGTACCAATTTTTGTTCACTGAGAAGATCTCCCATGCCCTTCAAGCAGCACACTGTTTTAGGTGAAAAAAACAAAACAAATTTATTAACTACAGAAAGATCGATTTTAAGTGATTATAAGTAAGGCTATGCTTTAGTCACAGGTATTTTTGGTAAAAGTCATGGACAGGTCATGGGCAGTAAACAAAAATTCACTGCCCGACACCTGTCCATGACTTGTACTATATACCCCAATTAAATCTTGGGTGCTCTGGAGCAGGAGGCCACCCAGGGGTGCCACAGGTGCACTGTGGGGGGAGGGGGGAGGGGCACTGCTGGTGCTCTGCATGGGTGGCCCAGAACCCCCACTGGTGCTGGGAGTAGGGAGTGGGCAGCGGCCCAGGACCCCTGCTGCCTCTGGGAATGGGGGTGGGGGTGTTGGCCGGCAGACTTCCTTCCTGGCTCCGCGGAAGTGGCAACATATACCTGGGCTCCTAGGCAGAGGTGTGGATGGGGGGCTCCACATGCTGCCCCCGCCCCAAGTGCCAGCTCCGCAGCTCCCATTGGCTGGAAACCACAGCCAATGGGAGCTGCAGAGTGGTGCCTGTGGGCAGAGACAGTGCACAGAGCCACCTGGCCATGCCTCCGCCTAGGAACCGAGGGACATGCCATGCTTCCAGGGAGCCCCCCCCCCCCCCCCGAGGTAAGCTCTGCCCAGAGCCCTCACTCACTCCTGCACCCCAAATCCCTGCCCCAGCCCTGAGCCCAAAGTCCCAGAGCCACAAAGGGATTTAGGCATTATGACACTCTGTGTCACAACTTTTAGGTGCCTAAAAAATCACTGGAACAACAATGTGATCCACAAAGCCTGAATTAGTTGCTGAGCCAATGGGAGATGCCAATGAGAGGAGTGTTTCCTAAGCCCTGCCTCTCTCAGAGACATAGATGCCTATCTCTGGTTGTGATCCACAATGGGGAACCTCTCTTCTGGAGTCAGATAGCCTAGGCACCTAAGTTGTTTCTGTTGAGAATCAGTGAAGTGCTTGCCTCACTCCACACAAATGGCTGGAGGAGGTAACTGAGCCCACCTTATAATTTAACCCAGTGCCTAGAACTCTCACCTGGGATGTTGCTAGGGTTCAAATGGAGTCTCCTGCTCCTGTACAAGTGCTCCAGCTGCAGACTATGGGATAGTCTGATATGGGGCTCCCTCAGTCTCTCCTGTTGAAGCCGTTCCATTTTGTATAAATAAAGAGTCCCTGGAACAGGGGGAGTGGACCCTGAGTCTTGAGTCTCCGAGGTTGAGGCTCTAACTATAGGGCTACAGAGTCATTCTCTTTCTACCTGGTCCAATGACTCCTTAAATAGTAATCCACAGTGGATCAGAAGAGATTGAGGGACCCCCATATTAGAATATCCCATAGTGTAGTGGTTGGAGAACTCTCCTGGGTGGTGCAAATACTTTCTCCTCCTATAGCTGAAGGTGGATTTAAACTGGGGTGTCTCACCTCCTGAAGAGTGCTCTAACCACTTAGCTAAAAGTCATAAGGTGGGCATCACTGCCAGATCCTACACTCTGAATGAGACCTGATTTGGTAGATGGCCTCTGCGCACACCTAGTAGATCAGGCCCCATGGATGAGATAGGCAGGTGAGTGCCTAACTTACCCTGATATGTGGATCACTTGGGGCATAGGTGAAAGATAGGTGTCCACATGCAGGAATATAGGTGCCTAGAGAACTTTTACCCTGAAAGTTTAGGTATCTATTGGGTTAGGTGGCATTGGAAGGGGGGCTATCTAGATTGTATGCATCCGATGAAGTGAGCTGTAGCTCACGAAAGCTAATGCTCAAATAAATTGGTTAGTCTCTAAGGTGCCACAAGACCTCCTTTTCTTTTTGCAAATACAGACTAACACGGCTGTTACTCTGAAACCTAGATTGTAGTGACACCTAATACTGGTTGTGACACATGGCTAGAAAGGGTTTAGCATCCTGCAGGATAAATGGCCCATATTCAACCTTTAGAAACATGTTAGAAAAGTATGTAAATGGTAATTAGGGCCATTCCATGTTAGATAGGCTAGAACTTTGGAATGCAAACTTGTATTGTTATAAATTAGAAGTGATACTAATTGTATGTGTATACTTATGTCTTGTTAGAGGTTAACAATGTAACCAAACGGTTCCTGTCTATGCTGTATTGTGTTAATTCAGGGATCAAAAGGAGATCTTAACATTTAAATGAACTGTAAATATAGTGATATCACTGCATTCATCTCTCTGAAATGTATAGCAAATCACCTGAAAATGGTGGAAAATAGGCAATTGTTTTATGTTAATCCCTGTAGCTAATTACTGGTGATGCTTAGGAAATAGATATACTTCAAAGTTGCCATGATTGCCTATTGTTTGCCTAAGGACTCTGAGCTGTCAAGAAAAGGCCTGGAACTGTATAAAGATGTCTTGGATCCTCTTCCTTTTTATCTCAGATCTGCTTGATGTTTTATGCAGGGGAGGATTGAGTCATAAGACTGAGATCTCCAGTCCCACCTGGATCGCCCTGAATATGAACATTGGACTATAACCTATGGACTAATTCTGAAAGAACTCTTTGCAGCTACAAAGCTCACCATCTTTACTATGTTTCAGAGTAGCAGCCGTGTTAGTCTGTATTCGCAAAAAGAAAAGGAGTACTTGTGGCACCTTAGAGACTAAGGTGCCACAAGTACATCTTTACTATGAATCTGATCTTAGAACTATACTCATGTCTGTATGTATACTGATCTTTTAACCAATGCTCTCTCTTTTTTTAAAAAATACATTTTAGTTTAGTTAATAAGAATTGGCTGTAAGCGAATGTTTGGGTAAGATCTGAAATATTCATTAACCTGGGAGGTAATGTGTCTGATCCTTTGGCATTGGTAGAACTTTCTTATATGATGAATAAGATTTTCAGTATTGGAAATACTCATCATCGTATTGGACTCGGGTATCTGGGTGGAGGCCTAAGGCTGGGTTGCTTTAAGGGAACTGTGTTTTTGGCTTCTGTCCCAGCAGCAGAACAGAGGGAGCCCAGCTGGGTGGGGGCGGGGAGGTGGAGAAGATCCAGTGAGCAACAGGGGCAGAGTCTTGGGGAAAAGGCAGAGCAGGGGGCAGGGCCTCAGGGGTTCAGTTACTAGCAATTAGAAAGGTGGCAACCCTATCCAGCTCCATCCCCACAAACTGGAGGCCGCTCCTCCCGTGGAGCATCTCTGACCCAGAAAGCTCAATCCAGTCCCAGAGGGTGCCCACCATTGCATCATGGGATTTGCAGTCCTTCAAAAGCAGCATACAGTACATAGAGGTCTGTCTAATCCAGTTGTTCTTAACCTATTTACCATTGTGGGCTGCATATGCCGTTCTCTATGCGTTATGTGGGCCACATACACACAATATATATACTACCAGGATGGCCCCGAGTGTGTCACACAGACAGCAGCTGTGTGCTGATTGGGCTGCAAGTGACCCATGGGTTGAGAACCACTGGTCTATTCAGAATACCTCTGAAAGGATTCAGACTCCTCATATAGATGTGCGTGTGCCTACACTTAGATGCTTAAGTACCTTTGGTGATCTGGACCGATGTGATGAGGTTTACATTAATTTATTATGATTACAATCAGAAATATAAGTTCAGATTCTCAGCTAATGTAAATTGATTAAACTCCATTGACTTCAGTGGAAATACCCTGATTTAATCCATCTGAGAATCTAGCCCACAATTCGTACATTTAGTTAAAAACAATGAATTACAAACATTACAAAATAAAATCTCAGTCAAATCAGTCAATGGCTTAGTAACCTTCTTCAATTAATCACTTGTCAAAGGTTTAATGCACATTTAATTCTATTTATTCACATTCTTAGTTTGACAGAGACAAATCTGTTTAGTAAACTTGGTATGTCTACAAGCGTCACATGATAGGGGAAATTTTAATGAATCCAAAAGCAAATAAGTACAGTAGTTTCAGTGCTGCTTTAAACCAGTAATAAATGGTATGCTATTTCTCAGACGGTCTGACCTTTGATGCAACGATTATATTACAGACTGTAAGATCCTATTTTATACTATATTTGACTTTGGTAAATATCTGTTAAGAGACCAAATTCTACTTATTCAGTGTGACTCTCCATTATCTTTAAGTGAAATAGTTGGTAATAACTAATAGTTGGTAATAATTATTTGTGTCTCTTTATGAAATTAAGTTATTCAGTACATATTATAGGAGAACTATAGGCATAATACACTTTACTAGGTCATCAAAACCTTTTAGCTATCAAACCAGTGCCAGAGCTGCATTGTTGCCATTATATTGTCATGTAACTGACAGCATATGTCCCTCAATAAACTACAGGCCAAATCTTCAAAAGTCAATATGCATTTTGTAGGTGGTCAGCTTTGGTACACACAAACCTTGTTGTGCAAGTATAAATGGTGATGTGAGAGGCTTGCAGCTTTTAGGACCCTGCATAAGGCTCACTGTTGAGCCACCCCCAAAGGGTTTCAGTCATTGAAATGCTACAAAATTAATTCTGAAGTATATAGTGCCACATTCTGTCCTCAGATACACATGTTGGGTTCCATTTGTAAGGATGTGCACACAGTCTCAGTTAGGGAAATTCTTATCCAAATGGTTAGAATTGTATTCAAGAACAAATATGATTTAAGACCCACAAGTTAGAGTTAGAAAACTTCCTTACTCAACAACCAGGGTAAGATCATGGTTCCCAACTCCATCCCCTTTGTACTGCTCCAGTGATGCAAAAGGGATCTAGAGTTACCCCAGCAGGGTAGCCAGGGACTCTCTTGGTCCAGTAGTGCAGTCCCTAGGTAGTAGCATTAGCTTGGGTACCTTAGAGCAGCTCTTACGCTGCTCTAAATTACAGCCATTGGGTTGAAGGTCAGGGGAGCTGTGAAGTGTCCCCTTGTCTCAAACTCACTATGTTGGAATAGGTTTCAGAGTAGCAGCCGTGTTAGTCTGTATTCGCAAGAAGAAAAGGAGGACTTGTGGCACCTTAGAGACTAACCAATTTATTTGAGCATAAGCTTTCGTGAGCTACATCTCACTTCATCAGATGCACTGGAATAGGATTTGCAGTCCTTTGCTCATGTCCATGTCCACTGAAGGCAGGACAACAAGTAATCAACTTGATCTAAAGCAGAGACTGGCAACCTTTGGCATGGGGCCCATCAGGGAAATCCGCTGGAGGGTCTGGATGGTTTGTTTACCTGCAGCGTCCATAGGTTCCGCTGATTGCAGCTCCCACTGGCCACGGTTCGCCATTCCAGGCCAATGGGGGCTGCGGGAAGCTTCCCACAGCCTCCTTTGGCCTGGAATGGCGAACCGTGACCAGTGGGAGCTGCGATCGGCGGAACCTGTGGATGCTGCAGGTAAACAAACCGTCCCGTCCTGCCAGCGGATTTCCCTGATGGGCTGCGTGCCAAAGGTCGCCAATCCCTGATCTATAGTAAGGGAGATTTAAGTTAGATATTAGGAAAAACTTTCTAACTATAAGGCTAGTTAAATACTAGAATAGGTTACCAAGGGAGGTTGTGTCCCTTCCTTGGAGGATTTTAAGCACAAGTAAGATAAACACTGTCAGGGATGGATTAGGTATACTTGGTCCTGCCTCTGTACAGCGGGTTGGATTAGATGACCTCTTGAGGTCCCTTCCAGTCCTACATTTCTAGGACTCTATGATTTGTTGGAGCTTTCATCACAAGTCTTCTCATTCCGTACATGTCAGTCAAACTTCTTAAGAGGCCATTACACATAGAAGCCAATATGAGCCATGTGGATGCATCTGAGGTCAGAAATAGGCCTATGTATTCTAGGTTGGATTTATTTGTTTTTACAGTTTAGGAATAGCTCAAGTAAATGAGAAACACGTGTGATGCATTAGTGACACACAAGTTATGACTAATCAGAACAGGAAATTACTTTCTGCCGTGGTTATGCTCCTCTTTCTCCTGCACTTACTACTAAGTGAAACTATATGAAATAATCCCTTTCATGAGAAAAGAATTTGGTGAAAATATGCAAAGAGAAAAGCAGACTCACAGCATTTTTAGACTTCAGAGTAATTAACCTACACTGGAAGATTGCTCTCAATGTTAATCTAATCCAGTGCTCGCTGAGAGTTCATAAGAAAAAACAGCTTCCAGAAGACAATCTTGTGTAGTGAGTTTACCAACTTGTTAAATAAACTCACAAAGATAACTGAAACCACCTACTACTGCTTCCTGTATAATAGGCATCTTAGCGGAGACAATGCATTTAAAAATGGTGCTCAGTGTTTTACAATCTATTATTCATGTAAGTAATTCACTGCAGAATAGAGTTATTGAAAACTTACTTCACAGGAGGGTTGTGTATCCCGACTTTTTCTAAGGTTCGTTCGGGTGTTTGCATAGTTTCAGTCCCCAAGAACACAGAGCTTGACTAGCAACTTGGCCCAGGATTGTCAGCTTTGAACTTGGCCTCACACTCAGGTTTGTCCCAAACAGTAAATTAAGTGAACTTTGTCTGGTTTTGAGTCTAATGACAGAAGTTTTACATATCCCTATTGAAGGACATGAAATAGCTCCAGTCATTGTTCCTGGGAAGGAAATAGTGAAAGCTAAAATTGCAATAACCAATTGCCATAGCACTGTATCCTTTGCTAATAACCTAGGATATCAGAATCTTGATGTTTCTCACGCTGAATAGCACTTAATTACATTAGTGGTCCATTGATTCATATTGACTTCAGTTGCACCACTCATGGAGTAAATTGTAATATTGGCCTCTTAATACCACATTATGCTGTAACTTTTAACTTACTGACCTGGATCGCTGGAGAGTTGGCAGAATGGTTTTAAATGTTCCTTTTCTCCTCTCCCCCACCCCACAAAAATGCAATAGCAAACTATTATAGGTATTGAATAGCTAGCACTCATTGTCATCAATTTCCTTACTGAGACAATCCAAATGTTCATTCTTTGGAAATGCCTGAGTGTTGCTTTGTTTTACTTTGTGAATAGCATTAGTTGAATTGTATTTTAATTTGCTTTATACTCTACAGTTAACTTCTAATTTGTTATCTGAACTGTTAGACTGTATTTTCAATGTTAAATATCGTTCTGGAAAAATCATGATTTAATTGAAATCTAACTTTTCTGGTTCTTTTTTTTTTTTTAGTTAGTTGGTTAAACCTAAAGAAAATACCCTCTTCTCCCCCGCAACTATAATCATCATGGTTCAGATCCTCGGCTATTGTAAAGTGGCTCATCTCCATTGACTTCTGTGGAGTTACACTGAGTTACCCAGCTGAGGATTTGGCCTAATATGAATTCTTCAGACTCTAATTGAGATAAATTCTGTCTCAGAGGCTCCAGATGGACAGCAGTTTGCATGTAATGATTTGCCATGAAATTGCTGCTAATTGATCATTAAACAAAGCTGTGGTTAATCATTAAGGAAACATTGTGTCTATTACACACTTTCACTTTTTGATCTTCCCTTCAGATGCAATTGTAGAATCCTGTCCTAGTTCAGGTAGGAGGACAGTTCTGTTGTCAACACTTACTCCACAGCATGCAAGGCTAAGCAGTAAACTTGGTTTTGCTGTCTGTTCGAAAGCCATGTTACCCACCCTGCTTCATTAATGCAGCGCTGGCCTTGAAGTAAAAGATTCAGGACCTTGTTGTGTTAGATGATGAAATAATTTTGTTTGATTTAATTTCCCAATGATTTCCCTTTAATCTTCTAGTATTAGAAAAGTGAATCATGAATGTTGTTAGCCAATGCACCTATGCCGAGTGTATCCATTTGGTAGTTCTTTCAGGATCTATCCAACTTTTTTCCTGAGGGGACAATGCAGTTTAGGAACAATAGTGACATGATATGTTTGAACAAGGAGGACATGGCATCTGCAAAACTTCTATCTTCAAAAACTTGGCAGTATATCATGTGGGAATTAGGGATACAAGCAACAGATGTAATTTATTCAGGCACCTGGATAAAGAAATGAAACACTAAAAACTACATCTATAACTTTAACAAAGCAAAATGGTGAAACTTAAACTTGTTTATGAAGTCACATCCCATTCAAGTAAGGTGTTATTTGTTTTTAAATGGAAATTTGGCTTGGCATGACATGAGAAAAGTGTAAAGCACTTGAGGTCATATTACAGCTGGGTCAGATATATTTGATGTTCTTGCTTTGATCTCATGTGTTTTCAGCTTAGATCTTGAATACACATCTCTTGTAAACACGGACAGTTCCCAGACCTTTTGATCCGCAAAAAGTGACTCATTCTTCCACAATTCCACAGTAGGTTGAACTCATCCTTGTAGTACCCACGTGCTTCCTGAGTAAATGAGATGGGGATAGCAAGGGCACTACTGGACCTCATGGTGGCTTCTTCTCCCTCCTTATAGGAGAAGGCTTTGCTTGGGGTCTGTATAGGAAGTTTGACTGAAATATTGCAGATTCCTCAGGAAGGAGCTCTCTTTTGAAAGTACTGCAAACAATCAGCTCAATTAAGAGCCAAACAGAATAGCTGGTGTGGCAATATAGGAAAAAGGAGTTAATAGATATTAATTCTCCTTCCAAAGTAACCAACATAAAATGGGGAATCACCCCAATATCACCTGTTCTATACAGAAGAGAGTATGAGAACACCTCAGCTGCATTTACAGCATAGACAAAAATGTAGAGTAACTTGTTACAAATTCTTCCATTTTCAGTGAAATGCAAGTGACCATTTACTTCCTTGTGCCTGCCCCAGCATTGTTTGCTGTGCTTGGCAGAAAGGTATTTTATGTTACATATTTCTTCAAATTCAGATGCTAATAGCACTAAAGGAGATTGGTGCTCAAATTTACTAGTGCCTGTTTCAGACTAACAGCCGTGTTAGTCTGTATTCGCAAAAAGAAAAGGAGTACTAGTGGCACCTTAGAGACTAACCAATTTATTTGAGCATGAGCTGTCAGCAGCTTTTCCAGCAGTGAGAAGACCTCACAACGATGGCCACTGAAGTGTCATTACACATTTCAAAGGCTATTTCTTTCCTACACAAGTGATTGTGTGAGTGAGATGTATTAGGGCTTGTCTATTCTTAAAATGCTACAACTGCACAGATACGCTGCTGCAGTGCTTCAGTGTAGACGCTAACTACGCCGATGGGAGAACCCCTCCTGTCGGCGTGCGTAATCCATCTTCCTGAGACAGGTGGTAGCTAGGTCAATGGAATAATTCTGCCATTGACCCCGTGCTGTCTATGTGGGGATTTGGGTCAGTTTAACAATATTGTTCAGGGGTATGGATTTTTCACAACCCTGACCAAAGTAGTTAAACCAACCTAATTTTCTAGTGTAGACCAGGCCTTCTTAAGGTTGCCTGACCCTTTCCATTATATGAACCTGTTTTCAGTGGCTTATAACTTCGCCAAATTGTAACAGTTTGAGCTAAAATTTTCCATGCCAGATGTCTGCCTCGGGCTTCTAATTAATTTCAATGAAAATGGTTCAGCTGTTTCAGAAAACAGACTAGGGAAAAACGTGTTGTTTTGCTGATGTTGCAAAATTCAGGATACCTGTTCTTTAAAAAACTCTGGCACCCCCATGCTTTGGAGCAGAGACTTGAGGTGTGTGTTGGGGGGGGGAGTCGGGGGGGGGAGGCAGGGGTTGACCTTTGTGTCACAGATGTGCCTTTTGCTGTTCCCAAAAAGTGGGTGAACTTTGGCCAAATTATAAGCTTTTGAGAAATCACAGTTTGCACATGCTTAGTAGAACCTTCTTAGATTTGGGCAGCTACATTCCCTGAAGATTCTGTTTTCACTGAGAATGCTGCAGCCCAGGGCTGAGCAGGATTTTCCCTGCAGTTTCAGCTCTGGGCCGCAGAGGGCTGTGTTGAGCCTAGGTCTGGGCATCTGAAATAAGAGCAAGGAGTCTGTCGTCCCTGTGCTCTCAATGACACCGCTGTGCCCAGGCAGCAGGGAGGAGGAAGCTGCCTGATTCAAATGCAGAGGGGACAAGGGGCGGGGGAGTAGGTTGGGAAAGGAGCCTAAGGGATGGGGAGTGTGGGATTGGAAGCTAGAGGGGCGAAAGGGAAACTGGGACTTGGGGGGAGACTAGGACTGGCTGGGCAAGGAGCCTTGGATTGGATGCTGGGAAGGGAAAAGGAGCCGGGGGGGGATTTGGAACTAGTAGATGAGGAGGAGACTAAGATTGGTTGAGGAACAGAGGGAGACCTGCACTGTCTAGGCAGAGAGATTGGGACTGAGAACTAGGGAGGCTGGGGAAGAAGCAGGGAGGGGAGGGAAGACAGCTACAATGAGGAGCTGTTGAGAATCGGGACTGGCTGCACAGAGAGCTGGGACAAGGATCTGGGGGTGGGAGGGAGATGGGACACTGAGATTGAATGAGGAACATGGGGAGGCAGATTGGGACTGGCAGCTAGTGGGGATGGGGAACCTGAGCAGTGGGGAAGAGAGAGAGATGGGATGAGGAGCTGGGAGAAGGGAACTGCAGCTGGGCTTGGGGTAGAGGAGACTGTACTGTGATAGGCAGGAGGGGAATAGGACTTAATGGGCAAAGAGACGGGGACTGAGAAGTGGAGATGGGGACTGGCTAGGTGAAGAGAATGGGACTGGGAGAAGGAGTCGGGGTGGAGAAGAGACAGGCTTGAGACAGGGCAGAAGGCATCAAGCTTGGGGGAAACAGGCAGAAGAGTCTCTTTCCACTAGTACACACTCCCATCCAGAATGGAAACCAAGATTCCTGACTCTCACCATTCTCTGCTGTCAGCAAATGTCTGTGAAACCTACTGGCACCCTTCCTCCCGCACTACTGCTGGTCGAGGTAGATGATGACAACCTCCTAGTGCTATTGGTTACTCGGTTAGCTCCAGTGGCAGAAGTCTGTGCTGTGGATCAAAGGTTCCAATCCTGGTGATGACCCAACTGGGTGTCAATATGATGCCAGGTGATAGAATTTGTTTTTTTCACTTTGTGTTTTTAAAAATTGAGAAAACAATAAACAAACTATTATTAAGGTTGCAAAGTCAAACATTCAAAAGTTAACAAATGCCAGAACTAGGGTTGCCTGTGCAATCTTAATTTGGCTCCGTGCCATATGCATTATAACGGTCTTTAATTGCGTGATGGCAGATTGTTTTTTCCACAGGACCCCTTTCTCATTGAGTGCACAGGATGGATGGTGCTCAATTAATGACAGCTATTCAATATTTATTTCTCCTCGTTGCTCAGTGTGTGACCCTAGGTTTTATTTGCTGCACACTATTCAAATCCTTCTCTGAAGACAGCATTATTGATTTTTTTGACTTTTCTACGGTGCACATCACTGCAGATGTGAGTGCTTCGCAAACATTAATTAATTTTCACAACTCTGTATGAGGTAAGGAAATGCTATTATCCCCATTTTACAGATGGGGAACTAAGACACAGAGAGAGTAAGGTCAAAAGTATCCACTACTTTTGGGTGTCCAATATGAGATGGCTACAACCTGATTTTTCAGAGTACTTAGAAATTAAAGAGCAATTCATATGTTCAGCCACAGCTCCTATTGTCTTCAGATACAGCTATCAGCACTCAGTGCTTCCATGATTCTCACCCCAGGGGGTCTCAAGTTGGGCACCCGGAAAATGAGGAACACTACAATTAGTGACCACCTGTAAAAAGTTTGGAGTAAGTGACTTGCCTAGTATTACACAGGAACTCTGTGGCAGAAGCAGGGATAGAATCCAGTTCTGCAGGGCAGCATTCAGCTGCCTTAATCATGAGATCATCCTTTCTCTTCCTGCAACCCCTGCCTCATTCACTACCCACCTTCCAATTACTGCAACAAATGAGGCAGGGCTCCCACAGACAACAGCCTCCTTTATTACACAACTCTGATTCATCCCCAGAGCAGGTGCCATCCTGTGCACTGACTAAGAGTATGTCTACACTATGGAGGCTATACCAGCATGGCTATGTTGGCATAGTTATGCTAGCATACATGGGCAGTGCATGACTCCTTCATCTGGGGAAGCTGCATGTGCCCAGACTGTGGCCTTGCCCTGAGGCACACCCCACTTGGCTTCCTCCCACCGAAGTCCCGCCCATACTCCACCCCGGCCCCTCCTGCCCCTGCCCCTGAGGCCCCTCCTGCCTGCTTCTCGCACCGCTTCCCTGTGACCCCTCACCCGCTGCTCTCGAATCTTCACCCCCTCCTCCAAGGCCCTTCCACCTGGCCGCTCACCACTCGCGTGTGCCTCTGCCTCTCCTCCCCTGAGGCCCCCAGGCAGGCGGAATGGAGACGGGAAGAAGCTGAGCAAGGACAGGGCCTCAGGGGGAAGCGGAAGAGTGAGGCCTCGGTGTGGAGCACGGGCGGGGACACGGCTCAGGGACCCTTTCGACAGAGGTGCACTCCAAAGGTAGCTGTCTGGCTGTTTGGGGAGGCTTAGCCTCCTCTGGCCTCTTATACCAGTCGCCCGTGGGTTTATAGTGCAGATGCCACCTACGCTGACGGAAGGGGTTTTTTGATTGGTGTAGGAACACCACCTCTCTGAATGAAGTTAGCTATTTCGATGGAAGCCCCCTGCTATCAACAAACCTGTATCTACATGAGGCTGTGTTGGTTGGGGTGTGGTTTTTTCACACTCCTGGCTGATGTAGCTATGCCAATGTAACTTTTCAGTGTACACCAGGCCTGGGCAGGGATCCTGTGGAAAAATAGTATATGATTGTGTAATTAAAGGCTGTTACACTGCATGCATACACCGTTTGAGATTTCACAAGCAGCCTTAATTCTGGCATTTCCTAACTTTTGGGTGCTTGACTTGGGAACCTTAATAATTTTCTTGTAAGGTAGTTTTTTGTGTCTTATATATATATATATATATATATATATATATATATATATATATGTTTCAAATTAACCTGTTGAGATGACATATGCAGCTAGCTGCTAGATGAAACTTCTTAATGTGTTTTGTTTCTAGTTGCCTATACTCTTGTGTAAGTTTTGTGTATTGCTCTGAGTGTTTCACTGTGCATTAGTTGTGAGCTATATTTTATGTATATAAAATACACCAGCAATATGGTGACATTTTAAAATTTGAGGGAGAGTTCTGCATCACACATCAGATATAAAAAATATAACTCACAAATAATACACAACAGAACAACCTCTGTGCAGCAATACACAAAACCTCTGGAGAGTGCAGGCAAACAGAAAACTGACAAGTTTCAGCTACGAGCTTGCTGCAATCTGTCATCTAAAAGTTTAGAAGAAATCCTCTGCACAGGAGCAATTGGGCCTCTGCTTTCACATCTGTTTTCCAATTAAATTAATTATTTTTTAAAAATCCTATCTCAGGGAAAGAGAGTGCCTGTTTTCTCCCACACTGACTCATTTTAGCTTTAGATAGGTTTTGTCTTAAAACAGTATGAATCTGTCATCTAATATGCTGCTACAGTGCTCCTTGATATATATCATCGCCTGACGCTATCAGACTCTGCATGTTGAGTTCAAAGAGATTTTAAAATTCCAAGTAGAAAAGATTTTTTTCTTGGCATCTCTCTGTTGTCATTCACAAAGATATGCTTAAAATAAAAGATACAGGCACCTATCCTAATCACCTTCCGTGCCATTTCCCTTATTAAAAGCATGGCTACCTCATCATGTCACTTTTGGCTAGGGAACAGAGCTGTGTTTTCTGAAGTGACTTGGGAGTTTCCCTGGCACTTTCCTTTGGGATCTGTCTACATCCTGTTATTGGAATGTTATTCCTCTTCCTCTTGCTAAGAGAGAGATGTCCAGGTATATGATGTTTATCCTTTCCAAAATCACTCCGGCTCGTGTCTGGCGACAGACGGCAGATGACTGAATAGAAAAGGAAGTTTTAACCGGACGTGTGTGCTTTTTAAAAAAAAAAACCCAACACATTTGCTTAGTGCTCTTTTTCACAAGTTTAAAGGGAACAACCACTTTACATGGGTACCTTATATTTTTTATATTACATTCTGTGCTGAACTACCTCCCCTTCTACCCAAAAACTTTCCCTGCTCATGAATTTAGTGAAAGTGACTTAAAATTACTTGAGAGACAAGGTGAGTGAAGTAATATTTTTTATTGGACCATCTTCCGTTGATGAGAGAGACACAAGCTTTTGAGCTTACACAGAACTCTTCCACAGGTCTGGGAAATGTACTCAGAGTGTCACAGCTAAATACAAGAGGGAACAGATTGTTTAGCATATGTAGTTTCAAGGGACCATTCAAGGTGAAGTGGCCAGTTAACACCTCTCCAGTCATAGGTGGAAAAGGAGAGGGGGGAGAAAAAAAAGACACTGAGGGGAACCAACACAACTACAGCAATATTACATACTTAAATTTACTTGCTTTTAAAATTATTTGTGATGTTCTCACTGTAAGAACAGCCACTAGAGGGAACTAATATGCTGTGCTAAATAAACTGGATGGTGCTGGAATAGATGGCAACTCCTGAGTCTGGGCTTATTGCTATAATATATGTGTGCCTTATGCTTTGTTCCCCTGTCTTGTCTGTATCTCAGATAAGTCTCTCACGATATACAGGCAAGTTGTGTATAGAGTTTCTTCCTTTCATTGCTCAGAGGTTATAGGAATAAACATCATGTTGCTAGTCTGGGAATGTGTCTGTCAGTGCGATGCTGTTTCCTGCTTTTCTAACTGTTTTAGAGGTGGGGGGATGGAAGTAATCTGCTTGGAGTAGACATCCTGGTGTATGGTGTGCAGAGCAACTGACCTATATCTGCTGCCTGAGGGTGTGTCTACACTGCAGCTGAGAGGGTGCTGCCCTTTCCCCCACACTCTGCATAGCAAGCAGGAGGGTCTTGGGAGCAGCTGGCCAGAGGCTCCAAGGCAGAGGGCAGGAGCAATGCGGCTGCAGAGCAGCTGGGGGAGGGGCACCTGAACACATGCTGCTGTATGTGCGAGGCTCTGCTAATGAAGAGCTTGATTCACTCCTGGACAGCCATGTGGCCGCACAGCTTAGAGGGAACACAGGTTGCCAGCCACAAAGTGCAGAATCATTACAGACAGCAGCAACACCAAGGGTGCCAAGTCCAAGGAGACGCTGCCTGGAGTTAGTCTTTTAAAGGGCAGCAACATGGGCGTAGTGCTAGGAAATCCCACAAATTGTAGCTCAGTGTGAAACTACAGACAAAAGACAGGAAGGTAATGGGCCAGCAGTAGCGGGAAGAGGCAGCATTTTTGTGAATTTATGTGACACCCGTGGGGATTTGTGGAGCAACTGAATGTTTTTAAACACCAGGCTCAAATCATGACCTACAGGCATCTCTTCTACGGTTGAGAGGATCGTAAAAGCTTCATGCTCATGCATAGACACATTCTGCTTCCACTGAAGTTTATGGGAGCTTTGTCATTGGCTTAATTGTAGCAAGGCCAGTCTATCGCTCCGAATTCTCCCTATGGAGAATGCCCCAAAGGCTGCCAGTTGGTGCTGGGGTGGAGGTGGCTTTTGTGCTCTAAACACTTGCCCATTGGAAGCTGGGCTCAGAACGCCAATAGGATATCGAATAGCCAGCTGATAGTAAATAATAATAATAACTCGCTACCTGACAGTTTAGGTTTGAATAGGTGATCTAGAGATGAACTGTTCTGTGTTCCAGCCCCTAAGTCACCCTGTCCTGCCATGCAAATACTATACAATATTCACCAACTATTTTTTAATTTAGTTATTTACCTTTGTGTGTGTTGTTGTGTATTCTCTGCTGCTTGGTTACAGATTTATTATTTAGAATCAAGAATAATTGTTTTTTATTGGTGGTTGGCTTCTCTCCCATTTGGGATGGCTCTTCCGTTTGTTATTACTGTAAACAATTAAAACGCCCATCTGAACATAACACAGAAATGAAAGTGAAGATGACTTTTTATTCTTTGACTTTCAGTCAGTGGTTGACTCAGTTCTGTCAGGAAGCGTCAACCACCACTGTTTAAAAAGAATTTTTTTCTTTTGCAATCACCCTTCACCAGTACACAGAGAGTGATGTTGAGTCCGTAATACACTGTTTACGTGTTCATATAATGACTTTGGGCTCAGTCCTAGAGGCTACTGAGTGCCTTCTGCAAGCTACAGGGTGCTATCAGATCCTATGCTCTGCATGCGCCCTTCAGTTTAAGAATTAAATCTCTGAAGAATGTTAAAGTGTTACGCATCTTTTACACCGTAGCAGAAATCTACTTTATCATTCAAACATTCTCCATAAGCATTGCTTTGATGACTCATCTACCTCACACAAGTGATTAAATGGTTAATGTGGGTGTGAGAGGCCAATTAACGCACCTGGATTGAGTTTGGAGGGTTGGCCAGGCCTAGTTAAAAATTAGTCTCAGCTAGGGGAGGAACTGAGTGGTTTCTATAAAGGGAAGAAGACCAGAGTAGAAGTGGGCTGCAGGGAGAGAAGGGAAGAACCTTGTAGTCCCTCTCTGGATAGTAGAGAGCAGAGGCTCTTCAGGAGGGAGTTCAGACCCTGGCCTGATGAGAGAGGTTAGCAGGGGAGAACAAGACAGTTGATGTGAGAAAAGGCCAGCCTGCAGGCAGAAAGGCTTCTGTGGAAAAACGAAGAGGTGAGGAGGACTCAGGATGATTTAAAAGCTCAAGCCCTGGGAGGGACCAAAGACCAAAACTTTCGGAGTGAGGTGTGTAAAATTTCTACAGGAAACAGAGTCCAGATTTACTGAGCTTCCAGGAACAATACAGCCTCCCCCACAATTTTTGTCATGGGCAGTTGAGAAGGGACTGGATTAATGGGTAGAAAAGCTATATGCAGGGCTTAATGTGAGAGTTTTGTGTGGCAGTCCTATTAATAAATTTTGTGTGATGAATAGGATTGGCTCAATTCACATGACAAGAGGGTAGGAGTGGCAATGATTTTCAGGATCAATATGTTCCAAACAGCAAATCTACGTTATGTATGAAGGTCCAAAAATCGTTAATCCATCATTCGATGAGGGGGTCTGTCCCAGGTTTCAGTTCAATTAATGTTTTGTGTGCAGGTCATAGCAACAAAAAAGCCTTTGCTGGTCCCCCACCAGCAGCAGGTGATTTGGGTGTGCCAGTTAGCCAGACCTGCACCACCTTCATCATGTTATGAACAAGGGTCTCAGGCATTGGACAACCAGACTCCAATGTCTTCCCAAGTGACTCAACACCATCTCAGGTGGCTTGTTCATCTGCTCCATATGCTGGAGGCCATGCCAGCCTGCCAGTTTTATGTTTGATCCAACAAATCTGGATGGAGGAGACTTCATGGATGCCCTTGCACATGTTGGAGGGATATCATGGCTTCCAACCTCACCTGCCTCAGCCTTTATATAGAACAGGCTGCAACGCTGCCAGGCTCTGGAAGAAGGTGATTTGAAGAATGCACGCTATGCTCCATGATCAGGAGAACTAATGATTGAATTATCTGAATAGCATGGTTAGCATTTGTGCATTGGATGCTGTTGTTTTAATTTTCTAAAGCAGCAGGGATATGTGATTTGATGCTATCCAATCCAAATAAATTAAATATTGGACAAAATCCTGTTTCCCTTATTTACTTACATAGCACTGATTTCAGAGGGACTATGTCTGTCAATAAGGAGAGTAGGATTTGGTTTGTTGTGACTGATTCCTCATTGTAAGAAACTGAGGCTATGTCTACACTACCATGGTAAGTTGACCTACACTACTCAACTCCAGCTATGTGAATAACATAGCTGGAGCTGATGTATCTTAGGTCGAGTTATCGCGGGGTCTACACCATGAGGGGTCGACGGGAGAAACTCAACTTGCCCTCTTGTTGGGGGCAGAGTACAGGGGTTGACTGGAGAGCGATCTGCTGTCGATTTGGCGGGTCTTCACTAGACCCGCTAAATCGACCACCGGTAGATTGATCTCAGAGCACAGATCCCAGTTGTAGTGTAGATGTAGCCTAAGTAAATTGGTGTGAAGCAAGAGAGGAGACTCTTGCAGTAAAGGGTCAGTAGTTAATATTACATTGGAATGTATTTTCTAAGGCATAATGGTTGAGATTTTCAAAGCTGTCCAGGGCATTTAGATACAGATCTTTCATAAATTTTAATGGAAAACATGTATCTAAATCCCTTAGACAGCTTTGAAAATCTCAGCCAGTATATCTGTACTGATAACCAAATAATGTACCAATGGTTCATTGAAGACAGTAATAAAGATATGCCACTCATTTCCAAGTGCTTTGGGAAGGAGGGTGGTTTCAAGTGCTTTTGGGGGGCATCTTTGATTCATACACTTTAAAAGAATGAAGGAATGAAAGTTGTTTTCTAGAAAGCTTGAGGGGAAAAAGAGTCCTATGACTATTTGGAAATTAAAAAATATTGCTTTGGAAATGGTCGCCAGAATGGTGCTCAAAATTATCACACATAATAAGCTATCATCACTCACTGTAAGCTTCTCTGGTTCTAAACTGAGAGCTGGAAATGTTGACATGGTCTGTCCCGGAGGCTGATTTAATGGAACAGTTCATCCAGCCATAATGCAAAGTCTCCTTGAGCTGCGAGTTTGGTCAGTAAATGTCAGTTTGTGTCGGAAAGATGAAGTTTGAAATTCCCTCCTGGGAATGAGAACAGCTATTCTTGTCTTGGAGATGGTTAAGGGGAATGCCCTCTACCAAGCAAGATTAATATGAGTAAGAGACTTGCAGGGTGAATTAACTGTGATCCTGATCTTTCCAGCAGAATGCCTACTCCACAGCCTCATGGATCAGCCCACCGATATTTTGCATAACCAAAATAAGCAAAGTTTGCCTTAGAAATTCAAAATTGGAATGGTCTTCTAGTCTCGATGCAAAGTGGGACTGCTTCTTAGGTTTGGTGGGTGTGAGCACAGGAGGAATAGATGTAGCTACTAATGGCATTTGACATGCTTCATAAAGTCTGGATAGCTTGAATAATAAAGCCTGTATGGCCCAGAGATAGGCAGCCATGATGGGTTTTTGTGAGGCAGGAAATTACACTGAACAGTAGGTCTACACCAGGGAGCAGAGGAGGCAAAGGTGGGTTGCCAGGTGCAGGGGCTATTGCTGTGCAGCTTGAAATTTGGTGCATAGATTACCTGCCTTCTTTGAGCAGTTTGTTCCATTTTGCTACACACTGTTTCATTTTACCTTAATTTACATTGTCAGATTTTCAGGGCAGGCACTGTCTATTCCTATAGTTTGTACAGCACCTACCATTAAGGGACCCCAGTCCTGACTGTGATCTCTATCTGCATGATCTGGTCATATGGTCAAATATAAGCAATAGTTCTTAAAGAGGCTGCTGTGGATTTTTATGTGCTGCCTATCCATGCTCCCCTTCAAAACTCTAATGGTCTAGGCCAGCATGTGGTCCTGGAATAGGCCTAAGTGACAGATGGACATGTGCTCTGGAAGCATATGATTCCACATAAATGCCATGATGTCTCAAGTAAGAAGGGAGTGCTATGAGACCCTTTATATCCCAAAGCCATACAGATGCAAGCCTGTGGGTACCAGCTGTATATGATGACCTTGATGATTTTCAATTTCCTTGGCGGTGCCTTGATGCCGACATACCGTGACTAGGTTTATCTGTCTGCGAATTAAGACTATTTCTGTCCTCTGTTGCTATTGAATGTCCATTGCACTTATTTTGAATCTCTTAAAAAATTCTAATGGAAATACTTAAGCACATTGTGTATGGGAGACACTTTGAAATGTTTATTAACTTGTGATTTCCATTTCTATTGCATTGTTTGAAGGATGGTGGTTCAAGTCATTAGGTCTGATGAGAACCCTTTTTGGAAGCATGCCTATTTTTTCCACTGGCATACTCCCCTTTCACACATAAACACTCATCAAGACTCCGTGGATCAAGAGAACTGCCATCTGGGAATAGCCAGATCATAGCAATGCTTCATGCTATCATCAGGTCATACCAAACATTGCTGAAGAATACGGCAGGTTGTACCAAACATATTGCTGAAAGAATACTTCACGCTTGTTTTAACACTTTCTTAGGCACATTTGATGTCATGATTTTGCCTTTATTGTTTAGTTTATAACATCAGATGTCATCATTTTTATAGAATAAAGCCCTTTATTTGAAGAATAGCTTTCTTGGGTGCAAGGTAAAATGTATGAATAAAGCAGTGTGTGTGTATGTGTGTGTGTGTTTTTATTTTGCTTTGAGTGTTTCTATGAGACATTTACCCTCTTCTTCACAGATGATTCTGATTGATCTGTGTGGATAAATTGTGATCATTCTTTAAAATGGGAAAAGTATATTCTCCCCCCAGCCCTTCACAGAGCTCAAAAATAGATGGAGCACTTTTATTTAATACTTCCCCACAAAACCTCACCAATGTACAGAAGCTGAGCTTAAAAATGTCAGTCTAAGAGGTGATCTTTATTTTCAGTTTGTTACGAATATGCAAAATCAGGGAGCTATAACTGAAACTGGTTTGTAGTCTTCACCATAGCAGTCACTATCAGGTATTAGAGAGAGGAAAGGTGATGAAGTAATATCTTTTATTGGGCCAACCTCACCCACCTTGTCTCTCTAATATTCTGGGACTAACTTGGCTACTAAAACACTGCTTACAACTATCAGGTATTATTATTTACCATTTTCTGACAGCCTAAGGGTGTGTTATGCTCTTTACAACCATCTATGGTACATATATGTCCTCCATTACTGTAGTATCTGAGCATATCACAATCATTAGCATATTTGGCCTCACTATGCCCCTGTGAGCTAGGCAAGTTCTATTATCTCTATCTTACAGAAGGGGAGTGAATACGCTCACAATAGTACCTCTGTCCATTGTTGTTTTTTTTTTGCAGCTTCAAATGTGGCCTTGAGTGTCTCTCCATCCACATGGGCAGAGCAGATCAGCCAGATACGAAAGAGAAAGAAGAGGAAAAGGGAAAACATGTTCCAGGAGATCCGGTAAGCCTCTGGTGCTCCGGATACTGAGAAGAAGGCTTGGAGGATGACGCCTGAGGACAGAATTGATAGGGATAGTGAGGACGGGGAAATGGGCAGCAAGAGATAGTAGTGCTTCTGAGGGAGCAAACAGACATGCTGTGGTTTCTGACCTTCTGGATCAACAGATCCATGCTCACCTCCCTCTGCAGCCCATAGAGAACTGCATTCTGGTGCCTTCCCCCCACGCCATACCATATGGTGTCTGTGGCCAGTGCAATACCTCTATCACTCCACACCGGGGGAGAGTACGGACAATCACAGGTGCACATACATTGACCTGTGAGAGAGACAGTTGGTATATGTGTTTGTGAAATGGAAATGACTGTTCGTTCCCCTTCAAGAGTTCTTTCCCTTGTATTTATAGAGTTTTGTTCAGTTTTAAACGTGTCTGTCTGCATAGGTTAGGAAAAAAAAAGTCTATTTATGGAAACTTAATTCATCTTTATTAGTTCACAAGCGATGGTATCTGGAGTTGACATCATTCACAGATAATAGCAACAGGTGCATTTGCAATGTTACATTACCATGCACACAGCCCTTATTAACAGGTTCATACCACTGTGCCACAAAAAAAACAAAAACAAAAAAACAAAACCAGGCACAGCACACTACAGCAACACACATCACTGTGGCTCATGGTTAAAATGATCCTTTAAACTCTCCCTGAACCATATAGCCCCCTACCGCCTCCATTGAGCTCTTCTTATAGCCTGGTATCTGGCTGCTCAAACTCAGCAGACAGCTGTTCCACCTCCATGCTCCATCCCTAAGGAAACCTCGCCCCTTTCTTTGCTTCACAGATATTCTGAAGTGCACAACAGGCAACAATGATCATGGGGATTTTTTTTCACTGAGGTCTAATCTCATGACTAGACAGTGCCAATGGCCTTGCTAATGGCCCAAGGCACATTCAACTGTCATTCTGCACCTGCTGAGCCTGTTATTAAAGCTTTATTTGCTGCTGTTGAGGTGGCCAGTGTACGGCTTCATGAGCCATGGGAGTAAGGGGTAGGCTAGGTCTCCCAAGGTCACAATTGGCATTTCAATATGCCCAATGGTAATCCTTTTGTCTGGAAAAAAGGTTCCTGCTTGCAGCTTTATGTACAGGCCTGTGTTCTTAAAGATGCACGCGTCATGTATCTTCCCTGACCAGCCTGCGTTGATGTTGGTGAAACAACCCCTGTGATCCCCCAGCGCTTGAAATACCGTAGAAAAGTAGCCCTTTCTGTTGTTGTACTCTGTAGCAAGGTGGTCTAGTGCCAAAATAGGGATATGCATGCCATCTATCATCCCGCTACAGTTAGGGAACCCCCTTGCTGCAAAACCATCCATTATTTCCCACTCCTTGCCCAGAGTCACAGTCCTTCATAGAAGGACATGATTAATAGCCCTGCACACTTGCATCGCAGCAATCCCCGCGGAGGATTTTCCAACTCCAAATTGATTCCTAACTGATCAGTAGCAATTTGGTGTTGCAAGATTCCCCACAACGATTGCCATTTGCTTCTCCTCTGTGAGTGCAGCTCTCAATGTGGTGTCACTGCACCAGAGGGTTGGGGGAACGTTGCCTTCCGCATCTGAAAGTTCTGGAGCCGCTGTTTGTCATCCCATATCTGCATAATGATACGATCCTACCAGACAGTGCTGGTTTCTTGGGCCCAGAACAGTGGTCCACTGTGTGCAGCTGCACCATGAATGTCACCAGCGATCCTGAATTGTTTCTTTCCATGGCACACAGCAATGCAGCCTGCAAGGAATTGTCATAGTCTGTGCAGCTCCTTTCATGACTCTGGAAATACTGCAGGCTCAGGTGGACTGTGTTCATAATGCTCATCACAATACTGAAGAGCAGTGCAGGATCCATTCTTCTCGCAGAGATGGTGGGCATGCAGGTTTGCAGGGCTTTTGAAAAGAGGTGTGAAACATAATAGGATGCCCAAGGAATGATGGGATGGCAAAAACTGCATCCTGGGATGTTGAGCCCATGTTCCTAGTCACCCCTGCATGACTCATTTGCTCCCATGTAGCAAACCCTTCCCAAAACACCCAGTGCTAGATGATGGTGATTTGCACTGTAGGATAGCTACCCATGGTGCACTGCTCTCTGCATCAGTGCAAGTGCTGCTAGTGAGGACGTTCACCACCAACACAGGAACCATAGTGTGGACATACAAAAGTGATTTAATCACGGCAATGGCTCTACATTGATGTAACTTAGGTCAGCTTAATTCTATAGCTTAGATGTGGCTGCTGAGACTCACCTACGGTCACACACATGAAGTCTGTGGTGGAGCTTGTAACTGAACCCAGGTCACCTGAATTGCAGGCTAGTGCCCTAACCAGTGTTCTCTCTAATTTTTTATATCCATGTGTGGAATTAATTTTATTATGTGCACCATATGGAGGTCTTGTGTGGCAGGGGTGGGGCCAAGGGGTTTAGAGTGTGGGAGGGGAGTCAGGCTGGGGAAGAGGGTTGGGCTTGATGGGGGTGAGGGCTCTGGGGTGGGGCTGGGGATCAGGGGCTCTGGGCTTGGGTTCAGAGTATGGAGGTGGCGCCAGGCAGAGGCAGGGAGTTGAGGTGTGGGAGGGGATATGGGCTCTGGACTGGGGGTGCAGGTTCCAGGATAAAGCCAGAAATGAGGGGTTCAGGGTGAGGGAGGGGGCTCTGGGCTGGGGAAGGGAGTTGGGTTGGGTTGCAGGAGGTGGTGTGGGCTCTGGGAGGGATTTGGAGTGTGGGAGGGGGCTCAGAGTTGGGGCGGGGGTTGAGGTGTGGGAGGGGTGATGGCTCTGGCTGGGGGTGTGGGCTCTGGAGTGGAGGACGAGGGGTTTGGGGTTCAGGCTGCCCTGGGCTGTGGCAGGGAGAGAGGACTCCTCTCAGCTCTCTCTCGCCACAGCAGCCCAGGGCTGGGGAAGAGGCGCCTCTCCCACACACGGCAATGCTAAGGCCGGGAAAAGGCGCCTGTCCCCGATCATGGCAGGTAGCTTTGAGGCTGGGGAAAGGTGCCTGTCCCTGATCACTGCAGGTAGCTTCGAGGCCGGGGCCAGGGGAAAGGCACATCTCCACGGCCCCCGCTGCACGCCTGCGCGGCCCTTGATAGCCTGCTGCATGGCTGCACAGCTTAGAGGGAACTTAAGCCCGAACCATTGCGCCACCTTTTTTCTCAACACACAGTCTTTGCCCAGAAGAACTAGTGTAGGAGCACTCCTGGATTCCTTGCTGACACTGAGCCCTCACATTGCAATGGCCACCAATAATGCTTTCTACCATCTCCAGTTGCCTAGGAGACTCCGTCCCATCCGGGTGGATGAAAACCTGGCCTCAGTCATTTATGCCTTTGTCATCTCTTGTTTGGACTACAGCAAGGTAATATACCCTGGCATGAAGTCTTCAGTATTTAAACTTAAGCTAACACAAAATGCTCCAGAGTGTCTCCTCAGCAACACGGGTTACTGTGAGCACATCCCACCTGTCCTCCGCTCTCTACATGGGCTTCCCATAGATTTTCAAATCAAGTTTAAGCTCCAATCCTTATCTCCAAAGTGCTCCGTGGCCTGGACCCAGGATACCTAAATGACTGACTAAAGCTCTGAGATGAAGACTGTGGCCGACAACTTCGCTTCTCTGGCACAGAGGAACTCTCAACAATAAGAACAAAGCTCTTCTATGTGGAAGCCAGACCCTTCTCAGGGTAGGTCTAAGACTGGAATGAACTGCCTCAGGAACTAAGGACCATCACAAGCCTTATATCTTCCCACTCCAAGTGCACATTTCTTTGACCTTGCCTTCTCTTACATAAGCACATAGCAACAGGGATATTTAAAAACAAACCAACACCAACAACACCCTCCCCCGCCCCCCCCGAAACCCCCCCCTACAAAAACAAGACTCTTCACTGCACATGCTGCTTTCCCTGGGGACGGGGTGATAGAGCATGGGACAGAAGTTAGTCATATTGCTTAATGCTCTACTGGAAGTCACTCAGATACTGTGGTGGTGACATGGTATCAAACCTATATAGAATAGAACAGTTTACAAACTAAATTCAGCATGATGCAGCAAAAGTTCATTCTGTCATAGACAGTCAAAACTAGGGAGGGAGCAAGTGCAGAGGTAGGAGGACAAAGGATAAAATCATGCAGTAACTCAGATCAGTAAGTTGTGTACATCTCAAAGGTTATAAGCTGCTTTTAAAACTTTGGTGTCCCTTTCCTTTTTGCAGCTGAAATGGCAGGAGTCATAGATGCCGACTCCGTGGGTGCTCTGGGGCTCAAGCACCCACAGAAAAAAAAATAGGGGTTGCTCAGCACCCACCAGCCACAGCTGTTTGGCGGGGCCACCGATAAGCTGTTTGGCAGCTGACAGGAGGTGCTCAGGAGGGGAGGGTAAAGAGCAGCAAGTAGCAGGTGGGCAGGAGCCCTTGGTGGAGGGGGTGGAGAGGGGCGGGAAGAGGCAAAGCGAGGGTAGGGCCTAGGGGAAGGGGGATGAGTAGGAGTGGGGTCTTGGGGCAGAGCAGGGATGGAGCAGTGCCTGTGGCAAGAGTGAATTTCTGGAGGGACTTGAATGGGATGAGGGTAATAGATGGGCAGACTTGTGTGAGGCAGGTGGGCGTTCCAAGCACAAAAGATGGCATGAGAGAAGGCACATAAATGCCTGTTGCACAGGGAAGACCAAGCTGCTTCCACTGGTGGAGGGCAGAAGGTGCTGGGCAATGAGAAAGGAGATCAAGGAAGAAGCTGTGCGATACAGGATCTTTTAAGCAAGGGAAAGACTATTACATTTGATGAACAGAACAATGAAGTATTACTGAAGTGATTCAAATTTGCTGAGGCGAGTGGGATGTGATTTAAGAAAGGAGCAAGAATAAAGACCATGGTGGCAGCTTTTTGGATGGAGTAGTGATAGTCCATGATAGTTAGAGTACAAGTGGATGGGCTCTTCTTGGCATTTGTCTGTGTCATCCCTTCCAAAGGCACCCTTAAAATAGATGAAATTAGTATCAAAAGGACCTGATGGGAAGAGATTGCAGTAGCTGAGACAGATGACGATTAATATATGCACTGGAGATGTTGCTCCTATGCCGTATACATTCCTATTAGTTTTGGTCCTGTTGCATTCTTTGCCACTGACTCCATTTAAAAAAAAGGCAGGGAGGGGTGGGACTGAATTATGTGATGAATACAAAGTAGGTGATTTTCCTACTCTTTCTTCCTCAGTTTTGCCTCTCCCTCCTTCCACCATGGGGAGAGGAAAAATTCTTTTAATCTTTGATTTATAACTCTGTTTAGCCCAACTTCAAAAGTGCAGTAATTCAAGCCATTTGTGCAGCTCCAGGCTAGCATGGAACTGATTGTTTGTGAAAAATTGACTAAAAAATGGATAGAAACATAATCCAGGAAAAACGTATCGGTTTTTTTTAAAGTTTTTTTTGCAAAGGAATAGACTACTAAGAGAACTTGAGGGAATAGAGTGCTTGCTTCTCTCCATATACAGTCGATGTAGTATTGCTTGCTGGAGTGGAAAACTTTAATGAAGAATTTTGGCAGTATATGGAGCTGTAGTCAGCTGTTATTTATTATCTAATACCGTAACAGCATGACAAGCATTTCAAACACTTTCAAGGGAAGTTGGAAAGGTATTTAAATTGGTCAGTGATATAGCATCACATGAGGGCAAGGACTTTGAAGACTGGCGATTAAAAGAGGGGATGTTTGCTATGTCTGGAAAGCTCACATCTCTAAACTGCCAGTAAAACAAAAAATAAATGGTTTCCCCCCTGTGACTTCCAAAGCATGAGCCAATATCATGCTAGGTAACCCAGCCAGCTAGCCAAAACGGTGCTAAATAACAAATGCAAAGCTGAAGTGTTGTGATGCATTAGCCTTGGTACTGACAAGCATTAATTTAATTAAAGTAAACAAGCTTGTTGGTTTAAAACAGTTATATAAACTTAATTTTTTTCCTCCCACCAAACTTCAGAGCAGTTACACAGCTTATATTGAAATGTATCTGATTCAATCATCTCATCCTGCATCAAGTCACATACAGCTGTGTGAAATGTGCTGCTTTGGGTAATGTCCTTTGAGTTTCACTTTAAATTTTGGACTTGATCTAAGTGGTCAGGTAGCAAAAATAAATAAATAAATCACTCACTAATTTGCTAATAATTTCACCCCAACAGCACCAAGTTCAGCTCATGTTTTATTTGTGAGGTTGTATTGATCATGATTCACAAGTGTCTGAGCAACTTCTGGGCATTTGTGAAAATGCCTGTGAATCCAGAAAGTTTCAAGAATTTTACCAAAAATTATTATCTTTTTTAAAATCACACTAGAAGCATGTCACTCATTTGCTATTTCAGTTCCTTTTTCAGTCACCCAGTCAGGCACAGAGACAATACCATGTGACGTGCGGGAGCAACCAGATAACAGAAATGATGATGAAAAACAAATAGTTGAAGCAAACAGTCTGATTTCAATGGAACCAAGATTTCACTACTGATTTTGTTTGAACCTGACACTTAAGGAGTTCTTCCTGGTTTCAGGTTTCACTGCTGTAGGTTTGCCCAGCATCACTTGCATCCCATCTTGTGTTAGGTCAACCTTACCTAGCTACATTGCTCAGGACTGTGGAAAAACTTTGCACTCTGTGTGACATAGGTAAATTGAGCTAACCCTCACTGTAGATGCAGCTAGGTCAACAGAAGAATTCTTCTGTTAACCTAGCTACTGCCTCTTGGAGAGGTGGGTTCCATACATCTACGGACAAACCTCTTCTGTCACTGCAGGAAGCACGTAGACTATAGCAGCACAGCTGCAGTGCCATAGCTGTGCTGTTTTAGCCATTGTAGCGTAGACATGGCCACACTGTTTTGCTGCCCTTTGTCTGGAGGTCTCAGACAAGTCAGCAGCACCTCAAAAGCATCAGTGTTGAAGGCCATCTGTGAGTCTAACAGGCTCAGAGTACACCTACCCTGCAGGCAGAGGTGTAACTTTCATCTCAGTTAGATGTTCATGTGCTAGCTTTGATTGAGCAAGGGGTTAAAAATAGCAGTGTAAGCATGGCAACATGGACCGCCTGAGTATGTGCTTACCCTCTCAGACAGGTTTATACTCAGGCAGTTTGTGCGGCTGTCGCTACACTGCTATTTTTAGCATGCTAGCTATATCAAAGCTAGCGTATGTACATTTATCTGAGCTGGAAATTACACCCCCATCTCCCGTGAAGATGTGCCCTTAATGTGGACATCTGAACTCCCCACATGGTCATGAGGTGAACTCTCAGCTGTTGCTGGCTTTGCAGTCTGAGTGCTCTGCAACACTTTAAAAAAGGAAGTATTTTTAAACAGGGCGCTTTGAATGGAATAATTTCCTTTCCTCTTTTACCTTTGGACTAATCATGTAGTTAATCACAACACCTTAAAATGATAACATTTCAAATAAGAAGGCAGATATTTAAAGCCTGTGACCAGCTGTCAGCGTGTCCTGATGCAGGGTGGATGGCTGTGAAATGTTGCCAAATGTTACCATTTGAAAATAAAAGCAAGTTAGATCACAACAGACTGTGAGCATCTGTACTGCGAAGGCTGTATGCAAAGTACAGAAAATAACACTGTGTGGAACGGCTTACTGAAGGTTGGCAGGTTTTTTATTCAGCTTTCCATTTATACTTAATAAAGGGGGTGGGGAAGGGCTGAAAGCATACAGCTCTAATAGTAATATGACAAACAAATGCCCATACACCACACTGCAGATTGTCCAGAGCTACATTCCAATTGGCTGCTTGGACTTTTTGTGTGGCCTCAAAGCCACACACCAGCTCCTGATGGTGTACAGGTGTGACATCACTGAAACACACAAATTCCTATACCTGTAATTAAGTTGAGTTTATGGGGACAAAATGTTAATGGGAGAACTGATGTAATGAAAAGCCACCTGTAGGGTGGAGAGAAGCAGTATTAGGTGGAAGAAGGAGGTGCTGAAGGGGACAACAGGGCTATTTTAAACTGCCTTTCCCACCTCACCCTTTCCAAAAACTGCCAAGCTGCCCTTCCAGCAGTGGTGAGGAGATATTCCTCTATGTTTAGCTTTTTTCCCAATGAAGCTACAGGCTCAGGTGTGCCATTCAGTACTATAGCAAAGAGTAATGCAGAGTCCCCAGTGTAGTTCAGCGAAGCAGAATTCCTTTCCAAGTTCCCCATAAAGTACTGGGGTTCTGCCCATTTCTTGATGAAGGGATCCCAGCAATTTTCATAGATTCATAGAGTTTAAGGCCAGAAGGGACCAGTAGATCATCTAGTCTGACCTCCTGTATATCACAGCCCCTTAAATTTCACCCAGTTAGTCCTGTATTAAGCCCAATAATTTGTGTAGGGCTAATACAAATGTTCTAGAAAGGCATCAAGAGATGCTGAATCCACCGCTTCCCTTGGCCCCCTTCATTATATTCAAAAGCAGCATTTCACACTCTTCGGACATGTCACCAGGATGGACAAAAACACCCCAGCACACCATGTTCTCAAACTCTCCATCAACATGTGAAGGTGTGCACACTGTGACCCTACCTGGCACTGTCTACAGGGTCACCCAAGAGGTTTGTGGATTTGCAGGATTGAGCCAGATCTGGTAACTTCACTACACAATGCCTGGTATGATGCTATCAATTGTGGTCATTGTGGCTGGCATAACGGATCTTTGTAGGCTGTGTGTGTTGGATGATTTGATGACTTAAGCAGTTTGTTCCACTGGTTAATCGCCATCACTGTTAACAAATTGTGCCTTATTTCTAATTTGAATTTAGCTGGCTTCTGTTTCCAGTCAGTGTTTGCTTGATATGCCTCCTCTTCCCCCTCAATAGATTAAAGAGCCCTTTAGCACCTGGCATATACTCCCTCTGAAGATACTGTAATCAAGTCACCTCTCAATCGTCTTTCAGATAAGCTGAACAGACTTAAAGAGCTCATACTGCTATACATTTTCTCCAGCCCTAAATCATTTTTGTGGCTCTTTCCTGCACCCTCTCCAATTTTTCAACATCCTCTTTAAAATATGGACATCTGAACTGCACTGTACTCAGTATTTCAGTATTTGTCTCACTGATGCAGAGGTAAAATCACCTCCCTACTCCTACTCACTACTATCTGTTTATACACACAGGGATTGCATTAGCCCTTTTTGCCACAGCATTGGCCTGGAAATGCATATTGAGTTGTTTGTCCATTATGATGCCTAGATCCTTTTCAGAATCTTTGCTTTCCAGGATACAGTCCCCCGTTCTATAGGTATGGCCTACATTCCTTGTTCCTAGAAGTATAAATTTTGCATTTGGTTGTATTAAAACACTGTTTGAATGAGCAAAAGTGTAGTGTTAAACAGTATCTATTTGTATTAGAGTAGCTCGTTCGGACTCCATTGTGCTAGGCACTGTGCATACTTACAGTAAGAAACAGTCCCAGCCCTGAAGATAGTCACTCTAAATAGACAAGACAGAAAAACAAAGTGTGAAAATTGACATATTAACCCCATTTTACTAATGGGGAACCAAGGCACAGGCAGATCAAATGAATTGTCTGGTATCACACAGGAAGGAAGTGTGTGATTGAACCAAGAACTAAACTCCAATTGTTTTAGTCTCAGTCTAGTGCCTCAATCACAAGATCATTCTTCCTCTCACAGGCATTGACAGTGTCTAGATCAAATTACCTAAAATTCCTCACCCCAACCCACCTAGCTTCTCTTGGATCTAGAATTCTTCTTCATGTCCTATCCTGTGTACTTTTGCTGTGTGATGTTAAACAGTTGCCAGATTTCAATATGAGATTCAAACAATCTGTCTGCTCTGTGTATATATCAGCTTAAATGTGAAATTACTATGGGATCCTTTGGAAGACACTATACGTAAGATCATTGTGGTACTTATCTCAAAGAGCTTTATTATGAGTTATACTATGTATAAATAGTGTAGGGACAGGATTTTATAATTGTACTATAAAAATTGATGTAAACTTTGAATTAATTCTGCCAGCCACCCTTTTTGAATAACAGAAAGGAATGACAGTCAGAGACTGGGATCTTGTTTCCTATATGCATTATAAACTTCCCTCTAGTAATTTCTTTGGTTTAAGGTTCAGTGAGTAAAAGACAGGATATTGTATTGTGTCTGTTAATTAGATTAAAGGAATGTTAAAGGTCTGAGCCACAATGTAAACTGTTTTGACCACAAGATTTAGTGAAGTTTAATTTACAATGTATTGTGCTGAATATAAAATACTGCTGTCTTCTCTGTGAGAGATTGTTTGTGTGAATGAGGAATGCATGCATCAGGAAAAGATAAGGTATGAAAGCCATCACAAATGTCCAGATGGTCAAGAAAAAGTGAGAGACTTGGAAACACCAGGAGACAATCAGAAAACATCCATTGTATCCGATGCTAAACATGTTAGCAGCATTGACAGCATCAGAGGTGAGGCAACCACTCCCGAAGGCAAGACAACAAATAGAAGATAATGATGGGAAGCCCGACAATAACCTTCAAATGATAATAGCGGAAAACCCACCACTTAAGGACTTATGATTACAGGATGACATTGCAAAATGTATGGACTCAAATGGAAATTTACAAGTATAAAGCTGGGGTGTTTTGCCATGAAACTCTGGGTTCAGACCTGCCAAAACCTTGGAGCATCGGATCGCGACCAGCAGAGCCCAGCTCCTCACTCGTGTTCAATCTAACTGGCCATTAGATCAGTGCTACTCAAATTGGTGGTCCACAGACTGGTGCCGGTCCGCAAGCGATCGGCTGCCAGTCTGCGTGCACATTGGAAAAAATAATTGCCGGTCCCCCACATCAGATAGTTTGAGAAGCACTGCATTAGATTGACTCGAGCTACAACAGACTGGTAACTATAAAAACATCAACTGGCAGGACTGCGTGCATGATGTGTATGTGTGTGTGATTGAAAAACATAAGCTAACTGTTCTATTTTCAATAAATATGGTGTATTTGCCTTCTCGCTTATAAAAGGTCCTGTGTGCTTTGTATAGCATAACAATAGAACCACTGAAACTCAGCCACCTCTGGTGTGGAGTGTGGCAGATAGATGGATAGGCATTGCACAGCATGCCATTTGATAGCTGTGGGAAAGGGAAATGGGGCACTGGAGCTTTCGCCCTTTTAGGATCATCTGCACATTATGGGAACAGACTGGAAGAAGAATAGAACATTTAGAACATTCCAAGAATTAATTGGTTTTAACTAAGATGTTGCTATTACCAACTTGTCTGGAAATACCAGTCTTGCGTACCTTATTCTATCCTATTAGGGATCCATTTTTTCATCTTATAAACCAATATGTGAAGAGACCTGAATGGGGTTCAGTGACACTGTTTTGATTTTGTTCTCAGGAAAATAAAGCAGATCTGTAGTTCTTAACTTCTGTAGAAACCCCCTCATGGATAAGGGGTTTCTCTGGATTATGGCATGTAGCTTTGGTGTTAAGGGAACGGGACAACAGTATGTAAGAATAATTGCAGAGAATGAATTTTCAGAGGGTGTATTTCTTTGATATTTTTTTTTCTTTTCAGAACAGCAGGATCCAATGAATACAAGTCAGTAGTCAGTATTAATAATTAATGTGACAGTTGGCTCAAACCACGTTTAAAATGCATCTGTTATATTGCAAACCCTCCCACTTTTCAGCCTTTCTGAAACAGTGGCAGCAGAATGTATAAATAAAGCAAGGTTTTTATTTAATGTTTGTTTCTCCATAAAGGAACTAGAGAACTGTAACAATTTACTTTTTTTTTTTTTTAAATAAAAAAATCCTAACCTGTTATTTCGTTTTCTTCACTATAATCAAACTGTGCGCAAAGCTAGTCCGGGTGACATATTCCTTCCATTGTTAGTTTCATCCTCTTTCTCCTTTTCCCTCCTATTGTTTGTTATACTCTCTTGTTGTGTCTTGTCTGAAATGAGATTGTAAACACCTCGGGGCAGGGATCATGTCCCAGATTAGATAGACCCGATTTGCTAGCTAATGGACGAATATCAGTTGTATAGCATAATGTGACCCTGATCCTCACTGGTGCCTCTGGGAGCTACTACTACACAGATAACCATAAGAATAGCTGATGGTCCACAAATTCCACAGAAAACGACAAGATTTTCTCTTCCAGACATTTCCCTCCTCCCCTCCTCTTTGACTTTGAAGTGTATGAGTTAATTCCTAACCTCATGCATAAATCCTATGAATCACTATATAAGCCAGTTTCTTGATTTGTGAGAAAGTTGTACATTTCATAGATTCATTAGCAAAGTCCCCTCCACGGATCCTCTCTTTGGCACTGTATTGCATACATACCATTTGGTTTTTCTACAGTAATCAATTCTACATGATTTTAATGATTTCTGGGTCAATAAGGGAAAATACAATATTCAGTGCTTCCCCACTACTGTGAAGTGTTCTTAGCCTGGGTCTATACACAGACATTGCACCAGTTTAATTATATCTGTTTCCAAATTGGTTTGAACAGGTGCATCTTCCTTGTGTTGACAATCTTAAATCATCTTGAGTGATATAAAAATGATATATTGTAAACAAAATTAATGTCTTAAACCAATGGGAGGAAGTTGCATCAACTTTTTAAAACTAAATTGAGTTAGAAACGGATTTAGTTAAGTTGGTGCATCTCTGTGTGTAGACCAGCCCTAGGCTTGGCTACTTTTATTGGAACTTTGCCTTCTATCTTTATCCTTCTATCAGCCCAGCAGAGGAGATAGTGACAACTTTGGGACAAAGGGGCCTGAAATTGTCAACCCATCTTTAGGGCAATGGGATTCCTGGTCCACCAGACTATTTATTGCCCCAGAAGAGGAGAGATTATTAACCAACTGGCTGGAGTCATAACAGGAAACTACCAGACACAGATTTAAACCCTTATTGGTGGGACAGGGGAAAACTGAGCCAAACTCACTGCATCACCCTGCCTGGCCACAAGTGGTTGCCTGCTGGGGAAGGCAGCCCTGGCCAGTCTTAGAGTGATGGGTGCTATATAGAATCCTAGGATACACAGACAGGGTTGGATCTGAAGCCAGTTGAAGACTATAGAAGAGTCCCCAGTGTTCCCAAATAGAGTCTTTCTACTGATTTCAACCGTATTCTAACAGGCCCATGGTGCCCTTACACCCTGCACAATATATCATGCTTCTAATATTAGAGCTAACCATTATGTATATGGGAAAACCACAGAGCAGTAGCTGGGTAAATGAGAAGCCATTTTAGCACTTATATTTATCACACCATAAGGGTGTAAATTACACTTTGAAGATATAAAGCTTTGTATATGTGCTAATTATTATTATCACTGATCTGGAACTAATCTAAACCATTCAGTTTAGGCACTGTGGCTAGTTTATAAAAATGCACACATTAATGTATAACTCTATATAACAGAGGGATGTTTGTTGGGGTATGGATCATATGCAATTATGCACCAAAAATGAATAACATATGGTGGTAGATCTCTATTTTTATGTTTATAAGGTACAGCATGGGTCTGGAATTTTCACACACATTTCACTGATGAGTCACCCAGATAGAAATGAGGAAACAACTGAAATAAAATGTGGCTTTCTCTCTGGCAGTTGAAAGAAAATTGTTCAAAGGGAGAATTTGGAAAGAACATAAAAGTTACCAAATACCAAAACTTAATTAAACTTATCAACATGGAAAACTGAGACCATCTTTTGGGAAATGAGCAGATATTGCCAATAGCTGGATTCAGTTGATAAGGTACCAAGAGGAGACAATCCAGACAGCAGTAATGTGATGTCATGTGGTGATAACATCTATATAATGATAGTGATGATAAATGATTTTTGGGGAGTGATGAATGTAACTCTGGGTTGTGGCTGTGTGTGTATGCATTTGTAAGCAGTGTCAGGATGAGCTCCACCCTGACATCTGGTGGTGAGGTGTGGCAAGTTGTGGAAAAGAACTTCAGGGGCTGATCTCATTTGCATAGGCACACCCACCCCGCCTAGAATGAGGCCATAGCTGCCCAAATGGTCACTTTGGCTGCTGTGGGATCCCCAGTATCTCTGTTATTGGGGCAGGAAGAATAAATTGTTATTACCCTGATTATGGGAACTGTGCTTGGAACTGTACTTGGCCTTTTGTTATGATGGAGGGACGCACCATCACCTAAGGAGCACTCGCTAGGCAAGGGTCATGGGTTTTAAAACTCTGTGAATTGAGAGAGGCTGGGGACAAGTATTAATACTTGGTAGCATGGGCCTCTTGGTGAGGGCCTTACATGCTAATTGTACTTCCTCCTCTCTCCACTGTAGAATATCAGAGCTAATTTTGATTCCATTAGGAGTCTAGTTGCAGGCTGCTGAGCTCACTTTGGGCTAATGGTGCACCAGCACTGAGGCTCCCCTACTACAAGCTGAATTCACCAAAGAGCTGAACTGACTAAGAGCCAAAATCACTGAGTGTTGTGTTAAGTAGTGGGGGAGCCTGAAGATATATTGTGGAGCAGTTTGTGGGACGGCTGGAGTGCCTTGTGGACAGGCTGGTGGAGCAGTTCGTAGGACGGTGGGAGCTGCTTGTGGGCCGCGGAGCGGCTGGCGGAGCGAAGCGAAGGCCTATGGAGCTGTGGGGCGGTCAGCTTCAGATCATGTAAGGTGCCTCTTACCCCCGTCCCATCTCCACCCAGGTTGCGAGGTAAAGCTCTGCAGATAAACTTTCGAACTCTGGGGCTGCCCTGACCAGGGCCAGAGACTTTTGGGGCATTGGACTTTTGGGACTTTGGGTGATTTGGGGTTGCTGGACTCAAGAACCAAAGGGAAAGGGGCATGCCCCAATTTGCTTGGGGTGGGTTTTTTGCTCATGGGTTGTGTTATGTTGGTGGTGTTTCCCCAACATAATGCCACATTGTTTCTCTCTGTTATTAAAAGGCTTTTTGCTACACTCAGACTATGTGCTTGCGAGAGGGGAAGTATTGCCTCTTGGAGGCGCCCAGCGAGGGTGGTATATATTTGTCCCAGGTCACTGGGTGGGGGCTCGAGCCGGTTTGCATTGTGTTATTGGAATGGAACCCCTAGATATTGAACCCGGCCCTTGTTGCTGCCAACTCTGACGGGCAGAAGGGTTACACATTAGAGAATGGGATTGTAATGCAAAGATATGGTATTACACCATGCTGATAAACCATAAACACTTAAGGAAATAATATCCTTGTATTCTATGGTTTATCATCCCTTATATCATACCCCACATTTCAGCACTGCTGGGCACACACACACACACAATTAAAAAAAACAAATCACTAACAAAATATTTTGATACTGATATTTGAGTCTAGAGATGTATAAATTCTGATTCACTCTTGATAGAATCAAAAAAGAGAAACTATCTCTATCTACAGCTGACTGTATCTTATATTTGTTCTTATTTAGGCCCTGATCCTGCAATTGCACTGACTTCAATGAGACTAACTCTATCTGACTGAATAGTCACGTACGTAAATCTTTGCAAGATGGGGGTTGGGTTGTACATTTTGATCTTTCTGGAACTTATGTTTGACATAATATTTTTCCTTCTTTTTGGTAACCCAAATCAACATCCATTTTGCTCAGCCCTGCCATTCAAAAGCTCAGATGATGAAAACTAGTTCTTATTGTGTACAGGACACTGTGGGTATGTCTGCACTGCAATCGGAGGTTTGATTGCTGCTTAGGTAGGCATAACCATGCTAGCGTTAATGTTGAAGATGCAACAGCATGGGCGTCAGTGCAGGCTGTAGAAGCCTGCCTGTAACCCTGAGTATGTACTCACATTCCTAGCCCATGCTGGGGCCCACTCCACCATGTCATCACTGCTATTTTAAGCCAGGCTGGCTAGATTAAAGCTGGCATAGGTATGCTTAGCCGCTCTGCAATTACACCTCCAAATGTGGCGTAAACATATCCTATGGGTGAAATCCCTCCTGAAGTCAATGGATGTTTTGCCATGTGCTTCAGTGGGGTTAGGATTTCACTCTCTATTTAAAATGTTATCGATTAAAATTGCCTTTTTTGAGCCTACCGCGGGAGATAGCTGTCTTACAGGAAAGTGACATCATTTAGAACATAAGTGTCCAAAGTAAGGGAATAGCCCAGTATCCATCCTGCTTGAATACTAGTTTAACCTTGTAGCATCAATGTTTATTATTTATGGAAGAAACAATTGATTTCAATGTGAAATCAAAATAGAGCAGGATAGAGTCATTTATCGTCTCCTGCACCACTGTTGTGAACTACTGGCTTGCTGCGCTGAGCAAAAAGGGTCCAGTTTTCTTTTAAATTTAAATGTTATGTGATCTTTGATTTGTGAACAGTGAAGTTCAAAAAGTGAACAGATGAGTTATAAATTCATGAAAATAGAAATTTAAAATGGAAAAACTGTCAGAGCCTTAATTATGCTGCTATACTTAGTCATTGCTAAAAAAATAAAAACAAGAGGGAGAATGTGTTTTGATCTGAAGTACTTTCTAACACTACTTGACTTTGAAATGATCAATATTTTAGTCAACGAGATTTCAAAGTGGGATGATTATGATGCATTTTCATGGCATATATTTTATTTTCCTGAGATTGTTCATTTCTGAGTATTCAAAGGATTTCATTTATACTGATGGATTGGAATTGGAATAGTCTGAAAATTACGTATATAAATACCTGATTGCATGAGAAGAAAAATCTTGGATGTTTATGTAGAAAACTTATTAACTAGTTCTAGAAAAGTTTGCATGCAATTTTTTTTAATGGCAGCCTTTGTCAGCAGTTTGGATTCAAAGACTCTTGTGATTAAATGTAATGTTTCCTATTAATCTCTTTCAAGACTTGACTTCCTTCTGGCTGCTCCTGGAGTTGTGTCGTCTCTTCAGGCTTTAAATAAATTTGGATGAAAAGACTAGCTTGTATGTATTGCAAATGATCTAATAGGGTAAATGTTGTGGGTATTTTGTGAGTGTGTGTCTGGGTGAAGTTTAAATGCGATATTGGTGACAGGTTACAGTACGTTATTGTACACAGATTTGGAATGCAAAACAATATTTTCTGGTAAATTATAAAACAGAAAAAAATTTACAAGGCTTCAAAAAATGTTAAAGGGAAGTTCTAAAGAGCAAATTTCCCCCTAGATCCAGTGTGCAACTCTGAAAGAATTCCTCAGTGGAACATACATATCTGCATAACAAAAAAAAATTATGAAATGGAAATGACCCCTTTTCTTGCCACAACGTAGTATCAGGAACCCAGATAATTTTGCCTCCGGTTGCAACGTTTGTGATCCAGTAAATTTTAGCTTCTCCCAGCATGTTTATTTAACCCTTTGCAGGTTTCAGTACATGGCCAGGACTCTTGCAACATTGATTCCAGTGAAGCAGTGGCCAGTTACAGAGGGCACATATAGGTGCCTCTCAGCAGGGGAGGCAGTTTAATATCATGAGGCGGAAAGATGGCTTACATTTGGTTGAACTGGAACCAGTCTCCAACACTCATCTTGTGTACAGGCCAAGGAGGGAGCTGAGCTCAGGGGCCCATCCTTTAGGTGAGCTGGGGCGCCAGGGCCAGAGTAAGGCGGAGCCAGGAGAGAACAGTGGCCTGGAGCTGGGAGCCATAGCAGCATAGATCAGCTGCACTGGCCATGAGCCAGGGCTGATGTACAATGGTAGCCACGGGGCCAGAGCTGGACAGCAGACACCGGCCCTGCCATATGTAATATTGGAGCTGCACGGGATGAGCAACTGGGGAGAGTGAGGCAGGACCCGGGCAGAGAGAGTGCAGGGAGACGTCACCAGACAAGAGGGCCTTGAAGGCCTGACTCAGAGGAGGGGACATGACCCAACAAGGGGGCCAATACTGGAGAGAAGGAGCCTACCATCTGAGGCCATGTAGCTGCCACCAGAGCATGTGCCTCACCCATGGTATCACCACAGTGCAGCCAGGACTGAGCAGGGGGCCTGGGACGTGTATGGAACAGATGAAGAATTTTCTTGAGTGCCAGGCACTGTTGTGTGTGGTGTTACCAACTCCACATAGCAGGAAGTCACAAGAGAACCCCTGAAAAGTCACTAGATGTTGCTACTTACGCATTCAAAGGCATCAAAAATGTCAGTAAACAAAATTCCCACAGAATTTAACAGAGAATTTATATATATATATATATGCGTGTGTGTGTGTGCACACGCGCCCGGGTGAGAGGACACTCCCAGCTGCTGAACAAGAAAACAGCAGCAGTGGTGGGTGCTCCCTCTCTGGTAGGATAATCTTGGCAGCTGAATTTATTTTGTTATCATTGACAGGCTCTATTGGTGTCTCTCAGCTGGTTGGGGGCTAGTAAGGGGTTTCTGGCTGTTCTGGTTACATGGGACAGGGCTGGGGCCCCCCCTACTTCTGAACCTGGCATTTGGCTGCCCCTCCAGGCCTCCCTTCAGGGCTCTGCTTCCTGGGGGTGCAGTCCAGATTCCCTTAGACCAAGTTGCCCCTCTTGGAGAGCTTTGGGGGACACAATGCCTCCTGGTGCTCCTCCAGGGGCAGTGCACTTTTACACCACCCCTAACTATGCATACCAAAAACATGATATAACCCTGAGTGACCTAAAATCTGGTACATTAACGTTACTGTCCTTTGGAAATAGAATTAGGCCTTAATCAATGCTTCAGCCATGTCTGTGGTAGGAAAAAAGGTGTGTTCTGAACTTGAGATAAGTGAAGAGAGGGCAGTTTGTGGTTGTAATGGGGCGCTCTTCCCCTTTAAAGGCCAGGGACGCTAGGGAGCAGCTGGCCCTTGTGATAAATGAAGGGGGGTGTAGCTCCCTTTGATAGACATCCAGCTAGCTGTTCTCTGTTTGCTTTATCTGTAAAAGGTTAAACCCACAGGTAAAAGAAAAGGAGTGGGCACCTGACCAAAAGAGCTAGGCTACAACTTTTTAAAATGGGAAAGAACTTTCCCTTTGTCTGTTGCTAGCTGGGCTGAAGAGACAGGCCAACAGGAATGCTGTGTAAAGTTTGAACCAGATATGAAAATCTTCAGATCATATCTAGAACTACTTTTAACAACCCAAAGGTGTAAGTAGATCAGAATGTTTAGCTAGATGTGATCAGGTTTATTTCTGTTTATTTTTAAGGCTTGTGGATCTCCTCTGTGCTAACCCCAGATGCTTTTGTTTGCTTTGGTTTAAGCTGAACCCCCAAGAAAGCTATTTTGGGTGCTTAATTTTTGGAATTGCTCTTTTAAAATCTAGCAAAAGCCTAAATTCCAGATGTATTTTCTTCCTTTTTGGTTTTAATAAAATTTACCTTTTTAAAGAACAGATCTGGATTTTTGGTGTCCTAAGAGGTTTGTGCATGTTGTTTAATTAGCTGGTGGCCACAGCTAATTTCCTTTGTTTTCTTTCTCAGCTCTTCCCGGGGGTGAAAGGGCTTGAGGGTACCTCACAGGGAGGAATTCCTAAGTTCTCCTTCCTGGGTCGAAGGATTTTTTTTTTTTTTTTTGCATTTGGGTCGTGGCAGTGTTTACCAAGCCAAGATCAGAGAAAAGCTGTAACCCTGAGAGTTTAATACAAGCCTGGAGTGGCAAGTATTAATTTTTAGAATCCTTGTGGGCCCCCACTTTCTGCACTTGAAGTGATAGAGTGGGGATTCAGCCTTGAGAGCCCTGTTCTGGAAAGGGCCCAGCAGACAGGTGCTGGGAATCATCTGACTTGGCTGGACAGAATCTAGCGATTGGATCTGATGATTCTCAGCTAGGGGATACGAATGAGGGCCCCAGCTTCTATGGGAAGACTGTGACCAAGAGGAGGATGGGAGTACACTGGTGGTGCTATAGCAGAAGATTGTGAGATGGGGAACAGGCTCTGCTGGGCTGGGGAAGGTTCTGACCATTAAGCTGCTGGAGGCTAAAGGGTCCCACAGTGTAAGTTGGGGACAAGACTGTTACTTTATATTGTTTTACATTTTCTTTGTTGTGTTGAAGAATAAACAGGTAAGGCTTACAAAGTGACCAAGGCATGCTGATGGGTTTTCCCAGACTAGTGATCAGGGCCACCAGCCTGTAGTGACTTTCACATGTTAATCGGTTGAGTTGGATGCTATGGGGGAGTCTAGGGTTTACCTTGACCAGCTAACTCCTGTGAAAACTGCATACTGCCATGTCTTCACTAGGTGCTTACCTCACATTCATTAATTTAAGAACTCACCTTTTCCTATAGAAGTCCTTAGATCTGACACTACAAACTCCCAGAGGAATACTTGGATCAGGATCTAGACTTAACCAGCTTGGTAACTTCTGTGATAGGGGAAAAAAGTGGAAATGCATGGGGAAAGTTAGTGTGAATTTTTGATAAATTGCCAGGATCCCATTATAGTAAGAGGAGGAGAAGAAGAAAATCACAAATTCAGCAAGGAAAATACAATGAAAATAAGTACTTGCCCAGTATAGGACCCAATATGCCTACCATTTCCTGTAAGGTGTTGAATGTCCTCAAATCTCACTGGAGATATCACTGAGGGTATTTCCTCCTACCTCATGGTGGTATTGTGAGGATAAACATATTAAAAAATAATGAGATCTTAAGATACTATGTAAGTGGGGCTATAGAGAGACTCTCAGCACCTTGTAGGATTAGGCCTCAGATAAAAGAAGCAAGGAGTTTGGGTTCTCTTTGCTCACACACCTTGTACAATGTCCATATTTGCTCTGATATGCTGATTGATTGTTATTTGTAGCTTTGTTGAAAAGTGATTGCCAAGAAGCATTTTGACACCTGTTAGGCTTGTACAAATACAGGTTTGCTCATTGAAAAGAGAAGAAGTTTTAAGCATTTGAAAGACATGTCTTGTTTTATGCTTGTATTCTATTTTACAACACTGGAAAGAGCAAGGGAAAAACTTTGAATCTCTTCAAGGTGAAGGGTGTAGATCTGGATTCAACACCCAACTTGTGTAGTTTTGCCTTTTTGGCAGGTGGAGCTTGGAAACTGCTTTGTGAATTTCATAGAAATAACAATGTGGATTTTTATGTTCAGATATGCAAATGATTTCCTATGGGAATTGAAAAAGTAGTAAATGTAAAACCCCTGATGGAATTCTTACTAAGGAAACCTTATACTTCTAAAATTCCTGTTTGATTAATATTACAGACCAACTGTGTGTGTGTCTCTATAATTACGACAATGACTTCTTCAGGTTATATTCTCAATTGGTAATTAAATAGTTCTACTCCTTTCCAACAATCTAAAGGTTTAACAGATCAGTCAACAGAGCTAGATGAGCCTCTTGGCTGATCCCAGAGTAAATGGCAGGGAATTGCTTTGCCATCCTAGGAACAGCTCCAGGAGGGAATTGCGCCCTTTATGCCTCCCCCTCCTTCCCTGCCAACTTCATGCAGTGGGAAGTATAGAGCAAGATACCCCTGGTGACTCTGGCAGGCCAGACTCCAGCTCTTTCCCAGGCTGCAGGCATTAGCTAAGAACTGTCAAACTTCTAGGTGGAGACTAGAGCAGTTCACCTACATGTTAGTTTTGCTCAAAATAGGCATTAGTCTTACAAGAATATATTTAGTGTTTAGATTCGATGAAATGCCTAAGTTGCTGCATGCATTAATTTTATTTGAAATATCTTTATTCTATGCTATAAGAAAATATCAGTGTTTTGCTTTATAACTTTGAAAATGCTTTCTCTGAACTTGTGAACTCGGGCACAGGAATCATTTTACATGCCCATTCAGAAGGACAATCAAAATCAGATGGGTCATCAAGGATCATTGCAATATCAAGGATTAGTTAACGGCCCTTTTGCACCTGGGAAATGCTACATACAAAGAAGCTCATCCTGTGGGCTTGAAGCTGAATGAAGGGTACGAAACAAAGTCATAGGACAATTTTCCATGTTTTTGGCCATTTGAACTTTGAAGGGCCAGAGACTCTAAACTGAAGCTGGAGATCCCCAGAGTCTGCCTTATGGGTCTTCAAGACACTTTGAATTGACAGGTCACTGCAACTCTGTCACTCTTAGGATTTAGATGGTAACTCATTTGTGTGTATATGTTTGCTTGCTTTAGCCTGTAAATAACTCTTCTTATTCCTTTTTCTTAATAAATAATAAACCGTTAGTCAGTTTAGTACAGGACTTGCTACAGGTGTTGTCTTTTGATATAAGATCTAGGGTACCGATTGGTCTCTTGGGACTGAGAGCAAACTGAATGCAGTGATTTTTTTTTTCTCCTCTGTGGGTGTGACCATTTATCAATAAATCCAGTTTGTCTGGATGTCAAGATAGACTGGAGAGTCTAAGAGGGCTGTCTGTGACTCCACAGTAAGACAGTTATAGTTATCCAGGAGTTCACATTTGTTACTGGCTTGATGAAATCTAATTATAGAATACACCACCAGTTTGGGGCATCTACCCTATTTTTGACAGTCTGCTCTAAAAAATTGGGTAGAAACTCATAAATGTTCCTCTCCATGGAAATCTTTAGTAAAAGGTGAAAGATTTATACGATCTGAAGAGAAACCAGGTAGGCACTCACAATCATGAGCCACTCCAGACAGCGTGACACTCCTGTTCTCTCCAGTGCAGCCAGATCTGCAATCTGGACAGCTCTGACTATGCTAAGCTGAGAAGGGTGGTGGGCCCTTAGTTCCTAGCTCCTCTAGGTAAGAGTTGTGGGCAATCTAGTCCTACATAAATGCACTAGTCTAGGGTGCAGATACCTAGAAAACTAGGAGAACATATTAGGAAATGATTTTTTCCTGTGGAAAAACTTCAAAAACAAAACACTTCTCTCTTCTTCAATCTTCAGTATTTTTTGTTTTCCTTTAACAAAACTTTTTCAAATAAAATCAGACTTTTTTTATTGCAAAATAGCCACTTTCCACCAAAAAACGTTTAGACAGAAAATTTTCAACCAGCTTTAAGAACTTGGTAGAAGAAAACACTGTCTGAACAAATAAACCGAATGGAATTAAAACCATGATGGGTATGATCCTTCAACCATTACTCCTGGGAGCAGTTGTTAGTCAGTGGAAGTGCTCTTGCAAGTAAACACTGGGGGACTGGGCTCTTAATTTTTGTATTATAGGTTTTTTAAAAAAGTGTTTCTTGCAGCTGAGCAATGAGAGATTTATTTTATTCTTTTCAGGGAGATGGTATATGAAGATTCACACAACTTGTTTTATTTATAGTGTGTCCAACTGGTTTCCTGGAAGCCTTTGGAAGCTGGTATGAGGGTTTATTTGCTGGGGGTTCTTGCTTAGTGGAAAAAATATATCCCCTACTTGAGTGGATGAGGAATGAGAGGGAACAGGGATCAAAACTGAGGGGATATGGCAGAGTATTATTCAGTTAGTTGAAACGGTAAAGGAATTAACTTCAGCTGTGTTTGTACCCTGCCCCCATCACTTTTCATGAATATCTCAGTGATTTCACAGACAAACATTGGCTAAAACACTGAATCTTGCAGGGCTATTGCAGAAAGAGAATTTTCAATTCAGTACTCTGAGTCTTCTCACAGTAAAACTGGTCTGAAAGTTACACTGATCTAGTCAAGGAGCTGGAAATGCACCATGTGACCTAGTTGTAGCAGGTAGCAAACTCTCTTCGTTTCTTCTTCCCTCCCCCATGAACACCTTCTAACCTTCCCTGAAGACTGATTACATATTTGAAAGTGGAAAAACTGGGACACACAGTGGTTGGGGAGGGCTGTCAATCACAACAGACTGTTTTGGTGGAGGATAAAGGAGGTTTTGGAGAAGTGGGAAGAAAAAGGAGAACCTCTTCTTTCTCCTACTGTTAAACTGGGACGCTTGACAGCAAAGGACAGGGTAGAGGAGAAGAGCACTTTCCTTTCTGTAACTTCTCCTAGTGGTATAATCTTTCCCTCAGATCCATACTATCTTTGCCTACAGTTCTCCCCTCCTCCAGCACCCCTCTCTCACACACACATTCTCTCCCTACTTCGCTCACCAATTAACTTCATTTCCACTGTAGTCAACCCTACTAAACTAACCCATCCTCCTCCCAGTTCAGAAGTTCCCTTAGTGCCCTCAAATCAATCCTCACCTGTCAGAACTCCACCCCCAACCCACTTACCCCCCACACCTGTACCCAAGACTGATAACCCCTTCTCTTGCTTCTTACCCTATCCACAGCTCAGAATACCCCTTCATCTTTGAACTCTTTCCCACCAAACAGCCCTATGCTCAGAATACCCTTCCTCCTGCTGCACCTTCATAACCATTCCCAGGTCTAGAACCCTTCTCCCTCCTACCTGACACCCACAACTACCTTCCCCTCATTATTTTTCTTTATTTGTAGATCATTAGCTCGGTCCTCCGGTAGTGAGGTGATAAGGGTTACAAGTGCATAGAGAGAGACTTTAATTTAGAACTGTGAATACTGAATTCTCAAAGTAATACAGGGAACAATTCATGAACTGAAATACATTCACACAACATTTCTCAAGCAATTTCAGGTGACGGAAACTTGCAAATGTCTGATCTATATCTGAAAAATTAGTGAAAGGAAAGAAAAGAGCTAAATTTGACAAAGCCATTTATCATGAATAATGTTACCAGCTCTAGAAGCGACTGAGGGGCAACACTCAAAATTTGCACTGTAATGATTGTATACACCAGTCGCATGCTATGTTTCTCTTTCCTGCTTGGAGGAACATAACTCTTGGATTGAGATTTCTGGTACAAATAGATGCAAATTCAAAATTTGCTTTCTGGGAATATTTTGCAATATTCTGTTAAGTTGCTGTTTCAAGCCATGACAGAAAATTATTTAGCTGCTTAAATTTAAGCATTTGACTAGTTCCATTGCCTTCAGTGGCACCATTCAAGTGCTTTAAATTAAGCACCTGTTTGAGCATCTTGCTGAAAAAGGGTCTCCGTGAACATTCCTGCCACTAAACTTGCCTGTTTGAATATTCCCGCTGGGAAGATAATACAAAAGGGACAAGTATCAGAGGGGTAGCCGTGTTAGTCTGGATCTGTAAAAGTGGCAAAGAGTCCTGTGGCACCTTATAGACTAACAGATGTATTGGAGCATAAGCTTTCGTGGGTGAATACCCACTTCGTTGGATGCATGTAGTGGAAAACACACAAGGGACAAACACACATCAAGCAAATTAATGTACAAATTCAATCAATATTTGCAGGAAATCACTTGCAGTATATGCACAGTTTTAGTTGTGATAATCAAGGAAAATGACTTAGGGCTAAGAAATAACTACAGCTGCATTCGCATCAACCAGACCAGCAGAGGCACAAAGTGTTAAGATGTCTGACATTTCTGAAGTCAGTAGGGCATACAGACAGTGTGGTGTTTTTTGTAATTAGCCCACAATGAGCCAGCATGTACCATTACCTCAGCTTTAAAAAAAATGGAGTGGAATACTATGCTTTTCCAAGGTAAAAGTACACAAAAGGATCATTGTACCCATGGCCAAACTAAAACAGGACAAGTATTCTTAAAATTATGTTCTAGCCTCTAACATGGCAGGATTCTTTCCTCTTAATTATGAGGCACACAAAGAGAAACTTTCCCAACCTTAGACCTTTTAAGAGAGAGTCCCCACTTTCACCAATGAAGGATTTTCCAGTCAATCATTTTTGAGACAGAAATATAAATAAACATTAGGAGACATTTCATATATTTTACTGATCATAAGGAATCTAATCCTGCAATCTCTCCTCACTTAAGGCTAAATGCTGATACCCTTACTCATGTTGAATAATGCCTTAATCCATGAATAGCTCTGCCAGTGTAAATGTAACATATTTATTTGTGGAGTAAGGTGCTAAGGCCTTGTCGAAGCAGAAAAATTGTATCACTTTAACCAGAGAGGTATAATTAAAGCAGTACAGACCCCGTAGGGTGGATGCAAATATATTAGTATAATTGTATAGAAAGGGGAATGAACTAGATTTGTATAAGGCACCTTTATAATAATATAACTGCTGCGGCTGTACCAGTGTAACTATATTGATAAAATAATCACACCATTAATTGTCCTCCTGGTACAAAAACTGTGCAGACAAGGCCTTTGGGTAAGGATGTCAGAATCTGTCCCTCAGTTCTTGCTCATGCAACATTGCCATTGATTTTAGTGGGAGCTTTTTCTGACTCTCAACTGAATAAGGACTGCAGAATATTACCCCAATTATTTAGCTACCTGAAATACAATGTTCATTCTAAAACATCCTTTCTATAATTTAAAAAATGACATTTAGGAATGCAGCCTGCTCAAGTTCAGAGTGAGTCCAAGTTGATTTTTACCCCATTTTCCCTGTTTTCAGGTTTCATCCTATCCAGTATATGGTAGTACTCCTTTTAATTTTTATTTGCGTTTCACATAGTAATGCCAGTAGGTTATAGATTAGCCAGAGGGTGTCACTCTTGTATTGGCTCTGTTTAGTTACTATTGCTAAGATATTCAACAGAGCAGAACAAAATCCACTACTAACATTTTTCCACCTGTACTTGCCAAAAAAACAACAACCACCTGATCGGCCAAACCCTGCTGCGAGCAGTCCCAGAGTGCCCTTGGATTGCAGTGGGCTTTGCAGACAGGAGTGCGACATCTGCATTTCCTTAGACCTAGAAGCACTTCTCTGAAACATCACATGAGCTTCCTGGCTAGATTTCATTGTCATAATGACTGATTGTTGCAGAAATGTTTAGCGCAGAGTACTCATGAAAATAAACAGTGCGGGCAGGAAATGAAATGGATTAAAAAGTCAGAATTTGAAAAATCAGTCAATGGAGGCTATTTTAAGACATGCATTTTAACAATTAAAAATAGCACACATGCAGGGATGAAACAGTCTCTTGAAGCATTATGCTAATTGGTAATCATCCATTAGCTAATACAAACATTATGGTCTTTTGAAACCAATTTCTTCACCACTTAATCTTCAGAAATGCCATGGCACTCTAGACAAGAGTAGGGGGAGTTGGCCCAAAGGCACTGCTCAAATTCCATTCGGGTAGCCATATTGTGCCTACCTAACATTTCCATGTAACTTAGCTTGAAACATTATTATAAGTGTAGTGTTGCTATGTTTTATTTAAAGACTCAGACTTTCCTGACCGGGGTATCTACATTCAGTGATTGGTAAAGGGATGCCTGCTAGTATCAGTACATAGTTTGTAATCATGCTTTAGGATCTTGGAAGGAAAGTGCTCTGTAAATGTCCATAGCCATTGCTCTTGAGGAATAGAGGCAAACTATGTATATCTGAGAGACCAGGAAGCTATGATATTTGGTGGTGAAACTGAACTCCTGAATGCTGTTGGTGGTGATAAGGGATTTGGGTTGTGCTCTTGCCAAGGTCTATTTGTGTATCAGTTATCACAGGGAATATAAAGAGAGCTAGAGATGTTTTAGCTTCATGCCCTTTTCTAAGAGGGATTAACTAAAAACAGTTTGTTTATCTCTTTAGGATTTCATACTGGTGTTCATTACCATAGTAGTTGAGTGCTAAAATCAGTACCAATAGAGGAGTGTATAGTGGACTTCAGGGGGTCTCTGGCTCTTCTTCTTTTTGGGGTCAAACTGTGCTTGGGATAGTATTTTTGGGGGAGGTTGGTATTTAGAGGTAAAAGGGGGCATTAAGTGAATGCCATTTTTATAGCTGAAAGGCTTTTCTAAAAAGAGGTTTTGAAGTATTTCCTAAAGTTGGACTCTAGGTTCACCTGATAATCTCTGAAGTTCATGTCGTAGCTGGATCCTCTTGTCCCCAGCTCTCATGTCCTTCATCTTGGGCATCGTGATCTGCATTGACTTAGAGGAAGGCAGCTGCCATGGTGGTTAGGAACAAATAGAACATCTCCAACTTATTGGCCCACTTCACAATGACGTAGTGGAGGCTGAAAGGCCCTGAGACATGTAGCTAAGCATGAATCTCAGGGTGTGTCTACATGAATACTTATTGTGCAGTAAGCTGGGGTGTAAACCTACAATGCTCCAGTGGGCCGTGCATTAACTCTCCATGTGAGCCTTACTTCTGAGCACTAAAAACTCCCCAGTGAGTATAGACAGAGATTTGTAAGGAAAATTTTGACTTGTCATCCCACCAGGAGTTCTATTTTCATTTAAATGCCTGAAGTTGGCATTTTGATCATGCTGCCGTACTTCCAAACATGACTGCTGCTCTCGCTGTAGCACAGCCCTTCTCCCTTGATACTGATCCACTAATGGGAAAGTTTTATAGGCTCTAATAAGGGATGAAAGCCCTTGCACTGGCCCGTGGAGTGGGCTGTGCACATTAGGAGGAGCAGATGGTGCACACAATCCTTCTCAGAACTGGTTGTGAATGGTGCCATGCTGCACTCTCCAGTCCTCGTGGCTGTGCCTATCTGGTGCAATAGGCCAGAATAAGCAGGATCAAAACTCTGGATCCAAAAAACACTGCACATGGGAAAGTTCCAGCTGGGATCTGATTCCCTATCCAGATTTTGAGTTTAGGCTCATCTCTACTTCCAGTATTTGTCTCACAAGGTACCGTCACAGCAAGCATTGGATTTAGATTGCACAGATCATGGATCTTGAAAATTTTGGGGTCCCCTTCAGGTACCATTCTCTCACAGCTTAAACCTCCAGGAAGACACACACCTCCTCCCACCCCCCCTCCCTTGGATCATTAGCTGCTCCTCATGTTGCCATGCTCTTACAGTTCCTCACAGTCTTTCCTAGTCTAGACCTTCCTAACACATTTTGTGTCATAAGTAAATATTAGCACCTTTCTGTTCACATCCTGATGTCAGTTGGGACTTCTCGGCACTACCTTACTACAGATAACTCCTGCTCTTAATACTACACAGATTCACAATTCATGGGCCATCTTAATCACGTCCCTGTAGCCTTAGGGCTAGAGAGTAAAGCAGATCTCCTCCAGATCTTTCTCTAGCAGCGTGGCTGCAGAATCAGGCAACTCTTGGTGCCCCTGGCCCCCCACAACCACCTCACTCTTGCCCATGACTATGCAAATAATTGGATCAGTCATGGTCTTCCGGTATTAAATCAACTGCTACACCTAAAGGTACCACACAAAAAGCAGTAAAAGCATAGCATCTTAATGTTTTCAATGACAAAGTGCCACTATTATTTTTACTATGGTACAAAATAGGGCCCCAATCCTGACTGGTAATACCTCATTGCCCTGCTCAGGTCTGGGACCCCATTATGCCAGGTGCTGTGCAGACACAAAAAAAGGCCCTGGATCCTGCAATAAAGAATTCATCATGTAATTTACACTTCATAAAGTATTAGAATACAATCTGTTATGCAGAATGGAAGCTAGATGGAGGATTTGGAATTTTACATCTCCTGGGAGGGAAATGGATTTCTTGTCCTGGGATATTCCTCTAAAATTAGGCTCTCTGGTAGAATCATGTAAGTCCCTAAAACAAAATAAATCCTCCTCAGCCATCTGTAGTCCTCCTGTTGTGAGGAAATACCCTTAGCTTTGAAACCATGCAGAAAAGACGGAGCCAAATTCGACTCTGATTTGCACTGGTGTAAATCCAGAGTAACTCCATTATCTTTACTAGAATTAGCCTAGATTTACACTGGTATAAATTGGGGAAGAATTGGTCCTTCAAAAATGTTTCCCATTGAGAGGTAGGTTAAACAGCTGATTTAGACATTGGTTTAACATGGTTGGCACTAATGATCTCATTGTATTCTCAGATCCAGCCAACTCCATTCTAATTTAATTTCCTTTTACTTGTCTTATATCCCATGGTGATAATGCTGGTTCAGACTATGGGTTGCTTTAGCTGGCAATACAGGATGCAGAATGATAGAAAACATTGGAACAGTGGGAGAGAGTTGGCTAGCACTGGGGGTATCCGTGCCATCCACATCTTGTAAGTGTCTGAATCAGCAACTCCATAATGTATTTTCAAAACAAACAAAAAAATACCCACCCTGTGTAAACTGGAGAAAAAAGACCCGTTGTGTATCTCTATCCCTGTCAGTATTGGATAGAAAGGAAATTAAATAATCAAAGCCTTTTGAGTCAGTGACTCTTCCTAGAACACATATCTTATCACAAGACATCCCTCCATTCCACCCTTGTTACATCCCTATTCAGTTTTAACCCTCTCCAGAAGTCGGCATAAGCTTATCTGTGATATTTTCATGTTTACCCAAGCTCTCAGCTTGATACACATGACTAATACATGATGGTGCTGTGTGCCAAATTTGTAAACCAAATAAGAGAGCCCTTTAATCATGCACAGCTATTCAGAATTCTGCTTTTCACAATAATTTCTGGAGTCTGTAAGCCACAACTTCGGCTCCACTTTGACCCCTTTGCGCTGCTCTGGTGGACCCCAGGGGGCAAAAGCAGGTGTAACCCCTGGCTACACATCATACTCTTTTGTGGTTGGATGAAGGAGGCATAGCTGGATTGTCACTGTGATCTGGCAGTGCACAGTAGCCAATGATTTTAGTTTACTGTTCATTTATTCTGCGATATTATGATTAATCAACATGTTATATCATATGAATTGTATGTTAATTAGAGTTCATTTTTAGGATTATAAAACTATATGATTGATCAGTATTTAGAGGAACCATGTAGTAGCCATAAGTAAGACAAGCTGAAATGCAAGAACCTGTAGGCTGAAGCCTGCAAGACTCTAGCTTAGCTATTTTAGGTCGTGGAGACAAGAAACGATAACATAAGTGTCCTAAGATTATGGGAAAAGAGGTACAAAGTGGCAATATTGTGCAAAATTACCCAGAAAATATTAGATCATAAAAATACTGTAAAGGCGCATCTGTCTCCGACGTGTCTTAACCACAGGATACAGGTTGTGCGCCAGTGCTAATGAGAATAAAGGGAACTTACGCAAATTGGGGTCCCTTAAAGTTTCCAGGGGACACAGATCAATAAGAGAGAAGAGTGTTGACACTTTGATGGACATACGCAGAATGTAGGTATAGACAGAATCACATTCTAAAAAGGGGATGCCCAGAATGAGAAAATTGAGCTCCCTATGGGCGATGCCAGCTGGAACCATCCCTCTAGTGATGATCAAGCCATGAGAGACCCATCAGAACCTACCATTATTGTTAAGGATGTTGGTATAACTATATATTTGTAACTTATGCATTGGTCTGTATAGAATTTCTATATGCTTGGGTAACATAACTTTAATTGTAACTTTAATAAAACTTGCAAAGCAGACTAGACCTTGTACTTGTGAATGGATGTGTGGTCACTACCATTGGTCTTTCCTAGAGACTCTAAATCTAAAGCAAGTAGCAGAGGTGACTTCCAGAGGTAGCGGACAGAGCCGAACTCATGGTGGTGTAATACCACATAACAAAATTCACTTTAAATAAAATAAAAGGCTACAACTCAACTTGCATTCCGGCCCTTGGGGAACATAGCCAGCTAATGTAGTTAGGAGCAACCCTGATGCTGTTCCAAACTATACCAGGGATGGAGACAGCATAGAGCCAGTCCCAGGACTAGGGAGCTGCAAACAGCTCCTTTGCATCTTCCCTCTCTTCTCTTCTTCCCCCGCCCCCAGCTGCTTTGAGTGCTGATTTGATGCAGCTAAGGATTGAGCTTTGAGTGTTTGATTAGCAGATTTCAAGATACTTCCATGAAAGTACAGCATGCATTTATATCTAATGGCCTAACAAATCAGCATCTTTACATTCCTTCATTTATTTTTAGAAAGGCATCTTCTTGGAATTGTTGAATTCTCTTGGGGGGGCGGGGGGTTATCATTGTACCTCTTAAATGTATTTCTATGAGCAAAGTAACTTGCACACTTGAAGAGCTCCAAAATTCCCAGATGAGCCTTGGAACCTTCTGTCCCAAGTCCCCATTGAATCATCATAGAGAATATCTTATTCTGAATCTCTTGAATTTTTAATGGCGGAAAAGGTAAATGATTGACAGCTACATTTCTTTTTGTTCGGTGTGTACATTAGTAGCAAGTGGTATAATTAAGGGCATGATATTAAAATACCCTGTGGCTTTTATTTAGTGTCTCTTTTTGGTGAATGTTGATACAGTTCTAGTTAAATAGACATTCCAAGGGGGATACTTTTGATTGTTTGTAGGGAAAATGACCATATATGTTCTGTGACGGTCCCATTAAGTTACATGGTTCTTTATTACTAAAGGTGTCAAACATTACAACTTTTACAAATAATAACTCATGGCCATTGTAGCAAAGCGACAACTCACTAGTGCGGCACCTCCTGCAGGTCATCCTGGGAATTAGCTCTTTGCCAGCATACGGAGTGCCCTCTGCAGGCTGATGGCCCACATGCCGCTGGTCTCGTGTTCCTCCCGGACCCTGGTGGCCTTTACCTCAGGGTTCTGCCCCTAGCAGTAACCCACAATCTGGGTCTCCCCTTCCAGGGGAACCCCCAACCCTCTATCCCCACCTTGCCTCAGTGGCTACTGCCAGTCATCATCTAGTTCCCGCTCACTGGAGCGGTCTGTAATGGCCACTCATCATGGGCAAGGGGTTAGGACCTTCTGCCTTTGCCTATCTTTGGGCTGTCCCTCTGCAGCCCCAGTACCTTTTGGGCCTTTAACAAGGCCTGCAGCCTTGGGGTTTACCAGGCTGGAGCTCCCCAGTTCCCTTTGCCCTTCCCCAGCACTGTTCCACTTCAGATACCTTCTCTCAGGCAGGCCACCCTTCTCCCTCCAGGGCTAGAGTGAGATTTCTTTTCCCCCAGCTTCTGGCTCACAGCCCTTTGATAGGGCTAGCTGTGGCCTGATTGGGGAAGCAGCCACAGCTGGGGCCATGCCCAATCAGTCTAGCTTGGCTGCTTTTAACCCCTGCCTGCAGGTGTGGGGCAGCTGCCCAACTACAGCCATACCACCCTTTCCCATGGCAAAGACTGAAGGGCACCCATGACCCAGAAGAACCCTCCAGGGCCAGCTGGCATATTTAGCCAGATTTTCAGAGGGTTTGCTTCCCTGTGGAAGTGAGGGGTCTGGCCCCCAGAACCCATGGTCTCTTCAAGGATGTGAGTTCCACAAATTAGGTCTGGGTTCTGACCACCCTGCACCACACCCCATCTCACACCTATAGCGCCAAAATAATTAAGTTCTACTGATGCCAGATCTTCCTCCACTGACAGCTGCTCCTGGAGCCCCTATAAAAATGTTTCCCATAACATGGGTGGTGGAAATGATAATACACACGCATGCTACATTCACTTTTTTGCTGATTACCCATGGGGTTGGGGGAGGAGTGGAACCAGGTTTGTTGAATACCAAAAGGGGGGGCGGTGGAATGTAGGAAACAATCATTTCATAATCTTTGGAAATCCACTTTCCACATGTTGGAGGGCCCAAACCAACACCCATAAAAGTCAATGGAAGCTTGAAGGGGAGAGTGGTTTGAATTTTTCAATTGCTTCCTGGTGCTATCCTATCCTCCAGTCTGTATGAGCAATACAGTGTATTTTTAAGGTTTTGTCAAGGACATCTATAGCAACCTATTTAAATATTTTGTAAATCTTAAATAAATAAGAGAGAACCCAGCCAACTAGAAGAAGTGAATGAATGCCCAGTGTTTTTTTAAAAAAGTGTTAATAATCTGGAAAATAATAATAACTGATGGAAGAGAGAACTAGAAATGGATTTGCAAATCTGAATGTTGTCATGTTTCGGGCGAGTTCAGATGCAGATCCAAACTTTGTGGCTTGGGTTCCTTTCTGTAATAAACCCAGACATGTCCAAATGCAGGGAAAAAATGGCCCTGGATCAAAACTGAAAAGATAAGGCTCATCTTTAACCACAGTTAAGATTCTTAAGGTCTGATTCACCTTTTACGTTGGTGCAAATTGGGAGTAATTTAGCTGAAGTCAATGGAATTACACTAGTGTAAATTCAGTGTAATGGAAAGAGAATCAGGTGATTTTTATTTTTTTGTGGGAAGAACTAAATAATTTATTGCTCTTAACATCTCTGTCCAACAGAGGCATGAACATAGCCTGAAGACAGCTACACTAGATAGAAAGACAATTAAAACAAGCTGTAGTTAGAGAAGAGGGAGATTTCTTTTCAGGACAGGCATCAGTACACCAGTGTAACTTCACAAACATCTCACAAATACATTCTGAAAGAAATTACATCTTTCTCCCAAGCAAAATATCTTCTAAGAACAAGAGCAATTAGAGTCCTGCTCATCTTTGGTGATGCAAAGTTAATTGAGAGAAAGTCCAAGTCGCGCTTTATTAAAGTGAAACTGTAGAGAACAGCACCAGATTCTCAGCTGGTGTAAACTGATGTATAAGTTAATTTGCTTCAACAGCTATGCTGATTTACACCAACTGAAGATCTGGCCCTGGTTATTTGATTTTTTTTGTCTTGTTTTTTAAATGATCTTCTCCATAGCCATTATTTTATGAAAAATATAAACTTCTGAATTAAACATTCGGATTAAAAAGCTAAGCAATAATACTAATTACCTACACATTGAATTGTAAAATCAACATAATTGGTTACAAGTAATTTCCATGAGTATAGTCGGTGGATTTCCCCCTCCCCAACTCCTTATTTCTCAATTTGAACAGGTACAGTAGTTTTACATAATAACCACTAAATCTCTAAAGCCATGTGTGAGGTTTTGGATGCATGACTCTCATTAAAATCAAAAGAATCCATGCAATTGAATTCCTGCATTCATCCTTTGAAAACATAAGGACAATAATTACAGTTTCAAAGTGTTGCAGGGAATTTGGTGTGAATGGGAATCAGACGGACAAAACTCTTTATTCAAAATATTAGTTTTAGAAACACATTTATAAAGTGCCTAATTATGAAAGTTTCCTCATTAAAAAGCGACATCAACTTACTTGTGCTGGCGCTAATAAGTGCTTTTACAATAATGGGGTTGTGACTGCAAGACTGTAATAACCAATATTCAAGATCTATTATGAAGGACACAGTGTGTGCATGTGTACGAGTGCTTGCAGAGGTATTTTAATGGCTTTTATTTTTTGGAGGGGCAAATGATTACAAGTGCCTCAGCTGAAGAGACAATGGAAAGACAAACTTGCTTTCTCACTTATCAAAACTTTAAATGGGTGACTCTCCTCCTCCTCCTCTCCTCACCTACCTGTGATCTGGGCTCGTGCTCCACCTTTGTGCCTTCCTGAGCCTGGACTGCTCCAAGGATAGAAAAGACTCTAGGCATTGCGGGGGGGGGGGGGAGGCGCGAGGGCGGCCACTCGGGGAGAAGGGGGGGCGGGGCCCTCAGAGGGCAGTGCAGCGTCAGAGGTGGGGCCATGGTTAGGGCACCTGTGGTCCCCACACTTTTAGGGCGCTTTTGCCACTCCTGCTCCCTGGCAGACTTCCTACAGGGCCAGTTTTATGAGTTTTATGCCTGCACCTGGAGAAGCCCCCTACCTGGATAGGTGGCTGTTATGTTCCCTTTATTTTTTTGCAGTGTTGTTGTAGCCATGGTGGTTCTCCTGTATTGGATATTACAGAGACAAGGTGGGTGTGGTGATATCTTTTATTGATGTTGGTCAAATAAAGATATTACCTCACCCACCTTGTCTCTCTAACTTTCTTTTATGCCACTCTGGCCTTATTAGTGTAATGGGAGTGATGTCTCCTTGGCCAGCCCGCACTCTGCTCCAGCTTGGGAATCCTCTCTGCACTTTCACTTTGACTCTTTGTACTTTAGGGTTTGCGCCTTTACTTGTTTTTCGCTCCAGCTAACAGGAAAGAATCCTCCTCTCCAATTCACTAAGTCATTTTTGCCTTCAAACACTGTCTTAACACTATATTTTGCAGGGATAAAATTGCTTAAAGGATTTCCAGCCTACACTTACTAACCTCCCACTGTGCCATGGAATCCAGAAATAGGAGGAAGGAGAGAGAGGCTGAATAACATCGTTATGGTTTGTTGCTAGTAGCACTCACACTTTGCTAATCACTGTACAACCCCCACAAAAGAAGGCATAGTCCCTGGCCTGAAGAGTCCACACTATAAAAAAGACAAAACGGCTTTATGGAAAATAGGTGAAAGAGGGGAGATGACTAGGAAAGGGGGGACACCAGCAGCCATATGCAGTTGAATCCCTTTTGAGTGTTCTGGAGCCCTCTAGAACAGTGGTTTTCCACCCTTTTTCATTTGCAGACTCCTAAAAAAATTTGAAAAAAGAAAAGGAGTACTTGTGGCACCTTAGAGACTAACCAATTTATTTGAGCATGAGCTTTCGTGAGCTACAGCTCACTTCATCGGATGCGTACCGTGGAAACTGCAGCAGACTTTATATATACACAGAGAATATGAAACAATACCTCCTCCCACCCCACTGTCCTGCTGGTAATAGCTTATCTAAAGTGATCATCAAGTTGGGCCATTTCCAGCACAAATCCAGGTTTTCTCACCCTCCACCCCCCCACACAAATTCACTCTCCTGCTGGTGATAGCCCATCCAAAGTGACAACTCTTTACACAATGTGCATGATAATCAAGGTGGGCCATTTCCAGCACAAATCCAGGTTTTCTCACATCCCCCCATACACACACAAACTCACTCTCCTGCTGGTAATAGCTCATCCAAACTGACCACTCTCCAAGTTTAAATCCAAGTTAAACCAGAACATCTGGGGGGGGGTAGGAAAAAACAAGAGGAAATAGGCAACCTTGCATAATGACTTAGCCACTCCCAGTCTCTATTTAAGCCTAAATTAATAGTATCCAATTTGCAAATGAATTCCAATTCAGCAGTTTCTCGCTGGAGTCTGGATTTTAAGTTTTTTTGTTTTAAGATTGCGACCTTCATGTCATGTCAAGAATTATAAGAATAAATGGACACAAATCAGATGTCAAGAATTATAACATTCATAAACCAGTCGGAGAACACTTCAATCTCTCTGGTCACGCAATCACAGACATGAAGGTCACTATCTTAAAACAAAAAAACTTAAAATCCAGACTCCAGCGAGAAACTGCTGAATTGGAATTCATTTGCAAATTGGATACTATTAATTTAGGCTTAAATAGAGACTGGGAGTGGCTAAGTCATTATGCAAAGTAGCCTATTTCCTCTTGTTTTTTCCTACCCCCCCCCCCCCAGATGTTCTGGTTTAACTAGGATTTAAACTTGGAGAGTGGTCAGTTTGGATGAGCTATTACCAGCAGGAGAGTGAGTTTGTGTGTGTATGGGGGTGGGGGGGATGTGAGAAAACCTGGATTTGTGCTGGAAATGGCCCACCTTGATTACCATGCACATTGTAGGGAGAGTGGTCACTTTGGATGAGCTATTACCAGCAGGATAGTGAGTTTGTGTGTGTGGTTTTTGGGAGGGGGGTGAGAGAACCTGGATTTGTGCAGGAAATGGCCCAACTTGATTATCATGCACATTGTGTAAAGAGTTGTCACTTTGGATGGGCTATCACCTGCAGGAGAGTGAATTTGTGTGTGGGGGGGTGGAGGGTGAGAAAACCTGGATTTGTGCTGGAAATGGCCCAACTTGATGATCACTTTAGATAAGCTATTACCAGCAGGACAGTGGGGTGGGAGGAGGTATTGTTTCATATTCTCTGTGTATATATAAAGTCTGCTGCAGTTTCCACGGTATGCATCCGATGAAGTGAGCTGTAGCTCACGAAAGCTCATGCTCAAATAAATTGGTTAGTCTCTAAGGTGCCACAAGTACTCCTTTTCTTTTTGCGAATACAGACTAACACGGCTGTTACTCTGAAACCTAAAAAAATTTGAATGGAGGTGCGGACCCCTTTGGACATCTTAGACAGTCTGCAGACCACAGGTTGAGTACCGCTGCTCTAGAGGGACTAGTTGTAAGGGTTTGGAAGCAATGCCTGCAGCATCAAGAGAAGCAGAGGTAGGAGGAGTGGGGATAGGGGTGGTGGGGAGGTATCATCCTCATCCCCGTTGCAGAAGTGCACTCTTGTTGGAGCAAAAGCCAGTGAACAAAGTGATTGGTTGGTTTCCCAGTGGCTTCAAACTGCTGCCAACCCAAAGGGCCTATTATCTACTTCTACAGGAACATACGATCAGTGCAAAGGCACCAGTCCCCTAGCATGATCCTTCGTGAAACTGTGGAGGCAGGGAGGGGGAAAGCAGTGAATGGAAACCACCAAGAGATGTGAAAGAAAAACTAAGAGGGGGAAAATGGGATTAGAAATAGTAGGGAGGGAGGGAGAATACCAAAGGGGAGATGTTGTGTGGATGGTCTACTCAGCCTGTTTCAGTGCAGGCACTGGACTAAATGACTTATCGAGGTCCCTTCTAGACCTATATTTCTATGATTCTATGAACTGGAAGACAGGCAAGAAGGGAATGATGCAGGAAGGAAGAAAAACAGGAAGGAGAAAAAAGGGAGGAAGCAGGGAGGGAGAGAGGCAGTGATGGAACTGAGAGATAAGGGGAGGGGAGGGAGCTGAGAAAGTGAAAAATGAAAGGGACGGAACCAGAGAGTAGCAAAGGGGAAGGATCTGGCTGAGCAAGCAGGAAGAAGGGGACTGGGTAGAAAAATAGATAAAAGAGGGCCTGGTGGAGAAGGGATGGTGTATATGGGGGTGGGGAGGAGGAAGGTCAAGGGGAGGAAAAAATTAAGAATGAAAAACAGAAAAGAAAACTCACAGGAAAAAGAAGAAAAAAGACAAAAGGGAAAGCCACAGTGGAGAAAGGAGAGTGGGAGGGGATGGAAGCCTGGTGATGTAACTAGCATAAGGGGATGCTGGTATGGATCCATCCCAGACAGGGAAGTGCCAATGTAAGCAGTACTGATTTGAATACTTGCCAGTTGTCGCTTTTAAATGTCAGCTTCCTTTTCTTTCCTGCTCCATGTGCACCTGCCATCGCACATATGGACATGCTATCTCCGTGTGCTACCTTCCCCTTTTTCTGCCTCTCTGCGAACTGCTGAACCAAGCTCTGTACGGCATTGTGCCTATGAAATACTTTGGCATTGCACTGCAATGTGGATGAACTAGAAGTGCTACAGTTTAACTGCCTTAACATACAGTATAAGCATCTTTTGAATGTTTAATGGATGTAGCATAAATATAACTAAAGTAGCATATTTTACAAAGTCGTCTTCAGAATTAACCTTTGTTATAGCTTTATAACGGATTCCAGAATGGTTCAAGCTGTGGAATATATTGTGGTGTTGGGAATAAAAGAGAGTAGGGGAAAAACCTGGTATTTTTGTGACATACACAAGAATAGAAAGTCCCATATATGAAAGAGTTATGACTTCCAACTCTTGGGAAGCTCTTGTGACCAATCCAGCCTTCCTTTTATACATTCCCAAATAATAAGAATGATATTACAGAGGGATTGGGTCTAATCTTGAAGTAAAAAGCCTTGTGATGACTGACCTGTGAGCAGAAAAAGGAAGCAAAATCAGACACTGGGGCTTTGTATGGAATCAGCATATTGCATGCATGTCCATGCTTTTTACATAACTACACTAGTCCCATGTCTTCCATTTTCAAATGGATCTCCTGCTATGTCATTCGTATTTCTGACTTTCATTTTATCAAAAGGCCTGCCAAATCTGTGGCAGCCACTAGCATAAAAAGGGGATCATGCTCTGGGATCAGCAAGTAGCACGTTTTAAATAACAATGGAGATATTTTAACATATGGTTCTAACAGGGCTGAGCAGTGTACACAGAAAGAAACATAGCAGATCAGGCTAGGATTTCAGTTCTAATTGCGCAGAAAAGCGACCAAAGCTAGAAGACAGCAAAAACAGTCACTTCACTACTCAGCTAATTCAGCCCCCTTTATAACTCCAATCCAGCAAAGTACTTAACTTTAGCATATGCTAAACTTTAATAACCTGAGTAGACCCAGCGACTTCAATGTATGCTTAAAGTATTCTGCTGGATCAAGCCCTATACCCAACCTTCGGAGCATTGGTCAGATCACTGAGATGTACAACTACTCAACTGCATGTATACTGGAAGATACACCTTTTTACAAGCCCTAGCTAAAGAAAACAAGGAATATATTATTCTATGTGTAGTGTGCAGAAGTCCTTATATCCGCAATCTGTAATGGAGCATGAGTTCAATGAGTGAAAGATAAGCCTTTAGCCAGATGCCCCCTGCCATATATTCTACTGAAATCAATTCTAGATGCAGGTGCTCAGCACCTCTCTGACTTAAGCTCTGAATTAGGCTCTGAAAAAATGAATGATTGGATTATTATCTTAATATTTCAGTAGAAACTAGATATATCCCTTAGGACTGCATCAGAAGAAATCTGCCTTGTTTTTAGAGCAGTTTGCAGAGAATTGCAGACCAGTTCATTTAACCTTTACAGTAAAGGTGCCAGAATCCTATTTGGGGGAGGAAGCAAAAGGAAAATTATTTTGCAGCTCCTCACAGTGATGACATTTTCCCTTTATTTATTTATTTGGAAAGTATTACAGAAGTGAGTGATAACTGTAGCTGAGATTATTTAGTTCCACTTTCAGGAAGGTGCCATTCAACTGTCCTCTTTAGAATATAGATAGATTATGCTTGAAGGACTAAAATGGGCAGACAGTGATTCAAGCAACTTATCCAAATGTAAAGTTAGTTTATTCACGTTGTTGTTTTGAACAACTACCTCATGGAAAAACCGAACAGATTTTTAAAAGATTGGTAACTTTATTCCCAATGCTCAGTAGACAACGTGGGGCAGCTAAAATTCTGGTTGGCAACTGTTTACTTAAAACCTTAACTAAATGGGCCAAATTCATGTTTGCTGTAAGCCCATTAGCATCAGTAAAGTTTTACTTGGGATGATTTTGGTCCATTCTGTTCCATGCTGGTTACTCAATTTTTAAATGACTGTTGCAAGGTTTGGAGGAATAACAAAGGTCAGAGGGATTTTTTTGCTCCTTAGAAGGGAAGTGATTCTGGTGTATAAAATGGGGGGAAAGCTCCTTATGTTGAAAAATATCAACTGGAGGAAGCAAGGAGGCAGAAAATTCTAGGCTACAGAAAACAATTGAAAATGGTTATTTCACAGCCGTTCAACACCCTGCATGTAATGAATTGGAGGTCCCAATCTACTTCCTAGTGGATGAGTATCGATACAAAAGTGAAAAACACCATCAAAACTGGCATTAATTCGCACTCTTGTTGGCATACATCATTAAGACCAAGGTTGAAGGGATTGAGGGGATGCCAATACTCTTAACCTGTTCTCTCTGGGACAGGGAAAGGAAAGCTAGGTATCTTCACCCACTCTGATGTGGTAGTGAGTGGGAGTCACTCAGGCAATCCTCTCCTCACCACAGGAAAGGGATTCCACCAGATGGGACCCTCTTCTCCATTCTCACCCTGATGCCCAGGTGTTTTTTTTCCCCTCCTTGTGACATCACTGCATTAGGGAGCATCCTCAGTAAAGCTGTGTTCGGGAGATCTGGTAAATTTTAGTGATAGTGTCACATAGTCCACTCCTAAGGCCTCCATATAGTATTGACCTACAGAGCCTCAAAACCAGTGGGAGTTGTGAGGCACCCAAAATCTGTGCCTACACTACTATGCTGAGCAAAAGGGAGAAAACACTTCCACAAACCTTTGTTCCCAGAGCTCTCATACTATCCCTGCTATGAAATAGTTAGGAACTGGAAGATATTTTTGGGCATTGATATTCAGACAAGCAAAGCTCATGTATCTTTTTGCTCCAGAATGCTAATACCAGTATTGTCCCAACAAACAGCATTTAAACTGTTTACCCAAGCTAGGGCTGCAACTTTGGATAGGTGTTTGGTCCTAGTAAAGTCTTATTGGCATGAGGGAGCTAAAGACTAATGGAAACAAAGGATGGGAATAAAAGTCATTTTGCCAAATTTAGAACCGAGTCATGAATCATTGGTTCTAGATTTACAATTAAACTCAGAACTTCTGTTTGGCTCTGGGAAAAGGTGTTCTGGACTGACACATGTTCCTTTCTCATTTCTGTTTTATTTCCGTGGTTAGTGGGGTTTCAGAATTTGGCCCACACTGGTTGTTGTGTGTGGGTTTTTTTTGTTTTTTTATGATACAGTAAAGAGACCATTTAATTTACATTAAATGGTGCCAGTTCTAATTACAATACAACTACCCCCACATAAATAAGAAAAATAACTATAATTAAGCTGCTTTATTAACTTAAAATGACTCTGATAGTGCTAAATGATTGAAGGATATAATTAAAGACTAATTTGTAGGAATAAATATATAATTAAGCAGTACATGCATGGGAAGTTTTTTTTAAGAGTCAGATAACCACAAAATGAAAATATACGGTATTTACTAATTATAGACTGCCTCTCTTGCAGAGTAATTAGTGACCTTTTTTGTAACCAATTTAATTACTCTGTGTGGTGCATAAAGTCCCATCATTTTTACAAAGTACAAGATTTGTTTATTTTCAGCTTTATTTTTTTCCAATGTCCTCATAGTATTCTTGGTGGCATTTATACAAGTGGGTATTTTATTCCATACTAAAAAACTTAATTGAAAGAATGTTAAGGTTACACAGTCAAAAGTCAAGAAATGCCAGAGTTAAAATTTCAAATACAATAACTCCAGCTATAATACATTATGTAGGGGTTACCTATGGAGTCATGTCTAATCTATTAAACTTTCAACTGATTTTTGGGGTTCAGGGTGTCACATTAAGAGGTGGTGTGACCTGTTGGATCAAGGCCAGGACTTGGGAAATGTGGGTTCTGTACCCACCTGAGCTGGTGACCTTGGATAAATCAATTCTCTGTGCCTCAGTTTTGCCATCTGTAAAATAGAGAGAATGATGCCTACCTCCTTTATAGAGTGCTTGGAGAGCTACTGATGACAAGTGGTATGTAAGAGTTCAACATTATTAATTTCTTAAGCTGTCCAGTGAACTGATACCCCACTGGACAGCTTAAGAAGTTGGTCCAATAAAAGATATTGCCTCATCCACCTTGCCTCACTGGACTCAACACTGTTAGCCTTTCTTTCCCTTTTTCTGCCAAAAAGTGCATATACATTTTCCTTCAAACAAAAACGGAGAATACTCCATAGAGCTGTACATCTACCCCCATGTTTTCTTAAATATCTGCATTTATTATATACAAGGCATGACATACTCTGTAGCAAGTTTGACCTAAATTGTGTGTCAAGCTCCTTAGATGCTGTAGTAGGCTGGGAGAGAATTTTATAGTGATAAACTAATTTCCATGTAGTACATGTGGGGAGGTATTTTCAAAAGCACGCTGCTCCCTTTGATTAATTCAATGAGAACAGGGTTAGGCCAGCCATGAGTTGGTTTGAAATCCTACTCATAATATAGGGCTAGTCACAAGTCTCTTGGACCAAAAGTCATAGCACTTGTTTGTGCCGATTGATATCCCTTATTGGTGATGGATGAAAATCAGGTGTTCATGCTGATACTTTTAGGACTATCAACTACCTTCAGAACCGTTGACCATGAAGTGACCTGTCGGTCCTGACAGATCAGGAGTAGAGTAGAGTTGGACGAGTCATGGAGCTCAGAGGCTTGTGCCCCAATATCGGCCCTAGAGCAGAGTAGTGGTGGGTAAGGCAGAGACCTCATAGAGATCTGCTTCCTGACTTCACTGAGCTGTTTTGCAGGGTATATCGTCACTGCAGCTGGGAGCAAGCCTCCCAATCTGGGTAGACAGATCTGTGCTAGCGGGGCTTGTGCTAGCATGCCAAAAATAGCTGCATGGACACTGTGGCACTGGCAGGGGCTCAGGCCAGGCACATAAGCCCGAAACCCACCCTACCACAGCAGCTAGCCCAAGCCTGATATAGCAAATTCACACAGCTAAGTTTAGAATTCTAGCATGAGTCTGTCTATGTGGCCTGGGAGACTTGCTCACAACTGCAGCATAGAAATACCCTTACAGACTATAGTAAAAACTGATGAATCCTCCATTTTATGGTGTTCCTTATTTATTCATTCAGATTTTTAAAATACACCTCTAGACCCCCAACCAGCACTCTGGGTGCCCATCCCGTATTTTAAAAATGGTGAGGTGGGTAACAGAGACAAAGAGCTGTCCATAAATATATCCACATCAACCCATATATTCCTCGGAAACTTAACTATGAGAGGAGGAAATAGGGACTTCACAGCATGACTGGACAGCTAACAAATCTGAGCTCGGGAGGAGAGCAAGATCCAGCACTGAAACCCCCCTCACAGTGAGCATCCTGCCAGCAGCTCCCTCCCGTTTATATTACGGGAGCTCTAGCTTGAGAGCCTCTGCTGATCTCAACTGCGGAAATACAACAAGGGAGAGAAACAATTTCTCCGATAACCATAAACCAATTACCAGTCTCCAGGTTAAAACTAACACTTTGAATTCCATCCAGAGGTTTACTGGAAGCCAGTGCAGATCACAGTGTACTGGTCTAACTTGCTCCCAATGTACAACTCTGCTTAATAAGCATGTTGCAGCACTCTACATTAGCTTCAGTTTCTGAATGGTCCCAAGGTTTAACCCCACATAGAGCCCATTACAGCAATCAGATTTTGAGAGGAAGAATACATGGATAACTGTGGCAAGATCTGATTAAGAGCGAAAAGGTCAGGTAAATTCAAAAGAAACAATATCACAAGAAATACCTCACACAGGATGTAGACAGCCTGTGGAATTCTCTGCTGCAGGAAGTCAGAGATTTAGGATTGAAAAAGAGGCTGAACAATAACAAATGTTGGTAGTTGAAGCTGCTGAGATTGGTTAATCCATTCTCCTGCTTCATGCTCATAAACTCATTAGGGTAGAGAGCAGGGAGAGAATATTTTCCCCTTTTCTCATCATAGCACAAATAATCAAGTACACTGTTTGTTTTCCCTTTCTTTTGAAGCACCAGCCAGAGGTCCCTGATAGATCAATGATTGGCAATGGAATACTAAATCCTCCATTAGTGAGACACAGTCTCACACTACTGTTAGGAGTGAAAAGTTAGCTATTGTCTGACCCCTTACATATAGTATATTAACTTTGCTATGTTTTGCAAATACAAAAAAAATGGACAGATAATAAAGTGGTAGATTGCATAATCCTAACATTTTCCCGCTTGTTTTTGCTTGTTTTGGCCCTTCTTTAGATGGAGAAAGACACAAATGGCAGGAAGCAGAATGATTTCACTGTGGGACTTGATCGAGTGCACTGCCACAGCCAGCAACTTCAGCCACTTGGACAAAAAATTATGTTGTGTCTTCCAAAAACTGTTCCCAGGGCATCATAATTTTGATGATTAGGCCAGTCTTGTTTGTACACTGTGGGATGGCAGCTATATTTGGGACCAATTGCTTGTGTTATTATGCATGTCCTGAACTTGTTTGTGCAAGATTTGTCGTCACATGGTGATGAAATCAATTAAAACACACTAGCTATGGCGCAATATTATCTATAACCATAAAAGTTTTACTCTTTCCAGCTCTGTGTACTGTTGAGTTATTGAGCTATGTGGGTTAAAGTACAGCTGGCATGCATAAGAAAAGGAGTTAACATGTGAGGTGTAATAGATTACAATGAGCTCTGTCTGTCTGCTTCGTATAAAGCCCTCATCCATTCTAGGACTTTTCTATAAGGGTTACCCTCGTCCTCCTTCCTTCTTGACCTTCTGTTCTATCAGCTGTCAGCCAGCCTTTCTAAGATGTTACTCTCTATGAGTAAGAGGCAGGTGCAGGACAGAGGCAACAGCTGCTTATTGTTGTTTCAACATCAATACCATGTTTTCCATTTCTAAAGTAGTTCCAAAGTTTGCTTTCCTTAGCGAAATAAAAACACTGAAGAGAGCATAGTTTGTTTGTGTTCTCATAAACTAGTACTTAACTATTTTTAAACCCAACCCCTACCTACACTCCCTCCCCCCAGTCTTCAGTTGATTGGTTTAGTTTAGTTTTTCATTATTCCATAATCCTCTGGGGCTGGAGACTACAGGGGTTGAGTTTTGTTTACGCAGGCCAATTATATAAAGAACATGTTCACCATACCTAAGAGCCTGATTTATAAACCAAAATGCAGCCACCTACTATTCACACAGGATTTGTGCTTTCCATATTATTAATAGTACCAGCTCCCCAGCTGATGTAAACCGGTATAGCTCCATTGACTTCAATGGAGGCTATATAAGTACATAAGATAGATAGATGATTTTTAAATGGTTCAAAAGGCGTTTTAACCACAGATTTGTAAAACAAAGTTCCAAATGAAAGGCTACATTCTGCCCTCACTTACACACCCAAAGTATCTTTGTATCTTTTGAAGACTACCATCGTCACCAAAGCTATTTCCACAATTCCACTAACTTGTTTCCTTTTGCTGGCAATGGAGAAGCCAAGGTTGAATTGACCTAACCTGTCAGCTCTAGGACTGACCTCTCCATAACAGAATTGAAGTACTTTAATAAGGAGAGAGAATAAAAATATGCAACTCCCCCCAAAATGGTTACAAATATCCCAAAGCTGTAAAAAGTCTTATAGTCTGGGGGTGGGCATTGGGAAATGGTCCCGGATTCTTGCCAAGAATTGTTCAACCCCTATAAAGCAGTGGCATGAGCCATATGAACAGAAATACATTGAGCAATGGACACCTCATATGCCGTGTCAGTTTACAGCAGCAGCTCAGCACGTTGCAAAATTGGATCATCACAGCGGCTTCATACAATGAGATCTCTGTGACTCGTAAGGGGTTTGGCGAAGCAGGCTCAGTAGGAGAGTTACAGTCACACTGAAGAGCTAGAATGAACACTGTTTATAACTCTTATTTTTAAATGGAAAATGTCTTGCTAAGAGTAAAGCCATTTAGAAAAGATACACTGTGAACTGATTTTCATTTTTTCTCCCTTTTTTGCATTTGTATTCTTTGAAATCCCAACTCGTTCTTCATAGGTAACAAAAATCTTACACCAGCAATGGCTTGACGACAACTACTCAGAACTCAGTAAATACACCAGTTCATAGGACTTAGTAAACACACTCAATAATAGTCCATATTACCAGTGACTACAGACAAAGATTGTAGGAGAGGATCAGAATTACTTTTAAGAGCAATATAACAAAATCGTACAGTAGAAAAGGTTTGTTTGTTTGTTTTTCTTTTAAACTACAATATCTGTAGTGCTCAGTTTGCAAATAATTTGGATTATGGATTTCTTTCCCCTTTTCTGCCAAGAAGTGCATATACATTTTCCTTCAAACAAAAACTGAGAATTCTCCACATATCTGCACATATACTCCCGTTTTCTTAAATATCTGCATTTATTATATACAAGGCCTGACATACTCTGTAGCAAGTTTGACCTAAATTGTGTGTCAAGATCCTTAGATGCTGTAGCATGCTGGGAGAGAATTTTATAGTGAGAAGTTAATTTCCATGTAGTACATGTGGGGAGGTATTTTCAAAAGCACTCTGCTCCCTTTGAGGACTTATGAGAAAACTTTATAAGCAATGCACTCTGACTAAAGATCTTCACCAATCCCCAATTAGTATGGTGTTTCTAGGAATAGCTCAGACAAAGGACTACCTTCACTTACTAGTAGCATTGCACCTTGGAAGAGTCCAACAGCTAACTAAACCTAAAAACTTTGATCTGGTGGCTGTTTCTAATTACATAAGGATAAAGTTGTTTATGGAGTAAGGTTGACTTGCCCTTCCAATATAAAATCCAAAGTTTCAAAATACCACTAGAAGTCACTCTTTATTTATTTTTAGACACGACCCAAAAACCTTTGAACTTGATGTTGCTAAAAATCAGCACTCTTTCATAGCGATCTAGCTTGTGTGTATTATGATATATGAAATGGTAAAGGGTGATGCTTTGTATCACGTCAATATGATATGATTGCTAAGTTCTTATAGGGCTAGGTCCCCAGTCTTGCATATATTAGACCTCTTCTGATACTCTTTTTAAAATGAGATTACAAGTTTAATAAAAGTAATAGTGTTGATGTAATATATTTGGATTTCAGGAAGGTATTTGACTTGACACCTCACAATGTTTTGATAAAAAATTGATGTGGCACATATTACAAGGATTAAAAATTGAATAACTGACAGGTCTCAAAATGTAATTGTAAATGGTGAATCATCATTGAATGGGTCTATTTCTAGGTAGGCCCTGCAGAGATCAGTTCTTGGCCCTACCCTATTTGACATTTTTATCAATGACCTGGAAGAAAACATAAAATCATCACTGATAAAGTTCACAGATGACACAAAAATTAGAGGGGTGGTAAATAATGAAAATAGGTTAGTGATACACAAGAATCCGGAATGCTTGGTAAGCTGGGCCGAAGTAAACAATACATGTTTCAATATGGCTAAACGTATACATCTAGGAACAAAGAACGTAGGTCGTAATGACATGATGAGGGACTCTATTTTGGGAAGCAGTGACTCTGAAAAAGAGTTGGGTGGTCAAAGTGGATAATCAGCTGAACATGTGCTCCCAATGCAATGATGTGACCAAACGGGCTAGTGCAATCCTTGGATGCATAAACAGGGGAATCTTGAGTTTGGGTAGAAAGGTTATTTTACTTCTGGATTTGGCACTGGTGTGACTGCTGCTGGAATATTGTGTCCAGTTCTAGTGCCATAATTCAAGAGGATGTTGATAAATTGGAGAGGATTCAGAGAAGAGTCACGAGAACGATTTAAGGGTTACAAAACATGCCTTCTAGTGATAAACAGATTGAGCTCTTTGAGTCTGTCTTAACAAAGAGAAGGTTAAGGGTTACTTGATTAGTCTAAAGGTATCTACATAGGGAACAAATATTTAATAATGGGCTCTTCAGTCTAGCAGTGAAAGGTATAACATGATCCAATGACTGGAAGTTGAAGCTCGACAAATTCAGACTGGAAATAAGGTGTACAGTTTTACCAGTGAAGGTAGTTAAATATTGGAACAATTTACCAAAGGTCATGGTGGATTCCCCGTCACTGGCAATTTTAAATCCAGATGGGATGTTTTTCTAAAAGCTATGCTCTAGGAATTATTTTGGGGGCAGTTCTATGGCCTGTGTTATGTAGGTCAGACTAGATGGTCACAATGGTCCCTTCTGGCCTTTGAATCTATGAATCTATACATTGGGGGAAATGTAAATGTGTTCAGGTCCAACATAAGGCACCGTTTAAGTCTGACTCAAACCCTATTTCATGTATATATATATTATTTTCCTTCAGTTTAGACCAATAAATCATGTTCATATCCTGGCTCTGAGCATCCTGCCAATTATTTAAAATAACGAAGTAAAAATTTCAGTCAGCTGACCTCTTCAGCCATGTAGCATCTGTAAATTCAAATAACAATACCCAGCTCACTGGCCAGTACTTTAGTCTCCCCTACCCTCCACAAAGGGTTGCACAGCAAGCCCTGACAGTCAGGAAAGTAGGCTACTTAGGAGGATAAAGGACAAGAGGGTATTCCAGACCCCCACGGTCATCACCGAAAACACCCAGCCAGCCATCCCAATGAGGCAGCAGCTAAACCATTGTGAACTATTATATACTCTGGTTGTGAATCTACATCACACTTCCCAATTCAATTATTTAGCTCTCTGTTTGATTTGTTAAAAATGTCCTTTTTGGTGTGTGTACATGGATGAGGGGGTACGTTGTCCCCATCTGGCCCTGAGGAGATTCCCTGGAGAAGGCAGTACAGCCCTGGGCTTTCTTATTTTTGTTGTGGAATATCCCCAAGAGAGTGTGAGAACCAGTTGCAGCCCATGGGGTCCTTGATAGCATAGTTGCAATGAAACTGCAAGGCCACAGTCATTTTGGAGGCACAAGGTCCCCACATGGACGGCCCAGGACTCTCAAATCTGGGTCAATCTGCTACTTATGAGGGTGGATACCATGCCCTTTTCCAGCAGGGGACAAACCCACCTTTAGTCCCTACTACCCAGTGGGATGATGTAGTGGCAGCTTCACAATTCTCATGGAAATTTTCTTGTTTTACTTTGGGATGGTATGACTCTGGTTACATCCAGAGTAAGTGCTTACAAAATCAGGCCCTTAAGTAAAATTTTGCTTACTTTAAAAAAAATAATATGCTGATTATATTTAAACCCAATGATAGAATATCAGGGGTGGAAGGGACCTCAGGAGGTCATCTAGACCAACCCCCTGCAGGGCCAGTCCCCAATTTTTGCCCCAGATCCCTAAATGGCCCCCTCAAGGATTGAGCTTACAACCCTGGGTTTAGCAGGCCAGTGCTCAAACCACTGAGCTATCCGTCCCTCAAAGGCAAGCAATGAGGTGTCTTTCAGATATAACATCCAATGTACATTATTCTGATCTGAGTTCTGGGAAAAAAGTGAAAAACTGTTATTGTTTTCATAATCATTTATTTGTGCAAAACTAATTGCCTGTATCATGGTGCTTTACACAATTAGAACAAAAATAGGGAGCCCCATTTGGCATGGTGTTACTTCAGATTTACACTGCTGTAACTGCCTTGAAATCAGGTATAAAATTGAAGTAACTCTGTGGTGAATCCACATTTCCAGTGTAAATTTAGAAGTGACAAATGAATCTGCCAGCCAGCTCTCTTTGAGGAGGCTCTTCTTGTTCTTTTCTTTTATAACAAACCTTTATTTTTAGACTCTAAAGGATTGGCTGGCAGCGTGGTATTTTGGGTAAGATCCAAACTAATGTTGACCCAGTAGTGTGGCTGGCCCTTTGGGGTTCAGAAGAACATTTTGTACAGCGAACAGAGTTTTTAAATAACTCCTCACCTTACTGGACCTAGGTGCTGACTGGGAGCCAGAGAACTGGAATGCAATTGGAGGGTTTGTGTGATTTCTTTTTTCAGCTTCTTGATAACCAATGTGGGGGATCAGAAGCACAGTCTGTGCCTGGTAGGTGAGTCTAATTTCAGTGTTAACCACCAGTTTTGGGAGAATCTGCTCTCCTTTTTGCAGCCTGCCCTGCCCTTGGCATTTTCAGTGAGGACTGCCCCAGGAGCAATGGGTCACACTTAATATATGGTGAATAAAGTTTTAAATAACCCTCACTAATAGACTTTGCTGTCTGAGGGGAAGCAAAGGCTGGATTGCTTAAAAGGAACTGCATTTTGGCTTCTTGGCAACCAGTAAGGTATTACAGAAGCTGTTTTGTTACTGGCTTGGTGAAATCTAATTACAGAATAAACCACCAGTTTTGGTGACCGTCTGCTCTATTCTTTGCCGTTTGCCCTGATTGAGCATTATCAGTATAGCCCCCTCCCGCAGCGACGATGGTCACATGGGTGAACAATGGATTTTTTTGGTGTGTTGACAAATCTGAAAAATCAGGTGGGAAAGTTTCATTTTGGGTCAGACTAAAAAGTAAAGTTTTGATGGACTGAAAAGTCAAAAACCACGAAGTTGGGGTGAAACAAAATGTTTTACACCAGTGAGGGTCTAACCCAAACAAAGCACCAGAGATGGGAATGGAGTATCTCCCTTATCACTTTTAGCCCAGTGGGATGTGGGAGACCCAGGTTCAATTCCCCCTTCTTTCTGATCTGGAGAAGGGATTTGCACTTGAGTCTCCACATTGTAGGAGATTTCTCTACCATTGGGCTAGAAAATATGCTGGGGTGGGTCTTCCTTAATCTCTCCTGTTTAAGCTGTTCCACTTTTTATAACTAATTAGTCATTGGTGTGGTGACATGACCTTGGGTGTCCCACATCCCAGGTGAATGTTGTAACTACCAGGCTATCAGTCTGAGTGTCTTGCCCTGGCCCAGTGACTAGCCATTGTCATTATGAGTAGCTATGAATTGCAACTCAACACAAATTTGAAAATAGTTCAATTTGACTGAAACTGCATTTTTCGGCAAATAGTTTATCCATAGCTTTAGTGTAGACAAGCCCTTAGTTCGGTACAGGAGGGAGAGAGGAGAGTGTTCTGTGTGTTTTGTTGTATTACTGATGAATGGTGGTAACAGAGCAAGAAGGGCTGTAATTCTGAAGGGCAAACCAGGATGCATTGAGCTGAGGAAGACAGGTGTGTAAAAGACTGGATTCAGAGTGAAAACCCCAAATCTGACAGAACCAGCACACCTGATCCCCACAGAGGTCCTGAGACTACTTCAGACCAAAGCTGTCATATAACCACAGGATGTACTAAAAGTGAGTGTTACCTTTGCATTGAAAGAGCTAGAATCAAATTACATTGGGAGCAAAGAAATTGTTGGGAGACCTGCATTCCAAGAAGGACGTCAGGGAATATTGTAAAGGAAGTAGTGGAGCACCCATCTCTAGAATGCTCTGGCTGAAGTAACCAAATGGGATATTTTTGGTTAAACTATGTTGAGGAATGACACCAAGAAGGCAACTCCGAGTAAAAAAGCAAAGGAAAAACTTAAAGCTGCTGTTATAAAGAGACTTTGGGTCTGATTCTCCTTTCACTTAACCCATTTCACATTGTAATGATACCACTGACTTCAATGGAATTACTCTTGATTTGCATATATGTAAGGGAGATTAGAACCAGGCCCCTTATATGTTGGTGAGAGACATACTGCCATTGCTTACTATGGGGAAGCTAGATTTGGAAGTTATCTTGTGCTTTTCTTAGCTATTTCACAAGAAAATGTACAAATTTAATGCACATGCTGTTACAAATTTTGAAAAAATGAGTTAACTCCAATGTAAAGCCATTGATGGAAGTGAAATGGTTTGGTTAATAAAGCAGCTATCTAAATTGTAAAACATTCAGGATAATTAAATTGGGAAATTGTCATCTTCAGTTTCATTTATTTTTCTTATTGCTGTATTGTTTGCATATTATATTTCCCTATGTTGAGGCAGATGATAAAACAGAATAAATGAGCTGAAGCCAAATCACCTAATAATCCACCCTTCAGCCAGGTGATGTGGACTCAGTTGTCATAAATTCACGTCTTGAAAATAAGTAACATCATTAAATATCATGGCAGACTCCATCCAATTCTTCCACAACATCATTTCTTTAATAGTATGCTCATAAAGGAAATTAATATCAATCGCTCAAACAAGAACATACAGCATTTTGATTATGTACTACGCTAACATCTTCCAAAAGAAAGGATCAGATTGTGACTGACCCTTGGGCTGGTGTGCAGGTGAGGGAGAGAAAAAGCATTCTGTCCTTTCTTGTATGCCTCTGCATACAAGACATGAACGAGTGCAGGGCCTGCTTTTTTGTGTGTCCCTGCAGTCACACATTGCCACAAAGGAAATAGGGAGGGGAAGAGGTGGGGCCATGGAGCAGTAGGCCAGGCTCACCAGGAGTGGCAGACTGTGACATACTAAAGAAGCTGGGCATAAGTTATGTAAACCGGGGGTGCTGGAACAATTTTTATAGTGGGGGTGCTGAGAGCCATTGAATGAAACTGCAAACCCTGTTGATAATGGAATCCACTTTAAGCCAGGGGGTGTGACAGCACCCCTAATTCCAGCACCTATGTCTGTAAAACAATCTCTCCCTGAGCTCCCCCTTGGGCAATGAAGCGTTATACCATCCCTATCCGTTTGGTGCCTGGGAACTGATGCTCTTCTAAACTGTTCTCCATCTGACCTGAGTGAGTTTGTGTCGTGCTACAGTCCCAACTCACACTTGTTCCATTGCAAACAAAGTAGTGTTAGGCTTGGAAAGGGGGGGGATAAGAATTAGGAAGGTAATAATGAATCATCAATATAACAGGAGAGAGAGAGGCCTGCAGAAGTCTTATTTTATTTGAAGTATAATGGATTCATTTATTCAATAACTTTAGCACAGCATTTTTTATTATTCGATCAATGTTTTAGGCATTGATAAGCACTAGTACTATTAGTTCTACAAGTGAACAGATTTGTTTTCCTTCAAACCGAATATGGTCCCTGAGGTTCTGATGGGCGCAATATTTTATACACACAAATTTCCCTCCACATTGTTTGGAAAAACTTGTGGAAAAGGAGATGGCCCTAAACCAAAAGAAACCCTTGCATCTGATGAAGTGGGCTTTAGCCCATGAAAGCTTACGCTCACATAAATGTGTTAGTTTCTAAGATGCCACAAGTACTCCTCGTCCTTTCACCCAGTTAATCTACCCAGGACAGGGTGAAGGGATGTATGGGAGCAGTCCCAGAGCTATGTGAAAAGTTAGCTGTAGAAAGAGGGATAATTAGTGACTGCTTAGCTCTCAGAGCAGAGCCAGTAAAAAGACAGGAAGAGGGACCCCCAAGCCAGAGAGGAGGAGAAGCTGCATTTCATCATGATCTCCCTCTGCTGCTGAATCCTCATGGACAGGGCTTACGCTGACAGTGAGAGTGGTGGGATTTGTATGCCACTCCCAAAGTCTAGTCGCAACTAGACAAGCAGTCTGGGAACACATTTTGGGTAACAGAAGAATTTGATATCTATAGCACCCCGAAATACCCTTAGAGCCCAATTCAGTCTTCAGCTTTAGAAGTGCAACTCAGTGAAGACAATGGGATCTGCACCATGGAACTGAGGGGGAAACTGGGCCCTTTGTGCTGTATACCAAAGAGGGACACAGCTCTCCCTCTGTACTGAAGGATTTACAAGATACCTAATGCTGGCCTTCTGCACAGGGATCAGTTTCACCCCATGTGTTTTCTCTCTTTTTCATTACTGCTGGCTGCACAATCATTGAGTAACATTCTGACTTCTGTGGCAGTGGTGAATACCTATCTAAGAGCAGCATTTGGCCTAAGGCTGGACAAATCCACAATCCTGAATGTTTTCTGAACACTATTCTAACACATTCAGATGCTATGAACCCATCTAAGTGGGACAGCTATACTGTGTTAGGGAAAGGGTTAGGTGGTGCCATGTTTGACCTATGTTTGAACTTGGCTGTTAAACATACAGGTCGCTCCTTTTCAGTGTAAACAGGATCACTGTTATACTGATAACTCTAGAAAAGCAGTGGTCAAACATCAAGTAAGTTAAGGTAGAGTAAACATACCTCTTTTATGTGTGTGGGTAGCCTTAGTGGGCAAAGGGTGAAATCTACCCTTTTGTCAAAGGCCAGCACAAGACCTATGCACTATTTAAAAAGTACATTGACTTTGTACTGGCTCTTGGCCCTGGGTTGACTTGCTCCAAATTGTATCACTTATGAGAAACAGGTAAATTTTCAGATTCCTGTAAAGACATCAAATGTCTTGATTTTACTGGGACAGTCCTGTTTTTTGTCTGATATCTGGACACCCTGGAAATTTCTTTCAGGACACCTGCAATGTCCCAGTTTTTCATTTCATTCGTCAAAACATTCATTCTTTCTATCATTACAAAATATTTGTTCAAGACATTGCTACACCAAGTTGAATTTGCTCCATGTTTACCAGCAGCAAACCAACCGTCCAGTGACAGAGTGTTTAGTATGACAAATACTGTTTGAAGTGAAAAAAAAAATCAAAGGAATGGGAGTGAACATTATCAAGGCGGGTCTTTTGTACACTGAATGCTAATGACACTTGTTCAGAGTTTCATGATCCACTATTAGTCCCATCTCTGCAACAGAGGCACGTGCTGCTGTTGAGTCAAAAGCTGGCCAAAACAACAGCAGGACATCTTTAAAAAAAAAAGGACATTTGTCTTTTATACCGGTATTTCACAACCCTATATGCATTGCCACAAAAATGGGATGGTTTTTTATTTTGAAAATATGCTCAGTTTAGGTATATGCACAGACAATGAAAATATAGCATAGCTGACCACAGTGGGTGAACTTACTTTTTACTTATTTTCTACTGGTAGGTTTGAACAGGCATTCCCTATATTTATAATGGGGAATAGCACTAGAAGTGGTAACATTCTTGCCTACTATTAAAAAGTAAACTCTTTAACTGCACCCACTGTCCTTTCATTTTAGCCAGGCACTAGTTTCTTCATCCTTGTTTATAAGCCTAGTTTGCTGGAATATCTGTGTGCAAAACAGTGCAAAATGAATATTCTGCAAAAGTCTGTGAGTTTGGTTGGGTTAATTCAATTTCCTGTTAGGATTGGTTGGAAGGTTCCCCCATTCTCTCTCGAAACCATTCTCCTATTCACATACGTCCTGATTCTCCACCTTGTAATTTAGGAGTGTGAGTTTGTGTGTGTGTGTGGGGGGGGGGGTGAGAAAACCTGGATTTGTGCTGGAAATGGCCCACCTTGATTATCATGCACATTGTAGGGAGAGTGGTCACTTTGGATAAGCTATTACCAGCAGCAGAGTGAGTTTGTGAGTGTGTGTGTTTTTTTTTGGGGGGGGGGGGGTGAGAAAACCTGGATTTGTGCTGGAAATGGCCCACCTTGATTTTCATACACATTGTAAGGAGAGTTTGTGTGTGTGGTTTTTGGAAAAGGGGGAGGGGGTGAGAAAACCTGGATTTGTGCTGGAAATGGCCCACCTTGATTATCATGCACATTGTAGGGAGAGTGGTCACTTTTGATAAGCTATTACCAGCAGGATAGTGAGTTTGTGTGTATGGTTTTTGGAGGGGGGTGAGGGAGTGAGAGGACCTGGATTTGTGCAGGAAATGGCCCACCTTGATTATCATACACATTGTGAAGAGAGTGGGCACTTTGGATGGGCTATTACCAACAGGAGAGTGAGTTTGTGGGGGGGGGGGGCGCGGAGGGTGAGAAAACCTGGATTTGTGCTGGAAATGGCCCAACTTGATTATCATACACATTGTAAGGAGAGTGATCACTTTAGATAAGTTATTACCAGCAGGAGAGTGGGGTGGGAGGAGGTATTGTTTCATGGTCTCTGTGTATATAATGTCTTCTGCAGTTTCCACAGTATGCATCCGATGAAGTGAGCTGTAGCTCATGAAAGCTTATGCTCAAAAAAATTGGTTAGTCTCTAAGGTGCCACAAGTACTCCTTTTTTTTTTGCAGCCTATTGAAGTTACACTGGACTTACAATAGTCTAAACCAGCATGAGTGAGAGAGGATTCAGGTCCATGCTGTATAAATGTATCTGACATTTTGTTCCACCTTTAGAACTGAGAGAGACAGTCTAATTTTCTACAGAAATGATGGAATTCCTGCTTTGTTATTATGCTAAAAGGGACCCTACAGTGAGCTGAATTTCTTTGAACAAGTTGCTCCAAGTTTGAAAAGCAAGAGCCTGTAAATTCCATGTGTTGTGGCTTTTTTTTAAGATTATAAAATAAACTTCTATAATCAGAAGGATTAAGTCTGAATTCACTTATTCTGCCATGTGTCTCAGTTTTAGAGGCTACTATGGGTCAGACTCTGCCAGAGTGTCAGCTGTAATTATCTCCTTAATTTATTAGCATTGACTATGAAAGTCAATTACAAAAATCCTTCATGAGGCTCTGTTTAAGTTTTAAGTGCTGGATTAGAAAAATGCCAGCAAGATTTACTGAAGACAGTGTTATGACATAAAATACTTTGAGGGTAAGGTTTGTATTTCTCTTCAGCATGTCAAGATGCAGTGTTTATGTTTGTCTTTTGAAGCAGCTACACCGTAGTAGAAGGATCTATGGGAGACATGCTGTAATATATCTACTTATTATTTTGTCTAGGGAATCTACATGGATTTCATGCAACATGATAGCTATTGCTACACCAATTTCTTCAGGGTACATAGATACAAGAATTTGGGGTATGCATAGTATAGTGCTGTTACTATCAAGCTAAGAAATGTGTTGCTCTCAGGGAAACAAATGGTAAGTTTTTCTAAGTTCACACACTGTGCATATCAGTAACATAATTAAGGGAATAATCCTTAATTAGTAGTGAGTAGGATACCTGGAAAAACTGTGGCGATTACCTCAGTGTCTCATGTAAACTTTGAAATAATACTGTTTTACTTTCAGATTTGATTTCTTTCATTCTTTGCTATCACTTCAAACATACACACACTATTGCACAAAAAATTGTGTTAAGGTTAGGTTGCTACTCACATAATATCTTAACAAACGCCAGCCTGTGGCCACTGTCCAGTTGATAACAGTGGGAGATAGCCATTTTGAAAGAAGGCAATTCTTGAGTTTCTCTGAAAGAAATTATTCACCGGCCTCTGACAACAAATTTTCACTTATGAAGAATAATATCAAAAAATTTGAACTCTAAATTTTTAAAAACTACCCGTTGTACCAGAACTACTCAAGTTTTACCTCACTTATACTTGTTGAGTAGGCAGACAATATTTTGTAAAGATGCCTGTCAACAGAAAAGCTTGACTGCTATAGACAATTTCAACAAGAGACCAATTTTATATATTTATTTCTTTTCATACATTTTTAATAAACTGCACAGAAAACTCAATAGGTACAAAAACTTAACATTTTGCAAATTTTTGCACTTAGAGGCCATTACATATAAAGAATATAAAGAGTTTATGCTTCAGTATAAAACCATTTCACAATGTAACCTTAACGATGGAGTTCTTGCCGGCCCCTCCATAATAAATTTACTCCCATGAAGAGGGTCCAATTTTAGAATGAAACTGTTACCTCGATTAAAAATTTCAAAGCACAGAAAAAGTAAAAGAGTAAGAATCATTTAGCTTTCAGTGAAGAATAGTGAGGTACTGAAATCTATGAAGTATGTACATATGTCCAGAACTGGGGATTAGAAGTCCAATCAAAATATATCAGAAATTCAGCTTTAATACTTACATATAATAACACATGTCATAGTAAAAGATGAACAGTCTCCCCTGCAAAGGTTAGCTATTAATATTATGTTACAGTCTGCCTTGGCTCTCTGAAACTGATGTTTCAAGCATTAGCAAATTATCACAAAAGAAAATACAATAGTAATTCTTTGTGATATTTGCCATTTTATCTTTGGATAAATTAGTAAGATATGAATGCACACATCATTCTCTTTAATAATTATTTTTATATTACTTTTGATGTTTCACTCATTATGCTATGAACTTCTTCCGGTGACAGATTAACTCACTAGTCTGTCTTGTTTAGAATTTACACAGGCCTAGATAGCATTAAAATGGAAAACTTGGTATTTTAGAGAAATGTGGACCTTTCTATAATGTTTTGAATTAAACTTCTGGTGCCTTCCAAATATATTGACTTCTTCCCCTCTATCAAAGTATCCTTTCAAAATAAATCCTGGTCATATTCGTCTTTCAACCATACTATAGTGGTTGCACCTGTGAACACTATAATTAAAATTGCAGAACAATTGCAATTCTCACCCTCTGTTTACGTATGTTCATTATTTTGTTATGAATTATGTTTAATTACTTTTATATTATTATATAAAATATTATTTATATTATTATGGCACCCAGAAGTGTGATAGGTACTTCATAGTAAACATGGAAAAACTTGGTCCCAAGGGTGCTGGAACAATTTTTATAGTGCGGGTGCTGAGAACCACTGAACTGTAAACCCTGTGTATAATGGAAATCACTTCAAGCGGGTGGGTGTGGCAGCACCCCTAGTTCTAGCACCTATGCTTGGTCCCTGCCAGAAAGGGTCACAAGTTAAATTTCAGACATGATTCAGTAAGTAAGGATGACTATCACTGGGGTGGGCTCCTGCTCCAGCTCTGCTCCTCTCCTGTTACTGTGGGATAAGGGCAAAAACTTCTTCTGCCCTCTACACCACAACCTGCATAATCCCACTACACAAAGACCAATTACCTGGGCTGGTACAGAGAATTTGCTTTAGAAAGTGTAAATTTATGAAAATTACATATAATATACTTCATTCTCCAAGTCTCTCTTGTTTACTGCATTTCTCTCTGTCACACACAGTGAGCTCAGCTTTTAAGGGGTTCAAGTCCCAGTTTCAGTCTGAGTCTGGCTCCGCCTATCTGCTGAAATCATGTGACTGAACAGGTGCCTAAAAGCAAGTCTGCTGGGAAGTATAAGTGCTTCCTGCTCGAGCTGATCAAAAACTGTGTGTGGGGAGGGGAACCTTGCAAAGGAATTCAAAATTGTGAAGCGGTTTCTAATGGAACACTTTTCATTTAAAACATTTATGAAATATTTTTTTTACTTTTCAAAATTTGAATTCACACCCTCCATCATATCCCCCTTTCTACCCTTTGTTTGTTCTTTTGCCAGTGAGTGCAATAAAATTAATGACATCCAAGGTGTTTTCTTTTTTACTTTTTCCACTCAATATCTTTTCAAAACTTCTCCAACTTTGGAAAAAAGCTGTAGAGTGGCAGAGTGGAAAAAGGAAAGGAAAAAAGTAGAAAAAAATCACGCCCCAAAACCCTAGACATCATTCATTCCACTGCTTTCAGAGGAGTGGGAGAAGAGGGAAAGGATAAAAGGAGGAAAGGAAGCGAAAACAAACATCCCATATTTTTTCAAACACTGAAACAAAATACAATTTTCAAATTGAAAAAAAAGTTTGTTTCGAAATTTCCCACTGAAAAAATTGCATAAAACATGAGATTTTCTAATAGAAAACAATTGTTGTTGACAAAGCTCAATTTTTCAGCAGAAAAATGTCAGTCAGCTCCACTGCCTGTCCCTTAGCGGGGAAAATTCAGATGGGGAAATACTAGCTAGGAGGCTTTCCAGAAATGGGGAAATGAACCTGGCTGAGAGGTAGCTGGCAAAGGATCCTGAGAAATATAGGTCAAGCCAAGAGGCCTAGAGGTGAGCTATAGAAGAACTCCAGGGAAAGATTTGGGAAAGTCAGAAGAGAAGGTCAGACCAATGACAGGCACCATAGGAAATGGCCTTGGGAGACAGCGGAGCCTGGTGGTTGTGAATTAAGGCAGACTGCTGTCCACAATTTAGAGTCCCAGGGCTGGGACACATGGTTGAGGGAGGGTATGGGCTGCCATACGATGACACTTAAGTAAGCAGTGCAGATCACGTGCACTCAGGAGACAAAGGACTGTTGAGCCTCAGGAAGGGCTGAAGACGTGGTTCTGTTTGAATTATTTTGTTGTACTCTGCAAAGTAAGAACTTTTCTTGGCCAAAGCACGAAATCATCAACAAACCCCAGATCAAGTGTCCAGCCACAGGTGAAGCTGAGGTACAGATCACTTGATGCCAGACTGGATCAAACACTGATCAAACACTTTGATCAGACTGGATCAAACCACTAAATTTTTATTGTAACATGCATAATAATACTAACAGCAACTCAGGGATGAAGTTACAGTCTCTTTTTTTATTAATGTGGACCCACTTCTTTAGATTTGCAGTTCTGAGGGTTCTGTAGTAAATTTTATTCCTTAATTAGATGTCATACAGCATATATAATAGAAAATTTTATCTATTGCTTAGGAAAACTAACCCATCTGGTGACATGCTGTGACTGGGGCAAACACATGCATAATTCTATATTTTTGAAGGAAGCGATATAGATTTATGATTTAATTATGCATATCTATGGCAGACTGTACTATAAATTTAGGAATAATTTGTTTTGATTGCTCACTGGAAAATTAGCATCATTCCTAACAAGAAAGAGCATGTTTACAACAGAAACCTGCTGAGATAAAATGCCTTAAGAACTAAAGATCCTGGAAAGAATGTTAAATCTTATTACACAGATAAGTAATTGAAGGAATGCTAATTCTGTGTTTACTAGAAATGACTGACATAAACAGCTAAAGATAAAGCTACGACAGGGATGTTGATGGTTAGCATTTTTTAGCAAAGTTATATCAGTCCTTTTACTTTCTTTACACGGCATTTATAGTCCTTCACACAAATTAAAAAACAGACACTATTATTATATAAATTCTGAATACGAGCACTATATTGTGAAGCAAGGGTTCATGATTTTATTAAGTGTACTATTATGAGAGAAACAAAGGCACATGCCTAGTACTGGAGAACTCATTGCAATAAGGTATTAGCAAGGCTAAGAGCTCAGAGGGAACAAAAATGCTTGAACTCTTATGGATAACAAGAACATCCAGAGTTACAGTCATAAGAACTAATCCATAGTAAGTCTATATGAGAGCAATAAACAAACAAGAAAACAAGGAGTTTGGAAGGGATTAAACCCCACATTCTTCAGGACGTAAGCCATCTCTTAGTAATGAAGGTTAGGAAAAAACATTCCCTGTGTGCGGATTATTTCATAACTTTCTACAGCTGACATTTTTGTACCTTTCTCTGAATCATCTGGTACCAGCCACTGTGGGACAGGATACTGGATGAGGTGGACAATTGCTGATTCAGTATGAGAATTCGTATGGTAAAGATGTTCTCTGTGGAAGGGAAAAAGATCTGAGAAATACAGATATCTAGTAAATTGTGCTTTTAATAGGTCATTTATAGCATTATGTCATTATTTTGAAATGAGGGCATTTCCCCAAAGTACTCTTTGAACTTCAGATCTAGATAAGAAGACATAAGCTAGATCCTCAGCTGGTGTAAACTGGCATAGCTCCACTGACATCAGTGAAGAAGAAATACAAGAAAAATTAGAGGTGTAGCAACAAAACAGTGAAACCTATCACTGGATGAATAAATACAATAAATGAAAGCCCACAACTGACCTGTTGAGTCCACCATTCACTAATACTTTCTCTTGGGTTAAAAAAGTTAAACCAAGAAACACAAACTGTTAGGATTGTATATGCTAACATGGATGATGATTCCTGTGTAAAACAATGCAGGTGAGATTCATGACCCACAAGTCTCAAACCTGGGTTTGCAGTGTTTCAAGAAGGAACAACACTCCATCCAGCAGTCTGTTGACACTTGTGTACCTGGGGTCTATGAAGCCCAGCCCCATTTTGAGGCTCCGCCCCAGCAGTCCTATTGGTGGAGTCCCAGAACAGCTGATTGGCCTGCTTGTCCTACTTAAGGCAGCACCAGGAACAGGAAGCTGTCTGAACAATTGGGCTCTGGCTCCTACAGGGACTGGGTGGACCCTGGCTGGTGCTTGGGAGTTCTCCACCCCGTGTGTCTCCTGTTGTGTACTCCAGGAGATAAGTGGTGGGTGGTAGGGCTGCCCTCGTGTTTTCCTCAAGTGGGTCTTATGTGAGGGTGCTCCCTGCCCTGTGAGCCTCCCTAGCCACCCCACATGCACCATCTGAGCTGGCTGCCAGACATGAAGTTGGTCCATCTCTGAACCTCACTCAGGAAACAGCTGTAACTGGTTGTGCGCCACACCCTCGTTAACCTCCTCTTGGCCATCCACCATAGCAGGAGAAGGAAGCTGGATATGGGATTACTCTGCGACTGTGGGGCCTACTTCTGGTCTTCCCTCAAGTCACATCTCCAGGCAGAGTTCCTTTTGGCTGTGTCCACTGGCTCTCTGGACACCTTCAAGGAGCAGTGGGTGCTGTCCAAGGTTCTCTGCTGGGTGTCCCCCTCTGGATCCCTGATTTTTAACCTGTGACCCTCACTCCTGTCCCTGTTTTTCATTTGTTGTCCCTTGAACTTATTTGATGTCTAGTGGCTCCTCCCCCTCAGGCTAAGGGAAGAGGCCTTTAGATGTGGCAGGCTTCTGCCCACCCATCCCCAGTCCTTCAATAGGTGCTCCTGTTCCTACTTGATTTCCTGGTGTCTGATTTGTGCTTCTGACCAGTTTGTCTCCTGCTTATGATCTCCTGGTATGCTGACCCAGGTGACCCCTGTCTTGTGACTGTGAACTCTGGCTCTGACTACTAGTTCTGGCTGTCCACGACTTGTGCCATCTGTCATGACAAGAACTTACCTTGCAACCTAGAACCAACTCAAAAGATAAAGGAATGAGGGAACTTTAAAAAGTTTATGTATACTATTATTTTATAATTTATATTTCATATTCTGTAAGATAAAGAACTAGATCTTCAGCTGGTGAAATTTGGTGTCATACCACTGAGGTCAGTGACTCTATGCTTATTTGTACCAACCAAGAATCTGGCCTTCAGAATATGATGGCTAAAGTTTGCCTTTAGTTGTTTACACAGCATTTTTTTTTAAAACGGAGATTTTTCTTCTCCTTTTGCAGCAGCTAGTTACATTGGAATTGATCCAGTGCCCACTGAAGTCCATTGCTTTCAATGGACATTGGGTTGAGTGCATTGTTCATGAGCTATGCATCTTCTTCTGAATAACCAGGTTTTGGTAATTGCTGAAGCCAGGATACTGGTTTATCAATCATTCCAGTAAGAACTGTGCTTGAGGTCTGAAAGCAGAGTTTGACAGCTAGGCAACATTTTGAAAGGTTATTGTTATACCGAGCAATGTGCTCTTCTGTAGCTCATGTACATAACAGGAGAGCTTTAATAAATTCCATAGACTGGGATTGTCTGGATATGTGGAACAAGATCTGCATGTTTCTGTGTAAGAATTGCTATAAAGGATGGAAATATGATTTGAGTAAACTGAGATTTTTTTTCTCATTAGATTTGCTGGTTTTCGGTTGTCTTACAGGATTGTAGGATGCAAATATCAATATATTTTTTCTCCTGATTATGATCCCATTAATGTACATGACCATTATAAACTATACACATTTTCCAGATACCATATTTACCATTGTCAATGGCAACTGAAGTTTGCAATCAGCATCTCTAGTAATTTAAGAAAGGTAGTACACTGTTATGTACAGAAAAACAGGAGGAAATGTACAAAATGCACCTCCAGAAACTCTTGTTAAATAAAGAGATTTGGAACTAGTACAGTATAAATCTGGTGTAATTTTTAGGACATATTTACTATAGTCTTTCAGGTAAGTATGACATAATTCCTTCAACTAATGCTAATGGGCATCTTTATAAACTATGGTTTGTCTCTGATTTTAAATGGTCTTCTAGACTATGTAGGGAATCTATTATCCTTATGAAGGTTTTATCTTCCAGTGTCACAAAACTTGTTTTATGTATTCACCCTCCTCTGACAAAACAAAAAAGGAACATGTACTACATCAGTCATCCTGGGCCAGACTGAGGCTGTAGCAAAGTGACGACTCACCAGTGCGGCACCTCCTGGAGCACCCACTGGAGTTCTGGGAGAGGGGATATCTAAACAATAGGGAAATCTGAGGGGTCAGCACTCATCTCAGGGGCTAGGCAGTTAGACTGTGCGGTCTCGGCTTTCAGGAGGGAGTGATGGAGGATCTGCACCCCAAGAGTGTGCCTAGAGACCCCAAGCCAAGGGCAGTGCATGCACTCTGTTTAGACTCTAGAGATTTAAAGCACATGGGGATTCAGCATTTGGATCTCCCCACAGCACTTTAGTGAGTGTCCTGGGTGGGGGACAGCTCAACTAAGTCTGTGACACCTTCATTAATTTCTTTCTGATTAGTTGATCCAAGGGGTGCATCTTGATAATAGTCTATGTGCACCCCTAAGTGCAGGGGCTGCAATTCTGGCTGGCATTTACTTGGGCTCTGCTAAGGGTGGAGGCTTCTTATGTTCTCCCCAATACTGTGCAGCCATGTAAGGGATAATTGCCATCAAATCCACAATTTAGAATATCACCATCCAACTCAATCCATGGCTGGAGTCCTCAAACATAGCCACAGAACAATTGGAATGACCACTGCCAATGGAAGGAAGCTAAAGAGAAATCTTGTGATGGAAATGATGGTGTGCATAGCCAGAAGCAATAGTGAGTGCAACAAAGAGTGGTACTCACTTCAGCAAAACTCTCCCAGCTGACTGTGGCAGGTAAGTCTCAGTTGGTGGTACGTGGCAAATAAAAATAGTACCCAGCTTAACTATGAGGAGGCAGCCGTCCTTATGTTTTGGGGCACCCAGCATTTTCAAAAGCAGATGGCCCGTTTGTATATATCAGACCCCTGGTGCCTCCACTTCCTCATTAGGTAAAATAAATGAAGAACACACTGAGTGGTGCCACCTGCCAAAACTTTGGTTTAAAGTGACGTGTGCAGCACCACAGAAGAAGACTGTAGCAGAGGCAAGGGTAGAACTGAGGTCTGGATCCCCAAAGAGATTTAGGCAGTGCAACACCTAACTTTTAGGCACCTATAGAATCACTGCAACAACAATGGGATCCTCAAAGCCTGAGTTAAGCACCTAGTCTCCCTCTACAATGAATGTGGGGAGAGCGGTGCCTTAGAATGTATTCCACAAAGGCCAGCATGCTACCTAAGTGAGGCCAATGGGCCATGCCAATGACAGGGGTGTATCCTAAGCCTTGCCCCTGTTGCAGAGTTTAGTGACTAAGTGTGGGCTGCAGGAAGGCACCTGTTTTTCCTAGAGATACACGAATGGGACCCCCTCTCCTGGAGTCAGGCACTCAAGTTGTTTCTCATAAAAAAGAATAAGGAAGGCACTTAACACTACACAAAACAGGCTAGGGATAGGGATGAGTTGAGGTGGCCCTCCCTTAAACCTTTAGCCCAGTGGTTAGGATACTCATCTAGCATCTAGGAGGTCCTGCTTCAATTCCCCTCTCTGCCAAAGAAAGGATTTCAACAGGGTTCGACCACCTCTCAGGTAAGTACCCTGGCCATTGGCCTACAGAGTGATTCTTTCTCTCTCTGGACCAATTCCTATTCAGTTATTTAAAGCTGAATAACTTCAAAAAGAGAGACTGAGGGCTTGTCTACACTTACATTTTAAAGCGCTCTAACTTGCTGGCTCATGGCTGTGAAAAATCACCCCCCTGAGAGCAGCAAGTCTGAGCTCTTTAAAGCGCTAGTTTAGACAGGCTCCGGGCGCTGGGAGTCGCACTCCAACCCCCTCATGGAGGTGGATCTCCAGGAGCGCTGGGAGACCTCTCTCCCAGCGCTCGCACCGACCATACTCGCACTTCAAAGCGCTGCCGTGGGAGTGCTCCCAAAGCAGCGCCTTGAAGTTTCTTGTGTAGACATAGCCTGAGAGAGACCCGCATCAGAGTAGCCCAGAGTGTGGATGCCCAGAGGCAGAGACATAGGTGTCTGAGGGAACTTTTACACTGAAAACTCTAAACGCTGAGTGAATGTAGGCACCTACAGGATTCAGTAGCGGCTGGGTGAGGTTTCTGTGTATCACAGTGGTGCCTAAAACTGGGACATAGGCACCTCAGCAGGGCCTGCTCCAGGCACCAGTGAACCAAGCGGGTGCCTGGGGAGGCCAATGTAAAGGGGCGGCAGGACAGCAGCGGCAGTGGTGGGAATTCGGTGGCCGCTCCATCACAGTGCTTTTTGTGCTCGGTGGCAATTCGGACGTGACTCTTCTTCGGTTGCTGGCGGCAAAAACGCTGTAGCCGGCCCTACACTTCAGCCAGATGTTTAGGTGCCTGTATACCTTTCTAGATCTGGGCCCGAGTTCTCCTGTCTTAGCCTTCCTCTTCCTGTAATCCTCTTTCTTCTTTTCACACTTTCCACCATTCTTGAAGAAATGAGGCAGGAGTTCTATGAACAGCCTCATTCACTGCATAATTCCGATTCATTCTCCTGAGCACTGAATGAGGCAAAGGTCCTATGGAAAAAACAATATGTGATAATACAATTAAAGGCTGTATAATGATATGTACGTACAAGGGGGCTCTGTTACAGTTGCATAGGCAACCTTAATTCTTGCATTTCCTAATTGTCAGTTGACTTTGCAACCTTAACGTTCTCTTAATGCTGTTTTTGAAAATGTGTTTTCCTAGGTTTTTGTAAAAGGAAAGCAGGTTAAAACAAATTTTATTATGTACAAATGTAGCCATACACCATTATTCATTGTCAGTGGGGTTTGAACCCTGAATCTTCACACTGTAACACAGCTTGAGCCACAGGACTAACTATGTTAACTAGCAGGAAGAGAATGGTGTTATTCCAGGGGAGGAATGGGATGTTAGGGCCTTGTACTGGTTCTTGGAGGTGTTCAGCAGGGGTCTGGCCTGGCCATTTCTCTCTACTACCCCTGAGGAGGTGAGGGAACTCCTTTCCCATGTGGTGCCCCCACTGGGGGTGGGGGTGGGCTACTGGGCCATATGATATGTCTGAGGGGCAGGCTTGCCAGGGAGAGTGTGGCCTACCTCTGTCTCCCACACCTACCTGTCTGGAGAGTCGATCTTTTTGCGGGGTTGAGTGTAGTGTGCACTACTGCTGCTTTGATGGTAGTTTGGTCCAGGCTTTAGATTAGAATGTTTATGTTCAGTTATTATTTTGGCATGCAATCAGTGTTTTTGCTGACAACACAGGGGAAGGGAATGGCAATTTTCAAAAGTTTGTATCTCAGCCAAACTCTAATGAAACTTCAGGGGCAAAGAAAAGGCACTTCTGCAGCCTCAGGGCTTTCTCCCTACTGAATTTGAAAGGTCTGCTGTAAACAATGGACATATTAAGAGCTTCCCAGAAAGGTCATGAGAATCTTTTTATACTGGAAAGTATCAGGCAACCCAAATATATGCCAGCTCCCTTATAATATATATACATACCAGCATATGATGTTAGTGGTAGAGGACTTTCACAATTGCTCAGTCGACTAAGATTTCCTACTAAGATGCCTTTCTCTTTCTCTTCTAGTGTTTTTTGCTTCTCTAAGACAGGAATTTATCAGTAATTCAGATTTATTTAGTGTGTTGGAATAGTTAAATACTGTATCATGATGGCACTGAACAGTTGCAATCTGTCACAGTAAGAGTCTAATGGTGTAGGTATGAAGAGGGTTTAATGGGAGAATTTCTGTTCTAGCCTTAGAGTAGTTGTCTTTTTGTCAGGGAAATCAGAACCCTTCAGTCTTTCAGGAAGAGATCTGTGCTATGGCCTCTGATCCTAGAAACACTCGTGAGTAAGGTGATCAGACAGCAAGTATGAAAAATCGGGACAGAGTGTGGGGGGTAATAGGTGCCCATATAAGAAAAAGCCCTGAATATCGGGACTGTCCCTATAAAATCGGAACATCTGGTCATCCTACTCATGAGTAACTTTATGGACATGTGAATTCTCATTCAGTTCATTGGAGCTATTCATTTGCAGAGTCACTCCCATGCTTTAGTGTTTGCAGGCTGAAGCTTACGTCTGTAATCCCTCCAAAGATTAAATGAAGTTTGCCAAGGGATTTAGGGAAGAGCATAGAATGTATTTATGCTTTTTCTTTGTATATTTCACCAACAAGAACCTTATGAAGCCATGTGATTAGCCTCCTAGGACTAACTTTGAATCTCTGCATTGGAGAACTTATTTTAAATTAATAAGCTGCTTGGCCTGTTTGGATTTCCTGTTGACTTTTAAAAGCAAGATGTGCACAAGCCAAGCCACCCAAAGTAAATAAATTAAATTTTTAAAAGATGTATTAATGTCATGTTTCAGTTAGCACCAGTACCAGCCTTTCAATTTAACCACATGAGCTACTGAATATTTACTACAGAGGAAGAAAGTCCATCTCTAAAAGAAACAAGAAATTATAAAAAGAGCAACTATACTTCATGTTCACTTGGGGAACAAGCTGTAACTTCTGCAGATATTTCAGATAACTAACATCTGCTGAAAGACAATTAAAGGCCTAATTCAATGCTAGTTGGAGTCAATGGGACTTTTCCCATCATTGCATAGAAAAGGGGAATTTGCAATAAAGTGATATCTTCTTACCTTCGTACCTATTTCATTTTCTCAGCTGTCTTCAAAAATATTTTGTACATCCTGTAAGTTTAAAATGGTGCAATTAGGCAACCTATATTGGGGAAAAAAACTGTCCTTTTAGAATATTTAATAGGCAATCATGAGAGGTTCCTACTTCCCTTTCAGAAAAAAACCCTTTGCGACTGGCCTGCATGCCAAAGTCTACACCTAAAGAAAATGTTTGGAAAATGGGAGCTGCGGGAAGCGGTGCGGGCTGGTGACCACTTCCCACAGCTCCTGTTGGCCGGGAACGGCGAACCGCAGCCACTGGGATCTGTGAGTGGCCGTACTTGCGGATGCTCAGGTAAACAAAGTGTCTCGCAGCCCTCCAGGGGCTTACCCTGAACAAGCCGCGAACCAAGTTTGGGAACCCCTGCTGTAATGTAATGCAAATGAGCATAAACAATTATTATATAACGTGGCATTGGATTAAAGGGGAAACTAAAACTTATTTACTAATTAAGTTGTATTTGATCCCATGAGGAATAAATAGTTTAGTGAAAACTGAATGTGATTTATTAGCTGAGGGAGTGCTAGCATGATGATGTTATATGGCACAATGTCTGCATTTGCTGTGTGGGTGTAGATGATTCATATATTGATAATCTATGATAAGATGATAGATTCTGTGGAGAAATACTGACTTGAAATACATTGCCTCAAAGGCAAGGAAAATGTGATCCCTACAGAGTACAATAGAGTGAATTTGGAATTGTTTTCCTTTTGTATCATGAAAGATTAAGGCTCTGGTTCCTAACCTTTCTGTAACCCTTTACCAGTTAATCAAAAATCCCATCTATCGGTACGTCTACACTGCACACCACTGGCGGCAGCATGTAGAGTATGTGTATCTACACACTGCAGTGAAAAGCAAGCTCTGTCCATACTGAAACATGTAGCTCTGGCAGGGAGAAGTAGTGGGACACTACACTACATTACATTGCTAAGAATAGCAGTGTAGACAGGGGAGGTGCTGCCTGGGCATGTAGAGAGCCATGTAGGGGACATACCCTGAGGTTCTAGCATGTCTTTACTCTACTCACCTGAGCAGCGCCTCACCGTCTACACTACTATTTATACCTGTTCTAGGGGTGTATGCAGCATATGTACTCTACATGGCACCATAAGGAATGTGCAGTGTAGACATACCCTGTATCATCTGGGGCCACCCTCTCACATTCAACTATGTGAAATCTAACCTACAATGGACCTTGAGCTGCTCCAAACCCCTATCTTGAAACCTTACAGGACTGAAGTTTAGAGCAACCCCAGTAATAGTGTACATTAAATGGGGAATGGACAGCTGTGGCATGCTGGAGTAGTGGTAGGGAGTGTGGATCCACTAAGAGGCAGAGCACCTAAGAGACAGGCACTGCAATGGTGATTCTAAGACCTTGTCTACACTATACAATTAGGTCAATGTAAGCTGCCTTACGTTAACCTAATTATGTCAGTGTAAACACTACAGCCTTGTCCTGCTGATGTAAGTGCCCTACTACACTAACATAAGTCCTCCTCCACGAGAGCCATAGAGCTTATGTCAGTATAGTAAGGGCAACACAGTGTCTGTGTAGACACTGCATTACTTACACTGGTTGTTGGCTGTCTTGTCAATTTCAGCGCTTCAGCATGGAGCGCTGAAATTGAAAAGAAAGCCAGGCAGCTAGAGCTCGGCTGACCCCGGCTCACACTCGGCTGACCCCGGCTCATGCTGGAGTAGTGGTAGGGAGCTGTGGATCCACTAAGAGGCAGAGCACCTAAGAGACAGGCACTGCAATGGTGATTCTAAGACCTTGTCTACACTATAGACACTATAGATAGGGAGTGATGGCTAGATCCACAAAAGTGAGGGCTAGACTTAGGGCATGTCTATACTACAGATTAAAGTCAACCTATGTTAGGTTGACTTACAGCCACTGCAGTAATTACTGTGGTGGTTCATGTCCACACTCTCCTCCTTCTGTCAGTGGTGTGAATCCTCACCTGGAGCATTTCCACCAACTGAAGAAGGTCAGTGTGGGGGGTCCAAGAGCCAGGGCTCTCAGTCCTGTGCAGCTCCTCGCCAGGAGCCCAGTTTCCGCTGGGCTTCTTGCCTCCCTGTTCCTCACTGGGAGCCGGGGGAAGCCGCCCAGGCTTCTCACCTTCTGAGTGGGGAGTCAGGTGCATAGCCCGGCTGGGAGTGTGAGCTGGGGTCAGCCGAGCTCTAGCTGCCTGGCTTTCTTTTCAATTTCAGCGCTCCATGCTGAAGCGCTGAAATTGACAAGACAGCCAACAACCAGTGTAAGTAATGCAGTGTCTACACAGACACTGTGTTGCCCTTACTATACTGACATAAGCTCTATGGCTCTCGTGGAGGAGGACTTATGTTAGTGTAGTAGGGCACTTACATCAGCAGGACAAGGCTGTAGTGTTTACACTGACATAATTAGGTTAACGTAAGGCAGCTTACATTGACCTAATTGTATAGTGTAGACAAGGTCTTAGAATCACCATTGCAGTGCCTGTCTCTTAGGTGCTCTGCCTCTTAGTGGATCCACAGCCCAGAGATAGGAGCCTAACTGCTACTTTAGACACCTGCCCCACTGAGCTCCTGCTGACCCCTGTAGGCACTTAAAGTTGCTAAAGCACCTAATTTTCTGCTGCTTGGCCTAGCTCATACCAAAGCCCCTGAAAGATCTGTGACACGCTGGCACCCCACATTCACCACTGTCATAGAATTATGATATGTTTTGTACAAAGTATTCTTTGTGAGGTCTTATTCTAAAAGTCTTGAACTGTTGAACATTAATATCCTGTTGGATTGTATGTGTTATCATTGTGTGTGAAGTTATGTAGTTTTGCTATTCATGTGTTACTGAAAGATGTTGTGAAGTTGGAAACACCCATAACTAGCCTTTCAGGTACAACAATGAAGAAGCTAGACAGTGCTAATGGCCCATTAACAAAGACAATGGACCATGGAAGAGCTTATCCTCCCCTGTGAACGTTTCACCCAGCCTATGAATAATGGCTACTATGACTCAGCGTGGCATGCAAGAGGTTGTGACCGGATCACATGATACCGAACACCATTTTGGTACCTGTACTTTTTCACAAACTGGGCTGGGAACCTGGCTTGGAACACAGGGGCTCCTGCCATATGGAAAAACTATATAAGGGGGAAGTGACGACTAGGACTCACTGCCCACACCAGAGAACACCTGGAAAAACCTGAGGAACAAAGACTGAACTGGGGGTAGTGCTGGTCCCAGGCTAAAGGGATTTCTAGCCTGTGTATGGAAGCTTGATGGACTGCTTGTACTATCTAACAGGATGAAACACTGATTCAAATTCTGTGGAGCATATTAGGCTTAGAATGTGTTTTTGTTTATTTCCGAGATAATGATCTGTCGCTATCACTTACAATCACTTAAAATCTATCTGTAGTTAAAAAACTCATTTTATGTTTTATCTTAACCAGTTTTTGAGTGATGTATTTGGGGAAATCTCAGCTCCTTTAACAAAGGCTTGGTGCATATCTTCCCCACATCGAGTGGGGAGCAACCTGGTTTAATGAGCTTGCACCATACAGACCCTGTGCAGTGCAAGATGCTATAATTCTGGGTTTGTACTCCAGTAGGGGTGCAAGGCTGGGGAGCTAGGAAATTGGCTGGTGCCTTTATTGTTGGTCCATGAGTGGCTTAGGTAAAGCACTTAGGTGACTCAGTTGGGTGTGTGGCACCACCTGCTGTCATGTTTGGTAATCAGAGGGTCCGGAGGGGGCTGGCCATAAGTCATCAGCAGAGCAGGAGGAGAGGCCAACCCAGCTGAATAGTTAGGGGTCACAGCAGTTCCAATGGCTTCCAGGCTGGACAACCTGTCACAGGATTTTCAAACTAGTCATTGCCCTGACTATCTTATCTGGGGAGCCCAATCCAGTAGTTGTGTTGAGAGGCCACCAATTGGATTGTATGCTGCACAAAATGTGGTCACCAGCGGTACCTCCCTTGCAACTTTTAGTCTAGTGGATTGAGCACTCACCCAGGATGTGAGATACCCAAATTCAATCCCCCACTCTCAGGCTCTTCTGATGAAGCTGTTCCAAAAGGAGACATGGAGAGTTGCCTCCCTAGAATACCTCATAGACCTGTGGTGAGAGCACACTCCTGGGCAGTAGGAGACTTGTAATCAAGTACCTGCTCTGAGGCAAGCAGAGTGAGGACTAAATCTGGGTGAGTGTTGTAACTCCTGGGCTATCAATTATAAGTGGTAGAAGGTGCCATCTCCTCTCGTTTTGCAAAAACAAACACTGACCTGTCTTAGGCAGGTAACTCCAGGAGAGGCAGCAAGTGAAAGGAGGTGCCTAAATCCCTTTGAGGGGCAGGGCTTAAGCCACACCCCTCTCCTCAGCATTTCCTATTGTCTATCTTAGGTGGTTTCCCACTCAGTTTGCTGGCTTTGTGGATCCCATCCTTAGGTGCCTAATTCTTTCCAGCTGGCCAAAAGCTGACACGAAGGTGTTGGTGGTTTTCCAGTGTGAGGCTACCACTGCTTTGGGAGAAATAACTGAAATGCAAAGCTTTACAATGACATTTCTAATAAACTGGCTGAGTTGGGAATCAAATCTACTGGACTGCAATGTTGGGAGAAGATCAAGGGGATTAAGAGGACTTATTGAAATATGAAGGACCATAATTCCCAGTTCAGTAATTCCATGCTGGCATGCCTGTTGTATGATGAGTTGGATCATCTCATTAGCAGCACCCTACCAGGCACAGACCCAGAATTTACTCCGGACAGTAAAAGGACTCCAGGCAGGGTTGTGGGTAGGGTGGACAGTGGGGCTCACAGAGAGCAGGCAACAAGTGAGATGGGGGAGTCTCTAAGGTGCCACATGTACTCCTTTTCTTAGTGGGGAAGAGTGACATTCAACAGTCTGTAAATAGCTGAAGCGTTTAAGCAGTGAGTAATAAGGATTATTTAGCGTCTGGTAGTGAAAGAGGGGAAAACCCTGGTGATGAAATGGAATTAAGACCAGGAAAATTTCAACTGAATATATGCATGGGTGGTGGGTATAATAGGCCAGGGGAGGCTTAGCCTCCCCTAGCACAGCTTCTGCCCCCAGACCACAATTGCGGGTTTGGCAGGGGAAATTTTTGATTTTTATTATGCGCCATGCAGGTTCCAGGGCAGCTGAGGCAATGGTATGTGCTACTCAGCTTCCTGGGTTACTTAGTAATCTCCCTGGACTCCAGGGAGATTACTGTTGAACCCGGGAAGCTAAGTAACACATACTGCCTCCTCAGCAGCCCCAGAACCTGCATGTCGCATATCAAAAGCTCAGGCTCTTTTTCCGGAAGAGAGAAGAAAAGAAGAGGTTTTGAATATTCCTGTGGGGTGGCTTGGGGTCTATGGAGGGGAGGCATGGCTGTGGTGGCTCAGGTGTCGTGGCACAAACTGCACTAGACCAGCTCCAGCTGGCCCGGGGCTCCTGTGACTGCGTGGGGTGGTACAGTTAGGGGGGGCTCGGGGCTCCAGCCCCAGAGGGGGACTCATGGCTATGGCTATGGCCATGGCGGGGGAGGTGGGGAGGAAGGAGTGGAGCAGCGGGCTAGCCTCCCTGAAGTATGACTCCACTCACTGCCTATGAATATGTGTAAAATCTTTGTCACAGTGAGATCTATGAGTCTGTGAAGTTACCTCCCAAAGAAAATGGTGAAAGCTCCATTGGTTGGCACATTTAAAGATCGATTGGACAAAAAACGTAAATTACTTAAATAGGGAAAAGTCCTACACTGGACAGGCTAATGGGTCTTTTTCAGCTGTAGATTGTGCAAGTAATAGTATAATACAAATGGTCCAAAAGAGAAAACGACTCTGTCTCTCTCTCTCTCTCTCTTACACCCTCCCCCATCATTTCTCTTCACTCTTTTCTGATTTTTTTTCCTTTGGGGCACAAGAATGCAAAATCAGGATTTTAATGGCACGTTCATGGCCAAGATCTATGAGATCATGAAAATAAATCAGGCTGGTACACTACAATTTACAACCTCCTTGAAGCTATATTGGGAAGATATTTTAAATTATCTGGCTGGCATGCCTTGTTCCTGTACTGCAGGAATGAGCTCATTAGCCTCTGTCCATACTACAATCAAATAGAAGCTCATCAGGGTGAGGACTATTATGTACAGTGTCAAGCAAAATGTTGGTGTGCCACAAATTGATCAATACATAGTTAACTCTGCAACTGTCTCCTGACCCTGTTACAATTGGTAGTGTGGACAATACTGTAATCAGGTAATGTAACCATGTTGAAGTCATGTCTGACTCATAAAACTGGTAATGGAACATGGATAAAGTCTTGTCCACACAACAAATCAGCATTATGTTGCAACCAGGTCAGCTGATATAGTTGTATAGTGTAGACAAGACCTTTATATTTTGGTTGTCCAAGTCTGCTACGTTTATTTCAGATGGAAAAGACCTTGTATAAATTGGGTGAGGTAATATCTTTTAGTGGATCAAATTCTGTTGGTGAGAGAGACAAATTTATGAGTTACACAGAGCTCTTCCCCAGGTCTGAGAAAGGTACTGCGGTCTGGTCTACACTACAGACCTATAACGGTATAACTATGTCTCTGCGGGGTGTGAAAAACCCACATTCCTGAGCGATGTAGTTATAACTACCTAACCCCGAATGTAGATAGTGCTATGTTGACGGGAGAGCCTCTCCTGCCAACATAGCTACCACCTCCTGGGGAGCTGGATTAGATATGCTGACAGGAGAGCTCTCTCCCATCGGTTAAGAGCATCTTCCTTCAAGTGCTGTATCGGTGTTGCTGTGCCAATACAACTTTTTAACTGTAATCTCGCCCTCAGCATGTCCCAGCTCAATGCAAGGTAGAACAGATAGTTTAACATAAGTAGTTAGTACATAGTCTAAGGGACCATTCAAGGTCAAGTGGCCAGTTAACACTTCTGTAGTCATAGGATAAAAAGGATGGGATAGTGGGTAATAAATTGTTGTAATAAGCCATAAATCCAGTGTCTTTATTAAGACTATGATTTTTAGTGTCTAGCAAAGTTATGAATTTAAGCTCCCAGGATCATCTTTGGAAAGTGTTGTGCAGGTTTCCTTCGAGGATGTGGACTAGTAGGTCAGATATAGTGTGATCACTTTGTGAAAAGTAAAAACAATGAGGAGTCCTTGTAGCATCTTAGAGACTAACAAATTTATTTGGGCATAAGCTTTCGTGGTCTAAAACCCACTTCATCGGATGTGAAAAGTGTTCACCCACAGGTGATGTGGTGTTTTTGTCTTTTATCATTTTCCTAAGAGAGTTCATTTGAGGGCACAGTGATTGGTTTCACCCACACAGTTGTTCTTGGGACATTTAGGGCACTGGATGAGGTATGCCCCTATTGTGATAGGCATGTGTAGGACCCATGGATCTTGAAAGATATGTTGTGGGAAGTGTTGATTGTTGTAGCAGTGGAGATATGTCTGCAGGTTTTGCACCTGTTGTTTTGGCAAGATCTGGTACCACATTCAATTGGTGTGTCTTGGGGAGCTTGCTTCTGATGATGAGGTTGGGGGATTGTTTGAAGTGCAGAAGAAATATTACCTCACCCACCTTGTCTCTCTATTATCCTGGGACCGACATGGCTACAACCACATTGCATACTTGTATAAGTTGGCAGTCCTAGCCAGCAAAATACTTCACATTTTTCTGTGATGACTCAACCTCTTTCATTAGGGTACAATATGACCTCAATAATTCTTTAAACCATTTGTTTAGCAGTAGTGAAATTGCATACCTGCCACTTACTTCTCTTTGGGAGGCCTCACTAAGGCCTCAAAGTACAATATTCTCTGAGGTCTGTGCAGGAGGGAGGCTAATTTAAAAGAGACTATTTTGTTAGTACTGAATGTCTGCAATTATGAATAACTCTCTTATTTCCATTTGTAAGATACTTTCAGAAATCTGATTCACGGAGATAATCTTCAGAACAGGATGACCTGGCACTTCCCACACCTACAGAAGTTCTAGAGCTCACAGCCTGGTGCTCTTCTTAGGAAAAAAGTTTTGAAAAACTGGTTGAAATATGTTTTGTACAGTGATATTATCTGAATGGAAAACTACAGGCCCAGATTCCTTAAGTTATGACTTCATGGGGCTCGTTCACAACTGTCCAAGAGCCTGTTTTACTCTAATAAAGGGGTAAGTGTGCTCCTTGTCTCCTGAGTGTGGAGACATAATTGTGAGAAAAACTGAGATATGTGTTTTGTCATTATACTGGACATGGTTTTCAGTTTCAGAATATGAATCTTTCCCTTCCTTAATTTTTTCTCTCACACTCAGACGGGCTAGATTTAGGGGCAGGCAACTCAAACGACTGTCTGGGGTGCTGGACTTGGGGTGCTGTTTTTGTTGTTAGTGACAAAAGTGCAAATAGAATGTTTGAAGTAAAATGTTTCATTTTACGGCCTACTCCAAATGGTTGGAAGTTGAGGCCAGACTCAAGTGGAATAAATGCAGATGCAGAAAACCAGCACATTATTAATGTAGAAACACAGCACTGGAGAAATGTGCTCGAGTGTCTGACCTCAGAATATACATATTTCAAGCATGTATTACACTGTGAGCCTCTAGCTGGACATGCCTACATTGGTGGAAACATCATTTCTTGAAGTATGACTTTTTCTACATCTTGTTCATGTAGGCTGGAATTTATCCCTCTTAGCCCGGGAGTTCTCACTCGTTGCCTCATGGGTTTTATGATAATGACTTTTAACACTCAAGTATCTGTTTATATCTTTTAATATTGTATGCAGTGTTTTTGTTCCTGTGTTGGTCCCAGAGTATGAGAGAGAAAAGGTGAGTGATGTAATATTTTTATTGGACCAACTTCTGAAATAGACAAGTTTTTGAGCTTACAGAGCTTTTCCTCAGGTCAGACGTTGTGTGTATACCTGTGTGTGTGTGTGAGAGTGTGTATGTAAAGTGTGTGAAAGTATATAAGGGTTGTGTGTGTATATATGTGTGTGTGCAAAGTATGTATGTATATCTGCATGTGTGAGGTCCATGGGTATATATAAAAGGGGTGTGTGTGTGTCTATGTAAACAAGTGTAAGGACTGTGTGTGTATACCCATGGGGGTGTACAAGGTGTGTGTGTGTGTGTGTCTATGTATATATGTGTGTACAGGCTGTGTGTGTGAGGGGATGTGGGAGATGTTTAAGGGGTATGTGTATGGGCTGCGTGTGTGAAGGGTGTGGGGGTGTATAAGGTGTGTGTGTGTGTGAGGGGGTGAGGAAGTATAAGTGTGTGTGTGTGTGTGTACAGGCTGTGTGTGTGAGGGGGTAGGGGGTGTATGACGGGTTCAGTCACAGAGACCCCCTTGGGACTGTCACCTGATGTACTGAAACTACCTCTGAGCCCATTTTCCCTGCCAGCGTGGGACTCCAGAACCCTGCCTTGTTGAGCCAGACACACTAGCCTGCTGGTCTGGTCCATGCCCCCAAAGCTGCAGATTTAACTGAAAACAGCTCAGCAGGTTACCTATCTCCAGCACCCAGACACCCAGTTCCCAAAGGGATCCAAACCCCAAATAAATCCATTTTACTCTGTATAAAGCTTGTACTGGGTAAATTAATAAATTATCCACCCTCTATAACACTGATAGAGAGATATGAACAGCTGTTTGCTCCCCCCAGGTATTAATCACTTACTCTGGGTTTATTAATAAACGTGATTTTATTAAGTATAGAAAGTTGGGTTTAAGTGGTTTCAAGTAATAACAGACAGAACAAGTAAATCACCAAGCAAAATAAAGCAAAAATAGGCAAGTCTAAGCCTAATATATTAAGAAACGGATTACAGGTAATAGCTCACCCTCAGAGATGTTCCAATAAGCTTCTTTCACAGACTAGACTCCTTCCTAGTCTGGACCCAATCCTTTCCATGGTATAGTCTTTGTTAGTTCCAGCAGACATCTCAGGTGGTAAGCAGGGGTTTTATCATGACTGGTAGCCCCTTTTGTCCTGCTCCATCCTCTTTTATAGCTTTGGCACAAGGCAGGAATCTTTTGTCTCTCTGGGTCTCCACCTCTCCTTCTAAATGGAAAAGTACCAGATTTAAGATGGATTTCATGATCAGGTGACATGGTCACATGTCACTGTAAGACCCCTGGTATCCATTCTTCCTGCGCTGACCCACATGTATACAGGAAGGCTTGCAGGTAAATAAACCATTTACAACCAATTTTCCCAGTCAATGGGAGCCATCAAGATTTTAAACCACCATTAATGGCCCACACTTTGCATAATAACAATAGGACCTCAGAGTTATACTTCATATTTCTAGCTTCAGATACAAGAATGATACATGCATACAAATAGGAGGAATATATTCAGTAGGTTATAACCTTTGTTATGATACCTTACAAGAGACCTTTTGAATAAAGCATATTCCAGTTACATCATATTCACACTCATAAGCATAGTTCCATAAAACATATGGAGTGCAATGTCACAGGGTGTATAAAGGGGTGTTTGACTAATTTAGACTGTATTGTTATCTGTATACCTGTGCCTAGGATTAAATCTCTCTACAGTTGTAGCTGCTGTGAAAGATTTTTATCTGCTAACCCAGTAACCAGCCTGTCTCTGATATTTTCATGTATTGCTTTCCCCAAATCACAGTTTTCAGCCAATGTAGGCAGAATTCTTATAAAACATTCAACAACATCTTCCCCTGGGTCTTGAATTCTTTGGTGGAAACATGCTCTTTCATAAACCACATTTCTTTGAGAAATAAAGTATGCTTCAAAGATAGCAAGAACCCTTTCATAGTCATTTTTGTGACTATCCTCAGTAAAGTCAAAGGATTTAAAGATATGCTCTGCTAGCTTCCCCATAGCATAAATTAAAGAAAATACCTGTATATCTCCAGTTTTCTTTGTATATCTTGGTAACAATGCAAAATCTTGCAAAATACTGTTTCCAGTCTGTCCATTTTGAAAGTTCATCAAAGCTTAAGTTTTTTGGGGCATTGAAGAGTGGTATGTTGATCAGATCCTGCACTCTGGTTTTTTTTGTTCCTTTTGTCTGCAACCTTTGTTGCTATTTTTGTTGTCTTTCTATTCTTAGTTTACTCTGGACACTTATGTTCCTCTGTGCAAGATATGGACTGGCTACAGAGCTTGCTTACACACACTAGATATGTTCATCATAAGATCATTTAATGCTTTGTGAGGTATGGCTGAAGTTCGTTAAAATAAATGTTTTACACACAGCGCCACCTAGTCACTGAACAGTATAATAGGGTTTAACTTTCCATTACAACAGGGATCGGCAACCTTTGGCACATGGCCCATCAGGGAAATCCGCTGGTGGGCTGGGATGGTTTGTTTATCTGCAGCGTCTGCAGGTTCAGTTGATCGCAGCTTCCACTGGCTGCTGTTCGCCGTTCCAGGCCAATGGGGGCTGTGGGAAGTGGCATGGGCCAAAGGATGTGCTGGCTGTTGCTTCCCGCAGCTCCCATTGTCCTGGAATGGCGAACCGCAGCCAGTGGGAGCTGCGATCGGCCAAACCTGCAGATGCTTCAGGTAAACAAACCGTCCCAGCCCGCCAGCAGATTTCCCTGATGGGCCACGTGCCAAAGGTTGCCGATCCCTGCATTACAAGAATGATTATAGGAAATTTGTTGTTTGTAATGTTACCACAACTGTGTTGATCCCAGGATATGAGAGAGACAAGGGGCATGAGGTAATCTTTTTTATTGGACCAACTTCTATTGTTGGAAGGGAGAAGCTTTGACCTTCACAGAGCTCTTCCTCAGGTCTGGAGAACGTAACCAGAGTGTCCAAGCAAAATACCAGGTGGGACAGATGTTAAACATAATAAGTTGACACATGTTGTAGGACACTACTTGAAATGAAGTGGGGAATTAACACCTCTGCAGCCACAGGATAATGGAGGGATAGTAGGCAGCAGCATAATTGTTGTAATGAGCCATACAACCAGCGTCTCCATTAAATCCATGGCTTTTAGTGTCCAGCAGAGTTATGAATTTAAGTTGCCAGGCTCATCTAACAAAGTGGTCTTCTGCAACATGTGTGAACCCCTGATGCTTACAATCTGTCCCACCTTGTATTTAGTTTGGATACTGGTTACCTTTTCCAGACCTGAGAAAGAGCTCTGTGAGGGTCGAAAGCTTGTCCCTTCCACCATCAGAAGATATTACCTCACCTACCTTGTCTCTGTGGGTAATTAGATACTTCTGCCCAATAGTGCAACATTTTTTCTTAGGTAGTCAATGTTTGCATAGTGCTTTTATTTAAGAGATGCCTTTTACAATAATAGTGAACACATGATGTTGGCTAGAATAACAGGGCAGTTTTCAAATTGGATGATCATAAATACAATTTATGAATAAAAAGAGCTGTACTAGCACCATAACGACTAATTAGATAAAATTAAGTCTCCTCAGTAAGAGTCTATCATGCAAAATCTTTCTCACACTAGTAATCCCAGTTTAGTCAGTGGCACTAACTCACAGGTGAAATTCATCCCTGTGCAAAGGTGGGATTTAAGTGGAGCACAGGTGTTGTGCTGGTTCTCTCTGCACAGTGGTGTTTCACCACCACATGAGTAAGGCCTGTCCATGTGAATAAGCGTCTGTGGGATCAAACCCCAATTGATCCAGCAAATCTTGAAAAATTATCTTTCCAATAATGAATGAAATGATAGACTTCTAAAAAATAAAGCCAATATTCATTATAGGCATGATTACAGAGATTATGCACCTGACACACAAAAATAAGGTGACGTAGTTTCATGTTCACGTGCAGAAAAATGTATAAGGTTCCTATATAGTTGTATGCGGGGGAATGGTCCCGCTATCGTGGGGAACTTTCCTGGCTTTTGCACTACCCTGGTGAAGTGAGTTAGCGAAAGGATCTGAGTCCTTGCTCCCGCTTCCTTTACCCAGAGGTCTCCCTGCCCTTGAGGACTCCCTTTCCACTCTTCTGTCTGGCAGAGTCCTCATAACCCCAACAAGGCTGGGCCCAGGATTCCTGGGGGGCTCGACCCCCAATTCTGCTGCTGTCACCTAGGACAGGGGTTAGGGTGTCCCCACTCTGGGGTACTCTCTCTGGGCACTTCTCTGACTCACTGATCATTACATACAATTTAAAGCAAATGCAAGTTATTTAATCAACAATTAATTAAAAAAAAGAATAAGGAAAAATGGGTAAAGGTTAAAGGAAAACACATCACCCCGCTCTGTGGCAGGGAACATCACAAACAGTGTCTCTGGAACATCAGGGCAGCTCACAGTCTGTTCCTTGTAGGTCCAGGCCTTCTTCTCAGGCCCTGGCTGTGCTGCAGGGATGCTGCGGGTTGGACACTTGCTCTGGTGGTGGCCACATACCTCCAGGCTTTGGGTGGTGGGACCCTTCTTTCCAGCGTCAGCCCCCTGTCAGGTTAAGATTCGCCTCCCAGTCTGGCCTGCAAGGACCCTTGGCTGGGGTGTCTTTCTGCACTGGGCCCTTTGCCCAGGGTCCCCCCTTGGCTGGCCCCAGTTGCTCACCACACCTGGCTTCAGCTCCAGCCCCAGCTCCACTCTGCCTCAGCACTGATGCTGCTGGTCTGCCTCTTTTAGCAGCTTGGATTGACTTCCACATGGTCTTTCCATGTTGAACCCTCCCTGCATTCTCAGTGTTTCACTGATTCCATTAAGGATTATGTAGGCCTTACTTGGAGGCATTTCTGAAGTGGGACATATATTTCATTGGTCATTTTGGATCTTTGTGCAAGATCAGTACAAATTATTCCAAATCCTTCAGATTATATTTTCCCTATCTCTCTCAAAGTCTTTTCAAACAAGTTTCAAAAGACATTAATGTCTTCTCCTTTAAATCATGTATCTTGGCCTTTTTGTTTCTCATTTAACATAATCCTCTAAATAGAAAGTATTGCTCTGGGTTAACTCTGTATTTTCTACATTTAACAAAACTTTGAAACCTTTTGATCTGTATATCCCTCTGGGAAGTTTTCTTTCTATCCTCCTACCTCTTGGTCGGTTCTTAATGTTGTTGGTTACAGTCTGTCTATATATCAGAAAATGTACCGTAGGTTCTGAAGAGTTATTCAACTGCAATGAAATACTCCTTCTTTCTTGTTTTACTTGTTTCTGTGGGATTCACCCCCACAGGTGTCATAGCTAGTGATGGGTGAACATCAAAGACTGATATTCCAATATAAATCAAAAATTATCTAAACCTCATTTGGTCTGGAAAATAGGCTGAAAATCTTATGAGTTCAGTTTTTCTTACAAAGTTTTGCAGCATTTATTAGAATATTTATTAAAGGCAGATAATTCAGAAATGTGGGGTTCTTATGGAAAAGATGTAATGACCTAGCTTGTATATTTGACGATTATACCAGTCCTCATTTACATATTTTTGTCTTTTTTAGGAATAGTTGTTTTCATTTTCTACTGCTACCAGCTCCCACCACAGTATCAACTGCTCTATTACAGTGGTAGGAATGCTATAAATAAATACAATAAATAATTTTATGGGACATTTATGTCGCTTTAAGTCCTCATGAAATTGAAATATAAATACAAATTGAAGATAAACACTTGGGTTTTAAAGTATTATTTGCTGGGAATTGAAGATGGTCTCCAATATTAGAAACTCCTGCAGCCTCTAAAGGGAGTAGAATGACAAACCAGACACCATGGGGTAAAATGTGCTGTCTCAAGCAAACCAAAACCAGGGAGATCCAAGAAGAGAGCCATGTTAAATTCGCTAATGTTTCAAAAAGAAAAGGAGTACTTGTGGCACCTTAGAGACTAACCAATTTATTAGAGCATAAGCTTTCACGAAAGCTTATGCTCTAATAAATTGGTTAGTCTCTAAGGTGCCACAAGTACTCCTTTTCTTTTTGCGAATACAGACTAACACGGCTGTTACTCTGAAACCTGCTAATGTTTCAGATACACTCCACTGCCTTGAGTCACACTCAGGAAGGGAACTCCTTGTACTTTAGCACTCATGTGCTGACAGTTTTAAGGAACAGGGTTTGGCTATTTATGTTTCAATGAGACATTTCTGAGCTATGCCCATCCAGTCAGTCCTGTCAGTTTGTCCCTCATGGCCTAAGGTTTGTCTACAGGAGGAGTGATACACTGGTACAGGAATACCAGTGTACCATACTAGCAAAGTACTTCAAGTGTTTCACTTTGTATTGGTTCAGTAAAACGCCCCAGACCCTCCAGACAAAACAAGTTATACTGGCCAATACACAGTTTTGCCTGTATAACTGTGTCTGCACTAGGGCCTCTCCTGGTATAGCTATTGTGACAGATTCCCCCCAGGGTGCCACCTGGAACTGGGGTACCACTGAGCCCCTCCACCCACCAGCCTGGGCTCCCTTTTACACTGTCCTGCTGTGACAATCTGCCACATCCACTCCAGGCTCCAGCCAGCACTTTCACCAGCACATACAAGTAGGGACACACCTAGCTGCAGTTACATGCAGACACTCTGATCAGCCCCGCATGGGGAGGCTCCAGATATGGCACCTCCCAGTTCCTAAGGCATGCACCCCCTCTGGAGTATAAACCCCAAATTATACCATTTTATGCTGCACAGGGAACTGTACAGAGTAAGCTCATAAAATTTGCTCCCTCTCAGTGTGAAGAGAAATATGTGACAGCCTTTTGCCCCTGAGTTATGATTCCCATACACTGGTTTTAGATAAAGCAAAACCAAGTTTATTAACTACAAAAGACAGATTTTAAGTGATTATAAGGGAAAGCAAACAGATCAAAGCAGATTACCTAGCAAAAAAAATGCAAACTAAGCTTAATATACTACATAGATCGGATATGAATAACAAAATCTCACCCTAAGTGATTCCTAAGATTCTTAAGGGGCACGCTGCACTTGCTTACAGCTTGGAATCCCCAGGTGTTCTATTCACAGGCTAAAAATCCCTTTAGCCTGTGTCCAGCACTTCCCCCAGTTCAGTCTTTGTTCCTCAGGTGTTTCCAGGAGTCTTCTTGGGTGGGGTGTCAGTGAAAGAACCTATATGATGTCACTCCCCTGCCTTACATAGATTTTGTATATGGCGTGAACCCTTTGTCTCAAAGCTTGGTTTCCATGCCAGTCAGTGGAAAAATACTGATATCCCAAAATGTAGTCCAGCACTAGGTGACCTGGTCACATGTTCCTGTAGTGTCACAGTAGCCATTACTTGGAGGCTGTCTGTAGCATCCTCAGAAGGCTCCCCAGATAGAAGATAAGCGTCTCCTAAGGCCTATTGGTTCTTCCTAATGGCTCATTAACCTGCATGGGTCCTTCCCAGCCAGCCATCTAGACTGAGAGCCTTTTGCCTAGTGGGCATTGTCCAGGAATAGCTACATGTGACATAGATACATAGTCAATATTCATAACTTTTGTTACAAAAATAATACATGCATACAAATAGGATAATCATATTCAGCAAATCAGAACCTTTCCAATGACTCCTCACATGCCTTATCTTTCATAAAATACATAATAATTTAGATATAATTATATCATACTAATATCACTATGAAGAATATGGAGTGCAGTATCACAGCTATGTCAATAATCACAGCCAAAACCAACATCGCTATGCTGGCTGAAGTCTGTAGCGTAGACATGGCCTGAGAATCATGGCTTCAAGGTGGGGAATATATGTAGGAAACCCACTCAATCCTGAGTCTGTGCTATGTAGGAGCCTAAATCTCTCTTAAAAGAGAGACTCTCTTTGGTGGGGGATGAGGATGTTTCAGATGAAACTGCCCAGCTAGAATCTCAGCGCTGCTCTCCAGGCCTGCTTCTCCACCCTGACCCCCAGCAGCTCCTTCTTTGATAGCCCCACCCAGTGTGAAACTAGAGTTCCCCAGTTTTTCTCAAGTCCTCCTGAGGCTACAAGGTCCAAGCCAAGTTAGGAGGAGGGGGAGGAAGGCTAGTCCTTGGGCTCCAAAGGCTGACATTTTTATACTTTTATGAAATTACTGTAATTTTTTATTGAAATATTGGTAGTCTTTTCTCTGTGAAACTCTCCCATAGTGAAATATGAATGACTGCACATCTCTTCCCCTAGTTTGCATAGAGACCACAAACTCATCCACTATCTTATTCAGTATTTTACCATAACTAATACAATTGAATATAATCAGAGAAATTTTCCTAAATGTTTTATTTGTGAGATTTTTAGTGGGTTTTTTCAAAAAAAGGACCTCCTGCTGCAGTTTCTTACTGGTGTCTCATTGATTTCAGTGTACTAACCTGGGTAACTAAGGCCAATCCACGAGTAAGAGTTGCAAGATTTTCATTATGACCCTGATTCAGCAAAGCACTTGAGCTTGGTGCTTACACTAAAGTATGCACTTAAGTGCTTTGTTGACTGTGGGCCTTTAACTACAGTATCTGTTACTTGGTATGCATATTTTCTTTCACATTTCTTAAGAAAAATTATTGTCTGAATATAGTTGAAATAGGATCTGTTATAAAACATGTTACTGACTGTCTGCAAATCTATCTCATAGTATGTGTCTGCCCTTAGAAAGACTGAAATTCAGGCTTAAAGCCTGGATGAAGCTATTCCTGTGTTTTATGTATTAAAACATTATACAGCAATAAAATAACTCAAAGCAACAAAGAGAAACTCTAGAAATATTCTGTTTCTGAGGAAATATTTATATAAATCCTATTCAGACATAAATATTTCAAAGATTGCCTAACACTTAAACAAAAGCTATTATTCACAACTTTCTCTGGCCACTTTTTTTTTTTTAACAGTGCTGTGTAAGACACACCAGTCTATCATTCTGAAATGCTGGCCTATATGAAATTTCTGCCCCAGTACTTCATGAAGCTTTGAAGTGGCACCTCTGGAAAAAAGTACTTCCACTGTTTCAGCAAGGTACTTCTTTATTTCTATTACAGTAGCATATAGAGGCCATAGCCCAGTTGTGCTAAGCACTGTACAAAGGTAGAATGCACAAAAAAGTCCCTGCCCCAAGGACCTTACTTAAGCGCTTGCCTAGCATTAAGCACATGTGTCATTCCATTATGAGACAACTCACAGGTATGAAGTTAGGCATCTACTTAAAATAACTTGTTGAATCAGAGCCTAATGGTTTTGGAGGTTTAAGTGGCTAGCAGAGGAAATCTAGTCTTTCAGGCCCCAGCATCACAAAGGGACTGAGGGCTGTCTACAGTGAAAATGCTGCTGTAATGCATAAGGGAAAGACGCTTCTACAGTGATGGGAGAGAGCTCTCCTGTCGGCCTAGTTAATCCACCTCCCTGTGAGTCGGTAGCTATCCCGTCGACATAGCACTGTCTACACAGAGGGTTAGAGTTGGTATAACTACTTTGCTCAGATAACAACGTGAGTCTGTAGTGTAGACTTGGCCATAGGCATTGTAATGCTGAGCAATACCTAACTTGTGGGTGCCTAGAAAAATCACTGGACTAACACTGTGATCTACGAAGGCTGAGCTAGGTACCTAGACTCTCTACAATGAACAGGGAGAGACAGATGCCTAAGAATGTGATCTACAAAAGCCAGTGTGCTAGATGGAGAGCCACCTAAGCTAGCCATTGGGAGATGCTGAGGAGAGGAGTGTGTTCTTTATACAGTGGAATAGCTTCCACAGGAGAGATTGAGGGATTTCCCACATCATAGTACCCCACAGCTCAGTGCTTAAAGCAGTCTCCTGAAAGGTGGGAGATCCCTGTTGAAATCCCTTCTCCCCTTCAAGCAGAGGAGGGACTGGTGGTCTCCCACATCCCAGGTGGATGACACCATCATTTAGCCAGATTTTGAACAGTAGGTGGCTGCTGAATATAGCTGCCAGATCAGGCCCCAAGGGTGAGATACTTGTTCCTCCACCTATCTTTCCCTGGTTCGTGATTCAATCTTGGGCTTAGGTGGGAGGTAAGTGTCTGGATGCCCAGAGTGAGGCAGCACTGTGCATACAGATCCTTATATGCCTAAGGAACTTTCTCCCTGAAAATTTAGGGTGCTGCTTGAGTTTAGGCACTTATAGGGTTAGGCAGCAGCCAAGTGCGTGTGTGTGTGCGGGGGTGTTGTGAAGCCCAGTGGTGTCTAAAAGTGAAGCTTAGGTGCCTAAATTTGGGGGTTAAGTGCCCAAGAAGCTTTGTGAATCTGGGCCTCCATTCTAGGTAAGTGGTTCAAGTCCAGCAATGCTGATAGTAACTAAAAGTTGCTATCTGCTGGGCAGTGGATGGCCAGAAGTGACAGTGGTGTTATAATCAACCTGTTAATGAAATTCACATGTGATATTAAATCAGTGATGGTGGTGGTGTTGGAAGGTTCGCAAATACCTGTAAGGACAGAGAAATAATACAAGAGAACTTACAGCAAAGAAATGACCATGTGCAGATAGATACAAATTGAATGTGGAGAAGCATATTCAAAACACAGTGTTCAATGGGAAGGAGAAGCCTGGGAAACAGTAATGTTGACTTCATTGGAATAACTCCAGAATTACAGTGTTGCCAACTTCAAGAGATCAAAAATCATGAGTTGGACCCTCAAAAATCACAAGATTGGCCCCAAAATCATGACAGTTGAGAGTTTTATTGTGACATCAGGAGTCATGCTTAATATTAATTGGAAATCGCAGCTCTCATGATTAATTTGTGAGCGTTGGCATGTATGGAATTACACTGGCGTAAATGAGAGCGGAATTTAACCATATATTTGCTAGTGTGTGCTGTCACTAGAACTGCTAATTCAAGCACAAGGTGGGCGAGGTATTCTCTTTTATTGGACCAACTTCTGTTGGTGACAGTGACAAGCTTTCAGTTTACCCAGAGCTCTTCTTCGGGTCTGTGTAAGCTAGAAAGTTTGTCTCTTTCACCTACAGTAGTTAGTCCAGTAAAAGACCTTAAGTCACCCACCTGGTGTCTCTAATATTCTGGGACCAGCACAGCGACAACAACACTGCAATTCAAGCACAAAATTTCATCCAGCATGGGTCATAGTGTATGACAAAAGGGTGTCCGGTGAATTGAGTTGGGAACATGTGCATGTGAAGTAATAAATATTCTGTATAACTTGAAATAAAATAAGATAAAATAAAGGCTCAATAATTTGTTTAGGTTGTATTTGTGAAATTAACAAGAATATTTGGTAAACTGTTTATCAGCAAACTCTATACTGACCATCCTCCAAAAGGGATTGTTCAAGTGGAGTGTATTGTACAATCATTCTGACAGATTAAGGATCCAATCCTACTCCCATTAAAATGAAAGGGAGTTTTCCCATTGACTTCAATGGGAGTGATTCTGGCTTTGTGTGTGTTCTTGAAAAGTTGAGGTGCGGTAGAATATGAGTTGCTGAAAGCAGATTGTGTATGGCTATGGGACAGGGGATATGATTGTTGTCATAAACATAAGGGTATCATAAGGGTATCATAAAATCCCTCCTTACCTGTAAAGGGTTAAGAAGCTCAGGTAACCTGGTTGGCACCTGATCAAAAGGACCAATAAGAGGAGAAGATACTTTCAAATCTGTGGGGGAAGGTTTTTGCTTTGTTCTTTTTGGGTCAGCAAGGAATCAGGACAGGGAAAATATATCTCCCAAAGCCCTACTTGAACTAAGCATCTAGATTACAAAAATTGTAAGTAAAGCAAGGAAATGTGTTAGTTTATCTTTTGTTTTAGCTTGTGAATTTTCCCTTTGCTAGGGGGAGGTTTATCCCTGGTTTTTGTAATGTTTAAGTTTTGCCAAGAGGAAAATCCTCTGTGTTTAGAATCTGATTGGTTTTTTAGTGTCCTTCAAACCCAAGGGTCTGGATTGTGCTCACCTTGTTAATTTTTCAAGCCTTCCCAGGCAAGGGGGTGTAGGCTTGGGGGGATATTTTGTGGGAATCGGAACTCCAAGTAGTCCTTTCTCTGATTCTTTGTCTAAATCACTTGGTGGTGGCAGCATACCTCAGTCCAAGGACAAATAGAGATTTGTGCCTTGGGGAAGTTTTTAACCTAAGCTGGTAGAAACAAGCTTAGGGGGTCTTTCATGCGGGTCCCCACATCTGTACTCTAGAGTTCAGAGTGGGGAGGGAACCCTGACAATTTTAAACAAGAACATGGTTACAATGAATGTGAAAATGCCTTAATCAGCTAAAGTATATGTATATCTTTTTACATTAGCACATGCTTGAGTAGATTATTTCACATGTAAAGCAATCATTTGTAGTGTGATTTGTTAGTAAAATGTGTTAATAGTTTATTTTAAATGTTGGCCTGATTCTTAGTTAATAAACTGTGTAAATTACAAAGGTTACATGTAATCACTTTCCAAGAAAAACCTTTTTTCATCATTTTTCATAAAGTAAGTTAATAGAAAGCTAACCTCAGCCTACCCCATAATATAGTTATTATAGTAAAGTGGCTTGATGAGTATTTTTGGGCAGGAATCAAAGCAACAGATTAGGGGAAAAAATCTCCATGTGATAACACCTAAATCTCAATATACAAACTGAACAATATCAGGGTTGTGTTGTGGACTTTTTCTTTTTACAGGTCAAATGAACTTCTACCTTAAAACTCTATCTTGTTTTGAAATTAAGTATGGATTCAGTACAGAAACGCACACACACAAACCTCAGAAAAAGAGCTAACTAGAAACAGATGTTGAGCAAGATGCCACACATGAAGAAACTCACTTTAAACAAGCACCACCTTAGTGTAGTAATTGGAGAAGCTTTTTCTTAGTTGCTATAAACTAGTGCATGCTCTTTAGGGCATGAAACCAAACCCCCCTAAAACAGGCAGTGATTGGCTGTAGGATTTATAGTTTTATGATTCTGTATCCATAGTGACCTACTCCTGACGATACAAAATGAGTAGGTAGGCCAAGGCAACCAGTTTCACATCAGGAGATTTCCTGCCCCCCTTTAATCTGAATCAGGCATGATTATAGCTAAACCTGTGTACATTCCAAATCAAAGTCATTGACGCTGCTGGGGAAATAAAAAAAAGGACACTGTCAAGTTAAAAATCACACTTCTGTTTGAATTTTGACATATCATTGATGCATGCAATACTTACTATAACTGAAGGAGATTAGAGAAGGAAAATATTGTTCTCTATTTTTTCCCCAGTTTCTAGTTTGTTTACTTTGTGTGGGAAGGGCTGGCTCTTTCTTTCAAGGGAGCTGGGCTCAGCCCTGTCTGTGCCTAATTAGTGGCCTTCCAAGTGATGGGTTTGGCTGGGGCATCAGGCATCAGAGAAGAAGGCCAGAGGCTAGAGAAGAGCAAGGGAAATCAGCAGTCTGGGGTGGGCCTGGTAGAGAAACTTAAAGAACTGGGAGTCTGATGCCCTGGTGGAATATTAAAGAAGAGAAAGATCTGAAAGGAGGCTTTTGCAGGTGACCCAGAGTCAGGGTGAAAGGTCTCCCTACCAGCCAGCAAAAAAGGCCTGACAGGAACTACCTGTACTGAACTGCAGGAACAAAACTTCTCAGACAGAATTAGGAGCCCACAAGGACCAGACAAGCTGCGGAGCCCATGAAGCGTACAAAGAGCTGCTGAGCCTATTGAAGGTGGCTGTGAGTTTCTAATTTTGAATGAAACTGTTAAGAACCCAGCCCCAGAAGGGGACAGTAATTACAAAGCTCCAGATGTTGCGGTTTGCTTGGCAGCAGGAGAAGGGAAACTGAGGCAGTGGCAGGATGAGGTAAGGTTCTTTTACAGCATGTTACATGGCACTTTGTATATAGCCATTTTCACACTGTTTCTACTGGGTGGTCAGTTTCTCCAGGTCTTTTGAATAATATCTGAGCTCCTCACAGTCTTTAATGTAATATCCTTATCACATTCCTGTGAGGTAGGGCAGTGCTATTATCTCCAATTGACAGCTGCTCAGAGAGATTAAGTGACCTACCCAAGGTCACACAGGGCAAAGCAGGGAAGCCAGATCTTCCAAGTTTCAGACTAGTGCCCAACTCACTTGGTCGTATTTCGCCTTCCATACAGAAGCCTATGCATGCAGTCAGTGTGTGCACACACCCTGAGGCACAACCCCTCCCTGAGCTCCTCCTGGGGCACTGCAGCTCCACACCACTTCTAATGCTGATCAATGCCTTAAAGCAGTGGTTCTCAAACTTTAGCAACCCAAGGACCCCCATTTTGATCTAAATTATTTTGTGGATCCCCAAATCCCTGCTCAGCCCCAGGCCCGCCCCCACTCCACTCCTTCCCCAAGGCCCCAGCCCTGTCCCACCTCTTCCCATCCCCACTCCACTGTGCCCCTCCTCTTCCCTGCCTCTTTCCGCTCCCTCCCCATAGTGTGTCCCATCCCCGCTCCTCCCCCTCTCTCCCACACTTCCTGCATGCCGCTGAACAGCTGTTCCCTGGCATGCAGGAGGCACTGGGAGGGAGGGGGAGGAGTTTATCAGTGGCCCTGGACATGATTCCGCCCCCTTCCCCAAGCACGCTTTGTCCCCTCTCCTCCTCCTCCCTCTCAGTGCCTCCTTCAAGCAGCTGAACAGCTGATCTGCGGTGTGCAGGAGGCACTGGGAGGGTGGGAAGCAAGCGTTGATCAGCAGGGCCCGCAGACCCCCTGGAGTACCCTCGTGGACCCCCAGGAATCCACAGATCCCAGTTTGAGAAATGCTGCATTAAAGCACAGCCCTTGGGCCCTTGAAGTTGGTCAGATACAGTTCTGAAGGGTAAATAATTACATTACTAACTTGAAATCATGTAAATATTTGCACTGCTGCCAACAGAGGATAAGGTGTAAAGACGGGCTCAGATCCATCAACTGTGCAGTTGTGGACAGTAGGTGTTGTGAACAGTCTGCCCCTGATTTTACAAGAATTCAAGCAATGGTGCATCACTACAGGCTTGTCCACACCTTGCTGGCAAAGTGCACCATGTGTTGAACTCTAGCTGCCCTGTGTGCACCCCGCTGGTGCTCACTAAAAGGTACTTAGCTCATGTTAGCATCGTGCTTTTGAAACACTTGTGTGATCTAGGTACCTTTTAAAGCAAACCAGCAGGGTCTACACAGGACAGTTAGAGCTGAACATGTTAGAGAACTTTACAAATCCAATGCATTTGTTAGCACTGTGTAAGCAAAACTAAATCTAGTCCTTTGGAATTAATCATCCCTTTTATAAAGTCAGTTCTACTTTATGCTGCATAATGCAAGTGACCCCCAAAATATTTAATCCTAAAGACTTTAAAGAAGGCCTATTTGAAAACGTTTCAGTTCGAGCTGATTTGTGAAAAGTTTTGAGGCGTGTGAGTGTGGGATCTTTGAAATTGTGTTTATGTACCCACCTGACACCATTACTTTCAAGCAGCCAGTAGAAGAATATGACCTTAATTTGTCATCTAATGTATTATCTGGCTTCAGACATACCTTTTCTAGTAATCATTTTCACTTCGTAGCTACAGGATCTGTGCATGTTGGATGGGGGACTGAGATGAGTAAAGCAGCTAATGCATTATGTGATAAACCCTAAAATGACACATGTGGTAGTTGTACTGGACTTTCAAAAGGGACTCGTACAGGAGCTAACTTGGAAAAGAGCTTGATTTATCTTGCTGGAACAGAAAGGCTGTAATTTGCTCCTTAATGGATCCATAGGGACTGCACTCGAAGGGAGACTGTGTCTCTTGGAAAGTCTGTGACAATATTTACACTACTGCTATCCTGCAGGTGCAGCTTTAGATTGTCTCAGTGCTCCAGAGGAGCTGTACCCAGTGAATCTTGGGAAAATGTGCTGAGCCAATGCACTGCCCAAGTGCTCTGGGCAAACCCCAAGTGGGTCCAGCTGGCTATCTCTAAGTGGTGTCTAGGTGCCTAACCCTACTGACATTCTCCATCACGGGTAGCCTTTCTGCCTCCAGCTCTTGTGGGCAGAAATTCAAGAGTCAATTGAGCCCAGAATACTTACAACTCTGATTTATATGGGCGGCCATTTTCTGTATTCTCTTTATAATCACATACATCAAAGAGGAACAAATGCTTGGAGATCAAATGGTAGCAGAGAGAACAGGAGTTGCTTGCTCTTAGCATAAAGCTCTTTTATTGCTTTCTTTCCTCATTTTCCAAATTCGGCAGTCCTCACCTACCATCTGTGCTTGCTTTCTGTGTGCATCTTCTTGACTTGATTGACATTTTCCCCAGTGATAAAACTCTGAATGTATATTAACTTACACAAGAGAGCCAATTTAAGCATCTCTTGTGTATAAATTAGCCAGAGAATCTCAGAGAAGCACTGCTTTTCTGATGGGATAACTGAGCACAAAGTTTTAAAGATGATTTTTCAGAACAAAGCTGTCACAAGAGAAGATGAGTGGGGAAACCTCTCTACTGGAACGTCTTCATACTCCAAGTTGAATTCCCTTTGCATAGAAATTCTGAGAAATGAAAGCATAGTAATGAAACCCATATTCTTTCCAGAGAAAAGAGAAGCCATTATACCAAGTAGTAATAGGGATTGTATATTAAAATTACAGCATTACCTGACTATATCAAATTTTACTATTTTTTTTTCCAATTTTTTTCAGTGTAAACTTGCTCTTAACTTATGACAAAATTCACTGTCATTCTAAACTCTTCAGAGCACTATACGTAACTGCATTCTGTGGGAGAGTAATGTGGAAGGCCTTCATTTTGAAAATATTACATGGAACACAATTCTAGTACTTCCAAATATGGTATGGGATTTGTACAAGAGTACATTTTAGGCAAAATAAACAGCTGACCAAAATCTCCTTCCATGGTTTAAATATTTTAATGTTTTGCTGGGGCCATTGCAATACTGCAGGTGTTTCCTTCACATGTGATGTCATAATTTAAAACTGATAAAGGTTGGGTTACATGCAGCATTTCAGACAGCTGCTTGGTGTTCATATTCTTGAAAATGCATTAACAGTGAAAGGGCAATTCAATAACACACCTGCACTGGGGGTTGCACCCAAAGACTGTATAGTAGGTGTATGTGTGATCGCTGTGTCTCTGCTGAGTGGTTTTAGTGATAGTGGTACACTATGTGATTGGATTAGTATTTCTGTTACAGTTAAAAATCAATGTTTGGTAACAGTTATCTGAATGTGCTATCTGAGTATCATGAGCTTTCTTTCTACTTAGAAAGGATGTAACTGCAGTGTCTCTGGTGTGCTAAATACTGGCAAATGTTGACCTTTTAGTGACGACCACTATGTGCCTTTCCTAGCTAGTTTCAAGACAATGCTTAATATATTGCACAAGTGTGAGAGCTAAGGAAAACCAAAACGCTAGTGATTTTCTTTTTTTAGCAAGTGTTTCATACTGAAGAATGTAAACTAGTCAGGCTGTGTGAAAGAGTTCAGAATGTATGTGCAGATGAAAATTCAAATGTCAGAAAATCTCAGTGCTCTGCTTGCAGAGATAATAAATTGAAATTGCCAGATAGGTTTAGAAAATAAAATGTATATTTGTACAAGTGAGAAATATTTCAAAATTAAGCTGAGGTGTAAATTTAGGTATGCCTTCCCTGGAGCAGCAGGACAAATTTCATCCTACTTAATTTCCTTTAAAAACCAAACCTAGTATAAAAAAGTTACAAGAAGTATCTAAAGAATATTAAACTAAAGCATGTATAGACAAACACTGAAGTGCAGTAGCTCTGGATGTAATTCATGTCTCCCAGAGTACATGTTTTCTTGAAATGCGGGACCCTTTCTCCTAAACTTAAAGCAACTTATAAGGCACTCATGCAGCCAATCCATGCTTATAGCCCATTGGACATAAAAGGGGTAGAGCTCTCTGTATCACATCCTGCCATGCTTTGTGTCATTCACAGAGTTGCTAGCTGTGATCCTGTTGACCACCCCCCTTCCTCCACTGTGCTCACAAACTGACTTTGCAAGCGGATCTGTTTAATAACAATAATAAATGAAGGCCACAACTTCATGAATGGCAATACTTTGAGAATAAAACAGCATAAAATAAATTGGAGAAAAATCTCATGCAAGGTTTTTGTTTTTGTTTTGGTTACTAATTTAACACAATGCTACTCCCGGCTAACCGAAATGTGAATCTGTGTGTCAAGCATTAGCAAGCACCCATTGTCTATCTTGATGTCTGTCTCTCTCCCCGCCCCCAGCTGTGTTGAATTTTGCAGTTCTTTGAAATGGCCAATGTTGAGCTTCCAGAAGTGCTTGAGTAAACAGGTTACACATAAAATATGGACAATATCTTGAGGGAATGACCTTTAGAATGTACTCAATAATTTATATCTGATGAATTAGGGTGTATTTTCCCGCATTTATGTCATTTTCAATAAATCCAACAAATTTGCTATATCTCCTTTCTGTGTCTCATCCTCTGCCTTTCAGAATGGACAGGAACTAGGGCAGCGGTGGGTAATCTGCAGCCTGCTCGCTGCACGCAGCCCATCAGGGTAATCCACTGTCGGGCCATGAGATAGTGTTTACATTGACTGCCTGCAGCTCCCAGTGATTACATAATGTGGCTTTTGCCTACTATGAATTAGGACACAAAATACTGTTGCCCCTTTTGACCTGAGTGGCTAGGCAAAATGTGGGGCCTTGGCGGTGGTTTCCACGAGGAGAAATTGATAAGAGTTGGGTATTTCTCGGCACAATCCTGTTTGTACATTCTTTGTAAGCAAACAGCAGGAGGCAGTTTCCTTGCTCACAATTCCAAACCTGCCTTTCCATCCAGCACTCTGCCCAAAAAAGTTCTCTTGGCTTCCTCTTAGGTCCATGCTACTAGTCATGCTCTTGTTGTCCCCTGGCTGTCTCACTGCTTTCTGTCCCGACACACACAGTTCCAACCAATGAATGCCCCAGACCCTGCATTTCCCTCATCGAAACTCCTCAGCATGCATGATTCAGCCCCTGTTCTGGCCTGGTATCTGGCCAGTGGCTTCTAGTTTTTCTGTCATCATATTCCTTAAAAGAGCTTAGCTGCTGCTTCCTTTTAGCCAGAATAAAGGGCTGCTAGCATGCCCATTGGCTTCAACAAGGTCTGTGAATCCCCACGGATCAGACCTGTTTGCTTGCAGCTTCCAACATCTTCCAGCATAAGGGTACTTTCGGATGGTAATGAATTTTGATTTCTACTAGTCTGTGGCAGATTAGAACTGGCATCGTAGAAGTGAATAGCTTCATATCCCCAAATCTGTCTCAGATTTTTAAAATGTGTGATATCACTTTGAATTTATATTGGACGTCATGTCAATGTACATTGCAGTGCATAGTGTCTTCCATCTGAGTATCCAAAGGCATTTTAATGAAGTAAGGCCCAGTTTTGGACTTGGATACAAATGGGAGGGTTCATGCGCTGCCTATGTCTGGCAGGCACAGACAAGGCTTGCTGTGACACTAAGGGAAGATGTGAGATGCCTCACAACCCTGGGTACCCCTGGGAAGCATCACACGTTCTTAGGGCATCTGTGGCTGCTAGGATACAGCAAAGTGGAGGAGGAGGAGAAGGCAGGGCACAAGGGAACTCGTCAGATGTGGAGTGGGGTGCACATTGCACCCAAATTAAGTCTGCCAAGAGATGTGCACTGCTTGGGAGTCTCCAGGAAATCTAGTTGGGGTTAACCATTGTTGTTTCTGGGGACTCTAACTGCTGTTCAGCCCTTTGTGCCTACTCCATTGTACCTAAGTATGAATCAGCTCAGCAGAAAGACATTTCTTCTTTACTTCTGCAGACTCAGGTGGGTAATGCTAGTAGCCACAGAATCCTTTTGATGGCTAAATTACCAGTTAAAGTGTTTAGGAAAGAAATCGGATTGTGGAAGTGACGATGAAGCAACCTGTAGATACGCTTCTCAACTGAGGCTCTTTTGGCCTTGTCCTCTTCTGTGAGTTTTAGCTTCAGCCTGGGATGGAAGCCAATTGAAGCAATCGGTCACCAGAACATGTCGCAATGAAGTCAGCCAAGGGACCCTGCAAAAAGCAAACTTAAATGACACTATGTTTGCCTTTCGCTTTGCATAAGTACAGAGTTATACTATCTCCAAAAGAGTAAATCAGAATGAGTTGAATTCAAAAACAATAATGTGATCTTGGCTTATAACTAGGGTGACATACATCACATTTGGGCCAGGACAGTCCCTTTTTTAGGCCCTGTCCTGGCCGTCCTGACTTTTTTGACAAAACTGGGAATTTGTCCCATTTGCTCTTAGCAACTGATCATCAGATGGCACAAACACCTAGTTTTGTCCAAAAAAAAAAAAAAAGGTAGGGCACGGAGGAACATGTGGGGGAGGGCACGAGTGGCAACAACACCAGCCCTGCACTGGAGGAAGGGCTAGGGAGAGTGGCTCAGGCCAGCCAGCCCACACTGCATGTAGGGGGGAGAAGGGGCCTTAGGCAGCACGTGAGGGGGGCCTTGGCTGTGCAGCGGTCAGTCTTGAACTACCAGCCCTGTGTGCGGGTGGGCAGCAAGGGGGCTTGGAGGACCAGCCCCATGCATGGAGGTGGCGGCAGGGGAAGAGGAGGAGCTTGGACCAGCAGTGTGGGGGAGGGGATGTTTGAGGCATAGGGGGGGAATGGGACTCAGAGGACCAGCCCTGCATTCAGGAGGGCAGAGGGGGGGCTCAGACCAGCCCCACATGGGAGGGAGAGAGGGGGCGTTGTTGAGTGGGGGAGGGGCTTGGGCTGGCCCTGGGTACCAGTGAAGAGTGGGAGCGCGGGTGGGAGGCAGGGAGGGCTCAGGCTACCCCATGCATTGGGGGATAGCAGGAGGGCTGGGGCCAGCTCTGGAGGGGAGGGGGACCTCAGCCCGGCCCTGTGGCAGGCGTGGGAGACTTGGGCCAGCCTGGGAGTGTCTTGTTTTCCCTTTGGGAAAATATGGTCACCCTGAATTGGGGATAGCTCCATTGAACTCAATGGTTGGGCGAGGTCAGAATTCGGCCCATACCATGGTGAGCATTTTGGGGCCTACTTTTCAGAACGGTGCCCCTAACTCGCACATCCATCTGTGAGACAAGGTGGGTGAGGTAATATCATTTATTGAACCAACTTCCTGGAAGCAGTGTGTGCAGGTCCAGTATCTGTCTAACTGGCTATTTGCAAGGACAAATAACCAGGTTTGTGCAGTCACAGCCAACTGTAAGCTCTCTGGGGTTGGGACTGTCACTTTCTATGTTTGTACAGTGCCTAATACAATGAGGCCCCCATGTAGCTGGCCTCTGGATACTACTGCAATATTGATATTTAATAATTAATAATCATACATGCAAATTAAGCCCCAGGTATGGAATTCACGCTTTATCTGTGGAACATATTTTAGATGCTAATAAAAATTAATGCAATATGCTTATAGGGCACAAACAAGCTGCACAGGTAATTCCATACTGTATAAGTAATATCTGTCTCAAAGAATGTGTCTTTCAGTAATCATTGCATAGCCACTTAATGACTTCACCAAAGTGAGATTTTTCTATTTTCGTTTGTGGGCTGGAGGAAGAAAAAGCTTCTGGGAATGGAAGCTCTTGCTACATTCCAGTCTCTAACTCTCAGCTCTATAGAGGTGGCCAAAGGATTTCTGCACTAGACGTTGCTCAATGGTTGAGGCACTGGGCTGGGTCAGAAGATTGAGTTCTATTCCTGGCTCTGCCATTGACCTGCTGGGTGACAATGGGCAAGTCACTTCACCTCCCCATGCCTCAGTTTCCCCATCTATAAAATGTGGATAACTATACTCCCCTGCATGTTTAAAGTGCTTTGAGATCTATGGATGAAAAGTGCAATGTAAAAGGTGAATATTTATTCATAATTAACTTACGAATGAATAACATTTATTATGAAAATACTTATATATCCAAGTCAGATTACACTTGCTGATTTTGAACTGTAATGTATCCTGATCCTTCATGAAGTAGCTCTGCATTGTTTCAAGTTATGGACACAGAGGGCTGAGTTCTATGTTTACTTGTTAGAGGAATATGTGGTCTTCTCATTCATCACAGCAACTAGTAAGAAAAAGCAACATAATCCTGAATAACCTAATTCATTTAAAAAGAAAAGGAGTACTTGTGGCACCTTAGAGACTAACACATTTATTTGAGCATAAGCTTTCGTGAGCTACAGCTCACTTCATCACGAAAGCTTATTTGAGCTTATGCTCAAATAAATTTGTTAGTCTCAAACATGCCACAAGTACTCCTTTTCTTTTTGCAGATACAGACTAACATGGCTGCTACTCTGAAACCTAATTCATTTAGAATCCTGATTCAATTCTGACAACAAATACCATCTGGCTTTGGAGCTCTTCTTTGTGTTTTTCTTCACAAAACACAATCACAATGTGAGTTGGTTTGGATTGAAATGGTTCGTTAATATCCATTCATGTTTCATTTGCTAGATGGAAACTCTAAAACAGGAGGCCCCTATTGTTCTGTAGTTGGAAAGAGAGTTCATCACCTTCAGGCTTCCAGATGTTTACAACTAGTTGCTACCAGACAATGTTTTGATTCTGTGTTGGAAACTGCACTCACATGGAGCTGCTCTGAGAGACAGGAACTTCTTGCTGTTTTCCTTGTAATCCTGTTAAAGCATGACTGCAGTGCCTCATAAGAGAGGGAGTTACTAATCATATTATCTCAGACTAAGGGAACTGCTCTTTATGAGGTGACTTGGCTTCTCAGATTGTTGGGACCAGGTCTTTGTTTTGTTGCCCTGGTATCTCAGTGTAGGGTAGGAGCTTCCTAAGTATGTGGGGGTGGCAGAGGGTTAGCTAGATTGGGGAGGAGCCACTCTTCATACCAGGCAAAGGGGCTCTTCACTTTAAACTCCTCTTTGTGGGACTAGAGCTGACCTCCATGTGGTCCTTCTGTCTCTGGATAGTAAAGGCTGCCCACCATCACCCTCCCTAAAATGGCACATACCACCTTGTGTATCTTTACTACCTATAATCTCTTCAGCTGCTAGTTAAAGGTGCTCTAAATTGGCTCTTCAGTTCAGTGACACAAAGGCCTCTCTTGCATGCAGCTTTTCTTGAGGGGTATTAGGCACTGCAAACCTGATGCTCGCTAGCTTTGTGGGTTATTTCCCCTAGCTTTCTAAAGAAGCTCCAGGATGACCAAAACCTTCCCCAACAACTGATGACTTAGAAGGTGTCAAATATTATGATCCACAACCTGGACAATGAACAGATGGATCCACAGTATGCCAACAATTTTATGGCTGACTTAGAACAACGCTTCCTTAGCTCTCGTCCCCTAATGTCCCTTCTCTACTTGAGCTACGTTGATGACATCTTCTTCATCTGGACCCATGGAAAAAAAGCCCTTGAGGAATTCCACGATGATTTCAACAATTTCCATCCCACCATCAACCTCAGCCTAGACCAGTCCACACAAACGGTTCATTTCCTAGACACTACTGTGCTAATAAGCGATGGTCACATAAACATCACCCTATACCGGAAACCTACTGACTGTTATACTTACCTACATGCCTCCAGCTTCCATCCAGGACAAACCACACTATCCATTGTCTACAGCCAAACTCTACAATACAACCGCATTTGCTCCAATCCCTCAGACAGAGACAAACACCTACAAGATCTCCATCAAGCATTCTGAAAACAACAATACCCACCTGCTGAAGTGAAAAAATAGATTGACGGAGCCAGAAGAGTACCCAGAAGTCACCTACTACAGGACAGGCCCAACAAAGAGAATTAACAGAACGCCACTAGTCATCCCCTTCAGCCCCCAACTAAAACCCCTCCAGCGCATCATCAAAGATCTACAACATATCCTGAAAGATGATCCCACAGCCTCACAGATCTTGGGAGACAGACCAGTCCTTGCTTACAGAGAGCCCCCTAACCTGAAGCAAATACTCACCAGCAACCACACACCAAAAACACTAACCCAGGAACCTATCCTTGCAACAAAGCCCGTTGCCAACTGTGTCCACATATCTATTCAAGTGACACCATCATAGGACCTAATCACATCAGCCACACTATCAGAGGCTCGTTCACCTGCACATCCACCAATGTGATATGCGCCAGCAGTGCCCCTCTGCCATGTATATTGGCCAAACCGGACAGTCTCTATGCAAAAGAGTAAACGAACACACATCTGACATCAGGAATCATAACATTCAAAAACCGGTAGGAGAACACTTCAGTCTCTCTCATCACTCAGTGTCAGACTTAAAGGTGGCAATTTTGCAACAGAAAAGCTTCAAAAACAGACTCCAACGAGAAGCTGCTGAACTTGAATTAATATGCAAACTAGATACCATTAACTTAAGTTTGAACAGAGACTGGGAATGGCTCAGTTATTACACTAACTGAATCTATTTCCCCATGTTAAGTATCCTCACACCTTCGTGTCAACTGTCCCAAATGGCTGTGCCAGTGTAAGCTGCTGTGCTCCTTGTAGCATCCCAAACTTGAAGACAATGAAACTCACTTTCCAGCTATAGAACAATAGTTCAACTGTGCATTAATGCCCCCTTGTTTCTACCACCACCCTTTGCTAGGACCTAGAATGTGTAAGGGCAGCTTTAGAGTCTACTGGGATAGTAGCTCCATTTCACCAGCAAAGAATGTAGTGAGGATGTGAATCAATGCATCCCCCAGTTGCCCTGGCTATGGTCCCTTCATTCCGCTCTTGCTCTGCATCAGTTATTCATCTCAGGACTGACATATATGCTCCAACAAGCCTTCATGCCAGCTGGTGTCAAAACAGGAGGCTCCAAGCTAGGGTTTTTCCAAGAGTAAACACACCCCTTTCAGGGGCCAACACAGATGTGATGTACAGCTGGTGCTAATACTTGTTTGGAACATGCAGAGATCCAGAGAATGATGTTTCCACGTTGCAGATAAAATAAGTACTGCTTCTCTGAAACTTTCACCAGGGAACTACAATGCATTCATATCGGCAGGAGGAGACTATAAATTATACTCTTAAAAAATAGTGAAGTGGATTGCCCCCCTCCTACAGAAAATTCTATTTTGTGTGTGTCGGGGGTGGGGGTCAGGAGAAAAATATCTCCACAACACTACCCTCACGGATTCTCTGTTTCTATAGGGAGTGGGACTTGCACACTTCCCATCCCAATAGAACAGGCCTTGTGATCCAACCACAATCCTGAAGGTCTCCATCTGTGAAGGTCGCATCTGGATCTGAATTCTCTCAGATATTGAGGTAGTCTTGATCTGATGTTCCTGTTCAGACTTGTCAAGTATAATCTATTTAATTGAAAACACTGACAAGGCCACTGGGGTTATCGTACTCCTTTCCCCCCCCCCCCCATAAGTTGCAGATGGAGAGCTATTAGAAGTAGAAGGAAGAGATCTCAGTATGCCTCTGTTGCTTGTTTTGTAACACTTGGGTTAGGTCTCTTAAATCACCTACTGGCTTTCCTTTATTTTGTATGTTTCCTCTTTTGTCTATGCTGGTTTATTTTTGAACCATGCTCTATTTTTTCATCTTTCCTACTTGCTACTTTCAGCCTTACATCTCTGTCCCCTTCCACGCTCCCAATGAGTGTTTCAGTCACATTTTGACCCAGTATAACTGGATAATCCTAACCTTTGGAACAACTTCCTTTTTTGAATACTTGCTTACCTTTCCTTCCATAACCCCTGCCTATGTGTTTTATCGATGCACAGTGAAGCCCGCTGATGGCAATAAACTTCTAGGTTACCAGAGCACTAGGATAAAAAGGTACAGTGAAAACGTGCTCAGATTATGTGAGGACATGGGTAGGGCTCTGGCTCCCAGAAGCTCAGACTAATCCTGCTGTACCTTCCTAGTCAGCTGGGCCTTGTAATATGGCAGCTGCCTTCTGAGTGCCCCCCTCATGGTGAGAGTTCCCTGTGCAGCACTCTCCCTTTGTTTGCCCTTTTCAGGGCCCCTGAAGAACTCCACAGTCCATAGGTAATTCAAACAATCCCCACAAGGGATCCAATTTATTTAGCCCTTTGGGTACACAATGGCTCTTCAGGTTTCAACCCTACTTCAGTCTCTCTCTCTCAGTAGTCTCAAATACCACCATCTTTAAAAATAGAACACAATCTCCGTCTTCAACCCAGCTTTAGCTGGGCACAGCCTCTCCTCTCAGAAGGTCTGTCGGTCAGCTTCTAGCACCTCCGGCCTGGAGTTCAACCTTCTCCATGGGCTTTCTCAGCTGCTGCCTTCCCTCTGCTGACTGAGGGCCCTGCAGGAGCTTTCTGATTGCTCCCTGCAATGTCTACAGACATAGCTGCCATTTTCTAATTTTCCTGCCTTCGTGCAACTTCCTGCATCTTTTATACTGAAATCACCTGGTTTCTCTTAAGTGCGATTCATTCTGTAATCAAGGTTGGTTTAACTCCAGGCTCTCCAGCCCTTGCGGCAAGCCATGCTGGTATAGGCCTCTTTAAGTGCTTCACCTGGCAGACTGATGGGGTGCTTCCCCAAGAGATTGCAGGGGGGAATAGTAGAGATCTGATGTTGAAAAAGTGAATAAGAAAGTGTTATTTACCCCTTTGCACAATACAAAAACCAAGAGTCACTCAATGAAATTAATAGGCCGCAGGTTTAATAAAAACAAGAGGAAATACTTTTTCATGCAACATATAATCTATGGAGCTCATTTCCACAGGCTGTTCTGGTGATCAAAAGTATAACTGGGTTTAAAAAAGAATTCAATAAGTATATGGAGGAATGGTCCATCAATGGCTATTAGTCAAGATGGTCAGGGATGGAACCCCATGCTCAGTGGGACCCTAAACCTCTGGCTGCCAGAAGCCCAGAGGGGAAGACGGGGTGGATCTCTCCAAAATTGTCCTGTTCTGTACACGTCCCCTGAAGCTCTGTTACAGGCCACTGTCAGAGACCGGATACTAGGCTAAATGGACAATTAGTCTGACCCAGTATGGCTGTTTTTACATGCTTTGGTGTGAGTGACTGGGAGGCTGCTGGAGTTTGGTGGAGGTGGGGAGAAAAACAAATAAACCTGCATGGGTTATCAGTGGGGCCTGAACCCAGGACCTTCAGATCCCAAAGCACAGATATGTACCTGTAAGCAGTAGGCAGTTATCTTTTTCCAGCCAATATAGGGGGGCTTGAAACATACCTCACCAGTATTAGAGGCACTAGAGGAATGGTGCTGCCTGACCTCTTTCCCACTCTACCTAGAGTTCCTGCTTCTGTTAAGCTTTCTGTGGTATTTTTAAGGGGTATCAGACTCTTGTCATACTTGGATTGCAGCTTTTTGTGGCAGGGATTGTCTCTTTGTTGCTTGTAGCATGGTTTCCACAATGAGGCCATGATCAGAGCTGGTCAGGAATTTTTTGATGAAACATCTTCTATCAAAAATGCTGATTTGTCAAAACTGAAATTGTTCACTGGGATGTACCAGCTTCTCCGAAAGCTTTGTCAAAAGAGCCCAGCTTAGCCAATCACCTGGATCTTAGGGTGCTTCCCCTAAGATGTTGGAGATCTGCATTCAAGTCCCTGTGCTGTCTGATTTAGCCAGGTCTCCCGTGTCCTGTGTGAGTGCCCTAACCCTATGGCTGTTCTGGAGCAGCTGGCTTTCTGGTGGTTTTGTTGGGTTGGCTTTTTTGTGTCCAAAAAAGGAGCAGGGGAAAAAATACCCCAAATCCTTGAAAGGTCCCAGTTTCATCCCAGTGTGGAACAAAGAAAAAATTCCAAACTCAGATATGCGTGGGATGGGAAAACCACTTCCCCAGCTAACATTATTCCTGCTGAGGGCCCAAAAGGCACTTCCACAACACTACTATTACTAATATATTTAGAAGGTTACTGTGTGGGAATGACTGGGAGACTGTTGGGGCTTCAAATTTACTGGGAAAGTTGGTGAAGAGGCAGGTGAATATGCACTGATTTGAGCTGGCTTTCTAGGTAGGTTTTTCTGGCTCTTGATTCAGAGTTTGGAAGAGTGCCCATTCTGGAAAGGGAGGATAAAGCTGAAGCTTTTCCAAATGATTTGATGGTTGGCACATATTTTAGCTTTTAACTTAATTAAAATCAACCATTTCACCCTCTTCCTTAATTATGGGCTTTGGTGACTTCAGAAGAAAATTACCTTCCTAACCCGAGTGTTAATTTTAACATCAGTCAAATACTATCCAAACCAGGAAACTGCTTTGTATATACCTTTGTATACACCCATCGTTTACCATCTTGGAGCTATTGTTAGAGCTGTGCAATGTTTGAAATGAAACCATAGATGGCATTTGGATGAGTTACATGTGATTTTTAGCATGATGATATTTCTACTTTAGAAGTATCTGTGTGGGACATCTGTGTATTAGAGCACGCATTAGCTGTGACCACTGTGTTGTAAAACAGCTTCTATTAAAATCTCTGTTTTTTCATGCTTGTCGAAAATTCCAAATTTCCAAAATTTGAAGATTGTGCACTACTTTGCCAAGATGAGTCTCTCTTTGAGGTAAATTATTTGTGGGGGTTGGGGGAAAGGGAGAACACCTACCACAAGGTGAGGGAAGCAGGCAAACTGCCGCTCCGGTGCTGCGCCCACGAGCTGCTGGTTCTACAAAGAGCTGGACGCGATACTCTGTGGCAACCCCACCTCCATTGCGAAGGACACTGTGGATACTTCGGTGGCTCACATGTCAGTCAAGAGTGGAACGAGCCAGGAGTAGGAAATCTTGGACGAGGATGTGGAGGGGGACCCAGAGGCAGAGGACTACTCAGAGGTCAGAGATGCATGCAGCCAGTAGCTCTTTTCTACCCCGGAGGAGGCTAGTCATTCACAGCTGTCAGAGCTTGGTGAAGTGCAAACAGGAGAGAAGGCCCCTGGTAAGTAGCTTTGATTTTTGGGAATCGCTGAAGTGAGTTGTTGGGGGCAGGAGGGTTGCAGAAAGCGGGCTTGTGTCTGCATGATGTACGTACCACCACATGCCTAGTGTGAGCAGCAGAACAGGGTGTTGATTGACTCCCTCAATTCACGGGAATCTGCCTTCGAGATCTCCATGAAACTCTCCTGGAGATACTGGGCAATCCACTGCCGCAGGTTCTTTGGCAGAGCTGCTTTGTTCCTTGCCAACATTGAGGGTAACTTTCCCGCACCACTCTGCCATCACTGAGGAGGGTGGAGGGGACCATTGCTGCACACAAGTGAGTTGCATAAGGGCCAGGGCGGAAGCCGCAATCTTGGAGAAGACCCTCCCTTGATTCCCTGCTCACCCTCAGCAGCGAGATATCTTCCATAATGAACACAGCCTGTGGAAAATGTGGGGACAGTAATGATTATAAGGCCCCCCCTATAGGGCTGCTGTCCCCATGAGCCACATGCCCAGTGTACAGTATGGTCTGGAACATTGATTTCCCCTGCCCCTGTGGTTACTCACCATTTTGGGGGTCTTGTGGCTCATGTGTGCTTGCCTGCGGTCAGTCAGTTAGTGACAGGTGTGTGAATAGTGGCTGTGTTTTAAATCACTGAATCAGTGGTCTCTGTTGCAAACAATGCTGCTTCTGTAAATGTTGCATTTTGGCTTCACAGAGATGACCTTGGGAGCCCAGCCTCCCCCTTTGTTAACGTTGGCTGAACAGCTGCGCAGAATTAGAAAGCAGCCACGAAGAACTAAAGAGGACTTTCTGCGTGCTGTCCTGATGCACTCTGCAGCCGAAAGATGAGAATTGAAGGCGTGGCGGGATAGCGAGAAGAAGGACTGAAAGGAGAACGCGGCGCACCAGAACGAAGCCACAGAGGGGCTCTTAAAAGTTATGGAGTGCCAAGCAGACATACTCCAGATGCCCCTAGCACTGCAAACCGAGCAGCAGCTGCTGCCACAAAACTCTTTCCCCTGACACCGCCAACACACTCTTATCAACCTCTTGGCTCCAGTCAGTACCTGCTGCATTCACTCCTGCCCCGTCACAGTCCAGCCCTGCAGACTCCCAGGACCCACTGCTCTCAGCACCCGTCCCTCTGCAGTTTAGCCCTGCTGAAGCAGAGTACTCGCTACACTGTACTCCAAAGGACAAGGTTCTGTATGATACCTGGACATACACAAATCTGTAACCGTCCCCACCTCCTGGGACCCTCCCTTCCTCCATCCCTCACAGCGCTGATGTGTTTTTTGTTTGTCTCTCTCCTCCGGTTGTTGGTTTTTAATAAAAGAATTGTGTTGGTTTGAAAGCAATCTTTATTCCATTAATTGAAAGCAAACAGAGTCCTGGAAAGCAACAAGCAATTTTCTTAAACCTTCATGGTGCATCATCTGCATCAATCACAATCATCTCCTAGCATTACACGCACGGCACTCCCAAGCACAGCAACTAATATTAGTGGATTTCAGCTTCAAATTACTGCCTCAAGGCATCCCTGATCCTTATGGCCCTGTGCTGCGACCCTCTAATAGCCCTGGTCTCTGGCTGTTCAAATTCAGCCTCCAGGCGCTGAGCCTCAGCAGTGCAGCCCTTTCACCCTTCCCTTCACAAATATTATAGAGCATACAGCGTGCAGCTATAAGCATAGGAATATTGTCATTGGCCAGGTCCAGCTTCCCATAGAGGCAACGGCAGTGGGCCTTTAAATGGCCAAAAGCACACTCAACAGTCATTCTGCACTTGCTCAGCCTGTTGTTGAACTGCTCTTTGCTGCTGTCAAGGTGCCCCATGTTTGGCTTCATAAGCCACAGCATTAAGGGGTAGGTGGGGTCTCCCAGGATCACAATGGGCATTTTGACTTCCCCTACGGTGATCTTCTGGTCCAGGAAGAAAGTCCCTGCTTGCAGCTTCCTGAACAGGTCAGTGTTCGGAAATATGTGTGGGTCATGCACCTTTCCGGACCAGCCTGAGTTAATGTCTGTGAAACACCCACGGTGATCCACAAGCACCTGGGGAACCGTATAGAAATACCCCTTCTGATTAATGTACTCGGTGGCTAGGTGGTCTGGTGCCAGAATTGGAATATGCGTGGCATCAGTCGCCCCTCCACAGTTAGGGAAGCCCATTTGTGCAAAGCTATCCACCATGTCACACACATTGCCCAGAGTCCTGGTCTTTCAGAGCAGGATGCAATTAATGGCTCTGCAAACTTCCATCAACATGCGTCCAATGGTCGACTTTCCCACTCCGAACTGGTTAGAGACCGATTGGTAGCTGTCTGGTGTAGCCAGCTTCCACAGTGCAATCACCACAAGCTTCTCCAACGACAGGGCAGCTTGCATTCTCGTGTTCTTGCACCACAGGGCTGTGGCGAGCTCATCACACGCTCCCATGAATGTGGCTTTCCTCATCCGAAAATTCTGCAGCACTGCTAGTCATTGCAGACGTGCATGACGATGTTATCCCATCACTCAGTGCTTGTTTCCCGAGCCCAAAAGTGGTGTTCCACTATGGTCAGCACCTCCGTGAATGCCACAAGCAATCTTGTGTCGTAGCTACTAAGCATGGTGAGATCAATGTTGCACTTCTCTTGCCTTTGTAGTTTAAGGAATAACTCCGCTGCCACTCATGATGTGTTAGTGGGAGTGAGCAGCACTTTAGTCAACAATTCGGGATCCATTCCTGCAGACCGAAGAGGCAGGGCGCACAGCACACAAACCACTGGAAGATAGCACCAAATGCAGATGGAAACACAGGGATTTCTGGGATGTGAAGCAATGCATCATGGGGCATTGGGACAGGACCCAGGATTCCCCGCAACCCCCTCCGCCTTCCCACAACTCTTAGCTGCAGAAGAGGAAGAGGTGGTCTGTGGGATAGCTGCCCAGCATGCACGCTCTGAATCCCACTCAAGTGCTGCAAGTGTGAACATGCTATTGAGCAGGCAGCTGACAGTGTGAACACAAAACAGCAATTTCCCTTCAGCACTCTCTCAGTGGCACTGTATCTGCTGGCAATGTAACTCTGCCAGTGTAGACATACCCACAGAATGGGGGACTGTGTCCTGGGAAGCAGTGACTCTGAAAAAGATTTGGGGGTCATGGTGGATAATTAGATGAACATGAGATCTCAGTCCAGTGCTGTGTCCAAAAAGACTATTTCTACTCTTGGATGCATAAACAGGTATCTTGAGTCCAAGTAATGAGATTATTTTACGTCTGGATTTGGCACTGGTGTGATTGTTGCTGGAATACTGTGTTGATAAATTGGAGAGGGTTTAGAGTAGAGCTCTGAGAATGATCAAAGGATTAGAAAACATGCCTTATAGTGATAAGATAAATAGATTGAGCTTCTTGAGTTTATCAAAGAGAAGGTTAAGGAATCTGTCTCTACATGGGGAACCAATAATGGGGTTTTCAGTCCAGGAGAGAAAGGAGTAACATAATCCAATGACTGGAAGTTGGAGACAGACACATTTAGAGTGGAAGTAAGGAATACATTTTTAACAGTGAGTAATTAGTCATTGGAGCAACTTACCAAGGGTCGTGGTGGATTCTCCATCACTGGCCATTTTTAAATCAAGATTGGATGTTTTTTGGAAAGATCTGTTCTAAAAATGTATTGGGAAAGTTCTATGCCCTCTGTTTATAATGGAGATTTGATTAGATCACAATATTCCCTCCTGGCCTTGAAAAATATGAGTCTGAGTTCTGGCTTCTGGTAAACGGTGTGAGGAAAGCCCAGCTTCACTCCCCTGCATGAAGGGAAGATTGCTCAGGCCTCAAAGGAGGGCTGTGGCCTAGAAAGGGTGAAGAGTGGCTGGTTGGAACTATTTTTTGAAGAAGACTGTGGTTGGCGGAGGGGGAAGGACTGTTTTTTCCATTGGAGTTTGGGTCTTTGCTACCCTGGAAGGAATGGAATCTTAATTTAGTTTGATGGGCAAACCAAACCAATTAGTGAGAGGGAGACTGAAGTAGTGGTTATATCTGATGTTGATGAGGTAAGCCACACATGTATATGGAGCAATCCTGAACTGACAGGAGAAAGTTCTTAGTCATCAGCCCACTGTTCTTTTCCCCTCCCCTCTGCTCCCAACCCTAGCACCCCCAGCCCTCTTTCACCACCTTTTTGACTGTGGGGATTTAAAAGTTTGTGAATACAATATTAAATCTGCACAGCTAAAACCAGGAAATGCAGATGTTCCCCACTGCTACATTGTACACATTACCAGAATAGGGGGGGAAATGTATCTTAATAGCTCACTCTTCTGAACAACAATATACTTTCTGTCTGAAAAGTGATAAGAGTGAAACTCTAACTTCTATTATATTGCTTAGTCAGTTTTTAACTATAGATGTGCCTGCTGCATCCACAAACAGATCTTGATTTGTTTTTATATTGTCCCTCAAACTCTGTGCATAATTTTTACCCTATGGATGGGCCACCAACTGTTCAGAACAGGGATTTGTTTAATTATTGATTTGGAGCTTGTTCAAACTGTCACTGGTCACCGAGAACAAGGTATTATCTCTGCTTCCTGATTAGAGTTTTGGTCATTCCACTAAAAAACAATTTATTTTAGTCAGAAGATTAATTTTATTTCAAGGATCCCAAAATTGTGGGCGGAAGGGTTGTACACACCTGTAAGAACAAATTTTTAGGCATATATATGTATATAGTGACAGGGTCAGACCAGATGGCTATAGGAGAATAATTTTTTTTTCCAGGGGAGAGAGCGAACGCAGTCCCCCACTACCACAAATTATGCAGTCGAATTTCCTGCATTTGGGGAAATCGCAGAGGTCAGCACACCCACAGTGCAATGGATGAGCCTCACCCTGGGAAAGTCACCTTCGTGATCGTGGTATCTCACCTGCCAGCTACAGGAGAGTAATTTTTTTTTTAAGCAAAAGATGTTTTTATTTGCATAACACACTTACACATGCTGCTGTTTTTACTTTGTAACACAGCAACCAATCACAATTGTTTTCTCATTAGCTTCAGGGGAGGGAAGCGTTCAAGCTTGCCTGGGCCCAGAGTGGGGGGCTTCCTAGACTCTCATGGTCTTCCACCCCCTCGAGTTACCTGGCACCACGCCCGAGTGTCACCAACAATTCCCTCCTCTGAAAGCACCCAACAAGAGGAGCAGGCTGTGGGGTGGACAATCTGGGGGAGGGGGAAGCACGTGCACCCACGTGTGAAAGGACCGCTCTAAGGTGGTGGTGTCCACAGCGGCAATGGCTGGGGTTGGGGTCCCTTACTCTCTCCCCCAATCAAAGGATCAGACAAAGGGACCCGGACTGGGACACCGAGCAGAGAACCTCAGACAGCACCCACCGCTCCTCAAAAGCATCAAGAGAGTCGGTGGACACCGCCCAGAGGAACTCCGCCTGGATATGTGAATGGACCGAGGATTGGAAAACGGCTCCACAGTCACAGGAAACTCCATCGGCCAACCTCCTCTCTCTGGTTTTATAAATGGCCATATTAGCCAGGGCCAGGAGGAGGTTAACTAGGAGATCCCGTGCCTTTGAGGCCACGGTTGGGGAGTGCATAAATAAAAAGGTGAGGGAAAAAATGCAACCAAAAACGTAATAGGAGATTTGTGAGGAGCCAGAAGGGGGCTGCAGAAAGGGGCTGCAGCCTGGCGCACTCCAAATATTCGTGCACCAGGGTTTCCCTCACACCACAAAAAGAACAAGTATCTGGGACGGGGGTGAACCGCGCCAAGTGCGTGCCCGTGCTCACAGCTCTGTGAAGGAGCCACCAACTGATGTCCCCAACAGGCCTCGGAACCAAGGTGGAATATAGGCTGGCCCACCGGGGCTGCTCACCCTCCAAAGGTAGCAGAAGGTCTCGCCACTTTGTGTTGGGGCAGGACACTAGGGTGAGGGCGTGAAGGGTGTGCAGCACGAGCGTGTATAGATGTTTCCTTGGCGTGGTTTGGAAGCGTACCGGCTGCAGTTCATGCAGCCGGCTCACAGTGAAGGGGTGAGGCGGTTGATTGGGTCTGTGGGGCAGGGGTCCAATTAAAAGGTCCGGTGGGCCTGGGGTAGAGGGTGAGCGGGGCGTGCCCTCGAGCAGGACCCGGTCGAGGTAAGCTCGAGTAGTGGGTGGCAAAGCGCCTTCGCCTCCTGAAGTATGCGCCGGGGAGTGTGAGGTCTGGAGAGCCCCATGCGCCGGGCGAGCGTCAGGGGATCCAGCCAGTCTCTCCGGTTGTAGTCCAGAAGGTCTCCGACTCTCGTGACTTCTGCCAGGATCAAGCTCTGGCGCACCGAGCGGGACTCCGCCACCTGCACACCGAGCTGGGGGATGTGTAGCAGGGGCTCCACAAGGAGATCTGCCCCCTCGGTGGCCGCCATGGACCTAGTCGTTAAAAACTGTTTCCAAGTCCGGAGGAGGTCCTGGTAGAAGACCGGTAGCCCCGAGAGGTCTCGCGGAAGACCTCCCAGACAGAGATAAAAGAGCTGCCGGTCATATCGGAGCCCTCGGATGCGGCGCAAGATGACGTGCGCCAGTGTGCTCCATGCCAAACTGCCTGCACCATAGAGGAGCCTCTGTAGGGCCTGGAGGCGGAAGACACGGACCTGAGTGTGTAGACACTTCAGGCCCTGTCCTCCTTCCTTCAGGAGTAGATGAAGAACCCCTACAGGGGCCCAGTGTGTTCCTGACCAAAAGAACCCCAGAATCGATGTCCGGAGGTTGGTCAGGAAACCTGGGGCCGGGACCAGAGTGTTGAGCCGGTGCCAGAGCTTGGACAGGACTAGTTGATTAAGCACCAGCGCTCTCCTACGAAGGGAGAGACATCGGAGTAGTCCCGTCCATTTCCGGAGCCGCTCTATCACCCAGCCCTCTAAATTTTCCCAGTTCTCCAGCGGAGAGGGATGCGTGGCAGAAAGGTAAACGCCGAGGTAAAGCAGCAGACCCGCGCTCCACCAGATGGTCTGAAGCGCGGGTGGGAGGGAGCTCGCCTGCCGCCAGTCTCCTACTACTAAGCCAGAGCTCTTGACCCAGTTGACCCGGGTGGAGGAGGCTGCCGAATAGATGGCCTGGCAAACCTCCATGCCCGCCAAGTCGCCCAAGTCCTGGACCACGAGGAGTACGTCATTGGCGTACGCTGACAGGACCAGCCGCAGCTCCGGCTCCTGCAGCACCAACCCTGTCAACCTCCTGCGGAGGAGGCAGAGGAAGGGCTCGATCACCAGAGCGTACAGCTGGCCCGAGAGGGGGCACTCCTGCCGCACTCCTCGCCCGAAGCTGACCGGTTCAGTCAGGGTCCAGTTGAGCTTAACCAGACACTCTGCGGAGGCGTACAGCACCCAGAGAAAACCCAGAAACTGGGGTCCGAAGCCAAAGGCTCGCAGAGTGTTCAGGAGGTACCTGTGGTCCACCCTATTGAACGCCTTCTCCTGATCTAGGGACAGGAGGGCGAACGACAGACTGTCTCTACGCCCGAGTTCCAAAAGGTCCTGAACCAGAAATAGGTTATCAAAGATACTGAGTACTGGGACGGTGTAGGTCTGGTCTGGGTGGATCACGTCCGCCAGCACAGACCCTAGCTGCGGCGAGATTGCTTTTGCTACGATTTTGTAGTCCGTGCTGAGGAGCGAGACGGGACGCCAATTTCGTAAATTGCGGAGGTCCCCCTTCTTTGGCAGTAAGGCAAGCACAGCTCGCCTGCACAAAAGAGGGAGGACCCTGCTCTGCAGAGACTCGGCCCAGACGGTGACTAGGTCTGGGCCGAGGACGTCCCAAAAGACGCGGTACAACTCCACGGTCAGCCCGTCCATGCCTGGAGACTTATTAGTGGGCATACGACGGAGAGCTTCCGAGAACTCGGCCAGAGTGAGAGGCAACTCTAGCCAGTCTCGGTCACTCACGCTGACCGTAGGGAGCTCCTCCAAGAGCACTCTGCAAGCGCCAGGATCAGTCGGATCCGGGGAGAAAAGACTTGCGTAGAAGGCTCGGGCCCTCCTGCACATCTCCACCAGTTCTGTGAGGGGGGTGCTGTCTTCTGCCAGGAGGCAGGTGATGTGTTTCTTGCCCCCCCCCCCCGTTTTCTCCAGGGCATAGAAGAAGCGGGAGCCGCGATCCATCTTCTGAAGGAGGCGGATGCGGGAGCAGGATCGAACAAAAGCGCCCTGGGCCCGATGGTCCTCGAGGGCCCAGAGCTCCTCCCGCTTCTCCCGGCACGCTCCACAGAGGAGCGGGTCCTCGGGGCTGGCAGCCAGATGCCTCTCCAGCTCTAAGACCTCCCGTTCCAACTGCTCTATCACCGCATTTCTCTGTCGGCTGGTGCCCTGGGTGTAGTCACAGCAGAAAAGCTGGGTGCGCACCTTCCCCAGGTCCCACCATTGCCGCGCCGAGGGAAAGGCATGCCGCTGCCCTCACCAGGCCAGCCAGAATTCCTGGAATGACATCACAAAGCCCTCATCCTCCAACAGGCTGTTGTTAAAATGCCAGTAGGCCGGCCCCGGCTTCTCTGCACAGAGGGAGGCTGTCACGGTGGCTAGATGATGGTCAGAAAATGGGCCAGCTGAATGCTGGAGGAGTGGGCTCGTGAGAGATGGAAGCGTGATAAATAAATGCGGTCCAACCGGGAGTGGCTAAATCAATTGGCTTCCACCCGGACAAAGGTGAACGTGGAAGTGTCATCCAGGTGGTGGTTGTACCAGATGTCCACTAAGGAGTGATGTTCGACTATCTCCCGGAGGGTGTCTGCGGCGGCCAGGCTCTGCTAGGTCCCCAAGCGGTCCTGTTCCTCAAGGGTGGTATTAAAGTCCCCTCCCAGGACCAGGCACTCGTGAGAATCTAAGGTGCCCAGGAAGGCGGACGCCTGCTGGTAGAATTGCAGCCACTATGGGCTCGATCTCGGGGCATAGACGTTAACGAGGTTAACCACGAGCCCCTTCATATGGACCCGGAGATGCAGCAGGCGACCCGGCACTACCTTGGCGACCCCTAGCACCTCGGGCTGTAGGTCGGGGGAAAAACAGGGTCACCACTCCAGCCTGTTGAACCGTGGCATGGCTAAAGTAGACTCTGTCCCCTCACTCCAGCCGCCAACTGTCTTCGGCAGTCGCGTCTGTATGGGTCTCCTGCAGGAGACCCATAGAGTACCCTCCCTCCCGAAGGAAGGAGAGCACCTGGGACCTGCGGAGAGCCATCCTACAACCCCGGGTGTTCAACGTTGCGATGGTGAGAGGTGTCATGGGGAGGGTCGGGGGGGTCCTCACTGGCAAGGATGGCATCTCCCAGCGGGCCGCGCAGCAGTCTGTGACCCATCCCGTAGGTGAGTAATTGTTCACGGAAAATGCGGACCCGCCAGTAGGCTGCGACATCCTGCTTCCCCGTCCCTTTACCCTCCCCCATGAGGGCCCTTGTGGCCCAGAGGATTTGAGAAAAGTCCCCCCCATTGCTGGAGAGCAAGTTGTACCTTATTGCGGGAGCCGCGGACATCTCTTAAAAACTTCCGCAGCTCTCCTTGCCGCTCATGGGGGGGGGGGGGTTACGGTTTCCCAGTTGTTCCCCGGCGGGGCCCTTGTTGCAGCCTTTTGGTCCACTAAAACGGACAAGCAGGGTGCAGACCCCCCGACGGGGTGCCTGATGGGCTGGAGCTTCTAGGCCCGCCTCAAGCTCTGGGGTGATAGGGGGCAGTGGAGGGAAAATAGCAGCTCCTAATGGGTCAGGGCAGGAGAACACAAATGCCGCTCCCTGGTGGTCATCAGTTGGGAAAGGGGGCGACAATGATATTGTAGGAGGTAAATTGGGTAGGGGCAGGGGCGAGATTCTGGGTTTCGGGAGGCAAGCAGCTGGATGGTGGCGCCTCCCGATCAGGCTCAAGGGTTAAGGGGGTGGGGAGGGAACTCTCAGTGACACTGGGCACGCGCTCTGTGGTGGATTTCGCGGCCACAGCATCAGGAGGTGGATTATCTTCTGTAGGGCCCCCGCCCGGGAAGGAAGTCAATTGCTCCGCACCAACGGGGGGCGCCCCGGCAACTCGTGCTCCGGCTGCGTGGTGCCCTCTGTCACCTGAGCAGGCTCGATGGTCGTCAGCGGGGTGCCATCAGTGGCTGGGTCGGTGGAGGAGTCCAGGGGCTCCTCGGAGGTGGGAGTGGAAGCAACAATTAACGGGAGGGAGGGAAGGAGGGAGGGAGGGGAAAAGAGGGGTGGAGTGAGGTCACCTAGATCGAGATTTGCTGGCAAAAGGTCATCCTCCCCCTGGGCGACCGGGGTCAGATCTAAGGCCTCTATCTCCTCGAACACGGAGGAGAGGACGCTTTCCGCCGCCCCGGGGTTCTCCCCACCGGCACCCACCACGATGGTTGTCTCGGGGTTCACGGGGGCTTCGGGTAGCATCAGGACAGAAGGGGCTTCCTCGAGGGTCTCGGAGGGGAGGGTCTCCTGTGGAGGGGAGACACTACCCTCCGGTGCTGCCACGTCTTTCCCGGCTGACATCGGTGGATGGGATGCACTTGTGGGCAAAGTGGAAGGTTCGGCATCGGTGCCCCCCTTTCTGGTCTTCCGGGGGGGTAGATGAGGCGGAGCTCGAGCCCTCCACTTGCCTCGTTTCCTCTGGACTAGGGCCCAGCCCTCCATGGCATCATCTGGGGGCTGGTTAGCAGGAGTCGTGTCAGGGGGTAAAGGCGATGGGTCAGGGACTTGGGTGGGGGAATGGTGGGGCAGCATAAGGGAGGGAGGATTCTCCCTGGGGCAGGCTCTCTCCCATGCCTGGTGGTATCTCTGCCAAACCCTCCTCCATAGGCCCCACTAGATTGTCAGCAGTGAGGGTGGGGCTCTCCCGCTCATCTGGGCGTTGTAGGGGAGGTGCCCCTTGGGCCTGAGTGGGAGTAGCGGTGGTCCGAAGAGGAGGGGGGGCGGGTTTGGGTACCGGGCAGCCAGGGGCATCGGCAATGACGGGGCCGCTGTCCTGCCGGGTCTTGGGGATCCTAGGTGCCCCTCCTTGCCGGGCTAAGGGGCAGTCCCTCCGGACATGCCCCGACGCCCGGCAGAGGTAGCACCGGGCTTCCCCCGTGGAAAAGTACACCCGGTAACGGGCCCCCTGGTGGGGGACTAGGAAGGACCCTTTGAGCGCTACTCCGTCGCATGCCGCCGACGGCAATAAAAGTTGCACTTACCGGCGGAAGGAAAAAATGTGACGGAGGGTGGGGTCTTTGCAGCCCAACGGGAGAGAGCTGATAACAGAAACAGGTTTCCCCAGGGTGGAAAGGGCAGGTAGAGGGGCAGCATTGGGGAGAAAAGGAGGGACAGAGGTCAGGACCAGGTGGACTCCCATGTTGTCTAGCGGCTCTAGGGGGACAAACACCCCCACCACCACCAGGCCCCTCTCCACTGCTTCCTGGGCAGCAGCCTCCGATGCTAAGAATAAGACGACCTTCTCGTACATCTTGGAGGCCACCACAATGACCGAGGGCCCCACCACCCTCACCAACACCTGCACATAGGCCTCCACGTGAGGCGAGGCGGGCACCAGGAGGCATCGGACACCGTGCTTCCTTGTCATGGTGGGAAAGGGGCCCCGGCCGCTATTGATGGTGGCGGAGGTGGTGGGTGGGAGAGATGACGAGGCGGCAGGATGGGGGGCTGCCGCCGCCCAGGCGTACATCCTGGGGGCTGAGGGAGGGACATCCGCAGAGCTGGTGGAGGGGGCAGCGGGGGAGGATGCCGTGGTAGGTGACAGGGCCGCAGCAGTGGGGGAGGCCCCTGCCATGGAGGGCCCAGTGGTTTTAGCTGGGCCCTTCCCCTTCTTCTTGCCCTGGCCTTTCCCGCCGGCTGGGGGAGCTTCCCTAGAGTCTGGGGAGGTGATGGGCATGGCAGCAGTGGAGGTCACCCCAGTGCCCTCCATTGCCGATGCCCCAGCGGGGGCGGTGGCAGGTGATTAACAGGAGTTGGGGTCAGATAGAAAGGGACAAGCTGTGGGGTGGACAATTTGGGGGGGGGGCACATAAACCACCGTACGCTTGTCCAGAGAGTCCTGTGGACCAGAAGCACCAGCCAAGCACACGTGGTGGAATCAGGGCGAGCAGCCGAGTCCAGAGGCAGATGTTAGATAGCCAGCGAAGATGGTGGGGGGGCAGTGAGGAAGGTCATAGTGTGGGGGTTGGGAGGACACCGATGAATCGGGGGGCAGCTCCGTGCCACACCCCCCTCGTGTCCCTACAAACACAATTAAGACACAGTCAAGGCCTCCCCCCACACAAGAGCACAGTTTGAAAGTTACTCAGTCTTAGGCCCCCTCCACGGCGATTTGTAGATTCCCCGGGTGGTGGTCCTCTGGTGGATGGCTTTTTCTCTGTCTATTCCGGGTTTTCTTTTTTTCAGCAACAGCATTCCAGAAATGCCAGAGTAAGTGATAAGAATCCTCTCGACCGAAGATGGGTCCGCAGACAAACAGCAAGCGGCTGGGTCTGGGGGCTGGGTCCTTCCACTCCCCCCCTCTGGGTCTCCTGCAGGAAAGCTACAGAGTACCCCCCTTCCCAAAGGTAAGAGAGCGCCTGGGACCTGCGGAGAGCCATCCTACAGCCCCTGGTGTTCAAGGTTGCAATAATGAGAGGCGTAATGCGGAGGGCTGGGGGGGGTGGGGGGTTCTTATTGGTGGGGGTGTTCGGGGCCCCCGGCGGGTTGCACAGCAACCCGTGACCCATCCCGTGGATGAGTAAATCTTTTCGGAAGCCACGGGCCCGCTCGTAGGCCGCAGCACCGTGCTTTCCTTGCCCCCTGCCCTCCTTTATAAGGGCCCTTGTGGCCTGAAGAATTTGATCAAAGTCCCCCCATAGCTGAAGAGCCAGTTGTACCCTATTGCGGGCGCCACGGATGTGTTCTAGGAAGTTCTGTAGTGCATGCCGCAGCTCATGGGGGGGTGGGGTTGCGATTTCCGGGGTATTCCCTGGTGGGGCTCTTAATGCAGCCTCGTGGTCCACTAAGGTGAGTAGGCAGGGTACGGACCACTAACAGGGCATCTGACAGGCTGGGCTTATTAAATCCATTTCACGCCTTGAGGTGGAAGGGAATGGCAGGGAAAAAAATGCAACTCCTAATGTGTCGCGACTAGAAAGTGCAAAGACTGCTCCCTGGGGGGAATCTGCGAAAGGCGGGAAAGAAATAATCCCAGGGGCAGCATTAGCATTGCAGGAGGAGGAGAATTGGGCAGGGATAGGGGTGGGGGCAGGGGCAGGGGTAAGGCTCTGGACTTCATGAGGCGAGCAGCTAAAAGAAGGTGCCTCCTGAGCAGAGTCGAGGGTTAAGGGGTAAGGGAGGAGGCTCCCAGTGACGCTAGGTGCTGGCTCCGTGGTGGTCTTGGCAGCCATGGCATCAGGTGGTGGACCACCTTCTGCAGGGTGCTCGCCCGGGAAGGCAATTAGGGGGAGGGAGCATGGGGAAAGGGCGGCTGGGGTGAGGTTGCCCAGATCGAGGCCAGCCGGCAGTAGATCATCCTCTCCCTGGGTGACCGGGGTCAAATCTAGGGCCTCTATCTCTGCATACACAGAAGAGAGGCCAACTCCTGCTACCCTGAGGGCCTCTCCTCTAGGGCCCGCCGCAACGGTCGCTTTGGGGTTCGCAGGGGGTTCGGGTGGTATCCAGGCAGAAGGAGCTTCCTCAGGGGTCTCGGAGGGGAGGGTCTCCCATGGAGGGGGGATTCAGTCTGTCTTCCCCTCCCGACACCAGCGGATGGATCTCACTCGTGGCTGTAGCGGAAGGCTCAATATCAGTGCCTCCCTTCCTGGTCTTCCGGGGGGCTTCCGCATCTGATGGGTGCAGCGGAACTTGAGCCTTCCACTTGCCTCGCTTCCCCTGGACTAGGGTCCAGCCCTCCATAGCGTCATCTGGGGGTTGGTTAGCAGGGGTCGTGTCGGGGGGCGGAGGCGATGGTTCGGGGGGTTAGCGGTGAGGCAACATGAGGGGTGGGGGGTTCTCCTTGGGGCGGGCCCTCTCCTATACCCGGTAATATCTTTGCCACACCCTCCTCTATAGGCTCTACCAGATTAGTAATAGCAAGGGTGGGACTCCCTTGCTCACCTGGGCGTTGTAGGGAAGGTGTTTCTTGGGCCCGGACGGGAGCAGCGGTAGATCGAGTAGGAGGAGGGTTGGTTTCAGGTGCTGGGTGGCCAGGGGCATCGGCAACGATGGGGCCGATGTCCTGCCGGGTCTCGGGTGCCCCTCCCCCTGGGCCAAAGGGCAGTCTCTGCGGACATGCCCCGCTGAGTGGCAGAGGTAGCACCGGGCCTCTCCGGTGGAGTAAAAGACCCGATAGCGGGCTCCTTGGTAGGGGACTAGGAAGGACCCCTCGAGTGCCTCTCCATCACGCGCCCCCGCCGGCGGTAGAAGCTGCACTTGCCGGCGGAATGAAAGGACGTGATGGAGGGTGGGGTCCTTGCAGCCCAACGGGAGAGGGCTGATGACAGAGACAAGTTTCCCCAGGGTGGAGAAAGCGGGTAACAGGGCAGCATTGGGTAAAAAGGGAGGAACGGAGGTGAGGATGAGGTGAACGCCCAGGTCTTCTAGCGGCTCTAGGGGGACAAACACCCCCCCACCGCCAGGCCCTTCTCCACTGCCTCCTGGGCGGCAGCCTCTGAAGCTAAGAAAAAAACAACCTTCCCGTACATTTTGGAGGCCGCCACAATAGCCGTGGGTCCTACCACCTTCGCCAACGCCTGCACGTATGTCTCCACGTGGGGCGAGGTGGGCATCAGGAGGGAACGGACACCGTGCCTCCTGGTCAAGGTGGGGAAGGGGCCCCGGCCACTGGTGATGGTAGCGGAGGCAGTGGGTGGGTGAGATGACAAGGCAGCAGGCAGGGGGGAGCCTGCCACCGCCCGGGCATACGTCCTGGGGGCCGGGGGAGGGACGTTCGCAGAGCTGGTGGAGGGAACAGCAAGGGGGGCGCCACGGTCGATGACGAGGCCACAGCGGTGGGGGCAGCCCCTGCCATGGAGGGCCTAGTGGTTTTAGCAGGGCCCTTTCCTTTCTTCCTGCCCTGGCCTTTCCGGCCAGCTGGGGGGGGGTCCTAGAATCTGGGGGGGGCGATGGACGTAGCAGTGGCAGTAATCGCCCCGGTGCCTCCTGCTGCCGGTGCCCCAGCGGGGGCGGTGGCAGGTGTTTTGACAGTAGTGGTGGGGGGAGGCCTTGGGGATTGGGCAGGGGGGGAGCTGGGGGAGGGACAACTTATTTTGTTGGAGGGGCCTCGCCCCTCTCATTCCCTGCCATTGTGAGCAGGGAGAGATGGGGAGACACTAGAAGGAGGAGGGGGAGGGGGAAGCAGATTAACTGCTCCTCCCTGCTGGGCTGCAGGCAGGGGGGGGTACCAAATGGGTTGGACTGGAAGGGGGGAAAAAAACAGAAATCGGGGTCCGATGATAGGGGCAAGCTGTGGGGTGAAACGTCCGGGGGGGGACCCACGCACGTTTGTCCAAAGAGTCTCGTTTGGTCGGCTGTTATGTCTGGTCCGAAAGGCAAAGCTCAAAGCAAACAGCTGGATCCGAAGGCAGATGGCAGGTTGCCAGCAGCGACGGATGACGGGGGGCCGTGACAGTTGTAATAATGTTGGGGGGGGTCACCGATGAATCGGGGGCAGCTCCGTGCCACACCCCCTGTGCCACCACAAACGCAATTAAACCACAGTCAAACTTCCCCCACACGAGAGTATAATTCAAAAAGTTACTCAGTCTTACGGCCCCTTCCACGATGATTTGTAGCTTCCCTGGGTTATTTCTCCTGTCTTCTGTTTTCTTCTCCAGCTGTGTTGGCTGTGTACCAAGGCTTCCGGCAGGCCGAGAATGTTGCAAAGATAAGAAGAAATTCCGGACTGACAGCAAAACGGCTGGGTCTGGGGGCTTCCACTCCCCCCTCCGGGTAGCGGGTCGGCAATCTTCCCCCCCTCCTCAGGGGGTTTCAGCTGAGGCAAATAGCTGCACCCGAAAGCAGGCATGGGGGGGGTGCTGGCGGCAAACTGGCAGCCGACCAGCACTCAACGGCAGCAAAGAAAAAACGGCAGAAAAACAAAACAAAACAAAAAAGCATCTGGCCCGGTCGGGGGGGTGGGGGGGACTAAGGCAGGCTCAAAAAGTAAGAAAAATCCAGGCCAGGGGGCTTTAGGAAAGAATAGAAAGCAGATAGCTGAGGAGCAAGCGAGGGAGGTCCCGTTTCCCAACAGGGAAGGCTCCAGAACAATCAGGAACCTTCTGGAGACAATTAAGACAGGCTGATTAGAACTCCTGCAGCCAATCAAGAAGCTGCTAGAATCAATTAAGGCAAGCTAATCGGGGCACCTGGCTTTTAAAAAGGAGCTTACTTCATTTTGTGGTGTATGTGTGTGAGGAGTTGGGAGCAAGAGGTACTAGGAGCTGAGAGTGAGAATGTGGACTATTGGAGGACTGAGGTGTACAAGCATTATCAGACACCAGGAGGAAGGCCCTATGGTGAGGATAAAGAAGGTGGGGGGAGGAGACTATGGGGAAGTAGCCCAGGGAGTTGTAACTGTCGTACAGCTGTTCCAGGAGGCACTCTAGACAGCTGCATTCCACAGGGCTGTAGGCTGGAACCTGGAGTAGAGAGCAGGCCCAGGTTCCCCCCAAATCCTCCCAACTCCTGGTCAGACACAGTTGGAGTCGACCTGACTGTGGGTTCAGGAAAACGGCCAAGCTGAGGGCTGCCGTGAAGCTCCAAGGCGAGCAAATCCGCCAATAAGTGCAAGACCCACCAAGGTATAGGAGGAAATTTGTCACTATATATATATATATATGCCTAAAGATTTGTTCATACAGGTTCTTACAGATTTGTTCTTATATATAGCAAGTAAATCTGCCTGACTGGGCAAATGTGATGTAGAATTCAGAAAAATATTTGAATATTTCCAACTACTCATTCAGCTTTAGGTGCTCAGTTACCACAGTGATGAGCACAGTGTAAAAATCTGGAGTCCTTATTTCCCTCAAAAAACAAATCCTTATTCTTACAATCAAAGGAAATCAACTATTTTTTTCAGAATAATTCATGTTTTATTTTTTACTGCTAGGATGCGCTGCTTTCTAGACTACCAGAAAGCATTTTATGCTTGATCTTATCTAAGGGTCTCCATTAATTCAAATTGTAGTCTCATACAAACTCCATACCAATGGTTGCTCATTGAAAGCTGCAGATGCCCTTTACATACTTAAAAAAAAAAAAAAAGAAAGAAAAGTCCAGAATAGGAGATACAGAGCAAAAAGCAGCAGCATTCTCATCCACCACCACATCTCACTGATCATCAGTCACATGGCTGCTTCAGTTTCTCCCCGCAACTCTTCCAGTAGGCACAAATCCCATCACCAACAGTCTCAGCACTCCTCCCACAGTCCAATCAAACAGATTAACAGATCTGGGCTACTTCAGAGGTTTGGGAAGGTGGGAGCGGGGGCAAAGGATTTCAGGAGAAAAGGCTTTAGGTAGAACATCTGCCACTAGCCGTTCCCATCTATATTGTGTGAGATCAAGCTCAGGGGTCTCTGATTGCAATTGTACCAGTATGGCAGCAGGGGTGAGGAGGTCCCCCATTTTGGAAGGTTGCAAACTGTTGGTGTTTTGGACCAACAAAGGACTAATCTCTACCCAGAAACCAACAGTCCATGTAGGACTAGTAATACCAGCTGCCACTGAGCCCTGCTCTTGGACAAACAGGCTGCCTTATTGTGCACCAGATAGAATGCATTGCAGTAATCCAGTCTTGAGGTGATCAGGGGTGACAAGATGTAAAAGTTCTGTCCCCAGACCAGCAGGAAACACTGTAGGGACTATGAATTCCTCGCAGACTGCTTGTCATCATCCAGGCTATTCCACCACACTCCCTTGAAGGCAGGTGTTGTGGATGATCCCTGCCTTGATTTCCCCTCACCCAGGGTATCGATAAGCCCAGACAAACATTTAGATACTAATGAACATCCCCTGTTGGAGTGCCTTATTTATTACTGGAAAGGTCAATGCAGAACATAAACAAAACTTTCACCTCAGCATTTTAGCTGGGTGACCAAGTCATTCTTAGTCCATCTGTCTCCCGACCTGAATTCAGGACTCAGTTCCATCCAAGCACTTCACTATGGCTTCTCTCAGCCCAGGTCTCTGTCCCTTGAATCAGGCCTCTTGTCACTATCCGTATAAGATCCTTCTCTGGAGTCAGGGGTCTTTGGAAGCCCGTCCACTGCCACTCTTCTCCAGGGACAGCACGTGGTTCCTTTCAGGCTGGGCGTCCTGCTGGTGTCTGGGAGATCCCCTGGTGAGACTAGGCCCTTCTGGATGCCTGCCCACTGCAGGTCTCTTTCTAGGAGCACCTCTTCCAGGTCCCCATTAGCTTTCTGTCTATGGGATCACTGCCTCTAGGCTTCCTGCTCAGCCCTCCTGCGAGCTCTGCTCCACAGGTGCCTCCTGTTTCCTTGGGAGTCTTTTTCTGACTGAGCTTGGGTAACATTTATTAAGTCTAGGTGCTGATTTGCTAATCACCCTTAATCAGACACCTGGGAAAGTCAGTTACTCTCAGGTGGGCCTTCAGAAGGCAGTCATGGGCAGACCGGGTCCTGACTCGCCATGAAGGGGCCGGTTGCCCTGGAACACTGCTGTAAAAGCAACTGTACCTCTGGAGTGGGCTCAATACTAGGAGACTTGCAGGTGTGTAAATACCAACTTAATCCAGGTCCTTGTTAGATTTTACAGGTTTGCAGGATCTGCTTTGTCCTCCTACCAAAAGATTTTTTTCCAATATGTATTCTCATCAGGTCTTGAAAAACATTGTATTAATCTATGATAAACTAAGCAGAGTAACATATATTCCCAACAGGAGGAATTCATGTCCTTTGCGATCTTTCTTCATCTAGTGTCAACTGGGATAGTTGATACTGCCAGAGGAGCTCTCAAGTGACACCAAAGAATTCAGCAAACAGAACTGCTCTGGGGAATATTAATACTTGAGCATCAGTCCTCTGGCAAGGGTGTCCACTTTGACTAGCATGCTAAGCTCTGCGGTTCTAGTTACCGAAATGAAGATGGAATCCAATGCAGAAGCATAGCTTTAGTGATAGTAGCATTATTGTCTCCTTTCTTCCTCACCAGGGTTAGAAACTTCATTTCTGGAGGAGATTTTTATTTCCTGGCTTTGACTTTGCCCACAAACCATGCTGTGAGATCTGTTTAGTTCCAGCTGGATAGCAAAAGCTTGACATCTGCTCCAGAAGCTCCATATTTTGCTGAGATTCCCTGACAGTAAGCATACTCCATGGTCATAACTTAAGAGCGATTCCTCTGCTCCCCCTGAATCAGGGTCACCATGCCCAATTTGCCCTGGACTAGTGGAAAGTCTGTTAGGGTTTGTAGACCATAATCTGGATGGCCAAAGGGTAGATCAGAAGGTACAAAGTAAAAGTACCATCCATAACTAGAGGGTGAGGCCAAATAGACTGGAAGGGAAGTTAAACAATTCCTGCAAGAGACATTTAACCTCCACTGATGTCATTTTGATGATCTAGATTACTACTCAAAAATATAGTCATAACTGATAGACAATTACCCAATAGTAGAAAATGGGACAGCATTCCCCAAGATACAGGTGATGTTGAATGAAGATATACTTAATACAATTCTTAATTTTTATAGAACATGTAAATTGACATTTATTTGACCCCTTTTCATTTTATGCTCCCTGGGTGAAAAACACTTCACTGCATAAAACTAGCACAACTGGGCTTTTTCAAGGGAAAGTTATAGACTGGGGGTTTGGGTGGGGGTGGTGGTTGGGCATGGATTGAGTACACTAAATGGCTCACCCAACGTGAGGGCAGGGCATCAGAATAGCCCACCTGAAGCAGTTATTCCAGCCTGTGCATCAAGTAGCCATGACAGCATCTCTGTGCCACTTTCACTGGGTGTTAAGTAGAGATGGTTGGAATTTTTGATCAAAACACTTTTTTGATGAAAAATGCAGGTTTTGTTGAAATCGAAACACTTTACAAAAGGTGATTTCAACAAATTCCTGTGCAAGGTGGAATGTTTTGAAACCAAAAATGTAACTTAGCAACGTGGAAACAAAATTCTAAAACAATTTTTCTGAATACCCACATTTTTTGCTAATTCATTTCATGGTGTGAAAATTTTGCTTTTGTTCTGATTCAGAAAGAAAACAATTTTCATTGTCAAAATTTCCCCCACAGTAGAAATTCTGAGTTTCAACTGGCTCTAGTGTCAAGAGCTATAATTTCTGGGGTCTTGCCTTTACTGGACATCATTGCTGCTCTCTGCACGGCCTATTGTAGCCAGTGAAGAGAACAATCGTTTGCCAGATCTGTAGTCATGTTGCTTAATGCACTATTGGAAGGCTCTCAGATACTACAGTGATGAGCATGGTATAAGAACGCTATATAGAATAGAATTCCACAGCATGCATAAGTGGAGTTTCCCTTCATGTTGCTGTGGAGGTGGCCGAAAAGGCACACAGAGAGCCTTGCTTAGGTCCAAGTAGGATGAATTCCAGCTCCACTGTATACCATCAGATAAGCCTTTCAAAAACCAGGCTTACTACATATCTGTTGTGGTAACAGAGGGGTAGGGTACAGGGCTTCATTAAAGGACATATGCAGTAAGCAAAGGTGTGAAAAGAGATTAAAATCAAACCAAAGTCACGTCAATAACAATTTAAGTTGTATCCAGTCTAGTACTGTATAAAACACTTTTTTTCTTAAATGTCAGTTGTCCTTTAATGACTGGTAATATTTTAATCCACTGAATTGTCAGAGGGTGGCAATGTAAGTACACAAAATAACCACATGGCTAATTAGCTAGTGTTTCCTATACTTCAGAACAACCAGCCTTTCCTGAAAGAGTCACAGCAGTCTCTTTGTTTTCTACAGTAGCTTTCTGGTTCAGGTTTCTGTGAGCGCTATTCTAAACAGACAGGGTGGTCCTGAAAAAAACACTCTGCTTAATGCTGGACTGTCCAGTATATTGATTCTTATCCAGAAAGGGACAAACACACTGTGCTTATTTACACTTCACCCATGCTCATCGTGGGCTGAATTTAGTCCAGGTTTGGTAGAGAAAATACAGAAGGCTGTCTCATGTCTTGCTTGCATGTCTTGGTGTTGTTCCTTCATCTCTACTATTAAACTTTTCTGCTCTTGTTGAGAGTCTGGCCTTCCCATCTTTGGTAGCCGCTATGTGCCCCTAAACTAATAGTGTTGCAGGGAGTGGCAAAGTACCTGTTTGTTTACAATAAAAATAGTGTAATGCATGAACCAGAACATCCAAGAGTGACACGATCCCTTCTTACTCCCTTTTCTCTTCCTTCACTCATGTCTAAAAGTCTCTCTCCTTTAATTAAAGAGGACTGTATCCATGATAAATAAGGTTAAACCTCCCCATTTCCAAGTAATAATGGCTTTAACCTGTTCTTAACTCCGGTAGTATTTATGTACATCTAGTGTTTATTTCCTACAAAACGTTTTTATGGCCAACTGTCTGCCAGCAATGACCAAAGACGCTGTGGGATTAAAATACATTTAAATCCCGACTTTACTGTGTACTGAAAATATCTAAAGAGGCAAGTCCCTATATGGACACATGTATTCATCCTATTGAGAATATACAGTTATGATAGCTAAAATGAGGACAGATGTCATGAAATAATTCTTTGTTTCTATGTAGACTAAAAATTCTGTAGCCTTCCACTGTGGTTTTTAATGGTTACTTGTACCACTAGATGGTGCTAATGTACCTTGATGCCCCTTTGAGCATTCTGCGGCGGCACCGCATTAGCCTTGTATGTTTGGTGTATGTTTCCTTTCAAATGGGTGCCCTTTGCAATGCTGCATAGGCCAAGGGAGAGAAATTTGGAGCCATAGTGCATGGCGTTTACTGGGATCCCACCCATCCCATTTCACTCACAGCCTAGAGCTTTGCTGCCGATGGGTTCAGTAACATGGTTATGCCACACTAATGTGAGTGAGGCTGTCGGTTCACAAATCCACACATGGCTACTGGAGGAAGTTCACAGGCATACTTGGGTGACCTGTATTTTTAGAAAACTTTGTCTTGAAGAACTGTCTGCTGCTATCTTCCTTCTAGTGGATTAGGATTAGGGGTGGGATTGGGTACATGTGGAGATAATAAATGAATATTGCTTTTGGTGGCAATGTACGTGTATTGGCAAAATCCAGCGTTGTCTTTAAAATAAAAGTTCATATTGACAATGGTACTGTTGGCGAGCTCCAGTGCACACTTGTCAAGCAGCTCATGGTGCAGTATTGATGGCTCGACTCCACGTTCTCAGCCCACGGTTCTCACCGTTCTCTTGGTGGTTTTTTTGTTGTTGTTTTTTAAATTTTACCCTTTTGGACTAAAGAAAAGTTTATTATATTTGTATCTTCAGATATTTCATTGCTGTAACACTCACTTGCTTGTATTCATTCATCCAGTATATAAATGCATGCATCTAGGAATAAAAAATGTAGGCCATACTTGCAGAAATGGGGGAACTCTATCCTGGAAAGCAGTGACTCTGAAAAAAGATTTTGTGGTGGTTGCGGTGAATAATCAGCTGAACATGGGCTCCTAGTGTGATACTGTGGCTAAAAAGAGGAAATGTGACCCTGGTATGCATAAACAGCAGCATCTTGAATAGGAGTAACAATGTGATATTACCTCTGGATTTGGCACTGGTATGTGTGCAGTTCCGGTGCCCACAATTCAACAAGCATGATGATAAATTGGAGAGGGTTCAGAGAAGAGCCATGAGAATCAGAAAACATGTCTAATAGTAATAGTCTCAAGTAGCTCAATCTATTTAGCTTAAGGAAGAGAAGGCCAACACGTGACTTGATTAAGTCTGTAAGTATCTACATGGGGAGCAAGTATTCAATAATGGGCTTTTCAATCTAACAGAGAAACACAATCCAAAATAATACTATCTAGTGGCTAGAAGTTGAAGCTGGACAAATTCAGACTCTAAATGAGGAATAACCTTTTGACACCAAGGGTAATTAACCATTGGGACTGCTTACCAATGGTCATGGTGGCTTCTCCATCACTGACAATTTTTTAAATCAAGATTGGATGTTTTTCTAAAAGATATGCTCTAGGAATTATTTTGGGGGCAGTTCTATGGCCTGTGTTATACAGGAGGTCAAACTAGATGATCACAATGGTCCTTTCTGGCCTTAGAATCCATTAATCTTGTTATCATCCCATGTGCCATGTCTAATTCATATTGTAAGATCTTTTGGAGCAGTGACTCCTCTACTTACCAAGTACCATGCACACTCATGGGACAGTATTAACAAAGTAATGGGGTAGAAGGGTCTGTGTTTTGGGGGTTCAGTGGTAAGTCCAGGGACAACTGGTTCTGTTGTATACTATAGTAACATCAACTTTGCATTGCTGTGTGACAGTGGGTGGGTCTCTCTTAGCCCTGGTCTACACTAGGACTTTACGTCGAATTTAGCAGCGTTAAATCGATTTAAACCTGCACCCCTCCACACAATTAAGCCCTTTATTTCGACTTAAAGGGCTCTTAAAATCGATTTCCTTACTCCACCCCTGAGAAGTGGATTAGCGCTTAAATCGACGTTGTCGGCTCGAATTTGGGGTACTGTGGACACAATTCGATGGTATTGGCCTCCGGGAGCTATCCCAGAGTGCTCCATTCTGACCGCTCTGGACAGCACTCTCAACTCAGATGCACTGGCCAGGTAGACAGGAAAAGAACCGCGAATTTTTGAATCTCATTTCCTGTTTGGCCAGCGTGGCAAGCTGCAGGTGACCATGCAGAGCTCATCAGCACAGGTGACCATGATGGAGTCCCAGAATCGCAAAAGAGCTCCAGCATGGACTGAACGGGAGGTACGGGATCTGATCGCTGTTTGGAGAGAGGAATCCGTGCTATCAGAACTCCGTTCCAGTTTTCGAAATGCCAAAACCTTTGTCAAAATCTCCCAGGGCGTGAAGGACAGAGGCCATAACAGGGACCCGAAGCAGTGCCGCGTGAAACTGAAGGAGCTGAGGCAAGCCTACCAGAAAACCAGAGAGGCGAACAGCCGCTCTGGGTCAGAGCCCCAAACATGCCGCTTCTATGATGAGCTGCATGCCATTTTAGGGGGTTCAGCCACCACTACCCCAGCCGTGTTGTTTGACTCCTTCAATGGAGATGGAGGCAATACGGAAGTAGGTTTTGGGGACGAAGAAGATGATGATAGCTCACAGCAAGCAAGCGGAGAAACCGGTTTTCCCGACAGCCAGGAACTGTTTCTCACCCTAGACCTGGAGCCAGTACCCCCCGAACCCACCCAAGGCTGCCTCCTGGACCCAGCAGGCGGAGAAGGGACCTCTGGTGAGTGTACCTTTTAAAATGCTATACATGGTTTAAAAGCAAGCATGTGAAAGGATTACTTTGCCCTGGCATTTGCAGTTCTCCTAGATGTAGTCCTAAAGCCTTTGCAAAAGGTTTCTGGGGAGGGCAGCCTTATTTCGTCCTTCATGGTAGGACACTTTACCACTCCAGGCCAGTAACACGTACTCGGGAATCACTGTAGAACAAAGCATTGCAGTGTATGTTTGCTGGCATTCAACCAAAATCCGTTCTTTATCTCTCTGTGTTATCCTCAGGAGAGTGAGATATAATTCATGGTCACCTGGTTGAAAGAGAGTGCTTTTCTTCAGGGGACACTCAGAGGAGCCCATTCCTGCTGGGCTGTTTGCCTGTGGCTAAACAGAAATGTTCCCCGCTGTTAGCCACAGGGAGGGGGGAAGGTTGAGGGAGTAGTCACGCGGTGGGAGGAGGCAAAATGCGACCTTGTAACGAAAGCACATGTGCTATGTATGTAATGTTAACAGCAAGGTTTACCCTGAAAGAGTGTAGCGACTGTTTTATAAAATGTGTCTTTTTAAATACCGCTGTCCCTTTTTTTTTCTCCACCAGCTGCATGTGTTTCAATGATCACAGGATCTTCTCCTTCCCAGAGGCTAGTGAAGCTTAGAAAGAAAAAAAAACGCACTCGCGATGAAATGTTCTCTGAGCTCATGCTGTCCTCCCACACTGACAGAGCACAGACGAATGCGTGGAGGCAAATAATGTCAGAGTGCAGGAAAGCACAAAATGACCGGGAGGAGAGGTGGCGGGCTGAAGAGAGTAAGTGGCGGGCTGAAGACAGGGCTGAAGCTCAAATGTGGCGGCAGCGTGATGAGAGGAGGCAGGATTCAATGCTGAGGCTGCTGCAGGACCAAACCAGTATGCTCCAGTGTATGGTTGAGCTGTAGCAAAGGCAGCTGGAGCATAGACTGCCACTGCTGCCCCTCTGTAACCAACCGCCCTCCTCCCCAAGTTCCATAGCCTCCACACCCAGACGCCCAAGAACGCGGTGGGGGGGCCTCCGGCCAACCAGCCACTCCACCACAGAGGATTGCCCAAAAAAAAGAAGGCTGTCATTCAATAAATTTTAAAGTTGTAAACTTTTTAAGTGCTGTGCTTAAAGTGCTGTGTGGCATTTTCCTTCCCTCCTCCACCACCCCTCCTGGGATACCTTGGTAGTCATCTCCCTATTTGTGTGATGAATGAATAACGAATGCATGACTGTGAAGCAGCAATGACTTTATTGCCTCTGCAAGCAATGATTAAAGGGAGGAGGGGAGGGTGGTTAGCTTACAGGGAAGTAGAGTGAACCAAGGGGCGGGGGGTTTCATCAAGGAGAAACAAACAGAACTTTCACACCGTAGCCTGGCCAGTCATGAAACTGGTTTTCAAAGCTTCTCTGATGCGTACCGCGCCCTCCTGTGCTCTTCTAACCGCCCTGGTGTCTGGCTGCGCATAACCAGCAGCTAGGCGATTTGCCTCAACCTCCCACCCCACCATAAACGTCTCCCCCTTACTCTCACAGATATTGTGGAGCACACAGCAAGCAGTAATAACAGTGGGAATATTGGTTTCGCTGAGGTCTAAGCGAGTCAGTAAACTGCGCCAGCGCGCCTTTAAACGTCCAAATGCACGTTCTACCACCATTCTGCACTTGCTCAGCCTGTAGTTGAACAGCTCCTGACTACTGTCCAGGCTGCCTGTGTACGGCTTCATGAGCCATGGCATTAAGGGGTAGGCTGGGTCCCCAAGGATACATATAGGCATTTCAACATCCCCAACAGTTATTTTCTGGTCTGGGAATAAAGTCCCTTCCTGCAGCTTTTGAAACAGACCAGAGTTCCTGAAGATGCGAGCATCATGCACCTTTCCCGGCCATCCCACGTTGATGTTGGTGAAACGTCCCTTGTGATCCACCAGAGCTTGCAGCACTATCGAAAAGTACCCCTTGCGGTTTATGTACTCGGCGGCTTGGTGCTCCGGTGCCAAGATAGGGATATGGGTTCCGTCTATAGCCCCACCACAGTTAGGGAATCCCATTGCAGCAAAGCCATCCACTATGACCTGCACATTTCCCAGGGTCACTACCCTTGATATCAGCAGATCTTTGATTGCGTGAGCTACTTGGATCACAGCAGCCCCCACAGTAGATTTGCCCACTCCAAATTGATTCCCAACTGACCGGTAGCTGTCTGGCGTTGCAAGCTTCCACAGGGCTATCGCCACTCGCTTCTCAACTGTGAGGGCTGCTCTCATCTTGGTATTCATGCGCTTCAGGGCAGGGGAAAGCAAGTCACAAAGTTCCATGAAAGTGCCCCTACGCATGCGAAAGTTTCGCAGCCACTGGGAATCGTCCCAGACCTGCAACACTATGCGGTCCCACCAGTCTGTGCTAGTTTCCTGAGCCCAGAATTGGCGTTCCACAGCATGAACCTGCCCCATTAGCACCATGATGCATGCATTGTCAGGGCCCATGCTTTCAGAGAAATCTGTGTCCATGTCCTGATCACTCACGGGACCGCGCTGACGTCGCCTCCTCGCCCGGTATCGCATTGCCATGTTCTGGTGCTGCATATACTGCTGAATAATGCGTGTGGTGGTTAATGTGCTCCTAATTGCCAAAGTGAGCTGAGCGGCCTCCATGCTTGCCTTGGTATGGCGTCCGCACAGAAAAAAGGCGCGAAATGATTGTCTGCCGTTGCTTTCACGGGGGGAGGGAGGGAACGGGGGCCTGACGATATGTACCCAGAACCACCCGCGACAATGTTTTAGCCCCATCAGGCATTGGGATCTCAACCCAGAATTCCAATGGGCAGCGGAGACTGCGGGAACTGTGGGATAGCTATCCACAGTGCAACGCTCCGGAAGTCGACGCTTGCCTCGGTACTGTGGAAGCGCTCCGCCGAGTTAATGCACTTAATGCACTTAGAGCATTTTCTGTGAGGACACACACACTCGAATATATAAAATCGATTTCTAAAAAACTGACTTCTATAAATTCGACCTAATTTCGTAGTGTAGACATACCCTTAGATCAGGTTGCAGGCTGATGGTGGGAGTTTTTAGCATGTTGATGAGCTAGTATGAAAGTTGAAAGTACTTGGATCCTAAAATAGAAACCAGATGAAGGTGAATGGTATGAATCCTTTGTTTTCTCATGTCTACCTCAAAGCACTTGGCAAACACTAATGAACCATCACATACCTTAGGAGAAAAGGAGTACTTGTGGCACCTTAGAGACTAACCAATTTATTTGAGCATAAGCTTTCGTGAGCTACAGATGAAGTGAGCTGTAGCTCACGAAAGCTTATGCTCAAATAAATTGGTTAGTCTCTAAGGTGCCACAAGTACTCCTTTTCTTTTTGCGAATACAGGCTAATATGGCTGTTACTCTGAAACCATACCTTAGGAGGTAGTTCAGTAGGAGTATCCCACTGTGGATGGTGGTGATCACTGTGATGGCACTGAGAGATGATATCACTTGTCTGAGAAGTCTCTTGCAATGCTAGAAATGGAGATTAAATCTCCTAACTATCATGCCTATGTCTTAGCCTCAAGTCCATTTTTCCTAATATTGGTACCCAATAGAGGAAAGATATTTAGCTCTGGAGACAAAGTGGGAGATGGGTCCCTGCAAAGAATAGGATCACTGCTGATCTGTCTAATGGAGATTAGGAACTTTAGGCTCTACTCCTCAGTAGATAGTATGTCTACATTACAATTAAAAAACCACAGTTGGCCCATGCCAGCTGATTAGGGCTAAGGGACTGTTTAATTGTGGTGTAGACATTCAGGCTCAGGCTGGAGCACAAGCTCTGGGACCCGGTGGGGGTGGGGGAGAGAAGGCCTGAGTCAGCTGGCATGGACCAGCTGCGGGTGTCTAACTGCAGTATAGACATACCTGTAAGCTCTTTAAGCCAGGGAATCTGTCTTCTCTGTATGATGCCAAACACACTCTATATTTAACAATGAAAATAATAAAAGCAGGATGCCTTTTAATAATTAAAAGCAGGAGTTTCAGACAAATTAGTTCACATCTCATCAGTCATGAACAGCCTATTTCTTAGCAGACACCCATAATTAAGTAAGAATGACTACATTTGCTTAGAAAGTACAGTAGGTAGGGGAAGAGAGGGCTTGCAGGAAAGCTTGCTTCTGTTTCCCCACCCCCAGCATGAATATAAATGTAATTATATACCTCAGATAAAAATGAGGTTAATAAACTTCATAGTTGCTTGTGGGTAATATCATATTTTTATAGTTTAGGTGAAACAGAAAATGTTTCTAAAAGTGTGAAAGTTGTTTATATGAGCTAAAGAAATAATTATCAGATTATTCATGGCTTTGTAAAGAACGGGAACGATAAGCAGCCCAGCCATTGTGATGTGATTAATATTAACTAAGCATTGTGAAGCTATAAAGAGCTCTATAAATGTTAACCATTATTATTATAATTGTTTAGAGTGATGGAAGGAACAGTGAAACCCACTTACCACGTGCAGTGCAAAGCTCTTAGAAATAGCAGTTTAGAACTGAGAGATTTACTGATGGGATAAAGAGCATTATCAGCTGGTGAGTTCTCTTTATTGCTCCTCACTGAGGTTTGGGTGATTGGCCACCCGAAGAGACATGCTTCATAGTTGATGTCAGAACTAAAAAATACTGTACATTAGGAGCCACCAAAATTTGTCCAGCTGTGGGCCATGTGGCTTCCTCAGACTGCCAAGTGCTCTAACATTGTAGATGTCCTAATCCTATGTAAGGAGATATAACCCATGAAAACTGCAGTCCCACCATGCAATATTCCTTTTTGATCTGATTGACCTTTGAGTTAGATCAATATGGAGAAATGAATCCTGGAAACAGTAACTTTCACTGGTTGAACCTTGAATTTCTGGGCCACAGTGTACACTCCATAGATGGTATTTGGCCCTGGGCCATGTTTCCTGTATGTGCTGAATAAAATAAAATTGATTCCCCTACAACACTTTGTTTTATCAACACCGTGTTAAGTAGAACTGGTTGGAAACTAGAATATCTGTTTTGTGAGACATGTTGATATTTCAAATTTTTTTGTTCCTAAGGAAAAGAGAAGACCAAAGTCTGAAAAATTTCAATTTGGGACCTTGGATTTGTTCTGTTTTAACAAAAATGTTTGTTTTTATTTTATCTCTTGATTCATTTAACGTTTATTATCTATCGTGTAATAACTAAACATCAATTAAAACGGATTTTATATAAGGCAGAATAAAATGAATCAAAAGAAAGTAAAAGCATTTAATTTTGACAATGTTGAAATATTTTGTTTAGACTTTTCCCATCGGATTTTATTGAAATTGACACATTCCTGTGATATGTAATCTCACCAAAAATCAAGACATCTTTAACGGAAAACTTTTCCATCAGAACATTTTCAACCAGCTCTGGGGTATGTTTATCACACTGTCACATGATGGCATGGACTCTTTAACAGGGAAGAGGCCAGTGTACCTGTTACTGGTCAGCTGACCCTTGGCTTAAGAGACGGCACCTGGCTCCTAGAGGGAGATCAGCAGATGAGATTGTATGAGGCCGGGTGAGACAGACTTGGTGAGCCAGGCCTGAGAGTCAGTTAGAAAAGGTGCTGAGAGAACAGATGTGGGACTCTCACTGCCTGAGTGGGAGAGAGACTGGAGAGAGCAGGCAGCTCTGTGGGTGCTACCTGGAAAGAAGGAGACAGGCCGGAAGCCAGGAGGCCCCAGTAGTGAGAGGAGGAAACTCAAGAGCAAGAAGGTGGCCCAGGGGAGCGGTCCCGTGGCCATTGTGCCATACAAGGGCAGGGAGCTGGGAGAAAGCCTAGGAGGCACGCGAGACTTTCATTGAGACTAAGGCAGGTAGACTTTGTGTTATTTCATTTGTGCTTTTGAACTCTAGTAGGGGACTTTGGGGGGAAGCCTGAGAGCCCTCCAGTCTGAAGGAGAACGGGGACTGACAAAAAGCCTAGAGTCACAGGAGGTGGCAGAGTATGAACCTTTTGAGTTCTGACCTCTATTTTGTGATGTGAGGTGCTCCTAGAGAGGAGTTCCCTAAGGGAAGGGAGCTCCCAGAGATGACAGCAACAGCAGCTGCACAACTGTCCCCTGTTAACCTCTCCAACCTGACAGGTTAAAGGACTGAATTCGAAAGGGGCCAGCTAAGGGAGAAGCTCTCTAAGGTCTACAGCTAGCTTGAAGCATAACCCAGTTCCAGGAGGACAGACATGGACTCCTTATCTGGGGAGGGAGAGTTTATTACATGATAATCCAGCTCCAGCAAATGGGCTGTGGGCCACCTGTGCCAAGAAGGGAGCAGCCTCACAGGAAATCCCCTCTGCCTCAAGAAAGAGGTCTGGGAAGATCCTAGAATCTAAAAGGGAGCTTTCTGGGAGGAAGCTGATTTGAACTACATAAATTGGACCCCAGGAGAAGGGAATATTATTTAAAGGCTCTGGGTGCAAGTGGACTCTGAGGGCAGGATTTCCACAGAACCATGCAAAGCCCCAATGAGTTGTGATTCACGATGGCTCCCTTCTTACACATGCTAGATGTACTAGGCAAACATATTCATTTGACTTTCGGCAAAACTTTTGGTAAAACTTGGTAGGTGAAACTGTTACTGGTGAATGAAGACATACTCAAGATTCAGGGATGATTGTGACAACATGGTTTGTAGTATAACACAGCCAGGGCCTTGTGGTTTTTTTTTTTTAATTAATGGACCATTCCCTTTTAAGGTTGTACTAATAGGAAGAGACCAATCCTAATTTTAGCTGTTATAGTTCCCAGTGCAAGCAGAAGTACCATCAGGAAACCATAGAGAGTTGTGACCAAAAACTATTACTGTAGCACCTATTTTTATTTATTATACATGTAGCATCATAGAATCATAGAATATCAGGGTTGGAAGGGACCCCAGAAGGTCATCTAGTCCAACCCCCTGCTTGAAGCAGGACCAATTCCCAGTTAAATCATCCCAGCCAGGGCTTTGTCAAGCCTGACCTTAAAAACCTCTAAGGAAGGAGATTCTACCACCTCCCTAGGTAACGCATTCCAGTGTTTCACCACCCTCTTAGTGAAAAAGTTTTTCCTAATATCCAATCTAAAACTCCCCCACTGCAACTTGAGACCATTACTCCTCGTTCTGTCATCTGCTACCATTGAGAACAGTCTAGAGCCATCCTCTTTGGAACCCCCTTTCAGGTAGTTGAAAGCAGCTATCAAATCCCCCCTCATTCTTCTCTTCTGCAGGCTAAACAATCCCAGCTCCCTCAGCCTCTCCTCATAAGTCATGTGTTCCAGACCCCTAATCATTTTTGTTGCCCTTTGCTGGACTCTCTCCAATTTATCCACATCCTTCTTGTAGTGTGGGGCCCAAAACTGGACACAGTACTCCAGATGAGGCCTCACCAATGTCGAATAGAGGGGAACGATCACGTCCCTTGATCTGCTCGCTATGCCCCTACTTATACATCCCAAAATGCCATTGGCCTTCTTGGCAACAAGGGCACATTGCTGACTCATATCCAGCTTCTCGTCCACTGTCACCCCTAGGTCCTTTTCCGCAGAACTGCTGCCTAGCCATTCGGTCCCTAGTCTGTAGCTGTGCATTGGGTTCTTCCGTCCTAAGTGCAGGACCCTGCACTTATCCTTATTGAACCTCATCAGATTTCTTTTGGCCCAATCCTCCAATTTGTCTAGGTCCTTCTGTATCCTATCCCTCCCCTCCAGCGTATCTACCACTCCTCCCAGTTTAGTATCATCTGCACGGGGATGGATTATCACGGGGATGGATAATGATTTACAGATAAGGCTCCTGCCCTGAGGAGTTTTCAGTCTTAATTTATACAGGAAACATAAGTACAGATCAAATTCTAGAGGATGAAGAAAACAAGGGAAGTAAAGGATATTGGAATATTGAATTAGCATACAGTACGTATGCAGTGCCTTTTGGAACACATTTTAAGAGATTTTAGTTTAGAAATTTCAGTTTAGTGGGAACTGACATGGAGAGTAACAGCACTGTAATGATTCTTAAAACAGTTCAGAGACAAACTCTGAAGTGATTCAGTGGATGATTCATTTGTCATATTGATATTAAATCATCAACAGTAGCTAACCATGACACATACAGCATGTACAGAGAAGACCAAGCCAAGACTAAATTGGGATTTAGCATGCATTTATGACTTAGTCATCTGGATAACACAAAAAAATGTAGCTATTGGTTTAATGACCCAAAGATAATTTAGAAATATTTTGATACTTCCAAATGACCCATATTTGGAAATACTGTACTTTATCTTCTCAGAGGTCAGAAGAATTTATGCGCCCACATAATCTACCTGCTAAGATTGGCTAATTGAGACTACCACTTCAATTGTGATCTTTATTTCCCAGCTAATTTGTTGTTCTGGGCAATCAGTTTAGTTAGTCTCAGATCTGATCTATTACCTACAGTTTAGATCACCATAGCTATAGCTCTCAGGGTTGTGAAAAATCCACACCCCTGAGTGCTGTAGCTATGCCAGCCTAACCTCTAGTATAGCTGCAACTAGGCTGCCGGAAGAATGATTCTGTCAACCTAGCTATTGTCTCTAGCCATCTCACAATTGATGACCAAGACTCTGCTGGTTAATAAAATGACTTGTTTTAGAGGGGAAGTGAAGGCAGCTGTAAAAAATAATATATAAGAAATGGAAGAAAGGAGAAGTTGATAGTAATGAATATAAATCAGAAGTTTGGAATTATAGAAAATTGATAAGGGAAGCAAAGGCACACAAGGAGAAATTTAAGACCAGCAGCATTAAGGACAATTAGAAGGAGGTTTTTAAAATGTATTAGGAACAAGACCAATGCCTGACAATGTTATTGGGCCATTGCTAGATGGAACAGGTAGAATTAGTAGTAGTAATGCAGAAAAGGCAGACTTGTTCAGTAAATATTTCTGTTCTGTTTTGGTGGGGGGGAAACAGAAATAATATAGTCTCATCTTATGGTTATAACACTATAACTTCAGTGCCCTCGTGGCCAAGATGGAGTCTGCTCTGCAGGTAGCTCTGGCCAAGAACAGGCATGTGCAGGAATGGAGCAGTGGAAGTCCCTTCCACCTCAGGGTCACCTGTTCCAACCTCGCCAGAGTGAACACACACACCCTGGAAGAGTACAATGAATATGGGAAAGGGAAATGTTTATTTACAGAGGGATGAAAGGAGAAACACAACAGGGGAAAGACAGGGGGAGTGGTAAAACAGGGTTGCATTCAACTCAAAGCCCCACAGGCCCAGCGGTACCACAGTCTGAAAGGGCAGACATCGAGCAATGTGTCTTCACACAAAGTTCAAAAGTCCTGGGCAAAGTTCCAGTCCAGCAGTGAGTCTTGGGTGGTCCTGGTTGTCTTCAGTGCCAGTAAACTTTCCCCAGCAACCCCCTCCAGTGCCCTCTTCTCTTGCACTCTGCAAAGCCACACAGAGCAACAACCTCCTCATTTAATTAGCTAACAACCTCCCTTCTTAGTTTCAGTGCAAAATCACAAACCCCTGTACTCACAGCCCCAGACAGCTCTGGGCAGCAGTAATACTGGGTCAAGCTACAGTTTGTCTTTCTTGGGCGATTCCTCCCTTCTGATACTTGCCTCCCTGGCACAGTGCTCCTCCTGGGTTCTGTCTTGGGGTGTCCCTGGTCAGCCGCTTGGTCCCTTCCAGGCTTCTGGCAGGTTCTCAGCTGCTTCACTGTGTGAGAGCCTGCTTACTGCAGCACTTCTGTCTGGAGCTCCAGACACACACATCTTGTCTCTTTCCCCTCTCTCTCTGCTCCACCCCCTCAACAGCACTTCCTTTTTCTGGAACAATCAGCTTTTCCCCTTCAGGACAAAGATTTAAAGGAGCCATGCTCTCAAAACCCTAAAGGGGTTACAACACTCATGCCATTCCACTAGTATCTCGGAAGATATTAAACAGAAACTATTAAATTTAGACATTTTCAAATCAACAGTTCCACATAACTTGAATCCAGAAGTTTTAAAAGAGCTGGCTGAGGAGCTCACTGGACTGTTAATGTTGACTTTCAATATGTTTTGGAACACTGGGGAAGTTGAAGAAGACTGAAAGAAAACTAATGTTGTGCCATTGTTTAAAAAGGGTAAATGGGATGACCTGGGCCACTATAGGCCTTCTCAGTCTGACATTGATCCAGGGCAAGATAATGGAGTGGCTGATACAGAACTCAATAAAAAAAATAAGGGAAGGTGATGTAATTAATGCAAATTACATGGGTTTATGGAAAATAGATCCTGTCAAACTAATAATAGTCTTGATGTCATATATTTAGACTTCTGTAACACATTTGAGTTGGTACTACACAGCATTTTGATTAAAAAAACTAGAAAGATATAAAATTAACATGGCACACATGAAATGGATTAAAAACTGAGTAGCTGATAGGTCTCAAAACTTAATTGAGGAATTTTCATCAAGCAGCTTTGTTTCCAATGTGGGCTGGCAGGGATCAGTTCTTGACCTTTTCCTATTGAACATTATTATCCATGACCTGGAAGAAAACATAAAATTGTCACTGACAGTTTACAGATGACCCAAAAACTAGGGGAGTGATACATAATGAAGAGGAAAACTCACTGATTCAGAGTGATCTGGATCACTTGGTAAACTGAGAGCAAGCAAACAATAAGCATTTTAATACAGCTAAATGTAAATGTATACATCTAGGAACAAAGAATGTAGGCTATACTTACAGGATGGGGGACTCTATCTTGGGAATCAGTGACTCTGAAAAAAGTTTTGGGGTCATGGTGGATAATTGAATGATCATGAGCTCCCAAAGTGATGCTGTGGCCAAAAGAGCTAATACAAGTCTGGGATGCATAAACAGGGGAATCTCAAGTAGGAGAAGAGAGGTTATTTTACCTCTGTATTTAGCACTGGTGTGACTGCTACTTGAATACTGTGTCCAGTTCCGGTATCCACAAATCAAGAAGGACGTTAATAAATTGCAGAGGGTTCAGAGAAGAAACACAAGAATTATTAGAGGATTAGAGAACATGTCTACACTGATTAAACTCAAGGAGCTCAATCTGTTTAGCTTAACAAAGAGAAAGTTAAGGGGTTACTTGATTAATCTATTGAATATTTGTTCCACATGTAGATACTTATAATGGGCTCTTCAACAGGGGTGATGGATTCTTTCTAAAAGTGCGGAGGCTATGAGGGTCCGCCCCTTCCATGGCCCCATCCCTGCCCCTCCTCTTCCCCCCCAGGCCTCACCCTCTGGCCAGGTTGGAAGCTGGAGCTGGGCTGGGGAGGTTGAGGGGACCTGAGAGCAACCCCCAGCCCATGTCCTCACCCCCATGGCTCCCCACCCAGGCCAGATGGAGGGTCCAAGGCTCCACACAGCTGCCTGCATGGCTCTTACCCTGACCTGGCTCTGGCTTCCTCGGGGGCACATGCCACTCTAGCCTTAAACAAATGTTCTGGAGTCCAGTAGTACCTGTTTAATATCTTGTTCTGGAAGAATTGCAAGGATAAAGAATTTGAAGTATATTTCACATTAAGCCAGATAGTTCTTATCCCCATTTTTCTTTGAGACTTAGATTGAGAAGGTAATGCAAAGCATTACGCCACCTATAAACAATCCCTATAAAGTCACCTTTGTTTCCATATTTCTTAACATGTTCTTCTAGAGATGAGAGAGTTGAAACAGATCAATTGTCCTCTATCCTTGCATGGATCCCTGAGAATAGCCACTGAAAGAAGGAACCATGAGACAGTGGTAGCTGATATTTGTTAAACTGGCCTCCTTTACATGTGCATCATCTTGTATTATATCTTTAATTGTTGTTAATTGTTTTCCTCTCCAAATTGTCTTAAGGGTGGAGTTGGCTTTGATCCTAGGGCATGGGTTATCCCACAGTGGTAGAAGAGAACTAGTAAGATCACATGCTGTAATCACTTTAACATGTTGCAGGATGCCATATGTATATGCAAAGACTGGACTTTTCCTTAAGGGCATGAGTAGCCTCTTAAGGTATATAAAAGAAAAGAGGGAACCAAATGGCATAGCTAAACTTTTTTCAATCTGAAACCAGGCTGGTGTGTATACAGTGCCACGGGAGGGGAATCACTTTACAATAGGACACATTTGGAATGCTAGATAATATAGATACAGATCTGGCAACCCCATACCTCCAGTTGCCTAAGCTTTCTTAAGGGTCTTGTGTGATAAGTGAGGCTGTTTTTAATCCTATATAAATTGCACAATAATTTATTTATTCATGCAAAGAATGAGGGAGACACCTTGAAAGGCAGTGCTCCTTGTCCACTCTAGATTTTTAAAATGTTAGTTAACATTTGTTAATATAACCCTTTAATTTCTATCCTATCCTAGGCATAAATGAGTTTTTCAAATCATGTTGGCTAACTTGAACTATCTAACTTGATTAAAACCCCTACCTTTCTTTTTTTTTTCTAGACAAACCCCCAGTGGGCATCTTGCTTTCCCCCAATACCATTCTCACTGACTCAATAATCTCTTATTTAGTTCTTGCAGGGGTCTCAGTAGGCCTTGACAAATTTCGCTTTGGAATATGTCTGAACTCCAGGGCTCCTCGGTGCTATGGCAATACAACTCATGGTTTCAGAACACTTGGGGTGACAATACTATACACACCAATTCATTACACTATTTACAAAATGTTATGCCACAGTGTCTAGTGCAATGTAAAACATGTATGAGTGGGTGAATAAATATCAAACAATAAAGGATTCTTATTGGAGAGAAACCAATTTCTTGCAAGAAATTAGTCTTTCTATCAGAAAGAAGAGAAACCTTTACAGCTAAAGGAGACTCTCCCATTACTATCAGTAGCAGTGCTGTCTAAGACCACGGGGTGAAAGTATGGGCTTTGGCTTTTTCTCCTTTAAAAATTTAAGTGCTACTTGAACTCCATCTTGAGAACAAGGAACCTAAAGAGCATGCAGGACTTCAATAGCCAGGAACAAAACAAGAATTGGATAGTTAGATCAGAAAATGCAAGATCCTGTTGGGGAATGTTGAACCAAGAACCATTTTTAGGCCCTGATGCTACAAGCTGGTCCATGAGCATGAGCTCCTTTGCCCATGCTGAGCCCTATGTATTTGAGTGGCACTCAAGAATCTGCCCATGCAGAGCAGCTTGCAGGATCAGGGCCCTAGTTTCCTCTGGTTGGCCAGAGCCAGCAGCTACTGCTAGTAGAGTTCTGCGAAGATACATACAGTAAGGAGTGCTTTAAACATAGCTCTGTAGCCACTGTGCTTTTGCAGTCAGAGATCTGAGTCTTATCCTTGGTGCTCCTGTGAAGTCCTTTGGAATAATTATGTGCAGTATAATGACAGTTGTCAAGTAACAGGTGCCCATGCAAGGTATATATACAGGAAACCGAAGCACAAGCATATGTGCATAACATCTTGTATTGCTGCATATATATTTTATGAATAATAAAATGTTATCATCTATAGAATCAAAGAGGGAGAATTCAGATTGGTCTTGCATTAACACAGGGTTTTTTTGTATATCATAGCCTATTGTGGTTTCCCCACTTTGAATCTAATTCTTGTAGCTTCTTGTTTTTCATTCAGCTTTTTATTAGTTTTTTTGAAGTGGGCAGCAAAGGTCACATGATCTTCACAAACAGCTTCTCTTGGCCACTTTTGATTATGCCCTTTCCTTATGTAGGTCATGGAAAACCTGCAGAGTTGCTCCTTTTTTTTCTTTTCTTTTTTTTTGAGGCAGAATCTGGGTGACCTGCTTCCTCTGTGCTTTCACAGCAGGCTGAAATTCCCCACTCCGCTACCTGCAATACGCACTTAAATGTACCATAGACCGTGTCCTTACTTTATTAAACTCTTAACAAAGATGTACAGTACTTTAATGCCCAATCCTCCTCCTCCTGTAGAGTTGCTAAGTGCCATCAATTTGTATAAAAAGAGCTCTCGAGCGGTGCTTGGCACTTCACACTAGCAGTCCCAAAGCCCAGTGGTTTTTCACTATTTATCTAAAGGCATAATAAGGAATGGAGAGCCAGAACTTCAAGATGGGTAAACCGGCATGCCTCTGCTCAGGGCCGGCTCCAGGCACCGGCTTTCCAAGCAGGTGTTGGGGCGGCAGTCCGTGTCCCGTAGCGGCAATTCGGGGGCAGCTCCGCTGCTCTTCCCACCGCTGCGGCTTTTGGGCGGCAGCTCCGCCTCTCTTCCGGGTGCGGCGGCAATTCGGTGGCAGCGGCGATTTGGCAGCAACTGCTTGGGGAGGCAAAATTGGTAGAGCCGCACCTGCCTCCGCTGACATCAATAGAACTATCCTGATTTATACCAGCTAAGAATCTGGCCTAGTATTTTCAAATCTGTTGGAATCAAGTGGAGTTTACAAGGCACAATATAGTGTGTACTGGAAATTGTAAGCCTTGACTGTGGACTGTTGAGTGACAGGTAAAATAATTCTGTGTTACACAAGGATTTTATAGGATTCGAGATTAAATCAGTAGAAGGCAAGGCAACTGAGGATCTATACTAGTAGGGCAATAGACAATAATACCAGAGTCCTCGGATTCATATCTACCGGCATATTTTTATTATTATGAAACTTTATATCTTGTGCATTTTTGAATTTATTTTATTTCCAAAATATCACCAAAAGGATCCATAGTTAAGCCCTGTTATGCAAAATAACCCTAAAAATGGAGATTAAGACAGAGGAAAACTTGGTTGTTAAGATGGTTCACACTGTCTTCAATGAATGACTCTCCAGCTTTGGAAAGAGAGAAAACAGAAGCCAAAATTCAAGAACAGACAACAAACAATACTATGATGTTCATTTGTACTTGTACATTTTTTCTTCAGTAGAACACGTCTAGATTTTACATCACATCATAAAATGGAAAAGAAGAAAAATTAATAGCAAGCAACTCTAAGGGCCAGATAATGGCAGTTAGCCATTGGCCTACCTTTGTTTACAGTTCCCTCTGAGTAACCCAATGCACAGCAAGACTATGCAGCCTGCTCCCCTGTTGTTCTTAGCTTTTTTTGTGTGCTGGTATGCAGAGGGGAATGAACGGTGGCCCTGCCTCCTCCTGGCCCCTTTGGAGTGCTGTGTACCAGAAAGAAGTCCCTGCCCTACTCATGGCTGTTTCTCAAGAGGATCAATTTCTTGAGTGTTCCCTGCTCTCTATGAAACCACAAGTACTAGTCACAAGCTGGTCATAACAAGATGTAAAACAGCAATGCAACTCTCTGGGCAGCAGAGCGTGAGACGTGTTTATAATTAAGTAGATATAAACACTTTTTTTTTTCAGAGTAACAGCCATGTTAGTCTGTATTCGCAAAAAGAAAAGGAGTACTTGTGGCACTTTGGAGACTAACCAATTTATCTGAGCATCACTTTTTTTTTTAAGATTAACTGTAATCCACCCTGATCTTCACACGGATCAGTACTTTAACAATTTGTTTTAATGCTTTTAAGAAAAAGAGGGGAAGCCTTCAAAGGTCTAGCAGGGGTCTGGCTGTATGAATCTCAATGACTTTAATGGAAGTCCATGCAACTAAAACTCTTCAATGCTTTGAAATTGTAGGGATTATAGATAAAATCTCACCTAATAGGTGGATCTGTTACACACGACACCTATTAGAGTTAATGGTAGTTACACGTGAACATCCTAGAGTTCCAAGCAGGGTGTTTCTTTATCTTGCTCTATATTCATTCAGCTCCATACATACAAGTTAACTTTGCTTTTAGGAGTCCAGACTGTAGATCTTCGCTGGACAGTAGCACAGTTAGGAATAGTACTACCCTATTTTTTCCATATGTAACATCCTGATCCTTAAGAAGCATTCTGACTTGGAACTGCACTCCATGTAGATGTATTGCAGATCAAACTGGGGATTAGCTGAGATAATCTAGTTTCTATTCAAGACTGAGAAACAAGAGTAATAATGATCCCACCTAATTATGTATATACTTTTAATGAACTCCCTGAAAGCCTGCTTTGTTACTGGCTGTCTCTTAAACTATGGGGGAGTAGTTGTGTAACAGTCCAGTTCTGTCCAATCTGAGGGAAGTTTTGAAGCCTCCCCCACCACCCTAATCTGCAATGAATGTTTCAGAAAGTAGGATTAGTTGATGGCCCAAGATTGGAAGGGAAAGCTCACAATGGGCAACCACACTAGTTTGTAAATGAAGGATTAAGTCAGGAAACCTTGCTAATAACCTAATTAGAGATCTCATAATCATTCATTATATGGTAGTGAGTTACTTGTATTCTTAGTAGGACTTAATTTGACTTCTAATTGCCTAAGGGTGGGATTCATAAGGTATTTAGGTATTGCAAAGCTGAGTGTCATGGCACCTAGAATATCACAAAAACAACGAGGAGTCCAGTGGCACCTTAAAGACTAACGGATTTATTTGGCCATAAGCTTTCATGGGTAAAAAACCCCGTTCTTCAGATGCATAGAAGAAGTGGTTTTTTTACCCACAAAAGCTTATGCCCAAATAAATCTGTTAGTCTTTAAGGTGCCACTGAACTCCTCGCTGTTTTTGTGGATACAGACTAACACGGCTACCCCTCAGATGCTTAGAATATCACAGGAACAATACTGCAACCCATAAAGCCTGAGTTAGGTCCCTAGGCTTTCTGTACAATTAATGGGGAAAGATATGCTTCTTTAGAATGGGATTCAAAAACCCCAGCATGCTAGGCAGAGAGCCATGTAAGCTAGCCAATGGAAGATGCCAACGAAAGGGGTGTGTGCTAAGCTTCACCTGTCTCTCAGAGACAGGCACCTAAGTCCTGGCTGCAAGGAAGTACATATCTCTGCTTGGTGATCTATAAACAAGAGCCAATCACCTGGAGTCAGGCAGCTTAGGTGCCTAGGAGGTTCCTGTGGGAATGAGGTAGGTGCTCCACACAAAATGGCTGGAGGAGGAGGAGCAGTGGTGTCCATCCTATAACTTTTAGTCTAGTGGTCAGAGCATTCACCTGGGTTTTGGGATAGCCAGAGGCAGGGGGAGAAGATTTGAATGGGGTTTTCCCACCTCTCAGGAGAGTGCGGTAACCATTAAGCTATGGGATATTCTGATATTGGGGCTCCCTCATTCACTCCTGTTGAGGTTCTTCCGCTGTGGATAAATAATGACAGTGACTGGACCTGGGTCTCCCACCTCTCAGGTGGGTGTCCTGACCACTGACCTATAGAGTCATTTTCACTCTTTCTCAGGCCCAATGACTATTAAGTATTTATCCACCATGGAACAGTGAGTGATTCAATTGCTCTCCTGCCTTAGAACTTTGACCTTCTGCCTCCAATTCCCTTGCTGATGCCACCAGACCACAGCACGTGAATGAGCAATGAGATACAAACAGCTTAATGAACTCTAACAACCCTGTTAGGTAACAGAGCTTTTGTTACCTAGAAATTATCAACTACAGGAGCATGGGAGCAAAGTAGTGGGGAGCAAACTAGATTGTGAAAGTGCCTTTCCCATTACATGTAAAGCGAGTCTGTGATTAAAGTACTCTGAACAAAGAAAAGGACTTAGATAAAAAAATGTACTAACCTGGTCTTATTAGATCTTACATGTGTTGTTTGGGATTTTTCAGAGCACTTTGCATTTGCCTAGCTCTGCTCGCATTGAGTTAAACGTTAAAACTCCCATTGACTTCAGTGGGAACAGAATTAAGCCAATGTTGAGTGCTTTTGCAAATCCCGCGCTAGAATGATTTTATTTATATATTCACCAAAAGTGCGATACGTGCTTTACAGCAGTAGCTCTCAACCTTTCCAGTCTATTGTACCCCTTTCAGGTGTCTTTTTTATGTTGTGTACCACCAAGTTTCACCTCACCTAAAAACTACTTGCTTACAAAATCAGACGTAAAAATAGAAAAAGTGTCACAGCACACTATTACTGGAAAAATTGCTGCTTTTCTCATTTTTATAATATAATTATAAAATAAATAGATTGGAATATAAATATTGTACTTACATTTCAGTGTACAGTATATAGAGCAGTATAAAAAAGTCATTAGATGAAATTTTAGTTTCTACTGACTTCGCTAGTACTCTTTATGTAGGCTGTTGTAAAACTAGGCAACTATCGAGATGATTTGATGTACCCCCTGGAAGACCTCTGCAAACCCCCAGGGGTATGTGTACCCCTGGTTGAGAACTACTGCTTTACAGAACAAAGACCTCCAAAGAATCCATGATCTAACTTTAGATGTGATGCAACAAGTAAGAGTAACACTAACAAGGCAGCATGACGTGAGAAAGCAGAAGCACTACAGTAATAAAATAATTATCTAGTTATGGCATGTGCACACCTTGCTGATGCTATTAAAGCAGCTTTCCTTTTACATGGTGAATTAACTCATTTACTTGTAAGCAACAGGTGGATGCAATTTACGTTGTTATCTTGAGGAAAAACTACTTTCATGCCAAATAATTCTTTGTTCAGATATCGTTTCAGTTTGAACTTCCTGATATGCAAGATATAGGGAGGAATTGAACCTCTAGGAGGCACTGTCCCAGAAAGAACATAGGGAATGTGTAACTGCCATGATCTAGCCCAGAGATAGGACTGAAGGCTTGCAAACCAAATGTGCATAAAGTGCTATTCTCAAACAGAAGTAGCAAAGATCTATTTTTCCAAAACAGGGTTCCAGAGGCATTTCAGGTGCAGACCATGTGTGCAAACCAAATAATTAGGTTTACTTCTACCAACATATAGGAATACTATTATTTTTTAATGGAGACAGTAAATAATCTTTGGGAACAATTTATGGAAGGATGTGGTAAATTCCCACTCACTTCAAAGTCATTAAGTGAAGATTAGAAGTCTTTCTAAAAGATATGCTCTAATTCAACCACAAGCTGTTGGTTTGTTGCAGGAATTACCAGGCAAAATCTCTGGTGTATGTTTATACAGGAGGTCAGACTGAATGGGTCATATTCTCAGCAGGTGCAAATTGGTTTAGGCCTATTGATTTACTAAAATCAGCTGAGAATTTGGCATGATCATAATGGGACCTCCTGGGCACTGATTCTAGTGACTCCATATTTAAGATTGAAGCTAGCTTTCCATGATGAGCCCAATCTTGATACCTCTGGTAGCTGAGCCAAAGTAAAACCATTCTTGCTGGAAACTTACTTGCTTGATTTGTGCCAAGGTAGAATGTCTCTGGAAACATGGAAGTAAACCAGACAAGGCATTTGGGAGATAAGAGTGTTCAAGAATTGAGATCACCTCATTTTTGGACTCTCATAACTCTTTTTGGCTCATCACAATGTCAAAATGGCTTCACCTAAAAACTCTATATTAATTTTAATCTGCTTTTCTTGGCAAGGACTGGTGTTGGTGCCTCTAACTCATTTTTTGGCAGTAGGTGGAGTAAATGAGTAGGGTTTTGGCTTAACACATAAGTTATTAGAAGCAATTTGTGACTATATTATTTCCCTGCATCTATTCAATTTTTACAGAGCCCAGGAAGCCCTCACAAGCTGCATGCAAGTTTCCTGTCCTGTGAAATGTGCCAGTGGATATGTTTCTTAAATTGCAAATAAATCCAGAGGAAGAAGTGCCCTTCGGAAGCCCCATTATCTTAAGGAAGGAGCACAGGGATGGGAAACCTAGCTTGAACTCCTGAGTCATTTCCACTGTTTGGTTTAAACAATACTCTGCCTTAATAACATTCAGCAAACTTCAGTTAGGCTTCACAACACCTTCATAAAGCCAGTGAATAAAATTATCCCCATCTTGCAGATGGAGGTGCTGAGCCTGAGCGGTAGCGTAGCTTTCCCTCAGTCATAGAGTAAGTCAGTGTAAATACCAATAAGTAGATTAGATCTCTTGGCTCTCAGGCCCATGTCTAATCTACTTGACCTCAGTGTCCTAAAGGAAAGTCAACCTGTGCCTCAGTTTCTCTGCTTGTAAAAGGGAGGAATAATATTTACCTCTGGGATAGCCTTCTGCTCAATACAGGGCTGGCATTTAATTTACTAGAGTTCTCATTTGCTGCTTTAGTGAGATGTGTAGGAAAGACACACGTGATCGGAACATGTCTGAATTTTGTGGGATCTGACATCCAGATCAGGATTCAGACTTTGACTCTGAGATATCTCTAATCCAAATTTCTAGAGGTGCCAGATAGGCCCTGCAGTTCTCCGGCATCACATTACCCCTTTATCCCTATGGACTTTGTAATCCATCATTTCCCTCCTCTTCCACTCCACCCCCGTCAACTTCAGTGCTTCTCCTCACATCAGAGTTTTCTTCTTGGGTGGGGAAATGGAACTATGGCCTTTTACCCCATCTACTGACTGGTGGATGGCCAGCCCCCTCTCCCACTGGCGTCCTTCAGGGGTGTATCTTCCTACATGCTTCCACAAAGACCTGGAAAGAAAAGTTTGTGGCTTTTTAGTTTTTAATGTGTTTTACCATAGTGCCTAGTAGCCCCAGTCATGAAGCAGGACCACAGCGTGCTAGGGGCAGTAAAAACACAGAACAAGAAGATGGTCCCTTTCCCAAAGAGCTTGCAATCTTAGTGTTAGATATGAGAAAACAGATAAATACAGACACGGGAGTACAAGAAAACAATGAGATGATAATGGTCAGCATGATAAGCAGGGGTCTCAGTACACCAGAGGCCTAATTCTTGTAGATATTTTTGTAGGCATCGCAGAAAAGGAGCATTTCAAGGAGGATAGTGAGGTGAGGTGGCTTTGTGGATGTTTACAGAATCACTTCTGAACACTTGTTAGGCTGAACCAATCAGGGATCCAGAAGAAATGTCATTAGAATCAGCCATGTGAACAAATCCAACCAATCAATCTCAAAACATGAAAATGCATTATGGAAAAGATACACTGGACATTTTGCTTGCATTTAGACAGGACAAAAAACTTTGCACCCAGCTTCAATGACACTTTCATGGGAGTTCCTTGAACTCATTCTAGCCCTAATTTTGTATAGCTACCCATTCAGTGGGTTAATATATATCACAGCACATATTTAACAATGGCTTTTTGACCAGATGGATCTCTGTCTTGTCAATAGACATTGTGTTAACTGCACACTTTTCTCTAACTTTTCAGAATGCTCATTTGATAAGCTATAATATCTCCTTCAAAGCTGTTTAGGGCTCAGGCGTTAATTTGGCTGCTACCTTCACAATAAAAATACTTGTATACAACATTCACAAAACTGTTTTTACAGTGACATGCAGAAAAGAGAGACATGGCTGCTATTCAGAAGTTTATCAACTGGATGGTTGCTGATAGCTATTATAATTGAACCAGATTTGAGCTAAGAAATGTAGAAGGAAAAAACAGAAACATTTCTCTGCTTGCAATATTTTCTGTCTTATTCCTGCAATTGTAAACTAAAAATAACAAATCATTAGTTTTTTTCTTCACCTTTTTTTGTCTTGTGTGTGTGTTTTTTTTAAATCTCGTAACTTAAAACCCAAAATGCAGATTTACTAATCTCTTGCTGAAATGAAAAATGTAAATTGAAGGAAAAGTAATTATTTATCACAATGCCTTTGGACTGCAAAGGGTTACAAATCTAGAGGTGGAATGTTTAATGGCCTGCTAACATCTCATCATTCCCAATTAGTCTGAAAAATTGGCATAACTGTGGCTTAATTAAATTTGTGAACCAGAGACATTTATTTAACTTCCTCATACTTTGCCTATGTTATAATGGGAAGCAGTGTGCCCTTTTTAAGAGTGGCAAATTAAAAAAGAAAAAAAGTCTAAAAAAAATTTTTTTTTAACTGAACCATGTTTGAGACTACCCCTGGTCACAAAGGTTTACAAACTCAGAAGAAAGCAGCAGGAAGAAGCAATATCCAATAATGCCAACCCTGCCCTGAAATCACAAGCTATTGATCATGTGGGCATGCCCACCTGATCTGAACAGATGATCCCTGATTCAGTGCACTCGAGGAAGGCAAAAAATGTGACTGCCTCTGCCAACATGTCCTGAGGGAAAATTCTTTCTTGACCACAGATTTGGCAATCAGTTAACTTTGTGTATGTGAACAAAAACTACTATAGTTATAAGCATCTGATCTTATTTATACCTCGAGATATTGTTTGTGTCCTAGTAATTTTCTATTTTCTTCCCCCTTTAGTTTATAAAATAGTGGACTCTTCCAGTGCCTCTCTGGGCATAGAGTTTTAATTGATTACTAACTAAGGATTTGATTCCACCACCCTTGTGAAGAGGTAGAACTGCTCAACAATACTTATTTCTCAAATGCCTTACAACTGGGATAAGAATGTAAGAATGGCAATACTGTATCAGAGCAATGGTTCATCTAGCCCAGTAACCTGTCTTCTGACAGTGGCCCATGCCAGGTGCTTCAGAAGGAATGAACAGAACAGACAATTGTTAAGGGGCTTATTCCTTCACCCTCTCACTTCCCTGGTCCTTCTCGCATGAACAGAGAGCAACAATACCCAAAGTCCAAAGGTGCAAACAGTTCGATGTTTATTGGGGTGACCTTCCAGCAAGCTTAAATTCAAGTTCCTTTTTCCTTATTTTTGAATCCCAACTTACTTCCTGTTTGCCCCTAATTTATATAGTAATATTCTTAACTATACCTTAACCAATCATTCTACTGAAATTTACCTAACCAACCCTAACATATTGTAACATGATTAGCTAACCAATTATATCCCACCACCTTAATTAGTTTACACCAAGCAAAATTAATTATACAGCAGACAGAAACAATCACAGAACCAGACAGAGACCATGCAAATAAACAATAACAAAGTGGGAACTATAATGACAAAACAATACGGAAGTGAGGATTTCACAACTACATCTATAAAGACATAAGGGTTTTCCAGCTGTGTCTATGGATAAGTGAGTTCTTACCAGACAGAAAACTATCAACCTAAATTTCCTTTTACATCTTCTAGGCTCTACCCTTTCTCTGGAGGTGATAGATCGGATCACCTTTCTAAAAGCCCCAGATTGCCTTATTTCAATATGACTAGTTTGGAATGTGAGGATGTGACCATACATTTCCCAGCTTATGGCTGCTCCCACTGCTTAGCCAAAGGCCTTAGCTTAAGAACAGGGCCTCAGATCATCACAGTGAGAAAAGGCCCTTACACAAGCAGACAGTGATTTTGATTCTTTCTTTTATATCTCTATAATTAGCTAAATGATAAACATATACCTACATTCTTAAAGTATAGGCCTTTACAGACAGTCCTGAATATCTATATCCTAACAACAATCATCGAGTGATCCATCCTTTGTTGTCTACTCCCAGCTTCTGCAGTCAGAAGCGAGGGACAGAACCCCAGAACATGGGGTTGCATCCAATGTTCCCTCTAATTTTTTACATCTGTACGTGGAATAAATATTGTTATGTGCACTGAGGTATGTGCGCAGTAGAAACAAAAAACCTAGATACAATATATATATTTTTAAAAGTTACCATAGGGATAATTACTCAAATCAGGATAGATTAGGCATTTTAGAACTCACTGCTCAAAGAATTAAAGGTAAATGTAAGAGAAATAAAAATTATGAAATGCATAGACCAGTCAAAACACTAAAATAACACATTTTGAAGGAATGAAATTACAGAGAATATATGTGCATTGCAAGAAGTACCAAGAAGTAACAACAACAATAATACAAGTATGTGTTGGGAGGTGAGTGTGAAAGCCACAGAGTGTGTGTGACCCAGAGATAGTGTGTGTGACACTGTGTGACAGTGTGTGTGTGAGCTGGCTGCTGGGGAAATCTCAGAAACAGTGCACTGTCTCTTTAAGAATGGCACTCAGTCACTCACCATTCGCAGCAGCAGCTCCAAGTCCTGAGCTAGGCTGTGTTCCCTGTCCCCTGCTCTGCGGAGATGGGGTACATGGGTTGGGGGGAAGGGACACCCTGACATCAGTCCCCTCTTCCCCTCCTGCCCCCTCGCAGAGCAAGCAGGAGGGTCCCGGGAGCAGCTGCAAAATGGAGCAGTGTGGTGGGGGGAGCACCTGAACACATGCTGCTGGCTGTGCACACTCTGCTAATCAGCTGGGGTTCATCTGAATCTCTCCTGGGTGGCCATGCAAGCACACAGCTTACAGGGAACCCAGTTGCATCCCTGATCATCTTGGCTAATAGCCACTGATGGACCTGTCCTCCATGAACTTATCTAATTCTTTTTTGAACCCAGTTATAATTTTGGCCTTCACAGCATCCCCTGGCAGTGAGTTCCACAGGTTGACAGTGTGTTGTGTGAAGAAGTACTTCCTTTTGTTAGTTTTAAACCAGCTGCCTATTAATTTCATTGGGTGACCCCTATTTCTTGTGTTATGTGAAGGAGTAAATAGCACTTCCTTATTCACTTTCTCCACACCAGTCATGATTTTATAGATCTCTATCATACCCCTTCTTAGAGCATGTCTACACTACAGACTTAAGTCCCGCTATGTTAGGTTGACTTACAGCCACGTCAGTAATTACTGCGGCGGCTGATGTCCACACTCCCTTTCTTCTGTCAGTGATATGCATCCTCACCAGGAGTGCTTCCACCAACTGAAGAGGGGCCCAGTTGCCTCTCAGACTCTCAGCTCTCTGCTCCCAGCCAGGAATGGGGGGCAGCCACCCAGGCTTTTTGCCTCCCTGTTCCCTGCTGGGAGCTGGGCTTCTTGCTCCCGGAATGGGAAGTGGGGAGCCGGGGAGGGCAGGGCTCTAGCTGCCTGGCTTTGTGTCAGTTTCAGGGTCCATGCTGGAGCCCTGAAATTGACAAAACAGCCAACAGCCAATGTAAATAATGCAGTGTCTACAGGGTTGTCCCTACCCATATGCAAAGTATGCAGCTGCGTAGGGCACCAGGAAATGTGGGTGTCCTGCGCAGCTGCGTGCTGCTCCAGCCCCTGCCTCATCTCTTCCCCATTGACCCCGCCCCTGCTCCTCACCAGCCCCGCCTCTTCCCACCCCTGCTTCACCCCAACTCCCTGAGAACTGCAGCAGGGCCAGGCCTGCACTTACCGGCGGCGGGAAGTGCAGAGACCCAGACCCAGCTGCACCGCCAGTGAGTGCTGGGGGGCGGTTCCCCACTGCCCCCCAAGCCAGCCCTTCCACCGAGGCCAGCCCCCTCACCTTGTGGGGGGGCTGTGTAGGGCCCCAGAATAGCTAGAGATGGCCTTGAGTGTCTCCACAGACACTGCATTGCCCTTACTACACCGACATAAGCCCTATGACTCTCGTGGAGATGGAGTTATTCTGTCGGTGTAGTAGGGCTCTTACATCAGCGGGACAAGGCTGTAGTGTGTATACCTATGGTGGGCAACCTGCGGCCCGCGGGCCACATGCAGCCTGTCAGGGTAATCCGCTGGTGGGCCATGAGACAGTTTGTTTACATTGATGGTCTGCAGGCACGGTTTGCCATTCCTGGCCAATGGGAACTGCGGGAAGCAATATAAACAAACTGTCTCGTGGCCCGCCAGCGGAATACCCTGACAGGCTGCATGTGGCCCGCGGGCCGCAGGTTGCCCACCATAGGTATACACACTAGAGCCTTGTCCCGCTGATGTAAGAGCCCTACTACACAGACAGAATAACTCCATCTCCACGAGAGTCATAGGGCTTATGTCGGTGTAGTAAGGGCAATGCAGTGTCTGTGGAGACACTCAAGGCCATCTCTAGCTATTCTGGGGCCCTACACAGCCCCCCCCCCACAAGGTGGGGGGGCTGGCCTCCGGGGGGGGGCTGGCTTGGGGGGGCCATGGGGAACCGCCCCGCAGCACTCACTGGCGGTGCAGCCTAATGGGCTGCATGTGGCCTGCATGCTGCAGGTTGCCCACCACTGGTGTATACTGACATGATTAGGTCAACGTAAGGCAGTTTACATTGACCTAACTGTGTAGCGTAGCCAGGCCTTAGTCATCTCTCTTCCAAGCTGAAAAGGTCCAGTCTTTTTAATCTTTCCTCATAGAGAAGCTGTTCCATACATACCCTTAATCATTTTTGTTGCCCTTCTCTGTACTTTTTCCAATTCTAGTATATCTTTTTTTGAGCTGGGGCGACCAGAACTGTACAAAGTATTCAAGGTGTGGGTGTACTGTGGATTTATACAGAGGCATTATGATAGTTTCTGTTTTATTATCTATCCGTTTCTAATGGCTCTTAACATTGTTAACTTTTTTGACTGCTGCTGCACATTGAGTTGTTGTTTTCAGAGAACTATCCACAATGACTCCAAGATCTTTCGTGAGTGTCAGCGGCTAATTTAGTTCCCATCATTTTGTATTATAGGTGGGGGTTATGTTTTCCAGTGTGCATTATCTATTTTATCTGCCATTTTGTTGCCCAGTCACCCAGTTTAGTGAGATCCCTTTGCAACTCTTGTTTTAGTCTTTGTTTACCTTTTAGATAAACTAGATCCCCCCTTTTTTTTAGCAAAAGGATTTTTCTTTTGCAGATATTGGAATGAAATAAATATGCTTATTTTGATTGAAATGAGAAAAATGTGTCCTGGAAAAACTACAGGCAGAAGGAAAATTTTTTCCTGAATAAGTGGGAGTTAATGAGACTGAAGACCTAGAAGCATGATGTACTTGTGTTTGATAATTTGAAATATACTTTCATTAAGAAAGTGGGAGGATTTACTTCTACTTAGTGATTTGAAGTTAATTGCATATGCTGAAATATTGCTTACAATAATGATGATGTTCTGATTCTTTAACACAACAACTTCATTTGTTGTATGTAGTATTTTTTTAATGAGGCTCATTGTGTTCTTGAGAAATTACATAGAGAGTCTTGTACCTAGTTGAAACAAGATAATTTAAAAGTAACATCAACATATAAAAAAATCTTCAACCATCGTTTGACCAAAACTAAATTATGTTCCTGATGGTATTTACAAAATATTTGTGGCAAGTACAGCGTGTCTGTGTTAAAGTAAATGAAGCATAGAATGAACAGGACATAATCACATGAGACTTGAATTCATTCCAACTTCTACTCTGGAGAAAAAAAAATTACTCTGACGATTGCGGTTAGCAACATGTGATGCAAAGTGAGGCCTGCTCAGGTCAGGCCTGCAGAAGCTAGTGGCAGAAGGCCTGAAAGCAGTTTAAACCAGGAACGTTTGAGTGTACAGTAGTTCAGTGAGTGTCACATGCAGATCCGATAATTTTTGAAAGAACGCCAGCCTAGAAGACAGCTGTCTCATGATGACAATCTAACAAGGTGCTTTGTTGAACTGTAAACTCTTTTAAGAAGATAATGACTGAAACCCTGGAAAACTGAATAACTCCTGTGTCACAGTTATGGGGATAGTTGCATCTGTGCCCCCTACCTAGTCTCTCTGAGTGCATCCCATCAGGTGTTGGGCATCCTGCCCTTAGTTCCTTAGGGTGGAATCTCGCAGTTGTTTGACTCTAAGGCTTGTTTATAGGGGGGAAACAGACTGGCATAACTATAGCAATATAATTACTTCAGAAGAGTAATTATTCTGGAACAAAGTCCCTTGCCTTCTGGAATAGAGTCCACGCAGTTAACTTGTACTGACATAGTTATCATGGAATAATTATTTTGCTTTACCTATGCTGTTCAACTTCCCTACGTAGACAAGCCTCTAGACCTAGACCAACGTACACTACTCCACATATACCTATCATTTCTCATCCTATGGCTCTGACAAATTTTGGGTACCTGTATTTCCTTTTTGGAACCTGTGATGTAGTGACCATCAGCCTTCTTAGAACTAAGCGTTTTGAGTTAGTTGTAGGGTGACCAGACAGCAAGTGTGAAAAATCGGGACAGGCGGTGGGGGGTTGTCATAAATATAAAGGGAAGGGTAAACCCCTTTGAAATCCCTCCTGGCCAGGGGAAAGCTCCTCTCACCTGTAAAGGGTTAAGAAGCTAAAGGTAACCTCGCTGGCACCTGACCAAAATGACCAATGAGGAGACAAGATACTTTCAAAAGCTGGGAGGAGGGAGAGAAACAAAGGGTCTGTGTCTGTCTGTAGTCGTCTTGGCCAGGGACAGAACAGGAATGGAGTCTTAGAACTTTTAGTAAGTAATCTAGCTAGGTATGTGTTAGATTATGATTTCTTTAAATGGCTGAGAAAAGAATTGTGCTGAATAGAATAACTATTTCTGTCTGTGTATCTTTTTTGTAACTTAAGGTTTTGCCTAGAGGGGTTCTCTATGTTTTTGAATCTAATTACCCTGTAAGATATCTACCATCCTGATTTTACAGGGGGGATTTCTTTATTTCTATTTACTTCTATTTTTTATTAAAAGTCTTCTTGTAAAACACTGAATGCTTTTTTCATTGTTTTCAGATCCAAGGGTTTGGGTCTGTGGTCACCTATGCAAATTGGTGAGGCTTTTTACCAAACCTTGTCCAGGAAGTGGGGTGCAAGGTTTTGGGAAGTATTTTGGGGGGAAGGATGCGTCCAAACAGCTCTTCCCCAGTAACCAGTATTAGTTTGGTGGTGGTAGCGGCCAGTCCAAGGATAACGGGGGTAATATTTTGTACCTTGGGGAAGTTTTGACCTAAGCTGGTAAAGATAAGCTTAGGAGGTTTTTCATGCAGGTCCCCACATCTGTACCCTAGAGTTCAGAGTGGGGGAGGAACCGTGACATGGTGGCAGCGGTGGGATTCGAACCCACGCCCCCGAAGAGACTGGGGCCTCAATCCAGTACTTGCAACCTCAACACCAGAGGGCCCCACCGAACCTGAACTGGCAGCAGCCGATAACCCTACACAAGAGGCTCAGCCGGAGCCTGAATCCCAACATAGTGCACCAGCGGAGAGCGGTTCACAGTCAACAGAAACAGCTCCATCCCCTATATCGCTTCCAGAGGGACCAAGCCTATGTCCCCAATCCAATGAGGAACTGATGTCTCCAGCATCAAGGGAACAGTTCCAGACCGAACAGGAAGCAGATGAAAGCCTCCAGAGAGCGTGGACGGCGGCACGGAGCAACCCACCGCCTCTCAGCTCTTCTAATCGATCCAGAGAATTAAAGGTTTGTCAGTTTACAGCCCAGGGAGGAGACGACGCTGAGTGGCCTGAAGGTGTTTACTACGAAGGGAAATGTGCTGGTGGTGTGGAAGAGGTGAACCTCTCCATGACCCTTGGGCGTATGCAGCGACAGCAGATCCAGGAGCTGTGCACTAGCTACGCGCCAACGTTCTCAGCCACCCCAGGACTGACTGAACGGGCATACCACTCCATTGACACAGGTAATGCTCACCCAATTAGGGTCCAACCTTACCGGGTGTCTCCTCAAGCTAAAACTGCTATAGAACGGGAGATCCAGGATATGTTACAGATGGGTGTAATCCGCCCCTCTGAAAGTGCATGGGCATCTCCAGTGGTTCTAGTTCCCAAACCAGATGGGGAAATACGTTTTTGCGTGGACTACCGTAAGCTAAATGCTGTAACTCGCCCAGACAACTATCCAATGCCACACACTGATGAACTATTAGAGAAACTGGGACGGGCCCAGTTCATCTCTACCTTGGACTTAACCAAGGGGTACTGGCAGGTACCGCTAGATGAATCTGCCAAGGAAAGGTCAGCCTTCATCACACATCTCGGGCTGTATGAATTTAATGTACTCCCTTTCGGGCTGCGAAATGCACCCGCCACTTTCCAAAGACTTGTAGATGGTCTCCTAGCGGGATTAGGAGAATATGCAGTCGCCTACCTTGACGATGTGGCCATATTTTCGGATTCCTGGGCAGAACACCTGGAACATCTACAAAAAGTCCTTGAGTGCATAAGGGAGGCAGGACTAACTGTTAAGGCTAAGAAGTGTCAAATAGGCCTAAACAGAGTGACTTACCTTGGACACCAGGTGGGTCAAGGAACTATCAGCCCCCTACAGGCCAAAGTGGATGCTATCCAAAAGTGGCCTGTCCCAAAGTCAAAGAAACAGGTTCAATCCTTCTTAGGCTTGGCCGGTTATTACAGACGATTTGTACCGCACTACAGCCAAATCGCTGCCCCACTGACAGACCTAACCAAAAAGAAACAGCCAAATGCTGTTCAGTGGACCGGAAAGTGTCAGAAGGCCTTTAACAAGCTTAAAGCGACACTCATGTCTGACCCTGTACTAAGGGCCCCAGACTTTGACAAACCGTTCCTAGTAACCACAGATGCATCCGAGCATGGTGTGGGAGCAGTTTTAATGCAGAAAGGACCTGATCAAGAATTCCACCCTGTAGTGTTTCTCAGCAAAAAACTGTCTGAGAGGGAAAGCAACTGGTCAGTCACTGAAAAAGAATGTTATGCCATTGTCTACGCTCTGGAAAAGCTACGCCCATATGTTTGGGGACGGCGTTTCCACCTGCAAACCGACCATGCTGCACTAAAGTGGCTTCACACCGTCAAAGAAACTAACAAAAAACTTCTTCGGTGGAGTTTAGCTCTCCAAGATTTTGATTTCGACATCCAACACATCTCAGGAGCTTCTAACAAAGTGGCTGATGCACTCTCCCGTGAAAGTTTCCCAGAATCAACTGGTTAAAATCGTCCTTGAGATGTGGAAAATATTGTTAGTCTTTATGTAGTTGGTAGTATATTTAGAGATGCATGTGTCTTATTAACTCTGTTTTCCTAGAGCTCCAGGAAGAAATCCCAGCCAGTGTTTCACCCTAGCTGAGATTTGGGGGGCGTGTCATAAATATAAAGGGAAGGGTAAACCCCTTTGAAATCCCTCCTGGCCAGGGGAAAGCTCCTCTCACCTGTAAAGGGTTAAGAAGCTAAAGATAACCTCGCTGGCACCTGACCAAAATGACCAATGAGGAGACAAGATACTTTCAAAAGCTGGGAGGAGGGAGAGAAACAAAGGGTCTGTGTCTGTCTGTAGTCGTCTTGGCCAGGGACAGAACAGGAATGGAGTCTTAGAACTTTTAGTAAGTAATCTAGCTAGGTATGTGTTAGATTATGATTTCTTTAAATGGCTGAGAAAAGAATTGTGCTGAATAGAATAACTATTTCTGTCTGTGTATCTTTTTTGTAACTTAAGGTTTTGCCTAGAGGGGTTCTCTATGTTTTTGAATCTAATTACCCTGTAAGATATCTACCATCCTGATTTTACAGGGGGGATTTCTTTATTTCTATTTACTTCTATTTTTTATTAAAAGTCTTCTTGTAAAACACTGAATGCTTTTTTCATTGTTTTCAGATCCAAGGGTTTGGGTCTGTGGTCACCTATGCAAATTGGTGAGGCTTTTTACCAAACCTTGTCCAGGAAGTGGGGTGCAAGGTTTTGGGAAGTATTTTGGGGGGAAGGATGCGTCCAAACAGCTCTTCCCCAGTAACCAGTATTAGTTTGGTGGTGGTAGCGGCCAGTCCAAGGATAACGGGGGTAATATTTTGTACCTTGGGGAAGTTTTGACCTAAGCTGGTAAAGATAAGCTTAGGAGGTTTTTCATGCAGGTCCCCACATCTGTACCCTAGAGTTCAGAGTGGGGGAGGAACCGTGACAGGGGTAAAAGGCACCTATATAAGACAAAGCCCCAAATATCATATAAAATTGGGACATCTGGTCACCCTAGTTAGTTGGAACAAAGCTTTAGAGAAAAAGGATTTGAAAACAACCACCTTTAGTCTCACACACACATTTAGTCTCATATTATCTTACATTTCCCTACAAGCTAATTTGGGCAGGTTTCCTTCTTAAGTTACAGGAACAGAAGAGATCCAACTCACATGCTCCTAACCAGATCCTCCTGTGTGACTCTCAATTTACTTCTGTAGCCTGATCCACTCTGTTCAGACTGTTTTGGTGCTCCCCAAGGAGAGCAGATAAGAGCCATAAAAGCTACTCTTTGGGCATTTTCTGAATGACCCTTAAATCTAAGCTGTCAGGCAACTTTTAGAAAGGGCGTCTTCTGTCTTTAGCTAGTGTGAAATATCCACCCACATTTATGGTACAGACACACCATGTTAGTGACAAATCTAATATCAATAATTATCTAAGAGCAACCCTCACTTTTGTCCCAGGAAGAACGTTAATGTTTAAAACATGCCAGCCAATATTCTACTAACGTTTTTTTTTTTTTTCAGCAAAAATAAAAGCTTTTTTACAAGGTAGAACTCTATTGAAATTTCAACAGCTGTTCCAAATCCCAGTGAACTCCTGAAAATCAAGTAAAAGCAAATTGAGGCAGATCACATGCATTTGTCTTAGAAAATACTACATAGAAGAAATTGGAATACACACACACACACACACACACACACACATACACCAAAGAAAACATTAGCATCTATAGTCAAAGGTATCACTAAGATGTCGTAAATATGGATTGGGTTATGGACCTTCTATCATGAATAGGGCCCTACCAGATTCATGATCCATTTTGGTCAATTTCATGGTCATAGGATTTTAAAAGTCATAAATTTCATGATTTCAGCTATTTAAGTCTGAATCTTCATGGTGTTGTAATTTTAGGGGTCCTGACCCGAAAAGGAGCTGTGTGTGTGTGTGTGTGTGGGGAGTCACAAGGTTATTATGGGTTGGGGGTTGCGGTATTGCTACCCTTACTTCTGTGCTGCTGCTGCTGCTGACAGCGGTGCTGCCTTCAGCTATACCAAATGCTATAGCTTAGTGGGTAAACTGAGTGCTGTCTTTCCAAGCTTGACTTTTGAATTTTTGGCTAAATTCTCCATCCTGTTTTGTACCTCTTTTTCCCCTCCACCTTGCACAGGAGTGATTTTTATCCACATGCAGGGGGCCTGCTCAAGGTCCAATGCAACATTTAAGTCCCACTTAATAATTTTATATCAAGAACTTAACTGGTGAATAGGCCTTATGTTGTCCTTCTGCATAATGATAAATTTTATCCTATTGCAGGAATAAACTTGGTTCAATTATTCAAAGCATTTTTGCTGAAGAAACAAGCCCAACAAAGTCTTATTTTCATCAAATCCTGCTTGCATCTAGGGCTTCGAACCAGTGCGGAAATTTGTGAAACACTAGATGTATTCAGCAGCACAGCACTTTACATTTGGCAGTAGTGAAGAAGTTAATTGACACTGCCAATGTCAGCATGTTTCTACGACATTCAAGGGGTCATATGTGTTCACTGTAGTGTCTAATTTTACACGAATGGCTGAGTCTTATGAAAGAGCTGGTGTAGACAGCTAAAGTTATTGGGCCAAACTTTTCCTTCATTTACTCCCATGCAGACCCATTCAATTTAGTGGTAACCCGACAACAACAAAATTAGAGCTTCTGAATGTTGCATACAAGTATCTGGGCTAAATTCTGCCCTTTGCTATGTCAGCAGAAGGCCATTGGGAACAATATTCTCATTTTACTTTTTACAAGTGTAAATCTGAAGAATCTCCATCGGCTTCAGTGGACCATCATTTTGTCATTGTTTGGGATACTGAATTCCTCACTGAAATCAGTGGGTACGTCTGATTAATAGTAGATGATTTGGTATGGTGAAACAGCATTACTTAGGAATTACACCACTGTAACTGAGATTAATATCTGTACCTTTGAATTTAATGGGTTTGCAGGTATATAAGAGAGGACAGGATTTGCCACATGGACTTTTTATAGAAAACATCAGGACGGCATTTTGAAAAACTGAACCTGAATATCCGTTCTCATGATTTTTCTATATTTGCATGCACATTTAGCAGAATTGGAATTTGGATGTATGCACTTGCCCAACTGGCATGAACAAGTGTAGTAATTTCACATGTATTTTAGCACCTTTGAAAGAAGGGGGAAAGAAGTTGTTCCTGAATGGTTACAATTTTCAAATTCTGGGCCAGATTTTGATACCCCCTATTTACAATCAGTTCTATGGTACTCCACAAATAGTCCTGTTGACTTCAATGAAACTACTCGTGAGGTAAGGTAGTATCATTATGTGTAGTAGTATCATAATCTGGCCCTTTGATGGGAGTGTTTTAATTTTAAAGTGTTTTTTTCTCATTTTTAATGGATAAGGATATTTCAATGATTTGTCTAAACAAAGTAATAAAGAAAGCGGTATCAAGTCAAAAACTGGGATTAGTCAGGAAAATGCCACATTAGAAATGAAAAGCTCTGCATGTATTGTATATGTTTATGATTAAATTGTTCAGTATAAATATATTTAAAATTAATATTTTTGACTCTAGCAGATCTTTAATTCTTCTTAATTCCCACTTTTGAACTGGGTACTTCATTTGCTCACCCAAAGCTTTTGGGGCCAGATTGTGGCATTTGGGGTGGTGTGCAAAATCCACAACCTCAGAAGTAGCCTTGGGAGGTGCTGTGACTAACTCACACCTGTGATTATCAATTCCTTTCTCTTTCCCCTCGCTCCAGTGGTAGGATGGGGGAAGCAGTAACTTGCAAAGCCCGCAGCAAATGATGACAGTCCCTATGCCAGTATGGGAGGGAAGGCCAGCAAGCGTGTGTGTGTGGTGGGGCAGAGGGGGATGAAGCCCATTCACTGCCTCTAAACGGAAGTTCAGAGACCTCTTAATCCTGTGCACCCAGATCCAAGGGCAGGGTAGCTGGCATGAGGGGGTTTCTGCTTCTCCTTATTCCTTATGTTGGTATGTAATAAAAGTCACCATCTACCCCGGCGTTCCTGCAAATAAAAGGGGCTGCAATTCTAGTGCATGCACAATGGTCAAGTGTGCATGTGTTGAATGGTTTCTGTTGGCTTTATATTTTTTCGTCTAATGTGGTCATCATGGGGAAATATTTAGTCCTTTAAATATCCCAATTAAACAACATGCAAATGGGGCTACCATGAAACTTTCATTCAAGGATTTTCAAAGCACTTTCTAAAAATTAATTGACTAAGCCACCCAACAGCTCTGCAATTCAGTAAGGCAAAGGATCACTTCACCCAAGACTGAAATGTAGCCACTGCTATGATGAAATGTGGCAACTGTGTAAATGCTGAATCCTGCTCCAGTGACGACCATGGGAGTGTTGCCACTGACCTCATACCAAAGCTGGCGTAGGTATGAAGAGAGCTCAGAAATGCCATACGGTAGTTTCAGGAGTGTGGAAGATTTCTACAGGGGAAATATAGGTCAACAGATGGAGCTGGCGTTTCTCCAGGACATGGGGGTTAATCCCTCTTATTAAAAATGTGCCATGGGACACATGTGGCCAGGACCTCCATTTTATAGCTCAGCTGAAAAATACCTTTTCTGTCTCTCCTGCCACCATGAAGACCACAAACTGAAAAGCCAGTAACAGTTAGTCATTCCTTGGGAAGCGCCTATCCAACTATTGATCCAGCCCAATCCTGTTTAGTTTATAAGAATTGACAGGACCAAAACACTACTTGATATAGTGGCAAACTTAGATTTTAACTTATTGCAATATTTATATAATAAGGAAAGTTACTTTTTTTCTAAATAAGAATGAGGTCATAGAGGGCTTCAGTGGAGCAAATTGGCATTGCTCCACTGAAGTCAATGAAGGTTTGTTGACTTATTCCAAGTAAGGATCTGTCCTATACTATCTGGTGCTTTACCACACAAACTGATATAAACCCAGCACAAGATGGGTGACAATGATGAAATGTCAGTGCTTCAGTGTATTACTGCAAGTGAAAACTAGAGCTGGACAGATTTCAAGAACATAGTTCTCTCATTTGGATGACTTCAATTAACAATTTCCTTGAAACACACTTGACCTTTTTGGCTTAGTACACTTTAAAGTGAAATGCAGGGTGCCAGTCTAATCCACTCAGATCCAGAAAGTTCAAAAAATGTCCTTAAGGCACATATGCTGTGACTTGGTTTAATCTTATGATCAGAGGAGTGTCACTTGATGTGTTAGGTGCTAATGACTTAGAATCAGGTTGACCTATTGCACAATTAGGAGATTACTTATGCTCAGAACATAGGGAGCAACGAGGCTAAAAAATAAAAAATTTTTGCTGCAAAAGGATACCTGTTCACATAATCTAAGTAGTAGGTAAGAAGCTCCTAGAAATACTCCTATTTTACATGGGAACAGTTTGCATTAAAACTAAGTAGCCTATGAAGTCTCCATTTTTAAAGTGAACCTGGTGATGTGCCGGAAATGCCATCTTATGGATCAGAGCACTTTCAACTCTGTCTGTTTTGTTGGCTATCACTGCTGTATTTCATTCAATTAACTATAGTATGTCATGGTGACTTCAGCACTGCTATGGCATCACTAAGGCTATTTCAGATCAGCTTTGCTCTTATGTATTGAACTTTCTGCAAATCAAAATGGCTAGTTGCCTGACTACCACAAAAATTTTTTCTCTGGCCTCAGTGAAGGAGTCATTTTGAAATGGCAGGCTTACATGGAAAGAATATGTGCTTTTTATTTTGTTCAGTCAATCGAATTGCTGGATTGCCTGCACGTTTCTGAACTTTTCATTTCAGATAGATGGGAACACACAATGTGCTAGAGATTGTCTAACAATTGAATGGATAGCTTTCAACACTTTTATGGTTTTGAGAGATTTATAATAAATGTGGTGGGTGCATATTGCTCCATCATGTACCCCTATAATTAAGTGCTTCAACCACTGCTCAGAAATCAACTCTCAACTGTTGTGATTAAATCAGGGGATTTTCCCATGGTATCATAGAAGAGGAAGAGGGATTAGTTCCCTCCACTATACATCCCTCTGCCCTGGCTTGGAGCTCCATATATCTGGGGACTCATGCATTGAGAGAGAATATTAGAGAGAGGATGGGAATGATAGTACCTCGCTGTTTCTAGACTCATCGCTACACTAGAGAAAATATCCCTTCTCTTCAGAAACTCTGCTAGGAGTTAATCACAATTAGTGTTCACTCTTTAATTTGGAGATTTCATTTTTCTCATATAGACATAACCAAAAGTACACTTAGATGGAAAGCTACTAGAATTAAATCATTCATCTTGTACACTTGGTATCTTATATTATAGGGGTAGCCAAACTTACTGACCCTCTGAGCTGCCTACGACAATCTTCAGAAGTTCCAGAGCCAGGGCACACCTGTTGGGGCTCTGGCCTTCAGCCCTGTGGGAGGTGCCTGCCGGGGCTCAGGTCTTCAGCCCTGCTCCTGCTGAAGCCCCAAGCCCCAGCAGATGTGCCCTGCTGCGCAGAAACCCCAAGACCTCTCCCCACAGGGCAAAAGCCCCTACCCCACCATCCCGCTGAAAGGCAGAGGTTCAGAGCTCCCCCCTTCCCAGTCTGGTAGGTGGAAAATGGTAGTGTGTGTGTGTGTGTGTGGTGGGGTGCTCCATGAGCCTCACTTTAATGATAAAAGAGCTGCATGTAGCTCAGGAGCCACAGTTTGGCCACCCCTGTTACATTAGAAGTGGGTATCAAACAGTATTCTAGATCTGATCATTCTAGATCTGAATTTAGTGGGTGTTAGGATCTTAAATCTTTTATCTTCCACTTCCACTTTCTGGGTTCCAGATCTGACTGGATACAAAAACTTGCAAATAGCTTCAGAAGCAGAAATTAGGCCTTAACTCTGCCAAACTCATTATCTCAGTCCCTTGGCAAGATCAAGAACTAACTCTTTAATATATATAATATTTAATCCTACCCTGCCTAAGTAGTTACAGATAATGTTTCTTTTTTTCAAAACCAGAAGCTATACTATTCATTCAAGTTGTCCTGCCGTCACCATTGATTCGCTTTCCTTAATGAATTTTACCTACCATCTGTTTTGTTTCAAATGAAATAAATAGCAAGCTTTTCAAGGAAGGGACCATACCTACCCATGCATTTGGATAGTGCCTATACAACAGGGTCCTGATCCTGCTTGCAACCCTTGAGCACTTCAGGAATAAACTTTTCAGATTTTACAAATAAGGCATTGAGACAGAGGGCCAGATTCTCAGCTGAAGTAAATTGGCAAAGTTTTGCCCAGCAAGGTTAAATGACTTGCCCACAGTCATAGAGAGAGTGTGATGCAGAGCAACAAATAAGATCTAAATATTCTGAATCCTGTACAGTACTTTAACCACAAGCATGTCTTCTACAAATCCATCTTCACCAATTCATTCCATTTGATACAATGACTTTAAATACCTCTCTGCCGTTAAGATATTTTTTCTTATATTTGTTTGTAGTTCTTAATTCATTGCTGGGAGAGAGGAAGGAACAAACGAAAAAACCCCACCAACCGCATGACTTGGTTATTAATAACTAACATAAAATTTTATGTTCTTGGCAAAGTTCCTTTTGAAAGGTTGTTGCTGCACAGCTGCTGTTTCATCTCAGTGATAACTAGCTATCTCAGAAATTTCAGTCTGGTTTCAGGCTAGGTTATAGCACTCCGATTACCCTTACTAGCTCTTGTAATCATTTACTCATTCATTCACATATTCATTCATTCATTCAGACCATAGTACATGTGTGCTCTGGATCCTGTTTGATCTATTGGCAGGTTATAATCTCATTGATCAAAGTTATTCATCTGTTTTGGGCACCTTTTTGGCTCTTTCTATTTCTAAATTAACTTGAGGCCATAGTCTGCCCCAAACGCCTTCTGACATTAGTAGTGCTAGGTATGTTAAATGAAGATAGGATATAGCTCTTGGTTTATTTAGTATATTCCTAAAGAGTCCAGTTTTGTTTTTCTCAATAGTCTGATGTCTTGTGCTACAGGGTTCAGCCATGGATCCAATAATCATAATACCATTAGAAAGTGTTTGCAGCATCTCTGTTCTGCAAATGATGCATAGATGTATTAACTATTAATACAGTTCTTGTGCTGAAATCTTGATACTATCCTTATGCCTGTCGTCTATTTGGCCTTCAGTGAATTCCCTCGCCATAAATATCTTACATCCAGAAGTCTATGTTAAAAGTTGAGGTTGAAAAGTGGACCACTCAGAAGTTAGTAAATGCCAGAATTAAGGTTGACCATGCAACCTTGGTTTGTTCCACTTGTGCATATGCATTATGATAGTCTTTAAATACATGATCAAATAATAGTTTCTCCACATGACCCTAGCCTCATTCAGTTCTCAGTAAGGAGGGAGTGTGCCCATTGTAGTTGGAATCTTTGGAGAATTTTGCTGCCAAACTCTAACAAGTCTACTAATCATACAGAAACCGAGTTTTCTTTTAAATTTTTTTTAATTTTTTTATTTTATTTTATTTTATGTTAAAGAGGTTTATAATTTGGCCAAGTTTGGGAGGATTTTCTGATGCATGACAAAAGTTACATCCCTGACCTTAGGGCTGCCCCCTGCCTTATTTCAAGTTTCTGATTCAAAGCATGGATGTGCTAGAGCTTTTAAAGAAAATAGGTACAATTATTTTTAACTTGGGGAAAACAATGTATTTTTCATCTCATTCTCAAAAATGGCTAAACCATTTTAGCTGGGGAAAAACAAACAAACAAAACCAGTCAGAGAGAGACACCTGGCATGGAAATTTTTAACCTGAATGGTCAATGTTTGAGATTGAATACGCCTAGGTGCTGACTCTGAGGGTGCTCCCATGGGAAAAAAATGGTGGGTGCTGAGCACTGGCAGCTCCCCTATCACCTCTCCCCTATCAGCACCTCCACCTCCTTCCCCGCGCCTCCCGCCCGCCATGATCAACTGTTTCAGGGCATTCAGGAGTCTCTGGGTGATGGGGGGGAGGAGCAAGGATGCAGTGCACTGTGGGGAGGGGGTGGGACAGGGCAGGACAAGGTGGGGTGGGGGTGGAGTGGGGGCAGGAAGAGGCGGGAATGGGGCCTGTGATTCTTTTTTTCTTTCCCTTCAAAGAAATAACAAATGTTTTGACCCTTCTGTCTGGAAGTATTGAAATGAATTATGTAGGGCTCTCAAATAGTTATTCTGCTGTTTGCAGTATATGTTACTTTTAGATTGTCTTATTGTTTTATCTGTTTTGTTCCCCCAAGACTTTCTGCAAATTTAAAAGGGAAGAACGTTTTCTTTGAGTGGGGATTTCTCTGTGGGTTGCTCGTGCAGTAGCTGCGACCCTCCAGGTTCTATCTGTTGTGAGTCTGACTGTTGCTGATCATAGGATTTTTAATCCACAAAAACAGATTGCAACCAGTGGAATTTGCCCTTTCACCTTCACTCCCCTTCTCTGTGAGGTACAAGTTTCTTTTCTTTTCTTTTCTTTTTGCTAAGTGAAAGGCAGTTTTTGCTGGTGGAAACTGCTTTTGAGCTTACAGTAGAAACTTGCAAAACTGCATTGGCAACAAGCCAGAACTCATTTGCTGTAGTGTAGAGAGCAGCTGCCAGAGTGCTTATGAAAAGAAAGTGACATGAATGCACTGTCACCTGATTCAAAAGTGTTACATTTGCTGCCTGGTCATGTTGGGTCACCTTGCCATTCCAGGGACAGGCCATGCCTGCCACAGCTCTTCCAGTGTTAGTCATGGGGCGAGCGCTCCTATAGATGGTCACCTGTGAACGCTCACGGGTGGTGCTTTCTCTAACCTCGCATGGAGCAGATCTGCCCAACATCATACTTAAGATGCCAGTAGCTGCTGGTGCCTTCTCTGCAGTGGCACTCCTACCTTTGTTACCACTGATGGAGCTGCATTGGTCGTATTGCAGCAGTAGGAGATTTCCCCAACATTGCCAGTGTAAGGCCACCGGGGTTAGAGGGCCACTTCAAAATGTAGAAAAGAATTATTTCTCAGTATTCACCTCCCTTTCACATTTTTATTTAGATTACTAACTATGACTTTAGGTGCCTAACTTCTTAGGAACCCATGGTTAAAAATGTTGGCCTTGGATCTCTCTTCTTCTGCTTTAACGAGGTCTGTAAAAGTCTTACTGAGGGTGAAATTCTTTGCTCTGCAGGAGCAGCACAAGTCCTGTTCATTAACTCTCTTTTGTGCCTTGTGCAGCTCCTCTGAATTGGGGGTGAATTTTGTCCTCTATGGACTGTGTTAGACTGGAGACACAGGGTCTCACCCTCCGGTACTATGCTCCTGGTAAAAGTTCTAGTAATCTGAGGTCAGCACCACTGACGGATGTTGGAAACATCCAACAAACAATTGTGCAAAACTGTTTCAGGAGGGACCTTTCAAAAACAAACCAAAAAGTAGTGTGAGGGCTGATATCACTGTTTCCTATAGTAATTTGGGGAGCAGCAAGTAATCTAAACATCTTCTCCCATGTGATAAGACACTATAAGATAGTTCTTAACATGTCTCCTAATAGTGGGATTTAATACTCAAAAATGTTTTTATTAGTGTCATGTTTCTTAACCTGTGAATAAGGCTACGTTTCAGTCATGGGTATTTTTAGTAAAAGTCACAGACAGGTCACTGGCAGTAAACAAAAATTCATGGCCTGTGACCTATCCATAACTTTTACTATATACCCCTGACTAAGACTTGTGGGGAAAGCTGCCCAGGGCTGCTGCGAGTGCCGGGAGAGGGTGGCCTGGGTTCAAGGGGAGGTGGCGACAAGTGGCCTAGGACCCCCGCTCGTGCTGGCGGGAGTTGGCGGGACCGGCAGGCTCCCTACCTGGCTCTGTGCCTCCCCCCCCACCTCCCACAGAAGCAGAGTTTGGGTGTGGGAGAGGGCACGGGATTGCTGCACGGGACGGGGTGCGGCGGGCTCTGGGTGGTGCTTACCTGGGGGTCTCCCCAGAAGCGACAACATCCCCCTCACTCAGCTCCTAGGCAGAGATGTGGCCAGGCAGCTCTGTGCGCTGCCTCTGCCCAGAGCACTAGCTTCGCAGCGCCCACTGGCTGGGAACAGTGGCCAATGAGACCTGTGGGTTCGGTGCCTGGAGGTGGAGGCAGCATGTGGAGCTGCCGGGCCATGCCTCCACCTAGGAGTTGAGTGAGGGGGATGTTGCTGCTCAGAGCTCCCCTTACCCCGTCCCGTGCTCTAACCCCCGGCCCCTTCCACACCCAAACTCTGCTGCTGGATATGGGGGCATGGTGACCCAAGACTGCCCCAGCAGCAGCAGCAAGTGCGACCGGCACAGGGGCTGCCTGAGCTGCCCCTGAGCCAGGCGCACCAGCCGCTGCAGAAGTCATGGAGGTCACGGAAATTCACAGAATCCATGACCTCCGTGACAGACTCTCAGCCTTACCTATGAACAGTTGTTTTGTGGTAGCACTTAACAGCCAGAGCCCCATTGTGCTAGGAACTAGACAAACATAACAACGAGATGGTCCCTGCCTCAAAGAGCTTACCGCCGAAGTATAAGACTATATAGAGAACAGGTGTATACAACAAATAGACAGGGGAACAATGAAAAAAAGCCTAAACAACTGGTGTATTGCATTGGGTGCAGTTTCTGCTTATGATGCCCCTCCTTTGGTTTGGTAAAAATAAAATGACAAACAACATGTCATGCAAATTGCCTGTAACTACCGTTGACTTCCATGATCTCTAGATCTGAGTTGAGAACAGGTGTAAAGGGTACGCATCATGTAGGATCAGGCTTATTAGGTATTCCTTTAGAGAAAATAGATTGTGATTTTCCTCTATTGTAACTCCAGTTTTGAAGACAGACATATTAAATAGCTTTTGGCTTGGTCTGACAACTGAATACAAGCCTTAAACAAAGAGTATTTTTAATCATGTGGCAGTATTTTTGATACAATTGGAGATCTCCTTAGGGATTTAATGCTGTATATAAAACATTCTTCTGTCTAGACAAACCACTAAGGCTGATGCTTCCCTTTTGACCTTGGTAATTAAAACTTATTCATAGTCACTTCTAATAAAGCATTATTGGAATTGGTGTCTAAAATTAAATTTGTGTGCGCACATCCGAGGCAATAGAACGGATAATAAGAACTGCACTGTCAAAGCTTTCCCCAAGTAAAACTAACCTCTTCCCCTTTATACATAAGTCTCTCATTATACATATGTCATGTTATATATTAACTGGAGTAGAGGGTAATTATGGAAAGCTCCTGTCCTTTGAATTGAAAGAGTGGCTGTCAGTGGGAGATGAGGCCTGAAGCTACTAGTAAAGGGCATTATTACCCATAGGAGGTAATTTTTATTAACCCAAGGGGGAATAGTTCTATTAATAAATTACAAACCCTAGACTAAGACTTTCAAAAGTGACTGAGACATCTTTAAAGGGCCTTTTTTTTTTTTTAAAGAAGGCTGGTGCACAATATTGTCTGAAAACAGGCCCTGTTAAAGCTTGGCACTAAGACAAACTAAATTGATACTTTAAAAAATCTTGCCCTGTGTGTGTGTATGTATATTTACAAAGAAAGCCTTCCAAACGTGAATTGAGTATAACTGATGCAGTGATGTTTTCCTGAGTCTGCAGACAGACTGTGAGAATGTCTCTGAAAGGTGTGAAATGAGCTAGTCCTCTCCAAGGAGTTATTTTAAGAAGCCTAATAAATAACAATGTTGACAATTTAAACGGTCAACTGTTTCATTGCTGACCAAAATGGAGGAGGATCAGATTATGAGGAGCTGGAAAATCTACTGTGAGTGGCATCTTCTTTTTGTGTCATGAGAGAGCACAGTCTGGAAATAATATGAAAGCCTTTGTATTTGACAGTAGGTTAGTCCACCATAACTTCAGCTGCAGGTGCCTGAGTGTGACCTTAGGATGACCTCTATGTTTATGGGCTGAAGAAAACACATAAGTGAAAGCTAAGTGAAGGGATACATTAAAAATCCTCTGACCTGCCCACAAGTTCAAGGATCGTATATGTACTTTTGTATCAGTATAAAGGTTTGGGCAGAGGATTTGTTAAGTAAATTATTCATGGCTACTGAACATGTAATTTTTTTTGTTATAATTTACAATAAGGGGCATCGTATTTCTTCAGGTTATTTTGTGTCACATGGTGTTGTATATCATAGCAGGTGTAATACAATGTTGTATAATGCGACCTGTTGAACCATGATGTGAAAATTAGAAGAAATAAAAGCTTTGTCTCACTGTTCTGCTAAAGCACTACAGTAGCAAATACCCACTCAAAAGCTGTCGGGTAATTCTCATGTAAATGTAGTCATAGGTGTTTCATAAGCACTTTAAGACATGCTCTTGTAAGATACTGCATACCATTAAGCTTCCACCTAAGCCGGTGAGAGTTGAGGGTGCTCACCACCTTACAGGAATCTCTTAACACCTCACAGGATTGGACCCTCTATTACACCATATATTACATTACCTAGTTCCCATGAAATGTTTGAATCCTTGCAAATTTCTAATGAATATGTGCACTTAAACAATAAATACAGATACACAATGGGTTTGAATGAAATGTTTTTTCCCACAACCAAGAAAAGATCCCATAACACAGACTTGAACAGAATTCTGTTTACTCACCAGATTTTTAAACTAGCTTGATATATACTACTGATATTTGAACACTATTTTAAACATAGAGTTTATGAAGAGCTTTTGTTTAGTAGACTCCTGTGTAATGACAGAGAAAAGCGATGTGATCTGATTGTCTAATTTCGGTTTGAGCTAGGATCCCAATTGCTATAACATTAGCACTTAAACAACAATAGTTGGGAATTTGTGGCTGTAGGACTGTATGTGTTTATTTAGAGCAAAGATACGCAGACAATCTGATGGAAATTTGGATCCATCTAGGGGTGTGTGCCAGACTAGTAAATGGACTTACATGTTCTGTTTAAATAAAATTTATAATGCTTGTGTCAGTTCTTGGGGAAGCCAAGACTGAGAGTCCTCTTGCTACCTCCCTGCCTCCAGTGTGAGGGAATCTTGCTTGTGTCAGTTCCCTGAAACTGCCAGCCCTTCAGCCACTCAGGCACTCTCCTCTGTGCTATGCCAGCCTTTCTTTCACCTTGTAGATTAACAATTGTTGCACCTCAAACCTGAAACTATTTGAGTCACTCCCCTGTGGTATCGAGGCTCAGACACTATCTAGTCACAAAATTTCCAGATCATCTGCACCCAATGATGCAGCATGCGCCAATTTACTAGTTTTATTTTAAACTACCACTTCTGTAAACCACATAGTATTTGTGAGCACTTATAATAAAACAGCCACAACAAAAAGGTTTACTTATGAAAGAATAAAGATTTAACTAGGAACAAGAAATAGAGGTGGAAACAAATGGTTACAATATAATACAGAACCTGAGTCTACACTTATCAATAGGTACCTTTCCTATCTAATAAAATAGATTTTTCCTCCAAAGTTCAGTCCATTGCAGATGTGGCTGGTTCCTCAAAAACCAGGAGCCAAACTCTCATGAAGGCATTTGGAAGGGATTTGCTCAGTGAATGGATACAGAGTACCTTTCCCTCCATTCTGTTATATTGAAAACAATCGTTTGTTTTTATTCACAGGCAGGGCAAACCCATGCCTTATTGTAGTTTCTTTTCTACTTTTAAGTGGTTTTGACTGTTTGTCATTGTCTCTGATGGTTTTCCATTGACTGTTATGGGATGTGCAAAGGTAGACAATAGAATCTTGCATTATCTTGCAGGCTGACATCCTCATGCTTGAATGGGTCATCATTGAGATGCATTACCTCCCAGTGACTAATTTCTATTCCAAGTCCATAAAGCATACTTTCAATATAAATATAACATTCCTTAAATATTATCCATACATATACATATGTTTCACATTGATTGAGTCTTGTCAAGTTCTGAGATTTCTGTAGATACATTATTTTAGTCCAGCGGTTCTCAAACATCATTACACCCCGATCCCCTTCTGACAACAAAAATTACTACACAACCCCAGTTGGGGGCCTGAAGCCCAAGCCCCACCACCCTGGACTGAAGCCCTCAGGCTTCGTCCCTGGGCCCCAGGAAGTCTAACCCCAGTTTGAGAACTGCTGCTTTTAGTCTATAGGGATAAATAGCCTGTAAGACATGTGTTTGGTGTAGTGAGTTTGGCCGGTCTGAGGTGAGACCTGTTTGCAGAAGAACATGGGACTCTTTGCCAAGGGGTCTTTGTGTCACAGTGTTACATATTTATTTCTTCTATGTTTAAATCATTCTTTTCTCCCCCACCCCCACCCCCCACCTCCCACGGATACTTGGTGAGAAATATCACTCCATGATTTCTAATAAAGTAGGTATTTTGGAAGACAGGTGTAGATGGCCCTCAACAACTCTCAAGGTCAGGCCTTTAAAATTAAGAGGGGGAGGGATAGCTCAGTGGTTTGAGCATTGGCCAGGGTTGCGAGTTCAATCCTTGAGGGGGCCATTTCAGGATCTGGGGCAAAAATTGGGGATTGGTCCTGCTTTGAGCAGGGGGTTGGACTAGTTGACCTCCTGAGGTCCCTTCCAACCCTGATATTCTATGATTCTATGATTCTAATGCAGAGGTTTCAGAAGGCTTCTATGGAAGTGGTTCTCACTGCATGTGTTTGTGTCTAGTTGTATCAAAGGAGATATCTAGAGAATGGATGTTGTAAATTCTGTATATTTGAGTCAACAGGCTGATGATGCACATAAGTCCACAGCCAAAATATTGATGTCCAAAGGAGCTCCAGGTGCTCACCACCTCTGAATATCAGGCCACTTTGTTAGATGCTTAACACTTGAAAATCTTGGGCCATGTCTGTTCCAGTGGATCTCAGTTAAATAAGAACCAGGATCAATTGAAGTAGACTGAACTCCTGTGTCAAGTTCCCATGAAATGTTTGAATCCTTGCAAAACTGAACTTCTCAGTAAAGATTTACCAAAGTGAAGCATCAATGCATGATGCATTAGCACTACAAACTGTGCTCACTAAAGGTCAGATCCTGCATCACTAAAGTCGATAAGAATTTGCCATTGACTTCAGTGACTTCAAGGGTTATTGAAAAGTCATCTATGGTACAGTACAGTTTCAGTAGGTACATTACTTCACTATTTGCCTCAACATTTAATAATTATATTGCTAGAATGTGAAATATATGTAGGTTCGTTCTTTTTTTTTTTTTTTTTACAAAAGCTATGATTTTTATGTATGTGTAATTTTTGTACAATGCTGCAGTCAGTTTTGATGTTTCAAGATCGTACTGTTCAGCTCCGGGGGGGAACACTGTATTTCTGATACATAATTTATTTTATGATAGTAGAAATATAGACTGATGAAAGTTTTCATGCATACAATATGTTAGTTGAAACAAAAATTTTAAGGGAAAACACAAGTAAATTACTGGTTTAAAAAGTAATGACTGTCTTTGATATTTTAATCCTATTAAACATATTTCATAGGAAGTTTAGATAAAGTAAAGCTTAAGTTCACAGCCTTGTATTTGGAGAACCCATGAATATATGGACATACCCTAAGGTGTTCATTTATTATCATCAACTGCAAACTTGAAAAGAGCTCTACTTAAAAAACATGTTTTAATCACTTGCTCTGGCTTTTCTCCCCTCAAGTTAAAAAGTAGCCACACTAGTTAGTCAGATGGTTATCAACCACCCTCTGGTTCCCTTTGCTGATCCTCCAAATAGTCAGGCAGAGTTGACACCTGATCCAGAGCAATTTCTGATCACATGATTTGACATCTACCAAATCAGCTAGGTTCAGCATTCACTGTTTCCTGACACTTTGCTACGATTTACCTTTGACCCACATTTTTCAGCTCCTCACACATAAAAAGGGGCAGATGCATTGTATGAACACAAAAATGGGTTAGGGACCCATAGTATGACCTTCTACATACATAAACCTTTACAATAGGGAGAGGGAGGGAAAAAAATCTCTATATCCAGGTCAGGTAATAAAGAATTTTAAATAAACCACTGAATAGTGTATATATACACAATGTCATAGCAAACATACTCCCCAAAGCACTAGGTGAACTGATTTAATGAAATGTTCAATAAGAACACTTTGTACATTTTACTGAAAGAACATTCCATTGTTTGAAAGAACAATTTGAAGGAATGATTAATACTATTACTGGCTTCTGTGATGAATAATTGCAAAAGTATAATTTTATTAATCTAAAATGGCACATACTGTATCTAGCCTCAATTAAAGATTAACACAAAAGAGAAATGCTGAATGTATGTAGAAAGGAGAGTGTTTACAGTCAGAGAAAGTACTTCTTATTATGTATAAGAAGCATTTGAAATAAGCGATAAAATGTTGACAATGAGAATTGTCTGGACTTTACAGTACTCATGAAAAGCCGTTACCAGGCAACCTCTGGGTCACCTATTTCTTGCACATACTAAATCAGAGTTGTAATAATTATTGGAATGTACTTTACATGGTTTTTCAATCTGAAATAAATAAATCTTAGAGTGCTATTACTTCCTCTCTTTTATGCAGGGATTTAGGCACATCCTTCCCAGGCCCTACTAGCATTGATGGGAGTTGTGTATAAATCCTCAGATATCGAGAGGAGACTACACCTGTAAATTTTCAAAATTGCTATTAACTTATATAGAGTGAAACAGAAAAATGAGACTCTTGCATAAGAAATTGAACACCCTGGGCTGGATCTTCCAGCCCAGAGCATAGCAGCTGAAACCCCCCCATAAATTGCAAGACATAGATGCAGAACAATGCACAGGAGAGTGCTTGTCTCTATGCTCCTGTCATGTTCAGGCAGCACTGTGCTAGACTGCAGTGCAGATGTAAACTGAAGGTGTGCTACTGTGGAACCAGGGTGTTGAGCTAGAAAAGGTGGAAGCAATGGGTACATAGCCACTTTGCCAGTGGGATGGATTGCCCCCAGCCATGCACATGTAGCCCAGGGAAGAATAAACTAAAGCAGTCAGAAGGATCTTTAAATTACACACCATACTTGTGGGAGCCAGGGAACCATGCACAATAGCAAGAAGGCAGATGAGAGATGTATAACATCACCTGGCCTATGCTCCATCTCAAGTACCGCAGGAAATATTTTAGTGTAAAGAAATTACTGTGATGGCTTATTATTAACACCTAGAGGGATAAAGATAAATATCTTCTGCATCACTGGTCAATACAGACTGCATACTCGAGAGCAGTCTGTGTGAGGATATATTCGTTGTAGCATTCTGTCTCTGTGCCAACATGTGCTCCTAATGTTTCTCCGCTCGTTCATTCTATGTTACTGCTGTCCCCATTTCATGAGCAACCCATTAACAGAACCACCTCCAGTTGGTCGTGGCCTCTCAGTGCTGTTCTGCCTCCAATTTCTCCATGATGTGGCTGTATCACAATTGGTGAGCTTCTTAACCTGTTTCTTGTTTCGCCAATCTTTTCAGTTGGCTTTTACATTTGCAATAGTACCTCCCCTATGACCTAATTTAGGCACAAAGCACCTTTTGCTTATTGTGTGCACACTGTTCTGAGGGATGATATGGCACTCTTAGTTTGTCTGTAATTGTACATGACTGTGTGTGCCTTTTTTATTTTACCAGTGTGTCTTTCCATGGAGAAATCAAAGCTTTAATATTTCCCTGTCAGTCTCTCTTTGTTGTTAATTACAACAATATCCTCACATGGATGTCTGGAGAATACACCATGATAGGGATGTCTCTCTTATCAGCTGAAGATGAGGATGTTGAAAATGTGGTGGTGGTGGTGGTGGGGTGTTCTGATCAACCAGATTTCAAGATTTTTTTCAGTGATGCATAACTTACTCTCACAACCTGAGATGCTTGGGATAAAGGTTGCAAGGGTCTAGCTTCATGAAACTCCCAGTTTTGCTGTGAAAACTTTCTAGAAAGAAGAGAAGCAGTAGTTCAACTTAGCTTAAACTTATTATATTGGTAGCAGTAGCTGTATTACAGTAAGGCATGGGGTCCATGTCTAGTCGCAGGACTCCTTTGTACTGCGTATTGTACAAACAAGTAACAAGACGGTCCCTGGTCCAGAAAGCTCACTGTCTAGGTTTATGATCTGACCCAACAAGTAGATGAAATAGGTGAGGGCATGGGAGGATTGTATTAGATTGTGATTGTGTTCTAATGTGTTTCAGAAATTCTCAAACTGGTATATTTGTAATTTAACACTGCTATGTAAACTAACTGGGCTAGGGATGACATCTTCCTTTGTGTTGGTACAGAACCTAACACAATGTGGCTTCAATCCTGATTAGGGCTTCTGTGCACTAGCCCAATGTAAATAACACACACATAATGCATCATTTGTTTGGTGGTATATTACCAGCAGCTCAGGTTTCTCCCATTCCATTTAATATATAATATTAATTAGCGTTCATTTAAAGACTAATAATTTTATTCAGTAAGTGGCAATGGACTTTCCATTTTCACTTTATACAGTAATTTCCTAGTTCAGATAGTATCTGATTCCCTACTGCTTTTGCTAATGGATAATGCTGCTTCTGTCATGTTTGAGCTCTGAAATTTAATTGCCCAGAGTGGCTGATACCTATTTGCAACAGCTGCTGAACAACACTCTTTAAAATGTTATAATTGCATATACCAGAGTCCTTAATTTAATGTACATTTTTTAGAATTAAAATTTAATTATGCACAAGGGAGCTAGAGCAGGGGATCCAAAGGTGCTTCATTTTGGGGGGGGACCACATCTTAAAACAGAGATCTCCTCTCTTATATGTTCTCACTTGGAGTCATGCCTGATTTAAACCAATATAAAGAGGTTCTACTTCCTCTACAAACCTGCCCTTCATAATTACATAGTGTCCTTGTGGCAACTACAGAGTGATGCTTGGTTATGTGAATGAAATAAGCTCTGTTCCTCTCTCTGGGAACCGTTTAGAGAAGAACCTCCCGCTGTGGTTTGGAATATAGTATACACAAGTAGGCTTTCTTTTTGGTAAGGAAACAGGCCTCAGGGTGTGTTCCTAGCAGTCTACTATGCTTTAACTTCAGAGATTCATCCAACTTCCTGTTAAGTGTCTGGGTAGCATAATCTAACAGGCATTGACTCTACTACATACTGTGATAAGAACTGAAACAGCAAGGGCCAAATTCTGTTCAGTTATACTGGTGCAGCCATTGATTTCAGTGGGTTGCAGTGATATAACTAAAAGCAGAATTTGTTCCAGTTTGCACATTGTTGTTCCATACCTTCCTGCATCACCCACTGCTTTTTTTTTCCTCACTGGACATACTGAGGTTTGGTTCTGTCCCCCTATATTTTTGCTTCCTTACTAGGTTTGGTAGTGTCCACAAGTTTAGTTTGCAGTTGACTTTGAACTAAAGAAACTCCCAGCAGCGGCAAGCATTAAGCAACCACTGTTTTTGATTGTTGGTACAACACCTCACACAGTGGGGTCCTGGTCCATGATGGTTCTATGGTAATACAAATAATAATAATTACAGAGAAATGCTGTTTGCTTGTTGTTTTTGTTTTTCATGTTGCATTTAGTTGATGAAAAGGTCTCTAGAAAGGTTAAAGGTCCTGGACTAGGCTGCAGTTTGTACCAAACATCACTACTTGAAAGACGATGGATGCTTCACCACTGTGATGGGAATAGCTCCGTTGGCCACCTGGAAGAGCTTCTTGGACCACAAATTGGGAACTGCTGAGTTAAAGGAATAGATGAATAAAAACAAAACAGGAATCTAATATATATGGCACTATGAAGACTAAAACAGCCTTTATGCAGCTGTGGATCAGCCAAAGCTCAGACTCTGCAAAGCCAGAGATTGACCTTACTCTGCAGTGTACATTTTCCATATAAAGCTGTAGAGTGTCCTAAGCATGCTTTCCATGTCATCTTTCCAAGGAATAGAGTCTCTGCCTAGCTTAGGTCACATGAATATTGTCAGGGATTCATTCAGTGCATAGCACAACCCCCAACATACGAAGAGGAGAGATTAGGTTCTTTTCCAGCTGACTGTTGCTCAGCCAGGGAAACACTTGAGGGTGGAGTGTAGCCCAGACATGAATGCTTCATGGATGACCATTTAAAAACAGAGCCCATTCAGGAATAAGAGAGAATGGACTAAAGACTTCCACTCAACTGAAGATCAGGAGGAGGCTTTCACTCCAACAATAGGCAGTTGCCTCAATTTCAGTGGTCAGGGATATGAGCTTTCCTAGCTTTCCCTTTTCAGCAATTGGCAAGAGAGGCCTCTAGCTGAATTGATGAAAATAAAACAAGGATGTGGCTTGAAAGTAATTTTTCTCTTGTGCCCTGAATGAAAGTCCACGGGTAGGTGTTACCTTCACCCTCTAGTAACTCTTGGGATGCGTATGACACCTATTTTTGGGTGTGATGGTGGGAAGAAGGGGAGATGTGGGGCATGAGAGGCAGAGAGTTCATTTACAGGTGGTCTTCACTTCCGAGCTGCTTTCAGGTGCACAGGGCTTGGCTTTTGGGGATGGAGAGGTTGACACTGCACAACAAGCAGATCTTTCCTCTGAATAGTATGGAAACATTACAAGGTTAATATGGAAATGTAGGTTTAAAATCTTATCTGTCATTGGGAATCTACAGGAATTACTTTGTCTTCTCCCTTGGTAGCAGCTATGAGTTTCAGGGCAATTGAATGCTAAATTTCCCAGTGTATCACAATTACAGAAACAAATGTACTGTAAGAGAGGGAGAGCTTTTGAAATGTTACTAATTACTTCATCAAAGGCTTTAATATTCTTTCTTGTGAGAATCCTGGCTCACCTCCCCTTATTCAATAACTGTTAGCGGGTCTCCTCCTTAACATTTCCTTTATCCTTTTGGTAAAAATACTTGTATGCTAAGTACAGTATCTTGCAAGCTCTTGGTTAGAAAATACTTAAATGCACTCCTGACGGGGTGGGGGTAAGTGCAGGGGGACAAAGAGATTCTGCCACATAACATCCTGTAGCTTGGGGAACATTGCACTGAACTGCACCTCAGGAGAGTATGAATTCTAGTCCCAGCTCTTCCCTGACAGTTGTTAAAGTTGTTAAGCTCATGCTCAAATAAATTGGTTAGTCGCTAAGGTGCCACAAGTACTCCTTTTCTTTTTAAGATTTCTGTGTCCTTCCTAACCATTATTCATACCTCATACTCTCCACTTTACAGAAAGTAGTATTCTGCACTCATTTTATACATAAAGTAACTGAGAGCTAGCAAAAGGTCACTTCATGAAGAACTGAGAATGGAACCCGGGTCTGTAAAATAACACTGCTAAGTCTCATTAACTTCCCCATTCTTTTTGAAGGAGCTTGCTAAATATGTGCTTGAATAACTCACACTAGCACCATATGACTCTTATCCTCCCCCCCCCCCCCCATGGTTAGACCATACACAGAGGTTTTGACTCTACTCCTGCCTATGTAACCCAGGCCTGCTCAGTGTGGTGCTCTGTCCCCCTTTAGTGGCAGCCTAGACCACCTAGAGATTGATGAGGCTGCTACAGCTTTGGCTAATAGGCCTGTGGCTTTTAGCTCATGCAGTAGAAGCTCATACACTAAACTTCAGACATCCCAGGTTCCATCCCACCCACTGCAACTGGGGTCTGTCAGCATTGCAAGCAGGGGCTCGTCCAGGATCAACTGGGAAGTCTCTGAAACTCAGGGTGCACTTCCTCAGCTAGGGGACATATGTATCCCATGTCTGCTTGGGGTGTTGCTCTGTCACCCTCTAGTGGCACCTAGGCCATCTAGCGATTGATGAGTCTGCTTCAGCTTTGGCTAAGTCTGCTTCAGTTTTGGCTTTCAGCTAAGTTTTCAGCTCATGCAGTAGAGGCTTATACACTAAGCTTCAGCGGTCCCAGATTTGATCCTGTCTGCTAACGATCGGGATCTCTCCTGGTGTTACACTTACGTGCAAACAGAGCTGATTCTTTAGTTCATGTGAAAGAGGCTCATTCTTTTATATCTAGAGATCCTTGGTCAGTCTCTGCAAATGATTGTAACAAGGATGTTACACTTGGCTATATTATCTCTAACCACTAGACCCCATGCTGCTCCCAGTGCCAAGAACAGAAACCAGGAATCCTAGGCCCACGTCCACAAAAGTACTTAAGCACCCAAGTTTCATTTTTAGCCATCCCTGTGGTCCACAAAATTCCCGCTCAGCCGCTGCCTAACCCTGTAGGCACCAAAATGTACTTGGTATCTACATTTTTTCAGTAAAAGTTCCCTAGATGCCTATGTTTTTGCCTCTGGGCATGTGCACTGCTGCCTCCCTTTAGGTAACTAGGGGCCTATCTCCTGCCTAAGCCCCAGAGTAGATCATGAACTAGGGAGAGATAGGTGCTCCTCTGCCTAACTCACTTTCCAGGTCTTATCCAGTAGGCAGACTCAGAGGCTACCTAATGCCATACAAAGCAGCCAGTGAGGGGCGGGGAGGAGGGGAGGAGAACAACTTCTGTTGGAGCCTTTAGCATAATGGCTAGAGTACTCACTGGGGCAATAACAGATCAGTAGTGCTAGTCCCCCATTTGCCTGATGAGGAGAAAGTATTTGAACAGGGATCTGCCACCTCAGAGGTGAGTGCCCTAAGTTCTGGACTAATGCATGATGTTCACTCTTTCTCTGGCCCAAATAATATTTAATGATACAATTATTTAATTGAAGTGGAACAACTTCATAGATATTGAGAGCCCTCACATCAGAATATCCCATAGCTCAGTGGCTAGAACATCCATTCAAAAGGTGACAATTCCCTGTTCAACTCCCTTATTCTTAGCAGGCAGAGGGGGAATTTCAACCAGGGATCTCCCTCATATGAGATGAGTACCCTAACCAGTGGGCTAAAAGTTATAAGGGATGCTGGCTGCCTCTTTTTCCTCCCTTCCCCCAAAATTCAACAGGAGAGAGAGCTGCCTCAGAATACCCTGTGGTCCAGTGGTTAGGAAACCCAAATTCCTTCTCCACATCAAGCAGAGGGGGGAATTAGAGCACTCACCTAGGATGTGGGAGACTCAGTTTCCTACATCCTAGGTGAATGCTGTAATCACTGGGCTAAAAGTTATAAGGTTGGCAGCACCACCACCACTTCCATGAGTTTTGTGAAGCTAGCTTTCAAAAATGGCTGGAAACAAAATGTTTTGGGTGGAATAAAGTGTTGGTTTGAGCTGATATGGAGCTTTATGATTTGCTGAATTTTTTTCAAAATTTCAGCTTTGAGGGGAACTGAAGTTTTTCCCCCACAATGTTTCGGAACTGCCAGCAAGCAAAAAAAAAAAAAAAAAAAAAAAAATCAATTATTCACCCAGCTCTATTTCGGAGCCAACATAAATCCAGTTTTGCAACCAAAACAAGCATACAACATAAAAGAGAACTCAATTTTATTAAAGTTTCAAGATTGTAATCCCAAAGTCTCCCTTAAAGGCCAATTTCAGGGCCCGTATGCTAAGCAGGTTATTTTGTTGTATAACTGTGTCATCATCAGCTGGTACTTTGTTTTTCAGAACTGCTAGTGCAATAATAATGAGCCCAGTAGTAATCTCTGCAAAATCCCTCCCCATAGCCAGCTATATTGAAGCAGAATGAAAAAAAATTGGCAGCAGGCATCTAGAAATTTAGATATTAACTTTCAAAAGTTCGTGCTCGTTTGTGCCCTGTAATAGCTGCGAAACCAGAACATTATGTTTCCGTGCCGAACCTTTTAGTGGAATCAAAACATTCTCCTACTACAAGCTGGCTCACAACTGCTATGGGCTTGAATGTTAACAATACTTGTGACTGCAGTAATAGAAATGTAGTCAGGGAGGAAAAAGGGAAAAGCCCCGTGATTAGTATTCAGAACTCTCACTGCACAATGCAGTGAATTCTACTGCAACTACTGGGAAAAAAAGGAGGAGGAATAAATCTGGGAAAATAAAATTCAGATACAAACCCCTGCATTTAATAATGGTGAGGGTGTGAAATAAACCCACATAAGCAAAGAAATTCATGATTGTGGTTGAAAATCTGGATCAAAACTGAGACCTTAGTAAAGACTTTCTATATAAAGAACATAGTGGGCCTGAACCAAAGCCCACTGAAGTCAAGGGACTCCTTTTGAGTACAGAGAAAAGGAGGACTTGTGGCACCTTAGAGACTAACAAATTTATATGAGCATAAGCTTTCGTGAGCTACAGCTCACTTCATCGGATGCATTTGAGTACAGTAGGCTTTTGGACAGGTCATAGAAGCAGGGGTTAAAGTTAGGATGATCTGGGAGAGAACAACTCACCTTCCTGCTAAAAGCAGGAGAGCTGACCTCCTCTCTCTGGCTTCCGCAAATAGCACCTCCTCACATCTCTCCCTCCTCTATAGCAGCTGTGCTGTGAGCAGCACATCTCACTTTGATCTACTTTAACCACTGCCTGTATGAGTTAAAGCTCTGATCGTCCCTCATCATACCTCTGTGTCATCCTATGTCCGCCCCACTTCTCTGCCAACAATGCCAGCATCAACTACTACCTTTTCCACCAGTCGTTTTTGTGTTTCCTTCAGGAGCAACAGGGAAGGGTTAAGGGTAGGATTATACCCTATCGACATTCTTAAGCACATCTTTGTCAAGTTCTGAACCAATGGAAAATAATAATTAATCAACCCAAATAAACTCTATCTGGCTGGACTTTAACACAGTTGTAAATGTATTATTTTAAGAGTGTGATTAAACTCTTGGTCAAGAATAGTGTGTAGACATCTAATTTGCTTATGTTATGGGAAGTGTTTCCTGCAGGTCCATATGATCTTAAGTTTTATTGTGTCTTGGATCTTTCCAAAAAGAGCATTAGGATCCTTGATTAATATTTTTGCATAGCCTTAGCCAAGACTGGATCATTTCTATGGATACAGAAACTTACTGTATATGTAGTGGTACTTAATGCTCTGTGGTTATGTGTAACAGACTACTTAGTTTACAAAATTTGTAATTGCTCTTGGGGGTGAACATTTTGGCACTGAGTACTTTGGAAGAAACCCCCATAAAAGCAATAATTAAACCATACTATTTTTCTTTTATAAACACACACTTTTGAGGGAACGGGAAAATTTTCATTTTTTAAAGCTCTTCTGTCACTTCATATGTGTCATGTTGGGTTATCATTGTTCATTGTGCATTTGGACATGTTCTGATGGCCTTAGCATAACATGATATGATGTGTTACAACATGTCAGGTCAGCCTGAATGTTTTAAAATACATTTTCTTTCAAAGTTACAAGGGACATTAGTGTTTTAGTTATTAACTTTTTATGAAAGAGAAATGTTATTGAGAATCAGAGGTGCTGAGACAATTTTTATAGCAGGGGTGCTGAGTGAGAGCCACTGGACCAAACTATAAACCTTGTATATGATGGGGGTGATTCAAGCTACGGGTGCTGCAGCACCCCAGCATCCCTAGTTCCAGCATAGTTCCTATGTTGAGAATACCAGTTATTTCCTTACATATGTATTAAAGAGAGATACAGGGTAAAGGCATTAAGCTGAGTTGGGCATTTATTTGTTTTGTTAAATAAATAGAAAAAGGAAAATAAGCCTAACTACTTTTTGATGGAGTTATTAGTGTGTCATGTCACCTATAATGAACAAATGTAGGGTTAACTGTTGGCATTTCAGCCATACTCCATAGCAGAGAGCATGTGCCCCACCATTTGTCATCACTATTGACCACACCACCATCCTTCCTATTCCTCAAGCCTGTAAGCAGTGGGTTATTGCTAACTTCTCTCTCTCTCTTCTTTACCCTTACATCCAGGCTGTGTCCAAATCATGTAGCTTCTTCAGCCACAATATCTCCAAGTTATCTCTCACACTGCCTGACTCCCACCACACAAAACACTGCTGTTATAGTCTTTCTAGCCCATCAGTTGAACTATGCCATTCCTTGTTTGAATCCCTCAACTGGTTCACCCTTCACTTTTGCATCCAGTCAAAGCTTTGCCTTGAAGACCCTGCATAATTCTACTCATTCCTACTTATCCAGCCTTTTGTTCTATTGTGTCACCCTACACTGCTGCACAGCATTGCCAGATCCATTTGCTGCTTTGCTCAATCCATCCCTTCCGTCTTCACTTTCTCCCATGCCACCCACTACACATGGAATATCTTTCCTGAGCTGGTCTGCAAAGCTACTGCCATCTCCCCATTCAAATATTTTCTCAGTATAAACCTCTGCTATGATGTCTATAAGAATTCAGCCAATTAATAATGGCTCAGGAAGAGTGGTAGTGGAAGATAGGGCATAGATTTATAATATAAAACAAAACTAAGTAAAAAAGCCCGGAACACTTGGTTTGTGTGTTTTTATCTTTTTTTTCCCCTTTAGGGCAAGTACTCTCATGTGTGTTTACTGTACCTAGCACAGTGGTCTCCACACTTTTAAGTCATGCCCCCCCTCTTACTCCTGTGTAATCTGTAAGCGTTGCGTTCCTCTCCCACCCCCTGGAGCCATGGCCGGAGCCCTGGTTTGGAGCTGGGCTGCAGCCAGAGCTGCAGCTGGGACTGGGGATGCAGCAGGGCTGGGTGGTGCTCCCTCCCTTCCCCCCCACCCTCCCATGGGGCCTGGCCCAGGCCCTGCTGTCTCCCCTCCCCCCCCATGAATGTTCCTGATGGTGTGTAGAGAGTCTCGTCCCATAAGCAATAAGCCTAATTCAGCCATAATGTCTACACAGTGCTGAGAAGCATGGGCCTGATGGTTTTGAAAAGTTTCAGCTTCCATTTTAGATATTTATCTGTCCCCATTATTGTGGTCTCTTACAATTAGTAGTACCTCACAGTTTCAGTGAGTTTATCCTCACAACACCCATGTGACATAGGGAAGTGCTATCATGCCCATTTTATAGATGGGGTACTAAGGCACAGAGATATTGACACACACCCCCCCCAGGTGAAACAGGACAGCTGTGACGGAGCACGGACTTGAACCTGGCTCTCCTAAATCCTAGGTTAGGGCCTACAAGAGTGGTGGGCAACCTGTGGCTCGCGGGCCACACACGGCCTGTCAGGGTAATCTGCTGGTGGGCCGCGAGACAGTTTGTTTACATTGACCTTTCACAGCCACGGCTTCCCGCAGCTCCCAGTGGCTGTTGTTTGCCGTTCCTGGTCAATGGGAGCTGCAGGAAGCGTTGTGGGCCGCAGGGGAATGTGATGGCCACCGCTTCCCGCAGCTCCCATTGGCCGGGAAGGGCGAACTGCAGCCAGTGGGAGCTGCGGGCGGCCGTGCCTGTGGACAGTCAATGTAAGCAAAATGTTTTGCAGCCCACCAGCAGATTACCCTGATGGGCCATGTGCCCACCACTGGCCTACAGGATCATCCTTCCTCTTGTGTACTTAGTCTCCTGCCTGTGCTGGTGAGTGCAGGGAGGGGGAAAGGAGTGTGACCAGGGCAAGCTGCAATAACCAATTAAATACATCTTTTTATCTCAAGATAGGTGGCTTGTTACGCTCTATTAGACTTACGCTCATGGAACTCCATTGACCCTGACTTAAGCTGGTGTAAATTATGGGAGAATCAGGCCCATGGTGAGTAGTTGATGATTTACAATATGTGAGGCATCATGCCCACCATTAACTGTTCCATACGTTCTTATGCTTAATGTTAATTTTTCTAAATCCTGGCAATAGCTGAATCTTTCACATCTTTTTGACTGTCATGTATAAGCCCTTTGTTCATAGAATCAGATTACTAGTAGCATCTTTATAAAATGCACACAATAAACTTTGTCTGACTCTTGATCTTGAGTATGGATAGGTCATCTCCACAATGCATTTATGAGAACACCTCCAGGTGCAAGCCAGGTGAGACTTGTTTAGGGAAGGATGCTGCCTCACTTGGTCCCCGTCCAAACTAAGACTAATTTGAACTGGTGTCAGCCTGAGGATAACATTCCCTGCAAATAACATCTGCGCACAAGGATATTGTTTCATTCCCACATGAGCATTTGAGTAGCTCTAAAAACAGGAAGAAAACAAATATTTGTTCCCACACTATCATTACAGTAAAACAAAAGCTTCCACTGTTTTAAAGAATTTTGGAAAGCTATTAAGTTTCAGTATTGTACGTGCTTAATACAGGTAAAAATGGCATCTTCTGGGATACCTTAGCTTGATTACTTGAGACGAAGCATTTACCAGGAGTTAATAAATATTGTTCTAATTTAAGCCACTACTCAAGGGACCAACACAAGTTGTTAGCTAAACAGAGTTGATCTTTTAATGAAAGTGGAGCAGAACTGTGTTTGGCATGGGTGGGAATAATTTGTGGTGGTCTCAGGCAATAAAGTTATCTAATAATGGTCGGCACTTGTACTGGTTTCATATATTTAAACCAGTTATTGTCCCAGTAGGACGCATTTCTTTTATCACCGCTCAAAAGCCCTCTTTTCTCATCATTTAATTCATTTTGACATTATCCTTTAACATTATCTACACTTTCATTGGCTGTTAATCTTTTTTTGCTTTTTAAGTGTATGTGTGCAGATAAAAAAAAAGTAGGCCCTTTTATGCCTACTTTAAGTGCTGATCACTCACATTTCTAAGTGAAATCAATGGAAGGTATTCAACAGCTCTGAAAATCAGGCCCCAAATGAAAAATATAAACCCCTTAAACGAGCTGTAGGCTCATCATCATCAGCAGCATAATCCTTTTCTGGAAAATAATAGATATGTAAAGATGTAAGTGGTATTCTTTTATCCACATTTAAGTGCTCTCAGACAACAATGGCATAAGATGCAGAAATAATAAAGATAAGAGATCTAACAAATATAAAAACGGTAAAACAAATGTGAATATTTAGATGGTCGTGCGTGATGTACTGGATGACTTGATTCTGGAAACAATCATTTGAGCACGTACTGTACTGTACAGGCACATTCACTTTAGGAAAGTATTAAGAGGCTTTTAACTATAGCATAAATAACATTGTGGCACAAAATGTTTTGATATGCCTTTAACAGAGAGTAGATAAGCAGAGATAAGGAAGGAACTGGAAGAATTCTATCTAAGGACAAGATGTTTTATGCTCAGCCCTTAATATTATACATGGGATTAGAACTGCATTGTTAGGATACCATGAGACTTTTTATTAAGTTTCCTTTATTGTTGTAGTGTTACTATTGTATAAATTAATGCTGTTGCTTAAGGTAAGGCTAGGAACTTGACCTTAAATGTAACAATTCTGGCCTGTGGATTCTGATGAATGTTTCTAGAGTAAAAAAGAACAGGAGTACTTGTGGCACCTTAGAGACTAACAAATTTATTTGAGCATAAGCTTTCATGAGATCACGAAAGCTTATGCTCAAATAAATTGGTTAGTCTCTAAGGTGCCACAAGTACTCCTGTTCTTTTTGCAGATACAAACTAACACGGCTGCTACTCTGAAACGTTTCTAGAGTAGCACCTGCATTTAGAGGTAAATATAGCTCCTACTTCTGTGGTGGTAGTGGTCTGCCCTGTTAGCCACAAAACCGGTCCAGTTTTGCCACACAAGGAGCAGGCTTCATTCAATGGGGATTTTTCAGATAGTTTACAGCACCTGTGTGGTATGGAGTTCATCTTAGTGTGACTCCTGTTCCTGGTTGCAAACAGCATGGAAGGGAGAGGTGCCTTATGTATTCATTAGTCAAATTGTTTGACAAATATCTTTTTGAATATTTTTGCTATGTAGGTTTATTGGGAATAGTCTACATTTGAGCTACATTTAACTGAGGTTGGTCAGATAAGTCTCATGATGATATTTCTGATTTGATAAGCTCTTTCCAGAGAAAATAGTCAGATTCACTTCAAAGATTGCTTTCTGTGAATATTTATATTACAAAACTAAATGATTTAAATGCTCAACACAAAACGGGGATGAACATGGCTGAAGCAAAATCATTTTAAGATATCAAATGATTCTTCACTGTAAGTGTTTACACTATTTATTTAGTTCTGAACAACAATGTCAAATGGACATTCTCTCGACAGCAAATGGACCCTCACTCTCCCTAAATGTCACAAACTTGACTTGGCAGCTTTTGATGGGTACTATCTGGCAACCATACATTCTATCTCACTGAAATCCAGAGAAACAGCTATCCATGAAATGTCCCTTACTTAGGATTAGTACCCTAAGATATCACAGGAGTCAGTTCAGAAAGTCAAAAACTATACTCTGAAATTCTGAATAAATACACATTGTATCACCCACTGAAAATGCCCTTGTCCTAAGGGGTCAGATGGGGAGACACCGGTCTGTTAACCCACTCAAACACTCAAGGGAGGAACACACACAAAGGGACACTTTCCTACCCAAAGCATTACACATTCTTTCCACAGTCTGGTGCATGTGATTGCCTGGTTCAGTGTGTGACAGCCAGAATTGTAAGTAGGTGTAAATGACTGCAACAATAGTCTGGCCTCAGACTCTTGTTTTAGCTTCTTCTCTTATGGTTGAACTTTAACAATCATAAACCCATGTGTTGAGTGTTGATGACAGACGCTGTGCTTGTGGACTGCAATCTGTCTGATTAGAGTGGTCAGCCTTCAAAAGGTTCCAATTCTGCCTTTGATAACAAGCTAGCATTGCCATGGTATTCCTGGTATTCTCTATACTTAGTACAGGGAATTCCTAGGGAATATTGCCAATATAGTGGTAACCCTATTCAGCTACAAAGGTAACAATTTAAAAGGTGACCAATGTATTGATGTATGGGGGGGGGGGCATGGGCCGGGGCTGCTTTTGGGAACCCTGGCTCCCCACCCAGGGAAGGTTGAGGATCCTGGGCTCCCCACAGTGGCCCAGGCTCCCTGGGTGGCTCTTACTATGGCCTGGCTCCAGCTTCCATTCTGGCCTGGGGCCGGGGGCTTGCGGAAGAGGAGGAGCAGGGCCACAGAGGGGGAGGAGCTTTGTCCCCCCCCGCCCCTTTCTTCTGAGGTTCTGCCACTCCTGACTGCCTGCAGTATCTCCACAGCTCACCCACATTGCAGTACAAGCCTGTCCCAATGTACCTTCATGGACCATTCCAAGAGGAAGTGTTTCTTTGATGAACTTATGGTTGATGTTCTAGACAGGTACAACAAGCAGGCCCAGCACCAAAGACAGAGGGACTTGTGGCTAGAGGAAGGACATGGCAAAAGGGAAGAGAAAGGCTTAGGCTGGCTGCACAGCTTGAGGACAGAGTCTCAGCATGGGAGCAGGCACTTGCTTTTCAGTTCCAGGAACAAGAATGGTGGCTAAATGAGGAAGACAGAGCTGAGCAGAAAAAGCTGTTTGAGCAGCTGATATCAGAGTACTGCAAGAGTACTGCCTCACCCACACCATGGCCTGAGCCCCCTTTGACAAATGCTGGGATGCAGTCCAGTAACATCTTAGAAAACTCCATGGCTGCGTAGCCCATGCTGTCTGGCCCCATGAGCAGCTGGGTAGGGCAACTTAGTCCCATGAACTCCTCCATCTTGACTCCTTTCCCTGTGGATGTTTCTACCTGGCACCAAGTGCACAGTAAATGGGGAAAGAAGGGAAAGGAGGGGCGGGAAGGTGCAGGGGACATGCAACAATAAGGGGTTTCTGTCTTGAACATAGTTTTACTGTTTGCACTTGTTCTTGTTTATAAATAAAGCTTTTTATGTCATCAGGAAAGTTTATTGCCATCACTGAATCTCATCATACAATGTATATTTAAAATAATAAAGGTAAACACATCATCATGGACAATTAGGAATTAGTAAGCAACCATTATTCCTCTATACAGTTAGGTACATCAATATGCACTTCAATCATTTCCTTGTATGCATCCATCCTGTGAATCATCCTCTACCCACCCATTTCATAAGTGGTCATGACATTCATAAGTACGTTGCATGACAATCAAGCCCTAACCCCACCCGCACAAGCACGGTGATCAAGGTACTATTCCCCGTCTTCCACTGGGCCATGGAGGTCTATAATGTGGGAGCACAAAAGCAACCCTGACCTCTGTTGCTCAGGTACATCCAGCTCTAGCTGTGGTAGCTGAACTTTCTGGCGGAGGGTATCGATTCACAATCCTAGGTCCATTCAGGGGGAAATGGCTCACCTCTGGCTTTACAAAGATTGTGAAAAGCACAGCAAGACACAGTAACGTGCACAGCACTTATGACACTGGAATTCAAATGTGTCTGTAGACATCTCTAATGGGATTTCAAGCTACCAAAAGCACAGTCAACAACCATTCTGTACCTCCTGAGAGTGTAATTAATTCTTCTTTTGCCAGGGCCTCGGAAATCAGGGTATGGTTTAATAAGCCAAGGAAAAAGGGGGTACATTGGGTCCCCCAGAATAATGATGGGGGCAGTAACTCTGTTTAGGACAATGTCAATTTGTTGGAATAGTATCCCAATGTGTCCATGAATGTAGATGCCTGATTGGGAAAGTTCATGGTGTCAGGGTTTTTTCACCAGTGTGCCCCACACTGACATTCATAAATTGATCTCTGTGGTCCACAATGGCTTGAATAACAATGGAGTAGTACCTTTTACGGTTTATGTCACATGCTCCTTGAGGGAAAACTATGGGCACATGATCCCATGAACCCCATTCTCTCAAAATCAGCAGTTACTTCAGGAATATATTTAATGCCCACCACCTTGGGGTAAACTACACACCTGGTTGCCTCAGAAATGTCTGCCACCACTTTATCCACTGTTGACTTCTGAATACCCAATTGACTGGCATTGGACCTGTAGCAGGCTGGGCTAGCCAGCTTCCAGACAGCTATAGCAACTGGCTTCTGGGCTGGCAAGGGTGTCCTCATGCATGGGTCTTTATACTGAAGGATCAGGGCGCACTGCTCACAAAATAGCAGATGTCATGAGCAGCATCAGCCAGTTGAAGTCTGCTGTGCCTGGGTACTCCTCTTCCTCCTGCACCATCAAACTCTGCCAGGTGCCTTTGGTGGGTCAGAAAATGCTGCTTAAATGTCCACCAGCACTTCACATAAACTCTGCCTGATTCCTGAGGTTCTTGAAAAGGTACCTCCTCCATGTTGCTCATCAGGAAGTGCTGGCAGGCTGTTCAAACTTTCTGTAATGTGCAGGGTCAACAGTAAAGTTTTCCCATAGTGCACCACAGTCAAAGGGCTCAAGTGGCCACATTTCAGGAGGATGCTAGGAAGTCTGGGGTGTGGCTGGTTTGACTTGGGTCTGTGTGCTATAGTGTGGATGCCAGAGCCCCAGGTTTGAGCCTGGATTAGAAAATTTTTAATGTAAGGTTAGTAATCAGTATAGATACTCAAGTCCTGGGTTCTCTAACCCAGGGTCAGCTGATTCAAATCCCACTAAGTCTGGACTTACATTGCAGTGTAGACATAAGTGCTGACTTCCCATCTACCTGGTGGGTGCTTGACCCCCGCCCTGCTTTTTTCTGCCCCTGCACTGCCCTTGCCCACCCCCATTCCACCCCCTTCCCCCAAGTCCCTGCTCTGCCTTTTCTCCGCTTCCTCCCCCTCCCTCCCGGAAAGTCCCAAGCGCTGCCAAACAGCTGTTAGGTGGTGGTGGGGGGTGCACCTGGGGAGGAAGGAGCTGGGATGTGGCATGCTTGGGAGGGAGGAGAAGGCGAGGAGGGGGGAGCTTGGTTGCCGGTGGGTGCGGAGCACCTACTCATTTTTCCCTGTGGGTGCTCCAGCCCTGGAGCACCCTTGGAGTCGGCGCCTATGAGTGTAGGAGGGAGTGTAGACATACCCTTAGTTATGTTGTTTCTCCTGTTTTTTAAAAAAATCTCTGGACTTGATTCTTTTCCTTATACTAGTCTAAATTAGGAATAACTCCACTGAAAACTACAGTTATAAAGGAGTAAAAGTGGAGCAAGTCACAGGAGAATCATGCCTAACACTTTTAGCTCATAGCTGCCATTAGTGTAACTGTGCTGATTGTTTTGCCTCCTGTATCCTCCTTGATGGTTTCAGTAACTCACCCAGGTATATATTTATTGTATACCATTCAGTGTGCTGAAGACACTTTTGTATTGCAAAGTGATGTGTGCTGATAAAATAATACATTAGCTATGGGTTTATAAACATATGATGTTCTTTGGCAAGTGCACAAGGCTTGTTTCATTGTTTGAAAAAAAAATCTTTCTGCTAAACCATTAGAAGCTGGATGGCACGGTGAGATTTGATAGGGCATGCATCTTCATAAAGATTTGGAATGCAAGCAATACAAACTAAGGTCCATTGTTGTTTTGTAGCTGTTCCGGCGGACTATGATGGCTAAATACTTCATGCATCTTCTCAATCGTATGTGCAACAGATACAGAGGTAATCATGCAGTTCTCTTATCACTTTTAGGTAAGCATCAATGACTACTGAAAAAAGAAAAGGAGGACTTGTGGCACCTTAGAGACTAACCAATTTATTTGAGCATAAGCTTTCGTGAGCTACAGCTCACTTCATCAGATGCATCTGATAAAGTGAGCTGTAGCTCACGAAAGCTTATGCTCAAATAAATTGGTTAGTCTCTAAGGTGCCACAAGTCCTCCTTTTCTTTTTGCGGATACAGACTAACACGGCTGCTACTCTGAAAAATGACTACTGAGAAGACTTCCTTCCAGAAGACAAGCAAAATCCACATTATACCTCTTGCTTAATAAAGGGCTGTGGTACACAGCTGCCCCCTATATCCCATTGAAATGACTCGGAATCTTTTTCTTATCTGCCAGATGAGAAAAAAGTCATGTATCAGCTGACCGCCTGAGGAGTACATCTCTATCTAAGGTATTTATATGTCCTTCATTACTGTAGTATCTGAGCAGCTCACAGTCTTGTATGTATTTATTCCCTCATCATGTGAGGTAGGGAAGTGCTATTATCCCCATTTTAAAGACTGAAGATCTGGGCCTTAGTCTCTGTACCTCGCTTCTCTAAGATTCTAGGTGCCTCACTCCTTTGAGGAATGGGCCCAAAAGTTATGCTCAGTATCAAACAGGAAGTTTGTACCAGTGCAGGGAATTAAACCCAGGTCTCCCAAAGCTAGTGCCCCAACCACTGCACCATCCTCCCTCTTTGTACTGTGCATCAGAAGCAGACTGGCAGACTACTATCTCCCAAAGGAAAATTGAAAGCATCCAGATCAGAGGGACAGTCAGGAAAAAACCTCTAGATGAGATTGCCTGGTGTCCGAGTATACATGCATCAGTGGGAGAACTCTGAGATCTTGCCACAGCTCTCACCCAAGGGAAGATCCTGTCCTGTGCGTTCATAGTTTGTTTTAAAGCTGCTGCATTATGGATTATTTAAGCAAAATATTGTTCCCATCAAAGACAATGCCTGCAGCCAATCCTGTAAGAAACTATCTAAAGTTTTATTAACTAGGAACAAGGAATAATAGTTATTTACAGGTTAAAGCAAGCAAACATATACACACCAATGAGTCACCATCTAAATCCTAAGAGTGACAGAGTTGTAGTGATCTGTCAGTCTGAAACCTGTCAGTTGAGAGTGTCTTTCAGGGAGACACAAGAGGCAGTCCCAAAGGATCTATACCCTGGAGTCTCTAGCCCCTCAGGGTATGTCTACACTACCTTGAAAAACCCTTGGCTGGCCAATGCCAGCTGACTCAGGCTTGTGGGGCTGGGGCTGCAGGGATGTTTCATTGCTGTGTAGTTTTCCAGGCTTGGGCTGAGCCCAGGCTCTAGGACCCTGCGACGTGGGAGAGTCCCAGAGCTAAGGCTCCAGCTGACACCTCTTGTAGTAAACTAATATTTCACACTTGGTAATGCTTCTCTCCTGACTGTGTGGGTTTATAGTTTCAGAGCATATACTTAAATATTACCTTATAACTTGTTATATGGATATTATAAGTGAGATTAATACATGCAGCAATTTACAAGCATTTCACAGAGTCTAAACACTAAATATATTCCTGTGAGACTGATACCTATTTTGAGCAAAACTAATTTTCAGGTGACCTGGTCTGGCCTCCAGCTACAAGATTGTCAGTTCTTAGCTAATGCCTGCAGTCTGGGCTAGAGCTTGCCTCTGGCCTGCCAGCATCACACTGTAAACTAGGGGTTGTGAGTTGTTCATTTCTCAATGGGGCTTACACCAGTAATAGTAAATTAAATAATTCTCTTTAACCAGTGGAACAATTTATCGAGGGTCATGGTGGATTCTCCATCACTGACCATTTTTAAATCAAGAATTTTTTTTTTCTAAAAGCTATGCTCTAGGAATTCTGGGGAAGTTCTACAACCTGTATTATACAGGAAGTCAGACTAGATGATCACAATGGTCCATTTTGGCCTTGGAATCTATTAATCTATTTTTGTTTTCAAAGACAGCTTGCTTAATAATAAATGCCAAATCAGGTTTCCATGGCATACCGTGTCCTACTTATTTGTGTAATTATCTGAGAAAGCGTTTTAGCAGATCCTGATGCATAAACACACACACAATCTCTGCAATATGTTACAAGAAGGAACATGAAAAATGCAAAAATGGCATATTTGCTAGAACGCAAACAGAGGGACTCCCAAATACAAACCTACCCAAAATGCACTTATGCCTTTTCTGTGTTATTTGAGCATTACAGTAAAAGCACAATGTCTGATGCAATACTACTAACTTGCAGTTATATAGCATCTTTCATCCAAGAATCTCAAAGCTGTTTGCAAAGATAAGTAAAATGAGGATCATAATATATATTGTGAAAGAGGTAATGGGCTACATTCTTTAGTTGCAGCCCTGAGCAAGAGATGGTGCATAAAATGTATAAATCTAGGAGCAGCCGAGAGAGAGAGAGAGAGTCCTCCTGCTTTCTCTTTGCTCCTGGGGGATAGTAATTTACTGCTGGTCTATTCCAGTAGCAGTAAATCATTGCCACCTGGCTCCACTGCACTGCATCAGCTATCCTGGTCAGTACATTGGGCGATGGAGCCAAGGCTCTGCCCATTCTCTGCCCTCTGTATTGAGCAAGTATCCTCACTTACTCCTATGACTTGGACCCAAGGCCCAACTAGCCCACTTAGAGATGTAAGTTTCAGAGTAACAGCCGTGTTAGTCTGTATTCGCAAAAAGAAAAGGAGTACTTGTGGCACCTTAGAGACTAACCAATTTATTTGAGCATAAGCTTTCGTGAGCCGTAGCTCACGAAAGCTTATGCTCAATATAGAGATGTAAGTGGTGTTCTAATTGCCTGCCACTCCTTGGTTTGGGCATATAAACAGGCAGAAACTTGCTCTGACTTGCCCAAATTGGCAGAGCAATTGAATGGAATTCAAGGCCATTCCCATCCCTTCTTCACTCACTGGACCATGTTACCTCTAAGTATTATGTATGTGGTTTCTGGCTGCTATTTTCTGCACCAATAGCACTCAGCTGACATATCTTAGTTTAATGACAATGAGATGGATTGTCAATAATCTCTTGTCAGTGTCAGCCAGGGGGCAGAGTGAGTGAGTTAATGGGCTGCAGTGATTTGTAAAGGAAGTTTGTTTTGTCTTGTCTTTTTTCCTTGAATAATGTAGTGATGAGGATGAAATGCCTACTTGTAGGAGAAAGTTTTCCTTGAGCATTTTACAATGCTGCCACAGTTTCTTTTATTAAGGTTTTATATTTTTACAGCATAACTTCTATTTTATACCTTAACACAAAATGGGTAACATCTTGCTCGCCACACAAAACAATGTGTCAAAGAAAAAGATGACTTCTTTATCCTTAACTTTCTAAAGTCCCTCTGCCCCACCATAGGAATCACATGCCATGCTTACCTCCCCTTTATTTCAGTGATTCAGCTTGATTAGAAGATACACATAATTCTGCTTATAGACAAACAGAATTTGGTTTCTGACTAGAAGACCGTGGACACATATCCTCCTTTCAGTACCTCTATTGACAGGTATGTTAAATGAACTCAGAGACACTATTGCTCTGTCTCATGTGCAGACAATACAGTAGTCACAGTAAACAGCACTTTAATAGAATGTCAGCAAGTTTTAGCCTGTGTGATTAGGTTTTGTTTTTGTTCACTCTCTGATTTAAAAGAAAACAAAACTTAGGGCTGGATCTTCAGCCGGTGTACATGATTTCACTCTGTTGAAGTCAGTTGATATCAGCTGAGGATCCAGCCCCCTGATCACTGACTGCAATGTAACTTATCTTTTCCTTGCACTATAACCTAGTGTAGTTATAATGAACACATCTATTCTGAACCTAACAGCTGAGGGTGTCAGTTTCAACTAGAGAGGGCCACTTCCAAATAGAATATGAGGTCATCTGTCCCAGAAGACACTGCTCACACTTGTGAGAGTTGCTGCATGGTGAAACTTGCTAATCACTGTTACAGCAACTGGTTGTAACCCGTGATGTTTTTACATGATTTAGATGGCTTCACTTATATTGTTAGAAAATGAGTAGGACACACTTGCTATAACTTTCTTTTGATTTGATTACTCAGTCACTAAATTTGAATCCATCCTAATCAGACCAAGTGTCTGTTTCATAACTAAGAAGCATATGTGACTGGTTGGAGCACAGAAACCCCTTGGGAGCTGCCACCTGATGTGCCCAGACTACTTCTGCTCCTGCCTTCCTGCCCTGGCAGTTTAGGACTTCAGTGCCTTGCCTGGTTTGAGCCAGACCCGTTAGTCTGCTGCAAACCCAGACCCAGGTCTGAACCACGTCCCCTAACAGCTATAGACTTAACTGAAAGCAGCTTACAGAAGCGTGCCTGACTTTAACACTCAGATGCCCAACTCCCAATGGGGTCCATACCCCAAATAAATCTGTTTTACCCTGTATAAAGCTTATATAGGGTAAACTTATAAATTGTTTTCCCTCTATAACACTGATAGAGAGAGATGCACAACTGTTCCTCCCCCCCCCCCTTCCAGGTATTAATACATACTCTGGGTTAATTAATCAGTAAAAAGTGATTTTATTAAATAAAGAAGGTAGGATTTAAGTGTTTCCAAATAGTAACAGACAGAACAAAGTGAATTACCAAGCAAAATAAAATAAAACCTGCAAGTCTATGTCTAATAAAACTGAATACAGATAAAACCTCACCAGTTCCCATAAGCTTCCTTTTACAGACAAATCTCCTTCTAGTCCGGGTCCAGCAATCACTCTCACCCCCTGTAGTTATTGTCTTTTGTTCCAGTTTCTTTCTTGGGGGTGGAGAGGATCTCTCTTTAGCCAGCTGAAGACAAAATGAAGGGGTCTCCCACGGGCTTAAATAGACTTTCTCTTGTGAGTGGAGACCCCGCTCCCCTCTCCTATGCAAAGTCCAGCTCCAAGATGGAGTTCTGGAGTCACCTGGGCAAGTCACATGTCCATGCATGACTCACAGTTTTTACAGGCAGAAGCCATTGCCCACAGGGTATCTCGACTGTCTCCAGGAAGACTTCTTATGTGGATTGGAGCATTCCAAGATGCATTGTTCCTTAAGCGCTTCTTAATTGGGCACTTAACTTTGCGAATTCCTTTCTCCAGGAACTGACCAAATGCTCTACTAAAGTTATTCAGAAATCAAGCCGGTACACGGCCAAAATTCATAACTTCAAATACAAAAATGATACATGCATATACAAATAGGATTAATAGATTTAGTAGATCATAACCTTTACATAGATATGTTACTTGGCATATGTAGCGTAGAACATATTCCAGTTATGTCATATATATTCATAAGCATATTTCCATAAAGTCTTATGGGGGGGCACTGTCACAGCATATACAAAAAAAATCATAATAATGGTTACCTATCAAGGGCCCTAAAACTGCAGAAAATATACAAACCCTCCTAGAAACAGGAAAGACAGGTTTATGATCTGAAGAAGTTGAGAGCAGAGCTGGTCAGAAAGATTTTTAAAATGGGAAAACAATTTTTACTATGGTGTTTGTTGGGTTTTTTTGGTGCTATTTCTTCCTCCAACCCCCATTTTCTTTATCAGCTCTGCTCAAAGAATAGTATCATTAGACTCAGTTACACATGGTAACTATAACTAGCTTGGAAGAGAACATGAATGTAACAGTAACCACTGGAGTGAGGGCTACTGACCCCTGCCCTGACCCCTGACATGTACCAGGATTAACTTCTATAAATCTGATTGACGCCAGGTGGCTGATGGCTAGGGGCAGGAAAAAAAGACCAGTCTCTTGCCAGCATTCCTGTGTGTCGCATCTTCATTACAGGTGAGTGAAAAGGTATATATATAGGCCAGAATTTTCAAAACGTGTCTAGACCAAAGGGTAGGTTTTGCCCCTTTTGGCCACACATCGCATTTTTAAAAAAGGGGGTATAATTGATCACAGAGGGTTCTGAGTGCCCAGCCGTCTTGTTGCCTGCAACTCCCCCCAGTGCTGTATTGTTTGAAAATTTAGTATGAGTTGACTTCCTCTTCTTATCATCGGCAATCCCTCAAAGTCAAGGATGATTGTCTGTCATGGATTGTCCATTTCAAGTCATCTGTGGGTCCACTGATGGCTGATGAGCCACAGACTCTTTCGCATTGCCGACATGTATTTCTGAACAGGGTGGGTGACGTTGGAATGCTGGTTTGAGCCATGGCACGATCTGTCTTTCCCATTTTCCTGTTACATGTAGTCGTATCTGGTTCTCAAAGTGCTGAGTGCCCTGCCTCTTCTAAAGCAGTGATAAAAAAGCTAAATGAACAAGGCCACACTTGACATTTATGGGACTTCATGGACAGGTGACCGTAACCGCATGTTAGATTGCTGTACAAGTGTGGTAATTATACGTATAAGCCCAGGTTGTGATGCCATTACTCATGCTAAATAGCACCTTATTACACATTTGGTCCCCATTTCATTCATTGGGATTCTTGTGGAGCAAAATCCCATTTGGCATAAATAACGGTATCCAAACCAGGCCAATGTTCATAATATACAATAATAGTTAAAACCTTTCATATTTACCATGGCAAATGTGTATTGCATTGTTTTGTTAAAATTGCAAGCATCCAATTTTATTCTTATTTAACATTTATATTGTGGTGACTTCTATTAGTCAACCTGGTGGGGCCTCACTGAGTTTGGTGCTGTACAAATGTAGTAAATTACGGTCTTTGCCCCTGAGAATTTACAATCTTGAACGGTAGTAAAATGGGTGAGTTTAAAACTGATATCTCATACCTTATTAGTTGTTATAATGTTTCTTAAGAGCATCATGAGACTGTCGGAACCCTGGAATGCTATTCCATCCAAATGTCTCCTTTCTTTCTCCTCTTCCTTCCCTTTTCTTTTGAATGCACACTTTCCCCTTTTGTCCCAATCCCATCTCTGTCCAGTGTCATTCATCTCTTTTTCATGTTATTCCATCCATTTCATCTCTCTCCCTCTGTCACATTCCCCTCATTATCTCTTTCCCCAATTGCTTCATTTATTACAGGCCCCTTTAATACCAGAAATATCATTTCATTCCTTGCTTTTCTCCTTGTGGCTGACATCTGACCCCTCCTTAAATATTGTTGACCTAATTTCTCCTACTTGATCGGCATTTAGTGCAACTACTCATGTCCTTAAGCAGGATCGTTTAACACCACCCCAAAGGACTATGCTGTAGCTTAAGGGTAGAACCATTAGTGTTTTGTATAAATGAACCACGCTTGATGTGATGAAACTAATCTGTGAAGCTGTCACACTAACTGAGCATTCCAAGATGCATTTGTTCTACTGTAAAACAGCAAAGTCACAAACAAAAGTACTATAGCTCCACTGTAGTTAACAAAAGTGATACTGAACTTCAGGCTAGGACAGATTTCCTATAGCGTTGTAGCCAGGGTTTGTTTAACCTTTCCATTGATTCTTACTTATAATAATGAAAGAATGAAATGTGTTGTTTAATATAACTACTTGGGATGGGAGACTCCAAAGGAAAGCCCCAGGGAAAACAGTGATTCAGTGGTGTTGAGTCAGTTGCTAGTATTTCTTCCCTGACGTCAATGCAGAACCAGTGCTAGACTGGGGCGGGGGCATTGTGTTGCATGATAAGGGCCTTTGTTTTCTGTTTTTATTTTATTTAAAATTCCCCAGGAATGTATCAGTGTTTATTCCAAAATTTAAAAAAGGGTGAAAATCAGTAAAAACCAAAAATGAAGGGCAGCAGGAGGGGGGCTGGGTGTCCAGTACTCTCAGGGCACAGCAGACGTGAGGAGGAGGAGAAGGGTTTCCCAGTACTCACAGGGACAGCAGGAGGTGTGGGGAGAGGTCCCCAGTACTCACAGGGTGCAGTGGGTGCAAGGGAGGAGGGGTGCCTGGTATTTACAGGGTGAAGTGGTCAGGGGTGGGGTACTTTCGATGTAGCAGCTGAGGAGTAAGCCTTCTTCTCCTTGTGGGCCTATCACTGCAGTGGTCAGGCAGTCTCGGAACTGGGCTCCTTGCCTGTCTAGCTCCCGCCTTGTGCAGATGGGAGCAGATGGGACCGCTGAGAAGCTGGGATCAAGAAGGGAGCAGAAGGCTGCACCCCAGAGCTCTGCCCCCCTGCCAGACAGAGCTGTTTCCTGTCCCTGGTCTTGCAGTGCTGCCCCTGGCTGCTAGAGACATCTGCATCCCAACACCCTCCTGCCTCAGGAAAACCCACTTAGGCCAGGCTACCAATGAAACAGAGGCCTAGAGGGGCCAGGAGGAGACACTGACCAATAGGCAGCTGGCAAGCCAGGTAAGAAGGCTTGCTGGGTTCCTGTGAAAGGCAGAGCCAAGGGAGGTGGGTCAGGAGAGTGGATTCTCAGTGCTAACCTAGAACTCCAGGTCAGGTCAGGTCTGGTCCTTTGCTTAAATACTGCAACTAGGCAGCCACCTTTTATGTGTGCGTGTATTAGTTTAAAGGTACAGACAGCCAATCTTGAGTTTGCTTACTGTTAACCATTTAAGTCTGACACCGAGCTCATGACACAGGCCATTCTGCTCCGTGATTGCCCATGGCAATTTTTGTAAGAGCAAAGTTTTCCCTAAATCCCAGTTTGGGTAGTTACATTTTGCCTATTTAAATTCCCTCCGGGTATTTCAATTCAAGATGGTTGTGTCCAAGGGTGTCAGGACTTGGCCTTAATTCATATTTCTTGGCTAAAGACAAAGCTGCTTAGAGAGTTTTAACAAAAGTCTGACTGAAACTAGGTATAACCAACCACAGTGGTCTTTGAAATGGTATCTAAGACTATGGCTACACTATGCAACTTTTCGCGACGTGGCTGTGCCGCTAAAAACCTCCACCCTGCACGAGCGGCAGCGGCTTTGTCGGCAGGAGAGCGCTCCGGCCGACAAAGCGCTGCTTGCGCCGGCCCTTGTCGTCAGCAAAGCTTTTGTCATTCAGGGAGTGTAGTTTTTTTAACACCCCTGAACGACAAAAGTTTTGCTGACGAAGTGCCAATGTAGACAAAGCCTGATTCTCATTTGCTCCCCTTCTCCAGTGACTGCCAATTCTATACGTCGCGCAAAGATAGTGTAGTATATTAAATGGTTTCTGAATGTATGTAATACAACAAAAAAGCAATAATTGCATCTATGAATAGAATACCTGCATTTGCACTAATGGCCATTTATATGTGGAAAATAGGTTACTGAGGCATAATATGGATTAGAGGCAAAATTCTCCTGTCTGATATTCTGTTTTCCTTGAATGCACAGCTCTCCCACTTGAGGATAATAGGAGGGCCAAGTATGTAGCAAGAACAGGACCTTGGAGTGGAAATTCTCCATGTAGATCTTAGAGGATAGGAACATCATTGCACAAAACTATTGGTTTAAACAATTGTTAGATTGTCTAGTCATTTAATATATTGCACCATTCATTGTTCCATACAGACAAGTACAACTCCCACTGAATTCAACAGAGATGTTGGGGTGAGGGGGAAAGAAGACCAGAATTCCATATAAGCCTCATCCCACTCCTATTTGAAAAAAACTCTTATTTGGATTCATGCCTTACCTCCAGCTCTAGTAAAAATCCAATTACTCCGAGATTAAATAGGTGACTTATATTGGAATTACTTATTTCATTCTAAGGGTCACTGAAAGTAAAAGTAGAATTTGGCATGATTTCTGGCTGAATTCAGCTATTATTACTACAGCAGATAATATTTTATTGCATTTCTAATGTAAATGTGCCATATCTCTCCCTTATGTGCTAATTCATCACAGATAATATTAGCATAATTTCAGTGGTGCCAGAGCTATTCACTAAAGTTGTCCAATAGCTTGTGCTAAAAATGGGAATTAATTTTTTAGTATCTGGTGCTTTGTGCTAACGAAGAGGTATTAATATGCAGACCAGCAGACACGTAATTAGACAAGTTCTATAATTTAATGCCCTGCTCTCTGTCTACTTGCTTAAGTCCAGTGGAGCTTTTTTGTTTCTGATTACCTAAAGAGTTTGATGTGTTGCATGTAATATAGTCAAAGAGGAATTTAAAGCTCAACCAGAGGCTTAAAACTGAATCTCAGAGGTGTGATACCAGCTACTGTATAATGCTATGATAGTGAAAGGTATGCATGTTATCTTGGCCAGATCCTGTAAAACCTTTCTCACGCTAGTAGTCCACTGGTCTTTCATACACTACACTAAATTTTCCACAGTTGCTACCAGCTCAACTGATAGCAGCAACAGTGAAAGAGCTGGTGTGATGAGATGCCAGGAAATGTCAGCATCTTATCCTGTCCTCAGTTCTGTCCTGAACTGGGAAGGAGGGTGGAACACAGCTGGTCTACACTAGTGCTCCCACTATTGCTAGTACAAATGGAGATGCAGCAATGGTAGGAAAGGTGCTGAGTTTTACGGGGGAAAGGTTAGTGTAGACACCCCTTTGCACATATGGCTGTGGATATGTGTATGTGGGGGAGAAAGTGTTTGCATCTGCAGAGCCCATTGCAGGATCAGGGCCTTGTGTTTCCATTTGACAACCTCATGGTAAATAGTCACTCAGAGGACTGAAAAGCAAATAACTGAATTTCTAACATTCTTGGTGGGCTACATTGTCTTATTCCATAATGCCGATGCTTTCTCGAGGAAATAAAGGGCCAGATCATGGGGTCCAGCAGATCTTTACTGAATGCTGATCAGGTGGTTAGCAGAGGCACATCTTTCACTCCCCCTGACTCTCGTGCTGCTCTCTGCAGGGCTGGGCTCCATTCACTGTCTTAGAGTACCTTACATACTGCTCTAACTTACCACAGTGGGCTGAAAATGGAGCCAGGGATAAGCATGGCATAGGGATATCCAGGTTACACCCCACTTCTCCTGCTATGCTGGATAAGAGTCGCTGGATTGGCTATATAGGACTCTTGCACTGGGGTGATCCTCCCTGGACTGTTGAAATAGCTTTGGGGCCACAATATGTTGATCTAGAATGTGTTCTATCCTCTCATTTAGCCAGATGGAGTACTCTGACTACTGCTTACCATGCAAAAGTAGCTCATTTCACTGTTACCCTTTCCTTGCTCTTCTCTCCTGTTTGTTTTATCTTCCTTTTGAGCCTTGTTATAAACCAAGATTTTAAAATCTTTGGGGACAAGGACTGTCTTTTTATTACTATGTCTGTTCATTTTCTTAACGTGCTGGGGGCCCTGATCCCTAATTGGATGTAAATAATATTACATATACTCCAAAATGCTTTAAATTATTTGAATCCTGTTTCCAAAACCAGAAGGCAGCTCCACTAATAGGATATTTTGTGAAAATTTCTTTTACTCCTTCAGTCTGGGACTACAGTTTATAAAAACATAAAAGATTTGTTGAAATGGTTAAAGATAATGTAGATAGTTGGAGAAATGGAGAACAAATGGATTGACAGCTTTGCTACCTTTCTGTTCTAGTGTTTGAGTTTTTTGTCTTCATAGGCATTTTCCATATGATATGAAAATTATGAACAGTTAATTATATGTGATAGCTACCAGTTCTGAGCCAAAATATGCCAGATGATTCATTTTATTCTAACAGCAGAGGGAGGCGTATAGAAAGGGAACCATAATCTAAGTCTGACAAACCTCCTAGTCTGAAACCTAACACCTAAAGCATACTCTCTGTCCTCCCCATGCAGAGCATTATTTATTACTTACATTACAGTACCTTTGGAACTGGGTTCCCATTGCTCTACACAAACACAGATTGATATGGTTCCTTCCCCCAAGAATTTACAATCTAAATAGACAAAGGCTGGGAAGTAAAACAGAGACAAGGAGAGATGAAATGTCTTGTTTAAGGTGATACAGCAAGTCAGTGACAGAGCCGTGAACTGAAGCCAGGTCTCCTGGGTCCTAGCCCAGTGCCCTGTCCATCAGAACATACATAGATAATTGGCTACAGCACATTCAGGAACAAGATTTAATGACATCCAGGTAATCAGGGGTGACATTCAGGTGCTTTGCAGTGTCATCAAGGCTTTGGGATAAGTACCTATAGGTACAGCCCTATTTCTTGTGTGGTGGAAAGAAGAGAAGCATGATGTAGTGGTGGAAAGTCACAACTGAAGATCAGGAGGTCTGAGTTATATTGCTACCCTGCCACACATTTACTGAGTATCTTGGGGCAGTTACTTAGCTTCCCTTTCCTTGCCTACCCTGCAGATTTATAGCATTGCAACGCACACTGATTGAACTGGTGTAAGGGGCAACAGTGAAGTTCTGTTTCAGATACAGATAGTACACTACCTCTAGCAAACCTAGTCCTCCCAGACATTGCAGTGTCAATGGAATGTTCCTCCTAACCCATGAATCTCAGTAGAGTGTCCCTGGTGCAGAGGTATATCTGCACCTGTTTCCTTTTCTGGTTGGTTCTAATTACTGCTTTGAATGATTCTACCCTACACACAGAGCCACATACATGTTGTGGGTAGTAAGGTCTGTGCCTTCACTCAGCTGTAAATGGAGGCCAGGACAGAAGGCCAGCAGGTATGGCCATGCACACTGCCAGATGGACTCTAAGTGTGAAGGGCCAGGGTGCCCTTGGCAAAGCACCAACACTATGGATAGCTATACTCACGAAGATAACAAACTTGACTGTTGTCGGTCATCACTTCAGTCACTTTCATCAGCTGGTTTTATTACATTTTTATTTTATTTTTTTGTTCAGTTGTGTGCCTCTTTCACGGCTGAACTGTTTCCTTCTCTGCTTTTTCCCTCCAGGTTCCAGGAGTTGTCTTGGTCTGGAGTGAGACTATCCCTCCATGAAGCCTAAAGGAGTTCCCCCACTTTCACATCTAATGCAGAGAGGATCCCTAGGGATGCATCAATCCTCCAGTAGGGTTGCCTGGAGTCTCCCAGAATCGGCATCAATCTCCCAGTGACTACTGAAAGCAATCCAGGAGATTTTAATAGGGTATTTTAAGAAAATGACATTATGTTATGTTGGGAAAAAAATCTCCCGGAATAGCTTTAATCAGAGTTGGCAACCCTATCCTCTAGTGAGGGAAGGCAGTGAGTGGGAGCTGGTGTCCAGGGAGAAGATCAATAGATTTTCTTGGGACCTGAAGGGCAGCTTAGTAGCCTGGCTTGTCTTTTAGAAATTTTTTTTGTTCTAAAAGTTTTCTGTCAGAAAATTCTGTTTGGATCAAACCAAATTCTTTTAACAAAATCATATAGATTATGCAAAATTTTCATTTGGAAAAAGATATAAAAATGTTTTGAAAATCTTGAAATGTCCAATGTTGACATTTTCGGAATTAAACATTTTGATTTTTCATTTTAAAACAATTTTTCACTTTGAAATGCCACTTTCTTTTATATAAAAAAAATCTAGAAAGGTCAAAATCTAACCAAAACATATCAGATTTATCCAACCACAACATTTTGATTTGATCTGAAATGATTTTTTAAATATCATTTAGCAATTTTTTTTAAAAAAGGGTTCAAAGAAGAGCCACGAGAATGATTAAAAGATTAGAAAACATGCCTTATAGTGATAGTTTCAGGAAGCTCAGTCTATTTAGTTTAACAAAGAAAAGATTAAGGTGTGACTTGGTCACAGTTTATAAGGACCAATCTGGGGAACAAGTATGTGATAATGGGCTCTTCAATCTAGCAGTAAAAGGTGTAGGACAGTGGTGGGCAACTTGCAGCCTGCAGGCCACATGCAGCCCATCAGGGTAATCTGATTGTGGGCCGCGAGACATTTTGCTGATGTTGACCATCCGTGGGCACACACACACACCCCCCCACAGCTCCCAGTGGCTGTGGTTCACCGTTCCCAGCCAATGGGAGCTATGGGAAGAGGTGGGCCACAGGGACGTGCTGGCCGCTGCTTCCTGCAGCTCCCATTGGCCAGGAATAGCAAACCATGGCCAATGGGAGCTGTGTGGGGTGCTGTGCCTCCGGATAGTCAACGTCAGCAAAATGTCTCGGCAGCCCTCAATCAGATTATCCTAATGGGCTGCATGTGGCCTGCGGGCTGCAAGTTGCCCACCACTAGTGTAACACAATCCAATGGCTGGAAGTGGAAGCTAGGCAAATTCAGACAGGAAATAAAATATACATTTTTAACAGTGAGGGTAATTAACCATTGAACAACTTTCCAAGGGTTGAGGCAGATTCTCCATCACTGACAATTTTTATATCAAGATTGGATATTTTTGTAAAACAGATGCTGTAATTCAAACAGATATTATTTTGGGTCAATTCTATGGTCTGTGTTGTGCCAGTGGTCCCTTCTGGCTTTATAATCTATGAAACCAGTTCTATTTAGAATGCATATAATGACTAATGTATGAAAAGTGGAAACAAAAGCATTAGTATGGCCAATTCTCTAGCGAATGGTTATGTATACACAATGTACACATACACATATTTTGTGTGTGTATATATAATCAGAAGCTATTTTTCAGTTGTGCCTACCAAAAATGCTATCTGCAGTGGAAGCAAACCATCTGCTACACAGCATTTCTATTTTTAAGGTTCTCTGTATGCCAGTTTAACACACACACACAGTGTAGTTTTCACCGTCCTCCTTCAGATGAACTCAAATATGTCATTGGGTTGCCCTATCGGTTTTACATTTCCTCTGTAAACAGAAACTCTATCAGAGTAAGGCCTGAGTCAGCAGCTGTACTGGAGCAAGGCCTGTATTTGAGACTTACAGAATGTGTAACCCGAAGTCTAAAAAAACCCCAGGAGGGTATTTGCCACCTGGCTTTGGAATGGACAGCGGCTCTTTAATAGAGGTTTTTACAAGTCTGTCCTCAGATACACAGCTGAAATGCTTCAATGATGTTTGCTTGCACTTGCCCCTGGCTATTTTACAGACAAAAGGCCTGGATCCTGAAGTCCTTACCTATGTGAAACTCCACTCCCGGTCAAACCCTAGGACTAAAATTGCCATAAATATATTTAATTTAAACTTTACAGTTTGTATTTAAATCTGGTGCAAATACAAAGAAATTAGGTATAGCTATTCAAGTCTTTGGATGAAACTTTTCCATAGTCTAATACATAGATTCTTGGAAGAAGAGTATTGTACAAAATTGTGTGCACATATACAACTGCCCGCACTCTGCACGTGCAAATAGTCAATTCTTAAATTACAACTTTTGCACACACATTAGTGAGATCTCAGCAGTATAGTTGTATGAAACTCTATATAAACTCTTAGTGTTAAATATATTCTGGAAATAGCCCACAGATAATAGTTACTGTTGACACTGAGGAAGGTTTCTAAATGTTTGGACATTATAAGTCTTTAAGAGATTATTTTCCTCCTGAGAGGTGAGTATTAATATACCATAGAAAACAGTGTTTTTTCTGGTTTCAGAGTAGCAGCCGTGTTAATCTGTATCCGCAAAAAGAACAGGAGTACTTGTGGTTTTTCTGGTGTGCTTTGAATGAAGGGAGGTATTGGAGGCATTTGAGTCACCATGATCCACGTTGCAATGAGATGCAGTTAATGAGGTGACATGAACTCCCCATGGTTGAGGAGGTAACACTATTGAAACTGTTCTCTCCTTTATTTATAAGAGAAGAAAGCAATATACTTTTATCAATGACTTTTTCAGAATCCTCCACTGCTTGAAGGGTAAAACTCACTTATCCAGACCTGTGACTTTCTCAGAAACACACACACTACCTTGATGCAAGATATGTTGTGTGGAAGACTAGAAGAAATGGAATTAGCAATGTTCTCCTCATAAACAGTGCACAGCATGATCTTGTTAAAGAATTATGCTGCCTCATAATCCTCAAACAAATAACATTATACTATAATGGATCGGGTTTTTTTTACTTCCTAAGCAGAAGATAGTAGGTTTGTTTTTCCTTTTAAACCTAATTTTCATTTGAAGCACAAGATAAATTATACATTGATGTGTATTATTTACTTATCCTTTTCTTGAAGATTACAGCTGGGAATGGGAAACTTGTTTTGCAAATCGGTTGGTGTAAACAAAGCTCATTCTACCGATTAATAATTTCTAATTTTTTCTGCATTGCTGCTTTGAATTCAGGTATTGATGGAAGAAACCGCTGGCTAATTAAATCCCACAGTGTGGTCATTTTTGATAGCAAACAAGGATTATTTGTTAACTTGGGCTCTGATTTCATTTTCCTTTCACAGATAGGAAAAAAATCATTCTTAAATTTACATAACTGGCCAGCACCAACCACTCTCATGTCTGGTCTCCTCCTGCCTTTGAGCCTCTCAGCATATTTGCCTGCTGCAGCCTGATGGCAACGGGAAAGGACGCCCGACCAAGTTGGGGGATGTAGAAACTTTATCACCCTTCAGCAGCTCTCCAACTACAAGATTTTCTTCTCTTTGAAGGCAGACTGCATGAAATCACTCCAAGAATAGTAATCTTAACAAAAACAAGATTTATTAAAAGCAGAGAAAATGGAAAACAGTTTGCTTAACATCTCTAGATTTACTCTTCTCATCACTAGATTTTTATTATAGTGACAGTGTGTGGGGCAGACAGAACTGAATAACTTCCATCTCATGAAACATTCCCCTTGAATGCTGTCATCTTCATGCTGCTATCTAGAGAGAGAGGATCTCCCTCCCTCTTTCCCTCAACCTCAACCATTTGATCTGGGACATTCTACCCCCATTTTCCAAAGCAGATTTCTCCAGTTTCACACTCACTCTCTCTAGAGGAGCAGACACAGGCTTTACGCTGCAGCAGACAGCCCTTTGAGGCGAGGAGGACATTAACAATTGTCTGGTGTATCTAGTTTTGGTGAGGCCTCAAGTCAAAGTTTCCTAAGCAACTTTGTCTCTTGCTAAGAACTATGAATTTCAGGGAGGGTCTCAGCCCCTCCATCGCAATACTATAAACAGAAAATCAAAACAATTGTTGCTGTTCCTGTTCTGGTTTGGACTTGATATTCCTTAAAGAGGCCTGACTTGAGCTCTAGTCACTTTTGAAAAGCCGGGCCACTAGTATCTGCTTTCCTGCAGAGTAGTGATGGCAAAGTCACCTCCTCATAAAGTTACTTAAACTCAAAGTATATAAGAAAAGAAAAGGGATCATTATTGTTTCTGTTTTTCAAAGGTTTATACCAGCTGGTTGCCTTGGGCCCCAGTTTTGCTTCACCTCCTGATAAATTGAAACCACTGCACTATACTATAATGAGGGGGGAAAAAGCTAATACTGCCTCATGTACATTTTCATTTGTCAAACATTTCCTTTTTGCGTATATGCATGTTTTCTATCTCACTAAAATCTAATCTCCTCACTCCACTGTCATAGGCTGGACAGAGCAACATTTCCTGCAGAATGGCACAGGAGAACTTGATGCCACTCCAAGAAATCCAGTCAGACTTCAAACAACATAAATGGCAGTGTCATATCTGTCCCTCCTTTCCTCCTCCAATTCCGTGATGATGAGCAAAGTGGAAAAACCTAGATAGATGATAAGTAGATTCTGGCTTGGGCTGTGAGTCCACTCAGAGGTGTAAGAATTTTCCTTAAGCCACTGCACAAGCCACCTATGAAGGTAGGCTGAAGTAAGCTGATGCTGTGCACCTGCTACTTTCCCTGAGCAGAAAGTGGGTGGAGTCTTGTCTCTGTCCTCCCATACCTCCAATGTACTGGCTAGCACAGCGGAGTTGTGAGTGTGGGGGAGAGCGCTACCGGTTGTGAGAAAGCCACAGTCTAGTACAGAAATATGAAAAAGAGATGGACTGAAGTAGTTAAAGGCTGTACTCGGTAGCAGAACCGCTGAAGGAAGACTATTGTTCCACTAAAAGTAGACCCAAAGAAAGAGAACGGAAAAAAACAAATAGTAAAATGAGGAGGGATTGTATTTCTGGTCTTTATGAATTAGCCCGTATTTCAAGAAACAGAAAAATCTTGCCATCTGCCAGTTCAAAGGGGCTGGAAAGTTGCCCTTATGGGGCACCTGATGATTCCCCCGTGTGTAAGGGAATCTCCAGTTGCCAAAAGGCTAGCCTAGCAGGCCCTATGTCACTCTTTCCTGTCCCGTGTCCCTACTGGCATGGGGAGCATGTTGGGAATATGCAGGTTGGGGAGGGGTCCTGGTTTACTACACTTTTATCAATCTCCAGCCAGTATAATAAACCCAAGGAACTGCCAAAAGAACTGCTCTAAGGCTTGTAGTGAGGTTCTAGGTTAGCATACATCAGCCCCCGGATCTGGGGGCCACAAAGGAAGCCCAAAGACCTTTGCTCAGCAGTTTTGTTTCAAATGCAGGTCAGCCTGATTGGAAACCTGACCTTTCAATCCTCTGCTCCAGTCAATAGATATTCTGCCCCACTGGAGAATGGCTGAGATTATGATTGCTACAGGTGCTATTGACCTTTTGCTGTGGCTCCCCTCCCCATCCCCCACTCCCTTATGTAAATATTTGTTTTAGAATCTTGGGAATTTTCAGTGTATTTGCATTTGGGAACCCATCCAGATTTAGGTTTTGACTGTCAGATGAAAGTAGTTTGTCTTGCACATGTAAAAGCTTTTTCCAGGTCAGTTGGGAGAGAACTAGGTCAAATTTTACATCCAGACTTTTGATCCTCCAGGGGTAAAAACCCCAGTCTCCTGATTTAACACGCCTTAAGATGCTGTCTTTTTCCATTAGAGTCACACGCACACAAATCCATACACCCAGATACAAGTGCAGTGCTTAATGCACTAGTTCAACCACATGCAAACGCACATAACTATGAGTCAGCCACTCGCTTATTTTCACTTCCCTTTCTCTGTTCTGGGACTGTGGTACAAAGAAGGACAGAAGATTGCAGCAGCTCTATCACATATTCAGCTGATGGTATGAGGACTTGCCATCTTCACAAGGGATAGAGTATTCCATCCATCTCATTAGTAGCCCTACCCCATAAATCTCCTGTCCAGCATTATGAGTTTTGCTGTCATTTTAAAAATGGACAACTATGGTTTTAATTAAATTAACTTAAAGCTTTAATGACAAATTGTATAGCTGCAACCTTTGTCCCTTTCTGACTCAGTGCTGCTGAAATAGGATTTTGCTGTGGCACCATTTTTTTAGCCAGGGTTTTTAACAGCAGTGGCAGCAAGCAGTAACTTCCTCCATCTTTAAATTGCCAGGTGTCCATAAAGCAGCTCTTCTCTGGGGAGCTGAAAGTACTGCAAGAGAAGCATTAACTGTCTTGGCTGGAAGCCTAACCTGCAGTGGCTTGAGCTCTGCTGTGGGAAAACTTACTGCAGAGTCACAGCCCTGCTGCTATCAATGAATCTCAGTACGCACAAAGAATAGCAGATATAAGGCGAGTGTCGTGGAATTATAACAAGCAAAGTGGCGTTTTGCTTCTAAGCTGAAATTCCAATCTGTACAAGAAACAGGACCTGAAAATCAGTAAAGAAAACAGCAGATGAGTCAAAAGTCTAAATCTAGGGGGGGTTTATTCTCCCTTTTCCTTCTGTATATGCTACAGTTTCAGATGGGTGACGGAAATCAATGCAGTAATTATGACCGCATTATGACCTCATGTGAGCCCATGGTAGCCTGATAGGAGGATTTGGCAGGGAATGGTTAGGACCTTTTTAATGATCTGATGGCCCCCTTTGAACAGCAACTTGTACTGTACCGTCAGCTCAGCAAATAAAACCACCCCACCTTTTAGGCCTACTGACTATTTTTTTCTAGTACCAGATAGTTGACTTGATTTTTTGACTTGTTCTTCTTCAAGGCCACGCTGGATGTACAATTCTCTATGAGGGAAAAAACTATAGCCTGGTTTAGCGACACCAGACAAGCAGCATACCTATCCATTCAGCAGGCCTGCCCACCCAGTGGGGAAAAGGGGGCAATTGCCCAGGTTCCTGGGCAATTTCAAAGGGCCCAGGGGCCCATAACTGCTGCCACTGCCGCAGTAGCGGTAGCCAAGAGTCCTGGGTCCTTTTAAATTGCCCAGGCGGGCTGCATGGCTCTTAGGAGCATGCGGGGTGGTACCAGCAGCGACGAAGGCAGCTGGGCGGGCATGTGGAAGCCCTGGCCATCATCGGCACAGAGTTTCTAATCTGCTGGGGGATGCTCCCCCTGGTTCCGCCCAGGCCTGGCCCCAATGCTACTCCTTCCCTGAAGGCCCCACCCCCGCCCTGCTTCTTCCCACCCCTGCTCTGCCACCGCCCTGCCTCTTCCCCACCTCTCCCCACCCCCACCATGCTCCTTTCCTGCCCAGTTCCGCCCCCTCCCCTGAGCATGCTGCGCCCTCACTCCTTCCCCTTCCCGCCCAGCGCCTCCAGACGCTGGGAAACATCTCTTCCATGGCAGGCGGTAGGCGCTGGGAGGGAGGGAGAGGCACTGATTGGTGGGGCCCGCTGGCGGGCAGGAGGTGCTGGGGGGAGGGGGAGGTTCTGGTAGGGGGGCTGCCAGTGGGTGCTCAGCACCCACCACTTTTTCCCCATGGGTGCTTCAGCCCCGCAGCACCCACGGAGTTGGCGCCTATGCTGGCCGTGCTGGAAGAGCATGCCCAGCAGCGCAGCCGGCAGCAGCTCGCTGGGCACCAGCCAGTGGAGGCGCACCACCGCCCAAATGTCAGGTGGACTGTGTCCGCATGGGCTTGGCTTGTGCGTGCGTGCGCCAGCCACCACATGTGGTCCAGCTCTGCGCCCATGTGGCAATGCCACGCCGGGTCAGCAGCAGCATGGGGCTTGGCTCCCGCTTGTCCTGCACAAATCAAACCTCAGCAATCCCTTTCTAGTGGGGCCATTGACTGTTGTGCCCTGGGGCTTGGAATTGCTGTCGACGGGCCTGCCATTCAGAGATGGGAGGGATGCCTCATGACCCGGACAGGACATCTGCTTCTAGTGCAGATTCTCCTCCTGCTGTTTGCCATGCACTGTGGATGGAGCTCGTAAGTGATGTCTGTTGACACTTGGTTACTCATTTATCTTTGCAATCTGTCTTCAGAGCTACTCTGTAGTTGCTTGCTTCCTGTGTTAGTACACAAAGGAGCGGTGGACTTGTTATGGATATATAGGGCTGCACCTCATGATGCCCACCTATCTGAATTTATACCCCCAACACCAATTAATGCCTCTCACAGGTTGCAGGTCTAATTTTAGACATGATATGTTCTGGGGTTTCAGGTTATTTGCTGAGAACCAAGAATCACTGGTAGAGCTGAAATGGAGACTGCAGTGACTATTTACAGTGTTATTAGCCAGTTAGCTACCTAACGTTAAATTCAGCCCCAGCGATGAGTATAACCCGTGGAGCTTGGCTTGATAACTTACTCTGAACTCCTGATATTTGCGGGCACCTCGCCCTGGTGTCCTGATGTAGTTGTTTCTTTAGTTCATTTATCTATGTGGGAATTATTTTATTCTTTGATTTTTCAATGGTTTCTGGAGACAATTTTGTGCTCCATATGTAGATGTATCGGGCCACATGTTCAACTGGTGTAAAGCAGCGTAGCTCCATTGAGTGCGTCAATTTTTAATGCCTGGCTGCTGTGGAAACTAAAGGTACAACATAAGTTTAGCTGCAATCTCCAACTATACCATAGTTTTGCAGTATATTTTCTTGAATTATTATGTCAGGGGCTAGCGGGGATGTTTTGAGCTCTCCCTCTCTTTTGAAAGACCGATGGGGTTGATTTCCCTGCTACGGGGACTTCACCCCTTCTTTGAATAGTGGCCCCAGGCCAATCAAGTGCTTCTAATGAGCTAACATTTCCCTGATCTGTTCCCTCGCCCCTCCCAAACGAGCAAGCAAGCAAACAAACAAAAAAAGTTTTCAAAAAGCTGTTATGCAAAATATTGCTAATGCCACTAGAATTGTTTTTGTAATATGATGGGCTACCAGGGTAGTTTCTGATGCACAGCTTCAGATCCTGTGCTTGGAGGTGAGGACACGGCAAGTAACGTGGCTGGGTCAGTGTATTGCTTCTCTGTTAGGTCCTGTATTTCTGATGGGCGACAATATGCTCTGAATAGGAGACAGGCCACCATGCTGGGTATCCAGCTGAACATGGCTCCCACTGCGATGCTGTGGCTAAGAGAGATAACGTAATCCTTGAATGTATAAGCAGGAGAATATCAGATAGGAATGGTAGTACCTCTATTACCTCTGTATCATTGGTGAGACTATTACAGGAACACTGTATCCAGTTTGGGTATCTCCACTTCAGAATGGGTGTTGACCAGTTGGAAAAGGTTCTGAAAGAGCTACAAGAATGATCTGAGGACTGAAAATCTGGCCTTACAGTGAGTGAATAACAAAGCTCAATCTATTTAGCTTATCAAAGAGAAGTTTAAGGGGCCAGATATTTAAAAGTATTTAGGTGCCTGAAGATGCAGTAAGCATTTGGTGGGATTTTCAGAAGCACGTAGGGGCCTACCTCTCATTGAAGTCAGTTTTTGAACTCTGGCTCAAGGTGATTTGATCACAGGTTATAAGTACCTATCTGAGGAGAAAATATTTGATAGTAGAGAGCTCTTTAATATAGGAGACAAAGGCATGACACAATTCAGCTGCTGGAAACTGAAGCTAGACAAATTCAGACTAGAAATTGTTTCACTAGCAAAGACTGAAGCTGAATGCAGGATACGGTGAACATGTGAAACATTATTAAATTCCTGTACACTGCTCTATCCATGTGGCTGCATTGCTTTCAGCCTAACTCCACCCTTTTCCAGTTCCCCTGCTGTCCCCTCAGTAACAGTCCCTCCAGGGAACATGGGCCCTCAGGCTCTGGTTCCATTGATCATGGTGCATATTCCATATTTTATAAACATCTAATATAACCATTAGAAGGAAATAATTGACACCCAAAACTCTACCCCATGTCTCTTCAGCCAGAAATTGCTAGCACATAGCTGAGTTGCAGTCTCATCTGTACCACAGACTCAGCTGGGTACATAATCTTTGAGATAGTTTGGTCTCCTCAACAGGTGACCACACTTGGAGTATGTCTCCCTGTCACCTGTCTTTGACTCTCATACTATCTTTTTGTGGAGTTTCCTTCTTCCCTGTGGGGTTGGCCTCTGGGTGGTCTCTTGTCTCTCCGTTCTGTGCTGATCTCTGTAGGCTGTCTCTAGGAGTTGTGTCTCCTGGCTCATAAGTGCCTCATGTCCCTACAGATCACTTGTCACTCTTGTGTATGACCTTGAATGACCCTGGGTGCCACTGTACCCCTCATGACTCCTTTACTGCACTCCTTCTGGTGTCTCTCTAATGGCTGAATCCTCAAAGGAGTGCCTGTCTCCAGGACCAGCAGGTCATTGACTGATCCGTCATATTCTAGTGCCTGCTTTCTCTGACTGCTGGCCATCTGCTATCAGCAATCTCTCTGCCTTCTGGTCTCCCCTGATTTGGTCCTTCAGCTCACCAGCCTGTGCTGAACTGTTTAGGCACCCCTGTGCTGGGATATTCCTTTGTGCCCAAAATGCCAACAAGGCGTCTGAACCAGAAGACATAGCCTCATGTAACAGGCTGCTAGTGGCTTTCACAGCTGATTTCACCTTACCATTAGTATATGGATATGCTAGGGAGGAGATGTGGTGGTCAAACTCCCATTTGCAAGCCAATTTCTTGAATTCTTGCAAGGTAAATTGGGATCTGTTGTCATGGAACACAGTGTTCGGAATGCCATATCTCACAAAGGGCCTTCAGTTAACCACTCAGTGACTTACTTCTTGTATCAGGAAGGTCATTGAGTTCCCAGAAATGTGAATACTAGTGTTGGATCATATTAAAGAAGTTCTGTATTAAAATCACAAATGAGTTTGATTCCCCATAGTTTAAATTCCAGGGTATTATTAATTAAGAGGTCTCTTGGTTTTTGGTTCTGTTTCTCTCCCTCTATGTGTGAAACTTGCAAGCTGCTAATTGTGTTAGTACATTCTAAGACAGAGTCTGTTCTCAAAGCAATTCTTTGTAACAACAACTACTCACACAGAGAGAGACTCAAAGCAATACTCTGTAATAACAGAAACAGCACCCAGAGACTCCCTGCCCTTTTGTTGTATTCATCTCGCTTTGTTAACACTTATGATTAAAATAGAGATAGAGGATGTATGTGGATGGATGCTTGGTGTGGATAATAACTGAATGATCAGGGAGGTGCCAGCCTAAGAATCCAGTGTCCATCGGCTGAAGAAGGCATCAAGTGGAAATAACCAGAGGACCCCCAGAAAGCAGACTGGAATCCACTCAACAGCCTCAAGAATGGGAGAACCAAAGAACAAGATAACATCTGGCAGAACGGAGCGGTCAGGAATGTGCCATCTGCTGATTGATTCAGCAACAGCATGATGAAGCAATTCCCATAGACTGGCATAGGAAGAAATTCCTATAAAAATGGACTCTAGAAAGTGAGAACTTTGGGGTCTGATTCTGCAAACCAACTTCCAGGAGCATCAGATGAGCATCTGACAAGGCTCTGCTCCCTCCTCATTTCCAGGCCACCTGGCCAGTGGCTTGGCATGAACAATTCTAAGGCTGGTAACTATGATAACAACCGTGCAGAATCTGTGTGTGTGTGTGTGTGTATGAATGAATGTGTGAATAGATAAGAAATTGAATGGAATGTTATAACTATAACTAACTGCTTACTATGATTCTTTCTGTATTCACAATAAATGTGGCATTTTGCCTTTTCCCCTTTAATAAGATCCTGCTGGTTTTTATTTTATTGGTATAACACTAGTACACTGTAATCAAGTACTGCTTTTTCTTGAAGGTACATAAGTCCAGCCCCACCTTCTCCCATTGTTGGGTGGGCAGTTTGTGTAGTAACAGAGTCTCTTTCTGCTGGTGGTTATCATGTGACCAGCACGTGTCACATCCTTCTATCAAGGAGTGGAGTTATGTATTCATTCCTGGCCAGTAAATACACTGTTGAGCCCATCTAACAAAGCTGTAAAGAGTCCTGTTATAGACTAACAGACGTATTGGAGCATGAGCTTTCGTGGGTGAATACCCACTTCATCAGATGCATGTAGTGGAAATTTCTGGAGGCAGGTATAAATATGCAAGCAAGAAACAGGCTAGGGATAACGAGGTTAGTTCAATCAGGGAGGATAAGGCCCTCTTCTAGCAGTTGAAGTGTGAACACCAAGGGAGGAGAAACTGCTTTTGTAGTTGGCTAGCCATTCACAGTCTTTGTTTAATCCTGAGCTGATAGTGTCAAAATTGCAAATGAACTGAAGCTCAGTAGTTTCTCTTTGAAGTCCAGTTTGGCTGATGTACATAGCAGAGGGGCATTGCTGGCACATGATGGCATATATTACATTGGTGGACATGCATGATCCATTGTCTACAGCCAATTGCTGAGGTACAGCTGCATTTGCTCCAACCCCTCAGACAGAGACCAACACCTACAAGATGTTCACCAAGCATTCTCAAAACTATGATATCCACAAGAGGAAATAAGGAAACAGATCAACAGAGCCAGATGTAGTACCCAGAAGCCTCCTGCTGCAAGACAAGCCCAAGAAAGAAACCAACAGAACTCCATTGGCCATCACATGCAGTCCTCAGCTAAAACCTCTCTAACACATCATCAGTGATCTACAACCCATCCTGGACAACGATCCCTCACTTTCAGGCCTTGGGAGGCAGGCCAGTCCTCACCCACAGACAACCTGCCAACCTGAAGCATATTCTCACCAGCAACTACACACCACACCATAGTAACTCTAACTCAGGAACCAATCCATGCAACAAACTTCGATGCCAACTCTGCCCACATATCTATACCAGCGACACCATCACAGGACATAGCCAGATCAGCCACACCATCACTGGTTCATTCACCTGCATGTCCACCAATGTAATATATGCCATCATATGCCAACAATGCCCCTCTGCTATGTACATCGGCCAAACTGGACTTCAAAGAGAAACTACTGAGCTTCAGTTCATTTGCAAATTTGACACTATCAGCTCAGGATTAAACAAAGACTGTGAATGGCTAGCCAACTACAAAAGCAGTTTCTCCTCCCTTGGTGTTCACACCTCAACTGCTAGAAGAGGGCCTCATCCTCCCTGACTGAACTAACCTCGTTATCCCTAGCCTGTTTCTTGCTTGCATATTTATACCTGCCTCCGGAAATTTCCACTACATGCATCCGACGAAGTGGGTAGTCACCCACGAAAGCTCATGCTCCAATACGTCTGTTAGTCTATAAGGTGCCACAGGACTCTGTGCCGCTTTTACAGATCCAGACTAACACGGCTACCCCTCTGAAGCTTTTTAACAAAGCTGTAAATGCCGAGGTGGGAGGCATGCATTTTTTGCGTGACGTCCTTACATAATGAAGCAAGGACAACAGTGGTCTGTCATTGAAATATGATGCCATCCTGCACACACAGATCATCTTTAATTTGAAAATATGGTTCTGCTCCTACTGGTACTTGGCTCTTGTCTTCTGGCCACTTTTCTAATATCAGTCTCTTGACTGCAATTAGTTGGATGTCTTTTTCTGCAGCCTCTTTGATTTCCATCAGCTTTCCTGTTGAAATTGCAGCATGTTAATAGATTCAATGTCCTGATCCCTTTCCTTCAACTTGCTGGTGCTGGGTATATATGCCCTGTGTGGGAATCAGCTAACACAAGTTATCATCATGGACAATATCTTATCTCTAGCTGGTAGCACTGGAGGTGCCTCAAGATGCTCTGCAATCTCTTTGGAGTGGCTTTGTCATGGTTTCTCTAGGGGACTGTGGTCTGACTACACTATTATTTGGTGGCCATGTATATTTATGGAATTGCTCCACTCCAAATACTACAGCCAGAAGCTCTTTTTCTATTTGGGAATACCCCTGTTCAGTTTCTGACAGGGCTTTGCTGACATAAATGACTGGCTGCTCCTGCAAAAGACCTACACCCAGTACTTTCTCTCATGCATCACACTGGAGTGTCAGTGACTGTCCTGGATGGCAGAACTTCAGGGCAGAGGCATCCATTATCCTTTGTTTCAGCATGTTAAATGCTTGTTGTTAGGGACCTGCCTCGACCTACTCAACATCCTGCCTTGTGAGCTGATATATGGGTTCTGCCACTGCAGCTAGGTGTGGGCAGACTTTGGGCAGAAAATGCACCATTCCTAGGAAGAGCTGTATACCCCTTTCACATCCACTGAAGCGGGCATGTCTCTGACTGCCTTCATCTTGTTGATGGCCAAGGTATGTCATCTCATGGTGTTTGATTTGTCTACTTCCTGGGCTAAATTTTATGTTCTTGTCCTGTCCTTCCAGGAATATTGTCCCTTTGGCTTCAGTTCCATTGATTATGGAATGGGTTTTGAGCAGGGATTTGAAGGAGAGTGAAGGTGCTTAGAACATGTGGAGAGGAAAGTTTTCCCAGGAACAGGGAGAAATGAAAAAATAAACAGATGAGTGTGAGGAAAAGACAATAAGGAAAGTAACCAGATGAGAAGAGAGGGCAGGAAGCAAGCTAGGGAATGACGCAAGATGAGGTGTATAGGGGGTGAGAGGTAGAGGGGGAAGAGTTGTGCAGAGCCTTACAAACAAGGATAAGCACTCAGGGAGCCAGTGGATGGATTTGAGGAGGAGGAGGTGCTGTGGGCAGAGCAAGGGGGGGGGGCTATTGTAGCTGCTGAATATTGGAGAGAATGAAGAGCCAATGAATCTGGAAGGTGGCTATAATTCTTGGCCTGAGAGAATTATGGCACCAACAAGAGTATTGGCAGGGAGGACAGAGGAAGGGATGGATTTTTAAAGTGTTGGATCAGGAGAAGTGACAAGATGTGTTAAAAGGAGAATAGAAAAAGGTGGAGGCAAAGATACCACCATGACTGTAAGCTTGGGTAGCGATGAGGAGGGTGTGGTTGTCTTTGGTAATGCAGAAAGGAGGGCTTAGAAGAAAAGAAGGATTCAGGGTTCAGTTTAGGCAAAGTGCAGTTTAAGAAGGAGGATGGTTAAAATATGGATAGGAGGTGACACAAACCTGGACAGAGGGGAAAGGGCGACAGGTGAGGAGGTAGATTTGAGAGCTGTCAGCACAGAGGTTGTAAAAGGAGGCATGGGAGCACATGAGGATATTCAGGGAGTGAATCTAGTGTATAAAAATTAATCAGATTGAAATGATTTACCTGAAAATAAATATCTGTAAAGACCACTTGTTAAATTCCTTTGGAGCCTGATCCAAAGCCCATTGAAATCAATGGGGAAAATTCTGATTTCAGTGTGATTTGGTTCAGTCCCTTGCTACTACTGCGACATTAAGAGACAAATTCCTCCCTGATGTAACTCTAGTGAAGTCAATAGAGTTAGTGCAGGGATCAATGTATCCTAAGAGTTCATTGTGTCAAGTATACAGTCATTCATTCAATTGGACTTCACAATATGCTATAAGTAGTGTGCTGGCTGGAGAAGCTACAGGAAATGTGCACAGTGCAGGAGAGGGACATTAGGTAACAACAGTAAGAGTTTTAGAAACCATGTGCCTCAGCACATTCTGTCAAATAACTTTCATAACTATTATTCTGATAAAAAAGAACATGACTGTCAGCAGGACACCCTTTATCTTCCAATAGATTTGTGGTTCCTATCTGATGAAATCAGCACTGAGCTGGAACAAACAATGCGTCAAAAATGATTATGTAACGTGAGATGAGGAAATATTTCTCAATCCACTGCCAGGAAAGCTGCAGGCGATTGTGGATGTCACATGCTTTCTGGTGGGATTTTTTTGTATTTTTGTACAAAGAGGAGCCCTTTTTCGGAATTCCAGTTGTACAAGGAGGAAACAGCCAATATAGAAGATCTTTCTGTATTTGTGAATTCTAGTTTAACCACAATGAGTACATTCTTCCTCCTTTTTTGTTCAAATTGTAGTGAAAGCTAAATCAGTAGGAAGAAACCAGTGGCTAGCCTTTTGAGCTGACCTCTGCAAACTTTCTGAAAACAAACCAGGGTCATCAGATGGTCACTGTATTAGCATGTTATATATGCAAAAGGTTTCTGTTTTCAATTGAGGACAACTCCATATTTGGACTCTAGTCCCTAATGTTTTGCCCAACACTGCTGTTGGCTTTTATTGAGGAAAGATTAAAGTCTACCTCTTGAGAGAACAACAGAAAGATGGCTTAAAGTCAAAGGATTTTGAGTAATGCAGAACAAGTTTTAAAAACAAGATGCACTTTAATAAAACAATAATTTTAAAAGCTGTAAATAGTTCAAGACATTGGTCAGTTTCATATGAACATTGTATGGGATTCAATCCAGATAAACTGGCAACACCAAGTTTTGGGGTTTGAATGAATTCTAAACCTCAAAGCAAAATTCAGTCGAACTAGTGAGGGCTTGGCTACCTGGGGAAATTGATCAGCCAAACTATAGAAGTGTAGTAATTCTGTTTTAGCATAACTCCCAGTATGGACACTATTCTAGGATAAAAGTGACCTTAGGATATTATTATTTGTAAAGATACTGCTATAGTTCTACCAATTCCCCTGTGTGGGCAAGTCCTGAGTGAGTTTCACCAGGTCTCAGAAACCATCATGCTACAATAGTCATGGTCAAAACTGATCAAGTTGTCACTGAATTTCATAATAAAATATTCACAATTTCACACTGACTTTCAAATAAAACATTTTTATTTGAAAAGTTTTCATAAATGTCACTACATTCACTTTGAACGGGGCTGTATTTGCCGTATATACTCATGTTGGGTAGTATCTTAGGTCCTAACTGTGCAAATGCTTGCGATGGTTACATATGAGAACAGTCTTACTCACATACATGTAGTTAAACACATGCATGTTTTTCAGGACTGGAGCTGTCTCCTAAAACAGTTTCAAGGGGAATGTGCTTGGAGTAAACTTATCAGTATTAGGTTTCAGAGTAGCAGCCATGTTAGTCTGTATTCGCAAAAAGAAAAGGAGGATTTGTGGCACCTTAGAGACTAACAAATTTATTTGAGCATAAGCTTCCGTGAGCTACAGTTCACTTCATCGGATGTATTTAGTGGAAATATATCCACCCATCCACTCCCAGTCTCTATTCAAGCCTAAGTTAATTGTATCCAGTTTGCAAATTAATTTCAATTCAGCAGTCTCTCATTGGAGTCTGTTTTTGAAGTTTTTTGTGGAAAAATTGCCACTTTTAGGTCTGTAATCGAGTGACCAGAGAGATTGAAGTGTTCTCCAACTGGTTTTTGAATGTTATAATTCTTGACATCTGATTTGTGTCCATTTATTCTTTTACGTAGAGACTGTCCAGTTTGACCAATGTACACGGCAGAGGGGCATTGCTTGCACATACATTGCCATCATGTGCCAGCAATACCTGGACAATTAACTTAGGCTTGAATAGAGACTGGGAGTGGATGGGTCATTACACAAAGTAAAACTATTTCCCCATGTTTATCCCCCCCCCCACTGTTCCTCAGACATTCTTGTCAACTGCTGGAAATGGCCCACCTTGATTATCACTACAAAAGGTTCCCCCCCTGCCCCCCTTCCACCCCACTCTCCTGCTGGTATAGCTCACCTTAAGTGATCACTCTGGTTACAGTGTGTATGGTAACACCCATTGTTTCATATTCTCTGTGTATATAAATCTCCCCACTGAATGCATCCGATGAAGTGAGCTGTAGCTCACAAAAGCTTATGCTCAAATAAATTTGTTAGTCTCTAAGGTGCCACAAGTACTCCTTTTCTTTTATCAGTATCAGGCTCTCTATCTGTAACTACTATAAAGGCTACTAAGTGTTTAGCTTCAGAAAGAACATCCCACACGTGCGCTTTAACCCAGTTCAGTAGCCAAGTGGGTCATTGACATTACTCATTTTCAGTATTTATTTTGGTTTGGGTTGGGAAAAAAATGTTTAATCGTCTGAATCTAGGGCTGTAACTAACACAGGCCTTTTATACATGCACATGTAACCAGGATACAAAAGGAGCCATATGACCAGGATATAAAAGAAGCCTAAGAGATGAGTGCATCTCTGCTTGATTAGGACTCTACGGGGATAATTCCTATGGCTATTACAGGCTTTGTCCTCTAACCTTCCATAGGCAACTTTCCCACCTTAGGGGGAACAAAGTGTACCAGAGAAAAAACAGGAAGAAAAGAACCTAATAGATTTTTAAAATAAATGTTCTCTTCCGTGTTTTTTGTTCTTTTGGGAGGGAAGTTCCTAGATGAGGAAACAGAAACCTGAGATGAAAATACCCTTTTTATTTTCATCTGTTAAATAAACTATAAACTGAAGGCTGTGTCTGTGTAAGAAGGAACGTTAGGATTTTCATAGGAAAACCCAGGTAGTTTCCTCACAGAATTTTTTTTTTGTTAGCCTTTCTTTCTTATTTATGAAGAAGCTCACACTAGCCCTGAGAGGCTTTTCAGTCCCTTTTATGGCACTTTATTGCAAAAATTCTCCACAATAGTCCATTTCCCACTCTCCCCCCAATTTTTTTTTGACTCAAGCATGTAATTATTGAATGAAATTCTACAAATAAATACAACACACACACACAATCAAAATAGTTTACATTACTCGTGTTCCTCAATCCTTCTATGCCATCACACCCTTCAAACAGTTTTTGCATTTCATATTTCTTTCCCTCAGTACAGCATTCAGGGACAAAGGGAAAGAACCCAGCTGCAAAAAGAGACTATCATAACTTCACAAAGCACCTGACAAATATTAGATAACAACAACAAATCTACAAACTCTATTCCAAACTCAAGAAGAGTATATTAAACATCCTGAATTAGGGAGAAGAAGAGAGAATGGCCTAAGGAAATTCAGTTCTACTCGTTCAGAGGATTAACTTCTAGGTTTCTGACCAAAATCTGAACATATTCATGTTCTGAAGGCTCCAAGGCCACATACATAGTCAGACACAAAAAGAAAGAAAGAAAGAAAGAAAGAAAGAAAGAAAGAAAGAAAGAAAGAAAGAAAGAAAGAAAGAAAGAAAGAAAGAAAGAAAGAAAGAAAGAAAGAAAGAAAGAAAAGGCAGCTCTAATACAACCCAATGGAACATATTCTGCTTTCAGCTACACTAGTGTATATCCAGTATAATTCTCTTGAATGCAATGTATTTAATGATGTAATTGAGAGCCGAATCTAGCTCCTAGATTATTTAATAAGCCTTATCTAGTCTTAAATATTATAAAGCATATTACTTTGAGTGTCCATGCATGTCAGTAAAAAAGTATTTACTGAATATTTAAAAATACATATTTTTAACCGTACCATTTTATATTCAATATAATTAACCGGAGAGTCCATCAAATGAAAAGTGCACTCACCAATTAGCAGGAACAACCTCTTCTGTGCACAAGGAGTATCATTTTTGTCAGACCTCAAAGGAGGGGGTCATGCTGGCAGTGAATGGCTTTGGCAAAAAAAAAAAACCCAGAATGAAGAAGCATAGTCTAACTCTTTGACATGTATTTGTTTTCATCAGAGCTATTTCTGGAACAGAATGGTGACTTGGATCACTAACATGTGTTGGGGGGCATTACAGAGGTACACTGAAAGGCTGACCACAGTGCAATGGTCAGTGCAGGATACATTCTGATGGCTTGTGCATGTGTCAGAGATAAACATGTTGTTATGATGGGAGCTAATAAATTGGTGAATGATTCAAAGAACTAGCCAAACATTTAGAAATATATTTTAAAGGAGGAGATAAAAAATGATCAGAGCATCCCATTGCTACTGCCAGTACTCTGACTACCTGTAGTATGTTAGGTAACCATTAAGGTTTATTAGGCCTGTATCTTGAGATATAAGTGCTTAAGTGAACTATTAGTCCAGAACATTATTATTTATTTATTGCTTTACAATATCAAGCTAAGATCGAGGCCTCATTGTTCTAGGTATTCTGCATACGCATAGAAACATACGGTACCTTGAAGAGCTTATATTCTCAATCAGGGATTGGCAACCTTTGGCACACGGCCCTTCAGGGTAAGCCCCCTGGCGGGCCAGGTCAGTTTGTTTATCTGCTGCGTCCGCAGGTTTGGCCGATTGCAGCTCCCACTGGGCACGGTTCACCGCTCCAGGCCAATGGGGGCTGCGGGAAGCGGCGCGGGCTGAGGGATGTGCTGGCCACCACTTCCCGCAGCCCCCACTGGCCTGGAACGGTGAACTGCAGCCAGTGGGAGCTGCAATCGGCCAAACCTGTGGATGCGACAGGTAAATAAACCAGCCCAGCCCGCCAGGGGGCTTACCCTGGCGGGCCGTGTGCCAAAGGTTGCAGATCCCTGTTCTAAATAGATGAGACAGATAAAGAATGGGAGAAAGGAAGTAGTAATATCTCCATTGTACAGGTGGGAAATCATGATATAGAGAGATTAAGTAATTTGCCAAAGGTCAGCAGGAACTCTGTGACAGAGCCAGGAATTAAACCCAGGTGGCCTGCGTCCCAGTACACTGTCCTAAACACAATAACCTCTCAGTATGTTCCTGTATTCCAGGAAACTCTTAGATAGTATCTGATCACTGACCAGAATTGACATGCTTACTGCGTGTATTAACTAGTATTAACTAAAGGTTTCTTTGTATTGCACAAAGTGTATAAACTTGCTACTTCTTTTCATAGTGATAACAGTAATAATAATAGGCCTTTTTCATCTATAGATTTCAAAGTGTGTTATAAAGGAAAGTAAATATCATTCACTTGTCACTTACTTTTGTCCGTTAGATCTCAAAGTGTGTTATCAAGGAGAGTAAATATCATTCACTTGTCAGATGCCTTACCTGCTGTCTGCTCATTAATTCATCATCCTGAGACTTATTCTAACATTCCAGACACTGCTGCAGCTTCACACAGCTCTCCTGTGTTGCTTTTTTAAAATCAACCTGCTAGACAAATGTTTCCTCTTCAGGCCCCAAATATGGAATTTTTCCCAGATATACACTAGTCAGACGCCCCAGATGAGCAAGATTCAGATCAAAACCAATAAACATCATTTTTAGCCATTCAAATATCAAGTCTAATATCTTCATAGATTCCAAGGCCAGAAGGGACTGTGGTGACTATCTAGTCTTACCTCCTGTCTAACACAGGCCATAGAACTTCCCCCAAATAATTCTTAGAACTGATCTTTTAGAAAAACACACAATCTTGATTTAAAAATGGTCAGTGATGGAGAATCCATTGGATTTGTAAATTGTTCCAATAGTTAATTATCCTCACTGTCAAAAATTTACACCTCATTTCCAGTCTGAGTTTGTCTAGCTTCAGCTTCCAGCCTTGGATCATGTTACACCTTTCTCTGCTAGATCGAAGAGCCCACTTGCAGCACTGCCATTCCCAGCTTGTCAGTCTGACCCAGGCCTGGCCTAGAGCTCCTGAAGGGTCAGAGAAACTGATCTTTAAACACCTGTTTTAGATGATTATTGGATATTTTTATGGCTGAGCCCTATACAATTGGACTCTTAGAGTTAGTCTGCACTGCAACAGGATGGTATGATTCCCAGTGCAGGTAGACAGACTTGTGCTAGCTACAGAAGCATGGCAAGACCCCAGAGGGCCCTGATGCAAGAATAGGTGAAGGCCCCCTTCCAAACCCTACAATTTTGCTTTCCTTTACCATCTTGGAAAATCAGAGCATCTCTGTCTTATCCATAATGACACAAACACAATACGCAGGGTACATCAATACACTTTCTCAGGCTAGCAACACACAGAAAAGGTCTATTTACACATTTATACAAAATGCGCACTGGCAGTGATATAGTTCTAAATTTTGTAACACAGGAGCCCTATAGCAATATCAAATTGGTCATTCTGTCATGTGTGAGATAGATGTTGCCAACTATCTTATTGTGTGATGTCATGATAAGATAGAGCACCTATGGTCAAAACCTAACAAACATTTTAACAGGAAATTTTGTCTAACTGAACGTCTATGCAACAGCAGTTACGAGGCTTCACACATTAATAATACATGCAACTCAGCTTTAAATGCCAAACTTAAAACTAAGTAGCAAGGCACTTCCAAAGCATGCATGTCATTTGTCAAAAAGCCCTAGGACTTGAGTAACCATTGTGTTACTCCAGTTTCAAGTGCAACTCCACCACTGTAAGAGAAGAGTAATGTGATGGGGAATCAAACCCCAAATCTTGATACCTGGACCCAGAGTTTTGCCCAGGGAAAAACTTGCAATTTGAGCACAAACAACACTTGCTTTTCATTCACTAATCATGTGGGTTGGGCACCAAATGCAAACAAGTGTTGTCACGAATATACAGACCACTCTTGAAAATATGTTCTCTGTGTCACAGAAACCAAACTCAATGATCCATTCTGCCATCCAATTAAAAAACAAAAATACTAAAACAACTACATCTTCAGCATTTTTCAAAGATCACTGTACCTTGTCCAAGTCAGACACTTATAGAATCATAGGGCGGGTCTACACTAGAAGCGCTACATCAGTGCAGATACACTGATGCAGCTGTGCTGCTGTAGTGCATCGGGTGAAGATGTTGTATGCCGATGGCAGAGCCCTTTCCCATCGGCATAATTACTCCACCTCCATGAGAGGTGGAAGCTATGTCAGGGGGAGACCATGTCTCACTGACATAGCGCCAGTGTGGACAGCACTTAGGTTGCTCTAAGTTACGACGCTCAGGTAGGTGGCTTTTTCACATCCCTGAGTGACACAAGTTAGATTGACTGAAGTGGTAATGTAGACCTACCCATAGGGTTAGAAGAGACCGCAAGGGTCATCTAGGCTAATTCCTTGCCAAGATGCTGGATGTGTTCTGTATAATCTAAACCATTCAAGACAGATGGCTATCCAGCCTTCTTTTAAAAGCCACCAGGGAAGAATCTTCCACAACCTCTCAAGGCCATCTGTTCCATTGTCCTATTGTTCTTATAGTTAGGAAGTTTTTCCTGAGATTTAATCTAAATTTGCTGTGCTGTAGTTTGAACCCATTGCCTCTTCTCCTGCCCTCTGTGGCAAAAAGAGAACAACTCTTCTCCATCTTTTTATGACAGCCTTTCAAGTATCAGAAGACCACTATATATTACCCCTTAATCTCCTCTTTTCCAAACTAAACTTACTCAGTTCCTTCAGCCTTTGCTCATGTGGCTTGCGTTCCATCCCTTTGATCATCTTTGTCACTCACCTCTGGATCCTTTCCAGTTTCTCTCCATCCTTTCTATACATTGGTGACCAAAATTGGACACAGTACTCCAGCGCCGAGTAGAGCGGTACTATCACCTCCCATGACTTGCATGCTGTGCCTCTGTTAATGCAACCCAAAATTGCATTTGCTTTTTATGTAACAGCATCACATTGCTAATTCATGTGATGCACCACAACTCCCAGATCCTTCTCAGCAGTGCTGCTGTCAAGCCAGTTTTCCCCAACTCTGTATTTGTGCATTTGGTTTTTCTTGCCTCAGTATAACACCTTATGTTGGTCTTTGTTGAATTTCATTGTGTTGTCTATAGTCCCGTTCTCCAATTTATCAAGATCCCTCTGAATTTTAGCTCTATCCTTCTAAAGTATTGGCAACCCACCCTAGCTTCGTGTCATCTTATGGTATGTCTGCTTCTATATGGAGTAGAAGATGGCAGTCTTTACGAGGCCCACTTTGTTAAGTGAGAAATCACAACTAATGCTGTCAACCCAGCAACTGAATATTGATCAACAATCTCCTGGTCTTCAACAATTCAAGCCACCATAACAGCAGTCTTCAGGGCCAAGCAACACACCACATAGGTTTTGCTTCTATATCATAGAAATGTGACCTAGATAAAAAGCCAACCCTCACCAATTCCTATAACATCTTCTAAAAACCTCCAAGATAAACACATTGTACATGTAGGGTTTGATCATGCTGTATGTGGGGCAAGATTCACTGGTATGCTCCAGCTAATTTTGGACCACTCCATAAACCCTATTTAATGGGCTGAGCAGACCAGGTTGACAATGGATTTCCATTGTCAAAATGTTGAATAGGAGCTAGAAGGCACCAGTGAATCTAGCCTAGTTAGGAGAAACACATTTTAACAGAGTAAAGAGATTAATTCTGATCTGTGGATGCCCCTCATCCCCCTGATTCCTCCTCCACTCCCAGGGCTGGGCCCTTGCTCCCTATCTGACCCACACAAGCTGCTGCCAGATTCCGCCATCTCCCCAGAACTGGTGACTGGAGATCCCATCCACCCCCTGCATTTCATCCCCAAACTCCTCCTCTACCCGCTAGGGCAGTGGTGGGCAATCTGTGGCCCACGGGCCACATGCGGCCTATCAGGATACTCTGATCATGGGCCGCAGGACATTTTGCTGACATTGACCGTCTGCAGGCACGCCCCCCCTGCAGTTCCCAGTGGCCGTGGTTCACTGTTCCCGGCTAATGGGAGCTGCAGGAAGCGGTGGGCTGCAGGAAAGTGCTGGCTGCCGCTTTCCGCAGCTCCCATTGGCTGGGAACAGCGAACCACAGCCAATGAGAGCTGCGTGGGGGGCCATTCCTGCAGACGATCAACATCAGCAAAATGTCTCATGGCCCGCAATCAGATTACCCTGATGGGCCGCATGCGGCCCTTGGGCCGCAGGTTGCCCACCACTGCCCTAGGGAGAGGCATCTGCCCTCCGTAATCTCCCCTGCAGCTCTTCCCTGCCCTTAGCCTCCACCCCCCCCTCGGGCCCAGGACCCTCTCCCCATCTGCCAGCCCTTCCTGTGAAGCTGCTTTCTCAGCCACAGTGGGACCTGGGAACCCCCAAACTGGCTACCTGTACTTAACCAGCCCACACACCCTGTGCAGCCTCCAACAACCTCCCGCCATCTGCCCCCCAACCCTTTCCCACTGAGCTCTTCACTGGTAAAGTGGCAGCTGCAGTGTAAGTCCGGGGTGGTGGTGGTCAGGCCCTGAAGGGGCCTGATGTAGAGTGGCAGGTGCAGGCAAGGCACTATTGAGAGCAGTCCCAAGCAGTCCCGCACCCGAGGAGCCACAGCTATGATCTGAGCCATGCCGGGGGTAGGAAATAGATGGGGAGGGGGTGGCATAACTGCCCCGGCAGCCTGGCTTGCTGGGAACCTCATCCTACTCCAGGCCCTGTTTGCTTATATGTAGACTGTGACGTAACTACAATGGGGTTCCTAAGATAGGGTGGCTGGTTGGGCCCCCATACCTCGTGGGCCCTGCTGTGACTGCACCACTTGCATCAGTGTAGCTATGACCCTGGCTAGCTCTGCTTGAGGTAGCGGGCTGAAAAAAAGCAGTGTGGATGTTGTGGCAGAACCAGTGGCTCGGGCCACATGAGTCGAAGCCTGCCCAACCCCTGGGGTACATGATCAGGTGGCTAGCCAGAGCCACCAGTAGTGCCACATGGCCACACTGCTATTTTTAGCATGCTAGCTTGAGTCTGTCTAACCACACTGGGAATCACACCTCCTAGCTGCAGTGGAGATATACCCTAAGGGCCTGATCCAAAGCCCATTGAAATCAATGGGAGTCTTTCCATCAACTCATAGATTCTCAGGCTAGAAGGGACCATTGTGATCATCTAGTCTGACCTCCTGCATAAAACCAGCCAGAGAACGTCTCCAAAATATTTTCTGTTTGAATTAGAGCACAACATTTAGAAAAACATCCAATCTTGATTTAAAAATTGCCAGTGATGGAGAATCCATCACAACCTTGGGTATATTGTTCCAACAGTTAATTACCCTCACTGTTAAAAAAATATGCTTTATTTCTAGTCTAAAGGTGTCTAGCTTCAATTTCCAGCCACTGGATCTTGTTATACCTTTGTCTTTAGAGTGAAGAGTCCATTATCAAATATTTGTTTCCCATGTACATACTGATAGACCACGATCAAGTCATCCCTTAACTTTCTTTTTGCTCATTGACTTAAATGGGCTTTGGAGCAAGTCCATAATAACCATGCACCTGGGTTTAAAACAGGAGGGATACAAATAAATAGCCCAAATACAAATTTTGAAAGCTCAATCAAACATTCCTAAGATAGTGTTTTTGTCAGTAATATGCTCGCCCCAAAACTTTTACCACAGCATTCCATTATCTATTCCATTTATTTACAGATTAGATATTTAACAATGGCAAATACTCAGTGACAGATGCTGTACCTAAGGCTGTGCATGGGGGTCTATTGTAACACCTTTTTTGGTTTGCTTATATCTGTGAAAAGCCCAGAGTAAAGATTATTCTCCATATGTTAATGATGGTGACTTCACATAGATGTTTTGAACTTATCTTAAGTTGTAAGAGTGTTGGTCTTAAGTGATTCATATTATAAATTTAAAATTCCTATATTTCCTACACTTACGTTGTTTTTTAAATATGGACGACTTACAAAGAGACTTCTGTACAAACAGTTTTATTGATCACCAGGAAGCAAATTAACTGGAAAGCAGATTCCCCTCGGAGGAAAAATTAATGGATTTGAAGTCTCAGATACATTTTTCCTTGAAATAGCAGTTTGCAATTCCAGGAATAAATCAGAAGACTAACTGACTGAATTTGGCTCCCCTTTCAGGAACATTTTGCTGAACACAACTTGATCTTTGACCTGTAAAAAAATCAAGCACACACAGGTTACTTTCTATTTCAAACAGTGCATTGCCTGCAATTAGACAATTCTATTGCATGTCCCATTAGCTTTTATCTGTTAGTCAGGATTTATATTGCACCTTTCTCTCTTTTCCTTTTAGTTAGAATTATTACTACTCAATAATACTTCCTGTATTATCACATTTCCATATGTAAAATACTGTTGTTACCAGCTGGGATTATTTTCTCCTACATTTTTTTCTTACTTAGTTAATTTCATTGTATTAATACACTTTTAAGATGCAGTGGTTAGGCTGAACAATGAAGAGGCCTGGAGTGCACTGAGTGAAGCTATGGGCCGCAGGTTACCCACCACTCCTAGATATTGAATAGTGAAAGTAAAATATATATCGATCAGCTTCCTTATTTACTGTGCACCAGCCAAAGAAACACACTGAAAGAAACAGTGATATATGGGAAAAAAACCCGCATATGGTGATGTAATTAAAGGCTATTGTAATGCATGAGTGTGAGGGCAGATAAGTTTGCATAGGTACATTTAACGGACAATTCTAGATTTTTTGAGTGCTTTGCTTCCCAACTTCAACATTCTTTTAATGTATCTTTCATTTTGAATGGAATTGAACAATGATAAATAGCACTTCACATCTTCAAAGCTCTGCAAACACTATTTTGCCATTGCTGAAGGCAACCACCAATTACTTCTAAGAACAAATATTAAAAAAAAAAAACAGATTGGGAAATGAAAATGAGGCTGTTGTAAATGGTGAATATCAGCAGACATGAAATAGATGAAGAACATTCAGAGCAAGGATTGCTGCCATGTTTACAGACCATTACAGTCTGAACCAAAGCTATATATGGAGTTATATGTGTGTGCTAGCCCTGAATGTTCAAGGCCAGCAAAACTCCTAGAGGCTTGATTTTGAATTTAATCTATGTGACTAAAAGAGAGTTTATTTCTGCGTGAGCACACACAAAAATTTTCTCAGGCTATTTTCTTGTTCTCTGGTATACAGCGTCATCACTTATGAATGTCTGTCTCATTATCCAACTATGGAAGCTGCATCCCAAAATGCACAGGACCTGTGGTTAGAAAGTTGTTTCTACACATAGGAGAAGTGTGATCTCTGGGCAGATCGAAGCACTTATCTGAAAGATTTTTTGCAAGGCAGGGAAAGAGAGTAGAGTCAGATGACGTGAGATGTGAACAGCACATATAGATAAGATAAACAAAGGAGGGTGGATTTGACAAGGCTGAAACTCTCACTTTCATGCTGCTCAGTGTCTACAAGAAAACATACCTGATATGATCCCTTTTGCAGCTTTCTACCACCTCAAATTACATAAGGTAAAATTTGCCTCAGTGCAACTGGCCTGCTGAAGGCTCTCTGGTCACTTAATCCCTACTTAAGGAGAGTAGTAAGATTTAACAGTGAAAAAAAAACATAAGGCGGGGTGATATGTGAGCATATGGTGGAGTGGAGAATTTTGGTCGGTCGCCAGGAAGGTGTGCCTGGCAGCTCAGAGAGATGGTTGCCTGTTCTTCTCTTTATCCCTCCTGCAGTCGCACAGCAGGGCTAGGAGAAGCTATCTAGTGGGTTTGCAAAATTGAGTGTGTGAGGAATAGTTTCCCTGTCAGATTAGACTAGAAGACCAGACTGTCCCTCCAAGCCTGAGAGAGCCCCAGTTTTCTGAGTTATCTGGCATCTGGTCATCCTTTTTCTAACAGGTGAAGGGCAATCAGATCTGCAAGGTGTCATGACACTCTAACATTTGACAGCTCTGTCAGACCTTCCCACAGCTCAGAAAAGGTCACTTACTATACAGCCCCTGAGCACCATTTGGTCTGGGGAATGTACACTGGGTTAGGAGCCAAGAGACCATAGCTTCTGGTCTCTCCTCTTCAGCTGACTGTTTTGATATTTCTGTTTAGTTCACAACCTTTTTTCCAACCTAAGGCCTCATATCCCTATGCCAGCAGGCCTGCAGCTATCAGGGGGGTTACAAAAACAGACGCACCACCATCTTTTTGTAAAACAAACAGGGAAAAGACCAGGAAATACAGACTTCTCCAGTTTTCTAGGACACATGCTCACATCCTTTACTTCAGAGTAGAAGTGTTTTTTAGGGCCTTGGATGGGTTCTTTGCACTGGAGTGAATGTAATCCATAAAGAGCATAGCATCACCTTAGCATCCACAGAATGCCTCTATTCTACTCCAGAACCCAGCGTCTTCCAGTGAAGAGCTTAAGTAGCAGCCTACCGGTCAGACAAAATAATTTGCATCAAGGCTGGCCTTTCAGAATATCAGAAATCATCCAAAAGAAACAGCCCTGATGTTAGGGGGCTTATTCCTTCACCCACTTACTTCCCTAGTCCTTCTCGCATGAACAGAGAGCAACAATACCCAAAGTCCAAAGGTGCAAACAATTCAATGTTTATTGGGGTGAACTTCCAGCAAGAATGATTCCAGTTTCCTTCCTTAGTGTCCCCCTTCCCAGCTCTGACACCACAGAGCCTTACCTGTGTCCCTGTTCCCATTTCTCCCCTTAGTCAAACATGATTCCAATTTCCCACCCCCATTCCCTGTTCCCATTTCTCCCCCCACCACACACACTTCCTGATTGACTGCAGACTATATAGTAAAACTTGAGTTCTGCTTAGCTATACCTTAACCAATCATTTTACTGAAATTTAACTAACCAATACTAACATGATTATGTAACCAATTATATCCCACCACCTTAATTAGTTTACACCCAGCAAAATTAATTATACAGCAGACAGAAACAATCACAGAAGCAGACAGAGATTATACAGACAAACAATAGGGAAATGGGGACTACAGTGATAGAACAAACACAGAAATGAGGATTTCACATCCCAGCTATTGATAAGTGAGTTCTTGCCAGACAGGATGCTATCAAACTAAGTTTCCTTTTACATTTTCTAGGCACTTCCCTTTCTCTGGAGGCGATAGGCATTATCAGGACAGGATTGTATTCCTAACAGCCCAATAGCACCTTATTTCAATGTGACTAGGTTGGAATGTGAGGATATGACCGGTCGCTTCCCAGCTTATGGCTGCCTCTGCTACTTAGCCAATGGCCTTAGCCTAACCACAGGGCCTCAGACTGTCATAGTAAGAGAAGGACCTTGACAGTGATTTTGATTCTTTCTTTTATACCTCTATAACTAGCCAAGTGATAAGAATACACCTAAATTCTTAAGAGTATAGGCCTTTACAGACAGGTCTGAATATCTATATCCTAGCACCTGATAACATTCCCTTAACTATACACACAACACAACAGGAAATCCTAGAAAAATAAGCGCTTGCCTACGACTCTGATCCATACTCTGATTGGCTGGTGAAAGAGAATCAAAGTGTCTAGGACTCAACCTAAGGAATGTGCTGATGATATCCTTTATTTTTGCAAAAGTGATCAGTTGTAAGGGAAAAAGGAGGTTCACTCCTGAGGTCATCTTCAATTTCTGTACACTGCACATGCTTTATCCTGCAAATGTAGCATACATAGTCGCTTTAGTCACTGCACACTATAAAAGAAAGGATGGGTTAACTGCTAAACAGTATTTGGATTTGGAGTAAATGCTCTGTTTAGAGTTCCTTTCAGTGGGTTATTTACTATACTTCCTGTGCTGTTTTGAAATATGTACTGTACTTTTAGTCCTGGCATAAGCCTCTCCTTTTTTTTTTGTTTGGTGTCACATCATATCTGAGCATAGTGCCACAAGCTGCTTGAACTCAGGTATAGGGAAGATGTCCTCTTTGGCCCAAAGTAGCATGGACAGTACTGTATTTACAGTACTACTTTGTTTTCAGTAAACAGAGGAAAGTACAGATTAAGAAGTGAATTCAGGTTACCTAGAGTGAGAGGGACTGCACAATGTAAATTTCACTCATAACCAAGAATTCCAGTGAAATGCTTTATAATATCTCCTTTCCCCAAAAAGCTGAATAAAGAGAGTGCAAGAGGAAGAGTTTGTGTGTGCTAACTGGGGCAACGTATCAGTGACTTGCCCTTTTGCATTTAGAAGCCTTTGCAGAAGTCTGACACACTGACAACTTTTCAGACGACTTGCAAGAATTTCCGAGGAGATGCCAGCACATCAGGCCGTGAGCAATTGGAGTGTGACAAGAGTGAGTGGTGTAGTGTTTGACTGTGCCTACTGCATGGGCTTTAAACCGATTATGTCTTTAGATCATACATGACATCAGTCAAGTAATTTCAGCTCAGGCCTGGAAGACATTTTCCCTCATCACACAGCACCACACAATTTGAATCCCTTAGATAAAAATAACTAGCATATAGAAAGTTCTTAGCTCATTAATATAGACGGTTCCATCCCTTTATAATACCTCATACTTCTTTCAGTTGTTAAACACAAAAGCTCAAAATGTATCATTAAATTAGAGGTGAGAAGACCTGGTAGATCAGCTAGTGTATCTTCCCACCAGTGCTATTCCCTGGAGTACATATTCTTGTCTGTTTGTTAACTGCCCCAACGTTAGAACTGCCACCACCTACCTGCCTTGAGAGATGATAATGTAATCTAATAGCTCTCACACTGTTAGGTAGCTTTCCCTGATATCCAATGAAAACACACTACTTGTATAGATTTCAGAATAGCAGCCGTGTTAGTCTGTATCCGCAAAAAGAAAAGGAGGGCTTGTGGCACCTTAGAGACGAACAAATTTATTTGAGAATAAGCTTTCGTGAGCTACAGCTCACTTCATTGGATGCATGCAGTGGAAAATACAGTGAGGAGATTTATATACACAGAGAACATGAAACAATGGGTATTACCATACACACTGTAACAAGAGTGATCAGGTAAGGTGAGCTATTACCAGCAGGAGAGCGGGGGCGGGAGGGAACCTTTTGTAGTGATAATCAAGGTAGGCCATTTCCAGCAGTTGACAAGAATGTCTGAGGAACAGTGCGGGGTGGGTGAGAAGGGAAATAAACATGGGGATTCAACCGCATTTGCTCCAACCCCTTAGACAGAGACAAACACCTACAAGATCTCTATCAAGCATTCTTACAACTATAATACCCACCTGCTAAAGTGAAGAAACAGACTGACGGAGCCAGAAGAGTACCCAGAAGTTACCTACTACAGGACAGACCCAACAAAGAAAATAACAGAACGCCACTAGCCATCACCTTCAGCCCCCAACTAAAACCTCTCCAACGCATCATCAAGGATCTACAACCTATCCTGAAGGACGACCCATCACTCTCACAGATCTTGGGAGACAGGCCAGTCCTTGCTTACAAACAGCCCCCCCAACCTGAAGCAAATACTCACCAGCAACCACACACCACACAACAGAACCACTAACCCAAGAACCTATCCTTGCAACAAAGCCTGTTGCCAACTGTGTCGACATATCTATTCATGGGACACCATCATAGGGTCTAATCACATCAGCCACACTATCAGAGGCTCGTTCACCTGCACATCTACCAATGTGATATATGCCATCATGTGCCATCAATGCCCCTCTGCCATGTACATTGGTCAAACTGGACAGTCGCTACGTAAAAAAATAAATGGACACAAATCAGACGTCAAGAATTATAACATTCAAAAACCAGTCGGAGAACACTTCAATCTCTTTGGTCACTCGATTACAGACCTAAAAGTGGCAATTCTTCAACAAAAAACTTCAGAAACAGACTCCAACGAGAGACTGCTGAATTGGAATTAATTTGCAAACTGGATACAATTAACTTAGGCTTGAATAAAGACTGGGAGTGGATGGGTCATTACACAAAGTAAAACTATTTCCCCATGTTTATTTCTCCCCCCGCCCAACTGTTCCTCAGACGTTCTTGTCAACTGCTGGAAATGGCCCACCTTGATTATCACTACAAAAGGTTCTGTCTCCCTAGCTCTCCTGCTGGTAATAGCTCACCTTACCTGATCACTCTTGTTACAGTGTGTATGGTAACACCCATTGTTTCATGTTCTCTATGTATATAAATCTCCCCACTGTATTTTCCACTGAACGCATCTGATGAAGTGAGCTGTAGCTCATGAAAGCTTATGCTGAAATACATTTGTTTGTCTCTAAGGTGCCACAAGACCTCCTTTTCTTTTTACTTGTATAGACTAGCTCAGGAGTAAATTACTCAAAACAATCATCATTATTATTTGTATTCCTTGCCCTTCTTCCCCAATTGCTTAATAAATGCATTATTATTCTAAAACCATAGAAGCAGAAATTGTTTAGCCATCCACAGAATAGATATCGCATGTAACGCATAAACTTCCCCACAGTTACCTCTATACCTCAGCCCTGATATGTGGGTACCATTTCTATCACAGGTGCTGCCTCTGTGGGTGCTCTAGGGCTGGAGCACCCATGGGGGGAAATGGTAGGTGCTGAACACCCCCGGCAGCCCCCCTATCAGCTCCCCCATCCCCCTAGTGCCTCCTGCCCCATGGTGGGCCCCGCCAATCAATACCTCCCTCTCCCTCCCCTTGCCTCCCGACGACCGCAATCAGCAGTTTCACAGCATGCAGGAGGCTGTGGGGAGGAGGAGCAGCAAGAATGTGAGGAGCTCGGGGTAGGGGGCAGAACTGGGGCGGGGTGAGGGTGGAGCAGGGGGCAGGAAGAGGTGGGGGGTGGCGTAGAATGGGGGCAGCAAGAGGCAGGGCATGGGTGGGGCCTAGGGGAAAGGGGTGGAGTGGAGGGGGGGCCTGGGGTGGAGCCGGGGTGTCAAGCACCCCCCAGCATTTTGAAAAGTCAGCACCTGTGATTTCTGTGGAGGAAAGCGTGACTCAATCTCCCTGCTAATTCAATCCTTGACTTTTTGGCTGTCACTGAACAAGGGTCTAAGGTAGGGGCAATGTTGGGAGTACTTTATACTAATAGTGAGAACTGTTGATTAGGAGCAGGGCTGAGACCATAATTTCATTTCACATAAGCCACCAAGCAACCATCCAATGCTAACTAGAGACTTTTTGCAGTAGATGTTTTTGTGAAAAAATTCCCACCATTGCCAAGGTGAGGTCCTTGGAATAGCTGTTTTAGAACTAGAGTCATATTGTTTGTTTTTAGTAATAACTTAGAATATTTATTATTGTACATGTTTTTGCTAATGGTGATAAAAGTTGTATAATATGAGAAATGGGAACTGCCCCTTTAAGAAGAGCAGGGGAGTGGTGGGGGGCTGGAGCACACTGAGTGAGTTACGGCCGAAGCCAGTGTTCAATGTGTGTGTGTTGCTGTCAGAGGAGGCTGGCCTATAGTTGAGCACTGAGGAGATCTCTGATTGCCAGAAGCTCCTAGAGCAAAAGTTTCAATTCCCAGAATAAACAATGTTCTCTTGGAAAAGCTGTGTCTTGTGATCAAGGGTGGGCCAGTTCTATTGGTGCTAGTGTAGACAGAGCTCCAGCTGGCTGCCTGCATTTTTTACCAAAGTATCATATAGATAGGCTTGGAGAAGGGTTAGATGACACAATGGTTAAATGCTAGCAGCCACCTGGAGGCCTGTCAACTAGAACACTCCCACTGCTCCCACTGCCGTGACACAACAATCTTAACTATACAGTTTAGAATGTACATAGCATGATGCAGTTTTACCAAATACCCTATGACAGAATCTTAGAAACGTGGGGCTTGAAGGGACAATGAGAGGGTCAGCTAATCCATCTCCCCAGGCTGAGGTAGGACCAAGTAAACCCAGACCATCCCCGACTGGTGTTTATCCAACCTTCTCTTAAACACCTTCCATGACAGGGACGCCACAACCTCCCTTGGTAACCTATTCCAGTGCTTAACTGTCTTTATAGTTAGACATTTTTTCTAATATCTAACTTAAATCTTCCTTGCTGAAGATTAAGCTGATTGTTTCTTATCTTGCCTTCAGTGTATGTGGGGAACAACTGATCACTCTCCTCTTTATAACAGCCTTAAACATATTTGAAGACTGTTATCATCTTCCTCCTCCAGTCTTCTTTTCTCAAGACTAAACATACCCAGATTTTTTAACCTTTCCTCATAGGTCAGCTTGTCTAAACCTTTTATCACTTTTGTTGCCCTCCTCTGGACTCTGTCCAGCGTCAACATCTTTCTTAAAGTGTGGTACCCAAACTAGACACAATACTCCAACTGCTGAGTACCTCCCATGTCTTACATTCAGCATGCCTTCTAATGTACCCCAGAATATATTCCTTTTTTGCAACTGCATCAGATTATTGGCTCATATTTAATTTGTGGTCCGCTGTAACCCCAGATCCCTTTTGCCAGAACTACTGCTTAGCCAGTTATTCCCCATTTTATACTTGTGCATTTGATTTTTCCTTACTAAGTGTAATATTTTGCATTTGTCTTTACTGAATTTCATCTTGTTGATTTCAGATCAATTCTTATTAAGATCATCTTTAAATTACAATCCTAACCTCCAAAGTGCTTGCAACCCCTCCCAGCTTGGTGTCATCTGCAAATTTTAAAAGCATGCTCTCCTCCATTATCCAAATCATTAATGAAAATATTGAATAGTATCAAACCCAGGACGGACACCTGTGGGACCCCGATAGGTACGCCCTCCCATTTTGACTGTGAACCATTGATAATTATTCTTTGTTTATGGTTTTTCCACAGTTGTGCCCCTACTTTACAATAATTTCATTTAGACCACATTTCCCAAGTTTTCTTATAAAAGTGTAAGTGGGACAACATCCAAAGCTTCCCTAAAATCAAGATAAATCACATCTACTGCTTTCCCCCATCCACTAGGTCAGTAACCCAACGAAAAAGGAAATTAGGTTGTTTTGACATGATTTGTTCTTGACAAATCCATGTTGGCTATTACTTATTAACCACTTGTCCACTAGATGCTTAAAATGGATTTAATAATTGTTCCAGTGTCTTTCTAAGTATCAAAGTTAGGCTGACTGGTCTATAGTGCCCAGGTCCTCTTTGTTCTCCTTTTTAACAATATGTACTATATTTGCTTTTCTCCAGTCCTCTGGGACATCACCTGCCCTCCATGAAGAAAAGGAGTACTTGTGGCACCTTAGAGACTAACCAATTTATTTGAGCATGAGCTTTCGTGAGCTACAGCTCACTTCATCAGATGCATGCCGTGGAAACTGCAGCAGACTTTATATATACACAGAGAATATGAAAAAATACCTCCTCCCACCCCATTGTCCAGCTGGTAATAGCTTATCTAAAGTGATCATCAGGTGGGCCATTTCCAGCACAAATCCAGGTTTTCTCACCCTCCACCCCCCCACACACAAATTCACTCTCCTGCTGGTGATAGCCCATCCAAAGTGACAACTCTTTACACAATGTGCATGATAATAAAGTTGGGCCATTTCCTGCACAAATCCAGGTTCTCTCACCCCCTCACCCCCCTCCCAAAAACCACACACACAAACTCACTATCTTGCTGGTAATAGCTCATCCAAAGTGACCATTCTCCCTACAATGTGCATAATTAAGGTGGGCCATTTCCAGCACAAATCCAGGTTTTCTCACATCCCCCCCACCCCCATACACACACAAACTCACTCTTCTGCTGGTAATAGCTCATCCAAACTGAGCACTCAGAACCCTCCATGAGTTCTTTATGATAATCACTAATGGTTCAGAGATTTCTTCAGCTAGGTCCCTAAATATCCTAGCGTGAACTAAATAACCTGATGACTTGAATATATCTAACTTATCTAAAGATTCTTTCTTAGAAGCTTAGCCTTTCTGTTTTTGTTCCTACATGCACTATTCTTTTGTATTCATCATTAGCAATTTGTCCATGTTTCCACTTTTTGTAGGATTCCTTTTTTCTTTTATTTTCAGGTATGCCTTTAATATTGTTGCTGATAAACTACCAGCTTTTTGGAACTCCTTTTCTCCCTTAGATGTTCTTCGTATGGGACCTAATCTGCTAATTATCTGAGTTAGTTAAAGTCTGCCTTTAAAAAGTCCATTGTCCATAGTCTGCAGCGTTCATTCCTTCCTTTCCTTAGAATCATGAAATCTATCATTTCATGATCTCTTTCACACAAGCTACTTTCCACCTTCAAATTCACAACCAATTCCTCCCTATTAGTCAGAAGCAAGTCTAAAATGGTTGCACCCCGGTTACTTCCTCCACAATCTGAAACAAGAAATTGTCCCAAACACATTCAAAGAACTTAATGGACATTTTGTGTTTTGCCAACTTTTCCAACAGATACCTGGGTAGTTAAAGTCCCCCATTACTACCAAGTCTTATAGTTTGGATATTTCTGTTATGTGTTCTAAAAATACCTCACCCACCTCCTTCTCCTGCAATATACTGTGTTCATCCCAATGGTTTTCTTTAGCATATTATTAGTGTGAAATCACTTTTACACACAGGAATTAGCAAATCTTATTATACCATAAGTTCATTTGGCTCTGGGTAGTATTAATGGCAAATGATTTTGTGACCCATAGTTTGTCTAAGCTCTTCATTCATCATACAAGAAGGCTCGCTAATATAGCTAGTTTTCTTTGGAAAAATGAAGTGGAGAGGAAGACACAAGGAAAAAGAAATTTGCAAGGAATGGAAAATAAAAAGTAGAACATAGCAACAAAATTACTCATAAATAATCAGGAACAACAGAAATCTGTATGGTATTTCTGCATTATCCACAGGGAATTTCTCCTGGGATTTTTCCTGTTGTTTTCTGCTCTACTTGGTCCACTCCTAATAGCAAATATCAGTGCAAACCTTGAGCAAGGTCACTCTAAGTTTATTTATGAATTAATTAAACTGAAAAGTTAGTAAAAGCCAGGATCAATAGAAATCTGCACAAAAACTCCTGGAAACCATACAAGTCACAGAAACTTCACAGGGATTGCAGATTTCTGTGGAACATTCAAATAATACCTCATGCTAGTGCTGGCCAAAGGATAACAATTCTGTTTCATGACAATGTTTGAACTTTTGAAATTTATTTTTGTTCCACATTGGAACAAAGACAAAAGCTTTTGAATGTTTTTGTAAAACAGAATTGTGTCAAAATGTCCATTTTCAGATCAAAAAGGTCAAGTTTTTGATTTGTGTCTCTTTCTGGTAAGAGGTGACTGGAAAGTGACTGGGCCTCAGAAAACTTCCCGTCAAAGTCTTTGTCGAAATCTATACATATTCATAAAATGTTTTGGCTTTAATGAAACAGCATATTTCAAGATAAAATACATTTAGTCAAAATGTTCTCATCTAGTCTACCCTATGCTTTTAAAAGGCCCATCTAAAAAATGAGTTTCTAGTAAGGCTGTCAAGCAATTGAAAAAATTAATCGTGATGTTAAACAATAATAAAATACCATTTTGGATGTTTTCTACATATTCGAATATATTGATTTTAATTACAACACAGAATACAAAGTGTACAGTGCTCACTTTATTTTTATTGTAAATATTTGCACTGTAATAAACAAAAGAAAGTGTTTTTCAATTCACCTAATACAAAGAATGTAGTGCAATCTCTTTGTCATGAAAGTTGAACTTAGAAATATAGAATCATGTACAAAAAATAACTGCATTCAAAAATAAAACAATGGAAAACTTTAGAGCCTACGTGTCCACTCAGTCCTACTTCTTGTTTTGCCAATCACTCAGAAAACAGGTTTGTTTACATTTGCAGGAGATAATGCTGCCTGCTTCTTGTTTACAATGTCACTTGAAAGTGGGAACAGGCATTCGAGTGGCACTGTTGTAGCTGATGTCACAAGATATTTATGTGCCAGATGTGCTAAAGATTCATATGTCCCTTCTGGCTTTAACCACCATTTCAGAGGACATGTGTCTATGCTGATGACAGGTTCTGCTCGATAACAATCCAAAGCAGTGTGGACCGACCCATGCTTATTTTCATCATCAGTTTCCACATCAGAGTGTTGCTCTTTTAAGACTTCTGAAAGCATGCTCCACACCTCGCCCCTCTCAGATTTTTAGAAGGCACTTCAGATCCTTAAACCTTGGGTCCAGGGCTGTAGCTATTTTTAGAAATCTCACATTGCTACCTTCTTTGCATTTTGTCAAATCTGCTGATAAAGTGTTCTTAAAATGAAGAATATGTGCTGGGTCATCACCCAAGATTGCTATAACATGAAATATATAGCAGAATGTGGATAAAACTGAGCAGGAGACATACAATTCTCCCCCAAAGAGTTCAGTCACAAATGTAATTAATGCATTTTTTTAAAACGAGCTTCATCAGCATGGAAACATGTCCTTTGGAATAGTGGCCAAAACATGAAGGGGCATATGAATGTTTAGTATATCTGGCACATAAATACCTTGTAATGCTGGCTACAAAATTGCCAGAGAACGCCTGTTCTCACTTTCAGGTGATGTTGTAAATAAGAAGCAGGCGTTATCTCCTGTAAATGTAAACAAACTTGTTTCTCTTAGGGATTGGCTGAACAAGAAGTAGGACTGAGTGGACTTGTAGGCTCTAAAGTTTTACATTGTTTTGTTTTGGAGTGTAGTTATGTAACAAAAAAAATTCTATATTTGTAAATTGCACTTTCACAATAGAGATTGCACTACAGTACTTGTATGAGGGGAATTGAAAAATACTATTTCTTTTGTTTATCATTTTTATCGTGCAAATATTTGTAATAAAAATAATATAAAGTGAGCATTGTACACTTCATATTCTGTGTTGTAGTTGAAATCAATATATTTGAACGTGTAGAAAAAAATCCAAAAATATTTAATACCTTTTAATTGGCATTCTATTGTTTAACAGTGTGATTAAATGTGCGATTAATCGTGATTACTTTTTTTTAGTTAATCGTGTGACTTAACTGCGATTAATTGACAGCCCTAGTTTATAGGCATCTTTAGGGGGAAATCTATCTATTTGTAACTGTAAATCCATAAAAAAAAGGATACACCCTATCTTCATATAATAACAACTGCTATTTATGACAAGTTACAAAAGTTTTTCAAGGACAAAAGCTGCATGTGACTCTGTAGGACAAACTCTCCAGTCCTTGCTCAGAACTCGGCAATACTCAGTAACCTTTTGCCATTGACCTCTGCTGCAGTGCTTATCTACTTTTTTTCAGGCACCTGACCTTTTACAGAAAAAAATTATAGCAAACCAGAAATGTACTAAATGTACTAAAATAGCTTATAGATCTGCCTGTAAAACAGCTCTCTGCTATCAGCTGAATTATCTTCCTGTTTACTGTCATCTGTCTCCCTCTTCTACCCACCACAGTCTGGGATAATTAGTTTGTTGAGTTATATTCTCGATTTGTCAGATAAACTGCTCAGGGCAATAGCCTTGTATTCTTACATGTCTGTAAAATGCCACAAACATATAGATTAGTAGTAATAATAACGAAAAGACCTAGAAAGTGTAAATATGTAAGTGATCATAAATAGACTTTGAAGTTAAAACTCTATCAGAATGAATGAACTTCCATTTCAGTCTCAGGGCCAAATTCACTAGGGGTAAAAATATTCTGGAGTACCAAAGGATTTAGGCTGCAATGCGTGTATGAACTAACACCACTTTGGTACTTTTGAAAATGTTATCCTAGAGTTGATGCAGAGAGAGACACATGTCTACCACCACATTCCCTTGGGGTTTCAGCCAGCTAATTGGAGGCAGCCGTAGTATACAGATGAAGCTCACTAGAAGATCTGCTGTTAGAAGATTTGAACCTTAAATCCTTCCCATCCATAGAAAACTTTTCACACTAGGGAGCTCTCTCCCAGAGTTTATGCTGGTATAAATCAAAGTGAACTCTAGGTAATTTTGGTTCTCTGACTATAGCGCAATCAAGTTCTGCCAGTCAGAGTTGGCAGCAACAAGGGCTGGGTTCAGTATCTAGGGGTTCCTTTTCAACAATACAACACAAAACTGGCTCGAGCCCACACCCAGTGACCTGGGACAATTACACACCACCCCTGGGTGCTTCTAAGAGGCAATACTTCCCTTCTCGCAAGTACAGAGTCTGAGCGTAGCAAAAAAAGCCTTTAATAAAAGGAGGGAAATAATGCAGTATTAATTTGGGGAAACACCACAAACAGGGTTTATAAACATAAACCACGAGCAAAAACCCCACCACCTAGTAAGTTGGTCAGTGTTTGTTTCCCCTCAAGTTCTTAAGTCCAGCAACCCAAAGATGCCTGTACCTTCTCTGCACCCCACTCACAGTTGTTGTCCTTGGACAGTGCAGACACAGAGGTCAGAGGTGCATCCTCAGAGTTCACCTCCCGCCCTGGGTGGAGGCGGGGAAGGAGGCACCTTACTCACTTCGCTGCTCAGGCATTCACTCACTGCCCCTCTCTGTGGGGCTCTGCCCTGCACTCTCCGCCAGCCAACCCTCTCCGCCAGCTGTCCTACTGCTGCTTGCCACACGTAGATGTCTTCAGGGCCCCCCACTTAACACAGCTCTCAGCAATTTCAGCTGTTAGTGAGGGAGCCTCACTGCTGGTGTACACTGGACAATCTCTTGAATCAGAGACTGTCCCAGAGCACATTGAATACTTAGACCTTGGTATCAATGATTTCAGCTCCACAGCATTTAGCAAGACTCTCAACTGAGTCTAAATTAGCTCTGTTATTCCACAGTGGAGAGGGAGAAAGGGTCAGCTAGCATCTGGGGTCTTTAGGCTCATATGCATTGTCTCAGAGTTTTGAAGACCTTCAAGAAATTTTAGCCACATTATTGTCAGACATTCACATGTGGTGTTAATAGCTGAATATGCTTTGGACAACCTCCCCCCTGCCGGAAAAAGCTACCATTTTTCTGAGTTTGAAGTGGGAAGTGAGCTTAATAGTGGGGCTGATCAGAACCTGGAATTCCCATTTTGGGGGAAATTTAAAAAAAAATCATTCCATATTGGCAAAAAACTCAACACTTCAACATTTCCCACAGAATGAGAATTCCAAAATTTTGTTTAGAAAAAAATCAAAACCCCTTTTCAAAACAAAATTGATGATTCTCCCTGAGTGGCCCAGAGATACAGCAGTCTTTGTTTCCAGGCTCCCTGCCATACAACAGGAAAATGGGCAATCCTGGGAGCCCCAGCTCAAAAGTGTCCATTTAATCAAATCTGCATTTTCCAACAGTAAATGTTCCATCTGAAAACTTCTGACCAGCTCCAGCTAATAGATGTAAGCAGGCTTACATTCCAGAAGTGGCTAGTGATTTTGGGTGCCTCCATTTTTGGGTGCACATTTTAAGGCACCTTAAAGAGACCTGATTTCAAGATGACGACTGTTCAGCACTCCTGAAAAACAGACCCTTGGATTCCAATTTTACCCATGTAGATGCAGCCTAAGAAGTAAGTGTGACTGTCAAAGTACAAGGCAGAAGAGAAGTTGTATTAGAGAGTAACTTGATACAAGCTCAGATGTTGTCAGGAATCAGGGCCTGTAGCAGAGCTAGTTTCCAGGCAGCGCTATCCTGCAGCAGGCTGCCTGATGGCTGAAGGGCTGAAGAGCTCAGCAGGACAGCTCTTAATCCAGCAGTAGCAGCAACTCAAAGGCTGCTAAGTGCTCATGCCCACCACTCTGGCTGTTCCTGTGTTACTTTGTTCCTGCTGTTCCTGCCTTGTACCCAGCTTTGCCTCTGTTCTGACCATGCCTTGAACCCTTCTTTGCCTGATACCCTGCCCTCCAGTTTGACCCTTGGCTCTGGCTTCTGACTACTGACTCTCGCTTAGACCCTCGTCCTTGGTTCCTGATGTCTGCTCCAACCACTAGACGTGACGCCTGCTCTGACCAGTAGGCTATACTGCCCTTGTCCTGCTTGCCTGATAAACACCATGGTGATGGGCATGGTGTGGGGACTTGGATAGATAGATATATAAAAGAGCATATATGAAATCTGAAAAAAAAATCTATTTCACCTGAGAGACTTGTTCATATGCAGAGATTATTTTTTTATTCAGAGCACACATTGATCATTTCAGAGGGAGGTCTGTATGCACAATAGTAGGATATAATGCTCAGAGAGAGAGAGGTAGATAAAAATGTCAAAAAATTATTCCATATTTCAGATAAATGAATATTTTGCTGTTTTCTTTTCTGAGAATATCCAAAAGGACTTTTAAGTGGTTAATATTTCTTCTCCACTGACCAGAATTAAACTTGCCCCAGATTTATGATCCTAGACAGTATTTTTCAAAATCAATAACTTGCTGCTCAGGTAGGATTTCCCCAAGCTTGCACAGTTAGATGTCTGCCCAGAGATTTTCAACACTTTTCTACTCTGGAGCAAAAGGCCCTGGGGAATCTTATCATAAGGTCAATTATGGATGGATGGATGGATGAATGGAGAGTTCAGGTCTTTTGCACAATTACATTAGTCTTCATTTTGTTGCAGACTAGAGGGGAATAGAAAATCAAAATGTTCAATTGAGGTAAAGAGCTGCCTTCAACACTGGGGCCAAATTCTTAGTTGGTACATCGATGTAGCTCTGTTGACTTTAATGAAGCTATACCACTTTACACCAATGGAGGCTATAGATGTAGTATTTGAGGTTACAGTCTTTTCAGTCTCATATTTCAGATGTGCTGTTGTAGAACATTATATTATTTATGGGAAGTGGAGGGATTTACAATTTCCATTGAGAACTTTTCCACAGGAAGTTAGTGATATTTGAATTCAGTAAAAAGGACAATTCACTTTTTGGGCTAGATTTAGCCCTGCATTAGAATAGCTGCCTTAATTAAGGGTATAAGGCCCCTAGAAAGTCTACAGTGAGGGTGGGTCTCACAGTACAACCTTCCCTCTAATGGATGCGAGGCCTGCAACCATTATCACAGCCCCCAGAATGGGCAGTGCTGACCAGGCAGAGGCATGGCCATATCTAAAAGCTAGAGAGATGCTAAATTTAAATCTAAGAACAATAAGAAAAACTCAATAACTTTGATAAAAAGAGAATGCAATTTGCAAATGAGCTGTCTCTTTCTGGGATGGTCAGACACTGTGAAAGGACCTATTCAGCCGTTAAAAGTTCCTAGCCCCGGCTGGATTTGCTTTGCAAGTGTGTATGATCTGAACACTACTAATACCACAGCTGTCAAGAAGCAAATTGGGACCCTTGTAGTCCATTGGCAGAGGTGCTATTATATGAACAAAGTTGGGTTCTCCCTGACTGAGCCACTAAACTCTACATGTACATAAGAGTTGGACAACAGGAGAGGTACAATGTATATGGCCCCAGGGCCCTGACAGCAGAGTTGTACTACTTGGGCAGACATGGCTCTAGGACTCTGGAGAAGGCAGCATATGCCTTGCCACAGATATGTGCTTCCGAGAGATTACCTGCACCCAAGAGCACAGGTTGGTTGCGCCCAGGCCATGGAAGGAGTTCGGGATGGAGCCAGTGGATCTACAGTTTCAGGAGAAACCAGGCTCTCTCTTCCCACAGCACTGGGGACTCAGGACCCAGGGATTTTACTGTGAAGGGGCTGACTCATTGCTGGCACCTCTTCATGGCTGGGCAAAGCATAGCTGCTCTCACTCTGTGAAGTGTCTCCTGCTGATGGCTGTGCCTTCTCTGGGTTGAACGGCTCTTCTTGTGACTTTGCCCTCCAGCAGATCATTTTTAAGTCTCTCCCCTTCTGGGGTAATCTGTGACCAAAAGCAAGGGGAATTAATGCAAATAAACTGAATTTGCAAGGGATGGAAGGGAATGATACCCTTTCAGGGTGCATCAGGATCTGACCCTCCCTTCCCTCAGGAAGGGCCTTCAGGCAGTGATACTCCTATCTTCAGTTAGCCCTTTCCTCAGGAACTGCAGGTCTATTCTCTTCCCTGGTCTACCAAGTGAGCTGATCTGCTCCCCTTTTAAGCTCCTCCTCCCACCTGTGCGCGCTTTCTACATGTGGCAGGGCAGAGCTGGCTTAGCCCAGAGCAACTTCTTAACCCCTTGTTGTCCAGTGTCGGGTTTGTATACCCCGTCAGAAACCCTAAGACTAAAGTAGTTACCGTGAAGTGGCTGTAATGGGGATTCAACTTCTCACACACCCCCATCACAATTCCCCAACACAGATCCCCAGTTACATGAGCTGTGTGCAGGAGCCAGCAATTGGACCTATGTTTTTCTATGAGCCTTTGAGAAATCTCTTAGTCAGGACCAGTGATGAGCTGCCAAAATCTTAACAACGGGTTCCCTCCTCACCCCACAAGGGGGTCGTTGCCCACCCGTGCCCCCCGGGACTACTGCCCCATCCAACCCCCCCGCATTCCTTGACGCCCACTCCACCCCCAGGACCCCTGCTCCATCCACCCCGCTCCCCTGTCCCCTGACTGCCCCCAGAACCGGGCAGGAGGGTCTCGTGGGCCACCATAGTGGGTGCCCACCCCACCCCTAAGAGCCAGAAGCACCTGCCGGGGGCCAAGGTGGGGAGTCCCGGAGGTGCTTACCTGGGGCAGCTCCCAGGAAGCATCCGGCAGGTCCTTCTGGCTCCTAGTGGCGGGGGAGCATAGCTGAGGGGGAGCAGCTGATCACATCAAAAGTGGTGCCTTAGGCGCCAACTCCCTGGGTGCTCTGGGGCTGGAGCACCCATGGGGAAAATTGGTGGGTGCAGAGCACCCACCAGCAGCTCCCCACCCCACGCCCGGCCCCAGATCACCTCACCTCTGCTCCGCCTCCGCCCCTGAATGCACCGCCCCGCTCTGCTTCTCCATGCCCCCCGCCCACACCCCGGCTTCCCCCGAATCAGCTGTTCGGCCGGAAGCCGGGGAGGACTGAGAAGCAGGCCGCGGCTTCACACTCAGGCCGAGGGTGGCGGAGGTGAGCTAGGGCGGAGAGCGGTTCCCCTGAGCGCCCCCCCCAACTTGGGTTACCTGCTGCAGCGCAGGCGGCCCTAGTTGCGCCCCCCCGCCCCAGCTCACCTCCACCTCCCTGAGTGGGAAGCCGCAGCCTGAGTCTCAGCCTGCCCCAGCTTCCCCCATGAACAGCTGATTCGTGGGAAGCCTGGGGGGCGGAGAAGCAGAGCGGGGCGGCGAGTTCAGGGGAGGAGGTGGAGGCGGAGCGCAGGTGAGCTGGGGCCGGGGGTGGGGCGGGGAGCTGCCAGTGGGTGCTCTGCACCCACCAAATTTTACCCTTGGGTGCTCCAGGGCTGGAGCACCCATGGAGTCGGCGCCTTAGGCGCCACTTTTGGACAGTTAAATTTAGAAGCCCTTTTAGAACCGGTTGTCCCTTGCAGAACAACTGGTTCTAAAAGGGCTTCTAAATTTAACAACCGGTTCTAGCAAACGGGTGCGAACCGGCTCCAGCTCACCACAGGTCAGGACCCTGGAAGAGACTGGAAGGACACTATTCATGATGACACCTCTTAAAATATGACAGTGGTGAACTTGTTGAGTTCAGAAGAGTCCATGCTGATGCCTGAAGAAAATAGGAAAGGTATTAAAAACTTACATCCCACACCCAAGGTTTGAACTGAGTTGTTGTGACCCCTGGCTCAGTCAGTTAAGAGGACTATCCATGTTATTCTTGAACCCCAATGTGTAATACTGAAATTCTACTCTGTTTTTAATATGGGATGATACATTAGAACAGTCCATATTTAGTAGATAGATTTGTGCTACCTTAATTGAAAAATGGCAACAAGAACAGAAGCTGGAGTTTGTTACTTAGGGCAGGGATCGGCAACTTTTGGCACATGGCCCGCCAGAGTAAGCCCTCTGGCAGGCTAGGCTGGTTTGTTTACCTGCCGTGCCTGCAAGTTCAGCCGAGCACAGCTCCCACTAGCCGGGGTTCACCGCTCCAGGCCAATGGGGGCTGCAGGAAGCGGCGGCCAGCACATCCCTCGGCCCATGCCGCTTCCTGCAGCCCCCACTGGCCTGGAGCGGCGAACCGCGGCTAATGGGAGCTGCGATCAGCTGAACCAGCGGATGTGACAGGTAAACAAACTGGCCCGGCCCGCCAGGGGGCTTACCCTGGCGGGGCCGCATGCCCAAGGTTGCCGATCCCTGCCTTAGGGCAATGTTACATGGTGTTTAGTGCCAAACAAACAATTTTTAATAAGGACATAAGAAAAGCCATACTGAGTCAGACCAATGGTCCATCTAGCCCAGTATCCTGTCTCTGACAGCGGCCAGTGCCAGATGTTTCACAGGGAAGGAACAGAACAGGGTGATTTTGAGTGATTCATCCCCAGCTGTCCAATCCAAGCATCTGGTAGTTGTAGATTTTTAGGGACACCTGTAGCATGGGGTTGCATCCCTGACCATCTTGGCTAATAGCCAATGATGGACCCATCCTCCATGAACTTATTTAATTCTTTTTTGAACCCAGTTATAATTTTGGCCTTCACAACATACCATGGCAATGAGTTCCACAGGTTGACTGTGCGTTGTGTGAAGAAGTGCTTCTTTATGTTAAGTTTTAAATCTGCTGCCTATTAAGTTCATTGGGTGACCCCTATTTCTTGTGTTATATGAAGGCATCTCTATTTAGTTTCTCAACAACAGGCATGATTTTATAATCCTCTGTCATATCCCCCTCAGTTGTCTCTTTTCTAAGCTGAACAGACCCGGTCTTTTTATTCTCTCCTCGTATGGAAGCTATCCATATGCCTAATCATTTCCATTGCCCTTCTCTGTACCTCTTCCAATTCTAATATATCTTTTTTGAGATGGGGTGACCGGAACTGCACATAATATTCAAAGTGTGAGTGTATCATAGATTTATATAGAGCAAGGGTTCTCAAACTTCATTGCACCGCGACCCCCTTCTGACAACAAAAATTACTTCATGACCCCAGGAGGGGAGAATGAAGCCTGAGCCTGCCCGAGTCCCGCTGCCCAGGTTGGGGGGCAAAGCCCGAGCCTCACCGCTTTGGGCAGGGGGCCAAAGCTGAAGCTCAAGGGCTTCAGCCCCAGGCAGGGGGCCTGCAACCTGAGCCCAGCCGCCCAGGGCTGAAGCCCTCAGGCTTTGGCTTTGGCCCTGGGCAGTGGGGCTCGGGCTTCAGTCTTGGGCCCCAGCAAATCTAAGTCAGCCCTGAGTCCTGACCCACAGTTTGAGAACCTCGGAATAGAGGTATTCAGATATATTCTATTTTATTATCTATCCCTTTCCTAATGGTTCATAACAATCTGTTAGCTTTTTTGACTGCCACTGCACATTAAGTGGATGTTTTCAGAGAACTATTTATGATGACTACAAGATCTCTTTCTTGATTGGTAACAGCTAATTTAGACCCCATCATTTTGTAAGTATAGTTGAAATTGTTTTTTCCAATGTAACAAGTTTCAGAGTAGCAGCCGTGTTAGTCTGTCTAACATGGCTGCTACTCTGAAACCTGTCATTATGCAAGGCACTGAATTTAGCCGTATGGAGTGGATGCTCAGATAAATTTGTTAGTCTTTAAGGTGCCACAAGTACTCCTTTTCTTTTTCCAATGTGCATTTCTTTGCACTCATCAACACTGCATTTCATCCACAATTTTGTCACCCAGTCACCCCATTTAGTGAGTTCCTTTTGTAGCTCTTCACAGTCAGCTCTGGACTTAACTATCTTGAGTAACTTTGTATTGTCTGCAGATTTTGCCACTTCACTGAACACCCCTTTTGCAAATCATTTAATAAATATGTTGAACATCAATGGTCTCAGTACAGATCCCTGGGGGACCCTGCGATTTGCCTCTCTCCATTGTGAAAACTGATAATTTATTCCTATCCTTTGTTTCCTATCTTTTTACCTAGTTACTACTCATGAGGAGATTTTCCCTCTTATCCCATGACCGCTTAGTTTGCTTAAGAGCCTTTGGTGAGGGACCTTGGCAAAGGATTTCTTAAAGTCCTAGTACATTATATCCACTGGATCCCGCTTCTTTACATGCTTGTTGACTCCCTCAAAGAATTCTAACAGATTGGTAAAGCATGATTTATCTTTCTAAAAAGCTGTATCAACTCTTTCCCAAGATATCATGAGTATCTATGTGTCTGATAATTTTGTTATTTACTATAGTTTCAACCAATTTGTCTGGTACTGAAGTTAGGCTTACCGGTCTGTAATTGCCAGAATCTTCTTTTGTAGCCTTTTTAAAAAATAGGCATTACAATAGCTACCCTTCAGTCATTTGGTACAGAGTCTGCTTTAAGTGAAATGTTACATACCACAATTAGTAGTTCTGCAATTTCATATCTGAGTTCCTTCAGAACTCTTGGATGACTACCATCTGGTCCCAGTGATGTATTACTGTTTAATGTATCAATTTGTTCCCAAAACACCTCTATTGATACCTCAGTCTGGAATAGTTCCTCAAATCTGTCACCTAAAAGAATAACTTAAGTGTGGGGATCATACCACATCCTCAGCAGTGAAAACCAATGCATTTAGCTTCTTTGCAATGGCCTTGTCTTTCTTGAGTGCTCTTTTAGAGCTTTGCTTGTCCAGTGACCCCACTGACTGCTTGACAGGATTCCTGCTTCGAAGTACTTAACATTTTTCTTTGCTGTTAGTTTTTGTGTCCTTAGCTAATTTCTCTTCAGTTTCTTTCTTGGCCTTCCTTATTATACTTTTACACTTGACTTGCCAGGGTTTATCCTCCTTTCTATTTCCCTCACTAGGATTTGACTTCTAATTTTCAAAGGATGCCTCTAACCACCTTTTATTCGGCTATTTAGCCATGATGGCATTTTTGGTCCTCTTACCGTTTTTTTTTTTTTAAATTTGGGTTATACATTTAGTTTGAGACTCTATTATGATATTTTTAAATAGACTCCATGAAGTTTGTAGGAAATTCACCTGTGTGACTGTTCCTTTTAATAGCCATTTAATTAGCTTCCTCATTTTTGTATGGTTCCCCTTTTTGAAGTAACATGCTACTGTGGTGGGTTTCTTTGGCATTTTCTCTCCTACAAGGATGTTATATTTAATTACATTACAGCTGCTATTACCAAGCAGTTCAGACATATTCACCTCTTGGACCAGATCCTGTGCTCCATTTAGGACTAAATCAAGAATTGTCTCTTCCCCTGTGGGTTCCAGGAAAAGCTGCTCTAAGAAGCAGTCATTCATCGTGTCTAAAAATTTTATGTCTGCATCTCTCTGCATATATCCATGCAACATGAGGATACTTGAAATCTTTCATTACTGGGTTTTCTGCCTTTTTAGCCTCTCTAATCTCCCTTAGCTTTTCACAATCACTGTCACCATCTGGACAGGTGGTCGGTGGTATATTCCTATGCTATACTCTTATTATTCCAGCATGAAATGCTATCCATAGAGATTCTATGGTACTGTTTGACTCATTTAAGAATTTTACTTTATTTGGTCATATGCTTTCTTTCACATATAGTGTCACTCCCCCCACCACGTGACCTACTCTGTCATTCCTATATATTTTGCATCCTGCTATTACCAAGATAATCTTAATTCCACCAAATTTCTGTGATGCATGGGTGGTGGGTGAACCCCGCCTTCAGGGAGGCTAGCCCCTGGCCCTTCTCCCCGAGGCCCCGCCCTCCACCTTCTGGATACCCGAGTGCAACCTCCGCACAGCTGGAGGAGCCCCGGCTGGGCCACCCCAACCGCGCCAGCTGGCCCGAGCTGCCCCAGCACTGGCCTGACATGCGGGTTGGCCCCAGCCTCTGGCCACCTCCAATACCCTCATTTAATGCCAGGCACTGTAGTTCACCCCACCCAACTTGGAATTTAAGCACTATGTAAGCATTTGTATGTTTTCTCAATATTTGGTTGCTTTCCTTCGTGTGTTATAATTAAATGGGACTCTTTTACTTTTGACTGTTCCTCACTAGCTCCTACCTGAATCTTAACAACTTCTCTCCTATCCTCCTTACTGGGGTATAGAGTTCTCCCTTTAATAAATTCATTTCTAAGGGATGTCTCTTCCCGAACTGTGTGATTGCCCAAACTGTGTGCTTCTCCGCACTTGTTGGATTTCCCCCAGCCCTTGGCTTAAAAACTCCTCTATAATCTTTTTAATTTTCCATACAGTCTGGTTCTAGTTTCCTTTAGATAAATCCCATCCTTCCTGTATCACCTCCTCCTTTCCCAAAAGATTCCACAGTTCCTAGTAAGCCTAACACCCTCCTCTGAACACCATCATCTTATACATGCATTGAGACCTGGCATTTCTGCCTGTCTTTCGGAGGTCCTAGTCTTTAAATTCTTACCTAACAGCCTAAATTTAATTTCCAGGACCTCTCTCCTATCTTTCCCTATGGCATTGATACCTACATGTACAGTAACTCCTCATTTAAAGTCGTCCCGGTTAACATTGTTTCGTTGTTACGTTGCTGATCAGGTAGGGAACATGCTCCTTTAAAGTTGTGCAATGCTCCCTTATAACGTTGTTTGGCAGCCTCCTGCTTTGTCCACTGCTTGCAGAAAGAGCAGCCCGTGCAGCTAGCTGCTGGGGGCTTGGAATGAGGGTGGACCAGCAGCCCCCCATCCGCTCCCTGCTCTCCTAAGTTCCCTGTGTGGCAGCCGCCCAGCAGGCTATCAATTGCCGGCAGTTCAGCTGTCCCTCCCCCCACTGCCGTGTGCTGCTCCTGCCCTCTGCCTTGGAGCTGCCCCCGGGAGCCTCCTGCCTTCTGTGGGGGCACGTGAGGGGGGAAAGAGAGGGGCTAATATCAGGGTGTCCCGCTCCTGCCACCCGCTTACCCTATTTCCATAGAGCGGGCGGGGGGGGGAACACAACAGAGCTCAGGACAGACGGAGCTTGTAGGCAGCAGCTGCTGTCTCAACATTTGGGGGTTATTGGCCTAAGTTTGGCATATGTTTATTAGGTGTATCTGCCTCTTTCACACTCCCTCTCTCAACTCCATTGCAAAATTCCCCTGTTCGTTGTTCCTGTTCACAAGTTACTTGGCTGCTTTTTCCTCATATTATATGAATTGTCTGTGAATAGGCTGCAGTTTTTAAAAATGTATTCCCTGTTTGTTATTGTTCAGTGAATGTCTTCTTTAAGCCACCTTCAGCCTATGTGTCACCCATTAACTGCTTAGCTATGTACACAAGGCATATATACTGTATGATATCAAATTGAAGAAAAAAGAAGATCCTTTACAAGTATTCCAGAGGTGTGACTTTTTAGCCATCTGTCTCTTTACAGTTTTGCTTGCATTGCATGCCCTAATCTCCCACTAAAGTCAGATCAAGTTTTTGGGTTGCAATGAATGCAGGACTGAACCCCAAGTATTTATCTTTCAGCTTTGCTATGGTACAATATATCCCTGCATATTATCCAAATTTCTGGTTTTGCTTCAGGATTAAAATTGATCAGACAATAAATTTTTTACAGTGTTCTCATGTATGTCTTTTTCTCCCATTTGCTCGTCGCTAGATCCAATTGGGCTTAAACTGTTTCTTGTTTACTACATTGCCTGTGATCAAGTTTGTAAAAAGAATATTTTATTTGTTGATTTATATGCTAATAAACCTTTCTCAACACTGTATTTGCTTTCAAAGGAACTCTTAGCATTTTAAAACTAGAAAGTAGTCTGTATAGTACAGCTTTTTAGGCAGTGAGTGTTTTTTCCCTGTCAGTGTGTTGTCCTTGTTCTGATTCTGATTCTGCTTGTGCTTTTGTTTGAGTTCCTCTTTTCTCCTCTCCAGATGGTCTTCAGTATCACGTGATGGCTGAGTCACATTTACAGGTACAGGTTATATATGCATGACGTATCCAGGTAGCTGCCAGTTATGCATTAAAGCTTTGATTGTTATTAGCTACTTTAATTAACAGCATGTGAGTCGTGTACTTATGTGTCATCTAGTTATAACCAGTTTGCTGCAACCCTTAGCTGCATTAAAAGCAAATAGCATCTGTGATGCCTAATACATTGTACCAATGCATTTTTAATTTGCAAAAAAGGCAAATTTTAAACAGCTATGTTAAAAATTGGTGAGATCTATTTCCTGTCAACAACTAATAACCAGTAAGCTGTCCACTTAACTGGAAAACTACCCACTGAAACGAAAGCCAGTTGTATAATAATCTTATTTATATAAGCCCTGATTTTGCTCAGACATGATATGAGCTAAGCTCACTTTTAATCAGGGCTTCACTTAGAACAATATGGATCTGATCAAACATGAATCACATTTCCAATATTACAGACAGAGAACAACAGACTTATTTTCCTAAAGGTACAACAGTCAATGAAATCATTGAGATAAATATAATTTCCTGTCCAAAAATATCTTTTAGATCCTTTTATATTTCCTATTCCTATATTTATATTGTAGAGACTTCTTTTTTCCAGTCTGGTGCTAGGGTTAATAGAATAAAACTGTCAAGTTTCTGTGCTATGGAGATTCATGCAAAGCCATGACTTACAAAAGACACATCACCAGGCATATTTTCTCCATTAAATGACTCACTGTATAGACTTGCTTGCTTGTGATAAAAGCAAAATGTTAATCAGGAAATCCTGTAAGGGGGACACAATGCTTTGGACATGCGGGCTTACCTCCCAGTTTGTGACTTTGGCTCCCCTTAGTGAGGGAAGGATTTTGGAGGGATGGAGAGAATGCAGTGGGTGTGAGTTCCAAATCTTTATGACCTATGGAAAAGTGAGCTGCAATTGCACTGAACAGCTACTGAACAGAATACAAATAATATAAATAATCACAGTCTGTAATAGCAGGAGACTATAAACTTCCCTAAAATTCCTCTGCCACCTGAAAGCTCATCTCCTTCATATTTTCACACAAGGCAGTCATTACTGCATCTTACTTCCTCTGGGCCTGATCTGAAGCCCACTGAAGTTAAAGAAAAGACTTCTATTGATTTCAGTAGGCTTTAGTATTCCTGTGCAGAATGGACAGAATGGAGAAGAAAATTTACAGCTGGATTATCCAGTGTTACCTCTTGTTACTGAAGGGGAAATGTCATTAAGAGCAACTGCTCACCTGTCCTACCTCTCCTAATCCAATATGCTCCTCCAGACCCAATTAATCCCAGTGACCCTGGATTCATTTATTTAATATTTTATTTGTTTCTTCATTGACATTTCTGTGGTGCTAAATTTCCGAGCATCTCATAAACATTGAGCAAATCCTCCTCTTTGGGTTTGGGAACTATTATTATCCCCATTTTACAGATAGGAAAACTGAGACACAGATTTTAAGAGAGGTTTCCGAGTAGCAGCCGTGTTAGTCTGTATCCGCAAAAAGAACAGGAGTACTTGTGGCACTGTAGCGGCTAACAAATTTATTTGAGCATAAGTTTTCGTGGGCTAAAACCCACTTCATCGGATGCATGCAGTGGAAAATACAGTAGGAAGATAGATAGATAGATAGATAGATAGATAGATAGAGAGAACATGAAACAATGGGTGTTATCATACACACTATAACAAGAGTGATCAGTTAAGGTGAGCTATTACCAGCAGGAGAGAAAAAAACTTTTGTAGTGATAATCAAGGTGGGCCATTGACAAGCAGTTGACAAGAACTTGTGAGGAACTTTCCTAAGGTTATACAGCAAGTCTATACCAGAGCCAAGAATTAAACCCAGATCTTCTGATTCTAAGTCCTATGTTTTAACCAGAAGTCATTAGTATAGAGGAGCTGCCGTTCTCTTTTCCGAATACGTCATTGTCTTCTCTCCCTCCCTTTTACAGATTGTGAAGACTTTCTGTCCCTATTTACTCTTTTTTCTCCCCTTCATACTTCACCTTGGGTTGCAGCACTGGGCCCTTAGTCATATTTGTCAACAAAAAAGAGACAACATTATGGCTGAAATCCTGGACCCTAAGAAGTTAAAGACAGTTTTGTCACTGATCTCCATGTGGCAGGCTCTCACCCTATTACTGAGTACTTCCAGTTATCTAAGCAGACATTTAGGCAACAAAGGGAATTTCCATTACTTTATCTTCAGCTCTTTTCTTTGGCAGCTCGGATTAGCATTTATCACAATCCTAGTTATTCAATGATATTTCTTGGGATACCTGGATCCAAGACGATATGGTTTTTATTTAACACTTTCTTCCCCAGAGCTTTAGATTTTCAGTCTCTCAGACGGAAATAGAAAAGGAGTACTTGTGGCACCTTAGAGACTAACCAATTTATTTGAGCATAAGCTTTCGTGAGCTACAGCTCACTTCATCGGATGCATACTGTGGAAACTGCAGAAGACATTATATACACAGAGACCATGAAACAATACCTCCTCCCAGCCCACTCTCCTGCTGGTAATAGCCCATCCAAAGTGACCACTCTCTTTACAATGTGTATGATAATCAAGGTGGGCCATTTCCAGCACAAATCCAGGTTTTCTCACCCCCCACCCCCATACACACACAAACTCACTCTCCTACTGGTAATAGTTCATCCAAAGTGACCACTCTCCCTGCGTGGTCAGTTTGGATGAGCTATTACCAGCAGGAGAGTCTGTGTGTGTGTATGGAGTGTTACTCTGAAGCCTGTCATTGTAAAGAGAGTGGTCACTTTGGATGGGCTATTACCAGCAGGAGAGTGAGTTTGTGTGGGGTGGGGGGCGGAGGGTGAGAAAACCTGGATTTGTGCTGGAAATGGCCCAACTTGATTATCATACACATTGTAAGGAGAGTGATCACTTTAGATAAGCTATTACCAGCAGGAGAGTGGGGTGGGAGGAGATATTGTTTCATGGCCTCTGTGTATATAATGTCTTCTGCAGTTTCCACAGTATGCATCCGATGAAGTGAGCTGTAGCTCACGAAAGCTTATGCTCAAATAAATTGGTTAGTCTCTAAGGTGCCACAAGTACTCCTTTTCTTTTTGCGAATACAGACTAACATGGCTGTTACTCTGAAACCTGTCAGATGGAAATAAATATTTTGATTTCTCACTTAACCACATCTACTTCTTATTATATGTAAAAAGAAAAATCTGTATTAAAGGGCTTATATCTCTTCTATCTCTATTCGGATATCTTGGTTATTATGTGGCCTGCATCACCATTATATCTGAGTGCCTCCTAAGTATTTAAAAATAAAAATAACAATAATAGTCTCTTTCTAAATATATTGTTTTTCCTCCTTCCAAGCCAGTATGAGAAATAGCTTTGTGTGTGTGTGTAAGTGAGTTTTGTATTTAGCTCTGGTAGTGGGTTGGCTCCATGGCCATTCTTACTTCTTGCAAGTGTGACTTCCACTGTCTAGATTCAGTTCCTTTGAAAGGTCTGTCTCCTGCACTAAAGAGTCTCCTTTAAATGGCTGACAGAGTTATTTCCATGGTTGTAGAGGTGAAGGTTATCTCATGGAAGTCTTTGAATATTTTTGCGCCTTGGAAGAGAAAGAGAACTTGAATTCCACTTTGTATTCTATAAGGACCCAGTGTAGAGAACAGAGCAGAGCTGGAGGATTCTCTGCGCCTTGAAGTCTTTAAACCATGATTTGAGGACTTCAATAGCTCAGACATAGGTGAGAGGTTTTTCGCAGGAGTGGGTGGGTGAGATTCTGTGGCCTGCGTTATGCAGGAGGTCAGACTAGATGATCATAATAGTCCCTTCTGACCTTAATATCATGAGTCTATGAGTCTGTGAGAGCACTGGAGTCATGTTTTCATGTTGCTAAGCAGATGGGCTGCTATGTTTTGTATCAGTTGAAGTTGTTTCAGGGTGTGTGGCTTCATTCCTAGATGTTCAATGTGCTTCCATTGTTTTATTTGTTTGTTTAACTGAAATTGGAAGAACTGAAGTTACATATAAATGGTGCAGTAAGTACAGAGAAGCTAGACCAATCACTTCTGTTGGAATACCTGCCTACAAAGGCCCCATTCTCCAGTGGCAATAGATCTCTCCTGACTTTGTAAGGGAGACTTGAGTTTACTGGTAAGGTTCTGCTTTTAGTCTCCAGACTCTGACTGAGCTCTCTGATCTCAAGTCCCAGGTACCTTCAAACACGGCTCTCCGAAAAGGGCCATTCATACTGTCTTCACTGCATGCTGCTCATGCAACGCACCCTCATCCAGAAATAGGGTCCCAAATATGCAGGAAAATGTTTTACAGTTTCCCATTTGCGATTACCTCTCTGTACAGAATGTTTGATCTTAATGGCAGCCATAAGACAGAAAGGTGGAGGAGTGATAACCAGAATCTGAGAAACACAAGCAAAAGTGTGTGGGTATGTGTCAGACTTATTTATAGGCATTTCTGTGGCATTTATCACCTGACACACACTAAGAAATTTATCCTCACAATACCCCTGTGAAGTTGGGAAGTATTTGTGTGTGTGTGTGTGTGTGAGAGAGAGAGAGAGTTCCTAGGGTACTTCCAAACAACCAAATATTTATTATTACTTAAATAAGCCAGGAGATTTCATATTCATCCACTTTATCGGAAAAGAGCTTACCCTTCTTGTAATGTGAGAAAATTATATACTGTAAAATTATCTCCCTGATTACATATCTCACCAGGATGAGATAGAACCTGTCTGTAACTTACCAGCCAAAAGAAAAGCACAATATCTATCTTGGTATCAGCTTGCAAAGTAGTAACTGAAATTAGCTGGGAAGTAAATGCTATTTAAATTTTGGCACAAAAGGAAAAATGATCTCATTGTTTTACCATTGAGCCTCTGGTCTTTGTGCTAGCCCACTGGGCTCATAAAGCAAAAAGCTGGAACTAAAATAGAAAATCCCAGTTCTGTATTCAGAACAACTTACTTTTGAATGGTTCGAATTAATTTCATTTGCTTTTTGTTCAGACTTTGTCAATAAAATAATATTTAGTTAAATTAAGAACTAGAACAAAAAGCCTTCTGAGGGGAGAAAAAAAATCATTGTTCTGCATCTGTAATTACAGCAGTAAATTCCATTTCACTAACTGAGCTTCACAATGAACTTACCTACTCTTAAAAAGAAAAGGAGTACTTGTGGCACCTTAGAGACTAACCAATTTATTTGAGCATAAGCTTTCGTGAGCTACAGTTCACTTCCTACTCTTGAAAGTGGCATTATGACCTCATTTCATTTGCTTCTTCTTCAAACTTTGTCAACAACATATAATTCATCCAAAGACTCTGTGAATAAAAGAGACAGTGTGCACGATCAGTATAAATGTAAACAAGCTAATGTGTGTGAAGTGATCAGCTTCATCTAATGTTTAATAGCATGTAGATAAATCTTAACGTAGCTCTACATGGTTTAAAATTACATGTGAAATTGAAAAATCAGTGTGCATAAGAGATGTCATATATTGCAATAAAATCCGTTGGCTAATTTACATGAAGTACATATTTAGACACCAACTAGAAATAACTAATAGCACTTAACACTTACATAGCAGCTTCTACCTGGAGATCTTGAAGCACTTTGTAAATATTAAGCTTTGATTCACGTAAGCATCCCTATTCAGGAAAGCTCTTAAGCGTGTTTTCCTGAATATGAATGAACATAAGCACCTGCTGAAGTGCTTTCCTGAAACAGGGCCTAATTGATGAAGTCTTATGACTGTACTGTGAGGTAGGTATTATAATTACTCCTAGTTTACAGATGAGGAAACCAAGTCACAGAGAAGTTAACAACCAGATTTTTTGAAGTATTTAGGTACCTAACTCCTAGTGATTTCATTGGGACTTAGGGGCCTGGATATCTTGAAAAATCTGGCTCTAAGGGACATGTCCAAGGTTACACAGGGAGTCGGGGCAGAGCCAGGATTGGATCACAGACTACCTGTCTCTCAGTCCCATGCTCTAATTCAGGGGTTCTCAAACTTCATTGCACCGCAACCCCATTCTGACAACTAAAATGACTACAAGACCCCAGAAGTGGGGACTGAAGTCTGACCACGCCTGAGTCCCACTGCCCTGGGTAGGGGGGTCAAAGCATGAGCCCCACAGCCCCGGGTGGGGAAGGGGTCAATGCTGAAGCCCAAAGGCTTCAGCCCCAGCCAGGGGGCCTGTTACCTGAGCCCCGCCACACAAGGCTGAATCCCTCGGGCTTCAGCTTTGACGGGCGGTGGGGCTGGGGCTTTGGCCCCAAGCCCCAGCAAGTCTGAGTCAACCATGGCGACCCCATTAAAATGGGATTACAACCCCCTTTGGGGTCCGACCCACAGTTTGAGAATCGCTGCTCTAATCAAATCAAACGTAAATAACTATACAGTCTTATTTCTAGTACACATTATATGTTGACAAATGTAACTATACAGCTGCTCCACTGAATTTAGAATCAGGAAATGTGGTTGACTGGGAGGATATAAACTGGCAAGTTTTGAATTGTTCTCTAACATCTCTTTATGGGTCAGGGCACAGCAGAATGAATGGGAGTTTGAACATGACTTTACTGACATCTTCTCTTCTAGTTCCCAAAGCTTGTAAATCTCTCCAAAAATATTAGAGAGTTAAGGTGGGTGAGGTAATCTGGGATGGACACGGCTACAACTACACTGCATCCGAAAACAGTGTAATTTCTGTACATGCAGGGAAAGCATTTTGCTGATCAAGGAAGGTCAGGGATAATTTTCACTTTCATCTGCAATTCTAGTAGCACAGGGATAAATCCAGATGAGTGAGAAAGGAAAATGCTTCTTATGGTCAATTAAGCCACTGATTCAATTGCTGTCAGAGTGATAGCTTGGATCCACAGGTACTTATGCTCTTAACAGGGACGGGCCATGTTTGTCTTTGATTTCTTTCTGACATTCATTAATGGCAGATATCCAGTAATACATATGGTAATTTTTCAGCCCCCTAAGGAAGTGTTTTTAGATTAACTAAACAAAATTCCTAAATATTATCAGTGTGTAAGGTGAACATTGTTCTTCAAAGGGAGTTGGGTATTTACAGGCACACAAAATACACTGTAACAATATAGTTTCTTTAATACTTAATTATTAAATTGTATTTTGCTCCTTGATTGATGGAGCTTTGGTCAATAAAACATTTTATATTTTCCCCTGCAATGTATCCAGAGGCACACTGACCAAAGCTCTGCAACACTAAAACACTAATCTGGGTTCCATCAATTACCAAATATGCTAGATAGTGGCAGAATGGGATGTTTCCAATTTGTGAATGAATCCAGTGCTTAAGAAAGTGAATGAGCCCAGAGTAGCAGGAATGCAAGCAGAATGAGCAGGAGTGCAAGTTTCACACCCAGCTCTTCCAGTTAACCTCAAGGCAATTCCTTCCTCTGCCATCACTGCAGGTGCTGAGAGTTGGACAATGGGCCTGAGAAAGAGGTAGTTCTCTCCACATCAGCACATTAATAGGGAAAACATGATTTGACAAAGGAGTGTCAATCTCCCCGTTTAATTTGCTTTATCCAAACGTATTTGTTACCAAAATACCTATGGTCAAAGCTCTTGACTGTGCCTTGTGCATAGGGTTCATCATTAGTAGATTTGGTTTTGCCTGCCTGCTTTGCAACACAGAACTATATATGAGATCTCTCCACCCACTGGTTCACGTTATGACTACTCTCCCCTACTTCACATAGCTCACCCAGCTTTGCACACCTTCCTTGCTTCTGTCACTCTTCAGGCCATCCTTTTCTTCTACTCCCACCTCCGTGCAGGCCTCTCCCTTGTTTCATCCCACAGTCTTTCCTCCTCTCTCAACTCCTCACCCTCCTGCTTCTTATCTATACAAATAAATACAGCTGAGTGAAAAATTGAACAGATTTTTTTCTAAAAATCCAAAATAATGTTTGTTCTTCAAGTTTTGCATTTTTTTGGTGGAATATTTTGGTGAACATTTTAATCACAAATTTTGACTACAATTTTTTCAGGTTTTCCTTTCTCTTTTCTCCCCCTGTTGTCTTCCTTTTTTCTGGGTTTCCTTTTGTCTTCTCTTTTTCTTTTTTCTGTTTCACCTCCAAAGCAAGGGACGGGGGGAAAGAGGAGAATGAGGAAGAAGAAAAGGGAAAACCGAAAAACATTTTTTCCCTCTTTTGGGGTTTCATTAAAGAACAGAAAGTTTAAAACAAATGAGGTGGAAATTTTCATTTTTGAAAAAAGGCCACATCTTAGCAGAAAAATCTGGTATCTTTTACAAATAATACATTTAGAAACTCTGCGCATTTACCTATATTTACCTGTCTTCCCACAACAGAATTTGTCCAAGTTCACTTGATAAAAGCAGGTGACTAGATCTGAGGCTTTAGTTTCTCTCACTCCTAAAAGTCCTAAGGGCCAGATCCTCAGCTGGTATAATCTGGCACTATACTGATTTACACGAGCTGAGGATATGGCCTGATGATTTTACACTAGGTTTCCTCAGTCATGTTTCATTATATTCTCAAATGGGCATATCATGACGAGAAAGTTGGACAACAAATTGCTTATTAGCACAGATAAGAAAAAAAAAATTTATAATGTGATTTGGCCACAGACATCTTTCAGAGCCATGCTTGACCATCAGATCACTCTAACTGTAATGAAAATGAGATCTATGACCTGAATTAGTGATGCATAGAGTTTTAGGGGCTCTGTTTCTTGAACTGTGAACAAACTGTGCCTAATTCCCTAGGCAAGAATGTAGACTTGTGTCTTTACATTTCATTCCGCCCCCACACACACACACATTGTAAACCATAAGTAAACACTTTGTGACATGAACAGAGTGTTGGAATGAACTGGAATGCATTGGAGACAACTTTTTATTACACAAGGTAGAGAAAGAAAGTAGGGGAGAGGCTATTCTAGATTTGATTCTGACAAACAGGGAGGAACTAGTAAAGAATTTGAAGGCGGAAGGCACCTTGGGTGAAAGTGCTCATGAAATTATACAAAAAGAAAAGGAGTACTTGTGGCACCTTAGAGACTAACCAATTTATTTGAGCATGAGCTTTTGTGAGCTACAGCTCACTTCATCGGATGTAGCATCCGATGAAGTGAGCTGTAGCTCACGAAAGCTCACGCTCAAATAAATTGGTTAGTCTCTAAGGTGCCACAAGTACTCCTTTTCTTTTTGCGAATACAGACTAACACGGCTGTTACTCTGAAACATGACATTATACAGTTCATGATTCAAAGGAATGGTAGAAGGGAAAGCAGCAGATAAATAAAATGGACTTTAAGAAGGCAGACTTTAGCAATCTCAGAGAATTGGTCGGTAAGATGCTTTGGGAAGCAAGTCAAAGGGAAAAAAGAGTTCAGGAGAGTTAGCAGTTTTGTAAAGAGACATTATTAAGGGCTCAAGAGCAAACTGTCCCAGTTGGGGTGCAGGAAGGTGAAGGGGGAGCGGCACTTACCTCGGGCTGCTCCCAAAAGCAACCAGCACATACCTCTAGCAGTGGCTCCTATGTGGGGGGGCCAGGAGGTCTCCATGTGCTGCTCCTGCCCACAGGCACCGTCCCCACAGCTCCCATTGGCCGCAGTTCCTGGCCAATGGGAGCTGCGGAGTTGGCACTTAGGGCGGGAGCAGCGCGTGGAGAACCCCCTATTCCCCTCCTCCCCCCGCCCCGGGGCTGCAGGGACGTGCTGGCCGCTTCCGGAGTGAAGGAGGTGTTGGGAGGGAGGGGGAGGAGTTGATCAGCAGGGCTGGGGGACTCTCTGGAGTACCCTCGGGGACTCCCAGGGGTCTGCGGACCCCAGTTTGAGAAATGCTGACCTAGGGAGTTTGTGGAATCTCTCTCATAGGTGTTTGTCTAATCTATTCATAAAAAACCCCAATCAGGGATGGTCTAGATAATACTTATTCCTGCCTCAGTGCAAGAGACTGGACTAAATGACCTATCAAGGTTTCTTCCAGTCCTACATTTCTATGGTTCTATGATTTCATAACCCCATATATATTTACAAACATGGGTGGGTAGGACTGTGGTTATAAAATCTCTTTTTATGTATTAAAGAACGAAAATCAGAAAACCACGCTAGGAAGTTCATGCCCTGTATGGATGTGTGATGAGAGGCTTTTAGGAGAAGAGGGGTGCAGCTATACTTGCATGTAACAATCACAAAAATGATTCCGGTAATATACTAATATCTTTTAAACATTTAATTTTAGAATTGTAGTATTGTTCCATTCACTTTAAACATTTCCAGGAAGAGATTGTCAGTGTTCTCATCACCTCAATCTCCCAACCCCATCCTGGGGTGTCAAACTACTGCATTCAAATCCTACCTAATCACTTGCTTCCTTTCTGATGTCTTCCAGGAGAGAATGAAACCATATATTAACCATGTGTTGATTTCAATGGAGCTACATTGATTTGCACTAGCTGAGCCATGTATTCTTTCCTCTTGTCTTCCTGATGGATCTTATCTTCTCCGTTTCTGTCTTTCAGATACAAATCTTCAACTCAAATGTTATTTCCATCATAACATACAGATGTGAAAGCTGAAAATCCACCAAAAGTAAAGACAGTCACCTGAATGACTGTGTAAGTAAACACCTTAGAGAATACTAAGTATTAAATGGAATTAATGTATAACAAATGCCAAGATTCATAGATAGTTCATCAAAGTGATCCAGAAAAGAAGATGAAAATTTCTGGGACGTGTATTAAGAATGAAGCCAGAGTGTATTCCATGGCAGGGTGCCACTGGTCAGCTGGAAGAACACGCAAAAGGAACCAATTGAAAGAATCTGTCAAATGCCACTTGGAGAGGGAAAAGGTATTGAACTTAACATAGAGAACATGCAAAGAGTGGCCCAGGATAGACAAGGTTGGAGGCGCCTTGTTGGTGCCCCAAGCAATTTCTGATGGCACAGAAAGGGTTCAGATAATAAGACCACTGGAGCAGGGAATATCTTCATTTGCTTCATCCTATATAGTGCTGAGCATATTGCTGGCACTCAATAAATAATAAATAGCCAATAATAGCAGGTCCGTAGCTATAAAAAGCATGTTTGTAATATTTAAACTCTCAAATGACTTGTATTTAAATGGAATTAATAAAGATCTAGTATTGTCTAAAGTAATTTCACACATTTCACTTCTAAGAAGTCATTTAAACCCTTGCTTCTATGGTGGTTTCTATATATCTGTATGGAGCAGCAGACTGGTTTGAATGAATTACTATCAGTGGTATCATTGATAGCAGAGAGACACTTATACAGGGTAACTGGCATTTATTGTCATGAAAGAATTCAAAGTTAGGTTTTAGCGTAAACCAAACCTGCCATATTTTAAGAAGCGTTATTGTGGAATCGTGATTATATGATGTGAGCTACTACTAGAATTCTTTAGAAGCTATATTTAAAAGATAAAACTCTATATCTGGCCTCAGTATATGGTTTTTATTTGAAAGGCTACAGTTGGCAGTTTGGCATGTATGTCTAATTAGAGCCTACAGAAAATAAATTATAAGGCCTCCTCTTCTGGATTTGCATTTCTCTTCATGTGTGTTTGTGCCATATTTAATCATTCCAGGGATATGAATAGAACAACATCATGGAAGCTGTTTGTAACTTATTTTTCCAATAGAGACAAAAAAAGGAATTGATTCTCTATCCCTTTAAATGAGACATCATAAAACAAGGAAAATCTAGAAAAAATTTTGCTTGAAGCAATAAAATAAATGATCTGACAAATGTAATTGCCTGCAGAATGGAGTAGAATGTCTGGCTCTTTTGAGTAATAGCAAGCAGAAATCTATTCCTCATGACCTCGTACTTTTGTATGAAGCCAGCAGTAATTAAAACAAAGCCTGTATCTTTTAAGTGGTCCAGATTCAATAACAGATGAGAGATGTTGGCCATTTATGTGGATACAGAACTGCTGTTAAATTTTGGTCCTTGACAATAGCATAATTTAATTCAATGTAGGCAATATCATCACACAGAATCACAGCTTTTTGTCAGTCTTGGTGGCTCTAACGAAGCACCTGTTGAAACAGTGGCAAAGCTCCTGTTGACTTTAATGGGTATAGGATCAGGCTTTATATGTGTTAAAAGTCTAATTGACTCTCTTCTCACATGTGCCATACACTCATAATCACACATACCTGGCTGACAGTTACTGACCGCCAGTGACATCTTCTTGAGCAAAATTCAACTCTGGTGAAAACATGATTCCACTGAAGTTAATAGAACTGCACTTGTGATTAAGGAGTATCTGAGAGAGTAAAAATATGCCAGATTGGCTCCAAAGGCAACAAAACCCTCTAACGCTTGAAAAGTCTCTACTCATAAATATAATTCAGCCTCATTTTAAAGGTGCTAAAATGTGCTCTGTGGAGAACAGAAGCAAGGAATGATGCAATGTACCGGAAAACAAAAACAATTGATGCACATTAACTTGGCTGGGGATGAAGTTATGAGCTTGGGAATGACATTATCATTTTTATTGTGTTGCTCGTTGGGAAATACCTCAGGGGTGGTTGGGTCCCAAGATCTCCATTCCCCGAAGGCACAGGGTGGATGTAATGTTTCTGAAATGATGGAACTCCGTTTCTTCATCTTCATGTGACATAGCAAGCCCAAATTCGAGGTGTGCTTTTGCCTTTTTCCCCAGAAAGGTTTTAGACATATCACTTCATAGCGGGACAACAATAGATGTTACCATGAGGAGATATTTAACTAAATACACCAATAGCAATGGTTTATGAACATATACATTGGTGCGGGCATGCTGAATTGTTTACAGGGGCTGCAACAGGTAAAGATGATGCCTGCCCTGTGTGCCCTGGAAAAGATGAGCTGTTGTGCTGCCCGTGAGTGGTGCCTTTTGGACAGCAATGCACATTAGCAACACACACCACCTACAGTGCATGGCTTTGTGTGGGGGCACAGCCAGAAGAAGCTGACCTACCCCTGTTATGCTCCTTCAGGAAAAGCACATTGTGAACAGTCCGGAGGCATATAATGTCATGTGGTTCGAGGCAGTTTTATCTTGAGCGTGCCCCAAGAAACAGCTGGGACTGAGTCCTTAAGGACAGAGCAGCTGTAGTATCTTCCACATTGCATAGGCTGCTGATATGCTGTGTCATCTGCCCTGCACTCTTAGGTGCTAGGTTCAGAGGATGTAGCAGGACTAGGAAAGCCTGGTGGCATGTTCGTGTCTTTAATGACACAGCTGAACGCATTTCACACGTTTTGGATTTTTGAAGGAAACTTGATTTTTTTTGCTGAAAACAAATCTCTTCACAAAGTTCTCCATTTAATCAAAAAGCCATTTTATGTGAAAAAAAAAATGGCTTAGTGGAAATCATCTAGCTCTGCTCCTTACAAAACACTGTGCCTAACAGCCATTAGATCTTATGCCTGTGGTCAGTTTCATACTGTGCCACACACATTCTGTATGACCGCATTGGCAAGTCACTTAGTCTCTTGCTGTGCCTGAGTTCCTCGCCTGTAAAGTGGAATAACAGTACTTTCCCACTGCACAATGGTATTATGAAGATAAATTCTTTAAAAACTGAGAGTCTCTCAGCTACTCCAGCAATAGGGGCTATATAAGTACCTTAGAAAGATAGATAACAGCAACTACAATAATAAAACACAGCAAAATCTGGGGCAACAGAAGAAAAATTCATACCAGGACTAACACAGAACTTCCTTTCTTTTACTCACTTAAAAATTTGCTAATTGTCAGTGACTGGGACAAATTATGCCTCGTGGATGAACCAGGCATCAGGCCTGGTGGTGGGAACAGGTGTCACTAGTCCCAGCCCAGGGTCAGAACTGGAGTCTGAGGCTGGAGCTAAAATCAGAAATCAGAGCTGAGGGTCAGAACTAGGTTACCCAGAGAAACAAAAAGAAAGGGCAGGCCTGGGTCCAAGGCAGGCGCTATTGCAGCCATGGGTGAACGCTTTGAGCAGTCGTTGAAGTGTTGCTGGGCTTAAGAGCTGGTCTGCTGATTTTTCCACCCAATCAGGCAATATACCAATTAAGCAGCCTACTACAGGCCAGCTGTGCTGGTAAATTTGCCTGGAGACTGGCTCTGCAGCAGGCCGTGCTTCCTGACAGTATTTCCCTCCCCAGCCTTGCCCAAAGACACCTAGATTTCTCAGCATGCTTCCTGTGGAATTCTCGCAATAGGTCTGGTGCATGAATGTTTTCTACTGGTTTCCAAGGCCACTTGTCCAGACAGTAGCCTTCCAGTTCACCAGGTACCGGAGCCTTCCCCTAACTTTCTGAGAGTTGAGAATTCAGTGGACCAAGCACTCCTCCTGTCCATGGATTGTTATGGGCAGTGGTGGTGGGTTGGAGCAGTTTGGGTATGGGTTCTCAGGGTAGGTCTTTAAAAGTGAGATGTGAAAATGGATGGATCTTCTAGGAATCAGGCAGCTGTAGCCTGAAGGCCACTGGCTTCACCTGTTATCTTGAAGGGGGCCAGTTATTGGTAGTCTAGTTTGGCAGATGGGTAGCTTGATCTAAGGTTCTGGGCAGTGTGTCACACCTTGTCCTCTATGGCCAGATTGCAGGCAGCCTGACTGTCTTGATCCATGTGGTACTTATAGGCTTCTTTGGAAGGCTGCAAGTGTTCCTTGAGCTTCTGGTGCACCTGGTAGGTGGGAGATTGAATCTGCAGCAACCAATACTAGGGAAATCACAGGTTAGTCTGGGTGGAAGAGGAGGGTGAAAGCCATAGTTTGCAAAGAATGGGCTATCTTGGGTCAAGGCATAGATTGCATTGTTATATGTGAATTCAGCATAACACAGCAGGGGGAACCAGACAGCCTGGTGGTAACTCAGAAAGCAGCGAAGATACGTCTCCAAGATTTGATTGACTTTCTCTGTTTGCCCATTAATCTGCAGATGATAGATGGAGAAAGTAAGGGACTCAATGCCAAGGAGTTTGAGATATTCCCTCTGGAATTAGGAGATGAACTGGGGCCCCCAGTCCAATACAATGCCTGTCAGTAACCCATGGTAGCAGAAGACATTTTCCAGGAAGATCTATGTGGCAGGCACAATACAGCATGCGATGAAGTGTGCCATCTTTGTTAAGAGGTGGACAGCAACCAGGATTACTGAGTGTCCCTGAGTGTGTGGCAGTTCTACAACAAAGTCCACTGAGATAGCAGATCATGGAAGAGGAGGTGTGGTAAGAGGCTGGAGGACACCAAGGGGCTTTGATCATGTATTCTTGATACGGGCACACAGGTTGCAGGACCTTGTGTAATCTTTGATGTAAGCTTATAGGCTGGCCAGCAGAAGCTCCTTAAGACCAGATTCCAGCTCTTAAATTAGCCAGAATGGTCCACAAGCAGTGAATTGTGACATAGTTCAATACCAAAAATGATTAGGGGACTGGAACACATGAATTATGAGGAGAGGCTGAGGGAACTGGGATTGTTTAGTCTGCGAAAGAGAAGAATGAGGGGGGATTTGATAGCTGCTTTCAACTACCTGAAAGGGGGTTCCAAAGAGGATGGATCTAGACTGTTCTCAGTGGTAGCTGATGACAAAACAAGGAGTAATGGTCTCAGGTTGCAGTGGGGGAGGTTTAGGTTGGATATTAGGAAAAACTTTTTCACTAGGAGGGTGCTGAAGCACTGAAATGCATTATCTAGGGAGGTGGTGGAATTTCCTTCCTTAGATATTTTTAAGTTCAGGTTTAACAAAGCCCTGCCTGGGATGATTTACTTGGGGATTGGTCCTGCTTTGAGCAGGGGGTTGGACTAGATGACCTCCTGAGGTCCCTTCCAATCCTGATATTCTATGATTCTATGATTCTATGACCTGGGGCCAGAGTTGACCTTCAAGAAAACGGTGCTCTGGGTGAACTTGTATTTTGGTGACCCCGGCCCCCACTGCTTCCCTGAACTCCCCCCATTATCCTTGGACCCTGCTGTCTGCCCCACCCCATTGGCCATAGCCCTCTGCTGTCTCACTGGGCCCCTGCTGACTCCCCACCCATCCCCCCAGCCCCTGCTGCCTACCTACCCACCCATCCCTCCCTTTGCCCCTGGCCCCTGGTGTCTCCCCCCACCACCATTAGCCATAGTCCCCTGCTGCCTCACTGGGCCCCTGCTGCTCCCCACCCATCCCCACTGCCTCCCCCACATTGCTGCAGAAAGTTGGGGTTGTGGATGGATTGTCTTCATCCTACTCCAGCGTCCGGCCTTCCTTAACTCCCTTCCCACCTCAGATGGTGTCTCTTGTTCTCCTGTGACAGCCCTGCACCCTCACCCTTTGGGAATGCTAGGGAAGGAGCAGGGAGGCAAGTTGAGGAAGGGTGGAAAAGAGTGGGAAAGTGTAGGAGGAAGTGGGAGTTGAGGAAGGTGAGGGGAGAGGTGTTTGGATGGGGGAAGAGGTGGGAGGGAAGAGGAAGATAGTGCTCTGCTACAAGTGCCTGGCCTTTTACGGCCCTCTCTCTTGTGAACGGGGCTCTGGCAAGAGCGTAAAGGCATCAACCCCATGCACCACCCATGCGTGCCATGTGGTTAGCTATTGGAGGGTCTGGGTCTGGGAAAAGCCAGGCCATCCCCCTTCCCGGGACACCCTCAGCTCTGCCCCGGCCATGGCGGTCCTGCTTGGTGTCCTGGCCCTGCCTGTGCTGTGCAGCCTCCAGTGTCATCCAGCTGAAGCACAGCGAGGGACAAGGCTGGGGCAGTGTGGGGGTCAGGCCTATGTCTGGCTTTTGCCTCCTGACCCTGGTGCCCCCCTAATGATGGCACCATGGGAAGTCTACCACATCGCCCTCCCCTAAGGCTGGCCCAGCCTGAAGCCTAAGTTGTCCCTCTGGAATGTAAAGACAACTCTTGCAACAGAGGAGGTGATTCTGTAGTTGGAACTTGGAGTTGAGTCAGTTCCCCGTATTGTTCAGGGTCCAGCAGATCTGGGTCTCAGATGGATCACTGAGGAGCAGGGAGTAGTCGGAGGACAACAGACTACTGACAATCATTCCATTGAGAAAGTTGGATGCCTTGCGCACATTGGCACATTATTCATCTTTGTGGGATAGGGTTACAACAAAATCAAAGTGAGCGAAGAAAAGGGACTAGTCGATCTGACATTAGTAAAGGAGTCTAGCAGTCCATAAGTATTCCAGGGTTTCATGGTCTGTCCGGACTTGGACTGGCAATTGGGCTCCTTCTAGGAGATTGTGCCATTCCTTGAAAGCCATCTTGAGAGCCACTAGCTTCTTTTCCCAAATACTGCAATTTTTCTCTGCTGGGATAGTTTCTGAGAATAAAAAGCACAGAGGTGGAGCGCTTACATGGGCCCACATGTTCAGCTAGTACTACACCCAAAGAGAACCTGTGCTCCCTACGGGAGGTCGATGGGGCAGTCATAGCTGCAGTGAGGCATTAGGGTGTTGGCTTTCTTTTTGTCAAACACATCAGCATAGTGTTGATATTTAACAGGAATTCCAGCAGCCGTTGGGAAATTCATGGAGAATTGAGTAATCCGTAACAGGTTTCTGTTCCCAGGTTGGCTCTAAGGAAACAGGACTGTTGGCAAGGCAGGAAGTCAGAGTGTATCATACCTGACCACCAGTCAGGTCATTGCAATGAGTCAGGGAGTGTCAAGAACAACTGGTAAATGCAGTGCATGAATTAACCCAAACTGAAGAGGTTCCTTGGTGGTCCCAAAGGGTATTTATTTCTAAGGAGCTGTCTGGTGAATGACTAGTCCTGATGGAAGGAATGACTTTATCTATGGACTACACTAATTCAGGGGAGTCCTTGTGCTAGGTAGGGATATTGTGTGCCTGGGAAAACTCCAGATCTATGAAATTGCCTGAGGAAGCTGAGTCCACCAGCCTGTAGGTTGGTATTGGGCAACACAGGGTTCCAGACCTGGACAGGAAGTTGGAGAGGTTTTGAGCACTGATTGGCCATCGCTAAGCTACTGATGGATAAATGTTGGCCTGGGCTTCTGGGGTGGGGGAAGGGTACGAACCCATCTAGAACTTCACTATCAGGGCTGGGGCTTGGCATTTCTCAACCCGGGCACAGATCAGACCTAAGCAAGGCAGCTTGATGCAATGTCCTGGTTACCCGAAGTATAGCCATAGGCACAATGCCAAGCATAGATTCTTCTCCACATTGGACAGATGGAGCCAGACCTGATCGACTTACATCGGTTTGAGTGATGGAGAAGGGACTGGTGAGTGATGTGAGAACACCAGAGCTGGTAGGGCTGGCAGGAGCTGGCAGGACCATCTTTTTTCTTGACAGAATTCAGTCTGGTGGTCATCAGTCTTGATGCATAGGTCAACTACGGCATCCAGGCCAGATGAGGTTTCCACCCATGCTAGTTTATCTTTAGTATCATCATTTAGGCAAAGTCAGAAACTACAACACTGGCAGCCTCATTCCACTTGGTGTCTGTTACAAAGCATTGGAACGCTGTTGCATATTTAGCAACTGGCTGGCATCCCTGCCACAACACCTAAAATTCAGCTTTGCTCTCTATCTGGGTCATTGAAGATCACCCCATAGCTCAAATGAAGTCATCAAATTGTCCCAGAAGTGGACTTGTTTTTTCCAGGAGCACAGATGCTCAAGCCATGGCTTCCCTGGTAAGCAGGCTGATAATCAATCCCCCTTGGGCTTGGTCAGTGGTGTACAACTGTGGGTATAGCAGAAATAGAGAAGACTCTAATTTTGGAACTCATGCAATTGTCACACTGGCTATTAAACTTGTCAAGCAGGGGGAGTTTGAGCTTTCTGGGAGCGGGGGTCAGAGGTGAAAGAGGCACCTCGCAACTTGAGCTTGCAGGACTGCTTTCTATGCCTACAGGGCAACTTGGGCCTGCAAGGTCTGTGGGGCTTCCACTATCCCTGTCAAAGAGGTGTTGGTCTTTGTAGAACATCTCACGGTATCAGTTCTAGCTCTCTTATTGTTTGTGTTGGGGCTGCTCAAACTGTCAGGGACCAGGACACGGGCAGTCATGCCTCGTGCTTATTTATGAAGTTTGAACATCAGTAAGAAGCAGCTGAAACTACATAAAGTCACCATAAAACTGTGACTTAGCATGTAATCTAATCATTTTATTTTTGTCAGGAGGGCTTATTAAGAATGGTCCCCAAGAGCTGAAAAAAGAAAGCTGCCATAATGGTAAATGTTAATTACATGCTGATCACAACTAAGTTTGAGTTAATAATAACTTAGGGTTTTGATTATCAATAAAATATCATTCGTATTAAGGACAAAGAAAACAAAGACTTAAAGCCACAAGGCTTAGGGATCCCCAAATACTCTGGCTTCACTTGTCAATAGTTAACACCAGCTATTGCTGTCTACGGATCAAGATTCTAGGGCGTAGTTCCTGTCTTGCTTCCTGTATTAAGAACTTGAGAAAGCATTCCACTACAGTTAATGAGCTGCTCAGCTTTTAGAGGTAATAGAGTTAATCTCAGACATGTCTTGATCAAAACCTTCTGTTTATGTAGGCAGTCCATGTACAATGCAAGCACTCTCCAAGTCAGATCCACATCAATGCAAATACCCATGTTTCATAACTTGGAGAACATACATGTGTGGTTGGCTCTGTGCTTTACGATAGTGAAGTTACTGTGTAGTCTTGGAGAAAACAGAAGGGATGCCAGTTCTAAGGGAAAAATTAGAAAACTCATAAATATTTCAGTTTTCATTGAAAACTGTAAGTTCAGCATCAGATCGAGGTCAGGACTCCGTTGGCTTTGGTTTTGGAAGAAACAGTAAGTTATTCCTAATTACACATGGCATTTTTGGGTAAGTGATTAGTTGAACTGAAAAAAAAAGAAGAGTTTCTATTTCTCTGTATTAAAAGGGGGGCGGAGAATCTTCTGAAATGAAAAACAAATAAATCAGAGTTTCTTCATATAGAGTCAAACCAAAGACTACAAAGGCAGAGTCTTTCTATTGATTTCACTGGGCCATGGATCAGTCCCATAGGAACTGATCTTGCAACATGCTGAGCACATGCAATTATCAAGCCACCAGTCTTTGTAAAAACTAGCGAAACAAAAACACAGTAATAGTAATGACAAAAACCCCTTCCTGGTGGAAATCTTGTCAGCCTTACATAACGTGATACAGCATGGCCAGAGGTCAGCAGGAGAGTGTAAGAAGGGAGTCTTATTCCCTGTAGAGGGAAGAAAGTTTACTATAAATTAATTAAAGCACCTGAAGCCAATTAGAGCACCTGAAGCCAGTCACATGATAAAACCCCCTGCCTCAATCAGACAAGAGGAGGAGTTGAAGCAGAGAGCAGTTTGGAGAAGTATTGTGGTGGGCTAAGAAGACCAAGACCCTAGGTAAAGGGACACCTGGTTTGTGCAGAGGGAAGGCAGGAAGCCCCACAAGCTGAAGGGCAGGAGAGGGAAATAGCCCAGGGGAAGGAACCACTAGTTCTGGTGGCTTACTGCTCTCCCTAAAGCCCCTGGGCTGGGACCTGGAGTAGAGCGTGGGCCTGGGTCCCTCCCTCTCCACTCCCCTCCTCTAGGACATTAGTGGGGCAGTTAATACCCCAGTTCAGGGGCAAGAAATGGTGCCCTGAACTCCACCCCCAAGAAGAGAAAGTGTGAGACCCATCATAGTAGTGCTGGTAATTTGCCACAATACACAGATGAAGTAATTATGTTTTAATGTGGCCTTAATACTTTATTAATATTCTATGAATCTACTAAAACATTGGCAAGAAAATGATCTAGATGTTCTAACTGGTCTTTTCCATCTCTAACTTCTCTAATTGTATGAAACTGTTCTACTGGGAGTTAAAATAACAGAGAAATAGCAACTGCAGACAGACAAACCTGAAGCAAGCTCTCTTCTCTTCCTCAAGTTGCTGACATATAGGGTCAGATTCAATACCAGCCAGAAGTCAGTGGAAAGCTTGCCCTCGACCTGAATAGACTTTGGATAAAGCAAGGAGAGTACCCTTTTCTCTGGTGGAATTTCAATCCTGGTTGACAAAGTCCTTAGCTCCTATCCTGTAAATGTGTAGGCTGGATTTTCAAATGATCCTGAGGGAGTTAGGCAAATGAGTGCCATTGGAATTCAGCTGGAGTTGAGCACCTAATTTTGTTAGGCTCCTCTGAAAATCTGAGCCATACATAATTTTATGCATAATTTTTATGACTCTGGAGGTGGGACTGGGCCAGCTGGTAGACTTCCTAAAGAGAATTAGGGAAAAGTTTATCAGATGGGCCCCTACTACATATCTGAATAGATGAGATTGGATCTAGAAAGGAATAGCAGGCTGTGAGGCCCCTCACAACACACCTGGCACCAGGCAGGGAAGTTAGTTTAGACAAGTACCTGAATGTTAAGATGCTTATTTAAACTGGATAGGGGCTCTTCATCTTTTGAGATTCACCCATTAATTCTTTCTCTCTCTCTGTATCTATCTCTCTGCCTCTCTCTCTTTTTGACTTCTGTCCACTGAGCAGAGGTGTTTACTGAGCTGACCACAAAGCTGCCAAAAGGCAGATCTTTTTCCTAAGAGGTTACAACTAATTCAGAATCTATCAGTGGGTGTGTCAGTAGTTTAAATTATTGCTTTGCACATGTCTATGCTGATTTTCCTCTATATCCTGCAATAGTCTTTTGCGGTGAAGAAATAATATTTAATTGATTATGCAATATTTCTACATAAAGAATCCAGACTCAATTTGATACAGTTTAAATTGTGTCTTATGTACTACAGAAGTTCTGGCTGTTTCAGATTATTTAATTTTCTGCATTAAGCACCAGATTCCAATGCCCTTACTCACAATACCTTGTTCCACAAGTAATCCCATTGAAATCAAGGATGTAACTGCTACTCAGCAAGAGTATAGGTATCAGAACCTGGCCCTAAATTATAATGCTGTTGTCACTGTAACTTTTTTATTTACAACATATTTAATTCTCTCTCTCACTCACACACACTCACAAAACTTAACTGTGAAACACTTTGGATTGCTACTCATAACGTATCTAACACAAACCCACAAAAGCAAGGAAATCAAAAGTTAAGCCTAACCGCACACAACCTCTACTTCTCTACTCGCAGGCTCACACTTTACCAATACCACAACTGTCATCCAAAATTAATCTTAGAACCCTAATTCCGGAGCCACCACCTAGTGGTATTATTAATATTATGCTTTTATCTTTTTCAGATAGAAAACAAAGGATTTATATAGTATATTACCATGTCTGATTGATGGCTCTGGTAACGTACGAACAGTGCCAGGCACAGTGCACATTACTGTGATGAATCCCACTGAGTTAAAAGGGTAGTGAGTACTACACATGGTAGCCAGGCTTAGCAGGAATGGCTCCATGTGAGTAAAAAGAAAAGGAGTACTTGTGGCACCTTAGAGACTAACCAATTTATTTGAGCATAAGCTTTCATGAGCTACAGCTCACTTCATCGGATGCATACTGTTGAAAGTACAGAAGATCTTTTTATACACACAAAGCATGAAAAAATGAGTGTTTACCACTACAAAAGGTTTTCTCTCCCCCCACCCCACTCTCCTGCTGGTAATAGCTTATCTAAAGTGATCACTCTCCTTACAATGTGTATGATAATCAAGGTGGGCCATTTCCAGCACAAATCCAGGGTTTAACAAGAACGTCTGGGGGGGGGGGGTGTAGGAAAAAACAAGGGGAAATAGGTTACCTTGCATAATGACTTAGCCACTCCCAGTCTTTATTCAAGCCTAAGTTAATTGTATCTAATTTGCAAATGAATTCCAATTCAACAGTCTCTCGCTGGAGTCTGGTTTTGAAGTTTTTTTGTTGTAATATTGCAACTTTCATGTCTGTAATCACGTGACCAGAGAGATTGAAGTGTTCTCCGACTGGTTCATGAATGTTATAATTCTTGACATCTGATTTGTGTCCATTTATTCTTTTACGTAGAGACTGTCCAGTTTGACCAATGTATATGGCAGAGAGGCATTGCTGGCACATGATGGCATATATCACAATGGTGGATGTGCAGGTGAACGAGCCTCTGATAGTGTGGCTGATGTTATTAGGCCCTGTGATGGTGTCCCCTGAATAGATATGTGGGCACAGTTGGCAACAGGCTTTGTTGCAAGGATAGGTTCCTGGGTTAGTGGTTCTGTTGTGTGGTATGTGGTTGCTGGTGAGTATTTGCTTCAGATTGGGGGGCTGTCTGTAGGCAAGGACTGGCCTGTCTCCCAAGATTTGTGAGTGTTTGGTCATCCTTCAGGATAGGTTGTAGATCCTTAATAATGCGTTGGAGTGGTTTTAGTTGGGGGCTGAAGGTGACGGCTTGTGGCGTTCTGTTACTTTCTTTGTTAGGCCTGTCCTGTAGTAAGTGACTTCTGGGAACTCTTCTGGCTCCGTCAATCTGTTTCTTCACTTCCGCAGGTGGGTATTGTAGTTGTAAGAATGCTTGATAGAGATCTTGTAGGTGTTTGTCTCTGTCTGAGGGGTTGGAACAAATGCGGTTGTATCGCAGAGCTTGACTGTAGACGATGGATCGTGTGGTGTGGTCAGGGTGAAAGCTGGAGGCATGTAGGTAGGAATAGCGGTCAGTAGGTTTCCGTTATAGGGTGGTGTTTATGTGACCATCGTTTATTAGCACTGTAGTGTCCAGGAAGTGGATCTCTTGTGTGGACTGGACCAGGCTGAGGTTGATGGTGGGATGGAAATTGTTGAAATCATGGTGGAATTCCTCAAGGGCTTCTTTTCCATGGGTCCAGATGATGAAGATGTCATCAATATAGCGCAAGTAGAGTAGGGGCGTTAGAGGATGAGAGCTGAGGAAGCGTTGTTCTAAGTCAGCCATAAAAATGTTGGCATACTGTGGGGCCATGCGGGTACCCATAGCAGTGCTGCTGATCTGAAGGTATACATTGTCCCCAAATGTAAAATAGTTATGGGTAAGGACAAAGTCACAAAGTTCAGCCACCAGGTTAGCCGTGACATTATCGGGGATAGTGTTCTTGACGGCTTGTAGTCCATCTTTGTGTGGAATATTGGTGTAGAGGGCTTCTACATCCATAGTGGCCAGGATGGTGTTATCAGGAAGATCACCGATGGATTGTAGTTTCCTCAGGAAGTCAGTGGTGTCTCGAAGGTAGCTGAGAGTGCTGGTAGCGTAGGGCCTGAGGAGGGAGTCTACATAGCCAGACAATCCTGCTGTCAGGGTGCCAATGCCCAGGATTTCCAAGTTTATGGATCTTGGGTAGTAGATAGAATATCCCAGGTCGGGGTTCCAGGGGTGTGTCTGTGCGGTTTTGATCTTGTGCTTTTTCAGGGAGTTTCTTGAGCAAATGTAGTTTCTTTTGGTAACCCTCAGTGGGATCAGAGGGTAATGGCTTGTAGAAAGTGGTGCTGGAGAGCTGCCGAGCAGCCTCTTGTTCGTATTCCGACCTATTCATGATGACAACAGCACCTCCTTTGTTAGCCTTTTTGATTATGATGTCAGAGTTGTTTCTGAGGCTGTGGATGGCATTGTGTTCTGCACGGCTGAGGTTGTGGGGCAAGTGATGCTGCTTTTCCACAATTTCAGCCCGTGCACGTCAGCGGAAGCACTTTATGTAGAAGTCCAGTCTGCTGTCTCGACCTTCAGGAGGAGTCCACCTAGAATCCTTCTTTTTGTAGGCTACGGCTACACTAGAGAGCTTACAGAAGGACAGCTGTACCGATGCAACTGTGCTGCTGTAAGATCTCTCGTGCAGCTGCTCTATGCTGACAGAAGAGAGCTCTCCAGTCAACATAATTAAACCATTCCCAATGAGCGATGGTAGCTATGTTGCCGAGAGAAGCTCTCCCACCAACATAGCACTGTGCACGCTACCACTTACGCTGACAAAACTTCTGTGTCTCATGGGTGTTTTTTTCACACCCCTGAGCGATATAAGTTTTGTCCACATGCGTGGTAGTGTAGACATGGTCTTAGATTCATATGGATTCTAAGTGCTACAGCATTTCTTATGATTTTTTGCTGAACTGAATTGAAAATACAACAAGGCTTCTGACACTGAGTAACATGAATTCAGTTCACCATTAAATTTAGTCACAAGATATCTGAAGCTGGCATAAGTACTTCACTCCCATTGATAACATAAAATGGTAATTAATTAGCCGCACTGAGGCTGTCTAATGACACAGCCACTAAAAGCTGAAAATCCCAATTCCCGATTGTTTGATTAGAAAACACTGGGACATTCTCTGTTATCAAAACACATATGTGTATGTAATGGACAATGAGGCTAATCAGTGATTTCCCTACATACCCTCTGTCAAGGTTCCTCCCCCACTCTGAATTCTACGGTACAGATGTGGGGACCTGCATGAAAACCTCCTAAGCTTACTTTTACCAGCTTAGGCTAAAACTTCCGCAAGGTACAAATTAATTTTATCCTTTGTCCTTGGAATAACCACTGCCACCACCAAACTCTAACTGGGTTTACTGGGAAACGTAGTTTGGACATGTCTTTCCCCCCAAAATCCTCCCAACCCTTGCACCCCACTTTCTCACCAATTTGCATAGGTGACCACAGATCCAAACCCTTGGATCTGAGAACAATGAAAAAAGCATTCAGTTTTTTTACAAGAAGACTTTTAATAGAAATAGAAGTAAATAGGAGTAAAGGAATCACCCCTGTAAAATCAGGATGGTAGGTACCTTACAGGGTAATTAGATTCAAAACACAGAGAATCCCTCTAGGCAAAACCTTAAGTTACAAAAAAGACACACAGACAGAAATAGTCATTCTATTCAGCACAATTCTTTTCTCAGCCATTTAAAGAAATCATAATCTAACGCATACCCAGCTAGATTACTTACTAAAAGTTCTAAGACTCCATTCCTGTTCTATCCCCGGCAAAGCAGCATACCAACAGACACAGACACTTTGTTTCTCTCCCTCATCCCAGCTTTTGAAAGTATCTTGTCTCCTCATTGGTCATTTTGGTCAGGTGCCAGTAAGGTTACCTTTAGCTTCTTAACCCTTTACAGGTGAGAGGATTTTTCCGCTGGCCAGGAGGGATTTTAAAGGGGTTTACCCTTCCCTTTACATTTATGACACCCCCTAAGGGGTGTACACCCCCCTTGAATTTCCCAAATCCCGCCCCCCAATTTTATGAACTAGTTACATGCAGTGTTGCCAATTTAGTGATTGTTTGGACATTTGAATTGAAATTGAAACATTAATACACACTTTAAAAGCATATAAAGTGTATAATAAAATGCATGTATCTGAAAAAGTATAATAGATTTGAAAAGTATGAACATAAACTAACTTCCTTATACAGCTGTTTTTTATGACAGTATCAGTGCATTCACTTTGGTAATGTTGGCCAGCCTAATAATTTTAAATTATTATTTGTAAGCAAACTCTAAATGAGCTCTCTCTGACAGCTAGTGATGAGCTTGGGGGAAAGGCTTCAGGACCAGATTGTATTTACATTCACACCTAATCTACCTAGGTATCCAGCAAACAGAGCTGTGTTGCCCCAGTGATAGATTTTGGCTGGATATATTTAACAAATCACTTAAATGTGGGTGTGGTTGGGGGGGTGATAATGAAATGTTGTTGTTCTTACTGTAGGAGTAAAGGGTAGTAGAACTGTACTTAGTCTGTGCTGATTGAGGGGATCAAGAGAGAGGGTGGAGACAGGTATTTTCCTTGATGGTCTTCCTGAGTCACAAGTACTATTTGACCTGCCCCTCTCCACGGTTTAAAGACAGAGCTGATTAGGCTCCATAGATAGTCTTTTGTTCTGTTAAGTGACTGCTGCAGCTGAAATCACTGATAATCAGGTCTAAGTGCTTAGACCTGCTGTGGGACAGTGTGTCTGTGGAAGAAACAGCCCAGTTTGCACTAGCAGCGAGGTTCCCCCATTGAGAGCTCAGCTGAAATCACTGTGAACTGGGTGGAACCTCAAGAGACCAACTTGCAGAGGTCACAGTGGCAGCAGAAGGTGACGGTGCAGGACCACTGGCAACAGAGTGATGGAGTGAACGGTGGCACAACGAACAGTGGCCAGAGCGAACAGTGAGCAGCTGGAGGAATGAGCAAGGTGCCTTCTTGCCCCCCACCTGTGAGGTGAACTTGTGTGAAAGCACCTCTGAACTCTGAGTCTCCACTGACCAAGGACAACACCACTGAGTGCTAATGAGGCTGTTAAGAATGCTGAAGACACAACACAGTTCATGCGAACACACATGGCTGTGGCATCATACTTTCTATTTAAGCAAGAGATACCACACACTACAAACTGGAGGCCAATGTTAAGTGCATTGTCACTTGTTCATCCTGAAGTTGAACAGTGGTTCCAAACAAGACCAGCAAATGCTCACTGTCTTTCTGGAAGAAACTCGACTGACTGGCTAGAAGCATGTGATGCAACAGTGAAAGACTCAACAGTTGAAAAAGTGAAGAACTCTTATAACATTCAAAAAATGTGCACACATGGCTGATGAATGCACCGAGTAAATGGGCATCAAGTATTAAGTCATTGTGTACATTATCTTGATGTCAGTGGTAAGCCAGCAGATGCATTTCTAGATCTTCAAGTTATAGAGGACACGTCGGTTGCATCTGTTGCAACCCACATCTTAGAAGAGTTAAATGCTTGTCAATTGGACCCCAAACAGATGGCTGCTTGTGCATTTGATGGAGCTGCAAACTTCTCTGGAAGACATGGTGGAGTACAAGCTTTGCTCAGAGAAAAGTGTCCTTTATCGTCTGTAGAGAAGCAAAGTGTGTGTTGTAAATCATAGAATATCAGGGTTGGAAGGGACCTCAGGAGGTCATCTAGTCCAACCCCCTGCTCAAAGCAGGACCAATCCCCAATTTTTGCCCCAGATCCCAAATGGCCCCCTCAAGGACTGAACTCACAACCCTGGGTTTAGCAGGCCAATGCTCAAACCACTGAGCTATCCCTCCCCCCAAATGGCTTGTCTAGTTTTAGTAAAGTCCAGCCATGAGGAAGTTTGTGTGGAAGATTGTTTTTTTTATGAGAGTATCCAGTTTTGAGAGCTCATTCTTAATCTTTCCCTGTTTGCTGTAGAGGATGTTGATCAGGTGATTCCGCAGTTTCTTTGAGAGCATGTGGCACAAGCTGTCAGCATAGTCTGTGTAGTATGTAGATTGTAATGGATTTTTTACCTTCAGTCCTTTTAGTATGATGTCCATCTGTTTGCATTTGGAAAGAAAGATGTCTATCTGTATCTGTACGAGTTTTTTCATGAAGTTGATTTCCACTCCATATGGCTAAATGCAGTGCCTTGCATAATGCATCCAATGAAGTGAGCTGTAGCTCACGAAAGCTTATGCTCAAATAAATTGGTTAGTCTCTAAGGTGCCACAAGTACTCCTTTTCTTTTTGCAAATACAGACTAACACGGCTGCTACTCTGAAACCTGTCAGAGAAAAGTGTAACACTAATCTCTCCTATATACACTGTAGAGGCCATCTACTCCAACTAGCTCTAGTACAAGCTGCAGACTCTTCAAAAGACATTAAAAAAGCTATACATTTAGTATCTTCATTATGTTCTTTTTTTCAGCAAGAGTCCAAAAAGACTGAAAGGCTGGGACTGAAGTTCAAAATTAGTCCAATCTGGGAAAACCCTCTGGCTTTCTCATGAGTGATCCTTGACTGTTTTAAAATTACTCCAGCCATTATTACTGGCTTTGGAAAGTACCTACCAAGATGGGATGGATCTAAGTAGTGAGGCTGGTGAATTACTTTTGCTACTACGTTCAGAGAAGACTATTGTCATTTGCTTTCTTGTAAGTCTACTGTTGAAACCACTTGGGTCATTAAACAATGTCATCCAGGCATCTGCTACAATAGTCGTAGATCTTTGTCCAGCAATAGAAGCTATATTTAAATCAGAGCAATCCATTGAAAAAGTGCTGGAAGAAGCAAAGACTTCAGTCCAGAAGTTGACTAATGAAGGCATTTATATTGAATCCTTAAGTGAAGAGGACAAGAAGTGTTTTAAGATAACTAAAAAAGTACACAGACTTGATTCATAAAAATCTACAACAGTGACTTCTAGATTCTACTCAACCGCTACTTAGCTTTTACAGATCCCTGTCCTATAAAACACCGACAGTTGAGCGGAGTGAGGCACTACCAGCAACGGGGCTGCCATGTGCTCAGGACAGAATAGAGAATTTGAACATAGAGTGGAATATCATACGACAAATGAAAGAAGATTTGACTTCAACTTCTTTTTTTATCATCACTGGTGGCTCGACCTGATCTTTGTGCTGTTTCCTGGGATGAAAAGTAGGAATTATTAATCTCTTGCTACTCCCAGTCACAACAGCTACAGTTGAGTATTCTTTTTCATCACTGAATTTTGTGTTCTGAAAGAATTTGCCTCCTGCCTGATCATGTGAATGAACTAATGAGCATATCAATTGAGGGAATGGAAGTATCGGACAACAAGAAGCCACCAAAGATGAACTCATTGCATTCAAGAAGTTCATTAACAGAGTTGTGAAAAATTATAACAAGAAACCAAGAAGGATGTAGATGTAATGCTTCATAGAAGGCTTGAGTAGCCAACTTTAATTTGTGTGATTTTAAAACATGAGTTAAATCTAATAAAATAGTCATGAAACATTTTTTCAGTTTTTACTATGGTGCCATACACCCCATTTTCACCCTCAGTCTCACCCCTCATCGGCCCTGACCCCCCCCCCTGTAAATTTGAAGACTCCCCTCCCCCCTCCCCCACATTTCAATTCCTGGGGAAAACACTGAGGCTAATTATACAAGTATCTTCTCATATCCTGACTAAAACTCATTTAAATGCTAAAATAGGGAAGGAATAGCATTAAGATTCTTAGTACTAGAAATGCTTCAATGTTGCCTTTTAATTAAACGTTCAAATTTGTGAGAGTAGCTGGAAAAGAATGTACCGTAATCTTACACAAGAGCTAGGCTTACAAAACACAGCAGTCACATGAGCTTGTTTCCTGTCACACACTGTTAGCATCAATGACATTGCTTCTGCCAAGTTCACTCGATCTATGCATGAAAGAGATGCTTGCTTTTCAAGAGTAATTTGCCCAGCAATACTGAAAACATCCAGAATTCCTTCAGAGTTAACAAGCTTCCCCAAACAGCCATTATTGATATGTGACCACACAGCTCAAGGAAAAACAAAATATTGAATTGCTGAGCTTGTAGCACTTAGTTTGCTTACAGATTTTGTGTGTATATGTGTGTACACACTTTTTACTGGTTTATCTTCAGTGTAATCCATTAATTCTTCTTTAAGTAATGGTACTTCTGTGTATTCCATACCTGGGTACACATGCACACCAGGCCCCCAAGCCCGGAAATGTTTCACAGCAGTGTCTGTTGACACATGCTCAGTAGCTTCCCTCATGCTCCCAGCTGAGGGTATAAGAGACAGTACGGGTTGATGCCTCTCCAGTTCTTTATCACTGCATGTCCTGAGTCAGAATTGTGTTCTCCTTCACTCCATGCATAACCTGTTAAGTAAAATCTTTGTAAATAGTTTCATATGTTCGCTCAGTAGTTATAGTTAGTATAGTATGTAGTTGGCATAGGATAGTTCCCCCTGTTTCCCTTCCCCTATTCGGTGGAAATCCTCCCCAGTCCTGGGACTATGTCCAGAGTCCCAGGATTCAAGAATTGCTTCTCCTGCCCTCTCCTTTATCAGCGATGAGCATCAACTGTGCCTGAACTGCATGGGTGAGGCACATTTATCTGTGAAGTGCAGTATCTGATACTTCACACTCAAAACTGGAAAGGCTTGAGAGCTTTGACTAAAGTTCCCGATGGAGGAGCCTATGAGGCCCCACTGTGACCTATGAGGCCTGGAGACCCCCCTCTACGTTGGCCTGAACTAACCGGCAGTGCCTTTCCAAGCAAGAGCATTGGAGAGGAACCTTTACTATTGAAGCTCAAGGATTCCTCCTACACGGTTCCCCATAAGAGTAAGGGGCATTATCATAGGCATAAGGATAGATCCCATCAGAGGACTGTCCATAAGAAACATGTTTCCTCCCCAAGTGTGTTCATGTTGGGTGAAATGTCATATATGAGCCCATGGAACCAGCTCCACCAAAGACCCCCAGGCTGGAGAACAAGACAAGCAAAAAAAGGATCTTCTGGTTCCAGCAGTGATTGTGGGACCAAAGAGGAAAGACAGACATTCGCCAGTTATGAGTGCTGGTCTGGACTCACTGTTGGTACCACCTCGTTTATTCAAAGAGCAATTGGCTGCGACAGATGAGCTGGGTCCTTCAGGCATTTCTGGAACTCCCTGGACTCCAGGCTGTATGGTGACATTTGTAACACCAGACGATATGTTCCTCCCCTACCTTCAATCTCCACTCCTTTCAGGCATTGCCTTCTTGAGAGACATCCTTACTCCAGAGGAGAAATTGTTACCGATGTCTCAGGAGCAGTTCCATCTGAACCCATCTGACAGGAGCCCAATTCCATTCCTTTCTGGATGAGCGGTGGGTAGTAAGAAAGATGCATCTCCAGGCTATGGTAGATGCCGTAGGTACAGCATCCAGAAGTTTGGCCATAGGACTGATCATGCAAAGGGACTCATGGCTCCAGTTGTTGGGCTTTCCTAGAGAGGTCCAAAACACAAGACCTCCCCTTCAATTAGTCCAACCTTTGTAATGAAAAGATGGACAAATCCCTGCACTCGTTAAATGACTCGAGATCCACTCTACGATCCTTGGGGATTTATAATCCAGCCCCCAGGAGGAGACACCCGAGACAGCCCTTTCGATCATGACCACCCCCTTTGCAGCATCCACCTGAGCTCCCATATAAATGACAGAGGATTCAAAATCGCATTTCTTAGTTCTCTTTATTGCCACAGCCTCCACTTACTCCCAACCACAGGTCAATGGACATTTTTGACATACAGGTGAAGACCCAGGTACTAATACTGATCGCCTTCTGTCATCTGTAGAGGCTGTCTTACTTTTTCACTCACAGCTGGAACAAGATCACTACCTTCCCAACCCTCCTTTGGGGACCACTCGTACCAATTGATTCTTGAACAGGAGGCAGAATCCGTTTTGCACCAGGAGGCAATAGAATGTGTCCTGCCTCAGTACTAAGGGAGAGGGTTCTACTCCCCATATTTCCTAATTCACAAAGAAGATGGAGGGTGGAGACCCATCCAGGACCTCTGGAAACTCAACATCTTTATTCAAAAGATTAAATTCAGAATGATTATGCTGGCATCTATAATCCACTTCCTTCAGGAGGGAATGTGGTTCATGGCTATGAATATGAAGGATGCATCTTTCTATATAGGTATTCACCCATCTCACAGGAAGTTCCTGTATTTCATGGTTGGCCAAGAGCTCTACCAGTTTTGTACCCTCCCTTTTGGGCTCAACCTGGCACCTGGCAGGATATTCTTGAAAGTTTTCACTGTGGTAGCAGCCCAGATGTGATGCCAGGGATATACAGTGTTTCCATAACTGGACGAATGACTCCTAATAGGCCAATCTCATGAGGAAGTCAGGTCAGCGACAGGCTCCTTTTGGTACCTTACTATGTTCATTGTTTGCATACATGAAGAAAAGTTCTTTGTCACCACAAGGACTAACTTTTATAGGAGCATGGATGGACTCAGTCTCTGTGAGAGCATTTCTGCCCATAGACATGTTTTACATGATGAGCAACCTGATCTTTTGCATCACCCACAAACTGTGAACTACGGTGAGCCGGTGTCTTTCTCTATTAGGCCACATGGCTACATGCACCTACATGATGCCATTCACTAGACTCCTCTCCAGCCTGCAAGCTTGGCTCCACTTGACCTACTGACCACACAGGGAACTCATCAACTCAACACCACTTTTCTCATCAGAGTTCTCACCTCCCTCACTTGGTGGTCCAACTCATACAAAGTTATGGTAGGGGCTCCCTTCAGCATTCCCATACAGCCACCATCCTGACACCTCTTTCAGGGTGGGATGCTCAGCTGGACTACCACCCTGCTCAGGGTACCTCACCTCTTTTGGGTTCTAGGCTACACATAAACTTACTGGAACTGAGAGCAGTCTGCCTTGCATACAAGGCCTTTCTACCTCTCATACACAGACTCCACTTACAGATAATATCAGACAATATCACCACAGTGGTCTTTATAAACAAACAGCAAGAGTAAAATCTCATCCCTTCTTCCTGGAAGCAGTCAGACTTTGGAACTGCTGTATCAGAAACCACATTAGGATACAGGCTGCATACCTCCTGGGAGTTCACAACTTCCTGATGGATAGGTTAAACAGAAGCTTCTCTGCAGACAATGAATGGGAAATTCATGACACAGTTCTAACCGACATATTCACACAAGGGGGCATTCTGCTATGGGACCTCTTTGCATCCCAGATGAACAAAAAACTTCCCATGTATTGCTTCAGTGGAGCCCTAGGCTATGATTCCCAAGGTGATGCTGTCATGCTCTCCTGGATGGATGACCTCAGCCATGCCTTTCCTCCCAACCCCCTACTACCGAAAGTTGTACACAAGGTCCAGAGCAACAAAGCCACCATCATCCTTTTAGCATTCTACTGGCCTAGACAATTCTAGTTGATGGAATTCCTAACAATGTCTGTGTACCCACCTATCAGGATCCACTCATTTCAGGAACTACTAACCCAAGATAGAGGGAAAATCAGTCACTAAGACCCAGGCTCACTCCACCTCATGGCCTGGTATTTGGATGGGCATCAGAAATAGAATGATCATGCTTGTCTCTGTCCAGGAAATCCTTAATCAAAGTAGAAAAGATTCTACTACAACCTGCTACCTGGGTAAATGGTGCAGCTTTTCAGCCTGGGAACATTTCCACCAGCATTTGTTAGTCTAGGATAACTGGGATGCCCACGGTAACAGTCTCCTCTCCTTAAAGACTTCAGATCTGGCCTTTAGTTTGTTGCAGGTTCACCTAGCAGTGATTAGTGCCTTCCTCTCTCTATTGGAGGGACGTTCTGTCTTTACATACCCAGCTACTGTGTGATTTATGAAGGGCTTGATCAGGACCTTCCCACCACTCATTAAACCTATGCCTCAATGGGACCTTACAACACTCAGAGGTCCACCCTTCAAACCTATCACAACATATGCTATAACTCACCTGTGCATGAAGGTGGCATTCTTAGTGGCCCTCACTTTGGCCAGAAGCATCAGTGAGTTAGGAGCCATGATGGCAGACCCTCCTTGTACAGTATTTCACAAAGAGAAGGTCTCCCTTAGTTTACAACTCAAATTCCTCCCTACAATTGTTTCTGAGTTCCACATCAATCAATACACTTACCTGTATTGTTCCCCAAACCCTATGCTTCTTCCAAAGGCAGGAGTCTTCACTCTCTTGACATCAGACATGCCCTGGTGTTCTACCTGAAAAGAACCAACCCATTAGAAAATCTCAGACTCTTTCATGCCATAGCAGCAAGATTGGATTGACAAGCCATATCCTCACAGAGGATTTCAAAGTGGGTTTTGGGATGCATCTTGAAATGTTACAAAATAGCAAAACTTCCCTCTTCTGGAGGTATTACAGCTCTCTGCACACATGCATGAGTGATCTCCACAGCATCCTTATCATACATTCTGCTGCAGGACGTTTGTGTTCTATGTTTATGACACACTTGTCTAAGTCCAGCTGCATCTGCGGATGCAGCCATAGGTATGGTAGTACTATAAGCATCTCTGCTACCAGCTTCCTCACACCCTCCCCTCGTCTGAACACTGCTTGCCAGTCACCCACGTGTGGAATACACATAGTGACTAGCACTCAAATAAGAAGTGGAGGTTACTTACTGTAACTGAACGTTCTTTGAGATGTGTGGTCCCGATCTGTATTCCACTAGCTGCCCACCTTCCTCTCTGCTTCAGATCCTGTTGGACAGTGGTCTGAAGACAGGGGTGAAAGTGGGCTGTGGTATACTGATAGGAAGCTGGTACCAGCCCCTACGCAGCCGATGTTAAAGCGCTGCAACGGCAGCACTTTAATGTCGCTGCCCCTTTTGTCCCCCACCATCGGCGGCCCTGCCAATAGGGACCCTACCAGCAGGGCTGCCGATGGAGCGGGGGCAAAAGGGGCAGCTGCCTCATGGCTGGCAATTTAAAAAGGCCCAGGTCTTCTGGCCACCGCCACTACTGCGGCAGCGTCCAGAGCCCTGGACCCTTTTAAATCACTGCCAGAGCCCTGGGCAGCGTGGGCCAGGCAGCATGGATGGGCTGGCAGGGGGAGGCTGACCCCAACCCCGTCCCTTCCCCCTGAGGCCCTGCCCCTTCCGGGGGGCCCAGAGCTGGACTCCTGTAACGGAGAGTATTTAATATTACTTTCACTCCTGTCTGAAGAGAGTTGAAGAGGCATCAAGCTACATTTCCTCTTACACCCTCAGTTAGGAGCATGAGGGAAGCTACTATGCAGTGTGGGTCAACGGACACTGCTTTGAAGAATTTCTGGACTTGGGCGCATGGTAGGCATGCATACCCCTTCTGGAATACAGATAGGGACCACACATTTCAAAGAACCTCCATTTACAGTAAGTAACCTCCACTTTCTACATCACTGCAATTCCAGTGTTCAGTGCTATTTGAAATAGATGACAGTTACTTCAAAGGCAGAGTTATTTACAGGAAATGCAACAATCCAAAAAAGAAATGCCACAAAGTTGGGATTTATATCATTCCTTCCAGGTAATAAGTAAATATATTTTTCAAAGCTAGGATGTCAGCATTTGCTTAAAATATTAAACACAATGAATCAAATTCATTTGTCTTTTGGTGTAAATCCAAGTAGTTTTATTACATTAAGTGGAGCTACTCTGTATTTACATTTAAATCAGAGAAGAATTTCACCCAATTTTAGCTCAGAACAGCCATATATATATAATATATAAAATCTGCATATTTGGTCCATATCAGAATCAAGTTCCATTATTTATATGTTGATTGGAATCTTTTCTGTAGAAAGAGCATCATAAACAAAGGAAGATGATTAATTCATATCTTTATTATGAATTTTCCAGGTCAATGAAGAATATTATTTAGCCAGTGTGCTTCTGCAGGAGTTGAAACATCTAATCAAAACAAATACAATAATCAGCATAATACACCCAAAGATGCATTGAACAAAGTAGAAGCTCCTTTTAGAAGTGAAGAGGGGGCAATTCTGATGCATTCTTATTTACAATATTTGTTTTTCAACCTACAATTTATCAGACTGATCTTAAAGGTAAATATCAAAGAAATAACTTGGCTTCTATTTTATGTGACAAACACCACCTAAAAACTCTACTGTAAATTGGCAAGATCAGAACATAAAACACTTTATTGGGTTTCTCCAGAAAACTAGGATGCCTGAAAATACTGAGTAGCTGCAGATTCTGTGCCTTGCACCAAAAGCTAGCAGATTTTTTAAAAAAATGTAATCTGGTTTGTACAATGATGGCCCAGTTCTGCTTTTGGAAGGGCAAGTGGAGCTCCAATGGAACTGTCCATTTGAGGGCACAATTTGGGCACAGTACCAGGAAAAAATCGATTGTTGTTTCTGCCATCCAAAATGGTGAGAGGAGATATTAAAAGAACAAGTTAGCTGGGATTTAGGGCCAATTCCTGCAACTATTTCTCATCTGAGTCCTTACATATGGGATTACTCGTGGGCTAGATTGTGAAGATCAAAGAGTCTTTCCCCATCATACAGCCCTTGTAAGGCCTAAAAGTACTGGAAGAAGTTGGCTAGGCTGCAGGGAGTAAGATGTAGCTCTAGAAAGGGCATTGATGTCCACTTGTTCCTCCATGCACTAAGGAACTCCATTGCACCCTCTGGAAGAGCATGGCTTTGCCCTAGAATTAACCTATAGTTAAGGCTACGTTTATGTCACAGAGGGCATGGAATTTAGGAATCGGTGACTTCCAGAGACCTCCCTGACATTGTCTGTGTCAGCACCAGGGACTGCGGGACTCCAGCTGGCAGCCAGTGGGTCCCTGACAGGGTTCCAGTGACAGGCGACAGTGACAGACTCCTGAGGAGGCCCTCCTCAAGGTTTCAGGGATGGACCACAGATTCACCCAGGGAGTAGGGGGATGCCTCTGGTGAGTGGCTGGGGGTGTCCCATTTTCTCTTTGGGAAATATGGTCACTGTGCAGCTCCCAGCTGCCATGGGCAGAGGCGCCGCCCCGCCCCACGGCTTTCAGCTGCCCTGGGCAGAGGGGGAACCCCACAGCTCCCAGCCACCACGGTGGCAGGGGAAATCATGGAGCAGCAAAAGTCACAGACCGGTCATGGCTTCTGTAAATTTTTGTTTGTTGTCCATGACTTTTACTAAAAATAACCACGACAAAATATTTCTAATGAGTAAAAACTTTGTGCTATACCATAGATAAATTAAATGATATGTGAGTCTGATCCAAAGCCCATTAAAGTCAGTGGAAAGACTCCAGTTGATTTCGGGCCCTATATGAAAGCAATATATTGCAAGGAGTTGGACAACACAATATTGTAGATTAAAGAGGGACCTCCACCCAGGACAAACTTGAGATATGTATACAAAAGCATATTCCTTGCTCAAATAAGAATTTATTCCCTATCTGCCCAGTGTCTCCATTACTTGATCCTGAAGATCAGGTCAGAGGGCCTGATTTCAGAGGCACCGAGCATCATCAACTCCAGCTGAAATTATGGTATGTTTCATTAGCCAAGAGAGAAGCTGAATGCATGATAAATTGAACAAGTGAATTTTATTAAACCCTGTAGACTGCTCTGTCCATGTGACTTGAGTTGCTTCAAACCTAATTTCCCATATTCCCTGTGCACCTGGTCTCCCTTCAATAACAGTCCCTCCAGGGAACATGGGCCCTCTGAGTCCAGTTCTACTGATCATGATACATCTTGCCTGGTTTAACAACATTTTAATGTAACCATTGAAAACAAGTAATTGACACCCAGAGTCCGATCCTTCAGCCAGAGGTTGCTGCATATAGCCAAGTTGGAGTCTCATCTTTACCACAGACTCTGCTGGTTACATAGTCTTTGAGATAATTTGGTCTCCTCAACAGGCAATCACACCAAGAGTGACCAGTCTTTGTCTCCCTATCACCTGTTTCTGAGTCTAGTAAATTATCTCTTTGAGGAGTCTCCTCCCTTCCTGTGGGATTGGCCTCTGATGGTTCCATGTCTTTATGTTCTGTGATGATCTCTATTGCTTTGGTAGTCTCTCACAGGGTGGTGTTTCTGCTGGCTGTCCATCTTGCATTGTCACCTCATATGACCTGTGTGCCATATGACTCCATTAGTCCACTCCTTTTAGTGTCTCACTGATGCCTGGATTATCACAGGAATGCCTGTCTCCATGGACAGTGGGTCCTTGGTTGACCTGTCAGTCTAGTGCCTGCTTTCGCTGATTGCTGGCCATCTGCTCTTGGTGGTTTCTACATCCTTCTGCGTGCAACAGATCTCCCCTCATTAGCAGAAGGGTTTTGGTTCCTTGTCCCATCAGTGTCTGCAATGGACTGTTTTGGCACTCCATGTTGAAATATTCCTCTGTGCCAAAAATGCTAACAAGGGTCTGAACCAGAAGAAACAGCTTTGTGTAACACTCTCCTCACAATCTGATGCCATCCTGCACACATCACTCATCTTTAATTTTATGCTATGGTTCTGCTTCTACTGGTACTTGACTTTTGTCTTTTGTCCACCCTGCTAGTATCAGTCCCTTGACTGCCTGTAGTTGGATGTCCTTTTGCATAGGCACTTTAATTTCCATCAGCTCCACTGCTGAAACTGGGAGAGAGTTCATCATGTTAAGCATTCAGTGTTCTGATCCTTTTTCCACAATTCACTGATGCTGGGTATAGATGCCCTGTAATAGCATCAGCTAACACCAGTAAACATCCTGGACAATATCTGATCTCTACCCAGTAGCACTGAGGGCACAACAACATACACTGGAAGCACTAAGAAGAGTCTTTGGCATGATTGCGGTCTGATTGCACTATTAATGGGTGGCCTTAGGTGTACTGATGGAATTGCTCCACTCCAAATAGTACAGTCAGAAGCTTTTAATTTTTTGTTCTGTCTCTGCTGGCATAACTGACTGGCTACTCCTGCAAAAGAGCTACATGAAGTCTTTTTCTCTGATGCGTCACACTGGAGTGTCAGTGGCTCTCCTGGCTGGCAGTACTTCAGGACAGGGGTTCCATTATTAATTGTTTTAGTGTGTAAAATACTTGCTGTTGGGACTTGCCCTGGCCATTCAACATCCTGCCTTGTGGGCTGACATATGGGTTCCACTACGGCAACCTGATATGAACAGAACATGGAAAAAATGTATCATTCCTATGAAGTGCTGTACACTCCCTTTCACATTTACTGGAGCTGGATGTCACTGACTGCATTGATCTTGTTGGGATCTGCTTTCAGTCCCTCTGCTGTGAGCAGATGTCCATTGTATGTCACCTCACACTATTTGAGTCATATTTTTTCTGGATTGAGTTTTATGTTCTTGTCCCAAAATCACTGTGGAAAAGTGTGTAGTTTTCTGTAATGGTCTCATTCAGCTTCTGCATCATTGTTCCCTTCACCTACAATGAGGATATCATCTGCAATTATTTTCACCCCAGGCAATTTTTCCAGTGCTTGGGTGAATCTTTGGAACACCTCTGGTGTTGGGCTTATGCCCATTGGCATGCCTGGCCATCTGTAGCAACTAAATGGGGTTGCAAAGGTTATCAAGTATACTGGCCTCTTTATCCAGGTTCATGTGCTGAAACCTGTTCCTCACATCAAAGACCATAAAGATTCTGGCTTTGCAAAGTTCTGGCAAGACCTCATCAAATCTGGGCAGTGGTTAGTGGTATTTTTTCAGCACCCAGTTCAGTGGCCGTGGTTCTATGAAGACGCATAATTTGCCTCATGGCCTCTTACCACCATGCTGCTTACCCTGGCTGTACTGGCCTCTGAAGGTGCTATGATTCTCCTTTTGAGCTCCTTCTGTACAGGATTATGTCATGCCAATGGAATTTTCCTTCATGGTAAGCACATGTTCCAGGGTAGGGTCTACTTTCAGTCACAGCTTTCTTTGAGGCACCCATGACCTTTAAAACATCCCCATATGCATTTTAAAAAATGCATATCTGCATTGTCCATGGGACTTCCTCTTTTACTTCTTGCATTGCAACTATAAAATTCTGACCAGATTAATAGTTTGTATGTCTGTATTCCCCAAGAGGGATTGTTGTGCTTACTATCCACCACCACAAGCTTCAGGTGGTACTATCTTTGGGTAAAAAGAAAAGGAGTACTAGTGGCACCTTAGAGACTAGTCTCTAAGGTGCCACTAGTACTCCTTTTCTTTTTGCGAGTACAGACTAACACAGCTGCTACTCTGAAACCTATCTTTGGGTAGTTACTGTGAGGTCACATTTTCCTATGGGCTGGATTATGCTCTAATTATTAGATTGTGCCTGCTCTTAGTAATCTCGGTGTTCAAGTCCATTTCTCCCCAAGGAATTGCATTGCAGGAGGCTCTACTTTCCAGTGGAAATTCCACAGGACATTTCCCTATTAACATTTTTATATGCACAGAGGTTGGTCTGGTCCTTATTTGCTTTCCTGTGCCCACAGCCAGAACCTGATATGCTCTTGGACTCATGGAGAGAGTCATGATATCATCACCACTGTCTGATGCGCCCCTCCCCCTCTTATCTAAGTCTGACTGAATCTTTGAGACCTTCTGGTCTTGCACACACTGCTACAATTGTTCTACCACCTGTGTCATGTTGACTTTAAATGGAACTTAGACTCCTAAGTCACTTTTGACAAAGGAACTTAGTGTACATCTACACAGTCTGCGGCAGGCAGCCTCCCAGCCTCGGTCAACAAATGCCTGCTCTCCTTCCTGGGTTTCAGAGCCCACGCTCCAGCCCTAACTGTAACTTCAAAGCACTGTGTACACAGCTATTTTTAAAGCACTAGAGTGATCTCTGCAAATCCAAATCTGCCGACCTTGGCTGGGAGGCTTGTTGCCATGGGCTGTGTAGACATACACATAAGCACTTTTGAATATTTTACCCACAGTCTCATGCTTAAGCAGATATTCTTTTTCCAGGTCAAGTAATATTTTCGAGTTCAGACTCCTAGAGGGGTGTCAGTTTTCTCAGTGGTGACTCTTACTCCCATGCTTATAAGATTTCATTGCCATTGATTTAAGGAGCCTGGCACCATTGCTCCATTTGACAGCACCAGGCTTCTTTGTCTTCATCAGATTAAAATGTTTGGTTGCTTACAATTAAATTCTTGGTTGATCAAGCACTTAAAAGGTTGTTTGAAATTAATTTGTCTCTCCTAATGCACAAATGTTTAGCTCAGGAATCATTATTCTTTTTTCTGTCAGTAAGGATTTTCCTGTGAGACTAGTTGTTACACTGGTTGATCCTGAAGCCTAATTTTGCAACCACTAAGCAAATTGGCTGTGGCATTGATTTGTATTGCAAATATGCCTTGGAAGCATTAAAATCAGTTATAGTGAGAAACTTGCTAGAAGTTTGGATTCTAATGGCAAGTCCAGCAATCCTATTGCAGAGGAATGTACTACTACATAAGGAAACTGTTTGGGGTTCTTTGCTCATATCCTCTTATGATCTGGGTGAAGCCTTGTTATGGGTTGAGTTAAAGTCCCATTGAGATGGATAGGTATGAACACACCCTCAGTTAATGTAACTGCATGCACAAGCCCCCTCCTAAGACAAGAGGTGTATATGAACCCACCCAGAAGCTTTTGGCTAAATATTGCTTTGGGTAGGTATGTGGGAAGAGAGAGCACACAGGAGCTGAGAACAGACAAGAACAGAAAGAAGCAGAGGCAAGAAAGCCAAGCAGCAGTCTGAAAGCACAATGAACCCTGGAAGAGGCTAGAAAGAGCTTTGGGTCTGCAGTTTGCTCAAGAGGATTACAGTCTGTAAATGAAAGGACATGTCTACATATACAATGCTGCAGCAGTACAGTTGAACCAATGCAGCTGCACCATGCAGCATGTCTGGTGAAGATGCTCTATGCCAACAGGAGAGAGCTCTCCCTTTGGCACAATAAAAGCACCTCCACAAACTGCAGAAGCTATGTTGGTGGAAGAAGCTCTCCTGCCAACATAGCGTTGTCCACACCAGCCCATGTCGGTGTAACTTATGTTGCTCAGGGCGGTGGTTTATTCAGACCCCTGAGTGGCATAAATTATACTGACAAACTATAGTGTAGATATGACAAAGTAGGGTTTTATTCATCTTGTTATGTCGCATGTGAGTCTTACTGTCCTATACGAATACTGTGCGTACCTTAGTTACCCTGTGTACTGCACCAATACTTAGGTGGTGGGAATTGGGTGTGTGATCTTGCTGAGGCCCTCCGGGCAGGTAAGACAGCCCAGCTATTTGCAGCTATGTAACCTGAGACCCAGGAAGGGATGCAACCAGGTGACACCTTTGGCCTGGGAAGTGAGACAAAGAAAAGGAGGAGAGGTGTGTGTGTGTGGGGGGGGGGGGGGGGCGGTGTCGGTCAGGTGGCTGGAGGCTGGCAGTCTGCTTGGGGAAACTGGACGAGGGGGAATCCAGGGCATCTGGCCCAGGATTCCCAAGATGGACTTGGCTGAAAGTCACTGTCTGTAATAGCAAGCTCTGTTCTACGCTGTATTCCTGTCTATGAATAAACCCTCTGTTTTACGCTGGCTGAGAGTCATATCTGACTGTGGAGTTGGGGTGCAGAGCCCTCTGGCTTCCCCAGGAGCCCTGCTGGTGCGGGCTCACTGTAGGAAGCACATGGTGTGAAAAGAGGATGCTGAATGCTCTAAGGTCAGACGCAGGAAGGTCAAAGCTGGGTAAGCTTCTTTCCCTGGAGACAGTATGCTCAGAGAGAGGAGGCATGCTACACCAGAGTCCTGACTGGCTTCGTATGGAGTAGTTCCAGAGCATCACCCAGTGACTCCATGACAGTATACATAGCCTAAGAAACTGCTCCTTTGTACTTGGTCCTTTCAGAATTCAGAGAGACAGGACTTTGTACATTCCTTGAAAATAAGATTGCATCAAAGAAAATACCAGACTCCATCAATTTCTACTTCCAGCTGGAACTTCCCCAGGGCCCCGAACATTGACTAACTGCTCAGGTCAAAAAGGGGAAACACCTCTGTCCTTGAGCTGGCAGGGACTGAAATTACCAGAGAAGCAGAATGCATAAGGTAAGGGACACCAGAACACTATTCTGAAATTACTCCTCCACACAGCCAGCTAGAACACAGAATGGAGTTTTGGGCACCATATGGAGCTCTATATTGTCTGCAGAGAAATAGTCATAATGATCCAAGCCTTTGAGTAAATGGGACTGAAGTAAATGGATGGAGTAGGAGAATTCAGGAAGAAATATCCCTTTTCCCTTTAAAAATATATAGAAATTCTTGTGTACAGTACCAGTTATCAGATTTCTTTGAATTCTCCTATTCTCGTAGAGTTCTTCACCCAAGTGCAGTGGTACAGCATAAAGTTGTTAGGTTCCTGTGATGAGATGTGCCAGGTAGTCCCTAATGGAGATGTCACTACGCTGAGCCTGGCCTGAGGGAAAAGGACCACCTGGGAAAGAGGGACAATGAATTTACACTTCCAAGAACTGCCTAGAGAAGCCACTCAAGCTCTGGTACCAGTGGAACCAACAAAGGCTTGGTCCTACAGTGGCTAGAAGAGCCATGAGGTGGCAGTAGCCAGTGGTGAGCTGGAGCCGGTTCGCTGGAACTGGTTGTTAAATTTAGCCCTTTTTAGAACCGGTTGTCCCGCCCCAGCTCACCTCCGCCTTCCTGTGTCTGAGCGCAAAGCCACCCCCTGCTTCTCAGCCCTCCCAGGCTTCCCACACAAACAGCTGATTCGCAGGAAGCCGGGGGCCGGGGGGGGAGGGACAGAGAAGTAGAGCAGGGCGGTATGTTCAAGGGAAGAAGGAGGGGTGGAGGTGAGCTGGGGCCGGGCGCAGGGCAGGGAGCTCTGCACCCACCAAATTTTCCCCGTGAGTGCTCCAGCCCCAGAGCACCTACGGAGTCAGTGCCTAAGGTGCCACTTTTTGATATGACCAGTGGGGGGAGCGGCTGTTACGCTGCCCCGCCCCTAGGAGCCAGAGGGACCTGCTGGATGCTTCCTGGGAGCTGCCCCAGGTAAGCACCTCCGGGACTCCCCACCTTGCCCCCGGGCAGGTCCCTCTGGCTCTTAGGTGTGGGGTGGGCACCCACAATGGTGGCCCATGAGACCCTCCTGCCCAGTTCTGGGGCAATCGGGGAGCGGGGTGGATGGGGCAGGGGTCCCGGGGGGGGGGGGATGGGCAACAACCCCCTCGTGGGGTGAGGAGGGAACCGGTTGTTAAGATTTTGGCAGCTCATCACTGGCAGGAGCTGATTAGGACCCACCACGTGAGAAGAAGGCTTGCCTGTATTTTCTACAGGGGAATGTTGAATGAAGCCAGGACAGGGGAGGTGCTCCTTGTTTTAACCTAAAACCCCAAACCTAGGTCAAGGCCTGACAATTGGACTGAATATTTAGTTCAACCACGCAACAAAATGTTTGTTTTTTGTGGTATTTAAAAGCCCAGGTGGCTATTTTTGAGTGGAATTTCAGTCAGCTGTTACAGGACTAGCAAAGGGACTTGCTGCACGAGACACCTTGCTCCTGGTGAGCTTTGATTGTCCCCAAAGGGCTTAAATGGGACTTTTGTTGGGCACTGGAGTGAATTTCATCTACTGAACACCAAACATGAAAACAGTGGTTTATGTCATGCTACTGTGCTCCTGACAGAATTCATGTATCTTCTCCAAGAATGGGAGTGTACAGAGATATTAAAGAATCCCTAAACCTGTAACTAAACTTTCAAAATCAGATCAAAGTACATAAGGCAAAATTCATGGCATAAGTGGGCATAAATCCTTTGGGACCATAAAGATGTGCACATTACTAACCTATGTAATTTCACAATCTTATTATTGTTACACTTGTTCTCTCTCCCCTCTTCCCTCCTATTGCTTCTTACATTCATTAGCTGCATCTCATTTCCAGATGCATCATAAGCTCCCCTGGGTAGTGGTTGTGGGTAAGAGTAAACCCCTTTGAAATCCCTCCTGGCCAGGGGAAAGCTCCTCTCACCTGTAAAGGGTTAAGAAGCTAAAGGTAACCTCGCTGGCACCTGACCAAAATGACCAATGAGGAGACAAGATACTTTCAAAAGCTGGGAGGAGGGAGAGAAACAAAGGGTCTGTGTGTCTGTCTTATGCGGTTTTCTGCCAGGGATAGACCAGGAATGGAGTCTTAGAACTTTTAGTAAGTAATCTAGCTAGGTATGTGTTAAATTATGATTTCTTTAAATGGCTGAGAAAAGAATTGTGCTGAATAGAATAACTATTTCTGTCTGTGTATCTTTTTTGTAACTTAAGGTTTTGCCTAGAGGGGTTCTCTATGTTTTTGAATCTAATTACCCTGTAAGATATCTACCATCCTGATTTTACAGGGGGGATTTCTTTATTTCTATTTACTTCTATTTTTATTAAAAGTCTTCTTGTAAGAAACTGAATGCTTTTTCATTGTTCTCAGATCCAAGGGTTTGGGTCTGTGGTCACCTATGCAAATTGGTGAGGCTTTTTATCCAACATTTCCCAGGAAAGGGGGGGTGCAAGTGTTGGGAGGATTGTTCATTGTTCTTAAGGTCCAAGGGTCTGGGTCTGTAGTCACCTAGGCAAATTGGTGAGGCATTTTACCAACCATTGTCCAGGAAGTGGGGTGCAAGGTTTTGGGAAGTATTTTTTGGGGAAAGATGCGTCCAAACAGCTCTTCCCCAGTAACCAGTATTAGTTTGGTGGTGGTAGCGGCCAATCCAAGGACGGCGGGTGGACTATTTTGTACCTTGGGGAAGTTTTGACCTAAGCTGGTAAAGATAAGCTTAGGAGGTTTTTCATGCAGGTCCCCACATCTGTACCCTAGAGTTCAGAGTGGGGGAGGAACCTTGACAGTACATAAGGCAAAATTCATGGCATAAGTGGGCATAAATCCTTTGTGACCATAAAGATGTGCACATTACTAACCTATGTAATTTCACAATCTTATTATTGTTACACTTGTTCTCTCTCCCCTCTTCCCTCCTATTGCTTCTTACATTCATTAGCTGCATCTCATTTCCAGATGCATCATAAGCTCCCCTGGGTAGTGGTTGTGGGTATCTATGAAGTGCAAAACCAAAGAGGGCAGAAATGCCAAACAGCAAGTTACCAAAGCAGTATAAAGCTGCAAATATGTGAAATAAGGATGGAGGGTTTGTATCAGAAGTTGTGTGTCTGGGCCTCTACTCTTTTTCCTCATGGAAGTACCCCCAGTACGTGACATTCCACAGCCACAATTTATCCTAGTTACTGTCAAAAGTAGCATCATGACATCCATTGAGTCTTCCCCTGGATGAGTTTAGGGACTACTATTTATACTAATTTCTTACTATTTTAAAAATTACTTTAAGAAATATTTTAATTAAATTCATAGACTCTTAGAAATCGAGGGCTGGAAGGGACTTCAAGAAGTCATAAAGTTCATCCCTCTGCTCTGGGTGAGGACCAAGTAAACCTAGACCATCCCTGGGAGGTGTTTGTCTAACCTATTCTTAAAAACCTACAGTGATGAGGATTCCACCACCTCTCTTGGGAATCTGTTCTAGAACTTAAATATCCTCATGGTTAGAAAGTTTTTCCTAATATCTAACCTAAATCTCCCTTGCTGCAGATTAAGACCTACCTCCAGTGGACATGCAGAACCATTGATCATCCTTTTTATAATAGCCCTTACCATACTTGAAAAATATTATCAGGTCCTCCTTGTCTTGTTCCATGACAAAACATGCCCAGTTTTTTTAACCTTTCCTCTAAGGTCAGCGTTTCTAAACCTTATCATTTTTGTTGCTCTCCTCTGGACTATCTCCAGTTGAGCCACATATTTCCTAAAGTGTGGTACCCAGCACTGGACGTAGTACTCCAGTTGAGGCTTCACTAGTGCCAAGTAGAGCAGAACAATTACCTGCCATGACTTAGATACAACACTCCTGTTATTACCTCCTTTTGGACCTCAGAAGAAATGTGTATATATATTACTGATGTGTAATACACCTCTTCCCTTTTTTTCCTGCCTGTCCTTTCTGAACAAGCTATGCCCCTCTGTACCAATATTCCAGTCATGAGATGTGTCCCACCAAGTCTCTGTAATGCCAACTAAGTCAGAATTTAGCTTATGTACTAATACTTCCAGTTCTTCCTGTTTTCCCCCCATATTCTTTGCATTTGTGTATAGACATCTAAGATGTTGAGCAGATTCCCCCACTTATTTCTCTGTTGTTGCTCCTCTGACCCTATTGTAAATGTCCATCCCCTCTGTTAAAGTCATCTTTTTTTATGCTTACCTGTGGGTTTTTATTATCTGCTAACTATGAATCTAGTTTAAAGGCCTCCTCATTAGGTTGGTAAGTCAGTGCACGAAGATGGTCTTCCCTTTCTAAGTCAGGTGGTCCCCATCTCTTCTCAGTGGATCTTCTTCCTGGAACAGCATCCGTTGAGGAAGCCGAAACCATCTCATCAGCACCATCTGCATAGCCATGCCTTTGTCTCCAGGATGCATGTGTCCCTGCCTATGCCCTTACTCTCAACTTGGAGGATGGACAAGAATACTACCCATGCCCCAGACTCCTTTACTCTAACTCACAAGATCTTGTAGTCACTACTGACCTGCTCAGGGTATCATTAGTACCAGTGTGGATGAGCAGCATGGGGTAGTGGCCGGAGGGATGGATGAGCCTTGGCAACCTTTCCATAACATCTTGGATGCAGGCTTCAGGCAGGCAGCACCCCTCCTGGAACATCATGTCAGGTCAACAGATGGATGCCTCCACCCCCCTAGGAAGGGAGTCCTTGACCACCAGCACCCTATGTTTCTCCCTCTTGGGTGTGGTGACTGTTAGCCTCCTAGCCTTGAGGGCAGGTGGGTCATCCTCCTTAGTCACTGGGGTCCCTCACCAGGCTCAAGAACTTTGAGAGTTTTTAAGGAACACTACCCATGAGTTTGCTTACTATGCGGGATTTCCCAAACTCTGCTGGTTCTAATTAAAATCACACAGCCTATTAAGCTCATGATCATCATGAGTGTTAAATTAACTTCTTGAGAGCCATTAAGGGGAAACAACAATTTTTAAAAAAAGTGGCAGAAGAATATCAAATACTCAGTGCCTAAGCTTGAAGACATTAAATTGTAAAGTTACTGTGAAGTGGGGCTTTTAAAAAACCTTTTTGTTGGATAAAAACGCTCAGAATTGATTAACTCAGCAGCTGAGAACACATTTAATCTTGATTGCTTCTTTCTAGCATTACTTAATTTATTTTTTTATCTTCGGCCTTGGCTTTGAAGTCTTACTTGTTCACTCCAAGCCAATGTGATTGATAGTCATATTATTCTCATGTGAATTAGCAGTGAAGGTGAAGTTTCTTCTCTTTGAAAGCAATGCCGTAAAGGAAATGGAAAACCATACTTTTAAAAGAAGAAAGATGTTTGACTTGGACAAAAATACCAACCTTGGGAGAAAAAAAATTGATCATAAGAGTAGCCTCATTTACTCATAGTGTGCATTTAATTTACATTTTATATCAACATCTAAGTGCCAACTTTAATTCCAAAGAAGCTGTTACCAGACGAGCTATTTTGGAGTTTTGATCAAATGGCATACGCTCTGACACCACATCAGTACCATTATAGAAAGCAATCTTAAACACAACATTTCTGAGAGTGACTTGAATCCCTATCTCCATTTAGAAACTGCGGTGTATGTTAGAGACAAATCCATGTGTGCTTTGTGTAGACTGACAAGGTATTTTATGTACGCTATGCCAAAGGTTAACTTTGAAAAAAAATTCTCATGTCATTGTAATTCAAATGTGATCTTCTGTGTATTTATTTGTCCTAGCATTTGAATCTTTTTAACTTCTAACTCGACTGAAATTCAAACCAAATTTTACCACAGATGTATTGGTAGCAGAACATGGCTGCACCTGAGGTGAAAACCAGAGGACCCATACTCAAAGACCCCAATTCAGGCAGGTACTTAAACACATGAGGAATCCCATCTACTGACTGCAGTAGGACTACTCATGTATTTAAAATCAGGAATATGCTTAAGTACCTTGCTCATTCAAGGCCTTAAGCCTTTAGGCCAAAATCTTAAAATATGAGTTTCTAAAATTAGGCTCTGAAATGCTGCACTATTTCAGCAGTGTCAAGTAATCCCTGTTCCCACTGAAGTCAATGGGAGCTGCAGGTAACATGCACCACTGAAAATTAGGTCATGTGTATTTATTATTTGTATTACAGTAGCATCTAAAGGTCCCAATGAAGATTAGAGTTCCATGGTGCTAGATTGAATCCACACACATAGTATGAGACAGTTCCAAAGAACTTACCATTTAAACGGATGAGACAAAGGATGGGAGAAAGGAAATACTGTTATTCCCATTTTACAGACGGGGAACTAAGGCACAAAGGCCCAGATCCTCAAAGGTGTTTATGCTCCTAACTTCCACTGATTTCAATGTAAGTAAGAAGCCTAAAAAACATTGACAATCTGGGCCAGAGAGACTGGGTGCATCTACACTTGGAGCTGGAGGTGTAATTTTCCACCCAAGGAGATATACCTGTTCTAGTTTTGATCGAACTAGCATGCTAAAAATATAAGTTTAGCCATGGCAGCATCAGCTGCAAGAGGGGCTAACTGCCTCAAGTCCATATGTGTCCGAGATGCTATGTATGTACTTTGCTGTACGTACTAGCCCTTCATGCCACTGCAGCTACACTTCTATTTTTAGCATCCAAGCCCGATCCGAGCTGGCACAAGTATGTCTCCTTGAGCAGATAGTTACACCTCCAGCTCCCATGTAGACACACCCTACGTGATTTGCCTATAGTCACACAGGAAGTCTGTGGCAGAGCCAGGTACTGGACTTCGATCTCTTGAGGCCCAGTCCAGTACCTTAACCATAAAACCACGTAGAAAGGGCCCCATTGCCTCCTGAGCACCCCTTGCAAATGAGTATGGCTCTAGAAGGGGCTAAACAGCCCTAGGTCTGCTGCGTTTAGGAGTTTCTTCTTTACCGGGCTGGGGTAGGTAGCAGAACCCAGGCCCACCCAGTCCACTGGATTCCAACTCAGAACTGTGGTTTCGGACAGCTAACCACAGTCCTTAACAGTCCCTTGCTGTTCTCTGAGCTATTTCCTATCTCTGAAGTCTTCCCCAAACTCCTGCTCTTTCTCCCTCTGTCTGGCAGCTTCTCACCAGTCTGCTGGAGGGCTGCTCTCTCTGCAAAACCTCTCTAACAGTGGCAGGTCGGAGCCACCTATCTCCTCAGAAATATTTCTCTCTAACTGAGGTCCTTGACCTTTTATCATGCCCAGGTGCTTCCCTCACTAACTGCCTCCCAGTTACTCAGAGTTAACTACTCCCAGGTGAACCTGAGCTGCCTCATTCTCTCTTCTGGAGCAAGTCAGAGGTAGGCTCTGACAGACCATTTCTCTTCTTTAGTTAGGGATCTAACTATGTAATTAACTCTGGGGAAAATAAGTTTGAAAATATTGGCCTTAATGTGGGTCTGACATGGGAGTTAGATGGTGTTTAGAACGTTGTGTTCTTTATTTCTGTCTATTAGTTGATTTTCTATGATATCGAAGGGCTATATGGATATTACCAGTTAAAGTATGTTGTTTGACAATATTGCTGCCATATAATTATAATTCAGATATTATTTCTGAAAAAAAAACATTAAAATTACTCTTCTGAAGTATTGAAACTATTATTTCAGGAATAAAAACAAAGTAAAAATGAGATGCACGAACTAAGTTATGTTACACGTTGCTGTGAAAGATGTACAGGTTAGCCGAAACTCATTGCTATCCTCATTGCTATCCTCAATCAAATATCTGCTTCCTGGCTTCAGGTACTGGCACTTGTGGATGCTAATTTTGATTAATGACATCTATTGTGTGGGCACCTGTTACTCAGATTCTGACCTTAAACAACAAACATGAGTTGCTTTAGCAGCCATGCATTGTAATTTCCAATCATGTCGTCTTCTGCTCTTATTTTTTAATCAGATCTCACAAGATAGTTAGGGTTGACTCCGTTCAGATATTTGAAGGGCCTGTTGCTGCACCAAGGGGTCTCGGTGGACCAATAAGGGTCATATCTGAGCCAATGCCCATGATACATTCGGGTAAGGAAATGGAATAGGAGAGGTAGACTGGTTTCAGAGTAACAGCCGTGTTGGTCTGTATTCGCAAAAAGAAAAGGAGTACTTGTGGCACCTTAGAGACTAACCAATTTATTTGAACATAAGCTTTCGTGAGCTTTCATGAGCTACAGCTCACTTCATAAGTGAGCTGTAGCTCACGAAAGCTTATGTTCAAATAAATTGGTTAGTCTCTAAGGTGCCACAAGTACTCCTTTTCTTTTTGAGAGGTATACTGAAGCCCCCTCCACGTTTCATTTAAAGATACAATTAGGGCTGTTGATTAATCACAGTTAACTCATGCAATTAACTAAGAAATTAATCACGATTAAAAAAATTAATTGCGATTAATTGCACTGTTAAACAATAGAATACCAATTGAATTCTATTAAATATTTTTGGATGTTTTTCTACATTTTCTACAAATATATTGATTTAAATTACAACACAGAATACAAAATGTGCAGTGCTCACTTTATATTATTTTTATTACAAATATTTGCACTGTAAAAGTGATAAAATAGTATTTTTCAATTCACTTCATGCAAGTACTGTAGTGCAATCTCTTTATTGTGAAAGTGTAATTTACAAATGTAGATTTTTTTTTTTGGTACATAACGGCACTCAAAAACAAAACAATGTAAAACTTTAGAGCCTATAAGTCCACTCAGTCCTACTTCAGCCAATTGCTAAGACAAACACTTTTGTTTACATTTATGGGAGATACTGCTGCCTGCTTCTTCTTTATGTCACTTGAAAGTGAGAACAGGCGTCCCATGGCACTTTGTAGCAAGCATTGCAAGGTATTTAGGTGCCAGATATGCTAAACATTCATATGCCCCTTCATGCTTCAGCCACCATTCCAGAAAGCATGCTTCCATGCTGATGATGCTCTTTAAAAAATATAATGCATTAATTAAATTTGTGACTGAACTCCTTGGGGGAGAATTGTATGTCTCCTGTTCTGTTTTACCTGCATTCTGCCATATATTTCATGTTATAGCAGTCTCGGATGATGACCCAGTACTTGTTCATTTTAAGAACACTTTCACAATATATTTGACAAAACGCAAAGAAGGTACCAGTGTGAGGTTTCTAAAAATAGCTACAGTACTCAACCCAAGATTTAAGAATCTGAAGTGCCATCCAAAATCTGAGAGAGACGAGATATGGAGCATGCTTTCAGAAGTCTTAAAAGAGCAACACTCAGATGAGGAAACTACAGAACCTGAACCACGAAAAAAGAAAATCAACCTTCTGTTGGTGGCATCTGACTCAGATGATGAAAATGAACATGCATCAGCCTGCTCTGCTTTGTATCATGATCGAGCAGAATCCATCATAAGCGTGGATGCATGTCCTCTGGATTGGTGGTTGAAGCATCAAAGGACATATGAATCTTTAGCGCATCTGGCACGTAAATATCTTGTGATGCCAGCTACAACAGTGCCACACGAACACCTGTTCTCACTTTCAGGTGACATTGTAAACAAGAAGTGAGCAGCATTATCTCCTGCAAATTGTAACCAGACTTGTTTGTCTGAGCAATTGGCTGAAGTAGGACTGACTGCACTTGTAGGTGCTAAAGTTTTACATTGTTTTATTTTTGAATGCAGTTATTTTTTTGTACCTAGTTTTACATTTGTAAGTTCAACTTTCATGATAAAGAGATTTCACTACAGTACTTGTGTTCAGTGAATTGAAAAATACTATTTCTTTTTTACAGTGCAAATATGTGTATCAAAAATAAAGTGAGTACTGTACATTTTGTATTCTGTGTTGTAATTGAAATCAACATATTTGAAAATGTAGAAAATATCCACAGATTTAAATAAATGGTATTCTATTGGTTAACAATGTGATTAATCACAATTTTTTTAATTGCTTGACAGCCCTAGATACAATTATACATTTCTCAGAGGTAGGTGTGTTAACTTGTGCTGTGCAAAACTTACTAGTTTGAATTCACTGAAACTAGTTTGTGTTCACACACTGTATTTGGTTCATGGCCATTGAGGTTCCCTTGGGCTTCAAAGCCTTCTTGCGACCCATGCACCCCATCTTAACTCTGACCAGCAAGTCTCTTGCTGCACTCTTCCCCACACCCAAAATCCACTATAAAAATCATATTGAGAGTAGGCAGCCTATTTGTCCCTGGACCTATCCTTTTAGACCCTCCATTGATCAGCAGTGGTACCAAGTCCATTCTGCTTTTACTGATTAAAAGGTTTTAAACATTATTATGGAGCCTGATATACCCCAGAAAAAACTGTACAGTTACAGGAAAGTTTAGTTCAACCAAAGATCTTTCAGGTGGATTGGGAAGAGGGTGCTGTGCCTTCTCCTCAAAGGATCCAGAGAAGGACCAAACCATCTGATTACTTCTGCAAATATTAGAAGGGGAACACATACTGCAGACCACTACAAGTCAACTTAAGGTGTGTTCTGTGCTTGTGTCAGTGTATCTGTGTACAGGATAAGATCCTAGGTTGTTTACACATAACTGTACTGAGAGGCAGAGGCAAAATATCTAAAATAGATTAGAATAATCATTTTGAAGATTGACTTATATTTATGGTCCTATCATCCACTTCTTTGACGGTCCCAGAATATGATGGCACTCAGGATGGTTAGGTAATAGGTGGGATGACCCTGAGGCATGTTGGGGGAAAGCAATGTGTGTTGGGAGGGATTTGACCAAGTGCTCAATGAGTCTTCTGGATCTTGGCTGGAAGTTATTAGGAACCACAGAAAGTTTAGAGTTTCAGTAAAAAATGTTAGATAACACTAGTGTTAACTCCAGTTTCTTGGCTAAATTTTTTATAATAAAGCAAAACACTCTGAAGGCAAGCTAAGATTTTGGTAAGAAAAATATGCTGGGGAAGGGAGGTGAAGCAGTGGTGCTTTCCAATCCCAATATGAATTTTGTTCTTATTTTGAAATAAAAATACAGGATACATGGAATGAAATATCCCCATTGTTGCTGTGTTTAACCAAAAAACAACACAACATTCTGCTAGGGAAAGAGAAAGCGAAACTGCCTAGCCGCTGGGGCATCAGAGCCTTCCCAAAAGTGGGCGGGCCAGGGGTCCCTGCCCCCATGTGGCCCTGCCCCTCCTCTTCTGCCCGAGGGCTCTCCTCTTCTTCTGAGGACCTGCCCCTCCTCTTCCCCTGGATGCTCTGCCCCCAGCCAAGCCAGAAGCCAGAGTGGGAAAGCAGCCCCTGCTCATGTCCCTGCCCCCGGGCCTCCCGCTCAGGGCAGGTGGAGGCACCCAGCCTCCCCACAGTTACCCATGTGGCTCTCTCTGATCTGGCTCCGGCCAGGGGATGGGGCCTCGAAGCCACAGCTTGGCCATGGTAAGAGAAGCCCAGGCAAATGTGGGGAGCTGGCGCAAACCCTCCACCTCCATCTGCCCTGGGCTGGGAGCCTGGGAGGTGGGGACACAGAGGAAAGAGGAGGGGAAGGGGTCTGCTGTGGTGCAAAGTGGACAGGCCATGGCCTCCTGTCGTCCGTCCTGCCATCCCCCCACCCCGTTCTGGTGCCATTGCTAGCAGCTGACTAGAAACTAAAGTGCACACAACCAATCTCTTTATTTTCAGTGACCATCATTACTCTGGAGCCTGATTCTCTCCTCTGAGGTTAACCACAACTGGCTGATATAATTTTAAACATAAAAGTTCTTGTCTGCACCAAGTGCTAAATCATGCTTAATATTATGTTAGTCAGCAGGCTTTAGAACACAATCATTTCCTCATGTAGATAAATCTTTTTGCTAATTTAAATCTTAATCAGGAATAACTCTCCAGAAGTCAGTGGAGTTACACTGATGTAAATGGCAATGTACGTGAGAGGAGACTTGGATCGGTGGCTTAAACACCTATAATATGTTTATAAAGATGAGTATAAACTCGTCTGTCCAATTAAATTATCTAGTAGTATTTCTTTCTCTTTTTAATGTAACCATCCATTCCACTTTTCATCATTATCTTCACATAAGTACATTGCTCCTGTTTAAAAATATCTATCTATATATATGTTTGCAAAGACACTTTGACCAAAAATCTTATGAGAGAGCTGTTTTGCCAATTATTTTCTGAAAAACTGTTATAGTTTTCAGATGTGAAGATAAACTTACATTACCTCAGCTGACCGGACCCGTGGCAGACTCTCTAATGGAATGTATGTGTTACTCTTTGCCAATTTAGAGGTTATTTAATATGGTATGTCTGGAACCAGCCTTTCTGCTGAAATTGTTTTGGCTAACAAACTATTCAGATGAGTCTACTGCAAAACTATGTGCTTTGACTGGAATTTTCAAAAGCAGCCTGGAATGGCTCTATTCAGATCTGGGCAATGCTGGAGATTACTTCTTTTGGACAATAATCATGAAACCAAGAACATTTTTATATGGGTCCAGTAAAGCTTATATAATGTTAAGAGTTGCATATGGAAAAACTGCATTTCTCCCTAAATTATTTAGTCACTGTTTACCTGAAAAACTTATTTTCCTTTTAGGCACAAAAGTTCAGTAAGGAGAGGGGCGGCGAAGGTGGGGTGGAATTTAACAGACTAATTCATTCATGTGGCTGGGAGCTATCATTTTGCCCTACCCTGTTTAGCAATGCATCATGTTACCCAGAAATGATTAGTGACTATGTCAATGGGAATAGCTGATGCACCTCAGTGAGCACAGGTATTTTTTGTCTGGGGTGGTTTTCTACTCATACCAAAAGCATTTTTTTTTAAATTGTCTGCACTATTTAATTCATAGTTGTGTTTATTTAGTACCTTGGAACAAGGCGTGGTTTCAGGTATACCAATATAAATCTGGAATAAGACCTCTGTGATCAGCAATTTTAGGCCTTGATTCAGCAAATGATTTAAACACATCCCTAAATTTAAGCAAGAGTCAACCCACTGACTTCACATATTTAAAATTAGGGAAGCACTTATGTCTCTTGCTGAATCTGGACCTTAATTTTAGATTTATGGTGGTGTAAATGAGATCAGAATTTGACCTTATATCATAAATATTTTACCATCTATAGCTTGCTAGGAGACTGCATCCCATCCTCTGAGATTATGTTTGGGCCTCAGTAATGCATGCTTCTGTTAATTCCCAAATGGAGTACCACAATGCAGTCTACTTGGCACCGAAACCATGACCCCCTCGGGAAACTAGAATTCATACAAACTGCAGCAGTGCACCTCCTCAGTACCGTGGGTTTTTGCATGCACATCATACCTGTCCTCTGCTCACTACCCTGGCTTTCCATACAAAACCATGCCAAATTCACCATCTCAGTTCTGATCTGCAAGGAACTTAATGATCCAGGCCCAGGGTACCTAAAAGGTAACCTAAAGCTCTGGAAAGATGACCATGCTCAACAACACTGCACATCTGGCACTATGAAGCTGACCACCATGCAGGCAAAGCTTTCTCAAGACTGTAGCACAAACCCCAGATCTATGAACACCAAAATTTCATCACCTTCCATTTCAAGTGAAAAACCCTCTCCTTCAATCTTGCCTTTACTAATAACAATACACAGTACTGCATACATAAAAAAATAAATCCACATGCAACTTCTCCCTTGGGAAGAGGAAAAGGGAAAGAACCACACATGACAGATATGTCACGCAATGCTAAGTCATCCAATGCACTGTTGAAAGGCACTTATGTACTATGATGTTGATAGATGCAGCATAAGAACCTCAACACAACAAAATGGAACACAGTCAGGAAAGAGAACTTTACATCTCAGAAAGGCTTATGCATTTTGAAAAGCCAGACACTGATAGCAAATGATGTTTTTTAATATTTCTAATATTCTGTAATCTATTCCCCTTTCCATACTATGAAGCTAAATTCCCTGCTGGTATTAATGGGCACTGTTCCATTGACTTCAATGGAGTTCCACCCATTTACACATGCACAATATTTGTACCATGGGATTTTACCTTCTTAGAATGATGTACTCATCCAAGACAAGAAGAGGCAACCTTAGTTTGGTGGCTGATATAAAAGACTGTCTCTTTGGGATTCTACCCTGAGTTGTTTGCTGTACTGGAAGTGGATGTGAGTCCAAGGAACATAATCTTTGGACTGGCTTGAGGTGAGAGTATCTTCAGTTATCATGCTCTAGAACAACGAGGACAATGTGAGGCTCTGTTTATGCTCTCTAGCTGTACTTGCCCACATTATGTGTGGTACATACTGCTTCTCCGTACATTTCAACTGTCTGGTAAATTGAATATATACAACAAATGTAAAGCACAGGTCCTGCCTATATCTCTGCTGTTCCTTTCTTAGGGCTCAGCCCTCTTCTTCAGTATGTGGGCCCCTTTGTGACCATGCACAATATCTTGTACAATAACTTCACATGATATGCTATAATGTGTGCTCACAAGAGGTCAGTGACCACCCCAAAGCCAGCTTGTTTGTCTCTGTCACACACATGCATATACTTGGAGTATGGAATCTTGGTACAGCGACCCAATCTGAAAATGATGGCCTACATTTTCAAAAGTGCCCATGTGATTTAGGGACCCAAGAGTTTAGAAGACTACACTACGAAATTAGGTCAATTTTATAGAAGTCGATTTTTAGAAATCGATTTTATACAGTCGATTATGTATGTCCCCACTAAGCTCATTAAGTCAGCGGAGTGCGTCCTCACTACTGTGGTTAGCATCGACTGACGGAGTGGTACACTGTGGGTAGCTATCCCACAGTTCCTGCAGTCTCTGCTGCCCATTGGAATTCTGGGCTAAGCTCCCAATGCCTGATGGGGCAAAAACATTGTCGTGGGTGGCTTTGGGTACATGTTGTCAGTCTCCCCTCCCTCCATGAAAGCAAATGCAGACAATAATTTCACACCTTTTTTCCTGGGTTACTCATGCAGACGCCATAGCATGGCAAGCAGGGAGCCCACTCAGCTCACTGCTGCTGTTGTGAGCATTATAAACACCTCGCGCATTATACTGCAGAACCTGGCGAAGAGACGGCAGCACGAGGACAATTGTGAGGAGGACATGGACACAGACGTTCCTGAAAGCATGGGATGTGGCAATTGGGACATCATGGCAGCCGTGGTGCTGGCTGATACAGTGGAATGCTGATTCTGGGCCCAGCAAACAAGCACAGCCTCGTGGGACCGCATAGTCTTGCAGGTATGGGATGATTCCCAGTGGCTGCGAAATTTTCGCATGAGTAAGGTCACTTTCCTGGAACTCTGTGAGTTGCTTTCTCCCACCCTGAAGTGCAGGAATACCAAGATGAGAGTTGCCCTGACAGTTGAGAAGCGAGTGGCAATAGCCCTGTGGAAGCTTGCATCACCTGACTGCTACCAGTCAGTCGGGAATCCATTTGGAGAGGGCAAATCTACTGTGGGGACTGCTGTGATTCAAGTAGCCAATGCAATCACTGACGTTCTGCTATCAAGGGTAGTGACTCTGGGAAATGTGTAGGTCATAGTGGATGGCTTTGCTGCAATGTGTTTCCCTGTGGGGCGATAGACAGAATGCATATCCCTATCTTAGCACTGGACCACCTTGCCAACCAGTACATAAACCACAAGGGGTACTTCTCAATGGTGCTGCAAGCACTGGTGGATCACAAAGGACGTTTCACTGACATCAACGTGGGATGGCCGAGAAAGGTGCATGATGCTTGCATCTTTAGGAACTCTGGGCTGTTTGAGCAGCTGCAAGAAGGGACTTACTTCCCAGACCAGAAAATTACTGTTGGGGATGTTGAAATGCCAATAGTTATCCTTGGAGACCCAGCCTACCCCTTGCTCCCATGGCTCATGAAGCCATACACAGGCAGCCTGGACAGTAGTAAGGAGCAGTTCAACTGTAGGCTGAGCAAGTGCAGAATGGTGATAGAATATGCCTTGGACATTTAAAAGCTTGCTGGCGCTGTTTGCTGACTAGGTTAGACCTCAGAGCAACCAATATTCCCATTGTTATTACTGCTTGCTGTGCGCCCCACAATATCTGTGAGAGTAAGGGGGAGACATTTATGGTGGGGTGGGAGGTTAAGGCAAATTGCCTGGCTGCCAATTTTGAACAGTTAGACACCAACACGATTAGAAGAGCATAGGTAGATGCACTGCACATCAGAGAGCCTTTGAAAACCAGTTTCATGACTGGCCAGACTACGGTGTGACAGTTGTATGTATTTCTCCTTGATGCAAACCCACCCCCTTTGTTGATTTTAATTCCCTGTAAGCCAACCACCCTCCCCCATTAAGTGACAGCTGGGAAAGGAAATAAAGTCACTATTGTTTTGAAACCATGCATTCTTTCTTTATTATTTTTTTAAAAAGGGAGATAACTGATAAGGTAGCCCAGGTAAGGTAGGGTGGGGTGGGGGAGGAGGGAAGGACAAGGGCACATTTCTTATTGTAGCCACACTACAAATCAAAACTGTTTGAATGACAGCCTTCTGTTGCTTGGGCCATCCTCTGGAGTGGAGTGGCTGGGTGCCTGGAGCCTCCCCTCCCCCGGCATTCTTGGGCATCTGGGTGAGGAGGATATGGAACTTGGGGAGGAGAGTGGGTGGTTGTACAGTGGATGCAGCGGCCGTCTGTGTTCTTGTTGGCTTTCCTGCAGCTCCACCAGATGCCTGAACATGTCCGTTTGCTCCCCTATTAGCTTCAGCATTGCATCCTGCCTCTTCTCATTGCACTCACTTAGTGCTTCCCTGGACTCTGCCACTGAATGCCTCCATGCATTCAGCTGTGCCCTATCAGTGCGGGAGGACTGCAAGAGCTCAGAAAACATGTCATTGCGAGTGCTTTAGGTACAAGGTCGCATTTTGCCTTTTATATTGAGTGCCTGCCGGTATGGTGACACATCACAAACGGCTGGGCAACAGAATTCAGTTTCCAGGCAGCCATGGTAAGCCATGGTACGCGGGTTTGGCTTCTAACACCTTCATAACATGTGAGAATGTTTTCAAACTGCAGTGTCCTCCTTTCCCATAGCAAGCAATGCCAATTGGGTTTGCCATTTAAAAGAGGGGCTGCAGTTTTCGGGTGCATGTGCAGCACACATCTCCCCCCACCCCTCCGCGTGGCTATTTGGGATGATCCCTTCACCCCTCCCCGCACTGCATGGCTATTGGATGATCCCTTCTAGCCAAGCATAAACAGCCCAGCATGAATGGGGTCCTATTACTGTTCCCTTACAAAAATTCCCCTATTTCAACCAGGTGACCACAAATGATATCACTCTCCTGAGGCTAACACAGAAAGATAAAGACTGAATGTTGCTTGAATGTGACCAAAACCTAGGACCATTCACTGCCATGCTTCGTGCTGCAGTGATTCCAGACTACTTGCTACTGGCTTGGTGTGGTAAAGTGTCCTACCGTGGAGGATGAAATAAGGCAGCGCTCCCCAGAAACCTTCTGCACAGGCTTTCAGAGTACCTCCAGGAGAGCTTCATGGAAATGTCCCTGGAGGATTCCCACTCCATTCCCAGCCACATTAACAGACTTTTCCAGTAGCTGTAGTGGCTGTGAATGCATCCCAAGTCTTCAGGGCAAATCAAGCATTAAACATTATTGCTTTTAAACCCTGTACTGTAGTTACAAATGTGCACTCACCTGAGGTGCCTTCTCTGCCTTCAGGGTCGGGGATACCGCCTAGGGGAGGGTATTGGCTCCAGGGTGCCAGGGAGAAAAGGTCCTGGCGACTGGGGAGAACGGATTCACTGCTTGACCGCTGTGCATTCTCCTCCTCGTCATCCACAAAATCCTCCTCCATGTTATATGAGACTCCCCCCTTACAGGTGTCCACAGATGGTGGCAGGGTAGTGGTAGGGTCCCCCACTAGAATGCCATGCAGCTGATCATAGCAGCAGCATGTATGGGGCTCTGACCCAGAGTGACCATTTGCCTTCTTTGTCTTTTGGTAGGCTTGCCTGAGCTCCTTGACTTTCTCACAGCACTGCTGTGTGTCCCTGCTGTAGCCTCTCTCCTGCCCTGTGCAATTTTGGTATATATATTAGCATTTCTTCTTTTTGATTGCAGTTCTGCCTGCACAGATTCTTCTCCCCATACAGCAATCAGATCCAGAGTCTCCCATTCGCTCCACGCTGGAGCTCGTTTGTGATTCTGGGGGGACTGCATGGTCACCTGTGCTGCTGAGCTCGCCACGCAGACCAAACAGGAAATGAAATTCAAAAGTTCCCAAGGCTTTTCCTGTGTACCTGGCTAGTGCATCGGAGTTGAAAGTGCTGTCCAGAGCAGTCACATTGGAACACTCTGGGATAGCTTCCTGAGGCCAATAACGTTAATTTGCGTCCACGCTACCCCAAATTCAACTCAGCAAGGTCTATTTTAGCGCTATTCCCCACACTGGGAGGAGTACAGAAATCGATTTTAGGTCGATGGAACTGGGTTGCTTGTATAGATGCATTCATTATAAATTCGACCTAACGTGGCTAAATTTGACCTAACCCTGTAGTGTAGACCAGGGCTAAGTCCCATTGACTTTCAGTGAGACTTAGTCTCCTAAGTGATTGCGTGACTTTTGAAAATGGGACTTAGGCGTCTAAGTCAGGTAGGTGTTTTTGAAAATGTTTTCCCTCTATCTCATGAGATCTTCTGGGTCTTGTGCTGGCAAAAGTCTGAATGGTTTTGCCAGTTTTGCAAAATGGATTGGGCTTTATAGTGGAATGGTCAGTCCATTGGTCATTTAGAGCTGGGAGAGCATGTCATCATTGTGGGGTTGCGTTCCACCAGAGTAGCACTTTATAGCACAAAAAACAATGGTTATAAACTGGCCACAGGTAAAAACTTAGGCTGGAAATTAGAAGAAGGTTTCTAACCTTCAGAGGAATGAAGTTCCACAACAGCTTTTCAATAGGAAGAATGGAGACCATCCACCTACCTATTTTTAAGCTAGAGTTTGATAAAATGATGAACAGGATTATATGATGGGGTTGCCTTTGTTAGTGGAGGACTGGACTCAGTAACCCAGGAGGTCCCTTCCCGTGCATATCACTTATATTTTCTAAAGGACTCTGAATGCAAAATAAGAAAAAATGAAGACTTTTTAGTCAAGGGGAGAGTCACTTTACACGCTGTAATAGTACAACACAAACACTAGTAAGCATAAACAAAGTCATGACATTCCAGCTTCAGTAATCATAAAACCAGCTTCTTTCTTGCATTCCCGTGGTTGTATGATATGGTTCTTATCTGCAAACAAGTTCATACCCTATTGATAAATCTCTTATATCTACAGGTTTCAGAGTAACAGCCGTGTTAGTCTGTATTCGCAAAAAGAAAAGGAGTACTTGTGGCACCTTAGAGATAAATAAATTGGTTAGTCTCTAAGGTGCCACAAGTACTCCTTCTTTTATATCTAGTTACTCAAGTCTGAGTGATTAGCTATGACCCAACTCCTATGAACCTATCTGCAGTCAATGGGGCTTTATCTAGGAGCAGGAAGCTGCCCAAGCAACGCTAATTCCAGGATTGAGGTCTACGTATCTTGAAAACTCTTACGCATGTTGTTGAATCCCATTGAATTCAGTGGAATAATTAAAATCAGTACTGGTATTTGCATGTTGAGTTCCTTATTTTCTAAAAAGGAAAAAAAACTAGGGCTGTCGATTAATCACAGTTAACTCACGTGATTAACTCAAAAATTAATTGTGATTAATCACACTGTTAAACAATAGAATACCAGTTGTAATTAATTAATTTTTAAAAATATTTTATACATTTTAAAATATATTGATTTCCATTACAACACAGAATACAAAATATACAGTGCTCACTTTATATTATTATATTAGATTACAAATATTTGTACTGTAAAAAGGCTAAACAAAATAAATAGTGTTTTTCAATTCACCGTAAAAGTATGGTAGTGCAATCCCATTATCATGAATGTATAACTTACAAATGTAGATTTTTTTGTTACATAACTTCACTCAAAACTAAAACAATGTAAAACTTTAGAGCCTACAAGTCCACTCAGTCCTACTTCTTGTTCAGTCAATCGCTAAGAGAAACAAGTTTGTTTACATTTGCAGGAGATAATGCTGCACGCTTCTTGTTTACAATGTCACCTGAAAGTGAGAACAGACATTCACATGGCATTTTTGAAGCCAGCAGTGCAAGGTATTTAAATGCCAGATATGCTAAACATTCGTATACTCCTTCAAGCTTCAGCTACCATTCCAAAGGACATGCTTCCATGCTGAAGATGCTTGTTAAAAAAATAATGCATTAATTAAATTTGTGACAGAAATCCTTAGGGGAGAATTGTATGACTCCTGTTCTGTTTTTCCTGTATTTTCTGTTATATATTTCATGTTATAACAGCCTTGGATAATGTTCGTTTTAAGAACACTTTCACAGCAGATTTGACAAAACGCAAAGAAGGTACCAATGTGAGATTTCTAAAAATAGCTACAGCACTTGACCCAAGGTTTAATAATCTGAAGTGCCTTCCAAAATCTGAGAGAGATGAGATGTGGAGCATGCTTTCAGAAGTCTTAAAAGAGCAACTTTCACATATGGAAGCTACAGACCTGAACCACGAAAAAAGAAAATCAACCTTCTGTTGGTGGCATCTGACTCAGATGATGAAAATGAACATGGGTCGGTCTGTTCTGCTTTGGATCATTATTGAGCAGAACCCGTCATCAACATGGATGCATGTCCTCTGGAATGGTGGTTGAAGCATAAAGGGACATATGAATCTTTAGCACATTTGGTATGTAAATATCTTGTGGCCCCTGCTACAACAGTGCCATGTGAATGCCTGTTCTTACTTTCAGGTGACATTGAAAACAAGAAGTGGGCAGCATTATCTCCTGCAAATTGTAACTAACCTTGTTTGTCTGAGCGATTGGCTGAAGTAGGACTGACTGCACTTGTAGGCTCCAAAGTTTTACATTGTTTTATTTTTGAGTGCAATTATTTGTTTGTACATAATTCTACATTTGTAAGTTCAATTCTCATGATAAAGAGACTGCACTACAATACTTGTATTAGGTGAATTGAAAAATACCATTTCTTTTGTTTTTACAATGCAAATATTTGTAATCAAAAATAAATATAAGGTGAGCACTGCATGCTTTGTATTCTGTGTTGTAATTGAAATCAACATATTTGAAAATGTAGAAAACATCCAAAAAATTTAAATAAATGGTGTTCTTTTATTGTTTAACAGTGTGATTAATCACGCAATTAATCAAGATTTTTTTTAATTGCGTGATTAATCACAATTAATTTTTTTAATCGCTTCACAGCCCTTAAAAACATTAAAAAATCAACTTATTTTGTTCAGTCTTGAGCATGTTTTTGATTAGAGCTGAGTGACTAATTCACAATGCATAATGTTTCTGACAAATGTAGCTTCTTTTTCTGCCAATGGAATGTCCATCAACAGATTGCAGTTTCCTTGAATTTATTTGCCTGAAATTACTCAATGAATTTTTTGTGCAGGTTTTATTAACTCCATGGATTGATAATGGCAATTTCTCTGAACTGTGCTGATTGGCCAAAGAGGTGACATGGCAGTGTTTTTAAGCACATTCTGGGTGTGGAAACATTGATTATTATGTGTGTTATGGTAGGATCTAAATCTCTGATTGGTACCTCCATTGTACAAGGCACAATGCAGATGTATAAAGAAAAAACAGGCCTTGTCCCCAAAATATTACAATCTAACTTTGTGGAGACAAAGAAGGATATGAGAAACAAACGGGTGGAGCACAAAGTAATAATGAGACAGTATGATTAGCTCTTTGACACATTTTCACTACAAATACTCACATATTAATTTAATATGTGGTTTCTGCAAATACTTGCACATGTGACTCTTCAGTTCACTTTCTGTGAGCATTCAGCTATTTTTGGTAGTTTTGTTTTTTGCAATATTCACCCAGCTTTACTTGTTAGATTTTAGTTATTTGTTACTAATTAGCCAGTTGGTCATGTTGTGACATTCTATTCCTTGGGGGAGTGTACTGTAACCACCATATTTCTCATTTTCATATAATCATGATCTTACATATAAAGCATGCCTTGTAAGGTATCAGCGGAAAAGTTATGATCTTCTGAAAGTCATTTCTCTAGCCATATATGTGTATCATTAATGCATATGAAGTTATGAGGATTGTGTTGTATGGTGGTCACTAAAACATGCTGTAAAGTTGGGGAATCAGCAAGATATTAGCTCCACAGAGGCAACAGCAAAGGAAGTAACCAACACCCAGGCGGGGTGTCAAACAACCCATCAACAGGCATTGTCCAGCAAGGGAGCTACAATGCAATGACTCACCTGCATGAGGCCACACGAGGGGCAATTACTCCACCTTGCTTGGAAAGACTCAGCAATGCCCCCCTGACATGCCTGGACTTGTGTTTCCCAAGCACATGGACTGAGGATATAAAACAGACAGAGTGGACACATACTGGGCCCTTCTCCTGCCCCCACCTTTGCTGCAAGCAACTAAGACACTGAGAAGACAAGATTCCAACAGAGGAGATTGGCCCAGGTTTAAGGAACAAACCTGTATATTAAGGACTGCAATATCCAGTGGGGTAAAAAAAACTACTTAATGTAGAATTAAGAGTTTAGACTGTGTGCTTATATTTTATTTTATTTTGGTAACCACTCTGACTTTTTGCCTGTCACTTAATATCACTTAAAATCTATCTTTGTAGTTAATAAATTTGTTTGTTTATTCTACCTGAAGCAGTGCATTTGGTTTGAAGCATGTCAGAGACTCCCCTTGGGATAACAAGCCTGGTACATATCAATTTCTTTGTTAAATTAATGAACTCATATAAGCTTGCAGTGTCCAGCAGGCATAACTGGACACTGCAAGACTGAGGTTCCTAGGGTTGTGTCTTGGACCAGAGATAGTGTCAGTCGGTGGTACAATCCAAGGAGCAGCTTACATGCCAGAGCTGTGTGTGAACAGCCCAGGAGTGGATGTTCTCACAGTGGAGCAAGGTAAGGCTGGCTCCCAGAGTCAAGGATTGGAGTGACCCAGCAGATCACTGGTCTGGATAACACAAGGGGAACGTCACACATGGCACAGGTAACTTCTCACTCTACAATGTGAATTATCTGGGTGGATTTAAACATTTTTTGTAGTGGCATGTAATTCTGTCTGATGTTAAATTATATTTTTGCTCTCCCTGGAGGTCTAATTCAGCCCCACAGCTGGATCAACAAAATAACACTGAGTGATTCATTTGCTCTCATCCCTATAAGCTTGTAGTAACTCCACAATGAGTCAGGTCTAGAACAAATGCCAAGCTTCAGATATGACCACATCTAAGCCCTTTCTTTAAGTGTGAATATGAGAGGTTTCTAATTCTCATTTATTTTCTTATTCTCTGCCAACAAATTTGAAAAATGAAATGAGAAAGAACCGATGCTACATTGGAACCATGTGGACTTCAAATACAGAAATGATGATGATAAGCAAGGTATATATTACATGCTGTTTTGCCTGTATGCTGCTGAGTACCACCCGAGAGATGCTGAATGCCTTTCAGTCTCACTGACTTCAGTAGATGTGGAAAGTGGTACCACAGGAGAAAATGATCCCTTTGCAAATGGGACTGATAAATATGAATGAACCTTCTGTCTAGATTAGAAATCTGTTGTACTGTCCATGAGATATGGGCATACCCACTGACTTTTCATCTGTATTTTAAGTCACTTACACCCACTAAACTCTGTATAGAAAGAGATGTGCCAAGATTTTTTAAAGCAGGTGGCTAAAGCCCACATAGATACCTGAATAAACTACCTGATTTGAAAAAGAGCTAAGCATCCATTCACTTCAGTGGGAACCGCTGAGTGCTTAGCATTTTCATCCCATTGATTGTTTAGGTGCCTAAACATGGATGGGCATCGGAGCTTTGGACCCACTTCTGAAGATATTTGCTGAGGTTTTTATTTCTACTTTTTTATAAAGCTAGTAGTAGTGACATACTGGCTCTGTTCAGTTGCACTGGGATAGTAAGGACACAATGTGCTATGGCTGCAGACCCTGCTGGTGCCTGAAAGGGGACAGGGAAGAGTGGGATCATTTGGCATTTCAATATCAGTCCTACTGATAAAGACGGTTATATGCTACCATGGACAAAGGCAAGTGTGATTGCTTATTACTGGGGAGACTACCTAAATCAATAACCTGTCTTCAAAAATGTGTACCAACCCTGCTCCCTAGTAAGAGGACTGACTTCCCCTCCATCCTTCCAGATCAGCAAGTACAGTACACCAACAATGGAGAGGGAATCACAGATACAAAGAGCTCCAATCCAGCTCCCACTTAAATCCCTGCGAAAACTACTGACTTCCTTGTGAGAAGGAGCAAGTCCAAGAGTGATCGTAGTCAGTGTCACATGTGAACTATATCCCTGAGTTCCTGAGGACACTGGAAAACTGACTGAGGCAAAACCTACCCCTAAGGATCCATGTATGGATCTAAACCTTTTTTCCAGAAATACATTCTTAATTCCAGAGAGGAGTCAAATCTATTCCCAAGGGAATAGGGGAACGGGGGGGAATACCGATGAGGAAAATCATGTAGAGCCAGGATATTTATCTTCAGAACAATGTAAAACCATGGATTTGTCTTAGGAAATACTGACCTTGACAATGGTCCTAATTCTCCAGAGACTGGAGCACATGCTTCACCTTACACACAGTGAGTAGCCCCATTCATTTCAGTAAGACTATTTGCAGTGTGTAAAGTTCATCTTTGCAGTATTGGAGTCAATTTGTGGAATGTAAAAACCGAGAGAGGCAGATTCTTAACAACTTATTAGATAGGGGTGAAATATTTGTAACAGCTATTTTTAGCCAAAATTACCTTCTCCAGTTTGTGTAACCTCTGTAAAGTAGAAACAATTTTATGCTATGTTTTCTAATGAAATGTTCAGTAAATACTATCTTTATATTAAGATGACTGAAAACACTCTGGCAAATGTTTCCATTACTTCTTTGGAACTTTGAATTGACTCAGTGAGTTGTGAATCGTCACAAATCACATGTTGTTGCTTCTGGTTCGCTGATTGGCTGAACCTACTTCATGTGATCAGGCGGGTTAACAGAGGCCCTTTTGACCTCTATTCCTAGAGATAGTGGCTACATTGTGTATGGTAGCTTTGAACTATTCGGAGAGCGAACCTGTCTGCAGCGGCTGTTGTAAGTAGCAATGTTGGGAAGAGCTACTGGTCACCATCCTCTTGTGGCCATTGATGATATTTGGGAACCATGGCCAGTCTTGGTGGCTCCTGGAACACATAGGAAAGGAGAGCACTTTTTCTTCTCCAAAGATGTGAAAAGAGAGGAATCAGGAAGACAACATTAGATAAGGTCTCAGGGGGAGGGAGGGCAATATGGTTTGTTGAGTTCTCCATATGGTTGGTTTGGACATTTCTGATTTATATGTATTTTGGCAATGTGGGAAGAGGCTTGCTTTTCTATTTAGGCTAGTTTTGGTATTTTTTTCTGCATGGGTTAGGTATGGTGGAGCTGTTTTACAACATGAGCTTACATATGCTAGTACTAGATTTGCATGGCTCTTCATTTGATTCCCCTGATTTTTCGCTGCCTTATGCGAGTGTTATGCCAATAAGACTCCACTGGCTTAACAATGACATAAAGCTGATGTAAGGCTGTGGAGAGTTAGGCCCATAGCATGCAGAATATAAGAATCAGGAAGGCTTAAGCATATGAGTTAGTCCCATTGCTGAATCAAGGCCATAATGCCTATTCATTCCTTCCACTCAAGGTCCCTATACTCTACCTGACCCCAGGACTGGGGAGTACAGAATCAGGGAGCTATAACTGGGTCTCTGACAGCTGCCTTTTCCTTCTATAGGGGAAATAGGGTTTGGGAGAACTGAGACCATTATTGCATAAACCCTCATCCTATATATATAAAATCATAAATATTTCCCTAAATCCTTGCTTTCAATTGTTAGACTTTGCCTGTACCTTGTCCCTTTTTTTCCAGGCTCTCTTTTACTCAGCTTTATTTTTTTCTCCTGCTTACACGTCAACAGCAGGCTGTGAAAGACTGTAATGTATTTTTTCTTCTGGAAAATGAGGTATTCTGTAGATAAGATTGAGCTGAAATTAATCTCTAGGACACTCCACTTGTTATCTCGCTTCTTCCACCTCAGTAGCCACAGAAGCCCTTTTTAGGGCCCAGCTCTTCTCTATTGAAAGCCATGGGAGCAGAGTGAGGCCTATAGATGAACACCTGATAAATAAAAATTGTCCTGATCCTTCATGGAGCTGAGTATCCCCTGCAAGGTGAGTGCCCTCAGCTCATACCAACTTCAGTAGATGAGTGTACTCAAGCTCAACTATGAAACATGTTAACATCTAATGCCTCAAATTGTCAACTACTGTGAAAACCTGACCTGAAGAACCAAAAATGACTACATTGTCTGTCCACCAAACCAGTATATTTCAGAGTATCCAGCTTTGATACTCCAAGGTTATGTAATTTATCAAATTCCTATTGTACCATCTACATGACTGATCCTACTCCCAAAAAAGTCAATTGACTTCAATGAAGCATAAAATAATAGCACTGTAGAGGATGTTTCTTTCAGCTTTGCAAAATCTATGTTTTGTGGTGGAGGGAAAACCCCTGTCTTTATGTTGGGAGTTGGTAGGTGGAGTTTTGAACAGACAAAACATGAAGAACTATTCAACATATTAATATGTAAATTAACATAGTATATTAAGTACTTTACTATAGATTCCTCTATAGCCTGCTGTAAGAGTTTCTATGTTGCAGTAAGCCATGTACAGTATATGCTTTGAATAGTTTTCCTTTGGGACTTCAGAAGAGATGGAAAGCACAGCTTTCAACAGTTGTGTCAAAAGGCTACCTCACAATACATTGCCACAAAGATAGAACACTTAATGAAATGTGTTTAAGCTAATTGGGCACAAAAAAGTTTAAAATGTTCTAATCAATAATATGCACAAGGTTAGGTCAATGGTAGGATCTCAAAGAATGATCCTTTAAGCTTTCTAATCCTAGCTTTTCAAGACACCATCAATATGAGCATTACAGTCCAAAAGTTTTGGCAACATAATCTTCAGCTGAAACTAGAGAAAAAACCCTTCATGAGTTCAATGTTCTCAACAGTTTAAAAGTTTAAGAAATGAAGTATCTTTCATGAAACACTTGAGAGCTGCTTAAACAACATTTAAAAAAAATTCTAAAGAAAGAAAATTGTAGTGTGTGGTGGAAAAATATTTCAGAGAAAGATACCTGCTGGGTAAGGTGGGTTATTTTAAAACATTTCTAAATGTGGCAGCTGTTTCTCTGTTTTCTGTTTTTAAATTTTAAATCAAAAGCAGTTGTACTCTTGTGTCAAGGTTCCTTCTCCACTCTGAACTCTAGGGTACAGATGTGGGGACCTGCATGAAAGACCCCCTAAGCTTATTCTTACCAGCTTAGGTTAAAAACTTCCCCGAGGTACAAACTTTGCTTTGTCCTTGAACAGTATGCTGCCACCACCAAGCGTTTTAAACAAAGAACAGGGAAAGAGACCACTTGGAGACGTCTTTCCCAAAAATATCCCCCCAAGTCCTACATACTCCTTCCTGGGGAAGGCTTGATAATAATCCTCACCAATTGGTACAGGTAAACACAGACCCAAACCCTTGGATCTTAAGAACAATGAAAAATCAATCAGATTCTTAAAAGAATAATTTTAATTAAAGAAAAGGTAAAAGAATCACCTCTGTAAAATCAGAATTGAAAATACCTTACAGGGTAATCAGATTCAAAACATAGAGAATCCCTTGAGGCAAAACCTTAATTACAAAAAGACACAAAAACAGGAATTATACATTCCCTCCAGCACAGCTTATTTTACCAGCCATTAAACAAAAGAAAATCTAAACATTTTCCAGCTAGATCACTTACTAATTTAACAGGAGTTGGAAGGCTTGCATTTCTGATCTGTTCCTGGCAAAAGCATCACACAGACAGACAGAACCCTTTGTCCCCCGCCCACCCCTCCAGATTTGAAAGTATCTTGTCCCCTCATTGATCATTTTGGGTCAGGTGCCAGCGAGGTTACCTTATCTTCTTAACCCTTTAGAGGTGAAAGGGTTTTGCCTCTGGCCAGGAGGGATTTTATAGTACTGTATACAGAAAGGTGGTTACCCTTCCCTTTATATTTATGTCAACTTTTTTTCTATTTTCCTTTCCATTTCATTTTTTTTCCTTTTCAGTTGTATGGAGTTCTAGGGTTTGGGTTTTTTCTTTTAAAATCCACTTACTTGTATTTTACTTTCTGTGTTTCCATTAGTTCTAATTAACCATCTAGTTTAATTTTGCTCCATGCCAGGAATCTTGTTTTATGTCTGGATGATTCAGTTAAATTAAATGTCAGGGGAAAATGGGGAAAGGACAAACCTGTGTGATAATAGAGGAAGAAACTTCCAGGCTTAGGTCCTGATTCAGAATGTATACTTAAGCACATATGTAAGCAGGGGAATGGTCCCGCTATTGTGGGGAATACATTGTCCTACACACTACCCCAGTGGAATTGGCTAGCGAAAGGATCTGAGTCATCACTCCCACTCCCTTTACGCAGAGGCCTGACTGACCTCGAGGACTCCCCTTCCACTCTTCTGTGTGGAAGAGTCCTTGCAACCCCAACAAGACTGGGCGCGGTTCGTGACCCCCAATCTTGTCATAGTCACTTAGGACAGGATCTAGAGAGTGGCCGTTCCAGGACAATGGGGCTGCGGGAAGCAACGGCCAGCACATCCCTTGGCCCATGCTGCTTCCCGCAGCCCCCATTGGCCTGGAGCGGCGAACCACGGCCTGTGGGAGCTGCGATCGGCTGAACCCGTGGACTTTGCAGGTAAACAAACAGTCCCGGCCTGTCAGCGGATTTCCCTGACGGGCCGCGTGCCAAAGGTTGCTGATCCCTGGTTTAAGTCTACTATATCCACTGGATCACCCTTGTCCACATGTTTGTTGACCCCCCTCAAAGAATTCTTATAGATTGGTGAGGCATGATTTCCATTTAGAAAAGTCATGTTGACTCTTCCCCAACAAATCATGTTCATTTATGTCTGATAATTCTGTTCTTTACTATAGTTTCAAGCAATTTGCCTTGTACTGAAGTTGGGCTTACCAGCCTGTAATTGCCAGGATCACCTCTGAAGCCTTTTTTAAAAAATGGCGTCACATTAGATATCCTCCAGTCATCTGGTACAGAAGCTGATTTAAGGTTACATACCACAGTTAGTGGTAATGCACTCTTGTTCTCTTTTAAAAATTTGTCTCCATCCATGGTGTTTCTAGTCTTCACATGCCTGTAGATGGCAGTTACAGCAGCTTTCCTTAGTAACTGATCATCACTGTTGAGTCTGTCAGAAAAGCTCTGTTTCTGATCTCAGTTGCACAAGCATAAAACACAGTCACACCACTGAAGCTGGCAGAGCTACTTCAGATTTGCACCCATGTAAGTGAGATCAGAATGCGGCCCAAAGGAAGAGTCAGTGGAAGCTTTGTTTGTACCATGACTGCCTGAGTGGATTCTTTAAAAATGCAAAATGGTGCACGTAGGGAAGGGGATCATGCTGTGGATTCTTGTTTACTGAGAACTTGACTGATGCCATCACCTTGTTTTGCATGCACATTTAATTATCTGTATTAATTTTAAAGAGAAAAACTAAAAGTTGTTGCCTACACTGACCTACACATGAAGGGTCTGTCCACTTTCTTTATTTCTAATTATTATTGTTAGTTTTATAACAAAATTCAGGTCGAGCAATGGTACATGCATATATACATGTCTTGGTTGGCTGAGGACACTTCAGTGCACCCCAGGTATGCATGATGTTGGTTGCATGGTAGCAGTATTGTGATATAATTTTTAAAAAATAATTAAAGCTATAATCTACCAATGTGGCTCCTCTTACCATAGTAACTGAACAACTGAACACACATTTAAATGTATTAACCTTCACAGCACTCCTGTGAGATAGGGAAGTGCTATTATCCCCATTTTACAAGTGGGGAACTGAGACATAGAGAAAGACTAAATAACTTACACAATGTCACACAGGAAGTTGATGGTGGAGCAGACATTGAACCCAAGTCTCCTGAATGCCAGGCTAGTGCCCTAACCACTACACCATCCTTCCTTTCCAGAGAGAGAGAAAATTGTAATCCTAAATTAAGTAATATTTTCTTTAATGTAAACAAAATAATTTTAAGAGGCATAGGCCATGGAGCCGGGGGAGGGGCACCCAGGCCACTGCCAAACCATTTTAAAAGCAGGTATGTGGATCGGCCGGGCCATTTTTTAACCAGCCTGGCCATTTTTTTCTACTTGCTGGCTCCAATGAACTGCGGTTTTTCAACTCCCCCAGCACTTTGCTCCCATAAATTGTGCAAACGTACTGTGGTGCTGACAGACACACTGATTGCACAAAGGTCACATGGCCACTGAGAGCACTGCTGGCATGGCACCCAGGTCCCCTCAATGTGCCAACATGGCCGCTGAGGCTCCTGTCCCTCTTGGCGTGGGGGAACCAGGAAGTGGGACAGAGAGTCCTGAAGCTCACCAGGAGGGAGGTGAAAGGAGCTGAAACCAGCATAGGAGAGGCAAGGGCTCTTGAAGCAGGACAGTAAGAGGGTTCCCTCAAGGGCTGAGGGAGGCTCCTGGGGGTGGGTGGGTGTAGGGGCTCATGAGTCAGAGGGTCAGGCTGCTATGGGTGCCTGAGAGGGGGATAAGAGGGTCTGGTGGGAGATGGGCAACTCTGTGCTCCCCACATGCTTTAAATGGCGCTAAATGACCCCTGAGAGGACATTTTAAGTATTAATGAATCATAGGACTGGAAGGGACCTTGAGAGGTCATCTAGTCCAGTCCCCTGCACTCATGACAGGACTAAGTATTATCTAGACTAGTGCTATTCAAAGTGGTGGTCCGCGGACCGACCCATCGGCTGCTGGTCTGCGCGCACATTGGAAAAAAAAATTGCCGGTCCCCCACATCAGATAGCTTGAGAAGCACTGATCTAGACCATCCCTGACAGGTGTTTGAGCTAGTCAGAGAGTTTCTCAGTCTTAGAGTGACAAAGTAGATAATCTTATGAAGCTTGAGGCCAAATATTTTATGCCAATGAGAGAACCAGATTATTGCTGAGGGGAGCTAAATTTATTTTACAAGTCTGTTACTAGACTTTATGTTTATAGTTTCAATTAGACTATATTTTAATTTTGCTACTAAAAGATACAGAAAGGAAAGACAGAGGAAGAAAAGTGATACCTATATTTCTGGGTAATATTTTTTGCAAAACAAATCTTATACTATAGTAAAGGGTGAGAAAAGTAATTGTATTTGTAGGTTTTATTCTCTCTAATATCTTGCTACACCAGTAATGAAAGCAAGGACCCACTAAGTTTGGTGGAGCTGGAGGGAGACTTTCTTTTGATGAAGTTTTCAGAGGTGGTTGAGGATATATAGCTTGCTTGGAAAGGAGTAAGCAGAGCCGGTTTTTATTAGCTATAAAAGATAGCATCATAGGACTTGATCTTCCAAGGAGTGGTTCCTATGACTTGTTGAGCACCCTTAGCCCACATTGTTTTCAGTGGGATTTTAGTGCACTTGGCAGACAGCACTACTTACTGCATAATGGGTAATAACCACATGCCTTTGCTGGTCAAAGGTGCTTTTTCGTCACCTCATACCTCTCTTTACAGCCTAAGTGAATGTTATTATTGCACAATAACCACAAACCCTGCTGTGCCCTACTGTCTAACCACAGCATTCACTACTCACTTTTGGATAAAACTCAACAATTTATTTTTTAGTTTCTTTAAAAAAAAAAGTGTATGGACATAAGCAATGGGCCAGAGTCTGATCTCAGTTCCAGTGGTGTAAATCCAGAGTAACTACACCGCAGTGGACTCCGATTTAGAACAATTTAAATGAGAAAAGAAAATTTTCAGTGACTTCATGGGAGGGGTTAAGATTTAACCAAGTGATTGTAACAAGAGATCTTCTGATGACAAATTATGCTCTGATTAGGGAAAGGTATTAAATCATGTGTGTAACATTATGCATGTAAATAGTCCTATTGGGGCCACACTTCCTACCGTAAATAAGGTGTCACAGGATGGTAATTATTTTCCAGAATATTTTTTTACTGCTGATAAGGGTCTATTAGCAAAATTAGTATGTTATTCTGTACCAGTAGGGAGAATTATTCCCTCCTTGGACGTTGCTTAGTGGGGAGATTCAGAATGGTTTGAAAAATTACAAGCCAACCCCAAGCATTCATCCACAAAGGATGTGAAGGTGTGAAAGAGTTCAGTTAACCTGAAAACATGATTTTCCTATAATAATTTGAGCAAAAAAGGTCAAGGAAGTGAAAAGATTAGAAGTATGAATGATAAATGGTGCTGAATGACAAGCTGAGATTAGGCAGATACCAAAGTTTGCCTTGATGACTAATGGAGGACCAACAGGTTATCACATCGCCTTTTGTCTGGTTCTTCTATACCAAGGTTGGTCCTATCTATTGCAGTCATCATTTAAACTAATTCCTCTCCCTTGCATTTAGCATTTGAGAAGGCTTTTATAGCAGTCTTTTATAGCAGTTGTTATCAGATCTGAACGAAGAGCAAAGAGTTAACAAAATCTTCTCTCCACTTCAAGTGCTGCACACCAAGTAGTTTTCACTGCTCCAGTTTGTAAGAATAGACTGATTTAATTTATGTCCATTTCACTTTTAAAACTTCCTGGCTTTTCATTCACAAATCAGAAGTTTGTCTTCCCCCGGAAAAGCTTTGCTTTTGTTTGTGACCTCTATTTGTAGGACTCCTAATTAGCAAGCAGCACTGGTATTTGCTGTCCTGCAAGGGACGTGCTGCTTTGGGATCCAAAAGCAAAATAGCAACCATTTTGGCAGCTGCTTTGTGGAAGTTCTTTTAGTGAACCATGTACTCCAGACCCATTAGCTTACACAAATGCCCTGCTCCAGTACCCACTGAAGATAATTGGAGCAAGGCAGAGTGCACAGGTAAGATAAACATTGAGATTTCTACATATTAACAGTTAATACTTTTGAAATCAGGCAATTTTCAGCTTTTTTCCAAATTCTTCCCTGCTTCTCTAGCATTGATGATCATTTCCCCAGTTTTCAATGTTATTGCTGCCATTTCTTCATAGCCTATGCATGTCCATTCTGGGTCAGGACAAAATTACAGCACGTCCCATTGAAATAGAACCACACTCAACAGTGATAACTCACTTCTCGGTAAGTCAGAACTTCCATAGAAGTTGTGCTTGAATAAGAGCTGCCACATTTGACTCCCCCTAGAAAAAAAAGCTTGTTGCACTCTGTGGTGATCTGATATAACTCTTACCCTGAAGTACATCTCCAATATTAAAGCCTTGTCATAGTAAGACCATCTTACCAGCTTAGTGCTAGTGTTACTGTCCTACCATGTCTGCCCTGTACACTGCAGTGTTAGCAGCAGGGTGTGTTGTAATGGCTGAGTTTTGCACCACCGTAGGGTGACCAGATGTCCTGATTTTATAGGGACAATCCCGATGTTGGGGTCTTTTTCTCACATAAACACCTATTACCCCCCACCTCCTGTCCCGATTTTTGACACTTGCTATCTTGTCAGCCTACACCACTCAGAAATCAACAAATGTATCCCTCAACATGCCTGTGAGCGAGAAAAGTATTATCCCCATTTTACCAGTGGGACCCAGGCATAGGACTTGACTTTCACAAAATCATAAAGGAAGTTTGTAGCAAAGCTGGGACTTGAAGCCTGATTTTTGGAGTCCCAGACCAGCACCTGAACCGTAGACTCATCTTCTTATCAAACCAGCTGGAAACACTCCCCTTTGTCAAGAATGTCAAACCCATAAACTGCTCCTACTCACTTTCCCGCACATGGGCCAGCCCCTCTTTGGCCTTCTAGCTTATCATAGGTTCTGTGTGATGAGGGACACCTCTCACAACACTGACTGTGTACTAGGAGGAAGACATCCCCACTTCCTTTCCCTTGTTTAAAAAAAGTCCATTTTTATAGCAGCGTTGGGGGAATTACATGCCCCACATTCAAATAGAGATTTTGTTATTAACCATGACATTCCAATGGGGCTTATCATGTGCCTCACCACCTCTGCGGAATAGTATGCAGGCCAGGTAGGACTGTGATTTTAGCTGTTAGTGTCTGTAGCAACTTCCCAAAATATGAGTCTCATACTATAGCAGGATGAATTGTCTAATTAAAATCTTGTATGTCAGCCATGTGAATAACAGTGTGAAGCATATTTTGTTATATTAGAAAACATCCTAGATCTCTCCTTTTTTTAAAACCTAGAAGTGGTGAATTGTTCAGTATATCTAAAATTAAAATGTGTTCACATTTTACACATGTACTTCACACATCTAACAGTGATAGGGCACATGGTAAAATTACCTTGACAGCAGTAGCATAGGTGTATTAAACTGTGCACTATCATTTTTTAAAAGTAGATACACAGCAATCTTCATGATTACAGCATGTAATTTGGTAAAGCATAGAGCAACTATCTCTAAGCACTTTACCTACTATATCCAGTTTGTAATTACATGACTCAAAATGCACATTAAAAATGGTGATCTAACTCTGGTTGTGACAGTGTGTGCCTAATGTATATTTATTATATCTATGTTTATCAATTATTTTAACATTTGGATTTTCATCACCACTATTTTTAAACATAAACCAATCTGCACCTGAAGGTTTCTTTTGAGGAAAAGAGCCTTGATGTTGACAGAACATTAATCTATCATTGCAGGGTGGAGAATGAAGGGTTATTTGGATCAAATTAAAGGAATATACTTGCAGTGTTGCCAACTTTTGCATTTTGATCATGCGTCTCTTGATATTTGGTTTCTTAAAGCCTTATGTATTGGATTGTGTTATTATGTGAAGATTTCTGCTTCCATTAAAAAAAAAAAGTGAATTTCTAGCATGTGCAATAGAGCCGTTCAGAACATTTTAGACAAAATGTCAGTTTCAGTGACATTTTTTGATACATTATCTGCATGCACATGTGTTCTATAGACTGGTGGTTAGGGCCCTGGGTTGTGAGAGACTTATGTTTCTACTGTGTCTGATTCAGATAGATTGATGGAAAACCTATGCTCTGAATCAGGTAGAGCAGCAGCTTGAACTGGAGTCTCGCAGGCCTACACATGCATGTGGTTTTGATCTGAAAATGGACAATTCTATTTTTTGGAAAAAAACATTCAAGGAGTTTTGTTTTCATTCCAATGTGGAAAAGATACAAATTTTGAAACTGGAAAATGGAATTATCATCTGTCAGCTTCTGCTCTTAAACATGAGCCCCACTTGGAAAGGCAACTCCCATCCTTTCATGTGCTGTGTATTTATACCAGCCTACTGTATTTTCCACTCCATGCACCTGATGAAGTGGGTTTTAGCCTACAAAAGCTTATGCCCAAATAAATTTGTTAGTTTCTAAGGTGCCACAAGGACTCCTCATTGTTTTTTGCTGATATAGGCTAACACGGCTACCACTCTGAAACCTGTCCCCATGCAAGGCATAGTATAGCTGTTTACTTTTTGGAGAATCAAAGTAGATGCCTATGTGTACTGGCTGTATGGAAATGAAAACATATAAAAGATATGTTAAATCCTTAAAAATACCTTACCAGAAATTTGAGGTCTATAATTAACACTGTAGGACACCCAAGATCTTTCAGTTCTATAGCCTTGATACTTACTGCAGAGAAGGCACAGGAATTATTGCTGGTGAACATATGAATGATCATTTTTCCATGCCATCATGTTAATCAGGCTGTGTTTATGCTCTTATCACTGGGGGCTAGATCTTCAGCTGGCATAAATTGGCAGTGCTCCATTGACTTCAGTTGAGCTACACTGAGTTACACCAGCTCAGGATCTGACCCATAGTTTTCAACATTTGCATTGGAAATCTGTTTGTTTTTGGACTCCTTTGAGTTCAAGTGCAGCTTTCTGTTTCTACAGCACAGTTGGCTTTGCTCTTGGATGAAGAGGTATGACCTGCCTAACAAAGAAAGCTTTGATTGGTGCTTGGCTAGCAGAAACCAAAATTAACATTCCCAACAATAATCCTTTGTTTCTCTAAATCTTTTAGATGGTAACAGGCTAAAACATGTCCTGGGCAAAGCTGTGTTAAATTACTTCATGCTACAATTTATAGATTCTACTTTATTTATGGGAGGGGAGGAGAGAGAAAATGTTCAACTGTTTTTTGCTAGCAAAGTTTTCACTAAGTTTCTTCAAGTTCAGAGCAAATCCTCTGGGTCCTTTCTAGGTTCCTGCTCCAACTAGTCTGTTGACTCTCTCTGACTGTGATGGTCTATCTATCTAAGGTACTTACTTATATGGCCCCATTGGTATAGTGTCACAATCTTTAATTTATTCTCACAACGCCATTGTGAAAAAGGGAAGTGCTATTATCCCCATTTTACAGATCAGGAACTGAGGGACAGGGAGACTAGACCTAGATGCACAGAAGGAGTTAGGCGCCTACATCCCTGTTTTAGGTGCTTAAGTCCCAGTTTTGGGACCACTGAAATGCACAAAACTCCCACTGAGCCCTGTAGACTCCTAAACTCACTTGGCACCTAAGTTTTTTGCTGTAAAACTAGGAACTAATGTTTATGCCTCTGAGCATGTGCAATGCTGCCTCCCTCTAGCATCCAGACACCTATCTCCCAGCTAAGCCCCAGAGCAATTCACAAACTGGGGAAGATAGGTGTTCAGCTACCTAGGTCATGGGCAGGGCCTAGTCCAGTAGGCCCTCTGAGCACACTTCCTAGATTGGGTCCCTTAGACAAGTTCACAGAAAACAGCTGGGGGTTGGGGTAGGAGGTAGCATTCCCTCATAACTTTTAGCCTACTGGTTAGAATACTCACCAGGGATGCAGGAGACCCCGCAGTTCAACTCCTCCACTCTACCTCAGGGGAAGAAAAGAGTTGAACAGGGATCTGTCATCTTTCAGGTGCATGCCCTAATCTCTGAGCTATGGCATATTCTGATTTGTGTGCGCGTGTTGGGCGGGTCCCTCAATCTCTCCTGTTGAAGCTGTTGCACTCTGGATAAATAATTAGAGTCATTAGAGCAGGGGGACTGGATCCTGGGTTTTCCCCATGAGAGGCTACAGAGTCATTCTCATGTTTGTGTGTGCTCTCTCTCTCCTCCTTTTCTCTGAGTCATTTGGGCTTCTAGCTAAACAGATCAGGTGCCTAACTCCAGGAGAAGGTTCATAGCTGAAAATCACTAGCAGAGATAGGAATCTCCCTGTAGCCTGGACTTGGGCTCCTATCTCTGTGAGAGAATTAGGGCTCAGCACACTTATCTCCCTTTGGCTAGTTTAGGAAACTCCCTGCCTAGCATGCTGGCTTTTGTGAATCAGTCTAAACTCTCTCCCCATTCATTGTGTAGGCAGCCTAACTTGGGCTTTGTGAATCACAGTGATTTTCTAGGCCCTGTGAGGCTCACTGTCAAAATACCTTATTCCTTTTGTGCATCCAGACCTAAGTGATTTGCCCAAGGTCACACAGGAAGTTTGTGGCAGAGCAGGGAGTTGATCCCAAATCTCCACAAACCCCAGTAGGCGCTCTAACCACTAGACCATCAATCCTCTAGCAGAGGCACTCATACTGAGCTGCTCCTAGCTGACTTCACACATCCCTATACATCTGTGCTGCTCCAAGGCAGGTTTTGATTCGACTTGAGGTAAAAATTTCAGAAGCACCTAAATGACTTTGGCTGCTAAGTCCCATTTTCAAAAGTCATTTTAGGAATTCAGATCTCACTGACTTTCAAGTGAATTCTAAGTGCCTAAGATACTTTTGAAAATGGGACTTAGGCTCCTAAGTCACTGAGGGTAAAATTTTTAAAAGTCTTGTACTGAGTGCTAGAGGCTTATAATAGGGACAGTGAAGGTCTAACTAATGACCAAAGATGCTGTGACAGTGCCATGAGATCAGAGCAGCCAAAGAGATGGAAAGCAACCAATCAGGAGCCCATTAGGAAAGGTGCCCAGACAGATATTTTAAGGATCACTGCAGGGGATCCAGCCCTAATCATAAACATAACTTGCTGAAACAAACCCATTTATTTTCTAATCAAGAAAAATTATACAGTGACTTAAACTGCCAGTGTCAACAGTGTCAACTGAAAGGTATGTAGGTTGGACCTGAGTCTTTACTGGGCTACTACACTTTTATACTAATAACTCCATTTATTTCCATGGACTTACCCCAGTGTAAAATGGAGATAATTAGGTCCATTGTGCATATATATATATATATATATATATATATTTAAATGCTCTCTCATGGGTCTGTAACTTTTCATCATATGTTTCCTGGGTTCTCTTCAGTATAATTTGACTTTTAGTGAAGCCTGAAGTATGAAGCACAGTGAATAATTTTAAATAGTAAAAGTGATAGTTGAGTGTTCTCTCATTTCTTGTTCAATTAAAAATGACTAAAATCTGTGGCTCCTTAATTCAGTACAAGGCATACTGGCAAAGACTGGGTACCTATATTTTGTAACTTCAGAGAGGCTTTGAGTGTTTTCTGGATTTCTTTCTCAGAAAGTTGCGAAATACAAAAGCTTCAATTCTCCGCTTGTTTAGAGGGCTCTTCAGTGCACTCTCCTTTCATTTCCCTTTTTCCTTCCACCAATCTACTATTTCCATTTTATTACATTTTGTTCTCAGAAGTGTGATTCTTTTTTTAACCCTAGTCCTTGACATAATTTTTTTTTTCGTTCTTGTTGCATCAGATACATAACTTAATTGCAGTTGTAGGTTGGGGGAGGGTGACACTCTGCAGCTCTTTGTCTTTGTTTGCTTTACCTCTTGGTTCACCATATTTCCTCTTTGTCGTTTTCTAAAGGAGTCTATTCTGGAAATGATCTCATATTTTCTGAGATACAATTCAGTGTTTTGCCAACTAGTGCTGGTTGAGGAATCAAATGATTCACAAATATTTTCTTGAATAGAAGTAGCAGGTTCAGTTTGCAATTATTTGTGTGGTTGTATTATTGTCTGCAAGTATTCTAGGAGCTGATAGGTATTGAAGAATATGTTCACAAGTTCCAATAGTTTCATTAACTTTAGCATAAATCAGTACTCTGAAAATTCATACCAAAGTGTGCTGGTTTCTATTTTTCTTTTCTTTTCTTTTTTTTTTACTTTAAGAGATTTCAGTCACGCGGTTAGAAAACTGACAGTATCACGTGACAGGTACCAATCACACTCACCAGAGAGAGGATAGTTGAGATAAACAGTTCAGCAGCAACCCATTGGCTGAAATTTGTTTGTATTAATGGCAAACACTAATGAACAAATTAACAGAACTTATGATTGGTTTGCAAATGATTCTTGAACAGAAAAATGGGCCAAATTTGTAATAAGTATTATTCACAATGAATAATTCAACCAGCTACGATTTCAGGTTTATTAGAAGCCTCTATTCTCTGATCCAAAGAATTTTACGATTCCATGTCTGGCATGACTGCTGTTCCTGTTTTATCTAACACAATGGTAGATTTCTGATTGTCTACATCAGGCTTTTTCATTCAATTACCAAACACTCCTAAACCGATATTTATCCTGATTTGTACCAGGTTTTTTAGTACTGAACAGGAAGCCCCAAATAGCCTAGTCACTGCAATAAATCCTAAATGGCCAAATTAGACTGTGAGCAAATAAGTGCTTGGTGGAATTGTGCATCTTCAGTAAATCAAGTGAACCAAATCCTACCCTCTACTGGTGCAAATCCTGAGTGCCTCCATTGACTTCGTGTTTGCTCTTGGTTTGCACTAGTTTAACAGAGATCAGAACTTGGCCCACGGTTTCTAACTAACACTCTCGAGAATGTGTAAGAATGGAATAGCTAGTATCTCTTTACTATGACTTAATAGTATTAATTTTTTTGTAGTAGCTTCTATATCAATAGTATATTCCAGTTTTACAACAAGTAAGATCTATGAGGGAATATTGAAAAAACTGGGTTTGTTTAGTCTGGAGAAGAAAAGACTTAGAGGGGACATGAGAACAGTTTTCAAGTACATAAAAGGTTGTTGCAAGGAGGAGGGAGAAAAAATATTTTTCTTAACCTCTGAGGACAGGACAAGAAGCAATGGCCTTAAAGTTGCAGCAAGGAAGGTTTAGGTTGGACATTAGGAAGAACTTCCTAACTGTCAGGGTAGTTAAGCACTGGAAATTGTCTAGGGAGGTTGTGGAATCTCCATCATTGGAGATTTTTAAGAGCAGGTTAGACAAACACCTGACAGGGATGGTCTAGATAATACTTAGTCCTGCCATGAGTTCAGGGGACTGGACTAGATGACCTCTTGAGGTCCTGTCCAGTCCTACGATTCTATGATCAATGGGGATAGTTGATAGTTTCCAGTAAACCCTTAAAATCACCGAGATTCTAGGCATGGAGTTGTTCTCTTTGAGCCTTCTCAGAAATTTTGCCTCTTAGATCATACTGGAATTGGAGAAGATAAGTTTCATGGTCATTTTTCTTGTGGACATTTTCTGTTTTTAAGTTATTTTAGTGCATAAATCATCCAACAGACTTGTACAAGATACTATTGTATGAGGCAAGCCTATCTACTCTATTTTGCGATAGATTTAATGTAATAATTATAATTGTACAGTCTTCAGGGAAGAGACTGAGATTTGTACGGTGCCTATTGCAATGGCACCACATACTTTGGTAGGCTCTCTCAACAGGCCTTTCCCTCAGGGCAGGGTTTATTAATTCCAAGCACAAAAGCTCACAAAATCACAAAACAGAACTTTTTCCCCAGAGCAAAACAGTCTGCAGGACTCTAGAGAGCCCCCCCTCCCTCTCCCCCTCCCCGGCCCCTTCTTGGAAAAGAGACCCACCACTTCCTTTCTAGCTCAGCTGAATCTTATGACAGACTCTAACCCGCTCCTGGCTGTTGTAGCCTGTCACAGATTCCATTCTGATTGGGGTCTCTGGGCATTACTGTAACAATGATAATCACCCATTTTTTCATGGTTTGTGTGTATAAAAACGTCTTCTGTATTTTCCACAGTATGCATCCGATGAAGTGAGCTGTAGCTCACGAAAGCTTATGCTCAAATAAATTGGTTAGTCTCTAAGGTGCCACAAGTACTCCTTTTCTTTTTATAAATACTCTCTAACACTTCTACAGGGGACTGATACTGCTGGTCTCATGGGACATCTATGGAACGGTGGGGGAGCATAGGGTTTGGGGCAGACACCATGGCCTATTTGACAGGGTGGGGAGAGGGGGGATGGAGGCAAACCCAGTTACCCAGGTACAGCAATTCAGGAGAAACTTCTGCAAGGAGTAACAATCAGCCTTTTGTTTGCTTCAGTGTTTGTATTTTAAGCATTTGCAATGGAAACCAGTAAACCAGCACATTTCTGTGCTTGGTTTTTTCTATATTGTATTTTTTTATTGGAAATCCACTCATGTTAAGATGATGATATGTGATCCATACAGGCTTAAATAATCATTATTACAAAATGACACCTATCACATTTACTAAAGGCAATATTTTCCTTTTGTTGTTAATGCTCTCTGTTTTACTTATGATTGGAATTGGAATTCTACATTATTTGGCTGTGAATGTTCCTGAAACTGTGCACCAAGTTGATTTTAAAACAGCTCTGGCATCCAGACTCTTTCTATTTTTTGGTGGGGGAAAGGGTATACTGTATTCATTACACTGAAATCTGAAGTAGCAACAATTTAGTAGCACAGTGGAATTTTGTTTTGTTCCTAAGACAACATAAGAGTTAATATAGTCAGTATTGCAAGTATGATGAATTCCCTAAATACAATACAAGGAACTGTGGTATTTACAAGTTGTTGGGTAATTTAGAGAATTACTGCTATACACTGCCAGCTCCAGGCACTCCTCTTCCTCTGTAGTTTAATGACTTGAAAATAAGGTACACGGAGTTGTTACGTCTCTGTATCTTTACACTAAAAAGCCAAACAAAAGGAAATGAATGAATAACTAATGTTTTGCCACCTCCAGGCCTTTAACAGGGTTCAGATGGATTATGCTGTTTCACCATTGACTCCACCCTAGCTTCAATTGCAGAGTAGAAACTCATAATGCAAATTGATGAGAGAGTCTTTAAACTTTGTCCATCATGCTGCTTAGTGTGTCTGTGAGAAAGTAATGCTTGTGAAAGGGGTCATGCTGAAGACCATGGAGCCTGAATTCTCTCCAGCCTCAGTGTTCACTTTGCCTCTTTAATTCTGCACTTTGCAAAGTGTGCACTCAATAATGCAGAGCTCCTACAGAGCCTTTGTCTCAGTTCCTGTGAAACCCATTCTAATGTTGGAATGGGACAGAAATGCTGAGGCATCTTTGAACAAAAACTGAGTAGTTTAGTGTGGAATATTAACATTCTTTTAATGTATGTTTTGAGTGGAATTTAATTTATATTTCATAGAGATGGAACACGTTAAGCAAATACTAATTAATTACTAAAATCTTGGGGCTAGATGCTGCTTCTATCAAAATCAAGGGCAAAAATATCCCTTTGACTGCAGTGGAGCAGAATCACGCCCCTCCAACAGGTAGAACTGAATCCTGCAAGGTGCTGCTGAGTGCTTTTGTCAAGTGGAAGGTGGAGGAAAAGGGAGAAAGGAGCTTCCTCCATTTTGCGTAACCGTAACCTGCATAACCTGGGAAGAATTACAGCCCTCAGGGCAGGGCAGCCCAAAGGGTGCAGGGAGGAGTGGAGCTGTATCCCCTCATGTCTACATGTCAGTGTCAGGATGGTTGTATGCACAGGGAAGTTCCAGGAGAAAAGTTTGCCTCTGAGGCGCCATGGCTCCCCATAGGCCAGTATGGATCTGCACCACTCCAATGGCAAAGCAGTTTCTTCAAGACCCAGACTAGGCCTTGGTAATGAGGTAGCCCTGAATTTCAAAGATGTTTTAATGATCAATTGCTTTTCATTTGTCATACAAAGCTACTGTGCTAATACTTATCAAAAGATGATACAGACATGTGAGCTATACACTTATAATCCACTCAATAGTGTTGATTTTTGATAATCAAAAACTGTTTGTTTAACATATACTGATATGTGCAATCAAAATTAAATGCTTACTTGAGCTAATTTAAGACACGAAAAAAATATTGCTGGAGCAATTTATGACAGAAGAAAGACATCTATGATATTCCTATCTGCAGCCTATTCTGCTGTATCCCGTCTTGACCTTCCTTAGCCCTTGTCTCTGTCTGAATGTGCTTATAGCGTCTTATAGATCCTTCTTCCTGCCCTTACTGTATTTTAGTTACATAACATAGTTTGTGTTTTGAAATTCTTGTACAATGTATGAAGAGAAGCAAATCAGTAGATTAAGAATATGACTGAAGCATTTGCAGAGATCTCATTTTTTGTTCTTATGTTTTAAGAATAATTTTAAAGTGCTGATTTTTATCATTTGAAATCTCTTGGCTAAAGTTTCATTAACATGCACTGAAGTCACATAGGTGAAAACCTGCAGAACTCTCCTCTATCATGCAAGGATTTTTTTTAAATGCTTTGATCTTTGGGATTTGTGCTAGCATTTTAAGTTACTGGATAACTAAAATTAATTTACATTGCACCTTTGAACTTACAGAGCCCCAAAGAACGTTACAATCCATGGAGCAAATTCCGGGCTTCTTCACATTGCCTGCCTTCAAAAAAGGGTGCAAACTGAAGATACAGAAACAGTTTTGTGTCTGAATTATTAACAGATAGGAAGAGTATGCAGTACCCCTGCACATTATTTGTGTCAGAAGCACAAATAATCCCATCAGAGGAGGGTACATCAAAAATCGGAGGAGTGCATTGGAATGTTAAATACAATAATGACTCAGCATAACCATGTTACTGGAGAGGAAAAGGAGAATGGCGAAGATACAGGGCAGATAACATAGGAATGGGGAGCTGTTCTTGCCACATACCACATCCTATTGCATTTAAACCCTTGCAGACACTGTTTTAGATGTGAAATGAGTGCAATTTTTCATGTATTTTTATTAGTAGATGTGTTGAAACCTGAGGATGAAATCCTGGCTCCACTGAAGACAGTGGGAATTTTACTATGGACTTCAGTGAGGCCTGAATTTCACCCTGAGAGTGTTGGGTTCTGCAGACCCTTAATTTATTGGTTCCTTATTTTAAAATGGTTATAGATCTAGCAAACAATCACAGGAACATATTAAGCTGTTTTTTTAAGTATTTCTTTTTATTGTAGGGTTGGGGAGGGCAGGGAAAAGATGGGGTCTCTTTTCAAGATGTCATAATCCTTTTAAGGGAAACGGCTTGAAGAGAAGCTATGCACTACTACAGAAATCCTAGGGAACACTTAGGAGTTAAATGTTCAGTCAAATACGCTAATTTTCAAGCAAAATTGTGCCCAAAGTTTTGTGGAAAGAGGTCTAAATATTGGTGTTCATTGGCACAAATAGTTTGCTCTTCTGCTTTGGATTAAACTTGTCATAGTAGGGGCTGTTCAAAAACTCTAATTTGGCCATTAAATTTTTGCCACCTTTGCCCTTTACTAATGATTGTGACAAAATGCTGTCTGCAATCAGCAAGGCTCAATCGTTGTGGGAATAATTTGAATAAATAATCAAGTCTGCAGCTCATCCATCACCTTGACTGATTTCTCTATTCCCTGTTCACCTCTTCATGACATTTGGCAGGTCACTTGATATAAAATATGCAAATAGCAATCTGAAATAGGCCAAATCTGCTGAAATAAGCTGGCTGAACCAGTCTTCTTAAAGCAGCTATGAATCTTTTGTATGGTGAGCAGAAATATTTGCTTAAGAATTTCCTCTCATAAGCTTAACGTTGTTTTAGACTTGACTCTTTTCCTATTTTTTCCAGATCTGAATAACATTCATAGAGCTTGCTGCATGCAAACCAACATTGACTGAACCATAATATATAAAACATTACCGCTTAAATCTCCCACTTCCTGGGAAGAAAGCTGCCAATGAGAAAATGGGCAAGGGACTGAGAGAGATGGGGGAAGGGAAAATTGGGAAAATGAAAGAGTTAAAGAGAAAAGAGAAATAGGGGGAAATCAAGTACAAATGAAAGAGAGGTAAAAAAAGGAAAAAAATAGAGAAGATCCTAATTAGAGATGGGAAAGACCTATTATCATTGAGTCCTTTTTGTCGAAAAGGCAATGTATAGACTAATGATAGACAATGTATCCAATACTGAAAGGATTTTACCTTACTAAAAACAGCACTGGGATGAACTTTGGGCTTGTCTACACACAGTCACTGAGTTAAATAAATTGGTTTAGAAACTGATTTACTTAAATCGGTGAACCTCTGATTGTAGACACCCTTAAATTAATTTAAGAAGGTCCAAAGTCAGGTTAGATAAAATATTATAAACTGATTTAAACTAAACTACTATACAACATTCTTAGACTGACTTAAGAGCATCCATACATGGTTGTAGTGATTTAACATCACACCTTCAGTTAAACTAGTGCAGCTGCACGTGGACCAGGCCTTTGCTCTTCAACCTTCCTCTTGCTCTCTCATCTTCTTACCATTCCACTGTCTTTTCTTTCCTCTTTCCATCTTTCACCTCACCTTCTCCCATTTCAGTCTTCAGCATTAATCACCTTTATTTGTGAAAGAGAAATGTGATTTTACTATGGTGTTGGAAGTCTTGGATTCTAAACAAATCACTTATAGCAACTAGATCACCTGGATATTAGGACTAATTATTTACTGTTTGCAAAATATCTTGAAGATTAAAAGTGCAAAGTATAATTACTTTGCTTACCACAAAGTCCTGGTCCTATTTCCATTGAAGTCACCCAGATCAGGCTTCCAAACATGTAACCAGATTGGGCCTTAAGCAGATGTAGCCAGTGTGAAGACTTTGGCAGGCCCAACAAATAATTTAATAGGAACAGTATTTATTTATCTGGCTTTTGTTATGATGGATAACAAATTCATACAAACTCCCACTATATCAAAAAGATACTAAAACATAAAACAGTGGCATTAATTAGTAATTTTATACAATCAGGTAGAATTCAACATAACATGATTTAAAGGAAACATGCTTTCTAGCCCCCAGAGGCCTCTTCTCCAGGTGTTTCACTATGCATTGTAATAAAATAATAATAATACAAAAGAAATAAAATTCTACTTCTTTGGGAAAAGATATGTTCATAAAAGCAAGCTAATAAGCTAGTGAGGTATGATATATGTCATGAAACAACTGATACTCACAGGTGGAAATCTCCATAAAAATGACATACATTTTTGCTTGACAAATGTTTTATTTTAAGTCTCTCGGCTATTAAATAATTCCCAGATTAATTTTCCTGGTATCCTAAACAGCTAATAAGAAAGACTGCATTCCCTAGTCTCTTATATTTTCATGTTGACTCTCAAACAAAACTTTCAGTCACCTTTTCAGTAATGTTTCCTCTTCTACTTCAGGTACAGAGCAAAGTAACTTTTTACTCAAAGGGCCATTTTTAGGGAATCTGGAGCCAAGTTATGCTTTCAGCTATGCAGGTAGACACATATTACTGCATACCACATAAATTTAGCTTCTGAGCCAAATTAAGCAGTGAGTCTGAAACCAGGGGAGTCTAAAGAAGTTTAATATGGTGCAACTAACAGCTCTTTCAAGTCCCATGTATCTTGTACTAAGCTGGACTCACTCAGCTAAATCCTGGTCTTATCAAAGCCAATGGAAAAACTCCTATTGACTTGAGTGGGACCAGAATTTAGTCCATTTATACTTACTTAGTCACACCTACTTTACTGATGCGTAACTTACAACCTTTTACACATCACATATGAATTTGTCTGAAGCAGAGAAGGGGGTCCACAATGTGGCTGAAGTACACTTCAGGAAGATTTCAGAGTAGCAGCCGTGTTAGTCTGTATTCGCAAAGAAGAAAAGGAGTACTTGTGGCACTTTAGAGACTAACAAATTTATTTGAGCATAAGCTTTTGTGAGCTACAGCTCACAAGAGTGTAACTTGTAAGGTCCATTCACTGGTGTCTGGGGCATAAGTTAGCCTGGGTGCAAACTTGAGCAAATCCAAGACATGATGAGGAGTGCTAAATTTCTCATGCTGAGTGATATTATTATGCTACCTCCAGTGAGTAATCCTCAGTGTATTAACAGAGTTGAAAGGTAGGTGACTGAGTAAAAAGTAGATAGAAGGGAAGTTGCAGAGACCAAATGCTTGATCCAATGACTGAAATTCATGGGAGGATTTCCATTGACTTCAAGGGGTGTGGGATTGGTCCCCAGATAAATAAACACTTTGGAATAGACCTTGCATGAGAGCTTTGTCCAAAGTGAATTCCAAACAACAGGAAAACCTGTGTTTGGATCAGATAGCCAGGGTCAGCCTGAGGAGATGGGTACCTAAACCTGTGTGGCCTTGCTAAGACAGGGCTATTAGATTTTTGTCTCTGGACAATGCTATACATAACTCAACCTAGAAGTACAGGATGGCAGCAATGAGTCAGCTACCTGGTACTGAAGCAAACTGGTAGGCAGATGTGAAAGGTGGGCTGGCTATATTTGTTCTGCTGACAGCACAGTTATAGTTGCTATTAGGAGGAGCCATCGAGTATTAGAGGATCCTAAACATTCCCCAAAAGGTCTGCAATTACATGGGTGAGCTAGGGCACACCCTGATGGTTCCAACGTATTCTATTCTTTCATAAATAAATAAAACTTGCAGTGTCTTTTGCCGTTCAGTCTTGCCATAATTAGTTGGCTGATTTCTTGTAGACTTCATAGCAGAAGTGAGGATTTGAAGGAATAGCAGGTATGGTTCAGCCAAAGAGTTTTCCAGACAGAGGGCACAGTGTGGGAGAAGCAGACAAACTGGGATTCAAGCCTGTCATCTTGGCAGAGTGGAAGATGTAAACAGTGACTTAAGAGACAAGAGCAGCTAAGCAGGGAATAATATCAATTGCAATTAATTTGTCTGAAGACTTTCAACCTAAAAATGTAGCTATAATCAGTCCCAACTTCAAAGTACTATCAGCTTGTTTTGTGTCAGATCAAAGATATCAAATATTTGCTTCCTCACCTTCAGCCCCCAAACTAAAACCTCTCCAACACATCATCAAGGATCTACAACCTATCCTGAAGGACGACCCATCACTCTCACAGATCTTGGGAGACAGGCCAGTCCTTGCTTACAGACAGCCCCCCAACCTGAAGCAAATACTCACCAGCAACCACACACCACACAACAGAACCACTAACCCAGGAACCTATCCTTGCAACAAAGCCGGTTACCAACTGTGTCCACATATCTATTCAGGGGACACCATCATAGGGTCTAATCACATCTAATCACACTATCAGAGGCTTATTCACCTGCACATCTACCAATATGATATATGCCATCATGTGCTAGCAATGCCCCTCTGCCAAGTACATTGGCCAAACTGGACAGTCTCTACGTAAAAGAATAAATGGACACAAATCAGACATCAAGAACTATAACTTTCAAAAACCAGTCAGAGAACACTTCAATCTCTTTGGTCACTTGATTACAGACCTAAAAGTGGCAATTCTTCAACAAAAAAACTTCAGAAACAGACTCCAACGAGAGACTGCTGAATTGGAATTAATTTGCAAGCTGGATACAATTAACTTAGGCTTGAATAAAGACTGGGAGTGGATGGGTCACTACACAAAGTAAAACTATTTCCCCATGTTTTTTCCTCCCTCCCCTGCTGTTCCTCAGACATTCTTGTCAACTGCTGGAAATGGCCTACCTTGATTATCACTACAAAAGTCAGTCCCGTCCCCCCCTCCGCTCTCCTGCTGGTAATAGCTCACCTTAAGTGATCACTCTGGTTACAGTGTGTATGGTAACACCCATTGTTTCATGTTCTCTAAGTATATGAATCTCCCCACTGTATTTTCCACTGAATGCATTTGATGAAGTGAGCTGTAGGTCACAAAAGCTTATGCTCAAATAAATTGGTTAGTCTCTAAGGTGCCACAAGTCCTCCCTTTCTTTTTGCGGATACAGACTAACACGGCTGCTACTCTGAAACCATAATGTGTGTGTCGTGGCAGAGGTGAAGCTGAGAGGAATAGTAAAATACAGTATTTAAAAAGATGATAATTACTCAGCATTTATCTAGCACAGTGGTTCTCAACCTCAGGTCACTTGCAGCCCAGTCAGCACACAGCTGTGGCCCATGTGACATCCGCAGAGCCACACAGGGAGTATAGATATTGTGTGGATGCAGCCAACATAACACATAGAGAGCTGCATATGAGGTCCACAATGGTAAATAGGTTGAGAACCACTGATCTAGCACTTAAATTTTGTACAAACAGTCATTATTAACAAGATTTTCCATTGTCAGAGCATTTGTTAACTATTCTAACGATCTCAAGTATTTAAAAAAATGAGTAACCACTATAGCCACAATTTTTCAGGTGGAAAAACCGAGGCCCAAGGAAGTTAAGCGACTTGTCCAAAGTAACACCTGAGTCGGTATCACAGCCAAATTTTAAAGTGCGGTGTTCCAAGTTTGCCAAGTATTGCTTAGTTTACTAGACAACATAGACACTTTGGTAGGTTACTATTAGAGCAGGGCGGGAATTTTACAACAAAATCAGTTTTTGTCAGAAGATGCTGATTTGTCAAAACAAATGTTTTGCAAAAAATATCTTGGTTTCAACAATCCCTGCACGACTTCCTGCCTGCTTGTCTGGCAGGCTGCTGTGGAGCCTGGGGTTCTGGAATCCACAGCTTCAGGGCACCTCCACCAAGCAGACTGCCGTATGGTCAGGGATGCTAGGGCTTCAGGGGGCCATGGCTCTCCTGCCATGCAGACTGCCCCAGCGCTGGGCACCCAAGGACTTCCAGGCTTCCTGCCACAGGGTTGGGTGCCTGGAAGTCCTGGTAGCCTTTGCTGGGGCTCTCAGGTCTTCCAGGCTCCCTGCCACAGAGCCAAGAACCTGGAAACCATGGAGGCTCCCAGAAGTTAGATTTCCTGCTATGGAGTTTGGAGTCTGAAAGCCCTAGCTGAGGCTGGGAGTTTGAGCTCAACTTAGTTCTGACATTTTCAAAATGAAACATTTTGCTTAGTTCAAAACAAGCTTCTTTTTTGTATTTTCCCTTCCATGGGAAATCTTGAACATTCTGAAACAGATCCATTTTTTTTTCCAGAATTTTGGAATTTATAGTGGAATGGAAACTCTGACTTCTTCTGACCAGCTCTAGGTACAAAACAATATGATGCCTTGTTTAGTCTCAATTACCCATAGCAAGATATGGTGTTCCTGAGTCATGCTGTAAAGATCTTTCAGCTATGTTTCCAGCAGACAGGTATACAAAAGTATGGAGTTGAAGGATGCTTCAAACACCTAATAAAATAGACAGCTGTCGTCTTGAATTTGTACACCATACTATTCACTGATACTAAGGTAAAGTGTATCTACTTAGCATTTTTGCACGCAGGTTTTTAAAGGTGTTCAGGTTGGTTTCTGCAAAGCATGCACATTTTAAAGCAATATGAGCTATAAATTCCCTTTTGTTGGGGAGTTATGAAATTTAAATGCAGAGCCCTTCCTAAAGAACCAGAAATAGCAGGAAACTGGTGCATTATTATGTTCACGAAGGTCAAGTTACCTTTTTCATATCCAACAGCTGTCCTGGCATCTTGCTCAAATCCTAGGTACAAAATACAAAACAGTCTGTTTTCCTCTTGATGGAATCTGATGCTGCTGGCTCCAGATAGCTGAAGGGGAGGATCGGTACAGTGCCCATCTAAAGAAAAGAAAAGAAAGCTTTTTTGGCTGTGATATGTAATTTCAAGTGTGCTGGAAATAACTTGTTAATCAGACTCATTTCTTGTACAAAGAGGATGAAGCCATAAATAAACCATCACAGATGTTGGAGATTTTTCTGGCAGCTCTGAACTCTAAAGCTTATCATCCTTGGTACCGTTTGACAATTAGAGCCACAGATAGAAGGCAAGCGGCTCAGAATCAAAGGGGATGCACCTATTATATTGTCCAGACTGAAAGAAAGAAGTGTTCTGATGGCACTCCTCTGTCTTGATTGCTCTATTATATTTACAGATACATTCTTTATTCCAGTTCCATCATAATTTCACTAGAATGATTGACCATTTGTTTGGTTCTAGTTGCCCTTCAAATGCCTAAGGGCAAGGACATTGGGAAAAGTGACTATTTTAAATGTCCGTGTGCCTATCCCACAAACAGCTTTTGCAAAGCTTCCTTTTCGACCCCTGTCACTGGTTACAATCTCTCTGCAATTTGTCTTGTTGCAAACACATTGCATCTTGGCACTAATGATGATCAATATTTTCTCAAAATAATTTGGAGGACAGTTCAGTTGTCCTATGGCAGTTGGGCCTCCTCCAGTTAAAGCGGAATGAGCCTGCAAAATTCTGGAAGGGTGGTTATTCATCTATTCTGGATGGGTGCCCTGACACATTTATCATGAGAGTTGACTTACTTCTCATAAACAAGGCTAAAAAATAATAATAATAAAAATTCTAGAAAATAATGTGGATCGTGCTGGTTAAGTACTAGTACTATATACTGTCGGCTGTGTTGCAGGTTACATGACATATTCTAATTGCTGGCAAAAGTTCAGTGAGGTTTCTGCTACTTCATATTAACTGCTCATTAAAAGCTACTGCTGATGAAATTTCAGCAGGAGGAAATTATTTTTGTCTCTATCCAGAGATCAAATGATTACAGATGGAAAGTATTGTAACCTTGAAGATAAAGAGAGAAATTTTGTCACTGTATTCAGAAGCATATCATGACAAAGTTGGTTTCAAAGAAAACATTTTTGACAGAGTTCCATATGTGAAGTTAATGACAATGTCTAAGGTGTAGGAGTCATGGGATAAGTAGAAAGTTGTTGCTGATCATTAAAAATAAAGGGCATGAAGAAGAGAAAGATTAGTGCTTGTCAGAAATGGACTGTACTGTGTGAGAGGGGCTGTAAGTACTGATGAACAATGTAACTCTCTCTCTACACTCAGATTTCAGTCACTTAAAGACAAATAATGGGATTGTACAGACTGAGATAGCTAAAAAGATGTTAGGAAATATAACTTAAAAATTTTACTCAAGGAGTCAAAAAGAAAATGTATATATTTAGCCTGGATATTTGAATATCTAGAGGATTAGTAACAGACAGCAAAACAATGCAGAGCTTATTAATCCTATTGGATGATATAACATTGGGGCCAAAGTTTCCCATCAGCTGCTATTAACTTTAGAGGGAGCCACACCCTTGCATCTGAGAGCAGACTGTTGCCCTAATTAAAGTTTAGATTTTTGTACATTGTCATCAAACTGTAATTGACCAACCAACTATCTCATGTATCAGGTGCCTTTAGAAACTAGATTTTTATTTCATTTTATGTAAAAAACTCTTATTTCCTTCCATTAAGATATTTGCTACATGACAACTACAATGCAATGTAAAGATACTAGCATGCAGTTGTACTTTAACAAGTTGTAACTATGCATTACTTAAACGTATAATCCTAGCAACAATATAATCTATATTTTACTTTAAATAGTGAAATTACATTTCTACATGCTGCTACAGTATTACTGTGTTATGAACACTTTGTGAGTCTCCCACAAAAAATCATACACAACACCTCTTCTCCAGTTACGTATCTCTAATGCTCCATTAATGTTAATGAGAATTGCATATGTATGTGTCCAGAAGAGAACATACATTCTCTGCCCTATCTATGACCTCTCTACATAATCTTGCCACTGTTAGTGTGAGACCCTTCTCCTCTGCAGCTCTTGTCATGTGGAGCAAGCTTTATATATCTCTCTGCTTCATTTCAGCTTTCAGGCACATTTCAGGTTTATCCTCCTTTGCTTATAGCTTTTAATTTCTTTCTCCATTGTTTTTATTTTAAACTTTGGATCTATACTTCTCCATTTTACTTCAATGGGACAAACTGCCCAAATAAAAATTTTCAGGATCAGGTCCAAGAATAGTAAAGGTCAACTGATGTCAATGAGATTACCTTTTTGAATAGGATTTGTAGGGTCAGGATCCAATTCTCAAGTGTTTGGGTACCAATTTTTATGAAAAATGCTATAGTAAATAAAGTAGAATTGTATTATAACTGAGCTCTTTCATTGTGGTTCCTGAGGTCCTGTACATCTCAGAATTTCCACAAAAGAATGGACAAAATATCAGTGTTCCCGTTCAGCAGCTCTGAAAAATGTTATGTTATGAGAGATTGTGAAACATAACCCTGAACAAATCAATGCAACTGTGTTATTTATGTGTGACATTAAGAATAGCACAGGGGGGAGGTGATTTTTTATTTTTTTATTTTTCTCCCTAAGATGTGTGCATCTCTTTGGATTTGTAAAAAGAAAAGGAGTACTTGTGGCACCTTAGAGACTAACCAATTTATTAGAGCATAAGCTTTTGTGAGCTACAGCTCACTTCATCAGATGCATATCGTGGAAACTGCAGCAGACTTTATATATACACAGAGAATATGAAACAATACCTCCTCCCACCCCACTGTCCTGCTGGTAATAGCTTATCTAAAGTGATCATCAGGTGGGCCATTTCCAGCACAAATCCAGGTTTTCTCACCCTCCACCCCCCCCACACAAATTCACTCTCCTGCTGGTGATAGCCCATCCAAAGTGACAACTCTTTACACAATGTGCATGACAATCAAGTTGGGCTATTTCCTGCACAAATCCAGGTTTTCTCACATCCCCTCCCCCCACCCCCATACACACACAAATTCACTCTCCTGCTGGTAATAGCTCATCCAAACTGACCACTCTTCAAGTTTAAATCCAAGTTAACCAGAACATCTGGGGGTGGGGGATAGGAAAAAACAAGAGGAAACAGGCTACCTTGCATAATGACTTAGCCACTCCAAGTCTCTATTTAAGATTTGTGTGGCTTTTCAACAGCTGTAGGAATCTGAAAGAGATTGTAAGGTTTATTTAACTTTTAAATTCCCATTAAAATCACATAGTTTTTGGTGTAAGGTGTAATCACAGGCACGCAAACTCTAACTTACAGCTTGCAGCAGTGAGAATCACAACTTTTATGTCATTCAGTCTCAGTTCCATATTGCACAACTTTTCTCTTTTTTTGATCTTTGCAGTCAATTTTATGATTCTCTAGAGGAGCTATACACATCTCAGTTAAACACTTTAAACACAATCATATTTCCAAAAATAATGTTCGGTAGAAATGTTCAGTTTTTGATAATGACCCAATTTTAGTTGTATTCCACAATGCCAATATGATAGGAACTATATTATCATAATGGAGTAACTGACACGTCAATGTAGGACTAAGGAGAGAACATCCCTTATTCCTATATGACACTGCTCTGCACCCATGCAACATTCTCTGAATGGGAAAGCTCTACAACTCCTATAAATTGGGGCCCATGAAATGGCTCATGGAGAACTTTGCCCCCATAACCTCCCTATGAAAAAAAACCTTAGCCTTCTGTTTACATCTATGTACTTAAAAACCCACAAATAGCACCAACCCATTCTCCTGTCCTCCTTCCCGTGGCAGTTCACCTGTAAGGAAAAACTATGATGGATTTTAAAAAAACTGTCTTCACCATAAAAACTTCTATTATTTCATCTGGTTGTAACACTGTATAAATCAACCTTTAAAATAAATGTTATTAAAAATACTTAACAGGAAGGTTATCTTTTCTGTCTGCTGACAATAAGCCATGTTCTGCTCTGGATTGTGTCATGTTCTGAAACCACTGAGGGCTGATCTGTGTTACAAAATTGTGAAGAATCATGTTTTGATGATATGTGATCATTATATTGACCACCGTTCTTGTCAACGTAGGCCCAGGCAAATCTTGCTCAACATGATTACGATTATGATTAATCTAATTGTGATTTACGATTATGATTAATCTAATTGTGATTTAATTATTATTATTGAATGTTTTGTCTGACACAATACTGACCAATCAGGGCGTAGATCAAGCTGATTGACCTTAGTCTACATTGTCAGTATGTTGAGGTCAGAATCATGTTAGCTACTGAGATTCTTCAAGATTGCATTCCAAGATACAATTCTCTCATTTTATCAGGCCCTGAGTAATCAAGAGGACTAGGGAACTAAATATTTGACAAAACTATTGTTTATTGTCATTCAGTTGAATGAAAAATGACTCATAGCTGTTTTAAAGGATGTTTTATTATTTATTAAATTTATCTGAGAGCTTAACGTTACTTTAAATAGTTATGTATTTAACCATATTTATAATATGAAAACTCTTGTAAAAATAATAAGGTATCTACTTCTTCTTCTTCTTTTTTTTTTAAGGAGATCACCAAGATTTATTGACCTAAGAGGTAAATATTGACCAAGGCAAACTTGAGGTCAGTATTTATCTTGAGGGACAATAAATCTCTATGTTCATTGAAACATAGTCAATTAAATGAAAACATTTTAATTAATGTTATGTGAATATTGCCAATATAAACAGCCAAAAGTTGAGCTATTTTCAAACTTTTTGCATTTAATTTCCTCGTTTTGTTTTTTTTAAAGAAAAGAAGAAAACGCAGGGGAAGATGAAAATGCCCTCACGGGCATTAATGGGTTTCCATAATTGTTTTGTATAGCTCTGTACAGTTGGGTTTAAACTGATATTCTCTGTAGACGGTAAAATATCTAGCTACAATTCTACACTGTTATGCACTTTGATTGCAGACAAAGCCCTGGCTGTGTAGATCTAAGCAAGACTTGGTTAAGTAAGTTGGATCTTTCTTAGTTTATCCTTCACCAGGCAGATATTCTGTGCATTCTATGCAGCAAGTGCCAACAGAAGATTGAGGATGAGTTGTATCTGTGTTATTTTCACAGTTGTAGGTTGTGACACAGTTTGATTGAAATATGATCATTTATATCATTAATATTGCCTCTTTTAGACAATTGCAACAAATCTTATACAAAGTAGGTCATGTAGGGTATCAATGGAAAAGTTACAATCTATCAAATATGATTATCCTGTTTATATGCATGTATCCTCTTTCTATCTAAAGTTATGAATACTGATTGTGTACTAGTAGTTCAAATGTGTTTGCTCCTGTGGTAACACCCACAAGATAATTTACATCCAATCTGGCCAGCACATTGTGAATGAACTAATTGAGTGGATAGCCCATTAAGAAACACTTAACTCTTACAAAGAATCATAGAAGAGACTCGTCTCCACCACGTGATCCTTCCTGTGGACGCTTTTGCCAGAACATCAGTAATGGCCACTCCTGTGATTCATCAAAGCATGCAAAGGCACGTGTCTAGCTCATGTGACCCCGGACTCCATCTTGTGCCTGTAATTTTCCACAAACTAAGACTGAGAGCATCCCCTCCACATGGGTGAAAACATAAAAGATCCTGGAAGCATCTCCATTTTACCTCTTTCCTGCTCTGATCTCTGGACTAGGGATTTATATTAAAAGGAACATTCCAATCTATGGATTGAGGACCTTCCAAACTTTTGGAAGTTACTAGGGACTTTACAAGCCAGCAATTTATTCCATCACTGCTACAAACTTGATCCAAGAACTTTGCAATGATTGTACGTGTATGATCCTTTTGACCATTTTAACTCTCTCCTTAATCTGTTCTCTTATAAATAAACCTTTGGATATTAGATACTAAAGGATTGGCATCAGCGGGATTATTGGGTAAAATCTGAGGTAAATATTGACTTGGCTGTGTGACTGATCACTTGAGATTAGAAGAACCCTTTGTTTGATTAAATTGGTTTTAAATAACCACACAACATAAAGTCTAGTGTCTGGGTGGTGAAACAAGACTAAGGAGACTGCATTTCTGACTTCTTGTTAGCCAGTGTGGTGAGACAAAAGTTTACTTTTGTTACTGGCTTGGTATATTTTATGGAAGAATAACCACCAGTTTGGGATGGGTCCGCTCCATTTCTCGGCAGTTTGTCCTGAATCTGGTATTTTCAGCTGTGACCCACTGAGGCCTGTTGACATAGGTATATCTTTCCAAAAGCTGATTCAGTTCAATGTGTTTGCCTTTTATGCGTGTCCTGAGATGGGGTGATGATAGTAGTGAGTACGGTGTTCAGATTACCCTTTTACGCTTCAGAACTCCAACCTGAGCCAATGGTTGTTGTCTGACTTTACTACTGGATTCATCCAGGCTTATTGTAATGGTCTCTGTGATTACATAGTGGGGAATGATAGCTCAGTGGTTTGAACAATGGCCTGCTAAACCCAGGGTTGTGAGTTCAATCCCTGAGGGGGCCATTTAGAGATCTGGGGCAAAAATTGGGGATTGGTCCTGCTTTGAGCAGGGGTTGACTAGATGATCTCCTGAGGTCCCTTCCAACCCTGATATTCTATACCATGTTCCTATTACAAGTGGGTTTAGGCTTTACATATATAGTCATATACATCCTGGATCCTGTGACCCTGGTGACTGAAAGGGTAAGACTGACATCTTTGTAATGGCCAGACCATTACTTCCAACAGTTTGCAGTCAAGGCTCACCTATGCTTCTGTGTGGTTAGAAACTGGTCTGACTGCTGAGCCTAATGGAGAAAATACATTTTTATGTTTCTCTTGAGTGAATACTGTGCTGCCAGTGGCCTGGTATGACCTTATAATCTTCTGTCCTTGGAGATACAGTGGCTCTTTAGTGTTCTCTCATCATAGTCCTCTTTGACAGGCACACTAGCAGATGAATAGCCAGGAAAAGATAAAGCTCACGATAAAGAGGATAGGGCACCATTATTGTAAGTCATGCTGAATTGAATCGATTGCCACATAGTGCAGTGATTGGGTCGCAAAATGTCAGGCACTGAGTTGCGCCGGTTCTGGTCAGCACCGCCGACTGGGCCATTAAAAGTCCCATCGGTGGTGCTGCCCAGCTAAGGCAGGTGAGTTCCTACCTGTTCTGACACTGTGCTGCACCCCAGAAGCAGCCAGCAGCAGGTCCGGCTCCTCCTGAGCACCAGGGGCGAGAGCCAAGCGGAGCTGCTTTCGTGCCTCTGCCTAAGAGCCAGACCTGCTGCTGGCCACTTCCGGGGTGCAGTCCACAGTACCAGGACAGGCAGGAAGCCTGCCTCTGCACTCCTGCTGTGCCACGGCCCAGGAACCGCCCGAGGTAAACCCTTGCCCCAATTCCCTGCCCCAGCCCTGAGCCCAACCCAAAGACAGAGCCCCCTCCCACACCCTGAACCCTTCATTCCTGGCCCCACCCCGCAGCCCACACCCCCGCACCCCAATTATCTGCCCCAGCCCTGAGCCCCTCCCACACCACAAACCCCTCATCCCCAGCTCCATTTGGTTGCGGGCACCAAAACTTTCCTCAACTGGGTTGCCAGGAAAGAAGTTGGAAAACCACTGACATAGTGGACCAGATGGTGACTTTAAGAAAGCTGAAGAAGCTGTATTATAGCAATGTCCCAGGACAAATTCTAGCTGACTTGGCCAGAGAAAAAACGAGGAGTCCTTGTGGCACCCTAGAGACTAACCAATTTATTTGGCCATAAGCTTTCCTGGGCTAAAACCCACTTCATCAGATGCACGGAGTGAAAAATACAGTAAACAATATATATATTACAGCACGTGAAAAGATGGGAGTTGCCTTACAAGTGTGGGATCAGTGCTAATGAGGCCAATTCAATCAAAGTGGACATCGCCCATTCCCAACAGTTGACAAGAAAGTATGAGTATCAACAGAGGGAAAATTACTTTTTGTAGTGAGTTTCTCCTGAGGAATCCAGGGAAAGTGCTGCTGGAACAGCAGCTCCACAATCTTTGAAATGTTCAACCTGGGTCCTTTCTTGCTGCAGGTCTCTGGGTATGTCTACACAACGAAATTAGGTCGAATTTATAGAAATCGTTTTTTTAGAAATGGTTTTTATATAGTCGATTGTGTGTGTCCCCACACAAAATGCTCTAAGTGCATTAAGTGCATTAACTCGGTGGAGTGCTTCCACAGTACTGAGGCTAGCATCGACTTCCGCAGTGTTGCACTGTGGATAGCTATCCCACAGTTCCCAAAGTCTCCACCACACATTGGAATTCTGGGTTGAGATCCCCATGCCTAATGGGGCAAAAACATTGACGCGGGTGGTTCTGGGTACATGTCATCAGGCCCTCTCGCCCTCCCTCCGTGAAAGCAACAGCAGACAATCGTTCCTCGCCTTTTTTCTGTGCAGACGCCATACCACGGCAAGCATGGAGCCTGCTCAGATCACTTTGGCAATTAGGAGCACATTAAACACCACACAAATTATCCAGCAGTATATGCAGAACCAGAACCTGCCAAAGCGAAACTGGGTGAGTAGGCGACATCATCACGGTGACGAGAGTGATGAGGACATGGACACAGACTTCTCTCAAAGCATGGGCCCTAGCAATGTGGGCATCATGGTGCTAATGGGGCAGGTTCATGCCGTGGAACGCCGATTCTGGGCCCAGGAAACAAGCACAGACTGGTGGGACCGCATAGTGTTGCAGGTCTGGGACGATTCCCAGTGGCTGCAAAACTTTTGCATGAGTAAGGGCACTTTCATGGAACTTTTTGACTTGCTTTCTCCTGCCCTGAAGCACAAGAATACCAAGATGAGAGCATAGCCCTCACAGTTGACAAGTGAGTGGTGAGAGCCCTCTGGAAGCTTGCAACTCCAGACAGCTACTGGTCAGTCAGGAATCAATTTGGAGTGGGCAAATCTACTGTGGGGGCTGCTATGATCCAAGTAGCCAACACAATCACTGAGCTGCTGCTATCAAGAGTACTGACTCTGGGAAATGTGCAGGTCATAGTGGATGGCTTTGCTGCAGTGGGATTCCCTAACTGTGATGGGGCAATAGACGGAACGCATATCCCTATCTTGGGACCGGATCACCTTGCTTACCAGTACATAAACCAAAAGGGGTACTTTTCAATAGTGCTGCAAGCACTGGTGAATCACAAGGGACCTTTCACCAACATCAGCGTGGGATGGCTGGGAAAGGTACATGACGCTCGCATCTTCAGGAACTCTGGTATGTTTCAAAAGCTGCAGGAAGGGACTTTCTTCCCAGACCAGAAAATAATCATTGGGGATGTTGAAATGCCTATAGTTATCTTTAGGGACCCAGCCTACCCCTTAATGCCATGGCTCATGAAGCCGTACACAGGCAGCCTGGACAGTAGTCAGGAGCTTTTCAACTACAGGCTGAGCAAGTGCAGAATGGTGGTAGAATGTGCATTTGGAAATTTAAAAGTGTGCTTCTGCAGTTTACTGACTCGATTAAACCTCAGCAAAACCAATATTCCCACTGTTATTGCTGCTTGCTGTGCACTCCACAATATCTGTGAGAGTAAGGGGGAGACGTTTATGGCAGGGTGGGAGGTTGAGGCAAATCGCCTGGCTGCTGGTTACGCACAGCCAGACACCAGGGCGGTTAGAAGAGCACAGCAGAGCGCCCTGCGCATCAGAGAAGCTTTGAAAACCAGTTTCATGACTGGCCAGGCTACGGTGTGAAAGTTCTGTTTGTTTCTCCTTGATGAACCCCGCTCCCCCTTGGTTCACTCTACTTCCCTGTAAGCTAACCACCCTCCCCTCTCCCACACCACTTGCAGAGGCAATAAAGTCATTGTTGTTTCACATTCATGCATTATTTATTAATTCATCACACAAATAGGGGGATAACTGCCAAGGTAGCCCTGGAGGGGTGGTGGAGGAGGGAAGCACCGGGTGGGGTGGTGGAGGACAGAAGGACAAGGCCACCCAGCACTTTAAAACTTATTGAATACCAGCCTTCTGTTTTTTGGGCAATCCTCTGGGGTAGAGTGGCTGGCTGGCCGGAGGCCCCCCCACTGCATTCTTGGGCGTCTCGGAGAGGAGGCTATGGAAGTTGGGGAGGAGGGCGGTTGGTTACACAGGGGCTGTAGCGGCGGTCTGTGCTCCTACTGCCTTTCCTGCAGCTCAGCCATATGCTGGAGCATATTAGTTTGATCCTCCAGCAGCCTCAGCATTGAATCCTGCCTCCTCTCATCACGCTGCTGCCACCTCTCATCTTCAACCCACCACTTATTCTCTTCAGCCCGCCACCTTTCCTCGTGTTCATTTTGTGCTTTCCTGCACTCTGACATTGTCTGCCTCCACACATTCATCTGTGCTCTGTCAGTGTGGGAGGACAGCATGATGTCAGAGAACATTTCATCGCGAGTGCGTTTTTTTCGCCTTTTAATCTTCGCTAGCTTCTGGGAAGGAGAAGATACTGTGATCCTTGAAACACATGCAGCTGGTGGAGAAAAGACAGTGGTATTTAAAAAGACACATTTTATAAAACAATGGATACACTCGTTCACAGTAAACCTTGTTGTTAACATTACATACATAGCACATGTGCTTTCGTTACAAGGTCAAATTTTGCCTCCCCCCACCGCGTGGCTAACCCCTCCCCCCTTTTCCTCCCCCCACCGCGTGGCTAACAGCAGGAAACATTTCTGTTCAGCCACAGGCAAACAGCCCAGCAGGAATGGGCACCTCTGAATGTCCCCTTAAGAAAAGCACCCTATTTCAACCAGGTGACCATGAATGATATCACTCTCCTGAGGCTAACACAGAGAGATAAAGAATGGATATTGTATGAATGCCAGCAAACATACACTGCAATGCTTTGTTCTGCAATGATTCCTGACTACGTGCTACTGGCCTGGCATGGTAAAGTGTCCTACCATGGTGGACGGAATAAGGCTGCCCTCCCCAGAAACCTTTTGCAAAGGCTTTGGGAGTACATCCAGGAGAGCTTTATGGAGATGTCCCTGGAGGATTTCTGTTCCATCCCCAGACACGTTAACAGACTTTTCCAGTAGCTGTACTGGCCGCAAATGCCAGGGCAAATTAATCATTAAACATGCTTGCTTTTAAACCATGTATACTATTTAAAAAGGTACACTCACCAGAGGTCCCTTCTCCACCTTGTGGGTCCGGGAGGCAGCCGTGGGTAGGTTTGGGGGTACTGGCTCCAGGTCCAGGGTAAGAAACAGTTCCTGGTTGTTGGGAAAACTGGTTTCTCCACTTGTTTGCTGTGAGCTATCTACAACGTCCTCCTCCTCATCTTCCTCGTCCCCAAAACCTGCTTCCGTGTTGCCTCCCTCTCCATTGATGGAGTCAAAGCACACGGTTGGGGGAGTGGTGGCTGAACCCCCTAAAATGGCATGCAGCTCATCATAGAAGCGGCATGTCTGGGGCTCTGACCCGCCATTTGCCTCTCTGGTTTTCTGGTAGGCTTGCCTCAGCTCCTTAAGTTTCACCCGGCACTGCTTCGGGTCCCTGTTATGGCCTCTGTCCTTCATGCCCTGGGAGATTTTGACAAAGGTTTTGGCATTTCGAAAACTGGAACGGAGTTCTGATAGCACGGATTCCTCTCACCATACAGCAATCAGATCCAGTACCTCGATCCATGCTGGAGCTCTTTTGCGATTCTGGGACTCCGTCATGGTCACCTCTGCTGATGAGCTCTGCACTCACCTGCAGCTTGCCATGCTGGCCAAACAGGAAATGAGATTCAAAAGTTCGCGGGGCTTTTCCTGTTTACCTGACCAGTGAATCTGAATTGAGAGTGCTGTCCAGAGCGATCACAATGGAGCACTCTGGGATAGCTCCCGGAGGCCAATACCATCGAATTGCGTCCACACTACCCCAAATTTGACCCGGCAAGGCCGATTTCAGCACTAATTCCCTTGTCGGGGGTGGAGTAAAGAAATCGATTTTAAGAACCCTTTAAGTCGAAAAAAAGGGCTTTGTCGTGTGGACGGGTGCAGGGTTAAATTGATTTAACGCTGCTAAATTCGACCTCAACTCCTAGTGTCGACCAGGGCTTAGTGTATTTAGAGGAAGAAAGGCCACTTTTGAGGTTAACACTATCAGCACTGCTAAGTGGGAACAGTGTCTCTGTTTCTCATCCTGACTGCAAAGTGTCACTTACAGGGACTCTCAAAGGGGGCTAGATTCCTCATGCAGTTCCCCTCCCCTTTGTAAATCCATACAAAGCCCGGCAAATCTAGCCTGGCTTTGGTATAGTGAAAAAAGTTTTTTCCTCCTCCACTACACCACCTGAAAATATTCCATTAAAGTCCTGATCCTGTGAGGTGCTGATCCTATGAGGTGGGAGCACCTCCATTGTAGCATATTGCAATATCAGATTCTAGACAATTAAAACCAACCACTGCTGTTTTTTCTTCACTTCGTGTCAGATCCTATTTCTAAATCAAGCTTTCTAGGTGTTTGGTATTTAGTAAAGTAAACTGTGTAACAAGAAAACTTTAATTATCCAAATTCTCTGAGAGAAATGTGTGGCAGGCACAAGACATCTATTGACTCTCAAAATGTCTGGCTTGATTAGTATTCATGAAGCAATGAGGAATTTTACAGTGAAACAAAAGCATCACCTTAGGTGGGGGGTGTTAAAGTGCATTGCAAAAAGACTGACATTCCTGTTAGATTTGCATTGTGATCAATTAACAGGCTGAAGATAGCAACTGTACTCCAAAGAACTTAACAGTAAGATTACTTTGAAAATGCAAAAAGAAAAGGAGTACTTGTGGCACCTTAGAGACTAACCAATTTATTTGAGCATGAGCTTTCGTGAGCAAAGCTCATGCTCAAATAAATTGGTTAGTCTCTATGTGCCACAAGTACTCATTTTCTTTTTGCGAATACAGACTAACACGGCTGTTACTCTGAAACCTTTGAAAATGCAGCTTTCCAATTCCATTCAGCTAACAAGAAAGCCTAAAATTTGTATCCATCGCAATTATAATGGTTTGTGGCAATATATGCTTAGAGTGTATAAATCACCATGCATTGTGGGCCAGATTTTCAACCAGATGAATGCACTTTTGCATACATTCATCATAGGCCTGGTCTACACTGGGGGGCAGGAATCCATCTAAGTTATGCAACTTCAGTTGCATGAACGTACTTAGATCTACTCACCACAGTCTCTTCACTGCGGTGTCTTCACTGCTAACACTCCCCTGCGACTCTGCCTGCACCTCTCGCCCTGGTGGAGTACTGGAGTTGACGGAGAGCTCTCAGGGGTCGATTTATCACATCTAGACTAGATGCGACAAGTCGACCCCTGCTGGATAGATCGCTGCCTGCCGATCTGGTGGGTAGTATAGACATACCGTAAGGTATTTCAATTCCGGCAAAGTGAATGCCCAAAATAGGGTTGTGTGCACACACAGAGACTACCACAACTTGTGTGTACTTTTTGAGGGATCTTTGCACCTGAATTAGAAATGTGCACATAAATACAGAGCGATTCAAAAATGAGGGTCCACTTACATTCTGTGTTGGCAGACAAACACTCAAATAGAAGTAGGATTGCAATTTTAACAATAAAATTTAAAAGAATGTTAACATAAATACTTAAGATATTAATATCTTAAATTATTTTTGCTTTCACTTATACTGACACAGGAGCACACAGTTCTTTAGTATAACGTAAGAAGAGAGTAGCCTTATCTCTGCTGGGACTTGATTTCAGATGTTCAACTAGTCTACAAGTTTTATAATACAAAAGAGATGCAGAAAATGTTTGCAGCTGTATTGTTCCTTGGGGAAAAGTGGGTCAGGAAAAGGTTCAGGATGTAATGTAATAGTTTTTATTGGACTAGTAAGTAAATTGTAATACAAAAGCTTTCCAGGTCTGCCAAATTGAAGAAGGGATCTTACTGATGCAAAAATCTGCAGTGTTATAACTTGCTTGTTAGTCTGATAGAATATTAGGCAGTGTATCCTCTTCATAAAGATATACCATCTATTAATTGGACTTTTGAAAAGCTATTAAAAGATAGTAGTAGTCGGACACTGAAAACGTCCACAGAACATAATTTTCATAAGTACCGTTTACCTGAGAGAGCTGAATGGTTCCTCTGGTGATTAATGGTTTCTTTTAGAGCAAACGATTTATTTTAAAGCAAAAGCTCCAGAGTTTTTTATGTTTCAATCTTCTAGGAGTATTAAAACCTAGAAATCCCAAATCCAACATTATGCAAAATAGATCATGCAAATTCCTCTTTGTAGCTAACTCTTATTTCCTTACTCAACAGGACCATCAGTGGTGTATTAGCCACTGGGTCAATTGGAGGGCCTCAGAAAAATGACTGCTCCTGAGCCCTGACCTCACTCCCTAGCAGGAGCACTGGGTGGGCGAGGGAAGTTCCCGCACCCGCAGCGCTGGGAGGGTGGAGCAGGGCAAGCCCCCACAGCCCTATCCCATTTCCCCGGCAGGAGCGCCAGGGGAGGTGCATGGGGCGGGGGGGGGGGGGCAGAGGGGGAAGACTTCAGGCAGAAGGGATAGAGAGGAGGCCCCACTTGCTCTGGCCCAGGGCCCTACAAAACGGTAATCTGCCTCTGGGGACCCTAGATCCTGGAACTAGGGGTGCTGGGGTGCTGCCTTATCCCCTGGCTTGAAGTGGTTTCCATCATATACAGGGTTTACAGTCTGGTTCAATGGCTCTCAGCACCCCAACTATAAAAATTATTCCAGCATCTCTGCATGGGACTACTTGCAGAAGTGAGGTGAACAGGGTTAAGTCCTGTGTATGGGGGTGATTCTGGAAGTCACAGAGCAACTTCTGAGCCTTAAAAGGCAATAGGAATTGAGGGCACTTACCCTTTTTTGGAGATACTCTGCTCACACAGTCAGGCCAACTGGATCAAATGTTTTTAGGCTGTGACACATGGTTGTCAGAGACTGTTTCCTAACACTAGTTATATCCAGGACAACCATTGGTCTGCACACCTGCCATTTTATATTTCTATTAGATGTGATTATTTTAATATGGATTGTTGAAATCTTATATTTCTCTTTTTAATCAAATGCTGCTGCTTCTGCTTTTGGACCAAGATGAGAGAAGTGGTTTTAATGAGCAGACCTGGGACATGAATTTCAGTGCATTTAAGGAAAATACAAGTGAGAAAGGGGCTTTCAGATCCACACATGTTTCATAAAGTTTCCAACCAACATATGTCTGTCTGTATCTGCAGCTTTTCTAGTAGAGTCTAGTTTTAGCTGCTTCTTCTCGATATTACATTTTTCTTTTATGCTGCCCCAGAGTGTGCTAGGGTTTTTACAGAACCAAACAAAACCAGACCCTGGCTGAGCCCCAAAGAGCTTACGTCAAGTATTAGGCAGATGGAAAAAGCAGGTATAACAAACAAAAAGAAGAGAGAACAAGGAAAATAGTGATGAGATTGTGAGCTTACTCAAAAATCAAGCTTGACATCTTTAATAAATCTATATGCCTAATGTATATTTAATTCATGTGACAGAATGGTGGCCAGCACAGCTATACCAGCACTCTGACCACTGGATCACCCATTCAATTGCCCGGGAGTAAACCTGAGGGGCAAAGCTGTGGCTAATTGATAGATTGAGAATGGCCAGGAGAGAGCTAAAAGCCTAGAAAGTAGAAAAGACACAGGAAGGAAGTGCTCAGAGGGGAAAAGAGAGACTGGCAGGCTTTTCAGAGCTGGAGCCAGGAGAGTTCTCACTTTTCTTTACCCCCCTCCTTGACTGAGTGAGCAAAGGAGTGAATGCTACTGTAAATACAGAGCTGCACAAGTTTGTAAGGGTCGGGGGGAGAATACTGTAACCACAAGAAGGTCTCTGAGTGGTTTGTGGCTAGAAAAGAGACAGAAGTGGGATGACGCCCTGTCAGAACTCAGTATTTTCACAAAGGGCGCACTGAAGTTTCTCCCTCAGAACTCTGTGGGATTTTGAATGAGAAACAGATGAATAATCCATCGGATTTAGGTTTTCACATAGATATCAGGCTGAAAGGAATTAAGTGAGACACAAAATTAATGTGGACAGAAGGCCAGAATAGGTCCCATAGATTTTAATCTAGATGGTTCTTTTTGAGTTGCTAGTGTTAGAGTTTCTGAATGCATATCACCCAAAATATCTCCTCTTTCCAGCTGTTTGATTTCATGCTCGTTCTTCCAGGTGTGTGTGAATTAGCAGGAACATACAATCCTGGATCCAGTTCTATTCAGCATCTTCATAAGGGATTTGGATAATGGCATAGAGAGTACACTTAGAGAGCTTGCGGATGATATCAAGCTGGGAGAGGATGCAAGCACTTTGGAGGACAGAATTACAATTCAAAATGCTCTTGACAAACTGGAGAAATGGTCTGAAATAAACAAGATGAAATCCAATAAGGACAAATGCAAAGTATCACACTTAGGAAGGAATAATCAATGGCTCAGATAAAAAATAGGAAATGACTGCCTAGGAAGGAGTATTGCAGGAAAGGATCTGGGGATCGTAGTAGATCACAAACTAAAGATGAGTCAACAATGTAATACCATTGCAAAAAAAGCAACCATTCTGGGCTATGTTAGCAGGAATGTTGTAAGCAAGACACGAGAAATAATTCTTCCACTCTACTCAGCATTGATAAAGCCTCAGCTGGAGTACTGTGTCCAATTCTGGGCATCACATTTCAGGAAGAGTGTGGACAAATTAGAGAAAGTCCAGAGAGAGCAACAAAAAAGATTAAAGGTCTAGAAAGCATGACTTATGACTAGGGCTACAATTTTGTCATGGAGGTCACAGAAGTCACAGATTCCATGACTTCCAGAGACCTCCGTGACTTGAGCCCCCAGCACCTGGGAGCTGTAGGATCTCCCGCACCCTTTGCGGCTGGGAACTGCAGGGGCTGAGCTTCTAGCTGCGGCGGGGAGCAGGGGTGCCCCGGAGCTCCCTGGCAGTGGGGAGACCCCAAGCTCCTGGCCACCACGGGTGCTCCACAGCTCCCAGCTGACACATAGCTCCCGGACGCCGGGGTGCCCTGAGCTCTGAGCCGCCGCCGGTGGCGTAGGGAGCCTGCAGCTCCAAGCCAGGCCCTCCTGGGTGATGTGTGAAAGTCACAGATAGGTCATGGGCTTCCATGAATTTTTCTTTATTGGCCGTGAACTTTCTGTGACTTTTACTAAAAATATGCATGACAAAATCTTAGCCTTACTTATGAGGAAAGATTGAAAAAACTGGATTTGTTTAGTCTGGAGAAGAGAAGCCTGAGGGTGGACATGATAACAGTGTTGAAGTATGTAAAAGATTGTTATAAAGAGGAGCATGATAAATAGTTCACCTTATCCATTGTGGACAGGACAAGAAGTAATGGGCTTAAATTGTAGCCTGGAGATTTAGGTGAGACATTAAAAAAACTTCCTAACTTTAAGGGTAGTTCAGCATTGGAACAAATTACACAGGGAGGCTGTGGAATCTCCGTCACTGGGGGTTTTTAAGAGCAGGTTCAACAAACACCTGTCAGGGATGGTCTATAATACTTAGTCCCGCTTCAATGCAGGGGATTGGACTAGATGATCTATCAAGGTCCCTTCCAGTCCTACATTTCTATGTTTCTATGTGGCCATACAGGTCGGTCTTAGGGAGTGCCACATGGTGAATGTAGATTGCAGTGATTCTGCATTAATTAGAAGGAATTGCTTAATTTCCATAAAAATCTTGGGAGATAATTATTAAGTTACCACTTTTTTACACAAAACCTAGTAAATGATATTCAGTAGGAATTTTGCCAGTGACTTCAGTAAGATCAGGATTCAGCCTTTAGACACAAATCCTGCCCCTTCATACATGATTGTGGAGGGTTCTCTGGCTGCAAAACAACTATGCACACAAGTACCAGGATTTAAGTAGGTGCTGCAGGTGGTTTACTCTCCCGAAATAATGGATGCAGAGCTCAGCTTGGTCTGGACTCCCTGCACTGCTGTGCCTGGGGATAGGCTGGGAAGACATGAGGCTGACAATGCACTGCTATTAGAGTTGGTCGGGAATTTTTCGACAAAACATTTTTAGTCAGAAAATGTCATTTAATCAAAACCAATTTTTTGGTTTTGACTAAACTTTTCTTGGGAGAGTTCCTCAGGTGCAGGATGGAATTTCTGATCAATCAGACACCCCCACCCCCACTACCCCTACCCCATAATAGCCTAGCAGTTAGGGCACTCATGTGGCATAGGGGAGACCTTGCTTCCAGTCACAAGCCTCCAGTTGCTCAGGCTGAATGGTGAGGAGCTGATTGGTCTGATATCTCGTAAAAAAACATGGAAATCTTTGTTTATATCAAATGACATTTTTATGCACGTTTTCTACAGATGTTAAATTATCATTATCACTAGATCTATTCAATAACCAAATAACAAATATTTGTTAAAAATGAAGATAGTTACCCACAATCACTGTAATGAACCCATCCCTATGTGCTTGTTGATTTTTTTAATATAATCCTGTTATAACTCCTTTTTTGTTTTGGCAAAGATCAGCTGTTCACTAATTTAATTTTCTAAGCCCTTATTCATGCTTGTTACTTACCTTCAGTAGTCAGAGACATCTTTGGGATCCATAGTTGGGACCTTAGCTCTAAAAATACCTACTTCCATTTGCCGAACTAATCATTATTTATCATTGTATTAAGTTAGTTCCTATGAACCCCAGTAATGGATCAGGACTCCATTGCAGTAGGCACTTTACAAACACATGCCGTGAAGAGTTTATGTAACTCCATTAGCTTAACCTGGAGATGGTTAAACACAACAAACTTGGCATACATAACCCAGTAAAGGTCAACGGTACACACACACTAGTGAATATTTTATGTACTCTCCCAGTTAAGACAGGGATTTTTTCCCCTTGAGCACAATGTAGGCCAACTAAAATTCACATGCGTTCAAATCGACAATCAGGCTGTAAAACTTTGGTAGGACAGTGGGATAAGGGTTGAGCAAAGGCTAAGAGAGGTCAAAGACTTTTCAGAGACAGAATAGGGATGATCAGGATATCACTTCCTTGTTGCATACACAACAGGAAGGTAAACTTAAATTGATTTCTTCTGAGATCTCTGTTAAGAAAATTAACATAAAGTAGTCAAGAACCTCTAGTATTTAGAACTTGTGTGCTGAATCCTGAGGCCCATGCAAAGAATGAGTTTCCTGTAGCATGGAAAAAAGACAGTCTGACTTCATCTGTCTGACTTCAGTGACTCCTCCCATTACTATCCTATACTGATAGAAGAGAATCACTTTTATATAGTTAGCAGGTGTACAAGGTGTCACTCTACCCTTGTGGAACTGATGACATTGCATTGACAACAGGAGGCATTGCATGTCCTGTAGCCAGCTTGAAATAAAATAAACGATTGCATAACAGTTCAGATTTACTTACAAACACCTTGGTGAAAATGATGGGGACAAAGTAGGCGTGTATTATATTTATTTGTTTAGAGTTACAGGGGGGCAGGGGAGCATTTATCCTGGACACTTATTGTTATTAGCACTTAGTGACACTTACCATTTTAAAAATACGACTCAAGGAGAAGGAATATTTATTACTGAATTATTGAAATGTTGGAAAGTACAAAACGTTACTGGGATCAATAGCCCAAAAAGCAAGGTCTTCCCTCTAGTTTCTGGAGCTAGGGTCTTGTAAATCCAACACAAGGATTTATCGGAAGAAACTGAGAGGCAGGCTTCTATGAAGCCTAGGTTAACTTTAGTGCTGCATAATGTATGCAAAGCACAAATTTCATAGTATATTTATAGCAAGATAGAATGTCCAATGACTTTCATTAAATGAAGACATCTCACTCTTTTTGTGAACGGAAGAACCAACTCTTTCTACAAGATACCTGCCTTGCATGTGGGAGCAAAGAAACTAGCCTTCAGAATTGCTACAGAACTGTGGAGTGGGAGTGCTTTGAATGTTCCTGTCACTAAAAAAAAAAAAAGGGTATTTCATAAAAGTAAACAATGGATCAATAATGGAAATAGACCTATTTTTCCTGCACTGATCAAATCACTGGATAAAAAGCTACAGCTATGTTAACATAAGATAACTATTTTACCACCCACACTTCACTGAAACAAACTTGTTAAGGCCTATTTTTATTGCAATGGTCACTGTAAGAAAAATCATGTATCCAAACAAGCTTCTCTGTTTAGTTTGGAAATATGATTTATGGATACTGGATGTAAATTTCCTCTAAGCTTTTAGCTTGGGGAACCATTATATGTGAATGTTTGCTACAACTTGGTATAAACAGTAATCCCTATACTCAAAATGGGAAATACTTCAAATACTGCAGTAAATTTTCTGGTGGGTGGTAAATATCCAGATTTTAATGGCACCCACTGCAGCCAGTCCTTGACCCATTTGACTTTACAGACTTCTAATATCCCATAGAAAAGAATTATAATGGCTGCTCTGGTAGTGCAAGCTATTCTTAGCTAGTCAGCACTATCTGCAGAAACAAACTGATTCACTTTGATTGCCACTCAGCAGGACTGAAGGTGGAAGTCATATGTAAATAGATGGGCTGGAAATGGATGCCTGTATTCATTAATCTTTCATTAGACTCAATCTCAAAATTACCCAAAGGTTTTACAAGGACTTTTCAAACTCTAATTTGGCCCCTGGCCTTTAAACAAAATGAAAGCTATTGATTGATGTTCTGGCCAGGATGCAAATGAGCCCATAAGCTCCTGAATCAGGTTTTATTGGTTTAGATGCACTTTCTTAGGTCTGCTCAAGAGACCTACTAAAAATGAAAGTTACTATAAAGCTTCATTGTAAGGTTAATTCTGTGTTAAGTTTAACTAACAATGAAAGAATATTAAAACCAGACTTTTTAAAATTAATTTCCAGAAACTTCCTGAACATTTATCTCAAAATTCTTCAAAACTGAAAAGCAAGGTAGAATATAATAAACAGGTCTTCAAAGAGCTAAATGAGATACATATTTAAATCCACCGATTTAATAAAACATACTAAAAGATTTAGACTCCTGGTCTCAGAATTTTGCTTAGTGACATGTTAGTTACTTAGAGTTGCTTCTGAAAAAATAAGCATTAATAATATGTACTGTAATATCACTATTGAAGGAACAAAAATAGGATCTTGATTTTGATCTTAGTTACCCTGTCTAAATTCAGAATAGCTTTACTGAATATAGTGGCTGTCTCCATATTATTTCTGTGAATTCACACCAGAGTAACTGAGATCAGATGCTGTCAATAACTTTTTTAAGCACTCAGCAGATGGCTTTTTGAAGGAATTTATTTTTTTGTGCAAGGAGGGGAAGGAGGGTTGATGTGCATGGTTCATTCATCAAAATAAAGGTTTGAAATGTGGTTCTACTTTGAAAAGTAACGGTTTCAAAAATACTGTATCACAGAGTTCCACACTCTGTTTTTTCACTGATTTCATGTCAAATTTCGACAGCTGAAAAATAAAAATGTCTGTTCTGCAAACTCAACCTGGAATCTGAAAATAAAGGTTCCTGAGTTTTTGGCACCTGTACCATCCCTAGTAATAAAGAATCTGCAGTACTCAGTTACATCTGTGCGACCCTACAGTCCTCTTCAAATTATTCCCTCTGCTACACCTGTACCACTCTACTGAAAGTGGTATGATGGCACAGGCATAGGCTTGTGGCTGTGTGCATAATCTGCAGATAGTAGGGCTTCCCAGTGGCCTGTAGTTGGAACTATGTTAATAATTATTAATGATGTGTGAGCTGGAACAGAATTTAGTTCAGCTGAGATGGCTCTGCTGTGCTAACAGAAGTAAAAAGCAGCTCAATCTTACTTTTGTCACTAAAGTACATGTCTGTAGCTCCAAATACAGAGGTGGGGGAGGGAGGTCTGTTAGGTAAGTGTGACGTAGCGGGACTGTTCTTAATGTTTCCTCCGAATATTGTGGGGGTGCCTCAGTTTCCCCTATGCAGTTCTTAAGTATCTAGGTGGTGGGATAAGGGTGTATGATCATTACAGAGCCCTAGAGGGCAGGTGTGTGCAGGGGTCTGGACACAGAGAATGGCCGACACCCTGTTTCCTGGCAACTGATGGCCTGGCCCTTCCCCCCTGCAAGGTGAGAGCTAAAGGGTTGGAGAACAAAGGAATCAGGTGACCGCCTGGCCCGGGAAAGGGACAAAGCCCAGAGGAGGAGGGGCTGGAGAGAGTTTCAGTTTGGGGCTGGCTGGGGACATGGAGTGAAGTGCAGATGTGGTTGTCTGGCTCACTGCCCCCCAAAATTGACCCAGCTGAGGGGTCCTGTTCTCTGCACCTACAAGCTCTGTTTTAGACCGTGTTCCTGTCGCCTAATAAACCTTCTGTTTTACTGGCTGGCTGGGAGTCAATGTCTGACTGCGGAGTTGGGGTGCAGGACCCTCTGGCTTCCCCAGGAGCCCGTGTGGACGGACTCGCTGTAGGAAGCGCACGGAGGGGCAGAGGATGCTGAATGCTCCGAGGTCAGACCCAGGAAGGTGGAAGTTCTGTGAGCTGTGTACCCTGAAGACACTCTGCTCACAGAAAGGAGACTTCCCCAGAGTCCTGCCTGGCTTCATAGGGAGCAGTTCCAGAGCATCGCCCGGGGACTCTGTGACAGTAAGAAAACCCATTTTTGCAAAGTCACTTTTCAAAGTAGAACCACACTTTAAATCAGGCTAGTTGTCACAGGTTCACAGATCTGGATTAAAAAATACAGAGACCACAAAGCTGTGTCTGAAATGGGTCATTCATTTGCAAGAAGCTTTATAAATGTATGAAAATAAGCTTGTTATGAACAAATGAATTTCCATCATTGGGAAATGACATATCTGGTATTAGCACCACTTTAAGCTCTGACCAACACTGTGCCATTATAATACTTAGCTATCTCACAGGAGTGTCATGAAGACTACTAGTTCAGTCGGTTAACAGTGGGAGACCTGGCAAGAACTGGCACCAGACATCTGTCAAATGGACAGTGAGCATGAGCAAAAGCTAACAGCAGTGAGGAGGAAACACTCCATTTGTACCACAAATGGGTGATCTGTTCCTCATAACTGGAGTTTGTTGGGTCTTATTTAATGAAGAAGCAGCAGTCATTAGACTATGAGTCTGGCATCAGTCAACAGAGCCAAATTAGGTTTGAGAGGATCCAGGATGGACTTTCTCTTCTTACTGGGTCAATGCTGAGCACTTAACTTTTGTAGGGGGTTGCAAACAGGGGCAAGTGTTCAGCATTAAGGGAATAAAAGGGAGTAGGAAATCAAGGGATGGGAGAAGAAAGGAAAAAAATGTGCAAGCCATTGATTCTCAGCTTTGAACAATAAATAGAAAGTGTGGAATGTGCTCTTGAATAATTATAGCACAGCTTGGTGTATTGACTGCTGCAAGGCCACAGGCAGTAGCATCCGTCTCCCAGGAGTATTGGTGATATGCAATAACATATAACTTGGAGCATCTAATTGGGAGCTGGGGGGAGGGGAGGATGAATTACACTTTTGAAAGTGGTGCACTTAAATAAAACAAAGCAAAATAAACTCTTTTATAATAGATTTTTTTTTCTTTGAAAACCTTAGTCCCAAATGGCTATGCTGATCTGTTAGCAGATTTTTAATTTCCATCTTTAAAGAATAAATATCCTGAAAGTTCTCAGTTGTTTTTAAAAAAAGGATGTATCCTTGTCCCTGAGGAAATGTCCCTGAGGGTGGTGAAACACTGGAATGCGTTACCTAGGGAGGTGGTAGAATCTCCTTCCTTAGAGGTTTTTAAGGTCAGGCTTGACAAAGCCCTGGCTGGGATGATTTAACTGGAAATTGGTCCTGCTTTGAGCAGGGGGTTGGACTAGATGACCTTCTGGGGTCCCTTCCAACCCTGATATTCTATGATTCTATGATTCTATGAAATGGTATAGTGCAGGCCTTTTAGATTAGCAGCAGTAAGAAGTTGGGGTATGACTGCAAACAGTAGCCATTTGAGTCAAATTATTTTGACCGCTGTCACATGACTGACTTTTTGTAACCCATAGGACTGAGACAAGGAACTAAAGCTGTTCACTGCGCTGTTCATGTGTCTAGTTCAAGGACTCTGACACCCCTCTCCTTTATTATGGTGAGAACATACATATGTCCCTTGGGAGCGCAGCATATCAAACTTGGGCAATTGTTCATTTCTCAACAGTGGCTAAGAAACTGGGAATGTTCTGAGTTTTCTAGCTTCCATAGCTTTTGAGTTATGCAACCATAAATGTTAAAATTGGAACATTTGGAGAAAGTGTGTTGTTTTGTTTTTTCTTAATATGCACATATATTCTCACACACTTGAATAATACAAGAACAGCTCAGTAAGTTCAGCCAGCCTTTCTAGAAACAAAATCAGTTATGAATGTTTCAGAGTTATGAACAACCTCCATTCCTGAGGTGTTTGTATCTCTTAGGTTCTACTGTATGTATCTACAATGTGGTTCTTAGTGTTAGGATAGTTAGTAAGTTTTAGTTCTATTTTAAAAAATTATTTGGACTTGTTGTTTCCCCGTTTTTTTTTTCTGTTCTTGGTACCAAGGTATGCTCCAGTCACACGATTTCAAGCCGTGTGCTTCTTGCTCCAGGCCTATGCCAGTGAGCAACCCACACAACAATTGCCTTAAGTTCTTGGAAGAGGCACACACGAACAACCAGTGCCAGATTTGCAGGGAGTTCAAACCTAGGATGAAGGATAGGGAGGCTAGTCTGAAATTCCTGCAGATGGAAGCCACCGTCAGAGACATCCCAGTCTGATTCAACGTACCTCCAACATTAGTGGAATCCCAGCGTCATTCTCCGTCACCTGTACTGAGGAAGAAATACAAATCTTCCAGAGATGCAACAGCCAGGGGAAGGACTCCACTCTCTACATTTGGTAAGAAAGTCAAGACAGAATGGAGTAGAAGTACATCTGAAACCTAAACACTCGTCCTCCAAATCTGTGCTTAAGACAGCACAGTTGACTATAATGCTGCAAGGGGTAACATCAAGCCTGGTGATGAAAGCAGCATAGTCAACTTCTTTGGCACCTTAACAAGAGACCATCGTGGTGCTGACTACTCTGGAAGCCTACTAAGATGGTGTCACTCCACCCAGCATCTGGGTCCCGACACTGATCCCCGGCATTGACTGGATCACCTCCGCCATGGTCAGAGGAAAGGGAATCCTCCTCATTGGACTTGGAGGTGGGATCATATGTATCTCAACCTTGAAGCAGGACTCAGGAGTCTCCACATAGATCCTGTCTTCCTACCAATCACTGTGATCTTAAATTGAACCTCCCATTGGAATGTGGCCAGGACAATGGGGCTCTTCTCTGTATCAGTGGCTGTTTCGGAGCCCTTGGGGATTTGCCCCAACTTCCAGATCTCCTGCCTATCATGCATACTCAAAGCCCTCTTCTAGAAGGGCTGAGTCTATGCACCAAGTGGCTCTGTCCCCAAAGTCTGGAACTGGGCCCGGTACTGAGCATCAGGGGCAGGTTCCAGAGACAGAGCAACAGCTGGTAGAGGAGATTCTATCCCTTCCAGTTGGGTAATCCACTTCATCCACGCCAGACAAGACTGTTTAACCCAGCACAATTTCACTTCCTCCTGATGATTTTAAATTTTATCAAGAGTTGCTAAAGAGAGTGGCCGCAGACTTAAGGATACAGGTTAAAGAGGTCAGGGAGTCTTCATATCACCTGGCTGACATTTTATCATTGGTTGGTCTCTCTTCAGACTAGCTCAGCCAATTAACAAGGCGATACTAGAGCCTGTAAAGGCTCTATGGCAGACTCCATCTTTACTACCTCCCACCTCAAACAGGGCAGAAAGAATTATGTACCCTTGCAAGATTTTGAGTACCTTTATATTCATCCATCACCAGGGCTCATTACTCATAACAGAGGCTAAAGAGAAAAAGCATTAAAGGCAGCAGCAGGCTACCATCCCCAAATCAAAGGACACTAGAAGGCTGGACTTATTTGGTAGAAAGATTTATTTAATAGGAAGTTTGCAGCTGCATATCGCTAACAGGCTCTGCTAGGGTAATATGATTTTATTTGTGGGTCTCCATGCAAAAGTTCAGAGAGCTGCTCCTGAAGAAGACTAGACAGGAGTGCTCTTTCCCAGTCAGGGAGGGAAGACTAGTCAGAATAACATTGCTGCAGGTGGTGCTGCAGCAGCAGACCCAACAGCTAGAAGAAAGGGCCCACTTAGACCATCCTGACTGCAGGCTTCTGCTCTTCCCTGTGAAGTACAGAGCACTATCCAGGACATGCCATTTGAGGGTCCTTCTCTATTCTTGGAACAGGTAGACAGCAAATTCCATAGTCTTAAGGACACTAAAGTCACCCTGAAGTCTTTAGGTCTGTACACTCCTGCCCCAGTCAGGAAGCTCTATCAGCCACAGCAGATGCACCAATTTTCCATCCCACCTCCTCGGCAGGACCTATTAAAAAAGAGGTCCCAGGGATATAGATGTAGGTTCCCACTCCTGCTGCTTCGGCTATGGCTCCGGGCCCCTCAAGACACTGGGAACGGCAAAGCAGTCATTGTGATGGGCCAGTCAAAGTTGACGAACCAGTCTCCGTATCTCCTGAAGAACCCCCCCACCCCCACACACCTTCTCAAACAATCTGTCTCACATCCACAGTGCTTGCTTCGGACCAGTGAGTCTTGAGCACTGTAGAAGTGGGAAAGTAGGCTTTCCAGTTTGCTTCTACCCCTCCCTCCCCATACCTCTTCAGGGACCACTCCTTACCGAGTAAGTTCAATCGCTGCTTTTCTTGGGAGCCATAAAGGAAGTTCTGCATGGGTCTCAGAGGGAAGGATTTTATTCCTGATATTTCCTAATTCCAAAAGCAAAGGGGAGGGGGGTCTTAGACCAATTTTAGACCTGTATCAACTCAACATATTCTTAAAAAGGACAACGTTTTGCATAGTAACCCTAGCTTCTATTATCTCTTTCCTGAATCCTGGGGACTGGTACGCTGCCCTCAACTTAAAATATGCTTACTTCCACATGGCAATCAAACAAGCTCACAGGAAGTATCTTCCAATTTCTGGTAACTCAAAATCATTACCTGTTCCCTGTACTGCCTTTTGGCCTGTCAACAGCTCCCAGGGTCTTTACAAAGCTCATGGTGTAGTAGCTGTAACAATCTTGGGGTTCATTAAACAATAAATCAGTGAATGAGAAAGGAATACAACTTTAATAAATGGTTGGTTTCAGAGTAACAGCCGTGTTAGTCTGTATTCGCAAAAAGAAAAGGAGTACTTGTGGCACCTTAGAGACTAACCAATTTATTTGAGCATGAGCTTTCGTGAGCTACATGAAGTGAACTGTAGCTCACGAAAGCTCATGCTCAAATAAATTGGTTAGTCTCTAAGGTGCCACAAGTACTCCTTAACTTTAATAAAACAAACTGGAGCGCTTGTGTAGTGAGCTGCTGCAAACAGCCATGTGGTGTTCCTGACCTCTTCCTCCAGGGCAAATCTCCAAATTCCCAACACTCTCCCTTATGAGGAAGCATCTCCAAATCACAGTCTTTCATAAACATATCTCTATATCTTCCCCCTTAAAGAAAAACAAATTAACTGTGTATATATACTGTCAACAACTATCTAATAACACATACATTAAATTCTCAACCCATGTAGTACATTTCCATATATCCAATGTGTCAACTACCTAGAGAGGAGAGATTACCAGCACAACACTCTTGAGTGAGTCTGTACCATTCACTTTCCTCAAATCCCCATTCTCCAGGCAGGCTAGCAAGTCTCTATGAGTCTTTCAGGACATCTAATCTCTTGCTCTGATCGTCTCAGTATCAGCCTTTCATTAGAGTCTGAGTTGTTTTCTTGTTGCTGAACAGTTTCTCCTTTGTGCATTGATGATAAAGGATCGGTCAGATGGGAAATGCCAGTGGCCACCTCAGCTGTCAGTGGGTTGGAACTTTCTGGGGTTACTCATAGATCCCTTCAGTTACATCTAAATGTACCCTGCTGGTCTGTCCGGGCTACATAAGATCTTGCATGCAGCTGTTCTTTAAAGGTACCCCTTTGGCCCCAAATATTAGAGGTGCGATTCCACAGGCACACTCTGTCACTTGGGTTAAGAGATGGGACATCACAGGCCCTTTTGTCAAAATAATATTTCTGCTTCCATTTCTGATTTTCTTTCATGTTCCATATGGTTGCATTGTGACGAGATTTCAGCAAGTTATCAGTAATTGGTAAATTAGATCTCATCCTTCTTCCCATTAACAGCTGAGCTGGAGAAAAGCCATTCTCTAGAGGTGTACTTCAATAAACCAATAAAGGTTTATACAAATCACCCCCACTGTCAAAAGTTTTTTTCATAAGGTTATTTATGGTTTGTATAGACCTTTCCACAAGTCCATTTGATTGGGGATTAATTTGGACTTGATGTTTTATGATCAAAATCCCAATCTATGGCAAATTCCCTAAAATTTGCACTGGAAAATTGCAGCCCATTATCACTAACACTTCATGTGGAATTCCATGTCTAGAGAAGATTCCCTTCATACTGGCTATCACAGACTTACTATTAGTACTATGCAGTGTGCAAATTTCTGGATATAGAGAATAATAATCTGTGACTATTAAATAATCCTTTGATTGCCAGGTAATTAAGTCAGTGCTGATCTTCTCATTAGGTCTTTGTGGAACTGGATGAGGTCTCAGTGGCTCTGCCTTTTGGCATGGCTTGTATTTCAAGCATGAAAAGCAATTTCCTACCACATTAGTGATATCATGATTGATCCACGGCCAATACAGCACCTCTTGTGTTTGTTGTTTGCACTTCTCAATTCCTAAATGACCCTCGTGGATCTTCTGTAGCATTTCTTTTCGGAGGCTCATTGGAATTACAACTTTACTGCCCTTGAAAATCACCCCATCCATTACAGTCAGTTTGTGTCTGCATTTCCAATAGTGTCTTATACTTGGACAGCAACTGCTTATTTCTTCAGGCCACCCTTTAATTATCACTTCTTTAAGTGATTCAATGATTCATCTTTTTCCATTCCCCCACTTATTTGTTGCAGTTTCCTGTTAGCTAAGGGAATTTAATTTACAATCAGATCTACATAGGCTTGCACCTCTGTCTCTAAAGTCTTCTCTGGTTTTGTGGTAGCTACTGCTCTGGAAAGTGCATCTAAAGTGAACATAAATTTACCAGCCATGTAGGTCACAACCAAATCATACTTTTGAAGCTTTATCATCATTCTTTGAATTCTTAAGGTACAGTCATTTAGTGGTTTGCTAAATAATGTTATCAGGAGCTTGTGGTCCATTTCAACTTCCACTGTCTATCCATAAATGTACTGATTGAATCTCTCACAGGCAAACAGTATTCCTAAAAGCTCCTTTTCGATCTGTGCGTATCTGGTTTCTGCCTCAGTCAGTGATTTGGATACATATGCCACTAGTTGCCAACAGACCTCATGCTTCTGTAAAATCACTGCACCTAACCCAGACTGTGAAGCATCTGCTGAAATTTTATTTGGCCTTCCTGGTGCATAGAACTTCAACACTGGTTCTTGTATCAGTTGTTTTAAACCTTCCCATGATTCCTCCTGTTCTGCACCCCAATACCATCAGTTTTTTTTTCTGTAGGAGTTTTCTCGAAGCTGCTGCTTTAGTAGATAAATTACATATGAATTTTCCAAGATAATTAACCATTTCCAGGAAGCACTGAACATCTTTCTGTGACTGGGGACATGGCATCTTTTCAATCACAGGCCTTGACTTTCAGCTTTCCTCAGGGGTGCTCCACCCCCACTCAGCCCCGAGGTCCCACCCCCACTCTGCCCCTTCCCCCAAAGCCCCACCCTGGCTCCGCCTCTTTCTGTCCCCACTCCTCTCTCTCCCCCCAGCACCTCCCATCCACTGCCAAACAGCTGATTGGCAGCAGGCAGGAGGCACTGGGGGGTAAGGGAAGGAGCTGATCTGTGAGGTCCACCAAACAGCTGATCAGAGGGTGGCTGCTGGTGAGTGCTGAGCACCCACTATTTTTTTCTGTGGGTGCTCCAGCCCCGGAGTACCCATGGAGTCAACCCTATGTTTTCAATTGCTGAAGTCTTCCTTTTATCAGGTTTTACGCCTTCATTGGAAATAATGTCCTCAACAAAGGTCAGTTCTGTAACCCCTAAAACACATTTCTCCCTATTTAGTTTGAGGTTTGCAGCTCTAGTTGCAGCCAGGACTGCTTGAAGCCTTCAGTCATTCTCCTCTTTTGTTGAGCCCAATAATGATGTCATCCTTTGAGGTGTCAACACCATTAATATGTTCATAGATCATATGCATGGTTGCAGCACACTTCTGGTACTGAAGCTATGCTGAAGAGTAAATATAAAGTATTAAATGTGCATAGTTTTGAGCTTTCTTCAGTTAACTTTACCTGCCAAAATCCTGAGGGTGCATCCAATTTACAGAAATATTGAGCATTTGCAGTTTGAGTCATAGTCTCTTCTCTGCTTGTTACTTTGAAGTGTTCTCATTTTACAGCCTTGATGAGGTCTCTGGATCTAAGCATATGTTATTTTTCTCCATGATGACTAGGATGCTCATGCATTCTGTTGGCTCCTCAATTTTTTGAGTTACTTGCATTGCTTCCATTCTTGCAAGTTCAGCCTTGGGTTTATTACAGAGTGCAAAAGGCACGTTTCTACATTAGTGGATAACTGGAGGGACCTGCTTGTTTATCTGGATTGTATGTTTACCCTGCAAGCAATCCAGCCCTTGAAACAGGTCATGATATTCCCAAAAGGGTGCCTTGTAGCCAAGTTTGAGATGATCTAGTTTTACCAAATTGCGTTTCTCCCGTGCATCTAGGCCTAAAATTGGTGTCACCTCCTTTGGCACTACAATGAAAAGGAGTTTTTATGGTTGATATTAGCAATGCACCTCCCCTTCACTGGTATATTGCTCCAGAATAACCGGTTATTTTTATTTTTGTTGATCCCAGTTTTGGTCTTATTTTCAGTCTCTCCTAATCTTGTTCAGACAGAATATTAACTTGAGCTCCTGTGTCTAGTTTCAGTGAAATAATTTTTCCATTCACCATCACAGGTAGTGTACAAATCCCTCTTATTAGGCTTGGTAGATCCCAGTACGTCTATGAAAATTGCCTCAATCAGATTGTCTTTAACTGAATGTACTTGACTTTTCTTCATTTGGGATCTGGAGCATTTTGCAAAATGATTATTTTTCCCACATTTATGACAAAGTTTCCCAAAGGCAACACATTGTTTGGGGGCATGCTGTGATCCACACCTTCCACATATAACTGTCTGTACCTAGACTTCTCCCTAGCAGTGGTTTTCATAGAGAGTGGTTACACTTTCTGATTTGACCTATTCTGGCTATATTCTTTAGTACTTAGTACATGGATAACCCCTTTTGGTGAATTCAGCCCTTTGGCTTGTGCTTTCAGAATTTCTGCTGCCCTGTGTATTTGGAGAGCTTTTTCTAAAGTTAAATCTCCTTTATGGAGCAGTCTCTCTCTTAACACATTGTCTGATCAGAGACTCTGTCAACTCACCAGTCACAGGTCTAACTGAATTTCTTTAATTCTGTGGTATACTGATGTATGGTGTCATCAATTTTTTTGCATGCATGTAAAAAATGTGTGTGTCTCAAAGGTCTCATTCCTTTTTGGCATGCAGTGTTTCTCATATTTAGTCATTATTTTACTTAGGTTTATGCTTTCATGTTCTTATAAATTATAAGTTATTATAAATATCCAATGGTGATTTCACTTTATCATTTTTCTCCTCTGCCCCTATGGCTGCTAAATACAATTTAAATCTCTGTCAGAATTTTTTCCAGTTCTCTGCAACATTGCCTGACAACTGCAAGCTGGAAGGAGGTTGCAACAGATCCATTTTGATTCCCCCACCTCTTCTTAAGCTGGTCAAGCTACTATTGGGCTCACTAAATACATGCAAAAGCCTCTGTGCCTGGTGCTCCATGTGCTTCTCTAGTGCCTCCCTTTGTCTCTGCTTCCCATTGCAAACACAGGGATTAACTTCAAAATCACCACAGTTTCCTTCTCATTTGGCACGATTGACACCATGTAATGATCTTGGGGTTCATTAAATAACAAATCAGTAAATGAGAAAGAAATAAAACTTTAATAAAACAAACTGGAGAGCTTCTGGAGTGAGCTGCTGCACACAGTCATGTGGTGTTCCCAACCCATGCCTTCAGGGCACATCTCCAAATTCCCACAGTCACAACACTGTCTCTTATGATGTCAATGTCTCCAAATCCCAATATTTCATAGACATATCTCTACAGTAGCTGCATTCCTCCAAAGATCAGGAGTGCAGGTTTACCCCTACCTAGATGACCAACTTGTCAAGGGACAGTTCAAACGGCAAGCGCAGAGCAGTGCTGCCCTGATCCAGGCAATAGCCAATGCTCTGGGACTGTTCAATCAACACAGAAAAATCTGACCTCTCCTCAGTGCAAAATATAGAGTTAGTTGGGGCTGCTCGAGATTCATTTCAAGCCAGGGCCTTTCTTCTGGATTCCAAGTTCCAGGCAATTTGATCAATTGCCATTGGTTTGAAGGCTTGCCTGGTCACAACAGCATGCAACTTTTGAAGCTTCTGGGTCATATGGCTTTTTGCACCTATGTGGCTCAATACAGCAGATTGTGATTCAGTACTCTGAAGGTCTGACTGGTATCAGTCTACTCAGCAAGCTGCTATCAGCTGGACTCCATGGTAAGACTGCTCTCTCATGTCCTCCCTTCCCTAGACTGGTGGACAGATCCAGCCAATGTATAGGTAGATATTCTGTTTGCCTTCCCACAACCGAATCTCACACTAGTGATGGATGCTTCAGCCCTGGTATGGTGATCCCACCTCGGTTCACTACAGACGCAATGTCTATGGTCTGTCAGAAAACGTAGCTTTACACATCAGTGTCAGGGAACTGAAAGCTGTCAGACTGGCATCCCATTTCTACCACGGATCAGGGAAAGCAGCCTGTTAGTTCTCACAGACAACCCTGTGGTAATATTTTACCTCAACGAGGAGGGGAGCCTGCTCTTCTCTACTCTGTGAGGAAGTGACTGTACTCTGGGAGCTCTGTATTGCCAACTCAATAAATCAAGAAGCATCTTATCTGCCGGACATGTGGAATAACCTACCGGACAACCTGAGCAGATCATTTATAAGTCACCACAAGTGGTTTCTTTGCCAAGATGTGGCCAGTTACATCTTCCAGTGATGGGGTTTTCCCCAAGTAGGCCTATTTTGGACAAAGTCCAACAGAAAGTTTAAACAGTTCTGCTCCCTATGGGACCACTGCCTGGGTTCCATGACAGATGCCTTTTCACTGACATGGTCAAGCATGCTGCTCTATGCTTTTCCACCAATTCCATTCATTAACAGGGTATTGCTAAAAATAAGACAGGACCAGGCCAGAATCAGATATATAGCCCCAGCATGGGCACTGGTTTTCCACTCCTGGTGCTGTCAGTGAAACCTCCAATTTCACTTCCACTGGACTGGGACCTAATCTCCCAGGACCACAGTTGTCTTCTTCACATGAGCCTACAATCCCTTCGCTTAATTGCAGGGATACTCCACAGCCAGAAACTAGAAAGCAGTCTTGCTTGAAAAGAGTTCAAAAGATCCTGCTAAATAATAGAAAGCCTTCTACAAGACTACTTACCTTGCTAAATGGAGGCATTTCTTCATCTGATCTCATGACTATGGGATATCACTGATGAGGTCTTCATATTCTGGGCTACTTATTATACCTGAAACGTCAAGTTTTGGTGGGTTAGTTCCATCAAAGTACATCAGGTTGCTTTTTCAGCATTCCATCCTAAAGTGGACAAGCACTCTGTTTTCTCCAATGACATGCCCATAAGGTTTTAAAAGGCTTAGTCAAATTATACCCTCAAGTGCAAGGCTCCATTCCCCATGGGATCGAACCTTAGTATTGTCAAGACTTATGGGTCCCCCATTTGAACCGTTGCCCACCAGGTTTCTGCTGCTGCTATCCGTGAAAGTGACATTTCTGGTGGCCATTATCTCATCCAGAAGAATAGGGGAGCTGTAGGCATTAACATCAAGGACCTCCATATACAATCTTTTTTAAGGACAAGGTTTGTCTGCACCCTCATCCAAAGGTGGTTTCCTTTTTCCACATCAACCAGCCAATTTATTTGTCTGTTTTCTGCCCAAAACCACTTATGAACAGGAAGGGTGTTTGCATATCTTGGATAGCAGAAGAGCCTTTGCTTTTTACTGAGATAGAACCAAGAGACTCTAGTAAATCTTCTTAGCTGTTCATAGCAGTGGCTGACAGAGTAAGAGGTCAATCAGTCTCCACCCAGAGAATTTCTTCCAGGATTGCATACTGTATACGCATGTGCTATGATCTGGCTAATGTCGCTCCACCTGACAGAGACACAGCTCATTCAGTGAGGTCACAGTCAGCCTCGATGGCCTTTATGGCACAAGTTTCAGTTGTGGACATTTGTGATGTGGCAACCTGGTGTTTGGTCCACATGTTTACCTCCCACTGTGCTTTGGCTCAAGACTCCAGAGACAACACCAGAGTGGATCAAGTTGTTCTCCAAACTTTATTGATATAGATTCTATTCCAGCCTCCTGTTCTATGGCTTGTGAGTCACCAAGGGTGGAATGTACATGTACAATCACTCGATGAAGAAAAATAAGTTACTAATCTGCCCCCTAACTGTTGTTTTTTGAGATGTGTTGGAAATGTCTATCGCTTTATTATCAGAGTTATGATATGAAGGAACTGAAGGGACCTAAGCGTGGCTCTGCCCTTTATAGCTGCATGCAGTGATGCACAGCAGCAAGGGGAGCTCAAGCCACCCAGAGGGTACCACTGAGGGGAAAAGTTTCTGACGCCCATGCACTGGGTGTGCAGACTTCAAGAGTGGAATGAACATGTGTAGCACATCTCAATGGTTATGGAACAGGTTAGTAAGCGTTTTTTAGTCTGGCATGATCTAACGTTGGTAAACCCATGTTCCATTAAATCTCTTTTACGAATTACCTCTATGAATTTAATTATTCTTTCCTTCACAATTTGCCTTAAAACCTGTGTAACTTTATCACCTGCATGGCCAAGATGGAAGTCTGCTTTGCAGGCACCTCTGGCCAAGAGAAGGTGCACGCACGGACGCAGCAGGGAAAGTCCCTTCCACCCCAGGGGCACCTGTTCCAAACCCCCTGAGTGAACACACACACACATACCAAAAGAGTACAATGAATATAGGAAAGGGAAACATTTGTTTACAGAAGGATGAAAGGAAAAAAACAACAACAGGAGGGAAGATAGGGGTAGCGGTAAAACAGGGTTGCATTCAACACGAGGCCCCACAGGCCCAGTGGTACCACAGTCTGAAAGGGCTGACACCAAGCAATGTATCTTCGTACAGAGTTCAGGAGTCCTGGGCAAAGTTTCAGTCCAGTGGTGAGTCTTGGGTGCTCCTGGTCGTCTTCAGCACCAGTAAACTTTCAACAACAAACCCTTCCAGTGCCCTCTTTTGCTGCTCTCTGCAAACACACAGAGCCTCCCTCCTTATTCTCAATGCAATGTCACCAGTACTCACGGCCCCAGACAGCTCCTGGCAGCAGTGACACTGGGTCCAGCTCCAGTTTGCCCTTCTCGGGCAATTCCTTCCTGGCACAGTGCTCCTCCTGTTTCCTGTCCTGGGGCGGCCCCAATGAGCCACTCTGTCCCTCCCAGGATTTGGGCAGGATCTCAGCGGCTTTACTCTGTGAGGGCCTGATTGCTTGCTGCAGCCCTTCTGTATGGAGCTCCAGAGACACACACCCTCCCCCCATACCCACCCCCGTCTCTCTCTCTGCTCCCCCTCCCCCAATAGGAACAATCAGCACATCCCCACTCAGGAAAAAGATTTAATTACATGTTGCATACTACTGAGGTCAGAAAGGCAGGGGTTACATGTTGCATACTACTGAGGTCAGAAAGGCAGGTCTGTAATTGCCCAGATCACCTTTTTTCCCTTTCTTAAACAGAGGTATGATGTTAGCCATTCTCCAGTCATATGGTACTACTACTAAATAGATAGATTTAGTAAAAATCCTTGCTACTGGACCACCAATCTCATGCGCCAGTTCTTTCAGTATTCCAGGATGGAAATTACATGATCCCCCAGATTTGAGTGCATTAAGATCTTTTAAGTTTTTCTTCCACCTCAGATGTGGTAATATCTGTTTCAAGACATTCATTTCCATCAGCTCTACTGCCTTCATGTACATGTCCCATATTATCATCAACACGGAAAACTGAGGCAATGTATTCATTTAGTTTTTGGTCTATACCTAGATTATCTTTAATCTCCTTCCCTTTCAGAGTGCATAGCGGCCCAACCTCATCATTCCTTATTTTCTTTCAATTTATATAACTAAAAAATGCTTATTACTTATTTTAATTTCCTCAGTAAGAGCTAATTGATCTTGACTTTTACCAATTCTTATTTATTCTTACATTCTCTAACCTCCACAATGTAGCTTCTTTGCTGATCAGTACCTTTTTCCATTCCCTATAGGATCTCTGCTTCCTCCTAGTAAGATTTCTAAGGTGGTTATTTATCCAGCTGGGTCTGCTGATTTGAAGAAATTCCAAGCCACCTCCATATTTAAGTCTTTGAGCTTTTCAGTCCATGTGACTTTTTTAGCTAATTCCCTCAATTTTCCAAAGACTGCCCTTTTTGAAATTAAAAATCATAGTTGCCAACCTGGTTTTGATTATCCCTCCATTTAATTTAAACTGAATTAACTCACAATCATCGATCCAAGGTTATTTTCTATGATCAGCTCTTCCACAATGTCCTTGATACTTCATAAAACCAGATCTAAAATTTCATCACATCTTATTGGTTCAGTGACGATTTGATGAAGAAAACTGTCATCTATCATATCCAGGAAAAACAGGTTTCTACCAGTATTAGTAGCATTTATTCTCCAATCTATATCCGGGAAGTTAGTCTCCCATTATGACATAATTCTGCAAAGTGCTCATCTATCTAATAATATTGAAGAGGTCACTATCCCTACCCGAGTCTAATCTTGGCAGTCTATAGCAGACTCTTAATACTATCCCAATAGAATCTCTTTTACAATCCCCTCCCAAAGTGATTTTGACCCAGACTGTGTTGTCCATATTACCACTTTGTATCTCTTTGCTGCTTCACTGATGTACAATGCTACCACGCCACCTTTACCTTTATTCTGATCTCTCCTAAACAGCACAAACCTTTCAATACCTGTATTCCCATCATGAGTGCTAAACGAGGCAAATCTCTGAGTGGGCATTTATTCTGCTATAAGAGTTCAATTTATTTAATTTATTTATTTATTAGTATACGTCAATTGGGAACACATTTAAATTAAACCAAAATAAACTAAGGGTGTCTACACAAAAGTTTTCACTGGTGTAACTAAACTTCTCGTCTTTTTTCTTGCCACTTCTCTATTTGGTATTGGAGACTTTTACTGGCTTCTTTCACAACTCATGATCATACACCAGGCTGTCCTGCAGATTCGTCTCTCTGTAGTCCACTGATATTCAATCTGTATACCGAGTCTTTGGTCTCTCCTTTGGTCATCTTCTGTTCACAATCATTGCAAGAGCTGTCCTACTGATATAGCTCTCCAGTGTCTGCTGGATATGCCCATATGGACGCAGTCTAGCCTGAAACAACTTGTCTTCAGTTGGAGTGACCCACATTAGGCTCGTTACAACTTCATTTTTGTTTCCTATGAGAGGGTGTCCAACCATATGACCATCTCAACATCTTCATTTCCATGGTGGAGAGCATACTGATTTCCTGTCCTGTGGCTGGCCAAGTCTTTGTTCCAAACAGTAAGATGGGTTGAATTACAGTTTTATACACTCTGCCTATTAACTTTATTGGCACCTTTTTGTCACAGACAACTGGGGTCAGCTCCTGCCATTTGCACCTAGCAACTTAATTCCACTCAAGAAGGCACCATTATCAGCAACCACTGATCCTAGGTATTTAAATTATTTCACTGTTCTAAGCTCTCTTGTGATATTCTTAATGGTGAATCCTCCTCCAGCAGTTATCATAGGCTCAGTTTTATCAACATTTACTCTAAGTCCAGCCTTCTCCAAACTATGTTGTCACTGTTCAAAGTTGGTTTGCGGAGTATCACAATCTTCCTCACATATCACTAGGTCATCAGCAAACAGCATGTTCCAAGGCAGTTCCCTTCATATATTCTCACTTATCACATCCATGACAACTGCCAACCCCTGATGCAGGCTAACATTTACTGGAAATTATAAATTGTAGCCCCATTTGGTTTTGACAGTCACTCCATCATACAAATCCTGAATAAAATGGACTTACCCTTCTAGCACACCTCCCCATTTCAGACTAGTTCTCTTGGTACACTGTTATATGTCTTTTCCATGTCCACAAAGACTGTATGTACCCAGTAGCCAACTCTCTTCCCAGAACTTCTCCATGAGCACATCAGTTGTGCTTCCTCCCAGCAAGAATTCATATGATGCTTCCAAATTTCAAGCACTCTACTCAGATGCTTACTTGAGTGATTAGCACACAGTGTAATAATCTAAACTGATTTAATTAAACAGTGAAAGTTTGTATTTAAGAAAGACCCTGATAGCCACAGCGCTTCCTCCAGATATTTTCTCCTGTAGACAGCAGCAGCATCACGTCTGTCTTACTTGGGATGACCCTAAGCCATTTTTCTTTAATCCATATTAAAGCTTCTGTACATTCTATTAAAGTACAGAACCTGTAGTTGTGTTCAGTGAGAGGGAGATGTAAATCTGAATGAATCATCCCCACACTGATGACTAGAATTGAACAAATAATTGAATTTTGACTTTTCTGATTATAAAATGTTCATAAGCAGATAGTGAGAAACTAATTTATTTGAAATTATTGGGAATTTCTTTGAGAATTTCTTTTCCTCATAAAATAGTTCACTAACACTTCTGTGAATATTGAAATATCAACATTTGCATTGTATTTATTAGTTACACAAGTCTTGTGGTACTGTCTGTTCTCTGATTGACTGATTTATATATCTAACCATCAAATTTAAAAGATTATAATTGAATATAAATGCTAACTATGCATTCTGTGAATATCTGAGCTTTAAAATCCATTTTTTTGCAACTGTTCACTCTTATAAAGTTTGATCCCTTGAATAGTCTTGACAAACAAATACTAAAAGGGTGTAAACACAGTAGAAGTGAAATGTTTCTAGTTCAACACGCACATAAGGGTTTTCCATTATTCACGTAGCTCTGTTGATGACTCTACTGGCCAAAACATTTCACTATTTCACCTAATGGTGTATATGTCCATTTCAGAGTAGGGGTGACGATTGAAACTGAGGTGAAATTCCTTTACACTGACTGAAAGGGTCATAATGGCATAAACGAGCCTTTAAAAGCCACAGTTTCAGACCAGGGAGAATTCATTCCTTTGGTGTAGGCACAGAAGAAGATAGCCTTACAGCTGTCTTTTGAGGACTCCCTCATGAATCCTGGTTTAGGTGCCATGCCAGGGCAGAGCTAGGGTGGGATTTGCATGTCAACAGCTGTGCCACAGCACTATAGGGATTCTGAGCAGCATTGCAGCCCATAGGGCAGGCTTGAAAGGCTGACATAACTTAGACAGGTCCCTTAGGCTACCTAGATGATGCTGGGGATGTTTCCATCCTCTGGAGCAGCTAAGCAAAAGTGGCTTAATGCTGCCCTAACTCTTGCCTCCCTCTGAGTTCTGTGCTGCACCTCTGAAAGGTGCAACACAGAAACTGTTCAACATTTTCTCTCCCCACTCCAAACTTTACAACTTTGATTTTTTTATCCCCATTGCACTATGTTTTGAAAACTGTTATAATGCTTACACAGAACCTCTTGCAAAGGAGTGTGGTTGCTATAATGGTATAGCACAAAGCACTGATTGATTAAATTCTGTAGCTGAATCTAATTTGCAGCTCTGTCTATATCATCACTGAAAATATCTGTTGTTTGTCTCAATTTGTACTCTGGATGTGTGATTACATGGGTTGCCTGTGCTTCTGACAACTACTGTACAAGTGTCAGAGCTGCTTCATTTCCTACTAGGCAGTAAGACTGGGATCTACCGACACAAAATATAAAAACCTTAGTGTCACTACAGACTAAGAATCTTGGGAATGAAAACTCTGCATTCTTCACTCTTTGTAAAAGAGATTATGTATGTTTTTCCTTGAAGGATATTTTGGGCTTTTCAAAAGTTAGTAGGGCCTAACAGACTAAATACAGCATGTTCTCTTGTAGTGAAGCATTACCACATGCTGCCTGCTTCCATGAATTTAAATCTCAACTGGACATTCAAGGCTACAAAGAATACACTGAGATCTCACTTGTTTTTGCTTGGACTAATGTTCTTCTATGCTGATGAAGACGTTTGTTATGATCCTCTTGACAACTGTTTAGGGATAAAACTTATTTTATTGTAGCTAGGCCAAGCAGATGCAGACAAATGGAAACAATAGGGCTGAGGAGTTCTGAAATACAGAAGATATAAAAAGAAAATGATACTGCTGCCTAAATAAGGAAACATGTATTTGCCTCTTTCATTAGTTTTCTATCATGATTTTTGGAACTGGTTACTTAGTAACAGACTGCATTTAGCTCTATTGATCACATTTTGGAGGAATAGATGCAATTAAGTCTTTCATTGCTATATATAATGCAAAGACATTTAAGCAATAACATTATGATGTGGGCATTGTTTTTGACAATATATGAAAAATGGAACATTAGTGGCTTGAAATGAAGCTAAATGGGGCTAACAGACCAAGCTCTGTTGTTACAGATAATGGCATCACTCACTTTAGAGGGATTTTATTGCAATTTTAAATTAAAAAACTTGAAAATATCATTTTTAGAGGGTTTGAGTTCACACTAAGAAGTATATAGACCCCAAATTTCCTTTTAATACTTTCACTGTTCTAGAAAAGTCATCTGTATTAATCTAAAATGTTGAACTTGACCATCTTAATTAATGGCCAGGTTTTTCAGTTTTAACGTCGCAGGCACAAGTATTGAATTTTGGGCATCCATTTTTAAGCTGATTAAAAAGCAAAGGTAGTATGAGTCTGTGCCCAAAGATAAGCCTGCCACTTGAACAATTACTCTGCTCTATCTATGTACTAAGTGCAAAAGCTAGAATTTCAAAATGTTGCTTCTATTTGTTAACATACAACTTTGCATGCACAGTCACTGATATGTACATTTTTGTACACTCTAATGTGTATGCCTAAGTGATAGGTTTCATGCATAACAGCTTTTCAGCATGAAATTATAATATAATAATGCATATTATAAATTTGTTTGCCTGAGGAATAGCACATGAAAATTGAACACACAAATTATTTCTTGCTCTGTTTATAATATATCTGTCACAGAATCTCAGGGTTAGAAGGGGTCCTCAGGAGATCATCTAGTCCAACCCCCTGCTCAAAGCAGGACCAATCCCCAATTTTTGCCCCAGATCCCTAAATGGCCCCCTCAAGGATTGAACTCACAATGCTGGGTTTAGCAGGCTAATGCTCAAACCACTGAGCCATCCCTACCCAGTTTCTAATTACATGAGTAAAGTTGCATGTGCATGAAGATATGCTAGGTTGAGACCACTTTGAGAAAAGTAGTCCTGTAGATTAATAATTATTTAATCTTTATAGATTCATAAATTTACTAGTGTTTCTTAATATCTCAGAAGGGAATCACAGCACAGAAGTCCACAGACATTGATAGTACTCAGAATTCTCTCTTTAGCTGAAATTTCTTGTAGACTCATAGGTCAGAAGGAACCATCGTGATCATCTAGTCTGACCTCCTACACATTGCAGGCCACAGAACCTCACCCGCCCACTCCTGTAATAGACTCTGGCTGAGTTATTAAAGTCCTCAAATCATGGTTTAAAGACTTCAAGCTACAGAAAATCCCCATTTACACTAATTAAAACTCGCAAGTGCCCCATGCCCCATGCTGCAGAGGAAGGTGAAACCCCCCCCCCCCCGGGTCTCTGCCAATCTGATCCATCTAGGTAGTTTGAGTAGAGAACAACCACTCTTTCCACCTGGCCTTCCACTTCCTGCCTCCCTGCCACAAATCCCCAGCTGCCCAAGGGGGTCCCACGGGATCCAGGGCAGGGTGGGAATGTCCAAGGTGATCGCTGTTTCTCCCCTCCATGTAGGAAAGCCTCTGCATAGTGCAGACAAGTAACAAACTTTCCACATTATTATTGTCCAGATGATCTTGCCTCAAAATATCTACTTTGTTTAAATGATCAGCTGCAGTGAGAATAGAGAAACTTCCATGACTGACAATAACTTTAGACATGGCTCTGGAAAAGAAGACATTTAAGATGACTCTTTGAGAAAATAGGGTTAATTTCTTCTGGCAGAATGGAGCAGGACTATTCTCTGTCATATGACTGACATTGTCTTCAGAATACAAGGAGATAAAGATGGCTGGAGTAAATTTTGTATGGGAGGATGACTAGATTCTGTGCCTCATCAAATTTGGAAAGATCGAACAATAAGCCATGCTGATTCTGTGGTGGGGGGAAAAAAGCACAGTCACGGTACTTTTCCTAACTTAATTACTCAGGGGGAAAAATGGCCCTCTAAATTATTTAGAACTATTGATTCACATTTCAAAGCAGTATATTTTCTCTGCTTGCCAAATTTCAAAAGAATTAAAGGAGTTAGAAATGAAGTTCCTTTTCCTGATGGGCAGCTCAAAGCAATTGGTGCATGAAAATTTGGCCATGTTTGTTATTGCAATTGTACAGCAGACTGCAATGCTGTGTGGGTACTTCAGTCATCACAATCTTGTGGATATGTGATGCTCAGCGGCTTTGCCCAGGAAAAAGACTCACACGCAGGAGTCATAAAGTAGAAAGAATCTTTTCTCTTGGGGTTGCACCAAACTTGCAAAATAAAATCGGTTCAGTTTGAATACATAATTTTGTTGCTTTGCTGAAAATTTGTGTGTGAATGCTTTTATTTCAGATGAAGAAAGACGGATTTAGATTTACCTTAAATTGTTGTTGTTTTTTAAATCGGTATAAAAGCAGGCCAAACATTTTTTTTTAAAATCGTCTCAGGCCTTTTTTATACAAATTAAATAAGAAAAAAAAATGACACAAGCCCAATTTGGGAAAAAATATAAGAAACCTTGGCAGGTCACTTTTTATGCCAAACTGCCTTTGGTGTCATTTATTTTAGTGGTAGCTGTCGCTGCTTGTGTTTTGAGCAAAAATGTGCTAATAGCATTCATGGGATTTCGTCTTAATACTTTTTTTAAAGGTAAAGCAAACAAAATATCTTTGTGTCATTGATTGATAAATATTGCCTTATCGTTGTTGTCCCCCAACCCCACCCCTAGGAAAAAGCTTTACTACTTTCTAGATTTTTCCATTTGAGGGAAGATTTCATGTGCCATCACCGATCAGGTCCTCCAAAGATCTCGCCAGTGACCACCAGCAAAGAGAGGGAAGCAAAGACTTGATATTTCTCATTTATAAAATATAATAAGCTTTCTGAGGGACACTTTTAACATGCATTATGAAGGAGTAGCTAAGGGCACTAACAAAATGTTTACATCTAGGGTTGCCAACTTTCCAGTTTTTCAAAACCAGACACTACAGGACCCCCAGCTTCCCCCTCTTCCCCATCACTCACTCCTCCTTCCCCAGGACTCACTTGCTGCCTGCAGAGCCAGTCTGGGAGAAGGTGACATGGAGTCTGCCTGCTCAACCAGGGCATGATGGAGGGTGGTCCCCAGAGCAAGGGTCCAGGGGCAACTGGGGCATGGCAGGGCAGGGGGATGTCAGTTCCCAGGGTCAGAGGCATGGCAGGGCAGGGGGATGTCAGTTCCCAGGGTCAGAGGCACAGCAGGGCAGTGCGAGTGTGTCGGTTCTCAGAGTAAGGGGCCAGAAAGCCAGGGCCCTAGGAGGCTGAAAAGGCAGTACCTACCTCCTTCTGTCAGAGCCAGGAGTCAGTTCCTAAGCTTCTCTCCAGTTCATCAGCTGAGCTCCTCCAGCAGCAGCTGCTCTTCCCGCCCTCTTAGCAGCGGAGGCCAATTACTGCAGTAATTGGATTTTTGTGTCGGTCAGCAGTACTGACCGGCCACTGCACTGGTCCCCTTTCGACCGGTTGAAAACTGGACACCTGGCAACCCTACTCAATGTCACCTTTAAATAGCATCTTTTTGCTAAGGCGAAGAGTAACTAAGCAGAGATAAAGCAAAATCAGTAATAAAGGTCAGAATATTTGGGTTGGCCTAATGTCAAGTTATTCAGATCACAGAAATGTGGGGCCAAATGAACAAACATACTGTATACTAAGAAGTATATAGATCCCAAATTTCCTTTTAATACTTTGACTGTTCTAGAAAAGTCAGCTGTATTCATCTAAAATGTTTAACTTGACCATCTTAATTAATGCCCAGCTTTTTCAGTTTTAACATCGCAGGTACAAGTATTGAATAGGTCAGTCGGCTGGCTATATTCAGACCTCTATTCTTTCTTTTTAAAATGTCTTATTTGGATTTTGTTTCAGTCTCTTTACAATAATGCTACTCTAACAGAAAAGCAAGAGAAATATATGGAATTTATTATGTCCCACTTAGACAAAGTTAACTGAGCAGGCTGTATTTTTAAATAAGGATTTCTATGCCAGAAGAATGCCATGTGATTTAATTTACCTTTTAAATATTTTTTGTTGGTCTCGGTACAGACCACAGTTAGCTTTAGGGCAGAATTATGGATTATTTAAAGTAAATCTAGTCTTTGAGAAAAACCATAAATTATTATTAGAAAAAAAAACCTGGTTTTATATAAAACCAGTAATCCTATCAAAATATATTATTGATTTTTTTTTTTTTTTTTTTGGATTCTGACACTTTGGAAAAAAAACCACACCTAAAATGATGGGAATTCATCTTTTTTTTTTTATTGTTTTGCTGATCAAGCAGTGTGACCTGACTTAGCTATTGCTGTCTCTTTTCCTGCTTATGTGCTGCCACTGTCTATACGAAGCTTTTCTGGTAAGAAGGGAGTTGCTTCTCATGAAGGAAGCTGTGTGAGGTAATACTGCAGCCATTCAAAAACCTTGACCCTGGAATCTTTCTAAATATTCTGGGTTCTTCAGCATAATTGTACCTAAAATAGTGTAACTGATGTGTTCCATGTGACATTGGCTGGGAACTAATTGATTTTTTAAAGGTCTACAATTATTGTATGGATTGGCAGGGTTTTTTTACATTAAAAACATGGATTAACTGGTAATTTTTCCTGGTTTTAAATTTTGATTTATCAGACTGAGTCATTGAACATTTTGCTTAGGCCTTTCATAAGTACCTGATTTTTAGTCTGGGATTTACCTTGAAAACCTTTAATACAGGTAAAAGAGCTGGAGAGCATCCCTATGCACTGAATCTGAAATAACAATAATACTTATAAGTGAGTGAGTCCGAGGCACATGTCAGGCTCCCTGCACCAAGCTTAATTAAGCAAAGGCACTAATGGGACATAAACTTTCCACAACAGCTTACCTGAAAGTGGCACAACTCTTTTAGGGGGGAAAATAAGCAATCAAATGGCACAAATAACTGAAGAAAGTAAGCTGTCTTAAAATGAGGCTTTTATGCATGAGACAGAGGACCTTACCACAGATCAAACAAGAAAAACATGAAAATTAAAAACAAATATGGTGGGGCAATCATACTTTCTCTACTGCAGAATGAATGTTTTACGGTAGGAAGAGAAAAAAGAATCTGGATTAAACGACTTGTGTAAATTTAAGATCTTAAATGTAATGAAAATCAACACAGCTTTGAGATAGTAGTATTCAAATCACCTCGTTAAAGCAAGGTAATGCACTAATTTAGTGTTCATGTTCTGTACAGCAAAACAACCCTAAATTACTAAAATGTACAGATGAAGGTTCAGAGATGAAAATATTAAATTCTGCAGGCCTATGGGTTATTTATACTTACCTATTGCCAAAGACAGGTGTCCGGCCTGGGGCACATCTGAACACAGTGTAGCTGCAAGTGTGCACCTGAACAAATTGTTTAGCACTATTGAAACAATGGTAGCTTCTGCAGCTCCACTGGTGGCAGCACTTGTGTGGACAAGCTACCGGAAGCCAATGGCGTTTTAACCATTGTATAATCTAGAGCTGCTCCATTACAGCATTTCCTTATCAGAGCCACCCCGGCAATGTTGTGTGTCACAGCCGCTGCTCAGCCTCAGCGTCCCAGTGGGCCTTCTACTGCTCCACCAACCTTCCACTGTTTGATGGGTTGCAAAGACTTAGTCTTTCTGCTCGGTCACTTAGAGGTCTACCCTTCTGAGGTATTCACGGCATGCCTATGCTACGGACATTATACCGGCATAGCACTGACATAGTCCCATAGTGCAGATGTGGCCTACACTGGCGGAAGGAGATTCTCTGTTGGTGTAGGAATGCCAGCTTCCCAAACAACATTAGCTAGGTTGATATCAGTATTTTTCTTGGGCCCAGAAGTGGCACTCCACTGTCTGCAGCTTCTCCATGAATGTTACCAACAACCTTGAATTGTTTTTGACTATATCCATCAGCAAAGTGTCCTCGAAGATACTTCCTGTATTTACAATTTGTCCTATATTTGCAACTACCTACTTGTGGTGCAGCACACTTTACATTGATGAAGGCAGCCAAGTATGCATGCACCTAAGTGATATACCAATTGTGGTGGCTATACACCAACGTAACTTGCGTCGACCATGGTTGGTAGTATGGACATGGCCTGAGCAGGGCTCTTCTTTTTAAGCCCTTCCCTGGAAGCCATTATCTTTCCAGGTACTGAAGTTAAACGGACTAGCCTGTAATCCCCAGGGTTGTCCTTATTCCCCTTTTTATAGATTAGCACTATGTTTACCCTCTTCCAGTCTTCTAGTATCTCTCCCAGCTTCCATGAGTTTTCAAAGAGAATCACTAATGTCTCAGACATGAGTGGTGAGTAGCATAGGGAGAGGAGGGCTGTGCCTCCCCAAACAGCACTGTGTGGCCCCGCCCACTCTCCACCCTGAGGCCCCCTTCTGCTTGCTGCTAATTTAAGATCTCCTGGTTAAATCAGGGTAGTCTCTTGCTCTACTTTCTATCTTTCCTATACAGTGGGATAGTGTGCTCTTGTGCCCTTAATAATATTTCTTTGAAAAACTGCCAACTCACTTGAATTGTTTTTTACCTTAGACTTCCTTCCCATGGGGTTTTACCTACCAATTCCCTGAGTTTGCTAAAGTCTGCCTTCTTGAAATCCATTAACTTTATTCTACTGTTTTCCCTCGTACCATTCCTTATAATCATTTATCTTTATCATTTCATGATCATTTTCCTGCAAACTGCCTTCCACTTTCAGATTTTCAGCCAGTTCCTCCCTATTTTTCAAAATCAAATCTAGAACAGGCTCTCCCCTAGCTTTCTCTACCTTCTAAAATGAAAGAAATGTCTCCAGTGCGTTCAAAGAACTTGTTGGATGTCTGTGCCCTGTTGTATTATTTTTCCAACTGATGTCTGGGTAGTTGAAGTCACCCATCACCACCAAGTCCTGTGCTTTGGGTGATTTTTCTAGTTGTTTAAAAATGATAAAGCTTTTATTATTCTTTATAGCTACCTCTTTCTCTGTAGGCCAACCACAAGAAAGTGACAAAATCACAAATAGTTGAGAAGGTCTGACATTCTGTCCAGGAGTCTGCTGTGGAACATATGTGCCCTTAAATTTCCCAACATTGCTAACACTAATACAATGGAAAATTTGGGGTGTAAACAGAGCCATACACAATACCCAGTACATTACAGGTCTTTTCACCTTGCTGCAATAACACAGGAATCACTGCAGTTTTCCTGATTTGTTTTTTTTTTATTGACTATTTACAAGAGTGCTACAACACAGCAACCTGGCTAAATTAACTCTGAACAAGTTTTATCAACACTTCCACTCGTACAAATATCGGTACAGGAAATTTCCTGGTGGTGGACTTGATGCAGAAATTATGGTGTGAAACTCTATGGTCTGTAACATGCAGGAGGTCAGACTAGAAGATCATAATAGTACCTTCTGCCCTTAAAATTTGTGACTGTGATTTTTTTTCTCCTCCATTTTCCACCACACTGATTTTAAACCCATTCAGTTTCATTGTTATTCCATCTCTGTTTTTCTCAATCTGCATGATGATTTTTGGAAGACATTTATTAAAATAGTACTTGACTGTTACAACTGTCACCCTTTGTACCGTAATATAAACCCCAACAGAATGAATTTCTTAACGTCTGCGTGTTGCAGGAAACATGAATTTCTTAATGAATCTAATGATACAAGTATAAACAGATGACAATACTTTCCAGTCTGCCATGGAAACAATATGTTTTAATTAAGAGTACAGTTTTAATACATTTCTCACTCCTTGTACAAAAATTAATGGTGATTAACAGACTACCAACAAGCCAACTCTAATAATTTCTGTTTAAATGTTTTTGTTTAGTGTTTTCAGTCACTCTCTACAGGGAATTAATTACTGGAAACGAAAGGGCGGGCGTGGGAGGGGGGGAGAGTTCATGCCAGTTAATGTACGTGAGAAAGTGGAAGGTAATCAACTGTATAAATTACAGTGGTACATGCAGCCTTGACTGTGGTCAGAATATGCACAAGAGGCCATGGTTATTTTTGAAATTGTTTACATTGCAAGGGAGAAAACATATCTATCTTAAACTCCCCTGCACTATGATTAAAACTAGCCAGTGGTAATCTGTCATCAGAATAGCAGCAAACCAATCTGATTTTTTTCATTATTTTATCATAGTTCTGGCTGAATTTAGTTATTACAGTGGCCAGTGGAATAGTGCATGCTTGATCAGTCACTTAAAATAAACCCTTTATGCTGCAAATTGCTTTTCAAATAAATAAAATATTCAACTAAAGCCTTTTCTACATAGGGAAATTTGTTGGCATAATTATAGCACTGTAATTATGCCATTATAACTCCCCATGTGGAAACACTTAGGCTTGGCCTACATTTAACATAGCTATTGTTGAAATAGCTGTTGCACTCAGAGATGTGAAATTCACACCCCTGAGCATTGTCGTTAAGCTGACCTAACTCCTTTTGTGGACACAATGCTTCCTTTGAGCTAGCTACCATAGCTTAGGAAGATGAAGTCCCTACAGTGATGGGAAAGCCCCTTCTGTTGCAGAAGGAAGCATCTACATTACTTGGGCATAGCTATGGCAGTGTCGCTGTTCCGCTGTAGTGTCTCTAGTGTAGACATGCCTTATTCTGAAATAAGGCTATGTCTACATTATAGCAGCAATAGCAGTACTGTATACTGTATATACTGTATAGCAGTACTGTATACAGCCACTGTAGTGTAGATGCTTCCTACATTAACAGAAGGGGGTTTTCCATTAATGCAGACAACCCTCTCTGAGAGGTAGCTAAGGGCTTAAAACACTACAGTTTTTACACCACTGCAGCTGTGCCGCTGTAGCACTTCAGTGTATACAATGCCCATGCTGACGGGAGAGACTGTTATGCTGGCATAGATAGTATACTGCCACGAGAGGCAGTAGCTAGGTCAATGTAAGAATTTTTCTGTTGACCTAGTGCTGTCTACGTGGGGACTTAGGTCAGCTTAACTGTGTTGCTAAGGAGCATGGATTTTTCATACCTGTAACCAACATAGTTAAACTGATCTAATTTTCTAGCGTAGACCAGGCATACGTTGACAGAAGAATAAAGTCATTGACCTACTGGTATCTACAGTATGGGTTAGGTTGACCTACCTACGTCGACAGGGCATGACATTTTTCACAGCCTTGAGTGATGTAGCTAAGTCGACCTAAGTTTTAAGTGTCGACTAGGCCTTAGTGTCTTTTCAAAGTAAAATTATACTGGTTTACTTTTCTCATGTAGGCAAGCCCTAACTCAGTTTTGCAGAAAACTCTGACAAATAATAGGAACAGCAAAAGTGGAAATTACTATATATACTCCTTTCACCTCAAAGAGGTGTTAACTTCAAAGGTAAGATGGGAAACTTTAAAAGGCAATACTCTGAAGGAAGGCAACTGAGAAAAAAACATTCATCTGAAGTCTGTCTGGTTATGTCTAGAGTTTTTGTTCCTGTTTTACAGTTAATTAATTGCCAGCTAATTTTTTATCTAATAGCTTTATGAGCAGTATCTAGACACATCACAACCAATTGAACATAACCATTGGTCATTTATTCTAGGAATATGTCTACACTACAGACCCAATACTGGCACAGCAATGCCAGCATAGCTCCCTGGTCTAGAAGCAACCTATGCCAAAAGAAGGAGTTTTTCTGTCAGCATAGGAACATCACCTACCCAAGCAACATTAGTTACATTGACAGAAGCACTCTTCCATCAACAGAGCTGTGTAGGGTTTTTTGTCAGCATAGCTATTTTGTTCAGTAGAGTGATTTTTCACACACCATCTGATGTAGCTATGCCAAGATAACTTTTAAGTGTAGACGAAGCCTAGGTCTCTGCCAATTGGCAGTCAATTAGTCATAGTCATAGAATATCAGGGTTGGAAGGGACCTCAGGAGGTCATTTAGTCCAACCTCCTGCTCAAAGCAGGACCAATCCCCAATTTTTGCCCCAGATCCCTAAATGGCCCCCTCAAGGATTGAACTCACAACCCTGGGTTTAGCAGGCCAATGCTCAAACCACTGAGCATTAATTTGAGTTCCAACAGAAAGAAACACCCGAGGGCTGGTCTACACTTAAAAATTTAGGCCGGCATAGCTATGGTGCTCAGATGTGTCCATGCAGTATTGAAGCAGAATGAGAACTTATCAGAGCTTCCCTCAGGCTCACCAGAGCTGGACTGCTGGGAATGGCTAGACTGCTCAGGAGTCAAAAGGAGGTCCTGGCTTGCCACATCACCAGATCTCCCTCTCACCAGTCCTTCATCCTCATCCTCCTCTTCCTTGTCCAGCACGTCATCCTCAGGGTTCACTATGGTAGCCAGTGACTTCAGTCTCCCTCTCACTCCCCGAAGTACCCATGGGGCTCTTAGTGGTGGAAGTGAGGTTGCCACCAAGGATGGCATGCAACTCCTTGTAGAAGTGGCACGTGGGCAGCTTCGCACCAAAGTGACTATTTGCCTCCCTTGCTTTCTGCTGCGTCCCTGTTTTAGCCCTTCTCCTCCATGCCCCAACTGATCTGGCCGAAGATGTCAAAGCTCCTGTGGCTGAATGGAGCAGAGCTATGCTTGCACAGCCTCCTCTCCCCACAGACCCAAGAGATCCACCACCTCTGGAGTACTTCAATCAGGAGCGCGTTTGCTGTGTGGCACCACCATGGTCAGCTGGGCAGTCGCTATTTTAGCTTTCCATACCTAGTAAACAGGAAGAGCAATTTCACAAGTTCCTGGGGCTTTAAAAGGAGAGGGGCCTATACCTGTGTACCTGGCTGCAGGGCAGTGTAGTTCAAAATGGTGACCAGTGTGGTCACGGTGGACTTTGTGGGACACCTCTTGGAGGCCATTAAGGTTGCCATAAGCAGTGCAGTGTCTACACTGACACTGCATCGTCCTAACAATGTCGACCTAAGCATTATATCTCTCACCGAGGTGGTTTTATTAGGTTGCCGTAGTAGGTGAGTTAAACTGCCAGGAGGAGCATTGTAGTGTAGACCCCTCCATAGTTAGGTTGACGTAAGCTGCTTTACGTCAATCTAACTCTGTAGTGTAGACTAGGGCTAAGGTGCTTTGCAATACATCTGGAGAAAGATGCTATATACATGTAAGTTGGTTGTCATTGTAAAAAAACATAAATCACTTTTAAAAATTGTTATTAAATAACATAAATGTAAACTTGAAAAACATGAAACCAAATCTACCATGTTTTCTGAGCGGACTCCTGCTCCCACTGAAATCAGTAGATGCTTTGTCATTTATGTTAATCAGAAGCAGGATAGTGCCCTTAGTCTGTGACAAAGGAAATACAGCTGAGGAGATGAATGGAGGGCCAGATTATGAATCCTTAGCTCAGACTGGTGAGCAGTTACTTACTCAAGGAGTCCTACTGAAGTCAATAAGTCCAGTGAGAGAAACGGGTTCCCAAACTGCGCTGCAATTTATATGGTAAGTTTTATTATGTTAGAATATTTAAAAAGTTACGTTATATTCAAACACAATAATTCAGTCATTTTTTATAGAGATTACTGCTCTGGAATTTTTAAAGAAAACAGAAGGGCTCCCCTTTCTCTATAGAACTCCAGCATTACAATAGGGGGTTTTCATTACAATTTCAGCCTTTCTTATTCATTTTTCAGCTGAACAGCACTTCTTTTGTCACAAACCAAGGGATAATCCTGCAGTCATTACTCAGGCAAAACTCCCTTTGAAGTCAGTGGGAGTTTTGCCTAAGAACTGCAGAATCAGGCCCTATGTCAGCACAAGCACTTTGACCAGCAATTGTCATGAAAATAATCACACTCGTTTAGAGACATTCAAATGGTTCCCAACAATTGAAATAGTAAGTCAGTGAAATGTGTTTCTTTAAAGTGGTCTTGACATTCAGCTTTTTATTTAGATGATCCTAGTTAATAAATGTATAATGAACCTACTCTGAGGACTAATTGCTGCAGTTTTCCTTTATTTATTTTTTTAATGGCGGCAGTTACTGTAAAAGGTGCTCAGTAGAGGATATTGTGTGTGGGGGAGAGGGAGCTATATTTCCTGGAGACTCAGTGACACAGGAACCTGGGAAATCACAGGCCTTCAGAAAAGAACCTTAAATGCAAATTTGATCTTGAATCTCCTGCTTTTCTGTATAATGATGTTACATCATTGTAACATTTCTTCTGCCTACACAGCTGGAAAAGTGACATTATTTATTAGCAGTTCTACAATGTTTCATACATTCTCTCATTTGAAAGTGTACCTGTGAGATTGATTAAGAAGTAGGGCATCCTTTCAAACTTGTGATAATATGAATGATTTAGGGCCTGACTTTGGGGAGGTGCTGAGCAACCCAACTCTCATATCAGGTGGGGTCCTCAGTACCTGCCAAGATAGTGCTCAGCATCTCTGATGAAAAAACCCACCTAGAATAAGATAAATGAGGAATGAAAAATCTCAGTAGAATCTGCCAACATTCTTGGGAAATTCTTTTGTCATGGAAGTGGAAAACTAGTGTAACCCTTCTTCAAGGTAGTGTCGGCAGCAACAAGTGCCGGGTTCACTATCCAGGGATTCCGCTTAACAATGCAAAACAGAACCAGCTCAAGCCTCCACGCAGTAATCTGGAAAATTAAACATCATCCTTGGGCACCTCTAAGAGGCAATACTTCCCCACTCGCAAGCACTGTGCCTGTGTATAACAAAAGAAAAATGATATTAAAAGGGGAAAGGAGTCTGGCATTACCTTGCAAAAACACCACACCCACCACTCAAAAGCATGTAACCATAAGCAAACACCCATCCCACAGTACGTTGGGCAGTGTCTTTTGCCTCAGTTTCTCACCTTGCTGTGTGAAAGTCCAGTGACTGACTGTCCCTTTAACATGCCACTGCACCCCACTCACAGTTGGTTATCCTTGGTCAGCAAAGACGCAGAGTTCAGAGGCATGTTCACATGGGTTCATCTACCACCCTTGAAAGGGATGGGGGGAGAGTAATACCTCTGCTGCTACTGCAGACACCTCTGCAATTGGCTCACTGCAGCTGCTATCTCTGCCACTGCTTCCTGCAGCTGGCTGCTTGCTGCTGCTGCTGCTGTCTTTGCCACCGCTTGCTGCCCCCGCCATTTCTGCCGCCACTCAGCTCTACCACTGTTATAATTGCTGCTGCTCACGGCCACCTCTACAATGCAGCACTCTGAGGTTTCGCCACTTAACCAAGTTGCTAGTGATTTCAGCTCTTCGTGATTTCACTTTGTAGTGGGGAACCCCACTGGTAGTGCAGTCTCTGCCTTGTCTACCACTGCAGCACTGTTCCCACATCAGGGTCTATGCCTTAACCTCTAGTTCTGCTCCTCAGTGAGGGTACCAGTTCAAGTACTCAAACAGTTTGTACAATGGTGCACAAAAATGGGCAAAACCCCCTTCAGTTTTTTAGAAGCATTTTCTGTAATTTATCCCTGCCTCTACTCACAGATTGAAAATAACTGCTGTTATGAATCATTTAGAGTAAACCAAGAAGTGTACTCAGCCACCACACACTGGGTTTTGCTTATGGCTTAATCTCAAATTGAAGGTTTAACAGTGACTCACCTTAAAAAAAAGAAGTGCAAGATAAGAACATGTCCCACTAATTCCCCTATTGCTATGCTATAAGCAGCTTTTTAAATAATGGTTTATGTAGTCAATTAGCAGAGTATTAGCTATAATAGATAGAATTCTTATTAAGTCCATACTTATGAAGCTTAATCACAGTTTATCTGATGCCAATATTGAATTTATATTATTACATAGGCATTATACCTCTGTAGGCCAACTTTGATACAGTAGACCTTCAGAGTTACGAACACCTTGGGAATGGAGGTTGTTCGTAACTCCAAACTTTTCGGAATGCTGAACAAAATGTTATAGTTGTTCTTTCAAAAGTTTAAAACTGAACATTGATTTAATACAGCTTTGAAACTTTACTATGTAAAAGAAAAGTACTTCTTTTCCTTTTTTTTAGTAGTTTATATTTAACGCAGTACTCTACTGTATTTGTCTTTTTTGTTTGTTTGTTTGTTTCTGCTGCTGCCTGATTGTGTACTTCCAGTTCTAAATGAGTGGTGCGGTTGACTGGTCAGTTTGTAACTCTGGTTTTCATCTTCTGAGGATCTACTGTAATTTTTTTACAATGTGTTTTAAGAAAATGTGAATTCCAAAATCTGAGATATAAAGTATGCAATAGTTTTAACAAATACCTGGAAGTCACTTAAATTTCTTTGGACATTCAGATGCAACCATGCCAGATTGCAATACAATAAATAAATAAATAACAACAATGGATCCAAAAGCATTGCATTAATTCTGCATTCAGTTAATATGGAGGGACTGGTAGCTAAGAAAAGTTATGCACAAATCATCCTTTGGCTCTATTATTGCTCCTCATTCCATCCGTGCAGCACCCTTGTAATCCTAGTTCTAGAGCTTTCCTGGGCCACTTACCTTACCCAAAGCAAAACCCATGGGCCATATGCAATAAGGTGATGCCTTATGCTCACCTTTCCCCTGGATCATATGGCTCTACCAGTTTTAAACCAAGTCTGTCTTGAAATTAATTAAGAGTTCTGCCTAAAAACAGATGGCAAGTGTAGTTCCTTGTAACTTCAGCACGTGCACAAATCTGCTGATCTATAGAAACCATGCAGGCCTTGTCTACATTAGGAAAACTGAGCCAATAATTTGCTAGCAGAGTAGATTTGTCAGAGTGTTTTGTCTAATGTAGACAAGACTCAGGCATTTTTACCTCCATGTTGTCTAAACCTGCTTTGTTTCTGCCACTGTTAGAGTTGCAACCAATGGAGAATATAGGTTCCAGCTTCCTTCACCTCAGTGCCATCTGCCTATGAACGTGCCCATCAGCAAAGGGACTTAAGTGCCTAACTGCAACTTTAGGCGCTTCAGTCCAACATTTAGGCATAATGCAGTCTCAACGCCGCACTCAGCTGCTGCCTAACCCTGTAGGTACCTAAATTCCCTAAGCACTATGTTTCTGTGGGTGGGTGTGCACAAGAACACATAAGTCCTGTTGCTGACAAGCTGCTCAGCGTCCTCACTAAACCTCAGTAGGATTCTCACAGTAGCTGTTTCCCCACACCTCTGTCTCCTGTGGGGGCCACTCCAGCAGGCAGTCTCAAGAGCACCAGTTCAGGCCCCACACAAGCCAGATCAGATCAGCTGACTGGCAGTGTGTATTCCAGCATGCCAGGGACTAGAGTACATAGCTGGGATGTGGGAGGTCTGTTTTCAAATCCCTGCTTGGCCTGATTTGGAGCAGGGACTTGAATGCAGGCCTCCTACATTCTACAGGAAAGACTGAAGGAGCCTTGCCTGTTGAAGCTTTTTACTTTGTGTAAGTACTTAAATATTCATTGGGCCACACACCATACATCCTGGCAGAGGAAGGATTTGAAAACAGGTCTCCTACATCCCAGGTGACTGTCCTACCCACTGGGTTATTGGCTATAATGCAGTGAGTGCTCACTCACTCTTTCCCACTGGTTTTTCACGAGAAAGGGATGGCCTGGTTTCGGTGCCTTACTCCATGAGAGGGTCCATTCTTGTGAATCCCAAGTGGAAATAATCCTCCCTCCTTTGCCCCCCCCCCCCCCGCCTGGAATTAGGTGCCCTTCTGTCTTTGAAGGCAGGGCCTAAGACCTTCTTCTCTTCTGAGTATATCCTACTTGCTAGTTTAGGCAATTCCGCACTCAGCTTTTTGGGTTCTATGATACCCTTTCTTAAGCATCTAATCCTCCCCAGGCATTGTATCAGGAATCTGGATGCCTAACTTGAGGCTGAGGAGTCCGCTGGGCAACAGGGCAACTAAAAGTTGGGTGTGGGAATGCTGAGCATTGCCATGGCTATGTCCATTTGTGGCTATAGCCTGAGTGCTTTCTGTGTAAAATCAGGAAGACTAGTGAATGTTCTAGTTGGACCTCTCAGTCTCTGGAATTGGGCATTTTTGGGGGGTACAAACTGTTTGGGTATCTTTTTTGTTTTTTTCTGCTTAAAAATATGTGGCCCCAGATTTTTTTTTACTGAACTCAAACAACATGCAATTCTTACTCCTGTCTCAAGGAAGAGAGTACAAGCAGATATATGCAAATTGGGTGCAGGCCTCTGCTCCTGATCAGGTGCCAATATAATGCTTGGTGCCCCCAAAGTGTGGGCACCTTGCCTTTAGGTCTTTGTTTTAATTACATGATTTTGGGTCTCTCTTTTCGCTTAGTTCAACTGCTCTGCAGCTCTAATAAAGCAGTCTGACCAAAGTTCAGTGTGTATTTGGTAAGCCACCATTACCTAAGGGAAAGCCTCAGGCAAGTATATTAGTGGTTTAAAGCACTAGTAACCTTGCAGCTAACCAGTCAGTAATTTAGAACCACAGTGAGCTACATATCTGCTTGGATACAGTAACATTACAGGAACCTCTTTTTACTTGTACAGAGATGCTGATGTCAACTGTGAGAAATTAAGCTGCTAAACCTCCAGCTGCCCCATAGGCAACTGATGGCCATGAGCTCATATTTCTGTAGTAGTTTTGTCATTCTACTCATAGGAAAATGAAACTAACAACAGGGTGAAATGGCCATAAAGCTCTGGCACATTGTTATCCCATTTAAAATACTATTATTATTTGTATGTTTGTGTGCTAGAGGACAAGTTTCTCTCATGGTGATTGAAGCTGCAGTCTTCTTGGAGCAAAACCCAGTACAGACTTTGAAACATGTGCCCAGATACTGTGATGATGAAAGCCATCTAAGAACCTGGATAGATATATTATTCCAGCAACAATCTCAAATTTAATAAAGAGTATGGCTAAATTGCACAGTTAAGAACCTAAGAACAGCCATACTGGACCAGACCAAAGGTCTGTCTTACCCAATGTCCTGTCTTCTGACAGCGGCCAATGCCAGGTACCCCAGATGGAATGAACAGAACAGGTAATCATCAAGTGATCCATCCCGTCGCCCATTCCCAGCTTCTGTCAAACAGAGGCAAGAGACACCATCCGTGCCAATCCTGGCTAATAGCCACTGATGGACCTATCCTCCATGAATTTATCTAGTTGATTTTTTGAACCCTGTTATAGTCTTGGCCTTCACAACATCCTCTGGCAAGGAGTTCCACAGGTTGACTGCATTGTGTGAAAAAATACTTCCTTGTGTTTGTTTTAAACCTGTTGTGTATTAATTTAATTTGGTGATTCCTAGTTACCTGGACTCTTACCTTCATTTTAGACCAACCCCTCCCACCATCATCCACACACAAAAATCTCTAACCCAGGTTTGGAGATGCTTTAAACAGCTGTTTATATTTCACAAATTTACCAGAGTGTGGGCATGGGTTAGCTTTAACTCAGGCTCGAACCCACCCACTATACAGCGAGGACATATGCTAAAACACTCCAGTGTTGACTACCCTTTGCACAATTCCCCCTGAAGGACAGATAAATTCTCCTGCAGTTGACACAATTGACTGGGATGAATCCTAGAGCGTCTCAACACAAAAAAACATGGCATATGCCACCAGACACACATCAGCAAGTGCAGAAACAGTGAACTCACAGTAACATGAGTATGTCTTTGCAGTGGGGATGCTCACATCCAGGCTAGGCTAACCTGGGTGCACAGATGTGGGGGCCAATCACCTGCATTAAACGTACAGTGTAGACATAGCCATGCAGAGTTGACTATTTTTTAAATTCATGCTCCACACTTGTCCCTTTTTCAACTCATTTAATCAGATTGTTAACTTCCAAAATGGGGTAAAAGGTATGTTGTGTTTTTCTCCCAAGGACTGCACTGCAACAGCTAAGCTTATTGTCTATCCTGCATTGCCTGACGAGGTTCTAGAGGTGAAAACCTGGTTCTGTATATGCTCTTAATTTGTCTACTATGAATTCTTTATAATGGAAGCCTTTCAAATCTTATGAAATATTTAAATCCAATTCTGCACCCCTCTTTCTGCTCCTAAAGCTACAAGTCAATGGACAGTATGTTAAAAACCACTCTGCAGGACTCGGACATCATATTTTTCAGAAGATATACTTTAGTTTCACCAACAGAGGTCACTAAACCACCACAGGTTTAATGGTTTTCTTTCAGCATTTTGGGAGAACACACCCTGAACAAGTTTTCTGATGACAGTCTACTACATTTTTAAAAGAGCTCTAATTTGCACACTTAAATAAAAATCATTTTGGTTAAGTAACTGGAAAAAACAATACAATAGCATGATTATGCATATAGAATACAAAGGGTTGTTAAGAAGATGTTTATCAGCTGTATCGCAGAAAAGATAACATTGATTTATAAAAGTACATTTAGTACCTGAAAAAAGTTTGAAATCAGAGCTGAGCTAATGGTGTACATAAATAGGCCTGCTTGCCAGCTAAATCAGAGTGTAAAACTCAAACAGGGTTCTGATGTTTAACAACTAGAATCTTCCATGATCTAATTAATGCTACTTTCCATATTTTGCAATGTCAAGATCCAGCCTCGTATGCAGAGAGGAGGCAATAAGGAAAAGAGTCCCTGAATAATTAAATTTTAAAAATCAATGCTTAACTGGCAGCAGTCCTGCTAAAACCAAGAGCAGCCACAGATGTATTAGCACACAAAGCCAGTTAATAGAATTGTACAAACAAAGGTCATTTGCAAACCTACAGCTGTAGTATAAACCTGGTTTTGCAAATAATTATTATCCACTCAGGATATGGTACTCTAGCCATTCAGCTCCCATTAGAACATAGGGGAGCTGCACAGCTAAAGCCTTGTGCATCATTTTGAGAATATACCTTTTATGTTGAACTAATCCCAGTGGATAGTCAGCACTAACTCTGGTGTCCTTTTGACCTTTTTCCTTTTAATATATTTCGCCTCAGTAGCAAAAGGTGAAAATGTGTTTTTCAATTGCAAAACAGATCATTTCATCAGTGGTTTTCTATGAATGTAAGGCATGGCCTGTAAATGTACATGTGGAAAATGTAGACAGTCCCCAATTCAGACATTCATTTGACACTTAATAATAGATTTACAACTATGCTTTTAGGGTTGCTTTTTTGGTATCCCTTTGAAACTTACTCATAATGGTAGGCCTCACTGACACCACTCTCAACAGCTGCTGGTATGTATGAAGCTACTGGAGTGGAAATGTTAATTATCATCAGCTACTGGAATTTCTCTAGGGACTACTTGTGGCCGGACATGTGCTTCTCTAAAGAACTTCAATAGGCTTTTGGAACACATCTTACAACCAAAAAGAGTTGTCTGAACGATTGCAAAAGAGAAAACCCTCAGGTTCTATCCTTAATGTTCTTTTCATAGTGTATGATTTGTAAAGTCTCTCAGTTTCCCTGGATGTAAGTTATTTAAATAATGTTGGTTTCAGAGTAGCAGTCATGTTAGTCTCTATCTGAAAAAAAAGAACAGGAGTACTTGTGACACCTTAGAGACTGACTCATTTATTTGAGCATAAACTTTCGTGAGCTACAGCTCACTTCATTGAATGAGCTGTAGCTCACGAAAGCTTATGCTCAAATAAGCGTGTCAGTCTCTAAAGGTGCCACAAGTACTCCTGTTCTTTTTGCGAATACAGACTAACACGGCTGCTAATCTGAAACCTGAAATAATTAGAATACCGCTTTATGAAGAGAAAGACCTGAACTCCTTTCATATCTATTTCCATCACAAAACTGCAAGAAATGTGTCCTTCCCACTTTTGCTTTACCTCCTGCTAGTCAGTGGCATTTACAGTCTAACCTTATTAACCTCAAGAGTTTGACCTTATGTCAGAGAGGATGATTGCCCACAGGAAACCTAAATATCAGTGAATGACCCGGCAGAAGACAGGGCTCCCAGGAAGGGAAAATAAAGCTTGTTGGGGGGTGGGAGCAGGGGGAGAGAAGGGGAGAAGCAAAAAAGTTTTAAAGTCCTGACTTTCACTATTATCATAGGTATTGCATAGTAGCGCTTCAACGTAGTAACCTATAACGTGGCTTTTTATAATAGTGGAATCTTGCAGTCAAACTTCACAAGCTTCAAAAAAGTGGGCATTTCTGCTTCTCTTCACCCCTAATTAACTGATTATTCAATAAAACAAGAAGGCTGAATTTGATATTCACTTGTTTCCATGGCAATCACAACCCTAGGCTTGATTTCATTATTGGCCCATATATTGTGAAATTGTCACATTTGCTTCCAAACATAAAATTTGAAATAGTAGGGGGAATATTGTATTTTGAGTAGTTTACTGGCTAACTTCTCTGAATCAAAAATGTTCATGTTCTCAAAAGTGTATTAGTTGAAACTGCCATCCTTTCTTGGACTCATTGTACAGATTGATGCACAGGAATTTTTTCCTCTCCCAAAATGGGGGTAAAGTTACTTTCCACTACATCCAGTTGTGAAATAGTAACCCATAATTAAGTGGGAAAAGGCTTCTTTGTTATGGTTTAGGAGGGTGTTAACAATAGCTGAAGTACCAGCATATTCAAAATCCATAAGTAGTGGTTAATTTCTTTTGTGATGTTCTATAGCAGCATCATTTTTGTTTTTTGAAGGAAATTCACATAGATGTAGTCAAAGTGAGTGTGTCTGAACAAATAGGAACAGTTTGAAAAGAAGATTGGCTAGAGCCTATTAATTCCCTGGCTCAGCTGCTGGAGCCCCTTAAAGTTATGTTCTTCAAATATTTGTAATATAACCGCTTTCTTCCCTGTGTGGTCTGAAATGTAATTCTGAGTACAAGTGAATACACAACACAGTACTGTTATATACAAAAAAAGTTTAATTGAAATACCTGTATAAAAAATATGATCTCCATACATTTCACACTGTTAAACAGAAGGAAAAAAATCCAAATCCAAGCTGCACAAATGCAACCAGATCACAGAAACACAGCTATTAAAATAAATTAAGGTTTATGACTCTGCCACCCTACCTTCCAGAGCCAATACACAAAGACTGTACAATGTCAATAATTTAAAACCCTTCCAAATAGCGTTACTTTACATTTCTGGTACAATACCAGATGAAGGCATACTAAACTTTAAAAAGTCATTCTATTTCCCTTAAATTAGACTTTGTACAACAACAATTTTCCATCTTCCAACAGAAACTGGTAAAGTCAGAAAAAAAATTTGTTTTGTTTTTTGAACAAAAGTTAACAGGAATGCAGAAAAGAGTGTCATGGGCAAACCACTAGAATTCCCATGGGGGAGGGGGAAAGCAGTGTTGAATATAACTCTAACCAAATAAATTAAGCAAATAAATAGCCACAGTTGAAACTGTGGGAGGTCTTCTAAAACTTCAAACAAATAAATAAAAAACTGTATAATACATGGGAAAACCAAATTTACATAAACACATTATACAGGTATGGAAAAAAGTAAAGTCCTTGAATATTGCATTGATTGTGCATTTAAACATGCCCATACATACTTTAAGACTCGCAGGTTGACAAAAGGAGGGGACGGAGGGAGGGCGGGATTGAGAAAGGGGCTTCGCATGCCCAGTGGTAAAGATGATAAAAAAAAAAAAAAAAAAAAAAGAAACCAAGAGTGAATGTTCCTGATAAAAAAGCTGATATACCTGTTCATATTTGTATGCAGGCTACAGGAAATATTTTGGAGCAGCAGAGGTGGGTTCGGGGGTGGGACAGGGACTGGAAGGAGTGAAATATCTGTGTTCAAGTATTCCATCACCAGTGGATGGGACTACTTCATTCAATCACCGAACATGTTCTCCAATGCATCATAGGAGCTGCTTCCTCCAGCACTCAGTCTAAAGGGAGCAAAATCCTATAATGAACTGGATCTTCTTTGGACATACACAGCTCAAAAAAGAAAGTCCCACTGAAGCAGCTTTCAAAAAGGCACTCAAAAGCAAATAAAAATCTAGTCCAGGCTCTATGAGAGCAAAAAAGTTTACCATGTATTCAAGAGGTCACTGCTTTCTTAATAAGGTCAGTCTTTTGACTAAGTACTGGCCTGCAACTCCCAAACAACAGCGTTTCCAAAGGAAATTTCTCATTCCAAAGCAGAAACCAGCAAAAGGGGAAAATAAAATCAAGTCCCTCAGACAAAGATTCAACTACAGAATAATGAATGCATTTTTCTAGCCCCTCCTACGTATTGGCAGCAGCACTGTGGTCTTTCTGCTTGTAGCTCCCCTCCCATTGCGAGGTCCTTAGTGTTTCACAGACTCTCATTGCTTGAACTTGTGCTAGATACATCAGTATCAAGGGTCCGTAGCCTTATGTCACAGTCCTCAGACTTCACTACTTCAGATTTGTGCATCCATGCATGGTCAAAAATTTGTTCAAGTGTTGGTCTGTCTGAAGGCCTCAGTGAAAGGCACCATTTGATCAGCTGCTGACATTCTGAAACAGATGAGTTAAACAGACATTAAACTAGAAAGCAAAAAGAACCTCAAACAGAAAATCACCCAGTATCATGAATTAAGTGTTAGTAATTTTTTGGTGTTTGAGCTCACCAGGTGATATTCTTCTCCTGAAGTATAACCGTCCTCTCAAGATCTCTTCGTCTTGTTCAAAAGGGATGTCTCCACAAACCATATCAAACAGGAGCACTCCCAAGGACCACACTGTTGCTGACCTCCCATGGTATCTGTGGTATCGGATCCACTCTGGAGGACTGTACACTCTTGTTCCTACAAATGAAAAACACAACACCCCCCCCACAACATCAGCAAACTAAGTTTTATTTTCTCCCTTAACATTTTAGTTGAGCTGCACATTCATATCAAACCACACAAGACTAAAAAATTCTAAATATTCAAAAATCATAGTGGGCCAAATTCATCCCCAGTAAAAGTCCAGAGAGTCTGGCTACAGTTACACCATGAATACATTTAGACCATTAGCTTGTGCTGTTCTGTTGTGATGAATAACAGGGCTTCCATCAGCTGACTGTTTACTAAAGCATGGCTCCCTTTCACTGACCATGTGGTGTCTACAGCATCACACCGAAAATAGACACAAAAGGACAAAGGGAAAGGGGGTGGGAGGGGGGGAGGAGAAGAGAAACAGAAGGTGAACCTCAGGTCTACCTTATTACATACAGCTAATCGGCTTTATCCAATTCCAAGACAGTGTGAACAAAATACAGACTTGCTCACACACAAATTTTTCAGAATTAAAAAAGGCTATTCCGCCGCTCTGAAAAGGCTTTTAGAAACCGCCCTCCCTTGGCACTAGGCTGTTCCTTGGATACCAAACAAAAACTGGAATTTGTGATGCTGACGGTCACATGGCCAGGAGGTTCGGGTTTCACAACAAAACAGATGTTAAGTGCAGCAGCTGACAACAGAGAAGGGGAGGGGGAAGTCCCTCATCTATATCAGGCACACTCACAGCAAGGGAAAAAAAAAACAAAAACAAACAAAAAATAATCCACAAAAAAAAAACCCAGCTCTTCCATCTATGTGCAAGAAGCATTTCAGTTTCCTATATTAAAAAAAGCCAGAATTTAAGTCATTTAAGGGGCATATATAATTTATCCCAGGATTTTAAATCTCCAATGCAGGCATCAGCTGGGTTGTGAGTAATTCGTTCAGATTACAAGTCAAATACATGCATTGCATATAACACAGATGGGAACGCCTGGCGCTGGTGAAGCCTCAATGTAAACAGATCGCCCTCTAGGAAAAATGCCTTTTCCAAGGTAGGGAAATATAAACTGCTGCGTCACTGCCTGAAATCGCTTCTTTCCTACTCAACAGATCACCCCCAAGCGCCTCCGGGGCACAGGTGTAAGTTACCCGCAGATCCATTACCAGCTACTGCAGCTGCAGAGCCACCTTTTGTTGTTGTCAGGAGCTAAGAAAGTGACTAACAACCACGCCGGGAGAGCGCACCGGGTAAGCTCCGGCGCAGGGCTTTGCTGTCTCACCCGCACGGAGGCATTTGGGGGATGGGAGGGGCACATACCATCGAAGTCGGTGTAGACAGTGTCCTTAAGGATGGCTCCGGAGCCGAAGTCGATCAGCTTGAGCTCGCCCGTCCTGAGATCCACCAGCAGGTTCTCGTCCTTGATGTCCCTGTGCACCACGCCGCAGGTGTAGCAGTGGCGCACCGCCTCCAGGACCTGCCGGAAAAAGCCCCGGGCCGTCTCCTCGTCCAGGGCCCCCTTCTCGGTGATGAAGTCGAAGAGATCCTTCACCAGCTCGGGCCGCTCCATGATGATCAGGTAGCCGTCGGGTCGCTCGTACCAGTCCAGCAGCTTGATGACCCCTCTGAAGCCGGAGCCCACCTTCTTCAGCAGGACGATCTCCAAGGGCACCATCGCTCCGCTCTGGGCAGCGCAAAGAGGCAAGGGCCGCGGTCACTCACCGGGCAGCCCCGGCGGGGAAGCCAGCCAGCCTCCCGCCCGCCCCCACACGCGCACTCCGCCGGGTGGAGGCGCACCCCCCCCCCCCCCCGCGCGCTGGGCACCGAGTCTCCCGCAGCAGCGCGGGGGCTGGGGAAGTCCAGCGCCGCTCCGCTGGGGGGCTCCGCGGCTGCCGCAGTCAGAGAGGGAGGAGCCGCGGGAGGAAACCCCGCCAAAATCCCCCCCAGCTGTAAACAATAACACAGGGGCGGGCGGGGGACCCAGCCCTCTCGCCACCCAAACAATAGCCACCCAGGGTGACTGCCGGGCGGGCGGCTCCCAGCCTCTCTCGCACCCACCGCGCGGTTACACCCGCTCCCCGGCGAATACTTACGATGGTGCCCCACTCGGTGACTCGCTCCTTCACCACATGCTTCACGGCCACCTGGGGGGAGAGAGACCAGGCGCCGTCAGCGCGGGGTGGGGGAAAGCCTTCCCCGCTCTGCAGCGGCGGAGAGGGCGGGGGCGGCTGCGACGCGCGACCCTGCAGCCACGCACACGCCGCCCCGAGCAGACAGCAAGACACAACTACGCAGCCATGAATAGCCCCCCCTTCTCCTTACCGGCAAGCCGTCGGCTATCCGGGTCCCCGCGTACACGGTGCCGAAGCCCCCGCTGCCCAGCACGGAGCCCACCTGGTAGAGTTTATCGAAGGGCTCCTTCTCCGATTTCGCTAGAAACGGGAAAACAAATTAAGAGTGGGGGGTTGGAGTCGCTCTATTATTAAGAAGGCAGGACACGAGGCAGGCGAGAGGAAGCCCCGCCAGGGGAGCCGCATGGCTGTTCACACCGGCACATGCAGCTCTTCATCCTAAACCTAGCGAGCAAGGGGAAACCAGGCGGGTTTTGGTGCGACACGACAGCAGCGATCCGACAAGCAGCCACCCAGAGCCAAAATATCCAACACGCCCCACTGGGAGGGACGCGGACGCCGCGCACTCTCCCATAACAACCCAGCGAACAGGGGAGCTGTGCCCATCCCTACGCGGCGATACGCTAGCGGGGAATGTGACAGCCGAGAAATCCTCGGAGCTTGCAAACTCCCCATTAAAAAGCGACGGGCACCGCACCGTGGCTGGGTCACAACCAGCGAGTCGCTAACTGCGTACCTGGTTGGAGGATTTTCACCGGCAAGTGATCCACGCTGGTGGGGTTGCAAATGTGAGCGAGGGAGCCAAACTTGGAGAGCAACATCTTCCAGAGGAGCCGGGGGAAGGGGGAGGAAAGAGATCCTACAGCGAGACGTAGAGAGTGTCCTCCGGGCTAATTATTCAATTAACGATCTGCTGGGAAGGAGCGGCGCGATCTCCTTCCCGACCCGGGAGGGGAGCTGCGAAGCGGCTGCCTGGGCTCCTGCTCTGCTCTCCCCAGTCCACCAGCAGCAGTTGATGTTGTAGCAGAGGGTGGCAGACGCCTCCAGAAATAAACAGCCACAAAGAATCCAAGCTGAAGCGGCGTGGAGCCCGTCGACAAAAAGCAATCAATAACGAGGGCGATGCTCTGCTTCTCCCACCGCCCAGCGCAGCTGAAACGCAACCCCAGATGCCAGCGGGGCTGCAGAGAAAGTGGGTAAAATCCGCCCCGGCGAGAAGGACGCTTGCTCGGGGCCGCTGGGTGACTGCGAATTCAATCCAGCGCCGCAGTGAAGCCGTACCCCTGGTGCAGCAGCAGCGCAGCCTCCTCGGTGCCTGCTCACTTCTGAGCTCAATTACAGCAGGAGCTGCCTCTTAACTCTCAATGTTTTGGTGCGGGGAAGAGAGATACAAATATCCCTCCGCGGGGGAGTGGGAAAACACCTCGTTGTGCCTTCCGGAGTTCTTCCCCTCCCCTAGAGCACAGCGCGCTGGGATGTCTTCGTGCGGTCTCCGGCTCTGGGGGGGACTGCAGAGTCCCAGCCCACAGTAAATACAAGGGACGGGGGGACTGGAACTACTTATTTGTAGTAATAGACGCGCACAGTTACACTGTCTGAAATTCTCATCACACGCTACCAAAAAAAAAAGGGGGGGACAGAGCAAGATTCTGTAATTTGCATTAACTTTATCAGTCAGCCAATGAAGGGCCACCTTTTCAAATGAGGTATCGGGCAGTGGCCAATCAGGAAGAGGGTTTATTTGCATATGCTTAAGTGAGGCCAGGCGCGCAGGGCGGGAATTCCTAGGCGCGCCTTTCTCCTCATTTCTCCTTTCTCCCGGCTGCGCTGGGGAAAGGTCACTCTGCGCCGAGCTGAGACACTGCGTCTGGCGCTGGGGTGGGAGGGAGATAAGGGGAAAGAGCAGCAGCAACAGCAGCCGCCGCCATGATCACCGTTGTGGGGACACCGGGAAGGGGAGGGCTGTATCCATGCTGCTCCTTTGATGAAGCCGCCCAAACACCGTTTAGAAACCTGCTTATTTATAGCGCAGTGTTCACCGGCATAACACATCCTGCTCCCTTGCCTATTCTAGCTTCATTTGTGCCCGCCCTCTTTCTGCTGTGATTTCTTACTCCTCTCTCTCCCGGGCTGGCTGAGCTGCACCGCGCTTGGCGGTGGAGTTTGCTCCCCAGAGCCTGGGTCCGAGCCCTTCAGCCTGCGCCCCTGGGTCTCGGCTGCAGGGGGTCTTTGTATGGCCGCATCTGTTGTATGAAAGCCCACGTGCGTTAGGGGGAGCTCATGGGATTCCCTGATACACACTGGGAGACTTCGGTATGTTAGACCCGAGCCTGCCCTTGAACGGCGACGAGCCCCTTCCTAGCTAGGCGTCGGTTAAAAATTGCAAGAAGCGCATGTGCTCCCCCCTCCCCGGTTCGCAGGGCTGGAAATCCGCACAGACGCTGCAATGTCACACGCTGGATCCCGTGCGTGTGTCTCAGGCACCTCTTGACGTCTGGCGCGGGCTGAGCTTGAAAGGCAGCTCCTTTCCCATCAGAGTCCACAGAGGGCGCTGAGGCAACGAGAAATCATCCCCGGGAAAGCCGCATGGCGTCCTCAGGCGGGGTAGGCGCTCCGAGATGCTGCCAAGTCTCACTCAGCTGGGAGGCAAATCTAGATGAATTTTAAGGCAGTTTTTAGAAACACCTCTCTCCTGAAGAAGGAATTTACAGCTTGATTCAGTGAGAACTAACTTCACTGAGTTTCTGCCATTTCCACCGAAACTGGAACAGCTTGAGCTAGGCCCTGCCTACAGGCTCAGGTTGGTTTAGGGCTTGTTGGCCAGTTCTGTCTAGAGACCAGTCCTTATTGCATTTGGTGGGTAGAGACAGTTGGATAGCAGTTTTAGGGACTACTTAAACTCTGCTTTCCAGTTACTGGTAACTGGGCCAGAGTTGCAGCAGCTATAGTCTAAGGGCTTGTCTTCACTGACATCACTGCAACAGTTCGTTGGAGTTAGTACAATTGAGTTACTGCACTTCAAAACAACACTGGAATTACGCACACAGTGATTTGATTAGCAGCACAGAGTGATTGGATTAGCAGAATTATTGGATTAGTTGATGAGCAGTTTTAACCCAAGCTGCTGCTTCCCCTCAGCATTACTAGGGCCTTGTCCATACTAAAAAGTTAGGTTGACCCAGCTCCATCATTCAGGGGTGTGAAAAATCCACCCAGATCGGCATCGGACCTAAGCCCTGTTGTAGATAGCATGTACAAAAAATTCTTCTGTTGAGCTAGCTACCCCTTTTTAGGGAGGTGGAGTAACTACGCAGTCGGTGTAGGTTGTGTCACACTGAAGTACTACAATGCAGTGCTATAGTTGTGCCACTGTAGCGTTTCAAGTGTAGACAAGCCCTAGCTCAAGCATCAGCATCACTCAAATTTCAAAGCCCCCAGTTCCCCACCCTCGACAGGAAAATTCACACCCCTGAACGATGCAGTTAAACCGACTTAATCCCTAGTGTAGACAGTACTAGGTAAATGGGAGAATTCTCCCGTTGACCTAACTACTGTCTCTTGGAGAGGTGGATTACCTATGCCGAAGTGAGGGCTACTCCTGTCGGCGTAGGTAGTGTCTTCACTGAAACTGCTTGTGATTCATGAACCTGGGGAAGATAAGTGTCTGAATGCCTAAATTGAGTGTGGGGCCTGAAACAAAACGAAACAAAACGATGAGGGGGGGAAGATTGCCCTCCCTTATGACTTTTAGCCTAGTGGCTAGGAGGCTCAACTGGGATATGGGAATCCCCGGTTCAAGTCCTCCCTACTACTACTGAAGAAGTACAGAGAAGAGAAACAAAAATGATTAGGAGTCTGGAAAAGCTTCCATATGAGGAGAGATTAAAAAGACAGGGACTGTTCATTTTAGGAAAGAGATGATTAAGGGGGGATATGTTAGAGGCACAGTTGCCAACTTTCATATGCTAAATAAGCACCCCGACTTTCACAATAAGCCAAAAACTAAGCTAATCCCATTTCAAAACAAGCCAATCCCTAAGAACCTCAACACTCTATGTAACTAGATCCCCTCGGCATGCAGTCTGAAACTGTGGTTGGCCCACTGTGCATCCCTGACTCTCTTCCCCGCTTGCCCGTGCTTGCCACTTTCCCCTGCTTCCCCTCCCCCTGCCACTGCTTTCCAGGAGCCAATCAAAAAAAATGAAGCAACAAGCTACAAGGCAAAAACTACCCAACAAGCAAGTCACAAGCCAGTTAAGCCAAAAAAATGCCCAATTTCTGTGTTTTTTCCTGCAGGTTTGGCATGTCTGGTTAGAGGTCTATATAATCATGAATGGTGTGGAGAAAGTGTATAAGGAACTGTTACGTATCCCTTCAAGTAACACAAGAACTGAGGGTCACCCAATGAAATTAATAGCAGCAGGTTTAAAACAGACATAAGGAAGCACTTCTTCACACAATGCGCAGTCAACCTGTGGAACTCATTGCCTGGGATGTTGTGAAGACCACAGGTGCCAACTTTCCAAAGTGCCAGGGGGTGCTTGACGCCTGGCTCTGCCCCCGGCCCTGCCCCCACCCCCACTCCACCCCTTTACCCAAGACCTCACTCCCCCCAACTTCTTCACGCCTGGTTTCACCCCTTTCCCCGAGCATGCCGCATCCTCTCTCCTCCCTCTCCCTCCCAGCCTCCTGCACGCTGCAAAACAGCAAATTGTGATGGGCGGGATGTGCAGGGAAGGAGGGGGAGGCGCTGTTGGCCGTTGCGAGCCATTGGAGAGATCGGGGGGGAGGTGGTACGGGGGAGGGGTGGCTTAGAGCCACAGCCCGGCCACAATAAGACCCGGGTGGGCAGTTGTGGGGAATCACGGTGGACCCTCCACCTGCCTGCAGTGCGGGGGGGTGGGATTGAGAACAGCCCTCATCCATGTCCCCAACCTGCAGGCTCCTTGCCTGGCCAAGGGCACGTGGAGGGTCTGCGATGCCGCGCGGGCTCCTCACAGCTCCTCGTGCGGATCTCCCCAATGAGGCTCTGGCGGGGGGTGCCTCGGAGCCTCAGCCCCGCCAGGTAAGTAGAGCCCTGCAAATCCACGGATATCTGCAGACAGTGGATGCGGATATCTGCAGTCTGATGCGAATACACATTTCTGTATCTGCGCAGGATTCTATAATCCTTCCATATTGTTTGAGCTGCTCCTTTTCGTCTGCCTCAGAAAGTTCATTTCCATAGCCCTGAACAATTGCAACTGTAGGAAACCTATATAAACTATTTTTGCCTTATTTGAATGTTGTTTTTCAACTGTAAATTGGAAGCAATTCAATGGTATTATGCTAATCTGTTCTTTGGTGTACAAATAATTTTTTGTACACAAGGGTCCCTGACAAGCGTCAGTTGTGGTATACAGTAATATAGGAATACCGTGCAAGGTTCTGCCTGCTGCCTAGGAACAATAACTGACTCAAACTTTGTTCTTAGTTATTACAGGGTATCTAGGTTCAATTTGCTGTGCTACAGCATCAGGTACGTCTAATAAAATTGTATTGGCCTAACTATAGTGCTCCAGTGTAGGTAGGGTAGTTGGTGTAGAGAGTTCCTGTGTGAGATAGCCAATAGGTGGATGTTATATAGCCTGACTACAAGAAATGGTGGGGAAAATGGGCTTCCAGTGTGAAAAGCTCCAGCTGAAGTTGATGAGAGCTAGGAGTGTTCAGTACCTCTGAAAAAATAGGACCCAATTTCTCCAGAGATGTAGGGCCTGTGCTCTAACTTGTACGCCAACAAGTGGTTATGGGACTGTGCATGAGGCAATGCAGGCTATACTTGTTTACAGGTGCTAGAGAGTGAGCTTCCCCCCAATGTCCCTTAGAAGCGTTATGCCTGCTCCTAATCTTTGCAATTGTAATTTCTCCAGCACTTTACCTGGCCCTGCCCTTGCTGTCAACTCTGTGTAGTTCAGGCTGCTAGACTGTACATAACTCCTGTGTGTTTTTTAGAAAAGACAAGCAAGTGCATAAAAACGAGTGCATACATAGCAAATAAGAATGTAACAGGAAAAAATACGGAAACGCTTGTTATGCCTCTTTTTTGAGCTCACTCCCAAAAAAGGTTGTCTTTGAATTTCCACAGTGTTATTGCTATAGCTGACCAGTACAAATTACTTTGTTCTTTATGGTTACCCCCACCCTATATAATAATTTAAGCTGAAAAGGAAAATACAATTTATATTTTGTCTTCAAATGAAATCTTCATCACAAATCCCATAATAGCTGTCAATCGACTCCAACAGCAGTAGGGCAGCCAAAATGTGTTCTGGGTTACAAACCTTTTTGGCAGTTGCATTGTGTATTTAGATGGACTGATGGCGCAGTCATAACCTCTGATAATTCTTCCAGTGTCTACCTTCTCTTGACCGTCATTGCTTCCATCTTATTTAGACTGAACTTCAGTCATTTAATTGTTGCCTAGGTCCATATCCTCATCATGCACATGGCAAAATAAAATAAAACCCACCACCTTTCAGGTGAAAAGGATATATGGAGCTGAGTATCATTAGCAGTAGACTGATGTCAGCAAGGTAGTGATGCCTCACAATCTCTCCGTGTGACCTCAGATACACATTTAGCAAGAAAAGTGTCAATGAAATCTTGCAGAATCGTGCATGATAGGTGAACAACCTCTCAAACCTGCCATTTGAGATTTCTCAGAAAGGAAAAACATGGTCTTATGGGAGAATAACACTTTCCATCTCTGTCTGTGAGATCTGGCAGGTCACCAATACTTTGTAGTTGATGATGTCAAGGTCTTCCTATAGAATTCACTGAAAGTCACTGAGAATACTTTTATAGGAATCTGGGAAGGAAGATGACATCAGAATTGCCATAGTACAGTCTTCCCAATAATCGTCTCTAAAAATGATAAGTTTGAGGAAGCTCAGTGATTGCCAAAGAAATAACTTTTTCACCTGAATGACCTTGTCAGTTACTGATCAAGAAGCCATCACTTGGCTTTAACAACCGTGACCTTTTGGGAGGTTATTAAGAAGGTTGTAGTAGGGCAGCTCCAGATTCTTTTGGTTTCCTATCAGTCTACTTTTAGGCCTGGACATAGTACAGACACTGCATTAGCTACCTTGGTAAGTTATCTTTTGGCAATGGACAAAAGTCAGAGGTCCATGTCCCTTTGATTAATCTTATACTCTGATAATTAATCTGATACTGTTGACTGATCTGCCTGCAAGATCTGGCAGACGTGGATGGGACTGTTCTTCAGTAATGTCATTATTTCCTTTCTGAGAAGTGAGTCTAAAGGGCCTGCTCAATTTTTTTAAGTGTTATTGGAATCACGTCTGTCCAGATGGACACATTAACTCCATTCATAACGGTGCTTAAACCTCCACATAGTTTTTTCCCAACTATGAGAGAGTCTTGCTGGTTCTAACCCTTCTTTCCTCTGTTCATCCAGAGCCTCTCTGAATGAAACAGCTGAAACTACTAGTGAAGAAGGCACCTCTTCCACAACATGAGTCTCAGCCCTGGTCTACACTACGAGTTTAGGTCGAATTTAGCAATGTTAGATTGATTTAACCCTGCACCCGTCCACACAACGAAGTCATTTTTGTCGACTTAATGGGCTCTTAAAATTTATTTCTGTACTTCTTCCTGATGAGGGGATTAGCACTGAAATCGACATTGCCGGGTTGAATTTGGGTTAGTGTGGACGCATTTCGACAGTATTGGCCTCCGGGAGCAATCACACAGTGCTCCATTGTGACCTCTCTAGACAGCACTCTCAACATGGATACACTAGCCAGGTACACAGGAAAAGCCCTGCAAACTTTTGAATTTCATTTCCTGTTTGGCCACCGTGGCATGACCACGCAGAGCTCATCAGCAGAGATGACCATGGAGTCCCAGAATCGCAAAAGAGCTCCAGCATGGACTGAACGGGAGGTACTGGATCTGATCGCTGTATGGGGAGATGAATCCGTGCTATCAGAACTCCATTCCAAAAGACGAAATGCCAAAATATTTGAAAAAAATCTCCAAGGGCATGAAGGACAGAGGCTATCACAGGGTCCCCCAGCAGTGCCACGTGAAACTTAAGGAGCTCAGGCAAGCCTACCAAAAAACCCAAGAGGCAAACGCCCACTCGGGGTCAGAGCCCCAGACATGCCACTTCTATGATGAGCTGCATGTAGTTCTAGGGGGTGCCCCTACAACTACCCCACACCTGTACGTGGACTCCTGCAAGGGAGTCTCACGCAACAGGGATGAGGATTTGCTGGATGAGAAAGATGATGAGGAGGAGGAGGTTGAAGATAGCGCACACCAGGCAAGCGGAGAAACCGTTCTTCTCGACAGCCAGGAACTGTTTATCACCCTGGAGCCAATACCCTCCCAACCATCTCAACCCAGGCTCCCGCACCTTGAAGGCAGAGAAGGCGTCTCTGGTGAGTGTACGTTTGTAAATATAATACACAGTTTAAAAGCAAGCGTGTTTAATGATTAATTTGCCCTGAAGACTTGGAATGCATTCATGGCCAGTGCAGTTATTGGAAAAGTCTGTTAACATGTCTGGGGATGGGGCAGAATTCCTCCAGGGACATCTCAATGAAGCTGTCCTGGGGGTACTCCCAAAGCCTTTGCAAAAGGTTTCTGGGGAGGGCAGCCTTATTGCATCCTCCATGGTAGGACACTACCACAGCAGGCCAGTAGCACATAGTCTGGAATCATTGCATAAGAAAGCATGGCAGCGTGTGGTCCCGGTGTTTGCTGGCATTCAAGCAACATCTGTTCTTTATCTCTCTTTGGTATCCTCAGAAGAGTGGTATCATTCATGGTCACCTGGTTGAAATAGGGGAATTTTATTAAGGGGACATCAGAGGTGGCCGTTCCTGCTGGGCTGTTTGCCTGTGGCTGAAAAGAAATCATCCCCACTGTTAGCCACGCGGTGGGGGGAGAGGTGAAGCGATCATCCCAGAGAATTGGATGTGTGTGGGGCGGGGGGGGTGAGTTGGGTTTGTGTTGCACGTTAACCCGAAAACATCAGCCCCTCCTTTTAAATGGCCAGTGTGTCTTTTTCAATTTTAATCTCCCTTTTTTTCCTCCCGCAGCTGCAAATGTTTCAACCCTGTGACTAGCATCTCTGTCCCAAAGACTAGCGCAGATAAGAAGGCGAAATAAATGCACTTAAATGAAATGTTCTCTGAGCTCATGCAGTCCACCCAAACTGAAAGAGCCCAGCAGAATGCGTGGAGGCAGACAATGGCAGACTCCAGGAAAGCACAAAATGAATGCAAGGACAGGAGGGACGCGCAAGAGGATAGATGGCTGAAGAAACAGTCGAGGTGGTGGGATCAAGAGAAAAGGTGGCGGCAGCATGATGAAAGGAGGCAGGATGCAATGCTGAGGCTACTGGAGGATCAAACTGATATGTTTCGGTGTATGGTTGAGGTGTAGGAAAGGCACAGACCGCCACTGCAGCCCCTGTGTAACCAACTGCCCTCCTCCCCAAGTTCCATAGCCTCCTCACCCATACGCCCAAGAATGTGGGAGCGGGGGCCTTTGGGCACCCAACCATGCCACCCCAGAGGGCTGCCCAATCAACAGAAAACTGGCATTCAGTAAGTTTTGAAGTGCAGTGTGGCCTTGTCCTTCCCTCCTCCCATCCTCCTGCACCCCTCTCGGGCTACCTTGGCAGTTATCCCCCTATTTGTGTGACAAATTAATAAAGAATGCATGAATTTGAAACAACAATGACTTTATTGCCTCTGCAAGCGCTGATTGAAGGGGGGACAGGAGGGTGGCTGGCTTACAGGGAAGTAGAGTGAACCAAGGGGGTGGGTTTTCATCAAGGAGAAACAAACAGAACTCTCACACCGTAGCCTGGTCAGCCATGAAACTGGTTTTCAAAGCTTCTCTGATGCGCAGGGCGCTCTGCTGTGCTCTTCTAACCGCCCTGGTGTCTGGCTGCGCATAATCAGCGGCCAGGTGATTTGCCTCAACTTCCCACCCTGCCATAAATGTCTTCCCCTTACTCTCACAGATATTGTGGAGCACACAGCAAGCAGTAATAACAATGGGAATATTGGTTTCGCTGAGGTCTAACTGAGTCAGTAAACTGCACCAGCAGGCTTTTAAACGTCCAAATGCACATTCTACCACCATTCTCCACTTGCTCAGCCTATAGTTGAACAGCTCCTGACTACTGTCCAGGGTGCCTGTGTATGGCTTCATGAGCCATAGCATTAAGGGGTAGGCTGGGTCCCCAAGGATAACTATAGGCATTTCAACATCCCCAACGGTTATTTTCTGGTTTGGAAAGTGAATCCCTTGCTGCAGCTGTTCATACATACCAGAGTTCCTGAAGATGTGAGCGTCATGTACCTTTCCCAGCCATCCCACGCTGATGTTGGTGAAAGGTCCCTTGTGATTCACCAGTGCTTGCAGCACCATTGAAAAGTACTCCTTTCGGTTTATGTACTGGTTGGCAAGGTGATCCGGTCCCAAGATAGGGATATGCGTTCCATCTATGGCCCCATCACAGTTAGGGAATCCCACTGCAGCAAAGCCATCCACTATGACCTGCACATTTCCCAGAGTCAGTACTCTTGATAGCAGCAGCTCAGCAGCTGGATCACAGCAGCCCCCACAGTAGATTTGCCCACTCCAAATTGATTCCTGACTGACCAGTAGCTGTCTGGCGTTGCAAGCTTCCAGAGGGCTATCACCACTCACTTGTCAACTGTGAGGGCTGCTCTCATCTTGGTATTCTTGAGCTTCAGGGCAGGAGAAAGCAAGTCACAAAGTTCCATGAAAGTGCCCTTATGCATGCGAAAGTTTCGGAGCCACTGGGAATTATCCCAGACCTGCAACACTATGCGGTCCTACCAGTCTGTGCTTGTTTCCTGGCCCCAGAATTGGCATTCCACAGCATGAGCCTGCCCCATTGCCCCCAGGATGGCCAAATTGCTGGGGCCTGTGCTTTGAGAGAAGTCTGTGTCCATGTCTTCATCACTCTCATCACTGCACTGCCATTGCCTGCTTTTGCAGGTTCTGGTTCTGCATATACTGCATGATAATGTGTGAGGTGTTTACAATGCTCATAACTGTCGCAGTGATCTGAGTGGGCTCCATGCTTGCCGTGGTATGGCATCTGCAAGAGAGCAGAGTTGCAGGGGAAGCGGTGGTTGAATGACCAGTTTTGCAGACCTACTGCACCGTCTGCTGCCAGGACACAACAGCTGAGCAGGCTGCATTCTTGCCGGGGTATGGCGAGACAAGAGCAGCTGAGCAGAGTTGCAGCGGAAGTAGCCCTGCGAGACCACCAGGACAGCAGAGTGGCAGTGGAAGCAGTGGATAACAACTGTCATATAGAGGACCTGCAAGGTGGATTCATAGCATCAGGAGAGCAGAGTGGCAGCAGAAGCGGTTGTTCGATGATGATGGTTTGCAGTCCTACTGCATCATCTGCTGAAAGCAGTATGGTGCCTGCATGGAAAAAAGGTGTGAAATGATTGTCTGCCGTTGCTTTCACGGAGGGAGGGGCGACTGACGACATGTACCCAAAACCACCTGCGACAATATTTTTGCCCCATCAGGCACTGGGAGCTTAACCCAAAATTCCAATGGGCGGCGGAGACTGCGGGAACTGTGGGATAGCTACCCACAGTGCAACGCTCTGAAAGTCGACGCTAGCCTCGGTACTGTGGATGCACTCCGCCGACTTAATGTGCTTAGTGGGGACACACACAATCGACTGTATAAAATCGCTTTCTAAAAAATCAACTTCTATAAATTCGACTTCTATAAATTTCGTAGTGTAGACATACCCTCAGTCTCTTCTTTGAGTCACATTTCACATTGATTCATAGATTCATAGATACTAAGGTCAGAAGGGACCATTATGATCATCTAGTCTGACCTCCTGCACAACGCAGGCCACAGAATTTCACCCACCCACTCCTGTGAAAAACCTCTCACCTATGTCTGAGCTATTGAAGTCCTCAAATCGTGGTTTAAAGACTTCAAGGAGCAGAGAATCCTCCAGCAAGTGACCCGTGCCCCATGCTATAGAGGAACACTATTTTCTTGGTGCATATTTAACCAGGTGGAATATTCCTGCTTGGAAAACAAAACAAAGCAAAACCAAACTTATGATGGTTATATTTATATATTATTGACAGTATATCCACCTTTGTACATACATGCGTGTTCTTGGATTCACCACATGCAAATAGAAATCTGACTAAATGTTTAATTTGCTTTATTTGATATTCTAACTGCTGCTTTTACGATGTTGTTATGTACACAATATTCAGAGAAATGTTAATGTCAGTAATCTAATTAGCTGTTTGAGACAAGGGCTTCATGAATACAATCATAATTTGAATGCTATAGAAGCAACTCTCCTTTGAGACTGACAATAATTAGTAGTCTGCCTAATCAGCAAATAAAGTTTTCAGAATTATATGACCTGATTGCAAAAGATGTATGTTTTAGCAGAAGCTGGATCTTTGGGAGATATCTTAGTACACCAATCAATGATTCTACAAAACAAGCTGATATATACAAATGTCATCATTTACAGTGTGGGTAGTGGGGAGCACAAATACACTTTTACATGGAGTGTTTACTATCCAGATGAATCTATCAGTCTACATTCTCTGTTCAGGCAGAGTTATGTTCAGTGCATGACCAGAGAGGTGTGGGCAGAGGAGACAGTAACCCCAGTACATTATCTTCATCACACCTAGCCTCTGCCCCCTCAAGAATTAAATCCTAGGGAGTAGCATGTGAAGTCAAGAATCAGACTTTTCAGATGATATTCTTTATGGTCACACAATTGTTATTAATTGTCACTTGCATAGTGACAGACGATGAAAGTAATTGTAAATAAGGAATCATTATCCTGTGAGGGTGTTTCTAGCAGGGTTCCATGGGTTCTGTTCTTGGTCCAGTGCTATTCAATACCTTCACTAATGATATGGAAGACAATATAGCATCCTTTTTTGCTAGTAAAATTTGTAGGTGACACAAATATCAGTGGAGTGGTAAATAATGATGGGATTTGGGTGAGTTATATGGACCAACAGGATCTCTTGATAAGGTGGTCGTATTTGAACAACATACATTTTAACACTACCAAATGCAAAATCATATATCTAAGAACAAAGAACGTAGATTAGTCTTAAAATATGGAAGTTAGTGTCCTGAAATGCAGTGACAATGCAAAGAACTTGGGGGTCATGGTATATAATCAACTGAACATAAGCTCCCAAAGTGATGATATAGCTAAGAGGGAGAACATGATCCTTGGATGTACAAGCAGGGGGATATCAAGCAGGAGTAGGGAAGTGGTATTACCTCTGTATACAGCAGGGGTCGGCAACCTTTGGAATGCAGCCCTCCAGGGAAAGCCCTGGTGGGCCAAGCCAGTTTGTTTACCTGCCGCGTCCGCAGGTTCAGCTGATCGCAGCTCACACTGGCCGCAGTTCACCGCTCCAAGCCAATGGGGGCTGCGGGAAGCGGTGCAGGCCGAGGGTTGTGCTGGCTGCCCTTCCCGCAGCCCCCAATGGCCTGGAGTGGCGAACCGTGGCCAGTGGGAGCTGCGATCGGCCAAACCTCTGGACGCAGCAGGTAAACAAACCGGCCCAGCTGGCCAGGGGCTTTCCCTGGTGGGCTGCGTGTGAGAGGTTGCCAACCTCTGGTGTACAGCATTAGTGAGACCATTGCTGGAATAATGTGTTCAAAACGGATGTTGAAAAATTGGAAAATATTCAAAAAAGAGATACAAGAATGATTCAGGGTTTGGAAATCATACCTTATGGTGACAGTCTTAAGATCAGTCTATTTAGTTTATCCAAGAGAAGGTTAAGGGGTGACTTAACTGATATCTATAAATATCTGTATGGGGAAGTTTTCTGATATTAGGCAGCACTTTAATTTAGCAGAACAAAGTGCATCAAGATTCACTGGTTGGAAGCTGAACCCAGACAAATTCACACTAGAAATAAGGCACTTTTTTTTTTAAATGGTGAGAGTAATTAACCATTGGAACAATTTACCTAGGGATGGGTGGATTCTCTATCATTTGAAGTCTTAAATCAAGAGCGGATGTCTTTCTAAAAGATACGCTCAAAGATACAGCTCAAACAGAAGTTATGGGTGTGATGCAGAAATGTAATGGGTGAGGTTCGATGGCATATCATATGTAGGAGGTCAGGTTGGATGAACATAATGGTCCCTTTTGGTATTAATGTCTATGAGCATGTCCATTTATAAAACTGATCAAGTCCTATGGCCTAATTCTCCACTGTTTTACATCTGTGTTAGTGTAATACCAGTGCTGGAATAATGTGTGCAGTATTTGTCACCCAATCCAAAAAGATTATTGCAGAACTATAGGGGGCTCAGAAAAGGGTGTTGAGAATGATTAGGGACATGGAAAAATCTCTCATATAAAAAGAGATTGCTTTATCTTAAAAAGAAGAAGACTAAGAGGGGAAATGGTACCATTGCGGAGAGTGGACCAGATGATATGTCTGGAGGGAGAAAGCAGAAGGAGACTCCGCTGGTTGGAAGGCATGAGATGCGCTGTCCTGAGATGGGGGGTTCCACGACCACCACTCCCAAGAGAAGGAGGCGGGTGGTGGTGGTCGGGGACTCTCTACTCCGGGGGACTGAGTCATCTATCTGCCCCCCTGACCGGGAAAACCGAGAAGTCTGCTGCTTGCCGGGGGCTAAAATTCGCGATGTGACGGAGAGACTGCCGAGACTCATCAAGCCCTCGGATCGCTACCCCTTCCTGCTTCTCCACGTGGGCACCAATGATACTGCCAAGAATGAGCTTGAGCGGATCACTGCGGACTACGTGGCTCTGGGAAGAAGGATAAAAGAGTTTGAGGCGCAAGTGGTGTTCTCGTCCATCCTCCCTGTGGAAGGAAAAGGCCTGGGTAGGAACCGTCGAATAGTGGAAGTCAACGAATGGCTACGCAGGTGGTGTCGGAGAGAAGGCTTTGGATTCTTTGACCATGGGATGGTGTTCCATGAAGGAGGAGTGCTGGGCAGAGACGGGCTCCACCTTACGAAGAGAGGGAAGAGCATCTTTGCGAGCAGGCTGGCTAACCTAGTGAGGAGGGCTTTAAACTAGGTTCACCGGGGGAAGGAGACCAAAGCCCTGAGGTAAGTGGGAAAGCAGGATACCGGGAGGAAGCACAGGGAGGAATGTCTGTGAGGGGAGGGCTCCTGCCTCATACTGAGAATGAGGGGCAATCAGCAGGTTATCTCAAGTGCTTATATAGGAATGCACAAAGCCTTGGAAACAAGCAGGGAGAACTGGAGGTCCTGGTGATGTCAAGGAATTATGATGTAATTGGAATAACAGAGACTTGGTGGGATAACTCACATGACTGGAGTACTGTCATGGATGGTTATAAACTGTTCAGGAAGGACAGGCAGGGCAGAAAAGGTGGGGGAGTAGCACTGTATGTAAGGGAGCAGTATGACTGCTCAGAGCTCCGGTACGAAACTGCAGAAAAACCTGAGTGTCTCTGGATTAAGTTTAGAAGTGTGAGCAACAGGAGTGATGTAGTGGTGGGAGTCTGCTATAGACCACCGGACCAGGGGGATGAGGTGGATGAGGCTTTCTTCCGGCAGCTCGCGGAAGCTACTAGATCGCATGCCCTGGTTCTCATGGGTGACTTTAATTTTCCTGATATCTGCTGGGAGAGCAATACAGCGGTACATAGACAATCCAGGAAGTTTTTGGAAAGCATAGGGGACAATTTCCTGGTGCAAGTGCTAGAGGAGCCAACTAGGGGGGGAGCTTTTCTTGACCTGCTGCTCACAAACCAGGAAGAATTAGTAGGGGAAGCAAAAGTGGATGGGAATCTGGGAGGCAGTGACCATGAGTTGATTGAGTTCAGGATCCTGACACAGGGAAGAAAGGTAAGCAGCAGGATACGGACCCTGGACTTCAGGAAAGCAGACTTCAACTCCCTCAGGGAACGGATGGGTAGGATCCCCTGGGGGACTAACATGAAGGGGAAAGGAGTCCAGGAGAGCTGGCTGTATTTCAAGGAATCCCTGTTGAGGTTACAGGGACAAACCATCCCGATGTGTCGAAAGAATAGTAAATATGGCAGGTGACCAGCTTGGCTTAACGGTGAAATCCTAGCGGATCTTAAGCATAAAAAAGAAGCTTACAAGAAGTGGAAGGTTGGACATATGACCAGGGAAGAGTATAAAAATATTGCTCGGGCATGTAGGAATGAAATTAGGAGGGCCAAATCGCACCTGGAGCTGCAGCTAGCGAGAGATGTTAAGAGTAACAAGAAGGGTTTCTTCAGGTATGTTGGCAACAAGAAGAAAGCCAAGGAAAGTGTGGGCCCCTTATAGAGTGAGGGAGGCAACCCAGTGACAGAGGATGTGGAAAAAGCTAATGTACTCAATGCTTTTTTTGCCTCTGTCTTCACAAACAAGGTCAGCTCCCAGACTGCTGCGCTGGGCATCACAACATGGGTAATAGATGGCCAGCCCTCTGTGGAGAAAGAGGTGGTTAGGGACTATTTAGAAAAGCTGGACATGCACAAGTCCATGGGGCCGGACGAGTTGCATCCGAGAGTGCTAAAGGAACTGGCGGCTGTGATTGCAGAGCCATTGGCCATTATCTTTGAAAACTCGTGGCGAACGGGGGAAGTCCCGGATGACTGGAAAAAGGCTATTGTAGTGCCAATCTTTAAAAAAGGGAAGAAGGAGGATCCTGGGAACTACAGGCCGGTGAGCCTCACTTCAGTCCCTGGAAAAATCATGGAGCAGGTCCTCAAAGAATCAATCCTGAAGCACTTACATGAGAGGAAAGGGATCAGGAACAGTCAGCATGGATTCACCAAGGGAAGGTCATGCCTGACTAATCTAATCGCCTTCTGTGATGAGATTACTGCTTCTGTGGATGAAGGGAAAGCAGTGGATGTATTGTATCTTGACTTTAGCAAAGCTTTTGACACGGTCTCCCACAGTATTCTTGTCAGCAAGTTAAAGAAGTATGGGCTGGATGAATGCACTATAAGGTGGGTAGAAAGTTGGCTAGATTGTCGGGCTCAACGGGTAGTGATCAATGGCTCCATGTCTAGTTGGCAGCCGGTGTCAAGTGGAGTGCCCCAGGGGTCGGTCCTGGGGCCGGTTTTGTTCAATATCTTCATAAATGATCTGGAGGACGGTGTGGATTGCACTCTCAGCAAATATGCGGATGATACTAAACTGGAAGGAGTAGTAGATACGCTGGAGGGCAGGGATAGGATACAGAGGGACCTAGACAAATTGGAGGATTGGGCCAAAAAAAATCTGATGAGGTTCAATAAGGATAAGTGCAGGGTCCTGCACTTAGGACGGAAGAACCCAATGCACAGCTACAGACTAGGGACTGAATGGCTAGGCAGCAGTTCTGCGGAAAAGGACCTAGGGGTGACAGTGGACGAGAAGCTGGATATGAGTCAGCAGTGTGCCCTTGTTGCCAAGAAGGCCAATGGCATTTTGGGATGTATAAGTAGGGGCATAGCGAGCAGATCGAGGGACGTGATCGTCCCCCTCTATTTGACATTGGTGAGGCCTCATCTGGAGTACTGTGTCCAGTTTTGGGCCCCACACTACAAGAAGGATGTGGATAAATTGGAGAGAGTCCAGCGAAGGGCAACAAAAATGATTAGGGGTCTGGAACACATGACTTATGAGGAGAGGCTGAGGGAACTGGGATTGTTTAGTCTGCGGAAGAGAAGAATGAGGGGGGATTTGATAGCTGCTTTCAACTACCTGAGAGGTAGTTCCAGAGAGGATGGTTCTAGACTATTCTCAGTGGTGGAAGAGGACAGGACAAGGAGTAATGGTCTCAAGTTGCAGTGGGGGAGGTTTAGGTTGGATATTAGGAAAAACTTTTTCACTAGGAGGGTGGTGAAACACTGGAATGCGTTGCCTAGGGAGGTGGTGGAATCTCCTTCCTTAGAAGTTTTTAAGGTCAGGCTTGACAAAGCCCTGGCTGGGATGATTTAATTGGGGATGGGTCCTGCTTTTGAGCAGGGGGTTGGACTAGATGACCTCCTGAGGTCCCTTCCAACCCTGATATTCTATGATTCTATGAAATGGGAAAAATATAAATAAAATAATCAATGTTCTAAAGAAGGTAGATCAGGAAATTCTGTTCTTTGTCCCATAACACATGAGCAAGGAGACACTGAGTGAAGTTAAAAGTTGACAGATTTGAAGCTAATAAAGGGATATAATTTTTTCACACATGTAATTAGATTAGAACTTTCTCCCAGCAGGCAGCTGACCTGCCAGGAAATGTCTGTACCTACTGCAGGCAGTTCTGTGGTTCCAGGATGACTCCTGAGTCATCTCAGGACCCGTATGTAAATCTGTGGTGGAGATCATCCTCGAATTGAGGGAGCACCGAGGACGATGAATTAGACCAGTGGTGGAAACCTGCTGCCTTCGGGCCATACGCAGCCCGTCAGGGTAATCTGCTGGCGAGCCGCGAGACAGTTTGTTTACATTTACAATGGAAGCTGCGGGAAGCGGCGCGGGCCACAGGGATGTGCTGGCTGCCACTTCCCGCAGCTCCCATTGGCCAGGAACGGTGAACCACAGCCACTGAGAGCTGTGGGTGGCCGTGCAAATATAAACAAACTGCCTGGTGGTCCCACCAGTGGATTACCCTGATGGGCCACGTGCGGCCCATGGGCCATAGGTTGCCCACCACTGAATAAGACTGTGGAGCTCATTGCCATTGGAAGTCATTGAGGCTAAGAACTTAGCGAGATTCATAAAATATCCAGAGTTGTCACAATTAATGGCAATTTTTGGAAGGTCTATTAAACCTCACTTTTGAGGGTTTAAGCCAATCTCTAACTATTAGAAAACAGATTGAGACCGAATGTGGCTGCAGATTATCCCGTATCTGCCTACTGTGGGGTTCTTATACGTTTCTCTGAAGCATCTACTATTGGCCACTGTCAGAGACAGAATACCTAGATTGACCTCAGGTCTGATCCAGTATGGAAGTTCCTAGGTTCCTGTATTAGCCAGTGTAACTCCCTTGACTTCAGTGGAGTTATACCAAAAGTGGTGTAATGAAGTGGAGACTCAGCCCAGAATCTTTAGTCCAAAGAAACTGTGTCTAACATACGAGGTACGAGGGGTAAAAGACTGTCTTTGCATTCAGAGCTGATCCAAAGATGCTAAAATAAGGCTCAAAATCTGATTCTGTTCCATCTTCATTTTGTACATTTTTCAAATATTAGAACACCGTGAACTGTGAAAGGCAAATTTTACCTGAACTGTGAACTTTATTCCCATATTACTTACATCAGTCCAGTTTATTTATATAACTTATTGATTACCAATAGCCAAAAGTATTTGGATATGTTCTCCATTAAATAATTCAATAAGTTACTAATCATAAGCTGGTTCCAAAAGCCACGCTACAAACCCTCATTACCTCTACTTTCAGCAAAGAACAGAAGGAAATAGGAATTAATAGGCTGTACAAAACAAACAATGAAGGCTGTCACAGAAATCGAGAGAGAGTTCCACAGATGAGGGCCTACCATACAAAGATCTGTGCCCGCTCCAGACTGAACCTTGAGACTGCAATTTAGTCAACCCCACAATATTCCACATTCAGAATACAGCACGAGCTGGTGTAGCTGGTACCTTGGTACTATGTTATTACTTTCCATTTTGGCCTGCATAGGGCTATGTTTCCAAATTTAAAGGCACAGTGGGTCACCTTAAGTAGGATGAGAGCTGTTTTTATCAGGAACTGTTAAAAGGGTGCATTTGTTGTCATGCAGACATGGTGAACTATTTCACAGTTGTAGGTGTGATAGAAAGATACATTTTCAGGACCATGGTTAGGATTTTCCAAGCACTTTTACAGGTAGAGGGGCTCATAATTAGGGTTGGGTGAAACAATCCAAAATGATTGACATAAGAGGGTTCATATTTCTCCTACATCCCTTTACAACACCATCTCCTTTTATATGCGCCAGACTCCAATTCCATTTTTGAACCACAGGTCAATCCCTCTACATGCATTCACATAATGAGAATTAAGTTAGAGTTTCACACTTCAGATTTCCAGTAACTGGCTGAATAAAATGTATCCCTTTGAGCCAAGTAGAGGAAGGAGCCACCAAATTAGTTTGAACTGTGATCCAGGGTTCCCATGACAGACTACTATGCTTTAGGTCTAAAGGGCACATACCTGCATTTTGACCTCTTGTCTGATTTGGGATGCTGCCAGCCTATAATTATCTGCATCAATCCTTGCAAATGTTGGAATATAATTATTAACTGGTTAGGGCCCCAAACCCGCAGTAGACTTTGCCGCTTGCGTGGAGTCCATTGCAGGTTTGGGCCTTAGTACAGATCACAAGCTAACTAGATTGTTATGTGTGCTATACATTTTAATATCATCTTATCATATAAAAGGTCCTCCAAACTATACTAAAATATATAACCTACAACAGAAGTTTCACATTTTTCTCCAAAGGCAGAGAGTTTCTGGCTATGTATGCTATTCTGTAAGGCTAGCATGAGGACAAACATTTTATGTAGTTCTTTTTGTGGTCCATTTTTTAGATGGATATTTAAATTAAAGATCAAGTCTGTTTTAAAAACAGTTCCATTTTGTATAAGGGGAGCTGAGAGCTTGTTTGTTTAATGTATTTGTAAAATTTAAAAATCATGGGTAAGAATTGCTTAATATTGTTTACTAATCTTTGATTAAGGTTCAGCCAATTGTACTGCAACCTTAAGCTACAAATAGAAAGTATGACTATGTAACTGTCCTTGCTCAATGTTTCATTCACAGATAGGTTTCAGAGGAACAGCCGTGTTAGTCTGTATTCGCAAAAAGAAAAGGATTACTTGTGGCACCTTAGAGACTAACCAATTTATTTGAGCATGAGCTTTCGTGAGCTACAGCTCACTTCATCAGATGTTTACCGTGGAAACTGCAGCAGACTTTATATACACACAGAAATCATGAAACAATACCTCCTCCCACCCCACTGTCCTGCTGGTAATAGCTTATCTAAAGTGATCAACAGGTGGGCCATTTCCAGCACAAATCCAGGTTTCACAGATAGCGAAGGTATGTGTCCCAAACACCATGTGACTATACAATCAAAAGAAAATGTTCTTGTCTATCTTATCAGAAGTTTTTTGGAGCTTATATTAACTTTGTGATCATAACTTCTGCATTTTTTTCACAAACTTTGTTAGTATTGTCCTTGTGTATATTATATTAATGTATCTATCTATAGGGCTTTTAAAATTATTTCCTAAATATTAAAAGCCAACAACAAATGTTATACTGCTATACTCTCCCTAACTAAGCTTTCCGTTGCATTCTCTTTGTTAACTAGATGACTGTGTTTATGTTTATATTCACAGCTAATAAATCTCACTCTCCCATCCCACAAACTAGTATACACAGCAAATTAATAAGACAATGTGACCAGCTAGTCAAAAGGGACGAGTTATTTTGTGTACCTCAGGTTTCGGGGCCCAACTGAAACACTTCAAAGGGGCCTGATTTTCAGAAGGGATGAGAGGCAGTTCAGTGTTCTGTGGACCACGCTTTAAATATGTTAAGCCAAGGCACATGTTCAGTTGTGCATAGTTTCCCATTTCAGACAGCCAGCTTCTTTTCCTTAGTCTAGCCGTGGCGCTCTCCCTCCAACAAGCACAAACAACTTCTCTTTTCCTTATTTATGTCTTCATTGGACTCAGTGGCCTATCCCTTTCCCCCTGTTCTTCTGCCCTCCTGGGTCTGCAATGGGCACTAGAAGGGAATTCTTTCCCAGCAGACTAATCTTTCCTAAAAGAGTCTTTTAGAATGGAGTAGGAAGCAGCTTAATGCCTCTCCCTGTTGACATCTCTTTATTGAGTGAAGGTAGGTATGTTCAGTACTTTCTTTTCTACATTTTTGAGGAACCCAGAGGGGCATTCAAGGACCCTACTGTACTTATGACAGATCAGAAAAGATATTAAACAGCTTTCTAAACTTTGGTCTTTCTATGCAAAGTTGCCGTAGACATGCTGGTTGCAGGATATTAGAGACAAAGCGGGTGAGGTAATATCTTTTATTGGACCAACTTCTGTTGGTCAGAGAGAGACAAGCTTTCGAGCTAACACAAAGCTCTTCTAAGATATTACCTCACCCATCTTTTCTTTCAGTCTTTCTAATCTAGACAGTAGTACTAAGTACTCACATTTCCTTGAATAAGTTTTCACTTTGTGCCATTTTCTTTTAAAGTTTAAATAAAAGGTTTAAATTTGGAATCATATTTACCAAAACCCTGCCCCTGCCTCCTCCTCTTTAATGGAAACAGGGGTTGGAGTCACTTTACTAATTCTGCTGGAGATGGACCATAGCACATGAGCAGACACATTGAAAGAAAGCCAGAGCTAGTGTGGAATCCCCCTTTGTTCCCTTTATGACCCCAGTCTCCCAGCAGGTAGGATGTTATCCTGTGAGGAGCTGAGCACTTTTGGAGATGTACTAAGCACTCTCAACTCTCACTGACTCTATAAGCAAACCAGTGTTGATAGGTCTTACAGCCTGGTCCAGTACCACTCTGCGCATTCACCAGTTTGTTATGAGTGGATCCAGTCGCTTGGTCCTGTGTGCTTCCAAGTTAACTGGATCTGGATAGAGTCTAGTCACTGTTTCTGGCTCCATAGGGCACAGTCCTAGGCATACACCTCTTATGTGATACCTTCCTTGGTACTTGGATTGCTGCCAGACTAGATTAAACATTAGCACAGCATTGGCTTTTCTTCCAGTTCTTTGGATCTTCCTCGGTTAGCAAGATTATATTAAAACTAACATCAGTGGGCTAGGTACCTCTTTGGCAACTCTTTATAAACCTTTGGGTGCAAGTTATTCAAACCTGCTGATTTAAAAATGTTTAACTTTAACTGATGTTGTTTATCATCCTTATCGCTGGAAAAAAGTATTTCATTATCAAGGTGTGGCTACGTCATCTAGCTTTGTTCCGAATACTGAACATAAATACTTATTGAATACTTCTGTCTTTTCTGTATAATTGACAATTTTACCATCTCCATCCAGTAACATGTATAACAGTCTTAGGATTTTTTTGTTTTTGATATATTATAAAACATATTTATTGCCTTAGCCCAGCTGACCATAATTTTTTCATTGATACATTTAGTGTGTCTTACTAATTCTCTGCATTTATCACCTAATTTATATTCCTTAATTCAATTTACCTCCTTTCCATCTACCTAAAGGGTAGTTGAACATATTCATAATTAATGTTATTAATATATCAGAAAAATGAATGTGAACCTTAGTAGCAAATTCCTACATTTTAGAAATGTGGGGAATAGATGAGGTAAAGATGGAATTCTCATCTCTATCTTGTATTTAGAAATGGCAAGGAATTGGATTTAATCTGACCTGGAGTCAAAACTGTAGAGGGAGATTCAGTGCTATATTAAATACATTTGTGAACAAAATTTTTAAGTGTGAGCATGTAAATAGGATATCTAGATTCTGCATGTGGATGCTCAAATCAACATTTAGGTACCAAAATGCCAGCTTTAAGTATTTGAATGTTTAACTCTGGAATCTATATATTTCTTTAAAATGCCCATTTTAAAAGTCTGACCCTGAATCTATGTTCATAGAAGAATAAATCTCATGGTCATTATCCAGATATTTGGACACAATTCTCCAGTACTTTAAATGAAATTCTGACTGTTGATTTGGCTCCTGTATGGGTTAATGAGTCAAAGCACCGTAAAGAGGCTCTAAAAGCCCCAAATCTGGCCAGGGAGAACTTCCTTGTTGCAGAAACTGAGGAAGACATCCACAGGGTTGTCTTCAGAGGGCTTCCTTGCAAATCCTGGCATAGAGGGTCCTGGCGGGGCAGGAGGGACATGTCAAGGGTGGGTCAACATGTGCTGCTGCAGATATTCTAGGCCAGGGATCGGCAACCTTTGGCACGTGGCCCGTCATGGAAATCTGCTGGCGGGCCGGGCCGATTTGTTTACCTGCAGCGTGGGCCGAGGGATGTGCTGGCCACTGCTTCCCGCAGCCCCCATTGGCCTGGAACGGCGAACCGCAGCCAGTGGGAGCAGCAATCGGCTGAACCTGTGGATGCTCCAGGTAAACAAACCGGCCCGGCCTGCCAGCAGATTTCCCTGATGGGCCACGTGCCAAAGGTTGCTGATCCCTGGCCTAGAATATCTGCAGCAGCACATGTTGACCCACCCTCAACATGTCCCTCCTGCCCCACCAGGACCCTCTATAGGACCGTCCCAACCCGCCAGCGGATTTCCCTGATGGGCTGCGTGTCAAAGGTTGCCGATCCCTGTTCTAGGCAATGCTGGATGACCACAGGGACAGGCTTCCATAAGGTAGGCATACTCCGGGGAGCTGTTTAAGGTATGCTGGATGCTGCTCTGGCCCTGGAGCAAGCCAGAATTGGGAAAGCAGGTGGTTTAAAGTCACCTTAGTACCTCTCCCCCTATGCTATCAGTTTTTAGAGGTGCAGAACAGAGGTGCAGAACACTCTTATCTCACCCTTATTCTGATACATGGGGATCAAACGTTGTTTGAGAGCTGCATGGGTTCTGCACAAGGGGCTAATAGTATTGAATACTATATGCAGGAGGACTCTGCAAACCTATGTATATCAGAGAATACTACTGTTCATGGTAGCTCAGTGTTTGTGATGTGGGGGAATGTGAACATGGGTGCAGAACAGATCCACATGGAGACAAATCTGCGTAGAAGGGCAGCGGCCAGGCATGTTTTACTTCCTGTTTCTCCCACTCAGTATTCGCTACACAAGTTCACTGGAGACATTTCTTTTCCAGTGAGGATTCCATTTGTCCTTCCTCATGGTGTCTGTGATCAAAGCTGTTTTGCTCTTGCACCTGAGTCTGTATCCATCGTTAGTGAAATTACTGTTATGACATTTAGTAGGTTGAAATTAAAATTGGACACTTGTTCATTAAATTGACAACTAATCTAAGAAAAAAGCTTTCCCATTCACTTCCAGTGCATTCAGTGCATATCTCACTCTTAAATCATATTATGCCTGTTTATGTAATGTTCTGCAGCAGACCACAATGTGTTGATACACTGTTGTCTATAACATGTAATTCTAAAATCAGAACAGACAACCAAAGTTCATTCATCCAAAATTTTATTCCTAAATTAACTCTTTCAGTAGTTCATTATGTCCTTTCAAAATGTAGAAATGTGAATAATCATGAACCAGTATAAAAAAGTATGCATGAGAAGTTCAATATAATTCAAAGAATGCAATTAAAAATTAAACAAAGCATGTATTTCACGGGAGGGAGACATCTACCAGATACTAAGAAGTTGTTGTGTTGTGTGTAACCTTTGATTTAAATATTTTCACTTGGTATTTTAAATATAAATAATAATACTAGTGATCAACTTAAAGCCTCTAGGTTTGAGTCACCAGGCTGGTTACAGATAAATTTAATTTGGTGGAGGATTGTAATGATACAAGTGATAGATTTAGTCTTTATTTAAAATGAAATAATTAGTTAAAGCAAACAGGCATTACAATATAACCATATGCTGTATTTTAAATTCAGACTGGGAATAAGGCCTACATTTTTAACGGTGAGAGTAATTAATTATTCGAACTTACAAAGCATCATAGTGGATTCTCCATCATTGACAATTTAAAAATTATGATTGGCTGTTTTTCTAAAAGATATGCCCTAGAAATTATTTTGGGGACCTATTATGGGCTGTGTTATACAGGAGGTCAGACTTCGTGATCATAATAGTGGTCCCTTCTGACCTCAGCATCTATGAAAGTTGCATCCAGGGGCAATCAGTCCCTGGATGAACAGAGTGGGTATATAATCCTTCCTCTAATGCTGCCTTGATGGTGGGTGAGTGTGCTAATCTAAAATTTTTATAGATTTAGTTTAATATTGTAAATTATTTTAATAATAATTTACAATACCACTCCTTACTTAATCAGCATTAAGCCTGCCTTTTACCATATCTATATTTCCACTACCATAATTAAAATAATTTCTACTTCCTTATTGGCTATTTAATATAAAACATCACCTTTAATTAATATCTGTGTAAATGCCATTCCAGTAACTATCAGTATAGGTAGCATTCTTCCAAAACATTCACATTACATCCAAAAACTCTTGTTAAAATCAGGTAGAACCAAACATGTTTACAACATGACCTGGGGTTATGTCCTCACTTATCTTTAACTTGCCTCTGAGCTGTCTCATTTTATTTCATCCACAGTGTACCAGACTTCATTATTGTCAAGCCTAAATTTAGGCCCAAAAATGTGTTTCCTATTTACATTTCAGCATATTTCTATTACATTTTTATTTAACATAAACAAATGTCATTTTTATACGTTTACATGTCTACCTCATTGCCTAGTTTTGTGGAACTTAATTACACTACTCTGTAGAGCAGTTTTATAATGCCAGTTCATAGGCAAAAAGAAAAGGAGTACTTGTGGCACCTTAGAGACTAACCAATTTATTTGAGCATGAGCTTTCGTGAGCTACAGCTCACTTCATCAGATGTTTACCGTGGAAACTGCAGCAGACTTTATATACACACAGAAATCATGAAACAATACCTCCTCCCACCCCACTGTCCTGCTGGTAATGTGGGGTGGGAGGAGGTATTGTTTCATGATTTCTGTGTGTATATAAAGTCTGCTGCAGTTTCCACGGTAAACATCTGATGAAGTGAGCTGTAGCTCACGAAAGCTCATGCTCAAATAAATTGGTTAGTCTCTAAGGTGCCACAAGTACTCCTTTTCTTTTTGCGAATACAGACTAACACGGCTGTTCCTCTGAAACAGTTCATAGGCACTGATTCTTTCAATGATAATGGATGAAGGGGTGCACATGGATCTAGCATTCCTAAGTCTCAAATGGCCTGACTTTAATTCCCCTTACAATGGTGTAAATCAGGAATAAGTTGATTTGAATTCAGTGTATTTTTACCAGTGCATGCAAGATCAGACTCAGGTCACAAATCTTAGCTAGGCATAAGAAAATATCGAAAACATGGGACACCTTTTTTGCTGTGGGCAGAAAACAGTTTCTCTTTTCATGAACTGTATTCATTTAAATTTATATGACAATTCAATTTTTGACAGCAAGCACCTCACCTGGGTGAAGAACTTTGGGTGTGAATGAGAGCGACTCAGAACCTATGATGAGGTTTTTAAGAATAGGTTAGACAAACACTGTCAGGAATGGTCTAGTTATTCCATAGTCCTGCCTTGAGTGCAGGGGACTGGACTAGATGATCTCTCGGGGTCCCTTTCAGTCCTACACTTCTATGATTCTATGAGGATCATATACACAGCTAGACAGAGAACCCAAGGATTTGGAAGCTAAGAGGGTGGGATTAGGGTTTTTTAATTAGTTTTTCTTCCCAAATTTCTCTTTCATTTTTTCTTAGAGAAGAAAACGATAACATGTTTTTTCTCTAAAATGGTGAGTGAGATGGGGAGGAAATGTATTCCTGGCTTTCTCTCTCCCTTTCTCCCTTCCGTTGGCAGTGATAGGGTTAAGACTCACTTGGGTATATTCTCTTTCATGCACTCAGCATCTTCCACACCAGCAGACCTATTTACTTAGCACTCCCTAGTTTACCTAACCAAGGGCGCACGTACACAGAGGCTAGGAGATGTATATCCTAGCTTAGGTAGACATATGCACAACAGCTCTGCTCAGGCTAGTGCCAAAAAAATAGCAATGTGGCTACACCAGGTATGTCTACACATCAAAGAAAAACCCCTGGCTAGCCTATGCCAGCTGTCTCAGGCTCACGGGGCTCAGCCTAAAGGGCTGTTTCATTGCTGTGTAGACTTCTGGGTTCAGGCTGGATCCCAGGCTATAGGACCCTGCTGTGTGGGAGGGTCCCAGAGCTAAGGCTCCAGCCCAAGCTTGGAAGTCTATACAGCCTGAATGCCTTGAGCCTGAGTATAATCCTTCCCAATCCCATTCTTGGGAGGCTAGCCTGAGCCACTGTCCATGCCACCATGGACACACTGCAGTTTTTAGGCAATAGCTCAAGCAGAGCTAGCGTATCTACCTGTGTTGGAAATTACATCTCCCAGCTGCTGTATAGACCCGCCATGAATGGGGAGCTCTGCTCAGGTCTAGACAGAATGGGGTCCTAGTCTGTAAGAGGCAGAGCTGGGAGATGTGTGAAATGGACACTCTATGATAGTTAGGAAATATGAATTTCTCATTGATTTCATTGGTAGTTGCGGACACTGACTAGATCACAGTAGATCCACAGCGCCTTGCACATGTAGGACCTGTATAAGCACCTATACTTAATGTGCCACATACTTTCACGTACACTTCCTGTCTACTCAAGTTCTGTTCTTTGGAGCAGGCAAATTACTAAAATGTACAAGAATCCATTTGTGTGCCTGCAAACCAAAACACAGCTGGTAGATCTAATTTTAGGTTTGCCAGCCTTGTCAGTGTCCCTTTGAAAGCAAAGTACATATTGTTCTGTGTTTCACACAAAGACTGAAGGGATATATTCTCCTTTCAACATGCATGTTCTGTTAACACAAACAGAAATGACGCACGCACCTCAAGGACAGCAATCTATCCACTAATCCTGCATTTTAGGTTTTGACTCTTTTCAGTGATGTTCCAGCACAGGTGATACATATACTATACTATTCTGCATTCAGATGAAACATCAGAAGTTGTAACACAATTGAGAAAAGGGCTAGCCAGTTGAGAGCCCCTGTTATTCCTTCTGGGGCTGAAAAACACACAAAATAAATAGGGACCTGCTTTTCAGAACCCACAACTAATTGAAATAAATGGGAGTTGCAGATATTCAGCATCTCTAAAAACCAGACTCTAGGTCTTTGGTTGTTCACTGTTCCTTTAAAAAAAATTTTTTTTTTTTAGTATTACGCTTGTAACCCTTCTGCCAAGTGAAGTCGGCCGCAACCAGGACCGGGTTCAATATCTAGGGGTTCCTTTTTAACAATACAGCACAGCACCGGCTTGAGCCCCCACCCAGTAACCTGGAAAAGTTACACACCACCCCTTGCACCTCTAACAGGCGATGCTTTCCCACTTGCAAGAACAGAGTTTGAGTGTAAAAAAGAGATTTTTCATGAAAGGAGGGAAGTCACACAACATTAATGAGAGAAAATGCTGCAAGCAGGATTCAACCATGAGCAAAACACCCCCCCCCCCAGAGTACGTTGGGCAGTGTCTTTTGATGCAAGTATTTGAGTTTTACAACCAAAAGTTCTGTTAACATGCCCCTCTCTGCTCTTTCACCATACCTCACTAACAGTGGTTGTCCTTGGTCAGTGAAGACCCAGAGTTCAGCTGTGCATCTGTGTGAGTTCACCTCCCACACAGGGGGCAGGGGAGAAGGCACCTTGCTTGCTCTCTCATCCAAGCTCTTGCTCTGGTGTCACCACCCTGCCGGCCAGCTACTGCTCCGCTCCGCTGGCCACCCTGCCAGCCACTGTGCTGCACACTGTCACCTTCTGCTGCTACCTGCTTTTCTGTTATGACCTCTGCAGGTCAGTCTCTTGAGGTTCCACCCAGCTCTCAGTAATTGTTAGCTCCTAGTGGGGGAACTTCATTGCTGAAGCAGGCTGGACGGAAATGCTTCCCACAACAAGTGATTTCAGCTCTAGTGATCTCTTAATAAAACAAAAGACTCCCAATGGAGCCTTCATTATTTCTTTCTTTGAACAGTGGGGAGGGGCAGGTTAAACCATGCCTAGGACTCTCAGCTGGAGTCCACACCTCCTAGCAGTGTCACTTATCCCCATCCCCTCTTAGCTTTCACAGGGGTCTGGTCTGGCATTCAATACTCCTGCTTAGTGACTTCATTTCAATTGAGGGTGACCCCCTCAGTCAGGAAAGGCTAAGCATAGTTCTGCTGCCCTTTACTCATACAATAAGGATAACATTTCATTAGCCTTGCATTCAGCGATTTGTAACCCAACACCAGCCAAAGTTGATCACGTTAGCCACACAGCTCTGTCTGCTGGATACCTAGGCAGAGTGGGTGCGTTCATGTAAATACAGTCTGATCCTGAAGATTTTTCCTCTCCCCAACTAGCTATCAGGGGAGAGCTCATTCAGAGCCTGCTTACACACTAGTTTGTAAATCGTCTCAACTGCAGTTCCATCCAAATGATCAAAGTCTTAAATACAGGTTATTAGCAAAGAGGCTGACTTAATATCTTAATTTAACGAAAGATTTTCAGTTTTGAGGAATGATCCGGTAGTGTCACAGCTGGCTGTTTTTTTGTCCGTTTTTTTGTATAACCTCCAGTAAGATGGTGAGCTCTCTTAACAGCCCAGGAAAGAATCAGCGCACATCTGACTCTATTTCAGGCCCTTGTCTGAGGGCACAAGTTTTGTTATTCAAAGCACGCAACTCATGAGGTAATACAAAAAGTGATTCCTCTGAACAAATCAGGCTGCATTTCTCAGAGGCCTTTTCCTTTGCCTATCACAGCCTCCACCCCGGAAAGAGGACACATCTCTCCTTAAAATTTCTGCTGAATCATGTGACAGCCTTTAACCCTTTCCTGTCTCTCTGACCCTCTCACATCCCCTCACCCACCAAGAATGGGGTCAAGAACACTCTTTGTCCAACAAGCCTGTCCCCTTTCCTGAGAAAATAAATTTGCATTCACCTGCATCACACCAGGTTTGTGGTGTACAATGAAAGTGTAGGACTGCAGAACCATATTCTAGCATGTCAGTTAGGGGTTGGTCTCCATAGATTGCAGCCATGTCAGATGATTATGGTCATCAGCCAGAGTAAAAGATGACCCCAAGCAGGTAGTGTCTCTAGGCCTTGATGGCCCATTTTATCACTAAGCTCTCCTTGATTACTAATCTGCTTCTCTCTCTAGGAAGGAGTTCTCTACTGAGGTGGAGAGTTAAGGCCAGAATGAACCACCAGATCATCTAGTTTGAACTCCTGTATATTCCAGGCAACCAACACCACCCAACATTCACTCGCTAAACCCTACAACCAAACTTAGACCAAAGTATTACAAAGTAAACCTTTATGTGCCACAGGCAGAGAATAGGAGGGACCACGGTGCGCCAGAGCCCAAGGCTCCCACAATGGCAATGAAGTGCAATATACCCAGATAATCTTGGAAAATGACCCCCACACATGCTGCAGAGGAAGATGGAAAACCTCCAGGTCACTGCCAATCTGAGCTAGGGTAAAATTCCTTTCCAACCCTATATATGGTGATCAGTTAGACCCTGAGCATGTGAGCAAGAACCAGCCAACCACGCCACTGAGAGAGAGAATGCTCAGTGCTACATCAGGGCACCCAGCCCACCCCATCCAATGTCCTATCTCCAGTTGTGGCCATCCTTGATGTTTCAGGAAAGAGATTAAAAAAAGACATGGTCCCAGAATACATTGGTGGGGGAAAATGCTTTCCTGACCCCTGCAGGTGGCAAGCTGAAACCCTGAAGCATGAGCTTTTAGAAACATAAGACATAAACTGGAAATGAGCCACAAGGCTGTTGAGACTTCCTCCCCATTAAAAGCAACCCCATCAAACAATTGTACTCAGATATTTGTCAAGTGTTTTCTTAAAACTAATAAGTTGTTTGCCCCCACAACTCCTGTTAGGAGGTTGTTCCAGAATCTCACCTCCTGATGGTTAGAAACCTTCTAATTTTCAGCCTGAATTTGTTCACGGCCAGTTTATATCTATTTGTTCTTGTGCCAACATTGCCCTTTTGCTTAAGTAGCTCTTTACTCTCCCTGGTATACATAACGAGCAATCATAGCTGTTCTCAGCCTTCTTTTTGTGAGGCTAAACAAGCCAAGCTCTTACAGAGTCCTCTCATGAGATAGTCCCTTCATTCTCCTGATCATCCCAGTAGCTCTTCTCTGCACCTGTTCCAGTTTAAATTAATCTTTCTTGAGCATGGGTGATGAGAATTATACACACCATTCCAAATGCGGTCTTACCCATGCCTTCCACAATGACATTAATACTTGTCTATATCACCTAATGTTGTGTGCTCCCCATCCTTTAGATCCTGCTGGAGAATGGCATCTGTCTGCAAGACGAATTTCTTCGTGCAGCACTGGTTCTCTGCAGAGGAGCCGTATGCTCTTCCAAAAAGCTTCTGCACAAGTGGAGAACCAATGTATGTACCTTCCAGGGTGTTCTACTGCGCAAAAGGTAGGTATTAATTATCATAGATAATATGCTGCTATCCCCAGGAAGGATTTGACGTGCTGCAGTGGTTTCCAGTCCAAGGTTCACTAAGCAGGCTTTTCAAACTTCTGCCCATTCCCCGATGAGAGGAGAAAAGAAGAGGACAGGGAACTTTCAAGGGGATTGAGAGGGGTGAACAGGTCACTTTTTATTTGTATTGTGGGAGGGAGAACAACAGAGACATGGAAGTGTGGAAAAATGAAGAGGACAGGACAGAGAAGACCTGCAAAATTGTTACATGGTCTTAGGTAACAGGGCCAGGTTCTTTGACTGGCAATACCAGTATCTAATCACCTGGGGAGTAAGTTAACTAAAATCTTCCCATGGCCCACCAGGTAGGTAACAAAAGACTAGAGAGGGAAATTATTCGAAAACAAACAGAAAATGTATTAAAAGAGTTACTAACAATGTCAGGGAGAAGTGTGTGTGTGTGGTGGGGGGGAGAGGGGAATAAAACAGTTTAAAACCATAAAACAGCAATGTGGCCCAAAGATGAAGCCCGGTCCCCAGTACAACCCTTGGCAATTTACACTTCTAACCAAACTAACTAAACCAAGGTACCCCAGAACTGTACTGTATCTCGAAGGATGGATCTTAAGTGGGATCAGCTGTGGGTGTTAAGTGACAGTCTCTTCATTGCTTGGGTTCGCAGGGACCTGGATCTGCAGTGGTTACCAGGAACAGGAGGAGCTCAGGACCTTCACTGCTTTGGAACCAGCAACCAGGAGACTGCTGCTGTTGGTAATCGCTGGAACCAGCAATAAGGTAAGTGGATTCAGGTGGAAGATACCCGGATTGGTGGGATAGATCAGGTAAGATGGTGAAGGAAGTCCTCGATGCCCAAACATGACAGTCACTGGCTGCCTCTCAGATGGACAGTCCCACTGACAGGGTGTGCAGCCCTTTTATGCCTTCTGTGTCGCCCAAGTTCTAGTCCAGACACGTTTGATCCAGTCTCCTCAAAGGCAGTTTCTGGGGCAAACCCTGTTTTCCGCTAAACAAAAAGATGCAAAAGTGAGTTGTAAACAACCAAAATTGGACTCCATTTTAAAAGATGGATTCTATTGTCCAAAATGCCTTATAACTAATTATTTTAATACAAATACAATAAATTCAAATGTGAATAGTGAAACAAGCATAAGTAAGCATGAATAAAAATATGTATAGGGAACTCCGCCCTACAAAATAATGGAGGCAAGGGGGAACAAAGGCAGAGTATGCCAGGAAGTAGGGTGGAGGAGGAGTAGATCTTGATGGTGAAAGAGAAAACGTAAGAACGAAAACATCGGAGGAGAAAAGGAGCCATAACTAAGGAAGGACATGTTGCTAAGTGGGTTGAGGAATATTGTGTACATCAAGCAGAGGAATATAGGGGTATGGTAAAAATACACAAAATAGTCTAGATGGCAGGGAAATTATAATGGCTGAAAGAGACAAACACTAAATAAAAGGTGGGTTGTAGTAGAGGACATAGTGACAGGAGGAAACTGCAGGGTGTCCTGATTTTAAGGTCTAGAAATATGGTCACCGTATTAGAGAATGAATGGCTGAAAAAGTACAACCTGGAATTTTTTCTTAGGCATGGACAGTTTTTGTTAATGCATTTAATTTTCCTGTTCAAGATGCTCCACTCATCAAGTCATATGGTGTATAAATGCTTTATGTTGCTCTTTGCTGAGTTAAGTAAAACCCGTGTGTGTGTGGGTGTAAACTCTCTCATAGTTTGGTTGAAACTGGCATTTTTTCACTTGAACCAGGTAAAGGTGGAGTCAGGGTGTTTTCTTCCAGGCATCTATTTATCATGGTGTACAGTTTGCTTTGTTGTTCAAATAATGTACGACTCCACCCTCTTTCATTTATTACTAAGAAAGGGCATAAGGCTGTTTAAAAGAGTTTCTACGGTAGGGCTAATGAAGCCAGGTATCAGATCATTTCACAATGCTTTTATGACCAAAGCTTTGTAGAGAAGTGTTAGAATGTAGATATATCTGAGGTTGCAAAAAAAAAGTCCACAAAGCTTAAGGAAATTTGGACACTGAAGTGCCCATTATTTATTTGGGGCTAGATAGTGCCCTGGTCTCATGAAAGAGGGAATAAGGAGCTTACCCCACCTTTTTGTGTGGTCTGAATTAGGGAGCCCAGAACTGCAGTCCCTGTTTTTGACAGAACTCAGGGTTTTGCTACCCAGATGGTCTCCCGGGATTATTTCATGGAAAGGGGGGAGTATGCACAACAATGGCTCTGCCTCCTTCATGTACTGGCTAGCAGAGCTTGCTGACCACATGGGGGGGAGGACATTGCATCCTATAAAGGGGTGTTATGAACTGAACCCACCCCCTGCACAAATGAGACGCTCCAGGAGGCATTGCTCTTCCTTGAGGCAGAATCCTTTGGCGTGCTCCGCAGGGGTGGTGCAGCTCTATGCTGCCTCTGTTGCAGGGCTGTGGCTAAAAGCCATGGTGTAGCCCTTAGCAAATTTCTTATATTGCATGTGAAAAATTAATGTCATTTCTGTTGAGTAGCTTTACATTAAAAACAAATCTGTTCAAATGCTTTCATATGAAATTTCTGGGCCACAAGTTCCAATGAATTAGATGGTGTCATTCAGGTCCCTGGGAGGCACTTTTTGGCAGTCTCTTCTCAAGGGGCTGAGCAATAGAATAGCAGGGGTGTTGCTGAGTAGGACTGAGGTAAATTGGCAGAACACGGTTTCTTCCACAGCATCTGCTCAAATGTCTGCCTCAAGCCAACAGGAATTTGTTTCTCACTTTTATAGACATCAAAACTCAATGGAAAAGAGTTTTTAAAATACTTGGCTAATTCCTATTTCAGCAGGGCTGCTTGAGAGTAACAGAGATCAGGATTTGTTCCATGGAGCTATCATAGCTGGAGTCCAGGAAGGAGACTGGCTGTGATACTGTACCTTGAGAAACTTAAGCTACTGTTTGTGAGCTCTATTAGGAATTTTCAGTTCCTCTAAATATAACCATCATCCTTTGTCAGCTGGTTGATAGCTCCAGCCATCTTTCTGTTTTCTGATGACAGTTTTTCAGGGTCCCTTCAACAAACTATTATTCCCAGTTTCACTTAATAGACCACAGAACCAAGATCCCTCAAAATAAGTTTGTGCAGCACCTTTGTGCTGAGCACAATATAATCTGAAAGCAAAAGGTACAATTACAAAGGGGAGAGGATTTCCCAGAAAGGTCAGGGAGGAACATTTCTTTTAGATGACTAATATAAGTAGGGATGGGCAAACCTTGTGCTGTTGGAGGTTTTGTGAACCTTGTGAACTGTAGTTTCAGGTTCGCAGGGTTTGCAAAACTAGTTTGCATCAGCAAATGTTTTTTTTCCCCCTATAATATTATTTTCATAGATTATTCTTTTTCCACTTAAAGAGAAGTCTCTGCTTCTGTATGTATTAAGGTTAAAAGAACAAACTCCAAAAGTTAGGCTGGCACAAGTTAGTTGCCTGTAATACAACTTCTCTCCCTGTTAACTTTTTTGTTCTCAGTATGTCCATATTTGACTTATGTCCTTTTCAATGTTCAACATAGCTATGGTATTTTGGGTTTTTTCCCCTTCTTCTTCTTTTTTCAAAATCTCTAGGTAGATAAAGGTGCAAATCAGAATCAGGGTCCCATTGTGCTTAGCAGTGTGCTTTGGAACCCATAGCATTCAAGCAGGTTTGAAATTAGGCAAAATGTTTCCCTCAATCACTACTAATAATGCTGTAGTGTGTGTATGATTAAAAGTCCTAAGGGTTGCATGAAACTGTTTTTTAAAAAAGCTATTTTATGTTATATAACAACACATTATAAAATACTTTTGTACCATGCATGACTGTTCCATATTTATCACAGGTTAATTTATCCTACATGATACTACTCTACTGCATTTATATTTAAAATGTAATGTTGAATTGTAGGCACACGGAAATCTTCACATATTGTATGGTGATTACCTTCAGGGCAATAATCTATAATTAAGGAACATTGTTTAATGAACCATCATCTGAATATCTTTATCTTAGAAATGGAACCCAAAAGTTTTGGTTTTTAGATAATGCTTAAACAGATCATTACTGTGTCCTGAATTTTGCCTTTAGCTTATGTCAGTAGTATTAAATAAATGTAGGTGGGCAACTAGTAAGAAAATAAAAGCTATTTTTTATTTTAAAATACACTAATTGGGATTTCCATATGCAGTTTAATTGCCCTAATTAATACTACAATTCAATTTCAAAACAATTAATCTTTTAAAGGAGCAGGAGTAGTAGGTAACTATGAAAATTATCAAAGATGAAGGCATATTTTTAATTACTCAAATTAATCATTAACATCATTTCTTACAAAGAATCACCTCAGGCATAGGTATAGGTGTGTGTGTGTGTGTGTGTAAAATATTAAAATAATATGGGTGAGAGTGAAGCTTTTTTAAAAAATAGAACTTAAAACACCATTGAAGCCAACTTTGATGAAAGCTTCTTTACAGTTTTAAGCTGACTCTGGGGTATAAACCTAATCAAAGTGGAATTTTAGTAAACTAGAATGTTAAAGCAATAGAGCACAATCTGTACACTGCCAAGATGTAGAAGAATTTTCTAAAAACCGTTGGTGCAATTATAATAAATTAAGTATGTAAAATATGCTATATGGAATTTCTGCTCTGTTTACTATTCTGCCATGAAAGGATTTCTCAATGGAATGAATGACTTTTACAAGACATTGAGATTTGTAATAGAAACATGTGCCTCTGAATATGTCGTTTGGGAGGACATTCATTTTTACATGAATTCAGCCCTTTTATGCAATAATACCCTTTTAATTTGCATTATTGCAACAACATTTAATATTAGGGCTACTGACAGAAATGTTGTTTACTACAGGTAAAAGGATGGATTGACAGTTTTCAGTTCCCCAAGCAGTTTCCCACAACAGCTCTTCTGCGGATGAGCCAGTATGGCAAGTTTTGGCTTGCAGTTTCAGTGGTTTGCAAATGATTTCATCTTGAAAATATGGGAGTTACTCAACAACTGGAGCCAGATTATGATCTGAGTTATTCTGGATTTATTCTTGTGCATCTCCGTTGATTCTACCAAAATTATTCCTAATTGACAACAGTGTTATTTCGATCAGAATCTGGTGCAGTTTCCTATCCAGTATGGAAACTGGTGATAAAAAGAAGACAATGCTAGCTGGAAAGGAAAAGTGCATGCCTCTTTGGTGCAGCTAGAAGAAATGATTAATTATTCTACTTGTAAAGGCACCTCATGCTGCCTTTATAGCCTTGGTTTATATCAAAGACCATCCCTACTAAATTACAGAAGACTATATAAATGTAGAGCTCATCTGTGCTTGGAAGGCTTGTAAATACTTTTCTGCTTGGATGCAAGCTCCACTAGTGCTATTAATGGTGGAAGTTGCAGTGTTAGTGTAACGCTGACAGCTGGCCGGATTGAACCAGGGACCTCTGGAGCTTAGTGCATAAGCCGCGACTGCATGAGCTAAAAGCCAACTAGCTGTTAGCTAAGACTGTAGAGCAGACTGATTTTAACTCTCTCTTTCTAAGTGGTCTCAGTGCCACTAGATGGGACAGAACACCACACCCAGGAGGTGTGTGGGTTACATTAGCAAGGTGCAAGAAAACAACACTTTTTTAACTCCCCCACCCAAAACCCCTGTGCCCCATCTATGTTGGAGTTGCATCCGTGCAGAAAAATATGTAGCGGAGAGAAGACTTCAGAGGCGTCTTACTACTGCCTAGTCAAGAACTACAATTCACAAACAGTGTAATTAGTTATTTCAGGAGTGAATCAGTATCCCATTACGGTGTTGTGGCACTACTGATGTAAAATGAGTGGTCCTGAACACTTGTTAAACAGATGTCTGTTTTTGAAAGCACAGTGGGGCTAATCCCGGTGTTTTAGCCGTATTCCAGCTAAAATAAGTATATTCTGTTTAAATTTGTCCCGTAATTTAAATGAACATTATACTGCTTTTCTTATCCTACAGTACGGTATAATGTTGTGCAATGTTGAACTGCTTTTTTATTCCAGAGATGAGCAAAGTCATTAATATATGTGCTATTAAAATCTAAGATACTGAGGCTGTATTTCAGTAGCTTAATTGTATGATAAAAACACTGAAAACTATTGGAAAACCCTCAGAATTATTTTACGATTCTATGCGTGAGGGATCTAAAGAGTGAATGTTTTGTGGCTTGATGGTGAAAACAAACAAGAGGCCAAGATACTGAGGCTTTATCTACACTAGGAAATAGAGCTATCAACTGCACCCATACTGTCAATTATATAAACTCTGGTGTATATCAAGCACAGGTGTCTTTACCACTGTGTCGTCTAACCCTGCAAATATCCTGTGATGGTGCCCCCATAAGGCTTTATGGAAATATGCTTATGAATATATATGACATAACTGGAATATGTTCTATGCTACATATGCCATGTAATATATCTATGCAAAGGTTATGATCTACTGAATCTATTAATCCTATTTGTATGCATGTATAATTTTTGTATTTGAAGTTATGAATATTGGCCGTATACTGGCTTGCTTTCTAAATAACCTTAGTAGAGCATTTGGTCAGTTCCTGGAAAAAGGAATTCGCAAAGTTAAGTGCCCAATCAAGAAGCGCTTAAGGAACAATGTATCTTGGAATGCTCCAATCCACATAAGAAGTCTTCCTGGAGACAGTCAAGATACCATGTGGGCAACGACTTCTGCCTGTAAAAACTGTGAGTCATGCATGGACATGTGACTTGCCCAGGTGACTCCAGAACTCCATCTTGGAGCTGGACTTTGCATAGGAGAAAGGAGGGGATCTCCACCCACAAGAGAAAGTCTATTTAAGCCCGTGGGAGACCCCTCCATTTTGTCTTCAGCTGGCCTAGGAGATAGCCTTTCCACCCCCAAGGATACCTGAAAGAAACTGGAACAAAAGACAATAACTACAGGGGGTGTGAGTGATTGCTGGACCTGGATTAGAAGGAGATTAGTCCGTAAAAGGAGGCTTATGGGAACTGGTGAGGTTTTGTCCGTATTCAGTTTTATTAGACATAGACTTGGGGGTTTTATTTTATTTTGTTTGGTAATTCACTTTGTTCTGTCTGCTACTACTTGGAACCACTTAAATCCTACTTTCTGTATTTAATAAAATCACTGTTTACTTATTAATTAACCCAGAGTATGTATTAATACTTGGGGGGGGGGAGGGGGGCAAACAGCTGTGCATATCTCTCTATCTATGTTATAGAGGGCGAACAATTTAAGAGTTTACCTGTATAAGCTTTATACAGGGTAAAGTGGATTTATTTAGGGTTTGGACTCCATTGGGAGTTGGGCATCCAAAGACAGGCACACTTCTGTAAGATGCTTTCAGTTAAGCCTACAGCTGTTAGGGGACGTGGTTCGGACCTGGGTCTGGGTTTGCAGCAGGCAAGCTGGTCTGGCTCAAACCAGGCAAGGCACTGAAGTCCTAAGCTGACTGGGCAGGAAAGTAGGAACAGAAATAGTCTGGGCACATCAAGTGGCAGCTCCCAGGGGGTTTCTGTGATCCAACCTGTCACATATCCCTTTTAACATTTTGACATTAAAATCAAGCAGGGGATTCCTCATGTTTGAACAATCAGGTCAGACCTTCTTGCTGTGCTATTGTCCTAAAGCCTCACTGTGAGGGCCCTACCAAATTCATGGCCATGAAAAACACATCATGGACTGTGAAATATTGTCCCCCTATTTAATCTGGTCTTTTGTGTGCTTTTACCATATACTATAGAGATTTCATGGTGGAGACCAGCATTTCTCAAATTGGGGGTCCTCACCCAAAAGGGAGTTGAAGGAGGGTCACAAGGTTATTTTAGGGAGGTTGTGGTATTGCCACCCTTACTTCTGCTCTGACTTCAGAGTTGGGCATCCAGAGAGCTGTGGCTGCGGGCTGGGAGCCTAGCTGGGAGCAGCAGTACAGAAGGAAGGATGGCATGGAATGGTATTGACACCCTTATTTCTGCACTGCTGCCTTCAGAGCTGGGTGGTCGGATTGTGGCAGCTGCTGACTGAGGGCCCAGAAGTAAGGGTAGCTGTACGACAGCCCCCCACAATAATCTTGTGACTCCCCTCCAATTCTTTTTTGGGTCAGGACCCCCTACAATTACAACACCATGAAATTTCAGATTTAAATAGCTGAACTCATGGAATACATTTTTACAATTTTAAAAATCCTGTGACCATAAAATTGACCAAAATGGACTATGAATTTGGTAGGGCCCTACTAACTGTGAAGGATCCTGTGTACTAGTGGAGGGGGTGATGTTGAAGTTTGAGTGATAGCATTTTTTCCAAATGATTTTGGTTAGTAAAAGGAGTTCTGAGACCAGGCAGTAGTTTGAAATCATGATGTAGCTCAAGGCAGAATTTGGTGTAATATGTTAGACTTTAACCTATAATTAAATGGAAAGATTGCTGTATTGTTCTCAAATGGAAAAGAACATGTATTTGGACACTGAAAGACACACAGTTATATACCAAAGCCCTATCAGTTAAATGTAAAGGTCTGACATAAAGCCACAAGTGCAAGGACTTTCAGAGAACACTGATAGTTTGTCCGTAACAAGCTCTGTGGTTCATAAATGGTCCAATTCAAAGCACATTTATGTCAGTAAGCTTGGGACAGGCTTGGGTACTGCTGATCAGAGGCCCTTTCTGTACTAGACCTGAGCAGCATGTTTGAAAATGGTTTTCATCCACAGGTACCATTGTATCACAGCTTGTATTCATGCTTAGACATCTTGTTAAGATTTTGGTTGCACTTTTCCCCTCACCTTTTTATTTATGCACTCCCTATCCGTGGCCCCACAAAGTCATGGGACCTCCTGGTCAACCTCCTTCTGGCCATGGCTAAAATGGCCATCTATAAAACCAGGGTGAGGAGGTTGGCCGATGGAGTCTCCTGTGACCTTGGTGCCTATTTCCGATCCTCCGTCCATTCATGTGTCCGGGCAGAGTTCCTCTGGGCTACGTCCACTGACTCCCTTGACACCTTCGAGGAGCAATGGGTGCTGTCCGGGATTCTCTTCTCAGTGTCCCAGTCTGGTTCCCTTCATTTGACCCTTTGACCGCACTCCTGTCCCTGTTATTTCATTAGTTGTCCCCCCGTAATCATTTGGATTCTAGGTTCTGTGGATCCCCCTCTTAGGCTGGGGAGAATCCTTTAGCAGTGGGCGGGCTTTGCCTGCCCACTTCCTGGATCCCAGCAGGATCACTCTTCTGTACAGGCCCTTGCCCTGTGGACCCAACTGGCTCCCCCACCCCTTCACCGTGAGCTGGCTGCACGACTTGCAGCTGGTTCGTTTCCAGACCGCACCAAGGAAACATCTATACATGCTCGTGCTCCATACCCTTCACTTCCTCACCCTCACATTCCGCCCTGACACAAAGTGTTGGGACCTCCTGCCACCTCTGGAGGGTGAGGCGCCCCGGTGGGCCAGGCTATACTCTACTCTGGTCCCGAGGCCCACCGGGGATATCAGTTGGAGACTCCTTCATGGAGCCGTGAGCACGGGTGTGTATTTGACGTGGTTTACTCCTGTCCCAGACACCTGCCCCTTCTGCAGTGCAAGGGAGACCCTGGTGCACATGTACTTGGAGTGTGCCAGGTTGCAGCCCCTATTCCGGCTCCTCACAAATATTTTGTTACATTTCTGGCTACACTTTTCCCCTCATCTCCTTATCTACGCACTCCCTATCCGTGGCCCCACAAAGTCATGGGACCTCCTGGTCAATGCCCTCCTGGCCCTGGCTAAAGTGGCCATCTATAAAACCAGGGAGAGGAGGTTGGCAGACAGGGTCTCCTGTGACTATGGGGCCTATTTCCGATCCTCCGTCCATTCATGCATCCGGGCAGAATTCCTCTGGGCGGTGTCCACTGGCTTCGAGGAGCAGTGGGTGCTGTCCGGGGTTCTCTGCTCGGTGTCCCCGTCAGGTTCCCTTCGTCTGACCCCTTGACTGCAGTCCTGTCCCTGTTATTTCATTAGCTGTCCCCCAGAATCACTTGGCTTCCAGGTCCTGTGGACCCTCCTCTTAGGCTGGGGGGTGGTCCTTTAACAGTGGGCGGGCTTCTGCCTGTCCACTTCCTGGATCCCAATAGGATCACTCTTCTGTAGCCATCTCGGCTGACCCTGTCACACAAGATATTTTAAAAGGTATTTTTAGAATAAATTTGAATAGAGAATACATTTAATGAAGTTATGATCTACTTGTGGTTTTTCTTGGAAGCAGAAAAGTGTGGCTGAAATAATTGAGTAGATTTTTCCTTACAAATTATTCTTTCAGCTTTTCACAGGCACAGGATTAATCATTATTTTAAGTCTCCCTGCTCGAAGATCATACACAATAGCAGGCTGCAATGTCAAGGCACACCAGAGTGACTTAGCTATAGTTGATAACTGTGTTTATTAATTGCTAGCCAGCCCTGGCCACTTTTAACTTCCACTTTTTGTTACACAAACTAAACAGGGTGAAGTGCTACAGATTCAGAAGGAAACACTGTAACCTTTTGATGTTTGCCTGCTAAATCTCAAGGGTTTTATGACGAGACGTGCTATTAGTCTGGTATTTTGGCCACACCGTAAACTTTAAATCCTCCCATTTGTCACGTTTTTCTCTTTTGGAGGACACACTGTTCAGACTTTTCTATATTTGACATGAGATTGGAGGGTTAGACGGGTGACTAACAGCAGTGCAACTGGTGACTTTCATTTGAATCGACTGATGCTATGGAATGTTTTTCTTCCATCTTGATTTGAATTGCACCTACAGCAATAGCTGTTTTAAACTCTGAGACCAACATTTTCAAAAGTATCTAGTGATTTTGGAGTGTCTCAGTTTTTGGATGTGCACTTTGAGTCACCTTTTAAAGGTCCTGGTTTGTGAAAGTGCTAAGCACCTGCTCTCTGAAAATCAGGCCACTTTAAGACATTTCAGTTTGGACACTCAAAATTGGAGGCACTCAGAATCACTGGTCACTTCTAACAGGAATTCAGAGCATAATAGAAGAAATGGCAAATAGAGATGGCATCTTGATATGCGAGGAAGTGAATATAATAAAAATACTGGGCCAAATCATGCCTTCATTTACATCTCTGAAATCAGTGGGTTTGCACATATGTAAATAAGGGCAGAATCTGACCCAGTCAATATACAGAGGTGACAGATTCATGGCACAGCTGTAAGGATAGAACCCAGTCACATTAGCTTGGGTTACTGTGGAATTATAACAGTATTGTTCATGGAGGTATATTGTTATTGCTCCAAAATAATGACCATTATTTCCTGCTGACTTTGCAGTTAATTTCTATTATTGCTTTAGACTTCAGCCTTAGAATTAAAAGGAAAAAAATCTACTGTTTGCTAGGCTGAAAAGTGACTTTCAATATGGATTAATTCTGAGAATCTGTCCTACTGTCAACCCACAGGACAAAGGTTTTTCAGTAGTTACCTCAACTTCAGTCAGGGTTTCTTATATAAAAGCACAGACTCACTCTTCCTGGCAGAGTGAGATAAACTGCAGTTCCGTGGTCCTCCTGTGCTCTGGGGCTGCAGTTCACCAGGAGACAGGCCAGGTGGTATTGCAAGGTTTCACAAGGGGAAGGCAGTTTTAAAAACTGCTCAGGGTACCCTGTTATGTGACCGCTCCCCACCCTTTGCTGCCCACTTCTTGGGTTGCACTGGCTTCCTGGGGGTGGTAGAAAGCTATGGCCTCTTTGCACCATCAAAACTTTCATCTGGTGGACCTTGTGCTGCCATGGGCTTTTGTCAGTTTAAACTAGCTGAAGCTGAAGTCAGCCCATGGAGTTCACAGAAGCAATGTGCAACAAATTCCTTTTAGCTCTTGCACTCTGTGAGGTTGCCCAGGTGTAACTGGGGAAGAAGTCAGCCTGTCTTGTCTATTTCTTACAATATGTCATAATTCGAGTTGTGTGACAGATATGCCATAAATTGATTCTACTCTTCAATTTTAAAAACAGGTTAAAAACATAGACAACATTTTCAGGCTTGGTGCCTGAATCTGGGCACAGAAATTAGAGGCCTGATTTTTCAACTATTAGTATTTATTTTATTTCATAATGCCCAAAATGCTTGATGGAAGTCTTCCAGTGCAGATATGATAACAAGATTCATGTCCTGATGATCTGACAATCCAGTCTCAAATATGACACAACAAAAGGGGTGGGGAAGCCACAAAACATTGCAGAGGGTGAGGGAAGAGGAAGGACAGGGTTTGTTTGCAGCCAGATTACATGGTTGTTTATCAAAATCATATGCTCATCTTGGTAAAGCAATTCTTTTTAATATCATCGTATAGATTCATAGATATTAAGGGCAGAAGAGACCATTATTATCATATAGCCTGGCCTCATGTGTAACACAGGCTTCAGATCCTCACAAAATAATTTCTGCATCAAGCTCATATCTTCTGTTTGAGCTTTAGCATATCTTTTAATATAAAAATAAATGTGATATATGATTTTTTTTAAGTGAAACTTTAGGAAGGATTTGAATGAGGAGAGGGTTTTGGCCTTTTGGGCCAGCGCAGGGGGCTTTTAGTGTGAGTTGTGATGCACAGAACACTTATTTAGATGCCTATTTTGAGACACCTAACTTTGCAGAATACGTTGCCAACATTTTCCAATAGTTGTTTCAAAATTAGCGTCGACTGAAAACATAAAGAGACTGATCTGAAGCCCATTGAACTTAATACGGGAGTCTTTCCATAGATTTCAATGGATGTTGCTTAGGTTTCAAAATGACCAGCATTCTGAACTCTTGGAACAGAATTTTCTAGTTAATCCCGAAATTAAAACTTCCCCATTTGATTAACTATTTTGTTGTGTTAGTTAAATGTATAATGTAAGAGGATGATTTTAAAGCAAACAAAAATACCTGTAGTAAATTCAGAGGTTTAGCATTATCTTAATGAGAATCCTTCATTTCAGTCGCAGGTCTGAAACCTAGTCAGAGCTTCCTTCTGAGAAGGGCACAAAGTTCCTGTGACACACAATAAGCTCTTGGCTACAAAATTTTTCGGAACTGATAAATAGCTACATATGTGCTCTGCTTAAAAATTATACCCCATTGATTCTGGAGAAAACACCTCAGTATGAAGCAGAACCACAGTCTTGAAAAACTGAATAAAAAGACTCAAACCAAAGCAAATTTAAAGAAAATTTTGAGGCAAAAGAAGTAAAATGTACTAGGTATTACAACTTTTCTAATTAGATCATTTTTAACCCTTGCAATACCAAAATGTCAATATAGGTAGAGTGACCAGATAGCAACTGTGAAAAAATGGGAGGGGGCAGGGGGGGATGGATCATATCGCCTATATAAGAAAAAGTCCCAAAAAATGGGACTGTCCCTTTAAAAATGGGACATCTGGTCAACCCTAAATATAGGTGTGTCAAGATTCCTTCCCCACTCTGAACTCTAGGGTACAGATGTGGGGACCCACGCGAAAGACCCCCTAAGCTTATTCTTACCAGTTTGGGTTAAAAACTTCCACAAGGTACAAACTTTGCCTTGTCCTTGAACAGTATACTGCCACCACCAAGCGTTTTAAACAAAGAACAGGGAAAGAGACCACTTGGAGAAGTCTTCCCCCAAAATATCCCCCCAAGCCCTACATCCCCTTTCCTGGAGAAGGCTTGATAATAATCCTCACCAATTTGTACAGGTGAACACAGACCCAAACCCTTGGATCTTAAGAACAATGAAAAATCAATCAGGTTCTTAAAAGAAGAATTTTAATTAAAGAAAAGGTAAAAGAATCACCACTGTAAAATCAGGATGGAAAATACTTTACAGGGTATTCAGATTCAAAACACAGAGGATCCCCCTCTGGGCAAAACCTTAAAGTTACAGAAAATAGGAATAAACCTCCCTCTTAACACAGGGAAAATTCACTTAAAACAAAAGATAAACTAATCCGCCTTGCCTGGCTTACCGATACTGGTTGCAATAGTGGAGACTTGGATTAGGATGGGTTGGAGAAGATGGATTTCTGTCTGGCCTCTCTCAGTCCCAAGAGAGAACAAGCATGTAGATGTAAGCAGTGTCAGGATGAGCTCCACCCTGACATCTGGTGGTGAGGTGTGGCAAGTTGTGGAAAAGAACTTCAGGGGCAGATCTCATTTGCATAGGCACACCCACCACGCCTAGAATGAGACCATAGCTGCCCAAATGGTCACTTTGGCTGCTGTGGGATCCCCAGTGTCTCTGTTATTGGGGCAGGAAGAATAAATTGTTATTACCCTGATTATGGGAACTGTGCTTGGAACTGTACGTGGCCTTTTGTTATGATGGAGGGATTCACCATCATCTAAGTAGCACTCGCTAGGCAAGGGTCATGGGTTCCAAAACTGTGTGAATGGAGAGAGGCTAGGGACAAGTATTAATACTTGGTGGCATGGGCCCCTTGGTGAGGGCCTTACATGCTGATTGCACTTCCTCCTCTCTCCACTGTGGAATATCAGAGCTAATTTTGATTTCATTAGAAGTCTAGTTATAGGCTGCTGAGCTCACTTTGGGCTGACAGTGCCCCAGCACTGGGGCTCCCCTACTATAAGCTGAATTCACCTAAGAGCTGAAATCACTGAGTGTTGTGTTAAGTAGTGGGGGAGCCTGAAGATATATTGTGGAGCAGTTTGCGGGAGGGCTGGTGAAGCAGTTCGACACGGAGCAGTGTGTGGATGGTAGGAGCTGCTTGTGGGCCGTGGAGCTGAGTGAAGGAGTTCGTGGGGCGGCTGGCGGAGCGGAGCGCAGCTGAGCGAAGGAGTTCGTGGGGCGGCTGGCGGAGCGGAGCGCAGCTGAACGAAGGAGTTCGTGGGGCGGCTGGTGGAGCGGAGCGCAGCTGCGCGAAGGAGTTTTGTGGGGCGGCTGGCGGAGCGCAGCTGAACGAAGGAGTTCGTGGGGCGGCTGGTGGAGCGGAGCGCAGCTGCGCGAAGGAGTTTTGTGGGGCGGCTGGCGGAGCGGAGCGCAGCTGAACGAAGGAGTTCGTGGGGCGGCTGGTGGAGCGGAGTGCAGCTGCGCGAAGGAGTTTTGTGGGGCGGCTGGCGGAGCGGAGCGGAGCGCCGCTATGGAGCTATGGGGCGGTCAGCTTCAGATCACGTAAGGTGCCTCTTACCCCCGTCCCATTTCCACCCAGGTTGGGAGGTAAAGCTCCGCCGATAAACTTTCAAACTCTGGGGCCGCCCTGACCAGGGACAGAGACTTTTGGGGCATTGGACTTTTGGGATTGCTGGACTCAAGAACCAAAGGGAAAAGGGCATGCCCCAATTTGCCTGGGGTGGGGTTGTTTTGCTCATGGGTTGTTTTATGAATCCGGTTGGTGGTGTTTCCCCAACATAATGCCACATTGTTTCTCTCTGTTATTAAAAGACTTTTTGCTACACTCAGACTATGTGCTTGCGAGAGGGAAGTATTGCCTCTTGGAGGCGCCCAGCGGGGGTGGTATATATTGGTCCCAGGTCACTGGGTGGGGGCTCGAGCCGGTTTGCATTGTGTTATTGGAATGAATCCCCTAGATATTGAACCCGGCCCTTGTTGCTGCCAACTCTGACGGGCAGAAGGGTTACATTTTTGGGGGCTCGTCCGGGATCGCCTGGGTCAGTACCCCTCGCAAGCACCTGTTGAGTGATCCACTACATTGGGAAACAATTTATATATTTTTTTTGTTTGTGCTTATATTTTGAGGAAATTACTGTTTGTATAATGGCTAATATATCAGGTTTGTTGGGCCCTGGCTCAGCAGCTTCTAGCTCGGAGGCTGCAGCCTCGGCTGATGATTGGACAAAAGCTCTGGGGCAAATATTGGAAAAGGTTGTGCTGCCCCATGCTGAGTCAGACTCTTGTCGTAAGTTAAGATTATTTGCTGGGGAGGAGGAGTTTGAACCCTGGTTAGAGCATACCACTGAAATGCTGCAAGAGTGGGCCGTACCAGATGCAGAAAAGCGAAGATGCCTTATAGAGAGCCTTGGCGGCCCAGCATTAGATGTGATTCGCACCCTGAAGCTCATTGACCCTGGGGTCAGTGTGAAGGACTGCCTAGAGGCCCTTGAACACAACTTTGGGAGCGTAGAGGGCCCTGAAGACAGCTACTGTAAGTTCCTTAATTCCCGACAACAAAAGGGCGAGAAGGCTTCAGCCTACATACAGAGACTGGAGAGACTGCTTCAGAGAGCTGTCATGAGGGGAGCAGTGACTGCTGAGCAGATGGATCAGACCAGACTGGCTCAAATTGTAAGAGGAACTCAGTATCAGAACCCGATTCTACTTCATCTCCGGCTAAGAGAACGACGGGAACATCCCCCAAGTTACTCCCAGCTGATAAAAGAGGTCCGAGAGGAGGAAGAAAGGCAGGCTGCCAGTGAGTTTTGGGAAGCCCAAACATCGGAGCCAGCCAGCACAACACCACTGCAAATGGCCAGTGTACTGATGGTGAGCACCAGAGAGGAACTTGCCCAACAAATGCAGGTCCTGACAGAACGGATAGCTGAGCTGCAAAGTACCGTTGACCGAGTTAAGACTTCTAGGAATAAGAAGCCTCAAACTGTGGCGATTGAGAAGCCCGCACTTAGAGCCACCATCCCCCCCAGGCGAAGGGGGAAAGGTCAATTCTTCTGCTACCGATGTGGTCAGGATGGACACAGTGCTGCCAAGTGCCGTAATGAAGAAAACCCCTCCTTAGTGTATGGAAAGCTGAGGATCAGTTGGGAGAGATCCGGTAGCTGCCAGAGGGTCTGGGGACGGGGACCCCCCAGGTCTGCAGGATTTGAAGATTCCCCCAGAAAAGACTTTCCAGCTGGGATCCCTGCAGGACTGATAGGGCCTCGAGCAGAGGTCATGGTGAGGATCGAAGGGGTGGAGTGTAAAGCAGTGCTTGACACTGGATCTCAAGTGACTATTTTATTTCAGTCATTCTACCAACAGATGCTTAGGCACCTGCCTATACAGCCACTGACTGGCCTTGGCCTATGTGGCCTCAGCATGGATGAATACCCCTATCAAGGGTATGTCATAGTGCACCTGGAATTCCCAGAGGAGGTTGCTGGGGTAAGAGAAGAGGTAGACACAGCTGCCTTAATATGCCCTGACCCTAAAGGGACTTCTGATGTGTCTGTGCTGATAGGGACCAACTCCAGTCTCTTCAAGGTACTCGCGGATTACTGCAGAAGGCGGGCTGGGGACCAGTACCTGAATACCCTGATGATCCATACGCTTTGTGCTGAAGCCTATAGGAAAATTGAGAGCGCTAAAAGGGACACATCTGAGCTACCGCTTGGGGCACTGAAGTACGCGGGCACAACCCCCTTAGTAGTGCCTGCAAGGACGGAGCAAGAAGTGCTTGTCATGAGTACCTGTCTGAAAGGCAGTAAAGGGAAGTTAGCAATGATAGAGCAGCCGATGGGAGGAGAGCTCCCTGAAGGAGTGCTGGTCCCCAGTGGAGTCATAACCCTACCTGCTGAAGCCCAGGAAAGGGTGACTATACTGATTGCTAATGAAACGAGTCGTGATATTTTTGTGAAGCAAGGACAAAAGATAGCAGACCTCTTTGAGCCTGAGTCGATTGTAAAACCCCAGTATGAAACTCCAGTTCCGGCAATAGACCCAGCAAAGTTTGACTTTGGAGATTCACCAGTGTCCGAGGACTGGAAAGATCGCCTGAGGAAGAAACTTTGTGAAAGATCCAAGGTGTTCTCACTGCATGAGTGGGATGTGGGATGTGCAAAAGGAGTAGAGCACAATATCAGACTACATGACTCTCGACCTTTCAGGGAGAGATCTAGGAAGATTGCTCTCTCTGAGATGGAAGATGTGCGACATCATCTTCAGGAGCTGGCTGCGAATGGCATCATTACAGAGTCCCGCAGCCCATACGCCTCACCCATTGTGGTAGTCCGCAAAAAGAATGGGAAAATCCGGATGTGTATTGACTACCGCACCCTAAACAGCCGTACGGTGGTCGACCAGTACACTATGCCTCGAGTGCAAGACGCCTTAGACTGTTTGCTGGGAAGCCAGTGGTTCTCTGTGTTGGATCTTCGAAGTGGATACTACCAGATCCCTCTGGGAGAAGAAGATAAGGAGAAGACAGCCTTCATCTGCCCATTAGGGTTTTATCAGTTCGAACGCATGCCCCAAGGGATTTCTGGAGCACCTGCCACCTTTCAACGTCTCATGGAGAAAGTTGTGGGAGACATGAATTTACTGCAAGTGTTAGTTTATTTGGATGACCTGATTGTGTTTGGAAGAACCTTAGAGGAGCATGAAGAAAGACTTCTTAAAGTGCTTGATAGGTTGGAGGATTATGGTCTGAAGCTTTCAATTGACAAATGCCAGTTCTGCAGAACCTCAGTGAAGTATGTGGGTCACATTGTGTCCCAAGAAGGTGTGAGTACTGATCCTGATAAAATAGAAGCACTCACTACATGGCCACGTCCAAGTAACTACAGAGAACTCAAGACCTTCCTTGGATTTAGTGGCTACTACCGCAGATTTGTGAAAAACTATGCTACGATTGTAAAGCCTCTGAATGATCTTACCAGGGGACATCAGTCCAGCAAGAACAAATCTAAGTCCAAGAATAAGGGGAGGTCCCCAAAGCCTCCTGTGCAGAGACACAATGGCCCCTTTGCACCATTTGGGCCACGGTGGGATGAGAGATGTGAAAGGGCTTTTCAAGAAATCATTACTTGCCTAACTCATGCTCCAGTCCTAGTTTTTGCTGACCCAAGCAAACCATTTATCCTGCATACTGATGCCAGTTTGGAGGGTCTGGGAGCAGTCCTGTACCAGGAAGTGGAAGGCAAATGTAAACCTGTAGCCTTTGCCAGCCGAGGATTGTCTGATAGTGAAACTCGCTATCCCACCCACAAGCTGGAGTTTTTGGCCTTGAAATGGGCCATCACTGAGAAATTTCGAGACTACTTGTATGGTGCTCAGTTCCAGGTGTGGACAGACAACAATCCACTGACTTATGTGTTAACAAGTGCTAAGCTGGATGCTACAGGGCAGAGATGGGTGGCCGCCTTGGCTAGCTATGAGTTCAGCATTCAGTACCGATCAGGGAGAAGCAATGTAGATGCAGATGCATTGTCCAGGCGTCCGCAGGCTCCAGAAGTTGCTGTGATACCCACAGATGGAGTGAGAGCTATTTGCAGTGTGAGTCGCCGAGAGCCAGAGGCCCGTGAAGACTTTCAGGGATGTGTTGCAGAAGCTTTGGGCCTGCCCCCTGAATGCATGCCTTCTGCTTCGGTGAACTATATTGCATTAGACCAATCTCCTTTGCCCATGCTCAATGCGGCTGACTGGCAAGAAGCCCAGCGGCAAGATATTGACATTCGTGATACACTACTTGCCAAAAGGGAGGGGCGAAGCCCAACTGCGGTTGTCCCACCTAACCCGGAGGGTAAACTACTATTGAGAGAATGGACCAAACTAAAACTGATTCAGGGAGTGCTACACCGAATGACCACTGACCCTTTACAAAAACAACGAGCACAACTAGTACTGCCAAAAAAAGTACAGAGCCCTGGCCATGAGGGCCCTGCATGATGACTTTGGGCATTTAGGGATGGAGAGGACCCTGGAACTTATTCGTAGTAGGTTCTATTGGCCCCGAATGGCTGAAGATGTTCGCAGGAAATGTGAGACTTGCGCTCGATGTGTTCAAAGGAAAACTCTGCCCACGAGGGCTGCATATCTCAAGAACATCACCAGCAACAAACCTTTGGAGTTGGTATGCATTGATTTCTTGTCTGTAGAGGTAGACAAGAGGAATGTTGGAAACATTCTAGTAGTGACTGACCATTTTACACGGTATGCACAAGCATATCCCACACGTGATCAGAGGGCCACCACCGTTGCTCGAGTATTGTGGGACAAATATTTCTCAGTCTATGGATTCCCGGCTCGGATACACTCTGATCAGGGGCGGGATTTTGAGAGTCACCTTCTGAAGGAGGTGCTGAAGATAGCAGGAATTAAAAAGTCTAGGACAACGCCTTATCACCCCCAAGGTGATCCTCAGCCAGAGAGGTTCAATCGAACCCTATTAGATATGTTGGGAACTTTGCGACCAGAGCAGAAGGCAACCTGGAGCCAGCATGTCGCATTTCTGGTGCATGCCTACAATGCCACAAAGAACGATGCTACGGGAGTCACCCCATATCTCTTGATGTTTGGGCGAGAACCAAGATTACCCATAGACTTGTGCTTTGGTGTATCAGAGGATGGAGATAGCTATGAAACTCATCAGCAATATGTATCCCGACTAAGAGAAAAGCTGCGGGATGCTTATCGCTTAGCTACCGCTGCGGCTCGGAAGAACGCAGACCGCAACAAACATCGATATGATGCTAGAGTGCGTTCGCAGGAGCTCCAGCCGGGGGACAGAGTCCTGCTGCGAAATTTGGGTATTGCTGGCAAACACAAGATAGCTGACAGATGGAAGGCAATACCTTACCTGGTGATGGAAAAGCTGGGAGATCTGCCGGTCTACAAGATCAAACCTGAAGACGGTCCAGGGCAAATAAAGACGGTGCATAGAAACCTTTTGCTCCCTGTGGGGGAATTGGTAAGCACCCCTTGTGAGATGGGCCACGGCAGGGCCGCCGGGCAGAACAGAGGTGCTAGACCAAAGCCGCCATCCAACACAGACAGTGGGCCCCCTGCAGCTAACTTACCCCTATTCTGCACATCTGAGAGTGAGTCTGAGGAGGAAGACACAACCCTGGTGTATCCTGGGATGGAGACAAGATTTCAGTCTCGATCAGCTGAACCAAACGAGAGTTTTCCCTCTTCTGCCCTAAACCCAATGGCGGAACTATTTAGGCCCCTTTCTGATACCCCGGTGCTGCTGATGAGACCCCCCTGTGATGACACACACAGGTTATTGGACAATGGGGACAGACAGGTAGAGGATGTCCTGGGCACCTTGGACCCTCCAGCGTTAGAACTAGGAGTGCAGGGGCCTACGCCAGTAGCCGAGGGACCCTCCAGGGAAGCCTCTCCATCCGTCACTCAAGAGGATGTTCCCCTTACTTCGGCAACAGAGATTCTCAATAGACGAGACAGGGTGATAAGACCAGTGAAACGGTTAACTTATGATGCACCTGGGGTGACTAGTGAAGAGCCAATACATTTAGCACACAGGCTTGTGGAAGCTAAAGTGGGCTTCCTGAGGCCCTTTGGAGGAAACCAATGAGTTGGTATAAAGGGAGTGTGATTTGTCGGGACGACAAAGTCTCGGCTGGGGGGAGGATGTAAGCAGTGTCAGGATGAGCTCCACCCTGACATCTGGTGGTGAGGTGTGGCAAGTTGTGGAAAAGAACTTCAGGGGCAGATCTCATTTGCATAGGCACACCCACCACGCCTAGAATGAGACCATAGCTGCCCAAATGGTCACTTTGGCTGCTGTGGGATCCCCAGTGTCTCTGTTATTGGGGCAGGAAGAATAAATTGTTATTACCCTGATTATGGGAACTGTGCTTGGAACTGTACGTGGCCTTTTGTTATGATGGAGGGATTCACCATCATCTAAGTAGCACTCGCTAGGCAAGGGTCATGGGTTCCAAAACTGTGTGAATGGAGAGAGGCTGGGGACAAGTATTAATACTTGGTGGCATGGGCCCCTTGGTGAGGGCCTTACATGCTGATTGCACTTCCTCCTCTCTCCACTGTGGAATATCAGAGCTAATTTTGATTTCATTAGAAGTCTAGTTATAGGCTGCTGAGCTCACTTTGGGCTGACAGTGCCCCAGCACTGGGGCTCCCCTACTATAAGCTGAATTCACCTAAGAGCTGAAATCACTGAGTGTTGTGTTAAGTAGTGGGGGAGCCTGAAGATATATTGTGGAGCAGTTTGCGGGAGGGCTGGTGAAGCAGTTCGACACGGAGCAGTGTGTGGATGGTAGGAGCTGCTTGTGGGCCGTGGAGCTGAGTGAAGGAGTTCGTGGGGCGGCTGGCGGAGCGGAGCGCAGCTGAGCGAAGGAGTTCGTGGGGCGGCTGGCGGAGCGGAGCGCAGCTGAACGAAGGAGTTCGTGGGGCGGCTGGTGGAGCGGAGCGCAGCTGCGCGAAGGAGTTTTGTGGGGCGGCTGGCGGAGCGCAGCTGAACGAAGGAGTTCGTGGGGCGGCTGGTGGAGCGGAGCGCAGCTGCGCGAAGGAGTTTTGTGGGGCGGCTGGCGGAGCGGAGCGCAGCTGAACGAAGGAGTTCGTGGGGCGGCTGGTGGAGCGGAGTGCAGCTGCGCGAAGGAGTTTTGTGGGGCGGCTGGCGGAGCGGAGCGGAGCGCCGCTATGGAGCTATGGGGCGGTCAGCTTCAGATCACGTAAGGTGCCTCTTACCCCCGTCCCATTTCCACCCAGGTTGGGAGGTAAAGCTCCGCCGATAAACTTTCAAACTCTGGGGCCGCCCTGACCAGGGACAGAGACTTTTGGGGCATTGGACTTTTGGGATTGCTGGACTCAAGAACCAAAGGGAAAAGGGCATGCCCCAATTTGCCTGGGGTGGGGTTGTTTTGCTCATGGGTTGTGTTATGAATCCGGTTGGTGGTGTTTCCCCAACATAATGCCACATTGTTTCTCTCTGTTATTAAAAGACTTTTTGCTACACTCAGACTATGTGCTTGCGAGAGGGAAGTATTGCCTCTTGGAGGCGCCCAGCGGGGGTGGTATATATTGGTCCCAGGTCACTGGGTGGGGGCTCGAGCCGGTTTGCATTGTGTTATTGGAATGAATCCCCTAGATATTGAACCCGGCCCTTGTTGCTGCCAACTCTGACGGGCAGAAGGGTTACATAAACAAAGAGCACAAACAAAAGCCTTCACCCCTCCAAGATTTGAAAGTATCTTGTTCCCTTATTAGTCCTTTGGGTCAGGTGCCAGACAGGTTAGCTGAGCTTCTTAACCCTTTACAGGTATTAGGATGTTGCCTCTGGCGAGGAGGGATTTTATAGCACTGTATACAGAAAGGTGGTTACCCTTCCCTTTATATTTATGACACGCCCCTCAAATCACAGATAGGGTGAAACACTGGTTGGGATTTCTTCCTGGAGCTCTAGGATAAAACAGAGTGAATAAGACACATGCATCTCTAAATATACTACTAACTGTATGAAGACTAATAATATTTCCCACATCTTAAGGAAGATTTGGACCAGTTGATTCTGGGAAACTTTCACGGGAGAGTGCATCAGCCATTTTGTTAGAAGCTCCTGAAATGTGTTGTATGTCAAAATCAAAATCTTGGAGAGCTAAACTCCAGCGAATAAGTTTTTTGTTATTTCCTTTGGCGGTATGAAGCCACTGTAGCGCAGCATGGTCGGGTTGCAAGTGGAAACCCCATCCCCAAACGTATGGGCGTAGCTTTTCCAGAGCATAGACAATGGTGTAACATTCCTTTTCACTGATTGACCAGTGGCTTTCCCTCTCAGACAGCTTCTTACTGAGAAACACGACAGGATGAAACCCTTGATTTGGTCCTTCCTGCATTAAGACTGCTCCCACACCACGCTCGGACACATCTGTGGTTACTAAGAACTAGGTTTGTCAAAGTCTGGGGCCCTTAGCACAGGGTCAGACATGAGTGTCGCTTTAAGCTGGTTAAAGGCCTTCTGCCACTCTTCAGTCCACTGAACTGCATTTGGCTGTTTCTTTTTGGTTAGGTCTGTCAGTGGGGCGGCGATTTGTCTGTATTGCGGTACAAATCGCCTGTAATATCCGGCCAAGTCTAAGGATTGGACCTGTTTCTTTGACTTTGGGACAGGCCAGTTTTGGATAGCATCCACTCAGGCCTGTAGGGGGCTGATAGTTCCTTGACCCACCTGCTGTCCAAGGTAAGTCACTCTGTTTAGGCCTATTTGACACTTCTTTGCCTTAACAGTTAGTCCTGCCTCCTTTATGCACTTGAAGACTTTTTGTAGATGTTCTGCCTAGGAATCCGAAAATATGGCCACATCATCAAGGTAGGTGACTGCATATTCTCTGAATCCCTCTAGGAGACCATCTACAGGTCTTTGGAAGGTGGCAGGTGCATTCCACAGCCCGAAAGGGAGTACATTAAATTCATACAGCCCGACATGTGTGATGAAGGCTGACCTTTCCTTGGCAGATTCATCTAGCGGTACCTGCCAGTACCCCTTGGTTAAGTCCAAGGTAGAGATGAACTGGGCCTGTCCCAGTTTCTCCAGTAGTTCATCTGTCCGTGGCATTGGATAGTTGTCTGGGCGAGTTACAGCATTTAGCTTACTGTAGTCACGCAAAAACATATCTTCCCATCTGGTTTGGGAACTAGAACCACTGGAGATGCCCATGCACTGCCAGAGGGGCAGATTACACCCATCTGTAGCATATCATGGATCTCCCGTTCTATAGCAATTTTAGCTTGAGGAGACACCCAGTAAGGTTGGGCTCTAATTGGGTGAGCATTACCTGTGTCAATGAAGTGGTATGCCCGTTCAGTCAGTACTGGGGTGGCTGAGAACGTCGGTGTGTAGCTAGCGCACAGCTCCTGGATCTGCTGTCGCTGCATACGCCCAAGGGTCATGGAAAGGTTCACCTCTTCCACGCCACCAGCACTTTTTCCTTTGTAGTAGACACCTTCAGGCCACTCAGTGTCATCTCCTCCCTGGGCTGTAAACTGACAAACCTTTAATTTTCTGGAATAAAAGGGCTTTAGAGAATTAATATGGTTGGAGTTGGGGAATGCTATGAGATAATTAACAGCTCCCAGGAGCTCTTGGACCGTGAATGGCCCTTCCCACGATGCTTCCATTTTATGGGCCTGGAGTGTCTTTAAGACCATGACATGGTCCCCTACTTTGAAGGACTGCTCTCTGGCATCTTTATCATACCAAGCTTTCTGCTATTTTTGAGCATCTTTTAGGTTTTCTTTAGCAAGGGCTAAAGAGGTTCAGAGGGTGGTTTGTAGGTTGGTTACAAAGTCCAGAATATTAGTTCCTGGAGAAGGTGTAAATCCCTCCCATTGCTGCTTCACCAACTGTAATGACCCCATAACCTCGCGGCCATATACAAGTTCAAATGGTGAAAACCCTAAACTGGGATGGGGTACAGCTCTGTAGGCAAAGAGCAACTGCTGCAACACTAGGTCCCAATAATTGGAGTGTTCATTTACAAATTTACGTATCATGGCCCCCAAAGTTCCATTAAACTTCTCCACCATGCCATTTGTTTGATGGTGGTAAGGGGTGGCAATCAAGTGATTTGCCCCATGAGCTTCCCAAAGGCTTTCCATAGTTCCTGCCAGGAAATTAGTTCCTGCATCTGTGAGGATGTCAGAGGGCCAACCTACCCTGGCAAAAATGTCTGTTAGTGCCTGGCATACACTTTTAGCCCTGGTGTTGCTTAGAGCTACTGCTTCCGGCCATCGGGTGGCAAAATCCATGAAAGTCAGTATGTACTGCTTTCCTCTGTGTGTCTTTTTCAGAAAAGGACCCAGAATATCCACAGCTACTTGCTGAAATGGAACCTCAATGATGGGGAGTGGCTGGAGAGGGGCTTTGACCTGGTTTTGGAGTTTTCCCACACTTTGGCATACCTCACAAGATCGGACATAGGCAGAAACATCCTTGCCCATTCCCTCCCAGTGGAATGACCTCCCCAAACGGTCTTTGGTCCTGGTCACCCCAGCATGGCCACTAGGATGATCATGGGCTAAGCTTCAGAGCTTTCTCTGGTACTCAGTTGGAACTACCAACTGTCTCTGAGGATGCCAGTTTTCCTGGTGCCCACCAGAAAGAGTTTCCTTGTATAAAAGTCCTCTTTCTACAACAAACCGGGATCAACTAAAAGAGTTGAAAAGTGGTGTGTTGCTCTGTGCCTCGGTCCACGCTCTCTGGAGGCTTTCATCTGCTTCCTGTTCGTCCTGGAACTGTTCCCTTGATGCTGGAAACATCAGTTCCTCAATGGATTGTGGACTTGGGCTTGGTCCGTCTGGAAGTGATGCAGATGATGGGGCTGTTTCCATTGATGGTGAACCGCTCTCCGCTGGTGCACTATGGGGTATTTCAGGCTGTGGCTGAGCCTCTTGTGTAGGGTCATCTGCTGCTGCTGCCAGTGCAGGCTCGGTGGTGCCCTCTGGTGTTGAAGCTGTAGACAGGGTTGCAAGCACTGGACTCAGTGCTAGCAATGGTTCTGGTGCTGGTTACTTTGCCAGTTTCGGTTTGGAGACTGGCTTTGGCTGAGTCTCTGGGACTGGATCCACTACGGCCGTTGCAGTTGTTGGCAGGGGATCCGGTTCCACCACCTCCATCTGGGTCTCTGGTAACACAGATGGGGCCCTGGTGGAAGGCTCAGGAACAGGGATAGGTGTGGAAGCTTGCTTAGTCTGGCTGTGGGTGACCATTCCCACCCTCTTGGCCAGCTTTACCTGGTTGGCCAAGTCTTCCCCCAGCAGCATGGGAATGGGATAATCATCATAGACTGCAAAAGTCCACATTCCTGACCAGCCCTTGTACTGGCCAGGCAATTTGGCTGTAGGCAAATTGAAAGAGTTGGACTTGAAGAGTTGAATCGTCATGTGGGCCTCTGAATTGATTAAGTTGGGGTCCACTAAGGATTGATGGATAGCTGACACCTGCGCTCCAGTGTCCCTCTGCACTGTAACCTTCTTCCCGCCCACACTCACAGTTTCCCTTCGTTCTAAGGGCATCTGGGAGGCCTCTGGGCCTGAGGACCTTTGTTGTGACCCCGCTGCAATGAACTATAATCTGTTGGGGTTCTTGGGGCAGTTGGCCTTCACATGCCCCAGCTCATTACATTTAAAACATCGCCCAGTTGACTGGTCACTGGGGTGAGGTGGGTTGCTGGAGAATGGTGTGGTGGGATGATAAGGTGTCTGGGATTATTATCAAACCTTCTCCAGGAAAGGAGGTGTAGGGCTTGGGAGGGATATTTTGTGGAAAGATGTCTCCAAGTGGTCTCTTTCCCTGTTCTTTGTTTAAAACACTTGGTGGTGGCAGTAAACTGTTCAAGGATAAGGCAAAGTTTGTACCTTGAGGAAGTTTTTAACCTAAGCTGGTAAGAATAAGCTTAGGGGGTCTTTCATGTGGGTCCCCACATCTGTACCCTAGAGTTCAGAGTGGGGAAGGTGCTGGAGGTCTAATTCAAGAATGACACTTGTTCATAGGCTAAGTGTTGTGTCATCACGCTGTTCTGGGACAAAGCTTCCCCCTTGCAGTAGAGCCTTGAGGTCCACGGCAGATGCTGGCCATTTAGGAGTCATCCTGACTGGCCTGAGTCCCCGGAACGTCCCCTTTTTGGGGTTTTCAGAGTCCCCCCAGGCCTGCTAAGTTTGTGGTGTCCACAGGTCAGGGATTTTAGGAGCTCAGCTGCAGCATTAGTCAGTTTGTTTACAAGTTGCCAAAAAGAGGGCCAATTATCACAGGGTATGCTAATTTATCAACTAGCGATACTGTAACTGAATCGGTGGGTCCCCACCATCAGTTCCGGTTGTATACTGGGATAAGGCTTTATGCCTCCATGTTTACATTGCAAGCAAATCACATCCCCACCCCAGGTCGATCATCTCTCCTGCTAGTTCATCTTGCATCACATTTGGCTACACCCCAAGTCTACAAACATGGATGCTTAGTGGGACCATCAACTTGTGGGGGGAGGAGCTCTCTCCTGCCTTGCGGCCCTCTGTGTATTCACACTCCATCGATGCACACTCTTTCTTCTTATGTCCCTGTGCACTTCTGTGCTCCCACAGGAGTAGCAGATTACCAAGGTTGTCTCTGTCGGCTCCTTCATAGAGAACTATGAATAGAATCTATGCTTAAGCTCAAGGGCTCCAGAATAGTTGTTTGCATCACTCGGCAGCTATCTGGGTGATCCTACATCTGAGCTCAGCCCTGTGTCTCACTGAGGTCTTCCCCTCTGCTTGTAGGTAGCTCAGGTCACCAGGATGGGATTTGCTGATGATATTTTTCATCGTGCCCAGGGTGCAGTATCTGCTGGTAGTAGGGTGACCAGACAGCAAATGTGAAAAATCGGGACAGGGGACGGGGGGGGGGGGTAATAGGAGCCTATTTAAGAAAAAGACCCCAAAATCGGGACTGTCCCTATAAAATCGGGACCTCTGGTCACCCTAGCTGGTGGGCACCTAGAACTGCCTGGGGCTGTTTGGTGAGTGGGCCGGAATACCCACTCCTGGCCCCTTACTGGAAGTATGGATACAAACTGCTCTGTTAGGACCAGCTCTGCATCTTGAGCCCTGGAGCATTCTTCTGGGCAAAACCATTCCCAGCAGTGTTCTTTTAATGGTTGTGCTACCACCTGAGGGTGGGCCCCCTTGGGGTATGTCTCTGCTCTAAAGTGCTGCCAGTGTGTCTCCTCGCTTATAATCCAGGTAATCTGATATAGACATTGTCACCTGACTGTAGTCTTGAGCCTACTCTGGATCAAGGTTACAGTAGGTCAGCTGTGCCTGTCCTATCCACTAAAACTAACACCCAATGCTCCAGAGGCCATTGAGAGGCCAGCACCACTCTCTTGAAGGTGGTGAGGAATGGCTTCAGACCCATCATCTGGGTCCATCTGAGTTAACTTCAATGGCACAAATGGCAGAGCTCCCCCAGGGGTATTGGGCCCTGCAGGGCCTCCCTGGGCAGGGGCTAGTGATCTTAAGTGTTGCAAAAAGTCTCTGGAGTTCTTGCTGCTGGAACACAATCTCCTTCAGCTGCTGCTGCTGGACTGCTTGGGCCTTCAACTGCTGCAATATCTGGTGCTGGAGTTGCTGTTGCTGTTGGCCTGCTTTTGTTGCCACTCTTCCATCCACTTACACCAGTGCTCATGGTCCATCTGGACGGAAGCCCCCTGTCAATGGACTGGTGTGGAACCTTTTTCTACTTTGGGGCATCATATCAGGCGTAGGACTTTAAGATCCACATTCTCCAACACTTGTAGTTGACTGACTCTCAACCTGGGCTCGGCCATAGTCTCTTAGTCTTTTGCCCCCGGGTCACCTTTTTAAGCTGTCCCCTCTGCAGGTGGAGTATGCTCCGTAGGTGCACCTAATTGGAGCTGCCTGAGTGCGTGAACATGTGTTAGCCTTTCTATTAGTGGGATTGGAGTGTGTCAAATAAAGTCAAATGCTGCAATATAAAGCATGTGGAATACATTTATACTGGGCATTTGCAACTGCATTACAGCTCCTTTATGTCATGTGACTGGTGGAAAGGGGCTGTACCCACTCTTGAGAATCTGGTCCACTAGCTTGCGTGCGATAAATTGTGGAAGCTAATCTACCAGCAGTATTAGTTCTCTTTAGCTTTTAATGCAGGGGTCTCAAAGTCCCGGCCCGTGAGCCATCTGCGGCCCGAGAACCTCCCCACTGTGGCCCGTGGAGGAGAGACGCAGGCAGCCACGCTGCCCAATGTCTGCTGCAGGCACCGCATCCCCCGCAGCTCCCATTGGCTGGGGGAGAGGGACAGAGATACCATCACTAGTTGCCAAGGCAGAATCAGCCATGGAGGGAGCATCATTAGTTGCCGGGTAGAGTCAGCCATGGAGGCAGGGTCACTTTTTTCCCCACAATGAATATAAACAAGTCAAAATACCGAACACAACTGTCTGATGCGCACTGTGCTGCAATCCTGAAGGTTTCGGCTGCTCAGTCACTGAGGCCAAACGTCAGCAAACTGACAGAACTGAAGTGTTGCCAGGTGCCTGGCAAACACCACAAACTCTCTGGCAGGCGAAGAATCGTATCAAGTTGTATGACAGTTTCATTATTTCTAAGAAATTTGAAATAAAAAATACAACCCAAAAGTTTTCTTTTCTGAACACCATCTTCAGTGACATTATTGGCCCGCTGGGAGGATTTGAGGACTGGCACTGGCCTTAGGGTAAACTGAGTCTGAGACCCCTGTTTTGATGCTTTCACTTATACATGTGCCCAAATATTTTTTAAAAGCTAGTGGGAAAATAACCTAAATAAATATACAACTGTTACACAAGAGCATCACACTTTGTGAGCTAAAGAATGAGTGACTGCATGAAAACAAGTGTCTGTACCAGTTAGTCTGTACTACATATATGTGTGCCTGCCGCTCTGACCCATCCCTGTCCCTTCAAAGCTGCTATCTACCTGAGCTTCTGCCTCAAGTTTTTGCTCCTGTTGGCTTTAATCCCCAGAAGCCACTCAGCATGCATCCCTCTGGCTATTGCACTCACTTCTTGTCTTCAGCAGCTCTTACAGCAGAGGCACTGGAAGAACTGACAGTGTCCCTGGGGCCATAATGGCCTTCGCTCTACTGCCTGACTAGATTAAATCCCTATGAAAGTGTGGGGCAGCACTGTGTATTTCCTACAGGTGTTCATGGAGAGGGGTAGATCCTCTTTGGAGATCTGCTTAACAGAAGGGAATTAGGGACTGGGCTTTCCTTGGTTCCATGCACCAATCTGACACCTCTTAGCAGCAGCCATTTAGCCTCGGGGCCATTCATCTCCAATCTTCACACACAGGGCATAAGCCAGAAAACATGTAGTAATAATCCTTAGCACTTTCCAGTGGTAGGTCTCAAAGCACTTTACAAAGGTGGGTAAGCTTTGTTGTCTTCATTTTACAAATGGGGAAACTGAGGCAGAGAGGCGTTAAGTGATTTGGCCAAGATCAGGCAGCAAGCCAATGGTGGGGCCAGTACAAGCCAGTTCTCTTGACCTATAGTCTGGTGCCTTATTCATTGTACAATGCTGCCTTCCCACTTTCTCTTGGTCTTAGTTGTTTCTGAAGAGAAATGCTGGCCACTTACAGTTTCTGGAGTGCAATAAGTAATTTGCTAATGGTGGGTCTGCTTTCAGACATTGTAATATTGATTGCCGTTATAATTTTGGTGACAGAGAAAAATACTAGAGTTCAGTACCAAAGCAATTGGTCTGATTATAAAATGTCAAGAGCACAGCACCTGGAGAGATAACAAGTGTCACACCTGCACTGTAGCGAAAAAAGCTGAAAAATGACCTACCCAAAGATTAATCAGCTAGTTTTCTGGCACTCATGAAAATCCTTCCCCCCACTGCCTCCCAAATGCTCTTTTAAATAGCCAAATTATCCATATGTCCCTGAACTTGATGATATTTCTCATGGGTGCACTGACAATGATTGCTGAAATCACAAATGATCAACATATCCAATATGCTACTTACAACAGGAGCAGATGTTTCTGACTTTCAGATGGCAAGGGATTTATGGACAAGGAAACCCAGGTTGTTGGTTGGTTGGTTTTTTTCCTTTTCCCCTCTCTCACTGACTGGAAATTGAGATCCGGAATCTGGGTTCTGAGATATTTACTGCTCAATAGCTGTATTGACTTGTTCACCCGAGGGCCATGTTAGTACTCTGATTCAAGATATAAACCTTACAGGGCTATATTGGCCCAGGCTGGTCCTGGGGTGCACAGAGGGATGGGGCCGGTAAACTATCCTCTTCCCCACAGGCCCCCTTCATAACCATAGTCCCTGTGGTTCCCAGAGCAGAGAGTGCTCACACATTGTGCCCATGGAGCCCAAGGCATCCCAAAAGGGATGGAGTTGGCTGGGCATGCAGGGTGAGGGAATAAGGCAAAATTCCTCCTACAGCTCCCAGAGTAGCGAGTCTCTGCTCCATCCTGAGTCTGATGCTCATCAGTTCACAGATATGGTATATCTTCCTGGAGAGGAAGGCATGACTCAGCCCATAGTTTAAAGGTTTAAAGGCAGAATATTGACATGTCCATAACTTGTTGCAATACCTACACATTATGCTTTACTTTATTTGTGGTATGCTCTTCTGTATCAGGCAGCTATTGCAAATATTCCAAACACTTGGAGGCACCTCCTCCTACAGAAGTGTGTATGGAGGTAAGGGAAATAGAGGGGTCAGGAGAAAACTCTGTGGAGATTTATCTCAGGGAAACAGTTTCCTTGGTTGGAGAGAGCAGAGGGATTTGGGAATCCATAGAGGAGGGGAGCAGGCATTTGGTCTTCCAATAGTGCATATGCTGGGTGGGGGATCTACCGGGAAAGGAATGGTCAGTTCCACAGAGAGTTGGTCTTATCCAGCTCCACCAGTCACTGTTACCTGGCAGCATGGCTTCTACAGCCACCTAACATCTGTCCAAAATTCCCCTCTCTGAGAGGGTTGGGAAAATGGAGACTCAGTTAATGCTCCTTGAGGGTAGATGCAGGTATCAGCTCAACCGAGAGGATGCTGCAGAATGTGTCTCCTTCTGTCCTCACACCCCAGATTCACACATTCTGAGTGCCAGTATAGTGGCTTTCATGGATCCTAAGGTGAAGAAAGGGAAAAGCACCTATTTTTTTGGTGGGCTCTAACTAGGGTCCCCTTCATCTGCAGAGTAGATGGGATATGTTGCAGGCCACCCAACAAAAGAGTAAGTGCTGGAAATTCCCCTGGTCTGAGTAGGTTTAACAAGAATATGGTTGCCATGATTCACTCTATTTCCCAGCTAGTTCTGCTCTACTGGATTGAGCAAGGGTGGCTGCGGACTACCAAAAGCAAGATTTGTCCCTCACCACTGAGAAGGAAGTAGGGCTCCAGTCAACCCTACATATTGACTAGCCTCAGGCCCTCAAGTGGGGGCGAGGGGGACAGAAGCACAGGATTCCTTATATAAACCCTAACCATTTCCCCAGAGAGCTTCCTCCCCCTCAGTGGCAGTGCCTCATAGAGGCTTTTTGGTTTTTTTGGTAGCAAACATGGAATGGGATAGCAATAGCTCACAGGGATCTCCTCATGAGCTTCACTGGATCGTCCCAGGTTTCAGAAACAACAATGTGCTGGCGTGGGTCTCTGGGGGCTACTGATAGCCACATGTTAAAATTCTGCCACCAACCTGAAGGAAAGATTAGGACCGTGTCCCTGTTCCCTGCCTCTAATGAATTTCATCACATCTCTGGGCACTACTAAATCACTCCTGACTGATTTGTTTTTATCCCAGAAGCTTTCATGAGTACTTCTGAAGAACACATGTTTCCTCCCCTTTGGAAAAACACTGATTTCACTGAATGACAATTATTTTTACCTGTTTCCTGTGGGAGAATATTCTGGAACACGCCTCAGACACCTTCAGCGCTCCGCCCACTTCTGTTTATACCAGTTGAAGACAGTGCTGGAGTGACACTAGAGTCATGTTTTTTCCAGGAGGAAGTATGGACCTTTTTAGCAAAGTGCAGCTTAGTTTGAGTTTGGTTGCCAAGTGGTACTGCCTCCCTCCTTGCTTATGATAAAGCATTTTTATTTAATGGGGGAAAAATTAATAGACTATTTTAGCCTCCTCTTTGCAACCTCAAAGCCCTCTCACTCCATCACCCCTTCAGGACACAGGGTATATCACAGGCAAATCAAAAGCTTGTTAGGGAGCCACTTGTTACAGCATTGGCAGCAAAGCAAATGAAATATATAGTGATAAGGTTATTTATTTTTCCAGTGGGAAAAAAATTGAGATAAACACCTCTTTGCAGAGCACACTGGGAGAGAGTAGCATAAGATAGGGGTATAATGAGAGTAGAAATAACACTTAACCATAGCACTGCATTTTGAGATACACTAACCATGCACAGTCATTCATAGGGTGCTCAGATTTTTGCAGAGGGACACATTTCTTTATATGGCTCATACTTAGATATGTGGTGTGTGGAGAGGGAGCAATAAACCTTCTGGCTTTTTAAGCAGCCCAGATAAGGATCAGGCAGAATTGCAGTCTTTGTGCTCAGGGGAATGTGGAGAGGGCTCCATCTCTATTCTACTGGGAGTGCACTGTGCTCCATAAGCAGGAGTTCGGGACACTCCTACACATCCCTTAGCAAAAATATACAAAGATAGCTCCATCGTTTTCTTCTTAATTAATCTTCCCCCCTAAACAGTTTATTGATTTTCTCCATTTGTCAATATCTTTCAGGAAAGGATGTACTCAGAGCTGAACACAGTACTCCAGATCTCACCAAAGCCATGCAGAAAAGGACTCTTCTCATAATATGCTTATGCTTAGTAGTACGCTTATCATGCTTCCACATGTGCAACCTAAAGTGCCAAAACTGAAAAGGGACATGCCTGTCCATATCTCTTTGTAGGACTAGGGCCTAAAACTGTAATGACCTTTTGCTGTTTTTTCACATTGAAAAATCATAACTAATTGGCTGTTCCCTGCTCCTAGTGGGATCCAGGAGCTTCCCTGGTATAACTCCAGTAAGGTCATTTTATAAGAGTTGAATGTGACCACAAATGTCCTGAATGCAAAAATTCCAATTTAGAGACCTGATTCACCTTTGGTGTGGATCAGGAGTAATTCCACTGGAATCAGTGATGTTATACCTATGTGAACCTCATGTCAGTGAAAGGAGACTCAGGCCATAAATACTTTAAAATATACACAGGTGCACAAATACACTATAAAACTGCCATGAAGGAAATGACTTGATAAAATGCTTGCATGTCACAAATACAAATACATGGTTAGAGAGTCTGGAAGCATGCCTCTAAATACTCCTTTATGACCTATCCTAGAATCAAATGAGTGTCATATGACAAATCTTAAAATAGAATTGAAAATATATATTTTTCTGGGCACGAGGTTATGAATCCATGTAAATATCATAAGAAAAAATGTGCTAGTAAGTCAAGCACAACATCATTCCCCCCCAGGATGTTATTTGCGTTATTCTAGAGTGTAATATATGACTAACACTACAAAAGTCATTAGTTCAGTCTCTCCATTCCGATAAATCCCAGTGGATTAGAAAAAAATGTCGCCGCTGTCCATTAAACAACAGGAAACATATGGCTAAGGAAATGTGAACATGTTTTGATAAGTCTATATTTTAAAGACCTGAAATCTAAAATGATTGTTATCTGAGGCATTCCTATTTTATACATGTGCCTTTTGGGCTAAGTAAACATTCATAATACACTGAAATCTTCATATTATGAAATACTGAATTCTATGAACAAAGTTGATAATATCAAGAAAATTACTGTATAATGAGTAAGTAATTTCCATCTATCCTAATTTAGCCTGAAACATGAGAAAAACATCACAGATGCATGCTGCATTGTTTGGAGAACATACATATGCATTTAAGTCATTTATGTTGTATGTTTTAGTGATGTAATTGTGAAATATGTCCTTTTTACATTCATAATTGTGGAGCAGAACAGATGGCAAAGACTTAGTTCAAAGTAATATATACCCATTAAATGAAATTATATTGCCAGCCATTTTTCAGTGATAGAGGAGTTTACTCTGCCACTCTCTTAGAATATAAATAGACAATACTACGGACTGCCAAAATTTGTAATTTGTATTTCAAAGTTTCATTTTTATGGAAATTTTCAGTCAAAATTAGTTAGAAAATTGTTTGAAAGGGCCAGGTAGCTTGCATTATCAGGTATAACATTTCAAATACATATGTCATTTGGCAGCATGGCCTACTCTATGGGTATCAGACTGTGAGCTAGGAATCCTGAAGTACTACTAATTTTGGCTCCGCCACACACTTGTTGTACGGTCCTGGACAAATATTTTAAAGCTAAATTGTGTCTTTAAGGCACAGCCTACAGTAGAGGGGTGGTACAGTGATGGGCTCCCTCAGAAAGAGCTCTCAGAAGCCTTGTTCCTGAGGCAAGCCTTGGGGAACACAACCCCTAGTGTGCCTATTGAAAGGGGACAACATGTGGTTCTTCCCAAGTCAGACCACCCTGCTAGCTGGGGGTGGGGATGGGAGTTGATGTTAAAGCCCTGTGTGGGACTTTTTAAAATTTCACTCCCACCCGCTCCTGGTATTCGGTAGTGCGTCCTGCAGGACCCACACGATCCCAGTCTGGCTGCATGGCTGTACACTAGTCCTGCTCTGGGCTCTAGTTGGTGCCATGATCCTACCATATCTGAACCATGTTGGGGATTTCTAGCATTGCTGGCAGTGCTCAGGATCCTTGTGCTCAGAGTGTGTTAGGAAAAGATTTTGCTTGGTCCTTACACAGGGTCACAAGGGTAGAAGTAAGCTCTTGAGTCTCAGCTTTGCATCTGCAAAGTGGAAAAAAGTGTATCTACTTCACAGTGGTAATGGGAGAATTAATTAACATTTATAGAGCACTATGGGTTTGGTCCTGCAAGTTGTTCAGCAAAGCCCTTGCACCTGCACAGAGCCCCATTGACTTCTGTGGGGCTCTGTGTGGTGTAAAAATACACCCAGACATCCCTGCAGTGGAGCCCCATGAATTACTGCAGCCTAACGCCAATCGTAAGACAATCTCCACTTGCTCAAGCACTATTTCTCTGGCATACACACTCCTTATTTGAATACATGTATCTGGAACAGCCTGTAGATAACAATTATTGTTTCCAAGCTGACTGCCCACATGCACAACTGGAACTAATGAGCAAAGTAGTGTATGTGACTATGATGTGATTATAAACAGATCCTTCAGTATTAAAATACTGTCTAAGCATAAATAATGTTTTCCTTAATCTGGCACTTCTTTAGACACTCTGTGCATCATTGACTTTCTGAACTTTACATAATTATTGGCTTGTAGAATAACTGTTCAGAATCTTTCTCTGGTTATGGGATTTTTGGTCACCCTGTGCTAATATTTGCTCTGTCTAAATAATATGAAGGCACCTTGTCTTTGTGAAAGGATGATTGGAGGAATTATACATCTTCTGTCTGAGTGGAACTAATTACTGAAATGAATCAAGCTCCTTTCTGCTGATGTAGAGCTAGTGTAAATCCTTTAAGACCCAATCTTTCCCCCAGTGAAATCAATAAGAGCTTTGCCATAGACTTTCAATAGCTGCAGGATCAGGCCTTAAGTAAAAGGCAATAATAATATTCCATGGTTTTGGTCCTTCAATTGCTTATTAATTATAGACAAAAAGAGTAAAACTCCTGAGGCAGAAACAATGTTAGACCCACTAGCTGTTCATTATTGAGTACTCTGTCCCTACTAAACCTTCCATTCCCAGAATTTCACGGAAGCCTATGGAGAGTTCTGAAAAAATTTCCCACAACTTGCAGAGTACTCTTTACTGAGCAAGGGGAAAAAATCACTTGGGCCATAGAAATTTATTTTGTACCGTTCTGTAGACATGAAAGGGGTGGTGGAGATTTCCTAGAATGTTTCTTTTTTTCCACACCTATTCAGCAGCCCACTTGATTCAGCCCACCTTGAAAACATGCTTTAAAAAGCTTACACCGATAAAGATGGATTTTCAGTCTTAGAAAGTAAGTGCTACTCAGAGGGTTATTTGTGTCCCTAGATCCACACGGATTCCCCACTTTCCTTGGGGCAGAAAGGAGCTCAGCTGCCTTCACAGCACCTCTTGGCTTCCCAGACCCTCCAGACGCTTCTTCGTGCAATCTGGGTCCATAGTGTGGGATGAGACGGGGCAGGCTAGGGGAGAGGAGTGGAGTGGAGGCAGCCTGGGAAAGGAGACGCATATCATTTCTCATTGTGTCCTCCAGAAATTGTGTGAGGGAAAGATATACTCTTCCCTGCGGAATTACTTCTTCAAGGGACCTTTATGGGTTTCTAAGAGCATAGGAATGGGGTGGCCCTGACATCATAGCTCCTTTGGCGTTGTGAAGTGCTTGTATGGCAGGGTCCAGAGCTGGTGCTTGGGGATGAATTCCATGTACATTTCTGTTGAAGTGCAAACCCTGCCCTTTCTCAGGCTGAGGTATGTGTGTGTTGGGCGGGGGAGGGGGGATCTCCACAAAGGGATCCTTGCAGAGATTTCCTCCCTTCTGCATGTAACCCTTCTGCCAGGTGAAGTCCGAGGCAACAAGGGTGGGGTTCAACATCTAGGGTTCCTCTTAACACTACAACACAGAACTGGCTCCAACCCCCTCTCAGTAATCTTGGGAAACTTAACTCCACCCTTGCAGAGGTGACAAATGCCCCCCCAGATTGGCCTGCCAGGGGTGGGGAGGGAGAGGGATTCTGTCTTTCTCTCCCTGTGCCTTTCCCCAGACATGGTCGGCTGCTCTCCCTGGCAGCCAGGCGGGGAGTGGGACAGAGCTGCTTCTGCCTGAGAGGCAGTGCAGAGCCTCCAAGCCAGGCTGTCTCAGGCAGAAGCGGCTCCTTCCAGGGAGAGCAGCCAAAAGTGCTAAGGGAGAGGCGCAGGTAGAGAAGGACAGAGAGTCCCCCACCCCAGGAGGTAACGTGGGGCAGGAAGAGTACTGTGGCCCTGAGCTGGGAGCAGGGCAGGAGGGGTCACTGGGCAGGGGAGACAATTAGGGTGGTCACGTGTCCACCCCTTTAGCTTGTGCCCACCAGTAGGGGAGGCACCCACCATCTATGTACCCCTGGGTGCCTCTAAAAGAGGCAATATTTCCCCACTCACAAGCAGAGTCTGTGTACAACAAAAGACAACTTTTATTAAAAGGGGAAAGGGAACCAAGCATTAGTTTGGGAAAACATGCAATCCCATTCAAAACATGCAATCATAAGCCAAGCACCCATCCCAGAGTATGTTGCGCCATGTCCTTTGCCTTGGTTTCTCACCTTGCAGTGTGAAAGTCTGACAAACAAATGTTCCTTTATCATGCTACTCCCCTCTCCCTCCACTGCACCCCACTCACAGTTGGTGTCCTTGGTCAGTGAAGACCCAGAGTTCAGAGGTTGTTCACATAAATTCACCTCCCACTTTGGGCCCACAAGCAAGATAGGTGCTCTCCCACCTATCTTCACTTGGTTTGAAGATCACACTGGGGCTTAGGCATGAGGTAGAAGTGTAGAGGCCTGCCGGAGGCAGCAATCTCATGCCCAGATGCAGAAACTTAGGTGCTTGAGGAACTTTTATGGCAAAAATTTAGGTGGCAGTTGAGAAGGGGTTTTATGGATCACTGTAGCGCTTAAATGTATGACTTAGGGGCCTACATCCTTTGTGGACCTGTCCCTTGGTGTGTAAAAATGAATATAATATGAAAAGACTTCAGGGCAAGCCTACCACACCAGAGACTGTCACCAAGAAATAAACTACAGAGGCAAGAACACATCTTGGTTAACAGGCTGGAAGAGAATACAGTGCACCAACAACAGTATTTACACATTCTTTCCTTTGGGGTAAAGAAGATATATGACTTTGATCAAAGTTCTGTTGCTTCCACTGATTAAATTAAATGATTGATTGAGGCGTAAACAAAAATATGAATATAAAAGACAGTGATACAGAGTAGCTTAAGGTATCAATAATGGGCCACAGGGACATTCACTTCTAGTCTATTTTGGTGATACCCCAGAAATGTTGCCATCTGAAGAATGTTCAATGGCCATCTGATATGAGTTGGTGATCCAAGTAGAGTTCCTTGTGGAAAAGTGCTGACATATGGCCAGATTCTGATCACAATGACATCTGTGATCAGACAATAACAATAATTAAAGAAAATCATACTCAGTTGCCACTGGTTTTCAAACCTTGATGCCAGTCTCAGCAGGGCTACAAAGACGTATGGTCAGATCTTCCAAGATTCTGCCATCCCTCCTTGCATTTTCCCAGGAGATGCTTCGTATTTTTCAGGATCTGACACAAAATGGTTTTGAGGGTGAGCTGCTCTCTTATGTTTAGGAGCTATGTCAGTTCAGGTGTGATGCAACCTGTGTGAGGGTAACTTGTAGAGCTGCTCCTTGCAGTATACCTTTGCTGGTGGAGAGAGAATTTGGATCTCTGTGACTGTCACTTCTGCACGTTTCATAAGCATTACATTCTCTTGAAAAAAAGACAAGACATATAATCTGTTTCCTAGCTATAGTCAAACATTGATGAGATGGAAGAAGATTAAAACAGTTAGAAGAAATATTTTATTACCCAGAAATACCTTTTAGCAGTGCACAGGCAAACATCTCTTGTATAGCAATGAAACTGTTGATATTTACCTGAACAAAGTGTGCCAATGCAAACTCAAAGAAACAATATGTGCAGTGTATGTACTTTACACATATTGCATATTATACTAATTAGCTAATTGAAACCAGGAGAGTGACCAATGTGAGAGAAGCCATGGGAACAGAGATGAATGGCAGCAATAGATCAAGTTTGAAGAATTTACTGCTGATATAAAGATCTGCCTGCCTTGAAGGTGGGTCTGGTGAGAGCCAGGGAGTATGGGAATTAGTTTCCAGTTCACTCCCTCAGCTCATGCTGGAGCTCTTGGAGCTGTGATTGGTAGGTTGTTCAGGTGCAGAAGAGGATATAAGTTTGGGGCCTCTACTTGTGGCCTCCCATAAGAGTTCTGGAATTGATGGAGGACAGCTCACGTGAGATAAGGAAGGTCCTCTGGGCCCTACTGCTCTGAAGCAGCTAGCTGCAGGCCAATGAGAATTAGGAAATTTTCCCTGGGGTGCTCAGTTTATTTCCCTGGCTTCTGCTGAAGCTACTGGTGTTGATGCTGGTGTAGTCTTCTTAGGGTTATGAGGCTGCTAGATACTGCCTCTAAAAAGAGGGCTGGGCCTAGGGGGAGGAAAAGAATAGGAATTATAGGAATTTCCTCTCTCCTGTATATGTTATTTCTAAGTAGAAGACAATGAACTATCAGCTCAATTCAATGAGACTTTACTGGCATGACAAACTATAAATGGCATCAGGCGGTGGGTGGAGATGTATATAAATTATATAAAGTATGTACAATCAAGTATATAAATTCTGAATATCTGCGTCCTTTTATTCCCCTAACATTATTCTTTGAATATTTTTATTTATTTTGCTGCACTATGTATCTCTATATATGTTTTTTAAAGAAAAGTAACATTGCTGAGTGGCTTCTTATTTCATGAGAGAGAGAGAGAGAGAGAGCGAGAACATATGAGATTGTTATCACTTTGGGTGCCCTCTGCCTTTTGGGCTAATCTCATCCCTTATGTAGCTCAGCTGAGGTCAAGCACAATGAACTGTCCTGCACATGGAAAACTGATGCACCCAAATTCTTAATTAAGTGGGATGGGTAAGGCTGAGCAAATTAAGATGAACCTCATCAAAATAACAGAAACAAGATAAGTTGTCTGAATTCTTTTCATTTGGAACATTGATTACAAAATATCTCAGGAGAGGGTGGGTCTGTATACTGAAGGGATTATATCTGCTCTATCTGTTATCCTGTTTTTATTGATCAGCAAGAGCACAATTCATTTGATAGTTCCTTCAATTTAACAGCTAACGTAAAAAGAAGTAAGGAGAATGTCCAGTTATACTCACTAATCTAAAAAGGCCTGATCACAATTGTTCTGAAAAAACCCACAACACAATATTTATCTTCCCCACCCCATTTTACACACACCTGTAAATGTCATTGACTGCTGATTCGTTAGACTTTGTGCTGATTCTGTGTCTGTAGTGGGAGTATGGGCAGTCTATATCAGCAGTCTGAAATTACAGAGACAACTACAGAAATAGATGTACTCTTAGGTGAAAGCTGTTATTGTTTATTTATTATGGGATTGCTGAGATATGAAGTGTTTGTGACTTTCTGGATAAAGCTGATAAAGTTTGGGTCTTTCACCAGTAGGCCTTCCATCCATTTAAAACAAAAATTTGGGGTCAGTTAACCAAGGAGTTCAAATGACAGGTCCCTCCAAATCCCAGTTTTCTTCTGCCAATTTGTACAGTTAGTCTGAGAGGTGCAGGGGTGTATTAAAACATACGTTCTTATGCATGCACACTTTAAAATGTACACTTTCTTCGGTACTGTTTCCACAAATATTTAATGGGTGCCATGGACTATCTTGAATAAAATTTGACAGATTTAGAGTGAGACCATTTTAACTGCATCACATCAACAGTTTGATCCCTAACTCTGTGCAAAACAAAACACCCCTAGAAAATTTTTGAAAATGTTTATTTATCAGCAATGCTTAGTTCAAGTGACCCCTAATTTGGATCTTTAATCCTACTATGCATCCTCTTGGGGGACACCAAATTTCAAAGGTACCCTATTAAACATGTTGAGTTTAGAAGACTTACAAAGATCAACCTTTAAACAGAAGTTGTGAAGCAACCTATGATGAAAAACATACTGACTTCACTGGGAGGGAAAGGAGTCACTATGGGATTATGCTGGTCAAGCAGAATTTAGCCCCCAAACGTTTAGAAGATTGGAAAAAGAAAAGGAGGACTTATGGCACCTTAGAGACTAACACATTTATTTGAGCATAAGCATGCATCCGATGAAGTGAGCTGTAGCTCATGAAAGCTTATGCTCAAATAAATTGGTTAGTCTCTAAGGTGCCACAAGTACTCCTTTTCTTTTTGTGGATACAGACTAACACGGCTGCTACTCTGAAACCTGTCATTATAGAAGATTGGAGTGACAGATGCTGCTATAGACACACATTGTGAATGTATATTGGCCCCGATTATGCCTGTACTTATACTGTTGTTAATCAGGAGCTTTAATCATAGAATTAAACAGGTGTAAAACTTGTGAGAGACAACAATATGGCCCTTCAGGTGCATGTAAGAATACTGAAGATAATTGCTTATTATTCAATAACATCAGTTCTCCAAATTCGAGTCATCATTGCTAGTGTTGTTTCTAACAGTTTAGATAAATGTATATAATTGTTTTAAAAACATAAAGAGCAATTGTGCCTGAGAAAAGAGGACTAAGAATAGCAGGATTTAACTCCTAGTGAGCAAATCAGATAAATTATATTGTTTTTCAACTAAATTCATATCTTCAGAATGATCAATTCCTGTCATTTTTTGTATAAACCTTCATTCACATGTCCATGCTGAATCCTAAATGTGACACAACAGTAATAGACTACTTCATTTCAATTGATTACCTGGTAATAGGTGCCAACTTTCTTTTTTATTTACTCCTGGCACAATCCTAAATTTTCAGGAGCCTTGTCAGTTTTTAAATTCCTGCTTTTAATTTTCCAGGAAAATTTTGTAGTAAAAAACCTTCTAATTCTGTAAGATCTTAAACTGAATGACTGAGCTGAGAGAACAAAGAAGCAAATTATATAGTATGTTAACAACAGTCCCAAAAACTTGGGTGAGGAGCTGATGCAGTAGCTGAATACTAATTAGAAGCTTCTCTATAAACACTAGTTATATATGCCTATGAAAAATATTACTTTTACATATCTTTAAATTACCTTTTCTTTTCTTTTCTTTTCTTTTCTTACGTTTAATTCTTATCATGCAAAGGGAGCCTTTTAATCTGTAATAGACCATTATTAAAGGCTAAGGAACTGAATGTAGACTACCTTTCGAACAAAGAGCACTACTTTACCTGAGAGGCTGTGAATATGAATGGTTGCTTACACAAAGGTGTGGCTATATCAGGCAATTTGAGGCCATTTGGCATTTCCCCTCCATGTGAATAGTGCACTGCTGTTTCTAGTAGGTACGTCTCTGCATCTCAGAAGTCACCATAACATCTTGCACTAATTGGCCTCCTTGCTGGCAGTCTCAGCAGGGAGTGCAAGGACAGGACGAACATGGCAATAATTACTGTGGCTCCACAGAGGTGAGCGCTAGGGACTATTTGTGGGGCAGCTTGGTACAGCTTGTACTGCAGTTTACTGGGCTTTATCTGATATACAGATTTTCTACAGAAGACTTTTACCCCCAAAGTTGTCTATTTGATACATTTCAAGAATTCCAAATTCACGTATTTATTTGTTAACAGTGCTTTGCTGACAGATGTTACAACGTATATGCTAGTGTTAGGTGCTGCTGTGGCCATGGCTAAAAAGTTAAGGTTTGCCAACTGTTATCACTCAGGTTTCAGAGTAGCAGCTGTGTTAGTCTGTATTCGCAAAAAGAAAAGGCGTACTTGTGGCACCTTAGAGACTAACCAATTTATTTGAGCATAAGCTTTCGTGAGCTACAGCTCACTTCATCGGATGCATCCTTTCCACAATAGAATTGTATATTCTGTTTGTTAAGGCCTTGTCTACACTGGCAAGTTTCTGCACAGTAAAGCAGCTTTCTGCGTTGCAACTGCCAAGGTGCACACACTGCCAAGCCACTTAGCGCGTAGAAACTGCGCAGCTGAGGTGCTGTGAAAAACCGACCCCGACAAGAGGCGTACAACTTTCTGCGCCGGGGGTACAGCGCTGCGGTGACAGTGTAGACAGTGATTGGCCTCCGGGAGGTGTCCCACCCACAATGCCTGTTCTTGCCTCTCTGGTCTTCGTTTTGAACGCTACTGCCCTGCCCTCAGGTGACCAACTGTCATCCGCACCCTGGAAATTCCTTTGGAATTTTGAAAGTCCCCTCCTTGTTTGCTCGGTGATGCATGCAGTGGTCTCAGAGCATCTTTCCAGGTGGCCAAGCCTGCTCCACGCACCAGGCGATCACCCGCTTGGAGCAATGCCGAGCTGCTGGACCTCATCAGCATTTGGGGAGAGGAGGCTGTTCAGACCCAGCTGCGCTCCAGCCATAGGAATTATGATACCTACAGACCAATTTCACGATGCATGACAGAAAGGGGCCATGACTGGGACACACTGCAGTGCAGGGTCAAAGTGAAGGAGCTGCGGAACACCTACCACAAGGTGCGGCAGTCCGGTGCTGTGCCTACAAGTTGCCGGTTCTACAAAAATTTCCCCTGCCCCTGTGGCTACTCACCACTTTGGGGGTCTTGTGGCTCATGTGTGCTTGCCTGGGGTCAGCCAGTTAGTGACAGGTATGTGAATAGTGGCTGTGTTTTAAATAACTGAATCAGTGTTCTGTGTATTGCAAACAATACTGCTTCTGTAAAATGTTGCATTTTGGCTTCACAGACATGACCTTGGGAGCTTAGCCTCCCTCTCTGTTATCGCTGGCTGAATGGATGTACAGAATTAGAAAATGGCCACGAAGAACTAAGGAGGACTTTCTGCGTGAGGTTACGATGCACTCTGAGGCCGAAAAACAGGAATTGAAGGAGTGGCAGGACAGCGAGAAGAGCGACCGAAAGGAGAACGTGGCATGCCAGAATGAAGCCATGGAGCAGCTCTTAAACGTTATGGAGTGCCAAGCAGACACGAACCACATGATACCAGCACTGCAAACTGAGCAATTCCGTGCCTGCCCTCCCCTGCAGCTGCTGTCACAAAACGCTGAACCATGCACCCCCCAGACACTGCCAACACACTCTTATCAACCTGGCTCCAGGCTGTACCCGCGGCATTCCATTCCTCCTTCCTCACAGTCCAGTACTGCAGACTCCCACTACTCACTGCACTCAACACTCATTCCTCTGCAGTTTATCCCTGTTGAAGTACAGTATCTGCTGCACTGTGCTCCAAAGGACAAGGTTGGATATGACCCTGGACATACATAAATCTTTAACCATCCAGGACCCCACCTCCTCCTGGGACCTTCCCTTCCCCCACCCCCCTCAGTGCTGATGTGTGTTTTTGTTTGTCTCTCTCCTCTGGTTGCTGTTTTTTTTAATAAAGGAATTGTGTTGGTTTGAAAGCAATCTTTATTCTATTAATTGAAAGCAAACAGAGCCCTGCAAAGCAACAGACAATTATCTTAAACCTTCATATTGCATCATCTGCACCAATCACCTCCTAGCATTACAAGTACTGCAATCCTGAGCATAGCAACAAATATTAGTGGCTTTCAGCTTCAAATTGCTGCCTCAAGGCATCCCTGATCCTTATGGCCCCACACTGTGCCCCTCTAATAGCCCTGGTCTCTGGCTTTTCAAACTCAGCCTCCTGCTGCTAAGCCTTTGCGGTCCAGCCCTGAGAGAACCCTTCCCTTCACAAATATTATGGAGCGTACAGCATGCGGCTATAAGCATAGGAATATTGTCATCAGCCAGGTCCAGCTTTCCGTAGAGGCAGCGCCAGTGGGCCTTTAAATGGCCAAAAGCACACTCAACAGTCATTCTGCACTTGCTCAGCCTGTTGTTGAACCGCTCCTTGCTGCTGTCAAGATGCCCCGTGTATGGCTTCATAAGCCACGGCATTAAGGTGTAGGCGGGGTCTCCCAGGATCACAATGGGCATTTCAACTTCCCCTACAGTGATCTTCTGGTTCGGGAAGAAAGTCCCTGCTTGCAGCTTCCTGAACAGGCCAATGTTCCGAAAGATGCGTGCGTCATGCACCTTTCTGGATCAGCCTGCGTTAGTGCCTGTGAAATGTCCATGGTGATCCATAAGCACCTAGAGAACCATAGAGAAATACCCCTTTCGATTAATGTACTCAGTGGCTAGGTGGTCTAGTGCCAGAATTGGAATATGTGTGCCATCTGTCACCCCAGTTAGGGAAGCCCATTTGTGAAAATCCATCCACAATGTCACGCACGTTGCCCAGAGTCATGGTATTTTGGAGCAGGATGCAGTTAATGGCCCTGCACACTTCCATCAACACAAGTCCAATGGTCGACTTTCCCACTCCAAACTGGTTAGTGACTGATCAGTAGCAGTCTGCAGTAGCCAGCTTCCACAGTGTAATCGCCATGCACTTCTCCAATGGCAGGGCAGCTCTCATTCTCGTGTCCTTGCACTGCAGGTCTGGGGTGAACTCATCACAGAGTCCCATGAAGGTGGCTTTCCTAATCCGAAAGTTCTGCAGCCTCTGCTCGTCACCCCAGATTTGCATCATGATGTGATCCCACCACTCAGTGCTTGTTTCCGAGCCAAAAAGTGGCATTCCACTGTTGTCAGCACCTCCATGAATGCCACAAGCAATCTCATGTCGTAGGTACTACGTGTGGCGAGATCAATGTTGTACTCCTCTTGCCTTTGTAGTTTAAGGAATAACTCCACTGCCATTCGTGACATGTTAGCTAGCGCGAGCAGTGTACTGGTCAACAGTTCGGGATCCATTCCTGCAGACCGAAGAGGCAGGGTGCGCACTACACAACCTGTTGAAAGATGGCACCAAATGCAGATGGAAGCACAGGGATTGCTGGGATGCAAAGCAATGCATCACAGGGCATTGGGACAGGACCCAGGATGCCTCACAACCCCCTCCACCTTCCCACAACTCTTAGCAGCAAAAGAGGAAGAGATGCTCTGTGGGATAGCTGCCTAGAGTGCACCGCTCCGAATATCACTGCAAGTGCTGCAAATGTGAACGTGCTATTGCTCAGGCAGCTGACAGTGTGAACACACAACAGCGGTTTCCCTTCAGTGCTCTCTGAGCGGCGCTGTAACTGCCGGCACTGTAACTCTGCCAGTATAGACAAGGCCTTACACGGACACATTTGCTCTCATTCTCTCTCTCTCTCTCTCTGTATGAATGAGCAATTCTAAGGGTATGTCTATGCTACCCACCGGATCGGCGGACAGTGATCATTCCAGCAGGGATCGATTTATTTCGTCTTGTCTAGACATGATAAATCGACCCCCGAGTGCTCTTCCGTTGACTTCTGTACTCCACTGCTGCGAGAGGCGCAGGCAGAGTCAACGGGGGAGTGGCAGCAGTCGACTCACCACAGTGAATGAGTGGGTCTAAGTACGTGGACTTCAGCTATGTTATTCACATAGCTGAAATTGCGTAACTTAGACCAATCCCACCTCCTTCCCCCCACCCCCAGTGTAGACCATGCCTAACTGATTTCCAGTGTGTGTCAGATGTTGGTTAGTTAACACAAAATAAATTAAAATGTCCTATTATCTGATAATCAAATTAATCAAATATCCAAAACTTTAGAGTCTATTTTATCAGAACAATATAGATTGTCTCTGTTCCGATCAGATCCACTGGATACTATTGAATGGCAAATCAAATGACAAGATGAGAAAAAAAAAATCAGTCAGTTCTAAAATGAGAGAAATGCTGGTGCCAAAGGCTGCTAAACTGTACCTGTTCTTTTGTTGCCCACAATCTTCAAGTGGAAAGAGAACAACTTGAGTCTTTACTCCATAAATATAAAAGGAAAATCAAAGGTAAATGGAGAATGATTTTTTCCTCACATAGTCCACAACAAATATTTTCAAGAAAAAAATACTTTGGGTGAAACAAGGCAGATGTAGCTGATGTTGAAGGAACACTAGGTTGATCTTAACTCTTTCAAGAAATTATTTAAGGACAGTTCTTCCATATGTAAAGATTACTCTGGATGCATTCTCTAAGGTTTAGAATCCATGTTCATGTCTGTTGCATATATCAAGGATAGCATGCAGGCAATATTAATCTGTGCATTTATATTTCAAGTAAGGTTTTTCAATCTATGATCCTGGCTTAATTGATTATGCTACCTATCACATTATAGCACATCTTGTCTGGTTTACATCTCCTTTGTCACATTTTGACACATATAGGGTATTACTGAAGAGTAAGAAACACCCATGTATTTTATTCTAGTATTTTTTTTAACTTTCCAAGTAATTTTACATGAAAGTAACCCTTTCATGAAACATGAGTCATTTGAGGCTCTTTCTAAAAATAGTAATAAATAATAATAATTAATAAAGTAGTAATCAATAATATCTATTTTCTCATAAAATTTGAAGAGGAAGATTATTGTGGATGAACGTCCTGGTTAACCTTGTACAATAAGAAAGAGGATTTGAATGGTCAAGACCATAGCAAAAACACAGAAGAAAATAATCTTTCTAGAATGAATCTAAATGATATCCCTAAATCTCTCAGAAACACCATTTCAAAATATTGAAATGTAGAATCAGACAGTTCTTTCTGGGTTTTAGATAACTGTTTGACACATGTCCTTCAGAGTTAAAAGCCAAGAGTGAACCAGAAAATTGAGGTCAGACCCAAATCCAACTGATGTCAATGGAAGGACTTTCACAGGACTTTGGATCAGGCCTATGGTAAATATAAAGGGATGGACACTGCTGTGGGCTTTTCCCTTCTGCAAAAAATTCAGAGGTTTTGAAAAATGTTTTATTCCATAGTGGAATGAAAACAAAACTAAACAAAACAAAAATACCCTCAGAAATCTCAGCCGGGGATCCAGGAAGCCATGGTAGCCAACTTGGCTGCCAAGGAGCTGGGAGCCCAGAAGCAAGGGCTCCCCAGCAGCCTGCCAGGTTAGCTGCCAAGGAGCCAGGCAGGTGAACTGGCAGGAAACCTGCCTGGTTCCCATTAGAATTTCATTGAGCCTGGTTTCCACTGGAAATTTTCTGACCAGCTCTAGTCTGATTGTTTATTCTAATAAAAAAGCATTTCGGATTAGATTTTAAAAGCATTGTATTCATGGAAAGTCATAGGTTCATATATAAATTTTCTAGATGTCATGGAAGACATTTTCAGAAAGGGTATAAATAGGTGAGTGTAGGATTGTGTGACTAGTAAAACAACCAGAAATGGTATGGTGGGTGGGATTAATATAAACCTGTCAGGTGAAGCTAAAAATCTTCATGCTAATCCGTATTGAATATAGCAGATGAACATGTAGACTGAAGATTTTTGCCTATGACTTTATGTGCATGGATGTGTCACTATACAAAGTAAAACTATTTCCCCTCCTACGGTTCTTGTAAACTGCTGGAAATGGCCCACCTTGATTATCATCGTCCGTCTCCCCCCCCCCCCCCCCGCCCCCCCGGTAATAGCTCACCTTACCTGATCACTCTTGTTACAGTGTGTATGGTAACACCCATTGTTTCATGTTCTCTGTGTATATAAAATCTCCCCACTGTATTTTCCACTGTATGCATCCGATGAAGTGAGCTGTAACTCACGAAAGCTTATGCTCAAATAAATTTGTTAGTGTCTAAGGTGCCACAAGTATTCCTTTTCTTTTTGCGGATACAGACCAACACGGCTGCTACTTTGAAACCTGTGCATGATCTGTACATTCTCAGTCATGGCAAAAAACATGTCAACATTTACTACAACTAGGCTGTGAACCAGAGCCCAACTCAGCTGCTCAAATAAATTGGTTAGTCTCTAAGGTGCCACAAGTACTCCTTTTCTTTTTGTGAATACAGACTAACACGGCTGTTACTCTGAAACCAGTCCTTATTTGTTTCTCCTTTGATTTATAACAGCAGAAGCAAGTCATGCATGATTGTATAAGATGTGATGATACTCCATGAGTTCTAGATGTTATAAGAACATATAGCTAACTAGCTCAGCCTCACAAAGCTAAATGTGTCTGGATAGGAATTTCCCTAAATTTGAAAAAATGTAACGATATTATTTAAAATGTCATACTTTGGATGTCGGAGATATACCCCTATAATCAAACATCTACAATAAATGTTTACATTATGCTTCTTGAAGACAGAGAAGCTGAAGATGTGTTTCAAACATGCCAAACACATCTAGAGTAAATCCTAAACATCATTTTTCATGTAGAAAGGCTGATTGTTGTTTCATAATGAAGGGTTATAGCTAAGCAAGTACTTCGGTATTCTGAGCACATTAATGCAGAGCCCTGCAGAAAGAACTCCTGACTCCAACTCTGGCATGCTCCCTACACTGGGACTTGTGGAGTATGTGAGTATGAGGGGGAAGTATAGGGTGCCTATGGAAGCTCAACATGGTGCTGAGCTGGGGGAATTTTCATAAAGAACCCCATTGCAATCTCCTTTTGGCTCCCATATACCAGCAGAGTCGGGGGTGGAATCCCACATCCAATGCCTAGAAATGATCATGTTCTATTAGCAAAAAGAAAAGGAGGACTTGTGGCACCTTAGAGACTAACAAATTTATTTGAGCATAAGCTTTCGTGAGCTACAGCTCACTTCCTCAGATGCATTCAGTTTGTTAGTCTCTAAGGTGCCACAAGTACTCCTTTTCTTTTTGCGAATACAGACTAACACGGCTGCTACTCTGAAACATGTTCTATTAGTTTGCCTCCTAGGCTAATATCTAGAATTGTCTTAACTCCTTACTCATTGGTTCTCAAACTGTGAATCGGGACCCCAAAGTGGGTCGCGACCCTGTTTTAAGGGGGTCACCAGGACTGACTAGACTTGCTGGAGCCTGAAGCCTGAGCCCCACCTCCCAGGGCCAAAGCTGAAGCCCAAGGATTTCAGCCCTGGGCAGCGAGGCTCAGGTTACAGGCCCCCTGCCTGGCGCTAAAGCCCTTGGGCTTTGGCTTTGGTCCCCCTGCCCAGGGTGATGGGGCTTGGGCTTTGCCCTTGAAGCAGTGGGGCTCAGGTGGGCTCAAGCTTCGGTCTCCCCTTCTGGGGTCACGTAATAATTTTTGTTGTCAGAAACGGGGTTGAAGTACAATGAAGTCTAAGAACCCCTGGTCTAGACATGTTTGAAAAATAAGCCTTTTTGTTTCTTTGGGGTTTTTTTTTTTTTTTTTAATTTTTAATAGCCACGGTTTCATATATGATGTACATCATGGTCAGACAAATTTATTTGGCTGTGGTTTTCTGCGTGACTATGGGGTTATGTGTTGTAAGACAAGCATTTCTCCTTCCTTTATTAATTTTGATCCATGCTGGTGTGAAGAAAGGGTAAATGTTTTCCCTCACTAGAAGCCAATTACTTTGAAAAGGTGTTTTCCTAAAATGGAATGTCATATTTATAACTGTATAATTAATACATATTATTTACACTCTATAACTGTATATTACCAGGTTTCAGAGTGGTAGCTGTGTTAGTCTGTATCAGTCTCCTCGTTTTTTTTTTATATTACCAGTTTTCTAGGTTATACTTCTTGGGCATTGCACCCCTAGATTCCCTTGATAAGGTGGTTTGTCATTTTAAGACAGTGTTTGGGTTCTCCTCCCTTTGAAGATCAATTTTTACTCCTGTTTTAGGTGTTCTATCTTGTGGTATGTTTGTGTGAGTTAATGTGATATAAATGGTGTATGAAAAATAGTGAACTCTTCCTTTATTATCTTTCAAAGGCCCTGAACTCCCAATGAGCTCCATATGAGCAAACTCCTGTGCCTGTATTTAGCCCCATTGACTTTAGTGGGGCTTTACGTAGTGTGACGGGGCAAGGACAGATGGCTATAGAAAAGTAGTGGAATATAGATATATTAGCTCCAGGCTAAACAAATCCCTGGTACCAGGTTAAGTGAAATGGAAGCTGCTTCAGGTCAATTAAGACACCTGGGGCCAATTAAGAATTTTCCAGAAGGCAGGGAGAATGCTAGGTTGATTGGGACACCTGAAGCCAATCAGGGGCTGGCTGAAACTAGTTAAAAGCCTCCCAGCCAGTCAGGTGGGTGTGGATGTTAGGAGCTGTGGGAAGAAGTTGTGCTGTTGGAGAGACTGAGCAGTACACACCATATCAGGCAGGAGGCCCTGAGGTAAGGGTGAAGTGGAGCTTGAGGAAGTGAGGGCTACTGTGGGGGAAGTAGCCCAGGGAATTGTATGTGTCATGTTTCTAAAAGGTCAGCTACCATAGCTGATACTATTAGGGTCCCTGGGCTGGAGCCTGGAGTAGAGTGTGGGCCTGGGCTCCCCCCCCACCTTTGCCCCCTGATTAATCACTGAGACTGGGAGACAACAGAGACTGTGCAAAGAAGGATAACTTCTCTTCACCTCTCCTGCTGGCTTATGATGAAAATGGCTCAGTAGACTGTGACCCTTGTCTCTAGAGAAAGAAGGGTTACCTGGAGGGTCACAGTGAGCCTCTGAGGCTAGTGAAATCCGCCAGGAAACGTGGGAGCCATGGAGGCAAGGACAGAGCTTTGTCACAGTAGGTGCAGGGGTCCATCAGTGCAGAGCTGATAGGAGGATGAGGGCATTAGACTCTGCAGCTTTTTGTCTCTCTCTCACCCTCCCCAAGACTAGGAAAAGAATGAATGTATATAATATCTTTGCTAGTTTTGTCAGTGCTGCTTGTTGCCTGGCTACTAAAGGCCAGATGAACTAGGTGAGCCCAAATGGGATTAGGAAGTTGCAGTGCAGCAAACTGTAAGCAAATGCAATCAAATGCAAGTCAGCAGGAAACTGCAGAGGTATAATCAGGAACTTTGTGGGGAGAGTCCATCTAGCTAGGAAACTCTGAAAAGAGAGCCAGAAGCCAGGTTCTGAGCTGGCCAGTGAAGTCTCACATCACTGTTAGGGGGCTTATTCCTTCACCCACTTACTTCCCTGGTCCTTCTCGCATGAAGAGAGAGCAACAATACCCGAAGTCCAAAGGTGCAAACAATTCAATGTTTATTGGGATGAACTTCCAGCAAGCATGATTCCGGTTTCCTTCCTTAGTGTCCCCCTTCCCAGCTCTGACACAACAGAGCCTTACACCTGTGTAAGGCTGTGAAACTTAGAACTCCCAGTGAGAGCAGTTTCAGTGGTTTGGAGAAGGTGGAGTCCAGACACTAGAGAGTCCAAAATAGAGTTAGAGGAGTGGAACTTGAAGCAGTGGTTGCAAACAGCACACTTGATAGGCTTAAAGGCTGGGAAGAAGACAGCAGTTGAAGATGCATGTGGAATTTTGAAGCATGCTTGTATTTTGAGAGGAACAGGCCCAAAGAAATTAAAAAGTGAAGGAGGGAGAGGGCAGTGGGGGGCAGGAAGTTAGCAGGGAGGAGAGGATAATGTCAAGCATAGTGGAGGGGCTGAAAAACAGATGAGAAACCTGACATCAGTGATGGGACAGGAGGAGCAGAAGGGGATAGGAGTTGTGATGGATTGTGTGGTAGTGGAGTGTGGTCTCTCTTTGAAAAGTAGGTGAGGTTTTGAACAGCTGGGAAGAAAGGGGAAATGTTTTTAGGGAGAATCAGAGGAAGCAAATGAGCAGTGGGGTTTTGGGCATGTGAACCACTGAGTCTGGAGAAACAGCGCTATTTTGGCAAATATGGCAGAAGTAAAGAAACAGGGCTTAATTTGTGCCAGGGCTTAGCAGGGCTGAGGCCCAGTACCTCAAGGCTTGATAGTTCATAGCCCCAGCACCTCCAGACTTGCCACATCAGTTATGAAAGGGAAAAAAATTGCTTGAGCCCCTGCCCCTCTTTCATTACAAATTAACCACTGTGAAGTAGAGAGCAAATCTGTAATGGATGACATCTGGAAGGTCATGGGACTTTCTTCAGAGCAGTTCAGTGGCTTGGGGAGCAGGACTGGAGGAAGTGTATGCTGGAGGTTGGCAAGATGGACATTCCAGTGAGGGAAACAGGTGCAGGTATAGAGAGTAGAATGAAGGGAATTAACAACTGAGTCAACAGAAGAGTGGTACAGTTGGAGAGAGCTGAGAATAGTAGACTAAAGACCTGAGACATAAAGTCTTGAAATTGGTAGAGAAGTCATGGATGTTGACAAATTGGCACTTACAACAAAGCTCGGTAGAGTGGCATGTGGTTTGGGGCAGATGGGTGATGCTGAAAGAGTGTTGGATCATATTAAAGAAGTTCTGTATTAAAATCACAAATGAGTTTGATTCACATAGTTTAAATTCCAGGGTATTACTAATTAAGAGGTCTCTTGGTTTTTGGTACTGTTTTTCTCCCTCTATGTGTGAAACTTGCAAGCTGCTAATTGTGTTAGTAAAGACATAGTCTGTTCTCAAAGCAATTCTTTGTAACAACAACTACTCACACAGAGAGACTCAAAGCAATACTCTGTAACAACAGAAACAGCACTCAGAGACTCCCCGCCCTTTTGTTGTATTCATCTCGCTTTGTTAACAATTATGATTAAAATAGAGATAGAGGATGTATGTGGATGGATGCTTGGTGTGGATAATAACTGAATGATCAGGGAGGTGCCAGCCTAAGAATCCAGTGTCCATCGGCTGAAGAAGGCGTCAAGTGGAAATAACCAGAGGACCCCTGGAGGGCAGACTGGAATCCACCCAACAGCCTCAAGAATGGGAGAACCAAAGAACAAGATAAGATCTAGCAGCACGGAGCCGTCAGGAATGTGCCATCTGCTGATTGATTCAGCAACAGCATGATGAAACAATTCCCATAGACTGGCATAGGAAGAAATTCCTATAAAAATGGACTCTAGAAAGTGAGAACTTTGGGGTCTGATTCTTCAAACCAACTTCCAGGAGCATCAGATGAGCATCTGACAAGGCTCTGCTCCCTTCTCGTGTCCAGGCCACCTGGCCAGTGGCTTGGCATGAGCAACTCTAAGGCTGGTAACTATGATAACAACCTTGCAGAACCTGTGTGTGTGTGTGTGTGTGAATGAATGTGTGAATAAATATGAAATTGAATGGAATGTTATAGGTATAACTAACTGCTTACTATGATTCTTTCTGTATTCACAATAAATGTGGCACTTTGCCTTTTCCCATTTAATAAGATCCTGCTGGTTTTTATTTTGTTGGTATAACAAGAGATGATGTCAAGGTGAGAAGGATGGAACTGAGAAGTAAGAGAAGGAGCAGTGTTTACTGTTCAATGATCTTACTTCTCTTTCATTGGTTGTCCTAAACTTGTAATTTTCCTGTTATAAAAAACATATTTGGTTAATTTTTTTCAAGTGAATAACCATTTGTGTTAAGATTTGTGAAATATCTGGAACATGAAATCTATCTTAAAAATACCTAGAGGTTATCTGAATATTTGTGAACAACAAATACGATCCAACATTCACAGGGATCCAGACTTGGTGCTTTTATTAACAAATAACTTTAAAAAATATTAAGCCCATTGTAAGTAGGGAAATATTTTTAAAAATAATTTCTTGCTTCCTGTGTGAGTGAAATTCACATGTAACAAATCTGTTAAAATTTTTTTAAAAAACATCATTGCACGGTTTGTTGTGATTTTTATAAAGAAACTTAATAGTTATTTAGGGATACATGTTGAAGCATATTTTCATTGACACCAGTTGCTGATTGGAGTTACTTATCATTTATATTGTTTTGAGAGCATAATCTAATACAAGAATTTTTATTATTGCTGGCTGCCTCTGAGTTCATTGTAATATTTTTCCTGTGGATTAATTGAAATATTAGTAACAAGTAAGAGAATCCATTTGGAATTTGTTTAAAAAATACTTTTTACTTTCTTCTCTATTACTTTATTCAGACCAAATAGAATTCTCTTTGTCCTCTTTCTTTACATTTGTAACTTTTTCCATTACTGTTTTTAATTTGAAACAAGCAATGCTTGTGCAGAGGCATTTTATTATGAGGACATTATGGTCTATGCCAAACATTGTTCCATTAGCTCAAACTAGAACTGCAAGAAAATAGTCCAGCCTATGCCCTTTTTTTGGCAGTTAATTCCTAGTGCTGCTGTTACTGTTAGAAGAACTTATTGCAGTTTAATACTGGTTAACTTGCACAATTTTTGTACTAGAAACTGTCTAACTTAAAAACAGATCAGCGTTGATGATATTTTTTCCTCTGCTGCTCGTGGCTCTCTGGTAATATATAAAAGTTATAAATAATTAATGGCGCGATTATGGATGATAAAACACTAAGGGCCCAATATGCCCCCATTTGGATGCCGATCCTAAGCTCCTCATTCAAGGCAATAGCAATTTTGTCTTAAGTGAGGAGCTGAGAACTTCAGTGGGACTTGCGCAGTGGGCAGAATCAGAGCTAAAGCGACCTGGATATGTATCATAAAACAAATACACTTCTGCTCTTCTGAGTTCTATGACTATATCCAAAGAGGATGCAGGTGATTTTGGCAGAATATCACATTTCAACTATTTTTCTGGAAGAGTCATTTATCAGCTTCTAATTTCCTTAATCCCTATTAGTCTTGTCCCAGACCTGGTATAAAGACTGTATGATATAAGTGATGTCAGAGTATTCATTAGTTCTGACAGTACAGACAAATATAGCTGTCTCAAAAATGGCTGCATACTTAAACATGAGTTACCATTGCACTTGGAGTGGACAGGGAGAATTCAGGACTGTCTACAGCACATACTTGATGTTGGCTTACAATACCACTAGCATGGACCTACCCATCTATAGTGCTCCCATGATTTCATTTCTGCTATGAAACAACTTGGCATCCTCCCCTTTTTTTTCAGAAGTTAGCTATGCTGATATAATGGACAATTTCTCTGCAGAGAGAATAGCACTCTTTGAAAAATTAAGCCTGTGATGTTTTACATGCAGATGTCCAATAAGTAATTATATCAGCAATTATTGTGACAGTGCTCATTAGAAATGGAAAATAACTCTACAGGCTTTCTACAAACTTTAAAACTTTTAAATGAATTTGCTTTGATCACATTCACACCCCCTTTGTGTTCGCTTTTTGAGGTTATTTGAGTGATCAAATTTTGCTGGCCAAAGTTAGCAGAAAGCCCACTTCAAAATTGCCTGCCTATTCTTGGAGACTGAATTTTAAATTTGCATGTGCAAGTACTCATGATGCAACTGCTGGCATGCTCATCCAATCAGGGAACAGATTACTTACCTGTCCAATCAAGGAGCAGAAACAATACCAAGTAACTTTTCTGACTAGTTTAACTAAGCAGCACCACTAAAATTTAGAATATTTTCAGTCAATCCATAGACTAAAACAAATTTAAGATATTTGAATAATACATACCTCTGACAAAATCATGACCTACTCTCAGACATTCTGTGAGCAGAAAAACCAACCAAATGTGTCCAATAAATCATTAGTTGCAATTTTATGTTCCACTCTAGTCATCATCACAGTAACACCAGAGCACAGAAAACAAGTGGTCATAATCACTTTCACGATTTGAAGATTTAAAAAGAGTTCCAATGCCCCCCACAGCTTTCTGGGTGAAACTTGGCAGCCCTGGAGTGTAATTAGAACATAGAAAGGGGAAAGCAAAGGTAAGAAGAGCCAGAGCCAGTTAAGAGAAATGGCAGTGTCAAGACAGCACAGCTAGCAGTGCCAGAGCTAGTGTTATGTCCAATGTACTGTATATTTTTTATTACATAGACAGTACATTGTTCAGGTCATATACAACTCAAATGAACCTCATGACTGCAAGGCCTGGGAAGTTCCACAAGCTTCCTAGACTGTGCAGCCCAGGAGGCTGTTGTCATTCCCAAGGGAGAAATAAATACCCTTTTGAGTAGCAGCCATAGAACTCTGCATTTGGTATTGCACAGGAGACAAGGCTCTGTGATTCCACCCAGATCAGTTGTCAAAGATCAGGCACTTGTATATGTACCTTGAGTAGTAGAACATTGCCTGGAAACGTGTCTTAAAGAAACCACATCCTGTTGCCAGTAGAGCAGCTGGCTTCCTTTATAGAGAGCCACAAATGAGAGGAGCCAGGAGACTCCAAGTTTAGCCCATGCCTCCAAAAAGACTATTGTGAAGAATGAGGAACCCAACTGATGCCCAGAGTAGTGATCAAGAGAGTTCCCCACTGAGCACTGTGGGTGGCAGAAAGCTCCTTGACCTTTTAGGTAAAATTTCAAATGTTTTTAGCTCAGTCTGTTCAGATGAGGCTTAAGGATGGATCCACACATCTGGGACCAGGGTTGTAAAAGACCAAAGACTCCTGTATGGGACCAAAAAGCAGAGGATCAGTAGATCCACGGACATAGTTTTCTGGGGCAATTTGGGACAAATGTCTTGGGACACTTTCTCCTACTAAGAAGGGTTCTTTAAGTCATCTATGGCTAAAAGACCTTTCTCTGGGGAGGCTGACCTGCTATGGGCCCAGCAAATGCTACCTACTGATGTGTAGATGACCTAGAAGTCTGCACACAATTTCTGCTGGACTGAGGTCAAAGCTTTCAGTCGTTACTTGTATATTGTAGTTAACCCACTTGAATCACTTCAGCTGAAATAAACGCAATATTGTATCTTGCTTTTCAACTGCGTCAGTGGATTTACAGTAGGGATGAATTGGCCTACAGGATGCAGTATTGTGCCCTACTTCCAACAATAGGATGAAGGAGTGTGTTTTGATGGCACAGACTACAGAATAAAGCTGCATGTGGTTTTGACTAAAGTTCCGTGTGCATCTTTTGTCTTATCGTAACTTAATGAGTTTGTATTGTGCTAGCGCCAAAGACGTCCGGTTTGGAGCTAGGCATTATGTAAACCCAGAGGAAGATACGGTCCCTACTCCAAAGATTTTATAATCCAAAGCCCTGATCCTGTGAAGATTTATGTGTGTGTTTAACTTTAAGCATGTGAGTTGTCCCATTTAAGTCAACAGACCTACTCCTGCACTTAAGGTTAAATGCATGCATGCTTATAGGATTGGAGTCTTGTAGGATTCATGACACAGTGCACTAGTTATACATTCAACTGTGAGCTGGATACTTAAATATTTCTAAAGCTATCTTTACCTAGCTGACTATGTAAACATGAAAGGTTAAGGAGGAAATAGAATTAAAGAAGGGTAATAAAATTAATGCAAATCAATATGTGTTTATGGAAAATAGATCTAATCAGACTAACCTGATAAAAAAAAAGTTATGAGATTACAAGTTTGGATGATAAAGGTAATAGTGTTGACTTAATATACTTAGACTTCTGTAAGGGTTTGACTTGGTACTGCAAAATATTTTGATTAAAAAATAAGAATGATATAAAATTAACATGGCATACACTCATGGATTTAAAATTGCCTAACGGCTAGGTTTCAACTTTTAATTGTAAATGGGGAATCATTGTTGAGCGGGTATGTTTGTACGTGCAGCCATCATTTCTTGGCCTTATGCTATTTAACATTTTTTCAATGACTTGGAAGAAAACATAAAATCATCACTGATAAAGTTTGCAGATAACACAAAGATTGGGGGACTGATAAATAATGAAGAAAATGAGTCACTGATTCTGAGTGATCTGGCTTATTTGGTACAGGATGGGGGACTCTATCCTAGGAAGCAGTGATTCTGAAAAAGTTTTGGAGGTCATAGTGAATAATAAGATGAATATAAGCTCCTCAGGATATGTCTACATTGCGAAAAACAAAACCACAAACCTGTGGTACACAGACTCAGGCTCACGGGGCTTGCATTACCATGCTAAATATAGCCATGTAGACCAGGGATCGGCAACCTTTGGCCCGCGGCCTGCCAGGGTAAGCCCCCTGGTGGGCCAGGCTGGTTTGTTTACCTGCTGCGTCCGCAGGTTCAGCTGATAGCAGCTCCCACTGGCCCCGGTTCACCACTCCAGGCCAATGGGGGCTGCAGGAAGCGACAGCCAGCACATCCCTCGGCCCACGCTGCTTCTCACAGCCCCCATTGCCCTGGAGCGGTGAACCGCGGCCAATGGGAGCTGAAATCGGCTGAACCTGCGGATGCAGCAGGTTAACAAACTGGCCTGGCCCACCAGAGGGCTTACTCTGGCAGGCCACATGCCAAAGATTGCTGATCCCTGATGTAGACATTCCCATTCAGCCTGGAGTTCAGGTTCAGAAACTCATCCCTACCCCCCGGTTTCAGAGCCTGAGCACCAGCCCAAGTGGGAATGTCTACACTGCTATTTTTAGCACAGTAGCATGAGCCTAGCAAACCCAAGTCTATAGAAGTGAGCTCCAAGACTCACTGTTGTGGGTGGGTTTTTTTGCAGTGTAGGTATAACCCCAGAATGGTGCTGTGGTCATAAACAGGGGAATCTCGAATAGGACTAGAAGAGTTATTTTACTTTTTTATTCAAGGCTGGTGCGAAAGCTGCTGGAATACCATGACCAGTTCTGGTGCCCACAATTCAAGAAGGATGTTGAAAAATTGGAAAGAGTTTAGAGAAGAGCTGTGAGAATGATTAAAGGATTATAAACCATGACTTATAGTGAAATATCAAAAAGCGCAATCTATTTAGTTTAACAAAGAGAAGCTTAAGTGATGAATTGATTACAGTCTATAGGTATCTACATGGGGAATACATATTTAATAAAGAATTCTTCAATCTAGCAGAAGAAGGTATAACATGATACAATGGATGGAAGTTAAAGCTAAACAAATTCAGATAGGAAATAAGGCATACATTTTTAATGGTAAGAGTACTTGACCATTGGAAAAATTTACCCAGGGCTGTGGTGGATTTTTTTAAATCAAGATTGGATGCTTTCCTAAAAGGTATGCTCTGGGAATTATTTTGTGGAAGTTCTATGGCCTGAGTTATGCAGGATGGCAGACTAGATGACCACAATGAGGTCAGACTCGTTGATCACAATGACCCCTTCTGGCTGTGGGATCTATGAAGTTGATAAGGGCAGTGAGTTCTTTTGAGTGTTACAAACAGTGACAATTGCTATCCCAGCAGCATAGTTCTGTAGCTAGAGCCCTGGACAGGCAGTTAGTAGACTTGGATTCTGTTCCTGGATCTGCCACTGACCTGCTGTGTAAGCTTGGGCAAGTCACTTCACCTCTCTATGCTTCTGTTTCTGCTCCCACCATTATCTGTATCATTTATTCAGACTGAAAGCCCTTCACGGTAGAGACTGTCTCTTGCTATGGATATGTACCATTTTAACATAATGGGGCTCTGGTCTTGCTGGGGCCTCTCAGTGCTAATGTAATACAATAATAAATTGCCTTCCAACATTCTCTTTCCATTCTGAGCACACTAGTCACTAGTGATCAGTGTGGATGTACGGACAAGAAAAACATGATGGGGAAAAGTCTACAGTTCCAAGATTAATAACTCTTGTATTAGCTAAAAGAAAGTCTTCATTGAACAGGAAGGGGGGAAATGACGGCACAAAACCAGTGGGGACAAGGGGGAGCAGTGAGCAAATATAATAAAACATTTGTAGAAGCATTTTTTTCTCATAACAATTTATCAGAGGGAGCTCAAGTAGCGTGCTATAAATAATGCATGAAACAGAAGAGGAAACAGTCTCCCCTCTTAAAATAAGGGGCCTTTATGAAAACAAACAAAAAAGAAACCGACAATGACATACATAAATGATGATAAAATGTGCAATAGCTCCCCTCTTCTACATAGGGAACTTACAGTCACTGTTCAAATTTAATGGCTAGTTTTTAAAGATAAGCATAAATATATTTTCACATTGCAATGAGTAAACAAAGTGATATATGTACATCTATAAAGGCACTTAATCTTTTGGGTTTCTTTAAAAGGAGACACTAGTACACATAACTCATTTGCTAATGTAATTATGAGGCAGCAGCATATAGCTGGTTTCAGAATATGGATTAAATCCTACTTACAAATGAGTCATGTGTCTCTTACATGCTTTCAAAAGGTATCATTCCGGAAAGTTTTGTTTAATTATTTCCATGCTAGTATATAATTGCCTCTTCTGGTTTCTTAAAAAGCCTTGATCTTTTTTACAGGAATATATGTTTTGTACAAATATCTTCTGTTACAAATATTTTGTAACATCCCAAGTGAAACATCCCAAGTGATGAGTCTTCAGCCATTCCCTTCCTTCTAAATCCGAAAATATCTCTCTATTAGCCTGAATATCAGCAAATGTTTTCTAAGTATTGTTCCCTTTGTTAATTTTATCCTCTAACTTTCTAAATAATTTCTTTCTCTTTGTATACACATAGACTGGTAGTATATCCCCATTAAAATGATTTAGCCAAGCTAAACCCTTTTAATCTTTCCTCATAAATTAACACCCTAACCCTCTAATCATTTTGTTGCTCTTCTCTAAACATGCTCTGCTTTGTTACAATATAGTGCCTGGAACTGAACACGCTTTTTGCGGTGGCTACACAGCAGAACTATATAGATTAGGACTGCTAAACGTTCTCTGCTTCTGTAAATACCTTCATACTTAGATAATAATAAAAATACCATAGCTAGTGGTTTATGGCTTCAAACCGCTGTACAAACATAATTCACTAAGCAATTCTTTTATAATTTAACAGTGTTTAACCTTAGCTGTTATTTTAGATCAATGCTGGAAAACAAAATATACAAATTTGGTATATTTAAAGAGCCAAATATTTCAACAAACTGTTCATTCAGGAGTCTAAGTTCCTGACCTTTGTTTATGTTGCTGATGTTAACTAGTGTTCCAATAGGAAGCACAATGTGCTCAACATCTAAAAACAGGGGTAAATAGAAGAGCTGGATTAGTCAGGGGGTTGGTAATGGAAGATGGAGCCACTAACCTCCTGGTCTGTCATTCAAATCAAATCAAATTTAGTAGTGACTGGAAGTCATTACCATCTGACAGGTGTTCAGAGGCCAAAGTGAAAGTAATTGGTTACTTCTGTTTACTTCTCAGCTGGGAGTTGTCCATATCACAAAAAACATGACTGTACCTGGTACAGTCTTTGGCCTCTTTGTCAACATGGTTACCAGGTAAAATCATGTTGGCAGAGAGGCCAAAGATTGCGGTACAATAAGAGATTGAATTTGTTTCTTGAACAGCCCCAGTCAGAGCTGAGGCACACTGTCATGACAACATGGAGAAACATGCACTTTCGATGCCCTTTTTGTACCTAGTCTATTGATAAGAAAAGGATTTAAACTTTCAGTAGAGATGGTCCTTGACCAAATTCTTGCATCCAGATAGTCCCAACTGAAGTTCATACCTGGAGCCAAAAATGTTGCAGCTGGTCACTATGCATATAAAGGCCTGATCAGAATTTTTAATTCTTTCTCGTTACTCGGAACTTTGAAGAAGTTTGGATTCAGATCATAATGTTGCTTTCTCCTTTGACACTAACGTTTCCTAAAATAATTGAAGTTTGAATTGAATATAACATAAGGGCTAAATATCAATGTGGATAATTGTAGTGATCTTATACATTCCTCATAAACCAAATCCACTAGCATAGCCTTAGATGGAGTGATGCATAATAATATTATTATATGGTTTCTTGTAGTGTGACAGCAGACTAATACTTTCATGTGAACAGTGCTAATAGTAAAAGTCAAGGAAGGAAGAGAACTGAGCCAACAACAAAATTGACTTTGAATTGCAAGGTGAAAACTATTAATGATAATGCATATTATTACAGTCAATGCCATAACACAAGGATTGAATCTGTGCAACACAATATATTACATTTATTTCTATTTCCTTCTCCCCCCGCCCCAATCACTTAAGAATGGGAATTGGTTATATGAAGGTGAAACAGCAGTATATTCCCCCCACCCCGCTTTTCTCTTTCTGAAAGGTAATTTGGTTTGAATGTTTTTTTCAAACAAATAAGCATAAAAAAATTTGCAAAATTCTTTCTGTACTATTGTTGTGTATAACTGGGGCTATACTATTGTTATGGCAAAAAGGTGCTAATGGCTTGCACATCAGGAGTCATTGGTATAGAAGCACCCAGGATGAAATTCCCCATAGAAAGAGCTGAAGATGTCTCTGTCCAGAGAGTTGTTAAGGTCATTGTGTAGGTTGAAGCACTCTGCTTTGTCTGTTTGGAGGCAGGATGGAAAGGGTGTTTATTTTAAAGTAAAAAGAAAAAGAGTACTTGTGGCACCTTAGAGACTAACAAATTTATTTGAGCATAAGCTTTCGTGAGCTACAGTTCACTTCATCGGAATGCACTGAATGCATCCGATGAAGTGAGCTGTAGCTCACGAAAGCTTATGCTCAAATAAATTTGTTAATCTCTAAGGTGCCACAAGTACTCCTTTTCTTTTTGCGAATACAGACTAACACGGCTGCTACTCTGAAACCTGTAATTATTTTAAAGTAGTTCAGTAGGCCTTGCCTATACTGAGGATTAGCCCTGATTTTAGCAGCTGGGGAAACTGTACCAGTGTAAGTTCCTAGAGTAAAATCCTGATTCCTGCCCCTTCTGAAATCAGTGGCATTGATTTCACTAAGGCCTGGATTTCATCCTATTGTGGCTTTTCTTGTCTACAGTTTCCACTGGTGAAGCAGATCTAAGCTTCAAGCCAGGGGCAAGCTCCACCAGTGAAAGTTACATCTTTCCTTGCTACATTGGGGATTTGCAACAGTGCAGCTATCCCCTTGCTGGCCATTGATGGTTGCAATCAGGGCTAATCCCCATCAGAAACAAGGCCTTATATTCTAATGCTGACCTTTAGGATGACACTTCCTTGGAACCAGGTGTCATGCTCCCTGTCTGTTTTCCCATTGCTGGACAAGTGATTCACATGTACAACTCTGATTAATGCTAATGTGAGTTACCTGCATACATTCCTTGTTAACTGAAAGGAGGATCAATCATTCAGTTTGACAGAGAATCTCAGATGGCATGTGAAAGAGTAAGAGTAAAAAGAGACCGAGAGAAGAAAAACTAAGGGTATGTCTACACTACGAAATTAGGTCGAATTTATAGAAGTCGTTTTTTTTAGAAATCAGTTTTATATATTCGAGTGTGTGTGTCCCCACAGAAAATGCTCTAAGTTCATTAAGTGCATTAACCCGGCGGAGTGCTTCCACAGTACCGAGGCAAGCGTCAACTTCCGGAGTGTTGCACTGTGAGTAGCTATCCCACAGTTCCCGCAGTCTCCGCTGCCCATTGGAATTCTGGGTTGAGATACCAATGGCTGATGGGGCTAAAACATTGTCGCGGGTGGTTCTGGGTACATATTGTCAGGCCCCCGTTCCCTCCCTCCCTCCGTGAAAGCAGCAGCAGACAATCATTTCGCGCCTTTTTTCTTGAGTTACCTGTGCAGACACCATACCACGGCAAGCATGGAGCCCGCTCAGGTAACCGTCACCGTATGTCTCCTGGGTGCTGGAAGACGTGGTACTGCATTGCTACACAGCAGCAGCAACCCCTTGCCTTGTGGCAGCAGACGGTACGATAGGACTGGTAGCCGTCATCGTCATGTCCGAGGTGCTCCTGGCCATGTCGGCCAGGAGCACCTGGGCAGACATGGGTGCAGGGACTACATTAGAAGTGACTTGACCAGGTCATTCTCTTTAGTCCTGCAGTCAGTCCTATTGAATCATCTTATGGTGAGCAGGCAGGCAATACAGATTGCTATTGGACCATCTTCTGCCGGGCAGGCAAGAGGTGAGGATGGCTAGCAGTCCTATTGTACCATCTTCTGCCGAGCAGCCATGAAATGTGGATGGCTTGCAGTCCTTCTGCACCGTCTGCTGCCAGCCAAAGATGTAAAAGATAGATGGAGTGGATCAAAACAAGAAATAGACCAGATTTGTTTTGTACTCATTTGCTTCCCCCCCTCCCCCGTCTAGGGGACTCATTCCTCTAGGTCACACTGCAGTCACTCACAGAGAAGGTGCAGTGAGGTAAATCTATCCATGTATCAATCAGAGGCCAGACCAACCTGCTTGTTCCAATAAGAACAATTACTTAGGTGCACCATATCTTATTGGAACCCTCCGTGAAGTCCTGCCTGAAATACTCATTAATGTAAAGCCATCCCCTTTGTTGATTTTAATTCCCTGTAAGCCAACCCTGTAAGCCATGTTGTCAGTCGCCCCGCCCTCCGTCAGAGCAACGGCAGACAATCGTTCCGCGCCTTTTTTCTGTGTGGACGCCATACCAAGGCAAGCATGGAGGCCGCTCAGCTCACTTTGGCAATTAGTAGCACATTAAACACCACACACATTATCCAGCAGTATATGCAGCACCAGAACCTGGCAGAGCGATACCGGGCGAGGAGGCGACGTCAGCGCTGTCACGTGAGTGATCAGGACATGGACACAGATTTCTCTGAAAGCATGGGCCCTGACAATGCATGCATCATGGTGCTAATGGGGCAGGTTCATGCTGTGGAACGCTGATTCTGGGCTCGGGAAACAAGCACAGACTGGTGGGACTGCACAGTGTTGCAGGTCTGGGACGATTCCCAGTGGTTGCGAAACTTTCGCATGCGTAAGGGCACTTTCATGGAACTTTGTGACTTGCTTTCCCCTGCCCTGAGGCGCATGAATACCAAGATGAGAGCAGCCCTCACAGTTGAGAAGCGAGTGGCGATAGCCCTGTGGAAGCTTGCAACGCCAGACAGCTACCGGTCAGTTGGGAATCAATTTGGAGTGGGCAAATCTACTGTGGGGGCTGCTGTGATCCAAGTAGCCAACACAATCACTGAGCTGCTGCTATCAAGAGTACTGACTCTGGGAAACGTGCAGGTCATAGTGGATGAGTTTGCTGCAGTGGGATTCCCTAACTGTGATGGGGCCATAGACGGAACCCATATCCCTATCTTGGCACCGGAGCACCAAGCCGGCGAGTACATAAACCGCAAGGGGTACTTTTCAATAGTGCTGCAAGCTCTGGTGGATCACAAGGGACGTTTCACCAACATCAACGTGGGATGGCCAGGAAAGGTACATGACGCTCGCATCTTCAGGAACTCTGGTCTGTTTCAAAAGCTGCAGGAAGGGACTTTATTCCCAGACCAGAAAATAACTGTTCGGGATGTTGAAATGCCTATAGTTACCCCTTAATGCCATGGCTCATGAAGCAGTACACAGGCAGCCTGGACAGTAGTCAGGAGCTGTTAAACTACAGGCTGAGCAAGTCTAGAATGGTGGTATAATGTGCATTTGGACGTTTAAAGGTGCGCTGGCACAGTTTACTGACTCGCTTAGACCTCAGCGAAACCAATATTCCCAGTTATTACTGCTTGCTGTGTGCTCCGCAATATCTGTGAGAGTAAGAGGGAGACGTTTATGGCAGGGTGGGAGATTGAGGCAAATCGCCTGGCCGCTGGTTACGCGCAGTCAGACACCAGGCGGTTAAAAGAGCACAGGAGGGTGCGGTACGCATCAGAGAAGCTTTGAAAACCAGTTTCATGACTGGCCAGGCTACGGTGTGCAAGTGCTGTTTGTTTCTCCTTGATGAAACCCGCCGCCCCTTGGTTCACTCTACTTCCCTGTAAGCTAACCACCCTCCCCTTCTCCCTTCGATCACTGCTTGCAGAGGCAATAAAGTCATTGTTGCTTCACATTCATGCATTCTTTATTCATTCATCACACAAATAGGGGGATGACTACCAAGGTAGCCCAGGAGGGGTGGTGGAGGAGGGAAGGAAAATGCCACACAGCACTTTAAAAGTTTACAACTTTAAAATTTATTGAATGCCAGCCTTCTGTTTTTTGGGCAATCCTCTGTGGTGGAGTGGCTGGTTGGCTGGAGGCCCCCCCACTGCGTTCTTGGGAGTCTGGGTGTGGAGGCTATGGAACTTGGGGAGGAGGGCAGTTGGTTACACAGGGGCTGTAGTGGCAGTCTGTGCTCCAACTGCCTTTGCTGCAGCTCAACCATAGATTGGAGCATACTGGTTTGATCCTCCAGCAGCCTCAGCATTGAATCCTCCCTCCTCTCATCACGCTGCCGCCACATTTGAGCTTCAGCCCTGTCTTCAGCCCGCCACTTACTCTCTTCAGCCCGCCATCTCTCCTCCCGTTCATTTTGTGCTTTCCTGCACTCTGACATTATTTGCCTCCACGTATTCATCTGTGCTCTGTCAGTGTGGGAGGACAGCATGAGCTCAGAGAACATTTCATCACGAGTGCATTTTTTTTTCTTTCTAATCTTCACTAGCCTCTGGGAAGGAGAAGATCCTGTGATCATTGAAACACATGCAGCTGGTGGAGGAAAAAAAAAGGGACAGCGGTATTTAAAAAGACACATTTTAAAAAACAGTGGTTACACTCTCTTTCAGGGTAAACCTTGCTGTGAACATTACATACATAGCACATGTGCTTGCGTTACAAGGTTGCATTTTGCCTCCCCCCACCGCGTGGCTACCCCCTCAACCCTCCCCCTCCCCGTGGCTAACAGCGGGGAGCATTTCTGTTCAGCCACAGGCAAACAGCCCAGCAGGAATGGGCACCTCTGAGTGTCCCCTGAAGAAAAGCACCCTATTTCAACCAGGTGACCATGAATGATATCTCACTCTCCTGAGGATAACACAGAGAGATAAAGAACGGATGTTGTTTGAACGCCAGCAAACATACACTGCTATGCTTTGTTGTACAATGATTCCCGAGTACGTGTTACTGGCCTGGAGTGGTAAAGTGTCCTACCATGGAGGACACAATAAGGCTGCCCTCCCCAGAAACCTTTTGCAAAGGCTTTGGGAGTACATCCAGGAGAGCCGTGAATGCCAGGGCAAATTAATCCTTTCACATGCTTGCTTTTAAACCATGTATAGTATTTTAAAAGGTACACTCACCGAAGGTCCCTTCTCCCCCTGCCAGGTCCAGGAGGCAGCCTTGGGTGGATTCGGGGAGTACTGGCTCCAGGTCCAGGGTGAGAAACAGTTCCTGGCTGTCGGGAAAACCGGTTTCTCCGCTTGCTTGCTGTGAGCTATCTACAACCTCCTCCTCCTCCTCATCTTCATCCCCAAAACCTGCTTTCGTGTTGCCTCCATCTCCATTGAAGGAGTCAAAAAAACACAGCTGGGATAGTGGTGGCTGAACCCCCTAAAATGGCATGCAGCTCATCATAGAAGCGGCATGTTTGGGGCTCTGACCCAGAGCGGCCATTCGCCTCTCTGGTTTTCTGGTAGGCTTGCCTCAGCTCCTTAAGTTTCATGCGGCACTGCTTCGGGTCCTTGTTATGGCCTCTGTCCTTCATGCCCTGGGAGATTTTGACAAAGGTTTTGGCATTTCAAAAACTGGAACGGAGTTCTGATAGCACAGATTCCTCTCCCCATACAGCGATCAGATCCCGTACCTCCCGTTCAGTCCATGCTGGAGCTCTTTTGCGATTCTGGGACTCCATCATGGTCACCTCTGCTGATGAGCTCTGCATGGTCACCTGCAGCTTGCCACGCTGGCCAAACAGGAAATGAGATTCAAAAGTTCGCGGTTCCTTTCCTGTCTACGTGGCCAGTGCATCTGAGTTGAGAGTGCTGTCCAGAGTGGTCACAATGGAGCACTCTGGGATAGCTCCCGGAGGCCAATACCGTCGAATTGCGTCCACAGTACCCCAAATTCGACCCAGCAAGGCCGATTTAAGCGCTAATCCACTTGTCAGGGGTGGAGTAAGGAAATCGATTTTAAGAGCCCTTTAAGTCGAAATGGAGGGCTTCATCGTGTGGACGGGTGCAGGTTTACATCGATTTAACGCTTCTAAATTCGATCTAAAGTCCTAGTGTAGACCAGGGCTAAGGCCATGTCTACACTACAAATTTTGGTCCACACAAGTTATGTTGGCATAAAGCTGCCACAGTTCGTATATCGCTTGTGCACACGTGTACTTGGCTCTTTGCGTCAGAGCTGCATGTACTCACCAGGAGTGTTTGTGCTGATGCACAGTGCAGTGTGCACCACGGGTAGTATCCCAGTATGCAACCTGCCACAGTCCAGCGCACTGTCTTTTGGGAAATTTTGGTAATGCATGGTGGGGCAGAAATGAGTCATGCAGGGGTGACTTGGAGATAGGGGTCAACTTTGCAGTGTGCAATGGTCTCCATTCCATAATGCTATCTATATCGCATGATTTTCATGTCTTTTTTAAAAAAAATCCCATGAACCTGCATGGCCTTCCCCATTGCCCACTATCTGACAGAAGCATGGACCCTGCTCTGCATTATTCTGCAGCTCTGCATTATTCTCATAAGTGTTGAAAGCACTGGGCGCACAATCCTCCAGTATCTGCAGCGCTGGAAGAAGAAGCAGATCAGCAGTGAACATGATCATTTTTTGGTGGACAGATTGCTGTGGTACGTAGCAAGAACCAATTTAAGGTTGTTGTTGGCATTCTCTGAGCAACTGTGGATGGTGCAGGGCCTCTTCCGGGCCCAAGAAACGAACACTGACTTGTGGAATTGCACCATAATATAGGCTGGGGATGATGAGCAGTGGCTGTAGAACTTACAGATACACAAGGGCACATTTCTGGATTTGTGTGCCAAGCTCATCCAGCCCTCCAGTGCAGGGATACGAGAATGAGAGCTGCACTGACAGCAGAAAAGCAAGTGGTGATCACCCTGTGGAAACTTGAAACGCCGGATTGTTGTTGGTCAGTGGGAAATCATTCTGGAGCTGGAAAATCCACCGTGAAGGCCAGTGTTTTGCAAGTGTTCAGGGCCATTAATCATCTCCTGCTACTCAGGACTGTGACCCTTCTTGGCAATGTGCAGTTCACAGGGGATAGATTTGCAGCAACGGGGTTCACAAACTGTGATGGATCAATAGACAGCATGCATATCGCTGTTTTGGCACCAGGCCACCTTGCCACAGAGTGCATCAACAGAAAGGGTTACCTTTCTATGGATATTCAAGCATTGGTGGGATACTTCTCCGACATCAGTGTTGGCTCGTCAGGGAAGATGTATGACTTCGCATCTTTAAGAACACAGGACTGTTCAGAAAGCTACAAGCAGGGACTTTGTTTCCTGACCAGCAGATTACCATTGGAGATGGTAAAATGCCAATAGTGATCCTGGGGGACCTATCCAACCCCTTGCTCCCATGGCTTATAAAGATGAACACTGACCACCTTGACAACACTGTCAATAAATCTATTAATTTTGCAGTGCTTGCGGCACATTTATTATTACACTGTTTGTCACTTATCCTATGAGTTGTGTCACACTGTACAACAGCAAGTAAGTGGGTACTTTCAGAACTGCTAAGCACTCTGCAGCATATGTTGTGAACTAATAAAGATGAATTATTTTCCACATAATAGAATTTTAGTCAGTATCAAAACCACTGCAAAGAAAAATCTGTGCAATTTAAAAAAATACATTTAAAAACTGAATGGAACAGAACTTAAGGGGAAGATCATTCATGTCCATTTTAGCTACACATACAACTACTGTGGCTTTCACAGGTCCTTAATGTCCCCTGGGGTGGAATGGTAGGGGTAAGGATGTGGCCCCTAATGCCAAGAGAACTAGTGAGGGGAGTGTAGGGAAGTGCTGTAATGGAGTCCTCTGTGACTGCAAAGAGAGGTGAGCCCATTACTGTTGAACCTGCAGGTGCACAAAACTCTGCAGCATCTGTGTTTGCTGCTTGTGCATGTCCCTCTCCTTTTCCTGGTGGACATTTCTCCTGTCTGCTCTTTCCTTCTCCAGGCTGCCTATGATGTTCAGCCTCCAGACCCTTTGCTTACAGTTTGATATAGTACTGGCTTGAAGGATCTCATTGAACATGTCTTCCCAAGTCCTCTTCTTTCTCTTCCTTATCTGGCTGAGGCATTCCATGGGTGTGGAGGGGGAACACCTCAAGGCTGCAACGGCAGCAGCTGCAGATAAAAATGCACAGAGGTACCACTGTCCAGATAGTCACAATGGAAAGTGAAAGTTAAGATTCAGAACTCCCTTCCCTTGCTCCCCTAAAGTTTTAAACAAGATGTCCTTATTGACACTTCTGCGTCAGAATGCTTGTGCATGGTGAGTATGGCCCACTGGGGTGAGGGAAATCAGGAAGGAAGTACCAGGTTGCATGAATCAAGAGTGTAGGGCAATGACACTGAATACTGGCACCATTTTCCACAAGCGGTTCCACAAGATTTTAGCAATATCTCACTCCAGAGGGTAACAAAGAGAGAGGTCAGCAGCAGCTGGCATCCCGAACGCCTTGACCCATATGCCGCTAGCCTGGGTGTTGCCATGGAGCCTGCCAAAGTTATTGCTGACTGGCGTGGGAACGTGTCCTACCATGGAGGAAGAAATAAGGCTGCCATCCTTAGGGACTTTGGGAGAGGATTGCAGAGTACCTCCATGAAAGTTTTGTCAAGATCTTCCAGGAAGATCCAAGGGACATCCCTGTATGCATAAACAAACTGCTCTATATGCCCCCCTTTGCCTAACGCTACAGGGGAATGAAAAGTAGATAACAATGCTACTTGTCTTTGTTTTACCGCTACCTCTGCTAGTATGAGTAATAAAACATCAGTAGCTGTGTCCTCTTAAGTTGCGGATGCAATCAGTACATCATTTTAATGGGAAATACCATTCCACACTTAGCCAACATTCCTTTACCTGCATCAGGCTCACCTGTGCTTGATTGCTGGGATTGACGGAATTTCAATGGAGTCTCAAACGGGTCCTGGTTTGCAGCATAGCTGCATCCCACCCCCCGCCTCATCTCATGTCCCTTCTTCTATTTTTCCTCCTCTCCATCCTCTGCTCACTTTAGGGGCATGTGATTGGATTTCCTCAGAGGTATCCATGGTGGTGTGCGGAGGGGTCTCCATCACGTATGACATGCAGCTCTTTGTAGAAGCAGCAGGTCTGCAGCTCAGCACCAGACTCCCTGTTTGTCTCCCTGGCCTTCTAATGTGATTGATGCAGTCCTTTACTTTCATGTGGTATTGCTGCTGGTCCTCGTTATACTGCTCTCGCCTTTCCCTTTACGTGTGCCTGCAGCTCTGCTTGTACAGCCTCTTCTCCCCACAGGCTCAGGAGATCCAGTATCCCCGGTCTACTCTAAGCTGGAGCGCATCAGGAGCGTGTAGCTGGCATGGTCAGCTGGGCAGCTGTACACAACGGAGAGCTCCTAGGTGTGCTTGGAAACTGGACAAGGCACCAGCTTGGAAATGCCAGGAAAAGGGCTTTAACATGGAGGGGGGCCTTCTAGTCTCTATAACCCCTGGGCAGTGGAGCTCACAATTGAGACCAGAACATACAGTGTCTGGCATTGTGCTGGAGAATTGTTAGGATCAACGTAAGTAACAGTGTCTACACTCATGCTGCATCAACCTCAGTACATTGACCGGCTCAACACCTCTCGGGGAGGTGGTGTTAGTACGTCAGCATAACAAGGGAAACAAATCAGTGGGAGACAAATTTAAGTGTAAATGAATGCACAAGTAAGTCGACACAAGGCGGCTTACATCAGCCTAACTTTGTACTATACATCAGGCCTAATAAGGATCTGCCTATGCACAGAAACTGCAGCAGTTTAATGAAAGGTGTGCTGTTGCAGTAATGCAGTTAAACTGGTGCAGCTTTGTGCATGGACTCTGTAACATCAGTTTAAACCTGACTTATCTGGGGGCTTGTCTTCACTGTGGTGTAAATTGGCACTGCTGTGATTGATGCAGCGGGCATCAATTTAGCAGGTCTGGTGAATACCTGATAAGTCGATGGGAGACGTTCTCCTGTTGACATAGATTGACTTACAGCAGTGTCTACACCCCATGAAGCTACATCTACATAACTTAACATATCTTACATAACTTAACCAGATAGACTTATCTCGTTAGTGTAGACCAGGTCCAGGTTTACCTTTGCTCTTGAGCAAGCCAGGTTTAAACTGATGCTAGCAGGCCCATGCATAAAGATGCAGCAGTTTGTCTAAATCTGTACAACATTACACCTTACCTTAAATTGGCGCAGCTTCCAAGTATAGCTCACACCTAAATCCTATGAGCTTCATTGATACACAACTCTGACACATCAAGCAGTAGTAATAACCCAACACATTCTTTCTGGGTATTATAGGAAATCTCACTAACTGAAGGCAAGTTTATGGCTGGCCCACCACAGGTGCACAAAGTGGATATTGGGGGAGAGCAGAATTCCCCCTCTGTTGCTGGGCTCAATGTAGTCCAAGTGCTCCCCAGCATGTAAGGATTTAGGCAAGACCTTCAAACAGTAGTACATCACAGTGCAATATGGAACTGTTAGTGCACTGTAGGAGTGTCCACATGGGATGTTCCTACGCAGCAAGCTAGTGTGCTGTAGGTTCATACCCTGGCTTCCTGAGTGGTACTGTTCCATGTAGACAATCCTCATGCTGTTTGCCCTCTCCCCCTTCATGTGGTAGAGTAGAACTGGTTAGGCACAAGAGCATTCTTGAATCATGGCTTAGGGATGTGCTCCTCCAAACTTCTGCTAGAGTGGTGACCCTTCTCAGAGTCCCCACTTGTGCCCCTAATGATACAGGAAGAATTGAAAGCTGTCTCTTAGCGCTCAGTCCCACAAACTCAGCAGCTACTATGCCAAGTCTTGATAACTTCAGTTGGACTTTGAGAGTGTAAGGGTCCTTGTATGTGTATCTGTTTCCACTCTCAAGTCCCTTAAATACTCTTTCCTTACCTAATTGTATTACAAATAATGAGCCTCTATAGTTCCTTAGCAAAGTGGAATTCTGGCCTACAGCCTAATTTCAAGGCATTTAGGGATGTAAAATGTAGAAATAATATAATTTATTTTACATTATTGGGAAGAAATATTTCACTCTAAAGAGTTTGTATTGATTTGTAGAACAGAAGCACAGAGAAAGACAAAAACCCATATAGGCCCCAATTTTGCCTCCCTTATTCATGCTGAGTAGTCTATTCCTTCATGATTGGTTTCAATAGGACTACTCATGCAATAATGGATTACACAGCATCAGTGAGGCTGAAAACTCTTATTCATATGATTAAATATGCAGACAAGGATACCTTGATAAAGAGGTGTAAAGCAGGGAGCGGACACATGCATGTGTTACATAATTCTGCATATCTGAAGTGGTTAGTGGGCCTGAAACACCAAATATTCAACAATTTCACATTTGTGCTAGTTTATATACTAGCAAGTCACCCATTGCACTCCATCCTGTGATTTCTAGGATACATCTTGGCTGTCTGTTCAGCTGTAGGCTTGCCCACTCTGACTTCCTAAATACCAGGCGCCAGGTCCCCAACCTTGAGTTCTCACTCTGGCATCTGGAATCTCCAAAACAGGTGAAGATGCTCTATTCCCCAGCCAGGAAGGGCTGAAAGCACTACAGAGAGAGCACAATCAACAACTGGAGGAGGAATCAACTGTCATCCGTGTTTGGTTAGACAGATGCAGTGTTGTGATAGGAACTAAGAAGCAGGGCTGTCCCTACCCATACACAAAGTATGCAGCTGCATAGGGCACCAGCTGCGTGTTGATCCAGCTCCTGCTCCACCCCAGCCCTGCCACCACTTCACCCCTTCCCCAAAGCCCCCACCCCTGCTCCACCCCCACTCCCCTGAGGGCTGCAGCAGGGGTCAGGCCTGCACTCACCCGCGGCGGTAAGAGCGACCTGGCCCCAGCCTGCTCTGCTCCCCTGGCTCCCAGCTGCTCCGCCAGTGAGTGCTGGGGGGGCGGTTCCTGCCATCCCCCAAGGCTGGGAGCCAGGAGACCAGAGCAGAGTGGGCTGGGTCACTCCACTTTCCGCCGGCCCAGAAGTGCGGAGTCGAACCCGCCCTTCACTCACCGGGCGACAGGAAATGGAGCAACCCAGTCCCAACCTGCTCCACTGGCTCGTGCTGGGAGGTGGTTTCCCCCCTGGCCCCCCCCAATAGCACCGCCGTGGAGCGGCTGAGGAGGGCACCAAAATGGCTAGGTACAGCCCTGTTAAGAAGAACCTATGCACAACCCTTCTCACCAGAGGAAAGCTTGCTATCAGTTGGAGCCTTAGGCCTGGTCTACGCTTAACATTTAGAGTAACATAGCTATGGCACTCACAGGTGTGAAAAATCCCTCCGTTTAGTGCTGTAGCTAAATTGACTTAACCCCTGCTGTAGGCGCAGCTAGGTCGCTGGAAGAATGCTTCTGTCTATGTAGGCATTATTGCTTGGGGAGGTGCTGCACCCTATAGCCGTGGTCTACACTGGGGGTAGGGAAATCTATCTAAGTTACCCAACTTCAGCTATGTGAATAACGTAGCTGAAATTGACGTACTTAGATCGACTTACCGTGGTGTCTTCACTGCGGTGAGTCAACTGCTGCCGCTCCCCCGTCGACACAACCTGCGCCTCTCGTGGCAGTGGAATACAGGAGTCGACGGGAGAGGGCTTGGGGGGTGGGGGTCGATTTATCGTATCTAGACTAGACACGATAAATTGATCCCTGCTGGATCGATTGCTGCCCTCCGATCCAGCGGTTAGTGTAGACATCCCCTTCTATCACCATGGGTGCTTTCTATTGCTGTACTCACTGCTGGGTAGCACCTCCTTCTGGCAATTCTGGGGATTAGCTCTGCCCAGTTCAGCACCCTTTTTCTTCTCTCCTACTGTTACCCCTCTCCTCCCTCTCACAGAGTTGCGGCAGAGCTGCTTTGTGACTTGAACCTCTGGCTAGGTCACACTGTGATTTCCACATCCTGGGGAGTCTTTCAAAGTATCTCTGCACAAGCAGTGTCAGGCAGTCCTCACGCCTGCTGCCCTGGTTATGATGACTCAGGCAGTTTTCCTATTCACTGCCCCTAGCAATACCACCTTGTTAGGGGAACCCAAGCCCACCCTCTACTTTGGAGTTCCAGTCCAGAGCCATACAGCAAGCAATTAAGGTCTGCAGCTACACCCACCTTACCGCTTTTGTCCCTGGACTACTTCTTACTGCGCTTCTCCAGCCTTTCTAGTCAGACCTCTTTCTCTTAGGCCTACTAGGTAAACCCTTTCTCAGGGGGTTCCTCTTTCTTCCCTTAGGGAGAGAGGGACTGCACACTTCCTCCCTGACAGTGGTACCAGCCTCCTGAATTTATAGAAGCCCCCCTGTTCCCTCACAAGTGAGCTTCCTCCTAATTAGTGCCCTCTACACAGTTTAAATCTCCCCTGTTCGTAGCTTAATTGGTTGACTGACTGGGCTCACCTGACCTAATTCAGCTCTTTCAAAGTGGGTTTGGGGGAGTATACCCCATGATAGGGACCCTTACAACACTACCTGGTGTGGGATGGGAAAAGAGAATTCAGATGACCTATTGGTAATTCTCTGAGGTAATTTGCTATTAGACACTTTAGCTGCTCATTAATTAAAATAATTTTCAAGATTAAAAAGGTTTACCACTTGTGGTAAACTGTAACTTTTCACTTTAAACACCATTTGCTGGGCAGCCACAAATATGAGATATGCAATGGTTAGCTACCATCCTTTTAAGTGATTTCCCAGTTGATCAGGAATAGATGGAAGGGTTACCATAGTCATTAGTGTTGTTAAGATGCTAATGTTGGAATTTATTCATGTTAAGGTTGAAAATGTCAATTGTCTTGCTTGCAGTAGCAATATTCTGAGCAAGTAGTCCGTTTATAATGTCTAGAAACTGTCTGAGTAGTCGATATGCCCCAGCTTGTTATACTCAGCTCATAAAAGACAGAATATATTAGTACAATAAAAGAATGCTGATGTCTTTTTTCCAAATTTCTCAAATAACAGTTTTAATGGCACTATAGCAGAGTGTTTCTGATTGCTATTTGTCATCACCCCAGCTGGTACAGGAAAAACAGTGGCTGGGATTTTCAAACAGTCCTGTGGGAGTTAGGTGCTCAACTCCCATTTAATTTTAGTTGATTGGGGTCAATTCTTATTTAATACAGACTGATTCACTTTTCTCTGAGGCCCTGATCTTGCAAGGAGTTCTGCGTGGGCAGCCCTCCATTGGAAAATTGCAGTCTAACAGTAGTTCTCTCTTCTCTTAAGACTGTTTTTCTTTACTAATTTTTTACATCCATTGCATACACTGGTTAATGGTCACTGGACCGTATATAAACACTGGCTTACTAAAACATCCAAACTCACTGATGCCCTTGTTTTGACAAATGTTCTCATTCCTAATACTAAGACTAATAGGATGAAACTTTACTGATGAAGTGAGCTGTAGCTCACAAAAGCTTATGCTCAAATAAATTTGTTAGTTTCTAAGGTGCCACAAGTACTCCTTTTCTTTTTACTGATTCTGTAACTTTCATTTAAAAAAAAAAAAGTCACGTTAAATTTTGTCCCCATCAGCTTTCACAGTCTTTTTTAATGCTTGTACCTTAAACAAGAGCATGGTAGCTTCGAAAAGGGAGTAAGGTAATAGTAATTCTGATATGAAATGAAAATAGGAATTATTTTATCTATTTATATTTTTAAAACACACTTATCTGAGTTTTAACTGTATGCACAAATAAATATATACTAAAATTACAACCCTATCCAGGCCAACAGGAAAATAATGGACTCAGCCTTTCAATTAATCCATCTATAAATGGAGACCACCACCACCCAGCTGGATTATCACTATCCACTTCCAGTGCCATATGCCCCTTCACATTCCTCTCTTTCCTCGGAAACCTGGGGAAACAGATGGCTCCTACAGCATGCCCTGAAGATCATCAGACTCAGGTTTTGTGTAACCAGGGTGTGGGAGATTGTAGGAGGGTGAATGAATTCCAGAGTCAAGAGGCCCCTTGCTATAATGTCCTGTGAGCACCTACCTCTTGATTAAATTGGTAGTGTGGCCAAATAAGAGCTCAGTCAGCTTGATGGTTCTCAAGTGCCAGTGATATCACTGGGAGAAAGGAGGCCTTTCAGACGTCAGGACTCAAATCATTTTAGTGGGTCCCTTCCAGACTGCCTATATACCCCTGCAAATGCCCAAGATTTAGTCAGGGGAGCTGCTGTCTGCATCACTATTCATCCCTCAGACTTCTTGCAGACACTCACTTGGCTGAACAGGCTAAAATCTACTAAATGTTTTATTGCAGTATTTGCATAATTCTCTCCTTGAGCTCCTTGCCAGACTTAATATTACTGCAGTGAAATTGCATACTCATAAAAGTAGTACGTTGGACAGAGCTAAGAGTTTTATAAATAAATGCTCTTCTGCCTTTTGCTTTCTACTAAATGCAAAAGGGACTTTGATAGCAAACTTGCTGATGTATTCTGAACAGTCACAAGGAGAGGAATAACCCTGCTGTAATCTCAGTGAGGAGGGAATTACCAGAGCATGTGATGGTGTTGCAAGGCCATCCTGGGATCAAGAAAAGTTCAGCTCATGTTGACTGTTATTGAAATAAACTTTTTTAAACCATGTGTGACATATAGGCTATCTGTGTAAAGGGTGTGGTTGAAAATGACACCAAGATTCTAAACTTAGCTCATTCATTACCTTTGAAATGAGCGTTCTCACACTGGTGTCTGCCCCACCAGACTACTTCTGCTTTCTCGTTTGTGAGGACAAGCTTACTCTGACACATCCAGCAATATTTATCCAGAGTAAAGACTGAATATGTAGGTTCTATGGTACAAAAACCATAAAGTTGCATTTAATTTATGTATTGCTACTGCTCTACTTGTTGCCCACAAGTAGTCTCCCCATGAAGCATCATAAATATGGTGAACATTACAGGAGAAGATGCTTGACAGATGCTGACTCTTCTATTCCTTGTCAATGACACAATTGTCCACTGATGCCAACAGAGCCCTATCTTCTAGGTATGACTGCAAAACTCCTAAAGGCATTTGAAGAAACATTAGGAACACTACACTTGAAGGAATAATTCCTTGTTAATCATATAAGTCATGTTAATCACAAGGCTGTCTTGACAACAGTGTCCATCCAACCAAGATTAATACCACAACAGATGATAAATGAGGTCTCAAATGCAAACAGGGTCTCAGTCTCAAAACAAGTTAGGAACTCATGCTGCAGTTGGTCCAGTATATCCAGTTGGTGGTACTAAAGTAACTGTTTACTTCAATTGATTTACTCCGTGCTTACACATGTGTAAATTAGATCCAAGTTTGTCTCATGGTCTGAAAACTATTAGTCCAAACTACATGGTAATCCTAACAAATGCAGTTGAAGAAAATCATGAATGATTCATTGATCAAAAAAAAAAAAAAAGGCTACAGGTCTTATGAACCTGTTGTATTGAACAATCCGACCAGCTCTGCAAGGGCTTCCATACACCCCTCTGGTAGTACCATGCTACAGGAGTAGCCCCACTTAAATCAATGGGACTGCTTCTGGGGTAGAATACTACTCATACTGAGTAAGAGTGACATAATCTGGCCCTTTGTAATCAGCACCTTAAGACCAATGGGACAGTTATTGAAATAAAGGGGAAAGAAGTTTGTTGTACTGGCTATGAAAGGTTTTTTAGTATGCTACTTAAACCTATGACTTCTATGCAGAATAGTAAATCAAGGAAGGTTTCCAGTGGAGGAAAAATGCAAGAGAAAGAAAGTTGGTGTTCAGTTTGTTCTTAAAGGCCAGTGACCATGTTGCTATGAAGGAGCCCATATTTTGCACTGAATCTGTTTTGCAGAGATTTATGAAATACATTTTGGCTCCTGTTGTGGATTTACAAATATAGTCCAAGCTATGTTCCCTTACTTGACTTAAAGTAGTCCATTTTGTCCCTCTTCAGTAAAATAATTTTATTTATAAACAAATACCTGCCTAGCTATATACCTGTAGCCAATGATTTCATGTATAAAGCATGCACACACTTCTTTATGCCATCGAGGTATTTGGGGTGCTACACGATAAAACAATAACAATATAATAAACTTTGTAAAATTATAAATTAAAACATAAATAGAGGAAGGGGACCCCCAAATGCCTGTCAAGAGAAGGTCTTAACATCAGTCACTACTGTCTTTGTCTTCCTACAACACCAGAAAATGGACATATTTTGGCTTTATTCTTTTCAGCCCCCCCTTCCCTCCACCAAGTACTAATAAATGCTGCAAAAGTTGTATTCATTTACCTCCATACTTTAGCCAGCTGTGGACTCCTGCACATGCACAAAGACTATTCCTGATCCTGGCAAGAATAATCTGAGCAGAAGAGAGTATATAGAGGCTTTAGATTTCACAAAGTCCCTCCTATATACATTGCACAGACTACCTTGAAACTCTCCAGACCTGTTTTGGAATTTCCTTCCATGGTTCCACATGCAGAGGCTTAGCGTGTTTACCTCACCGGACAAGGGGGAGCCAGTATCAGGCCATGACTGTCATATTTTCCAGGTCTTCCCTCCAGGTAGCAGATTTTCATACATACATCTGTGTAGCCAAAAGCCAGAATTTGGCCAATGATGTAGTGCAAGGAACATATGTGCAAGGAAAGGGTGCAAGGAAAGGGTAAATGGGTCCAGAGTAGTAAACATTTTAACATGGACTGCTATTTTCCCACTGAGGATAAGTAACAATGACCAGAATTTTATAAAATGTTTCAGAACCCTTATTTTTTAGAAAAAAAAAAAAAAAAAAGAAACTGCCTGGAAGAATTTTCAGCCAATTACTACAAACATAATTTCCAAGGCTCAAACTAGATCTTTTATTTGGATAGCTGTTCACTGACTAAATTATTGTTTTTATACAGGAACCAGCAGAGTTGCTGTTATCCTTGAAATGCATTGGCACAGGATGAGCTGAGTCAACACTCTCTTCAGATTTATAAAGGTAACCTACCAAGTATCTGGTTCTGTGAGTGTCTCCAAACTCACATGTGCTCTAAAACAATTAATCTGAAAAGCACTTATCTGACATTCTATTTGTCTTTTTCTCTTTAGTGTATGGCTTTTTGTATTAGTTCAACTTCAGAGCATTTTCATCTATAACAATTGGTTTAAAAGTAAAGCTCAAATTTTCAAAAGTGTGAATACAATGCCCAATCTACAAAAGCCAGTCATGATGGCCTGGTCACAGAACTATGGCCATGTACAAATCCTTCAATAATGCATGCAAAAGCGTGTGTGTATTTTTGCAAAATTTGAAGCTAAAATAACAAATGCAGTTATGTGATTGGTAATGAACCATAACTACCCTCACACAATCACATTTTCAATATCTTCCCCCAATCTAGAGGTCCTGAATAAACTAACAACGGAACAAATCCAATGCAACTAGACTGCTGTGTATACATTTGGTCTTGTGTAAAACCTAGGGATGGATTCCTTAGAAGCTGTCTCTACTTTAGGTTTTTCTAAAGACCTAGTCAAGGAGCTTATTATTAGGGGGGATGGGGTGCCCACAATGTTAGGCCACATGTATAGAAGAAATTATCCTTGTCCCAAAGAAGTTACAATCCAAGAAGTGAATATAGAAGTAATCTCCTCTAGACATTACATATATCATAAATTAACAATTAGCTACTCTCACACCACTTCACATAACAAGATGCATTAAAGAGGGGTAACTGTTGTAGCCCAGTTCTGTAGTGGTGGTTGATTATTATTGATTTCTAATTAGTGACAGCCCCTAAGTCCTATAATAGGCCAGACCACCATCGCCAGTTGATCCGGAGCTGGACCATCAGACTCGTTTGGCATGGCAAGGGCTCACAAGCAGGTTCAGGGCACACTGAATATTGCTGGTTATCAAACAGCCACTCTGATCTCTAAGTCCAGTTTGCTCAAAGATAGGTTTAACCTGTCCCAGGACTCTAAGCCTCCTGGGGGGTGGTCTCTGCTGGGCACTCCTCGTGGTCCCATCTGGATTACCACTGGTAGCTGGGTTCTTTAGTGGTTATGGCAAGTTCTCTCTCTAATCTTTCTTAAAAACTCTATTGGTCCATCATGCTTTCCTACTACGATACATATTTATTTATTATATTCCCTTGAAGTAACTGAGGTCTATTACAGAATTTTTTCAACGTGTAGTGATTTTAGAACATGTCCAACAGTTCATCTAGGCCCAAGAGGCTTATGTAAACTTTGCCTCTGCCTGGGAACATGAACCGCATGGAGCGCCTCCAGCTCAGCTAAATCTTTTACTTCTTTTTCAGTTAAATGATTCCACCAAAAGTTGAGACAGTAGCTATAATGGATTGTTACTATAATTTTGCAACATTTTAATGAGTCAGAGTGTCAGTCTGATGTTAGGCAGGACCACCAGTTAAGTAAAAGGCATACATGAACTTTGTTACTGAACACTCTGATGGAGAGTATATATGACAAGACATGGTTAATTTTCATCAGTTGTAAACACCATACTTTTCTCCAATTGCACTGAACTAAGAATATTCACTGGAGTCTCAGTTGCCTGGCCATTGTGTGATGGTAGTGTGGTATCTTTAGAAAACGATTCACTTGAAAATGATTGTCCCTAGAATCTGACATCCAGTTACCCAACTTAGATCTCACATTGCGATCTTTAACTGAGAAGAGCAAATTGTTGGTTGGTTGTTATTTATCTGTATAATAAGATTCCAGGAATGTCACAGTGTGTGTCACTCTGAAGCCTAAAATGTCTGTTGAATCAGTGTGAAACAATGGAAGCAGCTATGAGCATGCTTGAGAGCTCTTTTTGTTCAGACTATCACCAGGTTGAACCATCTCTGGGTTTTGCGATCTGTGAGGGTATGTTTGCACAGCATTTTGGACTGAGCATCCCAGCCCAGGTTGACAAACTTGGTCTAGTGGGGTGCTGGTGCTCTAAAAAGAGCTGTATAGACAGGGTTCAAGATTTGAAACCCACCTCCCTCCCTAGGCTGTCCAATTTTTAAGTGTACAGTTACAGTAAGGCATGTATCTATGCCATACCAAGAATCCTAGATCATTGTGATATCAGAGGTAACTCGACAAATCACCATCTATATTCCACAGCTAATTTGCATGCAACAATTTAATTGGTTTTCTGAGAGAGACTGTACAAATGGTGGATTCCTTGGTTCAACTGCCATACCCATAAGTCCAAATGCCAGCTGAACAAGTCAAATACTAATTTCCCGGAGCAACCCACACCAAACACAAAACAACACAACCACCCACATTACAACACAACCAGCACACATAATAAATCACAGAGCAGTCATAAAAAATGAAATAAAAGTCATAGGTTTAGTAACTGCGCCGTGATTTTTGATAAATAATACCTTGACAAATGAGGGGGCTTTGACTATTCTCAGCAGCACCCTCCACCCCAGCACCACAATCCAAAGCCCAGCCCTGTGAAGTGGGGAGGCCCCTAGGGAGGGGAGGGAAGAAGGCTGGAGAGTAAACCCACCTCTCACTCTCTGCCGGCAACAATAGCTCCTGTGTGCCCCAGGCTGGCCCCAGGGGTTGAGAGTGAGCTGGCCCCACACTCATCTTGGAATGGGAAGCAGTGTCTCCTGTGTCCCATGGGTCTGGGCCTAGCTCCCCACTCCAGGCATTGTGGCCTGGTGTACAGAGCTGGCCACCTGTCTGTCATGATGGGAGAGGAACAGGAAAAAATTGAGTGAGTGGCAAAAAATTGGGCTGGAGCACTCATGGGAAAAAATAGTGGGTGCTTATCCCCCAGTCGCCAAACAGCTGTTTGGTGGCACCCCCAATGAACTATTTGGCCGCACCCCCGATTAGCTAAGCAGGGCACTGCCAAACAGCTGATTGGAAGCACTGCCAAACAGCTGTTTGGTGACTGGGGGATGAGCTTGGGAGAGGTTGGAGATCAGCAAGTGGGTGGGGGCCTTGGGGAGGGGGCAGAGCAGGGGCGGAAAGAGGCAGAGCACACTATGGTTGTCACCTGTCCAGGTTTTCCCAGGGTTGTCCTTTTTTTTGAGGTAGCTGTCCCAGATGAAGTGGTTCAAATGTCCTGTTATTTGTACCTCAGAGATAGCGGCCCTTGCACACACCCTTCATTCACCACCCAAAAAAATCTACAGCACTTATCCCGCATGACCCAACCCAACACACAACAACATAACCAGCACACACAATTACCCCAAATATCAAAAGCCTAGAACATCTGCTGATTCAGTGTGAAGTAAGGGAAACAGCTACAAACATGGTTGTGACATTCCCCTCTCTTGTTATCTGGACTGGAGATCTGCTAGGTCACTCCAATCCTTGACTCTGGGAGCCAGCCTTACCCTGTTCTGCTGTGAGAACCCCCACTCCTGGGGGTTCACACACAGCCTCTGGCATGTAAGCTGCTCCTTGGATTGTGCAACTGAATGACACTAGCTAATATCTCTGGTCACAGACACAATGCTAGGAACCTCCATCTTTCAGTGTCCAGTTATGCCTGCTGGACACTGCAAGCTTATAGAAGTTTGTCAATTTAACAAAGAAATTGATATGTACCAGGCTTGTTATCCCAAGGAGAGTCTCTGACATGCTTTAAACCAAACACACTGCTTCAGGTAGAATAAACAAACAGATTTATTAACTACAAAGATAGATTTTAAGTGATTATAAGTCAAAACATGTCAGATTTGGTCAAATAAAATAAAAGCAAAATGCATTCTAAGCTGATCTTAACACTTTCAATGCCCTTACAAAATTAGATGTTTCTCACCACAGTGTGGCTGGTTGCTCTTCAGCCAGGCTCTCCCCTTTGATCAGTGCTTCAGTTGCTTGGTGGTGATGTCTGTAGATGGAGGTGGAAGAGAGAGCAAGAGCATGGCAAACGTCTCTCTCTTTTATCATGCCCTTTCTTTCCTCTTAGATTTGCCCTTCCTGCTTCAGAGCCAGGTGAGCATTATCTCATCGCAGTCCCAAACTGACCAAAGGAAGGGGAGTGACTCACTCAAGAGTCCAACAGATCCTTTGTTGTTACCTAGGCCAGTGTCTTTGTTCCTGTAGGGATGGGCTGGGTTTGTCCCACACGTGCCCTGATGAAGCGTGAACTGCCCCTCCGCTTCTGAAGATTTTTTGCCTGGGCTTGCTTTAAGCCATGAGGACACATTTTCAGCCTCATAACTATATACATGAAATTAGAACCTATAACATTACTATAACAATGTTTACAATAACATTACCATAACAACAATGCTCAGTACATCAGGAGCCTTCCGAAGACATCCAACACGACAAACTTTGCATTAGATACCACACAATCATATTATAAGGATGAACATGGGGATGCTGTGTGTTCCCCCGAGGTACAGAATGTCACAATGGTTCAGAGCTCTTTTTGTTTAGAATTTCACTAGGTTCAATCATTACTAGGATTTTTAAGTTTTCAGCCATTTGGGGTCTTTTTTTACACACATGACTTTACAAATCACACCTGAGCAGCAGCACAGCTTTTCAGCAACTAGTTATTTGTATTGCCATAGAGCTTAGTATCTCTGGTCATGGATCAGGACCCCCATGGTGCTAGGTGCTGTACAAAGATAGAACAAAATACAAATTGCGAAACTGGTGTTCTAGGATATGAACTACTGAATATTACAACTATACATTATTATGGATATACATTATATAGTAAACATCATTTCACCTGATCACAGTTATTTTTATTTATTTATTTATGGGTTTTTTTTGCTGTTAACTGCATTTTAATTTTTTTAAGGGCCCCTAGTATTGTACTATTAGTCAGGTTTTTGTTTGTTTGGCTGGTTGGTTGTTGTTTTGTTTTTGTTTTTTTAAGATGAAGGGGTTTATATGGATTAAAATACGTATTTTGCTTTATTTTTATTACATTTAATATTCAACTTTTAATCTTTAAAGCACTTCACAAAAATTAGCTAATTAACCCTCGTAACATCTTTATGAAGCCGATACGTGTGGATATTTCCATGTTACTAGTGGAGAAACTGAAGTGAACTGTTCAGGCATCTGCTCCTGTTCCCACTGCAGTCAATGAGAGAAAGTCAGGCTCTGGAATATTTGCCTGTGGCCGTTGAATTGGAGCTGGGATTAGAACTGTTTAATTCCTGACCTTTGGTTCAGTATTGAGATCACTTAACTCTACCAACATTGCAAGAGTGAGGAAAAGCTTAGAAGACAGCATTATATAAGTAAAACCAAATTAACCTTCAAGATGGATTTTGTCTCAGCACATATTCTTTTGATATGACTGAACAAAAACCCAAATTTTTGCTGGGAGAAAATAGACTTGGTTTTAATTTGTGTGATATCTTCATTAATAATGGTATTTAAGTAAGACATCCATTACATGCCTGTAGAGATAATTTAAAAAGAACAAAAATGCAGGCGTTACTCTAGATTTTTTCCGTTCAATAAATATTATGGATTTTTAATGGATCTCTTAATTAGACATTGCTATTAAAATGAAGAGTGAACACATTAACATAAAGTGACGCTGAAATAGGAGTATAGTTTGATTAAATTCAGTGCATGTTTCCATGTTTTCCATGTTTCCATGTTTCCAATAGGGCAAGCAACACAAAATGACCAAAATGGGTATTTCACAGGTTCAAATTCCCTTTTTTAGATCATTCAAAACATTAGCCTTTTTCACTCTGCAAAGTGTGCTGCAGCTTGATGATTAATGCTTCTGTGGTACTGCACTAGTGTGCTTGAATTACTAAATATTGTCAGTGAGTGCAAATAATTGATCAAAGAAAATGAACACACACACACATATTTAAAAGAAACATGATAAATGTAAGGGACAAAATCTTGTCCCCATTACAGTCAATGGGAGTTTGGCTAAAGATTTCCCCTATATCTCTACATCTCTTCTTTCTTCCAAAGATAACTAAATTCACTACCAGAGCTATCAATAGAGAGCATCAGCTCTGCTCCCTAATTGGTATGACGCTGTCTGTGGCAGAAGCTTAAGGCCTAATCCTGCAACTGGATCCACATGATGGACCCTTGCATGAAAGTCAATGTAGATTCTGTGCAGCCATAGCTGTCCATCTGCATGGACCCCGCTGCAGGATCAAGATCTTTGTTTTTAAGTACATTGTCTTCCAGCTCCTGGTGGTTAATAAGGAAAGAAAGAACAGAGAGTGGGAAGGGGAGAGATGGGTAATGCTGGAACAAAGTGTGCAATCTCTGTCTTGCCTGTCCTCTCATACAGAAAATGAACATCTTCAAAGTTACATTAGATTTTTTTTAAAGGAATATAAATTCTCAAACTTCAGGACAAAGCCCAACTCTGAGTGATGAAGGTTGGGCAGAAACTTATTCTATGGGCAGACTATTTCATGACTGGACACTATAGGGTTGCTTACATCTTCCTCTGAAGCATCTAGTACTGGCCAAACTGGATTGCTAGTCTTATCTGATATTGGAACTCCTATATTGTTATTTGAGATCAACACTGAGATTTTCACTTGTGTGTGTTCGGAGCACTTGTGTAATTATCAGGTCATCAACATACATGGAAAAGAAAAGATAGGGAAGAGAACTGCAGAGAACAACTTTTCTATTTTATTTTGAAAAACAGAAAACAACTTAAATATAGCATAGGACAGATTCTCAGCAGACGTAAAGGAGTATAGCTCCATAGACTTCAGTGGATCCATGCTGATTCACTACAGCCGATAATCCAACCTGTGCATTAAAATGCCTTCAGAAACATCATCTGTACAAACTTGTATAGCTGTAGCTAAAAATGCTTATTCCTTCAGAATAAAGAAAAGGAGTACTTGTGGCACCTTAGAGACTAACCAATTTATTTGAGCATGAGCTTTCGTGAGCTACAGCTCACTTCATCGGATGCATGCCGTGGAAACTGCAGCAGACTTTATTTATACACAGAGAATATGAAAAAATACCTCCTCCCACCCCACTGTCCTGCTGGTAATAGCTTATCTAAAGTGATCATCAGGTGGGCCATTTCCAGCACAAATCCAGGTTTTCTCACCCTCCACCCCCCCACACAAATTCACTCTCCTGCTGGTGATAGTCCATCCAAAGTGACAACTCTTTACACAATGTGCATGATAATAAAGTTGGGCCATTTCCTGCACAAATCCAGGTTCTCTCACCCCCTCACCCCCCTCCCAAAAACCACACACACAAACTCACTATCCTGCTGGTAATAGCTCATCCAAAGTGACCATTCTCCCTACAATGTGCATAATTAAGGTGGGCCATTTCCAGCTCAAATCCAGGTTTTCTCACATCCCCCCCACCCCCATACACACACAAACTCACTCTCCTGCTGGTAATAGCTCATCCAAACTGACCACTCTCCAAGTTTAAATCCAAGTTAAACCAGAACATCTGGGGGGGGGGGTAGGAAAAAACAAGAGGAAATAGGCTACCTTGCATAATGACTTAGCCACTCCCAGTCTCTATTTAAGCCTAAATTAATAGTATCCAATTTGCAAATGAATTCCAATTCAGCAGTTTTTCGCTGGAGTCTGGATTTGAAGTTTTTTTGTTTTAAGATAGCGACCTTCATGTCTGTGATTGCGTGACCAGAGAGATTGAAGTGTTCTCCGACTGGATTATGAATGTTATAATTCTTGACATCTGATTTGTGTCCATTTATTCTTTTACGTAGAGACTGTCCAGTTTGACCAATGTACATGGCAGAGGGGCATTGCTGGCACATGATGGCATATATCACATTGGTGGATGTGCAGGTATACGAGCCTCTGATAGTGTGGCTGATGTTATTAGGCCCTGTGATGGTGTCCCCTGAATAGATATGTGGGCACAATTGGCAACGGGCTTTGTTGCAAGGATAAGTTCCTGGGTTAGTGGTTCTGTTGTGTGGTATGTGGTTGTTGGTGAGTATTTGCTTCAGGTTGCGGGGCTGTCTGTAGGCAAGGACTGGCCTGTCTCCCAAGATTTGTGAGAGTGTTGGGTCATCCTTTAGGATAGGTTGTAGATCCTTAATAATGCGTTGGAGGGGTTTTAGTTGGGGGCTGAAGGTGACGGCTAGTGGCGTTCTGTTATTTTCTTTGTTAGGCCTGTCCTGTAGTAGGTAACTTCGGGGAACTCTTCTGGCTCTATCAATCTGTTTCTTTACTTCTGCAGGTGGGTATTGTAGTTGTAAGAATGCTTGACAGAGATCTTGTAGGTGTTTGTCTCTGTCTGAGGGGTTGGAGCAAATGCGGTTGTATCGCAGAGCTTGGCTGTAGACGATGGATCGTGTGGTGTGGTCAGGGTGAAAGCTGGAGGCATGCAGGTAGGAATAGCGGTCAGTAGGTTTCCGGTATAGGGTGGTGTTTATGTGACCATTGTTTATTAGCACTGTAGTGTCCAGGAAGTGGATCTCTTGTGTGGACTGGACCAGGCTGAGGTTGGTGGTGGGATGGAAATTGTTGAAATCATGGTGGAATTCCTCAAGGGCTTCTTTTCCATGGGTCCAGATGATGAAGATGTCATCAATATAGCGCAAGTAGAGTAGGGGCTTTAGGGGACGAGAGCTGAGGAAGCGTTGTTCTAAATCAGCCATAAAAATGTTGGCATACTGTGGGGCCATGCGGGTACCCATAGCAGTGCCGCTGATCTGAAGGTATACATTGTCCCCAAATGTGAAATAGTTATGGGTAAGCACAAAGTCACAAAGTTCAGCCACCAGGTTAGCTGTGACATTATCGGGGATAGTGTTCTTGACGGCTTGTAGTCCATCTTTGTGTGGAATGTTGGTGTAGAGGGCTTCTACATCCATAGTGGCCAGGATGGTGTTATCAGGAAGATCACCGATGGATTGAAGTTTCCTTAGGAAGTCAGTGGTGTCTCGAAGGTAGCTGAGAGTGCTGGTAGCGTAGGGCCTGAGGAGGGAGTCTACATAGCCAGACAATCCTGCTGTCAGGGTGCCAATGCCTGAGATGATGGGGCGCCCAGGATTTCCAGGTTTATGGATCTTGGGTAGTAGATAGAATATCCCAGGTCGGGGTTCCAGGGGTGTGTCTGTGCGGATTTGATCTTGTGCTTTTTCAGGAAGTTTCTTGAGCAAATGCTGTAGTTGCTTTTGGTAACTCTCAGTGGGATCATAGGGTAATGGCTTGTAGAAACTCGTGTTGGAGAGCTGCCGAGCAGCCTCTTGTTCATATTCCGACCTATTCATGATGACAACAGCACCTCCTTTGTCAGCCTTTTTGATTATGATGTCAGAGTTGTTTCTGAGGCTGTGGATGGCATTGTGTTCTGCACGGCTGAGGTTATGGGGCAAGTGATGCTGCTTTTCCACAATTTCAGCCCGTGCACGTCGGCGGAAGCACTCTATGTAGAAGTCCAGTCTGCTGTTTCGACCTTCAGGAGGAGTCCACCTAGAATCCCTCTTTCTGTAGTGTTGCTAGGGAGGTCTCTGTGGATTAGTATGTTGTTCAGAGGTATTTTGGAAATATTCCTTGAGTCGGAGACGTCGAAAATAGGATTCTAGGTCACCACAGAACTGTATCATGTTCGTGGGGGTGGAAGGGCAGAAGGAAAGGCCCCGAGATAGAACAGCTGCTTCTGCTGGGCTGAGATTATAGTTGGATAGGTTAACAATATTGCTAGGTGGGTTGAGGGAACCATTGCTGTGGCCCCTTGTAGCATGTAGTAGTTTAGAAAGTTTAGTGTCCTTTTTCTTTTGTAGAGAAGCAAAGTGTGCGTTGTAAATGGCTTGTCTAGTTTTAGTAAAATCCAGCCACGAGGAAGTTTGTGTGGAAGGTTGGTTTTTTATGAGAGTATCCATTTTTGAGAGCTCATTCTTAATCTTTCCCTGTTTGCTGTAGAGGATGTTGATCAGGTGATTCCGCAGTTTCTTTGAGAGTGTGTGGCACAAGCTGTCAGCATAGTCTGTGTGGTATGTAGATTGTAATGGAGCTATTACCAGCAGGATAGTGAGTTTGTGTGTGTGGTTTTTGGGAGGGGGGTGAGGGGGTGAGAGAACCTGGATTTGTGCAGGAAATGGCCCAACTTTATTATCATGCACATTGTGTAAAGAGTTGTCACTTTGGATGGGCTATAACCAGCAGGAGAGTGAATTTGTGTGGGGGGATGGAGGGTGAGAAAACCTGGATTTGTGCTGGAAATGGCCCACCTGATGATCACTTTAGATAAGCTATTACCAGCAGGACAGTGGGGTGGGAGGAGGTATTTTTTCATATTCTCTGTGTATAAATAAAGTCTGCTGCAGTTTCCACGGCATGCATCCGATGAAGTGAGCTGTAGCTCACGAAAGCTCATGCTCAAATAAATTGGTTAGTCTCTAAGGTGCCACAAGTACTCCTTTTCTTTTTGCGAATACAGACTAACACGGCTGTTACTCTGAATCCTTCAGAATAAGCATTCCTTCCTCAATCTCATATGCTCCTCAATTTCATATTGTTTCGCCTTTCTTTGAAAAATAAATTCTGTGTCTGAGCTATAGCACATTTACCATAAAGGAGAATGTTATATCATTTGGAGTGGCATTTTTAATAAGCAGCAGTATAAATAGTGTAGATTCATGAAACTTGTGTAACATAGTAGTGCCTAAAATTACATTTACTATATACTCTTTGCCCTTTGAAAATGGCCTGGTTTATAATTTGTTCATCTTTATTGCCTATCCTTATTTTCCTATGTTTAGAAATCTCACCTTGGGTAAATCAACATAGCTCTGATGACATCACTGTGATTTACTCCATCTGAGAATCCAGCCCTTCTATTTTTAAGATGACTGCCTCTTTTGAGGTTGCACTGCTCTCATTTGCATATTTTTACATGGAAGAAAAGAGGGCCTAAATTAGAAAGATAATTCATTGAATTACCAGAGACCATGATGGCTAGGTAAAGGAGTGTGGAAGAAACATATGTATTTAATCTATGTGTTGGTCACTTATGTGTCAAACCAAGGGAGTAGTTTGCCAGGTATCTTGCTGAAATGGTAATTTCTCTTCTGTTAATTTGGTTTCTCCAAGTCATTCTTTGCCATCTCAACCAGTGGGTAGTAATCTTACTATCTCCAGATAAAGGGGGAGAGGAATCAAAGCTCTTGAGATGTTGCTTCACCTATAAAGACAGCTGTTTGGCTGGCTGAACCAGCTCAGTAGGAGATCTAAATAAATAAAATATTCCAACACTATATGGTCCAAATCCTTCAGTTCTTACTCAGTCAAAACTCCCACTCAGGCCAGTGATAGTATTGTTGTCATTGCACATATTTCGGGGTTTGGAGCTGTGTATAAACATTTTTCAGAAAAACAGAAAATTTAGGATAAAAAGATTCAGTCCCAACTCCATCATCTCAACAAAATGTGGTAGGATTTTTGAACTGGCACAGAGGAACTTGCAAAAATGAAATCATCGGGGAAGACATCTAACTTGTTAAGTTTAGGAGCTTAATCTATCTAGAGCAAACAGTTCAAAATGACCCTGCATATTCTACTGTTTGGTATATAGTTACTTTCCCCCATCCCACCCCCAAATATTGTTGCATAACGATGTTACAGTGCAAACATCAGGCTTGCATGAAGAGGAAAGACCTGGTTCATCCCATATAGTCCAGAAGTTCCTTTTTCCAAACAATGAGTAGTGGTGGGTCACATAGAACATAGGCTAGCTCAGAATAATCTCATGCTATGGTAACCTGTTTCTGCAGCATGAGGAGAAAGAGAAAGCCAGTGGCCTCCCCACAGGCAGTTCAGGAAATCCTGATGTTATGGAATTACATTCCCAGAATCATGTGCAGGAGGTTGGGTTCTGCCAGTTTAGAGTTCTACTCAACTATGTGTCAAAAGCAGAGCTCAAATCCAACCTTCCCTGGATTTTCTTGGCCCTAATTCAATCTTGCACAATATTTCCATGAAATGGAACTTTAGACAATGCCGCTCCCTCCCCCACAAAAAAATTATCTTGTGTATGTGCCTATTTTTCAACCTGCTTTATTATCTGCAGAGTTTCAGTCCATTTGACCCATGGCATTTAGCTGTAAACACAAGAGTTAAATCATCCCAGTTTCATTCATGTAGGACCATTTTCTCTGCTCATCTCACGGTGATGTCTTATCATTAGGTCTTCCCTGAAAATATCTGGGGGAGGAAATAAAACTGATGGCCAGTTTGTATTGAGGGAATCCTTTTACAAAGAGGTATGTCTTGCATTGTGCTCTGAAATGAACAATAAATGACTGGCCTTGTGTGGAAATTAATTTTGCCACTATTATCCCACTGATAATGATAACGTCGTAGTATATTAGCCCTGTCAGTATCAGCTTTACAGTAGGCCATTAAAACCATTACTTTTGGACACTGGGCCTCATTCTTATTTGCAGTAAGTCTCCTTCGCTGTTCTGGTAGTGTAAAGGGTCTTTAAAGTGGGAGTAAATGTAATTTAATGTAACACTCACTTTATGGTCCATTCACTCTGCAATTTTACACCCTCTTGAAGTCCTCTGTATGCTGCTAGAGTGGTGTAAAGGGGCATTGGTATAAATGAGAATCAAGCCCAGTATATTTTATCTGTAAATTATTCCAGCTATCATACTGTAAATGTTCTAACAGCCAGCAATGTAATGTAAGAGTTGGTTCTTGCAGTGTGCCCTGGATTTATTTTTAAAAAAATGGTTGACCTAGTATTCTTTTCCAGTGGTAAGAGAGAACTTTGTTTTTGGGATAGACATTTCAAGAAGGCAGTGGGATGGAAAAATCCTTTGCACCTGCAGGTCTAACTGGGGATCCCTTTTCTAAAACTGCCTGCATGGTTATTACTGACTGTGTTACCATAGCAATGTGAACTCTATCTAATATGAACATTCTTCCTGACAATTACTACAGCTGATGAGCACAGTAATTATCATAGCTTCCTAAGGTGCTCTTAAAATAGCAAAGACAAGGGAAAGCATTCTTAGAATCTATAACTCCCTCTTTACAGGCTGCCCTGAGAAAAAAAATCTCTCAGTGGGAAAGTTCAGCTTGTCTTCTGGAGTTACAGATGAGACGGTTGAGATTTCTTAGGATAAAGGTTATATTGGGACAAGACACAGCAGTCGGTTTAGAAGATATTCAGTTATTGTAACACAGCTTGATTTATATTACAGTTTAAATCATCTGAATGCTGCGAGTTCCACTTTTTACTAGAGATGACAGAGCAGGCCCGGGGCAACGTGAACTAGTTTTACTTAGTGGAGCGACATAGGGAGGGTATATCAACACGAGAGAAATTAGTACCTACATTTCACTGACAGCCAGCAACGGTCCAGCTGTGCCAGTGCTAAGCTGCTACTGCAGACAGAGCTCAGATGTTTTATGGTGGGTTTTTTTTCATGGTCTGGTGGTAAAAAAGCCTATGCGCTGTCTACATCACTGCTACCACTAGGGGAGCTGCACTGTGGGTGGCAGTTGTGATGGGGTAATTTTTCTAGTGTTGACAAACACTAGGGGCCAAGTCTTCTTCCAGTGTAATTGGGGGTGAACACTATTGAACGCAATGGAGCAGCACCCATTTACCTTGGCAGAGAATTTGGCCCCAGGAATTTCAGTGGGCCATAGAAATCTGACGCTACTCTTCTGCAGTTGCTAACCTTTATGATATTTTTTTTTTTAAATGTAAAGCATCAAGAACAAATTGTGGGACCTTCTGATCCAAAAGAAGAGAGATTTATTATTTAACTGTTCTAGTGTGGTTTGTCCTTATTTTAAGTGAAGTTCTGTTCTTGTAAAAGGTGTCACACTGACAGGTTTTAGAGTTGTCTGTCTTCTGTTTACTCACAAAACAGAGACAACCCAGATGTCAGCAGAACCTGCTTTTCTTTGTCCTCTGCTGGCCCCTCAATCTGTGGCAGTTTTAAGGATAAAGACCCAGTTGTTAAATGAACAGAGGGAGGAGGGAGAGGCGTGATCGGTGATAGAGCATGGGTTTGGCATAAGGGGATATCTACTACATTCAGATAATCAGTGGGCTAACCCAGGGGTGCAATAACCAGTTAAGAGGTGCAGAAACCATGTGAATTGGATAACAGAGAAACAGTGGAAATTGTCTAGAGACAAAGGGAGGGTTAATTACTATTCCTATGACTAATTGTTACTAATATTTAAAAATCAAGGGTCAGTCATTCCAATAGGCCAGGGATTGTGGAGCTGGTTCCCACCAGCCTGATGTTTGTGGGAGTTTTCTGGTGAATTTTAGATTATATCAGATAGGAGTATTTCCATTAACAGGCCCTCAAAACGAACAGGTTTCAGATTATTCTTGACAACCTTTATATATTTGCCCAGTATAGCAGCACTTATGATATTCATAAAACTCTTTATCCAAAAAAGTGCAAATCAGTTCTGATCCCTCCACTGAGCATTAACCACTCACCGGTGAATATAAGCTGTAAAATGTAAACTGAGTTTGTGAGAAGGCACCTAGCAAATTTTGTGCTAGAAGCTGTTTTTGGCTCAGTGCAGCTTTTTCAAATTAATGAGTTGTTTAAAAGACAAACGTTTATGCACATCAACAGTATAAAGTTATCAGAGAGGAGTTTGGGTGGCCATGTCTGGATTTTGGCAAAACCTCAACCATCATGTTGTGCCTTTCCAGTGACAAAACCCAAACCCACAGAAGTTGGATCAAAAGTGTGAACTGACTACAGGCAAAGGCTACATCTGCACTGTAAAAAGAGGGTATTTTTACACTGAGATGACTAAAATTATCCATCATCTCGATGTACGATCCTAGTGGAGACAAAGCACAGGTAGTTTTTATCTCCAGTGTAGCTAATTGAAGTCAACCCTATCTCCCTATCCTATATATTGTTCAATATCTTCATAAATGATCTGGAAGATGGTGTGGATTGCACTCTCAGCAAATTTGCAGATGATACTAAACTGGGAGGAGTGGTAGATATGCTGGAGGGGAGGGATAGGATACAGAGGGACCTAGACAAATTGGAGGATTGGGCCAAAAGAAATCTGATGAGGTTCAATAAGGATAAGTGCAGGGTCCTGCACTTAGGACGGAAGAACCCAATGCACAGCTACAGACTAGGGACCGAATGGCTAGGCAGCAGTTCTGCGGAAAAGGACCTAGGGGTGACAGTGGACGAGAAGCTGGATATGAGTCAGCAGTGTGCCCTTGTTGCCAAGAAGGCCAATGGCATTTTGGGATGTATAAGTAGGGGCATAGCGAGCAGATCGAGGGACGTGATTGTTCCCTTCTATTCGACATTGGTGAGGCCTCATCTGGAGTACTGTGTCCAGTTTTGGGCCCCACACTTCAAGAAGGATGTGGATAAATTGGAGAGAGTCCAGCGAAGGGCAACAAAAATGATTAGGGGACTGGAACACATGAGTTATGAGGAGAGGCTGAGGGAGCTGGGATTGTTTAGCCTGCAGAAGAGAAGAATGAGGGGGGATTTGATAGCTGCTTTCAACTACCTGAAAGGGGGTTCCAAAGAGGATGGCTCTAGACTGTTCTCAATGGTAGCAGATGACAGAACGAGGAGTAATGGTCTCAAGATGCAGTGGGGGAGGTTTAGATTGGATATTAGGAAAAACTTTTTCACTAAGAGGGTGGTGAAACACTGGAATGCGTTACCTAGGGAGGTGGTAGAATCTCCTTCCTTAGAGGTTTTTAAGGTCAGGCTTGACAAAGCCCTGGCTGGGATGATTTAACTGGGAATTGGTCCTGCTTCGAGCAGGGGGTTGGACTAGATGACCTTCTGGGGTCCCTTCCAACCCTGATATTCTATGATTCTATGATTCTATGATTCCCCCAGCCTGGGGTTTACACTGACTAGTCACACTGAGGTAAAAATTACAGTGTCTTGTCTCCACTAGGATTTTAAATGGAGATAGCTATATCAAAATAGCTATCTCGATGTAAAAACACACCTCTTTGCAATGAAGGCAAAACCTCCGAGAAAGAAGAATGGTGCAGAGTGCAAGGGACAGCAGGATGAATCACCAACTCAGCCCTGGTCTACACTTAAAATTTAAGTTGACATAGCCATGGCACTTAGACGTGTGATCTGCACAGCTGAGCTCTGTAGCTCTGCCAACTAACCGTGGGTGTAGCTGCAGCTAGGTGGATGGAAGAATGCTTCTGTTGACCTAGCTACCATTGCTTGGGGCAGTGGTGTTCCTACAGCGATGGGAAAATCCCTTCTGTCACTGTAGGCTGAGTCTACACTATGGGGTGTATAACTATAGCACCATACCTGTATAGCTATAGTCCCCAGAGTGTAGTAATTAATAAATGAGGAGGAAAAAAGCAAGCCATCAACAGCAGAGCTGATTACATTTAAGGGGAGGACTCTACCTGAGAAAGTAACACTAGGGTTTCAGATATTGAAAACCAAGCCATATATCCCCCACCCCCGAAGGTGTTATAAGTGCCAATGGTATGGGCATGTAGCAACTGTTTGTAAAAGGAAAACAAGATGTGGTCAGGGGCGGAGAGTTATATACACTTGTGGTGCCCCGGCTCCAGCAATATTCAGGGCCCGGGGGCCTGGCTCCACCAAGGTTTGGAGCCGGGTCTCTCCCCTGGCCCTGGCTGCCGCCCCCCCCCTGCACCTCCCCCAAATGTCCCCTGGCCTCCACTTGCTACCCCCACTCACCTCCCCCAGCCCCGGATCCTGCAGCTCACGCAGACTCTCCTCTGCTGGCTCCTGGCATCAACTGCTGCTGCAGGGTCCTAGTGCCTCCCATTCACTAATGGCAGGGCAGGCAGCCCTTATCCTGCCCTTCTGCCCTAGCCCTGAGTCTCTCCAATGCCCCAAACTTCTCAACCCCAGCCCCAGACAGATCCCTCATCCCCCTGCACCTAATCTTCTACCCCAGCCCTGAGCCCCCTCCCACACCGCAAACCTCTCATCATCAGGGCTACAGCCCTCACCCATGCACCCCCTACTATCCCCAAACTCACACCCAGAGCCTGCACCCCCTCCCCCTTCCCACACACTCCCTCCTGCCCCCAAACTCCCTCCCAGAGCCTGCACCCCCTCCTCCTCCTACACCCTGACCCCCAGCCCAGAGCCTGCACCCAAACGCCATCCCAGAGCCTGCACCCCTCACCCCCCTCCTGCACCCCCACCCCTGTCCCAGCCCGGAGCCTGCACCCAAACTCCCTCCCAGAGCCTGCACCTCTCATCCCCTCCTGCACCCCGGCCCCAGCCCAGAGCCTACACCGAGCACCCAAACTCCATCCCAGGGCCTGCACCCCAGACCCAAATTCCCTCCCAGAGCCTTCACCCTGCACCCCTCCTGCACACTAATCCCCAGCCCAGGGCCTGCACCCCAGACCTCCTCCCCGTACCCAAACTCCCTCCCAGAGCCTTAGGCAGGTTGGGGGCAGAGTTTGTGGCGCGCGGGCACCACCAAAATTTCTACAAACCTGCCACCCCTGGATGTGGTAAATGTGGGGGAAAGCATTCCTCTGAAAATGGTATAGAAGGGACAGAGGTAAAATGTAGTAATTCCTGTGGTAATCACAGTCCAACATTTAGAGAGTGCATTGCAGCAATACACGCTAAAGAGATACAAAACCCAAATGCAGAAGCTGTAAATAGACTCTCAAAGCATCAGGCAGAGACGGAAGAGACAATCAGCAAAGAAAAGGAGGAACTGCAGACATAGCCTTATTCTGTAACGAATATGATAAAGGCTGCAGAAGGAATGGGTGATGATGTACTAGTATAAGAAAGAAAGGTTTATTGTGTTTATGATAGAAGTGATAAATTATACATCACAAACTGGGGAAAAAATCAGAAAAAAAAATAAAAATTATAGAAAGGGCCGTGGAAAAATACTTGTATGTTAGCAATTTGTCAATGGACTATATTCATGCCGTTTTCAATGAGGCTAATGGTGCAATGTGATTAGTATGAGGATCACAATCTTGCTGGAATGCACACAGTTTGATAGTGTCTGGTCATGAACTAAAAGAAAATATCCTGGAAATTAAAACTAAACCAAATGCCACGTGTATCAAAGAAACATGGTTGGTTAAAAAGCTTGCTTTTAAAATTTGCTGGTACATTGCCTTAGGCAAGACCAAGAACTAGGAAGAGGAGGAGGCATTTCTACTTTCATACAGGAAAGATTAAACTACATAGCAGTAGAGAACAAAGAAGTCAGCCTAGCATATAGTGCTGTTGAGATACCATTGCAGAAGATAAATATTTCTTTAAGGATTTATTATATCTTTAACCCAAGTAGGAAATTAGAAAGCTCAGAGCTACAAGAAACAGTGAAGAATGCTAAAAGACTATATATTATACGCAGTGACCTAATAAATTGTGGTGAAGTAAGACAGCTGATAAAAATGGTGCAAGCTTAGAAAAGTAGCTTGATGAAAACAATCTAGTGGTTTTAAGTGATGGCACCACAACTAAATTTAATGCAGCAGATGATAGTTTTTCCCTGTTTAGACATGGGAATTATATACTGGAAGTAAACGCAACTGGGAAATATATAACAAACTAGGAAATGGGATGATCATGTCTCTATAATTATTACTTTTCAAGGGCAAAGTAAGGTTGAAGGTAATGGATAATTACCCACCTGGAATTTGAAGAAAGGTAACTGGGATCTACTTACAAGTAAATGTACTGAATTTGTGAGAAATCATTAGGTGAGTGATGACATAGAGAATTCCAACAATAATATAACAAAGGGATTAATAGTAGCAGCTACGGTAGCCATACCTATGATATTGAAGTACCCCAATTTAAAAACTCACTTCCATAGTGGAATGAGGAGTGCAAAATGGCAGCTAAAGAAAGGAATAAAGCCTATAAAAAGTGAAAAAATGCAATGAATAGTGAAGATCTAATGAAGTGTAAAAGTAAGGCAATAGCACAAAGAAAACGAGTTGGAGGAAGTGCTGTGGGCAGATAAATAAAGATATAAAGACATCAGAAATATACAGGCAAATTAGAAGAATGAATGGAATTCAGATTAAAAGTAGTCACATCCTAGGTCTTATTAAGACTGACAACATAGTTACAAGTTCTGATCATGAGCAAGCAGAAGTTTTAGCAGAAACTTTGTAAGGGGTGAGTAAGGATGAAAAACAAAGTGAGGTTTTCACCAGATTAAAAGACAATTCATTGAAGAGAGTCATGATCTATTATGTATTTGGAGTAAACATGAATATACTATACTGAATTAATGGTTTTGTATGTGGGAACTTGAGAAAGCTATTGATATCAGCAAAAAAAACATTGCCAGGTAAAGATAATATATATAACATGATGTTTAAATATCTCTTTGAAAGCAGTTTGAGGATTCTCTTGGAATTATATAACACCTTGGTGTGGGGGCTGGCGGGGGCAGGAAGAGGGTAAAGGAATGATACCAATAGGGTGAAAACATGCTGTAGTAATTACAATATGAAAACCAGGCAAATTATTCACAAAATGGATGTCTATAGACCAATTGCCCTTACATACCGTCTGGTTAAAAGCATGGAGATAATGGTGAAAGGATACCTATTTGGAAAACAGTGGCATTATAGATAAGGTGCAGAGTGGTTTTAGGAGAGGAGGATGCACTGTTGATCACATTGTTAAATTAAAAACTGAAATACAAAAAAGCATGAGGCACAAGGGTTTCATGATAGTTGTCTTTCTAGATATTGGAAAGATATATGACATGCTAAGGAAAGCAGGCTTGTACAAAATAGGTGTATTACAGTTAAGGGGAAGACTGTCTGGGTAGGTGAAAGAATATTTGAGTTACAGGACCATGCGGGTCAGAGTTGGGGAAGTTATGTTTAGTATATATAATATTTAAAATGGTATACCCCGGGGAAGTATTATCAGCCTAACCTTATTTAATATTATGATAAATGATTTCCCCAAACAAATAAGTGCTAGGGTAGATGTCACTCTATTTGCAGATGATTGTGCTCTGTGGGTTAGGAGCAGGAATATTGAGGTGGCAGAGAATCAACAATGCATTATGAAAGATCTCTGACTGGGGAAATGAATGGGATTTCAAGTTCTCCAGTGCTAAAACTAGAGGACTGATCTTTACATAAGGAAAATAAACGGTTACAAAGGAACATAAACTGTATCTGTATGGAGAACAAATAGGTATGCTTAAAAGGTTTAAATTCTTAGGGATAACATTTGATACTAAATTACTTTGGAAAAATGATATAAACTATGTTAAAGATATAGATATATATAGCAGTGGTTCCCAAACTGGGGTTCATGATCCCCTGGGGGTTCGCGAAATGTTACAGGGGGTTCTCGGGGGAAAATTCCCTAATGGTGGACCAGGGCTGGGGTGGATGACTCCAGGATCAAGATGCCTGTCTGGTGGGGGACTGTCTGTGCAGGCAGAGGACGAACTAGTGACACACTCTTTTCTTCCCATTGCAGGTTCTTCCGTGTAAAGTACATGCAAGTTAAGGAAAGGAAAAACAAAAAACACAACACACAACCCTACCACCGTGCTTTCTTTCACCGGTTAACTCCCTTAGTCTCCCAGCCACCTTTGTCTCACCAGCCACATTTCCCATGATTGGGTTACAGGCCAGGACATTATCTGAGTTATAGACTAGTGTCCTACCACAGGCCACAACAGACACGTCTTTTTCCATCCCACTCCAACCAAGTGCAAGTAGACAGCCCCCTCCTCTGTTTCCCGGGTGCAGGTTGACGTCCATGATGAAATGGCTGAGTGTGGGCAGGGAACACTGTAGAAAAGAAAATTGATAGCGATAGGACCAAGATATATCCACTTTGCAAGATATGTTGGGAGCAGGCTATGGAATGTAAGATTCAAAGGAAAATAACACTCTTCATATCTGACACCGTGGATCAAGCCCTTTCAGATAACCCTGTAAGAGATGTTGAATTCATTCTCAAACTTGATGGCCTGATATGATTATTGTGGGACAAGATGACAACAAGAACTCTCTGAGTCCTGTGTTGCTGCTAACCAAATATTTTTTGTTCCCTCACTAGAGTTATCCTCCCAGTAAATTTAATTGGAGATTTTATTAGACTTCTTACTCATTTCTTTCTATATCCTATATTTTTATATTTACCAACCTCTAGTGAATGGTCACACAATACAACAAGTGCACAGAATCATAGAATATCAGGGTTGGAAGGGACCTCAGGAGGTCATCTAGTCCACCTCCCTGCTCAAAGCAGGACAAATCCCCAACTAAATCATCCCAGCCATGGTCTGACCTTGAAAACCTCTAAGAAAGGAGATTCCACCACCTCCCTAGGTAACCCATTCCAGTGCTTCACCACCCTCCTAGTGAAAAAGTTTTTCCTTACATCCAACCTAAACCTCCCCCGTCAGGGTTCTCTCTCCACTCTGAACTCTAGGGTACAGATGTGGGGACCTGCATGAAAGACCCCCCCTAAGCTTATTTCTACCAGTTTAGTTAAAAACTCCGCAGGCACAAATTCTTCCTTGTACCTTGGGTTTAGGTAACTCTGCCACCACCAAGTGATTTAACAAAGAACCAGGGAAAAGGACCACTTGGAGTTCCTCTTCCCCCAGCAATCCCCCCAAGCCCTTGCACCCCCTTTCCTGGGGAGGCTTGAGAATAATATCCTAACCAATTGGTTACAAAATGATGAAAGACCCAAACCCCTGGATCTTGGAACAATGGAAAAATCAGTCAGGTTCTTAAAAGAAGGATTTTATTTTTAAAAAAACCAAAGGTAAAAATCATCTCTGTAAAATCAGGATGGAAAATACTTTACAGGGTATTCAGATTCAAAACACAGAGGATTCCCCTCTGGGCAAAACCTTAAAGTTACAAAAAACATGAATAAACCTCCCTCTTAGCACAGGGAAAATTCACAAGAAAAACAAAAGATAAACTAATCAGCCTTGCCTGGCTTACCTATACTGGTTGCAATATTGGAGACTTGGATTTGGATGGGTTGGAGAAGATGGACTTCTGTCTGGCCCCTCTCAGTCCCAGGAGAGAACCCCCACACAAAACAAAGAGCACAAACAAAACCTTCCCCCCTCCCAAGATTTGAAAGTATCTTCTTTCCCCATTGGTTCTGTTGGTCAGGTGCCAACCAGGCTATTTGAGCTTCTTAACCCCTTACAGGAGGAATTCTAGGCTACCCTTAGCTGTATGTTTATGACATGCCCACTGCAACTTGAGACCATTACTCCTTATTCTGTCATCTGCCACCACTGAGAACAGTCTAGATCCATCCTCTTTGGAACCCCTCTTCAGGTAGTTGAAAACAGCTATCAAATCCCCCCTCATTCTTCTCTTCTGCAGACTAAACAATCCCAGTTCCCTCAGCTTCTCCTCATAAGTCATGTACTCCAGCCCCCTAATAATTTTTGTTGCCTCCGCTGGGCTCTTTCCAATTTTTCCACATCCTTCTTGTAATGTGGGGCCCAAAACTGGACACAGTACTCCAGATGAGGCCTCACCAATGTCGAATAGAGGGGAATGATCACATCCCTCGATCTGCTGGCAATGCCCCTACCTATACAACCCAAAATGCCATTGGCCTTCTTGGCAACAAGGGCACACTGTTGATTCATATCCAGCTTCTCGTCCACTGTCACTGTATCCTATCCCTACCCTCCAGTGTGTCTATCACTCCTTCCAGTTTAGTGTCATCTGCAAACTTGCTGAGAGTGCAATCCACACCATCCTCCAGATCATTAATGAAGATATTGAACAAAACCGGCCCCAGGACTGACCCTTGGGGCACTCCGCTTGATTCCGGCTGCTAACTAGACATGGAGCCATTGATCACTACCCACTGAGCCCGATGATCTAGCCAGCTTTCATCCACCTTATAGTCCATTCATCCAGCCCATACTTCTTTAACTTGCTGGCAAGAATACTGTGGGAGACCGTGTCAAAAGCTTCGCTAAAGTCAAGGAATAACACATCCACTGCTTTCCCCTCGTCCACAGAACAGTTATCTAGTCATAAAGACAATTAGGTTAGTCAGGCATGACTTGCCCTTGGTGAATCCATGCTGACTGTTCCTGATCACTTTCCTCTCCTCTAAGTGCTTCAGAATTGATTTCTTGAGAACCTGCTCCATGATTTTTCCAGGACTGAGGTGAGGCTGACTGGCCTGTAGTTCTCCGGATCCTCCTTCTTCCCTTTTTTTAGAGATGGGCACTACATTAGCCTTTTTCCAGTCTTCCGGGTCCTCCCCCAATCACCATGAGTTTTCAAAGATATGGCCAATGGCTCTGCGATCACATCTGCCAACTCCTTTAGCACCCTCGGATACAGTGTTTCCTGTTCCATGGACTTGTGCTCATCCAACTTTTCTAAATAGTCACGAACCACTTCTTTCTCCACAGAGGGATGGTCACCTCCTCCCCATGCTGTGCTGCCCAGTGCAGCAGTCTGGGAGATGACCTTGTTCGTGAAGACAGAGGCAAAAAAAAAGCATTGAGTACATTAGCTTTTTCCACATCCTCAGTCACGAGGTTGCCTCCCTCATTCAGCAAGGGGCCCACACTTTCCTTGGCTTTCTTCTTGTTTCTAACAAACCTGAAGAAACCCTTCTTGTTACTCTTAACATCTCTTGCTTGCTGCAACTCCAAGTGTGATTTGGCGTTCCTGATTTCACTCCAGCATCCCTGAGATCCTGGCATCCCTTAAAACATGTTGACACATGGTTCACTATGCCAACACCCTTGTTCTTTCTTAGATATTGTTGTCTCTTTTTTTCATTAGTCTTCTATTCAACATACATATTAGTGGGATGGCCTGGCTTAGGGTAATGCTGTCCATGAGTGTTTCTAGAAGGGCTTCGGTAATTCACACAATTGCCTCCTTGATTTCCACTTGCTTTGAGTTAGCCTCATATTGTCTAGGTCCCAATGGGATTGTCTAGGTCATCATGGATTCACTGCATCAGATGCCTCTCTGACACGAACAATGTAGAGTTCCATCTGGTGAGAACCTCCTGCTTCAGTTGATGTAATGGCAGGTGACATTTTTCCTGCTGCTCTCATAATTTCCTGCAAACAGTGGCAGAGTGCCTGAAATGCCCACGCACCATGAGCTGTACAGTATATGTTAACACTCTTCTCCTTATGTGGGAAGTTATGCATACCCAAATTCAGAATGTGCATGAAACAAGGAAAATTTATCGTTTTCCACCTCAAAATAATATGTAAAATGTTGGCTCCTTTATTCAAAATGACTGAACTGTGTGAAAAGCCCTTTGAAGTGAGCTGTGTCACTATTTCTTTTTACGGTTCCCCCAGGTCATCTGATAGAAGATTCACTTTAGAATCAGTGCTGGCAAGGTCAGCCTGTCTATGAAATGTCTTTGTGAGTGCAAAGAGTATGGTGCAGGAGACTCCATTGTGGATGTGAAAACGAGCTGTGTCTCTCACACAGTTGTCTGTTAGATTGCTGAATCACATCTCTCTGGTTAGCTGTACAGACCTTAAGGCCCATGTTACTTTGTCATGGAGCTGCTTGTCCATGTTTGAGGTGACATTTTTTTGAAAAACAAACCAAGCAACAAACAGTGGTGTAATCTAGTCCAACATCTTGCCACTGACAGCGGCCTATGCACAGGCATGTGATGTGCCTTCTGTGGCTGAAAAGGGGGTCAAGTGCAATGCAATACTAGTGTCAGCAGCTTGAGTCAGTCGCTGTGTGGGATAGTCATATTACTTGCCCCTTTTACTGGTTTCCATAAGAATTAGGTGCTGGATAGTGTTTTATATTTGTTAGCCTTAGAGGATTTATTAGTTCAGGAGGTCACTGAGAACGGTACGTGATGCAGTATTATGGACACTGTCCTGCAGACTGAATCATAGAATCATAGAATCATAGAATATCAGGGTTGGAAGGGACCTCAGGAGGTCATCTAGTTCAAAAGCTCAAAAGCAGGACCCATACCCAATTAAATCATCCCAGCCAGGGCTTTGTCAAGCCTGACCTTAAAAACCTCTAAGGAAGGAGATTCCACCACCTTCCTAGGCAACACATTCCAGTGTTTCACCACCCTCCTAGTGAAAAAGTTTTTCCTAATATCCAACCTGAACCTCCCCCACTGCAACTTGAGACCATTACTCCTTGTCCTGTCCTCTTCCACCACTGAGAATAGTCTAAAACCATCCTCTCTGGAACTACCTCTCAGGTAGTTGAAAGCAGCTATCAAATCCCCCCTCATTCTTCTCTTCTGCAGACTAAACAATCCCAGTTCCCTCAGCCTCTCCTCATAACTCATGTGTTCCAGACCCCTAATCATTTTTGCTGCCCTCCACTGGACTCTTTCCAATTTATCCACATCCTTCTTGTAGTGTGGGGCCCAAAACTGGACACAGTACTCCAGATGAGGCCTCACCAATGTCGAATAGACGAGGACGATCACGTCCCTCAATCTGCTCGCTATGCCCCTACTTATACATCCCAAAATGCCATTGGCTTTCTTGGCAACAAGGGCACACTGCTGGCTCATATCCAGCTTCTCGTCCACTGTCACCCCTAGGTCCTTTTCCGCAGAACTGCTGCCTAGCCATTCGGTCCCTAGTCTGTAGCTGTGCATTGGGTTCTTCTGTCCTAAGTGCAGGACCCTGCACTTATCCTTATTGAACCTCATCAGATTTCTTTTGGCCCAATCCTCCAATTTGTCTAGGTCCCTTTGTATCCTATCCCTGCCCTCCAGCATATCTACCACTCCTCCCAGTTTAGTATCATCCGCAAATTTGCTGAGAGTGCAATCCACACCATCCTCCAGATGATTTATGAAGATATTGAACAAAACCGGCCCCAGGACCAACCCCTGGGGCACTCCACTTGACACCGGCTGCCAACTAGACATGGAACCATTGATCACTACCTGTTGAGCCCGACAATCTAGCCAACTTTCTACCCACCTTATGGTGCATTCATCCAGCCCATACTTCCTTAACTTGCTGACAAGAATACTGTGGGAGACCGTGTCAAAAGCTTTGCTAAAGACTGACAGCAATACAAGTCTTTTGCTCTTTACATAACAAATGTAACAGAAAGGAACCATTCAGATATGGTGCTGTCCAAATTACTGTGTTTGCCAACTAAATATAACATGCAAGGCCTAGCTACAAATACACACTACTGCTCTAGGAGGGTTCTGGTGGCTTCTAAAACAGAAGGTGGTGAGGGCAAATAGAGGGCTCACAAACTATTTAAAGTGATAGTATCCAATCTCTACTACAATAAGCAACAGTATGTTCATCTGCACTTGGCCCGTGTCAGTGACAGGTGAAGGATGCTCTGATGTCACCATTTATCAGACACTTCACATGTAGTTCCAGTCTCTGCCACTTCTTCTCCAGTACCACTTGTAAGAGACCTCTTGTACTTTTCCCGTACACTGGTATGCACTCACATCACATGATGGAGTAAAGTGGAAATGCTCGGGTGGTTCCTATGTCTCCCCTGCTCACTGAGTTCTTCCTGAGTGCATGTTGCCTGACATTGATCTGAGGAACCTGAATAATAAAAATTACAAGCTGACAAAGAGGCAGCCTTGCTTTTTATGAGTATCAACAATGTAACACATGACATTCATGTTCTAATTGTTCCTGTTTGGCCAGGCCTGTAAATAACTAAGGGAATACCTGTTCATTTGAACTGTCCTGATGGTTTTGACAGTCAGTGATTCTTGTTGCCATGACCCTGTATTAATAATAGCATTATTTGACTCACTATCTTTTGAAGAAGAGCAGCCATGGAGGCATTCTGTGTTATGGTGGTGGAATACAATACTCTGAAGCGGCCCCCTTCCCCTGGAGTCCTTTCCTTTGTGATTCTCTGGTCCCCATTGACTCTTCCCAGTTCAGGAATAGCCTGCTGTAGGAACATTTCCCCCAGCATTCATTTCTGGGACAACCCTAAAGTAGTCAATCTGGAACAAGCTACTGCTTGTTTTATCTTCCTCCCTTCCAGCCTGTGAGTACTTCTAATACCTGTTATGTGTTCTCCCACTTTATCATATTTTTTATCCCTGAGAAGAGGATACATTCTCATACAGCTACATCTTTCTGCATCTCTAAGCTCTCCTTATTTTCAACAGTTTGGACAGTAGATTTAAAGTTATTATTATTTGTATTACAATAGCACACACAGGCCCCAGTGGTCCCACTGTGCTAGACACTGTGCATATGCATGGTAAGAGGTAGTCACTTCTCAGAAAAGCTTATAATATAAATAGATATGAGGTAGGAGAAAGGGAGAATTAGCATCCCCATTGTACAGCTGTGGAACTGTGGCAGTGAGATCAAGTGCTTTGCCAAAAGTAACACAGAAAGTCTGTAACAAAGCTGAGAATTTAACCCAGCTCTCCTGTGCCTTACCCACAAAGACATTCTTCCTCCTCCAAATTTAATCCTCTCTCATACTAGGATCACTCTTCTTCTTGGCATTCTCTTATTTGGAGAGAAACTCTCCTAATTGCTTGGACAAGTATTTGGAGTCTGTTGAAACACTAATACAGCCCTGTGCCACTAGAAACAATCATTAAGTGTTTGTACTGGCACAGCACAGGCATGTTGAGCAACAATGGACAAGTCACTATGAATGGTAATAGGAAACTTTTTTAGTTTTGTCCTTACCTTTTCTCAGGCAATATTCTTGCTGCATGCATTGAAAAACTTAAACACAGTGATATAATTTGAGAGGCTAAACTATTTCCACATAGGGTGAACAGGTGTCCCATTTTCGACCGGAACACCTAGTCGAAAAGGGATCCTGGCGGCTCCGGGAACCACGGTGAATGGGAGCTGCGGTGGCAGAGCCTGCAGACAGGATAGCGTGCAGAGCTTCCTGGCTGCACCTCCGCATAGGAGTCAGAGGGGAGACATGTCAATGCTTCCAGGAGCTGCTTGAGGTAAGCGCCACCCAGAGCTTGCATCCCTGACCCCCTCCCAGTCCTGATCCCTCACCTGCACTCCGAATGCTTCAATCCCAGCCTGGAGCACCCTTCTGCACCCCCAGGCCCACCCCAGAGCCCACACCCCCAGCTGGAGCCCTCACTCCCCACTCCGCCATGCCTGAACCCCTTGCCCCAGCCCTGTTCCCTCTCCTGTCCTCCCAACCACTCAGTCCTAGCCTGGAGCACCCTCCTGCACCCCAAACCCCTCATCCCCGTCCTCACCCCAGAGCCCGCACCCCCATCCAGAGCCCTCATCTCTTCTTGCATCTCAACCCACTGCCTCACCTTGGAGTAGGGTGACCAGACGTCCCGATATTTAACTCTTTGTTCCATGTCCCGATCTATGTACAATCAGGATGCCATTTGTGTGCCATTTTTGTGCTTCCGACCTGCGGCTTGTGGTGGGGGCCAAAGCTTGGGCCATGCGCCCCCAAGCCGTGGCTTGCAACGGGGGCCAGAGCTGTGAACCCCCAACTCACGGCTTGTAGCGGGGCTGTGGCTGGGGGCTGCTGTTGGGGCCTTGCACCCCAACCTGCAGCTTTCTCATGCTGTGTGCCTCTGTCTCCCATGGCTCTGGTGAGGGCTGTGAGCCTGTGGCTGCCTCCCCCATGTGTCCTGATATTTTCTTCTTGCCATCTGGTCACCATAGCTTGGATCCCGCTCCCACACACTGAAGTCCTCATTTCTGGCCCCACCCCAGAGCCCACACTCCCAGCCGGAGCCCTCACCCCTTCCCACACCCCAACCCCTTGTGCCAGCCCAGTGAAAATGAGTGAGTGAGTGAGGAGTGGGGAGAGCAAGCGACAAAAGGAGGAGCGATGGAGTGAGTGGGGGTTGGGGCCTCAGAGAAGGGGCAGGGCCTGGGTGGGGCCTAGGAGAAGGGTGGGCCAGGGGCAGAGCAGGGGTGTTCGGTTTTGTGCAAGTTGAGTATTTCTACTTGAAATCTTTGAAACGTCAACATTTTTAACATACTGGGTTTTAGCACACTCTGGGGCCCATAGAATGATGTTTTTATATTTCTCCATCACAGCTGCACACTTTCAATATCACATTGACATATTTAAGAAGGAAATGTTTTCTATTTCTCTAAGGGCAGAATTAGTTCACTTATATTGTGTAGTAGGTGGACAGTTTACTTTCTCTCATAAAAAGAAAGAAAGAAAAGAAAGAAAGAAAGAAACCCAAACGTTTGCCAACCTAAAATCTTCCAGATCAAAATATGGTGAACCAGGAGGTGTGCAAACTGCTATTATGAGCACAATGACTCAGAAACAATTGACAACCAAATATTTTGGTGATGGAATATTACATAAAAAAGAAATAGGGGAAACTTTGTAGGTCTGGCTTTTCACTTACCATCTTATTTAGAAAAAAAATGACATTCATTAATGTACAACCAATAATCATTTGCTATGATGTGTAACGTCAGCAAGTTATACTTCATAGCACTTTAAAAACTATACATTGCATAGTAGTTGTGTTTTAAAATATAGCTTATACATCAAGCATCATAAAACATCTTGTGGGTCTCCATCATATTTTGAAGAACTTGATTAATTTAGTTTTGTGATCTAAGATGACATGGGAGAAATAAACAGTCTGCATTTCTTTAATTTAAGTATAAGTAAACAAGCACTGGCAGTGACTGGTTGTGGAGATGAAGATCTGAACTCATGCATCTCTTCTAGTTTTACTTTCCTATTGTTCTTTTATAACATAATTATTAGTTTAACGCAGAATTACATTATATTACATATGGTTTTGCACAGAAATTGACACGTTTGGTCTTGACAATACTAACCAGCCAAACCCTTTCTGAAGCTGTTTTGTTTGCAACTATGTTAAGAATTCAAACTCTATTTTCAAAAATTTTTCCAAGCCCAGTGTCCACAGAGGCTAAAGAAAATAGAGATACTATTGAAGTACAGAAGTGATAGTGGTGACCTGGCAGGTAGTGCAAAACCCTTCCCTCTGAGTCAGTGCTGCCCCAACATAGTGTGGGTCTGAACAGTGATTCTAGAAGTAATATTTTTCAGATGAGACATAAAACAGAGGTCCTGACAACTTGAGGTCATTAAAGATGTCTTTGTCCTTTTTTCAAGAATAAAAGTGTTTACTCTGAAGTCCTAGGCCCAGATACACTAAAGGTGTCTTGAAAGCCACTGGACTTCACAAAGCCTGAGTTCAGCACCTCTACAATGGAATGGGGAGAGAGATGTGCCTAAGAATGTGTTTCACAAAATTCAGCAGGCTAGGCAGGGAGCCATCTAAACTAGTCCTTGTGAGATGCTGATGAGAAGGGTGAATGCTAAGCCTCCCCTTCTCACAGAGTTTGGCACCTAAGACCAGGCAGCAGGGAGGAACCTACCTCAGCGAGTGATCCATAGCTGGGAACCCTCTTACGTACGTAAGCCATTTCTTGCAAGAATGGCTTAAGCGCCTACCCAACTCCACACAAAATGGCTGGGGTGGGGAGAGGGAGAAGATCTGCCACCTCTGTGGGGAGTGCCCCAACCACTGGACTATAGAGTGATTCTCACTCTCTCTGGCCCAATTCATATATCCTTATTTAATATGAAGTGGACCAGCTTTGACAAGAGAGATTGAGAGAGCCTCTGACAGGGTGTATAAACCCCTCACTGGACAGCAGAGGGTTCAAGAGCAGGTCTGGGCTCAGGAGGCCCTGCCCCTCCGTCCTTGCCGAGCATGCTCCAATTGGAGGCAAGGTTTAAAAGGGAGCCAGCTAGCTCAGCTGAGGCTTGAACAGGAGCATGTTCCACATCCCAGCTGAGTACCCTAACTACTAGGCTAAAGGTTATAAGGCAGGCCTCTGCTTGCAGCCATTTTATGTGGAGTTAGGCATGCTCACAGCATGCTTACTGGATCTGGCCTCACAGAAGTTTTCCCATTTATCCCTGTTTTCCCCTGGTTTCATGCCTAAGCACTGGGGCTTTGGCGGGAAATAGATAATTTGGTGCCTGCCTGAGGTAGCAGTGTGCATACCCAGAGGCAGAAATTTAAGCATCTAAGGGACTTTTATAGCAAACATTGAGGTGCCAAGTGAATTTAGGTGCCTACAGGGTTAGATGGCAGCTGGGCAGGGATTTTGTGGATCACCGTGGTGCCAAAATGTGGCCTTCCGGTGCCAAAGTCCTTTTGTGTATCTGTCCCTTAGTCAACTTCTGATCTGAGTTTATGCACATTGCATGAAACCTCTGGCCTCTTTGTTTCAACTGAAATTATTCTTTACTCCCATTCCAATAAAATGTCATTTCTGCATTTCCCTGCTGTGGGAGAGTGTACCATATATATAGTGTGTATCTACACTCTATATAGTTTCAGAGTAACAGCCGTGTTAGTCTGTATTCGCAAAAAGAAAAGGAGTACTTGTGGCACCTTAGAGACTAACCAATTTATTTGAGCATGAGCTTTCGTGAGCTACAGCTCACTTCAAGCTGTAGCTCACGAAAGCTCATGCTCAAATAAATTGGTTAGTCTCTAAGGTGCCACAAGTACTCCTTTTCTTTTTACTCTATATAGTGTGGATTCTTGTTTCTTCTGTAGCTTGATGCATGAATAGTCATAGAATCATAGAATATCAGGGTTGGAAGGACCCCAGAAGGTCATCTAGTCCAACCCCCTGCTCAAAGCAGGACCAATTCCCAGTTAAATAATCCCAGCCAGGGCTTTGTCAAGCCTGACCTTAAAAACCTCTAAGGAAGGAGATTCTACCACCTCCCTAGGTAACGCATTCCAGTGTTTCACCACCCTCTTAGTGAAAAAGTTTTTCCTAATATCCAATCTAAACCTCCCCCACTGCAACTTGAGACCATTACTCCTCGTTCTGTCATCTGCTACCATTGAGAACAGTCTAGAGCCATCCTCTTTGGAACCCCCTTTCAGGTAGTTGAAAGCAGCTATCAAATCCCCCCTCATTCTTCTCTTCTGCAGGCTAAACAATCCCAGCTCCCTCAGCCTCTCCTCATAACTCATGTGTTCCAGTCCCCTAATCATTTTTGTTGCCCTTCGCTGGACTCTCTCCAATTTATCCACATCCTTCTTGAAGTGTGGGGCCCAAAACTGGACACAGTACTCCAGATGAGGCCTCACCAATGTCGAATAGAGGGGAACGATCACGTCCCTCGATCTGCTCGCTATGCCCCTACTTATACATCCCAAAATGCCATTGGCCTTCTTGGCAACAAGGGCACACTGCTGACTCATATCCAGCTTCTCGTCCACTGTCACCCCTAGGTCCTTTTCCGCAGAACTGCTGCCTAGCCATTCGGTCCCTAGTCTGTAGCTGTGCATTGGGTTCTTCCGTCCTAACTTCCGTCATTCATACCAACTGTGGTGTGCCAGTCTGACCTTTGTAATATATATGTGACACAGATTATGACTACTGTGTACAATTAAGAGGGGCAGCTCTAAGTCATGTGAAGCCAAAGAATTCCTCATCTTATTTCATTCAGGACAAGTGCATAATTTATAAGTGCAGTTATTTTTAACAAATGCATCACCTATTCATGTGCTTGTTCACTAGGAGAATATGTATAAATTACTAAGTTTTGGCAATTCTGCTCCTTTTTTGCTTCCATCAGCCCTTTTGTAGTAGGTTATTTCTTGAAAGAGTGAAAATTTTTAGCAACAACCCCAAGAGCTGTTACTTTGGAAATTAAAGGAAGAAGAGGATTTTAGTAAAACTGTTAGTATCAATCCTGTCAAACTGAATTTGTTGTAATCTGTGATTCATTCCAGCAATGATGCTAAAGTAATAAAGTTAGAAATCATTACCTGAATTAGTCACATCCTTTTCAAACCCATCTGTATTCCAGTGTATTTTCACTTAGATTCATAAGTGACTTTCAAGCTTTAGCTTGGCAATATGTTTTCCCTTCTCTCTTTATCAATAGTTTATCTGAGAATCTAATAACATATGGAGATTAACTTGACAGGCAGAAGACTTTTTTAACGTGTAGTATATGTCAAACTAAACGGTAAAGAAATGTCTGGAAATGTGGATTAAGGAACTCACTGGTAGAAAGTACAAAGTTTAGAATGGCACCCATGTGATTTTGCAGTACCTTTCTATGCAATATTATCTAAATAACTGTCTATTTTATTAAACATGGCCAACCTTCTAATTGAGGCTTTCTCGTATCATTGATTTCAAAGAGATTTTACAACTACCAGAGAGCTTCCCACTGAAGACTTATGCCTCATCCATCTTAATGGGGCATTAAATCTAAAACCTAAAGATGACAATTTAAATGTTAACATTTTAATCTATTTCACTGCTGATCATTTTACCAGAAACATTCCAAACTGCCTCTCAAACCTTTGACTGGTGTCACTAACCCCATCTTTCTTCACACAGATCCGGGACCTCCAGCTTTCCTCTGAAAGCTTCTACAATACAGTTAGGCATTTTCCATATAAAATTCTACAGCACATCAACAATTGAAAATGTGGGACAGTTTATAGCAAACTGAATTTCATATCCCCATGGATAGCATGGGAGCTACAGTCCTGATTATATTATTTGTTTTCAAATTTAATTTAATAAAATCCTAATTTTTTTCAGTGTATCTAAAGCTGTCCAGAATTTCCACCCGAATACATGACCCAAGAATTTAGGTCCATCTTTCTAAGGAACATACACAACTTTAGCTAATGATGAAAAACTAACTTTCAACATTAACTATTTCACCACTGACCATTTTAGCATTGACATTAAGCTAATGTGCTTATCTTCTGATGATAGATTCAGGGTGGACAGTAGCTTCTCTCTGAAGGAGACTGGGCCCCTGAAAGAAGAGCACAGGTGTTCTCCTGAAGATCTAGGCACCAGGGAAGGAAGCAACCTGACATTAGATCCACAAACTAAAGGCCGGGTGTTTGGGTTGTTCAGGGGACGGGGGGAATTGTGGAGAAGAATACACTCCTAGGAGAGGGGAGCCTATTGAAATTGTAGTGAGGCCTGTAAGGAAGGTGATAGGAAGGGCCTTGTGGGAGATGTTGGGACACTCACAAGGTCTGGATAAATGTATGGGACCTAACTGAAAGCCTATTGGAGCTAAGAAAGTTTTTCCATTGATTTCAATGTGCTTTGGATCAGCCCACAGACATTCAGATGTTTATCCAAACTGACTCTCCTGGTCCCTTTTCAGGTTCAGCTGTCATGAAGCTTTTCTTTTTTCAAGTTTTAAAAGCACACAAACTGTAAACATTAGTGGGAATCTGTCCAAGTGAGGAAGAACATCCTGTTTTATTAGTGTCATTTTTCATACATAATCACAATATTACCTGAGAAGTACAAGACCTCCAGTATTTGCTGCATTTTGAGAGCCAAGTCTTGTAAAAGACTTTCATTGAGACCTGGGAAATTAATGATTGAGCAATGTTAATGCTTTTTTGGCTTATGTGCCATCATTGTGCCCCACTGAAAACATATAAAAGATTATTTTTTATTGCATTTGACAACAAGGAAGATGCAGTTTCCTGATTTCAACATTGTTCAGCTATGGAGATTGTACCTTTCTTGGGTTGGCTGGGATTTTAATTGAATATAAATGTGCTGTTTCAGAACAAGGAGAACCCATAAAAACGCAAATGAGACAAATAGAAAATGTTTATGGAAAAGGCTTTCTTTATGTTTTTCTCACAGTTTGGCCACAGGACCAGGAAATGAATGGCTTCTTGTTTTCCAAAACAAAAGGTGGCCTGCTGATGTTGTTAGTCTAACTCATGAGGAAGACACAAGATGCCAAGTGATCACGCTATGATAGGGTCTTTATATTTCAGAAGAAAACCTTCTGAAATATAAGGATGGTGTGCAAGGGCTTTTCGTTTTTTTAAACTATTTTGTGTGTTTACTTGCTTTTTCTTTGGAAACCAGGAATGTTAACATAAGAACATAAGAATGGCCATACTGGGTCAGACCAAAGGTCCATCCAGCCCAGTATCTTGTCTACCGACAGTGGCCAACACCAGGTGCCCCAGAGGGAGTGAACCTAATGGGTAATGATCTAGTGATCTCTCTCCTGCCATCCATCTCCACCCTCTGACAAACAGAGGCTAGGGTCACCAATCCATACCCATCCTGGCTAATAGCCATTAATGGACATAACCTCCATGAATTTATCCAGTTCTCTTTTAAACCCTGTTATAGTCCTAGCCTTCACAACCTGCTCAGGCAAGGAGTTCCACAGGTTGACTGTGCTCTTAGTGAAGAAGAACTTCCTTTTATTTGTTTTAAACCTGCTACCCGTTAATTTCATTTGGTGCCCCCTAGTTCTTATATTATGGGAGCAAGTAAATAACTTTTCCTTATTCACTTTCTCCACACCACTCATGATTTTATATACCTCTATCATATCCCCCCTTAGTCTCTTATTTTCGACGCTGAAAAGTCCTAGCCTCTTTAATCTCACCTCATATGGGACCTATTCCAAACCCCAATCATTTAGTTGCCCTTTTCTGAAACTTTTTTAATGCCAGTATATCTTTTTTGAGATGAGGGGACCACAACTGTACGCAGTATTCAAGATGTGGGCGTACCATGGATTTATATAAGGGCAATAAGATATTCTCTATCTCTTTTTTAATGATTCCTAACATCCCGTTTGTTTTTTTGACTGCCGCTGCACACTGCGTGGACGTCTTCAGAGAACTATCCACGATGACTCCAAGATCTTTCTCCTGATTAGTTGTAGCTAAATTAGCCCCCATCATATTGTATGTGTAGTTGGGGTTATTTTTTCCAATGTGCATTACTTTACATTTATCCACATTAAATTTCATTTGCCATTTTGTTGCCCAATCACTTAGTTTTCTGAGATCTTTTGGTCTTAACTAACTTGAGCAGTTTAGTATCATCTGCAAACTTTGCCACCTGGCTGCTTACCCCTTTCTCCAGATCATTTATGAATAGGTTGAATAGGATAGGTCCTAAGACTGACCCTTGGGGAACACAACTAGTTACCCCTCTCCATTCTGAAAATTTACCATTTATTCCTACACTTTGTTCCCTGTGTTTTAACCAGTTCTCAGTCCATGAGAGGATCTTCCCTCTTATCCCATGACAACTTAATTTATGTAAGAACCTTTGGTGAGGGACCTTGTCAAAGGCTTTCTGGAAATCTAAGTACACTATGTCCACTGGATCACCCTTGTCCACATGTTTGTTGTCTCCCTCAAAGAACTCTAATAGATTAGTAAGACATGATCTCCCTTTATAGAAACCATGCTGACTTTTGCACAATAATTTATGTTCTTCTATGTGTCTGACAATTTTATTCTTTACTATTGTTTCAACTAATTTGCCCGGTACTGACGTTAGACTTACCGGTCTATAATTGCCAGGATCACCTTTAGAGCCCTTCTTAAATATTGGCGTTACATTAGCTATCTTCCAGTCATTGGGTACAGAAGCTGATTTAAAGGACAGGTTACAAACCATAGTTAATAGTTCCTCAATTTCACATTTGAGTTCTTTCAGAACTCTTTGTGAATGCCATCTGGTCCCGGTGACTTGTTACTGTTAAGATTGTCAATTAATTCCAAAACCTCCTCTAGTTGCACTTCACTCTGTGACAATTCCTCAGATTTGTCACCTACAAAAGATGGCTCAGGTTTGGGAATCTCCCTAACATCCTTAGCCATGAAGACTGAAGCAAAGAATTCGTTTAGTTTCTCTGTGATGACTTTATTGTCTTTAAGTGCTCCTTTTGTATCTCCATCGTCCAGGGATCCCGTTGGTTGTTTAGCAGGCTTTTTGCTTCTGATGTACTTAAAAAACATTTTGTTATTACCTTTTGAGTTTTTGGCTAGCTGTTCTTCAAACTCCTTTTTGGCTTTTCTTATTACATTTTTACATTTAATTTGGCAATGTTTATGCTCCTTTCTATTTACCTCACTAGGATTTGACTTCCACTTTTTAAAAGATGCCTTTTTATCTCTCACTGCTTCTTGTACATGGTTGTTAAGCCACGGTGGCTCTTTTTTAGTTCTTTTACCGTGTTTTTTTAATTTGGGGTATACATTTAAGTTGAGCCTCTATTATGCTGTCTTTGAAAAGCGTCCATGCAGCTTGCTGGGATTTCACCCTAGTCACTGTACCTTTTAATTTCTGTTTAACTAACCTCCTCATTTTTGCATAGTTCCCCTTTCTGAAATTAAATGCTACAGTGTTGGGTTGTTGAGGTGTTCTTCCCACCACAGGAATGTTAAATGTTATTATATTATGGTCACTATTTCCAAGCGGTCCTGTTATAGTTACCTCTTAGACCAGATCCTGCGCTCCACTCAGGACTAGATCGAGAGTTGCCTCTCCCCTTGTGGGTTTCTGTACCAGCTGCTCCAAGAAGCAGTCATTTAAAGTATCTAGAAATTTTGTCTCTGCATTTCATCCTGAGGTGACATGTACCCAGTCAATACGGGGATAATTGAAATCCCCTACTATTATTGAGTTCTTTATATTGATAGCCTCTCTAATCTCCCTTAGCATTTCATTGTCACTATCACTGTCCTCGTCAGGTGGTCGATAATAGATCCCTACTGTTATATTCTTATTAGAGCATGGAATTACTATCCATAGAGATTCTATGGAACATGCGGATTCATTTAAGATTTTTATTTCATTTGATTCTACATTTTCTTTCATATATAGTGCCATTCGCCCTGCCTCACAACCTGTTCTGTCCTTCCAATATATTTTGTATCCTGGAATGATTGTGTCCCATTGATTGTCTTCACTCCACCAGGTTTCTGTGATGTCTATTATATCAATATCCTCCTTTAACACGAGGCACTCTAGTTCACCCATCTTATTATTTAGACTTCTAGCATTTGTGTACAAGCACTTTAAAAACTTGTCACTGTTTATTTGTCTGCCCTTTTCTGATGTGTCAGATTCTTTTGTTATGAATGTTTCTCATCTGATCTGGCCTATACTTTGTCCTCTTCCATCCTCTCCTCCTGACTAAAACCATAAGCTAGTACCAGCAGGAGAGTGGGGTGGAGGGAGAGAAAACCCTTTTGTAGTGATAAACACCCATTTTTTCGTGGTCTGTGTGTATAAAAACATCCTCAGTATTTTCCACTTTATGCATCCGATGAAGTGAGCTGTAGCTCACGAAAGCTTATGCTCAAATAAATTGGTTAGTCTCTAAGGTGCCACAAGTACTCCTTTTCTTTTTGCGAATACAGACTAACATGGCTGTTACTCTGAACTCTGAAATCTATCAGTAGATTCTCCTCTAAGAGAAGTCTCTGTCTGATCCACTTGCGCCTCTGCAGCAATCGGCTTTCCCCCATCTCTTAGTTTAAAAACTGCTCTGCAACCTTTTTAATGTTAAGTGCCAGCAGTCTGGATCCACCTTGTTTTAGGTGGAGCCCATCCTTCCTGTATAGGCTCCCCCTGTCCCAAAAGTTTCCCCAGTTCCTAATAAATCTAAACCCCTCCTGTCTACACCATTGTCTCATCCACGCATTGAGACTCTGAAGCTCTGCCTGCCTACCTGGCCCTGTGCATGGAACTGGTAGCATTTCTGAGAATGCCACCATAGAGGTCCTGGATTTCAGTCTCTTTCCTAGCAGCCTAAATTTGGCCTCCAGGACGTCTCTCCTACCCTTCCATATATCAGTGGTCCCTACATGTTCCACGACCACCAGTTCCTCCCCAGCACTACACATAAGTCTATGTAGATGCCTCGAGAGATCCGCAACCTTCGCACCAGGCAGGCAAGTCACCGTACGGTTCTCCCAGTCATCACAAACCCAGCTATCTATGTTTCTAATGATCGAATCTCCCCTTACTAACACCTGCGTTTTCCTAATGACTGGAGTTCCCTCCCCCAGAGAGGTAACCTCAGTGCGAGAGGATACCCCAACATCACCTGGAAGGAGGATCCCAACTATGGGAAGAAAAGGAGTACTTGTGGCACCTTAGAGACTAACCAATTTATTTGAGCATGAGCTTTCGTGAGCTACAGCTCACTTCATCAGATGTTTACCGTGGAAACTGCAGCAGACTTTATATACACACAGAAATCATGAAACAATACCTCCTCCCACCCCACTGTCCTGCTGGTAATAGCTTATCTAAAGTGATCAACAGGTGGGCCATTTCCAGCACAAATCCAGGTTTTCTCACCCTCCACCCCCCCACACAAATTCACTCTCCTGCTGGTGCTAGCCCATCCAAAGTGACAACTCTTTACATAATCAAGTCGGGCTATTTCCTGCATAGATCAAGGTTTTCTCACATCCCCCCCACCCCCATACACACACAAACTCACTCTCCTGCTGGTAATAGCTCATCTAAACTGACCATTCTCCAGGTTTAAATCCAAGTTAAACCAGAACATCTGGGGGGGGGGGGGTAGGAAAAAACAAGAGGACACAGGCTACCTTGCATAATGACTTAGCCACTCCCAGTCTCTATTTAAGCCTAAATTAATAGTATCCAATTTGCAAATGAATTCCAATTCAGCAGTTTCTCGCTGGAGTCTGGATTTGAAGTTTTTTTGTTTTAAGATAGCGACCTTCATGTCTGTGATTGCGTGACCAGAGAGATTGAAGTGTTCTCCGACTGGTTTATGAATGTTATAATTCTTGACATCTGATTTGTGTCCATTTATTCTTTTACGTAGAGACTGTCCAGTTTGACCAATGTACATGGCAGAGGGGCATTGCTGGCACATGATGGCATAGATCACATTGGTGGATGTGCAGGTGAACGAGCCTCTGATAGTGTGGCTGATGTTATTAGGCCCTGTGATGGTGTCCCCTGAATAGATATGTGGGCACAATTGGCAACGGGCTTTGTTGCAAGGATAAGTTCCTGGGTTAGTGGTTCTGTTGTGTGGTATGTGGTTGTTGGTGAGTATTTGCTTCAGGTTGCGGGGCTGTCTGTAGGCAAGGACTGGCCTGTCTCCCAAGACTTGTGAGAGTGTTGGGTCATCCTTTAGGATAGGTTGTAGATCCTTAATAATGCGTTGGAGGGGTTTTAGTTGGGGGCTGAAGGTGACGGCTAGTGGCGTTCTGTTATTTTCTTTGTTAGGCCTGTCCTGTAGTAGGTAACTTCTGGGAACTCTTCTGGCTCTATCAATCTGTTTCTTTACTTCTGCAGGTGGGTATTGTAGTTGTAAGAAAGCTTGACAGAGATCTTGTAGGTGTTTGTCTCTGTCTGAGGGGTTGGAGTATGCCAACATTTTTATGGCTGATTTAGAACAACGCTTCCTCAGCTCTCGTCCCCTAAAGCCCCTACTCTACTTGCGCTATATTGATGACATCTTCATCATCTGGACCCATGGAAAAGAAGCCCTTGAGGAATTCCACCATGATTTCAACAATTTCCATCCCACCACCAACCTCAGCCTGGTCCAGTCCACACAAGAGATCCACTTCCTGGACACTACAGTGCTAATAAACAATGGCCACATAAACACCACCCTATACCGTAAACCTACTGACCGCTATTCCTACCTGCATGCCTCCAGCTTTCACCCTGACCACACCACACGATCCATCGTCTACAGCCAAGCTCTGCGATACAACCGCATTTGCTCCAACCCCTCAGACAGAGACAAACACCTACAAGATCTCTGTCAAGCTTTCTTACAACTACAATACCCACCTGCAGAAGTAAAGAAACAGATTGATAGAGCCAGAAGAGTTCCCAGAAGTTACCTACTACAGGACAGGCCTAACAAAGAAAATAACAGAACGCCACTAGCCGTCACCTTCAGCCCCCAACTAAAACCCCTCCAACGCATTATTAAGGATCTACAACCTATCCTAAAGGATGACCCAACACTCTCACAAGTCTTGAGAGACAGGCCAGTCCTTGCCTACAGACAGCCCCGCAACCTGAAGCAAATACTCACCAACAACCACATACCACACAACAGAACCACTAACCCAGGAACTTATCCTTGCAACAAAGCCCGTTGCCAATTGTGCCCACATATCTATTCAGGGGACACCATCACAGGGCCTAATAACATCAGCCACACTATCAGAGGCTCGTTCACCTGCACATCCACCAATGTGATCTATGCCATCATGTGCCAGCAATGCCCCTCTGCCATGTACATTGGTCAAACTGGACAGTCTCTACGTAAAAGAATAAATGGACACAAATCAGATGTCAAGAATTATAACATTCATAAACCAGTCGGAGAACACTTCAATCTCTCTGGTCACGCAATCACAGACATGAAGGTCGCTATCTTAAAACAAAAAAACTTCAAATCCAGACTCCAGCGAGAAACTGCTGAATTGGAATTCATTTGCAAATTGGATACTATTAATTTAGGCTTAAATAGAGACTGGGAGTGGCTAAGTCATTATGCAAGGTAGCCTGTGTCCTCTTGTTTTTTCCTACCCCCCCCCCCCAGATGTTCTGGTTTAACTTGGATTTAAACCTGGAGAATGGTCAGTTTAGATGAGCTATTACCAGCAGGAGAGTGAGTTTGTGTGTGTATGGGGGTGGGGGGGATGTGAGAAAACCTTGATCTATGCAGGAAATAGCCCGACTTGATTATGTAAAGAGTTGTCACTTTGGATGGGCTAGCACCAGCAGGAGAGTGAATTTGTGTGGGGGGGTGGAGGGTGAGAAAACCTGGATTTGTGCTGGAAATGGCCCACCTGTTGATCACTTTAGATAAGCTATTACCAGCAGGACAGTGGGGTGGGAGGAGGTATTGTTTCATGATTTCTGTGTGTATATAAAGTCTGCTGCAGTTTCCACGGTAAACATCTGATGAAGTGAGCTGTAGCTCACGAAAGCTCATGCTCAAATAAATTGGTTAGTCTCTAAGGTGCCACAAGTACTCCTTTTCTTTTTGCGAATACAGACTAACACGGCTGTTCCTCTGAAACCTGTAACTATGGGAAGGTTTCCCTCGGTTCCTGTTGACTGCTTTCCTTCTCTGGGCCTTTCATCCTCCTTAACAGCACAGGGGCTGTCTGACCGGAGGTGGGACAAATCTACAGTGTTCCAGAAAGCCTCATCAGCATGCCTCTCTGCCTTCCTTAGCTCCTCCAGTTCTGCCACCCTGGCCTCCAAAGCCCGTACACGGTCTCTGAGGGCCAGGAGCTCCTTGCACCGAATGCACACATACGCCACCCACCCACAGGGCAGGTAATGAGAGCCCCACTCTGCTGCTGGGCTTCTGCCTGCATTTTCTCCTACAGTTACCTAGGTTAATGATAGGGTTTTTGTTTAAATCAAGAAGTTTTGATTATAGTCTAGTGTAAAGGTTTTAAAGAATGGCAAGTGTACCTTGCCCCCTTCCCACTCCCCTTCCAAACTCCCTCTCGAAACTCCCTATTTGCGGCCCCTGTCCGCAAAGCGCCCTGGCCTCCTTGATAGCCCTGCTCAGCCAATGAAGAGAGGCTTCTAGATTTCTAACCTTGTTTAGAAGCTCACAGCTTCCACCTGCTGGCCACAGTACATGGTCCTTCAAATAAACAAACAGACAGACAGACAGACAAACACAAGCTCAGCACACAGCATGTAACCCCCAAACACAAACACACACTACAGACAGCCATTTACCCCAAGGGTCCCATATTTGCTCCTCCTTCACCTGTAGAACTCCCTCTCGAAACTCCCTGTTAGCGGACCCTGTTCACAAAGTTAAATTTTAGTTTCCCTGCTTTGCTGGAGGTCTCCTTGGACTGGAGGACCTAGATATGAGGACTGGAAGATTTCTTAGGCCCCAATCCTTCAAACATTTATGTATATGGTTAGCTTTAAATGCATGAGCAGTACCATTGAGTTCACTGGGATAATAGACCTGTTCAAAGCAAAGCATGTGTAAACGTTTGCAGCATGGACTTAGCTATTCACTGCAGGGGTGGACTTACTGAATCTTTAACAAGGAGCTTTTCCTTCAACTCTGTCTCAGGTGTTTGAGTTAAATGATATTAAAATAATAAATAAAATCACTTTTAAACAGTTTGAATAAAAAGTACTTTCCTTTCAATTTGGTTTTAATTGCTTGGCATTTGAAATGATATGAACCTATCAGTTCTTCTCTAGAATTTTCCAGGAAAAAGCAGGATAGAATTTCTACTGTGAAAAACAAGTGTGAACAAAAACAGTTTTTACAGGGTGAAGGCCAAGAGAAGAAGACCTTTCTTTTTACATCCTAAAGAATCAAAAGAGGACACAGACCTAATCTTCATTTCCCCTTCAGGTCATCTTGGATGTTTGTAACCTTAGAGGCATAACAAGACAGAATTTACAATTCAAGTATATTAAATTCTTTAGTGGCTTCACTTGGGTTTAACTAAGCATGAAAATATCTTCACATAGCACTTAGTTGCTCCAATCTTCTACTCCTCCCATGTCTGCAACATGTGTATTACACCATCAGAAGTAGAGATGGTTTAATAATATGTCATAAAACTCAGTTGATGAAATGTGTAATATGCAGGGAATAATTTATTTGGAAAAATATAATTTGTCATTATTTACCCAGCTCATAGCTAAGGTTTGATCATTTTAAATATATTAATGAATAATATATATTAATACAGTTGAATTTTATGTTTGAATTTTGTGATTTTTTTAGCAATCTTTTCGTTCTTTTAATTTTTCATTTAAATTTATTGAGTACTTGTCTCTTCCCTGTATTGATGGTGTTTTGGGACCACATCCCCCTATATCAGCAATGAGATATAGAGACTAATTGTGCTGAAAGGCACTGACCAAAAAGACAAGATCGTTAGGGAAATATGCATAATTGTTGAGTCAAAAAGTCTGAATTTCTCTGTTGCTGATGGGAATTCTAGGGGCCAAGCCAAGATCCATCATTACCACTTAGGAGAAACAATCTTCCTTAATAGCTTTCAAGTGATGGTATAATCTTTTCAAGACATGCTTTCAGTAAATGTTGGCCAGTGATTCAGTGCAATTGCCCCAGCTTTTGTCTCTGCCCTCTGAGGACGCCCTTGATCTCCCTCTGCCTCTGACAGGCCCAGAAATCACAGAGCAGAGGGAGGATAAAGTAGGAAACGGGTGAGAGGAGGAGCACCTAATGTAATAGAGAACAGCCCCTTACCCAACTGTATATTTATTAGTCCTTCCTGGAGAGAAGGAAAAACCAGTGCAGCCAGGGGTTGCCTGCCTTCTTTTCTGCTCCCAGGAGGTGCTCCTGGCCAGTCCAGTGGGAATGAGTGGTAGAAATAGGTCAACCATACGTAGGGCAATGGAGAGGTGATTATAATTGGGGGGAGGCTGTTAAAGGGATGTGGAAGAAATGAGAAGCCATCAGAGTTGGAGGGGATGGTGAGAGAGAAAGAGATGTTGAAGAAGGAGAATAGAAAAATAAGGAACAAAACAAGACAAAATCCACTTAAAAGAAAAAAGAAGTTATACAAGAGAAAAAAGATATCTTTACAGAAAGACCTTTAATAGAAGAAGACAGAGAAGCAGAGAGGACAAAGACAAGGCAAAGAGAGATGGTGGTTCACACAGTGGAATGTGGAACTTGTGCTGAGGTGGTGAGAGAAGATGCCAGTGCTGACAGTGAGAAGATAGTGGGAGTGTGGTAGTCAACAGTGGAGACACTGATGGTGTCTTTAGGTATATTATTAAAAAGACAAAGTAAACACTTGAATATTATGTTTTTATTGTACACTGGCTAGTAATTTGTCATTGGTTTGTGGAAATACCTACAGTATCAATTTTTAGTAATTATAAATAACACATTTTACATTCAATGGATTACAGAGGTTAGTCACCTTTAAAACATTGACTCACTTGTTGTTCTAGTTGGGAAAGTTCAAATGGTTTTATTATTTGAATTGAAAGTACATTAACAAACCTCATTGGATGCCTTGTAATTACATTAATATTTTAGGCTATTATCCTAAAAAAGTATCCATGTAGGTGGGCGCTTGCACCTACTTGAAGTTTATTGACTTCAACTGGACTCCACATTTGTGCAGGGGCTCCACCTGTTCAGCTGTCTTTGCCAGATTAGGGCCCCTCTGAGTGGTGGCATCTGAAATCAGCCTAACTTCTTACTCCTAAATTCCAAAAAAATTTGTGTCATTTCTAGTTGTAGTGTAAGAAATTGGAGAGATGCTATGCCCTATAACATAGCAAATTAGCATATTTTAGTGGTGATGCTATTAGAAGAGAGGTAGATTTATTGTTTGACTCTTCCAGGATGATTTTTATAAATCTCCTGCTCGTTCTTCTGATGTTATAGACAATTTTTTCCGTGGTTTTCTGGTTTTGGCTTTGTAACTACAGTACTGTAAATCTTAGCAGATTTGGTTAAAAGGGGGTTCATTTCATATGGATTCACATCTTCTGAGTTTTGCTTTCAGTTCTGAGTTCAAACAACCAAAAAAACCAAAGCAAAGCTCCACCCAAATCACTCAATCAGTCTTCCTTCTTTTCGCTTTAAGTCATAACTAGAATAATGAATAATGCATGATTTCTATCTGAAACTATCTAATGGCCCACTTTTTCTAAGACTTGGGCCTTCAATTTCTGGGAGAGTTCATAAACCCTAGTGAACATTTTGGTGAACCTGGTTTAAGTTTCAGCTTTGAAACAAAACCCTGCTTTGTTTTGAAAGTTTGGCCTGGGTCTATTTGTAACATTTTCCTTGTCAGTACAGCTGTACCTTCATGTTTACAGATTTGATTGGTTAGCTTTGTTTTACATTTCTGTATATTTTGGGGAAGAAAGGGGTTTTACAGAGAATTTCTCACTACTTTTTCTGAAATTTCCCTATTGCACAAAGCCATCTGTGGTGACTTGGTTGTTGGGTTTAATCTGCAGGTGCTGGGTGGTGTTGGTGGCCTGTAATATACAGAAAGTTAGACTAGATGATCGAGTGGTCCTTTCTGGCCTTAAACTCTGTGATTCTAACTCTAACATCTGGATACGACCTTCTCCAGAGTCCATCAGTACTAGATCTGCATCATCAGAGGAAGTGTTTGAAGGTGAAATAGATCATTCCCTCTTCCAAGTGACAGATTGGCTATAGAGTTTGCATCTAGTGGACAAAATTGCAGTAATTCCTACCAGTGCTATTTCTAGTTCATCTGAACTAGTATTTGGAACTAGAGTATGATTGCATATTAAGCAAATGGAAAAATTGTACATTAGGAGGGGAGGAGGTCTAGGGGATTGGTGCATGGCAGTGATGGTAATGCTCACCATGAATAAAATATGTAGGTTATATGGTGTATATAATGTTGCAATACTGAAGTCAATACCCATAATAATTGGTCCACTAAATGGAGACTAAGGCCCTGATCCAGCAAAGACTTACACTTGTATTTAATTTTATGAGCAGTGTGATGGGGTATTCACCCCACACCAGCACTGACAGGGTTAAGGAAGCCGAGATAGGGCCAATTCATGTGATAGGCCAGACATGAGGGCATTAGGCTGGAGATGCAGCCCCTGACTGGATGGTGGAGCTGGGCTAGTATAAAGCCAGGAAGTTGACAACAGACAACTTGAACAAGTCTGTAGCCACCTTCTGTGTATTAGAGGGGGAAGAAAGGAACCCAGGGAAAGAGTAGACCCAGAAAGCCTGGCCCTGAGGAAAGGGCATACCCAGAAAAGAGAAGGGGGAGAAGAAAGACTGTAGGAAGTAGTCCAGGGAGAGAACAACAGGGTGGAGACTGAGATGACCTTGGCTGCATGTTGTTGGATCCCTGGGGTGAAACCCAGAGTAGTGGGTCTGCCTGGGTTCCCATACCAGCCACTGATGGAGTAGCATTGCACGGAGAGCTGGTCCGGTGAGATTTGATACCTTGGAAGGGGATACCACATGTGACCTGTCTGGAGGACTGAGTCATGAAGAGGAAGCCAGAGAGAAGACAATGGGTTGAGAGACTGCAAGGAAAGGTGTTGAACCTGGAAGAGAGCTATTCCTCAGAGCAACCATGAGGAGACACCATCTGCAGTAAGTGAGTACCCTTTGACAAATAGTTCCATTGCCTTCAAAGGGACATTCCCTGTGCTTAAAGTTAAGCATGTCTCCTGAGTCCATGAAAGCTATTTTTATTTTTTACAAAGAGCCATACTAGTAATAAGAAAAGGAGTACTTGTGGCATCTTAGAAAAAATGTGTTAGTCTCTAAGATGCCACAAGTACTCCTTTTCTTTTTACCGTTACAGACTAACACGACTGCTACTCTGAAACCATACTGGTAATGTGAACTATTGTAAATATTTCCTTTCCCCCCTGCACATAAGGCATGCCCACATTTCAAAGTGAACATTTTTTGAGGTTTGCAAATATTCAGCTTCTCTCCCACCCCATTCTTTTTCATTTTCATGCTCCTCTGCACTTCATGCTTTTGACTGGAATTGGAAGTGTTGAGATTTCATCAGGGGAAAAACTGTTCTTGGGATGACATGACAAATTAACAGCTTTTTCATGAGTGCATGATTGGAGGAGGGTTGGAGTTATTTGGGGATATTTCCAGCCCATCTGACAGAATATTATAACTCTTGTAAGAGAGCCCCTCTTATTATACAATTTTTTCAGCCCTGGTTTGCAGACTTCATACATTTGAATAAGGTTTGAGTAATCATCCACACTTCTGAATTTGGAATTCTTATCTGGATCAAACATTTGAAGATGTTATGTTTCACTGAGGGCCTGAACCAAAGTTCATTGAAGTCACAGGAAAGACTCCTGTTGGAGAAATCTTAATGGTCACCACTTTATCATTTTGATAGAATCTGAAATTTTGAAAAGCTTCAATGCTTTGATTTTATAAATACATCCCATGCTGCTTTAACACAAAAATGCCAATTTTCCAGAAATTTTATGTAATATAATTTTTGCTCCTTGTGTTTTCCAATTGCCTAGCAGGTTTGGGAAGTTACCATGAGTAGGTTAACTTTTTGAATGAATCACTGCTAATTAAATAGTTTTCATGTTTAACGCTTTTTTATTAATATCATGCCCTATCTATTAGGCATGAAAGACATTCAGAAAAGCACATACATTCTTCATGAGGGGCCCTAAGAGTAAAGTGTTACAGAATAATAATAGAGCAGAAATCAAATATGAAAAAGTGCATTTTAAAATCAAGACTTTCCATCTGGGAATTTTACTCTCTTTAAAGACTTCAATAAACTGTTTATTCATTCCATCATTCTCTTCTGATTTAAAGAGCACATTCACTGGCAATTATCAGAAAGATTTAGTTTATTGTAGCTTTATATAAGTTCAATTACTGACCACTCTGTTTCAAGGTGGGGAAAGTAGGTAATAGGAAAGCCAACTGCATACGTCACTCAGTAAGCGGTAAATTTCAAGGAGTCTAAATAGTGCTTTAACAGGCTGAGAAATAAACTACACTTCTTTAGGTTTCTGGGGTTAGTATGTATTATGACATCTTCATGATTTGAATCTTGATAGTGTTCATGTTATGATTTGACTGATTATTGATTCCATTCCATATCATGGCCCATGATATTCAGGAGGTCAGACTAGACGACCTGCTGGTCCCTTCTGGCCTTATGACTGACTGTATAATTATTTATTGATTTGTTGACTTGACTTGTTCAATTCTCAATTAGTTTAGTACAAGTTCTAGCTTTAGCTAGAAGTTTAATTAATTTTAATTTTGTTTATTAACTTGGAATAACCCATAAGAAGCACATAGATCTTTTTTCCCTCAATGTTGCAACAAGGGTCTCTCAATCCCTATGAACAAAAGTGATTTAAATGACATGTGTGTGAGCCATTTAGCTCTGCCTCTAGATTAATACCTATGTCCCTCCCATTTATGTCTCTGCCCCAGTTACCCATCTGTAAAGTGGGAATAACACCTTATCTCACAAGAGTGTTGTGAAGATAAATGAATTAATGTCTGTGACGCACTCCAGTGCTACAGTGTTGATTGCCATTGAAAAGCCCATGAGACAATGAATCATTTTGTATTCAGAGCTGGGTTTACATAGGCAATTAAGGCATAGGACCATGCATTGAACACCGAAGATACCACAAAATATTGAATAGCCGCCCATTCAGTCAGCTTCGTCCATCCTGTGCACTGAATGAGATGAGCCCTGTAGGAAAAATAGCATATGATTATGTAATTAAAGATAATATTCATAGACAACATGATCCATAAACCATCCTGAAATCACTAAAAAACATGAAGTGAACAATTGTAAATCACCAGGATATAGGTACACATATTGTTAGCCTTTTGCTTGATAGTGTCAGAGTTATGGGGAAGAAAACACTATAATTTAGCTTTTCACATGCTGTTTTTGTGTGAGGAGCAGGAACAGAAGTTTTTTGTCTGCTCAATGGCAGAAATTCAGATTGCATACATAACAAGGCTACATATCACTGCATATGTTTTTACAAGACTTTTCCATGTGAAGAAAAAATGCATGTTAACGAAAGCAGCTTTCAGTCCACAGACATGTTTAGATCTCAGTAGAGACTGGCTGGAACACTTTTCCAGCTAAATGGTGCTGTATCACTTCAGTGTGTATATTAAAAACAGAGAACCAGTTTTCATTGCAGAAGTGTGTATTACTGATGAAAGAAAGAGAACCTAATGTACTTTAGAAGTCCTTTGTTGGCTGACTTTCATTTAATACATAGCACATTTTATTTACTCTAGTTTGTATGCTTAGATGTGTCCTCATTTGACTTTTGGCTCAAGTAAAATTAACTCCAGAAGTGAAGAGTATGCCTGCTGAGATCACTTCCTGCTGAAGTCTGTTTCTTGGCTAGGATACTGGCTTCTCTTGTTCCTGCTGGAAAGCATTTACAATGGAGATGTTGTAATGTAATGGCAATGTTATTCCAGGACATGTACACAAGCATAAATAGACATTTGAATAATATTATGCTACAAAATCAGACATGGCCAGTTAAATCAAAACCTCACCATAATTTTATCTATCTAAATTCAAAATGTTCACGTAATGATTCCTACATGGTATTTGGCATCACTAAAGGCTATAGATATGCCAAGCAGGGAATACCCATTATCTATTTCTACCCATGAACTGTGGAAAAATGCCCTCTTTTTGTAAGCAATCTGTTGACTAAATTATCTGAAAAGTTTCTCATGGTGATAAATCAAATCCCAGAGTTTACAGATAACAGAGCCCTTTACACAACAATATTCTTCTGAAGTGCAACATTTTGTCAAGACTGTCTTTCACATATTTTTAACAGATGTGCTCTATTGTGCAGGGTAATATGTATATAACTGGCATGAGTCTTGTGGTGCTGTTAGTTGTTAGACTGTTTTACATTCAGAGGCCAATGCAGCAGCATGCAACATACACTCAGCTCTTAGAAAAGAAAATTTAGAAAGAGGAATGTAACAGTAGGACCTAACGATGCTCACCATTTGCTTTTTCCAAATGCTGCCATTGCTCAAGAAGAAATTGCAATCACCTTCCATTCCTTCTTTCTATGAATTACAAACTAAGCAGATGAAAAGAAATTGAGGCCTTGCATGGTGTGAAGGCAGTAAAAATAAATAAAGTGCAGAGCTGAAAAGAGTAAAATACTGGTACAAAAGATCAGTAATCATACTTGCACAAGGACTGGGTATGCGTTGAAGAGTTAACTAAGAGAGAAACAGAAAACAGAACAGGGTCCTACCTTCTGGGAGTGACCAAAGTACTACAAGCCAGACATTGGCGATTACAGCCTAGAATGAAGAAAAAGAAGCCGGAAAGAATCAAGCTACAACTGAGTCAGCTAGAGAGAGGCAGTTGTCACGCAACCACTGTTCACATGCGTTCAGAGAGCAGTGTTTGTCAGTTAGGAAGAGAATGACAAGGTGTGGAGGACAGAAGTAGTCTCTGCAAACTAAAACTATTTCCATGGGCATGTCTTCAAAGCTTGTGAGTCATGCATTGCATAGCATAGCCTTAAAAAAAAAAACGTAAAAGAAGGAAAGGAAGAGAGAACTTGGTTTCAGCTTAACATTTAAACCTGTCAACAGAACATCTAAACCTACCTCAGTGTGATTTCACGCCCCTCCTCCCACAACATCACATGTGTACCCTCCATATCCTGTAGCCTGCTAAACTAGGGATACAAGATGACCTTGGAGGCAAATTCTTTTTCTTTTTGTTCTTCAGTATTGTGCTTCAGCTACACAGGCACTTCTGGCAGTCGCTTGAGTTGCAGCTGATCAGAAGGTCACATAACCTTTAGGCTAAGTACACTCATACACTTCTGTGCAGCTGAAAAAAGCTGGTTTGCCCAGAGACGTACTGGGCAAGCCAATGTCATTAACTACAGTAGTCAAAAGAGGAATGGAAGAATATAAGCCAAGGGCTGTTTATGTCTCTGACTCAACTTGTCACAGCATATGAAATCATTCCTTGCTTTCAAATTGATCTCAGGCCTCTAGCAATCATTTAGGAAAGGGCCACTTGCATATGATGTACACTCACATTGCGTCTGTGCATGATATATACGTGTGTGTGTTTAAGAAGTAAACTTTGGTAAATATAGGTACTTTGTATCTCTATATTTACTCAGTGAGGAGGGAAAGACAATAACAAAAAATGCAGAAATGGCTGAAGTGTTAAACTGAAACAAAAAGGCATTTTCACCCAAAAGATTAGCAGTGATCAGACAACTAACCTAGTGAACTGCAGTGTAAATGGGATAGATCTGAGGCTAAAATAGGGAAAGAACAAGTTAACAATTACTTAGAGAAATTAGATGTCTTCAAGCTGGCAATGTCTGATGAAATACATCCTAGAATACTTAAGGAACTGGCTGAGGAGATCTCTGCACCATTAGTGATTATCTTTGAGAACTTGTGAAGGACAGGAGAGATCCCAGAGGACTGGAAATGGGCAACTATAGTTGCCCATCTATAAAAAGGGGAATAAGGACATTCCAGGGAAATATAGACCAGTCAGCTTAACTATGGTGAATGGAAAGATGATGGGGCAAATAATCAGTTTGTAAGTAGCTAGAAGATAAGGTGATAAGTTACAGTCAGTATACATTTGTCAAGAACAAATCATGTCAAACTAACCTAATATACTTCTTTGACAGGGTAACAAGCTGAGTGATGTGCTGGGGCGGGGGACAGGGGGGAGAGCAAGCAGTAGATGTGATATATTTCAACATTAGTAAGGCTTTTGCTACTGTCTCACATGACCTTCTCATAAACAAATTCAGGAAATATAGCGTAGATGAACCTACCATAAGGTGGTTGCACAACTGGTTGGAAAACAGTACTCAGAGTACTTATCCATGGTTCACACTTAAGGAGGGCATATCAAATGGGGGTCCCACAAAGATTTGTTCTGGGTCCAGTTCTTTTCAATATCTTTATAAATGGTTTGGATAATGACAGAGAGAACACACTTATCAAGCGTGTGGATGGTACCAAGCTGGGAGGGGTCGCAAGCATTTTGGAGGTCAGGATTAGAATTCCAAATGATCTTGTCAAACTGGAGAAATGGTCTAAATAAATAGGATGAAATTCAATAAGGACAAATGCAAAGTATTAAAATTAGGAAGGAATAATCAACTGCACAAAACAAAATGGGAAATGACTGCCTGGGAGGGAGTACAGCAGGAAAGGATCTAGCAGTTATAGTGGCTCACAAACTAAATATGAGTGAACAATGTAATACTGTTGCAAAAAACAAAAGCAAACATCATTCTGGAATGTATTAGCAGAAGTGTTGTATGCAAAACATGAGAAGTAATTCTTCCACTCTACTCAGCACCGATAAGGCCTCAGTTGGAGTTCTGTGTCCAGTTCTGGACACCACTCTTTGGAGAAAATCCAGAGGACAGCGACAAAAATGATTAAAGGTCTAGAAAACATGACCTATGAGAAAAGATTGAAAAAATTGGGTTTGTTTAGTCTGGAGAAGGGAAGACAGAGTGGGGAAATAAGTCTTCAAGTGTATAAAAGATTGTTATAAAGAGGAGACTGATAAATTATTCTCCTTATCCATTGAGGACAGGTCAAGAAGCAATGGATTTAAATTGCAGCAAGGGAGATTTAGGTTTGACATACAAAAACTTCCTAACTGTCAGGGTAGTTAAGCAGAGACAAACTCTTGTCAGGAGTGGTCTAGATAAGTGGTTCTCAAATTGGGGTCCACTGACCCCTTGGGGTCCACAAGGATACTTGAGAGGATCCATTGGCCCCACTGATCAATTCCTCCTCTCCCTCCCAGTGCCTCCTGCACGCCACAGAACAGCTGTTCAGCGGCATGCAGGAGGCGCTGGGAGGGAGGGGGAAGAGTGGGGAAGGGGCGCGTTTGGGGGAGGAGGTGGAAAGAGGCAGGGAAGAGGAGGGGTGGGGTCTTGGGGGAAGGGATGAGGCGGGGCCTGGAGCTGAGCAGGGGTTGAATACTCCCAGAGAAAATTAGAAGCTGGCTTGGGGGTCCGTGAAAAAATTTAAATAAAAATGGGGGTCCTCGGGTTGCTAAAGTTTGAGAACGGCTGAGATAATACTTAGTCCTGCCTCAGTACAGTGGACTGGACTAGATAACCTATAAAGGTCCCTTCTAGTCCTAACATTTCTGTGATTTCTATGTACTTGGGAGATTTTCAAAAGTATCTAAGGCGGCGGTGGGCAACTTGTGGCATGCAGGCCACACGCGGCCCGTCAGAGTAATCCACTGGCGGGCTGCGAGACAGCTTGTTTACATTGACCGTCCACAGGCATGGCTGCCCGCAGCTCCCAGTGGCCGTGGTTTGCCATTCCCTGCCAATGGGAGCTGCGGGAAGCAATCACTTTGGGGATTGAAATTTGGTCTCACTAAGGTGATTTTTGGTGGTGGTGCAGCGGGGGGTGAGGGGGACGTGGATGGGGGGGGCGGAGAAATAGTATGAACAAAAAATACTCTGGTCTTTTGGGAGAAAATAGAAAAATGTGCTTTTTCATTTTGAAAAAGCAATGCTCTTGTGATACTTACCATTGGGAGTAGGCACAGCATTTTGGCTATAAACCTGTTATCTGAACACCCATGTGACTGTGCTCATATGTAAATAATTTAGATTTGAGTGTTGTTTTCTAATGAATTATTTTGCATATGTTTCTTAATTAAAATACATAGTCTGGTTCATTGTTATATAACTCTAGTTGGAGCTGTGCTCTTATTGCTCAGAAGTTCAGGTTTAAAATAGCAGTCTACTTTCATATTTGATATGAAGAACTGTGTTGTTAAATTTCACAGCACCTGTTTTGTGTAGTTGACATTCAGTTGACATGTTTACTGAAAAATGGAAGTGGTTGCACATGAACTTCACTCTAATCCCCCTTATACAGAAATGTTAGTATTATGGGTTTTCTCATCATCATGGCTGTTTTACTACCTGGTTGTTCTGACAATTTTAATGTTGTGTTTGCTCCTCTTACAGCTCTGTTGATTGCCACAAATTGCTCAAATCCAATGAATAAAAAAACAAACTTTTAGATTGAACAAAAAAATTGAGACTTTTTCTTTTGTCATTGAATATTTTAGGGGTTTTTTTGGGGGGCGGGGGGCGGGGAGGATCTGAAAACCAAATACATTTTTTTTGGTGGATTTGTGGTTGAAACCCCCCAAAATCAGTGAAAATATATTACAAAAATGATTTTTTAATTTTTTTTTGTCAAAATGAATACCTATCTCAATTAGTTATAATAAAAGGCTAAAGTTAATGTTCAGAACTCAGCTTCTGATCTTTCCTTCTGGTAGTACCCCTCTGGCCCCACAGAGTCCCCCAGGACTCCTGTGTGATCATTTGGGGAAGGTTGTGCCAAGGAGTAGCTGTTCCCCAAAATTTTATCTCTGTTGTTAGCGACATGCCCTTGAAAGTAGGATATTCTAACTGAAGTATGGATGAAAACGGTGGGAATGAGTTAGCAGGGTCATATCATGGGTAAATCCAGACAATGGCTTAAATTCCCAGTTTTTATAGATCTCTGTGTGGCTCCATTCCTTCCTCATCTATAAAATGAGGATACTTCCTCTTGCTTGAAGAGTCATTGTGAGGATAAATTCATCAGTGTACACGAGGGAGTTGTATAGTAGGGTAATGGCTTACAAACACCTGTAAATAAGTGTAATTCATGCTCATGTCACTGTTGATGACATCACCATCCTCCTTGTCATCTACGCCTCCCAAGTGTCTTCTTCAGCTCCTCCCTCTTTCTGGCCTCTCATTCTCAGGAAGTGGTCAAATGTTCATTAAAATGCTAAGATATGTCCCTTTCTCTCTGTCCTTACAGCTACAACTCTTTTCCACCTCTCCCATCCCCTGCATCTTGAATATTGTAACTGCCTCCAGTCAGGCTTCCCGGACACCTCCTTCAACCTCCTCATATCCAATCAGAACATTGCTGATAAGATCATCTTTCTTGCCCATTGCCCTGACCACATTTCTCTCCCCTCGCCTTTCATTCCCTTGACTGTTCCCTGTTTCACAGCATCAGATGCAAGTGTACCTTCACAACTCTGCCCCACCCTTCTTTCTTGCTCTCTTCTGTTGTTGTGTTGCCCTTACCTCCTCTGTTCTGGTATCAGTCTCATTCACCTGATGATCAGTTTCTCACACACAGGTCACCATGTCTCCTTGGAATCAAAGAATATCAGGGTTGGAGGGGACCTTAGGAGGTCATCTAGTTCAACCCCCTGCTCAAAGCAGGACCAATCCCCAATCAAATAATCCCAGCCAGGGCCTTGTCAAGCCTGACCTTAAAAACCTCTAAGGAAGGAGATTCCACCACCTCCCTAGGTAACACATTCCAGTGCTTCACCACCCTCCTAGTGAAAAAGTTTTTCCTAATATCCAACCTACACTTCTCCCACTGCAACTTGAGACCATTACTCCTTGTTCTGTCATCAGCTACCACTGAGAACAGTCTAGATCCATCCTCTTTGGAACCCCCTTTCAGGTAATTGAAAGCAGTGATCAAATCCCCTCCCCCATTCTTCTCTTCTGTAGACTAAATAATCCCAGTTCCCTCAGCCTCTCCTCATAAATCATGTGTTCCAGCCCTCTAGTCATTTTTGTTGCCCTCCACTGGACTCTTTCCAATTTTTCCACATCCTTCTTGTAGTGTGCGGCCCAAAACTGGACACAGTACTCCAGATGAGGCCTCACCAATGCCGAATAAAGGGGAATGATTACATCCCTCGATCTGCTGGCAATGCCCCTACTTATACAGCCCAAAATGCTGTTAGCCTTCTTGGCAACAAGGGCACACTGTTGACTCATATCCAGCTTCTTGTCCACTGTAACCCCTAGGTTCTTTTCTGCAGAACTGCTGCCTAGCCACTTGGTCCCTGGTCTGTATCAGTGCATGGGTTTCGTCTGTCCTAAGTGCAGGACTCTGCACTTGTCCTTGTTGAACCTCATCGGATTTCTTTTGGCCCAATCCTCTAATTTGTCTAGGTCCCTCTGTATCCTATCCCTACCCTCCAGCGTATCTACCACTCCTCCTAGTTTAGTGTAATCTGCAAACTTGCTGAGGATGCAAACCACACCATCCTCCAGATCATTAATGAAGATATTGAACAAAACCGGCCCCAGGACCAACCCTTCAGGCACTCCACTTGATACCAGCTGCCAACTAGACATGGAGCCATTGATCACTACCCGTTGAGCCCGATGATCTAGCCAGCTTTCTATGCACCTTATAGTCCATTCATCCAGCCCGTACTTCTTTAACTTGCTGGTGAGACTACTGTGGGAGACTGTATCAAAAGCTTTGCTAAAGTCAAGGAATAACACATCCACTGCTTTCCCCTCATGCACAGAGCCAGTTATCTCATCATAGAAGGAAATTAAGTGAATCAGGCATGCCTTCCTTGAATTGATTCATATTACCCCTCTCTTCCACCCAATCCCTTTTCCACTGTGACCATGTGGACCCTCTCTTCCACCAAATCCCAAATTCACTGTAGCCATGATCCTATATGTGACGCGGGCCGCAGTGACGTGCTGGCCACCGCTTTCTGCAGCTCCCATTGGCTGGGAACGGTGAACCATGGCCACTAGGAGCTGCGGGAGGCCGTGCCTGCGGACGATCAATGTAAACAAACTGTCTCGCAGCCCACCAACGGATTACCCTGATGGGCCGCTTGCGGCCCACGAGCCGCAGGTTGCCCACCATTGGTCTACCTGGTCCTTATGGACTATCTTGAGTCTGATATTCTGCTTCCCCTATATGCACACCTGAGAGGTCTGTTATGTAGGCAGAGCCTGGTAAAAGCAATAAAGTGCATTGTGCGGATAAGAAAGGAGAACTTTGCCCTTTATGTAGGTATTCAGCATTAATAAAAATTTGTTCACAGGAGCGAAAAGACCCAATGAAATGGCACATTTTCAACTGGAAAAATTGCTTCTGACAAATTAAATTGACCTTTTCAAGTACACATTTCTGGGCTGGCACTAAAACTAACGTTTGTTTTTTAGTGTGTGTGTGCGTGTGTTTGTGTTCAGAAAACATTAAGCAGAGTTTGTGGTGTTACTGAGCTATTGTTTGTGTCCAAACAGGTGGCCATAACAGGTACACTCTGCATGTGCACTAGTGAATGATTGCACCTCCTTCACTAAACTCTCTTCCAACTCCAGGACACAATGTAGAGTTGCACAATCTGAATAACTAAGGTGTTTTAAGCAAGAAGACTTTGAGACTTTCTTTAGTTTTAGATATCAAAAAAATTATATTTATTTTTTTCTTAGAGCTCTATTTTCAAATATTGTTACAGTTAAATGTTCTGTCCTCATTTTTCAAAATGAACATTTTGGATAGTTTCTAGGAATTCTATAAATCCAAAACCCAGAAATCTATAATTTTTGTTACTTCAAATTATAATTATTTGCATTTATATGGGATATTTCATCTGCACTCTAAGTGCTTGACAAGCATTCATTTTTTAAGCCTCACAATGCCTGTGAGAGACAAGTTACACTAATATCCATTTCATGAGATAACTGAGGCCCAGAGAAGCTAAGGTTCAAGTTTTCAAAGAGCTCAGCTCAAAAGTAGGGCCAGATTTTCAAAGGAGCTTTGCTTCTGTTTATGGACCAGAATAAGGGTACAAATTTTCAGGCGATTTTAGCACATTGGTTTCTGAGTACTTTTGAAAATCTGGCCATAAGCATCGCAATGGAAGCTGGTGGGTGTTGAGGGCCAGATTTTCAAAAAGAAAAAAAGCTATGTGACTTGGCCAAGAGGAGAGATCAAAATGTGTCCCTAAACCATGATTTCTTACAAGCGATTAATAGATATTTAGGTCAGAAGGGACCATTATGATCATCTAGTCTGACCTCCTGCACAACGCAGGCCACAGAATTTCACCCACCACTCCTGCAAAAAACCTCACACCTATATCTTTGCTATTGAAGTCCTCAAATCATAGTTTAAAGACTTCAAGGAGCAGAGAATCTTCCAGCAAGCGACCCGTGCCCCATGCTACAGAGGAAGGCGAAAAACCTCCAGGGCCTCTTCCAATCTGCCCTGGAGGAAAATTCCTTCCCGACCCCAAATATGGCGATCAGCTAAACCCTGAGCATATGGGCAAGATTCATCAGCCAGATATTACAGAAAATTCTTTCCTGGGTAACTCGGATCCCACCCCATCTAATATCCCATCACAGGCTATTGGGCCTATTTACCATGAATATTTAATTACCAAAACCATGTTATCCCATCATACCATCTCCTCCATAAACTTATCGAGTTTAATCTTAAAGCCAGATAGATCTTTTGCCCCCACTGCTTCCCTTGGAAGATCTGTGGACTCCAAATCCCCTCCTTTCCTTCCATCCACTTCCATGCCACATTTCCTAGTAATAGGGCTTTTTTTCCCTGACATCTGTTGCTGGTGAGATGTTTGTACTGTCTAAGAATGGCACAGATGTGACATGAAAAAAATTGATGTCATGTCTGCAGCTACCTTAGAATGGGGAATAAGGTGTACAGAGGTAATATTTTGACATGAGGGACAGAACTACTGCTAAAATGAACATTGAACAAGAGTAGAGTAGCAAATTTTGAAAATTTCATTGTTTGTTTGAGATATAATTTTCTTCCTGAGTTCATAAACCCCTTGCACTTTGAGCAAATGTTCAGAGTAGGTATACTCCCTGCATTTGGATTTGAAAATTCCTCGGTTTGCCTAAGTGCCCAAGACTGGGGATTCAAATGGAAGTTGCATGCCCATGGTTGAGGTATGTGCCTTATTTATTCTGTGCTATGTGTGCCTGACCTTTTTTGCACTATCATTAGTTTCTGCTAGATACACAAGAATGTGATTGGTTAGGAAAAGTCTCTGAGAGTTGCTCCTAGCTTCCTGAAGTGTCTATTAATACACTGGAGGTCAGAGAGTACAGGGGTGGGAGGAACTGAAGTTATGCAAAACAAAACTTCAGTCGACTCTGATGAAGCACAGCCCAGGTTTATCCTAGGAAACAGTGAATGTATTACATGACTGGAATGGTGCAATAGAGGCTTCCAAGGCAGTACTTTGAAAGCATTACTTTATTAAACCATGTAGCAGTCCTATATGAAGAGAAATATCTCCAATTTATAAATTGGGAAACCAAGGCACAATTGTCAAGGAAGTGATTGTCCCAACTAAGTCACTGCCAAAAATAGACTGATCTCCAGTCCCTTGGTCTCTGTTCCATCTTGGTTCAAGGATTTAAAAAAAGACAAAGTATTGGATGGGACATTTAGTGAAGGAGAGCCCCTTGAAATGTTGTGAACTGCAAGTAGGTCATGGAAGAAGTCATTCACTACAGATTCTCCATAAAGAAGTCAAAGGGATTATGCTCCACCATTTGAGGGAGCACACTTTATGAGGGATAATAAGTGTATATTCCCATGATGCTATACTGCTAATCCAGCAGGCATTTGCAGAAGGTAAAGTGAGGTGACTAGTCTAACATCAGACACAGGTAGAAAAGTGCTGAAAAAACCTTTACTTTGGGTCCTTTGAGAATACTGTAATCTTAAACCCAAATGCTCCTCCCTCCGCCCCACCCATTACTCATGCCCAAATGTACACATAAGGGAGTACTGATATATTGATGTACAGCATAGAGCAGCAGTTCTCAAACTTCATTGCACCACGACCCTGACTGACAACAAAAATTACTATACAACCCCAGAAGAGGAAACTGAAGCCTGAGCCCACCTGAGCCCCACCACCCCAGATGGGGGGGTGAAAGCCAAAGCTCGAGCCCTATCACCCTGGGCAGTGGGGGGGGGGGGCAATGCCAAAGCTCAAGGGCTTCAGCCCCAGGCAGGGGGCCTGTAACCTGAGCCCTGCCACCCAGAGCTGAAACCGAAGCCTGAGCCCCACTACCCAGGGCTGAAGCCCTTGAGCTTCAGCTTTGATCCCAATGGGGTGGGGCTCTGGCTTCAGCTTTGGGCAGTGAGGCTTTGGCTTTGGCTTCAGCCTTAGGCCCCAGCAAGTCTTACACCAGCCCTGGTGACCACATTAAAACAGGACCATGATCCACTTTGGGGTCCCGACCCATAGTTTGAGAGCCTCTGGCATAGAGCACACGGACAATTTCAAAAATTGCTGTGTATCTTCAGTGGGGCATGTTTCTGTGACAAAGGAGAACGTCAAAGAAAATAGAAGCCCTGTTTTATTTCTACTACAGACCTATAACTATTGATGCATGCTCATGAAGCTGCTAAAATTTCCTCCTTCACTAGCGTACAACCTGATTATCTCTTCACTGTGATCTGTTGTTCCACCATCAGTTTCCAAATGAATTAATAAGACTAAAAACCGGTATTGTTGATAATGCAATGCAACACCATATAAGCCTCGGCAACAGCATATATGAATGAAGTCCCCAAACGAAATACAGTTCCACAGGATTTTGTCAGAAGGACAAAGCCAGGATAAAAATACATTTGCATTGATATCTGAGTCAGAATTTTATAACTTCACTAGAAAAATTTCCAGATAGATTATGGTTACACTACAATAAAGGAGAATCCTAAGCTAGTCATTAACATGGTGTGTTGAAATGGTCAAGAGACTAAGTTCATGCAGTCTCTCAAACAATCAGCAGGATCATAAAATGCATATAAATAAAAAGACACATATTGATGGAGGCTGCAAAACTAGGACTGTATAGTGTCTATCATCTGCAAATGAATGGATGAAAGAATGCAGCCACTCAAATGTGCACAAAATGGGACCAGAAGGGTGACTTAATTCAGCCCCAGGAGTATTCAAACTGCCCCGGGGTATGTGCTTTCAGATTTTCTTTGGGTCCAAGTCTAGAACAGCCAGACAGAAAAGATAGAAAGTCCTCCAAGCTGGGTGTTGCAGTTCTGCACAGTCCTGTGCCAGGAACTGCACAAGGGGGTTGTATAGGGCTATCTACGTTGTATCTGTATTGTGGGAATTCCCCATCAGGTCCTTCCACACCCTTTACAGCCACTTGGTGCATCATGGTGGCCAAAAAGGGCTCAAGAAGGGGATAGGATCTTTCCTGTAGTTTCCTCTGCATCCCTTTCCCCAAACCTTTGTGCTTCCCACTGGTTCTGGGGGTGCATAGCCTGAACCACAGGCAATGGCCTCATTTCCTCCCAGTCCCATTTGGGGTGTCTTGCTCCATTTCTGTGCCCTTTGGAATGCAGTCTCTGCGTATACACCCTCTCTCTCTCTCTCTCTCTCTCTCTCTGTACACAGACTGCATTTGTAGCTGGCTCTCACATGGGCTGTGCAAGGTAGGCAAAGATCCTTGGTCCCATCTCCGCCCTGGAACTGCTGAACACCAGTACGTGGCTAGCTGGGATCCTAGATGAGTATGTATAGTGCTCCTATAGTTTATCTGTTTGAAGTCTGCAAAATACTGTATCCAGAATCTATATAATAACCAATAGTATGAAAGGGCTATATACAAATTGACACCATGCTAGTAATTAATGTTTACTATTTGTATTAGAGCTTCCTGCATAGGCTGGGGAAATATGATTTTGGCCTATTATATCAGGTGCAAGTTCATTTAAGTCAGTGGAATTACACCCGGGATGAATTTGGCATGCTAAATATTAATCACATAAATTTGCATTGCAACATTCAATCCAAAAAGTTTTTTTCAAAGAATAAGTTTTCAAGTTAATATTTGTAAAATGCTTTGAAGAGGTAAAGTACTATATAAATGTTATGTATTAGTCATTGTTACTATGGATCGTGATGTTAACTTGATTTAAAGAGCTCCATATGATTATTTTTTTGTGATTACTGGTGGAATGACAACTGTATGCTGCACGAAAGCAAGCTCAAAACACTAGCTCAGCACTATATGCAACTTTGGGGGGAAGGTTTCTTGAAAACATTGAGATGTAATTTTTGCACATGCCTTTTTCCTATGAACTAAAACATCTGCTTGGAATTTCTGAGACTCTGGAGAGCATATGGAAATAAGATACAGTATTCCAAGTTTTTGATCTTTGATTAATTGCAGATCAGAATGCAATCCAAACTCCAGGTGGATTGTCTCATTGTATGTATCTATGTTTCTAGCATAAGACAGAGCCACAGTTTACATCAGAATTCTCTAAGGGTTTTTAGGGGTGTCCTGATCTGAGTTTATTTGGCCTTTTATAGAGCTAGGAGTCAGCTCCAATGATCAAATTCAGAGCTGGAGCTAGAATTCCATTACTAGGAGGGTGTTCAGACCTGGGATTTAGGTTCAGGCCCATCTTTTCTTCTGCCGTGTTTCTCTATAGGTCTCAAGACTCCCCCCTTAGTTGTCCTTCTAGCGGCCTAATATTTTTTTATTGTCCATATCTTTCTGCTAATTGAATGCAAAACTCCACGCTGAGTCACTCAAAGGCAGGGGTTCCCACACTTGGTTCACGGCTTGTTCAGGATAAGCCCCTGGCGGGCTGTGAGATGTTTGGTTTACCTGAGCATCCGCAGGTCTGGCCACTCACAGCTCCCTGTGATAGCCCACTGGACAACACTTGCATCCAACTCAAACTGCTTTGTATGGTTTCCCATTGGTTTTGTCCTTCTCTTAAGTTTCATTCAATCAAGCTATTCTGAATTAATGTAGAGAGTAAGATTTGTGAGATACTCAAGCCTTCCCAAATCGTGTTCTCTCCACTAACCAAATAATAAATCTAGGGATCTTTTAATTTTTTTTATTTTTTGTTTTTAGGGTTCATATGATCAGATTATTCTCTGTGAATATGAAGACTAGAAACTTAGTTTTTTTCATTCTTAATTAAAGCTGAAATTCTCACGTAATAACGTGACTCCAGGTCCCGAGGCTTTGAGAAAAACATCAAGGATGGAATCATAACCACATTGAAGTCAAAATTACGAGTGTTGGCTAGATATTCTTAAATAGAGATATATTATGCCTGTTGCTTTCCTTTCATCCACTAAGTTTGTTATACTGTTTAAAAACTTTGTCTGTCTGTTCCTTTTACATCCATACTGCTTATCTCACATGGTTCTATTTAAACTGGACTAATGCTGACAAAATATTCTTGAATGTTCTTTTCAATATTTAAATTACTTTACTTTGACTATGTTATTTTTGGGTTTTTATACTGCTCCCATCATTGTGGTATCTATTTCACTCTCCCTCCCTCCCCTTTTTTGTGTTTGCTTTCTGAAAATATACTAGTAAATGAGCCAACTGCAGGATTGTCTGTAGAAACAAAAAGTGAATTTTGGAGAAGAATCACACAAAAAGCAAATTTTAAAATCATATATGTGAGTATGTGCCTTGAAAGCCTCATTCTGAGGGTGATGATCATCCACTCAAGGAACAGCAGCACACCATGTGATGTATGCATCCAATAATGCTAATCCACATAGCTAAAACATTTCCTTTAGAAAATCAAGTGTTTTATAATAAGCTGCTTGGTGCAATTCAGAGATCAAAATTTATTGGCTGGAATAACCAACAAATAATTTTGAATAACAAATAAATGTGAGATAATTGTTAACTTCAAGAATTGTCCATGAACAGAAAAAAAGAAAATTTATTCAGCTTTGATACCGTAAATGTAGTGGTCTCTTTTTTCCTTCTGCTGTTTGTTCCATTATTTTAGTAGGGTTGAAAGTTAGATTTGTATGGCAGTAATTGTCAGGATCCTTTTTTTTCCATATTTATTTGCTTTTCTCCAATCATCTTGTGGCTCCTCTGTTTTTATAACTTCTCAAATACATTGTCAGTGATTTAAATTATTTTTAAAAATTCCTTTTAATATTCTAAGATACACAGAGTCTAGACCAGCTATTTTGAAATCTGTCATTTTATAAAGAAATAGTCTAATTTTATAATTCAATGACAATGATCCTTGATCTTCCCAAGAAGTCCCCAGGAATGACCTTGACTTTAATTTACCTAATCCAAATGGGGTCATATCCACTGACTTCAATGAGCTTTGGATCAAGCTCACAGAGCTGAAACATAATCCCCACAACAATTTTCTTCTGTGTTTCTTTACTGAAATAAAACTAGAAATAAAGCACTGATGAATAGTGCACTAACTGAAATAATGTAAGCATTTACTCAACAATGGACTGCCTGATATTGTAAGCATCTTGAATAAGCACACCTGCTTCTTTATTTTAACATTTGACAGTTCCTCGGAACAAAGTTTAATTCTTGGTAAGAGAGACTTTGTTGATGTCACAGTGGTAATATTTATCTCTTGATGATCGAAGGACTTTCCAAAGTTCACTAGAAGTTCAAATAGTATATTTATAAAGAATTCTTATGTTGGGGAGACTAATCAGAGATGAAAGCCCATCATTCCTACAGCAAACATAGGTCACAGAAGAATTAAGTCTGTAAATGGATCAGAAAAGAAAATACAGCACATAAAATTAAGTGAAGCTTTTGGTGTGGGATGATGAAGATTTCAGAATCCTAGTTCTGGCTAATCTGTATGTTCTTTATTCAAGAGAGAAGTGAATAGTAATTAAATGCAAAAACTAATATTAATGAAGTTTTAAGGTTGAGAATCAAACATGCAAAATAATACTTAAAGTACTATACAAACATTACCGGTTTAATCCTCACATACCCCCTGTCAAGTAATATAATCATAATATTTTCCACATACATAGAGCTCTTCAGAAGATCGCAAAGGCCTGATTGTGCCCCAAGATTCACATACAGAGGAGACCTTCTGTGTATAGGTCTTCTCTTCCTGTGTGGAAAGAGGGCATCGCAGCCCCAAAGAGGGCTTTTCACAGGTCTGGGGATCCATACAGAGGGTGTGGAAGGGGTGTGGGTGATGAGCCAAAAAAGGAATGGGAGGCCAGGGAACACATCTTCTCTCTCACTGGCCCAGTGGAGTTCACATCACATCCCCCTCCTTAGAAGGATCTTCATTTTAAGTGGGGACAGCCACAGACAGTGGAAGCCTTCGAGACTTCGTTAAACTTCATGGGATTCATGAACAGGTCCAGAGAGGTCTTGGGCATTCTCCCTTTCTTTATGACTGGATGGGAGAAGCATCCTGACATTTTTTCTGTAGTGACATGGAGTCACTGTATAGAAAAAAGTTGAGAACCACTGGGCTAAAGCCACACTTGCCAGCTAGTGTGGGAAGAGGGGGAGCAGTTGAAGACTCAGAGCCAGTTTGGGGGCATAGTGCTTGTGTGTAAATAACTTTGGCCACCTGATGGAACCCTACAGTCCATGAGCAATATGAAGGCTAGCCCCACAATGGAACTGCTGGGGAGAAAGCTGTGAACGGAGAAGCTCCCAGAGATTTTTGATGGCCTGCACAGGTATTTCTGAAGGAAGGGCAATCAGATTCTGAGTACTTTACAAAGCTCGGAGTATAGGGCATTACTGTCACCATTTTACAGCTGAGTAAACTGAAGTACACACATTCTGAGTGACTTGCCCAGGGACAAACACAGAGTCAGTTTGAGGACCAGGAATAGGTAATATACCTGTTCTTGGCTTCCTGTCCTTTGCTTAGTCCACTACATACACCTTATGTGCAAAATGGGAAAATGAAAGGTTCAGGAAACTAACTTTTATAATTTTGTGATTGTTTTTGGGTATCTCCACTTCAATTTGTTTTGCATTTAATCACCTTAATTTTTTTTAATCAAAAAGGGAAAAGAGAAAGAAATGAAATGGGGGGAAAGAAACGATAAATAATAATGATGACGATTTATAATTAAATGATGTGTCTGTACTTTAAGAATTAAGGTCCCTTTAACTGGAACACCCCCAGTAGATTTTTACTGCACAACACATACGTGGTGGTGATAGATATATGATAAACTGTGGACCCATGTAATAAATAAATGCATTTGTTATTAATTTATTATCTGGTTCCTCTGATTTCTTCACCTGCACACTGCCCAGTAATCCATTTCCTATATGATTTATTTTAACTTTCCAAACTCCTAACAGCCACACACAAAGCTAAGTCATTCTTATACTTTGTAGTGTAAATGAATCTTATATTTCTCCTCACTCAGACCTAATTATGGTTTTAAAAGTAATTATCGGTTTCTTATATGTGAAGAGAAAATTCCTAAAATTGTAAAAAAATCAACTGATTTTTTTCACAAAAATGTTTCATTCCTGTGTACCGTTCTCACACTGACTCTATTGAATATGTCAAGAAAGTGTTTTCCACAAGAAGAGAGGATTAAATTTTATTAAGCTGTATAAACTAGAATTAGATGAATATCAAGCATGAAATCTTCAGCTATATGGGATCAGACACTTCTGTGTGTGCTTGGATCCAGTATGATGAAAACTCTGCTTCAGCAATAAGACCTCCTCCCCAAACAGTGATGTTGTTGATGGTAAGTGAAAATGGCAAACAAATGAATACACATTTGTGGGAAAACCCTGGAAAGCCCTGAGTTTTGCTAGCTTGCTTAAAAGCTGAAAACAAAGATAGTCTCTAGACCATAATTTGAAGGGGCGGGGGGAAGTGGTTGGTTTGTGTGTGTTAACAGCATGAGTGGCACCTAAAGTCATTACAAAAGTGAAATTGAATAGTGCATTAAAGCAGAGAAATGTTAGTTCTGGTTACAATGATCCTTCTGTAATAGTATCAACATGGTCATGTTAAGCAAAGGATGGAAAATGCCATGTCCTAATCTCTCTATTTATTGTAGTCACTGGGTATATACATTTATTTTGTCAGTTGAACTTCACTAATGCTCTTTACCTAAAAGAGCAATCCATGGCATATTGTTTCATTTGCAGCTATGTCCAGTTTTTACATCCCCTGCTTTATTCTTTATGATTGAAAAATTAGCCACTTCTACATTTATTTGGTAGTGCTAGCTTCCCAGATTACTTTGAGAATCTGCTTATATATTTGACATATGTTGGGATCGGTACGTACCTGCAGAGAAAACCATAAAAGCAGTGGTTGTAGTGTCTATTTCTCACTGATAACGTATTTTTTTATATGCAGCATATATTAAACATTTTTTAGGTAATAAAGCTACCACTTCCATGCAACATAAAACATCGATCTTGTGCTTGAAGAGAGATCAGATTTATTTTTTTAAAAGCATGGTGAAATTAACGCTGAGACAAAAAATCTCCAGTCCTGATGGACAATGGTCGGAATTCATAACTTTAGGGCTAGACTGTGGCTCTGCCAGAAACCTCTTGTAGGGGGAGCATTCTAGTGCACCATCCCAGGAGCAGCGTAGGGCTTCCCTTCCATCTTCCCCTCTTGCTCCGGAGTGCGGAAGACATTTTCTATTGAGCTATACCAGCAACAAATTACTCCTCCCGCTGCGCTGTTCAGCTGCAATGGCTGATATGTTGAGGGGACCAAGTCACTGCTTACTCCCCATCCATTCTGCCAATCTGTTCCAGAGGGGGCAAACAGCACCAGTTACCCCATCCATTCTGCCAATCTGTTCTAGATTAGTGGGCAAACAGCACCAGTTACCTGCTTGTGCCCAAACCCAAAGACCAGGTAAAACTTGGGGCTCTTATCTTCCCATATGCCTGTGAGCAGACAAATTCCAACTCCCATTCCAACACTTAGTACTTTTTTTAAACTCTTCAAATTTTTGATATCAAAATATTCTGAATTGGAGATTTATCAGAACATAGGCTTCTTATTGTTAAAACAAAGCATGGCAGTTTGGCATTTAGGTTAGGTAAAATCACCAAAATAAGATACTAACATCCAGTTACTTTGATTTTTTAAAGTATATGGTTGCTACAATTCTTTGAAACCAAACAAAAAAGACAGTGTGCTCCAGAGAAATTACACATTTTTCTCATTAGGCGATACATAAGAACTTGCTAATAAAGGTATCAATGGTTAGGTAGCTGGTGCACTGTGACTACTGCTTATCAAAATCATCTCACTGTTATCTTGTGTACTTCTTGCCCTAGTCTTTTTATTGTCTACCTGTTCTTCTCCTGTGCTTAAATTGTAAGGTCTTTGGGGTGGGCGCTGTCTTTTTGTTAAATGTTTGTACAGTAACAAGCAATACAAATAAACAATGTTTTCCTTTGTACGTGCTATTTTTATTTTTATTGCAGCTTAAATGATAGCTTTAAAGTATGGAAACTAAAATTTACTTCCCTCAGCATGGGTTTTCATTTACTCCTTTATCTGAAGCTGTAGTTTGATTCCGAACGGCATTAAAATATGACACCAACTCTTCCCTTGCTATAACACCTATCTGATCACATCATTCAAAATATTTGACTCATTAGGTTTCATAGAATCATAGAAATGAAGGGCTAGAAAGGACCTCGAGAAGTCATCAAGTGCAGCCCCTGTGTTGTGTTGTGGACCAAGTAAACCTAGACCATCCCTGATAGGTGCTCAACCTGTTTTTAAAAACCTCCAATGATGGAGATTCCACAACCTCCCTCAGAAACCTATTCCACAGCTTAACTACCTTTGTAGTTAGAAAGTATTTCCTAATATCTAGCCTATATCTCCCTCCTGCTGCAGATTAAGCCAATTACTTTTTGTCCTACTTTCAGTGGACATGGAGAATAATTGATGGCTGGCCTCTGTATAACAGCCCTTAACATATATGAAAACTGTTATAAGGTCCTCCTTGGTCTTCTTTCCTCAAGACCAAACATCCCCAGGGTTTTTTAACTTTTCTTCATAAGTCAGGTTTTCTAAACCTTTTATAATTTTTGTTGCTCTCCTCTGGACTCTCTCCAATTATTAGACACAGTACTCTCTCACCAATGTTGAGTAGAGCAGGACAATTACTTCCCATGTCGTACATATGACGCTCCTGTTAATACACCCCAGAATGATATTTGTCTTTTCGCAACTGCATCATGTTGTTGACTCATATTCAATTTGTGAGCCACTATAACAATGGACCTTTTTCAACAGTGCTGTCACCGCATCAGTTATTTCCCATTTTGTAGTTGTGCATTTGATTTTTTCCTTCCTAAGTGTAGTACTTCGCATTTACCTTTATTGAATTTCAGATCTCATGTTTTGGGTATTTCTGATGTTTGTTGTTTGCCTCATTCACCATCTCTTCCTGATTTGGTGGTCTGTAGTTAACACCTACTGTGACATCAACCTCTTTTTTACCCCTCATATCTTTACTCAGAGACTCTGAGCTTGTCTGCCTCACACCTCTTTCTGGATCTCAGAACAAGTGTATATATTCTAGATGCATAATTAAATACCTCCTTCCTTTTTACCCTGCCTATCTTTCCTCAACAATCTATGCCCCTCTATACCAATATTCCAGTCATGAGACTTATCCCACCAAGTCTCCATGATGTAAATTAATTCATGATTTAGCTTACATACTAATACTTTCAGTTCTTCCTGTTTATTCCCTATACTTCTTACATTGGTGTATAGATATCTAAGAAGTTGAGCAGATTTCCCCACTGATTTCCCTCTTGTTGCTCCTGTTGTAATTTTCCATGTCCCCACCAACATCTAATCCTCTGTTAAGGTTGCCTTTTTTTATGCTTACCTGTGGGCTTTTGTCACCTGCACCCTTCTAACCTAGCTGGTTCACTAGGCTGGTGAGTTGGTGCATAAAGATGGTCTTTTCCCTTCTTGGTCAGGAGGACCCAATCTCATCCCAGCAGACCTTCTTTCTGGAATGGCATCCCAGGGTGGAGGAAGCCAAAATCCTCTCATCAACGCCATCGTGCAGCCATGCATTGAATTCCAGGAGGCGCGTATCCAGGCCTGGGCCCTTACCTTCAACTGGCAGGACAGATGAGAACATCATCTGTACCCAGACCCCTTCACCCTAGCTCCCAGAGCCCTGTAATCACTGCTGATCTGCTGAGGGTCACAGCTGGTAGTGTCATTATTACCTACATGGATTAGCATAATGAGATAGTGTTCAGAGGGATGGATGAACATGGGCAGCTTTTCCATAGTGTCTTGGATATAGGCACCAGATGGACAGCATAACTCTGGGGACATGCCAGGTAGACAGACAGATGGTTCCATTCCCTTAGAATGGAGTCCCCGACTACCCGTGTCCTATGTCTCCTTCTCTTGGGTGCAGTGACCAAGAGCCTCCCAGTGTTGACAGTGAAGGGCTTCTCCTTCTCAGCCATTGGGTTCTGGTCCTCACCTCCTGCTGGCAATACAGCATATGGTTCTTCACTTTTATGGATAGGTACATGGGCAGGGGAAAGAGAAACTGTCTACTGCAGGATGTGTTCTGTAGTCAGTCTCCTCCTCACAGAGCAGACAGTTTTTCCTCCTCTGGTGTTGTTGTAGTCCTCTGTGGCTGGATAGCATCCTCCATCCCACATGTTTCCATGTACATCCCATTGATGAAATCCTTGTGCTCCTGCATGCTATGCATATGAACCACTTCCTCCTGTAGCTCTGACCTGCTTCCTGATGGACTCCACCAACGGACACCTTTCACACGAGGTGGTTCCCCTGCCCACCTTTCATGAGTGGGATATGCAGGCCACATTCCCAGCAAGTCAAGAGCAAGGCCTTGGTGGAAGTCTCTAGGGTCAGGATGCAAGTCTGGCAGTGGCCCCAAGAGATGAAGGCAGAGGAAGAGCTAGCAGTGTTGTTGGTGACATGCCATTTTCCTCCCCTGGTATGTTCTTCCTTGTAGAGTATGTGCAAATTAAGGAAAGAAAAAACACCCCCCACCCACCCACCCACCACAACGCTGTCTCCCTATTTTCCTCCACTGGCAAACTCGGCTGTCTAACCTTTGTCTCCCAGCTGCCTTCATCTTACCAGTCCCTGGAGGCCTGCATGCTTTTTAAAGCCTGGGCCCCACATACAGCTGGAATGGGTGATTCAACACCTCTCACTCAGCCACCTCTGATCACTGGCCTATCCAATCACAAGCTGCACTGCTCTTGCTTGCCAAACCCCTTGCTACAGCCCTACAAAGGACCACCTGGTTAAAAGCAGGTGCTAATACATCTAACTGCAGGGCAACCTAGCTCAGATAGTCAGCAACTAAGCCTAGATTCCAAAACACAGCAACCAGACCAGAGTCCTACCAATCTTGATGGCAAGTTCCCAGCACAGCGCTGAAAGTGGTCTTCTTTTGCTCCCTCCCCACCCCACACCAAAGCTAATCAATAGTAGTAAGACAGAGGTGCCCCAGAGATACTCACCAGCTGGCTAATTCCCTTAGTGTCTCAGCTGCCTTCATCTCGCCAGCCACTTTAGTGAAATAAACAAACCACACAAACTTCATTGAATGAATGTTATGGCTCTTACTGAAACTGACCAAAGAAGGACACAGTTAAAGTTAAGGTAGACTGTCCTTCCTTAGCACACATTGCTGTGTATTTTGACATGGAACATAAGATCGTTCTCTGTTTAAAATAACAACCCCCCCCCCAAATATGCAGAGTTTCTAAGCACCAAAATGTCATCATCCCAATCTTTGAAGCTTCCATTAGCACTGATGGAAATTATTCAGGTAAATCCTTCATGCTTTATGAGGAGAATAGGCCCTTTAACATAGCTGCATACTTGGTTCCAGGGGGGGGCAACGTGATAGAGAAACAGCATGCATGCAATCACACACCCAAACGCATACACACCCACCCCAGGGATAGCAATGTTCACACCTGGCTCCCTTTTGCATGGATAATCCTACAGGAATGATCTAGACCAGTGGTTCTCAAAGCTGGTCCACCGCTTGTTCAGGGAAAGCCCCTGGTGTGCCGGACTGGTTTGTTTACCTGCTGCATCCGCAGGTTCGGCCGATGGCGGCTCCCGCTGGCCGCGGTTCGCTGCTCCAGGCCAATGGGGGCTGCAGGAAGCGGCGCGGGCTGAGGGATGTGCTGGGTGCCCTTCCTGCAGCCCCCATTGGCCTGGAGCGGCGAACCACGGCCAGTGGGAGCTGCGATCTGCCGAACCTGCAGATGCGGCAGGTAAACAAACCGGTCCGGCCGCCAGGGGCTTTCTCTGAACAAGCGGCGGACCGGCTTTGAGAGAACCACTGATCTAGACCAAAACAAATATACTGCAGTATGGTGAAAATGTGGAGGGGCTCTCTGTATTTCTGCCGAATTTCCTATACCCATGAAAACTAAGGGGATTGAAACTAAAGAACCCAGTGGCACATCTTTTTGTGTAAATGAAAATAAACTATTTCTAGGCATCTAGAGTACTTAGAGAGTGGGTATTGAAGCAGAATTTTGTAAATCTTATTATAAACTTTGATATAAGTTCAATGTACTGCATGTACCCCTTTTACAGCAGTGTAGCCTTTGTGATAACAGCTATGGTTCAGGAGGAGGAAAAATGTCATATTGAGAAAATGTGTAGACAGATCCCTCAGATAACAAATAACTGAGTAGAAAGTGAATTGAGAGTGACAGCAGCAGCTCACTGGAGATAACAAGCAAAAAAGGAAACCAGTGAGACATGACAAAGAGAGTAAATGAAATTAATCTTCTGCCTGCTGACAACAAATTTTAGGCCAGTCACAGCCATCCAGTTCTGCATTAGCCACAATTATATTCTGGCTAACTATATTTCCAAATTAGCAGGAACTGCTGCAGGCTTCAGTATACTGAATCTGTGATACGCGGAACTAAAAATGGATTTTTTGGGGGGTGGGCTTGGAGAGGCGCTCTGTCTGAAGTATTATGCTCTTGTTGCACACAATATTTCTATTATCAGATATAGCTGGCACCAAAAATGAAAAATGTTTGTTGAAAAGACATGGAGCAGTCACACAGTGTCACAGCTAGAATAACAATTTGTAGCTTTGAATACTCAGGCTTCCTCTTTTCTTCCCTTAAAAATCTTTGATACAGGTCCTCCAACCCGATGTCAGTAAGATAAGCTCAGAGAGCTAGAACCTCAGTGTACTTCCCTATAGAAATTCCTGTGAGGTGGTCACTTTTGCATCGTGGGAAGCAAAAGCAAATTAAAACGAAAGGCATGGTCTTCTGTTTCCTTGTGCTATCACTGCCTCAACTGATACACAGAATCACAGGGAAACAGAGTCCGGAAGCATCACATAGAATGTAAAACTCTGACTCTAAACTAGATGTACGTTGATTGAATCTAAACTAGGAATGACTGGAAACGATCCCACTCGTTCTGACAGGAATAATCGCTTATATTGGTGACCTTCTTCCTCTGCTGACTTTGACTGATGGAAGAATATCAAGTATCCTTGATTCAAGATTCTTTGCAAATAGAGAGGGTAAATAATGCAAAGTGTACTGCATAATGTCATGTACACAACTTGCCTTTATAAATGGATATGTTAAATCACAAAAGGAAATGTTTGATAATATCATCGAGTCAGAATACACCCAAGTATGTTTCTCTCTGCATATATATAGCCAAACTCTGGGTCAGATCCCTGAGTGATGTAAATGGCTGTAGCTTCATTGGCCAGTGTAGACATGCTGAGGATCTGGCCCGTTCTATCGAATCACTGCTGCTGTTACTGGTTATTTAGAATCCCAACAGAAGCAGAGCTTTGTGTGCCAGCATCCCACATATATTCACTCTTAATACTCACCTCTTTGATGGGTAATTTAGTCCTTTTATTTTTACTCATTCACTTTTTCATTTACATATAACTATTTTCCAGTGCTTTTCGTAACACAGCAAGTGTGGCCGTCTGTTAGAACTACACTTTCTTAATCAATGTTGCTTTCCTAATAAAAGGCTTTGTAAAAAATGGCTGTTGAATTTCCATGGAGTGTACCAGACACCCATTACACAAACTTTTAGCAGCCACATAGATTTTTCTCCATTCTTCATGCTCATCTTGGCCTCAGTTGTGAGCCCAGCTATGCACCTGGGTGGTGAAAGAGCAGCTATCACTGGTTTGCTACCCTCACTCCAACAGAGATGGGCAAGAAGAGAGCGGACTAGATGGAAAATGTTGGCCTAGATCTTCCAGTTGGAAGATTTTTTTGCAGTATTTTTATTAGCTTTTTTCAAAATAAACAGAGGAGATGGACTCAGTACACATGATAAATTTAGGAAATTAGTAATAAAAAACAAATAGTAGAATTTGTTGTACAAGACAATGCAGGCATTATTCTTCATTGGGTCTTATCCCCCTGTGTCTCACAAGACATAGTCTGGTACAACAATTTTTGCTTTCCTTTACACTGTCATTTCAAAATTACCATTCTTCATGGAATTGAGTAATTGCTGATGAATAACAAACACTTCCTATTGCTTGAGGGTAGAAATGAGAAGCAAGTCTTTCAATATCACATACAAGTAATCAATGTTGGAAAGTGTATGGGGGCTTTGTATCATAAGATTGAGGAAGAATGTGCAAACTAAAATATCTGAAGTATTGTTGGGAATAGTATTGTGTGTAGAATATCTAATATTTCTGCAGTCTCACCCTTGACTTTTACTTCTATTGGCTAAGGAAGGGTTGCACACATTTTATGTTCAGGTGTTTTATTTCCCACCGTCCCACACCCATTTCATTTTTAACAAGCAACTTTATAAATGAATAAAAATCAGACTTAGCCCTTAAATAGTGATTGCATCTTCAAAGTGCTTTGCAAACAGCGAGTTACTTTCAAAATACTTCTGTGATGCAGGTAAGTGACTGGAGTTACATTGGGGTAACCCTGTTTGTGTGTTATGCCCCTTCCCTGCCCTGTGTCTGCCTTGTTTGTGTAGACTGTAAGCTCTTTGGGGCAGGAAGTATCTACGATTCTATTTCTGTACAGTGCTTAGCACAATGGAATGCCATTCTTGGCTAGCCCATAGTCACTACAGTAATTAACATGAATAATAATAATAATTAATAATTAGGGTCAGATTCTGACCCTAAGTTTCATCTCTATTTTACAGATGAAAAAAAGAGTTAATTATGTAATTGTTAATTTTTATTACAGGAGCATCTAAAACACAATGTACAAACACATCATAAGAGAGTTTACAATCTAATTCAACCCAACAGACAGAGGTGGGGGCGCAGAGACAAAGAGGTGAAGTAACTTGTTCAAGGCCATAGAGAGAGTTAACCAGTATGAGAACTCCGGTATTCTTTTACTCAGGCAATAAAATATTGCTTAGGGTCTGACAGTAAAATCATATCCAAAAATGTTACAGTATGTAGTTGTTTACACTAGGCCAAGGAGCCTATGTTTTAGGTTTGTCATATGACTGTATCTCAGCCATACCTCAAAGGTGCACAATTATTTTAGATGTTGGAATGAGGTTTCAGTGATCTAGAGAGGGGAGTAAACAGCACATTAATGGTATTTGTAGATTATACTAAATTGGGAGGAGCTGCAAATTCCAGTGAGGACCGATGATAACCCAAAGGGCCTAGGAGAGATTAGGAACATAGGCATAAAATAATAAAATGAGGATCACCTTGGAAAAATGCAGGCTAATGCATCTGGGGGGAAACAATCCCAAAACACACAACTTCAGTAGGAGGGGAAACCTGAGAAGCAGTAATGGTAGTTAAGGGAGAGAAGCAAACTAGAGATGAGTGTGTAATGTGTTGTCACTTTAGAGAAGATCAATACAGTCCTGAGCTACCTACACACAGACTTCACCTCACAGGACAGAGATGCATTACTCTCTCTTTCTGGTGCAACTACATATGGAATATTTCACCTAGGTGAAGATATCACACTGCCAGAAATACAATGACTGTGAAACCAGAGCAGAAAACGAGAAGGACTGATTTGTGCTAAGTGGTAAATACATTTTTGCCAAAGTGATGACTAAAGGAGACATATCTTACCACCAAGGTGGTAGCAGGGACAATGGGATTATTTAAGGAAAAATGTAGATTGAATGTGAAGACAATGAGGACTATGGAAAAATCTCTTTAGGAAGGCTGTGAAAACCCCAAAGAATTTTAAAACTAGACTGGACAAAGTCTTAGCAAATGTAGTTTAGGGAACAATCCCTGTTCTGGTAGGGAGAGGCACAGGATAAGCTAATAGGTATTTCCATATCTAACTGCTATGAGTCTAGGACTCTCTCTGCCAGTTGGAAAGTAGACAATAAAACATCTACCAACACAATCCAAACCTGGCTAGGAAACATAAATCATGTGTTGAGAGACCTCGGGCCAGATTCAGACCTGGTGTGCCTGGTTACATCATGTCTGAAATTGGCTGACCCCTCATCTTCAGTTGTGAGGCATATGCTGTAACTGAATCATCAGTGCTAGGCAAATGGCCATGTTTAGTAACTGCTATGTAGGTTTAATGGTTTGAGGAATTAATTTAGTAAAGAGGAGAGGGACAGAAAGGAAAGAAAATGCGAGGTGTTTTTTTTTTCTTTTGTTAGAGGCATAGTACAATACTGTATTAATAGTATGTTTTAAAACAAAGCCATATTGAAATATGTTTTCTGACTTAAGCAAACATCTCAGTTCAGAACAAATAGATGTCAGCACTGAAATAACAACAGAAAGAACCCAACTGTGAGCCAGATTGATTTCATTGGAACACTGCTGATTTACACTAGCTGAGGACCTGGTACTGTATGTTTACTGGATAATCACTAGATTTATACATACAAGGTGACATTCTACCTGTAAATAATTCCCACACAAGGACTATGCACCCCATAAATCCTATTTAAGCTCTCAACCTAGGGTGTAAATGGGACTTAAGCGGTGCAGACCTTCTGAACAGTTGTACATTTCATCCACAGGGAACTTTTAAAATGCCTCTTAAATCACAAAGTAAATCTGGTCAATTAATAAAAAGCTTTTTTATGAACAATAGGTGGAAAACTCCCGCTAAATCCCTGTGGCCCCAATCCTGCATGCAGATGCCCCAATGAATTCCCATACCCATGGACAGGATCAAAGCCAATCTTTTTTTTATGCCATATTCTTTCAATGCTATTCATAGGGTGAAAAACCTCCTAAATAAATACTTAACAATGCATAAGCCCAGACCCGAAGAAGAGTTCTGGGTAGCTCAAAAGCTTGTCTCTTTCATCATCAGCAGTTGATCCAATAAAAGATCCTACCTCATGCACTTTGTCTCTCTAACAATGCATAATACACAGGGGCAGATTGTAAAAGGACTTTAGAGATGCTGTCTCCTGCACAGTGGCTTGTCCCAATTGCACAACCTGTGCTGAGGAGGTACAAGGACGCTCAAAGGGACAGAGAGGAGACAGGGACATGACCCTATTTATCACCTGACTGTCTCACTTTGTCAACTACACCATTACCATTTGCACTGGGGTGCTCAGGGAGGTATTTTGCTTGACTCCTCGTCTGTGGTATGGCCCAGTCAAAACTGAGAGCATGATACTATGGACCAGATCCTCAATTTGTGTGAATCGGCATAGCTCCACCAAAGTCAATCCAGAGACTTCATTGGTGCTCCACTGAATTACAATACTGAAGATCTGATCTGGTGAGTAAGGCTTTCTTTTCAATAAGGCATGCTCCTTGCTGAGGCATGTATTTTCTTACAAGAAGCTTGCAGTTTGTATATGTGATTTGCACACAGGTGTATTGATTTTTCATACATACCCGGTATGATTAGTGACATGCAAATCTGAAAACGTTTGACAGTTCAGTTCAATTGGGTTAAGCACTCAGAAGCACAGAGCCTTCTCCAAGTCGGATCTGAATGCTGTGCACCACTTGAATCTGCAAAACTGGGCTAGAGATACCAAGGATAAATCTTCCAGTGTTGTGATTTTTTTTATTTCTAGCCCAGATCAGAACCAAGAGTTCAGGAGGTAAGTGAAAATCCCCAAATAATGGGGTACTGGGAGGAACCTATTTTTAACCTCAGAGAAGTTTGACATGTCAACAGCTTAAGTTTTGGGCAAAGGATGAAATCATGTTCTTTTTTATCAGAATCCTGAGTTTCATGCACCTATGAAATAATATGCAGTACAATTTAAACTTGCAATAGTAACTTTTAATGAGTTACACTTGAATTACTTGGCTGGGATAGACTTCATTTATCTCCATAGTGTAGCAGTTACCAATGAAAAAACTACCTATAAAGGAGAGTGGAATTATTTATGTAAACCAAGTTCCAGGAAGTGTCACAATCACAAACCCCACCACATGATCTGAGTGCTGAATTTTGTTTTTACATTTCTAAGCTAGGTGAAAGCTGAATAAGTTCCAAGGTAGTCAGAGAGCTCGTATTAACTATATAAGAAGATTTGTACATTGGTTGTTATAGCAAGTACATAGTATATATTGTGTTCATGCAGCAAACTATTCTGATATAATAATAGTAATAATAATGAATATATATATATATATATATATATATATATATATATATATATATTATGCAGTTATGTGCCTGCCATTGAATTTCAACGGGAGTTAGGGGCCCAACTGCCATTTGTGTCTTTGAAAATCTCCCCTCATAAGTTTTACTTTATATAAGGCTTCTTACTTAGGGATGTCAAAGCTGTTTGTTTCAACAAGGAATATGTGGATAACTAGTGAAAAAGGCTAAATTGTCCTATTCTTTGTTTAAACTATGCCCCATTCTGGTTATCTTCCGGTATAAATGCCACAGACCTCTGAGTCAGAATGTTCTTTGATGAAGAGGAGTATCACTGGTGGAGTGACAGCTTTGTTTTGGGGCTTCTGCTAGATCCCCAAATGCTCAGATTATGCCCCTTTTAGGGACTGTTCAAGTGCATATCTGAGCTCAGCAAAGAGTTGTTCCTGGGACAGCCCACTTGTAGAAAGTTAAGGGTATGCATAACTGTTTGCAGGATTAAGGCATGAGTTTTCACTACTTTCTCACCTTTCCCTAATTTTTCTTTCTCCAAAAAAACTGGAAAGAAACTCTATGGGCTGAATTGTAATCCTGCAATAACAGGGTAAGAAACAGATTGTGACTCTTAGGGTTACAGTTTTGCCATCCATTTTGCTGGGAAAGATTACTTCTCCTTTTGCAATATCTCTGGCACATTGGGTCAGGCCAGAATGTTGGGGTGGAGTGGGGTCTGGGGTCCATCCCTCCCTGTCCCTGACTGCCTACTTCCTTCCCACATTCATGGAATGGGAAGTAGGAGCCCATAGGCAGTTGTTCTCACTCCGTAAAGCCTCTGGGGATGTGGGTAAAGAACTCCCTTATGCTCCTCCCTGGATACAAAGAATTACTCATGGCTGAGCCCAAAGTATTGCAAAAATATTCTTCTGTTTGTATGAAGTAACAATAGGCAGCTACAGTTGAGTTAAACAGGGCTTCAAAAAGAGTTCAGAATATAAACTTTGACTGTTTAATTTTAAACATATTCTGTGCCAAATGTTTTATCATGACCACCCCATAGCAGACTTCAGCAGATGGAGCTCATTTTTCTTTTCTTTCTTCTCTCTCCCTCTCTTGTGTAGCAGATGGTAAAGCTGTTCGTAGAATCCATTTATCCATTTATTTAACTTATGTTGTATTGTAAATACTCATGAGCTGAACTTTAAATTGGACCACCCCATAGCCCTGTAATATTTTCATGCAACGTATGATAAAGTTGTTCTCAGAAAAAGTTCAGACAGTTTTGCTGTTCTCTAAACTTTGGGATTATTTGTCTCAGGTGGATGAACAGCTTGCCAAACATGGGGGAAGCAAAGAGAACAAAGCTTTGTGAGCCTTCAATATTTGCATAATATTGCAGAAAAAAATACTGGAGAGTATAGGTTGTGATATTGCCTTCAGAATCTTATATAACCACAGCACTGTATTATAGTTGTCAGGTTCTTACATATGATATTTTAATGATCTATTACTGTGTAGTGTGCAGATGTATGTAAAATGAGTTTCTTTTATGTTGATCTTCAATTTTTGTTTTTGTGAGTTGTGTGAATTTAAATAGGGCCAGTTCATCAGGTCTTTACTCTGTTTCTACGCAATGCTGTACCAAATTTCAAGATTCTAGCTCAGCAGGAAAGTGACAATTAATTGTCAATCACCTGTTACCAGTGTCTGTATAATGTATATAATACCATGGAGTTATTTTTCAGATTTATCTCAGTGCTATGTCACAAATTGCAAAGCTACTCTCACCTATCAAACAGCAAAGGTATTTCCTGAAACAAATCCAATTATGGGCCTCAGTCCTATCAAAGGATTCCCACTGAAAATCCACACCAATTCCCATTGAAAACAGTTTGACTCTATGCTAAAGAAGCAGGTCCATAGCCCGACTCTGTGATTTCTCTCTGGGACTTTCTTTGGGAAGTATTGATGTATTTTGCTCTCTCCATGATTGTTCTTTCATTCATGAAAAAGTATAAAATAATGAGCCAGAATGTGTCTAAAGGTGAACACCAAAGGATCCAATCAACTATAAGGGGGGTACTGGGTGAAATTCACCCTTGTGCAGAAGGATAGCTCAAGGCCTATGTGCCACTATTTCAACTTCAAAGTGGGACTTAAATGACTGATAGGCCTTATGTTGCTCCTCCATATAGGGGTGAATTTCACTCTGTATGTACCCATTCAATGGCAGTCTTCAGTCAAAACATTTTATGACAGGGTATATAGCTCTGAAATATAGTTATACTATGAAAAATGGTTTGATCCAGCAAACAGTCAAATGTTCAAACACTGCAGAACACAAGTTTACTTAGCCTCTGACAGCAAAGAAGGAGATAGATTTTTGTAGCCCAAGTACCCATAGTCTGAATGATTATTAGAAGAGAATGAAGAAGATAAAAATAAAACTAATTAAATTAGCCATGTTATAATCAAATCCCAAGTGTCTCCCATTTTTTTCCCTAATTAAAAAGCAAATCACTACCTAATGTAATGATCACCATCAGTATTCAGATGATGATATAGTAAAACGTGGAGAGCACAGTAAGAATAACAATTCTGGAAAAGAACTCTCCTATACACTCTCAGGACCTGATCCTATTCTGATCATGTGACTGGTCCCATTGATTTAAATGGAATTACTCACATGCTTAAAACTAAGCATGTGCATAAATCTTTCCAGGATTGGGGCCAGAGAACTTGCTCCTAAGCCCATTTAATCAATGGGAGCATTAATGGGCTTTGGATCGGGTGCTGAATTTCTTATATGCCACTTTTGATAATAAATCAGAGATGTCATTTAAACAGTTTTTAAATGTACTTAATCAGAATGCATTGCTGTTTTCTGGATGTGTTTTTAGTCACTTTTACTACAACTTCTAAAATCAGATGCTCTGGGTAGCCAGTTATATTTGGGTCTGGCATCACGTAATACTGTGCATTTGGGGCCTAATTACCCCTCAGTGCCACTCAGAGAAAATGGAGTTACACTGGGATTGATTTGGCCAAATAAATGTACATTCCTAATTTAACTAATATATAGTTCCTTTAAAACCTGATTAATAGTATATTTCACATGGGACACAAAAGTTTATTTCTGTTGTTCAGACCAGGAGCTAATTTTCTAATGGAATATATACAATGATGTGAGTCATCTGGTTCAACATTACTAAAGACTAAAATCTGAAAGGAATGCAAGGTATCTATCATTAATGATTATAATCAGCTTTCATGCTTCAGGGCATTAGCTATTTTCCAGCATGTGTCAGGGAGGAATATTTTTCCCTGACATCCAATTGGCCAGATATATTTTGTTTTTTCCCTCACCTCCCTCTGAAGTATCAGTGATTGGCCACAACTGGAGACAGGACATAGCACGGGATGGGCCAGTGCTCTGAGGTGATACAGAGAATGCTCTTTCTTAGATACTTGGCAGGTGTGTCTTGCTCACATGCTCCGGGGTCAAGTTGATCTCCATTTTTGCAATTGAGAAGGAATTTTCCTTCCAGGTGAGATTGGCCGGGTTCACCTTCCTTTGCAGCAGAGAATGTGGATCATCTGCTAGGATCAGAGAATCAGAGAATCAAAGCACTGGAAGGGACCTCAAGAGGTGATCTAGTCCAGTCCCATGTGTTGCATGGCAGGACTAAGTATTGTCTAGACCATCCCTGACAGGTGTTTGTCTAACCTGCTCTTAAAAATCTCCAATGATGGAGATTACACAACCTGTCTAAGCAAGTTATTCCAGTGCTTAACTACCCTGATAGTTAGGAAGTTTTTCCTAATGTCTAACCTAAACTGACCCTGCTCCAATTTAAGCCCATTGTTTCTTGTCCTATCCTCAGAGGTTAAGAAGAACAATTTTTCCTCCCTTTTCCCTGTAACAACCTTTTATGTACTCGAAAACTGTTATAGTGTCCCCTATCAGTTTTCTTTGCTCCCAACTAAACAGCCCCAGGTTTTTTAATCTTCCATCATAGAGCATGTTTTCTAGACCTTTAATAATTTTTGTTGCTCGTCTCTGAGCTTTCTCCAATTTGTCCACACCTTTCCTGAAATGTGGCACCCAGAACTGGACACAATACTCCAGTGGAGGCCTAATCAGCGCGGAATAGAGCGGAAGAATTACTTCTCATGTCTCACTTACAACATTCCTGCAAATACATCCCAGAATGATGTTTGCTTTTCTGGCAACAGTGTTACACTGTTGACTTATATTTGGCTTGTGATCCACTATGACCCCCAGATCCCTTTCCACAGAATTCCTTCCTAGGCAGTCAGTTCCCATTTTGTATGTGTGCAACTGATTGTTCCTTCCTCAGCGGAGTACTTTACATTTGTCCTTACTGAATTTCGTCCTATTTACTTCACACCATTTCTCCAATTTGTTCAGATCATTTTGAATTGTAATTCTATCCTCCAAAGCACTCGCAGTCCCTCACAGCCTGGTATCATCCAGAAACTTTATAAGTGTATTTTCTATGCCATTATCTAAATCATTGATAAGATAGTGAACAGAACCGGGCCTAGAATTGATCCCTGTAGGACTCCACTCGATATGCCCTTCCAGCTTGACTGTGAACTACTGATAACTACTCTCTGGAAATGATTTTCCAACCAGTTATGTATCCACCTGTAGTGGGGTGTTTACCCTGCTCCTTCTCAGAAGGGCTTGAAGCAGACCGGGAGAGGGCTGTGGTGGGAAGAAGGTAGGCTAATGGGGAAAGCAGCCACAGCTGTAGCCAGTGCAATCAGGGCCCAGCTGGCCCTTATAAGAGGGCTGAGGGCCAGAGGCAAACACAGAATCTGTCTCTGACTCTAGAGAGAGAAGGACCTGGCTGCTTAGGAAGCTGAGAAGGGTACCTAGGGTGGAGCAGTGCTGGGGAAGGACAAAGGGAGCTCCAGCCTAGCAAAGCCCCAGGCTGAACGCCTTGTCAAAGGCCTACAAAAGGGCACTAGGGCTGCAAAGGGGCAGGCCCTAGATAGGCAGAGGCAGCTGGTCCAACCCCCCTTGCCGATGATGAGTGGTTTACAAACTACAGTCTGCCCCAGAGAGCGGGGGCTAGATGATGACTGGCAGTAGCCACTGAGGTAAGGTGGGGATAGAAGGTTGGGGGTTCCCCTGGGTGTGGAGACCCCGATTGTGGGTTGTTTCTGGGGGGCAGAACCCAGATATAGAGCAGGCACTGAGGTCCGGGAGGGACACAGGGGCCAGCAGCAGGCGAGACACTGGCTTGCAGAGGGCACTCCTTAGGCTGGAGAGCTAATTCCCAAGACGACCAGCAGGAGGCGCCGCACCATTGAGTCGTCACACTACCTTATAGTAGCTCCATCTAGGCTGCATTTCCCGAGTGTGTTTATAAGAAGGTCATGTGAGACAGTATCAAAAGCCTTACTAAAGCCAAGATATAGCACATCTACCACTTCCTTCCTATCCACAAGGGTTGTTACCCTGTCAAAGAAAGCTATTGGGATGGTTTGACATGATTTGTTCTTGACCCAAATCCATGTTGACTGTTACTTATCACCTTATCATTTTCTAGATGTTCACAAATTGATCATCTGGGCAGGCTTCACCTAATCAGTTCCCTGCCATTCTAGGGGCCACAGGCTCTCTTGTTCATCCTGCCCCTATTTTTTTCTTAATTCTATGTTCATTAATTGTATGTATCACGGATAAAGGACAAAATTGTTTTCAACACAATATAATGTCTACACAGGGTTTCTCATACTGGACACAATCCTACAAAGTGCTAGGCACTTGGACCCCAATCCAGCAAAGCATTTAAGCGTATGCTTAATTTTAAGTAAGTGAGTTGAAAATCAGAGGGATTGACCAGGTGCTTAAAATTGAGCATGTGCTTAACTGCATGAGGCCCAGGGTGCTTTTCATGTTGCAGGATCAAGCCCTCTTTATATACCTTTTTAAATACATTCAGGGTAGAGAATTACTTTTTAAAAGATGACCAATTGTTTGTCTCCTAAAAGCCACAATTGCAAATGATTGCTGCAATGCGAAGATGAAGTAAATAAAGGAATTGCTTTATTAGTCTGCTATAGAGGTCTAAAATATCTAAAAGATCTTTTGTCCCTTTGCTTAAACAAAATTTCCTTCCCTTTCTAAAAGAGGGGCATAGAAGATGGGAGAGTGACAAATTCCATAAAACAGGTTTTATGGGCAAAATATTTCATCAAATAAATTCCTGAAGTCCATTTAATTAAACTGTGTTTAATATTATCTTTTGTAGCGGCAATACAAAATAATACAATGGTGTAGATTTCACCTTGAGGGCTTTTTCTTATTATTGTTTCCTTGAGTTAAATAGCAACAGTAGCTTTCTATCCTGGGTTATTATCATAGAAGCCATCCTGCTCACTGACATGAATTCTACAAATAAATTTGTAAAAGTCCTTTAAAAACATTGAATCTGATTATTTCCTCCTGTGCGGAAACCTTCAGTAAAGGGTTTTCCTCACAATGATTTCTCCCAAGCATTCCAGCAATGAGGGGGTCTGGAGATCTTGCCCAATGCCTCCAATGTTCTTTAGCATACACCTGGATCACAGGGACCAGTGGAAGGCTAGAGGCATCCATGCACTGACTTCATGCCAGCTTTGAGTCACCAGTGCTACATTTTAATTTCATGTTCCCTGACAGCATGGATCCTTTAGAGCTGCACTGAGATGGTTACCCTAGGTGATGGCTGCCTTGGAACCCCTTCCACCTCTTTTAAGAGGACATTAGCATAAGAGAATGGGGGCAGCAGCTAATCTGTGTTGGTCAGGCATGCCAGAAGCTCCCTAGAAATGTGGGTGGGGGGGGGGGGGGGGGGGTTAGGGCACTGACACCCGAACCATAGCCCTGCTCTTGCTCGGCCTCTTCCCCCCCGAGACCTCATCCTCCCTCTGCCTCTTCCCCGATACCCTACCCCTGTTCACCATTCTTTGTCCCATCCCCCCATCACTTGCCTTCAAGGCAGGTAAAAAGTGGGAGGGCATAACCTTCCCACTTTTAAAAGTGATGGGGCAGGGCCCCCCAGACCTCTCTGTTCCACACCCCTGATTTTGGACTGTATTAATCTTCCATGAAGAACTCTACTAAGGGCGGAAGGAGGACAAGGTGCATCTGCCCTGGCCGAACCCCCAGCCCAGCCTACCAACTGCTCCACAGAGACAGATATTTGGAGCCTCATGGGTTGCCTTCTTAGAAGCAGAAAAGGTCTGGTAGCCTCCCCACCAAACATAGAATCATAGAATCATAGAATATCAGGGTTGGAAGGGACCCCAGAAGGTCATCTAGTCCAACCCCCTGCTCGAAGCAGGACCAATTCCCAGTTAAATCATCCCAGCCAGGGCTTTGTCAAGCCTGACCTTAAAAACCTCTAAGGAAGGAGATTCTACCACCTCCCTAGGTAACGCATGTGAAAGCTTAACTCCTGTCCACGACTGACTCTTCTGGTATGGATCAAAAGCGCCATGGAGATATAAAACCCTGGCTAGGATTGGCACACGTGGATAAGGTAGGGAATGTACTGCTTTCCCCCACATCAGATCGTCCCTCCAAAGCGGGGTTGGCTAGTAGTGTGTGGAACTTTACATTGCCCCTGCCCATCCTATACCTGTTCTGTAGAAGGAAAAAAAAGGGGGGATTCTGCTGTCCACCTAGCCTCTTTCACAGGCACAACATTCCTTTCAAAGTTAAAACCAAAACAAAAAAAAGATGGAAATACACTGCCTGAGGGTTTGCATCTGGTCATTTTATTTCTTCTACATTTTTTCCAGCAGAAGTATGCAGGCTTTGTGGTTTGAATGTGAAAAGGGGAATAGCTTCCTCTTGAAATACTAGCAACACAGATGTTCTTGTGGTATTTTCAGTGAAATATCTCAGGAACAAGCTGATGGCCACCTGGCAGGAAAGTCAGCATAGGAGTAGACTATGCAATAAATGGGGAAGAAAACAGGCAGATCAGTCTGTAGAGAGAAAGGCAGGAATAGGGCTGCATTTTTGCAAATATTAAACAATACTAAAATGTCTGGGGAAAATATATTGCAGTTGCAATATCATAGAATATCAGGGTTGGAAGGGACCTCAGGAGGTCATCTAGTCCAACCCTCTGCTCAAAGCAGGATCAATCCCCAATTTTTGCCCCAGATCCCAAATGGCCCCCTCAAGGATTGAACTCACAACCCTGGGTTTAGCAGGCCAATGCTCAAACCACTGAGCTATCCCTCCCCCCCAATTTGGACATATTGCTTCTGTAAATTTCCAGTTCGTTATGAGGAGAGATATTTAGGGTTAAATTGAGTTAATGGTCTGCCTGAGGTTACCCTTGTCCGCAAATCATAATCTCTCTCCTGGTCAGCTCTCTGTTCCAGGGAGGGAGTAAACTCTACTGGGTCTAGACTCGGCTGAGTGTACACCGCTGACGCACCGGTACTGACACACTGGTGTGTGCCACGCCCTGGCAATTTATATCCCTCCCCTCCCCTCCCACATCCACAGTTTCTCCTCACATGGGCAGGGAGGCCATACCAGTCCTGCTGAGCTTGTTTTCTGTCCCCTCCCCTCACTATGAGCAGCAATACCAGTAGCCCATGCAAGGTAGTACGGGCCACCTTACTTACCCTCTCTACCTTGCATGACCACTACCTCACTTTAAAATATGAGCCAGATTCTCGGCTGATGTAAATCAGCTTAGCTCCACTGACTGTAATAGAGCTGTGCCAGTTAACACCAGCTGAGGATCTGCCCCGCAAAAGAATAGCAAACACTTTCCAGTTATATAGGAGAGAACATATACTCAAAATTGGGATGACTAATTCTGGCCTGAGACTGTCTCGCCAGAGCAGCCAGAAACTGCTCCTGATTGTCTGTAGGTTAAGCTCGTAATTATTTTTCTATTTCCTTTAGTTATCGTCTCAGCTATTTGATTTTGTCACTGCGTTATTGGCTAGAATGATTTCTTGTACAAATACTGCATTTGAGATCAATGCCCTCCTGTATGTAAATAGGTGGCTTGGTGAAACCAAGAACAGATTTTTTTTTTCTTGGACAACTGTTACATGTAATTATCGGGGATTGCGTGTGTCTGTATGTCTGTGCATGTGTGCTGAAAACAGAATTTTCAACGAAAACTTTGAAATTCAATCCTAAAGTCTGACCACCAAGCTCTCACTTGGCAAAACTCTCATGGACTGCCCGGGAGGAGTGGCAGAAATAGGGCACCAAAGGTGACATGTCTTATCTACACTAGAAAGATCTGCCACTTTAACTATATGGGTATCGTTGGAGTGACATACCACCCACCCCCCCGTAGTACAGATGCAGTTTTATAGATATAAAACTATATATCTATAAATATATATATATTGGCATAGCTTATTCTAGTTTTGGGAGCAAAATAAACTATACTGGTAAAAGGCACCTATCTACTGGTATAATTGCATCCATACTAGGTCTCATACCAGAATAACTATTTTGGTAAAAAGTCACACCCGGGACCAATATAGTTATACTGGTATAACTTTTCTAGTGTAAACCAGCACTCAAGATGGTTTTCTACAGCAGTCATCACTGTGGTATCTATGTGCTTCTCGGGCTAATTAAAGATCTGTAGTGATGTCCCAGGAAGCTCAATGGAATTTTGTTTGAATAAGAGCTGCCAGATTGGGTCCATATGTATTTATTAATTTTGATTGTTTATTATGACAGTAATGGCTAGAGGCTCCAACAGAGACTGGGCCTCACTGGGCTAGGCATTGTACATACTCTGTTACCTTAAGATTTCTGGAGAACCATATGTTAATTATGATACACTTATTTTACACCTTGTGTGTAATATTGTGGATACAGAGGGTAGATTTCATATGGCTGAAGCTGTAGTTTTAGACTTTCCTTACTTTTAGAAGGGAGAGGCCCAGATTTTTTAACCAAAAAAGCCAAGAAATGCCAAATACACATACTGAGCAAAGCCTGACAACTCATCAACACCATTTCCAGTTTCTATATAATAGCACAGAATAGGAGAATTCATCATAATTTCCCAGAATATCCATTTCAGTGTGACAGAAGAGGCCTAAAAACATGATTTGCAAATGACTTACACAAGATAAAAGGTTTCAGAGTAACAGCCGTGTTAGTCTGTATTCGCAAAAAGAAAAGGAGTACTTGTGGCACCTTAGAGACTAATAAATTAATTAGTCTCTAAGGTGCCACAAGTACTCCTTTTCTTTTTACAAGATAAAAGGTACTTGTATCCTTCAAGAAAGTTGATGTGCAAGCAATTCAATTGCTATAAGCAAAAGTAATTAGCTCATTGAAAGGTGATGGCTAACTGTGCAGTGAAGAAATAACCAAATAAGTATTTTGTTTTGCAACTTGAGAAAGAGAGCATCTTTCATTTGTGAGGGGTTTGATTTATATAAGAACTAAGTATTAATGTTGTTATGTATAATGATGATGAAGACATCCCCCTTGTGTTCACAGAAACGTCATGTTGGTACAATTCTATGTTTCACCTGAAGAGCCTTGTCCTCATTTCACACAAGTATAAGGGGCAGTCTGGGGCAAAGACCACACATATATACATTTTCTTTATCATATACAAAGATCAAAGTACCTCAAAGTCCATTGAGGCCATTACAATGGCACCTTGGAAGCATTTGGCTGCTAGAATGATGGCATAAGATAGAGACTGTAAACTTTAGTCTCTCTTTCTGCAGCTCCTTACAGCTAACCAACTCTCTTCCCATGTCTCTACAGACTGCAGCCAGTGACTGGGTGCTCCAGGATCAATATTGTTATCTCTGGGACTACCTCTCACAAGAGGTCAGATGATTGCTTCCCTTCAGTAACAAACCTCAGTGAAGTTACTGTAAACATAGGCCTTGTCTACATCCAAATGCTTTGCTGATATAGCAATACCAGGATTTAATCTGTGGTGCCAGAAGAAGCACTCTTCTGCTGATGTAGCTTGTCTATGATGGAGCTTTTGCCGGCATAGCTGTGTTGGCTAGGGGCATGGGGGAGTTCACACCCCTGACTGACACAGCTAGGCTGATAAAACTTTGCAGTATAGACCTGGCCATAATCTAAAACTCAGTTATCTCATTAAAAAAAAAAAAAAAGCTTTCATTAAGGAAAGTGAGGGAATATCAGATCATTTTAATCTGATTCTTTATTCGTATTCCAGTCGGGATAAAGGGCCCCACTGTGTTAAATGCTGTACAAACCTGTAGATACAAACTTTGCCCAAACAGCTACAGTTGTGACAAGATGCCGTGGGTGGAAGAGAGAGACAAAAGGAGGAGAATGGCAGTGTTGGGGGACAAGAGATCTGTAAATGAACAATGTAATGTGTGATAAAGATGAGGCAGGGTACCTGCTCATAAGCGCTGAACTATTTGTACCAATACCTTATGTATCACAAGTATGTGTCCTTTCCCCCAGTTTGTCCCTTTCCCCCAATCCTTTTGGCAAGCAGCATATCAGGGATAAGGCCTGCATTCTCAGATGTCTCATGACGTCCTCCCTTCATAGCTGGCTCACAATATTATTATACATCTCTGATTTCTGTCACTGGTCTAATAGTTAGCCAGGCACAACAACCCCTCATCAAGCGGAACTCCAGTCTCTCCTCAGAATGGATAGTACTGTCTGTCTCTCACAGCATTTCCACTATAGGTGTTCTAATGTTATCCGCTATTGTAGGGGTTCTCCAACTTCATTGCACTACAACCCCCTTCTGACAACAAAAATTACTACATGCCCCTAGGAGGGGGGACCGAAGCCTGAGTCCACCTGATTCCTACTGCCCTGGGTGGGGAAGCTAAAACCAAAGCCTGAGCCCCACTCCACTGGGCAGGGTAGGGGGTCAAATCTGAATCCCAAGGGCTTCAGCCCCAGCCAGGGGCCCTGTAACCTGGGCCCCGCCACCCAGGGCAGAATCCCTCAGGCTTCGGCTTCAGCCCCGAGCCCCAGCAAGTCTAAGCCAGCTCTGCCGACCCCACTTTGGGGTCCTGATCCATAATTTGAGAACAGTTACACTATTATAATTACTTCTTTGGATAGAGGTTCCTCATTTTCCTGTATCACTTCTAATGAAACACCTCACTTTAATTTAATGTGTGTTATTAAGCCAATTTAGTTAAACCAGTGCAAAAAGGTGATTGATTAATCTTATTTCAATTTAAACCAGACTTATTTCAATTTAGCTGAATAAAATAGGATCAAAAGCCCTAGTGTAGATGCAGTTACGTGGCAAAAATGTCCTTTATTCAAGTACAGTTTATTCCACTTGGGGAACTGGTATAAGCAATACCAGCAAAATAATTCTTTTGTCAGTATCAGCTGCTTCCCCTCTAGGAGGGTTTGCTGGTATACCTACACTCACAACTCCTTTCTACTATAGACAAGGCCACTTTTTACACAGCTCTCTGCACTTGATTCTCCATTTTGATGTGTTCCCATGAAGATACAATGTTTTTTAGTGGTGGTGAGCACAGAATCCAGCAGGCCCTACCTCCTAATTCTGTTTCTGGCTCTCTATTGACCTTGAGCAAGTTTTAACATCTGCTTTTCACTTTCCCTCTCCATATGGGGGGGCGGGATAGGAAAACTTATGTCTCAGGCTTACTATGAGGATTTTACAATTAATGTTTGTAAAGCACCTTTGAAAATATCAAGCACTATGTTATACTAGCAGTTAAGTAACAACGAAGAACCAACATATCAGCTATATTTAGGACTCTACCAAATTCAGGGTCCATTTTGGTCAATTTCACAGTCATAGCATTTTAAAAATCGTAAATTTAATGATTGCAGCTATTTAAATCTGAAATTTCACTGTGTAATTTTAGGGGTCCTGACCCATAAAGGAGTTGTGGATGGGGCGTGTCACAAGGTTATTGTACGGGGCGGGGGCGGGTTGCATTACCGCTACCCTTATTTCTGGGCTGCTGTTGGCGGCAGAACTGCCTTCAGAGCTGGGCAGCTGGAGAGCAGTGGCTGTTGGCCAGGAGCCCAGCTCTGAAGGCAGAGCCGCTGCCAGCAGCAGCACAGAAGTAAGGATGGCCTGGTAGGGTATTGCCACCCTTACTTCTGCGCTGCTGCCTGCAGAGCTGGGTCCTCAGTCCAAAACCCCCACTCTCCGGCTGTCTAACTCTGAAGGCAGCTGCGCAGAAGTAAGGGTGGCATACTATGGCATTGCCACCTTTCCTGCTGTCCTGCTGCTGGCTCTCCAGCTGCCCAGCTCTGAAGGCAGCACTGAAGTAAGGGTGGCAACACTGTGATCCCCCCTAAAATAATCTTGTGCCCCCCCCATTTGAGAAACACTGGTCTCCCCTGTGAAATCTGTTAGGTATAAGGTAAAAGCACACAAAAGATCAGATTTCATGTGGGGAGACCAGATCTCATGGTCTGTGATGCATTTTTCACGGCTGTGAATTTGGTAGGGCCCTAGCTATATTCCTTCTGTTGTTGGCAGCAATGATCTCTCTGCCAAATATAACTGTCCTGTTCTGTTTCATGAAGTTTATAATATTTAAATGGCAAATGGAAAAAGAAGCAAAACTGTTTGCAGATTAAATGACAGATTGGCCAAATCCTTGACTAGTGTGAACTGGCATAGCTCAATTGACTTTACAGCAGCTAAGGATCTGCTCCTATGCTGGCAACTACATTTGTGTTGTGTGTTTTTCTTTCTCACAGTTGATGATCTATGTACTACCCAGGCATGCTGCTGCTGCTGTAGTTTTCTGTATTTGTTACTACTCAGTAGCACAGAAATTGTTGCATCAAATCTGGGTAAACAGAGCATAAGTTCAAACTGCTCTTTTAGTGTATTTTTTTGTTTGTTTGTTTTAATGAATAGGCCTCTTTTCCTCCAGCGGTCTGAGTACTCAGGAAACTTTGAACTCAGCTGATTGGTTTATTTCCTTTCTGAAAAAGTGCACCCACACAGGCACAGATTAATAAATTATCCCACTCAACTTGATTTATCATGGGTCTGATTCTCCTCTCTCTTATACCAGCTTTATGCTTGTATAACTCCATTGACATCAGTGGATTTACGACTGTGGAGTAATGAGAACATAATTGGGCTTCTTTCTCTTCTTATCTTATTACATAACACCCAGAGATCCCAACTAGAATCAGTGCTTTACTGTGGTAGGGGCCGCACAACACACAATACAAGACAGTCACTACACAGTGAGCTTTCTGTCTCAATGTATATATCATTTCAGCAGGAATAAATTTGATCAGTCTTTTTTAGAACAAACTCTTTGTTTTGTTGGCCAGCTCAGATATTCCAAAACCATCCCACCTGTGTCAATTTGTTTGTTTGTAACTGCTTCTGTTCAATTACTTATTTCATTCTCATTTACTATGTGGTTTGGTTGTCTGTTTTGGGAGAATGTTCTGGGTTACAGCCACTGCTGGCCTGAGGGCCTCTTGTGTCTGACATTGCTGTATAGTTCAACCTCTGTTGACACCTTTTCTTTATTTTAAAGATTCAAAGACTGTGGAAGCAGACATTGGATCCAAAGTACTCTTAAGCATTTTCTAATTAACCCTTCTTGTTATTGGGGTGGGATGTAATGGTTTTAACTGGTGTAACGTTGAACCTGACAGTTTTGGGTCACATGAGTTTCAGGAGCCAATACCAGTGGGTTTGGGTCACAATAGTTTGTAGACCTAGTGCTCCTTCTTGTTTGCTTGGAGTTATAGCTTTCTACAAACCTGAAACTCCAAGTAAACCTGAAGCAACAGCTAGGAATCTTGCCACCCTTTTTTCCCAGCAGGCTCTGGAAACTCTTTTTATTTTGTAATCTCCTGATGGTGTGGCTTGTTGGTGTGCTCCAACTGCCTGATAGATCTTCATCCCTCTTTCAATCACAAAAGTCTTCTGGAAAGCAGGAGGCCAGCCTGTCTACCCCCGCCTCTCCTAGAACTCTGAAAGGCTGCTTCTCCCACTACTCATGTTTCATCATTAATCTCAGAACTTGAGATGGCCTAGTATTCCTGGCTACTTTGCTGAGTGTGAGGCCAAGTTTAATCTCTTTTCAGATTTTGTTATGAAAGTTTTTTCAGAGTCAAGGTTTTATAAACCTCTTCTGATGGGAGATTTCATTCCATCTTGGCCACACTTTTTTTTTTTTTAATGTAAGCTTATTGGCATATTAGGTTCAGCATCTGTAGCTACCAAATGACACAGTGTCATGTAACACTCTGGGTCAACACAGCCCAAGTTCAAACTGCCCTTTTTATCAGATAATTCTGTTTGTTTTTCATAGATAGGCCTATTTTTTCTTAGTACTAATGCCTGACCTTAGGACTTGCTTTCAGTGGGCTAAGGGAGACTAGATTCTTACAGTAACAATCACATTGTTCTTTAGAAACTGACCCAGAAGTCACCTACTATAGGACAGGCCCAACAAAGAAAGTAACAGAACGCCACTAACCGTCACCTTCAGCCCCCAACTAAAACCTCTCCAGCGCCTCATCAAGAATCTAAAACCTATCCTGAAGGACGACCCATCACTCTCACAGATCTTGGGAGACAGGTCAGTCCTTGTTTACAGACAGCCCCCCAACCTGAAGCAAATACTCACCAGCAGCCACACACCACACAACAGAACCACTAACCTAGGAACCTATCCTTGCAACAAAGCCCGTTGCCAACTGTGTCCACATATCTATTCAGGGGACACCATCATAGGGCCTAATCACATCAGCCACACTATCAGAGGCTCATTCACCTGCACATCTACCAATGTGATATATGCCATCATGTGCCAGCAATGCCCCTCTGCCATGTACATTGGCCAAACTGGACAGTCTCTACGTAAAAGAATAAACGGACACAAATCGGATGTCAAGAATTATAACATTCAAAAACCAGTCAGAGAACACTTTAATCTCTCTGGTCACTCGATTACAGACCTAAAAGTGGCAACATGACAACAAAACAACTTCAAAACCAGACTCCAACGAGAGACTGCTGAATTGGAATTAATTTGCAAACTGGACACCATTAAATTAGGTTTAAATAAAGACTGGGAGTGGATGTGTCATTACACAAAGTAAAACTATTTCCCCCTGTTTATCCCTCTCCCCCCCCCGTACTGTTCCTCACATGTTCTTGTCAACTGCTGGAAATGGCCCACCTTGATTATCACTACAAAAGGTCCCCCCCACCCGCCCCCCGCTCTCCTGCTGGTAATAGCTCACCTTAACTGGTCACTCTTGTTATAGTATGTATAATAACACCCATTTCATGTTCTCTGTGTATATAAAGTCTCCCCACTGTATTTTCCACTGCATGCATCCGATGAAGTGAACTGTAGCTCACGAAAGCTTATGCTCAAATAAATTTGTTAGTCTCTAAGGTGCCACAAGTCCTCCTTTTCTTTTTGTGAAAGTTCTATTGGTATTCATGTACTGTATTGATAGTCCACTGACTTTAATAGTATTCCCATCCTCCCCCATTATTAGTGCCATTGTCAAGATGCTGGTATAATCAAAGTGAGCTCTGAAAAATAAATCATGAAACTCAAGTAATGGACTTGTCATTGTTGAATCCTTTTTAATTCTGCTGATTAAACATCAAAAACCACAGTAAGAACCAAATTCTGAGTGTAGTGGGCCAGCCACCTCCCATGCACCTGATGGCATAGGGCCATGCTACAGGTCGCCTTCCTCAGTTTCCCCTCTTGAATTCTTCAAGAAACTCAGACTTTGTTCATTCCCATCCCCTCTGGGGTTGTGCATTATGAAATTAAACAAAATAAAGTTTTCACATTCATCCAAACAGCAATTTTTCTTCCTCTCCCACACCCTCCTGCCTGGGACCTTTCCTTCTTTGGCAGGCCACTCCTTGTCAGAGTCCATGGGCAGTGCTGCTTAGAGCCAGAGCCCCAAACCAGGAGCCAAGCCCAAGGTCAGAGCTGGAGGCAGAAGCCAGGCAAGGGAGTAGGAAGGGAGAGCAAGATTGGGAACGAGGCAAGCACAGGAGATGTAGCTGCCGGTATAAGCATTGTGCAGCTGGTGACCTGCCACCTCTGCTGAGGATAATGCAGTCGGTTGGTTCCTTCCAGACACTTGGGTGGGCTAGCCAATCAGGCACTTCTGTCATAGCCCAGCTAGGTTCATTAGCTGGCCCGAGGACTGAGCCAGCTGGCCCCAGCCTTAGCTGCGGGAGCTCAAGCCCATAGCTCCTGACACTCACAAGCCCTACCTGGATAGATACTCAGTCCTTACTCCCAGGGCTGTCGGCTTGAGTCTGTTCACCCCTTGCAATCTCTGAGCTTTCCCCCCTCACTGCAGTCCCCTGCTGGTCTTTATAGGGCAGTCACCCTGCATGACTCATTCTGTAATCAGGTTTGGCTAACTCTTAAGGGACAAGCAACCCTCCCTGTTCTACTGATTGTTACAAGGAGTAGTAGGGGAATGGGAGTAGTAGTATCTGAAGAGGGTCTCTGAGCCATGCTTCCTGCTCACAGCAGCTGTAGGAAGAGTGTCTATAGAGAGCTGAGACAGTGTGTTCAACAGTGGCCTTTACTGCTCCTGCAGAAAATGAGTAGCGTGCCCTCGACCCCAACAACTTAGGTAGACTCTTGCAAGCATGTTGATTGGCTCTTCATGTGTGCTCCCCCTCACTCCACTCTGTGTTCTGGGAACACACATAGCATCACTCTGCCCAGGGCCTGTGCAGGTGCATGAGGAGGAGGAAGAGGCTGCCTGTACTCTTTTCCCCACTTGGCACACCCTGTACAACAAGCCAGAATTTTGCCCTCAGCCTCAATTTGAGCTGAGAATCTCATGCAAATAAAAGCAAAGTCTTTCATTCCATCATGTCATTAAATAATAATCCTGAGGTAGAAATTATGTACGGCATCTGTGAGATTTATTCTTTATATTAAACTCTCTGTTTTTAATGTTCACTTATAAACCCTCTGGCTTTCTTTGCAATAAAAGTAATCTTCAAAGTTTTTCAGCAATACAAAGTTTCCCAACACTGCTTTAAACACCTCACTCATTTTGGAAGGTGTCAGATTTCAGAAGCTGATTAGTTGGCTGAATAATTCTTTACTTGCCTATTCAAATTATAAACTTGCATCATGCTCAAATCCACATTTCCAACTCTGAATGACCAACTTGCACTTAAATATTTGTCTATGTATCCAATGAATTATTGGGAAGAGAAGGTAAAAATTAGTTGCACTGAATGATATATAGCAGTGGTCTCCAACCTTTTTAAACCAAAGATCACTTTTTAAATTTAAGGGCAACCCAGGATCTTCCCCACCCCTTCCCCGAGGCCCCACCCCTTCCCCGAGGCCCTGACCCACTCACTCCATCCCCCCTCTTTCCATCGCTTGTTCTCCAACACCCTCACTCACTTTCACTGGGCTGGGGGAAGGGGTTGGGGTTTGGGAGGGGGTGCAGGCTCTGGGTTGGGGCTGAGGGTTTTGCAGTGTGGGAGGGGGCTCCTGGCTGAGCCTGGGGTAGTGGGTTGGGGTGCAGGAAGGGGCTCTGGACTGCGGCAGAATGTTGAGGTGCAGGAGGGGGTGCGGGGTATGGGCTCTGGGAGGAAGTATAGGTGCAGGAGGGGGCTCCAGGCTGGGGCAGGGGGTTGGAGTGCAGTAGGGCATTCAGTGTGCAGGAGGGGGTTCAGGGTCCTGGCTCCAGGAGGGGGCTTAGGGCTGGAGTATGGGGTGCTGGCTCTGGGAGGGGGGCACTTATCTAGGGCACCCCCCAACCCTGCCAGCCAGTGTACCACATGGCCACGCCAGTCCCGGAAAGGACTAATGCACCTCTGAAGCTCCTGTGGGAGGCATGTGGCTCTGCACGCTGCCCCTCTCTGCAGGCACTGGCCCCGAAACTCCCATTGGCCACAGCTCACCATTCCCGGCCAGTGGGAGCTGTGGGGGCAGTGCTTGCAGGCAGGAGCAGTGAATGGAGACCCCTCCCCCTTTCTGGGAGCAGCGTGGGGCCACGGCAGGCAGTGGCAGGCAGCCCCCTTCCGCCGCTGCAGCCAGAGATACTGATTGACTGGGGAGAGTCTCCAGGATCGATCAGTTGACCACAAGTGACGGGTTGCTGTCCACTGATGTACAGAAAATAACATTTTGTTTCGCTCATTTTTCTGCATATTATTATTGTTCTCGTTTGTAACATGGTAGCGCCCAATCAAGATCAGGGCCCAGTTACCCAATGTCTTGTGCAAATACATTCAAAGGCATGGTTCCTTCCCTGAAGAGCTTACCGTCTATTTTCAGACATGACTCAAGAAGTGGCTGCAACAAAGTAGGGCTGGGAGGATGAGGATAACAGAAGATGATGCAACTGCATAGGCTAGCTAGTATAGAACTTGATGATTCTGATTAACATTAATTTGTTTTTAATTAGTTATATAACCCCAACTCAACTCTCCCACATTGTGTGTGCTGGCTTGGCAGTTAGAAAAAAATCATCCTCTTTGTATACTGAGCAAATTTCATCTGGAAATCATTTAGAGACAATAAACATGGAACTGTATCATGCCATTTTCTGCAGAGTAACTTTTTTCTCAGCAGTATAGGACTGCACATTACTATTACACTCTTTTCTAGCCCACACATCTGGCAACTCATAAAAAATAATAGCCACTCATCATACTTTTATTCTGCCAATGTGAGGGAACATAAGTTAACTAATAAGCTGTGTTTTAAGAGCATTCTGACCCCATGGATGATGCTAAATATAAACAAGGTACAGCCAGGTTGGCTTGTGCTCCCTAAAAGTACACAATGGGAAAGAAATCTGGGTTTGTCATATGGGAAAAGACAAGACCACAAGAAAAAAGAAATGTTATGGTTAGCACCGTAAGATAGCACCAAAATAAATAAATAAATAAAATAAATCGAGAGTAAAACCCCACATAAAGTATTTGACGTGTCCTGTTAAAATGACCAATTTTGCAAGACATGTAAGCACGTGAATAGTCATGTTTCAATCAATGGACCTGATTATGTGCTTGAAGTTATTAGCATGCTTAAGTGGTCTGTTGAATTGGGGCCTAAAAGAAGACTGGTGAGTAACACTGATATATTTTATCAGGATCAAGGATCTTAACCTTCTGTCTTTATTTGGTTTAAAATGTCAGACTGAAAAACACATTGTTTACAATCATTTCTGACAACTCTCCCTCTCTCTGCCTCTAGCTTTTCCTTGCTTTGGGCACCCTGAATAGTTAAGACTGGAGTAATATACATTACACACCATTTTAAGCTATTTTCCTCTCTCTAGTATGCTACTGACTAATCTATTTAACAGAGGGCGTTTAAAAAAAAAAGACATTGACATTTGTTTTGGGAAGAAGCCAGTGTCAACGTGACCAGTCACTGGAACGTTACAGATATGTTGGGTGCGTCTCTGAAACTCTGGAACGTGTAAGAGCCTGTTCAATGGAGCTGAGAGAGCTTGATAAAACAACTCACCTGGCAAGCAAACCCACTTCAGGGGAAAAAAGTCAAGCTTTCTAATTCTGTGCATTTTGCACAGGTTCCAAATCAGAGTATCAGAAGTAGCAGGGCATAATGAATGCTGCAGGCATTGATCCAGTGACAGAGGGCCAGGAGGGCATTCTTCCTCAATTATATAAAAAAATATTATTTGACCTGTTTTAGTTTATTGGTGTGTTTTCTTACATATAACATCTTATATGACTTCCAGGATTTATTCGCAATTAAGAATAAGCAAAACAGAGATGAATTTGTGCTCACTTTGGGGTGAATTTAGCAGTCCTGAACAATGACCATCAGCACAATGGCCAAGATCCTATGTCTGTTCACAGATAAGCCACAGCAAGTACATATGCTATGCTGGGAGCTGCGAGGGTGAGTTGTCCTAATAGATTTTTTTTTTCCAGTGGCACACATACATTCAATTAACAGTGTCCATTGGTCCATGCCTGCCCCCTTCTCCTCTGTATGCTCTGAACTGAGGGCATAAGGGGCATCGTAGATCATTTGCTTCTCTACTTCATTTCTGGTAGCCTGTAGTCTGAGATGGAACTTTTCAGTGTCCACAGCTTTACTAGCCTCCCTTTTTTCATATTCCAGGTATTCTGTAACTAATTTACCTTTTCTAGTGAGCCAGTTAGTTAGTTTAGTTTGAGAGAGAGCATTAGTAGGGATCTGGGGGTTCCCCCCACCCTGCTGCCCCCATTATTTGGGTTATCTATTATGGCCAAAGTGCCAAGACCTGTGTGGCCTCCTCGGGCCTTCCTGGTCAGTGACTTCCACAGTGTTGGTATTGCCTGGGGGAGTCTCTCATTCCCTTAAAGAGCAATATCTGCTGTTCTTCCCTCCACCCCCGAACCCAAACCCATTGATCCTGGGAGTTCCAGCTCAGAAGATTCCTGATGGAATGCTCAGTGATGCTCCAGTCTGACCTTGGGTTCTCAGACCCACCCTGTACATAGGCGAGAGGAACTGAGAAGTGCCCCTGAAAGCATGATATTCTCTGGTTTCAGAACAGCAGAGGGCAGAACTAAGGATCCCAGCAAGCAAAGCAGGTGGTAGGAGAGTAAGAATAAGCACTCCACAGAAAGTGAGAGAAATCCCCACCTAAGTCCTCATCTAGGAAGAGGACTTTTTGCCCTAAACCCTCCAAGTTGGGTGAGACTCCGCTCCCCAGGACAGGAGCTCACAGGTAGCATGAATCTGGCTTGTCAGTAATGAGAGCCAACAGTGCTCCAAAACGGCCCATCATTGAAGGGGTAGGACAAGCCCCAGAACTAGTAAGGGGGAAAATGGAGCAGTCGCCACCTACACAAATGGTATTGAACTATGACAAGAAACACTGCCTACCCCAAACAAGCACTGTCAGCTCTACCAAGAGGCAGAAGCCTTCCCCAGTCCCCAACCTCAAGGGTTGGATATACTATCCTCAACAGCCTGGATGTATACAAACCTGGAGTTGCTGATACTTTTGGAGCTGGTAGTCACCAGAGAGAATCCCGCACTGTCAGTAATATCAGTCAGCTGAGGCATTACAAGACAACTGGTATCAGTGGCTCTGCCTATTGAGTCAGAGGACTCATACTCCTTCGGTGAGCTCATGGCTGAAACAGTGGCTCCACTGGCCATACCAAGGTGTGAGATTAGTCCCAAAAGAGGCTCCAGAATATCTTTGGCGCCCTCCGCCTCCTGTTTGGGACCAGTGGTACCCTCCCCCATGGGGTCCATCTCCTTACCTGTATGATCCCTCACACGAGCCCGATTAGGGCTCCTGGGATCCATACATGAAACCTTCCAAATACAGAGCATCATAGAGGGAGTTCAAACAGGTGTCACCTCATCGGAAAGAACCACAGCCCACTCTGTCATTCTTAATCCACTGCATTTAGTGGTTGAGTAGCTATGTGGGCTTGGGATATGTTGCATCCCTGATCTGTGGAAAGCTTTCCTGAAGGAGATCGAGTGATTTGGCAGTTAATGCTTTCATTGTTTTTCTCCTTTCTGTTTGCAGACTTTGCCAGGTCCGAATAAATGAAAGAGGTACAGACTGTGCAAGCACTCATCTATAAGATGCTTAGTGACAAACATCATAATTAATCTGAACATCATGGACCAGTAGGTGCAGACAGTCTATACAGCATGTATAGTATGTGTGTTAATTTGCCATCTTGTATTCTGTTGGGTTTAAATGATTGTCTTCTTCATTGTCAAAGATATTAAAACCAAGTGTAAAAGTTAAGACACTTAGATAGATAGATAGATAGATAGATAGATAGATAGATAGATAGATAGATAGATAGATAGATAGATAGATAGATAGATAGATAGATGCCTTGCCAGTGTATTGACTACCAGTCCTCCTTCCTTCTGGGTCTCAGTTTTTATGTGAAAGCACTCTGGGACTTGCAAAATATGAAATAAGTCTTCACAATTCTCAGCTAAACAATTTTAGTTTGATCTGTGCGATTTGGTTTGGGAACCTGTTTTCAAACACAACATGACATCAGGGTGCTGGAATAGGGGGACCAGGGGGCAATGTCCCTCCCACTTTTTGAAAGTGGATGGAACAGGCCCATCCACTTTTTGCCACAGGGCCCACCCCCTGCCAGACTCCAGTTGCCAGCCTGGTCGGGAAGCCCGGGCACCATGGGGCACCACACTGCGGATCCACCACCTACCCGGGATGGGGGAGTCCTAAGAGCAGCCCCCAGCCTGTGTCTCTGCCCCGTGGGCCACTGCCCAGGGAAAATGGAGGGTCCATGGGTCCCCCACTGTTTCCGTTATGACCAGCCTGCGGCTCCGAGACCCCATCCCCTGGCCGGAGCCGGGTCGGGTCCATGCAGTCAGCTGTGGGGAGCTGCAGACCTTCTTGTCCTGGGCAGGGGACCTGTGGAGCGGGGACACACACCGGGGGCTGCTCTTGATCCCCTCACCTCAGACAGGTGGAGGGTCCACAGCTCCTGGCCTGCTCCGGCTTCTGGCTTGGGCAGAAGGGGTGGGGTGGGGCCATGGAGGGGGCTTTTGGGAAGGCCCCTGAGTGGAATAACCAAAGGGGGACCACCACTGGATGAAAAGGGAGTTACTTACCTTGTTGTAATTAGAGTTCTTCGAGAACCTATCTGTATTCCACTATCCATTCCCCTTCCCGTGTGCTTCAGCTTATTATCTGATTAGTGGTAAAGAAGGAAGCAGAGAGGTGGTTGGTCTTTCCCACCCCTCATACCCTCAGTTCAGAGCACAAGGACAGCTGGGACACAGGCATGAAATCAATAGATGCTATTTTCAAGAATTCTTTGGTCTCAGGTGCATGCGTATCCCCAGTGGAATACAGAGAGGGGCCACATGTCTTGGAGAACTCCAGTTACAATAAGATAAGTAACTTCCCCTTCTGAGTTTGCTTTAATAGATATTTTCTTTAGCTCACCCCATTCTATTCAAGTTTTGCTGAAATGAACTCTAGTTTCTTACATCATAGTACAGATTTGTGAGGGCGAAAATCCTGCTCCTGGTAAAAATGTTTAAAAAAAAAACCAATGTCCACTTTTTTGACAAAAAGTTTAAATTTTCCCTGGGAAACCGGCACTTCAGATTAAAAGTTTAATTTAGTTGAAAACCCAATTTTCAGTTGAAAACCAGCTTTGATGGGAACTTTTCGGTCAGCCCTATGGTTAATGCTCCATTGGCTTTTCAGGATGGGTGCAAGAAACTGGCCAATCTATTTGACACAATCCACAGACCAGAGATTTCCACATACCTAAAACAGTATTAACTCCTACTGAATCCCTCTGTTGGTCTTACTCCAATATGGGGGATTCAGCCAATAGAAACTTGACAACTACTGGAGCCATACTGTTAGTAAAGAGGAGAGCCATATAGGTCACAGGTGCCAGGGAGAAAGAATCACTACTACTCTTTGCAGTAGAGATCCACACATGTTCGGAGGAGAAGGTCATCCCAGGTGATCCTGAGTGATTGGAGGCTTTACTTCTACATACTCCACCAGAGCTTTCATTCACATGATTTTCTGTGGCATGGGGTGATCTGGCCCTGTCCATTTTGGTTTGGGGCAAATTCATTCTTCATTTTTCCCCGTAAAGGGGTAGATGTTCACATTTTTTTTTGCAACAAAAATCTGCATTTGTTGGTCAAAGGCGTGACACTTCCTTTGAAATAAATTAGCAAACTCTTGTAAAATTCTCAGCTATTGCATGTGAGAGTGAAAACGATTTTGCACAGTTTTTACTTGCAGTACTTGCAATAGAAAGAGTGACTCAAAACAGCTAATTTAGCTATTTGTAAGGCACCTATCACCTCTGTAGCTAGAATATTTGTGATCATATTCGAGTACAGTTGTTTGTACAAAAAATACAAACCCACAATCGCCTATACCACACACAACCCTAACATCGCCTTTTGAACTCTCCTTCCGCTTCAGGCTCAAGTATAGTCTACCATCTGCTACTGTAGGTTAATCAAATCATTGTTTGTTTTCCAGATTGAGTTTACTTTTTCCACAACCAGCTCGTATGCACAATGCCATCCTCCCCATGGCAATATACATTTATTTAAATTGCTTCTGAAGGTGATACTGATACGACAATAATGTCTTGGAGGTGATCAGCAGAACAACAAGTACAAGCAGTGCAACTGTCTGGGCAAAACATTCAGCTAAGGAAGTTGTCAGGAAGATCTGGGTTTAAGCATCTAGAATACAATCAGTTTAAGTGTTGAACTCTAAATAATGCTTTCATTAGGAGGTTCTTACAAACTAAATGGAAAAATGCCATTCCCAACTGGAAATACTGCACTGATTGGTGTGATTTTAATTTTTCTGGTTAATAAAATAAATGTTCCTGGTTATCCTAATTACTGGTAGATTTGGGTAGGAAGTTTCATTTAGGAGGCCTTCCTTTAAAATGAGGTGACAGTCTGTTTGTAAAGAGAGAGAGAGAATGTAAGAAGTGATTTCTGTTGCTGAATAAAAATTTCTGTCATGTACATTTTAGGCATGCAAAAGTCCTGTTTAAGAATACACTAAGAAAAGATTGTGTAACCCTTACTCATATTGGTGAGCACTTATATTCTTAGGCCTCTATACTGCATGTTGCTTAAGCAAGTGCTTAAAGTAACACACACACTGTATAGCACCAAGATACTTAATATTCCTGTTAAAACCAATGAAACTACTCATGTGAACAAGTGCTTGCTGGTGTGAGTGATGATTGCACAACTTGGCTCAACATAATTTTTTTTTCTGCAGAATTGCAGGGTCTGTGATTATTTGCATCTTCAAAGTTCCCATAATTGTATCCTACTGTTCATCTGCATAGTTTCAGGAGCTTAGCTTCTCTGAAGTGATGCCCATTGTGACATCACCCTTATCCATTACATTTCTTCTGTGCTGTAAGCCACCCTGCAGCAAAAACCTATGCTGGCCTTATTCCAGAGATGTGTGTATTGGCTCCATGGCTTTTACTTCCTCTGTCTCCTTTATGCCCTAGGCAACCAGTCCACATGTAACTTCCTTGCTTGGCATGGCAGTATCCCACAATGCATAGTACTCACTGCTAATTACTATGGCTGTGTGGTATTGCCTGCGAAATTGTGAATAGTGGGAATATTCTTTTTCTGAAAATGCAAAGTTTGGGGAGGAAAACCGCTGTGTGAGAAATTGCAAATGGGACAGAGTTGCTGGAAATTTCTGATTATAGGAGCACAGAATCCCTGCACAATGTGTGAAATATGCGTGGACAATCATGGTAGTGCTACAGGGGCTAAATGACTATACTGGGCCAGCATCTTTATTAGGCCTTCAGAGTAAGACAGAAAGGACTGCTCTAACCCACCCCGCTCCAATTCTCTATCCAAGCAGTTACTCTCATCCAGCTCTGCCCTGCCCTGACTGTCTACCAATCCTGGAAATGACAAGTGAAAAGTGCTTCCTGTTCTGGAGTAGTGAACACAGGAGCTGCACCCAACTTATGGTGTTTTACTTCCCTATGTCAGATATGGGCAAGAACTTGAGCTTCAACAAGGTGCACCCACTGAACTGAAAAATAATAATAATAAAAAAGATTTCTATGTAAGTTGAAACAGTTCCCAACATGACTCACCCGTAATGAAAACAGGGATGCTGATCCCTGGAAGCTGCTTATTGTGCCAGAATTAAACAGCTGAGCTCTCTCAACCCCACTGCATAGCGATTTATAGAGGTTAATCATGACATCTCTTCACCCTGAACATAAAATAAAGTGAAGTGAGCCTGAGATCAGAAGAGGGAATTCTGCTAACCTGCTAAAGGAATGAGACTGAATAAAGGAGTCACTTTGCACGTAAGCAAGTTTCTCTAATCTTCTCAGGAAAGACAAATGATTTTGCCAAGTTTCTGATTTGTCCATTATGATGTATGCTGGGAAAAGGCATCACCTCTGAGCCATCAGTGCAGCTTGAACTCAGCATTTATTTATTATTATTATTTTCCTGTCCAGATTAGTGTATGTCGAAATGCTTGCATATGGAAGCCAAGTTTTAATGGCAGAAATGCTTTCATGATGCATATGTGCACTCCCTTGAAGATTTCTTGAAATTAGATTAAAGTGATAGCATTATCTCCAAGGAACAAAATAATTTATTTTAATAATCACTTCAAATAAATAGAATGAAAATGTAACAATTCAGCAATTTCAGGAAACTACAGCTGTTCCAACATGCAGACTTCTCTTTGGAGGCTACAGAGAGCTGCAAACATCTGGGTCTTAGTGCTTTGGTATTGAGGCATTACTTTGCATTTTACCTTGACCTTTGTTTGGGAGCATGAGGCTGGTAAGCACGTGACGAACATGTCTGAAGAGAGTCAGAAGCATGAGTCAACAGCTTTACAAGTGCTGAGGAAGAGGCTAAGATTTGCGTCATACTGAGAGAAACATTGTTTCACAAGCAGGTCAAGACTGTACTTGAGATTTTCTCAAGGACCCAGCTTGCCCTAGATAAAAGAAGCAAGATAAATATTTGCTACAGTGTAGTACATGCATTTTGTGTGTCTTCGGAATTCAATAAAAAACAAAACAGAACAAAACATTCTTATAGCAGGGAAGTTAGTGGGTTTTTTAAACTCATGTTTAAACGCATGGGAAACAATTGAGATTTTACTATAAAGGGAAGGAGTACTTGTGGCACCTTTATTAACAAATTTATTTACTAACAAATTTATTTGAGCATACGCTTTTGTGAGCTACAGCTCACTTCATCTGATGCATGCAGTGAAAAATACAATGGGGACATTTTATATATACAGAGAACATGAAACAATGGGTGTTACCATACAGACTGTAACAAGAGGGATCAGGTAAGGTGAGCTATTACCAGCAGGAGAGAGAGAGGAAAAAACAAACAAACACCTTTTGCAGTGATAATCAAGGTAGGCCATTTCCAGCAGTTGACAAGAACGTGTGAGGAACAGTGGGGGGGGGGGGGTAGGGGGGAAGTGGGGGAAGGAATAAACATGGAGAAATAGTTTTACTTTGTGTCATTACAAGATAGTAACTTATAATTGGCTCTCGTACTTAGGTGACTCTTCTGGGCCATGTTTTCTGAGGGATGGCCCTGACAGTGATATCTGGTGGCCTCTGTGGAATGAGCTGGTGGCCACAGTGCAGTCCCTAAAGGATGGATGTCCTTATAATAAAACCACAGTTACAAGGAGCAGCAGTAATGGGTACCTTTGGGGGAGGATCAGCAGAGAGGCCAAGGACTAAACAGACACATTGGCTGAATTATCTTCCCAGCTTTAGGGATGGTCCCTCAGCATCTCTAACTGAGACACACTTACCCACAAAACAGGTGAACATCAGGAAAGCAAATCAAGGGCTGGAACTTTTCACAGGCTCTGAATCCTCTAAAAATATGTAACATTAAGAAAAATAAATAAAAATTGCTTGGGGTGCTTGGTTGGTATTGTAGCTTGGGGCTATTTTGAGGAGGGGCTCTGCACTGATAACAGCTGCTGAAGTCTTTGTGTTTGAGGAAACCACACTGCCTGCACAAGGGCTGCAGAAGCACTACTACATCCTTTCACACCACAGCCTATACCACCACCATGCACTGCATCTTCTCATCCCTGCTAGGCAATGCAGATGGGATGTGGGTCATAGTGTTGCCCCTTCAGAACTTCCAACACTGGTGGCAGTGCTAGACCTTCATGGGCCTCACATGTGGGAAACACAAGGACTGGGACTGTGTGTGGCAACTGCAATGGAAGGCTTTGGCAGTTTGATTTGGTCTGGGAAAGCTTATCTTGAGCTCCACTTGAGCAAGCTTCCTAGGTTTAATCTAGTGTTTCTTCTTCTGGTGCCATCTGGGTTACAGAGGAGGTCAGACTAGATTATCATAATGGTCCCTTCTAGCCTTAACATCTATGAAACCTAGAGAACATCACTAATAAATAAGAATAGATTTGATTTTGTTAAATTTTGGGCAAGTGTGCGCCATTTCTTATTGCAATCACACCACTTTGCCCATCTAGCATGGCAAAAGCTTTCTTCTGTTTTTAATTAATCTGACAAACTAACTCTTATATGGCCATATGGTACATCATTTCCCACCAGTATAAACAAATTGGACCCCAAGGCCCTAGTTCAGCAAGGTACTTAAGCATGTGCTGAACTTCAACCTCTGGGACATCATCTTACAGAGCACTACTCAGGAGTACAAAGTGGCTAGAAGTAGCCCCAAATCAGTAGCAGACAATTCCCCTAGTATAGGGTAGCTGCCCTCTGGCCTGCCCTCCTAAGATATGTGGTGTCAGGGATAGGAGGAGGCATGGAGGAGCTCTGCTCCACTCTGCTAATCTTCCACTGGTCTATCAAGGAACCCACACTAGTGGGGCAAATTAGAGCTGCCCAAAAGCACCTCTAAGGCTATGTCTACACAGCAGTTGGACGTGATAGCAGTTCATATAGACATTCCCACATTAGTCTTACCCATGGAATCATGGCTAAAAATAGCAGTGTTGACATGGGGACATAGGGTTCAGTGCAAGTTAGCAATATGAATATTTACCCAGCATTCCTGGTGTGCTGGTACAGTCCACACTGAAGTCTGTGCCACCATGTTTTCACAGCTGTCTTTAGTCATGCTTGTGCAGGTAAAGCTAGTGCCCAGCTGGAATCACACCTTCAGTTGCAGTGTAGATATACTATATGTGGCCTCGAGACCTGGTAACTGGTAGCCAGCTCCCTATTGCCCAATCCAAGCTGATCCAACCTCTGGTGCAGGAGAGAACCTGGCCCTTAAATTTAAAATCCGATACATAGTTAGTTTCAAATACCTTATTGAACGGGGGCCGTAAACCTTCAATAGCCTTCTTACATATTTTTAAAACATGAGAGGATGTTAAAACCTTTTGAGGACATTAACCGCTAGGGGAGTTTCTCACCAACTTGCATTCCTGAGCTCTATTTTCAGAAATACAGGCCCCAATCCTGCAAACACTTGCATATATGGGTAACTTTAAATACATTCAGTGAAATGGGACTGCTCCCATGTGAAAAGTTATTTATGTGTATAAGTATTTGCAGGATTGAGTCCATAATCAGAACTCAGAATTCACACTTCAGAGCAGAAATGTTTTTGAATCTCATTAAAAATATAGATCGGTGACCTGCCAGTCAAACATACAAATTGATAAGAGAAGTGACTTTGACCAAGAAGGCAGGAAGAGAAGGAAGTGATCATTAGTGATTGTAACCCACTTGAGAGGTTTACCTCAAGGCAAAGCCTGAGGGCATATGAAATTTTCAGTAGACCAACATTAACAACTGTCTACTTTCCAGAAATCATTATTGCTGTTAGATCACAGTTTGTGAGTCTGAAATTGAAAAAGGTCACATCATTTGCACAAAATCCACAATTCCTTGAAGTATGGTGTGGTTAGTGTAAAACTTTGAGATTGACCTATAAAATATAAATGAAAGTCTGGATACATCATATCATTAAAAAAACCTCAGACATGTGGGGGTTTTTTTTGGTCTCTTGCACAATAGAGCTGTTTGAAATATAAATATTTTTAAAGCCAAGAGTTAGTGATGGAAAATACATGAAACATCTCAGAAAATATACTGTATCTTCTGCCTCATCATCAAATTTCTTAACACTGTGTTCTGTGATCATTTCCCTAAAGAGCTGGGGGGACACCTATCACTAGAATAATTTAAATCTGGATTGGACAAAACACCTGAGAATTTAAGATTTTGAACCTTGTGAGATTTTAAAGTTTTACCAACCTTTCAAACTACTAGTTTGAATTTGTGACCTTTCTTTATACCTTGTGATTTGAAATACACTTTTTTTTCCCAGGGTGATTCAACATTCAGGGAATATTTTCTAGCTGGTGCTGTGTGCTAGAGATAGAAGAGTGCCAAGCTCCAAATACTAGACTGGCACAAGTGGCTTCTTTGTATATGGTTTATACACTGTCTTTATAATGCTGGCCCTTTGCTGAGCAATAGCAGATTTGGGGTTCTGGCAGGTCAATTTCCCATTTGGAGCATATATCAGTGATGTGGAATCAGGTATCTTCTCAGTGTAGTTTGTTTATTTACAAAATATACACAAGTCCCGTTCCCTTGAGCAGAGTTGTCACAATGGCACTTGGGCAGCAGCTTTGGGCCTCTGTCCTCCTTGCGAGACAAAACTCAAACAGATCCAACTCTTTAAATACAATCTCTGCCCCATATCTTTCCTCAGCCCCTGGGAAACCCAAGAGCAAGATATCTAGATACTGCATGATTTGGAAATAAAAGGTAGCCTAGCTATTAACCTTCCTTTTGTGTAGCTGCTCTGCAGCACAAAGGAAGTTCAGAAAGGTCTAAGGGCCCAGACAAAATGGAGTGGGATGCTTAAACCCGGGGGTTCCCAAACTTTTTTCCCTGAAGCTCATCTGTGCAGCTGCAATAGGCAATGCAGCCCACTATTAACACGCATCTGTCAGGGAAAGGGACCCTGTGGGGCCTGCGCGGCCCCTCGCCTCACTAGGGACCAGGGCCAGGGAGAGGGTGAAGGAGGCAGGCAGGTGCCACAGCCAGCCCCTGCTGATACTCTCTACCTCAGCAGCCTGCCAAGTGCCTTGAGCTTGTCACCTGGTAGCCCTGCCCCAGCCACCCACCCAGCACCCTGGTGTGCCTCACAGGCACCCCCTGCCCAGGAGCGAGGAGGGAAAGACACGAGGGCTGCCAATGCTGGACAGAGGCAGGCACTTGGGCTGGGCCTGATTGTTACCTTGATGGTCCTGATCACAGCGTTGTTCAGGCAGAAACAGAGCAGCACCGATACTCCAGGGAGCCTGACAGCCACAGATTGAGGGGTGCAGTGACTCGGAAGAGGAACAACTGCGAACCATCCAGCCTTCTCTAGCTTCCCTGGAAGCTGCTGCCTCTTGGGGTCTGCCCCTTCTCCTTACTCTTAACACACTGTCCAGATGCTCCACTTCACCCTCTGCCACCTGCTGGGGGTGCTGGGCTCCTCCAGCCCTGGAAAGGGGTCATCTGGCTGTCACTCTGCCAATGTATACAGTCTGTGGGGGCAACTCTGCCCATGGTGGACCACCCAGGACTGTGCTGCAGCCCACCTTTGGGAACCTCTGCTTTAACCCACACAGTTCTCATAACAATGCTCTGGTTGTGGTTACTGCTCGGCCTCTTTCTATAGAGAACATCATCCTGGGAGCTTATCTATCAGTGATCCCTGAGGTGCTGGCCAGAGCACCTTTTACCATAACAATATTTTTATGGGTACTTTCTTCATCTCTCTGCTCCTTGTTCACTGTCTCGCTGTATTTTTTTTTCTGCTCTACACATTTTGTTTTTTTTTTTACTGGAAGATCGATTCCCTTTTCTCCTCTATGCCCCGTTCCCCCCACATTGTACTGTAAGGAATTGTGGATTTGGTGCAAATGATGTGACCTTCTTGTATTTCTGACTCTGTCTCTTCCCTCTCCCTTCTCTGTCTTCATGTCCCCCCTCCCACCACACAGTCTCTTCTTAAGGAGAACATTTACCCCAGTACTATGGCATCCCTAGGGCTGGACTCTCAATTGCACCGGAGCGGAGCTCAGCCGAGAATCTGTTATGGCTCCCGAGCCTGCGCTGCCTGTCCTTGGCATTAAGGTACAGTAGCTGAGAAGCTGCTCTAATTAGCACCACTGGTATCTCTAAGTGACCTACACTAGTGGAAGACCTCCTCTCAACCACCAACATAGGCCTCCCTTGTATTACACTGGAGGGAGGTGGGGGGAAGAGGTGCAGTAAGTAGTACTGCTTTATGCCAGAGGAGAATTTCCCAGCATGGGTGGGCCTTCTACATGGCCTTCTACAGCCATAATATGACCACTTTGCACTGGCCAAAGTGGCTATAGCAGACTAGATTGGCCCACAGTGTTCAAGCTAGTCTGAGGTTAGGCAAATCAAAAGCACTCATTCCTGTTGAGATTATGTATTAGGGAATAGTTCCATCTCGTCTAGATGACCTTGTTGATTTTTTCCATTTCTATTTTTTTTTTAATTCTGTGACTTGTTTATTTCCGCTTATTTCCACAAGTTGAAGGCAATGAATAATTTGATAGATGCAAGGATGTGTAAAAGTTTGACAGGAAACTAATTTTGGTGGTCTTTAGTTACTGAGAGTCTTGCCATTGATCTAACTGGCTGCAGCACCAGGCTGTAACTGGAAGTAATTGTACGTTGATAAAAAAAAAAAATGTTACAAGAGCATTAAGGTTGCACAGTCAAATTCTCAAAAGTTAGAATATGACTCACCGAAGCTTGCCCATGCACCCTTAATTCGGCCCCCTTGAGCAGATTCATTATGATGTCTTTAATTACATGCTCGCATACTATTTTTCACTATAATTTTCAAATTAAAAAGGATCTGGCACTAGTTAATTCCATGGCACTGGCAGTAATAAGAGGCAGTTATCCTCTGTATGGAGCAGGCAGTGGAGGGGAATGAGATATACTTTGCAGGTATTTGCTGACAGAAAAGGAATCCCGAGACTCAGGATTTCCGGGTTCAGTTCTGGGTTCCGGTTATAGACCCTTCAGCCCTTGTCCCTCCATAAGTCTGCCTCTGTTGACCTCTCCTATTTCCCCCTCCCCCTCTGCGCTTATCCATCTTCCCCTAGACCTCCCCTTCCTCTTTTCTTATTCAACTCCTTACCCCAGTTCCTGTCTCCCTCCCCTCTGCTGCTCCCCAAGCTCCTGTCTCACTCGGCTTTCCTCTTATCTGGCTACTGTACCCTCTTCTGCACTGCTTGTCCTCACTCTCTCTCTCTCTTTGAATCTCCTTTCCTTATGTCCCTCCATGCATTCCTCAACCATTCTGAGCCAGGTTGCTTCCCCCTTCTTCTCAGTGCCTGGGCTCCAGAGATAGGAGCATTGAGAGCAGAGGAGACACAGTCACCCTGCTCTCACTTGTGGTGCTCAGCATCACAATAGCCCAGAGCAGCAGTTGCAGGGAGAGTCCATGTTGAGGTGAATCACATTCTTCCCACAAGTTTCCCCCACAATGTTCAACTTGGCCAGGCTAATCGAGGTCAAACTGCCCCTTGCACCATCCACACAAGGATTTTATGAAGCATTAGCTATCATGTTATAATAACACTCCTTTTCCTGGGGTAGCCAGACCAAGTGAGGCTCCAGACAGGGATCAGCCTGTGTGCAGTCAGGGCCTAGTGACTGGATTTCATTTCATATCAGTGAATATATTTCCATTGGCCATTGAGTTTGGAAGCATACTATTACCTATACAATACATGCTTTCAACTATTTTTAAAATTTTTAGTGGAGAACTAAACCATGTTCATCAGATACAAAGGAGATGATCATTTCATACTGTTATAGTTGGGTAAGAGCCAGATTCTGCCATGTTTATTCCTGTTGAGTAGTCCCTTAATTCACAAGTACTGTTATTAATTTGAAGGGGGCAACACATAGAACAAGGTACTCCTTTTCATGAAAAAAGATGACCGAGTCTGTTCTTACAAAATTAAGGGTGTCAGAATTTAATAGTGTAGCTGTCATGGGAGACAGGACTTTGGGAACAGATGCAGGATTTCACAGCCTGAGCTATGGGAGCCTGAGTGTATCTCAAAAACTACCTGTACAGGTTGAGGATTTGGGACCTGGGCAGTAACTGGCCACACCATACATCACCTCCTGCCACATAGACTAAGATAAGCATATGTATGCAACCAGGCTGTGAAGCTAAGTGTTGATCTGACTTCTTGGTGAGAAAATATTAAGGGCTACAATAGGAAGTTGCTTGCATTTAGCAAGGAATAGAGAAAAAAAATAGCAGATAAGATTGGATTAATTTGGTGTATTTCTCCCAATTTGACAGGAAAATCACACTTATTTTTAATACAAGTATTTTATGCTAGAAATATTTTAAAATCATGCAGAGAACAAGAATATACTTTTTTTTAAAAATCAAGCCTCCAATAAAGAAGTCATTAGAAATAGTGGGACGTGTGATACGGAATCATTACTGCTGCATACTGAAGGATACAAACAGACTAGCAGTAATTATAGTGCCACAGGAAAAAAAAATCAATAACTGTTTCTATTTCCTTTCTGATCAAGATTGCAGTATGATATTAGCAATCTGTGAACCAATGAGCTATCCATTTAATCTTACTCATGAGTATGTAACCTTGATGAACTCAGTCATGTTTGCTGTGCTTGCAAACTTTTCAGTCTTCTCTTGTGATGGAATCCTGGAGGAATCACATTCATATTATAATTCAAATAAAATAAAACCTGGGTAAAGGGAGTGCTAGTAGGGCTGGCCTTACCACTGGGCGGAGGGGAGTGCCACTAGGACCCAGAGTGTAGAAAATTGTGTCTGCTGTTGGTGCATACATATTCTCTCTGCTCTAGATGCACAGAGATGGTGGAGTGCTGTGCTGGAGGAAGGAGGGCACAAGAGACATAACAGGCAGGCAGTAGAAAAGGTGACAGGGAATAACAGAAAGCAGCAGGAGTTACAGGGACAGAGTAGGAGGAGCCTCTTATGTATCTCTCCAGCACCCCCAGGAGCCTGGACCGATTAACACCAGCTTCTCAGGGAGCTTCCTGTTTCCTGCTGCTTCCCTGAACCCACTTGAGGAGAACAGGCAGTCAGCTGAAGTAGTAGGAGCCAGTTAGGCCCTTAAGACGCTGATATCTTCCCTCACTCAGGCTCTGCTATCAGCCTGCTTATTTGTCCCCTTCCACTGAGTGTTGAGAGCCACTCTAGCTGGCACAGAACAGCTGTCATGAGTGAAAGAAGAAAACGCCCCTCTGGGGCAGCATTCAGAAAAAGAAAGAAAACAAAGGAAGCTTTTCTTATCTAAGCAGGAAGGAGCTCTCCTGAGATACACAGACACAAATGTTCATGGTGAGCCTTCCAGCCCCAGTGAGGATGTGAGTGGTGAGGAGATGCCTGATCTTCCAGTTAGTCAGAGTGCAGGTGACCTGGCAGCTACTGCAGCATCCATATCTCCACCTCAAATGGATGTAACCATGCACATTCCTGAAGAAAAGTGTAGATCAGAGAAGAGTGTGGTGGAGGCGCAAGAAACAGCTGCTGCTGAGTTTAGTTCGTTAAGTCTAGATGATCCAGGACAATGAACCCACTTGAGCAATAGCCTGAGGGACTTTCTTGTACAGCATGGGCCACAGCAAGTGAAAAACTTCATGTTCCCCAAAGACAATGAAAATGGAAGTTTCCATCCAACACATTACTGGTGTGAAATCCCCAATGGTGACGAAGTGGAGAGGCCATGGCTTATGTACTCAAAAAACCCAGAATGCTGTATACCGTTTTTGTTGCAAACTCTTCCAGTCTAATGTTGCAGCCATATTCGGTTCTACAGGAACAAAGGACTGGAAAAATCTGGCTAGAAATCTGGCATGCCATGAGAAAGCAGCAAATCACCAGAGAGCATTCCATAGGTGGAAAGAGCTTGAGATGAGACTAAGGTTAAAGGCCACCATAGATGATCAGCATCAAGAGAAGATTGCATCAGAGTCTCTTTACTGGCAAAAATGTTTTGAAAAGGCTCATAGCCATTGTGAGAATGCTTGCTACCCAAAACCTAGCACTGTGTGGCACTTCAGATCAGCTGTATGTGTCAAACAATGGAAACCTCCTTAAAATTGTGGCGCTGATGGCTGAGTTGGATGGTGACTCTTCTTAGATGCTCCTGGAGTACAGCATCAAAGAAATGTATACACACCACTACCTTGGAAAAACAATTCAAAATGAGATCATACAGTTACTGGCAACAAAAGTCAAACAGAAGACTGTGGCAGATCTGAAGTCAGCAAGATATTACTCTGTTATTCTGGACTGCACACCTGACATCAGCCATACGGAACAAATGACTGTAATGGTGTGTTTTGTAACAGAACCTAGTGAAAATGTCCCTGCAATGGTGACGGTCAGAGAGCATTTTCTAGAATTTATTGACATTGATAATACTACAGGAGCTGGTAAGACAAATGTGCTTCTTAAAAAGCTGGAAGATACAGGAATTGCGATAGTTGACATGAGAGGTCAGGGCTACGATAATGATGCCAACATGAGAGGAAAGAACAGAGGAGTGCAGACATGGATCCGAGTTAAACCCTTGAGCTTTTTTTGTCCCATGCAGTTCTCATTCATTTAACTTGGTGGTCAGTGATGAAGCATCAGCTTCTAGTGAGGCTGCTGAATTTTTTTAATGTATTTTTCTCTGCATCAACTCATTGATGGCAAATTTTGAAGCAACATCTGGGGAACATCCTCTCTGACACTGAAACCACTGAGTGCCACATGATGGGAAAGTTGAGTGGAGGCGATAAAGCCTATCAAACACCAAATTGGGAAGATAGATGATGCCACAGTTGCCATTATGGAGGATAATGTTTTAACAGGAACTGTTCGTGGAAGAACAGTGGTAGAGGGAAATGGAATCAACAGAAACATACACAACTTCAGGTTTCTGTGTGCCTTAGTGTTGTGGCATGACATACTGTTTGAAATAAATGTTGTAAGCAAGAGACTCCAAGGTGTTGACCTTGATATATCTGGTAGCAATGGAACAACTGGACAAAGCAAAGTCATACCTACAGTCTTACAGTCAGATGAGGGATTTCAAAACGTTCTGAAGAGTGCACAGAAGTTGGCAGAGGAACTTCACTCTGAAGCTATTTTCCCACCCATTCAAGAATACAAGAGTCACCGAAGAAGACGACATTTTGATTACGAGGCATGGGATAATCCCATAAGAGACCCCAAACAACAATTCAAAGTTGAATTCTTTAACCAGGTGCTAGATTGTGCAATACAGTCAGTTGAAGGACGTTTCATGCAGCTCAAGGAACACAGCAGTATATTTGGGATGTTGTATGATATTACAAAACTCCTCACTATACCTGAAGAAGACCTACACCAGCAATGCAGGGCACTAGAGACAGTGTTAACAAATGATGACATGCGCGATATTGATGCGGGTGATTTAGGTGATGAACTGAAAGCCCTTTCAAGATATATTTCAGCAGGATCAATTCCAAAGGCTGTTCTGGAATATATGCGCACAAATAAGATGACCATCCTCTTTCCAAATACTTTTGTTGCTCTGCACATACTTCTAACACTTTCTGTAATAGTTGCCAGTGGAGAACACAGCTTCTCCAAGCTGAAGTTAATAAAAAACACATCTACACTCCACAATGACACAGGAGAGGCTGGTTGGCCTTGCAACCATCTCAATAGAGCATAGCTGGCCCAGACTGTGGACCTTCGGCAGGAAGCAGTTCAAATCTTTGCAACCAAGAAGGCAAGGAAAGCACCACTTTGATTATTAAAACAGATAAAAATGCCAGTGTTTACTATGCAGACAAGAAAAGTTACATTTGCTGTTCAGGCATTTGAAAGTTAAGTGTTACTTAAAATTTTTGAACATGGCATTTTATGTTGTTAGTTCTCCTTTATTGGGGTAGGTAGCAGAGCAGTTCCATGAGAGGAGAACAGGGAGACGGCAGAACTGAGACCTTTCAAAGTTTTGGCCCAAGTGGGGGGGGAAGGGGATGTGATTTGAGCTCCCTGCCTCAGGTACGAAAATGTTGTGGGCCGGCCCTGAGTGCTAGGGTTACACAGTTAAGCATTCAAGAGTCATGCAATGATAAAGTTAAGGCTGTCTCTCTGTATATTACATCACTAGGTCTAACTTTCCTCTCTTTATTTTGTGTAAATTAGGAGTAATTCCCATGAAAGTTGTAAAGCAACACCAGGATCGATCTGGTGTGAGATCAGAATCAGGCCTGAGGACTTGACTGTCCATTGCCTTGATTAACTTTTAAGCATGGGGCTTAACCATTCTTCCTGAATAGAGATGCTTTCCTGAATGACCAGGGGTTATAACACCTGCTCACCATTCCCTCTATAATGAGCATTTGCAATGGCTCAGCCTCATAATACTTAGATGTCAGCTCACAGCTTTTAAATAAATATTGTCATTCCTTCTAGGAAAGAAGCCTCTGGTCCCCACTCCCTCAGAATGAGCTACTTGTTCATGAGAGGAGTGTCTATTTCCAAAGGATGGAGTCTTATAAGAAGCACACTACAAAAATGCAAGTATCTTATGGCCCTAGGTACATAATGTCATCATTCTGTGACTAATATTATTTTGCTATAGGCTTCCTTACCATCACATGGCATTTCAGTATGGAATAGCATTCACTTCCAATTCTGCAGCTCTTGCCCATTCTATTAACTGTTAGAGTGGGTGTCATAATAAATACATAAGAAGCATATGCAGATATAGTATATTGGCAAAGACCATGCAGTCACCCATATGCTTAAGCATATGCTTAAATCCATCCCCATGTCAATGGAACTTAACTTTAATCTTAACTTTGCTGAATCAGGGTCTTCTTCCCCTTGTGGTGCATATTTTCTTTCTATAGGGTGATGTCCAAAATGGCTGTCTGGAAAGCATCAAACTGGTATTTTATCTCGTACTATAACTGGAAAAAAAATTTGTCCACAGATCAATTTGTTCATGATCTTAAGTATAAGGGGAAAATATTAAGGTCTAATTATTATTCACTATATTTAAACTTCATTTCATCTGTAAAAACAATTAAGAATTATTTAAATTTCAATACAATGAAAAACTGTAAATTGCCATCAATAAATGAAGTCACTGCTTGCTTAGCTTTCCATGTGTTTACCTCAACCAGATTCTGAGAGACCTCTCTGCTTAAACCATACCAAAGATGAATCATGCACTTCAAAAGTATCTATTCTAAAATAATTTTGACTAAAATAGGTAGAGAAAAAAGGATTACAGCAGCTATGCATCTTTTAAAAATATATTTTTTTAAATTATAGGCTCTGATTCAGGAAAAAAGAAAAGGAATACTTGTGGCACCTTAGAGACTAACCAATTTATTTAGTCTCTAAGGTGCCACAAGTACTCCTTTTCTTTTTGCGAATACAGACTAACACGGCTGTTACTCTGAAACCTGTCATTATGATTCAGGAAAGTTATCAAGCATTTGCTTAACTTTAAACATGTGCTTAAGGCCCATTGATGTCCCATTAACTTTAAGCATGTGCTTAAGTTCTTTCTTAAGGGGCTAAATGAGGAAATGTCAGGCAGACCTATAGTATTCTTATGTGTTCAGCTGCCAATACATCCTTATTATACAACCCTGTGACAGAGTGAGAGTAGCCTAAGGCTGACACATCATTCTGTGCACTTTGGAAGTATCCCCTCATGGGATTAATTGATGAGGTAATAGTTTAAGTACTAAGTGATTAACTAATTAATAGGGTTATTCAGCTTATCAGCTAGAAACAATTAAAAAAGAGGCAGAGACACTAGATGCACAAGATCCTGTGCGTCCTATATGTTAGCGGTAGATAAAGACTTGGGGAAAAACATTTTTATAAAGCACATTGTAAATAAAGCACTTGATGCTGAACTTGCCACAGGTGAGCATGAGGACTATTTGCATAAGAATCCAGGGAGAGGGAACCCTGCTCTGTGACAAACCCACTGTATCATACAAACAGGAATTTCTTACTTCACTGCAGACCTGAGCCATTATTTTTAGGTGACATATCTGAGGAACTGTCCCAGGTTGAGGTGTCAATAGAGGAGGTTTAGGAACAAATTGTTAAATTAAACATTAATAAGTCACCAGGATCAGATGGTATTCACCCAAGAATTCTGAAAGAACTCAAATATGAAATTGTGAACTACTGACTGTAGTAAGTAACCTATTGCTTAAATCAGCTTCTGTACTAGATGACTGAAGGAAAAGGCTCCAAAGGCAATCCTGGCAATTACAGGCTGATAAGTCTGACTTCAGTACCAGGCAAATTGCTTGAAACTACGGTAAAGAACACAGTTATCAGACACACAGATGAACACGACATGTTCAGGAAGAGTCAACACGGCTTTGTAAAGGGAAATCATGCCTCACAAATTAGAATTCTTTGAGGGGGCTCAAGAAACAAATGAACAAGGGTGATCCAGTGGACATAGTGTACTTGGCATTTCAGAAAGCCTTTGGCATGGTCCCTCACCAATCAGTGTTAAGCAAAGTAAGCAGTCATAGGATAAGAGGGAAGGTCCTCTCATAAATCAGTAACTGGTTAAAAGACAATAAACATAGGGTAGGAATAAATGGTCATTTTTCAGAGTGGAGAGAGGTAAATAACAGTATCCACCAGAGATCTGTACGGAGACCATTGCTGTTCAACATATTAATAAATGATCTGAAAAAAAGGGATAAACACTGAGGTGGCAAAGATTATACACAATTTCTCAAGATAGTTAAGTCCAAAGTTTAATGCTTAGTTACAAAGGGATCTCACAAAAGTGGGTGACTGAGAAACAAAATGGCAATTGAAATTCACTGTTGATAAATACAAAGTAATGCACATTGGAAAACATAACCCCAGATATACATGGTGGGATCTAAATTAGCTATTACCACTCAAGCAAAAGATCTTGGAGTCATTGTGATCATTCTCTGAAAACATCTGTTCAATGTGCAGTGCCAGTCAAAAAAACTAACAGAATGTTAAGTACAATTAGGAAAGAGATAGATAATAAGAAAGTAAATATCATAATACCACTACATAAATCCATGGTATGCTCACACCTTGAAGACTGTGTGCAGTTCTGGTCACCCCATCTCAAAAAAGATGTATTAAAAATGGAAAAGGTATAGAGAATGGCAACAAAAATTATTAAAGGTATGGAACAGCTTCCATATGAGGAGAAATTAAAAACACTGGGACTGTTCAACTTGGAAAAGAGACAACTAAGGGGGATATGATAGAGGTCTATAAAATCATGACAGGTGTGGAGAAAGTGAATAGGGCAAATGCTATTTACTGCTTTACCTAACATGCGAACCAAGGGGTCACCCAATGAAATTAATAGGCAACAGGTATAAAACAAACCAAAGGAAGCACTTCTTCACACAATGCACAGTCAACCTGTGGAACTCATTGCCAGGAGATGTTGTGAAGGCCAAAAGTATAACTGGGTTCAAAAAAGAATTGGACAAGTTCATGGAGGGTAGGTCCATCAATGGCTATTAGCCAAGGTGGTCAGGGATGCAACACCATGCTCTAGGCATCCATAAGCCTCTGACTGCCAGAAGCTGGGACTGGACAACAGGGGATGAATCACTTGATAATTGCCATGTTCTGTTGATTCTCTCTGAAGCATCTGGCACTGGCCACTGTCAGAGACAGGATACTGGGCGAGATGGACCATTGGTCTGATCCAATATGGCCGTTCTTATGAGCATTAAAAAAAGTGCATCTGATAACCTCACTTAGAACAACCTTAAATATGTACATGTTTAGTTTCAAAACGTCTCATAAGGCCATTATAAAATCATAAGGCCATAAATCAGAACAAGAGAGATTTCTTTGTCTGCTTACATGCAATGTGTTAGTTCGGTGCATGCGCATCCATAACTAGAAAAACAGACAATTTCTTCACATTAAGTTGCTCAGTGTCGAAATGTAAAATAAACCTGTAAATCTGCTGCATAGATTTCGGCCCCAATAAATTTTACATATGCCATAAAACATACCGACTCTGCCTGTGGTTCTTAACTTTAATTGTGGGATTACACTACAGTTTAATCTCTACAAATATACACCTACTGACTTTTATTTTCATAGGTACTAAGTACCTACATCTCCCATTGACTTCAGTAGAAATTATGGACATTCAGTACTTTTGCAAATCAAGCTAAGTGCTTAAATGTATTAACAATATTTACCCCACCGTTCACAGTTGCCATTTGTTATTACTCAAAAAAGTAGTAATTTCAGTCACAGCAGTTTATGAAAACAACGAACCATTCGGCTCAACAAATATCCAGACCCTGACATGCAGCTCAGTTCCCTACCATCATGTTATACACCTCAGACAGGTCTTCACAGTTCATTGTAACAGATATATCGATTCACAGATTTTGGGTATGTTTACACTGAAAGTAGACACCTATGGCTGGCCCATGTCAGCTGACTTGGGCTCACAGGGCTCGGACTATGGGGCTCTGTAATTCTGGTGTAGACGTTTTGGGATCCGAGAGCCTGGGCTCGAGCCTGAATGTCTACATCACAATTAAACAGTCCCTTAGTCTGACCCACACAAGCCTGAGTCAGCTGACGTGGGCCAGCCGCAGGTGTCTAATTGCAGTGTTGGCATACCTTTTAAGAGAAGGGACCATTATGATCTCTAGTTTGATCTGCCACATAATGCAAGCCAAGGAACCTCACCCAGTAATTCCGGAAGAAAGTCCATAAATTCTGTTTGAGCTATGACATATCTTTTAGAAAGAAATCCAGTAAAGACTGCAGGTGATTGATAATGACACCATCATCATGCATGGTGCACCTAACTTGCATGCAGCCTTGCACGAACATTGTTGGGTCAGTTACATTACCCATGCTAGTTCGTCACAAGAGAAGTTGCTTCATTTACTTTAAAGCCATCACATAATTACATTGTGTGTGGAGGAGTAACCCATTGCTGACAATGTTCCCTGATACACCCTTCCGATTACCTGTGCAATATTCCTCTCCACTCATGTAATCTTTTCTCTGCAACTCTTTGCTAATATGTTTTCTGCGTCAATAAAAAGGCTTGTGCACTTCAATCTCCAACTTTCCAGAAACTTGTTTCACATCCTTCAGATAAACATAGTAGTCAATATTAAAGAACCTAATGCACTTCCTCATAGTAAATCTGTGCCACCAACTTTGTAAAGCAATCGATTCACTGTCCAGTAGTGATAGATGTTCCATTCTCTATGTAATCATAGCTACATAGATAAATATGTTCTTGTTTCAACTCTGTATGCTTATTCTTTTGCACAAATAGCATTACATAAGTTATTGGATGAAATTCAACAGCTAACACATCAAAGCCAAACATTATAGTAAGAAATCTCAAGATAAAATTCTTACATGGTAATGGCAAAACAATGATCTGCATAACTTACACCAAACACACTAAGGCCACGTAAAGATCAAAATTAAAAATAAACATCTCTTCATAGCTAAGGACATGAATGCAAATTCATGAATGATGCGGCTAAGAACCAAACAATTAAATGTGGAAAATACAGTCAGATAACAGACTGGCTATTGGGCAGTTCACTGAAGGCAATGGGGGGAGATTTTCAAAAGCAGATAAGGCATCTAGGAACACAAGTAACACAGAAAGTCAGTGGAATTTGTTCTCCATAACCCTTAAGTACTTTTAGAAAATCTCTGTTAGTATCATAAATATTTCCTCCTGATTAGCCACTGTGCTGAAAGAGGTATCAGCTACATGTCTGCAAATGAGCTGGCAACACATGTTAATTATCAATGTCATTTTCCTCCAATCAGAGCCACATTATCCCCATTTTGAAAGGGCAGATAAAAGGGCATCTAGATAGACTTATGTGTAGTGCTGGGGAGGAGCCAGTGGTCGTGGTACATGTAGGTACCAATGACACAGGGAAGGGTAGGAGAGACGCCCTGGAAGCCAAATTTAGGCTGCTAGGAAAGAGACTGAAATCCAGAACCTCTATTGTGGCATTCTCAGAAATGGTTCCACGCGCAGGCAGAACTTCAGAGTCTCAATGCGTGGATGAGATGATGGTGTCGACAGGAGGAGTTTAGATTTATTAGAAACTGGGGAAACTTTTGGGATAGGGGGAGCCTATACAGGAAGGATGGGCTCCACCTAAACCAAAGTGGATCCAGATTGCTGGCAATTAACATTAAAAAGGTTGCAGAGCAATTTTTAAACTAAGAGATGGGGGAAAGCCGATTGCTGCAGAGGTGCATGTGGATCGGACAGAGACTTCTCTTTGAGGAGAGTCTATTGATAAAGATTCTCTAGGTTTCAGTCAGGAGGAGAGTATGGAAGAAGATAAAGTATGGGCCAGATCAGATGAGAAACATTCACATAAAGCATCTGACACATCAGAAAAGGATGGACAAATAAACAGTGACAAGTTTTTAAAGTGCTTGTACACAAATGCTAGAAGTCTAAATAATAAGATGGGTGAACTAGAGTGCCTCGTGTTAAAGGAGGATATTGATATAATAGGCATCACAGAAACCTGGTGGGGTGAGGACAATCAATGGGACACAATCATTCCAGGGTACAAAATATATCGGAAGGACAGAACAGGTTGTGCGGGGGGTGGGTGGGGGGAATAGCACTATATGTGAAAGAAAATGTAGAATCAAATGAAATAAAAATCTTAAATGAATCCGCATGTTCCATAGAATCTCTATGGATAATAATTCCATGCTCTAATAAGAATATAACTATAGGAATCTATTATCGACCACCTAACCAGGACAGTGATAGTGACGATGAAATGCTAAGGGAGATTAGAGAAGCTATCAAAATAAAGAACTCAATAATAGTGGGGGATTTCAATTATCCCCATATTGACTGGGTACATGTCACCTCAGGACGAAATGCAGAGACAAAATTTCTAGATACTTTAAATGACTGCTTCTTGGAGCAGTTGGTACAGAAACCCACAAGGGGAGGGGGAACTCTCAATCTAGTCCAGAGTGGAGTGCAGGATCTGGTCCAAGAGGTAACTGTAACAGGACCGCTTAGAAATAGTGACCATAATATAACAACATTTAACATTCCTGTGGTGGGAAGAACACCTCAACAGCCCAACACTGTGACATTTAATTTCAGAAAGGGGAACTATGAGGAGGTTAGTTTAACAGAAATTAAAAGGTACACTGACTAGGGTGAAATCCCTGCAAGCTGCATGGATGCTTTTCAAAGACACCATAATAGAGGCTGAACTTAAATGTATACCCCAAATTAAAAAAAAAACACAGTAAAAGAACTAAAAAAGAGCCACTGTGGCTTAACAATCATGTACAAGAAGCAGTGAGAGATAAAAAGGCAACTTTTAAAAAGTGGAAGTCAAATCCTAGTGAGGTAACTAGAAAGGAGCATAAACACTGCCAAATTAAATGTAAAAATGTAATAAGAAAAGCCAAAAAGGAGTTTGAAGAACAGCTAGCCAAAAAACTCAAAAGGTCATAACAAAATGTTTTTTAAGTCTATCGGAAGCAGGAAGCCTGCTAAACAACCAGTGGGGCCCCTGGACAATGGAGATACAAAAGGAGCACTTAAAGATGATAAAGTCATCACAGAGAAACTAAATGAATTCTTTGCTTAAGTCTTCACGGCTGAGGATGTTAGGGAGATTCCCAAACCTGAGCCGGCTTTTGTAGATGAGAAATCTGAGGAATTGTCACAGATTAAAGTGCAACTAGAGGAGGTTTTGGAATTAATTGACAAACTTAACAGTAACAAGTCACTGGGACCAGATGGCATTCACCCAAGAATTCTGAAAGAACTCTAATGTGAAATTGAGGAACTATTAACTATGGTTTGTAACCTGTCCTTTAAATCAGCTTCTGTACCCAATGACTGGAAGATAGCTAATGTAAAGCCAATATTTAAGAAGGGCTTTAGAGGTGATCCTGGCAATAACAGACCGGTAAGTCTAACGTCAGTACCGGGCAAATTAGTTGAAACAATAGTAAAAAATAAAATTGTCAGACACATAGAAGAAGATAAATTGTTGCACAAAAGTCAGCATGGTTTCTGTAAAGGGAGATCATGTCTTACTAATCTATTAGAGTTCTTTGAGGGGGACAACAAACATGTGGACAAAGGGGATCCAGTGGACATAGTGTGCATAGATTTCCAGAAAGCCTTTGACAAGGTCCCTCACCAAAGGCTGTTATGTAAATTAAGTTGTCATGGGATAAGAGGGAAGATCCTCTCATGGACTGAGAACTGGTTAAAACACAGGGAACAAAGTGTAGGAATAAATGGTAAATTTTCAGAATGGAGAGTGGTAACTAGTGGTGTTCCCCAAGGGTCAGTCCTAGCACCAATCCTATTCAATTTATTCATAAATAATCTGGAGAAAGGGGTAAACAGTGAGGTGGTAAAGTTTGCAGATGATACTAAACTGCTCAAGTTAGTTAAGACCAAAAGATCTCAGAAGACTAAGTGATTGGGCAACAAAATGGCAAATGAAATTTAATGTGGATAAATGTAAAGTAATGCACATTTTAAAAATAACCCCAACTATACATACAATATGATGGGGGCTAATTTAGCTACAATTAATCAGGAGAAAGATCTTGCAGTCATCATGGATAGTTCTCTGAAGACGTCCACGCAGTGTGCAGCGGCAGTCAAAAAAGCAAATGGGATGTTAGGAATCACTAAAAAAAGGTATAGAGAATAAGATGGAGAATATCTTATTGCCCTTAATAAATCTATGGTACGCCCACATCTTGAATACTGCGTATAGATGTGGTCCCCTCATCTCAAAAAAGATATACTGGCATTAAAAAAGGTTCAGAAAAGGGCAACTAAAATGATTAGGGGTTTGGAACAGGTCTCATATGAGGGGAGATTAAAGAGGCTAGGACTTTTCAGCTTGGGAAAGAGGAGACTAAGGGGGGGGATATGACAGAGGTGTATAAAATCATGAGTGATATGGAGAAAGTGAATAAGGAAAAGTTATTTACTTGTTCCCATAATATAAGAACTAGGGGGGCACCAAATGAAATTAATGAGTAGCAGGTATAAAACAAATAAAAGGAAGTTCTTCTTCACTCAGTGCACAGTCAACCTGTGGAACTCCTTGCCTGAGCAGGTTGTGAAGGCTAGGACTATAACAGGGTTTAAAAGAGAAATGGATAAATTCATGGAGGTTAAATCCATTAATGGCTATTAGCCAGGATGGGTAAGGAATGGTGTCCCTAGCCTCTGTTTGTCAGAGGGTGGAGATGGATGGCAGGAGAGAAATCACTAGATCAGTACCTGTTAGGTTCACTCCCTTTGGGGCACCTGGCATTGGCCACTGTTGGTAGACAGGATACTGGGCTGGATGGACCTTTGGTATGAACCAGTATGGCCTTTCTTATTTTCTTATGTTCTTAAGGGAAAAAGTTTTCTACCATGAGTGCCTGCTTGGGTGCCAGTTCGTTCTGGCCAGGCATCAAGCGCTTGCTTTACAAAGCACCCATGAAACATAATTAAATCATGTTTTAATGCAGGATAGGCAGCAAAATCACCAATAATAATGTGAGCATTGCATACACGTGGACATTAATGCTATGACATTTTTACCTACATAAATATCAGTTCACTGAAATCAAAGTTCCTTTGACACATTTCAACATAATCATCATCCTTGTTACTGGATACTGAGGACAAAGTACATGGGAAGGTGACAAAGCAGTAAATACAGATTACACACAGCATGATGCAGACTGTTGCGACTTGCAAACCACTCTCCTTGAGAGACCCCGGCATCATACAGTATGAAGCTACCAGAAACTTTTGCAGAGATGATAAGTCTATAGAGCTGCTTGATCATGATTCTATGTCTGCATGCATTGCCTGAAATCCTGGCCCTGCTGAAGCCTATGAGAGTTTTGCCATTGACTGAATGGGACCAGAATTTCACCTAGTAAATTGCAAAGGTCAGTAATCAGAGTAACAGCCGTGTTAGTCTGTATTCGCGAAAAGAAAAGGAGTACTTGTGGCACCTTAGAGACTAACCAATTTATTTGAGCATAAGCTTTCGTGAGCTACAGCTCACTAATGGATCACCATTCTAGGTGAAAACAACAAGGAGTCCTTAGCCCATGAAAGCTTATGCCCAAATAAATTTGTTAGTCTCTAAGGTGCCACAAGGACTCCTTGTTGTTTTTGCTGATACAGACTAACACGGCTACCACTCTGAAACCTGTCTTTCTAGGTGAAATCTCCTTGCAGAGTTTCATCACCAGACATGTTTAGAAATCTAATTTGGAGTCTGTATATTCTAATGTAGGCGTCCCCTTGTCATCTCCTCCCACTTCCAGAGAGCATTATGAGAGTTGCCAGAGACCAAAAACAGTTTGGCATTGTTTTGGTAGAAAGCCAGAAGACCATGCAGCTCAGCATGGCTCCTTGACATCAAGTAGTCAAATATTCAATCAAGGCTATTTGTAGCTTCACACATCATTAGCTTTGCATACATACTCAACCAAGTCACATCACCCATCCTGTTATCCTAGAACCAAAACAACTCTGCATCATGTCATGCCCTAGACTTTCCTCTGAGTTAAATGTGCACATTGTTGCTCTCATTTAAAAAAAAACAACAAAAAACCAAACCACCTGTGCAAAATAGGCATTCACGGAAATAATTCTCAACTATCCAGGGTCTCACTATTCACGTACAGTTATTTGTGCTACTCTATCAACGCTTTTTAAAAATACAGTTTCAGACAGGGGTGTGCCACAGCTAGGACATACTTTACAATGCAAACTGTGAAAAGATAAATCTTTGAAATGTAACTATTATGATTTGTTTTCATCTGAAATGGATCATAGATGCATTCAAAATATTTGAAAACTCATTGTAAGCACTACCTATTTAATTGGCACAACATATAGGAAACAATCAGTGTTCTAAACCACTCTGATCACATGAGTCACCTACTGATTAGCATAAAGTAATCAACTCCACCTACACTCACTTAAAGTTGTCCAGTGGCCAGTCCTTAAGGCATGGGAGTTGTAAGCTCAGACTAATTCTGTGGAGAGCCCAGCGCAGCAACTTTTGAAAAGGTAGTCGAAACGTACACTATATAGCAAAAAACCACCGTGAGTCCTTTTGGGGCCAATGGCAACTCTGCTAATGGCACCCAAACATCAGCAGCCTCTGTAAATGGATCACAGAAGCGAAATTTCAGAGTTTATGAAATCTGATTGTTAACAGGATACATCCTGCTTATCAGAGAGCCCATGACCACAGATCTAGGCTTTCCACTCCCCATAATTTCAGAAAAATGGTGAGTTAACAGTCAGCATTAACTCCCTTGTGTCCTGATTCACCAAGGTACTGAAGATACATGCTTAGCTTTAAGCATGTGCGTAATCTTTGACTTACATTAGGCATGTGCTTACACACCTTGCTGAATAGAGCCTTGGTTGTGATCAATGTGAACATCTGATATAAAGATCTTATTTAGAACACCCCATAAATAAATAGGTACATCATTCATCAACATTCAGTGAAAGAGGACCAGCCCCATAATTAATCCTGACACCAGTAAAGGAGAGAATCAACACAGTGTAACCTTATGAGCAGGTGCACGGTGCTTCAACAACTTTGCGGTTAAATATATGTAAGTGCCAGTGTCTATAAAGCTTCATAGTAAATGTCAGTGTCTAAAATGCTTCACACTGGGCAATTTTTGTGCTCATATAACACTTACAGGAAGTTCAGGTACTTGGTATTGTATTAAGAGAATAATACTTTCCTTATTTCTAACACATTCAGGTTGTCATATTACCTAAAGAGGTTTAATGAAAAATACTTGATCACTTGTCAGACTTTCAATTAAGGGTGCTCTGCTTGCTCCAGTTAAAAATCCATAACAGTTCGTGTATTAAAGCATGACTTATGGCAAGTAACGGATGTAAGCATCACGCTCATTTGTCATGAAACTTGATACATATGGTTCCCCAGCAACTCTTTTTGCAGAATCAGAATAAATTGAACAAGAAGTTGCATATAGTTTAACATGACTAGTATCAACGTATACTGCCATAGCACCTACAGGCTAAGAGTACGTCTGTACAGCCGCCGGGAAGTGACGCACATGTGCTAGCTCTACTTGAGCTAGTGCCTAAAACTAGCAGTGTTGGCTGCAGTGTCTTGAGCTAGCTACCCAAGTCTCTCTTGGGGTTTTGGCGTGATTGTACTGTATGGCTAACCCAAGTCGCTGAATATGCCAGTGACGCTGCTAGCCTTAGGCACTAGCTTGAACAGAGCTAGCATGTATATGTCTACCTGACCTGGGAATCACACTTCCCAGCCACTGTTTAGATGTACCTTAAGACCAGGTCAGTGTCCCATTGTACTAAGCACTGTAGAATCCTATAGTAAATGACAGCCCTTGCCCCAAAGATGTTACTGCCTAAAAGACAAGACATAACAGCTGGGTGAGAAACAAGCAGGCAGGAGGAACGATCCTATAGACTTAGCTGTGTGAATTTTCAGTGTAATTTTGCCATGTTCAGCACATCTCTCACGTTAGTTAAAGAAAAAAAAATTCTCTTTAATCTGTGACCTGCCTGTATAAATGTATGATCATAAGTTTATATAAAAACAATAATAACCAATTCAAAATATCATCAAAAGAATTGCAATATGGTTTCCTAGATTTTAAGGCCATAAAGAACCATTGTGATCCTCTAGTCTGACTTCCTGCATAACACAAGCCATGGAATTTCACCCAGTAATTCCTGCAGCAAGCCCATCTCTTGTGGTTGAGCTACAGCAGATAGACCAACATTAGGCCAGGCCTCTTGTTAACTCCCAACCTTATTAGGGTGACCAGACAGCAAGTGTGAAAAGTCAGGACAGCTGGTGTGGGGTAATAGGTACCTATATAAGACAAAGCCCCAAATATCGGGACTGTCCCTATAAAACTGGGACATCTGGTCACCCTAAAACTTATTCACTTGTACCCAGATCCCAATAGGAGTTAGGGGCCTAAATATTTTTGAGGATATGGGCCTTAGCAACGTAGACATTTTTAAGATCCAGATGGAACAGCTTTAAGTATACTTTTATACTGAACAGAAAGTCAACTGTCAAAGCTTATCTATTTGGTGAAGAGTTGGCCTATTGCTACTTTTTTTCCGCATCATGTACTATGAAAAACCCAACAACAAGGCAGACTAAGCTTGACTGACATCTGCACAACAAAGCTGACACTCTGCATATGTATACAATGATTTCCTTCTGAATCTAATGTCTCAGTTATATGTTTCTAGAAGCAACACACAAATACACGCACACAAGTGTAAGTCCGGATTAGAGACAGCAGGCCAGATTCATGTGTCAATCACCATAGGTAGCACTTGCCCATGCACAGCACACAAGAAAGAGTTCATGAATGCCTTGCAAGAAATGAGCAAGAGAGAGAGATGATATGAATCCAGATTTCATAGAAACCCTGGATGCTGTAAAAGAACTTCCCTGGGGTGCTACTCCCATCAGAGGATATTGAACCTGGAAAGCAGAGGTCATGAATTGTGTGTCTCCTAAACTGTGCAGGAGTGATGGGCCATGATGTACATACCTAGAACAAAAGTGGTTGGAAGTGCAGGATGACAGTGTGCATGTCACTACTGCACACGTACCTGTGACTGTACTCATGTGAGTGGGCAAATCCCATCCTCAACACACGAATGAAGAGGAAACTCTGTGAGTGGAAATAAACCATCTAGGGAACCAGGAGCACTATAATTGTTGGTGTTTTACTGTGATGGAGAGGGGGAAGACAAGTTTCTTAAAAGCCTCTGTTAAACCCCTTTGTGTTCTGGACAAGATAATACATTCTTTAGCAGTGGAATGACCCGAGTTTCTGTGTCCAAGTATCATTATAAATATTGTGATTTCTAGGATGCCCTACTTTGTATTGGGCTGGCCATTAGAGATCAACCTTTCCTGCTACTTTGGTATTTCCACTGCTGGCTGTGCCTAGAACTAGGAAGTGCACAGATGTACAAAAATGGGAGGTAATAATATTAGCCATATATATTTATATTTATAGAGAAGTTGTTGAAGATTTGGATCACTTCAAACTAATTCTCCCATTCTAGGAGATTAGTATAGATCATTTAATAGGACACTTGAGTATGGATCAGAATGCCTGGGGTATACTTTAATACAAGGGTGCTGCTGCTTTTTTTAGAAGTTTCATCTTTGAAAAGAGACATTAAATGGAGATCCTTTCTGTCCATCCCTAGTGCCAGCCCATGCACTGTAGAATTAATGAGCTCACTGAATTTCTTTTTAAAAGTAGAAGATAATCCTAGTATCAGGCTATCACATCTTCTCTCAATAAAACAGGTTTCAGTGGCCAGGAGTTTCTGTCAGAGATATAAAGGAGCTTAATAGCTGTAGCTATATCTTAGCCTGTGCTGTATACCATTACAGGATTATTTAGGATATTAGGTTGTAAAGTGCTTTGGATACCTTGATTATGAAAGGAGCTATTAAAGAAAAGATTATATCGTACTTCAATTTTGGACTAGGTTGTGATTTAACAATCTACCCTGAGTCAGGGGCAACATTTGTAGTTGTGTTGCCTCAGGAATAGATCAGAGAACAAAAGAGATTGGGTCACAATATGGTTCTTGGTTTCCTTTTCCTTCCAAGTGGGGAATTATCTGCTATTGGTATAGACCAGTAACAAGTTATTTCTTGTGCTGAACCAGCTCAGCTCTGCCAGCCAGAGCATCAAGGAACAGTCAAGGCTGCTCTCTCCCTTGTTCTGCTACTGGTGATGCGTGTTGCCAGTGCTGGGAAGCAAGAGGGTACCTTATGTCCCTTATTCCTATGCATAAGTCTATATGTAGAAGTGGGGCTATTTCAATGCCCCAGACACACATGTCTGCATGGAGACACAAACCATGGAACATCTGTTTGTCTCCTGGCTCCTGGAGGAACCACACACTATGGAAGATCTTGCCAGGGCTACAGACTGAGCCATATCTTGTGCCCAACACTGGAAAAATCCATGATTGTGATGGAAGGACACAAGAATAAGATGTGTGGATACAAAGGGCAATTGAAAATCTCATGGCTAATTTTATTCACTGAATAGTGATAAATTGAGATGGAGATTAAGGGGTTCCCACAGATATCAAAAGGAGTCATTTTTACCTTTGCATTGCTGGGGGCCTTCACATTGTTTCAATAAATAGCAAAGAGTATCTGCAGGATATAGAACAGTCTTTACATTGGTCCAACTCTTCTATTTGGTTTAGTCTGTAGCCCTTTCTCCCTTTAGCCACTGGCCGATCATACATCTGCATAATTAAAGCTGAAAAGCGGGAAAGAAAAGGCTTGAGAAACAAAAAAATAATCAAATGCAAACATTTTGGATTGTAGAAAAAATCCCTTTGCTTTTGGGGCTTGTAAGGGAACTCAGCCAGGGCTCGTCCCTCGGAGGGGTGATGGGGCACCACACCGCCTTACTACACTCTCGGCTGGGTTGGGGAATACCCAGTCGATGGCCCAGACCTTCAGGCTGGGTCCCGCAGGCAGTTCGATATAAGCCCAGGCCCTGGGTCAGGGTGGGGCAGCAAAGAAACAGTCAGGGGCTCAGGCCCTCAGGCAGGGGCTGAGCAAATAGTTCAGTATAAGCCCAGGCCCTGGCTTTAGCAACCAGGGGGAGGGGCAGACTGCCACCTGCGAGGTAGGTGGCAGGGGGGACGCAGGCCCACCCACTCCACTGCATCCCAGCCCAGGGCCCTAGCAGTGGCTGAAGACCAGCTGCTGTGTCAGTGGGGATCCTGGCCACAATACACTGATATTGGCTCTGGTAGTGCTGCAGCCAGACTACTGGGGTCGGCTGCTCCAGGGGGCTACTTCTGGACTCCCTTTCGTAGGGTACCTGAGTCAGAATGGTGTCCTCGGAGGGTTCCAGCACCATGGGCTCCTCTGGGTAGTTGGTGAGGGGTAGGCTCGACCGCTCCTCTGGGCGTCGGTCAGGATCAGGCATTGGCCAGGCCTCGAGTTGACTGCGGCTTGCCAGGGTCTCCCAAGCCAGAGCCAGGCCACGAGCATCTGGCCTCTCCGGCTGCTGTTGCCCAACTGAGCTCCAGGGTTGGGCTTTTTTACTTCCCATTCTGCGCCTTGACCTCTGGGGGCGGGTGCAGGATCAATTGGCTTCACCCACTTTGTTGTCTGGGGAGGATCTTCCCTTGGTGCGGTGGTGGGGCACCATATCACCTCACTACAGGGCTTGATGCAGCATGTTTTGGAGTCAGGGAAAAGACCCTCATTAATTTCATTGAGCACTGTATTTGGCACGTGGGGCAGTTTGACCTGACCCAGCAAAGCTCTTAAACATGTGCTTAACTTTAAGCAAATGAGTAATCCCATTGATTTAAGGTAGACTACTTACATGCATTAAATTAAGCACATGTTTACATTCTTTGTAGGACTGGGACCAGAGGGTCTTAGAGGATTGAGCCTTTGGAAAGTAAATACATTGTTATGTTTCCATCAATTTAACCCCTACTCCATCAACTACCAGCCTCTGTAATGGAATGATCAATAATTCTATTTAAAGCACTGCCCAAGTTAATCATTGAAAATTTAGAAACCAGTCTGAGATTAAGCCAAATGCCTACTTGAGGTATGTGTCTGTTCTTTTCACACAACGAAAGATAAACCTTTAACTGTGACATTTAAATGCAAAATTAATGAACCTATGTTGAGAATAAGCATATCAGTAAGTGAAAAGCTTGTCCTTGAAAAAAAACCCAAAGCTTATCAGATATAGGCAATAAACACTCATTTTATCTTTTTCCTCTTAAAAGATCTTACCATCTCTAGTCACAGGTTCTGCATCCATAGACGGCCACATCAAATTACTTTCACAGCTGCAGTAAGGCAAATTCAGTGTGTATCCACCTTTATATTTCAATCATTGTCCCAAAGGTAGAGCTGTTCCTACTATTTCCTTTTTTCATCGCGTTCATTGTTCAAAATCAAGTGTCCTGACTAGGAAAGTTTTCTTTTCATTATTCTGTAGTATCATTTCCTGGCCATTCATGTCTTTCCTTGTTTACTGCCCCCTTAAATTCTATGGAAGAGAGAAAATAACATGCCAGCTAAAATCTTCAATACTGGTATTGAGAATATCTATGTAACACCACATTACAATCCTTTATAGAATTCACCATAAGTCAAGCACTGAAATACTGATAGCAATTCTCAGGACCAAGATTATATTAGTTAATAGAACAACATGAACTGGTTTTGATGAAAATGGTCTTATTTTGAGTGGCTGATTGAATAAAACTAATCTATTCTTGATACAATCTTCAGATTGTGATTTAGTGCTAAGCACCCTACAGATGTTGTAACCAGCTTTGGGATGTGCTGTTTTTCAATGTATATGTTATGAAAGGGAAAACAAGTGCTAACATACAGAAAACTCATACAATTGGGACCTAGGGCTTTCCAGTTTAATGCACTGGTGTTAGCAGTCCTTTTATTTTCTAAACCACGCTGTGATCTGCAGATACAATGGGCTGGGCACCTACAACTGCCATTGAAATCAGTGGGAGCTGCAGATGCTCAGAAACTCTCAGGTTTTGGCCATTTAAAATGAAGATAGCTGAGAGGGAGCTATGCCCTTAGATCTATTCAGGGAGTGGCCCCTGTGTGCCTGGATCTCCTCTCTCCTGCATGGAAGCTGGGCTGAGCCACCTTTGTGGAATGATCTCTTTTTTTGGACAGAACAGGGGATTGGAACCAGGCAGAGAAAGGGCAGGGGCTAGTGGGCTGAAGGAGGAATGGATAAACCTCAGGCAGAGCCAGGAAGGGAAGGTGCCCACTAAAAATCAATACTGTCTGAGACTGTATGTTCCCCCTCCCCGGAACATCTAATGGGGCTGGGGGTAGATACCTGGTGCAGTGGTGGCCAGAGGAAATCCCTAGTTGCACTGCTGCAATTGAGTTCTGCTACCAAGGAGCAGGCCAAGCACCATTGTGGATAGAGAGTGGCTAGTTCAGATGTACAGGGGCTGTATACAGATAATCCTTGCCTCCCACTGGTCCCTGGGGATTGTCCAAGCTTGGTGGTGGCTTTCATGGCCTATTCTGTATGCAGGTGGAGCAAGCTAAAATCCCTCATGGTGTTTTCCTTTCCCACCAGCTTCCCTCCTGTGGATTTAACCATGAAAAGGAAATAGTATCACTCTTTAGTTTTTACTTGCAAAGGTACATAAGACTGGCATATTTAGAAACAGTGAGTGGAATTTTCAAAAGTACTCAGCTTTGGCCAAACTTTTCTCTCATTGAGCTGAATGGAAGTTTCACTGATGATTTCAGGGGGAGCAGATTCCTGATTGCTTTTGAAAATCTCTTCCATAAAGGATGCTGATATTTTTTAGTGATTCCAACAGAACTTCTTGTTCTTTCTGGCTTTTTACTGGATTCTGGATTCCCTTCTCAGGAGGTCGTCTGCACTGCCTTTATGACAGAGAATGAGAAAGCTTTGAAAGCCACCTTCTTGGCTGCTTGTAGCTGCTGCTCAGCAAACTAGTACCAAGGCAATGTGTGAAGTGCAGTAATTAAAATATCAAACTTTCTGGAGTCCTGCTGGGGCCCACACACACATTCTCCAAGTATTTTGACAGGGCTAATAAAAACATCCATGTTAATTAGTCAAAACAAGAGACGTATCACTCTCCTTCAGAAAAGGGGGTCCTGTGAGCTCTTCAGAGGATACTCATGAGGCTGTTCATTCAGCTGCTTACCAGCAATAACATCTGGCATGCAGAAATGTAACTCCGATCCTTGTTGGAGGTTTCAGAGATCCCTAAGCAAAAACACTTATGAAAGATAACTTGAGTGGACTTACATTTTGGAAAGCACTAGAAACTCTGTGGCTGAGTGAATAGGGCACTGGACAGGAACTCAGGAGAGCTGGGTTTGATTCCTAGCTTTGCTGTTGGATGACCCTGGGCAAGACATCTCATCTCTTTGTGCCTCAGTTTCCCCATCTGTAAAATGTGGCTAATGATACTGACCTCCTTTATAAAGTGTTTTGAGGTCTAACAATGGAAAGCACTATATCAGAGCTAGGTCTTGTTGCTATTTTCAGCAAACCATATTTCTGTTGAATTTCCTGGCCTTGATGTACTAGTGCCATGGTACCCGAACATTTAGTGCTCGCATGTATGCTATGCTCATATGCAAAATCCTTGAGGTATGGGTCCCTTACAAAATATCAAATCTTGGAAATTCAAAAATTGCGGCTTCCCAATTATATGTGTTCCACTGTCTTCGTTGTCATCATGTGACATACTCATCCCTGGGCATTCTGCCATGGTCTTCCTCCTCCTCCTCCTCCTTTAAAACCATGTTTTTTAAAACCCTTGTCGGACAGGACAAGGAGTAATGGTCTCAAGTTGCAGTGGGGGAGGTTTAGGTTGGATATTAGGAAAAACTTTTTCACTAGGAGGGTGGTGAAACACTGGAATGCGTTGCCTAGGGAGGTGGTGGAATCTCCTTCCTTAGAAGTTTTTAAGGTCAGGCTTGACAAAGCCCTGGCTGGGATGATTTAATTGGGGATTGGTCCTGGCCTTTGAGCAGGGGGTTGGACTAGATGACCTCCTGAGGTCCCTTCCAACCCTGATATTCTATGATTCTATGTTAATTGAGACAGAAGGGGGTGCTCCAAGAACCACAAAGTTGGCACACTCGGACTTTACACTTAAAGGAGTAAGTACATCATTTTGACATCTCCACCTTTCTTCATAACCCAAGATTTCAGACACCAGCCTAAGGCCTTAAGTACCAATGAGCTATTATAAATGTAATTAAATATACTCACTGAGATACTGTCCCTTTTCCATATGCACATACATAACACTCATTATCATGAATAGGAATTACCTACCCGCATTGAGAGGAAACACTCCACCTTTATAGAGAAAGTAGATTATTCCTGGGTATATGTGATAACTAATGCCCCAATCCTTCAAGCTGCTCTATGTGGGCCAACACCTGCAGAGTCCTATTGCCTACAATGGTGCTCCATGTGGGTTTAAGGGTCCATGGGCAGGATCAGAGACAAAATTGGGTCAGACACCAGAAAAAAATGATTCTTAACAAATTATTGAATGAATTTTTGCTTTTTTTCTTCAATTAAATTACTGAGTGGAGCACAGATAATTAGCTGTGGCTGAATATGGCACAGATTGTTTATGGAATAATGAATAGGTGCAGAATTCACCAAATCATGTATTTGACAAAAAATATTCAGCGAGCTCTACCAGTAACCCTTTTTTTTTCATACCTCTGTGCTTCAGCCATGTGCGAACGCTGCTTGGAGTTGGAAGGATTGCCTCCCCTCCATTTTTTGTAATTATATGGCTCCTGGTTCACCTGAGTTCCCTCATTTGCTTTTCACAAAGCTGCAGTATGTAGTTTGAGAACCAGCTATCAGTAAATTAGATTAACTTAATATAAGGACACTAGATTACTGTTTCTTTCCCAGCAGTACATATTTACATGGATATTGGTGTATCTTTCCTGAATATGGCAAAGTATAAACCAGGGATCAGCAACCTTTGGCCCGCGGCCTGCCAGGGTAAGCCTGGAGCGGTGAACCGTGGTGAGCGGTGAACCGTGGCCAGTGGGAGCTGCAATCGGCCGAACCTGTGGACGCAGCTGGTAAACAAACTGGTCCTGCCCTCAAGGGGGCTCACCTTGGCAGGCCTCATGCCAAAGGTTGCCGAACCCTGGTATAAACATTAGTGACTGTGTGATGTAACCAACATTTTTTAAATTCTGTACAGTCAATTTTATATTTACAGCAGTTTGGGTGCCTTTCGTAACTTACCTTAAAACAATTTTCAATACAAGTGATTTTTTTTTAAAATTTGAAACTATGAAATCATAGTATATGCAAAAACTGTGTGCTACTTAATGTTAAAACATGAGTCTAAGAGTGAGGACACTTCAGTTCTAATCCACCTCTGCAACTGATTAGTTTTGCACTATGACGTTTGATAAATTGCTCATTACTAGTATTGTTATTTATTATTAGTTAGATTAAAATAGCACCAGGGCCCCAGTCAGTGCTCTGCTGTGTAAGACACTGTACAAACACATACTAAGCAAGAATGATTGCTACAAGAGTTTACCATCTGATTTAATCTCTCTGTACTTCAGTATCCCTGTCTATAAAATGGGAATAACAATACCGTCTCACCTTTTGTAAGTGCTTTGATATACTGGGACAAAAGTTTAAATGCGAAATATTAGTATTATTATAACCAAGGGCAGAATTCGACACCGGGATTAGCAACAAAAAGAATTATGAGGTCATAAATTCTAATCTAACCCTCCATTCAGGAGGCCATATCTTCATCTCGTGTAAACTGGCATAGCTCCACAGAGCAGCTCACCGATTGACCAAATGGGGATCTGGCCTAGTTAGTTATATTTTTCTACACATGAGATGACCAAGTGGCGTCTGGATTCAAGTTCCACCTAAATTAGAATTCAGGCTTGGGATTTCTATCCAAATATTGAAAACCTTCCAGATCTTTATTAAAATCTGGCATCCAAAGCAAAATGCCAGAAATCTCATGAAATCTTATGTTTCGAAGACATTTCCATGACTTTTGCCTGATGCCCATATTGCTCTACTTCCCTTATCACAGTTCACCCCCATGGAATATAGTCATCATTGCTGTTTTCTGGAAAGTGGCCTACAGGTCTTTATCTCCTTGTAAGACTCTTCAGGGGATACTACTGGCTGGTTCCATATCACTGTCTCTTTGGAGGTTGCCATGTCAGGCTGCCAATCCCACAGGTCCAACAGGGTATTCCAGGGGTAGCAGCTGACCTAACCTCAACTGTGCAACTGGAAGCACTGCATGTGCCTATTGGAACTACAAATCCCAGAAGTCCTTCCTCAGTTCCATAGGATTGTGATAAGGTGTTTAGCTTTTATAAATGTCACTACATCAAAGTAGACTTGAGTGTGTTATCGTGCATGTCATTGCTTCAAACATTTGCCATGTGGATCCCAGGCAAACTGTTCCATCACAGAGCTGGGCTTTTTAGCTATAGAACCCAGCTTCCATGTTGTCAGTGGGCACGATTCCCATTGGTTTAGCTTTGATTTACACAAGCTCAGCTTTGGCTCAGTATGGCTCAAAAATTATCTTTATTAGCATCTCTGCTTGATATTAAGGAACTTCTGTGAAATAGCCTGTTCTTACTGAAACCCTTTATATTGTTATTCCGTTAATGCACATGATAAAAAGCTGTACACAATAATTTTAATATGTTAAGGATATTTTTAGGAGCTAAATCCTTTTTTTAAAAAAAAATTACTATATGCATTTATAAGTATAATTAATGTACTAGTGGTGTTGATCAAACTGATTACCCTAGCTATGTAATTGGTGCTTTTTGAAATTAATCTTTCATTTAGTATGCCAAAAGTAATGTTAAATTATCTGCCAGAGATTTGCTGCGTAAATGACATATTACAGGTTTATTATATCTTGAGCATTAATACTATGGTCCTTTACATGCAGCTCATGGGAAAGGAACAGAACACATTTTTCTGAATTGTACATAATAATTAAAACTCATTTAGGATGATATAGACATTCCTAACTTAATCGCTGTCTTGCAAATTATACAAATACCTCATTCTTCCAGGCAGCTGGTCTTGTTGAATTATTGTACATTGCTCTCTGACACTAGCTTTAGAAGAGAGAATGATACAGCAATCTAGAACTGGGTTTTCTACATAATATATCACTTATCACTAGAGTTATTGTCACAACAACCAGTCCATGTCACGTTACATTACTTGCCCTCATTATATTTGTCTCAAGAGTGTAAAACAAATTGGAATATGAATGGCTCACATATTCTGTGAAATATGTTGTAAGTTCTATTGTTTTAACCTGTTGACTATTCTGTTCTTTCACTAGATGGCTACTCCCATATCTACAGTCTCCTTTAACCTCTAAGGAAAAAGAAAAAGGGCCAGTTGCTGAAAATATAAAACACTGAGGATGAATCCTGATTCCACTGAAGTCAAAGAGCGTTTACGCATTGACTTCAATGGGACATGAATTTCGCCTTGAAAGTATAGAGTCTCTTCATGCTCTACATCTTGTGGTCCCTTAGCAAATGGCTGTTGAAATAACTAGGAACCCAATATTTCAGAGAAGGAAGATGCTGAGTTATTGAGTAATACAACTTTGGGGGCTGATAATGGATTGTCCCAATTGCTTGCCCACCAGTAGTACAGTGATGACTTTATTCCATCAGTGACAGATAGGGCTGGGGAAAATAACAATATGCTACACATCAGTGGCAGAATTAAGAGGATCAATTTCCCATTGGCCATTGCTCATCGGTTGGTAGTGTGGCCTCCATGAACTTAACTAATCCTTATCCCTAGCATCTGTTAAGGTGAGCTTCAATAACCCAACTTCATGATCAATCAAAATCCAATCTATACTCACCATAACCTCACCAGTGACCCAAATTTGTGATAAATATTGCAATAGGACCAGGCGATAGCTAAAATTGGAACTATTCTGGTGGAAGAGTTGTTAAAGAGAATACATAATGACATGATATAAATGTGTTATGACACTAATTGCAATAAGAATGAAAAGTTGTACTTGAACCCAATTTGCTTACAATTTTATTATTCTAATCTGATTATAATTGTGTTGTTTCTCCTAAAGCATGATGGGCAAGAGTCTCAGCTGGTATAAATTGGTTTAGTAACTGTATCGTTACTGTATTTGTTCAGCCGTGCTAAAAAAAACACTTTGTTCAAGGAAAACAAGTAATTAGGATCGGAAGTAAAAGGAAGACAATGTTTATTGACATTTGTCCATCCACCCATATTTTGTTCATCTCTATCCGGAGTGGATTAAAAAGTATGCGATAGCAAGGAAAGTTAAAATATTGCATTTATAACTATCTACTCTGTATATTACACAATCTGTTGAGTACATTGAACAACATCTGGGCACAGTCCAAATGCTTATAAAAAATTGCTGTAACTCTCATTAGCATTTTGAAGATGTCAGCCATTTTTATATAGGTCAGTAGAATGTAACATGCCAAGGGAACCAGTTGGCATATTGCTTTGTGTCAGAACAAATATGATTAACACTATGCCAGATGTGTGTCCTCATGAACTTCCATTAGGGATCAGAGAATTAAACCTTGGCGTCAATTAATGCAACTGAAAGTGCTGCATACCACAGGTTTGTGTGCCCCAACAAGTACCTTGCACATAGGTCTATGAGGGCCACTGAATGTGTGTGTATATAATGTAAATGAACAGATGCATTCCCATTATTTCACATCATCATGTTATTCCTGTTTGTTGAATGCATTTTTTTCCAAGAGAGAAATCAACATGCTCTAGCACTTCCCTAGAATAGAAATCCATCTTCTTCAAACTTGCGGGAACTAGGACAAATATTGCTGACATGTTGTGGTTTATCACTTTGCTCTTCTTAGTGGCCTGGGAGGAGAATCAATTAAATTAAATTCAAAATCAGTCCAATACAAACTGTAAAAAAAGAATCTGAAATAATAGAAAGAGGCTGTGCTTTTAATCTACCCATGTCTCAATTCCCCATCTGTAAAATGGAGAAAATAGTCCTTCCCTGCCTCAGAGGGATGTTTTAAGGATAAATATATTAAAGATTTTGAATCACTTAGATACTACAGAGACATTCCTAGGATAGAAAGAATTAAAATATTATATATTATTATTATATTATAAATTATAAATGTGTATGTGTTTACATGCACAAAATCTTCTTTATATGTATGTCTAAATATGCATTTACTATGCTAGTGAATGAGAATATTTAAATTAAATGAAGAAATACACCTGGTATTTAAATGTATGTTCAACATCAAAATAACATATATAGAGATAGATATAGTTATATAAAACTTTTATCTCATTTTTATTTCATTTTTCCAAAACAATCCTTTAACAAAGTCTGATAATAAAGGTGTTAGACAAATACAGCATCAAAAGACTCTGCAGAGGTTATCCACTGTGTGCATATTTTGTGAGAGCCTTGTCACCTGTGGTATTTAAGATTTCTTTAGATCTTTCCTACTGTTTGATTTTCCACTCTCCTCTTAGCTGTTTTAAGTCCAGCTGTTAGAGTCTGATCAGGTGTTACTCTCACAGCCCAGATGACTACACATTGGGGAGTGACAATGCACTGCATCCGAGAGTGCTAAAGGAGTTGTCAGATGTGATTGCAGAGTCATTGACCTGTATCTTTGAAAACTCATGGCGATTGGGGGAAGTCCTGGACGACTGGAAAAAGGCTAATGTAGTGCCCATCTTTAAAAAAGGGAAGAAGGAGGATCCGGTGAACTATAGGCCAGTCAGCCTCACCTCAGTCCCTGGAAAAATCATGGAGCAGATCCTCAAGGAATCCATTTTGAAGCACTTGGAGGAGAGGAAGGTGATCAGGAACAGTCAACATAGATTCACCAAGGGCAAGTCATACCTGACCAACCTCATTGCCTTCTATGATTAGATTACTATCTCTGTGGATGAGGGGAAAGCAGTGGACGTATTGTTCCTTGACTTTACCAAAGCTTTTGATACGGTCTCCCGCAGTATTCTTGCCAGCAAGTTAAAGAAGTATGGGCTGGATGAATGGACTATAAGGTGGATAGAAAGTTGGCTAGATTGTCGGGCTCAATGGGTAGTGATCAATGGCTCTGTGTCTAGTTGGCAGCCGGTATCAAGTGGAGTCGGTCCTCTGGCTGGTTTTGTTCAATATCTTCATAAATGATCTGGAAGATGGCGTGGATTGCACCCTTGGCAAGTTTGCAGATGATACTAAACTGGGAGGAGAGGTAGATACACTGGAGGGTAGGGATAGGATACAGAGGGCCCTAGACAAATTAGAGGATTGGGCCAAAAGAAATCTGATGAGGTTCAACAAGGACAAGTGCAGAGTCCTGCACTTAGGACGGAAGAATCCCATGCACCGCCACAGACTAGGGGCTGAATGGCTTGGCAGCAGTTCTGCGGAAAAGGACCTAGGGGTTACAGTGGACGAGAAGCTGGATATGAGTCAACAGTGTGCCCTTGTTGCCAAGAAGGCCAATGGCATTTTGGGATGTATAAGTAGGGGCATTGCCAACAGACAGAGCGACGTGATTGTTCCCCTCTATTGACATTGGTGAGGCCTCATCTGGAGTACTGTGTCCAGTTTTGAGCCCCACACTACAAGAAGAATGTTGAAAGATTGGAGAGAGTCCAGCGGAGGGCAACAAAAAGGATTAGGGGACTGGAACACATGACTTATGAGGAGAGGCTGAGGGAACTGGGATTGTTTAGTCTGAGAAAGAGAAGAATGAGGGGGGATTTGATAGCTGCTTTCAACTACTTGCAAGGGGGTTCCAAAGAAGATGGCTCTAGACTGTTCTCAGTGGTAGCAGATGACAGAACAAGGAGTAATGGTCTCAAGTTGCAGTGGGGGAGGTTTAGGTTGGATATTAGGAAAAACGTTTTCACTAGGAGGGTGGGGAAACACTGGAATGGGTTACCTAGGGAGGTGGTGAATCTCCTTCCTTAGTAGATTTTAAGGTCAGGCTTGACAAAGCCCTGGCTGGGATGATTTAGTTGGCGATTGGTCCTGCTTTGAGCAGGGGGTTGGACTAGATGACCTCCTGAGGTCCCTTCCAACCCTTATATTCTATGATTCTATGATTCTAATGGTAAAAATGTGGTGGAAAGCCAGTTAGGATTTGATTTTGTTTGTTTGTTTTATAAATAACAAAATGTTTTGAAAAATCTTAGAGGAGATTAAGGCCTTGGTTATACTTGGATTTTGGCCACTCTGGGGCAAGATACAGTGCTGACAATCACTCTACACCGGTGTTAACTGTGTCTATGCTACGGCTTTGAGCTGATACAGCTATGCCAGTGGCTGAAATCCTACTGTAGACAAGGTCTTAGAAAACAGATTATTATTGAACTAGCTCCCCAAATTTTTCAAAAGAGTGCTTGAATACTTTAAGTGAGAGAAAATGAAAAGTATAATATTCTGGTCCCTTTCAGGTTGTTGGAAGGCCAGGGAGTAGGAAAGATTTTCTTGAGCTCCATTTGGACAGTTTGATGGGCTGAAAACTCACAAATATGATGGGATAAGGTGTGGGTGAACCTCATGGATTCTGAGGTGCCAGAGCCCGGAAAGGAACCCAAGATTCCTGAGACTCACCCTTCCTCTGCTATCAGCAAATATCTGTGAAACTGGCAAAGTGAGGTGTGTCTATTCCACATTAGTGCTGGTCCATTGAGAGGATGACAATTGTCTATTACTAACACTTACTCCATTAGCTCAAGTGGCAGAGGTCTGTATGGTGGATCGAAAGGTTCCAACCCTGCTGATGATCCAGATGGGGATCGATATAAGGCCACATGACAAACTTTCTGTGTTTAAAGTTAGGGTTTTTTAAAGCTAGGAAAATACACACAAAATACATTAATATCAAGGATGTAAAATCAGTGACTTAAAAGTTAGGAAATGCCAAAATTAAGGTTGTCTGTGCAACCTTAATACTGTCCCCTTGCACATATGCATAGATACAACCTTTAATTATCTGATCATAGGCCCTCTGCCTTATTCAGTGCACAGGATGGACTTGCTTTGGGGATGAATTATGGTTGTATAGTGATGGAGGCTGTTGTCTGCAGGAGCCCTCCCTCATTTATTTGAAAAATTGGAAGGTGGGTAGTGAATGAGGCAGGGGACTGCAGGAAGAGAAAGGATGATCTCATGGTTGAGGCAGTTGAATGCTGTCCTAGAGAACTGGATTCTATTCCTGCCTCAGCCACAGAGTTCCTGTGTAATATTAGGTGAGTCACTTAAACCAAACTTTTCACAGGTGGTCACTAAACGAGATCATGGAGACTGATTTACAGAAATGCTGAGCACTCATAGCTGTAAGTGAAGTCAATGGGAGCTGTGCTTGAATACGTAGAGTGCTCTGTACTACATACCCAGAAAATTAGGTCCTAAGTGTCTTACATTGAACATCCAAAATTAATGGATATTTTTGACATTAACCTCTGTCTGCTTCCCATCTTTAAAATGGGGATAACACCATCCCCTCACAGGGGTTTTGTAAAGATAATTAATGTTTGTGAATTACTAAATACTAAAATTATGAGCATCATAGAAAAACCTATTAGGAAATGAATAATTCTGTCTTCAGAGTAAGCTTTGAACAGTGTGCAGGAAATAAGGCCTAGGGCCACACCCCGAGCAATGAAACAAAATACTGAATAGCTGATCATTAACTGAGTACCAGCCACCCTGTGGTCTAAATGAGGGATCCTGTGGAAAAAAACAGTATGTGATCATGTAACTGAAGACTCATAAGAGGGCCAAATTAAGTTTGCACAGGCAATTTTAATTTTGGCGTATCCTAACTCCTGAGTGATTCACTTTGCAACTTCAATAAAGGTCTTTTAAAAATAGGGGTTTTTGTGTGTAATTAGGGCTAGACGGGACTATTAAAAGCTACACAGGCAGTTGCCCTACATTTGCATTGTGCTGCAGATGCATTTTCCTTCGTCTGTTACACTCTTTCCCTCCTCCCGGCTCCATCTCTCATTGTGTCACCTAAGCAGGAAGTGAGTGAACTCACTAATGCTTTAGGTGATCTTTTCATAGAGTCATAGAATCATAGAAGATTAGGGTTTGAAGACATCTCAGGAGGTCATCTAGTCCAATCCCTGCTCAAACCAGGAACAACACCAACTAAATCATCCCAGCCAAGGCTTTGTCAAGCCTGGCCTTAAAAAACACTAAAGATGGAGATTCCACCACCTCCCTAGGTAACCCATTCCAGTGCTTCACCACCCTCCTAGTGAAATAGTGTTTCCTAATATCCAACCTAGACCTCCCCCACCGCAACTTGAGACTTGCTCCTTGTTCTGTCATCTGCCACCACTGAGAACAGCTGAGCTCCAACCTCTTTGGAACCCCCCTTCAGGTAATTGAAGGCAGCTATCAAATCCCCCCGAGTCTTCTTTTCTACTGACTAAATAACCCCAGTTCCCTCAGCCACTCCTCGTAAGTCATGTGCATCAGCCCCCTAATAATTTTTGTTGCCCTCCGCTGGACTCTCTCCAATTTGTCCACATCCCTTCTGTAGTGGGGGAACCAAAACTGGATGCAATACTCCAAGTGTGGCCTCACCAGTGCCGAATAGAGAGGAATAATCACTTCCCTCGATCTGCTGGCAATGCTCCTATTAATACAGCCCAATATGCCATTGGCCTTCTTGGCAACGAGGGCACTCTGTTGACTCATATCCAGCTTCTCATCCACTGTAATCCCCAGGTTCTTTTCTGAAGAACTGCTGCCGAGCCATTTGGTCCTCATCCTGTAGTGGTGCATGAGATTCTTCCGTCCTAAGTGCAGGACTCTGCACTTGTCCTTCTTGAACTGCATCAGATTTCTTTTGGCCCAATCCTCCAATTTGTCTAGGTCACTCTGGACCCTATCCTTACCCTCCAGTGTATCTACCTCTCCCCCCAGTTTAGTGTCATCTGCGAACTTGCTGAGGGTGCAATTAATCCCATCATCCAGATCATTGATAAAGATGTTGAACAAAACTGACCCCAGGACCGACCCCGGGGCACTCCGCTTGATACCGGCTGCTAACTAGACATGGAGCCATTGATCACTACCCATTGAGCCCGACAATCTAGCCAGCTTTCTAGTCCATTCATCTAATCCATACTTTTTTAACTTGCTGGCAGGAATACTGTGGGAGATCGAATGAAAAGCTTTGCTAAAGTCAAGATATATCACATTCACCGCTTTCCCCATATCCACAGAGATAGTAATCTAATCATAGAAGGCAATGAGGTTGGTCAGGTATGACTTGCTCTTGGTGAATCTATGTTGACTGTTCCTGATCATCTTCCTCTCCTCCAAGTGCTTCAAAATGGATTCCTTGAGGACCTGCTCCATGATTTTTCTGGGGACTGAAGTGAGGCTGACCGGTCTGTAGCTCCCCAGGTTCTCTTTCTTCCCTTTTTAAAAGATGGGCACTATATTTGCCTTTTTCCAATTGTCCGGGACCTCCCCCGATCACCATGAATTTTCAAAGATAATGGCAAACCCAAGGGCGAGATCCTCTGCTGGTGTAACCCAAGATTTCTGAATGGGCATGAAATGAAGCAAAGCTAGTTATTCCATCCCTGAAATACAATCTTCTAACTTAATTCCAGTGCGTAGTTCTGGATACTATGCACTTACTAAATTGTTTGTTTTTCCAGTCTCTCATCTTTAAAGGGGTTATAGTACATGTGGCAGCAACCTCTGTGAAAATCAGAGGTTATCATGTTTTCTTGACAGTATACCTGCTGTCAAGAAAACATGGTAACATTTTTATAATATAGCCTAATTGTCTTCCTCATGGCCAGGTTACCTAGAAATGCTTGGTTTGCTTAAACCTCCTACTGTATTGGACAGTTTGTTACATTAAATGACTGGCACCTATTGAATTCTATCAGCATAAGACAATATTCAAACAACAAACCTCATGTTACATGTAGATTAGCAAGAGCTAGTTTTCTTCTTTGGGAAACTATTTAACCTCTCTGCGTTTCAGAACCCCATAAGATTCCTGCCTTGTCTTGTGGATGTGAATTATAAGTAACTATAAGTTATAGAGGGACTAAAGGAGCATTGGGTAAAAATAAAAGAAAGTACTATTTTAGGGCTAGATCCTGCCTGGCATTTACACAGGTGTGCAGTGGGGCAAGAGGTCACAGAAACCTCCACGCTTGGCATGTGTAAAGGGCCAGGCAGAACTGCAGTCACTTCACAAAGTCTACTCCCTCACTACTCCTCTGGGCACACACAGCTGCCTAAAACTGGCAGGGAGGGTCAGACAATAACTGGGGCCAGGAGTCGGCACTCCCACCTCTATATGCTGGCCACACGAGGAGTGTGCTGCACACTTGGAAGGGTTATAGCAGAGTGCGGGTTGGGAGCTCTGCAAGGCAGAATGACTCCCAGGTGTAGAAACACGCCTTGTGATCCTTCTGGATCAGCGCATCTCCACCTTGCACCCAGCACAGGATTGTGTTAAATGGTACAACTGAGGCCTTAGAAAGCCATGTATGGAGTAGACGCTCTCAAAACACTCAGAGTTAAGTAACCCCCCGATCAATTTATCAACCTTTGCTGGAAAGTTGGAGGTTGTTTCCCTTCTAATCTCTAAATGACCAACCATTACTGTAACTGTGAGCAAAGACAGAAAGGAAAACTGTCGTTTGAGTAAAATGTTTATGAAGAGCGTGAATCAAGTATGATTTCATATAACAAGCCTAATGAGCTTAGATAGGTGTTTGTCCAGTTAGTGCTGTAATTTAGAAGGCCATGCACTGCTGATCCTCCATATGGAAACAGATATATTGATTAGCTGTACTACGCTAATTGAAAAAGCAAACAAAATGGTCTCAAAGTTAAAGGCTTCTGCAAGGTCAAGATAATAGGAATAAATTAAATACTCTAAATAGATATTTTTAAAATATATTTTCAATTAAACCTGTTGGCAGTTAATAATTTCTTTCTATAGGTAAGGCATGAACACATTGCACCTCCAGATAACTAGCCAAATAGCATGGCACAAATCAAAATTCTTCAACAAAGACGACAATCTATTGTAGACTTTCCTAACAGGTATTATGGGTGCAACCTCAAATGAAATTTTATTCGAAGGAGATTCATTTAAAACATATAAATGATGTACCAGAATAGTACTATGGGATGTTCCAATCAAACTGATCTTATGTTCTTGAAAATACATTTCAGTTTCAAGCCGTCATAGTCTTTCATTTAGCCAATACATTTTGCTGACGGTAGATCTGAAATAGCTAGGGTATCTACCAATTTAATATGTTCGCCATTACAAAAAGGATCTGCAGGGTACTTTCCAGTGGCTCCCCCCAAGTATGGTGCCTCACATAGTTGCTTTTTCAGTTACTTGTTTGAATGTGGTAGTGGTAATTTAAAAGTGACTATTTAAAATGTCACCTTCCTATGCAATAGATCTACTCCTTGATTTTCTTAATGATGTCTATATTCTTTACAAATGTTCATTTTCACCAAAGCCAATCTAATCTACAAATATGTTTAGTCATTTTGGGTGCCTCAACCTGAGTGAAAAATCCGCATTCTGAGTTGGAGGAGACAGTATTTATTAATCCCAAAATGCTGATGAGGGGGAAGGGTCTGGATTTTGTTCCCGGTAGTTGTACATGCAGAGACACATTTAAGAAAATACATAAAACTAGGAGACAGGTCTTGGAATCTCTAAACTGCCTGGCTCTGGTCTGTTACACAGCCATGATGATGTGTGGGAATGTTCAGAGAAGCCCACAACTGAACCCTTAGGCGAATTTGTGCAGAGGAGGAATTCTCTGCCTGTAGGAGCTGTCCAGAGTAGTTTCCAGGTATTGACTATCACTGTGCAGGCTCCCAGTGCACAGGGTGTGAGATCAGGGGCGCTGGAACTGGGCATGCCAAGGGGGCCATAGCCCTCCCAGTTTTTGCTGGGGCAGACCCCGCCCCATTCCCCTCCTTTCCCCCCTAAGGCCCCACCTACTGGCCAGGCCAGCGTGGAGCCTGGCCGGGGAGCCCAGGCAGATATGGGAGGGAGCCACGTGGACTCTCCACCTGCCCACAGGGGTGGGGTGTGTGTGCACAGAACAGCCTTCAGCCTGCAACCCTGCACCCAGGCTCCCTGCCTGGCCAAGGGCAGGTGAAGGTTAAGTGTCCGCGACTCCGCGCCAGCTCCCTACAGCTGCCCGTGAGGCTCTCCCCAACCCAGCTCCGGTCTTGGGTGGGGGAGGGGCTCAAAGCTGCAGTCTGGCCATGGTAAGAGCCACGTGGGCAGCTATGGGGAGGCTGGGTCCCTCCACTTGCCCTGGGCAGGGAGCCTGGGGGGTGGGGACACAGGCAGGGGGCTGCTTTTGGCCCAGCCCTGCTCTGGCTTCTGGGTTGGCCAGGGATGGGGCCTCCGGGGGAAGAGGACGGGTGGGGGCGGGCCCCTGGGGGAAGGGGAGGTCTCAGGGCGGGGCCTGGGGGAAGAGGAGAGGCAGGGCCTCGGGCACTTTGGGGAAGGCTCCAGCGCAGGGGTGGTGAGTTGTATGGGCCTGTGGTGACCAGGCTCCAGCAATGTTTGGAGCTGGGTGTCTCCCCCTGCCCTCCCTGCTGCCCCCATACACCTCCCCCGGGCCCCAGAGCGTCTCTGCCTCTCCCCTGCAGCTCCGCCATGCCTCTGCTCTGCTGGTTCCCCACATCAACTGCCACTGCAGAGTCCTAGTCCTAGCCTCCATCCACTAGAGGCAGGGCAGGCTTCCCTGACCCTGCCCTTCCGCCTCAGACCCTTCCATTTTCTGGCGGAACCCTCCACCAGCACAGGGGGCTCCCGCGCCCGCAGTCACCGCTTCTGCCTCACACTGGACAAGGAGCAGCCCCACTCCCCACCTCCAGTGAGGCTACAGTGAGGGGCAGCAGCAGGGGAGGAGGTGCACATGTGATGGTGGAGGGTCTTTAAAAAAGGGAAGAAGGAGGATCCTGGGAACTACAGGCCAATCAGCCTCACCTCAGTCCCTGGAAAAATCATGGAGCAGGTCCTCAAGGAATCAATTCTGAAGCACTTAGAGGACAGGAAAGGGATCAGGAACAGTCAGCATGGCTTCACCAAGGGAAGGTCATGCCTGACTAATCTAATTGCCTTCTATGACGAGATAACTGGCTCTGTGGATGAAGGGAAAGCAGTGGACGTGTTGTTCCTTGACTTTAGCAAAGCTTTTGACACGGTATCCCACAGTATTCTTGCCAGCAAGTTAAAGAAGTATGGGCTGGATGAATGGACTATAAGGTGGATAGAAAGCTGGCTAGATTGTGGGGCTCAATGGGTAATGATCAATGGCTCCATGTCTAGTTGGCAGCCGGTATCAAGCAGAGTGCCCCAAGAGTTGGTCCTCTGGCTGGTTTTGTTCAATATCTTCATAAATGATCTGGAGGATGGTGTGGATTGCATCCTTGGCAAGTTTGCAGATGACACTAAACTGGGAGGAGAGGTAGATACGCTGGAGGGTAGGGATAGGATACAGAGGGCCCTAGACAAATTAGAGGATTGGGCCAAAAGAAATCTGATGAGGTTCAACAAGGACAAGTGCAGAGACCTGCACTTAGGACGGAAGAATCCCATTCACTGCCACAGACTAGGGATCGAATGGCTAGGCATCAGTTCTGCAGAAAAGGACATAGGGGTTACAGTGGACAAGAAGCTGGATATGAGTCAACAGTGTGCCCTTGTTGCCAAGAAGGCCAATGGCATTTTGGGATGTATAAGTAGGGGCATAGCGAGCAGATCGAGGGACGTGATCATTCCCCTCTATTCGACATTGGTGAGGCCTCATCTGGAGTACTGTGTCCAGTTTTGGGCCCCACACTACAAGAAGGATGTGGAAAAATTGGAAAGAGTCCAGTGGAGGGCAGCAAAAATGATTAGGGGACTGGAACACATGACTTATGAGGAGAGGCTGAGGGAACTGGGATTGTTTAGTCTGAGAAAGAGAAGAATGAGGGGGGATTTGATAGCTGCTTTCAACTACCTGAAAGGGGGTTCCAAAGAGGATGAATCTAGACTATTCTCAGTGGTAGCTGATGACAGAACAAGGAGTAATGGTCTCAAGTTGCAGTGGGGGAGGTTTAGGTTGGATATTAGGAAAAACTTTTTCTCTAGGAGGGTGGTGAAAAACTGGAATGCGTTACCTAGGGAGATGGTGGAATCTCCTTCCTTAGAGGTTTTTAAGGTCAGGCTTGACAAAGCCCTGGCTGGGATGATATAGTTGGGGACTGGTCCTGCTTTGAGCAGGGGGTTGGACTAGATGACCTCCGGAGGTCCCTTCCAACCCTGATATTCTATGATTCTATGGCAACCCCCCTCCCCTCCCGGCACCCACCACAGGGGAAGCGACGGGCCTTCCTGGACCTGAGAGGAGCCCTAGGAGCATGTGCAGTGACAATGGTATGAGGTGAGTGTGCTGTCGGGGGGGGAGATGGCTGGGAGAAGTCCTCCACTCTGGTCCCAGCCCTGGGGCAGCCTGCCCGCACCCCAAACTCCTCATCCTCAGCCCTGCCCCACCCCAGAGCCTGCACCCCCAGCCAGAGCCCTCACCCCCTGCACCCCAACCCTGTGCCCTAGCCCTGAGCCCCTCCCACACTCCAAACCCCTCATCCCCAGCCCCACCCCAGAGCCCTCATATTTTTACATTATTTTAAAAATATATATATTGGCTTAAAAGGCAGGTGGGGGGTGGGAAGGACGGGGGATGGGGAACTTGGACCAGTTCTGGGCACCACCAAAAATTATGCAGCTCCCTAGTGTGAGATTGTTTTCTTTATGCTGTACTTTTTTCCTGTTCTGTGCTTGCAATTTCCTGGTGCACTGCCCCTATGGATCTGAGGGAGTTAAATGGTTGTCATGTGAGTGTCACTCTGAATATCAATGGGAGTGCAGTAGCACTCAAGGCAATGGAGCTGGCGTGACAGGCCAGATATTAACATTCTAAATTTGATTTGTGTCCCAGGAGAGTCAAGCCAGCTGGCTCCTTTTTTCATCTCAGTTCTGGTCCTTGACTTGCCTAGTGTGACATTTCCCGGGTTACATTCTGGACTGTTGGACAGCTGTGTCCCCTCAACTCTCCAGTTGGGGTGCCTTTTACACTACTTCACTGTGAGAACAACCACTCCTGGTCTGTTTACATACAGCCTCTAGCATGCAAAATCTCTCTGAGCTGAATCATATGAGTGCTTCTAGGCAAACACTACTGAATTATATTGCAGAGTGACACAAGCAAAGTCCCAGTCACAGACTTGTCCCAGAAATGAGCATTTGTCCCCAGCCTTTCCTTCTGTGCAGTATAAGCTCATAGAAAGTCCATCATTTAATTAATAGAAAATGATATGCATAAACTCTGTTATCTCAAATGGAGATTCCAGACACTTCAATCCAAACACACACAAGATTAGATAAAACAGCTGGTGTTCTGGTGACAGCAAGTCTATCTTCCAAGATGTAAATTTATCACTCACACCCTTCATACTGCCAAAGAATGGCTGCTCAACCTGGTAATAGTCCATATGACTATGTTAACACCTGGCTGAAACACTGGCTAATCTTTTGTCTCTGAGGATCTAGTTTGGGCTCCTTTTCTACATTTGGAGCATGTCTCAGCAATGTCATATAGTAAAATCTTATAATTTTACATACAATATTGCTACACACATCTTACCCGGACAATAATGTTCAGTAGATTATAGATTTTCAAATGATACTTCACAAGGCATATTTTGTACAAAATTTATCACAGTCTTGCAAAAGAGGTGAACATAGAGGTACAGTCTGTCACACCTAGCAAATCTCACTACTCACCAAAGCTATCCACTTAATTAGGTTTTTCAAACTGACAGAGATTGGAAATTGGAAAGTTGCTCACCTATGGACTATTCATGTATCTTTTAAATGTTTTAATTTTTGGTATCCACATAGGAGGAGAAGAAAGACTCTCTGCCCTCTATCAGATCTTACTGGACAAACTGGTGGATGGATGATGGACACAGTCCTGTGATCACACTCCTTACTATCATCTGTCATTCAGCAGTTAATATCGTGCACCCATGTTAGATACTAACAACAGGTAGACCCAGTGGCAAGGTGGAAGGCTCTGAGTGTAAAAAGGCACGTGCAGCTTTGCTCCTTTGAATGAAATGTTCAAATCTTCCTCCAATTCTTTAGATTTATTTATTTATTTTGCAATGATGTTACCCTAATTTTTAAAATATATTGCAAGATACAAGAAAATAAGCCTGAAGTAGCTCAGGCCATGGCCAACATACCTCCTCACCAGTGTAGTCATATGCACATCTTTTGTTCTGGGGGTAGGCGAGTGATGCTACTTACTTGCTAAGTGCAATAGTAGCCATTTCAATCTGCATCTAACCCAAGTCCCTAGTAAGAATTACACAAAATGGGAATTAGAGTTATGTGATTTTTAAGATCTGATATGTCACAAATATAAATACAATATTTTCCAAGGGCTAACAAAACGCACCTGTTGGTCCCACATTTCAAAGTCCTGTTGCAAACCACAGAGGCAAAATAGTCAGAAGAATTTGTTTTTGTAATGGAAAGCGTCGTAAAACCATATTATAGGGATTGCTTTCTTGCTCACTCCACTTTCTTGCCTTCTTCCCTCAGTGTATACAAAAAAGAAGAGTGTAAGTGATATGGAAAGCACTTCACAACTGAGGAATTACTTTATACCGCCTAAGTGGCAGAGGAATTCTAGATTATGTAGAGTTATTTCTGCAAGCTTTAGCTTGCTTGCAAAAGTTCCCAGTCTTGTTGGCATTCTTTTTTATTTTATTTTATTTTGTAATGAAAAGAATGCAATATGAGCCAAAAATTGGACCTACCCACTAGTGAAATTCACGGGAGCCCTGGGATTTGTTACCTTGTTGCAGAAGACATAATGTAATGTTAAGAACAAGATAATTGTGTCATAGTCAGAGCTTCTGGTGGTTGTCATTTATACACCAGCAAATCACATTGGTGAGGATTTTTCATCTATGTTCTTTTTATTTCTTGTGTCACTGAAAACTTTCAGTCTTACCTTTGGTCATAAATTTCTTATACTTGCTCTCTCATCCACATATATGGGCCTGATACTGCCTTGTCTTGCACTTGATGTCATCATCTATATCAGTACAAAGTAGGTATAAAATGGTACCATATCAGAATGGTAGTATCTTAAACCCACTTTGCACTGATGTAAATGAATACACAAGGTTCAGGCTAAGGAGAATTAGGACCATATACGTTTACAAGAAGCAGTTACTCTTGCTGTGCACACACTCTTTTTTTCCTTTTTCATTCCAAAAATCCAGTAAAATTTCAATTAAGCCAGATATCTCTGTAATTTGGAATGGAGTTGTTTTGTATAACTTCAGAGTGGATGTCTTATCTTTCAGAGGATGTCTCTGACTGTTGTAATAGGTACTTATTTGTTTAGATTTCAGCTGTAGTAAAAAGGGGTACCTATGCCAGTCTGTAAACATCCCTACTGTACATTACAAAACCAAAAAATAAAATAAACACCCAGCAGAACACAAAACCCTCATCCATTCCCCCAGGTCTAATCACCATTAAAACACCCCTTACAAAGCAGGTCATGCAAATAGACACACATTGCAGTAGATATTGACATTTTCCATTTCATATCACCTGTATTTTTAACTCCTGATTTGATATGTGAGGACATTGGCCTTGATTCTCAGTTCTGGCCAAATTTGGAACTGAAGGCTTATCTATATGGGGATGTTAATTCATGTTATTTTGTTTGTGCTAATTACACCAAATTAACTATATCTAACTGAATTGCATCCATTCCTCTTTGTTATACCAGGTTAATGTACATCCCTTGTTAATCACATCTCCACAGCTCTGCACTGTTTGAATTAACCCCACAGCATTCTTGGCAGATATCCCATGGTGCAATGTCCTGCCTCTTTTGGATCTATACATTCTGGATTTTTTCTCATGGTGGATTGTGAGATGCCTATCAGAGCCTACAGAAATTCTGGGACTTAGGAGCAAACTAACCAACTCCCATGATTCCACTCTTTGCATCCCAAAGTTCCTCTGTATTTTGCCAGCACCATTTTCAAACTGCTCTGGCACACACTGCTGAGTACCACGTTCATTACAGTCATTAATGTGAACAGGATGACACACAGGTCTTGGCAGTTGTGCAGCCAGATGGGTTGCTTGGCAGCTTTTGAGGGTTTTGGAAACTTCAGCAATACGGCTACAGGTGGAGGACGAGCAGGAGAATGAAACTGAGCAGTTATTTCCATGAGGCTTTTGTCTGGAGAAGCATTACATGATGGAGCACTGTTTCTGGGCTCAACCAACTAGCAATGTCAGGTGGGAGAGGATAGGGATGAAGAACTGTGACTACCTCCATTGGCTGCAGAACTTCAGGATCTGGGAGGCCACTTTCTTAGAAATCTGTGCAGGGCTCACTCCAGAGCCACAGTGGCAGGAAACTAAGACGAGAATTCCCCTCAGCGTAGAGAAGTGTGTTGCCATCACCAACTGGAAGCTCATCAACCCTAGTTGCTACTGGTCAGTAGCTAAACAATCTGGTGTTGGTCCATCAACTGTCGGGGCTGGTTTCATGGAGGTTTGTAATGCTCCTCAGAGGGTGCTGCTGTGCCAAGTCATAACGCTTGACAATGCACAGGTTGAAAGCTTTGCACAGATGGAGTTCCTGAACTGCACAGGGGCTATTGATAGGACCCACGTGCCTATTCTTATCTAATCATAGTTTGTTCTTTATTTAATAACATTATATAATCTCAGGCATCACAGGCAACCAGGTAAGTTTCACCATTGATTTCTACTGGAATTCTCTTCATGAATATGATCCTATCCATAAATTCATTCCAGAAGGGACCATTGTGATTATGTATTCTGACCTCCTGTATAAGGCAGGCCAGAGAACTTCACCAAAATCATTCCTAGAGCAGATATTTTAGAAAAAACTTCCAATCTGCATTTAAAATGGTCAGTGATGGAGAATCCACCATGATCCTTGGTAAATTTGTAAGCAGGGGAATGGTCCTGCAATTGTGGGGAATTTTCCTGTCTTCTATACTTCCCTGGTGGAATCAGATGGTGAAAGGATCTGAGTCCCCACCCCAAATGCCTTTACCTGTATGTCTGCCTGATCTTGAGGACTCGTCTTCCTCTCCCCCATGTGTCAGAGTCCTCATAATCCTGATAAGGCTGGGGCCAGGATCCCTGGGGGGCTTAACCCCCAATCCCACTATGTGTCACTCAGGACAGGGGTGCCCACTCTGGGGCACACTCCCCTCACTCGCCCCTTACCTGACCCAGTGATCACTATATTGAGTTTAAGCCACATACAATTTATTAAACAGCAATTGCAGACAAATAAGGGGAAAATGGACAAGGTTGAAGGACCTAGGAACCCTGGGCTGTAGCATGGGGATACCACACACAAGAGTTCCTGGCACTCAAGAAAATTGTCTGTCTGTTCTGTTCACGTCCCAGGCCCCCTGCCCAGGCCCTCGCTGCACTGTAGTGATACTGTGAGCGAGGCACTTGCTCTTGTGGCAGCTACAGGCCCTCAGGCTCTAGGTGATGGGACCCTTCTCCTCAGCATTGGTCCTCCCATCAGGTCACATCTCCCCTCTGAGTCAGGCCTTCAAGTCCTCAGGGTCGGGCAGGCATACAAGTAAAGGCATTTGGGGTGGGGACTCAGATCCTTTCCCTATCTGATTCCACCAGGGAAGTATAGAAGCCAGGAAAATTCCCCTCTTGTCTGGTGACATCTCTGATTGGGCCCTCCTCCCCTTTGGACTCCCCAGCCGCTCACCATGCACAGCTCCAGTATTATGTGTGGCAGGGCCAGCGTCTACTGTTTGGATCTCACTAAAGCTCAGGCCTGGATTATGGCTGGTGCGGATGGTCTGGGCTATTCTGGCTCCCAGCTTTGGGCCGCTGCTTTCTCCCTGGCTCCATCTACTCTGCCCAGGCAGCCCCAGCTCACATAGAGGACAGGGCCTGGGCTGTTGACTCCCTCACTGGTCCCAGCTGATGTGGAGAGCTGGTCTCCCCATTGGCCCTAGGGACTCTCAGTCTCAATATCCTGACTCCTCTTCAGCCCTTCCCCTTTCTCCTGGTATTGGGAGAGAGCCAACCCCAAACCCCATCAAATTTCAGTAAGGGGCCAACAGCCCCCTTGAAAATTGTTTGAGTGGTTAATTGCTCTCACTGTTGAGTAATTCATCATGTAACTCTCTATCTTTTTCATTCATATTGCAAAGCTGTATTTCCCGGCCATTGCTTAGCAGCTAGCAAACCCCATGGCAATAGCAAATCATCCAAGCATTCTGGGCCACAGTGAATGGCCAGAATGTGTGAAACATCAATGCAACAAGTCAGAAAATCAAGAGGTCAGAAAATAATTTTTTTTGTGCAATTATTTTACTTGATGCTGGAGGAAGAGAGAGAACCCTAAGTTAAATTATCTGCTGCTCTGGAGAGAGACTCACACCAAAGGTTTTCCATTGAGCAGAGGAGGTAACTTGAGATTAGTAGCCAGAGTGCCATTTGAACCCTGCTTGTGAAGGCTCCGGGCAACCTTCATAGACTTCTATTCCCATTCCCACCTTGCGTGGATGAAAGGGTATAATTATTCCTGCTGTTGCAACTTCATCATCTTCTTCCTTCTGTAGAGTTTATGCCAGCACAGAGCTCTCCTAAGAGGGAGCAAATGTTAACCCCGGGTGAATCTGGACCAAGGTGGATTCAATGTTTTAGGACAGGGGTGGCCAACCTGTGGCTCCGGAGCCACATGCAGCTCTTCAGGGGTTAATATGCGGCTCCTTGTATAGGCACCAACTCCAGAGCTGGAGCTACAGGTACCAACTTTCCAATGTGCCAGGGGCTGCTCACTGCTCAACCCTTGGCTCTGCCACAGGCCCTGCCCCACTCCACCCCTTCCTACCCCCTCTCCTGAGCCTGCTATGCTCTCGCTGCTCCCCCTCAGAGCCTCCTGCCTGCCACAAAATAGCTGATCGGGAGGTGCGGGGATAGAGTGGGAGGCGCTGATCGGCAGGGCTGCCGGTGGGCGGGAGGTGCTGGGAGCAGGGGTGGAGCTGATGGGGGGCTGCTGATGTATTACTGTGGCTCTTTGGCAGTGTACATTGGTAAGTTCTGTCTCCTTCTCAGGCTCAAGTTGGCCACCCTGGTTTTAGGAAAAAAGGAGAACAGGAAAGGTGAGATTCTTCCCCAAACTTTCTCAGCTCTAATTAGAGCCTGTTTCCTTTTTATCCTATGCATTGCAAATATTAATTAGGCAGTAAGCCGTATCAGAGGTGACACTTGGGGAGGGCATGTGGGGGTCACTTCCCCCCCCCACTCCAATTTTCTGCTTGGCTTGGACTGAGCATGCTCAGTAACACTGCTGAAGCCAGTTTCCTTCACTCTGACGCCCCTGCTATTGGTGGGCCTGGGTCATCTCTGTAGAGACTGTCTTTTACTCTGTCTGCAAAGTGCCTAACATGATGGGGGTGAAGTCAGGATTGGGCCCTCTAGGTGCTGCTGGAATACAAATTATTATTATTACTTATTAATACATACACGTGTGTGTTTCAGATTTTTTAAAAACATGCTTATATTAGAAGAAAACTGAAGTAGCAAGCAGTTCAAGTTATACAATTGAAAATGTAGGTTCAGATTTATTCTTAGATTATAAATTCTTCTTAACCCTAGGACAAAATCAATCAACTTCCCTTAATCCCTATAAATGCTTTTCCTTTTAAATTGTTCCTTCAATTGTTCAAGTCTTCACTTAACAAAGGGATGGGAATTAGTTCTGCAGACATAACAAATTAGTCATATTGATCCTGCCAAAGGCCCTAAATTATTAATAATCAGCCCATCCCTACACAGCCAGCTTTAGACTTGTAAGAAAGCCTTTATGAAATGTGTGATGCCACCATATAGGAACCTAGGAATCCCCTCTTGTTTTCAAGTCTGTTACATACTTTAATCTTTTACACTGATTCATGCTGCTTGATGTATAAATGGAGTAAAATATAAAAAAAGGTTTTGTCAATTTTGCTTTCATGTTTTGGGAGGTGAGTAGAATCTTTAAATGCACTAAAATTTTACCACAGGGAAGAAGATTAAAAAATAGATGAGAAAGTCAATATTCTTTAGTGGCGTTCCAGCTGTCTTCGTTCTGAGAGCCTTGTTTGTAGACAGCCATGTCAGCATTCTAAGTGAAATAAACTTTATTGTCCTGAAGTGCCAATAGTCAATGGCTACATTACAATTGCTGGTATGCACTGTGTTGCCAGAGATTGCTTAGACAGAATGAATATTGTTGTTATAAATTACTCCTCAGAGCAGAGAAAAAAAGAAAGCAAACACCTGCCTGTCATTCTTTGACAAGTGGCTTGTGCTTAGGTTTATGCCTGTTTAATTTACATTTTGGATTAATTGTGTTCCATTCTATACAGGTTCAGGAACATTATTAGGGGAGGGTCTCTTTCAACATTTCATTTCTGTGTTTCTATCACATCAATACAGTCATCACTATGTATCCTCACCCCCATGTGGGTGGATGGTAGTTTGTAAATTATAGGGTTTATTCCCCTATTATAGTGAGGGTTCTGGCATTCTAACTCACATGGAGTATTGTTTTATTCTGCAGATAGTCCCATTAATTTAAATGGGGCTATTCAATGACAGCAAGTTTTGATACTGTCACAGGGACAAGCACCCATGCGACGAGCAAACTCATGACAGGCAATAGTCACATTGCTATTAGTCAGTTTCTCTCTTCCTATCCCTCCCCCCAGCCCCCATCTTGGTAGGCTCTTTGCCCCAGTTCCAATTTTTATAGTGGGGGTGCTGAGAACCACTGAACCAAACTGTAAATCCTGTATATAACTGAAACCACTTCAAGCAAGGGGGGTGCAACAGCACTCCCAGCACCGCTAGTTCCAGCACTTATGCAATTCCCTATCTACTCTTTTCCCTTCCCTTGAGCTGTCCTTCTGCAGTCAAGTTAGGCAGCTTCCTCCTCCATGTTGTCTGGGTACAAGTGGGGGTCACTGAGAGCTCAGGAAAGACAGGCTTGTTGATTTCAGTTCTGGTATCCTGCCCTGAGCATCTGAGATCCTGCAATTACAAAAGTCTTTTTTCACCTCTCTTGGCCCAGGTGGAGCATGCACAGTCTGGTCACACGTGGTAGCTGTGAGGTGCTGGATCATGAGCAGTTCACATTGAATATTTGAAGATTTTAACTGAAAAACTCTGAACCTCTACTGGGCATGTGCAAACTGAGTTTTTAATGGCTTTTAACTTGGCCAAATCGGAGTAGATTTTCACAGGCACAGCAAAAGGCTCATCCCTGATACAAAACCCTGCCGCCGCTTCACCCGCCCAACCGCCCCACCCCCACTCCCCACGAAATTTCAAGTCCCTACTCTAAAACTTGGGAGTGCTAGGAATAGGTCACTAGAATTTTTTTAATATTATAAAACAATGTATTTTACCCTAATCTTGTTCTCAGTCAACGTGTTTTGGCTGAAACTTTCCAAAACAATACATTATTAGGCTGACACCTGCCATGGAAAATTTTGGCCCAAACATTCAAGTTTGGCAAAGTTATAAGCAACTGAAAAAAGGTCTTATGATGGGAAGTGTCAGGCTACCTTTTGTAATAGGTGGTGCTATTAGCCCAGCCATAATACTAGGTACATGGAATTCCTACATTTTTAATAGTAGTTATTATTCATAATCATGTGCATTTAGCATTTCTATATTGTCTTCCATCCCAGGGTTCCAGTATTAATTAATTAAGTCTCTTGACAGCCCTGTGAAGTAGGGTATTAATAGCCACCGTTTTTTACAAATGGGGAAATTGAGTTACAGAAAGGTTAATTGAGTTGCCCAAAGTCAAACAGCTAGTTAGTGTCAGAGCCAGTCACCTGATTCACTGTTCCATGTTCTAACTACCAGACTATGATGTGTCTTTGGAAACCCTTTAAAATGTTTATTGGTGGAGAAAAGTCATATGCGGGAAAGGGGAGAAGGAACATACAAATAAGAGGAAAATGTATTGGTTCCATTTCAACCTGAAGTGCTCATGGGATAGTGAAAATTAGCAGTGTCCTTATGACAGGAATAAATGCACCTGAGAATACCTGAAACCCATTCAGACATTGAGGGGAATCTAAATTTACTCTCAGAAATTTTCTGTCCTCTCTGAAATAAAACTTCTATACATTTGAAGGGTCAATAGCCCTCCAGTAACATGCTTGTATGCACTGGAGCCACCCAGGTTAACAGCTTGTCTACATAGGGAAATTAACCAGCAGAACTTGTGTAATTGTAGGACACCAGAAATAATTATTCCAAAATAAAGTCACTTTTGTACCAGAATAGAGTGTCCACACGGGGAGTTATACTGGCACAGCTATAGCAGGACAACTAGACCTATATAGTTCTGCTGATCAGTTTTCCCATGAAGACAAGTCCTAGTACTACTATCATCCTAGGTATACCTGGAAATTCCCTTGGATGAATGGGAATATAAAACACTGGGCCTGATTCTAATTTATACAGAGGACTCTTTACACTGTTCTGACAGCACAAAGAAGTGTTAAAGTGTCCATAAAAGATTTTTATACTCATTTTAAGACCCCTTTACATTGCCAGAGTGCTGTAAAAGGACCTCAGTATAAATAAGAATAAGGTCCATTATGTATCTTGCTGAAAATTGTGGAATAAGTGGAAAAGTAAGGACTACTGGCAAAGGGCTAGAGAGCTAGTTCTTCCTAAGGGATTAGCATGTAAAACAAATTTGAATTTTCCAGACTAATGGGTTTTTGAGATAAGCCCCCCAACCTGAAGCAAATACTCACCAGTAACCACACACCACACAACAAAAACACGAACCCAGGAACCTATCCTTGCATCAAAGCCCGTTGCCAACTGTGTCCACATATCTATTCAGGGGACACCATCATAGGGCCTAATCACATCAGCCGCACTATCAGAGGCTCGTTCACCTGCACATCTACCAATGTGATATATGCCATCATGTGCCAGCAATGCCCCCCTGCCATGTACATTGGCCAAACCAGACAGTGTCTACTGTAAAAGAATAAACGGACACAAATCGGATGTCAAGAATTATAACATTCAAAAACCAGTCGGAGAACACTTCAATCTCTCTGGTCACTTGATTACAGACCTAAAAGTGGCAACATGACAACAAAACAACTTCAAAACCAGACTCCAACGAGAGATTGCTGAATTGGAATTAATTTGCAAACTGGACACCATTAAATTAGGCTTGAATAAAGAGTGGGAGTGGATGTGTCATTACACAAAGTAAAACTATTTCCCCATGTTTATTTCCCCCCCCTCCACCCCCCACTGTTCCTCAGATGTTCTTGTCAACTGCTGGAAATGGCCCACCTTGATTATCACTACAAAAGGTTTTTTTTCTGCTGGTAATAACTCACCTTACCTGATCACTCTCGTTACAGTGTGTATGGTAACATCCATTGTTTCATGTTCTCTGTGTATATAAAATCTCCCCACTGTATTTTCCACTGCATGCATCCAATGAAGTGAGCTGTAGCTCATGAAAGCTTATGCTCAAATAAATTTGTTAGTGTCTAAGGTGCCACAAGTACTCCTTTTCTTTTTGCTGATACAGACTAACACGACTGCTATTCTAAAACCTGTTAAAAAAAGAGGAATCTCGTGTTTAAAAAGTGAATTATCACTAGAATGCCTTGTCTTATTAAATTCAAACTGCAAAAATACATAACCAAACCCCCAAATCCCAAATCCTTCTGTGACAAGTGACATTGCCAGAGACAGGACAGGCAATATTTCAGGTAGAAGGGAGTTTTTTTGAAAAAAGAAATACAAGTTTGGAGAGATCAAAACTGGCTTTATGCTTCCATACTTTCTTGAAACCTTAAGAGTCACTATAACTCCATAATATTTTGATTGCATTTGCTGAGTGCACTGTTTTGGTTCTTTACTTTGCATTTGAACAATCAGTTGCACACATACAAAATGGGAAGGAATACTGCGGAAAGGGATCTGGGGGTCATAGCGGATCACAAGCTAAATATGAGTCAACAGAGTAATGCTGTTGCACAAAAAACAAACATCATTCTGGGATGTATTGGCATGAGTATTGTAAGCAAGACACGAGAAGTAATTCTTCCACTCTGTTCCGTGCTGATTAGACCTCAACTGGAGTATTGTGTCCAGTTCTGGGCACCACATTTCAGGAAAGATGTAGACAAATTGGTGAAAGTCCAGAGAAGAGCAACAAAAAGTATTACATGTCTAGAAAACATGACCTATGAGGGAAGATTGAAAAAATTGTGTTTGTTTAGTCTGGAGAAGGGAAGACTGAGCTGGAACATAACAGTTTTCAAATATATAAAAGGTTGTTACAAGGAGGAGGCAGAAAAAATGTTCTTCTTACTCTCTGAGGATAGGACAAGAAGCAATGGGCTCAAATCGCAGCAAGGGCAGTTTAGGTTGGTCGTTAGGAAAAACTTCTTAACTGTCAAGAGTGGTTAAGCACTGGAATAAAGTGCCTAGGGAGGTGGTGGAATCTCCATCATTGGGCATTTTTAAGAGCAGGTTGGACAAACACCTGTCAGGGATGGTCTAGATCAGTGCTACTCAAAGTGATGGTCCACGGACCAGTGCCGGTTCGCAAGCCACCAGCTGCCGGTCTGTGCACACTGGAAAAAAAAATGCCTGTCCCCCACATCAGATAGCTTGAGAAGCACTGGTCTAGATAATACTTAGTCCTGCCTTGAATGCAGGGGACTGGACTAGATGACCTCTCGAGGTCCCTTCCAGTTCTATGATTCTATGATTTTTATGATTTCCCTTCTTTGTCTGTCTAGCATATCTATTATGCTACAACATGAACATATTGGTTCTGTAGCACATAATATAAAGAAATACCGAAATATATTACTGTAGCTATTAGGAGGGATTTGACAGAATTTGTAATGGACAAAAATACCCCTTTACAGCATAGTGCCTATGCACCATGTATGTCCTCCTTAAGCCATATTTTCACCCAATATGGGCAAAGACAATTTTTACTGTTAGTCTTCGGTGACAAATTTTCAACCAGAGTCTGTTAATGTTCTTGCTGACCAGTGTTCTATAACTAATTATAAACATTGTTTGCTGCATTTGTTGTTTGTATTGGAAATGCTATTGAGACAAATGATAGTTGATCGTACTAGTTAAGAACATTATTTTCTTCCCTAAAAGACTGAAGGAATTTGAAAAAATAAACATTTTCCTATCCTATCAATGTAATTTATTATTCCCTCAATATTAGGGAGTGCTATGAATTATGGGGCATGCATTACTGGTGGCCCCTTGAACCTGTCAAAAATAAATTGTTTTCTCTTTGAGAACTGCAATGCTGTATCTTTGCTATTCAGACCAGTTCATCTCCACACCCTCCCGCTCCGCCTCCAATCCCTTTCTTGTGCATTAACCAAGTATCTCAGTAATCAAGGCACATGAAAACTATTTTCCATAAACTAGATGGAGGACTTACATTCTGCTACTCTTTAATTTAAATTAAATAGAATTCGCTCATTACAATCCATAAAGTCATGCACTGTGTTACAGAAAGGCAACATGCTTATATCAATTACAGAAACAGAACAAAAGTGGAAATGGTATGAAACAACACAATGTTGATTAGGTGGCTACCAAACAATCCTTAAGTTCATATTTTAAATTACCAGGTGAGGATCAGCCCCCTAACATTTTTATGATTATTCTGCTACTGGAAATGTTTGCACATGGCTTAACAAATCTCCTAAAAAAATTGTGTTCAAGTATAGCTTCTCAAAAGCCTAGAGCTTCATTCTGGACTTCTATTTTGTTTCTCCTTATGCTATTTATGGACATTAACTTATGCAAAAGTTTTTAAATGTCATAAAATTTGATAGCTTCTGAACTCAAACATGGGAATGTAAACCCAGTTTGGGTTTAGCTCAAACACAACAAACCTTTGAAGTTTACATCTGCTTAGATTTTGTTCCCAACTGGCTGCCCAGCCCTAGAATACAACGATATAAATAGCTTGGCAGTATCATGTAAACCTAAACCATCTACACCCAATTTAAGTAAATTTTCTGTCTCTGCTGATTAGTAGTTTTGGACCCTTGCCATAGTGTACAGTTAAACTGATGCAGTCCTACCAATAAGAAAGTCATTTTAAACAGTGGAACCAACATCTGCAACATTTGAAAAGCACACCTCCTCCTTGAATTACATAAACTGCAGTTTCTTTTGAGGCAGCTGAAGTATAAAATTTAAGGTTTAGCTTTTTGTTCTGGAAACTGAAGAGGGAACACAGAATTGTAAAATAACAAATGGCATCCAACCTACCAGGCTTAACATGAAAAACACAGTGCTCCCTTGTTCATCTAACTTTGGCAAGAAAAATCTAATTGGCAGATTTAAAAAAATAATTTAAAACAGTGGTGGGCAACCTGCGGCACATCAGGGTAATCCGCTGGGGAGCTGCGAGACAGTGTTTATATTGACCGTATGCAGGCATGGCAGCCCATTATTCCCAGTGGCCATGGTTCACTGTTCCTGGCCAATGGGAGCTGTGGGAAGTGGCAGCCAGCACATCCCTGTGTCCCACGCCACTATCCACAGCTCCCATTGGCCGGGAATGGTGAATCACAGCCACTGGGAGCTGCGGGCAGCTGTGCCAGCGGACGATCAATGTAAACACTGTCTTGTGGCTCACCAACAGGTTAGCCTGATGGGCTGCATGTGGCCCGTGGGCCGCAGGTTGCCCACCACTGATTTAAATCTTCCATGAAACAGCCTTAGTCTTCAAGTGCTAACCAAACAATAATGCAAACTCTATAGGTACGTTTAATATATCTCATTTGTATTTTCCAAATTGATTATTATAATTCTATTGTAATACTGCCCAACGGCCCCAATCAGGATAAGAGTTCCCTTTCGCTACGTGCTGTACAGGTACATAGCAGGACATAGTTTTCTGCCCCAAAGATCTTACAATTCTTGCAAAGCCAGCATTTTTATCCAATTGAGCTGTGCACTGTTGTGTGTAAATGTTCAAATGAGCCTATTCGTAGCTAGACATTTGTATGGGCCGCTACATGGTTTACAGCATTTATGAGTGTAAATTAGGCAGGCAATTATACTGTATTCAGTGAAGCTCTACCAGTTTATACCAGCAGAGGAGGTGGCATGAACTCTGCCCAGTTGGCACCCTCATCAGTTTCCCATCCCATCAATTGGACACTGTGCAGCTTTAAAGTACCTACAAACCAGAAAATAATTATACTTGCAAATCTTTCACCAGGTAAATGTATTGAGATTTCATATACAAGCTGACCCAGGGCAAAAAAACCCAGCAGCACACTTTTAAAATGGACACTTCAATTACAATTACATAGCAGTGCTAAAGGAATATTGTCAAGGTAAGTCAACATTTTGATCTACTTTTCTTCTTATGCCTTTAGGCAGAGTCCTTTTTATGTGTTCTAAAGTGAATCTATGGCTTGGGAAAGGTATTAGATTGAGAGGACTGGAAATTGAACTACTAGGTACCAATAGGGCATGGCCAGGGCAAGATAAGCACCCATGATTTCCTGGCAATGTAGTTCAGCTATGACCCAGAGGGGCCATTTATGAGTGTGTGAGGTGATTGCTCCATTTTCATGAACATTCAATCCGTGGCCTTTTCACTCAGATATCCAACATGAGGTGCTAAGTGTAATGGCAGATTTTTGTTACGTGTCCATCTGTCAACTAGAAACTAGACTGAGCACATCAACTCACTTTCTGTAGGCCACAGAACAACAGAATAACAGTTATATATCACCAGACACTACTGTGTTCCATTATTAATCTTTTTTTGTTGTCATTTCAATTTTTTTTTCTTAAAATCAAAAAGCCAGATCTTCATTTGGTGAAAATGACTTTAGCTGCATGATCTGGACCAAATCATGCAATTATCTTTTTTCTTACTACTGCAAGATATCTAGATAGACATATAGATTAGCTAGCTAGATAAAGGGTGATAGATTGGAAATTGAGGCCACTCTCACCCATCCTTTTGGGGTCTTATGCGCTTACAAAGAAGCAGATACATACAGATGTTGTGTAATCAAATTCATAAGCATGGAGAAAGCGTTCTGACATGTTGGCTGACAGTGTGATCAGTGTTGTCTGTCTGCCAGTTGCCAACTTCCAGAGTAGTCTGTCTTGTTCCTGCTCATTCTTTTTATGGGCTCCCCTCCTGGTTTATCAGCTGCAGCCTCAACTCCACAAAGCATTTATACACATGCAAAGCTCTTGGGCCCATATCCACAAAGGAACTAGGGCACCTAGTCGCCAGTTGTAATGCCTACAGTCCCATTTTTAGGAGCCACTTTAGGAGCCACTTAGCCACGTCACACAGTGCCTGAATTTTCAGGATAAAAGTTTCCTAGGTGTCTATGTTTCTGCCTCTGGGCATATGTCCTGCTGCCTCACTCTAGGCCAGTGATCCCCAAACCGGGGTTTGTGAACCCCTGGATGTTTGCAAAATGTTACAGGGGGTTCTCGGGAAAAAAATCCCTAATGGCAGACAGAGCTGTCCCTAGGGACTCCAGGAAGCATGGGGAAAGCAGCCTGGAGCCCCTGGACTTCCAAGAGCTAAGCAGATCAAAGCAAGCATATCTATCACACTGGGAAAATTTAAACTTCAAGACTCCTTAAAAGAAATGGAAAGGGAAGTAGATATTTGTTTGCTGTTTTTACAATTAAATAGGCAGCTAGTATTGTTTTAAAAATTATTATGAAGAACAAGTTTAAGCTTTGTTCTAACATGCGTTGTTTGTGTGGACTGCTCAAGACCTGATTGCTTGTAAAGGAGGAACTCTTTGAGTTGGCTTCTTAAATACCTTCATGATGTTTCACATCTGATACTCCTTGATGAAGCCTAGGAGCCTTGTCTTATAATAGGCTTATTCAAAGTGATACAAGCTACGAAAGTGAGAAGCGTGTTGCCATGTAATAAAAATACTGTAATGATAAATAATTAATAATAAATAGTGTCTAATAAGCACGTCATACAAACAAATTTTATATTTCTAAGAGCATTGCTTTTACAATTTATATTCAGGTAAAGGAGAAAATCCCTGGAAATATTCATTTTTAGGAGGGGGTTCGCGAGACTTGACATTTTAGTGAAAGGGGTTCACAGGTTGTTAAAGTTTGGGAACCACTGCTCTAGGCACTTATCTCCTGCCTAAGCGCCAAAGTGATCAGAATCCAGGAGAAAACAGCAGGACTGCCAACCTCAAGTGATCAAAAATCATGAGTCGGATCCCCAAAGATCATGAGATTAGCCCCACAAATCATGAGATTTTAATATCATCCAACCATGTTTTTAGTCTGTCTTTTGCTTTTTAATTCCCCTCTACCCTCTGACTATCTCTGTGATAATTTCAATTTGAAACATCATCCTTTAACACACACAAAATACACGTGTCTCCCTGGCTGCTCAGCTGGAGACTCCTGTTTCCTTCTCCACACCCCTGAGATAGGCGAGCTGCCATTGATTTCCTGTGATTACCTTGACTCCTCTCCTCCCCTTCCCTTTGCTCAGAAGCACCCCCTCCATCACTCCTGTCTCCCTGGCCTTGCTGCCCCCACAAGGCTCCTGGATCCCAAGTAGGGAAGAAATCCCAAGGCAGCGGGAGGTAGGGAAGCGTTGCGATAGAGTCCAGAGTGCAGCAGCTTTTCCCTGACTCTCCTGCCTACTGCTGCCTCAGGTTCCTCTCTCTGCTCGAGGGCCGTACATGAAAGTAGGGCTCAGTGGCAATGCAGGTTTTGTCCTTAGCCCAGGGGCTCTAGCAAACAGCTCTGCCCATGTGACTAGAACTGAAAATCACAGGATTGGAGGAGCGTCTCACATCAATGTGACAGCTCCTCCTGCAGGTGCCAAAATCCCATAAATTCTTAAGAATTAGAAACAATGCAGTGCTGCCTTCCCCTGGCTGATGGGAGGGGATTCCCCTGACACAACACTACCCCCAGGCTGGGGGAGCTTCCATTCTATCCTCTCATCTCCCATTACCATCACTGTCCTCTGCATTCCCCTCAGCCTGCCTCCCGTCCATACATCCTTCAGTGCCCCATTCCCCTGAAACCCTTAAATCTGCCTCCTGCTCCCCGTCATGTTTCCCATCCACCTTTCACGGTGTCTCTGCTGCTCCTCACAGTCTCTGTGTCCCATCTAGTCCACTGAATTATAGAGTGGCAGCCATTTTTTCTGTGGGCCTGGCTTCAATCTCATTGAAAACAGTGTGATGTGACGGTCAACTTTATTAAGGGCAGCCTCACTTCCACCTGTAGATGATAGGAAAATGGTGGCCATCTCAATGACTTCAGTCCCATTGGCAGAAATAAGAGATGGTAAGTAAGCAAGTAAAGTTCATTTATTCATGTCTGAACTTTGGTGACATCATAGCAGAATGTTCAGAAGCCTTTTTGATCCATTGCTAAATCACACCATCAGCAGCTGACCTCCCAGTGATCTGCAGAACATTATCTATCCATCTGAAGACCTTCCACTATTCCTTTCATGAGAACTGTTTCAAGGCCATTGCCATCTCTATGCCTGATGTGAAAAGGTACATAAATTTGCACCTACTGATTTCAGAGAACAGTGTCTCTCCAATAACGTTTCTAAGAAAAACATTCATCTTCTTTTCTGTCCAGGAGGCACACAAGTCTTCACCAGCACTACATCTCAAAGACATCATTTTTCCTCTTGTTAACTGCATTAGTTTCCCAGAATTCACATCAATAAGTCACTATGGAAAAAATTAAGCTTTTCACAGTTGATTCCAGATAATAAAATTCAGCTGCTGTTTCCCAGGTTGCATCCTGTTATTACTGATGATAACCTACGTGAACTTCATTTTTGCCACATTTGGGGTAATCCATTTTCCTCATTAACTTTTTTACAGTCTCAAAAATTCATTGCATTGCATCAGTGGTTGCCGTGAAAAGCATCATATCATTAGCATCCCTGAGGTCAGTTAAGACGTGTTCAACATTGGATACCCCAGGTTCTTTCACTTTATTAGGGTTACCAACCCTCCAGGAGACTCCAGGAATTAAAGATTAATCTTTAATTAAAGATTACGTCATGTGATGAAATCTCCATCCTATGAAAATTGGCAACCCTACAGTTTATAGGAGATGGTGGGCATTTTTTGAATAAAGGAAAATTTTTGACAGCCTTTCATCATGTTTTCATGATATAGGTAAAAATACCCCAAACTCACTAGAGCTGTGATAAAATCACAAGAATTTGCAATACCCGGATAGGCATTTCTCTGCATAATTTGCCTGTGGGGTCTGGCCTGGTCTAGTAGGAGTACTTAGAGGCCACCTAACTCTACCCAAAACAGCAGCAGCAGCCCTCCCTTATAACTTTCAGCCCAATGGTTAGGATATTCACCTGGGATATGGGCAACATTCACCCTCTCTCTGATGAGAAGGGATCTGAACAGGGATCTTCCACCTCTCAGGTGAGGGCTACAGGATATTCTGATGTGGGTATCCCACAGTCTCTCCTATTGAAGTTGTTCCACTTTAAATAACTGAATAATTAAATATTAATTGGGACAGAGACAGTGAGAATCACTTTATAGCCCAGTGGTTACAGCACTCACCTGAGAGGTGGCAGATCTCTGTTCAAATCCCTTCTCTTCATCAGGTAGAGAAGGGACTTGAACTGGGGTCTCCCACATGAGTACCGTAACCACTGGGCTAAATATTATAAGGGAAAGCTGCCTGCTCCACATGGGTGGCATGTGAGCTGCCGATTGGGGGAGGCTAGCCCCCAGCCCCTCTCCTTTCACCCCCCAACTGGAGCGCAGAGGGCCCCTGTCATAAATATAAAGGGAAGGGTAAACAGCTTTAAATCCCTCCTGGCCAGAGGAAAAACCCTTTCACCTGTAAAGGGTTAAGAAGCTAAGATAACCTCGCTGGCACCTGACCAAAATGACCAATGAGGAGACGAGATACTTTCAAAGCTGGACGGGCGGGGGGACAAAGGGTCCTGTGTGTCTGTGTGATGCTTTTGCCAGGACCAGAGCAGAAATGCAGGTCAGAACTCCTGTAAAAAGTCAGTAAGCAATCTAGTTAGATATGCGTTAGATTCTGTTTTGTTTAAATGGCTGATAAAATAAGTTGTGCTGAATGGAATGTATATTCCTGTTTTTTGTGTCTTTTTGTAACTTAAGGTTTTGCCTAGAGGGATTCTCTGTATTTTGAATGTGACTATTCTGTAAGGTATTTGCCTTCCTGATTTTACAGAGGTTTTTCTTTTACTTTTTCTTTAATTAAAATTCTTCTTTGAAGAACCTGATTGCTTTTTCATTGTTCTTAAGATCCAAAGGTTTGGGTCTGTGTTCACCTATGCAAATTGGTGAGGATTTTTATCAAGCCTTCCCCAGGAAAGGAGGTGTAGTGCTTGGGGGGATATTTTTTTTGGGGGGGAGACGTTTCCAAGTGGGCATTTCCCCTGTTATTCTTTGTGTAACACTTTGGTGGTGGCAGCTTTTAACCTAAGCTGGTAAGAATAAGCTTAGGGGGTCTTTCATGCAGGTTCCCACATCTGCACCCTACAGTTCAGAGTGGGGAAGGAACCTTGACAGCCCCCACCCCAGGCCGCCCCAGTGGCGCAGCCCCACCCCAGAGCGCCGGGTGGGTGGGCAGCATGGCCCCAGCTCCCCCCGCCAGCTTCTGAGTACTGGGTGGGCAGCACAGCCCCAGCACCCCCAGTCCCAGAGCGATGGGTGGGCGGGTGATGCGGCCTCAGCCCCGGAGCACCAGGTGGGCAGACGGCATGGCCCCAGCCCCAGCCCATTCCCAGGCCACAGCACTGGAGAAGATCCACAGAGCAGGAAGCAGGAGGGAGCCTGGGGGCAGATCATGGGCAGGGCCATGCCTGGCGTCTGGGGAGGCTCAGGCTCCCCAGCCTCTGATACCCACTGCCCATGCTCCTCCACTCCTTTCAGCTACTTTGTCTGGAGTTTGGTGGCCTTGGAGCATGCCTTTCCTCACTTTGCTGAACAGAGATACGAGCCTTTGTGAAGCTTGGATTTAGATGCCTAAGTCCATGAGAGGCATGGGGCTTAGGACACACCTTTCTCATGGGCATCTCCCAGTGGCTAACTTCAAGGCCAGCAGGTATCATAGGCTGGGGGAGGTTCTGTCTCCCCAAACAGCCAGGTGTGGCTCCGCCCACACTCTGCCCCCAGTCGTCATCGTCGTTGTCCCCCCGCTTCCCACTCTTTGACTGCGTGTGGCTGCAGTTCCCCAGTGCTGGCCCTGGCTGGGGCTGTGGCCACAAGCCGCCCGCCCTCAGCACTCCAGGGCTAGGGGCAGTGGGGGAGAGGGCTTGCCTGAAGTGGGGGCCAGTGGCCGTAGGTTTGCCAGGCATCTGGTTTTCGACCAGAACACCCAGTTGAAAAGGGACCCTGGTGGCTCCTGTTGGCACTGCCAACGGGGCTGTTTAAAGTCCGGTCGGCGGCTCAATGGGGGCCTGGGGCTAAGGCAGGCAGGAGAAGGGGTGGGGCAGGGGTGGGCCCTCGGGCAGCAGGGGTGGGGCTTGCGGGCTAGCCTCCCCTAGTCTGCAGTTCATGCGTGGCCCATGGCTAGCTTAGACAGGTCCTCATCTAGAATGGCTTTTGTGGATGTCATTCTAAGGTACCTATCTCTCCCCACTCTTTGAATAGGGAGCCTAGGAGTCTAACCCAGGCTTTATGGATTGCATTGTTGTTCTTGTGATTTTCTAGGCACCGTGATGCTAAGCATCACAACACCTGAGTCCTGTTATGGACGTGGGTCTTAGGCACATGAAGTCAATGAAATTATACATGTGCTTTAGCGCTTTGAGTTAGAACCTATCTGAAATTAACTGGTCTCGGGGGGGGGGGGGGAAGAAATCATATGATTTCAATGTAAATAATAAAATCACTGGCAGTTTTCTGAATAGAGCATATTATGGAGCACAGTTCTCCTTCACTACTTCTTGCCCCTTCATCTTGCATCTGTCATGTCTCTCCTTCTCTTTTTTCTTAGGAATAACAGGCAACATGCTAACATCATCTTTTCTCTCAGAAAAGGAAAATAAATAAACCATCACACATGTCATCACCAATGAAACACTTTCCCACTTATATTGACATGATTTGCATCATCCTGTGAGTAGGCAACAGCCTGTGTAATCAAAAGGAGAACAACCCCCAACTGGCTGCTTTTACCTGTAACTAGTACAGAATAGATAATATTTCTGTGCAGCAGACCACTACAGCAGAGGAGCCAGGTCATGAGGACTAAGCTTTTATTGTGGTGCCCATTTTCGAATTGTCCTCTGGCATGTCAACAGGGCATAAATGTGGTGTTTTGGCACATCCCCCTTTCATTCTTCCACTGCTACCCTTTTGTTCATTGTGTGTGCTGAAGGCCAGTAAATGCAGCTACAAATAAGACAATGCTTAATTAACACAATACATTTCAAGTTGTTGAAATACTCCCCAGTCCCCTAGCCAGAGCTCTGACACAGAAGCTATTGTTAAGATATAGCTGCATCCTTCTTCACTTAGACCATGCCTGGCAATGGCTTGTGGTGAACAGCGGTATGCACGTCAAGTGACAGAAAACTGGAAACCAGTAAATTCAGTACTTTTACTTGGTAGAAATATTTATGCACTGTTGTATATGGAGTGGGAGTGTAACAAAGTTCTTTCATACATATATCATGTACAAAAAAATACAGACATACATAAGGGATTTTGCAACAAATACAGTGGCCAACTCTCATTGTTCCCTGCACAAAAGTTATAACAAAGACATTTTAACACCTGTGAAAAATATCTGAATTGCCTGCTGTGGCAGGCAGGACTCACCTTTCCAATTTTTAATTGTCTCAGTGTTGTTATGAAAGAGGTGTTAATGGCCTGCCATTAGGATTCTTGGAAGCAAACCTGATCCAAGACCTTATCACAGTAAATGGGGGAGTTAAACTTTCAACTGAAGTCCCTTGTGTAGTAAAAAAAGCTGCAGAGAAAATAGGGAGCTGACACCTAGATCTGTTGACAAGACTATGCAGCCCAGAGGGAAATGTATAACTAACTCCTGCATCTCAGATTCAGGGGCTGGGACAAATCTGTTGTGCGGGGAGTCAGCTTGGAGTTTGTATAGTTTAGCTGGGTCCCCTGAAGACAGACAGAGAGAAGAGAGTTGTTTCTTGAGATAGGACAGAAGGGTCTGGTCCAACACTTGAAGAAGAGAATTGCCTGTGTTCAGTGTTGTTCCTACCACTGTTCAGAGAAGCAGGACGTGTACATTTTGTGAATAAATAAATTACACTTACTCTGTGTCACCGATTTCTCATCCAAAAGGAAACCACCTTGCAAGACTCCAAATTTCAGCTACCACTTGGCCACCGGGGCCAATAATATATACAGTGAGGATTCTTAATGTTGAGCTTTCTCTCCTGGCTCTTACACTTACAGAGTTGAGTCCTTCCAGGACACAAAAAAGCAACACAGTTTGCAATTGACTTACTGTGTTTACATTTGAACAATGGTTTACATTTGTCCATCTGTAAAAATGCTTTGAGATCTACTGATCAGAAAGATGTTTCAATACAATCTTTAATTAAAATAAATCTAGAAAGCTTGTTTGCACAAATATGTGTGGGAAAATGGAAGCACTTCTTTGTAATAAATATAGCAGCATAGTCTAGGAAAGCAGTTATTCCTACTCTGATTTCAGTAGATATCTGGTAAGAGAAGGGAATTTTATGTTTTGCATATTGTCCCTTACTTCAGAGAATGAGATTTTCAGCTGTTTGAAACAGGGAACAATCCTTCATGCACGTTCATACAGCAGCTACCTCAATGGGACCTCTGGACACTATTGTAATATATCTATATCTATATAGTTAGAATGAGAATATACCTCATCCTTATATAATATTAGATCTTCAAAGTGCTTTAATAATAGGAACTCAATAACCCCAATGACAACCCTGTGAGCTAAGCAGGTATTTATTATAATAATCCCTATTTTACAGATGGGGAAACTGAGACAGACTGGCTTGCCTAAACCCATCTGGTGAATCAGTGGCAGAGCCAGCATTACACTTGGCATTTTGTGCCTCCCAGTCTGATTCCTATTAACTAGACCATGCTGCCTCTCTGGGAAGTTTAAATTCACTGCTAGTGTATGTTGTGCTTCGTGGTGCTTTCGCATGAAATACTCGATGAATTATGACTGGGCTGGTGTTGGTGACATGTTCTTCCTTGAGCATGTCACATTTGGCACTCTGGCAGGGAGAAACAAAGATAAAGCTGACACAAAGAGAGAGCTAAGAATGCTCTACCATGTAGCGGATCTAGTAAATCCTATACAGATTCTGCAAATTGTTTATAGTGCCAGTTTACAGGGTTTTATTGGTGATCCCACATTAATGGCGGATTTCTGCCTTTTGCAGACAGAGATGTGCTAGAGGGTGTGCTCAGGGACTGCTGTTTAGCCAAACTCCTAGGAGGGACTCAGCGAGAATTCTTGGGGCTCCCTGAAAGAGCGTTCCCGAGTGGCAGCTCGACTTCTCTGCCAGAGTCTGTCGTGTGCACTGACTTCTGCACCTGAAGGTGTGCTAGCAGGAGCCAGGGCTTGCATTCTGCTCACACTTATTGGTTGCTTGGCTCCTGCATGAATATACAAGAGGGAGAAGCTTTCTTTTACCCTCCCTTCTGCACCCCATCATGTGCACCCACAGGGCCCAGCCACAGCAAGTGAGTTATTCTTTAATTCACTTTTATTTTCTGTTTTCTCTCTAATCTGTAGACTCCTAATAAATAACTTTCTGTTGACTCTAATCCAACCTCGGTTGGATCTGGGGTCCATATTTGCAGATGCTCTCAAAGGGGACCTCTCTATTATTCTTCAAGAGGCAGCGAAAGGTGAAAGGGTTCGTCACTGGGCAGGTTAAGTCAGTGTGTGTCTTCCTCCCCAGCAGTGCCAAAGAATGGTCATTGGCTACAGTTGAGGGAACAAGAGGGACAATTCACACCCAGCCAGATCTGATTAACCAATACTGGACATATGCACAAGATCTGAAGCAAATCCAGAAAGTGCAAATAAATCGAAGTACATACTGTCCATTGATAACAAACAATTACATACATGAATGAGTTTTTCCTACAATAATCTTATGGGGATGACTTTCATTCATTGTTCACACGTCAGAGCTCTGAGAATTCTATTAAAGTGCAATGACCTGCTATGCAAACACTGTCCTTAATAAGCCCTTGAAGAGAGCTTTTGTTTGCCAGTTGCTGTTCACATGTCACTTTAAGATGTAACAGATAGCAGCTTTATAATTTGGCTTAGATAGTAAGCATTTTAAGCACCTCTGTTATTGCTCTACATATTGCCTCAATAACACACACGTGGCAAAATATGGGGGAGCAAGAAGACAGCTGTCACAAAAGGGAAATGTATTTATCAGAGCACTTGAGGTCTGCTTTGGATCCTAATGAGATTTATTTATCACTAATGCTACTGTTCTGCCTTTGTAAAGAAAGGGAATAATATTTCACCTCTTTTGGCAATTATTTAGAAAGTTGAGTTCACTGGGCCTTATTGTACTTGACAAGATTCTAAAATTTGCATAGGACAAAAGTAAAGGCAGTAATGTTTGTGGAATGCAAGTGACTGCACATATTATACAAATTGTCCATTTTCCGGTGAGGAGCACATTTGCTAATTATGTATGTTTTTTAGATGCTCTTGGACGCCTGGGATCTCAATTTGTAAGTCAGCATAATGTGATGCAACTTGACAAGCAATATGGTTGTAGCAGCTAACATCCAGATAGATCTGCAATATCTGTGAACTAGCAGCTACTCAGATTCTCTAACTGTATAAAAGATTTTCAGATAATTTGGCACTACTCTAGATAAAAGCAGACAAACAAGGTCGGAGAGGGTTGTTAATTCAATTTTTTCAGAAGAAAAAGAAGTAGCACTCCATAATCTTTCGATTATATGTCCATTTTTCTTAAGAGAGCTTGTCATGTTCTTTGGCTTTTACCATTTTATATTAAATGGTTACTGTTGTATTTATTTGTTATTATTATTCATACCTTTGACTATGAAGAGCAGGTAATTACAACAGGGATTTCAAGGACTTTCTTAGATTCTTCTCCAGCTCATCTTCTGTAGTTCTAATTTTAAAAGGGAAACTGCAGTAGTTTCCTCTGCCTTCTCTCAACCCTGACAGCTCTATTTCTCTACCTCTCCAGACCAATTCGTTTTTCAGGGTCACACAGGAAATCCTTACATAAACTCAGTGGGCCCAGTGCGGAGCGGGGACTCAGGAGGCAAGATTCTGGGTGGCTGCCCCACTTCTGGCTGAGCTCCCAGTGGGGAGCAGGGAATGGAGAGCAGGAGGGGGTGGGGCTGCAGGGAGCTGGGAGCCCGTGGGGCAGCTCCCCACCACTGCCCCTCATAGGTCTGTGGAAGCGCTTCTAGCGAGGACGCGTACCACTGACTGTAGGTGGGTAGTGTGGACATGAACCACAGCAGTAATTAGTGTGGTGGCTGTAAGTTGATCTAATATAGGTTGACTTAAGTTTTTAGTGTAGAGAGGCCTCATTTTAAGGTATGCAAGGGGCTTCTTTAGCCACCCAGGATTGGAAGGGTGTGAGGGTGGTTTACTGCCACATTAACCATCAGTTCCCTCCCCTAGGTTGTGAATTCTGGGCAGTCCTTCTTAGAGGCACAGCACAGAATGTCACCCCTTATCTTTTGTTTCTGTATTGCTGCGCAGAAGCACTTTGCATAACACTGGCTTTATCATTACACACCAATATGCAGCACTCTTCAACTAAGCACATATTTATTGGTCTCCACAGCACTGCTAATGGTGCCCTGTTTAAGGGGGAAAAAAACACCTCCACATAGCCAAATCCTTCCTTGGGCAGTGCTTTTAGAAGTAACAAGGATGCTGGTGAGATGTATCCTCTCCTCCTCTGACTTCTAAGCCCATTGTGACAATCCAGGTCCAGCCAAGCCAGGGGGAGAACAGAGAGGTCTAAACCTCCCAAAATAAGCAATTTAATCACCTGGTTGTGGACAATGTCATTGTGATATAAAGTATGTCAAGTAAGGTCCTTTATGAAAGCTTGTAATGTTCTGAACGTGATGGTTCTTAGGAGATAGGTGACAGGTTATGGTTATGAATGTGTAGGCATGTATATATGTGTAGAAAATTGTAATTGTCACTATAATGCAACCACAGCATCACCTCACAGCAGTGTGTGAGGCAATCAGGGAGGCAGGGCACCTTCCAGGCCAGGTGTTTACATGAAACCAACTCCAATCACCTCTCATTGTCCAGCTAGGAAGAGACAATGGAGGACCATTAAAGTTCAATGGGAACACATTGAAACAACTTGAAAGTAAAAAGGAAAGTCCAGTCTGGAAAACACCCCTGTTCTGTGTTAATATAAATTACCATAGTCTGAGGAAAAAGTAAAAAGAGCTGCAAACCCTGTTAAAAGGCAAGGGATTTGAAGTGAAGGCTATCTGGAAATTGAGGGCCAGAATCTAAGCAGGGTGCTCAGTCTGTTAAACACTGGGTCCCCTCTAGGACAGTATAGAAGTGTACAGCCTGATATTGCATGTTTATGTTTATTTTCTGTGCCGCCTGTATGTGTTTGATTTTCCTTATTATTTTATCTTTGAATCTATGATTTTTCTATTTCTAAACTTTTTGTTTATTTTTACTTCAAGCAAGTCTGTTGTGTGAACTGCGTGGAGTGTGTGTGCCAAAGTGGACTAACAGTTGCAGGCAGGTTTTATGCCTTCGGAGGTGATGAACCAGAGGGGAAAAGTCCAAGTGTCTGGTAATTAAGAACTCTGGAAGACTTGAACCATAAGAGATTGTTGAGTCACTGTGCAAGAAATAACGAGGCTGGTGAAAGCCAGTGTGGGACCCTTTGCTTGTCAGATGGCCACTGGTGTCAGAGTGCTGAACTATAGCAACATAGCATAAAGACACACAAAGTTACAATGCAGGTGGTGACAGAACCACTTATTGGTCTGGGTGATCCCCCAAATGTTACACCCATGTTTCAGAGAAGTTCCGTGAGGAAGGTAGGGGCAGGAATGTCTGGTGGGGACACACTTTGAAAAGGAGTGTGGTCTAGCTAGCATGTGCTGCAAAGTACCGCATAGTTCCTAGCTGCGGGAGGCAAGGTAGAACTGGACTTGACACCTCCCCAGTAACACCACTGGCTTCCCTCACACATGCATATTTAGGGCCATGGCGTTCAGGCTAATATAGGAGATTTTTAGATTTGCCACCAGCTAGTTTTGAAGCATGTGGCAGATACTCCTGTCTTCATTTATTTTATTTTTCCCTTAGCTTGTAATTTAAGATAAATAGATAGAGAGAGAGTTAGCCCTGGTCTACAGAGGGACGATCAGCGAGTTATCTCAAGTGTCTATACACAAATGCAAGAAGCCTGGGAAACAAGCAGTGAGAACTGGAAGTCCTGGCACAGTCAAGGAAGTATGATGTGATTGGAATAACAGAAACTTGGTGGGATAACTTACATGACTGGAGTACTGTCATGGATGGATATAAACTGTTCAGGAAGGACAGGCAGGGCAGAAAAATTGGGAGTTGCACTGTATGTAAGAGAGCAGTATGACTGCTCAGAGCTCCGGTATGAAACTGCAGAAAAACCTGAGAGTCTCTAGATTAAGTTTAGAAGTGTGAGCAACAAGGGTGATGTCGTGGTGGGAGTCTGCTATAGACCACTGGACCAGGGGGATGAGGTAGACGAGGCTTTCTTCTGGAAACTAAGGGAAGTTACTAGATCACAGGCCCTGGTTCTCATGGGAGACTTCAATCACCCTGCTATCTGCAGGAGTGAAATCAGGAAGGCCAAATCACCCTTGGAGTTGCAGCTAGCAAGAGATGTTAAGAGTAACAAGAAGGGTTTCTTCAGGTATGTTAGCAACAAGAAGAAAGCCAAGGAAAGTGTGGGCCCCTTGCTGAATGAGGGAGGCAACCTAGTGACAGAGGATATGGAAAAAGCTAATGTACTCAATGCTTTTTTTGCCTCTGTCTTCACGAACAAGGTCAGCTCCCAGACTATTGCACTGGGCAGCACAGCATGGGGAGGAGGTGACCAGCCCTCTGTGGAGAAAGAAGTGGTTCAGGACTATTTAGAAAATCTGGATGAGCACAAGTCTTGGGGCTGGATGCTCTGAATCCGAGAGTGCTAAAGGAATTTGTGGATGTGATTGCAGAGCCATTGGCCATTATCTTTAAAAATTCATGGTGATCAGGGGAGGTCCCAGATGACTGGAAAAAGGCTAGTGTTGTGCCCATCTTTAAAAAAAGGGAAGACGGAGGATCCAGGGAACTACAGGTCAATCAGCCTCACCTCAGTCCCTGAAAAAATCATGGAGCAGGTCCTCAAGGAATCAATTCTGAAGCACTTAGAGGAGAGGAAAGTGATCAGGAACAGTCAGCATGGATTCTCCAAGGCAAGTCATGCCTGACTAACCTAATTGTCTTTATGACGAGATAACTGGTTCAGTGGATGAGGGGAAAGCAGTGGACGTGTTATTCCTTGACTTTAGCAAAGCTTTTGATACGGTCTCCCACAGTAGTCTTGCCAGTAAGTTAAAGAAGTATGGGTTGGATGAATGGACTATAAGATGGATAGAAAGCTGGCTAGATTGTCGGGCTCAATGGGTAGTGATCAATGGCTCCGTATCTCGTTGGCAGCTGGTATCAAGCGGAGTGCCCCAAGGGTCAGTCCTGGGACTGGTTTTGTTCAATATGTTCATTAATGATCTGGAGGATGGCGTGGATTGCACCCTCAGCACGTTTGCAGATGATACTAAACTGGGAGGAGAGGTAGACACGCTGGAGGGTATGGATAGGATTCAGAGGGCCCTAGACAAATTGGAGAATTGGGCCAAAAGAAATCTCATGAGGTTCAACAAGGACAAGTGCAGAGTCCTGCACTTAGGACAGAAGAATCCCATGCACTGCTACAGACGAGGGACTGAATGGCTCGGCAGCAGTTCTGCAAAAAAAGACCTAGGGGTTACAGTGGACGAGAAGCTGGATATGAGTCAACAATGTGCCCTTGTTGCCAAGAAGGCCAATGGCATTTTGGGATGTATACGTAGGGGCATTGCCAGCAGATTGAGGGACATGATCATTCCCCTCTATTCGACATTGGTGAGGCCTCATCTGGAGTACTGTGTCCAGTTTTGGGCCCCACACTACAAGAAGGTTGTGAAAAAATTGGAAAGCATCCAGTGGAAGGCAACAAAAATGATTAGGGGACTGGAACACATGATTTATGAGGAGAGACTGAGGGAACTGGGATTGTTTAGTCTGCAGAAGAGAAGAATGAGGGGGGATTTGACAGCTGCTTTCAACTACCTGAAAAGGGGTTCCAAAAAGGATGGCTCTAGACTGTTCTCAGTGGTAGCAGATGACAGAACAAGGAGTAATGGTCTCAAGTTGCAGTGAGAGGAGGTTTAGGTTGGATATTAGGAAAAACTTTTTCACTAGGAGGGTGGTGAAGCCCTGGAATGCGTTACCTAGGGAGGTGGTGGAATCTCCTTCCTTTGAAGTTTATAAGGTCAGGCTTGACAAAGACCTGGCTGAGATGATTTAGTTGGGAGTTGGTCCTGCTTTGAGCAGGGGGTTTAACCCTGCACCCATCCACAAGACGAAGCCATTTTCGTGAAATTAAAGGGCTCTTAAAATCAATTTTTGTACTCCTCCCCAATGAGGGGATTAGCGCTAAAATCGACATCGCTGAGTCAAATTTGGGGTAGCGTGGATGCAATTCAACACTATTGACCTCCGGGAGCTATCCCAGAGTGCTCCATTGTGACCGCTCTGGACAGCACTTTCAACTCAGATGAACTAGTCAGGTACACAGGAAAAGCCCCAGGAGCTTTTGAATTTCATTTCCTGTTTGGCCAGCATGGCGAGCTCATCAGCGCAGGGGACCATACAGCCCCAGAACTGCAAAAGAGCTCCAGCATGGACCAAACTGGAGGAACTGGATCTGATCGCTGTATGGGGAGACGAATCCATCTCCGTTCCAAAAGACAGACAACTCCATTCCAAAAGACGTAATGCCAATATATATGCCAAAATCTCCAAGGACAAATGCGAGGTGTTTACAATTCTCACAACTGCAGCGGTGATTGGAGCGGGCTCCCGCTTCCAGTGCTATGGTGTATGCGTGGGCAATCCAGGAAAAAGGGCGAGAAATTATTGTCTGCCTTTGCTTTCACGGAAGGTGGGAGGGGTCACTGATGACTTGTACCCAAAACCACCAGCGGCTACCTTGTCTGTTATCTCAATTTTTTAATTAATAAAGAAAGAATGCATGGTTTCAAAACAATAGTTCCTTTATTTCGAAGGAGGGAGGGTGGTTGGCTTATAGGGAATTAAAATCAACAAAGGGGGCTTGTTTGCATCAAGGAGAAACACACACAGCTGTCACTCCATAGCCTGGCCAGCCATGAAACTGATTTTCAAAGTCTCTGTGATGTGCAGCGCACCTTGCTGTGCTCTTCTAATCGCCCTGGTGTCTGGCTGCTCAAAATTGGACACCAGGCTATTTGCCTCAACCTTCCACCCCACCATAAACATCTCCCCCTTACTCTCACAGATATTATGGAGCACACAGCAAGGAGCAATAACAATGGGAATGTTGCTTGCGCTGAGGTCTGACCAACAGCGCCACCAAGCTTTTAAATGTCCAAAGGCACATTCTACCACCATTCTGCACTTGCTCAGCCTATAGTTGAACTGCTCCTTACTACTGTCCAGGCTTCATGAGCCATGGGAGCAAGGGGTAGGCTAGGGTAGGTGCGACCGCGTGGTGCTGCCAGCTGGGAGAGCAGCCTTAGGCAGAAGCCTCCAGCTTGCAGGATAGCAGAGTTGCAGTGGAGCAAGCAAAACACCATTGATGAGGATGGCTAGCAGTGCTATGGTGTCTGCACGTTTAACCCAGGAAAAAAGCCACAAAACAAATTGTCTGCCATTGCTTTAATGGAGGGAGGGAGCGAGGAAGGGGCGACTGACGGCATGTACCCAAAACCACCCGCAACAATGTTTTTGCCCCATCAGGCATTGGGAGCTTAACCTAGAATTCCAGTGGGCAGCAAAGACTGCAGGAACTGTGGGATAGCTACTCACAGTGCACTGCTCCGAAAGTCGACGCTAGCCACGGTACTGTGGACGCACTCCACCGACTTAATGCGCTTAGTGGGGATACACACAATTGACTGTATAAAATCGCTTCCGAAAAATTGACTTCTATAAAATCGACCTAATTTTGTAGTGTAGATGTACCCTGAAAGAGAGAGAGAGGAGCTGATTGTGGTGTGAGCGGGACTAGAGTGAGTTAGTGCTATTCAGAATCAGCAAAGGTTGTAGGAAATGGCCCATAATTGGATTTGTGGGGATAGTGAACAAAAATTAAACCAGCTTAAAGAAAATCAGAGAATTATTATTGTTAAGTTCCAGATTTTATTTTTATTTCAGAATCGCTGCTTATTTGAATACAAGAGAATGTGAAACACTCTGGTAACATTTCAAAGCTGAAAGTAGGGAAGTGAATAACGTTGGACTGGAACTGCAATGCTCAGCAGACCCTTGAACTGCCCTGTGAAATCTGGCAAGTACTTGACAGCCTTTATTTGTCTGGATAATGGATGGAGGCAGAAGGTATGATCCAACTTTGAAAAGCAGAGAAAAAATAAGCCATAAGCACCCATACAGATAGCGCATAACTCTTTCAATCAGCCTCTACATTCTCCTGGGAGTCTGCATTCTTTTGGGTTGGTGATAACAACCATATAGTATTTACCCCAAGAACACATGCCAATAACATCAAAGGATTCTTCTAATTGACTTCAAATAGAATAAAGGGAGCGAGTGCTTTCTGTGCATGCCACAGAAGTATGTTTTAACTCTCCACTAATAGTATATCACTGGCCTCACATGAGATCTTTAGAGGGGCTGAGTTGATTCATTATTTGCCAAAAATGACCAGACATTGGTACAATCTGGCATTGCTGCCAACGGTGGCACCACCCTGTTCTTTTTGTTTTATCATGAGGTCAGAGAAAGGTCTTTTGATTTGTATTTGACTGTCATAAAATGTATTGTCCAAAAGGCCACAATTAAAGTAAATTCTTTACTGTTACTGGCTCCTAGTATTACAGATCAGTTAACTATATTAAGGCAGAACTCTAAGTACCTGATTTTCAGCTGGGCCTTATTTCTGTGACCGTAATTGCACCTCCTTTGTTACTCCCATAGTTTACTGTGAGCACAAATATGAGTAGTTAGACTTCTTCGTTTGTGGGTGTGAAAAAGGCAGGCACAGCTGTTTGCAGGCATGGTTTTGTGCTTTCCAAAAGAAAAAAGAGGCACATAATATGACTACTTTTGTGTTATCAAGACTATACATTTATTCCCACTCAAACCAGAAGACATGGGCAGCGGGTGAACCCCTGGCTCGGGTAGACTAGCCCCCACCTCGACCCGCCCCTTCTGCCTAAGGGCCCGCCCCTCCCGCCAGAGCACAGAGCCACCCCTCCCAGCACACACCAGCCATCCCGAGCCCTGGAGTGCCAGGTAGGTGAGTGGGTGGGTGGGTGGTGCGGCCCCCCTCAGCCCTGGAGCGCCAAGTGGGCGGCGTTGCCCCTCTCCCCCAGCCCATGAGCACCTAGCGAGTGAGAGGATGGCACAGCCCCCCCCCACCCCTCCCAGCCCTGAAGTAGCAGGAAGGAGGGCGGGTGGGGTGCATCCTCCAGGCCAGGAATGCTCCCCCCACAGCCCCAGTGCACTGGGTGTGAGACATGGCCCCCCCTCCTCCAGCCCCAGAGTGTTGGGTGGGTGAGCGAGTGGTGCACACCCCACCCACCCCCCAGCCCCAGAGCACCCTCCCCAGACCTGGCCCGTGTCTTTGCAGATCTCATCTCTTCTACTCCCACCCCCTGTGGCTGGAAGCAGCTTGTCCCTTCCTGCCCGCACACTTGCACAGTGTCAAAAGGCAGCTAACACCTCCAGGCTGCTGCTGGCCACTGACATAACCCTGCCGCCTCCTGTCCCCTGGCTACAGGGCAAGCAGGAAGGGGTTAAGCCCTAAGGATGCATTGTGCATCAGGGCCCTGGGAACCTGACTGCAGGGGCTTCAACGAACCTGGCCAGAGAGGTGGCTCAGGGGGGAGGGTGCCTAGGGGATGGAGCAGCCCCCATGCTCTCTGGGGGCAGGACCCAGGGCAGGGAATTGGGGAGTAAAGAGGGTAATAGGCTCCTGCCTGGGGTGGGGCTGCTGTGGAGCCTTCTGGTTTGAGGCGTGAACAGGGTGTAAATCGCTTTCCCCCACCATTCCAGAGCTTAGCGAGGGGCGGAGAGGCTTCCCCATGCCAGTGCTATGTGGGGCTTGGCACATACAGGGCTTGGCTTCTCCTGACCAGCGCCTTGAGCTGGAGGTTTTTGGGCTTTCCCAGGGCACCAGCCCAGGCAGAGGCAGTGGGGGAAGGAAGGGAGCCTGCCGCCCAGGCTGTTGGTGAGCTGAGCTCTCCAACCAGGGGTTGGTTCTCCGCACAGTGCTGGCAGCAGGACGTGCCAATATGGAGGAGCTGGGGAGGCGAAGGGGCAAAGCAGGGAGAGGACAGCAAGAAGGGAAGCACGTAAAGAGCAGATAGGTGGGCAACAGAGGTGACCTGTAACTGGCCACTGCCTGGCACCTGCCCGCACTCACCAGCCACCACAGCTCACTGTGCGCAGCCAGTGGCAGCCAGAAACGAGACAGGGGGCAGGGCCCTGCTGGCCAAGAGCTGACATGCAGTAGGGGCTGCACTCACGGACCAGCAGGGGAGCGGCCAGCCCCGCATGTTGCAGCTTTATCTTTTATTGTATTTATTTATTATTATTAGAATAAGTTTATTCCTGTAGGTTCCCAAGGCACGCCATTGAGTGTGTACAGGGGCCAGAGAGGTGGAGGCAATTTTAAATTCCTTTGGGAGTAAAGGGACTGCAGCAGAGGGGTGGATAGAGGATTCACAGCTATCCAACATCACCACTGGGGATACTCCGGATCTCCTTTAATGTCAATATCAGGCACCCAGGCACGTGTTGCTCACTCCCGAGTAACCCATGGAGGAAAGAGGGGGAGGGGGTGTTATTTTGAGTACTGAAACGTTACTGGGAGGTAATCATTTTGAGTACTGAAACATTACTGGGAGGTAATCATTTTGAGTACTGAAACATTACTGGGAGGTCTCTCCGGAATACTAAATCATTACAGGGCCCTCTCAGTGGCACTTCAATAGATATTATTCCTTTGGAGTTTCACAAAGCATTCAAGAGTTTCCTATTCACTGTGTGAAATTTTTATGGAATTTGTTTTGAATATTAATTAGTACTTTCTAAATTTTAGCTATTTTACAGTATTTGTACTAGTGGGTAGAGTGTTAAAAGATTCAGAGATTCAGTTTACTTTATAACAACCTTAAACACCACACCTATTTTAAAATTTAGATGAAGAATCCAAACCGTTTCTGTGACATAGCTCTGGAAGACACAATACAGAAACACTTTCCTTAACAACTTCCTCATCTCTACTAATTCTCTCCAGAGGAGTTCTTTAAGGAACTTTTCCCCCAGCATGCCTTTCAGGGGCTGACCCTTTAAATTTGGCAGAGCCAAGCAGCTGCACTCTTAAAGGTTTCAGAGTAACAGCCGTGTTAGTCTGTATTCGCAAAAAGAAAAGGAGTACTTGTGGCACCTTAGCGACTAACCAATTTATCTGAGCATAAGCTTTCGTGAGCTACAGCTCACTTCATCGGATGCATACTGTGGAAAATGCAGAAGATATTTTTATACACACAAACCATGAAAAAATGGGTGTTTATCACTACAAAAGGTTTTCTCTCCCCCCCACCCTACTCTCCTGCTGGTAATAGCTTATCTAAAGTGATCACTCTCCTTACTCTTACACTCTTAAAGTAGCCATTTTGGAACAGGCTGCTGCTGACTGCATCTCCCATCGTCCAGTTGGTTTGTACCTGTTATGTTTTTTTGCGTACTCTTAAGGCTAAGCCAGGAGTCAGAGGTGCTGGCCTCTGTCTGGGGGTGGAGTGGAATGTCACCTTGAAGGAGAGCCATGTATTCTCCCTTGAGTAGCCACCTGGTCAATGAAAAGAAAAGGAGGACTTGTGGCACAAGTCCTCCTTTTCTTTTTGCGAATACAGACTAACATGGCTGCTACTCTGAAATCTGCTCAGTGAGTAAACAGGGGGAGTGCACAGGCGAACGGGGAGCTGCAGTTGCATCCAGCTGCTACACAAAGGCACAAGAGAGGAGGGAGGCTTTTTGTGCCTTCCATCTCTGCCTGTGCCTCTGCAGAGCCCCTGGGGCCAAGCTGGCCTGCAAAGAAATTCTGCTTGAAATCCTTGCAAGCTAATCTGTAGTTCACCTCCAGTCCATGACTCCTTATTCTGAAATGGTAAAAGCTTATTTGCATGTGGCAAGGGTTACTATGCAAAAAACCAGCAGTGTCCTTAGTTAAGAAGTCTAGAGGTGTGAGAGGCATCTGCTACTTTGCTGCCCCCCTGGAAAGTAACTGGAAAGTGGTAGCATGTACATCCTTTGCTTTTTCCAAGCTAAGCTGTTTTCTTGCACATTTTTCTTACAACACAAATAAATTCATACCCATACAGATAATGGAGCTTAAATACAGAAAATCAGCTTAAAAAGATGAGATACAAACCAGTAACAAGCAATACTCACAATCAATATTGCCACACTGTCCTTAATTCATCCCCTTTGCTTAAGTAGTGTAACACTTGTGGGTCTGGATCATCCTTTCTGGAGGAAATACCTGCAGGAGGGGGTAGATTGGGGAAGAAATCTCAGTGAATATCCCCTTGTGGAGTTCCTCCCCATCATTCCATTGGGGATGGGATTTGCATCTTTGAAGAATATACCATGGTCATGCCACCAAATCTGGTGGATTCCTGGGTACAGAGTTAAAAGTATTGTTTCTTTAAATCTGTAGCAGGGAGCCAGAGGTGAGAGTAAGACGTTGGCAGAAGCTCCACACCTAAAGCAGACACATATAAAGTAGACTTAGGGCTAATATTGCTTCCTTTTTTCTAATAAAGTTCCTTGTTCAGTGTCCGAAGAAAGCAACGCTTTCCATGATTCTTTAGCACTGTCCTATACCAATGATCTGTGGGGAAATGGTGCTGTATGTGCAAAGGCTCCATGTCTCTGATCCAGCTCTAGCCCCCCAAATCCTTCCCCTAACCCCTGGCTGCTGTGAGCTTCCCAGGCCACAGAGGCTCCCAGGAAAGGGAGTATTCTGTAGTTATAATATACGCCAGTCTCGGTCCATATTATATTTTCTAGGGGATCTCCTGGGTGTCCCTCAGCTCTGTCCTCAGCCTGTCTAGTCTTTATTTCCCAACGTCATGGACCCGACCTATGGTGAAGCAGAGAAAGAAAAGGGGCAGTTTGCAGAGCCCAAAGGAGGTCTAGATTCCCTTTTCCTGCCTTTATTGCAGGTGAAGGGAGATCTACATGCAGAGATTCCCCTCTGTGCATGGACCTGCTGGGAGGGAGGATGCAGGCAATGGTTATTCATGAAGGATCTTAGAACGGTATGTGATTTTAAATAGCACTATGTACTGTAATGTCTAGGCACCCCAGCATAAATTTAGTGTGATACGAGAGGATTAACTCATCTGTTCTTTTGCTTGTATTGTTCTGCTTTCCAGAACTTTTAACCTTTCCTTAATATAGTACATGAATAGTGGCCAGAAGAAATGCATGAGACGTTTTGTTATACTTTTAATACATAAAAAGTTTTTTGGAGTTGAGAGAACACATTACTGTGAATTAGTTCTTCAATAACCTAATGATATTTACTTCAAGTTATGCATGGCTTCCTAAGAAAGTTATCCCTGTATACCCAAGGAGTTTATGCAAGGTAAATACTCTCAGTAAATAATTACAGCTACAATTCATCTGAGAACCCAGCAAAGGATTAATGAGCATTAGTATTAGGGATGATTGCAAGGTGGGTGAGGTAATATCTTTTATTGGTGTTACTTTAAAGAATCAGCTGTGATCTCTGTTCTGCTAATCGGTCTGTTTTACCAGATGCAAACTATTGTCGTTGGGATGAGTGTTGTTTCCCGTATTTCACCCAAGCATGCAACATTAGCTAACCTGAGAGATTTTCTGAAATGTTGTATCCTTTATTTTAAGCAAAGCTTTTCTTCTTGATGACTGCATTGTTCACTAACTAGAGAATAATCAGCATGTTCAGATTCCTTGATATGCACATTCTTTAACTAATCGCCAGAACTGTAAATCAATAATCAGATTAGGAGCTTCTTGCAGAAAGCAATGGATTTGGTCTCCCTGATTGACAGCAGTAATGTAGTTCATTATTAGGATTAGTTCTTTCAAAAAACTCTTCACATTACAATAATATGTGCACTAGGACATTTTTCTCCTTAGGTATCTCTTCCAGCCCTTTAGTCCAACTTGTGCAGTGGTGTATTACTCAGTGTGTCTTCTCCCCAGATCATTGGACAAACCAAAGATAGCATGATATTTGCTTTTTAAATAGATAGACTTTGGCATTTTGAAAGAAGCTCCCAGCAGGATGGCCTCCGCTGCTGAAATATGTCAGTAGCCATCTCTCCTCATTATTCAAATGGCCTTTTTGATGAATGGCAGCAGCAATCTTTCCTTGTTAGTGCTAGTTAGCAGAATGCTCATCACTATTGTTTTAGCATAATTATCTTCAGGGTTAGATGGAGGCCAGACTGTTTCCTATTAATGCTACTTGCTGGAGCTGATTTTTGTTCATAACTGTTAGTGCTAAGGCACGGAAATCATGAATACTAAAAAGCAATACATCACTTACCCATATGGAATATGCAAGAACATTTTTTTATTTCCTTTTTAGAGGCATCACTTTAAAAATTCTCTGAATTGTATAAAGCTATTGGCATGTCAAATCAAATAATTTTTATCTGTCTAACAGAGAGGTAGAAATGAGTATATTCCCAGGAATGTTTGTATCTCTTGACTTGATTGAACTAAACATAACTAAACTTTTGTCATTGCATCTCTGAGAGTGGGAAGAAAGAAAGAGAGAGAGAGATGTGTATTGTTCAAAATTTAAGAAATCTGCAATGATTATGTTGATGGAAGGTTATAACTATAGGAATGTTTTGCTAGCTGGAAGCTGTACCTCAAATAAAGGGGAGGGAGAAAAAGCCCTACTCTTAATCTCTTAATGAGATAACATGTTACATATCCATTTACTGTAAGATTCCAGTCCACCACTGCTGGCTACAGTCAGGTTGGTTATGTAATGATGTTATTAGTATTATGAAATAGATTGCAATTCATTCATAGGGATATGAGCTCTGCAGAGTCCATTCAACTTCTCCCAAGAAAGAATCTATTTGTATTGTTCCAATAAATTTTGACATTTCCTTTTTAGGTCAACTGGTAAAAAATATGTTGATAAGAGCATGTACTTTGAGGATGAGGTTTAACTTTAAAGAGAGTGATTATTTAATAAATCACTTTAATTATGCAACGCCTCACCAGCAATTAAAATACACAATTTAAAAACTAAGGCTCTAATTCTGCAATATGCCCCATGCAGGGACTGCCCATGGAGAACTCATTACAGGATCAGAGCCTCAGGTACTTATAAGAGTAAAGAGAGGGAACATGATAAAATCAGTCACAATTGCTTTGCTGTGGGTGAGCTTTTACAAAGGAAAAGGTCTTTATATCTTAAAAAGGAGCCCCAGCTATAGCATTGTTTAGGTTCAACACCAGGCCAATTTAGAGGCGAGGGGCAACAGAGGCAAAGATATGAATAGTGCCAGTGTGGGGAATAAGGGCCTGCAGCAGAGCCAATCTCCAGGCAACCTAATGAGCAGGGTGGGCCTTTAGTAGGCTATTTGGGTATGTCTTCTGATTGGGTAGAAGAGTCAGCAGACTGGCTCTTAAGCCCAGCAGCAGTGGCAAAGTGGCTGTTCAAAACATTTGCCCACTGCTGCAAGAGCTGCTGTGCCCACTTGCTCCTGCCTTGTTCCAGCCTTGGACTCAGCCCTGTTCCTGTCTGGCCTTACTCCAATAACCCAGTTCTGACCCTCAGCTCCAATTCCTAACTTCTGACTTTGGCTCTGGCATCTGGTCTCTGACTCCAGCTCTGACCCTTCGGTTTGGCATCTGCCTCTGACTCCAGTCCTGATCCTGGGCTCTGAGTTCTGGCTCTGGACTCCGATTCCTGGCTACAGATGTCAGATCCAATCACTAGGCAAGACTGCCCATGTCCTGGGTCAATGACAGTTTGAGCAGTCCCAACACCAAAAATAAGGGAACTAGAGTTGATACACCAAGCATGAATTCTACCCAGGTAAATCACTCTGATAGAAAGTAGAAACCCTACAGACCTTGCCCAGGTTGATACCCTGCAGGTATAGAAAGTGGTCCTATAAAATCAAACCACACTGCCTTCAGCTCTGACTCCCCCAACCCCAACGATCCCAAGCTCCCCCGACCTGACAAGTTCAATGGCGACTGTGACAAATTTTGTGGATTCATAAATCAGTGTCTGCTCCTGTTTCTGCTATGCCCACATTCATACCCCACAGACCAAGTATGAGCAGGATTAATTATCAGCCTGATTACCTGGGAGGCCATGGCTTGGGCATCACTGCTCCTGGAAAATCAAGCCCCCTTCCAGGACAATTTCAGGACTTTGTGAGGTCTATGGGGGTGATCTTTGATGACCCAAGTTGGCCTAAGCCATGCTTCAGGTATTGTGGCAGGGACACTGGGCAGTTGCAGTGGCATTCAGATGCTTGGTAGCAGACATAGAGTGGAACAAGGTTGCCTAGTGTTAACATTTCTGGCTCAGCTTAAACAACAATATTAATGATGAATTGGCATAGGTGGAATCCCTGTCTGGCATAGAAGTCTTAGTTGACCTATACATCAAGGTCGATGGTCCTGCTGGCTCCTGCCAGCCCTGCCATTGCTGACACTTCCTCCCATCACCAGTTCCTTCTCCATCACCTAAACCCATGCAATGTCACTCCAACACAGAGAAGAATCATTGCTGGGCATTGGACCTCTGCCTTGACTGTGGGAAACTAGGACACTTTGCATCAAGCTACATGGCTAACATCTGATCTGTGCCCAGTCAGGAAGTGCCAAGCTCGAGCCCCAATAGTAGGGTACAGGCTGTGCTGGAGCTCTTCCCCTCTTCCCAGCAACTCATACCAACACTCATTTGCCCATACCCTGGTGATGGCCAATCAGCACCTAACATCTCTCCACCTCCCTCTCCTGCTTCATCACTCTGTGATGCCTGATATCAATCTAGGCAGGCTGGTGGACTCAAGTGTCTCAGGCAATTTTGTAGATCTGGAGTTCACCCAAGCACACAATATCCCCATCCAATGCAAAGGACTCCCCACCTAGATGCGTCCCTCTTTTCTTTGGGACCAGTCACCCACCAGAGGGCTCCCTTAGAGGTCACAGAGAAACTCTCCAGTTTGGGCTAATTTGTGCATCCTGGGCATCCCCTAGCTCATTGCCCGTCCACTGTGTATCCATTGACAGGCATGATACACTTTGACTCCCCATCTTATTGATAATCCTGTTTCCCAAGAACCAACCCAGGACCAGCAACCCATTGTAACTTACTCAGTCCTCCAAAGAATTCAGAGATATGAAGCAAAGGTGATCTCAGCAACCCTCACCACCTCCCCAATGACCCCAGGTATTCCTGTTAAATATCAACACTTTGCCGACATGTTCAACAAAAAGAAAGCCGAACCCTATTACCTCATTGCACCTATGCCTGCTCCATCAGCCTCTATCTGGGAGCAGAGGTTCCCTTCAGGTGCATTTATGCCCTCTCTGAACTCGAACTACAAGCATTCCAGAGATGTATCGAGGAAAACCTGCAGAAATGGTTCATTTGTCCCTCCATGTCCCCAGCCAGGGCCCCAGTCTTCTTTATGGTGAAGAAAGACAGCTCCCTCTGGTTTAGTTTGGACTGCCAAGTACTGAACAAGATTTCAGTCTGAAACTGACACCCCATACCACTTATTAATGAACTGTTCGAAAGACTCCATTCTGCCAAGATCTTCACAAAGTTGGACCTCTGCGGAGCTTATCACCTGGTGAGGATCCAGGAAGGAAATGAATAGAAGATTGCCTTCCTGATCAGGTATGACTACTTTGAGTATTGGTCACAGTGTTCGGGTTGTGCAATGCCCCGGTGACCTCCCAACATTTCATAAATGACATAATTAAGGACATGTTGGATCCAATTTGTTGTCATTTACCTAGATGGTATCCTCCTTTTCTCCAAAAGTGAGGATCTCTACAATCATCACATGTGCACTCTTTTGGAGAGACTCCTCCAAAAACCACTTCTTCATGAAGCTTGAGAAGTATGAGTTAGATGAGGACAATGTGGAATTCTTGGGATATATGATCTTGCTTGAGGGACTCATCATGGACTTTCATAATGCGTTGGCAATATCTGTCTGGCTGAACCCAAGGATGTACAGGGGATGCAGCAATTCCTGGAGTTCACCAGTTTCTATAGGTAATCTATTGAAGGATTATCTAGCCACATTGCATCCATAACTGCACTTCTGTAAAAAGGGGCCTGGTTCACCTGGACCACAGAGGCCTTTGATCTACTGAAGAGGGCATTCACCTCACACACATCCTGATTTACCCAGTGCCTACTGAACCATTTATAATTGAGGCCATCACCTTTAATTTTGCATATGTGCAATTTTATCTCAACATGCAGGCACCTGCAATCAACTCCACCCCTTTGTTTTGATTCTCAAAAGCTAACCCTGGCAGAAAAAAAATGATGATATTTGGGACAAGCAGCTGCTGGCTATGAAGGCAACTTTCAAGGAGTGGCGCCACCTCGGAGAAGCCCGATTCCCTGTCCAAACATGATGGACCACAAAAACCTAGAATATCTATGGATTGCTAGATGCCTTAACTAATGCCAAATCCACTAGACCCTCTTCTTCACTCACTTCAACTTTGTGGTCACCTATCATCCATGGACCAGAAACAAGAAAGCAGATACCCTATCCCACAAGGCGAATATCTTGAACCTGGCAAAGAGCCCTCTGCCACAATGCTAACGGGGACAATTGTCAGCAGAATGACATCCTCCATCAGTTTCCTGCTCCCTAATGACCCAGATCCACATGACCTGAATGATGTGAGTACCCAACATGACTCCAAGTTCCGATTACAGAATGGTCTCCTGTATCACAAGGGTTTTATTTATATTCCAGAAGGATAGACCAGTCTTCAAGTGTTGAAACTATGTCCTAATTCACCACTTGTGAGTCATTTTGGCCAGTTTAAGACCTGAAATCTGGTGTCAAGAAGCTTCTGGTGGTCAAGCCAATGAGCTTATAGCAAGGATTATATAAATTCCCACAACCTCTGCGACTCCACGGAGAGCTCCATGATCTCCTCCAGCCTCTTCCCACTCTTCTACAGCCTAGGTCTTCAGTACCAATGGACTTGATTGTAGAACTGTCATTCCCAGGTGTTGGGTCGCCCTCAAAGTTATATAAGTATGATAGAATTATAATTATGTAGTAGTAGAAATAAAGATAGACAAAAGAGTATATAGGTATTGTAAAAAGGTATGAACATCAGTTCCATGCTGTTGAATTTCACTCTGTAACAAATGCAAGGCCAAAGTGCTAATTATTTCAGGCTGGTACAGGACAAAGAGTCTGTGCTGGAAAGTGATAAGAACTTTGAGGAAACAATGCTGTTCTTTCAAACAACACCCTGATGCTCTTTCTCTGTGGGGGCCCCTGGTCATAGAATCATAGAATATCAGGGTTGGAAGGGACCTTAGGAGGTCATCTAGTCCAACCCCCTGCTCAAAGCAGGACCAATCCCCAATTTTTGCCCCAGATCCCTAAATGACCCCCTTAAAGATTGAACTCACAACCCTGGGTTTAGCAGGCCAATGCTCAAACCACTGAGCTGTCCCTCCCCCGCTATGCCTATGTCATGCCTATGTAAATCTTGGTATCCAAAGAGGGAAAAATAGATAGTGGGATAAAACTTGTTGAATGAATCAAGAGTCATAGATTGTGTTGTTAAGTAAAAGAATGAATGATGAGTGCATGGAATTGAGAGCCTGAAGCAGGGAAATAATTGGTTAGTAAATGGTGCCAGCCTCATCCTAAGAATTTCAACCTTGATATCGATGGGCCAAAGAATATATATATATTGCGGATGATACTAAACTGGGAAGAGTGGTAGATACGCTGGAGGGCAGGGATAGGATACAGAGGGACCTAGACAAATTGGAGGATTGGGCCAAAAGAAATCTGATGAGGTTCAATAAGGATAAGTGCAGGGTCCTGCACTTAGGACGGAAGAACCCAATGCACAGCTACAGACTAGGGACCGAATGGCTAGGCAACAGTTCTGCGGAAAAGGACCTAGGGGTGACAGTGGACAAGAAGCTGGATATGAGTCAGCAGTGTGCCCTTGTTGCCAAGAAGGCCAATGGCATTTTGGGATGTATAAGTAGGGGCATAGCCAGCAGATCAAGGGACGTGATCGTCCCCCTCTATTCGACATTGGTGAGGCCTCATCTGGAGTACTGTGTCCAGTTTTGGGCCCCACACTACAAGAAGGATGTGGATAAATTGGAAAGAGTCCAGCGAAGGGCAACAAAAATGATTAGGGGAATGGAACACATGACTTATGAGGAGAGGCTGAGGGAACTGGGATTGTTTAGTCTGCAGAAGAGAAGAATGAGGGGGGATTTGATAGCTGCTTTCAACTACCTGAGAGGTGGTTCCAGAGAGGATGGTTCTAGACTATTCTTAGTGGTAGAAGAGGACAGGACAAGGAGTAATGGTCTCAAGTTGCAGTGGGGGAGGTTTAGGTTGGATATTAGGAAAAACTTTTTCACTAGGAGGGTGGTGAAACACTGGAATGCGTTACCTAGGGAGGCGGTAGAATCTCCTTCCTTAGAAGTTTTTAAGGTCAGGCTTGGCAAAGCCCTGGCTGGGATGATTTAATTGGGGATTGGTCCTGCTTTTGAGCAGTGGGTTGGACTAGATGACCTCCTGAGGTCCCTTCCAACCCTGATATTGTATGATTCTATGATAATATGCAAAGTGGAGATAACCGGATGATCAACGGAGGGCGAACCGGAATCCACGCAAAACGCATCAAGGAAGAACAAGAAGATAACACCAAGCCATCATGGAGCCGTCATGGATGTACCACCTGCTGATTGAGCTGATTGATGTAATCTCAATTGTAAATTCAGCATGATGAAGCAACTCCCATAGACTTGTATTGAACCAGAGACCTATAAAAATTGGGTCCAGGGACTGTGTTCTTTGAGTCTGATTCTACACTCCAGGAGCATCGGATGCGCATCTGACAACGACTTGGCTCCATTCTCCTGTCCAGGCCACCTGGCCAGTGACCTGGCACGAGCAACATCTAGGCTGGTAACTATAACAACCTTTATGTAGAACCTGTGTGCGAATGTCTGTGTGTGTGACTGGATCTATATAGAAATTGCATATAGGAATATTTTGTTGTATTTACAATAAACGTGGCAATTTGCCTTGTCCCTCTTACAAGATCTTGTTGGTATCATTTTTATTAGTGTAACATAATTGGTGGAGAATTGTGGAAGAGGGAATATTGGCATCTGTCCCGGTTATCATAAACCAACTAGTGTGCACACAACTGGCTCATAGGAGTACGGCATTATTGGTTGACCTAAGCTCACTGACCTCCGGTAGGTAGGAGCTCACAGAGAAAAATAGAAAACTTTGGTAAAGCTACAATTATGGTATCCAAGCCAAATTACTCGCCGAACGAGATCAGGAGTAATAAAGAGCCGAAAGGCCTGGCACTCACCTGCTGAACGATAGATATCAGGGGTAACAAAAAGGAAACAAAAATAAGCTTGTAAAAATGTTTAACAAAAGGCAGGGGAAGCCAATAACAGAGGGAGGAATGGAATTAACAGAAGCTCCAGCCTCCCCCTTTGTAAAAGAAGGTACACCTTTTAAACAAATCCTTCAAAAATTTGGGCACAGTCCTTGGACTGAACAAGCCCTAGCTGATGTCTGCACTATTTCAGACCTAGAGGATAGAATGGCTCAGTATATCCTCACATACAAACCTTCTAGTGCTGCCAAAAGAGATGTAGCAGCAATTTGGTTGTTGTGGGAGGCATGTAAGGATTCTTACCTCCACTTGTCCTCAAGTAAAGAGGAAAAGGCACAAACGGAAAAGGGAGCAGACAATTGGATACCCAAAGTCAGCTGAAAATAGTGAAAGAGGCACTCCAGGAATGCAAAAAGAGAGAGAGATTCCTGGCAGACCAAGCTAAAGCCTCTGAGAAAATGGAAATAGAATCATGTGCTCCAAGGTATGGTAAAGAAATTAACCTTGAAGCAGGGCAGAGCACCTGCAAATCCTAGTCGTTGTGAGTCACTAATTAAGAGTCTGAGACAAAAATTGGGCTTTGCCTCTAAGCGGGTAGCAGCCATTACAGCAGGTGAAGGGGGAGAAGGTCCTATGTAGGGCACTCCCAGGCATAATTACAAAGAGAAAAGAGAGTGAAAAGTTAACTCTGCAGAGGCTGGAGGGAATTAAGCAGCTAAACTTTGTGAAAATGTTAAAAAGAAAAAGTGTTAGAGGAAAATAATTCTTGGTTTCTTTGCAGCCATTCTGAAGGAAAAATGGGCCCTTTTCCAAAGGAATGTCTGTAAATTAGCCAGGCAAAAAATAAACTATCTGATTAAAATCATTGGACTGGACAATTTAGTCAAATTTGCTAAAAGAACATAAGGGAGTTCTATTGGAACTTAACTGCCTCAAATGTATAAAGGGAATGTAAGATGTAAAAAAGAGAGCAGTGTGGAAGGGATGTTAAGAAAAGGAAAATGTGTATGTATCTATCTGTGTGTGTGTAAATATGTAAAGCTCTAAGGACCAATTGGTTTTGTTTTTGTATTAAATAATGCCACTAAAAATCCATTTGACTCTTTAATTCAAAGTTGCAAAACTGACAGACCTTTTTGCTCGACACAGGTAAGTAGTGTTGTTTGGCTTTGGGATTTGGCATTTAATCCTTAAGAGGTAACCCAATGCTTTACAAAATTTAAAATGTTTTTAAGTTGTGGCTGCAGCCAGGCAGTCAAAATCAGGAGAATAGAAAAAAAAAATCTGGATTCTTTTTGTTTGTTTGTTTGGTTTTTGTTTGTTTTTGTAACAAAATAGCACATGAGAGCTGTAGTAAAAGAATAAATAAATAAGAAATTAAAAAAGACAGTGTCCCTCTGAAGCAACAGCAGTGGTGAGGTGCACAAAACAAAAAGAAGCAATGTTAGAAACACTGAGTCTTAAAATGGCTCTGTGTAATCAGACTCACTTGAGTAAAGGTATATGAAAACTCTGTAAGCACAAAAGAAATAGTTACACCTTATGTAAAAATTGATATGGATAATGGTATAGAACTTAAACTATGCAAGGAATGTGCATTTGCCCCAGAACATGTGCAGGGTATATTGTAGAAGGGGCAAAAGAAATGCAGACATACCATGCTACTTAATTAAAATGCTATTAGGGCTCCAAAGGGAGCCACCATAGGTTGGATTTTCTTTTTCAGATTGTTGTGTGTTGTGGAAGCAGAAGTTAAAAGTTAAAAGTAATAGAGTCTCTGAGCTGCTGATGGCTTTAAATCCAAAAGTCTGTGAAAATGCAAATTACCTAAATGATAAAGGAAGGAAAGAACTAGCAGCACAAAGGAGCTGCAGATAAAGAACATACCTGGTCAGCAAACAAATTGTCTAAATAAAAGGCATGGTATAACACGATAACTTTAATAAATCTAATGATAATAAGTACCCCTGTACAGTGTGTATGATTTTTGGAAAAATCCATTAAGGTCATATGGTAATGATGCTTCTCAGCTATTACCTGTAAATAAACTTAAAACTTAACACACACAGGAAAATATGAGGGTAATTCCTCTGTTTTGCCTGCAATCAGCAAGGGTATTTGTAAAAGAAATATTTTAAGCAATAATCTGCCACCCCAAAAGGGATAGAAACATGTTCTTTTTGTCTTTCAGAAAATCAGGAAAAGCTGATGCCAGCTGAAGAGCAACCCAATACCATGAATCTACTGTCACAATAGAAATTGTGTTTTGTGTTCTATGTTTTGTCTTGAGATTTGTCTTGTTGCTAGCACTGTTGTGTGTTTAATATATATGCATATATACTGCAGACTTTCAGGTAATTAAGAATAAATTAAGCTCTCTGTGCCAACTACAAGATAGCCTAATTCAGAACGTAGACCTGGTTCCAATAGGCATTGGCAATCTAAAAGCTAGATGGAATCTTTGGCAATGGCTTAATGCCACTACCTGGATGTTGCATAAACAACAATTACAGCTAGAAAACCGCACAGCCATAGCTATGGGGTGTACGGAGATGCAAATTATGGCACTCTCCATATTAGAACAGGAAATGTTCTAGGTTATATCAGGGAATACTAAGGTCTTGCTACACCTACTAAAACAACAAGGAAGATCACTGTTTGACACATATCGGTACGAATGGATGCAGTATGTGTCCAGTAATGTAAGACCAGAACTACTGCTCGGAGAAATTATTATTAAAATATCACATCAACAAGGACAGGAGACTCGGGTACGGAAAGTTAGCCCACTCCCTACAATGCATGTGAGATCATACTGGCTACCTCGGACTTCGAGCCAGTGGGCTGGGGAGGACGGAAAACTATTGGATATTAGAGGATGTACTGAATGGACACCTCAAAAGCGGGTGTGCTTATCCCTGCCTGAAGCCTCAGAACCTTGCAGTAAGGATATGTCCATTGGATCCTGTGTATGGGATGAGTTAAATAATGAAACCAGGGTATTGTATAATGGGCAATGTGTTTGTATTACCTCATCAAAAATTGTATATTGGGAGGATGAGAGGACCAGTAATCCACCGGTAGATGAATGTAAATGTAATGTAAGCACTATTTTCACTAAAAATCATACTTACTATTTGCGACAGCCAGAAATATCTCAATTTACAATGGAGGCAGAATTGCCAGAGTTCTCCATTCACCTTGATCTTGACTGGCAAGAGTTAGCACTAGAGTTACTAAAGAGCAAAGAAGTCACCCAGCTATTAGAACAAACAAGTGAGACCATAGGGAATAGAACTATCCACGTTAATTGGAATGTGTGGAATGTGTTGTTGGATAAAAAGAATGTATGTGAGGCTAGAATCACAAGCCCAACTCACCTCTCAATATATGCTCTCTCAAAGATTATATAGAAAATGACACTATTGACTATATTATTATAGTGTCAAAAGAGGGATAATGTTGGGTCGCCCTCAAAGTTACATAAGTATGATAGAATTATAATTATGTAGTAGTAGAAATAAAGATAGACAAAAGAGTATATAGGTATTGTAAAAAGGTAGGAACATCAGTTCCATGCTGTTGAATTTTACTCTGTAACAAATGCAAGGCCAAAGTGCTAATTATTTCAGGCTGGTACAGGACAAAGAGTCTGTGCTGGAAAGTGATAAGAACTTTGAGGAAACAATGCTGTTCTTTAAAACAACACCCTGATGCTCTTCCTCCGTGGGGGCCCCTTGTCATGCCTATGTAAATCTTGGTATCCAAAGAGGGAAAAATAGATAGTGGGATAAAACTTGTTGAATGAATCAAGAATCATAAATTGTGTTGTTAAGTAAAATAATGAATGATGAGTGCATGGAATTGAGAGCCTGAAGCAGGGAAATAATTGGTTAGTAAATGGTACCAGCCTCATCCTAAGAATTTCAACCTTGATATCGATGGGCCAAAGAATATGCAAAGTGGAGATAACCGGATGATAAACGGAGGGTGAACCGGAATCCACGCAAAACGCATCGAGGAAGCACAAGAAGATAACACCTAGCCATCATGGAGCCATCATGGATGTACCACCTACTGATTGAGCTGATTGATGGTCATCTCAATTGTAAATTCAGCATGATGAAGCAACTCCCATAGACTTGTACTGAACCAGAGACCTATAAAAATTGGGTCCAAGAACTTTGTTCTTTGAGTCTGGTTCTATGACCACCCTCCAGGAGCATCGGATGAGCACCTGACAACGACTTGGCTCCATTCTCGTGTCCAGGCCACTAGCAACATCTAGGCTGGTAACTATAACAACCTTTATGTAGAACCTGTGTGTGAATGTCCGTATGTGTGAATGAATCTATATAAAAATTGCATATAGGAATATTTTGTTGTATTTACAATAAATGTGGCAATTTGCCTTGTCCCTCTTACAAGATCCTGTTGGTATCATTTTTATTAGTGTAACACAAGGACCCACAGTAATCCTGGTTGCCATTCGGCACACTTCATCCCATGCTTTACTGTTTCTACCACATGGGAGACAGCAAGGCTATTCTTGGAAATCATTACTAGGTGATACCCATAGTCATTGTGTCAGACCAGGGATTCCAGTTCGTCTCCTGATTCTGGTAGGAATTTCTCCAACTCCTTGGCAATGAATCATCCACAATTTAATGGGAAAACAGGGACAATCAGTAAGTTATCACCAGGGTGACTGGCTCCCTTTATTGTGCTGTGCTGAATATGCATATAACAATACAATCCATGTCTTGACCCAACATAGTCCATTCTTTGCAAACCATGACTTTCATCCCCCTCTTTCACCCAGATTTATACATGATTTCCCCAGTACCAGCCACCATGGATTCACCCTCCCATCTACACTGCATGCAGCAAGACCTAAAGGAATACTTGCAATCCTCCAAAAGAAACCTACAAACACCATGCAGACCAAAAAGAAAAGGAGTACTTGTGGCACCTTAGAGACTAACCAATTTAAGCTCCTGCTCAAATAAATTGGTTAGTTTCTAAGTGCCACAAGTACTCCTTTTCTTTTTGCGAATACAGACTAACACGGCTGTTACTCTGAAACATGCAGACCAAGACTGTCAGGCTGCCCCCAATCTGGTTAAAAGGAACAAGGTGTGGCTCTCTGTCCAGAACCTTAAATTGAGCCAGCCATCTCCCATTGTAGGCTATCAGTACCTGGGCCCCTTCAAGATTATAGAATGGGTAAACACTATGGCCTTCAGGCTACAGCTGCCCAAGTCCTTAAAAATCCACCCCATCTTTTACATCTCACTTTTAAAACCTTACACTGAGAACTCATACCTAAACAGTTCCATACCACTACCGCCACCTATAACAGTCCGTAGACAAGAGGAATACTTGGCCCATTGAATCCTCAATGCCCATTGAGTTAGGGGAAGGCTCCATTACCTGGTGGAGTGGGAAGGCTATGTTCTGGCAAGCACTCTTGAGAACTGGTAGAAAACATCCATGCTCTGGATCTAATGAGAGTTCCATCAGAAGTACCCTGAGAATCCAGTCCCAAGGCCTGTAGGAGGGGCCAATGCGGGGGAGGGGTGGTACTGTCAGGAATCAGGGCTTCCATCACAGACAGGCTGGAAGCAGAGCCTGCATCAGAGCCAATAGCTGGGCAACCTAACAAGCGCAGCTGGCCTGTAATAGGCTGCCTAATTGACTACGCTGCCTGACGGGTAGGAAAAGTTAGCAGACCTGCTCTTAAACCCAGAAACAGCAGCAGTTCAGTGGCTGGTGGATCAAAGCATTCACCCACAGCTGCAATATCTCCTGCTTGTTCCCAGCCTTCCTCCTGCCTTGCTTTAGCCCTGCTCCTGCCTTTGTCCCAGCCTTCACCCTGCCTTGTCTCACACCAGATAACCTGGTTCTGACCTTCAGCTCTGATTCCTGACTTCAGCTCTGACCCTTCGCTTTGGCATATGGCCTCTGACCCTGACCATGGGTGCCAATTCCCTTCTGCCAATGACTGCTCCAACCATTAGGCAAGACCACCCATGTCTCAGTCTCTGATGCCACCCTCCTTTTCCAAACAATGATTTGACTATTTAATGAAATATCTTTAGTTTTAGTAGGCAGTTTTTATGCATTATTCAAATGACAGTTAAGGCAATTTATTCAGGCTCAAACAGCACTTTAAATGGATTTTAAAACAATCAGCAGCAGAAAAAAATGAGAGGGGTGGGAGCACAAACTTGCTTATAAGATATGTACACAAATAATTGTATATTTTACATCTTTGTGGATTTATATTTTGTGATCCCCAAAGTACCACTTTCAAGAACATAACTTAGCCTTGAGATTTACTTTATTGAAGCATATCTTGGACTCAGAAACAGGGTGAATATCAAGTTGCTCATCAGGAAGATTTTTTCAAGTACACTTAGTAGAAATTAAATTCCTATGGAAGTATATTATTTCAGACCTCACATAATGCATGTCACACAGCTATTTTAGGATTTTTGAAAGCTGAAATGTAATCCAGTGAGGCTATCATGCAACCCACATCATTACTAAAATTATGTTGCATCGTTATTGTCATTGAGGAATAGCTTTTCTGATATGAGTATGTCCTTCTGTATACATTTGATTTTCCCCAGTCACTTATACTAGAAACATCTTTGAGTGCCAGATAACTGAACCTGGATCTAATCTGTAACTGATTTACTGCTCTTGCCTTCAGGGTCATCATCCATATACTTAATAGCACCAGTAGACATACCAGCTTTGACAGACTGTATATGAAGTTTTGTTTATAAAGCTCAGGCTGTGCCCAAACCCTGAGGATCTAACTCAAGCAAACTCCTATTGACTCTTGAACAAGGAGTAAGAACCTCAGGATTTGGCCCAATGTGTATGTAATACCAGGAAACTACATGCTTTTTTTAGATAATAAACAAAAAGGGGGGGGAGCAAATCGTCTCAATCTCAAAGACCAGTTAAGCACATGCTTACTTCTAAATATGTGAGTAGTCCCACTGATTTCAATTAGACTGTTTTGTGTGAGTAAAACTATGTGGTAGTAGGTGATATGAGGCTTAGGGAAGAGAGGATACCAGTACTATCGTTTTGGAGCGGGTGGAATCCATATAAAATCATTTCTTTTTCTGGGACCTTGAGATCCTACATGGGAGCCCCTGTGCTTTCCACAAGAGCAAAATTAACTAAGGGCTTGTCTTCACTACTGAGGTAAGTGGACCTAAATTACGCTACTCCAGCTACATGAATAATGTAGATGGAGACAACATAGCTTATGTCGACTTACCCTGGTGTCTTCACTCTGGGAGACACTCTCCGGTCAACTTACCTTGCTCTTCTTGGGGAGCTGTCGTGCTGCAGCTGACCAGAGTCGATTTAGCGGGTCTTCACTAGACCCGCTAAATCGACACTCGCTGCATCGACTGCAGCAGTGTTGATCTCCCTGGTAGTGAAGACAAGTCCTAATAGTTGAGTCCACATTCAGTGACTAGAATTGATTGGCTTGAGTCTCCTCTCATTTACGCAGCTGCTTCAACTGAGTTACTCTTGACCCTGGTGTTTTTTTCTGACATACAACTAAGCCTGAGATTCAGACAGGAACCTCCTGTTATGTATGCAGCAACTTTATCATATGGATCGACAGAGAGCTTCTCGTTTGTCTCTCTGGTAAGGGCTATGCTAAGCTTGTCTCTTGTGAAGTGGATCTTACTGCTGTCATATAACAGTAAGATATTTTTCACATAAAGCACATTTTTAAGGCAAAATAATTATTGAGAAGACCCAAAAACAGAATTGCCCAATAGTCTCCTACCCCAGCCTTTAATAGAATAAACATTCTAGAATAAACATCCCATACAAATGGGAAAATGAGAGAATAGACCACCTTTGGTAAAGAAAATAATGATCCATTCATCTTAGAGTTTTTTGCTGCTTCCCATACCGTAGTATCTAAGTGCCATCCATGTAAAATAGACTTGGCAATGCCAGATTTTCTAGTGGACTTCACAATGATGAAAAGGGAGTTGGAAGGGAGTGTGGGTCAGAAAGAGGGTAGAACAGAACCTGTTTTTATTTAAAAATAAAGAAAAGTTACATTCACATTTATAAGGTACTACAGTTTATTGCAACATTTATTTACTTTGGGATTTCTCATTAAATTGTGTAAGTGGCACCTTTGCAGTATGGTGCATGGCGACCAAAGCAGCCTTATCCAGAGTTCCTAAAGGCCATTTTCTAGGCATTCACATTTTGTCCAGTTAATTGTAGCATTTCTATATAGTTTTCTGCTGTAAAAGATTATGGATAAAATTTTGTTTCCATTTATGTCAATGGTTTTCAATGGATTTCATTCCATGATGTCTCTTTCTAATGGCTTGTCTAACTGTTTGATGCCCCATACAGCTATATGTGCTGCTTGCCTCTTTAAAAAAAGAAAAAAAAATCTGAGTTTTATTGTAAAATAGATTACACATATTGTGTATATTATATGATGGAACTAAAGTGCGTGATGCAGTGGAGTTAGATCCTTGTGATGTGAAATAGTGAAAAAATAATTGTTTTGATCTTTTTTTACGTGAACCAAGTTTGATATTTGGCCATCTCCCAAAACTAGGAGGATTATTATGTGGGAAAGTAGCATGTTACACTTGGGAGAAGTTGGATAATTAGTGCTGTAGGTGTTAGAACACCAAGATGTTTATTATTTTCCCCCTTCCTTTTTTTTTCTTTTTTCCCTAGTAATCCTTCTCATCTCAACTAACTTGGCAAATCTCTGTGCTTCACCCCCATCTGTATTATGTACAGAGTGGTGAAATTTCACTAGCAAGCTCCTCAATTGCTGAATACTGCATAGTGTTCCTTCACACACGCAGCACTTGAATGCTTTGATCTTGTCAGTGCAGGAACAAAGCAGAATGAAAACCCTTGCATTTTCTATAGGATATGGATTCCTAAAGCAATCACTGTTGTTTGGCACCATGCTCTTTAGCCAAATGATCACCAGCAGTGAAGCAAGTTCACCCAGCAAGCTGGCTGGTGGCTAAAGCACTGGCTGGTGGCAAGGGGAGCTAAGATTCTGTTTAGTGAGCAGTTGCTGAAAAAGTGGAACCAGAGCCTTATGGTGCCACTAGCTGACAGGTAACGAAGAAGCTCCATGGCCTTTAGGAATCAACTATTTTCTCCAGAGCTCTTTTTTCTTAGTTCAGTTTAATTTGTCTGCACAATCCCAGCAGTAGAGATTTTTATTATAAATCAAATAAAACCCTTCTTTATAATGGCATTTTTGAAAAGATCCAATCAATTTTAAACTATACGTAAAAGGCATTTTAGGACATCCTGTGATGTTTTCCCAAGGGGTAGTTGCTATTTTTAGAGGCTTTTTTGTAAATCTCTTAAATTTAAAATGTATTGTTTCAATCAATTAATACATAGTAAATACAGCGCAGTTGCAGCCTACATCTAAAAATCCAATTCTAACCTCTATTTTAGGTCTGTGTGAGCTCGCATAGACATTTTTCACTATCACAAAATGTATACACCCCTGTTTACTGTGTGGAAGTTAACAGAGAATGGGAGCTCAAGATTGGACACAACAGGGCCCCAGTTCAGCAAAGAAATGCACTAGGTTGGACCTCTGTGCCCATGTGGAATCCCATTTTTACTCCCAATGGAATTCCAGGGCTCCATGCAGGGTCATTTATTTGTATTTTAGTAGCACTCAGATTTCAACATAATGGACCTATTCAAACCAAGTCAGCTGGAAGCATAGACAAAGAGTGCAGGGAATCAGAGTAGCAGCCGTGTTAGTCTGTATTCGCAAAAAGAAAAGGAATACTTGTGGCACCTTAGAGACTAACAAATTTATTTGAGCATAAGCTTTCGTGAGCTACAGCTCACTTCATTGGATGCATTCAGTGGAAAATACAGTGCGGAGATTTATATACATAGAGAACATGAAACAATGGGTGTTACCATACACACTATAAGGAGAGTGATCACTTAAGGTGAGCTATTACCAGCAGGAGAGCGGGGAGGGGGAAGGAGAACCTTTTGTAGTGATAATCAAGGTGGGCCATTTCCAGCAGTTGACAAGAACATCTGAGGAACAGTGGGGGATGGGGTGGGAGAATAAACATGGGGAAATAGTTTTACTTTGTGTAATTAATGACACATCCACTCCCAGTCTTTATTCAAGCATAAGTTAATTTTATCCAGTTTGCAAATTAATTCCAATTCAGCAGTCTCTCATTGGAGTCTGTTTTTGAAGTTTTTTTGTTGAAGAATTGCAACTTTTAGGTCTGTAATCGAGTGACCAAAGAGATTGAAGTGTTCTCCAACTGGTTTTTGAATGTTATAATTCTTGACGTCTGATTTGTGTCCATTTATTTTTTTACGTAGCGACTGTCCAGTTTGACCAATGTACATGGCAGAGGGGCATTGCTGGCACATGATGGCATATATCACATTGGTAGATGTGCAGGTGAACGAGCCTCTGATAGTGTGGCTGATGTGATTAAACCCTATGATGGTGTCCCCTGAATAGATATGTGGACACAGTTGGCAACTGGCTTTGTTGCAAGGAGAAGTTCCTGGGTTAGTGGTTTTTGTTGTGCGGTGTGTGGTTGCTGGTGAGTATTTGCTTCAGGTTGGGGGGCTGTCAGTAAGCAAGGACTGGCCTGTCTCCCAAGATCTGTGAGAGTGATGGGTCGTCCTTCAGGATAGGTTGTAGATCCTTGATGATGCGTTGGAGAGGTTTTAGTTGGGGGCTGAAGGTGACGGCTAGTGGCATTCTGTTATTTTCTTTGTTGGGCCTGTCCTGTAGTAGGTGACTTCTGGGTACTCTTCTGGCTCTGTCAATCTGTTTCTTCACTTCAGCAGGTGGGTATTGTAGTTGTAAGAATGCTTGATAGAGATCTTGTAGGTGTTTGTCTCTGTCTGAGGGGTTGAAGCAAATGCGGTTGTATCGTAGAGCTTGGCTGTAGACAATGGATTGTGTGGTGTGGTCTGGATGAAAGATGGAGGCATGTAGGTAGGAATAGCGGTCAGTAGATTTCCGATATAGGGTGATCTTTATGTGACCATTGCTTATTAGCACCATAGTGTCCAGGAAGTGGATCTCTTGTGTGGACTGGTCCAGGCTGAGGTTGATGGTGGGATGGAAATTGTTGAAATCATGGTGGAATTCCTCCATGGCTTCTTTTCCATGGGTCCAGATCATAAAGATGTCATCAATGTAGCGCAAGTAGAGTAGGGGCATTAGGGGACGAGAGCTGAGGAAGCGTTGTTCTAAGTCAGCCATACAAATGTTGGCATACTGTGGGGCTATGTGGGTACCCATAGCAGTGCCGCTGATTTGAAGGTAGACATCCCACCCCCCACCCCCCGCTCTCCTGCTGGTAATAGCTCACCTTAGCTGATCGCTCTTGTTACAGTGTGTATGGTAACACCCACTGTTTCATGTTCTCTGTGTATATAAAATCTCCCCACTGTATTTTCCACTGCATGCATCCGATGAAGTGAGCCGTAGCTCATGAAAGCTTATGCTCAAATAAATTTGTTAGTCTCTACGGTGCCAAAAGTATTCCTTTTCTTTTAGTGCAGGGAATGAATCTTGGCCTGAGGCAGCCAGGCCCACCGATAGGAATTCCAGGCGCCAGGGCCAGGGCCTTAGGGGGGTGGGGCCCAGGGCGGAAGTGACAAATCCGTCACTTCAAGGACCTCCCGTCACTTCTGGGACTGACCCTGCAACGGCTCATGGGACCCCCCTCAAAATGCGGGGTCTGGCCCTGGAATGGTCACGCTTGCCTAAGACCCCTGCGGCTAGCTCTGGCGATTTAAAAAGGCCAGGGGCCCCGGGTCCTTTTAAAATGCCCAGGCCCCTGGGCAATCCTCCTGCCCTCAGTTGGTGGGCCTGGAGGCAGCATATGTATAGAATAAGTACAATAGGTTAGGCCACTGTTTGTTGGGGGAGCAGAAGTGGGCAAACTTATCTAAGAGCTGCTACCCTCTGTCTGTTTCCTATGATCCATAAGCAATGGCAAGTAGAGCCTAAGAGTTTGTCTACACAGCAACTTAATGCATGGCAAGCCACAGTGTGTGTCTACTACTTGTAGTAAGACAAGCCACATTCTGGGACTTCTCTGCGGGAAAGCAATATCCACATGGGATGTTGCTGAGTGGCAAGCTGGTGTCCTGTAGATTCACACCCTGGCTTTCTGCACAGAAACTTACCTTGTAGACAAGCCCTCAGAGTAGCACTGAAACGGGGTCCAGAAGATGGGGTTTGAAATATACTGGGACCTCCAGCAAGGGCCCATAATATGGGGCATGCATACATAGCTTAGAGCCACCTGTGCACATCCCCTCTGTGAGTACAGGAATGGAGAATCAAGCCAAGTATCTCTTAGATGATCATACTTTACTTAAAAAAACTCTTTACATTTGAAGTAATTTTGATGAGATCTTAATGTGATGGGTAATACTTTGGTATTAGCACTGACTCCGGAATGTCTGTATTTTGAAAGAGCATTACATAATTTAAGAAAGAATTATACAGGTACTTTGGAGAACTTGTGGGGCAAGACTAGCTCATTCACATTTTAAAAAGAACCTCCTACGGTGCTTTTTACTTAAGACTAGTCAGCCAGCATATGCAATGTCTTGTCACTTAATCACTTTTGAAGCATATTATTAATTTAATATCATGAGAGAATAAAATCATATCCAAATAGGTCTGAGTACTCAACAAGTCTCAGCAGCTGTGGGCAAGTTTCCAGTAGTTTTCCACTCTTTTTTAATGAAACATATATTCATACCTATTAACAGGTATATACAGTAATTTTGCAGACAGTGTCAAGGATGTCAGTGATAGCTGTGGAAATGCATCTCATTCATATCTGCTCTGCTACAAACTACTACTAAATAAAGAAATATAGAAAAGAAAACAATGTACACAATCTGCTTTGCATGGAAACACTCTCAAGAGCTGTATTCCCTTTCAATTGTTTACTTTTATCTTTCTATCTTTTGTAACCTACCTATTATGGTGCATTGTCATTGGTAGTTAGTGCTCTAATTTTGCCACTAAGTTCTTCGAGGCAGGGACTTTGCCATTTTATATGTCTATGTTGCCTGATCCTTTTTAAGGTTAATAATGTTTAGATTGATGATCAATTAATCTGACTGCGACAAGGTTCTTACCGCAGAATCAGACGATACAGAAATTAAACTATGGAGTTCAATATCTTGTGAGGAGCCTCAGGGTGGATGACAAGGACAGTCACACTGAAGGCAAAGTAAAACCTTAGATATCTTCATTAAAATAATGAACAACGCCAGAAAGGACCCAAGTCACACGATAACCCTGATTTGTATTATCTCTGCTTTATCTATGATAGCATTCTTTGCATAAGCTCATAGAATTACATACTCACACTCTTCCTTGAGGACCTGGCAGTCAGAGACAAAGGGCCGCCCTGTCTCTGGCATGCCATGGTGTCCAATGGTCCAAGTTCCTCAATGAGTTGAAGGGTCAAGTAATAGAAAGTGAACAGTGATGGAAGAAGCTCAGAAAAGAACTCTAGACCACATGGTGGCTGCTCTGTTATAGGGCCTGAGCATTATCTGCTTATGCTCAGTCTTCCATGCCCAAATTTATCCTTTTCATCCACATAGTATTGTGGTGTACTTATTCTATAGGTTAATATATTGCTATGTGTAACTGCCATCTTAGCTCATTCTCATACCCTTCACCCCTTGTTTAAGCAGATTTGCAATTATCACTTCCCTGTTCCCGATTGTAGCATTTACTGGTACATTCTAACTCCTACCATTGAGCGAGCTCTCCTTAGTTCCCAAAATCTAAAGGTAACTGTTAGACCATTTATCTATGCCCAGGGTTACAGCCTACTTAACCACATTTATGCTAATTTATGCTTAAGCTAATGTCTTGCAGGATACAGGCCTGCAGGTTTTTTGTATTACAGCTACAGTTGAATATAATGAAAGCAGCTAAATATCATGAAGGCAAGCCAGTGGATATAATATGCAAGCTTGCCCTATGGGCTACATCTATAAAGTGCTATGCACACCAATGACACAGCAGAAATAACAATTGCACTGAATCTGTTCCTTGGCATATATCCCAATTATAAATATAAAACCCAAACAACCTATGTTAAAAGAACATTACAGTTGCATAGCTGAACACTCAAAAGTTAGGAAACTGAATGAGGCAGGGACCTGAGGAAAAACAGTATATTTTCATGGAAGACTGTATCATAATGCATACACACAAGGGATCTGAATTAAGATTGCACAGGCAAACTTAATTCAGGCATTTCCTAAACTCATGGGTCATTACCAAGTTTGGGACCTTATATCCACAGCACAGTCCTCTACCACTTGACCTGATGGAATAAATGGTAGCAGTGCTCGACCCCAACTTCTGCTGGTGCCGGTGGGTGCTCGACCCCCCTCTGCCCCTGGCCCCACCCCAACTCCACCCCTGTCCTGCCCCAACTCCACCCCCTCCCTGCCCCTACTCCAACCCCTTTCCCAAATCCCGGCCCCAGCCCCGCCTCTTCCCCACCTCCTCCCCTGAGCATGCCACGTTCCCGCTTCTCTCCCCTCCCTCCTGGAGCTTGTTACGCCACAAAACAGCTGTTTTGCGGCAGCAAGCGCTGGGAGGAGAAGCGGGGACGCGGTGCGTTCAGGGGAGGAGGCGGAGGTGGAGGTGAGATGGGGCGGGGAGGGAAGCTTGGCTGCTGGTGGGTGCAGAGCACCCACCAATTTTTCCCTGTGGGTGCTCCAGCCCCGGAGCACCCACGGAGTCGGCACCTATGGTAGCAGTAGAAGGCTGTTATCTTCTGTGTACCCCTGCCATGAAAGGGTGAGGGAGACACATATTTGCCAGTGGGTTTCACTGCTATTTGATAGAGAGCAAAGGAATATTGAGACTCAGGAATCCTGAGTTCAATTCCAGGTTTTGTAGGGGAGTGGACTGTAGTGGTGCAACACTTTTGCCCCTGTATCCCTAGCCTCTCCCTATCCCCTTCTCCCCATTCTTTCTCCTGCTATCCCCCCTGACTCCTGCCCTAGCCTGCACCTCAGCTCCTGCTGCACCACCAACTCCTGTCCATGTTCCCTCTCCCTCTTCTCCTATCTTTTAGGTCTCCTGCCCTATCTCCTAATTGTTCCTCTCACCTCTGTCTTCTTCCCTCCCCCTCCTCCCCGCCACCATTCCTGCCCATATTCCCCTCTCACATTTCCTGCTCCTAACCCACTTTCTGCCTTCCCTGAGTTCCTACCCCATCTCGTCCACTTGCATCTCATCCTCTCCCCCCCCCCGCCATCATTCCGCTCCTTTCCGCATTTGAGATGAGCTCATTCTTCTGTTCACCAGCAGGGGGAGCATTGAGAGGACAGGAGAGACAGTCTCCCTGCTTTCAGATTCAGTGCTTGGCGCCACTGAGGAGCAATTGGTGGGAAAGTCCTGTTCAGCTCCTTCAACACTGGAATGAAGCATGCTCCATGCAGATGAAATCCTAGGGAAACTTAGCTGCTAACCTGAGCATGTGCAAACTGAGATTTTTAAGAGGCTTGGACAAACTTAGGTTAATTTTTACAGGGATGGCTACAGACATCTTGACACCATGGCGGTCTCTATCCCCCACCACAGCTGAACTTCAGGTCTGATGTATGGAGATGCTCGAGCCCCTCAACAAAACAGCTGTAAGCATTTTTTTTAAATGGACAAAATGTGAATTTTTCTAATCTTGTTTTGAGAAATGGCTGTGCCATTTTAGGTGAAACTTCCCAAAAATCTCAGCCTGAGGCAGACACCCAGAATGGAAAATTTCGGTCCGAACTGTTAAAGTTCAGCAAAGTTTTGTAAGCAACTGAATACAGAGTCTTATAAAGGGAAGTACCAGGTAATCTTAAGTATAGGGGTTGCTATTTGCACTGCTTATTTTAAGTAGGCCAATTATTTACACAGGGTGTCAGTTCAGCATATACTACTATACTTCTTCCTTTGCTATAGGCAAAGGTTCTAGGAAGAGGGAAAGGGCAAGGAATAGTGGGAATAAGGTTCTCTCTCTTTTGTGCCTGCACAGGGAGCACACAGTTCAAAGTGTAGGGGAATCCATAACACCACCCGCAGCTTCAGATACCCCACAAGAGAGATAGTGGGGTGGGGCAAGATCACAGCCATGGCCCCACATCCCCTGTACACTGCCTGGCAGTCCAGTGATGGCCCTAAGGAAGGCGCACAAATTAACAGGGATGCTCCATTTGGCCTCAAAAGCATATGCCCTGCCCGCCTCTGTCCTCTCCAAGCAGAATGCTGTTAGCAACACCTGCCTTAGCCCTCCGTTACAATGTGTCAATGACGGGCACAACTGTGATCTGTAAAAAGAAAGAGAGGACATTCAGCTACGAAGTTTTTAAACGAGCAATCAGTTAATGTCATTGCTTCTTTTTTTAACTGAGGCCTAACAGTTATCCTGTTAAAAATACTGACTATTTCATGAGCATTTCATCACACCCCAAGGTTACAACTGAATAGCTAGAAACATGGGTAGTTTAAAATACTTGGCCTTCAATGAGTTTCTCTGCTTAAACTGTTCTCTGAGAAAATACCTATGTTTAGGTATTTTTTGTCTCTGGTGGAGATCGCTCGTGATCAGCATGTACATAAATCTCTAATGGAAATGTGTTGTAACCGCATATGCTGTATAGGGGCTCAAATAGCTTGAGGCTGACCCCTTAGCATTCTCTAAAACTTCCATAGATTCAGGTGCTTCATAAGACAGGGATGATCAATAACCTGAAAGCATAAGACCACTTGCTGTGCTCTGTATCACAATACATTTAAGGTGGCATAACTGAGGCACAGAACTTTCTGAAGGCCATGTAATTAAAAGGGATGCATCAGGCGAGGTATTTCCAGTAGAGATAAGGAGGTGTTAGTACCATTATACAAGGCACTGTGTGCAGTTCTGGTCTCCCATGTTTAAGAAGGATGAATTCAAACTGGAACAGGTACAGAGAAGGGCTACTAGGATGATCTGAGGAATGGAAAACCTGTCTTATGAAAGGAGACTCAAGGAGCTTGGCTTGTTTAGCCTAACTAAAAGAAGGTTGAGGGGAGGTATGATTGCTCTCTATAAATATATCAGAGGGATAAATACCAAAGAGGGAGAGGAATTATTTATGTTCAGTACCAATGTGGACACAAGAACAAATGGATATAAACTGGCCACCAGGAAGTTTAGACTAGAAATTAGATGAAGGTTTCTAACCATCAAAGGAGTGAAGTTCTGGAACAGCCTTCCAAAGGAAGCAGTGGGGGGCAAAAGGCCTATCTGGCTTCAAGATTAAACTTGATAAGTTTATGGAGGAGATGGTATGATGGGATAACATGATTTTGGCAATTAATTGATCTTTAACTATTCATGGTAAATAGACCCAATGGCCTGTGATGGGATGTTAGATGGGGTGGGATCTGAGTTACTACAGAGAATTCTTTCCTGGGTATCTGGCTGGTGAATCTTGCCCACATGCTCAGGGTTCAGCTGATCACCATATTTGGGGTCGGGAAGGAATTTTCCTCCAGGGCAGATTGGAAGAGGCCCTGGGTTTTTTTTGCCTTCCTCTGTAGCATGGGGCACAGGTCACTTGCTGGAGGATTCTCTGCACCTTGAAGTCTTTAAACCATGATTTGAGGACTTCAATAGCTCAAATATAGGTGAGAGGTTTATTGCAGGAGTGGGTGGGTGAGATTCTGTGGCCTGTATTGTGCAGGATGTCAGACTAGATGATCATAATGGTCCCTTCTGACCTTAATATCTATGAGTCTATGAGAATTTACTCAGAAGAGGGAAAAATTCCATCTCTTTAACCACAGACAGACTGAAATACAGATTGTAGGACAATATTCTTAGTTACCATGTCAGTTGTGTGGAAAAGACTTTTCTGTGACAGGCTATCAGCTGGATTCTGGCATATCTGATGCCTTTTCTTGAAAGTTGGTCTTTATGGGCAGACCAGTAGGCCTTTGAACAGCCACCTGGAGTTCTCTGAGGTTGTGTGACACAGGGTGATACTGCCTGTTTAGGAGGGAAGAGGGCCAATGTACCTATGACTGGTCAGTTAACTCCATATTAGGCTTAAAAGAGGGCACCTGGGCCCTAGAGAGGAGGGTCCCTCAAGGAAGTTGGAAGGGGTAGGAGACAGGAAGGAGGAAACTTGAGGAGCAGCAGCAGCAGATGGTGATGAAAGCCAGTACAGAGAACCACTGGGAAGAGCAAAATGTTGATGGTAAGGATTGGCCAGAGCTGGGGACTCCCGGCCGAGCTGAAAGAGAGCTTGGGCAGAGGCCCCTGGGAACAAGGGGAAGAATCAGCCACATTAGGAGAAGCTGAGCTCAGAACAAAAAGGTTGATGCTGGAGGACGGATCCCAGGAGCAGCGGTAGGACTCAAAGGTAGGGAGGCCTGGGTGAGTGGAACACTGTGGGAAGCCCCTTGCAGCAGGTCTGAGTGGAGGACTGCAGGAAGCTGAGCCCATAGGGGTCAGCCATGGTGGGATTCCTAGTGAGGGTAGGACTCACAGGCAGAAAGGCTTGGCTGAGTGGAATGCTGTGGGGAGTTCCATCACAGGAGACCCAACTTGGGATTACAGGAGGCCACTTGTGGGCAAGAAGTGAGTCTTGGAACTGCCAGGGAGGAGGCTTGGAGTTGAGGGTCCTGGAACATGGGCTAAAGGAATGAGATAGTGGTTAATGGCTCTCAGGTGGGTGACCTTGGAACATTGACCTTTGAATGGGATTGACAAGCTGCTGCATTTGAACCTGGTATTCTTCGAGGTTTTGAGAAGAATGGTTCTACTATGAGGAATCTGTGGAGTGTGGCATGCTATATGAATAAAAGGGTTTGAATTTGCCACTAAGAGTGACAGTATTCTTTTGCCTGGGTCATATAGAGGGGAGACTGAGGCAGGCACACTGGTTGTGCCACAGCCTACCACAGTAGGGCGCTACAAGGAGGGATGCCTTGTCATAATGAGGGGACAGAGGGCTTCCTGAGCAGAGCATTTTGCAGGATTGGTGCCTGGAAGAAGATTAGTGATATCGCCAAGCCTCACATTGGTTACTGACATTTGAGGAAGGCAGACTTAGTCAGGAGTAGAGTTAAAATTACAGATGGACCCTCTTAGAATTTTGCATGCATAAGAGTAATTTTATACTTTCAGTCTGAAAGACATTTTAGATCATGGAAAACAGCCATAAAAAACAAAAATATATTCTACATGCAAGAGCAGTGTGTAGGCCTCACTGACATCATTTTATATAGGTATAATTCCACAGACCTCCATGGAATCATTCCTGACTTATACCAGAGTAAATGAGAGGAGAATTAGACCCTGTGTTTCTGTGCTGTAACAGGCTGCAATAAAACAGCTGTGATCTTATCACACAGGCAGGGTTCTTAGAGATTTAAAGGCACAGTACACAGACAAAGTCATCACAGCTTCATAACTAGATACATTTCAGTTTAATCTTAAAATTTGATTCCGGATCCAAACCTTCCTAATATCCAGGGATATTTGGAAATGGAGTTATGATTTGGACCCATTTCTAATTAAACTCAAGCCAAAGGCCTTTTGTTGTCTCCCAGTTTATCAGGAGTGACAGTCTCTCATCTACATTTCACATTTTGTATGATCTAGCAGATAGATTCTAAATGATTTTTCCTGTATGAGGAAAAATGTAAAAACCTATCTCTTCCTTTCTTCATCGGATGCATCCGATTGTTGAGGAACACTGGGGCATGGCCACTAGGTAACTCGAGGGGATGGAAGACCATGAGTGTCAGCCTCTCGGCACTGGGTGCCGGCAACACAATGATGTGAGCTGTAGCTCACGAAAGCTTATGCTCAAATAAATTTGTTAGTCTCTAAGGTGCCACAAGTACTCCTTTTTTTTTTTGCGAATACAGACTAACACGGCTGCTACTCTGAAACCTATCTCTTCCTTTGTTCCCCTTAGGTCTCCTTTCATGTACGTGTTGTGCAAGCAGGCATTCTTAGAGAATCAAACAGTTCCAGGCTGGTTTCCGTTTTTTAAAACAAAGCACGAGGAGTGAGATAAATAACCACCTGAAAAACAGGTAAGGGTATTGAGTGCTTTGCCATTAGAATTATTTATCTATGCTATGGAAGTATCACTTAAGATTTCTCAGAAAACTCTGCCCGTGGCATTCCACATACAGTACATTTTTGCCAGAGTTTCAGAGTAAGCCCAAGTTTCTCAAAGAACAGCTGCAAACTAAAAGATCTGGGTTCTGAAGTTTTTAAAAGATGGCATGTGTAACCTTCTTATAACACACTACCTACTTGCCTGAAGCAATGTTCTCATAGTAGTAACTAATCGGCAGGCAATTCACCTATGAACCAAACTATAGATTGCAAATTATTTTACTGGTCATATCTGTAGTTTTACAATCCATATTGCTTTAATGTATGATAGTTTTCCAAGAACAAGTACTGTAATTGCTTTCTTTTTACTTTGTTGACTCATAGCTATAGAAGCGACACAAAAACATTTAAAATGGATGTTTCTTATTTCAAAGACATAGAAAAGTGACAAATGTATTTTCTTAAATCACGTGAGAATAACATGGCACTCACTTTTCTATTTATTGACAGAGAAAATAATTGTTTTACATTTTATTTAACTATCTGGAGTAGATAGATTACAAAATCACTGGATATGAGTCTGAACCAAAACACTGGTTTAAAATATCCCCACACTTCTAGGGAATGCGGCTAAGGACCTGCACTAGATATGTATTTCCCAGGTATATCTCTGTGGAATGGGTCAAACAAAAGACCCAAATCCAACCCCCCTCTCCACCAAGCATTAGAAGTTTACTGTTCAAGCTCATCTCAAGTGATCCCTTTTTTGGTCCTTAAGGAAATATGTCCCTCCATTTCTGTCACTAGACTTGTCCTCATGTCCAAAACACTTCTTATGTTCAGCTTAGCTACAGGTAAATGTGAATGACCTTTTAATTCACTAACTAGCTAGTGGGGAATGAGAGAGACAAGGTGGGTGATTGAGGTAATATCTTTTATTGGACCAACTTCTGTTGGTAAAAGAGACAAGCTTTTGAGCTACACAAAGGATCATGCCTGCAGAAAAGCCTGGTGTAGCATGAAAGCTTGTCTCTCTCACCACCTGAAGTTGGTACAAAGATATTACCCCATTCACTTTGTGTCTCTAATATCCTGGGACCGACATGACTACAGCAACATGGCATACAATAGTAGAAAATGAAACAGTTAAGTAGATACATGTGTTTTTATTCAACTTTTTTTTATCCGGTCTCCAGGGCTAATGTGAACAGTCTTAAGTGATCCATTACCTCCTGTATGTAGAATTAAAAATAACCAGAGGTTTATACAATTAACATCCTTTATAGACCAGACGTGTAACTATTTTCACTGAAATTATTAGCCAATATTTTTATTATTTATTCCAGTAGAAAGGAAAATCACTGACAAGCATTCCCTCCTGAACCTTCAACATGACAATAAATATGTCCAGCTACAGCCTGATCCTGCTCTCATTGAAATCAAAGGGAGTTTTGCTACTGACTTCAATAGAAGCAAGATCAGACTCATAATTGCACTGAAAAGCAAATACTAGTATTCTTCAAAGTGATCTTTCTACTCCTGGAATTCAAGTACGTAATCATCAAGGAGGTGCAGACTCTCTGGGGAGGTGCAGGGTGTTCACAGAATCACATGCCTAGAGTCGCCATCTGGTGTGAGGCCAGAAGGTAGTTTGATGGTGGAGGACAGGTGGGTGGGAGGGGTTGGATCCTGTTGGAGTCCAGAAACAGATAGGAGAGATTTAGTTAAGAAGGCATTTTGCCCCAAAAGGTAATTTCATTGGGTTGAGGGTGGAATATTTTGTACAGATGGAGTACACATTTTGGAAAGAGAGGTGTGCAAGACAATTAAGTGACTGTGTGACCCTTAATTTTGTAGTCCTCATCTGTCTATTCTATTGTTACCACACCTATTTTTGGTAACACTGACTTGTTGCATCATGCCTCCCATTAGTCTGTAAACTCTTCAGGACTTGGAATATGCCTGTCTTTATATTCCATGAGGCCCCAAGCACACTGGGAGCACTATGAACCAATATAAATTAATGTATTTTTCACACTACATGTCTGACACAAAATATATCTCCTCTCTCTCCAGAACACAATTACTGAACATGCATGCTATTCTCTCTTATCTGAGATGCATGACAAGATCCCTTTCAAGCTGGTTAGATTTGTAGTCACCTCAGCTGTCAGTAAATAGTTAGAATTCCTCTGGAGCATTAACCTGCCACACCAGCGTTCCATACAAACACACACTCTCTTTTGAACTTCTAAATTAGGCATTCTAAATATTAGGCAGCAGCTGCCTTTCAAAAGTATGGACAAAACTCATTCAACAAGAAACCGAAACTATGCAAACAATTTAAAAAATTGGATTGGAAACCAAAGCACCCAATAAGACTCAAATGCTTTAGTTCCACCCAGAGACAATGCAAAACATCACAAAACAGGCAATAAAAAGACTTGTGTAAACTAAATAATCAAAAATACCCTGCTGAAATATGTACTGACACTGCTGGACATTTAATATACTCTTTTAAGACATATGTAGTGCTCTCACTATTTCCACAGCTATTTGTACATACTTTAAAACCAAAATGTAAATAATAAAAGAAACACACAACCTTCCTGAGTGTTTATAATTATAGACACGGTATACGTTATGGATAAAATCCAGGCTCCATTGCAGTCAATGAGACTTTTGCCATTGACATTAATGGAGCTAAGTTTTCACCAGACTGCAGGGGAAAGGTTGTAAAATAGTGCCAGAGTCTGGCCATGTGGGACAAGAATAGCCCAAAGTTAAATCATTCTGTCATCACAACAGGGGGTTGGACTAGATGACCTGAGGTCCTTCCAACCCTGATATTCTATGATTCTATGATCACAATGGGCATTGTTTTGTAACAGAAAGACATGAACTCTAATCATTGATTTGACTGGTTTATTGTTTTCATTATCTTTTAATAGTGCATATGAAAGTGAAAGAACAACTTGATGCCCTTCTGCAAAACAATCCCCATGTGATCCTAGAAGATTTAACTTTGAGCTATTTCTGCCATGTGTGGGCAGACTCTGGCACTGTTCTACAACCTTTCCCGCAGCGGTCTGGTGAAGTATTACATATCTTGCTTTAATTTGTGCAGATGAACATTAGCTGCTGCTGTGTTATAAAATGGGAGGAGCAGATAGAAATCTTCCTGTTTTGACTTAGTAATGTGTGGATAAAACTGCAATAAATATTTAAAAACTTTGAAATTCATGTATGGAAAGTCAGCTCATGGATTTTTTGAGTGATAATATAAATGCTTGGTTGCAATCACAGCTACTTTGGAACCTTGCTGTCTTTGGTGGAGCTCTGCCCTCTTTCCCTGCATCAAAAAGAGGGGAGTTAGCAGTTACTGATTCTAGAAGCCACATTGTGTGGCAAAAATCCTCAGGGTAAGGAATAGAGTATATTATGGATAGAGTCCTACCAAATTCACAGCCATGAAAAACGCATCACAGACCATGAAATCTGGGCACCCCCCTGAAATCTGGTCTTTTGTGTGCTTTTACCCTATACTATACAGATTTCACAGGGTAGACCAGTGTTTCTCAAAATTGGGGGTCCTGACCCAAAAGGGAGTTCCAGGAGGGTCACAAAGTTATTTTAGGGAGGGTCACAGTATTATCACCCTTGCTTCTGCGCTGCCTTCAGATCAGGATGGCTGGAGAGCAGCGGCTGTTAGCCAGGCGCCCAGCTCTGGAGGCAGTGCCCTGCCAGCAGCAGCGCAGAAGTAAGGGTGGCCATACCATCCCATGCCACCCTTACTTCTGCGCTGCGGCCTTCAGAGCTGGGTGGCCAGAGAGTGGTGGCTTCTGACTGAGGGCCCAGCTCTGCAGGCCGCAGCGCAGAAGTAAGGGTGGCAGCTCTGAAGGCAGTGCCAGCAGCCGCAGCAGTACCACAGAAGTAAGGGTAGCAGTACTGCATCCCTCCCTACAATAACCTTGTGACCTCTGCCCCTTCCCCCCAGCTCCTTTTTGCGTCTGGACCCTACAGTTACAACACGGTGAAATTTCTGATTTAAATAGCTGAAATCATGAAAATTACGATTTTAAAAATCCTATGACCATGAAATTGACCAAAATGGACAGTGGATTTGGTAGGGCCCTAGTTATGGAGAATAGCTATTTCCAGCTTCGCTCCATCCTGTCCAAACAATGCCCCTTCTGACTTGTGAACCCCAAACTAAGAGTTGCAGAGAGGAAGTTTATGTGGTCTCTATGGAAAGGGGGGCATGCTGTTTTATTTACATATAAGGAAAAAGAGGGAGCAGTGGATCCTGTGTTTATAAGTGTTTTCCAAATGAGGTTGTGGGAAGTCAAGCATGCATGTTTGACTCAAATATCGCCTCCTGATTTAAATGTATTATCTTGTAATTTGCATTCTGATGTATTAAATAGAAAGACAAAGGCTCATGTCCGCCAATGTGCCACAACTCTACTCAGTGCATTGGGCGGCAAAGGTGGCTTAGGCCAGAGTACGTCTACACTACAAATGAAGGTGCAGTTGTAGTCTGGGTAGGCATAACTGGGCTAGCTGGCGTGGCTAGTAAAAGCAATGAAGAAACTGTAGCATGGACCCTCGTGTGGCCCAGCTATCTGAGTATGTACCAAGGTCTGCAGCAGGCTTATATTCAGGCAGTTAGCCTGCACTGAATCATGTACCACCACATCCTCACTGCTGTTCCCTGTGCCAGCTAAATTAAAACTAGTGTGGACATGCTTACCTGTACTGCAACCAGAGCTTCATTTGTGGTATATATGTATCCATAAAGCCATCCATACACTGCCCCAGGCTATGGGATACCTGGGGGCCCCTTTGTTCCCTGGCAGAAGTCAGGGCAACCTCCATGCTGCTTTAATTTGCACTGGCTTGAAACAGTCTCCTGTGGGGCATTAATTTGGCAGGGTTCATGGGAGCAAAGCACTCTCCATTATGGTCCCTCGCACCTCTGGAAGATGGCCTATGCTGGGGAGGGACTGGAAGGGAAGCATAGAGATGGCTATGCAGGCTCTATGCCGGTCAGGTATTCCCCTACAGAGGGGGAATCCTAGCAGTCATTATATCGGTTGGAAAGTCCCTTTGTGCTGCTCTGGTGGTGCAAACTAGCTACAGCTTGAGCTGGGTCATGTCCAAAAATACATCTGTCTTATATGGCTTCAGAGGAGAAACAATCTATTTAGTATGGGTTAAGATAAGAAATAGATCGATGCTGTAATTGTTAACATTATTTGTTAAAGGAAAAAGAATAAATCAGTCAAGACTTCTATTGCAGAAAGACCAAAAGAGCAGCATGAATTATCATTTTCACAGAACCCCTCTTACTTTAAAACCATATTGCCGCGACACATAATATTCTAAACCACAAATATTGTTTGTTAATCTTCTTGGTAGTTTGCATGTGGTTGGACACTGGTACTGCAATTGATTCTGTTAGTCGATTATTAACTCTTCGAAAAACTGAGACTAGAGACTTTGCATTGCAAACAAATTCCCAGGAAGGCTCTTAGATGCCAAAATACATAGACATACTTTTCCTCAGAATCCTTCTCATTTGTTTGCTGCCTCACTATCATTTATTTATTTGTTTAGCACTGACAATGTGTTTGCCATGACACAGAACCCGCCCCACCCCCACCCCCAAGGCTGATGATTAAAAGCTGGCATTATTGGTGCAATTGGAGGAAATTTATATGTATTTTACACTTCAAAGTGTTTTAGTTAAGCCTCACAGTGCTGTGGTGAGAGGCTATTCCCATTTTACAAATGGGTAAAATGAGACACAAGAAATTAAATAACCCAAGATCACACAGCTCAGATGGCAAAGCTGTAAATAGAATTTAGGCTGCGTCTACACTAGGAGCACTTTACTGGTATAGGTATACTGGTACACTATGTTGGTAAACACTCCTTCTGTGAATGGAGCTATAACAGTAAAGCTGCACTTTGTATTGGTCAAGTAAAACCACCACCATAAGTGAAACAATCTATACCTGTAAAGGCAGAGATATGCTGGTATATGCAAGGGGCTTCTGCCAGCATAGCTGTGTCTGTCAGGGATAACTCCTTTTCACACTCCTGACTGACATAGCCTTAGTCTCCACCTTGGGGCTCAATGTCCAAGTCCAAGTCCCAGTTTCCTTGTCCAGCCAGTCCCAGTTCCCCCTTCCCAGCTCCACAACCATAGAATCATAGAATCATAGAATATCAGGGTTGGAAGGGACCCCAGAAGGTCATCTAGTCCAACCCCCTGCTCAAAGCAGGACCAATTCCCAGTTATATGTCTATCCTCTCCCCTGCACTGGCTCCTGGTTTTAGTTTCCTTCCCTCGGGCTCCTCATATAATCTCAGGCTCCGTGTCCCAGTCTCTGTGTTTAGCAAGTGTTTAGCAGATCCCATTGTAAAGCCAAGGCATCTCTAGACACACAAGTGTCTGTAGCTACCATATCAGGTTTAGTCATTGGGAATTTACCCACTCAAGTGGTAAATTATTAGGGTATGTCTACACTTACAGAGTTTTTCTGTTGTAAGTTTCACTGGTGATAGGGAACCAGTAAAAGGAAAGCGCTGGTTTGTGTACTCACTCAATTCCTCAGGCGTCAGAGAGTGTTTACACTACCAGCACTTCCATCACGGATGAGAGCAGCGCTGTAGGGCAGCTGTCCCACAGTGCAGCTCTCTCGATAGATCTTGTGGGAAGCGGGAGTGGGGTGAGCGAAAGGCGTTCTGGGTCCCTGCTCAGTGCCCCGTGCTGCCCTGCTTTATGTCTCAGGAGCCCCATTACTTCCTTGTTTCTTTTGTGGCATTTTTTAAAAAACCTCCTGCTGTCTGGCTGCTTTCCCCACCACATCTACAAACAAAGGGAGCTTCAATCTGACCAGGGCTTAAGGGGGAGGGGCGGACGTCTGTGCATCAGAGCAGCGGAGATGCTGGCCAGAATGGTCACTTTTGGAAGTGTGGGATATCCTTTGGAGGCCAAAGGGTGTTTACACTGGTGGAACATGTCTTCACTTTCACAGCAGCGTGAAAAGAACAGTGGTGAGAGCTGTACGGTAAGCGGTAAGAGCCTCTCGTGAAGGCAGTTTTCTTTTTGCGGTGAAACTTCTGAATTTCACCACAAAAAGTCATTAACAAGAGTAGAAGCTCCCACGGTTTCAGTGCAAAAAAGAGACTTTTTGCACTTTAAAAGGTAAGTGCAGACATACCCTTAGTTATCAAGACAAGCAGGAATTCTCAATGCTCTAGCCTGTCTGCAAAAGTAAGAGTCAATAAAGCATGAAAAGTATTGTCAAGATAAAATAATAGGGGATAGAAAAGATTACATCTGAAAATATCTCCTAACAAAGTAATTTTTACAGTGTAACTTTAGAAAAATACCTTTGTAAATAGCAACTATTGGCATTAGAACTTCCTCTATTAGAAAATACGGGTGTATTTTTCACATGTGTCAAGACGTATTTCATTTGCAAGACAACTGGCTCAAGCTATCCCTTCAGACATATGCTATGTTTAACTACTAAGCCAACTGCCTGAGGATTCTTCTGGCATGGGGAGCATTCAGGTGATATAGGGCCAGCATAGGAGGTATAGGTTAGGAAAAGGGGGCATGACTGTGGAACTGCTACATTTGGCCAATCACCAGCTGCCATAGTGACCCCATTAGCAGCTGGTGCAATTTAGAGAAATTCTGAGTTAAGGCAAGTGCCGTTTGCATGTTGGCCCCTTTTTATTCAACCCACCAGTGTTCAAAGTGTTGAGATAAGTGCTTTGGGTTTTGGTCTAACTCTGTTTGAGACACAAAAGATCACAGTTCACTATAATAAGAGAGTAAGAGTTATGGTGGTATTAACAAGTTTGAAATATATATTATAAAACTGGTCAGAATATGTGGTACATTTAGTTTTTTTTATCCTTAAGTTTAATGCTGTTTTATCAAACTTGTATAAATATATAAACTTGCACCTTATTTTGAGTCCTCAATATATAGCATTAATAAGACCATTACTGGAACACTGTTTTCAGTTCTGGTGTCCACATTTTAAAAAGTATGTTGACAAATTGTAAAGGGTTTAAAGCGTGCGAGACTAATAAAGTTCAGTCTATTGATTGTATTCAAGAGAAAGTTAAGAGGTGACTGGGTCATAGTCTCTGAGTACCTATATGAGGGGGAAGATTTTTGATTGTAGACAAAAGCATCTCAAGATTTTAATCTGGCAGACAGAGGCATACCAAGCTCCAGTTTCTGGAAGATGCCACTAGGGGCTTGGCGACACTTATATTTTATAGCACTCTAACGTGCTGGCTTAGGGTGGTGAAAAATCAAGTCAGAGTGCTTTAAAGCACTGGTGTAAACAGGCTCCAAGTGCTGGGAGGTGCGCTGCCAGTGCTCAGAGCTAATCCCTTTGTGGAGGTGGATTGCCAGGAGCTCTCTCCCAGCACTCGCGCGCGACCACACTGGCAGTTCAAAGCGCTGCCATGGGGGGAGTGCTCCCACGACAGTGCTTTGAAGTTTCCAGTGTAGCCATGCCCTAGAAAAATCCAGACTAGAAACAAGGCACACATTTTTAACAATCAGGGTAATTAGTCATTGTAACAATTTATTTAGAGATGTGGTGGATTTTATATCACTGGAAGTCTTTCAATTGCTATTGAATTTTTTTTCCCCTCTAAAAGATAACCTCTGGTTGCGGCAGAGCACATGGGCTTGACGCAAGAATTACTGTCCTGTGTTATGCCGGTCAGACTGGATGATCATAATTGTCCTTTCTGGTCTTAACATCTATGAATTTTAGAAGTGCAAAACGCAACAACTGAAGCACAATAATAAATTGACAAATTACAAAGCACAAATACCATTCTTTTAGTATAAGTGTTAGGATATAGAAATTCAGGCCTGTCTGTAAAGGCCTATACTCTAAGAATTTAGGTGTATTCTTATTACTTAGCTAGTAATAGAGGTATAAAAGAGAGAATCAAAATCACTGTCTGACTGTATAAGGCCTTTTCTCACTGTGACAGTCTGAGGCCCTGTTGTTAGGCTAAGGCCTCTGGCTAAGCACCAGAGGCAGCCATAAGATGGGAAGCGAATGGTCACATCCTCACATTCCAACCTAGTCACATTGAGATAAGGTGCTATTGGGCTGTTAGGAATACAATCCTGTCCTGATAATGCCTATCGCCTCCAGAGAAAGGGAAGTGCCTAGAAAATGTAAAAGGAAACTTAGTTTGATAGCATCCTGTCTGGCAAGAACTCACTTATCAATAGCTGGGATGTGAAATCCTCATTTCTGTGTTTGTTCTATCACTGTAGTCCTCATTTCTTTATTGTTTGTCTGTATAATCTCTGTCTGCTTCTGTGATTGTTTCTGTCTGCTGTATACTTAATTTTGCTGGGTGTAAACTAATTAAGGTGGTAGGATATAATTGGTTAAATAATCATGTTACAATATGGTAGGATTGGTTAGTTAAATTTCAGTAAAATGATTTGTTAAGGTATAGCTAAGCAGAACTCAAGTTTTACTATATAGTCTGCAGTCAATCAGGAAGTAAGGGGGGGAATGGGAACAGGGAATGGGAGTGGGGAAATTGGAATCATGTTTTGTTAAGGGGGGGAATGGGAACAGGGACACAGGTAAGGCTCTGTGATGTCAGAGCTGGGAAGGGGGACATTAAGGAAGGAAACTGGAATCATGCTTGCTGGAAGTTCACCCCAATAAACATCGAATTGTTTGCACCTTTGGACTTCGGGTATTGTTGCTCTCTGTTCATGCGAGAAGGACCAGGGAAGTAAGCAGGTGAAGGAATAAGCCCCTAACAATAAGGAGCAACTAGTGGTAGGTATAATGAAACTATTTATTTCTCTGTAGATAGCTGTCTTGAGAAATTTCTTTTCCTATGTGATATTTTGATATACTCCTGCTGTAGAAAAGAAAAATAAATGTAAGAACATTGATGGTTATGGAGAAATATACAAAAGGTACAAAAGGTATAATATTCCTGTTGCAGGTGTGTGTTTGTGTGCTTTGCGGTGCATTATGCCATTGACTCCATCTCACAATAAAATCTCTCTCTCATAGATACCTAGGGAAACATCTCCATTCATTTTCAAATATTGGTCTTATCTCGTAAGGTGCTGAGGACAAGAGATACTGAGCATGATCGAGTCCTACTGAAGTCACTGTGAGTTGAGACCCTGATTCAACCCATGCTTAACAGCACTGGAGTAATCCCATCACTATTCAGTGTATCATATGCTTAACTTTAAATGCGTGCTTAAGTCCCATTCACTGTCATGAGACTTAAACACATAATGTTAAGTACTTTCCTAATTGCTTGGCAAAATTAGCACCTAAGATGGCTCAGCACTTTGCAGAATCAGACTCTTGCTGGCAGTTCACTTAGAGCTTGATGTCAAGGCTACTGAAGTCAGTAGAGACTCTCCCATTAATTCCATTGGGCTTTTGATCAGACCCATAGAATTATATTAGCAACATGTGTATGTATTTTAAAGTTTAACACCCTCCCACCTCCATATCACATCTTATTAGTTATAAGAGGAGGACATGGTTGGCAGGTATTAAAAGCCAGGACAGGCTAAGCCGCCCCTGACCCAGGCCGTGGCCTCACCCATCTTCCCCTGGGAATCCGTGCCCTCCCTTCCCCTCTTCCCTGAAGCTGGCGAAGGTCAGCCTGGCACTGGGGGTTCGGCAGGGACTGGGGGCTCAGCCCAGCACTTGGGGGGACCAGTGGCTCATCTGGGGTGGGCAGGCTGGTGGCCACGTGGGGGGTGATCTCAGGGTTCCTCTGGTTGCTGGGGCAGGGAGGTGGTAGGGAGGGCTCAAGGGTGCGGGGGTGGGGCCTTGGACTGAAGGGGCGGGGCCAGCATGCTAGTCTCCTGGAAGTGTGGGGTGGGGGTTCACCTGCTGCCCATGGACAAAGAGAATGAAGGCAAGACAATATTATGATGGTCAACTGATGGCTCAGGCAGTGGTGCTATAAGAAGGGCTTTAGGTCTGAACACTGGGAGGCATTCATGGACAGAGGACAGTTCTCGTGTGATGGACTCCACATGAGTAGGGAGGGAATTATACTTCTAGGATGGAGGTCGGCACAACTCATTAAATGAGCTTTAAACTAGTAACCTGGTGGAGAGAGTTGGGAGATGCTCATGTAATCTCCATGCCTGATTTTAACATTGAGAGGGAGGAAAATCAAGTCAGAAAGGATATAGGAATGGAGAAAGGAACAGCAGTGGGTAGGAGAATGGACATTAAGAGGAAGGAAAGTGCTGTTACCAGTCAGATAGGCAACTCCGGCAGTTGAGTAACTGTACGCAGCAACAATTTAGATATTTGTACACCAATGCAAGGAGCCTGGGTAACAAAATGGAGAAACTAGAACTACTGGTTCAGGAAGTGTGACCAGATGATATAGGCATAACAGAAACATGGTGGAATAGTATTCATGACTGGAATACAGATATTGAAGGGTATGTGCCGTTCAGGAAAGACAAAAATAAAGGCAAAGGTGGTGGAGTAGCATTGGATAATAATGATGAGGTAGACTGTAAAGAGAAATGATGGAATGGATAAGACAGAATCTGTTTGGGCCAAAATCACTTCAGGAAAGAAATCTATTAGAGGTTTCCCTAGGATTGTTCTGGGTTGTGCTTCAGACCATCAGGATCTGATTTGGATATGGATAGAGACCTCTTTAATGTTCTTAATGAAATAAATATTACTGGGTATTGTGTGATTATGGGAGACTTTAACTTCCCAGATATATATTGGATGACAAGTGCTACTAAGAATAGTAGGGCCTAGATGTTCCTGGATGTGATAATTGACAGATTTCTTCACCAAACAGTTGCTGAACCAACAAGAGGTGATACCATTTTAGATTTGGTATTGGTGAATAGTGAGGCCCTCATAGAAGAACTGGTTGTAGAGGACAACTTAGATTTGAGTGATCATGAGCTAAATGGAAGGATAAACAAAAATAGATTTACAACAAGGGTCCTTGATTTCAAAATAACGAACTTTCAACAATTAAGGGAACTAGTTAGGGAAGTGGACTGGACTGAAGAACTCAAGGGTCTGAAGGTGAATGAGGCTTGGAATTACTTTAAGTCAAAATTGAAGAAGCTATCTGAACCCTGTACGCCAAGCAAGGGGGGGGGGGGGAGGAATGTGTAGGGAAGGGTTGCAGACCAAGCTGGATGAGTAAGCATCTCAAAAAGATTATTAAGAGAAAGCAGAAAGCCTACAAGAAATGGACAGTGGGAGGGATAAAAAAGGAAAGCTACCTCTTGGAGGTCAGAAAGTATAGGGGAAAAGTGAGAACTGCCAAAAGCCAAGCAGAGTTGGACCTTTCAAAAGGAATTAAAACCAGTAGTAAAAGGTTCTATAGCCATAGAAATAAGAAGAAAACAAGGAAAGAAGAAATGGGACTGGTAAGCACTGAGGATGTGGTGGAGATTAAAGATTGTCTAGGCACGGCCCAATACCTCAACAAATACTTTGCCTCAGGTTTAAATGAGGCTAATGAAGAGTTTAGGGGTAGTGGCAGGGTGACTAATGGAAATAAGGATATGGAAGTAGATATTACCACATCAGATATGGAAGTCAAACTCAAACAGCTTAATGTGGGACCCGGATAACTTCATCCAAGAATACTAATGCAGCTGGCTCATTAAATTGCAAGACCATAGCAAGGATTTTTAGTAAACTCAGGGGCCATACCCTATGACTGGAGAATTGCTAATATATTTCCTAATTTTAAGAAAGGGAAAAAAGTGATCCAGGAAACTACTGGCCTGTTAGTTTGACCTCAGATGTATGCAAGGTCTTGGAACAAATTTTGAAAGAGATAGTAAGGACATAGAGGTGAACGATAATTGGGACAAAATACAACATGGTTTTACAAAAGGCAGATTGTGCCAGACCAACCTGATCTCCTTCTTTGAGAAGATAACTGATTTTTCAGAAACAAGAAATGCAGTAGATCTAATCTACCTGGATTTGAGTAAGGCATTTGATGTAATTCCACATGGAAAATCATTTGTTAAATTGGAAAAGATGGGGATTACTATGTGAATTGATAAGGAACTGGTTAAAGGAGAGATTACAAGAGGTCATAATGAAAGGTGAATTGTCAGGCTGGAGGGAGGTTACTAGTGGAGTTCCTCAGGGATTGGTCTTGGGATCAATTTTATTTAACATTTTTTATTACTGACCTTACCACAAAAAAGCAGGGAATACCAATAAAATTTGTGGATGACACAAAGTTGGGAGGTATTGCCAATATGGAGGAGTACCAGAATATCATACAAGAAGATCTGGATGACCTTGTAAACTGGAGTAATAGAAACAGGATGAAATTTTAAAGTGCAAAGTTCTAGGTCATGCATTTAGGGACTAACAACAAGAATTTTTGCTATAAACTAGGGATTTATCATTTGGAAGTGACAGAGGAGGAGAACGAATTGGGTCTATTGGTTGATCACAGGATGACTATGAACCATCAACGTGATGCAGCCATGAGAATGGCTAGTGCAATTTTAAGATGCATCAGGCGAGGTATTTCCAGTAGAGATAAGGAAGTGTTAGTACCATTATACAAGGCACTGGTGAGACTTCATCTGAAATACTGTATGCAATTCTGTTCTCCCATGTTTAAGAAAGATGAATTCAAACTGGAACAGGTGCAGAGAAGGGCTATTAGGATGATCTGAGCAATGGAAAACTTATCTTAAGAGAGGAGACTCAAAGAGCTTGGCTTGTTTAGCCTAACCAAGAGAAGGCTGAGGGGAGATATGATTTTTCTCTATAAATACATAGAGGGATAAATACCAGGGAGGGAGAGGAATTATTTAAATTGAGCGCCAATGTAGATATAAACTGGCCATCAACAAGTTTAGGCTTGAAATTAGGTGAAGGTTTCTAACCATCAGAGGAGTGAAGTTCTGGAACAGCCTTCCAAGGGGAGCAATGGGGGCAAAAAACCTAACTGGCCTCAAGACTGAACTTAATAAATTTATGGAGGGGAAGGTATGATGGGACTTCCTACAATGGCGTGTGGCCCATCTGCAACTGCCAATTTCAAGAAACCCCAATGGCAGGAGACAGAACACTAGAGGGAGGGCTCTGAGTTACTACAGAGAATTATTTCCAAGGTATCTGCCTTGGAGGTCTTGCCCACATGCTATGGGTCTAACTGATCACCATATTTGGTGTTGGGAAGAATTTTTCCCTGGGTCAAATTTGCAGAGACCCTGGGGGGTTTTCCTCTTCCATTGCAGCATGGGGTGCGGGTCACTTGCAGGTTTAAACTAGTGTAAATGGTGAATTCTCTGTAACCTGAAGTCTTTAAACCATGATTTGAGGACATCAGTAACTCAGCCAGAGGTTAGGGGTCTATTGCAGGAGTTGGTGAGTGAGGTTCTGTGGCCTACAACAGATAATCACAATGGTCCCCTCTGACCTTAAAGTCTATGAGTCTGAATAAATCATGCTAGTAATAGTTTAATTATGTATTTCATATTGAACAGCCAGTGACTGGATATTTTTCTGTGTTAAAAATTAGTATTAAAGGAACCAGAAACAAGTCAACAATAATAAGACAAAGCTAAGCATTGACCTAGCATATTTGGGACTGTGATTGGGTTAATAGAGCCCTTGGGAGTCTGCGCAGGAGGTAGCCAATCAGAGAGGAGCTGTGAGGAGCAGCCTGTCAGGGCCCAGCTGGCCCATATAAGAAGGGCTGCAGAACAGAGCAGTTTCAGTAACTCCCTGGAGCCCAAGGAGGGAGGTAGACTAGCTGCCTTGCAGGCTGAAAGCAGCAAGCGCCCTGGACAGGGAGTAGTGCTACAGGCAGAGACTCAGGGAGCTAAAGGCAGCTCCTGGTGGGCTGCAGGGATCTGCAGGCTGAGGCCCTGAGGCAAGGGCAAAGAGGGTGCTGGGGCCATGGGGAAGCGGCCTGGGGAAATCTACTTAGGAGTTGAAGGGGGCGCTGCAAGCAGTGGCCATCTACAGGGTTCCTGGGCCCGGAACCGGGAGTAATGGGTGGGCCTGAGTCCTTTCCCTCCTTCTCCCCTCCACCACTTGCTACTGAGGAAATGGCTGGACTGAGGAAATGTGATACTGTCCCTCAGAATGGGGGAACACAGAGTGTGGCACAGTCAGAGGGCTGTGTCATGAAGAGGATGCCGTGGTCCTGGGAGTGACATGGGTCCCTGGAGTAGAAGTGATGGTAGCTAGATGCTACCAGAAGAGGGTGCTCTGGTGAGAAGAGCTAATCCCCATGACAGCCAGCAGGAGGCACTGGAGTGGTGAGTCGCACTCCATCACAAGTCGCACGCCATCACTTTTGACAACTTTCAACCAATAAGAACATAAGAATGGCCCTACTGGGTCAGATGAAGGGTCCATCTAGCCCAGTATCCTGTCTTCTGACAGTGGCCAGTGCCAGGTGCCCCAAAGGGAATGAACAGAACAGGTAATCATCAAGTGATCCATCCCCTGTCGCTCATTCCCAGCTTCTGGCAATTTGGCTTAATTGATGAACTTCTTGCTATGGTATGTACATTTGTGAGAATGGGGGATAAAAATAATGAGTTGCATATTCTTTCTTTCCTCTATTAAAGTGTAAACAAAAGGGAGTGCTAATATCATACATTGATAATGGAAGTTTTCACAGTGGTTGAACGTTTTGGACACTCCCCTATTGAATTCACCAGAGGCTGTAATTTCTAGACACTCCCTAGTCCCTACCCTTGCTGTCTTGGGTTGTGGTAGTGTAGGGGTATACATTTTAGTTTGAGTCCTGTTCTATCTCTGAGTGTGTCTCTGCTCTGTATTGCAGGTGTTTGTACTATCAGAAGTAATAAAGAATCCTGTGCCTTCAAAGAACAGAATCTGAGTTTCAGGTGTGTTTTACATGTTGGTAGCAGAGGATGGTTGTGAACTGCAGGCTCCAGGAGTTGGAAAACCCCGCCTCTAAAGAGCAGAGCCTAGAAAAGCAATACAGCTAGCAGCTGTAACTGGGAGTGGTACAGAGGGATACACTGAGCCTAGGAAACAAAGATTGCTGATGCTCAGCTGGAAAAAATCTGTTTACAGCTAGAGGGGCAATTTTAACAGGTATGGAGTCAAGATCTTTTTATTATTTCACTGTAACATTTCAGGAGAGAATCAAAGCAGAGTTATAGGAAAGCCCTGTTTAGCTCTAATTAGGAACTTTATTCAGCACTTAGACTGTTAGGATGTTGCTAGTTTAGAAGATCATGACATATCTTTGTTGCTGGACCTAAGGAACAGGATGGGGTAGATAATCATTCCACCCCAGGAAAAGAAAAAAGAATGCAATCCCAGTGAGGGAAGTGACAGTAGTATGAGCTCCGTGGTGTGAAACCCTGCTAAAGAAAGACTTCAAAAGAGATAAGACAGATTGGAGATTTGAATCAGAACGATGGGCTGAGTTTTTCTAGTCTAGTCCATCAGACAGAAACAGGACTGCAAAGGGGCTGTTCAGAACCTGAAGCAGTGAAGGCAGTGGTTAAAACAATTTCTCCTGCATTAAGTCTTCATAGAATATCAGGGTTGGAAGGGACCTCAGGAGGTCATCTAGTCCAACGCCCTGCTCAAAGCAGGACCCAATCCCCAATTTTTGCCCCAGATTCCTAAATGGCCCCCTCAAGGATTGAACTCACAACTCTGGGTTTAGCAGACCAATGCTCAAACCACTGAGCTATGCCTCCCCCCCCCCAAAGCTACTTGGAAGGAAATAGTACCATGAGATTACCAAACTTTACAGGAATTGACATCCTATTATAAAAAGAAGGCTGCAACTAAACTGTATCATAATCTTGTCCTAGGGACTCAAAGAAATACCCCAGGATTTCCTGCTACATGTCTTGGATTTGTGACCGAAAATATTGTTTGCATCACAGGAAGCTGATTCCACTCTGAAGGATGATCCACTCCTGGTGCAAAATATGTTCCTCCATTTAGTCTCCACTGGGCTGCAGAATAATAACATTCAGACTGTGATGTTGTCCTGTCTCCAAGTTCAGTCACAAATGAAGCTTTGTTGGAAAGACTGAGCATTATAACATGCTGTTTTTCTCTTTCCCAGCTAATAAGAAAAAAATCTTAATGTAGTCCTAACCTGATGACTGGGATTGGAGAATTGAAGATCAGTTTAGCAGAAGTAAGAGATAAAAATGGAGATCACTGCTACCAAAGAGATTCTGAGGGCACCCCCATCATGACGGAAGGAGACCACTCCAATCCACAGAGAGAGCTCCTCCCAACTGCCAGAAGAAGGACAAAGGCGATACCTGCAGCCACGGTTTTCAGTGTGGGAGTGAAGAGCACTACCAGTATGGATGTCATTTCATGATGAGGCCCCAAAGTAGTGGATCAGAGGGAAAACTAGGTCTCTCCAAAGGGACCACAAGTGACCAGCCATCCCCAAAAGTCCCATGGAGAGACAATCACCAAAAATAAACAAGAAAATGATAAATCCATGTGACTAGTAGAAGTAAACTGATGAAAACTGGTGTAGAGGTACTTGAACAGAGAAATGAAAACAGTGAGTATAATTGTAATGTTGAAGGGATAGTCGGAAATTGTTCATTGTCACCACAGCAGCATGCTAGGCTAACTAACATAGTAGGGAAAAGTGTATGGTTTTGTGTACTTTGAATGGAGTTAAAGAAACATCTTTGTGACACTTTTGTGCATAGAGATTCAAAGTGTCATGCCAATGCGTGAAAGAGGACCTTCGTAATATATCAGTAAGGGAGCTCATGGAGTTGCATGAGGGAGATCAAGGTCTGAGGCTTACAGTTGCTAAAGGCCCCCCTATTCCTTGTGACTGGTGAGTTGAAATACAGTTTAATCTGCTAAATGGTGGGAAGGTGCTAACAGTCCCCATTCTGGTCACAACTCATGAGGTGGAAAGTCTTATCATTGGGTACAATGTCCTTGAAGAGGTTGTTCAACAGTATTGTCTGGAATGGCCAGTACCCCCAACCCTCCATAGTTTTTTGTCAGTGGTTTCTCCCAGTGTTCAGCAAAAAAAGAAATGAATGTGTTGGTACACTTTCTAAAGACCAGAAAGTCTGGGGAACCTTGATATGGTACAAGTAGGGAAATAGACTATGTAGAGTTACATGAAAATATGGGTCACCTAGATGCTGACTGTGTTACTGACCTTGCTAGAGACTGTTTCTGTTGGCCCCAGATGAAGGAGGATATTGAGCAACATGTAACTCAGGTTTGTCAATGACTGACACATAGGAGATTGTACCAACATACCAAAGCCCTGTTACATCCTATTAGTACCACAGAACCATTTGAACTAGTCTTAATAGATTTTCTCTTGAGAATGACCCTGTATCATTCCCAAGGAAATGGAAGACCCTAAATCTAATTGGTAAGAGTCTTTAAACCAGTCCATGTGTGTTTATAATTATACACACAATGAAACAGGATTTTCTCTATTTTATTTTTCGTATGGGAGACTTCCATGCTTATATTCGATTGTCGGCCTTTATTTGGTTTAACAGGGAATCAGGAATCACTGGAGAACTGGGATGATTATGTGAAGAACTGGAAAGCACAGATGAGAGAGGCTTTTGAATTGGGGAATAAAAACTCCAGAAAATCAATTGCCAGAAACAAGAGTTTCTGTGATTGCAGAGGTCACCCCAGGAGATCAGGTACTTGTCCTGCATTTGTCAGATAATGGGGGATGTGCAAAATTAAAAGTCTACTGGGATAAGCAGTCACATTGTTTCCAAAAAGACAGGGGATCATATGCAAAGCAGTTCCAGAGGATCAATAGGGAAGGGCAAGAGTATTACCACACAGTCTCTTACTGTCTTGTGATTACTTGCCTATAGATAGTCCAACAACAATAAGAAACTCAAGAAAAGTGAGAATAGGAACACATTCCTCAGTTTTTGAGGAACAGTCTCCTCTGACAGGTCAGAAGATGACATACAGGTTCAACACCTTAAACCTCAAGGTCAGAATAAACCTGTACCTGTTAACATTGGTGCACAGCATCAAGAGGATAATCCCAGTATTGCAAATGAATCCCAGTCTGTGGGTAATTCTGATGGAATTCTGAGGTATCACACAAAAATGGCCATACTATGTCAGATCAATATTCTACCTAGCCCAGCCCCGATCATCTTGGCTAATAGCCATTGATGGACCTATCCTCCATGAATTTATCTAATTCTTTTTAACGCAATTATACTTTTGATCTCCACAAAATCCCTTGGCAATGAGTCCTACAGGTTGACTATGCATTATGTGAAGAAGTACTTCCTTATGTTTGTTTTAAACTTTTTGATTATGTGTTTCATTGGGTGACCCCTGGTTCTTGTGTTATATGAAGGGGTAACTAACACTTCTTTATTCACTTTCTCCACACCATTTATGATTTTATAGGCTTCTATCATAACCCCCCCACCCCACCCCTGGTCATCTCATGTCTAAACTGAACAGTCCCAGTCTTTTTAATCTCTCCTCGTATGGAACAGCTTCCATATACCTAATCATTTTTGTTGCCCTTCTCTGTACTCTTTTCCAATTCTAATTTATCTTTTTTGACATGGGGTAATCAGAACTGCACACAATATTTGAGGTGTGGGCATACCATGGATATATGTAGTGGCATTATAATATTCTTTATCTTATTATCTATCCCTTTCCTAATGGTTCCTAACATTCTGTTAGCTTTGTTGACTGCCACTGCACATTGAGCAGATGTCTTCAGATAACGATTCATGATGACTCCAAGATCTCTTTCTTGACTGCTAATTTAGAACCCATAATTTTGTGTGTATAGTTGGGATTATATTTCCCAAAGAGTATTACTTTGTACTTGTTAACACTGAATTTTATTTGTGGTTTTTGTTGCTCAGTCTCCCAGATTTGTGAGATCCCTTTGTAACTCGTCACAGTCAGTTTTAGACTTAGCTGCCTTGAGTAGTTTAGTATGATCTGCAAACTTTGCCACCTCACAGTTTACCCTCTTTTCCAGATCATTCATGAATATGTTGAACAGCACAGGTCCTGCTATAGATCCTTGATGGTCTCAGTTATTTATCACTTTCCATTGTGAAAACTGACCATTTATTCCTATCCTTTGTATACTATATTTTAATCAGATACTGATCAATAAGAGAACCTTCTCTCTTATCCCATGACTCCTTAGTTTGCTTAAGATCTGTTGGTGAGGGATCTTGTCAAAGGCTTTCTAATGTAGATCAAAGGAATCTGTTCCAGCACAGGCACAGGCTAACACTGACAGTCATGGATGCACCAGGATGAGAAAGGAACTGAGGATATTCACATTGATGAGCTTGGGACCCTAAGTTACAGATCAATTTGGCTAGACCCTCTAGGATTGTTTCTTTAGCATACCAGGTACTAAGTATTTAGTCTCGGTGAATTTATGTCTAACAGTGTATATCTACCATATTTAAATGGTTAATTTGAGCTATAGGATTATCTCTGTCATTAGAAAAAAAGTTTGATGCATAGCTCTACCCCCTTTGTGTTTTGATCAAACATTGATAACTAACTTTTTAACAGTGGTTGAACTTTTTGGACAACCCCCCCACTTTTCCCCAGAGGCTGTAATTTCTAGACATTCCCTACCCTTGCTGGGTTGGGTTGTTGTGGCACAGGGGCAGATATTTTAGTTTGAGCTCAGGTCCATGCAGAGCCCTGAATTTCTCTCTGCTCTGCATTATGGGTGTGTGCTAAAAGTTTGTGCTTTAAAGACTTTGAAAACATTTATTTCCTAAATATAAAATGGCTTAAAGTACTAGAAAGATGTGGTTACACAAAAGAAGTTGAGTTTGTTTTACTATGTGTTGGGCCAAGCTTTGGATGCTAAGTACAGTAAAGAAACAGAAAAGCTTTAAACCATATGGGTTACTGTTATTAGGCTATTGAATCAAGTTGTTCAGCCATGTCAAACCACATCTGAGACATTTTAATTTGAGCCCTGTTCCTTACAGACCTGCAAGTGTCTCTCTGCCTTCGAAGAATAGAACCTGAGTTCGAAGCATGTTACAAAAGCATGCATAAGAGACAAACATAGCAACACCAACAGGAAGAATCAGGACAAGGGAGATCATTTTACAGAAGGGAAGTTGTATGCTTCAGATATTTATGCTTTGTGTGACATCTGCTTTTCTTTCCACAGCAACACAGAGAAATGTCTGATTCAGATTCTCAGCTGAGATCCATTCCTCTGTGCCACTCATGTACTGTAAGAGGTTCACCTCTATCAGCCAACATGTCAAAATACAACTTGTCATGTCTACTCTAGAGTTTTAAAACATGTTAGTTGAAACATGTTATCTGACAATTTGAAAATACACCTTTTATATTAAGCTAGACAATCTCAATCTGGCCTTTAATTATTAAGATATTGGTTCAACAGAATGTTCACTGATCTATTTAGTTGTTGTTTTCTTAGGGGCTGTTGCTAGAATCATTGCTGTTTAAGAAATTAACAACAAACCCCTTACCCTGACTTTACATATCTTCCCAGGGTGTGTATGGGTGTGTGTGTGTGTGTGGGCAGGGAGCAGATATGATTATTTCCTCTTACAAATATTATTTGGTTATTACCTGCACTTTTGTGGTTTAAATCAACTTCCTGGACTGAAAAAAAGAAAAAAGATCCTCTGGTTTAAGAACAGGCAATCAAAGCAATCTCTTTTCTGTGACATGTTGTGGATTTTAAATAATGAAGAGCACAAGTGCGTTACAATCAAAATAAATAATAGTTCAGGGCATTTAATCATGTCAAAAGTTGTGGTTAAGGGGAAGGCAAACAAGTATTTACAGAAATGTGCTCTTTAAATGTGAGAATGAACTTACCACACCTATTTCTCTATCCTGGTTCCCAAGGATTCTCAAGAAATTGGATTCAACTACCGTGCTGCTGAATGCTCTGCCAAAGCAGCTTCCTTCAGTATGACATTTAAAAGGCAAACATTGTATTACGTGCTTTTTAACTTCAGGCAGGATTTGCTAAACTATATTTTTTCTCTAAATATTAGTAAAATCTAAGCTGTAAATAGATTTAAAGCTTTTTGATACTTAAAGGTGAACTGAAATTTACTTTAGATTGGTTTTGATGCATGGATGACTTACACATGTGGTATTATTATTTTTTCTTTTAAAGTAAAGTAGAACATTTTTAGAGATAACTTCAAAGGTAATTTACTAATCATCCACAAAACACCTTCATTAACTAGTAGAATGGCTGTTGGAATCATTGTATCTTATTAAGAATCATTAAATTACATGGCAAACCAGAAAAACTTAATTGGAAAAAAATGAACAACTTGTGACAACACAAATGAATAAGTGTCTTTTTTTTCACGAGAACTGGTGGGTTATTTGTGCATAAGAATTTTCTTTTTTAGCACTTTTTTTTTAAAGGATATGTGTGAATTTCATGGGTAATGGGACTAACATCACTGGTTTGACCCAGGTTAATACTGGCAGGAACACTACAGGTGTAAATCCCACACAGAAATAATGATACACCCCAGTCTTGGTATGACACACAAATGCTATTTTACTGCCCTTGGGCCTCTCTTTACTAGAGAATGCCAGTTGTGGTCATTTGTGTGGGTCTTTGGTGATAAGACCAAAAGAGGGGGATAAGATCAAATACTTTTTCACTTGTGTTCTGACCTACAAGACCAGATCTGAATCCTTCTATCCAGGAAAAGAGAGGCTAATTCAGTTATGGTCCACTTTCCAAAAATGTTCACTGTTTTTGAAGTATCTAACTTAAGGCATCTAAGATTCACAAGTGGAGAACCCAAGAATGGAGGTATCCAAAATTAGTGGACCCTTATGAAAATTTGAACCTCATACACTGTGGCTTTTCCATCCAAATAGCTTTAATGCCATGTCTACTGATTTTTATTTTTTGTGACATTTCAATATAATGTGTCACACTTTTTCTCTTAAGTTTAAGCATTCATACCTGCTGGATGGTTGAAGTGAAATAATAATCACCTAGTTAAAAAGTTAGTTTGTTGTAGCCAATGGAATAATTATTTTATGGTGTTAACTGTGCTTTAACTTTTGGACGTTTACCACAATTTGTGGTGTTAAACGGTTTGCAAAAAAAAAGAAATATGTAGGACTAGATTGTGCCATCAAGGCGCAGCCATGTTTTGGCTGCAGAGCTGCTCTGCTTCAGACGGAGCACCTGGAGATCTGTCTGAGTTCCCCAGTGAGTCGATAGAGTACGCTTGACAGACACCTTCAGCAGCCAACACACCAGGAATTGAACTGGGGACCTCCAGCGCTAAATGCATGATCCTTTCTGGCAGGAGCTAAAGAATTAGAGAGTGGCTGTAACAACTCATATTCTCTGTGATGTGGCATAGCAGGGGACTTGTAACATACATCCATCAATCGGTAACACGTACACTGCTACACACTTTCAAAGGGCACAGCACTTCCCTGCCAGGCAGCTGACCAGTTCTGCTGATTAGCTTGTAAAGGGGGCAGAGCTGTGGCCCTCCCCACCAACTTTGAGGTGCTGTGCACCACAGCAGAGTTTGATCACTTTGAACTCAGTAGAGTGTAGGAGCTGCAATTTTTTCTTGTCCTTATGTAAGCTGTGCAAAGGGAGGGAGCCTTCTTACTCCTTTCCCAGCACCCCCCCCCCACACACACACAAATGAGGAACATGCAGAGCCCTTATTTGGTGAATGTAGCTCTATTACTGTTTGTACATTGTCTGCAAACATACTGCAGGGTTTTAAACACGCTTATGAATATTGATTTTCAAATAGATTTCAGCTTAAGAATTGTTCATTAACCAGTTGCTCTGGGTAGTCCTTTGAGTGATCAGTATCTGCAATTTAATATTTGAGAAATGTGGTTAGCTACATTACGTAGTGTTGTTTCTGTTCCACAAGTGAATGACCTGAGCTTTATACTCTTTACTTTTCCACCAGGAATACATTTTGTGTTTTGTCACAAAATGTATTTTATTGGATGACTAAATGAATCTCAGCTCCAGGCCCAAGATTCTGCTCCTGAGATCATGCATACAGGTAACACTTAGTTCACCTGAATGTTTGCAGAGGTGCAAACATGGTTGCAGAGACATTTAATGAGTAATTGAAGAAATGATTTTGGGGGGGAAGGGGTTTGCTGGGGTTCTCAATTTTGATCCAACACTATATACTTGCATAATAGTTTATTTCTTCACTTTGTTCGATAAGAATACTAGGTACAGTACTACTGTATGCCAGTTAGGAAATACTGTAAAATGAAGTCAGGGGATCAAATGTTAAATATTTAGCAGTCACAAATCAAAGTCTATTTTGCAGGAATTGGTGTGGCAATTCCATTCATATCACCTAATAGGCTACTAGAGTAATGACCTAGAAACAGTGAATGTCAGAGTCACAGATCTTGTTTTTTCCAACCAAATCAGTGCAAGTTGTTTTGATCACCTTCTGCTATTGAGGGCTGAAATATTCTAGGTTTCTCTCCTTCTACAGTTTCTGCACTTCTGTGGTTGGCATTTTAATATGAAACAGATACATGCCACTTAGCTGGAGGAAAACATCAGTAGCCATCATTACCATATGTATGTGCCATCTCTTCTAAACACACACTGTTTGCTGAAATGCCTTTTAACCCCAGTTGAATAAATGAAAACGTTGTATAAACAATTTCTATTCAACTTCTGTTGTATCTAAAGTACCAGCCTAAGGCTTGGTCTACACTAAACTGTAAGTTGATCTCAGTTATGCTAGTTAAGCTATGTAAATTACATAACTTAAATCAACATAACTTTGAACATCTTACAGTGGTGTCTACATTATACTATGTCGATTGGAGACACTCTCCCACTGACATAGCTTCTGCTTCTTGTTGAGGTGGAGTACAGACATTGATGGGACAGCGTTCTCCCATCGAGTTAGCGCATCTTCATCAGACCCGCTAAATCGACCCCACTGCATCGACGGCAGCAGTGCCAATTTGGCGCGGTAGTGAAGACATGCCCTAAGTCTACTTGTTTTTCAGACTGAAGAATTTAACTCTGAAATCTGTAATCATAACGATTATTATTTCAGGTGGTAAATAACACTGGCGCTCTAAAATATATGAAAGCTAATACTTTGAATCTACAATATCAAACACTGAGCAATAATTACATTTCTTCCCCACCCCCACCAAAGAAAAAGAAACTAAATAAAGTACCAAAGAAAGAAATGTTATTTACATCCAAGTTCCTTTAGATTCCTAACATATTTGACATATATATATATATATATATATATAATTTCCCAAATATGATTTTTGTTTAATGTACATGGGAGCTGTCTTCCTCTGACATACTATTTGTCATGCAGATATCAGAGTTCAGACAAGTGAAGTTCAACAACTATAATGATTTGTTTAAATAAAATGTTGATGATAAATTCTTGAAAATAAACCAGCTGCATCCCTTGAATGAGGTACCCTATATACATGTAAATAGTAAATCTCATATCTGCCTAGTTTATGCTTCTGCATTCTTTGTAGTGAAATTGCAAATTCACTCCCTATCCCAAATTTGCCTCTATGGCTTTTCAGCAGCCAGAGTCCTGATTCCCAGTTAAGTGGAATGGACTGGTGGATAAAGATGGCTTTAAGTATTCCAGCCATGGAGGAGCCAGTGCATCTCTGGCATCAGTTAGAGTAGCCCCAGAGCTGCTCTAATTTATGATTTGCTTCCTGGAAAGCAAAGAATCAATGGAGAGCAATCCATCTGAACCACCCTCTCTCTCCTGCTCCCCATCCCTGACATGCACTCTGAGCTGGGAGTGGAGAAAGTGTAGGGCTGCTCTGCTTTTCTACACCAGTGGGGGAAAGTTTTTATTTAAGGGGTGTTCCCTGAGGCTGTTTTTGGCCCCTTGAAGGCCTCCCTCTTTTGCTGCCAGGAGTGGTATAAAGGGGCCTTAGCACAACAGAGAATTGGCTCCATTCAGTCTATGGTGCCCTGGAGAATGTTGTCTTTCTAGAAGGATATTTTTGATTTCAGCATTTTGAAGCTGCATTTCCTGCAAACCTGATTCACCATTACCTTCCGTTGGGCATAGTCAGTAACATTTGTGCAAATCAAGCCAACACGGGTATGACACTACACCCCATATTCTTTGCAGGGATATTATTATATGATTATAACATAATTATAATGTATTTTATGCAAGATAAGTCATGTGAGGTATCACTGGAAAAGTTATAATTTGCTGGATATGATTATCTTATTTGTATACCTGTATCATTTTTGTATGAAGTTATTAATATTGACTATGTATCTGCATTTCAGCTGTAGTTACACATGGGTAATGCCCACTAGACAAGATGTTTTCAGTCTAGATAGTGGGTGGGGAAGGGCCTATTCAGAGCAATGGACCATTAGGAAAAAACAATAGGCCTTAGGAGAAGCGTATCTCCCACCTGTGGACCCTTCCTGAGTATGCTACAGACAGCCATAGGATGGTCTCCCTAGTGGAGTCCCGTGGCAGGGATCAACCAGGTTAAAGAAAGGAGCCCACCACACTGTATATTTTCCTCCCAAGTGGTGACTTGGGGAGAAAGGAGGCAGGGAGCCCTTTACAACTGGGCTAAACTATCTTCTCCTCAGTGACTAATTTATTTCTAATTTATCACCCCCAAATCTTCTGAGTAATGGCTGCTATGACTCTACAAAGACATATGATCAGACCACATGATGCTGAACTCCATCTTGGGTTGTCAGTGTTTTTTCCACAGATTGTTCTGGGAACCAAGCTTTGAAACAAAGGGTTCCTGCCATATGTAAAAGCTATATAAGGAAGGAAGTGACAGTTTTTGACTCCCCACACAAGAAGAATCCTGGAAACTCCTGAGGGACAAAGACTGAACTCGGGGAAGTGCTGGACCCAGGCTAAAGGGATTTCTAGCCTGTGAATGAAACACCTGGGGATTCCAAGCTGTAAAGCAAGTGCAGCTTGCCCCTTTAGAATCTGCAGCCTGCTTGTATCATCTCTTAGGATGAGAATCTGCTATTCATATTCAATCTATTTAGTATATTAAGCTTAGTTTGTGTTTTTTTGTCTATTTGCTAGGTAATCTGCTTTGATCTGTTTGCTGTCACTTATAATCACTTAAAATCTATCTTTTGTAGTTAATAAACTTGTATTTGCTTTATCTAAACCAGTGTGGGAATCATAATTTGGGGGCAAAGGCTGTGGCATATTGCTCTCCACATTGAGGGAGAGGGCGAATTTTATGAGCCTACACTGCACAGTTCCGTGTGCAGTGCAAGACGGAATAATTTTGGCTTTATACTGCAGAGGGGGTGCATGCCTGGACAGCTGGGAGTTGCCTTAGCTGTAGCCTTCCTATGCACGAGCTGGTCAGAGAACCTGCATGTAACTGCAGTTGGGTGTGTCTCTACCTGTATGTGTGTTGGTGAAAATGCAGGCAGAAGGGCTTTGCAGTTTGTCACAGCAGGACAGTGTGAGAGGGAGCCAATGCTGGTGCATCAGGGGGCTCAGTCGTATCCCAGTTCCAGGTGACACCCTGGGGGGAACCCATTACAACCATTGTGAAGCAATATTTTACACCCACTTTGTATTCACATTGCACAGGTCTAAATGACAATACAATGTACAAGGCTGGGGGATGACGGGTGCCTGTGACGCTACAAGGCCTGTGTCAATCTGGCTCATCATGATGCACTGAGCAGGCTCAGAATAGCCTCCTGACAATCTATTCTAACAAAGGGATAGGGGCTGGTTGTATTCTACCTGCTGGTTAGGGAATAATCTGAAGAGGGCCACATGGTCACAGGACGGTCTCCCTAGTGGAGTCCTGTGGCAGGGATCAACCAGCTTAAAGAAAGTAGCCTACCACACTGTAGATTTTCCTCCCAAGTGGTGACTTGGGGAGGAAGGAGGCAGGGAGCCCTTTACAACTGGGCTAAACTATCTTCTCCTCAGTGACTAATTTTATTTCTAATTTATAACCCCAAAATCTTCTTGGCCCACAGTCCATTCTTCTCTGATAGGGTAATTACTCCAGGACTAAGTTTGTACAGTAGTCTTGTCTGTAGGTTGCCTGGGCTGTGGAGGGGGAGGAAATGGAATTGGACTGGATATTAGGTAGCAGTAGGGTGTGGAAGGCAAAACTCCTTCTTGCCAATCCTTCCCCGTTTTCTTTTTACTCTGTACACTAGACTTGCCAGATTGTACGTGGACAGTCAAATCTAGGCTACCTACTTGTCCCTCTGGGAGCTGCAGTACAGTATAATATCTGCTACCTCTGAATTATACCTGCATTGACCCACTTTAAAGAAAGTCGTGTGTCTTTAAATTCTAATAAAACCTGGTAAGTGCTTTGTGCTGCTTCAGGGTATTTCAAATTTCATGTGATGCAGCTTGACCTGAAATAAACCCAGTGCTACATCACATGAGAGAATACAGCTGTAGCCCAAAGGGAAAGATGACTTTAATAATTTTGAAAATCATGGAATTTGTTTAATCAATTCTGTGCTTCTTACTGAATACATTTTGTGGAGAACCTAGGTAACTGGTGCCTAATAAACTAATGAATCAAATGCGCTTTGCAAGTTAAAAAGCATGTTGGTTTTAATTAAGAACTGTTTTGGGGAAGGGGAGGTTATTTAAAATAATCTATTTTTCACTTAATTACACCTTTCCTCACATGAACATGAGCCATGCTTCCAGCTGCGAGGGATTGGATATGGTTTCCTCCATAGCCAAAGCCTGTCAGCGCTATGCTCCAGGGTCAGATGGAGAGGTTTATTTAAAATGTCATGAGGGGCACCCTCCCCTCCAGCAGCTGAGTGTCCTACCTCCATATTACCCCTAGTCCCTGCCAGCCTGAGAGCTGGGTTGGGATTTAAATTCTGATCTCCTGCCTGGTGGCATAATAAGCTGCCACAAGACTGCCTGGTTGGCTCCAATTAAAACCTTTCAAAGCTTTTGCACTTTTACAGATGCAGAATGTTCCTTAGTTCCTATGCAACCATTTTGTTTTCTCAATGATCTCTAGGCATTTTACTTGTCAACCATCCTGATACAAAATGTGCTGTTTTTGCTTGACCTACATATCAATGCAAAGCTACTTGGTTCTTTAATTCACTGCCAAATAAAGCTGCTGTTATCTCAGGATGGATAAAGGGGAACTAGGCCAAATGGCGATAAAGTCTCAGGGATGAAATGAGATTAAGCCAGTTCTACCTCACCTTGCTATTTGCTAATTATGTATGCACGGGTCAGCGGTACTTACTGTCTGTGTAATAGTCTGTCTGAAGGCCAATTAAAGGGGACTAATGTCAGCAAGTTAATTTCCAGTGAAAAGTGTTAATAGGCATGTTCTTTTTTTTTTTAAGAACACCCCCCACACACATCCGATGAAGTGAGCTGTAGCTCACAAAAGCTTATGCTCAAATAAATTTGTTAGTCTCTAAGGTGCCACAAGTCCTCCTTTTCTTTTTGCAGATACAGACTAACGCAGCAGCTACTCTGAATTCTTTCAGGGTATGAGACATAATTTATCAGATTACAATATTATGTTAAAATTGAGGAGGTTTTCTAGTATTTTGCCAAAACGGCTTGGCAAAGAGAATAACAACACAAATATCCAATCAGGTCAAAGGAATACCCCAATTTCTTTTTAATTAACACTTGAAAACATTGCTAAAGAAAAACATAGTATTACGCAAAGTCTGATGGCCAAGTTAGCGTCAGAAACCTCTCAAGGGCATCATGCAGTGCTAAGCAGCTGCCTCAGAAAACTTTTTGGAGCACTTCCTCACCTCAGTCACTGCAGAAACACAGACTCAGCTGTAGAATAACTGTTTTATAATAAAGGAGAGTGAGCAGGATTTGCAGGTTTTGTTTTGTTTTTTTGTTTTTTGAGGGGAGGGGAAGGAACTGAAATTTATAAACCTGTGGGCAGTTTTTAAATAAAATTAGCTGAGAAATCAGCAGATCAAAGCACTCTGGGTCATTCAGGAAGTATGTACAGCATCCTTGAAAATGCCTCCTTGGATCCTAATACATTCAAGCCCACCACTGACACACTGCCTCTCTTATGACTAGTCTCCCTTGCCTCTCTGGACCCAATTCCCTTTTCACTTATACCCGTGTATATCAGGAGCAACTCAACTGATGTCAGTGGACCAGTGTAAAATTAGTAAAAGAGAAAAGAGGGTCTCTGTCCGTCAGGCTGACTGTCATATTTAAGCAGCTCCTCAGGAGGCAGCATCTGCTGCCCATCAGGGAAAGAAAGCTCTGTCTGGATGCAGCCTCACAGTACTTCCTTTCAGTGGTTCAGAAGAGGCTTTGAGTCCAACAGAGCTACCTTAGCACACAGAATATACAGAATCAAAAGACAGTGGGAGAGAGAGGGAAATAATGGAGAGGGATTGAGAGCTGAGGGTATGTCTACACTGCAATTAAAAACCCACAGCTGGCCCAAGACATCTGACTCAGATTTGCAGGGCTCAGCCTAAGGGGCTATTTAATTGTGGTGTAGACATTCAGGCTCAGGCTGGAGCATGGGCTCTGGGACCCTGCAAGAGGGGAGTCCAAGCCCGAACGTCTCCACTGCAATTAAACAGCTTCTGAGCCTGAGCCCTGCGAGCTTGTCAGCTGGCACGGGCTAGCCGCGGCTGTCTAATTGCAGTGTAGAAATACCCAGAGTGGCCACAATAAAGAGGAAGAGAGCTGGAAGAACAGGAGATAACAAGAACATAGTTCGAGAGATAGTAGAGACAGAAGAAAAAGAGACTGATAAAATCGGAAGAGCTGACTCAGGTGTGAGGAGCTGCAGGGACCTGAATAATGGCATTGGATGCAGACAGATTGACAACTCAAAGAGTAAAGATGTCACTACTCTTTTGGTGTTAAAATGTTGTAGCCTATGAGATTTGCAGCGTGAGGGGGATCAAAATAACAGTGACACAATCTGAAAATTAGAAATGTGAGCAACAGCAAGGGTTTGGGGCAGCATTTTTCACTTAAGCAATATGCACATGGAATAAGTTGTCATGAAAGCAAAGTTTTAACAGATATCTACCTGTATTTGTGAAAGAGAGGGCACTGGAGGATATAGTATGACACAGAAGGGAGGTGGAGCTCATCTTAAATGTGGATTAGCTTTTTCCACCAAGACATCTTCATAGATCTATACAGAACTGAGCTGACGTAGCTTGGAATAAAATGGTATTGGTGTAACATTTACCTGGAACTATTTCAGATTACCTGGTGAGAGATCTGTTAGCTGACTCACCTTATATGGCTGTCCACGGTTTGGTCTTGTAATGGGCTACCTCATCTTCCATGTCATACCACTCTCCTCCTATCATATTACCTGCTAACCTATATTACCTAGTAATGTCGCTGTTCTTTATATAGTCTTTTAGGAAATTAGGGCACAGTCCTGTTCAAGTTGCAGTCTGAAGGAACAGAAGTTAAAGTCTGTTCCTTTAGCTACGTCTGTGGTGCAAAAGTAATGGAACGCATCAGCTGGCAAGCACCCTCCTGCCTTTGGTGTCGGGGGCATGCTGGGAACAGGGAAGAGGCAAGAGTGTGGTGAGATCTAGCAATCACCATGTGTTGTACAGTTCCTTGGCTAGAGCTGGTGCAGACTGGCCCGGAGAAGGGAACCATAACTAGCTCCATGATGGCTGCTGAATGGATCTCAGAGAGAATGTTAGCTATAAAGCATGAGGGACTGCAGGCCTTGAACCCTGGACCCACAGCCACCACCCAGCCTTTCATCTAAACAACTGGAGAAGGAAGCCAGTGAAGCGCTAGCTTGCAAAGGGCCCCGCCAGAGGCGACCTGGGGGGGGGCAGGTGACCCCCACATATTCCCCCTGATTTTTTTCAGGGTTTGCTGGCCCCACTCAGTTACATGGTGCTGCTGGGCCCTGTCCCTGCATGGCAGCTACTGGACCCGGCAAGCTGAGAGCTGTGGCCATGGAGACATGAAGCAGCAAACAGCTGGAAGTTGCAGGGAGAACTGCTGCTTTTGCGGCTGCCTCTCCCCAACTAGCTAAGGCGGCCCCTCCCTGCAGCTCCCAGCTGTTTGCTGCTGCCTCTCCACATGGAGCTAATGCCTGGGAGCTGCAGGGAGGGGCCACTGAGGGCAAAAGGGGGGCATGCTTGGGGTGTTTGTGACTCAGGCTGTTGGGGGGGGTGAACCTTTAAATTGTGCCTCCCAACTCTCAGCAGGTACCAATCATCTCTGGGCTCCACCCATGAAACTCCTGATCAGGGGAAAAAAATCCAGTATCACTGATTGGAGAGCTCTATTTAAACCAGAAAGAGAGACAGGAAGTTGTCTGAGCAACTAGAGGAATTGCTGCTGGCATGGACCCTGCCTGCTTACCTGACTTTTGGGTCCTGCTGTCCTGCCTGTTCCTTCCTCCTCGCCTGTTCTGTGTTCCTGTCCTTATCCCAGACCTCCGTCTCTTCTTTGTTTCTGCCTCACTCCAGGCTACTGCTCCTGTGTCTTACCCCTGATGCTGTCTCTTGCATCTGACTGTAACCATCAGGCATGACTGCCCAGGCCCCAGTCACTACATAATGTTATTGTCAGAGGTAATAAAAAAGGATCTCAGGTATCAAGGTATTATTAGGTTTTTGCCATCGTTAATACAGCCCAATTTCTGACTAATCTTCTGTATAATGTAAGGACATTGTGGTTGAAGCATGCTGCCACAATAACCGTATGGACAACTAACACTAGTGTTAATACAGTTTGTCTTGCTCCCAGGTAAGCATACTTAGATGCCTAATAGGGCTAAATTTGGACTCAGAACAGTCTGAACCCTTAATTAATTTGCATCATTTGGAAGTCAAATTTGAAGATAACTTTATTCAGAGACAGTGCCCTTACTGGAACGTAGGATGGAAGAGTATGGGTGAAATCTTAGCCCCACTGAACTTAATGGAAGTTTTTCCATTGACTTCAGTTGAGCCAGGATTTCACCCACTATACACTGTAATCAAACCAAAAATGGAACAAGGAGTCAACCTGAAATTTCAGTATGTCTGTTTATTGTCAATTTCTACTAAAATAGCTGAAAAATGTGTAGAGGAAAACAAACAACTTCCATAGAAAAACAGAACCACAAGCAACAAAGAACAGCACAGTTTTATAAAGAATAAAGCTTGATAAACCTTTTTTTTTAATTACAGAATTTTGTCTCAGTTCTACTTCAGCCATTTCTTTTGTAATTAATCTTCACTCATGTAAATAAGGATTGCTTGTATGAGTAAGGGTTGGATAATCAGACCCCTACCAGATGAAAGGAATGCAGTTGATTAGAATATTTTGATTTTTAATAAAATAGTTGATTCCCTGTCTTTAAAAAATATTTCCCTAAAATTAATTCAAAACAACCTGTATAACAAATTTTGTTGCCTTGATTAAAAACTGGCTGAAAGTCTATTAACAAATGTCAGTGATAAATGGCAACGTATTGAATTAGGAAGAAGCATCTCATAGGGCACCACACGAATCAATGTTAGGTCCTGTTGCAGTTAACATCTTCATTAATGATCTGGAAAGGGAATTAACAGCATGTTAATGAAATTCACAAATTATTCTAAACGGGGATGGGGGAGGAGTTGCAAAGACAGCAATAAAACAAAGCCACATAAAAGCATAGAAGTGTGTGCCAAAAGCACCACAGTAAATTGAGGAAATTGCAAGCTATTATTTTTGGAGAAAAATACTAAAATATACAACTATTCAAAGGGTGTGGAAATGTGGAAAGCAGTAATGCTGAAAGACTTAAGGATGATAGGGGAGAGCAAATATACCTGTGTTTTCAGAAATATGGCAGTATAAAAAGCCAGTGCAGTTTTGGATTGAATATTATTGCTGGTTGTGAATTATTCAACAAAACCAAGGTTCAAGTCCCTGCTTTGCCTGATTGACTTGAATCTAGATCTCCCATATCCGAGTTGAGTGCCCTAACCACCAAGTTATCGGTATTTTGGGGTAGAGATTGTCTCTCTCTTTTCTCTCTAGCGATGTTCACACTTAAAAAAATTAAAAGGTCTCATTTTCATTCTCATGTGGAATGAAAAAATTAAAAACCTCAATTTGTCATAGAACATTATTCCTGTTTTCTGGCTTCCCTAATGCATAGCTATCTGTCTTTGGTATGGATATGCCCCCACTACCATAGTTTCTGAGCTCCTTGTGATCTTTAGTGCATTTATCCTCACAACAGTCTGGTGAGTTAATAATACTTCTCTGAATGTCTTTACGGTGTGCACATCTGAAATACTGCACTGAGTTCTGGCACTCTGTTAGGAGAAAGATTTTGAGAAAATGGAGGACATTCAGAAAAGAGCTACAAAAATGATAAGAGGGCCAGAGGGGATGACATATGGGGAAAGATTAAAAGAACAAAATAATATTTAACATATGTAGCATGCTTAAGTGACAAGCAGGGGACACAATAAGCAAGATATTTACAACTATTTACAAGATACAAAGACGGAGATGAATTATTTTAGAAATGGGGAAGGTAGATGGGAATAAAGTAAAGTGAAAATTCCCCTAACATCTTTCTGAGAATGGGCCATGTTGTGGAAGAGATTTTTAAGTAGAGCATTTCTGCTTAACAGTGACCCATATTGTACAATTTTATCTTATCAGGCTGTGGAATCATCTCCCAAGGATGACGAGGACACTCCGTTGCTTTGAAATTTAAATCTAGACTGGACAAAGCATTGAAAAACTTAATGTGCAGCTCTAGCAGAGAAATGAACTAAATAAGTTATTTGGCCTTGTCTGCTTCTAAAGTCTGTGATTTCCAGGTGATCAAAAGAAGTTTTCTGTGTGTAGCCCCCCCAGCACTAGTCATTGGATAGCCTGCCCAGTTTAACCACCTTGAGACAAATTACATGTTACATCTGCTCAACCCATAGGAAGCAACTAATGGTGAGGTTCCCCTGAGAATGCTGTTCCCATAATCATTCACTCCAAATGGGCCATGGTTTGTCCCACCCTGAAATAAACCAGGTGTCTGCCCCCAAACTCCATTGTTTTATGAGGATGGGAAGGAGACAAGGGCCATCTGACCAGAGGCTTTGTGCCTTTGCATTTGTTTTGTCTCTCTCAGGTTGCTTCCTCTTCCTCACTTGCCCAGCCAACCCATGATCTTGGCCCACCCAATCGCCACACCCCTGCCTTTCTGTGGATCATAATGGTGGTCTATCTGCAGGCTCCTAGGAAGGTGGAAATACTGATGCAAGGAAGCTGTCCTCTCACCATCCCCATTCCCCATGAAAAAAGTGTGATCCATACACAGAAGAACCCAGCCCCGTCAATGCCCAGATCTCACGATTTGAGATATATGAGACACTTCAGAAACATTTAGTACTAATAAACTAGAAGCCAGTTGTATTTAATGTTCCACTTGTTGTTTTTAGGTAAATTAAGTGGTTGTAAACTTTATTTTTATGACATCAATAAAACAAGCCTTGGAACAAAAACAAACAAAAAGAAGCTAGGGGTGCCACCAGACTCCTTGCTGTTTTTGGGGATACAGACTAACACGGCTACCCCTTGATACTTGACACCAAAAAGAAGCTAGGTATTGAGAACACAGAATCTGCCAGGAGAGTAGGAAGGTTCAGAGAACAATACAAAAAAATGCCTTAAGTCTTGGAAAATGTTACATAAAATAAGTGTAAAGCTTTACAAAAACATGTATATCTGATAATTTACTTTATATATTCTGGCCTCTCCTCCTTGGTTAGACTTTTAAATTGTCTTGAGAAGGAGAACTGGCAAGATGACAGCATATATTTGTGGTGTTCATTTTACAATGATTACAAGAGGCCTGATCCTTTAGTCCTTACTGGGAAAACCTTACATCAACTTCAGCACCACAGAAGATGCAAGGTTAGGCTCATGATCTAGCAAAATAGGGTACTGGAATAGGAGTCAGGGCACCTGGATTTTAGTTCTGGCTCTGCCATTTTCCTGCTATGTGACCTTGGGCAAGTCAATTTCCCTCTTTGTTTTTGTTTCCTGCACTTTTGCATTGTCCATTTAGATTGTAAACTCTTCAGGGCATGGACTGTCTTGCTATGGCCAGACCCTGAGCAGGCGTAAAATGCCATAGCTCCTTTCACTTCAGTTGAGCTACAGCGATTTACAAAAGTTGAGGATCTGGCCGCAGCGCAATGGGGCCCCAATCTTGCTTGGGGTCTCTAGACACTAAGGGAATACAAATAAATAATAAAGTTAAGTCCAGAGCAGATATACCCCAACAACAGGGCAGCAAATGAAAGACTGTGGATTGTAGGCTATCCTCTTGTGCTGAGTCAAGGCCGTAAAGAGTGTGGTCTCCACCTCCCTCTCACTTCCTTCTTACCATCCATAGAGAAAATGGGAACTTCTCATCACTCTTCACCTTTAGTTAGCCAGCCTTTAGGAAAAAAAATCTCTTATTTGTATGTAGTTAGTTAATTTGAGTGTTAGTATAGTATAGTTTAGTTAGGTAGTTAGTATTCTCATTCTGGGGTTTTATTATGCAAAAATCCCCAGTGTTCAAGCAATGTGCCACCTGTAGGGCCATGATCTCTGTTAGTGATAGGCACAAAAGCTACCTAATTTGTTTGGGTGAGGAATCCGTGAGGGGCAAATTTCCTATTTGTACCTCCTTTCCAATGAGGACAAAGAAGCAGAGGAATTTCTGCTTTAAGGTGCATCTCCTGGAAAAGGTGATGAGTCCCTCTTCAGAGCTTGACCCTGACCACAAGAGGACAGACAGTTTATCCGCAAGTAAAGGCCCTCTGGCTGCCCTGGTTTCAAAGCCCAAATTGAGTAAGAAACACTACTCATATTCTGATAGCCTCTTTGAAGCAGCCAAAATCACCTTCATCCTCTGAGACTGACAGACCATCAAAGTTTCCACAGAAAACCTGAATGGTCTTCTGGTGCCAAGTTGAGGTCTGGTGGCAGGCACTGACTCACCAACACCGTTGCTTGAGGCTCGAATGGACTATTGAGACTTTGCTGTTATCAGACAGACCCTTGACCCAAGCACTGGCAAGTCTAGTACCATGAGCATTGGCACTGTAACGCTTGCCTCTGGTTTAGATGCCGTCCACACTGCAGTAGTGAAGTACCTTTTTTGTCTCTTTCTGCCGGATTTTCCTGTATTATATCTCCCAGCAGTGATCAGGTTAGCCTTGACCACATCAGCATTGTCAACATCTACTACCACTGCACCGGCAGAGACAAGTGTGACCGTGTCAATGTCAACTCTGCTGGCACCATCAGCATCAACCGACCCTTCAGCCTTCCAAATGTCTTGCCTGCTTCCATCAGCTCTGCTACATTGTTAACATCAGTACCTTTAGATCAGCACTGTGTATTGCTGATGTGGAGACTTTCACCAACGCCTGCAGAAACTTTTCCTCCATTCACTGATGAGAGCTAAATTTCCTCCTCTTCACACTCTCACCATGATAGATATATATTTCCTCCTAGGTCTTTCAGGTCTCTCTACACCTGGTGCACTAGGGACACCAAAACCATAGAACAAGAACAATATTCTTACCAGGATGCCCCCCTGGGTACACACCATTGTGGGCAGTACAAAGACTGGAATATACTTTTTCAGCTTCTTGGATATCTTGAACTGCTCCAAAAGCATCTAGGCCCCCATCTGAGACTTAATCTAGCAGATCTCCAATACTGGTTGCTACTAGGGAAGATCCTCTTGAAGTCCCTCAATGACCTCCTTTATTAGCGCGCAGAGAAGAGGAGGCAAGGGAGAAACCCCTAGATGCCCCCCCTTATATTTCTTCCTTTTCCCTGGATGAGACCATCACTTCAGAATCAGCATCTCCTTACCCTTAGGTTTTTTAAAAATGTCAGGACCTTATGATGAAGCTGCACACATCTCTAGGTATGCAGGCGGAATTTATGCAAAACAATCAAGACAAACTGTTAGATATCTTGCAAACTCCAGTTCTGGGAAGGGTTCTCCTTCCCATTAGAAACCTTGCTGGAACCTGCCAAGATTTTCTGGCAGATACTGGCCTCTATTCCACCCACTGCAAAACAGGTGGGCAGGTGTTGCCAGATCCCCTAGCAGGAATTTGGTTATTCCTTTCCTCACCCCATCTCAGACTCACTAATGGTCTCAGCAGCCAAATGAGCGATTGAGACCATCTCACCCTAAAGCTACTCCAAAAGATAAGGAGTAAAAAATACTAGACATGTATGGCAGAGAGGCATATACCACGCCAAGCCTTCAAATAAGAGTGTAAAATTATCAGGTATCGTTGTACCATCATACCTTTATTAATGCGTCAGAAATTTTGAAATTTGTAGATAAAAGATGGATTGACTGATTAGGTAAGCTTCATAGTATGTTTTTTTTTCCCCTTTCTTTTGTCCCCCTTTAAGAAAAAAAATCTAAATTATGACAGTGACAAAATGAAAGTTCTGGTTTATTACCACATTAAAGAGATAATGCACCTGGGAAAATAAGCTGTAACTCATTACTCACCATTAGTAATAGTTGAAATATCTCTGCATTGTCTCATCTCCTTACAGGGTGGATGGTGGGAAAATAAGAAATAAGAGCTTTTGTGACAGACTTAATTGCAGAGCTGAAGTAAAGGTATCATGATGTAACCAGTCATATAAACTAACCTTAGATATGAAAGCTTAATTGCCTCTTGTGTATATGGAATCCAGTAATTATCTGCAGGAATTCCAGATTGCTTGTATCATTATTATCTATCATTGGTTTTACAGTCATTTTAAAGTAGTGCCCAGAGGCCCCAGTCAGGATCAAAGTCCCATTGTGCTGTTCACTCTACAGATCAGTGCCTGTATTTTCACCCTTACTGTAAGCATACAGTGCCTGTATTTTCACCCTTACTTGTGTATTTGATTGGGTTGTATCTCTAAAAACTACAAGGAACTCTTTTAGGAGAAGAAATACATGCTATGTCAATTAGTCTACATTATATCAATACAGTTTGATTTTTCCCATAGCCTCAAGCACAGTCAGCGGTCAATAAATTAAGACCAAAATAATGGTACAGAACATTGTCCTTTGACCAGGCTACTGTGTAGTGTTATCTGGTCTGGTTATTTACTCTGGCACTGGAATCCCCCATGCTAACCTGCCCCCGAAGACTCTCTACTATTTGGTTATCCTTCACTGAGCTGTCTGTGGAGGTCCCTGTTCTGCACAGAATGAGGGGCAGTGCACCTGTGACACTGTCTGTCTCCTGCAGCCCTGTCTCCATGTGAATGCCCATCAGCCAGAGGTCCCCAGGAGTGCTGTAATTTCTGGGAGTGTGGCCAGGAGAAGGTGGAGCAGCCACAGCACGACCCAGCCAATGGCAGCATGACTCCAGCAGAGCTGAACTGTCTAGTTGAGAGGGAGCGAGCAGAGTGACATCTGGCCCAAGGATGGCTCTAGGCTTCACACCGAAATGGCCCCTTCCCTATGGGTGTCTGAAATTCACGGTTTTGGGAGAGGATGCATCCTCCAACTCCTCAAGTCCCTTTCGTCAGAAGGGCCATTGCCAGGAAATCTCCAGAAGGGGAAGCTTGCAGAAGTTTCCCCACTACCCATTGCTTCCACTTCTTTGCCTTCTCCTGTGGTATTTTCTGAGAGAGGGTGCAATCTGGCCAGCAGTTACCAAATATAGGGGAAGAGTAATGTGTTGTTCAAGTATCACAGCTCTGCAGAGTGGTTTGCCAGATGTTGTGCTGGGGTTGTCCTGTTAACTCCTGATTACATGAGATTTATTTTAACCTGGGCGGAGAGACACCTGACCAAACAGTTACCACTAAGATGCAAAAATCAATGTTTCCATGGGGAAAAGAATCATCTCTGCTTTTTGAATACCAGGACTTTTCTGAGATGGTATATCACGTTGAAATACACCATCTAACTTACTGATAACCAGGGTGACTGAGGCAACTGCTCTTTCAGACGGGCCTGCTCACCACAGAAATTTGAGATGCCTTCAATGCAATATTATGTTATACTTATCTGAAAAGAAATGGCAATAAAGCATAAGTAAAATAACAACCATCAATGTAAAAGTCTGAATGCACCATGGGTCTCATCTGCTCCCATTGAAGTAGTAGTGAAAGTAGTAAAAGTTCCATAGTATTTCTGCTCTGCTAAGGTTTAGATAGTCATCTATCTGAACTTCCAGTTACTTGTCTGAACTGATCTTTTTTAACTTTGCTCAATACTAACCATATCTGGTCGCAATACTAGACATCTGACTTGCTCACTGCTCAGATGCTTATGGATAACTTTACCATATATTCACCTTCCTGCAGTTGTTATGAATAGTCATAGGGCAGGGCATATGTTGTGTAATACCTTAGGACAGGAAAACAGTGCAGAAAAAAGTTAGGGTATCGTAAGTTAAGGCTAGCCCCATTGCTTTCCCTTCCCTTTAAAGGGTTTTACAGTTGATAGGGGGCATTCTGGCTCTTGCTGCTTAAATGATCAATTGTATGGTTATGTAATTCTTGGATGCCCTTTATTGGGGCAGTTATCTTTACAGAAAAGGTGTAATTCCAGTAGTGGCAGTTACTGGCTTGCAAGTAAAACTGACTGGACAAAACTCAGCCTGATGATGTCCCTCAGAAACTGCCTACCTTTGAAAGGTGGGCAAACTTTTCTGAACCATTCTTGTCTACTAGTAAGCACTGAAAGACACATTTAAGATTCCATAGCAAATTCCTGTCATAATGGAAGTTTGAATTAGCATACTGAGCAAAGTACATGAAATAATATTTGCAGCTAGTGCTGTGCTCATTCAAATCAAGTTATTTTTCCATTGTTATTTACATATTGTAGTTTCTGAGCTGTGAATGTGGAAGGATAATACTGCCTTGACTTGCTGGGTTTTTGCCATCATTCTGTGCTAATGAATGGAGTAAGATAGTGTATTCCTAAGATGTACTGCAGCCTCTTGTTCTTCTCTTTCACATTTTTCACAACAAATCACGTATGAAATAATAAATGCTTCAGAGTCCTGTTAAATCCTTGCTTGTTGCTATAGATACCAATAAAACCACTGTAAACTCATTCTCATTTTTAAAGAACCCCAAATGGCTTCAAAATTCCCTGCAGTTTTTTCAGATTGCAAATTAGGGGAGTTTGGGGGAAAATACTCTCAAGCAGAAATATTCAGTGGGAGGGAGAAAGTTAAGATAGTGGAAGAAGAGCTAGATGAATGGTGAGCCAGAAAGTAGATAAAAGTTTGTGAGGTCAGTGTAATTTAGGGCTATACATAAGAGACAGAACCAAGCCAAACAAGTCACAAAGAATGCAAGAGATAGTCTTCTGGATAGCCCTGGTAAGACTTGAAATGTCCCGTCCAGGTCTCAGTGCCTCAACATATGTAAGACATCGACAGATCAGAGACAGTTCAGAGAAGAGAAAAAATGATTAGGGTACTAGTAAGATTGACTTATGAATAAAGATTTTTCCCCAGGTTCACCAGTATGCTCCAGCTGCCTTGTACCACAGAAGCAAAGAAAAATAGCTGTTAGTCCATCTAAATGAACAAGTGAAGCCAGACTTTTACCTGCTTTGTATTGATGAAACAGTGCAAAGAAGCTGCAGTGTATTGTTGAGTCTGGCTATTAAAGAGATAAATGTAAGGGCAATTTTACACAAGTGGCCGACCCACTCTTACACAGAGTAATGATTTCTCAAACAACTAAGAAACAAGTAAATGCTCTGTAGGATTAATGATAAATCAAAACATTGTATTTGATAAACATCCTCAAAGAAACTGCTTCTGATTTTTTTGAGTTGACTTTGGAGAGCTCAGTGCAAGTCCAGTGGTGGGAGGACGTGCAAAGGTGGCTTTAAGTAACAGCTTCCAAGCTGGTGAATTTATTCAGAGTCAACTCTTTCTGTATCATGGCCCTGCTTCACTAGCTCATTTGGACTGCTTTATGCTACTCCACTGGGGTAAGGCAGTCTTGAACCCAGAGCACTTTTCCCATGGCAAAGACTCTCCTATTTCAAACACTTTGCAGCTGGAAGCTTGGAGGCTAGTTCTGAGGAAAAGGGAATGTGGCCAGGAGAGCCTTAAACTGGGCTGTCAGTGACCAGGGCATGGGCAGTAATGCCTAATGGTTTAAGCAGTAGCAGTGAGAGCCAGAGTCAGGAACTGATCAAAACTGGAGAGGGCTGGGAACAAATCAGCGAACAGGAGTGATTGGAACTGCAGGTGTAAGCTTTGAGTATCCAGCAACCTGCTGCTGCTGCTGATTTTAAGAGCACGCCTTCTGGTTCCCTTCAGCCAATCAGGCACGTTGGCTAATCAATCAGTTTTGCTGTAGCTCATGTGTTCATTAGTCTTCCTGGAAACTGGAGACTCAGTGGCAGGCCTTTCTTCCTGACATGGGCTAATCAGTGGCTACCATAATGGCTCCTGGGATCCACTGGCAGCCATCATAAATACAAGGCCGTTAGTTGGTATAAATTAAAGGAGCCCAAAGGTTACTTTAATTTAAATTGTCTGCCAATTAATCTCAATGGTCCTTATGGCAGCCAGGAACCAACCGGGTGTATGGATGCCCCAACATGTCCTCTTTTCTCAGCTTTCTGCACTGGCGGTAGCATAGGATCCACTTTGGTCGCTTTGCCCCACACATAGTTCCCCTTTTCTGGGGGAATCTGCCAGCAGTTGGCTGCACCAGGTTTAGTTACTGAGTGGCACAAAGCAGCCTGAACATACAGGAGAATCAGGGTCACAATATAGAAAGGTTAGTCTGAATGGAGTGCTCCGTTTGAATTACCTGGGGTTACTTGAGGCAGTAGTTTCCAGTTGTGCTGGCCATTGAATTTTGTTCATGGTCCAAAGTAGATGGAAAGAGGTAGGAAGGTCCTTAGTAAAACTGCTAAAAGAAACCACAGTATGCAGTCAAAGAAATAATGCGAAATGAATTGGTTTAGACTAATGCTCCGGTGACTATGGGCTTTTGAGGAATCTGGTGAGGATACAAAATTATTATAGCTATACACCATTGCCTCCTTCAGAGGAGAGAGAACATCAGAAACTTGTTCTGACTGGAGAACTCTGATGGGACATCCAGCTTCCTCTCTTGGAATGTCTCTCTTCTCCTTTCCCTTGCCTTTCTGATCAGTAGTGTCAGTGCATAGCTCCTACTCAGTGTTTTGCCATTACATGTCACTGGGGCCAAACAGCTTCCAACTTTCCACTCTCCCATTGGTCCAATACAAAAGCATTTCAGACTTGGGTTCTTCAGCTCCTGCATTTCATAAAATGCCAATGAGAGGTATTGATTCTAAGGCAAAAAGCCATTAGCTGTCTCAATGGCTGGTGATATTCTGGAGGAAGGCAAGTTCTCTTCTGGTCTGGTCTTGTTCTCATTGAAGTTAATTGGAGTTTTACATGGGAGGAGGATTAGGTCTTTAGCTACCTCAGGGGACAAGGGAAAAACCAATACAGCCCATTTTTATACAAATACATTTAAAAAGCACTTTTTGTCTATTTGAAGAGGAAATGTGTGAAACTTGTTTGAACATAAATGACAGAACTCCATGTTCTCCTCCACCTTACAATTATCTCCATTTAGAACTATGCTTGTCTCACATATTAGCAATTTCCAGCGAAAGCTCCATCATTTCCCGCCTCTAGCATGGCCAATTACTTAAACAGCATATCCTTGAGGAGTAGTCCAAAAGATCTTTGAGATTATCATAGACTGAGATCACATAACTAGAGATATATTTCCATCTCTTTGATCAAATACTGTAATGAGGGAATCAAATTATAGTTCTTTTTCTTGCAAAAACAGGAAATAGAGAGGAATTACAATGCTGACATCCAAAATGCTGTCCAAATGCTCTACGATATGTGTGGTATTCTGAGGAGGAGAGACATTTATAATTGGGCATTCAGGGAACTGGGTGCAAAATACTGTTAATAATAATGGATGAGGTACACCTAACAATGCAAACAAAGGTCTAAATAACCCAAGGCCAATATTTAAAGAAATCCTTTATACTTGGCTTCTAGAAAAAGAGAAATAATGGTATTTTTGTCTTTAGAATTTTTTCCCTTATGTGAAATATTCTTTTTATGTATTAACCTTCATATTAGGTAAAATCATCCCAGCCACATATTTAAGATAAGTCAATATTCTTACTGAAGAATGGAATTTTTAGTGACATTTAAACTTGCAATGACATAATTTAACTCATAGACTCATAGATATTAAGGTCAGAAGGGACCATTATGATCATCTAGTCTGACCTCCTGCACAATGCAGGCCACAGAATCTCACCCACCCACTCCTGCAATAAACCTCTCACCTATATCTGAGCTATTGAAGTCCTCAAATCGTGGTTTAAAGACTTCAAGGTGCAGAGAATTCTCCAGCAAATGACCCGTGCCCAATGCTACAGAGGAAGGCGAAACCCCCCCAGGGCCTCTTCCAATCTGCCCTGGAGGAAAATTCCTTCCCGACCCCAAATATGGCAATCAGCTAAACCCTAAGCATGTGGGCAAAATTCACCAGCCAGATACCCAGGAAAGAATTCTCTGTAGTAACTCAGATCCCACCCCATCTAACATCCCATCACAGGCCATTGTGCCTATTTACCATGAATAGTTAAAGATCAATTAATTGCCAAAATCATGTTATCCCATCATACCATCTCCTCCATAAACTTATCAGGTTTAATCTTGAAACCAGATATGTCTTTTGCCCCCACTGCTTCCCTTGGAAGGCTATTCCAGAACTTCATTCCTCTGATGGAGAGAAACCTTCGTCTAATTTCAAGTCTAAACTTCCTGATGGCCAGTTTATATCCATTTGTTCTTGTGTCCACATTGGTACTGAGCTTAAATAATTCCTCTCTCCCTCCGATATGTATCCCTCTGATATATTTATAGAGAGCAATCTTATGTCCCCTCAGCCTTCTTTTGGTTAGGCTAAACAAGCCAAGCTCCTTGAGTCTCCTTTCATAAGGCAGGTTTTCCATTCCTCGGATCATCCTAGTAGCTCTTCTCTGTATCTGTTCCCATTTGAATTCATCCTTCTTAAATATGGGAGACGAGAACTGCACACAGTATTTCAAATGAGGTCTCACCAGTGCCTTGTATAACGGTACTAACACCTCCTTATCTCTACTGGAAATACCTTGCCTGATGCATCCCAAGGCCGCATTAGCTTTTTTCATGGCCATATCACATTGGTGGCTCATAGTCATCCTGTGGTCAACCAATACTCCAAGGTCCTTCTCCTCCTCCGTTACTTCGAATTGATGCATCCCCAGCTTATAACTAAAATTCTCATTATTAATCCCTAAATCCATGACCTTACACTTCTCACTATTAAATTTCATCCTATTACTATTACTCCAGTTTACAAGGTCATCCAGATCCTCCTGTATGACATAACTCAGTGGTTCCCAATCTTTTCTATATTGGGATCTGATTTCTTCAGACCCACCCCCACATTTAGCCAGGATCTAGCCCAGACCCCATTTAGCGATATGATAATGACCCCGACACACATTTGTGATTCCCCGGTGGGAAACATGGTATTCAAGCTGAGAACCCCTGATCTTAATAAGCATTTCCTTTTAGTGTTTTATCTTCTGGAAAGGAAAGGCTTCTTCCTGAGTACAAAGAAGTGAAGGGTAAAACCGAATGTTTTACTAAGCTATACTCTAGTAAAAGTAGGCCAGGTCATAAATCCTATTGTGCTGATTGCAGGGTTTACAAATATATAAAAAAACCCACAATAATTTCCATTTTTATTCCTGACTTGTATAAACCAAAATAACAAGTTTGCAAGGATCAGGTTTCAGCTGTCACATTATAGTGTTTCCATGACTGTTTTTCCAAGCCTCTCAGTATGTAACAGAGCTGGTAAGTGAGTAGCAAAAATGTCTATGCATTCTGGAAAGAAATTACAGCAATCCAAAAATTACATGAATGGAGTTGATGCATAACCTTTCACTGTTTATACATTAAGGCACAGATTTTCAAAAAGGCTCAGGACCCAACAAGTGCCACTTAGGCACCTGAATAGTGGCAGGAATTTCCGAAGTGCTCAGCTGCCATTTAGGCTCCTAATTGAAATATGTATGTTTCAAAAGTGGGGGACACCGGGTGCTGAGCACTCTTGAATATCTGGCCACTTTATTTAGATCCTTAAGTGGGAGCTGAGCTGTTTTGAAAACCCAGTCCTAATAGTGGGAGTTGAGCTCTTTCGAAAATCTGGCCCAAATAGTGATACCAAACTGTACTCAGGGGTGTTCTCAGACATCTCTATTTGATATGATTTTAAGAATGTCTCTAGAACTTAATCAGAATCAAAATACTAAATTATCAAGAAATCACTCGATTTCTGTAGTAGCTAAGGCAGCAGTGATAAAATAGACTCTGTTGTTATTTTTATTACAGTACCATCTAGTAGCCTATGGCCCAGGATTGCATTGTGCTAGGCACTGTACAAACATGGTCCCTGCCCCCAAAGAGGTTGTGTCTGCACTTGAAGCCAATGGGACTATGGAGAGATGGGAGGGGAGAAAGCAGTATCCATAGTAGTAAGTGTGTGCAGGATCAAGCTTGATCCCATACTTCCATTTGTTGGGGGGGGAAATTAAATGCAGAGGACCAGGATTACCTGTATGACTGTAACTAAATCTGGAACTCTATCAGTAGTAACTTCTGCTGTACATCCCCAATTTTGTATGAATCTTTATAGATATGTTGGGCTCATCAATGCGAAATCACCCCTGGATATGACTTTGCACATTCAGTTCTGGCAGGATCTGAAAAATAAAGGCTCTCTCTGCCTTTTTTACAAAACATAAGAAACTTAATTTGCAGTACCTGGGTGGTTTGGCAGACCGTCAATTACACTTCACTCATAAGTGTTACGAAAAATTAGTGGGTTTGACTGTCTTGTCTTGCACATTTTCATAGGTTATTGTGGTTTTGTGTGTTATTTTATATATTCTAAAAGAAATGACATTTATTTAAACCAAAGAACAACTTCTTCCCCTTATCCCATCGTTTGCGGGTCAGGTCATCATGTAAGGATCCACCATCTTTGTCTGTCTAAGGCAGCACTGAGATTCACCTGCTTACCAGCTTCTTTTATGCAATCCATCCATCACTTCCTTAGCTTCTCTCAGGGTCTCTTTCCTAACACCCTCTCCTGCCTAACACTTAAAAAGACGGGAAGTGGTGTGGGCCAAGGGATGTGCTGGCTGCCGCTTCCCACAGCCCCCGTTGGCCTGGAACGGTGAACCGCAGCTGGTGGGAGCTGCGATCAGCCGAACCTGGGGACGCTGCAGGTAAACAAACCATCCTGGCCCACCAGCGGATTTCCCTGATGGACCATGCGCCAAAGGTTGCTGTTCCCTGGTATAAAAGATATCAGTGTAAAAATAAGAATGTTAGAAGAGCCAGCTCTAAGTCTGGAAAAAAACAATGAGTATTTGCCAGACTGCTGAACTTAATCACCAACTAGTGCACAAGTTAGAAAGAAAACAAACTGATGTGAATATAAACTTAATAAGGAAAAGTGGAAAAAAAATTGAAGTCTATGGAGAAAAAGAGAGTGAAAGTATTAAAGTTAAAACATATGAGTATATGAAAGAATGTCCTAGATGTGGACGGAGGCACCAATCTAGACAATGTCCGGCATATGATCAAACCTGTTCTATCTGCAAGAAACAGAATCACTTACCAAATGTTTGTAAACAGAGAAGTCTGGAAAAACTCAGAAACATACATTTAGTTCAAAATTCAAAAGTCTCGAAGATAATGAATAAGGAAAACAGAGCTGACATTACAGATGAAGAAAATTTGTTTCTGGGTATTTTGAAACAGAGCCACTCTTTGAACTACAAGGATGAATGGACAGTTGCACTATCTACTAATGCATCATTTATTTTGTATGTAATAGATACAGGTGCACAAGCTAATGTAATTTCAGAGGAAATTATAAAATGTCTAAAAGTAAAAACTGTAGTAAGAGAACAAATACAAAATACAAATATTCATTTATGATCTTATAGTAATGCAAACATTCCTATTACAGGTATTTGTGAATTACAGGTCATAGTTAAAGATAATTTCGAAGACATAAGATTTGTAGTAGTTAAGGGATGAGGAGTTTCTATTTTAGGATTAGAAACATGTTTAGCACTAAATCTAATTGGTGAAATTCAGTCTATTCATGATTCTGAAACACTGGAAATAGAACATCAATTTACAGTTATTCATTAGCATTAGTAAATTGGATGTAATTTACCAAAAATATAGTTAAGGGAAACAAAGAAACCAGTTATATAAGCAACTAGAAAAACACTCTTAGCTTTAATAAATAGGGTACAAAAAGAATTAGAAAGGTTAGTTAATTTAGATATAATGAAAAGAGTGGAAGAGCTGAGTGAACGAGTGAGTTCGTTAATAATAATAGAAAAGAAAGATGGATCTTTACGTTTATGTTTTAGATCGAAAAGACTTAAATAAGTATGTTAAAAGGGAAAATTTAAAAATACCTACCAGGGAAGAAATATTTGGACAAAGGTCAGCAGCAAAATACTCTTCCTTTTTAGATGCCTTGAATGGAGTTTTGTCAAATCCATTGGAGCAAGAAAGTCAATTGCTATATACATTTAACACACCTTTTGAACATTAATGTTTTAAAATATTACCTTTTGGATTATGGTCAGCTCCAGAGGTATTTCACTGAGCAATATTTTTAAAAAAATATATAGATGACACACAAGTGCACATAGATAATATAACAATATGGGAAGAACTTTAGAAGAGCATGATATAAGATTAAAGCATTATTTAGTGCAAAAGAAGCAGGATTGAAATTTAACAAAAACAAATGCAAAGTTAGATTGCAAGAATGAATGTTTTTTGAGAAAATCTGACCAATCAGGGATTACAGATTGATCAACAGTGAATACAAACCATTGATAATGCTTACCCGAAAAATAAGGAGTCATCACAGAAATGTTGGGGTATAGTTAAATTTGTAGGAAAATATATACCTAACCTAGCAGAAAAAAAACTAGTTTAAGGGGTTTGTTTTGTAAAAATAATCAATGGAAATGGGACTGTCAAAATCAACAAGAATTTAAGCAGTTTAAGCAATTATTAAAAGTAGCCCCAGTATTAAAACTATTTGATAGTAACAGACTTAATTGCCTTCGGATGTATCTGAACAAGGCCTAGGAACAGTTCTATTACAAAGATATGGTGATCTATGGAAACCAGTTGCTTGTGCATCTAGAGCTATGTCAAAAATGGAATGTCAAATTGCTCAAATAGAGAAGAAAGCTTTGGGATTGTTTTTTGGCAGCAAACAAATTCACATGCTTATATATAGTAAGTCTGTACAGGCAGAAACAGATCATAAACATTTAGTTACTATTTCAAAGAGGAACATGATAGACATACTGCCTTGGTTACAAAGATTATTTTTTCAATTGTATTAAAATGATTTAAAATTAGAATATCAGCAAGGCAAATCATTAATTGTTGCTTTCTAGAACTTATGATGTAACCAGTGTAATTGAAGAGGGTGGTGTGGTACATGTAGATGTACTTAAAAATGTTCCCTATATCAAAAAGAGTATGGGAAGCAATTGTACAAGTCTCCTTACAGTATGTATGTTAACACCCATTGTTTCATGTTCTCTGTGTATATAAATCTCCCCACTGTATTTTCCACTGAATGCATCCGATGAAGTGAGCTGTAGCTCATGAAAGCTTATGCTCAAATAAATTGGTTAGTCTCTAAGGTGCCACAAGTACTCCTTTTCAATTTACAAAGCATTTTTATCGCTATTAAAAAGGGATATAAAAATTATACTGAAGCCATATAATCAATTTATTCAACACTTATCAGTAATTGAAGGAATTTTGCTTAAGGTAATAGAGTAGTAATTCCTTTAGGGTTAAAGGCAGAGATGTGAAAATACATACATGAGGAACATGAGGCATAGAAAAATGTAAATATAGAGCAAGAGATGTTCTGTATTGGTCACAAATGAACCAGACATGGAGGGTTATAGAAAAGAAGTTGATATACATCAAAAATATAGAATTGTTCAGTCTAAACAACCTATGGCATTCAAGAAAACTTAGGACCTTAATCTAACGTAGGCTTAGATCTATTTGAATATAAACAATATGCATATGTTATAGTTCTTGATTATTTTCCAGAAGCATCTATACTAGAAAACACATGTGGCACACAATTAATGAATAAAATTAAATCAATATTTGCAAGGTATGGCATGCCCAATATGGTAATGACTGAACCTAAATTTCATACTCAAGAATTTAAAAGTTTTGCCATAGCATATGATTCCAAACATATTACATCAAATCCAGGTTACCCATAACCTAATGGGCTAGCTGAAAATGGTGTTAAAATAGTGCAAAGATTACTAACAAAAACTAAAGAAACAAATACTGGTTTATATTTGGCATGATTAAATTACAGAACATTACAATTACAACAAGATTTATCACTTGTACAGTTATTTAACAGAAAGTTTAGAAAAAAGTTACCTATGTTTTTTCAAGAAGGATATAAGGAAAGGAATACATATAAATATCACTGGAGTTTGTATCAGAGGAATTATTGTGATAGCGGGCTTTATTTGAAACCAAACGATAAGTGTATGCTAAGTTCCCTCTAAGCTATACAGCTGTGCAGCAGCCTATTAAGCGCCATGCAGGCACTCAGGGCTGCGGTGGGGAGAGATGCTGCTCCCCGGCCCCAACTCAGCCCAGCCCTGGATCTGCCATGGCTGGGGGAGTGGCACCTATCCCGTGGCCTCAGCTCTGGAGCTGCCGCAGCGGGGAGAGGTGCCTCTCCCCACCAGTCTGGTTTCTGCTGCAGGGAGAGAGAGTTAGGGGGAGTCCTCTCTCCACCGCCACAGTCCCAGGGCATCCTGCACAGCAAACTCCTCATTCCTGGCCCCACCCCAGATCCCGCACCTCCAGCTGAAGCCCTGCCCACCCCCACACTGCACTACAACCCTCTGCCTCAGCCCTGACCCCCTCCCACACTCCGTACCCCTCTGCTCCGCCTCTGCCACATGAATTTTGTTATGTGCACCAATGTGGAGATGATGTGTGACACCACCTCCAAAGTGGTGAACATAACAAAATTCATTCTGCACGCGAGTTGGAAAAATTAGAGGGAACAGTGAGCATATGTCTCTATAGTGGTAGAAATTGGGCTTGGTAAACCACTGTAACAAAAGAGGTAGCACCTCAATCTTATGATGTCATGACTAATAATTGTGAAGTAGATAGACAAAGCTGGAGACATTTGCGATTGTTACCTCCAAGGCCAGACTCAGCTGAAAGAAGAAGTGAGATAATACAGCAACAAGAGCATCAAGAAAATGAAAATGATACCATTCCTCTAAGTAATAACCACTTCAATAATACAGCAAACACAGAAGGTAGATGGTCATTGGGTCAAAGGAGACCTGTTAAAAGACTTATAGAAAGCTCTTAAGATAATTCTGACATAATTATAGATATAAATTTGTTCTAAAAAATTAAAAGGATGGAGAGATGGTGTTACTTTGGCTTTAAGAGAATGAATATACTCTTCAGGGTGTGGATGCTGACAGCTGGAGGAGGCGGTTGGTATATTAGACTGGTAGATGTACCTGAGTTAAGGTGCTCTGTATATATGTTAACTATATAGCTAATAAAAACGGTCAAATTACTAGCAAAGAATTATTATAAAGACTAGTGGAATACTTGAATATAAAACACCACAATACATATCCCCTAAGATGTTATTCCATCCTCTTCCAGTTTGGACCATATTTTATGTTCAAGCTTACCGTCTTCTGTAACCCACCCGCCCAGGTCCTTGAACTGGTCAGTTTGGTTTAGTAGTACTGCATTAATATCCAGTTCCCCTGCGGCATCTCTATGGACCCCAGGGCCTCAGTCTTAGTCATGTTCATTTTCATCCCACACCAGCTTACTTGGTCATCCTGCTGTTTTTTATTATTACCCTAGGTCTTTTTAAAAAAATGCCCTTATTGCTATGTTATCTTCATATAACAGCCTCTTATCTTCTCTCATTGGGCTCTTCCTCCTGACATAGTCCATCAATATGATAAACAGCTGCAGACTTGGGCTGATCCTTGATGCACTATGACTTACGCTTCAAAGGGGCTTGAAGGTAGTTCCAAAAGATGTTCAGATCACTGTTTTGGTGATCTATGTAATTTTTTGCCAGTTATTAAATCCTCAGACTCTCATTTCCTTAGCATTGCTGTGAGCATGCTTCTGTCCACTTTGTCTTATGCCTTTTCCAGGTCTATAAAAGCCCAGAAGCGATCCTGTTGGCAATCTAGCTGCTTCTCTGCCACTTGCTGAATTACACACAGGGCATCTGTGGTTCCTCTACAGCTGAAGTTTTCTTGTTGGAGGAAGGGCCCACCATTTTCCTAATCCTGGGATCCAAACTGAGTTCCAGTATCTTCATCCCATGTGACAGTAACTTTATCCCTTGATAGTTTTTGCATTCATGGATGCTTCCCTTCTAATGTATTAAGACCAAAATAGACTGGCACCCGTCTTTGGGAATTTTCTTGTCTCACCATATGGCTTTAATCACTCTGCTCATCCATTTTAAACCTCTTCATCTACACAATCTACATTCTTTTTAGTTTGTTCCACTCCTCTTGAGCTGATACCAAATCTTTTTCCTTCATGCACAAACTTCTCTTCTGCCCTTGCCCTTAACTTCCCATATTTCAATAATTTATTTTGACCTCAGTTCCCTCCTTGCCCAATGCTCAACTGCAGTCTTTACCACAAGAGGCTTGCGCTGCTACTTTCTCACTAGATATCACTGTGAAGTCCATAACTCGACTCCACTGCAATTTACTCACTATCATCAGATCAATCTGACTTTTGTTTCCACCATCGATGCATGTGACCAAATGACTCACTGTCTTTTTGGAACCATGTATTGGCCATCATCCATTGATTGGCAATACACATGGCTTCCTCATTCATAGTACCTAGGTTGAAATTTCCTAAGCACAATTCATACCTCCTTCATTTTTTGCCTGTGTGCTGGATAATGTGAATGCACAACAGCAGCTTCTCTAGCACTGCTAGTTTCTGCAAGTCTTAGCAGAAACTCTCCTCTTCTTTATCGCATCCTTGTTGAGGTGCATATGCTGATATGACTAACAGTTCATGATCTTTAACTTGACCTCTCTCACTTACTCTAAAAACTTCAATCCCCATCTTCCTCAACTCTCCTCTTATTACCACCATGACTCCATTATGTCCCCTATTCTCACCTGTATACAAGAGAATTTACAATCTAAACCCAACTCCTGGACTGCTTTCCCCATCCATTGCTTTTCCTGTATGCACAGAACATGAGTATCTCTCCTTACCATCAGATGAGTTATTTCCATGCCTTTACCAGTCAAGCTGGATACATTCAGTGTTTCTACTTTTATGATATGCGGTTTCTTTAACTATGCAGGTCACTGCTTTTCATCTGACTCTTTGCTCAGACCACTAGTTCCCGTGACCATCTAGAGAAAAGTTCAGATAGCAGCTTCTAGAAATCCTACTGGGCTGTGCTGCCAGGCTTGAGGCGGGTGGACTATTGACATTGGACTGAGAAGCACTCCCACAACTATCAGCAGTCTCTGGTGAAAAGCATAGAGTCCAGTCTCACCCCTCCTTATTACTGGTATCTACTATCTACTAACAATACTTACTATAATATCACTGTAACAACAATGCTCAGTGAATCATGAGCCTTCCGAAGACATCCAACATGACAAACTTTGCATTGGACACCACACAATCATTTTGCAAGGATGAACCTGGGGGTGCTGGGTGTTCTTCTGAGGTACAGAGCATCACAGTGTGTCTCTCTCACCAACAGAAGTTGGTCCAATAAAAGATATAACATCACCCACCTTGTCTCTCTAATATCCTGGGACTGACATGGCTACAAAAACGCTTCACACAGATCTACCTCAGAATTCAGACCCTTTTCTTTCCTCTACTCTTGATTAAGCTTTCATTTTCTATTATGCATGCAAGTGAGTGGTTATTGGGAACCCAACAGATGCTTGAACTTCTAGGGCCTAGTTTTGTAAGTACCCACTGAGGTTTGGTGTCCCTGGGATCTGGGACTGGAGTGGTAGATACATTAACTACCTGCTGAGCTCCTCCCTAAGAGTCAACACTGATTATGCCTTTATCAAATTATTACGCAGAGTGTAAACATGGGTTGCATGCAAGTATGCATCAGTATATTTGATATGAGTCATCTATCTGGGTAATAAGTCATTAGTCACTGAATCTTACAGCCTCTAGCAACTGCAGATGTAACTATTCTTCACCTGGAATCCTCAACTAAACACAAACGGAGAGAAGCCAAACCCTATGCAGCATGTTACATTCCGCAAGTGATTTGTCACTCCCTGATATACTCTTTTAAAAAGAATATCTACTACCAGCTGTGTCTGAGAATACTGCATGTTATCCCACCTGAAGATTTTATGCATGTCTGAATGGAGGTAGAGAATTACCATTCTCCCTCTGGAAATTCCTTCGCTCCATGTGGAGTGGGAGAAAATTCCTTCGCTCTATGTGGAGTGGGAGAAGTTCACTGAATTTGGCTCATTGTATCATTGTTCCCCTTAAGTAAACAGAATTACTTGTTCTTAATACCAGCAGCAAATAAATCAGGAAATAGCCATGTTATTTTTTGACATATAGGGAGTCACACTTTCTGGATCCTGAAACTCACCACTGACAATTTATAATACTCATTTGATAGACCCTTTGAGGAGGGTCCTGTCTCTCTGGACCAGTGGCATTCAAGAAGGATTGTAACAATGTCTTTCCTCCTGCTATGTGCAACAGAAGCCAATGTTTGTCTTGAAATCAGAGTGACACATAGGAGTTCTGATAAAATACTAATCTACATTCCCCAGCCTTTGTCATATGATATGCACCATAATTACAAAAGGATTAATCCCTGTTACACAGCAGGAATCAGTAATACCTGACTTTACTGCCTACTGTTGCATTTCTGACAGTGTGGGCTCCAATTTTGGCCATATCTATGCTAGTTTTCATACATGCTGTAAGTAAAACTTAATCCAAGACCTGATTGTGTTCTGTCTGACTTTTACAGAGAAGCTGCAAGTGCCACAAGAAGTGTCCAAACCAATCCTCCTGTCCTTGAAATGTTCATTGTGCTCTCTGTGTTTAACACAGAGTGAACGATCACTCCTAGCCCTTTCTCATCCAAAATCATGTACTGCAAAAACAGAATTATAGTTACTCTGGGTTTTGGACCCAAGGGACTCATAGTTTTTTGGTATATTCCTCCTTCAAAGCTTCTTTGTGTTACATTCTATGAATATACAAAGAGAATTTATATAAAAACAAATACTTTTGCTGGAAAGTTGCAAAGTAATACTTCTGTATTTCTTAGAATTCAGAACAATAACACACAAGAACCCCAAAACACAGAGAGAAAAATCAGCCTGCTCCCTAAAACAGAGAGATAAATCAACCTCCCCATACTGAAGGCTGGCTTTCTGCAGACTGGCTCAGATGGTGATCATAGAATCATAGAATATTAGGGTTGGAAGGGACCTCAGGAGGTCATCTTGTCCAACCCCCTGCTCAAAGCAGGACCAATCCCCAACTAAATCATCCCAACCAGGGCTTTGTCAAGCCTGACCTTAAAAATATCTAAGGAAGGAGATTCCACCACCTCCCTAGGTAACCCATTCCAGTGTTTCACCACCCTCCTAGTGAAAACGTTTTTCCTAATATCCAACCTAAACCTCCCCCACTGCAACTTGAGACCATTACTCCTTGTTCTGTCATCTGCTACCACTGAGAACAGTCTAGATCCATCCTCTTTGGAACCCCATTTCAGGTACTTGAAAGCAGCTATCAAATCCCCCCTCATTCTTCTCTTCCGCAGACTAAACACTCCCAGTTCCCTCAGCCTCTCCTCACAAGTCATGTGTTCCAGTCCCCTAAACATTTTTATTGCCCTCCGCTGGACTCTTTCCAATTTTTCCACATCCTTCTTGTAGTGTGGGGCCGAAAACTGGACACAGTACTCCAGATGAGGCCTCACCAATGTCAAATAGAGGGGAATGATCATGTCCCTCGATCTGCTGGCAATGCCCCTACATATACATCCCAAAATGCCATTGGCCTTTTTGGCAACAAGGGCACACTGTTGATTCATATCCAGCTTCTCGTCCACTGTAACTGCTAGGTACTTTTCTACAGAACTGCTGCCGAGCCATTCGGTCCCCAGTCTGTAGCGGTGCATGAGATTCTGCACTTGTCCTTGTTGAACCTCATCAGATTTCTTTTGGCCCAATCCTCTAATTTGTCTAGGGCCCTCTGTATCCTATCCCTGCCCTCCAGGGTATCTATCTCTCCTCCCAGTTTAGTGTCATCTGCAAACTTGCTGAGGGTGCAATCCACACCATCCTCCAGACCATTTATGATGATATTGAACAAAACCGGCCCCAGGACTGAGCCTTGGGGCACTCCACTTCATACCGGCTGCCAACTAGACATGGAGCCATTGATCACTACCCGTTGAGCCTGACAATCTAGCCAACTTTCTATCCACCTTATAGTCCATTCATCCAGCCATACTTCTTTAACTTGCTGGCAAGAATACTGTGGGAGACCATGTCAAAAGCTTTGCTAAAGTCAAGGAACAACACATCCACTGCTTTCCCTTCATCCACAGAGCCAGTTATCTCATCATAGAAGACAATTAGATTAGTCAGGCATGACTTGCCCTTGGTGAATCCATGCTGACTGTTCCTGATCACTTTCCTCTCCTCTAAGTGCTTCAGAATTGATTCCTTGAGGACCTGCTCCATGATTTTTCCAGGGACTGAGGTGAGGCTGACTGGCCTGTAGTTCTCAGGATCCTCCTTCTTCCCTTTTTTAAAGATGGGCACTATATTAGCCTTTTTCCAGTCATCCGGGACTTCCCCGGATTGCCATGAGTTTTCAAAGATAATGGCCAATGGCTCTGCAATCACATCCGCCAACTCCTTTAGCACTCTCGGATGCAGCGCATCCGTCCCCATGGACTTGTGCTCATCCAGCTTTTCTAAATAGTCCCGAACCACTTCTTTCTCCACAGAGGGTTGGTCACCTCCTCCCCATGCTGTGCTGCCCAGTGCAGTAGTCTGGGAGCTGACCTTGTTCGTGAAGACAGAGGCAAAAAAAGCATTGAGTACATTAGCTTTTTCCACATCCTCTGTCACTAGGTTGCCTCCCTCATTCAGTAAGGGGCCCACACTTTCCTTCACTTTCTTCTTGTTGCTAACATACCTGAAGAAACCCTTCTTGTTACTCTTAACATCTCTTGCTAGCTGCAACTCCAGGTGTGATTTGGCCTTCCTGATTTCACTCCTGCATGCCTGAGCAATATGTTTATACTCTTCCCTGGTCATTTGTCCAATCTTCCACTTCTTGTAAGCTTCTTTTTTGAGTTCAAGCTTCTTTTTTGTGTTCAAGCTTCTTTTTTGTGATCACATGCTTCTCTACAGAGCCCCCAACCCTGCAAGCAGGACCAGGAAGCCACTGAGCATTTAAAGTGAGAGGTTACAATTGTAATACCATATACCAAACTTTGGTTTTCAGGAGAGCCAGCTCACACACTCTAGTCACCCAAAACAGGGCTAACAAGCACTCCAGTTTTGCAGCTGTATCTCTTCAGGTACAAGATGAATAGACAACCACAATGTGTTTTACCAGTTTTGCTTAGGAAGAAGCCCTAAGTATGGTGTTGTATTCTCTCATCCTTTTCACACCTGAGAAAACTGAAGCTAAGGTATAATGCTTAATGATTCTTGTGAATTTAGCATCTACTATTCTTGATAGTCATTGTTTGGGAATTTATTTCCTTCAAGGAAATTTTTACATCTCCTTTCTGTTCAGACACAGAAAACAAAGTCTTCTAGATGTTGTCATATGGTTGTTGATGATTATTCTATTCAATTCAGTTGTACAGCTAGTCAAGCAGTATTTGATGAACAAAATATTGGCAGATTTTACCCATACTTGTCAAATAAATTATTCAACAATCATTTTTGCTTTATTTGATGATCTGTAACAGCATTTCTGACTCTTCTGTGATCAGGATACCCTCTAAATAAATAAGCATTCTTGTCCCCAGACACTTTAGGAATTGAACAGTTGTTTTCCATCATCATGGTAAAAGCCCCCTGTGTAACTCTGAATGAATACCATTATTCTTCATAGGTACAGGGCTGTGAGAAACCTTTGTAATTTGGGTGCACAGGGATACTCCATAAAGCAGGTTGCATATCTGCTCTTTGCTGGTAACTTGGCGAGACACTGAATCCAGGTTGAACATGTAGTACTCTGCTACTACAGACTCTTTGTTTCCTGGATGGGTAAAACTGGTGAGGTGTATGGGACCCAGTGGGAGATGAAGCAACATTGGCTGTGTCTGTAGGGAGGGAGGAGGACTCAAGATAGGCATTAGACAAAACCAATCAGTGAATAAGGGAATGTAAATTATATTTATAGGGCACTCAAATGGCTTCTTTCTGGGTGTGCACCATAGCCCCCACCCCTCTGACATTGGGGTTTGACATGGAACCTAAGGCATGTTTACAGTTTATCTTTAATCATGGTAACCTGCTTCACTATTTTGTTACAGGATGGGTGATAAAAATATGCAGCTCTGATTTGCAGACAAACTGATGCTCAAAACTATTTAAGCTCAGTACGGTTCCCACAGTGTGGTTTGCGTCTAATAGCTCACCTGCATGAAGGAGTGGATTTTCTACCACAGCAATCCATGCGAAGCAGCTGGCTGCAAATGAGAGTATCATCGTTACCTAACAGTCCTGAAGGAACCCTAGTTGATATCATAATATTTTACAATTGTTCTATCGAAATTACAATTAAAATAGTCATTTTCTTAATAGGAAATTTGAATGAACTGTGGAAAATTTCTTACAGAGTTAAGACAGGTTATGGCAGATCTTGGGAGTCATACTTTATATTAAGGATAAATTTATAAATAGTTTATAAAGGATTTGTAAATTATTAATAGATGTTAGAAGCATGTTACAGACCTGAGTAGTATGTGTTATAGATGGTTATAAAAACAACAGTAAAAGATATTAATAAAACATCTATTAATCATATATTAAACTTTTATAAACTATTTATAAATGTACCTTTAATATAAAGTGAGACCCAAATTATGAGGGGACATATACCAATTGAAAGTTGCCACATACATGCCAATTATATATTTATGTTTAATTTTATTACTATTTTGTTTATTACTACTACGTCCATAGAAAACAACATCACTATGGGGATTATTATGGTTTCACAGTGTCTCTTAGTGAAGTGGTTCTCAATCTTTTTCTATCTGAGGCCCCCCCCCAACATTCTATTTAAACTCCATGGCCCACCTGTGCCACAACTGGTTTTCTGCATATAAAAGTCAAGACTGGCATTAGGGGGTAATAAGCTGGGCAATTGCCCATGGTCCCACACCCCAGGAGAACCCGTGAAGATGAAGATGAGTTGCTCAGGCTTCTTCTTGAGCCCCGGGTGGCAGAGCTCTGGGCCCTGGACTTCAGCCCCATGTGGTGGGGTTTCGGCTTTCTGCCCTGGGCCCTGTTAAGTCTAATGCCAGCCCTGCTTGGCGGACCCCCTGAAACTGATCGTGGCTCTCCAGGGGGCCCCAGACCCCTGGTTGCGAGCCACTGACTTAGTTCACTGCACGATACCAGTAAGTAATTTGTGTAAATTAATTGGGAGTGGATATTTTGAATTTAAACAACTTTTTACGTGTCCTTCTATAGGCATCAAAAGTACACATCCTTAGCTCTGTACAATCAAGGCATGGTGACACAAATATAATTTACCTGTAACATAGTGAGTTGTACTCCAATTGCATACCCTTAAACAAAGCAAAGACAAATAGCTAGACCAGATAGATGTGTGTGTTCTCTTAGTCAGGGGAGGTGGCCCTTGATGGAAATTTCTTCACAGAAAAGTTTGTGTGCAAAAAAATTGGGTTATGTTAAGCAGATTCTAGTGTCTGTCTGTGTATATATGTTTGCATGTGCACAAAGGCAGAGTGTAACACAATCATAATTGTCATAGTTTTGAACACAAAAGACCAGGCTCATCCCTGGTGAAACGTCATTGAATTTGGTCCAAAGGCTTCACAATCTGCAACATTTCATTATATCAAGAAAAGATGGGGAGCGTCAAGGGCAATTTCTCTTCACGCCCCTGTAAAGGCTGTTCTCCATGCCTGTGCCTAAGTCCTCCCAACAGCTGTGGAGGGTGAAGAGGAGTGTGGCTGCAAGAGCCGCTAGCATAGCCTATGGTGTGATAAAATGTACATGTGCTACCCTTATAAGCTGTGCAGCATGTGGGGGGACTCACTGGATTCTTCTTCAGTGCCATGCAGGTCTAGGAGGACTAAGGCAGCTCCTTGTCTTGGTAGAGCTGCTCTTCTTGTGTCTGCAGGGAGGACTCCAGTGGTGGGACTCCTCCCATATTTGGCCACGGAGGGTATGTCTACACTGCAATTAAACACTTAACGGCTGTCCTGTGCCAACTGACTTAAGCTCGTGGGGCTTGGACTAAGAGGTTGTTTAATTGTGGTGTAGATGTTTGGGCTTGGGTTGCAGTCCAAGCTCTAAGACCCGCCCACCTCGCAGGGTCCTAGAATCTGTGCTCAATCTGAGCCCAAACATCTACACCACAATTAAACAGCCCCTAAGTCTGGGCCTCACTAGACTGAGTCAGTAGGCACGAGCCAGCCATGGGCTTTTAATTGCAGTGTAGACATACCCAGAGAGACTCCTTTAGCAATCCTCTTTTATTTTTCCTATAGCTACAGCTAAGGTCAGTAAGGATAGCTGCTAGGAGAAAATCATAGAAATGGTTAATAGCTTGGGCAATTCAGCATAAAGTCCCAATATTTAAATGTTGTTGCATTAAACAAAAGCAGGGCTTTGTATTTCAGAACAGAAACAGTGAGTTAGGAACTTAGACCCCCACATAAATAAATGAATACACCAGCTACTGGTGAGCAAGAAACTTGGCCTGGGTGCTCAGGTCCTGCAAGGCAGAGTAGGAGGGAATGTCAAAGGTTGCTTTCAGACACCTTGGAACTTCACTGATTCCATGCTGGACCAGAGTGCCACAGCATAAGTTAAAACAAGCACCGGGCTGTTCTAATTTACACTGGCTGGTAACAACCCCAGAGGTTGTTATGCAACTGGGGATGACAGGAGCACAAGGTGAATCCCCAGCTGCCCTTTTAGAGCAGCTTTATATCCCCTTTGTACCATGGAGGCTGTGGATCTAGCCCAGTTTTCTCATTGTTCTTTGTCTTTACAGAATACAGACTTAAGATGGCTGCTTCTATCCCTTAAACACTGAAATCTGTGATGACTTTATTTTGTCAAACAGTTTGGAAGCAACTTCACTGTAGACTCAAGGCATGGTGACACAAATCTAACAGTGAATTGTTGTCAGTGACCAGGATGTGGGCAATTGTGCCTAGCGGTTAGAGCAGGGGGGTCAGGCAGAGCGGCTAGAGCAGGATTCAGACATTAGAACCAAGGGTCAGAACTGGAGTTAAGGGACAGATGCCAGAGCTCAGGGTCAGAGCCAAAGTAAAAAATCAGAACTAATTAAACAACAATAGATTATCTGATCCAGGAATAACCCTATTTTGGTTTTGAAGGCAAAACTTCCACTGAAGTGCATAAAAATGTATCCCTATAAGGAGTCATTAGATTTAGCTCTGAATAGAACTTTTCTAGCAGCTTCAACTCTGGTATTGTGTGCATAGTTCCCTTTGTAATCTTCAAAGGGGCAAGTTTGTGGTTCAAGTTTTCTAAATATTCAAAACAAAACAAACAAAAAACCCTTTCCCCTTGGATGATTTTCCATTTTTGCAAGTGTAAGTGAAAAAGGCATGTCAATAAAATATGACCTCTCTAGCAACCTAACATAAAACAGTTGTCCTACAGAGAGAATTCTGAGTCCATCAAGTTCACTTTGTAATCCTGTAAAGGAATTCAATGTTTATGAACAGTGTGTCAAACTTACAATCTAATATGCATGTAACTTGAGCAAGAAGGAGAGAGGGGAAAAGCATTTATGGAAGTTTCAAAAAGGGAAAAGTCAATATTTTGTTTTCAATTTAATGTGACGCAGAATTCAGCCTACACCTTAAAGCAATGGGAAAAAATGTGAAAGTGTGGTGTTCACTTTTGATTTTCAGATAAAGTATTTCTCAAAGGTATAGATTAAATGTTCATTACGTAAATGTACTTCCCCATCAATCTATCCTTTGTTCATTTAGATAGAGTGGCACACTGTTTCCATGTCAAACAACTCTTGATTACAAATAAATAATTCAACACTGAGTTACGCTGTCCACAGAGCATGAAAAAGGGAAACGAACTGGAAAAGAACGTCAATAAATTTACACTACTAAATTTCAATCAGCTCATTCTGATTGGATAATTAAGCTCCAAATCAACAACAACAAAAAACTCCTTCCATAAGGGGAGAGATGAAAAAGACTGGGACTGTTCAGCTTAGAAAAGAGACAACTAAGAGAGGGATGTAACAGAGGTCTACAAAATCATGAATGCTGCGGTGAAAGGGAATAAGGCAGTGTTATTTACCCCTTCACATGACACATGTACCCGGAGTTGCCCAATGAAATCAGTAGACAGTAAAACAAACATAAGGAAGTACTTCTTCACATGTCACACAGTCAGCCTGTGGAACTCATTGCCAGGGGGTGTTGTGAAGGCCAAAAGTGTAGCTGGGTTCAAACAAGAGTTAGATAAATTCATGGAGGATAAGTCCATTAATGGTTAAAAGAAAAGGAGTACTTGTGGCACCTTAGAGACTAACAAATTTATGTGAGCATAAGCTTTCCTGAGCCTCAGCTCGATGAAGTGAGCTGTAGCTCATGAAAGTTTATGCTCAAATAAATCTGTTAGTCTCTAAGGTGCCACAAGTACTCCTTTTGTTTTTGCGGATACAGACTAACACAGCTGCTACTCTGAAACCCGTCCATTAATGGTTATTAGCCAAGATGGTCAGAGATGCAATCCCATGCTCTGGGTGTCCCTAAATCTGTGACTGCCAGAAGCTGAGACTGGACATCAGGGGATGGATCACTCAATGAGTGTCTGTTCTGTTCATTCCCTCTGAAGCATCTGGCACAGGCCACAGCTGGAAGACAGGATACCAGGCGAGATGGACCATTGGTCTGACCCTGATAGCCCTTCTTATGTTCTTATGGTATGTTCTCTTCCAGTTTGTTGTGGGAGCAAAAAGGGAAGGGAAATGCAACAACTAAGGAAGTTTGCTAACAGCCAACTCATTGCTGTTAAAGGGGAAATCTGAGGACAAACCAAATCAACGGATTCTAAGAAAAAAGTTCCAAAAATGCATTACAGAAAGGGGTAGGTCATTTCAGCCATATCATGAACCAGCAAGGAGCCCAAGAGTGCATTTATTAAAGTTTAGGGTTTTTTTTGCTTTATTATTAAATAACACAGGTAGTTTGTCTTCTCTAAAAAAATAGATCTACATTTAAATTATATATTGCAAAATTAAGATTCCTTTTGTTATTGGATCAGACTCATGAACCGTCTGCTTCAGTATCCTGTGGTCAATAGCAGCTCCTTTAGAAAAGGGGAAAGAATCCCTGTAACAGAAAATTATGGAATAAGCTCCCCACAGGGGAAGTTTCTACCTAATCCTTGATCCCTTAATGGTTGGTTTATGACCTGAAGCATGAGCATTTATTTCTTTTATATCTTTTATCTTTGCTAATGTAACTGCAGATGTTATTATTCAGATAAATTTCCTCATTATCCTTTTCTTAATCATACCAGGCTCTTGCTCTCTATGACAGCAGTAGCCAACCTGTGGCTCTGGAGCCACATGCGGCTCTGCAGAAGTTAATATGCGGCTCCTTGTATAGGCACCAACTCCGGGGCTGGAGCTACAGGTGCCAACTTTCCAATGTGCCAGGGGCTGCTCACTGCTCAACCCCTGGCTCTGCCACAGGCCCTGCCCCACTCCACCCCTTTCTGCCCCCTCCCCCGAGCCTGCCATGCCCTCGCTTTTCCCCCTCCCCCACCAGAGCCTCCTGCACTCCACGAAACAGGTGATCGGGAGGTGCAGGGAGGGAGGGGGAAGCACTGATTGGCGGGGCTGTCAGTGTGTGGGAGATGCTGGGAGTGGAGGGTGGGGAGCGGGTGCGGGGCTGCTGATGTATTACTATGGCTCTTTGGCAATGTACTTTGGTAAATTCTGGCTCCTTGTCAGGCTCAGGTTGGCCACCCCTGCTCTATAATATAGTAAAGGAAAAGTCACTAGGTGGCATTGTTACACATCACCTTACAAGTTTTTTTTTCTTAGCATGGGAGCAGTGTACAATCTTTGAAGAAATGCTACATTGTTGTTAGTTTTGTGATGTGGATTCTTGTGGGGGAGCCGTTGTAAATAACAAGGGAATTTGCCCTTTGGGTTAATCTCTTACTAACAACAATCCATAGAGCAGAGTTGCTTCCTAGGAACCAGCCATTGGTGTTTGGGCTGAGCTTTCTGGAGGAGGGGAGGACCTGTGTGCTGTTTGTGACCACCTTTGTTCAAAGACTGCTTGTTCAAGCACATTAACTGGTTTTGTGCCATAACACAGAGTAAAACTGAAACTGAAATCAATTTTCATGATGCAGAAGCTAGCAATGGTTGCTGATAATGAGTTTAACAATCATACTTAGGAAGTCAGTGATTGACAACATAGCAACAGATTGTCTGATCAAGGAACAAGCTATGCTATGTATTAAGTTTCCAGAAATATTAAGTCACTAAAGTTAGCCCTCAGTTGATATTTAAAATAATGGTACATATTTCCAGATATGTTCTTTATTGTTATTATTTATTTATTTTATTTTGTGATTAGTGCCCTTGTTAATAAATTTTGATCTTGTAACACAGATTTGGTTCAGTAATTCTAAACATGCATATATTTTACTTCTTAAGTATTTATTAGACAATTGCTAATTAAACTGGAGTTAATCTATAACGGCACAAGTTACAGTATATTACACATTTAGAAATAGGATATGAATATGTTAAGTTTTTGTTAGCTTAGTTGAATGAAGAAAGTATTACAACTTTAACAGGCAATGAAATCATGATCCAAATTTCCCATAGTTCACCAGGAAACTATCAAATTTATATCTGGATTAACGATGTGTTATATCTAAGAAAATATTGGAAACCAAACTAGCTTTATTCAGGATTAGATCTTCCCATATGTGGAAGGGAAAACAGAGACATTTGCAACCAATGAGAATGGAAACCACACAGATCTGAGTTGGGGTGAATGGAAATGGGGCATGTTGTGTCTGTAGAATCATTCTCCGTGCCACCACTCAAGAGGAAGTGTTTCTGCCAGTAATTTGCAGAATTTAGGACTGGAGGGTAGGCAGGCTGTGGGCTAAGGTTTGGAGGTGGTACACATCCATGAGGTTAGGAAGTTGTAGGCCTTTCCGCTGTTGGATCTTTGGAAACCCTCAGGGCAAATCCCCTGTCAGTCTAATGAGGGAGGGCTCCCTGCACATCTGACAGATGATATTAAGGAAATTCAGTGAATGCTAACAAGCAAATCTACCAGTGCAGGATTAATTTGATATGGGATATGGCTCTTTGGTAGTATGCAATAGAACAAAATATTATAAGACATGAAAGAAAAATGGTGCTTGGTGAAAGATATGTAGTGAGTGCAGGTAGTAAGCAATGTTATTCAGTGTTAAATGCTGTGTTTCCTTGTCAAGAGAGGAGCAAAGGAAAAGGATTACAAACCAAAATATTAACAACTGATAGATGTTTCAAACCACACCACAGCTTGGAATAACCATTATAATGTCAACAAAATACCTGAAATAAATCTCCACTGGCTCTAAGAATCTCTTTTAATAGACAACCTTCTGTTGTAAGAGAGCTCTTCAAAGTAACCCGCAAGGTTTCCAACTGCCTTTGTAAAACTTTTCATTAAAGGCCACTTGTACTAAGCAACCAAGTTCTGTTCCTTTGGCTGGTTGCTTAAAACACATTTGAGTGTGCACAGGCTGATGTTGGGACAAATCTCCCCTCCCATTGGGACCCATCCCATTGGGGGTGGCAAAATTAACCCCTTTGCAGAGTAAGCAGGGGTCTGGAGATTTGGGGGAAATTCCATAGACCCGAACACAAAATGTACTGCCTCTTCACTACTCCCCAAGCCCCCTCTCTTGGGACAGCTGGCTGTGGTGGGACATGCACTGCTATGGGACATTAGCAGCTGGGCCCCACCTTCCTAATCTTCCAGGATATCACAACAACTAGAAAAGGAGTACTTGTGGCACCTTAGAGACTAACAAATTTATTTGAGCATAAGCTTTCATGAGCTACGGCTCACTTCATCGGATGCATGCAGTGGAAAATACAGTGGGGAGATTTTATATACACAGAGAACATGAAACAGTGGGTGTTACCATACACACTGTAACAAGAGCGATCAGGTAAGGTGAGCTATTACCAGCAGGAGAGCGGGGGGTGGGGGGTGGGATGTCTACCTTCAAATCAGCGGCACTGCTATGGGTACCCACATGGCCCCACAGTATGCCAACATTTGTATGGCTGACTTAGAACAACGCTTCCTCAGCTCTCGTCCCCTAATGCCCCTACTCTACTTGCGCTACATTGATGACATCTTTATGATCTGGACCCATGGAAAAGAAGCCATGGAGGAATTCCAGCATGATTTCAACAATTTCCATCCCACCATCAACCTCAGCCTGGACCAGTCCACACAAGAGATCCACTTCCTGGACACTATGGTGCTAATAAGCAATGGTCACATAAACACCACCCTATACCAGAAACCTACTGGCTCCTATGCTTACCTACATGCCTCCATCTTTCATCCAGACCACACCACACAATCCATTGTCTACAGCCAAGTTCTACGATACAACCACATTTGCTCCAACCCCTCAGACAGAGACAAACACCTACAAGATCTCTATCAAGCGTTCTTACAACTACAATACCCACCTGCTGAAGTGAAGAAACAGATTGACAGAGCCAGAAGAGTACCCAGAAGTCACCTACTACAGGACAGGCCCAACAAAGAAAATAACAGAACGCCACTAGCTATTACCTTCAGCCCCCAACTAAAACCTCTCCAACGCATCATCAAGGATCTACAACCTATCCTGAAGGATGACCCATCACTCTCACAGATCTTGGGAGACAGGCCAGTCCTTGCTTACAGACAGCCCCCCAACCTGAAGCAAATACTCACCAGCAACCACACACCACACAACAGAACCACTAACCCAGGAACCTATCCTTGCAACAAAGCCTGTTGCCAACTGTGTCCACATATCTATTCAGGGGACACCATCACAGGGTCTAATCACATCAGCCACACTATCAGAGGCTCGTTCATCTGCACATCTACCAATGTGATATATGCCATCATGTGCCTACGTAAAAGAATAAATGGACACAAATCAGACGTCAAGAATAACATTCAAAAACCAGTTGAAGAACACTTCAACCTCTTTGGTCACTCGATTACGACCTAAAAGTGGCAATTCTTCAACAAAAAAACTTCAAAAACAGACTCCAACAAGAGACTGCTGAAGTTGAATTAATTTGCAAGCTGGATACAATTAACTTAGGCTTGAATAAAGACGGGGAGAGGATGTGTCATTACACAAAGTAAAACTATTTCCCCATGTTTATTTCCCTCCTTACTGTTCCTCAGATGTTCTTGTCAACTGCTGGAAATGGCCCACCTTGATTATCACTACAAAAGGTTCCCCCCACCCAGCCCCACTCTCCTGCTGGTAATAGCTCACCTTACATGATCACTCTTGTTACAGTGTGTATGGTAACACCCATTGTTTCATGTTCTCTGTGTATATAAAATCTCCCCACTCTATTTTCCACTGTATGCATCTGATGAAGTGAGCTGTAGCTCACAAAAGCCTATGCTCAAATAAATTTGTTAGTCTCTAAGGTGCCACAAGTACTCCTTTTCTTTTTGTGGATACAGACTAACATGGCTGCTACTCTGAAACAACAACTAGAGTTAATGTCACATAGACTCCAACACCCTTCTTCCCACCCACAAAAATTGACTTTATTTTGTGAAAATGCCACAATTTTCCACACTCTGCAGAACTTTCTGAGAGTCGCGATCTGTCCTCTTGTCATTTACAAAGAATTAAAGTAAATTAGTCAGTGGCAACAAAGCTGAGGGCAGCACAATGGCAAGCAGAGGGCAAAAGATGCTGGGATTGAAACGTCTTTCACCTCATATAGTTGTTCATCTCAACCTACCTAAAATTAATTAAACTGTTTTCCCCCAACAAAATCATTACTGAAAGCTAAAGTTCTCTCATTTTCATTTCCCTTCAGACAGTGAGTGCAGCTGAGCAGGGCCCTGTCTCAGCTGTCCATCCCTATTCAGCAAAGTATTTAACCACGTGTTAAACTTAAGGCACTTGCTTCAGTTCCATTGAATTCAATAAGACTCAAGGATGTGCCTAAAGTTAAGCACATACCTAAGTGCTGCTTTGAACAGGGTTGGACTTAGGGATGTGCTGTCTTGTTATTAAGCACTGTTCAGAAATGTTTCAGATAGCTTCCAGATGAAATTAGGGAACTCCCTAGACTCCAATTTTCTGTCACCTCTCACTGTTCACCACAGCCATTGCCACAAATGAATTCATAATTGTGATGCAAGTCCTGTATACATGTTTCATCTTAGTTCGGAAGGGAGCCATTAGATCCCAGAACAGAGCCCTAGGTAGGAGGGTTTGAGAAACATTTCAGAATGTCTATTCTTCTATTGTGCTCTATTTGTGACTGTCTTTATTAGTCATCAGACACACTGTGACAAGAGGAGTACAGCACAGGAGAATGGGTCTGTCAAAAAAACATGCTTGGGCCTGGGGGCAATCCAAAAATGGGCACCACCAGCATAGCTTAATCATCAGAAGCTAGCACTTCAGCAAGTGGCAGATCATGGTAACCTGCTGCAAATACAAAGTATCTTCTGGACAAATTTACTGTACCGAAGAAAGCACAAAGCTTACTTCATATCAAACACATTCCATTTAGTCACAAAATAATTTTGGCTACGGGCTATAAATCAACTTTCCACAAGCATTCATTTAAGCAAGACACATTTTCCCATGCAAATATCTGTGAAAAGCAAATTAAAATAAAAGGATTAGGAATGTGGTGAGTCAAAATTCAGTTTATAACTAGCAAAATGTTCACCTACCTAGCTTTACTTTCAAGTGAACATGAAACTCAAAATGATTTGGCCCCAAACCTCTCTGTTATTGCTTGAGGGAGGAGGGGCTATCCTTCCTCACTGTGTGTAGAATCACTGGCCAGGGTGAAGGTTTTCTCCACCCTCAGTCACGTCCCAGGGAAGAGGCATCTGCCTCAGTGCAGTGATTCCCGTCTGGCACCTTTCATGAACAGTAAATTCACTGAAGAAAACTAATTGTAGTCACATTTACACTAAATTATGTTCACTCCAGTTTTGAGTTTGCTTTATGGGGTGTGTTTTAAGAGCCTCTGGAGATGTATTTTAAGGGGATGACTCCAAACATGTTTTCATTTTGTTCTCCCATTCCAGCTCTATGAAATTCCTCCATCCCTCCCCAACATATATTTTGAGTTATAAGCTCAATCCAAGACTTTCAAGCAAATTCAGGGGAAATTTCTTTTCAGATGACATAGGGCACAAACTTTTACTCTAATAGTCTAGGAGTTCCAATCCGACTGATCATACATTCCAAATTATAATTACAATAATGCAGCAAATCACCATTAGTGGTACCATCGTGTTACTTTGATTGACTGATTTTTATCCAGCTATAGCACATCAGAACCGTCACAGATCTTAGTTAGTATATATAGTTCTACCACAGCACTGAGACAATCATGTTTTACAATATTATCTTCTTGTGATAAAGCCCACTTGTTTCACATTATCCTATGAGTGTTTGTTTGCCACAGCAGTGGCAGTGCTGGTGAACAGCTCAAAGCAACTCCAAATATGACATAGCACCTCTTCAGATGTTAAGATGATTTAATATGACAGAACAGGGACATCTTCTCTGTCTAATAAAGACTGATCCTGTCTGCTTCAAACTGCTCCTGCTAACAAATATGATCACTAAGTTTTAGATAGGCCCAATTAGCCTATATGTGAAAAATCATTAACTTTCCTGCTCTAATGGAAAGTGAGTGTGAGGGATCAAACACTTGTAGTAATACACAAATGGTTGCTAGTCTTTGATGGGAGTTTCACTGACCTAGTTTCCTTGACTCATAGTCATTAATACTGTATCTCCTTACGGTCTCTTTATGCAAGTGGCAGGCAATGTGGTTGCCAGAGCTACCTATTCAGATGTGGATTTGCGGATAGGAGACAAAACACAGACTAAATATCTTAAGTTTCTGTCAGTTTTCAAGAAGGTGAGCATTTTTCTCCTGATAATACTGACAATTTTTAGAGTAACAACCCCCCTCCCATCCTGCTTTTCAACTAGCAAATAAATAAGTAAATAAATCAAATTATGGCATAGGTGGTAGATGGGAAAGTGAACATTCAGATTAAAGGGGCAGTCCAGCAATCTGTACACAGGCAAAACTCCTACTGGAATCTATGGACATTTTACCTGGGTGAGATCTACTGAATCTGTCCCTAAATTTGTTGAATTACTTGGCCTTCAGCAGCATTCTACTCACCTGGGCCTCAGTTCAGCAAAGCATTTAAGATTTGACTAGAGATTTGGCACTAATGCAGATAAGAAAAATAAATAAATTTGACCCTGGCTAATACTATTACAGTAGCTTCTTCTTTTTTCTCTAGCAGTGCTGTCTCAGGCAAGGTCTAACTCAATTCTCACTCATGGGCATTAAGCATATTCCATGCAATCATCACACCTGTAAATAACACAATTTATGGGACACAATTCCTTGTCTGTGTTCTTTTAATCAAGAACCTCAAGTGGAGTTGGTCCTAAACACCTTCTTTCACTACTTCTCCAAGATGTCATGTATAAAAGAACCAACCAGTGCAAGAGTGCAGTGGGCTAATTTAAAACAAGATTTAGGAAGAACAGAGCTTAAATTCAGATTAAAACAAAAGAAAAGATCTGTGTAACATTTCCAGCTCAACACTCTTATGTAGATGGGTTCACTGTAGACTTAGTTAGAATGAATGGAAAGAGCAAACTTAAAATTGTAGAAAAGTCCTCCTTTCTCCCATCTGACCCTTTTAGCCAAGCAGTATCTCAGAGATTCAGCCTCTGATTTCCTGTGACTCAGTCCCTCCTCCCTCCCCAGCTTGTATCCCAGACCATTATAGGCTGTGAACCTGATCCCTTTTTGAGGTTAAAAGTATGCCAGAATTTATTATTGTATCAGGCATTCAGGTGTAGGTTACGTCAGCATTTCTACAATATAATGCGTTATACTGTGTATCGTCCGGGGGAATGTAATAATCTCTTTTTTTGTACAATGGTGGTTCTCTTCTACATTGTCTAGCATCCCTTCCTCTCTCCATCCCCCTCCCCTGCCCACCCCCACACCTGTGGAGGTCAATCTCCTCTTTCAGAACCAAAATTTCAATTTCCACGTGTAGTTTTAGTCAATCTAAAGCGTCAAGGTGACTGGACTTAGGTTTGCATGCCGGTTGCTTCTGGTTAGAGGTTAGAATGAGTCAAGTTCAGTTTGACTTTAAAGCAACAATATTTATATATATTTTTTGTGACATTGCCTTGTGTCAGTATTTTTACTGTATCTCAAGAATGAATTATTGATAGATGTATTTAATATGTTACACTCACAGCAGTTACAAATTCAGGTGGTGAAGCTAGTTTACAAACATTTACATTTTGCAGTTGGTTCATATGAAGCATGTTTGAATAGCTTTGAAAAAGAAACATGTAAGTATTTGAGTCTGGGCATGAAAAATTTACCAATGGAAAAATGGGTGAAATGTATGCAGATAAAATGCTCTATAGGCTTTAAAAATATGATCAATCTGATTTTCCACACATATAGACAAATATTTATTAGGCATGTAGAAAAGCTTACCGCAACTTACAAATCAATACTCATATGTGCCCCAAAAAAGTTAAAATTTTGAGAGTCCCAATTCACCACTACCATACTCCAGTTATGAAATTTGCCTGGTGGTAAAACTGGAGTAATACCGTGGTAAAGCAGGGCCTAAAGGGAAATTTGCAAAGGTCCGAAGGAGAGTTAGACTCCCAACTCCCATTGACTTTGATTTTCAGTGTCAGTTGGGGGCCTAACAAACTGTTGTGCCTTTGAAAATCTCTTTAGTGCTTACATACGATGGCAAATGAGGATACTTAATTTGTATTTTCTGTAGATATTTGCAAATCAGTTATCCAGTTTTACATCCTATTCTAGTTCTTCTTCTTCTTCTTCTTTTTTTTAGGATGCATGATTTTGAGGCACGTCTAATTGATGATGATTCATTTAAAATGATAGCAATAGTCAACAGCGAGTGGAAAAAAAAAGCTTGTGAATATGTTGGCATTAAGAAGCTGATGGAGATGTTGATTTTTGCAATTTTGAAACATCCAGACTTATTTCCAGGCTCTCCATCAAAATATGAATATGGTAGATGGTCTGAATCTCAAATGGTCCAGAGAGGGCTCTCTTCTGTCTCAGTTGTGTGCTTTGGTTATGTTATTGATTATTGTGTGAAGTTCTTTCAGAGGGTGACAGTGGCACTTTCAGAGGAAGAAGAAGAGCCTGTGCAACTGTTGCCTCATCAGTTCATTGGACTCGGTGAGAGGGAGACCTGGTGAGTCAGGACTCCCTGACAGCACAGACTGGAGGAGCAAGAAATAGGGCAGGTGACAGCTGCCTGGGGGAGAGTTTGTAGGGAGGGAAAAAGACTGGGAAGGAATTGGCTAGAAGACCAGAGGACGGGCTAGTCTGCTGACTGTCGTGAGCTAGAGAGCCAGTTCCAGAAGGTAGAAAAGGGCTGGAGAGTGAGGCCCTGAAACAAGAGCAGAAAGGAACTGGGAACTGAGTGCTGCTGGTGTACTCACAGGTGAGTAGCTTAGAAAATTGCTGTACATTTCTATGCTTCACTGTGGGAATTGGGAGAACCATTTTCACCCTGAGGTTTCTATGGATCGTGGTAAGTATATCTGAATAAATCATGTGGAAAGAGGAGATTTTGAATGGACACAAAGAGACACTGTGTTCTTTTCTATAGCTGGACCAAGGGAATACTGAGGCAGGCACACTGGTCATGCCTCAGGAGAGTGCTCCAGGTGGGGCTGCTCTATGATAGGTTGGTATTCTGATCATGCTGCTGCCATTAAACTGTAGATCAGTGTTCATTGCTGCCTAGACATCTAATGCTTTATTATGAGAGTTTGCTCTACATCTTGAGGCATTTTGATGTGAGAGTCTGAAGTACTCATCTAAGAGTGGCTTGTAAATAATTGGTGATGTATACTAAGGGTCCAGCCTTGTAGTACAAGGAGTCCTTGACTTATGACTCCCAATTTACGTCGGACGCCACTTACGACGCTTTTCAATTGACTGCCCGTTTAGCCCTTACAACGATTGATTTGCATAACGTTTGCTTGAAATCACTTCCTGGTTGCGTTATACTGGGATGGAGCTGGAAGGGGTAGCTTCTGATTGGCTTAGAGGCAGCAGGGTAGCTTGTTGCCAGGTAGGGTTGCCACTTGTTTTTGATTGGCTCATGGCTCCAGGCTCAGCCAGTCAGAAAGCTTGAACAGTGATTGGCTGAGGCTCAGCATGTGTGCTGTTCTCCCTGGCTTTCTGAGCCTGTGTTGCCAGCATTCTGAACAGCACACGGGAATTTATATGGTTATTTGAATGCTGTTTACAAAATACAGTGTACAGTAAATACATTGATGTTGCGACATTAGTCATCTATAATTCATTTAGTACAAAAATCTGGGTTATTGTGGTGAAAATAGTGTATCAAGCCTTGGTTCAGGAACCAATCCCACCTTCATGCCATTAATTCTTATGGGAAAAGCAGTTTCAATTTACAATGTTTCGACTTACAACGCAATTCTGAGGAACAAGTTGTATTGTAAGTCTGAGCACTCCCTGTAGTTAAAATTCATATTGACTTGATTTAAATGGGAATTTGCCTGTACAAGGACTGGCCCCAGGTATCCTCAAGCTGGTGAATCCAAAGTAACCGAACTTTCACTGCAGGATCTGAGGTTTATAGAAATGTACCTTCCTAGTTAAGTCAGAGAAGGGAATTCTCAGGGCATGGCTACACTTGCAGATGTAGAGCGCTTTGAGTTAAACCAGACTTCGGAGAGCGCAGTAGGGAAAGCGTGGCAATTCGTCCACACTGACACCTACAAGCGCACTGGCGTGGCCACATTAGCTGCTCTTGCAATGGCCACAGAGAGCAGTGCATTGTGGTAGCTATCCCAGCATGCAAGTTGCTGCAATGTGCTTTTCAAATGGGGGTGGTGGAGTGTGACAGGGAGTGTGTTGTGTGTATGTGGGGGAGACAGAGAATGGATTTTGGGGGGGGCTGAAATCATGTCAGCATGCTGTCTTGTAAGTTCAGACAGCAGCAGATCCCTCCCCCCTCCCTCCCACCTCTCTCTCTCACACACAGCATTCCACAGTAATGGTTGCTTTGTCTCCGAGCAGATAAGCAGCCGCCTGTCAGAAACGGAGCTTTCAAAGGGCATATCCACATTCCTATAGCGAGTTCAAAACAATGAGAAGAGTGGCCACTTGACTTAAGGGGATTATGGGATGTTTCCGGAGGCTGATCAGAGCGCAGTAATGCAACACCTCGTCCACACTGACGCCCAGGTGTTTCAGACAAGGCACAGCAAGCGTTAATCTTCTTGCCGAGGTGGAGTACCAGGAGTGCTCTAGCCATGAAGTCAGAGCGCTCTACGTGCCTTGCCAGTGTGGACAGGTAGTGAGCTAGGGCATCCGGGGCTGCTTTAATGCGCTCTAACTCGCAAGTGTAGCCAAGCCCTCAGTAGATACAAGAAACAAAATCCTGGCCCCATTAAAGCCAGTGGGAGTCTTGTCAGGAGGGCTAATTTCTGTAGGAAGTGGCAGGAAGGTACATCCCATTGTTTCAGAGGCATTCAGGAAGTTGTATTAATTTAAAGATTTAAGAGCAAGCTTTGGTGACTGGTGGCATATGAAATGAATTCTGGAGGAAATCCACTCTGAAATAATTTGTTGAGCAGTGGTGAACTAGATTCAGTTACAATGTCAGGATTTAGTCACTTGAAATTGAATGCATACAATTGCATTAAGAATTATTATTTGTATTACTGTATCACCTAGGAGCCCCATTTATGAACCAGGGCCCCACTGTCCTAGGTGCTGTATACACATTCTTCTCTTATTTTTTTAGCAGATTTAGGATCTGATCCAATGTCTATTGATATCCGTGGGAGTCTTTCAGGTGATTAATGAAGGGCAAATGGAGTTTCTAGTTAATACACATACTATATCAGAGTTGGGAATGTAAAGCTCCACTGCTTAACATTCCCAACTCTGATATAGTATGTGTATTAACTAGAAACCTTTTTATCTTAACCAGGAGAACTGCAGCATAAGTATCATTTTTTAATGAGCCTCTTGCTGCACTAGTATTTTGATAGGGTTGCAGTGGGGGCAAAGTAGATTGTGTCCTCAGAATTTGTGCTGGCAGCACATGGCCAGTAGTCCCTCCTTCCACCACAACCAAGTAGTTGTGAATCTATCCATGTGTCAATGCAGCATGAGGCTCATTAATGCTTGTTTTCCTCTCACCCTCCATGCTGTGGAACCTTTTTAAAACAGGTCCCAAGGGACAGCAGAATGCAGTAGTAGCCATGGGCCATTAAAGGACTGTCTACACAGCAAAGAAAAGCCTGCAGCTGGGCCATGCCAGCCGACTTGGTCTTGCAGGGCTTGGGCTCCAGGGCTGTTTCATTGCTTTATAGACAGCCAGAGGCACATAGCCTGAGCCCCGCAAGCCCAAGTCAGCTGGCATGGGCCAACCATGCATTTTTGCTGTGTAGACATACCCTAAGCTAAAGGTATGTCTGCACTGCAGCTGGCAGATGTGATTCCTAGGTTGGGTAGACAGACTCTCACTAGCTCTGCTTGAGCTAAAACACAGCAGAGTGGACCTTGTGGCACAGGTAGTGGCTCAGGTTAGCCACGCAAGTCCAAGCCATCCTGATCTTCTAGGTCCTAAATTGGGTGACTCACTACCGAGCCACTACCCATGCCACAAGATCCACATGGCTATTTTTAGCACACTATCTCAATCACAGCTAGAGTGAGTCTGTCCACCTGTGCTGATAATCTCAGCTCCCAGCTGCAGAGTAGGACATACCCTAATGGTCCTGCAGTGTCTAGGGGTCTTGGAAGCCAAACTTCTGTCCAGTTTTCAGGAGGACTGGAATGGAGACCTCTACTATGTTTGCCTCTGGCATGAATTAAAGCTGCTCCCTTGCAACCACTCATTATGCTAGCCTTTCAGACATAGGACTCCGAATCTCTAAGTATTTTGTCAGCTTAGTTAAAACTGCACTAGCGAAAAATACCCCATACGGTTAATATCCCATATTTTCTGATTGGAATGCTTGATGGTAACTGCAATTAAACAGAATGAAATAATTAACAAGAGCATTGTTGCACTTCAGTGTCTCAACAGATAGTTGTTCCAGTGGGAGAGGACAGCAGGACCTTTAAGCAGCTGCAATGAAAGAACAGCTGACAACCTTTGTTGGGTGTAAATGCGAAATGTACATTCAGTGTACTTGTTTTATCTTTTGTTCTAACATCTGTGACTTAGTCTATATGCCACTAGCAATTACTTGTGGAATTCTGGTAAAGAAAATAAAATATGATTACAAGTAGGAAAGCAAATATGATGAGTTATCATGGCCATTATAGCATGAGAATACTGATCTGGCACTCTTGAAATGGCTTAACTGCAGTAGGAATGCAATCAATCAGTTTTATTTGTGTAATATACTAAATCCCTTTAAATATATATCTTTAATCTTCTAACAAAATATGTCCTTTATTATATCCATTCACATTGTATACCTCTCTCTCTTTTTCAGCCTTGTTTCCAGAAGAGCTCTTATAAATGTTGCCCCAAGCTGTTACCACTTCATGGATCATCTGGCAGGAAATGAAACTTCAATTGGAAGGGAGAATATAGATTTTCATGAATACTGCTCACAAATGAGTATCAAAATGATACTATTCTTTCCTCTGTTCTCATTTTCAGCATAATTAAACTGGGGCAAAGCGTGGAAAGTATGTGGGCTGCTATTCTCCAAATGTATTAGACTCCACGTCATGGCAAGGATCTCTTAGAACAGCCTCTCTACTTTACCTTGCTCCCATTTGCAATAACCCTGTCTGCCACTGAAATTGCTCTCATCATTCCCCTCTCTAATACGCCAGGTGTTAGAATGCTCTAAGGGGAGTGTGGCAGTTCAGTTCCCAAATGTGACATATAGCAAAGCTGATGATAGTAAATGAGAGCTGTCTTCTATGCTGACATGGGCCCTGTTAAATAAGAATGGAAAAAAGAGTTGGGGGGTGTGCCCAGGAAGTTCTAAGTGCATGTACAATTACACAGTTGCTGCTCTGAGCAGTGCATGTACGTAGTCACCTGAAGTTAAAAAAAAAAAGAGGAATGCTTTTCTGTTTAAACTTGCTTAACATGTTTTGATAATACGAGGGTTTGTACGTCAGCAGTAATTCATATTTAATTTCACTTTTCATTAGCTTGGCTTGCTGCCAGCTTTGAGAAAGCTGCTCTCTCTCCACAAAACTTCTTAAATGCAGCAAGCTGTTTTTCTCTCTTCCTCCAGCTTCCCGAGCTGAGAGATTGGCTCAGAAAAGGGCTTTTGTAGCAGAATGCCACCATAAGTGGAGTGCCATCGGAGTTCAACTGTGATATTCAAAGAATAAACATGAGATATCAAACTTCTTAATGACTTACATAAGATGTAATGTTTCCCTTATACTGTAGCTGTCTGACAGCCTTCTGAGTTAACATTGCCAATTTGGGAGTTAAAAGAGACAGGATTTGTAAACCTGTTAAAACTTCCTAAATACATAGTTTTTTTTCCAGAGAAGATACTTGGCATATAAAAATATCTACACTTACGTAATTTAACTGGACCATGCCATTTGTTTTACTCCTGCGTAACACAATAACACAATCTTGCCCCTTGAATTCTCCCCCCAACAAGATAAAGACCATACAGATGTAATGTACATGACCTACAGACAGTTGGGCCCAGATTCTCAAAGGTATTTAGGCTCCTATCTTCCACTGAAATCATGGAAGGGCCCAGTTCTACCACTCTTACTCATGTTGAGTCGTAGATTTCCTGAGGGGTAGTTCCACTGATTCCACTGGGGTGCCTTGCAGAGTAACACAGCAATCAATCTGACAAATGGCAGCAGCATATGGCCTTAGGAATATCTCATTCATGTAGTGCCTAATCCTTCCGCGCTCCTTCACATGTAATATGGTATTATTCAACAACTAGTTCCAATGAAACAGAAATAAAGGGGAACAAAATTAAAAGATCCCATGTGGATTGTGTTGAAAGAAAGTTGTTTGGGTATCATGGATTTTAATTAGAGAGGTAATGAAAACTTTCCAGGCAGAAGGACACCTGTGCTAATACCAGCAATGTGAAGCCCCTTGTTTAAATACTGGTGTGACACACTATCATTTGGGGAATCTCAGTTCTTGAGAACTGAAAGACAGAGTTACTCTGGGAGTCCACTAAATATTTTGTCGTGTGTAAGTTTCAGGTGCTGGGCATTATGTGGGTGCTGAGAATAGCACTGTCCTTTATCAGAGTACACAGTCAAAGGAGGGATTCGAATGCTAATTTGTAAAACCTATGAGAAGGCACAGAAAGTGCAGAAAAATAGCTGTGGTGCGACTGCAGAGCTGCAGTGTGACAGAATTGACTCCAATTGATAGCGTAGAATGCAAAAACATGAACAGTGGGATTGTGTGTAGGAAATCCAAATGGAAAACTGACTGCAGAAGTTGGCTGGTAGTGTGATGTCCATAATGGATGTGTAGGTTTGGGAAGGAAACTGACCCACACATACATTATCACTGGGATTTTCAAAGGATCCTAAGGAAATTAGGTTCCCGATTCCCATTGAATCTAACTCCCGTAGGGCCTTTTGAAATCTCAGCCGACATTCAGCACAAGGAATGTAGCTTCTGAGAGTGTCTCCATTCTAACACTAGTTTTCAGTCTGTATTAGCCAGCTGTTTGAGAACTTTCAGGAAAATGTTAAATAGCAACAATAGTCTGTACTACTCCTCTGCAGTTTTAGACTTTATGTAATTCTCTTTTCCTAGTATTTATTTATATTTTTTGTATTTATTACAGTAGCTCTTATTGGCCATCAACAAGGTGAGGAGCCCACTGTCCTAGGCACTGTACACATGACAGTCCCTGTTCCAAAGAAGAAATAACAAATGGATTAAACAAATAAGTAGATAAAGAAGGTGGAGGGAGGACATAGAAACATAAATAATAGGATGTTTTTGCATACTCGAACTGACTACAGAATACTGTAGTCGTCTCCTCAGCACCCTGGGCTATCACAAGCACATCATGCCTGTCCTTCACTCCCTACAGTGGCTTCTCGTACATATCAAGTCAAGTCTTCATCCTTATCTTCAAGGTGTTGAGTGGCTGTGCCCAGGGTAACAAAAAGGTCACCTAAAGCTCTTGGATGAGGACTGTGGTAGACAATTCTGCTCCATAACACTATGGAAATTTCCAGGATAAAGCTCACATGTGCAGCTGACAGTCCAAGACTGTGCAATGAACTCCTCCAGGAGTGAAGAACCAATACAAACCTCACCATCTTCCACTCCCAGTGCAAAGCACACTTCTTCAGCCTTGCTTCCTCTAATATAAACACATAACAGCTTTGTGGAGAATGAGGTAGTACTATTTTTTTATGAAGATCAGGCAACTTCAGTTTGTTTGTTTGCTGTTATCCTGCCTGAATAGAAGGAGTTAAACCAAAGCTGGCTGGGGGCTTTTCTAAGATGGGGAGGATGGGACCAGAGTATGGTAGAGGGAACAAGGGAAACAAAGAGGAAAGGAAACAATGAAAAAGTCAAGGTACAGTGGCAGGAAATACCAAGGGCCTTTGAGGAAACAACGGGGAAGCTATTTATTGGGAAATATCCTTGCCTGGCTCCAACAAAACTAGCAAGGTTTATCTTGTCTGGCCCAAACCTGAGATCAAGGGGAATACTAAATCATTAAAGTCCCCAGCCCAGGGAGAAACAGGGGCTGAGACAGCTACTGGAGATGAGTCTCTGACAGAGATGCAGGGGATACCACAGGGGCTGTTAGTCACTCCCATCCCAGTAGGAGATATGTTTGGGCTGAGAGGAACTTACCCAAGTCTGGCAAGGAAAGAACAAAGTGTAGGTAAGAACCCAGGTGCATAGACATTTTATTGTTTTATACCTATTTTCTGCTTGCTTTGGGCTAATAAACAAATCGTTCTGAGTCCTTTAATCAGCTGCTGGTCACAGATTCCCGAAGAGACTTTCTTGCAGGTGCCAAGTACAGTTAGGCCTGCCATGTTTACATGATGAGGAAACAAGGGGGCTGCAGACCAGAGCTCCAGTCCAAGAGTGGTTGGACCACAGGATTCCACCCTTGAGAGAGCGAAGGAAGCCAAGCCTGCCATCTGAAGAGTGCACTCAGGGGACTAAAGGAGGGCTAAAGTGCAGCTTGCCCTGTGACCATGACAAGCATATATCCATATTTATAACAAACCCTCTTGCCAATCTGCAACACTCCACTGCACACACAATTCCCCCTTAGGGGAGAGGATGAGAGAAACAAACCGCATGTGACAGATGTTAGTCAAATGCGCTACTGGAGGTTGCTCAAATACTATGATGATGAAGGCAGTATAAGAACCTACATAGTGTTATGAGCTGGGAGAAATCCTCTTATGGGCTGTGCTAAAAATCCCAGTGAGGTTGATAGGAGTGAATGCAGTCCTGCTAATGAAAAGCTGTTAAGATAAGTTAATCATGAAACACCTACTCACACCTAAGAGAAAAAGGTTATGTGCACCTGTCCAGAGGTTTTAGACTAGGAGCTTTTGCTGTATAGTGTTTTGGGTAAAGTGTTTGTGTGTGAGGGAAGGGAGAGCAGAAACTGAGTCCAGGTCTACATTACACACTTACTTTGGTATAACTAGATCGCTCAGAGGTGTGCAAAATCCACATCCCTGAGCAACGTAGTTAAACCGACTTTAACCCCCCGTGTAGACAGCACTATGTCAGCAGGAAAGCTTCTTTCACCAACATAGCAACCACCTCTTGCAGAAGTGGAGATATCAAGCCAATGGGAGAGCTCTCTCCGGTCGGCTTAGAGCGTCTTCACCGGAAGCGTTACAGGGCACAGTTGCATTGGTGCAGCTATGCTGATGCAAGTTTGTAATGTAGGCCTGCCCTGAGAGAGACAGAGGCAAAATGCCAAACAGCAGCCAGTGAGCATGGTGTAAAACCTGGGAAACGTAAGAGAGATTTTGTGTCTGGTATTGGCTAAAGAGGCTTGGGGCTTTCAGCTAAGAAACTATTATTTTGTTTCTGGTTCTTCGTGCATTTGGCAGAGCTGGACCTGATATGTTCCTTGTAAATAAACAAGATTGCATCCAAATACTAAGTACCATCATCAGTTTCTACCCCTCTAACAAAACCAAATGTGGTGAGTAGCAAGATGATGTATAGTGCTAGCCAGGAAATGAAGGAATAGATGTAGTTAGTTACTGAATTAGGGTCATTTTAAAGAATAAAAGGTAATCGTGCTATTTGCTAATAAGTCAGGCATTTACTTTTTGTGGGTCAGACCCTTTTTGAGGCTCTTTGCTCAGCCATACTTCCAGGCTTGTGACACCCATTTGTTCCAGAACTTTTCAAAATCACGAACCACGTATTAATGTAAAGTTTGTCTGTGGGCCATCTCTCTTTCTATCCCCAGTGTGACGGGGTTGGGACTCACCACTGCAGCACCTCCTGCTGTTCGGTCTGGGAATTAACTCAGTTCATGCAGAATTCCTTCTGCCGGTAGTGTCCCATCCGTCTCTTGCCCTCGGTTGGCATCTTGACCCACATTGCTCCCAGATCGCGGCGTCCTCTTCAGGACACTGCCCTCTGGCAGAGCGCCCAAATCCCACTTGCCCCCTTACCGGGGAGGTGGGGCAGGGCATGTTACCAGCAGTCTTTCCAGTTGGCTCCTGCTGCAGTGGCCATCCACAACCCCTCGAGTCTAGCCTCTCTGTTCAAGGGCCGGTTTCAGTCAGTCACGGCCACCCTTCCATGGCCAGGTTCTGTACAAGGAGGAAGGGGTGGGGACCCAGGCATGCCCACTACTCTGGGTCCCGACCCAGGGACCTTCTAGTGGCAGCCTCCCTGCCCTCCTTCTCTCCCCTTGTCTAACTGTCCCTGGGCCACTTCCCCTAGAATATCAGGGTTGGAAGGGACCTCAGGAGGTCATCTAGTCCAACCCCCTGCTCAAAGCAGGACCAATCCCCGACTAAATCATCCCAGCCAGGGCTTTGTCAAGCCTGACCTTATAAACTTCTAGGGAAGGAGATTCCACCACCTCCCTAGGTAACGCATTCCAGTGTTTCACCACCCTCCTAGTGAAAAAGTTTTTCTAAAATCCAACCTAAATCTCCCCCACTGCAACTTGAGACCATTACTCCTTGTTTTGTCATCTGCTACCACTGAGAACAGTCTAGATCCATCCTCTTTGGAACCCCCTTTCAGGTAGTTGAAAGCAGCTATCAAATCCCCCCTCATTCTTCTCTTCCGCAGACTAAACACTCCCAGTTCCCTCAGCCTCTCCTCACCAGTCATGTGTTCCAGTCCCCTAATCCTTTGTTGCCCTCCGCTGGACTCTTTCCAATTTTTCCTCATCCTTCCTGTAGTGTGGGGCCCAAAACTGGACACAGTACTCTAGATGAGGCCTCACCAATGTCGAATAGAGGGGAACGATCATGTCCCTCGATCTGCTGGCAATGCCCCTACGTATACATCCCAAAATGCCATTGGCCTTCTTGGCAACAAGGGCACACTGTTGACTCATATCCAACCTCTCATCCACTGTAACCCCTAGGTCCTTTTCTGCAGAACTGCTGCCGAGCCATTTGGTCCCTAGTCTGTAGCGGTGCTTTGGATTCTTCCGTCCTAAGTGCAGGACTCTGCACTTGTCCTTGTTGAACCTCATCAGATTTCTTTTGGCCCAATCCTCCAATTTGTCTAGGTCCCTCTGTATCCTATCCCTACCCTCCAGCGTATCTACCACTCCTCCCAGTTTAGTGTCATCTGCAAACTTGCTGAGGGTGCAATCCACACCATTCTCCAGATCATTTATGAAGATATTGAACAAAACTGGCCGCAGGACAGACCCCTGGGGCACTTCACTTGAAAGCGGCTGCCAACTAGACATGGAGCCATTGATCGCTACCTGTTGAGCCTGACAATCTAGCCAGCTTTCTATTCACCTTATAGTCCATTCATCCAGCCCATACTTCTTTAACTTGCTGGCAAGAATACTGTGGGAGACCGTGTCAAAAGCTTTGCTAAAGTCAAGGAACAACACGTCCACTGCTTTCCCTTCATCCACAGAGCCAGTTATCTCATCATAGAAGACAATTAGATTAGTCAGGCATGACTTGCCCTTGGTGAATCCATGCTGACTGTTCCTGATCACTTTTCTCTCCTCTACGTGCTTCAGAATTGATTCCTTGAGGACCTGCTCCATGATTTTTCCAGGGACTGAGATGAGGCTGACTGGCCTGTAGTTCCCAGGATCCTCCTTCTTCCCTTTTTTAAAGATGGGCACTACATTAGCCTTTTTCCAGTCATCTGGGACCTCCCCCGATCACCATGAGTTTTCAAAGATAATGAGTGGCCCTCCGCACCCTCTAGGCCGTTTCTATCAGGGCCCGCAGTCTGGCAGGTATTGGGCCTGAGCCCTTCTATGCTCCTGCGAGCCTGCCCAGCACTGCTCTGTCTGAGGTGCCTGTGTCCTGCTCAGTAGACAGACCTTTGCCCCATGAAAGTCTGGGACAGCCTACCTGCTCCCTCCCTGGGCAGCCTTTATATAGGGCCTAGCCGAGCCCTGATTTGGCTGTAATACTGGCCCTGATTGGCTCGGAGTTGGCCTTCTCCTGATTGGCTGCCTTTCTGCGCAGCTGTTCTGGCCTACTCTAGCCCTCTCTCTTGTAGAGGTGGGGCAGCCACCCCACCACACCCAGTTTCCCTGTAGCGATTATTACATTTGCTTACATGGAAATATTCCATAAGTATTCATGTATTTTTAGTTATGTCTTTAGTATGGTAAGCATTTTCCCTTTTCATCCTGCTTAGGGCCGCATTTAAACACATATTTAATTAAATCCTAATCAAGCTAATTGCTAACTTTAAGCATGTTTGTAAATACTGCCCTGAATAGGATTGCTTTCCCTGAATCAGAGTCTGAGGCCTTGTCTACACTGGCAAGTTTCTGCACAGTAAAGCAGCGTTCTGCGGTGTAACTCCTGAGGTGTACACACTGCCAAGACACTTAGTGCACAGAAACTGCGCAGTTGCAAAGCTGTAAAAAACCCACCCTGACGAGAGGCGTTGAGCTTTCTGTGCCGGGGCTACAGTGCTGCAGTTCCAGTTTAGACACCCTGGTCAATTACACCACTGCAATTGGCCTCTGGGAGGTGTCCCACAATGCCTGTTCTCGCCTCTTTGGTCATCAGTTTGAATTCGACTGCCCTGCCCTGAGGTGACCAACTGTGAGCCCACCCCTTAAATTCCTTGGGAATTTTGAAAGTCCCCTTCCTGTTTACTCAGTAATGTGTGCAGTGGTCTCAGCACATCTCTCCAGGTGACCATGCCTGCTCCATACACCAGGCTTGGAGCAATGCCGAGCTCCTGGACCTCATCAGCATTTGGGGAGAGGAGGCTGTTCAGTCCCAGCTGTGCTCCAGCCATAGAAATTATGGATATCTATGGACAGTTTTACGATGCATGACAGAAAGGGGCCATGACCGGGACACACTGCAGTACAGGGTCAAATGAATGTGGCTTTCCTCATCCAAAAGTTCTGCAGCCACTGCTCGTCATCCCAGATGTGCATCACAAAGTGATTCCCACCACTCAGTGCTTGTTTCCCGAGCCCAAAGTGGTGTTCCACTGTCAAACTCCTCTTGCCTTTGTAGTTTAAAGAATAACTCCACTGCCACTCCTGACATGTTAGTGAGAGCCAGCAGCATACTGGTCAACAGTGCGGGATCCATTCCTGCAGACTGAAGAGGCAGAGCGTGCAGTACACAAAACATTGAAAGATGGTGCCAAATGCACAGGGATTGCTGGGATGCAAAGCAATGGATCATGGGGTATTGGGACAGGACCCAGGATGCCCCATGACCCCCTCTGTTTTCCCACAACTCTTCGCAGCAGCAGAAGAAGAGGAAGAGATGCTCTGTGGGATAGCTGCCCAGAGTGCACCGCTCCGAATACCAATGCAAGGCAGCTGACAGTGTGAACACACAACAGCAGTTTCCCTTCAGCGATCTCTGAGCGGTGCTGTAATTGCCGGCACTGTAACTCTGCCAGTGTAGACACCCTGAGTCACTCTGGCCTAGATTTTTAAAGGTGTTTAGGCATTGCTGCACTCAGCGTTGCAACGCCTAACTAATTTAGGAGCCTACATCTCATTTTCAAAAGGGATTTAGGCTCTTCAGAGCCAAAACCCCATTGACAGTTGATGGGATTTAGGCTGTTTTGCTCAGGGTTGTGAAACATTTCATGCCCTCTGTGATACAGTTAGGTTGACCTAACGGTCACTGTTGACGCAGCTAGACTGATGTAAGACTACATCCATCAGCCTAGCTACCTCCTCTGAGAGGTGGATTAACTACATTGATGTAGGAAACATCTACACTTCAGCACTACAGGAGCACAACTGCAGTTCTGTAGCTGGGCCACTGTAGCATAGACCTACCTTTAGGGCTTAAATGCCTAAATCACTTTTGAAAATGAGATTTAGGCTCCTAAATTAGTTAAGTGTTGCAATGCTGAGCTAAGCCTAAATGCCTTTAAAAATATATGTCACTATCTACTTTTGCTCTTTATTTTACTTTCCTCTCTCATCTGGAAACAAGGAAGAGAACCATCTCTGGCCAGTTCTCTGCAGGCCATCTGCTAGTTTCTGAGCCTCTTTGGTACCCCATGTTCACAAGCTACTTAAGATATGCTTAAGTGGCACACCTGTTTTTGTATGTGATTTTTTGTTTCAAACGAAAGCTTTCCATATGCTACCAGGTGCCTCTTGCTTTTATGTACTACATCTGGAGAGCAGATGCTATAATTTTAATGATGAATGACTCATGTTTGTGGAAATATAAGACATGAAGTCAAAACTATGCACTGATTTCTGTTGACCACCAATTCTGGTTGTTCCCCCCCGCTTCCCCATTGTTGTAGCAGTGAAGGCAACAAAGTTCAGTTGTATGGCATATTACATTCAAACAAAAATATATTTGGAGGAGGTTTTTAATCCCATTGTTACTCCTGCTTTTGACTGAATGAAAAGCATCCACTAAGTGGGAGAACAAGTTCAAAGAGAGATCTTAAAATAGATATATTTTGCATTCTGGAACTGTTGAGATTAATAGCTTTATAAGAAAGAAAGGTGCATTCATTTTAAAACAACTGCAGATATTTTAGAATATCCATCCTAGGTAAAAGGAGGAGCCTGTCATAATATTTGGATTGAAATGTAATGGCAGTAGATGACAACCACAGTAGCCCAGTAATAACAACTTACCAAGTTGTTAATAGAAAAGGAGTACTTGTGGCACCTTAGTGACTAACAAATATATTTGAGCATAAGCTTTCGTCATCCGATGAAGTGAGCTGTAGGTCACGAAAGCTTATGCTCAAATATATTTGTTAGTCTCTAAGGTGCCACAAGTACTCCTTTTCTTTTTTGCGAATACAGACTAACACGGCTGCTACTCTGAAACAAGTTGTTAATATGACTGATCCTTATATATTGACACCTTGGCTAATAGGATAAAAATGTATCTAGAGCTTTTCCACATGTGTGTGTCTATATTTTCACTGGCTAATAAAATTAGACATGGACTATGTCTGGCAAGCAATGGCACTTCTCTTCCATATAGAACTCTTAGGTTTTCCAGACCTAAGGATCAGCTAGTCAGTGAAGAATTTAATAATGAGGAGGGGGTGGGGGAAAAGACAGATAAAAAGGAAGAGGAATAATGTAATACAATGCAGACTAGTTGCAATCAGTATAGCAGAAGCCAGAAGGCCCAAGTTCAAGGAACTGGCTATGTGAAAAATAAGTAGGGAATTACTACTTAGGTGAGAATTACTTCCAGTAGCTCCGCTATTTAGGGACATTTGTACTGATTTTGAGAAAAAAAATTAAATTGGTCCAAACTCAAACTGGAAGGTGTCTGACTGAAATCCATTAGAGATCACATTGTGGCCTATCCTGCATGCATGTGGTAGGATCCCTTACTCCCCTGAGCCAGCTACCCTTACAATGGGTAGTTCAATGGAGGGGAAGAGAGTACGCTAGATGGCCAATACATCTCCACCATTCCTCAGGGCAGAAATGAGAGAGAAATGAGGAGAGTCTGGTATCCACCCTACCCCAATGCACCAGTCAGCAAAGCCAAGCCAGCCAAAGCCATCCCAAGCATGGATGTACACTTCCCCGGATGCAGAGGTGGGCATTTAAGGGTGGGGGCAGGAACCAGGAGACAGATTGTGATACTGAGTAACATTCTGCCTTCCTAAAGTAGTGGAACTAGGTGAAACCATACTCTGGTTTTGTGGCAGACATATGACTGAGACTGTGGAATAGCTTAGTGATCTAAGCATCAGGCCTCCAACAGGGTGATTTATGGAGCTTAAGATTAAATCTCAGACCACCTGACTCATTTTCACATCCTTCTATGTTAAGTAAATTGAGTTCCATGTGGATTACAGTGTGTGTGTGTGGTGGGGGGGTGGGGGGGGAGAACTCCTTTGGATGAGGCCTTATAATACTCACCCTTGAGTTCTGCCTATTTTTCATAGACATTAAAGAATCTGTGATTTTTTTTATATATTTTTTTGTAAAAATAGGGTTTTTGTTGTAGCAACCAGGCAAGGTACTAACAAACTTCAATAGGACTTTCTTTTTTAAAGTGGAAACCTCTTTCCCAAGCTGCTGCTCTCCTCGGTAGCTCTCACTCTGTCTCCTCAACTTCCCCCCCATCCTTCCTGTTTCCTGTCCTTTTGAACAAGTTTTCTAAGTTCCTCTGAAACAGATTCCCTGACTGAAAATGGTAAGCACCGTAACTTCTGTCGTATAGGCATCACATTATTCTGCATTTTAACTTTATGCAGAAACCCATAAGCACAGCCGAGTTTCTCCTCAACCTGGTGTTGGGTCCCAGCTTAAACTGGTGTGTGTACTGCAAGAGTGCTTTGTTGAGGAAGATCAATTCGTGCATTAACTACCCTGAGATTTAAAGCAGCCAATAAATCTCTGCCAAGGATAGGAGTGTCTTTGTGGGCAATGTAGAACTCTGCAATTACACAGCAATCACCAGAAGTAACTATTGCTGGCGGGCAGCCATATACTGATATATGGTTTTTCAAATAGCACATCAAGTGAAGTTTGGGTTCAGTAAGAGGTACATCTTTAAAGTAATGCAAATAGATGGAATCAGGTAGTATAGATACTGCTGAGCCAGTGTCCAACATTAGCTGAATAGAGTGTGATATGTCTGAGGGTATGGCGGAAACGTTTACAGTGCAATGTATTTGTTCTGGAATATGTGCAGTAGTGATTTTGTCCACGCTCAACACAGTAACATCTGGTATTGTAACTGCATGCACCTGTTGATTGAACTGGCTGCTGCGACATACTTTAGCAAAATCCCCAATCTTTTTGCAGTGATTGCACTGAGCTACTTTTGCCGGACATCCTGTGTAGCTTGCAAGGTGTTGTGGGGATCCACAGCGAAAGCATGCATTTACTGTATTTTGAATTTGCTGATTCGGTGGTTTTCCATTAGTTTTCCTCTTGTAATCATTTGTCTGAAGCGATAGTGAACTTTTCTGCAAAGAAGTCACAGCCTGGACTGTGCCTCCTGTATCCATGCTCATTATTTTGGCTTCAGCTATAGCTGGCTCAATCTGAGTAGCAATGGTTATTGTTTTTTCCAGTGTAAGTTGTGGTTCTAGAAGTAAGCGTTCTCTTACATGAAGCATGGTTGTTTTCTCAATGAGCTGGTCTCTAATCATCTCATCTGCCATATTCCCAAAGTCACAAGTTACAATCAGACTCCTCAGGGAAGCAATATACTGCATTATAGTCTCCCCTGTTTTCTGCTCACGCTGGTGAAATCTGTAGCAATTAGCTACTACATTCAATTTTGGCACAAAAAAGTTCTTTAATGCAGTGAGTCCAGTCTCATATTTATCATCTGCAAGGGCAAAAGTATAAAATATATGCTGCCCTTCTGCTCCGAGGCAGTGGATTAGCAGAGCACGCTTTCTTACTTCAGAAATCTCTGTAGCACTGATTGCAAGCAGATAAGTCTCAAACATATGGATCCAGGCAGTAAAAGCAATTGGAGGCTCACCTGGGCTTTGCAGAAAGGGTGCAGGTGGGTTCAGAGACAGAAGATCCATCCTTGTCACCAAAATGTTTTAGCAACCAGGCAAGGTACTAACAAACTTCAACAGGACTTCATTTTTTTAAAGTGGAAACCTCTTTACCAAGCTGTTGCTGCACCCTCGGTAGCTCTCACTCCGCCTCCTCAACTTCCCCCCCTCCTTCCTGTTTCCTGTCCTTTCAGACTCCCAAAAGCCAGTGCTTCCACTTCTAATAATTACAAGCACAGTTTTGTACTAAAGTCTTTAGCCAAAATGTCCCCTCTCCCATTATTGTGCATTATACCATGTGCCTGTTGTCTACCTGATTGCTGCCTCCACCCAAGAGATGTCTCCATTTTATGGATATAGTTTATGAAGAAATCTTTGTCCTTCAGAATGGACAGTGAGGCATAAAACTAAGATATTGTTGAGATATTTTTGTTAAATTCAGCTCCCATAGAGGACTGGCATTCTCCCACCCAACAGACCTTTCTTTTCCTCAAGACCCCTTGTCCCATTCTGCAATAGCCCTCTTATTCTCCACACATCAGGACATTCCCCCACTCACTCACCCATTGATTCAGTTGTCCCTAGGTACATAGTTCAAGGCCTTCTGAGCAAGATGGACCCAAATCTGTGGTCAGATCCCCGAATTCTCAGGCACTTTTGTGGTAGAATGGAGAATCTATAGCAGCAGCATTTAAACGATAAAAATGTTTAGAAATTGATTGAATTAAATATTCAAATAAATAACATAGTCAACCCAATAACCCTGTTTGTTTGGATATTAAAGGCAATTAGTTTTATGCTGTCCCCACATCTTTTAGGTTTTTTTTTTCCAAAATGCTACAGATTTTTATAGACAATATGTCACAACACTAGAAAAGCTGTCACGGCGGGCAGGGGAAGAACTAGAGGCTTTTTTGCTAGGAATAGAAGGTACTTTATGCTTATAGGCATAGACCAGAGGACTAGAACCCAGGTCTACAGAGCATAGGGTAGCTGTTATTCCCACAGTGCCACTGGGAGGTCATGTAGAAATGTAGGCAGGGAGCACTGTGGAGAGTAGGTGTGACAGGACGTACCGCCCATGAGACCCAGAGTGACAGTACTCTGTGCTCCTCTGATTGGCCAAGTGCCCCTATTTAGCCCCAGGAAGTTGTTTGGGCAATTACGTAGGCCGGTGGTTCCCAAACTTGTTCTGCCGCTTGTGCAGGGACAGCCCCTGGTGGGCCGGGCTGGTTTGTTTAATCTGCTGCGTCCGCAGGTTTGGCCGATCGCGGCTCCCACTGGCCGCGGTTCACTGCTCCAGGCCAATGGGAGCTGCTGGAAGCGGTGCAGGCTGAGGTAAACAAACCGGCCCGGCCCGCCAGGGGCTTTCCCTGCACAAGCAGCAGAACAAGGTTGGGAACCACTGATGTAGACCTTGGCATGCTGCAATGCCAGCCTTTGCTTTGTCTCCTGAGCTCTGACTCCAGCCTGACTTTGAGCCTGATTCCTGTCTCTCGATTCTAAGCTGGTACTGTCTCTGACCCTGACTCTTGTTTATGGGACTTGGCCTTGTAATTTCTCCAACTCGAGCCCAGTGACTTCAGTCTCTGATGGGGCAGACGTCAATCCAGCTATGACTGCTTGGCAAGCCTGCCTATGACCTGGTCCCTTACAGTGTGGAGCAAGTACATTTAGCTGTATGTTTTCTGCTAAAATCACCAGTAGCGAAGTAGTTGACATTTAAAATGGCATGGTTGCTACAGATGTCCAAGTTAGTAAGTGCCTGGGGGCAGGAACAGACTCTCGCTCTGTGTAGGTACAGCACCAAACACAATGAAGCCCAGTTTCAGTTAGTCCCCTCCAGCTATTAGTGTATTATTAATATTAATATTACATATTAATAATAGTAACAAGAAGTGACTGAGATGAACAGAGCATTTCACACCTCTCCCAGTTATTGTTTCAGACTGTTAGCAGACTCAGGCCCCATTCCTGCAATGAGCTCTGTTCAGCAGATTCCTATGTCAATGCAGACAGCATTGCAGAATCAGGCTTTACTAAGAGCCCTGTCTTAGTTTACACTTGGTGATTGTTATTCATTGTTGTAATGGCTTTTTAATTTTTTTTTAAATTGAAGTTTAGATTCTGCAGCACAATTCTACCACAAAGGACAGGCAACGGGTCGGATTCCAACAGCAAATTCTGAGGCTGCAGAATATAGATGGCCCAGGGTGTAGCTGCTGCTTTTGTTTATCACTGCTGCTTTTGGCCTAAATTCAGGAACAATCAGCTGTAGGGTGCTTCTGAAATCACAGTGCATCTCTGCACTACTAAGTTCATTTAATAAAGCTGCAGCAACAGCTACTGCTGCATTAATCAATATTTAAAACTCATTTTTGTATGCACAATTTTTCTTTTTTGCAGAATTTTAACTTTCCTCAATTCCCTGTTTGTAAAATTCCTATCCCTGTGTGGGGACTCCTGCTGAGCACTACTATTCGGCCTGGTCCAAGCCTGTTGTAGTCAAGACTGCCATTAATTTCAACAGGCTTTAGATCAGGCCCTTAGTACAAGAGACATGAATCCCTTGTGGTCCCTGGGAGGAATGACCAGGTATCACAAACTCTCCTAATCCAGCCCCAGCCATTTTCTGAGCCAGTGAACCCACTGTAAATCAAAGAAGCCTAATTTACAGTGCTTGCCAATCACCCCAGTGGCTGTTCTATAGCAGCCTGGCTTGACTCAGCCATACTCCCTTTGCCCCCAGTAATTCCTCCACGCCAGCTGCAGGAACTAGTCTGTAGGAGGAGATGTAATGCTGGCTCTATGCCACAGAAGTGGCTCCATTCACTCAGAGTTTAGTTTTCTGTGGCTGGCTACAGCTGGGAAAATCTGAGCCATGCTTTTTAACCTGACAATGTGCTCCTTCATTGTTTTTTTTATTTTTAGGATAAAATCCTCTCAAACATGCAGTAAGAGAGTTCACGCCAGTGTGGAATGGCAGAGAGCATGGCGAGTGAGGCATCGAGAATTAAATGAAAGAAGGAAGCAGGTAAAGTGGCTTAGCAGACTAATGCTTTTATCCATAAGACCCTTCAAGCAGTGTGATGCTCCCAGTTGTTCATAGGATGAAAGGGAGGAAAATCTGTAATCCCGAGCAAGAACTAACAATACAAAGCTAAAGTACAGAGAACACAAGCATTCAAATAAAACTGAAAAATAATTTCCAAGGCATCTCTGATTGGTGAGGAGGAGAGAGCAGAGACATGCCCCAGACTCTTAACAATTTCACCATGCAGAAGCAGTGTAATTATCATTTACTCTCCATCTTCATTTGCCACATAGTCACAAAAGATGTCATGCTATTATAGCTTACTTGGTGGGTAAACAATAGTGAGTGCCGTAGACACACCCATTCTTTCAATCTGCCATTGAACTTTTGACATTTTTGATCCCTGCTATTTGTTCAGTCTCATGTTAACAAACATGGTTGTGATGACAACATATTGTAGGCAAATCACAAGCAGTGGATCATATGTAAATGTTTTGTTTGCAAACAAACTGATGGTCCTCGCAGTGAAGAAAATTTGATGTCATTTTGCTTTCCTCCAGGAAACTGGCAATGTGCTGACACGGATATGGGAGTCGGATCTAATTTGTAAATATTTGTGCCTGTTGCTATATGCATTCTAGTAAAATAACCCCAATGGGTTCAATGCTAGAGCATTTCTGACTAATGTCAATTGTTTGTACAGAAATAATGTAGTGACTTCTGAGTTATATTCTGAAAATTATCCAAAGTCCATCGAAATATATTGAAAATTTGCTATTGATTACTATGGGCTTCCAATCATTCCTTAGTGGTCCAATGGATGTACTGGGGAGCTGAACTTTCCTCCCTTCTGCTGTCCAAGCTTTCAGCCAGCTTCTTGGCAAGCAGGAGTCTCATGCCAAGTCTAAGGTAAGGGTGATTTGGGATGATCATATCACAATCTTCAGGACAGCGTAGTGGAACTGATTCTGATTCGGTTCACTGTCCTGGTAGCTATTCAGAAACAATAATTTTGGGCCACATTCTGTGCACACAACTCCTCTATAGAAACATCTCACTCACTGAGAAAATTAATTATTCCATCAGTGACTCAATACCTACTCCAGGCTACGAGAGCAGTAACAGTGACTGATTTGTAATCCCTAATATTGTTGTTCCAGTGCCCTCTTGTGTCCCCTGGCCCCAGGGCCATTACCTTCAGCATGCCAAGTGGAAGGGGAGATTGCAGAGATCTGAAAACCCACTTTCCTTTGAAACTTTTAGTGGTGAGAGATCTCGGTGGGGTGAGGCAGGGTCTGGGTGGACTGGGAGAAAGGACATCAGGCAGAGGTAGAAATGTTTAGAGAATTCTTTTGTCAGAACAGACTTTGAATTGCTGTCAGATTTTAGACAAAAATTGAAACCTCAAATTATGACTCTGGTAATATCTGGATCTGGATCCAGCTACCCACTCCTTTGTCCTATGTCTAATGATTTCCTTTGATTCACACACAATTGCTGCACACTAGCAATGAATATTAAAGGATTGGATGTTGCATTCAGATCAGATTTATCATTTGATTGGCATTTCCCAAAAGGCTTACAGACTTGATTTGGAGAAGCCTCCAAATAAACTCAGCCAAAGTTATGGAAATCATGCTGGAGACTTCATGCAAACTGGCTTTCTTGTGAAAGGTCCAGCATTTTCTGGCTCCCTCTGCATTGGAAATACTGCAGAAATAGTCTTCCACTTCCACAAGAGCAGTGTGCAGTTGCGGCAGTCTCCACCCCTCAAACTATATACATTACTATGATGCAGTAAGTCACACCCTCCTGGTTACATAGCCTCTACTCCCTAGGCGTGACTGATTCCACTCATAGAGTCTGTCCCAGGCTTCCTCTTTAATACTATTATTGCCACCTCTTTTATAGTCAGGGTGAAGTCTAATGCACCACACCTGCCCCCAGTGAGTAACTGACAGCTTCTGGCAGTGTTCCAACATGTGCTAGGCTGAAGCAATAAAAGAGTCCTCCTGCTGCAAGATGGGCTATGTAACGAAAGTTCACTGTGCATTTTCACCTAGCTTTAAAACAAATAGGCTTGGGCCTGGTTCGGTTTGAGTTTTGGGCAAAGCTACTGTTCAGTTCAGATTTGACCCATCTCTAACACAGCAATATCTTCTTCTCGGCAAGGTGCCCCTTGGATGGGCATTGCCCCGGTGGCACTAGACAGAACAGCAGTATGTAGATGTGCAAACCGGATGTGGTTAACTTTACAGGCGGAATCCCTGCAACTTTGCTTTGCAGTTCAAGTTCAATGAACTCAAATGGCCCATGTTCACATTCCACAGGATGGGGGCAGCTGGGTTTGTGGGATGGGGAGAGGTGGCTGGTGCAGGAAAGGTTAATTGGGTCTATCTGTACAAACAACCTCAACCCACTTTTGAACTTTTCAGAAACATAGACTGAGGTTTTCAAACACAGACCCTCAAACCTAAGAGTGTGTGAGTAGGATTGTGGTTTGCAGATGTCAGGTTTCATTATTATTATGTGTTGGGGTCTATACTATAGTCACTAGTGGTGGTCCCAGTTAGGACCCCATTAAGTCCCTCAAGCCCTGTACAAACACAGAGTAAAAATGGTCCCTGTCCTGAAGAGTTTACAGTCTAAATATAGGTCTGACTAGGGTTAGATTACTGCTAGAAAAATACAAAAACTTACAGAGCTACTGTAGCAGCACTAGTGTTTCTTGATCTGCCTTTTACAATGATGGATAACTACTTTGTACACATTCTCAATCTATTTATGGGAGTGTCTGTGGCCAAGTTTCTCTAGTTTGCAGTTCACTGAGTTGAAGTCAGGGGCCAGATAGGCTTCCATAAGTAGGAAAAAGTTGCTGAGAGAAGAGAGTGCAAGTTTTCATTGCGCTGAGTAACCAGGGGGGCAACATTTGCCTTGTCTCATCAAATGAACAGGGACGTCAGTACTCTAAACCTGTTAAAAGTCCGGTTGGTGGTGAAGCGGGGGAGGGAGGCTCCCTGCCCTGCTCCACGCGCCTCCTGGGAAGCAGCCAGCATGGCCCTCCGAGTCTTGGTGGAAGGGTGGCAATGGGGGCTCCACACACTGCCCGTGCCCTGAGTGCTGGCTCTGCAGCTCCCATTGGCCAGGAACAGCGGCCAATGGGAGCTGCAGGGTGGTGTGAGCAGGCAGGGGCAGTGCACAGAGCTCCCTGGCCACCCATGCACCTAAGAGCCAGAGGGACATGTCACTGTTTCCTGGGAGCCACTTGAAATAAGTGCCACTCAGAGTCCACACCCCTCAGCCCTTCCCACATCCAAACCCACTGGAGCCCCCCCGCACCCTGATCCCCACATTTCTGGCCCCACCCCAGAGCCTGCACCCCCAGCCCAGAGCCTGTACCCCTCCCCACACACCAACCCCATGCCTCAGCCTGGAGCCCCCTCCCATACTTCAATACAGCCTGGAGCCCGCTCCTCATATTTCCCACGGCCCCATTCTCCAACCCCCTCTTGCACCCCAAACCACTCATCCTTGGCCCCACCCCAAAACCTGCGCCTCCAGCCAGAACCCTCACTCTTTCCAGCACTCCAACCCTGTGTCCCAGCCCGGTGAAAGTGAGTGAATGAGTGAGGGTGGGGGGAGAGCGAGCAACAGAGGGATGGGGGATGCAGTGAGAGGGGGATGGGGCCTCAGAGAAGGGGCGGGGTAGGGATGGAGCCTCGGGGAAGGGCAGGGCAGGGGGTGGGACAAGGGTGTTTGGTTTTCTGCTATTAGAAAGTTGGCAACCCTAGGGTAAGGCCATTAGAATCATTGAACTGGAAGGAACCTCGAGAGGTTATCTAGTCCAGTCCCCTTCACTCAAGGCAGGACTAAGTATTATCTAGACCATCCCTGACAGGTGTTTGTCCAACCTGCTCTGAAAAATCCCTAATGATGGAGATTCCACATTCTCCCTAGGCAATTTGTTCAAGTGCTTAATCACTCTGATAGGAAGTTTTTCCTAATGTCCAACCTAAACTTCCCTTCATGCAGTTTAAGCCCATTGCTTCTTGTCCTATCCTCAGACGTTAAGAAGAACAATTTTTCTCCCTGCTCCTTGTAACAACCTTTTATGTACTTGAAAACTGTTATCATGTCCCCCTCAATCTTCTCTTCTTCAGACTAAACAAACCCAATTTTTTCAATCTTCCCTCATAGGTCATGTTTTCTAGACCTTTAATCATTTTTGTTGCTCTTCTCTGGACTTTCTCCAATTTGTCCATATCTTTCCTGAAATGTGGCACCCAGAACTGGACACAATACTCCAGTTGAGGCCTAATCAGCGCAGAATAGAGCGGAAGAATTACTTCTAATGTCTAGCTTACAATACTGCTGCTAGTACATCTGAGAGTGATGTTTGCTTTTTTTGCAACAGCATTACACTGTTGACTCATATTTAGTTTGTGATCCACTATGACCCCCGGATTCCTTTCCGCAGTACTCCTTCCTAGGCAGTTATTTCTCTTTTTGTATGTGTGCAACTGATTGTTCCTTCATAAGTGGAGTACTTTGCATTTGTCCTTATTGGATTTCATCCAATTTACTTCAGACCATTTCTCCATTTTGTCCAGCTCATTTTGATTTTAATCCTCTCCTCCAAAGCACTTGCAACCCTTCCCAGTTTGGTATCGTCTGCAAACTTTATAAGTGTACTCTCTGTGCCATTATCTAAATTATTGATGAAGATATTAAACAGAATGTTCACACAGAGGCTCAGTTCTTCCTGTTGGCTATCCTGCTCACAGCTTTCCTAGGTTTTGTGACAACCTGTCTCTTTAAGTAACCATGCTCCCATCAGCTCCCCTGCTGACTGTGAACCTTCCTCATGGACGTGGGCTTTTTCCCACCACAAAGAAGGTGAGAGAGTGGTCCTGTGTTCACAGAGTTGGAGTCAGCATTATCTCACTTGCTGATTCACCATGGGATTGAGAAGGAACAACTCAGCAGACAGAAGCTGTCATCCCTACCCCATATCTGCTGTCAACCTACGGAGCTCATGGGAGTATCTGTGAAGTCAGCACTCTTTCTTGTGACCCTTCCCCACTGTGCCCCACTTGCTACCACCTGCCCTTAGAATAAGGAGGCCTTGTCTGTGGCTGCTGGGGGGGTCATATCCCCAACTCCACCAGCTATGAGTGACACAAGCACTTCTCTCTAAGCCTTGCAGGCCCTGCTGTCACTTTACCGAGTAGCAATCGGCACACTACAACCCTTGAGCCCTCCGAGCATCTCCATGGAATATCCAGCCCCTGGGCGACTGGGTATTCACAGTATTCACTGATCCACTGCTTCCAAAGAAGCAGTACACCCCAGCTTACCAGAGCCCTGCTCCGTTTAACTCACAGCACTTAGATTTGTTTATAGGGAAATTAAGTAAAAGTTTATTTAACAAAGCATAGAGATTCAACAGTAGCAAGTAGAAGTATGTGAAAAAAATGTCTACATATGAAATAAAATCATAACATGCATTCTAGAGCCTAGCCTTAATTCACAAGATAGTCTCATATCTAACGTTTAAGTCTCACCTAAAATCCCTACAACCCTTTACAGCCAGACAGACTGTGACCCTTCTTTCATGAGATATGCACTCTTTAACTTGCCTTGTAGGTGAAGGATCCAGTATGTCTCTTTGGACCCAGATATACCAGACCAATCCTCTGTCTGTATTCATAAACATCATGCCACTGCTATTAGTTTCATCCTTTAGATTTCCTCTTGGGTAGGTTTCACAATCTCTCAGTTTGCACCTGGCTCAGTATGCAAATAGACATACATCGTGAAGCATATAATACACAAATGGCTAGACCTGGAGATAGGTGTTAGTTACCTCTTGCCTGAAAACAACATTTCTGAGGTTTATCATCTCCTGGTGACCTGCCTTAACTCCAAGACCTTAAGAAAATAACTTTCAGTATAGATACATAACTTCTTACATGTTATCTGTATGTAAGCAGAGTCTGAATGACCTCTCCCCCAATATCTAGTCAAGAGCTGTGGAAAAATACTTCAGGAGCTCATCTCGTTTGCATGGACACACCCACCCTGCCTAGGTGCCCAGCATGATGGGATTGCTTGCCCAAATTATGATTTGTGGCTGGTGTTGGATCCCCATTCTCCTTGTTATTGGGGCAGGAGTAATAAAGCATTGTTATCCTTGTTGTGTGAACCGAGGGCAGCAGAACTGTACCTGGCATACCCTGATGTAGGGACTCACCCTCAACTGAACAGCACTCGCTAGGCAGGGGACATGGGTTCCAAAGCCCATTGAGTTGAGAGAGGATGTGGATAGGTATTTGTAGGTGTGGGTTTTGTTTAAGAGTCCTAGACACCATTTGACCCTTTCTCTCTCCATGGTATAATAAAAGAGCTTATTTAAATTCAATTGAGAGTCTTGTTACATGCTGCAGAGCTGAAATCACTGAGAGCTATGTGAAGTAGGGGGCCCTGAAGATATGGGGGCCATTCGGGTGGCTGGCAGAGAGGCATGGCAAGCAGCTAGTGGGGTGGCTGGTGGAGAGGTGTGTGGCCAGCAGGGAGGCTGGTGGAGAGGCATGACCAGCAGGACGGTTGGCAAAGAGGGCCAGAGAAGAGCCCTGCAGAAATGTGTTGCAATCGGCCATTGGGGTGATGAGTGAGTGCCCGAGCAGTGGAGTGTGTAAGGTGCTTCCTTATCCCTCACCTCCACACAGGGTGGGAGATGAACTCTGCAGATGCACTGGCCAAGGACAGCAACTGTGAGTGGGGTACAGAGAAGGGAAGGGCACGTTAAAGGAACTTTTGAGTGGCTGGACTTAAGAACCTGAGGGGAAAAGGATACTGCCCAACTTACTTGGGGGTGGGTCTTTGCTCATGGCTTATATTTATGGACCCTGGTTGTGGTGTTTTCCCAAATTAATGCTGAGTTACTTCCGTCCATTTTATTAAAAGTTTTTGCTACACTCAGACTCTGTGCTTGCGAGAGGGGATGTATTACCTCTTTGGAGGTGACCAGAGGGTGGTGTGTAATTGTCCCAAGTCACTGGGTGGGGGCTCAAGCCAGTTTTGTGTTGTATTGTTGAAAAGGAACCCCTAGACAGGGCCACCCAGAGGGGCGGGCAAGTGGGGAAATTTGCTCCAGGCCCCGGGCCCCACAGGGGCCCGCAGGAGAGTTTTCAGGAGCCCCCAGGAGAGTTTTCAGGGGTCCCCAGGAGAATTTTCGGCAGCACTTCGGCGACGGGTTCTTCAGTACCGCTGAACACACCCAGAGTGAAGGACCCACTGCTGAAGACCTGCCGCCGCTTCTTCTGCTCCGGGTCTTTGGCGGCAATTCAGTGGCGGGGATCCTTCGCCGAGTGGAAGGACCCACGTCGCCGAAGACCCCAGGTTTCCTGAATCCTCTGGGCAGCCCTGCCCCTAGATACTGAACCTAGCCCTTGTTGCTGCTGGTGCCACCTGGCAGAAGGGTTACATGTACATACATTTTGCAATGTTTATGTTAACCCATGGACTACTCTCTCTCTGTATAGACCTCACATGCCACCATTCAGTGAACTATTATGCAGATAACCCAGAGGATCACTGTAAAACCCTATGCACCCCTATGACTCTGCCTGTTGGTGTTCAGGGGTCAATGGGTCACATCCATCCTGATCCATCAGAACTAAGCCCCTGATCCAAAGCCCAGTGAAGTCAATGGAAGTCTTTCCACAGATTTTGATGTGTTTTGTGAGCCCCCACTGTTTGTAGAAGTGAAGAGAATGAGCTGCTTTTTAAATTAATTAAATAAAACATGTTTTTCCTCTTGCAGTGAATTCTTGAGATTTTTTTTACAAGCTGGTGACCTCCTGCATTGGAATTCTATTTTCAAAATGTAAAATTGTGTTTTCATAACAGTCTGTCTGATTTTCCCCCTGGCATTTCTGGTATTCTTTCTGCAATGCCACATCTTTCTATGGGAGAAAACATTCAGTACGTCAGAGCTGAGTCCACACTGTCTTTGGAATGTTCAGCTGAAAACAGAAATAGATGTTTTCTCTGTATGTTGTTATTTAGTTACCCAGAGCTGCTCAGTGGGGAGTATTATAGAGCAGCATTTCTGTGCACTTAGCTCCTTGCATGACATTTTTAACCTGTTGAAGTTTTGCAATGCTGTTTACCAGACATACAGCACATTTTCTGTGGGTACATTTAATAAGATAATCATTCTCAGAAATGTTTCTGTGTTTTGTATTTTTAATTATTAGAAATATGTAATCTTTAGTTTAAGGTCTACAATGGATTTTTAAAAACTTTTTCTGCACCCTAATTTAGTCATGATGTAAACCAAAGCTATTTAAGGTGCAGATTGAAGCAATTAAAAGGTCTTCCTTTTCTAAAGTCATAATATGGTAACTAAAACTTGGCAAATAATTTGCAACAAATAATTTATTAAAACAAATGTATCCTCTTTTCTCCTTTGCAATTGTCCACAAGTTGTCTGTGAGACTGATTCATCCATAATTTATCATACTAAATTATTTGCTAAATAAATATTTAGAGAATAGAGAATAATTCTTAGTCTGTAGATTGGGACTGAGCAGTTTGTTGGGAATATTTACTATTTGAATTTGGAGAGATATTGGTCAAATTATGTAGTATGTTTCTAGTCCCAGATTGAATGAATGTGCAGCTGAATGAGGGATTCTGTTCCTTATACAGATACCGTAAAGAACATAGACTGAGATGGGATCATAGAAAAGAGTCAATGCAGATCTTAATCTGCAGTCAAGCAAAACTTTCTGCTGCAGTTATCAGTCTGTTGTTTTCCCAGTTGATGGACATTAATTGAGGATGATAATATTGATCTCACTGCTGTTGGTATGCTTGTTCTTGCTCTCATAGATGTGAATGCTGGCTAATGGGGGAGGGATAACTCAGTGGTTATACTGAGCATTGGCCTGCTACACCCAGGGTTGTCAGTCCAATCCTTGAGGGGGCCATTTAGGGATCTGGGGCAAAAAAATTGTGGATTGATCCTGCTTTGAGCAGGGGGTTGGACTAGATGACCTCCTGAGGTCCCTTCCAATCCTGATATTCTGTGATTCTGTGAACCTCCCTAGGTTGCATTCCCTTCCCTAAGCAACTCTCTGTGGTGCCCCTCCCTCCTTTAGTCCCAGGATGTAACCGTGCATTGAAGAGAAGATGTGGAGGGAGAGCCATGGAGGCACAGAGCCTCTTTGTGTACAGCTCCAGCTCCCCCAGAAGCCCAGTTGACAGTAGGGAATCTATGGAGTTTAGGGGATACACTGTTGGGGATGGGGGGAAAAATCTCATTTCTCCCCCATCCCCCACCTGATGGGACAATGTGGCAGAAAGTCCACAAAGAGAATCTTTTATAGTTCCCTATCCCATGAATTTTCATCTAGGAGGGGCAGACTCATCTCAGGGTTGTCCACAGAACTTTTGACTTGCCCTGTTGTATTCTTGAGTTATTAACCAAAATAACAAGGAATCTGCATGTCATAAATAACAATCAAATTCTGCTCCCACTGAAGTGCCATGGATTTCAGTGAATGAGAGAGAACAGGTGGGCTCCCCATTCAAATGCATATGCCTTTGAAATGGGTGAGATGTACCTACATGTCCCTTTATTCTTAGCATGCAATTATATTTTTGCTTTATAGCTGTCCATACACCCCTTGCTTTCCATGTAAACATAAAACAAGGAAAGAGGAAAGGGTCTAAGATCTTATATTAACATTTGAACTGGTGAAATAATGGAGGGGAAAATAATTAAAAGTACATTTCAATTGGTGAGGAGGAAATTGGTTGCTTGAATCATTTGCTGAATATTATTTGAAAATGGGGGGAAAGCCCCAAAATAAATGTTATGAACCATGGCAAAATGTGTCAGATAATTAATCTGTAATGAATTTAGAATTCAAACAGCTCTGTTAGGAATTTGAGCCTAACCCAAATCCCACAGAAATCGATGGAGTCTTTTGATCTCATTTGTCAGTGCAGGCATCTTACAGTATATTGGAGCAGAGTCAGAGATTCAGCGTATTTATTTGCTGATATAATCTTTGTACAGTAATCCTTTCTTATTGTTAGATGAAACAACAGTAAAAATATTGAACCAATATACTATGATAGATATTCAGGCTGAGTGAAAGTTGTAAACCTTTCACTGTAGAATTATGCACTTACACATACATAAGAACAAACCACAAAATTAGTGGTAGATGAGCTGCTAAAGCTATGTTACCAAATGATACCCCCAATACTCCTGCTCTTACCAGAGCCATCATCACTCTGAGCAATGAAGTTGGATATGGTATATCATGGTATGGTATATCATATTTATATGATATCATGGTATGGTATATCATATTTAGTATTTTATATCCAATTCTTCAGGGAATCATTTAAAAAATACAAAATATCCAGAGCGGTTAGAATGAAATTTGTTCCTATGCAGAGGCCTGGCACAAGGCTTATGCATTACCCAATTTAAACTCTATTTTGAGGGCTTAAATGAGATTCCAGCATATCACAGGTCTTGTGCTGGCCCTCAATTTCACCCTTCAATAACAGCGTGCATGCAACAAACTGCTCCATCTATTGTAGGCTTCCAGATACCCAGTGTTAAGGGGCAAACCAAAGTCTGCAGAAATCAGTACAGCTAAGCTCTGTAATAATGCATGTCAGCAATAAAACACAAAAAATGAAAACAGTGGAACTGAATTACAGTTCAGTTGGGATATTTTCATACTCTGTAATATAAAAGTTAGTTTCAAAGGACTTCAGTGCATGTTTTTTTAAAAAAAGGGCAGACAGTTTGAATGGTGTAGTCTATAAATGAAGTGGTGGAGACCAACCTTAGGCACCACTTATTTACTTTCTGTTTATAAACCTTAATGTTTGTTTTCCATGCATTCTGCTTCTTGCAGATGATCACTAAGTACAAGAGTTCCTTTAAAATCAGCAGCGACTGTGGTTTGGCTCTTTGCAACAATGTAAATTTATAGCTTGGTGGAAGGCACTCCAGACTTTGCTGCTTGTTTTTTGTTTGGGTTTCTGGAGGACTGACATTGCTGTTGTATGTCCCCGTTAAAAAAAATGGAACATCAGGATTTATACAGCCTTGAGTGTACAGCATTTTTTAAAAAGACCGAAACAGCCCAGAGCAGCAGTCAGCCTAGGGTAGAAGATACAGTAATAATTTGATTTGGGACTTGCCTTTAAGCCTCTGTATTATTGATTTCTGACAATTGTGTTCACAGTGTAGTAAGGCAAATAAGCACGGTCACTGTAAATGTACATTGGGCCAGTGAACTCTGGTTTTCCAGATTGAGATTGAAATCTGGCCTCCAATTTCCCCCTGCACTGGCTGTATGGAAGGGGGTCGGGGGTTAGGAACTGCTGTGTCATCTCTGGGCCAGTAGAGGATTGATTGCCGCGCACTGGGGTGATCATCCTGTGAGTGGGCTATGCTGGTTTTAGGGCTACTCCACACCACAGGAGGAGAATCTGTATCAAAGTGGTTAATGCTCAGAAGCCTGTCGGTAGAGAAAGGGACACATGAATACTGAGAAATGCATTAATGGAAAGCTATCCTAGTCCCTGCCCAGTAGAACACAATCTGCTAGAGCTCTTCCAGAGAGTCACATAGGAAATCAGTGCTAGTTTGTGGATTAATCTGGATTTCCATGGTCACTTTTGCCAGGGTAACAATTCCTCTTTTCCACTGCTAAATGCAGTCAAATCTTTTGAGGGGAGTCTGTGTGGCAATGGGCTTGAATTCAAACAAAAGTTGACTGTTTTATACATTTCAGTGGAACTCTTAAGCTATTACATAGTAGATAAGCAGCAAAAAGCATAAGCTCATGTTGGTCTTTTGACTTTTTGACTCTTGAACTGGATCACATTTCATCTTCTACAAAGCATACTGCACTGTGACAAAACAACAAATAGCTTAGGTCAGCAATGCATTATGGCCAAGATTTTCAAACTTGAATGCCTAAACTAAACCCTCCAAAGCCATATATACACATATATGCACCTAAAAAGTAGCCCAATTTTCAGAAGGACCAACCCCATTTAAAGTCAAAGGGGGAACCTCCTAGGTGCTCAGCATTTTTAAAAACCAGTCCGCTTATTTGGTTTCCCTAAATACAGATTTAGGACAAAACTGAATGAAGGCAATCCAGGGTGTTAGGGACAGCCCACATGGCCCTCCCCTTTTGGGGGTAGCTGCAAGTTTCAGAATGAAAATGAACAGCACCGTTCATATTTCTTGGAGCTATTGTTTCAGGCTCTCTGCATATTCAAAAAAGATTCATATTCATCTCTGTTCATATTTCCAAATTTTGCTTTGCATCTATGAGTGCTAGAAACAATAGATTAAAAAAATAAATAAATGCTGAGATTCTAATCTCAACAAGAGACTCCAGGATTTGGGGTCCTAGACACCTGTCATGTGCGTACTTTACCAGCCCTGATTTAGCAGTCTAACTTTAGGCACTCTTTTAATCTTTGCCTGTGATTTAATTGGTCTTTCACATGTACAGAATGCAGGGTTGCCAACTCTTGTGATTTTATCATAGGTCTCACAAAATTTGGTGTTTTTCTTAAAGTCTCAGTTCCTGGAATCATGTAAATTACATGAGAATCTCAAGGTTGTTTTTGTTTGTTTGTTTAGAAAAGTTTCTAGCCATAATGATTGTGAAGAAAAACTTAGAAACATGACCCAAATACAAATAGCTAATATACATTTTAAATCTCATTATTTTGGAGGCCTGACTCATGGGTTTTGAACCTTTGGACTGTTGGGACAGAGGGAAAAAAAAGAGTTGTACAAACAGGGCCTGTCAGTCATTTTATTCTAGATATATCTCAGTAATCAGTCTTCCATTAACCCTTTAATGTTTCTTTGCAAACATTTTCAGTGTCCCTTTCTGTAGCCTCTGAGATCAGGCTGGAGTATTTAGATAGGGCTTAATGCTGCTGTTGCGCAAGTCAATGGCAAAGTACCCCTTGATTTTCAAAGGTGCAAGGTCATGCTGCCACAGAACAGTAACGTTTTCTAAGTATAAAGAGAAAATGTAACCAGGATTCCCCTACATTGTGCCATGAGTTTAAAATATGGAGAAGAGATTTAGAAAATGTAGCGTGGAATAGGTTGAATGAGAAGCTGCAGATTGGTGAAAAGCCTGGACAAAAATATTTGTTTTACAACACTTCCAAAATGTGGCTAGGCTCAGGTTTAAGCGTAATTTAGAAGAGCTCAAAGTCTTTCCATACACAGTTTCATTTTTTTACTTTCTGACTGTTCCTTTTGGAATTAATACTTTCTACAATTGTCATCTTTTTCCTTTACTAGCAAGTCTTAAAGATTGACCTTAGAGCAGTGACAACTAAAAAAGCCTTTCTAAATTTGTCATTGGACAGTAGGTGGTTGTGTTTTACCATATTTTACATCTTAAATTAAGGACCTCAGTGTACAGGATAGCAGGCTACGTGAATTTCCTCTTCCTGACTCTCCTAGAATAAGCAGCATTTGTCAGGCTTCAGAGGGGTAGCCGAGTTAGTCTGGATCTGTAAAAGCAGCAAAGAGTCCTGTGGCACCTTATAGACTAACAGACGTATTGGAGCATGAGCTTTTGTGGGTGAATACCCACTTTGTCGGATGCATCCAATGAGCTTTCGTGGGTGAATACCCACGTTGTCAGATGCATCCGATGAAGTGGGTATTCACCCACGAAAGCTCATGCTCCAATATGTCTGTTAGTCTATAAGGTGCCACATGACTTTTTGCAGCATTTGTCAGGTCATTCAGTATAGGTTATCTAACGTGAATTGTTTTAAGTGTGTTTTAGTTAGGCTTTGTCTACACGGCACTTTTGTCGGTAAAACTTTTGTCATTCAGGGGTGTGAAACCCCTCCCCCCCTGAACATCAAAAGTTTCACAGACGAAAAGCACTGGTGTGGACAGCGCTTTGTGAGTGGGAGAGCTCTCCTGCTGACAAAGCTACCGCCTCTCATTGGGGGTGGATTTATTTTGTTGGCGTGAGAGCACTCTCCTGCTGACAAAGAGCGGCTACACTGCGCACCTTTTAGTAATACGGCTGGAGCAGCACAGCTGTGTCACTAAAAGGTGCGTAGTGTAGATGTAGCCTTATAGAAAAGCAGGAGTATGTAATGGGCACCTTGGTAGCCATCATATTGGCTCCTTATGTGAATTCAGAATCATATCTACTTACTTCCTTGACAAAACAAGATTAAGGGTTTGTCTACCCAGGCAGTTATTCCAGAATAGCTATTCCTCTTTAAATTCATATCTGGCCTTAATCCAGAATAACTCTCAAATGTAGACAAGCCCTTATTTTTTTAAAACTTGCTAGGTGCATTATCTTTGCAGCCCCTTTTATTCCTTTCAACTTAATATTTTGTAATATTTTTATATACTCAAAGCCTGTGCATATTAACTACTCTTCAGAATACCCCTGGAATGTAAGAGGCTACGTATCTTTATCCCCATTTCATAGAGGGGAAAATAGAGAGAAAGGTGAAGAAGATCTTCACTCACTCAGTTTCTTGTCTTTCTACATGCTGCCGAAATCCCACTTCCAGGGCACTCCCATTCCGCCATCTTTTCACTTTTCATGGGATGCCCACAAACTCACCTCAATCAAATACCTGCTGCACTTCCACATTCTACATGAGGGGAGAGAACATCAAATAATAAAAACAAATTATAAATACTTATATGGCCTCTATTACCATATTGTATGAGGGCCTCCCATATATTTATGGATTTATCCTCATAACATTCCAGTGAGGGAGGTAAGTACTATTATCCCCATTTTATAATTTTGGGATTGAAGTACAGAGAGATTAAGTGATTTGTCGAAGGTCACAGAAGAAATCCATGGCAGGGCCAAACATTAAATTCAGACCTCGTTATTATTATTACAGTAGTGCCTAGATACTCCACCAGAGGCCAAGGCCCTTTTGTTGAAGACGGTGTAAAAACCCCGAGTGGGAGCTCATCTAAAGAAGATAAATCAAACAATAGGGGAAACTGAGGCACATAGGCGTGAAGTGCAATTGTCTAAGGTCACCTACCAAGCAAGCAGATTAGATGAAAATAGAACCCATGTAATAATTATTTAATGGATAAAGATATATAGCAGCTGCTTCAATAGGTGTTTATTTTATTCTATATAGGCTCTTATGCCACGCTTACCACCATGTCTTGCAGTAGTGCATTAAGCAAAGTGACTATACATCAGTCATGTGTTTGTTCTCTCATTCTCTCCCCAGATGCAGAAGCATGTGCAGTGGAGTGTATTGTTTCGACAGGGTTTGCTATGTGTTCATACTAGAGAAGGCAAGGTCAAAGAAATGCACCTTGCAGGCGGAGCAGAAAGTTTGCGGGTTTGTGACGATCCTTGGTTTCTTGGGGAGCTCATTTCACAGTCTCATACAGGCCCCCGCATAAAGTTCTGAGTCCCACACAGATGAGCTGTATTTTTTTGTTGCTTATTCCACTGTGCCAGAAGAGCAAAGTTGTCAACCATGGCCTTCATCCCAGAGCTCTAGACAGTCTTCTAGGCTTCTTGGGCTGAGACCATTGAGTGCTGTGAAGATAAGGCCCAAGACCTTGATTAGAAATTCTACGGGAAGCCAGCAAACTGAGTGGAAGGCAGGTGTGATGTGCTTACAGTAACCTGTGTTGCTGATGAGATGTACTGCAGCATTTGTAGTAGTCTGAGTTTCCTAAGGGCTGAAGGCTTTGTGCCCAGGTGTATCACTTTGCAGTAGTCCAGCTGAGGGGTAACAAAGGCATGAATAACTGGGTCCAGGTCTTTATCAACCAGGATGGGATGGAATCTCTTAGGCAACCTGAGATGGCAGAAAGCATTACTCTCAGCCATTGCAATGTGGTAGCTCAGCATCAGTGAGGAATCTCAGAGTTCTCCTGGACTTGAGTACTCCTAGTACATTTAAGATAAAATTTTGCTCATAAGCAGGCAAATCCCATTGTTTTGCCTTAGAGTTTCACTTAAAAATTAAAGGCCAAATTCTGCTACCTTTATTCATAAATAGCACCTTATTCTATAAAAGTTCCCATTGATTTCAACTAGGATTTCAGTGGGAATAGTTGCAAAGAAAGGTACAACTTAATAGAAGTAAGGATGGCAGAATTGGGCCCTACATGATTAATAATAATCTTCATTTTTTTCTTTGATGTAGTGCCATTGAAATCAATTGAATTATATACCAGAGCTGAGCATGGTCTAGAAAGAGAAACCAATTTGTGTGGGGCACCAGCATCTAATGGATAAGACATGAGTCTAGTAAATAATTACTTAAGAAGAAAAATGATTGTCCATGAGGTTTGCATTTTTCTTTCCTTTCTGGACCCCTTTCTGTAAATGGATATAGAAAAACAATTTGTTTTATACATGATTAGTTAAATTCATAATAATAGTCCAGTGGCTTTGTTGTAAATTGTGCCCATCTTTAATTCTGCAGCAGATTTACCAGTTTCTTCTCAATCTGACACAAATTCCTTTTCCACTGAGTGCCCCTGAACAATTGGTATCTGTTTAACAAAGAGCATGCCTATGGCTCTGTGAGTATAGGGAGTACATTTTAACCCTCCATTAATAAAAAACAGAACTTACTGTTCCTCGAGTGAACTCATTAATCTGGCCTTTTGAATTACATGTATATGATTTTTGCCTGGACATATTGTATGTTTAATCGTTCTTCACATTTCATCTCCTAATCCTGCGTTCAGGACTGGTGCATTGTTTATATTCCTTATGTTAAAACAAGTTTTTACGTTTACTGTTCTACAAGGAACATTTCATAAACCGGCTACTGTATGTGTGAACACTGACATTTCTGTCTCCAGTGTAGCTCAGGAGGACAGTGGGGGTTCTGTCTTTCAGGATATATGTGGAAGCAGAGCAGAACTGCTGAAAGAAAGCCTGTACTAGATTGTTTAGTCCTTTCCTAACTCAGAGCCCAGTTCTGCTGCCACGACAGCCAGTGGCAAAACTCATAGTGACTTTAATTATAGCGGTATTAGTGCTTTCACTCCTAAAGGTCAAAACTACTGTGCAAATTACAATCTGGTCCATGGTGCAGGTGAATGAGATCCCCGGCCAAGATCCCCACAACTTGGCCTCTTTATCACACCCAGCTGGATGCAAGGCTTCTGCCCTTCCCCCTTCTTCCCTTCTTCTGTGCCTCTCTCATTAGAGGAGCTGAGAGGGATGCTGATTAGATGGCAGAAGGGGAAAAGTGGTGTGAGTCTCAGCTACCAGCCAGAGAAACCGCAAGGAGCAGGAGGTGGAAGCAGAATATTGGTGCGTCTGGTCAAAAACTATTGGTTAGGCAGATCTGGTGTAGATGGGGGGTTTTCTGTACCAAAAAATAGTGTCACCAAAGTTATGTCTTTAAAATTCCCCCAAATGTAAATTTTATATGTGCAAATTGTATGCAGTTTTAGGCATTTTGCAGCACCAATGTAGGCAGGCTCAGTCTGAACTTTCCGATCTACATGCGAGCTCCCGCATTCTAACTTTTTTTATTCTGATAGTTTTTTCCTATAGTAGTGGCACTATCTGGTGTTTATAATGCAGTTTTTTTATATGTCAGTGTAACTGGTTCTTTGTTTGGTGTAAAAAACAAACAACCACCACCAACCACAAAAGCCCCAGGGTTAACAGGGAAATGTTTGGTGATGCAATTACCATATGTTTATAATCTTTTGAGGAAAAATAAATTTGTGATTTTTCAAACTTAGAGTATTGTAATGGGCCAGTACTATATTAAAATGGTTTGTATTAATTTCAGGGTAAAATAATTGAATTAACTGTATTTATTTAAATTGAATTTATTATTCTAGGTATGAGAAAACATCTGTTTGAAAATCACTTGCAAAGTCTGACCCAATGGAAGCTTAATCAAATGTACAGTGTTAGATGTGCTCAATAGTTTAATATTTTGTTTGAGTTGGAAATTGTGTAGGAAATGTTATTTGTAAATGTAAGGGTTTTTTATATTACTGAGGTGCTGGCAGTGGCTCGATGGTGCGTGCCAGATTGGACAGGACTGGTGGCTGAGATTCCCACTTCTTTTCCCCTTCTGCCATCTAATCAGCACCTCTCCTAACTCTCAGCTACTCTAATGAGAGAGACACAGAAGCAGCTAGGGGAAGGGGAGAGTTTTTCCACTTAAATATGTATATGAGTTGCAAACGCTCATAGAAGAAGTCTGCAGATAGTTTGCACTCATGCAGGTTTGGATGCTGATGGTGAGTATGACCAGCAATGTTGAACATAGGCATATGTTTGAAAATTGCACTTTGGAGTCCAGCCCTTAATTTCCTGGTATATCTTTGTTCAGTATGATGAGGAAAGTCCAGCTTCCAGAGTGATCTTGAAACTCTCTCTTCCCCAAAGTGTGAACAAATATCAGAGAGAACAAATCTTGGTCTTCAGAGAGGGACAAAGAATGTACCAATCTCAGAACATCCAGTGCTAGGTTGAGTCCGAAAGGGATATAGATAGAAGCCTCTTTAATGGACCATGCATTCTATGTATATCACTGAAAAGAGCATGTTGCATTGATGGTCCTTTCTAGGGACAGCAAATAAAGGGCTACACCCTGACTATACAATCTGCCTCATGTAAAGGGAAGCACATTGTTGTGCCGGAAAGGGAGTGAATGTCACCCAGTCTATACCTGGTGTTCCCCAGTGTGTTCATGTAACTACACTGCTTGCCATGTTGAGGGGTCGGCACAAAGGTGCCATCCAATACCCACTCCATTCTGTCCCCTCTCACCCATCTGCATGAGCAGGGGACAGAGTGGATCTGAGGAGCCTGGGTCCTTCAGGCACTGCTGCCTTTGGTGTGAGTAGCTGGCACAGCAGTATAAGGGATTTGCTCCACTATCTGGGCCACAGTTTGGCCCAAAGAGGAATAAAATATAACATCTTACGGAGAAGACTCTTATAACTGACTAATTTATGCGTGATTGCTGAAATGAAAAGGTAACACCCTTTAAAGGGAAGCAATATTTTACTCAACATTCAATTAACATATGAAGCTCACTGTGGCACGATATTATGGAGTCAAATAGCGTACTTACTTCCCCAGAATGACTTAAATTCTTCACCAAAAAGCATTTAAATGTATCATGCTGACAGTTATAAGAATAGAATCTGCAGTTACAGTACTATAAAGCATAAAGACTATTAACCGCATGCTTCAGGGTATAATCAGAGCTGCAACTAGGGTCAGAAAGGAATTTCTTCCATGTGGTTATGGTACAGTACTGTTAGATGAATCTATGGGAGATTTATATCCTTCTTGAAGCATCTGGCCTTCAGCACTAGAAGAAACAGGATACAGAACTAGCTGGACCACTGGTCTATTCCAGCCAGTTATATATTATGATTAGCAAATAACTTTTCAGTCCAGAAGTTGGCGTATTACTGAGCCATATCTAGCTACTTTATATTAAAATCCATAAAAGTGGGAATTCCTGCAAAACCAGTAGGGGAAGACAACTAAATGGGCTTTTCTTCTGGGGGAGAAGGGGGGAAGAAAAACAAAACCTTTAAATACAAGTGAATTACACAAAGTTCTATTCTCTCCCTTCCTTGTTTGGCCAGACACAGTGATACATCTTTTTCTCCCCCCCTGACAGGTTTCATTGCAATAAGTGCCAATAACAATTATGCTGAGTTTGGCTGAATGCAAGCCATGACATTTTTCTCTCAGCTTTTTAGACTTTGACAAGGCTATCAGTTCAGCACAGACCACCTGTTTGTTTTGTAGTGGTTGCCAAAACACATAAGTGTTAATAAGAGAAGGAGATGCTACTTAATAAATGTTTGTGTGTGTGTGTATTTATATAATATATATATATATAAATGCACATATATTTCTTCCTTTCTTTGGGATGTGGGGAGATCAACATTTTGAATTGCAAAATATGATTGTTTCATTTCTTCTTTATTCATCTATGATAAATCCTCATGAAAAGATACATTAGATTTATCATAACCTCATTAATAAGATACCTTCCACCGGAATATTTCAAAGTGCTTTACAGATTCAGTTACTGTACTGAATTCAGCCTCACAATAGTGATATGAGGAAAGTAAATGTAATGGACAGATTCTCAGTATATATTGAGGTTAATAAAGCTATGCTGTTTTGCAGCATCTGGGGGTTTGATCCAATGCTTATTTTATGGTGGTTTAAACTAAGGCATGGAGAGGCAAACATTTTCCAGTGTCCCTCAATTTTGATTCCCCAGAGGGCCAGATTTTCAAAGGTACAGAATACCTACAACTCCCATTAACTTCATTGCTGTTATTTTTGGCCCTAATAGCAATTAAACCTGTCAGGTGAAAGAAAGAAAATAAATATGTGTCCTGTGTCTGGCCAAATATATTTAGGAAGGAGAATAGAATGGTTTACAGAATATTAATAAAATTATCCATCTCCGTTGTGTGAAATTTATAGAAAAGGCAGATGCTCAGCATTCTGAAATCAGGCCCCAGGTGTTGCAGATAGGCCCCCAGAACCTAGGGTTCTGGGAAAAAAACATCCACTTTCACAAATGTTGACCTTAGTAACATACCCTAGCTCACACAGAGAGTCCGTGCCAGATCTTAGAATAGGACTCCAGATTCCAGATCATTAGATCCAATCACCAGACTACACTGTCTCTATTAAGTCTTACAATTTTTGCTTTCCAAATCTGATTATGGAAGATCACTTTGCTTACCGCATTTGAGGAGTCTGAGTTAATTGCAATTTAGAATTAAAAGCTGTGGACTTATGTCTTTATTTTATAAGTAGGTAACATATAAACAGATCGTTCTGAAAACAACTAGTGAACCAGTGAACCATGCTTAGAAAAATCAGAGGACAGGGACTGAGTGGTTGCTGTTTTTTCAGCCCATTGCTGGTATTTTACGGCATGGTGTCTGACCACTTTTCTGACTTGTTTGACAACGTCTGTCAATCCTGAGAAAAATCTAAGGAATATTTTAAAACTTTGAGACTTTGATCTGACATATTCTGAGATTTTCCCCAAGATTTATCTTTATTTTTATACCAAAACTTGAAGTTCTCTGCTAGATCTATTGCCTCACCATTTAATCAGAACCGTCTACAGTCCCCATATAACAGTATGATATGCTACCAGCATGTAAACCTTAAACATATTCTAAGGGAAACATACAGTTTAAAGCAAGGTTTGTTTTCATGCTCCTTAGGATGTGGGTTCATTGTAAAGTGCAGGTGTGATTGCAGCACAGATAGGCATACCCAGGCTAACTTTAATCTAGCTAGCATGGGTGACCATAGTAGTGAAGTTGTGGTAACACAGGTTTCAGCATAGGCCAGCAACCTGAGTACAAGCCTGCCCGGGAGCCTGGGTATCCTGGGACCCATCATATGTGTACTCATACTGCAATCACACCTCCACTGTGCAGTGAAGACATACCCTTAGTGATTTCAGGTACTTTTCTCCTTTATTCAACTCTTTTTAACTTGATCACATTCCACCCTTCAGCCCCTATGTGTGTGTGTGTGTGTGTTTCTATCCTTAAGATTAACAACTTCCTTTCCAAATCATCAGCCCCAGGAACATGAAGTTATAGCTTATTGTGTTTCCAGTGTTTTTCTTAGCTGATTCTCCTGGTTGTTGAAATGTACAGTTACATAGCGATAGAGCTGGCTCAAAGTTTTCATTTTCATTCTTTTTCTATGAAGAAGTGATCTTCTAAAAGTGAAAACTCTTGGTTTCTGGTTTGGTTAGTCAATGGAAAACTGAAAACATTTCCTGGATTTTTAGTAGTGTTTTGTTTTTTAAAATTATTTTTTAAAAAGTCCATGAAAAATAATTGCCATTTTTTACCAGCTCTCCAGCGCAGAAACCAGTTCTACCAAACCATTGGGCCACACATATGGGATACAGCTATGAAGTCCTGTTCAGTCTCAGTTAAGAGGTGAAGTACTCTGCTTTGCAAATTTAAAGAAGTCTGTATTAATGTTTGAAATAAAAGACACTACTCCCATTGACTTCAGTGGGATCAGGATTTCACCTGTTTGATGTCTGCAGCTATCATGGAAGATCATGATGCTAATCTATATGTCATGCAAGAGATCCGGAAAAAAGAGGGTCAAGATAAATATGTCAGAGGGGTAGCCATGTTGGTCTGTATTCACAAAAACAACAAGGAGTCCAGTAGCACCTTACAGACTAACTGATTTATTTGGGCATAAGCTTTCATGGGTAAAAACCCACTTCTTCAGATGCATCTTTTAACATCTTTTAACTGTAGTTCTTGAAGAAAATATGTGAAATACAAACATCCATAAAATGCAAATAAAAATTGTTTACACATTTTATATAAAAAAGGATTAACGTTTGAAAGAAATAGAAAGTAACAACCCGCTAGCTCCTGTTTAATGTGCTGAAAAGTGCCTTGGGTTTTGAAAAATAAATCTTTCCTTTCTTTCCTAGAAAGCATGATCGTGAATTCAAAATGTTACATAGTCTATTCTCTAAATGTTATGGGAATGCTCCGAGCTATACGAAGATACCTCGCTGGCAATTTGTTGGACAGATTCCAAGACAATTAATTAATATTTACTGTCTCCTATGAAGTGTCTTAGAAACTGCTGAGAAATGCAAATACAGTGTCTGAGAGAGCTCCTGCATCCAACGAAGTACAAACAGCCAATGAGGGCACACTGGAACAATGAATCAAGCAGCCACAGCATCAAATACCTGTTTGACTTCCATCCAAAGATGATGTGGCACATATTCCTATATACAGAAAGAGAGGGGAAAAAATTAGCTCTCTTCAGGGCGCTGCTTGGAAATGTTCACCTTTACTCATCTGTTAATTAAAACAAGTGGCCCCAACTCAATGCAATTTATTTATGAGCAGTTTATACAAGGAATGAAGAAAATTATTTCAAGGCTAAGTGCTGCAAGCTTCTGCTCATTTAGAAAAAAAATCTTGACATGTATTCTTGCAGCTCCTTAACGTATTTAGATGAAAGCAAGTGTTGCTCTAGCAAAATTTCACAGCATTGGAAGCAAACTATGGGCTTTTATAATTTATTCTAAGTGAGGGTGGGGAATCAATAAGGTGGATAAAATGACTGTTTAAAAGCTCTGACCATTAAACAAGTCCCATCAAGAATCAGTTAACACCAGCAATTTTGATAAAGAGTGGTCTGCTTTCAGCTATTTGACCCTTTTGAGTTGACTCTTCTTAATAACGGGCAAAACAACTCTCACACCGGAAGCAGTTGGTAAAGTGAGCCATATCATGGGGAAACAGTGCTCTTGTCAAAGCATTTTTGGAGGAATTACTGGAAGCACAATTTCAGGATTTCCTTCCTTGTGATACAAACAAGGCAGCATAACAGCATAACAACTGTGGCCAGTTGATACAGAATTCTCAATCCTATGTGGTTTGAAAAGAGAGGGTCAAATATTTTTGCCAGTGTAAATCCATTGCAGTCAAAGGAGTCACACCAGCAGTTTACTTTATAGGATTTTTCTAAGACACTCATCATTGTGCTGTCTGATCTCGCAGATGTTAATGAATTAGGACCTGATCATGTATTGTGTAGCATGAGGGCAGGTTGCTACACTCACAGAGCCCCATGGAATTCCTAGATTGAATGTCTGATCTATACAGAAGTCAGTGGGGCTCTGCATAGCACATTAGTGCACCTGGCACAATGCAGGGTCTCAGGGTGTTAATCCTTACAACCTGTATGGAGGAAATAGACATTATCCCATCTTACTGTGGCATTTTGTCCAAAGTCACACAGGAATTCCTTGCCAATCAGGGTCAAAACCATATTTCCCAAATCTCAGTCCAATAGATTGACCATCCTTCCTTTCAGCATATGAGCCAACAGCATGATGGACTTACAATACAGATTCATTTTCACATTCATCTTCATTGCAAATTAATCTGTAGCAAGTTAACATTTATACAGTTTAGAGCATTTTTTTTTGTTGGAGATCAGTATTTCCAGAAAATATGTACATCATCATTATTTGGTGTTATTGTACATAACAAATAAATTCTATATGCTGTGATAATATTTCATAGTCTCGCTGTACAGTGTGGGCTTTACCGTTCTGATTCAGTCTGAACAAGACAGGTGTCATTTGAAATATATTTCTCTGAAGATGCACATCACCCAATGCTCCAGACCAAAGCTTTAGACTGTAATAAAAATGAGATTTTAAGAATCTTGTGGGAATGCAACTAATAAGATTGTATTAATAGGAAAATTAATGAAGGAAAAGGGTGGTAATAGTGAAGCAAGAGGAGACAGGGTAGATGACAAAGAAGTAAGGCAAGAAGTGAAGAAAGAAGGAAAGATGATCAACTTTCTCTCATCTAATGTCAGAATAGCACTGATACAATAGCACTTCACTAGTTTAAGTCTGTATCATGATAGCATACAGCCTTCCTTTTATTAAGGCCACCACAAGCTTTACATGCCCACACAACGTATAGAGACGTGCAAGGCATTCCTTCACTCCCCTGCATGGGCTGTGCAGCCAAAGGCTCAGAGGGCTGCCAGTTGCCATCCTGTGCAAGTAGGTGGGGAGTGGTCAGAGCCGTGACCCTTCACTTCTCCACAATGCTGCACCCATTAGAAGCTGAGTCTGTATGGAAGGGGAAATAATCTGCTATCGGTGCAAACATTCTCTGCTCGTCCAGACCAAGGGATCCAAGAAAGGAAATATGACCCTCAGAGGAAGCAGTTCATTCCCTGGGATTTTCAGGTGGCAGCACAGCTACACACTGCCCCTGACTCAGCACAGATTAAGTCACAGGCTTTGTCTTCTCTGCAAAAAGGTGGGAATGGTGGGGTTTTACATCAAAGAGCCATAGATCTCAGTGTCCTAGTGGAGACAAGGCCCAAATAGTTTTTATCTCATTGTCGCTAGTGGAGGTCAACGCCATAACCACCCCCTGCGCGGGTCTAGGGTTGATCGCAACTAGCTACGTTGCGTATGTCTATACAACAGCTGGGAGTGTGCTTCCCAGGGCAGGTAGACAAACACATACTAGCTCGAGCAGAGCTAGCTCATGTCTGCCTGCCCATGCTGAGAAGCACACTCCCAGCTGCTGTATGGATGAGTATACTCACTGAGGTTAAAAATAATCGGGGTCTTGTCTCCACTAGGATTTTACAACAAGATAGGTGTCTTGATGTAAAACGCACCTTTTGGAATGACAACATAGCCTCAGTCTAGCCCCTGTATTTGGAATAAGGAGCACTCTTGATTTGTGATAGATCTTTGTAGTAAAAAATGGAATTTTAAATAGCCTGCCTGTGGCAAGGAGGATGGTGGAGCTGGGCCAAAAAGAAAAGAGAAGTGGCTCCACTTTAGGATCAGTGCAGGTGCAAGAAAATAAACCTGATTGTTTGCTTTGGAGTTCTTAATAATGAGCCTTTTAAGCGTGAAAATGAAAACATGAAGAGAGAAAACTTCCTTATTTTCATCTGCTTATTCCCTCCTTCCCCCTTTCATTAGTATGTTGAGAGGAGAGAGAGCGCTTCAACTAATAATATAGAAGGGTCTATCAGTGCATTAGTATGTATGTATGTATGTATTTATTTATTTTGACTATTATTTATTTATTTGAAATGGAGTAGCACCTAGGATCTCTAGGCATGGATCCAGACCCTCATTGTGCTAGGCACTGTACAAACAGACTGTTCCTGTCCCAAAATGTTTACAATCAGGTGTAAGTCAAAAGACAACAGGTAGATACAGACAAATGGGGGAGCACAAAGAAACAATGCGGCAATAATTTTGATGATTTTCTATTTGTTATTAAAATATTCACCCATGCCAAGTTCTGCATGCATTTTGAATGTAGCAATAAGGACATATAAAAGAAGCCCCTCCCAAAAAGATTCTTCAGATCACCCAAGAATTAATGTATAGTAACCAGCCAGATCACTTGCTTATTTTAAACCATTTTGTAATTCAAAATGTACTCCCGGAAACCCATATGATATAATTTATAACCTGGGTATTCAACAATTCAAAATATTTATCAGCACAACACATAAGTGAAAATGATTAAAATAGTTAAAATACAAGGAGGGATTTTATTCACTCATATTCAAAATTTAGATTTTTTAAAAATTCCATGCATGTTAAATGTATGTGTGCAGGGTTTGCACATACTAATTGGGACGTGAGATGTCTAATTGCTGCATTTACATTCACAAGTGCCCATTTTCTCACAAAAAGGATTCATAATTGGTATGTATGTAAATTTAGGTCTTGACCCCTGAAAACACAGAGATGAATGAGGTCTGATCTAAAATGCATTGACATCAATGGAATCCATTCCATTGATTTCAATGGGATTTCTATCAGGCCATTGAATACTCTCATTAAGTTCAACGGGTCTACTCACATACCTGAAATTAGCACATGCTTAAATGTTTCCAAGATCACCCTTGCCTTAGATTGTATATTTTGATGCCGCTTTGACCCCAGCTGAGAGTCATGTATGTGAACCAGGAGTATAGCAATAAGATGCCTTTTCTGGCTTAAGACTATTATACTGATATTCTATAATATCCATCATTTCCTGTGGAAAATCCTTTCTAAAGCCATTGCAGATATTTTACAGTAACAATTTTGAATCCCACAGTTTACAGTGGATTTACTGAAGTGTTTCGATCTATTGCTAAAAAATGCTGTTGCAGGAGGCTAAATGGTCTTGTGGATAAAGCTCTGGTCTAGGCCTTAGGATGATGGTTCTATTCCTAACCCTGCTGCTGGGTGACCTTGGGCAAGTCATTTCACCTTCTTGGTCCTCAGTTTTCCCCCTTTGTAAAACAGGGATAATGATACTTGCATCCCTTGTAAAGCACTTTAGAGTTACTGAAAACAGTGCTGTATAAGAACCAGGTATCATTTCTTTTTAGATGCATTACTTATATATATATAACTTTGAACACTGCAACTTTTGAAGTATAATTATTCGTTCACAGTTTCAAGAAGCAGTTCTCTGTGTGCTAATGTGTACTCCTCTTTCTTGCAAAGTATTTGTGTACAGCATGTCTATCCTGTTCCCTGAACAGGATATTATCATAGAATTGTAGGACTGGAAGGGACCTTGAGAGGTCATTTACTCCAATCCCCTGCACTCATCGCAGGAGTAAGTATTATCTAGACCATCCCTGACAGGTGTTTGTCCAATCTGTTCTTAAAAACCTCCAATGATGGAGATTCCACAACTTCCCTGGGCAATTTATTCCAGTGCTTAACCGCCGTGACAGGAAGTTTTTCCTAATATCCAAACTAAACTTCCCTTGCTGCAATTTAAGCCCATTGCTTCTTGTCCTATCCTCAGAGGTTAAGAAGAACAATTTTTCTCCCTCCTCTTTGTAACAATACCTTTTATGTACTTGAAAACTGTTATCATGTCCCCTCCCAGTCTTCTCATCTACAGACTAAACAAATCCAGTTTTTTCAATCTACCCTCATAGGTCATGTTTTCTAGACCTTTAATCATTTTTGTTGCTCATCTCTGGACTTTCTCCAATTTGTCCACATCTTTCCTGAAATGTGGTGCCCAGAACTGGACACAATACTCTAGCTGAGGCCTACTCAGCGCAGAGGAGAGCGGAAGAATTACTTCTTGTGTCTTGCTTACAATACTCCTGCTAATACATCCCAGAATGATGTTTGCTTTTTTTTTTTTTTTTTGCAACAGTGTTACACTATTGATTCATATTTAGCTTGTGATCCCCTATGACGCCCAGATCCCTTTCTGTCGTACTCCTTCCTATGCAGTCATTTCCCATTTTGTATGTGTGCAGCTAATTGTTCCTTCCACAGTGGAGTATGTTGCATTTGTCCTTATTGAATTTCATCATGTTTACTTAGTTATGCTATCTTTGTTTTGTTATGTATGTGTGAAAATTTCTCTATCTTCTTTTTTCCATTGACTATACATTATCTGTTACCTTAATTAATTTACATTTTATTGTTTTCAGGGCTGTGATAAATTTCACATCCAGTGCAACATAATTAGGTTGACTTAAACCCTCCACTGTAGACAGAGCTAGGTTGACAGAATAATTCTTCCATCAACTTAGCTCCCTGCTCTCAAAGAGGTGGGTTACTTACATCAGCGGAAAAATCACTTCTATCAGTGTAGGAAGTGTCTACACTACAGCGTTATAGCGGCATAGCTACAGCACCATATCTGTGCTACTGTAGCTGCTGTAATGTAGACTTGCCCCTTAGGCTATGTCTATATTACAGAGCCTATGCCAGCATAGCCCCTAGTGTAGACACAGCACACACCAGCAGAAGGAATTCTTCTGTCCCTGCAGAAACACCACCTCCCTGGACAATAGCTATATTGTCAGAAGCACTCTTCCATCAAAATGGATGAGTCTACACTCGCAGCTATGGCAGCATAGCTATGTTGGTCAAGGGTGTGGCATAGCCTTAGGTCTACTCTATGCTATGGGGGCTATAGTGGCAAAGCTATAGCACCATGACTCTGCCAGACCCAATACACAGCCTACATCGATGGAAGAGATTTTTCCATCATTGTAGGAACACCATTTCCCTGAGTAATTATAGCTAGGTCAACTGAAGCATTCTTCAACACAGTTGCATCTACACTGAGGGTTAGGTCAGCATCACTACTAATAAAAAGAAAAGGAGGACTTATGGCACCTTAGAGACTAACAAATTTATTTGAGCATAAGCTTTCGTGAGCTACAGCTCACTTCATCAGATGCAGAAGTGAGCTGTAGCTCACGAAAGCTTGTGCTCAAATAAATTGGTTAGTCTCTAAGGTGCCACAAGTACTCCTTTTCTTTTTGCGGATACAGACTAACACGGCTGCTACTCTGAAACCTGTCACTACCAATGTTACTCATCTGGTATCCTCGTTTTGAACCTATGATCTTCACTCTGACCCCTGTTTTTCATTAGTTGTCCCCCGCATTCACTTGGTCCCTGGGTCCAGTGGTCCCCCCTGCTGGAGGAGGGGCCTTTAGAACCTCCCAGGTTTCCAGTACAACTAATGTCAACTGTAGACCAGGCCTTAGGCAGTCCTGAGGGCCTGCATACGCAGGGGCGGCTCTACCAATTTTGCTGCCCCAAGCAGTCGCCGCCGAATTGCCGCCGCCAAAACAGCGGTGGAGCTGCCACCAAATTGCCACCGCGGGACAGGGAGGGCCGCCCCATTCTGAATGCCACCCCAAGCACTTGCTAGGAAAGCTGGTGCCTGGAGCCGGCCCTGTGCATAAGGTAAGGCAGCTTCTCCAGCATACCTATGGCCTACAACACTGCCGGCAATCTCCACAGCACTATGTACTGTGGCCAGGACTTGAAAAGGGGTCTTTGGAAGGTAGCCTTATGACTCCTGTGCTGGGGCATCCTTCCCACATTGTTTCCAAGGTTTTTAGGGTTACTTTCCATAGCTTCTAGCCTTTTACCTGGCATAAAAGAGCCAGAGCAGAGATGAGGATCTCATCCATAGATTTGAACCCCAGAAGGGACCATTCTTATCAAGTCTGAACTCCTGCATAGAATTACACCCAGCAATTCCTGCATCAAGCCTCTAAGTAATTTTAAATTATTAGTATCTAGTCTTGTGTTAAATGCTATATCTATAGCAGCATAAAGTACCCAGAAAAAAAGAGAAATAAATTACATTAGTGCTCTTACTCCAGTCAGATCCTGGCCCCATTGTGATAGGCACTGTTCAAACACATCTGAACACATGGACCCAAATCAAGGTTTAGGTTATGTTCATATTTGTTTTGTTATGTACAAATAATTGCATCCATTCCTGCCCCACAGAGTTCACAATATCAGGCCTCAACCCTGCAATTGATAGTACATGGGCAGACAGCTTCACACACATGGAGCCCCATGGAAGTCATTGGGGCTTTGAGGGGCACAGCAACTTGCCCACATTTATCAACTGCATGATTGAGGCCTAACAAAACAAGTGACATCCAAGGGAAGAAATTTGTTAGTCTCTACGGTGCCACAAGTCCTCCTTTTCTTTTTGCGGATACAGACTAACATGGCTGCTATTCTGAAAACAGTCAAGTGTGTGTGTGTGAGTGAGAGAGAGAGAGTAATATTTCAGTGTTTGTGCATGTATTGCCAAAAGACAGAAGAACGGAAAGTTACCCCGAAGAAAAAAATAAGAGGAAAAGATGGGGCCAAAGCCAAGATGTATTTGTATCCAGTATTCTAGTTTGGGCTTGTCTCTTCCTGAAAAATTCAGTCCATTTGAAATATCTCCCACCCTCTCTTTTCTCATGTAATTCTCTGAAGGGTAAAAAGTAGTCTGCAGGAATATATTTTCACATTGTAAAAACATCTTTTTATAAGGTTGAACAATCAAAAAGGTTTCATAAATCCAGATTTCCTCTGCTGGCTTTCCCATTCCACACACTGCACTATATTGTTTCTTGCTCTGCACACTGTCGTTTTTTCAGTTTGTTGTTTGGTGTTTTAAAAAGCCCAGAAAGTCAATTAGCTTCAAAATATACACTGAGGAATTTGCAAAATATCCACTGTAGTCAGAGTAACAAAGTCCAAGTCAACACCATCAGACTGAAGAGATGAGCAGTTCCTCAGGTGGTATAAATTGTCATAGGGGTCGACTTGGTGCATCTGGGTGATGCATGCTAGTCTAGTGGGTAGAGGGATAAAAGGGAAAATACAGCTTGCATGACATTGTCTCCTTCCCACTTTCTTGAGGGCATGTCTACAGTGGCACAGCTGCAGCACTGCAGCCATAGTGTAGATGCTTTTTACGTTGATGAAAGGGTTTTTTCTGTCAGTGTAGTAATGCCTCTCTCTGAGAGGCAGTAGGTAGGTTGACAGAAGGATTCTTAGCTGCATCTGCACTGGGGGTTAGTTTGACCAAACTATGGTGCTCAGGGTGCATGATTTTTCACAGTCCTGAGCTTCTAAGTTTTCGGTGAAGATCAGGCCTGTGACTTCATAGAAGTCCTTCCATTATGTCACTGCACCTGAAGATTTTGGAGTGGACATTGAGAGGAGGATTGGAGCATGGCATGGGATGACCCAGCCTACATCAATATGAATTTTACAGTAAAATACACACACATATAGATGTGTCCATTTCAGCAATTTGACATTTTCTAGGCTCCTGGTATAAAGATATCTAGGTGCTGAAGTAGGTTTGAAAATTTTCCTGTAAGAAATATTATTTCAGTGATACCATATATAATCCTTTCCTTTAATTAATAAATGACATAGCTTACAGATAAAGTTAGGGTCCTGTCAGAGTGTCCTGTAGTATAGTATGCAAATATCGCCATACTCCAGATAAGAAATCATGAGTTGGACCCTCTCAAGATATCAAAAATCATAAGTCAAATCCCCCCAAATTGTGAGATTGGCCCCACAAATCATGACATTTAAATCATGAGATTCAAACCATGTTTTTTAGTCTGTCTTTTTACTCCTCTCTACTCTTCTGGCTATGTGTGTGATCATTTCAGTTTGAAAAGTCACCCTTTAAATGTACATAAAATGTATGCCTCTCCCTGACTCGGCTGGAGACCCCGCTTAACCTCTCCTCATCCTTCAGATAGGGGAACTGTCATCCATTTCCTAATACTCCCTTGACTATCTCCTCTGCCTCACTGACCCAGTGGCTTCTTCCCTTTCCCAGACCCAGCAGGTGCTTTCCCGTGACTCCCATTCCTTTGCTTCCCTCTGCCCCATGATCCTCTCACTGCTAGAGGACCATACAATCAAGGCAGCGCTCAGTGTTAGGGGAGTCTGTGTCCACAGAGGATCTTGCACAGCTCTGCCCACCAGGAAAATCATGCGATTGGAGCAGCTGCTCACGTCATCACAACAGCCCCTCCTGCTGGAACCGTGACTTGTGATCAGTTCACGTGAGCTGGCAACACTGCCCGGGCAGTACTGCCTTCCCCTGGTTGCTGGGAGGGAACCCTCAGGCTGGGAGAGCTGCCATTCTACCCTTCCATCTCCCACCCCCATCACTGTCTTCTTCATCCTCCTCAGCCTCCCTCCTGCCCCACACCTCTCCTTGCTCCCCATTCCTCTGCAACCCCTAAATCTGCCTCTTGCTTCCCCTTACTCTCCACATCCACTTTTCACAGTGTCTCGTCTGCTCCTAATAGTCCCTATGTCCCAACTAGCCCCCTGGACCATACAGTGGCAGCAATTTTGCTTGTGGGCCTCACTTCAATCTCATTGAAAACAGTATGAGGTGGCAGTCAACTTTATTAAGGACAGCCTCACTCCACATACAGATAGATTGTAAGGAAATGACAGCCATCTGGTTGGCTTCAGACCCACTGACAGTAATAGGAGATTGTGGCCATTTTGAAGAAGGGAAAATTTGTGAATTGATGCTTTCATCATGAGACAGGTTGAAAAAATACCCCAAAACTGCTAGAGTCATAATATTATTGCACGAGTTGGCAACACTTCCTGTCTGGCCTTGAAATGTACAGGAAAATGGTTCTGCTAGATGCATTGGAGTGAAATTAGCCCTGCTACTCGCTCATGCAAACCACAAACTGAGCCATGGGTAGGATGCAGAGCATTTCACTGACAATGTTTAAATCAAAATTGGATGTTTTTCTAAAAGATATGCTCGAGAAATTATTTTTGGGGAAGTTCTATGGCCTATGTTATGCAGAAAGTCTTGGCCTTTGAATCTATGAAACCTCTGCTGCCTCTTATGTGATTAGATATGGACAGTGATTCTTGCACACATACTATATTGGGTTCTGTGGACACTGGCATTGAATAATTTTGGACTCAACAGCAGTTATGCAGCCCTTCACCTCCTTCAGTGCCCGAACAGGCAGCTCCACTACATGCAAAAGAGTAGAGCTTTGTGTATCCTCTGGTCAGCTAGCCTCTTCCGTGTAGTAGAACCACTGAGTCGGGGGCTTTATTTCATGGGTGAATTCCACCTCAGGTGAAAATGATGGAGGGAGGGGAGTTTGATGTGGTTGCTGGGGACAGCTGCTGCATCCCTGTCAGACTAAGTAACAACTAGAGAAGCAAGAGAAATTTTGTATACTCCCAAGTTCTCAGAAAAGCTGAAAGCAGAGAATATTTTAACTTAGAGAGTTTATACGGTGGTTCAGGAAAAAGTACAGGTTTCTGTGGTCATATTATATCAAATATTAAAATTAATTTATTGTAACATGACAAGTTGCATATTGGTTGGCTGCTTATCCACTATAATTGCTCATATTTATTGGTCTTAAAAAGTAATTCTAAAATAAAAATATTTTGAATTCAATTACCACTTCACTTTTATTTATTCATATCAAGTTGGGACAAGGTGGTAAATTTTTCCACAAATGTGGAGGTGTTTCCTTTTGCTAACACTTCCTGTTTGTTTTTACAAGGAACATCTCCTACCTTCCAAAAAATCCCCATGCTTTCACAAGACAGATGTATGCAAATTACTTCTGCTGAACGAATTTGCAATTTTTACTTTCCCCAGTGCTTCACCACAATGCCTTTCAGCATGCAAATGTTGTTCTCTGTGGAATTACTCAGAACTGGGTTGGTGAGAGTTCTATTTGCTCATTATTGGAGGCCTCATTAGATAAGACTAACTGGACATACATAAGAATGGATTATAAGCACTGGCCAATGTAATTTAATACTCTGTTTATTATATAAACATTATTATGCAATACTGTTATTTGGTACTGCCTTAAAAATACCACATAAACCTCTAAAACATTAGTTGTTAATAATCATTACATAAAAATAGCCTAGAAAGTATTCATCAATATACTTTGTGTATACATACTTATGTATGAAAAGTATGGATATAGGTAATAGATATAGGATAAACATAAAATCAATGGCTTCTACTGGAAAATGGGTTTGGCTATAAGTAGAACAAAGCAAATTGTTATCAACAAATAATTTGATGAATAAACCAATGATTTGCAAACAGACTGTGAAATTCTCAAATGTATTCATTATTTGCAGATGTTTTCAGGAAATAATTACCAGGCTGCTGCTCATTTGTGAATAGTTAATTTGTGAATATTCAAAAGTTGCTACATATACTATATTGTTTAGTTACATAAGTCATATTCTATTGTTTCTGTTCCCTGACTGGGTAATTTATGTGACTAATCAAAACAGAGTGAGTTGCAAATTTTAAAGTTCACAATTAAATATACAGTTCAGCATTTGTTTTAAGTTAATATCTAATCATTTGAGGTTATACTGTTTTTGAGTTTCTCTGTTAGTAAATATTGAGCATGTGCTAATGCTTCTGGAAAGCTAAAACAAAATGGGGTGAACATGGTCAGATCAAATTTCACTTTCAAGTTTGAGTGAATATTAGTGAAATTTTCTCCACATTGTTCACTCAGCCCTAGACACAACTTTTTTTCCTCAGTGAGGGCCTCCTACAAACATCAGCTGTTCTTTTAGCTTCTGATAACTCCTTTTATGTCAGTGAAGATTTTTCTTGTGTTGGCAGAAGGGTGAGGGTCTGGTTTATAAAATTCATTTGTTTTCACATTTAAACAAAAACACTTCCTCATAACCATAACCTAAACAGGGAGGCAACATCTCTCAGCAAATATACTTCTGTTAAGTCTCATCTCTGGAAATCTTTATTACTTTTGTTCCTGGAAAGTACATTGAGAATGACATGTTCCAGTGAAGAGATTCATCTATTCAGAGCCTCACAGCTGTGCTTAATGACTTCTTTGTTTCGGTTTTCACCAATGTACATGAGTTAAGAGCCGGTTGGACAAACACCTGTCAGGGATGGTCTAGATCAGTGGTTCTTAACCTTTACTGCAGCCTGCACTCCTTTAGCTCTCAAAATATGTTCTCGCGCCCCTTATCAAATTTCGTTGAAGTAGGTAAGTTGTTTAAACCTAGATATATTTTTGTTTGTTTATTACAGTAATCGTTAAAAAAGTATAATGTTAATAAATACAAAGGTTTGATGAAACAAAGTAGTTGTAATTACGTGCCTGTGCTTAATTTGTGTTTTCGATGATTTACCTTCTAAAAAAATCTGGCATGTCTTGCACCCCCAGAAAGGGCATCTCGCACCCCCAGGGGATGTGTGCACCCCAGGTTAAGAACCACTGGTCTAGATAATACTTAGTCCTGTCTTGAGTGCAGGGGTCTGTACTAGATGACCTCTCGAGATCCCTTCCAGTTCTATGATTCTATGACTTCTGTGAAACTCTGCACAGCCTTAAGGTCTCCGCAGATGGATCCCATCCCTTTATATAGAAATAACATAGAATTATTTCCAACATATGCCATTGGGAATGGAGTCAGGAGAAGGATGTATGAAGGCCTTGTAGAATTGTGGGTGTATTTCCCCTTCCTAATGAATTGTTTAAAAATATCTTATACATGGGAGAGACAATGTGGGTGAGGTAATATCTTTGGTTGGACCAACTTCTGTTCATGAGAGAGACAAGCTTTTGAGCTCACATGGAGCTCTTCTTCAGGTTCTCACACCAATAGAAGTTGGTCCGCTAAGAGATATTACCTCATCACCTTGTATGTGTAATATCCTGGGGCCAACCTGGCTACAACAACACTCTTCTACATGGCACAGTTTGATGCTTTCTGAAGGCAAAAACTAAACTCTGTAGGAGTTTTTGTGTGTGTGTGTGGGTAGGTTAGCAGTATCCAGGAATAGTGTGAGGTCCAGCAGAGAGACAGAAATAATTCAATCCTTCCCTTCAAGAACATCACTGATATGTATAATTGTTATAATATCTACATACATACACAGACACACACACATACACACACACAGAAGATAGAGGAGGTTGACTAATAACCAAAATATTAGGGTGTAAGTAATTGTATTGTTGCAATATTTCTGAAGAATCCTGTTACAAAAACAAAATTTGCATGATGATTGGATGACTGGAATTATGGAGTATTTACATGGTACTGTCAACATATATTTTGTAACTAGCATGTTTGAAATGATTCTCTGGAGCTCGAATTTGAAACTTTTGTCCCTGACTGACCTCAGGGTTCTTCAGCAGTATTAGAATATTGTTCATAAGTACTGGATTTTCAGTGCCATTCGCTGATATCTTTTAAATAGCATTGAAGCTTTTGTTAGTTTAGTGGAGACTATAATAATCTCCATGGAATTTTTTTGAAAATCTATATTAAAATAAAATATAGTTGGACAAAACTTAGTGATTTCTCTTTAAATTATCCAAACAAGCGATCCCTGCCATTCAATGGTTATTCTACCTCATGAACTTTCATATACGTTCCTCATTTTCAATTATTATAAATGCTGTAAGCTCAGCCAGGTATAGTACCAGAAATCTAGATTTCTATGGTTTTGGTTTTTTGCTTTGGACATTATCAGGAAAGATTTTGGAACTAAAAATTAGCAGAAAATATAGATGATGCATGAGGGGAACTATTATATCATTATTAGTGCCTATAATTCCCAATCAGGTTTACTGCTTTGCTATGCTAGGCACCCTACAAATATACAGATAGGCACTGATCCTATCCCAAAGAGTTTACAGTCTAATTTAGAATACAGTTTCCCCTGCTACAACTCTACTCTCAGAAAAATAAACGGATACCAATAAGCAGGTACATAAAGCACAATCCAGCATGAGTTTTCCCAGTATTGGACCGATTTGGAATATATACTGCAGAAGCAAGGTGTGTCCTTTCAGTCTCAGGCTCTCCTGGGCAGTATAGCCACAATTTGAGAAGAGACCACAGGTTTAGAATTATTAATTGTACTCTTCAAACTGGTGCTTATTTTGTGCCAGGGCGTGGCATAAAAAAGTGTTTTCTGCTGGAAGCATTTCCTTCTCAGTTAGAACTGTAAAATTGTTACAGGACCCACGTGCTGTAAATGGCGGAGGTAAATATAGTGCAGTGTGTACAATACCCTGGTCTTTAGAATCACAAATGTGTAAAACTGGCACCTGATCCAGCTACATATGTATGTAATAGTAAGCAGCTCTTCAGTTTTATTCACATTCTATCTGTATCTCAGTGATTGATGTAAGGGTTTACAGAATTGAGCCTGTGGAGCACAAATGACAATTCAGCAGGAAAAATCATTGCTGTGTAACTTTAGCGCCCTTGTGGCCAAGATGGAGTCTGTTCTGCAGGAACCTCTGGAGTCCTGGGCAATGTTCCAGTCCACTGGTGAGTCTTGGGTGCTCCTGGTCATCTTCTGCACCAGTGAACTTTCAACAACAAAGCCCTCCAGTGCCCTCTTCTGCCTCTCTCTGCAAACACACACAGACGCCAACCTCCCCACTTAACTAGCTACAGCCACCCTCCTTATTTCCAATGCAAAGTCACAAGCCCTAGTACTCACAGCCCCAGACAGCTCTGGGCAGCAGTGATACTAGGTCCACCTCCTGTTTGTCCTTCTCGGGTGATTCCACCCTGGCCCAGTGCTCCTCCTGTCTCCTGACCTGGGGCAGCCCCAGTCGACTGCTCTGTCCCTCCCAGGCTTTGGGCAGGGTCTTAGCTCCATCACTGTGTCAGGACCTGTTTACTGCAGCCCTTTGGCTGGAGCTCTAGACACACATACCCTCTCACTCCCCATCTCCATGCTCCCCCCCACCCCTCAAAAAACCCAGCACTTCCTCTTCCAGGAACAATTAGCTCTTCCTCCCCACAGGAAAAAGATTGCCCATGCTCTCTAAACCCCAGGGGGTTACATTCTCCCCCCTGCAAAAGAAATAATCCTTGATCTCCCCAGCAAGGTAGAGAAGTCTAGGTCATGGATCCCCAGGGGGAGATCCAGGGCCTCCATTGGTCAGGAGTATCCCCATCATCCAATTCATTGGACCCCAGGAAGTGGAACAGGTTTCCCATGAGTCAACTCACCCCCAACCGTGGTACCCCAGAGATCTGCAAGTCACTAGGTTCCCCCAAATGATCATATGCAAGCACACACCTGGGCTTCTGTTCCCTGGAGGAATCTCTAGGCTAGCTGTCAGGCATTGGCTGAGGTGACACCACTGAACATGGTGGCAAGAGGATGGGTCCTTGAGGCATGAAATCAAAGGTGCCTGGGTTTAAAGTGGCTATTTGGAGTACATGATTCTGTTCCCGTACTCTACCTTCCTCATCTGGCTCTTGGGAGTTCTCCACAGCTTCGGCCAGTGGGACCTCGGGTTCTTCCTTTTCACCATTTCTTTGTGTAATGACAAGAGGATGCATTATGGGGAAGGGGGGGCCACGGGAGGGAGGCTCCCCAACAGGATGTTTGCCATACCCCATCTCATCTTCACTCTCAGAGGAGTTGGCTGTTTGCACAGACCCGGGTATATCTCTGTTGTCGGGACCATGTCTGACTCACGGAGCTGGGAGGCTCAGAATCAGTGCAAACATCCTCATGGGAGAATACTTGTCCCACAGGTAAGATGATGCTGATTGAGAGTTTTGGTGGGACCGTGACTGCCCTCTGGACATATCTGATATCCTGGTAGATCCCCCAGTTTCTCCTCTATAAAGTACGGGTGTGACTCCCAACAATCTGCAATTTTGTTTTTTCCCTGTAATCTGAGATTGAGCCAAAACTTGATTGCCAGTCTGAAGCTCTTGTTGCCTCACTTGCCAATCATATCGGGTTTTGTTCTTTTGACTCTGGTGACCTGAAGCTTGCGTCGCTGTCTGATATGTCTCATTCAGTTGTCCCTTAGGTGAGTCATATACCCCAGATGTGTTTCTGGGAATGCCCCATCTGAAGACACTCCAAAACAGACTTGACAACCAGGCTTCTTGACTGAACATTAGCATGTATAGTATGTACCCAGTTGCATCATGTAGATTGCAGTTATAGGTACGTACCAGGTGTTCCACATACCGGCTCCAGTATTTCTTTTGCTGAGGCTCCAAGGTTTCCAGCATGTTGATTAGCGTGTAGTTGAATCGTTCTGGCAGTGGATCCCCTGGTGGATGATAAGGGGTAGTGTGTAATTTTTTTTTTAATCCCCATGATCTTGCAAAGTTCTTTTATTAATCGACTCTCAAAATTCCATCTCTGATCTGAGTGTAGTCTTGCAGGCAGTCTGTAGTGAATGAAGAACTTCTTCCCACAGGATGTTAGCAACTGTGGAAGCTTTCTGATCTCTGGTGGGATAAGCCTGGGCATAACAAGTAAAATCAGTCACCACCAAGATATTTACAGTGCCCCAGAGGTCAGGCTCTAATGACAGAAAGTCCATAAAGACAAGCTCCATGGGTGCCAAACTGTAATGCTGACAAGAGGAGCTGTCTGCTCAGGCAGAGTCTATCAGATCCACCTGGTGCAAGTGTGAACATGGTGGGTGATGTCACCCCACATCCAGGGCCAATAGAATCTCACCTTAACTGGGAATAGAGCGGTTGGAAACCCTAGATGCCCTATTCAGTCGTGGCAGGCCTCCAACATGCCTCACTGGACTTCTGCAATAGCACCAACTGCTTTGGGTGAGGCCTCTGGGGATACTTCTGCCCATGATAAAGTCATCCTTCTAGAACTTATAGGCAGTTCCATTCCTTTAGCAAAAGGGCCTCCCCTGGGTGACTAGCCGGATGGCCTTGGGGTCCTTTCTCCTTTCCAATGTGTAAAGGACATCTTTCATCTGTGGATCGGCTTGCTGGACACCATCCACCTCTCAGTCCTTCAGTCTGGGCAGCTGATGGTCCTGTATTCTAGTAAAACTTGAGTAGACTATGAGTATGGCATCTGGTGCCGCCCCTGGCTCACTCTCCATTGGCTGTGGATTTTTCCGCCACCATGGGTACCGGTTGGTGGAAAGCTCTCAATTCAGGGGTCCGCACATTCATCAGATCAAGTCCTTAGTATGAGACCAATGAGACAAGAAATTCGCATCCATGTTTGTTCGGCTGGGTTGGTACTGCAGGGTAAAACCCTAGGCATAGAGTGCTGCTAAACCCCAGTGTCCCACTATGGCTAATTTTGCTGTTGTCTTGACGTACATCAAAATATGTCAGTATTTACAATGAACTTGGCCCCACAGAGGTAGTCATAGAACCTCTTTGTCATGGCCTACTTTAATGACAGGAATTCCAATTGATGAGCAGGGTAATTTTTCTCAGGGGGCACGAGGCCTTGACTTGCACAACTACTGGTCAGAGTTTGTCCTCATGCTCTTGATAAAGGATGCCTCCTAACCCGGTATAGTTTATATTGGCATGGAGCTCATATGGCTGGGTGGGATTGATTTTCACCAAAACAGGCGCTTGAGTGAGCTGTTGAATGATTTTATGGAAAGCTTCTTCACACTCAGCAATCCACTGCTTTCTGAAAGGTGTTTCCACACTAAAGTATTGATTCCCCTTCTTATTTGTATGTGTAGAGCACACATCCCTTGATGAGCAATGAGTACATGCACAATGTGGGGAAAATTCTTTCAGAACCTGCGGTAGTAGCCACAGAATCCCAGAAATGACTGTAATTTCTTAAGGGTTGTTGGCCTTGGAAAGGTCATTACTGCCTTCACCTTCTCCGGGTCCATAATTATACCATCTGCAGACACTTGTGTCCCACATACCATTTAAGCCACCAAGTGTAACTTTAGTGCCCTCACGGTCAAGATGAAGTCTGCTGTACAGGCAGCTCTGGACAATAAAAGGCACGTGCCCCTTGCACTCTAGGGGCAACTGTTCCAAACCCCCCAGAGTGAAAACACACACACACACACGGGAATAGTACAGAGAATATAGGAAAGGGAAATATTTATTCAGAGGGATGAATGGAGAAAAGAGGGGGAAAGATAGGTGGAGTAGGGAAAAAGGGTTACATTCAACACAAGGGTCCACAGTCCCAGTGGTACCAAAGTCTGAAAGGTCAGACACCCAGGAGTGAGTCTGCACACAGAGTTCAGAAGTTCTGGCCAGAGTTCCAGTCCAGCAGTGAGTCTTGGGGCTCCTGGTTGTCTTCAGTGCCAGTAAACTTTCCCCAAACCCCTCCAGTGCCCTCTTCTACCACTCTTTGCAAACCCACACAGAGACACAACTTCCTCACTGAACTGGCTACAACCTCCTTCCTTACTCCCAATGCAAAGTCATAGACCCCAGTACTCTCAGCCCCATACAGCTCTGGGCAGCAGGGATACTGGATCCAGCTCCGGTTTGTCCTTCTCGGGTGATTCCTCCCTGGCCCAGTGCTCCTCCTGGCTCCTGTCCTGGGGTGGCCTCAGTTGGCTGCTCTCTCCCTCCCAGGCTTCAGGCTGGTTCTTGGCTGCTTCACTCTCCTAGAGTTCCAGACACACACACACCTTCTTGCTCTCCCATGCTCCCCACCAAAATAGCCCTTCCTCTTCCTGGAATAATCAGCACTTCCTTCCCTCAGGACAAAAGATTTAAAGGGCCATGCTCTCTAAACCCCAAAGGGGTTAGACCTATTCAAAAATAAATGCAGCAGCTTGCTTGCTGTGTTTGCATCACCAGTAGGAATCCCATCTATTGATCTTCCATCCTAGTAATCTTGTAGATATTTTCTGAAGTGCTTATGAGGATTATATGATGTGGCTGAGGGATAGGTGGCTTACATGTGCCTGACCCAGTACTTATTATGATGCTGACATTTTTCAGAAATGTTTAAATCCACTCCACATTCCAGCTGTTAAAGTGTATTAATGATGTTGAAGTGGTGACTGCATTTCTGGTGTTCACCACTGTTTCATATTTGTATGCAGGGAACCCATTTTACATTGCTAATTTAAAGAATGCTCATTCAGTGAACTTCTATGGGTCCCTTTCCCAGGCAGAGTTGTTAGACACCTGGCTGTTGGCATTGGGAAGCCTCTGAAAATAATTATGCAGGCTTTGGGCTGTGTTTACTTTTTAAACTTGTGAGTCTGTGAACTGCCAAGAATCTGATTTGGCCCCAGAATAACGGAGGGCACAGGGGAAAGGTTCTATAAAAAGAAGCCCTAAAATCCTTGATCTTTTCTTTAAGAGAGATCCACTGCTCTTGTTTCCTGAGGCCCCATCAAGTCCTTAATGAATCACTTAGCCAGGTGTGGAAGCATTGCATGCAACCTTTTCTCTGCTTAAGGGATCCTTAAATGGCAAATTGCTGATACTTGTTCTGTGGAATAGGAGCTGTCTGGCTGATAACTCATCTTGCTCTTCCTCCTCCACTTTTCTTCTGCTGCTCATTCATACTAAGAAGCCGTAATCCTCTAAGGACTTTGCAGTCTTATGCAATGTGAGTGATTTGGATGTCACAAATAGAAGATTATTATAATCTTAGTGTGAACAAGCAGGAAAGCATATCGGGAAGTCATTTTAATGCAACTATTTGTGCTAATGCTAGTTGTAAAGCAGAGAATAGAAAAATCTGTTTGACAAGGACAGAAATTTACATTTAAAAGTTGTCATGCTATATATATATTTCTTTGACCACTATATAAAATCACCCACAGAAGGATTACAATAATAGAACATTAAGGTTACAGAGACAAATATCAAAAGTTAGGAAATGCCTGAATTAAGGTTGCCTGTGCAATCTTAATTTGGCCTCCTGTGCCATAGGTGCAGACCAGAGATTTCCCTACACTCTCCCCCCTACCCCCCCGTGAATTTCCCCAGCACCCCGCCCCCTCCAGTTTTGTGAACTAGTTACATGCAGTGTTGCCAGTTTAGTAATTGTTTGGAAATTTGAATTGAAATTGGAACATTAATACACACTTTAAAAGCATATACAGTGTATGATAATACATGTATCTGAAAAAGTATAATAGATTCGAAGAGTATGAACATATAAGTTCATAGTATGAACTTCCTTATACAGCTGTTTATGACAATGTCAGTACATTCATTTTGGTGATATTGGCCAACCTAATAATTTCAAACTATTATTTGTAAGCAAAGTCTAAATGAGCTCTCCCTGTCAGCTAGTGATGAGCTGGAGGCTGGGGGAAAAGGCTTCAGGACCAGATTGTATTTACATTCACACCTAATCTACCTAGGTATGCAGCAAACAGAGCTGTATTGCCCAAGTGATTTTTGTTGGGGTTGGGTTACAAATCACTTGACTGCTGGGGTAATGAAATGTTATTCTTATTGTATGAGTAAAGGGCAGTAGAACTGTACTTAGCCTGTGCTGATTGAGGGCATCAAGAGAGGGTGGAAACAGGTGTTTTGCTTGATGGTCTGCCTGAGTCACAAGTATGATTTGACCTGCCCCTCTCCACTGTTTAAAGATAGAGCTGATTAGGCTCCATAGAGAGTCTTGTTTTGTTAAGTGACTGCTACAGCTGAAATCAGGTCTAAGCACTTAGACTTAGACTTCTTCTGTGGAAGAGATGACCCAGTTTGCACTAGCAGCGAGGTTCCCCCATTGAGAGCTCAGCTGAAATCACTGTGAACTGGGTGGAACCTCAAGAGACCAACTTGCAGAGGTCACAGTGGCAGGAGGCAGCAGAAGGTGACGGTGCAGGACCATTGGCAACAGAGCGATTGAGTGAACGGTGGCACAATGAACAGTGGCCAGAGAGAACAGTGAGTGGCTGGAGAAATGAGCAAGGTGCCTTCTTGCCCCCCATGTGGGAGGTGAACTCATGTGAAAGCACCTCTGAACTCTGATTCTTCACTGACCAAGGAGAAAACCCGTGAGTGCTAATGAGGCTGTTAAGAATGCTGGAGACACAACACAGTTCATGCAAACAAACATGGCTGTGGCATCATACTTTCTATTTAAGCAAGAGATACCACACACTACAAACTGGAGGCTAATGTTAAGTGCATTGTCACTTGTTCATCCTGAAGTTGAACACTGGTTCTGAACAAGACCAGCAAATGCTCACTATTTTTCTGCAAGAAACTCGACTGGCTAGAAACATGTGGTGCAACAGTGGAAGACTCAACAGTTGAAAAAGTGAAGAACTCTCTCACCACATTCAAAAAATTTGTATAGATGGCTGATGAATGCACCAATGCAAATGGACATCAACTCATTGTGTATGTTACCTTGATGTCAGTGATAGGCCAGTAGATGCATTTCTAGATGTTCACGTTATAGAAGACACATTGGCTGCATCTGTTGCTACCCACATCTTAGAAGAGTTAAATGCTTGTCAATTGGACCCCAAACAGATGGCTGCTTGTGCATTTGATGGAGCTGCAAACTTTTCTGGAAGACATGGTGGAGTACAAGCTTTGCTCGGAGAAAAAAGTGTAACACTAATCTCTCCTATACACACTGCAGAGGCCATCTACTCCGACTAGCACTAGTACGAGCTGCAGACTCTTCAAAAGACATTAAAAAGCTATAAATTTAATGTCTTCATTATATTGTTTTTTTTCAGCAAGAGTCCAAAAAGACTGAATATCTTGGAAAATAAAGAAGTTACACTGGGACTGAAGTTCAAATTAGTCCAACCTGGGAAAACCCTCTGGCTTTCTCATGAGTGATTCTTGGCTGTTGTCTTAAAATTACTCCAGCCATTATTACTGGCTTTGGAAAGTATCTACCAAGATGGGATGGATCTAAGTAGTGAGGCTGGTGGATTACTTTTGCCACTACATTCAGAGAAGACTATTGTCATTTTCTCTCTTGTAAATCTACTGTTGACACCACTTGGGTCATTAAACAATGCCGTTCAGGCATCTGCTACAACAGTAGTAGATATTTGTCCAGCAATAGAAGCAACATTTGGATCAATCGAAGAGCTATCCATTGAAAAAGTACTCAAAGAAGCAAAGACTTCAGTCCAGAAGTTGACTAATGAAGGCATTTATATTGAATCCTTAAGTGAAGAGGACAAGAAGTGTTTGTTAAGACAACTGAAAAAGTACACAGACTTGATTCAAAAATATCTACAACAGCGACTTCTAGATTCTACTCAACCTCTACATAGCTTTTACAGATCCCTGTCCTATAAAACACTGACAGTTGAGTGGAGTGAGGCACTACCAGCAATTTGAGAGCTGGCTCGCTTCTGGACCGCGCCAAGGAAACATCTGTACACACTCATGTTCCACACCCTTCACATCCTCACCCTTGCGTCCCATCCCAACACGAGGTGGTGGGACCTCCTACCGCCTCTGGAGGGTGAGGCACCCCAGTGGGCCAGCCTATACTCCACCCTGGTCACGAGGTCCGATGGGGATATCAGTTGGCAGCTCCTTCATGGGGCCATGAGCATGAGGTCTTGGTGCAGTTCACCCCCACCCTGGACACCTTCCCCTTCTGCAGCGTGAGGGAGACCCTGGCACACATGTACCTGGAGTGCGCCAGGTTGCAGTCCCTCTTCTGGCTCCTCCAGAAGCTCCTGCTGAGGTTCTGGCTGCACTTCTCCACACACTTGTTCATCTTTGCACACCCTATCCATGACCCCACTAAGCCGTGAGACCTCCTCATCAACCTCCTCCTGGCACTAGCCAAAGTAGCCATTTTCACCACCAGAAAGGGGATGGTAGAGAGGGAGTGCTCTGTGACTGAGAGGCCTACTTCCGCTCCTCCCTGGTCTCACACATCTGGGAAGAATTCCTCTGGGCAGCGTCCGCTGGCTCCCTTGACGCCTTTGAGGAGTAGTGGGTGCTGTCTGGCGTTCTCTGTTCGGTGTCCCGGTCTGGTTCCCTTTGTTTAGCCCTGTGACCTTACTCCCATCCCTGTTCTATTTTCAGTTGTCCCCCATACTTAATTGAGATCCCGGACCTTGTGGATCGTCTCCTTAGGCTGGGGGAGGTCCTTTAGTAGTGGGCGGGCTCCGCCTGCCCATCTCCAGGATCTCAACAGACTGAAGCTTCTACTACTCTCTTATATCCTTCTGGTCTGAGTCTGTCACAATATATAATTCTCTGCTGAATTCTGTGGAAATTTTGTTTAGTGATATTTTGATGCCTTTTGTATGTTTAAATAGTAACGTCGAATGACTTTTCGTGCACAGGCTCTGACTTTCCAATGTGCCAGGAGGTGCTCGTCTCCAGGCCCTGTCCCCCATTCCTCCCCTTCCCGCAAGTCCCCACCCTGCCTCCTCCCTGCCTCTTCCTGCCCTGTTCTGTCCCCTCCCTGGAGCATGCAGCATCCTTGCTCCTCCCACCCCCTCCCTCCCCAGCCTCCTGCATGCGATGAAACAGCTGATCGTGGCAGGCAGGAGACATGGGGAGGGAGAGGAAGTGCTGATCTTGGGAGAGGCACTGCGGGGTTGTTAGGGGGGCTGCCGGTGGGTGCTCAGCACCCACCATTTTTTTCCCTGTGGGTGCTCCAGCCCTGGAGCACCCAGGGAGTTGACACCTATGCTTTTCAGGGTCTCTCTGGCAACTTCCTACTATGTGCAGTTTGCAATACTGTGTGAGAGCCACTCAGGGAGCCTGGGCCAGTGTGGGGAGCCCTGGACCCTCTGTTTGCCCTGGGTGGCACACCCCGGGGGGCAGGGATATAGGCTGGAAACTGCTTTCAGGAATTTCAGCCCCTCTCCCAGAACAAGGTGATGGGTCTGGGGCTCCCCAGGCAGCTCTTATCACTGCCTAGATCTGGCTTTGAGCCTGGGCAGGGCCTCGTGGGGAAGAGGAGGAGCAGGGGTGGTGCCATAGAAAGGGGAGGAGCCTTGTGGTCTTCCCACTTCTACCGAGGTTCCGGCGTTCCTGCTGGGGGTCCCCAAATTGTCTGGTGCCCCTGGACACAGGCCCCATGGGCCTATTTGTTAATCCACCACTGTCCTTTCCCTCCCTGCTGGTGAATCCAAGGCCCTCAGGTGATGGTCTGTCCTGCTTCCCAGACATGACTGGTCCCTGACATGAAGAAGAGACACCACTGCAGTTTCAGCAGGTGAAGGCCCAGCTGCTGGCATGTAGCATGATGCAAAGCTGGTCCTGGAAACTGACTGGCCCTTTGCTGCACCTTCTCCCACCACTCCCCTCCCCTCCTGGGTCTCCAGCGCCTGTGAAGGAAGTATAGTGCTGACATAGGACTGACTGGGACCTGGTGCAAGCATGTGAAGACGTCTGTATGCAAAGCAATTAAAAGAAGTGGCACACATACACCTAAATGCCACTGGGGTGCAGTTGCCACCCCCTGATCCCTTATTCACTCAACCACGGCTGAGCACCCAACAGCTCCAGTCAAGGCCAATTAATAGTCATGTGGATTGAAAGCCTCTGTTTCTAATCACAGAAAAGTACAGCATAGAAGCTGAAATGGAGTCTTCTCCCTTACCTTCCTGCCTACCTACCTTCCAATGTGTCACAACCAGATTCATATCTCATTCCAGTCCATTAAATTCATATTGTTCATTAAGAGTGGCGGAGTCAAGCAAAAGCAGGAAAGATTTGACCCAAAGTTAAAATAGCCCAAACCTTGAACTTTTGTAGTATGCCAGTATCAATACTTTGAGAGAGAGTAGTCACAGTATTTTCTACCCATCCAGACCCAGGGAGAAGCACTAGATAGCTCGCAGGAAAATCATCTATACCAAAGAGGAATAGGTAAGCATTCCGGCTCTGCTGATTATCCACACTTGATCATTTGAAATTCACCCATTACTACTTTGAGGGGAGTGATAGCTCAAAGTACAGGAGTGGGAGGCAGGATGGCTGAGATCTATTCCTGTCTCTGCCACAGACTTGCTATGTAACCTTGGGCAAGTCAGTGTCCCTCTGTAAAATGGAGATAATACCCATATAATAGGAGAAAATAATACACACATCACAGAGGCATTGTTCTCCTCACGCACAACAGGTGTTTAGCGTCCTCAACCCTGATTTAGATGCCAAACCTTACGTACCCTTATTTGAAAGCGGGACCCATTTTTATGGTTATTTGTATAGTATATAATTCTTGTTACTGAAGCAGCTGCTCCCTTCCTCCGGTCCTCTCGCAGTTCAGTTTTGTGATTGGCAAAGGAGGCATGTTCCTATGAGAACATCATCAATCATACGTATTATCTTCATCTTTTGTTGCTGTTGTTGAGGAGCGCTGACAGTTGCAGCGGTAGGTAGTGGAGTCTTATTTGGTTAAACTACTTGTGAGCCTGCTTTTGTACTTGCATTTAATCTACAATGATGCCTTATGAAAACACAGCCACACAGTATGCTCTGTGCTGTCCTGGAGGAGGAAATGGCCCTGTCCTAGAGCAGCTTACAGCCTAAGAGCAATGAAACATGGCACAGATAGACTGTGCTGGGTGATGGGAGAATGGAAGCATCACAGGGCAGAGTGACTTAAATATATGTATTCACATGTAAGAGAACTCCATTTTATATATAGGACATGAATACATCCCGATTTCGGTCATACTATTTCTAAATTAACTTATACAGTTACAAGACCAACAGTCTTACTACTATAGAGGGATGGTGATGGTGAGGTCGGGATTGACTGCTGCATAACTGTGGCTATGCCGTGTTTAAACACCAATAGCATGTTGCTTGAGCCAGCTGCATTCAGGGCCTCTCCTGTGGCTTGATGACACATACCCTTCTCACAACAACCAGTAGATTTGTGGTAACGATCAAAAGGCACTTAAAATGCTTGGAATGTGGTTTAGAAACCCGCCTTGGCATCCCGCTTTTCATGTCTTAGCATAAATGCCTCAACTGTTTTTATTGTTCTTGCAACTGCTCGTTTACATCAAATGAAAGAGATTGGGCTGCAGTGTTTGCATTTGACACTACTTGAAACAAGATGTTAAAGTCTCTTTTGATTATGCTGGTAAAATATTTCATATGAATAATGCCAACAGCTGGGTCAAACCTTTTGGTTTTAAATACAAGATTATTCCAGGATCACTAACAGACAGATTCTTTTTTTAGAGAGAGTTTCTGATAAACTGCCAAGCAGAAAATATGTTACAGAATATAAATGTAATTTCTGTTTAAGTTACAGTTGTGCCACATCTGTATGCATCTGCAGTTTTTCCCCATTACAACTGTAATTTAAAAAGTTTAAATAGTGGAATCTCCCGTATTGGATGAAAAGACAAGTAACTATTTTCAACAGGGAAAAAAAAGAACAAGATTTATATGGAATACACTAACAAGCAAATTATTTGAGTATCAACAGCAATGAGTTTATGGAGCTACAAAAAGACAAGTGTCACATAGTCAGTGAGTGTCCCTAAAAATCTATAATTCTGAAAATATCATATGGTTTCAAATTTGGCCTGCCTAATCTTAAAATTCTGTGGATAATGTTTTTTTCTTAGAATTGAAAAAGCAAGCAAGTAAGTTATCTCATCTAGGTCACATTTTATTTGATGACTATGGATTAGGGGAGATTTTCTCATATCTTATTAGGGCTAGATTCAATATAAGGATTCACAGCCTTCTTCCTCATAATGTTCAGATCTTCCTTCACTTTGGGCAGAATCAGGTTTGGCAACCTCAGGGTGCATAGGATATGGCTCCCTCTTTCCATGTTATCCATACTAGTTCTCCTTTAAGCCGGCCACTGTTGCTAAATGCTGTCCCAACTTCTGTGTGTTTTATATAGCCCATCTCAGTGGTTGTGGTTCAATCTAGGAGGTCATATTTTGAACAGTGAAAGTGTCAAATATATTCCTGACTTCATAGCTAGTACAAACTTTGACTTGACCTAGGCAGTTTATTTGGACTACTCTAATTTAAGGCTAGCACTCATCCCCTTAAGTTTTTTTTCTTTTTTTTTAAATCACCATAAACTCTGCCTATGAATCAATTCTAAATTTAACAATAGCAATTGGACAAATCTTAAGAGAGACTTGCATGTTAATTGCAACTACTGTCTTTGGACACATTCTAGAAATAGGCATCACCTATCCTTGGCTTTGGTATCTTTATGGTGCCTTTGCTTTCACAGTTACACAATTGTGACAGGCCTTTCTGTGGACCATACATGTTGAGGGGGAGAGGAAAGTTTCTTTCCATCCTCCTTCCTCTTCTCCCCTAGCTTTAGCACCTGTAAAAAGATCTGTCACAATCTGGCCCTACATGCCTGGGAAGTGTATTATGTTATACATAATAGCAGAATAACACCAGCTGTAAGAATATAAAGTCACATAAAATACCAAATGGACCTAATTCAACCTACTTATAGCTAAACTCATTAATATTAGAGACGTTGGAAAGAAAGTTAAGGGCCAACAGAGTGCGAATTAGATGTATGACAAATATTCACATATGAAAAAGTTTTACAGTATGTAACCTGGAAAACAAATCAGGAAAATTATAAACCATCTGGAATATATATCTGAAACAAGTGGAAAAAACAAAACACCGGAGGAACATCTTAAAATAAGGAAATAATAATACTTATTATTATCTTATATAGCACTTCTCACACATCGATCTCAAAGCACTTTACAACAGAGGTCAGTGTCATTAAGGTATCCCAGAAGGCCAGTAGTAGAGCTGGGGATAGAACCCACAGCTCCTGAGTCTCAGTCCAGTGCCTCCTAGGAAACACTGATTTCCTGAAAGAGAAACTACGTGTGGTGCACAGGAACACTCAGCCTAGCTAATAAAATGTGCTTAATTTTTATTATTGGGCACCATATGTAATTTTGTTTCTGTTCTTTGAGACCCACTCTTCAAGATCTTACTTAGGGTAGGTTGTGCCCTGGTGCCCTAGGCATGCAAGTAGCATACTGGGAGGGGACACACTGAAGCTGACTCAAGCTGAATGCTGCTAGGGCAGGGCACCCCAGTGTGATGGCACCCAATCAGCTGTCTGGATGAGACAGAGTTGTGGAAGAGACATGACTTTCAGGGAGCTAATGTCAGTTAGGGTACTAAGAGGAAGCAGGTTCTGTGCTCACCAGCCATATTGAGGCTGACCTCTGAAAAGAGTTCTGTGGGGAAGAGAGTCTTCTTACACACACCTCTCTCTATGTGCCTCTGGATGGGTCGGCTGCAGTCAGACCCTTAGTTTTTTACTCATTCCCTGTTCTGACAAAAATTTCCATTCACTCCCCTCCCCCACCACCTTTGATTGCTACTTGTCCTGTCGAAATCTAGGCTCTTTAAAACAGGAATTTAGTTTTCCTGGTGTGTGAGGCAGCACCTGTGACATTGTGGCTGGTGCTGAAATACAGATAAGTAATAATAAGTAAGAATTTGGCTCCTGCTTTTAGTTATGTTCTGTAAGTGATTATGCCAATAGGAAAAACATTCAATACAAATGCATTGTATATTATTATTTATTATAACTGTTCATCAGAGGGATTTGGTACAAAGGGAAAGTCGTGGTGGCAAACAATGGACTAGTGAGCAGCTAAAAACTAAACAGGTTAATTAGAATGAGATGTGATGTCATCATATTAGTATGTGGCTGATGACACACAACCTGCCTCTCTTCCCTTTCCTGGTGTTTTCCATTTGCCCAATATAAAAAGAAAACTGAAATGCTGTACCAGTTAAACCTGCCTGAGTTCCTTATTGCCACCTTTTTCTTGATTGGGAAAAATGGAAATGAACGTAAACCAGATTGCTTTGCTAAGATTGAAGTGGATTGACAGGGGTTGTGGCAATCAGTAACCAGAATTTGGAAATGGCTATTCGCAAATACTAGGCCCTTCTGAAAAAATTGCATATCTTCAGGAGACTTAGCATAATTTGAACATACTTCACATACACATTTGCATAATTCAGATACATTACAAAGTATAGTAAATATGCTAATGCCCCATAAAGAGCAGCTATACGGAAATCCACTGTATTTTCCTTCATAGACAAATGACAGAAACATTGCTGCCACTCAGCCTTTCAGAGCTTTTTTCCAGTGAATTTGCATTATTTCCCTTAGTGACACATCTTTGTGGCCTATCTTCAATATATGCAGGCATTGGGGTACATGTCTTTCCCCCTTCATAAAATAATTTCATATTCAGAGACTATATCTCATATCTTAGAGTTGCCACATGTTCAGCATTTACTGTATAAACTACACATCTAAATGTATAACTATATTGAACAAATAATTCTGCGTGTGTGGAGAAATTAGAATGCTCATGCGAAGATGCTTGCTGGTAAATGCAGTCACGAGCAAGCACAGGTTTTTTCATAGATTATTCATAGATTAGAAGGGAATCATTGTGCTCTAATCTGGCCTCCTGTATAACACAGATAATAGGACCGTCCTGAATTAATTACAGTGTGAATTAGAGTATGCCTTTTAGAAAAACATCCAGTTTTGATTTTTGCCGGTAAAGGAGAATCGATCACAACACTGAGTTAGTTGTTTCAATGGTTAATTGTCCTCCTGGTTAAAAATATGGTTAAACTAAACAGACTGAGCTCCTCTTTATAAGGCATTGTCACAGGGTGGCTGACTGGCCTCTTAAGGGGAGATGGGCTTCAGTCTACCTGTGATAAGTGTAACTCTCCTCCCCAGGAGGGAAGAATGAAGGTCATGTGACCAGCAGGTCCGGTGACCCAATAAACCCTATAGTAGATGAGGAAGAAGCCTAGAGAGAGAGACGGGACTGCAGGTGGGTGCTGACAGACGTAGATGCTGCAAGGAGTGAGAAGGCTCTGCTGGGCCCTGAGTCAGCAGCAGGAAGTCACCAGCAGAGAAGGTATGTGGAGAACACCAAATTCCAGGCAAGAAGAGCAGGAAAACAGACCCCTTAGAAGAGGAGCAGAAGAATGCTTGAATGGAAGAGAGGAAGAGAGGCTGTGCCCAGCTTGGGACAGGGACAAAAGAAAGGACCTCTAAAGGGAGGACAGATGCACAGCAAGGAGGAGCTAGGCCCAATGGGAAATGGGGAGAAGACTTTGTAGGCTTGAGTTCTCTTTTGAAAGACTCTGTGCAAGATTTAATAAATTGAACCTAAGAAGGGGAATGTTTTGAATATCTGGAGCGTGTGTACTTTTTAATCGATCCCAAGCAGAAGAGAAAATTGAAGCAGGGCACCCCTGGACAGCAGGGAGTGCTACTGGGCAGCTGCACCATTTTACAGGCTTGTTTTCCATACTTGAATCATTCTTGTGTCTCTTCTCTGGACCCTCTTCAGTTTGTCAACATTCTTCTTGAACTGTGGAAGAACTTGACATGGTATTCCAGTAGCAGTTGCACCAGTACCAAGTACAGAGGTGATATAACCTCCTCCTATGCAAGATTCCCCTGTTTATACATCTAAGGATTGCATTGGCCCTTTTGTCCATAGCACTGGACCAGTAGCTTGTGTTATTCTGATTATCCACCCTGACCCCCAAATCTTTTTCTGAGTTACTGCTTTGAAGCGGAATATTGTAAAGGGGGGGGGGAGAGGGAGATTTCTCCTTATGACCATTCAGTAGCGTCATGATCCATGATTGTGTACCCAGGCAAATATCTACACTGCACAAGTTAAAGAACTAAGATATTGGTTCTTGAGAAGAAAGATGATGCTTCTAAGGCCTAGTCTACACTTGATGGGGGCACGCGGGCAAGCTAAGTCGGTCTAAGTTACGCAACTTCAGCTACGAAAATAGCTGAAGTCAACGTATTTAGAGCTACTTACCTCAGTGTCTTCACTGTTGTAGGTCAACTGCTGCCACTCCTCCATCGACTCCGCCTATGCTTCGCACTCCGGTGGAGTGCCGGAGTTGACGGGATAGCGCTCGGCAGTAGATTTATCACATCTTCACTAGACATGATAAATCGACCCCCGGTGGATTGATCACTCCAGAGGTAAGTGTAGACATGCCCTTAGTAACTGCTCTGAGTCCATAGGGCTGAATGGAACGTTGACTCTTTTGCCGCACAGATGTTAACTTAATACAAATGTACTACACTCCATTGTCAGTTTAACTAAATTAATATCACTTTGCATGGCAGATGCAGAGCAGCCACCTTAATCTGCTACCACGATTCACCTTAACCTACGCAACAGCATAAAACTAAACTTTCTATGAACGGGAATAACCTTTCTGTATTTCTCTCAACGGGGCTTTTCCCAAGAAGTCACAATTTCTTGTCTGCTTAGAAACTGTGCATGTGCCAAACCCATTCAGTTTTCCTATTATCAGGCCAAGATGGAATATTTTACTGTAAATATAGTGCAGAACTGTAGCCATCTATAATTTTTCTTCCACACATGTTGTCCAACATCTGCTTGATGACCGATAGTATTTTATTTTTCTTACACTACTTTTGTTTTGACAGTAATAAATTTAACTCTCCATAGCAAAATCATCTAATGCCTCTAAATACATGGTTAATGCATTTTGTGTGTTCCTTTAATTAAATCAAGTGATTATTTTAATATATAGTGCAGAGAGCCTGATTCAACCACCTCAGCATTCAGTGGACGTTGTATCAGGCCCATAGATAGCAGACCAAGTTGCTCCTACTGAAGACCCAATTTCATATAGTGCATTTAGTTTTTGTTCTTAGCTAACCCCTTCTAGTGTGTTAAAGGTGTCAGTATTGACTTGCATAGCTTTCCCCTCTGAGTTTGGAACCCATCTGTGGAGGACTTGAGGATCCATGAGGAAATCCTCTCAAAGCACAGCACTTGAGGCAGTCCTGCTGTGGATCAGGGTTTGCAGGGAATGATGGTACAGAACCAATGTATAGAATCAGAGCTCTGGAAAACCAGGCCTAACAAGATAAAAGGTTCAGGAGACCTCACCCCTGTCAATTGCGAGGGAAGGTGCAAAATTTATCTGCAATAGGACAATGATGAAGAAATTCGGCAAATGCAAACTAGCAAAGTTTCCTTGATCCTACCTGGGGAATATAAATGAAGACAAGCATTAGAGCCCACTCTCAAAACACTCTCATGTCTTATCTGACCCCAATGAAATGAAAAATTTCTAATATTCCATAAGATGCAGCTCTGACAGACCAGAGTAGTTCATTTCCATCTGGTGCAAGCAGCTGTCAGGAAATAAGGCGGTAGAGGGCACAACACTCCTTTATATAGCCTCACCCTCAAAACATTGGTGGATAATAAGATGAAAGGTAGGACGGGGCGCATGTGCACTCTAACAGGCGCTGTTTGTGGAAGGGTTTACAATTGGGCTGCACCATTTGGTGCATCACACATAAGTGTGAATCTACAGAGTCCCCTCTCAGAACTCTGGTTACAAGTAAATAACCTTCTTATCTCTAACTTTGTATAAGTAGTGATTCTAACAATTGCGATTCTAAGTGATTCTAAGAATTGTACTTTGTCTTGATATTAGGCAAACCAGTACATGTCATGTAAAATCCTCTTTAGCCCTTAATTTGTGATTAATACCAACCTACATAATGGTTGGTGTGGCTTCCATTCCTGTCTCATTTTTGTTAAGTATAGGCATGCTGTCCCTTCCGTACGTAAATTACTCATTTAACAGGCTCACTCTTGTTTATTGAAACTTTTCTCTGAAAGCATATAGCTTCTCTTCAATTAATGACTTGAGTTAACTTTATACAAGCATCTTAGAATTATACCTTGATAACACAGTGACTTTTGACTACAGTTTTTACTGCATTCATTTAATCAATCTGATGTTTAATAACATTAGCACTTGCTTAAGATTACATATGAAGGGCCTGATCCTGATATAAGTTCCATGCATGTAACTCTTGGCCCTGTATAGTTAATGTATTGACTCCATTTTATTAGAACACTTTATTTGTAGGAAAACCTTCCAGTTCCTAAATAGGATCAGTTGGTATGGTATCACCCTGTAACATACTTCAGGGTTACAAAAATCTGTGCATATTTTGTAGCAAGCAAGAATGTTTGAATATTAAACTGTGCACAAGGCAGATATCTCTTAGCTATCAGGTAATACATTGAAAGTTCTTCACAGACAATGGAATCTTGCAGCTGAAATTTCCAATGAAGACAATGGGAGTTTTGCCTCTGCAAGGACTAGAGGATTAGGCCCCAAATCAGCAATTCAGTACTGCTAACCAGCCTATAAAACCTAATTTTTTGCTTTATGAGAGCTTTTTAAAGAAGGGTGTTAAAGCCTATTTATTTTATAACAACAATAAATTATTAATAGCGTACAGTACTTTGTCAATACATAATTAACATAATGTTTCAATTAACGTTATGCATTCAGGTTGTTTAATCTTGCTTTAAAGCACTACAAAATCTAACAGAATATTAAATACTATCATGCATTGGCAGTTACCACAAATTAATATTTCTGTGTAAAGTACAGAAAACAAATGTGCTTCCAAGCAGCAGCAGAAGGCTTAAGGTGTGTTCAAGGGCGTAGATATGGAATTACAGCATGTTTCACTCCACACTGACTTCTCTGGGAAATATGCTGCATTCCATAGTTCAGTTCAAGCATAAAGATGCCACAACTGGTTTGTCATGTTAAACACGGCAGGTGCAACACCTTATGCAATATGGCAATTTTTGTTTTCTTACTCATAGGTATTCACGTAACAGTTTGGAATGTTCTGTATTTATTACCCATCCTGTGGTTTACATTTACAATCCAGGAATGAGATTTTTCACCCCTGGTCCAGTCCTTGTAGGCTGGGTAAAAAGTCCAAAGTGAGATAAAGGGCTCTAAAAAGTCCAGAGTGAGATAAAGGGCTCTAAAAGCCCCAGATTCAGCCAGGGAAGAATTTCCCAGTGCAGGAACTGAGGGCAATCTTTGCAAATGCCAGCATAGAAGGCATGCCAGGGTTGTGGGGCTGGGAGGGTTGTCAGGGGATAGTGAAGAGGCTGTCTAAATTATGAAAAGGGCTGTTCTGGCCTCCTGAGTAGCTCAGAATTGGGAGTGAACACAGGGGTCTTAAAGCCACCTTAGTCTCCTCTCTCTATGTTGTGCATTCTGTGCTGTTCCAGAATGCCACCCAAGGTTCCTTTCTTTAGTCTTATGCAATCAGCCCTCAGTGCAGACCTCATATCACCTGAGGATAACACTACACTAAACTCTGGGCCCATATTGTAAATACTCACTGAACAGATACACACGTCTATTGTAAAAGTAGCACTAATGGGCACATATAGGCACTATTTAAATCAAAGGGAGTTTTGCCATTCAGTGAGAGCAGAATTACAGCAATATTGAGGTCAGGATGATCCCAGGCACATCACCCAAACAGATTATTCCTGCTAGGAATAAGAATAATTGGAAAAAGGTTGTGTTTAGGGGCAAATGCCAGTTCAAAGGAGTACATGAGAAAATATGTTGGTCCCTATACCTTATGTGCAATGTCCTACCAGAATTTGGCCCAGATGTACCTGTCAATACTCTGTACGCTTTCCATTGTATACTTCATTATTGTTTGTGTGTCTCACATAAGGTTTTCCTTTCACTGAGTTTTGGGTAAAATCTTAATATGTCAAAAAAGAGACATACATATAATTCTGTTCTAATTCTGCCACTTTTTAGATTTGAGGTTAGGGGATCTACAAAGCCACTCCTCAATGAATGAATTTCAGGAAAGTAATTTAGTTTAGTTCTAGAAAATGAAAGAATCATTGTAATAATTAAATACTGGAACTCTTTATTTGGACCACATAAAATATACTATTTCAAGTTTGAAACCTCAAGGAAAATAAAGTAGAATTACGGTATGCTGGCTGGTAATACAGATGGCTATATTGTTTAATATGTTTCATTTTCTTGATTTTTAACATATTTTAACATCCTGTATCTAATAGCTCTTTCCCTAAAACTCTTGTATTTGTTAATGTACTCTATGGAGTATAATTCTGGTTAACAATAACTGGTGCCATTGGTTTTAGTTTAAACCAACATTTGGCAATTCAAGACTGGCTAAAAGCAGATTTAAGTTACTGGTAAGTATCAGTTTTGCTAATAAAACAAAACACTCAAACAATTCAAAATTATGGTTTGTTTTGCTCCATCAGCACTCTCTTTCACATGACTGTCATTCAGCTACACTGGGAAATGGCTGAGGATGGATCGTCTGGATCATGCTCACCAGCTGTGAGTTGTAAATAGCAAACTGTAGTACAGACGTATAGCCTTCTTGTTGTCTTCTTAACGGTTAATGAAAGCAATGGAGGCAATGTGATCTAAGCAGTGTGGGAGCCAGGAACTCCTCAGTTCTAATCCCAGCCCTGATACTCACTGTGTAGCCGTGAGTATGCCAATTTTGGTCAAAATTTAAAACCGGTGTGCCTAGCATTAGTCACTTAAAAATGTTTTGGTGCATATATGACACTGGTCTGATATTCAGTGGTACTGAGCATTTGCAGCTCCAATTGATATCAATGCAAAATGTGATTGCTGAGTACCTCCTGAAAAGAGGCCACTTCTATTTAGGTGCCTAAATATTGAGTGAACAACTGGATCTCAGTTGGATTGAGACATTGACTAAATAGGTTTCAGAGTAGCAGCCGTGTTAGTCTGTAGCCACAAAAAGAAAAGGAGTACTTGTGGCACCTTAGAGACTAACAAGTGAACTGTAGCTTGACTAAATAGGCAACTGGATCTCATCCCCCATCAATATCTTTGAAGTGGGAGTCAAAATGGTCACAAAGAAGCGGTGGGTCTGTCACTGCCCAGTGATGGAATTTCATTAATTTGTAACAAAAATGTGATAAAATTGCTCAGACAGCTTGTTTAAAATGTAAATACACTGCTTTCCAACAACTCACCTGCCTCAGACCTCAGTTGTATGACTGACTCTGCAATCCTATATGTCCCAATTTCTATAAGCTTTGCCTTGAAGTTCCTTTGAAGCCTTTTAGCCCCACATCTAGAAAGAACCATTTTTATGAAGCCTGAGCTATGAATTATGTATGAATTATAATGATTACTTAAGAATTCCCAGTAATCACGCTGCGGTTTAACAGATTCTTGTCCCAAGGTCAGGCCCAGCATTATTAAAATTACTACATAGTTTAGAACCCTTCTGTATTTACAATAGTTTATTCATGCATTTAGCAAAGTCACAAATATTCTAACCCAGTACGGTAGATAGAGATACTACAGAATGTACATATGCACATCCATATACTCACACCACCCTTGCAATCTGAAATGTTAGCCATCATCTTCCTCATCACCATCACCTTCCTCATTATTACTAGTGGTCATATCCTGGCACTTCCCAAGGGCTACATCTCTCTCTCTCTCTCCTCCTGCCCACAGGCTGGGATACAACTTTTACAATCTGTTACGGTGACACCACTATGTCTAATGCATATTTAGTAGGGGTTTCTCCCCTCTTCCTTATTTGTATTTCCTCACCCTACTAATGTTAAGGTGCCCTTCTCCTATAGGTTAATATAAATATTAATGATCTCAACCTATTATCATATATGCCAATTTGTTGCCATGATACTCTTGTGGTCAGATATCTGAGGATGTTCTATCAAAAAGCCAGTGTTAGTTCATGTTCCTGTGGTTGGCTGGTGTCGTTATTGACAAAAATCTCCCTTACTCACTCTATTTCCAGTTACCCAAAACTTAGGGACAACAGTTAGTCCATTTATCTGTGCCAAAGTTCATAGTTCTCAAGCCTTATTCTAACTACCGAAGCCAATGTCTTATAGGATACAGGCTGGTAGATTCCTTGCACTACTGCTGAATAAAATAAATGCTAAAGATAGCTCTATGGGGTACAATTAATTTTCTGTCAACATATGCTCATGTTCCTGTTGTTTTGTGTGCAGTCCTGTGTTTCTGTCTAATGAGCTTGGCTCCCCACAAGTGTGAATGACATAATTCTAAGGGAGACATGAGGGAAAGTTTCAGTGTCTTATCATCAGCTGAGAATTGTCAACCTCCTCTCTCGCTGCCACTGGCCAGTTGGAATACCATAGAATTGAGTGCAGCAAGGTAGTATCTCAAACCAGATGTGGTGTAAAATCTTCCACATCAGGGTTTGTTGTTTTTAGGCTTTTGGATACCTTATCAAAGTCATCTAGGAGTTTAAGTTGAGATATATGCATTGAGCTATTACATCCTGAGTAACAACGGAGGTTTAGCTTTACTTATGTGAATCTGATTTTACCCAGGGTATAAGACTGTTGCTATTTGACATACCTCTTCTGTGACAATATATGTTCATCAGAAGAAACATAACAAAAACACTGCTTTAAATTTCCCCTAAAACTCTAAAACTCCTGCCATACCTCTTCCTCCCTCCCCCTGTTCCTTTTATTGTTTGTTTCAAAGATAAAAAATAGTTTTTACATTAATAAATATTGTTCAAGTGTTTAGTTTCTTAGTCTTCAATCTATCTCCCCCCAAAGAAACTTTGGAGTCTACAATTTATCAAAAAACAAAAACAAAAAAAATCACAGATTTGTTAGCATAGTTGCACAGTTCCCATGTTGTTAATCTGAAATGACGATAAAGGCAAATACTTTGGTAAAATTACCTCCCTACGCAAGTCATAAATAGTAGAGGCAAAGAACACTTTTCTCCTTCCCAAGGGGCTAAGTGCGTAGTTTCATTTACTCAAACTATATGTTTCTTTAAAATAAATAAATAAAAATAAAGTGTAAACGCCAAAGTAAAATTGATGCTTTTAAAGCTGGAGTCACATCTTTTCTGGCATATCTGGAGTAATAGGAAAATCAGCAAAGCAGGAATTTTGCATGTAAAGTCTGAAAAGACACATTTGTTTATTTCTCAAAGTTAAATTACAGGGGCAGCCTTCTACAGGGGCAGCTGGTGATCACAATGCTAGGCAAAAGTGAAAGGATAGATAGATATTAGCAGAAATTAATTTTTTAACTTCTAAAATAGGGACCTGTGAGTTTCTTGTTACCAAAGTGGGACTCTGGAGTTTACCTGTCCCACTTCCTCCAGTCAATAAGTGAGTATCCAATTTTCAGCTTCAAGCCTAAATCTAGGTCAAAATTTGGTCAAAACGTTCTGTATTTTTTCAAGGAAACTTTTCATCAAAAATTCTATTTTTAACCCTCATCAAAAAAATCAATACAGTATTTTATAAAATTGTTTGGGCTTTTTTGACCAGCTATAAAGCTGGTTGACATTTTTAGACCATTTATAAAATTTGTTAACATTTTGAAAAGCTAGTAAAACTTTTCCAAACATTCCCATAGAAATTGTTTGTTTTTTTCCCAACCATCTGTAGCAAAATCAGATTTAACTATGAGCAAGTTCTTCACTTAAGAAATATCTTAAACAGTAAAAAACAAAACAAAACACTGTTTTAAAAAAAATCCCATAAACAACATTTGTCAGAGGCAGAACAGGAAACTATTACCTCATCATTGTGGGAATTTTTGGTCTTGAACAGAGGACTTCCAGGAAGAATCCAGTTCATAAGTAAATTGAAAATGATCTATTTGTTTTTTTCCCTGTACTAATCTAGCACTGTTAAGACAAAAATGTAATGCTAGCATTCTGAAGAGGGATTTATAAAAAAACCATCATTCAAAGGCAGCCTGGGCTGTCTACATCCATCTGATCATTGAGGGGATGGTAGTCAATGAGTGAACCAAAATCAAGGAGCCATCACTGTAAATGTTAGCTACATGGACCTTCATCTACAGAATCCACAACATGGAAGTCAGCTTTACTGCATGCACAATTGTTTACCTAAATAAGTCAGCATTTCATAGATACCACATAATAATATCTAATATCCTGATCCAAGACCCACGAATACAGACTAACACGGCTGTTACTCTGAAACCTATCAAAATCATTGAGACTCTTTCCACTGACTTAAGGGCCAGAAGCAAAAATCATCAGATAGCGTAGTTTTCCCTGTGCTTAGCATATGAAATAACTGTATGGTATCTTTCGGTAAATGGTGACTTTTATGGCAAATGCTATGTGTTGCTTTCACTGAAGTTTCCCTATTGCATTTTAAAGTGGCATTGCTCAAGTTTTTCAAGGGTGGGACCAGACATGGTTGAACAGGTAACTGCTAAGATCCTATTTTCATGAAAAGACACTTTGTAACCTGTCACACTGGGTCTATAAAGCTGTAGAAAGAAAATGTGAAACTTGCAAAAAAACTACACCAAATTCCTGATTTTTTGGTGAAGCTTTGTTTAAAACATTTTTAGCATGCTGTGACTGTTAACATACTATATCTGCTCCTTCAGACTCCCCTAAATCAACCTTCTTTGGTTTTTCCAGTTCTTTAAATGGCATAATAGTGCTAAACAGGTGTATTCTGTACCTATTCCATTCAGCAAAGAGTCTATGTGTAATTACATCATGCAGCAAATTAGGAAATCATGTTTAGGATATTAACTCAGTCTACTACACATATATATTTGCCAAATGTGCAGGATAAGGGGTCAGCTTTTGTGAATCCTTAACAACTCCCCTTCTTAGGAGATCTATGAGGAATCAGCAGCAGTTAATAAAAAGTTAAATTACTGCAACTGAATCTGTTGATATTGTAGTACAGGTAGCATGCAATAACAATAAATGACCTAAGCCCTGCATGACAGAATGAGTTGATAACAATAGGCCACACCTCTTCCCACACCTGACATTCTCTCCCATTTCCCCTTGGGTTGGGAGGGTAGCTTCTGACTCAGGGGGAATTCTTCAGGGGCAATTTGTGTCCACTTTCATTCACTTTGCTTAAGTGAAAAGTGAACTTGGCAGTCCACAGAATCAGGCCCTGTCTATTTGTTTCTTTTATTTATTTTAATGGTAGGTTTTGTTTATGCTTTGATAAGTGATATAGAATTAAAATATATTTATTTATTATTTGTATGAGAAGAAAAAGAAAAATCCCTCATGGAAGTGCAGGAGAGTTGTTTCAGTGGACCACAGTGGCTCTTTTACTTGTCAAAATATGTATGCTACTGCAGAAATTATAATATTATAAAATGTACATACATTATAAAGTTGTCTAGAAACATTTCTATGATTCTATGAAAACTGAATGGTTGATCTGAATAATGACAAATGCCTTTCTAACTCTCTCAGAATGAAGGCCTACTTGAGTACTCACCACTACTGCACACAGATAGTTGACCCAAGGGAAGCTATTAAGGTCATTATGCCAAGAGCTAATCCAAGACTTTTTAGTCCATAGCTCAATGTTTCTTGAACCCAATATGGTCCATTATGTTTGGACAGCTGCTATATATGCACACATTAACTCTTTACTAAAATCCATTATGATATTTTGATGAGAAGAGGTTGTAGAGCATAGACAGTAGCATTTTCTCCTATTGCTAATGAAATAACACACTTCTTTTTCTCAAAATACCCAAAAGGTAGAAATCCATGGTATGAACTAATGGCCTGGTAACATTTTATTCTGAAGAGTAACACTTTTTTTTTCTAGTTGTAAGACTGCCTAAAGCTTCTGAAACTCTCAACCTCCAAATTTTTAGTTACACATAGGACAGTCGATTAATCACAGGTAGCTCACCTGATTAACTCAAAAAAATTAATTGCGACTTAAAAAATGAATCACGATTAATCTCATTTTAAATGATAGAATACCAATTGATATGTATTAAATATTTGTGCATGTTTTTCTACATTTTCAAATATATTGATTTCAATGCAGAATACAAAATGTACAGTGCTTACTTTATATTATTTTTAATACAAATATTTGCATAGTAAAAATTATAAGAGAAATAGTATTTTTCAATTCCACTCCTACAGATACTGTAGTGCAATCTCTTTATCGTGAAAGTGCAACTTATAAATGTAGATTTGTTTTGTTACATAACTGCACTCAAAAACAAAACAATGTACCATAGGCCTGATTCTCCTCTCATATTGTTGTACATGAGAGGAGAAAGTGAGAGGAGAATCAGGCCTGTTAATAATATCTCTCTATTTCACGTTCTTTTTCCTCACTTGCTTTGGAAGCAAAACAGCAGTTTTATAAATAGTGACATACTGGTTTGCAAAAAAAAAGCATTGTTCCTTGATTGAGGTGGGTTGGGAGATCAATATTTAATCTCAGAATGACATAATCTCCCTTGCTTGTTGTTATGTGCCTAGATGATGTACCAGTAGGCACTGAATTGTCAGTAAGCTCATGACAGCTATATAGCTGTGGTTATGCACACACAAAATTAGATGAGCACTGTAACATTTGTGAATGAAGACAAGAAAGTATTTGGAAAGTAGACAACTACATGCAGCTAGCCTTGTATGTTTGTGTATACACACATGCACACAAAGTGCCTCAAAACTTTGTTAAAACAGTGATAAACTGTCCTATAATTCCTTGTTCCCTTCCAGAATGTAGAGAGTGGATAAACTGAAAACCACGAAATACAGTTAAAGTGCACTACTCCTACACCAAAACCTTAATTCTGCCCCTCGGAGCTGCCAATAGCCACTGGAAATGGTTCAGTGAGGGTGGTGCAAAGGTTTACAAACTACCAAGGGAAAGGTAAATTCTCCATCTCTTGAATTAGTCTAATTCAAGCTGAGTCTCTCCTCTCTCACACTTGTTTCCCCTGGCCAGTTTCTAACAGAGTGATTTGATCTTCCAAGTCAGTAGCTTCCTTCTTTACTGTTAGAATCTTGGACATCAGATCATTCCCCAGGGCCTTAAGCTCCGAGATCAACTCCCTGGTGGCCAACTGATTTTCTTTGGCCTGGTCATTCTTGCTTGTTTTAGCTGCCATTTTTAAACTTGCAGTCAGAGAGATCTCCCATGCTGAAAGCTTAATACTCTTCTTAATGAGGTGTTTAAAAAAACCATCAGACTTTTTGGGAGGGTCCATTCTCTGCAATGTTGTGCTTTGCTTTCTTGGAATCTTTAACAGATTTAAGGGATCAGTGGAAGTAGATTTCTTTGCTATCTTTTCAGAAGTCAGGCTTCAGTCAGCCTTCTTAGTTTGGCTTCCTGATGGTCCCTGATATCTCCCATTCTAACAACCACTATTTAAAAGTCTCTCAAACTTTTTATTAAAGATACCAAAAAGAAGGAAAAATGGTTAAAACATTTCAAATGTGACATATTAAATCTTTCAGTTTAACAATATTCCTTATTCCCTTTCTCTTTAGCTATGTTGTCTTATAGAGAGGAAACCCCTGTTTGACTGTCCTGTAGATGATATTAAAGATGGTATTAATATTCACCCATAGTTGGCAATAACCACTGAGATGGGGTCAGAAAGGCTGATGCCATAATAAGTAGACATGAACAAGGACTAAGAATGTGCTTTATGTTGTGTTTCACAGATTTGAATACCAGCATTTATCTGCATGACCTCCAATTGTATTCACTGTGCTAGGTATAAATGTATTGAATGGTGGAGGGATGAGATGTAGTAGCTTGGCAGAACTTGGATTATGATATGAAGATGTTCATGTATACTTCGAAGGATTAAGTATGCCTCATTTCAGTGCTGAACTCTGTGGCTGTATCAGTAGCGGTGAACAAAGATACCTTCCTGCTGTGGGGATTAGAGAGACAAGGTGGGTGAACTGATATCTCTCATTGGACCAACTTTTGTTGGAGAGAGAGACAATCTTTTGAGTTTACACAGAGCTCTTCTTCAGGTCCAGGAAAGATCCTCAGAGTGTCACAGCTAAATCCAAGATGGAACAGATTGTTTGGCATAAGTAGTTAACACATATTGTAAGAGATCATTCAAGGTGAAGTGGCCAGTTAATACCTCTGTAGTCATAGGATCAAAAAAGTCAGGGGCAAGGGTAGGTTAGCAGGTTACAGATTGTTATAATAAGCCACAAATCCAGTGTCTTTATTAAGTCCATGATTTTTAGTGTCTAGCAAAGTTATGAATTTAAGCTTTCAGGCTTGTCTTTTGAAGGTCTGATGCAGGTTTCCTTTGAGGATGAGGACTGAGAAGTCAGATATGGAGTGACTGCTTTGTGAAAAGTGTTCACCCACAGGTGATAAGGTGTTTTTGTCATTTATAATTTTTCGGTGTGAGTTCCTTCTAGATCATAATGACTCTTTTGTTATTGGAGCATTTACTGCATTGGATGGGGCACATCATGCATTGATAATCATGTGTAGAATACATGTGACAGTGGTCTCCAGGGCTTAGTAAGGGGTAAATGGAGGCAATATCTCAGAAGAAATCCTCAGGACAAGGGTGATGATGTCATAACATTTACAAGACTGGGGTGGTTTGTGTAGAGTAGGCTCGTTATTTGAGTATATGGCAGGCGTGCTACACCTGACCTAAACATAAGTTTTGTCTTAGCAAATAGAAGGAATTAGATTTTGTCTTACACTGCTCTGTCCCCAGAATGTTCTGTAGTGTCTCTAAGGACTTGTATACACTTAAAACGCTACCGCAGCAAAGCTGTAACGCATCAGTGTAGACACTACCTACGCCAATGGGGGCAGGAGGCGGGCTGTTCTCACGTTGGTATACATAATCCACCTTCCTGAGAGGCGGTAGCCTCTTTGATATAAGAATTCTTCCATTGACCTATCACTGCCTACACTGGAGATTAGATTGGCTTAACTATGTCACTGAGGGGTGTAGATTTTTCACACCTTTGAGTGATGTAACTGGGTCGACCTAACTTTCTAGTGTAGACCAGGGATTGGCAAACTTTGTCATGCGGCCCATCAGGGAAATCTGCTGGCGGGCAAGGACGGTTTGTTAACCTGCAGCATCTGCAGGTTCGGCAGATCACTTCTCCCACTGGCCATGGTTCACCGTTCCAGGCCAATGGGGGCTGTGGGAAGTGGCGCAGGCTGAGGGATGTGCTGGCTGCCGCTTCCTGCAGCCCCCATTGGCCTGGAACAGTGAACCACGGCCAGTGGGAGCTGCCTCAGCCAAACCTGCAGATACTGCAGGTAAACAAACTGTCTCAGCCTGCCAGTGGATTTCCCTGATGGGCTGTGTGCCAAAGGTTGCTGATACCTGGTGAAGATCATGCCTCAGGTTAGGGTGCTCAGAAGGAAGATCCAATGGCCAAAGCACTTGGTTAGGACTTGGGAGACCTGGGTTCAAGACCCTCTTCCACCACAACTACTTATGTAACATAGGGCAAGTCACTTAGGGCGGGTCTATACTGAAAACGTATATCAGCATACCTATGTCTCACCGGTATGCAACATCCTAACCCTTGCTATAGAGAGCGCTAGGTTGACAAAATTATTCTGTCAGCCTAGCTAGTGCCTCCCAAAGATTGACTACAGCGACAGGAGAATCCCTCCCTTTGCTGTAGCGAGTGTCTACACTGAAGTGCTACAGTGGCACAGCTGTAGCACTGCAGCCATGCCCCTGTAGCCTTTTAAGTGTAGACATAGCCTTAGCTTCTCTGCCCCAATTCCCCATTTGTAAAATGGGGATAATAGCACTTCCCTACTTCACAGGTGTGTTGTAAGAATAAATGCAGGAAATATAGTGAGGCACTCAGATACTGTGGTAATTTAGGACATATAAGTACCTAAGATGGGTATGTGTGTTATTGATGTGTTGGAGGGCAGAGTTAAGGTGGCATGTACTTTTGGTTTTCATTTCCTAGTTTTCAGAGGTTTCGGTGTAGCTGAGCTAAACAATCTGGAAGGGCCCAAAGCACCACTGGGTAACCTTAACTTTGAATTAATGATGTTCTTGGGCATTTAATTTCCTTGTTTTTTAAAAAAATAATTTCTCAGCATCCCCATATATCACAGCTCAGTTTTCCACCTCCATTGCCTTTGTGTCCATGGCAACGATTATCTTAGCCAATTGTGCCACTACCTAGACACTGTTCCATCTCCTCCAACCTTCCCTCTAGTTATGACCACCCCATGCCCGTATTGCTCCAAGGCCCCCACATTCCTTACTGCTTTGACCCTCCCCTCCCAGACACGATCCACCCTCTTCCTTGGCACTCCATGTCCCTGGTAAGCCTGGAGGGGTTGTGCCGCTATGGGAAGGTGATGGAGCATTGACATTTTCCTGTACCGGGGGAGATAAGAAGGGGCAGGAGAATGGAGATGTATAGTCCCTATCTCAGATCTGGGCCTAGTCTCCACATCTATCAGCAGCACAAGAGGCTCAGAGAGGTGTGAAGTAGCCCATTCATCTCAAAGAGCTGTTGTCAGCTGAATGAGAACGCCCCACGGAGATAGAAAAGGAGTACTTGTGGCACCTTAGAGACTAAGCAATTTATTTGAGCATAAGTTTTCGTGAGCTACAGCTCACTTCATCGGATGCATACTGTGGAAACTGCAGAAGACATTATATACACAGAGACCATGAAACAATACCTCCTCCCACCCCACTCTCCTGCTGGTAATAGCTTATCTAAAGTGATCACTCTCCTTACAATGTGTATGATAATCAAGGAGGGCCATTTCCAGCACAAATCCAGGTTTTCTCACCCCCCCCCCCTTTTTTCCAAAAACCACACACACAAACTCACTCTCCTGCTGGTAATAGCTTATCCAAAGTGACCACTCTCCTTACAATGTGTATGAAAATCAAGGTGGGCCATTTCCAGCACAAATCTAGGTTTTCTCACCCCTCCCCCCTCCAAAACACACACACACAAACTCACTCTCCTGCTGGTAATAGCACCCCCCCAAACCACGCACACACAAACTCACTCTCCTGCTGGTAATAGCTATTACCAGCAGGAGAGTGAGTTTGTGTGTGTGTGTTTTGGAGGGGGGGGGTGAGAAAACCTGGATTTGTGCTGGAAATGGCCCATCTTGATTTTCATACACATTGTAAGGAGAGTGGTCACTTTGGATAAGCTATTACCAGCAGGAGAGTGAGTTTGTGTGTGTGGTTTTTGGGAAAAAAAGGGGGGGGGGTGAGAAAACCTGGATTTGTGCTGGAAATGGCCCACCTTGATTATCATACACATTGTAAAGAGAGTGGTCACTTTGGATGGGCTATTACCAGCAGGAGAGTGAGTTTGTGTGTGTGTGGGGGTGGGGGGGCGGAGGGTGAGAAAACCTGGATTTGTGCTGGAAATCCCCCAACTTGATTATCATACACATTGTAAGGAGAGTGATCACTTTAGATAAGCTATTACCAGCAGGAGAGTGGGGTGGGAGGAGGTATTGTTTCATGGTTCCTGTGTATATAATGTCTTCTGCAGTTTCCACAGTATGCATCCGATGAAGTGAGCTGTAGCTCACGAAAGCTTATGCTCAAATAAATTGCTTAGTCTCTAAGGTGCCACAAGTCCTCCTTTTCTTTTTGTGAATACAGACTAACACGGCTGTTACTCTGAAACCCCACGGAGATGAACACAGAGCTGTTGTTTCAGGCAGAGTGTGTGAAATCAAATAGCTTTCATCCCATCCTCTTGGGGTTTCAGTACCTGAGGGCCTGTGCCAGGCACTGAACAGCACCCTCGTCTTGCTGCACTTGCACACTTCAATCTCTCTGGTGAGCTAGCCAAGCTTCTCCCAACCCGGAGTTCTAAATTGTACCCTTAAAAAGGTTTTCACTACTGCTTCTCCAAAGGGACAGCGGATGTCATACACTCGCTGAGATAAACCCTGAGAGGTGATATCAGTTTGGGGAGGATCAGAGAGACAGTCTGATCCGCAAAATAATATAAGTACCAGATGATTTATCAAACATGATTTTTATGGGGATCTGTATCTTGGGAACTCCTTGTTCAAATGACCCCAGATTTGGACCACTAACCTACCCTGAAACCTTTTGAACCACAGCAAATTTCAAGATAATCCAAGTCAGCATGAGGATTTTAGAACACTTAGAATAGTCATTGTTTAAATGGTAAGCAGCTCTCAGCCTTAATTATAGCAGAACTGCCATTCTGCTGTAATGTATATACATATTTCTCATCCCTTCCACTCTCTGCACACGTACACTTCTAATTCCCTTCCCTGCTTAGATTAGTAAACATCAACCTTTTTCTTTTTCTCTTTTGCAAGAACAGATCTCCCTTCACCAAAGGTCCAGGTCAGAAGTGAAACAAGAACAAAGCTCCCTTCATTTTCCGCTAACGATCCAGATGTCTCCTCTGAGGATTAGTCTCTCTACTACTAGTTGCTTTTAAATTGGATTTTTGTGTTTGAGACATTTAAGTGTTATAGTCAGGCTCCCCCATTACTAACAACTCTGATTTTCCCCCCTTAAATGTTATATGCTCATAGGCACAGTGCAGTGGGAAAGCGTGTTTTTGCTTTGTTCTATAAATAAAGATTTGAGTCGTTTATGAAGATAAGTCTGCATTTATTCTAAGCTAATTTTGCTCCCCTGTAGAAACACTGAAGCTTGTTGTATATATTCAGACATTCTAGTCTTCTTTATTGTCTGGTTAAAAACCACCTAGGAAGGTAATAGAATCCTAGACTGCACTTCTAGCTCCTAGTTTTGTACAAGATTTGAATGAGACCTCACCAAATGTCATTTAGGCTTTGATTCAGGAAAGCATACTTTTTTTTAAAAAAAGCACTTAAGCGTATGCTTAACTTTAAGCACTGAAGTCAATAGGACTATAGCACATGCTTATGTGCTTTTTTGAAATAGATGAACTTAATTACATACTTAAGCATTTTCTTGAGTCAAGGCCTTAAAGAACCAGGCGTACAAACCAAAGGGGGAAAATTGCTCTGCTCTGTGGGACTTAAGCAGGAGCTTAAGTGCCCTTTGTGAAAAGGGATGCTTTCCTAAATCAGGGCCAAGATATAGCTCATTAGGCTTTGTCAGACTTACAAAGAGGATCATTTGAGATAGTGTGTAAATACAAAATTAGCTTATGCCACATGAATTTTGTCAATTTTTTTTAATCTCTCCCTTGCGTTTTGTGAGACAATAATTATTTCATGCTCAGTAGCTGGACATGCAGTCATTTAAGTTATCCTATTTAACCATATTTTTCTCTGTTTCTTCATTAATTTTAAATTAGAGCCAGTAATTAATTTGAATATATCGGATGAGGTTTGAAAGGAATAGTTTGGAACATAGCATTTTCTGTGTAATGTACAGTAAGCTGTAATTAAAGCTGGGTGAGATCTTTAAAAAAAACCCTTAATTTGTCAACTCTGCGAGCACACGATGAGCTTAATTAATATCAGTGGAGTAAAATCAAGCATTTAACAGTGTTAAATTAGGCTCACAAAATTGAACTGCAAATGTAAAATTTAATTCATTTCCAACTGTGTGGTTTCTTTCACAAACATTTTATTGTTTTTAGCCTTGTCATGGGTGCAACTTCTAGGAGGATGCAGTAAGGATCTATTCTGTGGTGTTAAACATACTTTCTAGATGCCTTAAAGTACACAAGACTTGCACTTTTGCAACTAAGGAGGTGTTGTGAACTCTATGTAGTAGAGTACAAGTCTTCAGGGACCTCTTCAAGAATATCCACTTTTACCCCTGAAACACACCTGTTTAATAACTCTCCCCACAGCCTTCTCCACTCATAAGATCCTTTTGTGTGTGACAAGAAAAGCTGTCTAGGAACTTGATCTTGCAAGTTATGTGCCTGACAGTCTGGCTCAGATCCAGCAAACTAAGCCTGTGCTTAACTTTAAGCATGTGAGAAGTCCTGTCAACCTCAAAGTGCTCAGCACCTGACAACATTGAACTGCATAAGCATAACCTCTTCTGCCAAATTCTGGGTTATGATTTAATAGTGTGTGCCTCAGGTTTGAAACACCAAGAATCGCTCCAACTAGGGTTCAGATCCTGGACTCAGGCTAGCCCCTTTTCCTTATAAGATACTGTAAGTGAGATCTTTCACATCAGACCCCCCCCCCCACAAAAAACCAAAGTCTTGTTTTTTTCTGTGTTGACATTGAACTTAGCTCTGTTAGACACATTTCACCTAACAGCTGGTTGCTCTGAATGAAGTGATCTTTATATAATACTGTTTATATACTAGGCCCTGGTCTTGCAAACATGTCCTTCGTTTTGTATGTGAGCCTAAAGTCAACAACATGCATAAGTGTGTGTAGGATTGGGGCCTTTGGTTAATTTGCAAAGTGCTTTGTGATCCTTTGGAATGATCACTGCTGAGTAAATGCATTAGATGATTGTTATTATTCTATTATATACTGCCCACAATCTAGTTGGAGGACTTTCAGTGACAATAATAAAAATCAAGAGTAGCAAGCCGTCAGGTGATATCCCCCAGCCAATTAATTTGCCACTCATCATAAAAAAAAAAAAAAGAAGAAGAAGAAGAAGATAGCTATTTGACCAAAAGACAGACTCAAATTGGCTGCCTGGATTCTTCATTTTAAAGAAGGTGCTAAGATTTGGGAATGATTTTTCCATTACAGCACTACATATGATTATGACCTGCAAACAACAGTGAACTTTTTGCTAATGGGAAATGCAGAAGAAGCAGTTAGTCTCCCAGATTAAAGTCAGGTTATAGTAAATAGAAGGAGCTGATGCTTCTCTAGATAAAAAGTGACATAAAAATGATCCTAAGTATATGTGTAGTTTTGATGAGGTAGTCACCCCTACTGAATTGGCTGATGTTTGGTGGAAAGGATTTTCCAGTGAGGTGCCAGAAGACAAAATTTGAAACAGAAGAGAATAGTGTGAAATTTTTCTTTTTACATATCCTCTTATGAAGATAGAAGGGCCTATTTCGGATATGCAAGAGGTGGAATATAAACTAGTTTATACAGGTCGCCGTGGTTGTATTTCTGTTTAACAACAGTGTCAATGTTACGGCCTTGATAGTGATTCTGTTACACTTATATAAAGGAAGTAGTTTAAGCTTAGATAACACCTTTCACCCGAAGAACTCAATGCATTTTACAAATCCATATAACCTGACATCAAATAATAGCATGGAACATTTAACACATTACTATGAAACTTTGAAAAAATGACTGTTTTTGTAAATACTCCCTTTAGTTTTAATAACAATAGAAATAAAATACCTCTTATGTAGTGCTTTTCATCAGTAGATCTCAAAGCACTTCACAGTCTTTAATGTATATATCCTCATAATACTCCTGTGATATTATCCTCATTTTAAAGATGGGAATCTGAGCCACAGAGAGGCTAGGTGAATTGACCAAAGTAATGATCTGTGGTGGAGCAGGGAATTGAACCAGTGGCTCCCAAATTCTAGGCTATTGCTCTCCCATATTCAATTACAGTGCTATTAGACTTACTGAAATAAGGCTAAGACTCAACATACAATACAGCTTGTCGTGCTTCACAGCAAACCTGCACAGCTGAGTTTTTCTGCTGCTTTTGCAGTAGTGAGTAAATTTGGGGTTTCTGCTCAGCTTTAGTTACATCCTTAGCTGTGTAGGCACCTGGCAAAACTGCGATTTTTTTCAAATAGCCTGAGGCTTAAAATAGATTAACACTTTACTGACGCTTCCATTTCCTAGAAAGTTTATTTTCTTTTTAGCTAAGTGTGAACCCACTGAAAGGCTTCAGGGCTTGAGGAAACACCTAGAATGTTTCAGAAGGGATTCATTTTTCTTGTTTAGAGTTAAACAGGTTTCAGAGTAACAGCCGTGTTAGTCTGTATTCGCAAAAAGAAAAGGAGTACTTGTGGCACCTTAGAGACTTATATTGGTTAGTCTCTAAGGTGCCACAAGTACTCCTTTTCTTTTTTAGAGTTAAACAGTCACTTTAAGCTACATTTCATTCTAATGTTAGAATATTAGAATGCCAGCAATGTTGGATTTATATTATACTGCATGTACACAATGCTGTCCTCCCTGCCCTTTCTCTCTGTTTCATAGGTCTGTATAATGCTTTCAGAAAATCCTTTAGCCTGCTGCCGCTGGCTTTATCTTTGCTTCCAACTTTGACAACTGCCAGAATTGTCAGATTGGATTTAACTTGTATACAGTGAAATAACTGGCTGTGAAACTGAGACATAACATGAAACAGTGAGATATTGGCCTATTCCTGACCTAGAAAATAGAGCAAGAAAGAGGCTCCATGCTAAGACTTAGTTTCTTTCAGCTGGTTTCACTGCAGCTCACTGAGACTTACTGTTACTAAGTTCCACCTGCTATTTTTAACTATCACCAAGTTCATGGATGAAAAAGGACTCACTGCATCTGCAGTAGCTAGATGCAAACCTGAAGATATTCTGAATCCAACTGGCACCATTTCTGACGTTAATGTATTTCACTTTAATAAAAAAGACAAGAATAAACATATTAATTTTAATCAATGGAAGCCAAACACAAAACATACTGTATTTTAGAGCAGGAGAAGAATATTTTGTTGTTTTGCTTCTTGGCGAAGCAGTCGTTTGGCACATTGTAGGGAGCCAGGGTGGCTTCCATCCGAACTCTCAGCCTGAGTGGGCGGGGCCAGGCCAAGTTTACTCCAATCCCCGGAAGCGGAGGGGTGGAACAGAAAGTACAAAGGGCAGAGCCCTTTGCCCAGTGAGGGCAGCACCAGGGAAGGAGACAGACACAGGCTGTTCCCTCCAGACCCTGCTGCTGACCCAAGGGAGGCCCTGGGCCAGGAGGAACCTGACCTGGAGGAAGGTCTGAGGCGACCAAGACTGCCAGCCGCTGAGGACCTGGAGGGGCCAGGCTGTAACCCAGGCCAGTGTGAGCCCAACACAGAGGGGGAGCTGGAGCTGCCAGCAGCTGAATACCCGGACGAGCTGTAGGGACCGGAGAGGCCCGCTTGAGAGACCGGGTAGGAAGTAGCCCAGGGGCAGAACTGCACAGTGTGGTGCTTATATTTGGTCAGCGGGGCGCGGATGGAACGCAGTGGAGTTGGGTGGGCCTGCGTGCCCCTACCCTGGCCAACCCGCCGTGGGAAGCAGAATCCGGAACGCCGCAAGGCCTGGGCTGGCGCCCTCCCCCCACCCTCCTTAGGGGTGCGCTGCAAGGCCCGGGCCGGCACCCCACCCCATTGAGGGGGGCGCCACACCTTCTCTGCTAATTCCCCAGTGTCCGAAAGGTGTGACTAAGGTCTGCCAGTGGGACAGTAGCTCTCCATCGCCCCTAGAGGCTCGGTGGACCGATTGAAACCTGTCACCCACATATTAGGTGAATATGTTACTTGAAGTTGTATTGAATAAATGAGTGAATTATCAGTCTTAACAGTTATAGAGTACTTCACATTTTCAAAACCCTCTCTTAACAGAAGTGATTGAGCCTGCAGGCCCTTGTGTGTAAAAGTAGGAAACAGAGACACAGAAGAATTAAGGTCCTCACCCAAAGCCCTTTGAAGTCAATGGAAATCTTTTATTGACATCAGTGGGCTTTGCATCAGAGCCTAAGACCAGAAGGATCCCAATGGGAGTTAGGTGCCTACATACCTTTGAAGATCTAGGCCTAAGTGACATATCCAAAGTTACGCAGCAAGTCAGTGACCTTGCCCGCTGAGTCTGCACCATGGTCAGCCCCGACCTTCCAGCCTGTCACTCCCCATCCCCAAGAGGGGATATGGGCTGCTCGAAGCAGGTCAAGGCCAGGCAGGCAGCTAGCAGGACCCCTGATGTAGGAGCTGCCCCACAGCAGCAGCGAGGTGGAACAGTGCTGGCTGCCCCACTGCCCAATCAAGTTTGGTCCTGGTGCCCCTCTATCATGACAGAGGGGGCGCAGGGTGAAAATTGAGTGAGTGGCATTATGACCTGGTGCAAGGTTTTTCCCCATAACTCCTCCTGGAGCAGCATTGCGACCCCCATGCAGTACACTGCAATGCCACTCACCCAATTTTGGCCCTGCCACCCTCTCTTCACAATGGAGGGCTGGCAGGGTCAAACTTCAATGGGCAGTAGGGTGGGCCAGTGCTGATCCTCCTCATTGCCACCAGTGGTACCAAGTGTGTATAATGTTCTATGACTGTGGGCACTGCTGCCTACTACCAATAATGCCTTTTTCTGATCCCTTTACCAAAATATCAGCATTATAAACGTCAAAGAAGCATCACAGAATACAGAGGGCATCTCACTGAGCCCATGGTTCAGGGGCAGCATCAGCTGGGTTGGAAACAATGAGATTAAAAAAGGCAATGGAGAACATAGGATGGGTAAGGCCTTCTCTCTCTTAAGGAAAAGGAAGAGAAAGAAAAGCTAGATGAAGAGATAATATGGTCTCTTGGCTGAGAGGAATTATTGTATCTATACCATAAAAACAATCATTGTAAATTTGTAATGATTCAGGACATGCCAAATGTTTCCAAAGTTTGTTTCAAATTTGGTGGGGAAGGAAATTAGTATAGTGACTTTTCTTTTTAAACATTCTAAGGAAGCTGGTCAAAAATTTTGAATGAAAAATGCAGAACCAGAATTTTCCATGGGAACATATCAATTTCTTTCTTTCTTTCTTTCTTTCTTTCTTTCTTTCTTTCTTTCTTTCTTTCTTTCTTTCTTTCTTTCTTTCTTGTTACAGGAAAGTTTCTAATTTCATTTCCTTATTTGGTGTTTTGTTTTGATTTTTGGAAACTGAAAATGTTGGTCTACCAATTCAATTTTAGGATTTGGGAGTGGGCTTTTCCCCCTTTTATTTTTTCTCCCTTTTAACCTTTCCCCAGTGGGGAAATAAAAAGGAGGGGGCAGATGTACAAAATATATGATAAAGTGATAAAAGCCCACTTTTCACAATTTTTTTACTTTTTTCCAGCTGGACAGTATTTTGCATCCGGTTGTCACCATTAAGAAGTCATCATTTGACATCCTTTACTACACAGTGGTATTCGATATTACCACAACACTGTAGTTAAAATTCAAGATATACATGGTGAGTGCATGTATGACCAGGGTCCCAGTAGGGGCCAGCTGTGGTCACTCAATTAGGGTGAAGAATGCGAAGAATGGGGCAGACAATCCCCAAAAAGCTAGTGAATATTCCAATACTTAAATTTACCAAGCCAGCATAAAACAGCTTCTTAATTATCTCAGTGTTATTCAGAAGTCCAAACAACACAGTTCCCTTAAAATACTCAGCCTTAGGGCTCCATCCAGGTACCCAAGTAAAATATGATGAAGATTTCTGAAAATCATATTTCATGATATAATGAAAAGGTTCTACCAATCCCAAAGGATCAGACACATTACCTCCCAGGTTATTGAATATTCCAGATCTTACCCAGATACACTCATACAGCCAATTCTTATTAATTAAACTAAAATTAAAAAACAAAAGAGAGAGAGAGTATGGTTAAAAGATCATTATACATACAGACGTGACTTCAATCCATTGAGGTTCAGATTCATAGCAGAGAGGGTGAACTTTGTAGTTGCAAAGAGTTCTTTCAGAAATAGTTAATAGGTTATTGTCCAATGTCATTGCAGGGTGTTCCAGCTTAGGACTGGGATCTCAGTCCTTATGGCCTAAGTTTTCCCTGTATGAAGCCTCAAGCAGATCTAAGATGACAGAATCAGGACCCAAGGATCTTTTATACAATTTCATGTCTTTTGGCAAGTTGGAGTTCCTTGGGTAACAAAAAGCAATTTAGGATGACTTTGAAGGGGGTCCATCACTGGTACTTAGCTATATTAATTAACATAAGACAATTTGCTTGTTCCTCCATCATTCACAGTACATTTCAAAGAGAGATGAATACTGAGATATCCCATGTTTACAATTCATGTACATGCTAGGATGTTCTTTTGATCTCTGAACTATCAGAATACAGCATAGATAGGGATTGTTGATTACATCCTTGACTCTACTTATATATATGCAAATACATAAAACCACAAACATTATCTCCCCACACGTCTTTTGAGGGTTATTTATTTTGCAGGATATTTAACCCTTTCTGGCCATGTGTCACAGCATATTAATAGCTTGCAAACTTTGACTTTAATAGCATCTAATGCATATATTTCTAAAAGATTTGAAAGTGAAAACCTTCATTGCATGTAAATTTCTGTATCTGTAAAGACTGGATATGTTTTAAACACAATATTCTGCCTAAATAAAATCTTTAATATTGTTAAATTCACATCGGCTTTCCTCCCCTTTTTTCTTTTATAGAAGTGTTGAAATATTTAAGAGAGTCTCGAGATCAATCCTGCTGCCTGTTACCTCAGCTGAACTACATTAGTTACATCTCAGCAGTCAATACTAGCACAGTAGACCTAGTTTTCACTGGTACTTTCCTCATATGACCCTTCTTTAACAGTGAAATTAATCTACTGAAGAACAGAGATAAGATTTTCAGGTTTCTATGCCAATTGACTTTATGCATCACTGTAGAATTACCATACTTAATTTGATTTAGTTTGCCCGCAACACTGGAATGTACCATAAGGCCAGTTCCTGGGCTATAGCTGAAGTGCACATAGCCCATGTTGGGGAGTGTGTGTGTGTGTGTGTGTGTGTGTGCACTCAGAAGGCAGCTTAAAACACTCTCCTGAGCACTGAACTGATCCTTGTTCTTCCCTGAGCAGGGTCCATGTTAGTCAACAGAGCATAAGGCTACTCTGACTAGCAATGGCCCCAGAAGATCAAAAATGCATTCGAGTAATGACATACCATGGTGGTATTCTGGCCATGACCCCTTCTCCTACTAGGAAATAGTTTAGTGTCCTAAGTAGTTTGGTCTAATTCCATTTATTGCATTTAGTGTGTGGGTGCTGGGTGGTGCTGTAGCCAGTGGTATATAGGAGGTCAGAGTAGATGATCTTCTGGCTTTAAACTGATTCTGCCAACAGGAAGGGGGAGTGGATAGGACTACGTATGTTAACTTGTGATCTGCCCCTGAAACCGTTAAAAGTTTTAAAGCCAGATTACACCATCACCTACAACACAACACAGACTCTGGCCCTAGTGCCTATTTCCTGGTTTCTTTCTTTAACGAGTTATATTTTATGGGCCAAGAGGGTGGACATTCATGGTTGGATCACCTTAAGGTATTTGTCAAGAGTCCATGTCCAATAGCTCTGCAGCTTGCACTAGCCTGTGGCAAGAAAAATGGCAACTTTTGAATATATTATTCTCCATGTCTCTTGGTGAAGTCGATGCTATTTTTATGTTTATGTTTAATTTTTAATTTCCATGAGATAGCACCTTTTCTCCAAAGCGCTGGAGAAGAATCATAGAAGTGCACAGGAATAATAATAATAATAATAATAATAATAATATAAGTGAATGGCTGGCAGTCTTGCATAAGAACAAAATATTGGGTATATACGAAGATGAATAAGAGAGAATATTATTGAGAAGAAACAAAGAGATAGGTTGGAATGGAAAATAAAATGACAAGAAGTCAGAAAAAATGAGAGAGGGAAAGAGAATCTCGAAGACATGGGGCTTGAAGACAAAAGGTCCAATGTTTATGATCTATTTAGAGTCTTAATTCTTTGGGGCTGGGACAATGTTTTTGTTGTGAGTTTGTACAGCGCCTAACACAGTGGAATCCTGGGCCAGAATTGGGACTCCTAGAAATAACAACAATTGAAATAATAAATAGTAATAATAATAATTAGAAACAATACTAGCAGACTAATCATTGCTAGAGAGAGAAGAAGAGGAAGGAAAGGTGAAAACAGTGGGTGAGGAAAGCAAAGGAAAAGAAGAGTATTGAATTCCTGTAAATATTACTACTTTGTCCACAAAATAATGGCCAAGGCTGTAAAAGGTGAGATTTAATGAAGAGAGAGAAATCAGGTGGCTGATGAGATGAAGAGAACTGAGAATGGAGGAAAGGATACACAAATACTAAAACATGGAATTTGGCTTTAGTAAAAAGACTGTTTAGATGCAAACAAAATATGAAATCAAACAACAGAGGATGCAGATTCAGAAGTGTAAAAGGGAGATCCATGCTGGTATTTTTGCCAGCAGCATTCTAAACAGTGAAGATCAATGCACTGAATTCACTGAGCTCAGCAAGGGGCAATGGAAAGCAGTGGATGGTAAGAGGAGCTTCGGAAGCATTTCAATACTTCTCACACTAATGAGCAGTCCACTCATCAGACAAATGAAATAAATAATGAAATGGCAGCTAGACTCTTGTAGTTGCCATGCATTAAGTGGTTTAAATTTAGTTGTTTTTTAAGAAGAGAAGAAAGCACATAGTGTAGACATCACAGCTTATGAAGAGCCTTCTGGGTAAAGTCTTCCTCTCTACATAATATGAACTACAATAGCTTGGTCTAATACAGTGAGTTAAGTATTTTCAGTCTAATTTCTATATACGTTGCCTATTTTGAAGTTAAATATTTACAGAAATGCTTAACTGTTTTTATGTGTTAATATTTAAATTGTGTTTTTTGTACAGAGGTCTCAGAATCACAAAATGCTGTAGAGAACACTGTAGGAATTTAAGGTTCTTAAGGTGTATCTTGAATATGAGAGAGTGCAGATGGTTTCAATCTTGCCTAGTGACATAGTCATAGTATTTTATTTTCTTGATTAAATTCCACTTTTTGTTCTTACTGCAGCATGAAAATCATGGAGTTATGCTGATGATGATTTTGCAGAAAATGTAGGCATGAGTTGTGATGTGCACTTCATGCACAATTCATGAAACAACGTCCTGTATGGCCTATATAAGACCTTTCAAGGATGGGGCAGAATTGCAGTGCATTGGAAATTGGGACATGCATTTCCCTTTCACATTTGCAAAAGATATGGCTTAATTTAATTCCCTGTTTTCTTATTTTTTATTCCCCCAAATTCATTTGCAGTCTGGGTCCTGTGGTTTCTTCCCCTGGGCCTTTAGTTGTAGGCGGGACTAAGCCCGATTGTCCCAGTACTGGCAATAAGTGAACAACTTACAACTTCTGCAACAAACGAAACAGGGGTCCTAGAGACAACAGCCTCCTTCAAAACACAGCACACCTCTGATTCATCTCCAGAGCATGATTCATTCTGCAAACTGGTATTTCCTAACTTTGGAGCACTTAATTTTGCAACCTTAAAGTTATTTGTGTGTGTATAATATGTGTATATGTAAAACAACTGTTGATAGAAGCGTAGGTTGTTAAACAAGCATAAATACCCTCTTTGTCAGGTTTCAGTGCAGCATTTTTCAGCTAAATTATGTTTCTACAAAGACTATGATCACTTCTTCTATTCTCCTTCTGTACCTTTTCTAAAATGAACTCTTCTTCAGTGGAAAATAGAAGATGAAGGGTGGGATTTAGGGATAAGTATATTTGTGATCTATTTTCCATCTGTGCCATAAAATTGACGTCATTGTGGAAGTGAAGCAAAGGGTGTCTGCCACCACTTCAGGTAAATCCATCATAATCCTCCTAAATGCAACAAAAGATTTATTTCTGTAGGCACATATTTTTTCCATCTTAAATTATGCATCATGTGCTGCTGCTGTAGAGAATAGCATAATCAACTCAAACTTCTAACATGGAAATTTCTGAACTTATTTGATGCCTTGTTGTGCCAGGGTACAGTACTGCTGCATTGTAAATACCTTAATTTCAGTCACATGGCTGTAATACCATGGCACAACTGCGCAGGGCTCCAGTTCACACTCAGGGGGAGGAAAACAAAGACACAAAAGATTTTTTTGTTTTAATTTAAACCTGATACTCAACTGAGATTAATAGAAGAACATCAGCTTCAACAGGTTTGTATGTAAATGGTTAAATACATTTGTTTTCATTAAAAAACAAACAAAGCCAGCTTCACCAGGCATGATCCCCCTAATTTGGTCTCCAGTCAGTTCTAGTCACTCCTACAGGCACTGTGAATGTATATAAAGTTGATATAAAAAAACAAAAATCTGTCCTGATGTGAGCTGCCTTTACGCTACGGCAAGATGTCATGGCAGGTCAGTATTACAGGTTTTTATTTGTGTGTATAAGATTTAGCTGTATTGTGTTTCAACTTCTCAGTGTATAAACTTAAAAGAATTTGAAAAGACCTGGCCTGATACCCACGTAAATCAGGACAGGATCAGCTTTAGATAATGAATGAGGTTCCCCTTTAAACAAATGAATATTTTTCATTCACTTCCCAAGATTGCCTTGGTTTGGTGAGGGTCAGCATAGGTCAGTCAGCATGTCCCCCAAATTAAGATTTTTTAAAATTTGTATATGGGACTTGCACGGGCTCATCCTTGCCTGGAACATAGATAACATAAACTTTGCCTGGTAGGCCATTATTCCATTATCATCAAACACTAGACTCATCAGGTATTGTGCATCATACTATTCCATCATTCCTGCCAAGGTTAATTGAGCCAGTTTTTGACATCCTTAGATAACCCACTAGTGAGGATATGGTCCTTCTCTGTGCCCAGTATACAGAGAATATTAGTTTTTTACACTCCTATCTAGAGAGCTTTAGCTCACCCTATAGCAGCTTGTACATTTAGCTCTGGAGGTTCCTGGTTCAGTCTCTAGTATGTCAGCCAAAATGGTGACCATCACATTTACTCATCATGAAGAGCTCCTTCATTGGCAAGGAGCCTAACTGATATTCATTTTAGGTAAGGGTGGTAGAATCTGGATTATAGTATGGTGGCAAATAACAAAGCATCCCAGTGGAAAGATTTACCATACACAAAGAGGACAGTGTTATTGTTGCCAGTAACATTTGGAATTGAAAAAAAAAAGTACAGTCACCTGGTAACTACTGAAAGGATACGTACATCACTGACAGGAGCTTCATTGACATGGTGTGATAGTTCAGTTTGCTATAGTTCTATTGATATCAGCAGACTTACTGGATTTTCTGAGAGCACCCTTCCATCTGTTTCTCCATCCGCAGTCATTAGGGAAGGGGAATACTTTTTGCATTTTAGACATTCCAGATATTTCTCCTTTCCCAGCCCCCCTCCCTAGTGATGTAAAATGTGATAGTTCATCCACTAAAATAGACGGTTTCATTTCACGAGGCACATAGGTGAAGGGCGGCATCCCTGGACCGGGGTGGGCAAAATATGGCCCGTTAGATCTGGCTCATCTAACATTTCTGTCCAGCCTACCATGACTATCATTTCTGGCCAGCCTCCTCCGCCTCCTAGCGATCTCTGAGTTCGGGCCACTAAAAGTCCCGCGGTGCAGCAGGGCGCTTAGGCAGGCTGCCTGCCTGCCTGCCTGCCGTGGCCCCATGCCACTCCTGGAAGTGGCTGGCTGCTGCTGGTATGTCTCTGCATGCCCCTGGTGGTGGGGGGGAGGCGGTGCTGCCCCCACCCCCAGCACCATCCTCACAGCTCCCATTGGCTGGAAACCGGCCAATGGGAGCTGCAGGGGTGGTGCTTGTGGGTGTGGGCAGTGCACAGAGACCCACTGTCCCCTCCCCCCAAGGGGCATGCAGAGACATGACAGCAGCAGCTGGCTGCAGCTGCTTTTGGGAGTGGCATGAGGCTATGGCATGCAGGCAGCCTGCCTGAGCCCTGCTGCATTGCTGGCCGGGAGCTGCCTGTGGTAAGCGCCTCCCAGCCAGAGCCTGCACCTCACATCCCTTCCCACACCCCAACCCCCTGCCCCAGGTCAGAACCCCTTCCTGCACCCAAACTCCCTCCCAGACCCTGCGCCCCCTCCTGCACCCCAATCCCCTGCCCCAGCCTGGAGGCCCCTTCTGCACCAAATTCCTCTTAGAGCCCACACCCCTCACCTTCTCCTGCACCCCAACACTGTGCACCAGCCCAGAGCTCCTTCCTGTTCCCAAACTCCCTCCTAGATCCCGCACCCCACACCATTAATATAGTATAAATGTGCTTCCCATGACTGCTAGGGGGATTATTCCTTCATCCACTTACTTCCCTCGTCCTTTTCTCATGAACAGAGAGCATCAATACCCGAAGTCCAAAGGTGCAAACAATTCGATGTTTATTGGGGTGAACTTCCAGCAAGCATGATTCCAGTTTCCTTCCTTATTGTCCCCCTTCCCAGCTCTGACACCACAGAGCCTTACCTATGTCACTGTTCCCATTCCACCCCCCCTTAGCAAAACATGATTCCAATTCCCCATCCCCATTCCCTGTACCCATTTCCCCCCCACACCCACACACTTCCTGATTGACTGCAGACTATATAGTAAAACTTGAGTTCTGCTTAGCTATACCTTAACCAATCATTTTACTGAAATTTAACTAACCAATCCTACCATATTATTTAACCAGTTATATCCCACCACCTTAATTAGTTTACACCCAGCAAAATTAATTATAAAGCAGACAGAAACAATCACAGAACCAGACAGAGACTATACAAATAAACAATAGCAAAGTGGGAACTATAATGACAAAACAATACAGAAGTGAGGATCCACATCCCAGCTATTGATAAGTGAGTTCTTGCCAGACAGGATGCTATCAAACTAAGTTTCCTTTTACATCTTCTAGGCACTTCCCTTTCTCTGGAGGCGATAGGCATTATCAGGACAGGATTGTATTCCTAACAGCCCAATAGCACCTTCTTTCAATGTGACTAGTTTGGAATGTGAGGATGTGACTGGTTGCTTCCCAGCTTATGGCTGCCTCTGCTGCTTAGCCAAAGGCCTCAGCCTAAGAACAGGGCCTCAGACTGTCACAGTAAGAGAAGGCTCTTACACTGGCAGACAGTGATTTTGATTCTTTCTTTTATACCTCTATAATTAGCTAAGTGATAAGAATACACCTAAATTCTTAGAGTAGAGGCCTTTACAGACAGGACTGAATATCTATATCCTAACTATGACAACTTACCAAAATTCGTGGAGTGGCCCCCCTGCAAAAAGTATTGCCCACCCATGCACTGAACTAAAGCTTATAAGGGGGACCCAACAACCCCCTCCTCCTCTGGCTGCTTTGTGTAGGTTTTGGCATGATCTGAGCACACCTACTGATCAGGCTCTTAAGGCAGGATAGGCAGGGGAACACCTAATTTGTGAATCCCATAGAGGCTTACGCATGAGTTAGGTACCCAAGGTGTTGGGCAGTGTCAGGACTGAGGCAGCTGTATGTATGCCCAGCTGACAAAAATTAAGCACCTTCTGGATTTTAACAGTGGGAGACTTAGGCACCTAGGGACTTTAGGCACCTACAGGGTTAGGTGGCTACTGGGCCAGGGTTTCGTGAATACCAGTGGTGCGTAAATATTGGATTTAGTCACCTAATATGGCAGTTAGGCGCTTAGATCCTTCCAGTGAATCTCACCCTGGGCTTCTTTTCCTATCAGATAATGTCTATGACTATGCTGTTCCAATGTAAGGTAGAGTAGAATCCAGAGCAGCAGCCATATCCCTGCAGATTAACTCTTCTTGCAGTTGGATTGTTCTTTCTTACATTTTCATATACGTTATATTTTATTAGAGGTGAGGATGTCCCAACATCTGGTCCAAAGTATATAGCAGTTACATTTCCTTGCATTTACTGAAGGGAAAGAAGGCACTTCCACTGACCTTGCTGTAGGAAGTGAGATCTTCGGTCCCTGATTAAGATAATTAATGCGCATATAGTACCAATTCTTTCCCCCAAAACACTTCCTCCTCTGTCGCAGGCTAATATAATCATGTACTATTTGGTCAGTGGGTTGTAACAGTGTAATTGGTGAGTGGAGGCATTTTTTATGTAACATTTCTTAAATATTGGTAGCTAATCTCTCTCTCTCTCTCTCTCTCTCTCTCTCTCTCTTTTAAAATCAGACACACAACAACAGCTGAAGAAAACAATTTGTATTGTTTTTAACCCCGTCTCCCAGTGTATTTTCTCTTTCTGGGCAAATGGTCTCCATAGCAAGTCTCAGCCCTGAAATTTTCTCAAGACACAATAAGAATTGCTAATGAAAATCCAAATAGGAAGCTTGTAAACTACCATGTGCCATCCATAAAGGGATGCACACCAACTATAGGCTGTAATCCATTTGTAGGTTTCCTCTACCCTATTCAGCACACAAGTATCTCTATGTTAACATACTCATTAGATCCATTCCTGAAATCCAAACTATGGAGTCTTAAAATGCTAGATGACTTGTGTTTTAACTCTTCAAGTAGCTTTCATATCCAATATGGCTCTTTCCCCCTAATACTATACAACATAATAGTCTTATTTTAAATGGGAGTTGCTTGAATAATTCTCTGTACATCAAACTGCAAATATAATATACTGTTCAGGTGTTTAAGAGGCACTTTCTTTCTTACATGAGTTTTGCATCAGTGTTACCCCACTTTAGATTGCCTGAATGTCATCATAAATGGAAGGTAATGTCTTCATGTTCTCTCCTAGTCTGTCCTAATACTTCAAGCTGTACAGTAGCTTTCTAATTCTAATTAACCAGGCTTTTGGAACTGACATCTTTCTCGAGATTTTCTTCTGCTTGATCACACCAGCACTTCCCCCTGTAAACAAAGCACACAGTGGGTGATGATTATGATAGGTGATTAAAATAAGTAAACAGATTGGAGGACATTAAAGTTTTATGCTTCCCTACCATCTGCTTCCTCTTCGCACTGTACAGACTACTGTACATATTGTACACAATTGATTTTGTTTCCACTTCAGTAGCAACAGACACTGTGGCACGCCATCAGTGGTTAGAATAATTCACACAAACTACTGCTATGCCTGCTTTAGGTAGAGCCCTGGTTGATATTCTCTTTGTTTCTCATATGATTTTGGCATTGATTTCATGATGATTCATCTGAATAATGGTATTGAAAGAAAAATATGAGGAAAGTAGTAGATACTTTGTTTCAACACTGAGAAAACAGTTGCTAAACGTTCAACTAATGGGGCTGATCAGTATAAATTATGACTTTCTCCATTGATTATAATGGAGTTACACTGGTGTAAAGCTGGTGGAAGTGAGAGGAGAATCAGGTCCAATAAATAGTGGTCATTTCCCCCTCTCTCTTCTTTGATTTTCACATAACTTCAGGCTCTATTTTATTATTTCAACATGCTCATGTCTTCTTAATACATATCTTTGATGCAGCTAGAGGAATGTACATTGTACAACAATACATAGGGCTAGATTGTGATACTTTTATGTTGTCTGGTAACTTACTCCTCAGGTAATTGTATTGAAATTAGTGGGACTCCTCAATATGTAATATACGGTCAACATGAGTAAGGCAATTGCAATGAGGCCTATTATAAATTATTGTGTTTTTCTCAATAGTAATGGTATGTTTATTTATTTATTTCCTTTCACAACATAATAGCAAAAAAAGAAAGAAAGAAAAGAAAAGATAGAGGAAGAGAACTCTGAAGCGAACATGGAGTGCCTAAATCTCCTTCAGAGAGCTTTGTGTCTCATCCTAGGAAAAGAAGAACACAGAGATGCATCCTCCCTGACTCATCCCGTTAGAAGGCATTACTCAATACATTTTCATAAAATTATGCACTGTAGCATCTTTCATTCAAACAGTTTATGAATATTAATCAGTTGAGTCTTATGAATTTTTTTGTAGGGTAGAATATTATTATGACCAATTTACAGAGAAACTGAACTGCAGGGATAATAGAGTCATAGAAATATAGGGCTGGAAGGTACATTGAGAAGTCCTCAAGTCCAGCCCTGTGTGCTGACACAAGACCAAGTAAACCTAGACCATCCCTGACAGGTGTTTGTCCAACCTCTTCTTAAAAACCACCAACATTGGGGATTCCACAACATCCTTTGGTAACTTATTCTAGTATTTAGCTAACTTTACAGTTAGAATTTTTTCCTAATATCTAACTTAAAAGCCCATTACTTCTTGGCCTACCTGAATGGACAAGGAGAACAATTTAACGTACATAAAGACTATTATTAGGTCCCCACTCAGTATTCTTTTCTCAAGACAAAACATGCCCAGTAGTTTAAGCTGTTCTCGTTGGTCAGGTTTTCTAAACTTTTTATTATTTTTGTTGCTCTCTTCTGAACTCTCTCCAATTTATCCGCATCTTAAGTGACTTACCCACGGCCACAAAGCACGTCAGTGTCAGATTCAGGAATACAGATGTAATACTGATGCTTGAGGCTGGGATATAAGCAGCAGGAACTGAACTTGGGACCCTCTGGATCTTAATGCATGAGCCTCTACTACCTAAGCTAAAAGGACTACTTCTTTTACCTGAGGCTGTAAAATGCTCAGCAACAGCTAGTTAGCCTAGTCACCACTAAATAGGGGACAGAGCACCACACCGAGCAGGCATGGCTTACCCAGGGTAGGAGCCTGATCCACTGAATAACTGCACTGACTTCATTGGAAAGACACCATTAATTCTAAAAAGGAAGAATGGTTATTTGGTTATGGCACTTGACTAGAACTCAGAAGATGTGGGTTCTAGTTCTCACTCTTTCACAGTCTCTGTGTGACCTTGAACAAATTACTGCATCTCTAAAATCATAGAATCGTAGAAGATTAGGGTTGGAAGAGACCTCAGGACGTCATCTAGTCCAATTCCCTGCTCAAAACAGGACCAACACCAATTAAATCATCCCAGCCAGGGCTTTATCAAGCTGGGCCTTAAAAACCTCTAAGGATGGAGATTCCACCACCTCCCTAGGTAACCCTTTCCAGTGCTTCACCACCCTCCTAGTGAAATAGTGTTTCCTAATATCCAACCTAGATTTCCCCCACTGCAATTTGAGACCATTGCTCCTTGTTCTGTCATCTGCTACCACTGAGAATAGCCGATCTCCATTCTCTTTGGAACCCCTCTTCATATAGTTGAAGGCTGCTATCAAATCCCCCCTCACTCTTCTCTTCTGCAGACTAAACAAGCCCAGTTCCCTCAGCCTCTCCTCGTAAATCGTGTGCCCCAGTCCCCTGATCATTTTGTTGCCCTCCGCTGGATTCTCTCCAATTTGTCCACATCCTTTCTGTAGTGGGGGCCCCAAAACTGGACGCAATACTCCAGATGTGGCCTCACCAGTGCCGAATAAAGGGGAATAATCACTTCCCTTGATCTGCTGGCAATGCTCCTACTAATGCAGCCCAATATGACATTAGCCTTCTTGGCAGCAATGGTACATTGCTGACTCATATCCAGCTTCTCATCCATTGTAATCCCCAGGTCCTTTTCTGCAGAAGTGCTGCTTAGCCATGTGTCTCCATTCTCTATCTGTAAGATGGGATAATATTTTCCTACCTTAGAGAGGTTGGGAGTATAAACCCATTAATGTTTGTGAGCTCCCTAGATATCATGGTGGCAGGCACCATAAAGAGAAATACAGCCTATAAACTGACTAGGGTGTGAATTCAGAGATCAGAATGATGCTGAAACACACAATCGCTCTCCTAAGCACTGATCCTGTAATTGGATATTCCAGGACAGACCTTGCACCTGCATGGAACTCCATTGCGTTCAACCTGATGAGGACTCATTGTTGCATTATAATCTCTTGGAAGGCAAAGTGTGAGTACTAGCTACATTAATAAACAAATGTTTTTATAAATTATGCTCTGAATTTTATCAAGCAGAATATTTGCAAATTCATGTTCTGAATTAGCTATGTCGTTTGAGAAATTAATCATGTTAATAATTTTAACAAGGACTTATTAAGTGTGTATTTATGAGGTCCTATTTTTAATCAATTTGTGAGGAAAATTAGCCCAATCATGGTTTTATTTTTTATGAGTCATCAGGCCATTTTCATGCATGAATTAAAACCAATAATTCCAAGATAGTTATTCTGTTGGTCATGCTCACTAGAGATAATTTCTACACTGACAACCTTTTCTTCAGCTTCAGATCATGAAACCAATTAAAAAGTAGGTCAGTAATGATGCAAAATGATGTGACATAGATCAGAATCAGCCATTTTTTAAATTTAATCCAGAATTTTGGTTGGGGAAGATTCATAGTTTGAAACCAGATCTAAATTTCATGTATGGCCCTATGTGTATAGGGGACAGAACTCTCAAAACCACCCAATGCAAATCCTTGAACTTTAGATGTTTGGAATCTAGACAGTGGATCATAATTTGATAGATCAGGCCCATCTCTACTTGTATAGGTCCAAATTCTGATATGCTTACTCCCGCTTGGTAGCAGGAACTCTGCAAGGAACATCATTCCTGCATATGGAGGAAGCTGCTATTCAGAGTAATTGTATCAGAATGTGTCCTATAATGATAGTTGGTTATGAGATTTGTTCCTACAGGGATAAATACCCAAAGGTTTGGATGTTTATCAAAGTTTTTCTGAACTATCTGAACTTCACCAGTCTGCAAATTTGGGGTAGGACCGTTTGTAAAAGTAGGTCTCTCATGAGATTTCTAGAACTTCCAGTTCTGTTCTGGCAAAAAATATAGCAAGAAATAGCCTTTCCTATGGTTTTCCTTCATTTCCTCTTCTGAGTCCAACCAAGATTTTCTTGAATCTCAAAACTAATTCAATTTGAGTTTTGGGTAAAGTTTAGCCAGGGATTTTGGGAGTGTGGGGGGAAGAAGGGGTAGGAGTCCTCTTATCCTTTCAAAACCAGTTGACTCATTCCTGTTGTAGGTGTCTTTCTTCCTCACTTAGTATATAACACATTTGCTTACAGAATTCACAGAAAATTGAAAAAAAAAAAACCAACGGTATCTTCTTATCTGGGTAAAATGACAGGGAGGGAAATGATAAATCCACTGAAGTAGTGGATGTCATCAGCTATGTCGGAAAATACCATCACGGTTTTCAATGAAACAGCAACAGAACACAGTAGTGAATATGCTGCAGTGGAGCCTCACCAGTCAAGTGGTTGATATCCCTTTTAAGAGCATCAAAGGGATTATCTCATGGGAAAGATGGACTGTACCAACAACCATAGTAAATATCTATGTGAGGTCTCGCTGTCAGTGAAAAAGGAAACTTGTTTAATTTTTGGTATAGTACAACTTACTGCAGTTTTACTGTTGCTTTCAGAGACTTGAGGTTATTGTTCTGTGTTTCTAAACGATGGGAGTTTAAGCTTTTGCCAAGAAGTAAACAGTGAAATCTGCAACACATACAGTCAACTTGAGCTAGGAGAAGGGAAGAGTACCCCCAAGCTAGCCTGATTTTGATAAAGCATGTCACATTGAATGTGTTCAAGAGCCAATGGAGAGATTTAAAGTCAGGTGATTTTTGTTAAGATTATTAATTTAAAAAAAACTTAGCTCGAGGTCTTCCATTAATTTTTCACATGAGTGACCTGGGTTTCATTCTCTTGTTGCATGGGCCATTTAAAGAAGCAATGTGTGGAATCAGCAAGCTAAGCCTCTGGAAGGCAAACAGTGACTCCACTGACTGGTCTAGGAGCAGCAGCAATTTGGTCTGCAGATTGTTCCATTCAGCCACAGGAAGGTCTCCATGCTGGGGAGAGGGAAAATAGTGGATATACTGGAAAAGACCTTGATGGAGCATGAGAATGGAGGCTGATGAACTACTAGAAGTGCCTTTTGACCAAAATGATTCCAAGTAAACTGTCTGGGGGAAAACAGAAGGTCCTGATTAGTGTTGTAAGTGTGGAATATGTCAAGAATTAGGTGTGTCCTATGGGATAATAGAGGAACTATCACTATTAGAGCACTTGGCAGGACGACAAAAGGATGATATCGTTTCTGTGTTTGATTCAGGTGAGTTTAGAGAATGCATGCCACGTAAAGAGGCAAATTACCCTTACATTGCAGTGGGTGGGATGAGGCAAGAAGGCTCCAGCCCTTGCATCACATAAGGGTCAGGCAGAATTTCAGCCCATGTACTCTGGGGAGTGCCCATTCGTATTTCACCTGGGAATGCATGGTGCCCCAGAATAAGTTAGGAGGAGATGGAGCTAGGGCTCCTTCCCCTATATGCACTAGTCGGTACAGCTAGCTAGCTGAACCCCAAATAGGGGGGCGGTAGCGGGCACATACTTGACAGCTCCAGGGAGTATTTTGTCACCTTGAACCAGAAAGCCTCCTGTTGTGCCCTAAGGACAGTGCAGTTCCATACTGCCCCCAAAGTAGGGCTATATCTACAGGACACAAACTCAAAGGGAATTCAGTGAGGAACTGATCCTGCACCTTCACTTATACCACACACTCCCAAAATGCAGGGCAGCATAAGGCAAGGTTGGCAGAATGAGACCCTAAGAGAACAGCAGGAAATTAACCACCTCAGAAAGCCAACCTTCAGCCTCCAAAGGCTGGTCATCATTGCTGCACTAAGCAGCTAATCTACAATTTTACTTGTTTATGAACATAAAATACTCAAAGCTATTAATTCATTGCTAGTCTGCAGCATTTTTTTTTTTTTTAGTGCATAAAATTCTATTTGTGTGCTTAGGGGTTTTTCCTGCAATATGGCTCACACACACTGTATGCATTTTAGAATATAGGCAACTCAGTTCTGCATTTGTACTACTGACTGTGAGGAGAAAGAACCAGACACTTTATAACTTGGCTGGTACTGGAAGGTCAAGAGGGTTCAGAATTCAAAATGCTGGTGAGACTGGTGTGGAATGTTTGTCTGAGTTTACCAGTGGAGCAATAGTGGTCTAACACAGACACAACAAACAGTAACTCAGAAATGATGGCATAGTGAGTAACTTGCTCCCAGCCACAAACAGCTTTGCTGTCTGCAGTGCAGATGATTAACTGTCCTATTTTTACTCAATCCTGTTTGCTAACTCACTAAGCCACAGACAGTTAACAGAAATTACCACCCTCCCCCCCCCCCCCCCTCTCCCCTTCAAGCTATTGCCTGTGAGCTCATGCAGTGACAGTTTGATTCAGGAATGTACAAACTAATACATATTGACACTGAGTTTGTGACCTATTTATTTAGACCTTGTAGATTTATTAAATCATTTGCAATGTGGGATTTAAGCTGACCATCAGTTACTAAAACAATAACAACAACATTACACTGTCAACAAACATAAGTACCCAGAGCAGGATGTGAAGCAAACTTTGTAACAGGCAAGGAGCAGGACGCAGAGAAACCTAATATATTTCACTTAGGCAGATTTATTGATATGTGAGTGATCTTCTACACATTAGAAAATTAGCAGAGCTATACCAGTTCTGGGAAATGTATACTATAATTTGAAAATCAACTCATGTGGCCAATTGCAGTTTCTAAAATTAGAGGACAACAGAGACAAACAACATTTTAGCAAACAGCAAAATTGGCTTTCAGCTAAATCTTTTCCTAATACTTTGACTGATTTAATTGTAGTACCCCCCATATCTATCTATCTATCTATCTATCTATCTATCTATCTATCTATCTATCTATCTATCTATCTATCTATCTATCTATCTATCTATCTATCCTTGTTCCTAAAGTTATTAGTATATAATTTCTAACATCCCTCTGTCATACAGATTTCATTTGCTGAGCCTGAATCCTCGGAATGGGTGCCAGACCAATGCACAGTAGGATAAAGAAGGGAATCTGCACTTTCACCCTGTAGCCATCCTGGTTGCCTCCACTTATATATGGTGTGGGGATGACTAAAGGATATGTGCTACTTTCCTTCTGCCGTTGGTTCTGGGTTAATGGATTCACACTGTTTATGGACCATTGACAATGCCTCACCAATACTTTAGCCAGCCAAAATCCTATTTGTCACACTCCTGGACAGATTTCTGCTCCAGAGCTTGCCTCCACAGCACGCAAGATGTAGAGTCCTCTCTTTAGGCTCTTCACTGTCTGGAGTCTGTGCAAAGCATTTTGACCCTTAGGCAGCCACGTATAGGAGGCACAGGATTGTAAGATCTTCTGAATATTTAGCTTTTCATTAATTTGGAAGATTTTACAATAATATTTAGCATTTATATAGCATTTTCCATTTTCAACACATTGTACAGACATTAATTAATTAATCCTCACAACCTCCCTGGTATGTGGGTAAGTATTATCCTCCTTTATAGATAGGAACATTGAGGCAGAGAGAGTCAGCGATTTCCTCAAGGCTACACAGCAAATCAGTATGACAGAGCTGGGAATAAAACACATCCATCCTTTGCTCTAATGTTATGAAGACAGATCTATGTAACTTTGCAGGTACAGTATTTGATTTGCTCAGTTCACACATTTCTTCACTCTCTCTCTCCCCGTCGTTTTCCCAGTTACTATCAGCTTCTAATATAAAGGATTTTCTCCTGTCACATTCCTTCAGTTAAGAGCTAGTGTGTGAATTCTATCTACCTTACAAATAAAAATAGCCACTAAAAGGTTTGAGCGTGACTGTACTGTCACTCCAGGAGAACTGATTGATTTTTTTTTTTTTTATTCATGGAAAATGTTGATGAAATGTTCAAAAAAAATTGTTAAAATTTTCCATGGAAAAATACACGTTAGTGAAAAATGATAAACCATAATGTTCATCTGAAAGAAAAATATTTGTCAGAAAATTTTATTAAGAAGTACTTCAGCAATGGCCCATGGGAGTTGTTGTTCAAATGCCTTGTGCAGTGCCTTATGGGAGTTGTAGTTCGGGTGCCTCATGCCCCCAGCTCGCCTCTAAAGGTTAAACTCCCTGGCAAGACTCCATCAGCCATGAAAAATGGTTCCACCTCTTGCACCACCGTGAATCATGGGAGTTCTTTGCCATGACGTATTATGAGGGATTTAGTTTGCTTGAGGAACCTAGCTCACAGAGGAGAACAGGCCACAAGATACCGAAATTAAAACTCCAGGAACTGCAGTGGTATTTCCAAATTGAATTTTGGGGGCTTTTGAGCTAAAACCCAAACAACTGAAAAGTTTTTGGGAATTTAGTTTATCAACTAACAGTCAAAAATACTTTTAATGGCAAAATTTCATATTGTTATCAAAATAATTTTATGTCAAAACCCAACCGTTTTAATGGAAAATTTTAAACAAACCTGGTCTTTTTTTTTTCTATTTTCTTTCTCACCCCTCCACACCCCTCTAGCTTACAAAAAAGAATGCAGTTTGCCAAAGCATTAAAGTGCTCTGCAATTTGCTCTCTTGCACCATGTTCATTCTTTTGCCATTTCTATCATTACAACCTTGACAGCTGAATACTTTGAATTCTGACAGAGTTTTTTAAAGTATATTAGGAACAAAAGAAATCCTAGCAATAGTATAGGCCTATACTAGATGGAGATGATAACATTGTTAATGATGGAGAATAGGCTGAATAAATATCTAAATAAATCTTCAATAACTATTTCTATTCTGTATTTGGAAAGAAGCAGGATGATGATGTACTTGACTCACATGAGGATGATGAAGTACTTTCCATCCCATTAGTAACTCAGGCAGATGTTAAACAGCATCTGTTAGGGATAAACATTTCAAAATCTTAGCAGGCGCTGATAACTTATACCCATTAGTTCAAAAAAGAGCTGGCTGAGGAGATCTCTGGTCCACTGATGTTATTTTTTAATAAATTTTGGAATACCAGAAGATTTTGAAGAGTGCTAATATTGTGCCAATATTTAAAAAGAGCAGCAGTATGACTTAGTAACTATAAGCCATTTAAAATAACATAAATCCTAGGCCAAAAAACAAAACAAAACAAAACAAAACAATAATGGATACAGGATTCAACTAATAAAGAATTAAAGGACAGGAATATAAGCAAAGCCAGTCTACATGGGTTTATGGAAAATAGGTCTTGTCAAACAAAACTGATTTCATGCTTTGATGAAATTATAAGTTTGGTTGATAAAGGTAACTGTGTGGATATAATATTAGACTATTTTAAAGCATATGAATTACTACCACATGATATTCTGATTAAAAAATTGGCCCCATAATATATCAATTGAGCACAAATTAAATGGATTAAGAGTTGGCCAAGTGACAGATCTCACAAAGTAGTTGTCACTTGAAAATCATTGTCAAATGGGAGTGTTTTTAGTGGGGTTCTGCAGGGATTGATAATAGTCCCACTGCTATTCAACATTTTCATGCATGGTAATGAAGTAAATAAAAAGTATTGCTGATAAAATTTACAGGTGAGACATAGATTGGCAAAGTAGTAAATTCGAGCAGTTGACAAGAACATCTGAGGAACAGTGGGGGGAGGAATAAACATGGGGAAATAGTTTTACTTTGTGTAATGACCCATCCACTCCCCGCAAGCTTAAATTAATTGTATCCAGTTTGCAAATTAATTCCAATTCAGCAGTCTCTCGTTGGAGTCTGTTTTTGAAGTCTTTTTGTTGAAGAATTGCCACTTTTAGGTCTGTAATCGAGTGACCAAAGAGATTGAAGTGTTCTCCAACTGGATTTTGAATGTTATAATTCTTGACGTCTGATTTGTGTCCATTTATTCTTTTACTTCCGGTTTGGCCAATGTACATGGCAGAGTGGCTTTGCTGGCACATGATGGCATATATCACATTGGTAGATATGCAGGTGAACGAGCCTCTGATAGTGTGGCTGATGTGATTAGGCCCTATGATGGTGTCCCCTGAATAGATATGTGGACACAGTTGGCAATGGGCTTTATTGCAAGGATAGGTTCCTGGGTTAGTGGTTCTGTAAAAACTTCAAAACCACTCTGAAACCACTTTTTTCAGTTGTTCTTCTTCAACCCTGCTGCTCCATCTCCCTCTTTTCTTGACTCTAACTCTCCTCTTCACCGTTCCACCTTCTTCTTATGTAATGAAGCAATTCCAAGTTCCATTGGCAAGAAAGCCCTATGTACAACTTCCCTGTGCCTATGAGCCTGTGAAAGACTGAATGGTCCCATGGGGGAGAGGAAAGAAACAAGCATCTGATTCCAATTAAGCAGTGTTCTCAGAGGCTGCTGGGAGTGGGAGGGATCCTGGTCTATATAAGCCAGGCCCATTTCATTCCAAGGGGAAGGAGTAGGATAAGGCAGCACTCTAGAAGCAGTACCTAGGGGAACAAAAAGAGTATCATAAAGGGGCAGGAGAAGAGACAAGCACCCGATATGGAAAAAATACTGAGTTTGGGGAGAGTGGGTAACAGGCTGGAACCTGCCTCCCCAGGAAACTGTGGACTTGACATCAAGGTAAGGGAACTATGGAGAAATGGGGCTAGAGACTTTTGGGTATTTACGATGATGATGAAATAAATTCTGATGCACTTTTTCTAACTATTACTACATGTTCTCAGGCTCTATTTTTTCTCCTCCCCCAACCCCTTCCCCCCCACACCCATGGTCAGGTCATCGTGACCCATAAGGCAATTGCTTCGTGACAGATCCTTTAACCCTTTAAAGAGAGGGTTTTGTATATTCTATTTTAGTCTAAATGACACTCCACACCAAAGGGCACTTTATCCAATGCTCTTGGGTATTGGGCAATGAATGCTGATGTACACCTAAAACCACAAAGCCATAAAAGTCACAAAATATAAATCATCCAAAGCAGCAGCACCTCTCCCCTCCCCTCCCCGCAACTCATGCAAACAACAATAACATTTCATTCTTGATATTACTAATCTTCATGAAGAGAGGCTTAATCATTGATATTTCCATTTCTTTGAACTGGCTGCAGCATTATGAAAGTCAGGATTCACTAAAAAAACAACTAAACAAGTGTCCCTTCCATGCCTTCCCAAAACTGTCCCACTGCTGCATAAGTACTCTTTGGCCATCCCCCTTCCATGATCCTGTAGATTGGGCATGACAAATGAGCAGTCAAAAACCTTACAGATCTGTCAATCGTCCTACTTCCTCTTTTCTCTGGTTTGGAGTTATTTATATCTCTTTACTGAAATATTTGCAATGTCTGAACCCAGATAGAAAATATCTAAAGCTAATGAAAAAAATGTTTGTTTATATATTTGAGTACTGGCTAATGTCCAGATACTGATGCCATTACTCATACACAATGGTGTTGGATCATATTAAAGAAGTTCTGTATTAAAAATCACCAAAAAAAGCCTCAGTTATTGTAAATATTGGTGTGCACACCGCCAGCTCTAGTGAGCTAGGCATTTCTATTAGGTTAACCAGACCTGCTGGCCTCCGAGAAGGTAGCAGGAAAAACAGATTAAACCAGACCTGCTGGCCTCCGAGAAGGTAGCAGGAAAAACAGATTAAACCAGACCTGCTGGCCTCCGAGAAGGTAGCAGGGGACCTGCTGGCCTCCGAGAAGGTAGCAGGAAAAACAGATTAAACCAGACCTGCTGGCCTCTGAGAAGGTAGCAGGGGACCTGCTGGCCTCCGAGAAGGTAGCAGGAAAAACAGATTAAACCAGACCTGCTGGCCTCCGAGAAGGTAGCAGGAGACCTGCTGGCCTCCGAGAAGGTAGTAGGGAAAACAGATTAAACCAGACCTGCTGGCCTCCGAGAAGGTAGCAGGGGACCTGCTGGCCTCCGAGAAGGTAGCAGGAAAAACAGATTAACCAGACCTGCTGGCCTCCGAGAAGGTAGCAGGGGACCTGCTGGCCTCCGAGAAGGTAGTAGGGAAAACAGATTAAACCAGACCTGCTGGCCTCTGAGAAGGTAGCAGGGGACCTGCTGGCCTCCGAGAAGGTAGCAGGAAAAACAGATTAAACCAGACCTGCTGGCCTCCGAGAAGGTAGCAGGGGACCTGCTGGCCTCCGAGAAGGTAGCAGGGAAGAACAGGTTAACCGGACCTGCTGGCCTCCGAGAAGGTAGCAGGGAGAAACAGGTTAACTGGACCTGCTGGCCTCTGGGAAGGTAGCAGGGGACCTGCTGGCCTCCGGGAAGGTAGCAGGGGAAAAACGCATAGATTAAGCTATGATTTCAGAATCTAGGCTGTGTCACTTGCTAAGTAATACCAGCAGTGACAAAGAGATTGAAATATCCATGTTAAGATGTTTAAAAGAAAACAGGGTAAGCCAGTACCAGAGGGAGGAATGGAGTCAGAAGGAACTCCAACCTCACCTTTTGTTAAAGAAATTACACCTTTTAAACAAATCCTTCAAAAATGTGGGCACAGTCCTTGGACTAAAGAAGCCCTAGCTGATGTCTGCACTATTTCGGACTTAGAGGATAGATTGGCTCAGTATATCCTCATATACAAACCTTCTAGTGCTGCCAAAAGAGATGCAGCAGCAATTTGGTTGTTGTGGGAGGCATGTAAGGATTCTTCCCTCCGCTTGTCTTCATGTAAAGAGGAAAAGGCACAAATGGAAAAGGGAGCAGACAATTGGAAGGTGCTGGCTACAAATATCCAAAGCCAGCTGAAAATAGTGAAAGAGGCACTCCAGGAATACAAAAAGAGTGAAAAAGTTAACTCTGCAGAGGCTGGAGGGAGGCAGGTAAAGGGGGAGAAGGTCCTATGTACGGCACCCCCAGGCATAATTACAAAGAGAAAAGAGAGTAAAAAAAAAAAAAAAAAAAGTTAACTCTGCAGAGGCTGGAGGGAATTAAGCAGTTAAACTTTGTATTTCACCCAAACAACTTTTAACCGAAAATGTTAAAAAGGAAAAGTGTTAGAGCATTCTTGGTTTCTTTGCAGCCATTCTGAAAGAAAAATGGGCCCTTTTCCAAAGGAATGTCTGTAAATTAGCCAGGCAAAAATAAACTATCTGATTAAAATCATTTGACTGGACAATTTAGTCAAATTTGCTAAAAGAACATAAGAGGGAAGCTATTGGACACTAGAGGTTGTACCGAATGGACTCCTCAAAAGTGGGTGTGCCTCACCTTGCCTGTTGCCCCAGAACCTTGTAGTAAAGATACATCACTAGGATCATGTATGTGGCATGAATTGGAATCACAAACTCAAATTGCCTCACAGTACTTTCTCTTGAATAGGCTACATAGAAAGTGACACTGACGATTATAAATCTTAGTGTCAAAAGGGGGATTATGTTGGATCATATTAAAGAAGTTCTGTATTAAAAATCACAAATGAGTTTGATTCCCCAGAGTTTAAATTCCAGGGTATTACTAATTAAGAGGTCTCTTGGTTTTTGGTACTCTTTCTCTCCCTCTATGTGTGAAACTTGCAAGCTGCTAATTGTGTTAGTACATTCTAAGACAGAGTCTGTTCTCAAAGCAATTCACAGAGAGAGAGACTCAAAGCAACACTCTAACAACAGAAACAGCACCCAGAGACTCCCCTCCCTTTTGTTGTATTAACAATTGTGATTAAAATAGAGATAGAGGATGTATGTGGATGGATGCTTGGTGTGGATAATAACTGAATGATCAGGGAGGTGCCAGCCTAAGAATCCAGTGTCCATCGGCTGAAGAAGGCGTCAAGTGGAAATAACCAGAGGACCCCCCGGAGGGCAGACTGGAATCCACCCAACAGCCTCAAGAATGGGAGAACCAAAGAACAAGATAACATCTTGGAGCCGTCAGGAATGTGCTATCTGCTGATTGATTCAGCAACAGCATGATGAAGCAATTCCCATAGACTGGCATAGGAAGAAATTCCTATAAAAATAGACTCTAAAAAGTGAGAACTTTGGGGTCTGATTCTGCAAACCAACTTCCAGGAGCATCAGATGAGCATCTGACAAGGCCCTGCTCCCTCCTCATGTCCAGGCCACCTGGCCAGTGACTTGGCATGAGCAACTCTAAGGCTGGTAACTATGATAACAACCTTGCAGAACCTGTATGTGTGTGGGTGTGTGTTTGTATGAATGAATGTGTGAATAAATATGAGATTGAATGGAATGTTATAGCTATAACTAACTGCTTACTATGATTCTTTCTGTATTTACAATAAATGTGGTATTTTGCCTTTTCCCTTTAATAAGATCCTGCTGGTTTTTATTTTATTGGTACAACAATGGGATTACTCCTGCAGTAAGTTACTACTCCACTTGAGGAAAAATCACAGAATATTCTATTCTTTCATATTCCTAAACCATGCCCATCACTCTGGCATCTGAAATAACATTAAAATGAAACAAATTTTATGCAATAAAGCTTAATTGTTCTAATATTCATTTCTTATGCAACCCTCCTTGACATACACCCATGCTCACCTTGCACTCTCACTCTTGTCCTAGTCTTCTAATTCTAAAATGTATAAAAATAACAACTGAACTGAGTTTTAATGTTATTTATAGAGCCCTATTTAGAAACTACATAAGAACAATAATCCAATTTATCTGAAAGCCTGTCCTGATTCTGTGTTTGGAAAAAAGCACAGGGTTCACAACCTATACAGCGAATGTGTAGGCATTATGTTTTCAATATTGTAGTATAAATAATAAATAACATGCATCCAGCCTTCAGCATGAGTGTCGGGTTATTTAAGGATAGTACTCTGAGTTATTGATGCTGTTTGTAGTAAAACAGAGAAATGGATAGAATGCATTCCTCAGACCTCACCATGTTCACACGTAAGAAGGCATTAAGTCATCAATCCAATCAGTGTCTGTAGACGCCATATAGTCATATAATTGGGCTGCTGGAGCATTGTAGAGCCCCTGTAAAGATGTATCCGTGAACTAAATCTCAAAACACAAACAGAAAGTTGGTCACTAACCCATTGTTCTTTTCTTTAAGGAATCCCGCTATTTGTATATGGTTACTGTCACTAATTATTGCTATTCTGGTCAAGATGCTAAGTAAGCAGCAAAAATAGCACTGCTTTGTAATGGATGCATGCTGATGCTGATTCCACCTGTTTTTATCTTGACCAAACCTACTACATATGCTGTCACACTGCACACACTAAACTGCTGTATCCTGGCACCTGGGATTCTGCAGTGACTGACACACCAGGGAAACTGGACTTGGGTTTTGATAGTACAGTTACATTGTCATTCTCATCTTATATTATTGCTTCATTTTTCGTGGCCGCGTGCTGCATGACCAACAAGAACATGTATGGCTCTTTGAATGTGTATCCTGCTCCCTTAGCCACAGTCTGATCCCAGCAGCCTGCCTGGTCTGGCACATTTGATAAAACCCACAGATACTAAAGTCAGCTTTTCAAAGATCCATTTCCTAGGGCATTTAAGTGTGACTCAGATCCTACCAGTCTCATATCTTATTATGTTTTTCCTATGCTGGTGCAGGTACCAGACTCTCAGGGTTTTAGGCTTACAAGCAGCTTCTTTTTAAGATGCTCTTTTTGTCTGACCAAAGTAATCAGGGAATCTTTTAGTTCTCAGCTCTACTGTTCAGCACCTCTTAATCTTATCAGTTTCAGTTCATGAAGGTATATAAAATAACAGGTTTTGACCATGCCCCTGAGACCTGTGAGTCCAGGAAAGCTTTCAATGCATATACAGGTTTCAGAGTAGCAGCCGTGTTAGTCTGTATCCACAAAAAGAACAGGAGTACTTGTGGCACCTTAGAGACTAACAAATTTATTAGAGCATGAGCTTTTGTGAACTACAACTCACTTCATTGGATGCATAGAATGGAACATATAGTAAGATATATATATAAAACTTCCACCTTATCTTAAGATGAGCTATTATCAGCAGGAGGAAAAAAAGCTTTGTAGTGATAATCAAGATGGCCCATTTAGACAGTTGACAAGAAGGTGTGAGGATACTTAACTTAAGGAAATAGATTCAATATGTGTAATGCACATACAAACTATTGTAATTTACATGTAAACACTTGGAATCACATTTCAATATAATCTTACTGGAGTCCCCAAATATTTTAACTCCAGTAATAGCTGAGTTACATTGGCTGTACTTAAAACCTTGCATAGTCTTCATAAGATTCATAGGCAGCATTTTTCAGAGTAACAGCCGTGTTAGTCTGTATTCACAAAAAGAAAAGGAGTACTTGTGGCACCTTAGAGACTAACCAATTTATTTGAGCATGAGCTTTCGTGAGCTACAGCTCACTTCATCGGATGCATACCATGGAAACTGCAGCAGACTTTATATATACACAGAGAATATGAAACAATACCTCCTCCCACCCCACTGTCCTGCTGGTAATAGCTTATCTAAAGTGATCATCAGGTTGGGCCATTTCCAGCACAAATCCAGGTTTTCTCACCCTCCACCCCCCACACAAATTCACTCTCCTGCTGGTGATAGCCCATCCAAAGTGACAACTCTTTACACAATGTGCATGATAATCAAGTTGGGCCATTTCCTGCACAAATCCAGGTTTTCTCACATCCCCCCACCCCCATACACACACAAACTCACTCTCCTGCTGGTAATAGGTCATCCAAACTGACCACTCTCTAAGTTTAAATCCAAGTTAAACCAGAACATCTGAGGGGGGGGGTAGGAAAAAACAAGAGGAAATAGGCTACCTTGCATAATGACTTAGCCACTCCCAGTCTCTATTTAAGCCTAAATTAATAGTATCCAATTTGCAAATGAATTCCAATTCAGCAGTTTCTCGCTGGAGTCTGGATTTGAAGTTTTTTTGTTTTAAGATAGCGACCTTCATGTCTGTGATTGCGTGACCAGAGAGATTGAAGTGTTCTCCGACTGGTTTATGAATGTTATAATTCTTGACATCTGATTTGTGTCCATTTATTCTTTTACGTAGAGACTGTCCAGTAGTAGATAGAATATGTTTTACAGCATAGTATCCATTGTATTTCTAACACTTTCTATAAGAAATACCTGTAAAATTGTGAATACTAAGATTAAATAATTTTCAAATCTTATTTATGAATCTAAATTAATTTGCAAGTTTTTAAATACTCCTACTGTGTTCAGTAAATTCCCTCTCTTTTTAATGTGGTGTGTGGCATTTTGGGGGAAGGATCCAATGGCTGAGCAAAGACTCCTTCAATTATTCTAAAGAATAAGAAAAAACGGTAAAACAACACAGTGGAAAAAGAGGGAAAGGCTATTCAAAAGTCCACTAAAGTCAACCAAAAGGTTACCCTTTGACTTCAGTGGGCTTTGGCTCTGGTCTTAAAAGTGAACATCAGAGATAATGTAATTGCAATCTTCAGAGCACTCAAGCACTCACAGAAAATAGTTCACAGCTCATCTTTGCTTTCCTTTCCATTCTAAAAAAATGGTATTTCCAGAAAACTGCCTTGCCTTCATGCATTTTGCCAGTACTTTCCAATCATCATAGTCAACACTTACACTCCTCCTTGACTGGCAGGCAGCAGACACCTTCCCTGAAGAGTTTCAGAGTAGCAACCATGTTAGTCTGTATTCGCAAAAAGAAAAGGAGTACTTGTGGCACCTTAGAGACTAAAAGTGAGCTGTAGCTCACGAAAGCTTATGCTCAAATAAATTTGTTAGTCTCTAAGGTGCCACAAATACTCCCTTTCTTCTTCCCTGAAGAACGCACTTTGCCTTAAAGACCAGATATGCCTTACAACATGTACAACATCTCTGCTTTCAAATATTTTTGCTTCTCAGGTCGACAAATTACAGCTCTGAGCTGTGTATGTTTTTGGACAATGGTGTCTGTTTATTTAGATTGTATGAAAGGTTGTCTCTCTTTGCTCAAGGCCCTTTCTCAGGATGGGATTAGATCTGAGCTCAGTATACATTTTTTGTTTGTTGCTTTCAATATGACTTGATCAGTAAAAAACAGAATTTAAATGCCACTGTTGGAATTTAATCCAAGCATTTCCAAGTCAGCATGCTTCCCTGAATAAACTATTCTCACAAAATAAAGAACCATTCGTAATATAAAGGTCAGTGTCAGATATATGGTATGCCCGAAAAACGGGAGCGAAAAACAAGCTTTAGAAAAAGAACCAATTGCTCCAGAATTGCTAATTATTTATTAAATTGACTATTTTATTTAATAAAGCACCCACCATGTGAATCAGGATGCTGGGCAATTTTAATAACAAAGACGATCAATGCACAGTGCAATGTAGAAAAGTGCTTGGAAAGAAAGGAATTGTTGGTATGCAGATCAAATGAGAGGCCTTCAGGTCCCTCATGCCAGATGGGGGTTAGTTATGAAAAAATCCATTAACTGGGGAAGGGAACAGAATAGAAGGAAAAGAAGGGATATGCTTTAACCAGAAGGATGGACCAGGTTGAACTGATCCTTAAAGCTGATTCTAAATGTACATAGTGCAGGAACGCAAGAAACATTTCAATGACTCCAGTTATCTAAAAACTAATTTCTACCAAGACCCTACAAGAGTAAAGTTGAATCTAATATTAAGAATGCTTCCATACTCTTTTGTGCATGTCGGCCCAATCCTACAAGCCTTTACTCAAATGCATTAGCCCAGTGATGAGCTGCCAAAATCTTAACAACAGGTTCCCTTCTCACCCCACAAGGGGGTTGTTGCCCACCCCCGCCCCCCGGGACTCCTGCCCCATCCAACCCTCCGTGTTCCTTGACGCCCCCCCTCAGACCCCTGCCCCATCCACCCCCCTCCCCTGTCCCCTGACTGCCCCCAGAACCAGGCAGGAGGGTCTCATGGGCCACCGTAGTGGGTGCCCACTCCACCCCTAAGAGCCAGAGGCACCTGCTGCGGGGCGAGGTCGGGAGTCCCGGCGGTGCTTACCTGGGGCAGCTCCCAGGAAGCATCCAGCAGGTCCCTCTGGCTCCTAGGGATGGGGTAGCCTAGCTGGGGGGGAGCAGGCGGAGCGGCCGCTCCCCCCACTGATCATATCAAAAGTGGCGCCTTAGGCGCCGACTCCCTGGGTGCTCCAGGGCTGGAGCACCCACGGGGAAAATTTGGTGGGTGTAGAGCACCCACCGGCAGCTCCCCGCCCCGCGCCTGGCCCCAGCTCACCTCACCTCCGCTCCGCCTCCTCCCCTGAATGCACCACCCCACTCTGCTTCTCCGCGCCTCCCACCCCCACCCCAGCTTCCCGCGAATCAGCTATTCAGCGGGAAGCTGGGGAGGACTGAGAAGCAGACCGCGGCTTCCTGCTCAGGCCGAGGGTGGCGGAGGTGAGCTGGGGTGGGGAGCGGTTCCCCTGCGCGCTCCCTTCCCCCGGGTTACCTGCTGCGGCGCAGGCGGCCCTCCTCGCGCCCACCCCCCGCCTGAGCTCACCTCCGCTCTGCCTCCCTGAGCCCGAGCAGGAAACCGCCACTTGCTTCTCAGCTTGCCCCAGCTTCCCGCGCAAACAGCTAATTCGCGGGAAGCCGGGGGCGGGGCGGAGAAGCAGAGCAGGGCGGTGCGTTCAGGGGAGGAGATGGAGGCGGAGGTGAGGTGAACTGGGGCCTGGGGTGGGGCAGGGAGCTGCTGGTGGGTGCTCTGCACCCACCAAATTTTCCCCTTGGGTGCTCCAGGGCTGGAGCACCCGTGGAGTCGGCGCCTAAGGCACCACTTTTGGCCGGTTAAATTTAGAAGCCCTATTAGAACCGGTTGTCCCTCCCAAAACAACCAGTTCTAAAAGGGCTTCTAAATTTAACAACCGGTTCTAGCGAACCGGTGTGAACCGGCTCAAGTTCACCACTGCATTAGCCCACTGATATAAATGTAATGAACAATACAGAACACCTGTAACCTTCTCATTTGTGTGTTGATTCAGCAGGAAAAAGATAAACTTTTTTCCAGGCACATTTGAAAATCCAATTTTTGAAAATGCAGGCCTTAATATTTTATCAACTTACTTTCATTACCACCTTTTGCCATTTAGTATAGACAGACATCTCCTATATTCAATTATTTTCATTGTGAATATGGAATGATCTTTGTTCTCTGATGTGGCACTTTGTTTTTTATTCTTCTATCATGCAATCTACAGATGGAAAAACTCCTAGTCCAGCTCCTTGATTGTTTCTGAGATTGTAAGGCCAGAAAGGACCATTGTGAGCATCTAGTTTCACCTCCTGTAGTGCAGGATTCTTCCTTGTTGCGCATTGACTAGGGCATTCACCATAGTAAAGAATATTAGACATAATATTCATGGGCTGTAAGAAACATTTTAAATATATGAGACACTTAACTGTGATACTGATAGTTTAAAATTAAATCAAGAGAGTCTGAAAAAGTGATGTAAACCTCTAATGGAAATCTGTAAAGTAATCAGACTCCAAGTATGCAACTCTAGTGAAAAAGTCTAAATAATAAGTTTTTTCTTTATAAACCCCATCTTTATTCTATTTTGTATTTTGTTTTGTTGTGGTTCACTGAATATGTGAGCACTGTAGCCAATGAATTTACAAACACTGTTCCTAACTGAACTTTCAGTATGCATAATTCATAAGAACCAAGGCGCACAATTCATAGGAACTAAGGCAAATACACTGGGTTTTGAAACTACCTTCTCCCCAGATGCCCTCCACTGGCCTGAAAATCCTATGCTCAGAGAAGAGCCTCCCCTATGGAAGCTTCCTCTGTAGGTGGCTTAATTAAACTTCAACTCAGCATCCTGGCTGTTGGGCTCAGACTGCCTGCTTGGCTTTCCCCAGAAGCGGAGGTAATTCCTGAATGTTAAAACAGAGCGTTTCAAGCAGGTCATAAAAATGTAACTTGTCAGCTCCTCTGAAGCTCCAGCTGCTGTGCACAGCTTTCTGTCCACCCTGAAAACAGACAATTGTATTTCAGCTATTGTGTTAGCAATGATATGTTACTAGCCCAGCCTTGAGAACACTAGACCCAATGTTAGCTTTTTACAACTGACTAAAGACTATTTCCCATTTAAACTTTGTTTTAAAAAATGGCATAAAAGTATTGTGTTCAAATGGATTTTTACTATGTCTCCGTTTTTAGGTTGCCTTATAAAGTATTTAAAAAAACCTATTACTTTACTTAGCTAGATTTATATAACGAATTTCTGGTAAATATAGACTATGAATGAAATCCTGATCCTTGCTGAATCCATGGGAGTTTTGCCATTGCTTTCAGTGTGGCCAGGATTTCACTCTGTGAATGAATAAATTTGTGCTACAAACTGTTACTTTTAGCATTGAAATTAGATAACACATTTATTAACCATTCATAAACCAGGCCACATCATGCCCCTGGCTCTGTACGTGCAGAGGGCATTGATGTAGTAGATCTACTGGGACTCTGCTGTAGAGACAAGTTTCAGACTATTGGGAGACACTACAGGTGGGACATACAAGAACAAGTTGTCATATGCACTACATGCTTTCATTGGTTGTCTCTGCTAATGGGACTACTACTTTGTTGATCAAATGCTGGAGTGTTCAGAAAAAAATATGTAATATGTACATTATAGGCCAAATTTTCAGAAGGGTTTCTCCCAGCTTCCACTCAAGTACTGTACACCAGGCAACAAGGAGAAATTTGCACCATGGTTGGCCATGGCCTATCTGTTCTCTGCACAAAAAGTTGACTGCATTTTCCAGTGTCATGTGTACTAAATGTCCTGGATTTTAAATACAAAACAAATTAAAAAAAAATACTACTGAGACCTCTTAAAACTTCAGACTTCAAATTTCAAAGTAACACCCTCCCCCCAATATTTTATTCCTACAGATGGCCTAAAAAGATTGTTAAGGTATAACAAGATATTACCGGGAGAAGTTACCTACCCATGTTCAAATCAGGGAATATTGTTGTCATGCTAATTGTTTAACCAGCTATATACATTTTTCCAGCTGCATTTTTGTGATATTAAATGAGGCTGAACAGAACAAATATTCAATCTTCCTAACACAGTAATTTAGAAAGAGGAAAATATTGTTTTTGACAGCTAGACTAGGAGTGAATTCACATAGAAGCATTTTTATTTATGAAATTCCCTCAGAATAAAACACATCCAAAATATTGTTTAAACACAATGGACAAAATGGGTTTGTCATAAATATAAAGGGAAGGGTAAACACCTTTAAAATCCCTCCTGGCCAGAGGAAAAATCCTTTCACCTGTAAAGGGTTAAGAAGCTAGGATAACCTCGCTGGCACCTGACCAAAATGACCAATGAGGAGACAAGGTACTTTCAAAAGCTGGAGGGGGCGAGAAACAAAGGCTCTCTCTGTCTGTGTGATGCTTTTGCCAGGGACAGAACAGGAATGGAGTCTTAGAACTTAGTAGGTAATCTAGCTAGATATGCGTTAGATTCTGTTTGTTTAAATGGCTGAGAAAATAAGCTGTGCTGAATGGAATGGATATTCCTGTTTTTGTGTTTTTTTGTAACTTAAGGTTTTGCCTAGAGGGATTCTCTATGTTTTGAATCTAATTACCCTGTAAGGTATTTACCATCCTTATTTTACAGAGGTGGTTCTTTCACGTTTTCTTCTATTAAAATTATTCTTTTAAGAAACTGAATGCTTTTTCATTGTTCTTAAGATCCAAGGGTTTGGGTCTGTGTTCACCTATGCAAATTGGTGAGGTTTTTTATCAAGCCTTCCCCAGGAAAGGGGGTGTAGGGTTTGGGAGGATTGTGGGGGGAAAGACGTTTCCAAGAGGGCTCTTTCCTTATAAAATAATACCGGTTAGACGTTTGGTGGTGGCAGCGAAAGTCCAAGGGCAAAGGTAAAATAGTTTGTACCTTAGTGAAGTTTTAACCTAAGCTAGTAAAAGTAAGCTAAGGAGGTTTTCATGCAGGTCCCCACGTCTGTACCCTAGAGTTCAGAGTGGGGAAGGAACCTTGACAGGGATATAGGGGACATCTTCCGTATGTTAATATCCATATGAGAGTACTTCCATTTACTTCAGTGGGCTTTGGCTTAGGCCCTATGGAAACCATTAATGAGCATTAGAAGGATGGATCTCCGTCCATCTGAGTATCACACATCTGCATACTTTTTCTTCTACCGCGCTATTCCAAGAAGCTTCTCTACTGGACCACTACACCTGAGAGGCTCCACATGATGGGGGTAGAGACAGGAGGAAAAGCAGCAAAGAACTGGCTCCTTTCCACAGCCCTCGGTCTTGCAGATCCAACTGACTTGTGTATGGAAATCTGGTAAGGGAGGAAATGATAAGAGTTTGGAACTCTCTATGACTGCTAGTGATTACCTATACAGGCACTCAGCCAATGTTACTTGTTTCAGCTAGAGTTTAATAATGTGCAGTCGCTGGAGCCCTTCTTTTTACAAAATTGTTATTGATCATGCTCTTTTAAGCCTAAATTTTCAAAAGTGACCAGTGATTTTGGATGCCCAACTTGAGATACCTTAAAGGAGACTGATTTTCAGAAAGCGCAGAACATGATCCTCTGAAAATCAGGCTCTACTCATCTCCTCTCCCAGCACAGTGAGCAATATTGTAAACTAAGCCATGTCCTTTGTTGGCTTAACCTGAACTGAAGTTTTAAGTGCTTTGTGATTGCCTGTTATCAAGTAGTTCACAAACCGCAAAATATATGCATTGATCTAGTTCTCACATGAGGGAGAATAAAACTCTTCAAAAATTGTTTTTTAATTTTGTCCTCTTTTTATTCTTTATGGTACCCATCCAGTTTTATAGTGCCACTATATATACCACTAATCTCATTTTAAAGAAGAATATGTATATCCCAAAGGGGAAGTTTAAAGTTTTTATGTTCCTCCCAATGCAACAATTTTCATTACTATTTTTTTAATGTAAACACGGTTACAGCCTGGTGAATATAGCAGAATAAATATACCTTGTATGGAAGGGCAATATAGCCACCTGCTTCTCAAACAGGATCTTTGTTTTTGTTATAACAACTCATCCACCCCCTCAGCCTCAGGAAGAAAAAAAAGTGTATCCAGTGTTTTTGGTGTTTTACTCAAGTGCAGCTGTTTCCTTTTAGAAATTTCAGGCTAGGTTTAGTTAACTAAAAGGGAGAGGGTGTTAAATAGGCCGCTTCCTGGACAGTAGACTAAATTAAAGGCTAGAACAACAGAGGCAGATATTAGTGTCTGAGACTGGTGCTTAGAAGCAGTAAAACAAGGAAGTCAGGGTTGACATTCCATTATAATAACATAAGGAAAATCAGACAAGGGACTGAGTGGCTGGTGCAGTCAAGACATGAGCCAATCCATGAGTTCTCTGTGAAATAAGACAATAAAAGATAAAAGCATGCATATTTGTGGGCTTACATGTGCTATATATATATATATATCTGCCATGCTGGAATATAGCCTCACACAAAGTGAGACAGTCTAAACTTGTTAGCACATACTCAGCAGCAATTACAATAAATTACTGACTTCATTCAAAACAGATTTAGAATGTTAAATCACTGTTTCCTTCAAGTTGTCCAAAGATTGTGTCTGCCTAGTCAGAGGGCAAAAAGAAAATTAAAATTAATCTTGACTGTGACCAGTAGCGACTTTTAAGCCAGGTGTCTAAGAGCATTTCTTATTGGAGGTGCATATTTGCACCTTCTATATGAACACTGTGGTCATCTGGTCACATTTTCTTTCACTATTTAAAATATAAATAAAAATCTTGCACAGTCACAATATGGTCTCTGGTTTGCTTCTGAGGAAGTAAAACTATTCAAAGCTCTTTATTTAGTGCTTGTGGCAAAACCACAATAAGTCTTTAGGTAAGCTTCCTGGATGTATGTTTTTCTTTGGATACTGTTTGCTTGGACATGTCATGAAATCCTGGGAAAAAAAAATATTTATTAATAAACACCTCAGGGTGAAGTTGTATGCATAGGCCCCAAGTACTGTCCTGATAGGGGTAGAGTGAGTCAGGTTCAGGCCTGCACTTTTTTAGAACATAGGCTTGCCTAATATGATGGAAACCAAGCTGACTGCGTTGGTTATTTACTTTGGAACTGCAAGGTGGACTTGAAAAGTGTCCCAGAGGTGAAAAGATAGAGCAGGCCAAAGGGCTTTTATATGAAAAGAAAAAATTAAAGAAGCCACCGTGAAAGAGTAAAGCCTGAATATCCATTACTGTTACTTAAAATGTAATTTTATCTTTTTGCAGTGTATTATTGTACCTCCATATCCAAGAGGATGTTCTTGGAATACATTTGCAACTTAGCATACCAACTGGACAAATAACTGTTAATAAATAAATAGGTTTCCATTTCCCAAAATAAATACAGAATGTGAAACATTCTAGGCTGTATGTGATTAATATGTCTCTCTTATTACTGAATTCTTTACTACAACACAATTGTAACCTTAGATAGGGAAATGAGAGAAAATATACAGTTGTACAACATCAAATGCATGATCACCCCCATCCTGCTATAAATAGCATTAAGCATCTAGTAAATTAAGGCAAGAGTCAGCCAACCTATGCCCATTTTATTCTTTTGAGACTGTGGACAGAAAATCAGAGTTTTCTATCTGAGTACAATCATCACAAATAATTTTGCCAAAAGAATTAATGTTGACAAATACAATATATACCTTTATTTTGTGCCGATACTATTAATAGGATGTATGAAAATATGGCCATAACTTGAAAAGTGTAACACAAAAATAATACAACTTTTTTGTATTATGCTAGAGCAAATGATAATGGAAGTGCATACATCATTAGTTGTTATTAATAGTCATATCGCAGTAGTGCCCAGAGGCACACACTTAATTGCTGTCCTGAATCAGGATCTGAAGTCCTATTGTGCTAAGTGCTGTGCAATCATATAGGGAGAATGGTCCCTGAGCCAAAGAGCTTACAGTCAGAGGAGATGAGCAGCATATGAAGGGTTCTTGAGAAAAAGACAATGAAATGTGCAGTTTGTAGCTACATAAATACATTTGTGTATGTACATTTAGTATTTTATTTTAATTAATTATATAAATAATTAAAGCCATTAACTTTCCTTAACTGCTCCCTCAGCCTAGCCATTAAATATTGGCTATTTGTTGTAGGCATTGTGGCAGACATAGGTCTTGAGATGGCAGTGGAAGGAAGAGAAGGTGGTAACCTTACAGATCAGTTGAGGAAAGACACTCCATAAATAGAGGAAGGAGGGAGGCAAGATGTTTGTGGATGAATAGGGCAATCAAAAGTCAAAACTGACACTGTTGGTGGAATAGAGGGAGCGAGGGCCTCACAGTTTTAATACTGCTTCAGTAAAGGTGTATGTTGACTAACTACTGCCTCTCTCCTCTTTCCATACTGCCACAATTATGATCAGCAGTGTCACTTCAGACGGAGCTCCCTCAGTTCATGAGAGGTTCTTGCAGGCAGCTCATCCTTTGTCAGGGGCCCTCAACTTTAAAATACACTCCCCCTGCCATGGTCTAAAGTTGCTTGTGTCTGCTGACCTTCTGGGCTCAGGCAAACACCTGTCAGTGATAGTCTAAGTATACTTATTCCTGCCACAGTGAGGTCTCTTTCAGCCCTACATTACTATGATTCTATGATGTTCTTGGACAGGCATTCCAGGAGCGCTGAGGTGTATGAGATCTGAGAGATGAGGATTTTGATTGTGTTCTCTGTGGCAGGGGTTGGGTTTTGTAGTCTCTGGTGTGGTTTTTCCTGTAGTTTTTAATGTACGGTGTTTTATTGCTTTGGGTTGTATTTTTAATATTTTGTCAGGGTTCCTGGAGCCAGAAAATGGGTATTTTCTGTTCATTTTAGATATAAATAAATAAACATAACATACAGCTTGTCTTCTTTACAACTTGCTGATATATCACTGCCCACCACAAGTATCTGGAGTCATCTCCACAGCCCAACCTATTGATCCTCACATAAAAGAGCTTTAAGGAGTCATATCAATTCAGGGATTTGGCATACAGGAGGAATAGATGTTTATTGCCTGGTGACTTTGTGCTCCATCCTTCCATTCCTGGCAACAGTGAAATAAATAAATAAATAAATAAATAAATAAAACAACCCTTGGTCCATAAGAGAAAATTAATTTTATTATTCTTTCCTACTTCCCCCATGCAGAGTAAGGAGGATTTGCTCATCTGATTGGCTAGTGGACAGAAACTCCTTAACCTGATGCTATTCAAAATGAATAATAATAATAATTACACAACCACTGGGTAGTGAGTAATGGTAATTTTGTAATGCCAGTCAGAGAAATTTCATCCAGACACCCCTGAAAGTGTTGCCATGGGTACTATACTGTGGAGGGTTGTATCTGTGTTAAATATAATAATGTCTGGTGGAGAGAACTATAATAATAATATCTGATGGAGCGAATGCACAAGGGCAGGGGGAAAAACCTGAAGTATAAGCTGTATTGTTTGGAATTCCTTTTCTGAAGATGCTGGGTGTAATGAGCATTTAAGTAACTAGTTTTTTTTATTTTACTGAAACTGCTGAATTTTCCAGACACTGCCAGAATCTTTATATGCAGTGTTTTTTCCTTGCCATTCTTAGCCTTGCCTGGATTTATTATAGAGTATGTGGTGCTGTTCCTACGCAGTGTTTCTAAGTTGTGGAAGAGGAGAATATAATCAGGAGGGTATGTCACCCTTGGCATTGTTTTCACTCCTACATGGAAATTCAGTAGTGTGTGATTTTCAGCTGTAGTTCTTTATTCATACCTTCTCCATGGCAATCATCTAATGCGGGGGTTTTTTTTTTTGGTAATGTTCTTATAGGTGAAATATTAGCTCCACTCTTTGTAACAGTGAACCTGTCAAATTCTCATAAGTAATTGTCTGAGAGATCCCCTTTCATCCACCTGTGATCACTTAGCAGATCAAAAAAGTCAGACACCATTTAAAGACCCGAGGATCCTAAATCAGTCTCAAGCTGCTGCTTTTAATGGTTTGTTTTGACGGAGAGGATGGGTCACATGGTTTGCAGTGTTATGTCTGGCTGCCTGTGAAACTAGGTCATTGAAACCTCTAGTAGAGGGAAAGCTGCTATCTTTAATTTCTCTCTCTCTCTCTCTCCCCTCTCTCTCTCTCTCTCTGACGTGGCCTTTCTTGCAATTACAGTAACAGCCCAACTTACTACAAATTGGACCACAAGGAAAAAATACACAGGTCATGAAAGATCTTCATACACCAAAACATGTACACTGCTAAGGAAAAAATAAGCATTTCTAAGAGCTAAGGGTTTTACATATGTCACAACTGAAAGATGGGTGCAGAATAGATTACATTTGTCTTTAGTATTACACTTGCAATTTTTCTCATCTAACATTTGGGTTTGATTTAAAGCGAACTGAATTAATTGGAAAGACACCATATTTTCCTTTCTGGCAAAATATAAACAAACATTTTTTGTTTTTGTTTATTAATAGGGCATGATAACTTGTGTGTGTGTCTGTAGATACATATATATATATGTGTGTGTGTGTGTGTATGTCTACACACACACCCCCTAGATGCCCTACTGAAGCAATATATTTGTGAGTAAATCAAGTATGTTGATGCCAGAAGTACTTTGTTCCCAGCAGCAGAGTATATAAAGAGAAGTGACAGCCAAAAAACACATTCATCTTTTTTCGGTGCTCCAAAGATTGAATGATCTAAGTTTTTTCAACGTGTTAAGAGTAAATAGCTCAGACAGAGTTTTATAAGATCTGCACTGTAAGAAGTTCTCCTTATTAAAGTGTCAGATCTTGATTCAAAGGCAATTCAAAGAGTTACTGGCACTACAAAGGCAATTGCTGTATGTCCATTAATTTCAAAAGGATAAAACTTGTTGTTCCAGGTAAGTTTTAAAGGTGGATTTCTTCATTTTTTGAAGTCACTATGCTCTAACTCTAAATAGTTCAGCAATACGGACAACATTTCTCAGACAAGCACAAGAGGAAGTATTGTAGTACATTTATACCACAAGAATTATGTTGTTTTAAACTAAAGCTTCCATTGTAAATTTGTTTGAGACATTTCTAATGTTGGGCTGAATCTGACATGAGCTGAACCATAATACTGTGATTTATTCATCCCCCCTCCACCTAATTCAGACTTGAGTCCTGGGTGGGAAAGCAATTTCAGGATCAGCCCATTATTATCAAGGGCCAGATTCTGATTCCCTTAGTCCACAAGCAGCATCACTGAATTTAATGAGATTACTCATAGTATAAGCTGCTATAGAAGGTGAATAAGGGCTGTCATAATCTGCCCCTAAGTCATGAAGTTATACTAGGTATGCAAAAACAATTGATGTTCGAATGTTGTTAGAAGGGGACATTCAGGAATTTCCTTTCTGTGAGACTGCTTCTGCTAAGGCATTACGCAACATGGGTAAGAGTGGCTCAATCCAGCCTGTCACATGATCACCAACAGTCTTGTAGGGCAGTGAGAAGGGGCCCAGTCTTGCAGCCATCATTCATTACTGCTGTAAATAGGAATTTTGCCTAGTAAGGTTTGCCAGATTGGGCCTAAGAGGAGGAATTGGTGTGGAGTTGCTATTGTGTCTGAATACTATGCACATCACCACAGTGAGAGGTATAACATCTCTATGTCACTCATCAACAGCTCACTGAAATCAATGGGAGTCAACTTCAATAAGCTTTGGATCAGGCCCATGTCCTGGACTGATAAATATGCCTTTGAATTTCCTCTTTAAATTTAATTTTGGTCATTCTTTGTCATTATACATTGCTACTTTTGAGAGTGAAAGTGAGAGAGAGAGCGAGAGAGAGAGAGATTTATATTGATAAAACTCCTCAGGAAAACTGAAGTGAGGTTATTTTTAAAATGAGAAAAATTAGATGTTTGATTGGATTTATATATAAAAGAACTGTAGCTGCCATTCTTAGTGGAGCAGATGTAGTATTATATATTTTCCTTACGGTCTGATGATTTCCTATCATCAGGGAGATCTTTAAGACACTCTTCAGTAATGAGCCAAATTCAGGTGGCAGGGAAATTACAGCTTACTTTTCTCCAGAGGAGACAGTCTTTATTGTATTGTTTATCTTCCTAATTGTGTGTGCTCTTTCTATGCTTCATATGTTGTTAATTGCTTCTGAGCTTCATGTTGTCAAATGACTGATTAAAACTGTAAATTTAGTCCCCTTTAGCTTCTGCTTAGAGAAACTACATGTATTTACAAGTGCAGGGCTAAATTCTCCCTCTCTGGTAGGTTTGTTTAAGGCTTAGCATGGATGTCAGTCAGAGATTTGTGCATAAAGGAAGATATAAATAACCCTCAAAGAGATTTTTTGTGCTACTTGGAGAGAGGAGGTTAGCCTAGACTTTGGCCAAATAGAATTGGATATCTGGAAAGACAAGAGTAACCTAACCTCTTAGGTAATTCTGACTAACTCCAGAACCCAGGAAACACAAAACTTTCAATGAACGGGCACACAAAGAGTCCAGACATGCATAAAATAATTTAGTATCCCTTCTTCCCTGTTCATTAATACTCTTCCTATAATATTAATTTGTGTGGCTATCCCACACTGTAACAGAGTGTATTGCTAATAAGCCACAGGTTTAGACCATATGGACAAATGAAAATTTGCTATGAGGAGAGTAATGACAGTTCTGTATGAAAGATACATTCATCCTAAATTGCAACTGAGTATCCGTTATATATTTAAAGTATGTTTGAGGATTTCCCCCCTAAATTTTGGCAGTATTTAAGCATATGCGCATGAGACTGGGAAACAGGTATCTGCCCATTTAAGATTTTTGGGACCAGTTTTGTTCCCTTTACTCTCATGAATTGTCCCATAGACATGGGTCCTAGGTTTGGGTGTACAAACAAAATCAATGGACATGACTAACGGCAGTTAGTATGTAACTCAGGCCTTTTGATTTATACCCAGACCTCTGCTCAGGAGGAGCATTGGAAGACATTCTGGCTCTAAAAAGGCAGAATATGTTCTGAGTCTTGCTGTTAAACAATAATAGAAAGCCAGTTTAAATGTATTATAAATGTTTTTGGATGTTTTCTACATTTTCAAATGTACTTATTTGAATTACAATGCAGAATACAAAGTGTAGAGTGCTCACTTTATATTACTATTTTTTATTACAAATATTTGCACTGTAAAAAAACAATCTAGAAGTCAAAGTATGAAGGGGCATACAAATTTTTAGCATATATGGCACAGAAATACCTTGCAAAGCTGGCTACGACAGTGCCATGTGAACACTTGTTCTCACTTTTGGGTAACAGTATAAATAAGAAGTGGGTAGTATAATTTCCCGTAAATGTAAACTACCTTGTTTGTCTTAGCGATTGGCTGAACAAGAAGTTGGACTGAGTAGACTTGTAGGCTCTAAAGTTTTACCATGCTTTGATTTTGAGTGCAGTTATGTAAAAAAAATAAATTCTACATTTGCAAATTGCACTTTCATGATAAAGAGATTGCGCTACTGTATTTGTATGAGATGAATTGAAAAATACTATTTCTTTTATTTAACTTTTTTACAGTGCAAATATTTGTAATAAAAATAATATAAAAGGGGCACTGTACACTTTGTATTCTGTGTTGTAATTGAAATCAATATTGAAAATGTAGAAAAACATCCATAGGCAGCTCCTCCTCTGGCTGATGGTGCCATGGAGTGGGCAGCTGTGGTATTTCCCCCTCTGCTGCTGGTGCTCAGAGTTGTGGTTTCTGCTCAGCTTCCACCGCCCTTTGAGTGCTCATGCAGCCAGTCAGAGCTGTCCGGGTGGCTGCAGGCCCAGCAGAGCCCTCAGGGAGTAGCCACCAGCACACAGCCCCAGACAGGTGGGTGGCCCACTGAGGTGAGTCAGGAGGAGGAGGTGGTGCTCCCTCCCTGGATCCCACTATGCAGTGCAGGCCAGAGCTCTCCGTCCCTTGCCCTCCCCAAAATAGAAGTCAAATATTCCTATGCCCAAAGGGTTCCCACCCCTGGCCTGGAGCCCCAAGTCACCCTCCCCCCTCCTGGGCCCTGGAGTTTTTCTAGATGTTGTGGGGGGGCCTCAGAAAGAAAGTCTGAGACACCCTGATTTGGAGGACAATTAAGGGATTATTAAGGAGGGATGACTGGAAAAAACATATGACACTGTAGCTTTAACTCATGTTGAGTCTTCTTAAAAAATATATTACTAACTCCCACAGGAAAAGGGAACTTCGTTCCTGATCATAATACAAGGGCCACATCCTCATCTGTGGGAATTTGGCACAGTTCCATAGAAGTCAATGGCACAAATGAAGAAGTTAAAGGAGTGTGTCATGATTTGTCATAATGGTTCCCTTTTCTCCTTATTTGTTTTGGAGATGGGAGACATTGCCACTCACAAGAATCTGCTCCATTATCTTGCCCGGTTTCAGTGTCACTCTGGCAGGCCTATAATGACATTGAAACTGGGCAAGATAATGGAGCAGCTGATATAGGACTCGATTAATAAAGAATTAAAGGAGGGTAATGTAATTAATGCAAATCAACATGGATTTATGGAAAACAGATCCTGTCCAACTAACTTGATATCTTTTTTTTTTATGAGATTACAAGTTTGGTTCATAAACATAATAGTGTTGATGTTGTATACTTCAACTTCAGTAAGGCATTTGACTTGATACCACACAACATTTTGATTAAAAAACTCAAATAATATAAAATGAAAAAGGCACACATTAAACGGAATAAAAACTGGCTAACAGATAGTTTTCAAAATGTAATTGTAAATGTGAAATCGTCATCAAGCAGGTATGTTTCCAGTGCATCCCACAGGGATCAGTTCTTGGCCCTATGCTATTTAACATTTTTATCAATGATTTGGAAAATATCTTTAAATGATCACTGATAAGATTTGTAGATGACACAAAAATTGGGGAGTGGTAAATAATGAAGAGGACAAGTCACTGATACAGAGCAATCTGGACCGCTTTGTAAACTGGGTTCAGACAAACAATATGTCACTTAATATGGCTAAATGTAAATGTATACATCTAGGAACAAAGAATGTAGGTCTACAGTAGTGGTTCTCCAAGAGCTGTAATTCACCTCCCGAGAAGTGGTAGCTAAGTTGATGGAAGAATTCTTCCATCGACCTAGCACTCTCTGTGCTGGAGATTAGATTGGTTTAACTACTTCACACAGGGCATGGGATTTTTCAGACCCCTGAGTGATGTAGCTGGGTCAACCTAGCTTTTTAGTGTAGACCTGGCTATGCTTACAACATGGAATACTGTATCCTGGGAAGCAGTGACTCTGAAAAAGACATGACAGATAATCAGTTGAACATGAGCTCCCAATGTGCGGCTGTAGCCAAAAGACCTAATGCGACCTTGGGATGCCTAAACAGGAATTTTGAGAAGGAGTTATTTTACCTCTATATTTGACACTGGTGTGACTGCTGCTGGAATGGTGTGTCCAGTTCAAGAAAGATGCATTTGTATGGGTTGCCATGAAAACGATTAAAGGGTTAGAAAACATGCCTTATAGTGAAAGATTCAAAGAGCTCAATCTATTTGGCTTAATAAAGACAAGGTTAAGGGGTGACTTGATTAGTCTGTATGTAACTGCATAGGGAACAAATACTTAATAATGGGCTCTTCAAGCTAGCAGCAAAAGGTATAACATGATCCAATGGCTGGAAGTTGAAGCTAGACAATTCAGACAGGAAATAAGGTGTACATTTTTGACAGGGAAGGTAATTACCCACTGGAACAGCTAACCAAGGGTCATGGTTGATTCTCCATCACTGACCATTTAAAAATCAAGATTCGATTTTTTTTCTAAGAGACATGATCTAGGAATTATTTTGGGGAAGTTCTATGGCCTGTGTTATACAGGACGTCAGATTAGATGATCACAATGGTCCCTTCTTGCCTTAGAATTTATGAATAAAATACTGTAAGATCAAAGTCTAATTGTGTTTAATTAACAATTGTTACAAATGATAACATGAACTGAAATTTAAGTCCCACTTTATATGACCCCATCATTTTAGTATCTGACATAATACACATGTGAAGAAGGAGATTTTTCCCCCCCATTGGATTCAAATGGGCTTTGTATCATACCCTAAACCAGAAAAAGGTAGATTAGGCCACAATTCTGCAAGCAGGCACCTGCTTAACTTGACTCATATGAATAGTCTCATTAACTTCAAATTTCAAAACCAACTTTCACTTGGAATGTCCCCATTTCATTGTGGAATTGGGTTTAATTACACTGGAAAAAATAAGAAACACGTTCATTTTAATTTGAATTTCAAGTGTGACTTCCTCCGTGTCTCAGTTCCTCTTCTGCCAAATACTACCCTGCCTCACATGGCAGTGCTCTGATTTGTGAGGTGCTCTTATTTGTGGGGTCAGCTCTATTATTGTAATGGAAGAGGGTAGCACTGAAAACCAGCACCATCTAAATCTGAAAGGAGGAAGACACGTGAAGCTATTATGTAAATATTTCTACTGAAATTCATTCATACAGTTGTAAAGCAAACAACTGAGATCTGTGCCACTGAGCACAATCTGTAATGTAGAAAGAGAAACAGATTTCCTAGCATATATTTAAGCTCTTCATCTGAGGATAAAACATTCACAACAGGCTAGAACTCTACAGATTTTTTTCGTTGGAGGCTGTTTGCTGATTTTTCCCCCTTGTCTTTCCTTAATCTATATTGTATGATCATTTCATACATTTTGTGAAGTGCTTGTAACATGCCAAAAGTAAACCTACTGTACTGTACCTTGGCTAAAAGTCAGCTTTCTGAGCCAAGGATTTCTCTGTTCCGAGATGTACCAGAGTCATCAGAGCATCTCGTCCTCGACTGTCTTAAAAGTTTCAGAAATGATTTATGTCAGATTTGACTCTTTTCTGGAGGTGATTGGTCAAATGTTAGGGCTGTAGGTGTGTGATGTCAAAAGGAAAATGCTGGTGCTGGAGGGAATAATACCATAGTGTTTGCACTTCTGAAGCACTTCCGTGTGAGTATATTGGCTAACACTATACAGTAGACCTTGTCAGAAAATTGGATTTTTCATCAACATTTGCTGACCATCTCTATTGCAGATATCTAATTAGTGAAGCCTCATAACACCACTGTGTGGTAGGTTCTACTATGGTGATGGGGGGCCATATAAGAACCTAAATTGATTATCTCCACTTCACAGATGGAGAAATGAGAGATCAGGAGGTTAGGTTTGGCACACAGACAGTCTTTGATAGATCTGACAATAGAATTCAACTCACCTAACTCTCAGTGCAGGGCTTTATAAGTGGATCTTACTGATGATGGCCATGATTCGTCATTACTCTAGAAATTATTAAGGAGACCAAGCAACTGATAAATTCATTTGGATCTTGAAAAGTACAAACTGTGAAAACAACATATTCAGACTGAGCTATCCAGACAGTTTGGGTGGCAAATAGACCTGAAAAGGTTTTAATCACGATTGGCAAGAGCACATGGAATACAGCTTTTACTCCATCTGTTTGAAATGGATTTACTCATAGTCTGCCTACAAGAGTAGAAATGCAACTAGTTTGCTAGACATTTTGAGTAAAGTTTTCAACAGCACATAATTCCTACTGAAAGTCAATATAATTTAAGCACTTTTGAAAATTTTCTCTTTTTACTGTTTAATGATTTATTATATTTAAATGTTTAATTTTTCTGTTGAGCTGGTTTCTTTTATTCTGTCTTTAACTCTGTTTTATTCACTTGTTACCATTCTTCCATACCAATATCCATTTTGTTATCATGGTAGTGGCTCACTGGGGCATGGGCTGGCCTGAAAACACTCTGAAAAATGTACGAGTTATTTTAGCAGATTGCTCAAACAGCTGTTTCAGTTTTGCAGCAGTTTCTTTTATATTAATCCAACTGAGACTTTGACAAAACTTTAGACAGTTTAAGAGCATTCTAGTCATAACTGCCTTGAAATTTATTTTCATCCCCAGATTTGGCAGTAACAGACCTTGAGTCAGGGAAAACATATTAATCAATGCTCCATCTGCACAAGATAAGCTGAAATATTTTGGTCTACATTTTCAGAAGTGACTGGTGGCTTTGAGTGCCCAACTTGAGATGTTTTGAAGGGCCCGGATTTTCTGAAAGTGATAAGCACATACTTTCTGAAAATCAGGCTCCTTTAAGATATCTCAAATTAGTCACTCAAAATCACTAGTAATTTTTTTAAATATTGGCTAATCTTTGTGGGTCTTTTTAAAAAGTAGTTGGTAGAGCCATTAGTTATTTCCATTAATACCCCTGGAAAAATATAACCTGAACACACTAATTTGCTTGTGTTCATGTTTTCCATATGGTCATTTACCTGAAGTAAATGTAAAAGGTATCAGCCTGAGTTTAGAAAATATCATGCTACAACACATATGTCTTTAGTGAGTGTGATCTTAAACAATGGCTTTTGAGAAAGCATAAAATATTGTGTATTAAGACTTTTCTAATGCCGGTCACGCACTTTTTTTGGCCTTCATGCCCTATTTGCTTCATTAAATATCTGCTGGCTATATGTTTGACTGGAAGGTGTTCTTCAGAAATTTTAAGAGGAAAGGGGATATTAATTATGAGTACTCTAGGCACTACTATTGTTCTTGTTCACATTTGTACAAATGGTAATGCCACATAAACTCAATTCACCAAGTGCTTGCTGATACACACATGGGGCTTTTCTATCTGTTTCATAAGTGAAGACAGCTATGAATAAAAATGGGTAAAGCATTAGTTATCCTGGCTGGAGAAAAGATTTGAGCTAAAATCCTTATATTCACAGTCTCCACTAAGTACAATAGCCATTAGCAAATACACAGACTTTTTCGCTCACATCATTTAGCCACCATCTTATTTACCTGTCTGTTGGCCTTGTCCACCTGCAAAGGCCAGGCAGCTCCACTGCCACATCCTCTGCTGAAGCAAGATTACACTTACCCTCAGGAAAAGGACCTGGCTCCAACCCAAATCTCTCTTTGTCATATTCTTTAACTCCTCTCCTTTATTAAGTCTCCCAATCATAGACCTAAGCTGAAGCTGAATGTATTCACATGACCCTTCTATTGCCAATGAACATAAGAGGGGCATCAGCTGACCACCCAGCTGCCCCTCCATTCATGTTAACTCAGAGGTCCAACACTGAGGTCCAGCTGTGAACTTTCAGGGGGAACTGGCAACCCTCCAGCTTTCAGGTCCGGCTCTGACATCCAGACCTCCCTACAAAGGAGACCCTACAGCACTGATTCAGGAACTGTCTGACATGCAGTAGAGCCTCCATTTGTCCTCAATAATAAATGAAGTCTGACCATGAATGAGGAGGCAGGTGACTACCAGGTACAAAATATCCAAAGGCACCAGGTGTGAACTTGAAGATGGCCATACTTGTAGCACATACAAAATCTTCTTGGATACTCCAGCCCTCTTAGTCAACTCCCACAATCCTGCTAGTTTTTTAGCAGTGAGTAACTGTACCCACCTCTGTATCTAACTTAGTCTACAGACAAGCCAGCCTAATGGAAGGGGACTCTTTATTTTTCTTTTGGGGAAACCTACCGGAGAACCTGAAATGAGCCCAATAGGCTTGTTTCCTATTTTGAATCCACCCCTGGTGCAAATAAAACTGTACCCAGGTAGCCCATACCATTGAAAATACAAACCTGGTCTGTGTACCGCTATTCTCTCTGACAGTGTACCGAGCCTTTAGAGTATGTTTACACGGCAAGCAGCAACCCATGGCAGCATGTCTCAAAGTATGGGTCTACAGACTCAGGTTCACAGGGCTTGCCCTATGGTGCTAAAAATAGCTCTGTAGATGTTTGGACTCAGGCCCTCAAGCCCAGCTTCCTCCCTAGCCTTCACAGCCGGAGCTTGAATGTCTGCACAGCTATTTTTAGTACTGTAATGTTAACCCCGTAAGCCCAAGTCTGTAGACCTAGGCTCTGAGACTCGCTGAAGTGGGTTGCTGCTTGCTGTGCAGATGTACCCTTAGAGGCTGAGTATTATCAGCATCCCTTGCAAGTAGCTGGGAAGCACCTGGCTGGAAAGCACCTGGCTGCTAATTTGCAAGCTGTCACCATGTTTACAGCAGGATGAAGTAAGAATAAGCGAGAGAGAAGGAGAGAGCTCATTATTCTATGTCTGTTCCATCATTCACAACTTCTTCATATGAAGTGAGTGGCTTAAGTGATGTTTTACAGGTACCTTTTTGGGCACTTACATCAAAAGAAAGTCTCGCAGAGCTGCTATCCTGAACCTGCACCTTGTTTAAAACAAATAAATCTTACCTCTGGCTAAGTGGCCTAAACTCTCTGAGAACTCTGAAGTTTGGAATCAGTCTATCAAATCTACCTCTTTATCTGATATATTAAGTCCTACTGAACACCCTTCCCACACTATGCTGTCCCTTGTCATGGCAATCCCACAGAAGTGCCCATAGCATCTTGAGCTCAACTGCAAATGAAGCTATTCTCATAGATTCATAGATTCATAGATATTTAGGTCAGAAGGGACCATTATGATCATCTAGTCTGACCTCCTGCACAACGCAGGCCACAGAATTTCACCCACCACTCCTGCAAAAAACCTCACACCTATATCTGTGCTATTGAAGTCCTCAAATCGTAGTTTAAAGACTTCAAGGAGCAGAGAATCCTCCAGCAAGTGACCCGTGCCCCATGCTACAGAGGAAGGCGAAAAACCTCCAGGGCCTCTTCCAATCTGCCCTGGAGGAAAATTCCTTCCCGACCCCAAATATGGCGATCAGCTGCTACCAGTCCTGCACCTAGATGGGGGAACCTGCCAGACCTTTGCCCCATTCTAATGAAGTCATCTTCCCGGGGGCTGGGACAAGTGTATACTGTTTGAGTGCCATTTTTGTTTACCTCTGTGTTTCCTTTTACATAACATGTGCCCTCAATGAAGGCCTAGCATAGTTGCTTGCTAAGATAAGGTCTCCAGCTTGCTGTGCAATCGACCTGGGGTTGCTTCATTCCCATGCCCATTTCAGCCAGCAATCTAAGTTCCTCCAAATGAGCTCATATCATAGCCCTACAAGTAGTTTTGGGCCTGACAGTCTGATTTGCTATATTTTGGAAAAGGCAAATATTTGTTCAGCAATCTGCCTGCACATGACAGGTGGGTGGCACGCCTGCTTTCACAGGTCCAAGTTATTCCATTAGTCTCTCTGCCCTTATCTCTCCTTCTGCCCTGACTTCCATCATCAATTCCCTTTCCCATAACAAGATTGTTTCTGTATATTGCCCTTTAAATATTATCTCTATTTGTTTTGTTGGAGAAGTTGTGCCATGATTGGACCAGCCAGTCTTATTTAAGCCTGCCTCATTGAAAAATTGGGACTGTTGGCTGTGATGGCACTTACCGCAGTATATGTCCCTTCCCACACAGGGGAGCCATCTCAATGGCCTTAACTGCTTGCCTCCTAGCAACTTTTCTTCTGCGTTTGTTGAATGGCACACCCCCAGGCAAGGGGAAGGGCATAAAAAGTCCTCCCCTTGGGACTATGGAAGCCAATAGGCTTATGTGGCATTCTTCTGTCCAACCAATCATCTTCCTCAAGGAGGAGCCCGCTCCTCAAGGCCACAACAAGGCAGAGGCTCTACAAGGAGAGGAGTAGGGTATAAACCTTAAAGAGGCCAAGGGTTTTCTTTTCCCTGCTGGCCTAGACAAAGCTTCCTCGCTTCTGAGGTTGTGGGGGTGGGGCTTTTTCCCATTTCTGGCTTTTCTTTGGTACCTTAATCATTTCAGGCCATTGTGAGACCCACATTTCATATTATCTTATGTGATGGGACAAGGCCAGATGGCTATTGGAAAGTAGTGAGAAACAGGCATGTTAGCCCTAGGCTAAACAAATCCCTGTTACCATGGAAACCAAATGGCAGTTGCTCCAGGTTAATCAAGACACCTGGGGCCAATTAAGATCCTTCCAGAAAGCAATGGAGACAGCTAGGTTGATTGGGACACCTGAAGCCAAGCAGGGGCTGGCTGAATCTAATTAAAAGCCTCCCAGTTAGTCAGGTGTGTGTGTGTGTGTGTGTATCAGGAGCTGTAGGAGGAAGTCATGCTGCTGGAGAAGCGGAGGAGTACAAACCCTATCAGGCACAAGAAAGGAGGCCCTGAGGTAAGGATGACATAGATATTGAGGAAGTGGGGGCTGCTGTGGGAAAGTATCCCAGGGAATATCCCAGGGAAATATCCCAGGGAAAGTATCCCAGGCCTCATCTGGAGTACTGTGTCCAGTTTTGGGCTCCACACTTCAAGAAGGATGTGGATAAATTGGAGAGAGTCCAGCGAAGGGCAACAAAAATGATTAGGGGACTGGAACACATGAGTTATGAGGAGAGGCTGAGGGAGCTGGGATTGTTTAGCCTGCAGAAGAGAAGAATGAGGGGGGATTTGATAGCTGCTTTCAACTACCTGAAAGGGGGTTCCAAAGAGGATGGCTCTAGACTGTTCTCAATGGTAGCAGATGACAGAACGAGGAGTAATGGTCTCAAGTTGCAGTGGGGAAGGTTTAGATTGGATATTAGGAAAAACTTTTTCACTAAGAGGGTGGTGAAACACTGGAATGCGTTACTTAGGGAGGTGGTAGAATCTCCTTCCTTAGAGGTTTTTAAGGTCAGGCTTGACAAAGCCTGGCTGGGATGATTTAACTGGGAATTGGTCCTGCTTTGAGCAGGGGGTTGGACTAGATGACCTTCTGGGGTCCCTTCCAACCCTGATATTCTATGATTCTATGATTCTATGAATCATACTCGTCCTGTTTCCAAAAAGTCAGTTACCAAGAGCTGCTATTATCAGGGTCCCTGGGCTGGAACCTGGAGTAGAGGGCGGGCCCGGGCTCTCCCCTCCCCCCCCCCCCAACTCATCACTAAGACTGGGAGACAACAGAGACTGTGAGAGAGAGAATAGCTTCTCCTCACCTCCTTTGCTGGCTTATGATGAAAAATGGTTCAGTAGGCTGTGACCCTTGCCTCTAGAGAAAGAAGGGCTACATGGAGGGTCACAGTGAGCCTCTGAGGCTAGTGTAATCCACCAGGAAGCATGGGACCCACTGAGACAAGGATGGAGCTTTGTCACACTTACTTTGACCTCCTTTCCACTTGCCATTATAATAATTCTTTACTGATATTAGTTACATCCTTCTGCTTTATTCAATGGTTTAAGATTAGAAGAAAAAAATTTCTATAGTCAGCTTTCCATAAGTGTACATCTGTGATTATGGAGATCCCTGCCAATTGCAGGATACCGGTGAAACTCTATTTAATCCTTTTGTCTGTCTTATCTATTTAGATCATAACCTCCCTGGTGCAGGGATGGTCTCTTCCTATGTGTCTGAACAACACCTAGCACAACTGCACCAGGATCTCAACTGGGCCCTACCTATAATGCTGCTGTAATGCACATTATTAATAATAATAATTGTGTAAATGACTAGCAGAAACCAAAAGCAGTTTGCATGTGCAGAAACATGTTTCCATCTTAAATTTCAAACTCAACTACCTCCATGGTACCATATCTCCCTGGCCCTGGCCTCCCTGATGAGCTCTCTGTTAGTTCCAGGATCCAAGTGTGGGCTGAGATTATAGGGAAAGGTAAATAACACACATTATCTCATTCTCTTGCCTTCCTCAGGAAGCAGTGGGGTATCTGCTGGAAAGGTAATACAAGTGGAACCTGTAATATGATGAGTGGAACTGGAGAAAGAGGGTCAGGTTTTAGCAGGGAATGCTAGGTGGGTCCCAGGAATGCAAGATGGTGCTCAGACTGCAACCAAACACAGGACACGTCCACAGTGGCAAAGTTACAGTTACAGTGCCAGCAGTTACACCGCCACTCAGAAAGCACTGAAGGGAAATCACTGTTGTGTCTTCACACTGTCAGTTGCCTGTGCAATAGCATGTTCACACTTGCAGCACTTGCAGCTATATTCAGAACGGTGCACCCTGGGCAACTATCCCACAGAGCACCTCTTTCTTTTTTGCCGCTAAGACTTGTGGGAAGTCAAAGGGGGTTGCGGGACATCATGGGTCCTGTCCCAATGCCCCATGATGCATTGCTTTGCATCCCAGCAATCCCTGTGCTTCCGTTTGCATTTGGCACCATCTTTCAATGGTTTGTGTACTGCACCCCTTGTGTATTCCTTCCTTTTTTGGGCTGCAGGAATGGATCCCGAACTACTGACCAGTATGCTAATCACTCTGAGCAACACACCATGAGTGGCAGTGGAGTTATTCCTTAAACTAAAAAGGCAAGAGGGGTGCAACATTGATCTTGCCATGTGTACTAGCTATGGCTTGAGATTGCTTGTGGCATTCACGGAGGTGCTGACCACAGTGGTATGCCACTTCTGGGCTCGGGAAACAAGCACTGAGTGGTGAGATCACATTGTCATGCACATCTGGGATAATGAGCAGTGGCTGCAGAACTTTTGGATGAGGAAAGCCACATTCATGGGACTGTGTGATGAGCTCACCCCAGACCTACAGCACAAAGACACAAGAATGAGAGCTGCCCTGCTGTTGGGGAACCTCATGGCAATTGTACTGTAGAAGCTGGCTACTCCAGACCGCTACTGATCAGTGGCTAACCAGTTCGGAGTGGGAAAGTCAGCCGTTGGACTCATATTGATGGAAGTGTGCAGGGCCATTAATTGCATCCTGCTCCGAAAGACAGTGACTCTGGGCAACATGCATAACATTGTGGACGGCTTTGCACAAATGAGCTCCCTAACTGTGGAGGGGTGATAGATGGCATGCACATTCCAATTCTGGCACCAGACCACCTAATACATTAGTACTAGTACCTAGTACCACCGAGTACATTAATTGCAAGGGGTATTTCTCAATGGTTGTCCAGGTGCTTGTGGATCACTGTGGGCATTTCACAGACATTAATGCAGGCTGGTCTGGAAAGGTGCATGATGCACACATCTTTCGGAACACAGGCCTGTTCAAGAAGCTGCAAGTAGGGACTTTCTTCCTGGACCAGAACATCACCGTAGGGGAAGTCAAAATGCCCATTGTGATCCTGGGAGACCCCGCCTACCCCTTAATGCCATGGCTTATGAAGCCATACACAGGGTAACTTGATAGCAGAAGGGAGAGGTTCAACCACCAGATGAGCAAGTGCAGAATGACTGTTGAGCGTGCATTTGGCCATTTAAAAGCCCGCTGGCGCTGCCTCTATGAGAAGCTGGACCTGGCCGATGACAATATTCCTATGCTTATAGCCGTGTGCTGTACGCTCCATAATATTTGTGAAGGGAAGGGTTCTCTCAGGGCTGGACCACAAAGGCTCAGCAGCAGGAGGCTGAGTTTGAAAAGCCAGAGACCAGGGCTATTAGAGGGGCACAGCGTGGGGCCATAAGGATCAGGGATGCCTTGAGGCAGCAATTTGAAGCTGAAAGCTACTAATATTTGTTGCTATGCTCAGGAGTGCACTACTTGTAATGCTAGGAGGTGATTGCTGCAGATGATGCAATAAGGGGGCTTAACATAATTGTATATTGCTTTGCAGTGCTCTTTTTGCTTTCACTTAATAGAATAAAGATTGCTTTCAAATCAATACAATTATTTTATTAAAAGACAACAATCAGAGAAGAGAATCAAATGGAAAAATACATCATCAGGGAGGAGGATGGGGAAAGGGAAGATATCAAGAGGAGGAGGGGTCCCGGGATGGTTAAAGATTTGTGTATGTGCAGGGATCATATCCAACCTTCTCCTTTGGAGTACAGTGCAGCGGGTGCTGTACTTCAGCAGGGCCAAACTGCAGAGGGATGGGTGTTGAATGCATTGGGTAGTGGGAGTCCACACTGCTGGACTGTGAGGAAGGAGGAGTGGAATGTTGCAGGTAGAGAGTGGAGCCAGGAGGTTGATAAGAGTGTATTGGCTGGGGGAGGGGGGGCTCATGGGAAAGAGTTTTGCAACAGCGGCTGCAGGGGAGGGCGGGCACGGAGCTGCTCAGTTTGAAGAGCTAGTATCACCTGGAGCATGTCCACTTGGTGCTCTGTAATGTTTAAGAGCTGTTCCGTGGCTTCTTACTGTTGTGCCACGTTCTCCTTTTGGTATCTCTTCTCGCTGTCCTGCCACTCCTTCAATTCCTGTTTCTCGGTGACGGAGTGCATCATAACCTCACACAGAAAATCCTCCTTAGTTCTTCTTGGCCGCCTTCTAATTCTGTGCAGCTATTCTGCTGCCGATAACAAAGGGGGAGGCTGGGATCCCAAGGTCATCTCTGTGAAGTTTAAATGCAACACAGACAACACTGATTCAGTGATTTAAAACACAGCCAGTACTCACACACCTGTCACTAACTGGCTGACTCTAGGCAAGCACACGTGAGCCACAAGACCCCCCAAAATGGTGAATAGCCACAGGGGCAGGGTAAATCACTCTTCCCGGACCCTGCTTACACTGGGCAGGTGGCTCTTGGGGAGAGCCAGCACTGTAATCATTCCTGTCCCCACACTTTCCACAGGATGTGATCATAATGGAAGATATCTCACTGCTGGGGTGAACAGGGAACCAAGGGAGGGTCTTCTCCAAGACTGTGGCTTCTGCCCTGGCCCTTATGCAGCTCGCCTGTGTGCAGCAATGGTTCCCTCCCCTCCCCCATGACAGCACAGTGGCACGGGAAAGTTACCATTAATGGGGCAAGAAACAAAGCAGCTCTGCCAAGGAATCTGCAGCAGCAGATTGCCCAGAATCTACATGAGAGTTTCCTCAAGATCTCTGTGAGTCCTCAAGATTCCTGTGAAGTGAGAGAGTCAATCAACAGCCTGTTCCACTGCTCAGACTAGGCATGCGGTGGGAGACAAGCCTGCTTTCTGCAACCCCCCTGGTCCCAACAACTCACTTCAGGAATTCCTCAAATAAGTTCCACTTACCATGGGCCTCCTCTCCTGTTTGTGCTTCTCCAAGATCCAACAGCTGTGACTGGCTACCCTCCTCTGGGGTAGAAAAGAGCTCCTGGTGGCTGCATGCATCTCTGGCCTTTGAATCATCCTCTGCCTCTGGATCGCCCTCCTGCTCCACATCCTCGTCCAAGATTTCCCGCTCCTGGCTTGGCCCACTCTTGACTGGCACGTGAGCCAACAAAGTTTCCACAGGGGCCTTCGCAGTGGAGGTGGGGTTGCCACTGAGTATCGCATTCTGCTCTTTGTAGAACCAGCAGCTCATGGGCACAGCACCGGAGTGGTGTTTTGCCTCCCACGCCTTTGATAGGCATTCTGCAGCTCCTTCACTTTTACCCTACATTGCAATGTATCCCGGTCATAACCCCTTTCTATCATGCATCATGAAATCTGTCCATAGATATAATAATGCTTATGGTTGGAGCACAGCTGGGACTGGACAGCCTCTTCTCCCCAAATGCCGATGAGGTCCAGCAGCTTGGCATTGCTCCAAGCAGGGGATTGCCTAGTGTGTGGAGCAGGCATGGTCACCTGGAAAAATGCTCTGAGACCACTGGTTTACTGCACAGAAACTCATCAGTGTAGACAGGACCTTAGACCTTTCAACATGTACCAATGGTTTCTATGCATGCTCAGTACAGCCTTCCTACAAGTGTGCTTGCCTGCCAGTGACTTCTTGCTAACGAAAGAGAACCCTCCTTTCAGAGAGATTTGAGGGACAATGGCAGGTAGCATAGACCCTGACAGCGTGGCTTCATTGAAGCTATGCAGCTAGTAAGCTAGAGTGGGGTGAAAGGGAGACCTTGAGCTAGTGTGTAGGAAAAAGACTCCAGAGCCCACAGAATTCTGCAGTTCCTGGGGGACAATTGACATATTGCTATGTTAAAAAACAGTTATTTGGATAATTTTGTTGTCAGCAGGACAGATGAGTGTCACAGACTAGTTAATGTGCTGCCAGCTCTCACAAATCTCATGTTGTTTGATTTTTTTTTTGTAAGGTCCTATCTCCTGGGGCCTTGTGAATATGGGAGAATTCCACTTTTTTTTTTATTTTTTTTATGTAAGTTTCTAGCCTTCATGATCATGGAGAAACGCTTAAACAAAATGACCCAACTGCACTTGAAAGGCTCAAAAAAAAAAAAAAGAGAGACAAATAAAAGAAATTAACATTTATTATTTTTTTAAAATCTCATGGTTTTTAAGCCAATCTCATCATTTTGTGGGATTTGTGAGGTTTGAACATTTGGAAATGGCAATGCTGTAATTATGTACAGATGGTTTTACTTACAGTATAGATGGGGTCCAAATATTTTTCAAAATCTCTCCACTGTTGGTTAAAACACACTTCTTTTGGGGGATTCAGTATTAAAAAAAGGTGGAAAAACTGAGCATCTGGAGAGTCATGGGGTCAGATCCTCAGCTGTTATAAATTGGTGTTGCGCCATTGATTTCCATCATACTATGCTAATCTACACCAGCTGAAAATCTGTCCCATGATTTTTTTAAGGATGGCAAAATGCCAGTGGATCAAAAGTTAAGACCATATAAAACTGCCCTTGTGCTCCACCAGAAAGTTCTATCTACATCTCAGTTGCTCTTCTACTGTGGATTGAGGACATTGTATGGTCCAAGATGGAGTTTTAAGTTTTAGTGTGTATTTTTGTTTGTTTACTTTGAACATGTAATTTATTTATTTTTTTTACTAATTTGGCTCTGGTGATAGATTTCACACCTTTTTGTAGCAGAGCTATTCTTTTTTTGTAAACTTGACATTTTAAACATGTGAAAAGTTTTGTATCATATATTTCCCAATAAAAGCCACATATATTTGAATACAATAAAATTTACAATATATGGGGGAGGCTTTCAGAGGCACAGATGGGACTTAAGCATTCAATTCCCATTGAAAGTTATTGAGATTTGTGTGCTAATGCCCACTTGTGCCTTTGAAAAGCTTTCCCCCCCCCATATTTGTACTAAAGTTTGCTCCCTAGCTTGTAATGAGATTTATGTATATGCACCTTTTAATAAGCGTTGGAAATATTACTGTATGATTTCCTTTTTGAACAAATAATTATTTAAACTGTTCAATTAAATGCAGAGTATTTTTAGACATCACAGATAAATAAGTGAGAAAATGTAGTGATCTGTTTGACAGTGAGAATAAAAAATATGAAAAATGCCTAATGAAGACATGACCTCCACAGGATTTTAACTCGCTAGATTTGCAATAGGAGACAAACATTTATCCATTATAGAAAGCTATACTGTCTTTGGGTGATATGTATAATCTGAGAATTTAGAAGTGTTAAATTAGCAGCTGGAGGTCTCCTGACTGCAAAAGGATTACAAAAGATTAAATCATAAGACACAACAGAGACTCACAAGGGTAAATAATAATAATACTAGAATTAGGTATTGATTATTCAAACAATGATATCCTCTAATTGTTGGTGTGAATCTATATTTAAAGCCCAGTCCAGGCACTAGGTCTCAGCAGGGAAACCCCTCCAGTCACATTGACTAAAATTAGCATCTCGATAGCCACAGGTGTCTGCCTGCCTGAATCTGGTGGCAGGATAGGGACCATGGCTTAAAGGGTGATTTCTATCACCATGTCCCTTAATACCCTTCAATCTGTCTTCCTCTCTATCTCTCCCCCATTAAAACCATTCTCACCCAGGTTTTAATAACCTCATCCTAGCTGACTTTCCTGGTGAATGGGAATGTCAATGCATCTATAATCGTAATTACAGTTTATATGTTGTTCTCACTTTCTGTACAAAAATGTTTGGCAATTGGGTAAATGAGGGAAGATTCCACTGGCCTATTGGTCAGGCCTACGTCCCTAATTTTAGAGATTAATGTTAGCTTTCAAGGACCTGTGCTTCTGCTAGCATGACCCCCTTAAATCCAACAGACATGCAATCCACATCTATCATTGCTCCATTATTTTTGTTTCCATTGCTTCCATTTTCATATACCATTATTTTTACTATCATCATTTACTATTTATTTAATGGAAACTTCCTGAATCCTGAGTCAGGATCAGGGCCCCATTGTACTAAACACTGGACAAACATTCATTAGGACATAGTCCCTGCCCCAAAGACATTACAATCTATCCTAAATGCAGTTGCAATCTGTAGTGCCAGTTAGACCACCTAATTTTGATATACTTCTTACACACACATCTCTTCTTCCCTCCTCACTCCTTCATGGAAAAGTGACAGAGAATTTTGTAGAGAATTATAAGCTTTCGGAAGAATTTTTAAATAACCCGATAGAAATCTATAGCAGGGATGTCATTTTTTATAACTTTCCTATAGCAGGGATGTCATTTTTTATAACTTTCCATAGAATGATAGAATCATAGAATATCAGGGTTGGAAGGGACCTCAGGAGGTCATCTAGTCCAACCCCCTGCTCAAAGCAGGACCAATCCCCAACTAAATCATCCCAGCCAGGCTTTGTCAAGCCTGACCTTAAAAACTTCTAAGGAAGGAGATTCCACCACCTCCCTGGGTAACGCATTCCAGTGCTTCACCACCCTCCTAGTGAAAAAGTTTGTCCTAATATCCAACCTAAACCTCCCCCACTGCAACTTGAGACCATTATTCCTTGTTCTGCCATCTGCTACCACTGAGAACAGTCTAGATCCACCCTCTTTGGAACCCCCTTTCAGGTAGTTGAAAGCAGCTATCAAATCCCCCCTCATTCTTCTTTTCTGCAGACTAAATAATCCCAGTTCCCTCAGCCTCTCCTCATAAATCATGTGCTCCAGCCCCCTAATAATTTTTGTTGCCCTCCGCTGGACTCTTTCCAATTTTCCATGTATTAAGAATAATTTCTATAGACCCCTGTTTAATTTCTACAACAGCCTATTGTTTTCATTCCTATTAAATTCCACGGAGTTAGGATTATTTTTAAAATTCCACTCTTTTTGTAAGTATACTGAAGCAGAACAGATGGCTTAAAAGGGACAAGCTAAGTAACTTTCAATGCCATCTTGTGCTAGAATGTATTTGCCAAAGTCTGACAAATAGAAGGTTTAACTAATGGTTCAGCAGAATGTTGCTATCATATTATCTCTGAATAATAGAACTGGGGACCAGTCAGGGGTATTTCCTGCAATTCTTTTATCTGAATCCTCCAAAGTTTTGGGTGCTGTGGATAATTGTTTCTGGTGTTTCAGTATCTGAAGATAATATACATATATATATATATATATATATGGTCATTTCAGTTGTAGGTTTCTGGATTCTTCCTTTTTTATATGAACATTAATTCCTGTGTGACTGTCACTTACTTTCTAAGTGCCTCAGTTTTTTATCTGTCAAATAGGGATACCCTTTGTCTCTCTTGTTTATTTAGGTTGACAGTTCTTCAAGGCAGGGACTATCTCTCATGTTTAGGTACAAATCCTAGCAAAATGGCCCTGATCTTAGTTGAGCCCTCTGGGTTCTATTGTAATACAAATAAATATAAAAAACTAGCCATCAATAGGGAATCATCTTTGAATGGGGGTGTTTCTAATGGGGCTCCGCAGGGATCAGTACTAGTCCCAGTGCTATTCAACATTTTCATCCATGATTTGAAAGTAAATGTAAATGCACTGCTGATAAAATTTGAGGGTGGCGCAAAGATTAGCCAAGTGGCAAATAATGACAAGTCAGAGAGGGCAGTTATACAGAGTGATCTGGATTACTTGGTAAATAGGCCTATTCAAACACAATGTGTTTTGGTATAGTCAATGCAAAGTTATACATCTGGGAACAAGGAATGGAGGCCATACTTACAGAATGGGGAGCTGTATCCTCAAAAGCAAGGTGTGAGGATTCTACCAACATGGAGTAGCAGGTGGAAGAAAGGCAAATACATGGTAATAAAATAGAAATGTATATACTCTGACTGCATATGACTGAGAAAAAAAGTTATAAAAAACACACAATAAAATAGTGTCAGCCAGCTCTGGGGTTAATGAAGGAAACAAAAAGAACAGAAAACAAGAAAATTGTTAATGGGGGTGATAAGACATTTTCTCCTTAATGACAGTAATGGAATAATGAGCACAGCCAACATAAAACACGCATTCCAGCACCAGTTCTGAAATGAAGAACAGACAAAGGAAGACTAAAATAAAAATATCCCCCTACACTAAGAACTGAAGTGAAACAAAGGGAAAAGAGCAAAATCATTTTTGGAGATGGCCCCTGCCACCAATATATAAGGGCTAGCGTGTGACTTTAGACACATCCCTGAGAGCACTGTGATTCAGACAAGCACCTCTGAGCCACAATTCCTTCCCTGCTTCCTCCTTGCTCTCGGAGGAGAGAAGTACCAAATGTATTTTGGCCTATACCAGCACTAAGTTACTTTTCTTCCCTCCGCATTGACTCAGCTGCCCTGGACAGTGATTGGAACTATTGGAGTGGGAATGGAACCAAGGCTGTGTCCATTCTCCACTTTAAAGGTCAGACCAACATCTTAAATTCTACCTGGTGCAGAATAGGTAGCCATTGCAGTCTCAAAACCACTAATGTCATTTGCTCCCAGAAATATGTACCCTGTAACAAACAAGCTGTCAAATTGTGCACTAGCTTCAATTTCTGGATAGAATGAAAATCTAGTCCCATGTAGTATGCTTTACAGAAATCAAATCTAGCTGACAAAAACAGACCTGGGCATCTGTTATACATAGCTATTTTTCTTACCTACAGTTTTGTAACGATGCAGGTTTGCTTTTCAACCTTTAAAGACCACTTTTAAGTAGTGAACAAATGCAAATGTTATATGGCACAGGTGATGACACTGGACAACAGAAATCTGTAATCGGAAAAAACCTATGAACTTTTAATTCTCCTGGTACATCTTTTTCCCAGATCCTAGGTTTTTATGTATGTTAATTACATTTGGTTGTGAAGATAGCCTTAGCAATATAAGTGCATACAACTGTTGACTTTATTAATCCAGACAGAAAGATTGGAACAATAAGACTTAAATAATTGTAAACGGCTGCCATTCATATTAATGAGGAGTTAATTTTGAAGCCCAATTATGGTAATTTAAATGCCAACGTTGTTAACCATTTCACTGTTGACTGTACTATCAGAAACATCCTGCCAATGCACTCATCCTTTGTAGCTGAATGTACCTGTCATGCTGTGATGTTCTATTAATTTGAAGGGATGTTCCACAGAAATAAGGCTGCAGGTTTATTTAAAATATGCAAATAGCAAAATATTCGATTGAATATTCTTTCAAACGTTTGGATAATTGTGATGTTTCTGTGGTCTTTACAAAGTAGAGTAAAATGCCTTCATCCCTGTCAGGGTTCCCTCCCCACTCTGAACTCTAGGGTACAGCTGTGGGGGCCCAAATGAAAGCCCCCTATGCTTATTTCTATCAGCTTAGGTTAAAAACTTCCCCAAGGCACAAATCCTTTGTCCTTGGATGGTATGCTGCCACCACCAAGTGATTTAGACAAAGAATCAGTGAAAGGACCACTTGGAATTCCTATTCCCCCAAAATATCCCCCCAAGCCCTACACCATCTTCCTGGGAGGGCTTGAGAATAATAGGTAACCAGATTCTTAAAAAACAGAATTTTATTATAAAGAAAAAAAAAGTAAAAGAAGCACCTCTATAAAATCAGGATGGAAGGTAACTTTACAGGGTAATCAGATTCAAAACACAGAGGATTCGCCTCTAGGCAAAACTTTAAAGTTACAAAAAACAGGGATAAATCTCCCTCTTAGCACAGGGAAAATTCACAAGCTAAAACAAAATATAATCTAACACACCTTGCCTTATTTACTTACTCATTTTGCAATATTGAGACTCATTTTAAAATGGTTTATAGGAGAAGGAGTTTTCTGACTTGATGCTTCTCTGCTTTCCAAGAGAACACACAAACAAAGCCTCCCTCCCACCCCAGATTTGAAAGTATCTTCTTTCCCCATTGGTTCTTTTGGTCAGGTGCCAACCAGGTTATTTGAGCTTCTTAACCCCTTACAGGTAACGAGAAATTCTAGGCTACCCTTAGTTGTATGGTCATGACACGCCCCCCAAATCACAGACAGTGCTGGATAGCCTGTTTCACACTGGCTGTGATTTCTTCCTGGAGCTCTAGGAGAAAACAGAATTAATAAGACACATGCACCTCTAGATATACTACCGATTATATAAAAACTAACAATATGTCCCACATTTAACAAGTTGACTCTGGGAAACTTTCACGGGAGAGTGCATCAGCCACCTTTTTAGAAGCTCCTGAAATGTGTTGTATTTCAAAATCAAAATCTTGGAGCGCTAAACTCCACCGAAGAAGTTTTTTGTTATTTTCCTTAACGGTAAGAAGCCACTTCAGTGCAGCATGGTTGGTTTGCAGGTGGAAACCCCGTCCCCAAACGTATGGGCATAGCTTTTCCAGAGCGTACACAATGGTGTAACGTTCCTTTTCGGGGATTGACCAGTGACTTTCCCTCTCAGATAGTTTTTTGCTCAGAAACACAACAGGATGCAATTCTTGATTCGGTCCTTCCTGCATTAAAACTGCTTCCACACCACGCTCGGATGCATGTGTGGTTACTAGGAGCGGTTTGTCAAAGTCTGGGGCCCTGAGCATAGGGTCAGACATGAGTGTTGCTTTAATCTGATTAAAGGCCTTCTGACACTCATCAGTCCACTGAACTGCAATTGGCTGGTTCTTTCTGTTTAGGTCGGTCAGTGGGGCAGCGAATTGCCTGTAGTGCAGTACAAATCACCTGTGATATCCAGCCAAGCCTAAGAAGAATTGGACCTGTTTCTTTGACTTTGGGATAGGCCACTTTTGGATAGCATTCATTTTGGCCTGTAGGAGATTGATAGTTCCTTGACCCACCTGGTGTCTGAGGTAAGTCACTCTGTTTAGGACTTTTTGACACTTTTTAGCCTTAACAGTTAGTCCTGCCTCTCGTATGCACTCAAAGAGCTTCCAGAGGTGCTCCAGGTGTTCTGCCTATGAGTCAGAAAAAATGGCCACATCATCAAGATAGGCAACTGCAGTTTCTCCTAGTCCCACTAGGAGACTATCTACAAGTTTCTGGAAGGTGGCGGGTGCATTGCATAGCCTGAAGGGAGCACATGAAATTCATATAGCCCTACATGGGTGATGAAGGCTGACCTTTCCTTGGCAGATTCATCCAGCGGTACTTGCCAGTACCCCTTGGTTAAGTCCAAGGTAGAGATGACCTGGGCACATCCCAGTTTCTCCAATAGTTCATCTGTGCCTGACATTGGATAGTTGTCTGAGTGAGTTACAGCATTTAGCTTACGGTAGTCCACGCAAAAGCATATGTCTCCATCTGGTTTGGGAACTAGAACCACTGGAGATGCCCATGCACTATTAGAGGGGCAGATTACTCCCATCTGTAGCATGTCCTGGATCTCCTTTTCTATAGCAGTTTTGGCTTGAGGAGACACCCGGTATGGTTGGGCTCTAATTGGGCAAGCATTACCTGTCTCAATGGAGTGGTATGCCTGTTCGGTCTGTCCTGGGGTGGCTGAGAACATTGGTGTGAATCTAGTGCACAGCTCCTCGATCTGCTGTTGCTGCATACGTCCAAGGGTCATTGAGAGGTTCACCTCTTCCACACCACCGTCACTTTTTCCTTCGTAGTAGACACCTTCAGGTCACTCAGCGTCATCTCCTCCCTGGGCTGTAAACTGACAAACCTTTAATTCTCTGGAATAAAAGGGCTTTAGAGAATTAACATGGTACACTTTAGGCTTTAGGTTTGAGGTATGCTATGAGATAGTTAACAACTCCCAGGCGCTCTTGGACCATGAATGGCCCTTCCCATGACGCTTCCATCGTATGGGCCTGGAGTGCCTTCAAGACCATGACCTGGTCCTCTACTTTGAAGGAACACTCTCTGGCACATTTATCATACCAGGCTTTTTGCTCTTCCTGAGCATCTTTTAGGTTTTCTCTAGCAAGGGCTAAAGAGGTTCGGAGGGTGTTTTGTAAGTTGTTTACAAAGTCCAGAATGTTAGTTCCTGGAGAAGGCGTAAACCCCTCCAATTGCTGTTTCACCAATTGTAATGGCCCCTTAACCTCATGGCCATACATAAGTTCAAATGGTGAAAACCCTAAACTGGGATGTGGTACAGCTCGATAGACAAAGAGCAACTGCTGCAACACTAGGTCCCAATCATTGGAATGCTCATTTACGAATTTACATACCATGGCCCCCAAAGTTCCATTAAACTTCTCCACCAGGCCATTTGATTGATGGTGGTAAGGGGTGGCAACCAAGTGGTTTACCCCATGAGCTTCCACAGGCTTTTCATGGTCCCTGCCAGGAAATTAGTTCCCAAATCCGTAAGAATGTCGGAGGGCCAATCTATCCTGGCAAAAATGTCTGTTAAGGCCTGGCACACACTTTTAGCCCTGGTGTTGCTTAGAGCTATTGCTTCCAGTCATCAAGTGGCAAAATCCATGAATTTCAGGATGTACTGCTTTCTTCTGGGTGTCTTTTTTGGAAAAGGACCCAGAATATCCACAGCTACTTGCTAAAAGGGAACCTTAATGATGGGGAGTGGCTGGAGAGGGGCTGTGACCTGGTCTTGGGGTTTTCCCATTCTTTGGCACACCTCACAAGACCGGACATAAGTAGAAACATCTTTACCCGTTCCCTCCCAGTGGAATGGCTTCCCCAAACGGTCTTTGGTCCTGTTCACCCCAGCATGACCACTAGGATGATCGTGGGCTAAACTCAAGAGCTTTGCCTGGTACTTAGTTGGAACTACCAACTGTCTTTGAGGATGCCAGTCCTCCTGGTGCCCACCAGAAAGAGTTTCCTTGTATAAAAGTCCTCTTTCTACAACAAACTGGGATTGATTAGAAGAGCTGAGAGGCAGTGGGTTGTTCCATGCCACCGTCCAAGCTCCCTGGAGGCTTTCATCTGCTTTCTGCTTGGCCTGGAACTGTTCCCTTGATGCTGGAGACATCAGTTCCTCATTGGATTGTGGACTTGGGCTTGATCCCTCTGGAAGCAATGTAGGGGATGGGGCTGTTTCCATTGACTGTGAACCGCTCTCTGCTGGTGCACTGGAATTCTAGGCTACCCTTAGCTGTATGGTTATGACAACCCCCTACACTCAACCCTCTTCCCCAGCCCTGAGCCCCCTGATGCACCCTGAACCCCTCATCTCCAACCCCACCCCAGAGCCTACACCCCCAGCCAGACCTCTCATCCCCCCACACCCTAACCCTCTGCCCTAACCCTGAGCCCCCTCCTGCACCTCAATCCCTCCAGCCTGAGCCCCAAACCAAAACCTTTCCCCCCGGCCAGATCCCTCCTCCACTGCACCCAACCCTCTGTCCTAGCCCTGAGCCCCCTCCCACATCTCAATCCCCTCATCCCGAGCCCCAAGCCAGAGCCCTCACCTGCCCACACCCCAACCCTCTTCCCCCTGCCCTGAGCCCCCTTCCACACTCTGCACCCATCAGCCCCACCCCCACCACACATCATCTCCATATCGGTTCACATAACAAAATTAATTCCGCACATGGACATAAAAAATTAGAGGGAACACTGGGATGGACCATCATTTTATGTGTTGGAACCACATTGTCTGTATATAAACTCCTTGAGACAGGAACCGTGTCTTCCTGGACAAATTGGTTCAACAAGAGAGTTTAGTAATTAATGAAGGAAGAATAATAGATTAAAAATGAGTGTAGGGCTCTGATAAACTGAATGGAGACAGAGACAGAGTTCTAAACTCATTATATATGAGTTTAAAAAATAAGGTGTTTAGTAAGCTGCAGAGTCAAATCTTTATGAGTAATGACAACAATATATTAATAACTTTTAGCATCAATTATTAATATCTGCTGTATATAAAATTTCCATTTTCCATAATCTGGTGCTTAAAATTATTGGTAGAGCAAGCAGCAGGCAAGTGAAAGGCATAAATAGGTGAAGCAGACTGAAATTAATTAAACAGACATTGCTAGATGAAGCATCTGGATACTGCAGAGGGCCCTGACCTGGGAACTGCACTTATTTTCAGGCCCCATGGCACAAACCCACTGTCATATCTAAGGGCCTTTGTTAAAAAAAAAGCTTATTGGTGAGATCAGTCACAGGGAATCAGTTTTGGTTCATTCCAAGGCAGTGAGGTTTCATTTGTAGATGTCAGGAGGGATTTAACAGAGGAGAGGTTATAGAGAAATATCCATAGGATAACTAATTAAGTTGAAAGATTTTCATTGCTGTAGGGAGATGCTTAGAATCAATGGCCTCACAATCTCTGGAGTAATGTTGATTATTCTAAGAATGTTCCCATCATTTTAGAAGGAACTGGCTATTAGGGAGGGGAAAAAAACAATAGAATATAGGAGCAATATTCAATATCCCACTAGCCCAAGCTGGCCAGCAAATTTCCTTTTTTATTGCTAAAAACTATAATGGGTAAGAATTTAAGATAGGTTTACTGTAATAAGTACTGCAAATGTTTTGTAAAACCACATACTATAGGAAGATTATTAGGATATATTTTAATTTTTTATATCCTGTATGTATTGAATAGGATGCAGTTTGGAATGCTTTATACAACCCACACCACATCTCTTCCTCTCCCCGCACATATCCCCCACCAACAGCATTCTTTAATTAAAAATAGGACTATAGAAATATCCCTGTAAGATTATCATTAAAAAGAAGGTGATTCACATGCCATTAATCCCTGTGAAAGCTTTTACACATAAAGAAAATATCAGAGTTTGCTGTTTCACTGCTTTTTTTCCAGAAAGGCAGAAAAATCTATCATTTTTTTTTCTAAATTGTGGTTGTATTTGTTTCTTCAGTGATTGAAACACAAATTTTGCCAGGGGATCAATATTGTGGTTACCAAGGATAAAAAATGAAACCTGAACATTACCCCCAGGAGTTCGGGGATAGGAAGTGACAGAAAGCGAACATTCTGGGGATGGGTGAATTGGCAGGACTAGAATAAAATCTCAATCCTTGCTATAATTAAATGTACCAGAATTCTAGATTCAAATCCATTCAGAAAAATGAGGTGACTGTTTCTTTGAATAGGTGGGCTCTTGTGCTTTGCAATCCAGTGCTGCACAGGCTATACAATAGACGAAGTACCTGGGTGGTGGGGTGCAAGAGTCCTGTTTGAATAGTGGCAGATGGATGAGGAAGGAAGCAGTGTGCCAGGGTTTGTTGTAGAAAATGTTGGAGCTGGGGTCATCAATCTGGCTAGGAGAACTGTGTAGAAATCAGATCCCATCCCCGAAGTGCAGAATGTTAATAATCCACCACAGTGCAATTGATTTCATAACCCAAAGTCACCCCACAAAAGCATTTTCCCTAAGAACCTACCTCAGAGCATGGTGAGGAAGTGAAAGAGCTGCCTTACTGGGATGAATCATGACAAAGAGGAGAAAAAAAATGTAACCCTTTTGCAGGTGGAGCTGGCAGCAACCAGGGTTGGGTTCAATATCAAGGGGTTCCTTTCCATCAATACAGAACCGGCTCGAGCCCCCACCCAGTAATCTTGTAAATTACACATCACCCCTGGGCGCCGCTGAGAGGCAATACTTCCCCACTTCCAAGCACAGAGTCTGAGTGTAGAAAAGAAACCTTTAATGAAAGGAGGGAAGCCACCCACCATTAATTAGGGCAGTGGTTCCCAAACTTGTTCTGCTGCTTGTGCAGGGAAAGCCCCTGGCGGGCCACACTGGTTTGTTTACCTGCCGTGTCCCCAGGTTCAGCTGATCGCGGCACCCAGTGGCCGTGGTTCACTGCTCCAGGCCAATGGGAGCTGCTGGAAGCAGCGCGGGCTGAGGGATGTACTGGCCACCGCTTCCAGCAGCCCCCATTGGCCTGGAGCTGCGAACCGCGACAAGTGGGAGCCGCGATCGGCCGAACCTGCAGAAGCGTCAGGGAAACAAACCGGCCAGCCCGCCAGGGGCTTTCACTGCACAAGTGGCGGAACAAGTTTGGGAACCACTGGATTAGGGAAAATGCCAGAAGCAGGATTCATAATCATAAAATTGTGAGCAGGAGGACACCCACCCGGAATGCATGGGGCGGTGCCTTCTGCCTCATGTTCTTGAGTTCTACAACCAAAAGTTCTCTTTCTGTGCCATTCTCTGCTCCCTCGCCATACCCCATTCAGAGTGGTTGTTCTTGGTCAGCGAGGACCCAGTGTTCAGAGGTGCATCTGTGTGAGTTCATCTCCCACCCGGAGAAGAAGGTACCTTGCTTGCTCCACCATCTGAGCACTTGCTGTGGCTGGCTGCTCTGCCAGCCATGGTTCCTCTCTGCTGGCCGCCCCGCCAGCCACTCATTCCATTCCTGCTGACCGACAGCTCACCGCTCCAAGCAGCCAACTGTCAGTTACCTTCTGCTGCCACCTGTCTCTCTGCTGTGACCTCTGCAGGTCAGTCTCTTAGCGATGGTCAGGTCTTAGTGATTTTCAACTTTTAGCAGGTGGGGCAAAAACGCTGTCCCTCCACAAGTGATTTCAGCTCTCATTTAAGCACCATGATCTGAGATTCACTTTCTTCTGCCAACCTAGGACCAGATTTTAAAAATGAAATAGGATTGAGGGCCACATATATTTATATGTACATTTGCTACAACCGTGGTCCCAAATCAAGACATTTATCTGTCTATGAAGTTGTAGTGTTGATAATGAGCATAATAAATATCCTGCCATATGTATTTCCCTTTATGTTCCAAGGCTGTAATTTAGCATTAGTAAATGTTCACTATATTTTTTTACATGACCCTTACAAGAAAAAGTTGCTCCACCTGATAGCTAAATGTCTTCTACAATGCGGGGCAACATGCTTCTTTCAAAGTATTCCTGAAATAACATCTTTAGTTCATGGAAATATCAGTCCACCTGGATAACACTAACACTCTATGTAATCTGAAAAAAAGTTAAGTACATACGAAACAAAGTTATGTGCCTCCCTGAATTAATCCTTCATCTTATCACTGGTCATGTAAAACACCCAGTAAACTTTAGGTTCCTCACCTATGTTCCTTTCCCCACCACATCTTCCTGCCTCTTCTTTTTCTGTTTGGATGTCTACCCCAAGAACTCTTCCCAGGCTGCTTTGCTGCTCTCTCTGACCTACTCCTGCTATTCACCCCTGTAGCCATCTTTCCTCATGCTCTCTGGTTCCCAGCTTTTTCAGCTTTCAACATACCACTCACTCCTCCTTCCACACCTGTACAGGATCAGCACTCTCCATGCACATCCACATTACAACAATCCCCATATCTCTTCCAGCAACAATTCCCATTCCCAGTTCTCACTGAATCCCATTCCCAGTCAGTGGAGAATACTGGCCAAAAAAGAAACATCTCAGGGGCCTTGCTATCTCATTCCAGGAGTTCTACTGTACAAGTAGACCTAGGGAATTGCAGGCACATCTGCTGAGGGAGAGGAAGGGGTCTCTGCAAAAGAGATGATGTCTGGAAAACTTTTCATCCTGTGGTTTTGTTTAGGACTTGGGAACAGTGCATCTTATTGTAGTGTAGGCTGGGGGAGAGATACAGGGGGACTTGTTGGTAAGATCAGGACTGGCTTTCAGCCTCACCTAAGAAGGGGATGAAAATGAGAAGGAGACCCAACTGTTTAGACAATACTTCCAGACCATAGAGGAGAGTTAAAACCAAACCCACCCCAGCAGGGATACCTGGAGATCCTGGGTTCCCAGGTGTGATGGGTTCCCCCTAGGGTGCCACCTGGAACTGGGATACCACTGAGCCCACCTCACCCACCAGCCTGGGCTCCCTTTACACTGTACTTCTGTGACATGCCCTCAAGCCCGCTCAAGCACACATACAGGTAGGGACACACCCAGCTGCAGCTATACACAAATGCTGAGATCAGCTCTGCCTGGGAAGGCTCAGCTAAGGACTGCCCAGTTACTCAAGAGCACCCCCCTCCTTTGGAGGGTAAACCCAAAATTATACCGTCTTGCGCTGCACAGGAAACTATACAGTGTAAGCTCATGAAATTCTCTCTCACCCTCACTGTGGAGTAGAATAAACACAGCTTTCTTCCCCAAGTTATGATTTCCACACACTGGTTTTAGACAAAATAAAAACAAGTTTATTAACTACAAAAGATAGATTTTAAGTGATTATAAGGGATAGCAAACAGATCAAAGCAGATTACCTAGCAAATAAACAAAAACACAATCTAATCCTAATATACTAAAGGGACTGGATATGAGTAACAGATTCCGATGATTTAGTGGGTGTTGGTCATGCTTTCAGCAGGGGATTGGACTAGATGACCTCCTGAGATCTCTTCCAACCGTAATATTCTTTGATTCTATGATTCTCACCCTAATGGTTGATTTAGGCAGTTTGCCGAGATTCTTGAGGTCAAGCTGCACTTGCTTGTAGCTTAAAACCCCAGGTATTCCTTTCACAGGCTAGAAATCCCTCTATCCTAGGTTCAGTCCTTCTCCCCCAGTTCAGTCCATGTTTCTCAGGTCTTTCTAGCAATCTTCTTGGGTGGGGAGTCAGTGAAGAACCACAATGATGTCACTGCCCTGCCTTAAATAGCTTTTGCATATGGCGGGGACCCTTTGTCTCCAAACTTGTTCCCACACCTTTCAGTGGAAAAACACTGATATTCTATGATGGAGTTCAGTACCAGGTGACTTGGTCACATGCCCCGTAGGGACACAGCAGCTATGACTTGGAGGCTGTTTGTAGCATCCTCAAGAAGGCTCCCCAGTGTGAGATTAGCATTTCCTAAGACCTATTGTTCTCCCTAATGGCCCTTCCCAGCCAGCCATCTAGACTGATTGCATTCTGCCTAGTGGGCATTCCCCAGTTGTAAACACATTTGTAATAAATGCATAGATAATATTCCTAACTTTAGATACCAAAATGATACATGCATACAAATACTGATAATCATATTCAGTGAATCATAACTATTTCATATCTTACGTGACCTATCTTGCATAAAATACATCATAGTTATGCCATAATCATATTATTATGAAGAATGTGGGGCATAATGCCACACCAGGAAAAGGATATTTTGGTTTATACACTTTTATTGCAAGGTGTTTTATCCTTTAGACTTTGCTGCTAGGCTGGAATGAGCAGGGTGGAATTGATTTAATGAGCCCACTGGGTGTGGCTGGCTCTGAGCCACAGCCCGCTATATCCACCATTCATGAAATTGCATAGACTCATAGACTTTAAGGCCAGAAAGGACCATCATGATCATCAAGTCTGACCTACTGCACGTTGCAGGCCACACAACCTCACCAACTCACTCCTGTAATAGAACCCTAACCTCTGTCTGAATAACTGAAGTCTTCAAATCATGATTTAAAGACTTCAAGTTACAGAGAATCCACCATTTACACTAGTTTAAACCTGCTAGTGATGCAAGCTCCATGCTGCAGAAGAAGGTGAAAAACGAGCAGGGTCTCTGCTAGTTTTACCCAGGGGAAAATTCCTTCCCGACCCCAAATATGGCAATCAGTTAGACCCTGAGCACGTGGGCAAGACCCACCAGCCAGATAAAACCAAATAAAATGAAAAAAATCAGAAATTAAAGGGTTACAAATACCTGCTGCATTCAGAAAACTATTTAAGAAACAGACTTAGCATGGCTCAATCCCAAATCTTTAATGAACTAAATTAGTTTTTCTTTTTTTCTAATGCAGTGTGATATTTGAAGCTTTACGTTGGTTTATTGTTTGTTCAATTCTCTCCTATTTTGGAGACATTGGAGAGGTACCAGTTCAGACATCAAGGCACAGGTTGGCTATGACAGCTTATTAAATGTTTTTATATGCTCAAGTTGACAGAGGAATTATGGGCCAAATTCGAGGCATACTTACATATGATTGAGTGGAATGTCAGCCCTCTGAAGCCATGTGAGCTGGCTCAGTACTAGTGTGACTATATTCTGAGGAGAGTCATGACTCCAAGAGAGCCAGAGGGACTTCATACTCCCAGCAGATGGAGAATCATTGTGGCTTCTAAGGGAAGGTAGGAAGGGAGCTCAGTTAAATGAAAAGCACTGGTGGATTCAAGGGAGCCACGCTTAACAGTATGCCACAACATAACTCACAATGCTTTACCAGTATCCACAGGAGAGAGCGGTGTGGACAGAAGGATACAAGCATAAGTGCCAATATCTAATAAGATTCTTGAGGAAAGAGAAGTAACCCTGAATTAGTTACGAAACAGCTATATGCCAGGAAAATTAGCAGAAATACTAAACAAGGACAAAAATGGCCAAGCAGTTACCACCACTGCAAGTGGAGAGAATGCTAGATTTACGACAGAAAGTGACTGCAGGCCTGCCAAGGTAACAGCTACACCAAGATCATCTGACATAACCATCCCTGAGGAACCGAAGACCTCTAACCAAGCCCAAGGAGGATTCTGGTGCTCTTTTTTTCTTGAGGACATGGAAAATACAAGTGAAACTGCTAACGTGCAAACGATGTAACATAAATACGATGAGCCAAAAACACTGGCTCTGAGTAGCACATCAGCAGCTGAACAGGCCACTGGTGGCTCAAGCATCGATTCTGGGAACAAGATGTAGCCATGTGACCAGAAAGTCATTAAGAAGCAGTTACAACAGTTATTGATAAATGTTCAATAAGAGACAGAATAATCCTCATGTGTTAGAGGGATCAGGCTGTCTAATCTTACTCCCATCCTTGGCATCTTTATTTGGCTATTACTTTGTGGGGATTATTTATAGTTGGTGTTATTTTTTGTTTAATTTTTTTTTAAAGGGAAACTGTAAGAGCAGCCACTCTGGATTTGCCAATTCTAGGGTTTTTCCCTTAGACTGTGGATTTTCAAACCCAGATACAGCTCTCTGGGGAAAACTCACATGTCTGTGTGCAAACTCTGATTGACTGCCCTCCCCATTAGCCCACTTTCTAGGGAAGAGCAGCCCATCAGAACTGCTGCTTTTGCTGAGGGCCAGCTTCCTCCCTCAGCGCATAGAGCAGGGTTCCCTTCCCCTGGCCCAATCCTAAAGGACCATGAGTGCTACTGAAACACTTTCATCTCGGAGCTGCAATATTGCCAACACCAAGCATTCAAAAATCAGGACTTAGCTGTCCCCCTTCCACCTGAAACAAATACGATCCTGCTTGAAAAATATGATCGTTTTCAAAAATAATAATTTTGAGGTATTTTTATTAGTCTTATGGTTTTGTTGTGCCTGAAGGCGCACTCAGGTCACATTTTCAAGCTTTTCTCCAAAACCTCAGGACTATCGTTTTGATGAAAGATAAGATTCTCATGTAATCACCTGACTTCAAAAGCTAGGCTTTAACATCAAAACCAAATATCACGAGACATGCAATCAGATCACAAGAGTTGGTAACACTGGGGCAACACCAGGGCTAGAGGGTTTATTGCTCCCCTACCTGATCTGTAACTCCCTATCCCCAGGCTTAGGACAAACAAGAAGAGGAGATATCTGGAACTGCCATTCTTCCCAGTACCATGTGGAGAGCAGCTTGAACCCTCTTTTTGCACAAGGGAAGTAAGGAGCAGACCCAGAAAGGTAGCAGGCAAAAGAGCAGTCGTAGCAGAATTGGAGCTTTGAAAAGGTGTGCTGGGGGGCAAGGGCAGATATGGCCTGGAGGGGTGTGTGTGCAGAATTAATGTATAGGCTTTAGGGAGCTAGTTCCCTAAACTCAATGCTGTCAGCTTTTTGCCTCCAACCTCCCTGAGGGGGAAATTCTCTGGATTTTGATTGGTTTCTAAAGTCTCTGGTAATGTATTTCATCCTCCATAGACTACTTTCCAAAAAGTTGGACTCTTATTGCTATGGCAGCTAGAATGAAACCAAAACATTAGGGGCAGTGTCTGTCTGGGTGTCACTATAGCAGATGTAAGTGTGTTTGCATGAGTCACCTCCTGGTTCAGCTAGAAAAAACTGACATATCTTATAAACAGAGAGGGTCTCTGTAGTTGTAAATGCAGAGGTAGTGTTATTGTTATTGTTATTATTTAATGTCATTATAATCCTATAACATACCAATCAGAATACCTTATGGTGAACATGAGTGCAATCTAGGCAAGTTGCTTCATTTCCACTCTATGAATAAAGCAGTCACAAGGATTATATATAAAGAAATGCATCCAAAATATTTTTAATAGAACATTGACAGAATTTAAAAAAAATCCAATTCTTAACATCAACTCATAGGCTGATTTTTGTTAGACAATTTTGTAATCTGTATGAAGACCTAATGTAACCAGTTAGTAAACGTCTAATAAGTACTCTGTCTTTTTACATTTTCTGATAAATACCCTTTGTTATAAAAGGAATATACAATAGGTTTGAGTTCCCTTTGTGTCATGCTGGAGCACACAGGATGTTGGATAAGTGTCCTATTTTCATAAAAGTGCACAGAGACCACCTGCTGTGGATAATATAGGCTATGTTCTGTGACATCACAGCAGCCGGTAATGGGTTCTAACTTCTAACCCGCTCAGTGAAAATTATATAAAACTGAAACTTTGCAAATGCTAAAGAAATCTGCAAAGAACTCTCTTCCACCATGTTCTCTAGTTGTAAGCTAATTGCCAGACATTTTATTCTGCTCCACTTTACACTCATGATTTAAGGTAGCTAGATTTGAATAACAATAGTGTAATAATGTAATGATTATAATAATGTAATATTAGTAAATAAAGAACATGCAAAATGTAGAGGGTTTGATTAGGCCCAAAGGTGTAGCCCATTATGAGGTTGTGGTGCATAGGTGTGCCAGCCTAGGAGCTGCATAGGGAAGGGAATGTCATACAGAAGCCACAACTCCCTCTCTCCCCCTTGTTACAGCTGGCTTATATGAGCAGTAAATTACTACTCCCAGTGTGCGGGCTCAGCACTGCTGGTCGATGCATTCTGGGAGCAGAGCGCTGGTTCTCCCCATTCCCTGTCCTTCCCATTCTGTGTCCTCTGGGATGAAGGCTATCAGCATGCATAATGCAATCCTTACTCCATTGTGCCCAGTCTTAAGGTTCACGTAGCCCACGCAGAAGACTCCTCTGCGTGGGCATATAGCCAATGTCATAATCTAGCCTAAAATATCTTTAAAGTTATTTTGATACTTTTTGGATCTACAGTGTGTTTCATGGGTAAATTACAGTAGGGAAAATTTATTGAGTAAATGGATTCTTCAAAATATTTGATAATCATGTCCATTAACTTTCACTTATATTAATTTTACTGTATTCTGGATTTTCTCACCTTTTTTCCTATGTTTCAGTTCTTAAAATTTTCCCACCAGCTTTTATTTTGAAAGGCTTCAAAGACAATCTAAAGCTTTAAAAAATCTCAGAGTACAAGTGAAACAGCTATAAACCAATTTCTTAGAATTCTTCTAGGATGTTTGCTTCAGAGAAAAAAAGAAACCACACATTTTCCTTTTAATTGTATTGGTGAGATCACGCACTGTCTAAAGCTTTCACTGCTAGTTCTCCTATTTTCATTGTTTGACTACACACTTTGAATGATGATTTGTCAGGTTAAATAGAAGAAGTGTCAACATATTCTTTTATATCTGGGTGTTCCTCATAGTGAAGAGCCAACACAGACTTGATTTTTGGATGCCATTGGAGACTAAGGCCTAGAAAATCCTGGGAAGTCAATTGTATTGATTTTTCTCAAGAGCTCACTGTGACCCAGTGACCACACATCAATGTTCAATTTGCCAAGGAACAAAAGGACCTTCCTTTTCTATTTTGGCTGAGAGGTGAATGTCAGAGTGTTGTTTTATTTACCTTTTCCCCCTCTTTAATACACAATAAAGGTCCTAGAAACCTAGGAGAACACGACCAGGGTCTGTGTTTGATTGAAAACAGAGAAGAATCATTTTCCAGGGTTTGTTAGCTGAATCCTCTTAACCTCTTCTTGTCATCTGAGGTTAAAAGCTTTAAAACCATTACGATAATAGTTGTTAGTAACAGGGCAACATAGGTCTTGCAATAAGAGCTAGCAAAAATAATATAAAGACAGCCAAATGTTTCTACCTGGTATATCCTGCCGAGGCATAACCTAGTTGGGAAGATGGAAGAGTGTAAATGCTGCAAGTACATGAGTAAATCAGCTTATAAATATTACCACTGATAGGCTAACAGTTCCACAGGAAGTCACTGTGTGGAAGAGAGGTCCAAACAAAGCAACAGATGCAGAAGAGTTTTTCAGCTACTAGGTTGGGCAGTCAGCAAAGGTTACTATTCTTTTCCTTCCTGCCCTTTATGCCTCCATTCTGGTGGGTCTGACTTCGGGATAAGGTGAGAGGCAAGTGAATGGGGAGATTCCAGTCTTAAGATTTGGGGAAGTGGGCCAAGATCACAAGGGAGCAAAGTGGAAGCTGAGGGATATAGTGTGAGGCAGCTGCTGGAGATTTAAAATCTTCCTACTTGGCCTCCTACACCGACAAGTAACATAGAGGGACAAGACTGTACGGGGTATACCATTCCTTTAAGGCCAGAGGGAGACCGATTATCCCATTCCAGGAGTTTGAGGGCAGACCATGATCTAGGGAATGGCAGAAGTAGATTCTGGGAGACAGGAAGTGGTCTCTGGGGAATAGTAAGTGTTTGGGGAAGTATCCATACTACTGTTTATTTAAGGCCCAGGACCAAGAGAGGTGTAATGTAAGGTGGGGCAAAGCTCTGTTTCTCTCAGCCAACCAGAACAAGCTCTGGGAAGGAAAGCAGCATATAATCTGCCTCTTCTCTCCTAGTGGAAAGACCTTAAGGAAAAATCTTCTTGCCTGCTGACCTCTCCCAGCCTAGGGGAGAGGAGCTGAAGTGCTTTCACCTGGCCTCCAGGTGACAGAAGATGATTGGAGGATTGTGCCCCAGCAGAGATGCCTGGGAGGGAACGACTTTGTTATGAAGGTATTGTTTTGAGTTCTGTTTATTTGAAACACTTTATTGCCAGTCGGGGTAGAACTGAGCGAGGTAATTTAAAGCAGCGAATTGGGAGAAGCTGGTTTAAGCTGGTTTATATCATGGATGGATATAAACTGTTCAGGAAGAACAGGCAGGGCAGAAAAGGTGGGGGAGTAGCATGGTATGTAAGGGAGCAGTATGACTGCTCAGAGCTCCAGTATGAAACTGCAGAAAAACCTGAGAGTCTCTGGATTAAGTTTAGAAGTGTGAGCAACAAGGGTGATGTCGTGGTGGAAGTCAGCTATAGACCACCGGAACAGGGGGATCAGGTGGATGAGGCTTTCTTCCGGCAACTCACGGAAGTTACTAGATCGCAGGGCCTGGTTCTCATGGGAGACTTCAATCACCCTGATATCTGCTGGGAGAGCAATACAATGGTGCACAGACAATCCAGGAAGTTTTTGGAAAGTGTAAGGGACAATTTCCTGGTGCAAGTGCTGGAGGAACCAAGTAGGGGCAGAACTCTTCTTGACCTGCTGCTCACAAACCGGGAAGAATTAGTAAGGGAAGCAAAAGTGGATGAGAACCTGGGAGGCAGTGACCATGAGATGGTCGAGTTCAGGATCCTGACACAAGAAAGAAAGGAGAGCAGCAGAATACGGACCCTGGACTTCAGAAAAACAGACTTTGATTGCCTCAGGGAACTGATGGGCAGGATCCCATGGGAGAATAACATGAGGGGGAAAGGAGTCCAGGAGAGCCGGCTGTATTTTAAAGAATCCTTGTTGAGGTTACAGGGACAAACCATCCCTATGTGTAGAAAGAATAGTAAATATGGCAGACGACCAGCTTGGCTTAACAGTGAAATCCTTGCTGATCTTAAACACAAAAAAGAAGCTTACAAGAAGTGGAAGATTGGACAAATGACCAGGAAGGAGTATAAAAATATTGCTCAGGCATGCAGGAGTGAAATCAGGAAGACCAAATCACTACTGGAGTTGCAGCTAGCAAGAGATTTTAAGAGTAACAAGAAGGGTTTCTTCAGGTATGTTAGCAACAAGAAGAAAGTCAAGGAAAGTGTGGGCTGCTTACTGAATGAGGGAGGCAACCTAGTGACAGAGGATGTGGAAAAAGCTAATGTACTCAATGCTTTTTTTTGCCTCTGTCTTCACGAACAAGGTCAGCTTCCAGACTACTTCACTGGGCAGCAGAGAATGGGGAGAAGGTGACCTACCTTCTGTGGAGAAAGAAGTGGTTTGGGACTATTTAGAAAAGCTGGACGAGCACAAGTCCATGGGGCCGGACGCACTGCATCTGAGAGTGCTAAAGGACTTGGCAGATGTGAGTGCAGAGCCATTGGCCATTATCTTTGAAAACTCATGGCGATCGGGGGAGGTCCTGGATGACTGGAAAAAGGCTAATGTAGTGCCCATCTGTAAAAAAGGGAAGATGGAGGATCCTGGGAACTACAGGCCAGTCAGCCTCACCTCAGTCTTGGAAAAATCATGAAGCAGGTCCTCAAGGAATCAATTTTGAAGCACTTAGAGGAGAGGAAAGTGATCAGGAACAGTCAGCATGAATTCACCAAGGGCAAGTCATGCCTGACTAATCTAATTGCCTTCTATGATGAGATAACTGGCTCTGTGGATGAGGAGAAAGCAGTGGACGTGTTGTTCTTTGACTTTAGCAAAGCTTTTGATACGGTCTCCCACAGTATTCTTGCCAGCAAGTTAAAGAAGTATGGGCTGGATGAATGGACTATAAGGTGGATAGAAAGCTGGCTAGATCGTCGGGCTTAACGGGTAGTGATCAATGACTCCATGTCTAGTTGTCAGCCGGTATCAAGTGGAGTGCCCCAAGGGTCGGTCCTCGGGCCAGTTTTGTTCAATATCTTCATATATGATCTGGAGGATGGTGTGGATTGCGCCCTCAGCAAGTTTGCAGATGACACTAAACTGGGAGGAGAGGTAGATATGCTGGAGAGTAGGGATAGGATACAGAGGGCCTTAGACAAATAAGAGGATTGGGCCAAAAGAAATCTGATGAGATTCAACAAGGACAAGTGCAGAGTCCTGCACTTAGGACGGAAGAATCCAAAGCACCGCTACAGACTAGGGACCAAATGGCTCGGCAGCAGTTCTGCAGAAAAGGACCTAGGGGTTACAGTGGACGAGAAGCTGGATATGAGTCAACAGTGTGTCCTTGTTGCCAAGAAGGCCAATGGCATTTTGGGATGTAGACGTAGGGGCACTGCCAGCAGATCAAGGGACATGATCGTTCCCCTCTATTCGACATTGGTGAGGCCTCATCTGGAGTACTGTGTCCAGTTTTGGGGCCCACGCTACAAGAAGGATGTGAAAAAATTGGAAAGCGTCCAGCAGAAGGCAACAAAAATGTTTAAGGGACTGGAACACATGACTTATGAGGAGAGGCTGAGGGAACTGGGATTGTTTAGTCTGCGGAAGAGAAGAATGAGGGGGGATTTGATAGCTGCTTTCAACTACCTGAAAGGGGGTTCCAGAGAGGATGGATCTAGACTGTTCTCAGTGGTAGCAGATGACAGAACAAGGAGTAATGGTCTCAAGTTGCAGTGGGGGAGGTTTAGGTTGGATATTAGGAAAAACTTTTTCACTAGGAGGGTGGTGAAGCACTGGAATGCGTTACCTAGGGAGGAGGTGGAATCTCCTTCCTTTGAGGTTTTTAAGGTCAGGCTTGACAAAGCCCTGGCTGGGATGATTTATTTGCGGATTGGTCCTGCTTTGAGCAGGGGGTTGGACTAGATGACCTCCTGAGGTCCCTTCCAACCCTGATATTCTATGATTCTAAGGGCTGCAGCCTGCTACAGGGAACATATGGCAATGTTGCCAAATCTTATTATATCTGGTGTTTTGCTAAAAGTGCTAGGCTCTGCAGTCATGTGGATAGAACAGAATCTCAGCTGTCACTATATAAATGAGTAAGTTTCTAGCCCCTGTGGTTGCAGAAATAAGCTTGAACATATGACCCCTAAGGTTCAGGGGCCAGAAAGCAAATAAAAAGAACTCTACATGTATTATTTTTAAAAATCTCATGATTTTTATGCTCTGTCTCATAACGATTTAGGGTCTGACATCTTTTTTTTAACGCTTAGGGTGGTAATGCAATCCTGGTGATTATGGGGGAGTGAGGCAGACTGACATGAGTTCTACTTTATATCAGATATGAGCTATTGACTGATTAATGTTGAGTATAAGAATATATGATCCCTGTCTCTTTAAACTCAGATGCAAGGCCGACAGGGAGCTGGCCTCCAGATGATACCTCGATCTAGGACAATCAAAATGGAAAACATATGTCTGTAGGCCACAACAAAGATCAGTCAGCTTTGGGATACGGAGATATTTCTTTGGATATAAGGGGTGGATTCTGCCCGACCCTCCAGACTGATTCTAGTACTCTACTGCTATACCACAAGGGACTAGTAGAGAATTCCTCTGGTGAACTCACTGTTTTGGTCCACCATGTGTAGCCCCATGTTGGCCCCCATTGCAAGCCCCAGCTCAGGTCATGTGCTACAGTGGAACTGTAGTGTTTTGTACCACCAGATACTTGGGCTGGTTAAGCCTGTGAAGCAGTTCATGTACAACCAAGAATCAAAGGTAGATTAAAGATGATTTTGTCACTCTCCCCAGGGGGTGTGCATTCTGTGCTGGACTTCCTAGGGGACAGAGCACAGAATTTCAGTCAAGATGTAGAAGGCTGCAGCATGAAATAGAGAAAAGGGAAAGCAAACCCATGGTCTTTTCCCAGAGTTTCCACTTTGGTTTATATGTACTAATAATAGAAAGCTTCCAGGGGAAGCCCTGAAGAGGGGTATAAAAGAGGGGTATAAAAATGGGCTAAAGGAGAAAAATGGAAAGGATGGAGGTAAGATACAGAATGGAAGGGGAGTAGTGATAAAACAACACAGAAAGGTTGAGGAGACGGGGAAAGAGAAAAGAGAAAAAAATAAAGGTGACCAAAAACCCAGGTATGAGCACCTTACAATGTTGGGGAGGGTCAGCTCTAGATCACATTCCACCAGGCCTCTGTGCTCATCGGGGCTAAACCAAAGCCTGGGATCTGAACCCCCCTGAGCCATGGAAAAAGTAATTTGCAGAACTGAGCTCTTGTGATTGAAGTCCATGTCTAGGCAAAAGAGAAGAAAGAGCTAGTCCCACCTCCTGGAGAGAACCCCAAGGTGACTGTGGTGTGTTTTACAATGAAAGAACAAAAGGAGGCTAAATCTATGCCAGAGAGTTTGCTAATTTTTTGTATAACTTTGCAGAAAGAAAATGGATGTTGAAGGGTACTCTTAAACAGAAAGCAGAACTGCCACCCTCGGCTGTTTAATGGCTTGTAAATTAGTAGCAGGGATGAAGAAGAATGGGTATGGTAAATGAGGAATGCTGAAATTAGAGGCATGGCAAACTGTATCCCTCATTTCCTCCTCATCATCCCTCTACCTTCACCTCTTCCACTTGTACAGAAGTTTTGAACTAGTTAATGTCCATTTGGGTGACCAAGGGGGTTTCCAGTCTTACTGTGAATCCAGGAGCCTAACAAACACAAGAGGGTGGGGAATGGTTTGTAGTTTTGAGCCATCTTTTCTTTTCAAACTGTTGCTTTGAAAAAGTTTAACTAGGCTGGAAAAGATTAACATAGGAATTGAAGTGAAATGTAGTAGAACAGAGAATTATGGAGTACCAGAAAAGTGGATCCATTCACAGATCTTCATAATTTTCCACATGTACTTACACTGGCCTACAACGTGTTAACAGGGTTTGTAAGATTTTTTAATAACCAAATTATTGAGTTCTCAATCTGTCTCACTATGAATGACTGGTAGACTGCAATTGAATGCTGGCTGATTAATGGCTCAATTAAACACTGGTAAAAGATCTCACAAGGAGTGAGTTAAGGACACCCTCACCATGACAATATTAACTCTTAATATACTTCCATGTATAATTTTGTTTCTCAGCTTGAATTTATTTTACTAAGGCTATATATCCTATATACTAATATGAGTTCCTTTTTTTGTAATGATGCTCACTCCCATTAAAGTGAAAGGTAGTCCAGAACTAGAAATGGGGGAGTACAGTTTCCTGGCAACTACATCTAAACTCAAGTGCATCATTAATGCCCATATACTTCCATTTTCCATACCAGACTATTTGATGTGTTCATTCTCAGACTCCGAGGCACTATTGCCAGTAATTCAGCATTTTCTGGTAGTGACATGCCATGCTGGGCAATGTCCTCATCTAGAAGTGATGTAGCATTCCTGGAAATAAGAAAACATGTTAGCAACCCAATAAATGGTAAAGAAATATTGAAAATCCTGACCTATGCGAGCAGATTCCTTCATATCCATTCAGATCTTTAAATTGTATTTTGGGTCTCAAGGTTTGTGGTGTTGCTCTCTATGATCCTATTTTACTTACACACTATGTTTTCAAATAAAAAAAATCTACCTGCTTAATTCCCTTAGCCCCAAATTCTAAATTAATTTAAAGGCCTTCTGCTTACAAAATGTTGTATAGGTTTTGAAATTGATTTTTGGGTTTTTTTTTGGGGGGGGGTCTTTGAGAGGGAGGAATTTGATATTAGAATCTGAAGACATTTTTCAAAGTTTTAGAATTTAGATATAAAGAGTGTTCACAGTTTTTGTCTGTGTTATTTAAGTTTCTGACTTCTCAACTTTTAAAGAACAAGTATCTTTTTTCCTAAGCTCTTTGGAAATTGTAAAATTATCACTAAAGCCCTGATGCTGTAAAGACTCATGCACATGCTTAGTTTAACTCATACTTTATGAATTTTCTTTGACTTCAGTGGAGCTGTTTCCAATGGGTTCAAGTCTTCGCAGGACTGGGGACTAGGACTGTCTCTTGGATTTGTTGTGTAGCTGGATTTCCATGTGAAAGGCACATAGACAGTACTTTAACTGTGGTTCTCCCGCTTATTGATTTTGGACCAGACTGTGCTTTTGGGTGGTGCACAGTTCAGCCTGCAGCAGTTTGGAGAAGTAATCGTGACTCAGATTTCAGTAAAGGAGTTATGTTCCCAGGAATAAGTAATTTGCTACTGATAAAGCGCCCTTCCTGGTGCCAGACTGCTACCCTCCTGCACTGTGTCAGTGCATTGTATATTGGGGGAGATGGGGCGCAATCAAGGCTCTGCTCCCTTGCTCTGGGATTGTGGGCACCTAACATCTACTGTTCCCTCCTCCATGCCAGGAAAGGTCCCAGGAGGCCACTCAAGGTGGGTATGCAATGGGGAGCATGCTTACTTTGCCTTTTGCCCATGGGCTATGTAGTTCAAGCCGTGCTGTGTTCTTAAAAGATTCAATCATTTCCAAATTACACCATCTTTTAGCCCTCAAACCATACAAATCTTACTTCACAGACAGAAGAAAGGGTGAGAAGATGCTGTATGACCTGGTGGTGGCCATCTGAAACATTTTCATTTTACCCACTCTCATTAAGCCACATTAATATGATGCCTCTCTGAACTATTTGATGGAGGGCTCTAATATTTCTGAACAGTATGATAGAAAAACCTTTACACTGTTGGCACTAGCTACAACTATCTGAATCAAAGCCCGACAGTTTGATAACAGCTTTACCATAAAAAAAAATCTTTCACTTACAGTATATTTTACACAGCACAGCACCAAGCCTTTTCAGTCCTTCTCTGTAGTATCTAAGGATAGCATGTCTTCAGTCTGAATTGGTTTGGTGGGTAAATAGCAGGATTTCCACAAACTCTACCCGTGTTTCATTGGTTTTCTGATGTTCAGCAATATCCATCTCTTCTGGGAGTAATTTAGCATATCTCTACCTAATAAATTTTATAACTACAAGCTTTGTAAGACATCTGTGACATTTAGGTTGCATTATTAAAAAAATAAAATAGTGTATATGTTCAAACATCAAGGGGCTTTACTCATGCAATGCAATAAAAAAGACAGGAAAGTATACAAAGTTTACACGCTTTGCATATCTGATTTTTTCCCCCATATTTCAGACTCTTGTATGTATTGTCTGTCTGAGTTTGGAATGCAGCAGTAATAGAGAGATGAAAAACTTCACTAACAGCTTTCTAATGAACTCCTTAAAAGAAGGCATTAGAGAGATTAGTTTTAGTGCTGCAAAATATATAGGAGGCCTTAGAAAAGAAATGCCATTTCAGACTATAGAAGATTAAAAAAAATATAGTTTCTTTCTGGCAATAATTTCTTCAGAGTCCTGCAAATTCTTATGCTACCTCCTGTTTCAAAAGAGAGGAGTCAAGCTGACCTCAATTTTTTCCCCCATAATGAAAGCCTTAATTATGATCAAAACACTAACCTACTGCCATTTACAAGAACGGCAGCAGTTGATAATCACCATATATAACAGATTCTAACCTAACTAAGTTAACTGCAGAGGCCGAGATGCCTAGCCAGTCATGTCTACTGAATTCCACAATAATAACTAATAATACCTTAGCAAGAGCTGTCTGGCACCTTGATCAAGTGTTTCATACCTGACAAAATTATCACCTGAATCGCTCCATAGGATTGGAATCGGAGTGTTTCATCATCTTTCAGCATTGCCTGCACAGCAGAAAGGTTAATCTTCCCATATTTAGAATATGTGTAGAAGTTCAATGGAGTTTGTGTGGGAAATGAAAACAAGAGTCGTAGGGGGGAAAAGTTACCTTTTATGGCATGACTGTCTGTCACTATGTTTCCTGTCTATTCTTTTACACCATTGCAAAGCAAATTCAAAGTGGGTATAAAATTTTACTAAATTAAAATGGTAGCATTTTATACCAACTCCCCAATTACTTTGCATGGATATAAATGACTATCCAGGGTGATAAGCTATGAGAAATCAGAATATCAACCTCTACTGGAATGACATCTTCCTCCCTGAGTAAAGGAAAGAAAATGTGATGTATTCAAGAGAACAACTGTCAATAACACATGCAGTCTTTTGTCTATCTGGTGCACACATAACTGGTTCTATTGTAACTGGCTACCCAGCAGTTCTAAAGAGTTTCTGGGAGACAGTAGTTAGATTTGCTGATTATTTCATAAAAGGTATTTGGGTTTAATGTTGTAGGTGAAGAAAGGGATAATGTAAGAGATGATGACGGCATGGCTGAGAGCTCGTTAGTCAATTATTGTGATTAATTAGCATTTTTGCTTAGCAACGTAAATGTGTATTTACTGCATAGTCAGATTTAAAACATTTTGAGTTCCCGCAACATACATCAGCCTCTTAAAAAAACAGGCCAATAGGTCTTGCATTCTGAATCTTACACTCTTAAGTGAGATAGAACATAGCATAAATTTTCAAAGGGCTATTGAGAGGTAAATATTATCTAGCCTTGTGCCATATGGAAGTATGGTTTCCATTTTGCCCCTGAAATGGTTCTTATTTTAGAGCTAGATTTGACTATGGCCCGTGTATCTGTAAATACAATTCCTTGCATCACATAAGCTAGATTCAGGGTTTGTCTACATGGGGGCACTCAGGAAAATTAATCCAAATTTTCTAACAATGTGAATTTAAAGTGAATTAGTTAAAGTGCATTGACATGTATGGACGCTGTAATGCATAATTAAAGTGTCCTTAATTTGGCTGAGTTTAGTTCACTTCCAAAGTTAATTAAGATAAACCGAATTAAGGCCACTTTAATTTTGAATCAAAGTGATCACACAGGGGTTTAATGCAGTTAACTAATCCATTTTAAAATCACTCCTTTAGTTAATTTGCATTAATGTTCCTGAGAGTCTCTGTGTAGATAAGCCCTTAGCTATATTAAGCAGGAACAGTGTCTTATTCTCTCCTCCAAATCAATTACATTTTTGTCATTGTATTGCACTGTATGGATTTTTGGACTAGGTGTAGACATACGAACTGTAATGCTAATTAGCCCTCCAAAATGTTCCCTAAATGTTCAGCAAGTTTCTTAGTTTCAAAAATGGAGTGAGTGAATTTGGAGTTCATGAAGGTAAGGGATTGGTAGTATTGGCATGCATTGTGATATTTGCACCACTCAACTCATTGTTGCATTGTAGTCATGATCTCTAACACTCCCTGAGCAGATTGTGTTACCTGTGCTGAACTAAAGCAAATTAGCTAATCTTGGTTGGTGGCCATCATCTGGGCTAACACCAAGGATTGAACTGGGGAGTTCCTGAGTAAAACATGAATCTGTACCACCTGAGTTAAAGAGCTGGGCTGTGAAAGTGGGGCCTGTAACAGACTCATACTCTGTGGATCAGGCACAAGAGGGTAGAGACAACACGCTGCCTAGCCCACGCTGTTCACTTGCTTTGTGGTATAAACAGATTATAGAAGTTAGAGATGGAAAGACCTTTTAGCTCATGAAATCAATCCCCAGGTCTGATTGTGTACCCTAATTTTTTTGTTTTTAAATCAGAAAGGCCTAGTACGCTGTCCCCACTGAACCACAAAGGTACCCTTTTTTCCCCCCGTAAGGAATTCTCGTGCAGTAGTTCATATTCCAGCAGTTAAAATGTCAAATGGTGTGTGTCATACAGGTGGCAAAAGTGAAATTATTTATGGTATGAAATCTGAATTTTGGCTGGGAACCCCAATAATCGCATGACAGGAAGTTCCAAGAGTTATCAATTGGAACAAAATATAATAAATACCTGGGTCTAATTTTGCATAACTGAGGTGTTTGGCTATGCTTTGGCTAAGCACCTAAACCAAACTCTAAACCTATTCAAAGCTTATCCAAACTATCTGTGCTTCTTGCTTCAGTGAAACTGGTCTGAAAACTTTGTAAGGGGTTTCATCATGATATTTTTAGTGATTCCATTTCTGGTCCCAGCCAGAAATGCTGTGAAAACAACCTTTTATGGGATAATTCTGATAGTGCTGGCTTCCCTCTTGGCCAGAACCCCAAAAATGAAGAAGGGGAAAAGTTACCAACCACATTAGAACCTCTAAAAAGGTTCTGTTTGAATTTGATTATAAACCTGGATGACAGTTGTGGGGCAGAGAAAGAAGGTAGAGTTCCTGTTTTACCTGAACCAGTATCCCCATCTCTCATTATAATCTCTTTCATTAGTTTGCTCAGGGCTGAAGTCCAAGACACAAGCTTCACTTTCCATCTCCCGACTCAGAGTCACTATCCGAATCCCACAAATGGGTAGTAAATTGTTTGAATTAGAATTAGATGGGCACAGGTTATGCCACTTTCAGCTAATTTGTGTTAGTTCTACAGTAGCCCTGTGGTCTTTGAACAGCTCAATTGTTAGAGTAATGGGAGAGGGAAAAGGAAAGTAATGGGACAATGGGCCCTTGATGTTCAACAATATCACTGTTTTTCTTAAATTGGCAAGCATCAGCAGATTTACATAGATACAGTGTTTGACAGTGGTGCCTGCATGCCAGCTTCTTCTTCTTTTTTTTCTTACTTTCTTAAGGAGAAAATAGAGCAAATATTCTTTATAGCTTTGGTCGTATTCACCATTAAAAGTAGGAAAATTTTATACACGCAAGATGTTGGTATCAGTTTCTTAAAATTTCTGACTTTTTTTTTCTGGGAAAGTTTCCACCAAATATCATTCATATGCTGTTGCCTACAAACTGACAGCTGTGACACAAGTCATATACAAATGGCATTTAAAAGTGAATGGGGAGATAAAGGAAAGTTTTTCTTCCTTGGTTATTTTATAGTGCCCAAAATGGTTCTAGGCACTTCAGAGAGAATTAAAATAGACACAAACAGGGTGGAGCCAAGTCACCTGAGCCCAAATCAGGAGGAGGTAGGAAAGGGGGCAGAAACAGATGCAACTCATGAGTTTACTTGCATGCATGGTATTAGTGGAGTTTTTTTATGTTTATTTATTTTAAACAATGTTTTAAAAAACATGGTGGGGCAGGGGTTGGGGGAGGGAAAATCGTGGAAGGGGATAAATTATTAGGATCATATGAAAAGTTAGAAGGAAAAGGGAGAGAGGCACTTTTACCACAAGACTAACCACAAGACTAACTACACTGGCTGGCAGCAGAAGAAGGTTGTTATCCTCTGTGAACCAAGTAGAGGAAGACCTGGGCCTGAGTTGCTCCATTGTATCCATCAAAGCCAAAGACAAAGATATGCAGGTTCTTTCTGAAAGATCGTGTAGCTAATGGATGGGTCTGCAGTATTAGAGGCTTGAGTTCTGTTCCCAGCTTGTGTAGCTTCTCAGTGGGGTAAGAGACTTCTTAATAATAAAGCTTGTGCAGCATACATAATTGTTAATAATCAGAAGAAATAAGTCTAGAATTCATTCTGTCCTGGGGTGAAATCCTGGCCCTGTTGAAGTCAATGGGAGTTTTGCTATTGACATCAGTGGGGCCAAGATTTCACCCCTGGTTCTCAATGCGCAGCATATCTTCCCTTAGGTGAAATAATATTGAATGGAGCAGGAATCATTTCATTTTTATCCCATCTTGACTCAGTGTAAAGTGCTGAGGTGAGACACCAGGATGATACCTGCACAGTGCCATAGAATGTTAAGGGATTTGGGGAGCAATCCAAAACCAAGCTGCAACAGGCAAACTACTGCCTGGAAATGACTATTTTTGATAGCTAACAAATCTGCCATTCTGAATGGATTTTCATGAGGCCAACAAAAGGCACCACCCTAACCACCCCCTGCCAAACTTCAAAGTCTTGTTGCAAATCTTGGCAATAGTGGAACCCTTCCAAAAATGGTTGCAGGAGTTTTAAAAATGGAAAGCACTGTCCAATGCTAATATAAGGGTTGCATGCACTTCCCCTATAAATATCTGCAGTGTAATTGTAGTCATATTGCTCTGAAGACATTAGGGAGACAAGGTGAGTGAGGTAACATCAGAAGGGTTTTCATCAGAAGAGGTACTTGGAAACCATAGAGATTGGCTTAATACAAAAAAATGACTAGAGTAATTTCAACAGAATACGGTTCTTGCTCTTCATCCTCCCCAGAAGAGTACGCCTTGCAAAGAGCTGTAGTGCCCAGTCTTCACTCAGTTAGGCTAAGAGGAGGCTGCACTAGCTTCATGTTTCTTTTAGAACCAGAGTGTGAAAGGATAAGTGGTTTTTTTGTTACTGAAAGCTGGTGATTCTGTAAATGTCAATGAGTTATAGGAACAAATGTTTGCTCCTCACTTACAGTAATGGCTTCGCAGCATGCCATAAATCAGTTCCAGTTCAGTAGACTAATGCACTTCTTGTGGGAGAGTATTTTGGGGACTGAAATGTATAGTCTGACAAGAATCCATTAAAAAATTGTGAGACTGGATCTCCAAAAAGGCCTTTGAAAAGAAGCCCTATAATTATTTAAAAAATTAAGGTGATCCAGTTCTGAATGTTATTTGGGCTGGTATTGCAATCATTATAATTAGTGCTTTCTACAAACAGCAGATCTGCATAAATACTAAGTATTTTCTTTAATATTACTATTGAAGGTGTGTGTGTGAAAGCAGGGGCATATTTCCAGAATATGAATGATGAAAGTGCATTGAAGACTGATGCTGCTGCTCTTCCAATGTGTAATCAAGATGTCGTGCTTATGAAAATAACCAGTTTGTCAATAAATATTAAAAAATGAAGAAGGGACTGAATAGCAATTCTTACATCTCAGAGGCATTCTTTGTTCTTTAACTGGTAATAAGTGGCCTAGTTGCTTGGGGGTTGCTGATATCTGTCTGACTTATTTGCATCCTAAATTAAATAAAGAAACATTGATCTGTGTACACAGCAGCCCTCAGTCCTCTGCTGTGCTGAAGCAGACCTCAGTGGAGAAAGGCAAAGGTAGGTTAGGGTTGCTATAGTTTATCACAGTGCAGTGATTTTTCAGGGTCATTAGGTTCGTAAAGATCTCCCGCAGAGCCTACCCTTTCCTGTCCCCATCACACACTCTCTAACCTCCGGCCTGCCCCCAATAGACCTTCCCTTTGCTGGGAAGTGTGGGCAATGGTGATGTTCAATCAGAAAAGTTAGCTTTCTATCGCCATTAAGTAACTATACCAGGAAGCAGAACTGCAGTTCAAATAGCTGGGAATGCATCATTCCAGTTGCATGAAATTTTGTCATTCAATACTTTAGCTGTCCATATCTCCCCAAGATGAATGAGTGTTCTTTTTATTTCTCCAGTGCCCACTGAAGAGGAAAAAATATTTTTTTGAAGATTAAGTAAAAATGAAAATGGTGAATCTGTATAGCACAACCCTCAAAAATAAGGCCATTCTTCTTCTGCAGCAAAGCTCTATGTAAAACAAAGAAGAGAAGGCAGGCAAGCATTTGAGGGACCTGCCAGCAGCAGTCCGAAGAGTCTGGGCTTCCTGCCAAGAGTCTCTGAACCTAAAATCGCGGGTTAACTAAACAGCTAAAATTTCACACCACTCAAGAGCTTTTTTTCCTTGACAGCTATATATTACTGGTACAACTCCCCTAGTATGCTTGAGGGGTCAGAGGATGCTGTTTTACTTGCAGAAACTATACCTTCTGACTTCCATAACTCCTTATGGACTTTTTACTTCAAATGGCAAGGGTCAAGATAATGTTGAATTTGTGAACTTAAAAGTCTTCAATAGAACATAACAAACTTGGCATGGGAAGAAAAGGTACAAATTTCTGTTTTAAGATGACATTAAATACCAATTACCAAATTTATATCTTGAACTGATATAATCCCCTACCATTGAGAATCTTTATTTCAAACTTAATTATACCTTACAACATCCCAGTGTACAGACAAGAGTCAGAGCTGAGAACAGGACCACACTCCTTTCCATAAGCACTGAGTTGTTTCTCACTTTTTTTAATCTTTGTTCACGTTGTTCTCTTTGGTGTTTAACTTACATAAGAACATAAGAATGGCCATACTGGGTCAGACCAAAGGTCCATCTAGCCCAGTATCCTGTCTTCTGACAGTGGCCAATGCCAGGTGCCCAGGGAATTAACAGAACAGGTAATCATCAAGTGATCCATTCCCTGTCTCTCATTCCCAGCTTCTGGCAAACAGAGACTAGGGACACCATCTCTGCCTATCCTGGCTAATAGCCATTGATGGACCTATTCTCCATGACTTTATCTAGTTCTCTTTTGAACCCTGTTATAGTCTTGGCCTTCAAAACATCCTCTGGCAAGGCATTCCACAGGTTGACTGTGCGTTCTGTGAAAAAATATTTCCTTTTGTTTCTTTTAAACCCGATGCCTATTAATTTCATTTGGTGATCCCTAGTTCTTGTGTTATGAGAAGGAGTAAATAACATTTCCTTATTTACTTTCTCCACACCAGTCATAATTTTACAGACCTCTATCATATCTCCCCTTCGTCATCTCTTTTCCAAGCTGAAAACTCCCCGTCCTATTAATCTCTCCTCGTTTGGAAGCAGTTCCATACCTCTAATAATTTTTGTTGTCCTTTTCTGAACCTTTTCCAATTCCAATATATCTTTTTGAGAGGGGGCAACTACATCTGCATGCAGTATTCAAGATGTGGGTGTACCATGAATTTATAGAGAGGCAATATGATATTTTTTTTTCTTATTATCTATCCCTTTCTTAATGATTCCCAGCATTCTGTTCACTTTTTTGACTGCCGCTGCACATTGAGTGGATGTTTTCAGAGAACTATCCACAACAACTCCATGATCTCTTTCTTGAGTGGTAACAGCTAATTTAGATCCCATCATTTTACATGTATAGTTGGGATTATGTTTTCCAATGTGCATGATTTTGCATTTATCAACATTGAATTTCATCTGCCATTTTGTTGCCCAGGAACCCAGAGTTGTGAGACCCTTTTGCAGCTCTTCGCAGTCTGCCTGGGACTTTACTACCTTGAGTAGTTTTGTATTATCTGCAAATTTTGCCACCTCACTGTTTACCTCTTTTCCAAGATCATTTATGAATATGTTGAATAGGACTGATCCCAGTACAGACTCCTGGGGCACACCACTATTTACCTCTCTCCATTCTGAAAACTGACCGTTTATTCTTACCCTTTATTTTCTGTCTTTTAACTAGTTACCAGTCCACGAGAGTACTTTCCCTCTTATTCCATGACATCTTACTTTGCTTAAGAGCCTTTGGTGAGGGACCTTGTCAAAGGTTTTCTGAAAATCTAAGTACACTATATTCAGAGGATCCCCCTTGTCCACATGCTTGTTGATCCCCTCAAAGAATTCTAGCAAATTGGTGAGGCATGATTTTCCTTTACAAAAACCATGTTGACTCTTCCCCAACAAATTATGTTCATCTATATGTCTGACAGTTTTGTTCTTGACTATAGTTTTAACCAGTTTGCCAGGTAATGAAGTCAGGCTTACCAGCCTGTAATTGCCTCTGGAGCCCTTTTTAAAAATCACCTCTGGAGCCCTTTTTAAAACTTGGCATCACATTAGCTATCCTCCAGTCATTTGGTATAGAAGCTGATTTAAATGATAGGTTACAGACTGCAGTTAGTAGTTCTTCAATTTCACATTTGAGTTCCTTCAGAACTTGTGGGTGAATGCCATCTGGTCCTGGTGACTTATTACCGTTTCGTTTATCAATTTGTTCCAAAACCTCCTCTAATGACACCTCAATCTGGGACAGTTCCTCAGATTTGTCACCTAAAAAGAATAGCTCAGGTTTGGGAATCTCCCTCACATCCTCAGCTATGAAGACCGATGCAAAGAATTCGTTTAGTTTCTCCGCAATGGCCTTATTGTCCTTGAGAGCTTTTTTAGCATCTCAATTGTCCAGTGGCCCCACTGGCTGTTTAGCAGGCTACCAGCTTCTGATATACTTAAAAAAATGTTTGCTATTACTTTTTGAGTCTTTGGCTAGCTGTTCTTCAAATTCTTTTTTGGCCTTCCTAATTACTTTTTTATACTTCATTTGCCAGAGTTTATGCTCCTTTCCGTTTTCCTCACTAGGAATTAACTTCCACTTTTTAAAGGATGCCTTTTTGCCTTTCACTGCTTCTTTTATTTTGTTGTTTAGCCACAGTGTCACTTTTTTGGTTCTCTTACTATGTTTTTAAATTTGGGGTATACATTTAAATTGAGCCTCTATTATGATGTCTTTAAAAAAGTTTCCATGCAGCTTGCAGGGATTTCACTTTTGGTGCTGTACCTTTTAATTTCTGTTTAACTAACCTCCTCATTTTTGTGTAGTTCCCCTTTCTGAAATTAAATGCTACAGTTTGGGGCTGCTGTGGTGTTTTCCCCGCCACAGGGATGTTAAATTTAATTATATTATGGTCACTATTACCAAGTGGCCCAGCTATGTTCACCTCTTGGACCAGATCATGTGCTCCACTTAGGACTAAATCAAGAACTGTCTCTCCTCTTGTGTGTTCCAGGATTAGCTGCTCCAAGAAGCAGTCATTTAAGGTGTCAATAAACTTTATCTCTGCATCCCATCCTGAGGTGACATGTACCAAGTCAATATGGGAATAGTTGAAATTCCCCATTATTATTTAATTTTTTTATAGCCTCTCTAATCTGCCTGAGCATTTCACAGTCATGATAACCATCCCGGTCAGGTGGTTGGTAATATATCCCTACTGCTATATTCCTATTATTAGAGCTGCTATGGAATTGCTATCCATAGAGACACTGTTGTACAGTTTGGTTCATGTAAAATTTGTACTTCATTTGATTCTGTGCTTTCTTTCACATATAGTGCCAATCCCCCACCTGCATGACCTGTTCTGTCCTTGTGATATATTTTGTGCCCTGGTATTACTGTGTCCCATTGATTATCCTCATTCCACCAAGTTTCTGTTATGCCTATTATAGCATATCCTCATTTAATACAAGGCACTCTAGTTCACCCATATTATTATTTAGACCTCTAGCATTGGTATATAAGCAGTTTAAAAATGGAGAGAGATCCGCAACCTTTGCACCAGGCAGGCAAGTCACTAAGCAGTTCTCCTGGTCATCGCAAACCCAGATATCTATGTTTCTAATGATCATAGCTATTACTTGTCTCTTCCTAATAACTGGAGTTCCCTCCCCTGGAAGAAGGGTCCCAACTATGGGATCATTTCTCTCTGCTTCAGTTGGATGTTCTCCTTCCCTGAGACTTTCATCCTCGTCTGTCAGGCTATCAGACCGGGGGTGGGACCGTTCTACTTGTTAGGATATAGATATTCAGGCCTGTCTGCAAAGGCCTGTACTTTAAGAATTTAGGTCTATTCTTATCACTTAGCTAGTTATAGAGGTATAAAAGAAAGAATCAAAATCACTGTCTGCTGGTGTAAGGGCCTTCTCTTACTGCGACAGTCTGTTCTTAGGCTAAGGCCTTTGGCTAAGCAGCAGAGGCAGCCATAAGCTAGGAAGCGAACTGTCACCTCCTCACATTCCAAACTAGTCACATTGAAAGAAGGTGCTATTGGGCTTTTAGGAATACAATCCTGTCCTAATAGTGCCTATCACCTCCAGAGAAAGGGAAGTGCCTAGAAAATGTAAAAGGAAACTTAGTTTGATAGCATCCTGTCTGGCAAGAACTCACTTATCAATAGTTGGGATGTGAAATCCTCACTTCTGTATTGTCTTGTCATTATAGTTCCCACTTTGCTATTGTTTGTCTGTATAATCTCTATCTGGTTCTGTGATTGTTCCTGTCTGCTGTATAAATAATTTTGCTGGGTGTAAACTAATTAAGGTGGTGGGATATAATTGGTTACATAATCATGTTACAATATGTTAGGATTGGTTAGTTAAATTTCAGGAAAATGATTGGTTAAGGTATAGCAAAGCAGAACTCAAGTTTTACTATATAGCCTGCAGTCAATCAGGAAGTGAGTGGGTGGGTGTGGGGAAGATGGGAACAGGGAATGGGGGTAGAGAAATTGGAATCATGTTTTGCTAAAGGGGAAAATGGGAACAGGGAATGGGGGTAAGGAAATTGGAATCATGTTTGGCTAAGGGCAGGAATGGGAACAAGGACACAGGTGTAAGGCTCTGTGGTGTCAGAGCTGGGAAGGAGGACACTAAGGAAGGAAACTGGAATCATGCTTGCTGGAAGTTCACCCCAATAAACATCGAATTGTTTGCACCTTTGGACTTCGGGTATTGTTGCTCTCTGTTCGTGCGAGAAGGACCAGGGAAGTGAGTGGGTGAAGGAATAAGCCCCCTAACACTACTGTGTCCTGGAAAGTCTTGTCTATGTACATCTCTGCCTCCTTTAGCTCCTCCAGTTCAGTCGCTCTGGTCTCCAAAGCCCATACACAGTCTCTGAGGGCCAGGAGCTCCTTGCACCAAATGTACACATACATATGCCACCTGTCCATAAGGTAGGTAATCATACATGCTGCATTGAGTGCAATAAACTGGATAGCCCCCACTCTGTTGCTGGACTTCTGCCCGCATTATATTTTTACTCATGCAGCTCATTGGTTTATTGTTTTGTTTTTATCAGGGGGTGTTTTTGGCTTTAAGTTTAACTTACTGGAGGTGAACCCAGGACAGAATATACAGATTTGGGCCCAGAGTGTAAACACACTCAAAATTCAGTGGGTGTCCACATCCAGAGCTGTAGTTCATCCCATTGTAGAGAAAGCCCATGGACATAAAGTCAGGATTCATTTCAGTACATCTCTGAGTGACCCAGTCATAGATTTAACAATGTGTTTAGCAGCTACTTCAAAGGAAGCATGGTCCAGTGGGCACAAGTCTGTGAGACCCACATTCACTTCCTTGCTACCACAGGTGTCCTGTGTGACTTTGGGCAAGTCACTTAGACCCAGATCCCTAAAAGTATTTGAAATCAATGGGAGTTAGGTACCTAAATATCTTTGAGGATCTGGGTCCTAGTTGCTCTGAGCCTGAGTTCCTCATCTGTTAAATGGGAATAACCTACAGCCCTTCTCACAGAGCTGTTGTGAGGATAAGTACATTAAAGTTTTTGTGGCACTCAGATACTAGAGCAATGGGGCCATATAAGTACCTTAGATATTTAGTATAACAATGAGTTTATTTAAAGTCAACATGGGTTGAACTAAAACCTCAGATGCATATGCCAGGTACTTGATGAAACTAGGATCCAAGTGTGGAATTTGCCAGAAAGCAGATGATCAGTGGGAGGATTCTGGGAAAGAAGTTATTTGTTCTTTAATGCTGACTCACCTCAAAAACTATAGAGAGGATTATCCAGAGATCTTCTCTGATGAGAGATAGGGAGGAGCGTTCCAAGTCCAGATAAGGCAATGGGCTCATTGTACTCCCCTGACCATGCAATAGCCAATGTGCAAATGTTCTGTGCTGCTGGCAGGAGCACTCAGTGCAAGAGGATTATGTGTGGGCTGCTATTCTCCAGAATATGGTCAGATTATACATATACTCTGCCAAAGTAGCCTTCCTTTGTGGGGAGATGCCAATTTTTGTGTTGAGAGATTAATAGCTATTAGGTTATGTTACACATTTGTACTTACATGGCTATATGTCAGACAATTGAGTTATACCACAGTGGAATTACCTCAACAAATTAGAGACGAACCAATTTATTTGAGCATGAGCTTTCGTGAGCTACAGCTCACTTCATCGGATGCATACCGTGGAAACTGCAGCAGACTTTATATATACACAGAGAATATGAAACAATACCTCCTCCCACCCCACTGTCCTGCTGGTAATAGCTTATCTAAAGTGATCATCAGGTTGGGCCATTTCCAGCACAAATCCAGGTTTTCTCACCCTCCACCCCCCCACACAAATTCACTCTCCTGCTGGTGATAGCCCATCCAAAGTGACAACTCTCCACACAATGTGCATGACAATCAAGTTGGGCCATTTCCTGCACAAATCCAGGTTCTCTCACCCCCTCACCCCCCTCCCAAAAACCACACACACAAACTCACTATCCTGCTGGTAATAGCTCATCCAAAGTGACCATTCTCCCTACAATGTGCATGATAATCAAGGTGGGCCATTTCCAGCACAAATCCAGGTTTTCTCACATCCCCCCCACCCCCATACACACACAAACTCACTCTCCTGCTGGTAATAGCTCATCCAAACTGACCACTCTCCAAGTTTAAATCCAAATTAAACCAGAGCATCTGGAGGGGGGGGGGGTAGGAAGGTAGCCTATTTCCTTGCAAGGTAGCCTATTTCCTCTTGTTTTTTCCTACCCCCCCCCCCCCCCCAGATGCTCTGGTTTAACTTGGATTTAAACTTGGAGAGTGGTCAGTTTGGATGAGCTATTACCAGCAGGAGAGTGAGTTTGTGTGTGTATGGGGGTGGGGGGATGTGAGAAAACCTGGATTTGTGCTGGAAATGGCCCACCTTGATTATCATGCACATTGTAGGGAGAATGGTCACTTTGGATGAGCTATTACCAGCAGGATAGTGAGTTTGTGTGTGTGGTTTTTGGGAGGGGGGTGAGAGAACCTGGATTTGTGCAGGAAATGGCCCAACTTGATTGTCATGCACATTGTGTGGAGAGTTGTCACTTTGGATGGGCTATCACCAGCAGGAGAGTGAATTTGTGTGGGGGGGTGAAGGGTGAGAAAACCTGGATTTGTGCTGGAAATGGCCCAACCTGATGATCACTTTAGATAAGCTATTACCAGCAGGACAGTGGGGTGGGAGGAGGTATTGTTTTATATTCTCTGTGTATATATAAAGTCTGCTGCAGTTTCCACGGTATGCATCCGATGAAGTGAGCTGTAGCTCACGAAAGCTCATGCTCAAATAAATTGGTTCGTCTCTAAGGTGCCACAAGTACTCCTTTTCTTTTTGCGAATACAGACTAACACGGCTGTTACTCTGAAACTCAACAAATTAGAGTTGCAAGGATGCTATATCATTAGTGATGTATAACTATACTGTTTATTTTCTATTATGCAATTCTCTGTACTCTGGCTGAGAGTGTTTTCAGATGTGGATGCCTAAATCTAAATCCATATTGAGGCACCTCAATACATGACATGATTATCAGAGGTGTTGTGTTCAGGCTACTTTCTAAAGGCATCTACATATAGATTAAGGTACCTAATTTTAGACACTCAGGTTTGAAAAATGGGCTCTGTACATTTATTTCTCAGTACCTGCAGCACACAAATTCCTTTGCTCTGGTTCTGAAAAAGGGCTCTGTGTGGCTCGAAAGCTTGTTTCTCTCACCAATACAAGTTGGTCCAATAAAAGATATTACCTCACCACCTTGTCTCTTTAATATCATGGGACTGACACGGCTACAATTTCACTGCATATATTCTGGTTGACAGCCATGATCAGCCAGTCAGTCAGGAGTTTCTTTCCTTCTCTACAGTAAGGCTTTTCTTCACAACTGTGTATTTGTGACTGAGCATTGTTTGCTCACATTGGGGAAATCCCAGCCCTTCTTTCCCACTTTGGTTCTGAAATACAATATAAAAATAGTAGTCAGTTGTTCTAGAGTCTGATCATCTATAGGGAGGGGAAAGTGATGTGAGGAAGTTGTGGGGAGGGAAAGGCCAAGAGTTGATATATTTTAAATATATATTTAAAAAATGTACTTTCCAGGTGTTTGACAGCACATTTTGATTTTTGGAGAGACAAGGTGTGGGAGGTGATATCTTTTATTGGACCAACTTCTGTTGGTGAGAGAGACAAGCTTTCTAGCTCACACAGAGCGCTGCTTCAGGTTTGTGTGGAAAAAAGCTTGTCTCTCTCACCAACAGAAGTTGGTCCAACAAAAGATAGTACCTCACCCATCTTGTTTCTCTAATATCTTGGGACTGACACAGCTACAACTACACTGCATACACATTTTAGTTTTTTTGTTTGTTTTCCCTCATATTTAATTAAATGTGACTATTTATTTTAAAAAGTCAGTTTAAATATGATAACGGAGGGTGCTTCCTGTTAATTCAGTAATAACCATACCCTAGGCTAATAAACTTTTAGACCTTTGGCCAAGGAGTTGATTTGCTATAAATACCTTGGCCTTTGAACCTCATAAAAGGGAAGCACCTTTAACTTATTATTTTAATGACCAATATAATTTTATCAGCCTTTGCCACTTAAAAGTTTTTCATTTTTTGTCTCTGCACATAACTTGTATAACACATGCCTCTATTTCTCCCTTCATGCCCACTCCCACTAACCCTCTCCAAAAAATCCCCAAGAAAATTCCCTTCACAGATTAATCTTATTAGTTGTGTTCATTCTTTTACATTTCACTTAAGGGTCATAAACTTGGACTTATCAAGCGTGGACCAATTAGAGCACGAAGAATCAGATGGCCTACTTAGCTATGGCTACACTATAGCTATGATATTACTATATTAGAAGTTCAGTAAGCTATCTGCCAACCCTTAGCCATTACATTGGATTTAGTTATTGAAGTATTAATAATTTAAAAAATCAAGACAAGCAAAAGTCAATGTGAAACTAAACACAAACATTTCTACTTAAATATATGTGCATCCTCCTCTTTCTTTTTCTGTGGTCTCCTGGCTGTCTCTTTATTTGACTTTGCTAATGAAAGAAAGCAGTGTTGCCAAGTCTTGCATTTTCATTGCAAGTCTTGCAATACTCTGTACTTTTCTTAACTCAGTTGCTCCTGGAGTCATGTGATTATATAGGAATCTCAGCATTTTTTTTTAAAGTGAGTTTCTAGATCTCATGGTTGTGGAGAAAAGCTTGAGAATATGAACCCCTGAAGGTTCAAAAAATCAGAGGGCGAATAAGAAATGGTTGCAAAAAAGAAGTTATAGCTTTAGGAGAGGAAAAAAAAACCCATCAAACCCAAATTAAATGTTGAATTTTAAACACTGAATATTCTTTTCTCAAAAAACATGGGGGCACACATGATTATTTGATGAAGAGGTTTCTCTTCACTGGCATCAGTTAGCAGACTGTTAAGAAAAGAGTGAAAGAGGGAGGGAGAGTTATGAGAACACTTTTGAGAGGTTTGCTAGAGGTTTCTGATTGATTTTGAAAGATTTCTTGAAGTTGTGGTAGCTAAATAATGTGTGTCTATAAAATATAATGGCACATCAAAATAATGACTTTATTCTTTATGCACTGGGCAGCGATTCCCCCCCCCCCTTCTAAACTAATTTTATCTACCTCTATTTAACTTTGTTTATTTTTTTTTAACTGACACATATCATTCTGGTATCTAGGTATCTAGTGCACCTATACAGATCACAGTGTAAGACTAGGGCCAGAGTGCCATACACAATTAAGAAGTATAAGTACAAAACAAAAATGGTATTATTTTTCTGTTCCTTTGGGAACAGGGGTATCTGAATTTTAGAGTTTCTTTGTTTGATTGAGGGTGCTTCTTTTTGAATTGGTGTTTGTTTTTTTATTTGTGATGTTCCCGGGGAAAAGCTTACTCAAAATCTGTATTTACATTTAAATTTTTAAAACACTCTGATTTTTATTTTAATTTTTAAGCTTGAGCACTTTAAGTATGTGTGTGAGAGAGGTGGGGGGAGGGGAATCGAGCTGAATTGTAAAGACAAATTATTTAGGTCTGAGTATGATGTGAATGTCACATCTAATCCTCTTGTTGCCTGTCTGTGCTCAGACATATGACAGCAATTGAAATTGTAGTTCTTAGTCTCAAAAGGGTTGCAAATCCCCGGTGTAAACTAAAACAAAGCAAAGCTGAACCTCAAATATAATGGAAAAAGCAAAACCACAAAAGGGTAAGTTGCTGGCCACTGCTATATATTATTACTTTTTCAAAGACTACACATTTCAGACTATCAACAAAACTGACCTATTCATTTATTCCCTCCTGACTGACAAATAACACCATGTTCACTGCAAAATCTCTGTTACTGAAAAGTTTAGTGGCAAGTGCAATCATTTATATGGTAGATTTATACACAGCTGTATACTGTAGAACTGGTGATGCTAGGCCAGATCCCCAGTGGGTGTAACTCAGCATGACTCTGTTGAAGTCGTTAGAGCTGCCTACACTCTCTGTAAATTGATTTTTGCTATATTTTCTGATTTGAAAAGTCATAAAAAATTACCTTGTAGAAATTATTTGTAGAAGTAGGGTTGCAGAGGCTGGCCAAAGGTATGAAAATTATGTGACATGAATAGGCAGAGTCTTCTGTGCTAAAATAAACAGTTCTACAGAATTTGATAATGGGCATCCTCATGAAGAATGCAGACAAGGGAGGTGACTTGCTTAGGATGGCAGAGGGGTGAGAAAAATCATTAAAAAAAATTCTATAACAAAATTAACAAACTTTTTGCTTTTCTTCTTTTATCTTCTTTCTTTCTGTAGTGTTTTTAGATGTGCAATTTCTTCTTAGGTTTCAAAGTAGCAGCCGTGTTAGTCTGTATCCGCAAAAAGAACAGACGTACTTGTGGCACCTTAGAGACTAACAAATTTATGCTCAAATAAATTGGTTAGTCTCTAAGGTGCCACAAGTTCTCCTGTTCTATTTCTTCTTAGGTGTATTTATTTTATTCTTACCACCTTCATTTTTTGCCCTGCAAATCCATGCCCCCAATTTTAATTTCTCCATTGGCTTTAATTAAACTGGCCTGAAGCTCATGAGCTTTTAAAAACACCATAACCTTGTTTGCGGAGGCTAGATTTCCCGAGGTCTTATAGCCCTACACAATATAGCTTAAATGGCAAAGTCCCAGGCCTTGGTGCACCATTATAAAAAGTCTAGTAAAAGAGGAAATTCACACTGACATCGGTATACTGTGGTTTTGTCACTTTACAGTTTAACTGTCTTAAAAACACAGTATGGTGGAAGTAGTGCTTGCATACAATGAATGAATGGTGCTTCACAAGTAGTGGAGAAAAGAAATGTAAGTTTAATTCCTTTTCTATTGGTCATTCTTTCTACACATGTCCAACTAATCAAGTGTAACTTTCAATGCTCTAATAGCTTAGTATCTACTTGGGTGTTTTTTAATTACACAGTAACCCCAGGTGTTATCTGTAAGTAATTACACTTTCTTGTCTAGCTTATGAACAATAATTTAACTTGTCATAAGTATACATTTCACACTCTATTAGGTCACATGCTTCTAAGGTGCTTTAAGGAACTTGCCTGTTTTTTTTTTTCTTCAATGCTGTCTCTTTCGCTATTTTTTTCTATTCCATTATAGCTAATGGAAAACAGAAGGCTCACAGATTCAATATCAGGGTTTAAAGAAGTGGTAAAAGTGTAAAAAGCAATTGTTTGAATGTAAAATTGTAAATGAAACACATTTACAAAGTGCCAGCCAAGAGAGTGTGACATATTGAATAAAGCTTCTGAGCTAGAACCTTATCTTAATGTATACTAATCAGAGATAAATTGAGTCTGCTGTAGGCCCTGGAGGCTTCAGTTCTATGGGAGGCCTCTAGGAGCAGGGCTCTGTTAAAATAAAAGGATAAAATCCTATACTTTTTTTTCTGATTTAGTCTTTTCCCCCTTTGCTACTGGCGATAAGGGGCAACAATGGAAAACTCCCCACCAGCTAGTGTTTCACAATGAAAAAGCTCTTGGGAAAATGACTCTCCTATTGACAAAGGCAGTCTGAATGCCTTACTTCAGAAGCCCGTGCTATTTACATAACCACATAAAGGCAAGTTACAATGCAATTAGCCATATCAGGATCACACCAGAGAGTGTGAGAGTTCTTTAAAAAGGTTCCCCCATATACAGTCATGATAGTGCTTTATGCTTTTAATTAAAAGACTCTGTTATTGACTATGAAGCCTTAATTCTCTGGAGTCTAGTGGTGATGAAGTTATAACAGGCGATTTTCTATTTTCCAACCACTTGTGAATTATACCTTGCCATATATAGCAAGGCTCTAAAAATTAGGTGGAGAGCCATTCATTTATTTTCCAAAAGAGAAAATGAGAGTGACACGTCAAAATTAACAGGTACAGTAGCTCATTCAACAGAGCAACCCTACCCCCACTTTAAAATGGGTTGGTTATATTTCATATGCAGTGATGAGAGTTTGGCAGATTTAAACTCAATGGCAATCAAAAAAGTGACACAGAGATTTAGAAAAAAGAAAGAGAGAGATCAGGCAGTTTGAAGATCAAACTACATTTTTTGTAATTTATTGCTTGAGATATTTTTTCACTACATAATATAGACTAAGTAGAGCATATTGCTTCTGATACAGAGGTTTTACAATATTTAATGAAAAATTTCAGCTAAATCAGATTTTCAAATACTTCTGTCATATTCTTTATTGATAAGCATTTGTTGAGTTGTCCAGACAAAATATGCATACTATTCTTTGTCTGCCAACTATTCTTTTTTGCTATTTCCTATTAGCTATTCATTATTCATGATATGTGGATTGGTCAGCTAAGTCACATGCTATTGTTTCTGTTCTCTGGCTGCATGACTGCAACACTTGGAATAGGAGAATAATCAGTAACAGCTAGGAATAATGAATACCAAATAACACATCTCTTCTGCAAGCTTTTGGGCACATAGTGACTGGTTTTTAAATTCACACAACTTTTGGGATTTGTGAATATTTTCATGGATACCAGTAGTTGTCCAAATATTTGTGAATACCAACTAACATAACCTGAATGCATCCGCTGAAGTGAGCTGTAGCTCACGAGAGCTTATGCTCAAATAAATTTGTTAGTCCCTAAGGTGCCACAAGTACTCCTTTTCTTTTTTCATAAATGACAGGGCATGATGAAACAAATATCGTGAAACAAACAAACAAACAAAAAGGCTTTTTGTCAAACGATCAGCTTTAATGATCAATAAATAGAAATTTGAGGGGTAAATTGTGCTCTGCTGCAAGTCAAGGTGTGATTGTAGTACATGTAGGCATACTCATGCTAGCTGTAGGCTATACCTACACTTGAAGTTGCTCATGTGATTCCCAGCTTGAGTAGACATAGTTATGCTTGCTCCAGCAAGCTAGCATGCTAAAAATAGTAGTGTAGCCATGGTTGAATAGGCAGTGGGGAAAAGCAGCATGGGCAAGCCCTTCCAGATATAAACTTGCCCAGATACCAGGGTATGTGCTTGAGGTGGTTTGCTAATGCCACTGTTCACTGCTGCCTGTGCTATTGTGGCTACACTACTATTTTAAGTGCGCTGGCTCAGCTCACAGTATGTCTGTGCCAGCTGGGAATCCCACGCCCAACTCCAAGGGTCCACATAACTTCAGCCTAGCTAGCAAGGGTAACAACAGTAGTGTAGATATGGTGCCATGAGCTTCAGCCCACGCTAGCCATCCTAGTACAAGTGCACCAGAGAGCCTAGGTATATACTGAAGTTGCCAGCTTGTGCTGAAGTCCATGCTGCCACATCTTCCTTACTATTGTTACCCGTGCCAGACAGATTAAATCTAGCCTGGGTATGCCTATGCGTCCTACGGTCACACCTTCACTTTCAGCGTAGACCTGAATTCCCTGTTTCTCCAAGAGGAAAGTGCCCTGTGCCAGGTCTATACCTGATGCAATATACGTCCCTTGACTTGCTGGCATAAGTGTGCGAGTTGGCGCATAGCGGGATTGGGGTGGGGTTGAGGAGGGGATGCAGAGATGCATCTCTGACCACTTTCTGGCAATTTCTGTCCATTTGCATTGGGAGAGAACATAGCAGTCATATAGCTATAATATGGAGCTGTGGGCCGATATATCCACCTACTCCCATGTGTAGACACAGAAGCTAGGCCACAGTCTAGCCCCCAGAGGGAGTGGAGGAGTTTGAGGCTTAGAAGAAACTTAATATGATCCATAAACCTCAGTATATGGAGCCCCATTGAAATCCAGGACTGTGGGCTTAACTTCAGCTCTTCTCTTAGTCAACACTATAAGGTATGTATAATATATGTACAATAACTCACTGGTTCACTCCAGGTGCATTGTGCCACTCAGGTGACATGAAGCAGGCATAAACCTAACTAAACTGGACAATGAAGATGTGTTTGTAAAGCATCTGTATTGCTAGAGTAGTACAAAGATAATCCCAAATGTGCTAGGGAATCACCCCCTATGCACAATGACGAAAGGAAGAGGAGTCGGAGCTATATGTTGATCTTCTATCCAGTGCTAAAATATAGTGATCTTTATTAAAAGGTCAAGATTTACCAGATAGTTAGCACACAGTAGTAGCAGTGCCTCAGTCATTATCTAGTCTAAGAATAAGAAGCTAAATGTGCTTTATCTGATGTCACTGTTAGCGTAACCCTATTGCTCTTGCATTCCGCCCCTCCCCCAACCCTCCACGCTCTTCCATGTAATTTTGGGTTCAGAGCATTAGAATTTAGTCCCTACTGAGTAAGAACTGCAGGATTTGGCCTACTAGTTATAATCTAGCAAAACATATTTAGCCTAAAGAAACCTGAGTGTAAAAGTAAGTGAAGCCATCAAAATATTTCAAGTCAGTATCCTCTAGTGGTTTAAATGTACTGTAAAGTGCAACTAGTCTTAGCCTTCAACCAATCAGGATTTAAAACTTATCTAAAGATAGTTGATCATAACTGAATTTACCAGCACATGCTGAGGTTTTATTGTTGTACTGCTGTGGTTTTTAAGCTGTGATTGTTTTATTATTAGACTTTTTAAAATATAAATCAGTGCACGTTTCTATAGTTTGCATTTCAAACTTACACCAGTGAAGCTACTCACTGGTTCACTAATCTGGATTTAGTTACTTGAGTGTTGCTAGCCACCTCTCTTTCCATACAAAAGATTAGACCTTTTTTATTATGATGATTATTAGAAAACATCGGACCTTTCTATTTCTGGGATAATTTCTTACAAGAACCATTACACTTTAAAAGTAAGGCCCATTCCACCTCTCACGTAGAACACACTGGTATATAAGGACTCAGTGGCAAAGCTGTGTGACATAAATCTTTTTGTCTTTTTACAGGTTACATAAACAAGTCACCAAAACCATATTTTTATATGCAGTTCGGGCTTCTTTGGGCATGGTGCTTCCACACTTAAAAGTCTAGGAGTTAGATTAGAGGGCTGGGAGTCAGGAGACCTGGGTTTTATATCTAACTCTGTCACTGATGTCACTGTGTCACCTTGGATAAGTCTGGTGGCTCCTGCATGTTCTCATTAAGTATAGATGTGAAACTGGAATAATAATACTTATCCACCTTTGTGAAGAGCTTAGAGATCTTCAAATGGCAAGCACTATGTAAGTGTAAAGAATTCTGATTGTTACTCATTATTAGACAAGAAAACACCCTGGGTAATAGAGCAGGAACCAGAGCTAAAAGAAACAGAGTAATTTCTGCTTTTGCTGCATGTTTCCATTATTCAAATTCACAATGGGGGGACAGTCTACCGTGAAAGAAGGGGAGCACATTCAGATTATCTCAGGACAAATACACAGAGCAAGGGTTGTTTTTAAAAATATGGGTGAGGAACTAGACTGACTAATTTTTCATTAAATTAGTGCGTTTTGTATGTGAAAATCATTTCCAAACATTGATATGGCTTGGTATTTTTGGATCGGGGAGGCAGAGGGTGTGATAATGTACAATGGAGTTCAATGTCTCTTACAGTGAAGATGAACACTGAGATTTTTTATCAGTTTTATTTTCTTGTTTTGACCCTCCAGTCAGTCTTAATTTCTTCTCTTGCTGTTCTGATCAATTATCCCTCTATCAATCTTCGTATCAGCTTCCTCTTCCTTACTGCATCAGATTTAGGCATCTCAATCTCACCTATAAGGGCTCTTCCTCCTGCCTCTATATCTGCTCCCCTCGCCTCCCAGTGCTTGTCCCACTCTTGTCTCTCTTCACAATCATTTTGTTTTATTGTTCCCTTAGTTGTCTTTACCTACTATTGGCTTCGTACCTTACCACCAATTTTTGTCTTCATCCACCTGGTGCCCTCTCTTCTCTCCTTCAAATACCTATTTGAGTCATGCTATTCTAACAGTCCTTCCTACCATATGATTATGAATAATCTCCCTTGAAGCTTTGCCTTGTGTTATTTGTGTTGGGTCAAATCCTGCTTCCACTGAAGTTATTGGGAACTTACCATGGTAGGAGAAGGAGTAAGAGTAGGTTCCTTGGAGAAAAAAAAAACATGTCTAAAATAGTGGAGTAGAGAAAAGACTAGTAATAGGTGAGTGGAGGACGGAGAAAGGGTAAAAGACAGGGACAAGATAACATTAAAAATAAACCAATGAGGCAATGGTGCAGTGTAACAATGTAATACCTCAACCAATTTAATAATAACCAAATGGTCTCTGAGATTCCTCACTGTGTATGATACCAACATAAACATTTCCTACGATTACTGCAATAAAAATGATGGAATACGAGCAGATATCTTAATATCTAAATTGACCTGTAACTTAAAATTCATGTACAAGTTTGAATGTTTGATAAGGTAAAATATATTATTTGCTCTCATGGAAAGAGCAATATTTTTCACAGTAGGTTGCACTGTTGCTATAGATCAATCAATATAAACATTTAGCTTATAGTCTGAGGTAACAATTTACTGTATAAGATAATTAAATACAGACAACATCTCTGCTGTTCTATTTTTAACTGAAACATTTACCTTAGCAAAAAACAGACAGTGGAAAGAAAACTCCAGGAAGACAATTAACTCCTTCTTTATCAATAGTAAAGGTGGCAATGCACTTTTTCGTTTATGCCAGCTGACATGGAAACATACAGAGCTGGTTGGTTGGGGCCTGTAGGTTTGATTTTTGAATCATTATTGAAGCAGATAGTGCCGAAGAAAAAAAGCAACACAGATCTACACCTCCAATCTTATTTTCCAATTATTAAAGACTATCACCAATCTACTAAAAGTAAACCAGTGATGCTGACAATTAAACTTCTACTTTCCTGTGTTTTGGCCATCATCAACAATGTAGAAAAATGAAAAAAGGAGCTGAGAAACATTCAGGACTTATCTTTTTAACACAATGTGATGAATACATACTGCTGCAGTTGTTTTGTCTGTAAAGGGGTTATACAAGCCTATCTGAGAGCTGTATTTTCCCACCATATATTTAAAATTGCTTTGTCTTTGAAGATTTCTTATGTCAGTAAACAGGTTTCAGAGTAGCAGCCGTGTTAGTCTGTATTCGCAAAAAGAAAAGGAGGACTTGTGGCACCTTAGAGACTAACCAATTTATTTGAGCATAAACTTTTGTGAGCTACAGCCCACTTCATCGGATGCATTCCATCATTAGGTTTCAGAGTAACATCCGTGTTAGTCTGTATTCGCAAAAAGAAAAGGAGTACTTGTGGCACCTTAGAGACTAACCAATTTATTTGAGCATAAGCTTTCGTGAGCTACAGCTCACTTCATCGAATGCAACCGATGCATCCGATGAAGTGAGCTGTAGCTCACGAAAGCTTATGCTCAAATAAATTGGTTAGTCTCTAAGGTGCCACAAGTACTCCTTTTCTTATTCCATCATTAGACGCTTTCATCTTAAATCACCACTATATGATAGAGTAGATGGCTCAAGGAATTTTTTAATGAGATCAAGCGCTTTTCACCTCTAGGTCATGGTTTGCATCCCACCCAGGTTAACAATAACCAAAGGTAATAGTTCTATGATGCCAGTATAGAGGCCTGTGTGAAATGAGCAGGTGTCAGTCCAGTTCCTAGCAGTCACAAGTAAACATTGAAACAAACCAATGAACAAAAGCATTCTTACTGGTGATCTCAACAAAAAGACATACTGAGACCACTGTGCCTAGTGGCACTCTATCTCCTGTGCCTAGCGGCACCCTAACTCCTGTGCCTAGTGGCTCATGATGCAACCCATTTTTCCCACTACTGTCTATCCAGAGCAAGATGGTTGACTCCATTGTCAATGTATTCTGGGATGTCATGTCTGCCCATAATGGGTTCATATCCAGAATTATCATCTTTAGTCTGTGCAGTTAGATCTCCCATAAGGATAAAAATGTCGTATTTATTGATCTTGCCAAGGACTTTCTGCAATCTTTCATAGAAACAGTCTTTGACCTGTTCCTATTTATTGTTTGTTGGTGCATAACACTGAACGACCATGACTTCTGCGTGGTTCATCACAAAGTGAGTTTGCAGGTTCCCGTTCCTTCAGTGCTTTAGCAGCTTCCTTGCTCAATAATAAGCCTACTCCTTCCTAGTGGGCTTTAAGAAGTACATTGTTCATCTTTGGCCTCATGCCCATATTCGTTATCTTTGCTTTTAGTCTCAAGCTACGGCTCCCAGAATGTATTTGCCATTTTACTTGGACTGATCTTAAGGAAGGTAACAAATTGCACATCTTCAGAAGCACAAAGTCTTATTCAGCTATTGGAGATAACATTACTGCACAGCTATAAATATATGCATTCTCAGTGTAACCGTAGTGGGTGCACTGATCACAAGAGAGGAAGTTTGTGAAAGCCAGACCTTTTTATCTCTCTTCACAAAGTTCAAGAGTGGAGTTAATGAGTGGTTCTCTGAAGTGGAAATCTACTGTTGTTAGGCTGCTTACATAATAGAAGTACATCAGTAGTTTCCAATTTTAGTTGTTTTTATTTAGTCCATAAGCTGTCAGACTCCCCTTTAGAGCTTCAGATGTATTTTTAGAAAATTCTAAACTAGCATATCTGTCAAGTGCCTCTTATACAAAATTGTAGATGTATGAGCAAATGGAGAGATGAGCAACACAGAAAATACTAGAAGTCCCCCAAAATGTGCATAATCCTTATCATTTCTCCTGTACACACTGAAGCTTTCTTCTCTAATACATTTATTTGAGCATAAGCTTTCCTGAGCTACAGCTCACTTCGTAGCTCATGAAAGCTTAGGCTCAAATAAATTTGTTAGTCTCTAAGGTGCCACAAGTACTCCTTTTCTTTTTGCGGATACAGACTGACACGGCTGCTACTCTGAAATTTCTCTAATACAGTAGCTGCAGATAGTATTTCTTTGTATAAAAGCTCTCTGTGTTTTCAGGAGGCAGCTGTTGTAACTAACAGGGAGGAACTTAGGCATTAGTATTTAATCTTTATTATTTTGCCGGACTTTTGAAGTTCTCTAGTGAACTGTCTCTAAGGAATCCGCTAGATTTTTCACCATTTTGGCTGACAATTACTTATTGTCTTCCAAAGGTTTTCCTCACTAAACTGATGTTGATGATTATCTAAATGCAAGCACATTAACACCCCCTTAGTGAGAAGTAATGGCAAGTGTTACTCCCCATACATTTATTTTTTTTTAATTTAATATTTTATTAACAGTTTTCTCTTCTTGAATTTTCTGAGAATGATGTGTTCTTGGCATGCCAGTGTCTGTGTTCAATCCATGATTTTTAGTGTCTAGCAGAGTAATGAATTAAAGCTCCCAGGTTCGTCTTCTGAAAGACATTTTCCCTGGATTTATGGCTTATTACAACAATCTGTAACCCACAAACGCCTTCTTTTTGTCCTCTGACTGCAGAGGTATTAATGGCATGGGCAGTGGGTATCGTAGGCTGCGGGAGGCTTGTGCCTCCACAAACAGCCTGGTGTGGCCCCTCCCACACTCCACCCCCAGACCTCCTCCTCCAGTCCCCGGCACTGTGCCCTGGCCCAGGCTGACTGGGGTTCGGGCTGGGGCTGGCTGGCCTGCCTCCCACAGAGACTCGGGATGGCAGGTGCTGAGGCCGCGCTGCCCGCTGGCACTCGGACCATGCCGCCCGGCACTCCGGGGCTGGGGACTCTGCTGCCATTCTGCCTGGCCACCCGGCGCACTGGGGGCTGGGGTGCTGCTGGCGCCTGGTGCTCTGGGGCTGGCCACCCATCACTCCGGGGCTGGCTGCCAGGCATACCAGGGCACTGGGGCACAAAGTTATCTAAGGTTATGTCTACACCACACACTCATTTATGGTGGTGTGTGGAGCACATATGCCCCTCAACTTGGGTATAAATAGAAATGTAGATGGTGAGGCACTACTTAGGAGAGTAAATAATGACACATCAGAACCTTATGGTGTACACCCTACATAGTTCTCTACACTCCCCCCCCCCCATCTACACTGTTGGTTTTAGCATTACTATCTTTCACTGCCACATGTAGCTACACACCGCAGTGTAGATGAAGTCTGCTTTTCATGGAGGCATATAGCTACATGTACCCTACGCAGCACTGCTAGCATAGACAAGGCCTAAAATCTAATGCCTTCTCCAGTCAGCTCTAGTGGCTAACAGGCTAACATCACAGATCCATCAGTGCTTGAGTTGGGGTTGGTGGTGGTGAAAGGAGTGGTGCTCTCCCTAGCTCTGCCAACAAGTTCCACCCATTCCAAAATTAGAAGCCACTGACAGTAGAGTGTTCAGATGTTTAAATAAGATCAGGCATTACTCTCTTGCATTAATCCCAGCTCTTGGATTGATCCCAACAACATTAGTAACAAGACATTCAGCCTCATGCTAGCTTTTAAGCAGACCTAGTATATTTAGATGCGACATTTCAAATGTGCCCTCTAACCTTCCAGGTACAAAAATGAGCAATGCAAAGCTTTGTGTGATTCAAAATCCAGATCTGGGCCTGACTTGAAAATCTTGGGCTTATCTGAAAAGAGACTCAATTGACTAATGTTGTACTAATCTATTTAATATGTGAAGTAAAAGCACATAATGAAACATACCACAAAAGAAAATAAATGATCTACTTAGTAATGAAGAAAGGATTTCAGCTTTAGTTTTTTTATAAGCAATTTCTTTTCAAAGACAGGGTTGTAAGAAAAATGTTAACTATTTGCATTTAAATGCACGTTTGTTTTTAATATAATTCCTACAGATTTGCCAGCATTTGGATTTCTTTCCCTTTGAAAAAGACAATCATTATTCTGTGATTGATTGTACAAAGATTGTGTATATAATAATGGAGGGAAACTTTGCACATACGATTTTATTAAACTCTGTTGGAATACTGTTTTGCTGCCACTGCTGCATTGTTATACAGCACAAACATTCAAATGCAGTCACGAATATATTTTACAAGGAAATGCAGACGTGTACTGCTCCAGCTGCCAATTTCTCAAAACTAGTTCTTGTCAATTCAACTCCTTGGGCCAAATTCATACTCTCTTATTTTGAATCTACATACAAAATGTCATTGGAATCATTAGAGAGGGTTAGGATTTGATTTTCATAGACCTCACTGGGAATCAAGCCCCCTACACTTGGGTAGGTGGTCTAAGACTGGATCAGATTTCTGGACATCAGCAAGGAGTCTCAATGGAATTCACACTGCTCTCAGGGCTCTTAATGCCACATGGCAGCATGTGCACTCTGCCAGTGCCTGCCAAATTAAGTTATCAATGTAGATATCTGTAATGTGAACACTAGTCCACCAAGATCTGAAATGCAACCACCATCTACTTTCACAAAAGCTACTGAATAGCTATTGGACCTGGAGTAGATGAGAATCAAATGCCCTGTATATTTTAAGAATGATATTCTTCAGTTGTATGCAATCTTTCAAGATCATAAAGCACTTACAAACGTTAATTAATTATCTCTAACTTTAGATTATTAAGATCATGCTGTATTATTCTCATTTACAGTGGTGGTTAAACTAAGGCATACAGAGGCTTCATAGATTTTAAGCCCAAAAAGAGGCCATTATGATCATCTAGGCTTTGTCTTCCCTGCATGCTAACCACATGCTAAACCCTTAACACAGGACACATTCATGCATCTACATGCCTCTACCAGTGCCACACGGCGAGGCAGCCACCATGCTCTAAGCTATAAGGCAAACCGCTAGGTAGCTTTTAATGTGTCTTGCTACCACAAGATTAATGCAGGGAAAATGTGCAATCGTGGGGTTTTCAGAGCAAAGAGATATCATGGTCCTCCAGTCACTTCTCATAAGCCCACTGAGCATCCAGTTCTTTGTATTACCTTGTCATCAGCCTGGGCAATCTGTGCTCTGACCAGAAATGGACTACCTTCATATTCCTCTGCTGAGTACCTTGGCCCCACCCTGTTTGCATCGCTCCACCTTCATCCATCTCCAGTGTTACATATGCACACAAACAGGGCTGTCCTTAGGCATACGCAGCTGCGTAGGGCACCTGAAAATTTGGGGCACCCCTGGGTCTTAGTGTCCATCCTTCCACTTCTTCCTATCACTGTTCTAATCTGACCCTTCCTGCAGGCTCCCACCACAGCTGGCTGCTGCAGCCTGGTGAGTCTTCCTCTGGAGGGGATCTAGTACTTAAAAGTGAAAAAGCCTTCCACCCTGCCAGACCTATTAGCACAACACTGAAACTGTTAAAGAGCCATTCAAGTGGTAATGAAGCCTTTTAACAGTCATTTGCCAACCCCCGGGTATATACTGTCAGTTTCTGAATTTACTGACAAAAACAGTTGTGGATTACAGTAATATTTACTCAGAACGTTAGTCTACAGGATCTTAGTTTAAAATTTTCTTTAAACATATTTCATTAGAGTCAGGTTTCAGAGTAGCAGCCGTGTTAGTCTGTATTTGCAAAAAGGAAAGGAGTACTAGTGGCACCTTAGAGACTAACCAATTTATTTGAGCACAAGCTTTCATGAGCTACAGCTCACTTCATCGGATTGGAGTAGCTCACGAAAGATTGTGCTCAAATAAATTGGGTAGTCTCTAAGGTGCCACTAGTACTCCTTTTCTTATTTCATTAGTGTGTTGCTGAAGATGATAAAATCACATCTCTAAAATATCCTTGCATAGCTTTTTAGATGCACAATCTGAGTATTCATCTTTAGCCTTATATGCTTGGCTCTTCAGACATATACTTTTTAAAATTAATCCTTCAAAAGACCATCCTTATCTAAGATACACATGCGAGCCGGGGCTGCCATCGGGCATAGGGGCACCAATTTAATAATACTGCATAGGGCCTGATAAATCCTAAGGACAGTCCTGCACACAAACACTCCTGATCATACTGTTCAAGATGGCGGACTGGCAGAGAAAAAAATGTTTCTTGTCTCGGTGCACACTAGGATAAGGCTTTACCAATCAGAGTAGCAGAGGTCACACTGGATTGCCAATAATCACAGTTGGCACAGACATCTCATTGATGAGTGTGGTGTTAGTGGGGAACAATGAATAGCTTGTTTATGTTGAAACAGACCAGACTTCTGGAACACCCTGGCATCCTGTTCCCTGCGAATGCATCCAGTGGAGGTGTCCATGAAATGCCATGGTGGTCCATGAAGAACTTCATAATAAAGGAGCAGTGTCCTCTCATGTTGATATTTGCTTGCTTGATATGGCAGGCATAGGATAGGAATATATATCCCATTCAACACACCTGCACCGTTCAGGAAGCTCATCCATTCAAACCCTGCAATTATTTCAGGAATATTTCCAATGTTGACAAGCCTGGGGAACAGCACAGTGTTGATTACCTTGCAAACCTCCATAACCACTGAGCAAGCTGTAGATTTTCCAACTCCAAACTGATTGCCAACAGATCTGTAGCTGTCTGGGGTCGCCAGTTTCCACCGGGCAAAAGTAATATACTTCTGAACTTTTGTTGGGTCTCTCATCTGGGTGCTCTTCTGCTCAAGTACCTGGGCAAGCTTCTCATATAGCTCCATAGTCTGAATGGCTTAATTGTAGTACCGCTGTTGATAACAGCCACGCAGTCACACTATGTAAACTTTGCAAGAGTTTTGGATAAACTCTAGGTACTTTTTGTGTTATCTAATGATAATATTTCTGATTTCTTAAAATATGTTTACAAGCTCACCCACAATCTGCCTTATCTTAATTAACATGATGAGATTCTGGTATTTGACAGTAGATCTATTTGCTGCTGTACAGCACCTTCGCTTTAATAGTGCTGGACTGAAAGCATTTATTGAAAATATAAACTACCTTGTAAATCTATCTGATTGTGCTGGTTAAACCACTGAAATGAATTCTGCTTGTTTTTTTAATAAACATGGAGTAGTCTAATAGGTTTATTTTTGTTGATGACAAGAAATATAGATGGCAAAGTCCAATTGTTCTTCCTCAAAATATATTATTTTTAAGGTGAACACCACATTTTTCCTTTAACAAAATATTCATGTGTAGGCCACTGTGTATTTTAAAAGAATATGTATTAACTTTAATAAATATTGGTTAACTCTATGAAAGTTCCAACTTTTTATTCTTGTGGTTATTTTGGATAGCCTCACAACTGCCATCTATCAAGACAGAGAGCAAATTGGGGTAGGCTGTGTTTCTCTTGTACTTCTCCCCTATTCTCCCTGTCCCAATACTCTGCCAAATTCCAACTTTCCCAGGCACATTGCGTTCTACTCACATCACAGCTGGTGCCCAACCTCACCCAGGCTGAAAACATCTTTGCTGATATTTAAACTACAATCTCTGCTGACTTCATCCATGCTCACTCACTTTCTTTCTCTCTCATCCACACCTTTTTCTCTGTTTCTCTGTATTTGGATGGTGCCCATTGCCAGAGTCTCAGAGCACCTTGTTCTTCTTCCCAACCAGGCCTGATGAGGAGAAAACGTCTTATGTGTTTGGTAGGGGCAGAGGCTGGGTCTGCAGGAGAGATGATTTTACACTGGGTGGATCTTGTGGAAATCCCAGTAGTCTCCATTAGAACCCCCCCACCTGATCTCTAGTGGTTTCTACAGGTCTGGGTTGGCATCCACTGGTCTTTCTTGGTTTCAGCTGGAAGACCAATAGTGCCAAGAAATGATTGATCAATAGACCCATTTCTTGGTTCCACAATCCAGTTGGCCAACTGAAATCAGTAAGAACTATTTGAAAAACTGCTACTATCTGGAACTTCTTCGAATGGGAAGGCAGGGAAGCATCAGTGTGGCAAATAAGGACCTGCTGGGATGGTAAGAGTATGGCTAACACATTGTTGAGAGGTGGGGCAGATAACGCTCAACTGTGTTCCAGTCTGACCTGCAAGAATTTGCCTTGCCAGGCAGAGATAGGCTAAGTGCCTGTTTTTAGAGACTAAGAGTTTTCATTTATCAGTGTATAGCCATGCGTGTTTGATGGTAAAACGTATCTGGGGAATCTTGATCAGTTTGTGGAGGCTGACCACTTGACAACTAAAGTCCTACAGTGGCATGTGCAATTTCCGAGGAGACAGTTGAATTTCCACACAGTAAAGTATCAGACCTTAGATTTTCAGGAGTAGGGAGGTCTGTTAGTTCCTAGTCTTTCAATGTATTTTAAAACAGAGGCCAAATTCTGTGGCATCCATTCAGCAGGTGCACCACACAGGCTCGGCCCAGGAACAGAGGCAAACAAGGCTTTAAACCATCTTTGTGCCCTCCTGACTCTGGGCTGCTGAAGGGGTCAAAACAGTCCTGATGTAATTTAGAATCCTGGGAAGTTGCTCTAAGCTATGGCAATGTGTCCCGTGCTGTGTACGGCGTGTGACACAAGCCACAATGGCTGTAACTCCATGTGCTATGGCTATACTCCCTCCTGCTACTGGACCTGTCCCTGGCACAACCCCTATACTGGGGCTTGTAGTGTGGCATCATAGCACTGTTTCTTCCCAACACAATGCCTCCTTGCAGGCTGTTGAAGGCTCCTATATGACAAGCTGAAAACATCGGCAACAAGATACAACAGTAAACAACTCTGAAGTAGTACATAGGTCAAATTTCATTCATAACTAGATTGCCTTTCTATGGGAAACCAAACACTTCCACTTTTCAGGCAGTTCCATTGCACCTACTTCCTGACTCACCAGCTTTCTGCCACCTGAGATCATTTTTAGGAGAACCAGTTTTTTCTACTGTTGAGGAATCAAGGGGGCAGAGCAGTTAACATAAACAGAAACATTTATGTTATACATGTTAGACCAAAACCAATCTGGATTGCACATATAAGTATCCTTCTGTCAGGCCTCAATGTGAACCACTCTATTTGCTTTTTGTTCAGCAATTAGTGAAGTACACTTCTTAACCATTGTTGCACTGTAGGCTTTGCAAAAGGGCCAAATACTTTATTTTATTTTGCATAATACATTGTATGTATCAAATTTATATATATCCTGTACAATTCTGCCTAAAGATATCCTTCTCTCAAGTTTGGAAAAATGGCCCATTCTTACAGATACCTTTCAGCATCTAGGAGAAATATTCTTGTTGTACGGAATGGTTTTCCACTGAAGATGCATTTGAAGGGCTTCAGAGGCAGTAATCAGTCATTGGCATCTTTGTACAGAGGACACTTACCAGTTTACTGTCCTCTGAGTAGGTGGAAACAAAGACTGGGCAGCACCATAAATTTTGCAGGTTTGCTGTACTTGCAAATAATAATATTAACTTTATTATTTAACTGCAGTGTTACTTTCAATTATACAGTGCTTTAAAAGCTATTTTGTGAATAGCTGCTTAAAGAGTTGGACCTGACCTCCATAATTTTTCAGTTATGACCAAAATGCCAGTACTGATTTAAGGTATTTTTAAAAGATGATATGTAAAGGGGATAAACATGTATTTCTGCTTTTCTTTCTCACTATGTGTTGTAAAAATGGTTTGACAAGATGATGGGGTTTTCCTCTATTTTTTCTGGGTGTTTTTTACTTAAGAAATATCAGGGATTTCAAGTCTCATCTTCCCTGATTTTTTGATGGTAGATTCTTTGGAGGACTTGGAAAGGGATATTTTCAGATTTCTTAACACTTAACTAAAGGAGGTGGGAGTGTTGAATCCTTAGAAAAGAGAGTTCCTAAGTATTTAGTTATCCAATTTAACAAAACACAAACACAATTCAGTCACTTCAGCTCTCAGTTAATCAAGTTTCTCTTCCTTGGTGCATATGATGTCAGAAACTTGCTACCTCTGTATTCTTCCTTGGAGTCTTCCAGGGCAGAAAAATTCTAATGTACAAACAAAAACAACTCTGTGTTCTGAGATAGACTGAGTGTTATGTTTCTGTGCTGTGTCTTTCGAATGCGTTATGCAATTTAGTTTTATTTTTAAAGACCTTTTTGTGGAATTTTTATCTTGCATTTTGCCATTTGTCGCTATGATCAGATCAAATGCCCACTGTATTCAGTGGGAGGCTTGCCTGCCTGTAAAGTGTGGGGTCAGTGTCCATTGAGCAAATTGTATTCTCTGCTCAGATTTGCTCACAGTCAAAGGATCATATCTTGGTCTTAATGCCTAGCCCTAGCAAATGGACTTGTCACTGCGGGGGATTCCCTATGGCAAGGATGGAGAGTTTGGAAAAGTCACAGCTGAGATTTACTCTAGATCCATTACCTATCAAAAGGCATGTGCCTTCATACAGTATCAGGGGTCTGTACTTAGCTCAAAGAAAGATGCGACAATTAATAGCAACAGTTCAGCTAAAGGTGGGTGTAGGATCTGGGATGTGGGCAGTCTGACCTAGCAGTTGGAGCGGGAGTCGGGAGCCAGGCTAGATCAGACACCAGCAGATCAGAGTCTGAGACAGGCCAGAGGGCAAACCAGGAATCAGGTGTCAGGAAGCAGGTAGGGTCAGGTTACCAGGAGATCAAAGTCAGCCAGTAAGAGAAGGTAGTGCAAGGGAAGCAGTCCTAAGCAAGGGGAAACCAGTTGCCTGGACAACTTGCTATTCCTGTGCTTGATTTAAATAGAAGTTGGGAGCCCATCAGGACCCCCAACATTCCTCCAATCAGATTCTAGAACGGAAGTGGTCTTTCAGAATTCAACTTTTATTCTAGCAACAGTTAGCAGGTAACTGGATGGCAGGTTGGAACTTACTATCTCCTAAGAGCCTTGTGGACTAGCCTTCATGACCCATAGTCCCTGACAGGCTGTCAATAATTGAATTATGTGATGTTTATGTTCTCTGAATTCCACCTGTGGGCCATTTTAAAAGAGCATGAAGCATTCATGTCATTTTGGTTTAGATTGTTCAGTGACACACCCAAAGTTTTATTGCATTTCAACTTTCCAGCTCTAAATGCCACAGATAGAACCCAACCCTGCAATTCTTAGTCAGGCAAAACTCCCACTGACCTCATTAGAGCCTACACTGGTTATAGCTTAAATAAGGATCGTAGGATCAGGTTTTTATTAGTTGTCCATCAAATGTCACATTTCTCCAGTCAGATGAATCTCAAATGTTCATGCAATGATGAAATCACATGATTCTTAGTGATCTGATAAATTGATTGTAAATAGCAATCTGTGCAATAAGTGCATTTGTTTTTAAACAACCAGTGTTAGAATAATACATTTCTTCCTTTCTTTTTTCTTCCTCTTTCATTGGTGACAAGAAAAGAGCACAAGTCAGCCACTCTTGTTTATTATGACATCCCACCTATACATGAAGAAACAGATTAAATATTTAGCATATTCATTGTCCTCTCTCTTCCTAAGGACTGTTGGGGGAAAATATATTTTTTTTATTTGCATAAAGTATATCTGTTAGGATTCAAATGTCAAATGCATGATTCTTCACTTGAAATGTATAGGTTCTGAAACTTGTTTTTGAATAATTGGATTGCTATCACTGTGTTACTATGGAAATGAAAATTCTGGAATTGTATTTATAATATATGCCTTTAATGAAGCCTTCACACAGATTTCAGCTACATTCTGTTATTTAAATGGAAAATACATGCAATACAATTTACTGATTTAAAATAACTTTACAAAATGACACTGCATTTATTTATCAATGTTCTGGCTTTTTATATCTGTTTTCAAATGTTTTTCAATATTTCCATATTTCATCAGTAGAAATTACTTAATGAAAACACACTATTTTTGGACAGCTTTGGACAAAAGCTTAGATTCAAGCTGGAAAATCTGGACTAGAAAATGAGGTTGGAAATCTTTTAAGAACAGGTTTTATGTTACTAAATGTAATTAGAAAGTTCAGAGTGTCTGAGGAATGAAAGAATGAAAACAAAGGAATTAACTGAAATTATATAAATTTCAAAAATTAGGCTTGGTTTTAGATAAGTGAATAATTACCAGGGATAAATCTATTCACCCAATCTCACCTGTGTTTTTCTGTTCTCAGAATAACTGAAAGCAGATTGCAATTTCTTCTACATTACTTTATTTTAAAAATTGAATGTTGAGATTATTTTGAAATTTTTATTAACTCTGTGGATTTATCATAATCAGTTCTCTCGAGAATTTGCTATTCAAACTGAATTGGTTAGCTATGACTGGTTAGTTACATCACACGGTTTTATTTCTGTTTGACTGGATAAGTGCGCACAGGCAAATTTAAATTTTGTTTCTCTGAAAACACAAATATATGACTTTGAATTTTGTTTTCCATGGACATTCAGTAAAATTTGATTGTATGAATGTTCACTGAAAACAAACCCACTAGGGTTTCTGGAGCATGGTGGAAGTGATTATTTTAAATTGGTTTTGCATCATTTGCCAGTTTAGGCCAAAGATCTTTACCAGCTGATGGCTGCTGGGCAAGGTAGGTGAGGTTGGTTGCTGTTCTCAGTTCAGTTTTTGCATGGACAAATAGCATATCAGACATTCTACCATCATCTCCCTTTTTTTGTTTCTTTTTGCAATCTTAAAAGAAAATCTATCTAGGTATTTATGTGGGCTCTATTGCCGTATTTTCGGAGCACATCACAATGTATTATTATTCTCATTTTATGGATCCTGAATCGAGGATCTAATTTAAGTATGTAAGATGCAGAGAGCATAAGGGCCAGGTTACCTGAAGTTGCAGATAGAAACATCTGGTTTGAAGTGACTTGGCCAAATTCTTACAGGAAGTCTAACAGAGCCAGGAATTGAACCCAGATTTTCTGAGTCCTCATCTAGTGGACTTCCTCAAGGAATTAATCGGTATGGAAACTAAATTACCTTCTCCAGCCCAGTGGTGGTCCCCCCAGGTTAGCAATGAGGCATACTGAACGGTAAGGAAGGAAATTTTAACTTCTACTACTCATGCTATATCTATTCTGTGTACAAATTCCAGACTTCATGGACCAGCGATGTCCAACTAGTACCTGTCACTGGTACTAAGTTAATTTAATAAATAACTACTCTCCCCCAGATGTAAAAATTAAACAGGAAACGTGAGTTGTAATAGCTCAGGGATCTGTATAGGGGGATAATAGAAAAAAATAGTCCTTGATGTGCTGCACACTGAGCTGTCACACGCCAAAGGCTGCAGGCATGGTGTAGTACAATGGATAGCAGTGCACAATGCAATGGTAAACTAGCCCAAGGGAGGCTAAACCTCCCCTAATCCAGGCTGAGGCCCCACCCCTGAGGCCCTGCCCTCAATCCCACTCTCCCCACCGAAGCCAGGTCGGGGCTCAGTTTGGGCTTGCAGCCTAGAGCTCGGGGCTCAGCCAGCCAGTGGCCAGGGCAACTCAGGCCATCTGGCTGCCCAGGGTGGCTCAGGCTGGCCAGTGGCCCAGAAGTCGGGCCAGTGCTCAGTCTGACTGGTGGCCCAGAACTTGGGCCAGCCAGTGTGGCTACGGCAGGTTGGCTAGCGGCTTGAGGCAGCTGGGGCGGGTTGGCCGGGGCTCAGGGAAGTTTGGCTGGGGCTCCTCCGACCTGAGGGGGTGGGGCATCGGTGGATTTAGGACTCTAACGGGATCGGGGGTGGTGGGGCCGGAAGGGGTGTGTATGGCAGGGTCTCAGGCAGAAGGGATGGGGCCAGGGACTAGCCTCCCCAAAGTTGGGGATTCACACTCCGCCCATGGTAAACCATGACACTGGGCTATGCAGAAACTGCAAATAAAGAACTATTCTGATTTCATGAACTGAAAAGAGTTTAACAATGGCCATATTGTATGGCATAGCCTAGCTGTGAACCTTGCAAATAGGAGGTAGAGCCTTGTTTTTCAAAGTAAAGCTGAGGGAACAGGGAGGCAGGACATTTTAGAAGGGGGGAAATTTGTCAGTGAATAATAAACTTGCTGAAAAAAGCATTTTTGGGTCATCAAAGCCATTAGCAAATTCAGGGTGAATTTGGTTAATAGCTTCCACTGAAAAAAAATGAATTTTTTCCCCAAAAAGTTAAAATGGTTCATTTTGATCATTTTGAAATGAAATGTTTTGACTTCTCATTTCGAAACAGTTTTGTTTTTAAATTTAGCTATATTTACTTATTTGAAATAAAAAACAGTCTAAAACTCTCCAAAATGAAACTAAATTAAAAAGTGAAAAAAATTATTTCAGATCACAAAAAACCCTGAAAACTAAACTAAATGAGAAAGGTCTACACAGCAATTTTTCAGCCCTGGAGCCTGAGCCCCATGACCCCGAGTCAGCTGACCTAGGCCAGCCATGTTTTTTTTAATCCCTGTGTAGAAGTACCCTAAAGCACTAAAAGTTTGGATCTGAGTTCTCTAAAGGCTGCCTGTCTCATTCTATACTGTCACACTTTATATCAACAGAGCTGCTCAAACTGTAGCTCCCTCAGTATTGAGGAGGGAGCTATCAACAGGGCATTCTCTATGGCTTTTCTTTATGTCCTGCACCAGTGGATTAGATTCCTACACCTCTTAGATGTATTAACCTTTACATTTATGACTGCCAGAAGCTGGGAATGGATGACAGGGGTTGGATTGCTCAGTAACTGTCCTGTGCTGTTAATTTTCTCTGAAGCATCTGGCACTGGCCACTGTCAGAAGACAGGATACTGGGCTAGATAGACCATTGGTCTGACCCAGTATGGCCGTTATTATATCCTAATGTTCAAAGATGCTCTACAAAGTTCATAATTTTGTTTAGAGTTTTGGGGAAGGGTTGGGAGAAAGTTATGACATGGTGTTTCATAGATCCAGCTGGAAAAAAAGAATATTTCCATTGAGTAATTTTGAACAAAATAACTTTGCTTGAAAATTTTTGGTTTATGAATTTCAGTTTTCCATGGGAAGTTTTTAACAGATTCAAAATGAAAGTAGTTTGTTTTGGCATTTCCTATGGGCAAAATTGTATTCCCCTGCCCCCTTAGAATTGACATTTTTCCGTGGATAATTTCAGTTTCAGCTCAACTATATTTTTCAGCAGGAAAAACTTCCACATGAAAAATGTCGGCAGTTCTAGTATTTGAGCATTTGAGAGATATAATCCATGCAGTTATAGTGTGGGAATGAATTGTTATCATGGTTTGATATAATTGTTGATTGTTTTGTTTTAATTATTGACTGAGATGTTCCTATGGCATAGAGATAGATAGATAGATAGATAGATAGATAGATAGATAGATAGATAGATAGATAGATAGATAGATAGATAGATAATATTATCATTTCATTTCCAACCTATGAATTGTGATTAACTCCATCATTGTTGGTATATACCTAGTGTACAAACAATTCACAGCCAACAAAGTGGTATGGTTTAAGATCTCTGACTAAGTTCACACTTAGCCCAATGTCATAGATGCACAACACCATTTAAACCTTAATGGAACAAGTCATGAAAGGGGCTGATTGTAGGCACATTTACCAGATTGACTGTGGACCAATGGGCCATACTACATGAAGATTACAGCTCTCTCTCAATATCATTCCAAGAAGCATCTGTCAACTGTTGGCAGACACTTTCAAAAACAAGATGCCCTTTGGATTTCACAACCAATGTACCACAGCCAACATGCTGCAAGAATAAAAACTTTAACAACAGATTACTGTATGGCTTACCTCCCAGGCTCTGTCTTTGGTTTTATTACAACCAAACGTTATACCAGTGTTGTAAGGGAAATACATGGGGGCCAATTCATGCATGTGCCATGTTTTGTCCACTGTCTGAATCTGCTGCTGATGATTTTCTTAAGAATGACAACTGTGTTTAATGTCTTCTGGCATCAATTTACAAAATCTCACCCATTTGAGTCACTCTTTAAGGAGAACCATAAAATTCCTGGGAACTGCAGAAGAAAAACAAATTACTTTTGGAGAAATTAAAATAAGAGGGTCCAGCTCACTGGAACATGATGTTTTACATGCTGGAAAGATTGGCAGAATAGCAAAAAACTAATCATGAGAACAGAGGGGTGTGTGCAATAGGCACAGGAGAAGGTGCTGTTGAAACACTTGTTCAGTAGAGGTTCGTAGAATACTTGTGTGTGATTTTGCAGCTTTCTCAAGAAACTATACATGATGCCATTGAAAACCCATTTAGTATTAATGAACAATCCCCATGATGTGTGTTCCAAGAAATGCACTGAAAACCTGAAAGACAAAATTTTGGGAAGATAGTGTAACATTTCTTATGTGAGTGGGTGTTTTAGTTATGGAGTCTGATCATGACAAAATAATTCCATCATAAATCATAACAGTTTAAGCAATAATGTAGCCTTCAGGTCTCTGTTTCTAACAGTTTCAATTTGGAAAAAAGGAGTCCAGTGTGTGGTTGACTGAAAAAATATAACTAGAGTGTCTTTTCCCCACATCACAGTATTCAGGGTGTAAGACTAGCTATTTGTTTTATGTTCCAAGCTTTTCCATATTTTTCTAATGAATCACTGATACTGAACTAAATTATAATGAAACCACTTGCCTTTTTGTATGTTTGTAAGGTGGAATATCAATTTATTGCTCTATATAGATGTTTAGTAATAATTATGATAAAGTAGAAGGAGTGCTGCTTAGTGGACTTCACTAAGAGGGCCTCATCCTGCTAACAGCCTCTCGTCCATATCACACTCCACTTTTATTAAAGAGCCTGATCTTTCAAGGCATCAAAGGGAGTTGAAGGTGCTCATCATTTAGTAGGATGCACCCTATAATGAGTTTTCACTAACCATAAGTGGCTTCTATTATGCTACTCCTCAGCGAGACACAGTGGTGTTCAGAGTTCTGGGAGGAAGCACGAGCAGGAGCGTCTGAGAGGGGAGGGCTCCTGCCTCATACTGAGAATGAGGGGCGATCAGCGGGTTATCTCAAGTGCCTATATACAAATGCACAAAGCCTGGGAAACAAGCAGGGAGAACTGGAAGTCCTGGCAAAGTCAAGGTATTATGATGTGATTGGAGTAACAGAGACTTGGTGGGATAACTCGCATGACTGGAGTACTGTCATGGATGGGTATAAACTGTTCAGGAAGGACAGGGAGGCCAGAAAAAGTGGGGGAGTTGTGCTGTATGTAAGGGAGCAGTATGACTGCTCAGAGCTCAAGTATGAAACTGCAGAAAAACCTGAGAGTCTCTGGGTTAAGTTTAGAAGCGTAAGCAACAAGGGTGATGTCATGGTGGGAGTCTGCTATAGACCACCAGACCAGAGGGATGAGGTGGATGAGGCTTTCTTCCGGCAACTCACAGAAGCTACTAGATCGCTTGCCCTGGTTCTCATGGGTGACTTCAATCATCCTGATAACTGCTGGGAGAGCAATACAGCAGTGCACAGACAATCCAGGAAGTTTTTGGAAAATGTAGGGGACAATTTCCTGGTGCAAGTGCTGGAGGAACCTTCTTGACCTGCTGCTCACAAACCGGGAAGAATTAGTAGGGGTAGCAAAAGTGGATGGGAACCTGGAAGGCAGTGACCATGAGATGGTTGAGTTCAGGATCCTGACACAAGGAAGAAAGGAGAGCAGCAGAATACGGACCCTGGACTTCAGAAAAGCAGACTTTGACTCCCTCCGGGAACTGATGGGCAGGATCCCCTGGGAGAATAACATGAGGAGGAAAGGAGTCCAGGAGAGCTGGCTGTATTTTAAAGAATCCTTATTGTGGTTACAGGGACAAACCATCCTGATGTGTAGAAAGAATAGTAAATATGGCAGGCGACCAGCTTGGCTTAACAGTGAAATCCTTGCTGATCTTAAACACAAAAAAGAGGCTTACAAGAAGTGGAAGATTGTCAAATGACCAGGGATGATATAAAAAGATTGCTCGGGCATGTAGGAGTGAAATCAGGAAGGCTAAATCACACCTGGAGTTGCAGCTAACGAGAGATGTTAAGAGTAAAAAGAAGGGTTTCTTCAGGTATGTTGGCAACACGAAGAAAGCCAAGAAAAGTGTGGGCCCCTTACTGAATGAGGGAGGCAACCTAGTGACAGAGGATATGGAAAAAGCTAATGTACTCAATGCTTTTTTTGCCTCTGTCTTCACTAACAAGGTCAGCTCCCAGACTACTTCACTGGGCAGCAGAGAATGGGGAGGAGGTGGCCAGCCCTCTGTGAAGAAAGAAGTGGTTCGGGACTATTTAGAAAAGCTGGACGTGCACAAGTGCATGGGGCCGGATGCGTTGCATCCGAGAGTGCTAAAGGAATTGGCGGATGTGATTGCAGAGCCATTGGCCATTATCTATGAAAACTCATGGCGATCGGGGGAAGTCCCGGAAGACTGGAAAAAGGCTAATGTAGTGCCCATTTTTAAAAAAAGGAAGAAGGAGGATCCTGGGAACTACAGGCCAGTCAGCCTCACCTCAGTCCCCGGAAAAATCATGGAGCATGTCCTCAAGGAATCAATTCTGAAGCACTTAGATGAGAGAAAAGTGATCAGGAACGGTCAACATGGATTCACCAAGGGAAAGTCATGCCTGACTAATCTAATTGTCTTCTATGATGAGATAACTGGTTCTGTGGATGAAGGGAAAGCGGTGGACATGTTGTTCCTTGACTTCAGGAAAGCTTTTGACACGGTCTCCCACAGTATTCTTGTCAGCAAGTTAAAGAAGTATGGGCTGGATGGATGCACTACAAGGTGGATAGAAAGTTGGCTAGATTGTCGGGCTCAACGGGTAGTGATCAATGGCTCCATGTCTAGTTGGCAGCCGGTACCTAGCAGAGTGCCCCAAGGGTCAGTCCTGGGGCCGATTTTGTTCAATATCTTCATTAATGATCTGGAGGATGGTGTGGATTGCACCCTCAGCAAGTTTGCGGATGACACTAAACTGGGAGGTGTGGTAGATATGCTGGAGGGTAAGGATAGGATAAAGAGGGACCTAGACAAATTGGAGGATTGGTCCAAAAGAAATCTGATGAGGTTCAACAAGGACAAGTGCAGAGTCCTGCACTTAGGACGGAAGAATCCAACGCACCGCTACAGACTAGGGACCGAATGGCTAGGCAGCAGTTCTGCAGAGAAGGACCTAGGGGTGACAATGGACGAGAAGCTGGATATGAGTCAACAGTGTGCCCTTGTTGACAAGAAGGCCAATGGAATTTTGGGGTGTATAAGTAGGGGCATTGCCAGCAGATCAAGGGACGTGATCGTTCCTCTCTATTCGAGGCCTCATCTGGAGTACTGTGTCCAGTTTTGGGCCCCACACTACAAGAAGGATGTGGAAAAATTGGAGAGAGTCCAGCGAAGGGCAACAAAAATGATTAGGGTTCTGGAACACATGACTTATGAGAAGAGGCTGAGGGAACTGGGATTGTTTAGTCTTCAGAAGAGAAGAATGAGGGGGGATTTGATAGCTGCTTTTAACTACCTGAAAGGTGGATCCAAAGAGGATGGATCTAGACTATTCTCAGCGATAGCAGATGACAGACAAAGAGTAATAGTCTCAAGTTGCAGTGGGGGAGATTTAGGTTGGATATTAGGAAAAACTTTTTCACTAGGAGGGTGGTGAAACACTGGAATGCGTTACCTAGGGAGGTGGTGGAATCCCCTTCCTTAGAAGTTTTTAAGATCAGGCTTGACAAAGCCCTGGCTCGGGATGATTTAGTTGGGGATTGGTCCTGCTCTGGGCAGGGGGTTGGACTAGATGACCTCCAGAAGTCCCTTCCAACTCTGATATTCTATGATTCTATGATTCATAGTGGTAGGGCATCCACTGTTGCATATCACAGAATCACAAAATCGTAGGACTGTAAGGGACCTCGACAGGTGTTCTAGTTCAGTCCCCTGCACTCAAGACAGGACTAAGTATTATCTAGGCCATCCCTGACAGGTGTTTGTCTAACCTGTTCTTAAAAATCTCTAATAATGGAGATTCCACAACATCCCTAAGTAATTTATTCCAGTGCTTAATCACCCTGACAGTTAGGAAGTTTTTCCTAATGTCCAACCTAAATTGCTCTTGCTGAAATTTAAGCCCATTGCTTCTTGTCCTAACCTCAGATGTTAAGAAGAACAATGTTTCTTCCTTCTCTTTGTAACAACCTTTTATGTACTTGAAAACTGTTATAGTGTCCCCTCTCAGCCTTCTCTTCTCTAGATTAAACAAACCAATTTTTTCAATCTTCTCTAATAAGTCATGATTTCTAGACCATTAATCATTTTTGTTGCTCTTCTCTGGACTTTCTCCAATTTCTCCAAATCTTTCCTAGACACAATACTCCAGTTGAGGCCTAATCATCGCAGAGCAGAGCAGAAAAATTACTTCTTTTAACTTGCTTACAACACTCCTGCTAATACATCCCAAAATGATGTTTGCATTTTTTGCAAGTGTTACACTGTTGATTAATATGTAGCTTGTGATCCACTATGGCTCCTAGATCCCTTTCTGAAGTACTCCTTCATAAGCAATAATTTCCCATTTTGTATGTGGGCAACTGATTGTTCCTTCCTAAATGGAGTACTTTGCATTTGTCCTTATTGAATTTCATCTAATTTACTTCAGACCATTTCTCCAGTTTCTCGAGATCATTTTCAATTTTAATCCTATCCTCCAAAACAATTGCAACCCCTCCCAGCTTGGTATCATCCGCAAACTTTATAAGTGTACTCTTTATGCCCTTATCTAAATCATGGATGAAGATATTGAACAGAACCAGACCTAGAACTGATCCCTGTGGGACCCCACTTAATATGCACTTCCACCTTGACTGTGAGCCACTGATGATTACTTTCTGGGAATGGTTTTCCAACCAGTTATGCACTCACCTTACAGTAGCTCCATCTTGAAGATGTACAGTGCACGCTGTCCTTCATGGATAGCTTGCTCTGTTGGCTGGTGGCCCTGCCTCCTCTCACCATTTTAAAGGGTGCTTAAGGGCATTAGTGTGCTAAGGGCTTCCCTACATGATGGGGTAATTTGCTGTATGGAGATGGAGGTGTGGTTTCTAAAGTGTACTAAGGTATTACTCATTACTTGGTCTGTGTAGATGCAGGTTGAGTGCACTAAAGGTTCCCTAGTGTGCATTAATGTAGTTTCAAACAGCACTATATGAAAGTGCACCAGCAGGGTTTGAATGGGCCAATTAATGTGCAACACGTTAGGTTGCTTTAGAAATCACACCCCTATAGAGCACATTACTCCACCATGTAGACAAGCCCGAAATGTAACTGTTTTGGGTTTTGTATAGGAAGGGATATTCTTACTGAAATGCATTTTATTTTTACCAAGTGACAATGATATCCATGGTCACTACTCGTAAAAAGGGATGGAACTGAGAGGGACAAAAAAGAAGAAAAGCATCTACATATAAGATGGAGTTAGAAGCCTGAGAAAAAATATTACCAGCATCCTCTTCCTTTCTGCCTCGGAATAAGAAAATCAGCAGCAGACCTGATTCCATTAGATCAGTGTTTCCCAAACTTGGGATGCTGCTTGTTCAGCAAAAGCCGGGCCAGGCCTGGCTGGACCGGGCCGGGCTGTGTTGTTTACCTGTCGTGTCCGCAGGTTCAGCCGTTCGCGGATCCCACTGGCCGCGGTTCACTTTGCCTGGCCAATGGGGGCTGTGGGAAGTGGTGGCCAGTACGTCCCTCGGCCCGCGCCGCTTTCTGCAGCCCCCATTGGCCGGGCACAGTGAACCACGGCCAATGGGAGCCGCGATCAGCTCAAGCTGCAGACGCGGCAGGTAAACAAACTGGCCCGGCCCGCCAGGGGCTTTCCCTGAACAAGTGGCGTCTCAAGTTTGGGAAACACTGCATTAGATGATTGTGCTTGAAGTTGTGCAGAGATCAAGTTCAAGATACTGGAATCTAGCCTTGGTTCTGTAATGTTTTGTGCTGACAACACCTCCGTTAGTAGATGTGCTATATTCTTATCTTTGTATTAAGTTGTTGTCTTGTATGTGATTAATTTGACCTGAGGGAGTTAAGCAGGAATTTCAGTCCTACTTGTGTGTACTGAACTTGGTACTTGCAGTGTCCCCAAGAAATCTCTGTGATCCTTCGTGTGAGTATTACAGGTCCTTCTGAAAAATAATGGGGAAAGAGGGAGAAATGGCAGGAGCTAAGTCTAAAGTCTTTGGGGGTTTTTTGTTTTGTTTTTGAATGCCAGAACCAGTTTTGATATTAGGAGCTAGGATTTCAGAGGGCTGTAAGACTTTCTGCAGGCATGGAGCTGTGCCTGTTTATTTGCTTAACTTATTTTTTAATAAAAAATTATGTATGTAGGACGCTATCATGGGTTTACAAATCACTGCCATGTAAACTTCAGAAATAAAACAATAATCATTACAACAGTGAGCTTATTTTTTTGTTTAGAGAAACATTATGAAGTTATTAACTTTGAAAAGGGCCCCAGTGACAGCTCTGGAGATTGGTAGTCCAGGCGTCCGCTTACATCTATGTGCCTTGACCCTGACTTGAATGGACCGTCTTAAGAGAGAGGGAGGGTAGTTCCATATAAGTTGAGACTATTGATCCACTGATAAAAACAAAACCAAGTGTGTGGAGATCTGATTATCTACTGATAATCTACTGATCTGATTATCTACAAGTACTCCTTTTCTTTTTGCGAATACAGACTAACACGGCTGTTACTCTGAAACAATGTATTTCTAGTGCAGCTGTCAATAGAGCAGTTTAAATAAAAGTATAAGTAATCAGTTGCAGTAATCAGTGTAATTACTTCATATTGCAAATAATATGAATGGTCCTAGAGATCATTTGCAAATAGTTTGTGACATGTCTCAGTGTTAAAAAATGAGTTGGGAGCTATCTGTTTGTTATAACATAAGACCTCTGGGGTAGGGATTATCTCTTGTCTATGGTTTTTACACCTTCCAGCATAATGGTGCCCCAAACCTTAATTAGGGCCTTTGAATGCTGCCATTGTCTATAAACTTTGACTACTATTCTAATAATAATAATGTATGTATCTGAAAACTGGAGAATGCCTACTGACATATTAAGTATATGGATCCTGTACCACTACTGGATTTGGCCAGTATTGCTATATTGTTGTTTGGTTCTCCAAAACAACACTTCTGGGACCAAGGCCAGATCCTTAGCTGGAAAAATTCAATATCGCTCCATTGAAGTCAGCCCCTCCCACTCTCTCAGAGTTGGATGACTAATTAACTGAGATTATGATATTTCTAATCAATTCTAGATGTGATATGTTGAACTATACTAAATCATGGCAGTCCAAATTAGCTTGGAGTGCATGGAGGAATGTGGGGATTCTTGTGGCCAAAAGTAAGTAAAGTGGTAAAAGTAAACCAGTGCCAGTTTCTCTCTACTGAAAAAAATCACTGAAATTTGAAAGGAGCAATTCAGTCAGAAACCAGTAAATGCTAATATTTTTAATTTATAATCATGATGTGCAAATTCCCTAGATATGCTAATTTGATTTTGTCAATTAGCTCTAACTGCAGTTACTCAAAGTGCTTAAACGATTACTAATATAAGCAGCGGGTTTTTCATTAAGGTTGATCCCATATGTAGTTTCTTTGTAGTCTCTCCTTCTCAACTGAAGATTGCGCCTGGTCCTCAAGGGCTGTAAATCAGTGTCACTTTTGGGATAAGATGTTACATATAAATTTCAGGAAGAGTTTAGTTTCTGATGCATCTGTGCAACTGTATTTTGCCAGCAGCACAACTTGACCTCAGAAAATGGTCAGCATGCTGTAGTTCCCCAGCAGTCTCACAGTGGGGTAGCTGGCCCAGCAGAGCCACCCCTTGATTCTGGTCCTCAACTTACATCCAAATATGGTGACTATAAAGATGTCTTTGGGGAAAAAAAGACCCCAACAGCCAGTTTGCCTCTGTCCAATCAAGCTACAACCATTGGCAAACATTCTGTTCTGGCATATATATGCCACGTCTGACCCTGAACTAGGCATGCTGTGTATAAGCCTTTGGGAGAATTTATCCAAGGGCTTTATTCGTAAATCTACTTTGCCTGCCAGGGCATCAGTCCTCCTTGTTTAAAAAAAAATGGACAGAAGCGTCTGACTATTGGGCCCTGAATCAGGTCACAATGAGAAACCAATACCCCACTACCACTAATACCCAAGCTAATGGACAGTGTAAGTGCCACCTGATTATAGACCTCTGGGGGGTAATACAACCTAGTACATCTTAGAGTTGGAGACAAATGGAAGACCACCTTTCAAATGCATTATGATCACTTGGAACATCTCATGATGCCCTATGGTTTGACAAATGCACTTGCGACATTCCAACATTTATTTGTGATGTACTCTTAGACATTCTGGACCAATACATGGTAGCATATCTAGATGACATACTTATTTTTTCAGACAATGCTGAACAACACGTTGTGCATGTCCATTCCATCCTGAAGAGACTACGCCAACATGACCTCTATGCTAAGCTAAAAAGATGTGCCTTTGGTCAGTCCTCTGTAGAATTCCATGGGTTCATCCTATCTCCTGCTGTTGTCAAAATGGCCCCATGAAAGGTAAGGGCAGTGCTTGAGTGAGTAGAACCACAGAATATTTGAACTATATTACCTGAGGTTTGTGAACTTCTTGCAGCGGTTCATCAAAAAATTTTCAGAGTGGATTGCCACTCTCACTACCCTGCTCCACAAAAACACCAGGTTTCTCTGGTCTCCCAAGGCCCAGCAGGCCTTTGAGCAATTAAAACTCACGTTTACCACCACTCCCATATTGGTTCACACTGACACTTTGCAAGCCTTCATCGTCAAAGCCAACGTTTCCAACTTGGTGATCAGAGAAGTGCTATCTCAAAGGGATAGTTCTCAACAATTGCTACATCCATGTGCTTTTTATTCCAGAAAACTCACACCCACAAAACAAAATTATGAAATTTGGGATAAAGAACTCTTGGCAATTAACACCACTTTCAAAGAGTGGTGCCACTATCTAGAAGGGGCATGATACCCTGTCCAGGTGAACACCAATCATAAGAACCTTGAATATCTGTAGAGGGCCAAGGCCCTCCACCACCACCAACTTCGGTGGACCTTATTCTTTTCACACTTTGATTTTGTAATCTTCTATTCTCCAGGAACCAAAAACAGCAAGGCCAATGCTTTGTCCCAGAAGAGCGATTATTACCTTGACCAAAAGTACTCAAACCCTAAAACCTCCTGCATACTCAAGCCTCATAATTTCTGGGGCTTTCAAATGATCAGCCTTGGCCCACAGAATCTCTTCTGATAAGGAGAAAGCCATAAGTAAGGAACCCACTATGTCCGAGATGGGGAAACCTCCATAAAAGGGCATAAATATGTTCCCCCTGAGCTGCTGAGGACTACAACCAAGTATATCATGAATCCCCCTGACAGGACATTTTGACTGCTGTAAAACTCAGCGCCTAGTCTCTTGTGTCTCCTGGTGGCCTTGCGTGTGGGACACAGTGCAGGCCTATGTGATCTTTTGCAAAATATGCACCTGCTCCAAGGTGACACACAAACTCGGTTACTTAATTGTGTGCATGTTCCCTATACCTGCGCCACATGTCCACCTACGCTGTTCTGGACACAGGTATAATGCTATGTATACATTTTGTGACAAAGTTCCTCCTCTACCTTGGTGGGTCTTGGGCTTATTGGCGGATTTGCTCATCTTGGAGCTTCACGGCACCCCTAAGTGTGACTGTTTTTTGTGAACCCACAGTCCAGGTCAACTCCTCCTGTGTCTGACCAGGAATTGGGAGGTTTTGGGGGAACCCGGGCCCACCCTCTACTCCGGGTTCCAGCCCAGGGCCCTGTGGAATGCAGCTGTCTAGAGTGACTCCTGGAACAGCTGTGCGACAGCTACAACTCCCTGAGCTACTTCCCCATAGCCTCCACCCAACACCTTCTTTATCCTCATCATAGGACCTTCCTCCTGGTGTCTGATAATGCTCAGTCCTCCAACAGTCCGCATTCTCACTCTCAGCTCCTAGTGCCCCTTGCTCCCAGCTCCTTACATGTGTACCACAAACTGAAGTGAGCTCCTTTTTAAACCCAGGTGCCCTGATTAGCCTGCCTTAATTGATTCTAGCAGCTTCTTTATTGGCTGCTGGTGTTCTAATCAGCCTGTCTGTCTTAATTGTCTCCAGAAGGTTCCTGATTGTCCTGGAACCTTCCCTGTTACCTTACCCAGGGAAAAGGACCTACTTAACCTGGGGCTAATATATCTGCCTTCTATTACTCTCCTGTAGCCATCTGGCCCAACCCTGTCACAGTGTATACCTATGTCCACACTGCCACTATTGTTATATGACGTTACTGCTGCATTTTAGGGGAGGTATCCTAGGGTTCTGTGAGTCACAGGGAAACATTCGAGGAACTGGTTTGCTGTGTGTTGTTGATATTGTCCACTGAATTCACACATTTGCCAATGGCAGTTCCTGATCAAGTCTCCCCCTCATCAAATTGAATGGAAGACATGGAACAATGGAATGATGATGTGGTTCTGCTCCTGCTCTTTATTGCAGAACAAATGTTTGTGGAGTAGGCTGTCAGCAAGATGCTGGATGGAATTTGGGAAGGCAGCTGACCTTGAGGGTCAATGACAATTTATTCAGCTCCGATAATACAGATATGATAAAAGCTGGTATTGCCATCATGTGCCCATGGGTGAACCATTGCTTCTGCTGCCGGAGAACAAGCAGGGGGTAGGGGTGGTGTAGGATCACATTGTTTTGAAAACCTGAGATGAGCAGCAGTGGCTTCAGAACTTGCAAATGAAGAAATATACCTTCATATAGCTGTGTGAGGAACTTGCCCCAAATCTCCAGCACCAGAACACACTATTCAGAGAAGCCATACTTGTGCAGCAGGGGGTGGCTATTGCCCTATGGGAGCTGACAACATCAGATAGCTATCGGTCCATTGCAAACTACTGTGGGGTTGGAAATTCCACTGTCGGGATAGTAGTTGTGCAGGTTTATGAGGCAGTTAACCTGAGATCTACCCACAAGTGGTTGTCATAAGAAAAGTTCCTGAAGTAATACCTAGATTTGAGAGGATGGGGTTTCCAAACAGAGAAGGGACTCATCAAAGACATCTGTATCCCAATACTTTGGCCACCAAAAGGGGCAAGCAAATATGTGAACCAAAAAGGCTGCAAGGCAGATTCATAAATACAAACATGGAAAGGTTCATGGCATCACAGTACTGAGAAGATTGAGATTGTACTTGAAGGGAGAAGAAGGGAGTTTATTCCCCAGAAATGATATGGTTCTTTACAGTATGTCTGTGTCAACTGTTGTTTTGGGGCATATCCACTCCTACCTTAGCTCATGAAACTATACCTTGACATCAATGACACTGGAAAAAAGGAATTCGGTTACAAACTCCCTAGCTTCAAAACAGTTGTGGAGAGTGCATTTGAAAGGCTGAAATCTTGTTGGTGCTGACTACACAACCATCTGGATGCCAGTGTGGCAAACACTGTTCACAAAATCATCACCTGCTGCGCATTCCATAACATCTGTGAGCATGATGGGGAATGCTTCCATCCTGATGGGGCTCAGGACAGGTCTGGTTTCAAACTCTGTACAAGCAGCTGGATCCAAACCAAGTAGCCCTAGTTTCCAGTGGGTGAGGGAACTCAAGGATACAATTTTTTCACACTTGTTTGGCCAACAGTTCTATCAGCTTCTCCATTAGGGAATGATCCTGTTCCATGTGCCACACCTCCTGCTCCATAAACCAGTTCATCAATGTCTCTTCCTGCTAAAGAGCCCAATACTCCCCTGCCCTGATGAACTCAAACTGCTTCTGATTCCTCCTGCCCATCCTGATGAGCAACTCTCCCAGGGTCCTTCTGGTTTCTCTCCTGGAAGCCAAATGTCCTGCCAGTTCAAAGACAAGGGATAGATAGATAGATAGATAGATAGATAGATAGATAGATAGATAGATAGATAGATAGATAGATAGATCCTTTGGAAGACATTGAGAATCCCCTTCCATGCCTTCCCTCCCAATAACATAACTTTGCTTTAGAAGGACAAAATTTGGTACTTTTCATCATTCCAGGAATACAGCTGTTAGACTATCCTCGCTTCTCAGATAACTTTTGCAGCCCATGGGAAAGGAGCAGAGGCTACTAATGGTAAGATACATGTACTGATATTTTTTTAAAAATTAAATTTTCAGTGTCTCAATGCGGGAGGTGGGGGATGGCAGATCCTTCCAGGGGATATGTTACCAGTTTGCAGTTTCTTCTTTAAAGGCTGGTCTACATTTGGAAAACATAGTCATTCTCAAGGTTCCAGAATAGAAAAGAGGTGGCTTTCCAGTCCAGTGGAAGAGATCCAGCAATGCCAGAAAGATGTTTCTGCTAACATATTGATGAATGGAGGGGTTTGGTCAGCTATGAAGGTGGACTAAGCAGATCTGCACTGCTGCTGAACCTGAAGACCCATATGGACTTTCTCCTACACCAGAAATTTGCTAAAATATGGTTACAGGACTTGGAAGCAATCTGACTGGATATTGACTAAATTCTCAGCTAGCTTATAGAGCTTCTGTGCAAAGAGAAATGCAAACCACTTGCCCCACTCCACCCCTGGCATCACCAAAATATTCTGCCCTTGTGCCTGCCTAACAAAGATGACAGGGACAGGGAAAGAAAGAGATACACCACAGTCTCAGATCAGCACCACAAGTTCCTCTCGTCTCCACACAAAAGGACACCACACTATGTTTATCCAACAGTCAGACCAGATCCTTCTCTCATCCCTATTTTTTCCACTTGTGCATCAGTGATTAGTGCAGAGAGAGGCCAGAAACCAAGGACAGGGACAGTAAATGTTTTGTAATTGCCCAAGGAATAGACTGTTTTGAATAACTTTCCTCTGATAACCAAAGCGGTCCCTTCTCCTTCCAGAATGAAGCCCTGGGCCGAAGTCCATTTAATGTCCACCTACTACAGACTCTGTGAAATTTCCCAGTACACATGAATGTTCCTGATGCTTTGGGTGAAGTCATAGAGGATGGTGTAGTCCGACCTCACATTGATCAGCTCCTAGGTATGGTCAGTGGGCCAGGTGGCTGCTCCAGAAGCAGGATTCCTGTTAACTTGTACTGATCAAAAAAGTGCCATGGAAAACAGGTAAGGTGTGATTAGCACAGCATGGTACTATGGGGGATGGGAACCTTTTCGGGTAAGGGTCAGGAAGAAGAGGATTCAGTGCATTGTGGGACTGGAGAGGGGAGGACTACTGAAAATCGAGACATGGTAGACACTCCTTACCTCCATCTACACTGTGCATTGGGATGGGTGTGGGGCTATGCCACAGCTGAAGGCATGTACTTACCTCCATCCCTCAGATGTGCTAGCTTACTCAGTCTCTACTTGCCTTCAGACATGTGCTAATGGTGTTTACACATGGACTATGGGTTGGGGGGGAAATATGGCAAAACCACATGCATGGGCATGTGTACAGTGGCTAGTACAGATGTAGCCTAAAAGGCAGAGTGTTAGGACATAGATATTCAGGTCTGTCTGTAAAGGCCTCTACTCTAAGAATTTAGGTGTATTCTTATCACTTGGCTAGTTATAGAGGTATAAAAGAAAGAATCAAAATCACTGTCTGCCAGTGTAAGGGCCTTCTCTTACTGTGACAGTCTGAGGCCCAGTTCTTAGGCTAAGGCCTTTGGCTAAGCAACAGAGGCAGCCATAAGCTGGGAAGCGACTGGTCACATCCTCACTTTCCAAACTAGTCACATTGAAAGAAGGTGCTATTGGGCTCTTAGGAATACAATCCTGTCCTGATAGTGCCTATCACCTCCAGAGAAAGGGAAGTGCCTAGAAAATATAAAAGGAAACTTAGTTTGATAGCATCCTGTCTGGCAAGAACTCACTTATCAATAGCTGGGATGTGAAATCCTCACTTCTGTATTGTTTTGTGATTATAGTTCCCACTTTGCTATTGTTTGTCTGTATAATGACAGGTTTCAGAGGAACAGCCGTGTTAGTCTGTATTCGCAAAAAGAAAAGGAGTACTTGTGGCACCTTAAGGTGCCACAAGTACTCCTTTTCTTTTTGTCTGTATAATCTCTATCTGGTTCTGTGATTGTTCCTGTCTGCTGTATAATTAATTTTGCTGGGTGTAAACTAATTAAGGTGGTGGGATATAATTGGTTACATAATTATGTTAGTTAAATTTCAGGAAAATGATTGGTTAAGGTATAGCAAAGCAGAACTCAAGTTTTACTATATAGTCTGCAGTCAATCAGGAAGTAAGGGGATGGGGTGGGCATGCAGGTGGGGGAAATGGGAACAGGGAATGGGGTAAGGAAATTGGAATCATGTTTTGCTAAGGGCAGGAATGGGAACAGGGACACAGGTGTAAGGCTCTGTGGTGTCAGAGCTGGGAAGGAGGATACTAAGGAAGGAGACTGGAATCATGTTTGCTGGAAGTTCACCCCAATAAACATTGAATTGTTTGCACCTTTGGACTTCGGGTATTGTTGCTCTCTGTTCATACGAGAAGGACCAGGGAAGTAAGTGGGTGAAGGAATAAGCCCCCTAACACAGAGTACAAAACTCAAAGCCCAGGAGAAGGGAGGTTAAGTCAGTTTTAAGCCACCTTTGTACCTCCCAGTTTTGGGTTGGGCAGGGGCCAAATCAGCCCCCAGCATAAATTAGACAATCCTGAAGGCTTGTCTAAATTACGGCAGCCACCTCCAGGTACCCTGGGTAAACTGCTCTGAATCACCATAGGGCTGTATTCTGCATCCCTACCCCTGGCATTCCTCCCCAGTCTCCCACCCCACCCCTTTGCCCACCATGCCTCCTAGGCCAGGACTTGCAAGGGGATACTCAGAAGGGAACATGCCATGGTCTTCTATAGTTCTTTCACTAGGGGAAGCCTGCCCTGGCCGGAATCAGGGTTTACAATGTCCCACTGTGCCATTGTAGCATATAGGGGCCCAAGCACAGGGTGAGGATCTTACTTGTACAATTTAAGAGAAAAATGGTACCCTTTTGTATAAATTTTGTATAAGAATTCTACAGGAGGGCTATCGTGTTTCAAAAACTCATACAAAGGTTGCCATTTTCTATTAAATTCCATGGGAATTTTCCATGAGGGTTATCTGAATGTATCTGAGCCATCTAGTTCTAATCCATGCCTCATAGTGGTAGATAATGGGAAAATGTGCATGGTAAAAGTTATAATACAGTTCAAACTAATCCAAAATTGAATTTTTTTCAGTGTGGATGAATGTAAACTCGTGATAATGATTGGAAATTGGCTTCTATGTCACATGAAAAAATGTTAACATCTGTTAACTCCCATCCAAGTCTGATTAAGCACTTCTCTTTCAGTTTATTTGGAGTCCTTTCTATTATCTAATAATCTTACTTCAATAATTCAAATTAAATCTAGCTCATAATGACAGATTTTTATCTAAGATCAGGCTAGCTTCCTTGGTTTGATGTAATGTCTCCATCCGTATAGCCATCTTCCATGTAAGTGCAAATTCTTTTAGGAACATAATTTGCCATAGATTGCTGTGGGAACAGTGTATGCAAACCATATAAAGCATAAAATCCTTTTATATGGAGGACAATTCAAAATTCAAAAGGACATTTAAAAGAGATAAGAGAGAAAATTATTGTAGGAACAGGTTTTTAAGTAGGCCTCAAATAGCCTGAATTTTCCAGGCCTCAAATAGCCTGAATAAATTATAACTCATCATTAAATAAGATTCCATTTCTCATTTTCTCTTTTTTTTTTTTTTTTGGACTTTGGTCTGCTAAAAGACACTACAGCATCTAGCCTGGCAGGTCTAATTTTAGGCTTATTAGCTTTGTTTCTCTTTACAGGCAGGCACATTCATTTACATGTGACAGGGTCGGGCCAGATGGCTACAGGAGAGTAATAGAAGGCAGATATATTAGCCCCAGGTTAAGTAGGTCCCTTTTCCCTGGGTAAGGTAACAGGGAAGGTTCCAGAAAAATCAGGAACCTTCTGGAGACAATTAAGACAGACAGGCTGATTAGAACACCAGCAGCCAATAAAGAAGCTGCTAGAATCAATTAAGGCAAGCTAATCAGGGCACCTGGGTTTAAAAAGGAGCTCACTTCAGTTTGTGGTACATGTGTAAGGAGCTGGGAGCAAGGGGCACTAGGAGCTGAGAGTGAGAATGCGGATTGTTGGAGGACTGAGCAGTACAAGCATTGTCAGACACCAGGAGGAAAGTCCTATGATGAGGATAAAGAAGGTGTTGGGAGGAGGCCATGGGGAAGTAGCTCAGGGAGTTGTAGCTGTCGCACAGCTGTTCCAGGAGTCACTCTAGACAGTTGCATTCCACAGGGCCCTGGGCTGGAACCTGGAGTAGAGGGCGGGCCCGGGTTCCCCCAAAACCTCCCAACTCCTGGTCAGACACAGGAGGAGTTGACCTGGACTGTGGGTTCACAAAAACGGCCAAACTAAGGGCTGCTGTGACGCTCCAATGTAAGCAAATCCACCAATAAGCCCAAGACCCACCAAGGTAGAGGAGAAACTTTGTACACATACCATTTTTCTTCCTCTGCCTGCCTGCTTCATTCTTGAGAGCTAGCAGAGGTTTGATGGAAAATATATATGTAAGTATAAATGACAGTTACCCACTGCTCCTACAAAACTAGGCTTCCATAGTTCTTTTGTAGCTTTCAGAGTCTCTCTCCTGAAGACTACAACAGCGGTCAGCCATTAGATAGTGCAGGCTCAGCATGAAAGGAGCAGAAAGTGGCTACAAAATTTCAGGGCTCGATGAGGGTCTGACTTATGACTTGCAGGGTACCAGAAGTATACAGGGAGCTTGGTCCAAATAGTTATAAAGTTTAGGGAATAGAAAAATAAAAGGCTATTTTATAGAGTTCTGTTTTTATGAGGCTCAGCTGCTTGTTTGCCAAGTATAATGGATACACACTGGTCCATTTTTGGAGGAAACCCCCCCCCCACCCCAAACACACTGTGAGCTTCAAATGAGATTATTTTTTCCATTGTTTGTAAAAGGCATCATCGTACAGAACTGCAGCTTTTAAAACATCTAGCCTCCTTACAGAATGTCACAGTGCTCTTGGTTAGTTCTTAAGAAAGAGATCAAAGAAAGATTTTCAGGTCTTGATGTTCCTGTTCACACTGTGTTCTTTCTGTTCTATCTGCACAACACTGAACAGAACTCAATTTGCCAAGCAAGTGACAGGAGAGCACATTTGTCACTACTTTGTTCTTTTATAAACCCATGAGTGCACTCCAAAGGAGTAATGTGAAACAAATTTTCACTGGTTATAGATTTAGGAAGGATGATTTTCTTTAGTGGACCAGATTCTACCTTCATTTATACCTGTGTAACCCAAACTAATCCACTGGGCCAGATGCTGATGTGAATTGGCATATTTCCATTGGCTTCAATAGAGCTACATCCATTTAGACCAAAGATCCGTGTCATTCTATTTTAATATATTATCTGCCAGATTACTTTTGTCTCTTTTTTTTACAATAATATTTGGTGCAACTCAAAATCATATACTTGCTATGTTACAACCTGACTGATCCATTATTAAGAATGCATGTCAAAATGCTTTTTATGCTACTGGGCTAACTAAATGACTTTTAAAGCTAAATTGTTGTCATTATTCTATTAATAAAAGACTAAATACCATTTTTTTCTGGGGATTCAATTTATGAAATTTGTTTTCTTTTTAAAATGTTATATTCCAAATAGGGACACAGGAAATACAGGCATCACACGAACAAGATACACTCCTTCAATCTGAATAGAACCCTAAGCAAAAGGCACAGAGAAAGAGAATAAAAGAATCTTTTTATGTGACAATTGATATAATAGCAGAAAGGAAATTGCCTCCAAGTTTACAAGGCAATAAATGGCTTCCAGTGGTTGATGAACATCAAAGCCATAGGCATTACAGTCAGAAAAGCTGAGTGTACTTACTAGACCTTGAACTCTAGTGCAGAGTCTATCAGAAAGCAATAATGGTTTAAAGTTTGATTGCTTTTTTAACTTATATTTTATTAAAATTTATAGTATCCTTACATGGATCCAGTCATACATAGAACAGAATGCTGTAATCAGCAATCACAACACAGATCAAATGCAACCTAAGGAGATCCTACAGTTAAACCAAATCTGATGAACAAACCCAGCTGAGATTTATACTGTCCATATCTGAGGTCAAGTCTACACTTAAAACGCTGCATCAGCACAGCTGCACTGATGCAGCTGCGTCACTGTAGCACTTTAATGAAGACACTCTATGCCAATGGGAGAACACTCTCCCATCAGCATAGTTAATCCATCTCTCCAAGTAGATTTTTCACATCCCTGAGTGACGTGGTTATACTGATATAGGTCTGTAGTGTAGTCTGGATCTGAAATAGTCCAAGTGAAGGAGCACCTCCTTAGAAAAGTAAAAAGTGACAAGAGAATCATAACAAAGTGGAGGTGTGGGAGGGGGGAAAGGGAGAGAAGGGGAAGAAAAGAAGCATACATGTCTAGAACCTGAAATGTGTGAAGAGTAGAATCCATACTGAACTCTGCTATGAATAACTCCCATTCACACAGGTATCTAGCACACAGACTTTATGTTGATGCGTGTTCCAGAATACCATAGTTAAAGAGGTAAGGAGCAACATTTCAGTGTATAATCTCCATATTATCTCCATAGTAGATTTTATTTGATAATGCCATCATATTTTATATTTACTTAAGCCCAGATCCTTAGATGTATGTAGGTGCCTGCCAAAGTCCCATCAAAATCAATATATTTCTTTCTCTTTCACCATTAAAGATCCCATAGAATTTCAGAAACCATGTGCATACAGCACAAATGAAATACAGCTACCTCCAGGGTGAAGATGGGCAGCTAGGTAGATGACTAATTCAAAATATTCTTCTCAAAAGTAGGATTTGAAGAAATATTCTTCAAGGGCTCTGTGGTAAACCCCTAGTCTTATTAAATATGCCATGGGTTATTTAATGTCCAAAGACAACCTCATTTTTAAGGTCTGATATGTACAACCCATATTTAGCAAAGCGCATAGTACTCAATTTATCTAACAAAATTATGAAGGGTTGAGTCAATCTCAATGACAGCTGAACCTGTGAGATCAGGTAGTTAAGGTATTGTTAAGCTATAATTAAGAGCACTAAACTTATCTGGTAGCACCGCAATATGTCACCTTTATTTGCCTTAGTCCATGAATCGTACCATCTATGCCAATGGAAACACTCACAAATAAGGTACTGCTTGGCACAAGTAAGGGAGGCAGAATCTGGCCCTTGATTACCTATGTTGTGTAAATACCCTTTCAGTTTGGTCATTTAAGTCACCAGCTATAATCACCTTGTCAGTAGAAAATATTTATATTGAATGTGTTCACTGTGAAAAATATTTGAGTGAAATCTTAGTTTTATTTAAATAAATGGCAGAACTCCCATTGACTTCAATGGGTCAAGGAGTTCATCCATTCTTACTAAACATATTATTATATAAATTAAAATTGGTTAATCCATGGATAGTATGAGAACAGGTTGGATAATTTTAACGTTATGAATAATAGCCAACATGAATTAAATATAGAAATCAAATTAAGCAAATAGTAAGTAATTATACATTGCAAGTGCAGAAAATGACAGAGAAGGTGAGCAGCACAAAGATAAAGACCCACCATTAGCTGGAAACTCTTATTGGTGTGCCCACAAAAATGAGATAATTATAGAGAACTCTCAAAAATGCTATTAAGAAACCTAAATTACAATAATCTACCCACCCCTACCAATATTATAAAACAAGTGATATATTTAAAAACAAAACAGATATTCCCAAACATTTCCTCCACCAGGAGCACATATTTCTATGTGCTGTGTGTATCAAGAGGCCCATAAAAAAAAGAAAAGTTTTAAACTAAAACCATAAACTCACTCCAAAAATGTCACCTGAAAAGTCCAAAAGATTATTTCAACAATGAACTCAGTACCCAATTCACATGTTAAAAATGCCCAATAGAAACATCTTGACTGTGAAAGCCATTAGATTTTCCACTGTTGTTGTTTAGTGTTGAAAAATATGGTTCAGTCGAACCATCAGCAGAGTCCCTGAATAAAATTAATCCCTTCTCCTTCAGCACATCTGCCCCACCCTTGCATGACAAATCTTGCTCTCTTTTTGAGTTCTAAAAATGGATGACCCTTCCAGTTCACCCAATCTATGACTCATGGGGAAAAAATGTGCTAAACTTGTGGATCCTACATATCAGCCATTGAAAAGGAGCAGAGATTGATATTGAGGTAGCATGGGCCCGCTCATATGAAGCTTTTGGGATAAGTTAAAATTCAGACCAGGTAAGTAAATGACTGAAAACTGTTACCATCAGATGACTATTCTCTTGTATATGGGAAGTGAATTGGTAGTGGTCTTTGGTGGTGGTAGGCAAGTGTTATCTTAATACCATCACCAAATTAGCCTTAATTTGAAACCTTGTTGACAGTCTGAGGAGAAAGGCAAGGACTGAACGAGCTGGTTGACTGAACTGCCTTCCCTCATCTCTACAGTTGGCCACTCCAGGTCAGTTCTGCACAGTGGCAATCCTGTGCTCTTTGAATAGTAAACATAGGCCTACAGTATAGAAAGGATGTCAATCTAGTAGTAGCTCTCATGGGCTCTGTATTTAACAGAAAATTCATAACTACAATAACTGAGAAACTCATGAGTTCTAAGAAAGGCCCACAAACTTTCCCTATTAGCCCCCTCTACTTTTCTTGAATAACTTTTATGTTACTAGGTTGTTCACCATCTTTTATGCTTCTGATTTAGTCTTCTTATCCTCATCACATATTACTGTAGGTAAGCCAAACACATCCTAACAAATGATAAGTACTGAATGAAAAGAAGCTTCATGAACAGCTGCAAAAACCTCTGTTATGGGGGCCAGTGTTTTAATAACAGCTGCATGGTAGAGCAGCTGTATATTATTGAGAGTGTCCATTATTGAAAATGAATACCTCCATGCTGAGAAGTCACTCACTTGCTAAGAAAAATTCAGAAGTTCACTGAGAGATAATGTTTTTATATGTTTACTTTCAGGTATAAACCTAGTCATTACTGGTTGATGGACTCTATCTGACAAAATATTTCTACTTAGTCAACAAAAAGGTTGGATGTCTCATTCAGCTGAAAGTGGCTCTGGGAAATCTCTTGGATTTCCAGGTCCTTAAAATTGCTCTCCTTTCTGATATGTTCCCTTTGAGATTGAAATGTGGCGCTATTTTGATATTAATATATTATTAACAATAATACTGAAATGCCTTTCTAGGAATTATTATTCATAAATTTTGTTTAGATATTTTATTTAGATTATTTTAGATAGTGGACTTAATATCACCCACTGAAATTCATTCCTTCCAACTTCTTCACAATGTAATCCTGAGGAGCAGTTATTTTGCTGTGTATCAGAGTCAAAAACTGTCCATTCCATTATTTGCTCTTCCTTTACTTTTTTAAACAAAAGATAGTAAAGTACCTTTATAACACGATCACTTATTTTCTAAAAACTCCTGGGTTGTCAAGAAGGTTCTATAATTTTCACAAGCTTTTATGGCATGTCATGAAAGCTGAACACCAGTAGTTCTCTAGATCATTTAGAAGGCACAGGCTTTATGCAGGAATTACTAGGTCAAATTCTATGGCCTGTGTTATGCAGGAGATCAGATTAGACAATCTTAAAGGATCTTCTGGCATTAAAATCAGTGAGTCTATTGAAAAGAACTCTAGTGCCTAAGAAAGAACTCCAGACATCAGTATATGCAGGGACATAGCTCCAGAACTGCTAGCCATTCACCCGCAAGACAAAGTCATTCAGCCCAACCCAGTACTATAATCCTTTGCATACTTTGCGTGAATGTTACACCATTTATGTTATGAAGAGACAAGGAAGTCTACTAGAAAAACCTTCATTGTAAAGAGCCTCAAAAAGCTCTCATGTTTCACCATCAAGTAAACTTTTTTCTCTTTGTTCATCAGGAGTTGCAACAGTGAATAAATTAGATCAGCTATGGTGATGCAATGTGTCTACCACCTCTACATTCCCCATGAGAGGCTTGAAAACCCAGATGATTCTTTTAATAAGTTGACTAGATATCCCAGGCTAGACATGTTCTAGTTATTTTTAAAGCTCTGGAACTCATGGCTTGCAAGCATACATGATTCGTGATCGTGCAGAAAAACGTAGTATAGCATGAGTAGATGGCAATTGCCTTGAAGACCTAGATTCTGCTGATGATATTGCTTTACTGAGTGACAGCCCTGAAAATTTACAAAGACGGACAACCTAGCAAAAACAGCAGGACAAGGAGGACTCAAAATTAGTTATGCTAAAGCAAACATCCTTGAAATCGAGACATCAAACAGTAACACATTGGCAGGCAAAAAATAAAAAAAGTAGAACAGTTTGTCTATCCGGGCAGCACCATATTGGCCAACGAAGACCACAAGAAGGAAGTGACACTGAGGATAGGAAAGGCATCCACAGCATTTACTAAACCTACTGACGTATGGAAATCAAAGATATATAGCATCTGAACAAAACTGAGATATTTCAATTCAGGCATAATATCAGTGCTAACATATGACTGTGAGAGATGGAGATCTACCAAAAGCGGTAGATAGGAGACTAGGCACTTTCAAAACTAAGTGCCTGTAAAGATTCTGGGCATTGGTGGGTAAGTCTTCATTACCAGTACAGAGATCCATGAAATCACCAACCAGCAGCTTGTTTCCACCACAAACAGAAAAAAATGCAGGACACATTTGGGCATATACTTCATATGCCAACACACAGACTCCCCCATGAAGCTGTGAAGTGGAAATCAATTGGTGTGAGGAAATGAGGGTACCCAAGAGAAACCTGAAAAAGAACTCTTAGCAGGGAGGGCAGAACAGTCGATCTCAACACCATAGCACAGATGGAAGCAGCAGCAAATGACACCGAGGACTGGAAGAGGCTGGTTTCTGCCCAGTGCACCAACATTGTCATGAGGAGGATGTAAGGGGAAAAGAAGAATAAAATGCCAAGCAAAAATCAGACACAAGGCTTTTATCTACCTTTTGACTCTCTCCTCAAACCCTCTCCCCTCTTTTCCCTTCCCTCTCTATTCAAAATCTGTCTACTTAAAAGAATAAATCAAAGGCATTCTGCATAATCTTCCACTAACTTCCCCGTGCTGACTTTCCTCAGTCTATTCAGACTTCTATTTCCAGCTGCCTATCTGATATCTTCTCCATCATCCTCAACCAAAAAAACCATCAGTTCCCAGAGCGGTGCCAGGACAACAAGGGCTAACATGATCTCTGGATTTATAAACATGGGAGTAAAGAGGCATAGGAATAGGGACATAATATTATTTCTGTATATAGTGCTGGTGAGGCCACTACTAGAATACTTGGTTCAGCCCTGTTGTTCACCTATTTAAAAAAAGATGTTAAAAAGATGGGGAGGGTTCACAGAAGATCAACAAGAAGGATTAAGGATGGAAAACACCCTTACCATGAAAGACTAATAGATCTCAGGCTATTTAGCTTCTCAAAGAGATGTTTAAGAGGTTTGAAAGTACCTACACAAGGAGAAGGTATCTAATACTAGAGGCCACTGTACTCTATCTACTAAAAGCATAATGAGCTCCAATGTCTGGATATTGAAACTAAAAATATTCAAACTGGAAATAACACTAATTTTTAACAGTGAGGGTAATTAACCTTTGTAACAGATTACCAAGGGATGTGCGTGGTAGATTCTCTATCATTTGAAGTCTAAACATCTAGATTAGACATTTTTCTTAAAGACATACTATAATTCAACACCAAGTTATTGAGCTTGATGCAGGAATTACTAGGTGAAATTCTGTAGCTTCTGTTTTGCTCTAGTTTAACTCTGAAGGTATGTCTACACTTACAGCAGAATGTAGAGTACAGGCTTTGCCTGCTCAACTATCATGGGGGTAAAGAGCAGTGTAGATGGTGACACACAGCTTAGGTAACTAGAGGAGAGTGCCTATACTCCTGAATCCTAGGGTATATGGTCTGCACAGCTCTCTACATGCCCAAGCAGTGCCACCCATGTCTACACTGCCTTCCCCCGTCATAAGTGAATGAGTGAAACTTGTGGATGTTGCCTCCCTTTCACTGCACTGTGTAGCCACACATGTAGTGCCTGTACTCTTCATGCTGCCATTCCTGTAGACATAGCTTGAGTCTCCATCACAATTGCTTTTCTGCTGCTCCCCTCCCACAGCTCAAGTGGGAAGTAAATTACTGCAGCCCTTTTCTGGATGCAGGTTACCACCCCGTTATGCTGGTTAACTTCCACTGTCCGGTATGCTGCAATGATGGAGCTATAGCTCCCAGCCTCCCTGCCCATATACTCACAGGGGGGTCAGAATCTGGCCCACTATGTAGTTCGAAGCCACAAAATAGCACTCAAAGCACATGATACTTGATGCACAGTACATTATTTTGCAGTATACTAAATCCCTCTACATGTTTGAAACAGCAAAGTTAAATGCAGCATTTGTCACTCATCGCTATTTCCACCCCCACATGTATTATTTCATAATCCATCGCAGCATCCTTCAGAGCAGCTGAACTGCATAAATTCTCCATGTATTAATATTTTGATTAACAGTTTAATAAAAAATAATGACTCTCTTAAGCACCGCTACTGAAGCGTGAGCATATTATTGTGAGCAATCCACTTGCTGAAAAAATAATTTTGCTCTTTAAATATATATATATATATATGTGTGTGCCAGAGACCGGGTTGTTAAACTGTAAAAAAAGAGACTATGTAGGTGCTGTTAGCCTCTGAGTCAGCAGCTAACATTTCACAAAAATTAGCATTTTAAGCATAAGTGCTCCCCCTACATGCTATGAGCCATCCATCCTGTATAATCATGTACATGTAGCCTGCTGTACTCTGAGGGTGCTTCACAGCTTACGCAGTCTAAAGGGTAACAAACTGATTCACTGTAGATTAGTCATGTGTAGCTGGTCACGCTGAAGACACACTTACCACGAGACAGCAATCTGTGCCCTGGTCAAGGAAGGAGGAGTTGACAGCACATGCAGGATTGCAGAGAGACTAGCAGCTTTCTCAGAGATTGAAGGGAAACCACCTGCAAGTGGGTGAACTGTGTTTACTGCTGGAGGTAATCAACAATCAGTAATTAACACACAGGTAGGAGAGGAAAAGGTTTGTTGGGACAATTAAATCTTAGCTCTTTCTGATTTTAGACTATTTAAACAACACTGGCACAGTAAACTAGTATTCCTAATTACTCAAGAAGGATAGTACATGCTATTACACTGAATTCATAATAAAGGATCTCTATCTAATATTTCTGTGGCATGTTGCCAGCCTAGAATAGGGTCACAATGCCCTGCAAACTATGTACTACTGTATTACACTCATTTTCTTTGAAAGTTCTAAGACACGGTGACACAGAGCTGTTCTTCGTTGAGTGCCTCTGATAAATCCAAACTGTCAAATTGCCGGTCAAAGGTAAATGGGACATTAAAAAAAAAAAAAAGTATTGACCTTTTATGCCAGGCTTGCAGCAGTAAATGGTTCATACGAAGAGACTTGTGTAACTGTGTTCCACCAGATGGGAAAAGCTGTTTTGTATGTGGACAGCATGACCTCCTTTATTTATTCTTTTGTCCTGGAATGGTCTCACAGTTGCCATGGCTTTTCAAGATGTGTGAGGTCTGGAGTAGAGATACCATTGTATATAGAAGAAGACATTTGTAAAAGATCTGTGAGGCACTGCTTTACAATTGTTACAGCGGATAAGGCATATCCGGTCTCATTATTTCCTCTGAATTAAGGCGGAAACCCTGTAGGCTCAGAGGAGATCTAAGATGACATATTGGGTCATATCATGCCCCTCTGTAAGGGCGAAACCCAGAGTAAGGAGGCACAGTGACAGAAAACTCTGCAAAGTTCCCCCATAAGGAGGGGCTTGGGGAAGAATTTGCATGAGAGGAGCAAGGTGTTGCCTCTGTACCCTCGCAAAATCTTGCATTCTGGAAAAAGAACAAAGGAAGGGGTTGCCACTGCAGGCTGCTCCCTGACCATTTGGCATCCTTTGTAACCTTGATGCCATTTGCTCATCTGCCTGTGAAATACCCAATCCCCAAGGTGGTGGTGCAGGTGCAGATCTGGCTTAAAAGCTGCAGAAAGCAGCGTTAATTCTTGCACAAAGAAAAGGAGGACTTGTGGCACCTTAGAGACTAACAAATTTATTTGAGCATAAGCTTTCATGAGCTACAGCTCACTTCATTGGATGCATTCAGCGGAAAATACAGTGGGGAGATTTATATACATAGCGAACATGAAACAATGGGTGTTACCATACACATTGTAACGAGAGTGATTACTTAAAGGTGAGATATTACCAGCAGGAGAGTGGGGGGAAAAAACCTTTTGTAGTGATAATCAAGGTGGGCCATTTCCAGCAGTTAACAAGAACGTCTGAGGAACAGTGGGGGCTGGGAGGGGAATAAACATGGGGAAATAGTTTTACTTTGTGCAATGACCCATCCACTCCCAGTCTCTATTCAAGCCTAAGTTAATTGTATCCAGTTTGCAAATTAATTCCAATTCAGCAGTCTCTTGTTGGAGTCTGTTTTTGAAGTTTTTTTGTTGAAGAATTGCCACTTTTAGATCTGTAATCGAGTGACCAAAGAGACTGAAGTGTTCTCCGACTGGTTTTTGAATGTTATAATTCTTGACGTCCGATTTGTGTCCATTTATTCTTTTACGTAGAGACTGTCCAGTTTGACCAATGTACATGGCAGAGGGGCATTGCTGGCACATGATGGCATATATCACACTGGTAGATGTGCAGGTGAACGAGCCTCTGATAACGTGGCTGATGTGATTAGGCCCTATGATGGTGTCCCCTGAATAGATATGTGGACACAGTTGGCAATGGGCTTTGTTGCAAGGATAGGTTCCTGGGTTAGTGGTTCTGTTGTGTGGTGTGTAGTTGCTGGTGAGTATTTGCTTCAGGTTGGGGGGTTGTCTGTAAGCAAGGGCTGGCCTGTCTCCCAAGATCTGTGAGAGTGATGGGTCGTCCTCCAGGATAGGTTGTAGATCCTTGATGATGGGTTGGAGAGGTTTTAGTTGGGAGCTGAAGGTGACGGCTAGTGGCACAGACATCCATGGGGTTTCTATGTGAGTGTGTTGCACAGGGTGGTTTCTCTCTGGCCCCAAATACTCACCTATTTGCAGAGGGGTTCTGTGTTGCTTTCCCATCCTTTATTCTCCCCACCCCATCTCTGCACATTTTTGCTCCTCTCCAGACACTTGCATGTATCGGAGTCATTATTTTTAAAGATATGCAGCAAGCTTTTACAAACTGATTAGTTGGAATGGCCTTTGCAGCCCAGATAAAAAAACAATATTATCCCCCAGAGAATCTTAGTGGAAAGGTCCCAGGCCAGCCAGCATCAACAATTAGTTAGGTGGAAATAAGTATTACTTCAAAAACACCTAGAGCTGGTCATACGATCTATTCTGCATAATAGAGCTGATGTATTTGGGCACATTTTGTTGAATATACAATTCATTATACATTTTTTTTATCAATTGACCTGCTCCAAAAGCAACCAAAGAGGGGCTAGCTATGGCAATTAGGCCCTGATTCAGCAAGATATGTAAGCAAGTGTAGTTCTTAAAGTGTGTGAGTAGTACCACTGAAGTTATCTGACTATTCTTGTGCTTAAAGTTACACACATGTTTAAGTATCTTGCTGGACTGAGCCTCAGGCAGGACACATATTGCAAAGTGAAAATGTAACAAGTGAGGGTATGAGTTAACCTGGACTCTTACCTGGGTTTTAGACCAAACCCCCCTACTGTCCACACAGAAAAACCTAGAACCTGGGTTTATATGTGATTTGAACCTGGGCTTACTTACCTAGCTGGGATATAGATTAAAGCCTGAGTTTCACTTTAACCTGGGCTCTCCCACGCCTACTTTGCAATGTGGACACAGGCTATTACTCAGGTTCCAGAACTCAGGTGCTGATAGTCTGTCAGTGCCTTCCCACAATCCTTCAATATCCATATTTTTTTGACTTTTTGACTTTCTACCTCCTCCCTTCTGCACCAGCAGTCATCTACCAGTTTTTTCAGAGTCATAGAGTTTATGGGCCAGAAGGGACCACTAGATCACCTACTCTGACATCCTGTATATCACCACTCTGCACTCACATAACAACTGAAATTAGCTCAAAATAGTATAGCCCACAGGAGACTAGCCTATTATATGCCAGAAGCATATAGGAAGAACTGAGGTGGGAACCAGTGCCCTGCAATAGCAAGGAAATGATTAAGAGAACTATACCCAGATAACTTGCTAAGTGACTTATCATAGAATATCAGGGTTAGAAGGGACCTCAGGAGGTCATCTACTCCAACCCCTGCTCAAAGCAGGACAAATCCCCAATTTTTGCCCCAGATCCCTAAATGGCCCCCTCAAGGATTGAACGCACAACCGTGGGTTTAAGCAGGCCAATGCTTCAACCACTGAGCTATCCCTCCCCCCTATACTTGAACCCACATACTTCAGAGGAAGGGAAACAACCCCAAAGTCTCTGCCAATCTGACCTGGGGGAAAATTCCTTCCCAACCCCACATATGACGATCAGTTAGACCCTGAGTATGTTGGCAAAAACCAGCCAGCCATGCACCAGAGACGGAGAATGCTTGGTGCCAGATCCAAGCCCTGCCCATCCTGTTCAATGTCCCATCTCTGGTTGTGGTAAAGGAAATTAAAGCAAAAACAAAACAGAATACATTTGGGCAGGGAAATCCCTTCCTGCCTCCTGCAGGTAGCCGGCTGAAACATGGGTCAGTGTTTATACCCTACATACCACAATGCCTGCTCCATTTCTACACAGCACTCGATCAGAACTTGAACTGAGGTAATGTCTGGAAGAGCCTCATCCCACAGTGCTGCAGGCCAAAGACTTCCACCAAGATTCTGGTGTGAGGTCAGTAAGGTCCACAATTTGGGGAGTTGAACATAAATCACCTCTACAGGAACATATCCCAGAGGCTGGTAGAGGAGAGGATTAAACAGGCAGCAATTTAGTGCAGGGAGAAAATAAAAAAAAACCTGAAGGTCACCTGCCACATGGGAAAATGACTCCAGCAACCAGCGTGGACACTCACCACCAACCAGCCCCTACTACAAAGAGTCTGACCTGGTGCTCGGTGCTGCCCCCTGCAAGGAGTCCGGTGTTGTGCTTTGGAGACAGAATGGGATTATTTTGGGGGGAAGGAGCCAGAGGGACCAGCAGAGCCAGAGGCAACCCTGACAGCAAAAGGACCAGAGAAGCTGGAACTGACCTAGAGCTAGCACAGAGCCATCAGGCAAAGGGGATTGGAGGATGTCCTCATCCTGGAGTCCATGGACCTGTTCAGAGAAGGTCCCAGACAGCTATTTTGGAGCAGTTCCCTGGTCTGTGTTATATTAGAGATCAGATTAGATCACAATGGTCCCTCCTGACCTTAAAATCTATGAATTGGCCAGAGAGGAAGCAGCATCACCACCACAGCTGGGTAAGAGGCTGCTGACACTTTTGTTATTGTTTGAGGGGAAATTACAACGTAAGTAGGAAGGTTTTGCCAGTTTATGACTAATGTAATTATTGTTTTGAAGGCTATTTCTTGCTGTGGGGCAGCCTTTGCATTTCCCCAGCCCCCCTCCCCTCCTGCTTGCTTACAATAGATGTGTCTTTTCAACACCACCTGCCCCTCCTTCACAGTGGACCAGCAGCACCACAATATCAATCAGTGCACTCCTGGAACAGACACGTGCATGGGCAAATGCACCCTGTTAACTTTCCCCCTGTGCTAAGGAGGGAGGGGAGAGAAAAGGTACCCTGTCATGCAAGTCCAATAGGGGCAGTCAATCCAATATCACTGGTCCTGCTGGTTTTGTTTGCACTTTGTATGTTTCACTTCTTTTGACATTTGCACTATATAGCTGGTAGCTGCACTGCCCATGTTTGTTTTCAATAAAGTATTTGGTTGAACAACCCATCGGTGTGTGAGTGCTTGGGAAACACAAAGAGGCAAGATGTTTAATAAAGTCTCATAACAACAAAAGATAAATTGATGATTATGGCACAGGCACATCACGTTCCTTCACATCATCACTTTTCCCCATGCAAAGCAATGATGTGGGCACACATGATACCTCTGACTTCCCTGGCTCTCTGAGTCCAGCCCCAGTGAGCACAAGTGTACTTTCTGGTTATCTGAACCAGGTCTGTAAACCAGCACTATGTTCAAAAGCTCTCCCCCTTAGTCTCTGCCCTTTATCCTTGCCTATGTTGTGCAGTGTGCAGCACATTCAAGTTACTTAAATAGGGTGGGCACACTGACATCCAAATGGGTTCGTAGGCTGTGCCATCTTGTCTTCAGTTAGCCAAATGTACATCTCACCACAATCTTGTGACTACTCAGCGTGTAATTAAATTTTCTTCTACAAGGTGCTCTCACATCATGACTCAGAGCATTAAAGGATAGTCTGGGTACCCTAAAACAGCAGTGAGCACAGACACGCTCTCAGTATCCATATTACTGGGAAGAAATAAAATCTCTTTTGTTCCAATCTTTAAATACCAACTCTCCAGAGCATCCTGGCATTATGCACCCTGTCATGGTCCTCCGTTGGATCCATGGTCCTCTGTTGGATCCATGCTGGAATAGAGGCCAAGGACAGAAGTGAAGAGAGTGCAGAGTTGGAAGTGCTTTAGTTAACTGTATTAGTGGTTATGACAATCAGGGCCCAGACATCCCAGCAGGGAGTACAGGGGATCTGAACTCCAAAGAATCAACTGATTGAATATAAAAGTGTATTGAGTAAGGCCTTTTATGAAAGTCGGTGACACACTAGTGATTAACATCATTGTGAAATGTATATATTAATACTATAAGAGGAATTATGGATGCTTACTGATATTATGCTTTAAAGTCTGTGACCAAACAGGGAGAAACAGGTTTCCCTGCAGACAGAAAAGAGGGTTTTCACCTGCTGCCTACAGTTCAACCAGTGGCTGACCCACCTGCAGTATTATAAGAGAGGAGGTGTGACCCAGGGAGACACACAAATGCCAACTGGCAGAGAGCACACCATACCATACCATAACTCTCATCAGGCCTGGTTCACTCATTACTCCCAACTCACTGTTGTCATCATCTGTGACTAAAAGGTGTTGTGTAAGGTGTCATATGAAAACTGGTAACACTCTAGTTATTAATATTATTGTATCATTTATGCAGAGGTGGTGTATTAAGAGTTATAGTCATGTCCTGGAAATATGGTCCTAAAATGTGTTTGGCAGGCAGTGCTTAAACCCAGCCTGTCCTGGACAAAGGAATGGTGGTTAGCTGGCTTGACTATATCTCCAATGTAAATTAAGCAAGGTGAGACCAGAGACCATGAAAAGGGCACTTATGTGTAAGGTAAATAAAGCCATCAGGCAAGCAAGTGGGGGAAACTGGCCACTTAACCTCAATGGGGGATGGAGACTGACTGCACCCCCAGGACGCCTTCTCGACTCTTGAATCAGGGTCAATGAACTATGGAAGATATAAGCAGAGACAAAAAGTCATTTTGTTATTCATTGTTCAATGGATACAAAGGGCCAGACCATTTAAACTGTGAGAAAAGTGGATCCTTTCAACAAAGGGGTTCCTGGAAACTGATTGTAGGTGTGAAACCTGCTTAGACCAAGATTGTAACTTGCTAAAATTAAGTGTGCATCACTAGAAAGTATGTTTTGTTTTGTTTTGTTTTACCCATAACCGTAACTGAGTCTTCTATTCTTACTTGTTATCACTTAAATATCTGCTCTTTCTTAATAAACTTACTCTAGTTTTTACTACAAAAACACTCCAGTGCCATGAATCAAACTTAAGGATAAAATCCTCAGCCAAACTAACAGGCTGGTGTGTGTTCTGTCTCTCTGGGGGAAGCAGATAACTTATGTGCGGATCCATGAAGAGGGACTGGACACTGCAAGGGAGATAGCTTCAGGAGACTTGGGACTGGAAGAGCTGTTGATGTCACCCTGTAATGAGTACCTCGGTTGGTGGCGTCAGAGTGAGTCCATTGTGCTGTGGGTAGGCTAGTGGTGCCAGGTTTCTGAGATAAATCTGCACCACCCAGAAGCACCCAGGGTTCAGGGCAGGCAGTGAAACAACCCCTTATTAGTCTGTGACCCCATAGCATCACAGTGGTGTAAGAGCATTTCCACACAGGGGCTCAGGAAAGTCAGACAAGTTCTCCCACAATACACAGCAAAACAATTAATAGAGAGGCACGTCTTAGTACCACACTAAGAACCATGGGATATGCCCCAGAAATCCTAGTGCCTAATCTGGGTCACTGCAGCACAAGTGTGGGCTCAGCTACTCAACTATGACTCAAGCATCATTTATCAGCCTGGATAGTCACACCTGGAGTACAAATCCAGGTGCCCAGCCTTGCACCCAGTGAGAGAGTTACTCAGCAGTTATGATCTCATGCCATGTAGTATTTTGACCAGAAATATCCTTTGTACAGATTCCCATCATATCCAGCAATTTCATCTCTATAACCCCAATAAGCTTTCCATGCTTAGCAGTGCCTGGCACATTAAAGTATGAAAATGCATCTGATATATTATAAATGTCTTTCTGTACACCTCTGTCTGTTTTATGATATATAGAGAAGCTGTCCTACTGGCACTTCTTTTGCATGCCATCTATTTCTCAATAAAGTTAATAAAGTGTAATGAGTATAAGCATAAAAATTGATAGGATAAGCAAAGGTTTAGAATGAAAAGAAAAAAGTTGAAAAATTTGTTTGTCTTTAAATATCCAATAGGCCAATAAAAGTAGCAGAAAAGATGCAAGAGATGGAAAGGTTAATTTGTCGACAAAAGAGGCAAACAATTAGCTTACTCTTTACAAATAACTTCTTGCCTTAGTGTTCATAGGGTATGTTTTGGGGGCAGTTGCTAGAAACAGATGTACATTTCTCAAGGGATGAAGAAAAATACAGAAAATAACCAAGATCTTGCTGGAGCAAATGATGAAAAGGTAGAACATCTGCTGAGTAACAAAACATTGGTGCTACGTTGGCTGCATTCCACAATTCACGAATGGTAAAACTGAGAAGGCAAACTCTAGCAAATATATTGGGCACATCTAGGGAGACTGAAGGGATACCACTGGCCTGATGGAAGCCATAGAACATTTCCGAGTCAGGGTGTGGAAGTTCTGGAGCCATTGCTGATCATCCCAGGACTGAATGACAGTGTAGTCCCGTCACTCTGTAGTGCTGCTCCAGAACCACAACAGATTTAGAGAAGTGGGATACTTGGCTATTATATTTTATTTTATTTTTAAGGGAAGGTAATGTTTGTGGAAGACAGATAACCTTGGGGCCTGAAATCTTCCATTTATCCTCAGACCAGGCAGTGCTAACTACCCCTATTTCCCTACTATTGTGCTTCAACCCTGACCTATAGGAAACCATTTTTAGCAGTGAAAGGGTAAAATCAGCCTTCAAGCTGTCCTTGACCTCCTTGCTGAAATTGTGAGAAAGGGTGTCAATTAGTGTCAAATGCGGTAGTGTTTTGTGATGCTTGTCTACTAGGAATTGGATTTAAACCATCAATTCATTTGACAAAGGCTGTTAATAAGCCTTCAGATGATAATGAAAAGTGGAACTCTTATTGTACTTCAGCTTTTTGGGAAATTATTACTGTATATTAGAAACACTCATCAATGACATAGCATGGGAGCACCTAATAAATTAGGATTTCATTAAGAATTATCAGCAGGCTTCACAAATGTGAAATAATTCTTAATACATGTATGCATTTCATGAGGAGCTATGAAAAATATTGAGAAAGAGAAGGTGTCAATAATTTACTTTGGCTTTAGAAAATCATTATGATAAAGTATTGCAGAAAAGAGTAATCTACAAAGACAGTGACTTTGGTATGTGGAGAGAAAGTGTCTGTTTAAATGGATATGGTTGAAAGTTCAATATGTAATTTTTCTTTAAGCAAGAAAAAAGAGAAACAGACAACAAGAATAACATCAAATAATTTTGCATACACTATATCTGCAGTAAAATACATACTTCAAATCCAGGAATTTTGTTTGTATTGAATAATATTTGAGAATGCCAAATACAGTATGATAGAGATAATTGCGTTATGCAGTGTGGTCCACTATGAACTGGACTGAGATCACCAACTCATTACATATTAAGCACTTTATAGCCATTAGTGACTTTTATCCTTGACCTGATTTGAACCTCTGATCAAAAGTGAATCTGTAGCAAAAGTCTCCACCACTATTTCCCTGTGTCATCCATTCACTCAATGGTGTATCTAATAAATCAGTTGAAAAATATTAGCTATGGGCATTTTCTCTCTACAGGAACAGATTTACAAGCCTGCTTCAAAAACACTGCTGAAATGTAAGATGTTTTCTTTTTACTAAGTACATCAGGAATGTTCTAACCTTTTGAAGCTTAGGATAAAGTAAGAGCACTACCATTTTCTAGTAAACTACTTATGAACAAATAGTGCATTATTTTCTGAAAATATTCAGATCCTTTAATTTTCTGTTCAGTTAATTGGCTTAATAGTTTTTATAATACTTCTGTCCTGCTCATTTTCTGAAATATCTACTGAATTATTGCATCTTACATTATGGGCTAAAATTTTATTCAGTACATAAACATTATTAACATATTCCTTCAGTCATTAAATACAGACAACAATCATATATGGTACAGTGAGAATGTGAAATATATATGCTCTACTACAGCGTTTTTCAAAGTTTGGGTCGCGGAATGTCAGGCACTGGATCGCTCTGGTCAGCACCGCCGACCGGGACAATAAAAGTCCTGTTGGCGGTGCTGCCCAGCTATGGCAGGCTAGTTCCTACCTGTTCCGACACCACGCTGTGCTCTGGAAGCAGCCAGCAATGGGTCCGGCTTTTAGGCAGGGGGGCCATGGGACTCCACGCACTGCCCCCTGTCCCGAGCACCGGCTCTTCACTCCCATTGGCTGGTTACTGGCCAGTGGGAGCTGCGGGCAGGGGGTGGGGGCGTGGTGCCTGCGGGTGAGAGCCACACGGAGCAGCTTGCGCACCTCTGCCTAGGAGCTGGACCTGCTGCTGGGCGCTTCAGGCGCAGCACAGTCCGCGATGCCAGGACAGGCACAACCCAGTGTCCATGTGGTTCTTTTCCCAATGGCATTGTCATGTTGGGGTTGTCATTATTGTCACCATTTTTAAATCTGGAACAAAACCCTCTCACAGATACATACAAGAACATACCAACCAAAAGTCAGCGACTAAGCAGAGACAGATTTAAGATGGCTGCTGCCCTCTCTTAAGTTTAAGGTAAACAGGTATGGTGAAGCATTCATTCTAGGCAAAATTCATTCCTGTGCAGAGGTCCAGCAAAAGGGTTATTCACAAACTAACAGCTCAAATTAGGGTTGAAGTGGGATTTAAGTGTTGCATAGTCCTTATGCTGAATTTTACCCTTTGTGCAAAGCCACACAGAATACCAATACATAACAGACCCCTTCACTATCACCTGTGGAGGTGTGCGATTTTGGTGGTGATGGTGAATGTAAAATGGCTAACACAAGTTGGAATGTGTTGGGTTAGTAGGGGAAAGGGATTAGATTAGGCAGGAAATAGATACTGGGCATTGGGGATGGGGGTGTGACTAAGCAAATTGTTGATACCTCTTGTGTCAGGTGTCAACTGCAGCTAAAGAGTGAAATGACCAGCTCCCAGAGGTAAATGAAGTCCAGGACTTGGCTGGAGAATCATTTACCTGTAAAAAAGAAGGAAAGATTTGAAGTCTTTGCACATCAAGGTCTTCCTGGGTATCCCCTACGCTTCTTGTGGGGCGAGGGGGTGAAAGGATTCAAAAGTAAGCTGAGTTCTAAGGGTAGGTTGAAGAGGGTCTTGGTTAGTTATTGGTTATGTGGTGGGAACCCTATAACCCCACACTGGACTCATCTAAATGCCTGGCATGTGAGCGGTGGTGGGCACATGACACTTCATTGTTACATTAATAAAGATCTGGCCTGCAGCTTAAATCCATCTCTGTGCACATCTTTCATTGGCCTGCATGTCTTGATCAATCAGGAATTGATACAGTGAAGGCTACACACACAGCTATAACTCTGCCTCTTCCTTATTTATTATGATATAATGGGGCAAACCCTCAGTTGGTGTAAATCAGTGATTGTCAAACTTTTTTTCATTGGACCACTTGAAAATTGCTAAGGGTCTCAGTGGACCACTTAATGATCTTTCCAAATGTTGTTTGTACCATTAGCTAACTATTATAAAGTGCTTTGGGTAAAAGCAGTATATAAAAAAGCCAATAATCATTTTTTTTTGTTCTACAAATAAAAGCACACAACTCATATTTTAATATCAGTAGTTTTACCTTTCTAATGTGATGGAAGTGCCCTCTATCCCCCGCCATGGCAGCCCCAGAGCTGGAGCTAGGAAGGAGGGGGGGTCTCTCCCCAGCAGCCACAGCACTGGAGCTGGGGAAAATCACCTCTTTCTCTGGCCACCACAGCCCTGCATGTCCCAAATTCCCCCCACCCACTCTTCCCACCCTACTGCCCCCTCCCACCTACCCACTATTCCCCCCAAGGCCACCACATCACCTTACATGTGCATCTTCTCCAGGGTCCAGGCACCTAATTAGTGAAGCCATGCCTGCGTGGCTCCACTAATTAGGTGGGTGGCCCTTCATTCTCTCATGTGCAGTCACCCAGGCGCGCACCTTAGAGGGAATTATCCGTGGACCACCTGAATGGAACTCGCAGATCACTGGTGTTCCGCGGTCCACAGTTTGAGAACTTCTGCACTAAACCATTCTTATACCAGCATAAAACAGATTACGTGTAACTTTATAGCAAAATTTGCTCCCATTTATATTATTTGCAACTGTTAGGTCCTTAAGTAAATACATGATCCCAGATTGCACATAGGACAGGTTATTTGTGCATCTAAATTAGCTTTCTAGTTAACTTTATATGAAATGATAAAATACTTATCAATGACATGATGACTGAAGAAATAATAGAAAACCTACCTTTAAAAAGGAAACGTGAAAAATTTTGCATAACCTTAGGGAAAAGGAAAGAAACAGCAGAGATAATATCACGCTCTTTAGCAACCTGCCATGTATCAGGAGTGAAGAACAATGACAACTGAACACAAAGGATAAAATCCCAAAGACAAAAAAGTTTGATGTGCTGGGGTTTAAACCCCCAAACACATTGTGAAACTCTATCCTAAAGCTGGATATACTGAATGCTTCTCTGTCAGAGACTTGTAGATGTTTTGCACTGAATTGAATTGAAGACGGAAGATGACAGAGGACAAATGGGAAGCAGAGGAACTTGGAGAGATGATGAAGAGCAGAGAAAGGAATTAAAAAGAAAAGGGAGAAAAAATGGAGAGTTATTGAGGAAAAGAAAGAAGCAAAAAGAGGAGGAGGGGGAGAGAGAGAGGAAGAGGAGGGAGAAAGGAAAGGAAAAATGGAATAAAGGAGGAAAAGACTTAGAAACAGATGAAAATTAGCGATAGGAAGGTAAAGGGGAAAGAAAAGGAAGAAGAAAAATGGGAGGAGGAGGGTGGCGATAAAAAGAAGATAGAAGGGGGAGGAACAGAGAGGAAGAAGAAAAAGGTCAAAAGGAGAAAGGAAAAGGGGATGACATTGCCGAGTTCACAACCCTACCAGTTTGTAACTGTGTAATGAGTATCAGCCAGCTGCTGGTGGAGGGCATTAGGAAATAATGTTTTGCTTGGCCAAATGAAAAAGTGTTGGCATCCAACATCCGTGATGAACATTCTGAATGTGATACCTGATCTTGTGCTAGGAAAAAGCTGCGGTGTGACACCTTCACCAATCAATCACTATGTCTGATTAATACTTTTTTATCATTTTAATTGCATTTCCTGCACCAGGGAACTCTTAATCCAGTTGCACATTGATTTAGGTGGGAATGAAATTCAGATACAGTTTAAAGCAATTGCTCACAATCAGTCCATAAAACAAATTCTACTTCAAGCAGAAATATTTCCCTCAGACCAAAGAGCTATACTTATTCCATGTTTTTATCCTCCAACAAAAATAATTCAGATGATCAGGAACTCATATTTAGCTAATTACATATTTATCTGATAGCCTTCAGGCAGACATGGCTATCAGGGATGGTGCTGGTAGCACACCCTCTTGCCTTTCGCTTTTATAGTGTTGCAGCATTAATTTATTCTATTACTCTAATCAAGGAAAGGCAGCCTCCAATCAATAATAAAGAGATGGTTTTATCTTATTCATCAATCTCTTACTCATAAATATACAGATTTTTTGCCTCCCTAGTAACAATCTTTACAATTTGTCAATGTATGTTAAAAATGGAATGAAGTAAAACTATTCCTTATTATAAAGTGGGTGGATGTGCCAAGCCACAGTCAGAAGTGATGCTTATAGTGAAATGAAGGGTTTGTCTTTTAGATTTATTTACAACTAATCTATTGATCTGTAAGAGAGTTTGAATTAGTAAAAACTATATGCCGGAGGCTAGCAGATGTAAGTGAAAGTGGGACATGGGCTACTTTAACTTCTGCCTTCCTACACCTTCTGCTGGAGACTTAAATTCCACTTGTTTTGAATCCCTTTCATGTTAGTAAAGCTAAGGGACTGTAAAGATATCTGAGATAAATAGATTTGGGGATTTTAAGGCCAGAAGGGAACACGATTATGATCATCTAGTCTGACCTCCAGTAGAACAGGACTCAATTTAAGTTAGTTATACACTATTGAGCCCATTTTATTATTATCACAAGGACTCATAATTGCTTGTTCCTTCTTTAAAATTGTAGAAGTATTATCATGGGCCCAGTCTCTCAGACTCTTAGCTATGTGCCTTGTCCATACTGGTATTGAAACTGAGGACTACCCACATGAGTGAAGTTTTACAGGATCAATTGCTGTATTGGTGGGGGGATGGGGAGTGGAGAGCTCCTTTTTCTCATACTGCTGTTTTGCCACTAACATTCTGATAGCAGCCTGTAGTTAAAAACATGATAGTGAATCTGAGCAACTACTTGGGTTAATAAGAGCTAGTCACTTGAGAAAGGGTTTGCTGGTCCTAGCCAGAGTATTTTCACAACTTTTAAGCAGGAAGAAGCATTAGTAGGTCAAATCTTCTGGTGGGTTAACTCAGTGAAGTTGTGCCAGCAGGGAGTTCAGCAGTCTATGTTCATGTAATATTAGGATCCAGATTTTGGTTCTCCACAGTTCAAGGATGTCTGGATTTTGGTTCAGATTTTTCCCTACCCTGACATATGATGAAAAATATAAATCACCTATGGAAACCATATTTTCTAACCAACAAGAGTAATTTGCCTTTACAGTTACAGGAATTTCAAAATAAACAATATGATCACTGGGAGTGTATGCCAAGATTCTGAACTTTCACCGACCTCTACGCGGATGTCGTTACATATCTTGCCCATTTTCTCTGTGCACACTATATAACATTCCATAAGACTACAAAACAATTCATCTACATTTCAAGATGGATATTATTTCCTTGGGGTAAAAAAATTTGAGGAACTCACATAATTCAAGTTACACTCACTTCAGCTACTGTTTCATATGTCTTTGTATTAAATCGCAGATAAAACGACAATTGTAAGCAACCAGGTAAGAAACTCTCTGCTGTGTTTGATTGTTATAGTGTTTTGTGGTCAGTCATAATTGGCATATTTTAACTGGACTTTTTGTACATTTATATAGACAGATTTAGGGAGGTGCTGACCCCATTCAAACCAGTCTTGGTAACAGTTTGTGCGAGTTCATTAGAGTGTAGAAAATAAAACAACTGTGTTAATATCACAAGCTCTGCATTAAAAGCACAGTGCTTTTATTCTCCCAATTACTTTGCTAAAGGTACTGCACCATGGTGATGGCAAGCATGTGATCACAACAAAAGTCTCATATGACTCCCATGGGCAACTCAGCATGAGTAAGCAATTCCAAGCACCATCCAAAGCTACATTCCAGTAAGAGAGTATCATTTCTGTGCAGCCTCGTGAGTCATGCCCCCATGCCCCAACAAAGGCATCATTGTTATCAATCCCTTTATATGGCTATATTTAATGAATGTCACAATGAACTTTAAAAAAAAATCTTGTATTTCTTATGGACAATATTTACAATTATATTTCATGCCAGTTTCTATTTTGGTTCTGAATGATGATGAACATGTGCTAATTTGTATAACGGATAGCAGATAAACTAAACCCAGGGCAGCATTCCATCTGCATTGGCTTAATACATTTTAAAACAAAGCAAACTGTTTCAGAGAAATTCAGCCCTTCAGCTCTTACAAAAAGCCCAGGTATTTCAGTTTTCTGTAGGAGAATGAAATTCACTCCCCTGTCAATAGGCATGTAGGCAACACAGTCTTCCTAAAGCCACAATTCCATCATATACGCTGGAATAGGAGTGGCTGCAGGTCAAATCCATATGTTAGAGACATTTTTATTTACACTGGAGCTTGGTCAGGAAATGGGGACATTTTTCACAAAATGTTCACAAAATATTTGTCCCCATATGTTGTTGAAAATTCCAAAATTTGATATTTTTCATCCAGCTCTAATACTCACATAGGTCTCGAGTCAACTCTCATTGAAGCCAATGGGAGTCTTCACCTTGACTTCTCAGGGAGCTGGATCAGGCCCTTAGACTGCCTTAGACCTACTCTAATGGTGTTTAAGGAAATATAAATAAGTGTAACAGGGTTCAAATGACACTATTTTAAACATCACTTCTGAATCTGACTTTACCTCCCCAGGCCTCTGATGTGGGGTTTTGGGGCCACAAGATCTTTGTAAATATGGATTCAGTGGCAGTTCCCCCCTCCGCCCCCCATCTCTCTTCTTCCATACCAACCTATTTGGGGCCAGAGCAGTTACTCCTGTGAAGCTGATTTGCTCACATCCCGCTCAAGGAAGGAAAATTCTCAGTTTATGGTATGTACATGAACCTCCCTAGCCTGTGTTAATTTCATACTTTGGTCATGACTTATCTACATTTACTCATTTACATACAGTCCTTAGCTCCATCCAGCTCACTCATGGTGCAGCTCAATTGTGGGGGAGGCAAAGATAGCTCTAAGCATTCTTTAAGTCTTCCCTCATCTTGAGCCATCTGGAAGGGTGAACTGAGGCCTGGTTCAGATTAGGGCAAACACAGGATTTCTCAGACTCACTGCAGCTGCAGTGACTTCTCCTTTAGAGACTGTCTTGCTAGTGGGGATTCACAGAGAACATTACATTCTGGCCTCACCTCTTATAGCCACCTCTCTCTGCCCTGGAATGCTCCCACCCCTAGCTGTTCCCATGACACCCCCTGTGCCACAGGGGCTAAATTAGCTTTCCCTCAGCCAAATCACCATCGGCCCCTTTAGGACCGGTCTGAGATTCTTTTGCATGGCTCTGGCTTTCTGTAACTCCATTCTTGTTTGTTTTCTTATCGAAATTACAGATAAGTACATGGGGCAAATGGTCTCTTTAAGGACTTTGGCACAGATCCTCAAAGGTACTTAGGCTCTAACTCCCACTGAAGTCATTGGGGTTGGACCAATAAAAATACAGCAGAAGAGAATGAGATTGTAAGGTGGTTGGGTCAGGGAACTTCTTGCAGTTCTGCTTGTACAGTGTCTAACAAAATGGGGTCCTAGTCCATGACTGGGGCTCCTAGGTGCTACTACAATACAAGTAAATAATAAATAATAATAACAATTGTGGAAGTTGTGAGAGAGAGATGGAGGGGCTACTGAAGGGACATAGGATCTAGACCAGGAATCAGCAACCTTTGGCATGCTGCCCATCAGGGAAATCCGCTGGTGGGCCGGGATGGTTTGTTTACCTGCAGCATCTGCAAGTTTGGCCCATCGCAGTTCCCACTGGCCACAGTTCACCATCCCAGGCCAATGGGGGCTGTGCGAAGCGGCAGCCAGCAAATCCCTCGGCCCACACAAGTTCCCGTAGCCCCCATTGGCCTGAAGCAGCGAACCGTGTCCAGTGGGAGCTGCGATTGGCCGAACTTGTGGACGCTGCAGGTAAACAAACAATCCTGGCCCGCCAGTGGATTTTCCTGAAGGGCAGCATGCCAAAGGTTGCCGATCCCTGATCTAGACCATTACAGAGTCATGAGAGACATAATGGGGAGTCTACTGAGGGATAATAAGGGTGGGGCCCAACAGACCAATTTAACATATTAGAAGATGTTAGAGATGCTGGTGGTGCCTACCAGCAAATTGTGAGTAAGGGAGTAGTGGTTATATATGATTCTCATATGTCCCTCACTCAGGTCAATGTCTTTTCTAACTAGATTTAACATCTGAATATCTTGTTTTATGCAATTAAATACAACTCTGCATAATGTAATACAGAAAAATCTCTGCTGTAAAAATAAAGATATGTACTGAAAACATTTTTTGTATGTAATACTACTATCTACCACAGCTGAATGGGACAGCTGCAGTATCCTGTTAAATTCTATCCTGAGTTAAAATCCTGGTGCTGATACTGAAGAGCCTCATGTAAGTCACTTCACCTTTCTGCCGAGGGATAATACGTGCAATACTTACTCATCTCACAGGGTTACTGCAGGGCCGACTGATTAGACAATGTTTGGAAAGAACTTCAGACATGAAAAGAACTATATTCATGTTAAGAATTATTATCACATTCAATGTGAAGTAAATGTTATCTCCATTTTACACAAGGAGAAACTGAGGCAAAATAGGCTAGTTCAAGGTCACAGAGACTGTTATTTTACAAATTTGGCATTAGCAAATTTCAGTGGTAATCCTGAAACCTGCTGAACACCCTCATCCTCCATGATTACAGCGGCAATTGAAGCCACCCAGTGACTCACAAGAGATGCTCTGCATGTTGCACGGCTGGGCCCATGTTAATTTCCAGAATTATTGTGTTAACAGGTTGTACAAAGGGTCTATTACAAAAAGTACGTATATGCGTTGTATTTCCAACTGTCTACTCAATTTGCTTTATACCTCTGTGAAATTTGCATCTTTATCCCATAGTTCTGAGGGTCTCCATTTATCTTTTTGTGTTAAAAAAAAATTGAAAGTACAAAAATGCTTTGTAGAAACAACTTCAGTGTTGACTTGGCAAATAGGTTGTGTCGGAATGGTAAGAACACTCAAATATGTAGCCTTTACAGGATTATTTAGTGGTTGTTTCAAGGTCTGTGCCCCATTTTGCATTGCTAATGGTCTTTTCTTTTTTATTGCCCCGCTTTTCCCTTTCAGATGTATTAGAAATGCAGGCAAATGAATCCATAACCCTCTTCTCTGGTTTCTTTGTACAAAATACAGGCTATTTTAATTATTACCTTTAAAAATGCCAGTATCTAATTTTGCGGTATTTTGTGGAATGCACAGGCTTTCTGAGTTATTTATTTATTTGCGTCTACTAACAGATAGTACTTTGAATTTCCAATTACTGTGACAATATACCTTTCAGTATTACACTGTCAGTCTTGTGAAAAATACAGTATTATGAATGTCATGAATCAAGATTTTCACTGTATTATTTTCTTTTCAGGACACACATTTGTTGGGTTTCTTTGCATTCAATATTTAAATTGTGGTTTAAGTCAAATGCTTCTCAACTTTGATGCACAGGTGTCTGATCTGTGTGCCGACAAACACAGCTCCACACATGCAAACCCTGATTTGGGCACATACCTATGCATGCACAAATGCAAGTCTGTGTGCATATATGGGTGATTGCAGGTTGGGTACACACAAACGTCACACACTCCTCTATATATGCACTTTTGCAATTCTGGCTGCTGTGTCTTTTGCTCTTTAAACTACAAACTTAACATGAAGGAACCCTATGGGCACAGTGGGGTACAAATACTAGTGTTTAATCACTATATACTACATGCAAGACCTCGCTGCATAGATAAACTGCCGCTCTAACAGGGTTCAAGAATTCTGAGACATAGAGACAGTGAGGGCCACTAGAGGGCTCACAAATTAGTTAAAGGTGTAACTACCCAATTCCTAGATAGTACACTGACCCTTAATTTTAAGAGCTGTAAGGCGCCCTTCATCTGTGTGCAGCATTCAGATCGACAGTGGGAAATTTGGACAGGGATTGAAAAAACCTCATTGGATAAAAAAGCTGGGTTTTTTTTATTTTTCCATAGAAATCTAGTTCTACTAAATATCATTGGAAGTCTTCTGTATCAGATTCAAGCTTCATGCTCTCACTTGCATAACTCTGCACCTACTTATATTTCTGCTCTCATTTTTCTCTCTCTCTCTCTCATGTTTTCTCCTCTGAAGTCTCACTTCATGCAGCCTCTATTTTTCATTGTTCAGTCTCCTTTCACCATTGTAGCACTCCAATTTCTAGTTTGTCACATGACCTTTCTCATAGAATCATAGAATATCAGGGATGGAAGGGACCTCAGGAGGTCATCTAGTCCAACCCCCTGCTCAAAACAGGACCAATCCCCAACTAAATCATCCCAGCCAGGGCTTTGTCAAGCCTGAAAAGCCTCAAAGGACGGAGATTCCACTATCTCCCTAGGTAACGCATTCCAGTGTTTCACCACCCTCCTAGTGAAAAAGTTTTTCCTAATATACAACCTAAACCTCTCCCACTGCAACTTGAGACCATTACTCCTTGTTCTGTCATCTGCTACCACTGAGAACAGTCTAGATCCATCCTCTTTGGAACTCCCTTTCAGGTAGTTGAAAGCAGCTATCAAATCCCGCCTCATTCTTCTCTTCTGCAGACTAAACAATCCCAGTTCCCTCAGCCTCTCCTCATAAGTCATGTATTCCAGTCCCCTAATCATTTTTGTTGCCCTCCGCTGGACGCTTTCCAATTTTTCCACATCCTTCTTGTAGCGTAAGGCCCAAAACTGGACACAATACTCCAGGTGAGACCTCACCAATGTCGAATAGAGGGGAACGATCACGTCCCTTGATCTGCAGGCAATGCCCCTACGTATACAGCCCAAAATGCCATTGGCCTTCTTGCAAGAAGGGCACACTGTTGACTCATATCCAGCTTCTCATACACTGTAACCCCTAGGTACTTTTCTGCAGAACTGCTGCCTAGCCATTCGGTCCCTAGTCTGTAGCGGTGCATGGGATTCTTCCGTCCTAAGTGCAGGACTCTGCACTTGTCCTTGTTGAACCTCATCAGATTTCTTTTGGCCCAATCCACTAATTTGTCTAGGTCCCTCTGTATCCTATCCCTACCCTCCAGCGTATCTACCACTCCTCCCAGTTTAGTGTCATAGGCAAATTTGCTGAGAGTGCAATCCACACCATCCTCCAGATCATTAATGAAGATATTAAACAAAACTGGCCCCAGGACTGACCCTTGGGACACTCCACTTGATACCGGCTGCCAACTTGACATGGAGCCATTGATCACTACCCATTGAGCCCGACGATCTAGCTAGCTTTCTATCCACCTTATAGTCCATTCATCCAGCCCATACTCCTTTAACTTGCTGGCAAGAATACTGTGGGAGACAGTGTCAAAAGCTTTGCTAAAGTCAAGGAATAACACGTCCACTGCTTTCCCCTCATCCACAGAGCTGGTTATCTCGTCATAGAAGGCAATTAGATTAGTCAGGCATGACTTACCCTTCGGGAATCCTGTTCCTGATCACTTTCCTCTCCTCTAAGTGCTTCTCACCATCATATACCTTCTCAAAACGCATTTCTTTCCTGAAGCCTTTCAGAAATGCCTGCTCCAGAATCCTAATTCACTTTGAACTCATGGTGGTGCTTGTTGGCACACTGAAGTCAATGAGGTTGCTTAAGTAAATAAGATGATCAAGCTTCAATGCTTTGTCCTTTTACCTTTTGTCAACATACATGTCCTTCCTAAGGGTTTTCTTTTGGTAGTGACGGTGATTGGGGTTCTTTTTGTTTTGTTTTTTAGCAATATGGTAACAAATTCTGTGCATGAAATCCTGGCCACATTGAGTCAATGGGAGTTTTGTCATTGACTTCAAAGATAAGTTTATGGAGGATAGTTCCATTAATGGCTATAGGCAAGAGTCTGGGATGCAAACCAATGCTCTCGGTGTCAGACTGCCAGATGCTGGAACTGTATGACAAGGGATGTATCACTCAATAAATTGCCCTCATTCTGTTCTGTTTATTCCCTCTGAAAAATCTTGTATTGGTCACTGTCGGAAGACAGGATACTGGACTACATGGACCATGGTCTGACCCAGTATGGCCATTCTTATGTTCTAAAGGGGCCAGGATTGATGCCCCTATACTTGATTCCTACCATTACTTAGATGAAACACTATGCTTATGTGCTGGCAATGTTTACAAGTTAGTATGTTACTGAAAAAATTACCCTGTAAAACACCTGAGACCAGATTCTGCTCTCATTTACACCAGTAACATGAGATGGAGTTATTCCTGATTTACACCAGAGTAAGTGAGATCAGTATCAGGCCCATTTTATTATGCATGTTTGATTTCTTATGGTGTTAAGACGATGCTTTATATAAAACGTAATGGGTACAAGATGCAGAAGGACTTTCCCTTGGGGGCAGAGAAAGTATTTTTTAAAAAAATAATATAAAATAAACATAATTATGCATATTAAATATAATTATAACACTTGGGCTATCAGCTGTGTTTTAACCTAGGCCTGCCAATGCCAAAGCAGAACCTCTACCCCTTGAGTTTTAGGTGTGACTTTTTTAGCTGGCAGCTGTAGGAGATTCTTAACTTCTTGAATCAAGTAGTCACTACAAGGAACAAAGATCCACATTTCTCTAATATAGTTTACATACTTACCTTTCCTGAGGAGGCTCATCCCAAGTGCTAAGGCCTAATGGATTCAAGCCCCACACTGATGAGCTATCACATATATATGATATGTTATATATATATATATATATATATGATATAGCTATCATATATATATAACAATTCCCACCTGGGTTATCAGTGGTGCTTGACTTTGGGATCTTCACATAGGAAATGTAATGCTGGTTACATTTGCATAGGAAAGAGCATGAAGATCTTGTTAGCTTTGGTTTCTCCAAATGTTTATAATATTTAGTTCTATTATTACCAAAGCATACTCTCTCAAAGATACAAATAAAGAAGCTCACAGAAGTGCACTCTGCTTCTAGTTTTTCAAAACTCTGCATGAAGCTGTTTAAGAATTTCTAAAAGTATTGTATTTTATTGTATTGTATTGCCCTCTCCAGCACTACCTGCAATGATTTTCTCTGCATACAGAATTCCTCTTTGAGTCTGGAAATCAGGTGCCACATTCATCCCAGAGGTGAGTTTAATTTATACTACAAAGTAAAAGAGAATTCTGTGTGCAGATGACCCAAACAATGCGCCCGCTCCTAGGAGATGCAGAGCTATTCCGGGAGGTTCTTCTAAACGGAAGACTTCCTAAATCAAATAAGCTGCATCCAGCCTTGTGTTCCCTACCTCTTAACAGGTAAATCTGCTTTAGTACATATACCTGGATATATTTTGCAAAGCCATCTTATTAAAACAATTCTTTAGTCCTGAAACATTTGGAGCCACATTTTGTTGGCATGACACCATTCACCTGAATGGATTTACCCTATCAGAGAATATGTTCTTCGTGTGAGAAAACCAAACGACCAAATTACAGAATACCTGAGTGAAACAAAACTAAAAGACCTCATCATGAGGGCTTCTCATAGTTTCAAATCCATTTGCAATGCTTCTAATGGGAGATTTAGACGCTGGACAGAGATAGTGAAACGAGGGGGAAAATCACCCAGAAATACACTTTTGTGTCTCTGTTTTCTGACCACCACCATAAAATTCTGATAATGTTTCAGGTTTCAAAATAGTAAAGTCTTACCTCTGAAAAGCATAAAAACTATGTTTAGGTTGCTATCAAATGGGTGCCTTGAGCTACCAGTTTCATTTCATTTACTATGTGTTACAGTTTACCATGTCCAACAAAATAACCCTCCAGGTTGGATTTACTTTATCTACAGTTCTACTCCCTGTAGCTGTTCATTATGAAAGAAAATGAGGTGCCCTGACAGCTTGAGAGCTGCTCCTATTTGGGCTACCATAGCAACCAGTCTATTAAAGTATAGGTCACATGGCTTAGTTTCATAAAGCTAATTAATTTGACTAATTATGGACTCATACCAGCTGCAGAAGGTGTTGGTGACCCAGTGAAATCAGCTGTGGAGAATGTGGTTCCTTACTATGACTGTATGACCTCACTGTGCAGCTATATTAATGTCATTATTAGACATGCATCTCATATACACGAAAAACAAATACTGCTGCATGACTAGAAGCTGGACATGGAGCCGTGAAGATGTTTAATATAGACATTTAAATCTTCTTTACTGCTTTTTCTATCATCTGTCATTATTAAATAGGTTATAAAGAGCTGAGTCGTTAAGCTTAAAAGATTGTCATTGAAAGGTGGTTTAATTCATCAGCTTTACAAAGGATTTATGAAGCACCTAGCACTTACAGCAATGCAGATATATACATAAGGACATATTTAGTACAATAATATTTATCAAGCGGGGAATATCTACTACCTAGGTAGTTTTTAATGGTCTTATTTTTTGATACACTGTATAAATAATATTTAATTGATACTCAGAAGTGATTTTATAGTGCAAATAGCATTGAATGTGTTACAAATTAGAAGACCAAAAGCTTTTGCATTGCCTTTATAATTGAGTTAATTTGAGTCAGCACCATATACGCAGTTTGATCTGGATTTTAATAGAAAAAACAGGTGTCTACCTAGGCTTTGGGGAGCAATTAACAATTCATTTTGTATAAAACTGCAGTGTCTCCCTGGCAAAACTAATTGAAGTAAATAAGACATTTTCAATCAGCTAAGAGAAAGGCATTAAAACAACCTGGCAAAATTGTCATGACAAATTACCAGCCCAGACACAAAACCTTCTCAGAAGGCCTTTACCATCGTGATGGATGAGATGAAAAATTAATGATATATTACTGGCCTGTCAAAAGAAAAACTTACTCGCCTGGGTGAAAAGAATTTTGTAAGGCTGAATTAAAATATATAAAATTAATTAAACATGGTGTCTTTTTTTTAACCTAATTAGTAGTAGTGCTCTTCCCCTAATAATGTGATAAATAGCTAGATCCTATCTCTATCTCTTCAGCTGTGGATAATCACCTAGCAATGGAACCACTGTAATTCCACAATGCAAGGAGGAGGTGGGATTTATAGAACTGTGTTAGAGGAAGGTGGGGTCAGGATAGGCTAGGAGAAGATTAGGTTGGGGCTGGTGCCATTACCACTTTGCCGCCCTTCTGTCATCTGCTGGTGTCAGGGAGGGAAATAAAGGCCACAGAATTATATTTCCATTCTGTGGCATCAGAGGGGATTCCTCTCACCTTCCTATGCCCAACACCCATCCATCCCAGTTACTTAGGCAGGGCACTAGCATGAGGCTTTGTCTCTAAAAGACTGAAGCAAAACTGTAATGAGTAGTGTGGGGGCAGGCAGGAGAACTGGTGAGGGGAAGGATATATTTACATAATAGCCAGAGGAGAGGGTTATATACAACATTTAGTTCACCTTCCTACATTTATTTTGGCCTTCTCTTGTCCAGTTTCTCCTACTAGGTGGGTTACCATTACATAGCTCATCCCTGTGCCACAACTTAGCCACCCAAAAGAGAAAGGAATCTTTCCATTCTCGCTGGCATATAAAACTATATGAAAAGATACAGAAGAGATTGGACTGTTTAATAAAGTGATAAGGTCATGTCATTCACCATAAAATGGGTCACTGATCTTGTAATTTCAAATTTCATTTTGCAGAGTAAATTTAATAATCAAGTGTCATTGTGTATAAAAGCTATAGCTCCTTTGTTATAACATATAATTTTCCAATAAACAAAAGTAACTAGAAATTATTGCGGTCTCACATTTTTTATGATTATCTATAAATTATGCTTCTATCTGTTACAAAAAATCCTACCTTCTCACTGTAAGAGTTAGTTGTATTCCACGCTGAGGCACAAAAGGTTGTATATTTGACCACTGCATAATGTGACCTGTCAATATGATTATCTTTTTCTAGTTTATAGAAAAAAAGGCCTTGAGTTTATTGAAGCTAAGAGGTTAGTAGGTTGGAATGCTTCCTAACTGCAGCAAACCTTGTGAAAAGAAGGGTAATTAGGAAGGCTGGTGATTAAGAAAGGCCTCCTCTCAGCTTCTGAAAGGTCAGCTACTGTGTAGACTATAGCTAATGCTACTAATGTTACAGCATCTTGTAAAGAATTGTTGTCAAGATACTGGTTTCAAAGAGCTAATAAAAAAGAATCTTCAAAAACCTGTGAAAATTTTCAGCTATAAAATGAAGAACAGACATTGTCTTGATCCTATATTTCACCATGTGCAGAAAATAGATTACCTGACAAAAAACAAGAATAAAGAATAGCCTGCAGGAAAACAATAGGATATCTACTTTTGGTTCCTTTTTCAGGATATATAGTGTGAAATATATCTCTCGTAGCTTATAAGAAGAAACCACTGTTTCAATACAGGCATCTCTTTCAAGCAATCAAGGCCTGAATATGAGATGCAATGTGTGACATGGATCTAAAATGAGGGAATACACAAAACTTATTTACACACAGGAAACTTAAATTATTGTGCGATTCATTCCATTTGGTACAAATAAATGTTTATATACTTTAAGTGTCATGGTTCTCTACTGCTCATGTACATAATTTTGAACAGTAAAAGTGAGGGTCAGCAAATGTGTGCAACACAGGTAATGTTAGGACTAAAATGAGCGATGTCCCTCGAAACAAGAGGTAGAACAGGGAGTCATGCCTTTTCATTAGGGCTGAGCAATGTTTCTATGAATAGTTCACAGTCAGTTTCAGACTTCAGTGCATTGAGGATAGAAATAAATTAAAGTTACCAAGCAGCTAAGCTAGCAAATTTTCCATGTTGACAGTTAGGAATGGTGAAATCAAGGAAATAATGTGAATATTTTTCCTTTTTCAATTTGATACTGTGTTAGCTTCTGGGTAACCATTGAGGTATTATAGAAGCTGTTTTGTGCTGGCTTGGTAAATCTAAGTATTGGAATATACACTGGCTTTGGGGATTATCTGCCCCGTTCTTTGCAGTTCACCCTAATTGAGTGTCCTCAGTTGGCTCCCCTGGGACCCTGGTCACAGATACATATTAAATATTTTTAGGAATAAGTGTAGTGACAGACAGAACAAGGAGCAATGGTCTCAAGTTGCTGACAGAACCAGGAGCCATGGTCTCAAGTTGCAGTGTGGGAGGTCTAGGTTGTATATTAGGAAACACTATTTCACTAGGAGGGTGGTGAAGCACTGGAATGGGTTACCTAGGGAGGTGATGGAATCTCCATCCTTTGAGGTTTTTATGGCCCGGCTTGACAAAGTCCTGGGTGGTATGATTTAGTTGGTGTTGGACCTGCCTTGAGCAGGGGGTTGGACTAGGTGACCTCATGAGGTCTCTTCCAACCCTAATCTTCCATGATTCTAGTGATTTCTGTTCTTCACATATTCCACCTGGATAGTATTTTGGAGGGAGATCATCACAGAAATTTTGAAAAATAGGAATACTATTGCCTTTCAAAAATTCAAATTCCCCTAAATGTCTATGACAAATGCATCCCTGAGTCTCACTACTGAAAGTGCACACCTAGATTTTTATTAATTAACAAAGACTAAGTACAAGGTGGATGACATAATATTCTTTTATTGGGCCAATGTCTGTTGGTGAAGGAGAGAAACTTTTGAGCACACAGAGAGCTCTTCTTCAGATCTGGGCAAGGTACTCGGAATGTCACAGAGAAATAAAAGGTGAAACAGATTGTTTAGCATAAGGAGTTAAAGTGTTACAAAGACCATTCAAGGTGAAGTGGGCAATTAACACCTCTGTAGTCATAGGACAAAGGGGGTGAGGGTTTAGTGGATTATAGATACTTGTAATGAGCCATAGTTGTAATGAGCCATAAATCCAGTTTCTTTATTGAGTCCATGAGTTCTAGTAGCTAACAAAAGGGAAAAATATTTATAGTGTCAAACAAAGGAAAAAGATTAACTGTAAAATCCTTAACAAACAACACATCTATCACAATCGATCCACCGCTGAGAGGACAGCTATACAGTTGCTGAAATCCAGCCACCAGATAGTGATCAAACCAGTAGACAAAAGGGGCTCTATCATGGTCTTCAACCATGATGACCATGTCACCAAGGCCAGCTGACAACTCTCCGACACCACCTGCTATAATGAACTAAAAAAAGAACGCCACACCAGAGTTCATCCAGGAATTTAAAGATATCTTTGTTGTGATGGGTGTGCATACCCCACTATGGGCAGATGGAGCATGCATACATTGACACACTTCCCCAGACAACTCCAAGAGAAACTCTACAACTTTATCCCCCACAACCCATCCTAGGGACCTTCTACTTGCTTCCCAAGATCCACAAACAAAGGAACCCAGGTCAATCTATCATATCTGGCCATGGCAGTCTTACTGAAGGAATATCAGGACTCACTGAAACCATCCTCAAACCACTTACCATACAAAGGGCCATTTTCCTCCAGGACAAAACTGATTTCCTCCAACATTAACTTTGCAACATTAACAATCTCCCTCAGAACACCATCCTTGCCACCACGGATGTCACCACCCTGTACACCAACATACCTCACTGCCTGCCTCAGATATCTACAGGAAAATGTATAACACTCAGCTATCCAGCCCAAATTCATCCATTTCATCCTCACCAATAACAAATATACATTCAGCAGCAAACACCCACAGCCATGGGTACTAGAATGGCTCCCTAATATGCCAACCTCTTCAATGGCCACCTCAAGTAAGAACTTCTGGAGAAATACACCACAAAACTAATGATATATCTGAGATACATTAATGATATGTTTATCCTCTGGACAGACGACCTAAACTCCCTCTTAGATTTTCACCATGACTTCAACAACCATTACCCATCCATCAAACTTTCTGTACAGCACTCCCACAACAGCATCAACTTCCATAACACGACAATCAGCTTCAGCAGTGGAACCCAACAGACAATTATATATAAGAAACCCATGTGTAGTGAATTAGTTCATTCTATCATCCATTTATCATTGTGTTATGTGGTGTTATGGTCAATTCAGATGGCATTTCATATATAATCAATGTATGTTAAATAGATTTAAGTTTTAGGATTTTTAATTAGTTTGGGGTGGTAAGTGTGTAGAAGGTATAGAAGTAAAGCATGGCTGAAACATAAGGCCTAGAGGCTGAGACCTGTAAGATTTTAGCTTAGCCATAGTAGGTCTATACTTAAGAATGCTTGACATGAGTAAGTGACCTAGGAATAACCCTGTGCCTGTAAGGTCACAAGGTTATTGCGTAATATGTGCCAATGGTTGATGTTGCAGAAAAATGGATTGCAACAGACAACAATGTATTATCCAAGATGACGAGACAACTGATTGTAACATCTTTAAATATCTGTCTTGATTGCAGGGTACATGTCATGCCTAGATGCTAATGAGAATAAAAGGAACTACAAACAACTTATATAAAATGGGGCACCCCAATATTCATGGGGTGTAGAAGTACAGATATGAAAAAAGGGTTGACATCTTCATACATATGCATAAGGTGTTAGGTGTAGTCAGAATTACAATGTAAAAGAGAGTTCCTGGTTGGGTAAAAGTGGGAAGACCCAAGAGATGACCCCACAGGAAATCCTAGCAGGAACAATCTCTTAAGTGATGATTGTCTATTGAGAGGTCCACTGGACTCTAGAATATCTTTGTGGATGTGAGTATGACTACAGTTATATTTATTGCATAGGTTTTTGTAGGATTTCTATATTCAAGGGTAATTGTAACTTTATTTATTGCTTTTATAAAACTTGTAGTACAGATAAAACTTTGTATTTGTGATTCTGCCTGTGGTCATTATCCTTGCACTTGATGTGTTCCTGGAGCCTCCAAAAGCACCAGCGGCAATTTCACACTAAAACTGTAATAATCAGAGCCAAATTCATGGTGGTGTAATACAACATCACTAAATTAACTTTAAATAAAGAAAAGGGCTACACATGGATCTTCTCATATACCTGCACAGATCCAATAACCCCCCCAAGCACACCAAGAAGTCTGTTATCTATGGTGAGACACAGATACAACAGAATATGCTCCAACGCGAAAGTCTGGGATATACACCTTAACACATTTAAAACTTCCTTCACCAGACAGGGACACTCCACTAGAGAAGTAGATTACATCATGTCTCCCAGATACCCCAGGAGAACTTGCTTCAATAAGGAAAAAAAGCCCTTTGACCACACACCATTGGAACCCATACAGGTATCATTAAACAATTATAACCCATACTTGATGAGGATCAAATCCTGTTAGGATATAGATATTCAGGCCTGTCTGCAAAGGCCTGTACTTTAAGAATTTAGGTATATGTTTATCATTTAGCTAGTTATAGAGGTATAAAAGAAAGAATCAAAATCACTATCTGACTGTATAAGGCCTTTTCTCACTGTGACAGTCTGAGGCCTGTTCTTAGGCTAAGGCCTCTGGCTAAGCAGCAGAGGCAGCCATAAGCTGGGAAGCGACCGGTCACATCCTCACATTCCAAACTAGTCACATTGAAAGAGGCTGCTATTGGGCTCTTAGGAATACAATCCTGTCCTGATAATGCCTATCACCTCCACAGAAAGGGAAGTGCCTAGAAGATGTAAAAGGAAACTTAGTTTGATAAGCATCCTGTCTGGCAAGAACTCACTTATCAATAGTTGAGATGTGAAATCCTCATTTCCCTATTGTTTATCTGTATAATCTCTGTCTGGTTCTGTGATTGTTTTTGTCTGCTGTATAATAAATTTTGCTAGGTGTAAACTAATTAAGGTGGTGGGATATAATTTGTCAAATAATCATGTTACAATATGTTAGGATTGGTTAGTTAAATTTCAGTAAAATGATTGGTTCAGGTATAGCTAAGAATATTACTATATAAATTAGGGACAAACAGGAAGTAATTTGGGATTCAAAAATAAGGCAAAAAGGAACTTGGATTTAAGCTTGCTGGAAGTTCACCCCAATAAACATTGCATTGTTTGCACCTTTGGACTTCGGGTATTGTTGCTCTCTGTTCATGTGAGAAGGACCAGGGAAGTGAAGGAATAAGCCCCCTAAAACATCCTGGAAGAAATCTTTCCTGAATCCCTTCTTTTGGCCTTCAAAAAACCCTTCCAACCTCACCAATCTCATCAGCAGAAACAAACTTCTCACAGATAAGGACCCAGTCATTGAAAGAAGCACCAGACTCTGCCATAATAACATGCAAAACCTGCAACCATATTTCCACTGCTATGTTGATCAATGCCTCCCACAACATATCTTTCAAGATTAAGAGGTCCTGCACATGCCTATGATAACAAGTGGTATACCTCATCCAGTGCATGAAACACCCCCAGTAACAACTGTGTGGGTGAAATGAGACAATCACTATGTTCTCAATGAATTCAAACAGAAAAATGAAAAAGTCCAAAAACACCATATTACTCATGGGTAAACACTTTTCACAAAATAATCACTCCATATCTGACCTCTCAGTTCTCATCCTCAAAGGAAACCTGAAGAACACCTTCAAAAGACGAGCCTGGGAGCTTAAATGCATATCTATGTTAGACATGGAAAAACATGGACGCAGTAAAGACACTGGATTTATGGTGCATAATAGCAATCTCTAACCCAATAACCCTCCTTTGTCCTATGACTACTGAGGTGTAAACTGCCATTTCACCTCCAATGGTCTCTTACAACATGTTATCTCTGTATGCTAAACAATCTGTTCCACCTTACATTGAGCTGTGACATTCTGAGTACCTTTCCCAGACATGAAGAAGAGCTCTGAGTAAGCTTGCAAGCTTGCTTCTTTCACCAATAGAAATTGGTCTAATAAAAGATATTACCTCACCAACATTGTCTCTCTGATATTCTGAGACCAACAGGGCTATGGCAACACTGCAAACAAAGAATAAATACCTATTTCTGGGCTTGGCTCTACTCTCACACTGCCATTTACAATGGTGTAATTCTAGTAACTTCAGTAAAGTTGATCCAGACTTACAATTAAGTAAATGAGGGCAGATTCCAGCCCCTGAGTCATACTGATCTTCAGCTCTACTAGTTTCTATATCACTGGATATCATTTATATGTATAACATGTATATGTATGTCAGAACAGAGTAGAGATGGGTGGAGGAGATAGTGTCTAAACTTAATTTCAACAGGCTAGACCCTTAATTCAAATAGTTTATCTCCCCTAAAGTAATCCCCCAGTGTGGCTGGGATCCCACTTTCATGAATGCAAAAAGTGCTGTTCTTTTTGCTTCCTCAGTGAAGGACAAAGATGTGTCCTTTTGCCTTCTTCTTAAACCCCCAAAGTTCATTGTTTTGTCCTCAGAGACAGGATGACCCATATGGTTTATTCCCTAGCATGCTGGCTCCATGTTGCCTTCACATCCTCATGTTGACATTGTATGCAAATAGACTTCCACAGTGTTGACTTCCAATGGTTATTTTACATGTGAACCATGGTGGTGCTTTTCTGGTCAAAACCTGCTTGTCAGCCCTGACTCTGATTTAAAAACATATTTTCTAGTATATATACACAACTCCTTAAATATCATCTGGATGTACATCTTGCAATGTGATGATCAGTATGACATAGTATTTTAATAGATACGTCACAACACTCTCTGTGCTGGGTATCATGAGTTTGTCAGTCCTGTTGGAAATTACTGTTATGGAACAGTGAACCCTTTTCCAGTCAGAATGGAGGAGTTCTTAGAGTCACACTAACTTCCATAGATTCATAAAGTTTAAGACCAGAAGAGAATGCCTTCACTTTGCCACTGAACCAGTATGGGCTTTTAGCTAAAGTTAATCTCTTTCTTCATTGTGAAATTTTGGCTTTTTGGCCATGTAATAAACGCTTAAGGAACTCTCAGATTTTAAAAACTTCATTTTTATTGTTTTTATGTAAGCAGTGTCAGGATGAGCTCCACCCTGACATCTGGTGGTGAGGTGTGGCAAGTTGTGGAAAAGAACTTCAGGGGCCGATCTCATTTGCATAGGCACACCCACCCCGCCTAGAATGAGACCATAGCTGCCCAAATGGTCACTTTGGCTGCTCTGGGATCCCCAGTGTCTCTGTTATTGGGGCAGGAAGAATAAATTGTTATTACCCTGATTATGGGAACTGTGCTTGGAACTGTACTTGGCCTTTTGTTATGATGGAGGGACTCACCATCAACTAAGTAGCACTCGCTAGGCAAGGGTCATGGGTTCCAAAACTGTGTGAATGGAGAGAGGCTGGGGACAAGTATTAATACTTGGTGGCATGGGCCCCTTGGTGAGGGCCTTACATGCTAATTGCACTTCCTTTTTTCTCCACTGTGGAATATCAGAGCTAATTTTGATTCTATTAGGAGTCTAGTTACAGGCTGCTGAGCTCACTTTGGGCTAATGTGCAAAGCACTGAGGCTCCCCTACTGCAAGCTGAATTCACCAAAGAACTGAACTGACTAAGAGCTGAAATCACTGAGTGTTGTGTTAAGTAGTGGGGGAGCCTGACGATATATTGTGGAGCAGTTTGTGGGACGGCTGGAGTGCCTTGTGGACAGGCCGGTGGAGCAGTTCGTAGGATGGTGGGAGCTGCTTGTGGGACACGGAGCAGTTTGTGGACCGGCTGGTGGAGCAGTTCGTGGGAGGGCGGGAGCTGCTTGTGGGCCGCGGAGCGGAGCTGAGCGAAGGAGTTCATGGGGCGGCTGGTGGAATGGAGCGGAGCAAAGCGAAGGCCTATGGAGCTGTGGGGCGGTCAGCTTCAGATCTTGTATAAGGTGCCTCTTACCCCCGTCCCATCTCCATCCAGGTTGGGAGATAAAGCTCCGCAGATAAACTTTCAAACTCTGGGGCTGCTCTGACCAGGGACAGAGACTTTTGGGGCATTGGACTTTTGGGACTTTGGGTGATTTGGGGTTGCTGGACTCAAGAACCAAAGGGAAAGGGGCATGCCCCAATTTGCTTGGGGTGGGTTTTTTTGCTCATGGGTTGTGTTATGAATCCTGTTGGTGGTGTTTCCCCAACATAATGCCACATTGTTTCTCTCTGTTATTAAAAGACTTTTGCTACACTCAGACTATGTGCTTGCGAGAGGGGAAGTATTGCCTCTTGGAGGCGCCCATCGGGGGTGGTATATATTTGTCCCAGGTCACTGGGTGGGGGCTCGAGCCGGTTTGCATTGTGTTATTGGAATGGATCCCCTAGATATTGAACCCGGCCCTTGTTGCTGCCAACTCTGATGGGCAGAAGGGTTACATTTATATAAAAGATAAGCACATATTGTAACAAAACATATATAAATGCATGCACAAAGCATATAAATAACAAAATTCAGTATTTATTATTTGAAAAACCTGGAAAAAAAACAAACAAACAAACAAACCCAACAACAGCAACAAAAACAATCCTGATCCCATGGAGGTCATGCAGGGCATCAATTGATCCCATGGAGGTCATGCAGGGCATCAATTATAAAAGTGACTAAACAGATAAATAATTGAGAACATAACTTATGAGTATAAGGGCCTAATATATACTAAACTGCAAAAGTATACAATAGTTTCATGACATCTTCATATTTTTTCCAAGTGTTTCTGTTAGACAGAGTTATTTTTCCATTAATGCAATAGTGGAGAGCTCACCAAGCCAGTCTATATATGAGGGAGGAATTGCAGATTTCCATTTTTCTCAAAATTTTCTTTTGGCCACTAAAATAGTCACTGCAATCCATTTCTTAATGTTAACTAGTGATACCAATTCATCCAGCACCCCTAAAATACACAACCTTGGAGAAGGAAAGATAGTGACACTTAAAGTTTTTGAGAGAGAGCACTAAATCTGGACTTCCAGAACACATGTATTTTTGACAGGTAGAGAGGATGGGCAAAAGTTTGGTATGTGGCTGTTTGCAGCTCCCACATTCATTGTGGATTGTTAATTCAGCCTTAGGCAAACATTGCGGAGTCCAGTAGTACCTGTTTAACATCTTGTTCTGGAAGAATCACAAGGATAACATTCCTGAAGTATCTTTCCCATTAAGTCAGATATCTTCCCAGGTTTCTATTGTGATTGTAAAGCTAAGATATTTTTCCCCTTTTTCTTTAAGACTGAGAGGGAAACGCAAAGCATTACACCACTTATAAGTAATTCCTACAAAGTGACTTTTGTTTCCATATTTCTTAACATGTTCTTCTAGAACTCTCAATTTTCATTCGTTTTTGTCTGCCTAAATTTTTCCTCCTTGTAAATTCCATTTATAATTTTCTTTATATTAAGGAAATAGATATAAAATTACTGGCTGGGACTTTCCTTGTTTGCCCATATTGAAAGTAATCAGGTCAGGATCACTGGTACCATCTAGTCCGGTGATTAATTCATCTTTATGCCTCATAATTAGGTCCAAAACAGAGTTACCTCAGGTTGGGTGCAATACCTTTTGTGTTAGAAACTCATCACCTCCCATTTTAAAATACCCTAAAGTATCTTTTACTTCTGGCCGCATGAGCCCTCCAGCATACATCTTCCAAATTGAATTCCCTCGTAACAACACATTTTTTCTTTCTACACATTGCAAACAGGTGTTTAAGGAGTAACTCATCCTGTTCTCTCATTTAATTTGATGGGCTGTAACTGACTTTGATCAGTACCCTCCTCCTGGAGCTTGTTAGTAAGCACATCAATTCATATGCATTGAAGATCTTACAGTTCTCAGTTACCAATAACTTGAAAAGAGGTAATGGCGTCTTTAATGTAGAGTCCCCCCGCACACACACACACAGAGACACTTTACCAACTCTATGCTTCCTGAACTGGTTATAACCAGTAATTCTTCACATTCCAGTCATGTGAATTGTCCCACCAGGCTTCAGTAATGCCAATTATATGAAATTTCTTCTCATCAATGAGAATTTCCAATTCCTATTACTCGTTGCCCAGGGGTTGGATTCACAAAGGAATGTAGGCACCTAACTCCCATTGATTTGAATGTTAGGCGCCTAACTATCACTGTAAATCCCACTCCAGATTCCTATATAGGTAACCAAAAAATGTCTCCTCTTCACATTCTTTGCCACATTTGTTCAATTTGTTTACAACACACTGTGTACCACATTTGCCTTCTTAGCACCCTCTCCTTGTATTGCTAATTTAATGCCTCCTGGAAATCATAGCGAATGTCCAGATGAGAAAATTAGCCCTCCTACCAGTTAGATTCAAGCGATCCCTTCCATATATCCCCTCTCTCACTGGAATGTTGCCCAGTGTTCCATAAAACCACATCAGTCACACAACCAACAGTTCACTTCTGGTATTTTCTGCCTTCTCCGGCTCATAGGAATGATCTCTGAGAAGATCAATTGGACATTCATTTTCTCCACCTCTTTTCCAAGATTCCTGAAATCTGCTATAATCTGTGTAGTTCCATGTCATTGGTTCCGATGTTTTTCAATGTATATTATTTCTCTGTTGTCTGACCTGGCTTTTGCAATGCCTCCTTCAATATCATCTTTGTCTCTGTCAGAAAATGCAACATAATTGCAACAATTAGGAAAAAATGCTGCTCCATTCAAACTATATGGGTAATTCTTTCCTAGTTTGCATAATTCTTATATTTGAAATACAGTGAATCTTTTTTAGTAATTCAGCAGTTTGTGACAATTGTTTTTAAAAGTGGCTGACCCAAAAGAGATTTAATTTCTTGGCAAAATATTTTACATATTTGATCCCATTCTGTAAATAAATCTCTGCTTTTGGTGTGAATATGTGTTTGCACAGATGTAAAAAATTAAAAAAATGTTTAATGAGAAGTAGAACAAATATTTTAGCCATTAGAACGATTACTGAAAAAGGGTTAGAAAGACACACTCTTTAAATATTAAAACAACATTTGTTTTTAAGAAACATAAACCCCTAAAATTCACCTCCAGATTTGCCTTTAACAGTACAATTTGTAGTTAAATATGAATAATGCAATAAACCTGCAGGATTTTTTTCATACCACCTGGTATGATGGGCAGTGGAGTTGGTTAATAATACTACAATATCCAGACTCTAAGTGTGCAAGAAACAGGGCTTATGTCATTTTTTTACTTATAGAATGTGATTAGAGAATGCAAGTGAAATAACAAATAACAAATAGAACAATTAGATTATAATATATCATCTAAAGTATAGATACATGAAATATGTACAGAATGGAAAAATTGTTTGCTCGGGCTAAAGAAAATGGCCTGAGTATCTCCTGCTCCTCAATACTCCAGAGCTAATGCTGACTAATCACCCTCTAGGACAGATGAGAGATACATAGGTACTATAGCACCATCCTGTAGTTAGCAAAATTTAGGATAGGCTTCTTCTACAGAGGTCTCTCCCATTCTGGATTTTCTTCTCGAATCAACCACATGCCCTATTGTAGAAAAGCAGCCAAATTTTAAACAAAAGAAAAGGAGCCAGGTAAAGAAAGAACAGATCAGGGAGAAAAGGAAATGTGTGTGTTCCCTCTGAGCAGTCTACTGTCCGCAAAATTAGCAAAGAAAGCCTGGGAGAAAAGTGAAGAAATGTCTTTGGAAGAGAACATTACAGGTCCACTCCTCTGTTGTGTAGGCCTCATGGTCAGGACAACACAGAAGGTGAAAGGCACAAGTGGAAGTTTGGCAGCTAACTCCCACTGACTTTCAACTACCTGGCCTTTGTGCTTTTAGAAGTCTCCTCTATGCTGCTGCCACCAAATTTTACTTACCAGGTCCAAGAAAAACAGTAAGTTGTTGTTCCAAAGGACAAGGGACCTCCTCCCTAGGTTTTGCCATCCTTTCAGCTTATTCCCGTGTCTTCCAGTGAAAGGCCTGTGCTATTCGTATCATCTGTTCTAATGAACAGGAGTTGAAAGAGGTCATGTCCAGGTTCTCTTCTTCATCAAGTGCTCTGTAGCCAGCAAAGTACCCGATGCTTTGTCTGCAGTGGAAGACCTTCTGTCACAACATTAAAGAAGGATGAATACAGTCTAATGATCATTAAAGTACAAGTTCACATTTGCTGCTATTATAATAAATAGAAAGATAACTAAGCCCTGGTCTACACTAGGACTTTAGGTCGAATTTAGCAACGTTAAATCGATTTAAACCTGCACCCGTCCACACAGTGAAGCCCTTTATTTCGACTTAAAGGGCTCTTAAAATCGATTTCCTTACTCCACCCTTGACAAGTGGATTAGCGCTTAAATCGACGTTCCCAGCTCGAATTTGGGGTACTGTGGACACAATTCGATGGTATTGGCCTCCGGGAGCTATCCCAGAGTGCTCCATTCTGACCGCTCTGGACAGCACTCTCAACTCAGATGCACTGGCCAGGTAGACAGGAAAAGAACCGCAAACTTTTGAATCTCATTTCCTGTTTGGCCAGCGTGGCAAGCTGCAGGTGACCATGCAGAGCTCATCAGCACAGGTGACCATGATGGAGTCCCAGAATCGCAAAAGAGCTCCAGCATGGACTGAACGGGAGGTACGGGAGCTGATCGCTGTTTGGGGAGAGGAATCCGTGCTATCAGAACTCCGTTCCAGTTTTCGAAATGCCAAAACCTTTGTGAAAATCTCCCAGGGCATGAAGGACAGAGGCCATAACAGGGACCCGAAGCAGTGCCGCGTGAAACTGAAGGAGCTGAGGCAAGCCTACCAGAAAACCAGAGAGGCGAACAGCCGCTCTGGGTCAGAGCCCCAAACATGCCGCTTCTATGATGAGCTGCATGCCATTTTAGGGGGTTCAGCCACCACTACCCCAGCCGTGTTGTTTGACTCCTTCAATGGAGATGGAGGCAATACGGAAGCAGGTTTTGGGGACGAAGAAGATGATGATGAGGAGGAGGTTGTAGATAGCTCACAGCAAGCAAGCGGAGAAACCGGTTTTCCCGACAGCCAGGAACTGTTTCTCACCCTAGACCTGGAGCCAGTACCCCCCGAACCCACCCAAGGCTGCCTCCTGGACCCAGCAGGCGGAGAAGGGACCTCTGGTGAGTGTACCTTTTAAAATGCTATACATGGTTTAAAAGCAAGCATGTGAAAGGATTACTTTGCCCTGGCATTTGCGGTTCTCCTAGATGTAGTCCTAAAGCCTTTGCAAAAGGTTTCTGGGGAGGGCAGCCTTATTTCGTCCTTCATGGTAGGACACTTTATCACTCCAGGCCAGTAACACATACTCGGGAATCACTGTAGAACAAAGCATTGCAGTGTATGTTTGCTGGCATTCAACCAAAATCCGTTCTTTATCTCTCTGTGTTATCCTCAGGAGAGTGAGATATAATTCATGGTCACCTGGTTGAAATAGAGTGCTTTTCTTCAGGGACACTCAGTATAGCCCATTCCTGCTGGGCTGTTTGCCTGTGCCTGAACAGAAATGTTCGCCGCTGTTAGCCACAGGGAGGGGGGAAGGTTGAGGGGGTAGTCACGCGGTGGGAGGAGGCAAAATGCGACCTTGTAACGAAAGCACATGTGCTATGTATGTAATGTTAACAGCAAGGTTTACCCTGAAAGAGTGTAGCGACTGTTTTATAAAATGTGTCTTTTTAAATACCGCTGTCCCTTTTTTTTTCTCCACCAGCTGCATGTGTTTCAATGATCACAGGATCTTCTCCTTCCCAGAGCCTAGTGAAGCTTAGAAAGAAAAAAAAACGCACTCGCGATGAAATGTTCTCCGAGCTCATGCTGTCCTCCCACACTGACAGAGCACAGACAAATGCGTGGAGGCAAATAATGTCAGAGTGCAGGAAAGCACAAAATGACCGGGAGGAGAGGTGGAGGGCTGAAGAGAGTAAGTGGCGGGCTGAAGACAGGGCTGAAGCTCAAATGTGGCGGCAGCGTGATGAGAGGAGGCAGGATTCAATGCTGAGGCTGCTGCAGGACCAAACTAGAATGCTCCAGTGTATGGTTGAGCTGCAGCAAAGGCAGCTGGAGCACAGACTGCCACTGCTGCCCCTCTGTAACCAACCGCCCTCCTCCCCAAGTTCCATAGCCTCCACACCCAGACGCCCAAGAACGCGGTGGGGGGGCCTCCGGCCAACCAGCCACTCCACCACAGAGGATTGCCCAAAAAAAAGAAGGCTGTCATTCAATACATTTTAAAGTTGTAAACTTTTAAAGTGCTGTGCTTAAAGTGCTGTGTGGCATTTTCCTTCCCTCCTCCACCACCCCTCCTGGGATACCTTGGTAGTCATCTCCCTATTTGTGTGATGAATGAATAACGAATGCATAACTGTGAAGCAGCAATGACTTTATTGCCTCTGCAAGCGGTGATTAAAGGGAGGAGGGGAGGGTGGTCAGCTTACAGGGAAGTAGAGTGAACCAAGGGGCGGGGGGTTTCATCAAGGAGAAACAAACAGAACTTTCACAGCGTAGCCTGGCCAGTCATGAAACTGGTTTTCAAAGCTTCTCTGATGCATACCGCGCCCTCCTGTGCTCTTCTAACCGCCCTGGTGACTGGCTGCGCGTAACCAGCAGCTAGGCGATTTGCCTCAGCCTCCCACCCCGCCATAAACGTCTCCCCCTTACTCTCACAGATATTGTGGAGCACACAGCAAGCAGTAATAACAGTGGGAATATTGGTTTCGCTGAGGTCTAAGCGAGTCAGTAAACTGCGCCAGCGCGCCTTTAAACGTCCAAATGCACATTCTACCACCATTCTGCACTTGCTCAGCCTGTAGTTGAACAGCTCCTGACCACTGTCCAGGCTGCCTGTGTACGGCTTCATGAGCCATGGCATTAAGGGGTAGGCTGGGTCCCCAAGGATACATATAGGCATTTCAACATCCCCAACAGTTATTTTCTGGTCTGGGAATAAAGTCCCTTCCTGCAGCTTTTGAAACAGACCAGAGTTCCTGAAGATGCGAGCGTCATGCACCTTTCCCGGCCATCCCACGTTGATGTTGGTGAAACGTCCCTTGTGATCCACCAGAGCTTGCAGCACTATTGAAAAGTACCCCTTGCGGTTTATGTACTCGGCGGCTTGGTGCTCTGGTGCCAAGATAGGGATATGGGTTCCGTCTATAGCCCCACCACAGTTAGGGAATCCCATTGCAGCAAAGCCATCCACTATGACCTGCACATTTCCCAGGGTCACTACCCTTGATATCAGCAGATCTTTGATTGCGTGAGCTACTTGCATCACAGCAGCCCCCACAGTAGATTTGCCCACTCCAAATTGATTCCCAACTGACCGGTAGCTGTCTGGCGTTGCAAGCTTCCACAGGGCTATCGCCACTCGCTTCTCAACTGTGAGGGCTGCTCTCATCCTGGTATTCATGCGCTTCAGGGCAGGGGAAAGCAAGTCACAAAGTTCCATGAAAGTGCCCTTACGCATGCGAAAGTTTCGCAGCCACTGGGAATCGTCCCAGACCTGCAACACTATGTGGTCCCACCAGTCTGTGCTTGTTTCCCGAGCCCAGAATCGGCATTCCACAGCATGAACCTGCCCTATTAGCACCATGATGCATGCATTGGCAGGGCCCATGCTTTCAGAGAAATCTGTGTCCATGTCCTGATCACTCACGGGACCGCGCTGACGTCGCCTCCTCGCCCGGTATCGCGTTGCCATGTTCTGGTGCTGCATATACTGCTGGATAATGCGTGTGGTGGTTGATGTGCTCCTAATTGCCAAAATGAGCTCAGCGGCCTCCATGCTTGCCTTGGTATGGCGTCCGCACAGAAAAAAGGCGCGGAACGATTGTCTGCCGTTGCTCTGATGGAGGGAGGGGCGACTGACGACACGGCTTACAGGGTTGGCTTCAGGGAGCTAAAATCAACAAAGGGTGTGCCTGTACATCAAGGAGTATTTCAGGCAGGACTGCACGGAGGGTTCCAATAAGAAATGGTGCACCAAAGTTATCGTTGTTATTGGAACAAGGAGGTTAGCCTGGCCTCTGATTGATACATGGCTAGATTAACCTCGCTGCGCCTTCTCTGTGACTGACTGCAGTGTGATCTAGACAGGGGAGGAGGAAAATGAGTACAAAACAAATCTGGTCTATTTCTTGTTCTGACCCACTCCATCTATCCTTTACATCTTTGGCTGTCAGCAGACGGTCAGAAGGACTGCATGCCATCCACATCACATGGCTGCTTGGCAGAAGATGGTACAGTACGACTGCTAGCCATCTTCATCTCTTGTCTGCCTGGCATAAGATGGTACAATACGACTGCTAGCAATCCTCATCTCTTGCCTGCCTGGCAGAAGATGGTACAGTACGACTGCTAGCAGTCCGTATCGCCTGCCCGCTCACCATAAGACGGTTCAATAGGACTGCAGAACTAAAGAGAATGACCTGGTCAAGTCACTCCAAATTTAGTCCCTGCGCCCGTGTCTGCCCAGGCGCTCCCAGCCGACGTGGCCAGGAGCACCTCGGACACGACGAGGACGACTACCAGTCGTATTGCACCGTCTGCTGCCAGAAGGCAATGGGTTGCTGCTACTGTGCAGCAAAGCCGTACCGCGTCTGCCAGCACCCAGGAGACATAGGGTGACGGTTACCTGAGCGGGCTCCATGCTTGCCGTAGTATGGCATCTGCACAGGTAACTCAGGAAAAAAGGTGCGAAATGATTGTCTGCCCTTGCTTTCACGGGGGGAGGGAGGGTGGGAACGGGGTCCTGACGATATGTACCCAGAACCACCCGCGACAATGTTTTAGCCCCATCAGGCATTGGGATATCAACCCAGAATTCCAATGGGCAGCGGAGACTGCGGGAACTGTGGGATAGCTACCCACAGTGCAACGCTCCGGAAGTCGACGCTTGCCTCGGTACTGTGGAAGCGCTCCGCCGAGATAATGCACTTAATGCACTTAGAGCATTTTCTGTGGGGACACACACACTCGAATATATAAAACCGATTTCAAAAAAACCGACTTCTATAAATTCGACCTAATTTCGTAGTGTAGACATACCCTATGTGTTATATGTTTTGTTAGGCTTGGGGTCCAGTGTTCTTTTTCTTAATATGAAAACAAAAAGAGGAACCTTTCCTTGAGGGCATGTTTCGGAAAGCGCTGAATTTTATGAGCCATAATCTCTGCAACTGGTGCAAGAGGTGTAAAATAAATCTTCTTTTGCCAGCAAGGACTTCTGCCCCCAGGAAGTACTCCCCCAAAGGAGTACACACAAACTTTCCATCACTGGAAAGCGACTCCTCAGGGCTTTCCCTCAGGATATGGGAGCAGCTTTATGTTCCTCTGAGGGGTCCATAGGAGGTGCTGAATCAGCACACCTCCAGCACATATGCCTATATCTTGACATGTGCCCACCACCTTTCCATGACACCCGTAAGTGATGGCTGCCTTGTGTCAATACAAGTTCTGCCCTGTCAGGCTTTCAGGTTCTAGGAACTTGTGTCAGGTTTTATGCTGACAGAAGCAACTAAAGATCAGGGTGAGTCTTGTACCATATGTGGAGTTGTAACTTATAGTCAATTGATTTGATATATGAAATGTGCTCTTATGACCTATAGAGAGCCAAAAATGACTACATTTAACTAAAAGTACTTTTACATTTGTTTCACCATTCCATATAGGAACGCAGCAAATAATAATGCTATCTGCTTCCTGTCTTCATTCTGTTCTTCTGCCACTTTCACCCTGTTAGCTCAGTGATTTATGGTGAAAGATGGACTCTCATTGATCTTAGTCCAAACAGTCAAACTAGTGCATTAAGCTGACATTGTTCAAAGATTCTGAACTCTAAGGCCCTGGTTTGCATGAAATACAATGGCCTACCAAAGAGACACAGAATTAACAGCTGTCATCACCACAGCGCTTGCCATAACTGAGATCATTTTAATTGTGTGCTGTATCCCTTTCCTCTACCTTTATTTGCTATTTGCCTTCTTTAGATTGCAAACTTTCTGGGCAGCCGCTATACCTTCCTGAATGTATGTAAACTTAAAGAGAGCATTTGGCTTTTACACAGCCTAAGGGCCAGATTCTTTTGCAATTCAGTGAGTAAGAGTATATTACTCCATTGAAGTCAATGGGACTACGTAGGAAGTAAGGTGCTACTGAAGTGGAGTAAGGGTGTCACATGGCCCTTGTCAAGTTTGTTATAATGTATTAAGAGAGGCGAAACACATTAATTACAATGTCCTTTACCTGAATCCAGGTTCTTGTTTCAAAAAGGTGCAGCTACTGATTCCAAATTAAAGATGACTAAGAAGAAAGCACAAGATAATAAACCTGATTGTTCACTGTAGGGGTGTAAGTGTTTCCATTTCAATAGCTTTCTCTTGTCAGATAGATTTTGCCATGCTTTCAGCTTGTTCCCATGCTTTCCAATGAAAGGCCTGTGTTGTTTGTATCATCTACTGTAATGAACAGGAGTTGAAAGAGGTCATGTCCAGATTCACTTCCTTGCTGCGTTCTGGGATTATGAAATAGAGGTAGAATGACCTTAGGAAAGACCTTTCCATAACCGTGAATTATTGCTTGAAAGCTGTTTAGGACAAAGAATTTATCTTCCACAACCTGCAATTTTTGTTCACAGTTGCCCGAATATGCTCACATTTCTCATGCAGTGGTAGATAATATGCTAGAGCACATATAAAGGGCAGCATGGATTTCAGACACTGGTTTTAATGGTTCATTTCATTAAGAAAGTTCTTAGAAAAACTGTTGTGTCATTTTTAGGCCAACAGGTTATGTGTTCATTTCTGAAATAATACAAGGCTAGTCTCTCACTAGGTGTTAAGCACCTAGCAGAGTAGGGACCTTGATCCTGGTTGAAGCCACCACAGTACAAATGATCAAATGTTATTAATAATGATACTATACCAGGTGTCACTATGTGGTGCTATTACATATTGTCCTCTAGTTTGTTTTTTCTTTTCTTAGAATCTGAGCAAGTTTTTAGTCTTGGAAGGAATGCTTGTGCTGTTTTTATTGTTTTCTGGGCATAGGGAGCTGTGTGAGCAGCAGAAGAATTTGCTGAGTGCCTTGATCTCAATTCTTAAGGTAGAGTTAATTCCTATGAATGGAGCCTTAGTGTTGGGCTTAGAGTCCTGAAAGAAGGGATTGCCATGAATGCTGTTTGACCATCTTGCTTTACGACTGGGTTTTATGTGTAAATACATTTTCAAACTAGAACCTTTGTGCTTTCTCCCATAGTTCCCCTCCTGTGTGGGAAAAGTTTAACTATCCACAAAGCTATCTCATTATCCACCTTCAAAACTCTCATTTACTATGAGGCCTACAAAAATCTTGATAACACCTAGGCTGGTGGTGTGCTGAGACCACAGGCTGCCAGTGTTGATCAATATTGTCTGATTGCTTCTACTCCCCAGGCAGTCTGTATCCATTTGTTGTGTCTTGTTTTAGATTGCAAGCTCTTTGGGACAGGGACTTTTTTGTTCTGCGTTTGTACAGTACCTACTATAATGGGGTCCTAGTTCATGACTGAGACTTTTATGTGTTATGATAATCATAGAATCATAGGATTAGATGAGACCTTGAGAGATCATCTAGTCCAGTCCCTTGCATTCAAGGCAGGACTACGTATTATCTAGACCATCCCTGACAGGTGTTTGTCTAACCTGCTCTTAAAAATCTCCAGAGATTCCACAACCTCCCTAGCCTATTTATTCCAGTGCTTAACCACACTCACAGTTAGGAAGTTTTTTCCTAATATCCAACCTAAACTGCCCTTGCTACAATTTAAGCCCATTGCTCCTTGTCCTATCCTCAGAGGTTAAGAATTTTTTTTTCTCTCCTGCTTGTAATAACCATTTTTTATTTGAAAATTGTTATCATGTCCCCTCTCGGTCTTCTCTTCTCCAAATTAAACAAACCTAATTTTTTCAATCGTCTCACATAGGTCATGTTTTCTAGACCTTTAATCATTTTTATTGCTCTTCTCTGGACCTTCTCCAATTTGTCCACATCTTTCCTGGTATGTGGCGCCCAGAACTGGACACAATACTCCAGTTGAGGCCTAATCAGTGTCTTACTTATAACACTCCTGCTAATACCTCCCAGAATGATGTTTGCTTTTTTTGCAACAGTGTTACACTGTTGGCTCATATTTAACTGGTGATCCACTATGACTCCCAGATCCCTTTCCGCAATACTCCTTTCTAGGCAGTCATTTCCCATTTTGTATGTGTACAACTGATTGTTCCTTCCTAGGTGGAGTATTTTGTATTTGTCCTTACTGAATTTCATTTTATTTACTTCAGACCATTTCTCCAGTTTGTCCAGATCATTTTGAATTTTAATCCTCTCCTCCAAAGCACTTGCAATGCCTCCCAGCTTGGTATCATCCACAGACTTTATGAGCGTACTCTCTATGCGATAATCTAAATAACTGATGAAGGTATTGAACAGAACCAGACCCAGAACAGATACCTTAGGGACCCCACATTATTTATAATATAAATAATAAGTAATCATAGAAAGTCACACTTAGAGTATCTGCATCACTGTTTTCTCCTTCACTTAGAAGCTGACCTACAAAGAACCATGCATCTATTACTAATCAGCAGAAGGTTGATAGTGGTGTCAGAACACGACAGTGCAGTTATAAGAAGGGGCAACAATATACAGAGATAGGGCTTGATATTTAAGCTATTCCTATATGCATTAAAAGTAGCTAAGCATTATTATTATGGAGGCACCATAACAACTCAATATTTAAGGTTGAATTTTGATGTTAAGTCAGGGATTTTCCCTCTTTTGCATGAAAAATACAGAGTATATTCCCTAAAATTACAGCACTCACTCTTTAAGTGCAGAATGAATTTTTGGAGAATTTACAGACAACCAAAGTAATTGCCTATGTAAATGGCTCCTGCTGCTGGACTTGATTACACTGCTCTTCAAATCCTCTGTAGTGCTCACATGAGCATTTAAGCATATATATAGAAATAGAGGTATGTATTTATATGTAAAGTGACTAGATTGTAGAGCTCCAACTCATGCTCTTACTCACATAAGCACCCATTGATATCAACAGGACCACTCATGTCATTACCAAAGCGCATGGGTTGGGACTGTGGCCCATGCTTTGTGGAAGGCTGTGGAATGAAAGGTACCATTTCAATGTATACCATAATCTGATGGCATTTTTTCCAACTGTTTTGTGCCAGTATTTGAAGGTCTTTCTTCAGCTGCTTGTAAACAAACAAACAAAAAACCCAGCCCCATTTCCCTGAAATTTCTTCCAAGGTCACACTACACATTCTGCTGTTACTGATAGTCCTTGGTGGCTGACAGAGAGCAAAAGCACGTGCTTATAAATCTAAGAATGAATTGATCGCCTGTGTAGCAACACAGACAGGGGCTTTATCCTGGCCCACCCACACAGAATATGACCACACATTAGAAAGAAATTAACACCAGTTTGTGTTGATCTTATGCATCACCCTACCATTTTCTCTTGATGCATTCAAAGGGGACTGGGCTTATGCATCTATAAAGGTTGAAATAATCCTTTATTTAAAATAACATTGTTTTCTCTGCAATGCATTTCAGAGTTACAACGGGTCTCCCTTATTGTAAAAACGTTGCTGGAGTCAATTCAGGGTCATCTGAATTAAAAAGAAAGGAAGGAATAATCAATTCTCTTTAGTAGTGTTGAGTATTTCTAAAAATATTAAACAGAAAGAGCGCTGAGAGTGATTGAAGTTTGGATCACTAGAAACTGAGGTTTCTATCCAGGTAATAGGTACAGCATATGCAGCTGTTATGTAAGGATGTAATGAGTGGTTGCAGAGACCAAAGGTCAACCTCCATTTTGGAAGGTAGAGTTCTGGACAACAGGGAGGTATTAGTAGGGTGAGGAAATACAAATAAGGGAAGGGGAGGAAACCCCTACTAAATATACATTAGGCACAGTGGTGGCAGCATAACGTATTATAAAAGTTGTATCCCAGCCTGTGTGCTTGGGGAGAGAGAGATGGAGCCCTTGGGGGTGTCATTTGACTAACATTTCAGTTTGTTCTGCAAGGGCTGGAGAGAGTATCTGGCTGTTGAAATGTTAGTCACTGTCTTCCTCATCACCAGTGCCTGTCGTCCTGGCACTGACACCCCCAAGGGCTCCACTCTCCCCAAGCACACAGGCTGGGATACAACTTTTATAATACATTATGCTGGCACCACTGTGCCTAATGTATATTTAGTAGGGGTTTCCTCCCCTTCCCTTATTTGTATTTCCTCACCCTACTAATGTTGGGGTGCCCTTATCCCATAGATTAGGTCTATTAATGACCTCAGCTTATTATCATATGTCAATTTGTTGCCATGGCTCTGGTTGCTGTTGTACTGGAATTATGTATTGATTAAATAGAGTGAACAGCAGTACAAGCTTCTCCACAGTGCTTCAAAAGTATATGGAGGATCCACTTTGAGGAATGGATAGTTTAACCTTGAGGTAAATAGGCTTCTCATCTCACTGATTTACATTACTGTAAATCAAGAGTAACTCAGTTGAAGTCACTGGAGTTACACTAATGTAAAACTGGAGGAGACTGAGACCCAAATCCTCATTCCCAATGTTCTGAGCTTTTCTGTTCCCTACTATTTTACAGAATGTGCCAGAAGCAATTATTAGAAAGCAATCAAAACATTCATTAAAAAAATGAAGTGGGTTTGGGTATAGGAATGTAATGCATACTGTTAGGGCTAGCATTAGGAGACGGCAGTCTGAGTAACTGTTCATGTGGCTGAAGACATGGAATCTACCTCTGATGTACCTCATAGCAATGAAATAGTTTGACACCACAAGCTGCAAAGGCTTGATCCAAGACCCTCTGGAGTCAGTAAAAAGACTCTCATTGGATTTTGGACCAGGTCCCAAGATAGCAGGAAGCACTAGAATTAGACTCAGAACTTCCCCTTCTACTGGTGGTACCACATCAGGTGCACACCGTTTTGGTAAGAGTGCCAAAGACACTCTGTGTTGGCCTAAGTCTGCTCCCACTGAAGTCAATGAGCAAGTTCAAAAATCCTACTTTTTTTACCTCAACACAAACACAGCTCCAGCATGGTGGACTGAGAGGAAAAGGAGGGGAACAAGTCTGAGAAAGTAGGAAGGAAGTGAGCAAAGACAGATGACCAGGCTAATTAGAGGAAGGCAACAAAATGGATTAGAAGAAAAACAGAGGAGAATGGGAGACATAAAAGTAAAGAGAAGAAATTAAGACAAAACCATTCTACCAGAAATAGCATTTTTGATCAGTTACAGATAGAAAGTTATGCTTCCCAGAAAGCCATTTCACACAATGGGAAGTTGTGGGAGAACTAGGAACTGCTAAAAAGTTTAAACAAACAAAAAAAATGGTTTCAGAGTAATAGCCGTGTTAGTCTGTATTCACAAAAAGAAAAGGAGTACTTGTGGCACATGAAAGTTGCGATATTACAACAAAAAAACTTCAAATCCAGACTCCAGCGAGAAACTGTTGAATTGGAATTCATTTGCAAATTGGATACAATTAACTTAGGCTTGAATAGAGACTGGGAGTGGCTAAGTCATTATGCAAGGTAACCTATTTCCCCTTGTTTTTTCCTACCCGCCCCCCCCCCAGATGCTCTTGTTAAACCCTGGATTTGTGCTGGAAATGGCCCACCTTGATTATCATACACATTGTAAGGAGAGTGATCACTTTAGATAAGCTATTACCAGAAGGAGAGTGGGGTGGGGGGAGGTATTTTTTCATGCTTTGTGTGTATAAAAAGATCTTCTATACTTTCCACAGTATGCATCCGATGAAGTGAGCTGTAGCTCACGAAAGCTTATGCTCAAATAAATTGGTTAGTCTCTAAGGTGCCACAAGTACTCCTTTTCTTTTTACAAAAAAGAATGGGATTCCCCAGTCATGTTTCTTTTAGTTTTAAATGTGTCATGTATTTTCCAGTTTTATTCCAGAGAAGGCCTCAGGCTCAGATTGTCCCTCTCATTCTCAGTCTTCCCCCTATATGGGAAATTCCTACTAGTTAAAATCAATGTCTCTCTTTTTCCTTACCCTCGTCTTTTCCTTTATTTTATGTAATTAGCTGGGATGTTAGTAACACAGCCTTGCTACATCTTCTTGCCACTACAACTTTGCTATTGTGCTGTAATGTAGGCATGAGCACACTGTAATTCCCCAACTAAGTAATTCCTCCAACTTGCTTTCATCATCAATTTTAGCCTCTTCTGGACTCAGCCTCCACATCCAGCTGGCTCCCTGCCTAGGGCAGCATCAACTGACTGTTTAGGCAGACTCTGTCCAAAGGCCAGCAGTGAATATTACATTCACACAACAATGGAATTGTCTCCTTTACTGAATAATTATTGCCTTTTTACAACATGACTGTTTGGGAATTCCACAAAGAAGTTTTGCTTGTACATGATCTCAGAATTGTCATTAACAGTCAGTTAAATATAACAAAAGATATGCTCAGCTAATATCAGTCTCTTTCCTTTGGTATTTATATTCCTGATTTGTGGTACATTGAGCTTAACTGGTCTATTGGAGTATACTGTTTAGCGGAGGGATGCAGTATTAGCCCCATAGTGAGCATGCTTGGCAGGACCTAGGCAAATATACAGTCTCCTTTATACTTTAAACTCAGGTTTAGAGGAACCATACCTATTTTACATGCACAAAAACTACTGATGTCTTCAGATCAAGTTCACTGTTTTATTTATTATGCACATTAAAGGTATGATGTGATCACAAACATTTTCAAGCTTATGGTTGGCACTTGAATCCATATTGGGTTTGTCTACATTGCAATTAAAAATCCATGGATAGTCCATGCCAGCTGACTTGGGTTTGTGAGGCTTGGGTTAAGGGGATGTTTAATTACACCCTGTAAGGTCCTAGAGCCCAGGCTCCAGCCCAAGCTCCAACGTCTACACTGCAATTAAACAGCCCCTTAGCCCAAGACCCTGTGAGCCCGAGGCAGCTGGCGCAGACCAGCCACAGGTGTCTAATTGTAGTGTAGACATACCCATTTAGGTACCTAAATAATTGGCTTGTAATTCAAAGGTGCTGAAATGCCAGCTTCTATTGACTTCAGGTCACTTCATAGACCCTTCATTGATTTCTGAAAAATCAGGCCACTGATTTAGGTGCTAAACTTCTGGAACTCAGGTTTGAAAATTATGACTGGAGTTTATGATGTTATACTTATGTTCCAGAGAGTAAAAACTGATGGATTGATTCTATACTGTGTTGCTCCATTAATTTCAATTCAGTTACACCAGTTGAAATGCCTAACCTGCCCTTGTAAATCTAGCCCTTCATATATACGTACAAGAACAAATCAGTATTTCAGATGTTCCAGTACCAAATTCCCTCCAACAGTCAGAAAAAACTAACATATGACCTAGTACTTCCATAACAAACTTTACATTTAGCAGTGTAAAATGATGTTCTCAGTTAAAATGTGCACAAATAATTTTGAAATCGTTTTCAAATGTTCCGTTGTTGCAGCTCCCAAGCATATATGAAAATCTGTAGTCCAAGAGTGGGTTATTTCCCTGTTGGGAGAGGAATGAACTGACAGGGACACAGGATACTGTATCCTGGTTTAATTATTGGAAAAGTATGTACACGCAATCGAGGATATAAGATGGGAAAATCAAAGTGTCTCTTATAACTCATTGCTGAGGCACACTACTTTCACAAGTCAGGCATACAGTCCAAACTTCAGCCAGATTGTCTTCTCCTCAAACTATATGACTTTTAACCACTTTACAAACATATTACATCTTCTAAGAACATGTGTCAGTGCGCTCAGCATTTCAACTTATTAGATCACTTTGTATTTTAGCGGCAATGCTTCGTAAAATGACAGGACAGAACATGGTAGCTTGTGGATCCAAAGCATTCTGTGGTAAATCATATTTGTGGCTGCCTGCAAATAATCTCTAGTCAGGAATCCTATTATTTATCCACAGTCTTTACACATGACCACAGCACTGAATTCATGAGACACTGACAAAGGTATCTTAATTTTTCATTTTCTCCACCTGCCTTACTAACTCTTACCATACATGGCAAATGCTGCCCAGTAATTGAAACTTCCAGACAGGTACACTGATTATTTTGGGTATCTTGACAGCTCATTTATTTTTGTCTCTTTCAAGTACTTTATTGGCAACTAATAGGAAGTAAATGGAGAGGGAAAGGGCTTGGGAGAAAAGAGGGAGAGGAAGTATTAGCAACCCCAAACATCCAAAAATCATGTGTCAGGCCCTGACATTTCATAAGATTATTTTTAAAATCATGAGTTGTAGTTGTTAAATGTGGGGTTCTTCTTATTTGCCCTCTGTTTTTTTTTAATCTTCAGGGTTCACTCAGGTCATGTTTTCAAGCTTTTCTCTGAAACCACAAAAGCTAGAAACTTTACTTCTATTTTTTTTTAATGAAAGCTGAGATTCACATGACTCCAATAGCTGGGGCTTTAAGTAAAACTTAAAATATTGCAAGACTTTCAATAAAATTGTGAGAGTTAGAAATACCATAGTGGGCACATATTTAAGCTGGGTTTGACATTTGTGAAGAGAGTTTCATGTGCCATTGCTATGTGAGCCAGTCATAAGACAATCGATTTAAAATAGGCACTCAGGTGCCACCTGCTGTTCAGGTAAGCAAATCCAACCTCCTCTTTGCTTAGATGGGAGCTCATCACACAGGTTCTCTTTTCTAGGCTGTTATGCACCATTCTCTGCTCCATGGAATTTCCTAGTTACATATACACTTTGGCTATTTGTGCATCTGGGTCTTCCCACAAACTACTAGATTTTAAGGTCAGGAGGGAACATCTAGAATGACCTGCTGCACAACACCAGCTGGAGAATTTCACCTAATAATTTCTTTTACATCCCTCACAATTGCAACTGTAATGGGAAGGCCCAGAGTTCCTGAAATGTTCTGCTCTGGGACAGAAACAGGATCATTATGCCATCAGGAAAGGGAGTTTCCCAACAGCATCCAGAACACACTGTGAGTCCTAGAAGGACTCGAGATATCAGACTTTTAAACTGACATTTTTATACACAGAAAAGCTATTGTGGGTAATTTTTAAGGTTTTTATTTCTCCCTCTGGACCACAGACATTTAGACATATGGTAACTAAGGAACCTGGTTTGTCAAAGCAATATGTTAAAAATAATCCCAAAAATTCATTTTAAAAACTCTCAAATATTCCTAACATACCTTTAAAAAAAAACATCGGCAGCATAAACGTATAGAAAATGGTGTGGTATATAGCTTTCATCAGCACAAGTTACATGTGGCTTCAACACTCATGGCTGATGGAACCATCCCAAAATCATGCCAATAAAACATTTATACCATCTCACTTATCATTGATTCCATCTACATACATATATCCACTCATATAGATAGATATATTGATCTTAAGACCTTTTGTAATCATCCCACTTCTGGGGTAATCCAGAACTTTTCAATAAACCAAGAATTCTGCCCCAGAATTAATAAGTTTTTTTGCCAAACTATATAGATTTGTAAAAAGTTCTTACATTTTCTTCATTTTAGCTCAGATTTTGAATTCTTATTTACAAAACAATTGCATTTCAGTTTAGTGTATCAGTGAAAGATGTAGAGACCATGCAAGCTTTGTCCTGTTATTATAAAGATTTTAATTTTCTTGACTGCAAATAGTAATCAAAAACTTTACAGGAATCAGAGTAGTAGTCCTGTATCCTCACTTTTGGAAATATCTCTTTACAGTTTATTGAAACAATCAAAGACAACCCTGTATAGCTTGCAGGAAATCCTTAAAGCTGACCCTAGGAACTTATGATACCCACAGCATTTTCCATAAACATTTTGCTGAATATAAGAATCATGTCTTTATGATCCCTCAATATGTATGCCTGTCAGTTTCAGCAGTGAGTCCTGGGCTCAGTGGCTCCTCCCCACAGTCTGGTGGGAGGGGCCTTTTGCCCCCCATCCACTTCCCCAGAACTCAATTGGACAGTTTCAGCAGGCATAGAAGTAGACCACAAGGAACTGATATCATTCACTAGACTGTGCATTTTTAAAATATTACCTTAGTCTCCAGGAAACCCAGTGTTTGAAGAGACACAAAATGGACAGTTCAGATATTCTCAATTATTCAGGTGTCAGGATGCTGATTATTAGGAGGATCACAGAAGAACATCTATGGTAAGTGCTTGAATCATTCAGGATAAACACCACTGTGATACATATTTAGAATGGAACTATTCATTTCCCACAGTGCAGTGCTGAATATGTAAATTTTCTTGGGGTGCGGGAGGGGGCTCCAGGCTGGGGCAGGGGTTGGGTGCAGGAGGAGTGTGGGGTCCCGGCGGTGCTTACTGCAGCTCTGAGGCAGCAGCTCCCACGTCCCTGCAGCCTCTAAGTGGCGGCATGGCCACGATGCAGCGCACACTGCCTTCGCGCCCATAGGTGCCGCCCCCACAGCTCTTATTGGGTGCAGTTTCTGGCCAATGGGAGCTGCATAGCAGGTGCTGGGGCAGCGCGTGGAGCCTCCCAGTCCCTGGCCACCCCAGCGCCTAGGGGACACAGGGACCTGGCGACCGCTTCCAGGGGCAGCGTGGAGCCAGGGCACGTAGGGAGCCTGCCTTAATCCCGGGCCTACCCTGTGCCACTGACCAGACTTTTAACGGCCTGGGTGGGAGCACCGACCGGAGCCACCAGGGTCCCTTTTCAACTGTGAAAAACCAGATGCCTGACACCCCTAGCTTATTCACATGGCACAGTTTGATTGGACAACTTAATCTACTGTTACAATAACTACTTACTATCAGTCATTTTCCTTTAGGCAATCCAACCTAAAGTGAAAACTAGGGGTATTCCATGGACTACTCACAAGCTTAAAGTTAAGCATATAGGTTTGTAGGCTCAGGGCCTAAATCGATACTAAATCCAAATATCCCAGTAAACTTTTTAGAGGCCCAGTGCTGGTGGAGGTGCTGTCTTTCAGATGAATCACTGTCACAGAGTGTCTCTGCCACTACCTGGTGTACTTAACTGCCTCAGTCACAAATGCCCACTCCTTCACTGAGATGCATATTTATTCTTTTCTTACATAGTAGCAGTATAATGCAGGCTTACATCCTGGGAAGACTTCCCCACAGCCTTCACTCTTCAGCCCAGGCTTACCCTCCAAACTCTCTTCTGAACTCTCTCCTGCTTCCTGTTCCTTCCACTTATATCCTCCCAATTACATCATTGGCCCAGTGATTAGAACCCAGGTGCTCAAAATCCCCCAAGCAAAAGGTTAACTGTTTCCAGCTGGACCTGTAGCCTTCTTGAGGCTGCAGCAATGTCAGGGATCAGGATGCTGCTAGTATCCTGTCACGATCATGTATCCAAAATCCTGACTACTTATAGTAATTAAATACCACATTTCACAAGAGCTGGGAATTATCACTAGTGTTTTAATTAAATACCACTTGGATAAATATAGCTTGACTGACTTATTATCTCAACTGGATAAAGTGTTCTTCAGCATAGTATTGTTGTGCCCTTTTTCAAAGCTGCCGCCGTCTGTGCAAGTGAAATCAATAGAACATGGGCATGTCAAAAAATCAAAAAAGAGTCTTACAAAAGTGGACACTAGGCCAAATTACAAAGAATGAATATAAACAAATAACACAAGTATTTAAGGATGCAATTAGAAAGGCCACGACACAAAACAGGATTAAACTAGCTAGAGACATAAAGGATAACAAGAAAACATTCTATAACTACATTAGAAGCAAGAGGAAGACCAAGAACAGGGTGGTCCCATTACTCAATGGGGGTGGAGGGGGATAACAGAAAATATGGAAATGGCAGAAGTGTTAAATTACCTTTTTGTTTCAGTTTTCACCAAAAATGTAAGTAATGATTGGATGTCTAACATAGTGAATGGCAGTGAAAATGAGCTAGGATCAGAAGCTAAAATAGCAAAAGAACAAGTTAAAATTACTTAAACAAATTAGAGGTCTTCAAGTCACCAGGGTCTGATGAAATGCATCCTAGAATACTCAAAGAGTTGTCTAATGAGATATCTGAGCCATTAGCGATTATCTTCAAAAAGTCATGGAAGATGGGAGAGGTTCCAGAGGACTGGAAAAGGGCAAATATAATGCCCATCTATAAACAAGGAGATAAGGACAGCCAGGGGAATTACAGACCAGTCATCTTAACTTCAGTACACAGAAAGATAATGGAGCAAATAATTAAGCAATCAATTTGCAAACAACTAGAAGATAAGGTGATAAGTAACAGTCATCATGGATTTGTCAAGAACAAATTGTGTCAAACCAACCTAATAGCTTTCTTCAACAGCATAACAAGCCTAATGGATAGGGGGGAAGTGGTAGATGTGGTATATCTTGACTTTAGTAAGACATTTAATACTGCCTCGCATGACCGTCTCATAAACAAACTAGAGAAATACAACCTAGATGGAGCTACTATAAGGTGGGTGCATAACCCAGAGAGTAATCCGTGGTTCACAGTCAAACTGGAAGGCCATATTGAGTGAGTTACCACAGGGATCAGTTCTGGGTCCGGTTCTGTTCAATATCGTCATCAATGATTTAGATCAGTGTTTCCCAAACTTGGGACGCCGCTTGTTCAGGGAAAGCCCCTGGCAGGCTAGGCCAGTTTGTTTACCTGTCGCGTCCACAGGTTCAGCCATTCGCAGCTCCCATCTGGCTGAAGTTCGCTGTGCCTGGCCAATGGGGGCTGCAAGAAGTGGTGGCCAGTACATCCTGCAGCCCACGCCACTTCCAGCAGCTCCCATTGGCCTGGAGCAGTGAATCGTGGCCAGCGGGAGCCGCGATCGGCCAAACCTGCGGATGCGGCAGGTAAACAAACTGGCCTGGCGCGCCAGGGGCTTTTCCTGAAGAAATAGCATCCCAAGTTTGGGAAACACTGATTTAGACAATGGAACAGAGAGTACACTTATAAAGTTTGTGGATGATACCAAGCTGCGAGGAGTTGCAAGTGCTTTGGAGGAGAGGATTAAAATTCAAAATGATCTGAAATGGTTTGAGGTAAATAGGATGGAAATTCAATAAGGACAAATGCAAAGTAGTCTACTAAGGAAGGAACAATCAGTTGCACACATACAAAATGGGAAATGACTGCCTAGGAAGGAGTATTGCAGAAAGAGGTATGGGAGTCATAGTGGATCAAAAGCTAAATATGAGTCAACAGTGTAACACTGTTGCAAAAAAAGCAAACATCATTCTGGGCTGTATTAACAGGAGTGTTGTAAACAAGACACAAGGAATAATAATTCCGCGCCACTCCATGCTGATTAGGCCTCAACTGGAGTACTGTGTCCACTTCAGGAAAGATGTGGACAAATTGGAGAAAGTCCAGAGATGAGCAACAAAAATGATCAAAGGTTTAGAAAATATGACCTATGAGAGACGATCGAAAAAATTGGGTTTGTTTAATCTGGAGAAGAGAAGATTGAGAGGGGACATGAAAAGTACATAAGAGGGGAGGGATAAAAATTGTTCTCATTAACCTCTGAGGATAGGAGAAGAAGCAATGAATTTAAATTGCAGCAAGTGTAGTTTAGGTTGGACATTAGGAAAAAAATCCTATATGTCAGAGTGATTAAGCACTGAAATAAATTGCCTAGGGAGGTTGTGGAATCTCTATCATTGGAGACTTTTAAGAGTAGGTTAGATAAACTTCCATCCTGCACTTAGGATGGAAGAATCCTATGCACCGCTACAGACTAGGGACTGAATGGCTAGGCAGCAATTCTGCAGAAAAGGACCTTGGGGTTACAGTGGACAAGAAGCTGGATATGAGTCAACAGTGTGCCCTTCTTGCCAAGAAGGCTAACGGTATTTTGGGCTGTATATGTAGGGGCATTGCCAGCAAATCGAAGGACTTGATCGTTCCTCTCTATACGACATTGGTGAGGCCTCATCTGGAGTACTGTGACCAGTTTTGGGCCCCACACTACAAAAAGGATGTGGAAAAATTGGAAAGAGTCCAGCAGAGGGCAACAAAAATGATTAGGGGACTGGAACACATGACTTATGAGGAAAGGCTGAGGCAACTGGGATTGTTTAGTCTGCAGAAGAGAAGAATGAGGAGGGATTTGATAGCTGCTTTCAACTACCTGAAAGGGAGTTCCAAAGAGGATGGATCTAGACTGTTCTCAGTGGTAGCAGATGACAGAACAAGGAGTAATGGTCTCAAGTTGCAGTGGGGGAGGTTTAGGTTGGATATTAGGAAAAACTTTTTTACCAGGAGGATGGTGAAGCACTGGAATGCGCTACCTAGGGAGGTGGTGGAATCTCCTTCCTTAGATATTTTTAAGGTCAGGCTTGACAAAGCCCTGGCTGGGATGATTTAATTGGGAATTGGTCCTGCTTTGAGCAGGGGGTTGGACTAGATGATCTCGTTAGGTCCCTTCCAACCCTGATATTCTATGATTCTATGAAACACCTGTCAGGCATGGCATAGATAGTACTTAGTCCTGCCTTGAGTGCAAGGGACTAGACTAGATGATCTCTTAAGGTCCCTTCCAGTCCTGTGATTCTATGTTTCTATGTGTTTTGAGTTAAGCAGATATTTAAGTAGAGTTTTTCTGAATAGGGATGGACTTCTAAATAAGATAAAAAGTAAAGGTAAGGTAAAAGGCTAAGGTAAAATATTTATCACAGAGATATAGTGGTCATTGTGAAAATGAAGGAGCTAAAACTTGGACTAGTACTAGTAGTTCCCTAAGCTCTTTGGAACATGGGCTGTGTTTTCCTATATATTTATACATCACTTAACACAATAAGAAAAGGAGGACTTGTGGCACCTTAGAGACTAACAAATTTATTTGAGCATAAGTTTTCGTAAACTACAGCTCACTGCATCCGATGAAGTGAGCTGTAGCTCACGAAAGCTTATGCTCAGATAAATTTGTTAGTCTCTAAGGTGCCACAAGTCCTCCTTTTCTTTTTTGCGGATACAGACTAACACGGCTGCTACTCTGAAACTTAACATAATGGGGCCCTAATCCTTACTGAAGAAAAATAATTTAATTAATAACCACATGCAGAGATTACATACAATGTTGCTGTAAAGAAAACTGATATTTGCATGCTGCACGCAAGGGCTGCTGTAATCGACTCTGGCTGCTACGCCATGCTGCCCTGAGTGCAAAGGCCATCGTGATTGACTCTGGCCACTAGGCCATGCTGCCCCAAACACAAAGGCTGCTGGAAGTGACTCTGGCCGCTTTCGGCCTAAAGGCTGTCAGGGCCTCCTCTAACCACAGATAAACATCAACTACTGGTATTATCCATTCGGGAGGGTTTGCTAGGTCTTGGATACCATTTTAGAAAGACTCAAGAACACATGTAAAGGCTTGTACCATGCAGCAGACCATCTGTTGTGAAAAATTCCCATATCGAGAGAGGAAAGAGACAGTTTCCCAATTAATTAGCTATTTTAGGAGAATTGGATATACCCTTTCCAATATGGTTACAACAGTAAAGACAATCATCTATCTGTCAAGCTGTGTCTGTTTGCCTGGTAGTCTAGTATTTTGGAGAAAAGACAGAGAGATATTTATTGTTTATCCTTTTCCCCTGAAGTCACCCCAGGAACTGAATCACTGAATATAGTCATGGTCTTTTTTATCCATAGTTGTTTTGTCCTCTTGTTAATGGTCCCAGTGGAGGCATATCAAGGACAAAGGGTGTTATGGGCGTAGATTTCAGATGTTATTTATAGAAATACTTTCTTATATGAAACTATTAATAGCAACTAGCTGTCCCAGAGATGAATGAACAATACAGATGTCTCAGTCTCATTTAAAGGAGCTATTCTTTTCCTGCAGAAAAGCCTTGTTTGTACAAGGCACCATTTACAAGCCTATTGTTTGGGGGGTTTTTTTTGCTTTTTGTTTTTTAAATAGCTACACAATACTGTTGTTTTTATCTCTTTCAGCTGAGGGCTGAGTTCCTGGCTTCCGTCTGGCAGCCTCACAAGCAATCTGCATGCAGCAAGCCATGCTTCGTAGGCTCCTTAGAGTGAGCAACTAGGAGGACTGTACACAAAGCCAAAGGGATGACTTGCTTTCCTTGTAAATTCACCCTTTGAAAAGGTGAAGTCCGGGATCCTATTGAAGTCCTGCTGTGCAGGAACTTTCTTTTATGGGGATGGGGACAGCATGGAGAAGAAATAGGGGGCAAAGGGAGAACTGAGAAAGGTACCAGTTGTATTCAGGGAAGGCAGGGAAGTATCAAAAAGAATAGAAATTTCTGAATATTCTCCATCTTAATCTATTAAGAACAGGCTGTGAAAGATAATACAAAGTTCTTATATGGTAATATATGAGTCAGGTTTATCTGAGCATGGGGTTTAATAGCTTTGTCTTAAATTTCCCATGCAAATATGAATTCAAATTAATTTAAAACACTAAGATAATGAATTCTCATATTTTCATAGAGAAATCTGTGTCACTCAAAGAAGCAGCCTTTTATAATCCCTGTGCTAGCTCCCTTAAAAGAAAACACAGAACTAGAATAGGAGCTGCAGCAACTTCTGTAGTGAAGGTTGCAAAATGGTTTCCATGTTTTTGCTACGTATGCGCCTAAGGCACGACAAGTTGTACAATCTGTGTGAAACTAGTTTAGTTGTGTCATGAAGCCCAGCATGGCTCCAAACCAGCCCAGAAAACTTGGTAATGTTTTAAGAAACTCTTCCTGCTCCTGCTACTTTCCCTCCAAAATGTCCCTTAGCCAAAGAGAGCCAGGATGGCCTGGAGTTCTATTCTCATCTCTTGTTTCCTACTCCTTTATGTACAACCATTATTCAGTGAGACCAAATCATAAGTATGATCAAAATGGTTTGAAAGTTGCAGTTTGGGATATGGAGAGACCAGAGGGCCAGAACCACCCAAATGGCCCCTTAAAAACCCCATAGACAGCCGACAGAGAATTCTGATCGTGCAAACACTGCAGAAGTCAGCCATATGGCTACTCTCCAAGAACCCCCTCACAAGCCTGGCATAAGAAGCGTGCAGGGGCACAGAAAGCAGTACCTGCACAGATTCCAGGCAGTGTTGTGGCCTCTTCTCCAGCCCCTCAAGCTCAGGTTCAGCATGGAACAAAGGTGGGTTTATAGCTACTTTCCCTCCTCCCACATCCCTTGGGGGCTGAGTTTTGTGCCACACCTCTTAGATACCCAGCATGGAATCTCCCCCTGAAGCTCCTTCTTTTACATTTTTCCATCCCCCCACCCCCCGGACCTCCAAAAAAATTAAAAACAAAAATCTATGTTGAGAGAGAACATAAAGGTTGTATTATTAAGGAATCAAGTCAGGAATGCCAAACTTAAATTTGAACATGCCACCTCAACTTTGCTCTAAAGTGACTATTCATTACATCTACTCATTGCATGCTATTTCTCAAATTGTTCTCTTCTGCAGTATCCTGAGGTACTGTTAAGAAGTCCATGAAAGGCATCTTTTTCAGCAAAAAATGAAGATTCAGGTTGGCCAAAACGTTTCATGAATTTCTCTTTATTTCAGCAAATTGTTTCCGTCGAAATGGAAAAAAAAATTTTTTTTTTTTTCAGAAAACTTCCCTTTTGATTTTTTTCGGGCTGTATTAGCAAGGGTATTTTAGCACTGGAGAAGGAGATGGTGATGGTAACCCTTATAACTTATAGCCCAATGGTTGGGGCACCCATCTGGAATGTGGAGAAACAGGGTTTGAATTTCTGCCCAGAACCAGGGACTTGAATGAGGTCTCCTTGCTCCCAGGTGCCCTAACCACTGGATTAGGGTGGCACATCTTTCTTAATCTCTCCCATTGAAGCTGTTCCAATTTGTATAAAATATTTGAGTATTCACTGAACAAGTGAGTGAAAATGACTCTATAGTCTGGTGATTAGGGCACGCGTGGGGTGGCACCTGGGTTCCAGTCCCTGGTCCATAAATATTTATGTGAAACATTTGTTCAACCTGAAACAATTTTTGTAACATTTTTGATTCACTGAAAATTCAAAAAAATATCAGTTTCAGTTTGACCCAAACCAAATTTTATTTTCAATTTTTGAGAACTACCAGCAAACTAAAACAATCAGTTATTTGCCCACTGATAGTCATTTTCACATTGTATTGTTTGAGAACCAATATGGACCAGTTTCAAGTACCCTTACTCACACTGAGTAATAGCATCATTTACAAGTGGTCTCATTAATTTCAATCATGTGAGCAAAAGTATTGTAAGCGTAAGAATAATCTGGCCCTGCATGTGTAAATATTAATTTGAATAAAACAAATTAATTCACTATGTTTGCACCTTTTTTGCATTTGCTTTCAGTGAATGTTCTAGTGAATGAATTAATTGGCAGGGACATTTGCAGAAACAATTTATTTAAGGCTAATAGCAAATATGCTACATAAGTAATTTTTGAATTCATAAATTTCAGTATCATCACTTGAAACCAAATTCTAAGAGTTACATTCAACAAGTGATGGAACAGAAAATAACACATTATGAAGTAATTGCCCAACCAAACTAACTAATACAACTTGAATTTGAATACCAAATAGTCACACCAAACTGCTCATGAACAATCTACAGACCGATAATTATTCGTAGGAAATTATTGGGCCAAGTTTTTTTAATTAGTCAATAAATTTGAGAAGATTGTGAATTGTTCATGGCCATTTTGTGAACAGAAAACAAAAGATCTAAATTTGAGAAACAAATCATTTACTACTAATTATTCACTGAACTTTAGTAAAACTATTGCAGAAATACTAACTAGTTGTTTTTTGTTTCAAGAATGAAGCATGATATTTAGTATCCAGATGGATTCATTAATTGAAATATTTACCTGGTGGGAGTTAGTTCTACTTTTTGGCTCTGAAAGAGAATGAAAAATGTTCATCTTTAATCCATTATCCCTATTTTTATCCTAGGCAATGAAATACAAAATGACAACAAGAGGCCTCCAGGATTGACATTTTCATGAAAAACAAATAGAAAAACATGCACAAAATAAAATCCCATCCCATCCCACTACTTATTTGTTGCTTAAGTGTTCTGCAAGCTTATTTCTGGGAGCACAGATCTCTTCGCCAGTCTCTTTTGGGTTGATGTCCACTATTAACCCAGCTCCATTTTGATTTGCTTTAAACTGTACTTGGAGAAATGTGAAATTATTATGGAAATTATCTATTCTTCTATTGATCTAATGTCTAAAATCATGTCAATCTTCAAATACAGTCAGTCACATCACAGTAGTGCTGGGCTTGTTACTAAGCTACCCTTTAAATAAATATAGAGTAGCTAAAAGCAAGGGTTTTTTTTCTGTTAGGAGACCAATTTGCACGAGTAGATATTTTAAAGGATATCATGATTGGTAGAAATGAATGGATCTTTACAATGTACTTTATCATAAATGGCTGCATTCAGTTTTTTAGGATGGGATTTTGGGATCAAGAATAGTATCATATAATTAAATACAGCCTTTAATCTTTTATAATTAATTCTCTTTTAGTGAACAGTTAGCTTCTGAAAGCTGCACTGGAAACTGTAGTTCTTTATTCAGCCATATACTGTAGGCCAAGTGCGGTGCAGACAGCTGCAAAGGGAGGTTCCCCACAATTGCCTCTCTAACAACATGAAGGCTGAGCCGGACAGACTAGCCTCTCCAGGAGTATTTTAGGCTCTTTAACTTCATCCTGGACCTCTCCTATGTAGAAATTGATATCTGTGCCAGATTTTGCTGAATGATATGATGGTTTTGAGGGGCCATATACACGCCAAGGTACTTCACAAACTCTTTTCATTTAGGGCCTTAGCTCAGGTTTGAGGTCCCTAAGCAAGCTTGCTGTACACACAGTACCAGATCATAAAGACAAGTACTGTTGGTGTTTTTAAAGTTATGTTGTACCTAGTAAAATATTCCCACTATGATTTAAAGTGGGACACTGAATCTTTCATATTTTTTCTAGTCAGCAATATCTAAAGATTTTTACATATTTATAAGGTTGATTTTATATACAGAGATGCCTTTGTCTATCAGGGTACTGAAGGCTGTAAAATAGATTTCCTTCTTTTTTCACTGTGCTAGGTCCATTCAGCCATGCCATGTCAGGAATTACTTGTGCCAGTAAGTATATGACATCTCATCAGTAAAGCATGTAATGATGTCTTTGGTGCATGAAGTGAAATTATTTCAAGTTGCAAACGTCCTCAAGGAAAGGGTGAGAAGGTTGGATGCTAAGAAATAAATCATACATGTCTGTAGGGAATTTTTCTTTTGGGTTAAAGGAAAGATTATTTACAGGCCTACTGCTTCTCCAGGAAGTTGAACTATGGGTGTCAGTGTGTCGAGTGGTTAAAGCAGAGAATTGAGAAGTCGGACTACTGGCTCTGCCTCTTTCTAGCTGTGTGTCTTGAGGCAATTTAACTTCTTAAGCCTCTGTTTATCTGTCTGCGAAATAGTATAGCAAGGCTTGTGCTACGGAACTCACAGGGGCGTGGTGAGGCTTAATTTATTTAACATTTGTAAAGATCAACCTAAAATATACATGCAATTGTGCCAATATCACTATTCTCTATTTCAGGACGGCAATAATGACGTACATCAAAATAGATGTCTTTTTTTGTATTTTTTCACCCTCCAAAATGGTCAGAATGAGACTGAATTTCATCAGTCAAAAGAATGTCTCTTTCATGCAAATAGTTTAAGCTAAAGAGTTTGGAATATTTTTCCCCAAAAGCTATAAACATTAACTTACTGAAGCAAGTTTATATTAGTTATATCCAAATCCTACTGTAAAAATGCAGTAAGGGCCCCGTTCAGTCCCAATTGAATTGTATGGCAATACTCCCATTTACTTCAAAGGGCATTGGATGGAGTCCTAAATAGGTCAAATGTAAATATAACTGGTGTTGGGAAACTCCAAGGAATACAGTAGACTTACAGACAATCTGTGAAACAGTAGCAGTATTTTATATAACATAAATATCTTTCACTGACATGAGCTAAGCAATGGATTTCCATATGGCCTATTGAAAGCCTTTGTGTTTGTGTTTTACACATGTAGGCATCGAGGGAATTTAAGGAAAGAAAACCTTTACAGACAAGTAAATGGCTGAAGGGATGACACAGTTCAGTCTTGTCAATGTGGAAAGAAAACAGAGTGAATAGGTTCTCATAAACTTTTACAGGAGATGGCTTGAAGGAATCCTATTGGCTTTGTTCATGTGAAGTGTATTGCCAACAAAGTTTAAATCTGTAGCCTGGGAGACCAAGTGAAAATTAGGAATAATTGAAACAGATTTTCACTGTTGTTGTGCTGGAATTTATTTGACCTCAGTCAACTACAGGAAACAGGAACTGGCATCTTTGTAGCCTCCACAGTTCAGTCACATTTACTTAAATTAAAACAACTTACTTTTGGTTTGATAAGTTGTCGGTACATATGAAGTAGAGTGCGATTTATTATACATTGGTTGATGGCAGGAGGTTATGCAAGCATCACACTCATGTTCTAAAACTATTCATTGCTGTGTTTGATTTATTAAGCACCTAATCTGGGTACTTTAAAATATAGAACATAAAAGATAACAATTCATAGAGTATCTAATCAGCTGCACAGGACAAAATAATATTTGCCACCAAGAGACCCATAATAACCCAACATTTAGAAACAGCTTTCATCCCATTCCCTACCCAAAAACATAAGTGCTAGCATCATGTTCTGTTTGTATGATATACCAAATAAGAAATGGGCGGTCACATCCTGCATGAGCTTGAGTTTCCAAATGGTCTCAATATGTAGACCCATGTAGAGTGCTGTTCAATAATTTTGTCTCAAGGTGATAAGGTACCATAACAAGGTCCATATCTGAAAAATGAGGTTACAGTCTCTTGCCAGTGGCAGATGGAAAACATGCTCATAGCTCATGTTATTTGAGTATCCATGGTTAGCTCAAAGATAGAATGCCTCTGAACTGTGAGCTCATTTCACAAACAGCAGCCATAACTCGTGTGTCAGAAGAGGCAACACAGTCCTCACCAATTCTGCTGGCTGCTTTCCCCAACCTGCCAATATTGCCTCTCTCTGTGTTGAAACTCAGCCAGATCACACTTACCCTAGCTCAATCATTTTCAAGTATTAGATCATTTCTTCTATTGCCCCACTTGGTTATACTGATACATTGATGTAGAGTTGAAGACATTACAGCCTGTGTCTTCTCATTAACACCTATATTAGCTTCATAAACACACTGACTGGAGTCAAAGTGTAACAAGATAGAACCCTGCATTAACCTGCATGAAAGTTCCCTAGGTACAGATGAACAATTGCCTCAAACTATCTTCTCTGATATTTCCCAAAGAAAGAATGCAGCCACTGCAGAATTTGTCCATCTACTCTTGTCAAGAACTAGACATCAACAACACTTTATGGTCAGTGGGGCTTGATTTTCACTTACGCATTGCATTGACTTTGCACCTCTGGCAGTGTAGAATTGCCATAAGATGTAAACAAAAATGTAATTCTCATGAACTTTAAGGTCCTTTTATGCTACGAGAGCAGTACAAAGGGGCTTTAGTGGAAATGAAAATCAGGCCCTATGACTTCATACAGTGCTAGCAGGTCTTTGACCAATGCCACCAGTGTATTTTCAATCTCATTCTCAGATCTGAAACCTGACTGAATTGGGTCAGAGAAGCCTGAGGATTCTGGATCCTTCCAGAACTTTCTGAACCTAACTTACCAAAAAGTAAGGTTGAACACAAGTCAGTAGTTAATGGGATTTTCAGCATTGAGAGGCAAGTTCTTGAGTAGAGGCTTCACATTATCTCTTCTAAGGACAGTTGACACTGCGTAGAAGAATGTTGACAGTTGTACCCAACAGTGGCCTTCAATTGCCAAGGCAGGCAGAAGTATAATTAGCAGGGTTTGCTCTAGGGCAAACCCTGCTATACCTATTCTGTGAATACACACATGATCTCAGACTCCAGGACTGTCATTCTGAAACCTCTCACCCCTTTCATCTCACTCCCATCCCTGTCCTTTTTGAGGTGTCCCTAATAATCAGTTGATCACCATTTTTGCCCCCTCCCCTTTTCTGGGGATGGGTCACTGTCAGCTGTGCAGGAGAGCTCTTTTGTAGACAACTCTCAACATATTCACAGTATCACAGTTCATTTAAAAAAAGAAAAGGTTTCCATATTTGTCTTACACAAGTATTTCATTTTTCCAGGCTCCTATATTAAAATGGTATTTCTGAAGCTGAAAAATAAAATGAAATTCACTGTTGCTGATTTGAGATACAATAAAGAGTGAAAGGAAGGGAGAAGAAGAGAGCAAAGATTTATTATTTTTATCTCCTCCTTTCTAAATAAAACTTTCTCTAATTTGAACTTTGCTCCAGAAAGGGGAATTTTTGACGGTAACTGGTGTGGAGATGCAGCAGGTTATGCATCAGAGATCTATTTTCAACTTAAGGAGACAGGAACAATTAATTTTTTTTCCCCGCTCCAGACCATTTTAATGAGAGAAAACAAAGCTGTCTGCTTCCGGGATGGCATGTTTCCGGGATGGCATGTGAGGAAAACATCAGGCTCCAGGATTTCATCCTTCACAATCTCTGAAAAACAGGAAAAAGGATTTGAGTTCCTGATGTGCTAACAATTTGTGTTAATTCACACTCATGCATCAGTGACCAGCTCATTTGTGAAACATTGTTTCCAAGGTCAAGGGCTGCTTGTTGGATAAAAGCATTAAGCTGGTGAAAGACAAACATCGCTTACCACAATTGATCAAGCCTTTCATTGCTTTTTTTTTCTTATATAGTAGGGGCATATGTAGGGGCATATTTAGTATATTTATATAGTAGGGGCATATGTAGGGGCAAATTATAGTAGGGGTATATGTAGATTGCAACATTAGCAGGTGATTCTGAGAGGAAATTAATACATTTTGCCACAGATTGCTGTGGGTGCTGCCAGTACTTCCAAGGCTGTAGACCAAAGTCTATTAGGAGTTTGAAAGTATTAAACCATCTTCAGACATACTCTACTATGTGCACTTCAGTTGGAAATGAGGCAATGCTGCTTGCTAAGCTTCACAAAAAGATTCAAGCACTAACGTCTGCACATACTGAGGCTGTTTGACTTTTTTAGTCCTGGTCATCATGGGTTTAGCAGAGTTTCTAAATGATTTTTCCTACAGATTCCTTTTCCTCAATATTTTCTTACAGGTTTTTCCCAATGTGTGAGTCTCCTGAATGAATGCTGGGGCTTGTGCAAGGCTAAGGGTCTGTCACCAATAGAACAGAGTCTTTTTTTTTTAAATTCATACCACAGGCACTGTCAGCAGGTAGCCTCAAAATGTACTTCTCCACCCTGACTTGGCAGGATCACTTTTCCTAGGAGTTAAGAACACATCAATGTCATAACACTTCCCCTGAATAGCCATGCCAATTGTGGCAAATTATTCATCATGATTTTTTTGGTCTTAGACTTTGTTTACTGCAGTCTCTGCTAAGAAAACCAAATTCCCTCCTCTTAAGAATTCAAGTTCATTTGAATGCTTCATGCTGTCCTTTGGTCTACATCCATAGATGCTTATTCTTCACAGTGGATGCTGAACACTATTTATCTCATTAATTTGCTGTATCAAGTAAATATCTTGATTCAGTACTACAACATCAGTATGCAGTGTTTTGCCTTTGCCTGCAGAATTTTGTCATCTTCTAAATAGTGTTGCTTGGCACGCAGGCATTACAGTACATTATTTCAGGCAATACTTGTGACTCTGTCAGATAGCAAAAATGTGCAATGTCCTGCAAAGGCTGCTGGTAAGCCATTCTGTGGCTAGTTCCACTATCCACAGTTTCCTCTACCCAGTTGTCAAAACCTCCAGTTTTTCCTTAAGCAATTCTACACTTTTATTGTTATGTATTTTCAGCCCAGAAATCTCTGTGGCACATTGAAAACTGAAACTGTTTAGAGCCGCATAAGAATATTTCATACAAAAATAAATAGCATAAGGTTTTCTCTGATAACATAGTTTAGTGCCTCATAACTCACTAAAAGACTCAAATTTTGAATTTATCAGAATTTCCAGCATTGCATGGCATTTACATTGCCATGGAAACCTTTGGGATTGCAGCACATTTTAAGGTCAACTTGCCATGGAGTCCATTAGGTCTTCCTTCTAAAGTGCGTATTGATGGGTCTCCTTTCATGGGTCCCTTAACATGAGAGAAGAGATTATTGCCAGCATGACTTTTGGGAAGCAGTCGACCAGGGGACGTAGAGTTCCAAGATAGCTTTTCTCTTGCACACTTTCCGAATGCAACATGGTGGGGGAAGTATGCACATAAATGGCAGTGAGATAGAAGTAAGAAATAGTGGAATGAGTGGGGACCAGGGCAAAGGGACAAGTGAACAGAGGTTTCCTGGTTTTATGACCAACCAGGTGTCTACCCACTCTACTTCCTAATATGTGCATGAGTAAGATTCTCTCTTTGGTCCTTCCAGGCACCCCTGCTCTTTATGTTCTTCAAGTAGCAGTGGACTGTGGGAGAGAGCTGGGGTGCTTTTCTGCCACATATATCAGGATTTCTGCAGCATAAGTCAGGGATTCTTGCTACATAGTTGAGGTCAAGTGTGCCACATTGGTCATAATCTAGGCCCTGTGCCCTAAGAATTTTACAGTAGGATTAATTGTGTCTTTAAACATATAATCATCAAAGACAAACTCACTCCTCAAAAGTTTAAACAATACCAGAATGTATTTTTTTCTGCAATTCTAGGAGCCAAATTATTTATGACCTTCTTTGGTTTCACATAAAATATGACTGTTATAGCTGGGCAACAATGTGCAAGACCTTCAATGAGACCAACTGAAAATTGATTTTTTTATTAACCTGAGGTTTTTAGACTAGTGTTCCTTTTATGAAAGCGTTCTTGTGTCAGTGTCCCCTCAATCTCTTATATTCATAAAAAGTAGTCCTTTATGGCCCAGATTCTTTTGGGTAATGGTGTTTTAGAATTGAGTTGTGAGCAAATCAAAGCAATTCTCATTGATATTTAATTTAAAATTTAGTCATTTGCATCCTTACTATTTTGATAATGGAATATTCAAATGATGTGAAAAGAAGCATAAGTAGATCTAATCTCTGTTTCTCTCTCGGCCTCTTCCTCCCACCTCAAATAATTTAACTAAAATTATATAATGTTCTAGAATTTGAACAGGCCAATTAGAAAAGGGCATGAATAAATACATGGTACAGATGATGTGTTCTGACCTATCCTTATTAAATCAAGGGATGAAACTGCTTTTGCTATTTCCATTCACAGCACTCTTCCAGCTCATAGCCAGCTAGCAATTAATGGTATCAGATTTAAAGCAGGGAATCAGGAGAAATCAGCTTCGGTGTAGTCATGGGTATATGTACTTATGAGCATTATGGACATAGTTGTATTGTACATGTGATGGCATACAAAGGGAGAGAGAGTACATTCCAGTGTATGAGGAACATTATATCTTTTCCCCCATCTAGTCACTACAATTAGTTTAACCCACTGGCACTGCTGTAGAAACCTATTTTTCTTAGGCTTAAGGTAATGCATATGTTTTTATCACTGACATTATTAGAAGCAAAGTCAGTTCAATGCTGAGTGCTTTTTACAAATCTCATCCTGTGTTTATAAAGGAAAAGCAAATGAAACAAATATTAACAAGGAATGTTATACCTAATACATGAAATGTAATAACCTAGACAAATGTCAGAGAATCACAGAAACGAGAGAAAGAAAAATACAATTGAACATGCAGTCCATCCTGTCATTGCAGAATTGTTCCTGATTACATTTGCTATTCTTTTGGTCTCTTTGTTTTAAAACAAGTCCTGAGTGGGCATCCACAACTTGTCTGCTGAGACCACGCCACAGTTTATTACAGGAAGTTTTTCTAGTATTCATGCTACATTTTTTCTTTCTTAATTTCATCTCAATCCTTGTTATATCATTGTGTATTACACTAAAATATATTTCCATCACTGCTGTTTAGACTCTTCAAAAATGTATCGACTTATGTTCTCTTTTATACAAATTATACATATTTAGCATTATGTATTTTTCCCATAAATCATTCTGTCTTGCTTCTTCAATGTTTTTCTAACTCTTCACTAACCTTTTTAACTTGTCAGCATCTTACTAGTAAGGTTCAGAACTGAGCACATTGTTCCAGATATTATTGCATCAGAGCTGTATAAAGGAGGACCATTTGCCTCCCTATTCTGGGCCATTGCTTTATTTCCTCAAAATTCAATAACTTGCATTTTTCATAGTTGAATCTCATAGCATTATTGCCTGTCCATATCTCTAATCTCTCTAGGTCAATTTCTCTGTCTTCAGTGGTGTTTGCAACTTTTCCCAATGTAGTATCATCTGCAAATTTTATTAACATATACTTCACTCTCTTTTCCAAATCAGTGATGAAAATTTAAACGTGATTGGACCATTACTATTAGTATTTACATTACAGTATTTCTGAGAACAGGGCCCTCTTGTGCTATGCCCTGAAGAAATTACAGTCTCATTAGACAAGACAGACAAGAGAAGGTGAAAACAGATGTAGAGAAAAGTTGAAGGGAAGTGGCCAAGATCACCCCGAAGGCTAATGAAAGCACTATTGCTGTCATACGCCTCTTGAGGCCTCCCACCAACTTTATATATTGCTGTTTATTGTTAATTTTGCTTTCAGTCTTCCAGACAGCTTTCAGGCTACACAAAAGTATTCGTGTCCAAACCAATTTAAACTACTTTTCCATGAAACATTTTATAAAACAAGGCATCAATCCTTTACTAAAATCCAAATATGTTCATCTATTTCATTCCCTCTGTCCAGTCATTTTATTATTCTGTCAAAGCACAGCAATCATGTTAATCTGGAAAGAGGCAGTTTTTGCAAACCAAAGCTACTTATGCCTTCATTACGCCTTAGATGTTCTGTGGGTTTTTAAAATCTCTTAATATTTGTTCCATTATTTTACTAAGGACAGAATTCAGACTTACAGTGTGGTAATTTCCAGAAACACTCTCCTCTAGTTCATTTATTTATTTTCAGAAAACTTCTCTGCAGCACCATCTAGAGAGGTGTCATGTTTTTCCATATTCAAAGAGAAACTATATATTTGCAGTCTGAATAACTTATTTTAGAGTAAGAAAGACAACAAATTGAGAAAAAAAATAAAGTCCCTATGAGAAAGCAAAATGATGCAATGACAGCCATCTCAAATTGAAAATGCTCTCCAGAATGAAGGACCTCACAGCAAACAGACAGTCAGACTCCTCAGACAACATGCAGTACACAGAATACAGTGTGGAACAGTAACTTAACTGTAAGCAACCAAATTCACTCTAGAACCAAAATTCCTGAGCTGTCACTGTACAGGTCCAAGAGCAAATTATAAATAATAGTAGTGTAACTCAGCAGAATTTGCTCCAGTAACTGATACATGAAGGCAATGAGAACAAACCCTGTAACCTCTGTATGAAATACCATCAATAGATTGATGCAGACCTTCAGAAGTGTTATGTCTTTGTCTGAAGTGTGATGAAAACTTACTAAAAAAGTCATTCATTTGACAATGGGGAGGTTTGCCTCACTTCTGGGAAAGAAGATTCAGCTCAAAACTGGCTGAGAAGTGGCAATAGTGAAATACTCACCTGCAAATACTTTCAAAATGCACCATAACTCTTGCAGTAGACCTGAGCCTACTTATGGCCTCGTTACTGATTTAAGGACTGATTTGGGCAATTCCCAATTTGATTATCATAGCCAAATGACCCCTGGGTTCAGCTGTTTAAATTAGACACATGCATAGAAGTAAAATATTTATTTTGCAAGGTCAGATCAAATACTGCTAAGCTTTTTAATACCAAAGGAAGTCAGATTTTAATCACCTCCACTGAATAGCAGTCAAAAGAGAGTTTTGAACCCCTCTGTTTTTGAAAACACTGAAGAAAATATCTGATCTTTTTAAATTAATGTTCTTTATCCTTATAAATGAATGAATCAGGGGTGAGCACATCAACACCAATAGGAAATGATTGTTAGGAACTATTTGTTATTCTTATAGACAAATGATCAGTAAAGGAGATTTCCATTAGCCTACAAAAAGATTGAAGATGAAAAAAAAAGTTCTGTGGCTGTAACTCTAAGTTCACCCTCCTTCTAACTGCAACCGGACAAATAGAAGTAAATGACCAATAGTCTACTAGGAGACTGGCTTGTGTCACTCACAGAAATCTTCCTTTTGATTTTTCTTGACATTTAGTGTTTCCTTTAATAGGACTTTGTAAAGTGAAGAATGTAAAACTCAATTTCAGAAGACCATGACAGAAAGTATAATTGTGGTTTCTTCCATAAGTCTTCTCCAAAGGCCACATCTTATGAATTCTGCAGGCTAATTTAACTAATAAGGAAGTGGAAAGGAAACTGGGTAAGGAAAATGGGGTCATCTTTTTCATTATCAAAGCCATATGAGGACATTCAACTGGCAGAGCTGAATAATGTTATGCCATAGATCCTATGATGGTCATGTTTCTAGGCCAAGTATTTAACCTGCTAAATTCTTGTTTAGCCATTAAATACCAGCACTCTTCAAGATGTGAGTGCAAAACTGAACTGAAATGACCTGCGTCCCAAATCTAGTGGAATGAAAATAAGTGTGATAACATAGTCTTGTGATAAGGCACTGGAGTCAGGAGATCTGAGTTCAGTTCCTGGTTATGCCATGGAATTCCTGAATGATCCTGGACAAGTCTCATCATCTCTGTGTGCCTCAGTTCTCAGGCTTTCACGAGTATGTTGTATTTCTTTCTCTCTCAGCTATTCAGGACCAATCCTGCAAAGACATGCACACAGACAGAGCTTGGTGGCCATGAGGAGGCCTGTTACCTTCAGTGGATCAGAAGTGGATTAGACGGCAAGCTCTTCAGGGCAGGGAAGATCTGTGGTTATGTATCTGTACAGCACCTAGAACAATCACACCCTGATCTTAGTTGTGGTCTGTAGGCATCAGACACTAAAAATAATGAAAATAAAATACAGATTTAATTTTAAGTACTACATACAGCTTACCAATATCATAATACAGAAACTTCATTACCATTACATTATTTCTTACACACTTTTATTGCTGCTACCACAGGAGCTACACTAACCCTGATGTTCTTGAATTTACAAATAAATTTCATGTTTGTAGGTGAAAAGATTTGGTTTACACAAACAGCATCAAATACAAAGGAAGCCTTCCCCTCCCAGGTACTAGCTGATACTGGTTTAGCACATCTTGTGTGTTACTTTTCTTTCACATTTTATCAAAGTAATTGTGTCTGTGGTTAACTAGAATTGAGGTTGGTCTGTTGGGCAATGGCATCAGCGTCATCACTAGCAGAAGCTTTATGTTCCATCAGAGAGTTGGGGCTCGTCATAAATAAAAGTACTGTTCAAAACTAGCCTTTTGAAGTATTTTTTAAAGAATACTCAGATAGCAACACAAGGAAAATAAACAGTTCTTGAGCAAGCCAGTATGTATGTATATTGCTCAAATGTATAATGCAGACTACTGTACCACCATTAGACTGCACATCATGTAGGAGGAAGTGTGGCTTTAAGTCCCATTGAACTCTAATCTTACCAAACCATCACAAGAACACCACATGTGCTAAAACCAATCTGCTGGCTGAATCACTGTGAACATTCACAGTGTTCCTTAGCTCAGCATTTTTCATATCTTGCCTATGGCGAGTGGTCTAGTGACTGCACATTGAACAGTGCAATGAAACCTGGAGACAAAATGGTTAATTACATTAAGGACTTTATTTTTTCACTTACTATTATGCATCAAAAGAGTCAGAGATGTGAAGAGGGTCTGGTCTAAAACCACTGAAGTCAATGGGAGTATTGTGGAATCAGGTCCCACAAGAGGAAGTAAAATATGAGGGACAACTGTGGGTATGATCTGATATAATACACCATGTGTTCCACGGTCCAGTTTTGCATCTGTTTATATTTTAAAATGTATTTGTCATTAGCAGATGTCTAAATAGATGAGTGTCTATGGAGATCTTTAAAAAAAGAATCAAAAGAGAGGGAAGTTTCTAAGAAGTTCTGAAGTGATATAAGCAAGGGTCGTGAAACTTACTAAGTATAAGAACATAAGAATGGCCATACTGGGTCAAACCACAGATCCATTTTGCTCAGTATCCTGTCTTCTGACAGTAGCAATGCCAGGTGCCCCAGAGGGAATGAACAGAACAGGTAATCATCAAGTGATGCATCCCCTGTCACCCTGTCAAGTTTCTGGCAAAGTATGAACAAGTTGTTAATTCTACATGGTATTTCGGTGAAACAGGTGACTCTGAATGTTCCTTCCCCCATTCTATTAAATTTGATAGAATACTGTGGTTATTAGAAGAACAAAATAGTCTAATCTATATGACCAAAAATTAGTTGACTTAAGGAAAGCTAGGGAGACAACCAGGTAACCCAATATGCTGAGCTTTAATCACTTCTATACATTTCTGTTTATAGGTCCAGATCCTCAGCTGTGTGTATCAACACAGCTCCACTGATTTTCATTGATCTATCCCTGTACTTTCTATACACTTATAGCACCAATTGTACAAGCACAAGGCTATATAGCCTGTAAGTTTTAGGAATCATTTATGGTTCTTAGAATAAATCTCTGGCAATCGCCCACTGATTCATGAAAAGATCTTGCTAGGTTTGAAGAACTGAAATTAATTACATTTAGTTCTTAAGCTCAATTGATAATACTGCTGACCTCACAGTGTTGAGATAAATTAGATAATTTTCAAGAGCTTAAAGAGAAGACTTACAAATGTAGGAAATGTATAACTGAGCCTGCCAAATACCAAATTTTAAAACATAATCCACTAGATCTCTCTAAAATATGTGTCTTAGTGTTACTTGATTCCCTACTGAAAGGGTGGCTGTGGCATTTCTTAAAATCACCACTATGCTTACAGGTTTCTGAGTGGTAGCCATGTTAGTCTGTATCAGCAAAAACAAGGAGTTGTTAGTCTCTAAGGGGCCACAAGGACTCCTCGTTGTTTTCACTATACTTACATGAATCTAGTTTTCACATACTCCAGTGTTTGAGGGAGTCCAGATCAGACTTTTGGTTTAGTCCATTATCAAGATAAAGCTCAATTGCAAAATTCAGATTTTTGGATTTTGAACATTGGAAACTTTGGGGGATGTTTGGATCTGAGCTTTTGGCATGGGTTTACTTCTACCACTTACAATGGCTTTCGTGATTTTTTTTTTCCCCACTATGAAACAGAAATCATATTGATTTATTTTTATGCTTCTTCAAGCCATCAAAAATAATTCTCCATTTTAAATGTTAATGTTTTAATTATAACAGAATCACTAAGGTTTTATACTTAGACACAAGCTACGTTTTATAAATAATTAGAAATGAAATAAATGGTGATAACACTTCACAATAAAACGTCCTGGGATGGAAAGTGTGAGGACTGCACAGACCAAACAATGCGATTAAAGGTGATTCTCACTTACACAGACATTGTATTGGCTCCAATAGTTATAATGCCAAAAGTAGTGTCCACTATCATGCTTGATTCACTGAATCACAAAGGTTTCTATAAACATTTCATTGGATTGAAAGGTGTATAAACTTGAAATAACGTCATCAAGAGAGGGGATTTTTCCATGGACTTACTCTTCCATTGCTAGGACATCAGCAGAAGAGTTTAGCATAGCTCTAGCGTTAAAAAAAAAAATCAAGTGCAATTAATTACAAGTCACATGAAAATAAACCCCACGAAGTTCAAAGTAAACTCCACAAAGGTAAATTCTGAGTTAATACTGCTGTCTGAACCTTGCAACCTACATTACATAGCGAGGCTACTTCAGACACAACTGAGCTAATCATCGAACGACAGTCGCAGCATCGGTGCCTTACATAGGACAACATAGGTCTACATTATTTTCAGTGTAGGCTGAAGCAAAATTACAAGAAAGCAAGCCCACTCTGTTTAAAGTTTTGCACCTGCTTTTTCCCTAGCAAAAAGCTTCAGCTAAAATCATTCTACTTTGAAAACAGAATGACACAGTGAGACACAGAGCCAGAAAGGGTCACACAACTAGCTGGCTATTTGACCCAGATTCAACCTTTAGACACATATTAGCAGATAATGTTTGTGGTTTTGTGTGTTTACCTATATATTGTTAGAGGCTGACAATGTAACTGATCAGTTCCTGTATATCGCTGCATTCCGTTAATTGAGAGATGTCAACATTTAAGTGAACTATGAATGGAATATCACTAACTTAATTTCTCTTTGGAGTACATGATAAACTACCATCTGTAAATAGTGGGAGACAGGCAACTGCTAATTACCAGTGATGCTTGGAAATAGGAGGTTACTTTGAAGACACTATTCTTCACCCAAGACACCCAAAAGGCTGACAATAGCCTGCCAGGGGGTCTACAAACACTCTTGGGCCCCGATCCTTTTTATCTCAGATCTGCTTAAGCTTCATCAGGGGAAGATTGAGTCTCAAGACTGAGGTCTCCAGTTCCATTCTGGATCACCCTGGTATTGGATATTTGGACATTGGACTATAACCAGACGGACTGATTCTGGAAAGGACTCTTTGCAACACTAAACCTCACTATCTCAACTATAAAACTAACCTCAGAACTCTAGTCATATCTGTATGTATAATTATCTTTTAACCAATACTCTCTTTCTTTTCTTTTTAAATAAATTTTAGTTTAGTTAATAAGAATTGGCTGTGAATGTGTATTTGGTAAGATCTGAAATACTAATTAACTTGGTAGATAATGTGTCCAATCCTTTGGGATTGGTAGAACTTTTTATATGATTAACAAGATTTTACCAAGCTATTACCAGCAGGACAGTGGGGTGGGAGGAGGTATTGTTTCATATTCTCTGTGTGTATATAAAGTCAGCTGCAGTTTCCACGGTATGCATCCGATGAAGTGAGCTGTAGCTCACGAAAGCTCATGCTCAAATAAATTGGTTAGTCTCTAAGGTGCCACAAGTACTCCTTTTCTTTTTGCGAATACAGACTAACACGGCTGTTACTCTGAAACCTGTCAAGATTTTCAATAATCCTCATCATATTTGACTTAGCTGTCTGGGTGGGTGACCAAGGCTGGGTTTTTTTTAAGGGAACTGTGGTTTTGGCTTCTGGGTAACCAGTAAGGTATTGAAGCTGTTTTGTTGTTGGCTTGGTGAATTTAAATATTAGAATAACCACCAGTTTTGAGGATTATCTACCCCGTTCTTTCCAATTTGCCTGAATTGAGCAATCTCAGCATGCCCGCCCTGGGGCTCCGGTCACAAACATTTAATAAATTTTAAAGAAAAATGTAAAATATGACCTATATAATAGCTTATCCCAGTTTTAGTATGACATCTGACATGATTCTACATCAGAGTGAAGGGTTCCAAATCTTTGAAGGGTATCTATGCTAACAAAGAGTACAATGCTACCTACAAAAAGGTAAATGAAGTGCTGTGCATGATCAAATAGGAGCAGCATGTATAAAACAGGGAAGGGCATTAATCTGCTCTATTCACCAGTGGTTTGGCTTCAGGTGGAGTTCTGTCTTCAGTGCTGGCCACCAGATTTTAAAAAGCATAGACAATTAGAGATCAGGGGAGAGCAGCAAAAATGACAGTTTGAGACCAGAACATCTACCACTGTGGTTTATGTTAAGTAGCCCCTTACTCTGAGTAATCCCATTGCTATCAGTGTAACTACACTTGGGCAAAGGTGCTCTGCTACACAGGTAGGGTTGGCAGAGTCTGACACTTTGAAAAAATATGATTCTGAGGGAAGATTATGAGAACTATTCTGAGGAAAAGAGAATTCCCTTTCTGTGGTAATGATTGAGTGGTGAACCAGAAGGAAAAATGCCATGCCCTGAACAATCAATGCCTCTTTTTGTAGTTCTCTGGGTTTTCCTTAGAAATCCTCTATCCATTTAATAATTAACTAGATTCAATATCCTCCCCTCAAGCAAGTCCTAGAATCCTTGTCAATGTCTTCAGAGAGTTTCTCTGATCTCCTAAAGCCTAATGAATGTTTTTCCTCAGTGTCTTCAGAGGAGTCCATGGCTAATTGGAGGACAGAAAACAAGGGAGGTTCATCTACTTTTCCAGCTGTGTGAACAACTACAGCACATATTTACTTTACTTTCATAAACATGGGGAAAACTCTGCAAACTCAGCTTAAAGTGGAACCAATGCTGCTTTTAAGGTTTTTTTGAGATATGCACTGAACATTTTTCAGAGCTCTAATGGTAATAGCTTTTGCTTATTATCGATCTAGGCCATATTGAGAAGAGAGTAAACCAGAGATTAATAGCTCTTTATCTCATTACCAAGACACTAAACCATCCAGTTCTCATCAAACTTCTAAAAACACAAGACACCCATTAAACGTTGTTGAAGAAAAACAATTCCTATAGCCCATTTAGGGCAAGATTTTTAATGAATATGTAAAGGGGAACAATTGGTGTGGTATACAGGAAAACGCAATATGTTCATTAAACTGACTTATTCTTTAACAGAACAGCTTTCTATGGTATTTTTGTTGCTCAGGTAGTTATTCTTAATAGCATTACTTCTTTAACAGATGCCCATTTAAAAAGATGCATAGCATTTTGTTTGTTATAGAAAATGCATTCTTACAATAATAGGCCCTACTATGCTGATGAGCTCGAGAGAGTGTCATGTGCTTATGGTTCATTAGCATTCATTCCACACAGGCATTTGTGTATTTTAAACTTAATATTTACTGATTTCAACAGTGTATGCAGTAATCAGAGAAAAAAACAGAGCTATAAAACTGAATACCACACAGAATACTTTTGCAGACTAGAGTCAAGCTCAGAAACATACGCTGACACAGGGTGAAGTGACTGTTTAAGAAAAGAAGCAATCATAACATCAGTGGCCTCTCTGATATGGATTAATATATATCTGTTAATTCCCTCTCTCTCATATATATCAATATATCAGATATCAACATCTGGCCATAACTAAATTTGTGTAGGTGTATAGTTAACCAAATTTAGTTATGGCCAGATACTGATTTCACTTATGCTAGTGGAGTCAGTGAGGTTAGTCTGGATTTATACCTGTGTGACCAGAACCTAGCCTTTACTGCATCTGTAGTGCTTTGGAAACGTAAAGTACTATTTACTGCTCATTCGTATTGGACCCAAACCAATTACCCTGTATCCAAAGGCCACGTAAAGAGGCTTGAAGGAAGGAATACTCATGCTGAACCCAAAACTGAACCTGAAGTTTGTAAATTGACCCTATCTTTAAAATAGAATGAACCAAAACCCTTTGTCCAAATACCTCTGAATTTTTGTAGTTGTTTGATACCCAAAATTTGTGAATTGGATCTATCTCCAAAGGATGTCTAGAGTTAGACTATTAAGTCCATATTTAGGCACCTACATAAAGGCCTATAATCTTTTAAGCACCTATTTTTGAAAATCTTGGGGAGTCATTCACAAGTTCATTGCTTACTGGAATGAAAGCTAAATGATCAAACAAGTGCAATGGTAAAGACAAATAAAATAAGCAAAACAGAATAAAACAAATGAATCTCAAGGTATAAAGTTGATATCTTATGAGAATAAACCAGAATTTTTCATTCCTACTTTATTTGTGTTCAATATCTAAATAATAAAAGGAGAATAGATGGTCATTGGTCCATAGTCAGACTTCAGTATGATTTGATCTGGCTTGAATCTCTCATAAATCTAATTGGAAACAAAGCTGTCAACCAAAGATTCAAACATCAGGAGGAAGCCAGGAGAGAGTGGGAGGTAGAAAAAGGAAAAGGGAGACAGATGAATGAAACATTTGGTGACAAAATATACTAATAAGCTGAGTTTAACTTCTGAAAAAAAAAACACCTTATTTTGTTTCTTCCTGTATGTTTTGAAATACAGTACAAGACAACGTATCTTTATATTGTCCCATCCCAGAGGTTCTGGTTCATTAAGATTCTTAAGCAACTTCCTAATTTTAAACTTGTGAGTAGTCCCATTGAAATCACTTAGACTACTCAGGTTCTTAAAGTTAGACAGGTGCTTAAATACTTTGCGGAATAGTGGCCAGAATGCTCCAAAGATTACAATGGCCCAAGAGGGTTTCTGGTGCTTTTCTTCTGAAGTGAAGTGGAATCAGTAGGTCACAGGTGGAATGTTAATAAGAGGAGTAACAAATACATACTTTGTGTTGCCTGAGTCTCTCTCTCTCCCAGTCTTTGTCATCATTTATATAGAAATTAAACTATGGATAAGAAACACAGCTGTCTATTAAATAAAGTTGAAGTGGATGGTTTGAAGGACCATGAAGCAGAACCTCTCCCTCACCTCAGTTTTGGGCCTATATGGTTTGTGGCACAGTGACATTCAACTCCCACTAGAATGTGCTAGGGAATTGGGCAAGTAACGCTACCCTGGAGGATTGATAGTGTACAGGGGTTAGTGGCCAGGCAATAGGAAAATGGGACCCTACCCCACTTTAAATTATCTCACTGGAACGAGAAGCAACCCATCTCTCACCACCCAGGCCACTACCCAGAAGAACAGGCTGGGCAGAGTTCCCCACCTGTGGGAAGGGGTGGGACAAGAGTAACTAGTACACTTCCTTTCCCTCATTCTATCTAGAAAGGATACACCAGCAGGGCCTTGACTATTGGCTCCCCAGAACACTCTGGGATTGGGTTTAAGGCGGCAATCCAATTACCCATTCCAGAGAAACTAAATTAATTCTTTGCATTAGTCTTCACTGCAGAGGATGTGAGGAAGATTGCCACATTTGAGCCCTTCTTTTTAGGTGACAAATGTAAGGAACTGTGCCAGACTGAGCTGTCAATAGAGGAGGTTTTTGAAGAAATTAATAAGATAAAGAGTAATAAGCAGGGATCCTAGAAATCCATTTGCCACAGAAAAATGTGGGAAAACGTGGAATTTGTATTTTTACGGAGAATATTTGTTTTTACATTTTGTGAAAAAAATAAAAACATATTAGCTATTAAATACATTTTACTGAAAGAACCAGTGTTATCTATGCAATGTGCGCAACCTTCCCTACTTGTGGTTGATTTTTGAATGTGATTAAAATATATACTGGAATCCCATTTATCTGATCTAATTGGGACCGGGGCCAGCTCGGATAATCAAAAATTGGGACAGCCCAGGGCCAATGATGGTTTGGTTAATATGGAGAGTTCCAATCAATGGGGTTCTATTGCGTATCAATGAAAAATTTTGTTCAGCTGATACCTATATATATTGTGGCTAGGGAAACTAAAGTTCAGCATTCCGTTTTAATCACAGAAAAAACATGGATTTTTATAGGTTTCAGAGTAGCAGCCGTGTTAGTCTGTATCCGCAAAAAAGAAAAGGAGTACTTGTGACACCTTAGAGACTAACAAATTTATTTGAGCATAAGCTTTCATGAGCTACAGGTCACTTCATCGGATGCATTCAGTGTAGCATCACTGTAGCTCACAAAAGCTTATGCTCAAATAAATGTGTTAGTCTCTAAGGTGTCACAAGTCCTCCTTTTCTTTTTATGGATTTTTATGTTTTTTTTATTGGAGAATTTTGTGGGGTTTTTATTACAAAAAACGAGGACCAGTGATAATACGTCATCAGGACCAGATGGCATTCACCCACGAGTTCTGAAAAAACTCAGATATGAAATTGCAGAACTTTTAATTGTATTATGTAACCTACTGCTTAAATTGGCCTCTTTATCAGATGACTGGAGGATAACAAATGTGAGGTCAATTTAAAAAAAATACTTCAGAGGCAATCCTGGTAATTACAGACTGGTAAACCTATCTTCAGTATCAGTCAAATTATTTGAAACTGTAGTAAAGAAGAGAATTACCAGATACATAGCTAAACATGAGACACTGGAAGTCAGTGAGTCAACAAACATATATGCAGAAGTTATCGAGTGGATATAGTGCACTTGGACTTTCAGAAAGCCTTTGATAAGGTCCCTCACCAAAAGCTCCTAAGCCAACTAAGCAGTCATGGGGAAAGAGGGAAGGTCCTCTCATGGATCAGTAAATGGTTAAAAGTTAGGAAACAAAGGGTAGGAATAAATGGTCAGTATTCACAGTGAAGAGAGGTGAATAGAGGGGTCCCCCATGCATCTGTACTGGCACCAGTGATGTTCAACATATTAATAAACGACCTAAGAACAGGGGTAAACATTGAGGTGGCAAAGTTTGCAGTTGATACAACATTATTCAAGATAGTCCAAAGCTGACTGAAGAGTTACAAAGGGATCTCCCAGAACTGGGTGACTGGGCAACAAAATGTCAGTTGTAATTCAGTGTTGATAAATACAAACTAACATACATTGGGAAACATAATCCCAACCATATATACAAAATGATGGAGTCTAAATTAGCAGTTACCATTCAAGAAAGAACTTGGAGTCATCATGGATCGTTCTCTGAAAACATCTGCTCACGGTGCAGCAGCAAGCAAAAGGGCTAAGAGAATGTTAGGAACCATTAGACCATTAGATAATAAGACAGAAAATATCACAATTATTATCACAATTTACACTATATAAATCCAGAGTATGCCCACATCTTGAATACTTTGTGCAGTTCTAGTTACCCAAATTGGAAAAAGTACAGCAAAAGCAACAAACATGAGTAGGGGGATGGAACAGCTTCCATACGAGCAGAGAATAAAAAGATTGGGACTACTAAACTTGGAAAAGAGACAACTAAGAGGGGATACAAAAGAGGTCTATAAAAGTCAACAATGGTGTGGAGAAAGTGAATAAGAAAGTGTTATTTACTCCTTCCCATAATACACAAACCAGGGTCACCCAATAAACCTGCTGCCTATTAAGTTCAAAACAGACATAAGGAAGTACTTCACATAACACACAGTAAACCTGTGGAACTCATTCCCAGGGAATGTTGTGAGGCCAAAAGTATAACTGGGTTCAAAAAGGAATTAGACAAGATCATTGAGGACAGGTCCATCGATGGCTGTTACCCAAGATAGTCAGGGACACAACCCCAGGCTCTGGGTATCCCTAAACCTCTGATGGCCAGAAGCTGGGACTGGACGACGTGGGATGGAACACTCAATAAATTGTCATGTTCTGTTCATTCCCTCTGAAACATCTAGCCCTGGCCACTGCTAGAAGACAGGACACTGGGTGAGATGAACTTCTGGTCTGACCCAGTATGACTGTTCATTTATTCTTACGTTCCCCTACAACAGTGACCCTGGTTCGATGCTGTTCCACAATAGGCTTTAATGAATGAAAAAGATTCAGCTCCCACGTGTGTGAATGCACCAGCTAAGTACAGTAGTCAAGGGTTGACTGAAAAGGAGAGAAAAAGAAAAAAACTTCTTCCTGTGAGCTCTGGATTCCCCTGCCTGCTGTGAGACAGGGCCACCATTGCCTGGAGCTGTGCATGACTCACATTGGTCTTTACCTCAGGACTGGACCAGAACAGTCTCCGTGGAACTGGCTGCAGTTCCCCACAGACTTCTTGCTTTCCCCATGGACTTGGGCTGTTGGGAACACCCTAAGCTGGTGCTAGTCAGGGCTCCCTGCATGGCTGGTCTTAGGGTAGTTTGGAGGTGAGAGGGTTAGTGGGCTTCCATAGCTTGGCCCCTCCTGGTTTCTCCACTGACTCCTTCGCTGGGATCTCTATGACTGTCCCTCATTCCCTTTGCCATGTATCTGATTCCCCAGGTCACTTCCTACAGACCCTCCATCTCTGCCCTCCACAGGGCCCTGCCAGGCTTGGCCTGTCATCTCATTCATGGTGGGTTCCCATTCCCTGTACTGTTCCCCTCCCCCCCGGCCCCACTTGTTGGCTCCCTCCTACACATGTAACTAGCTCGTTACACAGACCATCTGGCCCCTTGTGCTGCTCTTCTCCTCTTGGCGTCTGGCCCCCGCTCCCTCATGCCACCTGGGGCTGCTCTCCCTGATTACCCTTCCCCAGCACATGAGCTGGGACTCTCTGATTGGGCCAGCTGCCTGGTCAATCAGACTGATGTGGATCACTGGCAACTTTCCATTAGCCCTGATTTCAAGCTCCCCGATTGCCCAGAGGCCCTGTCACTCTCAGAATCCTGACTCCTCTTTGGCCCTTCCCCGTCTGCTGATATGCGGAAGGGCCAACCAAAAAACCCACAAATCTTTAGTAAGGGGCCCACAGTCCTCTTATAATAGCATCACCTCTGCAGCTTTTCTAGCCATGGCAGGGGGAATTTAAGAGGATGAAAATTATTAGCTGTGTGTAATAAAAGTTGTTACAGAGATTAAAAGGGTTCTGACACATTTATAAAATTTTAAAAGTTTGTGTTGGTTTTATCTATCCAACAAACACTTGAGATTCCTGCCAGCTTTCAGGAGGCAAATTTCCCTGGTATGGCAAACTAGTGTTTCATGTGACAAATATGAATTAATCATATAATGATAAAAATGAGTAGGGTATCTGTATTAAAACTGGAATGTTCAGATTAAAAGTGGAACTCATTAGCTGATGGTTGTCTGTCATCACTCAGCTCCAACCCTACTTCTGTTGATTCTTCAGTACTCATGACAGCTTTATTAATCCACAGAGTCTCAAAAACAGAGGTTTCCTTTGATCTTGTATCTCATTCCATAGAGATCCTGACAGGATAGGATGGATCATAAAAGAACCCAAGGAACCTTTACAATTGTTTGTATAAATACAGTGATAATGGGTTCGGGTTCATCTTCAACTCTATGTGCATGAATAATTCAATATTTAAAATATATTTTACAAAAATAATGCAAAGTTGGTACTGTAGGCTGGATCAGGGGAGAGGGGGAAGCTTCATTGAGAAGGAATGAACACAGGTAGTGGAACACTGCTGTCAACTGCTGCATTAAAACACAAAACACGAAGGGGCCATTTCTAAGCTAGAACCCAAACAATAAAGTGTCTGAAGTATACCAAAACCAATATTGAACTCTGTCCATATTTTACAGATAGATATAGATACAGATAGATAGATAGCTGTAATTTTCTTTAGAAGAAATGATATACAATTTGGAAAAATATAGGACAAGCTCTGCAAAGTAACGACACTTTTGAGAGTGTCCAACTTTTCAAAGCATATACTTAATTTTAGCATTTATAGAGACAAGAAAAATGTCTTGATAAATTTTGCTTTGAAGATTTTCTGAGGGACAGGTTATTTTAACAGTCATAGTACAAATTTTCTTCAAAATATCAGCAATCCAGTTATTAAAAGAATCCGTGATAGCCTTTCTTCAGATGCACCAACAATCCAAAGATTGCATACCTTGAGTGTTTTATCTGTTATAAGGCTGTCCATTCACAATCTGTGAAATAACCTTCTTCTAAAATCATGTATCCTCCACCCTAATCAGCCTCCTGCATCTCACTGACAAAAGATCAAATTTTATATTCTGTTTTCTAAAGAACATTGAACCTCATTACCTCAGAACTCTTGCCAATTTATGTTCAGATTTCTGAAATGTTTGCTACATCCTTCCAAATTACCACAGGGGCAGGACAGGGTAAAGATGGTAGTTGAAGGGAGCCTGGTTTCTGACTAAGGAGTAAGAGTACTTTAGAAGGTATTCATAAGAAGTTGTCAGATTTCACAAACATCAGCACACTCTCAGCTTATGCATGTTCTCTCAAAAGAACCAGAAGCTCTTCACCCAGATGGTTATACTCCTTACAGAATTTACGCTCTCAGTGCTCAGGTACAAAATGGAAGAGTTTTCTCTCCCGCTCATAAACTTTCCTCCAAACAATTTTGATTTGCTGGATGTGTCCAAAACACCTTGCAAAATAGATCAGCATGGGTCCCAAACTAGCCCTTGATATTATTAATCATCTTTATTATGGTAATGCCTAAAGATGAATCAAGTATGGGCCCCCATTGTGCTAGGAACTGTACAAACACAGAATAGAAGGCAAACTATGCTCTACAGAACTTACAATCTAAATAGTCAAAACAGACACAAGGTAGGGAAAATGAAGGGAATGGGGACTGTGACTGAGTGTAACTCACCACTGCAGTGCCTCCTGCTGGCTGTCCTGGGGACTAGCTTTGCTCACCAGTGCACCCTCTTCCGGTGGTGTCTTGTCCACCATTACTTCTGCTCCTCGACTCATGTAATTCCAAGGACCACAGTGTCCTCTTCCGGATATAGCCCTCCGGCTGTGCCACACTCTGTACTCCCCACTTCTGAGGAACCTGAAGTCCACTGTCCAGCCACTTCCCTCAGTGGCAACTGCAGCCAACTGCCTGGCCACTTCCTCAATGAGGGGATGGGCAGAAGAGACCAGGACCTGCCCACTACTCGAGGTCCCAGCCGAAGGACCCTGTAGATGGCTGCCACTTGCTACATCCCCTCCGACTCCTCGGTTCATTTCCCTGGGCCACTCCCCCCCCCCACCCGCGACCCACCCAGCACCTTCTTTGGCCTTACCTCAAGGCTCCAGCTTGGCAATTTTAGCAGCTAGCCAGGAGCTCTCTCTAGCTTCCCCAGTCTCTGCTAGTAGCACCTCTCTGTCCTGGGTGCTGACACTCCTTCCTCCTGATGGGAGCCTGATCTTCCCTCCTTGACCTCCAGGCAGCTACTGAACCTGCTCTACCCTGCAGTTCTTTGTATATGGGCCTGCCTGGCCCTGATTGGCTGCTCCTTGCAGCCTCTCTCCCATGGGCTGCTTTCTGCTCCATTAACCCCATACCAGCCAGTTTAGGGCAGATGCCCCATCACAGGGACATTGGAGGAATGAAGGATAAGGGAGAGGAGAGTAAGAGGGGCAGGCATGGAGGGAAGCTGAGGTGAAGACACTGTGAGGGAAGAAGTCGATTAGAGCGAACAGCCAATCGGCATAGGACAGAAGAAGTCCCGTCAAAATTACACAAAGTTCTCTGAAGGTCCTTGCTTTGGCTTCTCCTGCAGCTGCTCCTAGTGGCTGGTTTTTCCCTCAGGCACATGTGGGGAAGTTAGGGTGACCAGACAGCAAATGTGAAAAATCAGGACAGGGGGTTGGGTGTGATAGCAGCCTATATAAGACAAAGACCCAAAAATCAAGATTGTCCCTATAAAATCGGGACATCTGGTCACCGTAGGCGAAGTAGAAGGGGGAGAGAGTGAACACTACTTAGTCCCAGGGCCCCCTATATTGGGCAGGTCTGTCTGGCACAATTCTGGGTCCAGGAGAGGAGTGGCCCCATTTTGCCCCTTCCACCACAGTTCAGCAGTCCTTGTTTTGGCTGCTTCTGCAGCTCTTCTTTCTGGCTGTAGTGTGTGATTTCAGCATGTGTACTAGACAGCTGACTGCAAGGACATAACCCCCAGTGGGCAGATGGCACCCATCTGGGACACAGCACACCAACAGCTCCTTCTCACACTCTGAGTAGCCATGCCTCCTTCTCACACTCTGAAAATAGTCATCCTACCTAGCAGACATACTGTGGGAGTGAGACGGGCGCATGCTCCTTTCATCCTCTTACTCTATGACTGCAGTAGGCTCATACAGTGACTTGGGAGCTAATTTTGATCTACCTATATTTTTATTTTGACAGAGAGTGTTGGTTTCCTAATTTGGTGAACAAGATTGCGGCCTACTTCACTAACATTCCAGAATGCAAATGGCGCTAACCCAACTTGAACAACACTGATTGCAAAGAAAAAAGAAATAAATTCAGAGACCTGACTGTAAAATCATCTTTTAATTAAACCTTTTATGCTATTTCTTAGTACTACAACTGAAACTAACCAAACTAAAACAGACATTATTATGCATGAAGTGTGTGTATTTAACCTTCTTTCCTATTAATAGCAATAATTAAGTGATGCTGACAAGCCCTCATTTGAGGGTGAGATTGGGGAGGCATGTCTTTCCTGACACAGTGGGATATAACATTAAATCTTAACGTGATGCTGGCAGCCTCCCAAAAGATAGAGTCAAGGCAGGTGGTAATCCAGTTCAGTGGCAATGGAAAACAGGCTACTGTACTTTGGCCTTAACTTACAGTGCACTGTTTGTATTAAGAACAGAGGACACTTTATAAGATATATGTAGTGTATTTCCCTAAGACCTCTCATTTATTTTTTTTTTATTAATAAAGGGTAACAATTGTTTCTCAGGGGTTATATTTTGTTCTTCAGAAAAGAAAGAGTATGTTAAGTAACATGTTAATTAGAATGGTTAGGTACATTCTAAGCATTAAATTACTAATTTTCATTTAACTCTAGCCTAAACACAGGATATTTCAAATGGAATTTTCAATGGAAATTATGTTACTGGAGGTGAAGAAACCACAAGAGGCAAGGATAAATCTTCAACATTTTATTGCTTTTACTTATTGCAAGCTCTGTTTGTGAGAGAAAAATAATTCCCTGAAAATGCAATATGTCTCACATTGGGAGCATGGTTTTAACCCTCAATGATCTAAGCGGGACTATTTAATAGTAATAATATTTTTCCAGGTTGGGTTCTTTAAAATCCATGTTTTGGAAACAAAGGATGAAATTGTGTCCCCATTGAACACATTGGCAAAACTTACACAGACTTTAACAGAGTCAGAATTTTGCCCATCTGAAGAAGAGCTCTTTGTAAGCTTGACAGTTTGTCACTCTCATCAACAAAAATTGGTCCAATAAAAGATATTATTTCACCGACCTTGTCTCTCTAATATCCTGGGACCAAAAGAGCTACAACAACACTGCATTAAACGATGGGACTATTTAAGTCAGAGTATGTAGAATTAGGGTCTTAGGGCTGCTCCTTCTCACATGGGGTCTGATTCTCAGTTCCACTAAGGCCTCTTTGTGCCTCTTTGGCAGCGTAACAAGGCATTAAAGAGGGTGGGAGCAGCCTTCTCATAATATTCCCTATGCAGAGGGGATCCCTGGCTGATACAGACCCAGTTTAAGGGGCGGTATATCAGCCTTGTTGCTGCCTCTGGCATAGAGAATGCCATGGAGGCATGTTAGGATGCAGCTGGAATGCACTGTCCAACTTTACATGAAGTATTTGTATCTTTCCATGCCCAAGATGAATGCAGAGCATAAGTTAGAGCAGCTCTCCAGCTGCCCCGGAATACAGGCAGTGTAAAGCCACGTAAATCCCACTATTCCTCCTCCAAGCACACGAATGAAGTTACAGTGAATTCGGCCCACTGACTTCATTGATGCAAGATCAGGCCCATAATAAGGTTCTAGCCAGTGATGAGCTGCCAAAATCTTAACAACAGGTTCCCTCCTCACCCCACAAGGCGGTCATTGCCCATCTCCGCCCCCTGAGATTCCTGCCCCATCCAACCCGCCGCGTTCCTTGACACCCCCCCCAGGACCCCTGCCCCATCCACCCCCTCCCCTGTCCCCTGACTGCCCCCAGAACTGGGCAGGAGGGTCTCGTGGGCCACTGTAGTGGGTGCCCATCCCGCCCCGCCCCTAAGAGCCAGAGGGACCTGCCGGGGGGCCAGGTGGAGAGTCCCAGTGGTGCTAAACCTGGGGCAGCTCCCAGGAAGCATCCGGCAGGTCCCTCTGGCTCCTAGGAACGGGGTAGCATAGCTGGGGGGGGAGCAGGGGGAGCGGCTGCTCCCCCCACAGATCACATCAAAAGTGGTGCCTTAGATGCCGACTCCATGGGTGCTCCGGGGCTGGAGCACCCAAGGGGAAAATTTTGTGGCTGAAGAGCACCCACCGGCAGCTCCCCGCCCTGCGCCCAGCCCCAGCTCACTTCACCTCTGCTCCACCTCTGCCCCTGAACGCACTGCCCTGCTCTGCTTCTCTGCGCCCCGCCCCTGCTTCCCGAGAATCAGCTGGGGCGGGGAGCGGTTCCCCAGCACGCCCCTGACCCTGGGTTACCTGCTATGACGCGGGCGACCCTCCGCGCGCTCCCCCACCCCAGCTGACCTCCGCCTCCCTGGGCCTGAGTGTGAAGCTGCCGCCTGCTTCTCAGCCCACCCCAGCTTCCCGCGAGAACAGCTGATTTGCGGAAAGCTGGGCAGGAGGGGCGGAGAAGCAGAGCGGGGCGGTGCTTTCAGGGGAGGAGGCGGAGGCAGAGCGGAGGTGAGCTGGAGCTGGAGCGGAGCGGGGAGCTGCCAGTGGATGCTTTGCACCCACCAAATTTTCCCCGTGGATGCTCCAGGGCTGGAGCACCCATGGAGTCGGCGCCTAAGGCGTCACTTTTGGCCGGGACAATCGGTTCTAAAAGGGCTTCTAAATTTAACAGCCAGATCCAGCGAACCGGTGTGAACCGGATCCAGCTCACCACTGGTTCTAGCTGGCTGGCCAGCTTCATCTAAATGTCTAAGTCACTGAAAAAGGCAAAATTGTTCAGGATAGTGATTTAATCAGTTTTCCTGTAATGAGTCTGTTTAAAAGAAATAAAAGTGGTAGGTATCATCAGACAGAGGTTTTAAAGAGACAAAGCTATAAAACAGTGCAGGGGTTCTCTATTCAGAAATAACAGACCTTGCAACTGACAGAAAATACATTCCAAGCATTGTTTTTCTTTGGCGGAGATTGGACTGCTAATTTTATTTTCAGTCCTGATGGACTGGGTGGGTGAGGAAGAGCTTATAATTGATTAGTGCTCATTGGAAACTGGAATTTCCATTCTGTTAGAAATTCCAGCACTTCAAAATTTGTTGTCATTCCAAGTCAGAATGAAAAGTCAAAGTGACAACATTTTCTGTGAAAGAGAAATTCCTGAAAAATTAGATTCAGCAACATCAGTTTGATTATGTTGAATCATTTTGTTGAGAAAATGTCAAAACATTTCATTCTGATAAGGTAAAAAACATTTTGTTTGATGGACTTAAGACCAGAAGGGACCATTGTGATCGTCTAGCTTGACCTCCTATATAACTTAGGCCATAGAAAGCATCATAATATATGTATCTATTACATTCAAATTATTTGTTTTAATATAACGTGTATTTATGAACATAAAATATAAACTTCTGGATAAAAATGATTCCCACAAGTACATCCTATAATAGAGCATTTGTACATGTGTGCACCATCAGGTACTATTGGCTTTTTTCCAGGTTGAATTCTTTAAAATCCATGTTTTGGAGTTGAGCGGTAAAATCATAACCCTATTGAAGTCATTGGCAAAGCTCACACTGACTTTAACAGAGCCAGAATTTTACTCATTGAGTCACTATCTGGTAGTACAGGTGGCACTGCAATAATCTTTAGAGACCTAAACTGCTACATTGTAAACAAGGGATTCTGACTTTGCTGCAGGGCCAAGCAGAAGACAAAACTCGGCTGCGAGGCAAGAAACTCTTATTAAAACACAGCTACGACAGTATCTTAAGTAACAAAGGAATTAAAAACTACTTGGGCCTGATGCTGCAGTCTCTCCATCTCTAGAACATCATTGACTTCAATGGAAGTTCAAGGTAGAACATATTTACAAAATAGGGCCCTGCTGTCTCTAATTTTTTTCCATTGTGAATATCCTTATTTCAAATGCATTCCTCCATGTTTAATTACTGCAACTAATCTTGATGAGATCCTGTTACATTCTGCTCAGTTTGGGCTAGATTTTGTTCTCAGCGACACTGGTTTAAACGTTCATCCTGAAGTAGGTGGAGTTATTCTAGTCAAACCAAGAGTAGAATCTGGGTCTTTGTCTCTGCATATCTTGACTCTCTGAAGTACCTACCAATATGTAATTTTTTTTCAACTCTACACAACTTAAAAATAAAATGACATGCTTATGTGACAGCTTGTAATACATGACATCTGACCTTTAGGAATTAATGCTGTCCCATTAAATTTGTAGAGCGTACCCAGTGCGGAACTGAAAATTCAATTCCCTTTGCCCTGTATGAACAATGAATCCGTACAATGTCAGCTACTTGGGTCATCTAATTGAACTTATGGCTCATGTGCTACATTAATCGGGCAGCAAGGGTCTGAATATATTTGTGGCTCAAGATTTTAACAATGACTATGATCACATTCAGTGATTTGTTCTTGGGCTGGAAGGGGAGTGAAATTAAATAAAACATTGCTCCCTTCTCCATAGGGAGACACAACAAGCATTGATCTCCTTCTAGTATCAAAATTAGCTAAATGTGACTATTCTGTTGCCATGAAATGGCACTTTCGAAAGAGTTTCATTAAAAAAAAGGGTAAAAAAGTTATTCACAATACTCTGTATCAGCAGATTCAACTGTGAAACACCAGCTTGTTTTTCAACACTAATGATACTAACTGGGAAGAAAATCTCATGTTCTTGATGAAGCTGGTGCACATTGTTTAAAGGTAAATATTGATTTGCTCTGTATCTACACATCAGTTGACTCCTTCACTGAGGAATCCACATAATTAAATACCAACTACAGCAACCTGTTAAAAGAACACAGTTTCAGTGCACAAACGGCAAACAAAGAGAGAGATACCATTGGCCCAAATCTGATCTAACAGAAATGATTAAGCTAATGATTATGCTGGTGTAAAGATGATACAATCGATCTGTGAATTTCCTTTAACTCTTCAAACCTGTTAAAATAAATTTGTTACAATAGGTCTGTATTCTTGTGCCATATCTTCTTCTACAACAGTTATTCCTTGGCTGCTTTAACAGCCATACTGTTCTGTATTTCCTACTAGATAATTATTTTATCCAGTGAGTTTTCTATACCATTTGACCACAAAAAGCCCAGTTCAGTATTCCTTGTGCAAAATAATCTCCTGCTGGCATCAACAGGAGATTTTATTATGCAAGGAGCACTGACTTGGTCCCTTAGTGCCTGTAAAATATACAAGAAGTCAATGAGTTTTGTCTGAGCAAGAATTTTAGTTTCCCAGTCCCTTTTATTTATTTTTTTAGATAAATGTTTATAATGGAGACTAATTGTAGGTGTTAATTATGTCCATCTTAATTAAATTTAAAAATCAGAGGCAGAAGTTTCATAATTTGATCAGACCTGATGTAACAGTGATACTTATGAACTGGAGAAAGGTCAGACTTGGCACCCAACAAATCTTTATTTGCTTCCATAACTCCCTATTCATTTCTTTTCAAAAGTAAAAATAGCAGCTCTTTTTCTGTACTTTCCTCTGCTTTTGAACAAAGCATGAAGTTATTATTTTATTATGCTAACAATATTCAATGGCAAACAGTTCCTGTGTATTATTGTGCCATTCAACCCTCTCCTACAATTGTTGTTGCCTTTTTAACAGAGCAGTTTACAACTCATTGGTGAGTAATTTTAATGTTTGCCCAGTATCCTGAATTCCATTTTCTTCCTCTGACTCACCGCATTGATGACCTATATAAAGAGAAGTTGTTTGCACAGTCCATGTTTTCTCGCTGTTGACATGCACAGGAACTGTTATAAAACCAAATAACAGGAAAGAAAACTCTTCCTTTCTGTGCATAACAGCTGCAGCAGACAACAAAAAACAAACACCTGAGATATATCTAGCTTATTTTTCAGGTGACCTCATTATGAAAAACAGGAAAGACCCAGACCCCTGTGTTTGGTTTATAAAATGTTGTTTGCCTTCACTGGCTCTGTGGGGATTTAGGGACTAACTATATATGTCAGGAAACTCAGGGAAGCAGTCTACATTGTCTGATGCTATTGTTTTTCTTTTGAGTTCACTAAGTTCATTACAACTACACTGTTTCCCTACTAACATGTTTTTGAGCCAGTTTAACTGACTGGAATTTAGTGTCTGAAAATAACCTGACAGAAGATTTGGTGGAGATTTTATCCCATCATTTTTCTTTTTTTAATATATAAAATCAGGTGATCTGAGGTAAAGCTTTGACTGAGACACACTTAAAGGGAATTTGAGGATTTTAGCTCAGTTCTGCTGGATAATAGCCAGTTCCAGTAAAACATAAAGCACATGCAGTCTGTCTAGAAATGTGATCAAAGACAACTGCATGCTACCCCAGCACAGAGAAGCTGAGTTGATCTTCTCATCTGAGCCATGGGGAATCAGTGCCAACTTTCTGTTTTTACAATATTCCTCCTTTCCTCCTTCATTGGAGGCTTCAGGTATTATCTAGAGCTGCTGCAAACTATTCACCATGACTCGCAAACAGGTTTTAAAGGTTACTGCCAGATTTGCCCAGCATCTTTGACATTGGCGTAAGCCTCAATGCACTCAAGAGGCTCACAAATAAGGCTAGCCTAAAAACAACATTGAAAAAACAACTAAATCATGCCATGAAGCCAATAGGAAACTCAATATTTTATACTGGGCATGGTGCAGGGGCGGGGGGAGGAAGCAAAATAGTAATTAGAATATGAGGAAATGAGGTAATGTTCAGATCAGAACATATCAAGTTATAGTATGGGACGCAGTGTTATGATACACACTCTTTGTCCAGTCCTGCTAGGTATGAAGTTAATGGCAGAACTCCCACTGCCTTCATTGAGTACAGGATTGGGTCCAATCTTATAGTAATAGTTGAGAAGGCATTTTCATTATAAGCCTTTATTTTCATGTAATGTTTTGAGTGGAAATTAGAAGTCTATCCTAGAATTGTCTATGTGAATAAAACACCAATGTTTTCCATGAATTAAAAAAAAGAGAACAAAAGATATTTGTCTTTGGATACCGTATAATGAACTTTGTTTTAAATTCCGAACTTGGGCTATATGTATTTAGCAGAGCTTGTTTGAAAAATGGCAGAATTCTAAGTGTTTGAAATTTTGCATTAAGGGTTATATGTATGTCTCTAGTACTCCCCCGATGAAATCCTGGCTCCTTTGCAGCAAGTAGCAAAACTCTGATTGACTTCAGTGTGGCCAGGATTTCACCCTATGTATTTGCACTCATGTAATTTCCTCCAAATCAGTAGGTAGGGTTTGTCTCCTACAGGACTGGTAAAAAGTTTCATCTGTGAAACATATGGATCTCCTGTGATCAGAGGTTCCACCAGAGCCTACTATGTGGGGGAGAGCTATCTACCACTGGGTTCCCTTATTGTCCTTTGCTCCTGGACATCCCTGATCTCTAAGGTAGGTTTCAAAGCACAGAGGGAGAATCTATCAAAATCTTCCTTATTATGAACTTAGGGATAGGGGGAAGGTTCTCAGAGAATGGCTGTTTCCTTCTTCCCTGAATCCCCACCCCTCCTTTCCTTGGTTCACCTTCTTACTTCCTGTGAGCCCCAATTAAGCTCTGCCCAGAAGTAGAACTTCTGTGGAGTCAGGGAAAGGTGGCTAATGATACAACAGAGAAGTCACTTCTATGCTTATCTGCTTGGATGTATCAGGATTTTGACATACCTGCCTACTTCTCTAAACAATAGATTTGTGTATACACAATGCATGCTATTTCTGAGATTTCTCATAAATGTTGAAAAGTTGGAAAATGAAAAATGATTGTTTCCACAACAACAATGAAAATATATTGTGTTCTATGGGCCAACTCGGCTCTTCCTGTTTGTTTGTCAATGCATTCTCATTGATTTAAAAAGTTTTTGTGTGAAGCATAATGAGATAAACAAACCATAATTTATCTCCTTTCCCGCCAAAAAATTCCAAAGTATTTTGCAAATTCAACCAAGCTCTAAGTAAACATTACACAGCAATCACTTTATCCACAACTAACAACAGCCACCTTTGGGGTAAAATACAAAAACTGTTTAATATTCATCCCAACCCTTTGCTAGACTTTTAGGGCAGTGAGTAAAGCGTGCCGTATCTAGCTGAAAGTATGGGGCCATTCAGGTATGAAGAATGAATTTACACAATCTGAAATTTCATCACAAGCTAATGACTGTATTCTTATGAGCTCAACAATATTATATTTAATGACTAGACATTTTTATGTCTAGATAGGTTTATGTCTCATCTGAAACATGGGACCTTGAGTAACATGATGGCCCCGTATACCATTGGGGTATTTTATACTAACTCAGAGGAATCACCAACAGCATTAGTTATAGTACATAAATAAACTGTAACAATCTCCCTACTAATTGTTAACATGGCTTGGTCTTACTTAGGCTGTCAAATCTTACAGAATCAGAGCACAGAACAGTGTCAATGAGGCTACATTAAAAGCAACTAGAGTACAAACATGGTCTGGTGACTGAGTGAGAGTTTCTGAGAAAAGTATACTGAACAATGACAGGGTTTGTAAGACAATTCCTCCCACCAAAACCTGAGTTGAATGATTAGCCATATGCAGTTTTTAGGAGCCCCCAAATAACATTTATAACTGATCAATTTTTATTTGTTTAGTTTTTACCTTAATACAACTCACGAATAATCTTAGTTAGCTACTTACACCACCGGGACCAGATTATGTTTCTGGCATTTACTAAACCAGGCATTAACTAGCCTTACAAGAGAGAGGCTGGTGTGTAGCATGTCACAGAATGGAGGACAAGGTAATAAATGAGTGAGAGGAAACAGTATTGATATAAAAATGAAGTGTGATCAGTGGTACGGCAATGGGAAGAAAAAAGAAGAATTCAGAGACAGAGATGGGTAACAGTGGAGAGGGAGGGGATGACAGAGTGTGGAGAAAGAAAGGAAGGAAATATTGAAAAAGAACAAAAATGCAGTGGAGGGTGAAGGGTAAAGGGGGGAAAAGGAGTTAATGAGAGAAAAGGAAGGGCACTGAAGTTTCCATAAGAATCCAGTAAACTGGAGTTTGGTTAGTAGGAAGATTTCCCAACTTCCCTCAGCTTCAGTTTATCATGGAGCCAAATTCTGATGCCCACATTCAGGCAAATCTCCTGTTGACTTCAACATAGTCTAAGTGAGAATATGCAGTGGTGAGCTGGAGCCGGTTCGCACTGGTTCGCTGGATCCGGTTGTTAAATTTAACTCTAAATTTAATTCTAAATTTAACAACCGGCCAAAAGTGGCACCTTAGGTGCCGGACTCCGTGGGTACTCAGGGGCTGGAGCACCCATGGGGAAAATTTGGTGGCTGCAGAGCACCCACTGGCAGCTCCCTGCCCCGCCCCACCTGGCCCCAGCTCACCTCCGCTCTCCCTCTGCCTCCTCCCCTGATCATGCCGCGCTGCTCTGCTTCTCCACCCCCTGGCTTCCCGCGAATCAGCTGTTTGCATGGAAAGCCTGAGAGGGTTGAGAAGCAGGCAGCGGCTTCACGCTCAGGCCCAGGAAGGCGGAGGTGAGCTGGGGCGGGGGGCACGCGGAGGGTCGCCCGCGTCGTAGCAGGTAACCCAAGGGGCGTGCAGGGCAACCGCTCCCTGCCCCAGCTCTCCTCCACCTCCCTGGGCCTGAGTGCGAAGCCACTGCCTGCTTCTCAGCCCTGCCCCAGGTTCCCACGCGAACAGCTGATTCGCAGGAAACTGGGGGGGACGGGGGACGGAGAAGCAGAGTGGGGCGACGCATTCAGAGGATGAGGCGGAGGCAGAGCGGAGGTGCGCTGGGGCCAGGCATGGGGCGGGAAGCTGCCAAGCACCCACCAAATTTTCCCCGTGGGTGCTCCAGCCCTGGAGCACCCACAGAGTCGGAGCCTAAAGGCGCCACTTTTGATGTGATCAGTGTGGGGAGTGGCCACTTCCCTGTTCTCCCCTAGCTATGCTACCCCGCCCCTAGGAGTCAGAGAGACCTGCCGGATGCTTCCTGGGAGCTGCCCCAGGTAAGCACCACCGGGACTCCCCACCTGACCCTCCCGGCAGGTCCCTCTGGCTCTTAGGGGTGGGGCGGGGTGGGCATCCACTACGGTGGCCCATAAGACCCTCTTCCCCAGTGCTGGGGGCAGTCAGGGGACAGGGGAGGGGGGTGGATGGGGCAGGGCTCTGGGGTGGGAGGCGTCAAGGAACGCAGGGGGGTTGGATGGGTCAGGAGTCCCGGGGGGCGGGGGTGGGCCACGACCCCCTCATGGGGTGAGGCAGGAACCGGTTGTTAAGATTTTGGCAGCTCATCACTGAGAATATGTGCTAGAGAAAGGAAGCAACACACTGATTCCAGATCATCTGGATTAAGCAATTTCTCTGAACAAAATCCTGCAACCCTTATTTTTGCATTCCCTTTGACTAAAATGGCAGTTTTGCCATCAGGATTTGGCTCATAGCAGTCAGTTAAACCAGATGATCTGGAATCAGCATAAGCAGCAAAGAGTCCTGTGGCACCTTATAGACTAACAGACGTATTGGAGCATAAGCTTTTGTGGATGAATACCCACTTTGTCGGATGCATGTTATGATATGCATGTTGCTTCCCCTCTCACATCCTTCTAGTCTCACTAATACACACTCATTTGTTTGTAGATTGCAAGAGGTATCTCAGATGAGAAAAGGAGTTATCTAATACGAGAGAAGCTCATCAGTATAGAGTGCATCAGATGAATCACTTATTGTTGCAGAGTCCCTCTAAGCACTTGAATATGTGTGATATATCTAACTACAAACAGCAAGCAGTATTTGTTGGAAGAACCCACTGCAAATAACACAAATTGTCTTAATTGAACTGAAACATCTTTGCTTCTTGATACAGTATTCAATTATGATGATGAGGTAATAGGCAGCAGGTATAATAGGCTAGGGCAGGCCTAAGTTCGCCCTGGCGCAGCTGCGGCTGCCAGATGCCGGTTGTGGGGAAGTTTTTGCTTATTATTAAGTGCCATGTCCTGGATTCCTGATGAACCTCGGAAGCTGAATAACACATACTGCCACCTCAGTCGCCCTGGAACCTGCATGGCACATATAAAAAGCTCAGGTTCTTCAGAAGAGATGTGAGCTTTTCCTGTGGGGCTGCTTGGGGTGTCAGTAGGGGAGGTGTGGTGTGGCTGGGGGTCCTCTGGCCATGGAGGGGCTCAGGGCTCCAGCCGGCCGTGGGGGGGCATTCAGGGCTCCAGCCATGGGGGGCCTCTGGGTTTCTTGTGAGGAGGCCTCAGGCAGAAGGGGTGGGGCCGGGGGGGGAGGAGGGGGGCTAGCCTCCATGAAGAGGGGCTCTACCAACCACCCATGAATGAGGTGTATCTTCTCCCACAGAATTTACAGGAGATTGGCCAGTGTCTTCAATGGGATCAGGATAGGGGCCTCAGAGTACACATTTTGCTTCTTATTATGGACACAGGGTTTGATCCTGCTCTACTAAAAGCAATGGGAGTTTTGCTATTGATTTCAATGGCAACAGGATGAAGCCCTAAGAATTCTGGTTGTGTGTTTGCAATTAATTTAAAACTAGCATTCTATTGCTAACCAGACAGAGCAGTACAATCTCTTTCCACCACTGGTATTTGCCTTAATAAACTCTGGTTTTCCATCTTGTTTTTTAGTGGTCAATATAATAAATCTATCTATCTGTCTGATATGCAGACAAAATGGCTAGTAAATGTCATATCAACTAAAATTACTTCTGCCATATTAATTTCACTTTCACAAGTTATATTAGAAACCAGAAAGAGGACTAGGAAGATGTCTCTTCACCAAACATACCAAATTGAAATCTGGAGACTCAGCATGCCTAGGCATTAAATAATTTGAATCTCCTGCACATATTGTAGGGCTTTTATGACTTCTGTTCCATTTATTCCCATTGCTTTAGAACAAACACCATCCACAGGAAAAATAGTTTTCAAGTCAGATATTCTCCATTGCTCCCTTTACTGAAAGTACCATATTTCAATTAGATGTTCATGGGGGAAACTCAGATAAAGCATGGAGATCCAATTCATTATGAAATGGGTTTGGTAGTTGTTGCGGGCAGGGAGGAGGAGAAAGGAGGCATTTTCCTATGTGCCTGGAAAGTTTGCTTCAGCATATTATTTTCAGACCACTAATAGCTCAAGAATATTTCTCTAAAACATTAAAAAACTTGTAAACACCATAGCAAGCTTTCTACAAATATACTTTTAAAAACTCCTTTAAATTTAATTAAAAAACTAGTAGCCTTCTAAGCATCTTAAAACCTGTTTATTGTTTATACAGCAGCTTATCAAACAGTCTTTTGGGCATTTTAAGTTAAAAGTCAGCAAAAGTGAAATAAGTTTCCTTTCTTTTTTGTGTTATGACTTACACTCTGAATCAGCAATGGTGTTGCCAACATGAACACGCTGCCCAGCAGGATGACAAGTTTCTACGGGTCTCCATGGGTCATTTCAAAGACTGCCTCCTCCTCCTCCACCATTTTCTGAGCAAAGCAACAAATGACAAGCAGGCAGGATTATGCTGATGAAAAGGCAAGTGGAGTGACAATTATAAATGGTGGTTTCCTTTGGCAGTGCCTCTTGAAAAGAAATCAGGAATTAATGGGTGTCTTGCAAAATTGAGACAACAATACAGTACGTTATGAGAAGCAGGACTGTCCTGTTGCAAACGTGTCAGCTGGATGCTGTAGTTTATTTTACTCTGGATGTAATCTGCTTTAATTAAACCAAACAATACAAATGAGGTCTTGTTACAGATTGTGTTCAAAATAAGGATGGTCAGGATCCAGAAGATACTCAGTTATATAATCATGACCATTATTACTATTAATAGGTCTTTCCAAACCAGAGCTTCTTAGAAAATGTTACTTAATATCTTTTTCAGAGTGATTAGAGATTAAATTAGTAAATGTCAATATCTTCTCTCATCATCAATTCACAGACAAAATTGCCATCAACCTGAACAATCCCATCCTGGTGCTAGAATGGACAAAGTGACCTAACAGACCTTTTCCATCTCTGATTTGTATGATCAATTGCATAAAACAGATACAATAGAAAAACAAATAATGTAAAATATACACTATACTAACAGTATCTTTCACTATTCTATATTGTTTTTTATACTGATTTCATCACCATAGTATATGAGCACCATCCTGCAGAGTTCAATTATCAGGAAACATGAAAACTAGTTCTTTTACATTTTCCAGTATATTATTCTCACCTAGTGTCAGGCACCCATTGCCCCTTTGGAGAAGCACTATTAAAAATGTTAATCAGGATATATGGTCAGTGTACATTAAAGGAGTTGTGCATGGCCCATGTAAATATCCATATATTCATGTTCTTGTCACAGACCTTAGTAAATTTCATGCTGTGAAACTAAAGAAATAGCTCCTTATGACAATGTTGGTAGTCATGTCTGTCAATTATCCAATAGACCCATATGAACTGGGGGCAGTGTAAGTTATCTTGTTGTAGGCATATCTGATGAATACATCAGAGATACAGTACATTTATAAAACAGAGATACAGTATTATATTACACAGAACACTACATTTTCAAAAGGTTTATTGGGAGATACAGAGTTTACACAAAACAATCTCATTACTTAGCCCAGTTTAGGAGAAGCTACAAACCATTACGTACTGATGGTGGCTGTGAAGTGATTTAAGGGAACTGAGCTGGTGGTCTGAGTCTAGTTCCTAATAGACAGCTGTCCACAATTCAATCACCATCATGTGTGTTAGTAATTACTGCCCTTGTTCTCAGCAGTGATATGAAGCATTGAATGGCAATGGAGTCTGAACTATCTTCGTACCTGCAGGTTTGGCCCTTCTAGCTCACAGCTGAGACACACTGATGGTACCAGTGAGTGACCTTCCATTGTAAAACATCAATTTCAAGGGCTTTCCATCTCACTCCTTTTGTGACCATTAAATTCACTTTAAAAATTAAGGGGAAAATGAATTTCTTAATAAGATTTTTTGGCCGAGTTGGCAAGAGTTACTAGTGATTTTAAACATCTCAACTTCTTCATGCTCAACTTGAGAAAGCTAAAAGGGGTCTGATTTTCAGAGAATGCTGAACACCCACTCTCTGGATTTCCCTCTGGAAATCAGACCTGTGCTGGGTTTTCCAACACAAGCCACTCTCTTCCTCAGCATGTCCTTTAAAGTTCCCTGGTCTAGCTCCACCTGCACTGCCCACAAAAGTCTTTCAGAATAAAATGATCTCACACACAAAGACTTCATGGCAAAATTTCTCCCTCTAAGTGTTCTTCGGGGGGTGGGTAAGGGGTGATTTCCATTGCACTTCAAGAGTCTGGAAAGGGGACTCTAAGTCATCAGAAATAAGGCATACATATTTAATAGTACTGGTAATGAACCAGTGGGGCAATTTACCAAAGGTGTTATGGATTCTCCATCACTGGCAATTTTTAAATCAAGATTGGATGGTTTTCTAAAATATATGCTCTAGTTCAAAGAGGAATTATTTTATGTTCTGTGCTATACAGGAGGTCAGACTAGATGATCACATTGTTCCCTTCTGGCCTTGGAATCTATGCATTCCCTTACCCAGATTTGAAGGTTCACTGGCAAATAATCCATCTCTATTTTCCCCACTCACAATGGGAGCAGGGTTTTCTCTTTAGGGCTTTTGTCTTGGTTGGTTGGACAATTGATTGATTGGGAGAGAGATGAGCATTGCCCCGCCCTACACAACAATGCTTCTGGTTCTGGGCCCTTAAAGAAACAGCAATCTCTTCTCCCTGAGACTAAATCTTTCCCCAGGGCCATTTCATCTCTCCCTACATCTGCCACTGCTGTCCCTAGGATTTGTTCCATTGAGACTATTTGAAGTAGGGTAGCCTGGACCATGTTCCTTTTCCTCCATTTTGAGTCCTCTTTTCCTTACAAGGTCTGTTTAAAGTTTTTCAATTTGGGTATCCAAGAGCACTATTCACTGTTGAAAATCTTGATATTTTTTGCACACATCTTCTGTGTACAACTTGCAAGTCTATTTCTTTAAGTGCAATTCAAGTCATGCATGCAGGACACTCAAAACATATAAATAAATGTATCTCTAAAGCTAGCATCTTAGAAAGATGAAAGCATGGACTGATTCACCAGGGGAAAAAAAAATGCTGCTAAGCAATACATTTTATCTGTGTGTAACTTCTCTTCTTTTCTCTAAAAGTTCCCTGGAAATTAAACGGTTATCTCCCGACATCAACGTATATCATATGATACAAAGATCCTGAGCAAAGAGTATGCACATAATACTGGAACATGAAATCTAACATGAGGTGAGAACAGTTTATCAATGTTTCTTAGGAAATTTCCTATTTCATTCAAAGCCTATAGTAATATTTCACTATGCTGCCATCTATGTGTAGATTTCCTCAGTGAGGCAGCCATTTCAGGCAACAAACTTGTTCACTTATCTACTATAAATAGGTTGCTTGTGGAAATACACTCTGGAACTAAAGAATGAGCTTTAAAGATTCTCGTGAATAGAAGAACCATCTATCTAGATATCATGCCATATACAGTGACATTGGCCTGATTATTTACAATATTCAGAACAAATTTCATATATGTGCTTGTTATGAAATCAGTCGCTGATATGAAGTATCCTGTTTTTAACATATTTAAAGCAAGTCTAATATACAAAATGCATTTTCAAAAATGATCAAATGGAAACACATCATATTAAATTGTATAATTTCACCCAAAGAGTGATTAAATATCATCTGTCAGACCCTGTATACAGTAGGCTTGTATCTCTTTTATAGACGCAGTATGTACCCATTAGAAGCTGCATTGTACCACAACCTCTTTAATTAGTCTTTGGACCATTAAGAAATTTGTCTTTTCTTCCATTTATCCCATATGTCACAAAATATAATCTTCCTCCTACCACATTCATCTGATTGCCAAAGTGAAAACAATTATTCCAGTCTGCAGGGTTAAAGGGAATACAGTTATAAAGGTTTCAGAGTAACAGCCGTGTTAGTCTGTATTCGCAAAAAGAAAAGGAGTACTTGTGGCACCTTAGAGACTAACCAATTTATTTGAGCATGAGCTTTCGTGAGCTACAGCTCACTTCATCGGATGCATACCGTGGAAACTGCAGCAGACTTTATATATACACAGAGAATATGAAACAATACCTCCTCCCACCCCACTGTCCTGCTGGTAATAGCTTATCTAAAGTGATCATCAGGTGGGCCATTTCCAGCACAAATCCAGGTTTTCTCACCCTCCTGGTGAGCAGGAGAGTGAATTTGTGTGGGGGGGTGGAGGGTGAGAAAACCTGGATTTGTGCTGGAAATGGCCCACCTGATGATCACTTTAGATAAGCTATTACCAGCAGGACAGTGGGGTGGGAGGAGGTATTGTTTCATATTCTCTGTGTATATATAAAGTCTGCTGCAGTTTCCACGGTATGCATCCGATGAAGTGAGCTGTAGCTCACGAAAGCTCATGCTCAAATAAATTGGTTAGTCTCTAAGGTGCCACAAGTACTCCTTTTCTTTTTACAGTTATAAAGACGACAGTCAAATTCTCCAGAGTGTGTATTTAGCTGTTGTTTTTTTAAATGGTGACTAATATGGGCAGAATTACAGAAACAGTGTACAGTTCAGATTTTATTTCTCCCTAAAATTAATAAAATACCCCACAAATCACAAGACCCATAGGTTTGATACATCAGAATTACAAATATTGAAAGATTAAAGCCACACAGGTTTCAGAGTAGCAGCCGTGTTAGTCTGTATTTGCAAAAAGAAAAGGAGGACTTGTGGCACCTTAGAGACTAACAAATTTATTTGAGCATAAGCTTTTGTGAGCTACAGCTCACTTCATCGCAGAATGGCAAGCTTGGTAGAAATGGATGGAAATGCTTTATCAGCTGCTTGCCATTCTCAATGGCACTGATAATGATTGAAAACATTTCTCAGAGACTGGATGCCAGCCCAGAGCACTGTTAATAGTAAGCAGATGATCATCAGTTTTTTATTTAAAAAAGTTTCCTGTCAAAATGCAGCCCTTTTTCACATCTTCATTTATATTTGTCCTCCAGCTATTGCACAATTCAGATGTACTGTAGACAGTCTGTATCACAACTGTTACCATTTGTCCACACCAATGATTCAGACACTGCATACTATGTTATAGTAATTTACACCAGAGTCATTCACTAGCAGATACACGCTTGATTTGGAAACAAATACAAAGGAAAAACAGGCTACTGGTGAATGCCCCAAAAAGTTGTGTTTCCTGACTCTGCAGGAAACTAACCTAACATGTACAAATATGGCAAGACAATGACAATGAAAGCCAAAGGTTGCTTGCCTTAAAGTAGTGAAACCAACCAGGAGGTGGAGAATTAAGCTCAAATTTTGTTAAAATATAACACATGCACTTCTTCTATCTGCACCTGCATATCGAAGGAATTATTCTGTTTATGGATACAAGAAATATGTCTTTAACAAAAGCTGGCACTTGACTACACTTGCCCAAATTTGGGTTTTGTTACAATCCAGATCTTGACCCAAGTCTGCAGACATATTCAATGAGGTTTGCTAATCTTTTGGGTTGATCTTGGCTGAGTTTTGGATGCTAAAGAGGTTTCAGACAGAAACCATTACAAGCTTCAGTGTTTCATAAAGTTTGGACCCCATAACAGGCAAAGTCAGATGGCTTTGGCTGTATGTGTTTTCAATGTTCTTTGTGACAGGGCTCATGTTAGGTTGATTTGATACCAATCTCAAGCTGAAGTGAGCCAAAGTCTGTTGTCTTTACTATTCTTGCATGATTCCATAGGAGCAAATTCCTTTGTAGTTTCAGCAAGTATTAAACTTCCTGCCTGAGTCACCTACAGTGCCCACCTCTTCCCCAATCAGTAAGCTGAATTTTTAGGAGAGGCAATCACAAAAACAGGCGTACAAGCTCCAGAAGTCTTGCTTAACCTCATGATCTTATTTAGACTGTGTAAGGTCTTCAGGACAGGGACTGTCTCTCATTATATGTTTGTACAGTGCATAGAAGAATGGAGCCTGATCACAGCTTGGGACTTCAGATCCTACCTTTATATAAATAATACATACTATTGGATCACTCAAATAATCATAGTTTTGCCCTGTACTGACACCATGAGGGAAAACAATGAAATAAAACTAGATCATTTAAAAAAATCAGTTGCATCTAATCCAGGACCACAAACACTAAAATGCATTAACCATAATCATATGGTTATAGCATGATGTCTGTATAGGGCAAAACTAAATGTTATTTGGATGATTTAACTGTGCAATTCCTTCCATATGCTAACATGTTTGGCATTCTTTAAAGTTTAACCTTAACTCTCAATTTTCTAGGTTGTTTTTGAATAATTACAACATCTTTCAAATGTAATTTAAATCCATTTTAATATAGATTTTTTTTTAATCTGGGAATTTATCAAGGAATTATATGCCTGCTCAAGTTCTAGGATGGTTCAAAAACCTATAGAAAGTATATAATTTGAATTATGATAGGTTTACAAAGTAATTTCTAAAGTTCCCTATACATTTCTATATGATTGTATTGGTTTCATACTTACTACATTATACAGGAACTCTTCATCAAGACAGGAAGTACTTGGCCCAGTTTGTGGAATATCTGGCATACTTGTGGAAGAAAGAAATTCTCCAAGAGAGAGCAGCACCTTGCAGCCAGAAACTGCAGTAACCGTAGTTGTGAAGGTAGTTGGGGAAGAGGTAGACCAAGGCAGCCAGGACCACACCAAGGACCAACCAGCAGGGAGGAAATATCCACATGGCACAAGCTTTCAGCAGCCCCCACTGCACCCTCAAACACCTCCCCAGGCATGAGGGCAAAAGAAGAAATAACTTATCCTTAGGGTAAGGCCAGCCCCCTGGGAGGTAGAAATTACTCCAGCAGTGGCCATAGGTTCCAAAGCAACATGGCATGGAAAGGGACCTAGCTAGGGGCTCTACAGGTCCTGGATCCTGTAAATTCACTAGAACCTAATGTTTTCCTGTAATGCTCCTGGACACATGTGGCATCCTCCTTTAGGAAGGGGTTAAATAACAAGACCAAATAGGCCCCTGGCACCAGATACTGCCAGAGAGACCAACCTGGATGTCTGGTCAAGCCAGCAGCTTACTTGGAGAGATGTGATCACAATTTGTATATAACAATCTGCATGTACTTACTTAGGAAACCACAAACTACTACATTAAATAAAATATTTCCAAATCTAGCCAAAGGGCCATTTCACATTCTTCAGGTCACATACACTTTTGAAAATTAGAAGTTGGTCAGAGCTAGAACACAATAACATATTTAGCAGTGATTCATAATTTACCAATTTGACCTAAATCATCACTCTACTCTCCCCCTCCCCAAAAATAAGGCTTTTAATTAGAGCACCCTGCATGTATGACTCTGTCTTCTCCTTAGTGACTGTGTGACAGTAGCCTAGTGACTAAATAATCCTTTTTATTTTATCTCCTCCACCGCCTCTGCCTCCTCCTCCCTCTCCTTTGGTAGAAAGCTACAGAAATCTAGAAGCAAAAGTTCCTTGTTCCTCTTTACAAAGCCATTTTCATGTGGATTCAGTAATAAAAGTCGCCTTGTTTGGGTTGGCTTTTTTTAGGAGTATTTGTTACTTATTTTCCAAATAAAGAAAAGGAGTACTTGTGTCACCTTGGAGACTAACATATTTATTTGAGCATAAGAAGTGAGCTGTAGCTCACGAAAGCTTATGCTCAAATAAATTTGTTAGTCCCTAAGGTGCCACAAGTACTCCTTTTCTTTTTGTGGATACAGACTAACACGGCTGCTACTCTGAAACCTGTCATTATTTTCTATATATGATACATGGAAATTTAGCTTCTTATATTTTTTTCCACAAAAAGGGCATCAATCTCACTGCACATACTTTGGACAATTTGATTATAGGTCAAAATTTTCAAACTTTGTTTCCTAAAGTTACGTATCTAAAATCAACTGGCCTGATTTTCAGAAGTGCTGAGCATCCTCCACTCTGACTGAAATCAGTAGGGCTGCTGGGTGCTCAGTATCTCTGAAAACAAGGCCATTTTTACTTAGATCCCTAATTATAAGAGCCTGCATTTGAAAAATGTTTGTTTTCTGTCCTTTCAAATGATTCCACCCACTTGTGGACTGGAGCGTCTGTGGAGATGTGGAATTCGTTAACCAGTCTTGCTTCTGTCTCTCCTCTTTCTCCTGCATTATTAGTCTTTCCAGTGGCTGGATACTACACTGAGGTTTTTCCAAATTTCCGGGCTACTTTCCAAGCAGGTTCTGTAAACAGATGTTCCCAGTGAATTTTATCAACAGATAGTTCACTCAAGCTCAAAACCTGTCAGAAACTCACAGAAAGACACATCTTGTTTCCCAGTGAATTAGTTTTTATATAGACACCCAGCTCATGTCATGGTATAAAGCTTAATGCGTACACAGCTCATGTATTAACACAACACAGTATGTGAAACTTCCCCATTCCACACCACCCCACAGCCTTATTTTTAAATTGATGGCCTTTTAACAAATGTCCATCATTTTCAGTGGAGCAGAAATAATGTCCTTCTGCACCTTCTCACAAAAACAGTTTCAATGTCCGTGTCTAGTCATTGAGATTGTGGTTTCCCCAGATATAGAATGAGGATATTGCTATCTGATGGGGTTGTTAGGACTAGAGGTTTATTTCACTGAAGTTTGAAAAGAGCTAAAGTCAATAGAAGCTGAAGGTGCTTTGCACCTCTTCCATCTGTGAAATGAGGATAATAATTCCTTCCCCCCACAAGGGTGTTATGGGGATCAATTCAATAATATATGCCAGGTGCTCAGATACTACACTGATGGGTGCTATGTAAAAATTTAGCTAGAACGTGAAACGTTGAGGCCAAAGAACCTCTTATTGTCAACTGGCAAGGGGCGCAGAGAGGGTGCATATGTGTTACTAGGATCTCCTAGGTCTGCTATGTACATTCTACTTCACCAAAGAGTATCATGGGAGGACTCAGTAAAAGCTGGCATCACACTGGTCACCAGTATCGTGGTGAAACACATGTATAGATATTATGTAAGGAGTTATGTATATACACTGAAATTTATGTTCTTAAGGTCCATGTCCAGGAGAAAGGGGAAAACCAGGTATTCCAGAAACAAAAAATGTTTATCTATCTGTTGTTTACATGTAATTAAGTATTGTATGGTTCACAGTGAGTCTCCTCTCACCAGTCTGAACCAAATGGTAATGAAGGATTGTGAAAACTTCAAAGAGAGAAAAGTACTGGGAAGAAGCAAAGAGTGGGGTGGAGAGGGAAGGAGGGGGAACACCCTATCCTGAGGTGCAAATCAAAGGCTTGCTATAATAAGTTTGGGGAGACAAAAAGGACACCCTGGCATCCTTCACCTAGGAAGTAAAGGGACAGCAAGTTTGCTTCATGAAAAGGGGTCTCACCCAGGCTTGGCAGAAAACACTGCAAAAAACTTTAAGTAAGATAAGCTTCTTAAGACAAAAGGATAACTTGTTAGTTAAGTTTAGTGCCTAGAAAGCATGTTGTGATTTTGTTTTGCTTCCAATATTCTTACCCACTATCACCTGAATCTCCATTATTTGATAATAAATGTATTCTTGTTTTCACTATAAATATGCTCAGTGCTGTGGTGTTAAGTAAAATTGAATCTTGAGCTCAATCCTTCAAGTATATGTTCCTTTTGGAGCAGCAGACTTCATAATTCTGTGAGAATAAAGGGCTGGATACTACAGGCAACACTCTGAGGACTTGGCAGTTGGTGCATGCCTTGTACTAACCTGTACAGGCAGTGCAAAGCCTGCAGAGCCTGGAAGGTAGGGCTTGTGTTTCCAGAGGCTGAAGGTTTCAGGGAGCAGATCTACAGCAGGCACAGACAAGACTTGCTCCTGCTAAGGGAAGATGGTGGTGAGATGCCTCAAAACTCTAAGTCTCCCTGGGGAGCGTCACAATAGTCAAAACCAAGGCTTACCTGATTTAATGGCTTTCATGATCTTGAGACAAAATAATATGTAATTCCTGGTTTCACTCAAAATGGTTTTTTTTTTCCAAACCTTTAGTGAGGCTTTTGACAAACCTGGGCTAGGGTCTGAGCTTTTACTGAAGCAAGGAATATGCTGAGTTTTGCATAATTTCGGTTTCACTGTACACATTTCTCGCACATCTAGCAAAAAATCTTTTCATATCTATAAAATGCAGCATTTGTTAATATCAAACAGCAATGGACTAGCCATAGAATACCTGCTTATTTAATCATACCTGTGCTAACATCTACCCACAGGTATCTAGAAATTTAGTTCCTGGGTAACTAATTATTCACTTCTGTGACACAGCCCTGGAGTTAGAGACAAAGTTATTGTACAAGGTATAATTCAATCAAGGTGATATGTTGACATCACAAACCCTGGGAGCAAATTGAGCAGTTTATTAATAGCAGCACAGTCCTGAGAGTATTTAGAAACCTTGTGTTTACTCAAGAGTAAATCAGTCTTATTTGTGATACTGTATGTTCTGGCCATTTTAACGTACCCACAGGTGAAGCCTGTGCATTTAAGTACATGAAAGAAGAGGTTTTGAAAATGCTATTTGAGCAGAAAAAACCTGGTGGTTTGGTTTCACAGGGAGAAACCCCTGTTTCAGTCTATCTCAAAAGAACAATTAATTCTGCATCTTCACTCCCTTGCCCAAACTCCTTCTTGTATTCTCAAGCTTGTATTGCATTTAATCATTCTATTCAGTTAGCACCGACTCCAACCAATATTTGTTCCATGCAGGAACTGGCCTCATAAATGGGTCCAATTAGTGAAACTTTAGTAGTTTAGGTATCAAGAGTTCACATTCAAACCTCCAAGTGTTTGATCGAATGAGAGAGCGATTACTGTGGTGATGGGTGTGGCATAAAACCAGGACAGAATACAGTAGATAATTTGAGAGCCTGATCAGACCTCTTCTGCAGTTCTTCTCGCCCTTTCTTTGTTATAACTCACTGTGCTCTGCAGCTCACACTGGCACTGCCGAATTAGTTGAGTTCCTCGCTATTTAGCACTGTTCCAAACAACTCAGATGCTTCACACTAGCATTCATCCTTCAATTTTTAAAATGCTGATCATCCAGTCCTAAATCATTGGTTAACTTAAATCCTATGCTACTTAATGTCTTGTAAAATTACACAAGACAAACTGATGAAGTAAGCTGTAGCTCACGAAAGCTTATGCTCAAATAAATTGGTTAGTCTCTAAGGTACCACAAGTACTCCTTTTCTTTTTGTTATTTTTAGTTTTATATGTACAGTAAACCTTTCTCCAGCTATAACATTTTATTTTAGAGGAGTCAGTATTTCACAGACATTAAGTAACGGGATCCATTATATTTGCCTGAGCAATATATTATCTATTTAGACACAGCTTTTCTTTCTGACTAAAACCAATCTTTTTCACTAGTTCCTACTTAATCATAAAAATCCCCCTGATGTTCTCCCTGTTTCATCACTACTTACTGTACAAAGAGAGACAGAGAAGCTCTTCATCCTCATTAAACTACTTTTTGTCTTTTCACATTTGCATATTCCAAATTTAGAGCCTATTAACTGATACTAACTAGTGTTGCTGCTGCAGTGTGGTGTGTGAATTCAGAATATGTTAGATTTACCAGGAACTGTCTAGATTTTCTGCATATGCTGCATGTCTCTGAGCCAACATAATTAACTTTCATAGTCCAAGAGGCTTTGCTTTTAAATGGTGAATGTGGTATCTAGCCATGAAATAAAATGATGGTGTTTTTCTTTTATTTAATCTGAAAATATCCCATTTTTTACTGGACAGCATTCACTACATCAAAAGGGTTTCATAGCTCACACACTACTAAATTTAAAGCACTAGGGCCTAGAATGATTATTGCAAAAGTAGCTATTTAAGACCTTGTCTTTTTGTGTGTGTGAAATCAGTGCAACCAGCACTAGATCCTATATCTTAGAACCTTAGAAATGCTTAAACTCCCCAGGTTCATACCCACTATTTATAGGGAACTCTATTCATCTGGATTCTTTGTGAAAGCATGGGAAGGAGATTTATAACAGCCCTTCAAAGAATCCCAGTGGAAGAGCATATTACATAATGTTAAAAATGCCTCTGTAAATCTCAGACTATGCTTGATACAACAACGATTTTATTCAAAATGTAGTGGAAGTCAGTGAATTTACACAAGGTAAAGGCCTTATCCACTCATGTTTGTTGGTGCTGTAATAAAGAAAAAAGGACCCCTGATGCTGTGGGGCTGTCCAATAGTGAGACTGCCGCAGAAAGAGGTGGACAGCAAAGTTAAAATGGTGCTCAATTTCAACAGCCAAACCTCTGCCAAAAATTATATCCTTGGATATTTTAACCTGCTAATTTGGGTTTAATTCCGCCACAAAGACTTTGGTTCTTGAGGGCTGCAATGAGCACCATGGGTGTGATTTTAGCAAAATCGAAGAGTAGGCTTATGCCCAGAATAGAGCAGTGTCATTTGGACCTGTTTGAGTTAGCAGCCACAGAAAATATAGTTTATTACCATAGAGATCAACTATATGAATTTGATTAAATTTGGATACCTTTTCTAGACAATTTGGATTTTTTTTTTGAGACAGCTCAAAGAATACCAGACCTCCATTCCACTTAACTTCCTTGTCTTTTCCCTCCCTCCTAGTCCTCTCCTTTCTTCCTTTAGGTATTTGTTTATGTCTTCTATTTTATTACTGTTACTTTCATCCTAATATGTTATATCTGTAGTATGGGATGGTTTTGTATTGTCTAGTCTTGCAGATTTGACTAATTGTAAAATTGCATAATTCTACTGAAGATCCTGTGATACTTGTGAAACTTGGAAAGATATGCCAGCTGTAAGTCATTTAGCTTTCTGTACTTCTCTGTTTCTTTATGAAAACGAATTTAAAAATTGTGTGGGGATAGGTATAGGCCAAAGTTGCCCTAGAATGGCTTAACTAGGCTACTGAGTAACTGTTCTACAGTTTGTAATAAAGCAAGACAGCGAAGTTTTTAAGCAAAAATAAAAACTTGTAAAAATAACTTCTTGGAAAAAATTGGCAAGGACTCCTAAATTTCCTTTTCTTTGCAAAGTGTTTTTTCGATCTGCAAAAGAAAATCACTATTGTAATTCTATTTTTCTTAGGTACTTATATGGCTCCCCATTACTATAATATCCAAGTGCCTCACAATTTTTAATGTATTTAACCAGGGACTCAACCTTTCCTGTTATGAATGAAGAACACAGTGTATCCTCCCCCAAATTACAGCACTCGCTTGCTGAGCACAGAATGAATTTATTGACACTGTCTATGTAAATCTGCTAATTAGAGTTAAAATTATGTTTGAAAATGAATCCTTAAAAATAGCACTTAGTGTCAAATTCATTTTTGTCCCAATTGATCTCAACTCAGAAGTTATCTGTCTACAGAAGGATGGACAGAGGTAAATCTTTAGTAAATCTGGTGCAATGGGTGTTTTTGAAAATAAATTTGAGGAATAATGGTATTTTTTTCCATTAGTCTTGAAAACTGAAAGTGTCTCCTTCAGCAGAAACTCATATACATTTTCCTTGAAAATGGCTGCCATCTCATATTATTCTCAATGGGACTGAGGTCACAGGTTACGCTCAGTTAATATGGCCACTGTATCCATTCATCTTCCCCTCACAGTGCTTCTGAAGGCACAGGGAGACACCATCTTTCCTGAGGGCAGCTTGGCTTCACTCCCATTGGGAATCATGAGAGGTAGTGGCCTTTTTAACTCTGCCTTGTAGTGACACCCTGAGGGGAAAAAAATATGAAAACCCCACTCTGTGTCTTTAAAAACCAATTTAATCTAATTTGGGATAACAAACAGTAATATGCATCAATCATAATTGTACTGTTATTGCAAAGTGTCTCTACGTGTTTGAGTTATTTTGGGTGTCCTAACTATGTATTTCCATGCCTTAACATGTTCAAATTCCTTTTACATTCAACTTTAACTCTGAATATCCTCCATGTATAATGCTTGTTTTGGGTATATTTACTATAACAACAATTCTTTTTACCCTACATAACTGATAATGCTACCTTAATGTCCATTTTTGTCTAATAATATTTTCAGAGGAAAAGGATGGAAATTCCACCTGTTTACACAATACATAGAAAAAAATTAAGAATAACTCTCATGAGCTCCCCCAAGTGCATGTGCCTACACTTTCTCTTTGTCCCTGCTCCAGGATAGACCAGTGGCCCAGGGCTCTCCCCCTTGTGACAATGGTTTGCCCTCTTGGGCCTTCTGGCTGCAGCTCTCCAGCTGGGCTACTATAGTTCAGTCCCTCTCTGGGGTGCCCCAATGTTCAAGCCACTTCCCCCGAGTGGCAAATGAGGGTTGGGAGGGACCCAGGCCCACCCACTACTCCGAGTCCCAGCACAGGGACCCTGTAGAGAGCAGCCATCTGCTGGGTCCCTTTAACTATGTCACACAGCTGCTCTAATTCCTTGGGCCACTTCCCTGTGGCCTCACACCGTCTTCACCCTGACCTCAGGGCCTTGTCCTAATGGAGTCTCAGCAACCAGCTCAGGGCTCCTTCTCGCTCTCCCTGGCTTCTGGCAGCGCTGCCCTGTCTGGGGTTCTGCAGCTCCGTCAGCCAGCCACACACCATCCATGCTCCTACAGCTCCTGCAAGGAACTGAACTCCCTCTGGCCTACAGTTCTTCTTATACTAGGCTGCTGGGCCCCAATTGGCTGTGTCCCACACAGACACTTTAGGTAGCTTGGAGGAGCTTCTCCACTGCCCTTTTCTGGGGCAGTGTGTGGCAGGGCCAAGAGGCCTCCAGCAGGGGGCCTCAGAAGGGCTAGTATAGCCCATTGCAACAACATTCATGTAACTAAGACAAAAGGACTCTTTCCATCCTAGGAACTCCTAAGATGCCATAGTTTATATTCTGTCTCAGGGTCTTACAGCCATACTGTTGGCTGCCTTAAGGGAAGGATCCTGGGGCAAGAGCAGCCACATTGTATACACTGTAGTAAAGTCAAAGGGATCCAACTAATTTAAAAAATCCAATAGAGATATGCCTGTAGGAAACAATCTGTAAACCAGACTCGTTCCAGCTTTAGTCCCTTTATCTCCATTCTTTTCAAAAATACAGCATCTCTAGTACCAATAGCTTGTAGCACTACATTAATAAGAGTTGAATTACTCACATTAATTCCAAAGAAATTCTAATCAGTGTTATTACTTATTCAATGGTGTAAAATGGGAGAATATAGCCTTTATATTTTCTTCATTTATTTTAATAACTTATTTTAGGTCTAATAGTAATGAAACATTCATTGTACTTCTTACAAAGAGAGAGCTGCATGTGCCCTGTAATTTTTCTGATGTGCTTTTCTAATGCATATGTATAGAAATTATGCAGAAAAGACAGAGCTCAAACAATGAATTTACTAATTAATGTGAAGATTTTAATGTGAGTATGACAGCATCATAAGTGGATAATGGGGATCCTAAGTTTCAGCTCTGACAAGCTCTTTAACAATGGGCACTGTTCAGCTGTGTGCAGACAACACACTGTAAAGCAATATTATCTCAAGAAGAATCAAGGTTTTCATACTTTAAGCATATTTGGAAATGTCTGTGATTTTTTTTTCTTTTTTGCTAAACACTTTCTGATGTTAGTGTTGTTCTTGAAAGGATGATGAACTAAGTTGTGAATAAGAAATATATCTTCAGCCCTGCAATTTTCATGTTTTCTTATACTGAGAGATACAATGCAGACTAGTTTTACATCCTGTAGGTGACAGACATACAGCCAAGATAATTTTTTTCTGTTGTGTGTTATATTAACTACATTATCTAATTACTTTGATTAGTCACTGAATGGTGAAAAAAACAGATTAACTCAAAGCATTTAGAGAACGCATTGTCAATATGGCAATGCAGACTCATGGAGTCTAATGCTTTAAGAACATCAAACTATTTTTTGAGTTCACAGAATTCATAGAACTAATTTAAGTTTGCCAGTCTTTCCCCCTCCCCTCTATAACTTTAACTTGCCTTCTCCCCACAAGGGAGATTCAATTAAACAAACAAAATATGTTTCTTATTTCCCCTACCCCAATCCTTAAATATAGCAGAGCCTGTCCTGTGTATTAAGGCTAGAAGACTCCCAACCAACAATGTGCACAGATGGGTATATATAAGTATATATATAATGGGTATATAATAAGTCCAGCTTATTGTATTAGAGAAGAAGCTGATCACAAACCCTGCATCTGAACATTTTAAACTTGGGAAATTTAGATACAGAACCCGTACTTCACAGCTGGCATTTATAAGTATAATGCACCAAACTAAAATGTTGAATCCAGTCTCCCTTAGTTTTGGGTGAATCATGATAATAGTGGCAACAAAATGTAGGCCAGTATAGTGGTGAAGAATGAAGCTGGCAGATCTATGAAACAATATGCTGCTGTGTATGAGATGGGAGTGGGCCATGGTTAAGATAGTCCTCCCCAAGACCCTACCTTCTCAGCCAGAGCCCTTGTACTGAGGCAGTTCCAAGACTGTCAATGGCATATGACAATGTCATTCTGCCCCCTTCTGTTGTTGTACCAATAAAATAAAAACCAGCAGGATCTTATTAAAGGGAAAAGGCAAAATACCACATTTATTGTAAATACAGAAAGAATCATAGTAAGCAGTTAGTTATAGCTATAACATTCCATTCAATCTCATATTTATTCACACATTCATTCATACAAACACACACCCACACACATACAGGTTCTGCAAGGTTGTTATCATAGTTACCAGCCTTAGAGTTGCTCATGCCAAGTCACTGGCCAGGTGGCCTGGACATGAGGAGGGAGCAGGGCCTTGTCAGATGCTCATCTGATGCTCCTGGAAGTTGGTTTGCAGAATCAGACCCCAAAGTTCTCACTTTTTAGAGTCTATTTTTATAGGAATTTCTTCCTATGCCAGTCTATGGGAATTGCTTCATCATGCTGTTGCTGAATCAATCAGCAGATAGCACATTCCTGACGGCTCCAAGATGTTATCTTGTTCTTTGGTTCTCCCATTCTTGAGGCTGTTGGGTGGATTCCAGTCTGCCCTCCGGGTGGGGTCCTCTGGTTATTTCCACTTGACGCCTTCTTCAGCCGATGGACACTGGATTCTTAGGCTGGCACCTCCCTGATCATTCAGTTATTATCCACACCAAGCATCCATCCACATACATCCTCTATCTCTATTTTAATCACAATGGTTAATACAACAAAAGGGTGGGGAGTCTCTGGGTGCTGTTTCTGTTGTTAGAGTATTGCTTTGAGTCTCTCTCTCTGTGAATTGCTTTGAGAACAGACTCTGTCTTAGAATGTACTAACACAATTAGCAGCTTGCAAGTTTCACACATAGAGGGAGAGAAACAGCACCAAAAACCAAGAGACCTCTTCATTAGTAATACCCTGGAATTTAAACTCTGGGGAACCAAACTCATTTGTGATTTTAATACAGAACTTCTTTAATATGATCCAACATAATCCCCCTTTTGACACTAAGATTTATAATCGTCAGTGTCACTTTCTGTGTAGCCTATTCAAGAGAAAGTACTGTGAGGCAATTTGAGTTTGAGATTCCAATTCATGCCACATACATGATCCTAGTGATGTATCTTTACTACAAGGTTCTGGGGCAACAGGCAAGGTGAGGCACACCCACTTTTGAGGAGTCCATTCGGTACAACCTCTAGTGTCCAATAGCTTCCCTCCCTCCCCAGCCCACTGGCTCAAGGTCCAGGGTAGCCAAAAGGATCCCATGTGTAATATGGGGAGTGGGTTAACCTTCAATACCTTTGCCTCCAGGGACTGTTGGTGTGCAATTTTGACAACAATTTCTCCCATTAACAAGTCTGGTTTACAATAGTGGAAACATATTGCATCCATTCATATTGATAAGTGTCAAACAATGATCTCTTTCTTTTTTAACAAATGCATCAAACCCTTAATATTTCCCAATATGACCCAGAACATTTTGTGTTCCAAAGTAGCTAGTGCAAGTATCTGCATTTCAGTGCATCCCATAGCTATGGCTGTGTAGTTTCCTATTTCTAATATTTTTTTTTTCTTATGGATAAGCCATGTGGTAGTATTAAGCCATTACTAAAGATTCCATTGGCCTTTTAGGTTACTCAGACCAATTTGGACCAAGTCTACATTGGCATGTACTTGTTTTTGTATCAGGCTGTCCTGTAGCTGGGACAGAAAGCTTAATTTATTTTTAAGTTCCTGCAGGTCTTCAGTATTTTTTTTTTAAACACACAACAGTGCGAGCAACAACACAAAACACAAGACAAAACATAGAACACAGAACACAATTTCTATTGTGACAGTAGATTCATGGTATTGGGTTGCTTTTCAGCTGGCAGCTTTTCCTGATTTTCTGAAAGACAAAAAGAACATGTTTCTACCCCTTTTGGGGTGGCAGATTATTGCTTAAAATATTTCTTTTACAAATACCCTTGCTGATTGCAGGCAAAACAGAGAAATTGCCCCCATATTTTCCTGTTTTTGTCCTATAGGCAGGCCAGGTTTCAATGGCTTTTATCTTTTAAGGGTTATGGGGAAATTATCCCACTGTTTAGTCATTAAATCCCTGAGTTTTCCTTCTTATACAGCAGACCAAGTTTATAATGTTTTTCCTGCTGTGTTAAGCTTTAAGCTGTGTTAAGCTTTAAGTTTTATTTACAGGTAATAACTGAGAAGCATCATTACCATACGACCTTAAAGGATTTTTCCAAAAATCATACACACTATACGTTGTTACAGGGATACTTATTATCATTAAATTTATTAAAATTATCTTGTTATCCCATGCCTTTTATTTAGACAATTTGTTTGCTGACCAGGTATGTCCTTTATCTGCAGCTCCTTTGTGCTGCTAGTTCTTTCCTTCCTTTATCATTTAGGTAATTTGCATTTTCACAGAAACTTCCTGCTTTTGGATTTAAAGCCATCAGCAGCTCAGAGACTCTATCTTAAAAGGGACACAATCAACTTTCACCAGAGTTTTGATTACTTTTAACTTCTGCTTCCAAAACACACAGCAATCTGAAAAAGAAAACCCAACCTATTGTGGCTCCCTTTGGAGCCCTAATAGAATCATAGAATCATAGAATCATAGAATCATAGAATATCAGGGTTGGAAGGGACCCCAGAAGGTCATCTAGTCCAACCCCCTGCTCAAAGCAGGACCAATTCCCAGTTAAATCATCCCAGCCAGGGCTTTGTCAAGCCTGACCTTAAAAACCTCTAAGGAAGGAGATTCTACCACCTCCCTAGGTAACGCATTCCAGTGTTTCACCACCCTCTTAGTGAAAAAGTTTTTCCTAATATCCAATCTAAACCTCCCCCACTGCAACTTGAGACCATTACTCCTCGTTCTGTCATCTGCTACCATTGAGAACAGTCTAGAGCCATCCTCTTTGGAACCCCCTTTCAGGTAGTTGAAAGCAGCTATCAAATCCCCCCTCATTCTTCTCTTCTGCAGGCTAAACAATCCCAGCTCCCTCAGCCTCTCCTCATAACTCATGTGTTCCAGTCCCCTAATCATTTTTGTTGCCCTTCGCTGGACTCTCTCCAATTTATCCACATCCTTCTTGAAGTGTGGGGCCCAAAACTGGACACAGTACTCCAGATGAGGCCTCACCAATGTCGAATAGAGGGGAACGATCACGTCCCTCGATCTGCTCGCTATGCCCCTACTTATACATCCCAAAATGCCATTGGCCTTCTTGGCAACAAGGGCACACTGCTGACTCATATCCAGCTTCTCGTCCACTGTCACCCCTAGGTCCTTTTCCGCAGAACTGCTGCCTAGCCATTCGGTCCCTAGTCTGTAGCTGTGCATTGGGTTCTTCCGTCCTAAGTGCAGGACCCTGCACTTATCCTTATTGAACCTCATCAGATTCCTTTTGGCCCAATCTTCCAATTGGTCTAGGTCCTTCTGTATCCTATCCCTCCCCTCCAGCGTATCTACCACTCCTCCCAGTTTAGTATCATCCGCAAATTTGCTGAGAGTGCAATCCACACCATCCTCCAGATCATTTATGAAGATATTGAATAAAACCGGCCCCAGGACCGACCCTTGGGGCACTCCACTTGATACCGGCTGCCAACTAGACATGGAGCCATTGATCACTACCCGTTGAGCCCGACAATCTAGCCAGCTTTCTACCCATCTTATAGTGCATTCATCCAGCCCATACTTCCTTAACTTGGTGACAAGAATACTATGGGAGACCGTGTCAAAAGCTTTGCTAAAGTCAAGAAACAATACATCCACTGCTTTCCCTTCATCCACAGAACCAGTAATCTCATCATAAAAGGTGATTAGATTAGTCAGGCATGACCTTCCCTTGGTGAATCCATGCTGGCTGTTCCTGATCACTTTCCTCTCATGCAAGTGCTTCAGGATTGATTCTTTGAGGACCTGCTCCATGATTTTTCCAGGAACTGAGGTGAGGCTGACTGGCCTGTAGTTCCCAGGATCTTCCTTCTTCCCTTTTTTAAAGATTGGCATTTTAATAGCATTTTAATTAAGTAGCATGGTATGTTTGCATTTCTTTTGCCCCTTCTACAATATACCCTGCACTTGTTCTGGGGCAAATGCACATTCCTTCCATAGTTTAACTTCTATAACATTATCCAGATCCATTTTTACATAAGGTGTCACTATTTCTTTTTTTGCTTACAGAGTTTTCATGTACCTTTATCAAAGTGACAGTCTGATTACTCAGAGCCATTTTAAGACTCAGTGTTTCTAACATTGCTCCTTTTTGTTTTGTGCACCTCACCCCTGCTGTTGCTTCAGAGAGGCACTGTCTTTTTTAATTTTTTTTTTTTACTACAACTCTCATCTGCTATTTTGTTACAAAAACAAACAAACAAAAAGAATCCAAAAATTTTTTTTTTATATATTCTCCTGATTTTGACTGCCCTGCTGCAGCCACAACTTAAAAACATTTTAAATTTTGTAAAGCATTGAGTTACCTTTTAAGGGTTAAATGCCAAATCCCAAAGCCAAACAACACTAATTACCTGTGTCTAGCAAAAAGGTCTGTCAGTTTTGCAACTTTGAATTAAAGAGTCAAATGGATTTTTAGTGGCATTAACAAAAACAAAACTAACTGGTCCTTAGAACTTTACATATTTACACACACACAGATACATACACATTTTCTTTTCCTTCAACATCCCTTCCACACTGCTCTGTTTTTTACATCTTACATTCCCTTTATACATTTGAGGCAGTTAAGTTCCAATAGAACCCTCTTATGTTCTTTTAGCAAGTTTGACTAAATTGTCCAGTCAAATGATTTTAATCAGATAGTTTATTTTTGCCTGGCTAATTTACAGACATTCCTTTGGAAAAGGGCCCATTTTTCTTTCAGAATGGCTGCAAAGAAACCAAGAATGCTCTAACACTTTTCCTTTTTAACATTTTCGGTTAAAAGTTGTTTGGGTGAAATACAAAGTTTAACTGCTTAATTCCCTCCAGCCTCTGCAGAGTTAACTTTTTTTTTTTTTTTTACTCTCTTTTCTCTTTGTAATTATGCCTGGGGGTGCCGTACATAGGACCTTCTCCCCGTTTACCTGCCTCCCTCCAGCCTCTGCAGAGTTAACTTTTTCACTCTTTTTGTATTCCTGGAGTGCCTCTTTCACTATTTTCAGCTGGCTTTGGATATTTGTAGCCAGCACCTTCCAGTTGTCTGCTCCCTTTTCCATTTGTGCCTTTTCCTCTTTACATGAAGACAAGCGGAAAGAAGAATCCTTACATGCCTCCCACAACAACCAAATTGCTGCTGCATCTCTTTTGGCAGCACTAGAAGGTTTGTATATGAGGATATACTGAGCCAATCTATCCTCTAGGTCCGAAATAGTGCAGACATCAGCTAGGGCTTGTTTAGTCCAAGGACTGTGCCCAAATTTTTGAAGGATTTGTTTAAAAGGTGTAATTTCTTTAACAAAAGGTGAGGTTGGAGTTCCTTCTGACTCCATTCCTCCCTCTAGTACTGGCTTACCCTGTTTTCTTTTAAACATCTTAACATGGATATTTCAATCTCTTTGTCACTGCTGGTATTACTTAGCAAGTGACACAGCCTAGATTCTGAAATCATAGCTTAATCTATGCGTTTTTCCCCTGCTACCTTCCCGGAGGCCAGCAGGTCCCCTGCTACCTTCCCAGAGGCCAGCAGGTCCAGTTAACCTGTTTCTCCCTGCTACCTTCTCGGAGGCCAGCAGGTCCGGTTAACCTGTTCTTCCCTGCTACCTTCTCGGAGGCCAGCAGGTCCCCTGCTACCTTCTCGGAGGCCAGCAGGTCTGGTTTAATCTGTTTTCCCTACTACCTTCTCGGAGGCCAGCAGGTCCCCTGCTACCTTCTCGGAGGCCAGCAGGTCTGGTTTAATCTGTTTTCCCTACTACCTTCTCGGAGGCCAGCAGGTCTGGTTAACCTGTTTCTCCCTGCTACCTTCTCGGAGGCCAGCAGGTCCGGTTAACCTAATAGAAATGCCTAGCTCACTAGAGCTGGCGGTGTGCACACCAATATTTACAATAACTGAGGTTTTTTACCAATATTCCCCCTTTCGCAATTCTCCACCAAAATGTTGTACCAATAAAATAAAAACCAGCAGGATCTTATTAAAGGGAAAAGGCAAAATACCACATTTATTGTAAATACAGAAAGAATCATAGTAAGCAGTTAGTTATAGCTATAACATTCCATTCAATCTCATATTTATTCACACATTCATTCATACAAACACACACCCACACACATACAGGTTCTGCAAGGTTGTTATCATAGTTACCAGCCTTAGAGTTGCTCATGCCAAGTCACTGGCCAGGTGGCCTGGACATGAGGAGGGAGCAGGGCCTTGTCAGATGCTCATCTGATGCTCCTGGAAGTTGGTTTGCAGAATCAGACCCCAAAGTTCTCACTTTTTAGAGTCTATTTTTATAGGAATTTCTTCCTATGCCAGTCTATGGGAATTGCTTCATCATGCTGTTGCTGAATCAATCAGCAGATAGCACATTCCTGACGGCTCCAAGATGTTATCTTGTTCTTTGGTTCTCCCATTCTTGAGGCTGTTGGGTGGATTCCAGTCTGCCCTCCGGGTGGGGTCCTCTGGTTATTTCCACTTGACGCCTTCTTCAGCCGATGGACACTGGATTCTTAGGCTGGCACCTCCCTGATCATTCAGTTATTATCCACACCAAGCATCCATCCACATACATCCTCTATCTCTATTTTAATCACAATGGTTAATACAACAAAAGGGTGGGGAGTCTCTGGGTGCTGTTTCTGTTGTTAGAGTATTGCTTTGAGTCTCTCTCTCTGTGAATTGCTTTGAGAACAGACTCTGTCTTAGAATGTACTAACACAATTAGCAGCTTGCAAGTTTCACACATAGAGGGAGAGAAACAGCACCAAAAACCAAGAGACCTCTTCATTAGTAATACCCTGGAATTTAAACTCTGGGGAACCAAACTCATTTGTGATTTTAATACAGAACTTCTTTAATATGATCCAACACTGTACCCTCCTGGACATGAGCCCAAAGCTGGAATTATCAGCTATCAAAACTCTCTGAGCACTGCATCCCCAGCAGAAGTCCCCACAAGCCTTCCCACTAGTAAAAGCCTTCTAGTACACATCCCTAGCAACACAGGTTGTTCACTGATTGATCTTTTTTATAATGGAATGATAGATGCCTGGGCCCTCCATCCCTCCCAATGACAGTGTTTTTCTATGAATATTAACTCCTTGCTAATCTTTTACAGCACTTTATGAGATACCAGCTTTGATTTGTTGGTTGTAATATTTTTCTTTTGTGGGGGAGAGCTGTTACTAAAAAGCTCAGGCCCCCCTACATTACCTGCCTCTCTCGTTCCCTCCCTCTCCCCTGCTAAATATCTCAGGTGAGTCAGATGCTGCTGGTGTGAGTGGGGTACACTTTGTTATGCCAGGATTTTTTGCTTTTTCATGAGTGAGTGGAGAAACAATAACAGAAAACTCCCACTGGCACACATTCTGCAGGAACTTTAAATAGAGATATTAATGTGAAAGTGCAAATAATGATCTGGAAATCTATAGACTGTGGGCCTAATTGTGCCACTCATATCCACCCACAGAAGGGGCCATCTACACATGGGTCTTAGCTTCATTGCATGGAAGGAGGTGTCAGCTGCCTTCACCGTAACATTCTCCCCATTTTCTCGAGCCCCACAGAATGCTCTCCATTCATCCATGGGCGAGAAGGACAGGAGAGGACTGGATAGTATGGAACTGCATCAGTTGGGTGATGTATCATCTCTCACCAGCTTTATGGGGACCTGTCAGGAAAGACCATTTGCCACAGACTCCCTCTGTGTTAGGGATGCTCTTTGGGGGTGGCCTCAATAAGGGAAGATCCTCACAGCATGACTCCAAAGAGGCCCTGCTGACAGGAATGGTGGAAGTGCTGAGGATCCTGTGCTGACATACAGCTGACATAGTTCAGGGCAACTGCATTTCTCCTCAGAAGAACTGTATTTCTCCTCAGATGTCCATAATGAGCATCCACTCTCAGGCTTCCTGCTCCCTGGCCATCACCTCTCTTTGGTGAAGCCACACATCTCTCTCTCTCTCTCTCTCTCTCTCTCTCTCTCTCTACCTCCTGAGTGGGTCTCCAGGCTGTGCAGTTCCTTGCCTTCACTGTGTTATTCCCAGCAGAGACAGATGGCAGGCAGTCCAGAGTGGCTCATGAATGTGGGTACCAACCTCAGGACAGACTGTTACAAACCAGGGCACAAACCCCAAACTAGTGGTGTGTTCTATACTTAGATTTCATCAACCAAGTATCAAGTATGAACTCCGCAAGCATTATAACAGCCTTAACATGGAGTCACAGACAGTCCCCTTGGGCACTCCAGTGTATCTTGCCACCAAGGCAAGCCTGCTATTGTGACAGATGGACCCATACACCAAAAAACACAACAATATTCAGGTTACTCCCAAACCCAAAGGACCAGTCACTTACCACAGGTCAATTGCACCTCAGATCTCACACCAATGACAACGTTAGTAGCCAATCCTGTAACAAGCTAACTGTAGTTTTATTAACTGAGAAAAGGAAATGAGGAGTTATTTACAAGGTTAAAGCAGGTAAACATACACACAAACAACTTACCGTCTTAGGTTCCAAAAACAATAGAAACTGCTGTAATATGCAAGCTCTATATGTCCTTTAGGGCTAACCCAAGCTAAACAGCTTGGGATCCCTTGCTTAAGCTTAGAAATATTGCCCTTTCCAAATTCCAAGCAGCATGACAATTTCTTCTTGACAGAGATTTTTATTCCCTCCCCCAGAGCTCAAGCTGTGATTGTATGAGTGTTTGTGCATACCCCCTCTTCATGAGTATATGGAAAACGATCAACAAAACTTTTTGTTCACTGATGTTCCACAAAGATTTGTCTGGTGTCTATAGGCCTCCTTTTGTTGGACAGGACATAGAATCATAGAATCATAGAATATCAGGGTTGGAAGGGACCCCAGAAGGTCATCTAGTCCAACCCCCTGCTCAAAGCAGGACCAATTCCCAGTTAAATCAGCCCAGCCAGGGCTTTGTCAAGCCTGACCTTAAAAACCTCTAAGGAAGGAGATTCTACCACCTCCCTAGGTAACGCATTCCAGTGTTTCACCACCCTCTTAGTGAAAAAGTTTTTCCTAATATCCAATCTAAACCTCCCCCACTGCAACTTGAGACCATTACTCCTCGTTCTGTCATCTGCTACCATTGAGAACAGTCTAGAGCCATCCTCTTTGGAACCCCCTTTCAGGTAGTTGAAAGCAGCTATCAAATCCCCCCTCATTCTTCTCTTCTGCAGGCTAAACAATCCCAGCTCCCTCAGCCTCTCCTCATAACTCATGTGTTCCAGTCCCCTAATCATTTTTGTTGCCCTTCGCTGGACTCTCTCCAATTTATCCACATCCTTCTTGAAGTGTGGGGCCCAAAACTGGACACAGTACTCCAGATGAGGCCTCACCAATGTCGAATAGAGGGGAATGATCACGTCCCTCGATCTGCTCGCTATGCCCCTACTTATACATCCCAAAATGCCATTGGCCTTCTTGGCAACAAGGGCACACTGCTGACTCATATCCAGCTTCTCGTCCACTGTCACCCCTAGGTCCTTTTCCGCAGAACTGCTGCCTAGCCATTCGGTCCCTAGTCTGTAGCTGTGCATTGGGTTCTTCTGTCCTAAGTGCAGGACCCTGCACTTATCCTTATTGAACCTCATCAGATTTCTTTTGGCCCAATCCTCCAATTTGTCTAGGTCTTTCTGTATCCTATCCCTCCCCTCCAGCATATCTACCACTCCTCCCAGTTTAGTATCATCCGCAAATTTGCTGAGAGTGCAATCCACACCATCCTCCAGATCATTTATGAAGATATTGAACAAAACTGGCCCCAGGACCGACCCTTGGGGTACTCCACTTGATACCGGCTGCCAACTAGATATGGAGCCATTGATCACTACCCGTTGAGCCCGACAATCTAGCCAGCTTTCTACCCACCTTGTAGTGCATTCATCCAGCCCATACTTCCTTAACTTGCTGACAAGAATACTGTGGGAGACCGTGTCAAAAGCTTTGCTAAAGTTAAGAAACAATACATCCACTGCTTTCCCTTCATCCACAGAACCAGTAATCTCATCATAAAAGGCGATTAGATTAGTCAGGCATGACCTTCCCTTGGTGAATCCATGCTGGCTGTTCCTGATCACTTTCCTCTCATGCAAGTGCTTCAGGATTGATTCTTTGAGGACCTGCTCCATGATTTTTCCAGGGACTGAAGTGAGGCTGACTGGCCTGTAGTTCCCAGGATCCTCCTTCTTCCCTTTTTTAAAGATTGGCACTACATTAGCCTTTTTCCAGTCATCCGGGACTTCCCCGGTTTGCCATGAGTTTTCAAAGATAATGGCCAATGGCTCTGCAATCACAGCCGCCAATTCCTTCAGCATGACACCTCTTGTGGTAAACTAGTATTTCACACTTGGTAATGCTTCTTTCCTCTCTGTGCGAGTTTCCAGGTTCATAGCAACACTTTTATAGTTACCGAGCAAACGCTTAAATATTATCTTATAACATGGGATACAGATATTGTAGTGAGACTAATGCATGCAGAAACTCACAAGCATTTAATAAAGTCCAAACACTAAACAAGTCTCTATAAATCTAATACCTATTTTAGCAATGCTAGCATACAGGTGAGCCAGACTGGTTTCCAGCTATGTATTTGTCAGTGTATAGTGATGCCTAGGGGCCTTGGCATGAGCTTGCACCTGGTCTGCCAATACCACAAAAGGCTGCTCAAGCAGGCCTGCTTGCTTTCTCTTCAGAGATGGTTAACAGTATAGCTGCCCACAGTTATTGTTATCACACAGCTATTTTTATGCAAGCCTATTTTATTTTAAGGTAAAAGCACTATAGAGAAAACAGATTAAAAACAATAAAAGAACTTATATGAATGCTAACCAGCCAGAGGTCACCCCAACACTAACATGGGCTCTGGCAGGAGCAATCCTTCAAAACCCCACCCAAGTAGTCTGAAGTTCATCATAGCTTCAGCTCAGAACAAGCCCACAGTCTTATGGAGACTCAGTAGGCCCAGTCCTTCATCACTTCCCTACATTTAGGGCCCTCTGTGGATCAGCTGTCTTATCCATTTGCTGGATCAGAAAGAAGGCCATGAACCTGTTTAAAAAGCGGCTATTTATCCAAAAAACCTTTCTTGCCTGTTGGCCCCTGAAGATTCCAGTCTGAACTGGTCTATGTGAACCTTTCCGGGGCAGCTTCAAACTGCTGATAACCAGAAGAATAAAATTAGCATCTCCCTCCTCCTAGAGATCTTACATGCACATACCACAATAACACATACACAACCGTATTTTAATACAATGGACCCCCAAAGTATTAAACCTAATTCAATGAAGTTTAAATTAATTCACTAACATTTATCTTAATTTCACAAGGTTGCCCAGGATATTGCGGGATATTGTCAGTCTGTCACAACTGCATCTCTCTATGTGACAGTCCTGGCCTCCTAGGGATCTATGGTATTTGTAGGGTAGATCCATAGCGGCAAACCCTGACTTCCCCGTAAAATAATTCAGGAGGAACTTGGCAAAGAAAAGTCCCTTAGCTATTTCTCCTGTGTTTTCCCTAGAAGAGGCTGCAAGCCCATTTGAAAACTAGCTGCTGGTATTATGCTTACTAGCTACTTTGTACAAGTATTTTTATGAAAATTCTGTGAAGCAAGGGTATATCCTTCCCTTCTTACATGTGCATAACTCCCACTGACATTAATGGGACTTATGTATGCATCTCAAGAAGAGAGAAGATCCCTAAGCATCCCTGTTATGATGTCATTAGGATGCAAAATGGTGGTGGGAAAATGTCAATGCACATCTTTGGAGATCTCATTTAAATGCCATTATGATGTACTGTAATTACCATCATTGGCCAAATCATGAATCCTGGGGGACCTTATTAGGACTGATCTGGAATAGAACAAAACTTGTTTTTCTGTTGCACCTTTCATACTCTAGATACCACAACGTATTTTACAAAGAAATGATTTCAGTGCTGGAATGCTGACCATGGCACTTCCCCTATTCTTTTTGAAAAGTATCGGAAGACTTAAGTTTCCACTTTGAAAAACCACCGGGTACAGATAGAAAGATATTCAGTTTAACATCTTATCTGAAGGACAATGCCTTTACATGTTCAAATTCGTAGGGATTTGGGCTCACAGCCCATGCACATAATGGGACTTGAACTAAATCTACTGGCTACCAACAGACATTATGGCCCTGATCCAGAAAAGCACATAAATATATGCTCAATAGTCTCATGCTTAAAGTTAAGCATGTGCTTTATTATTTTGCTGCCTGACGCATATAATGGCAAAAAAATCTCATTTTTTAATATTTAAAGTGTTGGGAAAATTTACATTGCAATATAAATAATTTGTAATAATATAATAAATGATTCCATTCCAAATACTGCAATATCATCAAAACAATATTAAGGGCTAAAATCAACACCTTAAAATTAATAAACAGAATGATTAATTACTATTATTATTGATGTGTTCTAGGGTAGCACCTAGGAGACCGACAGATAGATGATTGTGCTAGACACTGTTCAAACACAGAATAAAAAGATGGTCCTTGCCCCAAGCAGTTTACAATCTAAGTGTAAAATACAAGACAACAGATAGATAAAGACAGATGGGGAGCACCAGGAAGTAATGAGACAATATTAGTCAGCGTGCCAGGCAGTCGTCTCAGCAGGCCAGTAGCCTAGCCATTGTCAAGTTTTTTGTAGGCATCATAGAAAAGGTGAGTTTTGAAAGAGGATAATGTGGTAGTTTTGCAGTTCCTCCCAAGAGTGTGGGTAGCATGGGAGAAAGCATGAAGGTGCTTGTTTAAAAATGTTACAAGTGGGCGATGGAGGCTGACACCATGGGCTGATCATCAGTGGGAGCTGACATGTTGATAGTGAATGAGAGATGATAGGTAGGGTTGCAGCAGGCTGTGAAGGGCCTTGAAATTAAAGACAAGTAGCTTATGTTCGATGCAATAGAGAAGAGGGATCCAGTGGAGCAATGCACAGAGAGAAGTGATGTGATTAAAGTGACAGACTAGGAAAAAAGAAAAGGAGTACTTGTGGCACCTTAGAGACTAACCAATTTATTTGAGCATAAGCTTTCGTGAGCTACAGCTCACTTCATCGGATGCATACTGTGGAAAGTGTAGAAGATCTTTTTATACACACAAAGCGTGAAAAAATACCTCCCCCCACCCCACTCTCCTGCTGGTAATAGCTTATCTAAAGTGACCACTCTCCTTACAATGTGCATGATAATCAAGGTGGGCCATTTCCAGCACAAATCCAGAGTTTAACAAGAATGTCTGCGGGAGGGGGGGTTAGGAAAAAACAAGGGGAAATAGGTTACCTTGCATAATGACTTAGCCACTCCCAGTCTCTATTCAAGCCTAAATTAATAGTATCCAATTTGCAAATGAATTCCAATTCAACAGTTTCTCGCTGGAGTCTGGATTTGAAGTTTTTTGTTGTAATATTGCAACTTTCATGTCTTTAATCGTGTGACCAGAGAGATGGAAGTGTTCTCCGACTGGTTTATGAATGTTATAATTCTTGATATCTAATTTGTGTCCATTTATTCTTTTACGTAGAGACTGTCCAGTTTGACCAATGTACATGGCAGAGGGGCATTGCTGGCACATGATGGCATATATCACATTGGTGGATGTGCAGGTGAACGAGCCTCTGATAGTGTGGCTGATGTTATTAGGCCCTGTGATGGTGTCCCCTGAATAGATATGTGGGCACAGTTGGCAATGGGCTTTGTTGCAAGGATAGGTTCCTGGGTTAGTGGTTCTGTTGTGTGTGGTATGTGGTTGCTGGTGAGTATTTGCTTCAGGTTGGGGGACTGTCTGTAGGCAAGGACTGGCCTGTCTCCCAAGATTTGTGAGAGTGTTGGGTCATCCTTCAGGATAGGTTGTAGATCCTTAATAATGCGTTGGAGGGGTTTTAGTTGGGGGCTGAAGGTGACGGCTAGTGGCATTCTGTTATTTTCTTTGTTAGGCCTGTCCTGTAATAGGTGACTTCTGGGAACTCTTCTGGCTCTATCAATCTGTTTCTTCACTTCCGCAGGTGGGTATTGTAGTTGTAAGAATGCTTGATAGAGATCTTGTAGGTGTTTGTCTCTGTCTAAGGGGTTGGAGCAAATGCGGTTGTATCGCAGAGCTTGGCTGTAGACGATGGATCGTGTGGTGTGGTCAGGGTGAAAACTGGTGGCATGTAGGTAGGAATAGCGGTCAATAGGTTTCCGGTATAGGGTGGTGTTTATGTGACCATCGTTTATTATCGTTTATTCCTGTAGTGTCCAGGAAGTGGATCTCTTGTGTGGACTGGACCAGGCTGAGGTTGATGGTGGGATGGAAATTGTTGAAATCATGGTGGAATTCCTCAAGGGCTTCTTTTCCATGGGTCCAGATGATGAAGATGTCATCAATATAGCGCAAGTAGAGTAGGGGCATTAGGGGACGAGAGCTGAGGAAGCGTTGTTTTAAGTCAGCCATAAAAATGTTGGCATACTGTGGGGCCATGCGGGTACCCATAGCAGTGCCACTGATCTGAAGGTATATATTGTCCCCAAATGTAAAATAGTTATGGGTAAGGACAAAGTCATAAAGTTCAGCCACCGGGTTAGCCATGACATTATCGGGGATAGTGTTCTTGACGGCTTGTAGTCCATCTTTGTGTGGAATGTTCGTGTAGAGGGCTTTTACATCCATAGTGGCCAGGATGGTGTTATCAGGAAGATCACCGATGGATTGTAGTTTCCTCAGGAAGTCAGTGATGTCTTGAAGGTAACTGGGAGTGTTGGTAGCGTAGGGCCTGAGGAGGGAGTCTACATAGCCAGACAATCCTGCTGTCAGGGTGCCAATGCCTGAGATGATGGGGTACCCAGGATTTCCAGGTTTATGGATCTTAGGTAGTAGATAGAATATCCCAGGTCGGGGTTCCAGGGGTGTGTCTGTGCGGATTTGATCTTGTGCTTTTTCAGGGAGTTTCTTGAGCAAATGCTGTAGTTTCTTTTGGTAACTCTCAGTGGGATCAGAGGGTAATGGCTTGTAGAAAGTGGTGTTGGAGAGCTGCCGAGCAGCCTCTTGTTCATATTCCGACCTATTCATGATGACAACAGCACCTCCTTTATCAGCCTTTTTGATTATGATGTCAGAGTTGTTTCTGAGGCTGTGGATGGCATTGTGTTCCGCACGGCTGAGGTTATGGGGCAAGTGATGCTGCTTTTCCACATTTTCAGCCCGTGCACGTCGGCGGAAGCACTCTATGTAGAAGTCCAGTCTGCTGTTTTGACCTTCAGGAGGAGTCCACCTAGAAACCTTCTTTTTGTAGTGTTGGTAGGGAGGTCTCTGTGGATTAGTATGTTGTTCAGACGTATGTTGGAAATATTCCTTGAGTCGGAGACGTCGAAAATAGGATTCTAGGTCACCACAGAACTGTATCATGTTCGTGGGGGTGGAGGGGCAGAAGGAGTGGCCCCGAGATAGGACAGCTGCTTCTGCTGGGCTGAGAGTATAGTTGGATAGGTTAACAATATTGCTGGGTGGGTTGAGGGAACCATTGCTGTGGCCCCTTGTGAACTACTACATGCCTTAATATATGGTCTTTTAATCACAATATATTATTTGTCAATTAATACTAAATGCAATATTGTACAAACTAAATGTATTTGCCTTTTCCTTAGTTTTGTGAATTACCCAAGCAATATTTTCAGTAATTAATTCTCAGAAAATTCCATGTGAAACCAAGAAACACAACAAGCTACATTCTTACTTAGTCATTTATCTCTTTCCTCTTCACTGGACACAAAAGATTCACTTTAGTTAGGAGAAAAAAAAAGAAGTATCTCATGACTATACTCAGGAAATCATTTCCTCCCTTCCCCCATTTTCTTTCATTAAATGAATGAAACGGCAATTTTCAATATGTCCACAGAATGTGTGATAGCTGTAATGTGCAATCTCCATATATGTAAGAGTACATATTACAGAAATTGTGACTATAACATCCATGCACATTTAGTTTAGTCATTAATGTGTTTCTTATTTCATACACTTGAATCCGGTTGTTCTTTTCAGTATTCGTTTGTTCCCTTTCTTCCCTGTCATCTAATATTCTACCTGCTTATTATGTTGTCACTCTATCACTTTCCTACTCTTTACCTCCACAATCCTGATGTCATTTTTCTAATTCTCTGCTGCCCTTCTTTAGTGTCAGACTCCTTCAATATGTCATCCTGCTTTTCTTCTGCATCGCAGAACGTAACAACGTAGCACCACTCTGCCTGAAATTTTCCATGTAATATTTCATTAGTTTTATAAACAGGATTTGTGACTTCTTTTCATTTATTGCATTGTAAGCTTTTAATAGATCTGACTAAAAACACCCAGTTTGCCTTCATCAGTTCTATTTCAATTCTTTCTTATGCAGTACAGTTATTGTGAATGATAAACTCTCAAGGCTGACCTTTTCAGCTGTGTTAATGGGAACTTCTTTGTACGTTCATTTATTTTAAAAAGTGTTGCTTGCATATATTGCTTTATTGTTTATCAGCAACTTGAAATACAAGAGCTTATCCCTTAAATATAAGGATTATTAATTATCTTGATAATTACACCTGATAATCTAAATAATTAAATCCTCAAATAAAGAGGTCTAATAGATTTGGTTGCTTCACCTCACAAGTAGTACCTAAGCCTATGAGTAGAGTGGAGCAAAAACTTTTGTCTGAAACATTTTTTTAGTGAAAAATAAAAATTCAGCTATACTGAACCTTTTGTGAACTTGTGTTGGTTTTGCCAAATTGTGCATTTTGAAAAAAACAAGACAAACCCAAAATTCCAAAAAAATCACGTTTTGTTTTTACATTTTCAAAACAAAAACGTTTTGATACTTTGGTTTGAAATGACTTTTTCTTTCAAAATGTCCTTTAATTTTATTTTTAATAACTAAAAATGTTAAAAAGTGGTCAAACACAAAATAAAACATTCTGATTTTGCCAAAATGGAACATTTTGTTTGACCCGAAATGAAATTTTAAAAACTTTTTAAAATTGCCAATGAACCATACAATCCATTATTTGCACATCTCTACCTTTGATCAGACCCATGAGAGTCATGGTGTAGTGTACTACCTAGCAAAAGAAAGAATATTGGAATGTGATCTTTAGCTATTAAAATTAAGCCAAATTTAGCTCACTTCAACCTATCCAGGTTTTGATCAATAGACCATATACTATTTTAAGTTTGTACAGCTGTGTTATTACACAGTTATGCACTCAAATATGATGCCCTCAAAGGAAACGGAAACTCCTTTTTTAAAAAAGGAAAACAGTAATGCCAGTTACGGGAATTTTAAGTGAACAAAACCTTAATAATAATAAAAAAAGAAACCCAAAATATCACACACAAAAAGAGGATCACAGTTTTTCTTATAGTGTTTGGAGATACTGCAGGGCAGGTCTTTTGTAGCAGGAGGTTGTCTGAAAGGGGGGTAGGTCACTTAGGGTATCTCTATACTGCAATTAAAAACCCGCAGCTGGCCTGTGCCAGCTGACTGGAGCTCAGGCTAAGCATCTGTTTAATTGCAGTGTACACGTTCAGGCTCGGTCTGGAGTCCAGGCTCTAGGCTGTGTAATGTGGGAGGGTCCCAGAGCTTGGGCTGTAGCCCAAGCCTGAACGTCTACACCCCAATTACACAGCCACACAGCCCAAGCCCCATGAGTCCAAGTCAGCTGCATGGGCCAGCTACAGGTGTCTAATTACAGTGCAGATGTGCCCTTATACAGGATTAATTGTGCAGACACTGATTTCCTGATACTGGTTTCACACTGGCCTTACTTCCATGTACATCTGTTGACTTCAATGGAGGTTTTTTTCCATTTCTGGAGGCACTGCAATACCAGGTCGATGCATGGGGTGGACAGAGCAAGCTCCTATTCCATCACCCTGTTTCAAAAATCAATTTAATATACTGACCTCCAATAAAGACATACCAGATATTAAACTGATAAGAACAGATACTACACTTGATCCTAGTTACCACTGATTTACATAAATGAAAATCAGATATGAAAATCAGACCTACTCATTATTTTTTATCTTTCCTTTCAAACTTTTTCATTGCATACGGATACTAAATGCATGTACTAGGCTGACCAGACAGCAAGTGTGAAAAATCGGGACAGAGAGTGGGGGGTAACAGGAACCTATATAAGAAAAAGCCCCAAATATCGGGACTTTCCCTATAAAATTAGGACATTTGGTCACCCTAGCATGTATGTACCCATGTGCCCACCTCATTTCAGCTGCAAAAATCAGCGCATTAAAATATGGTCAGAATATGAATTAAAAATTCATATTGTCTATGGAAAAAACTAACTCTTTCACTACAAGACACATATCAACATTGTATTGCTATCTTGATTCCTTTTTATGATTTTATAAAACAGCATTCTTTAAATCTAGGAACAGCAAGAAATTATTTGATTGTCTCCTTTGCATAAATGACTCTTTTAATTAATTGTAATTAGACTGACTCTGATCAGGCCATGAGATCAAAGACCATAATTACATAGTATATGTTAAGTACATTTTGATATATAACTATACTGAATTATTTTTTGTTTAATCTTTTCAGTAAGTGTTTCTACTATTTCTACTGTAGTTTGATTATACATAACAGATAGATAGCTTAACAGGCTGGAATATTAGACACGATAACTGAAGGATGTAATATATATGGCCCTTGGCATTTTTTTAACTGTTTCCCTGACTGTGGCTCCACTTTTATCCACACATGCCTTATTTTTAATTTTAAAATGTAAGAATGAAACAATGCAGTCCCATACCTTCATAGATTTTGTAAAATTGAAAAAATATATATACTAATAAAGCTTTAAGGAATTTTATGTTTTTAAAAAGCATGAAGATTTTAACTTTTCTGTTGCTATGAAGGTTGCAACCTGACAGAACTTGCAGAGGTTGCATAAGGTGCTTCTGAATTTTTCATGTTCTGACTTTAGATTGGCCCACTTTAACAAGTATGTGCAGTACACATCCATAAGGCCAGACCAGTGCCCTTTTTGTAGATATATGATTTATTGAATATTGGGTTAGTATTCAGTTTGTGGAGGCAACATTTGTATTCACACCAAATACTGACTTGAATGCAGTTCATTCAAGATAATATTCAACGGCTGACTCTGAATATCTACTGGAACTCACTGGTCCAAATTCATCCCTTGTGTAACTGTACGGGCTTTGGTGGAGTTACATCAGAATTTAATTGGGACCGTTATCATAAATGTGTGTGTTCTTCTAAAAAGTTTTGCCCAATGATCCCAATTATAAACACAAAATCATAATTCTCTTTCTTTTTTTAAAAAAATCAGTTTTTATTGGAGATCTGTTGTACAGAACAACATAATAGGTATTCAAATACAAGATACACAATAGCAGCTTGGATATATATAATATTAACATTTTAAACTGTTCTAATAAAAGACTTTCAAACAAAAAAGGGAACCCCCCCGCCAAAGAAAACCCACCCAAAACAATGACATTTTACTTTAATCGAATAAATTTAGCAGATATGTAAACCAATCCACCGAACTCTTGAACTTCTTCCACACTGAGGTTACAAATACTGAGCCAGATTCATCAATGTGCTTTGGCTGCTTTGCACAAACCCAGTGATATAAAGTAGCTGTAAAAACCCAGCTTATTTGGGCAGTGTAGGGCTGTTTTGAGTCACTGAAACAGAGCAAAGCAGCTGCAGTGTACTGTCCCATTCAACAGGCATATTACTTTTATCTCTGGCTCTATTAAAGGAACTTCCAAATTAGAGCTGCTGTACATGATGTGCAACAGTAGCCAGAAAGAAACAGTCACCAATTGCCTAGTCATGGGGTAAGCCATCCTTCCCACACAAACTACAGAATCTAGGTGTTATTCAAAGCTTTGATGCTGGACTCTAGCTTTCCTGCGTCTTACAGTTAGTGTTTTCTGGACATATTATGGATCTGGTTCAGTATCTTTCAAGGACCCTTCGCTTCACTATATTTTTGATGTTACTCATTTGGAGGGGAGGAGGCTGGCACCACTGACAGCTCTATTGCATAAAAAAAGATCATCCAGTCTCCCCGCAGTGCACCGAGGGCAGGAATGGGATGAGACCTCAAGCTAGCCAGAGAAGTTTGATGCACCTCAGTAAAAGACCTGACAACCAGTGAAAGATCCTGTTTGCTCAGATTATCTGTGGGAGTTAAGAACTAGATGTAACATCCAATCAATGTCTTACTTTTAGGTTGGTTTTGTAGCTTCTTTGGGGAGGTCCTGGCCAGCTTGTTATACAGGGTTCTTTCAACCCAAAGCTCTTGGTAACTTTTACTCTGTGCAAGGTGGTATCAGGAAATAAATCAGGGGAGACACGGCCATTCGAGGGATAGATGGCTGGCACAAACAGGATAACACAAGAGTGCTTTCACTTAAAGCTAAACTTTACTTAGTCTCAAGCACTAACACACGTCAGCAAAAGGTTAGTAAAACACCCCCAACCCTTGATAATTACCAAAGCTGAGTGTGGCTCTCGAGTGGCACAGTGGCAGGCTTCCGGTGGCCAAATCTTCTGTCTGCCGGTGGGGACTGCAAGATGTATCCAGAGGGAGAGTCCAAAAAGAATCCAACTACCTCAAAATTTTCCCCCTTCTTTATACATTAGTAATAGAATGACATGTCCCTTAAAGAAAACTTTTTAAGTAAGCAGTTTCAATAGTCAAGCAAGAGGTTCCTTCTGATTATCCATTAACCAGGTGTGGGTTTTTTCCAGAGTTTGCAGCCTTGAGGCCCCAATAGACATTCCTGGGGGACATCCTGCTCTTCGAAAATGCACGTATCAGCCACTTCAACACAATTCTTATCAGGAAGGACTCGGGGTCAAGCTGTCCTTTCTGTGGCACCCAACCTCCCCCCCCCACTCCTGCCTTAATCAAACTGAGAGTGCTGAATGGCCAATTTACAGCCTGCTGACATGGCTGCTTTTAGCAATAAGCCATAGTGGTTTCAGGCACTTTACTGGTTTGCCAAAGTCTCCCCATACAAGCTAACATGGAATGCTGATTCAGAGAGCGGTTTAAACAATATATGAACTTATGTGTGGATCTAGCTTCCATGTTAAACAATTATAACTTGTATTCGTAGACAAGATGCAAAGTAAAACTTTTGTACAGTGTGCACTTTTCTAAAACAGCATCTGCTGGTGAGATATCATAGCTGACATAGGTATAGAGAGGTGACTGGCTACATACTAGACATAAGATGCTGTGAAATCAGAAAGTAGTAACCTGATTAATTACAGTGAAAATAACTCAGTAAAAGATGGAGAGAAAAGGAGTGCCAACAGAGATATGAAAGATTCTATTAAGAAAAAGTTAACTTCACTTACAAAACACTTGATTAATCAGACTTTATACAAGCAGAATTCAACCTCTTCCCAGTCTGCGGTCTGGCTGTAGTGAATCCTACCCACAGGAGCTACTCAGATCTATCAGCTGAAATATCATCCACAGCCACTCCACACTAGGCATAGTATTAGTGCTACTGAATCCACATAACTAGTCTACCAGGAGCCCCACCTAGGGGTGTAAGTGGTTCAGAGGACCTTGTCTGGGTCTTTCACGACAGGATGAATTTCACACCTACGGTAGGAAATAATTCTTGAAATACAGCAAGTTCAAAAATCTGTAATTTTACCATGAAAAAATTGCCACTCACGGGTTTTAAAAAACATCACAGGATGTGTGTACAGTACACGCTGTTGTTTACATGAGAATACCTTGTGGCATATTCTTCTTTTGATGATGTATGTGATTACTGTATATGACCCTACACACTCCTGTATTCACACCCTAGACACTATTATAATAATCTTTGTACAAACTATGCCTTTTGAGGTATCATTTGAAAACTACCAACTCACTGATCATTAATATTTTTGTGTGATATATGTGTAGTGCATATTTAGAGCTATGGATATATGCTAGAATTATGACTAAAGTGTATGAAACCAGGCATGTCAGGGATAGTTGTAAACAGATTTCTCTTAGACAAAGGTATAGGTGCCGACTCCATGTCCTGTCCTTAAAGACAGGGGTGCTGAACCTCAAGAGATAAGCAATTGAATCAATTGATTGTATACAATATTACTATATTATAGAAATCTATTGAGCAATGTCTTTTACAAAAGCCAATGACACACTGGAGATCAATATCATTGTAAATTGTATGTACTGACACGACAGAAGGAATTATGAATACTCATTAATATTACACTTTACAGTCTGTGAAGCAAACAAAGGGAGAAACTGGTCTCTTTGAAACAGGAGGGAATGCCACAGCTCTCTACCTGTCTCTGAATAAATTATGCAAGGTCTGACCAAAAACAATGGAAGCCCCAGTTACATAGAAATCAGCAGGGGGATGGGAAGAACACAAGAAAGGAAGAACAGCATGAAGTTAGCCTGCCTCTTTTGAAACAAGATCAATGAACTTTGAAAGAGATTCTTTCCAAAGGTTTATTGGACAATACAGGGAGGGGTAGAGGACCTCTCAATTATCCATCACTAGATAGACAAAAGGGAACAGAGCACTTGCAAGCTGAGAAAGATGGGTTCTTCAACCAAGGGAGGTTGAAGTCTCTGGGAACTGAATAAAGGCCCTTGTGCTTCTGTGGAAGGTCCTGACTGACAGAAAGTCAGCCATGGCTGGGAAGAAGGAAGATTGGTGAGAGAAACCATCTTGAACAAAGCCTGTACCTTGCTAGATTAAGTTTTAGACTTTTAGATGCATTTTCACTTAAATTTGCTTTTAACACTTTCTATCTTTACTCCTTTTACTTGGCATTACTTAACCCATGCCCTGTTGTTAATAAATGTCTTTTATTTTTACTATAAATCAACTGAGTGCCGTGTTTGCTGGGAAGGGTGTATTTACCCCAATTAAGTTAGTGAGCTGAAAAGTGCTTTTGTCTCTTTAAAGGAACCAACAAACTTCATTATTTCTCTGAACTGTCCAGGAGAGGGCTGGACATTGCAGAGCAGACACTTTGGGGAAAATCTGGGTCTGGGGATGTGTTGGAGTCATCTTGCTGGTTGTAACCAAGGCTGGTGGAAGCCAGAGTAGGGCTGTGGGGCTTTAGACAGACAGCTCGGGTCAGAGCTGCTGAACCAGGGATGGCTGCATAGCACACAGACACTCAGGGTATGACCTACATACTTGTTGCTGACTATAGCATCCCAGGCTGGGAGCTATAATAGCAAAGCATTGTGAGACACTCAGGGTCACAGCTCCTTACTGATCTGGATTGCACCCCAAATCTCATGATACTGTACCACAAAGCTAATGTGAGTTTTGTACTTATTTTTAGCCAAATCCTGCTTCTATTTACTTCAATGGGAGCAGAAATAGGCCCTTATTGGAAAATTCCCCCCTAAAATATATTCATTTAAAATTTGGGCTCAATATTAGATTCTACACCTCTGAAACACATACCTTACTTGTATCATGATTTACCAAGACATTTTAAATTCAAATGATTCTCTTCATCCTACACTGTATGTCGCCAGCTTGCTGTATTGTCAGTCTGATAATTATCATCATCAAGTGATAGAGGTACAGAGTTTGGACATATGCATACTTGCATTATATTCTCAGATTTGCATGCGAGTTGGGGTCGAGGAATAATTTCTGATGTCTGTACAAATTATATATGGAAACATAAAACTCCAAAGATGTTTGCCAAAATTTAACCATTTGGGCAGCAATTTGACATGCCATGTGTCTTCCTCGGGCTAACTATTTGGAAAGTATCAGCCAAAATGGTTAAGCCATTTCTCTCTCTTATTTCTAATAGTTGCTTCAAAGCTGTCTGCTATAAATTGGAAATGATAATAAAATAACCACAGAAATGCAGCTTGCTGTTGCCCTTCACATTTTAACCTCTTGTCCCAATTTTGCTAAGTTATAACACAGCCAGCTGGAAAAGAATCCCCATTCTGATTTTTAACCACTACAATGAAAGTGAAAAGAAAACTTCAGTCTGATCACTTAGGCTTTACCACCCCGCCCCCCCCTCCTCCCAGAAAACTTGCATGCACACGTGTGCGCCCTCTCTCTCACAAACATGTATTCTTCTCTTTTGAAGTATTTCAAAAACAAAGCTTCCACTCCAGTGAAGACTATGGGCCAGATTGTGACTGCCTTTGCGAGGGTGTGTAGAAAGGGTTAAAAAGGCACAAGAAGCCTCCTTCACGACTTGGTCTCCTGTATAAGAGTCACATCTAATTGAAGTCCATGTACTTGTAAGATGATTCCCTTCTAAGAGGTGTGAACTGAACAAAAAGCCAAGGAACATAGTGGGAAAGAGAGGTAAGTGTCCATTGTGCACATAACTTCTCTGTCAGATGCTCTTCAGGGAACTATGCCTCCCTGAAGATCTCCCCCACAGCTTCCTTTGGGATGGTGCAACTCTGCACTGCTCCCAATACAGGTCATTGACTTCAAAGCACAACCTAGTCCAAATGTTCTCTAACCAAACAATCACTGTTGAAGCAGCTTGCTGATGAGCAGATGCATTCCAAGAAAAACCCTTTATTATGAATAGAATTATGTACAGCAATACGGTGACAAGCTTCACATGACTCAGTGTAGCTGCATCTTTGTTTCTGCTCGTGGCAGGAAGTGTGCCCCAGGAAACCAAAGACTGCATGAAGAATGTACAGGACATGTGGAATCTTTACACTTCCTGGACAACTTATTCTATAGCACAATTGTATTGCTATGCTGGGAGGTTGGGCAATCACATCACCTCATTGAAAGCTGTTGGGCATCACCTCCATTCAGGCTAAACAAGGGAACAATGAAATGCCCCTTTGTTTAGAGATAGCTGAAACAATGGTAAACCATGACCCAAGGACTAAACCATATATCCAAGGGGTTTCCCAAAGGTTTGATAATTGTGGGGCAGGAGATTGATTTGATAGATGCTCGAGGTGTGTGTGGGGGGGGGGCAGTAGAACCCAAGGAGACAGATGGAACAAGCACTGGCAGCACAGCCAGGAGAAAAAGCTAGAGAGAGAGCTTTTTGGGTAGAGTGCTGGCTGAAAGAGACTTGAAACTGTGAGCAAAGGAACCGTCTCCTGCTGTTTGATTCCAACTGTATTCAGGGAACAGGACTTTGTAATTCTTTGTAAATAAATATGACTGCATCAGAGAAATACCTGACTCCATCATCATTTTCTCCTCCTAATGGAAACAACCCACAAGACACTGAATATTGGCTAACATCTTGGGCCAAAAGTCCTGCTGAAACATGCCTATCTCCTTTTTGAGTTCAGAGGAGGATGATAACATTTCAGAGTGTGTGTAGGCAAAAGTGACATATAAAGATGTACTCAGAGCCAATTTACAGCAGTGGGTAAAAATCATAATGTATCTGATTCAAACTAGAATAGCTGATGCCTACTCTGAGGAGCCTCCATCCGTTGAATCATCAAATCCCTCCTGGACTGGGCCTATTTGCAGAGACACTGTAGGAGAACACCCACTTGACAGGAGGAGGATGCCATTTTTACTTTGCCAAATTCTACTCACACATGATAAAAGCTGAAGGAAAGCCAGTGTGAGATGTGAAAGCCACTTAAATGAAGCATTTACTCTTTACTTGCCATAAGCTGGGGTGGTGTCCTTCACAAGCTGTTCCCATTAAACTCTGTGCCATTTTTTCTCTCTCCATTGCTACTGCCAAAACCAGATGCCTATGCTATCATATGTATGACATTCCCCGTTAAAGAGCTAGTCTTGATATGTAACTAACTGTGTTTGGTGGCCTTTTGCACCAGTATTTCAGGCTCTTGTCTGACTAAACTGGGCTTCTTGTTTCTCACTTACAAGGCCTTAAACATGACCCAGGAGCAATTATCTTTCCTTGAGCTCAATCAAGCTAGAGTACATTACATCACAGTAAATACAATGTTAGGATGCTCCAGATTTCCAGCTAGCAACTGTATATATAACATGGATCTGTATATAAAAGTAACAAATCAGGTAAAGTGCTAATTCCACAAAGGACTCCATGCATGTCAGCTATAAAAATAAAAAGGGATATTTCATACTCTGCATAGCTTTTTTTGATTTTTGCATGCAACTATGTACTCATTTAAAACATTCAGCTGCATCTCTGTATTCAAAGGCATGACCTGCAGCTTTTCTTCTTCTGTCAGGAAGATCAAACACAGCCAACTCCTTTTCAAAAGTTTCAGAGGAGCAGAGAAAAAAATTCTCTCCCCATCCAAAGCTTCATTTCTAGTCATACAGATATTAAAAGTATTGCAGAGATACATCGAAAGCAAATGCTTTTCAGCGGCCATTTCAAAGCTCAGTGCCCTTTTTAAAGAGCTTATTGTGACTTAGCTCTTGCTCATCTCTTAATCATGCAGAAAATGTTCATGTTAGAGAAGCTGGGGGAAATTCAGCCATGAAACACCCCCAAAGTTCAAAATCTCATATGTGGGGTGGGTACTTGTTGCCAGGCAACTCTTTAGAGTAGCAGCTGCAATCAAGTTTCAAAAGATATTTTTGGAGGTACTGTTCAGAAAAGCATCACAGCCTTGAATGACCCTGCAATATGCCAGCACCCGAAGTTCTTAGTCATTACTCAGACAAACTCCCTCTGACATCAGTAGAGTTCATTTCAGTTAAGACTGATCACCAAAAAAGGGCCAGGTTGTGCCCAACTGATCAATGGGGCACAACAGTGGAAAGGTATGGGGCAAGAAGCCTCTGTGATAAAACCTTACAGCAGTAATAGACCAGCAGAGGACAATGTCGTGAATTTGGTAAGGATGAATCTGCTGCTGCTGGTAAGGATGAATCTGCCACCCAAGGAGGAGGGTGATATTTGGTGGATTTTTTAACAGGTTCTCATTTTTTTCTGATTTCTGACTTCCAGTGTGTGAAGTTTTCTCCTTATCTTAAATGGTCATCATTTCCCATTACTGTCATTGGTGCCGAAGCCACAGGCTGCCCTCAGCAAGGTAGCTACATGTCCCTTTAACCTTTACGATTAAGGTGCAGCTGCCCCCAGCAAAGACAGACCTTCGTTTCCCATGTGGCAGAAGCCAAGGTGCCCAGAGGGTAGATGATGGTCTGTTACACATCCTTTGGGATTTTTTGGAACAAGACAGGAAAATATGAAGAGTCTGGTGAGTGTGAGTGTGTGTGTGTGTGGGGGGGGGGTGTTGTGGAATGAAATAGATGTGGGGATGCAGGGGAACGTGGCATGGGACAGAAGGAGAGCGATGGTAGGAGACTAAGGGAAAAGGAGGGAAATATGGGTGCAAGTGAATGTGTAGAGCAGGGGGTGAAGAGGAGACTATGGGAACATGGAGGGAAAACGGGAGTGAGGTAGCTGTTTGGGTAAGTAGGAGAAATGAGAGTGGTAGAACAGCAGTTCCCCACATCCCCTAGGGGATAGGAGAGGGTAAGTGGAGTTCCTGTCAATCCGTGTACTGGGGAGCTGTTTTTTTGTGCATATATTTAAAGCTGAATTTGACCCTGAGATGAAGACACAAATATTGCGGGTAGGTGTCTTCCCTAAGGATGAAAAAACCAAAAGACAGACAAAAGACAATGTGATTTTTGTTTTTTAAATCTTATGAATTTTAAGCCAGCCTCATGATTTCTTGAGGGAGCTGACTCAGAATTTTTGGACTTTGGGGGATGGTAATACCGAAGATTCCTGAAAGCTCCAAAGCTCCCCTTAGAACTCACAACTCCATTCTGTCCCCAATGCAGGCCAATATCTATCAGTATTATTTTATTTTATTTTATTTTGGGGCTGTGGGTCTACCAATGTGAAGCTGGTATTACCAGTATTTTTAATACATTGTGTCCTTCTTACTATTACAGGTTGGGAATAGAGAGAGATAGTTTAGTCAGGACTTAAAAGTGTTCTATAACAAGTGTTAGGTCTTTGTGGGAAGGGATAGCTCCATGGTTTGAGCATTGGCCTGCTAAACCCAGGGTTGTGAGTTCAGTCCATGAGGGGGTCATTTAGGGATCTGGGGCAAAAATTGGGGATTGGTCTGCTTTGAGCATGACGGTTGGACTAGATGACCTCCTGAGGTCCCTTCCAACCCTGATATTCTATGATTCTATCATTCTATCGTTGCCAGATGATGGGTTGTCAGTAGCAAAGGTTTATGGATTGAACAGCATATTTACCATAAAACATTTGTGAAGGGTTCAGTCACTGAGACCCCCTTGGGACTGTTACCTGACATGCTGAATTTGCCTCTGAGCCTGTTTTCCCTGCCAGCTTGGGACTTCCAGAACCTGTCTTGTTGAGCCAGATATGCTAGCCTACTGCAATACAGACGCAGGTCTGGTCCATGCCCCTGAAGCTGCAGACTTTAACCAAAAACTGCTCAGCAGGTCACCTATCTCCAGCACCCAGACATCCAGTTCCCAAAGAGATCCAAACCCCAACTAAATCTGTTTTACTCTGTATATAGCTGCATCTCAGGGAGGTGAACCCCTTTTGTTCTTCCATTGACCTAGCACTGCCTACATCTGGGATTAGGTTGGCTTAACCATGTCACTCATGGGTGTGACTTTTCACACCCCTGAGCAACATAGATGGGTCAAATTAATTTATGTAGGTAGACTGGGATTAGGTGCCTATCAACATGAAATGTACTGACTATGCCCATGGGAGTGTTGCATGACTTCAGCAGTCTGTACAGAGACTTGTCCTAGAGGGAGCTTTTAAATAAATAAGTCTCTAGTGTGCTGCTCCCTGACTGGTAAATGGCATGAATACCAAATCCAAGAGTTCAAAAACCAGTAGACCACCCCAAACAAATCTTCCAACCTTAAATACACACACTAGTCGTTCCCAGTGTCTTTGGACCCATCCTGCACATGTGCATCATAGTACCATTGCAAGAAGCATTAAATCTTAAGAAGAAAGAAAATCTGATGGAAATGATGAGGGCATCAGTACTGCATTCCCTGCATTGGGAAGTGGTCTCTCAGTATCAGCTGTTTAACTGCCTTGCCTTATCACAAACCCCCTTTTACAACTCCTATTTTTTTTTTTTTTTGGTCTGATTTGGTGAACCAGCCCAATTCAGTCCTCAAATTTACAGCCAAAAATCAGACCTTCCTGCAATTAATTGTCACAGAGTTCTCAACAAATTTTCTCACAGATTTTGCCTTTTAAAAAGATAATATCTATCTGTGTACATATGATATACAGTATTTGGCTCCTTTAAACAGGATTATAATACATGCTGCCAGCATGATTTCTAGGTTTCCATGTGCTCCTGAAGATCAAGCAGGCTTATGACTGTCATGTGAAGATCCTGAGACGTGTTGCAACCCCCAAGGTCTCGTAGTATTAAGTCATGTGAGCAAATGTGAGAACAATATCTAGATTAAAAGGATAAATCCACTCTCACCAGCTTTACATTTACCAGTTTTATATACCTTATAGATTCAGTGAAGAAATATCCTTGGAGACTTGCATTTACGATGTCTTGGCTGTTTTCTGCACTTTTAAAGCTAGAGGTGATGGATGGACTATATTACATAAAATAGTTTCTGTTGGTACTTCTTAGAGCTGAGCCATATGTCCTTCAAAACAGATTATATTTATTGTAAATGCACTTGGATTCATCTAGACATCTGTATCAAAGGAGTTAAAATCAAAAGGACCAGGATCAAAGAAACACAAAGGGCTATTAATTGTACTGGATGTAAGGGTTCCTTGCAAGCACTGCTACACCCACTAAGTGCTTAACTCTTTCCTTACTGTACAGGATTCCACTCCTATTTGCAGGCCATAAAAAAGTAAATCTTCATCATGACTTGGTGTACTCTTTCACTTCAGAGGGCTGCTGCACATACATTTAAAATGGTAGGGATTTCTGTAAGCTGTCAGCACTGCATGGATGACTGATTTCTACAGATTTTATTACACTCATTCCAACGTTACTTTCAAAGAGTCCCAGCTGATGACTCCTCTGATGCTAATGTTCTAGATATAGATATCCCCATATAACTTATCAACTTGTTGGAACTTATTTTGTCAAATCACTCCCTTAAGAGGCAGTGAAATTCAATCTAACAGCTTCTGGATGGTATACACTTAGCACAGTTCCTCACCGATACTTTGAAGAACCCATATTTATCAATAGATCAATCAATCCTGTGTTTACAAAAGACTACACAGTACTTAACAGAGTGCTGCTAAATAATGAATTTTAAATTACATCTGTTAAAACTCAGTCTTATGAAATGTAACCACATGTACCTTAAATAATTTTACCATCTGGTCTCAAATGAGATGGGAGCTCATTCTACAAGTGAGAAATAACAGAACATTAAGAACCAGAGCATACTTATGGGTCAGAAAGGAGACCCATTGACAGGTAATATCCCATCATATAAAGAAGGGAAAAGACCATCCAATTAAACTGTATATGCCCCAAAGATCATGCAATCAACCTAAACAAGGGATGACTTAACCAGTTAAAATGAAATAGCACTTGACTCAAAACTTGAACCAATTTCAAACTGGACCTATTTGAGCTCGACTAACATTCAGATAACTTTTTGCTCACTATTTTAATTTTTTCAAAAGTCAATACATTTCCTGGAACCAAGAGCAGAAATACCAAAGCACTGAAAGACTCTCATAGAATCATAGAATATCAGGGTTGGAAGGGACCTCAGGAGGTCATCTAGTCCAACCCCCTGCTCAAAGCAGGACCCCAAGTAAATCATCCCAGCCAGGGTTTTGTCAAGCCTGACCTTAAAAACCTCAAAGGAAGAAGATTCCACCACCTGCCCAGGTAACCATTCCAGTGCCTCACGACCCTCCTAGTGAAAAAGGTTTTCCTGATATCCAACCTAAACCTCCCCCACTGCAACTTGAGACCATTACTCCTTGTCCTGTCATCTGCTACCACTGAGAATAGTCTAGATCAGTGGTTCCCAAACTTGTTCCACCGCTTGTGCAAGGAAAGCCCCGGGCGGGTTTGTTTACCTGCTGCGTCTGCAGGTTCGGCTGATCACGGCTCCCAGTGGCCGCAGTTTGCGGCTCCAGGCCAATGGGAGCTGCTGGAAGTGGAGGTCAGTACGTTCCTTGGCCCGCGTCGCTTCCAGCAGCTCCCATTGGTCTGGAGCCGCAAACTGCGGCCATTGGGAGCTGTGATCAGCCAAACCTGCAGATGCAGCAGGTAAACAAACCGGCCCGCCCCACCCGGGGCTTTCCCTGCACAAGCGGTGGAACAAGTTTGGGAACCACTGGTCTAGATCCATCCTCTTTGGAACCCCCTTTCAGGTAGTTGAAAGCAGCTATCAAATCCCCCCTCATTCTTCTCTTCTGCAGACTAAATAATTCCAATTCCCTCAGCCTCTCCTCATAAGTCATGTGCTCCAGCCCCCTAATAATTTTTGTTGCCCTCCTCTGTACTTTTTCCAATTTTTTCCACATCCTTCTTGTAGTGTAGGGCCCAAAACTGGACACAGTACTCAGGATGAGGCCTCACCAATGCTGAAGAGAGGGGAATGATCACGTTCCTCGATCTGCTGGCAATGCTCCTACTTATACAGCCCAAAATGCCATTAGCCTTCTTGGCAACAAGGGCACACTGTTGACACATATCCAGCTTCTTGTCCACTGTAACCCCTAGGTCCTTTTCTGCAGAACTGCTGCCTAGTCACTCAGTCCCTAGTCTGTAGCGGTGCTTGGGATTCTTCCGTCCTAAGTGCAGGACTCTGCACTTGTCCTTGTTGGACCCCATCAGATTTCTTTTGGACCAATCCTCTAATTTGTCTAGGTTCCTCTGTATCCTATCCCTCCCCTCCAGCGTATCTACCACTCCTCCCAGTTTAGTGTCATCTGCAAACTTGCTGAGGGTGCAATCCACGCCATCCTCCAGATCACTAATGAAGGTATTGAACAAAACCGGCCCCAGGACCGACCCTTGGGGCACTCCGCTTGATACCCGCTGACAACTAGACATGGAGCCATTGATCACTACCCATTGAGCCTGACAATCTAGCCAGCTTTCTATCCACCTTATAGTCCATTCATCCAGCCCATACTTCTTTAACTTGCTGGCAAGAATACTGTGGGAGACCGTATCAAAAGCTTTGCTAAAGTCAAGGAATAAAACGTCCACTGCTTTCCCCTCATCCACAGAGCCAGTTATCTCGCCATAAAGTCAATTAGGTTAGTCAGGCATGACTTGCCCTTGGTGAATCCATGCTGACTGTTCCTGATCACTTTCCTCTCCTCTAAGTGCTTCAGAATTGATTCCTTGAGGACCTGCTCCATGACTTTTCCAGGGACTGAGGTGAGGCTGACTGGCCTGTAGTTCCCCTGATCCTCCTTCTTCCCTTTTTTAAAAATGGGCACTACATTAGCCTTTTTCCAGTCGTCCGGGACCTCCCCCGATCGCCATGAGTTTTCAAAGATAATGGCCAATGGCTCTGCACTCACATCCGCCAAGTCCTTTAGCACTCTCGGATGCAGCACATCTGGCCCCATGGACTTGTGCTCATCCAGCTTTTCTAAATAGTTCTGATCCACTTCTTTCTCCACAGAGGGCTGGTCACCTCCTCCCTATATTGTGCTGCCCAGTGTAATAGTCTGGGAGCTGACCTTGTTCGTGAAGACAGAGGCAAAAAAAAAGCACTGAGTACATTAGCTTTTTACACATCCTCTGTCACTAGGTTGCCTCCCCCATTCAGTAAGGGCCCACACTTTCCCTGACCTTCTTCTTGTTGCTAGCATACCTGTAGAAACCCTTCTTGTTACTCTTAACATCCCTTGCTAGCAAATCCTATTGTGATTTGGCCTTCCTGATTTCAGTTCTGAATGCCTGAGCAATATTTTTATACTCCTACCTGATCATTTGTCCAAACTTCCACTTCTTGTCAGCTTCTTTTTTGTGTGTCTTCTCCTTGTGATATTGCAGACCTAACCAGTGGCATAAAGTATCAGGATGCTCAGAAGAAAGCCTGCTTTATGTTATGAGAACTCAAAGTAAATTCTTCAGACTTTAAAGGGCAAATTTTCAAAGAGCCTTAAAAAATTCCACTTTATTATTTGTAGTCACTCCCATTTGCCAGTAATAATATTTTGTACTTATTTAGCACTCTCGTTCATAAATGTCCAAACAATTTACAAAGGAAGATTGGCATTAATATTGCCATTTTAGAAAGTTGGAACCTGAGGCACAGAACAATGAAGAGATTTTCCTGAGATTGCACAGTAAGTCAATGGCAAATCTAAGGGCTGGTCTACACTACTGAGGTAAATCGATCTAAGTTATGCTAGTTCAGTTATGTGAATAATGTAACTGAAGTCAGTGTATCTAGAGCCACTTGCCGCAGTGTCTACACCATGCTCTGTCAACAGGAGATGTTCTTTCACCAACTTTCCTTATTCTTCTCAGGGAGATGGAGTACAGCAGTCGATGGGAGAGCGCTCTGCCATTGACTTAGAGTGCCTTCACCAGACCCACTAAATTAAAACCACTGCATCAATCGCAGCAATGCTGACTTAGCCAGTAGTATAGACATTGCCTGAGACATGGTCTGAGACTAAACCCAGGCACCCCAACTCTTAGCCCCTGTCTACACTACTGGATAAATCTGCACTGCTGTGATGGATGCACCAATGCCAATTTAGCAGGTCTGGTAAGAGTAAGGTAAGTCGGCGGAAAAGCAGTAAGTTGCTCTAGCTACATCAATTTCAGTCATATTATTCATGTAACTGAAGTAGTGTAACTTAGATCGATTTACCACAGTAGTGTAGACTAGCCCTTAGTCTGATGTCCTTTCCATTAGGGGCTTTCCATTTGCATGTGCAAATGACACTGCTGTGTGTATTTTAAGAAGCTTTTTGAAAATTTGACCCTGGCATTTCAGCTAATCAAAAAAGCTGCAACATTTGTATTTGCTTTCTCAGACCAAATACCTGAATGGCTTGAAGTTTGCCCATCGCCATTACATAATATTTAAATGTAGATTGTCAAGCTCCCAAAATACAAGTAACACAGGAAATTTCCTAGTGCCATATAACACTCTAATTCTGGAGATTTTAGCAGGCTTCAGTTTATTGTAAAAATAAATCAATGAAACACACAAACCCACACAAAAGAAGCAGGAAGATTGAACTGTTATAGTAAGTGGCAATGTTACCATAAACTGATAATTAAAACTGGATAATCCCAACATATCAGCATTTGAGCATCACTCCACAGCAGAAGCTTCAAACTTTAAGGTCCCTGAAACTTAAGCAGCCTCTGTTCCTAAGAAGTCACTCAGTTGCAATGACCCATTACTCCCTAAAGCGAGAAGACTGGGGAAGAGTGATATGAATAAGAGTGGGAGAAGAAAGAGTGTGCAAAAAGCTTTCACTTTTGTGCACAGCATGCAATAGCCAGGGACATTTGCTGTTTCATGGCACTAGTTCTGTCATGCTCCCAAAGCAGGAGGGAAAGTGAAGAGAGTGAGAAAGGAGGAAGGGAAAGACAGGAAATAAAGATTAAAGAAAGGATGCGGAGCAAAAGCAAAAGTATGAGGAAAGAATGGAAAATGAGAGTGGGACAGTTCAAAGACAATATTTCTTTGGCTGAATCCAGCATAAGAGCTGTTCCATTTACAGTTGGCTGGAAAACTGGAATTTTTCCTATAAGAAATTTCAAGTCAAAAGTCTCCCGTTTAAATGTTTCAGGTTTTCGGTGCGAAGTTTTGCAAAATTTTGAAATGGAAATTATTCTTTCAAACGTTTTAACTTGAAATATCATGCCCATTTTTTTCAAATTGAAACAAAAATTGTTTCATTATGAAAGATCAATTACAATCTAAAATTTTAGTTTTTTGATTTCCTGTGGGAAAAAACTGTTTTTAAAGTGGAATTGACATTTTTGGTAAAAAAAATTCAGATTCCGGGAACTTATTTTTTGGCAGGAAAGCTTTCCACACAAAAAAATTGTGACCAACACTAGTTCCACTAAAATCAGTGAAACTAAATCAATGGGACTAATTACCTGGGCTTAGTAAGGGCCTTTACAAGGAAACCAAAAACAAATACAGAAAAATTAAAATAGAATTAAAAAAAAAGATTTTCAGGTACTGAACAAGCATTTTTAAATAAAAGTCCACGATTGTTGTCATAACGTGACTGACTATAGCATACTATTTGGCACATTCCTTACACTTTCCATCCCAGTTCATCCTCTATAGCGGCTGAAGAATTTGTTGTTGTTGTTGTTCTGTTGTGGTTTTCTTTAGGCTACAGAACATATTGCAGAAGTCAAATGAAAGAATCTCTCAGCAATTTAACAGCTGCTACAGAAATAAAGACAGGTCTTAGTGGCACTGTAAACAGCAAGACGAAACCATGCCATTCTGCTGGAAAGCTAAAATAATTCATAACTGAGGCCATGATCCTGCAAATATGCACATGCTTTACTTTACATATGAGTAGTCCCATGGGACTATTCACATGCATAAAGTGTTTGTAGGACTGGGGCCAAGATTTGGAACTATGTTGATTCTGTCTCATATGCACAGGATTATACTGTCAAATTTGTTGTCTGGTCGGATTTTTTCCTAAGGAAAGTGCACACTGAAAGGCTTTTTCAGGGTTCTTTTATTCATCTCTTTTGTTTGGGGTTTATCCCCCCTCTTCTTTCACAAGAGCATTAAGATAGTAATCTTTTAGAGGCAGATAGGCACACCCTGCACAATGCTGGGAGCACAAGGTCTAGGCACTAGTGGACATTATATCTTCCCTTCTTTTCCAGAATTTGATAGTGACTCCGTAATTTTCTTCATTTGAGTATCATGAGCCTACACATTCCAAATCTTTGATTTATTCATTAAAATATATACTGAAGATTTGCATACAAAAAGGTTTTATGCTTCTGTAGTAAACAGTACAAAGAGGACGATATGCCTTTTGCACTGAATTTGATAAACTGTAAGAGGATCACTAATACTGAAATCTCAGTATATCTAGCAAACAGATTATGGGTCAGATTGACCACTACACACTGCTTTGCAAGTACATGCCAGCAGAAACCAGGGTTTAAGCTCCCAGAAGCAAAATATATATGTACCAGGAGAAGGGGCATAGCTTGCATCCCTTCTCCCAGACAGCTCCAAGAGTGAGCAAGGTAAGGGTCAAGCCACCTCCCCCATCCATCCTCCCTTCATAGAACTGTTGGAGGAGGGTGATGGCTCTACTTATCTTCCACTACATATGCCTATACCACTACTACCCAGATGTCCAAGTGTTTGGACAAGATCAAACCATGGCTGAAGCTGGACCTGAGCAAGATGGAAATTATGCTGCTGGGCAGAGAAATCACTTTGAGGAGATTGCAGCCACCGTGCAATCTCCTTTGGCTGAAACTACACATCTACAGCTGGTCAATTTAGTTTACCCACCTACAGTTGGTCAATTGGCAAATAGCATTTGTGGGTAACACTTTCTACCAACTCCGATTGGCAAGGAGACTTCATCCCATACTGGCAGAGGTGAGTTCGATTATAGCAATGCCATCAGGATTTAGAAAACTCCAACTAGTACAGAAGGCAATACCTATTCCCCTTACAACATTTTCTGACACTGACAATTAGGGGTCTGTGTTCTGCTGCCTTGCACTTACAATTCCCAGGTAGTGAATATGAGCCTTAATTTGTTCACTAGATATACTTGTATTCCAATAGTGGTGGTCTTCTTACAGTTTATCAGGTTCAATGCAGAAGCATATTCTCTCCTTTGTACTATTTACTACAGAAAGGTAAAGGCTTTTTATATATATTTTCTGCCTTGCAAGGCACCTGTTAAAATGAATCTGACCCCATATCTTTTGAGATACATACATTGATAAGCATACTGTTGTGTTTAACTATCAGTGCCTTTTGAAATCTGTGTCACCTTCAGTCTGAAAATCTGTAGAATGCACAGCTGTTTTATGTCTCCTGTTGACCTTGCCTGTGTCCGTGAAAACACTTAACGAACAAGACTGATGTACTGAAAAGCATAAGAGTTTGAGGAAGTTAGTGCAAGCATAGCTGTTTGTGTAGAATGATTCCATACCTGGAGATAATGGCTGTTTTGCATTTATTTATGGATATCAATTTCATGATTATTTTTCTAGATTGTGTTAGGGGGCTTATTCCTTCACCCACTTACTTCCCTGGTGCTTCTCGCATGAACAGAGAGCAACAATACCCAAAGTCCAAAGGTGCAAACAATTCAATGTTTATTGGGGTGAACTTCCAGCAAGCATGATTCCAGTTTCCTTCCTTAGTGTCCCCCTTCCCAGCTCTGACACCACAGAGCCTTACCTGTGTCCCTGTTCCCATTTCTCCCCTTAGCCAAACATGATTCCAATTTCCCCACCCCCATTCCCTGTTCCCATTTCCCCCCACACACACACACTTCCTGATTGACTGCAGACTATATAGTAAAACTTGAGTTCTGCTTAGCTATACCTTAACCAATCATTTTCCTGAAATTTAACTAACCAATCCTAACATATTGTAACATGTTTCAGAGTAGCAGCCGTGTTAGTCTGTATTCACAAAAAGAAAAGGAGTACTTGTGGCACCTTAGAGACTAACACATTTATTTGAGCATAAGCTTTCGTGGGCTACAGCTCACTTCTGAAGTGAGCTGTAGCCCACGAAAGCTTATGCTCAAATAAATGTGTTAGTCTCTAACTTTTCATATTGTAATATGATTATGTAACCAATTATATCCCACCACCTTAATTAGTTTACACCTAGCAAAATTAATTATACAGCAGACAGGAACAATCACAGAACCAGAAAGAGACCATGCAAATAATAGCAAAGTGGGAACTATAATGACAAAACAATACAGAAGTGAGGATTTCACATCCCAGCTATTGATAAGTGAGTTCTTGCCAGACAGGATGCTATTGGACTAAGTTTCCTTTTACATCTTCTAGGCACTTCCCTTTCTCTGGCGGCGATAGGCATTATCAGGACAGGATTATATTCCTAACAACCCAGTAGCACCTTCTTTCAATGTGACTAGTTTGGAATGTGAGGATATGACCGTTCGCTTCCCAGTTTATGGCTGCCTCTGCTGCTTAGCAAACGGCCTTAGCCTAAGAACAGTGTCTCAGACTGTCACAGTAAGAGAAGGCTCTTACACTGGCAGACAGTGATTTCGATTCTTTCTTTTATACTTCTATAACTAGCCAAGTGATAAGAATACACCTAAATTCTTAGAGTATAGGCCTTGACAGACAGGCCCGAATATCTATATCCTAACAGATACGCATGAGGTACTCACTCAAGCTAGACAAGCTTATTTATGTACTTGATGTTGGAGAGTTTACCCATGGTAGTCTTGGGAAACTGGGAATTAAAAGTGGTACATTGTAGTGTGAATCATTTTGTACATTGCAAATACCCTGTGTGAGACATCTAATTGGGTGGGAACGATTCTTCAGGAGTGGGAAACATCCAGTTAAATTTTACTAGCATTATCCAATTTTCCAACTAAAATTCTAGCATTACAATGCTACAACCAGAAAAAAAAATCAGAAGGCAAAAGAGCAAAATAATTATATCTACATTTGCTAAACACTCCTAATCCGGCGATAATGGCACATCCTCATGACAAATGGGGACTAAGCAAAGTGGAATTTAATGAGCATTTATTTGTGTACTTGTCTGATTTTTTTCAAAGCAAACAATTACCCGTTTTGCATTTTTTACAATTATTTTATTTTCCCACTGTTCTAATATTTAATACTCTACATATCTTGAAATAACATTTAGCATTTCTGTGAAATAAGATTTGTTTTCTGTATCCAAGATACAATAATGGGCAAAGTTATGCTTTTGGAGAGGTGTACATGCCAAGATATTGAATGGGATTCACAACAGAGGGCAAAAATTGGTTCCAGTAGCTTTATAAACCAAAATAATCTCAAAAGGATTGATATTTTATTATTTTTTTGCAACAAAAGAATTTTTTTAGTCCAATTAAAATTTTATTGGGCTAGGCAACTGAGGAGCAACAAAAGCTCATAAATGTTAATTTACCATACTCTTCTAAAAATTGCAGCTTTAGGTGAATTCAACGCATATGAAGGGAATTCAATGCATATGAATGGCAAGGCTCCCACTGACTTCAGTGGGGCCAGGATTTCACCCGCAAAGTGACAGATTGACTTCAGTGCCGTGAAGAATGAAATCCTAGACAGCAGATACAGCATGACAGTGCTTGCATAAATTTCCACACACAGTCCTACCAAAAAAACCTCCCCCTTATTCTACAGGAGCTCTAGAAGGAAGAAGGTACATTTTCCATAGCCCATTCATTTCTCAACCTGTTTGCTAAGACTGCCTAGAAGAGTGCCAATTGCGGTCATTTTTAAGCTAGAGACATATGTCCACTAACGTCATACCAAGAGCATAGCATTGAGCACATTTCAGAGAGGGCACACTACACTTTTCATCTGGTAATAACTTGATTCTGATGTATCCTGGTGACTTAGTGTGCCCTTACAAATCCCTTGAGCCACTCAGTCTCCATATTATAAATCTTACAAAGGTTTGTGTGGAACTAGTTTTAGGATTTAAACATGGGATTACAGCCAATTCCACCTTTAGTTTATCCAGCTGCAATGCTGTCAGAAACCATTCCCTTTTGTGTTGGTTGATTTTTTTTATCTAAATTATGGGTTAGGATTTTCAAAGCAGTGTAGTTGATTTACCCTCCTCTCTTCAATAATACATAATGATGGTTATGTGACTAAATCTTCTGCATTGCTTTGAAAATATCTACCATATTTTCTGATTTTTGTGTAATAAAGTTACAATCAACCACAACATTGTGCTGTCATTGGTTACATGTCATGACATCTGAATGTCAAATGTTTAAACAAAATATTACCATTCTACTCATAGGATTTCAATTTGAAAGGATTATTAATATTTATCCTGCAGCAAAGGAGTAACAGAACATGGTTTTAAAAGATATGAAGAGTTCCAGCCCTATATCCCTATGTGAACCTCAAAACATTGCTTCTCAGTTTATCTTAATAAGCGATTAAAGTACTATTTGAACAGACAGTGAAAATAATGAATTTATATTCCAATTCTAAACAGTTCATTGAAAAATGGATGATTGTTAGAGTCACAAGATAATCGGAAAATGTTTCACCACTGGAATTTCTGAATTATTATTTCTTTGCTAAACTTCAGATATGATATACAGTTCAAGTCAATTTATATATTGTCACACACACACACACACCCCATAATAGAGAAATCATCTGCTCTTTGGATGATCACCCAAAAGCAACTACACACCAATTGATTTCTAGAGCAGAAAAAGAAACTCTAAACTACTTTGTTTCTATGTATAAGTTGACTTTCTAGGAAAGTTGGTGGTTATATTAAAGAGTGGGGGGGGGGGGGGGGAGTGGGTGTAAGTGTATACCCATGGGAAACATGCTTTCCTTTGCACATGTTAATACAGTACCTGTGAAAGTCTATAATAGTTTCCAGTCAGCCAAGTGTATCACATGAATTTTAAAAGCAGAACAATTATATCCTTGCTAAGCAAAGGCTCAATGGAAATCAGCTTCAGAACCATCTATTAAAATTTTTCTCTAGTTCTTACCTCTCAGCCTTCTATCACATGCATATTGGACAAGGCCAATTAAAGTAAAAAGACAAGAAAAGCCAACAAAATATGAAGGCAGAGCATTAAATGGGAGTTAACAAGCGAAGTTAAACAAAGACTGTACTCCATACAAAGAGGTCCAGGGTTGCACTGTATGAGAGAAACCAAAATGAGTAGATAGCACCCAGGATCTCAATTAATAAAGTGATTGTGGGACATGAGGCAGCAGATGTTTGTAAATTGGTAGCATTTGTAGTGAACAAAAAACACTCCCTACAAAACCAAAACATAGTGAGTGTTAGTTTGCAAGCACAAGAGCTGAAATACCCAAAGGAAAACTGATAGTACTCAAAGGGCTAAATCATGCCATTTAGGCGCAGCAGTGAGTAGGGACAGTGTGAGTTCAAGGAAGGACAGTGTCTTAGTGAATGGCTGGGTACACTGTGAATAACCTGTACCACTTTTTAGACCCTAATCTTGTCCCTTTTCAATACAGTGGCCCTTATCATGAAAAAGCAGCATTTCTCATGCCATTACCTTGCATTCCATCAATTTTCGCTTCATCCATATGCACATGGAAATTGGGATTATGCTCTCCACCATGCACTTTCAAATTTCAAGATAGTTGGTTGATTAGGACTGGCCAAACAATGACGGTTCTGGTGCCCGATTGGCTCAGACTATCTCATGAGAACAAAGGGATTTTAAATACTCCTTTAGTGAGAGGCTGTTTGCTATAAAAAGAGCATAAAACAGTTTGGGAAGTGATTATGATTATTATTCTTTGATGGTATTTCATCTTTTACACTGATCACAATGGGTAACTATCCTCAGAGACTTTTTATCCTGTTGTGACCATGTCAGTAGTACAAGTCTAGTGAATTAGTTGGGTGATTAAGACCTAACTAGTTTCTGTCTTGTTGACAGCGGGAACTGATTGACTTCAATTTTGCCCTGGTCTTCCTGATTTTCAGTTGGAAAACTGATTTCATCTGCCTCTATTGAGTTGGGTTTTCAGTATTTAAGATTCCAAATAAACCATCTTTTATCAGTTGCATAATGTTTTATAATTTGACTACAGCGCCCTGAGAATGTTTAGGGGGCTAGACAACCCCTTAGATGGTAAAATTTATGAGAAAGGCCTGAGGCGGAGTTAAGCACACAAACACTCTCCACACATTATTCCATCAAGGTAATGGGTTTTGTCCCTTCTTCAGTGAAATCAGCTGAGTCCAGCCCCAATCTCTCTGAAGACTTAGGCATCTGTTTAAAAGAGCCTATTTAATAACAGGCCAATGAGTAGGCCAATATTTCCTGCTCTATTGCCCACCTGTGAATTGCCCACATGGCCTGCACGCTTCTCACAGGGCAAGGTTGTGACTGGCTTTGAGCAGGTGTACGATATCATACAGGAAGCTTCTCTCTCCCTTGCACAGCTCACACAAGGACAATCACAATAACAGTGCCAGCTAAAAAGGGATTGCTTGGCCTTGTCCTCTCTGAGCATCACACCACCCAGAATAAGGTGGGGGGGGGAGAGGGGAAGAGGCAAAATGGGGCCAAGGCTCCAATCCCATCTACTTAGATTACAGCTAAAGCTTGGCATGCTGAAATAAATGATCTGTGAATTCTCCCATGCAGCCAAGCAGCCCCAGAAATGCATGCACCAGGGGCACACCTTCCTCTATTACAAACTGCACAGCACAGCTCTTATACTCATGTGAGTCAGATATAATTCCTTCAAGGTGACTTCAGTCATACTGCTGTAAAAGGGGTGTGAAAGACCAGCACTGTGAAAGCAGGTCCACCTGCTGCTGTGGGCACTGCACCTGTCTGTGAACTGCCACTTCCTTCACCTCCTCCAGCTGCCATCCAGGGTGTTGGTGAGGTGGAAGACCCTACCCTGAATCTGCACAAGAGACGTTCCTGGTTGTCCCAAGGAACAATTTTCCCTATCATTCCCCCCTTGTCAGGGGAAGGGCAAGGAGACAGGTAGCATTTGGCCACTGTTTACGGATTCAGTCTTGTTATGTTTTGTTGGTTTCCCTCTCTTCTGAAAAATATTTTACTTACATGTTCCATCTAGTACTTTTAATAAATGTTATAGTTTCCTTGATTTGGGGGTCCCTCCTTCCTAAGTATGATGAATTGAAGATGTTTTCAGGTTTCAGATAGGGTCCCATCATTCACAGCACAAGAACTAGAATGATGTAACTTTCTGGTGCCATACCGTTAACATTTTTCTGTCTGTCCCACACCCACAGCTCATCTCCCCCGCCCATGTTCAGAAATATCTGAAGTCCCAAGTATACACAGAAGGGATGGGACAAGTGCAGTTAGTGTTATGTGCTAGCTGTAACTGTAGCAGAGCTCACAACACAGAAAATGGATAGATAAATGTCTTTATGGCTTGGTTCAAATGCAGAAAAATGAAACACAATTCAAGTAACAATACAGATATCTGCCACTACCCAGTGATTTAATCATAGTGCTTCATAGCAACCGGTAAGTACAATAAGCACTGCTGACAAAGAACAGTTAAAAAATAGAATGGGAGCACACCCCCAAGCAAATGGTTGATATGGTCATTAAGAGAGACTGAGTGCCCTGATAATAGAGTGCCTCACAACGGTGTGATTGTACCACACCATGATGGTTCTCCTGAACCAGAAGTAATGATCCACCCCAGGCATACTGTGGCAATACCAGTATTTATCAATCCCAGTGGATACCAGTATTTATCATATCTCTGAGCAGTGAAGACTGAAGCATTTCACAATGACTGCATTACAACTCAGCTGCCACCCTCCAAAGCACAAACACAAACCTAAGGTGTTAACCCAGTCGAGGTGCCCTGCTATAATTGTAATGTGTGACTTGTCACATGAAGGAACAGCTAATGACCTTCAGTTACAGGGAAACAAAATCCTCACAAAGCTTTGTAGCCTTACAAGTATATGCCAATGTTCCCGCTCTGCTTTTCCAGCAACTATACAAAGTGTGAAGGTGTCCCTTGGCCCAGGCAGTTGTCACCCTCTGGCTTCCTACTGTGCCAAGATGTGTACACATATGGTACCCTTGATTTCTCCAGCCTTCTAGAAACTAGTACCAGTGTGCACATGGGTGGGATTCAGCTTGTAGAGACTTTGTAAAGCAGAGTTGTTCTGAGCGCACTCAGAACAGCAGGACCTCTCTTTACCCTCCTAAACATTATGACATATGTAGGAGGTGACGGTTATAAAAACAGCATTTGCCACATTAGCATTCGGATGGGTGCAAAGGCAGCAACAATGATATTTCAGCCTACCAAATGCACATTCCATGACCATTCTGAAGCTACTGTATCTAAATTCCTCTTTTCCAGAGTAATTAATGTCAGGATATGGTTTTGTGAACCAAGTTAGGGGTGAGTATGCAGAGTAAATAGCAGTTGGCCCAGGCACACCAAAGAGAACCGTATGGTGTCTGGGAATAAAGTCCCTTCTTCCCCCTTCTAATACAATCCTGATCTCCTCAGCTTTGTGGCATCACAAACTTTTCCAGGGATTCCCATGTTGACAGTCTGCCTCTGTGGTCCACTCAGCCTTGCAGAATGAGTGAATAGTAACCTTTTTGGTTCACATACATGGTGCTTTTGGTGGGCAAAGCAGTGGGATATGGGTGCCATCTGGAACTCTTCTTACAGCATCTACCCATGGGTAGATCTTAGTGTTAATTGCCTCACAAACCTGCACAGCACTACCCTGATGGAGAACTTTCCAACCCCAAAGTGGTTTTCAACGGACCTATACCTCTGTGGTATTGGCAGCTTTCCACAGGGCAATAGTCACCCACTTCTGAGCTGGCATGCTTCCCTGAATAGTGTTTTGATGCTGGAGGTTTTCTGCAAGCTCTTCACACAGCTCCATGAAGCAGTGTTTCCTCATTTGGTAATTCTGAAGCCACTGGTCATCCCAGGTTTCCACAACGATGTGATCATACCACACCATGCTGGTTCTCCTGCACCAGAAGCGATGCTCCACCTATGGGCATACTGTGGCAATACCAGCATTTACCATATCTGTATCATAGAAGCTGAATGAATTGTCATTAACCTTAAGGTCAGCTGTCCTCGATGTGTCAGAAATTTCTGCCAAAATTCCATCCAGCATATTGCTGATAGCCTACTCCATTGCACAGACATTTGGCCTATGAAAAGGAGCAGGAGTGGAACCATGTCATCATCCCATTGCTCCATATATTCCACCCAGTTTGGCATGCGGGGAGATATGAGCAGGAACAGCTATTGACAAATGTGTGCAGGAGGGGGACTGTACCAACAATACACAGCAAAGTGGTTCCTAGAGAGTGTCTCCCTGTGAAACACAGAACTCTTGGATACCACCCCTGAAATGGTAGCACTAATGTCACATAACAACACAGGCAGCATGGACACAAGTACAAGTGTGTATACAGCTTTATATCTGTGTCCAGTATAACATAAGTGGACACTCAGCACAGGTATAGGGAACATGTGAGAGCATGAAGAAGGTCAAGTAAACAGGTATGCACACCAGTGTAGACACAGCCTATTCATAAGCTTCTGAGCATGCTCTATGTTAATTACTGTAGGGATTTCCAGAAACCTGAGCAGACTCGAATGGAGATGACCACTTGTAGGTTTAATAACAGTATTGTGGCTGCTGCCAATCACCCTTTTCCCTGAGTGATTACTGAATATTATACAAAGGAATTGGACGTTATACAAAGGAATATATTTACAGACTCTTAACTCTCTGTAAAAATAATTTTAAAGGTAAAACCCTGACCAATTACTGGGATGAAAAACAATAGATTTTATTGATCTCTAGTGTCTGTGTTTCAGGAAATGGTTTGTGTCTGATCTTACTTTTATTTCAACAGGTTAATGTTTTAATTAGATAATGTTTGCTAAGTGCTTTGAAGATAGATTAAAAGATTTATACACATAATTATTAAGGTAGGGAAAGTCTTCATTCATTTCTCAAGCAATACCCTCTTCTTTGTAAATGTTAAATGAGTAGATCTGCAAGAAAATGCATCCTTTGTTTATTGATTGAGGGGTAAATGTCAGGCAAACAGTTCATAAACAGAACTTCTTTCTTTGATGCTACCCTTTTATTTTCTACAGAAATAATTCAGTTCATACTGCCACATCTCTCTTTTACTCAGAAACTGTGTCAAACTGTCTAAAATTATGGCTCCTGAATTTGTGATGATTAATGTCGGTGGGAGGTGAGACACCAAACTCATTTAACTCTGGATCACAGGGTTGCTTAAATTCTAGCCTTAAAGGTGAAAGGCAAATCCTATTTCAACTAAGTTTTGCAGCCCCAAAGGGTCTGTGGTGTTTTGAAAGTCAGAGACATAAGCCAGTGCCTAAATACACGATAGCACTACATAACTGCCCTTGCAGGAACAGTAATATTTTCCATCACATCCAGCCAGCTGCAGACTTAGAAAGTGGAAGGTCTATAAATGAATGGATTTAAATAAAGCCACATTTTGGACATTTGCTTGAAGGACTGATGGAACAAACATTAATGTGGCTGAAATCATGCAGACTGAAATTATACTCATGTCTAAGAATATTGGCCTTCCGCTGGTTTCTTACAAAGGACAAAAAAATCCCTTTTTTACTGGTGCTATTTATTCATTTTTGCCAAACATGAAGAGCAAGAAGCTAAAGGCCATTGCTTGCTGCTTGAACTAAAATGAACTGAACCTTACACCGATGATAAACAGCCTTTAGGCAGAGTGGGAAAAGACAAGTCAGAAGAAATATTCTAATAGCTGTGGGAATTAGGGTCCAAAATAGCTACATTGTCCAGTATTTATGCAAATGTATTTAGCTAGGGCAGTGTTTCCCAAACTTGGGACACCACTTGTGCAGGAAAAGCCCCTTGTTTCCCTACTGCGTCCGCAGGTTCAGCCAATCGTGGCTCCCACTGGCCGTGGTTCGCTGCTTCAGGCCAATGGGGGCTGCGGGAAGTGGCAGCCAGTACGTCCCTCGGCCCGTGCCGCTTCCCGCGGCCCCCATTGGCCTGCAGCAGCGAACCGTGGCCAGTGGGAGCTGTAATCGGCCAAACCTGCAGATGCTGCAGGTAAACAAACCAGCCTGGCCCACCAGGGGCTTTCCCTGAACAAGTGGCATCCCAAGTTTGGGAAACACTGAGCTAGGGGGTTGGAGGTTTTAAATTTGAAAAATATACTGTTTCAAAATCATTCTTTCTTGAGGGGGAATGGGGAGTGGGCTGAGACCAGGGCTCACAGAACTGTGGGGTGGAGGATTGTGACACAGTGGACTAATGTTGATGTCAATAATAGAAATTATCAAATAAAAAGAGAACTGATGTGACCGTCTGCCTAAATCACAAACCAGACTTTGACTTTAAAGCTCAAACCAGATCCAAACTTTTTCTTAGGCTGTGAAAGAATTTCCTAATTTTCAAGGGCTCTGTATAGGTCCCTCCCACCCCCAGTGCTTCCATGTTTCTGATGAAACAAATACCAAAATAACACAAAAATGCTATTCATTCACATGGTATTCTTGGCTATTTCTGTATGAATAACTGATTTTTCAGTTCACTGTTCATTGCAATTTTTTAATTATCATTATTAGTTTCAGGCTGACCCAAACCAAAAAATTTTCGGTGAACCAAAAAGTTTTTTAAAAAAGGTTCACTTCTGTTGAGCAATGTTTGATTCTACACAAATCATTTCATTTCATTTTCAAACTTTGTAAATACATTTTTAAAAAAAATACAGCTGAAGTAAATTTTTAAAACAAAAAGTCATTTGGAACTGAACAATCAAAACCTTTCATTTTTAAGATGTTGAAACAAAACATTTCAATTTTTTCAGATTTTTTTTCAAGTTTTTCTGACAATTCAGCAAATTCAGCATGAATTCACTAAATGTTTTGGTCAATACTGTATCCGGATCCTTTTAAAGGTTAATAATTGTATTAATTGCCAATTGATGCTAATTTCATGAGCTCAGTGCAACAGCGTTCTCACCCCTGATTCAGGTTCTACAGAATTAAAACTAAGTAGTTCAATAATTTGTAGGGAACTCTGGAGTGTACAGCAAAGACACTCACACTGAGGGCAAAGCAAAGCCTTAGCCACTGGTATTAAAACAATCAGTAAAGACAAGAAAGCTCCAAACCACACAAATAGCAGAGATATCTTTGGTATCATCCCCTGCATGTGGTCATATGCTTATATATTCACATCCTTCCTTGGGGACCTGGTGGTGAGAGACAAAGGACCAACCCTATCCCTTGCATGCCAACTGAGTCCGTTGTTCCAGACCCTGCAATGTCTGAACGTCAGTGGTAGACAGTAACAATGAAGAGCTGACGGGTCAATGATGGCAAGCTAGGACCTGCTACATTGTGCCTCAGCCTACTGTAGGGCCCGGGTACGATCATGAATAGTCATCCAGCTACCCAGCCTCCCATGTCCAAAGCTAACTTCCTCACCCTCATTATATTTGGGTGCCTTTATCCTATAGGTTAACATATTAATGCTTTTTTGCTCATTATCATATATGTCATCTATTGCTAAAGCAAGTTTGTGATTAAACATATACCAATGATTCTATCCTAAAATATCCAAGCCCAGTATCAATTCATTCTTCCTGCAGTTGCCTGGTATCATTATGTACCAACTCCCTCTCTTGAGTAAGATATTCTCAGTTCCCCAAAATATAGGATAACTGTTGGGCTATTTTATATATGCTAAGGACCATAGGCCTACTTTACTTATGCTAACTTGCTTAAGCCAGTGTTTTACAGAATAAAGGCCTGTATGTTCCTTGCATTATTGCTAAGCAAAATAAAAGGCTAAATAAGCTCTATAGGCTAAAACCCAAATCTGCATAATCTCATTGACAAAGCCTCTTTGTAATATTTCCAGACTCTGTGGTAGTATTCTGGCCATTTAAGGCCGCTGGGGAAATCTTGGGAGTAAGGCTCTCCCATTTTAGAAGGTCTATTGCAGACAGACAGGGAAAGACAGTGACAGCTGCTGAGAAAGAGGGGAAATGTAATTTTATTGCAGGTTTGTTAGGCTTTGTCGCTAGCCAAGGGTGGAGCTGATTTAAAGACTTTGCCAAGAGAGGCCTGCTCTGGGCCACGGTGCTAATGGGTTGCTTGATACCAATGTACATAATTACAGTATGAGCTTTATCAATGAAGAGACCATACATACCAATTTTACTTGGATAATCCCAGTTTTTCCCAAAGATTTCCATTGGGATGCCTGAAATATCCTGGTTTCTCAGCTCTTATAGAATCATGTAATCATAGGGTTAGAAGATGCAGCAAGGGTTATTTAGTCTGACCCTCTGCCAAGATGCAGGATTTGTTGTGCCTAAACCATTCAAGACACATAGCAATCCAGCCTCTTCTAGAAAACCTCCAGTGAAGAAACTTCCACAACCGCCCGAGGCATCTGTTCCATTGTCCTACTGTTCTTACAGTTAGGAAGTTTTTCCTGAGATTTAATGTAAATCTGCTGTGCTGTAGTTTTCCATTGCCTTTTCTGCTGCTCTCTGTGGCAAAAGAGAACAACTTGTGCTCCATCTTTTTTTATGGCAGCCTTTCAAGTATCTGAAGACCACTATCATATCCCCCTTAATCTCCTCTTTTCCAAACTAAACATGCCCAGTTCCTTCAGCCTTTGCTCATATAGCTTGCCTTCCATCCCTTTGATCATTTTTGTTGCTCGCCTCTGGATCCTTCCCAGTTTCTCTCCATCCTTTCTATACATTGGTGACCAAAACTGGACACAGTACTTCAGCTGTGGCCTAACCGGCGCCGAGCAGAGCGGTACTATCACCTCCTGTGACATGCATGCTAGTTATGTGCTTTTTTTTGCCACAGCATCACATTGCTGACTCATGCTGAGGCTGTGATCCACCACAGCTCCCAGAGCCTTCTCAGCAGTGCAGCTGCCAAGTCAGTTCTCCATCATTCTGTATTTGTGCATTCGATTTTTCTTCCCTAAGTGTAGCACCTTACATTTGTCTTTGTTGAATTTCATTTTGTTGTCCACAGCCCAGTTCTCCAATTTATCAAGATCCCTCTGAATTTTAGATCTACCTTCCAAAGTATTGGCACCCTTCCCCGCCTCCCCTCCCCACAGCTTTGTGTCATCAGGAAACTTGATCAGTGTGCTCTCTGTACCTACAGCCAGATAATTAATAAAGATGTTAAATGACACTGGACCCAGAACAGATCCCCACGGAACCCCACTTGAGACCCCCCCCCTTCAGTCAAACAGTTGGGTTTTCTAGACCTACAAAATATTTATGCAAGACCTATTGCTACACTGCTATCTAACCTACAGACAAGTATTTTTGTGCCAACTATTGTTCAAGGCAAAGCTTGTCTTACTTTGTCAGGTGACAACATTGCAATACAAGTCCAATGAGTGTAGTTAGTGCAAAAGACCCCAGCTCTGGCTTCTTAGGGAGAAGGGTGGTGGGTACCTGGCTATCCCTAAATTGCTGTAAAAAAATCATCCTATGAGAAAAATGTACAGACAAACATTGAGTCACTAGTAGCACCAGCACAAACACTAAAACAAGTAAGTATATTTCTGCTTTTCTATGGGTAACTTCAACCATAAAAAATCTTGCCACAAATGTCTCACTTTTGATTTTTTAAATTATCATCACTTGAGTTATCATGTCTGGGCATGCGTATTCATTCAGATAGTATAGCTCAATCCCCAACTCCTGCCCCAGTGTGCACTGGGCTTGTTGGAAAACCTGAGGTTCTCTTGGGACAGTCTTTTCTTTTGTTGTGTAAAAGTCATAGTCAAGGCTAGGGAGATTCCAGGGAGGCAGGGAAAATAGTGTTATTAACATCAAATGCCTCAGCCTCCGAAGTGCAAGTAGCCTTACATAATCTCTTACAAGCGAATAGATGAAAATGGAAATAGAAATAGCACGGGGAAGATTATTGCAAATGGAAAGGAGGATCCTGGTGGATTATTGACTCTAGAAAAGAACTTCAGTTGTGACTCTCAAACAGAAATTCTAAGGAGGAGGTAGGTAAGAGAAGAATCAACATTCAGATAATTTGGAGAGGAGGCTATATATAAGATGAGCCCTACAGAATGCCACATAACCTCAGTGCAGACCTTGCAGAATCCATATTACCCTAAGAAAGCTGTCCTTGATGGGGTTGTGGCAGGCATGCAACTGCCTGAGGGGTAGGATGTGGCCTGGGGATGAGAGGAAAGGCGAGACCCACAAGGAGATGGGGGATGTGGGCTCCGGGCTCCATCCCTGTTCAACCTAGAAGCTCCAGTGGAAGTTTCTGCATAGGCTAAAAGCTCCACCGGAGTGCTGTCATTGAGTAATTTTAAAATAGTTTATGAAAGCTTAGCAATTTGAAAGCAAAAATCTTCATAAATCTGGAGTTAAGTTTGTAAATATCTATCACTTAGTGGCATTTAATGGAGAGATCTCTTGAGAGAATGTTGCCATTTTCTTAGAAGATACAGACATTAGCCTGAAAAATAAAAGTGAAGGTTATGCTTAAAAATAGTCCCCAGCTCTGTTAGAATGTATACAAAAACAGTAATGTTCACATGAATAACTAACTCTGCCCTTGTATCTTTGTTCAAAAAATAAGACTGCCAAAACAGTCCTGTCCTCAGACAGCACACATCTCCATCACATCGACTCTGAAAATTGAGCAGTGATCTAACTTGGCTGAAAGACTAGTTGTACTCTACCACAGCATTTAAAGAAACGTACATCTGTATTTACACTGCTTCAGCAAAATGCTCCGGTGCCGTTTATGTCCATTCAGAGTCACTGGACTAAGACGGGCTTTTACATCTTGTCACTGAAAAATTGACTAGATCTGGAACAAAACAGTCAAGACAATTACCTATGAGTGGGATTTTCAAAAGCACTCAGTACTGGCTCAACTCTGCTCCCACGAAAGTCAATCCTAAAACTCCCATTGACTTCAATGGGAACAGAGTTAGGCCAATGCTGCTAAGTCACCCCAGGTTTCTAAAGCAAATGCTGTCCTACTGTGGGGCTTAACATGGAACCTAGCTACTCTATCAGAGACAATAGACCTCTTCAGTAACAGAGCAACAAATATAAACTAGGGGAACAGAGTGATGGATCAGTCACACTTGTGTATCTTAAGCCTGTATATCCAATAACCAGTTCCGTGAGCCCACAGGCAAACGATACAAATAAAGTGGATGTATTGGATTTCAGATGTCTCTCCCTATAGGCTGCTTATTGTATATTTCTCATCCAAATCTCCTTCAAAATAAATCCCTCTTACATACAAGGTGTGATGAGAGGAGAGAGACAGGGTAGAGACTGTTTGGGTGAGTTCAACTGGGCATTTCCAGAACTTCTAATGCTCGTTTTTCTAAAGTGTAACTTTGAAGTTTTAGGCTTTCTGAAGTTTCTAAGAAAATTACAATGTTCTCTTAGAAGATTTGTTTTTCCTTTCAGTAATTGATAGATGCCTTGTTTACAGACTTAACTCCAGTGTAATGAACTTATTATTTACCTATTGATCTACTATGATGCAAAAAGCTTATGTTACAAGCTACTGATTGCTAGTTTTAATTAGTAAGTAATTGAAATGATGAAATGACAGTAGCAATGACAGGTCTCTGGAGTTACAATTTATTTGACAGATTTCCTGAAGTGCTGAAAGAATTTTATTTTTTAAAAGAAATTTGTTTAGTTTTTATACTACAGTAAGTGGTTATATTTTAGGCTTGTATTTATATCTAATCTTGTATATTATATATTCTATTTGCCTTCTTGGTTTATAGCTTTGTCAACTGTTATGGCCTGTAACAAAGAGATCTGAATATTGTCTTATGAATGAGCATTTCACTGGTGCCAGTGGAAGGATTTTATTCACAGCAGAAAATGACTGCATTATCTATCCTATTGAATCTAACAGAAGAGTAACATAGCTAAATAGAACATCCCAAATTCAATGGCAATTCTTACCAGTTAGAGGTGAATTGATGGTCAAATTCTCAGCTAAACTGTAGGCTGCTCACAGGTACTTATTCTAGGCTAAATCCATTTACCGCATCTCAAATCATGCTGACAGTTTTATTTATGTTGTGAACTAGTGACACGCCTTTAATGCATAACAGCTAGCACAATCTCTGCTATTGCTGTGCAAAAGAAATACTACAAACTATATTCTGTCTATAAGAATGTTGCTATGACCATTTTTCTCAATTAGAGAGTTTTTTTCCTTTGTCTGTTTCATTTCCCACAGAAGGTTTCTTGTCTCTCAGCACATAGCATGTGTACACAGCTCAAAATTGCAAATTCTGTGTTGACATAACATTGTCTTACAAGTACTTCAAGCAGCACTCAGTAGCGCCGTTATATTTAATACGCTCTCCACATTTCTGCTAGAAACCTCACATCTAGGTCACATACAGTAGTTTTAATAACTTGAAAGATATTTATAGAAAAATGGAAGTGAGTTCTAATTAATGATGGATCTGATGTGGTGTTCACCCCACACTGGAGGAAAAGTGGTTAATAGAGGCCCCATGGGCCTGCCACACCTTGTTTCAGAAAGGAGCAGTGGAGGCGAGTCCTTCAGGCAGCCAGTTGGAGAGAGGCTGCACAGAGCAGCCAGTCAGGGCCCAGCAGGCTCACATAAAAGGACCAGCAGGGCCAGAGACAGTTGGTTGCTCTGGGAAGGCCATGGAGTGGGGATTGTGTTCCTAGCGGGCTGCAGGACGAGTAGCACCTTTGAACAGAGCAGTTGCTGATAGGATCCAGGGGAGCAAGAGGGAACTCCTGGTGGACAGCTAATACTATCTGGCTCAAGGTCCTGAGAAGAGGACGAAGAAGGTGTTGAAGTCTTAGGGAAAAGGTCCAGGGTATTGCAGCAGTATTGTCAGAGAAATTAAGGAGAGGCAGGAAGAGGCTGCTATCTACAGGGTCCCTGGGCTGGGACCTGGAGTAGTGGGTGGGCCCAGGTTGTTCCCTTCACCACCACCACCACTCACTACTGGGGAAGTGGCTGGAGTATTGACAAAGATACAGAACTCCCCTCAGAAAGGGGAAACATGGATAGTGACATGTCTGAGAGGGCCGAGTCTTGGAAACGACACCGAGGTTCATGGGCTGAGATGGGTCTGCAGGTGGAAAAGACAGTATGAGAGGCATCACCAGGAGAGGGTGTGCCAGCTGAAAGCTAATCCCTGAGATGACCAGCAGGAGGTGCCGGTCTGGTGAGTGAACCCCATCGCAATAGACAAGAGACCTTCAAACGGAATTACAATAAAGTATATGTATTTTTTGAATACATTGAGAGACAATCTTAGACTATCTGATTACTGTATAAGGTTAATTAGTAAAATAAAAGGCCCTGAAATCAAAGAACAGAGGAGAAAATTTAAACAAAACAAAAAATACAGATGTAGGGATCTAAGAATTCATTATGTATTATGGCTGTAATTTTGTGTATTTACTGAGACAACAAATACCTTAACTGCTCAGAATGTGATGTCTGCCTCTCAAAATGGATGCTCATGTACCCTGATTTTCAACAGGCTGAACAATGAGCGTTCTCCATTAAATCAATGGGAGTTCTGGTTATTCAGTACTTTTGAAAATCAGGCCAACAGTGTAATACAAACACTTTGAAAATACAACAGTATTTGTGATGCATGTTTTCTGACTTGTGGTAACCTAAGCTAGCAAAATGAATTTGGGAAAGTAAAGAGGACTGTCACACTGTCCATTCTGCAGCTTACAAGGCAGCCATTTCAAATTACAACAGGTTCATCACTTGGCATAGACACATGGAGCCTTAATATTGCTTCCTATAAGAATGTATGTAAATTGCTTAAGCTGTTTTTCATTGATAGAGAAGCAAATTGAAACAAAATTGATTTTCTGATCTCCCAGCTGTTGGTTTGCTACACTCCACCCTAACTAAAAAAAGACTCAATTTTCAACAAATGGAAAGGCACCAATGTTTCAGTTCCTCTGTGTACTGAACTGTTTGTGTTAAAAACATAATGGCTTCAGTATTTACAAGTAAAAATAGTTACTGGGCTGTTCTACACTTTCATTTATACGCAGAATCTGACTATGCTCCTCGGGGTTTTGTGGGTGGGGCTGGCTAGAAAGGGGCACAGCAGGGGACTATCCATGCTCCAAAGTAACAATCCTGCAAACCTGCAAGATTTTGGCTTAGAAATCGGGTTGATTTTTGATACAATTTGGAGCTGAATTAACTCGCCCTAAGTCCTGTTTGTGACTGCTACTTTGGAAGCACAAGACAATCCAGAAATGAAGTCAGTTTTCCAAGTGGCAGAGGGTTGTTGGTATGGTGGGGACGAGCAGCAGCCTACATGCCTAGCTCTTGCGTCTACATTACTAGGAAGAGCCAACTCCATGGACCCTAGTGTTGGGAAACCCTGTCCCCTTTCAAGACACAGCCATTTCCAACTAAAGAAAATGATTCATCAGGAACTATTCAGTCAGCTTTATAGTGTTTTCCTGCTTATCTGCCTCTCCCATGCAACCATCCCATTTGCACGCACTTGTTTCTCCACAGAAATAGCTGATCATTTAGTGTAAAAAAAAATCACTGGGGAAAAAATAGGGAATGGCTAAATTCTGTCCCTTGTATACATGAGACAATTCACTAAGAACAATGCAAAATATTATGTGCATCCAAAGGCAGAATTTGCAGCACAGATTTTACTTTGGGTCTTTTACTCTACTATTTTGTACACTAATAAGTGAAATTCACTTCATCTACAAAGCCAGATAATTATGAGTGAAGTGCAGAGTGAAAATCCAGCACTACAATCCAGCACCAGAGTTTTAGATTGCAGCATAATCTTCCCCACTCTGCTGCCACTCTAGACAAAATGGTGGAATAGCAGCTGCAACCCATCTGCACCACTTGCATATGGTGTTACAACTACAAGATGCAGGTACAGGTTTCCTGTGGCCCTCTCCTTTGAACCATGGTACACTGGGAGTGTAGAAATGCCGTTGTCTGGCAGCTTCATACCAGGCTTTTTGCAGGGTGCAGGGGAGTGTGAAACTGGAACTATGAGTCACAGTGGGGATGGCTGGGCGTGGCTCAGTAAGGAGACTAGTAGTTGGGGGTCGGAGAGGCTGGGACTGGTAGCAGGTTGGCGAAGAGGGAAACACAGATTGGATGAGGAGCTGAAATCAAGTCCTTTGGACCTTATCAGAAAAATGTGTCTTCCATGCTCATTTCCAATCTGGGCTTGATAAATGAGTGTGTATCATTTGATCTCAGTGAATAATTACTCCTGTTTTCAACTAGCTGACTTGTTGAGTGGTAATTGAGTGAATTTCTTTTCATGCATTTAAATAGATCTTGATGCTGATGCAATTTATGTTTATTCTCAATGTTTAATCATCCAGAACTCTCATACATAACACAGTGATGCATTCAAGAATGGCATTGCAATATAAACGAATGTGATCTATCATAGAGAACTTTCAATCCCCTGCAGCTGTGATTTCATTTCATTTTGATAAATGACATCCCCATAATCTAATATTGGCACTGTAGTTATAGTTGTGACACTAGCTGTTCTCTGGCAGGCAGGGTAAGATGTGCCATGGTAGAACACAGTCAACCAGGTTCTATATGTATTTAGATTGTATTTTGAGGCATTGATGTGCTTAGCATTTTTATGGACAAATCATTGACACTGTACTTCAAACACAATATATGACCTACATTTTTAAGCTTAAATCTAAAGAAATAAATGATCACCATCCTCCCTACTCTTGGTAACAATCTTTACTCCATTTCCACACACAACACTCTGCAAGCCATTAAGACAAAACTTAGACTCCAGTCCAGCAAAACACATGGATAACTTTGAGCACTGCAGTGACACTCCTTTTGTGCTTAATTTATTCAGATGTTTAAATGTATTTCTGAATCAGGATCTTAGTATGCTGAAACTGTCTGGTTTTCATGGCCTCCCTGGTGTATAAAATGATATGGCACTAAAATATTTGTCACTTCAGTTAGCATGTTATTATTGTTAGTGAAACACCAAAGCTTACTGGCAACATCTGTAAAAAAAAACCAGCTAGAATCCAGTAATGACTATTGAGCAAGTTGACTGAATACAGTATTTAGGTGTCTACTCTCCCATTAATGTGGGAAGGACTTAGGTACTACTCCGATTGATGGGAGGAACACACAGCACAGGCTCTACAAGCCTACCCAGAACCCTGGGTATCTATTGACATTGTTCCCACACCAAGGTCCATGACACTGTGTCTTCACTGCTATTTTTTAGCTGGGCTAGCTAGATTAAAGCTAGCTCTGGTATGCCCATGTGTGCTGCAGTCACAGCTCTGACTGCACTGTAGAGATACACATAGTGTTCTTTGTAGCCTAATGGATAGAAGAGACATTTCAGGTCAGACATTAGCATCATATATACATTGAAATAGACTACAGCATGTCACATCTCTCACAACTATGGGAAAAGTGGGAAGGAATGGGATGAAAATACAAGAAGACTAGAATTATATGGTTCTTTGAACACTATTAGTGAAAATTATCTGGCAGATTTAAAGTATTAAAGAAGAAAGCACCATATGTCTCAAATGGTTTGCAAAATTCTGTTGAGGAGAGACTATTTACCATGATAAAATTAGCACTGATTATCACACTTTATAATGGGACCTCTGGGTGTCAATACTACAATGTCCATTTTAGGAGATCCTCAGGAAATAGGTACCAAGTGTCAAGTGTCAGAGGTGCCTCTCTAAGCTGAGGAGAGGTAGGGATTGTATGTACCAGGGAAGGGCAGGGTCAGGAAAGGAAGGAAAAATAAGGTTCAATAAGTGGGTAAGCCTGGGGAGGATTGAGGTGGAGCCAGATGCAGGACAGTTTCTGAACAGGAACATAAAAGGCCCAGATCCACAAAGGAACTGAGGCATTGTGACACTGACTTTTAGGCACCTAGAAAAATCACAGGAACATTTTGATCCACAAAGCCTGAGTTAGGTGCCTAGTCCCCATATAAAATTCATGGAGAGAGATAGGCCCCTTACAATGGGATCCACAAAAGCCAGCATGCTGGCTGGGGAGAATCCTAATCTTGCCTATGGGAGATGCTAATGAGAAGGATGTATCTGAAGTCCCCCGTGGGCTGCCCCCCCTCCCCCCGCCCACACACACAGTTAGGTGAGTGCTCTAACCACTGTGCTAAAAATTAGAAGGACACCACCTCCTCTGGCCAGGTTCTGAACAGAACCCAATGCAGTAGGCAGTCTCTGAGCATACCGACCAGATCAGGCCCTGCAGGTGGGATAGGTACTTTTCCATCTATCTTCCTCCAGTTTGGGGATTGCTCTGGGGTTTAGGCAGGAGATAGGCATCCGGATACCTAGAGTGAGACAGCACTGGACTTGCCCAGTTGCAGAAACTTAGGTGTCTATGGAACTTTTACAGCAAAAATGGAATTGCCAAATGAGTTTAGGTGACTTCAGAGTTAGGGTAGCAGCTGTGTGCAGGTTTTATGGATCACAGTGGTGATCTGGCCAAAGATTCCCTCATGGATTTTTGATTTAGGTTGAGTCCAAAACCTAGAAGAATCAACTAAAATTCAGGGGTGTTTTGATTTGGAGTCTGGATTTGGGATCATCTCTAATATAAAGCTTTAATTCCCTAAAATCCATTATACTGAAGGCAAATTAGGAAAATTCATTTAAGCAAGTACAAATGCATGAGACTGACATTGGCTCCAAGTAGTCAAAGGATTCCCCAAGGCTTCTAAACTCAAACATGCAGAACTCCTACTTTTGCAGTGCCAGAACTAAGCTTCATTCATTAGTTGCACTAAACAGCATTACAGTTTATTAAGTAAATCATTTTCATAATAGAGCTGGAGAAACTTTATTCACTTGCTTTTGAATCATAGAATCATAGAATATAAGGGTTGGAAGGGAACTCAGGAGGTCATCTAGTCCAACCCCCTGCTCAAAGCAGGACCAATCCCCAACTAAATCATCCCAGCCAGGGCTTTGTCAAGCCTGACCTTAAAAACCTCTAAGGAAGGAGATTCCACCACCTCCCTATGTAACGCATTCCAGTGTTTCACCACCCTCCTAGTGAAAAAGTTTGTCCTAATATCCAACCTAAACCTCCCCTCACTGCAACTTGAGACCATTACTCCTCGTTCTGTCATCTGCTACCATTGAGAACAGTCTAGAGCCATCCTCTTTGGAACCCCCTTTCAGGTAGTTGAAAGCAGCTACCAAATCTCCCCTCATTCTTCTCTTCCACAGACTAAACAATCCCAGTTCCCTCAGCCTCTCCTCATAAGTCATGTGTTCCAGTCCCCTAAACATTTTTGTTGCCCTCCTCTGGATATTTTCCAATTTTTCCACATCCTTCTTGTAGTGTGGGGCCCAAAACTGGACACAGTACTCCAGATGAGGCCTCACCAATGTCGAATAGAGGGGAACAATCATGTCCCTCGATCTGCTGGCAATGCCCCTACTTATACATCCCAAAATGCCATTTGCCTTCTTGCAAGAAGGGCACACTGTTGACTCATATCCAGCTTCTCGTCCACTGTAACCCTTAGGTCCTTTTCTACAGAACTGCTGCCGAGCCATTCGGTCCCTAGTCTGTAGCGGTGCATTGGATTCTTCCGTCCTAAGCGCAAACTCTGCACTTGTCCTTGTTGAACCTCATCAGATTTCTTTTGGCCTAATCCTCTAATTTGTCTAGGGCCCTCTGTATCCTGTCCCTACCCTCCAGCGTATCTACCTCTACTCCCAGTTTAATGTCATCTGCAAACTTGCTGAGGGTGCAATCCACACCATCCTCCAGATCATTTATGAAGATATTGAAAAAAACGGCCCCAGGACCGACCTTTGGGGCACTCCACTTGATACTGGCTGCCAACTAGACATGGATTGATCACTACCCATTGAGCCAGACAATCTAGCCAACTTTCTATCACCTTATAGTCCATTCGTCCAGCCCATACTTCTTTAACTTACTGGCAAGAATACTGTGGGAGACCATGTCAAAAACTTTGCTAAAGTCAAGGAACAACTCGTCCACTGCTTTCCCCTCATCCACAGAGCCAGTTATCTCGTCATAGAAGGCAATTAGATTAGTCAGGCATGACTTGCCATTGGTGAATCCATGCTGACTATTCCTGCTGACTAACCCCTGTTCAAACTCATATCTGCAAAGGTAAAATAGCTGGTACTGTCCACATGCTAAACACAGGGCAAGAGTCTCAGTTGGCTTAAATCAGCATTGTTTACTAAAGTCAAAGGAGCTACACCAATTTACACCAGCTCACGATGTGGTCTAATATATATATATACAAATATTTTCACACTTGAGTCTCTTACTATTGAAGGTTTATTTCTGTTTGAGTAAAGAACGGATCCAACCAAAGAAAACTAAATTGATTTGGGATTAGTTGAGTACATAGAAATCTAAAACAAACTGATGGGGAGAGATAAGCCCAAAGAACAGAAAAAGGCAAGATTTACTTTGGCTTCAGGCATAGCAGATAAGTTTAGATGGTTTTGCTACAATTAAAAAAAAATGTAAAATTAGATTTTACAAAACATAGTTTGAAACCCTGGCCTTTACAAGTGATTCCATTGACACTACCCAAATAATTACATCAAGTAAGATTTCTCCCCAAATTTAGAAAGCTCTGATGAATTTTATAGTGTCCTTCTCATCGTTTGAAGCTCTCTCACGAAAGATGGTTTTACTTCAATAGTCTAAAAACATGACTTTGAAAATATTGGTGATTTTTGCAAATTGACACGGAAATTTCCTTAAATCCTTCTGAGAATTTCTAAGTGTAACTAAAGGTAAAAGTGTGGTGTTTTGTCATTTAATACTAATACTGCCATTTCTTTAGTACCTGTCATCCAAGAATCTGAAACCACTTTACAAAAATTACTCAGTAAGCCTCAAAATATTGCATGCAAGATAGCAAGTATAATATTCTCACACCCATTTTACAGTGGGTGTATCTGTAGGTATCTTTTTTTGTTTACAGTGAACATACTAGCCTCAGGTGGAAAACACACTTTTATTAAAAGATACTTGTGTAACTCTCACAAGTGATTTTGATATTTTTCAGAAAATATTCACCACTTAGTGACAAAGAATGGCAGTTTCTTATCTACAAACACTGTCAGTAATTTTTGTTGCGAAGAGCAAAATGTTTGAGACAAAACAAGGAGAAAATATGATTTCACCAAAGTACACTCTGGTAGTCCAATATTATTAGGCAATTTCTTTTTCAGATCATGGCTGTATCATAATTTTGAAACATAGTTTCCTGTTAAATTAAACAGTGTACCACAGAAGATACCAGTGTCACTTCATAAACGATTGTACTACAAATCATGGTGTATAGAGTAGGATCGGACAAGCAGTTCTCTTACAGTCTGTAATACATGTGATATTTGCTTTCATAAGGTGCATTAATAATTTTTCATGCTGTTTCCCAAAGAGATCTTAGAATTTATCTGCTTCCAGAAGCACATTCTATAGCTTCCTATACTCAATAGGCCAGATCCTCAGCAAATACATACAAGCTCCACAAGAGGCTCTGGCCCTATGTCTCTATTAGTCATTGTTTTTTTGTGATATTGTACACTAATTTAATATTTTGATTTTTTAAATATAGTATTTAAAATCATTTTTTAAATTGTGAAAGAATTTCATGTTCATTAGTGATGTTCTGTTACAAATGGCTTGTACCAGATTTAGGGTTGGCTGGTAAAGTGCGAGGACTGTTCATGCATTTGCAGGGAGGGATAGCTCCGTGGTTTGAGCATTGGTCTTCTAAACCCAGGGTTGTGAATTCAATCCTTGAGGGAGCCATTTAGGGATCAGGGCAAAAATTGGGGATTGGTCCTGCTTTGAGCAGGGGGTTGGACTAGATGACCTCCTAAGGTCCCTTCAACCCTGATATTCTATGATTTGATTAATGAATTGCATGACTCCTGCTATTTCAGTCTGTCAAAGAAGGCAAGCCTTCTGGATTTGGCTCATCATTTTGTGCTTTGCATCAATGGAGGGAGACCTGAGAGCATCAAAACAATCTAGGATTTGATCTCTGCTCTTTAGAAGTGCAACACCAGAAAATTGCCTATAACGATGCCTACATTCTTGTTCTTTCAATTGGAAAAATATGCAATATATTGAATACTAGCCTGATTTACTTTTCCTTTTAAGATTGAAGCTCTCTATAATGAATGGTTCCCTAAGCAATGAAAGAAAATATACTGCTTCTGCAGCACTCACTGAAGGAATTAACTCCATTTGTCCTCTCATCCCAAATTAACTAATGTGCTAAAATACTACATTTCTGGTAAAGAAAATTTATTATACTGTACTTTTGGCAACAGCACTTTCTACTTAATGACTGCACATGTATTGCCTTGATGAAGATCACTGGATTTGAACCCAAAAGAGCTGGCATGTCATTCATTTATGCACTGCATTCAATAGGAGGGGGAAGTAATTATGAACTAACAATGTTTGTTGGTGAAAAATTTCCACCACTATTAAGCCCGGGGCAGGAAATAGTCCTAATAGTGGGAGTTCTAGGCTGCAACTGTGGACTAAGCTGTGATGTGACATGTTTAGAGATTACTTCTCTCAAAAGCCAAGCACATCCTAACTGAGCATGACTGAAACATTTTGGATAAAATGAAATAAAATCTCAGCATGAATCTTTGTAAAAACTTGAACCAAACAGTTAAAAAAAAGTTTTGATAACCTTTGAAAAGTTTGTTTTTGTTTTGTTCTTTGTTTTTCTTTCCCCTTCTTCTCCTCCCTCTCCACTAACCCCAGTCACAAACATACCTCCCTCTGCAGTTCCTCATTCTGACTCTAGCCAAAAATAGCACAAGAACTATGGCCCAGATCTACAAAGGGGCTTAGGTGTTAAAACACCTAACTTTTAGGCTCCTAGCCATCCAGTAGAATCCACAGACCATGGGTTAGGCACATGGGCTCCCCATACTATGCATGGTGAGAGATAGGTGCCAAAGTATGGGATCCACAAAAGCCAGCACTTTAGGCAGAGAGCCACGTAAGCTAGCCAATAGCAGATGCTGATGAGGGGTATCTGTCCTAACCCCACCCTTCTCATAGAGTCTGATGCCTATCCTATCAGAGCCGTGAACACTCTCCTGCCGTCAGGCACCTAAACTGTTGGCAGCACATGTCTAACTCCACACCAAATAGGGAGGAGAAAGTCTCCCTCATAACTGTTAACCCAGGGGGCAAGGAACTCAGCTGGCATGTGGGAAACCCCTCCTCTGTTACCCCTTCTATCTGATAAGGAGCAGAGATTTGAACATGAGTTTCCATCTCTCAGGTGAGTGCCCTAAATACTGGGCTATAAAGCCCCTCTCATTCTCTCTCTGGGCGAAAACCTATTTAATTGCTTATACAAAGTAGAAGGGCTTCAGCAAGAGGGTGACTCAGGCACTCATCTAAGAGATGAAAAACATGTTCAAAACCCTTCCTCCTCATTAGGAAGAGAAAGGAAATGAACCACGGTCTCCCACAGCTTGGGTGAGTGCCTAGACTACCAGGCTACGGGCTATAAGGGAGGGGGCGGCTGCTGCTGCTGCTGTCTTCTCCCCCAGGTTGTTTTGTGTGGAGTTAGGCATGCATTGGATCAGGTCCTACAGACAAGATAGATAAAGGGAAAACACTCCTGTTCATCTAGTTTGAGGATTGTTCTGGGGCTCAGCCATTTAGACACCTGTGTGAAGCAGCAGTGTGTGTGCGCAGAGGCAGAAACATAGGTAGCTAGGAGACTTTTACCTCAAACATTTAAGGATCAAGGGATTTTAGGCATCTACAGGGTTAGGTGGCAGCTGAGCAGGGGTTTTGAGGATCTCAGTGGCACCTGAATTTTGGACTTCAGGACTGCAGTGGGCTGTTAGGGCTGCAGTATGGGGAGGGGGAGAGGGGGAGAGAGGAGTGAGCAGCGGGGTCGGGGCCTCAAGGGGAAAGAGGCGGAGTGGGAGCAGGGCTGTGGGGGAAGGGGCAGAATGGGGTGGGACCATGGGCAGGGCCTCAGGCTCTTAAACCCGCCCTTGCCCATGGCCCCGACTGAGCTCTTACTCCACCCCCCCACACACACACTGCGGCCACGGGGAGGTTGAGAGCAGCAAGAGGGTGCATGGCCTCTGCTAGAAGAGGTGGGGTATGGGGATAGCCTCCCCAAGCAGAAGCTTCACCCACCACCCATGTTAAGAGGTTTGTTTTGTTTTTAGGTTAAGATTAATTCTATAATGTATGTTTCTCACCAATCAGTGACTTTTCCAAATCCAATACAGTTCTGGCAGTTTTTCAAGCAATTTCCTTATTTATAACCAAACAAGAAAAAAATCAAGTGAGATAATTTTTTAAATATGCCTATATCCCTTCCCTTGGTACTAATGTAATTCTTGTAATTTGTAAGTTTAGGCAATGATTTTGGTTGATTAGCCATCTCCTGAGGCCATCTAGGAGACATATCTTTCATTAATTTTAATGGAAGATGTCACAGGATCCCCTACATGGTTTTTAAAATTCAAACCTTTATAATTGAAGATTTTGTTCCGAAAAGGACTTTTTTTATTCCTCTAGTATATTTGTCCAAATATTGACATTTTAATACATGAAAAGGCAGTCGAGAAGTACCAAAATACATACAACATTTAGCCCTTTCAGTGATGAGGTTTGCAGGATGTAAGGAGGTTTCAAGAGCCCTTATGATTATTCGGAGATGAGTTCACTGCATTTGAAGTGACAGAACTCCTGTTCCACTCTTGATAGACTAACATCAATGAGTAAATATAAACCCAGTGTACTGTTCCTTTAGAAATTAAAGAAAAGAATGAAGAAAATGAGAAAGGGATCAAATTTTTGTACTGCATAAAATTATATGATTAATGTGCAATGTTAAGTACAATTCTGTTAGCAATTGTGGGCACCATTAGAACCAGTAGGAATGATGGCATTGATTTTGATGGAAGTAGAATCAAGTTCCAAAATTCAGGGATTCAATTTAAGCATATTTCTAGAGATGCTCAAAATTTGTTTATTTTTCAAAAGGTGGGGACCTATCACTGCATATTTCAGCTGAATTGATCGGTCCTTCAGCCCTCATCTAGATTGCACCGATCACAACATGCGTATTTTCCAATGGGAATATGCAGAGGCACGTTGGGAAAGTGGATGTCTACTCTCCCCATAGCCACTCCAAAATGTCATCTGTACAGTCTTTTTTTCTTGGGTCATATGCAGGTTTCTATCACAGCACTAGGCTGTAATCCTAATAACTATTATTATTTCCAAATGATCCCCTTTGCTGGTGGTTCCAAGGCTCTGATAATATATTCAGTATACATAAAGTTGGACTGCCACAGAAATACATGCTTTCTATCAGTGTAGTAATGCTTAAGACTTCACTTGTACAAACACTTTACATATGAGGCCTCCCACGTAACCCATGTGTATAAATGTTTGCAGGATGAGGTCCTAAATATGTAATCAAAAGCTACTATGACGTGTTAGAGCAGTAGTCTAAAGTACTACAGCTTCCAGAGTTGTTACTAATATTTTTAAATGTTATTGAATACTCTAATATTTGCATTTAAAGGCCAGTTGCTTCACTGGCAGAAAATGGATATTTCACTGGCAGAGCATCTTTACTTATGTGTGTGTGTGTGGGGAGTCTGATATACTATATATATTTTCAATATTATCAGAGTTTTAGGACCAAAATGGAGAGGCCTCATCAGGGAATAATAATACTAAGTACTTTTCAGTACATATTAAACTGCAGCATTCTTGCCATTTTCTCACTTGAAATCCAACAAAAATGTTCATTCCTACAATTTTGCTGAAATGAAGCAGCTCCTGAAAAAGGAATAAAACACCTTATTTTATGCTAATTTTACACTTCAAAAATTCTGTTTAACAATATTTGTCAAGCTAGCCTCTCTCCCATGTGTGAAAAGTTAAGTATGTGTGTACAGATACATGTTTTCTGAATCAGAGCCTGTGAATGTTCCCTTTTTCAAAGGGATACTTCCTAACGGCAGCAGCCAATCTGCATGACTGCATAAGACAGCCTTCTTCTACGTCAATGACACCTGTTCAACCCTATTGCCCTGCGTGGTAATCAAGCTCAAGGAAATCATGTCAGGGGATGCAGAGAGGGTGCATCCATTGAGGAATGTTATCAGGAGGGCCAAATCGCACCTGGAGCTGCAGCTAGCCAGAGATGTCAAGAGTAACAAGAAGGGTTTCTTCAGGTATGTTGGCAACAAGAAGAAAGCCAAGGAATGTGTGGGCCCCTTACTGAATGAGGGAGGCAACCTAGTGACAGAGGATGTGGAAAAAGCTAATGTACTCAATGCTTTTTTTGCCTCTGTTTTCACTAACAAGGTCAGCTCCCAGACTGCTGCGCTGGGCATCACAAAATGCGGAAGAGATGGCCAGCCCTCTGTGGAGATAGAGGTGGTTAGGGACTATTTAGAAAAGCTGGACGTGCACAAGTCCATGGGGCCGGACGAGTTGCATCCGAGAGTGCTGAAGGAATTGGCGGCTGTGATTGCAGAGCCACTGGCCATTATCTTTGAAAACTCGTGGCGAACCGGGGAAGTCCCGGATGACTGGAAAAAGGCTAATGTAGTGCCAATCTTTAAAAAAGGGAAGAAGGAAGATCCTGGGAACTACAGGCCAGTCAGCCTCACCTCAGTCCCTGGAAAAATCATGGAGCAGGTCCTCAAAGAATCAATCCTGAAGCACTTGCATGAGAGGAAAGTGATCAGGAACAGCCAGCATGGATTCACCAAGGGAAGGTCATGCCTGACTAATCTAATCGCCTTTTATGATGAGATTACTGGTTCTGTGGATGAAGGGAAAGCAGTGGATGTATTGTTTCTTGACTTTAGCAAAGCTTTTGACACGGTCTCCCATAGTATTCTTGTCACCAAGTTAAGGAAGTATGGGCTGGATGAATGCACTATAAGGTGGGTAGAAAGCTGGCTAGATTGTCAGGCTCAACGGGTAGTGATCAATGGCTCCATGTCTAGTTGGCAGCCGGTATCAAGTGGAGTGCCCCAAGGGTCGGTCCTGGGGCCGGTTTTATTCAATATCTTCATAAATGATCTGGAGGATGGTGTGGATTGCACTCTCAGCAAATTTGCGGATGATACTAAACTGGGAGGAGTGGTAGATACGCTGGAGGGGAGGGATAGGATACAGAAGGACCTAGACCAATTAGAAGATTGGGCCAAAAGGAATCTGATGAGGTTCAATAAGGATAAGTGCAGGGTCCTGCACTTAGGACGGAAGAACCCAATGCACAGCTACAGACTAGGGACCGAATGGCTAGGCAGCAGTTCTGCGGAAAAGGACCTAGGGGTGACAGTGGACGAGAAGCTGGATATGAGTCAGCAGTGTGCCCTTGTTGCCAAGAAGGCCAATGGCATTTTGGGATGTATAAGTAGGGGCATAGCGAGCAGATCGAGGGACGTGATCGTTCCCCTCTATTCGACATTGGTGAGGCCTCATCTGGAGTACTGTGTCCAGTTTTGGGCCCCACACTTCAAGAAGGATGTGGATAAATTGGAGAGAGTCCAGCGAAGGGCAACAAAAATGATTAGGGGACTGGAACACATGAGTTATGAGGAGAGGCTGAGGGAGCTGGGATTGTTTAGCCTGCAGAAGAGAAGAATGAGGGGGGATTTGATAGCTGCTTTCAACTACCTGAAAGGGGGTTCCAAAGAGGATGGCTCTAGACTGTTCTCAATGGTAGCAGATGACAGAACGAGGAGTAATGGTCTCAAGTTGCAGTGGGGGAGGTTTAGATTGGATATTAGGAAAAACTTTTTCACTAAGAGGGTGGTGAAACACTGGAATGCGTTACCTAGGGAGGTGGTAGAATCTCCTTCCTTAGAGGTTTTTAAGGTCAGGCTTGACAAAGCCCTGGCTGGGATGATTTAACTGGGAATTGGTCCTGCTTTGAGCAGGGGGTTGGACTAGATGACCTTCTGGGGTCCCTTCCAACCCTGATATTCTATGATTCTATGATTCTATGATTTATTGTGGATGTGGATGTGTGCTTTTTTGTCTATTAGACTGGGAATACTTTCAAAGATACTGTCCACCTCAAAGACCTTAGCCTGTGTGAGATGACAGTCAGATTATAAAAAACAAAACAAAAAACCGCACCCCCGCTCGGCCAAAAAATACAAAAAATTGCCAATTTCAGGGAGGATGGTAGGTTCGTTTCTCTGAAGGAAGTATAATCATCATTTGCATTGGGCATAGTTATTCCTTAGATGGTGGCTTGAACACCCCCAACTGACACATCTTTGTTGGCAAAAGCCCTAGTGTAGATGCAGTTATACCGGAAAAACAGTCCTTTTGTTGGCATAGCTTAGATTGTTTGGGGTGGTGATGGTAGTAAAATATCTCCTTCTGTTGGTATAACCTGTGTCTCCACCAAGGGACTTTGCCAGGGTGGGTATACTGCTATGGCTATGCCAGCAAACCATGTGCAGTGTAGACAAGCCCTGAGATAGATGCTAAGGAGAACAGCAAGCAGAGGGCATGGAGTCTCACTGAATAGTCTGTCCATGACTGCTTCACCCCTGCTCAGTGAAATGAGAGAGCAGATGAAGTTTCACTGCCTTTTTTAGGTCATATGTGATCTTGCAAGGGAGAGAGAGAGGAATTCCCTCCACACACTTAGCATACGTTCTTTTTTCTTATGGGCAAGACAATTAAATAGCCTTTTAGTAAACTAATGAGTCTTTAGAAAAGGGATTTCATAAAATAGCCCAAGGTCTTATGTTTTGTGTCTCTGCCTGTTAGTGTTAATATCTACCAAAAGTTGGGAGGTTATTACACTGATTTTTTAAAAAACAACTCTGAATCAAATTCCTTTGAAAATTTTTAGTATGCTATTTAGAAAAGGCCCTCTTCCAGATAGAGTATCAGTCAATGCATATTTAATAGCCATTCACATCTTTTACTTAGTATTACAAGTCTGGTTTTGTGTGTGACCCACTGTCAAATTGAATTGATCCTGAATTAATAAGTAGAGGAATTAAGCTACTGAACAACAAATACAAAGTAAATCTGTTTTTTTCTCCCTTTTTTCTTCCTTCAAGACTATACAGCTGAAAGAAAAGGCAGAACCATCAAAGAAAGGTAATTATTCTAACAATAACATGCCCTGATTAAATTCTAGTCAAATACACTAATAAAATCATTATGTTCAATTAGCAACTGTCAAACAGCATTGGTTTTGGTGGAAAACTGATAATTTATTCCTCTATTCAATTGTTCATTAAAAAAATCATGGAGATAAGAAATATTGCACATAGAAACAGCAGTAGTAACAGATGATTTACAATACGGCAAATTCCGCTGTGCAAGAAAAGACAGACAGGGTGTGAGTACAAAATATCGAGTTGAAAACATTAATTTGAAAATAGATTAAAAATATAATATTTTCATGATTTTTTTCTCCTATGCTTTTTCTGTTGTGGCCAGATAAGTCATATGGCAGATACTCTAGTTTGTGAATACTTCTCCTTACTGAAATTTATACTGAAAATATATATTGTAAGTACGTATATGGAAATGATAACTCTTACCAAAAAAATAAACACAAAAAAGGGGTCATTACATGCTTGAATGGGACCTAGGCACTTTTGAAAATTCCACCAGCTGCCTATTTGCCCTTTAGGTGCCTAAATACTTTTAAAAAATCTCTCTTGGGGACTAATCCAGCTCCACTGACGTCAATGGGAGTCTTTTCATTGACTTCAAGTGGTGTTGGATTGGGCTATTAGTCAACCCAAAGTACATGCTATTGCTTAAGTCATGTGGATACTTCTGCATGTGTTTAACTTTAAGTAGAGGCCAAAATGTACACAAATGTGTATGCATGCAGACACACACATACACACTATCAGACCACTCTCTAAATGCAAATGTATGTTCATAGACCAGGTCTACACTAAAATGTTAAGATGACCAAGCTATGTCCCTCAGGGGTGTGAAAAATCCACCCTAAAAAGCCAACCTAACCCTTGGTGTAGACAATGCTAGGTCAATGGGAGATTTCTTCCATCAACTTAGTTTACCACTTCTTGGGGAGGTGGATTAACCCCAGCTATTGGTGAAATCCTCCTAACGCTGTTGTGAGTGGATACACTTCAATGCTACAGTAGCACAGCTGCAGCGGTTTAAATGTAGACATAACCTGGAAAAATCATGGAGCAGGTCCTCAAGGAATCTATCCTGAAGCACTTACATGAGAGGAAAGTGATCAGGAACAGTCAGCATGGATTCACCAAGGGAAGGTCATGCCTGACTAATCTAATCGCCTTCTATGATGAGATTACTGGTTCTGTGGATGAAGGGAAAGCAGTGGATGTATTGTTTCTTGACTTTAGCAAAGCTTTTGACACGGTCTCCCACAGTATTCTTGTCAGCAAGTTAAAGAAGTATGGGCTGGATGAATGCACTATAAGGTGGGTAGAAAGTTGGCTAGATTGTCGGGCTCAACGGGTAGTGATCAATGGCTCCATGTCTAGTTGGCAGCCGGTATCAAGTGGAGTGCCCCAAGGGTCGATCCTGGGGCCGGTTTTGTTCAATATCTTCATAAATGATCTGGAGGATGGTGTGGATTGCACTCTCAGCAAATTTGCGGATGATACTAAACTAGGAGGAGTGGTAGATATGGTGGCAGGTAGGGATAGGATACAGAGGGACCTAGACAAATTGGAGAATTGGGCCAAAAGAAATCTGATGAGGTTCAACAAGGATAAGTGCAGGGTCCTGCACTTAGGACGGAAGAATCCAATGCACCGCTACAGATTAGGGACCGAATGGCTAGGCAACAGTCCTGCAGAAAAGGACCTAGGGGTGACAGTGGACGAGAAGCTGGATATGAGTCAACAGTGTGCCCTTGTTGCCAAGAAGGCCAATGGCATTTTGGGATGTATAAGTAGGGGCATAGCCAGCAGATCGAGGGACGTGATTGTTCTCTTCTATTTGACATTGGTGAGGCCTCATCCTGAGTACTGTGTCCAGTTTTGGGCCCCACACTACAAGAAGGATGTGGATAAATTGGAGAGAGTCCAGCGAAGGGCAACAAAAAATATTAGGGGTCTGGAACACATGACTTATGAGGAGAGGCTGAGGGAACTGGGATTGTTTAGTCTGCAGAAGAGAAGAATGAGGGGGGATTTGATAGCTGCTTTCAACTACCTGAGAGGTGGTTCCAAAGAGGATGGTTCTATACTATTCTCAGTGGTAGAAGATGACAGGACAGGGAGTAATGGTCTCAAGTTGCAGTGGGGGAGGTTTAGGTTGGATATTAGGAAAAACTTTTTCACTAGGAGGGTGGTGAAACACTGGAATGCGTTACCTAGGGAGGTGGTAGAATCTCCTTCCTTAGAAGTTTTTAAGGTCAGGCTTGACAAAGCCCTGGCTGGGATGATTTAATTGGGGATTGGTCCTGCTTTAAGCAGGGAGTTGGATTAGATGACCTCCTGAGGTCCCTTCCAACCCTGGTATTCTATGATTCTATTATACTGAAGTAAATCAAAGATTCCCATAGACTTCAATGGGAGCTGGATCTGGCCCATAGTATCTTAGGTTTCCTCACAAAGGCCCCAGTTCAGCAATACATTTAAGCACATGAACAAATCCTACTGAAATCAGCAAGCTTTAAGTACCCAGATATGATTAGATCAGAGATCATTACGTGTCAGAGTTACAAACTGGGTGACAGAGATCTGAGGAGGTGAGCTGGATTGCCAAAAGGCTCCTAGCCCTTTGTTCTAATAGTTAGGCTACATGATCTCCACACAGATATCTCAGCTCTTTTTGAAACTTCATCTGAGAGTACATTTCATAAAATAGCACCTGTACCATTTTACTGATGTTTCCAGTGCTTCATAGATAACTTAGTACCTTTCTGCTCTGCTAACAAATGCGTAATAGAAAAAGAGTTGGAAGACAAGTAAAAGCATTTATTGGAAGATGTATAGTATAAGTATGTCAGTGTATTAATAGAAGTGGTTAAATGATTCTGGGTGTGTAGTATTACTTGAGGTGTGTCAGTAAAATACATCCAAAGTAAGAGCTCTGCCTTGAGCAGTGGTAAGTACCAGCGGTGCACACATGTAACAATTTAGGAGATGTCATTATGAGATGCAATACCTTTGTATGATCAACTAAACAGCATTCTTAATACTACACATTTATTCCTTGGTTTCTTTTATAGTTATTTTCTATAGAAATCCAGTAGGGGTACAAATTACCTGTGGACATCTAAACACTGATAATAGCTGAAGTATGCAACATTTGTTCACCTCAAACTACTATCACATTCACTAATTTACCAGAAATAAGACCGCTGTCTATATGCAATAAGGCTATGCTGATTTACACCAGCAGACAGTTTGGCCCATGGTGCCTATTTGCTCCTCCTGAACAAGGTATATATGGTGACCTTTACAATCAGTCATAATACTGATACATAAATGGCTTGATTCCCCATTGGTGTTAATCAGCACAACTCCATGGAAGTCACTTGAATTGCATCCATTTATGATGAGGTTAGGTTTGTCTATATAGTATATGTACATTATAGGCAGCAGCATGGTAAATCTGCGAGGGAAAGGAGAGAGGAAGGCATTTTAGAGAAAAGGGATGATATGAAAATCACCTGAAAATAAGACTTTTATGGAGATAATGGTGAGATACACAAGAAATGGTTTTAAATTAAGTTCCACATTATATTGCAGCTCAGCTCACTTGCACCTTCAGCAAATAAAACAAAGATAGCACCACATCCATTTATTATTTGCTACTATAGAAGGGGGATGCAGTCATTCAGATCTGGAATTTGCATATGGATTCCAGATTATCTGCTTAACAGGAAACTACTGAATTAACCAGGGAAAATGCCAACGTACATATTTATCCACTTGTCTGTGCACTGATTAACAAGAGACAATTTGTAACCATTTTCACACACTATTTTTAGAAACATTCTTCCACTAATTTGCCATCTGTGATGATTTTTAATTTTTTCCCCTGGTAAACATTTCTGAGAAATAATTAGAGCAGTAAGAGCTTGAGAAAATTTGCCTGGCAAGTGAATTCACCCCGCACCCCCTATAAGGCAGACAAGTTTTCCAAGCCCAAACAGATTTCATTAAAATGAATGCAGAATTTAACAGTAAGAAGGAGAAAGAAAAGCAGCTGAGTTAATTGGAACAAACACTAGACCTTTTTTTATATCAGTCTAGGCAAAGTCTGAATCAGCGGATTCAATTTATAGGGTCTGGGATTTTTTGGCAGGGAAAATGGGAAACTGAGAGGAAGGATGATCGGGGGTTGGCACTAGACTGGGACTTGGAAGATTTCAGTCCAATTCTTGCTCTGACACAGATTTCCTTTAAATCACTTAGGCCCTCGAGTTGCTTTGCTGGGCAGACCCTTGAAGGCTGTGGATGAAGAGGCTTACATGCACATAGCATTTGCGGGACTGGAGGCTTAATTTTTGTGTCTTGCTTGCCCATCTGTAAAATGGGCATAATACTTCCTTTGTCATGTCTGTTTACATTGTATATTCCTCAGGGCAGGGACTTCTTTCTATGGATATGTCTACACAGCAAAGAAAAACATGTGGCTGGCCCCTACCAGCTGACTCAGGCTCATGGGGCTTGGGCTGTGAGGCTGTTTCATTGTTCTGTAGACTTCCAGGCTTGGGCTGGAGCCTGAGCCCTGGGACCCTTTGACCCCTCCGGATCCTAGAGCCCAGACTCCAGCCTGAAGCTGGAATTCTATGCAGCACTGAAACAGCCCCATAGACCAAGCCCCGCAAGCCTGAGTCAGCTGGTAGGGGCCAGCCACATGTTTTTCTTTGCTGTGTAGACATATCCATAGAAAGAAGTCCCTGCCCTGAGGAATATACAATGTAAATAGACATGACAAAGGAAGTATTATGCCCATTTTACAGATGGGCAAGCAAGACACAAAAAGCAAGACACACAGCACAGGCCAGCCGCGGGTATCTAGTTACTGTGTAGACATTCCCTATGTGTCTAGTCAGTGCCTTCAATCTTGGCCAACACTTCTAGACACTACTGTAATACAACTAAATTGTAATGTTGAAAGGACATTCCTCAGAGCAAGCTAATTTTTATTTTACTAACTTGTGACTGAAAAAGCAGTTCATTTCTTGTTTTTACTTTAAAAAAAAGGTAATTAGAATCTGGAGGACCTTTTCCAACAAATAATAACAACTTTAAAGCATGTCAAAATAAGTCCTAAATGACGATATTTGATAGCACTTTTTAAAGATTGCATTGACGTTATTATGAGGTTAATTGTAACTCAGCCACAAAACTTTGATGAAACAAAAAAAGTCTCAGAACATGTTATCACTAATTTTATTCTGTAAAATTGCATTTGAGAATTTATAAAAGAATAAAATATAGAAAACCAGGAGGCTTTAAGCTCCCCTCTGCTATGAGGCATGGAAGAGAACTAAGAAAAGTAATATAACAACTAACAAAAATGATCATAGTATGATTGGAAAGGGGGGTGAACAGTGAGATGGCAAAATTTGTAGACAATACAAAATTACTCAAGATAGTAAAGTCCAAAGCAGACTGCAAAGAATTACAAAGAGATCTCACTAAACTGGATGACTGGGCAACAAAATGGAAAATGAAATTCAATGTTGCTAAGTGCAAAGTAATGCATGTTGGACAACGTAATCCCAACAATACATACAAAATGACGGTATCTAAGTTAGCTGTTACTATAGGTGATGCGTAGGGGAGGTATGTGATGTTCAGTGCCTCCCCAGATTGCGGCAAGTGCCGAGCTGCCCTTACAGGGCTTGCTCTGCTCGGCTTGCCAGCAGGGGAGGAGGGCTCGGTCCTTCTCCTGAGTGCCTCCTCCGGGCATTTCCAGCTGGCTCAGCCCCTCCTCCTAGCAATCAGGCCTGGGCAGGGAGCTGAGGGGGTGGGATGGAGCAGCTTTTCAGAGGGTGGCCACTCCTCTGTGCAGCGAGGCAGCTGCCTGAGAGACAGCCTGGCTGGGGAGGTGGCAGCAGCCTGCCCCTTCTTCTCCTCGGCCGGACCCAGCTTCTAGGGACAGGGGCCGAGCCAACCAGAAATGTCCTGAGGATCAGGAGGCTCTGGCTTGCTCAGCCATTGTCGCCAGCAGCCAGGCCCAAGTGGGGAGTAGAGGGGGTGGGCTGCCAGCCAGGCTTTCTCTCAGGCAGCCGCAGCGTGGCGCAGAGGAACAGCCACCCTCATGCATGAGAAGCAGCTCCGTCCTGCACCCTCCGTTCCCCACCTGGGTCCAGCTGCCAGGGACAGCGGCCGAGCAAGCCAGATGTGCTGGGGGGAGGGAGGAAAAGCACAGCGAGAGAAGGGCAGAGCTCCCCCAGGTTAACTCTGGCTGGGTAAGCGTGGCGGCCCTGAACCAGGTGCAAGGTGGGTTGGGGGGTCACAGGGTAAGGCACCAAGAGCAGGTTCCTTCTGCTCAGCCAGAGGTAGGGACATTGCCTGCACCCCTCCTCCTGCTGAGGTGTCTGTGGGAGCTCCGGGGAGACACTGGTGCTGTGAGTCTCCCTGGCCCAGGGCCAGCCCATGCATGGGCTAGAGGCACATGCTCCCCATCCTTTGGCCCTCAGGAACCAACAGGATTGTTTTCCATGGCCCAGGTTGGTGGGATTGGAAAATTCCTCCCAGAAGCAAGGTGTGGGGTTGTCACATGCCCTCCCTCCCCTTTACATTGTGCCTCCCCCACCCCACCCTCAGTATCAGCAGGCATGAGTTATCTCTGGCTGTTACCACTTGAGAAAGAGATCTTGGAGTCATTGTAGATAGTTCTCTGAAAACATCCACTCAGTATGCAGCAGCAGTCAAAAAACATAACAGAACATTAGGAAAGGGAGAGATAATAAAACAGAGTTTCATAATGCCACTATATAAATCCACAGTATGCCTATACCTTGAATACTGAATGCAGTCCTGGTTGCCCCATCTCAGAAAAGGTATATTAGAATATTATTCTAAATATTAGAGGTATGCAACTCCCAGACAAGGAGAGATTAAAAAGACTGTGACTGTTCATCTTAGAAAAGAGATGAACAAGGAGGGATAGGAGAAAGGTCTATAAAATTATGAATGATATTGAGAAAGTGAATATGGAAGTGTTATTTACCACTTCACCTAACACAAATACTAGGAAAAAGAAAAGGAGTACTAGTGGCACCTTAGAGACTAACCAATTTATTTGAGCATAAGCTTTTGTGAGCTACAGCTCACATACTAGGAGTTACCCAATGAAATTAATAGGCGGCAGGTTTAAAACAAACATAAGGAAGTACTTCTTCACACAACACACAGTCAGCCTGCAGAACTCACTGCCATGGGATGTTGTGAAGGCCAAAATTATAACTGAATTCAAAAAAGAATTAGATAAGTTCATGGAGGATAGGTCCATCAATGGGTATTAGCCAAGATGGTCAGGGATGCAACCTCATGCTTTTGGAAGCTGCAACTGGCAAGAGGGGGATGGATCACTCAAAACTGCCCTATTGTGTTTGCTCCCTCTGAAGCATCTGGCACTGGCTACCCTCTGATGACAGGATACTGGGCTACTGGAACTTTGGTCTGACCCAGTATAGCCATGTTTATATTCTTAGTAATGGATACTGATGGGCTTAATTCTACAAGTCAGAAGTACCCAAATTGCCTTCAGAGGGAGCCGAGAGTGCTGGGCAACTCACAATGCGTGCTCTGGATATTGTAGGATTGGGCCACAAGGGTACAGAAGAAAACTGTATGACAGTATACTGTATATTGGACAAACAGTTTGTGAATGTCATTAAAAACTAAGTGAAATCCTGGCCCCACTGAAATCGATGGCAAAACTCTCACTGACTTCATAGGTATCAGGCGTTCACCCAATTCATGATACATCCAAGGCCACAGAAAAGGTTGCACTTTCAACATTAGCTTTTCCATTTCTTGGCTGTTGAGCATTTAAAATATGAAGCCTTAATAGTAAAATAAGTTTTTGTATTTTAATTGCCATGGTGGTGATTTTTCTTCCTCAAGAAAACAAGAAAAAACTAAACAAACCCCAGGGAAGTCAAAAGCAATTCTTGCTGAGGAATTCATAGATTATAAAGCCAGAAGGGAACTCTGTGATCTTCCAGTCTGACCTCCTTTGTAACACAGGCCATAAAACTTCCCTGAATTAATTTGTTTGAACAAGAGCATATTTTTTTAGAAAAACATCATGTCTTCATTTTAAAATTGCCAGTGATGGAGAATCCACTGCATCCCTTGGTAAATTGTCCCAATGGTTGATAATCCTCACTTTCACAAATGTATACTTTATTTCCAGTCTGAATTTGTTTAGCTTCAGCTTCCAGCCATTGGATCATGCTATACCTTTCTTTGCTAGACTGAAAAGCCCATTATCAAATTTTTGTTCTCCAAGAGTTTATAAACTGTGATCAAGTCACTCCTTAATCATTTCTTTGTTAAAACTAAATAGATTGAGCTCCTTAAGTCTATCACTATAAGGCATGTTTTCCAATCCTTTAATCATTCTTGTGGCTCTTCTCTGAACCCTCTCCAATTCACCAACATCCTTCTTGAAGTCTGAACATCAGAACTGGTGGGTTGCTAACTTTTTTTTTTTTTTTTGGTAACAGGATTTAGGTTGGAGCTGAAGCCAGTCTCACAAATGTATGAGAATCGCCAGCCCTCTAGCAAATTTCAGATCTGCCTGGGGAAATCCACTGACTGGCTGCCTCTCCCACTTGCCCAGCTCCTGAGATAGAGCAGCCAATCAAAGCTGCTACAGGAAGCAGGCAAAGCTCTGCCCCCTTTCCCACAGGAACAGACATCAATCTCACAGGAAAAGAGGGAGCAGAAAGAGCCCAGCAGCTCAAAGCAGTGCCACTTCCTCCTTCCCACTCCTCTCTTGTGAGTAACCAGGGGGCTCCTCCCCACTCCTTGCCTTCCCTAGGAAAGGGATGTAGAGAGCTGGTGCTAAGCCCCCAGCCTGAAAGGGGAAAAGGGGGACCCCAGTGCAACTGCCTTCCTAGGCCTGGAAGAGGGGATGAAGAAACCCAGGAGAAGCAGAGGTGAGATATGGAAGGGGAGGGTAGAACTGATGTGGGGGTAGAACTGATCTGGGGCTGAGTGGGAACAAGGGGGCTGAACTGATGGGAAGCTGGGTAGAGATTGGGCAGAAGTGGGGGTGGGAAGGACAGGCAGAACTGATGTGGGAGTGGAATTGATACAAGGTTTGGGGGGCAGAACTGATATGGAGAGTGTGGGGGTAGGTGGCAGAATTAATTATTAGGCAAAGGATAAGCAGATGTGGGGGTTAGAACTCCAGCTATGGAAGCCAAAATCATCTCACCCAATAAATTGTCTATACTAATTGTCCTACACACTAGGCATGGAAAGGGGAGTTCAAAAATCAAAAGACAGACCAAAGAAACACAACATAATCTTTTTAGGGGGTCTGACTAATGATTTTTGAACCTATGGGGTTGGTAATATTTGGACACAGTATTTCAGTAGCAGTCACACCAGTGCCAAACACAAAAGTCATACCTCTCTACCCCTATTCGATATTATCATTAATACATCCAAGAATTGCAGAAGGCCTTTCGGATACAATGTTGCACTAGGAGCTCATGTTCATCAGATCATCCACCATGACCCCCAAGTCTTTCAGAGTCATTGTTTCAATGACTTGGCCCCCAACTTGTATGGATGGCCTATATTTTTTATTCCTACATGCATAACTTTACATTTGGTCATATTAAAACCCACGTTGTTGCTGGCACAATTTGTTTATATGGGCTCCTTCGAACTGTGGCGGTTAGAGCCATGCAGGAGCGTAAAGCTCTCTCCTCCTGCTGGCTCTTAAGGTGCTGATCCTTCAGTGCTGATGCAGAAAGAGTCCCACTGACGTCAATAGGGCTTCATGTTGATGCATGGATCTGTGCATGCAGGGCTCATTGAAGGATCGGGGGCTGAACTGCTGCAGAAGGAATGGGTCTCCATACTAGATGGCTCCCAAATGCTGCAAGAGCTAAAGATTTCATTGCAGAATCCGTATGGCACTGAAGTATGTCTACGTAGACATTTTCTACTCTAAAAATGCTACTTATAGACTGCAGCTATGATGTTCACTAGAAGCAATAGTAGGGCCAAATTCTACTCAGCTTACTCACATGGCTTATTCTGTCATAATTCCCCAATAGCCTCAGTCCTGCAGGAGGATCTGGTAGTATAGTCGACTAGCACCTGTGCAGAGGCTGAGCATATCAAATGATTAAGTTTAGCTATTGCCATAGGTGGTGGAACTAGGGGTGCTGCCCCACCCTCTGGTTTGAAGTGTTTTCCATTATATACAGGTTTACAGTTTGGTTCAATGGCTCTCTGCACCCCCACTATACAAACTGTTCCAGCACCCTCTGGCTATTGCTGAATTATGTTATGATTAGGGCCCTACCATACATTTTGGTCAATTTCATGGTCATAGGATTTTAAAAAATGTAAATTTCATGATAGCAGCTATTTAAATCTGAAATTTCAGGGTGTTGTAATTTTAGGGGCCCTGACCCAAAAAGGAGTTGGGGGTGGGGGTTACAAGGTTATTGTAGGGGGGAAGTTGTGGTACTGCTACCCTTACTTCTGTGCAGCTGCTGACAGCGGTGCTGCCTTCAGAGCTGGGCAGCTGGAGAGCGGTGGCTGTGGGCTGGGAACCAGCTCCGAAGACAGCACTGCTGCCATCGGCAGCGCAGGAGTAAGGATGGCCTGGTAGGGTATTTCCACCCTTACTTCTGCGCTGCTGCCTGCAGAGCTGGGTCCTCAGTCAGCAGCCGCCACTCTCTGGCCACCCAGCTCTGAAGGCAGCAGCGCAGAAGTAAGGGTGGCAATACCGCAACCCCCCCAAAAATAACATTGCAATTCCCTTTTGAGTCAGGACTCCCAATCTGAGAAATGCTGGTCTCCCCAGTGCTTTTACCCTATAGTATAGGGTAAAAGCACACAGAAGACCAGATTTCACGAAGGAGACCAGATTTCATGGTCCGTGATGCAATTTTCATGGCCGTGAATTTGATAGGGCCCTAGTTATGACCTTAAAAAGCACCTTAAAATACTTAGCTCTTCATCCTGAAAATACTTATTGTCATAAATATAAAGGGAAGGGTAAACCCCTTTGAAATCCCTCCTGGCCAGGGGAAAGCTCCTCTCACCTGTAAAGGGTTAAGAAGCTAAAGGTAACCTCGCTGGCACCTGACCAAAATGACCAATGAGGAGACAAGATACTTTCAAAAGCTGGGAGGAGGGAGAGAAACAAAGGGTCGGAGTCTGTCTGTAGTCGTCTTGGCCGGGGACAGAACAGGAATGGAGTCTTAGAACTTTTAGTAAGTAATCTAGCTAGGTATGTGTTAGATTATGATTTCTTTAAATGGCTGAGAAAAGAATTGTGCTGAATAGAATAACTATTTCTGTCTGTGTATCTTTTTTGTAACTTAAGGTTTTGCCTAGAGGGGTTCTCTATGTTTTTGAATCTAATTACCCTGTAAGGTATCTACCATCCTGATTTTACAGGGGGGATTTCTTTATTTCTATTTACTTCTATTTTTTATTAAAAGTCTTCTTGTAAAACACTGAATGCTTTTTCATTGTTCTCAGATCCAAGGGTTTGGGTCTGTGGTCACCTATGCAAATTGGTGAGGCTTTTTATCCAACATTTCCCAGGAAAGGGGGGGTGCAAGTGTTGGGAGGATTGTTCATTGTTCTTAAGATCCAAGGGTCTGGGTCTGTAGTCACCTAAGCAAATTGGTGAGGCTTTTTACCAAACCTTGTCCAGGAAGTGGGGTGCAAGGTTTTGGGAAGTATTTTGGGGGGAAGGACGCGTCCAAACAGCTCTTCCCCAGTAACCAGTATTAGTTTGGTGGTGGTAGCGGCCAGTCCAAGATAACGGATGTAATATTTTGTACCTTGGGGAAGTTTTGACCTAAGCTGGTAAAGATAAGCTTAGGAGGTTTTTCATGCAGGTCCCCACATCTGTACCCTAGAGTTCAGAGTGGGGGAGGAACCGTGACACTTATGCATACGCTTAACTTTGCAGATGTGAATAGTCCCAGTGAGTTCAAAGCGACAACTCATGTGCCTTAATGTAAAGGCATGTCTAAGTGTTTGCAGGAGAGTGGCCTTAAATTGGGGACAGTACTATTTATGTACTATTTTCCCCAACAGAACTCAGAAATAGCATAAGGGATTCTCTTCAGACTTTCAAAAAGAGGCCTTTGGGCTGAAACTAAACATGAACATTTTCAGCCCAAGCAGTGAAATTCCAAGAAATTATGAACAACTAAAAGAAGGGGCTATTGAGAGCCTCACTGAGTGCTACTTGGTGCCTTCTGTAATTATAATGGCTCCTCTGCCTGTCTCTTTCTTGAATTATAAAGTTCTCTCATGAGCAGTTTGACTGATATTGAAACCACAGACAAGCAGTTCTTGGAACTGCTCTAAACATAAGCAGTATGGTTTAGTTTCTAGAAATTTTGTAAATATTTTTCCTGTGTATAGACAACATCTTAATTACATAGCTACACGAAAGACCAGACCTGCTCAGAAGAGCCATTAAGGCTCAGAATAAGGTGTTTAAACATGCACACACACACATGCATTATATAATTACTATGTTAACTCAAATGGCTCTAAAAGAAGTCTGAGGTACTTCAGGAGCTTCATGCTTGCTTTTTGTGTGTGAGAAGAAGGGAGAAGATTCAGGTATCATAAAATGCTTAATAACTACTGTGACCCAAATACTGCTGTGGACTCTGCCAATGCAGTGCAGCACTGGGGATGACAAAGTTTACAAAAAACAACCAAACGTGCACACTTTGGTAGGATAACATTGTTCCATCAATATATGACTGGTTTAAGTTTCCCTAGATTGAGTTTTATCCGAGCATCCACTGAAGTAGTGATTCTCAACCAGAGGTCCGAGGCCCCCTGAGTGGACTGCAAGCAGGTTTCAGGGGGCCACCAAAGAGGGCCAGCATTAGACTCCCTGGGTCCCAGGCCAGAAAGCCGAAGCCCTGCCACATGGGGCTGAAGCCCGGGCCCTGAGCTCTGCCACTCAAGACTGAAGCCGAAGCCTGAGCAATGTAGCTTTGTGGGGGCCCCTGTGGCATGAGGCAATTTCTCTGCTTGCTACCCCTAACACCAGCCATGGCTTTTATATGCAGCAAACCAGTTATTTTGACACAGGTAGGCTGTGGAGGTTTTATAGCATTTGGGTTTTTTTTTTGTTTGTTTGTTTTTGGAGGGGGGGCTCAGAAAGTAAAAGGTTGGGAACCCCTGCTCTGAAGGACAGCTCTGTCCTTACACAACTGGGGCTGATTCCAAAAGAGCAGGAAAGCTGGTTTCTCTCCTCTTATATGGCATGCACCTACAGAAAGCCCAGAATTCATGATAACACAGTGAGGTGCAGAGAAGATGGAGTTGCCATGGAAGTGCTATTATTAAAAAGCTCAATCATTCTCAGTTTATGCACAAAGACAGATCCCTAACTAAGAAACTAGCCCAGAATTTTCTCTTTTCTGAGGCTGGATAAATTTATTATTTTGTTTGTTTATTTATGGACCATCCATCCAAATATGCTTACAATATCATTTGTGAGACTCTGGGAAATGTATATCTTTAACTTCCACACCTTTCTAGCAAGAAACCATTAAAAGCATCTTGCATTTAAACAGACTAAAACTTTCCCAGGCAACACCTTCCTCACTTCACTGCTGAAACACTGTTTTAACAAACAATCCAATGTGAAGAATGTATGTTTCTGTTAAACTGCATGTTACCATCAGTTTGTATCTCCTGCCATTCTGCATGTCCTCTAATTCCCTGCTGGGCCAGATGTCCCAAAAGCAAGAGGCCTAGACAACATATTTTGAATATCCCACAAAAAATATGGAATAATTTGCTGAGGTCAGAATTTTCAGACTTCAGTGCCTAAAGCTATTGGAATAAGCAAGCCAAAATGTCTCAGTTATCAGTAAAACCCAGCAGATGTGAAAGAATGTTAAACAGAGTCTATTACAATGTTTCAGGTGCAGCACAATCATTCCCTATCCCTGCTTGTAAGCAAATATTAGTACACTTTTTAAAATAAGATTTTTCTTATTTCTTGTGTTCCAAAATCTACAGGAAAGAGAAATAAACTGTAATGAATGAAGAATGTATTTGCTTATTCAGTGCACGGGTTTCTGCTGTGATCGCGTCTCATTTTCAGAGGTGAGGACTATTATTTAGATGCCGAATGTTAGGCATTCAAGCTTGACATTTTTTGTCTTTGGAAGTATAAAATTAGGGTTTGGTCCCCAGTGACGTCTATTACTTTAATCACATTACCCCTGAGTGTGACTCTGTAGGGCTTTATTTCTCTGGGATTTTTTTCTTTGTTGCAAAATACAACACAAGTAGCAGAGGAAATATAATCACCCTACGCAGAATGCATAGCTCACATAGTTCTGCAGTAATATTTTTTGTCTGTTTGGTTTTTTGCATGTTTAAAAAGCAATTCACCAAAATAAAATCCTACAGAAATTCTCTGCAGGATTATGGTTAAAGTGAAAGCACAAAACATTTTTCTGTGTGCATTTAGAGCAAAGATAGCCTTGCAAGAGCCCAGGAGACAGGTTGTTAGATCAGTGAATCTATTACTGCAGTTGGATGTACTTTCAGACAAGGTAGTATATGGTATCTTTTGAGCTCTTTGGATTTCCAGCCCCAGTGACACAGTATGTCTTTGCTGTTACTTCTATACGAGCAATCATATTGCAGTGAGTTAAAAGAAAAAAGGGAGGGGGGAAAAAAGGCAGGTAACATATGGAGCTGTATAACAGAGTGTCTTTGACTCAAAGCCTCTGTTATTTCAGTCGTACTTCACAAAAAATAATATTTTGGGGGTACATTTTCAGAAAGCTTGAGGTCTGGCCTCCATTTTGCATTCAAATTTTGGTGCCCGCAAAAAGAATGGCAGATGCAAGTCCGGGTACTTGTATCTCTAATCACCTGCCATTCAGCTGCACACATAAAAACACAAGGGCAAGTTCTGAGGGAGCTAACAGAGCCTGCAAAAGGGAGACTGGGCATCTGTAAACGTACCCCTTTGCTTCTTGGACAACTAGACTTCACAAAATTGGATTTAAACATCAAAATACCAAAGCAAAGAAACAATAGGTGATGTATCTCAACAAGAAAAACTGTTGGCCTACTTGTTATTAAAATATTTGAGTAATCAGATTTATAGATCACTACTGTAAACAGGACTTTCCTCAACAACTATTTAAATGGATAGGGTGAAATCCTATCTCCATTTAAGTCAATGACAAAATTCTCATCAACTTCAATATGGCCTGGTGTGATGCTACTCCCCATATTCTTCATAGAAATATTGTTATAATATGAATATGGCACAACTAGGGTGTATTTTATGCAAGATGGGTCATGTGAGATATCATTGGAAAGATTATGATTTACTGAATGATTACCCTATTTGTATTCATGTATCATTTCTGTACCTGAAGTTAGGAATATAGACTCTGTAGCAATTACTAAAGTGTTTGCACCTGGGGAACGTTCACCAGACAGTAGTCTATCAGCCTGGATTGGCCGTTAGGAAGGATAATAGGTCTTTGAAGATGATAATCTCCCTCTTCCCTGAGAAGTTTCCTGGGATGCTGTTTTGACACTGCAGGATCAGGTGATCATGTCACCTGGTACTGGACACCATCTTGGACTTCTAGTGTTTTTCCACTAAGAGGAGGTGGGGGTCAAACTGGGAAACAAAGGATTCCCACCATATGCAAATCCTATTTAAGGCTGGGGAGTGAGTTAATCTTGGTTCATTCTTCACTGAATTCCAACCCAGGATGACTGCATGAAATATCTAAGAAACAAAGACAAAGTGGAAGGGTGGGGTGGGGGGAGTACTGAACCCAGGCTAGAAATGGTTTCTGGCCCGTGAAGGATATACCTGGAATTTTAAGCTGCTAGCAAGAACAGTATGTCCTCAAGAAATTCTGCAATCTTTCTAAAAAAAGATTTAGGGTGACAAATTACTATTTGTAGCCAATTTCTTTAGTGTATTAAACCCAGTTTGCATGTTTGGTTTATTTGCTCAGTAATCTGCTTTAATCTGTTTGCTATCCCTTGTAATCACTTAAAATCTGCCTTTTGTAGTTAATAAACTTGTTTTTTGTTTCTTCTAAAACCAGTTTGTGTAATTCATAAGGGCAGAGGTGGGCAAAAAGCTGCACATAGCTTCCTCCACATTGAGGGAGGGGGTGGATTTCATGAGCTTATGCTGTATAGATTTCTGTGCAGTGCAAGACAATACAATTTTGCGTTTACGCTCCAGAGGGGGTGTGCACTTGAGTGCTGGCCAATCCCCAAGCTGAGTCTTTCTCCACAAAGCTGATCAGTGTCTGTGTCCTTTTGCAGCTGTGTGTGGCCTTACCTGTGCGTGCTGGAGGAGGCTAGAGGGCCTGGCACAGCAGGACAGGGAGATGGACACCAGGCTGGTAGAAGAGGTGGACTCAGTAGGACTCAGGTGGCACCCAAGCGTGGTGGGGTAACCCATCACACCTGGACTTTACCCCTACATTTTAAAAACATTAGTGAAGATAGTAAAAAGAAAAGGAGTACTTGTGGCACCTTAGAGACTAACCAATTTATTTGAGCATGAGCTTTCGTGAGCTACAGCTCACTTCATCAGATGCATGCCGTGGAAACTGCAGCAGACTTTATATATACACAGAGAATATGAAAAAATACCTCCTCCCACCCCATTGTCCAGCTGGTAATAGCTTATCTAAAGTGATCATCAGGTGGACCATTTCCAGCACAAATCCAGGTTTTCTCACCCTCCACCCCCCCACACACAAATTCACTCTCCTGCTGGTGATAGCCCATCCAAAGTGACAACTCTTTACACAATGTGCATGATAATAAAGTTGGGCCATTTCCTGCACAAATCCAGGTTCTCTCACCCCCTCACCCCCCTCCCAAAAACCACACACACAAACTCACTATCCTGCTGGTAATAGCTCATCCAAAGTGACCATTCTCCCTACAATGTGCATAATTAAGGTGGGCCATTTCCAGCACAAATCCAGGTTTTCTCACATCCCCCCCACCCCCATACACACACAAACTCACTCTCCTGCTGGTAATAGCTCATCCAAACTGACCACTCTCCGTTGCCAATTGTGCCCACATATCTATTCAGGGAAAACCATCACAGGGCCTAATAACATCAGCCACACTATCAGAGGCTCGTATACCTGCACATCCACCAATGTGATATATGCCATCATGTGCCAGCAATGCCCCTCTGCCATTTACATTGGTCAAACTGGACAGTCTCTACGTAAAAGAATAAATGGACACAAATCAGATGTCAAGAATTATAACATTCATAAACCAGTCGGAGAACACTTCAATCTCTCTGGTCACGCAATCACAGACATGACGGTCGCTATCTTAAAACAAAAAAACTTCAAATCCAGACTCCAGCGAGAAACTGCTGAATTGGAATTCATTTGCAAATTGGATACTATTAATTTAGGCTTAAATAGAGACTGGGAGTGGCTAAGTCATTATGCAAGGTAGCCTATTTCCTCTTGTTTTTTCCTACCCACCCCCCCAGATGTTCTGGTTTACCTTGGATTTAAACTTGGAGAGTGGTCAGTTTGGATGAGCTATTACCAGCAGGAGAGTGAGTTTGTGTGTGTATGGGGGTGGGGGGGATGTGAGAAAACCTGGATTTGTGCTGGAAATGGCCCACCTTAATTATGCACATTGTAGGGAGAATGGTCACTTTGGATGAGCTATTACCAGCAGGATAGTGAGTTTGTGTGTGTGGTTTTTGGGAGGGGGGTGAGGGGGTGAGAGAACCTGGATTTGTGCAGGAAATGGCCCAACTTTATTATCATGCACATTGTGTAAAGAGTTGTCACTTTGGATGGGCTATCACCAGCAGGAGAGTGAATTTGTGTGCGGGGGGTGGAGGGTGAGAAAACCTGGATTTGTGCTGGAAATGGCCCACCTGATGATCACTTTAGATAAGCTATTACCAGCTGGACAATGGGGTGGGAGGAGGTATTTTTTCATATTCTCTGTGTATATATAAAGTCTGCTGCAGTTTCCACGGCATGCATCTGATGAAGTGAGCTGTAGCTCACGAAAGCTCATGCTCAAATAAATTGGTTAGTCTCTAAGGTGCCACAAGTACTCCTTTTCTTTTTGCGAATACAGACTAACACGGCTGTTACTCTGAAACCAGTGAAGATAGTGTGCAGTGTTACATTTGATTTGGTTTATGCAAATGAAAAATCTTGTATCTAGTTTAGCTTAGTAATATATTTATGCCATAATTATTGCTTTGGTTCACAGCTTGTTTTTGGCTATTTTGTAACCCTGAATGTTTGCTTTTCTTGAGGTTTTTATTGACATAGCTAGTTTTGCATGAAACATGAAAATTTAAATTTTGGGAAGTTTCTCTGAGAAACTTTATGTAAGACCAAGCTATGATGTGAATGAAATTTCACTAACAATGGTCCAGCTAAAACCTACCACATTTGCTTGTTTTTCACAAATAGACCCATTTTCACAGAACAAAATGAGAACCTACAATTTCAGTTTCTTTTCATTTTATTTTGACTATTTCTCACAGATGTTCTGGTTAGCAGTTTGGTAAAAATATCTTTATGGCATGAAGATTCCTGGGGTCTGATTCTTCTCTGTGATGCTCCAATGTTTGTCAGTGTGTTCAGTAGCTGCTTGTACAAGATATGCTGTAATGCACAGTACATGTGTCTGAGGCATTTGACATGAGCAGGTAATCACAGATGCAACTTGTCTAAACTTACACCACTACTGGTTAAAATGGGAATAGGAGACACTTCCATGAAAAGGGAGCAGTATGGAAAAAGGCACAAGACAAGTTTGGAAGAACGAAGCATTTAGTTGGGAGACATGAGCTGAAGAAAGAGAACTAGGGAGGATGAAGATGAGAACAGAGATGTACACGGGGCAGAGCAGGATTTAATCTTGAAGGCAAGGACGAGACATTTGATTCCAATTAGAGGAAGTGAAGGAGCAGCAAAGGTGTTTGAAGAAGGAAAAATGTTAATATGTTTCTCCCCTCTTGTGTATCAAAATGAAAAATACCTATAAGGGCAGAGAATGCTGTCTGAGGTCCTCTGTCATCTGAGGGTTTAAATGGAATATATTCATGGATATGCTGGGAATGTCTCATGGAAAAGGACAAACCATCTTTGTGGCTTTTACTAAATGTTTATTACAAGGGTTCTGGTGTTCACTAATGGAAAGCATTTTTTTTTTAAATGAAGCTAAAAGGTTCTCAGACCATCATACACTCAGTGTTATTGGCAGGACTGTGGCTGTGATAGTGTACTGCCCCAGAGTGAGTGCCACAGGCACATCAGCAACTCACTGGCCAGCATGCCCTTGTGGCTGGATATGACGTTGCTGGGCCTTTCCCTTAGTTGCCTCCTCCTGTTGGTCACCTAGCTCTGTGGCCAGGTCATTTAAATGTTCAGTCTCTTTCTGGGGTACTCAAAGACCCAAAGTAAACACCACCTTCAACAACAGTCCCAAGGTAACATAAACAAAAGGTCTTTAACCCTGTCTGGGCTCAACTCACACAGTTTTTCCTCAGTCTTATCAGAGCACTGACTCCCCAGGCTTTTCCCCCAGTGAAAGTCCAAGTAAAACAAACCCCATGGTCTTTCATCCCTCCTGGGCGTCTGATCAGTTCCCTGTTCCTCTTGCAGAACAGCAACCTCAGGACTGCCTCAGCGGAGACTAGCCCCTTATTCCAGGGGCCCACCATAGATGATAGCTCAACAGATGATAGCGCTACTCCTGTAGCCACAACCAGCTCAACTGCCCTCCTCCACAACTGCTGGGCTACTGGGCTTCCTGCGTTTGTAAGTCCTACACCCAGCACAGGTATTGCAGGGCAGGGCTAGGCTAATTAAACAGGGTTAGCCAGCCCCAGGCCTCCTGGCCCTTAAAGGAGCAGGCCATCCTGTTACAGTGGGGAAGACCGCTCATTATTGCTTCCATGTCCTTTTATTCAAAAAGCTGAATAACCCTGTTTGTATCTGTTTTTAAATTATTTATGTAAGTAATCCCCAGTACTGGAATGTGATCTGTTAGTCAAAGGTAAAATTTCTGAAGATTTATAAATCAAGAGAGACAGGCGCTGGATACTCCATATATCGAAGTGTTACAACAGATTTAGGTCCCGATCACACAACTTGTTCCACACAGGTAGACCTCTACAAATCTATGGAGTGCCATTGATTTCAATGGGATTCTACACAGGCAGAGAGGTTTACCCATGCAGAAGAAGCTGCAGGAGTAGGGCCTTGAATATTAATGAGTCCTCTGTAAATAAGTTGCACACTATTTATGTGCCAGATGAAAATGCACCTTGTAAACAGTTCTAGGAGTAAAACATGACTGTGTACATCCACTTTATTTCTTTTGTGGAATGTCTTGCAGACTTTTTCCGAGATAAACAAGTGATACACTTTCAACATGGTCCATGGGGAAATTGGCTGTGAACTCTCTTTGAAGATACTTGTGGGAGTTCTGTGATTAATTATTCCTTGTACACCCACTCCATAATGCCCAAGAAAATTAACCCATAGAGTTAGAGCCATATGCAGAAGATGCAGCCATGAATAGACTTAAAAACGCTAGAGGACACCTTCAGGAATACTTTTATATACAAAGAATCATAAATTAATGAGCCACTAAGCAAAGTTATTGAGGCAAGTTTCATGCTGGTGTCATTCAGGAAACAATTAGATGGTATCCAGGGGAATGGACTATTAGTTACTTCATATTATGTAAGAACTGGAATAGATAATCTTAAAAGCATGGATATCAATATTCTGTAAATAGAACTAATCAATCAGTGACAGGGTCATATGCAGTATCAATACAGATGGCTGATGACATTATAGATTATCCCCACCATAAAAAAAAAAATCTATTTCAAAGCATTGCACAGTAGCAATCTGTTCAACCCCCGAGTACTAACATTGCTCATCATCACAATGTAAATTGTTTTAATGGATCAGCTACAAAAAGCAACAAGATACTTTCTAGGTGATTAATATTTTATTAATTTTCATGAACAGAAACAATAAAAATACAAAAAGTAAATGACTTACAGCTTGTACTTGTCACCAGATACCTCACCTTTCACGAGGTATACAATAAAGTTATGCACTTATGCAACTTTACAACTTGTCAAAGCTGCAAGAGCAGACAATACAAAATCAAACAATATTACACAGACCACAATACATTAGGGTTGGGGAAAGAATTAAAAAAAGACACATGCAAATAGGTAAAAAGGGGAAGACAGGACCAGGGGACAGAAGTGGCATATCAGGTGGAATGGAAGCCTGGCATTTATGGGGCTGTCTCAGCATTTTTATCCAAATGTATCAAGAAATGGAATCCAAATATCTCTGAGTTCATATAATTGCTCTCTACATCGATAAGCTATTCTTCCTTTTGCTGCTATCTCAGTCAGGTCTGAATACCGCTGTTCTATTCCTCTCTTCTGGATATACTCCTTCCACTTTTCAGAGTAGCAGCCATGTTAGTCTGTATTCGCAAAAAGAAAAGGAGTACTTGTGGCACCTTAGAGACTAACCAATTTATTTGAGCATAAACTTTCGTGAGCTACAGCTCACTTCATCGGATGCATAAAAGTGGAAAATGCAGTGAGGATGTTTTTATAACACAGACCACGAAAAAATGGGTGTTTACCACTTCAAAAGGTTTTCTCCTCCCACCCCACTCTCCTGCTGGTAACAGCTTATCTAAAGTGATCACTCTCCTTACAATGTGTATGATAATCAAGGTGGGCCATTTCCAGCACAAATCCAGGGTTCAACAAGAACGTCTGAGGAAGGGGCGGGTCCATTCCACACAGTCCATTATCTATAGCCAAGGTCTATGATACAACCGTATTTGCTCCAACCCCTCAGACAGAGACAAACACCTACAAGATCTCTATCAAGCATTCTTACAACTACAGTACCCACCTGCTGAAGTGAAGAAACAGATTGACAGAGCCAGAAGAGTACCCAGAAGTCACCTACTACAGGACAGGCCCAACAAAGAAAATAACAGAACGCCACTAGCCGTCACCTTCAGCCCCCAACTAAAACCTCTCCAACGCATTATCATAGAATCATAGAATCATAGAATATCAGGGTTGGAAGGGACCTCAGAAGGTCATCTAGTCCAACCCCCTGCTCAAAGCAGGACCAATTCCCAGTTAAATCATCCCAGCCAGGGCTTTGTCAAGCCTGACCTTAAAAACCTCTAAGGAAGGAGATTCTACCACCTCCCTAGGTAACGCATTCCAGTGTTTCACCACCCTCTTAGTGAAAAAGTTTTTCCTAATATCCAATCTAAACCTTCCCCACTGCAACTTGAGACCATTGAGACCTCGTTCTGTCATCTGCTACCATTGAGAACAGTCTAGAGCCATCCTCTTTGGAACCCCCTTTCAGGTAGTTGAAAGCAGCTATCAAATCCCCCCTCATTCTTCTCTTCTGCAGGCTAAACAATCCCAGCTCCCTCAGCCTCTCCTCATAACTCATGTGTTCCAGTCCCCTAATCATTTTTGTTGCCCTTCGCTGGACTCTCTCCAATTTATCCACATCCTTCTTGAAGTGTGGGGCCCAAAACTGGACACAGTACTCCAGATGAGGCCTCACCAATGTCGAATAGAGGGGAACGATCACGTCCCTCGATCTGCTCGCTATGCCCCTACTTATACATCCCAAAATGCCATTGGCCTTCTTGGCAACAAGGGCACACTGCTGACTCATATCCAGCTTCTCGTCCACTGTCACCCCTAGGTCCTTTTCCGCAGAACTGCTGCCTAGCCATTCGGTCCCTAGTCTGTAGCTGTGCATTGGGTTATCAAGGATCTACAACCTATCCTGAAGAACGACCCATCACTCTCACAAATCTTGGGAGACAGGCCAGTCCTTGCCTACAGACAGCCCCCCAACCTGAAGCAAATACTCACCAGCAACCACACACCACACAACAGAACCACTAACCCAGGAACCTATCCTTGCAGCAAAGCCCGTTGCCAACTGTGCCCACATATCTATTAAGGGAACACCATTACAGGGCCTAATAACATCAGCCACACTATCAGAGGCTCGTTCACCTGCACATCTACCAATGTGATATATGCCATCATGTGCAAGCAATGCCCCTCTGCCATGTACATTGGTCAAACTGGACAGTCTCTAAGTAAAAGAATAAATGGACACAAATCAGATGTCAAGAATTATAACATTCATAAACCAGTTGGAGAACACTTCAATCTCTCTGGTCACGCGAGTACAGACATGAAAGTTGTGATATTACAACAGAAAAACTTCAAAACCAGAGTCCAGCGAGAGACTGCTGAATTTGAATTCATTTGCAAATTGGATACAATTAACTTAAGCTTGAATAGAGACTGGGAATAAGACTAAGTATCTTGCATCCCATTCACCATCTAAGACTAAGTAAGACTGGGCTAAGTCATTATGCAAGGTAACCTATTTCCCATTGTTTTTTCCTACCCCCTGCCCCTTCCTCAGACGTTCTTGTTAAACCCTGGATTTGTGCTGGAAATGGCCCACCTTGATTATCATACACATTGTAAGGAGAGTGATCACTTTAGATAAGCTATTACCAACAGGAGAGTGGGGTGGGGGGAGAAAACCTTTTGAAGTGGTAAACACCCATTTTTTCATGGTCTGTGTGTATAAAAACATCCTCACTGCATTTTCCACTTTTATGCATCCGATGAAGTGAGCTGTAGTTCACGAAAGCTTATGCTCAAATAAATTGGTTAGTCTCTAAGGTGCCACAAGTACTCCTTTTCTCCTTTCACTTTGTAAAAATTTGCTTAATAATCATTGCAGCTCTCAAGAGCCCAAATCTTTGTGGTGGAATTAAACCCAGCATAATAGGTACCTAACCCAGGATATAATTTTTAGCTGAAATATAAGAATTACAGTGATACTGTGGATATGAGTCTTCCTATCAAGGATATGAAAGGAAATTTAATAATCATTTCTTTCAGTAAGTTTTCATCTTGTTGTATCAGAACTGTGGAACTGAAATGCATCAGGTATCTACTCCATGTCAGAGTTTATAGAGCAGGAGTGTCAAACTCATTCCAGTTCCCTGCGAAATCTTATATGATTTACATACCTCCAAAGTATGCAGAGGCTTTGTTAATTATTATTTGTATTGTGGATGTGCTGAGACTTTTCCAGGCATTTGACAGACACTGGTGATGGCATGTTCCCAGCCCCAGAGGTCTGATAGACTACAAACATACAAAACAGATGAAGGGGTGTGGAAAAGGAATGCAACATACAAACAAATGATCAGAGTAATAGCAGGCACACACCTTGTTAATTCCACTTCCCCCCTCCTCCCTGCAATTGGGTTTATGAATGCAAATAGGCATTTTCTGTAAACAAACAACAGAACAAGGTCCCTACCCTAAAAAGCTCCCAATCTAAGTAGCTAATACAGAGGATTGTGGATGGGATGCAACAAGGACCAAGTGAATAAGTGGTGAAATTCAGCACACAGCTTTGTTAGTTCCACAGAGTTTGTTGTATAAATTCCTTTTTGAGGGTAAAAGTAGGGTATTTAAGGCCTGGTCTACACTACAAAGTTAAGTCGACATATGCCAAGTTAGGTTGAGTTAATAATGTATGTGTCTACACTACCAAGTCCCTTCCACCAACCTAAAGGGCTTGCAGAGTTGACTTCTGTACTCCACCCCCGCGAGAGGCATAGTGCTTCAGTCTACATCCACACGTTGATATGGGGATAGTGTAGACACTGTGCTGTGTAATTCGAATAAATTGGCCTCCAGGAGGTGTCCCACAGTGCTCCACTGTGACCGCTCTGGAGAGCGCTTTCAACTCCACTACACTTCATCCAGGTACATGGGAAACAGCCGCCCCCATGTTAAAGCCCTGAGAACTTTTGAATTTTCATTTCCTGTTTGATTGGTGTGGAGAGCTCATCCACAGCTGACAATGGATGCTCAAGGCCGCAAACACGCTCCAGCATGGAGCACACAGAAGGTAGTGGATCTTATTGCTGTGTGGGGAGAAGAGTCTGTGCAGGCAGAGCTCTGAACCACCAGAAGAAATGCTGTCATCTATGCCAAAATCATGCATAGGGGGAGAAGGGCTTCACCAGGGACACACAGCAGTGCCACATGAAAATAAAGGAACTTCAGCAAGCGTACAAGAAGACAAGGGAGGCGAACAGTCATGCTGGTTCTGAGCCACAGACGGGCTGCTTCTATGAGGACCTGCATACGATTCTAGGTGGTGACCCCACCACTACCCCAAAACACTCAATGGATACCTTCCAGGAGCCCCGGATGACCTCGGGCAACAACGAGGAGGACATTGTTGATGAGGAGGAAGAGGAGAATCCGTGGCAGGCAAGTGGAGGATCCATTCTCCCTGACAGCCAAGAACTTTTTTTAACTCTGGAGCCCATCCCCTCACAAGACCAATTATCGGCAGAGCGTGATGCCAGGGAAGGTACCTCTGGTCAGTACACATTTCCAATCAAACTGTAGGGGTTACATGCTATTTTTTAATGTTGAATCTGAATTTAAAAGTTGGGGTAGAAGTTATTGGTGCCCACTCCAGCTATGCAGAGAGTGATCACCGAAAAAGATTGTTTATGTGCCCAGGGATGGCCCAGGAATCCTCCTTTGAGATCTCTAGGAAGCTTTCATGGGAGTAGTTCTTTGCAGAAGGTTTCTGGGAAGGGCTGCCTCATTTTGTCCACCACGGTAGGACATTTTCCTGCGCCACTCCAGTATTAACTCTTCTGGAATCATTGTGGCACACAGCACTGCAGCATAAGTACCAGGTCTGTACCCAGATACTTGCAGCACCTGCTCCCTTTCTGCCTCTGTTACCCTCAGGAGAGTGATATTGCATATGGTCACTTAGGGGAAACAGGGGAAGTTTAAAATGCTAGCCCTTAAACCGCAAGTAACTGTATAAGTAATCCACCCGTTTGGTGAATTCTGGGTCACACAACCACGCTTTCCCGAGCGTGCCCTGATTGTGGTTGGAAGAGATCACTGCGTATTGCAGCCAGCATTTTTTTTAAAAAAGGGGGAGGCACTTCCTGATAGTCTCCTTTCCACCCCAACCCAGTGCCGCTTTTGTAACAATCAAACTATTTGTGGGGCTTTACACTGGTGTCTATCCTCAAGCACCATCCAGGTTGCTAGGGAAAGGGGGCTTTTCTGAGGTTGGAACCAAAAGACTGACAAAGGAAGTGCTGTCGTCATCATGAATAGGTCGGAATATGAATGAGAGACTGCTAGGCAGCTCTCTAACACCACATTCTACAGGCCATTACCCTCTGATCCCACTGAGGGTTACCAAAAGAAACTACACCATTTGCTCAAGAAACTCCCTGAAAAAGCACAGAAACAAATCTGCACAGACCCACCCCTAGAACTCTGACCAGGGGTATTCTATCTGCTACCCAAGATCCATAAACCTGGAAACCCTGGACGCTCCATCATCTCAAGCACTGGCACCCTGACAGCAGGATTGTCTGGTTATGTAGACTCCCTCCTCAGGCCCTACGCTACCAGCACTCCTAGCTATCTTCGAGACACCACTGACTTCCTGAGGAAACTACAATCCATTGGTGATCTTCCAGAAAACACCATCCTGGCCACTATGGATGTAGAAGCCCTCTACACCAACATTTCACACAAAGATGGACTACAAGCCGTCAGGAACAGTATCCCTGATAATGTGTCGGCAAACCTAGTGGCTGAACTTTGTGACTTTGTTCTCACCCACAACTATTTCACATTTGGAGACAATGTATACCTTGATTGCTTAATTATTTGCTCCATTATCTTTCCGGGTACAGAAGTTAAGCTGACTGGTCTGTAATTCCCCGGGTTGTCCTTATTTCCCTTTTTATAGATGGGCACTATATTTGGGCTTTTCCAGTCTGCTGGAAGTCTCCGGTCTTCCATGACTTTTCAAAGATAATTGATAATGGCTCAGATATCTCCTCAGTCAGCTCCTTGCGTATTCTAGGATGTATTTCATCAGGCCCTGGTGATTTGAAGACATCTAACTTGTCTAAGTAATTTTTGACTTGTTCTTTCCCTGTTTTAGACTCTGACCCTTCCTCACTTTCACTGGCATTCACCATGTTAGACATCCAATCACCACGCACCTTCTTGATGAAAACCGAAACAAAGAAGTCATTAAGCACCTCTGCCATTTCCACATTTTCTGTTATTGTCTTTCCCCCTCATTGAGTAACAGGTCTACTCTGTCCTTGATCTTCCTTTTGCTTCTAATGTATTTGTAGAATGTTTTCTTGTTTCCTTTTATGTCCCTAGCTAGTATGATCTCGTTTTGTGCCTTGGCTTTTCTAATTTTGCCCCTACATACTTGTGTTATTTGTTTATATTCACCCATTGTAATTTGACTGAGTTTCTACTTTTTGTAGGACTCTTTTTTGAGTTTCAGATCATTGAAGATCTCTTGATTAGGCCAGGGTGGTCTCTTGCCATATTTCCTAGCTTTCCTATGCAGTGGGATAGTTTGCTCTTGTGCCCTTTATAATGTCTCTTTAAAAAACTGCCAACTGTCTTCAATTGTTTTTCCCCTTAGGCTTGCTTCCCATGGGATTTTACCTACCAACTCCCTGAGTTTGCTAATGTCTGCCTTCTTGAAATCCATTGTCTTTATTGTGCTGTTCTCCCTCCTACCATTCCTTAGAATCATGAACTTTACCATTTCATGATCACTTTCTCCCAAGTTGCCTTCCACTTTCAAATTCTCAACCAGTTCCTCCCTATTTATCAAAATCAAATCTAGAACAGTCTTCCCCCTAGCAGCTTTTCCCACCTTCGGAAATAAAAAATAGTCTCCAATACATTCCAAGAACTTGTTGGATAATCTGTGCCCTGCTGTGTTATCTTCCCTACAGATATCTGGGTGATTGAAGTCCCCCATCACCACCAAGTCCTGTGCTTTGGATGATTTTGTTAGCTGTTTAAAAAAAGCCTCATCCACCTCTTCTTCCTGGTTTGGTGGTGTGTAGTAGACCCTTACCATGACATCACCCTTGTTTTTTACCCCATTTATCCTTACCCAGAGACTTTCAACAAGTCTGCCTCTCATTTCTATCTCAACCTCAGTCCAAGTGTATACATTTTTAATATATAACGCAACACCTCCTCCCTTTTTTCCCTGCCTGTCCTTCCTGAGCAAGCTGTACCCTTCTATACCAATATTCCAGTCATGCATATTGTCCCACCAAGTTTCCGTGATGCCAACTATGTCATAGTTGTGTTTATTTACTAGTACTTCTAGTTCTTCCTTCTTATTCCTCATACTTCTCACACTAGTATCCAATGAAGTGAGCTGTAGCTCCCGAAAGCATATGCTTAAATAAATTTGTTAGTCTCTAAGGTGCCACAAGTACTCCTTTTCTTTTTGCGGATACAGACTAACACGGCTGCTACTCTGAAACTAGCATACAGACATCTAAGATACTAATTTGATTCTCCCATGCCCCACCCCCAGTTCCATCTTGTTTCTCCCTTATTTCTGTTATAATAGCCCATGCTCCCCCACAGACCCATCTCCCAGGTCTCCATGTTTTTGACTTACCTGTGGGCTTTGGTCACCTGCCCCCGTTGAACCTAGTTTAAAGCGCTCCTCACCATGCCTCCTATGCGGCATGGAGATACGTGAAAGAAAAGAAGATGAAAACATGGTGGAGCATGCTGGGAATGGGGATTGCAGAAGTACAAAGCCATGTGGAAGAAGATGTGGAGACAAATGGGAAAAGGATACAAAAGAAGCTATAAGCCATGCTCTTTCGGCAAAGTGAAGGAGGTAAGGCAGTTTTGGGCAAATACCCTCTCCCTTGCTTGCCTAGTAGAAATAGTCCCATTCAGTTACCTGGGAGGAGTTCTCTGCTCCACACTTTGAATTTCTAAAGGAGGAGGGAGCAAAGGTGCCTTACAAAAGAGTAACTTGACCAAGTCAGCTGCCTGTGGAACTCCTCCAAAAACATCAAAAAGTACCTAGCGGAGGGTTTTTTTTTTTAAACAATGGGAGGATAATCAAATTTAACATCACTCCCAAAAGTCCTGCTTACAGAAGAATGCCTGAAAATGAGATGTTATTTCCAGACTGGCCACTTGGGAAGGAAAGAAATTCTAGTGGATGTAACATTGCTCAATATCCTGGTATCCAGTGGTTCCAAGCAAGACAGGACAAGCAAATTATAGGCTCCTTGCTGTTTTCCAATTAGCATATCACACAGTTTTTTACCCAACGCCAGGGGGGACCTACATGAGTACCCTATCTCTTGCCTGATTAGAATCCATCAGTATTTTATAATTCTTTTATGACCTTTGCTCTTTCAGGGTTGGTTCTCCTTATAGTATCATTTTTGAAAGCTTGCTTTTGCCCAGGAACTGCAAGTGCTGAATCAGCTCAGCTAAGAAAGGCTGCTTGGCAGGGATGGTAGGAGGACCTGGTAATTGCTTGGCAGGCAAGATTAAAGTATACCATTGGTCAAATTTGGCTGAAGTTTGTATGTCTGAAACTGGTGATACAAGTCTAGACAAACTTATTATTATGAGTTCATGTTCCAAATTTTAAGTCATAATGTCTGTGCTCCTCACAGTGGACACATTATTTAATAAGAGTAGTCTAAAAACCTAATTCTTAAATAAACCTCTATGTTTATGCAAGGAAATTATGGTTTTAGAATTAGTGAGACACATCTCTTTGAAAATGATTATATGATGGAAAATTGACTTTCAAAATATTATTTGTAAATTTAAGCAGCAGACTGGCTATTTTTTTTTGTTAATACTTACATAATTTCCCAATCAAATTTTAGGACTATGGGCCAAAGCATGGGCTTTGCAAAGTAGTGCAAAACAGGAGATCTACACACACAAGCACTGAAAAAGCAGTATTAATGTGAATCCATAATCCAGCTAACAGTTCCTTGCACAGTCCACAGCTAAAATTTTTGCTAGTAGGAGTCATCAGGATGGGAGGTGATGCATACAGGCCATTGCTGTGTCAGAGAATAAACTGCCCCAGGAACTAACCACAAACCCCATCACATTCTGCTCCAAGTGCAAGATGCATTTCTTTGACCTTGCCTTTCCTAACATAAATACATAGCAACATGATATTTAAAAACAAACAAAACCCTACCAAAACAAAACCCTCCAATGCACACGCTTCTCCCCGCAGGGAAAAGATGAGAGACCAGACAACATATGACAGATGTTTAGTCTCCTTGTTTAATGCACTAGTGGAAGGCACTCCAATACTACGGTGATGATATTGGTAGAAGAACCTACAGAAAATACACATGAACAAACACAGACTAAACTCTCTGATTCTTTCCTCCACCTTGGATGGCCATCTCAGGTTCTTGTCACGGAGGAGTGCTCTCTCTACAAGAAAGATCAGTTTGCAAATCCAGAATAATGCCACTGATATCAGTGATGTTACTCTTGATTTACACCATCATATCTGAGGTTAGAATCTGCCATCATAGGTTTTACTGGGAATATAAGTGACCATCTGTCACCTGCTCTCATTGCTAAGAATGGTTTTTACGATGGATGTCTATGTGCAGCATTTGCCAGGGTATGGTCTTACAAAATGATATATACTCTCCTCACTATATCCTTGCATATCACGTATCTTAAGAGCATGTATTTATTCTGATCCATACATATTAAAAATTATAAAAGAGTGTCTATGCTATCTTTAGGCAGCCATTGCACACATTCAAAATACAACTGATAAATCCAAATCAAGATTACTCTTTCAGTAATTTTCCATTCATTTAATTATTTCTTTTAAGAAATCACAACAATCAGACTTCAAAGAGTTCTCTGAGGATTTAGATGTATTACTCCCACTGCATTAAATAGAGATCAAGTAGCTAAAACAATACATAGCACTTTTAAAATGTCCTCCTATTAGTGTGAGGATACAACAGTATAACCGATATAACAGTATTGGGTACTAGAAGTAATAACAAACATTATTAAAACCCCATAAAGGTTTCCAAAGCATATCTTAGTACTGTTAATATTATATTATAGTTTTCTGGGACTTTTTTAATACCTGAAAATATTGTAAGAAAATAAGATACAGAAATGACATTTTCAATGGAAAACAGTAAGTAATGCTTATAGTTGTGTTTCGAATCACAACCCACTTATTACTATCTATTAAATGGTGCTTTTGGCAAAATTTGAGGGACCGAAATATTCTAAAAGCACTTTAGCATGCAAAAATGAATTCCATTAATGTCAGTAGTGATTAATTACCAAGCTACAGTAGACTACCAAGCTACAGTAAACTTCTGCACAAATCTTCGTAAAGACTTTATAAAGTAGGATTCTTAAACTTTATAACTTTGGTGTGAATACACTGTAAGCAATTAAAGCAAATACAGTAGCATTTGGTGTTATTACTAACCACTTGTAGTGAGCACTGAACTAGGTAGATAAAAATTACTATGATTTTAAAGATGTATTTGTTTCTCATTCAGACTACATTCTAAATAACTTCTCATTTGACTTCCAAAGGGCTTTGGACCAGGCACAGGCACCAACTTTCCAATGTGCCGGGGGGGCGGGGGGGCTCAACCCCCGGCTCTGCCCCAGTCCCTGCCCCACTCCACCCCAGCCCCCAAATCCCCACCCCCACCCCTTCCAGCTCACCCAGACCCACCTCTTCCTGCCCCATTCGGCATCCCTCCCTGAGTGTGCGTGTCCTCACTCCTCTCCCCTCCCCCTCCAGAGCCTCCTTCATGCCATGAAAAAGCTGGGAGGAAGGCAGGAAGGAGGGAGGGGGAGGCACTGATCAGTGGGGCCCTCTGGCAGGCAGGAGGCACTTGCGGGAGGGCTGATGGGAGGCTGCCAGTGGGTGCTCAGCACCTAGGGGACCAGGCCTTCACTGTGTACTGATCAATAAGCATTTTGTTACAAGGATAGTAATACATTTGACTTTCTGTGATATTTCCAAAGACAGAAAAATGTGAAATGCTCAGTGTGAGATACTCATATGCAGTTAAAGGCAGGCCTACATTTAACAAGACACTGAAAAATGTACTATAGGAAACAAAGGCCATATTGGCTAGGTAATGGACTACATGAATTAACAGACCTTTACCATGTTTTTTTCTAATCCTAGTAATAAGTGGTCAGTATAGCTGCACTGGTGCAAACTTCCAGTGTAGATAAGGACCACAGAACTGGGCAGTGTATGGTTTTCCCATCTCACACATATTTTTGATAGTTTGAACATTTTTACCCTCCTGAATTGGGACAAAAATACTGAAATTTGAAGAAAAAAACTGGTTTGGGTCAAATTATATGTTTTGTTTAACTTTTGACCTTTTTCTCCTTTTTTAAAAAAAAACTTTTTTTTTCAGTCTAATTATCTTAAATTTCAAAACAAAAAGTTGTTTTGAATTGGAAAACCAGAATTCTCACTGTGACAATTTCATAACTCTTTAAAATGTTTTTTCAAGTCAGCCGATTCATCAAAATTCTAACAGTTTCTGTTTCAACTAATCAGCATTTTTTAATAAAATAACAATTTGTTGAAAAAATCCAGACTAGCTTTAAAGGAAATCTGCCTTGTGAAACCAAGGAAAGCCTCTCAAATGCAAAGTCTGCCTTCTTTGTCTGTCTTTGGGGTTTGCACCAGTGCAGCTGCACTGGTTACTGAAATCAGGACAAATTTGCAGAATAGACGAGGCCTGCTTCTTGATAGATTCTCTGTTACAGTTTGTGTCTAACTGGCATAACCATAATCATAACCTCACTGACCTGCCTAGGCATTAAAATACCTGTCACTACTTCTATTTGGGAATTTTCACTGTGTTCTGGCTCTGGACGCAATTGTCACTTGACTGTACAATTCAGTTTGGGATTGCCAACAGGATTCTATATAATCCGCAAATTGTGTTCCATAAAACTAATGAATAATAATACTGTGTTGAATAACAATGCCAACATAGCACGTGTATTTAAAAAAAACACCTAAATTAAATCTTCAAAAAAGATATTAGCCCATTACAAATGGCAGTCGTTTTCAGTAATAATAAAGAGAGCAGTTGCCAAAAAGTGATTAAAAAACAGGAGAGAGATCATCCATAGTACTAGCATATTTTATATTAACATCCCTCTCTCCCCATGAATAAATTCTCACAAAAAATATCATACACCAAGGATGGGTCTGATTCTCCACTGCCTTGTGCAGTCTCTTGCCCTTGTTCAAACAGCATGCAAACTGGATATAAAACACTTATCATTTTGAAAGGGAAGTGTATTAACTCCACTTTGCACAAGTCTATGTGGCAACAGAAGCTATAAGACAGAGGAGAATCAGGACCGTCTTACCCTGAATATTTTATCTGGACAAATTCAAGGTGTAGAAGAAAGAGTGCATCAAACTATAAAGTTGGTCATTGCTCACACCAGGAGCAACTTATGTGGAATAATGTTAAGGTGAGAGAGAATATGAAGTTATGAAAGGGGAATATCCTTCCACCCACAATGAATCTGAGCATCCTTTGTGCCTGTTCCGTGTCAAAATTCTTTTTTAAAAAAACTGAAAAGTGGACAGGGTGCATATGGGGGATATGTGTACTTATGTTAAGGCACAGGGAATTCCGTATGGACAGTAAATCTGGATTGACCAAGACTGAACATACGTTTTACATTTGGTCACAGAAAATTCTGGCATTACTATGCACAAAGAGAATCATGACCTGGAAGAGTTGTATCTGAAGACCTGCAGAATACCAGTCAGAAGCTGACTAAGTGATTGAGAGACTCCCATTGATTTTATTGGAAGTTGGATCAGGCCTCTACTCAGGTAACTTTATTACAGTCTGGTTTCCCTAGATGAATGACCAAGGTTGATAGTTTTACCTAATCTATCAATATCTGGCAACCAAATACTTAAGTAGGATAAAGGGGGTACATTCTCCTCTAAGTTATACTGAAGTCAATAGAGCAGTTTAAATAAAAACAATATTCTGTTAGCAGCAATAGATAAGACTGTGTAGTATGATGCATACCAAAAAACTTTACATTATCATCACTTTTTATTTCTCTGATATCTGTTTGGATGCCTCGGCACCTCCCAAACTTAAAAAACACATATTTCTTGACCACTCAAGAATGTCACAGATGCAACTCAGAGGTTATGGTATGGAGCAGCCCTACTACCTTCAGAATCTCAATGACTTAGACAGGTTCAAACAAACAGAAGAGACTCCATTTGTCACCTTAGTTCATCACTTAGTCTCCACAGAACAAGACAGGTCTGTCTGAGTGATCTGATCCTCAAAGTAACTAAAACTATCCACAGTAAGAAAACAGGAATCTGGTCACAACACATTACTGCTAAATACATTTTGCATACAGTGGGGTCCTGCAATGTAGCTTGACTAAATCTTGTTTAACTGTTTCCCAGATTACGCAACAAGCTCAAACTTTGCAGGGCTATTGCATGATTCAAGAACACAGTTAAAAGCATAATTCAGTCCAGCCTTTGCTAAAGGAAGGAACCACGATTTAACCATGTTGGCTGATACTGTGTTGTACCACACTATGGTCTCACAATATAGTAGTTTTCATAGTGTAGAAGGGACCTACTTATCTCCTATATTTCTTTCATTTCCATGTGCTTTTTCTCTCTCCTCTTGGCTTCTTTCTTTTTCCTTTTGGCCCGTCAATTTCTATTCCATTTTTTTTATCTCCAGAATAGATTGGCATTGGCCTACTGAAGTGTATTAAATCTCAGTGTGAGTATTGTTTAGATGATTTGGAAGCTTCAGAAATCATTTCTGAATACTTGGTGATCTTTCAAAGTTAATAAACTCCTTGCTATTAAGAAAGGGAGAACTAAATTAGGCTTTTGAGCAAGCTTGCTAGCCCTTAATATTCCTATGAACACAGTGCAAATGTAAAAGCTTTTTTCTAGTGTTCAGCTTGTGGTTGAACTGAACAACAAAGCCCCCATTCCCTATATCGTGTATATTTAGTGTAATTTGATCTTGAAAATCTTTCGATACTGATGCTGTAGGTGAATATGTTCTGTATTTACTTATAATACACAATTCATAATATCATCTCATGATTAAAAATGTACACAATATAGCTGAAAAGAGAAAAACTTTTTAAAAACTCTCAAACTTTCAAAAAGTAATCAATCAAGTTTCAATTACAGTGAATTTAAGTGCTTTTTTTCCCATCCTTCTGCAATTAGTGGTACATAAATTCATGCTTTTGGTGGTTTTTATTAGTGTTATTTGCTCATTCCAAGAAAGTTAAGAGTTTGTCAGCATTTCCACTGCAAACCTTTATTTTCACTATTCTATAACAGCCACAAAAATGTGTTATTGGATGAAACTTGGCACCCAAGGTCTCTGTCTACAGTAGGAACAAATGTTTTTAACCACATTTGCTTTAAGTTGGTTTGGGTATTTTAAGTTATAGGAGAGAGATAGAAGAGTTGTGTGTGGCTGAAGATGCTCTTTTACATTTTTACAATTCAAAACAACTTCATTTATTTAAAAAGAAAATATTGCAGATTTCATAATAGAAAGTCATGTTTTTTGCCAGTAAAAATAAATATAAACTCTAAATTACTTCAATAAATAAATAAATTTATAAATTTATAAATAATAAATAAATAAAACTACTTTGTATGCAAGATAACTACTGATTCAGAGTCAGGATTAAAATTCAGGAGTGTCTGACTGTGTGAGTTAATTTACCTTTCTGCATCCAGGCAGATAACAGCATTTAACTACCTCAGAGGCTTCGAACATGAAGAGCATTAAGTATTGTTACTTTAATTATCTGTATTGGCAAATCTGTAGTAATCCTTGCAAAAATAGACAGTTGCAGCCCCAGTTTAAACTGTGTCAATGATCTATAAAATTTAGGCCAATTGAATGTGGCACTGGGAAAGAATATATTACAAAAGGCTGGCTTTTTGGCCCCAAGCAGGAATACCATGAAAGAGGGTGGAAGGTGTTAGATTATGAGAACAGAGGAATGGTCAAGTGGATCAGACCCATCTAGTTTAGTATCCAGTCTCCAGCAGTTGCCAGCACCAGATGCTTCAGAAGGTGGCACAGTAAACCCTGCATTAGGAAAATATGGGATAAACTACCCTCCAGAAAGGTCTCATCCTAAATCCCTAAATAGTTAGAGATTGATATAAGTATGAGGTTTTAAATCTCTTCCATTTTTTTTAGCATTAACTATTATAACTTTGGATATTCTTGTTGTACATAGAAATGTCCAATCCCTCTTTGAATCTTGCCAAATGCCTGGCCTCCATAAAAATGGAGGCCAGGAATGGCATCTATAGCAATGAGTTCTATGGTCTAATTATCCATTGTGTTTCTTAAAAGTAATTTCTTTTAATAGTTTTTATTTGCTGCCCTTCAATTTCATAGACTCTCCCTTCATTCTTGGTTCCCCTCCTTACCTGGTGGACTCAAACCCCAGTCTGCATGTAGTCTGAATACCAAAGTAGTGTTGTTGTATTTTGTGTGTAAACAAGAATAAACTAAAAATTGCTTAATACAATAATAGTGTCATCCCTAATTGATTTATTTCTGCCTTGCATTAGTAGCAAAATCCAAGTGCACTCTCATGTCTTGAGAAACCACATACAAGGGCAGAGTTTTAAGGCTTGATTTCACTTAAATCATGTGTTACACTTGATTTCAGTGTAAATCATGAACAACTACACTAAAGCCAAGGCCTGGTCTACACTTAAAATTTAGGTCGACATAGTTACAGCACTGAGGAGTGTGAAAATTCAACACACCTGAACACCATAGCCATTTCAACATAATTGTCAGCGTAGTCTCAGGTTGACCAAAGAATGTTCCCATCAACCTAGCTACCATCTCTCAGGAATGTGGTGTTTCTACGATGACAGTCAAACCCTTTCCATCACTATAGGCTGAATCTACACTATGGCGGTATGCTGGCATGGCAATGGCATTGTCACTATGCCTCTATAGTTTCCATATTGTAGATATGGCCTAAGTGAAATGGAGTTTAACTCTTAGGACTTGTCTTCACTATGGAGGTAAGCTGACCTAAGTTACGCTAGGTTTAAGTCGACGTAGCTTAGGTGTCTTCACTGTGCTGCGTCGATGGGAGATGTTCTCCGGTCCACTTCCCTTACTCTTCTCATAGAGCTGGAGGACCGGGGTCAACCAGAGAGAGCTCTGCCATTGATTTAGCAGGTCTTCACTAGACCCGCTAAATCGATCCCTGCTGCATCAATTGCAGCAGCGTTGATCTCTCCATAATGAAGACCAGCCCTTAGTGACCTTGCTATTGGGATTTTTCTTGACCCAGTGACTGTTCACTATCATTGCCATTCATAGTGGCAATTCAGTCATTCGTAATGGGCCATTGGGCCAGGAAAAGAGAGTGAGAATGACTATATAGCCTGGAAGTTAGGGTAGTCTCCTGGAGGTGGGAGACCGAAGTTCAACTCCCTGCTCTATTTAATTATTTATAAAAAGTAGTATAGCTTCAAGAAGTGAATTTGACAAAGCCCCCTACCAAAATATCCCACAGACCAAGGGCAAGGGCTCTCTCCTGCAGTGGGGGAGACTCAAGTTCAAATCCCTTCTCCACAGTATAGAGAGAGGTGAATTGAACCTGGTCTCCCTTGTCCCAGGTGAGTGCCCTAAAGAGTATAAGGGAATTGTTATTGCCACCAGCACCTCCTACTTCTCTTCGTCTAGGTGTTTTCTGAAGACTTTGCTTTTGTCAAAATGCCAGAAAGTCAAAACAAAAACATTTAGATTCAAACACTTTTGTTTTGATAATGTAGAAATGTTTCCATTAGTTTCAACTAATTTTTATTTTCAACTTTCCGATTCACCGAAAACGTTGGGCAAATGTTTTCAGTTTGACCCAAAACAATTTTCCCCCTGATTTTTCAAAATTGGCAGGGAACCAAAAACTCCCCTATTCACCCGGTTCTAATTGTGAGTGCCTAAAAATGTGCTAAACACTTTAAAAGGAAAATTGTGGTCCTTTTTAAAAAACCAAACCCCAACAACAACAAAAAACAGAAACAAAAATACCCCCCGCAAAGTCTAAACTCAGACATAGCAACAGAACACAGGCCTTAAAACTAGCTAAGATATTCCTAAGCATCTGTGCATGTAGATTTAAGTATAATGTGTTTCTTGTACTACAGTCCAAGAAATGTACTTTATTTTATGCCAATAACAATTTCATTGCTTAATTAACTTTGTATTATTCTTCACTACAGGTTACGTAAGCATTTGTTTAATCGTCCTTGCTCCAGACACAGCTATTGTGTCTTCCTTCTGTTACACAACAGTACTGCCAACTCCATCTTCAAGATTGTCACAAGTCATAAATTACTGGTGAGCAATAGACTACATAGCATTAAAGCTCTTAAGTACTTTGAAAGGGAGTTCTTCCATCATAGGCTTATTGAACTGTTTCTTTGACAGCGTGGCTGTTAGCAGCTGGAGAATAGAAAGTGTGGATTATTGCTGGCAAGCCTACGATCAGGCATGCCTGACTGCAGCACTGATACATGACAGAAGAGGAATGGCTGTGACACAGCTGCAGATTAACAGATAGTAGTGGTGGTGTATTGAGATGGAGGTAGGGGGTGGGAAAGCTCACCAACTGCCAAGAGTGATTCATTCATGGAGCCTGAAGAACTGTGAATCATACTTTGCTCTTGCCATGTGAGCAAGCCAAAGGCTCCCCGTAAGGAGACCAGCCTCATCCAAACCTTGTTTTCAGAAACCTGTAACTGGCATCACCAATATGCTACCATTTTTAAAACTCTTGTTTAAACTCTTCACTCTGTTGAGTGAAGCTATTAAAGATGCAGCTCAAATATTTTTTAGATTCCATGAGGGAAGGGAAATATATATATTAGACATACACAGTGATAGATTCCCTACAACCATATTGTACTATAGTTCATCATTATTTAGCACCTCAGAAAAGAATGTTTTATTTGAAGTTCAATTAGTTCTTATTTGATGTAAATCAGATCATCCATCCCTAACTGATATGAGTGCACACTATCACAGTATTTGTTACAAAGATATTCCTTATACCATAAGGAGGCTCTCAGGCATCCAAACTATGGAGTTAATGCTGATTTTTCTTTATGAAATTACTGCTTTGCTTAATAAAGAATTTCCCTCTTCTCAATCACTAAATCTTCTCAAGTATAAACCTTTAGTTATTTATCTGAAGTACTAAAAAGATTTTTATCCCTTTCAAGCTATACTCTCAACTCTATAGAATTGTTTTTTTCTAATTCATAACAACTAAGTAAAGTCATACTCTCCTCACTCAGTTCAACACAGTAGCAACATAAAGGGTTTAATAGCCAATTGGGAAAGTTGGAGTGGAACTTGCTTTTGAGGGGCAAATGCTGCACTATCTAGTCTACCCCAATAGCAAACCATAGCTCAGATGTAAAAGAGCTGTTTCTCTCAAGTATAGACACCCTCAAACCCTAAAAGAAGCAAAAGTATCTAAAAATGATAAAAGGAAAACTTTTTCTACAACATGCATGATTAACCCATGGAAATCTATGCCACAATATATTATTGAGACCAAGATGTCAGGAGGTTTCAGGAAAGGATTAGACATTTATATGAATAACAAGAACATTCACAATTTAAGACAAAAATTATAAGGGCCATTCACTGTCATGCTTATGGGCATAATCCAACTGTTAAACACCCAGTTAGAAAAAAAGTTGGGGGATTAGATACTATGGTGTGATATAAAAATCTAGACAGAATAGTTATATTCATATGTCATTACTCTGGAGATTGCAGGATGCTACCATTTTGTTTTGGAACATTTCTGGAAAAATGGTCTCTAAAAGAGCCGTGGGAGGAAATAGCACCACTGGGAACGTTGTAGTGGGAGAGTTCATACTGAATTGATCTACATTAACCTTCATAGCAGGTTTAACAACCTTTTCCTGGAAGAGCAAGCCACTGAAACCACCTCTCTATCCTCCAATTTGCTACTCTGATTTTCACCAAACCCCTAATATGCATAGTTCAGGTAGCAGGGCTTTCACCAGTTTAGGAGCTATGTGCCTATCTACTTATTTGTTCCCTTCTGTGCAATACAGCAGAAGTGCATCTGACCTCTTAAAATGTGTTTCTATCTCAACAATACATCTTCTTACTCTTCCTAACTACAAGTCCCACAAACTCATCATGGGCTCTGTCAGAGAAGCTAGGTTTTTTCCATCTCATGGCATAGAGGTTCTACAGGCTCAACTTAAGTTCTCTGTGACACCTGTGCAATCCCCATTGCTGGCTAATGAATTTGCACAGGTAAATCTCGGGGAACAATCTCAAGATAGTGGGGGTAGCACAGGTGTTCCAACTTCCTGAGGCCCTATTTGGCCCCACAGATTCTCCATTTCCAATTATGATGGCATTAGAAAAACAAATCTTTTTTTGCAAACTGAGCAAAATTGATATGGAAATCAGTGACAATGACGACCGAGCCATATCATAGTTTTTACAGGAACTTTTTAGGGTAGAAGTGCACATGACATTTACTAATGTTCAGACTTCTTGAATGTAATGTTCATTATAAACGAACATATTGGTGCTAAGTGATGCTTTTCAGAAAGTCAAGTATTTTCAGCAGTCTCTCTGCCGGAGGTGTTAGGCTGAAGTCCTTCAGTATGTCTGACCCTTAAGCAAACACAGAACTGCACTTATGCATGATACAATTCTTAATATAGTGTTCCTTTATTCTCTCCAATGACAATAATTTATATTATGGAGCACTTTAAAGCACCTTTCTGCTCATTCTTTTAGAAATGAACTCTTAGTATTAAAAATGGTAGCGTAGTGCAAGTGGGAAGTCATGTGTACAGCCTAGAAGGTCATTCACTTACACATGCTTTAAAATCTACATGTAACTATCTTGCCAGTTTTGGGAATTCAGAGAAGCAGCACAAAGGCAGGCATTGGAACTGAAACAGAGACTGCCTGTCTTGCCTGAGCTGGAAGTACACTCAGACTGGGAGGGCTGGACCAAGTCTGCATGTGGCTGGAGCCGTTCCTCCCCCTGACCTCCAACTCCCAGGCATGTGAACTGTGCCTGAATATACCCCATATTTGGGAAGAGGGGAAGGAGTTACTGAGACCGCAACCTGATTGGCATGCCTAGCTGACAAAGTGCAGGCCCTGAAGAGCCTACTACATGGCTGGGACATCTGAGCTGAACCGGAGAGGGACAATGGGACCACAAGAGGTGGGCTGGCTGCAGATTCATAGATACTAAGGTCAGAAGGGACCATTATGATCATCTAGTCCGACCTCCTGCACAACACAGGTCACAGAATCTCACCCACCCACTCCTGCGAAAAACCTCTCACCTACGTCTGAGCTATTGAAGTCCTCAAATCGTGGTTTAAAGACTTCAAGGAGAGCGAATCCTCCAGCAAGTGACCCGTGCCCCACGTTACAGAGGAAAGTGAAAAACCTCCAGGGCTGGAGCAGCTGGAGAGCTCGTAAGTTGCCTTCTGCCACAGAGGACAGGAGACTCTACTTTGCTTCTCTCAGCTAGAGAGGACTAACTGCTAGCAGCACCTGGTAGGTCATCTCTGTATCAGGAGTCATCAGGGACTCCCTCCAGCTGAAAGGGAGAGCTGTTGGCTTCCAGCAAGGGATCCTAGCCCTTCACATCAACTTCCAAGTTTAGATAAATCCTAAGGGGAGACTTCAGGCTTTCTCATTAGATTAATCTAGTTCAGTTTTGTTAGTGTTAGTGGCTGCTGGGTTGGTTAATTACTCATTTGTTTGACATTCTTGACCCTTTTGCCTGTTCCCTTCCACTTCTTGTAATTAACGTCTATGCTTGATGGGAATATTTGTTGGTCCTTTATTTCCTGTAATTATAAACTGTAATATCCAAAAGGTTGTAGGGGCTGTTAATAGTTTAGGTACCTGGCCACTTGGTGGAGGCACCATGCACAAAGAATCAAGAGCCCACTGGTCATTAAGAGAGTCACTTAGCCCCTGAGGAGGGAAGAAGAGGGGCTCTTAGGGATCAGGGGTGCCTCAGAAGGGGGTATATATAAAATAGCGTGGCCACTAACTTACAGTATTTCCATGTTGTTTGGCTCCCCTCACACTTGTCACATTAGATAATCATTAGAAATAATTCTAATAGCCTTGTTATATTGCAAATCAAATAGTCCATAGCCCTTTGGCTGAACATGCAACTATTCAATATTTAAGACTATTTACTATTCTGTTTGCACACATTTCTACATTGTACTGTTCTTGGAGAACTCAGGGGAAAAATCTTGTAATAATATATTCACCTACTGGAAAAGTATGGAACGAATGAGATCAAATATAAAACCCCTAAATGACGTATTCCACAACTTCTTAAATTAAAGGCTCAACTTTCAAATGTGTGTGGTAAACATCACCTTGTATTCAGCAGATATTGGTTGTAGAAAGATTCCAGAAGAAGTTTCCAGCTGCAGAAAGCTGTCTGCAGTGAACACAGGCTACTGGAAACAATTACCCATCCATTACAAGTAACAGTCAGTAAGAAACCACAAACAATGTTGCTTTACATTTAAAATAACAACACATTATTTTTAACAAAGAGGTTTTTTGTTCATGCTTTGAAAAAGAAAACTCTCTAATGTTCTTATGAAACTCTAAGTGAACAAAATGGCCTATTAAAAAAACAAAAGACAGTTATTAAATGATTAAAAACCCAAAGACAAAGAACAAAATGAAACTGTCACCTTATTATTCAGCTAATTTACGGATCCTTGTAAAAGCTAATGAAATATGTGAAGATAAAAAGTGACCAGGAAGGAGGTTTTAGCCTGGGCCTTTGAGCACCATAACTCTCCATAATGCATGTTATAAACTGAGGGACAGAAAAGAAGCCTCCACTTACTTCTGGCTAACAGACCTGAACTTAGTTCCATTGATTTCAATGGTAGCCTAAGCCTGAGCCCCACCACTCCAAAGCCCACCACCAAAGCCAAAGCCCGAGGGCTTCCACCCTGGGTGGCAGGGCTCAAGTTACAGATCCTCTGCCTGGAGCTGAAGCCCTTTGGCTTTGGCCCACCTGCCCAGGCCAGTGGGGCTCGGGCTTTGGCTTTGACCCTCTTCTCCACCCCCACCAGGGAAGCAGAGCTTGGGCAGGCTCAGGCTTCAATTCCCCCTCCTGGGGTCATGTCATAATTTTCATTGTCAGAAGTGCAATGAAGGTTGAGAACCCCTGAAGCCTGAGCAGGTTGCAACACTGGTTCCTCCCTTGGCATCTCTGGCACATTTCCTGTGCATTGACTATCAGTCGTTTGCCACTGCTCAGACAAGCTTTCTGGTGCCTCCTTCAAATTATTCCTTCCTTCAACTTGTGTTCCTCCCTCCAAATTTGATGTAGGTTGCTAGAGGCCCCCTGACACAATTTGGATCAAAGGAAGTGTACTATCTCCTCCATTCATTCCTTCTGTGAGGAAAACTTAGGGCAGTCAATGCACAAGAATCAGGAATTCTGATTTAACAGGTTTCTGAAACTTTGTTTCTCCAAAAGAAAAACTTCCAGCATGATATCCTCTACTGTACAGATATACTGAGCAGTAAGGAGGCAGCTTTTCAGAAATATTGCAAGAACATAAGTGATGCTGTTATTGGAAATTGGTTTTACTCCAAGCCCTGTTTTAACCCCTTAGTGCAGTGAATTTTGTAACAGACAACATAACAAACAAATTAAGAAAACCCATACTTTCCCTATAGTAGCTTTCTATGGTATATTAGCTGATGCTGTACCTGTGGGAGAAAATTTTGTATAGTGAATATCTGTACTTACATTCCTGAGAAGGATAATTGTTTGTAAATGAACATGGTAAGAAGCATTTGCCAGCCATATAAACTGTGAAACACATTTGAAAACTAAAGTGCTTAATTAAAATTCTGAGCCTTTTGCTGGAAGCTGCCATCTTGCTAAACATACTGTGACATGAACCATTATGGGAGACCTTTGTAGGACTTCAAGCAGCTTTCATGTTGGCTTATCATCAGATAAAGAAAAAAAATATTATGTAAATATTTAAAGGGCAAGACTGTTGCCAACTCCACCCAATCCCCAACAAAACCCCCAGTTATGAATCTGTGTAGGGACCAGGCACTTCTGCAGCTGTTGTGGTCCCCATTGAGACAATTCAATTCCAGCACTGCTGCTTGCCAGGATCCTGCCTTCCCCAGCCTCCACAATGAGCAGAGCAGGACAGGCACAAAGGGAACAGACACTGAAAAACATGCTAATGCACACAAAACCCACACGTGCACATGTATTGGACACTGCATCCAAATCAGGTGTATGGACTTTTGAAAGTTTGACCCAAAGTATTAATGGATGGTAAAAACACCTTCTAAAGAGGTGAAGTCTTGTACAAAATCTGTTTCTATTTTTAAAAATACGCATTCATTTTACTATGCCATTTTTGTTGCATGATATTGAATATTATAAAAGGTGATTGAAAAACTTTGCATTATTTAATACACAGGAACAACAGATCACCCCAAATCACACAAAGTAAAGTTTCAGAGGCATATGTTGCTGGCTTTAAATGGTTGAAAATAATGTGGCCTAGCTATAGAAACCTTTCTTTTACTTGTGGTTATGGGTAAAATACCATACATTTATGATTCTATAATGCATGGTAGGGTCCATTGATGCTTCTATATTTTATGCATATGCTCTGTTAAGCCCATCTGTCCTCCAGTAGTTGTAGTCTGGCACCAGCAGAATTATCTCTGAAAAGAATATAAATTCCATAACACAGCTGCAAACTCAAAAGCACACGATTACTGTCAGACATAATGACAAAAGCTCATATTTTACATTTCTAATTTCTGCTGTGGTAGTTCTTACCTTTCATTTTTGTGGCCTTAAGAATGGGACCATTTCTCTGGCATCACAAACCTTTATGGGTTATGGTTTGGGGAGAAGTTTGTTGACAAGATTCTTCAAACTTTTCTTCCAATGCACCTCTCTCCTAGCCTGTAACAATGCCCCTGCTCCTCTGAGGCCCAATCCAATGCCATCAAAGCCAATGGGAGCCTTTCCCATGACTGGATCAGGCCCTTCAAAGTTAGCAGATTGCATGATAACCATACACAGATCCACTAGGAGTGCTGTAGAATGAGACCAAACTGCTTTTTGCTTGTGAGCTTAAGTTGGATTTTGAACCCAAGTCTGCAAACATTAAAGGCTAGTTGCATTAGCCTGCTACCCCACTACATCTCTTCTGTTTATCCTCACATCTCTTCTGTTTTAGAATCTAATAAGCAGTCTATTCTGTCATCTATCTACACTATGAAAGAAGCTGGTGCTTTAGATAGCATTTAGTGACTCATGTTCCATTAAGCTATGAATGGAACCACAACTGCTTGGAATTGTTTACAGCTGTTGTCTGGTCCAATCCTAAAACTTATATTTGTGTTACTCCTTAAATTAAGTTCTCTTATGAAAAATTTGCATCATTGTATTATGGATAGACATTTTCCTTCTATAGCTTATGTATTCAATTATATTAAAACACAGATGCCAGTGTTTAAATAATATGCTAGGATGATCTATTAAAGTCATGGGGAAATATCTATATCCTAGAGACTTGACATTTTGTGATTTGACAGTCCACAAGAATATTTTCCTCAAACTCTGGGTGCATGATTTACTAAAATGCACATGAATGTACTGTCATGCCAATACAATGTGTGAGTAGTTTACTCGAGAGCTTTGGGTTTCACAGTTCATACTATATGTTATTTTTGAATACACAGTTTCATGTTATGGTCCTGATGATCTAAAGGGAAAATATTTAATTTTCCCACACTGATGATAACTTGCATTTTTATCCAAGGATCTCCAAAGGGCTTTTTAACTATTCATAAATTTAAAAAAAATAATTTAAGGATAGACAAATAAGTTCAGAAAACAATAAGAACCAACTCAAATCTTTACCCATCTCTAGAACTGACATTAATTTTTTTTCCAAAGTTTTAAAACATTTGGTTGAACTCCATATCCGCCCCTCCCTTGTTGAAGGAGATAGAGGATATCCAAACACTGTGGCACTCACTCCTACTGCTGTGGAAGGTCTTTTTTGGAGGAAGTTCCAGAAGCTTGATACCATCACAGATAAGCATGTAAGGTGCTCAGACAGTGAAAAGGGAACAGAAACTTCTTCTAAATACCTTACTGGGATACATCCAGTGTGAGGGAGACTACAGCACGTGTAAAGCCAGCAAATCTGGTTCCTTTCACCTCTCTCCAATAAGTCCCAGTGCAGGGGCCTTTTAGAATTAGGAGGCAAGAGTGACTGGAGCAGGATGGGCTCTTTATACCCTCACCTAGATTATGATTCCAAGGGGACCATACCTAAGTGACACAAGATGCTCTAAACTGTGCTGTGGTTGGATTATCTGACAGTTCCAACCCTATCTTGCTCTGCTGTGTGAGACAAAAGCTGGAGCAAAAGAGAATCTGCTTTGTTTACCTATCTTCTCCCTTGAATCATGAGGATTCAAGTTAAAAGCCCAGATCCTGTAAACTGATCCATGCCAACATTTCTAAAACCATTGAACTGCTGAGCTAAAAAAAACCCCACCTGCCTAATAATTCTATTTATTATGACTCAGTCTCAACACAAATAATGCTAGCAAATTTCAATATACATATACACATATATATTGTGACACGGCAAGGCCAGATGGCTATAGAAAAGTAGTGTAACAAATCCCTGGTACCAGGATAAGTTAAATGGCAGCTGCTCCAAATCAATTAAGACACCTGGGGCCAATTAAGAACTTTCCAGAAGGCAGGGAGAATGCTAGGTTGATTGGGACACTGAAGCCAATCAGGGACTGGCTGAAACTAGTTAAAAGCTTCCCAGTCACCCAGATGGGTGGGGATGTTAGGAGCTGTGGGAGGAAGTTGTGCTGTTGGAGAGACTAAGCAGTACACACCATATCAGGCACAAGGCAGGAGGCCCTGAGGTAAGGGTGAAGTGGAGCTTGAGGAAGTGGGGGCTGCTGTAGGGAAGTAGCCCAGGGAATTGTATGTGCCATGTTTCTAAAAGGTCAGCTACAATAGCTGATACTATTAGGGTCCCTGACCTGGAGCCTGGAGTAGAGGGTAGGCCTTTACCCCCCCCCCCCCGATTAATCACTGAGACTGGGAGATAACAGAGACTGTGTGAGGGAGGGTTGCTTCTCCTCACCTCCCTCGCTGGCTTATGATGAAAATGGCTTAGTAGACTGTGACCCTTGTCCCTAGAGAGAGAAGGGTTATGTAGAAGGTCACAGTGAGCCTCTGAGACTAGCAAAATTGGCCAGGAAACATGGGACCCACGGAGACAAGGACAGAGCTTTGTCACTATATACATTTGTGATTGTCAATAGAAGTGCCTGTTTAGTTTAGAATTCTAAATAACTGGAAATAACAGATAAATGTTTGGAAAAAAAGAAATAAATATGAATCCTTCTGTATGATGATTTCAGTAGGCTAATAATACACTGCATATGTGCATCTTAAAAGATTCCTACAAATTACATTTCTCTGTGATAGATTGAATTAAAACTTTAGATTCAAACAGCCTCAAAGCATTCAGAATCTAGATTTGAATGTTTGGTTCAGGCCCATCTCTAATGTCAGCAAAGAGGAAGTTATGTAGGCAGATTTATATAAAGAAAATGCCACTCCTCCCTTCTAGTACAACTATGACATTTTATTAACATTCCTCTAAAGGCAGATAATGTATTATCCTGCAAAATGATAGTGCACTATTAAATATATATATATATATATATATATATATATATATATATATATATATATATATATATATATATATATATATATAATAGGTTAAAACTGCCATATAAAGAGAAAAGAGCTCCTGCTATCCTCAGTTGCACCCAGGAGATTGTTCAGAGAATGAAAGATGACATACATATGCTTAATAAAGGAAAGCCAACTGCAAACATTGATTCATTTTTCTCCCAAGCAGTTGACTATAAAAGCAGATACATTTTATAATATACTTGAGATTTTTTTTAAACAAAAGACATTTGTTTCTATATGTGAATACAATGCTGGACCATGATACAGTAAGCAAACCAAAATTGCTAGGCCTACAGAGTGCCTATCCCACCATTGATTCGTGTCTGGAAACAAAAAGAAAAGGAGTACTTGTGGCACCTTAGAGACTAACCAATTTATTTGAGCATGAGCTTTCGTGAGCTACAGCTCACTTCATCGGATGCATACCGTGGAAACTGCAGCAGACTTTATATACACACAGAGAATATGAAAAAATACCTCCTCCCACCCCACTGTCCTGCTGGTAATAGCTTATCTAAAGTGATCATCAAGTTGGGCCATTTCCAGCACAAATCCAGGTTTTCTCACCCTCCACCCCCCCACACAAATTCACTCTCCTGCTGGTGATAGCCCATCCAAAGTGACAACTCTCTACACAATGTGCATGATAATCAAGTTGGGCCATTTCCTGCACAAATCCAGGTTCTCTCACCCCCTCAACCCCTCCCAAAAACCACACACACAAACTCACTATCCTGCTGGTAATAGCTCATCCAAAGTGACCACTCTCCCTACAATGTGCATGATAATCAAGGTGGGCCATTTCCAGCACAAATCCAGGTTTTCTCACTCCCCCACCCCCATACACACACAAACTCACTCTCCTGCTGGTAATAGCTCATCCAAACTGACCACTCTCCAAGTTTAAATCCAAGTTAAACCAGAACATCTCGGGGGGGGGGGGGTAGGAAAAAACAAAGGGAAATAGGCTACCTTGCATAATGACTTAGCCACTCCCAGTCTCTATTTAAGCCTAAATTAATAGTATCCAATTTGCAAATGAATTCCAATTCAGCAGTTTCTCGCTGGAGTCTGGATTTGAAGTTTTTTTGTTTTAAGATAGCGACCTTCATGTCTGTGATTGCGTGACCAGAGAGATTGAAGTGTTCTCCGACTGGTTTATGAATGTTATAATTCTTGACATCTGATTTGTGTCCAATTATTCTTTTACGTAGAGACTGTCCAGTTTGACCAATGTAAATGGCAGAGGGGCATTGCTGGCACATGATGGCATATATCACATTGGTGGATGTGCAGAGACTGGGAGTGGCTAAGTCATTACGCAAGGTGGCCTATTTCCCCTGGTTTTTTCCTACCCCCCCCCCAGATGTTCTGGTTTAACTTGGATTTAAACTTGGAGAGTGGTCACTTTGGATGAGCTATTACCAGGAGGAGAGTGAGTTTGTGTGTGTGGTTTTTGGGAGGGGTTGAGGGGGTGAGAGAACCTGGATTTGTGCAGGAAATGGCCCAACTTGATTATCATGCACATTGTGTAGAGAGTTGTCACTTTGGATGGGCTATCACCAGCAGGAGAGTGAATTTGTGTGGGGGGGTGGAGGGTGAGAAAACCTGGATTTGTGCTGGAAATGGCCCAACTTGATGATCACTTTAGATAAGCTATTACCAGCAGGACAGTGGGGTGGGAGGAGGTATTGTTTCATATTCTCTGTGTGTATATAAAGTCTGCTGCAGTTTCCACGGTATGCATCCGATGAAGTGAGCTGTAGCTCACGAAAGCTCATGCTCAAATAAATTGGTTAGTCTCTAAGGTGCCACAAGTACTCCTTTTCTTTTTGCGAATACAGACTAACATGGCTGTTACTCTGAAACCTGTCTGGAAACAGTGTCATAAATTGCTGATACAGACAAGTAAGCAAATTGCACTTTAGTTTGCACAAGCACAGCTCAGTGATTTTAAATCAGTGTTTAAACAATTTGCATTGCTCACTAGCTATATGTTCTGTACACGTACCACAGTCTGACCAGCTGGCAAAACAACAAATCAAAATACAATATGTCTATTATCAATAGGTCATGTCTTACTAACAAACAAATGAAAAACACCCTCAGTTTATTGAATATATTTTAAAGTTATTTCTTGTAGTAAAACTCCCATATATTTTAGGTTTCGGAGTAGCAGCCATGTTAGTCTGTATCCGCAAAAAGAAAAGGAGTACTTGTGGCACCTTAGACTAACAAATTTATTTGAGCATAAGCTTTCGTGAGCTACAGCTCACTTCATCGGATGCATTTGTTAGTCTCTAACATGCCACAAGTACTCCTTTTCTTTTTGCATATATTTTAGTTATCAGTTTTGTAATATATTGATTATGTTATATGGTACTAGTACCATCTGCAAGTTTTCCCATTTCACTTTTTACCCCCTTTTCCTGATCATTTATGAATATGTTGAACAGCACTGGTCCCAGTACAGATCCTTGGGGGACCCCACTATTTTCCTCTTCTCATTCCTACCCTTCATTTCCTATCTTTTAAGCAGTTATTGATCCATGAGAAGACTTTTCATCTTATCCCATAACTGCTTACTTTGATTAAGAGCCTTTGATGTGGGTGTGGCATTCCCCTGGTGTTATCTGGACTGGAGATCTGCTAGGTCACTCCAGTCCTTGACTCTGGGAGCCAGCCTTGCCCTGCTCTGCTGTGAGAACCCCCACTCCTGGCCTCTGGCATGTAAGCTGCTTCTTGCATTGTGCAACTGAATGACACTAGCCAATACCTCCTATCCCAGATACAACCCTAGGAACCTCCATCTTGCAGTGTCCAGTTATGCCCACTGGATGCTGCAAGCTTATATGAGTTTGTCAGTTTAACAAAGAAATTGATATGTGCCAGGCTTGTTATCCCAAGGGGAATCTCTGACACACTTCAAACCAAACGCACTGCTTCAGGTTAATTTATTAACTACAGAAGATAGATTTTTAAGTAAGTATAAGTCAAAGCACAACAAGTCAGATTTAGTCAAATGAAATAAAAGCAAAATGCATTCTAAGCTGATCTTAACACTTTCAGTGCCCTTACAAACTTAGATGCTTCTCACCACAAGCTGGCTGGTTGCCCTTCAGCCAGGCTCTCCCTTTTGATCAGCGCTTCAGTTGCTTTGTGGTGATATCTGTAGATGGAGGTAGAAGAGAGAGCCAGTGTGGCAAATGTCTTTCCCTTTTATCATGTCCTTTCTTCCCTCTTGGCTTTGCCCCACCCCTTCAGGGTCAGGTGAGCATTTCCTCATCATAGTCCCTGACTGACTTTAAGGGAAGGGAGGGTGACTCACTGGAGAGTCCAACATATCCTTTGTTGCTGCCTTTGTTCCTGTGAGGCTGGGCTGGGTTTGTCCCATACATGCCCTGTTAAGGTGTGAACTGCCCCTCTGTTCCTAAAAAGTTTTGCCTGGGCTTGTTTTAAGCCACAAGGACACATTTTCAGCCTCCTAACTATATACATGAAATAACATTACTACAACAATGCTCAGTGCATCATGAGTCTTCCGAAGACACCCGACATGACAAACTTTGTACTGGATACCACATAATCATATTATAAGGATGAACATGGTGGTGCAGGGTGTACCCCTGAGATATAGAGTGTCACAGTGGGACCTTGTCAAAGACTTTCTGAAAGTCCAAGTACACTGTATCAACAGGATCACCCATGTCTACATGCATGTTGAGCCCCTCAACAAATTATAATAGATTTGTGAGGTATGATTTCCCTTTACAAAAGCCATATTGACTCTTCCCCCAACATATTGTGTTCATGTATGTGCCTGATAATTCTGTTTTTACTATAGTTTCAACTAAGTTGCCTGGTAGTGAAAATAGGCTTACTTGCCTGTGATTGCCAGGATCACTATTGGAGCCTTTTACAAAAATAGGCATTAATTAGCTGTCCTCCAGTCACCTGGTGCAGAAGTTGATTTTAAGTGATAGGTTACATACCACAGTTATTATTTGTTCAATTTCTTATTTGACTTCTTTCAGAATTCTTGAGTGAATACCATCTGGCCTTTGTGATTTATTACTGTTTCATTTATCTGTTTGTTCCAAAACTTCCTATATTTGACACCTCAATCTGGGACAGTTCCTCAATTTGTCACATAAAAAGAATAGCTCCAGTGTGGAGATCGCCCCACATTCTCTACAGTGAAGACCAATGCAAAGAATTATTTTAGCTTTTCCTCCTGTCTTGTCTCCCTTGTGTGCTCCTTTACCACCTTGACAATCCAGTGGCCCCACTGACTGTTTGGCAGGCTTCCTGCTTCTGATTTACTTTAAAAAATTCTGTTAGTCTTGTGTCTTTAACCAGTTGCTCTTCAAATTCTTTCTTGTCCTGACTTATACTTTTACATTCGATTTACCAGATTTTATCCTCCTTTCTATTTCTTTAGTAGGATTTGACTTCCAATTTCTAAAGGATGCCTTTCTGCCTCCAACCACCTCTCTTAATCTGCTGTTTAGCCATGGTGGCATTTTGGGGGTTCTCTTACTGGTTTTTTTGGGGGGAAGGGGTAAAACATTTAGTTTGAGCCTCTATTATGATATTAAATAGTCTCCATGCAGTTTGCAGGCATTTCACCATTGTGACTGTTCCTTTGAATTTATATTTAACTAGATTCCTCATTCTTGGGAAGTTCCCCTTCTTGAAGTTAAATGCTGTTAAAGGACTGTAATGGGTTTCTTTGGCATTTTTCCTTGTACAGAATGTTAAATTTAATATATTACAGTTGCTATTACCAAGCAGTTAAGCAATATTCACCTCGTGGATCAAATCCTGTGCTCCACTGAAGACTATATCAAGACTTACTTCTCCCCTTATGGGTTCCAGGACTAGCTGCTCCAAGAAGTCATAATTTATGGTGTCCATAAATTTTATCTCTGCATCCCTTCTTGAAGTGACATATACCCAGTCAATATAAGGATAATTAAAATCCCCCATTATTATTGCAATTTCTGCTTTTGTAGTCTCTCTAATCTCCCTGAACATTTCACTGTCACAGTCATCATCCTGGTCAGGTGGTCAGCAGTTCCAGGCAGGCAGGTAATTCTAAACCTCCTGTCTTCCCCTTCCTTCAACTGAACTACTTCACTTACAGGAAAAAAAAAAAGAAAGATGTATGTACAAGTTTACACAAATTGTTTTACAGTGGCACCTAACACAGGAATTTTAATAATATTTAATCATTAGATTTAAATAAAAATGTACTTGGAAGTGCATACAAAGTTAGGGAAAAACCCACACAAATTACACAGCAAAATTACTCATTGTTAATTAAAGGACATATTAACATTCACTCTATCCTCAGTCATCCCCAGCCTCACCCTCCAACAAAGAGTTAAGAAATTCCCTAGATCACTTCCTGCATAAATAATTAAGGGCCTGACATAATCTAAGGCTCAAATTTTCAAATTGGTGTGCCTAAATGCCAGCAAGTCCCATATGGAGCCATGGGTTTCTATCACTATTACCACTGTCTCCTTGCCCATTCCTCTTCTTTTCATCTGTTATACCAACTTAATCTGTTTTAAATAAGGTGTAATCCTGCAAACACTTATGCATGTGAGTCTCTTTCTGCACATGAACAATATGACAATAGAACTTGGTCCTGTGGTGTTGTAGAGGAAGCAAATTCCAGTATGGAGCTAAGTATGTTGACATGCCATGGAATCTATTAGCTCATGTGCCAAAATGGCATCCCGATGCCATGATTTCCAAAAGCCCGAGAGAAGTGAAACACACACAAAAACAGCCGACCAATAGACCAATTTATTTATCTAATTGGATCAGGAAGTCAACATTATAGTAAATTGGTGTTAAAAATCCCTGTTTTGTATTAGGCTCAGCAATCTATCTGGACTAGGAATTTATCTTAGGTTGGATCTTTTAACCAGTGTTTGGCTATAATCTCTGCGTATCTTTCAGAAAGTCAGTGCTGCACCTTCTGCACGGACTGAGCAGTACTGCTCATTTTCCTGCATCTTGAAGTATATTACCTGCCCAGATTTCCCCCCTCCCTCAGTTGTTACTGTAAATGTGAGCAGATCAATCCATTTTCCTGTGTTGTCTGCCTGTAGATAAATTTTCTGTTACTTGTTTACAGAGCAGCATTTCCCAAACATGTGAAAGCTGAGCCCTGCTTCAGTTAAATGAAACCAATCATTTCCCTTTCCATTCCAGTGCGTGTTGTTGAAGCTCAACCCAAAATGAGCAGTGACTCAGCAAATATTCTGTAGATCATCATAATATGACACTTCCTCTTTTCTTTTATGCTATGGTGGGCAGTAAAGAAATTAACAACTCTGACATTTAAAGCATCACCATAATCATCTGAGTACCCATTCAGATGAATGGGGGTAGTTCATAACTCACAGCTATTGTTTCAGGCTCTCTGCAAATCACGACAGACATTGCATCAGTTAGACTTGGGTCACAGTTTAAAAGTTTTCTTCACAACTGTAACACTTAGCAACTTCCTTTTTGGGTTAAAATGAAAGACAAAACTCTGTAGAACAAATAAGAGGTCTGTTTGCATCTCACCCCACTCCATCACCCTTACAGTTAGTCTTTCATGCCTTCCTGGTGTACAGGGTGTCCCACTCTTCTACAGTATAGTAGGCAGAGGTGTCTGGCACCAGCCAGCTCTTCACACTGTGATGGCTCTCCAGCAACACAATGTTTGCATATTGGGGCCTGATTCAAATCCCAGTGGAGTCAGTGGAACCTTTCAATAGGCTTTGGATCTGGTCCATGATGATTACCCACCAACTGCCCCTCCTCCTGCCCATGCTCCCTAAATCATAACATACAAAAGAAACAATTCATAAGGCTGAAGATCCAAAAACCTGGAGGTTTTATGCAAACGTCTGTATGCCCTAATTTACATATTTGATGAAGATGCATTGCCTGGCTGGGTGACTACCCTTGGCTGGGTGCCTAGCTGTAGCTGCTGTTTGCTCTTTGGCTGAAGTGAAGTTTTTGGGTTGTCCCTGCCCATTCTACAACATTTGGTTTTGCCCACTGATCACAGGCCCCAGTGAACAGCAAGAGATGGATACAGCATGACCCAGAGTTGCTACAGCTCCAAGTTTGTGGCCATGGGCAGTTTATGGGACTATATTTCAGGCAACAGCTCTGTGGTTAGAGTCCAGGGATTCCACCTAAATCAGCTCTAGCTGTAGAAAGGCAGCCTAGAGTGTCACCAAGAGCCTTCTTGTCACATGAGGAGCCATAACAGGAACATGTTTTGTTTTTTTTTAATTTATTGTGGCACTGGAAACAGGCTCATAGAATGGCTAACGGGTGCTTCATTCCATCTCAGGTTTGCTCCAGTGAGCAGGGCTCATGGGGGATAACATTTTTAAATGTATTACAGTCTCCTGCACCAGTGAGCTGGTCAGGTCTCTCCACAGGTCTCTTATGAAGAAAGCTGCCATTTAGACTGTGTATTTCTGAATCTTGTAACCAGGTGAGCGGAGTGTGAAACAGTCTTGTTATAAAAACACATGTGGAATAGACGGGTGGCTTTAGACTCAGAATTTCTAAAGCAAATGTGTTCAGAATACCGTAATGCTTCTGTCAAAATCTGAAGCAGCGCTGATATAACTGACCCGGTGGGAGAACACCACCACAAAGAATGGCTGAGATAGAAAAAACGTTATTGATATTGATACAAATTACAAATACACCAATTATCTCTATTTCTTTTTGCAGAAATAGAGAAATATTTAGTGGTACAAAATAGAAACTTAGAAAAAATATTCTTACTGGAATAGACATGATTCTGACCTCACCCTGGTATGAATGAGTGGAAGTTAATGAAGTCAGCTCAGTGTAAAGACCTGCATAAGTGATATCAGAATAAGTCCCAAAAATCTATATTTACTTGGTGGCAAATATTTCACCAAAAATCTGAAACAGAATATGAACTGTATTGTACAGTTCCGATAGTCAGTATTTCAACTAGTTTGATTAATTTAACTGAAAGTTATAATTTGAGCTCTGGCCATTATACATCTTTTTTCATGTCTGGAAACTTGTGCTTGATAGCTCCCAACATCAGACTTCTCTCAACCAAGCAAAGAGAAGACCAAGACTGTGGAGTGTAGCTCCCTAGTGATGGAATGGTTTAACATTATTTAACTGAATCCCTGGGTCATCCTGATCTAAAATTATGTGGATATTTTAAAAGTACAAGCTGTTTTAAGGGAAGTCTGTTCTGTTTATTTACTGATGCATGTCCAAATAGGCTTTTCAACCCCTAAAGAAGTGAATCAAAAGCAATTCAGTAGAATCCAGCATGAATAATTTATCTCATTCTCATACTTTTAAAAGAGGAGAAAGGACCTTCTACTTCAGCACTTTGCCGATGCAATGAAAAACACTGCTAAGTGGGACTTGTGTCTTTGGAGGGTTGGTTTCCCTGCCCAATCGTACTTCCATTATTGTATTATTCAGAGGTATGCCAGACTGTCAAAACTCATTCAGTAGGTCAAAAACATGGGTGCCTGCTGATTTGTGAGTTCCATAGGTAATTTCTTACCTCAGCTGCTGTTGCTTTTGGAGCTGGATCTAACATCTTCAATAGGTGAAAATGCTCCAAATACCAAGCACACTCATGTTTTGATATGAAGCATTTAGGATCTCATTATGGTCTTTTGCTAGGTAAATATACTTAACTTGCAAATTTTGGTGGCTAGAACTTATGATGTGTGATATTGTCCAGAGACCCTCTAGATTTTCCAGTAATCACAGAGAGACATCTCCTTGCTTACGCTGCACTGAGGTGTATAGGGCTGAGTAATGAGGAAGGCTTGGGGACTGAAGGCCTATGTAGGTTCTCCAATTATACACAAACTCCATGACAACCACACAGACCTTAGGCGGTGCAGTGGCAGAGTCTTTTGGGAAGGCAGAGTGCCACACCAAGTTTTTACACAGTTGGGCTGCAAACCAGGCTAGGACTAGTTTCTCTGCTTTCTTGTTATGTAAAATTGTTTATTTCCCTTATTGCATCCAATCTACTTTAATCCCTCAGAATTAAAACCTGGAAGAGGAAGAGCTGCTGACTGAAAGAATATTGCTGAAAGAGCTCATCCATTCCACCAATTTATAGATTCATAAACTATAAAGCCAAAATGGACCACTGTGGTCCTCTACTCTGACCTCTTGTTTAAATATGCTGGTTATCATGGATCTAATTGTGGGATTGGGTGCAATTCGCTACTGCACTGAAGCCCTGGGACAAAACTTCAGTAACATAAAGAGGGCTAAAATGGAGCCAGCGAATAACCCCTACACAAGACAGAATTTCTATCCTCTGCACACTCACCCTCAGTCCACACCCTGGGGGACAGGCCAAGGGCAGACAGGAGGGGACTCAGAGCACTTCGCATTTTAGCAATTCTCTGTGTCCCATGGCTCCTGGAAGCTGTTTTCACTGATGCTAGGGACTGTCAGTTCCTGAATAGTCCCAGAATACAGTGAGCACAAAGATGGCCTAAAACCCCCTTTGCCCTGGCCTGGCTAACTGAAAATTGTGGCCATGGTTTCCATATTTGCACTTCCGTCACATATGTTCACAACTGGGCCATTTATGTTCATGCTTTATCTTTTATTCCTCACTCAGCTTGTCCAATCCAACCCTGGAAACTTTTCATTTTTGGTGGGGCTTCAACAGCAGCATTTTAAGGGGATGTCAGAACTATCAGGTTTAGGAGAAGATTTTGGTCCCCTAGGCACCTATACGATCTAGAATTACTTTCTTTCTTGAATGAAACAAACAAAAACCCATAGTAACTGTGATTAACATTTTGAGGGTAGAAAGAAAACATTACTTGCTTTAAATGGTAGGGTCCCAGTGACCTGTGTTATGCAGAAGGTCAGACTATGATTGTGATGCTCCTTTCTGGCCCTGGAATGTAAGAATATGTGAAAAACATACCCATGAAGGAACAACCTTTTATCATTCTGCTATCTATCAGTTAAAAACAATGAGCCAACCCAAATAAGTGAAAACACCACACTATCTGTTCTCTGTTGTGAATGATGCAGCTTATTGCTTTAGGTCCAGCTTGAGTTTCTGAATTCTTGTTGAGTAAGAAATCCTGTTGCATAGAAAGTAAATTCTTATTCAAAGTTAATGGTTGTCATTTCTATGTTTCATGTCAGTTTGGGTTTTAAATTAATTTGTTTAGTTTAAAAATATATAGGTAAAGAGAACAGAGTTAGCAGGAAATGCAGAAGGAAAGGTATTGCTGACCTTGGGAAAATGTTCTGAAACATTTTAAGTAACAGGAAGCACATTACGAATATTACTGTCATGTATTTATCAGGGTAATCCATACACTGATTTGTGGATTCAGAATCATCCAGGGTTATTGCAGGTTGTATTAATTTTAATTGTAAAGTATTAATTTTGTATTTAAATCTCTGACTTTGCTGAAAGATGCATAAAAACTCAGTAAGAGAGCTCCTCGTTGCACTTCTGAGTAGTTTATAAGTAAGTTATTCTTCTAAGTCACTTGTAATTTATGCTGATTGGGCTTCATCTGGGAAGGTGCTGACCACCCTGACCCCAATCCAGAAAAACACTTTGAAGTTAAAGTATATGTTTACAAGATTTGCAGGATTGGAGCCAGAATGCTCAGCACCTTACAGGATTGAGCCTGTTACCTCTCAATGCAACTTTTTATATAGAGGGGGAAAAAAGATAATTGACTTCAACTTTCTCTCAAAGAGAGAAGAAGGCACACTAGTTGAATACCAGCAGGTCGTAAGCTTGGTATGGTGTCTGCTGTAAGCCCCTCAAACCCACACCAACTCCAGATTTCAGAGATTTGCAGTGCAGCTCTCAGAGAATAAATTGGCCTTTGGGTTGGATTTGTCACTCCCAGTACATCATGTAGATTCTCCATTAAGAGATCTGATGATAATGCAAGTGTGTCGTGCAACTGCCTAACAAAATGGAAATCTATACAGAGGGATATGACAGTGACAAGTTTCCAGACACCAAAAATAAGAACTGGGAGTGTATTTGGGAAATTTCTTACAAAGGAAAAGCTGGGAATCCCTCTCTATCAGTGGCGCCCCAAGAAGAAAGGTAATTGCTTTCCCTGTGTGTAAAGTAGGGATGCCAACTTCCTAATCACACAACTGAACACCCTTGCCCTGCCCCTTCCATAGGCTCCTCCCCTGCCCTGACCCATTCATTCCTCCCCCCTCCCTCTGTTGCTCACTCTCCCCCACCCAGGGGTTGGGGTGTGGGAAGGGTTGAAGGCTCTAGCTGGGGGTGTGAGCTCTGGGGTGGATCCAGAAATGAAGGGTTCAGGGTGCAGAAGGGGTCTCCATGCTGGGGCAGGGGATTGGAGTGCAGGGTACAGACTCCAGGAGTTTGGGTGCAGGACGGGGCTCAGAGCTGGGGCAAGGAGTTGAGGTGTGGGAGGGCGTGTGGGGTGCAGGCTCTGGGAGGGAGTTGGGTTCTGGGAGGAGGGAGGGGTGCAGGCTCCAGGTGTTCTTACCTCAGGAGGCTCCCTCGAAGTGGCAACATGTCCCTCAGCTCCTTGGCGGAGCCACAACCAAGCGGCTCTGAGCGCTGCCTCTGCCCACAGGTACCACCCCCACAGCTCCCATTGGTCATGATTCCCTGCCAATGGGAGCTGCAGAGCCGGCACTCGTGGCGGGGGCATTGTGTGGACCCCCCTGGCTGCGCCTCTGCCTAGGAGTTGAGGGACATGCTGCTTTCCGGAAGCTGCGCAGACCCAGGTAGGGAGCCTGCCAGCCCCGCCAACTAGACTTTTAATGGCCCAGTCAGCAGTGCTGACCAGAGCCACCAGGGTCCCTTTTCAACCAGGTGTTCTGGTCGAAAACCAGACATCTGGCAACCCCAGTGTAAAGCTCAGAGTTTAATGGAGAAACTCATATATTGCTGATATTTAATAGGCCCTCAACTCCTTGCTGCTATGGCCTGTCATGGGCACGGGAGACCTCTTGATTGTGGGGAGCACAACTCTTTGTCACCAAAGACACATTGGGATAGGAACATAATAATGGATCTTGTAATTCCTTCACCCCATCACCCTTTTTTGGCATCCCAGAATAAAAGGGCCCTGACTGACAATTCCTCTGAAGATGACAATGGTGCATGGATACAAAGGCCCTCTCCACAGGTCCTTTCAGCCATAATCCTCTGCTAAAACACTGTGCTCCCTGTTTCACTGTTTTGTTAGATCTAGAGCAGCACGAATCTCCTGGGTTTTGATTTCCAAAAATATTGTGACATTTGGAGAAAACAATACTGAAGAGATATTATTGTCAATCTCAAAATAAATTGAAGTTCCGTGTTAAATAACATTAAGTCCCAAATGTACATGCAAAATTATTAAAATTATTGATATATCTCCAAGCTTGTATATCCAGTTGGTTCTTTGGTTATCAAAACACCGGGCAGATTTTGCATTCAGTACAGCAATAGCTATGTACAACAGAATAGTTGAAAGGCTGAATTTCCATGTGTTTGTACGTTAAGTCAGCAATCCCCTCAGGCTTTTCATAAGAACAAGTAGAAAAGTCTCTACACTAGCTGGCCCCTTTCAGAGGACGGTGTGTGGGAGATTTTCAGAGATGTGCATAGAGAATGAGAAGCACAACTCCTGTTAGAGTGTAAAGGGAGGGAGTGTATCTAATTCCTCATGCAGCCTGGTGAAAGCATTCCCTTCTCTCTATACTGCAAATTAAACACTGTAATATTTATAACCGTAATTTTGTATTGCTAGCTATAGTCTTTCAACAAAGAATAATATTAAACCCTTAATTATTATTATTTAGTGACAATAACATTCTTCCCACAAAAGGAATTATTTCTTTCTTCTCTGATACACTGTGGCTAATCATTAGTTCCTTTTCTTTTTCATAGTTTGAGACTCATAGCAAAAATGTGAGACTTTTCACTGAGAACTATTTAAAGCCATAAATCTGTGAACCCCTGACTATTGCACACTCTTAGCATAAGTAAGATATAGACAAACTGTCTCCTAATGTTGATTAGTAGATCCACAAACCTGCATATTGCTACCTAAACACTCATTCTGTGTCCAATTACCTATTATGATACACACACACACGGTGAAATGGTCAAGGAGAATGTTTTGTGTGTACTTTTTTTTTAAAAGCAAGAATATAAAAATATATCCAGAAACACTGATGGCTAAAATGCCAATAATCATAAGTGTTTCTTGGTGTAATAATTTGGCATTGGGACAAGACAGAAAGAGTGAATAAAATTGATGTCAATTTAAAGGCAGCAAAATTATCAGCATAAATGTGACACTGGTGCAATTGATAAGTTTCTTGAAATGCTGATGGCTGTGTGAAAAATCAGCACAATGCTATATATCTGCTACTTTAACAACAAAAAAGTATGAAACAAAAAATGTCACCTTCCATAGTAGTGGGGCTCTGATTAGTGCCACAGAAGTGATCATAGTCACACAGTTGAGATCATTAAGGATAGAATATAATGAACCTTTTTGGCCATTAAAAGTTCCTTTATTTTTTGTAGTTTAAAGGGCAAACAGACACAAGTCTTCTCTCATTAAAGTATAATAGAAATGACATCTGTTGGAAATACTTCATTTCTTTCACATGTGTAGTCATGATCTGTTTATTTCATATATGGTGCAGAACTGCCAATAGCCGCTAATAATACAAAATTCCTCTAGTTATTGTTTGAGAGTATAGATGGGCCAAACATCTGTGCTTCTGATTCTGAAAAAACAAAACTAGAGATTGTTTAGTTTTATAGTTTATATAAATTCCTAAAGTTCAGGGGTGGAGATTATGATAAAAAGTACTGATTTAAAGTGATCTTTGTGGCCCTCCCCCTTGCAAAGGCCTGTGCAAACTCAGTTCCACCTGGATTATGATTGCCTTCAGATGGATTCCAGAAGGATTTAAGGGTCTATGCAGCCAGATCCCTTTGCAGGATCAGGGTTAGACTGTAATAGAGCACTCACAAAAACCATGGCTTATGAAGTTTATAAATCTAAAGTAAGCAGCTGGTTCAGTTTCAGAATCCCATTGAGAGGAAGAGTGAAAAGACGCCTACCTGTCCTCTTTGGAAGAGTGCCATGATCAGTGGTCTGAACCTTGATTTTACATTTGATCTAAAATATGGTACTTCTTGCAGCACAATTCCCTTCATGTCATATGCCTATAACAACATCAACGTGCACTGATTACGATTAAACTCAGATAGCTGAGCCATCTACTTTATCACCACCACCTCTATGGTACCACTTAGGTGTTTCTTAGAGGTTTGCCTTCAGATACTGACACAGACAGATCCTATTTAGTTTTTGAGAGCTGACAGGATATGGCACAAAGCAATATGGCTCCAGGCTTAAGAAACTATTATCGATAGGGAAGACCAGAGTGCTCAAATAAGCCATTACATCCTAGAGGGATTCCAAGGCCAGAGGGATTCCATGCTAACTTAACTCTGTTGGGGTTGTCTGCTCGAGGGTGGTCAGAGCCTGGAGGCAAGAACTGAGAGGAGAAAATAGGGTCTTAGTTCAGTGGACATTGCTCCCCTGGCAATCAACATAGATCTCTTGGCATCAACATAAATTCCTCATGGTTCTGCAGAGTTTCTGGGCAGGCTTATTCCATCATGAAAGAGAGCAAAGTTCATGCCTTCTGTGCAGGAGACTCCTCCCTCTGATCTTGCCTCCTGTGGGTGATCTGGCCTTTTTATTCACTTTGTCCTGATACTGTCACCATGACACTAACAGAAGTTCCACAGAAGTGGGCATTTGTAATTCTGTGAAGTTATAAGCTTCAATTTTAGACACCTCATTAATGCAGTATCCCTTTTTCTAAGTACGCTTTCCTCACATCTCAGCCATTTTTCCTGCTGTCCCTTATTACTTTTATTGTCCAATTTTCCTTCTCTGCTCTATCTTTGTTTCTATAGCCTACACTGTAGTTCTGAGCACAGCTCCCTGGATGTACTACACACCTTGTTATCTTTCACCTTTTCAAATTTCAGTTCAATAATTAACATTTCTTAATCCTTCCTCTAACACGTGCTTTTTGTTTTTTTTTCAAAATGCCAGGGTAATATTTTCTGGCTGTTAGTTCACTTCGTGTAAACAGGTGAAAGAATGTCAATATGTCAGTCTTTGCTGGTGGAAAAGAATTCTCACCCCTGCTTATCTACAAATCAAGGGCTTTTTTTTTTTTTTGGTTTACATTTAACATCACATAGGGCTAAATCCTCCCCTGGCAAATGCAATGAAGGGTGCATAGACAGTGCCCGCTGCGGCAAGAACCCTGTCAATTAGAACTTGTGCTGGCAGCAAAGGTAATGCAAAGTAGAGAGCATTTTTCTGCTGATCTGCACAGGAGCAGCATGCAATCCCAGCTAGTGCTTGCTGCTGACTGCAGCATAAATGCTAGTCAATTGAAGGGCTGGCTGTGTTCTCTAAGGAGCAGATTACAGAATCCAGAAATATGTTGAGAGGGTGGTTGTATTAACCTACCCTCTTCTCCTAGTGCTCTCCTGAGCACTATGGAATGCCCCTGCCCTGCTGCATGAGAAAATATAAAAAGTCTCTTTACACCCTCTTCCCCATCATTTAAGAACCAATTCAGCACAGATTGTTTTTGCTGAAAAGCAGTGTTTCTCCAGATGTGATTCATGGACCACCGGTGGCTCACAGAGCCGCTTCTGTCACAGTGATGCAGCATCTGTCAGTAGCAAAGAAACACCCCCTTTTCGGAATACTACTATGGTTTCTTGGGGCTTTGGGAATCAACACAAAAAAAAGCACAAGCTTTTCTCTGCACCCTGCAAAGCTGACTCATGTTTTTCCTTGTTGAGCATTTATTTGTTGTAGATTAAACTGTGATCAATTCTGCAGATACCAAAATCAGAGGAATAGCAAATATAAAGGAAAACTGAAACAAATTGCTAAGAAACCTCAGAAATAAGAGCACTCAGCTAATCCATTGATGAGCATGGTATAGGACATGCTATGGATAGATAGATGGATTAGACAAAGCAGTAGAAGGAATAAACAGCGTAAAGTAAAAACAGAGGGCGTAATTTTAGCAGTCGTGTCCATTGTACTGAAAGAGGCAGAAGTCCTATGGAAATAGTAGGATAGGCTAAGATTATATTGTCAAATACAGGCACAAGGGGGTGGAGCTAATTTTACAGCATTTCCAGTCTATTGAGTGTTTCACTTTACAACCTTAACATCCTAGGTTTTGGTTTTTGTATGTAATTAATAAGAATTTCAATAGCTCACAAGAATGGAGCAGGGTGATCAGAGCAACTGACCCTTCCAAAACCAAGGCACCAACCATCTATCCCTCCTTCTTCCAAATCCCTCCTCAAAACTCACTTATTTCATGAAGCCCACAAATACTAACCCACTTATCTATGATATATTTCTTTAAGGAGCAATTCTTGTGGTCTTCTAGTAGAGTGTTGTGTGACCATGTCCTCTTCTATGCCTTGTAAAGTACCAAGTATGCTGTCTCCACTTGAACAAGTAATAACAGCATGGGACATGAACACAAATGCAGCTGCAATAATAATGAGTCACCCAGCTGAGGAGGTGGAATTTTCACAGTGGAGCTACTATTGGGTGAGTCTCAGAACACTCAGAGGTTGAGTTAGAAAAATACTCATCATTTCAGCTTCAGAACTACACATGCATATTTGAAGCTTGGAGAATATGTGTTGTTAGATGTCTTAATTCTTAGCACGAACAGAGGGCTTTGCCTTCTCAGAATACTGTACAAAAATTAACTAAATAATCCTCACAACACTGAAGTAGGTAAGTAACTATTACTTTACAGCAGGTTTGCAGATATAGGACAGAAACAAAGACACAGGGCCTTACTGCATTCTCACTTATACTGTTATAAATCAGGTGTAACTTTTGTAAAGAGACTGCTCAGTGCAACTAAAATAAAGCTACTCACAGGATTGCAGGTTGGGAATTTCTTACTTTATTTAACTGCATCACGGCGCGGTGGGGGGGATGGAATGAGGGAGGGATGGAGAAAGGTAGGAAACCCCCTACCTAAACAGGAAGTAAGGAAAGGGTGGAGTATGGGATACCCAAAGTATTATGGTTGGAGCCAATTAACCCCTGGATGACCACTTTACTATGATAACCATTGAACTCAACAGAGTTGCACTGGTATAAAAAGGGTGTGGGGCGTGAATCCAGAAATAGAGAATCAAGCCCATAGAAAAGTTCTACAAATTGTCCCATACCACTTAGTAAATACCACTTAGTAAATCAGAGTCATAACTAGGAAGCCTGACTTCCTGGCTTACCTCTCCACACCATATCGTCTACGTAAGTATTTGGGAGGGGAGGGAGCTTAGACTTACCTAAACTTCCTGAGTTTGGAAAACATACCTGCAAATCTTACCAAAATAAACAAACTACACTTTTGGGGGGCTTTTTGGTAATTCTTACTTCCAAATGAGCCCTGAAAATACTGCGTAGCTTTTACTCATGACAGTTCAGAACTTGCATCTTCAGCCCAAGGCACAAATAGGTGCAGAAGTCACAAAAATCTGAAACAACAAATAAAAACCTAACTCAATTCTTAGAATCTTAAAACAGGTTCCGTTTCATTCCAGGTTTGAGCCATGTCTTAGTGTTCCATAACCCATTAACCTGTTCTTAATTGAAAACTTCATGTTGGAAGGCAGATAACCACCTAATACTGAAAAATCTATTCAATTTTAAAAAGAGGCAAAAGGACGTAAAATATGAAATGCTGGGTCTGCCAAATGCACAAATGTCCCTGTGATGGGCTGATGTAGGCTAGAAGGGGTTAATTAGGCTGAGACAGGCCAATTAAGTGGACAGGGTTCACCTGAAGGGAATTAGGTGGCCTAAATTACCCCAGATTACTGATTGAGCCCATTTGAGAAGGAACAGATGGGGATAGTATAAAGCCAGGAAGTTGGCAGCAGAAAAAGGCTGCAGGGATGGAGCTTGTAGCCACTCTCTGGACATTAAAGAGGGAAGGAAAGAAACCTAGGAGAAGAGGGTATAGGGAAAGGCTCATGGAAATAGCAGCAAGGTTTAAGGTGTTGCCGACCTAGGCTGCTGATTAGAGGGTCCCTGAACTGGAACCCAAAGTAAAGGGCAGGCCTGGGTTCCCCTTTCAGCCACTGGGGAAGTGACACAGTCCGGGCAGTGAATGGGCTGACTGCCTTAGACAGTATATATGGCGAGACTTTAATCCACCCCCCAGAAGGGGACAACACACAGGGTACATCTACTCTGCAATTAAACACCTGTGGCTTGCCCATGTCAGCTAACTCCACAAGAGGAGAGGTTCCCAGAGCCTCAATTCCAACCGCAAATCAAATGTCTACACTGCATTCTTGCAGCCCAAACCCCATATGCCTGAGTCAATGGACATGGGCCAGCCACGGGTGTTTAATTGCAGTGCAGACATACACAGAGTGACCTGGCTCCCGGGCAAAGTCACAAAGACGGAGCGATCAAGGCACGAAGAGAAAGCACACTGAGTTACAGAGAGAGAAGGAGAGAGGCTGCAAGGGCTCACAAACAAGCAACAGAAGGGGGCATCTTACCTGGAAGGAGCTAATTTTCAGAGCAGCCAGAAGGAGGCACCCTAATGTTGAGTATACCCTGTGACGGTCCCTTTAAAGGTATTATGTACCTTTAACAAATCACAGGAAATTCTTTTAATTCTCCAGCTTTTTGGTTGTTTTTTTTTCCAGATACAAAGAGTAAATGAAGATTTTCAGCCAGAATGATTAAGAAAACACAAAACAAACACAAAATAAAGTCTTTGTGAGAGAGCACAAATAGAGGGGGCGGGTGTCTCTCCTGATAGCATTCACTGAAAAGAAAAATGACTGCCAGCCTCTGCAGACAGCTTGGAGATTTAAGATGCAGTAGATAGGCATATTACATACAATACTACACTTTGTTGGTAGGCTCTCTGAACACTGTAATAATGAAGACTTAAAACCCAGAACCGAGTATGACTCAATGCAGATAACTGCAGGATCTACTATTTTCTCAAGTTCTTTCAGCAAATTGCTTGGTAATCTAACAAAGCTGACTATGACTGCCAACAAATATATGAAATGAATTAGTGCAAGGATTTAATTAATTTTCTAAAGCACTAACTTTGAGTCACTGCTGTAATATTGTAATATGAAAGACATTTTTGGAATATTTAAATCGTATCAAATTAAAATGATTAATGATGTGCAGAGTTGTTACACAGAATTGTAAAAGTTTTGATTTACAATACGATTGCCTGAAGAAATGGTGTCAAGTGTGACTACTTTCTTGCTTTAAAGACTTTCTGCTGTGTTATAAACTTTGCATATCATGACAAAATGCACCATTCAACATGAAGAATACCTTTTAAACGTTAAGACTGGTTCAGAAGCAATCCCACTGATTCATTGGTCACAGGAGGACAAAATAATTAGCCAAGCTAAATACCTTTTGTATTTTTATCAATTGGAGTCATTTTTCCATGTCAGTGTTTACTTTGCTCTTTTGACAGAGCTTACTAGTGTTATGGGTTCCTTGAATTCCCACTTAGGTAAATGTTTAACTAACTGTTCTTAATCTACTCTTCACAAACCTCATGAATAGATGTGCAAGTACAGTGTAGATTGCCAATATGTTCGCTAAAATTTTCTGTGGGAATGTGTGGGCATGCATATATGGTTACTGGCTTAGTTTTGGGTGCAGACTACCATCAATGTTCCCTCTAATTTTTGACAGGCCGTGTGCGCAAACAATTTCTTCTTTGCAAATTTTTGACAGGCCACGTGTACAAAAAATTTCTTCTGTGCAAATTGTTGTGCTTCTGTGCAATTTTTTGTGCGTGTGGTGTTTCGCCATGCGCGTGGGCTTTAGGATCTGTGTGCACGCACACACACACAGCTTAGAGGGAACAGTGGCTACCATGATTAAAAATTAATCTATTTTTAGTAGAATACTGAAATGCACAGTAGGTTACTGTGTTGGGTATTTCTAGAATTGCCCAGTTCACTCTGTGTAGTAGAAATGATTGATAAAACTCCTTTTCGAAAGACTTGTTAAAAATAAAATAAAAACATTTGGCACTTCTACAGCACATGCTAGATAAGGATCTCAAAAACACTTTGAGCATTAGTGAATCAAACCACACAGCAAAACCATACAGGGTAGTGAACATTATTCTCACATTTTTACAGATAAGAAAGTTTAAACACAGAGGAATTAGGAAGAAATCCTTTTGAATAGTGTTGTGCAGATCTATATCAACATGGTCAATACTCTTATAAGACAGTGATGAGTACTACAGATAGACAAAGGACAGATGAAGTCTGCAGCCACGCTAGGGTCAGTAGGGCAGAAACTGCTTTTCACTTAAAGTCCAAAAGTTGAATTGCTGTATTGCACGTGAGCATTCATGAGGTGTGAGAAATGTAGGTTCAAAGGATAACTTCTTCTTGCAATGTGTCTATAATCCAACCTTTCCCTAGGCCCTGATCCAGCAACACACTTAAGTGCATCTTTAACTGTAAGCATCTGAATGGTCTCACTGAAGCCAATCAAGTTAATCATGTGCTTAAGTGTGCTGCTGGATTTATTACATTTAAAAGTAGCACCTAATCAATCTTTGAAGTTGTATCTTGCACAGTAAAATGAAAACACATGGCAGACAGAAGTATTCCTCACACTTTATAGCCAAACCAAGTATCAAGACCAAAGTCATTAGGATGCCTCAGTATGTTGCTTTGGTCTCTCCTAACTTAGCCCTTGTGTTGAGAATGTCGCAAACTGAAGCAAACAGTCAGGGATTTGAGGTGTGGGGAAACAGTGAGTGCCTGATTCACCACTGCCCTGCACTTTGTGCAGTCATTAATACCAGTGCAAAATGGGTGTAAAACACAAGCATTCTGATATGGTATGACTTTCCATGGACTTTGTTCTGGTGTGACTACTTAAGTAGCAATGGAGCATTGTACCCTTTTGTCTTTATTCTGTACACAACTTGCTTTCCTCTCCTCTTCTGCTTTCCCTCAATTTAATATTTGCTGAGAATCACTTACCGCTTCTGAGTCTTTCCCAGTCATGAAGACCACATTATTTAATTCTTGCAAACTATCAGTCAGCATCTGAAGACTATGATAACTGAAAAATAGTGAACTCTAGTATGTACATCTTTCAGATTTATTTGGCAGGAAGGCCATTGTAATAATCCACAGACCCTTCTTTCAATGACTACTTAGAATCAATGCACCACATTCAATGGCTCAGACATAATCAGTCAAAAGGCGTTATTTGTGTTTATAACTGAAGGGAAAAACACTAAATTTTGCATACAGTATTCCTGAAGGAAAATATACTAAGCTCTCTGGAGTTTAGTGCGGGTTGACATAGTCCCATTTGAAACAGTACTATGTTAATGAACACTAGGAACCTTTTAGAATGCTTCAGCAGGGTCTACATGGGTCAGTTAGACTGCACTCTACAGGGTACACCCCTCTGGTGCACATTGCTGCATGGTGTAGACAAGCCCATAATGCCTCTGACACAGATCAGCAGCATTTTGCATTAGCATCATCCCTGCCACAATGTCAGAAAGAAAGTGGTTCCTATGCAGAATCTCCACTCCAACCCGTTTCTAGGAGCCCTCTGTGAAGTCAGGAGTCTACGTGAAAATAGGAGAGGAAAAAGAGGCAGTCTTAGGGGGGAAAAAGTGCAGGGACTATGCCATGCAGCATTCTTCTTTCCCTCCCTTCCCATATGAACATTGCTGGGACAAGTTAATGAAGGCTTAATCTCTCTCCATGGTGAGAATGTATTGGAGAGGGGGATGAAGGAAAATGCCTGGCCAGGGGATGCTCTGTCTAGTGGAACCACATTGCCAGGGAGTGAAGAACAAAATTAGAAAGCCCCAGAACTAGGACGGAGGCACATGGCCTCCACAAAAATGACCCTTACTTCAGGCAGATCTCCTGGGATCCACATGTAAGTTTGGGCATGAGAGGAGTGTAGGAAGCAGGTTTCCAAGGGCAGGACCATAGTTCATTCCTCAGGAGAGTAAATACTACCCTTTGTCCTCCACACAATGGATTTGGGTAAAGGAGAGAATCAGACTTTTCTTTCCTCCCGGATCTCTTAACTCCCATTTCAGTATTCTATCTATTTCCTCCCAGTGTCAACAGGTGTTGATTGCAGTTGGAGATGGACCTGAAAAAAACCTGGGATTCAAATACCCATGATCTTTGGAAAAGGATAAAGCTGGATCTGAATTTTGCACCTCAGGCCCAGCCTTAAGTGGAACAAAACTTTCAAACTTTTAGTGATTCCCACCATAACTAATTTTTTGAGAGACATGCATAGGTCCACATATTTATGTTTTGACTCCATCTTATTCCATTTTCAGTTCCTGGCAAAGCCTATTTTTTATTCTTTTTAGATTTCCCTTTTCCTCCCCTTCTCTATCTCCATTTGTACATTACCACTGCCTAAAGTACAGTATAACTGAACAGGTGAGCCAATGAGACTGCAGGGATTAACAAAGTTTAGTGATTCATATCCTCTGTACCATACAGCTCTACAAATACAGTAGCCCTACATTATAAATAGAGTTAATGACTCCATGGATTTTGAACTTCAGCGACGAACCAGGGTCCATGAATGCATCCTTTGTGCTAACCACAAATCTGATATATAAACAACTTCACAGAGAATAGTTAACCCAAATTATGCACTTAAGTATAGAAGTTGTTTGCTGGGTTCCCCCCCCCCTAAGTTTTAGCATTATATAAAAAATTGTACAAAATGTAAGTTTGCTATTGTCAAGTGATTACTGCCATCTAGTTTAATTCTATGTGAAGTTTAGTTTTAACAAATGAGTCATAGATTTATTGAAATTAGTGGCCAGATTCCTCAGCTGCTGTAACTCTGCACTTAGATGTGAAAAGAACCAGTAAGATTATCTGGTCCTTCCCTTTGCTAATGAAGGATTGTTCTCTACAGTACAGTTGTTTGTGCTTTTTCCAACTTAGTTTTAAATGAGGCAAGAGAGAGTTTCCAATAGTTTCCTGGAATACTCCTTCAATTAATAGATTCTTCTGTCTGAGTTTTCCTCATGTTGATACTGAATTTTCCCTCTTAATTTCACTCCACTAGGCCTCACAGTATTGATATGGATAAGCAATTAATGGCTCTCCTTAGTATTTACATCCTACTAGTTTTTGTAGATATAGCATCCCTTCTGTGTAATTTAATCAAGCCATGTACAATCAGCTCTATTAGGACCATTGCAAGAGGAGGGAAATCTCCCTTGATTGCACATTCTGCACAAGGGGCAATCATAATTATAATAGCTTGATACTGATGGCAACCTCAAGCCATCACCAGGGATTGAACCCTGAGACAACCAATGCTAAAAGTATGAGTATCTATAACTTCAGCTGCTAAAAGGGGCTATAATACACTAAATAAAATACACTAAAGAATGGGCTCCACCTACCCAGTGCAGATCACAGAGACTCTCTTCTATGTGCACTTTGCTGCAAATGGGCAGGAAGGAAACAGAACTAGGGTCCTGTCCCCACCCACAAGTATAGGGGGTACATTTCATTGTGTTTTGTATACATACCATAAATAGGAAAACATGATAGTTATAGAAAGGGTCCTTCTGAATGATGTCTGTTTTATTGCATTTTTTAAAAAAGTTTGACTATCTGAATTTCCCTGAAATTGCAAGGCAATCTCACTCATTTACTCTAACCAAATTGCCTATGTACAATCACTTTCACCTTGTCAATCCAGGAAAAGAGAAGAAGCACTCAGAAGGATTGATGAGAACTCTATATGCTAATTGCCTTTCTGGCTGAAGAGAAATGTAGCAAAAAACTGACTGTAAAGGAGAACAATGAAAAATTAGTTACTTTGTGTAAATACGTCCAGTTGTTGATAAATGCTCACTGTTTAGTCTCACCAATTTTTTTTCTGCAGCTGTGGAGACAGTTCTCGTCGTGCCTAGCTGTGACTATCTGACTCCTTGCCAGATAATCACCAATTCCTGCTCTGCTGTCTGCTCCAGTTTTTTAAAAAGGCATTTTCCCCCTCCCCCACTTTTCTTGAACCTGATGATTTCATACCGGAAATTTTGCTTTTATTCCAAAGAAGGGGGTCTTTTGTGATGATAACAGAGCACCCTTACAATCAGCTGGGAGTTTTCCTTACTTAGGAAGGGGGTGGGGTGAGTCAAGAATTGACAGAATTCCAACAGTGCTTAAACTGTAGCAGCACAAAAAAGCTATTTAAGGAGTAACAAAAACCTAAAGACACATTTACTCTGAGGTAATGGTGACATAATTTTTTGGAGAATAATTCCCAGTTATTTTAACATTTTTTTCTTACTGCATTCAGGACAAAAATGTGAGTAGGATATAGATGTAAACTTTATATGGAGACACTGTGTCTCAAAAATCACGCTGAAGTTCCAGTACAGAAAAGTCTCTTTACCTTGACAATAAAGACTGGTTTGATAGTTTATTTTCTTTTTTCCTACAATGAGCCCATTGAAGAACCTTCATCATTTTTATTCGGCTTCAATGCCTTACAGTTTTCTACCTCTTGTAAAGAAAATAAAGTTATTGAAGGCCATTTGGAGGCTGTGAATGAGATCTTGTTTTGAAGTTTCATAATGATTTCATGAATTTATTTTGTGCTGCAAATTACAGTCTCTTGATTGCTAGCATGAGACCTCTAGGTTTTTATTAGCGTCTCTGTGGCCAAAGGAATGGCCAAATTTACTTTAGCCTCTATTCAGCCATCAGTAGTACCCTCACTTTTGAGTAAAAGATCCCTTTGTGATCAGGATATCCTTGCCCTGCTGGTCTCGTTTCTCCCGGCTTCCCTTTCACGTCTCATCTGACCACTCCGGGTCCTCTTGCAGACGATAGAGACAACTGTACTGCAGACATTCCTACAGAGGAGCAGCACTTTCTGCTAGTAGCTACTAATCTTCACATATGACATTGCCAGGCAGCAAGTCTGCTTCTAGTCACTTAAGCTGATTTCTTTAATCTCTCCACCCCAAGTCTTTGACTGTGCCTTCTGACAATTTGCTACAGCATGATTTTTGTCAGTAGTACACTGCTGTAGAACCTTAACTGCAGCATCTCACATAAACAGAATTTTAGCTTGAAGCTGCCCAGACTCTTAAGAGCAGTCCCATTTTGATTTTCTATTAAAAGTCCGGTGTGTAGGGAAATTTGCACTTGGACCAATCAAACTGGAGGATGATGTATATATTTTCTGATTTTGGAGTTTATTGTTTTAACCTGTAGGAAACTTCTTTCCTTATGATATTTTAATGTTGGTAATTTAGAAAAGATCAGCATACCAAATATGTCCAAATCCATTATCCTCTGGAATAAGCCAGTTCCTTAAAACAGAAATACATAGTTACATAATTTCTCCCATAAATAAGGCAGCAATGATCCTTGTAAAGTGAAGCATAGATGACAGAGTCACATAACATTGATGTAGCAGGGATAGGGACCTACTTAGTCTGATTCTAAAGAGAGGAGTAGAGAGGGGAGTGGGCTAGCTCCTGTGAGAAGGCTTCTTTTTTGTTTCTTGGGAGAGTATGCCACAGTTAGGCTAAATATCAAGACAAATGTCTGGATTGTGAGATTTACTAAACTGTTCATATTTTAAAATGTTATTTTTTTCTTGTTCTTCTAGTACACTGTAACATGCTCTACCAGCCAACATTAAAATAAAACTTGCCTTGTCTATACCGGAGTTTTAAAATGAGTTACTAAAAAACATTTTGTCTAACACACTTTTAAATACTCCTTTTAGAGTAGAATATAGGAATTGGGTACCGTGTATGGAGTAAGCTCAAAAGTTAGTACCTCTACATAGTAGACAGCCACATCTACACGGGATAATTTGCTTGTAGTTGCTCCTGACAATTCACTCAATTCTCACTAGCGGCTCCAAGTAGCTGCATATGCACAATAGCACCACATCCCAGGACCTTGCCTTGCCTGGCATGCTAAAAACTAGTGAGAGCAGCTAGTGGTGATAACTACTAAGGGAAAGGCATGAAGTCTCCTATGGCGAAGCCAGCAAAAAACTTTCAATGTATATCATTGGCAGAAACAGCCATGGAGCAAGCTAGTGGATACACTGGTCAACCACAAAGCCAAGGAGTCATGGTTGAACACTTGGTGAATATTGGATCATAGAAACCAAATGGGAAAAAAAAAAGCATGCCAGCTTGTTTGTCACCAGGACAACCAAAGACCACGTTCATCACTCAAACTGTGGTGGTGAAAAGAATGCAATCGGAACAAACAGAACCACAACAAACAGAACAGGGTATTACCTGATGAACTCAAAGGACAAAGCATTTATTGGAGCATGGAATGTAAGAACATTACACCAGGCTGGAGCACTTGTGGTAACAATGCAGAAGTTGAAAAGATATGAATGGGAAATCATCAGTGTATGCAACACAAGATAGGAAGAAAAAGGAGAATTCTACCTTGTTGAACATGCAATATGGACATAGGAAAGAAGATGGTGGACACCAGAATGGAGTTTTATTGGTGCTAAAGCCAAAGGCAAGCCAGGCTCTTATGGCATTTAGCCCAATATCTGCTCATACATTGCAGGCAAAATTCTGAATAAATCTGGTAAAGTCACAATAGTAAAAGATATGTGCTGACCTCAGCGGCCTCCAAGGAAGAAATTGACAAACTTTATAATCTACAGAAAACAATGCAAGAAGTTTCAAGTCAAGTTATGTTACTAGAAAATGTAAATGCGAAAGTAGGATCAGACTGGAATTCCTGGGCTGGAGCAATAAGCAGATTTGGACTAGGTGAAGAAAACAAAAGAGGGAAAAAGGCAGAAATTTAGTAGCCTAAGCAACAACCTGGTGATAACAAACATGCTGTTTCAACAAAGAATGCTGCAGAGGAAGTGGATGTGGATATCACCCCACGGAAAACAAAGAACATAACAGACTTGTGAATCACAGATGAAAATAAAGTGTGTTGTCATGCAGATCATTTGCAGCTGATATCAAATCAGATAGTAAGTTAATACTAGCATCAATAAAGATAAGTGTGAGCCCAATAAAAAAAATGCCATGAACTATGATCTATGACATGGACTAATTGAAAGAGCCAGATATCAGGAAAGAATACAAAGATGATGAGCGGAAAAACATCATATCTCTGGTTAAAGAAGAAATGAACATTGAAGAGACATGGAACAGTGTAAAAATGGTATTATGACAGAGCCTGAACAAGTGTTGGGCTACAAAGCCAAAATGAAGAAACCAAGATGGATAACAGATGTTGTGATGCAGTTGAGTGACAAGCATAGGAAGCAGAAGAAGAAAAAAAAGGACAAAGGCTGACCGGAGAGATAAAACAGAAAGAAATGAGAGACAGAAACAACTGGATAAGTGAACAATGTAAAGAAACAGAAGAATATGCCAAGAGAAATGTGTCAGATTGTATCACAAGAGAAGTGAACCGAGAGGGACATATGAATTGAACATGTCAGTGGTGAAAGATAAGGACAGACCAAAAAAATGAGGATGAACAAGCAAAGAATACGTGACGGAAAGAATATTTTGAAGAGCTGTACAATGTGCAGAACACAGTAGATGAAATACTTCCAGAGAAGCTCCCCAGCACAAATGAAGAAGAACAGAAGTGGGAATTCTTAGAAGTAGAAGTAAGAAATACCTTGTCAAAAAAGTAAGAAATACCTTGTCAAAAAAGTTTGTAAAAGAAAAAGGCACCAGGAAGTGACATAACCGCAAGCAGGTGAGGAACACATATGTCATAAATATAAAGGGAAGGGTAAACCCCTTTGAAATCCCTCCTGGCCAGGGGAAAGCTCCTCTCACCTGTAAAGGGTTAAGAAGCTAAAGGTAACCTCGCTGGCACCTGACCAAAATGACCAATGAGGAGACAAGATACTTTCAAAAGCTGGGAGGAGGGAGAGAAACAAAGGGTCGGAGTCTGTCTGTAGTCGTCTTGGCCAGGGACAGAACAGGAATGGAGTCTTAGAACTTTTAGTAAGTAATCTAGCTAGGTATGTGTTAGATTATGATTTCTTTAAATGGCTGAGAAAGAATTGTGCTGAATAGAATAACTATTTCTGTCTGTGTATCTTTTTTGTAACTTAAGGTTTTGCCTAGAGGGGTTCTCTATGTTTTTGAATCTAATTACCCTGTAAGATATCTACCATCCTGATTTTACAGGGGGGATTTCTTTATTTCTATTTACTTCTATTTTTTATTAAAAGTCTTCTTGTAAAACACTGAATGCTTTTTCATTGTTCTCAGATCCAAGGGTTTGGGTCTGTGGTCACCTATGCAAATTGGTGAGGCTTTTTATCCAACATTTCCCAGGAAAGGGGGGGTGCAAGTGTTGGGAGGATTGTTCATTGTTCTTAAGATCCAAGGGTCTGGGTCTGTAGTCACCTAAGCAAATTGGTGAGGCTCTTTACCAAACCTTGTCCAGGAAGTGGGGTGCAAGGTTTTGGGAAGTATTTTGGGGGGAAGGACGCGTCCAAACAGCTCTTCCCCAGTAACCAGTATTAGTTTGGTGGTGGTAGCAGCCAGTCCAAGGATAACGGGAGTAATATTTTGTACCTTGGGGAAGTTTTGACCTAAGCTGGTAAAGATAAGCTTAGGAGGTTTTTCATGCAGGTCCCCACATCTGTACCCTAGAGTTCAGAGTGGGGGAGGAACCGTGACATGGTGGCACAGTGGTGGGATTAACCTGAAATCATTTTGAGATCCAGTTGAGATTTTTTGAACTAGAAATACAGATTTTAAAAAGGAATTTTTAGGAAGTCCAGAAAGCAGCTTTGAAACTGAAAGCAGCTTGGTTTCTCTCTGCTTTGTGGCCAAGCAGAGACAAAAGGGGATTATCTTGTGAATTGCAGGTTTTCTTTGCCTGGAGGCAGGGTACTTAACTCCTGCAGGGAAATTCACAGTCTTCCAACCCAGAGGTTTTTTTTTTCTTTTCTTCCTAAAAGTAAATAGGGGGTGTATGCTCTACCCATTTGCCTGGAGACAAAAGTGGCAGGGGTTTTTTTAGGATTTTGATTTTTTTTTGTTTTACAAGGAGCACAGGTTTGAAAAGATTTTTTTTTTTCTTTGGGCTGGGTAAGCAGGTTTCCAAGTAGTTGGAGGTTTTTTGCTTTAATTTGGGCCCAGAGCAGAGACAAGGGAATTGTCTTTTTCTGTAGGCTGACAATCACTATCAGAGAATAGGTATTCTATTCCAGCACAGCAAAATTTTACAGCCAAGTTTTGTTTGTTTATTTCTAAACCTCGGGTGTAAAGTTAGTTAAAAACAGAGAGGTTAGAATGGCCAAATCCTCGGCTCGACTACAGCTGGAATTAGCCAAATTTCAGGCTGAGGAAAAACAAAGGGAACATGAAAGACAGATAGAACTCATGCGGCTGGAGAAGGAGGTACAGGAGGCTGCCCACAAGAGGGAAATGGAGGCAAGGAAGCATGTGGAGGAGATGGAGAGGATAAAGGCCCAGCAGAATATACCAACAAACCCTAGCAATCCTTCTCCAGGTACCACTTCCCATCCCAGAAAGTTCCCCACCTACAAGGCAGGTGATGATACTGAGGCCTTCTTAGAAAACTTCGAAAGGGCCTGCCTTGGGTACAACATCTCTACTGACCAATACATGGTAGAGCTGAGGCCGCAGCTCAGTGGACCCTTAGCTGAGGTGGCAGCTGAAATGCCTAAAGAACATATGAACAAGTATGAACTGTTTAAATCCAAGGCGAGAGTCAGAATGGGGATAATACCCGAGCAGTCTCGTCGGAGGTTCCGAGCCCTAAGGTGGAAACCAGACATGTCATTTACCCGACATGCCTACCACATTGTGAAACATTGGGATGCCTGGATATCAGGAGCAAGTGTTGAATCTCCAGTAAATTTGCCCTTCCTAATGCAAATGGAACAATTCTTAGAGGGTGTTCCTGAGGAAATAAAAAGATACATCCTAGATGGGAAACCCAAAACTGTAATCGAGGCAGGAGAGATTGGAGCCAGATGGGTGGAGGTGGCAGAGAAGAAGAAAACTGGTCGCAGTTGGAGCGGAGACCAGAAGGGACCACCCCAGACCACACCCTATTACCGGGGGCCGCCCAAAGCCCCACCTACCTCCCAAAGAACCCTCCAGACCCCTTATCGTCCCACCACCCCGTTCTCCAGCAACCCACCTCGCCCCGGTGACCCGTCAGCTGGACGATGTTTTAAATGTAACAAGCTGGGGCATGTAAAGGCCAACTGCCCCAAGAACCCCAACAGATTACAGTTCATTGCACCGGAATCACACCAGAGGTCCACAGGCCCAGATACCTCCCAGATACCCTTGGAGTGGAGGGAAACTGTGAGTGTGGGCGGGAAGAAGGTCACCGCGTGGAGGGACACCGGAGCACAAGTGTCAGCTATCCATGCTTCCTTAGTGGACCCCAATTTAATCAACCCAGAGATCCAAGTGACGATTCAACCCTTCAAGTCCAACTCTTTCAATTTGCCTACAGCCAAGTTGCCTGTCCAGTACAAGGGCTGGTCAGGAATGTGGACTTTTGCAGTCTATGATGATTATCCCATCCCCATGCTGTTGGGGGAAGACTTGGCCAATCACGTGAAGCAGGCCAAGAGGGTGGGAACGGTCACCCGCAGCCAGGCTAAACAAGCCGTGAGGCCTAGCTCTGTTCCGGAAACTTCTATCAGGGCCCGGTCAGAGGTGATGGACCCGGACCCCAGGCCAATGTCCGCAACAGCAGTAGTGGATCCAGTCCCAGAGACCCAGACGGAACCAGTCCCAGAACCGGAACCAGCCAAACAACCAACACCAGACCCCGTGCCAGCACTGAATCCAGTACTTGCAACCTCAACACCAGAGGGCCCCACCGAACCTGAACTGGCAGCAGCCGATAACCCTACACAAGAGGCTCAGCCGGAGCCTGAATCCCAACATAGTGCACCAGCGGAGAGCGGTTCACAGTCAACAGAAACAGCTCCATCCCCTATATCGCTTCCAGAGGGACCAAGCCTATGTCCCCAATCCAATGAGGAACTGATGTCTCCAGCATCAAGGGAACAGTTCCAGACCGAACAGGAAGCAGATGAAAGCCTCCAGAGAGCGTGGACGGCGGCACGGAGCAACCCACCGCCTCTCAGCTCTTCTAATCGATCCAGGTTTGTTGTAGAAAGAGGACTTTTATACAAGGAAACTCTTTCTGGGGGACACCAGGAAGACTGGCATCCTCAGAGACAGTTGGTAGTTCCAACTAAATACCGGGCCAAGCTCTTGAGCTTAGCCCATGATCACCCTAGTGGCCATGCTGGGGTGAACAGGACCAAAGACCGTTTGGGGGGGTCATTCCACTGGGAGGGAATGGGCAAGGATGTTTCTACCTATGTCCAGTCTTGTGAGGTGTGCCAAAGAGTGGGATAACCCCAAGACCAGGTCAAAGCCCCTCTCCAGCCACTCCCCATCATTGAAGTTCCATTTCAGCGAGTAGCTGTGGATATTCTGGGTCCTTTTCCGAAAAAGACACCCAGAGGAAAGCAGTACATACTGACTTTCATGGATTTTGCCACCCGATGGCCGGAAGCAGTAGCTCTAAGCAACACCAGGGCTAAAAGTGTGTGCCAGGCACTAGCAGACATTTTTGCCAGGGTAGGTTGCCCCTCCAACATCCTCACAGATGCAGGGACTAATTTCCTGGCAGGAACTATGAAAAACCTTTGGGAAGCTCATGGGGTAAATCACTTGGTTGCCACTCCTTACCATCATCAAACAAATGGCATGGTGGAGAAGTTTAATGGAACTTTGGGGACCATGATACGTAAATTCGTAAATGAGCACTCCAATGATTGGGACCTAGTATTGCAGCAGTTGCTCTTTGCCTACAGAGCTGTACCACATCCCAGTTTAGGGTTTTCCCCATTTGAACTTGTATATGGCCGTGAGGTTAAGGGGCCATTGCAGTTGGTGAAGCAGCAATGGGAGGGATTTACACCTTCTCCAGGAACTAACATTCTGGACTTTGTAACCAACCTACAAAACACCCTCCGAACCTCTTTAGCCCTTGCTAGAGAAAACTTACAGGATGCTCAAAAAGAGCAAAAAGCCTGGTATGATAAACATGCCAGAGAGCGTTCCTTCAAAGTAGGAGACCAGGTCATGGTCTTAAAGGCGCTCCAGGCCCATAAAATGGAAGCATCGTGGGAAGGGCCATTCGTGGTCCAGGAGCGCCTGGGAGCTGTTAATTATCTCATAGCATTCCCCACCTCCAACCGAAAGCCTAAGGTGTATCATATTAATTCTCTAAAGCCCTTTTATTCCAGAGAATTAAAGGTTTGTCAGTTTACAGCCCAGGGAGGAGACGACGCTGAGTGGCCTGAAGGTGTCTATTATGAAGGGAAATGTGCTGGTGGTGTGGAAGAGGTGAACCTCTCCATGACCCTTGGGCGTATGCAGCGACAGCAGATCCAGGAGCTGTGAACTAGCTACGCGCCAACGTTCTCAGCCACCCCAGGACTGACTGAACGGGCATACCATTCCATTGACACAGGTAATGCTCACCCAATTAGGGTCCACCCTTACCGGGTGTCTCCTCAAGCTAAAACTGCTATAGAACGGGAGATCCAGGATATGTTACAGATGGGTGTAATCCGCCCCTCTGAAAGTGCATGGGCATCTCCAGTGGTTCTAGTTCCCAAACCAGATGGGGAAATACGTTTTTGCGTGGACTACCATAAGCTAAATGCTGTAACTCGCCCAGACAACTATCCAATGCCACGCACTGATGAACTATTAGAGAAACTGGGACGGGCCCAGTTCATCTCTACCTTGGACTTAACCAAGGGGTACTGGCAGGTACCGCTAGATGAATCTGCCAAGGAAAGGTCAGCCTTCATCACACATCTCGGGCTGTATGAATTTAATGTACTCCCTTTCGGGCTGTGAAATGCACCCGCCACTTTCCAAAGACTTGTAGATGGTCTCTTAGCAGGATTAGGAGAATATGCAGTCGCCTACCTTGACGATGTGGCCATATTTTCGGATTCCTGGGCAGACCACCTGGAACATCTACAAAAAGTCCTTGAGCGCATAAGGGAGGCAGGACTAACTGTTAAGGCTAAGAAGTGTCAAATAGGCCTAAACAGAGTGACTTACCTTGGACACCAGGTGGGTCAAGGAACTATCAGCCCCCTACAGGCCAAAGTGGATGCTATCCAAAAGTGGCCTGTCCCAAAGTCAAAGAAACAGGTTCAATCCTTCTTAGGCTTGGCCGGTTATTACAGACGATTTGTACCGCACTACAGCCAAATCGCTGCCCCACTGACAGACCTAACCAAAAAGAAACAGCCAAATGCTGTTCAGTGGACCGGAAAGTGTCAGAAGGCCTTTAACAAGCTTAAAGCGACACTCATGTCTGACCCTGTACTAAGGGCCCCAGACTTTGACAAACCGTTCCTAGTAACCACAGATGCATCCGAGCATGGTGTAGGAGCAGTTTTAATGCAGAAAGGACCTGATCAAGAATTCCACCCTGTAGTGTTTCTCAGCAAAAAACTGTCTGAGAGGGAAAGCAACTGGTCAGTCACTGAAAAAGAATGTTATGCCATTGTCTACGCTCTGGAAAAGCTACGCCCATATGTTTGGGGACGGCGTTTCCACCTGCAAACCGACCATGCTGCACTAAAGTGGCTTCACACGTCAAAGAAACTAACAAGAAACTTCTTCGGTGGAGTTTAGCTCTCCAAGATTTTGATTTCGACATCCAACACATCTCAGGAGCTTCTAACAAAGTGGCTGATGCACTCTCCCGTGAAAGTTTCCCAGAATCAACTGGTTAAAATCGTCCTTGACATGTGGAAAATATTGTTAGTCTTTATGTACTTGGTAGTATATTTAGAGATGCATGTGTCTTATTAACTCTGTTTTCCTAGAGCTCCAGGAAGAAATCCCAGCCAGTGTTTCACCCTAGCTGAGATTTGGGGGGCGTGTCATAAATATAAAGGGAAGGGTAAACCCCTTTGAAATCCCTCCTGGCCAGGGGAAAGCTCCTCTCACCTGTAAAGGGTTAAGAAGCTAAAGGTAACCTCGCTGGCACCTGACCAAAATGACCAATGAGGAGACAAGATACTTTCAAAAGCTGGGAGGAGGGAGAGAAACAAAGGGTCGGAGTCTGTCTGTAGTCGTCTTGGCCAGGGACAGAACAGGAATGGAGTCTTAGAACTTTTAGTAAGTAATCTAGCTAGGTATGTGTTAGATTATGATTTCTTTAAATGGCTGAGAAAGAATTGTGCTGAATAGAATAACTATTTCTGTCTGTGTATCTTTTTTGTAACTTAAGGTTTTGCCTAGAGGGGTTCTCTATGTTTTTGAATCTAATTACCCTGTAAGATATCTACCATCCTGATTTTACAGGGGGGATTTCTTTATTTCTATTTACTTCTATTTTTTATTAAAAGTCTTCTTGTAAAACACTGAATGCTTTTTCATTGTTCTCAGATCCAAGGGTTTGGGTCTGTGGTCACCTATGCAAATTGGTGAGGCTTTTTATCCAACATTTCCCAGGAAAGGGGGGGGTGCAAGTGTTGGGAGGATTGTTCATTGTTCTTAAGATCCAAGGGTCTGGGTCTGTAGTCACCTAAGCAAATTGGTGAGGCTTTTTACCAAACCTTGTCCAGGAAGTGGGGTGCAAGGTTTTGGGAAGTATTTTGGGGGGAAGGACGCATCCAAACAGCTCTTCCCCAGTAACCAGTATTAGTTTGGTGGTGGTAGCGGCCAGTCCAAGGATAACGGGAGTAATATTTTGTACCTTGGGGAAGTTTTGACCTAAGCTGGTAAAGATAAGCTTAGGAGGTTTTTCATGCAGGTCCCCACATCTGTACCCTAGTGTTCAGAGTGGGGGAGGAACTGTGACAACATAGTAAAGGCAATGAAGAAGCTATTCAACAAGATTTACAAACAAGATCAAGTGCTGAGCGAACAGGGGAAAACAACAACAGTACTGATCTATAAAAAAAGGAGATAGGAGTGCAAGAACTAAAGAGGAATTAGCTTAATGAGCATGCTTGGAAAAGAATTCACTAAAACAGTGCCAAAGAGAATGAAGAGATATGTGGACGTGTCTGCACAGGAACAAGCCAAATTTTGACCAGGGTGATTCATAGATTTCAAGGCCAGAAGGGACCATTGTGATAATCTAGTCTAACCTAGATAAGAACTAGATAAATTCATGGAGAATATGTCCATCAATGGCTACTAGCCAGATGGTCAGGGATGTAACACCACGCTCCAAGTGTCCCTAGCCTCTGTTTGCCAGATGGATCAATTGATAATCGCCTGTTCTGTTCATTTCCTCTGCAGCACCTGGCATTGTCCACTGTCAGAAGACAGGATACTGGGTTAGATAGACCATTGATCTGAACCATTATGGCCGTTCTTATGATCTTCTGTATAACACAGGTTTCAGAGTAGCAGCTGTGTTAGTCTGTATTCACAAAAAGAAAAGGAGGACTTGTGGCACCTTAGAGACTAACAAATTTATTTGAGCATAAGCTTTCATGAGCTACAGCTGATGAAGTGAGCTATAGCTCACAAAAGCTTATGCTCAAATAAACTTGTTAGTCTCTAAGGTGCCACAAGTATAACACAGGTTATACTTTCCCGAAATAACTCCTGCAGGATAACCTTTAGATACGCATATCTTTTAGATAAGACAGATATCAGAGAAGTACATAGAATACAATCAACCTGTTAAAGCAACTTTATAGACTTCTAACTAGATTTTGATAGCATTGGGTAGAAAGGGTTTTGGCCCGATATAAGACGTATGACTTATGTAGGACATCCGCGAAAAACTGCTTAAACTTACAGAAAATATATAGGAAGTCAATGAGTGTGGTAAGAGCAGACAAGAAGCTGATGGAATGGTTCAGGACAACTGTAGGAGTGAGACAAGGATTCACACTGCCACCAGATCTGTTCAACTTGGTACTGGAATCAGCAATGGCTGTAGCACTGAGAGATGAAACAGGAAGGGTCATGTTATGTGGAAGGACATACGTAACCTTAGATTCATAGGCTATACTGACCTCACACCATTGACCAAAGAGGATATACGGACAAGCAAATTGGGAAAGCAGAAAATTCAGATTGAACATCAACACAGAGAAGACTAATTATGGTAATTAGATAACAAGAGGTAAAGCTCAAACTCAGATCTTTATCGAAATGCAACTGCATTTGGAAAACTCTACAAGATTTGTAAAGCTAAAGACATTTGATTAAAAACAAAAATCACCATATATGAGACAAATGTCATACTGATACTACTGTATAAGTTAAAATGCTGGAGTACAAGGAAAGAAGAGAAGAAAATGGCTAGGGCAAGAAATAATGCTTGTTACAGAACATTCAAGAAAGATTACTGTGATGGATTAGACATATGTCAAGAATGGACCTGGAGAGGATATCATATGGCACTACATACCAGAGTCCAAGGAACTAGAACCAGAGGAAGAGTGAGGATGCATTGGATAGACATGGTGAAGTGAGCTGTAGCTCACAAAAGCTTATGCTCAAATAAATTGGTTAGTCTCTAAGGTGCCACAAGTCCTCCTTTTCTTTTTGCGAATACAGACTAACACGGCTGCTACTCTGAAACCTGTCATGGTGAAGAATGACTTAGAACAAAAAGGTTTAAATATGAATGAAGCTGTGATACTGACACAAGACAGATAGATGGTGGACATTTGGCCCCATCATCAATGTTGAGTGGGAATTGAAGATAGGAATTGAGTAGCATCCCTTTTAAATAGTTTGAGCCCTCTAGTGGAGCTCATTGTGTTCTGTTTTTGAAACCAGCAACAGCCAAAGTAACATGCTGAGCATTTAGTAAATATGGGTTAAGAACATAGGACTAGAAGAGACTTCCTGAGTCATCAAGTCCAGTCCCCTGCTATTAAATGAAATTCTGTCATTTAATCTCATTCATAAATTTATCAAACTCCTTTTAAAAATTAATTAGGTTGTTTGTCTCCTCCCCTGCCCCACTAGAGGAGTGAAATTCTTCTGATAGTTAGAAACCTTCTCCTAATTTCCAGCCTATATTTATTCATAGTGACCAATTCACACCCATTTGTTCTTATTTCAACCCTGTCCTTCAACTTAACTAGCTCTTCTCCCTCTCTGCTGATTGCCCCCCAACCCCATGTATTCAGAGAGAGCAGTCATATTCCCTCTCACCACAGATGCTGAGTTTGTCATTTCCCTGGGGGTGCTTGATTCCCACTCCACCCCAGGCCATGCTCCCATTCCACCCCTTTCCCCAAGACTCTACCCCTGTCCCACCTCTTTTTGCCCCTTCCCACCTTGTTCTACCCCCTTCCCTGAACACATCCCACCTTCACTCCGCCCCTGTCTCCCAGCACCCCCTGCATGCCACTGAACAGCTGATCGTTGTAGGCTGGAAGCTTCAGGAGGGAGGGGGAGGAGCTGATCGGCAGGGCTGCCGGTGGGTGCTGAGCACCCACTGTTTTTTCCCCATTGGTGCTCCAGCCCTGGAGTACTCACGGAGTTGGCGCCCATACCTCTCAGCCTTTGTTTTGCTTGGCTAAACAAACCAAGCTCTTTTACCTTTCTCTCGTAAAACAAGCTCTCCATTCCCCCGATCATCCTTGTAAACCTTTCTCTGCTCCTGTTCCAGTTTATCTTTCTTGAACATGGGTGATCAGAATTGTACATAGCACTCGTTACTCAGTTATTATTGTGCACAGTATAAACATTCAGTTATTTAGATTCTCACCACGCCCATGTGTTTTCTTCATGTTCTCATTGTTGTGTAAAATGGCAAAGACAACTATTGGCAACAAGGAGGGGATCCTAATCCAGGAATACACTGAACAAGAGTGAACTGCAGAAGCAAAGTGAAAATGAAACTAAAGGCAACTGCAGATTTAGCCACTGCAATTGTAAGTAAATTGTTGGGGGGCAGGGGCGGAACGGAGAAGAGGGTTAAAATGACTGGCTGTTTGGGGAAAACATTCTTGTTTGATAGTTCAGTAGGCAACTGGCCCAACCTATATCAAGAGACTGGCATAGCACATAACAGCTAATAATATCAATGATGAGCAAAAGGCAGCAGTTTTACCGAATGTAATGGGGATTCAAATTTAGAACCTGCTACAATGTAGGTTCTGTTAAACCAGCAAACAAAACATTTGCTGGTATTGTGAAAAGATCACCTATCCCCAAAGCCACTGGTAATTGAAGAGCATACCCGCTTCTATGTAATTAATCAGAGAGAAAATGAAATAATATCTGAATATGTGGCTGAATTAAGGAAATTAATAAAGCATTGCCAGTTTGGAGAGAGTTTAAATTATGCATCAGGGGAGTGGTTACTGTGTGGTATGCAAAATGAAACAGTCCAAACACAGTTATTGACTGAGGCTGATTTGACCCCAAAACATGAACTAGAAATTACTGTCTCGCTGGAGATGGCAGGGAGCTATTACATCATCATTTTTTAGGGCAACAAATAAATTGGAGGTCAAGCAAAAAAAACCATAACACGGATAACAGTCAAAGACTGCGTGCTTTCATTGCAGGAAAGAGTCACAATGCAAATGATTGTTCGTTCAAGGACAAACTCTGTAGAAACTGCAAGGTACTTGGGCACATACCAGAAATGTGCAGGTTAGACACAACATGTCTCATAATATAAACAAGGTTTATGTGATACAGCATACATGCTGTGTATGAAGAGGCCCTCTTGTATGGCATGGAGAGGGGGCAGGACCATGGCCCCATCTCCTCTCCACTCCTTTGGGGCACTGTGCAATCCCCACATAATCCCCTGAGCAATAGGATTCCAGTTGGGCCAGGCCTTTCACAGGAGATGCGTGGAGGAGCAATTCTCCTTGCAGCCTCCCTCTACTGTGCAACATCACAACAATCTGTCCCTCCGTGTCCTATCCAGGACCTTCCACCGCTGATATAATTTTTTTGAGGATTTAATAGTTTCAACTGTGATGGGAGTTGTGACCGTAAGAGATCTAATGCCCACTGGTGTACGGTACACAGTCTCTTATCAGACCCAACCAAATGCTCCATCATTGTACTGCCAAACTAATCTTTAGTTTTTTTATTTTTCCCAATGATAGGAGAATGCAGAAACATTGATCAGAAATCACTAGTTATTCAAACGTTGGCATCTTGCATAAAATGGAATCTGAATTTGAACCACCTCTGCTACTGGTTTGCAAAACTAAAACCATACTATTGTCCCCAACATATAGGTGGGATAAAACCAAACTCTTGTATCAAAACCAACCTGAATTTCAAACTTCAGTAGTTTAGATAAAAAAGAAAGCCTGGTCATAATCACCACCTGCTTACAATTTCCTTTTCCAAAATCAGAATTCCAATGAATGAGATTCTGCTAACCAAAAAACAAACTAACAATTACTCAACTTTGATGTGTTTTCCTTTCTAAATCAGTGGGTCCCTTAATCTTTTGGCTGCATTTCTCTGAATTCCTATTTCTCAATATCTTTCTGGCACTGAGCATTTATAGGTTAATTTCAAAATGTTCAGAGTTCAGGATCACGTTGAATAAATGTCTAAAAGTTCCAGTAACTTTCCCTGAGCTCTGATTGGGGCAGAACTATCCTTAGAAAAAATTCTTATATCTTATTTCGGTACTTCTAGCTAGCACTAGAATTGAAATTCCAAAGCACCGATGTACAGAAAAATGGAGAAACTTAAAAAAAAAAAATTCTCCAAACATCAAAGTTTCATTTTGTTTCATTTTGAGTTCTGGACAAAAGTTTAGGATGGAGAGGCTGTTTCTTCTTTTTATGAAATAATTTCACTCCTAAACAAAGTATTAAGACAGCAAGTTTGCAGCAATGTCTCTTTCGATGCACTCAGACATACTGACAAACTTCTTCAGCAAGTGTAAATTACCACAGCTCTGTTGACTTCAAAGGAGCATTGACACTTTACACCAGCTGAGGATCTGTTTCCCTGAGTAGCCCTCAGTCCCTAACCATATCATTCTAGTGTGACCAGCTTGGAGTTATTATATCTTAGATAGCTGACAGACAATGGCTGAGATTTTAAAAGCTGTGCAAGTGATTTACATACACATCTTCCACTAAAATTAAACAGTGAAGGATTTGTGTTGAAAAAACAAATGTAAGTGTGTGTTTTGGACCAATTAGTCAATGGTAGTCCTCTAAGACATTTTATTATTACTCCAAGAACCTCACTGCTTAAGACGGATAGGAGCCTAGTGCGATGTTCTGAAGTGTCTAAGCGCGTAACAGCAAGTGAAGCATTTTTGAAAACACCACCAAGCACCTATCTCCACCTTTGGCTATGTTAAAAAAAAATCATACCCAAGTCTGTGTACTGTTCCCCCCCCCTTTAATTTATTTCTGCATTAGACCCACAAGCTGCAGTCTGGTGCCATGCCGCTTTCCTGAACTTAACAGCTGCTTCCTCCACCTCTCACTAATAAAGGAGAAATAAAAACAACAGCCAGACAACAGGTGCCAGACCAGACCAGGCAACATACCTAATTACAGATGCCTGCTACTTCTTATTGCAACAATTGGAGATATTTAAGGCCTGAACTGCAGCAGCTATAAATCAGCATAGCTCCATTGACCTCAGTGGTGTTGCACCCATTTACACCAGCTGAGGATCTGACTCAAAGACTTAAAGCACAAGTTAAAAAGATCCCACAACTTAAAGGTGCAGTTTTTGTTTTGAAATTATTTGACATGATTGTAAATGGCTCATCATTGATTTGAAATAGTAACACTAATTCCTTCAGTTCTTTTCACTGTTGTGGCTCCTAAACAATTTGTGCTATTGATCCAAGATTAGTGATAAAGTAATTTCTGTAGTGATTTGTTAGATTACATGCTGTGGTAGTTGTCTATACCAGTGATTGTTAGCAAAGCCCTTTCCCTGCTGTTCATTTCATACTACAATGATTATGGTTATTATCATTACTATAATTGTTGTTATGAGTGTCAGATTGGTTAACAGGTTCTATAAATACAAACATGTGTTTTATATTTGTCAAATGAACCAATAAAAAAAACACTCTTCTTCTTTATTAAAATTATTTTTGTTTTATTAGCTCTTCTTATTCATTCTCTTTCTGAAAACGCATCCTACCCACTTCGCTCGTTGATAAAGCATTGGCCTTTGGACTTACTAGTAAAGGAAATGTTGAATTGCTCAATCTTTTAATTAAATATGTTTGCTTTCTGACAGTAATAGAGATGTGTACAGAACAACAAAGATGATGTTAATAATATCAGAAGTTTCACGGAGAATGGAATTTGTAGTGTGTGTAGTCTGTCAGTTCGACGATGACATTTTCAAGCTCTCTCTTTTTGTGGATTCTGGAGTGATTGAAGTCCAAAGCGTGATGCACATGGTCATGAGCAGATTGGGCAGACAAAGTCATTGGTGAGTGTCTTCGTAGCTATAGCAGTAGTATGACACTTTTCCCTTGAAGCTAACAATCAATTATTTCTGTCCTCTTCAAAGGTTTGGAAAGCTCTGAGCATGTTGTGTGTTGCCCTGCTGATTCATCTAACGCAACCTTCTCAAGATCATTGTACCAAAGTGTGTGCTATTCTTGATGCTGTCCTTGTAGTGCTTTCTGAGGCGGCCTTGATTCTGGTGTCCTTGTGCCAATTCTCCATAGAAAATTTTTATGGGGAGTCAATATTGAGGCATCCTAATGTGTGTCCAACCCAGCGTAGTTGGACTTTTATCAGCATGGCCTTGATGCTTATGGCATTTGACTTCTGAAGAACCTCCAGGTTGGTAATTTTGTCCTGCCAGTGGAGTCCCATAATGTTGTGCAGAGACAGCATATGGAAGGCCTCTAGCTGTTTGATTTGCCATTTGTATGGTGTCCAGGTCTCACAGCCATAGAGGAGAGATGTTAGCACAAAAGAATTTGTAGTATGGAGCTACAAAAAAAGTAAAATAACAAAGCTACTAGGAAACTAAGTTTAAAATAGCATAGGCCCAATGTTTCACCTGACACATACCATTGCCACTTCCATTCATCACAATCCAAAGAGTAAAGCATGGAAAGAGTATACATGGTTTTACATAACTTTCAGGCATTACATATTGATTATTTATTTAGATCTATAAAGGCATGTAGGCACCTACAGAATCACCAGAACAACAATATGATCAACAAAGCCTGAGTTTGGTGCCTAGGCCACTTTTTAAAAATATATTTATGCATCTCAAGATGCACACAAGCATATACTGGGATTTTCAAAAATTCCTAGGAGCCCCAATCCCATTTACTTCAATGGTAGTTAGGTGACTAGGCACCTCTGAAAATCCCACAAGACATCAATGTGAATCTTTGGACATCTAAATACCTTTAAAAATCTGGACCCTAGGCTCCCTACACAATGACTGGAGAGAGACAGGCAACTTCACAAAAGCCAGCACACTAGGCAAGGACATGCCTAACCTAGCTAATGGGAGATAGCAATGAGGGGGGTGTATCTTAAGCTGCACTTCTCTCTCAAACTAAGGTCCAGGCTGCATGGAGATGCCGGTCTCTGCTTGCAATCCACAGCCAGAACCCTTCTACTGGAGTCAGGTGGCTTAGGCACCTAAGTTGTTTCTTGTGAGAATGAGTGAAGTACCTACCTCACTCCACATGAAATGGACAGGGGAGCGCAGGTTAGAACACTGATGTGGGAAACCCAGGTTTGAGTCCCCTTTCTGCCTTAAAAAGTCATTGGGCCAGAAAGAAAATGACTCCATAGCTTGGTAGTTAGTGTTCCATTTGCACTGAGTGAAGCTGAACAAGCAAAACTTTATTAAATCCTGTGCACTGCACTGTCCATGTGGTTGAGTTGCTTCCATTCCATGTCCCATCAATAACAGTCCCACTAGGGAACACTGGCCCTTTGACACCAGTTCTACTGTTGGGTCACCCTCAAAGTATGATGGAATTATAATGTTGGGTTGCCCTCAAAGTTATATAAGTATGATAGAATTATAATTATGTAGTAGTAGATGTAAAGATAGACAAAAGAGTATATAGGTATTGTAAAAAGGTAGGAACATCAGTTCCATGCTTTTGAATTTCACTCTGTAACAAATGCAAGGCCAAAGTGCTAATTATTTCAAGCCGGTACAGGACAAAGAGTCTGTGCTGGTAAGTGATAAGAACTTTGAGGAAACAATGCTGTTCTTTAAAACAACACCCTGATGCTCTTCCCCAACGGGGGCCCCTTGTCATGCCTATGTAAATCTTGGTATCCAAAGAGGGAAAAATAGATAGTGGGATAAAACTTGTTAAATGAATCAAGAGTCATAGATTGTGTTGTTAAGTAAAAGAATGAATGATGAGTGCATGGAATTGAGAGCCTGAAGCAGGGAAATAATTGGTTAGTAAATGGTGTCAGCCTAATCCTAAGAATCTCAACCTTGATATCGATGGGCCGAAGAATATGCAAAGTGGAGATAACTGGATGACCCCTGGAGGGCGAACCGGAATCCACCCAAAACGCATCAAGGAAGAACAAGAAGATAACACGTAGCCATCATGGAGCTGTCATGGATGTACCACCTGCTGATTGAGCTGATTGATGGTCATCTCAATTGTAAATTCAGCATGATGAAGCAACTTCCATAGACTTGTACTGAACCAGAGACCTATAAAAATTGGGTCCAGGGACTGTGTTCTTTGAGTCTGGTTCTATGACCACCCTCGAGGAGCATCGGATGCACATCTGACGACTTGGCTCCACTCTCGTGTCCACGCCACCTGGCCAGTGACTTGGCACGAGCAACATCTAGGCAGGTAACTATAACAACCTTTATGTAGAACCTGTGTGTGAATGTCTGTGTGTGTGACTGGATCTATATAGAAATTGCATATAGGAATATTTTGTTGTATTTACAATAAAAGTGGCAATTTGCCTTGTCCCTCTTACAAGATCCTGTTGGTATCATTTTTATTAGTGTAACACTACTACATGATATAGTTAGGATACCCACCCAGGAGGTGGGAGACCCATGGTCTAGTCCCCCTGGTACAATAACTTTATTTATACACAGTGGAACAGCTTCAACAAAAATAGATTGAGGAAGCCCCCATGTCAGAATATCCCATAGGTAAGTGGTTAGAGCAACCACCCAAGAGATGGATTTGAACAGGGGTCTCCCTTTTTCCCCATCAGGTAGAACCTGACTGAATCTGGGTCTTCTACATTCTGGGGAAGTGCTCTCATGACTGGGCTAAAAGTTAAAAGGTTGGCAGCACCACCACCTCTTCCTCCAGCTAGATTTGAATGGGGTCCCAATCCAAAAGGCAGCCTCTGAGCATTCCTACATGATAGGTGCTCCTCCTCCTATCTCATGCATGGGGCCCAGTCTTCCCCTGGTTTGTGAAGCAGATTGGGGCTTAGACAGGAGAATGAGGTGGCAGTGCTTATGCTCAGAGGCAAAAACTTAGATGCGGAGGGAACTTATACAGTGGGAATTTAGGTGCTGAGGCAGTTTAGGCCCCTATAGGACTAGGCAGCAGCCGAGATGGAGTTTTGTGGATCACAGTGGTACCTAAAAATGGGAATTAGGCACCTAAACCTCAGACTTAGGTGCCTAAGAACCTTTGTGGATTTAGGCACTTACTGATGTATCTGTACCTGCTTCAAATTCAGTACTGTTATAAAATGCTGGATTCATTAATGAATGGTCTTTCCTATACACAAGTCAGCTTGCACTATTCTACGAATGCAGTGTAGTGGTAGCCATGTTGGTCCCATGAACAAAGATCACAGTCCAGGCCACACCAACTCAAAGCAGCACCAGACCTTGCCAGAGCAACAGATGCAAAACCTGCAGATATATCTCCACTGCTACAATGATCAACACTCCCCACAACACACCTTTCAAGATCCATAGCTCCTACACAGGCCTATCACAGCATGTGGTGAACCTCATCCAGGGCACTAAATGCCCCAATGAAAACTATGTTGATGAAACCAGACAACCACTATGCTCTCAAATGAACTCAAACAGGAAAGTGATAAAAGACAAAAACCCCACATCTCCTGTGGGTAAACACTTTTCACAAAACAATCACTCTGTATCTGACCTATCAGTCCTCATCCTCAAAGGAAACCTGCACACTTTCAAAAGACAAGCCTGGGAGCTTAAATTCATAACTTTGTGAGATACTAAAAAATCATGGCATGAACAGAGACACTGGATTTATGGTGTATTACAACAATCTGTAACCTACTAACCCCCTCTTTTTTATCTTATGACTGCAGAGGTGTTAACGGGCCACTCTACCTTGAATGGCCCCTTACAATATGCACTAACTACTTATATTAAACAATCTGTTCCACTTTGTATTGTGCTGTGACTCTGGGAGTATCTTTCCCAGACCTGAAGAAGAGCAGTTTGAGACACGATAGCTTGTCTCACCTCATCCACCAGCACTGTTCTATGTGAGACTGTCACTAGTGCCAGGAAAACAGAATCAGAGGACTCGAAAGGACCTCAAGAGGTCTTGAGTGCAGGGGACTAGAAGATAGGACTAAGTATTATCTGGACCATCCCTGATAGGTATTTGTCTAACCTGCTCTTAAAAATCTTCAGTGACAGATTCCACAACCTCCTAGGCAATTTATTCCAGGGCTTAACCACCCTGACAGTTGGGAAGTTTTTTCCTAATATCCAACCTAAACCGCCCTTTCTGTAATTTACATCCATTGCTTCTTGTCCTATCCTCAGAGGTTAAAGAGAAAAAAATTTCTCCCTCCTCCTTGTAACAACCTTTCATGTACCTGAAAACTGTTAACATGTCCCCCGTCAGTCTTCTCTTCTCCAGACTAAACAAACCCATTTTTTTTTCAATCTTCCCTCATAGATCACGTTTTCTAGACTTGTAATCTTTTTTTTCCTCTTATCTGGACTTTCTCCAATTTGTTCACATCTTTCCTGATGTGGCACCTAGAACTGGACACAATACTCCAGTTGAGGCCTAATCAGCATGGAGTAGAGTGGAAGAATTACTTCTTGTGACTTGCTTTCAGCACTGCTGCTAATTCATCCCAGAATGAAGTTTGGGGTTTTTTTTGCAAGTGTTACACTGTTGACTCATATTTAGCTTGAGATCCACTATGACCCCCAGATCCCTTTCCACAATACTCCTTCCTGGGAAGTCATTTCCCATTTTGTATTTATGCAACTGATTGTTCCTTCTGAAGTGAAGTACTTTGCTTTTGCCCTTATTGATGTTTGTCCAGATCATTTTCAATTTTAATCCTATCCTCCAAAGCATTTGCACCCCTCCCAGCTTGGTGTCATCTGCAAACTTTATACGGGTACTCTCTGCCTTTATCTAAATCATTAAGACATTGTACATAACTGGATTCAGAACTGATCCCTATAAAACTCCACTTGACATGCACGTCCAGCTTGACTATTCTCTAGGAATGGTTTTCCAACCAGTTATGCACCCAGATTATAGTAGCTCCATTTAGGTTGTATTTGCATAAACAAAGTAGGGAAAGATCATTAGAGACAGTATCAAAAGTCTTACTAAAATCAAGATATACTACATCTACCTCTTCCTCCCTATCCACAAGACTTGTTATCTGTCAAAAAAGCTATTAGGTTGATTTAACATGGTTTGTTCTTGACAAATCCATGCTGTTACTTATCGCCTTATCATCTTCTAGGTTTCTGCAAATTGATTGCTTAATTATTTGCTCCATTATCTTTCTGGGTACTGAAGTTAAGCTGACTTTTTATAGTTCCCTTTTTTATAGTTCTATAACATTAAGGTCTATCTGTCCATCCAGATTTTTATAAAAGCACTTATCATCATAGTATCTGAGCATCAGCCAAAGAGTTAAAAAACTATAGGCAACATTTTTCCAAGTGAAGTGCTCCAAATTAGAATCCTAAACCCTGTATTTTCAAAACCTGCAGCTTCCACTGACTTCAGTGACAGTTAAGGAAATCATTTGGAGTTCTGAATATCAGACCACTTATATTTAGGTGCCTAAATATGGGCTTAGGAGCTTCATTTAATTACCCAAGTTTGAAAATGATGGCCCAAATCCACAAGAAGCCCCCAGCCTAACATTCCTCCCTCATAACTTTAGTGATTTCTTTAATTGTAGTTCCTTCTGCATCTCTCACCTTTCTCATCTTTCTTGCCTTCATCTTTTCCTGCTCCTTTTCTACCTTTGCTATTAGTTGTAGTTGTGGAAAAGATACATTGAAAAAGTGACTTCAGAAGGCAATGAAATTAGTGGTCATTCTAATATCTTCCAGTAACAAACACCAAAGTTTAGCCCCTATTGCTGAGTATCCTCATTCTCATTTGAAATTGACAACTTCAACTTTATAGCTTATTGGGAGGAATGTAGATGTCCAGGGAAATCCATGTCATTGAGAGTGAGGTGTGCTCTGAATACCTAGAGCTAATTTCATGGAAGGCCTTGAATACTGAAAACATGATTTTGAACTTGACCATACAGAGAGTCAGAGTAGTGAGTGGAACACTACGATAATGTTTCCTTGGTGCCTAATAGGCTGTTCTATTCTGGACAAATGGAACACTTGTTTTGTTTTGTTTTTGTTTCTTTGTTTTAAAGACTATGGCCCCAATGCCACAATGCACATGCTAAAGTCGATTTCTATTCGAGAAAGCACTTAAGAATGTGCTTAAATCTCATTGACATCCATAAAAATTATATGCATTCTAAAGGACTTTGCTAGATGCCTATTGAATTGCTGTTATCCAGCCTTGGAGGTCAAAGTGATCATCTGACAGGTTTGGTTTGGGATTTGGGTGAGTGTGCAGGTCAGTTTTTATTCACCAATCCATCCCTATTTAAAATACAATTTCAGTAATACAGCACGGGCCCTTTACAGATCAAGGACATCCAGAAGAAAGACAGATAACTAGGGAATGGGAAGTACAAGAAAGAATGAACTCTTCTTGCTGATGCACTTAAATAAAATACAGTTGTTGAACCATTTAATGGGTCTCACTTCCTTTCATGACCACCAGAATTATAAATAATTCAAAGAGCAAGACTAACGTAGTTTACAGTGTGTGCCCAATGCTGTCTGCTCAGTTTAAAATGGCATGCACAAGAACCAAGTCCCCATCGGTGAGTAAATATTTGGTATGGTCTTATGTCCATGCACAGGGAGTAAGAAACAGAGAGAGAGAGAGAGAAATAGAAATAATTATAAAGATTTTTCTTGATTTCTTCCAGTTAAGAGAGAAAATTGCTTTACTTGAGTGAAAAATTGAACCAAAGCACACCACTTAAACCCTTGCTGCATCTGTAGTCTCACATCCATAAGAAAAGTTTAATTCTGTATAGAAGATTTATTTAAAACACACACAACCATATAGCTTACTTTTATATGGCATCCTTCATCCAAAGGATTGCAAAACATGTATGCTGGAATTTTCAAAGGACCCTAAGGAAGTTTCTTACTGAACTCCCATGGAAATTCAATGGGGCTTGGGCATCTAATTGCCTTCATTTCCTCTGAAAATCCCAGTCTTAACAACTAAACCTAGATATTACTATACTCAGCCTTGAAAGGCTATGGCTATTTAACATTGCACAGCGACATTACAGGATATGAAGTACAGAATGCTGTATGAACCTGAACCTCTGGTTAGATCTATTTTGAGAAGTTCACGCTACCAGAACATCTATTAGTTTACTGAAATGTTACAGTTCGAAAGGATTTAACTGTTCTATTTTTGTTTATTTTAATTTTTAGATATTTTTGTTCTAGAATCCAGATACCTTAGGACATTGGTTCTTATAAATGTAATATGTTCTATTAATAACTAAGAAAATATAAGCATGTGAAACCAATTAAGATGGGTTATTACATAGTTTCATTTAGATCATGAAGGCATCTCACACTTCATATCAATAAGGATACGATATCACTTAGTTCACAAAACCTAATCCCAATCCAATGCCTGCTTGATACTTTGACATCTTTCTTTATTTCTTACTTCCTTCTGAGCAAAGGGATTCATTTTCCCTAGATAACATTCATTGTAGGGTTTATTTATAGCCTACTATAACGGAGGCTGACTGACGATCGATTTCTATATTTGCACTCAGCTAGACTCTGACATTAGAGATTATGAAATAAAAGGGGAAAAATAAAATTTGTTAATTAAAATCACCAAAAAGAGTATCAGTCTAAAAATTTACAAAGATAATATTAGCTTCTCTTATAAAGCAGCCATGCTGGTTCTTAGGTTTCAATTTAGAGACAGGAAGGCCCTCTCACATCTGAAGGACCACTTATCAGACTCTAAGCAATAAATTAATTGAAGGCAAGAAATTGCACAGCAGGCACTATTGCTGATAGCAGCGTCCATCCAAAGAGTGGACCACTACCATCTGCTATTCACAGAATCATAGACTTTAAGGTCAGAAGGTACCATTATGATCGTCTAGTCTGACCTCCTGCACAACGCAGGCCACAGAATCTCACCCACCCACTTCTGTAACAAACCCCTAACCTATGTCTGAGCTATTGAAGTCCTCAAATCATGGTATAAAGACTTCAAGGCGCAGAGAAACCACCAGCAAGTGACTCGTGCCCCACGCTGCAGAGGAAGGCGAAAAAACCCCAGGGCCTCTGCCAATCTGCCCTGGAAGAAAATTCCTTTCCGACCCCAAATATGGCAATCAGCTAAACCCTGAGCATGTGGGCAAGACTCACCAGCCAGACACCCAGGAAAGAATTCTCAGTAGTAACTCAGATCCCACCCCATCTAATATCCCATCACAGGCCATTGGGCAAATTTACCGCTAATAGCCAAAGATCAATTCATTGCCAAAATTAGACTATCCCATCATACCATCCCCTCCAAAAACTTATCAAGCTTAGTCTTGAAGTCAGATATGTCTTTTCCCCCACTGCTCCCCTTGGAAGGCTGTTCCAGAACTTCACTCCTCTGATGGTTAGAAACCTTCATCTAATTTCTAGTCTAAACTTCCTGGTGGCCAGTTTATATCCATTTGTTCTTGTGTCCACATTGGTACTGAGCTTACATAATTCCTCTCCCTCCCTAGTATTTATTCCTCTGATATATTTATAGAGAGCAATCATATCTCCCCTCAACCTTCTTTTGGTTAGGCTATACAAGCCAAGCTCTTTGAGTCTCCTTTCATAAGACAGGTTTTCCATTCCTTGGATTATCCTAGTAGCCCTTCTTTGTACCTGTTCCAGTTTGAATTCATCCTTCTTAAACATGGGAGACCAGAACTGCACACAGTATTCCAGATGAGGTCTCACCAGTGCTTTGTATAACGGAACTAACACCTCCTTATCTCTACTGGAAAGACCTTGCCTGATTCATCCCAAGACCGCATTAGCTTTTTTCACAGCCATATCACATTGGCGGCTCCTAGTCATCCTGTGATCAACCAATACTCCAAGGTCTTTCTCCTCCTCTGTTACTTCCAAGTGATGCGTCCCCAGCTTATAACCAAAATTGAAAGGCTATTGTCTAGTCAACATCATAAAATTAGTTAAAAGTAGTGTCAACATCTGTCCCTGAATCCCCTGCAATTTTTTGTGGTTTTGCAAACAACAACATTTATCTCATTTTAAAAAAATGGCATCTCACCTTTGTTGCTGTGTGAAATTCAGAAACAAACAATGGAAACTGAGTGAGGGCTTGTCTTCATGGCAACAATTAGCCCGAGGTAGTACACTTGAGTTACTCCACTCGAGCTAACCAAGTGGAGTGAGCATGGCCACACTGCAACACAACACTCAAATGACAGGATCTGTTTGGATCAGCAGCTGACAAGTTATTGTAACTTTAGCTGCTGCTTCCCCACTGCATTACAAGCTTGAGCTTTAGCAGCACTCCAGCTTCACCCCAGACCCCAAGATGGGCCAGCTAACTCAAGCTTAACATGACACTAACTTGAGCTAGAGATTTTGGCGTGAAGACAAGAGTCAGGTTAGTATTCAGTATACACAGAGAGCTGTCACCTGCACAAATTAAATATACAAAATATTTTCTCTGTTATTGAGTTCTAATCCTCCCCTGGTATCATTTGTAAAAATAGTAAGTAAAAAATTCAGACAAGTATGTGAACTTTTCAGTCAACCATATCCCTTGTAAATGAGACCAAATTGTACAGCCTAGGCCTCAAACATCTTACAGCAATCTACCTACCTATCTTAATCTTGGCTCACTTTGTTTACAGTGGTTGCTTGACCCTTTTACACCATTCTGGGTGGCAGGCTCCTGTATGTTTACACTGAAATGCTACTCACGAGAAGCGGCCAGTATTGGTTGCCTGATGTCTAACTCATTCCTTTCAAATACATATTTTGAAAATATTCTCCTGACCCTAAATAATATCAGTCCTTTTAAAACAAAGATGCAAATACATTAACATTACAGCAGCTCTCAGGATGACCACTCCCCACCTCTGCTCTGCCCTTCACAACCCCTTGCTATTTCTCCTTTCTCCATTCTTCTTATCAGAAAAAGTAATTATTGTCTATTTCAGTGCCTTGCCTGCTCATGAATGATAGTGTGAGGCAGAGAAGAATGTTCTGTGCTTTCACACACACTCAGAAGAAAAAAAAAGATGGGTTTATACTCATTTTATTTCCAACAGGGATCATTGTTAGAAGGGACCTGGGGTGACACTAAGCTAAAGTGAAGCTTGTGAAAAATAAGGTCTGCCAACTGCTGAATTGAAGTGGAAAGTCCTAATCTTACAACTCATGTGCAGGACTTAGAAATGGGAAAAGATTGCTAAGAATCTGTATTTTGGAGAAATTATAAATAATTTCATACAGACACAGAAAAATTCAGAGGTGTGTCTCAGTCTAGAAGGAATGCAGGTGGATATAACTTTCACCTTTTTCTGTCCCCTCAGTGTCCATGTTACTCCAATGAAGTCTTCCTCAAAACACCTTTGGACTCACTTCAGTACTTGTAATGTGCCCTCTTTCCACACTATAATGGATTGTTGCTTTTTCCTCTGTTTGGTTTCTGTAGTGTGAAAGGCAAAGAAAGGTAAAGAGTGAAGCAACAACAAGACAGCCAGTTATTGCTAACATTTCTTTGAAGGCTCAGGCAGCTAATTCTGAGAACTGCTAATGCCATAAAATAGAGACAACAAGAAAACAGCCCTGGAGCTTATAAATGGTGACATCCCAAAAGGAGGAAAAGGGGACTGATAGAGGATTCTCACATGACATGCCTGACCCAACCCAAGAAGGAAGCAAGGAGAGATGATACACCGGATCAGAGGTGAAGTAAGGTAGAGCACCAACATAGAGGTCAGAGAGAGAAGAGTCTAACTAGCTGACCACCTTCTCTACCACAGAATCATGCTGGGCAACTTACAAAATCAGAACCCAGGAACAAGCTAATTCTGACATAATCACAGCCAGAAACACATCCCCACAAACATCTAAAAAACCCATCTACCTGAAGCTTTTATTCAACTAAGACCTAAAAAAATAACACTGTTATAATTAGATTCCCGACTGTGAGAAAAACCTGTCTGCACACTGCACATTAAGATACTTTTATAGCCATAGAAGGTTACTACTTATTTTAAATTAAACTAAGATTAATATTTACTGACTAATTGTTTCCTTTTAAGAAATTTACATGTGATTACTTATGCATTATTTTGTTTGTTAAATGTTTTACGGTTTGTGATAAAACCTATAAAATGTCATGTGCTTGGTTATCTTGGTATGTAATATATTGAGCTGAGCTGTGATCACTGAATAGTACAAAACTCAAGATTTTAAGGCCAAAAGGAACCACTCTGATCACCTAGTCTGACCTCCTGCATAACACATTCCATAGAATTTTACCCTGTAATTGGGGGAATCATTCTTCCCTATTATATAAATGAACACTATTGAACACAACTGATTATGCTCCATCTGTGTACACACTTAAGTCTTTACCTTGAAAGAACACACATGAAAATGTGCTTTTCATGTAGTGAGACAGCTCCCTGAAAAGCTCCTTTAAAATTATTTCAAACCTAATTCAAGTCCTTTTAGCCCTTACAATATGAAAGCACATCAAAGATATAGACAAAAAAAAAAACCAGCTTTGGTAAGGGGAGGCGGCTTATATCTAACCTTTGAACAACCTTTCCACTTTCACAGATAAACATTACAACTACTTTTTATTACTTGACAGGCTACATTCTTGGCTCCTAGGTGTAAATTCTTTGGAAATCAGATACAGAACTTTCATCTACATAGTGAAAACTGTAAATATCAGGCAAAATTTCCTTTATTTTAATGAGTATGCTGTTACAGCAATTTTACAGTGGACCTTTGCTGTCATGCTTAAAACTCTTGAGGTTTCCGGCAGTTCCCTGATGGGTCCTGTCAACTGCTCTTTTCAAAGGAAGTGATCATAACAATTCACTTTCGTGCTCAGTGAACCTTGAATGAATTGAAGGAGAACAACCTCAAATCCACTTGTTTCCTCTCACTCCAAATTTTATATGCATGGCTGACCACACACAACTTAACCCTTTCAATAATCTTGTTTGTAAACAACTGAGATCAGTAACAGAGACAAAACCTATATTATGACTGCTCTTACTGATGCAGTAGACTTTTAAACAATAGGCTTAAAGAACAATCCTTTTATGGATTTTAAAGTCAGGTTGGATAGCTTTGAAAGGCAAGGCTTTTGGGGGAGAGGGCATGTTTGTTTTTTCCTTTCCTTTTTCCTGATTGTTCAGTTTGATTTCCTGATATTTAAAATGTTTCAAGGCAATGCTTTTTTTTTTTTTTTAAATATATTCTTCTATAAAGGTGATACATAAGTATGGCACATAGGTGAGAAAGAGATGATAAAAGAAGCCAACATATTGTTATTAGCAACCAGTCCTGAACATTCTATTCAGGTCAATAATTAGGATTCTCTCACCCAGGGACATATATGGCAGAAAGGTCAGATGCTGTATCACAGGGATCGGCAACCTTTGGCACACGGCTTACCAGGGTAAGCCCCCAGGCGGGCCAGGCAGATTTGTTTACCGGCCACGTCCACAGGTTCGGCCGATCTCAACTTCCACTGGCCGCGGTTTGCCGCTCCAGGCCAATAGGGCTGCAGGAAGCAGCAGCCAGCACATCCCTCGGTCCACGACACTTCCCACAGCCCCCATTGGCCTGGAGCAGCGAACCACGGCCAGTGGGGGCTGCAATCGGCCTAACCTGTGGACGCGGCAGGTAAACAAACTGGTCTGGCCCGCCAGGGGGCTTGCCCTGGTGGGCTGAGTGCCAAAGGTTGCCGATCCCTGTGTTATACACTGGCGTGGATCTCCTTAAATGAATACAGGGCCTCAGCTTCACTTAGACTACTAAAATGATCCACCCACACAAATCTCAATGCAATATAAGGCTGACATTATGGAAGTTTAAATACCAAGTAGAAAAAGGTGCAGAAATGTGTAAATTAAAGAAGGACTGAGCCTGCTTTATTTTACACACTATCTTGTTAGATGCTTGTCTTGCTACATTATTTCATTTTGGCCATATCCTTCCGAATCTTTCTACTGACTTCAAAGGGGGATGGATCAGATCCTCAAATAGGTATCAAATAGGTATTTAACTGTGAATAAAAAGAAGCTTATAAGGAAAATTTCACACTACAACAGAATTTTTTGAATGCAAAAAGAAAAGAAAAAGCCGATAAAGTGACAGAATCCACCCCCTATAGGTGCTCAGATGTTATAGTAATGGGAATACTATAAAACCCTAGATAAACAGAAGGCTGGTTAAAATAAACGTATCTGACATCATTGTTAAATCAAAGTAGGTGAATTATAGAAATATATTGCTGGAAGTGGCCTCAAAAGGTCATGCAGTCTTGTCCCCCCCACATTGAGACAAGATTGAAGTACACCTCAGACCAGGTGTCAGCAACCTTCAGCACACGGCTCATCAGGGTAATCCGCTGGTAGGCCACGAGACATTTTGTTTACATTGACCGTACTCAGGCATGGCCCCCAGCAGCTCCCAGTAGCCGTGGTTCACCATTCCTGGCCAATGGGAGCAGTGGGAAGCTCTGGCCAGCACATCCCTGTGCAGAAGGGAGGGAGGGCAAGCAGCAACACGAGCTGTGCATGGGACGGAGGGCTTGGGAGAGCAGCTTGGGCCGGGTCAGTGATGGAGGTCTTGTGCTGGCCCTGCATGCAGGGGGTAGAGGTAGGCCTCGGGCCAGCCCCAGGCAGGCAGGTAACAGGGGGGCTTGGGCCGGTCCCATGGGTGGGGGGTAGAGGCGGGTTTTGGGATGGCGCATGTGGTGTCCCGTTTTCCCTTTGGGAAAATATGGTCACCCTATCTTTGTGACAACCATTTACATATCTGAAGACTTATGCTCCCCCTCTGTCTTCTCTAGACTAAACATGCCCAGTTCTTTCAACCTTTCTTCATAGGTGATGTTTTCCAAAACTTCTATTTCTGTTGCTTTCTCCTGGGCTCACTCCAATGTGTTCATATCTTTCTCAAAGTGTGGTGCCAAAACTGGATACAGAACTCCAGCTGTACCAGCAACCAGTAGAGAAGTCCAATAGTACCCAGAGCAGAATAATGATCTCCCATGTCTTACATACAACGCTCCTATTAATGCATTCCCAGCATGACATTTGCCTTTTTCTCAACAGCATCACACTCTTGACATATATTCAATTTGTGCTCAACTAAATCCTCCAGAGCCTTTCCTGGAGTACTACTGCCTAGACAGTGCTTTCCATTTTGTATTTATGCATTTGATTTTTCCTTCTTAAGAGCAGTACTTTGCACTTGCGTTTTCTGAATTTCATCTTACTGATTTCAGACCAGATGTCCAGTTGATCATGATCATATAGAATTCTAATCTTTTCCTCCAAAATACTTGCAACCCTTCCCAGCTTGGTGTCATTCTCAAATTTCATAAGTGTACTTTCCCTTTCATCATCCATGTCATTAATGAATACATTCAATATCTCCTCACACTGGTCTGATAAGACATCTTGCAAAATTGTTATCAAACTTTACCAGCACTGACACAAAAAATCTACTCACCCATTCTGAGCATGATGATGATGACGATGAAGAAGATAGTAATCTTACTTAGCTGTCCTAAAATTAAATTGACTTTGCTCCAGGCAGGTGGGAAAATAGAATTCTGCAAGGCTCACGTGCATGCTACTTATCCACGTAACTTTCCCCATCTCTCATTATTATTTATTTTTATTTTTCTAGTACCACCCACATGCTAGATACTGTCCAAATACAAAAGACATTACCGTCCCCACCCCAAAGGAGCGTTCTCAGGGCATGTCTATGCTGCAGCTGGGACTGTGCTTCCCAGCGTGGGTATACAGACTAGCACTAGCTCTGCTCGAGCTAATGCTCTAAAAATAGCAGTACAGTTGGTGGTATCATGGACAACAGCTTAGCCTAGCTGCCTGCATACAAACTCAGCTGGACCCACTGGGTATGTATCTGGGTGGCAAGCCCAAGCCCCCACCCTTGCTAGTCCTGGCTGCACTGATATTTTTACAACATTAACTGGAGCACAGCTAGCATGTCTGTCTCCTCATGTAGACCTACCCTCAAAGGCAGAGTCTATGACTGCATCCTACTTGGGTACTGGAAGATATTGCATAAGTCACTGCCTCTCTGAAGTCCAGAAGTGCAAACGTTTTACAGGGAGAATCTCCAAGGGGTCATGCACCTCTATTACAATACTCCCAGCAGACACAGCCAGAAGTCCACGAGTTACCCACATCTTTGAATAGCTCCACACATTGTTCCAGTAAAGCAATGGTAAATAATTTTTAACAACAGGTTGGACAAACTTCAGTCAGGAATGGTCTAGGTTTACTTGGTCCTGCCTCAGCTCAGGGGGTTGGACTGGTCTTCAAGAACCCTTCTAGGCCTATATTCCTATGGTTCTATATCCATTATACCTGGTTTCTGCACCCGACTAGCCATTCTCAAGATTGGACAGTTTACATGGTGATAAGTGTTTACACACACCTTACTACTGTGTAAGCAGAGTCCTAATGCTGTATAGCCACAGGTCTGCTACTGAGCTACAAACCAAAATATTTTAAAAAATGAAAATTGTTCTCTGAAGTTGTAGTTCAGCTGATGGATTGGAACAGAAAAAAGTAATCTGAACTCTCTAGACCACTTACAAGAAATCAAAGTAACAGATGAGTTCACTTTTTGTAATAAAGATTTCCTCTCCAATCCCATAAGTGTCTGATACACCAAGTAGAAAATCCAAACATCTCTCCTCCAACTATTTGTCTTTTCCCAATCTAGAAAAACAAAGTGAGGAGGAAGAGGCATCCATAATATATGCAATTTTAAGATGAGCAGCTCATTCATGTGAGGAATTTGGATATGTATTGTCATGGCCCAGCAGGCCCCCTTCTGGCCCCTTTTGGTGTGTGTTGCACTCAATGTCCTCTTGGGTTCTTTCAATCACTTATCCAAATTAGGTTGGTTCAAAATATGTACGTCTTTCATAGGGTCTGATATACTAAGTCTTTCTACACAGTGTAACTTACTTCATTAGTTGCCCAGTTCACACCCACACTGGGTCCATATAAAGAGTCCTAGTTGGCTTCTTGCCCCTGTTCAGGACATCCCTTCAGCCCCTTTCCTGGAACTGGGGTTGTATTTTAAACAGTGTCTCTTTGTCCCACCTCAAGCTGGGAGTCCCAAACTCTCCTCCTAGAGCGGGATATACCTCAGTCTCCCTCTCTCTCTCTTTAACCTGGAGTCCCCAGCCCTTCTCCTAGAGGTGGCTTATAATTAGAAGCAGCTGTAAAGCCTCAGCCAGGTTCCCCGCCAGCTGACCCTTTTTCTACAATTAGTCTTTTCACCCTGAAACTAGGAGGGTTCAGCAAGCAAATCTTCTTCTGATGGTATATGCCCTGCTATGAGCGAAGTGGCAGCCTATATGCTAGTCCCCTTTCTCCTGGGTCATCCTCAATTAATCAAGACAGAGGAGTCTTACCCTGCCCATTCTTGTGCTCCCAGGACATTAAAGAAACAGTATTTATTCCCAGGATCACTTCCTTTCCAACAATACCTCTTCGGACTAACCAACCTTGGGGAATGTGGTAAATGATACCAGAAAACTGAAAATAAACAAAAGTAAATCCATGCCTATTTCACAATAAAGGTTTTGAGCAAATTAAAGGAGTAAATTATGACACAGACATTCACTGGGCAATGGGTATTGTAAATCAGCAGCAGACTGCATAGTCTGTACAATAAGCCAAGCTGTTTTATGCCTGTGATTAGGCTACAGAAGAAAAAGAAGCTATCTGGCAACATACATGTTAAACGTGGATTAGCAGGTAATCTGATTAACCAGAATTAGTACAGTATCTTTGGGACAAAGATTTTATGTAGCTAACATCTAAAGAAGAATTGAAAAGCTGTTTACTTAATTGTTAAAATGCACTGCATACACCACAGACATTTTTAATCTTTTTTAAATAACACAGATGGATGGCTTGGATATGACCTGATTTGAACTCTGATCCAGTTGTTTTACATCCTGGCCTGGAGGCCTTCATAATTCCTTTGTAGAACATCCAAAAATGACTGCAGCAAGGGCAGCATCAAGCATCCCAAAGCAGACAAAATCCCAATTTTAAAATATAATTTAAAAGCCTTTAGAATTTCCCTTAAAAACAAAGTTAAATATTGAATATATATTCTGATTTTTCCCCAGTGACTCTTTTTTTAATTTTCAAGTATGAAGCAAAGGGGAATAATTTAAGAAAACCCCCTCACCCTCCTGGGCTCCTTTGAGGTATATAAGGAACAAAAAATTAGTACACTTTGTGGGTTTAATTATATTTTAAGGCCCATAAAAGGACAGTCTAATATACTATAAGGCAATAACGGAAAAAGCTGATATGGGATTCATCTGGTAAAGAATTAAAGGACAGGAATATAATTAATGCCACTAACCATGGTTTTATAGAAAATAAGGCTTGTCAAACAAATCTGATTACATTCTTTGACAAGATTAAAAGCTTAGTTGATAAAGGTAACTACACAGATGTAATATATTTAGACATTTGTAAGGCATTTGATATAGTACCTCATGACATTCTGATTACAAAAAAAAAAATTAGCACTATACAATCTCAATTCAGCCAATATTAATTTCATTAAGCACTGGCTAACTGATAGATCTCAGAAAGTAGTTGTCAATGGGGGACCATATCTGAATGTGGTTTTTCTAGTGTGGTTCCGCAAGTATCAGAAGTAGGCCCAATGCTATTCAATAATTGAATAGCATATTCAGGAGCTCAGATTAGATAATCTAACTGTCCCTTCTGGCCTTAAACTGTATGACACTATGGAGGATGGTGATGTTCCTTAAATTCAGATCCTGGAATGCTTTTTCAAGCCATTACTCCAGTGCATGAAGGTCTGTTCTCCAGGAATGAGGAATGTTGAGGAACATCTGCAGTCCCACATATCCACTTTTTGGTTGGTGAGTAATGGTAACAGAAATGGAACACCCTCTGAATTCAAAGCTGGTTTTATTCTTGTGCATGCTCCTCTGTGGGTTCTCCCTGAGGTTAGCTTTCCATTGCCCTGTCACAGAGCTTGTATTTTGTTACTTTTTTTCTGATACAGAGAACCATTGTTGCTATTCTTAACAATAATGAAAGAAACACCTACTCAGGACTTTGATAAAATTCTATACATTTCAAATGTCATGATTCCATTACCAATTCTCATTATAACAGACTTAGGTGGAGTGATGACAATGATTTTACACACAGAGACCTTCAAACCCAACTATTTATTAGAATTGTTTACATTCAGCATGTAAGATATCTAAAGAAATCATGGCATCTCTATCACATTAACCATAGCTCAATATTCCAATCATGCTGGTGACATAATACTGGGAGACAACCGTCTTTGGAATGCATTGTTACTGTGGACACGTGACGCTAGAAAACTCTAAGGAATCACAAATATGTTTTAAAACTAGAGACCTTGCAAGTATGAGTGTTCTACACTAAGAATTCATAAACATTCCATGATTAGCACAGCAGTCAAAGAGCTCTCATGTATAAACAAGGTATATAGCCTGAAAGAGACTTACAGACCAAAATATCTTGGGTCAAATTCTGCCCCGTGTGCTCTGCCATCCCTCCCCCTCACATACATACACACTTTTTGGTTATTCTGTGTACTATTTTAAGATTACTGCTCTCTAAACTACAAAGCAACTTTTACAAGAATGAAAAATCTGGTAATTTGGATGCACACATTTGGTAAATATTGTTATGACCCTTTATACAATGTGGATACCGCCATGCTTTTGACATCTTCTTCAACAAGTAGTAGTTATAGAAATGATGCTTTATTTGCCATCTGAAAACTACCTCACAATGATAGTTTCTACAAGTACAGTAATATCTCTTGCAGGTATTTCTTGAATGCTATCACAGTTAGTGCTGAGCAAAAGAGATGAAAATATTTTATCCTGATTTTATAATGCAAAAAACTTCATTTCATGTTTCATATTTATAGATTCATAGTTTAAGGCCAAAGGCATCATTAGATTATCTTATCTGACCTCATGTATAACAGAGGCCATAGAATTTCACCCCATTACTCCTATATTGAGCTCAGTAACTTGACAACCATATTTTCCAAAAAGGCATCCAATCTTGATCTGAAAATATCGAGATCTTATTTCATCTCTTACATTTTCACTTTGCTTTGAAATGCTTGTGACTTACCTTTGTTTAAAGGCATAAGAAATATGTAAAATTCATTTACATAGAACATGTTTAGTCACGGAACAAATAGCGATCTTTGAATTGAAAAGGAGGACTTGTGGCACCTTAGAGACTAACCAATTTATTTGAGCATGAGCTTTCGTGAGCTACAGCTCACTTCGAGCTGTAGCTCACGAAAGCTCATGCTCAAATAAATTGGTTAGTCTCTAAGGTGCCACAAGTCCTCCTTTTCTTTTTGCGAATACAGACTAACCCAGCTGCTACTCTGACACCGATCTTTGAATGGTTTCTCTTGTGGGTTTCGGTAGGAAAGGAGCAATAGGAGCAGATGCTGAAACACACACACAGTAACACGTATGCCTACCACAGAGCTATGTGGATTAAAATCCTTTGTACAATTCATATAGGTTTCTTGCTGACGTTTTTGCAAATGTTATGCCAATAATAATAATACAATATTCAGCAGAACATGGCCTTATTGGGCCAAATCTTCATCTGGACTCACCTTCCACATCCATAAAAATACTCATATTTGCACATGCACCCATTTGCAGCATGCACACTTTAAAATTCTAACACCTGCATTCATCTGAGATTTTCAAAGAAGTCTGAGAGGTTTGGATGGGATTTTAATTGGACCTCCAAATTACTTAGGAAACTTTGAAAATCTCAGTCATGGAATTTCAATTTGTACCCATAAAAACCATCTGGCCAGATGTTAGAATTTTTCAAGGGTGCATGGAGGTGATTGCATCTGCAAAATGTGGATGCATGTATGTGCACATGCATAAATGGAGAACAGGAGCTGAATATCAGGACTGGACATTTTATAGTTTGCCCGATATGAAAGAAACAAATAAAATGTACAGACAGCAAATGTTTCTTTACTTGAAGTTAAAATACAACAATTTGGGTGGATATAATTTGATGTTTCTTAGCTCTAAGATGTGGGCAAAAACTATGTAAAGTTTCTCTCTGCTTCATGCCCACTAAACTCAATTTTCTGAAAATATCAAATGTTTAATTTATGTGATAATATGATTCATATTTCTTTGTCTGGGGAAAAGTTCTTTGTGACCAAAGAATGCTAATAATCTGAAAAATGTTTGGGTAACTTCCTTACTGATTTTAATTTGTGGCTATAAATAGGACAATAAAGGGAAAGTTTGACAATAGTTGCTTTTATATGACTTCTAGGCTACATGGACCTTACCCAGGATATGGAATGTAAGGAATTTCTGTGCTGCCCTTGTAACATTTAGTGGGATGAATTAACAGAAAAAAATATTTACTAACATAAAAATGCATGATCAAGGTCCATAAGTTTTCCTCATTTGAATCTACCCAATATATTATCAGCCTCTTTTCACAGACAGGATTTTCTCTCCTGGGTGATTAAAAAACAAAGAATACCACAAGAACATCCAAGAATGTTACCAAATGTACATCGGGAACTTGAAACAACAATATAATGGAATTCAAGTAATGCCAAAATAAGATTTCTTTCATCATTAATAGACATCTGAAAAACAACACACTACATTGTTTTGCAAGACTCATGCCATCTTTGTCGGTTTGTTTTGCACAAACCAAAAATAAACTCCCACGAACATAAAATTACGGGTTGAATTCTGCTCTGTTACATCCAAGCAACCCCTCTGACATCCAAAGCTAGAGAAGATGGCTCTTCCTTAGCTAACAGTGAATTGCACTAGAGAGTCTCAAAACATCATTAATGAAAAGTGTTTGAAAAATTAAAGCTAAAAATCTATAAGAAAAATCTCTGTGTGTTCATTACACTTTATTATTCACAATATAAAAACAAGCAGGTATTTTCATGTTGGACATGAATTTAAGATAAACAGAAATCATATACCAATATAATGGTCATGCTTTTATGTTACAGTTCAGGGCACTGTACTCCCCCTCTATAGTCTAGCAATCCGGTTTCAGGCTTCTGGATCCCCTGACCATCACCTCTTGAGTGGAGACACAAGTCTCCTGACCAGGGTATGATCCAGGAGCTGTGCAACCCGGAAACACTGTGAATTCACCAACAAAGTCAGAAACCATAAGCAGACCCGCTTTACCTTTCTCCTCAGAGATGGTTAACAGTGCATTTGCCACGGCACTTCCTATGCAAGCCTATTTTATTCTTAATGTAAAAGCACTACAGAAAAAAACATTAAAAACAATAAAAATATGCATGTTAATAAGCTCGTCAGAGATCATCCCAACTCTAACATGGGTTTGGCAGGAGCAGTCCTTCAAAATGCCACAAAAGGGTCTCCTCTATGGTCACAAGGTCGTAGCAGCTTCAACTTAAAACTAGCACCTAGTCTTATAGGACCTCCGTAGGCCAAGTCTTTCCAACCCTTCCCTAAGGCCTGGGGCTCTCTGTTAACCAGAAGTCCTGTCCATTTGGTTGCTTAGGAGAAGGCCTTGAGCCTCTTTAAAACCACAAATCTATTAGAATTCCTTGAGGGGGTCACAACAGGACATGGGTGATCCAGCGTGCTTGCACTTTCAGAAAGCCTTTGACAAGGTTCCGCACCAAAGGTTCTTAATCAAAGTAAGCAGTCATGGGGTAAGAGGGAAAGTCCTCTTATAGTCCTCTTATCAATAACTGCTTAAAAGATAGGAAGTGAAGGGTAGGAATGAGAAGAGGTAAATAGTGTGGTCCCCCAAGAATCTGTACTTGGAGGCACAATTTCCCTTTGCAGAAACCGTGTTGACTCTTCTCCAACATATCGTGTTCATCTATGTGTCTGATAATTCTATTTTTAATATAGTTTCAACCAAGTTGCCTGGTACTGAGGTTAGGCTTATTTGCCTGTAATTGCAAGGATCACCTCTGGAGCCTGTTTTTAAAATAGGCATTACGTTAGCTATCCTCCAGTCATCTGGTACAGAAGTTGATTTAAGTGATAGGTTACATACCACACTTAGTAGTTCTGAAATTTTTTATCTGAGTTCCTTCAGAACTCTTGGGTGAATGCCATCTGGTGACTTATTACTGTTTCATTTATCAATTTGTTCCCAAATCTCCCTTATTGATACTCAGTCTGGGAGAAGCCCTCAGATTTGTCACCTAAAAAGAATGGCTCAGATGTGGGAGTCTCCCTCACATCCTCTGCAGGGAAGACTGATGCAAAGAATACATTTAGCTTCCCCATAATGGTCTTGTCTTCCTTGAGTGCCCCTTTAGCACCTTGATTGTCCAGTGGCCTCACTGATTGGTTGGCAGGCTTCCTGATTCTGCTGTACTTCAAAAAAAATGTTGGTTTTTTTGCATCTTTTGCTAGCTGCTCTTCAAATTCTTTTTTGGTCTGCTTAATTATAGTTTTACACTTGATTTGCCAGAGTTTATGTTCCTTTCTATTTTCCTCAGTAGAATTTGACTTCCAATTTTTAAAAGATGTCTTTATCTCTAACCATCTATTTAACTCTGTTGTTTAGCCATGGTGGCATTTTTTTGTCCTTCTACTGTCTTTTGTTTATTTAGAGTAGACATAGTTTGAGCCTCTCTTATGATGTTTTAAAAAAGTTTCTATGCAGCCATCAGGCGTTCCATTCTTATGACTGTTCCTTTTATGATGCTTTCTTATCTGGTCCTAAGTTGTCTTTCTGTCTCTCTCTAGCATACATCCTCTTAATTAGACCAAAATCTCACATGTGCTCTGGCCCAAGACTGGTTGGTTTCCTCTATATACCACCACAAACTCTTGTTTTATCATTTTCCCTTTATATTTAAGAGTCAGTGAGTATTCTCCCAACATTGACATTGTTCCTCCATTAAGTTTTTCACGGATACTTTTGACTCTTCCACTTTTATGTGCTCATTACATCTCTCTATTTCATTTTTACTATTACATTTATTTGTGCCCCAGTGTCTATTTTATGTGTCACATAAGTGCTATTTGCATACATTTTCATTCGCCAGTCTTGAGTGTTCAGCCTCCTCTATTACTCTGCTTAAGAACAGCTCTTCCTCTTCACTTGAGAAATCTTGCATTTAATGCATATTACTTTCCTTCTTTCTCTGCACATTTCAGTGTAATATTTGGATTTCTTACATTTTCTACACATTTGTTGAATGATCTTACTTACATCATCCCTTGTGAAGATACTTTACCATCTGTAGGTGGTCTTCATTACATCAATCAAACCTTTCCCTACTAGGGATTATCTTTAAAGTAGGTTACACTGATGCCCCTTGATTTCATACATATAAATGTGTGTCTCAGCACCTTTTTCCTTATCTGAGCTTCTGCACGCCATATCTTTGAGAGTCACACTGTTAATTGGTTACTTACTTATTTACCTCATTATTATTAGCATTTACATCAGTTAGTTGCCATGGTGTTGCTATGGTATTTCTGCGGTTACACTTATTCCTTAAATTTATCCTTAAATCCAAATAACTTTTATTTGTGACTTTATACTTCCTACCAATCAGCTTTCTAATGATTGGGCTTAATCTTCTGACTTGCTCCTGTTAGTTCCTTATATATTCATGTAAATAATTCTTTCCTCTTTCGATCAGTAATTTAGAATGTTTAACTATCTCCAATCCATGTCACCATTTTGTAAGGCTGGATATCCGAAAGCTTTATAAGAAACATTGTGATCATAAAAGGACACCATTTTAAGGTAAACTGACCTTACACGGCAAATCATAGGGACTTTGTTAATAATGGTGTTCTGAGCTAGAGCACACCATTTTCCATTAACTTGAATAGAATCCTAGAAAAGTTATAATTTTTTTCTCCATAGGGAAAACTGATTACATAAGCAAGTTTCAAGACTCTCACATTCTTTCACAATTTCCTATGGACTTTGTGTGTCCATTCTCACACATGAACCCATGCAACAGTGGTGCTAGCTCATTGGGGGCCCTAAGCAGGAATATTTTAAGTTCCCCCATACCTGCTTCCTAAAACTACTAATTGCATCATTTACATAACCCAAAATCTATCAACACAGCGCATGCTAACACACTTGTTAAAACATCCACATTAAAGATGATGAATGGTATTCTGGGGGTAATACTAAATCACCACCCCTTTGAGCAGCCTGGGGCCCTAAGTAATTGCTGAGTCTGCTTATACCTAGTACCATCACTGAACCCGTGCAGCCCAATGAAATCAGTGGAAGTCTTTCCATTAACTTCAGTAGGCTTTGAATTAGGCCCTAATTCTTTGCTGTAGCCAAAACCATGTTCTTTATGGTATGGGCCTGCGCCTACTTCCACTGAAGTAAAGCAAACTACCCTTGCATTCAGTAGTAGATGGAACAGACCCGATACTTCATGTTTATTCATAAGTTAATTTTGTTGGAACTTGCACATTCCAGACACTACCTTGTAAACGGTTAAAAAGTAATATATTTCTTGTGAAGAAAGAGGCTGGAGATTTTGCTACTGTTACTCAAATTTCTAAAGCTCCCTTCCATTCAGTATCATTTGGGAACCACTCTCCACAAGGGTACTTATTACTAGGGCTGTTGATTAATAACAGTTAACTCACATGATTAACTCAAAAAAATTAATCACGATTAATCACAGTTTTAATTGCACTGTTAAACAATAGAATACCACTTGAAATTTATTAAATATTTTGGATTTTTTTTACATTTTCATATATATTGTATTCTGTGTTGTAATTAAAATCAAAGTGTATATTCTTTTTATTACAAATATTTGCACTGTAAAAATGATAAGCAAAAGAAATAGTATTTTTCAATTTACCTCATAAAAGTACTGTAGTGCAATCTTTCTCATGAAAGTGAAACTTACAAATGTAGATTTTTTTGTTGCATAACTACACTCAAAAACAAAGCAATGAAAAACTTCAGCGCCTACGGGTCCACTCAGTCCTACTTTTTATTCAGCCAATTGCGAAGACAAACAAGTTTGTTTACATTTACAGGTGATAAAGAAGTGGGCAGCATATTTACAATGTCTCCAGAAAGTGAGAACAGGTATTTGCATGGGACTTTTGTAGCTGGCATAGCAAGGTATTTACATGCCAGATATGGTAAACATTCATATGCCACTTCATGCTTCAGCCACCATTCCAGAGGACGTGCTTCCATTCTGATGATGCTTGTTAAAAAAATAATTTGTTAATTAAATTTGTGACTGAACTCCTTGTGGGAGAATTGTATGTCCCCTGCTCTGTTTAACCTGCATTCTGCCATATATTTCATGTTGGGTAGCAGTCTCGGATGATGACCCAGCATGTTGTTCATTTTAAGAACACTTTCACTGCAGATTTCACAAAACACAAAGAATGTACCAATGTGAGATTTCTAAAGATAGCCTCAGCACTCCACCCAAGGTTTAAGAATCTGAAGTGCCTTCCAAAATCTGAGAGGGACAAGGTGTGGAGCATGCTTTCAGAAGTCTTAAAAGAGCAACTCCGATGTGGAAATTACAGAACCCGAACCACCAAAAAAGTAAACCAACCTTCTGCTGGTGGCATCTGACTCAGATAATGAAAATGAACATGCATCGGTCCTCCTTCCTTTGGATTGTAATCGAGCAGAACCCATCATCAGCATGGACGCATGTCCCCTGGAATGGTGGTTGAAGTAGGAAGGGACATATGAATCTTTAGTGCATCTGGCACGTAAATATCTTGCGACGGCGGCTACAAGAGTGCCATGAGAATGCCTGTTCTCACTTTCAGGTGACACGATAAACAAGAAGCAGGCAGCATTATCTCCTGCAAATCTAAACAAACTTGTTTGTCTGAGCAATTGGCTGAACAAGTAGTAGGATTGAGTGGACTTGCAGGCTCTAAAATTTAAATTTACATTATTTTATTTTTGAATGCAGGTTTTTTGGTATATAATTCTAGATTTGTAGGTTCAACTTTCATGATAAAGAGATTGCACTACAGTACTTGTATTAAATGAATTGAAAAATACTATTTCTTTTGTTTTTTACAGTGCAAATACTTGTAATCAAAAATAAAAATAAATATAAAGTGAGCATTGTACACTTTATATTCTGTGTTGTAATTGAAATCAATATATTTGAAAATGTAGAAGACATTCAAAAATATTTAAATAAATAGTATTCTATTATTGTTTAACAGCGCGATTAATTGCGTGGTTAATTTTTTTAACCACTTGACAACCCTACTTAGGACCCTCCTTCTGTCGGTGGTGTGTGTCCTCACCAGAAGTGCTTCCACTGACTGATGAGGGGTAGTTGTGGGGGAGGGCAGGGCTGAAAGCCAGGGCTCTAGAATCTGTGGGGTGAAAGGGTCCCAGAGCCCAGACTCCAGTCTGAGCCCAGAAGTCTACACAGCAATGAAAGAGTCCCGCAACCTGAGCCCCGCGAGCCCAAGTCGGCTGGCATGGGCCAGCCGCAGGTTCTTCTTTGCTATGTAGACATACCCTCAGTGGCCCTAATTCAGCAATCTATCCCTATTCAGTAAAGTATTAATCACATAATTAACTTTAGTCCTTCAATGGGTTTTCAGCATAGGCCGAAAGTTAAACATGTGCTTAAGTCCTTTGTTGAATTAGGATGGACTAAAGCATATGCTTAAATATTTTGTTGAACTGGGACCTTAGCGTTTTCTAATCAGAATTGCAGATATATCTGCTGTCTATGAAAAAAATCAAAACTTATGTTCAGTAAAATATTGTCCACTGTAAATTGAGAAATAATCTTGGTAAACATCCTCATCCTGGATTTAAACCCAACAGACACCCTGGATTAACAACTTATTTGGTACCTTAATTAAAATAACCACATAATACTTAGTTACTGAATAGCTTGACCGTTGTTATTTTTCACGCTAAATAAGACCACATGTTTCTTAACCGCACCAGTGAAGGGATAACTAAGTCAATGCTTTCGATAATGCATCAACTCCAAATAAATGTTAGGCTTAGCTGACAGGCACCCTGTAGATGGCAAAAGAGAAAATCAGTTATGAAAGCTTATTTGCTAGATAGCCTGCTAACCCTTTATTTTATATGTAATCTAAAAATCACTGGTCTGAACGAGACCTGAACCATACTATATACAGCTGTGCGTTTGTGGATCTCAACTCTGGTGTGCGTGTGAATTATTCTTTAATTGCAAAAATGAAAAGTTAATCCTTCAGGAGGAAAAACAACGTGTCCGTTAACAAGAAGCTTGACACTTCATTTAACAGGAGGCATCAACAGGCACCAATGGTAACAGAACTTGAGATAGCCTTAGTCCTGTTTTCTGTCAGCTACCCCTTTCCCATCAGAGAGGGGGGAAAAAGGATACAAAGTACAAATACATTACATTAAAAATAATGCTGTTTTGTTATCTTGCTGATCTATGTGACTGCCTTGTCCATGAGCCTTACATGGCAAGTAGTATTAAAGACACATGCTGCTAACTGTAATCTGGAGAGCTTCTTTTAAATCTCAGCAACAATAGAATTGCTTCAGAACTGAACTCGATGTCCTGAAAGGCTGTCTGAAGATACCCCCAAATAACTCATCATGTATGGGTACAGCGTAAACCTGGGGCTGCAATATTTTTAGATCATTCACAGCAGAAGCCTTACAGAGGTTGTGCATTCTAATGCTTACAGGTTCCCCAGAAGGATACCAGATGCTACTCCCAGTAGTGCCATTGACCTCATTAGGACTTAGTCAGCTCAACAGTAAAACTGACTTTATAAAATAAATAATCAAGAACTCTGAGGAAAACCAAGCTTTTTGAGGCTATAGTAAGGCATCAGAGCAGTGGTAGAGATGCTCTGCATCAAGATACCAAATTTGCGATGATTGCTTCCTACCTCTGCAGTTTCTTGGATCCCCTGCAAAAAAGCCCGTTTGGTCTACTAGTGCACATACATTTTCCCCCCCAGGAATTGAAAAATCAAAGCAGTTTCTCTGCAGTTTTATGTGAAGGCCAACAATATTTAAAAAGCCAATGAATTTGTTCAATGTTACTGTTTGTGAAAGACAGATATCACTTGCTAGAACCAGCCATGGTATGGAATTATGTTGTAATAGCTTTTTCAAACAAGGCTGTCAGTAAACTTCAAACTTCTCCCTCAACTCACCCTACAATAGCTCTATTATTCTAGTTATAGGCCTTGACCCTGGACAGAGTGTGACATTTCCCTCTGTAATCACCGGTGTAATCCGGACCGGTGATCTCCTAGGTCACTCCAATCCTTGACTCTGGGAGCCAGCCTTATCCTGCTCTGCTGTGAGAATCCCCACTCCTGAGCTGTTCACGTACAGCCTCTGGCATGTAAGCTGCTCCCAGCTACTTGCAAACAAATGACACTAGCCAATATCTCTGGTTCCAGACAGAATCCTAGGAATCTCCATCTTGCGGTGTCCAGTTATGCCCGCTGGACGCTGCAAGCGTATATGAGTTTGTCAATTTAACAAAGAAATTGATATGTACCTGGCTTGTTATCCAAAGGGGAGTCTGATACGCTTTAAACCAAACGCACTGCTTCAGGTCGAATAAATAAATTTATTAACTATGAAAGATATAATCACTTAAAATCTAAGTCAAAGCATAACAAGTCAGATTTGGTCAAATGAAATAAAAGCAAAATGCATTCTAAGCTGATCTTAACACTTTCAGTGCCCCTACAAACTTAGATGCTTCTCACCACAGGCTGGCCCCTTCAGCCAGGCTCTCCCCTTTGATCAGCACCTCAGTCACTTGGTGGTGATGTCTGTAGATGGAGGTGGAAGAGAGAGGAAGAGCATGGCAAACATCTCTCCCTTTTATCATGTCCTTTCCTCCCTCTTGGATTTGCCCCCCCCCCTTCAGAGTCAGGTGAGCATTACCTCATCAGAGTCCCAAACTGACCAAAGGAAGGTGGGTGACTCACTGAAGAGTCCTACAGATCCTTTGTTGTTGCCTGGACCAGTGTCCTTTGTTCCTGAGAGCCTGGGCTGGGTCCCAAACATGCCTAGAAGAGGTGCGAACTGCCCCTTTGCTCTTAGAAAGTTTTTGCCTGGTCTTGCTTTAAGCCACGAGGACACATTTTCAGCCTCATAACTATATACATGAAATTACAACCTATAACATTACTATATCAATGATTACTATAACAACAATTCTCAGTGCATCATAAGCCTTCCGAAGACACCCAACATGACAAACTTTGCATTACATACCACACAATCATATAAGGATGAACATCGGGGTGCCAGGTGCTCCCTCGAAGTACAGAACATCACACAGAGAGATTACTAACTGGGCTGTATTGTGCTAAATTATGTTGTGATTTTGGAGTGTGCACAACTGTCCACTGGAACTCACGAGAGAGCCCTCAAACTAATTTCATTTGTAAAGATTGTTTGTTTAAATATAATCTGAGAAGCAGCTATATAAATTATTTCAGAAGGCTGTTTCCCAGCAGCTCATGGCCTATACTATGTTTAAGAAAAAGGACATACAAAGAAAAAAAATTAAAAAAAAATACTCCAAACAGACAACATACCTGAACTAGATTATACTCAATAGTATCACTGTGTGCACGTGTATGTTCATTTCAAAGAGGCATCATCAAGAGTTGTGGATCTTCATTTGAGCCTCACCTAAACCTTGTGAATCTTCAACATCGTGTTAGAAATCTTATGTGAATGAAATTAAACTAACTAACTAATAATAAAAAGAAAAGGAGTACTTGTGGCACCTGTAGCTCACGAAAGCTTATGCTCAAATAAATTGGTTAGTCTCTAAGGTGCCACAAGTACTCCTTTTCTTTTTGCGAATACAGACGAACACGGCTGTTACTCTGAAACCTAACTAATAATAATATAATAATAATAATAGTAATAATAATAATAATAATAATAATAATTCAGGATTCTATTTCTCCTTATTCCATTTAAGCCAGACTTCTTATAAGTTTGACAGGAATTTAGAGATATTTGCAATAAAACAAAGATAAAAGAGATAAAAGAGAAAAGAGAAACCTTTCCATAGTACTCTACTCAGGCACCTCTTCTTCTAGCCATGGTTCCAAACAGGTGATGGTGAGGTGAGGGAAAATGAAATGTAATTTTTAAAGAATTTAAAGAATTTCTCAGCCTCTTCAAAGTTTTAGAAAGGGTTCAGTTGAAGTCTGAGGTGAAAATTTAGAAAAGGAGAAAGGAGTCTACATCTTCTGTAATACAAGCCCAGGTTACTCCTCCCTAGTGAGGACTACTATATTCCCTTTGAGATGTCTAACCCCAGGCCTGATTCTGCAACCCTTACTGATAGGAGTGACCTTTACTCATGTGAGCTGGCCTATTGATTTTGATGGTGTGACTTATGTGAATAAGGATTGCAGGGCTCAGCCCTTTTGTTCTCTCGTAGCAACATTCATATTTAAATCCTATGAGAAGTCAAGAGGCTCTGTGGAGGCTCACACACAAATAGGGATGACACCTTTCAAAAGAAGCCAGGCCACTCACAAGGTGGTGGTGTTGTGAGATGAGAGAGAAAGAGAAAGGCAGCAGTTACTATATTTATATGTTAACAGAACAAACTCCCTTGGACTGACCTTTGCAAAGGAAATTTGAGCTACAGAGTTGTTTCAAAACTTCAGAATAATCTAGTAAGGAAACCTCCACTTTCAATCAAATAGTTTTGAAATTCACCAAAGATGGAAGAGAAAAAAATAATCTAACCCTGACCAGCAGTAAATTTCAGCTGGCTTTCACGAAAAAGAAACGGACACATTATTAAATCTTGACAGGTTTCAGAGGAACAGCCGTGTTAGTCTGTATTCGCAAAAAGAAAAGGAGTACTTGTGGCACCTTAGAGACTAACCAATTTATTTGAGCATGAGCTTTCGTGAGCTACATCTGAGCTAACATCTGATGAAGTGAGCTGTAGCTCACGAAAGCTCATGCTCAAATAAATTGGTTAGTCTCTAAGGTGCCACAAGTACTCCTATTATTAAATCTTGTTTCTGTTTTTAATATGTGGTGCCTCTATACTGGAAGGTTGCAACCAAGGTAGCCCAATCTGTACAATCTTCTGCTAATCTCTCTGTGGCTGAATAGTCCTTTTGATCCACCCAGGATACCACATCATCCATCCAAGATTTTCTTTTTCTGCTTCATGTTCTTCTTCTATCAACTTTCCCTTCCAGTGCCCGTAAACATACATCACTTACTGAACCTCTTAAAATGTACCCTCCACACTTAATCTTTCAATTCATAATATCTCTAACTAGTATTTGCTGAGTTCCATCTACCTCCAATACTTTTTTTTGTTGGTTACATGGTCTATCCGTATTTTCAGAATTCTTCTACAACACCAAAATTCAAATGATTGTAGTTTCTTTATCATCAATTGATTGCTTATCTGTTACTTTTCCATTAACTGTTACTTCTCTTTGAGAAAGTTAAAGTCTCAGTGACTTCTTAAACTCTCCTCCTGACTATACCACCAATGGCACACACTCTTACGCACATGCTTCAGCCTGGGTGCAGCCTGGAACTGTGGGACCACTGTGCCCCCTGAACTCTCTCCAGCCTGGGCTGTCTCTCACAACGCCCTGCTAGTGATCAGCAGCAAACCCCTCCAGGCACTGTTATCACTCAGCACAACTTCACGTGGAGCCCCAGAGCCAGCTATATTGCATGAATGCTCCCAGAGCCACTCATGAATCACACAGAGAAAGGCACCAGAGTCAGATCCCCCCAGCTCCCAGCACTGTACCTCAGGAATATACTATCTTGCACTGCTCAAGATGAGCAATGCAGATTTATTAATTAGTTCACCACTTCATCAGTGGAAAGTGGATATATACCAGCCTTTGCAAAACCTGAGTAGATTTGCCATATACTTCATACAAACTCACTGGTAAAGATAAACAGTAAAACAAATTTACTGACTACAAAATAGATTTTAAGTGATATTAAGTGACAGACAAAAAGTCAGAGGTAGTTACCAAAATGAAAGCACACAATCTAAACTCTCAACCCTATTAGACTGGGCAAGAACTAGACTAAACAGTTTCTCTCACCCCACTGGATATTGCAGTTCATAGTATGCAGATTTCACCCTTGAAATCTGGGCCAGTCGCCTCAGTTGGAGTCTTCAGAGTGTCCTTGTTGCTTGCAATGTAGGTGGGTGAAGGAGAAAGGTCAAGCATGTGGCCTCTGTGTTCTGTTTATAACCTCAGTCCCATGTGCTTGGGGGGCACAAGTCCAGACACATCTAAGGGCATTGCTGAATCTCCAGGGAAAGCTGAGCAATTCCCCTGCGGTGGCCTCATGCAGGTGAGTCATTGCATTGTAGCTCCCTTGCTGGACAATGGCTGTTGATGGGTATTGGTTACATTCCTTGCTGTTGCCTCTGGGGAGCTAATATCTGGCTGATTCCCAACTTACAGCATGCTTTAGTGAAACCACACAACACAATTCTCATAACTTCATTTGCATTAATGATATACATATATGGCTAGAGAAATCACTGTTAGCAGATCATAACCTTTCCCCTGATACCTTACAAAGCATGCTTTATATGTAAGATTACAATTATATGAAAATGAGGAATATGGAGGTTACAGTACTCTCCCCCAAGGGATAGAATGTCACAACATGCTACATCATTTAATGCTTGATCCAAAGCTTATTGAAGTCCAAGGAAAAGAATCCCATTGACTTCAGTGGGCTTTAGATTAGCCTCTTAAGTGCTGATGTTCGTATTAAAGATTTATAGGAAAATACTGAAGTTTATATTAGAGATATTATACACTTAGAATGAAATGGTTGAAACATGAAGTGGAAAGCCAAATGAGCTGCAAGTGACATGCTCTTGAAAGATTCTCCTGGCCCCAACACAGCAAATTAAATAAAAATCCATTTTATTCATTTATGACCTGTTAACAACACATTGATCCTGCCCCCATTGAAATAAATATGTGTTTTGTCATTTAGTCCATAGTTGGCAAGTGCAAGAGCATGTCATGCATGAATACATGTTGCTGTTTGACTTTTATTACATGTAGAAGACTGATAAGCTGATTAACAACACGTTTCTACCTTGCACTTCCCCAGCATGTACATTTCTGAGAAAAGATTAAAATCTGCATAAATTGACTAAATAATGAGTAAGATGGGACAGTTAATTCTTTTACCAAGAATTTGAAGAACATGACCAATAAGAAGGGAGAGGAATTGTTTAGGTGAGCGCTGTCAATTAATCACAGTGAATGCCCACTATTAACTGAAATAAAAACTAATGCATTTTTAACAGCATTAATTGCATACCTCTGGGCAGGGAGAGAGGCATTGGTTGTGGAGGGACCTGGCAGAGTCTGGTCAGATGCAGTAACCCAATCTACCTCCAGAAGGTGGGAAAAGGAGAGGAGAGGAAGTGGCTCTCATCCTGGTTCCGGCCCCATTTCCCCAGGGGCTGGTCCCTCACCCCGGAGACTAACACCCTCTGAGCATTGGCCCTGGCTGACCCCTAGCTCCGGGCACTGACCCCCCCCATCCCCACGCCACCCTCTTTCTCCAAGGACTGACACCCCCACCTCCCACACTGTGCCCCAATGCCCCCAGCCCGCCTCTCATTCCAGGGGACAACTTCCCTCAAGTACCATCCCTCATTGCCCCTGGCCAGCTCCTCATTCTGGGGATTGATCCTCCCCCCGCCCCATGCCATTCCCCATTGCCCTCAGTTGGCCCCGGCTGTGGGAGTTGTCCCATAGAGAACAGGGGCCTGGCAAGCTCAGCCTACCTGCACCAGCCTCTCATCCCCTGCAACAAGCTGAGTCCTTGAGGTAAAATCCACCCTCCCTTGCAAACAAGGGCTCGCTCAGCTGAAGGGAGCACACCTAGCTCAATAAAAGAAGGCGAGCCTGGTGAGCCCAGTACCAGAAACCACCCTTCCAGAAACAGCAACACCCTCCTCCTGCACAGTCATTGTTTGCTCCTTCTCCCACCTCCATCCTTCTCAAACACTAAATTCAGATTTCTAACATGAAACTCTCTTCCTCTTTGGACAAGAGTTTAGCCTGGCGAGCTCAGAACCTAACCCATCAATGTTGATAAATGCGAAGTATTGCACATTGGAAAACATAATCCCAACTCTACATATAAAATGATGGGGTCTAAATTAGCTGTTACCACTCAAGAAAGATTTCAGAGTAACAGCCGTGTTAGTCTGTCTTTGCAAAAAGAAAAGGAGTACTTGTGGCACCTTAGAGACTAACCAATTTATTTGAGCATAAGCTTTCATGAGCTACAGCTCACTTCATCGGATGCATACCGTGGAAACTGCAGTAGACATTATCTACGCACAGAGACCATGAAACAATACCCGCTCCCTCCCCACTGTCCTGCTGGTAATAGCTTATCTAAAGTGATCATCAAGTTGGGCCATTTCCAGCACAAATCCAGGTTTTCTCACCCTCCGCCCCCCCCCCCCCCCCCCCCGCACACAAACTCACTCTCCTGTTGGTAATAGCCCGTCCAAAGTGACCACTCTCTTCACAATGTGTATGATAATCAAGGTGGGTCATTTCCAGCACAAATCCAGGTTCTCTCACTCCCTCACCCCCCTCCAAAAAACCACACACACAAACTCACTCTCCTGCTGGTAATAGCTTATTAAAAGTGACCACTCTCCCTACAATGTGCATGATAATCAAGGTGGGCCATTTCCAGCACAAATCCAGGTTTTCTCACCCCCCCACCCCCATACACACACAAACTCACTCTCCTGCTGGTAATAGCTTATCTAAAGTGATCATTAAGTTGGGCCATTTCCAGCACAAATCCAGGTTTTCTCACCCTCCGCCCCTCCCCCCCCCACTGCTGGTAATAGCCCATCCAAAGTGACCACTCTCTTCACAATGTGTATGATAATCAAGGTGGGCCATTTCCTGCACAAATCCAGGTTCTCTCACCCCCTCACCTCCCTCCAAAAACCACACACACAAACTCAATCTCCTGCTCAAGAAACTCAAAAAAGAGATCTTGGAATCATTGTGGATAGCTCTCTGCAAACATCCACTCAAATGTGCAGCAGCAGTCAAAAAAGCAAACAGAATGTTGGGCATCATTAAGAAAGGGATACATAGTAAGACAGAAAATACAATATTACTTCTATATAAATCCATGGTATGCCTACATCTTGAATACTGCATGCAGATGTGGTAGCCCCATCTCAAAAAAGATATATTGGAATTGGAAAAGGTTCAGAAAAGGGCAACAAAAATGATTAGGGGTATGGAACGGCTGCCATATGAGGAGAGATCAGTAAGACTGGGACTTTTCAGCTTGGAAAAGAGATGACAAAAGAGATGACTTCTCCCCAACCAGCAACAGAGTCTTCCATGTGGAGTTAAGCCCAAGAACCTAAATGGCAGCCAGTCCTGTAGCTTATTGGAAAACCACAAACCAGCAATTCTGACGGTTCAGCTGGCAATGTGGAAAGATGAGATGGGCTCGGTCTAAGGCTGCATAGCTGCACACATGCACACAAACCCATAGAGTCATGAGTGGGACATCACTTTACAGAAGGTTTTATGGAATATAACTTGTCCTCACTGAAGTATTTTTGCTATTGTTTTTATATAGGCAGGAAACAGGAGTGCAAAGTAATAGGTTGTTACAAAAGAGCTTTTCCTGCAGTCATGAATAAATAAACTGTGAAATATAATAAGGCATCATGAACAAATTGTTATTAGAAATGAATGTCCGTAAAAGATCATTGGGCAGGGGAAAAAACAGCCACTTACTCCAATATGCATGGAACTCTCCCTTCCAGTTAGCTAAAAAAGGACAGACAGGAAAGTAACTGAAGATGTTGTAATATTCTATTCCTTCTGAATGCTCTCAACTCTCCATGTGCAGCTAATCTCAGCTGTGAACAGAGGGCCTAAAATACAAGCTATTGTCAAAGGGGAAAGGGTGCTTTCCTTCCTCCAATAAGATCATAATTTTGAAGAGAAGGAAACCATGATTACTAGCAATTCAAATATGTTGTTAGCCTACAAGACAAGGGGATAATTGCCATGGAATATACATGTAAATGTAATCCTCTGCAGGCTTTAGCTCCATCTCTGTAGGTATAGCACTTATTTGTAACAGAATAAGTGATTTTTACACAAACATTTCAAATGAGTAATCTATGCAGTCCAGTCAGCTAGTCACTGTATCCACCAAATAGCTTCTTGTGGCACAATGTGCTTTAAAGCAGTGATAATCAAATGCAATATTCCTTTTTTTCCAAAGCATCCCAGAATATAGAAGGAGTAAAAAGAAAATTAACACACAAAGTAAACATTCAGGGATGTCACCTGTGTTCAGTGTGTTGTAGTACAGCCCTCTCAAAAGAACATAAATGGGGATGAAATGTAATTGGCATTCATTCCTTTTGCGAGTTTTATTCCAATTACCCTGCTAGGAGAGAATTCTGTTTAACAACAATGGATTTCTAACATCTGTTTGCTAAAGCAAACAATGTTGGCGAAGTTGTGGCTGGAGATACTGTATAGAAACATCAAGGTCTTAGACAGGGTGAAAAAAACAGCACACTTATCCTGAAGGATCCTTTTGTTTAGTCCTTTTCAGAAAGACCACAGTGACCTTAGGAAACCTCCAGCTGTGTCCTGTGAAACTGGGTTAAGAGTCCCAGTGAAGGACTTTGAGAGCCCTCTACAGGCTGTCATGGTTTATTAACTCTAATAGTACTGACACTTTCTGACAAAAATCTCCTTGGTAGCTTTGCTGTGCTCATCTTCATCTGCCTTGGTGTCTGGATGAAAAAAAAAAGTGTTTTATTTGCCATTTATGACAATGGGGGTTTTGGTGTGCAACAATAAGCCTGCCCTTTAATGATGTATTCAGCTGGCAGCATTGTTCTGCTTAAATATCACTTGCCAAAAAAGGAAAAGAATTTGTGCTCTCTCTGGATTTATTATTTCATTAGGGTTCCTCACGAGAACTCCAGTAAAGGATTTGGGTCTATTAATCACCCTCCACAACCTTCTCAAATAATTAGACTTTTAAAATGTTTGCTACCTCCTTAGTAGAACATAATTTGACGGTGCTGGGTGAATCAGCTGAGGTTCAGACTCACTAACCTTTAGAGGTTTGGCCTGTCTGAGCACATCAGTCTTGAGGTTCCCAACTGAACTGAAAACTGCGCTTTTTTCATTCTTTGTGGCAGGTTTATAGTACAGCACTGCTGGAAGTTTGCCATGAATGGAAAACTCAAAACATACAAATTCTTCATAAGGCAATGAGAGAATGTGGCACTGAAGAATAATGTTCTCTTGCTGTCAGAGCTGCTATGGGGAAGGGGGAGAAAATTACGCTCATTCTAAGACAGATTTGGCGGCAACAATTGTTCCTGTTTAACTCCCTAAATGGGGAATCCTAGTTTGTGCGGCCCCAGCTGTGAAGATCTTGCTGACATCATTGGATGGGATGTTTTTGGCATTGAAAAAAAAATTCTTATGAGACCATTGCATGGGTTTGGTTTATGATTTTAGCCACAAACTCTGTGAACAAGCCTACAATGCAAAAACCCTAAAATGCAATTTTCTTTAGGAACACAGACATTTTAATGGAAAATTTCAGGGTAGGAATAGTTAAAATATTTCTAATTTATCTTATACACAGGGTATAATAAGACAGATTCAAATCACAAAATATGAAAAGGTGCAAACCTCCAACACAAACAATATATTACTGACACAGGCCCAGTCCAGCTCCCCGCCCCAGTCACTCACCAGACTGCAGGGGGTGAGGGGGTGGGGGGAGATCCAGCTGCTGGACCCTTAGATGCATTTCCTACCACTCCATATCATTTTCTGGGCTGGGTCAAAGTCATTAAGGGCCATTCAGCATCCTTTTGTTCCAGTGCATTGCTTATGTGCTGAATCATGAAGCCTTCTTCCCCAGCTTGGCTAATCTGACTTTGGGCAGCCCATTCTGCTTTTCTCTCCTGCCTAAACTTCCTACATGTCTCCTGAAGTCTTCCACTATAAATCTTTTTAGAACCTTTTTTGGTTTGGTCACCTGTCTCTTTGTTCTGCTTTTGTAACTTTCCTCCAGTCCCCCTGCAGACCAATTTGGTTTCCCAACTTGGGCACCCTCCACAGCATAACTACTGTGAGGTCAAAACACCATCTTTAACACTCTTCAGTCTGGTGTGTATCTGCTGCCAGTCCTGAATGCAGTAGAAATGCCTTCATGATACATCAATTTTCATAGGAAGAACTTCATAAAATCAACCAGAGTTCATAAGTTGTACATACAGATTTCCCAAATCATCAGTTACACAATCAGGTAATTCAGTTCACATACCTATTGCTTTTTCCCTGGAATCCAAAGTTTCTCTTTGTTTTTATTAGACTGTCATGGGGTTTACTCATTGCACATGGCACCTCCTCCTATAAACTCTGGGGAATAGCGCTTGCCAGGTGTTGCCCTCCTCTGGTCTATGCCATGTCCTCAGTGACTGGTAGAGGAAGTTGGACTCACCCTCTACTCTGGGTTCTAGCTCAGGGACTCTCCAGTCAGCAGCCAAGGCCTGCACTGTCCTATATTGCTACTTTCCCCTGAGCCTTCTCCTACCTTCCTGACTTCCCCTCTCTCTGGGTTCACCAGCCTCCCAACTCCCTCCTCTCAGGGAGTGACTATAGCCTGCCTTCCTGCAGCCCCCTTCTGCTGCCAGCTTCCTGGCTTATATACGCCCCCTTTTACTCCTCAGCTGGGTGCCATCAGCAACTGGATTCCAGAACTCCCTGGCTTCTCGTCCAGGTGCAGCCTGGGCAGTTAATAGGACTGGAAGGGGTTAAGGTAGCCGGGTAGGCATGTGTGGGGTGGACACGCCATCACATAGATCAAGGAGGCATTTACATATTCACAGGTGTCTGCTGTCATTCCAAGATTTCCTATTTGCCACTACAAAAGGATACTCTCAAACAGTCCAAACTAGAGCTGTGACAATTCCTTTTTGTTGCAACTCTTGAGGTTTCCTCATTGGAATAAAAACAAAAACTTTTGAAAGTTTTCATGAAATTGTGTTGAAATGTCTCTCTTCAAATCAAAACCTGAGCTTTTAGATTCAGGAATGTTTTAGGGGGGTCTAGGGCTCTTGAGTCACTTCTAATGAGAAACAGAGCGACTCTGACTTTCATAATCAATAGCTTGGTGGTTAGGGCACTGGCGTGAGATATGGCAGATCCAAGTTCAAGTCCCTGATTCAGGCAGAGCAGGGACTTGAACCGAGATCTCCCAAGCCAGTGCTGTAACCAGCAGGATATAGAGTGCGTCAGGTTTTTTTTTCTACCTTTCCGATGTAAACATTGAAATTGAAACATTTTAGATTTGACACAAGGAGAGATTACTTATCTTTTGTAAAAAGAAAAGGAGGACTTGTGGCACCCTGGAGACTAACCAATTTATTTGAGCATCAGCTTTTGTGAGCTACAGCCCACTTCATCGGATTGGAGTTTTTTAAATGGGTGTCTCTGTGGGTGTTCCACTTCAGGTTGCATGCACCTCTGCACCTCGGATTGGAGATATTTGGTATCAATGCCCCTTCAGGCCATGCAGGCAACCCACACATCTTTGTGCACCATTCTTAGAATATATATAGGTTCTTTCTCCACCACAGAGTACCTCAGAGGAAACTCTGAAGCAGAGCAGTGGGGCACCCATAGGGGGACACATCTCAAAGATCTCCAGTTTCTGCACTAGATGAGTAACCTCTCCTTCTTCCTTGAGTAGAGTCCCTATGGGTGCTCCACTTCAGGCGACTCCCAAGTAGTAACCCCCTAAGAAGGAGGGAGCTTTGGAACAGAGTCCAAAACTGAAGACAGAACTGTGTTGCCAGCTGCAGCATCTCATCTAGAGGCAAGAATCAGAGCATAACAGCTGAAGAAAAGATGTACAGAGGTTCAGGTTGCAGCTCCATATATTTCAGTAACTGGAACATTGTTGAATAATGCTGTAGACTGTGAAGTGATAGAATAAGCTATCACTCCAGAAGAAGGTTGAGTATCAGACAGATCATAACAAACAACAGACCCAGAGATCCATACTCAGTCACTAGGTGGAGACTGCAGATCCCTTGTATCAGTCCACAATTGAAACAAGAGTCTAGAAGACTTTCAGAAATGGTTTGATTCTCTCCAGAAAGAAGGTTAATGTTTTCCTGGCATGCAGAGTATGGAAGGTTGCTTCCTGTCTAGTCTGATGCGGTTTTGGGAAAAAGACTGGAAGGTGAATGGTTTGGTTAATATGAAATTCAGAAGACACCTAAGGTAAAATCTAGGATGGGGCCATAACTATACCTTTTTCTTGGAGAACAGTGTAAATGGTGGGTCTGCCATCAAAGCCACTGCCCTGCTCCCAATTCTCCAGACAGAAGGGATGGCCATCAAGAAGGCTGTTTTAAAATCAATAAATGAAGCAACAAACACATAGCTAGTGGCTCAAAAGGGATGTTTAAGGAGGCACTAATGTAAAAGGTTTGTCCCACAGTGAAGTAGGGTCTCTAATTTGTGTGGGGGAAAATAATCAGATCTCTTGATGTAGTAGGATTACTGAAAACTGAAAAGCCTTCGATCAGAGAATAAAGGCTGTTGTAGACACCAAGTGAACCTTGATGGAACTCATAAAAGTCTGAATCTTTTCAATTCCAACAGAGAGTCAAAAATGGCAGAAAGAAAAGAGTTGACAGGAGAAACTTGTTGACAGGTACACCAGAGCTGATCTCTCCTCAACTTCTGAAGGCGAGTGCGCCTTGTAGACTCCTTTCCAGTGTTTATCCACACCTCATACACTTCTGTTGAACAGAAAGCACCTAACCCAAAGAACCATCAAGGTGCCATGCCTGGAACCGCAAACCTTCCCATTTGGGGTGAAGTGTCTGAGCTGTTCCTGAGACAGATGGGGATTGATCAGAAGCTGTCACAATGGGCAAGAGATAAGTTAGATGAGATAAGGATATGAGACCTGTCTCAGGCAAGTTGGTGCAATCAAAATGGCCTTGGCCTCTTTGATCTTGTTGAGAACGTTCAAGAACAATGGTGTTGGTGAATACACATAAAATAGGTCTTTTGTCCATGTGATGAGGAAGGCATCTCCTAGTGATTGGGGATAGAGTCACTTTCCTTTTGTCCCCATGCACCTTCTCGACCCTTTTTAGAGGGGGCCACAGCCTGGCAGGTAACTGGGCTGGAGCTCTCCTCCATTCCCTCAAGCCTGCCCAGCACTGCTCTGTCCAAGGTGCTACCTCCCTCGCCTCAGGAGCCCGTCCTCCTCCCTTGCTAGCCAGGGAGAGACTGCCCTCTCCTTTGCTAGGCAGCTTTTATATAGGACCCAGCCCGGCCCTGATTGGCTCTTCACAGGCCCCTGCTGATTGGCTGCTGGTCTGCATAGCCTCTCTGGCCTGTTCCAGCCCTTTTCCTCATGGAGTGGGGCAGCTACCCCACTACACCCCAAATTAGCAATGTGCTGCTGTGGACCCCTAAATCCAACTCCCACTGGTAAATTTCAGATAAGTGTCTGCAGAGGTTATTGGCCATGATGTTCTGTATACTCAGAAGGTAAGAAGCAGAGATCGCTATCTGGCTAGCTGTGCATCAGTTTCCGAGTTTTATGATTTCAGCATAGAGAGACAGGGAGTGCCCATCACCCTGACAATTGATGTAGAACATGCAGACCACATTGTCTGTCATGATCTTGATGGATTTAGCTCTGACCAAGGGAAGGAAATAGGAGCAAGCCCTTCCGACAGCTCTTAGCTCCAGAATAATGGACTCTTTTGGGAAGACCATTTCCCCAGAATGGTGTGTGCTCTGATGAGCTCCTCATCCCAAGAGGGATGTACTTGATGTGATAATGATGGTTGGAGGAGATAGAAAAAAAGGGCACTCTTGTACAGACATTGAAGAGGTTCTTCCACCATTTGAGCAAATATAGAAATCAACAGGGGATAAGCTTGTCTCTTGAGAGCACGCTTCTTCTTCTTTGGTATGTAAATTGTCTGAGACATCCCTGGAAACATCAGAGATGTAATCCGGCAATATTGGGTTATGAAGATACAAGCCATCCTATGACCTAACAGCTGAAGATGTTTTGCCAAGGTTTGAGGACTTGTCTGAATTCTTGCAAAAAGACTTTTTATGTTCATGAGCCTGTCCACAGGTAGGTGAGTCCTGGCTGTGACTAAATCTAGAGATGCTTCTATAAAATCCATTGAATTGGGGTCAAAATAGAACAGACTTTGAGATTGAGTTGGAGGCCTAAACTGTGGTACAAAGATTTTGTCATTTGTGCTGCCACTAGGGGCTGATCTTATCAAGAGGGTCTGCATAGACAGCCATTGAGATAAGGAAAGATTTTTAACCTTTGTCGACACAAGTGGGTGGCTACAACTGCCGTGACCTTTGAGAATATCCTTGGGACACAGGAGAGCCCGAACGGCAGTACTGATTGTGGTTATGGTTGAATACGAATGAAGAAACCTTTTGTATGATGGGTGAATCATGATATAAAATAGGTGTCCTGAGTCACAAATAAACCACCAGTTTTTAGGGAGGGAATTATAGCTGCCAGAGTTACCATCATGAATTGGTTTCCATTCCCTGTTCTTTTTCAGGACCAGAAGGTATTTGGAATAGAACCTCTTTCCCCCATGCTGGACAGAAACTGGTTCTATGGCTCCTAACTGCAGGAGAGGCAATCTCCTGTTTCAGCACATGATCATGAGAGGGGTCTCTATAAAAAAATGGGGATCAGGAGCGGGAGCGTTGAGGTAAAGTGGATGATATAACCAGATTGTATAGTTTTCAAAACCATTGTCGGATTTTATGCTCTCCTATGCAGGTTGGAAACTGTCTCTGCCAATTTCAAAGTGGGGAAGGAGGCTAGGATGGTGAAGCATCAAATCCCTGTTGTGTGGATGATTCAGACTCTCAACCAATCCATCAGAACTGGTGCTTCAACAATGTTGATCGCTGGGGTGAGGCATCTGTGGTAGTGTCTGGTTTCTTTTTTTAATATTTAGGTCCCTTGGTCACTAGCTTGGGTGGCCTATGGAAGGTAAAATAATGGGCTGGGCAAGATCCCTATGCCATCTGTGACTTGCTAAACTTTCTTTTATTTACAGCCATATAGATCTTGAGGGATCTAAGTGTAGCCTCAAGTTTTTTAAGGTATGAAAACAGTCATCTCTTGACATCTAAAACAATTTGTGGCCAAAATGAAATTCTTCAGCGGTACATGGTAACTCCCTAGGTTAGCCCCAAAGCTGTAGCCAAAACACTCACTGCATAACAATCATCATGGAAATAGACTGGATTCTGATATCGGCTGCATTTAAGGAGGCCTGCAATGATGTTCTTGCTAAAAGCTGACCTTCCTGAATGATGGCTTTGAATTGCTCAAGGTGCTCCTCTGGTAAATGTTCAATAAAGATGTTAAATTTGCTATAATTCAGGTAGCCATATTGGAACATTTGCTTATTCACTATCCTGAATAATAATAGCACTGAGCAGTAGCTCTTGTGGCCAAAAGGATCAAGACACTTCTGTTCCTTATTATACGGGGTAGCCATGGTGTTCTGCTCCCATGTTCATTCACTGCAACCACAACCACAGAATTCAGTGTTGGATGTGTAAATAAAAATGCCAGATCCTTGGATAGGACATAGTACTTGTCACATTTGAAGGAAGGTGGTGCATGGTGGGAGTTTTCCAGATCATCTTGGCTGGCTCAAGAAGAGTCTGTCATGTTGAATCTGAGGTGTGTACAATGTCCAGAAGTTTATTATGAAAGTCATGGACTTCCTCAAGAGGAATCTGAAGTGTATCCACAACTCTCTACATCAGGTCCTGGAACTGACTGAAGTCATCTACTGTGGAGGATGGCATTACAGCCTCCACAGGAGATTTCAAGATATTCGTGTGAGATGTCACTTCCTTGAAATCCCTTGCCTCCTTCTCCACAAAGATCTCTTCTACCAGCTCAGGTTGGAGAGGAGAGAGTGAAGGTTGGGGAAAATTGGATTGTCTGTGTTCCCTGTTGGAGGCAATGGGAGCCTTCAGAAACTGTTGGCTATATAGGGCTCATGGGTCCCAATAAGGTCAGTGAGGAGGACCACAGGGCATAGGAGGAGGTAGCCACCATTGGTCATCCCAACAGCAAAGGCGGAGGACATCTATCCTCCCTTCTTTCTGGAGGCAGAGGCAAGTAATGTCTCCTTGAATAGACCCTTTATCTGCAAGTGGAGTCTGTGCCCTCCTACACGTATTGTAAAGGAGGTGACAATTGTTCTCCATGGATGATGGAGTTTGGAGAAGTAGAAGGTCTCAGTGATATAAGAGTAGTAAGTAACCCAGCAGATCTTTGTAGCAAGAGGTGTGTGGTCCCTGTAAGCAGTGGAGACTCACTACAGTTCATCAGAGACTATAAAATCTCTTGGAGTATCTGAACTGCTGTGGTACTGAAGGAACATTAGGGGTCAGTGTCAGTATTAAGGCTAGCCAATGTGAAGGAATGAGAATGCCCAGGTACAGATTCAGATGTAGCAGTCCAGGGCATAAAAGTAGGTACTGAAGAGTCTAACAATGCTGATCTGCTGGTGTGGACATAACCACTGAAACCAGAGGATGTCTTCAGTATTAAGTCTTTCTTAGTAGAGGTGAGAGACTTAGAAGCAGCCTTAGACATCTTCATGGTATCAGAAGCACTCAGTGCCTCAATAGCACTCCTTTTCATCAAGGTCCAGTAATCAAGGTCTCTTTGAAGGAGATTTTACACTCCTTTTCTTATTGTTACCTACCAACTCAGAGAGCAAGGCCCTTGGTACTGGAGACAGAGATATAGATGTCTCCCCAGAGGTTTAGAGTGACCAGAACCTTGAGGTGGCTGAAGTACATCTCTATCATAACTGAGCGATCAGAAGTCTTACCCCTAGAAGCTCTCTGTGAACTGGATCCAAAGGTAGACACAATCTTACCCCCTGAAGTCATGTGACACCGAGATTCACAGGTACACAGGACAGTACGTAATAGGGGTTCACAGACTCCTGGTGTGATGTCAGTTTTAAAGCTTGTTCCATCACAAGGAGCCTGAACATCAACTCCCTGTTCTTACAAGGTCTGCATTTAAATGAAGTGTAGATCTTACACTTTGGGGGAATATGGGTATCCCCCAAAAACTTCAGACACCAAGGGTGTGTCACTAACTTGGATAGATTCCCAGCAGGAAAGACATTTAAAGCCTGGAGATCGCGGTATACCCCATAAATAAAGAGTCCAAAGAGAATCCACAAACAGAGAAAAAACAAAGTAAAAAGGAACTATTTAACAACTATTTACATCTATAACTAATTTACTAATGATCTGACTACATTAAGGTATTCAATAGAAGAGGGCATACTAGAGACTCCATCTGGCCAAAGGCAGTTGAGAAGGAACCGAGGGCGGTTTGTCCCTGCACAGCCCCATATATCCTCAGAGCAGGAACACAGACATGTGGGTTGCATGCACAGGCCGAACTGGTACTGCTACCAAAAAAATCTCTGATCAAAAGCACAGGGACACATGCATACCTGAAGCAGAGCAACTCTGGGGACACCACTTGAAGAACAGTATATTTCAAAAAATGAAAATGTTCCAACCAGCTCCAGTCCAAACACTGAACCATTTCTATTTTATTTCTCTCATCAACATTTTATCTGAACCCAAGAGAGTTTAACAAATGTAAACCTTACCTGGCTTTGATTTTAATACAAAACTCAAAACAAATAAGTTCTGCAAAACAATGACCATCCCATTTTTTGTCAATCTTTATTTCAAATAAAGAAAGACCAAAACCAGAATATGGGGTCTTGAACAAAATGAACCTGGATCCAAAGCAATCCTTGATTTTGGTTTTATTAAAAAAAAACCCAAATTACAGACTTTTGCAAAACTACAACCATTCCTTTTTTTGCAAAAAGAACAGGAATACTTATGGCACCTTAGAGACTAACAAATTTATTAGAGCATAAGCTTTCATGAGCTATAGCTCACTTCATCGGATGCATAGAATGGAACATATAGTAAGATATATATAGAGAGAGATATATACACACATACAGATAAATTGGAAGTTACCATACAAACTGAGAGAGGCTTATTAGTTAAGATGAGCTATTATCAGTAGGAGAAAAAAACTTTTGTAGTGATCATCAAGATGGCCCATTTACACAGTTGACAAGAAGTGTGAGGATACTTAACTTAAGGGAAAAGATTCAATATGAGTAATGACCCAGCCACTCCCAGTCTCTATTCAAACCCAAGTTAATGGTATCTAGTTTGTATATTAATTCAAGCTCAGCAGTTTCTTGTTGGAGTCTGTTTTTGAAGCTTTTCTGTTGCAAAATTGCCACCTTATCCATCAATGATCTTCCAGAAAACACTCTCCTGGTCACCATGGATGTAGAAGCCCTCTACACCAACATTCCACACAAAGATTCATAGATATTAAGGTCAGAAAGAACCATTATGATCATCTAGTCTGACCTCCTGCACAATGCAGGCCACAGAATCTCACCCACTCACTCCTGCAATAAACTTCTCACGTATGTCTGAGCTATTGAAGTCCTTAAATAATGGTTTAAAGACTTCAAGGAGCAGAGAATCCTCCAGCAAGTGACCCGTGCCCCATGCTACAGAGGAAGGCGAAAAAACTCCAGGGCCTCTTCCAATCTGCCCTGGAGGAAAATTCCTTCCCAACCCCAAATATGGCAATCAGCTGAATCCTGAGCATATGGGCAAGATTCACTAGCCAGATACCCAGGAAAGAATTCTCTGTAGTAACGCAGATCCCACCCCATCTAACATCCCATCACAGGCCATTGGGCCTATTTACCATGAATATTTAAAGATCAATTAATTGCCAAAATCATATTATCCCATCATACTATCTCCTACATAAACTTATCGAGTTTAATCTTAAAGCCAGATAGGTCTTTTGCCCCCACTGCTTCCCTTTGAAGGCTATTCCAAAACGTCAGTTCTCTGACGGTTAGAACCCGTCTTCTAATTTCAAGTCTAAACTTCCCGATGACCAGTTTGTATCCATTTGTTCTTGTGTCTGCATTGGTACCGAGCTAAAATAATTCCTCTCCCTCTCTGGTATTTATCCCTCTGAGATATTTATAGAGAGCAATCATATCTCCCCTCAACCTTCTTTTGGTTAGGCTAAACAAGCCAAGCTCCTTGAGCCTCCTTTCATAAAACAGGTTTTCCATTCCTCGGATCATCTTAGTACCCCTTCTCTGTACCTGTTCTAGTTTGAATTCATCCTTCTTAAACATGGGAGACCAGAACTGCACACAGTATTCCAGGTGAGGTTTCACCAGTATAATGGTACTAACACCTCCTTATCTCCACTGGAAAGACCTTGCCTAATGCATCCCAAGACCGCATTAGCTTTTTTCATGGCCATATCACATTGGTGGCTTATAGTCATCCTGTGATCAACCAATACTCCAAGGTCCTCCTCCTCCATTACTTCTAATTAATGCGTTCCCAGCTTATAACTAAAATTCTTGTTATTAATCCCTAAATGCATGACCTTTCACTTCTCACTATTAAATTTCATCCTATTACTATTACTCCAGTTTATGAGGTCATCCAGTTCTTCCTGTATGATATCCTGGTCTCTCTCTAAATTGACAATACCTCCCAACTTTGTATCATCTGCAAACCTTATTAGCATACTCCCACTTTTTGTGCCAAGGTCAGTAATAAGAAGATTAAATAAGATTGGTCCCAAAACCGATCCCTGAGGAACTCCACTGGTAACCTCCCTCCAGCCTGACAGTTCACCTTTCAGTATGACCCGCTGTAGTCTCCCTGTTAACCAATTCTTTATCCACCTTTCAATTTTCATATCGATCCCCATCTTTTCCAATTTAACTAATAATTCCCCATGTGGCACAGTATCAAACGCCTTACTGAAATCTAGGTAAATTAGATCCACTGCGTTTCCTTTGTCTAAAAAATCTGTTACTTTTTCAAAGAAGGAGATCAGGTTGGTTTGGCATGATCTACCTTTTGTAAAACCATGTTGTATTTTGTCCCATTTACCATTGACCTCAATGTCCTTAACTACTTTTTCCTTCAAAATGTTTTCCAAGACCTTGCATACTACGGATGTCAAACTAACAGGCCTGTAGTTACCCAGATCACTTTTTCCCCCTTTCTTAAAAATAGGAACTATGTTAGCAATTCTTCAATCATATGGTACAACCCCTGAGTTTACAGATTCATTAAAAATTCTTGCTAATGGGCTTGCAATTTCATGTGCCAATTCCTTTAATATTCTTGGATAAAGATTATCTGGGGCCCCTGATTCAGTCCCATTAAGCTGTTCGAGTTTCGCTTCTACCTCAGATATGGTAATATCCACCTCCATATCCTCATTCCCATGTGTCATGCTACCATTATCCCTAAGATCCTCATTAGCCTTATTAAAGACTGAGGCAAAGTATTTGTTTAGATATTGGGCCATGCCTAGATTATCCTTAACCTCCACTCCATCCTCAGTGTTTAGGGGTCCCACTTCTTCTTTCTGTTTTCTTCTTATTTATATGGCTATAGAACCTTTTACTATTGGTTTTAATTCCCTTTGCAAGGTCCAACTCTACTTGACTTTTAGCCTGTCTCACTTTATCCCTATATGTTCTGACCTCAATAAGGTAGCTTTCCTTGCTGATCCCTCCCATCTTCCACTCCCTGTATGCTTTCTGCTTTTTCTTATTCACCTCTCTGATATGCTTGCTCATCCAGCTTGGTCTGCAACTCCTACCTATGAATTTTTTCCCCTTTCTTGAGATGCAGGCCTCCTCTGCCTTTAGAGCCATAAATTCTTCAGTCCAATCCACTTCCCTAACTAATTTCCTTAATTTTTGAAAGTCAGCCCTTTTGAAATCAAAGACCCTAGTCACAGATTTATTTTTGTTTGTCCTTCTGTTCAGTTTGAACTGAATTAGTTCATGATCACTTGAACCAAGATTGTCCCCTACAACCATTTCTTCTATGAGGTCCTCACTACTCACCAAAACCAAATCTAAAATGGCATCCCCTCTAGTCGGTTCAGCAACTACTTGATGAAGGAATCCATCAGCTATAGCATCTAGAAAAATCTGAGCCCTATTATTACTACTAGCACTCGTCCTCCAGTCTATATCTGGGAAGTTAAAGTCTCCCATGATCACGCAGTTTCCATTGGTATTTACTTCATTAAAAACATTAAAGAGGACTCTATCCATATCCAAATTAGATCCCGGCGGTCTATAGCACATCCCAAGCACTATCACAGGAGAGGCTCTTGTAGTTTTCTTCCCCAATGTGATTTTTGCCCAGATGTACTCTGTCTTATCCATTCCATTGCTTCTTATTTCTTTACATTCTACCTCATCATTGATATACAATGATACTCCACCATCTTTACCTTTATTTCTGTCTTTCTTAAACAGCACATACCCTTCAATAGCTGTCGTCCAGTCATGACGACTATTCCACCATGTTTCTGTTATCCCTATAATATCTGGTTTCACTTCCTGCACCAGTAGCTCTAGTTCCTCCATTTTGTTACCTAGGCTCCTCGCATTGGTGTACAAACATCTTAATTTTTCCTGTTTAGCCTCGCTCACATTCTGTACCCGATTAGGCACGGTCATTCTACAGCCAGTATTACCTATTAGACTGGTACCCACACTGCCCTTCCTCCTTATGTCCATTCTCCTACCCACAGCTGTATCCTTTCTTACTTTGTTTTCTTCCCTCTCAATGCTTAAATCCGGCATGGAGATTACCTGGACATCTCGCAACCATCTCCCCCAAATTCCTAGTTTAAAGCTCTCTTAATCAGTTGTGCCAGCCTCCATCCTAGAAGTCTATTTCCTTCCCTACTCAGATGAAGTCCATCCCAAGAGAACTGTCCTCTGTCCATGAATGCCTCCCAGTGGCCATACATCCCAAAGCCCTCCTTATAGCACCACTGCCTAAGCCATCTATTGATAGTCATAATCTTGTCACACCTTTGTTGCCCTTCTCTAGGAACAGGCAGAATCCCACTAAAGATTACCTGAGCCTCGATTTCCTTAAGCGTCTTCCCCAGCCTAGCATAGTCTCCCTTGATACGTTCCAGCGAGAATCTAATGGTATCATTTGTTCCCACATGAAGGATAATTAGGGGATTCTATCCTGCTCCCTTTAGGATCCTTTTCAACCTCAGGTCTACATCCCGTATCTTAGCACTTGGAAGACAGCACATCCTTCTATTCTCTGGATCAGCTCTGGCTACAGGCCTGTCTATTCTTCTCAGTAAAGAGTCCCCGATCACATAGACCTTCCTTTTCCTGGTGACTGTGCTAGTCTCCAGTCTATCCCCTGTTCCCTCTGGCTGCAAGTTCTTTCTATTCCTATTCTCCCTTGTAATCCTCTTCACCCCATCCTGTATCCTCCTGGGATACATATTTGGTGTAGTCTCCATTGACTCTTCCCCTTTTCCTATAGGACTAACTGCTCTTCTCTTCTTCCTCGCCCTTCCACCTTCAGTGACCACTTGCTGAGCCCCTTCTTCATTTTCCAACTCTGCAAACCTATTCTTGAGTTCTATTTCTCCTTCACTAGCCCATCTTTTCCTCTGCCTGGTTCTCTTAGTCACATGCTTCCACTGTCCACTTTCCTCACCCAGCAGTCTCCCCTCACAATTCTTCAGTCCTGCTTCTATCTGCAAGTCTGAGCTTTTCCCTTAAGCTGCCTCATATGTTTGCTCCACAATCCGCTCGAACCCCCTTCTAAACTCAACCAGACTTTCCATCTGCATCTCCAATCCTCAGATCTTTTCCTCGATCAGCTCTATTAGATGGCATTTCATGCAGACAAAACTCTTACCAGGTAGCCCCTCCACGATCATATACATACCACAGCTTCCACATCCAGTCACCTTCATTGTGTCTTCCACTACATGGGACTACAAGCTATCAGGAACAGTATCCCTGATAATGTCAGGGCAAACCTGGTGACTGACCTTTGTGACTTTGTCCTCACCCACAACTATTTCACATTTGGGGACAATATATATCTTCAAGTCAGCGGCACTGCTATGGGTACCCGCATGGCCCCACAGTATGCTAACATTTTTATGGCTGACTTACAACAACGCTTCCTTAGCTCTCGTCCCCTAACACCCCTACTCTACTTGCGCTACATTGATGACATCTTCATCATCTGGACCCATGGAAAAGAAGCCCTGGAGGAATTCCACCATGATTTCAACAATTTCCATCCCACCATCAACCTCAGCCTAGACCAATCCACACAAGCGGTCCATTTCCGGGACACTACTGTGCTAATAAGCGATGTTCACATAAATATACTGGAAACCTACTGACTACTATACTTACCTACATGCCTCAAGCTTCCATCCAGGACACACCACACGATCCATTGTCTACAGCCAAGTTCTAAGATACAACTGCGTTTGCTCCAATCCCTCAGACAGAGACAAACACCTACAAGATCTCTATCAAGCATTCTTAAAACTACAATACCCACCTGCTGAAGTGAAAAAACAGATTGACAGAGCGAGAAGAGTACCCAGAAGTCACCTACTACAGGACAGGCTCAACAAAGAAAAGAACAGAATGCCACTAGCTGTCACCTTCAGCCCCCAACTAAAACCTCTCCAGTGCATCATCAAAGATTTACAACCTATCCTGAAAAATGATCCCTCACTCTCACAGATCTTGGGAGACAGACCAGTCCCCGCTTACAGACAGCCCCCCAACCTGAAGCAAATACTCTCCAGCAACCACACACCACACAACAAAAACACTAACCCAGGAACCTATCCTTGCAACAAAGCCCGATGCCAACTCTGTCCACATATTTATTCAAGTGACACCATCACAGGACCTAATCACATTAGCCACACCATCAGGGGCTCGTTCACCTGCACATCTATCAACGTGATATATGCCGTCATGTGCCACCAATGCCCCTCTGCCATGTACATTGGCCAAACCGGACAGTCTCTACGCAAAAGAATAAATGGACACAAATGGAATCATAACATTCAAAAACCGGTAGGAGAACACTTCAACCTCTCTGGCCACTCAGTAAAAGATTTAAGTGTGGCAATTTTGCAACAGAAAAGCTTCAAAAACAGACTTCAACAAGAAACTGCTGAGCTTGAATTAATATACAAACTAGATACCATTAACTTGGGTTTGAATAGAGACTGGGAGTGACTGGGTCATTACACATATTGAATCTTTTTTCTTAAGTTAAGTATCCTCACACCTTCTTGTCAACTGTCTAAATGGGCCATCTTGATGATCACTACAAAAGTGTTCTTCTGCTGATAATAGCTCATCTTAACTAATTAACCTCTCACAGTTTGTATGGTAACTTCCAACTTATCTGTATGTGTGTATATATATCTATATCTTATCTTATATATATGTTCCATTCTATGCATCTGATGAAGTGAGCTGTAGCTCATGAAAGCTTATGCTCTAATAAATTTGTTAGTCTCTAAGGTGCCACAAGTACTCCTGTTCTTTTTACGGATACAGGCTAACACAGCTGCTACTCTGATTTCTTTTTCAGCTCATCACCATTGACAATTGATGGGAAAAGCACAAAGGTTTGGAGTTTGGGACAAATAAGTACTCAGAAATTGTGGATGATGATCAGAATTCTACAGATCTCTTGAGTCAGCAAAATTTGTCTGGAATTTCCAGTTGGGGAAAAATTAATATGAAAGTGGCCTTATTTATAATGGGCCCAGTTGTAGAATCCTTACACATATTGGTGAGCTCTTACTTTCACAAGTGATCTCATTTAATTAAATGGAATAAGGGCTTGATAATGTACCTAGAGGGCAAAACATTGTGATGAAATATTTCAGCATATCTGGTTGTGGTACACAAAGGAGGGAAAAAAATGTTAACTAGACATATCAGAATCTTTAAAATGGGCTATATGGGTTCATTTCAGGAAAGAGGCAAAGGCTGATAATAAAAGACCTTTTTTCCCAAATTGGTTCAGCTGCCCCTAATAACTACCATATAACTTCAATTAATGTTGTCATACATTATATTAAGGGTATATTTATAAACAGGACTTTGGAGTGGAGCCCGGAGCTGGAGCAGCTCCGGAGCAGTGGAGCTGCAGGTTTTTGCTTAGAGCTCGAGCGGAGCCAGAGCACAGCTCCAAAGCCCTGTTTATAAATAGTTTATAAAGGTTAAAGGATCAGTAGATGCTAGGCATGTTACAGATATGAGTACTATGTGTTATAAGCACAACAGAAGAATATATGTATTGTTAGACATAGTTATAAGCAACCTATTGCCTGGTCAGACTGTATAACACTTGATCACCCCTTTACTAAAAACATCTATTAAACACTTTATAAATCTACCCTCAATATAAAGCGTGACCTCAAATCCTATCACTGAAATATCTTTGGGAATATTGAGCTATATAACTCTCCAACTCATTTCTTGAAGTTTTCAACTTTTGTTGTTAAACAATGACATTGGCCTAGAAAGTTATTTGCCTGTAAAGCACCTACGACATTATGGGGCTATTTATCTTTCATTTTTATCACATAATTATTGCTGCTGTTCTTCAAGGAACACTTGTGTTTCACATTCATTTTCATTATAACAAAATCATTTTCTTCTCTTTTACTAGTGGAGTAAGAAATTATTCACATAAAATTTGTGTACTTCTTTGGTTTTGCACACTTCAGTGAGGAAGTCCGTACAACACCAAGAAAAAGGATTTGTTCCTTTATATGTGTCTCCTGTGGGCTAAGAAGTAGAACCCACCAAACACCTTAGCCCCTATCATACGTACACTGGGGTGGTTTTCACCAGTTCCTAACAGGTTAATCATTTCTTTAAGAGAATTCAGAAAACACTTCCCAGTAGCTTATAACACAAATAAGTCAAATCAAAATGTGGATATACACAATATGGCTATGTCCTTTTAAAATATTCCTCTCTAGTGACTTAGAAGGATTTGAAGTAATCTCCTTATGGCTGATTGTAAAATCTAAGTGACTGAAGCAGAGATAGGCATTAGAAATTAACAGGACTCTTACTCTTCTACATAATTTTGCACTTACCTGTTACTGGTAATACTTTAGAAGGTAAAATATTAATTAATTTGAAATCTGTCACCATTTTTGCATCTTAGTTTTTTTCTGCCTGAACATCTGAGAATAGATACTATTTGTTAATATTCTGGCTCTATTTCTGGCTCAAGTGAAAGTGCAGAGTAAAATCATCATGTAGCAATGTGCAGGAAATTATATGCTTTTTTTTTTTACTCCATTTCTTAAAGATTCAGTATTTAATTAGAAAAATGTGGTCTTGTCTTTTCAGAGATGTTAATATTACTAAACTGATTATGTATTATGCAATGATATTGACCATATTATGTACTACACAGAAAGAATCCATTCGCCAATCTCCATCTGATTATACCTGTGTTAGACCCAAAATGTTCATCATGAGTAACCAGCATAGTTCCTCATTTGGGACACATAAACAGTCCTATAAACACAAATCGTACATGCAAAAGTTGACACAGAAAAGGCCTTTGAATCAGTGTATGTGAGGGAGGAGAGATGAGCTAAACCTAGTCTTAATATGGTAAGCTGGCTACAGCCTTAGCTACGGAGAGGCTAATACTTGCTGTGAATGTAGCCCTCTTCTGTTCATAAGCTGTCACCAAACCAATTCTCAGTTCTGGAAAATGTATTCATTATTCACAAACATTTGCTACATCGGTTGTTCATAAACTATTCTCTTCAATTTTTTACTGAAGCTTTTTCTTGGTGTGTCACTTGTTACCTAAGACAGTATTTCTTCTGCTTCTTGATTGTCCGATTGGAATAACAAGTGACAAATAGCTAATAATGAATGAATTTTCAAACAAATTTTCATACTAAAATTCATGAATCTCTGGGGATCCACAGACCTGTTAAAATATATCCAATAGGTGATGAAATACATGCAAAATCATGATTCCTCACAAGTTGCAGTGAACAGACTCAAACTTTTATTCAAGAAGATACTTATAAATCCGGTTTTTAATATTAGACCAACTCAACACTTTTAATACCCATAAACTGTCAAACGTTTCACAGTTAAATTGAGTGTTTATTACTACTAATAAATGCAAACCCAGCTAAATTATGGCTGTAAATGTAAACTGAAAGACAAGGTGGGTGAGGTAATATCTTTTATTGGACCAATTTCTGTTGGTGAAAAAGAGACAAGGTTCTGAACTACACAGAGTTCTTCTTCTGTATAGCTCAACAGCTTGTCTTTTTCACCAATAGAAAATGGTCCAATAAAAGATATTACCTCACCCACCTTGTCTAATATCCTGGGGCCAACATAACTACAACAAAATGTGTAAATTGTGTAAATTAAAGTCATGTAGTGTTTCATATGTAACTATTATAGCTCTACATACCTAGCAACTGAAAATAGTCAAATTAAATCCAGATTGTATAACTAAGTCATTTCAGTAATCTTCTGCTCTTTCTAACCTAAGAAGTTTGATTAGTACTTTGCTGATTTTGAATATTTTACTATAGTCCCTTGTTTCCATTACATGTAGGCTAAAGAGCCATCTCAGTAGAGCAGAACAACATTTGGATATTCCATCCAGAGGAAATTCCAACATTTCAACATTTGTTTTCATCCCAGAACAGGAAAAAAATTGATTTAAAAAATTGTGCACAATTAATTTTTTTAAATTAAATTGACATGTTGTTTTGATATTTTCATGGATTCTATGGCCAGAAAGGACCATAGTGATCCTCTAGTCTGGCCTCCTGCAAAGCCATGGGACCTTCCCTGAATTAACTCTTGTTTGAGCTAAAGTATATCTTGTAGATGAATATCCAACCTTGATTTAAATATTGAAATGAAATATTTCATTTTGATTTTCCCAATGGAAAGTCAAAAATTTCGGCAAATCAATTTTTTCAGTGGAAAGATTCAATTGTGTAAAAACTATATTTTCCATCAGAAAATTATTCTGATAGAAATTCCTAACCAGCTCTACATATTAGCTCCTTTTGTTTGTGACAAAGAATCTCCCTATGATTTGCATTCCTTTAGGAATGCTAATGTTCTCCACCAATATATGTTCTGCAAGGGAATGATAAGCAGACCTGTTCCATGTAAGTGTCAGTTTGGCAAAGCCATGCAACCTCTCTTGGGAAACAAAATTTCTTGCCATGAGGAATTTGCTATCTATTTTTGGACAAGGCTTGCTGTTTCCATGGTGGCACATCTGTGTCTGGAGAAAATAAATGGAATATCCTATTTGAATGAGGGGCCATCTGACTCAGGTTCTTAATGTGCTGGAAGGAGTGTAGTATGTCAACTGCATCCGTCCAGGGTGGATCCATGTTTCTCATAGTTAGTAAAACCAAAAGTGTTGATCGAGTTAATGCACCCCATGTGGGTAGATAGATTCCCAGTTAGCCAATACATATGTTAGGTGTAGGCATACTATATTAATATTGTATTATACCCAGCACATGGGCAGTTGTGTTAACCAAGTTATATTATGTCTTTTCCACAATTCTTTCCACTTTCTTCATTTTTGTCAAGAGATATATATCCCAGAACAGTTTACAAAGCTAATTGTAGAATTTGGCATTAGCGAATATAAAGCCTGTCAAAGGCAAGATACATTTGTTCTATATCCTAGTACAGGTACTTTCATGGAAAACTGGTTTAACATGTAGTATCCAAAACAGAAATATGGAAAGGTACTGACCAACATGTTAAGCAATTGGTACAAACTGATGGGCTGTATCTTAAAGATGTATAAACAGTCAGGTTCAGGTGACAATAATATTCCCTTGGTCCCATTCCAAGTATACTTCCAAACTTTAAAATAAATGGTTTGAGTCCCTATTTCTCCAGATGAACTCACCCTAAAACATTGTAATCTATCAAAATAAAATGTTTCTTACCAAATCTATAGAATTTTAGGAAGAGATTTTTTTTAAGATATAAACAATATTCATTCCCTTCCTATTCTGGCTGAGCCAACTTTGCTTACCCTTTTCTTTCCTTCTCCCCACTTCATTAATCATTTGTCCAAACAAAATATAGTCTTTCTATTCTCTCTCTCAGACTGATTAGTCTGGTCTTTGAAAATTGTTGCTGAATTCCCTTCTAATTCCCTTCTTCTGGGCGTTGAAGTGCCCAAGACTGTTAACTCCCTATTAACTCCCATCCTTGAAAAACAGCACAAACAAATTTCACAAAAAACATTGTGGCTAAATTTAAATCACATTCTTTAAGAGAAGTAATCCATAGACATTTACAGTATTATTAAAAGTGGATTTTCTGATGCACTGCTTTTTCCTCTGAGCACATGCAAGTTAAAAGTATAACAAAACTGGCAGGCTAAATGTACATGGATAAGTAAAGTGGTTTCCTTAGAAACAACAAAAACAGTAACTATAAAGTAGAACATCCTCCTAACTGATGTGACTTTTTAATGGCACCTGTAACACAGAGAGCAGATATAAGTAGATTCTCAGTACACAGCATACAACACAGCTCTTCAGTTAGCTGAATTACTCTCCGTATAAGATCACATAATCGAGACAGAGTGATTGCCATTTAAAAGGGAACACCATTACACAGTTGCAATATCATTATTATACGTAAAACATAAAAACTAGCATCTCTGGTACCCATTTGTGCCTATTTCTTCTATGATAAGTAATTCCTCTCCCTCTCTGATGTTTACAGCCTACAAGTTTATGCAAAGATGTGATCACTGCAACAACCCTGCTTCTAACAAAGCCAATCAGAGGCCTATACAGGCATACGGCTTCTGACCTTTTGAATTCTTCAACTTTCTAGTCAAGATTTTCAAAATTAAAAGCCTAAAAAGTTAGGCTCTTAGTATGGAATGTCCAACAGCATCTCAACAGGGCTGGAAAAAAAACCAACAAAACCAACCAACCAAAATAAAAATTTCATGACCAATAAGTAAATGATCTCACATGTAGATGGGCATTATTTCCTTTGGCAAACACTCATGACAACAATGCCAAGCTGTGCAGGCTCCATGGTTCTGTCAGAGATGGTTCACAGGATTGCGTAAAATTGAAAATAGGCTAGAAAATTATGGGATAGAGATTATATTATGGGATGGAGAACATTGCATTCTGGAAAGTTGACCCATTGTTCCCAGTCACCCCTATGTGACTTATTTCTGCCTCACTATGCATTGTCAAATCTACCCAAAAGACTCCGCACTGAATGGTGTCTGGTTGCAAACTGGGATACCTATCCATAGTGCACCACACTGTGCATTGACACAAGCACTCCTAGTGAGCATGCGCAGTGCTGACGCAAGGAGCCAAGCATGCAGATGCACAAGCAATATACGAACTGTGGCGGCTGTATGCCAACATAACTTGTGTCAGCAAAACTTTGTAGAGTAAACATGGCCTTAGTATGGAAATAGCTGTGATTAAGCAGAGGTATTTTGAAGTACTCCAGTGAAAACTGGTTAATAGGACAAGTTTTTGAGTCTTTGAAATTGCTGTGCTGGACTGCATTCTCAGATATGGAGAAGGATGAGTGCTTTCAACCATCCAAAATCGGTTCCTATACAGACATACATCTTGGCATGGCTTATAGTGATTAGAGTATAACAAATTAAGTTTAATTAAAAAGACATTCAAAACAGAAGTTTGACAGTGTTTATACAATGTATTTTCAACTTTAAAAGTGCAGGTGTACATAGCAGGAGAAGGAGGAAACACAGAAAAAGGTAAGACTTTCATTTTTCTGCTATTGTATTTTGAATAGAGCTGTTTCAAGTCCAGATGCTGTGACAGCCAACACAAGCAGTTTTGCTTTTAGCCTCATATCCCTTTCCACATCCCTGTTTGGTTGTTGATACTTCCTTTGCCCTTTTGTCTCTTCTCTCTCCAATTTTCTGCCTTACTTCTTTTTCTCCTGTTCTCTTTTTCTTCCATTTTTGTTCACTCCTTTATGTTCAACTCCCCTTTTTAATATTTTCTGCCTCCTTTTTTGTTTGTTCTTTTCCTCCCCATTTCCCCCTTCTTGTTTGGACTCTACAGGGTGAAGCAAAGCAGCCTTTTATACACGGGATGGCTGAACACTGAAATGGGAAACTGACTTGGAATCTTGATCAGCTTCCTTCTCCAGCCTTTTATACTCAAACAGGATTCAAACTTTACTGCAGAAGGAAACTGAGTAGTCACATTCCCTCTGCATTAAGTTCTTTAAAAATGAAGTTTATGTGCTTAATATAGATGTAAATTGACTAACAGTCTAATTCCCACTGCAGAAGTCACTGCTTCTCTTTGCCTCTCGCTCACGTTACCTTCAATACATCATCATAAGCAATCATCTATGCCTACCACTGGTCTCATCTTTTCTGCAATGTTTCAGACAAAATATTTCCTTTTTCCTGGTTTCTTCTTGTTTGCTCAGGACCTGATTTGTTGCCAATCGCTATGGATAAATGTATTCTTCCACAGTACTGGTATATCAAGAGAGACAGGAACAGATTGAGACAGTGCTGTACTAATATATTAATACTTTTCAGCTGATAATTGTTCCCCCAATCTGAACCACTCTTTGAATACCAAAATAAATTCAGAAGCAAATATGATTAGCTGACATGTTGCTATATAATGATTAATAAACAGGTCATTTCACTCATTTGCAGATCTCTTGGACAGACACCTTATCGCATAATACACTATTTGCCAAGCCCAAAATCTCCATGTAAACAACTTTTGGACAAAGTTGACAAAGACAGCTACAGAGAGCTGTTTGCTGAGCAAGTGCCTCCAAACTTAATTTTCTTCAAGCATCAGTCATCCCTGCTGACTAGCTAGACTCAAGATAAAGTACAAACTAAGAAAAAAAAACATTTATACTTGGAGACTGGGGACCAGATTCATTGTTACATTCTGGCTGGTTTATGCCACTCCAGCAACTCAACGCGGCTGTAAAGCCAGTTAAGCTTGGATGCTTTCTGTCTTCTCGATAGCCGAGTACAGCTGGATTATTCCAGTGAATCTGGCTCTTCCTTTGCTTCATCTGAGAGTGAAACTAGTTAGAGGGAGAGGTTCCATCAGAGCAGAAGACACATAAAACATAAAAGGGTTTATTCATTAAAGGTGAGCTTGCTATGAAAGTTACTGTAGCTCTAATGATAAAAGAAAGACTGAATGAACAAAAAATTAAGAGTAAATTTAAAGAGAATTTTTCTGCACAATTACTGTAATTGGAGCATGCAATCTAGCCCTGTGTAAATGACACGTTTTCAAACACTGTTATTCCCACACAAATGTGCATCCACACTCAATATGATTAGGAACTTTATCACCTTCAGTGCTCATCCTGTCCCAGGGTAGTTTCAACCCTTCTTTCAGCTGATATGTTTGTCTCTTTTGTAACAAAACCCTGTGCACACAAGAACAAATCATGCTTGCATCAAACACATTCACAAATGTTGCTAAGCAGAAGGTCCTTCTATCAAGTATTTTTATATACACTTATAGCTAACACAGATCGGCGCTCCAGTGTGAATAAACTTACGGACTAAGGATGGCTAAGAAATGGCTAGGTATAGAATGGAAATCCTCTTCTTCCAAAATAAGTAGATTATGATTTAGGGCTGGATTGTGTCACGAGGACACAACCAATGAAGGGGCTTGTATCACGGCACTGTCCCATAAGCAGCATAGGAAAGGAATTGTGGCTCTTTCAGCCACAACTGCCTCCCTTCTCCCCAGCTTGGTGCAGGGTGGGGAGTAGTTTGTTGCTTGCATATACTATCTCTTCCCCACTCTCCTTGCACTAGCTCAGCTCCTCAGGTGAGTATGTTGAAGAGACACAGCTAAAGTTCCACTCACTTCCCACTCACTTCCTCTGGAGAAGGGACACATCAATGAAACACCTTTACCTATGGAACATCAGCCTCAAAGTCCAGGTAGCCAGAGTAGGGGCATAAGAGAGGGGAGAGTTCTTATTCCATTGCATACCTCTGTGCAGGTGCACAGCCCAAGATAGAATGTAGCCGATAGTTCATACAGTTGTGTTTTCTTCCTATGTAAGTTACATATTTTGCCTGAATGAAGAGTCGTTTTCAAAGAAATATTCTCCTGAATGAGCATGCCATGTGTAAGGTCAGAGTACATGACTAAGGATAGGTTGTCTACTCTTTAATTACATTCATTGTATTGATGCTTTGACTGCTGTGCTCCCCTTTTGCTGTGCAATAGTACATGTTTTGAAAGAGGCGCTAAACTTTTGGATGGTGCCCAAAAACATTTTCGCTTTATTACACAGAAATTACTTCTAGGCTAATGAGGAACCTAGTAACCTAACTTAGAACCTTGATAATGGTTCAGACTCCAAGAACATGAATCTCTGCATTGATTCATGCTCTTGGAGTCTGAACCATTATCAAAGCACATGCACTGAGTCATGAAGTTTCAGTCTACCTTATGTCAACAGCTCTGAAGAAACTTACAGCTTCTGAACATAGTTATATCAATTCACTACTGTTCAGTTATGCTGAATCACAGCACTGATCTATGTTAGTGCTACACCCCAAGTGGTTTTATTACTTGGAAGAGCTCTTGTAGAAAGGTCAATAACTGGAAGCCTTTTTTTAAAAATGTGGTCAGCATTCTAAAGGAAAAACAGTAAGAACAAGAGACATCAGGCAGCTTTCACAGTCTGCCTTGCAGCATAACTGAAGTCCGATGCTGAATAGCTAATATTCTTACTTCAAACTTGCTATTGCTATTGCCAAACAGTGCATTAATGCCACTGTGAAAACAAAGTGGAAAAGTGTGCACTGAAAGAGAATGTGGATTCTGAAATTTTAGATTGCTTAAATGATTGTATTCACATATGTCCTTTTGGAATGAAACTTCTATGTGATTTTAAAACAGTGTTTCTTTCTAAGCAAGTAAGAATAATTGTTAACAAAGCTATATCACTAGAAGATAAAGAAGCAAACATTTTAATAAACCTATAGTGTACTCTGGTAGTAAACAGTAACCATGAATACCCCTGCAAATTACAGTTGGCATTGTCTGTTCTGCTAAACCTTCTGGGCACCTCAGAAACAAAGAGGTTGGCAGACCAGGAACAGGAAACAAACTGAGAAAGTTTTGGGGACCAGGAGAAGCACTAAACATTGGCAAGGGTCTGGGTGCGTACATAATCAGAAAGGGGAGAAGGAACAGGATCACAGGAAAGGCAAGGGTTGCACAATTTGATTGCTGGGTAAAATAGAGCATATGGGGAGAGTGGATCCATCTCTAGGTGGAAAGAAAGGGTAGAAACGCAGACCCTAAGGCAATAGGTGGGGATATTACAGAACATCCTTATAGAAGAGGATTCTAAATATTTGAATACTCTATGTTTTATTTCATTTTGTTAGATATGTATTGTGTACCTAATTTCAGTCTCATGGGATCCATCTTTCAAGTGTCTAACAAATTCAAACAGTTTCACAGAGTATTGAATATAATTACTTATTCATTGAACAATTTTTTGTATCTTGATGCATACGCCCAAGGATGCCATTAAGATTGCATGTTCAACCTAAATTTGGAATTGCTTTACTTCGTAAGCACGACATTTTCAAAGTAGAAGCAAGGGGGATTGGTATGTAATTTTTTAACTACAGCATCATGAGGTTACTTTTAAAATGCATACCTGTCTTTTTTGGAAAAAGGATGGGGCCTGTCAAACAGCTGATTGGCAGGTGGCTGGTGGGTGTTGAGCACCCACTATTTTTTCCCATGGGTGCTGCAGCTCCTGCGCCTATGCCCTCATAGATCTTTGCCACAACTTCAACAGCTACTACGTATCCTTTAAACTCTTTCTGGAACACTCCCTCAACAGCATCAACTTCCTGAACACCACAATCAGCTTCAACAATGGAACCCCAGATACAACTATATACACAAGTACCCCACAGATCACCACACCTACCTTCACAGGTCCAGTAACCACCCCAGCTACACCAAGGAATCTGTTATCTGTAGGCAGGTACTAAGATACCACATAAGATGTATATCCTCCTCAGAGCATGTTAACACACTTAAAACCACATTTACCAAACAAGGACACTCCACTAGAGAAGCAGACTGCATCATGGAACAGACCACCCAAATATCGCAAGAGAACCTACTTCAATACACAAATAAAACCTCCTCTGACTGAACATATCTAGTTGTCACCTACCACGCCACACTGGAATCTATTCAGGGTATCATCAAACAATTACAATCCATACCTGATGGAGACCACACCCTGAAAGATATATTTCTTGAACCCTCTCTTCTGACCTTCAAACAATCCCCAACCTCTCCAAGCTCCTCACAGATCAGGATATCAACTCAAAACAGCATCAGACCCTGACAGAACAACAGATGGAAAACCTGCAGACGTATCTCCATTGCTATGATGATAACTCTCCACAACACACCTTTCAAAATCCATGGGTTCTGCACATACCTATCACAACATGTGGTGCACCTCCTCCAATGCACTAAATGTCCCAACAACTACTATGTGGGTGAAACAAGACAATCACTACACTCTCAAATGAACTCACAGAAAAATGATAAAAGACAAACACCACACCACCTGAGTGAACACTTTTCACAAAGCAATCACTCTGTCTGATATTTCAGTCCTTATCCTCAAAGGAAACCTGCACAGCACCTTCAGAAGACAACCCTGGGAGCTTAAATTCATTACTTTGTGAGATACTAATAATCAGACTGAACAGAGACACTGGATTTATGGCTTATTACAACAATCTGTAAGCACCTAACCTCCCCAGCCTTTCCCAGCTCCCACACCTTCCCCCATGACAGACAATGTATTAAAAGCCCACTGGCCCCTTGAATGGTCCCTTGAAATATGTCTTAAGTGCTTATGCCTAAACAGTCTAACCCACCTTGTATTTAGCTGTGACACTGAGTACATTTTCCAGACCTGAAGGACTCCGTGTAAACTCGAAAGCTTGTCTCTCTCATCAACGGAAGTTGGTCCAATAAAAGATCTCACCCATCTTGCCTCAGTTCATCTGGAAGTAGATAAGCAGCCTGCAACAAAACACATGAATCATGATGACAAGGAGTAGGAATGGAACAAGTCATTGCCCAGAAGCAGGTTACAGGTGAGCCTCAGCAGGTGCAGCCCCATCTGCTTCACAGAACTTCTGCTATGTCTACAGTGTGGCTTTTTGCTTTGGATATTGGCAGCCACTGGCGAATACAGAGTGTGAGAGTAATACGCTATTGTGAGTCTACCCCACCTAAAAAGCCACACAATCATTTTCTCCACTAGCTGGAACTTTAGCCCCCTCCAAGTTAGCATAACATAGAAATTGTTGCAGTGGTCCAGCCTTAAAGTGGGAAAGACATTGATAACTGTGGTAAGGTCTACATCAGAAATGAATGGTGAATTCCTTTCAGCTAGCCAGAAATGAGCTTACCTCTTTCCAACAAGATCAAGCCATGTACCCCCCGCTTCCTACCTGAGTGCTAATGCCCAAGCTGTTCTCACCCTAATTTACAAAGGCTTATTTATCCAGGTCAGAGTCAATACACAATTCACTGTAATTGACAGTTTTTGTTTTGGAAAGAATAAATGAGTTTCCAGTCCTGGAATAGATGAGTTGTTGCTAGTCAGTGTTACTGTACATGGGCAAAAGAGTGGGAAGAACTGTGCAATGTGATCTAGCAGTCTGAACTGATTCTGACCAGGGGGATCAGTCCCTGGCTTTCATGTGTTCAAAATTCACACAAATCCTCTGGTCTCCAGAAGCAGTGGTGCAAGTAGAAATCATTTCTTGCCAGTACGCTGCACTCATGGGAGGCATATAAAGGGGGGGGAGGGGGCATGTGACCTACCCACATGACTCCTCCCTGCCCTGCCCCCATCCTGGGGCCTCCACGTTCTCCCCATCCCCTGCCCATGATCCACATTACTAGGATGGGTTTTTGTGAGTAGAGCTGGTTGTATTGTTTGTTGTGAATATAGCTATTTCTCTTATTTACAAATAGATCCATAGAAATCAGTCTGTTTGCCTAGTTATTCAGTTCAGACCCACATTACCGGGGTGGGGGAGGCAGTACAGCCGCAGCAGAGGAGCTGCCAGTGTTCTGCTCCTTTCCCCGCTGCTGTTCCCAGCAGAACACCGCAGCTCCTCTGTACTGCCCCCAGCCCCACTCCCCCAACCCTGTCCTCTGGCGGGGCTGCTGTACAGACGGAGGAGAGACAGCTCCGTGGAAGGGCAGGGCAGGGAGTGGGCTCCTCCTTTGTCTTTCCGGTACACCGTACCAGCTATAAATATCTTACTGGTACGGTATACTAGACCATACCACCGTACTTGCACCACTGATTACGAGTAATCTAACAAGGAAAAAACCAACAACCCCACATCTGACTCCCAACCCTAACAGACAAACTCCCAGAAATTGTAGGGTCTGACTCTGAAGAAAAGTAATTTTCAGCCAGAGTTCTACAATGGAGTAAGTCTTATTATATTTGTAACCTGATAAATCTAAAGTAATATACAATCTAATCAAACAGGAAGAGCCGTGCCAAAGAAGGCTAATGGCATCTGTACCATATTTTAACAAAAGCACACAGCATACAAAGTTAACGCAAAACAATTTAGAATAATAAAAAGCACCCAGAAAAATGGGTTTGAAAATTGACTTAAAATTATATAGTTACATTATATTTTTTGGCAATCTCATTTTATATCAGCTTTTTTAAAAAATGAAAGTAACATTTATCATTTTAAATGAGAAAATTAGCATCCGCTGTACAGAGAGCATATTAAGAAAGAGGAATCATTATGGTTAGCATGGCGTGATTCACTGAAATGTGGTGAGTAGGAGGTACTACGTAGTAACCTGAATTGTACTGAAGTTAAAGTACATTTTGTATCCTTTTCAGTCTCTCTCCCCAGGGACTTCTGAGCCAATCCTCCCTGCTATACAGATGAATAGAAGTTTGGGCTGTTTTTCTGAACCAATTCGATATAATTATTAAAAACGTACAAGCTGTTTCACAAACAGTGGGATGGAAATTGGCTGAAGGAACATAAGCTCAGTAACAAGCATTGAGACAAACCTTTCTGCTTTAGCAAAAATGATTGCCTGTTGTAATTTGCACAGTTATTATAGTAGGAACATCTTCCACATATCAGCCAATAATACAACCTAAAGAAACTTTCCCTGTAGTTTTTGGCCCCAGATCTACAAAACTGAGCCAAGTGACACCACTGAATATACATGCTGAAAAGACCACCAATCTCAGAGCTCTATGGCCTGATTCCTCACTCCAGTTATCCTGATTAGACATAAATCCATTAGACATAAAGAGAATCAAGCCCCAGGAATACAAACTGCTGCTAACATAAGTAATTAGACCCTGTCTGAGTTAGTGAACAGAAAATGGGTATTATGATATTGCACAGTAGGTAAAATAAATTAGAGGATAACAGCCATTGCACTGGAGTACATGAAGAAATGAATGGCTTCTGTAGTTAATTAACCCCTGCAACAGTTATCCTCAGAAAACGGTACAAAAACACAATACTGGAACTAACAAGGATTAGCTAAAATTGGTTATTGACTCTCTGACCCATGAAATTACTCCAACTCCTGACTCATCCTTCTTCCTCAAGAGTAGAACGTCAGATTCTGAAAAATGATATTTGAAAACATTCATTTGAATTCTGAAGAGCTGTACACTTCCAAAGATATTTGTACCCATTTTAAGTACACCAGAAAATTTGCGCAAACAGGTTTTTGCTTGTATTGTTATTTGAGGAATGACTATTGTTTGTACAAAGACTCGTATCCAGGTGTGACAAGAGCATCTGCCATTCATTATTTGCTAATTTCCTGTTTTAAAAGTTTTGGTTATCTAGTCAGCAGCAGGAGCTATAGAAGTTGTTATAAATCACACACCACAAACAATAAATAGAGGAAGTCAGCAACGAGTGAATAAACCATGTCTGATATTTGTTCCCAGGAACTGAATAACTAGGCGAACAGACTGATTTCTATGGATCTATTTGTAAATAAGAGAAAGAGCTATATTCACAACAAACAATGTGTCAAGGTTCCTTCCCCACTCTGAACTCTAAGGTACAGATGTGAGGACCTGCATGAAAGACCCCCTAAGCTTATTCTTACCAGCTTAGGTTAAAAACTTCCTCAAGGTACAAACTTTGCCTTGTCCTTGAACTCTATGCTGCCACCACCAAGCGTGTTAAACAAAGAACAGGGAAAGAGACCACTTGGAGACGTCTTCCCCCAAAATATCCCCCCAAGCCCTACACCCCCTTTCCTGGGGAAGGATTGATAAAAATCCTCACCAATTTGCATAGGTGAACACAGACCCAAACCTTGGATCTTAAGAACAATGAAAAAGCAATCCGGATTTTAAAAGAATAATTTTAATTAAAGAAAAAGTAAAAGAATCACCTCTGTAAAATCAGGATGGTAAATACCTTACAGGGTAATCAGATTCAAAACATAGAGAATCCCTCTAGGCAAAACCTTAAGTTACAAAAAGACACAAAAACAGGAATATACATTCCATTCAGCACAACTTGTTTACCAGCCATTTAAACAAAAGGAAATCTAATGCATTTCTAGCTAGATTACTTACTAATTTAACAGAAGTTCTGAAGAGCATTTCTGACCTGGTCCCGGCAAAAGCATCACACAGACAGACAGACCCTTCTCCCCTCCCCCCGCCCCCCGACTCCAGCTTTGAAAGTATCTTGTCTCCTCATTGGTCATTTTGGTCAGGTGCCAGCAAGGTTATCTTAGCTTCTTAACCCTTTACAGGTGAAAGGGTTTTGCCTATGGCCAAGAGGTATTTTATAGTTCTGTATACAGAAAGGTGGTTACCCTTCCCTTTATATTTGTGACACAATGCAACTAGCTCGACTCACAAAAACCCATCCTAGCACTAGTTTCTTCCTGCTACTCTTACATGTAATGCCTTCCTAGTGACTTTTATATTGCTGGAAATACTCTTCAAATCCCTAGATGTGTCCTCCCATCTGACCTAATTCCAAATTGCCAGGACTGACTTGACTGTCTGGTTGGGAGGCAGGTCAACTCAGAGTGAATGTCTAGGAGGCTTGAGAAAGCAAACAAACAGGGTCATTTAGAAGTTATTCCAGACAAAGGTTTCAATTTGACTTGCATGCAAGAGCCCTGAACCTTTCCCTGATTCTCTGGCTAGCCTTGCTGACAGCACCACCCCCCAAAAACACCTGAGTTGTCAGGGGCCAACCACAAGCTGATGCATTTCAAAACCTCGGAAGAGTCATTTGCTGAGACAGTTCATTAAGGCCATGCACTGTATTTCTATGTACAGGGAGGGGAAAAAAAAGAGAGAGGCATAAAACCATGTAACTTATATAAAATAAATTTTGTCCCTGCGGAGCAAAGAGCTGTGCTACCCTTTATTAGGCTATCCAGTGACCTAACATGCAGATCACAACTGGGCAAAGATGCGAATGGAGAGAGGTTATAAAGTGACTCATTTTGAGGAGAAATCTTTAAAGTGATGAATAGTTTCAAGGATCAGCCTATGATCTAGAGGAATCAGGTGACTGGACACAGTATCAAAGTTTAAAAAATTCCCGTGGACTGAAAGCTCATCAAGGCAGAGACCATTATTTTTCCTATATATTTGTACAACATTTACCATAGTGCACCCTGATTGTAGCTTTTGGTCGCTACTATTATACATACATACACGTATATACATATACACACACACACACACACACACACACAAATTTACCATGAAACTATAAACTTGAGCAGCAAAGCTACAGGTCACCACTTGTGTCAAATAATAAAAACAATAGTAATAATAATGGTAGTAAGACAAGAATGCTTGATTTTTCTGAGGTGTCACTAGCTAATTTTTTTATCTTATTTCACCATAATATAGTAATGGATAAATCAGAATAAAACTCTGAGCAATTATATGTTTATTAATTCCAGTGTTTTTAGAGGGGCTGTCAGAGTGCTGAGTATTCACCACTTTATATCTCCATTCCCCACTATCATTCAGTCTGAAGAGTCCTGAATGGGTCTCCTTTCTATTGCTATCATAAAAGCTCATTAGACAGTGTATCAGTCAGTTTTTGTGGCTCCAAACAAACAAACAATTTAGTAGCATATCCAATGAAAGGTAATTAGAGTAAAAAGGGTCTTCATTACTTTAGGCTGCTTCAAGAAAGATAACCACCACGAAAATGTGCCCCTGGGGCACTGTCCAGTTCAGTGAGTCTCTTGATCTATGAACATCCTGGGAATAGTCTATTTGGCACAGTAATAAATAAACTGGGTCATACCTTGATTGAGGAGGACATTCCACCTAGTTCCATCCAAACATGAAACTGTCTTTGGCTGCTGATGCAGGTAGAGTGTGGTGTTTTTGCAACGAAATATTGAGAAATTTCAGTTCTGTGGAAAAGATGAGTTTTTGGTTTTACCTCTTCATTCAATATGAAAGTTTTGTAGGCAACTTGAAGTACTCAGAGAAAGATGTTGAAAAGAAAAACTTTAACCCTTCATGCAAGAGTGAAACAAACAGAAAAACGCACTTTTATGGCAAGAGCTAATTAGATGTACTTAGACTTTCCTTCAGTTATTTCCTATGTAGTCCCAGTGGACACCCCTCCCCCACTTCCCTTCTACCACTGCAATTCTTATACTTCAGGGCTTATCAGTTTCAGACTTCCTTCTAGCAACATGGGTAGAGAGTAGATATTGCCAGGAAATGGAATTTCATTTGTGCAAAGTACTTCAATTTGCCTGCAAAAATTTCATATTGAATAAAGAGGTAAAACCAGAAACTCATCTTTTCCACAGAAATGAAATTTCTCAATATTTCATTGCAAAAACACCAAAGGAAATTTGCTTCTCTGGATCTCTTGCGGCCTGCCTATTAGGCTGCAGTGGAGCAAAGTACACCAGGAAGCCCGGGGTCCATAGCAACTTATCTTGTTGAGCAGCTGGGGAGCCAGGGAGCCTGAAGCCTTCCCAGGAGACTGCCTAGTGCAGTGGTTCTCAACCAGGGATAGGAGTACCCCTGGGGGGTACTCAGAGGTCTTCCAGGGGATACATCAGCTCCTCTAGATATTTGCCTAGTTTTACAATGGGCCACATAAAAAGCACTAGCGAAGTCAGTACAAACTAAAATTTCATACAGACAATGACTTGTTTATACTTCTCTATATATTATACACTAAATTGAGTACAATATTTACATTCCAATTGATTTATTTTATAATTCTATGATAAAAATGAGAAAGTGAGAAATTTTTCAGTAATGGTGTGCTGTGACACTTTTGTATTTTATATGTCTGATTTTGTAAGCAACTAGTTTTTATGTGAGATGAAACTTGGGGTAGGCAAGACAAATCAGATTCCTGAAAGGGGTACTGTCATAGAATCATAGAATATCAGGGTTGGAAGGGACCTCAGGAGGTCATCTAGTCCAACCCCCTGCTCAAAAGCAGGACCCATACCCAATTAAATCATCCCAGCCAGGGCTTTGTCAAGCCTGACCTTAAAAACTTCTAAGGAAGGAGATTCCACCACCTCCCTAGGCAATGCATTCCAGTGTTTCACCACCCTCCTAGTGAAAAAGTTTTTCCTAATATCCAACCTAAACCTCCCCCACTGCAACTTGAGACCATTACTCCTTGTCCTGTCCTCTTCCACCACTGAGAATAGTCTAGAACCATCCTCTCTGGAACTACCTCTCAGGTAGTTGAAAGCAGCTATCAAATCCCCCCTCATTCTTCTCTTCTGCAGACTAAACAATCCCAGTTCCCTCAGCCTCTCCTCATAACTCATGTGTTCCAGACCCCTAATCATTTTAGTTGCCCTTCGCTGGACTCTCTCCAATTTATCCACATCCTCCTTGTAGTGTGGGGCCCAAAACTGGACACAGTACTCCAGATGAGGCCTCACCAATGTCGAATAGAGGGGGACGATCACATCCCTTGATCTGCTGGCTATGCCCCTACTTATACATCCCAAAATGCCATTGGCCTTCTTGGCAACAAGGGCACACTGCTGACTCATATCCAGCTTCTCGTCCACTGTCACCCCTAGGTCCTTTTCCGCAGAGCTGCTGCCTAGCCATTCGGTCCCTAGTCTGTAGCTGTGCATTGGGTTCTTCCATCCTAAGTGCAGGACCCTGCACTTATCCTTATTGAACCTCATCAGATTTCTTTTGGCCCAATCCTCTAATTTGTCTAGGTCCTTCTGTATCCTATCCCTACCCTCCAGGGTATCTACCACTCCTCCCAGTTTAGTATCATCCGCAAATTTGCTGAGAGTGCAATCCACACCATCCTCCAGATCATTTATGAAGATATTGAACAAAACTGGCCCCAGGACCGACCTCTGGGGCACTCCACTTGACACCGGCTGCCAACTAGACATGGAGCCATTGATCACTACCCATTGAGCCCAACAATCTAGCCAACTTTCTACCCACCTTATAGTGCATTCATCCAGCCCATACTTCCTTAACTTGCTGACAAGAATACTGTGGGAGACCGTGTCAAAAGATTTGCTAAAGTCAAGATACAATATATCCACTGCTTTCCCTTCATCCACAGAACCAGTAATCTCATCATAGAAGGCGATTAGATTAGTCAGGCATGACCTTCCCTTGGTGAATCCATGCTGACTGTTCCTGATCACTTTCCTCTCATGTAAGTGCTTCAGGATTGATTCTTTGAGGACCTGCTCCATGAGTTTTCCGGGGACTGAAGTGAGGCTTACTGGCCTGTAGTTCCCAGGATCCTCCTTCTTCCCTTTTTTAAAGATTGGCACTACATTAGCCTTTTTCCAGTCATCCGGGACTTCCCCTGTTCGCCACGAGTTTTCAAAGATAATGGCCAATGGCTCTGCAATCACAGCCGCCAGTTCCTTTAGCACTCTCGGATGCAACTCATCCGGCCCCATGGACTTGTGCACGTCCAGCTTTTCTAAATAGTCCCTAACCACCTCTTTCTCCACAGAGGGCTGGCCATCTATTCCCCATGTTGTGATGCCCAGCACAGCAGTCTGGGAGCTGACCTTGTTTGTGAAGACAGAGGCAAAAAAAGCATTGAGTACATTAGCTTTTTCCATATCCTCTGTCACTAGGTTGCCTCCCTCATTCATTATGGGGCCCACACTTTCCTTGGCTTTCTTCTTGTTGCCAACATACCTGAAGAAACCCTTCTTGTTACTCTTGACATCTCTTGCTAGCTGCAGCTCCAGGTGCGATTTGGCCCTCCTAATTTCCTTCCTACATGCCCGAGCAATATTTTTATACTCTTCCCTGGTCATATGTCCAACCTTCCACTTCTTGTAAGCTTCTTTTTTATGCTTAAGATCTGCTAGGATTTCACCGTTAAGCCAAGCTGGTCGCCTGCCATATTTACTATTCTTTCGACACATCGGGATGGTTTGTCCCTGTAACCTCAACAGGGATTCCTTGAAATACAGCCAGCTCTCCTGGACTCCTTTCCCCTTCATGTTAGTCCCCCAGGGGATCCTACCCATCCGTTCTCTGAGGGAGTCGAAGTCTGCTTTCCTGAAGTCCAGGGTCCGTATCCTGCTGCTTACCTTTCTTCCCTGTGTCAGGATCCTGAACTCAACCAACTCATGGTCACTGCCTCCCAGATTCCCATCCACTTTTGCTTCCCCTACTAATTCTTCCCGGTTTGTGAGCAGCAGGTCAAGAAAAGCTCCCCCCTAGTTGGCTCCTCTAGCACTTGCACCAGGAAATTGTCCCCTACACTTTCCAAAAACTTCCTGAATTGTCTATGCACCACTGTACTGCTCTCCCAGCAGATATCAGGAAAATTAGATTAGTCAGGCATGACCTTCCCTTGGTGAATCCATGCTGACTGTTCCTGATCACTTCCTCTCATGTAAGTGCTTCAGGATTGATTCTTTGAGGACTTGCTCCATGATTTTTCCGGGGACTGAAGTGAGGCTTACTGGCCTCACTTGGAAGGCTGAGAGCCACTGCCACAGTGGACTGCCAAAGAGCTTGATATCCATGGAGCTGGGAAAGATTTTCCAGTAGAAAACTGAAATTTTCCTTCCCACTAGAACCTTGCTTCAGTTAAATCTACCCTACCTTTTATTTTCTGTTCCTATTTCCTGTATTGGCTAAGCCATCCCTCTAGTACTGGGAGCTTGGGAAATCTGTGTTGGTGGGGCTTGAGTGTCATATCAATATATGGGGAATAAACAAGAAGAACTGAAAATACTAGTCCATAAACTAAATTCTGACATAATTGCCATCACAGAGAATTGATTGGGTAACTCTCATGACTGGAATACTGGTATAGAGGGTGTATCTTGTTCAGAAAGGACAAGTCGGGGAGAAGGTGTTGCATTATCCATCAAGAATATACACACTTTTTCTGAGGTCCAGAAGGTGATGAGAGACAGACCAACTGAAAGGCTTTGAGTGAAGTTAAAAGGAGAAAAAACTAGGGGTGATGCCATGATATGGGTCTACTATAGGCCACCAAATCAAGTGGAGGAGGATCTGGATGAAACAATTCTGGCACAAATGTCAGACATATCCAAAACACAAGACTTGGTAGTATTGGGGATTTGAATTATCCAAACATTTATTGGGAAAGTAATATGACAACACAAATCCTTGGAATGTATTGAGGACAACTTTTTGTTTTAGAAGGTGGAAGAAGTGACGAGGGGGGAAGCCATGTTAGACTTGATTCTGACTAACTGGGAGGAATTGGTTGTGAGTCTGAAGGTTCAAGGCATTTTGGATGAAACTGATCATGAAATGAGAGATTTCATGATTGTAAGGAAAGGAAGGAATGAGAGAAGCAGAATAAGGACAACTTCAAAAAAGCAGACTTTAATAGCTCAGAGAACTAGTAGGTAAGGTTCCATAAGAAGATAAAGATGTTCAGGAAAGCTGGCAGTTTCTCAGAGAGACAATTTTAAAGGTGCACCAGCAAACTATATCAATGCAAACGAAAGATCAGAAGAATAGTAAGAGGCCAATATGGCTCCATCAATAGCTCTTTAATTACTTGAAAAAGAAAAAGGAATACTACAAAACATAGAAAATTGGACAAATGGCTGAAGAGGAGTACAAATGAATAGCATATCCACGTAGGGATTTTCTTTACATACATTAAGAGCAAAAGAAAGATACAGAAAAGTATAGGTCCTCTACTCAGCAGGAAAGGAAAGCTAATAATGGACATCAAGAAGGCTGAGGTGTTTAATGCCTATTTTGCTTTAGTCTTCACTAAAAAAGATAAGTTGTGACCAGATATTTAAAATAATTCATATTAACAAGGGGAGAGGAATGTAAGCCAACATGGGGAAAGAACATAGGTTAAAATATTTGAATAAGTTGAATATATTTAAGTCAATAGGGCCTGATTAAATGCACCCTATGGTGCAAAAGGAACTAGCTGAAATGATCTTGAAACCATTAGCAATTATCTTTTACAACTCATGGAGGATGGGAGAGGTCCTAGAGAACCGCAGAAGGGCAAACAGTACCTATCTTCAAAATGGGGAACAAAGAGGACCAGGGGAATTATAGGCCAGTCAGCCTAACTTTGATACCTGGAAAGATACTGGACTAAATTATTAAACAATCAATTTGTAAGCAGCTAGAGCATAGTAGGGTTATAAGTGATAGCCAACATTAATATCTTAAGAACAAATCATACCAAACCAACATAACTTCTTTCTTTGACAGGGTTACTGGCCTAGTGAGAAGGAGGGAAGCAGTAGACTTGATTTTAATAAGGCTTTTGACACAGTCCTCCATGACATTCTCATAAGCAAACCAAGCAAACGTCTTCTAGATTAAATTATTATAAAGTGATTGCAAAACTGGTTGAAAGACTGTACTCAAAGTTATCAATGGTTCACTGTCAAAGTGGAAAAGTGTATCTAGTGAGGTCCCATAGGGATCTGTCCTGGTCTGGTATGAGTCAATATTTTCAATAATGACTTGGATAATGGAGGAGAGTCTGCTTACAGATTTTATGGGTGACACCAAACCTTGACAAATTGGAGAATTCGTCTGAAATCAGTAAGATGAAATTCAACATAGGTAAGTGCAAAGTACTACACTTAGGAAGGAAAAAATCAACTGCACAATTATAAAATGGTGAATAACTGGTTCGGTAGAAGTATTGCTGAAAAGGTCAGGGAGGTCATAGTGGATCACAGATTTTATGAGAGGCAGCAATGTGATGCACTTGCTAAAAAGGCTAATATCATTGTGGGGCATATTAACAAAAATCTCGTTGTCCAGCTCTACTTGGCTCTGGTGAGGCCTCAGCTGAAATAGTGTGTCCAGTTTTGGGTACCACACTTTAGGAAAGATGTGAAAAACCTGGAAACAGTCCAGAGAAGAGAAATAAAAACAATAGAAGGTTTAGAAAATCTGACCTATGAGTCTAGGTTAAAAAAACACAACTGGGCATATTTAGTCTTATGAAAAGAAGGCTCAGGGGGACCTGTTAAGAGTCTTCAGATGTGTTAAGGCCTGTTATAAAGAAGATGGTGATGAATTGTTCTTCATATCCACCAAGGACATGACCAGTAGTAATGGGCTTAATCTGCAGCAATGGTGATTTAGGTAAGATATTAGGGAAAAAATTCTAAGTGTAAGGATAGCTAAGCGCTGGAATAGATGTTCAAGGGAAGTTGTGAAAACCCCATTGTCCAAGTTCAGAGCAACTGCACCTGTAGTCCCCTTCTGTTACCCTCCAAGGGCACCAGCTCTAGGCTCCCAGATCCTTAGCCATCACCTCTACTGGAGAGAGATCCATGTCTCTCTTCCTCTTGATGGGGGTATTGTCACACCCCAAGGCCCCCTCCCTCAGGGAGTCCCCTGAGAAGGCAGATCAGCATATTGCTAACGCTGTTGCTCACATTGCAAAGCATTTTGGGGAGTATGAGAGGGGTATGAGGGGGGAGTGGAAGTTTCCTTTGCAGGGATGAGAGGCTGAGGGAAGGGAGAGAAAGAAGAAAGCAGAGAATGGGTTAATTCAACGCTGCGGCTAGCAAGCTCAGTCCGAAGATAAGAAGCTGACTTCAACCCAAGGCCAGCTGCTACTTGCCAAGACAGAAAAGGGGGAAGTCCAACCCACCCTGACCAGCCGTGAGAAAGGAGAATTATTGAACAAAATGCAGGGGCCAGAAAAAAGAGTAAGATGGCAAAGGCCAACCAGAAACAAACAAAACTGTCTCACGGCCTAAAACAGGGTATTTTGGGACAGCTAAAGAAACCATGAAAAGCTGGTTTGGAATGGCACAAAGGGCACCAGAAGCAAAGTTCCCCAAATGGATCACCACCACTCCACTCCCTGCCCACCACTCCATTCCCTGCCCTGTACCCAGGGAGCCAGGACTTAAAACCCTCCTGAAACCTGGAGCAATTTGGAGAGCACAGCAGTTCCTTGGATGGCCTGGCCCAGGACAGTACTCCCATCCACCTCCTTCTCCCCCCCCCACCCCTTCTTCTGACGTTACACTGAGACTTGGCCAGTCTGGGTCGTGCATGTGTGAGTATGAAAGTGGGTTAGGGCTTGGGGCATTAACACTTTCTTTCTTCCCCTGAGTGATGTGGAAGCATTCCCAACACACTCTGCGGTTATTTTATTATTTTATTAATAAAGCTTTAAAATTTAAACACTTGGTGTGCCTCGTCATCTCCTCCCCAAAAAGATCCTGTGCCCCGAGCCTGATCAACTGTGGCCCACGCAGATTGGTAACAAAAATCTGTCCCAGTTTTGGTGGAGAATTGCGGAGCGGGGAGCCCTGCTGAGCGCACCAACTGTTCTACCCTTGGTATTACACAGTTGCTCTGTCCGGCACTGTTGGTATTTCATGTTGAGAATTTTATGGTTACAGGTGTGCCCCACCCTCAGTTGTAGCATAGCTGAGAACCGGAGGGAGGTTTAGCATTGCTCTCTCTACCCCAGTCGGGGGGGAAAGGGTGCAGATGGGTCTACCCCCGGCCGTAAAAGTTTCAGGTAATAGGAGTTGAACTTAAAAACCCTCGCTCCAAGGTATCTTCAGTGCATACACCCCAGTCATAGTATAACTGAGTAAAAAAAGAAGAGCTTTGGAGTTTCTCGCTAAGCCCAAGAGGGGCACTTGAAGGGGTGTATGCACCCTCAGTGGTACTGGACCAAGTAATAGAGAGGGAGGCTTAACGTCTCTCCCTCTGGCCCCTCCAAGGAGGGGGCTGTGAGCATGATAAGCCCCGGTGCCGGGGTGAGTAGCGTGAAATCTCAAGTAATTTACAAGACCTTAAAAATGGTACAAACGGTTTGTAAGAACATGTTCAGGAAACAAAAGGGCACAGCTGTAGCCTCGGGAGTCCCACAGTCATGGGCAATGGCATCACTGAGGGGTTCAGGCCTAGACGTATGAGCATTAGGGAGCGCGGACACGATAGTCTGGCTGCCCGGTCAGCTGGCATCTTGGGAGGCATGTGAACCTGATGCCCGAGCCACAGGGGAGGCAGCGAAGAGGGACGGGACCCTGCTGCCTCTTTCAAAAAGGGGGGTGAGGACCTCTCCCGGCTGGAGAGGGCTCTCGCCCAGGTGGGATACAATCCCTGGGGTTCTGTGATGGAGCTTCAAAGCAGTGTGCATTCTTGGCAGAATTTGTTAGACCTGTATGCCGAGTATGAAAAGCAAAAGGGTAAAACCCTAGGGGCAGCTGTGGGATTAATATAAACTGCAGCAGCCATGTGGTTTCAAATGTTGTCAGGACAGAAGGAGGAGTTGGGGAAAAGGGAAGCAGTGTGCACCCAACAGATGGTGGAAATTAAGCAATTAAAAGTGCAGATTACTAACCAGGCTGCAACCCAAGCCTATGCCCAGGACAAGTTCCAAGCCTTGAGACAGGACTTCCAGGCAGAAAAAGCAGAAAGCACCCACCTGGAAGCACTGGCTAAGCAGGTACCGGTCCTTCAGGGACTTGTGAAAGATGTGACCATTCATGTTCAGCATAAGCCACAACAACAGCGTGCTCACCATGAAAAGGAAATTAAGCACTTAAAACGTCAATTCGGTCCAGGTGGCAAGCCGCATAGGGGATGATTCAGGTGACCCCTGTGAGGGCTTTGATCTCTCCCTTTGTGAGGAGCCTCAATTTTGGGTTGTTGCACCTGTAGTGGCCCTCATTAAGACCAAGAAAAAGTCCAGCGGGTGAAGGGGGAGAAGGTTGTATGTACGGCACCCTCAACTACGAGGAGATCACCCCATGGAGTGATTATAGAAAGGAAAGGGACCAGGAGGAGGGGCGGCTAGTTGAGGAGCCTAACATCCTTGCTAAACTGGTAGTGGAATAAAGCCCGTGCCCATGGAAAGGGAGAGTGCGGGTGGGGGAAGAAAAAAGGATTGGGTCCAAACAAGCAGGCAGGCAGCAGATAAAAAAATGTTAAAATGGGTTAAAAACCTTAAAAGCAGAGTGGCAGAAGTAAAGAAAGCAGTAAGTGCAAACAGAAAATTCAAATCCCTAAAATAGTACTTGGAATGGTGAAATCTGAGTTGAGGAACATGTCATTTTGGAAAATAAGTCATTTAACAAAAATAAAGCAAAAAGTTAACTCTGCAGAGGCTGGAAGGAATTAAGCAGTTAAACATTGTAACAGTGTTAAAAAGGAAAAGTGAATAAAAAGAAAATTCTTGGTTTCTTTGCAGCCATTCTGAAGGAAAAATGGGCCCTTTTCCAAAGGAATGTCTGTAAATAATAATAAAAAAAAAAATCGAAGTAAAATCATTTGACTATGAACAATTTAGTCAAATTTGGTAAAAAAAATATAAGGGGGTTCTATTGGAACTTAACTGCCCCAAATGTATAAAGGGAATATAATTTATATACAGCTATTTAAAAACAGAACAATGTATATTGTAGAAGGGGTAAAAAAAAATGCGAACATACCATGCTACTTAATTACAATCCTATTAGGACACCAAAGGGAGCCACAATAGGTTGTATTTTCTTTTTCAGATTTATGTATGTTTTAAAAGCAGGAGTTAAAAGTAAACAGTAATTAAAACGCTGGTAAAAGTTAATTGTGTCCCTTTTAAAACAGTCTCTGAGTTGGTAATGGCTTTAAATCCAAAAGCAAGCCAAAAAGCGCCTGTGTTAATGGAAATTACCTAACTAATAAAGGTAAAAGCCATTAAAACCTGGCCTGCCTATAAAACAAACACAGGAAAATATGGGGGTAATTCCTCTGTTATGCCTGCAACCAGCAAGGGTATTTGTAAAGAACATTATATATATATATATATTAAGGAATAATCTGCCACCCCCAAAAGGGTAAAAATATGTTTTTCTTGTCTTTCAAAACAACAAAAAAAAGCTAATGCCACCTAAAAAGCAACCCAAAATACCATAAATCTATTGTCACAATAAAAATTGTGTTTTGTGTTCTATGTTTTGTCTTGTGGTATTGTTTGTCTTGTTGCTAGCACTGTTGTGTACCAAATGCTGCAAGAAAACTTCCTCAGGTAGCAAACACCATATTAGGAAAAATTGGTTTTGGAGCAGGAATTATAAATACCGTAAATCTGAAGGCAATTAAAAATAAATTAAGCTCTCTGTCCCAGCTTCAGGACAACCTAATACAAAAAACAAATAAAAATTTAAAAAAAAACCCTAAGCTTTATTTACCTTGGGACACCAAATGTTTTGGGTAATATCAGGAAACACTAATACACTTGCTAAAGCAAAAAGCAAAGCAAAAAAAATCACTGTTTAATACTTATTGATACAAATAAATGCAGTGTGTTTCTGGCATAGTGAGGCCAGACCTTTTAATTAAAAAAATTGTTGTTAAAAATGCACACCAACAAGCTGTGAAAGCAAAAATATAAAAAGTTAGCCCACTCCCCATATGGCACATGGGATCCTTCTGGCTACCCCAGACCTTGAGCCAGTGGGCTGGGTAGGGAGGGAATCGATTGGACACCAAAGGTTGTACAGAGTGAACTCCTCAAAAGTGGGTGTGCTTGTCCTTGCCTTTTGCTCCAGAGCCCTGTAGTAAAGACATTTCACTAGAATCCTGTGTGTGGGATGAATTAAATAAAGTACTGTATAATGGGCAATATGTACGTATTAATTCCTAGAAAGAAGTGGTTTGGGAAAATAAAAGTGTTAGCAACCCGCTAGTAGACAAATGTAAATGTAATGGAAGTACTGTGTTTACCAAACATCACATTTACTGTTTGCCACAACCAAAAAAGTCTCAACTTTGCCCAGTGGAGGGAGGAGCTATGTAAAACCCGCAAAGCCGAAAGACCACTTTAGATAAGGAAAAGGCCAAGCGTAAGGCGATCATTGTTAAAGACATCTGGGGATGGTAAATTAAAAACAATGTTAATGTTGCAAAAGCTGGGAAAGGCAGCCCACACTCTGGACATCAAGAGGGTGGGTCTGTACCCCATCGTGAGCCGCACCTCCCCAGCAGTGTACCAGCTTCAGCTACCAGGCCAACTAAAATGGGAGCATGCCAATCAGCTCAAAACATATGCTTCTCCCTAGGTTTCTGGTCATGACGTCGCGGGCCTCGGTTGTGGACCAGCCACCTGCTTGGACCATCCTGGCTTCCAGCTGGCCATGGGATTATCTAAATAATCATAATTATAAGAAAAAAAAATACCTCCAAAGGCTCTCCCTGGATCAAGCTGCTGATGGGGCCCAAGCCACAGAGTGGCGCAAGGCTGGAAGGGAGGTGCCTGTTCCTCCTGTGCTGTCCTGAAGTAAAAGTAAAATAAAAAGCCCTTTGGCAAGAAATAGCAATTACTAATCTCAAAGCATAATATTGTTGTTGTAACCTCCTAAACCAGGCAAAACAACATCCATAATAAAAGTCAGGAAGGGCTATAACAGGACAACTAATAATTTAGAAAGTTTTCATCCATGCCTCAGTTTCCCCAATAGGCGCATTTGTATTGTTCTTCTTCTTGCCTCTGGCTTTGTTAACAGGACAAGGCAGTAATAGCAAGAACCCAGGGACACCCTGAGCAGGAGAGGTGAAACTGCTCTGGCTGCTTCAGGCCTGCAGAATCCTTCATCGTAATACAATGTTTTTCTGGGTATTTTCCCCGGCCGAGAGCCCCAGCTCCCTTGGCTCCCTTGGCTCTGCATATCCCTCCCCAATTGAGTCCCAGACGGGATTAACCCAGAAAAGCACCCTACCCCCACCTTCCTTCCCAATTGTACCAAGGGGGGCCACCCTCCAATTTCCCTTCTTTACCCAGACGTTGTTCCCCCCCAGGGAAAAAGCCAACCCTAGTAAGCTCCTTGTGGCATGGGGCTTGTCATAAATATAAAGGGAAGGGTAAACCCCTTTGAAATCCCTCCTGGCCAGGGGAAAGCTCCTCTCACCTGTAAAGGGTTAAGAAGCTAAAGGTAACCTCGCTGGCACCTGACCAAAATGACCAATGAGGAGACAAGATACTTTCAAAAGCTGGGAGGAGGGAGAGAAACAAAGGGTCTGGGTCTGTCTGTAGTCGTCTTGGCCAGGGACAGAACAGGAATGGAGTCTTAGAACTTTTAGTAAGTAATCTAGCTAGGTATGTGTTAGATTATGATTTCTTTAAATGGCTGAGAAAAGAATTGTGCTGAATAGAATAACTATTTCTGTCTGTGTATCTTTTTTGTAACTTAAGGTTTTGCCTAGAGGGGTTCTCTATGTTTTTGAATCTAATTACCCTGTAAGATATCTACCATCCTGATTTTACAGGGGGGATTTCTTTATTTCTATTTACTTCTATTTTTTATTAAAAGTCTTCTTGTAAAACACTGAATGCTTTTTCATTGTTCTCAGATCCAAGGGTTTGGGTCTGTGGTCACCTATGCAAATTGGTGAGGCTTTTTATCCAACATTTCCCAGGAAAGGGGGAGTGCAAGTGTTGGGAGGATTGTTCATTGTTCTTAAGATCCAAGGGTCTGGGTCTGTAGTCACCTAGGCAAATTGGTGAGGCTTTTTACCAAACCTTGTCCAGGAAGTGGGGTGCAAGGTTTTGGGAAGTATTTTGGGGGGAAGGACGCGTCCAAACAGCTCTTCCCCAGTAACCAGTATTAGTTTGGTGGTGGTAGCGGCCAGTCCAAGGATAACGGGGGTAATATTTTGTACCTTGGGGAAGTTTTGACCTAAGCTGGTAAAGATAAGCTTAGGAGGTTTTTCATGCAGGTCCCCACATCTGTACCCTAGAGTTCAGAGTGGGGGAGGAACCTTGACAGGGCTAATTCAGCAGTCAGTGTTTGAAATATTCAGTAAGAGGCCATAAGAAACGAGCTTTTGGGACATTTACAAAAGGCCATAAAACTGGTCCCAAGTGCGGATCTCGCCCACCTGACAGTGGCCTCTGCTGCCCTCATATACACTGCCGAATTGGCTCTCCACACACAAATTACCTTAAAGGGACTAATTAAGACCATAATTAAGGCTGGGGAAAAACTAGCATGGGATTCTGTATGCTCCCAGCTCCAACAATATTTAACCCAACAAGTCCTTAGCATATAGAAGAATGTACTCCATAAAGTCTGACTCGGGAAAATTCATCCCCACTCCGGAATCCCCTGAAAACAATGGCCTTTTCACCATTTCTGGAGGCTTACTAATTAAAAGTGCACAGGCATAGCCTGCTCCTTCACAGCCTTCGGTCTCATAAAAAAAGTGTGGGCCCCAGCCATAAAAATTCAACCAGGCCTTTGGGACTGGGTGGTCCATCGTGATGTGTGGGAGGTGGCTCCCCCAAATGACATGGCTAAGCGGTACGTGCTGACTGCATCCTTGGGCATCAACACATATGAATTGCAAAAGGCAACACCTGGCAACTCAGGCCTATGGAGCCCCTCAAATGTGTGCACAGAGAGGGCAGTGCCAGGCCGCTTTTATGAGGTGGGTCAACACATCTGTTGGGAAGGGGAAGCATCGGGATATGCCCCCACTGCAACACATCTGTTTACCAGTACCTCGGCGTGTGTTAAAAAAATCACCAACCCCCTCAATTTGTTGTTAAAATCCCAAGCACAAAATTTTACGGTGCATTGGCCCGCTGTTCTGCACCAAACTGCTAATGTTTCTAACTATGTTGTGTTTAATTTTTCCATTGATAACACCCAATGTGTTTCTTCCATTGGTGCACATCCAAGAGCAGCTTTCCGTATTCCAGACAGAGGCCTCCTCCTCACAATGTTATAACACACACTGAACCAGAAAAAAGCTGCTTTTGCCACAGCCATTCAAGTGGGGCATTTATGCCAAAAGGGGAATGTGCTATGCTGTGTTACTAATGAAGCCAAAAGTCATCATTGGCTAGTGTATTCAATTGTTGCCGCCCTAACAATTTTGTGTATGTTATATTGCTGTTTATGTAAAAGGCCAACAGTAACCCTAGCCACTGTGTCAGAGGGTGGATGAAAACCTCAGTGGTGACCCCTCCCAACAAAATGTAGATTCAGGTTCAAGGTGGGGGACTGTCAGACTCCCCTGGGAAGGCAAATCAGCATTGTATATTGCTAACGCTGTTGCTCACATTGCAAAGCATTTTGGGGAGGGTCAGAGGGGTATGAGGGGGGAGTGGAAGTTTCCTTTGCAGGGATGAGAGGCTGAGGGAAGGGAGAGAAAGAAGAAAGCAGAGAACGGGTTAATTCAACACTGCGGCTAGCAAGCTCAGTCCGAAGATAAGAAGCTAACTCCAACCCAAGGCCAGCTGCTACCTGCCAAGACAGAAAAGGGGGAAGTCCAACCCACCCCGACCAGCCATGAGAAAGAAGAGTTGTTGAACAAAATGCAGGGTCCAGAAAAAGGAGTAAGATGGCAAAGGCCAACCAGAAACAAATAGAACTGTCTCACGGCCCTAAAACCGGGTGTTTTGGGAAAGCTAAAGAAACCGTGAAAAGCCAGTTTGGACTGGCACAAAGGGTACCAGAAGCAAAGGTCCCCGAACGGAGCCTCCCCTCCCCGCCCGGGCGGGAGCCAGGACTTAAAACCCTCCTGAGACCTGGAGCAATTTGGAGAGCACAGCAGATCCTTGGACGGCCTGGCCCAGGACAGCACTCCCGTCCACCTTCCCCCCCACCCAACCCTCTTCTTCTGACGTTACACTGAGACTTGGCCAGTCTGGGTCGGGTGTGTGTAAGTATGAAAGTGGGTTAGGGCTTGGGGCATTAATGCTTTCTTTCTTCCCCTGAGTGATGTGGAAGCGTTCCCAACACTGTCCGCTGTTATTTTATTATTTTATTAATAAAGCTTAAAAATTTAAACACTTGGTGTGCCTCGTCATCTCCTCCCCAAAAAAGATCCTGTGGCCCCAGCCTAATCAACTGTGGCCCAGGCAGATTGGTAACAAAAATCTGTCAGAGTATGTCTAGGCTGCATAGTTCCCTGCCTACTCTGTGATATTCTCAGCAAGTCGTACTGCCTAAACAGGCCAACATCTGCACTTTGCTTTCTCTCCAGGGCCTATTAACAGTGTAATTGCCAGCAGGTACAAGTTACCCCACAGCTCTTTCTAAGCAAGCACATTTATTCTTACAATTAAAACATGACAGATAAAATATATTAAAAACTATATATAGGAATAAAGGAACCTAAACACCTTCTACAAAGCTTACCAGAGGTCACCCATAAGATTTATTGTCCTTGAAGGGTCAAATCCTTCCAACCCTTCTGCAAGGATAGAGTCCCCCTATTGGACAGAAGGTCTTGTCCATTTGCTGCTTCAGAAAGGAATCCATCCCTGAGTCAGTTTAGACTCAGGCTATTTATGCAAAAGTCCTTTCTTTGTCTGTTGGTCTCTGGATAATCTAGTTTGAACTAGTATATGCAAGCTTCCCCAAGAGGTGCTACCTTTCTGGAGAGGGAGTTGCAACCTAGCTGATTTCCTTTATTTGCCATCAACTGTTTTTAGTTCCTGGAGGAGCTGTGGTCTTCCCATGGAGTCGAACACAATAATATATAAACCATTCATTTAAAACAATGGACCCGAAAGATACTGCATGAGGTTGAAATATCTGTCACATCTCTCCCCTTCCCTTCCCCCAGAGAGGTTACAGACAAACAAGGACCATGATAATACATAAATGTAATACAAAATAGTCTTTCAAGGATATTGCAGGAAATTGCCAATTCTGTCGTACACATCATTGGTGGTTTTCGAGAACAGGTTGGACAAACTCGTCAGGGATGATCTAGGTTTAATTGGTGCTGCCTCAGCACAGGGGCTGTACTAGATGACGTCTTGAGGTCCCATCCAGCCCTACCGTTCTAAGATTCTATTACCAACCCCAAGAGTTCAAAAATCATGAGGTTATATTAGGCTCAGAAACAAAAAGACAAATATAAAGCACCAAAGTCATGTTTTCAAGTCTTCAACCACAAGGTCTAGAATTTTTTTTTAAATGAAAGCTGGAATCTCACCTTCTCACACTCTTCTAGGAGTTGGGATTTCACAGAAACAAGGTATATCATGAAACTCATGATAATCACAAGAGCTGGCAAAACTTTTCTAGGCCTGGAGTATGAACATACCTATCTCTGAGTTGATAATGCCACTAAAGCCTATCAGAAAAATTCAGACAAAACAATGTTTTGTCAAAATTTGCTGATTCAACAAAATGAGCATGTTTCACAGAAGCGGTCTTATATCATCAAAGTCCCAACAGAATACACTCTGCTTCCCTGCCAGTTTGCCTGGCAGACTCAACAATCTAGGCCAGGGATCAGCAACCTTTGGCATGCGGCCTGTCAGGGAAATCCGCTGGTGGGCCGGGACAGTTTGTTTACCTGCAGCGTCCACAGGTTCGGCCGATCGCAGCTCCCACTGGCCAAGGCTGCCACTTTCTGAAGCCCCCATTGGCCTGGAACAGCAAACCGTGGCCAGTGGGAGCTGTGATCGGCCAAACCTGTGGACACTGCAGGTAAACAAACCCTCCCGGCCCAGCAGCAGATTTCCCTGATGGGCCGCGTACCAAACATTGCCAATCCCTGATCTAGGTGTCCAGGGTCCATGGTACTGGAGCAAGCAACCATGCAGACTTTCCCAGAACTATACAAATTCGGACTGGAAATAAGGCATACATTTTTAGCAGTGAGTATAGTTAACCAGTGGAAAAAACTTACCAAGGGTCATGGTGGATTCTCCAACACTGGCAGTTTTTTAATCAAACTTGGATGTTTTTATAACAGATATGGTGTAAGAATTATTTCGGGGAAGTTCTACTGTCTGTGTTATATAGGAAATCAGACGAGACTACCACACTGGTTCCTTCTAGCCTTGGAATCTATGGAACCAGGAAGCCCAGGGCTTTCAGGATCAGTGGGCCTGTGGCCGCCATCCAGGGTGAACGACCCTAGGACTCTATTCCCTTTTGTGGAGATTTTTGATTTTTTTAAATTTTTGTTCCTAATTGGAAATATCAAAATCCTCTGTGAAATGAAATTATGCCACATGTCGGGTGCTGTTACAAGTCCTCGGTGGTTATGTTACTTTCACAATATTCTCTAGGCCAGGCATGGATACGAAACCTGCATGCCCGTCATGATGCTGCTGCAGGTCATTACTAGCAGCTCCCGTATATGTAAGCAGAACTGTTAGCAACACCTGTGGTTAAGGTTGCCCAATGCTTTCCATTATAAGACACTGTTTTAGATGCTTGTAACTTTGCCAAGCTTCAACTGTTTGGGTAGAAGTTTTCCATTCCAAAAATCTGCCTCAACCTATGTGAATTTTTTTGTTCATTTGTTTTGTTTAAGCTTCAGCAAAAATGATTTAGCCATTTCTAAGAATGAGGTTAGGAGAAAATATCCATTTTTCCATGTTAAAAAAATTACAGCTATTTCATTGAGAGTTCTAACTAACTCTAATGCCTCTATTGTATTATTTTTATTCTTATTAGATCAGACAGTCAGAAGTAGAGGAGGGCTGGTTACGACCAGTCCTTTTTCAAAAGTCAATGCTTTTTAAGCACATATCACATTCAAGATAACAACCCCACGATATCTCAGATTGATGTATAACATGCATTACTGCAGCATATGTTACTAGGAAAAATAAGAAGAAAAAACCCCAAACCTCCAAAGGTTGCTGCAGGAATCTTTCTGATAACTTTCAGTTACTAATAACGTCTTGGTGTTGGAAACCATTCTTGTACAGCACTGGCATGCTGACTCATTACTTAATTGGTAAATAAACAGATATATTAAATAATCATGGTGGCCTGTTCCAAGCTGCCAATTCTTGCTCTGGGAGCATATGCTAGGCAATTAATAATGATTATTTAATACAAGGATCTATTTCTAGCAGTCTGGTTGAATTTGTACAGGGTATGAAACACACTCAAGTTTTCAAGGACTTCCAATTCCATAACATTTGAAGTGTGCCCATCCTCTATGAAAAGGAGAAAAAGGGGGACAAGTCCAGCGAGCTCAGGGAGATTTGTCCAGTTTTGTGAGATAACAAACCTTCTCCCTGTTATCATAGAATCCCTAAGAGGCTGCATTAATGCAGTTAGAAAACACAAACAGATAATCAAATGACAGTGAAAATGGCAGGGTGGATAAGTCTGGTTCTATAGGGAGTCTTTATTCAGAGGGGCTGAGGCTACTGTGTTATGAAGCAGTTCTGCAGGTTGCAGCGAGACTGGCATTTGGTACAGCAAAAACAATAGACTGACTACAGACGGGCACTTTCTCCATTTGAATTGTAAGGAGTGTTCTTAGGGAGGAATACTCAGACATATGCTGAAATCACCATGACAACCACTTACTTCAGTCTGACATCAAACCCAGATCAGAACTCCAGAGGCGTCTAGTACATGCTGTTTCTTTCTTTGAATTCATAATATTGATTTAAAAGGCAGGATCCGTTAACCGTTTCTTCTCTTAATTTGGGACAAATGCTCTCTGTAGAGCCTGTGTTATTTCTGTGATTAGAAAACAGGAAGTGCAGACTGGAGTTAAATAATTCATGCCGTTCTGCTGCTCATTCTGTTCTTAGAGCAAGGTTATTTCTAGCTAGCTACTGTAATTTCAGCACACCAATGATAGGATTATACAATATCCAAGAGCCCGCTCATATGCTCAGATAATTAAAAAAACAAACAACAAACAACAACAACAAAAACCTGTCTTAATTCTTCCATGCAAAGACAATCAGTTACAAGCCCGGCAAGTGACTGACTAATAACCTTCTGCATGGGTACACATGAAACTCACAGGTTTCTGGTTTAGACTGGGAGAGCAGCTCATTCAGGGCTGGATTCTCCTTTATATCAAGGACCATTTACATCATGTCCCAGTGATGAAAAGGAACGTTATTGTAGAAAAGAATCAGGCCCTCAGGCTCTGCTAGTGAGGGAGTTCCTCAAGTTGCTTAACAACACCCCTTCAGCCAATTAAGTGGTATGGGTGGACTCAAGAGCGATTTCTACTTAATCCTCCAAAGCTGATCTTCCAAATTGATGGTAGTGATATGGTGTATGAAGCAAGTACTGGGCTGGCAATGGTTATGCCTGCCCTAGAACACCCTCATCTGTCTAAGAGTGCGAGAGGACACTGCTGAGCCCATTTCCCTTGCACTCAGGCCCTTAAAAAGTCCATACAGACCAGATATTCAGAACATTCCCTCTTCTGGGGTTCAATTTATTAAGTCCTGCACAAAATCTTTAAAAGAAAACAAACTTACAAAGTCTTTATCCCAGTATCAACTGGGCACAGTCACTATTCCTTGAGGATCTTCCTTTCTTTAAAGTTCATTTCATTCACCCCAGTCCCAAGTTAGGCACAGCCCTTTTTTCCAGAAGGATCATCCTCCTGTTCCCTCTATATCTTTTTACCAGGAAATTGGCCTTCTCCAGAGGGTTTGGAGCAGGTCTTCCCCATGCTGATTCAGAGGCCTACAGAAGCCTTCTTATTCCCTGCAATGTCTGTAGATATCTACCAACAACCACGTGCAACTCTCTCCCATTTATGGGTATGTCTACACAGGGATTAAAAAATAAATACCATGGCTGGCCAAGGGCAGCTGACTAGAGTGTGGGGATAAAAATTGCTGTACAGACATTTGGGCTCGGACTGGAGCCTGGGTTCTGAGACCCTCCCTTGTCATGTGGTTCCAAAGCCCAAGTCTGGTCCAAGATTGGACAGCTACACTGCAGTTTTATAGCCCCATGGCCCGAGCCCTGTGAGCCCAAGCTAGCTGACATGGGCCAGCCACAGCGGTGTAGGCATTCCTTAAGACCTCAGCCCCAGTTCAAACTTACTATTGTGTTTTTAATTTATAAGGTGAGAGGGTTCGCACTCAGAGGATTTCTGTGTGAAAGGGTCACCAATACAAAAGTTTGAGAACCACTACTGTAAAAAAAATGTTAAGGAGACAAACAAATCAGGTTTTGATCAGCTGCTGTTTCTCCACACTTCAGTGCAATAAAACAAACAAACAAACAAAACCACAGCTCCCCAAATTAATGGATTGTTAGGATTAATTAGGATTTCAGTATATTAACACAGTAAAATTCTGAAGTGCTCATGCTGTTCATCACATACATTCTCTGGGCCCTTTGTGAATCATTCTTAACTTAGCCACTTGGTGCACATGGATGAGACTGGAACAGCCTCATGGAGAGAAGCAGGATTTTCAGGTTTAATTATTTTGGAATTTACATTAAAAATTAGGAGAAATAATGTACTCATAATTTGGGAGTGAGGGAGGTGAAATTAACATCAATTTTTAAATTTAATATTAGAGGATTTTAGGTGTTTATGTACAATTTAACTTGATTTTTAAAAAATTACTCAAAAGAGACAACATGCAGCATCAGTTTCATCCGTGACCATTCTGTCATGGTACTGTATACAAGATCTTTTATTATTTATACTGCAATAGACCCTCGGAAACCCAATCATGGACCAGACCCCATTGTGCTAGGTAGTGTACAAATACAGAAGAAGATGGTCCCTGCCCCAAAAAGCTTACCAAGAGTCAAAGTGTGAAATCAGAAAACAGATATATGGGGAAAATACAAGGAACCAATGAGACAATATTGATCACCATGATAGACGGTGGTCACAGCACACCTACTGCCCAACTGTTATCAAGTGTTTTGTAAGCACAATGGCAAAGGAATGTCTAAGGAGGGATTTAAAGGGATAATGAAGTAGCTTTCTGGATATTTAATCAGGAGCACCTCTCAAGAGTGAAACAGCATAAAAGAAAGCACTAAGGAGCTTGTTTCAAAATACAAGAATATTAACACAATACCTCACTAGAGGGTCGGGATGTGGGGACTCTGGGGGGCTTCCTACTGGAAGCAGAAGTAGGCATTCAATAGATTTCTATACAGTCGTGCACTTTAAAGCAGCCTGACAGCTGCTCTCAGCCATGTTGGAACCAGCCCTGAGAATCAGGAATGCACACACTCACCCAGCAGAGTTCTGGAGCAGGAGAGAACTGACTGCACTGTCCCTATTTCCATGGAATCTCTCATATGGCATTGTTACTGCACCTGTATTTCATGCAATTACTGCATGAATTGTTTATATATCGCCAATTAATAACTTATTTTTTTAATAATAGCATAATAGTACGCACCATTGCCTAGCATTATGTGATCATATAATGAAAGATGTTACACATACATAAGTACAAGAGGGCATCTCACCCTCAATTGTACTAAGTGTATAATACAGATATGAAAGCTATAAAACTGCACAAATGACATAAAACATCCTATCAAAACTGGATTTTTTAACAGATCTTCCTTCAGCATCTCTAAGTAGCTTATCAACATGGTATCTAAACACCATCATGATGTTACACATCAGCACCTTACGAACAGAATTACGCTGATGTGAGAGATACAGCAGCGTTTTTTCTTAACTGTTTTCTGCAGTGATGTTACATTACAGAAGTTTGGCATTCTGTGTACTTGCCAGGGTGCAGGTATTTTGGATACATGCTTTTCCTCTCATCTCTAGCTCAAGTGGCTTCATATTACAAATAGGCTTCTGCACATACAGTAACTCTTACACAGTATGAGTCATATTTCATTGGATATGTTACAAAATATAGGACTGAAAGGCCAAAGAAATATATTGAAATTATGACTTCAGCTTTATGAATTTTTCATCAAGTAATGCATTCAGATTGTGTTATGCAAATAGGTTGTCATCTCTCTTCCCTGACCCCTTGTGAGTGTTCAGTATTTGAGGTGAGGGAGTTTGGGTGGGGGTGGGAGAGGAAGACAAGAGATGTAATGTCCAAATACAGTATGTAACATTAGACATGCAACATTAGGCAATTATTTTACAACAATGTGAAGCTTTCTTATCCAAAAGTTTTTTGACTAAAAAAAATGCTCTGTTACTTTAAAAGCAGAACTTGTGCAATTCAGAGTTCAGAGAACTCCATACTGACAGGACTAAATGGTAAGCAGGTCGCATGCCCACCTCCTCATTCAACACCAGATAAGATTATATAAATGTATGTCCAACTTCTGCAATACAGAAACTCATGTAAAGCCAAGAAGGAGATTCTACAGCCTGCAAGAGCTTAAGAAGTATAGCTACCAATCCAGCACGGAAAGAGAAGATACATCAGAAGGGCTTCCAGCATGCAGATACTTCATTTCTGGACCATTTATAAAATGCAGACAGGAACTAGAGCACAATGTGAAAAAACTCAATGTGATAGAAAGCCTCTGCAGGATGGACAAGTAAAGGTGCTGGAGACTGGGACTGAGGTGCATTGACCGAATGTTGAAGGGATGCTTTTACACAGCTTGCCCCTGCTATTGGCAAAATTTTGACAGGATGCTTTGCAAACGGTACACATCAGAAAATCTATGAACAGAGGTTTCAGAGGAACAGCCGTGTTAGTCTGTATTCGCAAAAAGAAAAGGAGTACTTGTGGCACCTTAGAGACTAACCAATTTATTTGAGCATGAGCTTTCGTGAGCTACAGCTCACTTCATCAGTTTCCACGGTAAACATCTGATGAAGTGAGCTGTAGCTCACGAAAGCTCATGCTCAAATAAATTGGTTAGTCTCTAAGGTGCCACAAGTACTCCTTTTCTTTTTATGAACAGAGGGTGAATGAAGTAGATTTCTGCCCTGATTCTGGCTCATCCTAAAATCCACATTGTATTCCCTATGCAACAGGAGCCATGAAGGAGCATCCCAGACTCCAGCTACACGAACGACATAGCTGGAGTCGATGTACCTTAGGTCGAGTTACTGCAGGGTCTACACCGCAAGGGGTTGACGGGAGAAACTCTCCCGTAGACTTACCTTACTCTTCTCATTGGGGGTAGAGTACAGGGGTCAACTGGAGAGCAATCTGCTGTAAATTTGGCAGGTCTTCACTAGACCCGCTAAATTGACTGCCGGTGGATCGATCTCAGAGTCTCATCCCGGCTGTAGTGTAGACCTGCCCTAAGAGACAATAGCCAAATGGGGGATGATACAGCAGGATTAATCCTTCTCTAGGCAGAAATAATCTGAGAGTGAGACAACTACAGAATATAGGTGCACTTTAACACTGCCGTGTCAGCATATACATGCAGTCATTTTGAAGCCATTTTGTGACGGACCAGAATTTGGACCAAATACTCCCTAAAACAAGAGGTGTCAGTCCTTCACCAACAGGTGTGCTAAATTAACTCTCACAAAGTTAAAAAAACCAAAAAACACAAAAAACCCCACAAAGCCCTCAATGGCCCCCCAAAATATTAACACTCATCTGATTGCTCAGACTATTCTCAAATATTTTCATGTTTAGTGCTGTGCATATGAATTCTAGTACAAAAATAATAAATCCCTGGGCTAAAAACACTCTGACTTGTGCTCCCTGACATGATAAAAGCTCCACTCTAAGCTGAAACAATAGGCTGTCCTTGGAACCTTTTCTTTTCACACAGGTTTTCTTTACTCATTGTTTTGTTCCCTGAATATAATGTTTCTAAGTGGCAGCAAAAGCAGTACAAGGTTTCTGATGGGCGGGGTGGGGGGGAGGTTTGCATGTAATTTTTATATATATAAACATCTGTTGAGTGCCTGCAATCTCTTTTGAAGGATAAAACGAAGTCTCTTGCTCTTTGCACAAATGAAATGCTAGAAATTATCATTCACTGTGTCATGCTTGTAGTCACAGTATGTGCCTGCTTGCCCACTCTTCTCTGACTCACTCCCTCACTGCCTTTAGTCAGACAGTTGTCACTGAGCAGGAACTTCCTCTGCTGCAAAAAAAAGCAGCTTTCTTGTAAATGAATGATGGTCTGGGCCCTCAGATAATACCTCTCCCCTTTAACATTATAATAAATCCTATTCCCCAATCAAGGGAATAAAAGCAACTTATTAGACAGGAGATCCCACCTGATGTATTATGATCATGTAGGCATGGATGGTACATAATATACCTTATAGATCCTGCTTGCGTATATGCATCAACATGCCTCCGGATGGGGTGTTCCAGAAAATCCTACAGCAATGCCACCTGAATATTAAGCAGGCAGACTGTCTCTGGAGATTCTGCCCTTCCAAGCTGGGTTTTCTCTTCAACAAAAACGGGGAGGGAGGGAAACAGTTCTGAATTGTAAAGAGAGAGCGGGAAGCCCCTGAAGTGACAAAACACTGAATTATTCATTGTGCAGCTTCTAATTGTTCTTGAAGTTAGCGGGTGCCATTTGTAGCTATATCAGCTCAGTGTTGCTGAGTTTTCCCCCCCACACACCTCCCTTCAGAACTGGGAAGAAAGGGAGAAAGAAAGAAACACCTTACTGCAATTCTCATATCCGCATTGCTGCAGCTCCCTATGTGCAAGGAGCCAAAACAGAGAACCAAATACACATTAAATCCCAATTGCCTCCAATTATTTATAGCACTACATTATAATTTAAATTCTAATAGCAATAGGGTTTCTCATGTAGAGCCATGGGAATATAGCCATTGCTACTTCAAACCAGACCAGTGATCCATCTAATCCAGTGTCCTGTCTCTTACAGCAAGTAGCACCAAGTGCTTCTGAGACAGGTACAAGAAACCCAGGGGAGGACGATTATGGAATAATCTACCTATAAGGGAAGTTATTTTACTAACCACCATGAGTTAACAGCTGGATTATTCACTAAAGCATGAGAATTTATATCCTTTCAACAACGCAAAAGAAAAATCACATCTAGCTATGAATATTATCATCCAGATAAATGTGCAGTTCCTTTTTGAACCCCACTAAGCTCTTGGCCACAATGAAACCAGTTGCAATGAATTCCACAGTTAATTATGCATTGTACAAAAAAAGCATTGTTTTCATATGTGTTTATTTACATTCTACATTCCCTTTCCTTTGTATTTTAATAAAGGATAATTACAGGCACCCAGTTTATCTTCTATCATAATTATATTTTTTCTCATATCCCTTATTTAATGTCATGCATCTCCTATCTAAATTAATCAGTCCCAGTCTTCATGCTCTCCTCCTCTGATAGTTTTTACATGCTTCTAATCATTTTCATCACCTGACTCTGAACCCTTTCTGTTCCCTCTGTAACCTTTTGAGAAAGGAAGATAAGAACCGATTCATTTATATAATTATACTTCCTAACATTTTGTTTTCTTTTTGACTGCCAATGTACGTTGCCAGAAGGTGAAACCACTGCCTATATCTGGCTGACCAATATTATCTCATTGTTTCCTTGTGCTCCCCATCTGTCTGTCTGTATCCGTCTGTTGCCTTATACTTAGATTGCAAGGTCTTTGGGGCAGAGACTGTCTTTGTGTTTGTAACACCTAGCTCAAGTGGGTTATGATCCATGACCAAGCTTTTCTGCAATATAAATTGTTAATAAAATAACAAATATATTTTAAAAAATAAATTGTCCACATTAATGCCCAAGGTCTTTCCCCTGAGCGATTAGGGTTAATTTATAAGTTACCATGTGCATAAGCAGTTCAAATTATTTACTCAAATGTACACTACTTTTTATTTATCAATAGTGAATTTCATCTGCCATCATACTGTACATTCACCTAGCTTGTTAAAACCCTACGAATTTTCTCATGGCATCCTCTTGATTTGAATGATTTGGAGCAGGGATTTGATCCAGGGTCTCCCATAGCCCACGTGACGGCCCTAACCCCACCAGGATTTTCTGGGATGGGGCTCTCTAAATCTCTCCTCGTATAGTTGTTCTGCTTTGTATAGATGAATATTCATTGGGCCAGAGAAAGATTGATTCTGTAGGCTGGAGGTTAGGGCACTTACCCAGGATGTGGGAGATGCATGGACTTGAACCTAGGTGTTCTTCATCCCAGTTGAGTGCCATAACTATGGGGCTTTTGGCTATCCCAGGAGATCTCTTTGGAAAACATTGAAAGGTCTCAGATTCAGCCTGATGCAGAATGCAAAAAAAAAAATTAAATTTAAATTTTCATTGTATGGGAAAACCATTTCCTGCTCAGCTCTATTGCTCACCACCTTTCCTTGATCATTTATAGGTATATTAAAGCAAATCTGTTTTAATACGGATCATCTGAGTATCCCACTCTTAACCTTTTCTATGTTGAAATTTGACCATTTATGTCCCACTTCATTTTCTGCCTGTTAGCTAGTGTCTAATCCTTGAAAACACTTTAGCTTTCATCCAATTGCCACTTAGTTTCTTTAACAGCCTCTTTATCGAAAGGGACTTTATCGAATGCTTTTTAAAAGTCTAAATAAATCATGCCACCAATCCTCCTTTATCTACTACTTTGTTGACATGCTCTAAGAATTCTAGTAGACTAGAAAGACATCTTTTTCCTTTACAGATGCAATGCTTGTTTGTTCATCATACAAAGTGTTTTCTAACTTTTTTAAATTACTGTTTCAACCAATTTACCTGCTACTCAAGAAAGACTCATTGGTCTGCAGTTCCCAAGATCACCCCATAATGCCTTTTAAATATATATATATTCATACATACACACACACACGTATATATATATAGCTTCGATATTATTCATGTCCCAGTCATCAGAATTGCCACAGATTTTAATGAGAGCTTGTATACTTTTGTTAGCTGTTTTATTCTTAAACTCCTCCAGAGCTCTGGGATGTATACCATCCAGTTCTGGTGAGTTGCTGCTCTTCAGTGTATCATTCATCTGAACAACCTCTGATAGTACCCCCTCTTTATTATTTGAAAGAGAGATCCTCTGTGGTGGTGATCAAGTATAGAAATAATTTATCTCCTCTGCAACGTTCTTGTCCTCCTTAATTGCTACTCCCTGGTAGTCCAGTGAACCCACCAATTAATTCCCTTGCAGGTTTCTTGCTTCTAGTACACTGAAAAAAAAATCTTATTTTTCATATCTTTAGCTATCTTCTCTTCAAAATCCTTCTTCACTCTCCTACTTTCTATGTCGTATTTTACCTGTTACAGTTTATTCTTGTTTACACTGTCATCACTAGAACTGGACTTCCTTTTTCTATAAGATACCTGTTTGGTCGGAATAACCTTTTAACCCTTGCTCTGTAAGTACACTTCCCACCCCCTCCCTATATTCTTTTTGTTTAGTTATATGAATTCTGGCTTTGGTGACTCTGTTGAAGTACTGACAACACATTATTAGAGCGGGATTTCAGCGGTTCAGGAAGTATGTCCATGATACATTGACCATCCAGGAAGCCACAGTAGACAACTGATGAAAACCTTTCAAAAATAACCTTAATAAAGAAGACCTGGCCAGCTAATGCAATTTACAGTGCCTAAATCTGCCAGTTTTACTTCTAGTACAGGCATCCACATAAATAGCCAACCTTTTGGATGGCTGTCAAAACTGGTACAAACCTACACACAGTTTGAGGTTCACCATATTTACTGATAGTATATACAGTGAACTGATTATCCTTTACAAATCCAAGGGGATCAGTGCTCATTATACACAAAGAGGTTCAACAGTGAAAAGCCATAAAATGTCACTATGCCTTCAATACTAATACAACACAGGTATCATCTTCATGCCAGCATGTCTCTAATATATTATGCATAAATTGGTATTTCAAAAGTTTTTAGGTGATTCAGCTTCAATGCTTCAATGCTTAGGTTTAAAGAGACAGTTCCTTGTTTTCTAAATTAACTAAGAAATTAGGGTGAAGAATTTCACAATTAACAGTCCCTAGCTGTATTGCCAGTGACCAGTTGTGTCCACTGAAATAGCTTCTGTACTTCAACGGTCTAAAGAGTGGACAGCTTAAACTGCCTCAGTAGCTTTTACAAAATTAAAGAGACTCAATCTAAATTAGCATATTCTGACTCTGCAGGTTGTCCATTAACTGATTCATTAATTAGTACAAGGTAGAGGGCTACCTACTGCTAAGAAGCAGGGTTTATTATGAGTGAAGATAATGAAATGGATAAGTATGTAATCACTCAGCAGAACATGAATGTGCTTCCCTTGAGCACTTCTAGGCTTGGGCAGCTTAAATTAAAAGGACCAACACTTTATACACTGACACTTCCTAAACTCATGATAATATTTTATTTTAAGGCAGCGCTGCTTTTATACAGTACTAGCAAGGGGTAATTTGATGCACTATAGACATCAAGCTAAAACTATTGCTGACTAAACAAACACATTTTTGCTCCTGGCTTTTAAACTACTAGCCAGAGTTTCTATTGCATCCATTGTGTCCCAAACAAGATGGTGCTCTCAAAACTTCAGCAGTTTATCCCAATAAGACTCACTTCACAAAGCAAACAAAAGGAAACAGAATGAGATATGAAATTAAACAAGAGTTATCCAGCTGGTCAACCAGGTCAGCCAGCTGGATTAGTAGCTTCTCTGAAGTTATCCTTTCTGGCAAGGCAAAAAGCCTCACTGTTGTGCTAGTTATGTAGCATGTACTGATGAAGGTCCCAGTTCTCCAACTGGATATGCACCGTATGACCCACCCCCACTGTTTCCAATGGAGCTCCATACAAGTGCAGGGATCTGTCTTTGCAGATCAAACTGTAGAATAAGGAACTTACACAGCATTTAAACAGCCAGGGAATGTGGGTCAGTATTTACTGGGAGATAATAAATAGAATGCCAGGTTTTCCGATCTGAAGCTAAGTCATTTGAATGTTCTAGAGAATTAAAAGAAGGTCTTCACATTCAAAAGACAGAGTAAATTAACTGAGTATTATGTGCCTCCATTAATTCATGATGATGTAAGAATTTCATTGTATTAAGTGCATCACAACACACTTTCTTCTGATATATTGTAAAACATTGATTTGCTGTAGGAGTGAACAATCAATAACCAGCTTTTTATTGCCATGCAGGATGAAAATAATTAGTACAATAAAATGAACTGTGAGTAGCAGTCTTTCTGTGTGTTTACCTCCCTGATGTATTTATGGAAAGCAATGAAATTCCCTTCTCAGTCTGTATTTTGCAAGGCTAAACAAGGCCAAGCTGTTTTAGTTCCCTCTCTAAACTAGGCCCTTAATTCTCCTCTGTAGTCTAGTAGCCCTTCTCTGCAACTTTTCAAGTCTGAATTCCTCTTTCCTGGACGAGGTGACCAGAACGGTACATAGTATCCCAGATCAGGTCTTACCTGTGCCTTTACAATGGCATTAATACTTCCCTCTGTCTACTGGAAATAAATCCTAGGATTGCATTTGCCTTTTTCATGCCATGTCATACCAGTGTCTCATAATCATCCTGTGATCCACTAACAGACCCAAATCCTGTAGCCTTTCCAACTGATGAGCCACCAGCTTACAAGAGAAATTCTTGTTATTAGTTCCTAAATCCTCAGCCTCTCTGAAGTTTCTTCTCGTTTTAGCTCCTCTTCTTCTTCATCTTCTATGAAGTCATTTCTCAGACTTCCAACAATCTGATTACCTCCCTTACCGAGTAATGCTTGAAATTCTCTCACTTCAGTGCTTTTACATCCTTTTAACCTTTGATGACGATGACATGTTAGGGGATATATATACACACTTGTATAAGAGACCTCCAAAAAACATAAGTATAGCAGAAAGAGGTGCTGGCGAACCAATAGATGCCACATTTCATTTTTTTTCCTTTCAATACTGACTGGGCCTCATCTTGCTAAAGTCAATGGGAGTTTTTCCATTGGTTTCAGTAGAAAAAGGTTCAAAACAAAAGCTCCAGCATGATGTTCTGGCATGTTTTGATTGAAAAATATAATGGGGTCCCATGTCACAGAGAAGTGAGGGTGTGAACTCCAGTATCAAGGCTAAAATTTACATAACCACAACTGCTATCTTCTTCACCTTCTCAGGCAGGGGATGGGCAGATCACCTTACAACCTTATGTGACCCTACTATCCCGTTCCTCCAACGATCTTACAAGGTCCACACAGAGAACGAGAGAAGATACATCCATATTTCTAATGTAATAAACAGGCAATAAAAAGTAGTTGGTCTTTTCTCTGGAATAGTATTCATACATCAGAAATAATAAAAGCAAAACAAATATTTTTCCCTTGTTGTTCAACTTTGTCTACTTAAAAGTTGTTTGGGGGTATATAAAACTAAAAACTTTGTAAGTGTCTTAATAGTCTAGGATGAAAAGCAGAGCATTATTTTTATTATTATTATTTAGACCACTTGTGCCCACTAAATAATACCTCTGCCTTATTTTAGTCAACTGTAGTAAATAATAGTACTAATATTTATGTAGCATCTACAACATAGAGCTATCTGTGCTTCATTGACTGCCAAAATGGTAATGCAAAACAAACATTTTTTCCACATCATATTGTTTCTTTCAGTAGAGAGACTCATTTAATAATGCTGTTTACATGGATATTTTATTCCAACCTCACCCTGGTCCAGAGAAGAATGTAATGATATTTCACCTAAAATGAAAACAAACAAACAAAACCATTTTCATAACAGTTGATAAACAAAAGCAGCAAAAATGGTTCAAAAATACATCTATATTGTATGTTTTATAAAATGACTTTCTTGGCCAATTCACTGATTTTTTAAAAACAATTTAGATTTGCAGTAATGATGAAGTGTTTATAGTTCAGCTGTTGGAGATCAGACAAATGAAATCTCTCCATTCTGCTGCATAGCTCCTTCTCCTTAATAGTTCAATATTTCATGCCTGCAGACATGGCATACAGATACAGTATCTTTTAAACAGTTTGTATGTGCCAACCAACAGCATTAAATTATCTCTCACCCAACCAACAATCCATAATGGTTTAACAGTTTTATAAGTCATTCCATGATGATTTAACAATTTCATTGTGATTAATGTCAAAATAGATAGTATTTACATGGATCTGCTTGCATGTTGTCATTAGGGTTACTGATAACATTGTCTGCTACCAGTCTATACCAGATCAATTGTGCATGATTTTCATTCAAAACACCTGTCCAATACTAAACGTTGCTATTTGTAATAGCTTCGACACGATCAACTGCATTACATTTGTTGTCTAAGTTATACCAATAGTTAATGACCTCAAATAATCAAACAGTAAAACCTTAAGAGAGCATTATGACAAGATCAAACAACTATGATGAATGACTAAGTTCTCTGAAGCTGACTTGTACTGACAAGACCAAACAGAAAGCATCAAAAATATGAGACATTGAAGTACATTTTAAAGAAAAATACCAACTCATTCAGTTATTGGGCCATATTCTAAAAAATAAATGGCCATATGACCTAACAAAGAAATGTTGGTGCTGGTACATTTCATAAGTTCAGCCATAATGGATCATAACAGTGGTCCACCGAGTCCACTATCTTGTCTCCAACAATATTATCTAATGTAGAGGATCACACACTACAGTAAGCAGCTATGAGGTATACCTCTTCCAAGAAAATACTCCTACCAGTCCCTCCATAGTTATAAATTGGTTTATGCCCTGAAATTTAAAGATTTATATGGCTTCAATGCTTTTGTTTATTTTTTAATATTTTATAGCCCCGAATATTCTTGTTATTTATACGTAGCTAATATTTTTTGGAATCCTGCTAAGATGTTGGCCTTGTTGATATCTTGCGTCAATGATTTCCACCATCTAATTGAGCTCTGGTCATTTATTCTTTTTATCAGTTTTTAATTTGCTTCCCTTCAATTTCATTGAACATCTCCTCATTCTTGTATTATGAGAAAAAATGAATAGAAGTTCTCCATCTATCATCTCTGTAGAATGCTATCTTTATGTATTTTTATTACACCCTTCCTTTGCCTTCCTCACCAGGAATATGAGTACAGTCAAATAGGTGAGAGCTGAAGGTTTCTTCTCCTTGGTTGGCCACCGACGGAGCTGTGCTCTCCCCTTTTAAAGCCTCCTTCCAAGCCTAACCTCTATTGCAGATGAAGTGGTGCAGAGGTGACTTAGCTCACAGCATCTCATTTAACTTTTCCTGGCCAGTGTGTAGTTTGTATAGCCCATCACAGGGTCCTACCGACAACAGTCTTCTTCATTGCACAGAGCCCTGATTTATCCCCAGAGCAGGGCTCTTCCTGTACACCAAATGAGGGCCTAAAGTTGAACGGTTTTAGGTCACTTTGAAAACCCCAGGTGTAATACATTTTAAATTTACACTTAACTTCATCCTAGAATAGTTTAAGTGTACCTAAGGATATTGTTTCAGCTTCCATTCTGGAATTTTATAGACATGGTATGAAATGTTTAATTTACAATAATCGTGAAATTAACAAAATGAATACTTTTATACTCTAAAATACCATCAAGTTCCCCATTAAGATAACAAATCAGTTCAGTTTCCTTAAAAAATATATTACTTGATAAACTATATTAAGGCAACTTTACATGATCAGGCAAGTAGTACTGGAAAATGATTATTTTTCAGGACAAAGAAAAAGGATCCATTTGCTGTATTCAGTTTACTCTAACAGTTCTGTACCATGTAAAAAAGAAGCTTTTCCCATATTGTCTGTCACTTGTCGGCTAAGAAAATAAAAATGGTCTGTCTGCTCTGCTTTCGGCAATGAATTTCAGATGGTTTATTCCGTGATTGATTGGTAATATGCCATTCTGTTGTGTCTGTTTCTATTTTTGCAGAAAAAACAACATGAAGGAGCATTTAAAATAAAAGTGAATTAAATCAGATTGGCTTTTTCTGATTGTCTCTTTTATGTTTCATCCAACTGGAGAACCATACTGGATGTGTGATTTGAGATCACATATCTGCCTTAGTGTGGGAAGTTGGTATAGGTACGAATGAATTTTCCCCTCAGTTACCCTGATCCTAAAAGCATTTTGCCCCAGATCCTGCAATACCAAAGAAGACAAACAAAACACATACAAGACAAACTCATCCTTGTGCAGAATACTTTGTTTCCAAACATCAAATAGAATTTCATGCTAATTCAAGCACAGCAAGGAATGTGCATGTGAATGTTTTTCATGGATGTGTATATTGGCATTGTAGGGCAACTTTTTATAAAATGATTTTATGGCATCTTCTTAAGATAGAAATACTCTATGCAAAGATGGACAAAAGAAGCATTGTATATATCTGGATTAAATTTAGAATAGGGTTTAGCTTAAGCTCAGGGGTCGGCAACGTTCGGCACGCAGCCCGTCAGAGTAATCCGGGCCACAAGACATTTTATTTACGTTGACCATCCACAGGCATGGCCCCCTGCAGCTCCCAGGGGCCGTGGTTCACCATTCCCAGCCAATAGGAGCTGCGGGAAGCAGCGGCCAGCACGTCCCTGCAGCCCGCGCCGCTGCCTGCAGCTCCCATTGGCCGGGAAAGGCATACCGCAGCCACTGGGAGCTGCAGGCGGCCATGCCTGTGGATGGTCAACATAAGTAAAATATCTTGCCGCCAGCCAGCAGATTACTCTGACGGGCTGCATGCCGAAGGTTGCCAAACCCTGGTTTAGATAGCACCCGAAAGCTATTCTCACAAGATTTTGGCCCCATGTGGTAGAAATTTCACAATGTTGGCTGACTTTACAAGGTTTCTGTTATTCAGGACTGTAGAAAACTTGTGAAATCAGCTAATCTTGAGAGCTTTCCATTATAATAAACAGAAAACAGCTGGTCTCTGGAGATTTCGGCTGTATCCAATCTGGAGAAGGAAAAAAGGCTTCTTCTGGTTTCAACAGTCAAGATCAATCTGGAACCAGACAAGTGGGTTTGGATCTGGTTAACTGAACCTGAACCTCACATTATCTTATCCAAAACTCATTTTCATTTCATTTTACTGTTTCTTATCATGCTTCTTAATAAACTATTCACATTTTCATGCACTGAAGTTATTGGAGTTACATCGTATATGCTCATCAAAGAGAAGATTTAAGAACATATAACAGAATTGTTCCGCTGACATATTGGTGTACCATTTACTTTTCTCCATAAGTTTGGATTCATGCAACCAACCTCTGGAGGAACAAAAATGGGATTCTCTATTGTCTCTCAAATTTATGATATCATAGGCAGAGGTGGCAGTAACACTTGTATTAAAGGTTGCCTGACAGTTTCCCCTATAAGACCCTGCTTTTCAGTTGCTTATAATTTTGCCAAACTTTAACCGTCAGGGCTGAAATTTTCCATGCCAGATGTTTGACAAGTTGAAATTTCTATGGAAAGTTTTAGCAAAAACAGGATGACTGTTTCTAAGAATGAGATTAGAGAAAACTATTTTGTTTTGCTGATGTTAATTTTTTTTAAAATGGTTTCTTTGAAAAGCTGTAGCATGTCTATGCTTTGGAGCAGGGACTTGATATGTAGCAAGGTAGTTGCAGTTGGATGAAGATGCATCTCTTGCCATCTCCGTGAAAATCCACTCAAATATCTCTGAAAGTCACAATTTGCATATTTTAGCAGAGATTTGTTTGATGCTAGCAGCTAAATTCTCTAAAGATTCTGTCTGCACTGAGCATACTCCATCCCAGAGTTCAGAAGCAGTACAGGACATAAAACAGTATGATAATGTACACACACAAAGGGGCTGAATGGAGGGCTTTATGTGCAACGTTAATTATGATATTTCCTGTCTTTTGAGTGCTTCTCTTTGCAACTTTAACATTCTTTTTAAAAAATAGTTTTTCAATATGAAATATAACACATAGTTTGCAGTTATGTAGCATCTTTAATCCAAAGTCTCAAAATCTTTTATAAATATTCATTAAAGTAAGGCTTACGACACCCTTCTGGGCAGGGCCAGCTCGAGGCACCAGCGTTCCATCAGGTGCTTGGGGTGGCAGTCAGAAAGGAGTGGCAGAGTTCAGCAGCAGCTTCTCTCTCCCCTGCCGTCCACGGCAGAAATTCAGCGGTGATAGGTTTTTTCACTGCTTGGGGCGGCAAAAACAGTAGAGCCGGCCCTGCCTCTGGGGTACATAGTTTCTTTATACCAATTTTTGCAGATAGATAAACAGTCTAAAGCAACTTACTCAAGATCACAAACAGCCTGTGAGTGGTAGAGCTAAAAATAAAAGTCATGTATTTTGACTCTCAGACCCTGTTTTAGGCACCGGCTAACACTGCCTTAATATAGCTGCGGTGCACAAATTTATAAAATCAGCTTTATAATATTTTCATGAAAATGTGCTGACCCATGTACAAAAGTTACTTGCCATCCTTTGAAATTATTATTAAAATCAAGCAAAATATTTTCTATATATATTGTTTTATATCTAAATTATCATACTTCATTCTGTCCTAGGGAATAACATGTCACATGCCCTTGGGTGGATGGAATGTTTGCTGAAAGGCTGATAGGTTAGGTACATACATTGAAGAGCCCTGTGATAAACTGCACTTAGCACACACCTTTGACCACCTCACTTCTACTTTGTCCACTAATGGGACTATTTGCAACATTGTAAGGAGGAAGATTTTCAAAAGCACCTAACACATTTAGGAGCAAAAGTCCCAAGACTTTCAATGTGACCTGTGACCCTAATCCCTTTTGCGCACTTTTGAAAAACTCTTCCTAATCTCAGAGTGGCTTCAAAATAAAATGTCAGACTTTCCTTCCTTCTGCCTCAAAAGTAGAATTTAGTCCATAATTACACTGAGCTGAGGCACAGGAAGACCCCGATTCAGTCTGAAACCAACAAGAAGTTTATGGCCTAAAGACCCAATCTTTTCCCATTGAAGTCAATTTATATAAACAGGAACAGAATCAGGCTGCAATATCTCCTGACCCAGCAGAACTAGATTCACTTTACACTATTAGAAATGGTCATAAGATTTTACATCTTATTCCTGTGACAGCTTCAAAACTGAATACATCCTGTCCTATGTCTCAGATCAGTATAGTTTGGGGCATAAATGTTATACCAAACAGAAGCCTCAGGTGAGTTAGTGTAGATGGGTCCTCGTAGTGCTTTTAAACACACCATCCCAGAGCATTTTATATTTGGTCAAGATTTTTATAAATAGGTACCAGAAAGATTATCAGTGGAGTTTGTGCTATAATTTTTGGTTTTACTGGCAAATTCCTCTTTTCTGATTGCAAACTTGTAATGTTTATATGCAAAATACTGCATGTATTGTCAATTCTGTGGGAAAGCAGAGTAGTCCAGTGTTGTAATGTTTCCTTATTTAAAATTTATGAAGAGCACTGCAAATCTGTTGGAAGGTGTATAAAACTTTATAATTATATAACATTTCTTACAAACATAAAGCACTGTATACACTCACATGTTTCTCCTAACTTCCCAGTGAATTTTACATATAGAGAGTACAATATATTTATAATCAGAAAAGTGGTAGTTGTCAATAAGATCTACAGAAACTGTAAGGGAAACTTCACTGACAGTTGTCCTGTATTGTATTTTTCAAGAATTTGTTATACATATCACTATGAATTATAACAGCCCAAACACTGTCTTAAAATTGATTATTTTCTCATAACATGTCACGTTTGCTACTTTAAATTATTAGTATTGCTACAGAGTATATTATGTAGGGAAATGTGGTTCTTTTTCATTTTTGATTCAAAATGTGTTATTAGATTAGCTTCTTTAAACAATTCTCATAATTTAGGTAAAACCTATTTGCATTATGTTGCAAACAAAAATAAATAGAGATTTTGAGAAAGCATTTTGTGCTATAGAATTGTAACTTATCCTAAAGGCCAATTCTGCAATCCGTCTATTTTAGATTGGTGATAGAGGCCCTATAACTCTGTGCCTGAGCACCTCACAATCATTCATGTATTTATCCTAACACCATCCCTCTGAGGTTGGGAAGTGCTATTATCCTCATTTTACAGATGGGGAAATGCATTACAGAGAGATTAACTGGCTTGGCCAAGGTCACAGGGGCAGTCTGAGGCAGAGCTGGGAATTCCCAAGTTGTAGGCTAGTGCTCTAACCACTGGACCATACTTACTCTCTCAACACACCGCTCCGATTTCACAACTGAAAACCTAATTCTGCCCTCTTACACCTTATTGGGCATAACTCCCATTTACATCTCTTATTACTATTGGGTGCTACTGGACTGAAAATAAAAGCTGTTGCGTTTTACCATTTACACAACGATAAAAATATGAAGACACCACAAAGGAACAGGGCGGTCCAAATACCCACATTTACTATATAAAGTGAGCACTGTCCACTTTGTATTTTGTGTTGTAATTAAAATCAACATATTTGAAAATGTAGAAAAACATCCAAAAATATGTATAGTAAATTTCAACTGGTATTCTATTATTGTTTAACAGTGCGATTAAAACTGCAATTAATCACAATTAATTTTTTAATCATGATTTTTTTCCAGTTAATCACATGAGTTAATTGTCAGTCCAACTAAATATACACAACACACAAGGCCTAACTATACATACACATTCTCTTATTCTGACTGGTTTCCGGAACACAGAACACAGTGAGAACTACTAAAAAGCTCACAAACTATTCAAAGGAATACTACCTCATTCCGATATAGTACAAAAGTATGAATCTGAACTGGGACCCCATTGTGCTAGCTACAACCACAGAGAAGAGCTTTCAATCCGATTTATAACAAGACATACCAAGAGATTTGAGAAAACACAGGAGGAGGAAAAGCGGGGAGTGAATAAATGTAAATCACAGTTATGTAGGCTACATGCCCAATTTTACTGTTCCAAATGATTTAAAAGTTTGCCGTTTCATTTTGCCTTTGACCTCGACATTGTTAGTTGTCACGAAAGAAAGGAATTTGAAGGGGATGAGGCCCCAGGGGAAGGGGTAGGAATACTGATATTGAAAGCCAGGCCCTAGGAAAATAAACAGTATATGATCAGATAATTTAAAGTCATGACATAATGCACACATACAAGAGGGGCAAATTAAGGTTGCACAAGCAGCCTGAATTCTGACATATACTAACTTCTATCTGCTGTATTTTGCAATCAATGTTCTGTTAATAGAGATTTTTGTATGTAATTTTAATATGCCAAACAAAAATACTGATTTGTTGGACATCATTTGTTGTTGTTGAACAGGGGAAATATTTGCAGTTACAATCTGAAGTTGTAAAGAACAATTTATTAATTGGACCAGCATAGTCAAAAGAATCAGCAATATTTTGCTTGAACACTTGGTCCCCAACAGTTAATTCTAAATAGCATTACTATCTAACAAATACTGAACTAGCATTACTGTATAAAGAATACTGAACACTAATATGATCTCCACCTTATTCCAAAAAATTGAGATTTACTTAACTTTCATCCAGGATTTTTCTTCCAGTAACACTCTTTAGGATTAGCTTTCGGAGCCCTTGAGTTTTAGCTGTACATTAATTATTCATCTTTTTATAAATCTGGTTACAGGTAGAGTAATGCCTTTACACAGAATGACCTCCCAGAACGTATCTTTAAGGCTAATACCCTTTCCTCCTTTACTCTCACTTCTGCTGTGATGCACACAAGAAATCAGCCAACCTTGATTTACTGGGCTGAGGCACATGTTGAGACTGGTGGTTAAGGGATAGTCGGAGAAAGCTAATATTTATTTATGGAATTACAAAACTAAGCAAAAAATAAGAGTAGCAAATATATGTTTATATATGTATATATATTTGTTTGACATCCTTCCCCTACCTTTCATATGCTGCTTGTGTTCTTGAATTGTAGGGGTTTTGATTGTATTGACTGTACCCTTTTTCTAATCAGCACTTAGCAAAACAGAGCCCCAGTACTGCTCAGGGCATTTAGGTGCTACTATGACAAATATACAATAACCAGCAGTGTGTGTACACTATTCAAGGCAATCAATTTAGTCAATGAGTTTTATTCCATTTTTCTGCATTTTTCTGTTTCCAGATTACTGTTATCAATTAAGTGACAACAATTGTCACAAATGTGTTCTGTGTTGAAAGTTACTGCAACCTGTGGATTACTGGCAAACTGTTTATTGATTACTCAAAGCAAAACTTGCAATATTAACTACTACAAATTTCAGGAGTTTTAATTATGCACACAGACCATGTAGTATATTTCTCTTTCCTGAATGTAACTCTTGGAATCAGGTTTCCATACTTGCAATACGTATTTGAAATTTGTTTTCCACAAATATCCTGAAATATTTGTTTAATAATTAATAATTTTGGGCCTTGGACTTCACTTGGTCTTGGATTAGGCCCCAGGAGAATGTTCTTGCCAGTGAACTTGTTCATTATAGTACTCAATGAAAGCAAACAATACAAGGGACATGAACACAGTCATTTCTTATAATTAAGGCTACGTTTTTGTCACGGATATTTTTAGTAAAAGTCAGGGACAGGTTATGGGAAAAAAAGAAAAATTCCTGGAACCCGTAACCTGCCCATGACTTTTACTAAAAATATCTGTCACAAAATAGGGATCTGTGGGTCTCCACAACACCTGGAGCGGCCAGCTGTGCAGAGGCTAGGAGCTCCCTGCAGCTGCTGGGGGTTGCAGGGTACCCCTTCCATCTGCAGCTCCAGGGGTCACCGCTGCAGCTGGTGACCAGGAGCTCAGGGCTTCCCTGCTGCCCCTGGTGACTGGGAGCTCTAAGGGCCACCAGAGGCAGCGTGGATACCCCACAGTTCCCTGCCCCCGGGGGCAGCGGGGGACCGGGCAGCTCCCAACAAACGCAGGACGAAGTCACGGATTCTCTGACCTGCATGACTAAATCGTAGCCTTACTTATAATACTTGCTCAGATCTGATTCCAGACTCCAGAGGAGAATCTTCATTTAGCTACACTAGAAGAAACCCAGATTAACTTGATAACTGCTTGAGGCTTACTTATCAGTGCTTCAGAGGGTCTCAGGGAGCTTCAAGAGTGTGGGAGCTCCCATCTGGTCTTGTATAGTGAGCACAACAGTAGGAATCCACTGAAATGCACATCTTCAGAGCCCAAGAATTACAGGTAACTAGTAATTTTCTTGCTTTTAATAAAGATGTTTTCATTTGTATAAGATGTTGTTACAGTTGTAACAAAACACATTATACTTAGTAATTTAGCGTCATCATTCTTTATAACCTGCTAGGGCACAGGTAGGCTTGGCAGAATTTTTTATTTGTTTGCAATTTTGACATTTTCTTTTTTAATATTTTTTTAATTGTTAACTTTTATTTTTACATGTGTGGGAAATTAACGTGGGGGGTGGGGGCGAGATGTATAGGATTGGGGATTAGGGCAGCACTAACAGCAGGCCCGCAGGGAGTTCCTTGCAAAGCAATGGGGCAAAGTGTGGGGGAGGCTACAGACCTGGCCTGGCATAATACATAATAATACAGTACAAGAAATAACTAATGTGGCTGTTTTGGTGGGAGGGATGATTTTTTTTTATTTGTCCTAGAAATAAAACAGAAGATTTTTTTGCCTTCTATATGCCTATTACACAATAAAATGTGTACCACAGAATTTGATCTGTAGCTTTTATCTTTTGTGAAGGTTACATAATAAGATCTAGCATGTAATTGTAGTAGAACATGATCTGTTGTTCAGCTGGGATTCTTGAAGTCAAGTTGTTTACAGTTCTCTTGTGCACTTGTAGTCCCAGCCCAATCCCTGTGATAGGTCTGTTTATACTGCTCTTGCCAAGCTGAAAGCAATTCTGTTACTGCACCATAGGCTTCTGCATAAGACTTAACATTGCAGCAAGTTGAGTCAGCAGTACTGGCAGCCAGCCAGAATTCATCACTGCCTCAGGTTTTCTGACATTTAGCTAGTGTCCAGATCAGGTTGCTATTGCAGATATAGCCAAGAAAGGCTATGTTTTCTTTTAAAATGTAGTTTATGAAAGAAATTATTTGCCCAGAGTGTTACTGAGTAGAAGCCTTTCTGACTAAATATGGTGTTGGTGTAATAAAGTTATCAATCCTTAAATAACATATAATACACAACAAAGGAGTCACAAGTATGGAGTCTCTCTCCTTCATAGATCACCAAAAAGACAAAAATGCTGAGAGAAAAACGTAGGATTCTTCCAAGTTCTTGATCTCTTCTTTGCAGAATGGCAGAGTGGAAAACCTGTACAATAGGATCATACTAATAGTTTTCCCAGAACCTGAACAATTCTCATATGATGTAAGTTTGCCTCCCATATACTCAGTGTATAAAAAGCCTTTTCAGTTGGCCAAATAAGCCTCTGGATGTGTGCATCCTAGTCATTCTCATTGATTAGACTAGCACTTACTTCTGAGCTCATTAGCCTTTCTTGACATTTCACTCAACCCATAAGCTTCTCATCATTCTATCAGCGGATTCTGTTCTCCCAGCAAATGGGAGAGCTGCTACCACAGCTCTCCTTCCCACAGATATTCATTTTTAATCACCGCCTCCGATACTGGAGTCTGGAGCAAGATATTCAATTCCCTGCCACCAAGGAAAAAACTCTGATGCAGGAGAATGGGAATCCTAGATAATAAATCTCTGAGACTTATGATGGAGGGGATTTTCCGTTTTAAGCCTCTAACTAACATTAAGAAGCAAGTAAAAGGCCCTGGTAGTATTTTGAAGTCTTTAACGTGAAGAAGAAAAGGCAAACTGATAAGAGCTTAAGTGTGTCTTTTGTCAAACAATGCTGGAAAGAATCAGCAGAGCTGACACATGCCAACTCTATAAAACTGGCCAGTGTGGTACAGATTGTTTGTATATGTAAAACTGCAGCCTTTTAGCTGTTGTGGGGCTGATTGCTTCACATTGCTCTGTCTCCTCTGCCAGCCCTGTCTCTCTTGTGTGATACTATAAAATGCATATAAGGCACAGTAGGACTTCAGATACAGTAGCAGTCTATCTCAGGGGAAATGGGATGAGGAAGGGCTAGAATACAAGTGGTTTTCTAATTCTTGTCTTATTTTGTTTGTAGAAAGAACCATCCTTCAAATGTCTTTTATGGAGAACCTTTCCTATACAGCAGTTAAATATGTTGATTTAACATATTGCCAGCTATGGGAATGCTAAGTTAACAGGGCAGTAGGATGCAAAACTTCATCCCTTTACAAAAATAAATATAGAAAGTCTTTAAAATCCAAGGCTAAAACTGTACACATGAGATGTTCTCACTCACAGGATTTGAGAGGGAATTTCAGCATAGTATGCCTATTCTTTGGAGGCAGTGAGGAGTCTATAAAACAGCCAAGCAGATCTGCAAGCATTTCATGGTAGGTCATTGTTTAGAGACAGCTGGGTCCAAATGATCCTGAGGACTGGTATGCTACGGAGGACCCACAATTTGTGCTGACTGAATTAGTCATTGCAAAGCTGGCAAATATTGTTCTACTTCAAGTGTGATATTTTATACAGATTTACATGTTTGCAAATAATTTGCATATACTAAAAAAGTCTATGGTCAACACACCCTGCTCTAATCCATGGTGGAGCAGGAAAAGGAGCTGTGCAAAAAACTTGGCAGGGGTAGGCAGGTGGATGGGCACTTTTGGGTGCCAAGGAGTCTGAATGGAAAGAGAGGTATAGAGAACTCCTGTCCCTCTTCTGAGGGTTTTGGTTCCTCTCTGAAGCCCCACAACTGAGATCGGACTCATGTGGCACTGGCATCAGGTGATTGTGTCAGTGTTACAGAGCCCTGCTCAGAATGCCACACTCTCTCTCTATATATATATATATATATTATCTCACTATGATAGGAACATTTAAAGTACCTAGAGAGATTAGATGGCATAAAGATAGGCCTCTGCAGATGAGTCCCTTGGAGTTACATAGCCTAACAGCAGGCACGCACCGGAGGGCAGGATTGGATCCATGGCAATTAAGAGCAGAACTCCAGATTTGTTCCGAAAAATATTTATATGTGACAGCTTGGTTGAAAGTCAGCAGATGGACTTGGATGATAACAGAAATCCTTGTGGTTTTTAAGTCTTCAGATTTAAGCATCTGCATTAATATTAGTTCAGGAAATTGGGTGCATAGTTACCAGTGAATTTAAACAAGGATTCAAAATCCACTTCAAATAATTAATTGATGGAGAGTGTGAATACATGAGAAATAGTTTATTGGCAGCATTCAGTGCAGTGACTGTGTTTGGGTGGATTGATTGATGAGTGGATGGGGGCATGCTATCCTTTGTGGCAAAAGCACAATAATCTTTCAAGGTCATGCCAATTCTCCACTCTAAGCATATAAATGGTTTTTATTAAGATAATGGAAATGCAAGTAGATGACACTATTTTGAGTGACTAACAATACAGCACTAATATTTTAGAGGGTACAGCAGTGTAAGTCTTGTATTCATTCAGAATCTCAGCAGTAGTATTGGCAGTTCTAGGGAACAAAAACCCAACCACTTCTGTTAAAATCTGATTAATCCAAACTTTCAAAAGAACCTGGAACAAGACTATTTAAAGATTCAACAAAGGTTCAATTAATTTTCCCACCATTATGCTTCCTGATTTGACTAGGACTGAAAGCAGAAATACAGAAGTACCAAGAGAAAGGTACCAGAAACGTCATTAGACTCCTGTTCTTTTGTGATATTTATCTCAAAGAAGTTTGGATAAGCATTTGACTGCAACAGCCAAACTGTTAACATAATCAATGGAGAAGCAACATGGTCTAAACACTATGGACAGAAGTAGAGGGTGGTAGGTAGGAACGCCTGTGTTTTAACACACTTCACTGTGTAGCCTTGCATTGGACAGGCTGCTGATTCCTTTTCCCCGCCTGAGATATTGATACTTACCTACGTTTCTAAGGATGAATAATTCAAATCCAGCCCTCACCACAAGTTAGGAAGGCCTCACAGACAATGGGAGTTGATAAAGTTTTGCTGAATAAACTGAGGGAGCTGGACTCCAGGGCATTGTACAGGATCCCAAACTAATCCTTATTTACACCCCTATTTACAGCCCTCTAGGATGCAGGGAGGGGCAGGGCAGAAAGTAAGGTGAGTCAAAGAACTGTGGTGGTGTGTATACTCCTCGTGCATTAGGATGCTTCAGGAAGTATTCTGACTCCTCCAGCTCACTGCTGTTTCATGCAATCCAATGCAGGGCTGTGTCTGCATGGCACAATCTATACCCAACTGCACAAGAATCCTTTACCATTTTAATTACCATTTACATTTAAGGTATGATCCCAATCCATTGATAATAATTAGAGGGTAATGAAGAAATTCTGTGGTTGAAACACCTAACTGTTAATTTCCAGAAGGGCATCCAGAGGAGTATTTTTTTAAAGGTATGCCTTTCTTATCTTCCTGACTCTGAATGTGGTATTTGGGTTGTCCTTGCACACAAAGAAAGCTGTTATAAACAGCAATTTCTGCAACTCTCCCTGTTTCAGAACAAAAGGTGAGCACCATCAGGAAAATGGAGTGTATGTATTACATCTACCCAAAGGTCAGCATGATGAAGTCATGCAAATACTCTGTGAGCTCCGCTTGCTGCGTATCCATCTCCAGAGTGAAAAGTTTCTAGTGTTTAGCATCTAGGCCTCAGCCACTGCCTATATTTTCTAGGCCCTCCAAGACAGCCACAATACACAAGGATGCTACAACTAGATGGGCCCAGGATAAAAATCTTGGGTGCAGAATGTTTTCAACAGTGGAATCCCAGCTGCAGAACATCTTACTAACGGACATGACTGAACTGAATCAGAATAGGCACAGGTCTAAATGCAAGACCATCTTTTTAGTTAGGCCTTTCTACTGGTATCGTCATCTTCCAAGGATCAATTCAGAACTGATTGGGAGAGAAGTTAAAGGCATGATAGAAATAACACCAAAGCAAAAATAAACCAGCCACACTGAGAACAAAGGAGGCTGTGAGAAAACTGCCATTGACAGCACACGCAAGGCTCTGTTTTGTGCAGTGTATGTTGTAGTCGTGCCTTAGTAAAAAAATAAAACACAAAAATGAAACAAACTTGGTCCTTTTCTTCAAAACTATCTTGTGAACAGTAGAAGAAGAGGACAACCTTTCTTCATGGGCATGCCACCATTTGGAGGAGAGGGGAGAGAGGAAAGAGAAAGTTTCTAAGAACAGTTCATGTTGATTAAAAAAAATATAGTTGAGAACAAAATCTATTGGGAGGGTCACACAGAGAGAGAAAGAGAAGGAGAGGGGGAGAGAGAGAGAGAGAGAGAGAGAGAGAGAGAGAACAAAAATGAACTGGGAGACAAAAGAACAAAGGGAGAGAAAAAGAGATTCTCAAAGAGGGTCCAGAGGAAGCCTTAAAAGGTTTGATAAGCAGTTCACATAGTTTGGATGATTATCTGCACTCATCCTCTGAATATTCGGAGGGTTTGCACAGTAATCATAAGACCTGGAGGTCATCCAGAAGATGACAGCTTCTCTGTATATTGTCAAACTATACCCTGGAACTCAGTAGGCAGATATAAAGATAAATGATTCCCAGATCAAGAGCTATAGTAAGACCTGCTGCATATTTGCATTGAACTGAAAGAGTAGGACAACAAATTTTAATCATCAGAAGTTTTTCCTGTATACCAACAACATTTACTGGTATTTTGGTTCATTATATTCCTTAAAAGCAAACCACCATTTTTTTTGGTAGGGTGCATGGAAGAAAGAGGAATGCTGGAATTTGTCATTTCACTATGGCACACTGGTATGCTAAGAAACAATGTGTAACTAATGGATGTAGTAAATGCCAACAACCCATCAAGAACCTAACACAGACTACATCTATTTTTATAAAGGAATGCCACTTTCATTTCACATACTGTACTAGATTTTCCAGTTCAAATTAGGAATTGGAAGAACCAAATGTTCTTAAGAGTGAAACTTCTTGTAATAGTATGAATTCAAGCACTAAGAAACCACTCCATCTGCAGAAAAAGTTACAAGTAAATCCTTTGAATTAGCCACAGAAAATTGAAGCCACATATCAAAATTATGCATGTATATTTTCTCAACCCAGCTATTATTGAATAGTTGTTGTATCAAAAAATCACATAATCAGGGAGGGTCAGTTAACACAAAAGGCCAGATCCTGGGACACTACGTGCAGCCATTTTGTGCTGCAACTCAAGGACATTTGAGTTGCAAACCTAGCATATCCAGCTCCAAGAGATCACCCCACTGCAAGCAGGGTCCTCCAGTGGTTTAAAGCCAAGTAGAGTCTCTTACACCACAACCAATCCTGCAGGACCACCAAGTAGCATAGGGCTGAGAGTAGCATGACCCCAAAAGGAGGAGGGCAGGACAGAACACCTCAACCCTGTGCTGATTGCTGTCTATAGTTTTTGCCCTTTGTGAACTGTTGGCAGGCTGTGTAATTGAGAGAAATCCTGAGTTTGCTCTAACTGACATGAAGGGAGAGGCCCTAAAACAGTGGACGCAGGGGCAAGTGAATGGAAAGATTAGCTTTAAGTACGGTGACCATATTTTCCTAAATTGAAAACAGCACATTGAGTAAGCGGAGACGTCAGTCAGTTCAGGCCAGCCCCAGTGATGCAGCCCTTGGGTCAATGTACTAGTCCTCATGTGGCCCTCCTTGTGATTTGAGTTTGAGATCCCTGGCTTAATCGGTCTCAAATGAGGGGTCACCCTGAGCTGAAAGGACCTTGTTAAGCCACAAGTCAGACCCCTGTGAAAGTAAGAGGAGTGGGGACAGGTGTCCCATCCAGGAGGTGTGAAATCTCCCAAAAGGTCCCTGGTCCAGTCCCCTGGTCTGGTTTAACCTGTTCCTCCCCACTGATCAAAGACAGAGCTAAATAGGCTTCATTAGGAGCTTTTTGTTATTTCAAGTACTCAATAAGAGCTGAAATCACTTGTGGTGGGGCAGTTTTTATGCCCAGACTGTTCAGAGCTAAAAATCACTAAGAGACTGACCTATAGAGGTCACAGCAGAGAGGCAGGTGGCAGCAGAAGGTAACTGATGGGCGGCCAGCAAAAGTGGCAAGCAGTCAGACGGTGGGAATGGCTGGTGGGGCGGCCAGCAGAGAGGAACAGCAGCAGGCAAGGAGGCCAGCCAGAGCAAGTGCTCAGATGGTGGCGCAAACAAGGTGCCTTCTTCCCCGGGTGAGAAGTGAACTCACACAGATGCACCTCTGAACGCAGGTCCTCACTGACCAAGGACAACCACTGTGAGTGGGGTACAGTGAGGGAGCAGAGGGGGACACAGTAAAAGGAACATTTGGTTGTATAATTCAAGAACATGAGGCAGAAGACACTGCCCCACTCACTCTGAGGTGGGTGTCCTGCTCACAGTTTTATGTTTATGAATCATACTTGTAGCATTTTCCCTAATTAATGTTGGGTGACTTCTCTCCTTTCATTAAAAGTTTCTTTTCTACACTCAGACTCTGTGCTTGTGAGGAAGTTTTGCCTCTCAGAGGCACACAGAGGTCGTGTGTAATTTTACCAGGTTACTGTGTGGGGGCTCGAGCCAGTTCTGTGTTGTAATGATGAAAAGGAACCCCTAGATACTGAACCTGACCCTTGCTGCTGCCGGCTTCACCGGGCAGAAGGGTTACACTTAAAAAGGGAACATATAGTAAGAAGATATATATAGACATACAGAGAAGGTGGAAGTTGCCATACAAACTATAAGAGGCTAATTAAGATGAGCTATTATCAGCAGGAGAAAAAAAACTTTTGTAGTGATAATCAAGATGGCCCATTTAGACAGTTGACAAGAAGGTGTGAGGATACTTAACATAGAGAAATAGATTCAATATGTGTAATGACCCAACCACTCCCAGTCTCTATTCAAACCCAAGTAAATGGTATCTAGTTTGCATATTAATTCAAGCTCAGCAGTCTCTCGTTGGATGTGGACTCTCTCCTCAGCCCCTACGCTACCAGCACTCCCAGCTATCTTTGAGACACCACTGACTTCCTGAGGAAACTACAGTCCATCGATGATCTTTCAGAAAATACCATCCTGGCCACTATGGATGTAGAAGCCCTTTACACCAACATTCCACACAAAGATGGACTACAAGCTATCAGGAACAGTATCCCCAATAATGTCACAGCAAACCTGGTGGCTGACCTTTGTGACTTTGTCCTCACCCACAACTATTTCACATTTGGGGACAAAATATACCTTCAAGTCAGTGGCACTGCTATGGGTACCCACATGGCCCCACAGTATGCCAACATTTTTATGGCTGACTTAGAACAACGCATCCTTAGCTCTCGTCCCCTAACATCCCTACTCTACTTGTGCTACATTGATGACATGCAGTACATTGATGACCAATTCAAACAAGCGGTCCATTTCCTGGACACGACTGTGCTAATAAGCGATGGTCACAAAAACACCACCCTATACCGGAAACCTACTGACCGCTATACTTACTTACATGCCTTCAGCTTCCATCCAGGACACACCACATGATCCATTGTCTTCAGCCAAGCTCCAAGATACAACCGCATTTGCTCCAATCCCTCAGACAGAGACAAACACCTACAAGATCTCTATCAAGAATTCTTAAAACTACAATACCCACCTACTGAAGCGAAAAAAAAAAAGATTGACAGAGCCAGAAGAGTACCCAGAAGTCACCTACTACGGGACAGGCCCAACAAAGAAAATAACAGAACACCACTAGCTGTCACCTTCAGCCCCCAACTAAAACCTGTCCAGTGCATCATCCAAGATTTACAACCTATCCTGAAAAATGATCCCTCACTCTCACAGATCTTGGGAGACAGACCAGTCCTCACTTACAGACAGCCCTCCAACCTGAAGCAAATACTCTCCAGCAACCACACAGCAAAAACACTAACCCAGGAACCTATCCTTGCAACAAAGCTCGATGCCAACTCTGTCCACATATTTATTCAAGTGACACCATCATAGGACCTAATCATTAGGACCCATTAGCCATGACATCAGAGGCTCGTTCACCTGCACATCTACCAATGTGATATGTGTCATCATGTGCCAGCAATGCCCCTCTGCCATGTACATTGGCCAAACTGGACAGTCTCTACACAAAAGAATAAATGACACAAATCTGACATCAGGAATCATAACATTCAAAAACCAGTAGGAGAACACTTCAACCTCTCTGGCCACTCAGTAAAAGAGTTAAGGGTGGCAATTTTGCAACAGAAAAGCTTCAAAAACTGACTCCAACGAGAAACTGCTGAGCTTGAATTAATATGCAAACTAGACACCATTAACTTGGGTTTGAATAGAGACTGGGAGTGGCTGGCTAATTACACATATTGAATCTATTTCCCTAAATTAAGTATCCTCACACCTTCTTGTCAAGTGTCTAAATAGGCCATCTTGATTATCACTACAAAAGTTTTTTTCTTCTGCTGATAATAGCTCATCTTAATTAATTAGCCTCTTACAGTTTGTATGGCAACTTCCACCTTCTCTGTGTCTGTGTATATATATTCTTCCTATATGTTCCATTCTGTGCATCTGATGAAGTGAGCTGTAGCCCACGAAAGCTTATGCTCTAATAAATTTGTTAGTCTCTAAGGCGCCACAAGTACTCCTGTTCTTTTTGTGGATACAGACTAACACGGCTGCTACTCTAAACTTAAGAAGGGAACTGTCCCAGCCAGAACTGGATATATGTTCACCCTCGTTTTAAGTCACTATTGTATCCCTCACTGCTAATAATCTGCATTGTGCATTTTATGGACAAACCCCATGATTTTGCACAGTAAGATTTGCTTTCCCCCAATCACTGTTATAAACTCCAGTTCATGTTTTTAATTGCAGTATCCTGTGTTAGTATTTTCAGTGTGTATCTGCTAATCCCTATATCTGTATTGATTACAATAAGAGAGTGTCATAAACCAGCAGTAAACTTGTAAACAGAGCTCTCTACCTGCATAATAAATGTGGTTCTATTCCTAGTGTTGATAGCAGTGTTTCAAATGATAAGTCATTCTGATGAGCTGACATTTTAGCTCTTATGGGGGTGAGGGAGGAGGCGGGGGTTAGGGAGAACCACAACCAATTTTTTTCAGGCAGCAAATATGTAAAAAGGAAATCAATAATAGAACTACTCTCACTTTAACTGGGAAGATCAAAAACGTTTGATCAGTTTGCACAATTGACCCCAAACTGCAAGGCAAAACACAGGCAGACTCTGTTAGTAATGAAATTACATTCAACAGTAAATGGTTTCTAAGGAAACCTACCCGAGTAAGACTCACAAGAGCCAGCTGTGCGTGCTCCTGCTGCAGGGAGTACTATGTTGTCACATGGAATTCTGTTTTCATGCACTGTGTCTGAAAGGGTTACTTCAACATGAATAAATCCCAGCCACAGGGTTGTGATATTTTGGTATTAAGAGCCAGTACAGTAATTTTTGTTACTGTACATGCATCAATATACAGTTTCAACAGGGGAGTGGGATTTTTCATATGTAAATGCATGTGTAATTTTCTTTTTGCAATTAAAATGTAATCAAGGAAAAAAAGTGATGACATGCTAAGTAACTCCAACCTAGTATACAATGCTAAAGGCAAGAGAACTAAGCAAGTTCACGCTCAAACGGGTGTCACCATAAGTCAATGCCAGAAAAAGGAAAGAATTAAATTCTGTCATGGATACATATTATTTGATATGCTAGTTATTGCATGAGGATTGCCTGCACGCATATAGTAATGGAATGTGTTTGTAATGTTGAGATTTACTCTACATATGGTAAGTTAAAGTTTTTATCTGCACCTGCATTGTTTAAAGTAACTGATATTTTCCCAGCAACATATAAAAAAACATGATGATTTTCCTTTTAAAAAAAATAAATTCCACTAATATGGACTAAAGAAGGTTTTAGCGAGGAACTTTCCTCACTTTTTCACCTGAAACAGCTGGGCAAAATGTGAGGATTTTTGTTTTTTTTAGTTATTTCTTTCTCCTGCTTCTCCACCTACCTCTTTTCCCTCTACCTACTACCCACTCCATCCTCTGTCCCCAGTTCTCTGTCCCTTTTTTGCTCTTCAGAGTTTGTTTGTTTGTTTGTTAATAAGTCTATCTTAAGGTGAGTATTCCAATACAGGATACCCCTTGTTCTCTTTTAGAGATACATTGACCTATTAGGTTTAGCCCAAAGTAACAATGCCATACTTCTGCAACCTGATGAGGGGTTGCACGAAGGAATTCTGCTCGAAGGAATTCTTCCCTGCTCCATGGGGCCAGTGACCAGAGCTGTCTCGTGATCTGCCCTGTTACATGCTAAGGAATAACTAATGTCTTCAAATTGGCATTTAAATATTGCCAAGTGAAGTCCTGGATTCAACAGTAATGGAAGTAGGTACTCTGCAAAAAGTGACTCCCCCCCCCAGAGCCACTTCAAGAGAATCATAGGCCTGGCTCTATGAATTTTCCAGTTGAACATCAAAGACATGTTCTGATTTAAAAGTGATGGCCCAGCTTGCATTATGCAAGACAACATGATTGATGTAATCACCCTGCAAAAATCCCCTATCAAAGATGATGCCCAAGAATCATGCTGCCATATTGCTGGCTACAGTCTCATGCTATCATCCAAAACATGGTCTTGCCACATACATCAAGCAGGGCATGAAGGATTATGACAAGATAGATGCCAGGAGAAACTCTAGAATCTTCACCATCTCAATAAGAATCAGTAGGGTAACAGGTTTCAGAGTAACAGCCGTGTTAGTCTGTATTCGCAAAAAGAAAAGGAGTACTTGTGGCACCTTAGAGACTAACCAATTTATTTGAGCATAAGCTTTCGTGAGCTACAGCTCACTTCATCGGATGCATACCGTGGAAACTGCAGCAGACTTTATATATACACAGAGAATATGAAACAATACCTCCTCCCACCCCACTGTCCTGCTGGTAATAGCTTATCTAAAGTGATCATGAGGTGGGCCATTTCCAGCACAAAGCCAGGTTTTCTCACCCTCCACCCCCCCACACAAATTCACTCTCCTGCTGGTGATAGCCCATCCAAAGTGACAACTCTTTACACAATGTGCATGACAATCAAGTTGGGCTATTTCCTGCACAAATCCAGGTTTTCTCACATCCCCCCCACCCCCATACACGTATAAACCACCAAATACAGACTGGCTTTCCCCCCATTACCCAGCCTATCACCCAGCTGTATGTCAGTGATTTCAATAGCCACCACATAATATTGGGCAAGAATTGTAACAATACTGTGGGCAAGGCACTTGCAGAATGGTCAACAAATGAAGATACATCTCCTTTCAATGCAAAAGACAGGGGCACATTTCATGAGGTCTGCTGGAACAGAGACTGCAACCCAGATCTCTGTTTGCTCATGAAAGACTCATTCTGAATCACTCAGAACAGGTCCAGAACTATTCTTGACAACTTTCTACACAGTCAGAATCTACCAGTGAGAATCCACATTGTGACTGAATGTCCGGTAATCATGTCTTTACCCAAATCATGATGGAACTTTTGAAAGGCAAGTGGCCAGGATTCACTGTGACAGCTGAGACCACAATCAACATGATTCCACTGAAGCCTGAAAATTAAAATTGTTTAATCTGGCTCATCCAAAGAGTTGCAAGAAAAAAAGCCTTGTGGCTTTCAAAAAAGACACACCCCATGCTGAAAACCAGAAACAAAAAGCCTCTTAAAAAAGACCAAATATCTCATGACCTGAGCACTGCAACATCCCTACCAGAGTCACTGAATTTAGCTTGTTGTCAAAGATGAAGACAATTGAAGCTCTGGACTTTGCTCACTCCAGCCACAAAGCCTGGCTTTTGTTGCATCAGCCTGGGGCTGCAAACCCAGTGAATCATTGAAACTGTAACTGGGTGTACGTGGCCTTTGTGCCTCCCTACAGGAGACCCTGCGGTCTTACTGTATCCCATCCCACCCCACCCAGGAAGCAGCAAAGGTGGATCCTCCAGGTCTGCCTAGAGAGGTGTAATGGAAGCAGACAATCAGAGTTCAGAAAGCTCAGATAAAAGTTCCTGTCTGGGACCAGAGGAGTGAAGAAGGGTGCTCCTCTATTGCCAGAGGAGCCCAACAGGTAGCCAGAGGTTATGGCGGGCTGAACTTACACTAATATTGCAGAGGGAGAAGGACCTGAGGATAGGCCCAGTAGGAAGAGTCCAAGTGAACTAGCAGTGAAAGATTGAAGTGAGCAGTACAGGACACAGTACTGTGTATTGGGACCCTGGGTTGGAACCCGGAGTAGTCGGTGGGCCCAGGTTCCTATGCCCGCTACCGGTAAAGTGGCATAAACCCAAAGAAGGGGATGAAGCTTATTTGGGAGCCTGAACAAAGGGCTGAATTTATAGGGCCCAAAGCCAGGGATGAAGACCCTAGCAAGGGCAAGTAGACTATTTATTGGATTCTTTAATACCCTGTGGGGGTTCAAGCAAGTCACTGAAGACCTAAGAAGGTCAGCTGGTAACATACAGAGGCACCAGTGGTGAGAAAGGATGATGATACCACTCAGAGGTGCTCCAGAGGTCTCAACTGACGCAATCACAAAAATGCTTACGAAATCAAAAGCACCAGGGAATAAGACTACCGAACACAAAATGTACGGAGAGATACAACCAATCAGCTTGCTACTGGCCTCTTTCTCCCCCATCATTGCCCTCCACTGTCGAGGAGGTAAATAAGGCCTGCTCACTCTCAAAAGCTGGGAAAGCTGCAGACCTGGCATGAAGATATCGTTACTGCCTTTGCCAAACCTGGGAAGCAAACCAGTAATCCCTCATCACACCAGCCTATATCACTCCTCTACATGCCGTAGAAGTTCATGGACAGAATATTTATGGTAAGGATTATGACATTTGTAGAAGTAATGTTACCGAATTAACAAAATGATTTCTGACCAGGATGCAGTCACGCTGAACCAAATATTATCCTTGATGTCACACACAGAGGTGGGATTCCAGTGAAAACCTTCAGACTGAGGAGGCAGGATAGTCTAAGAAAGCTGCCCATAAAACCATATGAAGGAACAGCCTCATCTTGAAAGCCAGAAAAATTATCCCATGCAGCGCAATGAAAAAATTCTTCTGAGAAGTCCTGACGAAAGGTAGGTTTTGTGTTTTCTTTGGTGTACTCTCAAACATGGCCTACCATGGGGATGAGTCCTGTTTAATATATACCAGTGATCTTCCCCAAAGATCATCACAGAAATTTGACTATACCGATGTCATTACTTTGAACACACATGTATGGGGGGGTAATGCTTACTCTCCTCCCGTGTTTTGGCCAGTGAGTAACAGAGAGAAGGCTTTTCTCATGCCCTTTCCTCTCCTCAACAGCTAGTGCACAGCAGTGCCTGTTAGATGAACAGCCTCTGATCTTCCCCACCTCCTCAGCTGGAGAGTCAAATGAGTAGCCCTTGCTGAGCTGAGCAGGCAAGAGCTTTAAGACAATGTGATACAGTAAAGAATATTAGCATGACAAGAATGATTTTCTCTGAAGCATTTCACAATAAGGAGGAATTCAGGTTAAGTTTTTAGTACATACCAAGAAAAACTAGAATTCCACTTCCAGTTTAGTTAGTAATTTACAATGCTCACTGTCTACCCTCCAATGACACTTATAAAAATTGATTTTTTTCTTTTTTCCTTCAGTGAACACAGGAAATACTACCAAGCAAAATGTTCTCTGACTAGCTAATTTCAATTTTACATTTATGCAAAAACAGTAGACTAGAGTTCTGTGGCAGATGATGTTTGTCAAGGAGGAGACTCAATGCTATGAAGCAACAACTCAGTGTGGGTGATATACTTGTTCCCCGTACGAAGTCGGAGTGAATGAGCTGTATGGGGGCGGGGAGGGGGGGACTTACATGGGAGCAGTGGAGACAAGAATTCTCAGTACAGCCCAGAAGCAGCTGGTCTGCAACTGTTACTACATCTAATGGATTGCAGGAGCAGCCCACAGTGCTCGCTAAGAAGTTGATCTCGTCAGTTTATGGACCGTGTCTACACCACTACTCTAACTCATTCATAGATCCTCTCCAGTATCTTCTTATGGAATGGGACACCACAGAGCTTGACAAGGGCCTGTAGACTTCCCTTGAACAACTTCCTTGGGGTTTCTATCCCCAGTAATGAGACCATGTCTGTTCCATTGTATTTTGGCATTTCCCCAGCCATGCGTTCTCCCTAAATGTAGATACTGAAAACATATTAATGTTATATGCAATTCCTGAACTATTACAATATTTTTAAATTTAAAGTAGGACACATTAGCTGTTGACCTACTATCACATCTTGATTTTTTTAAATTGCCAAAATGGGGTTATTTTTTGTTGATTATAGAAGGAAGGTGGCAATCATCTTGGATGACATTTAAAAATGTAATGAAAACAATACAACAGATGCTATTGGGTTTGGATACGGAAAACATGAGAAATTTTAACAGAACATTTGAATTATTCTTTCTAAATTGATTCTCTGCCTTTAACATAACATGTTTAAAAGGATAATCCATTATCATGTGTAATACTTTGGTATTTTTTCCCCTTTTGTGACAGAAGGATGGAGATTTAAAACCTGGGGAAATATATTTCCTTTGGATATAATGACCACACAATGCTAATGAGAGTTTTGTATTTTCATGGAGAGGAGAATACAGTATTCGTAATCACAGTTACCACAGTTCTGATATATTACATGAATAATCTGGTAGTGCAGTGTACATAATTTGCAAATGGATTATAGATACTTATGCAAAAAAAGTTTGTGAAAATGGTTCTCTTTACTTCTAAAACCTAAGCAAAATGAATATTTAATATGTAGGAAGAGTATGTCTTCTGTTACTATCATATGTTTCTTCATCTATACAATATACATTCTCAAAACTATTTTAGAAGTTCCTGTTGTGTTTCAATAGCTCAATAACAGAATTCCATTTATGTCTTCTAGCAAGAGCTGTAATTTTGCAGGTATAGTCAGCAAAAAGATTGTTCTGTTGACATACTAGATTGCAAGATTGGGTCCTCCGAGCATGAACCCAGACACCTGTCAACAGGACTCCACACAAGCATTGGGGTTCATAATGGCAGATTCAATTGTAGTATCAAGAACATAATTTGAGTCACAGGAAATAGACTGAAACATAGGAAAGAGTGGGATCAACTAGGATCTTTCAAGGTTGTAGCAGGATAAATTCTGATATTTATTTTTAGTTAGTTAATTTAACAGTGTTTAAATACTGTTAGAAACAATAACTAAATTTACCCTACAGTATCTTTGGAAGTCCTTATGTTTAACAACACTGTCTAGATCCCAAAATACGGTCCTGATACTGCAAATATTTATGCACATGTTTAAGTGTATGCAAGATTGGGATCTAAATCAGACTCACAATGAAGAAGGAAACAGCCATCCTGATAAAATATCAAAGAATTTAAATGTTCTTCTGGTGCCTTTTTCTTGGCTTTTCTAATGCCAATATACTGGGGGGAAATTGGGAAGAATGCATTTGTGTAATCCTTTGGTCAGCATGGAAAATGACTGATGCATTGGGAATATTAGTATCACTTGGATGAAGTAAGATTAAAATGTTGTGGGCTATGATGGGCTAAAATTCTGCAATAATACACTGAATGCCTTCAGAAATTATTGGGAATCAACAAGGTCTGAGACAGAGATTCTTCTCATGAACCCAGACCATAGGTGTAATCTTGAACAGTGACAGGATACTGAGGTCCAACAGTAGACATAGAAAATCACAGCCCTAACAAAGCTAGAAACCCCAGCACAAGAGAGACAACAAATGCTCACTATGCAGCCAAAAAAATGGAGAAAGAGAAAAATAAATAAGCATCTTTTACTGCTATCTGATTATGAAATCTTCCACTTCCTCCTGTAATTTTAGGTACAGGTTAAACTAATATAAACTTTGGTTAAACTAATGTAAACATCCACTCACAAATTTGTATCATTTTACCTAAATTAGTTTAATATCACATCTTTAGTTTAGTGCAACTTCATGTGTAAATTTATTTAGCTTATGTTAGTTAAAAATAAATCAATCAAAATAAGACACTCTAATCTGAAATAAGAGTGTCCATACGCATACTTGCACCAAAACAGTTAAAGGTGTAAAATAAACTGATTAAGCCCTGGTCTACACTAGGACTTTAGGTCGAATTTAGCAGCATTAAATCGATGTAAACCTGCACCCGTCCACATGATGAAGCCCTTTATTTCGACTTAAAGGGCTCTTAAAATCGATTTCCTTACTCCACCCTTGACAAGTGGACTAGCGCTTAAATCGGCCTTGCTGGCTCGAATTTGGGGTACTGTGGACACAATTCAACGGTATTGGCCTCCGGGAGCTATCCCAGAGTGCTCCATTATGACCGCTCTGGACAGCACTCTCAACTCAGATGCACTGGCCAGGTAGACAGGAAAAGAACCGCGAACTTTTGAATCTCATTTCCTGTTTGGCCAGTGTGGCAAGCTACAGGTGACCATTCAGAGCTCATCAGCAGAGATGACCATGATGGAGTCCCAGAATCACAAAAGAGCTCCAGCATGGACCGAATGGGAGGTACGGGATCTGATTGCTGTTTGGGGAGAGGAATCCGTGCTATCAGAACTTCGTTCCAGTTTTCGAAATGCCAAAACCTTTGTCAAAATCTCCCAGGGCATGAAGGACAGAGGCCATAACAGGGACCCGAAGCAGTGCCGCATGAAACTGAAGGAGCTGAGGCAAGCCTACCAGAAAACCAGAGAGGCAAACAGCCGCTCCGGGTCAGAGCCCCAAACATGCCGCTTCTATGATGAGCTGCATGCCATTTTAGGGGGTTCAGCCACCACTACCCCAGCCGTGTTGTTTGACTCCTTCAATGGAGATGGAGGCAATACGGAAGCAGGTTTTGGGGACGAAGAAAATGATGATGATGAGGTTGTAGATAGCTCACAGCAAGCAAGCAGAGAAACCGGTTTTCCCGACAGCCAGGAATTGTTTCTCACCCTGGACCTGGAGCCAGTACCCCCCGAACCCACCCAAGGCTGCCTCCTGGACCCAGCAGGCGGAGAAGGGACCTCCGTGAGGGTACCTTTTAAAATACTATACATGGTTTAAAAGCAAGCATGTGAAAGGATTACTTTGCCCTGGCATTCGCGGTTCTCCTGGATGTACTCCCAAAGCCTTTGGAAAAGGTTTCTACGGAGGGTAGCCTTATTGCGTCCTTCATGGTAGGACACTTTACCACTCCATGCCAGTAACACGTACTCGGGAATCATTGTACAACAAAACATTGCAGTGTATGTTTGCTAGCGTTCAAACAACATCCGTTCTTTATCTCTCTGTGTTATCCTCAGGAAAGTGAGATATAATTCATGGTCATCTGGTTGAAATAGAGTGCTTTTCTTCAGGGGACACTCAGAGGAGCCCATTCCTGCTGGGCTGTTTGCCTGTGGCTAAACAGAAATGTTCCCCGCTGTTAGCCACAGGGAGGGGGGAAGGTTGAGGGGGTAGCCACGCGGTGGGGGGAGGCAAAATGCGACCTTGTAACGAAAACACATGTGCTATGTATGTAATGTTAACAGCAAGGTTTACCCTGAAAGAGTGTAGCCACTGTTTTATAAAATGTGTCTTTTTAAATACCGCTGTCCCTTTTTATTTCTCCACCAGCTGCATGTGTTTCAATGATCACAGGATCTTCTCCTTCCCAGAGGCTAGTGAAGATTAGAAAGAAAATAAAATGCACTCGCGATGAAATGTTCTCCAAGCTCATGCTGTCCTCCCACACTGACAGAGCACAGACAAATACGTGGAGGCAAATAATGTCAGAGTGCAGGAAAGCACAAAATGACCAGGAGGAGAGGTGGCGGGCTGAAGAGAGTAAGCGGCGGGCTGAAGAGAGTAAGCGGCGGGCTGAAGAGAGTAAGCGGCGGGCTGAAGAGAGGGCTGAAGCTCAAATGTGTTGACAGCATGATGAGAGAAGGCAGGATTCAATGCTGAGGCTGCTGGAGGACCAAACCAGTATGCTCCAGTGTATGGTTGAGCTGCAGCAAAGGCAGCTGGAGCACAGACTGCCACTACAGCCCCTGTGTAACCGACCGCCCTCCTCCCCAAGTTCCATAGCCTCCACACCCAGATGCCCAAGAACGCGGTGGGGGGGGCCACCGGCCAACCAGCCACTCCGCCACAGAGGATTGCCCAAAAAAAAGAAGGCTGGCATTCAATAAATTTTAAAGTTGTAAACTTTTAAAGTGCTGTGTGGCATTTTCCTTCCCTCCTCCACCACCCCTCCTGGGCTACCTTGCTAGTCATCCCCCTATTTGTGTGATGAATAAATAAAGAATGCATGAATGTGAAGCAACAATGACTTTATTGCCTCTGCAAGCGGTTATTGAAGGGAGGAGGGGAGGGTGGTTAGCTTACAGGGAAGTAGAGTGAATTAAGGGGCAGGGGGTTTCATCAAGGAGAAACAAACAGAACTTTCACACCGTAGCCTGTCCAGTCACGAAACTGGTTTTCAAAGCTTCTCTGATGCGTACCGCGCCCTCCTGTGCTCTTCTAACCACCCTGGTGTCTGGCTGCGTGTAACCAGCAGCCAGGCGATTTGCCTCAACCTCCCACCCCGCCATAAACGTCTTCCCCCTTACTCTCACAGATATTGTGGAGCACACAGCAAGCAGCAATAACAGTGGGAATATTGGTTTCGCTGAGGTCTAAGCAAGTCAGTAAACTGCGCCAGCGCGCCTTTAAACGTCCAAATGCACATTCTACCACCATTCTGCACTTGCTCAGCCTGTAGTTGAACAGCTCCTGACTACTGTCCAGGCTGCCTGCGTACGGCTTCATGAGCCATGGCATTAAGGGGTAGGCTGGGTCCCCAAGGATACATATAGGCATTTCAACATCCCCAACAGTTATTTTCTGGTCTGGGAATAAAGTCCCTTCCTGCAGCTTTTGAAACAGACCAGAGTTCCTGAAGATGCGAGTGTCATGTACCTTTCCCGGCCATCCCACGTTGATGTTGGTGAAACGTCCCTTGTGATCCACCAGAGCTTGCAGCACGACTGAAAAGTACCCCTTGAGGTTTATGTACTCGGCAGCTTGGTGCTCTGGTGCCAAGATAGGGATATGGGTTCCGTCTATGGCCCCACCACAGTTAGGGAATCCCATTGCAGCAAAGCCATCCACTATGACCTGCACATTTCCCAGGGTCACTACCCTTGATATCAGCAGATCTTTGATTGCGTGGGCTACTTGCATCACAGCAGCCCCAACAGTAGATTTGCCCACTCCAAATTGATTCCCAACTGACCAGTAGCTGTCTGGCGTTGCAAGCTTCCACAGGGCTATCACCCTTCGCTTCTCAACTGTGAGGGCTGCTCTCATCTTGGTATTCATGCGCCTCAGGGCAGGGGAAAGCAAGTCACAAAGTTCCATGAAAGTGCCCTTACGCATGCGAAAGTTTCGCAGCCACTGGGAATCGTCCCAGACCTGCAACACTATGCGGTCCCACCAGTCTGTGCTTGTTTCCCGAGCCCAGAATCGGCGTTCCACTGCATGAACCTGTCCCATTAGCACCATGATGCATGCATTGGCAGGGCCCATGCTTTCAGAGAAATCTGTGTCCATGTCCTGATCACTCACGTGACCGCGCTGACGTCACCTCCTCGCCCGGTATCGCTTTGCCAGATTCTGGTGCTGCATATACTGATGGACAATGCGTGTGGTGTTTAATGTGCTCCTAATTGCCAAAGTGAGCTGAGCGGCCTCCATGCTTGCCTTGGTATGGCGTCCGCACAGAAAAAAGGCGTGGAACGATTGTCTGCCGTTGCTCTGATGGAGGGAGGGGCGACTGACGACACGGCTTACAGGGTTGGCTTCAGGGAGCTAAAAATCAACAAAGGGGGTGGCTTTACATCAAGGAGTATTTCAGGCAGGACTTCACGGAGGGTTCCAATAAGAAATGGTGCACCTAAGTTATTGTTCTTATTGGAACAAGGAGGTTAGCCTGGCCTCTGATTGATACATGGCTAGATTTATCTCGCTGCACCTTCTCTGTGAGTGACTGCAGTGTGACCTAGAGGAATGAGTCCCCTAGAGGGGGGAGCGGGGGAAAGCAAATGAATACTAAACAAATCTGGTCTATTTCTTGTTTTCATCCACTCCATCTATCTTTTACATCTTTGGCTGGCAGCAGATGGTGCAGAAGGACTGCATGCTATCGACATCTCATGGCTGCTTGGCAGAAGATGGTATAGTACGACTGCTAGCCATCCTCATCTCTTGCCTGCCCGGCAGAAGATGGTACAGTACGACTGCTAGCAATCCGTATCGCCTGCCTGCTCACCATAAGACGGTTCAATAGGACTGACTGCAGGACTAAAGAGAATGACCTGGTCAAGTCACTCCAAATTTAGTCCCTGCGCCCATGTCTGCCCAGGCGCTCCCAGCCGACGTGGCCAGGAGCACCTCGGACACAACGAGAATGGCTACCAATCGTACTGCACCGTCTGCTGCCAGAAGGCAATGGGTTGCTGCTACTGTGTAGCAATGCCGTACCGCGTCTGCCAGCCCCCAGGAGACATAGGGTGACGGTTACCTGAGCGGGCTCCATGCTTGCCGTGGTATGGCGTCTGCGCAGGTAACTCAGGATAAAAGGTGCGAAACGATTGTCTGCCCTTGCTTTCATGGAGGGAGGGAGTGAAGGGGGGCCTGACGATATGTACCCAGAACCACCAGCGACAATGTTTTAGCCCCATCAGGCATTGGGATCTCAACCCAGAATTCCAATGGGCAGCGGAGACTGCGGGAACTGTGGGATAGCTATCCATAGTGCAATGCTCCGGAAGTCGACTCTAGCCTCTGTACTGTGGAAGCACTCCGCTGAGTTAATGCACTTAATGCACTTAGAGCATTTTCTGTGGGAGGACACACACTCGAATATATAAAACCGATTTCTAAAAAACTGACTTCTATAAATTTGACCTTATTCCGTAGTGTAGACATACCCTTAGTTATTCTGGTTCTAGTCTGTATGTAGAGAAGCCCTAAATTCCATTCGGAGGATTCTGGTTCTCCCATTCCAGATGGAAGGATGGCATATTTTCCCAGTTGTTTTAAAGCAACTGTTGCCTTAAGCAGGTTTTTTTCCAGTTCCCTCTCTGAAAGAAAAAGTGCAAGAAAAAGTACCTTTCGACTGAATGAAGAAAAGCTTCAGATTACAAATGCAATAGCTACTCGTGTTGGTGCTGACCACACATTTTTTCCCTGATAGTTTTGAATCCCAAAATCAAATCCTCTGTTTCACGCTAAATAGATGGTCTGTTTCTAGTACCATGCAAACTCCAGCACTAACACAACAGCTACCTATAAGAGCACATACTAAAGCAATATCACCCTTACAAATATACATAACATTTCAGAGTAAACCAGCCTCAGCACTGTGAACTACATAATGCAGAAACACTAGTTTCACTTAAAGCAGCGTCTCATCATCCTTTTTTATTTATACAAAAAAAATACAATGTATCCTCCCCAAAATTGCCATGCTTGCTCTGAATACAGGAGATGTTTTCTATGAGTAACTTAATTATTCAAACAACGAGGAGTCCGGTGACATGAAGAAGTGGGTTTTTTACCCACCAAAGCTTATGCCCAAATAAATCTGTTAGTCTTTAAGGTGCCACAGGACTCCTCATTGTTTTTTGTGGATACAGACTAACACGGCTACCCCCTGATACTTAGTTATTAAAATTAATTTTGGAATGGGTCCGTTAAGAAATTTAGACTATTATGTGGTCCCCAATGACCTTAGCAATAGAATATCATAGACTCTTCAAAATAATTCTAGTTAAGGGTAAACTGAGTTTTTAATGAGATATACCTGCAAACGTTTGGATGTTTATCCAAACTCTTCAAACTTATTGAGTTGGGCCCACACACCATAGCCTTTTGCCACCCTACAACCTGTTCACCCACAAATGACACTACAGCAAACATTTCATCACCTCTTACTAGTATTATCTTCGCTGACAGAAGAGAGGGAAGACCCTGCTGTTAGGCCTGCACATTCTGTTTGACAACTTCAGAAAAAAGAAAGTCTATTATTCTCTCTGAGGTCTTCACAGGGAGGGACCACGGCCACCATTCCCAATGTTGGAAATTGGAGGTGGGCAATGAAAAGTCATAACCCCACCCAAACTGCAGCAAAAGCAGCACAGAGCAGCACCATGTTGCTGTCACTGGCTCATAGGGATCCAGGGAAGATACAAGCCCTTACAAATGGTTACTAAAGAGAACCTTTTCCTCCACATCTAGTCACATGAATTTAGAGAAATTAAGCAGAGTTCAAAATACCCAGATAAGAAAATCCCACACTTTGTTACCTTTTCCTCTTCAAAACTATCTTAGAAGACTAGGGAATGTCATTACTTCTCAACAGCCAGGACTAGTTAATAGGGACTGAAGCCTTCACCAGTGGCAAAAGTCAACCTCTGAGCCCAATACAAGGCTATCCAAATATTCTGCAACTGCACCAAAGGAATTTATAAACTGTGGGATGAGTGGATGAACTGAATCAGAAAGACAAGTTAAATTACCATGGTCTTACATGACAGATTGTTCAGGAAGGGATGACAAAACAAGTTATGTAGCTATTTTATAAAGATAATAGATTTAACACTAGCAACTTCGAAACCCATTTTTATAACATTATTGAAAAGGATTCCATTGAACTCTCATTCCCCCAGGCTTGCAATACGATAACCAGCCCAAGTCCAGTTCCTAGTCCAAGTGATGGACCAATCTTAAAGTGATCACTATCTGCAATAAACAAAGTCAGGACTAATTCACATCCCTAATCTTATTCAAATTTTATTTCTGCAGATATGATTGCAACAGATCCACAGAATGATATGAGAACTGATTTAAAGGTTTATATTGCAATGCCAATAAACAATGGCCACATAAACACCACCCTATACCGTAAACCTACTGACCGCTATTCCTACCTGCATGCCTCCAGCTTTCACCCTGACCACACCACACGATCCATCGTCTACAGCCAAGCTCTGCGATACAACCGCATTTGCTCCAACCCCTCAGACAGAGACAAACACCTACAAGATCTCTGTCAAGCTTTCTTACAACTACAATACCCACCTGCAGAAGTAAAGAAACAGATTGATAGAGCCAGAAGAGTTCCCAGAAGTTACCTACTACAGGACAGGCCTAACAAAGAAAATAACAGAACGCCACTAGCCGTCACCTTCAGCCCCCAACTAAAACCCCTCCAACGCATTATTAAGGATCTACAACCTATCCTAAAGGATGACCCAACACTCTCACAAGTCTTGGGAGACAGGCCAGTCCTTGCCTACAGACAGCCCCGCAACCTGAAGCAAATACTCACCAACAACCACATACCACACAACAGAACCACTAACCCAGGAACTTATCCTTGCAACAAAGCCCGTTGCCAATTGTGCCCACATATCTATTCAGGGGACACCATCACAGGGCCTAATAACATCAGCCACACTATCAGAGGCTCGTTCACCTGCACATCCACCAATGTGATCTATGCCATCATGTGCCAGCAATGCCCCTCTGCCATGTACATTGGTCAAACTGGACAGTCTCTACGTAAAAGAATAAATGGACACAAATCAGATGTCAAGAATTATAACATTCATAAACCAGTCGGAGAACACTTCAATCTCTCTGGTCACGCAATCACAGACATGAAGGTCGCTATCTTAAAACAAAAAAACTTCAAATCCAGACTCCAGCGAGAAACTGCTGAATTGGAATTCATTTGCAAATTGGATACTATTAATTTAGGCTTAAATAGAGACTGGGAGTGGCTAAGTCATTATGCAAGGTAGCCTGTTTCCTCTTGTTTTTTCCTACCCCCCCCCCAGATGTTCTGGTTTAACTTGGATTTAAACCTGGAGAATGGTCAGTTTAGATGAGCTATTACCAGCAGGAGAGTGAGTTTGTGTGTGTATGGGGGTGGGGGGGATGTGAGAAAACCTTGATCTATGCAGGAAATAGCCCGACTTGATTATGTAAAGAGTTGTCACTTTGGATGGGCTAGCACCAGCAGGAGAGTGAATTTGTGTGGGGGGGTGGAGGGTGAGAAAACCTGGATTTGTGCTGGAAATGGCCCACCTGTTGATCACTTTAGATAAGCTATTACCAGCAGGACAGTGGGGTGGGAGGAGGTATTGTTTCATGATTTCTGTGTGTATATAAAGTCTGCTGCAGTTTCCACGGTAAACATCTGATGAAGTGAGCTGTAGCTCACGAAAGCTCATGCTCAAATAAATTGGTTAGTCTCTAAGGTGCCACAAGTACTCCTTTTCTTTTTGCGAATACAGACTAACACGGCTGTTCCTCTGAAACCAAACAAATAAATGGTGTCAGAAAAAAAAAAAAACATCACCAGCAATGAGTAATATAATTAATAGCAGCAATACATGAAATATTTCAAGAAAAATTAGGAAACTACCACTATACAAAATCTAATCTAATATAATTGACAATATATAATTCAGTATAATTATGTGATCACATATTACACATATATGCCAATTGTCATAAATATAAAGGGAAGGGTAAACACCTTTAAATCCCTCCTGGCCAGAGGAAAAACCCTTTCACCTGTAAAGGGTTAAGAAGCTAAGACAACCTCGCTGGCACCTGACCAAAATGACCAATGAGGAGACGAGATTCTTTCAAAGCTGGGGGGGGACGGGACAAAGGGTTCTCTGTGTGTGTGTCGTTTTTGCCGGGACCAGAGCAGGAATGCAGGTCAGAACTCCTGTAAAAAGTCAGTAAGCAATCTAGTTAGATATGCGTTAGATTCTGTTTTGTTTAAATGGCTGATAAAATAAGTTGTGCTGAATGGAATGTATATTCCTGTTTTTGTGTCTTTTTGTAACTTAAGGTTTTGCCTAGAGGGATTCTCTATGTTTTGAATCTGATTACCCTGTAAGATATTAACCATCCTGATTTTACAGAGGTGATTCTTTTACTTTTTCTTCAGTTAAAATTCTTCTTTGAAGAACCTGATTGCTTTTTCCATTGTTTGTTAAGATCCAAGGGTTTGGGTCTGTGTTCACCTATGCAAATTGGTGAGGATTTTTATCAATCCTTCCCCAGGAAAGGGGGTGTAGGGCTTGCGGGGAAAGACGTTTTCAAGTGGGCTTTTTCCCAGTTAGATTTGTTAGACACTTGGTAGTGGCAGCAATAAAGTCCAAGGACAAAATAGTTTGTACCTTGGGGAAGTTTTAACCTAAGCTGGTAAAAATAAGCTTAGGGGGGGTTTCATGAAGGTCCCCATATCTGTACCCTAGAGTTCAGAGTGGGGAAGGAACCTTGACACCAATAAAAACAATAATTAATAGCTACAATTTAATAAGACCAAGTGTGATGGCATGTGTTGATTTAAGTCAGTTGGGTAGTCAAATCAAATAGATAAATAAAATATGGCATTGAAAAGCAGTTTTGCCAGTTATAGTCACACTGCCTGATATATAGTATAACAACAACATGCAGGAAATTAACAATGTCAATAGGCCACAGGGTACCTGAAATAAAAAGTTCACTTTCTTTCTAAAAGTGTCAGTTTTATTCCCTCTTTTGGATTCAATTTCTGGGAAAGGGCAGGAAAATAAAACACAACATCCAAAAATATAAGCAATAGAAACAAAAGCATACTCAAGTATAAATAACCTTATGCAGCATATCATTATATAAAACAATAAGAGATTGTCATTTTTCTAATCTATTTTAATGATCAGGGTTGTCTTGGAACTCAGAAGGAAATGGAATAGTAGCTGAACTCTGCCTCTGGTCACCATTCACATGTATCAGTAGCAACTTAGAAGAATCATACTGACTGTTTTCCTCTAGAAGAAGACAAGTATTGATTAAAGCTGCAATATACTTTATTTGCCACAGATAACTTGCTTTATGATTAGTTACAAAACTTGTTACTCAGTCCAGGTTCATTGATCTTATGCCCAGTGAAGTCAACGGGAGTCTTTCCATTGACTTTAATGGGCATTGAATCGAATCCTGTAAAATTCACTAATCTTTGCCCACTTTTGAGGGAACTTGCACTGATTGATGGTTCTATTTTGAAAGCACATGATACTACAAGCAACTTTGTGGTTTTGGCCATAAAATCCTGATAATATCTCATGCCATAATTTTTCATGTAGTGATCACATTTTTGTTTGGTTATGTCTTTCTCTTATGTCTTTCAGCTTGGTTTTAGGATATCTACTTGCACAATTGCAATATCTGTAATATTTCAGGAAAAATTAGGCAAACTACCACGATAAAAATGCTAATACAATGTAATATAATTGATAATCTTTCATTCTATATATTGTCTTTATTACTTATATACTGGAATAAGAGCACCAAAGCTACAACTAACATTACAAAATACTTATGCTATAAATTGTGCATTTAGTTATACCAGTATACATTTGGATTAACTCCACTGAGTTTAATGCAGTTACTTCAGATTTACATTGGTATAACCGGGAGCAAAATCTGACACTTGTTTAGGAGAGCTCTTCGTCCAGAAACACCTAGAAACTATTGTATGTGAGGTGGGAGCAGACAGAACTTTAGTCGACTGGGAATTAAATCAAGGAAAAGTAAATGGGCCTTAAGGAGAAATTTGGATGCAAAAAAAAAAAAAAAATCAGGTAAAATATTTCCTTTCCAAAACATGAAGTGATGTGCTTCATTTGTTGGCATTCTGATCTAATGATGAACCACTGTGCATCAATACTACCTCCATCTCTAGTTTTTGTATGGGTACATGTCCATTATATGCAGTACTTAAATAGCTATTATGGTGATACAATTTCAGAGACAGTGAAGTTGAGAGGGCATCTATACCGATGAGACCAGGAGAGGGACAAATTAACAGGATATTTTAAGAAATGTACTTGACATCAGTAACCATAGAAAGCTTTATTAAGATTTACACTGGAATTTTTCCCCCCAAAGTTTAAGAAGTCCATTTCAATCCCTCTCTAGACTGCCAGTTAGCAAACTACCCGTGGGTACACCTGTGTTCAGAGTGATAACTCCAATTGCTTCAGCACATCTTTGTAAACGTACTAACAAAAATGGACAAAAAACAGTATTTATCCTGGAAAAGGTTTTTTGGTTTTATTTAAATCTCATTTCTTCTTGATTGAAAAAAATACTATATATAATTTAAGCAGAGCATCACTATGTACTGGAACCTTATAATCAGCTTATGCTCCAACATACAATGGTTCCTGAGCAACTGAATTGTTGTGGCAACAATTGTGTTTATGCCGAAGAAAATGTTGACAGCATAGAATTAATAATGAAATTATTGTAACTTCTACCTTTGCACCAACATCCTGGTTCTATTTTACTTTATTTCTAGTTGAGTGGGCAAGTTATTGACTATGAGTTGTATACATGTGGACTAAGTATGGGTTATAAAAGGAACCAATTTTCATATGCAAGTGTGTTACGATCATACAGTAAATACTTAGGGCAAAACTCTGTCTTCACATACATGTGAGGGGAATAGGAGTTCCATGTGCCTGTCCAAGGGAGAATCTGGCCCTTACTATCCATGCTCTAGCATAATGAAATCAGACAACTTAGTCTGTTTTCCAAAGAGCAACTATCTATGTCCAGGGGATAAGACCAGAAGCTGGTGCAAATGAGAAACATGGAAGGACTGAGAATGAAACATGGGCCCAAGGGAAAGGAGCTGCCAGCTGAAGCATCAAGGGGAGCTCTAAAGAACTGACATACATAGTAAGTATAGTTGAAGAAGACGGTACTATGAGGACCCAGAGATATCCCTGTGAAGAGCTAGGTTACAACTACTTTACTGTGTGATCTGAATAAAGGGGAAGTGCCTTGCTGCAGTACCCCAGCACCAGAGAATGAAGACTATGAAAAGAAGGAAGAAACTCAAAGGGTGAAAATTCGTCTGCTCACTGTGGGGAGAGAGGAAGGTATTTTGCCCCTTTTAGTGGAGCATCTTACTGTCCCCCTATTGACTTAAATGGGGCTTTACGTGGGAGCAACACTCCTTCTGTGTGCAAAGAGCTGTAGGATCAAGGCGTAATGGTGCAATTTTATCAAAAGAACAATAACATTTCCTTACTCTAATAAGAAGTCATGTTTTGAGAGAGCAATCTCACAAAAGGAAAAATTTCTATTTGAACACTAGTTCAGTATCATTTGTGTAAGCCCGCAGGACCAATTGTATTGCTTAAGTGGTTCACTATTCCTCCTAATTCTTGTAATTATTTCCCCTATTCAATTTTCAAATATATATCTATTTAGGTGAGATCACTTTGAAATAGAACTTGGTTACAGACAGCATGATATAAAACAAGAAAAGTCACATAAAAAGATCAAATAAAATACCTAGCTCCTATTTAGCACTGTACAAAGAAGATCAGTATCATTATACCCCCTTTATAGATGGTGAAACTGAGGAATAGACAGGAAATGTGACTTACCCAAGCTCACCCAGCCAACCAGTGTCAGAACTTAACCCAGTTTCCAGAGTCCTAGTCCAGTGCTCAAGGGAGTGTTAATGCTATAATCATAGTAATAGATTTTCCTGTGTAGTTATCACTATTTTGTCCTTTAAGTTTCAAGCAGAGATCCCATTGTCTAATTTACCAACTCTCTTGCCAAAAATCAATCACTTCTAATATATGAGACCAAGTATATAACCATCCAGTAGTTATTAAAACTGATGTTGAAATACCTATGTTGGCGGGCACAAAAGCAACCCCAAATTTTTCATGGGTTAAGATAGTTATGGAAGATCTTACTGAAGGATAACAGAATTCAAAACAGTACACACATTGCTAAGTTATAAAATCCCATGGCTGAAACTACTTTCTCACAATTGGGTTTACTTCAGGGCACCTCCATTTTATACAATACAACAAAAGCCCATTGTTCATCATATTGATACCAGCCAGATAGAGTGCCACTTAAAACTTACTGTACACAGCAAAATGAAAACCAGTACACTGAATGCAGGATTTTGAACTACACAACTATGCATATGCTGTCCCTTATTTTTATCTACCAGTGAGGATTTAATTCCAGCCATGAGTTGATAATTTGATGACTCCAAGAGCTCAGGGGAAGATCAGGGTGTCTTGAGTCTTATCGAAAAAACAGACACTCCCAGACTGGCAGTCTGACCTTATTAAATAGGCAAGTGCTATATATAGTCCACAGAGGGCATCTGGATTCAGGCAAGTATAACATGTCTGCCAATCCTTTAGAGTTTTCTTGAGGGTTCAGCTGACAGCTGCTTTCCTGTCCTCAATTCTCTAGCTATTTTCTATATTGGCTTCTGGTCTCAATCTCTCACTTCAGCCTATTGCCTTGTGGGAAGTCAGTGCAAGCAATTGATGATAAAAGCCTTTTGGGGCAATCTGATGATATGCAGATTAGCCTCATTAAAAATGTACAGGATACTCCAATAAAGAATTCACCATCAACAGTTTTATTATTAATATAATACCAGAGATATACATGGTGCTTTAGAGGCAAGTAGAACCCACAGGTGCCTTCCTTGAGGAGTTTACAATTTGAATGAAAGCAGAGCAAGGGATGCCTCTGAACAAAGGGGGAAAGGGGGAAAATACAGGAGTTTCATAGTTACAACAGTGAAAGAAAATGAGATAAGCTTCTAGTTACATATTTCAGAGTGGTAGCCACGTTAGTCTGAATCAGCAAAAAAACAAAGGAGTCCTTGTGGCACCTTAGAGACTAACAAATTTATTTGGGCATAATCAATTTGTTAGTCTCTGAGGTGCCACAAGGACTCCTCGGTTTTTTTCTTCTAGTTACATGTAACTCTTGTTAGTTCTCTATAGCTTTTATTATAGTCAATTGAATGTATTAAAAGTTGTGTTGGAGGTTAAAAATTTAACATTTTCTAAAATTTCCTAATCCCATTTATCTGCTACTTCTCCCTAAATTTTTTACCAGTTATTGAAAGAGTCAAATCCCCAGTGGCTTCTTGTGTTTATGATTATGGGAATTATGCTCACCTACTTAAGAAACAGAAACAATGCAGTGTGGTTTATATGACCAACCACAACTAACAGCTAGAATTTCAAACATTGAGTACTGAATATTTGTAACAAACAGTATGTCATCTGTCTACAAAGTTAAAAAAAAATTCTGAAAAAAACAGTATAATTTCAAACATGTAAATTCACAGAAATCGTAATCTGTAACTGGAGATTGAGAAATGAAAAAGAGGCTAAATTTGTTGAGAAAATTAAATTATTCACTTGCTTTTGTGATGAGAAAAGCAAGATTATATAATAAATATTAGTAATAGGACAAGTTACTGCGCTCCTAATGGCAATTTTTATTTCCCAGGAACCAAGCAGCGATTCCATTTTACTTAATCTAAGTAATGCCTTCCATGAAAGTCCATGATTCATTTCATAGTTCTTCCAGCACTAAGTATTTTACCACTGCCCTTGTTAAACATACACCACTTGTGACAAAGATGCAGCAGTGTTCAAGGCCTGAGGGAAAGGGTAAACTTTTCCCACTCTCCTTTGCTTGCCTTGCCAATTAATTTTGTTTCCTTCTTGTCTCTGGCTGCTATCATATCCTCTTACTTCCAGGGATAATTTATATCGATTTATTCCAAGCATCCATAAGTACTCTTTATTATTCTTATCCAGAATAGATAGCCAGCAGCTATTATGCATGATATTGAAATATATACATTTCAGAGTAATGTATAACACACTAAACGGGTCTATATGTAAAAATAAAATCATCTTCAAACTGCATAAACATTAAACAAATCCACATATGCAGTCATCTATTAAATGGAATTTAATTCCAGACTGCAGTTCCAGGAGAAAATAGAACTATGGGAGGGGTGTTTTTTAAATACTTTGAACCAACATAAAGTGAATTTTGCTAACAAAACAAGGTTTAGTTATAGCCCAGCATAGACGCTCGTTCTACTCAATTTGAAGACCAGGGTAAAAATCCCATTGACCTTAATGTGCACTTAGTCTGGGAGATTCCTTAACTGACCACATATTCAAGCTTTAATGCTGTATTGTACCACGAGAGCAGCACAAAGCAGTTTTATTGGGGTTCACTGATTCCAGTAGCATGGAGGTGATATAGCTGCCATCTGGGCTGCCACACTGAGGATTGACCTGAGAACCTCCAGAGTTAAAAATGTTAGTCTCTACAGCTTGAACTCAAACGCCAGGTTCTGAAGCTTGGGGCGGTTACAGATGCATCCTCTGTGGATTAGGCACAGAAAGAAAATTCACAATTCACACTAACCAGTATGTTATGGAGGAAACATAGACCAGAGCAGAAACCCTTTTACTGAGTGCAGCACGCTCTGTTCTCCATGGTCTGGCCAGTCAGCTGGGTATTGCCCCAGCAGCACTGCTCAGAATTCTAGGTTTACACAAAACAACTTTTGATATCCTTCCCTCTTCTGGTAGCTTACCCCATTCCAGTATGGTAACACAACTATGTATAGGGCCCATCTTACAATTTCATGATGATTCAAAGAAATGGCTCTTTCAGGCATCCTCAAAAGAACAGACTCATTTTATATAAAACTTGTGCTGCAGAAAAGGAATCTAGGTCCTTGGTGTTTGTGCTTAGTTGCCAACATTTAGCTAAGGTTGGCAAGGATGAATTTTCCATGTACACTGGGGGGCTAGAGGTTAGTCGGTCCTCGGCTTCTGGAAGACTGTTGGCATTCCAGTGAATTTTAGCATGTAAAAAACATTTTGCAAACATTTACTACTTAACTTCAAAATCCCCCTGTGCCATAGGTAAGAGTTGCTATCCCCAGAACCTTTACTACGGATGATGCATGAGAAGGAAAGATCATAGCTTGACTCTCAGATCCCAAGTTGACAATTGGAAAATGCATCTTTTTACATGTAAACCGGTCACATTACATATGCAAACCTATCAGAGACAATAAACATGGGATGCTATTATGATCCTTCCAAAGCCATTTTTCAGAGTCACACTTCAATAGATCAGCTCCCAACACAATATGTATCTTTGTTTTGTTTGCTGTAAAAACTACAAATGTATTTTTCACTAAGATATAACAAAGGAGAAATTGTGGGATAGAAGATCATTCTTTATAGTAGAGGTCAATGTGGTTTGCTATATTGAGATGTATCTCATATCAAAATTACACTAGCTTAACAGACTCTGCATTTTGAAATCTAATAATCATTTTACAAGGGAGTTGAATTTCACGACTGTAGACTTCACTTCTAAAAACAATGAAGCTAATCTGTTAATCCTATGGAGCAAGATTATGAAGATAATATCAAAAGGTTAATTAATTAGAAGAACAAAAAAATAGGAAAGATTGAAGTGGTAGACAACACTGTCCTTATAGTTAGTGACGGTACTTATAAGAGTCAATTTGTATTAATATTTCAATGATTCTTTTTTAATTTTGCTATTATATTTACCAAAAAAAATATATTTTCTTGAGCTCTACATTTCAGAAGACTACCAAAATATATTCTTCAACTTTCAAAATAAGACACATATCGGGGCTTAGATCTTATACAAAGCAGAGGATTAAGCGGTAAAATAAATAGAAGCTAGAAACAAAGAATTTAAATAGTTTGCTCACTTGATTATATGGCTGTTATATGTTGGGGTCATATTGCTATAGGAAGCCTAAAGGCTCCCATTCGGGATTCTGCCACTTCCAATTAATCCTTCACAATTTTTTCCAGTCTCCCAGTTCAAGAACAATGAAGTTGTTTGCTATATTTAGCATGCTGCCTCCAGCTTAACAGTAATACTGATTGAAGAATTTTAAGTTGACCAACCACACATGTAGACAGTGATTTGCCTTTAATGTACTGTAACTTCTATTACATGATGGAGCCAGCATGCTTGTTAATTTGATTCAATATACAATCGTTTTCCATTGATTGGAGCATTCAGTTGCTTGGCAGTTCCATTATTAACAGCTTATGGTTACATTTAATTGATGTTTCTGTATGCCTTTCTGCACTAGGAGTATATACACATTGGAGGGGACTGATTCTTTCTCTCAGTTACACCAGTATAAATCTACAGTAACTCCAGTAGAGTTACTGTAGATACACGAATGTACTTGAGATTTGACCTTGGCCCAAGTTGCTGGAGGTAAAAGCAACTCCTTACAGCTCATCTTGAGTCAAGACCTCTTGCCAGCTTATACATTAGGAAGGGGTGTGATAGCATCTTGCTGTCATATTAACTGAATCTACATAGGACTGACTGATTCAGGAGGCAAATGGTAAAGCCCAGTACATATCGGGATCAGTGCACAGCTTACACCTACTAAATAGAGCACCTTAGGAAAGTGGGAGTGCTTATGTTAATTGCTTCAAGCACAAACAGCCCCCTATGTATCCCTGTCCTGCTTTCCTTCACTGTTCCTGTTACATCACTCACCATTGGGCACCTCCTAGTGCCATTGGATACATCTGGGGATTAGCTCCATTCGGTCTGATGCCCTCACTTCCAGTGATTGGTCATTCCCCCTTGCTCTCCAGGACTCGCAGTACTCCTCCAGCCAAATCACTGTACAGTCCTCCCTTTCTTGGGTATCAAAGTCCCTCTGGATCAGCTGTCCACATGCCACTCCAGACAGTCTACCCGTCCAAGTCCCGGTTCTGTGCCACTTTCCCAGAGGCTGGTAGAGAAAACCAAGCCAGCCCACTACTCTGGCTTCCAGTCCAGGGACTCTATGTCTAGCATTTATGGTCTGCTTGTTCTCAGACCATGTTGCTATTTTCCTGGATTCCTCCCTACCTTCCTGCTCTATCTTCTAATCTCCTCCCCTAGTCTTACTAGCCCAAACTCCCTTCTACCAAGGAGTAACTATAGAGCACTTCTTGCCAGACTCTATAACCCCAAACACACCTCCATTCTCCCAGGAAGTGACTGCAGATTAGTACTTCTACAGCCCCCTTCTCTTCCCAGCTTGCTCAGCCTTCCCCTGCCCAGCTGGGCTTCATCATCAATTCGACTTTCAGTCCCTGACCCTCCCGCCAGGTGCAGCCTATCAGGTTAATTGTCCTACCAACCTGCTCTGCCTTCTGTGGGGTGAAGACCCCATGACACCTAGGGTAGAAAGTATCTCCACACAGTTCCTGCAATATGGAAAGGGAGGAACCAGTAGCTTCAGTTTGTAAATCAAAGAAAAAAATTATTAATCACTGTGGGGAAAACAGGGATTCAGCAGCCGAATGGAGACCCATTTCCTCTCTATGCCAACAGCTCACTTTAAGAGCCAGCTAAAATAAGGGTAAGTGGGACCTTTCAACTTTTCTCAGATGCTCACTCAGCAAGCAGCATCCCACCCCACTCCACCTCCTAGAAGCACTGCACAGGCTATGTCCTCCCCAGCACCTAGAAGGACTATGGCCCTGGAGAGCAGAGGAAGAAATTGGCAGCTGTTTAAGAGCTATGCAGGCACTCTGATGATGAAGGTTACCTCCTTGTGATTCCAACAGACCTCTTTGGCCACAGGGGACAGCCAGAATAGGCAGCAATTGATTCCTAGACATTATTACCTTTAATAATCTCTTCTACTGCTGTGCAGTGAGATAATTTTCATGCCCAGTATACCTTCCTGCCAGCTCCAGGGACATTTCATGAACACAATTTACCAATCAGTGACAAGTAATCCAGATCTGAGTTACTACAGAGAATTCTTTCCTGGGTGTCTGGCTGGTGAGTCTTGCCCACATGCTCAGGGTTTAACTGATCACTATATTTGGGGTCGGGGAGGAATTTCCCCCTAGGGCAGATTGGCAGAGGCCCTGGGGGTTTTTTGCCTTCCTCTGCAGTGTGGGGCACAGCTCACTTGCTGGAGGATTCTCTGCATCTTGAAGTCTTTAAACCACGATTTGAGGACTTCAGTAGCTCAGACATAAGTTAGGGTTTGTTACAGGAGTTGGTGGGTGAGATTCCATGGCCTGCGTTGTGCAGGACGTCAGACTAGATGATCATAATGGTCCCTTCTGACCTTAAAATCTATGATTCTATGGTATAAACAGGATAAATTCCTGCAGCAGTGATGGAACCGTTGTGCATTAATGAGCTATTTAAAAGTTGTTGAGCTTTACTTTAAACCTGTCAGGCACCACAGACCTCAAACTCAGGCCTGTAAGTTGCAAAGCAAGAGCCTTACCCTCTACACCACCATGTTTTGAGGTCAGACCAGGAAATTGCAGTTGATACCCACAAACAGGGTACAGCCATAGACTCAGTGGGACCAGCTGACTAGCAGCAGGCTGCTGATTGGACACCACTTAATATAATGCTTCCTCTTCCTGCCCACCCCCCTTGTCTGAGCAACTAGTCTTTTGGGCCTGTTCCCATCCAGACCACAGCTGGGACAAAACTCCTGCTCACGCAAGACAGTCTTCCAACCTGCCTGAATCCCATCCTGCCAAGCCTATCCTTGTGTCCGCCTGCTGCATACATTGACCAGCTCTACACTTTGCCTATTCATCCACTTGCCTTTCCCTTCCCAGACTGACTGAACCTGTCTGTGCCCTTGACTATGCAACTGGATTCACACTTTGGACAACAACCTCTCCCCAATCTTTCAGCGAGACTCAGCTGCTCCCCGTCCTCGTGCATCAAGCATGTGCACCAGCCTCCAGGCCTCAGCGCAGGTCTCACGCCCATGGTCCAACCCACTTATAACCTTTGATTTTTTTTCTCCTCCATTTGATCACTGGTTAAACTTGTACACCAATTCTTGTAAGTTTTTATTTCCTGTTTTTTGAAAGATAGAGTTCCCCGTGGTGTGGAGACAACAATGGGTTATGCTATAAACAAACATGAAAGGGCATGACCTGAAGCTTCTTACACAAATGGGAGGTGAAAATCCAGAGATAAAGTTCCCTATGTCATCTGGATGTGAAGCTATTCGGTGAATAGCAGGTAAAGCAGGACACGACAATATTTATTAACTCTCAACACATTGCCGTCCTTGCCTAAGGTTCTCTCCAAAGTGACTGACTGAGTTTTTTAGCTATTGACTTTAAGGCCACTCTGGTGGTACCAGTTGTCCAGGGACTCTCTGCATAGGATACAAAAGATGTACTTCAGATATTCAAAAGATTAAGGGGTAGTGTGGTTTAATCCAGCTCAGCCATTCACTCAGGGCAGATCTCACCCTCTGGTCATTGTAACAAGAGGGTGAAAAGCATAGAACCCAAACTCAAATGGGCACTAATCACACAAAAGGAGAGGAGTTGAACCCAAAAAGCAACATAACTTACTCAGATCTTATTGAAGCCTTCAAGATGTGTGGCTTTGTTTGACAAAGTTGCCAGAGCCTCAAGGTCAGTTTTGTCCCTCTTACTTTTTTGTGAGAATGCATACTGTGCCCCTCACTGCTTTTAACCTTGAGTGAGTTGTTGTTTGTATTTTAGTCAAACAATTATTAAAGTCAGTAGGGGGAGAAAAGCATCGCGTTAAGAAAATCAGACGCGTCATCAGAGGTGCAACACTGAGTGACCTCAGTACAGAAAAAAAACAGAGAATTTTTTTCCTGACTTTTTGCTGGGGAACAAGATGTACTGCTGTTGCTGAAATATCCTTGACACCGATTTTCAGGCAGGCTATTGCACATGCCTACGGTAGCCTCACAGCAGTGTAACTCTCTTCCTCTTTCCCAGGCTGACAAGAAATTAAAAGAGAGCCATTTCTTCCATGTGGCAGCTTTTTCATAATCAGTTAAGGCAAATAGGGTACCTATGCACTGCCATAAAAGACCTGTGGAAAACCCGCAGCTGGCCTGGAGTCAGCTAACTCAGGTTTGTGGGGATTAGGCTGTGGGGCTATACACTTTCAGTGTAGACATGTGGGATGGGGCTGGAGTGCCTCAGTTCCCCCATCTACAAAATGAGGATAATAATTCTCTGTTTCTCCCACACTTTTTCTGTCAGCTCTACTTAGTTGGTAAACTCCTTGGGGAAGGGACCAACTCTTACTATGTGTTTGTACAGATCCAATAACAGGCCCTATTCTTAGTTGGGGCACTAAGTACTGCTATAATTCTGCTAAAGAGAACCTTAATCTATTTTAAAGCACCCACATAACTGTTGTGCACACCTACATCAGCCCTGATTGTAGGTGCTTAAAATACATACAGTATAGGTATGCCCAAATGCAGATTTAGATGCTTGATCTTAGGCAAGTTTCAAAACTGGACCCTCAATTGGCATTAGAGCAACTCATGGAACAGCTCAACAATTGAACTCTGTGCCTTCTGTGATCTTCCCCCAAATTGTTTGCCTTTTAGTAGTTACCAGAAAGAGTTTCCAACCAATGGGTTCATAATGGTCTATTAAGGTACTGTCCACCTGAATAGTCATGCAGTATCATGCTTCTCTGATAGGGCATAGACAGAATCATACCATGTCATGCACTGCCTTTTCTCCCAAGTCCCTGCAAATAACTAGAGATATAAGGACTAGTACAATATGTGGCAATGTATTTAATTATTGTATTTTGACTACCCATGCTCTTCAGAATGACTTCCTGACATGTACAGAAGGCAACGGCACTTTTTGCAAACAGGTTCAAAACTGAACACACATGTTTTGGTGTAAAGTAAACCTCTTGAATCCAGGTACAATAGACATAGTAGATAATGCATGCAACTTTACAAAAAATGTCACTAGAGCAAGAACACACAGTCCACCCCCTTTCATTACCCACTGAACAAATCTAATGGTCAGGGACTTCATCAGCAAAAAAAAACAAAACAAAACATAACAAAAAAAACCCAAAACAAAACAAATCCACCAGCAACAAACAATAGGCAGCAGAACTAACTGACACTATCAAAATCCTGTTCTCACAGTGTTCACTTTTCTCATTCTGTAAGGGCGTGCAAAGCATTGAAAGCAGGCAAAATACCTTCTAGAAAACTTTCTAAATAGGATATAATCACAAGGTTACATATTAGTGAAGCATCAGGCGCAGCAATTGGCTGTGTACAATAACAATGAAGCACAGCACTGTTGGTTTAGGGCTCTTGATGCTTTTAATGAGTAATTGAAGGCTGATTAAAGTTCTTGTTACAATTCCAGAGCCCTTTAAGGCTTTGACGTGTGCAAGGTCAATTCAGAGGTGGCATACTTGAGCCACGTTCCGATTCATAAATGATTTATATTCCTTATGTGCTCCCTGAATTGGCGACCGTTGCCTCTTGGCTGACAATCGTCAGCTTAATGAATGCCCTTTTAAAACAAGACGAATGTCCTTCACCTCAGATAATTATGGCCTATTGTATTATGCTGGTTGGGGAAAAAAAAGAGAGAGCAAAACTCTCTTAAGATGTCAAGCCTTCAAAATAACACACAGAATTGGGCTGTGTGTTTGCCTTTGGGAATTAGGAACTATGTATCACTGTATGTCGAGTGACAAAAGAAAAAAACACACACAAAATAATAAATAGTTTAATCTTGTAAAGCTGTTCAAAGAAATAAGTATCTTGAAATAAAATTCAACCAGGCAGTGAGCTGAGCCTCCCTACTGCTCCCAAAATGAAATTGATCTGGATTGTTGCTAAGGATTGTCACTATAATATTCAGAGGTTACCCTTCTCGAGTTAGTTCAATTAAGGATAGAGCAAGATGGCTTTTTAAAAAGCAAACTGCAGAATTTCTGCACATGTTAGACAAAATACATCTGCTCAGGAAGGCCAAACCCACGTGCAACTTGTGCTGCAGATGCACAATGAATACAGACATTAAAGAAAGGTCACTTTGATGTTTGTAAGTCTCACAGATACTCAGATAATATTTATGGATAGCTACTCTCTACTCCACTGGCCTTCAAGCAAATAGTGCCATGGGGATTAGCAGACTGTTCAAGCTATCCACTCAATTTTACTGGCAGATAGTATCCAAGCTACTCCAATTATCATTAACATCACAGCAGTTTCATGTGGCTGTATGGCTATGCTACTATTGTTGTTTAAAAAACACACGCACACAAAAACCAGTACAGCAAATGTCAGCCTTAAATAAGAATTTCCAGACCAGACCAGACTAGAGGGTCATTTTGTCTGGTATGCCACCCATGACAATGGCCAGTGCCTGATGCTTCAGAGGAAGATATTAAAAAAAAATCCTGTATTGTGGTGGACAATTATGAAGTAATCTGCCCACTGGGGAATTTTCTTCCTAACACTTTCATCCAGTGCTTTTTCTTATGATTGGAAGCATGAGGGTTATATACTTTTTATATATCTTTTTATCCTTTCCCACGTAACTCCAGATATTCTCATTATCTAAATAAGACTTTTCTGGATTCTTGCTAACCTTCTGGCCTCAATATCCACAAGAAGTTCCAATTAGCTGATTGCTCTGTAAAATAAACAAAAAAAGGCAGTAATGTTCCAGAATGTAGCTCTATCATACAAATAGATTTCTCCCCATAAGCCTTGAACTCTTTCTCCTTCCCAGTTGAAAGGGGAGTCCTTTGATCAGGTTTACAGGATGATGTCAGCACAAGACAGGTATCCTTGCTAAAATAGCATAAAAAGGATGCCTTTTATGGAAGGCTTGATTCAAAATACTTTTAATTTAGCTAAATATTTAAAATAATCATAGTGTAAAAGGACAAGTGACAGAATATTTTTTCAACATACATTTTAAGTAACTCTAAATGTTAAATTACAGCCAGTTTCATGTACAGTACAATGCATGTTTAAAAAATTCAGTTTTACACAGAAGAATAGAATATTAGGTCTCTTAAGAGCTTATTGCCTTGGAAACAGAATGGCAGAATTTTCAATATCACAGCAGAAGACCAATTTACCATGAAATTTGATTGATGTACTTGGTGTGGTTTGAAATTGAAATTTGGGCCACTGCAGTCTAAGTCAGAAAAGTCTGTTTTCAAAATATTATAATAAATACCAATTTTGGTCTAGATCAGAAGGATATAACAGAGTTTTGAATTTCAGAAGGCAGTTCTTTATGTGTTACTCATGGAATCACAGATTCATAGAAATATAGGGCTGGAAGGGGCCTCGAGAGGTCATCAAGTTCACCCCCTGTACTGAGGAGAGACCAAGTAAACCTAGATCATCCCTGACAGGTGTTTGTCCAGCCTATTCTTAAAAACCACCTAGGGATTCTACAGCCTCTATTGGAAACCTATTCCAGAGCTAAACTATTCTTATAGTTAGAATGTTTTTTTCCTAATATCTAACCTTAATCTCCCTTGCTGCCAGTTAAGTCCATTACTTCTTGTCCCATCTTCAGTGGACCTGGGGAACAAATGGATCATCCTCCCCTTTGTAAGAGCTCTTAACATATCTGTTATCCAGTCCCTCTTTAGTCTTTTTTTTCTCAAGACTAAAGGTGTCCAACTTTTTTAAACCTTTCCTCACAAGACAGGTTTTCTAAACCTTTTATAATTTTTTTGCTCTCCTCTGGATTCTCTCCCATTTACCCACATTGTTCTTAAATAGTGGTGTCCAGAATTGGACACAGTACCTCAGCTGAAGCCTCACCACTTCTGAGTAGACAACGACGTGCTAACTGCAAAATGCTCGTATGATTAATTATTTAGCTAGGGACACCAATGGAAAGCATGTGACAGTACTTTTTAAAGGATTTGACATACAGGAGGAAGAACTGAAGATAGATATATCACCAAATGCAGGGTGTGTAAATTGCTCATTCAAAAATCTTTGTTAAATATGTCATTGGCGATCCCTCAAGGTCGAGGATGATCTCTTTCACAGGTTTTATTTTTATGGGTCCTTTGGTGACTGAAGAGTCCAATTCTTAAGCCACAGACTCGTTGGAAGACAGGCTTGGGCTGCGATTGCCACGTGACTGTTGTCTTTCCTTTCTTTTCTGGCATTTTTCTGCAACCAGGGCAAGGCGATTTTCCTCAAAAGTTCCCTCTCTGACAAGTCTTCACCAGTTATCCCTATCCTGGGCTGCTGTCTCCCAGTGTAAGGTGTCGATGCCATATCTCTTGATGTTTATCTTGAGGGTGTCTTTAAAGCATTTCTTTTTGGCCTCACCATTTCCTTTCTCCTTTGGTGAGTGGGGCATACAGGAGTTGTTTGGGTAACCATACATCAGGCATGTGCACACAGTGCCCACTCCACCTCAGCTGGTGCTGGATAATCAGGGCTCCAAAACTGAAGATGTCGGCCTCTGTGAGGACACTGACATTAGTGCGATGATCCTCCCACTTTACGTTGAGGATCTTCTGAAGAAAGTGCTGGTGCTGGCTGCATTTATGTGGGTTAAGCAAAATCTCATGTGATGGGTTGGGTCACAGAAACCCACTTATGACTGCCACCTGATGTGCTGAGACTACCTCTAAGCCCATTTTCCCCTGGCAGCTTGGGACTTCAGTACCTTGCCTGGTTGTGCCAGACATGCTAGCCTGCTACAAACACAGACCCAGATCTGAACCACGTCCCCAAAAGCTGCAAGCTTAACTGAAAACAGCTTAAGAAGTGCTCCTGTCTCCAACACCCAGATATCCAGTTCCCAAATAAATACATTTTGCTCTGTATAAAGCTTATACAGGGTAAACTCATAAATTGTTCACCCTTGATAACACTAATAGAGAGATATGCACAGCTGTTTGCTCCTCCAGGAATTACTTACTTACTCTGGGTTAATTAATAAGTAAAAAGTGATTTTATTAAATATAAAAAGTAGGATTGAAATGGTTCCAAGTAATAACAGACAGAACAAAGTAAATTACCAAGCAAAATAAAACAAAAACACACAAGTCTAAGCCTAACACAGTAGGAAACTAAATGCAGGTAAATCTCACCCTCAGAGATGTTCCAATAAGCTTCTTTGACAGACTATACTCATTCCTAGTCTGGGTCCAGCAATTACTCACACCCCCATAGTTACTGTCCTTAGTTCCAGTTTCTTTCTGGCATCTCTTAAGGGTGGAGAGGCTATCTTGAGCCAGCTGAAGACAAAATGGAGGGGTTTCCCAGGGCCTTATATAGTCTCTCTCCTGTGGGTAGAAGCCCCTTGTATTCTCCTGGGCAGAATCACAGCTACAAGATAGAGTTTTGGAGTCACATGGGCAAGTCACATGTCCATGCATGACTCAGTTCTTTAGAGGCCAATGCCATTTGTTTACATGTTAGTTTGAACATTCCCAGGAAAGCTCAGATGTCAACTGGCATCTCTCAAGGTCCATTGCTAGCTAAGTACTCCCAATTACTTGAAGAACCCCTTCACACTATGTTGACTAAATCTGCCTTATGTGCCTCCTACAGCAAACACTTTAAATACAAGCAGAGAGCCAATGCTCACAACTTCAGATATAAAAATGATACATTCATACGAATAAGATGAATACATTCAGTAGAACATAACCTTTGCAAAGATATGTTACATGGCATATCTAGCATAAAACATATTCCAGTTATGTCATATTTACCCTCATAAGCATATTTCTATAAAGCACTATTGGGTGCAATGTCACACCTCACTCCTCTTGTAATCCCACTGTCACATGAATAAGGGTAAAATCTGTACCCAAGAGAATATAGCTTGGAAGGATAGTATGCAAAGGTGACTTACCACTTTTCTTTGCACTGTGCCAACTGTACACGTTTTTTTTCTGTACATGGTTGTTTCCTCATTTGCTATGTTACAGCAGCTTGAGGGGTCTTCTAACCTACACAAGGGGGGATCAGTATGTCGTAGAAGCATCCTGACAATGCCCCTTTTTCTCATGCCACATTTCTCATGCCATTTTGGCCTGCTACACTGGCAACTAAGAGAGTGGTGGCTTAAGAGCCCCTTCTTTGAATCTGCTTCTCTGAAGATTCATCCTTAAACTGGGCTGATCCTCCTTGGGCCAGTTAAACAGGCTTTGTGGCTAGATTATGCCAGCTTCTCAGCACACATGAGCCACAATGCACTGGAGGATCTGACCCTATGTCACCTTGTAAGATTATAAAGTCTTAGCCCTGACAGTTATTCCAGAGTTGAGAGGTGTTCAGGCCCATTTCTAATTCTGTCCCTATACATCTGGAACAAGCCTATACATCGGCTATTTCTTGTTCTCATAAAAGAGTCACCAAACCAAAATGGATCACAGTGAGCAGAGTTTAACTGTTGACCTCTAGAGCACCTGTTCCTAACTCCTTCTTCCCCACTATTAGGATGTATTGTTTGCATTTTCACAGAACAGTTGCACGTCTGAAAATTACTTTTACTTATAGGATTAAAAACCCTGATATTAGTGAAAAGGGAACTTGAATGTGAGACTTGAAAAAAAAAAAGGCACCAGTCTCCTGGATTTCTCTGAGTGAGAAGCTTTTTGCACATGTCTGATTGAAAGAAAATATTGAGTCACACAACTAATGTAAACAAACTGCCAGGGCATTACTACGGCCTCTTTCAATAAATTCTCCTTGGGTTCAGACTAGTGGACATTTAATTATTATGGTCTATTTTATTTTATGGCAAATTACCATTCTGACAGAATATGTTTATGAGTCTAAGTATTAAAAAAAATTGATGTATTCTCTCTGTTGCTCTCTTTATGGCTACTTTGTTAAATTTATGATGCACATTGTCTGGGAAAACAAAGATAGTCAAGTATGAAATCACACTTCTGCCACAAGACTTAAACCCAGTATGGAGAGACAGTGATAATTCTGATTATGAATTTAATAATCCCCTAAAATATTTTTAAATGGCAGGCCAGTTAAAAGGATGTAATTTTAGCTTATCAACAACCAACAGCAGTACTATAGCTAAATTTAGCAATATAAATGCTAGTCCTGCTGAAAGTTTAATAGCATTTAAAGTTAATCATAGGACCTTGCGGCTGGCTAACATTGAAAAACTATTTCTCAGAGGGAGAAAGAAAGAAAAGCTCTTGTCAAACAGTGTGACAAACTTTGCTGGATTTAAAATACTTTTCCTCATAATGGGCTGTCATTGACCTGTGTGTTAAGAATTGAGGGTTTTTTCTTGCTACTGTAAAAAAAAAAATTCCAGAAGGTAAAAGTGGATAATGATTGAGGGTTTGTTGATAATAAATCAATGAAAACTGGTTGAGAATGACTGAGAAAGATAATGGGTGTTCACTGTTTCAAATTCTTGGAGTTCTGTCCACAAGCGAATCTTCATAGGAACTGATTTCTAGTTAACGGCGATGTGTAATTTCCTTAATGTCCATCCATACATTTATACAATGCTCATCACTGTGCTCTCTGAACCCCTAATTATGGCACTGATTCAAAGCTCATTTAAGTCAACAGGACTGCATTGGCTACATTGCATTTTGGATCCACCCCCCTAAAACATTAAGTAGAAGGAGACAGTAACAGCCCTCAAGTTATGCATCTCTCAGAAGACTCTTCTTTACATTGGCCTTGCTGTGGCTCAAAGGGGAAAAATAAACTTTTAAACATAATTTGAGCAAAGCCAGTCTATCTTCACCTTCCTGCTATGGGGATTATTAGAGAATCAAATTTTTAAATAGGTCCGTGGGGGGTCTATGAATTACCAGAGAACTTTTTCAGTTGTCTACAAGAGCCAAGCTCTTTAAGAAGTGGTTGATGTCTCTCAGTAGTCCTCATGCTTCTATAGAAGTGGAGTCCAACTGTTTATGTGGTGGGGGGGGTCTAAGGCATAGTTGCAACATTTTAAAAAGTTTTCCAAGGGACAATTCTTCAAATAAGATGAGGGATTGGAGGGAGGTCTGGACTACTTGAGGCTTTTGTGTGCATTCTAGAGAATTTTAGCACCTCTGCAGTAGAGCTTTGCAAACATCAAATCATTAATCCTCACCACATCCCAGTGAGATAATCAAATGTTAATACAGATATAAAGACACTTAAGTCACTTAAGTAACAGAGAGTCAGGCCTTGTCTACACTGCAGACTTTTGTCAACAAAAGTTATGCCGCTTTAATTAAAATGCTTTAATTAAACTGATGTTGCATGTCCATACTATGCACCTTGTGTCGGCAGAGCACATCCACACTAATAGCTCTTGCATCAACACAGAGAACAGTGCACTGCAGGTAGTTATCCCACTGTGCAACTGGCCACAGGGTGTTTTGGAAAGGGTTTGCAATACCTCATGGGGCATGTACAGAGTCACATGATGCAGGTTTCTCAGTACCATCTTTCCATGGGCATCCTACTAGACTGCCAGCTACTTTTCAACTGAAGTGTACGTGGGGCGGGAGGCAGGGGATAGTGTATGACAGGGAGCATGTGTGTAGAGGTGGGACAGGCAGAAACAGAGTGTGTGTTGGGAAAGTGTGTGAGAGAGTGTGTGTGGGGAGTGTATATGTGAGAGACAGAGTGTGTGTTGTGGGAGAGTATGTCGGCATGCTGTTTCTTTAAATTCAGCAGTCTCTCCCCTCTGCCCCTCTGAGTTCTCCCACAGCCTCTTCAGCTACCGGGAGCAGCATCCTCAGCAGCTGTGAGTTCTCCAAGATGAGGAATGTCAAAGCTTCCCAGAGCTTTGAAAGGGGAGGGGCACATGCAGCTCCACCCTCCACAATTGTAAAGTCAAGGGACCTATAACCATAAGTTTCAGAGATCCCAAAACTTTGTATGGCTGCTATAAAAGGAAGAAGAAATGGTGACAGTCCATCATTAACCACTGGTTTTTAGGAAAAGTCACAATAACAAATAAATTCCATGTTCAGCCCTAGCAATCAGTTTATGTTGGTTTGCTTTTGTAAAGCCCTCTGCAAGAGAAAGGGATAGAATGACCTATCTCAGAGCAGCACCCCATACAAAATTCTCTACCCAGTCAGTGTGTAAATCTCTGAAGTCTCAATGACAGTTAATGAGCCTTATGTTACCAAAACATAAATACATGTATACTGTATATTCATTTAATGTTAAACCATGTATGCAACCAAAACTTGCATACATGAACCCGGTGGCCAGAGTATATTGGCCCAAGCTACAGCAATTACTAAGAAAACAGCAATCACCTCAAGTTATTTGTATACAGAAGTGTGTTTTCCCTACTTCTCACTCTTCTCTATTTGACCACTGTATATCCCTCAGCTCCCAAGAGCTTTTGCACTCAGAACTCGCCAACCAGGGATGCACAAGGCGAAAAAAACAAAAAAAGAAATTTTTCCCTAATAATATTAAAGTTCAAAGAAACCAAGGAGAGTGAAAATAGAAAAGAAGTTTAACCTTAGCCAGGAAGAGGTCATTTGAAATGTCACTGAGAACAGTTTTGGGGGAGTAGAAAGGACAGAAGTTATACTGGGATGGATCTGGGAGGAAACGTAATGAAGGTTGTACAGGACATGTGGAAGGAGGTTAGATTGAAGTAGAAAAGGGAGGCCAGATTGAAGTTAAAGATAGTTGGGGCCAAGAATTGTTTTTTGATAGGGAATACTAGAGAATTCTTGTATGCTGAGGGTAAGGAACTTGAGGAGGTCTAACTAAGCAAGCAGAAAACAGGGTAAAGAAGGAAGGGTACTGGGGAAGGGAATGATGGGAGAAGGGAGAGATGATGGAGGAAGCTCAAGTTGGATTTTATCAATCATCTCCTTGGAGAAGATGTCAAGAACTTGGACAAAGAAAGTCAGAAGGAGGGAGGGTACAGGGCTTGAGGAGGGAGCTGAAGAGAGCAAATGGGCATGAGGCTATTTGGATGGAGAAGTAAAATTATTTGGAGTCAGACAGGAGTTAGAGATTCAAGCTGGCAGAGAACTATATAAGCAGTTCAGCAGGTGCCACAAGGGCTGGCAGGGAAGGGAGGAGAATGGGGAAGAGGACAGCCTGCCCTCAGAATTGCACATTCTCTTTCTGCCAGGGTAGATGCAGAAGGCTAGCCACATGGATGCAAAAATGCAGACACTCCCAAAGCCGAGCAACCAGGCATACAGTTTCACTCCCCCAGGAGCAAGCTACACAAGCATTTTAATCAAAATATGCCTTCTACAGTTTTGACTCCACACATACTTTTCTCTTGCTAATTGGCTTTTTGTTGCAACCCTCTCTTCAGCTGCCTCCTTCACTGTCTCTTTCCATTCAGTCTCATTCCATGCTCCCCTCTTTCCTTCCCTCCCTCTCCTCCTCTGACCCTGATCATCTCCTGTCTCCATTACTCTCCCTTGCCCTCTACATCCCCTCTCCCTTCCTTTGTTTTTCCTTTTACATAAATGGAAATAAATAGAAATCCATCTCAAAACAACACAAACACACACACACACACACACACACACACACAATCATGGAACTAACATGATATTTAACATGACATTCCCTCTGTTCATTCTGTATGGTATGTCCCTCACTTTCACTCTGTGTGTGGCTGGTCTATTTAGATTACAAGATCTTCGGTGAAGAGACCATCTCTTACTCTGGCTGTATAGTGTCTAGTACTGCATGGCCCCTTGCACTATTGGAATACAAATAACAATTAAACAAACAGAGCCCTTCAGCAAGAGGTACTGTTCTGACCTGCTAAGACCTCTCTAATTTAAATATAAAAGTACAATAATTGTCCCGGGTATATTTAATCAATATAATTGTCAAACTGTAAATTGTGTCTTTTGAGGAATATGCTCACATAATACATTATATTCTAACTATATAGAATAGGCTTGTGAGATCTTTAAACGAATATTAGACAGCAGAAAGAAATGAAACTATGTATACATAATGGAAGTGTGACAGCAGCTACAAATGTGTATAAATACATACACACACTTCCGTGAAAAAACTAGTTTCTATTTTTTCTTTGGGATTAGCAGATTACATCTTTCTTTCTCTTCTTTATATTCTTTTGTTGTCTGCATCATATAATGTCCAAGTCTCATGTTTTCTGAATGAAGTGATTAATTTTATTAGAGTGTTACAGTGAATGTACTCAGCATGTTTCTATGTTACAATTATCAAAAGGGTAACATATTTACATATTCAGTATGTGATTAACAGTTTATTTTATTCCATCTATGCCTTATAAATTGTTATGGTTGTTTATTCAATTAGATTTTCATCTCTTTCCAATAAGAGAAAATACTTTTGTTTTTGCTGTGCTATATACCTGTTTTGTAATCCTGGTAACTGTTTACTTCCTTTTTTTATTATTATTTCTGAACACAACGTCTTCATCGTCAGAATATTTAGTAACAGTAACGTAACATCTAGTTTACAATTTTTCCCCTAACAGTTCGGTGTTCTTACCATATGCAAAATGTGCCTCTTTAGTTGTTATGCAGTTATTCAATGTACTCTAAAAGGAATGTTAAATAAAAAGACTCCTGGTAGGAAAATTACACATTATAAATACATTTTAGGCACACAATTTCTGTATCAACTCTGCAGTTACTTTCCTGATTTGCATAATTTTAAAAGCTAAATATTAAACGTGTTGTTAAACAATTCCAAACCATTAAATGCAAATGTATTTTTCAGAACCATCACAGTAGCTAACAAGATCAGCATCAATATTGGAAGTTTGGGGTCATCATAATATACTATTTCCACTATAATCAAACATATAGCTTCAAGAACAGCAATGTCAAGTGCTAATATATGAATAATTTTAATTAGCTTTCTAGAATTCAGTTTATAAACCTTTTGATTTATTATTTTATCTTCATGGTTAGTTACTACTTCCTGAAATCTGGCTTTATCTTCTCCCTTCACCCTCCAATAAAGTTCATAATAACTCATTAATTTATGTAGGATACCAAACAATTGAGCTATTGCTAGATTAAGTTTACAATGTTCTAATTCCAGGTACTATATTCACACGACTGTAATATAATTATAAACAGAAGGGAAGGAGGTGTAAAAATGATAGGCAATCATATTATAAAATATTATTTCAACTACTAGCTATTGGAAAGTCACATAGCCATAATCACGTCGAATTAGTAAAATCTAAAAATAGTTTTGTTCATTTCCTGTACACCACTGATAAATTATTTACACACTGTCTTGCAGATCACTGATAAATTAGCTATAAACATTCTGTCATCCTGAATAAATTAGTTTATCATGAGATACATAGATGTTTTCCACGTGTCTCTTAATCATGAGTTGAAAAGCTATACTCATTCAGTTGTTATCTCATCTAAATAGATGCATTAAATAAATAATATAAAATCGTTATGACAGCAATTCATCCGTATATTACTTAAATGGGATCTTTCATTGAATTTCATTATAAAGGGGAGATGCTGCATCCTTATTCTTGTTGATCACAGACTCTGTACACAATGAAGAAAATATCCTGTTTCAAATCACTCCTCCTGCACACATTTGAAAATCACTTACAATACAAGTGATATAAACTATATTTAAAACACATCAATATATAAATAATAATTATTAAATATTATTAATAATAATAATTAATAATAATAGTTAGCTCTTATAGAGTGCTTTTCATCAGCAGTGTTTAGGGTCTGAGCCAAAGTGTAGTAAAGTCAATGAAAAAATTATATGCAACTTTAATGGACCGTGGATCAAACTGTTAATGTTTACAGAGGTGACTATGTGCGTCATCTTCAGGTTGTTTCACACAGGTTCCCAGTGGCAACTCTTGGGATTCAATATCCTATGACTCCCTCACTAACAATGAGCTATGACTAATAACCAGGCTGTCGCTCATGCCACACTTTTACCTCTGTGAATAATGTGTTCTTTTGTTCATTTATTGATTGAGACATCAACTGGTAAAGATTAAGTTTGGTTGATTAAACATAGATTAGGCATATAAAATCCAATAGCATACAAAAAAGGCTAATTTACCAATTGAGATGCACCAGGCCTGCCTGCCCACACTGATTTGAGGTGGGCTGTGACCTTAACGGTTTGGATAGACTCCTTCTCCCTTGTTTATTCCATATTACAATGTTTTCAGTTTAGCTGAAAAGCTGGTGTCATCTAATCATTAACAAATGTCAGCATCTTACAAATTCCACTCTGCCCCAAATTTCCAGACATAAACAAGCATAACAATTTTGACCTCTGTTAGCATGGGTTCAAAACAAGTCTTCAACTAATCATTATTAAATGTTATATTCTGTCATATCTGGTTTTTCACTGTTTTTTTCTTTTTATAATATTTTTATCTACCTATCCCTTTCTTGTGGTTTCCATTACAATTTATAATTTGTTATTCAAATTTTAGTCAATCATATTCACCTAGCAAGCACACATGCAATAGTTTATACAGCTATAAAAAGCCCATTCTCTTAAACATATTTCCATTTAACAAGAAGTTTAGCTGTTATTTGCTAATAATTCTATATCATCTGTTTTTTGCAAAGCTCCATGGGAGTTCTTTAGCATAGTCACGATAAATGCTTAGGCTTTAGGCCTTCATCTGCCAACACCTCCCTCAGATTTAGTGGATGGAGTGACATTTTTCTTCATACACACTAGACAAGCACCTACCCAAAATAAATGTACTGTAACAGTTACTTTTGGTTTTATTCTGGTTTTTAAAAATCAGAATTTTAATATCAGTTGATATATACCAGAAAAAAAACATGGAAAATTAGAGATGTTAGATGTTAACTGCCACAATCACATTTCTTATGTGAAGTCTGGTAGAGCTGCTCTGCTGTATTCTCTCACTTCCAAAAAGGGAAAGAAATAATCCATTCAGAAACTGGAATTACCTTTTATTAGAACTAACTCTCCCTCTCTCTCTTTCTCTCTCTCTCTCCACACACACACAGAGTCACATTTCCCTCCCCACCCCCGGGAGGCATGTGCCTATCTGTCTTAAGGGGGAAATCTTTTCAATTTACTGGGAAGGGGTGGGGGATTAAAGGAAGATAATCTATCCCCTTGGGTTAACCGTTAGTTTCCTCCATCCAAATTCCTTCCTGCCTTTCTCCCCCTCCTTTCTTGGTGTTGTAGAAAGTAATAACACAACACAAAAGATACATTAAAACACCAGAGCTACTGTGTTAAACTGTATCTTGGGTTGCAGTTTTAAATTGTCCATACTGAGTGCAAGGCAGCAGGAAAATAATTTGAATCTATAAACATGTTATGTGAAATTGTTGAAAGTACACAGTGGAATCAAAAAGAAAAGGAGTACTTGTGGCACCTTAGAGACTAACCAATTTATTTGAGCATAAGCTTTCGTGAGCTACAGCTCACTTCAATCAAAGAAATGGTGTGACCTGAGCATGTTTGAACTAAAAGAACTGCACAGCTCAGGGAGTTTCCAAGGCTACTGATTAGGTTACAGGGTTGTAATAGCAACAGACAAAATGTTCTTCAGGTGAAATTGTGCATACAGGGACCACGAGAAACTGGTTTTGATTGACAGTTTTGATGGACAAGATTGCCACCCTTTTTGGATATTTCTTTTCTGAGGAGAAAGTTAAAAACAGCTCAGCATGGCAGCAGACTTGAGACAGAAGCATTGCCATCACCATCTCATTGACAAGCCTTCCTATGTTGGCCACCACCATTACCTTACAATGGGAATTTAAGAACTTACCAGCTCACCATTGGGCCTTCCTTTTTCTGTAACTCAAAAGATTTCCTGACCAGACCAGATGAGGAGAGGGAACCAGACAGCATCATCATCATCATCTCCTCTATGGCTGTGTCCTGAGCAACTTCTTAGTTGTGAATCTCAGATTCCGGCAATCCCTGCACTCCTCCATGGCCAGTGTGTCAATTCCCACCACCTATTTATCTTTTTTGGCTTTTGTCTAATAAGTATCCAGCTTACCCAGCCAAGACAAATCTAACCCTAAGTTGTAGCTCTTTGCTGTGTCCAGTTTGGGAAGCAAAACAACAACAGGTCAGATCCTAAACTATAATGATCACATACAGAACCAGCATTATACATTTATTCCATCTGAAAATCTGCCAAGCAGTGTGGAAAATTAGGGAGTTATCTAGATTATTTTGTATGCAGGTCAGTTTATCTGCTTGTTATTATAATGCCTGAATGCAAGCAGTTAAATCAAAGGAGGCCGCTGGGGGAGGAAACAAACAGGAAATGAAGCCATGACAATGATAAGGTACAGCCAAAGAGAATACCATTGGTCTTTGAGGAAACAGTGAGGAAGCTATTAATTGGGGAATGCTACTGCCTGGCTCCAGATAGACGAGCAAAGTTTATTTTCTCCAGAACAGAACCTAGGATCAATGGGGACACTAAAACCTTAAAGATCCTAGGCTAGAGAGCAAGGGTTTGTGTGGGCAGCAGCTGATATAGAGAGGAGCCTCTGACAGAGAGAGATAGAGAATGCTTCAGGGGGCTGCCTGTCACGCCCAGCCCGGGGTAGGGAGATCTCACCTGAGTAGAACTTACACTTTATCCTTTGTCAGTGTGGGGTAGGTAAGATCTAGGTGTATAGGCCTTTATGGTTTTACTCTTGTCTCTGATATCATGTCCCTCTGGATAAACGAATAAATAATTAATTATGCTGGAAGGGACCTTGAGAGGTCATCTAGTCCATCACCCTATGCTGAGGCAGGACCAAGTATACGTATACCATATCTGACAGATATTTGTCTAACCTGTTTTTAAAAGCCTCCAATGATGGGGATTCCACAACTTCCCTTGGTAACGTGTTCCAGTACTTAACTACCCTTATAGTTAGAAAGTTTTTCCTGCTATCTGACTTGAATCGCCCTTGCTGCAGATTAAGTCAAATATTTCTTGACATACCTTCAGTGGACATGTGACCGACTGAGCACCGTGCTCTTTATAGCAACTTTTTACATATTTGATGACTGTTATCAGCCCCCCACACCTTCTCTTCTATACATAAAACATTAGCAATTCTTTCAACTGCATGTTTTCTAAACCTCTGCTCACCATTACCAATAACTTCTCAATATTGGTCTCTCATGTTCACATTAGAGTAGGAAACCTTTTATAGGTATTAACGTTTTATATTCTTCTGTAATCACATTGGGTTGCAGAGTGGAGTCCAGTTCAGAAGATTCCAATTAAGTTCACTGGACTCAATTTAAATGGAGTTTATATGAACTGCTGGACGTACTATGGTGGAACAGAATCAGAACATTACATTTATGATAATTTTCTGTCCTTCGATTTCATTGTCTTTTTCATGTATTATTTAAATAAGGAATGTAGTTGCAGCCATGTGAGTCCCAGGATATTAGAGAGACAAGAGTCCTATGACTGTAGAAGTGTTAACAGGCCATGCTACCTTGAATGGTTCTTTACAATATGCGCTAACTACTTACACTAAACAACCCATTCCACCTTGCATTTTACTTTGACACTGGGAGTACTTTACCCAGCCCTGAAGAAGAGCTCTGTGTGGCTCAAAAGCTTTTCTTTCTCTCACCAACAGAAGCTGTTCCAATAAAAGCTATTATCTCAACCAGCTTAAATAAGGAAGGCAGATATTGAACAAAATCCACAGTTCTTGTGGAGTGTCCAACAGTGCCTAATTCTACTCAACATGCTTTGCAAACCAAACTTCACTTGTGTAACAAACACGTAAAAGAAATTAGACAAATGTCCAAATCCTTTGACTTGGAAAAGACCACAAAGGCAGTGGATCCAGCCCAGTGTGGGGAGGTCCCAGCTCCTGAGAGATCATGTAGGGGAATTACTTTCCCTTCTGCACTGTGGAATGGCTCAGTCCAAATGACCAGGCAGGTGGGTGGGTGTAGGATAGAGAATACACTGGCCAAAATCTGCACTGAAAGGGGAAACACAATTTTTTACAGAAACTACTAGAGCACTGAGGACACAGCAGTAGCCAGAGATTGGCCCTGCTATTGTTCTCTGACCTGGAGAGCAGGAGGTAGAATTCTGCCTTCCTATCCAGCAGAGAAGCCTAGTTAGAAAACTCATTTACTCGGATTTTGAGCAGTATTTGGCTCAGAAGGGTAGCAGTGTTAACAGATGAAACACTCTGTTTTTTCCTTTTGGCCTGACAACTTTTATTCCCTTCTAAACTAAGCTGGAGTGCAGCAAGCCTTCCTGTTTCCCCTCCATTAGCCAGGCACTCACATGACAGCATTTTTAACACCCAGCGTCACCCATTTGCATAAAGGATAGATAAAGAGAGGAAGAATTTGATTTAGGAGCCCAATTGTAAGGCCCCCAAGGTTTAAAAATTTTGATCCTTACAATGCATTTTAAAAAAAAAAGTGGTAAAACCTTTCCTAATCACCAGCTATTTTCATACGGCATTTTAAGAGCATCAAAAGCAGCCACAGAGACCAGCCAAGAACCATCATCTGTAATTCACTCCATCTGAGCAGCAAGAGCATGCAGACAATTTTACTGTTTTCAAAGTTTTGTTCTGCATTAACACCTTATATTTGCACATAAATAATGTTACACGTACATATTAGCCAATTCATTATGTACATTTAACAGGGAAGTTTGGTTCTAAGACACAGAGTCTTTGTAATGTGCTCATAAATATTCAGGCTGGGGATAGAATATAGCATTATATACCTAGAGCACCATCACTAAAAATAGTATATGTGGATGTCCACAACAGACATGAAATCCCATCTCCTGTTTTAGATTCAGTCTGTTGCAGCAGCAAGACCCTGCAGCCAATTCTATAGCTTTTAAAGTTTTGTTTTGTATTAGCACCTCATATTTGAGCTAAGATAATGTCAGGCTATCTCCTTTCCAGCTAAACAATTGTCATAAATATAAAGGAAAGGGTAAACACCTTTAAAATCCCTCCTGGCCAGAGGCAAAACCCTTTCACCTCTAAAGGGTTAAGAAGCTAGGATAACCTCATTGGCACCTGACCAAAATGACCAATGAGGAGACAAGATACTTTCAAAGCTGGAGTGGGGGGGACAAAGATTTTCTCTGTCTGTGTGAGGCTTTTGCTGGGAACAGAACAGGAATGGAGTCTTAGAACTTAGTAAGTAACCTAGCTAGATATGCGTTAGATTCTGTTTTGTTTAAATGGCTGATAAAATAAGCTGTGCTGAATGGAATGTATATTCCTGTTTTTGTGTCTTTTGTAACTTAAGGTTTTGCCTAGAGGGATTCTCTGTGTTTTGAATCTGATTACCCTGTAAAGTATTTACCATCCTGATTTTACAGAGGTGATTCTTTTACTTTTTTCTTCAATTAAAATTCTTCTTTGAAGAAACTGATTGCTTTTTCATTGTTCTTAAGATCCAAGGGTTTGGGTCTATGTTCACCTATGCAAATTGGTGAGGATTTTTATCAAGCCTTCCCCAGGAAAGGGGGTGTAGGGTTTGGGGAGGATTTTTGCGGGGAAAGACATTTCCAAGCGGGCTCTTTCCTTGTTATATATTTGTTAGATGCTTGGTGGTGGCAGCAATAAAGTCCAAGGGCAAAAAGTAAAATAGTTTGTACCTTGGGGAAGTTTTAACCTAAGCTGGTAAAAATAAGCTTAGGGGGTTTTTCATGCAGGTCCTCACATCTGTACCCTAGAGTTCAATGTGGAGAAGGAACCTTGACAAACAATTTTCACATCTTTCTCTTATTATGCATTTTGATATATTCACCCCCTAAACAGCTCCCTTTGGAGTTTTTCTGAATACCTGAAATATTAGTCCCATGGTCAAGGAGCAAAGTATATTTTCAGTGCAGTGCAATAGAACATGGGAAGCCAACTTACAGGCACAAATTATCTGTTCATTAAAGTAAGAGCTTTGTTTATATGGGCTCTGCAGTAGTCTAACATTTTCCTTGTAATATTATCTGCTTACCTCATTTCTTTTATGAACACTGTAGAAAAAGTCACATTAAGTAATGCAGGCTTGAGTGGGATTCCATGTTTTCACTGCTTGAACTGCCATAATTACTGTGAACTTTACTCAGCTTTAACACTACTTTGTGCAGTGTACACACACACACACACACACACACACAGACACTGAAGAGGCAAAGAGAGAGGAAATGTACAGAAATGATATTCTCTGGTTGTGTTCTCTCACATCATGTCCAGCAGTTTTCAAAGACTACATTTAATTCAATGAAATGAATTGGGAATAAACCATTTTTTCTAACATTACAAACTGATTTGCATGGCTAGTCTGGAACCAACCATAAAAGTACAATGTTAACATCTATAAATGATTTCCTATATTAAAAATGAATTTGTAAGGCCGATGTGGAGAACTTACTAATGAGTAACAATAGGGTTACTGAATTCAATTATTTCAGTGGATTTTAGCATTCAACTACTTGGTGATTCAAGAAGTTTTCCATTATGGAAAGGTCATGCACCTAGCATATTGCTACATGATTTCCATCAGATCCTTACACAAAATTCAAATAGAGGACAAAATTGGAACTAGTGATAGTGTGCCAGATGCATTCTGGATATTCCCACCAAACCTTTCTGATAGGGATGGTCAAATGAATTATGACTCATTTTGAATCCTCCCATTGTGGATTACTTTCTTCCTTGGAGAAAAATTAAGCAAAGAGCTGGCAGAAATTTTTTAAAAAGCAGAAAAACAAAGGAAACAAGAAGCAAAAAAAGTAAAATTCTAATGAAAAAATGAAGTTAAAATGAATATAGTTAATATTTAATATAATGTGTGTTTGTACACTAGCTTCCCATGTTGTGCTTTCAACACAACACAGTCTACTCTACAGACTGCTTATAGAATCATAGAATCATAGAATATCAGGGTTGGAAGGAACCCCAGAAGGTCATCTAGTCCAACCCCCTGCTCAAAGCAGGACCAATTCCCAGTTAAATCATCCCAGCCAGGGCTTTGTCAAGCCTGACCTTAAAAACCTCTAAGGAAGGAGATTCTACCACCTCCCTAGGTAACGCATTCCAGTGTTTCACCACCCTCTTAGTGAAAAAGTTTTTCCTAATATCCAATCTAAACCTCCCCCACTGCAACTTGAGACCATTACTCCTCGTTCTGTCATCTGCTACCATTGAGAACAGTCTAGAGCCATCCTCTTTGGAACCCCCTTTCAGGTAGTTGAAAGCAGCTATTAAATCCCCCCTCATTCTTCTCTTCTGCAGGCTAAACAATCCCAGCTCCCTCAGCCTCTCCTCATAACTCATGTGTTCCAGTCCCCTAATCATTTTTGTTGCCCTTCGCTGGACTCTCTCCAATTTATCCACATCCTTCTTGAAGTGTGGGGCCCAAAACTGGACACAGTACTCCAGATGAGGCCTCACCAATGTCGAATAGAGGGGAACGATCACGTCCCTCGATCTGCTCGCTATGCCCCTACTTATACATCCCAAAATGCCATTGGCCTTCTTGGCAACAAGGGCACACTGCTGACTCATATCCAGCTTCTCGTCCACTGTCACCCCTAGGTCCTTTTCTGCAGAACTGCTGCCTAGCCATTCGGTCCCTAGTCTGTAGCTGTGCATTGGGTTCTTCCGTCCTAAGTGCAGGACCCTGCACTTATCCTTATTGAACCTCATCAGATTCCTTTTGGCCCAATCTTCCAATTGGTCTAGGTCCTTCTGTATCCTATCCCTCCCCTCCAGCGTATCTACCACTCCTCCCAGTTTAGTATCATCCGCAAATTTGCTGAGAGTGCAATCCACACCATCCTCCAGATCATTTATGAAGATATTGAATAAAACCGGCCCCAGGACCGACCCCTGGGGCACTCCACTTGATACCGGCTGCCAACTAGACATGGAGCCATTGATCACTACCCATTGAGCCCGACAATTTAGCCAGCTTTCTACCCACCTTATGGTGCATTCATCCAGCCCATACTTCCTTAACTTGCTGACAAGAATACCATGGGAGACCGTGTCAAAAGCTTTGCTAAAGTCAAGAAACAATACATCCACTGCTTTCCCTTCATCCACAGAACCAGTAATCTCATCATAAAAGGCGATTAGATTAGTCAGGCATGACCTTCCCTTGGTGAATCCATGCTGGCTGTTCCTGATCACTTTCCTCTCATGCAAGTGCTTCAGGATTGATTCTTTGAGGACCTGCTCCATGATTTTTCCAGGGACTGAGGTGAGGCTGACTGGCCTGTAGTTCCCAGGATCTTCCTTCTTCCCTTTTTTAAAGATTGGCACTACATTAGACTTTTTCCAGTCATCCGGGACTTCCCCGGTTCGCCACGAGTTTTCAAAGATAATGGCCAGTGGCTCTGCAATCACAGCCGCCAATTCCTTCAGCACTCTCGGATGCAACTCGTCCGGCCCCATGGACTTGTGCACGTCCAGCTTTTCTAAATAGTCCCTAACTGCCTCTATCTCCACAGAGGGCTGGCCATCTCTTCCGCATTTTGTGATGCCCAGCGCAGCAGTCTGGGAGCTGACCTTGTTAGTGAAAACAGAGGCAAAAAAAGCATTGAGTACATTAGCTTTTTCCACATCCTCTGTCACTAGGTTGCCTCCCTCATTCAGTAAGGGGCCCACACATTCCTTGGCTTTCTTCTTGTTGCCAACATACCTGAAGAAACCCTTCTTGTTACTCTTGACATCTCTGGCTAGCTGCAGCTCCAGGTGCGATTTGGCCCTCCTGATAACATTCCTACATGCCCGAGCAATATTTTTATACTCTTCCCTGGTCATATGTCCAACCTTCCACTTCTTGTAAGCTTCTTTTTTATGTTTAAGATCCGCTAGGATTTCACCATTAAGCCAAGTTGGTCGCCTGCCATATTTACTATTCTTTCGACTCATCGGGATGGTTTGTTCCTGTAACCTCAACAGGGATTCCTTGAAATACAGCCAGCTCTCCTGGACTCCTTTCCCCTTCAAGTTAGTCCCCCAGGGGATCCTGGCCATCCGTTCCCTGAGGGAGTCGAAGTCTGCTTTCCTGAAGTCCAGGGTCCGTATCCTGCTGCTTACCTTTGTTCCCTGCGTCAGGATCCTGAACTCAACCAACTCATGGTCACTGCCTCCCAGATTCCCATCCACTTTTGCTTCCCCCACTAATTCTACCCGGTTTGTGAGCAGCAGGTCAAGAAAAGCACCCCCCCTAGTTGGCTCCTCTAGCACTTGCGCCAGGAAATTGTCCCCTACGCTTTCCAAAAACTTCCTGGATTGTCTATGCACCGCTGTATTGCTCTCCCAGCAGATATCAGGAAAATTAAAGTCACCCATGAGAATCAGGGCATGCGATCTAGTAGCTTCCGTGAGCTGCCGGAAGAAAGCCTCATCCACCTCATCCCCCTGGTCCGGTGGTCTATAGCAGACTCCCACCACTACATCACTCTTGTTGCACACACTTCTAAACTTAATCCAGAGACACTCAGGTTTTTCTGCAGTTTCGTACCGGAGGTCTGAGCAGTCATACTGCTCCCTTACATACAGTGCTACTCCCCCACCTTTTCTGCCCTGCCTGTCCTTCCTGAACAGTTTATAACCATCCATGACAGTACTCCAGTCATATGAGTTATCCCACCAAGTCTCTGTTATTCCGATCACGTCATAGTTCCTTGACATCACCAGGACCTCCAGTTCTCCCTGCTTGTTTCCAAGGCTTTGTGCATTTGTATATAAGCACTTGAGATAACCTGTTGATCGCCCCTCATTGCCAGTATGAGGCAGGAGCCCTCCCCTCACAGACATTCCTGCCTGTGCTTCCTCCCGGTATCCCGCTTTCCCACTTACCTCAGGGCTTTGGTCTCCTTCCCCCGGTGAACCTAGTTTAAAGCCCTCCTCACTAGGTTAGCCAGCCTGCTGGCAAAGATGCTCTTCCCTCTCTTCGTAAGATGGAGCCCGTCTCTACCCAGCACTCCTCCTTCATGGAACACCATCCCATGGTCAAAGAAACCAAAGCCTTCTCTCCGACACCATCTGCGTAGCCATTCGTTGACTTCCACGATTCGACGCTCCCTACCTAGGCCTTTTCCTTCCACGGGGAGGATGGACGAGAACACCACTTGCGCCTCCAACTCCTTTATTCTTCTTCCTAGAAGCACCCACTTGTACTAGCTTAGCTCTTTTCAGGGTCAAGGAGAATGTTCTTCTAGTCTTAATAAATAGCAAAGATCTCCCTTGCCTACCATAGCATGCCGAGATTTGAAATGCATGTTCTTTTATCCCTTTAGATAGAAAAATATGCTTGTTGAAATTAATACAATATATTTAAATAGCAGTAAAAAATCTACAGGAGTGAAAATTAGTTTTGTGAACTCCAAATATGGTCTGAGAATCCTGTGAAGTTCACCATTATAGGGTATCTGATGAATTTAGAGCCCACATATTTTTTTGCCATTCCTAGAAGTCCCTTTCATGACTTATCTTTGAAAACTCATGGCGATCGGGGGATGACTGGAAAAAGGCTAATGTAGTGCCCATCTGTAAAAAAGGGAAGAAGGAGGATCCGGGGAACTACAGGCCAGTCAGCTTCACCTAAGTCCCTGGAAAAATCATGGAGCAGGTCCTCAAAGAATTAATCCTGAAGCACTTGCATGAGAGGAAAGTGATCAGGAACAATCAGCATGGATTCACCAAGGGCAAGTCATGCCTGACTAACCTAATTGCCTTCTATGATGAGATAACTGGCTCTGTGGATGAGGAGAAACCAGTGGACATGTTATTCCTTGACTTTAGCAAAGCTTTTGATACGGTCTCCCACAGTATTCTTGCCAGCAAGTTAAAGAAGTCTGGGCTGGATGAATGGACGATAAGGTGGATAGAAAGCTGGCTAGATTGTTGGGCTCAACGGGTAGTGATCAATGGCTCCATGTCTAGTTGTCAGCTGGTATCAAGCGGAGTGCCCCAAGGGTCGGTCCTGGGGCCGGTTTTGTTCAATATCTTCATTAATGATCTGGAGGATGGCGTGGATTGCACCCTCAGCAAGTTTGCAAGTGACACTAAACTGGGAGGAATGGTAGGGATAGGATAGGGTAGGGTAGGGATAGGATACAGAAGGACCTAGACAAATTAGAGGATTGGGCCAAAAGTAATCTGATGAGGTTCAACAAGGACAAGTGCAGAGTCCTGCACGTAGGACGGAAGAATCCCATGCACTGCCACAAACTAGGGACCGAGTAGCTAGACAGCAGTTCTGCAGAAAAGGACCTAGGGGTTACAGTGGACAAGAAGCTGGATATGAGTCAACAGTGTGACCTTGTTGCCAAGAAGGCTAACGGCATTTTGGGCTGTATAAGTAGGAGCATTGCCAGCAGATGGAGGGAAGTGATCGTTCCCCTCTATTCGATATTGGTGAGGCCTCATCTGGAGTACTGTGTCCAGTTTTGGGCCCCACACTACAAGAAAGATGTGGAAAAAATGGAAAGAGTACAGTGGAGGGCAACAAAAATTATTAGGGGACTGGAACACATGATTTATGAGGAGAGGCTGAGGGAGCTGGGATTATTTAGTCTGCACAAGAGAATTTGATTTGATAGTTGCTTTCAACTACCTGAAAGGGGGTTCCAAAGAGGATGGATCTAGACTGTTCTCAGTGGTAGCAGATGACAGAACAAGGAGCAATGGTCTCAAGTTGCAGTGGGGGGAGGTTTAGGTTGGATATTAGAAAAAACTTTTTCACCAGGAGGGTGGTGAAGCACTGGAATGCGTTACCTAGAGAGGTGGTGGAATCTCCTTCCTTAGAGGTTTTTAAGGTCAGGCTTGACAAAGCCCTGGTTGGGATGATTTAGTTGGGGATTGGTCCTGCTTTGAACAGGGGGTTGGACTCTATGACCTCCTGGGGTCCCTTCCAACCCTGATATTCTATGATTCTATGACGAGTTGCCAACTACTTCCACATTACAGTGTCAGCCAGTCAAGATTACTGTCTCCTGTTCATCTTTTTTTTTTTCAAACAACATTTTTGAACAACACTGTCAACAGTTCTGGAAGCACTGATACCCAACCAATTTGGAGGCAGGTGAGATATAATAGGAGATCTTTTCTGAACACCCAAACCTGTCCAGTTTATGTTTACAAGAAACAAATGAGTTTTCATACTCTACCACTTTCTATTAAGTACAAAAACCTGCAGATATACTGAATGCATAACCATTGACCAGCAGTATTTATGTCAGATGTTATCAATCTGTGCAAATCATTCTAAAAGAAAAAAACATTCAAAATATTTTGAGACTTAACTTTGGCCCTTCAGAAGGAACTTGTATAAAAAGTAATTAATCCTATGTATTTTCATACTGCATTTGAATTAAACATATTTGACCACCATAAAATTAATTATGGGTTCAAAGTCATGAACCTTTCCTGCCTGGTTTGTTCACTAGCATCTGTAATCAAAGTGAAAGGAGTAAGTGATTGCATTAGGAATACCTTGTTATTTTGTCAAGGATCCAGCAGGGCAATAAGAGAAAAACCAATTGTTCTGTATTTAAATACAATGCAGACGGCCCCTGTTGATATACAGCATCTTTCACAGCATAGTGAGTTTGTTTGGTGCCAAATAATATTCGATACATGCTGTTCCCTTTGTTGACATTTTGTGTACCTCAGAGGGAATTGAAAGAAAGTTATCTTATGGCTGACCACAGTATGGCACAAACTCTGCACAAAAATGTGCACATGGTCCCCATATGGACCCAATACTGTGCTTCTCTGTGTCAGTGTTTGATTCTGGCTCATATCAGCTTTGCATATTAAGCCAAGCCCACTGGCATACCATTATGTGGAGATGGTTTGTAGATTATTTATGAAACTTAGTTTTAATTAAATCTGGTTAGCTTTCCATTTTTAATTTGTTTTGTTTTTGCAAAGTTATGTAGGGACTTCAATTCATATTGAAATGGCAATTAATAAATCCACTGTATGCATCTGTGTCAGCTCCCCTTGCTGGACATTCACCAGACTGCTGTGTTTGGCTCCCACACAGAGGCTCCATACACTTTTAAGCTTCCCTTGGTCTGGGCAGTCTCCAGCACTCTATCTGCCCTTGACCTCCCTGGCATATTTCCTGGGCAAAGACTTTCTGTCTGATACCCCTTAATGGAAGTGAGACCTCACAGTCCAGCTGCCCTAGGCCCCTAAGACACTCCAGTAGCTTAATCACAGAGCTCCAGTGTTGTGGGCATTCTAGTTTACAGGTTACTCCTTCATGGATGTGATAATTGAAGTAAATATACATAGCCTTTGCAAAAGTATTTCTAAAACCACCCACTCTTTGCGTTACATAGCACAAGTGATATACAGATCCAAGGAAAACAATAAATGCCTGCAAACCATTCCTTGCCTCAGTTTCCTCACCACTCCTGAGAATTCTTTGAGATTTGGTTAGAGTTTTCTAATGAACCCAGGATCCTTCCTCTCCCACTTTTGTCCTGCACATGGCTTCTCCTCTGGAACATGGAGTTTTTCTATTTGACCCCTACAGGTTTGAGAGTAGCAGCTGTGTTAGTCTGTAGTCACAAAAAGAAAAGGAGTACTTGTGGCACCGATGAAGTGAACTGTAGCTCAGGAAAGCTTATGCTCAAATAATTTGGTTAGTCTCTAAGGTGCCACAAGTACTCTTTTTCTTTTGACCCCTACAGTCAGCATTCTTCAGTTTTGGCTGGTCCAGGAGTCAGCAAGGTGACCGATGTCTACACTACCCTCCTTCTGTCGGTGTATGCGTCCTCACCAGGAATGCCTTTGCCGACTGAACAGGGGCAGTCGGGGGGTGGCTGGGAGCTAGGGCTCCCAGTTCTATGCAGCTCCCCCCAGGAGCCCAGCAGCCACCCCAGGGCTTCTCGCCTCCACGATCCCAGCTGGCAACGGTTGTTTGGGAGCCGCCTGGGGCATCTCACCTCTGGCAGGTAGAGCCGCACACAAAGTCTGGTCAGCTGCCATGAAATTGACAAGAATGGCAGCCAACAGCTGATGTAAGGAACTCGGTGTCTACACAAACACTACATCTCCCTAACTACACCTACATAAGCCAGGTGCCTCTGGTGGAGGTGAAGTTATTATGTCGGTGTAGTAGGACACTTACATCAGTGGAAGCAAGGCTGTAGTGTAGACACTGACATAGTTAGGTTGACCTAATCTGCCTTATGTTGACCTAACTCTGTAAGGTAGACCAAGCCCTAGAGACAGCTGGTTTTCCTGGGCTCCAGCCCTCCCACTCTTTTGTTCAGGCATAATGTACTTATATGTTGATAGCCCTTAACAGTTGTCGCAATCAAAGACAGACATTCAGGTGCCACTCCCCTGTTCCTTAGTACAAGGGTTATGAGGCAAGAATGCAGCGCAGATAATCATAAGGCTTAAACATAGAGAGTTCACAAGCTCAAACAAGTAATCAATTGTATATAGACAGATTCCCGGACCATCACAGCATCTCTCTGTAAGCTACAAGGGCAAATGGGCATCCTGGTATTAATTGTACAAGGACTACATATGACCATTGCTCAAATAATGTACTGTTAATATTAAGTAACTGTAATGTTTTAGACATTGATGAGATGAACCTTTGTTATGAATGGAACCTTAGACATCCAATAAACCAAAACATTTATAATTACAGATAGCTAAAGCGGTCTTCGAGTTCTGCTAGTATTTGGGAAATGTGAAGGGTTTTCAGGTGACCTTGATTGTGAATTTTCCTGCTATCATATGTTTGGCTTTTTTGCATGTTTCCCTTTATGCAAAATTCTGAGCATTTCTTAATTTTTTAATTTGGACCTGCGCACTACATCTTGACTAGCTCATTCTGATGTAAAAATTATCACTATAATAAAATCAATGCAGCACATATTCAATTGATAAAAGAATTGGCTAATTGATAGATCTTATATAAAGTACTGCAAATGTCAAGGAGGAATAGTTAGCCAGAGGGCATGTTTAAAGGGGTTCTATGGGAATCTGTTGCTGGCCCAATATTATGCAATATCTTTATCAATGACCTAGAAGAGATTTTTAAATCATTGGTGATAAAGTGTTAGATAACATAAAAATGTTGGAGCGGTAAAGAATGCTAAGAAGAGGTCAGTTATACAGAGTGATCTGGATTGCTTTGTAAGCTGGGCTCACTTGTATAGCATGCATTTTAATGCAGACAAATGCAAGGTCACACGTGTACAAATAAAGAATGTGGGTCACTGTGACAGTAAGGGATTCTGTCACCGGCTGCCCTTTAACCCTGGGTGCCTCTGTGCTGTGCAGCTTTGGCTCAGAGTCCTGACAACAGCAGACTACTCACAGCACAATGGTTTGACCTCGGCTTCCACCAGCCCAGTTACTCCTTGCAGGGTGACCCCAACAACCAGGAGCTCTTTCTTGAGTTTCAGATCACTGAAGAGTCCTACAGAAAGTGGAAACTAGGTCAAATTATGAAGGATGAATATAAAGAAACAAGGATATAGGGACAAAATTAGAAAGACCAAGGCACAAAATGAGATTAGACTAGCTAGAAATATAAAGGGTAACAAGAAAACATTCTATAAATACACTGGAAGAAGAGGAAGACTAAGGACAGTGTAGGCCTATTGCTCAATGAAGGGGAAAAGATAATAACAGGAAATGGCAGAAGAGCTAAATGACTTCTTTGTTTCAGTTTCCACCAAAAAGATTAGTAGCATTCAGATATCTGATATAGTGAACACCAGTGAAAATGTGGTAGGATCTCAGGCTAAAATAGGGAAAGAACAGAAAGTTAAAAATTACTGAGACAAGTTAGATGTCTTCAAGTCACCAGGGCCTAATGATATACATCCTAGAACACTCAAGGAGCTGGCTGAGGAGATATCGAAGCCATTAGTGATTACCTTTGAAAACTCATGGAAGATGGGAGAGATTCCATAGGACTGGAAGAGGACAAATATAGTGCCAATATGTCAAAAGAGGAATAAAGACAACCTGGGGAATTACAGACCAGTCAGCTTAACTTCAGTACCTGGAAAGATAATGGAGCATATAGTCAAGCAAGCAATTTGAAAATACCTGGAAGATAATAAGGTGATAAGTAACGATCAACATGGATTTGTCAAGAACAAATCATGTCAAACCAACCTAATAGCTTTCTTTGACAGTGTAACAAGCCTTGTGAATGGGGGAAAGAGGTAGATGTGGTAGATCTTTACTTTAGTAAAGCTTTTGATGCTGTCTCACATGACCATCTCATAAACAAACTAGGGAAATACCACCTAGATGGAGCTACTATACGATAGATCCATAACTGTTTGGAAAACTGTTTCCAGAGAGTAGTTATCAGTGGTTCACAGTCAAGCTGGAAGTGCATATCAAATGGGGTGCCACAGGGATCAGTTCTGGGTCTGATTCTGTTCAATATCTTAATCAATGGTTTAGATAAAGGCATTGAGAGTACGTTTATAAAGTTTGCAGACGATACCAACCTGGGAGGGGTTGCAAGCACTTTGGAGGATAGGATTAAAATTCAAAATGATCTGGACAAACTGGAGAAATGGTCTGAAGAAACTAGGATGATATTTAATAAGGACAAATGCAAAGTACTCCACTTAGGAAGGAACAATCAATTACACATATACAAAATGTGAAATGACTTCTTAGGAAGGAGCACTGAGGAAAGCGATGTGGGGGTCACAGTGGATCACAAACTAAAAATGAGTCAACAGTGAAACACTTACAAAAAAAAAGAAAACATCATTCTGGGATGTATTAGCAGGAGTGTTGTAAGCACAACATGAGAAGTAATTCTTCTGCTTTACTCCACGCTAATTAGGCCTCATCTGGAGTATTGTGTCCAGTTCTGGGTGCCACATTTCAGGATCTCCTGAGGTCCCTTCCAGTCCTATACTTCTATTATAACAGTGAAAGACTTAAGAAGCTCAGTCTATTAAACTGATCCAACAGAAGATTAAGAGAGGATTTGATCAAGATCTATAAGTACCTACCTGGGAAGAAGATTTCTGATAGTAGAGGGCTTTTTAACCTATCAGACAACAATATGCAAGATCCAATAGCTGGAAGCTAAAGCTAGATAAGCTAGATACATTCAGGCAGGCTAGAAATAAGGCACAATTCTTTTAGCAGTGAGGGTAATTAAAGGTCAATACAATTTACCAAGAGATATGGTGGATTCTCAGTCACTTGAAGTCTTTAAATCAGGATTGGATCTTTCTACAAAATATGTTCTGGCTCAAATCCAAGATATGAATTTGATGCAAGAATAATTGTGTGAAATTGCTATACAGGAAGTCAGCTTAGATGGCCATAATTGTCCCTTCTGGCCTTGAATCTATTAATCTAATAACTTTAATTGTGAATATTTATTGTTCGTTCTCAAGCAAGGATTGGAGGGGGTGGGGGGAAGCAATAGTATTTTCCCATTTTCCATTGAGGGGCCTTACTAGCAATTAGTTTACAAAACAACATCCATCATTCTATGGAGAACAGCAAGAAATGTATGTTCATTAATTTTTTTAAAAGGTAAGTTTAGATCTAAGCAGGCATCTGTCACACCCATTTTAAGCTCATTTTAGCCAATGAATCAAGTTGGCATTATTATTTAAAATGTTAATAACTTCTAATATTAGGTTAATCAATTAAATTAGTCCTATCCACTAGATCTCAACTAGATCAGTCTGGTACACTCAGTTTTATTTTAGTCCTCCTTACCTTTTTTTGTTAAAACTTTTTGGACTCCAGTTAGCACCTCTAGTTAAAAGAGAGTCTAATTTGACCACAGACGTCAAATACCAATTTTTAGGCTGACATTGAATTCATTGTGGATCAGAGGTGAGGAGGAGGTAGGGAAAATTAGGTTTATAATATAAACTGAATTGCTATCTAAAACATGGAGTGGCTGCTGCCTTTCCATAACAATTTCTTCTGTGTTTTGTTATCTTTCTAAAAGTTTATTGCCAGTAAGTTGTAGGTTCTGATGGTCAATTTCCTGCCAGGATATTTAAAGTCCTTTAGCTCAACAACTTACTCTACCAGAAATAATCAGATAAATAATCTTCAAGGGCAAAAATAGGTTATGAATGCTATACACTGCCTATACCTCATCATTCAGTTTAATGCATAATCCTGATTGTATCATTAGGTAAATGCTAAAGCTGGACAAAGGGCAAAGGCAAACGCAACCCAAATATTGATATTTTCTCTTACTGCAAATGTGCTAACCATAAGACGAATAAAATATTTTTATTTTATTCACATTCTTTCGTCTGTGTGCTTATTGTCCACTTATTTGCTTCAGCACAATGCCTCTGTTACCCAATGGCAGACTCAGGGCTTTGTATTAGCCAATTTCCCACTAATACCATCTTGAGAGCAACACCTGCTGCCACTGCTACATTCATTGCTGTCTTGCAAACATTACCTTTGGTTTCAGGAATAAGAATGTGGAAAAAAAGGATAATAATGGCGATTCTGGGACAAAATGGGAATGTTTGTCCTTGACCCATTCCCCGCCTGTTTTGTGTCATCCCTCTCATCAACAGCTTCTCTCCTCTCTCTTTCCATCTGTCCCATTCTGCTCCGGTTTTCTGTATTCAGTACAAGATGCATCTCCCATGTTACTGTAAATTAAGGCAATTTTTCAAGGGGCTTATTAGGGCAGATTTTCCCAAGTGAGGACCTTCTTACTTTATATGGACACTTTTTGTACACAAACAGCAGACTGATTGACATCTGAGCTTTATATCTGGGGCAGGGGTGACCATCACACCAGATCTGTTAGTTGTCTTTTAGGAGAGTAAGCAACAGTGCATATGTATCACTCTGATCTCTTTGCTCACCTCAGTAGTTTCTCTCCCACTCAGTGAATGGCTATGTGTCGTTCCTGTGACAAATTTAAAGGGTGACCTGGATAGGACAATGTGTGCAGTTTGTACCCATTTTGCTTGATTGTCCCTTGTAATAACCGTGCAACATAGAATCATAGAATATCAGGGTTGGAAGGAACCCCAGAAGGTCATCTAGTCCAACCCCCTGCTCAAAGCAGGACCAATTCCCAGTTAAATCATCCCAGCCAGGGCTTTGTCAAGCCTGACCTTAAAAACCTCTAAGGAAGGAGATTCTACCACCTCCCTAGGTAACGCATTCCAGTGTTTCACCACCCTCTTAGTGAAAAAGTTTTTCCTAATATCCAATCTAAACCTCCCCCACTGCAACTTGAGACCATTACTCCTCGTTCTGTCATCTGCTACCATTGAGAACAGTCTAGAGCCATCCTCTTTGGAACCCCCTTTCAGGTAGTTGAAAGCAGCTATCAAATCCCCCCTCATTCTTCTCTTCTGCAGGCTAAACAATCCCAGCTCCCTCAGCCTCTCCTCATAACTCATGTGTTCCAGTCCCCTAATCATTTTTGTTGCCCTTCGCTGGACTCTCTCCAATTTATCCACATCCTTCTTGAAGTGTGGGGCCCAAAACTGGACACAGTACTCCAGATGAGGCCTCACCAATGTCGAATAGAGGGGAACGATCACGTCCCTCAATCTGCTTGCTATGCCCCTACTTATACATCCCAAAATGCCATTGGCCTTCTTGGCAACAAGGGCACACTGCTGACTCATATCCAGCTTCTCGTCCACTGTCACCCCTAGGTCCTTTTCTGCAGAACTGCTGCCTAGCCATTCGGTCCCTAGTCTGTAGCTGTGCATTGGGTTCTTCCGTCCTAAGTGCAGGACCCTGCACTTATCCTTATTGAACCTCATCAGATTTCTTTTGGCCCAATCCTCCAATTGGTCTAGGTCCTTCTGTATTCTATCCCTCCCCTCCAGCGTATCTACCACTCCTCCCAGTTTAGTATCATCCGCAAATTTGCTGAGAGTGCAATCCACACCATCCTCCAGATCATTTATGAAGATATTGAACAAAACCGGCCCCAGGACCGACCCTTGGGGTACTCCACTTGATACCGGCTGCCAACTAGATATGGAGCCATTGATCACTACCCGTTGAGCCCGACAATCTAGCCAACTTTCTACCCACCTTATAGTGCATTCATCCAGCCCATACTTCCTTAACTTGCTGACAAGAATACTGTGGGAGACCGTGTCAAAAGCTTTGCTAAAGTCAAGAAACAATACATCCACTGCTTTCCCTTCATCCACAGAACCAGTAATCTCATCATAAAAGGCAATTAGATTAGTCAGGCATGACCTTCCCTTGGTGAATCCATGCTGGCTGTTCCTGATCACTTTCCTCTCATGCAAGTGCTTCAGGATTGATTCTTTGAGGACCTGCTCCATGATTTTTCCAGGGACTGAAGTGAGGCTGACTGGCCTGTAGTTCCCAGGATCCTCCTTCTTCCCTTTTTTAAAGATTGGCACTACATTAGCCTTTTTCCAGTCATCCGGGACTTCCCCGGTTCGCCACGAGTTTTCAAAGATAATGGCCAATGGCTCTGCAATCACAGCCGCCAATTCCTTCAGCACTCTCGGATGCAACTCGTCCGGCCCCATGGACTTGTGCACGTACAGCTTTTCTAAATAGTCCCTAACCACCTCTATCTCCACAGAGGGCTGGCCATCTCTTCCCCATTTTGTGATGCCCAGCGCAGCAGTCTGGGAGCTGACCTTGTTAGTGAAAACAGAGGCAAAAAAAGCATTGAGTACATTAGCTTTTTTCACATCCTCTGTCACTAGGTTGCCTCCCTCATTCAGTAAGGGGCCCACACTTTCCTTGGCTTTCTTCTTGTTGCCAACATACCTGAAGAAACCCTTCTTGTTACTCTTGACATCTCTGGCTAGCTGCAGCTCCAGGTGTGATTTGGCCCTCCTGATAACATTCCTACATGCCCGAGCAATATTTTTATACTCTTCCCTGGTCATATGTCCAACCTTCCACTTCTTGTAAGCTTCTTTTTTATGTTTAAGATTCACTAGGATTTCACCATTAAGCCAAGCTGGTCGCCTGCCATATTTACTATTATTTCGACTCATCGGGATGGATTGTCCCTGTAACCTCAACAGGGATTCCTTGAAATACAGCCAGCTCTCCTGGACTCCTTTCCCCTTCAAGTTAGTCCCCCAGGGGATCCTGGCCATCTGTTCCCTGAGGGAATTGAAGTCTGCTTTCCTGAAGTCCAGCGTCCGTATCCTGCTGCTTACTTTTCTTCCCTGCGTCAGGATCCTGACGAACACAACAGCAGAGTGCAGATAAGAGATCAAATTTTCTTTGTTTGGCCTCAGTCACCTGACATGGGTCTAGATTACATGGCAAAGAACAGTATCAGCTATCTCCCATGGCTACAGCTACAACCCTATTTCTTACCACAGCAAAACACTAAACATTCCAAATTTCTCTAGTTGTATTTTTTCTACAGTAGAACATAAAAGAAATAAAGAGGCAATTTGGGGGGGGGCTCTTTAATTTTTTCCAGATACTTACACTGCACCATGTATGGTCTTGCTACTGTAACTGCTGTCAGATTCAACATGCAGATCAACATCAAAGGTCAAAGTGAAAGTGAAATTTTCAGTAAATTCCACTTTAATTGTGGCTTCCATATTAATGGCTTTGAAGAAGATTGAAGGTTTTACCAGCAAAAGCGTCTCTAACTTCATTCATATTGAAATGACTCCAGCTCAAAGGTGAGCTGTTTGTATTTTTTTGCTTCACCACAAGAAGTGGAACAGACTAACTTCCCCTGTTTCATTTCATGAGAGAAATGTTTTGCACAGCTGGTAGGAGGTAGCCGGTGGATAGCACAATTAGCCCTTGCCCCCCAGTAAGGTCTTTCGGAATCACCACAATACTGGTAATAATACACTGCCACCTCAGATGAAGAGCTGCAGTATCAGAGTTAAGATTGTGAGTGAACAGTTTGTTGGCTGAGGACAAGATCCAAAGTCCTGTGAAATCAATGGAAAGATTCCAGTTAACTTCAATAGGCTTTGGACATAGCCCATAGAAAGATTTTTTTTTCCCCTGTACAGACAATAAAATTCCCATTCATTTTGAAAAGATTCCAATTTATATTTAAAAGCATTTACCTCACCCCAAACAGAATATCAATAATCAGTGTCCCAGGCATCACAAAGTTTGAATATATTAGTAATGGGGAACCTACAGACTGTGGTGACGCACTGTAGGATTTTGCTTCAGATGACTATACATAACTATCAACTTATTAATCCATATTGGGAAAATATTTATTTTCCCAGTGGCATGAGGCTACATAATAGGTTGAATGCTTTTGACAGTGCTGATTGGTGAACATACAGTATCACAACAGAATATATTGTCAACATGATAAAACTGAACTGGAAAACAAAATTTTGAAAGCCAATGTCTAATAGGCATGATTCAATAGCCTGTATTCAGCACATCTGCTATTTTTATTCCAATTTATACAAAACATTTACAACATCTTGATGATACAATTGAGAAAATTGCAACACATGCTGCTATAGTTAACTATCTATGTCTATCAGACTGCAAACATCTGGTTTCTGTCTTCTGAGATGTTAACGCTTCTAACATAACACACCAATCTTTAACAATTTTAAAATAAGTGAACTTTGTTAAACTAAAAATAGTACAAAATAAAATGGCAGGAACCCTATTTTAATAAAAAATGTGTTACCCACAATTTGTAGTCCCTCGTTGACTCAGGGATTGGATTGTGCCAAACAGAGGATGTGAGTCTGTATAAAAGCCACATTAGCCACATTATAAAAGCTACATTCACTCAGTCCCCACACAAGTTCAGGAGTAGTCACTCACGTATATTGTTTAGTGCTTTGTCAAGTCCTAAATGTTCCAAGTGATGGGGCTTCCCTCAATTCTTTTCAGAGACTTTTACAGTCTAATAATAGGCCTCACTATTAAATGATTCTTGCTCAGTTTCAGCCCATTACTGATGTCTCCCTCCCCTGCCAAGTTATGCACACAGGAATGCCAGTGAAGTTACACCAATGACATATCTGACACAGGATGCATTCTTCGCAAGAAAAGTAAGACTCCATATATGGTACCACATGCAGTGTATCTAGCAGCTCACCCTCTCCCATTTGGCACCCAAATGGTATTCCTTCAGCTCTCCTTGTGCTCTGGTTCTGAGGCTGCAACTCCCCCGGGGGGACCGTAAGACACAATGAGGGATGCCCCATGTAGTTTTACAAGCTTGGTAAAAGTATTATTGGTAATTATCAAGTGATCATCATCACTGGGCAAGTTGTTCTTAGGTTCCACTCTTTAGCATGTATTCATTAATTTTTTAGGATTTTTTTTTTAAATATAGGGAGCATGACACTGTATAGCACAATTTCCTGCTGTTGCACAAATTCCAGCTTGTATCTTTTATGCAGCAGATCTGCAGCACAGCTTCGTTTCTGATTAATATTCAAGGATAATAATAAACATAAGGAAGTCCGTGATTGCAAAAGTCTATATATAAAGTGAATGATTGTGAACAGAATGTACTGAAACTTAGGAGGATCATGCTGGCAAATTAAATGATTTGTGGTTCTAGAATATAATTTTCCAAGAAGGTGATTTATTGATTAGCAATACTTAATCAAGTTTTCATGGAAATATAAAAAGCTAGCTGTTAATTCAAGCAAGTTATAGCAGAATTTTCTAAATAGCTCTGAAATTATTTTAATCTATCCATGTAAACGACATTCATTCTGGTTCCAATTGTTTTTCGAAAAGGGGCCAAATTTCTAAAAAAACTATGCCCAATTGGGGTGTCAAGTAGCCCAAAAACAGTCAAAGATCTAATTCTTCCAGGTACAAGTGTGCTTTATGTTACCCATGCATACTAAGGAATACAACAACAAAACAAAAAGAGATGGCACACTCTTATAACATTTACAAGACTGCCACACCACCAAGTGTCCCTCAGACTCACGCCTGCTTTAAAATCTCACAAGCTCCAAAATGCCCAGCTCATTTTCAGGATATTCAACAGAACTTACTCAGGCCTCAAAGTTAACGGGATTCCACTTAAGTGTAAGTATGCTTTGCAGAATTGCAGCCTAAGCCACATACTATTCCCAGTCTAAGTCTTCCCAAGCCTCCCTGAGCTCAAGGCTAGGAGCCACCTTCCCCAGCGAGCTCCTTAACTATTGAGCCCCAAAATTACCATTGCACAAGACTCTCAAAGTGAGGTTTTTCTAGTTTCCTGCTGGCTGCAGAGCAGGTCAAAGACTGCAATCAACCCTAACTTAATCCTATTCCTCAAAAAGGAGTCACTTGCATTTAACAGCCCCCTATTCTAGAAGGCTGGAGCCAGTCCCCTATCCTGGAGACTCAGGTGGACCTAGACTCTCTCTCTTTTTTTTTTTTTTTTTTTGCTTATAAGTGGCTACATAGGCACAGAAACTAATCTAATGTCCGATATTGACTTCTTTGGTTCTGAGTCTAGCTCTTGGAGTTAGTATTATTTATTTTGTTACAATAGCATTTAAGGATCAGATGAGAATGAGACCTCATTGTGATAGAAAATGTAAGGAATAATAGACAGACAGAGAAAGGGTGGGGGAATGGGATATAACACAAGCAGAGTGAACAGTGGGATGGGCTGCAAACTTCATATTAGTTACACAAGTTTTCTTCCCCTTTGTGGGATGTTTTTGGAGGGGTAATTTTATAACAGTTCTTTGGGTGGGGTTTTGATATCAGGGGATTAGCTGGATGGAAGGAATAAGGAATGGAGAAGGGATATAGAAGGATTAAGGTGGGTGGGTGGGGAAGTGAGGATAGAAGCACAGAGAGCAGGAAAATAAGGGGTTGGAGCAAAGAACCAATCAGCATAAGCCAGAGACTATCCACAGTCCAAACCATAGAAAGTAGCATGATGACATCATCAGTCATAGAGTTCAAGGCCAGGAGTGACCACCAGATCAGTCTGATCTTCACATCACAGGCCAATAAACCCCACCCAGTTACCCCACACTGAGCCCAATAATTTGGACTAGACTAACCTCCTAAACTATTGTGTACTCCAGGCAGATAAAAGGAGGGACTGAGGTGTTCCAAGGCCCCTGCAAGGGCAGGTAACTGATTTGGTGAGATACACCTATAAAGTGATATGCGTGCCATACTACAGAATGTGGCGAAAACCTCCCAAAGTCCTTCCTGATCTGACCTGGGGGAAAATTCCTTCCTGACTCTGAAAATGGAGATCAGTGTCCTGACTAGAATTTCTTTGTTCCCTAAATCCGCCTGGGGGTGGGACAGGAGAAAAGCATGTGGTAGCAGAGAATGAAACCTGATAGCTGAAGAGTGTTCAGCAGGCAAGCACCCATGTGTAGTGACTGTAAAACACCTGACGGTTTGATAAGGTGTCTTTGATAAATGCTTATTGATGTGTTAGATTTTTTTTCTTAACTATATAATCTTGTGAGACCTCACAGCCTCCTCCTTGTTGGGTTAACAAGGAGTTCTCCAGATGAAGACGCAGCCATAAGCTCAGAAACAACAGAACAGGAGAGGGGACAGAGGTAGCTTGCCCCAACTTCTCTCACATGATTACTTCCTGAGTCAGGGGGTCCTTCCCTGCAGGGAGGAGCCAGTTTTTAGGGGCTATCTCTGGATGTGCCACAGTCATACAGGGCCAGCCCCACAGTAACTCTGTTACAGTACAATTCTGCTCCATAGTATTATCTCCATAGTATAAAGTTGTAACCACCACCACATTCTTATGCTTCTCAAAATCTCTGGAGGTGACGAAATAAAAAATGTTTTTTTCAGGCTGTCACAGATCTAATGAAGAGCCTGTCTAATGGACGCCCATCAGACTGTATGAGGGGATCATGTAGAACCGTGGCATGGCTTTAAGTCTGAACAGAGACCAGCCTCTGCTCCTGGGTTGGGGTCTCTAGGCTTATTCTCAGGGTACAGATTCTCTGTCTAGTACCCTCTTCTAAGAACTGAGACCCTGCAGTACAACTCTCAAGTCCCTGAAACCAGCAGTGACCCCTGAGATTTCCATATAGCTTAAACACACTCTCCCCCAGCTTTGAGGGCACTCTGGGTTCACCGTTTACCTCTTCAGGGGCATGAAATAGCAAAAGCCAATAGACACAAAGACAGCTTTCCCATTGAATTCTAAAATGCCACTGCTCTTTACATAACAGCACAAAAGTTACACAGATCTTGAAAAAATAATAGACACACCTACATTCATATCCCATGCTTCAGTTTCCTCACAACTCTGGAAAGTTGTTTGGCATTGGACAGAGCCCTCTTAGTTACCCAGGATCCTTCCCCTAAACCTGTATATGACTTTCCTTCCAAAACAAGCAGCCTTCTCTCTAACTCAGCTAGTTTTCTCTGACTTTGGCTGGTCCGCTATTAAACAGGATCCCCTGCTATGAAAACCTGTCTGCCTCTTCCCCTCTCCTGCCCAAAAGCTTCCTGTGGGGCTTTGTGATTTTTAAAGGGTGGCATCAACAACTTGATTTCTTGTCCTGAGTCTGGAGATTTTCCACAATCTAAATGCAAGCCTCCTGCAGTGAGGTAAGAGAAAACTGGTTCTCCTAGGCTTGAGCTAGCTCATTTTCCCAGGTGGCCATAATGTTCTAACGACTCACCATTGTACCTGGTCTGGGAGGGACACAGAGTCATAGAGTCATAGAACTGAAAGGGACCTCGAGAGGTCATCTAGTCAAGTCCCCTGCACTCATGTCAGGAGTAAGTATTATCTAGACCATGACATAGCCTATATGAGCAAATGGTGGATTCCACATCCACAAAGAGGCATTCACAACAAAAACTTCATAGCATCAACCAGAGTTCATAGGTTGTACAGTTCCCCCAAACTGTCACACAGGCCCACACATAAATGCTAAGGCTGCCTCCACTATCAAGCTTCTTGTTTTCCTTGCCAAAATTAAAGAGCAGCTGATGAACAATAGAGATAAATGTTAAATCATATAATGTTGAAAACATTAAGACTTTAAACTAAGATTCAGCACATATCTTCATAATGGGGAATTCTAAACTCGTAGTGGACATATTACCCTAGAGCCATTGTTTAAAAGATATTATATACTCCTATACTGAAAAAAATGTAATGTTCTTCTGACCCAGGTGTCTACCTCCTTCTCTGCTAGCTCCCTACAGTTTGACACATCATGGCTCACCATAACACGTTCACAACAACTCATAAAACCAGCTTTATAAATGGTGGTTCCTGCTTAGTCATTTCTGTTAAAGACTCCCAGAGTCTGTTATTGTAGTGGTAACTTACTCTAATAACTTTTTTTTTACTGTTGTTGCAGATACTGTGATTATTATACAACACACTGAAGATTACAACCCTGATCGTCAGCATCAGTCAATTTGCACCTTTCCATTGGCCCAAAGTGGCCCTGAGCCCAGTGGATTTGGCTCTATTTCACAGCGGGATTCTTAGATAGTGGAATGAACACCCGTAATAATCTCACCCCATCCTGTTGACATAGGAGAGGGATCATAGGGGGGTTCCCATATGTACCAGTGATCCCCAGCTCCTATAAGGCCCCCATGGGGCCCATTACCATCTAGTGCAGTTAGGGCAATTTTCTGGCTGCTCTAATCTGTATGGGAAGACTGGCTAAGTGCAGAGCAACCTTAAGATGAGGGTAATGAAACGGGCACCTTTCTTCCAACCTTTGTCAACTGTACAAAGTGCTCTTCAGCCACACTGAGGATCTGACCTCATGATTAATCTACATGTAGATCCCATTCCATTGACAATCTAGGGCAGCATTTTGAAACAAAAAGTAAGAAGTCAAGAACCACAGTTATGTTCAAGCTTCCTATTTATTCTGAAGGGTGCTGATGCTAAAATAACACTCTAATCATATTGCTAATTATAGTGTCTGCAAAACTGGCAAAGGCTGCTTTATATAGAATTTTCATAAAGTGAGACCAAGGGATGATCTAAAACATCATTTTCCCTATAAAGTAGAAGAACTTAATATTATCCATTATGATTTTTCTCTCTTAATAGGAATATTCATCATTGCCTTATGCAAAGCTCAAAGAATTAAATGCATTTCAAAAAAATACAAAAAGTAATTTATACACAGATAAATTAGTAATGGCACATCTAAACTACTGCCAGTTCTTGGGGCTCTACTGGAGAATAGTGAGCCATGGACTTCAGCTTTGCCAGAAATGAGTAAGGCCCCAATGCTGCAAACACTTACTCATGTGTTTAACTTTACTACCATGGAACTTCTCATGGTAGTAAAGTTAAGCACATGTGTGTTTGCAGGACATGAGCCTAAGAGTGTGGATCAAATATCACTGTGTGCTATTCCAGCAGAATGTACCTGCTAATTGAAGCTCTTCCACTGGAAGCTAATGAGCAGAGTAGTCTCACTCCAGCAGAGGTCACAGCAGTGGTCCATTACATCCAGACAATGGGTTAGCATTTTGGGGTGGGCACACAAAACAATTTTGTGCTGCCATCACCAAAAGGGACCAATTCCAGTCCCCTGTGACCACACCCCAATGCATAGGACCAGGCTGAGGATTTTGGGGAAAGGTAATAAAATGATTTTGGGGGATAAATTCCAAATTTAATGGACACATTTTATAAATAAGGTGAGTCAAGTGTTTTGTTCCCCATCTCAACCTCCCACTGCTGGAGATGTACATTTGCTGCTTGTCCTGAGCATAGTTGCCAACATATAAAAGAGCTTTACAAGGAACAATTGTTAACAGACCACTAGTCTTCCAGCCACTGGAGGATTTTCACTTTATAAACATTAACTGCTGAATTGTCACAACACCCTTGTGAAGTAGATATGATTGTCCCAATTGTGTAGGTTGAAAACCTGTGGCAAAATACTTGAGGTCAAAAGTTTTGACACTTTTGAAAATCAGGTCACTTCTTCAGGTGCCTAACTTCAGGGACTCACTCTTGAAAATCCTCACTTTATTAACTGCAAAAGGTGCCAGAACCCTGACACCCGAAGTCCTTTGTTCTTGTTAATAAATCACTCTCCCTATGTATTGAACAAAGCCGAAAGTATCTTTTTCATATCTCTTTTTAATCACATCTTGTCACTGGATCTCAAAAATGAAAATTGAGCAAGTACAGATAAAAAGGACCCTGCAGACAAATGCCTTCTGCATCAGACTTATAATTTACCCCATGAAGTAATCTTGTTTCCAATTAAAACTGCTGCTGATTCTGGTATATCAGATGCAGTATCTTTATTTTTGCTTTCTTCTAAAAAGCAAATTCATCTAAAAGCAAATTATCTTTTCCACTATCCTCCCTTATCTTTTTAAATTGCACCTGTCATAAATATAAAGGGAAGGCTAACCACCTTTAAATTTCTCCTGGCCAGAGGAAAAACCCTTTCACCTGTAAAGGGTTAAGAAACTAAAGGTAACCTTGCTGGCACCTGACCAAAATGACCAATGAGGAGACAAGATACTTTCAAAGCTGGAGGGGTGGGGGGAAGAAAGGGTTCTCTCTGTCTGTGTGTTTCTTTTGCCGGGACCAGAGCAGGAATGCAGGTCAGAACTCCTGTAAAGGGTTAATAAGCAATCTAGCTAGATATGCATTAGATTCTGTTTTGTTTAAATGGCTGATAAAATAAGTTGTGCTGAATGGAATGTATATTCCTGTTTTTGTGTCTTTTGTAACTTAAGGTTTAGCCTAGAGGGATTCTCTGTGTTTTGAATCTGATTACCCTGTAAGGTATTTACCATCCTGATTTTACAGAGGTGATTCTTTTACTTTTTTCTTCAATTAAAATTCTTCTTTGAAGAACCTGATTGCTTTTTCATTGTTCTTAAGATCCAAGGGTTTGGGTCTGTGTTCACCTATGCAAATTGGTGAGGATTTTTACCAAGCCTTCCCCAGGAAAGGGGGTGTAGGGCTTGGGAGGATTTTGGAGGGAAAGATGTTTCCAAGTGGGCTCTTTCCCAGTTATATTTTGTTAGACACTTGGTGGTGGCAGCAATAAAGTCCAAGGACAAAAGGTTAAATAGTTTGTACCTTGGAGAAGTTTTAACCTAAGCTGGTAAAAATAAGCTTAGGGGGTTTTTCATGCAGGTCCCCACATCTGTACCCTAGAGTTCAGAGTGGGGAAGGAATCTTGACAGCACCTATTGACAGTTTCAGATCTCAGAGCCAACACCAAGAGTGAATTGTAAATAGTAAAACTGTTCTCTTTGCACCAAAGACTAAGCAAATTAAGAGCCACCTACTTTAATAGGAGAAGGATCAGAACCTAACTTTGCATCTAACCTAGGGTGAAATCCTGGCCCTGCTGAAGTCCACTAAGGGATTCAGGCATTGCAACGCTGAGCATCACAGCATCTAACTTTTAGGTGCCTTGAAAAATCACAGGAACAACAGTGGGATCCACAATGGGATCCATAAAGGCTGAGTTAGGCACCTAAGCTCCTTATACAATGAATGGGGAGAGATAGGAACCTAAGAATGCAATGCACAAAAGCCAGCATGCTAGGTGGGGAGTTGGCTAAGCTAGCCATGGGAGATGCCGATGTACTAATCGCTGCCCCTTTCTCAGAGATAGATGCCAAAGTCCAAGCTGCAGGGAGGCGCATAACACTCCTAGTGAGCCAGAAAAAGGAGCCCCTCTCCTGGCTTAAGTGTAGTTTCTTGCAGGAACCTGTTAAATGCTTGCCTTTTTTTCACACAAGGAGGAGGAGGTGTCCAGAGAGAGTGAGAGACAATGATTCTGTAGTCCAGTGATTAGGGGGCAGCAGTCCCTGGATCAAATCTTCCTGTTCCAACCCCTCTTTCCTTATTTATCCACAGTGAAACAGCTTCAACAGAGATACTGAACAACTCCCCACATCCGAATATCCCATAGTTGGTGATTAGAGCACTCACCTGAGAGATGGGAGACTCCAGTTCCAATTCCCCTTACACCTGGGTCTCCCACATCCCAGGTAAACTCTCTGACCAATGGGCTAAAAGCTGTAAGGTGGGCAGCACCAGCACTACTAGAACCCCCACTATCTCCTCCAGCTGGATTTTGAATGGGGCTCAATCCCGTGGGCACCCGCCAAGCATGCCTACCAGATCAGGCCCCTTGAGCGAGTTAGGTGACCGAATGTCTTTCTTTCCCTGGATCTTATGCACAACACCTAGAGAGAGCCAGCAGTGCATACGCCCAGAGACAGAAACTTAGGCGCTAGTTTTTACTTTGAAAAGCTTAGATGCCACATAAATTTAGATGCCTACAGCATTCAGCAAAAGTTTCGTAGATTGTATGTAAAAGCAGGACTTAGGCATCCAAGTTTCTTCATGGATTCCACCTTAGGAATTTTGCAAGTGACTTCACTGAGGCCAGGATTTCACCCTTTAGCCTCTGTCACTCCAAGAAGAAGAATAGTGCCTAGATATATTATTATTGTATTTATTATTTGGACTGTGGTCCTAGAGGCCCCAGCCTCGTTGGATTGTATGGGTGTTTGGTGCAATTACAAAAACATGGTCCTTGCCCCTGGAGAATTTACCATTTAAATATAAGACAACTGACAGCAGATGAATGAGTAGGGATGATATCAGTGCTAAAAGAGCAGAGAGAGAGAGACAAAGTCTAAGAGGTACATGGGATCGAATTCAGACTAAAAGGATTAGTCCATGGCAATTAACAAAATAATATGTATTCAAAATAGATAATAGGAAATATTTTAAAAAACAATTATGAACTATAAACATATGTATTCCAGCCAGCTCCTCATCACTGTATTTGTATCTCTTTCCCCCTCCCTTTGTCTTTTTCTATTTAAATTGTTAGATCTTTGAGGCAGGAACTATGTCTGCACAGCACTTAGCAAAACTGAACCCAATCCCAGCTGGGGTTCTTGGACGTTGCTGTTATACAAATAGATAAATGTAATAATATTTGAGAGATTTAAAATTAAGGAGGAGGAATATTTCTAACCGAGTTTTTTCAATAAATGGGGAACCTGTGGAATTGTTTCAGATGCAGGTGGTCCTAGTTGCACTTTTTTGTATGTGTGACAAGGCAGGCAGTGGCATTCTACAGATCTTGGGTTCTGAAACTGGAGACTTGGGCAAACCTTGGTAAGAGGGCTGCGGCAGTCAAGGTAAGAAGTTATGAAGTTATACATGAGGCATTCAGGAAGAGAGAGAGTGAAATCACTGTCACAGAAATACAATGCTCCAGAGGCAGGGCTGGAGAGATTTGCAGGCAGAAATGAGGGAGGAGCCCAGAGGCAATGGAAGAAAATGGAAAGTCTGAAACAAACACAGAGCCAGAAGAGATGGTTGTGTGCTTGAGAATTACTATTTTCACTTCCAGTTTGCACATAGACTTCTCTGCTCTTAGAAGTTTTAATACAAGTTGTAAACCATTTCAAAAAGTGATTCAAACTTGGCCCATCAATTGCTGTTCCAACAGAGAGAGCCAACTGTACTGCTTGGGGCAACATCCCGTCATGCTTTGCCTTTTCAGCTCGCACAGAAGCCTTTCACAATAAATTCTTAGATCTGACTGCTGAGGAACGAGACATAATTACGGCTGTTGTACTAGAACTTTTAATTACTCAGTGTAAAAATAGAAGCTTTTGCAACAGTTTCATGCTTTTAAGTTGTTCCTATTGTGATAATTGTACTGTATGATGGTGGTAGACTGAATGTAGTAAAACCCACTATTTCCCATATTTTTATTTGAACATAAACATTCAGGGCCAAATTATGCAGCAAGCTAGGAATTGTATGGCAGTGATGATTGACTATATGTCATTCAACAACATTTATTAAAAAGAACGAGGAGTCCTTGTGGCACCTTAGAGACTAACAAATTTATTTGGGCATAAGCTTTCGTGGGCTAAAACCCACTTCATCAGATGCATGCAGTGGAAAATACAGTAGGAAGATATATATACACATTCATACATACATATACATACATACACATACACACAGAACATGAAAAAACGGGTGTTGCCATACTAACTCTAACAAGACTAATCAATTAAGGTGGGCTATTTTCAGCAGGAGGAAAAAAAATAATGGTGTCCAATTTTCAAATTAATTCCAGTTCTGCAGTTTCTCATTGGAGTCTGTTTTTGAAGTTTTTTGTTGAAGAATTGCGACTTTTAGGTCTGTAATTGAGTATCCAGGGAGGTTGAAGTGTTCTCCGACTGGTTTTTGAATGTTATAATTCTTGGCATCTGATTTGTGTCCATTTATTCTTTTGCATAGAGAGTGTCTGGTTTGGCCAATGTACATGCACAGGTACTTCAAAAACAGACTCCAACGAAAAACTGCAGAACTGGAATTCATTTGAAAACTGGACACCATTAAATTAGGCTTGAATAAAGACTGAGAGTGGATGAGTCATTACACAAACTAAAAACTATTTCCCCATGCTAATTTTTCCCCGACTGTTACTCACATCTTCTTGTCAACTGTTTGAAATGGGCCATCCTGATTATCACTACAAAAGTTTTTTTTTCTCCTGCTGATAATAGCTCACCTTAATTGATTAGTCTCGTTAGAGTTGGTATGGCAACACCCATTTTTTCATGTTCTCTGTGTATATATATAAGTTTTCATGGGCTAAAACCCACTTCATCAGATACATGCAGTAGAAAATATATATATCTTCCTACTGTATTTTCTACTGCATGCATCTGATGAAGTGGGTTTTAGCCCATGAAAGCTTATGCCCAAATAAATTTGTTAGTCTCTAAGGTGCCACAAGTACTCCTTGTTCTTTTTGCTGATACAGACTAACCCAGCTACCATTCTGAAACCTGTCAACATTTATTAAGTAATTCCAAAAGATTCAAAGTGGAAATGGATAACTAAAGCAAAATCTGTATTTGCATTATCCCAGAGGAATTCTGCCACAGTTCAGGGCAATTGCACCTGTATTTCCCCTCAGTGGTTCAGCAAGGGCACATACTCTTGGCTTCCAGCTCCCAAGCCTTTGCCTTTCTTGAGTGGAGAAGTATCTCTCTCCCTTCTGAGTAGGGTATTCCCAGGTTGCATAGCTCCCCTGGCTTCACTGTGTATTTCCCAGCACAGACAGGTTGCCCAAGGACACTTGTTTGCTTTCTCTCCAGAGACCGATAACAGAGTGATTGTCAACAGTTATAAGTTACCACAGTGCACTTCCTATGCAAGCCTACTTTATTCCTAAGATAAAAAGCATTAGAGAGAAAACACATTCAAAACAATAAAAGAACCTCCACACATGCTAATAACTTTAACAGAATTAACCCCAACTCTACCAAGGATTCTTGCTGGTCCAGTCCTTCCAATCCTGCCCTAAGAATTGGGGTCCTCTGTGGACCAGGGGTCCTGTCCATTTTCTGGATCAGGAAGAAGGCCTTGAGCCAGTTTAAAACCCTTTCTTTGTCTGTTGGTCCCTGGAGAATCCAGTTTGAACTTGTATATGCGAACCTGTCCTGGAGGATGATTTCTCTGGAGATGTTACAATCACCCCCTGCTCTTCTCCTATTTACAATTTCCATGGAACTACATACAATTCCACAATAACACATAAACATTTGCATTTTTAATACCTTTGGGGATCCATTGTATTAACTTAATTCAGGGAAGTTTAACTTAATTCAATAAAGTTCATCCAGGATATTGCAGGGAATTGTCAGTCTGTCACAAATACCACTCCTGTGGGGTTTAGGTGCTATTCAGAAGTGTACGCGGGAGGGAGGGGAGATGGGGGGAGGCAATTATTAGACTGTACCAGACTGGTGGAGCAGATTGCAAGTAACGACATGAGGAGTAAAACGCAAACAGCAGCTTCCTCCTCAGGTTCCTAAGCCACACAGACATGGAGCTCTGCTAAAGCAGAGCTTAGGAGTTATGCATGGCAGCTACATTTTCCTGCTGTGCAGTTTTAGGAATTTCACAGATAGGAAGCTCTCCTCTAGCATGGCTTAGGAACCTTAGATAGTAGCTACCTCCTCCTGCAAGCCTCTCCTTGACTCCCCAAAGCAGTAATTCACCTCCATCCCCCAGAGAGGAGATTAATGTGGGCAGGTCTCCCCAAATGTTTGTTTTGTCTTCTGTCCAGAATCACAAGGAATCCCCCCTCTTGCTGCCTCAGGTTCTCTGCTTTAAAATTAGGATGGGGGCAGAAAAATCAAACTCCTTCCTGTGTGGGGAAAAAGGACAGAAACACCCAAAGGTATGGAAAAGAAAGGGAAAAAGGTGAGCTGGCAGGAGGTGAGAGAAGGCAGAAAAACAGCCAGTTTTTCTGGATTTATGCAACACCTAGAGCATTTTGGCAGAAAGGTAATTGATGCAACCATTTGCATTGCTGTAATTCACATGACAAATATCTTTTCCACAGTATAAACCTAGTTAAATAAGAAACCACCCAGATATCCCAAAGCATTCAGACTCCCCTGTTGTGCACCCACACGGGGATGGATCCCAGTGCAAGTCCTTGTAGTCCCCTGAGCAAAAGATTGCTCATGACTAGTGTTGCTACTTGCACTGGATTCTTAAAAGGGTCATGCTCATAGTCCCATCCCTCTGCCCACTAACCAGCACAGCTGACTCCGTGCTGAGGGGCAGCACACTACAGCTAATCCCAGGGTAACTAAATGGCCATATTCCTTTCTCTACTACTGGAATTACCATTGAGGCAACTGCACCTAGAACTTCTACTGGGGCTGTGTGGCTCCAGAGCCATCTCCACTGCAGACTCCACATGCAAGAAGACCACAGAGCTCTCAACGGTCACATAAGGATGAAATGCCAGATTTAATTTTGGAGTTTGCTTCCTTTCACCAGGTTATGTAAAACTAAATTGAACTGTATTTGTACAGAGTTTTGTATTCAGTCTCTGCACATCCAGATGTTTTGATTCTTGAAGGTTTTGCATTGTGCTTACAGAAATATAGGCTTGATATTCAATTGTTACATCTGGGACAACTGGTTTATAACTTGCCTGCCTAAGGCTCCGTTTTATTCATCCTAGGCTAATACACATTGAGTGGACCAAGAAGCCATGTAAGGAAATCACCAAGAACAAATTTGCTTTTTTCCCCCATAGATTCATAGGTAAGGTCAGAAGGGACCATTATGATCATCTAGTCTGATCTCCTGCATAACACAAGCTATAAATTTGTGCAGTGATTCCAGCACCAAGCCCAATGACTACAGCATATCTTTAAAATGTCTTGTTTGAAAGACTCCAGTTGATGGAGAATGTATCATACTTTGGTAATCCTTTCCAATGGTTACTTACCTTCACTTTGTAAAATGTGCATCTTATTTCCAGTGTGAACTCTGCTGAGTTCAAATTTCAGCCACTGGATTTTGTGGCTTTTTCTGCTAAATTAAAAAGAGTCCTTTACTATATCTATTTAATAAACTGGGAAATGTATCATGGAGAAATTTATCTCCCCCCACCCCCTAAAAATACAGTAAAGATTATTTATAATCACATTAAATAATTTAGGGGAATTTACTGTGTGTGTGTATATATATATATATAAAATCAGTGAGCAGGATAGTAGTTTTGAATGCTAAATGAATTCTAATATGGATTTAACAATGTCAAGTGAGTCAGCCGTCACTGTCATCAACAACAAAGTGTGTCATCACCTAATTTAATTAGGGCTAGAACATATTTTAAGGGTTATATTTAATGACCAAGCACAGTTGAAATAATGAACACAAACAGAAGATAAACAAAAACTGTCAAGTAAGTACAATCATTTTAGATGCTTAACTGTTCTTGCCTCCCTCACAATGGAACACCCTGGAAGCATATATTCTGTTTTATAAAGGTTCCTTTTGTAAGGAGTAAAATAATCTGCAATGTATTCAGGAGGCTGGCAATACTACAGTGCTGTCCATTTCACCGCCAGAGATGAAGAACCTAAGCCCTGCAACACAGAGAGCAAAATGTTAGTGAATGAGAATTGCTGTAACAATCCCTGGGTCAGTTCCTGGGCTAAAATGAAATGAAACCTCAGAGCCCCTGAAGGGGACTCTGCAACACTGTTATGCACTGCAGACCACTGCTCAGTAGTAGTCTCTATGTGGGGTTATGCAGGGATAGAGGAAGAGCAAAACTGTGAACCTAGCAGATGAATGGTAGGTGTGTGGCTAGAATCTAAAAATATAGTTGGTTATTCTTCAAACGACTTGACTGGATACTGTTAAAAAAAAAATCTGAAAGTTTTGTTCTTCTTTTGGGAGAAGGCAAAGAAGGCAGGTCAGGCCTTTCATCTTCTCTAGCTGCTCAAAGAGCAGGATGGAACAGTACCTCAGGAAGGCTGTGCCCAGCTGAAAGAGGAGTATTTTTTTGAACTTTGTGTTAATGAAAAAACAGACAGCCTCCCTCTCTCCACAGAAGGATGTGTGATTGGATGTGAAGACTATGCAGAGTTCTTAAGTGGCCCCAGAGCGGGGTAAAAAGAGGCAGGGTGCTGCAGTGTGACCTCAAGCCAGGAGGGGATGCTTAGGAGGCTAGAGGGAGCTATGGCTGCTCAACTCCTCTGAAATCAGGCCCTGCCTGTACTCACTTTATGCCTTGTTTTCACAAAGTCTGGTATTCTGATACATCAGCAAATGGCAGGTTCAAACTGTAATTGGAATTAATATTTTTGGAAAGGTGGGAGTGGACTCAAGACTGGGGGATATAAATACCTAATGTTTAAAATAAGGAAGAAAGGTCAGAGAGGAGCACTATTCCTTGCAAATGAAGTGCTAAATTGCTAGTCTATGTGGAATATTTATTCGGTTACAGAATCTGTACACTTGACAGATTTGAAAACAAAATCTTGCTTGTAACTTCATGTGGTTGCTTGAAAAACTTTGGATCAAACTTCATTTTACCAACGCAGAACCCTATCAGTTTGGAAGCCCACCAGTAAAAGCCAGGCCAACAGCATACAAACAAATATCTACAGAAAGGCATCATGACAGACTCAAACAAGCATTTTACCTATTGGGCAGTATTGCAGCAGGACACCATGTTCTGTGATCCCTGCTGTTTATTTCCCCACACACTTAAAAATTCAGTGAGGCATGTGACATATACTTAAGGAATAGGTTGTATCGTATAGGCACTGACCAGTCTTGAGGGACACTGCCCTGGGGAAGGCTTGTGCAGGGATTCTGCCTCAGGGAGCAGGACTCTTTCTGCTACCAGGGTTTGTTCCTTAGAACTAACCTAGAGCTGCTGGGTAATGCTAGTGAATACTTTTTCACAAAAGTTTTGCACACAATGTTTTGCCAGTTCCTTTAACACTATTTTCAACTCTCCAACATTTGACTTCCCACACAGGTCAGCGTGCAAAAAAATCGACCTCGAGCTCAAAAGTGTGTGATCATTCTGATTTTTCAGAAGTACCATGACCAGCCATCATTGTTAAATGGAAAGAAGTTTGTGCGGGGCAAAGTAACAGATACTTACACACATAGGCACCGACTCCACGGGTGCTCCGGGGCATGGGCACCCATGGAAAAATATTAATGGGTCCTTAGCACCCACTGGCAGCCAGCCCCCTTCTCCTCTAGCACCTCCCGGCTGCAATCAAATCCTCCCCCTCCCTCCAGTGCTTTCTACCCACTGCGGATCAGCTATTCCGCAGCATGCAGAAGGTGCTGTGAGGGAGGAGGAGGAGCGGGGATGGGGCACACTTGGGGCAGGGGTTGGAACTAGACAGGAAAAGGCAGGGCGGGAGTGGAGGTAGAGCACCCCCAGGGAAAGGAAGAAGCCGACACCTGTGGTTACACACACACACACACACACAGTATACAGAGAACATCATTACGTCAAACATATCTACAGTTATGACACAGTTGTAGTTCTTGCAGCCCTTTTAGAAGTCACAGATAGTTAAAAGCTGACCTACAATAGGCCAATTTTGAAGGTTTAAGTTGCTTAGACAGATTCTTCTGAAGCAAAACCTTGAGGCAAGGAAGAGTCTGTATATTTCACTCTAGTTTATGTGAAGGTTTTTCTCAAATAAACAGAAACATCTTTGAGGTTGTTTGTGGATCCATGTATCTCAAAGGACTTGAGATTTTCCCAAACTTCAAAAATCCATAATCAATTTCTGATTTGTTTTAAAGAGCTAATAATTGCTCTAGCCACATTCTAATAAACCACATGAGTTAAATATTTTTCAACGCTGCATCTCCAGTTATTTGGAATTATACTGGAGAACTGGACAATCACTTGTCAGATGACAAAACATTATTCACATTCTAATCTAATTTGCAAAGATTTGTATTGCAAGATGACAGATATGACCAAAGATTTGATTTAAAAGACCAGTGATATGGCCAATATTCTTGTACTTCCTTTTTGATGTATGCGCTGTTCTCAATTGAATGAATGCGTTGAGAAAGGAAACCAGAAAACTCCAGCACTCAGTTTTGGCAAGTCCATGAACCATATTTAATATGTATCCATGCTAATAAGTAGCTGAATATAAATCTGAAAAGTGATATACTCAACCTGAAACTTAAAACCTGAGTAATAAAGTAAAAGGTGAAAAAAGCTAGAATAGTGTGAGCCAATGCACCCCTGTATTTACACCCTACACACTTTGTACAGAATATGCTTTGTGAGGTATCATTTTAAAACAAATAACTTGCGGGTAAATAATATGGTGAAATGTTTGAAGCAACATCATGTGTGAAGTTATGAAATCCCCAGTAAGATACTAAAGGCATATGTTCAAACCCATGTAGCCCCAATTAGGTAGAACTGGTCATGCAAGCCTCTCTTAAACAAATGGATGTGTGTTTACCTCAATTTGCATATAAACTCAGATAGGAGAGAGCAAAGGAATAAGACAAAGAAAACCTGCATTTCAGCATACACATAAGCACAGACTCCATGGGAAAAATTGGTGGGTGCTGAGCACTCACCGGCAGCCCCTATCAGCTTCTCCCCAACCCCCAGCGCCTCCCATCTGTGTGCGGGCCCCATGGATCAGCGTCTACTCCCGCCCATGCCTCCCGCCCACTGCGAACAGCTGTTTTGCAGCATGCAGGAGGCTGGGAGGGAGTGGGGAGGAGCAAGCACACCACACGCTTGGGAGAGGAGGCGGAACGAGGCAGGGCAGGGGCAGAGCGGGGGTGGGAAGAGCCGGGGCGTGGGTGGAACAAGAGGCGGGGGAGAAGAGGCATGGTGAGGTGGGGCCTGGGGAGAAGGGGTGGAGTGGGGGCAGGGCTGAGCCAAGAGGTTGAGCGCCCCCTGGCACTTTGGCAAGTTGGTGCCTGTGCATACACATGGGCAAAGAAACAGCACAACACTTCTTCCCTACCAGACTCCATGTCTCCTTGCTCTCAGCTGGAAAGAACTTTATCTAGGTGTCACTTTCAGGAAATTGCATCTCAAAAGGTGACTGAACTACAGAAGTGAGGTGGCAAGCTGTTGTACCTTGATCCCCTTAGAGGGACAATGGACGTAATATATCTGGACAGTGCTAATCACATGTTTCTGGGGAAAATCTGGGACTGGGAGTATGCTGGTGAAAGCCAGACCGTACCTGGAGTGGGCTGGCAGGACTTCAGCGAGACAGACACTCAGGGTGTTACCTGCATGCTGGCAGGCTGTTAGCGGCCCAGGTGAGAGCTACAACGGTAGAGCACTGGTGATACTCTCAAGGTTGCAGGGCAGGGGAGACACAGCCCCTCACTGGTCTGGATTGCACTCTGGAATGTCATCCATATACTTTTAATTTACTTCCTAAAGGCCTGATTCTGCCACCCTTACTCAAGCTTAGTAGCCAATGGTATTATTCAGAGTGTAAAATACTACTCAGTATGAGTAAGGAGAACAGAACCAGGCTCTTAATCAATTATAAATTAAAGATTCATTAGATAAGGCTTAAAATCAATGACATATCAGATCAAATAGTTGCTTTAATTTTTATTAGTTATTAAATACTTTTCCTGAGTGGAGACAACGTGACATATATTTGGAAAATAAGAATCCAGTCCTGTGAGGTGTTCAGTACCCTCAGTTCCCACTAACGTTGCACATTTTGTTCTCCTATGGCTGCTCCCTTTGGTTTTTCCCTGAGGGTTAGGCAGGGAACTAGTCCCCTGGTGTGGTTGAGTGCACAGGCAAAACAGATCAAAAAGAATTGAGGAGAACTACGGTGGAGAATAGGAAGGAAATAATTTACATTAACATGTTGTTTCCTGTCCCCCTAATCACCTTTTCCAGCTGTACAGCTATTTGGATGAAAAGAGATTTGGGGCCAGAATATGTGCTGATTTACACTTTGTATATATCACTGACTCCATGGTGTTGCCTGGGGTGCAAGTAAATAAAAGGTAGGATCCAGCAATCTCAGTTCAGTCCCTTTATTAGGCACTAACAGGATTGCCTAGTTGAAAAGCCAATTGATATATTTCTGCATTTTCACATGGAGACTGTGGTGAACAAATGCCTGGTATCAGCGTTTCTGCTGTGTTTGGAGGTTTTATAGACGCTGGAATCTCTCTGCACTATTTGTCGCACAGCGCTGAATTCAGTGACTTGTAACAAAATAACAGCTCTTGTCTCTTAGCCGAGGAATATCTGGAGCCAGAGAAACTCCCACTGTTTCAGAAGGTTTTAATAACAGAGATAAATTCTGCCACCCTCATTCATGCTGAGTAGTGCCTTACTCTGTAAATAGTTCCATTTTTTTTTTTATAATGGGACTTACATGTAGAGGAAGTTCTACTCTAAGTAAGAGAAGGTGGCAGGATCTCGTCTGTCATATAAACCCTTTGCTACCTCCTAAAGGACATTTACATTTTCCAGGACATGATAAAAACAGGGGACAATCTGCCAAAGACATTTGAAGTTTAAATACATGTTATTGCAGCTTGGTATTTGTAGAGATTACTGAGCTGCATAACCTTTAAAAGTGGAAACCAGCCAAGATTTACAAACAGTTTGGATTGTAAGCATGCAGAGATTACATACTCCTGCAACAGAAAAAGAACTCTTTTGTTTACATAATCAGTTGCTAAAAAATGTTGTAAAAAAGAAACCTCAAACTGGTGTTGTACAGGTTTAAAATGACCACTATGTTGCATCTGTTACGTCATTCTTGTAAAAAAATGCCTTTAGCTCAGCCCTGCAATTGGGATTCTAGGAAACTTCACCCTCTTGTGGTGGAATGCAGGGAAGATATCAGTGATTTAGTGCTTGTCTTCACTACCACACTAAACCAGCAACCTTGCCATCAATGCAGCGGCATCGATTTAGCTGGTCTGGTGAAGACACACTAAATCGATAGGAGAGCACTCTCCCATTGACTTCCGTACTCCACCTCAATGAGAGGCGGAAGCTGTGTCAACGGGAGAGCGTCTCCCTTTGACATTGCACAGTGTAGACACCACTTTAAGTTGATGTAAGTTCATCAACAAGTTACATAACTTAACTAGTTTAACTTAGTTTGACTTACAGCATTAGTCAAGACAAGACCTTAGAGAATCCCCACAATTCCTTTCCTGCTCCCATTTGTTCCCAGTGGAGGGGACAATCCATGGAGCAGTTACCTAATCCTGGGCACAGTCTGGCCCCAAATCATCTCCCCATGTTATGCCACAGGGGTCATTTCTTCATGGTCCATTTAAGAGATTTTTTATTAGAACACAGGCAAATAATGGATCAGAGACATACAGAAATAGGTACAGTAGACAACTGGTCTGTTTCTGGGAGGACAAATATCCTACTTGATATACCCTAGAGTAACTGCCATTGAAAGTAATACAAAGAATCTGGTGAAGACTTCATCGGATGAGGCACATGCTGCCCTTGACTGATACGGTCATAACACTTACTGCTATCAACAATTTTATCAAAATACTACAGAGCTAATCCAGCAAGGTTCTCAACAGGCTCAGCTACCACACACTTAATCTCACATGATTTGTCCCTAACTAAAATCCACACCAAATCCAAGTTGAAACTGAATATCTGATAGATGGCACTTTTCAGGTAAATGATGTGTGCAATTTCCTTGTTGTTTATTTTAACAATAATGACCTGGGTAGGGAAACTGGCTAAGCATATGTGAAGGTGTGGGGGAAGCAAAAGTGGATGGGAATTTGGGAGGCAGTGACCATGAGTTGGTTGAGTTCAGGATCCTGACACAGGGAAGAAAGGTAAGCAGCAGGATACAGACCCTGGACTTCAGGAAAGCAGACTTCGACTCCCTCAGGGAACAGATGGGTAGGATCCCCTGGGGGACTAACATGAAGGGGAAAGGAGTCCAGGAGAGCTGGCTGTATTTCAAGGAATCCCTGTTGAGGTTACAGGGACAAACCATCCCGATGTGTCGAAAGAATAGTAAATATGGCGGGCGACCAGCTTGGCTTAATGGTGAAATCCTAGCGGATCTTAAACATAAAAAAGAAGCTTACAAGAAGTGGAAGGTTGGACATATGACCAGGGAAGAGTATAAAAATATTGCTCGGGCATGTAGGAATGAAATCAGGAGGGCCAAATCACACCTGGAGCTGCAGCTAGCGAGAGATGTCAAGAGTAACAAGAAGGGTTTCTTCAGGTATGTTGGCAACAAGAAGAAAGCCAAGGAAAGTGTGGGCCCCTTAATGAATGAGGGAGGCAACTTAGTGACAGAGGATGCGGAAAAAGCTAATGTACTCAATGCTTTTTTTGCCTCTGTCTTCACTAACAAGGACAGCTCCCAGACTGCTGCGCTGGGCATCACAGCATGGGGAGTAGATGGCCAGCCCTCTGTGGAGAAAGAGGTGGTTAGGGACTATTTAGAAAATCTGGACGTGCACAAGTCCATGGGGCCGGACGAGTTGCATCCGAGAGTGCTAAAGGAATTGGCGGCTGTGATTGTGGAGCCATTGGCCATTATCTTTGAAAACTCGTGGCGAACGGGGGAAGTCCCAGATGACTGGAAAAAGGCTAATGTAGTGCCAATCTTTTAAAAAGGGAAGAAGGAGGATCCTGGGAACTACAGGCCAGTCAGCCTCACCTCAGTCCCTGGAAAAATCATGCAGCAGGTCCTCAAGGAATCAATTCTGAAGCACTTAGAGGAGAGGAAAGTGATCAGGAACAGTCAGCATGGATTCACCAAGGGAAGGTCATGCCTGACTAATCTAATCGCCTGCTATGATGAGATTACTGGTTCTGTGGATGAAGGGAAAGCAGTGGATGTATTGTTTCTTGACTTTAGCAAAGCTTTTGACACGGTCTCCCACAGTATTCTTGTCAGCAAGTTAAAGAAGTATGGGTTGGATGAATGCACTATAAGGTGGGTAGAAAGTTGGCTAGATTGTTGGGCTCAATGTGTAGTGATCAATGGCTCCATGTCTAGTTGGCAGCCGGTGTCTAGTAGAGTGCCCCAGGGGTTGGTCCTGGGGCTTGTTTTGTTCAATATCTTCCTAAATGATCTGGAGGATGGTGTGGATTGCACTCTCAGCAAATTTGCAGATGATACTAAACTGGGAAGAGTGGTAGATACGCTGGTGGGCAGGGATAGGATACAGAGGGACCTAGACAAATTGGAGGATTGGGCCAAAAGAAATCTGATGAGGTTCAATAAGGATAAGTGCAGGGTCCTGCACTTAGGACGGAAGAACCCAATGCACAGCTACAGACTAGGGACCGAATGGCTAGGCAGCAGTTCTGCGGAAAAGGACCTAGGGGTGACTTTGGACGAGAAGCTGGATATGAGTCAGCAGTGTGCCCTTGTTGCCAAGAAGGCCAATGGCATTTTGGGATGTATAAGTAGGGGCATAGCAAGCAGATCGAGGGACATGATCATCCCCCTCTATTCAACATTGGTGAGGCCTCATCTGGAGTACTGTGTCCAGTTTAGGGCCCCACACTTCAAGAAGGATGTGGATAAATTGGAGAGAGTCCAGCGAAGGGCAACAAAAATGATTAGGGGTCTGGAACACATGACTTATGAGGAGATGCTGAGGGAACTGGGATTGTTTAGTCTGCAGAAGAGAAGAATGAGGGGGGGATTTGATAGCTGCTTTCAACTACCTGAGAGGTAGTTCCAGAGAGGATGGTTCTAGACTATTCTCAGTGGTAGAAGAGGACAGGACAAGGAGTAATGGTCTCAAGTTGCAGTGGGGGAGGTTTAGGTTGGATATTAGGAAAAACTTTTTCACTAGGAGGGTGGTGAAACACTGGAATGCGTTACCTAGGGAGGTGGTAGAATCTCCTTCCTTAGAAGTTTTTAAGGTCAGGCTTGACAAAACCCTGGCTGGGATGATTTAATTGGGGATTGGTCCTGCTTTGAGCAGGGGTTTGGACTAGATGACCTCCTGAGGTCCCTTCCAACCCTGATATTCTATGATTCTATGTTTCTATGAAGGTAAAAGTAGTATGAAAGAGATAAAATAATCCCCCACAGTTCTGGAAGGTTTGGATAAAACTGTGTCCAGTTCTACATTTCTTCTGATTTTGCAAACCAAAACCCAATACATGAAGTATTACAAATCTAAAGCCACCTTTGTAATTTTTGGTCTCTATTGTTTAGCAGTTAGGAATACTCACTAAAGGTGCTTTTTCCTTTGTATTTGACTCAACTCACTGCCACATGTTAAGGGAACATTTTGTTTTTGAACAACAAATACTTTAATTTAGACTTGCATGGCTCCATAATCCATTATGTTCATTTGTATACTGACTGTTTTGTTTACCTAACATTTTAAGTAAACCATGAGAACAGCCATTCTGCGACACTTCTTCCACCCACAGCTTGTCTAAGGCTGATGCAATGCATGTGGTTGCAGAGGGCACCTCCTCTCACCACTCATTCTTGGCAGAAGTAAATTGCTTTCCTGCTGGTTAGCTGACAAATTAGCACCTCCCTACTTCTCCTATAACATTAGCCCTGGAACTAGGGAATTCAAGGGAGCACAAAAATGAAAAATAAGTTTGTAAAATGTTCAGTTCATTTTTCAAACTTCAATTTACTCTGAATTTTGAGCAAACATTTGGGTCATTTATTGTTTTTCTTAATTTTATTACTCATCCTTCCTTAGTGGAGATGGGCTGTACCTATAGGAAGGCAAATCCTTTACCAGAGAAGGTAAATATAATGTGATCAGTAACCAGTGTAACAACATCAGAGATGGATTATACGTCACTTAAGAAATCAATTCTTAACAAAGATGCTTCTATTCTATCCTATATAGGTTCTCATACTGTGCTCAGCATAGTGGAATCTGAGGTCCTTCAACAGTGCATTGGGCAACATGATTAACATCGGCCACAGGTATGTTCTCTCATTCTCTAACCAGGATGAGTATTATGTGCAGTGGAGTGTCTTGTTTTGTAGGGTTATTTTATTTGCTTTATGAATATACCTGTTGTTAAGGATTTATGTTAGAGAAAGCAAGGTCAGTGAAATGTGCCTTGCACTTGGACTGCAAGATGGTCCATAGTTCCTGGGGGAGTAAAGTCCATAGAAAGTTCTGCCTCCCACACAGGTGAGCTTTACCTTTATTGTAGAGAGTTCCATTGGGCCAGAGGAGCATACTTGGTAACCAGATCCTGAAGCTTCAGATGATCTTTTAGATATCCTGGACCCAGGCCATCTAGCACCTTGAATATAAGGACTGAGAGCTGGAACTTGATTTGAAACTCTATGGGAAGCCAGTGTAGAGAGTGGACAACAGGTTAGATGTGCTCACAGTAGTCTATTGCTGAGGAGATGTACTGCAGCATTCTGTAACAGCTGGAGTTTCTGAAGCACTGAAAGCTTCATGCCCAGGTGGTGTTGTAATCCAGCCAAGAGATGAAGATGTAAATTACTGATAGCAGATGATTGTCCACCAGGATCAGGCCGAGTTTTGTAGGCAACTGGAGATGATTGAAAGTGTTACTCCTGGATCCTGCTATGTGAGAGCTTAGCATCAGAAAGGAATCCAAGAGTACTCCTAAACTACCAGACCGAATTGTGAGTGTAGGTGTCTCTTCAACCAAAGGAGACTGCACCATGGCTGCAAACTCTTCAGAATGTTTCCTCTACCCACCAGCATCACTTCTGTCTTGCTCAGGTTCAGTTTCAGCCAGCTGTTCTTTATCTATGAGCTGATCTTGTCTAAGTGCTGGGCCATCTTGATGGCAGTGATATGGTCAGATGTGGTGAAGGATGGATAGAGCTGTGTGTCATCTGCATATTGCTGGCCCTTGAGTTGGTGTCAGCTGACCAGTTCACCTAGTGGCCTGCATGTAGATGTTTAAAAGGACTGGAGGGAGAATTGGTCCTTACAGGACTCCACAAGTGAGGAGGGTCTAGTGATGGAGGTGCAGTTTCCAATTGACATTCATTTGGTGTACCCCTTCCAGAAAGATCTTAGCACATTTTCTTGCATCTCTGCCACCTCTCTCAGGTAAGACAGCAATATCTTATTGTCAGCAGTGCCAAATGCTGCAGGGAGACCCAGGAGGATAAGAATGGATGTCCAACCTTTGTCCATTGACAGGAGGAGATCTAGTAGTGCCACTAAGGCAATTTCAGTTCCATGTCATAGAACATCAGGGTTGGAAGGGACCTCAGGAGGTCATCGAGTCCAACCCCCTGCTCAAAGCATGACCAATCCCCAACTAAATCATCCCAGCCAGGGCTTTGTCAAGCTTGACCTTAAAAACCTCTAAGGAAGGAGATTCCACCACCTCCCTAGGTAATGCATTCCAGTGCTTCACCACCCTCCTGGTGAAAAAGTTTTTCCTCATATCCAACCTAAACCTCCCCCACTGCAACTTGAGACCATTACTCCTTGTTCTGTCATCTGCTACCACTGAGAACAGTCTAGATCCATCCTCTTTGGAACCCCCTTTCAGGTAGCTGAAAGCAGTTATCAAATTCCTCCTCATTCTTCTCTTCTGCAGACTAAACAATCCCAGTTGCCTCAGCCTTTCCTCATAAGTCATGTGCTCCAGTCCCCTAATCATTTTTGTTGCCTTCTGTTGGACTCTTTCCAATTTTTCCACATCCTTCTTGTAGTGTAGGGCCCAAAACTGGACACAGTACTCCAGATGAGGCCTCACCAATGTCGTATAGAGAAGAATGATCACTTCCCTCAATCTGCTGGCAATGCCCCTACTTATACAGCCCAAAATGCTATTAACCTTCTTGGCAACAAGGGCACACTGTTGACTAATATCCAGTTTCTAGTCCACTGTAACCCCTAGGTCCTTTTCTGCAGGGCTGTTGCCTAGCCTTTCTGTCCCTAGTTTGTAGCAGTGCATGGGATTCTTCTGTCCTAAGTGCAGGACTCCCAGTTTAGTGTCATCTGCAAACTTGATGAGGGTACAGTCCACGCCATCCTCCAGATCATGAAGATATTAAACAAAAACAGCCCCAGAACTGACCCTTGGGGCACTCCACTTGATACCAGCTGCCAACTAGACACGGAGCCATTGATCACTACCCATTGAGCCCGATGATCTAGCCAGCTTTCTATCCACCTTCTAGTCCATTCATCCAGCCCATACTTCTTTAACTTGCTGGCAAGAATACTGTGGGAGACTGTATCAAAAGCTTTGCTAAAGTCAAGGAATAACACATCCACTGCTTTCCCCTCATCCACAGAGCCAGCTATCTCATCATAGAAGGCAATTAGGTTAGTCAGGCCTGACTTGTCCTTGGTGAATTCATGCTGACTGTTCCTGATCACTTTCCTCTCTAAGTGTCCTGAATCCAGACTGTGCCACACCTAGGTTCAGTTAGATGAGCTTGTCATCATTTTTTGACTAGATTCTCTGCAAGCTTACTCTCTATATAAAAACAAGGATAATGCCCCCTTTTCCCCTTTGCAGCCAAGACCAACCTGTCTATAATAGTGGCTTTCCTCATTCTAATGATAGTGAATGCCTGCCCATGAGTAGCACCTTACATATCACTATAAAGATAAAAGGCATTTTATGTGCATAATTAATAATATTAATAATAATAATAACATGCAACTGTTAATAGATTGAGATTTGCAGGGAAGAAAATGCCTAATTCCTTCACCCCTCATTGAACGTTACTCAAAAATATCTGCTTACAGATGAACTGACCCACTAATAAGGATGGGTAAATTGTTTAGTGAAAATAATAGAGGACCTCATTAGCATATCCTTAACTTCTATCTCAGGAAAATCAAAATATGTATACTGCTCACATCTGTTCATTGTTGACCTGCATAATATGTTATGTGCATCTAATTAGAAAGGGTGAGTTCAGCATTAAGGATTAGCATTACAGTTTGAGTTACAGGAATGCTGTGAGTATACTAGGTGTCTGTCTATGTGATGGCAGCACCTCGGGAGGCAGAGTGGTGGAAACCATCAGTTAGAAAGGGGAATGTGAGGGAGGGGTGTTGCAGTACATGACAGAAGCTTCCTTTAACTGGTCACTTTCCTGCTTTTAAAGATTGGAATGGGTGGGATTTACACTCAAGCAGCCTTAACTGGTAGCTAATAAAGGGATGTTTTGTGTTTACAGATATTATACCCTAATATGTCCATAGATTTGAGGTTTGGTGGATCAGGTGATTAGCATGGCAGTTTCCTGTAGTTAAATACCTGCTATAAATCTGAATAGGAGCATAATGGAATACTGGATTTTAAGGCCAAAGGAGATAGCTTAAGAGGCCAGTTACCTCATTCCATGCATCCTGCAAAAGTAGAGGGAAGCAAGAAAAATACTCAAGCGGTCACTGAGAGAGGGAACGATGGTCCAGGGAGCAATTAGTGCCTGGCAAATTGAAGGTATAAGGCCATCCCTGACTATTGTTCCTTTAAGGGCCCAGGGACCACTAGCCCTGTAGAGTGGATGGGACAAGGTTCTCCTCTCTCCCAGACATTGCAGACAGGTGATTGTGGTTATTAGACCCACCTGTGGAGATCAAGAGACTGATTAGTCGACTGGGTGAGTGACTCAAAAGGAGACTCCAAGCTCAGTCCATCAGGAGTTTGCTGAGAGGAAAAACTCATCCAAGATGTATTCCCTTGAAGGAAGGCTGTGCATTCCTGGGCTTAAGGGGTGAGTTTGCGGGCCAGAATTTGAAACCAGGGTTTGAAGCACAGAAGCCCATATCCTTAAAGGGACAGCTTCAACGGGAGAGCTTGAGGGAAACCCACATGAGAATATCCCATCATCCAGGGCTTAGGCATTCGTATTACAGGTGGGACACCCTGTTCAAACCTCTTCTCCCCATTGGGCAGAAGGGAAAATTGAACCCAGGTTTCTAACATCCTGGGTGAGTGATCTAACCCCCAGGCTAAAAGTTTAAGAAAGGTACTGGCAACTCCACCACCACCTTCTCTGTCATTTCTTGCAAGAAACAGTTAAGATCTCTCAGCCACCCGACTCCAGGAAAGGGGTTCTGGCTCCCAAGCAGAGGTAAGCACCTCTCTGCAGCCTGGACTTAGGCACTGAATTCCACGAGAGGGGCAGGGGTTAGGATACACCCCTCTCATCAGAGTCTCCCATTGGCTATCTTAGATGGCTCCCTGCCTAATGTGCTGGCTTTTGTGGATCCCATTCTTAGGTGCCTCTCCCCATTCATTCATATAAGGAGCCTAAGAGGCATCTAACTCAGGCTTTGTGAATCCCACTCTTGTTCTAGTGATTTTCTAGGCACTGAAAAGTTAGGCGGCACCACAATCAGAGTGGTAATGCCTAAGACTCTTTGTGGATCCAGGCCACAGTCCCCAGAAGGAGAGCTGTGAAACTGAAGACATAAGGAGAGAATTTGCAGGGCAGGAAGCCCAAGATTTGAAAGCACACAGTCCCTAGAAGGAGAGATGTGAAACCCTGAACTTGAGTAGAGGAGGAAGCTTCCATGCAGGGGAGGGCAGGACTTGAACCACACATCTCCAGATAGGGTGACCAGATAGCAATTGTGAAAAATCAGGATGGAGGGGGTAATAGGGTCCTATATAAAACAAAGCCCCTAATATCAGATCATCAAGTCACTCTAGCCCCAGAAGAAGGTCTGTGGAGCTTCAGTCTAAGGGGGGAGAGGTACTAAAAGGAGCTCTTTTGGGAGCCAGACAGTGTTTAATATATTAGACCCCAAGAGAGGAGGAATACTGCTTTTTAAAGACTCTGGGCCTGTGCAGATTATTCCTGGAATATAGAGGACAAATTTAGAGAAGGAGGTCTGCAGGGCCACCCCATGCCATTAGACGGTGCTTTCGAGATAGTGTCCCAGTTACCAGGAGGTAATTATTTCATGTACCCCAAAGCAACAAAAGTGTTTATCTTGGATGTCAAGTTATTTTATATTACTTACCAAACACTGCAGGGGTTGCAACATCTGGAATTCCATATCCAGCTTACAGTATTCTAATTATTAAGTGCTGAGGGAACTGGGCATGCAACATAGTAATGGGCGCTGTATAATTAATGCTCTGGGCTCCACGCTTAAAGTTTACCATTGAAATTGTCCATTTCCATACAACAAAGGCCCTAATACCAGGAAAAGCTTTGCTGGTTTTCGCCATCCTGTACAGCACCAGACAACAAATAGTAAGATGCTGTTTTGATTCAGTAACTGCTCAGCTGTATATCAAACATGTTACAGAAACAGGCCTTGACTCAAACATGTTTGGTTTGGATCAGTGAACTGAGCGCTTGCTGAGCTCTGGAATACAAATGATGGGCCTGTCTGTTTGAGCATTTCCCCTGTTGGTGCCATCCTCTCCTTGCCTATTGCTAATACAGTAATATGTATGCAGTGCACAGCATTCTATGTGACTGCCACTTGACAAAATGTGCCAGCTCATCATCGTCTCCAGACGAGACAGATTTATTATAATTCAATATGTTCCTCGTGAGCACTTCTTTCTGTCTTATGTTACAGTCTGCACAGCATTCAGAATAATAACTACATGCTCTTATGACATTGCAGCACAGAATGTCTGCAGCTGAAAAATTCCTTCCTGGACTCAAACAAATCCAGCTACAAGCAAACTCCTCTTGTTGCTTAAAATTAACATGGGGTCCCCCCAAAAAATAAAAGAGCCAAGCAGTTTACACACTATTGCAGAGTGTGCATCAGAAGGAGAGAATACTTATATATGATTTGCTCTGTATTCAAAAATGAAGATATTTTGGCTGCTTTATGCTAGAGAAATCATTGCAGATAAAAAGCCATTGCACAAGTCAGATTCTAGATGCTGGTACTTGTATTCTTAAAGTCAAATAAGGCACAGCAAGAATAAATGGAAGCTAGGCAGGAACAGCAGTATCTCATACCAAATAAAAGCTACAGGACATGCTGAGATTGTCTCCTGGTGATGGAATCAGTAGTGTTTACAGGTGTTTCCACAAAGTACTCAGAAAATAGTCAGGATGAACACTATCCAGCTGAACTGTGTCCTTTTAAAATGCATCAATCACTTGAGTGACTTTAGATGCCATGACCACCTCTTAGGGCAGTAATGGCAGCAACACTGAATTTGCCAAACACCACAAATATGGGTGCATATCAGCTCAAGAATATTTACCTCTTCAGGCTACTGTTGTCAGCCAGGTACTCCCCCTCTTCCAACCATGGACAGGGAGGAACTGCAGCCTTACTGCTCTAGGCTCAATAAGGAGGTGGACTAAACTTCCCCAGAGGTGGAAGGAAAGTAGTATATTCTCTAGACTAAGCTCATAATTGCAGCATTAAGTGATCACTCCAGCTCAGATTCACAAGGGTACTTAGAAAATCACAGGAACATCAAAGCCTGAGTTTGGTGCTTAGGCTTCCTCTGCAATGAATGGGGAGAGACAGGCATCTTAGAATGTGATCTACAAAACCACCAAACCACAGAGTCCTCTCACTCTCTCTCCCTCTCTGGTCAATAACTAAGTATTTGAAGCTGTTCCATTGTGTATAAATACTTAGAGTCAAAGGACCAGACAGAGAGAGAGTGAGAATGACTCTGTAGCCTAATGGTTAGGGCACCCACTTGGGAGGCAGAAGAACCAGGTCCAGTCCCCCTCCAATGACTAATTAGTTATCAAAACTGTGGGAACCTCACCTCAGAGTATCCCATACCTCAGTGATTAGAGCACTCTTCTGAGAGGTGGGCAATCCCCTGTTCAAATCCCTTCACCCCATCTGGCAGAGAGGAGGGAATTGAACCTGGGTCTCCCACATCCAAGACAGGTGCTCTGGCTGCTGGGCTAAAAGTTAAAAGGCAGACACCTCTTCCTCTGGCATGATTTTGAAAGGTATCTGATCCAGTAGGCCTCTGAGCATGCCTGCCAGATCAGGCCCTGTGACAGGGCTCCACTCACCATGCTAGCACCTCCTGCTGGCCATCTTTGGGATTAGCATCACAGGTCAATATGCCTTCTCCCGATGGTGCCTCACCCCATCATCATGTTTGCTCCCAGACTCACATCACTCCAAGGACTGCAGCATCCTCTTCATGTTGCAGGTTGACTGCTGCAGTCCAACTGTCCTGCCACTTCCCCAGTGGCAACTGCAGTCAATTATCCAGCCACTTCCCAACAATACCAGCACCCTCTTCACCCTTGCTTCAGCCTGCAAATCCCAGCAGCTAGCCAGGAACTCTCACTAGATCCCCTGGTCCTTATTAGCAGCACTGATCTGTCCAGGTTGCTTGCTTCTTTCTGCCTGCCAGGCACCCAGTCCTCCCTCCTTGAGTTCTAGGGAGTCACTGACTCTGCTCTGCCCTGCCGATCTTCTTATATGGGCCTGCCAGGCCCTGATTGGCTGCTACTCTCATCCCCTCTCCAGTTGGCTGCTTCCTGTGCAAGAGATCTGGTTTATTCTATTTCTGGTTCCAACTGGCTGTGCATAACAAGAGCTTCATAATGCCTCGCCCACGCTCTCTGTCTTGGAAGCTCAGCCCTTAAACCCACAGCTCTCAATACCAGAGTAATGGGAAAAGACATTTCCTGAGAGGCCCTTTCCTTGGATCCAGCTGAGAAAGACCAAGCCTAGCTTCAGCATTGACAGTGGAGAATACCACTGGAGTGCCTGCCCGTGCCTTGGTAGGAAAGAGAGAATCTCTTACCCCCACTCTGTTCCCACCCAGACCAATCTCCACAATCTTCAAAGGGCCCGGAAAGATGCCCTGTTTGATACTCTTCTCCCTCCCTGAAGCACTTTCCTTACCTGACTCTCGCCGCCTCATACAAGCCCCTACTTGTCTTCCTTAAGCTGCAGGGAGAGAGGTATAGGAACTGGTTTCATTGGCTCCAAGAGTCCTGTTGAGATATGGGAGGCTTCTCATAATCAACTCAACAGCACAACCTCGGGCATTCCAGATTCTGTCCAGCTGCAGAAGTTAACATTTTACCAATCGAGAGCTCAGATTTAATTGAGATTTTGACATTAAAAAGTCAATCCCAGCCATTAAGAATTGAAAATCTATCTGAAAACACAACTAAATTCAACTTATTTCAGCTTCTGAACATGGACCATTCAACCAATCTTTCCTCTTGGTAGGTGACTGAGATGGACTTCTTGATATTTAATAAAGATAAGCAATCCATACCATGGGTGAAATCCTGGCCACAGTGAAGTCAATAAGAGTTCTGCCATTGATTTTAATGTGGCCAGGACTTCATCTCACATGTGTTTAGATGTAGCTCATGACACGGAGTCCTGTGAAGCCAAGTTTTCTATACTAAAAGTTGAGTCTGCCCTTCAGAGAGCCAATTCTGCAGCATAATTCCAGGTGATTGCTATGCAGGATTCCCACTGAGCAGGACAGTTCTTTCCCTTCAACTTCAAAGATACCAAATAACAAAGTGCTTGACTCCCAAACTACTAGTGAATAAGCCAACTATTTAGTGCATTTCCTTCAGAGGAAACAGCTCAAACTTTTTTACTTTTTATTTGTTTTTAACTTTTCAAGATAATGAAGGAAAAGAAGAAAAGGGAAAACCTTAAATCCAAAGCTTTAAAAATTGTATAGATTTTTGTTTATTTCTATTTTCTTCCTTATGGCAATCTCAGCTTCCTTCCTAATCCTGTACCTGTTACAATGACCAGTAAAATTGATGTATAATGCAAGCAGTGATTATAATGGCCGCAAATTGCTTACACTTATCATTTTGCTTTTGCCCTGAGCCATCTACAGGATCCACGAACTGATAAGATTTAAACTGCTTATATCCCTGACTCCTCTTCTTTGAAAAATTATAGGAGTGAAGCCATACATTTCCTAAGAGACTAAGGACTTTTAAGGGAAATGAGATGAGAAAAAAAAGTTAGTTTGGATGTGCAATAGTTTAATGATAATAGCTTGTCTATAATGCTTTTCCTCTGAGGATCTCAAAGTGCTGTTTAAACATGAATGACATAAGCCGCAAAGCACATCTATGGGGTAACAGTCTTATATTATACATGACAGGCACAGAGAGGTTAAGGGACTTATCGAGGTTGTACAACAAATAAGTGGCAGCATGAAAAAGAGAAAGCAGGAGGCCTGACTGCCAATCCCTGCTGAAACCCCTGTACCAGGATGCTTTTCCTGCTTAATATTATTTTGTTGCCTTAGTGTATTGATCATTTAGGGCTGGATTGTCTCTGGCCATTGCACTGGAGCATACAATGTGGGGAGGGGAGGAGGAGATGCGAGTGCTAGAAGCCTCCTCCACCCCCAGCCAATACACTTATACCCTCCTGTCATAAACATAGAGCTAAGGGTAGCATAAAATCCCTCTTTTACCTGTAAAGGGTTAAGAAGCTCAGATAACCTGGTTGCCATCTGACCAAAAAGGATCAATAAGTGGAGAAGATACTTTCAAACCTGCGGGGGAAGGTTTTTGTTTTGGGCTTTTGTGTTCTCTCCGGAGACAGAAAGAGACCAAGAAAGTAATCCAGCTCCCACTGAATGATACTTCTAAACTTACAGAAATAGTAAGTAATAGCAAGGAAATGTGTTAGAGTATCTTTTGTTTTAGCTTGTGAATTTTCCCTGTGCTAAGAGGGAGGTTTATCCCTGTTTTTTGTAACTTTGAAGTTTTGCCTAGAGGGGAATCCTCTGTGTTTTAAATCTTATTACCCTGTAAAATTACCTTCCATCCTGATTTTACAGAGGTGCTTCTTAATATTTTTTTCTATATAATAAAGTTCTGTTTTTTAAGAATCTGACTGGTTTTTAGTGTCCTAAAAACCCAAGGGTCTGGTCTGTGCTCACCTGGTTTACCTATTTGGTTGGTAGATTATTCTCAAGCCTCCCCAGGAAACGGGGTGAAGGGGCTTGGGGGGATATTTTAGGAAAACAGGAATTCCAAATGTTTCTTTTCCTGAATCTTTGTCTAACTCACTTGGTGGTGGCAGCAGTACCCATCCAAGGACAAGGAAGGATTTGTGCCTTGGGGAAGTTTCTAACCTAAGCTGGTAGAAATAAGCTTGGGGGGTCATTCATGCAGGTCCCCACATCTGTACCCCAGAGTTCAGAGTGGGGAGGGAACCCTGACACCTCCATATAATGGCCAGAGATAATTATAGTCCCTTCTAGGACTGCAAATAAATACCCATGGCTGTGAGTTCCAGAGCACAGGGCAACTGACTAGGATTCACTCTATGGATCTAAAAATAGCCATGTAGACTGGCTGGAGCAGTGTAACAAGCTGGAGCCCAGGTTATGAAACCCTAAGAGGGGGGTGGGTCTCCAGAGCCCAGATTGCAGATAAGCAGGAACACCTACACTGCCATTTTTAGCCCCACAGGGCAAGCTTCGTGAGCCCCAGGCAGTTGATCTGGGCTCTGAGACACAGTGCTGCATTTGGGGTGGGTTTTTTTTTTGTTTTTTTTTTTTTTGCAGTGTAGATATACTTCTAGTAACTCCATGGAACAAGCCATCTCAGAGGGGTTGGAGAGGGACAGGAGAAGACCATACCTTCTCTCACCCCTTCCCACCCATATACACACAGTCTAGCAAAGCTGGTTGCGAGCTCATGCATGGGGATATACTGAACCCTCCTAAGGACTGGTGCAGCATATATCAGGGAGACCTGAAAATAATAGTGCCTCATAATATGCAGCCACCGCATATTATTAATTTATTATTATCAATTATTATTATTATTATTTTAAGATTGTTCTGGCAGGTGTCAGCTGTTTCCAACCTCTTATTCTTAGTACACGAGTAACTGTTCAGTCTTGGGAAGACATGCTGTGTTGCTAGGTTTTAGTTATGCAAGGTTCTGTGTAGAGGCTGTTTTGGAGCGGGAGACGCACGAGCAGCACAGTTAGCTCTTTGCCTTGGTCTCTCATTAGTATCAATTCTGTTAAGTACTATAGGTGCAAGAGGGCACAGCTTAGTCCTCTGGGCCATATTTATCATAGGGTATGTCTACACTACGGAATAAGGTCGAATTTATAGAAGTCGTTTTTTTAGAAATCGGTTTTATATATTCGAGTGTGTGCGTCCCCACAGAAAATGCTCTAAGTGCATTAAGTGCATTAACTCGGCGGAGTGCTTCCACAGTACTGAGGCTAGAGTCAACTTCCGGAGCATTGCACTGTGGCTATCCAACAGTTCCCGCAGTCTCCGCTGCCCATTGGAATTCTGAGTTGAGATCCCAATGCCTTATGGGGCTAAAACATTGTCGCGGGTGGTTCTGGGTACATATTGTCAGGCCCCTGTTCCCACCCTCCCTCTGTGAAAGCAAGGGCAGACAATCGTTTCGCACCTTTTATCCTGAGTTACCTGCGCAGACGCCATACCACGGCAAGCATGGAGCCCGCTCAGGTAACCGTCACCCTATGTCTCCTGGGTGCTGACAGACGCGGTACGGCATTGCTACACAGTAGCAGCAATCCCTTGCCTTGTGGCAGCAGATGGTGTAATACGACTGGTAGCCGTCATCGTCGTGTCCGAGGTGCTCTTGGCCATGTTGGCTGGGAGTGCCTGGGCAGACATGGGCGCAGGGACTAAATTTGGAGTGACTTGACCAGGTCATTCTCTTTAGACTTGCAGTCAGTCCTATTGAACCGTCTTATGGTGAGCAGGCAGGCGATACGGATTGCTAGCAGTCGTACTGTACCATCTTCTGCCGGGCAGGCAAGAGATGAGGATGGCTAGCAATCGTACTGTACCATCTTCTGCCGAGAAGCCATGAGATGTGGATGGCTTGCAGTCCTTCTGCACCGTCTGCTGCCAGCCAAAGATGTAAAAGATAGATGGAGTGGATGAAAACAAGAAATAGACCAGATTTGTTTTGTACTCATTTGCTTCCCCCCCTCCCCTGTCTAGGGGACTCATTCCTCTAGGTCACACTGTAGTCACTCACAGAGAAGGTGCAGCGAGGTAAATCTAGCCATGTATCAATCAGAGGCCAGGCTAACCTCCTTGTTCCAATAAGAACAATAACTTAGGTGCACCATTTCTTATTGGAACCCTCCGTGAAGTCCTGCCTGAAATACTCCTTGATGTAAAGCCACCCCCTTTGTTGATTTTAGCTCCCTGAAGCCAACCCTGTAAGCCATGTTGTCAGTCGCCCCTCCCTCCGTCAGAGCAACGGCAGACAATCGTACCGCGCCTTTTTTCTGTGCGGACGCCATACCAAGGCAAGCATGGAGGCCGCTCAGCTCACTTTGGCAATTAGGAGCACATTCAACACCACACGCATTATCCAGCAGTATATGCAGCACCAGAACCTGGCAAAGTGATACCAGGCGAGGAGGTGACGTCAGCGCGGTCACGTGAGTGATCAGGACATGGACACAGATTTCTCTGAAAGCATGGGCCCTGCCAATGCATGCATCATGGTGCTAATGGGGCAGGTTCATGCTGTAAAACGTGGATTCTGGGCTCGGGAAACAAGCACAGACTGGTGGGACCGCATAGTGTTGCAGGTCTGGGACGATTCCCAGTGGCTGCGAAACTTTCGCATGTGTAAAGGCACTTTCATGGAACTTTGTGACTTGCTTTCCCCTGCCCTGAAGCGCATGAATACCAAGATGAGAGCAGCCCTCACAGTTGAGAAGCGAAGGGCGATAGCCCTGTGGAAGCTTGCAACGCCAGACAGCTACCGGTCAGTTGGGAATCAATTTGGAGTGGGCAAATCTACTGTTGGGGCTGCTGTGATGCAAGTAGCCCACGCAATCAAAGATCTGCTGATATCAAGGGTAGTGACCCTGGGAAATGTGCAGGTCATAGTGGATGACTTTGCTGCAATGGGATTCCCTAACTGTGGTAGGGCCATAGACGGAACCCATATCCCTATCTTGGCACCAGAGCACCAAGCCGCCAAGTACATAAACCGCAAGGGGTACTTTTCAATAGTGCTGAAAGCTCTGGTGGATCACAAGGGACATTTCACCAACATTAACGTGGGATGGCTGGGAAAGGTACATGACGCTCGCATCTTCAGGAACTCTGGTCTGTTTCAAAAGTTGCAGGAAGTGACTTTATTCCCAGACCAGAAAATAACTGTTGGGGATGTTGAAATGTCTATATGTATCCTTGGGGACCCAGCCTACCTCTTAATGCCATGGCTCATGAAGCCATACACAGGCAGCCTGGACAGTAGTCAGGAGCTGTTCAACTACAGGCTGAGCAAGTGCAGAATGGTGGTAGAATGTGCATTTGGACGTTTAAAGGCGCGCTGGCGCAGTTTACTGACTTGCTTAGACCTCAGCGAAACCAATATTTCCACTGTTATTACTGCTTGCTGTGTGCTCCACAATCTCTGTGAGAGTAAGGGGGAGACGTTTATGGCGGGGTGGGAGGTTGAGGCAAATCGCCTGGCTGCTGGTTACGCGCAGCCAGACACCAGGGCGGTTAGAAGAGCACAGGAGGGCGCAGTACGCATCAGAGAAGCTTTGAAAACCAGTTTTGTGACTGGACAGGCTACGGTGTGAAAGTTCTGTTTGTTTCTCCTTGATGAAACCCCCTGCCCCTTAATTCACTCTACTTCCCTGTAAGCTAACCACCCTCCCCTCCTCCCTTCAATCACCGCTTGCAGAGGCAATAAAGTCATTGTTGCTTCACATTCATGCATTCTTTATTCATTCATCACACAAATAGGGGGATGACTACCAAGGTAGCCCAGGAGGGGTGGTGGAGGAGGGAAGGAAAATGCCACACAGCACTTTAAAAGTTTACAACTTTAAAATTTATTGAATGCCAGCCTTCTTTTTTTTTTTGGGCAATCCTCTGTGGCGGAGTTGCTGGTTGGCCGGTGGCCCCCCCACCGCGTTCTTGGGCGTCTGGGTGTGGAGGCTATGGAACTTGGGGAGGAGGGCGGTTGGTTACACAGGGGCTGTAGTGGCAGTCTGTGCTCCAGCTGCCTTTGCTGCAGCTGAACCATACACTGGAGCATAATGGTTTGGTCCTCCAGCAGTCTCAGCATTGAATCCTGCCTCCTCTCATCACACTGCCGCCACATTTGAGCTTCAGCCCTGTCTTCAGCCCGCCACTTACTCTCTTCAGCCCGCCACTTTCTCTCTTCAGCCCGCCACCTCTCCTCCCGGTCATTTTGTGCTCTCCTGCACTCTGACATTATTTGCCTCCACGCATTCGTCTGTGCTCTGTCAGTGCGGGAGGACATCATGAGCTCGGAGAACATTTCATCTCGAGTGCGGTTTTTTTTCCTTCTAATCTTCACTAGCCTCTGGGAAGGAGAAGATCCTGTGGTCATTGAAACACATGCAGTTGCTGGAGAAAAAAAAAAGGGACAGCGGTATTTAAAAAGACACATTTTATAAAACAGTGGCTACACTCTTTCAGGGTAAACCTTGTTGTTAACAAAAAGAAAAGGAGTAGTTGTGGCACCTTAGAGACTAACCAATTTATTTGAGCATAAGCTTTCGTGAGCTACAGCTCACTTTATCGGATGCATACTGTGGAAACTGCAGAAGACATTATATACACAGAGACCATGAAACAATACCTCCTCCCACCCCACTCTCCTGCTGGTAATAGCTTATCTAAAGTGATCACTCTCATTACAATGTGTATGATAATCAAGTTGGGCCATTTCCAGCACAAATCCAGGTTTTCTCACCCTCCGCCCCCCCCCCCCCCCACACACACACACAAACTCACTCTCCTGCTGGTAATAGCCCATCCAAAGTGACCACTCTTTGTGTGTGTGGTTTTTGGAAAAAAAAAGGGGGGGGGGTCAGAAAACCTGGATTTGTGCTGGAAGTGGCCCACCTTGATTATCATACACATTGTAAAGAGAGTGGTCACTTTGGATGGGCTATTACCAGCAGGAGAGTGAGTTTGTGTGTGGGGGGGGAGGGTGAGAAAACCTGGATTTGTGCTGGAAATGGCCCAACTTGATTACCATACACACTGTAAGGAGAGTGATAACTTTAGATAAGCTATTACCAGCAGGAGAGTGGGGTGGGAGGAGGTATTGTTTCATGGTCTCTGTGTATATAATGTCTTCTGCAGTTTCCACAGTATGCATCCGATGAAGTGAGCTGTAGCTCACGAAAGCTTATGCTCAAATAAATTAGTTAGTTTCTAAGGTACCACAAGTACTCCTTTTCTTTTTGCGAATACAGACTAACACGGCTGTTACTCTGAAACTTGCTGTTAACATTACATACATAGCACATGTGCTTTCGTTACAAGGTCACATTTTGCCTCCCCCCACCGCGTGGCTACCCCCTCAACCCTTCCCCCTCCCCGTGGCTAACAGTGGGGAACATTTCTGTTCAGCCACAGGCAAACAGCCCAGCAGGAACGGGCTCCTCTGAGTGTCCCCTGAAGAAAAGCACTCTATTTCAACCAGGTGACCATGAATTATATCTCACTCTCCTGAGGATAACACAGAGAGATAAAGAACGGATGTTGTTTGAACGCCAGCAAACATACACTGCAATGCTTTGTTGTACAATGATTCCTGAGTACGTGTTACTGGCCTGGAGTGGTAAAGTGTCCTACCATGAAGGACGCAATAAGGCTGCCCTCCCCAGAAACCTTTTGCAAAGGCTTTGGGAGTACATCCAGGAGAGCCGCGAATCCCAGGGCAAAGTAATCCTTTCACGTGCTTGCTTTTAAACCATGTATAGTATTTTAAAAGGTACACTCACCGGAGGTCCCTTCTCCACCTGCCGGGTCCAGGAAGCAGCCTTGGGTGGGTTCAGGGGGTACTGGCTCCAGGTCCAGGGTGAGAAACAGTTCCTGGCTGTTGGGAAAACCGGTTTCTCCGCTTGCTTGCTGTGAGCTATCTACAACCTCATCATCATCATCATCATCTTCTTCATCCCCAAAACCTGCTTCCATGTTGCCTCCATCTCCATTGAAGGAGTCAAATAACACGGCTGGGGTAGTGGTGGCTGAACCCCCTAAAATGGCATGCAGCTCATCATAGAAGCGGCATGTTTGGGGCTCTGACCCAGAGCGGCCGTTCGCCTCTCTGGTTTTCTGGTAGGCTTGCCTCAGCTCCTTAAGTTTCACATGGCACTGCTTCGGGTCCCTGTTATGGCCTCTGTCCTTCATGCCCTGGGAGATTTTGACAAAGGTTTTGGCATTTCGAAAACTGGAACGGAGTTCTGATAGCACGGATTCCTCTCCCCAAACAGCGATCAGATCCCGTACCTCCCGTTCGGTCCATGCTGGAGCTCTTTTGTGATTCTGGGACTCCATCATGGTCACCTCTGCTGATGAGCTCTGCATGGTCTCCTGCAACTTGCCACGCTGGCCAAACAGGAAATGAGATTCAAAAGTTCGTGGTTCTTTTCCTGTCTACCTGGCCAGTGCATGTGAGTTGAGAGTGCTGTCCAGAGCGGTCACAATGGAGCACTCTGGGATAGCTCCCGGAGGCCAATACCGTCGAATTGTGTCCACAGTACCCCAAATTCGAGCCGGCAAGACCGATTTAAGTGCTAATCCACTTGTCAGGGGTGGAGTAAGGAAATTGATTTTAAGAGCCCTTTAAGTCGAAATAAAGGGCTTCATTGTGTGGACGGGTGCAGGTTTACATCGATTTAACGCTGCTAAATTCGACCTAAAGTCCTAGTGTAGATCAGGGCATAGTAAAACCATGCTTCTACATTTGGGGGGTACAGCATGATTATCCCCACACATCCCCTTAAATTCCAATCTGTGAGACTATAATCACCATACCTACTGTGAAGCATACGTTATTTATTTTTCATCTTATTATTACTAGCACTGCAATTAATATCCCCCCCTTCTCTTTTCCTATTAAATAAAAATGCAAGTGTAAGAGATTTCATTTTTTTACAGAGACAGAAACTGCCATCCAATTGCCTAATATATAGAACTAGTCAAAAATCAGAATTTCCATCTCATGGAGGGATTCCAGTTGTGACATAGAGGACCATCTACGGTTCGCTACTCTGTGTGTCAGCAGCTCTTATCAGGCCTAACAGACTCAGTACACCTAATACACTCTCGTCATAATCTGTATCTAAAAGGTGGCATGTAAGATATCATCACAAGAGTGATGTAGTGGTGGGAGTCTGCTATAGACCACTGGACCAGGGGGATGAGGTGGATGAGGCTTTCTTCCGGCAGCTCGCAGAAGCTACTAGATTGCATGCCCTGGTTCTCATGGGTGACTTTAATTTTCCTGATATCTGCTGGGAGAGCAATACAGCGGTGCACAGACAATCCAGGAAGTTTTTGGAAAGCGTAGGGGACAATTTCCTGGTTCAAATGCTAGAAGAGCCAACTGGGGGGGGGGAGCTTTTCTTGACCTGCTGCTCACAGACCGGGAAGAATTAGTGGGGGAAGCAAAAGTGGACGGGAATCTGGGAGGCAGTGACCATGAGTTGGTTGAGTTCAGGATCCTGACACAGGGAAGAAAGGTAAGCAGCAGGATACGGACCCTGGACTTCAGGAAAGCAGACTTCGACTCCCTCAGGGAACAGATGGGTAGGATCCCCTGGGGGACTAACATGAAGGGGAAAGGAGTCCAGGAGAGCTGGCTGTATTTCAAGGAATCCCTGTTGAGGTTACAGGGACAAACCATCCCGATGTGTCGAAAGAATAGTAAATATGGCAGGTGACCAGCTTGGCTTAACGGTGAAATCCTAGCGGATCTTAAACATAAAAAAGAAGCTTACAAGAAGTGGAAGGTTGGACATATGACCAGTGAAGAGTATAAAAATATTGCTCGGGCATGTAGGAATGAAATCAGGAGGGCCAAATCGCACCTGGAGCTGCAGCTAGCCAGAGATGTCAAGAGTAACAAGAAGGGTTTCTTCAGGTATGTTGGCAACAAGAAGAAAGCCAAGGAAAGTGTGGGCCCCTTAATGAATGAGGGAGGCAACCTAGTGACAGAGGATATGGAAAAAGCTAATGTACTCAATGCTTTTTTTGCCTCTGTCTTCACTAACAAGGACAGCTCCCAGACTGCTGCGCTGGGCATCACAACATGGGGAATAGATGGCCAACCCTCTGTGGAGAAAAGGTGGTTAGGGACTATTTAGAAAAGCTGGACGTGCACAAGTCCATGGGGCCGGACGAGTTGCATCCGAGAGTGCTAAAGGAATTGGCGGCTGTGATTGTGGAGCCATTGGCCATTATCTTTGAAAACTCGTGGCGAACGGGGGAAGTCCCGCATGACTGGAAAAAGGCTAATGTAGTGCCAATCTTTTAAAAAGGGAAGAAGGAGGATCCTGGGAACTACAGGCCAGTCAGCCTCACCTCAGTCCCTGGAAAAATCATAGAGCAGGTCCTCAAAGAATCAATCCTGAAGCACTTACATGAGAGGAAAGTGATCAGGAACAGTCAGCATGGATTCACCAAGGGAAGGTCATGCCTGACTAATCTAATTGCCTTTTATGATGAGATTACTGGTTCTGTGGATGAAGGGAAAGCAGTGGATGTATTGTTTCTTGACTTTAGCAAAGCTTTTGACACGGTCTCCCACAGTATTCTTGTCAGCAAGTTGAAGAAGTATGGGCTGGATGAATGCACTATAAGGTGGGTAGAAAGTTGGCTAGATTGTCGGGCTCAACGGGTAGTGATCAATGGCTCCATGTCTAGTTGGCAGCCGGTGTCTAGTAGAGTGCCCCAGGGGTCGGTCCTGGGGCCGGTTTTGTTCAATATCTTCATAAATGATCTGGAGGATGGTGTGGATTGCACTCTCAGCAAATTTGCAGATGATACTAAACTCGGAAGAGTGGTAGATACGCTGGTGGGCAGAATACAGAGGGACCTAGACAAATTGGAGGATTGGGCCAAAAGAAATCTGATGAGGTTCAATAAGGATAAGTGCAGGGTCCTGCACTTAGGACGGAAGAACCCAATGCACAGCTACAGACTAGGGACCGAATGGCTAGGCAGCAGTTCTGTGGAAAAGGACATAGGGGTGACAGTGGACGAGAAGCTGGATATGAGTCAGCAGTGTGCCCTTGTTTCCAAAAAGGCCAATGGCATTTTGGGATGTATAAGTAGGGGCCTAGCCAGCAGATCGAGGGACGTGATCGTCCCCCTCTATTCGACATTGGTGAGGCCTCATCTGGAGTACTGTGTCCAGTTTTGGGCCCCACACTACAAGAAGGATGTGGATAAATTGGAGAGAGTCCAGCGAAGGGCAACAAAAATGATTAGGGGTCTGGAACACATGACTTATGAGGCAAGGCTGAGGGAACTGGGATTGTTTAGTCTGCAGAAGAGAAGAAGGAGGGGGGATTTGATAGCTGCTTTCAACTACCTGAGAGGTAGTTCCAGAGAGGATGGTTCTAGACTATTCTCAGTGGTAGAAGAGGACAGGACAAGGAGTAATGGTCTCAAGTTGCAGTGGGGGAGGTTTAGGTTGGATATTAGGAAAAACTTTTTCACTAGGAGGGTGGTGAAACACTGGAATGCGTTACCTAGGGAGGTGGTAGAATCTCCTTCCTTAGAAGTTTTTAAGGTCAGGCTTGACAAAGCCCTGGCTTGGATGATTTAATTGGGGATTGGTCCTGCTTTGAGCAGGGGTTTGGACTAGATGACCTCCTGAGGTCCCTTCCAACCCTGATATTCTATAATTCTATGATTGGAAAACTAGCAACTCACTGATCATTAATATTCTTGTGTGATGTGTGTACAAAGAGTTATGGATATGGGCTAGAAGTATAGATTTAAAATGTGTTTGTCATGCAGTGCATAAACACAGTCTTAGACAAAAGAAAATGTGTATTTGCTTTTCTGACCAGCCTGAAGATCAGGCAGAGACAATGAAGGTCCATTTACATATAAGGTGAACAAAGCTATCAAGTGGAAGAAAAGGTAGGATGGGTCTACACCCTCACAAAAGAGAGAAACTTCATCTGGATTATAAAGGCAGGGGTCTGAAACTCAAATGAAAAGTAATGGAATCATCTGATTGTATACAATATTACTGTGATAGTAAAGTGTATCAAGTAAGGTCTTTTCTGAAATCACTGGTGATTTAATATCATTGTGAAATGCAGGTATTAACATTACATGAGAAAATATGGCTACATAATGATATTATGATTTAAAGTCTGTGACCAAATGCAGGTAAAAATAGGTTCCCTCCCAGACAGGAGGGAAAGCAGCTGTCTGTCTCCAATGAAATTAAGCAAGATGTGACCAAAAACAACTGAAGCCCCATTTACATACAAATCAACAGAGGGATGGGAAATCCACAGGAAGGCAAGAACAGCATGATGTCATCCTGTCTTTTGAAACAAGATCACTGAACTTTGGAAGATAGAAGCAAGGATAGAAGCCATCTTTGGCCTCTATCACTAGACAGACACAAGGGTCAGAGCTCTTGCAAGCTGGTGGGGCTTTCCACCAAGGAAGGGTTGAAGTCTCTGGGAACCGAATATAGGTGAGTAACCAGCCTAGGCAAAGATCTTTCACCTAGGAAGACAAGGGAAGCCAGCACCTTGTACTTCTGTGGAAGGCCCTGACTAAGGGAAAGTCAGCCATGGTTGGGAAGAAGGAATATCGATGAGAAAAAACATCTTGAACAAAGCCTGTAACTTCTAGGTTAAGTTTTAGACACTTAGATGAGTGTTTTCACTTTTATTTGCTTGTAACCATTTCTACTTTTGGGTTACTTGGCATCACTTAATCTATGTCCTTTTGTTAATAAAATTGTTTTGTTTTTACCAAAAAACCAACGCAGTGTTGTGCTTCAAGGGAAGGTATATTTACCCCCAAGTTAAATTAATGAACTGTGAGATGGGTTTGTCTCTTTAAAGGAGCAAATAAACCTTAATCTCTCTCTCTGAATGGTCCAGGAGAAGGCTGGACATTGTAGAGCACACAGTTTGGGGAAAATTTGGGACTAGGGGGTGTGTTGGGATCACTATTCCAAGCTGTTAACCAAAGCTGATGGAGACCAGTCAAAGTCTGTGGTATTGCAAGCAGGCTTCTGGATCCGCAGCATCAGACTAAGGCTGCCCAATACATAGACAGAGTGTGTGCTTGTTGCTGGCTGTGAGCATCCCAGGCTGAAAGCTAGTATAGCAAAGCTTTTAAGGCACTTAAGGGTTACAGGGTAAGAGGTGACAACTGTTCACTAGTCTGGATTGCATCCCAGAATGTGACACCAATATTGCAACATTTGTTTTTGTCCCAAATCAGAATGAAAAATTGAAATATCAAAATTTCTCATGGAATGGAAAGCTCAATTTTTTTTTATTTAGAAATGTCAAAACTTTTCCTTTTTGACATTTGAGTGAAATGAAATGTCTCGGCATTGCCAAATCGAAATGTTGCATTTCACTTTTTGAAATTAATCAAAACATTTTGTTCCAGGTCAGTCTGACTTTATGTCCCCCTGAGCCACTGTGGTGCCTCATGAGAGCTGAGGAAGTTCTAGTTCAAGTTTCTCTGGCCTCCATTCTCCTCTATTGGCTAGGCTCCCCAGCTAGACTACGTATTCCACCATGCACTGCAACAGTTCGACCACAGTGTTATGTGTTACATAGTCCATCCAGTCAGCCCAGCCCACAGTGGAGAATGGAGACACAAGGCATCCGAACTACAGTTCCCCTCAGGCACCAGGATGACTCAGGAGGACATAGATTAATGTTGAATGAACTCAAAACAGTTCAATTTGGTTTGACGAAAAAATGTTTTGATTCATGTCAAACCAACCTGAAAAAAAATAGGCTCGATTTTCCCAACAGAAAAATTGAAATATTTCAGCAAAATAAAAATTTTCCTGCTGAAAATTCAGTTATGTGGAAACTGCATTTTCCATTGAAAATCATTTTAATGTTCACAACCAGTTCTACTAATTTATTAATTTTTTTTTAAATCCTAATTTTGCAGATTGAATAGAAAGTAAGGGGGCAGACCCCTCACTAGTGTAAATTGCCATGTCTTCAATGACTTTGATGGAGCTATGAGAATGTACAGTTGCTTAGGATCTATCCCTAAAATATTCAATAAAATTGTTTTACAGTATTACAGAAAAAAATTATGTGGGAATCACTGGGTAATTCCAAGTCAGAAATAAACATGAGTATCTGTATTTTCTAATAAGTTGTGACTTACTAATGAAATGTGCCTTCAACGTGGCCACCTTAGGCAGAAATCCTAAGGGTCTAGGTACTAGGTGGTTTTGCATCTTTGAGCAAACCCATGCAGCTTCAACAATAGAGTTTTAGTTGCAAGAAAATGTGCACTAGTGTTATAATCAATGAAATTTACTGTGGACACTGATGTACCAGGTTTCAGAGTAACAGCCGTGTTAGTCTGTATTCGCAAAAAGAAAAGGAGTACTTGTGGCACCTTAGAGACTAACCAATTTATTTGAGCATGAGCTTTCGTGAGCTACAGCTCACTTCATCGGATGCATCCACAGTATGCATCCGATGAAGTGAGCTGTAGCTCACGAAAGCTCATGCTCAAATAAATTGGTTAGTCTCTAAGGTGCCACAAGTACTCCTTTTCTTTTTACTGATGTACCAGAACTTGAAAAATGCTAAGGAGGATGATGCCAAGGAAAATAAGAAAAGAGGAAAATGAAGGCTTCTGAGGGTGAGCCTTACACACTAACGACTGGCCAAAAATCTCTCCGTGAAATTAATGTTGTCATTATGTGTAACGCAAGTTTGTTTAAAGAAAAGGAACACAAGTAGAAATTAATAATATTTTTAAATCAATATTTCTCTTTATAGAGAACGTCTCATTCCCTTGCGCGGATGAAAAGCAATTGAAAGCTGTATGAAAAGCAATACAGGAGCAGTTTCATTCACCATTGAAATGCAAGCCCAGTAGAATGAAATGTGGCCACAGCTCAGGAGCATTCAGCAGCACCACATATTAGTTCAGGGCAGAAAGAGAAGCACACTAAGTAGCTAAAGTGAGGAGGTGGGAATCTAATTAAGCCAAATGTAATTACCTATGTTAAAATTTGGCCAGTTTACCAGGCTAACAGCTCACTCTTACCATGGGATCTTTACCCACTTTGCACAAGTGGATCGGATTTCCATCTCATCTGAAAGTTGACCTCAACTCCAGTTTCCTAATAGCACCTCCTAACATCAGGCTGAGGTAGCTGGTTCAGTACTGAATCAAGCGGAACAATGCCACCTACTGAATCATCAATACAACATCCTTGCAGCACCCTTTCTTTTCTCTGAGGCCTCCCATTCAACGACTGTTCAAGTCCTGCTTTGCTTGGTTTGTGTGATCTGACATTTGAGATCAAAAGGTGGGATTGCATCAGAAAAAGCTTTACTCACCATTAAAAGAGCTCTCTGCTCATCTGTGTCCCCAGTACAATTCCTTGGCCACACAAGGCTGACAGCAGCTGCTTCAATTTCATGTATGTATTAGATGGGTTGACGGGGTGTTGGGAGAAGGGTGTTACATTATTTTATTTCTGCTTTTATTCTCATCATGATAATTTTTACTGGCGTGAAGTGCACATATTGGGGGATTATAGCTCAGGCTCAGCCAATATGGAGTCAGTGAACATTGACACTTCCCAAGATTCGCCTAAAATTTAAAAAGGGACACACACTACAGAGCTCCCAGGCTCCCTAGCAGCTCACCAGGTGGGCTGTCACAGAGCCAGGGCTCCCTGGGATTCCAGGCTCCTCGGCAGACTCTGGAATCCCGGAGTTCTAGCTCCTGGCCAGCCTGCTAGGCAAACTGCTGCAGAGCTAGGGAGGTGTTACCAGAATTTTAAAAAGCATTCCTTTTCATTTTTCCCAAAGCAGATTTTTTTGAAAATTTCTGATCCACAGAAAATTTTACATTTCTGACTTTACCTTCCAAAATGGAACAATATTTTTTTTTTTGAAACGTGAAAATTCCCATGGGATGGAAATTCCACTTCCACCCAGCTCTATTATAAATGTATGCAGCAGTGTGTGTGTAATACGCTCCTCATTCTTATACTATATTTTAAAATCACAGTATGAATGAATCAGTGTGAAAGTCAGACCCCTCAATATCACTGGTGCAAGCAAACATCTTTTAATAGAGCTAAATGTGTACATTTTGGAGCAAAGAATGTAGGCCATATGTACAGGATGGAGGACTATCTTAGGATCCAGTGACTCTGAAAACAATTTGGGGGTCATGGTGGATAATAAGCTGTCCCAGTATAATTCTATGGTTAAAAGGGCCAATATGAACCTTGAATGCATGAAGAGGGGAATCTCGAGTAGAAATAGGCAGGTTATTTTACCTCTGTGTTCAGCACCAGTGTAACCATGGCTGGTGCCCACAATTCAAACAGGATGTTGAAAAATTGGAAAGGGTTCAGAAAGGAGCCATAAGAATGATAGACTCAAGGAGCTCAATCCGTTTACCTTAACAAATAGAAGCTTAAGGGGTGACGTAATTACAATCTGTAAGTACCTACGTAGGGAAAAAATATTTGATAATGGGCTCTTGAATCTAGCACAGAAAGGTGCAACAGGTCCAACGGCTGGAAGTTGAAGCTAGACAAATTCAGACCAAAAATAATGTGTACATTTTTAACAATGAGGGTAATTAATCATTAGAACAAATTACCATGGCTCCTGATAGATTCTCCATTACTGGCAATTTTAAAATCAAGATTGGACAGTTTCTCTAAAATATATGCTATAGGAATTATTTGGGGGAAATTCTGTGGCCCGGGTTATGCAGGAGGTCAGATGAGATCATCCCTTCTGGCCTGGAAATCTATGAATCTATGCATCCAAATTGGATTGCCAGGGTTCTTATCCATCTTGAATAGAGGAAAAGGTAACATTTTAGACAGAGAGGAACTGTCGGATAACGCAGGAGTGGTGCTGATTGTTTACCGTATTTCACTGGTAGGTATTATTAATACAAAACATGGATTGGGAAGCTTTTAAAAGATCATCAGGTATCTCCAATTTCCATTTTTCTTTCATCCCTCCACAATCTGTTTGTCCCCAAAAATTCCTGTGTCATTGAAAATGTCCTTCACTTAACAGACGTTCTGCATATACAGTCTCTCCTCTCTCCCTTTCAAAGTGAAATATCGAAAGTGTTCAGTTCAGATAACATACAGCAGAACCACTTCGTTAAATTATCACTTGAATTATTTAGCTCTGACGTGGATAAAGGCCAAGATCTGTGACTGTGTGGAACTTGGAAGTCCATGATGAGTCAGAGACAGTGCAGCAGATGGAATACAACACACAGCTGATTACTGGTGGCCTGTCACCCACCTTTGGTGTGGGTTTGGGCTGGCAAGAAGATCAAGGATGCAGGAGTGGAAGACGGACAAGAACTATTCTGATGTGGGGCGAGGAAGAGGACTAAAAGAGTACCAAGTGTGACAGTGGCACTGGCTGAGATGGAAAAAAGTCTGTTAAGGAAGTGTGGCAAAGTGTTGGTGGATCTGGCTCTATTTACCCCTTATCTATTCACAATTTAACTCCCACAGATATTTACTGCAGCTAATTTCCAGCTCATATTTGCCTCTTTTCAGATTTCTAGAATGTGCTTCGCTGTATCATGTAAATACAATGTATTATATTACTACTGAAAATTTGCATTTCATACATACATGTAACTCTAACTTGAAAGAGCTTGTTTAGCCCAGGTGAACAAATTTGTACTAAAATTTGATAGCGAACACTAATAACCACTTCCTGTAGCATCAGTAACTCACCTTAGTTTTTCTGTAAGGACCTCTAAAAATATGTGTAAAGAATCTGTCATAATGGCTTTCTAGTGTCCTTGGAAGCATAAATAAGAAAATTAACTATTTAGCTTGGAGGCCTATTTCAGTAATCACATTTTCTTTATTATACATCCAATAAATTTAATATATTGGTATGTTGTGTTGTTTTAAGGTATTTACAGATTAAGAGCAATTCTATTTTGACAGGAAAAGAAATTCCATTAGTGATTTGAAATGCTTTTGTTACTCATTAAGCTTTTTCATAGTAGACTGCAGATATTGCTTTATTAGTTGTGTAATTATTCTTTCCTCTTAAACGAGACAGAGAAGACTTTGAATAAGGATTGGGAAAGGAATGCAGGATTAATACCTATAGCTGCAGGATGGTATAAACAATCATTGTACTACATTTAGCGCACAATCTTATTTCACATTATCGAGAAAAAAAATCAGTGTACAGAGCTTTAGATTCTTTAGGCAGAATAACCTAGCAATTTAAAGTCAAAACAAGTATTAATAGAATTCTTCAGTGTGCATGTATTATGTTACAAAAGTATTACTTAACCTTTCACCTAGTATCCTGGAATTCTGTTTATTCACATTTCCTACTAGATGTGTGCCATCTAATGGTAAATCAGAATAACTCCTATTGTATTCAGACAGAACTGTATTCAGTTACTTCTTGGCTGTGAAAGATGTACTTAATTCAGTGGTTCACAATATGATTTTGTTTCTTAATTGCTATGTGATTCAATATTTTATGTGTACAAAATATTGAGTGACTCCTCATAACTGACATACAATGGGACAGGTTCATCTCAGACTTCAAGATCTGCGGCAACAGAAAGCTCAGCTGAGTGAAAGCTGTGATGGTGCAAGGTGACTGAATGCTCCCTGCCGCACAGAGCCCCTCAGCAAACCAGTCATGCTCAAAAGTGGATGGCACTGGATGTCAGGAATTGCACATGGCTTGGGCAAGAGGATGATACCTGGATTCAGCACATTCACCTTAACAGGTTTAAAGAGGAGGAGCTTCATTAATTTCAGTAGTTGTTCCTGAATTACACCAGGGTGGGTGGGAGAAGAATAAACTTCAGATTCAACTCCTTTGGCTACATTTTTGAAAATCGCTTTTGTTTTCACTGTGCCGATGTTATGCCCTTGAAAGTGGAAGCTCTGAGTCTGTGATATCAGTTGGTCATCCCTGTATAAATGTTTTAAAACAAGTTATGCCAAAAAACAAATCCTATCAGCACATTGTAAGTCCTTGTAAATGGACATCAAGAGCCTGATTTTCCTTTCCTTTTCACCATTGCAAATAAGGAATAAATCCACTCAGATCAACAGAGTTACATTAGAGTGGATACCTGTGTGAACCAAGTCCCAAGTGTCTATCACTGATTTAGAGATGCAAATCAGAAAATAAAAAGTGAAAACTATTATCTTGATGATCTGGTGCTAGAGATATTATTTTAACCCTGAAGTGCCATAGGCTTATTTAGTAGGCCATGAACCTGAGTCTGCTCTTACTCCCTCTAGTGTTAGTGACAACACTGGGCCTGATCCTCAAATGGTGTAAAGCAGCATAACTCCATTGACAGCACCTGATGTAATCTGGCATGGCTCACAGTAGTGCCTTTGGCCACTCCCATTATACAAAATAATAAAAGTCATCTTTTGAGTATTTCCATCAAATCCTAATTCACTGAGAGTTTGGATTCATTTGAAGTGTTGCACTAGACACCTACACATCACTTCTAGGGGAATTCTGCGCCACTGTGCAATGCAGAATTTTTCAGAATTCCCTGTTTCCCCTGCAGAATTTCTGGCCGGCACTAGGGACACTGGACTCTGCAGAGGCCAGCTCACAGTGAACGGAGTGCCCAGCCTGGCCGGGCTGGAGGCTGCACGCTCTTTGATCCTCATTCTGCCGGGGATGGAAGAGGGCCTGGGAGACCCAGTCAGCTCTGGCAAACGGTGAGGAAGGGCAGAGCCGCCCCACACCATGTCTCCTCACAGGGCAGTAAAGAAGTTGGGGTGGTAAAGGCTCATGGGGTGCTGGTGTCTGGGCTGGGGACTGCCCCACGGCTGGGTTCTGTGGGGTGGTTAGTGCTGGTGTCTGGGAGGTGCCCTGTGGCTGGGCTCTGTGGGGAGGGGGGTGCTGGCATCTGGGGGCTGCCCCACAACTGGGTTTGTGGGGCAGGGAGTATTGGCATCTGGGGGGTGCCCCATGGCTTGGCTCTGTGGGCAGGCAGGTGCTGGGGTCTGTGGGCTGCCCTGCACCTGGGCTTTGTGGGGTGGGGGGTGTTGGCATCTGGGAGGTGCCCCATCGCTGGAGTTTGTGGGGGGGGAGGTGCTGCTATCTAGGGGCTGCCCCACAGCTGGGCTTCATGAGGAGGTGGGTGCTCATGTCTGGGCGCTCCCCCATGGCTAGACTATTTGGGGTAGGGGGTGCAGGTGTCTGCAGGGTGCCCCATGGCTGGGCTCTGGGGAAAAGGGGATGTGGGTATCTGGCTGGATGGTGCCCCGCAGCTCAGCTTTGGGGGGATGGGAGTGCAGGTGTCTGACCTCTGGAACTGGGTTATTGTAGGGCTTTCTTTAACTCTCCAGTCCTGGAGGAATCTTTCTGGCTGTTTTCTGTATTGTTGATGTCCTTGTTGACAGGTATTTTGAAACAAATTACCAAAATAATTGAAACTGGAGTGATTATAGTGTGTTATTTTGACAAATAAAATATGCAGAATTTTGCAGAATTTTAAAATATTGTGTGCAGAATTTTTAATTTTTGGGTACAGAATTTCCACAGGAGTATCACATTTATGAGGGGGCAAAGCTGTAACATTAATACAAATCACTGTGTAATTACATTACCTTCGTCTCTGGAGGAGTTACTTTTTGTGAAATAATACATTATTTCAGAATTGTGTAACTAGCTCATATACCCTTGGTAATTCAGTCATGCCTTCCTAGCAAATTCTGAATTGTTAGTGAGAAACATGCATTTGCAATGCTTCACTGTTCTCAGAATTTTACTTTGGCATTCTTGGGGAGCTTTCTACTGCTTACACATTAGGCTCCGTACAAGACAGCTAAACCCTCCTTCGTGGACTTTGTTTACATCCATTGCAAGATATACTTCTGTGTATTTGCTTAACACTCTAATGTACCTGTGTCATAAATATAAAGGGAAGGGCAAACACCTTTAAAATCCCTTCTGGCCAGAGGAAAAACCCTTTCACCTGTAAAGGTTTAAGAAGCTAGGATAACCTCGCTGGCACCTGACCAAAATGACCAATGAGGAGACAAGATACTTTCAAAGCTGGAGGGGGGGGGGGGGGGAAACAAAGGTTTTCTCTGTGTGTTGTTTTGCCAGGAACAGAAAAGGAATGGAGTCTTAGAATTTAGTAAGTAATCTAGCTAGATATGTGTTAGATTCTGTTTTGTTTAAATGGCTGATAAAGTAAGCTGTGCTGAATGGAATGCATATTCCTGTTTTTGTGTCTTTTTGGAACTTAAGGTTTTGCTTAGAGGGATTCTCTATGTTTTGAATCTGATTACCCTGTAAGGTATTTACCATCCTGATTTTACAGAGGTGATTCTTTTACTTTTTCTTCAATTAAAATTCTTCTTTGAAGAACCTGATTTCTTTTTCATTGTTCTTAAGATCCAAGGGTTTGGGTCTGTGTTCACCTATGCAAATTGGTGAGGATTTTTATCAAGCCTTCCCCTGGAAAGGGGGTGTAGGGCTTGGGAGGATTGTGGGGGGAAAGATGTTTCCAAGAGGGCTCTTTCCCTGTTATATATTTGTTAGACGCTTGGTGGTGGCAGCAATAAAGTCCAAGGGCAAAAGGTAAAATAGTTTGTACCTTGGGGAAGTTTTAACCTAAGCTGGTAAAAATAATCTTAGGGGTTTTTTCATGCAGGTCCCCACATCTGTACCCTAGAGTTCAGAGTGGGGAAAGAACCTTGACAACCTGCCTTTGCTATTTATAATTCTATACAAGTGCTAAGTATTATTAATTATAATAATATTGGTCCATGTAAGTAGTTATTTCAATGCTGGTGTAAGTGGTGAAGAAGTGTAAGTTACATCAATTTATACTCAATAGATGTGCAAAATAAATAACTCAAATCCAGAAATAAGACAATGAGTATAGTAGGAAAAGCCTTTTTTATACGTTATTGAGCAGCAAAAAGGGGCAGAGGAACAATTTTTAAAAATAATCCTTTGTAGGTTACTTTCTCCAAAATTAGCCAAAGATGTGTATATTTTACAATACACAATGAAATGGTATCACACGGCGATATGTATATAATTTCAGTGACAAGGTCATATCATTAGACATAAAAAATAAATACCACACCTGTCCTTCAAAACCATGATCAGATAGCTTTCAACTCTTTAAATATAAAGTAAATAATGAGTAATAAGGAATACGTGTGCCCTAAACAGTATATCTTTGTATAAAAGATTTCAATAGTAAGGTCCAGGAAGGATAAATCTTATTACCCAGCCACTGAATGCAACTGATTTAATTCTTTGGACAAGTTAATTTGTATTTTTATTATCTGTAAAAAGAGCTCTGAACCAAAAAAACCCCTCTGAAAAAAACATTTTCTTGTCATTTTAAAATATAAATATCATTGCTGTCAGTAAAACTACAGCTGCAGTGAAAAGTTTGCCAAAGAGCTGAACTTGGCTGAAAAACCCAGTTCATATTGTGAGCTTACTTTTTTAGCCTTTTGTGCCAGAGAAACCATTGCTGTTGACATTCACCCTGTAGTGCACTCTCAGTCCTGAGATGAAGAAATCAGTTGAACTCTGCACAAGGAACAGCAGAAAGATGGGAGAAATTGGAAGTTTAAATGAAATATTTCTGTGAACTGGTGTGAAACCCAGGACTGGAATTTTGCATTTGGGTGTAATACCCAATGGGCAAGGTGAGTTAGGGGGCAGTCCAGAGTAGTAGACAAGTGTGCATGAATGGTCGGGTAGCCAGGATGCTGATGGGTATCAGAGGCAGTTTGGGGGAATGGTTGGAGTTCTTTCAGGGGGCAGTAGCTGGAAGATCCAGTCCAAGGGGCCAGGTCGGGGAGTTAGGGAGGCAAGGTCAGGCACGGCAGCAAAAAGGCATGGTCAGGCATGGCAACAGGGCAAGGCAGTCTAGGCGGCAAACCAGTGGGCAATGGTCTGTTGCTCAGACAGCTTTCTCTTCCTGTTGGGGTCTTTATATAGTCCAGGTATCCACTAAAAGTGCTGCCTGTCCATCTAATCCGGGGCCTGGGATATGGCTGCTGTGGGTCTGTAGGTTTTTAGCACTCAGGTTGTTGGTCAAAGGTTGCAGTTCAGTGCACCGCCATGGTGCAGCAGTAAAGGACTGGCAGGCCTGGGTTCAATACCTCCTCTCCTGGGGCAGTGTCAGGGCACCAAAGGAACAGGCTTGGCCAGATGGGCTCTGAGGAAGGATATGACTTTTGTGGGAGCATACACATAATAAGCAGCTCTGGGAATCAGCCCTTCCAGCCCGTACCCTTCCCAGTCAATGAGGTACCATATATTCCCACTTCATATCTGGGAATCTAGGCTCTCGTGGACAAGGTACTCGTCTTGGCCTTTAACTTGCTGTGGTGGAGAGGGAGGTTGTTTTCATTCAGGAAAGTAATTGTCAGAGAAAGTTTTAAGGAAGGAGACACGGAATATAGGATGAACCTCAAGATAGCGGGGAAGTCAAAGATTGAAGGTTACTGGGTTGATGTGCCTGCAGATCAGGTACGGGTGCTCTAACTTATGTATGGTCTGTCTGTCTTGAGGGGTTTGGCTGATAGCCATACTTTTTGTCTTACTGCAAATGTAGGGTTTAGTGATGATCAGCATGATGTTTGTATGCTGTCTTGGCTGCATTTACGTTTTGTTTCAACTCTTCATGTGTTTGCTGGATTTGACAAACCAGATATGAAGTTGCAGGAACTGTGGGCGGTGTGGGAAGCGTGAGGTGAAAACTTATGGAATCAGTGAGGCAGAGTCATTTTAGTGGTAGTGTGTGAAGCATCACAAATACTGTTCCAATACCTGGTCCACTGTTTGAGTGACCATCAGTTTGTGGATGATAGGCGGTTGATGCATCGAAACATACCTCTGGGAGGCAGAACACCTCCCACCAAAACCAAGACACAAACTGAGAACCCTGGTCTGAGGTGATGTGATCCAGGAGGCCACAGAGGCAGAACACGTGTGATGAGGAGAGGAGATAAGCAGTATCCTCGGCAGTGGGAAGATGTGCACAGGGAATGAAATGCACCATCTTCATTGATTGATCCACTATTGTCAGTATGGTGTGGTGTCCCTACAGACTAACAAGGCTGCTACTCTGAAACCTCAGATTCTGGTAATTCTACAATGAAGTCCATTGTAATGTTAGCCCAAGGCCTCAAGGGGGTCTCAGCGATATTAACATCCCAGAGAATTTAGTTTGGGGAACTTTGGCACAAATGCAGATATCCCAAGCCCTGCTGTAAGGCTGAATGTCACATCACAGTATTGACCACCAAAACAACCAGCATGCCATGCAAGTGGTCTTTGCCTGGCCAAAATGTCCAGCCCAAGGGATATCATGGCAAATGCATAAGACCTCCGAACAGTGGCATACCTCAAGAACATAGCTGTGCCCATAGGTGCCAACTTCTGCTGGCGCCGGTGGGTGCTTGACCCTCCTTTGTCCCCGGCCCCACCACAACTCCACCCCTGCCCCACCCCCATTCCAACCCCATCCCCAAAGTCCCCGCCCCAACTCCACCCTCTCCCTGCCCCTATTTGACTCCTTCCCCAAGTCCCCACCCTTGCCCTGCCTCTTCCCTGCCTCCTCCTGTGAGCGCGCTGCATTCCCGCTCCTCCCCCATCCCTCCTGGAGCTTGTTATGCTGCAAAACAGCTGTTTTGCAGCGGCAAGTGCTGGAAGGTAGGCAGAGGAGTGGGGACTCGGCACGCTCAAGGGAGGAGGTGAAGGTGGAGGTGAGGTGAGGCTAGGCTGGGGGGCAGGGTGGGGAGTTTGGCTGCTGGTGAGTGCAGAGCACCCACTAATTTTTCCCTGTGGGTGCTCCAGCCCCGGAACCTTGGCGCCTATGGATGTGCTCAGGAATGAGGAGGAGTCCATCCCTTTGTGTGAATTTACCTCAGGGTTTCGTGTTACAAGTTTGGAGTATCTGGGTTAAGGGGTCATTTGGTAGTGCATAATATATGGTTGTGAATAAAATCAGATGATGGGGATCCTTGGGGAAGTGATCTGGTTTCAGGCTGCAAGGAGGCTCTTCTTCAGGTCCTTTAGGATTGTTGGCATATTCTCTTTACGGGACAGATGGTCTGCCTTACTGTTGGGGGAGTCAGGGTGGTAGTTAATAATAAAATTGAACCTAGAAAAAGAGAGCCCAGCCTACCTGTCGTTGTGTTAGGGCTTTAGCAGAACACAGGTATTCTAGATTTTTGTGATTAGCAAACACCTGAACTGGGTGTCTAGCTCCTTCTAGATAATGCCTCCAGGCCTCAAAAGCCGCTTTGATGGCAAGTTGCTCCTTGTCCAAAATTTCATAATTGCACTCGGCAGGAGTGAGCTTGCCAGAACAGTATGCACAGGGATAAACTCCTTGGTTGAGGTCCTGTCTCTGGGACCACGCTGCCCCAATGGCAACGCTGGAAGCATCAGTTTCCAGGATGAACAGCTAACTTGGGTAGGGATGTGTAAGGCTGGATGTGGAGATGAATGCCACATTCCGATGATCAAAGGATTCTTGGGCTTCTGGCATCCAAGTGAACTTAGCTGGTTTTCGCAGCCAAGACGTTATAGGGGCCAGGCTTCAGGAATAGTCCTGTGTAAACCGTCTATAGAGATTCGCCAACCCAACTAAGCACTGAATTTCTCAAATTTCTCAAGTGGTTTGCTGTGTTGCCCAGTAGTGAACCACTTCTGCCTTTCAGGGATCCATATGAACTTCCACAGCAGACAGAATGCAGCCTAATAATTCCACAGTTGGCTGGTTTATGACACATTTCTCCAGCTTAGCACAAAGCCAGTGTTGGCCATGTATAGACTGGTCTTTAGAGTATATTAGGAAGTCATCCAAGTAGGTGACCACAGAATGATATAGCATATTTCATTAATTAATTGCTGAAATGTAGCAAGCACATTAGTAGGTCCAAAAGGCATCATCTGATATTTGAAGTGGCAACAGAGAGTGTAAAAAGTGGTATTCCATTTACCTCCTGACTATATTATGATTAGATTGTACGCCTCTCTGAGGTCTAAATTCATGAATATCTGGGCTCCCAATCCAGGAGCTCTGGGATCAGGGATAGGGGACATCAGTTCCACACTGCGATTTTTTTTTAGGGCAGGTACTCCACAAAGAGTCTTATGGAGCTGTCTTTTTTTTTTTTTTTTTGCACAAAGAAGACAGGGGCCCCAGCCAGGGGTGTGGAAGACCTGGTGAAAACTTTCTCCAGGTCCCTGTGGATGTAGTCCTTAACGGCGGCTAATCCAGGTTCTAACATGAAATATATTTGGCCAAATGGAATCTTGGCCCCAGACTATAAGTCTATCAGGCAGTTATATTCCTGGTGAGGGGTAGTGTGTCTGTAATTTTGTTTTTTGAATATATCTGAAAACTCTTGGTATTTTGCAGGTAGTGTGACAGTTGACCATAGTAGCAAGGAGGCGTACTCTGTTCCCAAGCATCTCTTCCTGTTTCCAAAGGGGCGGTCTTAGGCTGAATGGGTAGGCCATGTACTTGAGCCATGGTAGCATCCATGAAGTTGCTGCTTGCCCCAGAGCCAATCAGGGCTCACTGGGGGCGGTACATGTCTGGAATCCTGGATCCAAAGTTGTAACTGGACTTGTAGGTGCAGGGGCGAGGGATCCAGAATGGGTTGCTGTAGGAAGTCAGTGGACTTTTCCCAATGTTGCCCAGGCTTGACTCCCTTACCAAGGCTGGGCATGGTCAGAACCACGCAGTCTGGAGACTTCACAGAACAAATGGATCCCATGTGACTGGGGCCACCACAATAGAAACACAAGTTCTTTCACCATCAGCTTCCCATTTGTAAGGGTCCAGCTGGGTCTGTGTCATGTGGGTGGACACCAGGTAAAATCCCTTTCCTCTCGAGTCACCATTCGCTAAGTCAAGTGTCAATTTGGAGGATAGCTCAATAAATGTATCTAGATCCCCCAGGGGCTCTACTCTGGCAAGCTCATCTTTTTGGGACCATGATGGAATTGGTGTAGTTTGGTTTGCCCATTCCAAGCTGTATCTGCCACCAGGTGTTGGAAGTGGGCTACAGACCTTGCAGCTGACTGAGAGATCTGGTGGAATCTCTGTAGGACTACCTCTGTGGTGCGAGCTCAGTGTGGGTCACTGAAGATTGTTGCAAAGGCCCCCAGGAAGGTGTGCCAGCTAGCCAGTCTGTGGTGCTCCTGCTCTAACACAGGGGACCTTGCCAGTTAGAAAGCTGATGATCAGTCCCACCTTTGCCTGGTCCATCTTGTAGGCATTTGGCCATAGCAGGAAAAAGACCTGCAATGGTTCATGAAACACCAAAACTTGCTACAGATCCCATCGTAATGCTCTCGTAAAGGTACCATGGTACCATGGATTTGGGTCCTGAAGACAACATGGGCCAAAGGGTTTTGGGACACATTTCTGCTTGCAGTTCTGTGATCTGGAAGGTTGTGCTTTTCCACCAAAGCTGGTTCATTGTGTCTTATAAAGCTTGTTTTTCTGCCTGTAGGTGCTCCTGGAGGCTCAGTGTCCACTGGGGTGCCTATGGTGCCATACCTGCGGGCTCTATACCTTTTTTTGGGTAGAATGAGCCTAGTAGATTACTGAAGCAGGCTGAGCAAACTATGATGCCCAATGGCTGAGACACAGTCCAGAGCAGTGATCAAGAGTATATGGGTGTTGGGTAGCCAGGAGATCGATCAGTATCAGAGGCAGTCAGGGCAATGGTTGAAGTTCTCACAGGGGTCAAGAGCCAGAGGACCCCATCCAAAGGGCTGGGTCAGTGGGTTAGGGATGTGAGGTTTGGCGAGGTGGCAAGGTAAGGTTGGCCGAGGCAGCAGGGCAGCAAGGTGGGTCCAGGAAAGGCAGCAACCAGCAGGCAAGGGTCAGTCACCTTCCCTTTCCTGTTGGGGTCTTTATATAGTCAAAGCACCCAATGAGATTGCTGCCTGTTCAATCAGGGACCAGAGGTGTGGCTTCTATGGGTCTATCAGCCTTTAGCAATAAGGATGTTCATCAGTGGTGGCAATTCACTGCTCCACTGTGGTACCGCAGCTAAGAATGACACCTATGGACATGGCAGAACCTGGGTCTTGACACTGGGAAAGGAGAAGGAAAAAGAAACATAAGTTTGTGATGGGAGCATGCCACATATCCTTCCTTCCATTATGTAAAATATTTCCTAATGGAGGGACAAGGTAAAGTAGGGAAATGGTTGTAAACACCTTTTCCCCTTTTGTTTTGAATGTGCCAACTAACTAAACTGACCCATTGATTTCTATGACAAGAGGGTAAAATGAATGACACAGTAATAGCTGATATATTTGCTGCTTATTAATTTTTCTTTCAAATTTTCCCTGCAATATTTGAACTCTTTCCCTCCTCCTCTTCCCAAAAGTTCTGTTGCCCTTTCAGCAGCTGTTTGTGGACCAATAACCACTTTCAACTCAATTTCTACTGTAAAAAAAAAAAGAGCCAGATTTTTATCTCAGTTATGCAGCTGTAAATCTGGAGTAATTTACTGACTTCAGTGGAATAACACCAGTTATACATTGGTGAAAATGTACAATTTAGAAAGAGAAGCCGTCCCTCCAAACACCTCTGACACTTACATTTCAAAGTCCAAGACAGCTGTCTGATTGTTTAGTTATGGTTTAACTTTCAACCCTGAAGTAGTGAGCCAAATTCAGAACTGGTTAGCAATATTTTTTTTCTGTCAAAAGTGCATGTGACCATGTGGTGTCTTACCTTGTCCCAGAATATTCATACGCTATTAAATCGTCCAAAAAATACTCCCTGTCTGCAGTTTGTCTTTGTCGTTAACTTATGTAACACCAACAAATCCTTGGCTTTCTCCTGAGCTTAATCATTCCCATTGTTTTTCTCTAGAGGAAACCTGTGTCCCTGTCCCCAGTTCCCTCTGTCTCAAGCTAGGTCTCCACTGCAAAAAAGGTGCAGCAATGTTTGTGTTAGCAATTTCTACAGTGCGATAACTAATGCATGTCAGCTATCCCAGTGTAACATCCCAGCATAGACAAGGCACTCTAGTTATTGCTGCAAGATAGGCGAGGCAAGGTCAGTACCATGCCCCTGGCCCTGGTTGACCTCACCTACCTCACAGGAAAACTACAATGCTTTGGACAGGACTCAAATTAGGGGCAAATTTGATAGTAACTTGAATTAACTCTGCAGTCAAGACAAGCCGAGACAAGACACTCAAAACCCTTTTAAACTCCTGGGAGGACTCAGCAGATGCAATATCCGAAGTCAACAAATAACTGTGCATCTACGTTCAGGATTCTAGAGTGACAACTGACACTACAGAGGCAAAGACGGTTAGAGATTAAACTATTCTTTACACTGTCATGGAGCTAATGTACTTTAATGGGGAAATCTGGAGAGACTTGCACAGTGGATGCCCAGGTAGTGGATAAATGAAATCTTCAGGGCTATCATCATGCACATTTGTCTGGCACGGTTCACAAACTCCATAGACTCCCCCAACACTTTCCCTGTATGCGATGAGGGGGACAGTCTCACGGACATGTATTTCCAGTATGCCAGGCAGACCCTGTTTTGCCTCCTCAGGTTCTGTCCGTACTTTTCTCTGCACACATTTATTTTTCCTTAGCACATACATGTCCCTACAAAGTCCGGAGACCTCCTTGTGAAACTCCTCCTAGCACTGGCCAAACTGGCCACCTGTTGATCTGAAAGCAGGAAGCTTGATGGTGAGGCAGTGTGAGACTTTATGGCTGTTTTCCTTGGCTTTACCTGTGCATACATCTGGGCAGAGGTTCAGTGGGTGGTGCTCACCGACTCCTTTGACACTTTCTGGGAGCAGCATGCATTATCCAGTGTGCTCTGGTCAGTGTCCCCTCCAGACCCCTTTTACCACCCTTCTGACCTTGCACTGGCTTGTTCCCATATCTTGATCACATCTGATCCCAGTTCTACACCATTTTGTACTGTATTGATTTTACATTCATTAGAAGCAAGAGGAAGACCAAGAACAGGGTAGGCCCATTACTCAATGAGGAGGGAAAGACAATAAAAAAGGCAGCCATGGCCACCATGTTGTCTTCCTTTTTTGTTTCAGTTTTCACCAAAAAGGTCAGCAGTAAAGACTAACATAAGTGTACATGGGTTCAGACCTGAAGCTAAAATAGGGAAAGAACAAGTTAAAAATTAACTAGAGAAGTTAGATGTCTTCAGGTTGGTAGGGCCTGACGAAACTCATCCTAGAATACTAGAATCATAGACTTTGAGGCCAGAAGGGACCATCATGATCATCTAGTCTGACCTCCTGCACATTGCAGGCCACAGAACCTCGCCACCCACTCCTGTAACAGACCCCTAACCTCTTGCTGTGTTACTGAAGTTCTCAAGTCATGACTTAAAGACTTCAGGTTACAGAGAATCCACCATTTCCTCTAGTTTAAACTTGCAAGTGACCCCTGCCTCATGCTGCAGAGGAAGCCAAAAGACCCCCAGGTCTCTGTAAATATGACCTGGGGGACAATTTCTTCCCATCCACAAATATGACAATCAGTTAGACCCTGAGCATGTGAGCAAGACCCAAAAACCAGACACCTGGAAAAGAATTCTCTGAAGTAACTCAGAGCCCTCCCCACCTAGTGTCCCATCACCGACTGCTGCAGATATTTGCTGCTAGTAGTCGCAGATTGGTTATATGCCATTGTAGGCAGTCTCATTATACCATCCCCTCCATAAATCTGTCAAGCTCAGTCTTGAAGCCAGTTCATTTTTTGACCCCCACTATTCCTCTTGGAAAGCTGTTCCAGAACTTCACTCCTCTGGTACTTAGAAACCTTCATTTAATTTCAAGCTTAAACTTATTGATGGCCAGTTTATATCCATTTGTTCTTGAGTCTTGGTGCTTAACTTAAATAACTCCTCTCCCTCCCTGGTATTTATCCTTCTGATGTATTTATAGAGAGCAATCATCTCTCCTCAGCCTTCTTTTGGTTAGACTAAACAAGCCAAGCTGTTTGAGTCTCCTCTCATAAGGTAAATTTTCCATTCCTCTAATCACCTTAATAGCCCTTCTCTGCACCTTTTCCAGTTTGAATTAATCTTTCTTAAATATGGAAGACCACAGTATTTCAGATGAGGCCTTGTATAATGGTACTAACACTTACCTGTCTCTACTGGAAATACCTCTACTGATGCATCCTAGGATTTCATTGGCCTTTTTCATGGCTGCATCACATTGTGGCTCATAGTCATCCTGTGATCAACCAGTATATCCAAGTCTTTCTCCTCTGTCACTTCCAACTGATAAGTCCCCAGTTTATAGCAAAAATTCTTGGTTGTTAGTCCCTAAAGTGTTAGACCTTGCACTTTGCACTATTAAACTTTATCCCATTTCTATTATTCCTGTTTTCAAGGTCATCCAGATCTTCTTGTGTGATCTTCCACCCTCCTCCATATTGACAATACCCCCCAAGTATGTCATCCACAAATTTAGTTAACACACTCCCACTTTTTGAGCCAAGGTCATTAATAAAAATGTTAAATAAGATAGGTCCCAAGACTGATCCCTGAGGAATTCCACTAGTAACTTTCCTCCAGCCTGGCAGTTCACCCCTCAGAATGACCTGTTGTAGTCTTCCCTTTAACCAGTTCCTTATCCAACTTTCAATTCTCATATAAATCCCCATCTTTGCCAATTTAACTAATAATTTCCCAAGTGGAACTGTATCAAATGCCTTACTGTAATCAGCTAGATTAGATCTACTGTATTTCATGTGTCTAAAAAATCATGCAGTTATCTTCTCAAAGAAGGAGATCAAGTTGGTCTGGTATGATCTACCTCTTGTAAAGCCATGTTGTATTTTATCCCAGTCACCTCTATGTCCTTAACTACTTTCTCTTTCATAATTTGTTCCAAGTCCTTGAATACAATTGAGGTCTAAATAACAGGCCTGCAGTTTCACAGATCACTTTGCCCCCTTTTCTTAAAAATAGGTACTATATTAGCAATTCTCCAGTCATAGGGTACAACCCCCAAGTTTACAGATTCACTAAACATTCTTGCTATTTGGCTTGCAATTTCATGGGCCAATTCCTTTAATATTTTTGGATGGAGATTATCTGAGCCCAATGATTTAGTCCCATTAAGCTGTTTGAGTTTGACTTTCACCTCATATGTGGTAATTTCTACTTCCATATCCTCAATTCCATTGGTCACCCTGACACTATCCCTAAGCTCCTTGTTACCCTTATTAAAAACAGAGGCAACATTTTTGTTTAGATGTTGGGCCTTGCCTAGATTATCTTTAATCTATACCCTATCTGCAGTGTTTAGCAGTCCCACTTCTTCTTTCCTTGTTTTCTTTTTATTTATAGGGCGATAGAACCTTTCACTATTAGTTTTAATCGCCTTTCCAAGGACCAACTCTGCTTGGCATTTGGCAGTTCTCACTTTTCCCCTACTCTTTCTAACCATCAAGAGGTAGCTTTCCTTGCTGATTCATCCCATCTTCCTTTACTTGTGGTCTTTCTGCTTTCTCTTAATAATCTGTGTGACATGCTTGCTCATCCAGTTTGGTCTGCCACCCTTCCCTATGATTTTTTCCCCTTGCTTGAGATGCAGGCTTTAAATAGTTTCTGCAACTTTGACTTAAAGTAATTCCAAGCATCCTCCACATTCAGATCCTTGAGTTCTTCAGTTCAGTCCACCTCCCTCACTAATGCCCTTAATTTTTTAAAGTTTGCCCTTTTGAAATCAAAGCACCTAGTTACAGATCTAGTTTTATCCTTCCATTTAGTTTAAGATGAATTAGTGCATGATCTCTCAAACCAAGGTTGTCTCCCACAAACAGCTTTTCTATAATGTCCTCACTACTCACCAATATCAAATCTAAAATGACATCATTTCTTGTTGGTTCGGTGACAATTTGGTGAAGTAATAGCTTCCACGTCCAGAAAAATCTGGGCCCTACTATTATTAGTAGCACTTGTCCTCCAATCTATATCTGAGAAGTTAAAAGATCCCATAATCACACAATTCCCAGTAGTATTTATTTAATTAAAAACATAAAAGAGATCTTTATCCATATCCAAATTTGATCCTGGGGATCCATAGCATCCCCCACCCACTATCCCATGGGAACCTCTGGTAGCTTTCTTCCCCAAAGTGATTTTGACCCAAACAAACTGTTTTATCTATTCCATCACTTCTAGTTTCTTTACAGTCTACCTCGTCATTAATATCCAAAGCTACTCCACCTCCTTTACCTTTATTTCTGTCTTTCCTGAACTGCACATACCCTTCAAGACCTGTTTCCCAGTCATGACTACTCTTCCACCATTTTTCTGTTATCCCTATAATATTTGGTTTCATTTCCTGCACCAATAGTTCTAGTTCCTCCATACTGTTACCTAGTCTCCCTGCATTGGCATACAGACATCTTAGTTGTTTCTGCTTGGCTTCACCCAGATTCCTCACCTGACTGGGTACTGTCGTTCTACTGCCAATATCGCCTACTTGACTGTTAGCTTCATTGATACTGGCACTATCTTTCCTCTTAAAGCCCTTTCTCCTACCCACCGCTGTTCTTTTCTACATTGCTGTATTCTTGATGTTCCTCCTGGTCAATATTAGAATCAAGCATGAAGATTACATGAGCAGTCCCAACGATCTCCCACAAGAAGAGATCTCTGAGCCATTAACAATTATATTTGAGAAATCATGGAGGACAGGAGAGATCCCAGAGGACTAGAAAGGGCAAATATAGTGCCTATCTACAAAAAGGAGTGTAAAGACAACACAGGGAACTATAGACTAGTCAGCTTGACTTCAGTAGCCAGAAAGATAATGGAGTAAACAATCAAAATGTAAGCACCTAGAAGATAATAAGGTAATAAGTGCCAATCCACATGGATTTGTCAAGAACAAATCATGCCAAACCAACCTAATATCCTTCTTTGGCAATGTTGCAAGTCTTGTGGACAGCGGGGAGGCAGTAGATGTGCTATATCTAGACTTTAGTAAGTCTTTTGATACTGTCTCACACAACCTTCCCATAAACAAACTAGGGAAATATAACCTGGACAAACCTACTATAAGGTGGGTGCACAACTAGCTTGAAAAGTAGTTATTAATAGTTCACAGTCAAGCTGGAAAGGCATATCGAGTGGGGTCCTGCAAGGACGTGTCCTGAGTCCAGTTGTATCCAATATCTTTATAAATGATTCAGACGATGGCATAGACAATATACTTATAATGTTTGTGGATGATACCCAGCTGGGAGGAGTTGCAAGCACTTTGGAGGACAGGATTAGATCGCAAAATGATCTTGACAAACTTGAGAAATGGTCTGAAATAAATAGCATGAAATTCAATAAGGACAAATGCAAAGTACTACTCTTAGGATGTATTAGCAGGAGCGTTGTAAGCAAGATACTATAAATAATTCTTCCACTCTACTCATCACTGATAAGGCCTCAGCTGGAGGCCTCCAGTTCTGGACACCACACTTCAGGAAAGAAGTGGACAAATTGTCCAGAGGAGAGCAACAAAAATGATTAAAGGGCTAGAAAACACGATCAGTGAGGAAAGATTGAAAAAACAGGATTTGTTTAGTCTAGAGGGGACTGAGGGGTATATGACAACAGTCTTCAAGTATGTTAAAGGTTGTTATAAATAGAGAATGATGATAAACTTTTCTCCTTATCCACTAAGGACAGGAGAAAAAGTTATGGGCACCAAGGGAGATTTAGATTAGACATTGGGGAAAGCTTTCTAAATGTAAGGGTAGTTAAGCACTGGAACAAATTACTTAGGGACCCTGTGGAATCTCCATCTTTGGAGGTTTTTAAGAACAGGTTACACAAATACCTATCATGGATTACTAGATAATACTTTGTCCTGCCTCAGTGGAGGGGATTGGACTAGATGACCTATTGAGATCTCTTCCAGTCCTACATTTCTATGATTCTAAGACCTTCTTTACTGTGTGTCTATTCTCATCTGCATCTGAGGGGAAGGCCAGTGATATATCTGTCATGAGACTCTTCCTTCACCAAAGAAAGATCAAATAGGTATGCATCTTTCATGAGCACTAAATTTGCAATACAAATAAGGAAAGGCAAGAACGTCCTGCAGCCTTAGCAGTGACTGCTATAAGACTAAATTCCGCTTGCAGTGACAATGGTGTAAATCTAGAGGAAATAGGAACATATAGTGATATAGGAATTGCCATATTAAATCAGACCAACAACCCATCTAGTCCCATGCTCTGTCTCTGAAATGGGCCAATTCCAGATGTATGTGTAAAAACATCCGTAATGTACAGTTATATAATAAAATGCCCACATGGAACATTCCTTCCTAATATTACTCAGTTGGGGGAAGAGGGTTAGGGAGTTAGGTGTAGAGGAAAAGGGAGAGCCAGATATCAATATCAACAAAGAATGAGGACAAGGAGCTGAAGGAGCCACATGGAAAGAAAGAAGAAAGTGAAGCCGGATGGAGTGCAGTTCATAGCAGGAAAGCTCAAGAAAGGGAGCAAAGGAAGAGTTGGAAGTGTCAGAAGCAGGAGGGTAGGACACCACCATAATTCTAAGGCAATGTGACAGCAAGCAACTTCTTTTGTAGCACTGATATGCTGCTTTTTGTTGCATGTAGGGAGCACTGAATATATACTTTGATGTCCTCAGATACCACAGTCTCCCCACTGTCTACCTTAAGGACCATTTTGAATGTGTTAATAGATTCCAGAAATCAAGAGAACTTCCTTGAATACAAACTGCAAGCAATATGATTAATGCAGTCAAAGAAAATTTAAATCTGTATGGCAAACTATATCTGCATGTTCAGCTCACTGGACTCCCACTCTTTTACAGTATTTTGTATCTATCAAGGCCTAACATTTTGCATAGCTGTTAGCATATATGCCTGTTTTTCAGCCTGAGATAGAATTTTGGGTTTGACCTTTTGATACTCTTATCTTATACTAATATGTGTAAACAAAGACTGTGTATGTTCCTTTTGCCTAGTCAGATGGGGTTTTTTTACTACAATGGGAACAGATAAGAGTAGTTAAAGTGTTACTCGAGTGCACACTTCAAGATTGCCCGCAACCCCTATCTCAAGACAAGGTCAAACAACCAGTCAGGAGGGCAAAAGGGGTTGGGTGGAAGGTATAAAACAATAAAAGGCCAAAGACATGCCCGTCCCTGACCATAGCACAACCTCACTCCTTTCCGCTCCCTGGGAGTACAAAAGGGGGTAGGACTGTGGGCATGCATTGCAGGTATATTTGGGCCTGCCGAGGAAGAGGAAGAGGAGGAGGAGGTGGGAATGGGGAATGGGGACACAGGCAGTGCTCTGCAGCGTCAGAGCTGGGAAGGGGGACATGGGGTAAAGGCTCTGCGGCATCAGAGCTCGGAACAGGACACTGGGAAACAGACTCTGCCGGTGTGTAGAGCTATGGATATGCTTGTTTGGAACTAATCCCAATAAACATCACATCGCCTGCACTTCAGACTTCTGGTCTTCTGCTTTCTGTTTGCGTGACAAGAACTAGGGGAGGGGGTGAAGGGAAAGCCCTCTAACAACAGCATACAATGGTAACATCAATAAATATTTCTTTATACAATTTCCACTTGACGGATCCCACCATCCCCTTTCTTGATGCTTGTTTAATCAGTATACGTTAAATAGCAAAACTTAGTCCCTCCCAGAAAGAGAAGTAAAATGAGTATCATGACACTAAGAAAACCATAATATTGATTCTCTTGCAATCTCTTGGTAAAACAGTCAATGCCTAATTTATTCTGAAGCATATTTGGCAATGTAATTAGTTTTCTGTTAAGTCACTGAACAGCTGCAAAGCTTTGGCTGGTATATGGTCAGCAGCAGGGGACTCAACGTTCTGAATATTATACAGTATCACCCTCTCAGATCAGCTGTCCTGCCCAGCCATTTCCATTGCTAAAATAAAGGCTGCAAATAATGTCAGGGGGGAGAGCTTCAGATTGACTGGAAGTCAGTGGAGCCATGAGTTTATGAAGATTTTTGACTGTGTTTTCAGATGAGTTTCTCTTTGAGAATCTGGGTAAGTTTCAATACAAAATTCAAGGCAAAACTCAGGAAGTGAACCCACTTAGGTTAAAATCACAGAAAATATTTCCACCAGCCCTTGTACATGACACCAGTTGTCTGTATCTGAATAGGAACCTCCCACCCGCCTCTCCAAAATAAAATCTTGGCATGTGATAAAAGTAACCGTTTAGCTCCATAAAGATGTGATAGATATTTTAAAAGCTGTCAGTAAAGTGAAATAAAACAAAACTAGGGGCTTCTCTTATCTAGTGAAGACCCATTAAATCAACAGCAGAACACTCTCCTGTCGACTCTGGTACTTCTGCTCCCAGAGAAGAGTAAGGTAAGTCGACTGGAGAGCACCAGAGTAAGTCAACCTAAGCTACATCGACTCCGGCTACGTTATTAACGTAGCATAACTTGGGTCGACTTGCCTTGGTAGTGAAGAAGAGTCCTAAGGCTAACTTTGTCGCTCTGCTAAGCTTCCCAATCTATGCTTGAAAGCTCTGAACTGGGGAGTACCAAAAGGCAAAATATTCCTTTGAAAAAAATTGAAAACAAGTTTACATCAATTTGGAGGCAACCTTTGATATATGTTGAGTTATCACTTCAATTCAGAAAATGCAAGCACTGATTCCCTGATTCTGCTCAACTGAGTTCAACTGGAATTTTTCCATTAACTTCAATGGGGGCAGAATCAGACCATAAAACATTGTCACTGCCAATGAAAAATTCTCTAAGACTATTTAAAATCCTGATATGAGCCATTTGTCTGATGCAAGCCTCTTTCCGATAATCTATGTCCAATAAAATAAAACATGCTAGTAAAGCCAACAAGTACAAAACTTCTCTCCTTATGAATACAACCATGCTGTTCTGGACCTGTTAGTATTTAGTTTTTCATGGTCAAGGTGAGAGCCTCTTGTTTTTATTTTCCTTTTACCAGTTTCATGGGATAGTGAATCTCTCTTGCTTAGATGCATATCAAAATAAACCTCCCGGTTTGAAAACTTTTAGTTCTTCTCAATATTTTTTTATTGCACAGAAGACTTATTGCAGGGACAACTGAAGCTGTGGGCTCAGTAACATTCCAAACCTTTTGACATGTGTCCATCTTTACGTAATATCGTTGCCTTGGGCACCAAAGGAGTCAGCTGCATTTAACTAGTAAAAGGGCTGATGAATCCATGAAGTGAATGGAGAAAAAGCACACATGCTGTTGTGGAAGGGAAATTCTAAACCTGTATTCAGTCATTTTGCTGTGACTGGCAATCCGATCAGTCAAAGGGAACACTAAATGGCACAGCGGAAGTGAAGATGTTATTATAAAGGGACACATTTTTCCCCTTATTAGCCTCATGAGGAAAGCAGAAAAAAGCTTTCATCAGCTGCTTTAGCAGAATAAGTCTGTGTTATCTGATCTTGTGTGGGCATAAAAGACAACAGGAAGAAGCACTTAATTTGATAGCACTCTAAGCCATTTACTGATAATGAGGTTGAAGGCAATAGTTGTTTCTAATTTATGGGTTTTGTAGCTTTCTTTGAAGCAGAGCTTTAAAAACAGTGAGCAGTACAAACAGAAAAAGATAGGGGTGGGGATATTATACCATTAAAATACTTCATTTTTGGTAACTTTTATATGCAAAAAAATATGAAAAAAGACTTTGCTCCATATTCCAAGGATATCTATTGGTCTCAAGGAAAGTTTTGCTGTCAAATAGAGTCACAAACTAGAAGGTGTCTGGAATGTTTCCTTGGCAAGCTTTCTAAAGATAATGAAGCTATGCCCTCCTTGACGCAGTACACCAAAGTCATGGCTCTGATAAGTCATAGCAATAGTGCAGATAACAGCATTCCAACTCTTAGGGAAGTGGGCATTTTAAAAAATATATCAACTCCTAATCCACGGCACTAAGGTCAGAGGTGAAAGTAAGCCGGTACACCCCAGTATGGCATACCGGCAAGAGCTGGTGCACTGTACTGGGGCAGCCCAGCTTCCCCAGGGGGCAATTTAAAGGGCCTGAGGCTCCCAGCAGTGGCTGGAGCCCCAAGGCCTTTAAATTGCCTCCAGAGCCCCGCTGCTGGAGCCCTGGGATAGCAGCTGCAGGGCTCTGGGGGCTATTTCAATGGCTGGGGTGGTAGAAGCAGGAGAGCCCCGGGCCCTTTAAACAGCTCCCAGAGCCCTAGGGTGGGGGGGGCCTCTGGGGGCTATTTAAAGGGCCGGGGCTCCAGTTGCCTCTGCCACTCCAGTCCTTTAAATAGCCGCTGGAGCCCCACCCCTTCCCGAGGGCTCCAGCGGCTATTTAAAGCACTGGGGCAGTAGAAGCAGGGGAGCCGCAGGCCCTTTAAATAGCCCCTGGAGCCCTGGGGTAGCGGGGGCTCCAGCTGCCTTTGTAGCCCCGGTCCTTTAAATAGCCGCTGGAGCCCCGACGCTTCCCCAGGGCTCCGGCAGCTATTTAAAGGGCCAGGGCAGTAAAAGAGGGGAGCCCCGGGCCCTTTAAATAGCTCCCGGAGCCCCGGGCAGCTGCTGCTGCTGCTACCCGGGGAGGGAGGGGGCGGGCACTTACATTACAGGGTGGGCTCGGGCTGGCTCTGACCCCTCAACCCCACCCCTTCTGCCCTAGGCCACACCCCTTCCAGGGGCCAGAGCTGGCCTCAGCATACCAGTAAGTCACTTGACTTACGTTCACCCCTGACTAAGGTTCAAAGTTTCATGGGGGAAATGGGAAGGGAACAAAGGAGACATAAAGAAAACAAAACCTCATATTATCAATGAAATAATGGACAGACAGACAGTTTTCACACTACCCACAATCTGATCTACATAAAATTCCTCCAATGCTCCAGAAGCCTCAGGTGTGATTCCACTGGTTTCACTAGTAAGTACACGTGCAACTAACAGTTTTAGGATCCCCATCCTAGACAGGTGTCAGTGGATATCAATCAATGGACTGATCCTTGTCTTCAACAATAGCAGAATTTCTTAAGGAAAGTTAACAGCCAGATCAGAGTTTCTTATACATTGAAGGCACTTACAAATTCAAATCCTGTGGCTACAAGTCTATAGATTAAGGTTGGGTCTTTACTATGCAAAATCCTGGTTCCTAGGTTTTTATTGTGTCAAAGGACTCTTTAACCTTAACTAATGACATTGGGCCAGGTTTGAAAGTGGAACAAAATCTTTTTACTTTGGTTCTTCTCTGTGGACCAAGCACCCATAGTATTGATGGTGTTTTTAGAGAATGATGGTTCAGGATCTAAATGTTATGAATATTTAAGATCCTTATGCTTCTGACATGGTACATTTTGAACCATTTCCAAATCTCTAATAGCTTTTCTATTTGAATTAGTAAAGTACCATGCTGAAAAATCCAAATCTTAAATTGCCTTAGATTGTAAACAGAACTTTTGATTATGAAGCAAATAATTTAGGAAATAGAAAAGAGCAAGAAAAATTCCTTAGAAGTCTACTAATTTTCCCCTGGATACATCCGGCAGTATGGAGATGTTGGTTGCCTGGTGCTCCTGCAAGCCTGGGTTCAACTCCTGCTGATCCTTGCAGATGGTGTAATTAAATCTCCCCATAGTTACAGTAATTTTAACTATGCGGAGATTTAATTACACCATCTGCAAGGATCAGCAGGAGTTGAACCCAGGCCTGCAGGAGCACCAGGAAACCAACATCTCCACACTGCCGCAACCATGAACTGGCTACTACCTACAACCTACAATCCATAGAGGTCGAATACCATGGGAAGTTCAGCCTCTAGTGATCGGAAGCAAAGCTGTCCCATCCATTGGACAGACCGGGGTAACTGCCCCAGGCCCCATGCTTTGGGGGGTCCCATGCTTCAGAGGGATGCGGGGGAGCCTGGTGCCAGCAGCAGGGGTCGGGCCCACACCCTGCACTCACTGGCCTGGGCGTTTATTTCTTTTTCTTGCCCGCAGCCCCCTGGGCTCGGGTTCAGCCTCTGTGGCAGCAGCAGCGAGCAACCCCGCCCCAGCCCGCTCTGCTCTGCCAGATCCTGGCATCGTCTGCCACTTCAGGGACTTAGTGCCCCCCAACCACTAGTACCAGGGCAGGCTGACCCAGGCTGACCATGACCCTGCCCTTCCACCTCGGACGGACCCTTCCCTTTTCTGGTGGGACCCTCCACCAGCACAGGGGGCTCCTAGCACAGATGAGTGCCAGCCGGTAGTCTTCATCGTCCCTCACCCATCACCCAGCACTGGTGTCCCCTCACTGCCCCACACCTCCCACTTCCACTGCCCTTTCTCCTCTCTCCCAGCACTCGTTGGGGTCCTCCAATGCCACCTCCAGGCCAGGGCCAGCCATTATCACCCCCCTGCCTCAGGGTCCTCCTTGCCTTTCAGCTCTCCAGCCTTGGGGTCCCCCTCCCTGCAGTACCAGGACCTGGAGTCCCACAACTCTGCTCTCTCCACCACCCACCAGGACTGAGGTCCTCCATCCATCTGCTTTTCTGCCTCCCCTCTCACTCCCAGCCCCCAAAGAAAACAGATCTTAGAGCCCCTCCTCCATGTTGGAGTGTCTTGGGCTGTCATAAATATACAGCTACGGGTAGCATAAAATCCCTCCTTACCTGTAAAGGGTTAAGAAGCTCATAACCTGGTTGGCACCTGACCAAAAGGACCAATGGGGAAAGAAGAAACTTTCAAATTGGGTGGGGGTGCGGGGGAAGGCTTTGTTTGGTGCTCTGTGTGTGTTTTCCCTGGAAACAAAGCAAGAGACCAAGCAAGTAATCCAGCTCCCACTGTAATGATACATATAATATTACAGAAATAGTAAGTAATAGCAAGGAAATGTGTTAGAGTATCTTTTGTTTTAACTTGTGAATTGTCCCTGTGCTAAGAGGGAGGTTTATCCCTGTTTTTGTAACTTTAAAGTTTTTTGCCTGGAGGGGAAATCCTCTGTGTTTTGAATCTTTTTGTTACCCTGTAAAGTTATCTTCCATCCTGATTTTACAGAGATGATCCTTTTATCTTTTTTTAAAATAAATTCTTCTTTTAAGAACCTGATTGATTTTTCATTGTTCTTAAGATCCAAGGGTGGGTCTGTGTTCACCTGTACCGATTGGTGAGGATATTATTCTCAAGCCTTCCCCAGGAAAGAGAATGTAGGGCTTGGGGAAATATTTTGAGGGACTAGGACTCCAAGTGGTCCTTTCCCTGATTCTTCGTCTTAATCACTTGGTGGTGGCAGCATACTGTTCAAGGACAAGGTGGAATTTGTGCCTTGGGAAAGTTTTTAACCTAATCTGGTAAAAATAAGCTTGGGGGATCTTGGATGCGAGTCCCCACATCTGTACCCGAGAGTTCAGAATGGGGAAGGAACCCTGACATAGGCCTTCCAAGAGCCATCAAGTTCCCGAGACATGGACTCTCAGTGTTGTGAATGTGTAATTACATTTTTAAAAAATCGACTGAGGGTAGTGAGACCATATGCACCTGGGAAGTGAATTTGCTGCAAGGAAGTCCAGGAAGGTGGATTTCAGAATGTAAGCGGCACGACACTGATCGTGACTGGTGAGATTTTTTTTTAATTATATGAACTTCATTATAATTATTTTAAAAAGAACTACAATATAATATAACAACATTATAATTATACAGCTGGGCACTATCAATATTTAACCTGCGGCCAGCAGCTGCCCTTGAAGTTCACCGTAACTAGATTTCACCTGTATAAACAAAGTTAAGGGGGGCCCCATAGAGGCTGATTTGCCCCGGGCCCCACCTCCTCCTAGAGATGGCCCTGCCAGGAAGTATCCAGGTACCAATGTGAATACCTAGTTAGTTGCCATGAGTGCCCTGCTTCTCTGCTCCTGAACTCCTGCCATTGACCTTGCCTATGACTTCGATTCTGACTCCTAATTGACCCCTGGGATCCCAACACAGACTCCGATACTTTGGCTTGTTCCTGACGCTGTCTCGCAGCTGGTTCCTGACTCTGTCTCGCAGCTTAACTCCTCACTCTGACTCTAACTCACTCTCAGCTTGACACCTGACCCTCATACGGACTCTGACCCCTGGCTTCAGTTCTAGAATCCCAAGCTCCTGATACTAGTCCTGACTGCCTATACCCAGGTTCCTGACACAACCTCTATTTAAAAAAAAAAAAAAACTTTAATTTTAAGTCTGGCATGGGAAAAGGTCACTGAGAAGATGGCATATATCTACATATAGATGTTTCCCACACCCTAAATTATTCCAAGTAGAAAATGGTTTTTATTTTATTTTACAAAGAAAACAATCTGGTTAAGTAAAGAACTCCAACACTCAATTCCCTTTAAAGAGATCTCAACAAACAATAGTATTATTTAAAACATCTGTAATTTTGTGCACCTTTAAAAAGATTCATTCATTTCCTGCACGGTGGTTTTCTCTCCCAGAAAAGCCAATGCTGCTACTTCTGCTTCTGATGTCCTAAATTGTTGCTCTTTCTATACTCAGTATGATTCAATTGCCAAGGTTCAGAGGCAGCTCAGGGAGGTTGTATTCCTGGGTGCTAATCAAGTGCAGGTGAGACTAATTAGAATCCAAGTCTCCACTTAATTTTTCTCTTCCCTTTTTATGGATCCTGCCCTACCACACTCCACTCCCATCAGCCTTTGCCCCACAGCAGTGCCAGTCTTTCTACCCCATAACACTTAGAAACCTCATGGTTTTGTCTGATGTCCAAATCCCCCCAAAAATTGTGCCCAGATTCTAGATCCTTGTGAGTTGTGGTATGATTGTTCTGGGCCGTGGACTGAGAGATGCTGAGAACCATCATACTAGAGGATTTCTATCTTAAATAGTGGTTTACAATATGGAAACCTTTGAGAACCATTGAAATATGTAAGTAAACAAACATTTAATTCCCCAGATTAATTCCAACAGCAGTAGCTGGCATAAGGGAAGTTATTATTATAAGTTATATTGGGAAGTTATTCCCAATGTTTAGGTAAAGTAAATGCTAGACTTCAAAGCTGCTCCATAGTAGTTTCTCTGCCTTGGCCCTGATGCATGGTCAGAAGTTCTCTAGGGGGTGATTAAAGGCTGAGCAGCACCTGTGCACCTCTCTACAGCATGTGAAGAAGGTGGTCCCATACAGTAGGTTGGCTACCCGTACAGCATAAACACTGAATTTATAGGGAGTAGCCCTAGCCACACTAGATCAAACCCTCAGTTGACACTGGGCAATTGGAAAAGCTGCCAATTTTGTCCTGTATGTTCTTAAAGAGATGGAGCAGTGGCAAGGTTAAACCAGGCATCTCTCTCAATCCTCCAGATGTTTCCTCATATCAAAGGAATTTATCTTTGTGTTGTAATTCAGAGGGTTGGCCACCTTTCACAGCAGCTGGAGGATGAAACACATCAATACAGGCCTAGTACTTTAACCAAGGTTAAAGAAAATAGTTTAGTTACATAAACAACATTGTGAAATACTGCATGTCTTTAGTTATGCAGGTGTAATTTCAATGCTATGTGTAGTCTAAAGCATATTTCAATGATAAGGGATAGATTGAATTATTGTGATTTTATTGGGGATGGATCAAATAAGTTTAAACAAGTCTGAGACATTCCTAACGTTATAGGTGTTCAAGGTTATAGCAGGTCAGATACATGCTTATCTGCTACACTGAATAATTCCAACTGCTTTCCAGCTGGAGAATAGAGCCAACCAGCAACAGGAATGAGTTATACTAATGAGTTTTTCAATTGTGTAAAGTGCTCAGATTCTACAGTGATAAGGCTGGTATAAATTGTTATATCAATTCTATCAAGCGAATGCGAAGAAAACTTCTGTTGGAATGAAAGGGTTATTCACTTGGGAAAAAGAACTCTGAAGACATCAAGAGACTATGCACAATCTATTTGAAATACGGGTATGAGCCTTGGAGAATGTAAGTTGGCTTTTATGCCACACTCAGCGTTGTAACATCTGAGTACTAGAGCTAGTTGAAATGTCAAAATTTAAAACCAGGAAACTTTTTAAAGCATTTTCATGAGATTTCCCCTCCTGGTTTGTGTTTTTGTTTTTTTTTTGTCTGGCTCTAGAACTAATCAACATTTTTCAAATTTTAAATAAAAAATGGGAATTTTTTGTTTTGTTTTTTTACATTTTTTACATGATTTTTACAGTTCCCCCTAGCCCTGCATTATTATTACAACAAGCTCTACTGAGCATCTTATATATTTTAAAAGAAAGAGATCATATCTCGTTTTCTCTTAGTCTTCCCACCATGGTGTGATAATTATCATGTATGTGGTATTTGTGGATAACCACAAGGGTGATTAAATGGGCTTTGTAGTTTGTTCTGGAGGCAATGGGTTTCTGGTCATTCTGAGGTAATCTGGGAAAAAATCAAATCTAGTTTCCTCCCGCTATGCCTAGATTTTTTTTTTTAATGCAGGTCTCCTCCTCTCTCACCTAACTTCATTATCTTTATTATTGTGGGGAAGCTAAGCTAAAGAAGTGTGCTCTGGAAGCGCCAAGGGCTGAGGAGGCCATTCTCATCTTCTGAGGGAAAGAGTTCCATTGCTTTAGGTCAGGTGCTAAGAAAGCTGTGACTTGCTCCCTCAGGAATATAAATGCCTTGCTTACACTAGGAGCTCTTTGCCTGTATAGGAATATTGGTATATTATACTGGCAAAGCACTCCTAGTGTGGACATATTTTATACCCGCAATACTCCACTTTTGCTGGTATAACCTATTCCAGCCCCGCAAATGAAACAAGCTATATCAGCAAAAGAGCAGTTTTGTCGGTATAAGTGAATCTACAGCTTTGCTGGTACAGTTATGTCAGTCAGGGATCATACCTGTCCACGCCCCTGACCAATATAGCCAAGCTAGCGCCAGTCTGTAGAGTTGACATGATGCAGGAAAGTTTGACCACTATAACCGTATCTGCAAAACCCTCTAGTGTGGTTGCCATTACATCAGTATAAAAGTGCTTATACCCAGTATAGCTTATGCCGGTTCCCCCGACCAGTATAAGTTATACCAGTCTAAGTGCAGTTATTTTGGTATAACAATGTCTATACTACCGCTTCTACCAGCATAATGTTTTTGTTTCTTTTTTTTTTTAAATACCTAAATGACATAGCTGGTAAATCGTTTGCAGTGTTGCTGTAGCCATGTTGGTCTCAGGATATTAGAGAGACAAGGTGGGTGATTTAGGTAATATCTTTTATTGGACCAGCTTCTGTTGATGAAAGAGACAAACTTTTGAGCTATACTGAGGTATTACCTCATCCGTCTAATAGCTGGTAAAGCAGCCTTGAAACTGTAAAACAATTAACTGTCAGGAGTTTGACAGTTTTTTCCTAAAGACCACAAATCATCCAGATCTCCACCATTGCTCACAGCTACAGCAACCAAGGGCAAGGCCTTTGGGATCCATGAAAAGAATGGCCACAGATCCTCAATTGTTGATAAGAATTTTCAGCTGAAACCATGTCTCTGAAACAACTAAGGATGATGCTGACACCCAAAACCAAAATATGCCTATCTACAGACCCGGAGCCTTACATTTAAAAAAAAATAAAATTCTTCCTGTTCTGAACGGGATATCCTGCTTTGCAGGACGAAATTTCCTGAGTAACACAGAATATCTCCACCAGGACTCTAGCAAATACAAACACAAATACACTTGTGTCTCCTGTATATCCAGCATGTCCCTCACCATCCTCCTTCAAAACCCTCCTTAAAAATCTCCTCTGCTGTTATGCCTACAGAAAACTTGACAATGTTTAATCAACTAGTGTGCTGTGACCACTGCATAGCATGCTGACCAGTATTGTCTCCTTATATCCTCCTGCTCTCCCCTCACCCCTGCCTTCTGTTTCTTATATCCACTTGTCTCATTGTAAACGCTTCTAGGCATCTCTTTGTTACATGTTTGTACAGTACCTAGCAAAATGGGGCCCCAGTTCGTGACTGGGGCTTTTAGGTGCTATTATAATAAATACAAACAAAATATTTGCTATGGCTTACTTATAAAGGATAAAAATGCATCCCTGTGCAGACGGCCAGCACAAGACCTATGCTCTACTTAAGTTATATATATGTGCCCAAAATGGGAGCACAGGATTGGTGCTGGGCCTCTGCACAGAGATAAATGCCATGCACATACTGTATAACAATTGCTTTTCTTTTAGTGTAAATTGTATAGAAGAGCGGGGGGTAGAGCTAAACAGGGATGGAGATCACAGCACAATTTTAGAATGTATAAGATCTTTGCGGCAGGGAGTTTAATTTACTATACGACTGTACAATGCCTAGCAAAACAAGGTACCAACCTATTTGACCTCTAGACGCTATCGCAATATGTTCAGTAACTATGAGGGCTACACAAGAACTGGCAACACTGACTACCACAGACATTTTGGTGATAAGAATATGTTCATGCCTGTCAATTTCTACATCTGACTTCCCTTAACAGCTAAATTGAACATGCATACAGTTTTACCCTCTGGAATGATAAGAGACTGCTGTGTCTGAGTAAAGCCAGGGTTCAACTTTTGCCTCCTGGTGCTAATATATATACAAAAACCCAGCCATACCATTGATCACATTAATAACACCTCATCTACCATCAGCAGTGTTTTGAATGAGAATGCTTCACCCTGGGTCATCTGTAATACTAGCACTGAAGTGTAAGCAATCATTTTCTGCAACCAATTGTACAATAGCGGAGGTGTTAATCTGTTAGGTGACCTTCCACAATATTTTTATGGGAAGACATAGAAAGTTTTATAGGACTCAATCTAATCTGGGTTGGTAAATTGCATGAAGCTGCTCTTACTGAACAAGATTAAATTGGAAGATTCAAAGAAAATATGTTAAACTAAAGTAAATTTGACTAGTGAAGGCTTCAATATGATACAAATTGTCTTTCTTCTAAATGACGTTTTTTAAATGAAAGCTCCCCCACATACATTTTTACAAACAGAAGATTGTACTGCATCTGATCATTTTCTTTTTTTGTAAAAAAATCATAAAACATATGTAAAACTGTATACAATTTAGGTTATTGGAGGGCTTTCTTTTACTCAATATAATTCACAATAATAAACAATATGCATAAATAAGTTGTTTATATATTTGAGTTTTCGTATGCATATGTATGTAAGCAGACATACATATAGTTACACTTACATATCTATGAATAAATAATCCTTTTGAAACCCTGTACAATACATTGCAGGAGATTCATGATCAGCTGACATGATCTGCTGATAACCACATTTCTTTATGATATGGATATGAGTTCTACTAAAGACAATATACAAGTTATCAAAAATGCAGCCTGTGGCACAACAGTAGTATCGTGCATGGTGTTGCCTGAAATAATGTCGGCAAATATGTCATATCTGGTAACATTTATTTTATTGCTGACATTGTGAGGCACTAATCAGAGTCACATCTGATTGCCATTTACTGAATTAAAATTGCAATAGTGGATTGCTCTAACCCCTCCCAGGTTGTTGTCATCTGCAAATTTTATAAACATACTCCCCATTTCATTATCCAAGTCATTAATGAAAATACTGAATAGTACCAGACCCAAGAAAGACCATTGCAGGACTATATTACATACATCCTCCCAGCAAGCCACTGAAAGCCACTCTTCAAATACAGATTTTCAACCCGTTGTGCACCCACTTTATAGTAATTTCATCTAGACCTAGTTTCGTAAGAGAATGTCATGTGGGATAGTGTCAAACACCTCACTAAAATCAAGACATATCACATCTACTGCTTCCCCGATCCACTAGACCAGTAACCCTGTCAAAAAAGGAAATTAGGTTGATTTGGCATGATTTGTTCTTGACAAATCCATGTTGACTATTCCTTATCACTAAGTGGTAACAAATAGATTGTTTAAAAATTTGTTCCAGTATCTTTCCAGGTATTGAAGTCAGGCTGACTGACCTATAATTCCCCAGATCCTCTTTGGTCCCCTTTTTAAAGATAGGTACTATGTTTGCCCTTCTCCAGTCAGGGGCGAAAGTAAGGGGGTACGGGCTGGTACGGCGTACCGGTAAAAGGTAGGCACCAGTACAGGCCCGTACCGCTGACTTTAAAGCACTGCCGCAGCAGTGCTTTAACATCACTGCCCCTTTTGCCCCCAATCGGCGGCTCTGCCGGGTCCCTACCAGCAGGGCCACCAATGGTGGGGGGGGCGCAAAAGGGGCAGCGACGACCCAGCAGGGACACCGATGGGGGTGCTTTAACATTGCTGCCCCTTTTGCCCTCCACCCCCTCGGCCGCTGATGGTGGTGGGGGGGGAAAAGAAGTAGCTGCCCTGGGGCTGCGATTTAAAAGGGCAGCAGCAGCAGCCGGAGCCCTGGGCCCTTTAAATCACAGCTGAAGTACCGGGCGGCGCAGGCCAGGGAGTGCAGATGGATGGGCTAGGAGATGCTGACCGCCAAGCCCCGCCCCTTCCGCCCAAGGCCACGCCCCTTCTGGGGGGGGACCAGAGTCACCCCGCACAGTAAGATCTGCATTTTACTTTCACCCCTGTCTCCAGTCCTCTGGGACCTCACCCATCCTCCATGAGTTCTCAAAGATAATCTCTGATGGTTCTGAGACTGCTTCAGCTAGTTCCTTAAGAATTCTAGGGTGGATTTCATCAGGCCCTGCCAGCTTGAATACACTCAACTTATCTAAGTACTGTATTCTTTCATCTGTGTTCTTTCCCTAATCTGGTTTGTGTTCCTTTCCCTTTATTGTTAATATTAACTGTGTTAAGCATCTGGTCACAATTAACTTTTTTAGAGAAGCCTGAAGTAAAATAGGCTTTGAACCTCTCAGCCCTCTTGGCGTGATCTGTTGTTAACTCTTCTTCCCCACTAAGTAATGGACCACCTTTTTCCTTTGTCTTTCTCTTGCTCCTTATGTATTTATCAATGTCTTTTATGTCCTTTGCTAAGAGTAACTCATTTTGTGCCTTAGTCTTTCTGATTTTGTCCCTACATATTTACACTTTTCTTTGTACTTCTTAGCAATTTGACCATGTTTCCACTTTTTGTAGGATTTCTTTTTGATTTTCAGGTCATTAAAGAGCTCCTGATGCAGCCACATTGACCTCTTACTATTCTTCCTATCTTTTCTTCGCACCAGGATAGTTTGCTGTTGTGACTTTACTATTGTCTATTGAGAAACTGACAGCTCTCCTGAACTCCTTTTTTCCCCTTAGATTTTCTTCCCATGAAGTCAGCTTGTACATACATATTTCAATGCATATTTGGGTACTGAATAGTACATAGAGTACTGTATATCACACTTTTTGTAACCAGCCTTTGTGAGCCACAAAATATAGCAAAAATGTATCTATTCCATATTTTAAAGTGTATTGTTAACATAAATTGCAATATGTGATACATATACTGGGTCTGATCCTCAGATGATGTATACTGGCATAGTTCCACTGAGTTCCATGGAGCTATGCTGATTTACACCAGTGAAGAGCTGGCCCACTATATTTGATCCAACTGACCAATTTTGATTCAATTTAAAAGACAGGTCAAATTCAGTTAAATTACTTTTATTTCATTGGAATATCTAAAAATATGAGGGTATACTTTTAAGGATGTCTCTCATGTCACAAAAATGGGAATGCTCATGCTATAGGTCCAGGAAACGGGGCAAACTCCAACTGAGCTGAATGCTCATGTAGTTAATAAAAATGAGGTGCCTTCTCACCAGTCTGTCTTGGTGCTTACTAAGCATCAGAATGCTGTGTAAGAATATTTAAAATGTTTGATATTATCGCAATATAAAAATATAATGCACAGACGTTCAAATATATTTTAAAAGTATTGACCATGGTCAGTTCAGCACTGTTCCTTTCATCTCCCTTACCACCATCATGAAAATTAAAAAGGGAAAAATCCTAGCCATGCCCTTACACTTAGAGAAAGTCAGTCACTTCAGCCATTCTATGCTCATTACTGTTCATTAAACACACACACACATATACAAAAATAAGCATTTGAATCAATTGATTGTATACAATATTACTATACTATACAGTACTTAGTGTACTGAGTAAGGTATCACATAAAAACTGGTGATACGCTGGTCATAAATATCATTGTGTGATCTGTGTGTGGATGGCTATGTACATGTAGTGGAAATACGTTCTTAACATATATTTTGGGGCCGACGCGGTCAACATGGTTGTCCTGCAAAAAGGAATGTGATTTGCCAGTCTGGCAGGGTAAGCCAGATACAGTGAAAGTACATTTACATTTAAGGTAAACAAACCAATCAAGCTAACAAGCTGCAGCTTCATGAGCACACCAGGGGACAGAATCTGAACCTCAGGAAAATTTCTTAGCTCTGGAAGCATAGACAGATGGAGCAAAAAGACCTTTCAGTTATCGATCACTTAGGAGACATAGGGGACAGCACCCTCTGAGCCTGTGAAAGTTGGTCCCCATAGTCTGGTAAATTGATGTGAGAAAGAAAACTGCTAAGGCAAAGATTGTAACTTGCTAGAATTAAGTTTTAGTCACTAGAAAGCATGTTTTCTTTGTAACCAGACCTGTCTTTTATTTTTGCTTAATATCACTTTAACCTCTGTTCTTTTTTAATAATTTTTTCTTAGTTTTACTATAAACCATCTCTGTGCTGTTATATAGATGTAAATGTGAGTCTTCAGCTAATCTAACAGGCTGGTGTGTATACTGTCTCTTTGGAGGCAGTGAATTTAATAATTTCTGTGAACGTCCAGCAAGAGGGACTGCGCAATACGAGAAGACATCTTTGGGGAACTCAGGTGGTGGAGTTCAATTATTGTTACCTGCAAGACAAGGTTAAAACAGGCAGAGTCTCAAGGAGTTTGCTGGGGAAGCAGACAGACTGGTATGGCAGGGAGCTGACAAGTCTAATCTCCAGCAAAGCTCGCTTTGGCTGAAGCAGAGGTAACACAGTGGCTCACAGTTCTGGATATCCTGAGCACGATGTCACAGTGGTGTAATCCAGACAGGATTTACACACAGCTTGCTGTCTGACTACGGTTCACACTTCAAGCACTGGTAAACTAGATTTTTAAGTGATTCAGAGTGAGAAAGCTGGGAACAGGCAGAAGAGGTTACAGTTTGTTGGTTTCTGTTTGTTTATTTTGGGTGAAGGAAACAGAGCAAAGGAAAGTATAAAATGAATAAACATCAGCAAAGAGAGGCTGAGCAAAGAAACAGATGCTGAGCTCACCAAGAAACAGTTAGAAGAGCTGTGTGCACAATGAGGTCTGTCAGTAGCTGATCAGAAGAAATCGGAGCTAGTGGCCATGCTGCATTCATATGCCATGAGGCAGGATTGGGCACCTGCTCCAAACCGGAGGAATCTTTTTCTCCTATAGGGCATGCAGGAGCACAGGCACCAGCTTCCTCCTTGTCCCAGGGGTGCTCAACCTCTGCTCCGCCCCAGACCCCACCCCCACTGCACCCCTACCCCCAAAACCCACCCCTGCCCCACTTCTTCCCACTGCCATTCCGCCCCCACCCCACCTCTTCCTGCCCAGTTCCTCCCCCGCTCCAGAGCGTGCCCCATCCCTACTCCTCCCCTTCCCCCCAGCTCCTCCTGCACACTGCAGAACAGCTGATCTTGGCAGGTGGGAGGCACTGGGAGGGAGAGGGAGGAGTTGATTGGTGGGGCCACTGCGGGGTGAGCGGTGCTGGGGGTGAGGGGGAGGAGCTGGCTGCCAGTAAGTGCTAAGCACCCACTAATTTTTTTCCGTAGGTGTTCCAGCCCTGGAGCATGCAATAGGTCAGCGTCTATGTGCCGTAGACCAAGCAGACTATTCCCCAGACAATCCAGCAGAGACAAGTGCAGTTCTGTAGAGGTTGGAGAGGCAAGGCTGCTAGTGGAGGAGAGACAAATAGAGCTAGACACCAGATGTCAGCGCAAGTAGGCAGAGATGGAAAAATGGAAGCTTGCTGAGCAGGCAAACACAGGCAGCTCAAACAATTGAAGGTGAAGTCACACCCTTGGAACCCAGGAGGAAGAACATAATGGTGTGTATGATCAGGGACTAGCAGACTACCAGATGTGTTTGTGATGGCCCTCATCACACTGCCTGTAAAGTAAGTCATTGTGGAAACTAAAGGTTATTCTGGGATTCTGACTGTGGGAACTGTGATTTCTTGATGGGTTATTTTCTGTAATGCTGTATGCCCAAGAGCAAACTTACAACTCTTCCATGACAATACTCAGTGGTCAAAGGTATAAACCCTACTGAGGAAAATGAGTCAGTGTTGAGTATGTCTGTGACACAGCTAAAAGGTACTGTGGCCCAGCATCTACTAGGAGTAAATGGTTGTGGGTCAGTACTCCACTGAGAACAAGACAGACTCAGAGGGATAAGAGGTCTGATTTTCTGCTGGAACCAGTGGAGGAGGTCGCTGGGTTCAGTGAGGGAAAGAGTTTTCCATGTAGGGTTTCAAAGTCATACATGAAACACCAGATTAATCTACAAAAGTGACTGAATTAAGATGTTGCAGGATCCTAAAAGGGCCAAGGAACCAAAAATTCAGCTTGCAAGTAGGTCTGTCTGTCCAGAGATGCTCCATGGAGATCTATTAATTCATCCCACTGAGAAGCTGGGGACTTGCTGTCAATGCTGATCCACACACCGTTTATAGTCTACTCTTGCTTTTTCCAGGTGATCCTTCACTTCTTCCTGGGCCCAACGAATATGCTGTATTAGTTCTCAGGAAGTCAGGGTGAGAGAGGCCATAGGTAATTGTAGGTGGAATTGGGAGTGGTATCATAATTAGGAAAAAAGGGGCAAATAGACACATGTTCGGTGTTGTTGTATGCAAATTCCATATAAAGGAGAAGTAAAGACCAATCATCCTGGTTACAAATGATGTAGCATCTCAGAAACTGTTTGAGGACTGGGGATAGTAAGCAGAGGAAAGACATGTGCAGACTGGGGATAGTAAGCAGATGAAAGACATGTGCAGACCCTGTGCAGGCACAGGACCTCATGCCAGAACAGGGCTGTGAACTGAGATCCCCATTCATAAGTCATGAGCTCTGGAAGGCTATGGAGGCAGACTACATGGCTAATCTATAGCTGAGCTGCCTCTTCAGCAGAGGGAAGTCTGTGTAGGGGATGAAGTGGTCCACTACTATAACAATTGGACTCTTGTAATTCTACAATAAAGTCTACGGCTGTCATAAATATAAAGGGAAGGGAACCACCTTTCTATATACAGAACTATAAAATCCCTCCTGGCCAGAGGCAAAATCCTTTCACCTGTAAAGGGTTAAGAAGCTAACGTAACCTCACTGGCACCTGACCCAAAATGACCAGTGAGGGGACAAGATACTTTCAAAGCTGGAGGGGGGGGGAACAAAGGGTCTGTCTGTCTGTGTGATGCTTTTGCCGGAAACAGATCAGGAATGCAGTCTCAGAACTTCTTAAGTTAAGTTAAGTTAGTAAGTAATCTAGCTAGAAATGCATTAGATTTCCTTTTGTTTAATGGCTGGTAAAATATGCTGTGCTGAACGGAATGTATATTCCTGTTTTTGTGTCTTTTTGTAACTTAAGGTTTTGCCTAGAGGGATTCTCTATGTTTTGAATCTGATTACCCTGTAAGGTATTTACCATCCTGATTGTACAGAGGTGATTCTTTTACATTTTCTTTCATTAAAATTCTTCTCTTAAGAACCTGATTGATTTTTCATTGTTCTTAAGATCCAAGGGTTTGGGTCTGTGTTCACCTGTATCAATTGGTGAGGATTATTATCAAGCCTTCCCCAGGAAACAGGGTGTAGGGCTTGGGGGGATATTTTGGAGGAAGACGTCTCCAAGTGGTCTCTTTCTCTGTTCTTTGTTTAAAACGCTTGGTGGTGGCAGCATACTGTTCAAGGACAAGGCAAAATTTGTACGTTGGGGAAGTTTTTAACCTAAGCTGGTAAGAATAAGCTTAGGGGGTCTTTCATGCAGGTCCCCACATCTGTACCCTAGAGTTCAGAGGAGGGAAAGAACCTTGACAATGGCACTAGCCGCCCAGGGTTGAGGTGGGGTGTCCAAGAGCTGGAGAGGACTGCAAGGCTTGTGGCTTAGTGTCTGGGTGCAGACACAAACATCACAGGAGGCAATAAATGACTGTATCATGGGGTGCACCTGGGGCCACCAAAAAGAGTGGGATATCAATTGCTGGGTCTTAAAGTGCTCCAAGTGTCCTGTTAGGGGAAAATCATAGCATAGTTGCAGGACTGCAACTTTTGCAGGTCCTGGGGGAACATAGACGGTGGTCCGTTACATAGCTGATCCCTTCCTGGGAGTCCTTCGATTACTTGTTGATAATAGCTTGTTCATCAGGCAGAATTCCTCAGGAAGAAGCAGAGCATATCAATGTGAGAATATCCTGGTGAAGACTAGCACTGAGAAAGTTATGAGTTTTGAGAATAAAGGTTGGTTCCTGGCTGGAGACCCTTGGCTTGGTACCACATCTTCAGGACATGGTGCCAGCCTTGCCATTTTTGGATCTGGGGTGATGTGTGATGACAAAATCAAATCATGAGAAAACTAGGGCCCACTGAAGCTGCCATTGGTTTAAAGCTTTTGCCCTTGTCATAAATATAAAGGGAAGGGTAAACCCCTTTGAAATCCCTCCTGGCCAGGGGAAAGCTCCCCTCACCTGTAAAGGGTTAAGAAGCTAAAGGTAACCTCGCTGGCACCTGACCAAAATGACCAATGCGGAGACAAGATACTTTCAAAAGCTGGGAGGAGGGAGAGAAACAAAGGGTCTGTGTGTCTGTCTATAGTCTGTCTTGGCCCGGGATAGACCAGGAATGGAGTCTTAGAACTTTTAGTAAGTAATCTAGCTAGGTACGTGTTAGATTATGATTTCTTTAAATGGCTGAGAAAAGAACTGTGCTGAATAGAATAACTATTTCTCTCTGTGTATCTTTTTTGTAACTTAAGGTTTTGCCTAGAGGGGTTCTCTATGTTTTGAATCTAATTACCCTGTAAGGTATCTACCATCCTGATTTTACAGGGGGAATTTCTTTATTTCTATTTACTTCTATTTTTATTAAAAGTCTTCTTGTAAGAAAACTGAATGCTTTTTCATTGTTCTCAGATCCAAGGGTTTGGGTCTGTGGTCACCTATGCAAATTGGTGAGGCTTTTTATCCGACATTTCCCAGGAAAGGGGGGGTGCAAGTGTTGGGAGGATTGTTCATTGTTCTTAAGATCCAAGGGTCTGGGTCTGTAGTCACTTAGGCAAATTGGTGAGGCTTTTTACCAAACCTTGTCCAGGAAGTGGGGTGCAAGGTTTTGGGAAGTATTTTGGGGGGAAAGACGCGTCCAAACAGCTCTTCCCCAGTAACCAGTATTAGTTTGGTGGTGGTAACGGCCAATCCAAGGACAACGGGTGGAATATTTTGTATCTTGGGGAAGTTTTGACCTAAGCTGGTAAAGATAAGCTTAGGAGGTTTTTCATGCAGGTCCCCACATCTGTACCCGAGAGTTCAGAGTGGGGGAGGAACCTTGACATGGTGGCATAGTGGTGGGATTAACCTGAAATCATTTTGAGATCCAGTTGAGATTTTTTGAACTAGAAATACAGATTTTAAAAAGGAATTTTTTTTTCCTTTGGAAAGGAAGTCCAGAAAGCAGCTGAAACTGAAAGCAGCTTGTTTTTCTCTGCTTTGTGGCCAAGCAGAGACAAAAGGGGATTATCTTGTGAATTGCAGGTTTTCTTTGCCTGGAGGCATGGTACTTAACTCCTGCAGGGAAATTCACAGTCTTCCAACCCAGAGTTTTTTTTTTCTTTTCTTCCTAAAAGTAAATAGGGGGTGTGTGTTCTACCCATTTGCTTTTTCTTTGGGCTGGGTAAGCAGGTTTCCAAGTAGTTGGAGGTTTTTTGCTTTAATTTGGGCCCAGAGCAGAGACAAGGGAATTGTCTTTTTCTGTAGGCTGACAATCACTATCAGAGAATAGGTATTCTATTCCAGCACAGCAAAATTTTACAGCCAAGTTTTGTTTGTTTATTTCTAAACCTCGGGTGTAAAGTTAGTTAAAAACAGAGAGGTTAGAATGACAAAATCCGCAGCTCGACTACAGCTGGAATTAGCCAAATTTCAGGCTGAGGAAAAACAAAGGGAACATGAAAGACAGATAGAACTCATGCGGCTGGAGAAGGAGGTACAGGAGGCTGCCCACAAGAGGGAAATGGAGGCAAGGAAGCATGTGGAGGAGGAGAAGGAAAAAGAGAGGAAGCATGTGGAGGAGGAGAAGGAAAAAGAGAGGAAGCATGTGGAGGAGGTGGAGAGGATAAAGGCCCAGCAGAATATACCAACAAACCCTAGCAATCCTTCTCCAGGTACCACTTCCCATCCCAGAAAGTTCCCCACCTACAAGGCAGGTGATGATACTGAGGCCTTCTTAGAAAACTTTGAAAGGGCCTGCCTTGGGTACAACATCTCTACTGACCAATACATGGTAGAGCTGAGGCCGCAGCTCAGTGGACCCTTAGCTGAGGTGGCAGCTGAAATGCCTAAAGAACACATGAACAAGTATGAACTGTTTAAATCCAAGGTGAGAGTCAGAATGGGGATAACACCCGAGCAGTCTCGTCGGAGGTTCCGAGCCCTAAGGTGGAAACCAGACATGTCATTTACCCGACATGCCTACCACATTGTGAAACATTGGGATGCCTGGATATCAGGAGCAAGTGTTGAATCTCCAGTAAATTTGCCCTTCCTAATGCAAATGGAACAATTCTTAGAGGGTGTTCCTGAGGAAATAGAAAGATACATCCTAGATAGGAAACCCAAAACTGTAATCGAGGCAGGAGAGATTGGAGCCAGATGGGTGGAGGTGGCAGAGAAGAAGAAAACTGGTCGCAGTTGGAGCGGAGACCAGAAGGGACCACCCCAGACCACACCCTATTACCGGGGGCCGCCCAAAGCCCCACCTACCTCCCAAAGAACCCTCCAGATCCCTTATCGTCCCACCACCCCGTTCTCCAGCAACCCTCCTCGCCCCAGTGACCCGTCAGCTGGACGATGTTTTAAATGTAACAAACTGGGGCATGTAAAGGCCAACTGCCCCAAGAACCCCAACAGATTACAATTCAATGCACCGGAATCACACCAGAGGTCCACAGGCCCAGATACCTCCCAGATACCCTTGGAGCGGAGGGAAACTGTGAGTGTGGGTGGGAAGAAGGTCACCGCGTGGAGGGACACCGGAGCACAAGTGTCAGCTATCCATGCTTCCTTAGTGGACCCCAATTTAATCAACCCAGAGATCCAAGTGACGATTCAACCCTTCAAGTCCAACTCTTTCAATTTGCCTACAGCCAAGTTGCCTGTCCAGTACAAGGGCTGGTCAGGAATGTGGACTTTTGCAGTCTATGATGATTATCCCATCCCCATGCTGTTGGGGGAAGACTTGGCCAATCATGTGAAGCAGGCCAAGAGGGTGGGAACGGTCACCCGCAGCCAGGCTAAACAAGCCGTGAGGCCTAGCTCTGTTCCGGAAACTTCTATCAGGACCCGGTCAGAGGTGATGGACCCGGACCCCAGGCCAATGTCTGCAACAGCAGTAGTGGATCCAGTCCCAGAGACCCAGACGGAACCAGTCCCAGAACCGGAACCAGCCGAACAACCAACACCAGACCCCGTGTCAGCACTGAATCCAGTACTTGCAACCTCAACACCAGAGGGCCCCACCGAACCTGAACTGGCAGCAGCCGATAACCCTACACAAGAGGCTCAGCCAGAGCCTGAATCCCAACATAGTGCACCAGCGGAGAGCGGTTCACAGTCAGCAGAAACAGCTCCATCCCCTATATCGCTTCCAGGGGGACCAAGCCTAGGTCCACAATCCCATGAGGGACTGATGTCTCCAGCATCAAGGGAACAGTTCCAGACCGAACAGGAAGCAGATGAAAGCCTCCAGAGAGCTTGGACGGCGGCACGGAGCAACCCACCACCTCTCAGCTCTTCTAATCGATCCAGGTTTGTTGTAGAAAGAGGACTTTTATACAAGGAAACTCTTTGTGGTGGACACCAGGAAGACTGGCATCCTCAGAGTCAGTTGGTAGTTCCAACTAAATACCAGGCCAAGCTCTTGAGCTTAGCCCACGATCACCCTAGTGGCCATGCTGGGGTGAACAGGACCAAAGACCGTTTGGGGGGTCATTCCACTGGGAGGGAATGGGCAAGGATGTTTCTACCTATGTCCAGTCTTGTGAGGTGTGCCAAAGAGTGGGAAAACCCCAAGACCAGGTCAAAGCCCCTCTCCAGCCACTCCCCATCATTGAAGTTCCATTTCAGCGAGTAGCTGTGGATATTCTGGGTCCTTTTCCGAAAAAGACAGCCAGAGGAAAGCAGTACATACTGACTTTCATGGATTTTGCCACCCGATGGCCGGAAGCAGTAGCTCTAAGCAACACCAGGGCTAAAAGTGTGTGCCAGGCACTAGCAGACATTTTTGCCAGGGTAGGTTGGCCCTCCGACATCCTCACAGATGCAGGGACTAATTTCCTGGCAGGAACTATGAAAAACCTTTGGGAAGCTCATGGGGTAAATCACTTGGTTGCCACTCCTTACCACCATCAAACAAATGGCATGGTGGAGAAGTTTAATGGAACTTTGGGGGCCATGATACGTAAATTCGTAAATGAGCACTCCAATGATTGGGACCTAGTGTTGCAGCAGTTGCTCTTTGCCTACAGAGCTGTACCACATCCCAGTTTAGGGTTTTCCCCATTTGAACTTGTATATGGCCGTGAGGTTAAGGGGCCATTGCAGTTGGTGAAGCAGCAATGGGAGGGATTTACACCTTCTCCAGGAACTAACATTCTGGACTTTGTAACCAACCTACAAAACACCCTCCGAACCTCTTTAGCTCTTGCTAGAGAAAACTTACAGGATGCTCAAAAAGAGCAAAAAGCCTGGTATGATAAACATGCCAGAGAGCGTTCCTTCAAAGTAGGAGACCAGGTCATGGTCTTAAAGGCGCTCCAGGCCCATAAAATGGAAGCATCGTGGGAAGGGCCATTCATGGTCCAGGAGCGCCTGGGAGCTGTTAATTATCTCATAGCATTCCCCACCTCCAACCGAAAGCCTAAGGTGTACCATATTAATTCTCTTAAGCCCTTTTATTCCAGAGAATTAAAGGTTTGTCAGTTTACAGCCCAGGGAGGAGACGATGCTGAGTGGCCCGAAGGTGTCTACTACGAAGGGAAATGTGGTGGTGGTGTGGAAGAGGTGAACCTCTCCATGACCCTTGGGCATATGCAGCGACAGCAGATCCAGGAGCTGTGCACTAGCTACGCGCCAACGTTCTCAGCCACCCCAGGACTGACTGAACGGGCATACCACTCCATTGACACAGGTAATCCTCACCCAGTTAGGGTCCAACCTTACCGGGTGTCTCCTCAAGCTAAAACTGCTATAGAACGGGAGATCCAGGATATGTTACAGATGGGTGTAATCCGCCCCTCTGAAAGTGCATGGGCATCTCCAGTGGTTCTAGTTCCCAAACCAGATGGGGAAATACGTTTTTGCGTGGACTACCGTAAGCTAAATGCTGTAACTCGCCCAGACAACTATCCAATGCCACGCACAGATGAACTATTAGAGAAACTGGGACGGGCCCAGTTCATCTCTACCTTGGACTTAACCAAGGGGTACTGGCAGGTACCGCTAGATGAATCTGCCAAGGAAAGGTCAGCCTTCATCACACATCTTGGGCTGTATGAATTTAATGTACTCCCTTTCGGGCTGCGAAATGCACCCGCCACTTTCCAAAGACTTGTAGATGGTCTCCTAGCGGGATTAGGAGAATATGCAGTCGCCTACCTTGAGGATGTGGCCATATATTCGGATTCCTGGGCAGACCACCTGGAACATCTACAAAAAGTCCTTGAGCGCATAAGGGAGGCAGGACTAACTGTTAAGGCTAAGAAGTGTCAAATAGGCCTAAACAGAGTGACTTACCTTGGACACCAGGTGGGTCAAGGAACTATCAGCCCCCTACAGGCCAAAGTGGATGCTATCCAAAAGTGGCCTGTCCCAAAGTCAAAGAAACAGGTTCAATCCTTCTTAGGCTTGGCCGGTTATTACAGACGATTTGTACCGCACTACAGCCAAATCGCTGCCCCACTGACAGACATAACCAAAAAGAAACAGCCAAATGCTGTTCAGTGGACCGACAAGTGTCAGAAGGCCTTTAACAGGCTTAAAGCGACACTCATGTCTGACCCTGTACTAAGGGCCCCAGACTTTGACAAACCGTTCCTAGTAACCACAGATGCGTCCGAGCGTGGTGTGGGAGCAGTTTTAATGCAGAAAGGACCTGATCAAGAATTCCACCCTGTAGTGTTTCTCAGCAAAAAACTGTCTGAGAGGGAAAGCAACTGGTCAGTCACTGAAAAAGAATGTTATGCCATTGTCTACGCTCTGGAAAAGCTACGCCCATATGTTTGGGGACGGCGTTTCCACCTGCAAACCGACCATGCTGCACTGAAGTGGCTTCACACCGTCAAGGAAACTAATAAAAAACTTCTTCGGTGGAGTTTAGCTCTCCAAGATTTTGATTTTGACATCCAACACATCTCAGGAGCTTCTAACAAAGTGGCTGATGCACTCTCCCGTGAAAGTTTCCCAGAATCAACTGGTTAAAATCATCCTTGAGATGTGGAAAATATTGTTAGTCTTTATGTACTTGGTAGTATATTTAGAGATGAATGTGTCTTATTAACTCTGTTTTTCCTAGAGCTCCAGGAAGAAATCCCAGCCAGTGTTTCACCCTCGCTGAGATTTGGGGGGCGTGTCATAAATATAAAGGGAAGGGTAAACCCCTTTGAAATCCCTCCTGGCCAGGGGAAAGCTCCTCTCACCTGTAAAGGGTTAAGAAGCTAAAGGTAACCTCGCTGGCACCTGACCAAAATGACCAATGAGGAGACAAGATACTTTCAAAAGCTGGGAGGAGGGAGAGAAACAAAGGGTCTGTGTGTCTGTCTATAGTCTGTCTTGGCCCGGGATAGACCAGGAATGGAGTCTTAGAACTTTTAGTAAGTAATCTAGCTAGGTACGTGTTAGATTATGATTTCTTTAAATGGCTGAGAAAAGAACTGTGCTGAATAGAATAACTATTTCTCTCTGTGTATCTTTTTTGTAACTTAAGGTTTTGCCTAGAGGGGTTCTCTATGTTTTGAATCTAATTACCCTGTAAGGTATCTACCATCCTGATTTTACAGGGGGAATTTCTTTATTTCTATTTACTTCTATTTTTATTAAAAGTCTTCTTGTAAGAAAACTGAATGCTTTTTCATTGTTCTCAGATCCAAGGGTTTGGGTCTGTGGTCACCTATGCAAATTGGTGAGGCTTTTTATCCGACATTTCCCAGGAAAGGGGGTGCAAGTGTTGGGAGGATTGTTCATTGTTCTTAAGATCCAAGGGTCTGGGTCTGTAGTCACTTAGGCAAATTGGTGAGGCTTTTTACCAAACCTTGTCCAGGAAGTGGGGTGCAAGGTTTTGGGAAGTATTTTGGGGGGAAAGACGCGTCCAAACAGCTCTTCCCCAGTAACCAGTATTAGTTTGGTGGTGGTAGTGGCCAATCCAAGGACAACGGGTGGAATATTTTGTACCTTGGGGAAGTTTTGACCTAAGCTGGTAAAGATAAGCTTAGGAGGTTTTTCATGCAGGTCCCCACATCTGTACCCTAGAGTTCAGAGTAGGGGAGGAACCTTGACAGCCCTACATAGGTAGTCTAGATTTTTATGATCAGTGAATACCTGGACTAGGTGGTGAGCTCCTTCCAGGTAGTGCCGCCATTCTGCAAAAGCATTTTTTATCGCCAGGAGTTCTTTATCCAGTATTTTGTAGTTTAGCTATGTGGAAGTAAGCTTCTTCAAGTAATAAGAACATGGGTGTAATACTTGTTTGGGACCAAGTCATTGGGAGAAAACAGCCCCAATCACTGTACTGGAATCATTAGCTTCTACAGTGAATGCTTGTGTGGTATCTGGATGAGCCAATATGGATGAGCTAATGAAGAAGAGTTTCAGCTAATTTAACACATGCTGGGCCATGGTAGACCATTCAGAATTCAGCATTTTTCCAAAGGAGAGCAGTGAGGGGATCAATTTGTTTTGAAAAAAATTGGGATGAATAGTCGATAAAAATTGGCAAACCCCAAGAAGCATTGCAGGTCATGTACTGAGTGGGGAGTTAGCCCATCAGACGGCTTGGACCTTGTGTGGGTCCATCTGGATCCCTTCTGAAGATAAGTCAAAGCCCAAGAACTCCAGAGAGGCCTGATAGAAGCACACTTCTCGAACTTGCTGTAGAGGCCATGCTGCAATAAGCTTTCCAGAATCATTTGGACATGAGCAGTATGCTGTTCAAGGTAGATGGAGAAGACAAAAATGTCATCTAGGTAGACTACTAAGTACTGATCCAGTATGTCTCAAAACACATCATTTATAAAATGTTGGACAGTAGCAGGGTATTGGTCAGCCTTAAGGGCATTACAAGACATTCACAGTGGCCATACCCTGTTTGGAAGGCATTCTTCCACTCATCCCTTTCCCTGATTTACATGAGGTTCTACGCATTCCAGAGGTCCAACTTAGTGAATATATATGCAGCTCCCCTCATGATCCAGCAATTCAGTAATCGGGGTATGAAATAACAATTCCTGATAGTTATCTGATTCAATGCACGATGGTCAATGCATAGTTGGAGACTGCTGTCTTTCTTCTTGACAAAAAGGACTGGTGTACCAGCCAGTGAAGTCAACTTATAGATAAACCCTTGGATCAGGTTCTGACATAGCATAAATTTGCCCAAATGGTAATTTTGCTCAAGGCTGCAGCACTATTGGGCAGTCATAGTCCAGGGCAGAGGCAAGGTTTCCTCATTCCTCTTTTCAAAAGCATCGGCATAGTCTTGGTATTTCAAGGGAAGTTCTGACATTGCTTCAACAGAAGGTTCTGCCTGGACAGCCGCTCTCCCCTGAGCCACCCAAGGTTCAGATGATGGGACAGGATCTACCAGTCCACAACAGTGCTGCTGACAAAACTCCAATGGAAAACGGATTTTCTGTGCTTGCCACCAAATGAGCAGATGGGCGGGGGAGGGGGGGAGGAGAGAAGGGGCGGTCAGGAAATACAGAGGACCAAAGGAACATGTGGAGAATGGATCATACCCTATTGTAACATTTCTTGGTACCCTGAATCACGGTCTCCAGAGGAGCTGTTTCCTCCATTATTTGACAGAAGACAAAGAGAAATCATGAATAGTCTATGAGGTCAAAGTGGTCTTGTGTTGCAGGGGAATCTGCAAGATCCTGGCTGCTGCTGCATCTATAATGCAGTTGGCTGCACCCAAGTTGATAAGGGCCAGTAGAATGGGAGATTGCAGGGGTGCCCTGGGTATGTGCAACTAAACCGGCACCTGAAAGTGGGGAGCTCGAGTGGGAGCTCAGGGTGTGTTCCAGTCAAGATGGGAGTGTGGGGGAGCTCTTTTCCCTGATTCCTTGGAGTTTTTATGGGGCAGGCAGAGATGGAGTGACCTGAGTCACTGCAGTAGAAGCAGAGATGTTTCTGGTGGTGGTGTTCCTTTTCTACCAGGGTGAGCCATCCAGAGCCCACATCCACCTGCATTGGCTTGGTGGGAGGCATTGATGAAGCGGTAAAAGTACATGGACCAGAGAGTTGCAAGATCACCCTTCTTTCCTCCCTTAGCTCCTGTAACCAATTGTCTATATGGATGGTGCAATCCAGGAGGGCATCCAGACTCATGGGTGTCTCAACCTTGGTTAATTCATCTTTAATTTCTTCTTGCAGAGCCAACAGAACTGGCACAGCTGTGCCCCTTATTCCAATCTGCATTGTCTGTGAGGTGACAGAATTGCACTGCACAGGAGGCTACGGTGCCCTGCCCCCGCTGGCGCTTTCTTAGGGTAGCGCCTACCATCTGAGCTCAGCGCAGATCATCAAATAGCATTGACATGGCTTGCAGGAAGACCTCCCAGATCAACCATACTGGGCTGTCACACTCCAAGAAGCTGAAGGCCCAGTTTAATACTCCCCCTGATAACAGGTTGCTACCCAGACTCACTTTTGTATGATCAGTATTGTAGGACTGACGATGCATCATAAACAGGAGGTAGCATTGGTTTATAAGACCCCAGCATCGCTGGCAATTACCATTAAACAGTTCCAGCAGATGTACTGGTAAACAGAACTCTGTGAGCCCGTGTCTGGGGTGTGGTGTTTTATTACTTGCTTCTGAAATAGCTAGTTCTCTGAGATCAGTTAGATGACCCAGGCCTGCAGGACTTGCTTGTCTATCTGAAGGCAGGCAGCCTGTTTGAGCATGTGTGGTGCTCCCAAAGGGTTAGCCAGATCAATTTTACTGGCACTGGGCCTACTCCTGTGGCCTAAGTGGTCCATGCAAATTGTCACAACATGGATGCAGGCAGTCTCACTTAGTGGTCAGAGTTGGACTTGGGAGTCAGGTCATGTCAGATACCAGGAAGTCAGAGTCTGAGAGAGGCCAGAGGGAAAACCAGGAGTCAGGCAAGGTCAGGTTACCAGGAGACTGGAGAGCAGAGTCTGGCAGTAAGTAGCACAAGGGAGGCAGCCCTAAGCAGGGGAAACCCCCAGTTTCTTGGACAAGTTCTTGTTCCTATGCTTGGTTTAAATACAAGCAGGGAACCAATCAGGACCCTCAGAGTTCTGCTAATCAGATCCCTGGACCGGAGTCCTCTGTCAGATGTTAGTTTCTAGTTCTGGCGACCAGTGGCAGGTTGGAATTTACTGGCTCCTAAGAGCCCTGTGGATTAGGGATCAAGACTTGCAGTCCCTGACATGGTGAGACCTTGGTACAACTAAGAAATGAAGTGGGCCAGGACTTCTCTAAAAGCAAGGAAGAATTAGGGTGGTAAGAGATCTGGTTTCACACCTTGGGGGTGACAAGACCCTTTAATGTCCTAGATGACCCAAATGGGTGTGAAACAACTGCCGGGAGAAGTATGGATGTTATGTAGCGGGGGAACTGACCCTTAATCTATGGGTTTAGGATAGTCATTTCAGATGTAATTACACCTATTGGGAGGTTGGAAAGCAAAGTAGCCAATACCCTTTCCAAAAGAGGGGGCACAGATGAAGCTTACATCATGGCCAGTGGCCAAAACTCTAGCAACATTTGTAGTTTGGTTTCCTTGGTACTGTAGTGTATTGAAAACTGTGTTAAAATTGTGATCACTTTAAATTCGCAGGGGTTTCCTGATCCTTCTTGCAGGCAGGGGGCTCTGTAGGGAAGCCTGTGATCAGTAGTCAGTCTGTAGACAGGAAGCCTAGAGTAAGGTGTGTGGGTGTGCCTCTCTGTTTTAAGAAACTCTCTCTGTTTGGGATTGTTTGTGTATTATCATTTCAAATTCTGAGAAACAAAGTATTCTCATGATGCAACCTTCCACATTTTATGTTTCTATCTAATTTCTGTTTATATGCTATGAAAAAAACCACATACAAGGAAATTCATAGAGATAAACAAAATAGGTCTAGCATGTTTAATCTAATAACTTGTGCTTAGCCACTTTTGTGAGCATAAGAATGCATGTGTCAGAAAAAATATACATTGAACAGGTGCTATAGAAATCTTCAATATTTATATCTACATGTGTAAAACAGTTCAGAAGGACATGTATTAAAACTGACATTGTTTCATTTCTAGCAGTCATATTTAGGAAGAGATGCTGTGTGCTTTATACATTCATTGCCCTTTTCTTTAAGATGTTCCTTTACCCTTTAAAGAACATAAGAATGGCCATACTGGGTCAGACTAAAAGTCCATCCAGCCCAGTATCCTGTCTGCCAACAGTGGCCAATGCCAGGTACCCCAGAGGGAGTGAACCTAACAGGTAATGATCTCATGATCTCTCTCCTGCCGTCCATCTCCACACTCTGACAAACAGAGGCTAGGGACACCATTCCTTACCCATCCTGGCTAATAGCCGTTAATGGACTTTACCTCCATGAATTTATCCAGTTCTCTTTTAAACCTTGTCATAGTCCTAGCCTTCACAACCTCCTCAGGCAAGGAGTTCCACGTGTTGACTGTGCACTGAGTGAAGAAGAACTTCCTTTTATTTGTTTTAAATCTGCTACCCATTAATTTCATTTGGTGGCCCCTAGTTCTTATATTATGGGAACAAGTAAATAACTTTTCCTTATTCACTTTCTCCACACCAGTCATGATTTTGTATACCTCTATCATATCCCCCCTTAGTCTCCTCTTTCCCAAGCTGAAAAGTCCTAGCCTCTTTAATCTCTCCTCATATGGGACCTGTTCTAAACCCCTAATCATTTTAGTTGCCCTTTTCTGAACCTTTTCTAATGCCAGTCTATCTTTTTTGAGATGTGGGGACCACATCTGTAAGCAGTATTCAAGATGTGGGCATACCATGGATTTACATAAGGGCCATAAGATATTCTCTGTCTTATTCTTTCTCCCTTTTTTAATGATTCCTAACATCCCGTTTGCTTTTTTGACTGCCGCTGCACACAATGTGGATGTCTTCAGAGAACTATCCACGATCACTCCAAGATCTTTCTCCTGATTAGTTGTAGCTAAATTAGCCCCCATCATATTGTATATATAATTGGGGTTATTTTTTCCAATGTGCATTTATTTACATACCTTTATGGTGATGACATTTTATTTTTTACTCTCGTTATTCATGGGATTCCCCTGTGTTATCGAATCAGGAATAAAAGAATGATTTATGTGGTCTGTGTCAGAAAAAATGTTATTTTATGAGGTTATTGACCAGATTATTGAAATGTCCCTTATCTCCTTGACAACCTGAATTTATAGAGTGTATTCTATAATTTCTTTAATTAGAATGCTTCATTGATCAATCACTTGTGCATTTGCTAGGAATTTGCTAATAAAGAATTGTTCTGTCCACTGTCATCAAGCTATAATATGGGGACTTAATAACTGAGGTACTAGTATCCAAAAGCCAGTCATGCAAAGAGAACAACTGGTTTCAAACAAAGGCACTACGCAGTCAGCACATGACAAGAAATGGAATGAATGTCACTGATATTCCAGTGTTGCTGTTGGTCCCAAGATATTAGAGAGAGAGGATGAGGTAATATCTTTTATTACATCACCCACCTTGTCTCACTGGAATTACAATAATTTCAGATACAAAAGTAAATGTAGAATAACATTTTCAAATTTGTGTGCCTGAATTTAGATACCTAAATCCATACACAGGCATCTCAATCAGGGGCCTCTGAAGGCTCAATCCTTCAAGGTGCAGAGCACCCTCACCTCTCATTGAAGCCAGTGCAAAATATACTTTGGCTCCTTGCAGAAGCTAGCATCAGAGAAGTAAAGGCCTTTTACTTTTGTAGTAGAGACTGGGATGGTCCTTCCCCAGGAAAATGTTCTGAACGTACTCATCGCATTTGGTTCAATCTGGCTTTTTCATATGGGGGAATAATTGTCTGCAGAGGAACCTGTGAGAGAGGTATCAATATTATCCCTTTGAAGAATGATTTTCACCTACCAGCCTAAAGCTTCTTGTGGCAGCACAGTGTTTCTTACATCACACGTCCCACAGTGTGTCAGTTTTTGCAATCCAATATAACTTGATACCCTGTAGAAACAGGTCATGAGCTTTGTCAGTTCAAGAGTCAAATCCTAATACTTTTGAGATTTCATCATTTTCCAGTCCAGACCAGTTTGGTTATTTTCATTGTATGACATCTGCTTGTTAATACCAGTTTCAGCCAACTATTCTTCCTATACATAAACATACATGAATATTAAACTTTATCCTTTTTAATAATCTACTTTCAAATCGATCCTCAAATGCAGATATTCAAGGCCTCACTGTGGTGGACCCTTGCTTTCCCACTCAGAGAGAGGCCACTCATTCAGGTTGCCTTTAGGCTTGTCTGGCCAAGGCACGAAGCTGCAGAACAGTCTAGGGCCCTGGTCTCCACCCAAGGTGGAGCAAGGCTCCCCAGGTCCTCTAGTTCCCAGCCGCACAGTAGGGCTTGGCACTGGACAGTCATGGCCAGGCTTTAGCCTGGGCTTGGGGAGACTCAAGCTGCCAGCAATTAAACAGTGGCTACAGGGGGCTGGCTTCGGCCGGGGCAGGGCTCTGGCCTCCAGCAAGGCAATCACAGTCTATGGAGCTGGTTTGCGCCTGGGCTTGAGGAGGCTCAGGCTACCAACAAACAAACAGTCTCAAAGCTGGCTTTAGCCTGAGTGAGGCTCAGGCAGGCAGCAAAGCAACAGCCTATAAGGGAGCTGGTAAGGGAGGCTCCTTCTTCAGGGCTAGAGCTTCCCTGCACAGTGTAGGCAGTCGGCCACCCTAGGGTTGGAGGGGGCAGGGGGATGCGGGCCCACCCTACTCCACCGCATCCCAGCCCAGGGCCCTGGCAGAGGCAGGATTGGCTGTCCCTGCGTTGAGGGAGATCCAGCCGCAACAAGTCAACTGAGCCACACTTGGCTTCCCCGGGCCACTTCCTGCCTCCCCAGGGTTTGGTACCTCTCGCTTCCAGGGCTTCTTGGGCTCCTCAGGGTACACCATGGCTGGTAGTCCGAGCCACTCCTCACCGGAGTCTCCCACTTCTGCGGCTATGGGATAGCCGGGGGTAGGTTCCCCTTCTGGGCACGGCAGGAGTGCCTTCTCCTCCGGGAATTCCACCCCAACTGGGCTGCAGGGCCTTCCGCTTATACTTCCAGCACTTCCGGTGAGGGAGACGGGGCAGGCTAGGCTCTGCCCACCCAGGGGAGAGTAGTGGACCCTCGCTCTCCTGCTCGGAGGGAGGTCACTCAGCCTCACTACACTCACTCTCACAGCGATTATTTCTCTTCCCCCATCATGTCTTTCACTAACAGCAATATTTACTTTCTCCTATCCTTTCAACACAGCTTATGCAAATAAATGATATACCAAGTGAAAATTGAAATAAAAGAGGTTAGATAACAATATAATTGTATGCTCTGGCATTACCTGTGATGACTTCATTTTTCTGTTCACCTTTATTTCTTTTTTCCAACTAGTACCAAACTTTTGGCTATTTATTCAAACCAAACACTTTTAAGATTTCCTTCACTAACAGCATTGTCCAAATTACAAAAATGTGTGTGCAGGTAATAACAGGCAAACACCTCTGTCTGCTGCTGTTCTCTCTCTCAGCCTAACCATCCATGAACAACTTGAAATAATAACATTTCAGAAAATATACCTTTCTCAAAATGGCTCTTAGAAGAAGGAAGTCACAGTCTGATAAATAACTTGCTGTCAATCTTCTGTAGCTGAAAAACTAACCCATGTTAGAGAGATCCCTCTTCCCAATTTTTTAGCATCACCTTTCTCTTTGTTTAGCTACTGCATGCTGTTACTTGCGATGGATTTTTAGTTCCCCAAAGCCCAGATTCAGCTAGGTACTTAAGCACATGTCTATGGGGACTACTAACATGCTGAAAGTTAGGCACATGCATAAGCTGAATCAGGGCCCTAATCAGGCACTGGAGTGTAAATTCTATGATCTCTGGAAACACAATAAAGGTTTTTTGCTCTTCAAAGATAAGTCAGAAAAATAAATGTGTATCTTTTAGGCAAATTAAGTTGTAAAGATAGTATTTTAGTATAATAGTAATAGACAAGATTATTTCACTTTAATTGGCAAATTTTATTCAAGCAGTGAAAGAGAAATCTAGGCCAATATTTTTATTCAGTTGTATTTATTGTGACCAACTTCAAATTAAAGTTGTATTTATTTTTATAAGATATAAACAAAAGTAAGTACATTTGTCATCTTCCCTCCCCCCAAAAATGTCATAGCTAAATTTCAATCTGAATTCCATGATTTGAGACTAGACTAGACTAAAACTCTAAATCTGCAAAAGCACCACACCACAAGCAACAAAAGCACACCTCACTTTCAAAGTGTAAATTCAAAATTCAGATCCAAATACAAATCTGAACTTTGCAGCTTGGGCTTGTATCTTGTACGGATAGACCTTTCAATGTCTTTAAATCGTCTATTTCAGGAGGGAGACCAACAATTCTGTATAATATTGAGTATCTTATATATAATATAAAATTAATTGTACTCACAACCAAGTTGCATAAGGTAATGACAAGAAGGAGGTGAATGTAATAATACCTCAATATGTGCCTGTATACTGTAAACAAAAATAGATACATGCATCATATACAAATAGGATAAAACATTGAGGTTTCCAATAGTAATACTATTACCGGCACATTTACTGTCCCTGAATGAATTATGAGTAGTAAGTTGAACTAAGCAATATGCAGCAGTATCTTATAGCCTTTCAAATTAAAATAATGGTTTCCTCAACACACAGTTCTACTGATTTTATACAGTTTCTCTTTAAATATATAATGACGATATTAAGGAAAGCTAGGAAGTGTTATCTTGCGTTTCAATATATTTTAAAAAATTCAAATGTATTAAGTCAGGCTACACTTCACATATTTAGTCAATTCTCAGTGGTATTTCAGGAAAGCTTTATTGAACCAGTAGATTGTTTCCTCTTGGATACCGCTGAGACATTTTCATGGAATTCTAAGATGTTTACAGTAAATTAGAAGCTAATTAGTTGAACTGAAATACCAGCACCTGCTCCTGCATTATTTAAAAGAGAGAAAAACATTTAGGGTTTCACAAATGGAGCTAATACTTAAGGGCCTGGATTTCTCCAAACCTATTTAATCATCTCAAAAGGCTGTCAGAATTACTGGGTTATGAAACTGAATCAGTGTATCTTAGATATTTTTCCTTCCTGGAGTTTCAGTGTTGTTATTTTATTAATATTCTGGCAAACAAGGCTGACAATATTTATGAATCCAGCCATAGCATTAAAAATGCATATCCCATTCAGATTTTATGAATCATAAATTGCAGCAGGAAATGAGCAGTTTAGATGATAATTGACTTGTAAGGATTAGAACTGTCCAGGTTTCCCCTTGTGCAAAGAAAAGGTTCATCTGAGGTCTTACAGCTACATGACAACCATTAATTCCCCCAAACGTAGCATCTATCTCCAGACCCATCTACAGGGAATTGTTTTGTTCTGTCAATTTTATATTTTGTCATTAACAAACTAGTAGTAAAGCAGAGGTAGGAGTCATAGATAGCCAAATGACTGATGGGAAAACCCAAGATGACTGAAATCAAACAATAATTATTATTACAATGTGTTGTAGGTACACATGGATCTTTATATAACCCTTAAAAACAGGGTTAAAAACAGAGTGCTAACCATAATGAACTTATAAACTAATCAGAACAATATAATACATAGACAAGCAGTTCCACATGAGCAGGTGTAGATACAGTCAATGAGAAGCTCAAGGCAGAAATACTTTGAGAAGGAGGTGGGTTTCAAGGAGCAATTTGGAGAAGGGGGTCTCTTGACCCATGGGAAGTGAGAAGCTGTTCCATCCATAGAAGATGATACAAAGGAAGGTAGCAGGAAGACAAGTGTGGAGAGGGACCAAAAGGGAACATTCAGAAGAGACGATGCTGTGGAGCATCAAAAGTTTAAAAAGTTGGGGAGCTTGACCATGATGGGGAGGGAGACAGAGAAGGGATCTGAGGAGGAGTGTGACAGCACACCAGAAAGGGAAGATACAGAAGTATATTCTAGCTTCACATACCTGAAAGTGTAGAGTAACATTTTCAGAAGATGCACACACTGAAAGTTAGATGGATAAATTCCTCCCTTGAGAAAAGTCTGTGGCTCCATCCACTCTGCTCCCCACCTCTCTTGGTCACAACCTGATCTGCTGCACCTTCACCCCCCTAACCCACTCATCTGACCCTGCCTGTTACCTGATTGGAATCACAGCCTGGCCAGCTCCTCACCGTCTTTGCCTCCGATGGCTCCCATTTGGGCACCTCTGAGTTGTTCCTGAGGTGGGGTTGGGTCTCGGACTTCAAGCATGTGCAGTCCATGAGTACATGCTGATTGCAGCAGTGGTGTCCAATCACTTCAGCCTGAGGAGCAAACACATTTTTTCAGAAAGGTCAAGGGGTCACAAACAATAGTCTGGGGCCAGAGGCTTTGCCTCTTGTTCTGACTTTGAGCCATTGAAGGGGCACTAAAGGAACAGAAACCACACAAAGTGCTCTGTTGGGGATTTCCATGTTGTGAGGGGTGTCTCCAGTGAGTGTACAGTTGGCAGTGCTTGCTCCTACAGCTTCTTCCCCACAACCTCTGGCCCAGGAAGCATATCATGAGGGTGGCAGAGGGCAGCTGGAGTGCACTTTGCTCTAGCTACCCATATAGTTGGCATATGGTCCCTAAGGAACTCTTATTAGCTGTGGATGCTAAAGCAGCGCTCAGGCTGTGTGGGGGCTACAGCAGAAAGTCTCGGCACCATAACTGAGTGTGGTTCTCAGCTTTTCCTCTTTTCCCCTCATCTGGGCTGCCCTAGGATGGCTGTGTTGGGGAGAGGAACCACCCTTCATTAGGTGCTCCATAGGCTCAGGCAGAAACAAACTCCTGTTCTGCTCTCCCACATTTGGTAGGAAAGCAAATGATGGACTAGACAGAACTGCTCTCTCCTCCCGCCCCTGCAATGCAGTTGGGGAGGCGCTGAGCGTAGAAGGGACAACACAGCTGTCACGGAGCTTCCACCGAAGTGTTGGGTGGCAGCTGCAGAGGCAGTGCCCCCTACCTACTCCCTCGGCACCAGGGCTGATTCAAACATGTCAGATTAAAATTCAATTCATCCTCAAATACAGTGTCAATAAAGCTGACTTTGGGAGCCCTGAGGGCCACAATTGACTGAAGGTCAGTGGCAGGACATCACAGGGCCTTCCTTCAGGAGGCTGCACCCTATGGTACTACAGTGAAGACCCTAGATGTTGCCAGAGCCTCCTTCCTTCCTCCTACACACCTTCCTTCCCTGCTGTTGCTGGAGACAAGGGGGACAAGAAAAGCATCTGCCACACAGGCATTGTGTCTGCTTAAAGCCATAGAGTAAAACGTCAGAGTTACAAACAGCTCAGGAACAGAGGTTGTTTATAACTCTGAAATGTTTGTAACTCTGAACAAAACGTTTTGGTTGTTCTTTCAAAAGTTTACAACTGAACATTGACTTAATACAGCATTGAAACTTTACTATGCAGAAGAAAAATGCTGCTTTTCATTTTTTTTAATAGTTTATGTTTAACACAGTACCGTATTGTATTTGCTTTTTTTTTTTTTTTTTTTTCTTGTCTCTGCTGCTGCCTGATTGCATACTTCTGGTTCCAAATGACATGTGTGGTTGACTGGTCAGTCTGTAACTTTGGTGTTCATAACTCTCAGGTTCTTCTGTACAAGGTAATGGGAATTTAATTGGTCAGGCTTTCAGACTAAGTGTCTGGACCTGTGCTGGTGCTTTAGCCATTTCTAGTGGAGGAATCAAAACATCACCTCTGACAGGAGATAGATGGTTTCCTGTATATGGTACAGTACATATGGTTATAATGAACAGAATTCAGAGTAGCATCCGTGTTAGTCTATATTCGCAAAAAGAACAGGAGGACTTGTGGCACCTTAGAGACTAACACATTTATTTGAGCATAAGCTTTCATGAGCTACAGCTCACTTCATCGGATGCATTCAGCATCAACAGAATTTGACAGAAGAAATCCTACCAGTTTCTAAAGCTGTAAATTTGCCAGAAGCTTGCTATTTAGGGATCAACCTCTTTCCCCTTTTATTAATGGAGGATGAATGAGAGATGTAGTCTGGCCAGGGAGCCCAGTGCACTATGGCACCACAGACAGATGCAGCATAATGTCAAAGTGACTCAAAACAAAACATTTTCATTGAGTACAACACACAAAGCAAGCATTTGGCATTTCAAATAAAAAAATTTCTGAACTGCTTGTTCCACAAACATGTAAATGTTTTGACTTTTTGTTCCAATTCGTGTGAAAAACAAATGTTGAAGTATGACAGTTTTCCACCGGACAGAAATTCTGATTTTCTGTCTGGTCACTGTATACACAAGTTAAAATACAACGTCAGGAAAGTCTGTGTTAAGAATATGTTGATTTCTTAGATTCAAAATACCAGTGACTGAGTTTCCTTTCTTGTAATTACTTCATATTACATAAGGATTTGGGGTAGAGGAGTAATCCATATGTGGTCAGTTGAAGCAACAGTTCAATATTTTAACAAGACATGTTATGAATATATTTTATTTATCACAACTTTTAATATGACTAAATTTAACTGATCACAGGTTAAGCAGCAAGTAGAACAATTCACATGGCTGTTCCAAAGCAATCACTTGCAAATCCTGCTGCTACATTTTTGATGTGGCTTAAGCGTTCCTCCTGTAAGTACTGTTAGTATACTATTGTAATTTCTTGTTCTGATTATATACGTCTTTGAAGCTGAAGTCAATGCATTAGCTAGACTCTCACCACCATAACCAAATGTAATCTGTTTCATTCATTGATTAAGCTAATGCAGCCCAAAGGAACATTTTACCATATCACAAGCTGAATTTGGTACAGTATTTATAACTTCTATTCATGCCCTCTTTGCAACTAGATTTTGAAATTGTAGAGATGTTTTGTTTTCTAAAACAATATGTTCAGATAGATGGATAGGTCAACTTTGTAAGATTTACTAATCATTAGACCATTTAAATACACTTGCCAAGGGTGAGAATATAATTTCTCCTTAATGAGATATTTAATATTTTAACCTAAACAACCATATGCAAGTTCCAGCATAGGAGCTGAAATGGGGCTGTTTTTAAAGGACTCTTAGTTCTGTTTTTCTCTTCCAAATCAAACAGGTGCAGCAAGTGTAAGACAGGTAAAGAAAATGAGCAAAGGAGATAAAAAATATAGAAAATGATGCAAACCTTTGTCCGTGCCTTCAGTTGAATTGCAACTAAGAGCTTGTCTATACTTCCAGCTACATTGGCACTGCTGTGATCGATGCAGCAGTGTCAAATTTAATGGGTCTGGTGAAGACAAGCTAAGTCAATGACAGAGCACTCTCCCATTATGACAGGTTTCAGAGTAACAGCCGTGTTAGTCTGTATTCGCAAAAAGAAAAGGAGTACTTGTGGCACCTTAGAGACTAACCAATTTATTGTGGCACCTTAGAGACTAACCAATTTATTTGAGCATGAGCTTTCGTGAGCTACAGCTCACTTCATCCGATGAAGTGAGCTGTAGCTCACGAAAGCTCATGCTCAAATAAATTGGTTAGTCTCTAAGGTGCCACAAGTACTCCTTTTCTTTTTGTGAATAATGTAGCTGTCCTTAACATACATCAAAACAATACCAGGGAATTAGATGTAAATAAGATTGCTGACACTTTCATCCAGAAAGCTACAGTGAGACATCATGTCTTTAAACTTCGACATTAGTGAAGACAGCTTGTAGACTGCAATGATTTGAATATACTGTAATTCATGATAATGTAATTATGTAGTTCATAATAATTTAATCATTATTAAAATAGTAAAGATACCAATGATAAGCACATTTAATTATTAAATATGAAAGAAGTGTACAAATACCCCCGCCCCCCAACACACACACCTCTTCAAAAGCACCCACCGGCAAAAACAAAAGTCAGCACCCATGAGCTTTTGGATAAATCATTTTAGGAATGGTCTCACTAAAGCATTTGTAAATGCAGAAAAGCAACCGAAATTTATTTTGCTTTTGAAAGACCCACAAATGAGCTGGGGATTTGCAATTACAAAGGAAATTTAAATAAATATCCAATCTGAACTGAACTGCAACTGCCCAAGTCTTTCGGGTTTTCCATCAATATTTGCAATGTACTCAATCGAAAAAATACATGCAAGAGTCCATACAATAAAGGAAAGATTGTATGCTCACTATTTCAAGTAGATCAACCTCCTTTTACTGATTAATCAATACAGCTGGTCAAACATTTCCTACAGAACATTTTACTGTAAGAAAATACTGATGCAATGAAATCTAAACATTTCACAGAAACTTGTTGATTTTTGTCAGAAGTTTTTAAGGGAAATTATTGATGTGCTTCTGTATTATATACTTTAAAATGGTTTGATAAGGCTGAAATGAAAAAAAAACCCAAAATATTTTGTTTAGTCAAAATCTCAGAATTTTTCACTTTTTGTCCCAATTGGGGTTGGAATTTAAAAATCTCAGCATTTCCCACAATGGGGAAATTCATGTTTTTGATCAGCTCTATTAATCAGCTAAGTGTGGTCTACAGAGCAAAATTAAGAAGTAGTAAAATGAACTTATGCTGCCCTAAATGCTAGTAATTGTTAACACCTTTCATCTCGTTGGATGCTAGCACTTAAACTCTGACAAACACGAGTGTCATAGAGAGGTTGCACTTGTATTCAGCAGTGAAGGGGATTTATATGCAAAGGAAGTTCTGCCATTGAGCATTTGGAGCACTGAGAAATGGAAATATTTAATCAGAGTGAAATAAATTTTCCATCAGTCGAAGCTTATGGGCCATTAGCAAGTGTCAATTTAACAGCATAACACTTCCATCTTTCAGATGAAAGATCCATCACAGAGCAAGATGCTTCAGTGCCTTAATTCCCCCATTCCCTCGCCCACAGCTTGTGTAGCCCACATTCTAATTGAGAGCTCTAAAGTAACTGCAGCATTGAGGATTGTGAAAAACCCAAATTTGTTTGTTTGGTTTTTTTTCAGAAAAAAACCCTCAACCAGGTAGTTCTTGTTTTTTGTCATTCCTACTCCCCCCAGTTTTTGAACTATTTATCCCTCTGAAGTATTTACATGAATATAACATATATTTGGAAGCTCCTTGCTTTAAGAAACTAGTAGGTTCTAATTTAAGTCTACAAATAAAAAAAAAACTTTAGTCTAAAAAGTTAAAAGGAAAGTGATGAAACTGGATGAATAAAAAAAATAAGAAAATTATAGTTCTATCAAGAAGCCAAGAGGAATGGGTGGAGAGGTTGAAGAGCGGGAAATGGCTAAGAATGGAAACAACTTCCTTTGGATGTTGAAGAGAAAGGAGTGAGTGGAATTGTGAACTGTTAGGGAGAGCTTAGTCTGTTAAAATTAAGAAACTTCTAGAAAGTGTGCAGGGCATCTGAATGTGATTCTGTCCAAGCTGGATACTTTACCTTATTTGTAAATCTTTATGGTATTTCATTTATTAGATAGCCATTTCTAACTATTAGCTGAGAAAGCTGCTAGTCAATACTAGAAAGAGCTTAGTTTTTGGTGAATGCCAAACATCAGTGTATGAATATACCCATGCCTAAAGTTGAAGGGAGTGGTAGGAAAAAGTGATTGACTAGACTGAAATAATGAAATCAGAAAATTTTTCTAAAATAAAATGTAAATATTGTCAAGAGCAGCAAAAGAGAAAGGATTTATTTCCATCTCAAAAAGTGCACAAAACAGGTTCCTTTGGATTCTTCAAAATCATATGTCATTTAAGTCCCCGTTCCAAGTTTCCTACCAGCTTTTCTACATCAACTTTATTCAGGAGCAGATCTGAGTCACAAGTCCCCTTAATTTATTCTTAATCTATTTTCACCTTTATTATACAATTTCAAACAGAATAATTGTCACTTATAGTATCTGAACATGTAGGTATGCCAGACAATAACAATAAACAAGATGGAATTGGTAGGGACACAAGTTACCACATTCTGAGATACCAGGAAGTCTTCCCTCTCCCACGATAGTCATCACCTCCTCTGATCTCCTAAGTCTAGTGTCCTTCCGTTTCTGGTGCAGTGTTTCTCTGATTTTGGCCTTGTTCATTTAGATCTTTTATTCATTTGTAGGTACACTATTACTCAGCTTTTCTCCAGTCACGTTTTTTAACACATTACCTGTGTATTTGTATATAACCCATAGGTTACGCATGCATAAAGCTTCAATTACCCAGCCTCTGCATTTTTCCAGCTGTTTTGCAGTTTTATGTCATATTGTTTTGTGTCACCCCTGTTCCTGGGTATCCCCCATAAAATGCTTCTTGTTGTTACAGGTTTGTGTAGTTTTTCTCCTCAAAACTTTTCCAGCATGACATGTTACCTTTGTTCTGACACCAATAACATTATTTTAAGCAGATCAGTAATTCTGTGTAAAAGTGCTGGCAAAGCCACGCTTATGCCAGCTAGATCTTGGCCTAAATGTTACCTTTCTAAAACTCATTCACTATCCATAATCATTGAAATGTAACTAACAATGCTCTTAATCTTACCACTGGTTAACCTACTATTTAGCAATTCCTCATTGGTATATTTCAATATTATAATTCAATGTGTGTGTATTATCCTCCCCCTTAATCTATTGAGGGGTGTGGAAAACTCAGTGACCCTTTTTGCCATCATTTCCTATCTTCTTTAAACATGGGTTTTCAAAGGCTTTTTTCATTCTATGTCCAGTTTTGTTTATGAATAGTTACAAAAAAAAAACTTCATTAGAAATTTCCCTGTGTTACACTTTGAGGGGTATCTCAATTTTAGGGCCTTGATATTTATTTGTTTTTTAAGGGAACCTTAACAGTCTGTTCCACCTGTAATACAGACAATGCAGCCAAGAGATGTGAAATATCAGACCATTTCTGTGTCAGTCCCAGATAGTCTTATTGTTTTTTGTTGTGTGTTGATTCTCATGGTTTTAGTTTTCTTTGTGTTCATTTTCAGCCCTATTAATTGTGCATAGGCCTAGAGATCTTTTGTTGTGGCTTACATGTCTCTGTAGGTATGGGATAGCAAGTTGATGTCATCTGCAAAGTCAAGGTCCTCTAGCTTCTGTATGAAAGTCCACTGTATGTCCCTTGGTTGTTCTGTTGTCTCTCATTACCCAATCCATTACCAGTAAAAAGATCATAGGTGACATTACGTATTTGTCCGACACCCATAATAACCTCAAATGGGTTAGTCAGTTCACTGTTATGTATTACTTGTCATTTCATATTTTCACAGAAGCTTTGAAGGATGTTCACAAATTTCTAAGCGATTCCATGGTGGTGTAGCAACTTACATAAAATTGTTCTATACACTGTATCACAGGCTTTTTGGAAATCTATACAATTCATAAAAAAGGGCTACTGCCATTAACTCAATAGTTCTATGATGAAACGCAGGGTTACTATTTGATCTATACATCATTTCTCCTGCCTGAACCATGTCTCTTCTTGTCATAACCTTGAAACTACTGCTTTTGCCTTTTACATAGCACAAAATGAGGGATTTAAAGCAATGATGGAAGAACCTAGACGTAGATGTATTCCTCCAGACAGATTTAAACTCACCAGCCCCATCCTAGACTCTGCAAATAAAAAACAAGGAAGGAAGAAAGGAAGAAATAAAGACTCAACAATGCCATTAATCAAGATACATGGTAGGAAGTGAGAAGTGACTGCAGCTAGTCACATATTTTTTGAAAAGTTTGAAATTCTGGTGGAAATTTGTGCTCTCTATTATGCAACATAGGCAACTTCTATGACTCTCTTCATCCTGGCTTCAAACAATGGACTTACTAACAATTGAAAGTTAGTAAAGGATCAGAAAATTTGGGCTAATAAACCCTACCAGCTTAGTGACCCAGGCATGCTGCTATTGTAATAACTCATTATTGAGAGAGACAAGAGCCACCTATTCAAATGCAAAAAACACATTCTGTAGCACCTGGGCTTTATTTGTAGGCCTCTCATCCATGTACTGCTCTGACCCAAACATGCTGGGCTTGTGAAATTTGGTGGGATTTCAGCTAAAGATGAGAGGACAGCCACACTGACTGAATAGGATAAAAACTGCATTGGCTATCAAGTTTAGCTTTTGAATCTCACACATGTCAGAATTTTATAGTATTTAATAATTAGGTATCTGCCAACTGTATGGGGGAAGTATTCTAGAGCAGTAGTACTATCCAACTGTTTCTTAAAGCAGTGAGCTTGTGGATTCAAAACAATCTAGTGCCAACTGTGTCAACCCTCAATCCCCAGCTCACTTTTAAGCTGTGCCATAAAAGCTGCAGGCCTCTGGAAGTTTTATAATGGGGTGAAGAGATGTTTTGCTTTGGTTCATTTTAAGCATTAAGTGACTGCAGCTTATACATATTTAGGATTTAAAATTTCAAGACAAACAGTTTTCACTCTACCCAGCCTTATGCAAATGGTACTTTCCCTTTTTATTTTCCTAGAAAGAAAGATGGCTTGGAAAAGGGGAAATTGATCCTGAGCATTCACAGTTGTCACTTGTGAAAGCATTTGCTTCAATGCTTTGTGTCTTCAGCTTCTGCCAATACACAGGGTTCCTCTTAGGGTATGTCTATACTGCAATTAGAGACCTGCAGTTGGCCCATGCCAGCTGACTCGGGCTCGCAGGGCTCAGGTTAAAGGGCTGTTTAACTATAGTGTAGATGCTCAAATTGCAGCCCAAGCTCTGGGACTCTCCTACCTCGCAGTGTCCTCGAGTCCAGGCTCCAGACCGAGCCCAAATGTCTACCCCATAGTTAAACAATCTTTTAGCCCGATCCTGAGTCAGCTGGCACGGGGCAGCCACAGGTTTTTAACTGCAGTGTAGATATACCCACTGCATACTAGCCATCTGTAAGACAGACAAGGAGCAACATTCCAACAGAATAAAGCTATTCACTGTCTTGGCTATCAGAATGCTCCCTTTCAGCTCACCTGATAGAATTTCTGCTCACAGATCATGAGGGTCTTATTTTGAGTCTCTCAGCTGTGATCCGTTGCAATGAGCATGCAATGACCCCAGCCTTGGTCCCTCCAGTCTGTACCTCCAGTGCTGCACAAGGGATTGCGGGGAGTGGTGACGTATGAACCAGTTATGAATAGATATGCAATTTTCTACACTACACGAGAGCAGTTGTATAGTGCTTTAATATTACTGTGTCGAACAAGAGAAGGAGAGAAAAGAAGCAAGCAAAGAAGGATAAAAAAGAGAAAACAAGAGTGAGTCTGAAGGAGGAAAAAGCAAGACACTACCAAAACAGGGAGTCTGTACAATGTTATATTAGAAGACTTCATCATGATTTAGACGAGAAAGGGATGTGAAGCTTTAAAATCTGAAATTTCTGTGGTATGTATATGTGATGTTTTGGGAATCACCCAGACCAGTAAGGGATTCTGTCACCACCTGCCTTGTAACTTTGGTTGCCTTAATGCTAGGCTGCTATAACTCAGAGCTCTGACCCTACTAGCCAGCCTTCAGACATAAAGGTCTCACATGCTGGCTTCCACCCATCTAGTTGCTCCTTGCAGGGTGATCCCAGTGGTCCTTCTGATCCCAAGTCTCCCCAAATCTGGCCCCTGAGTTCTTAACTACCAGACATTAATACTTTCTCCTTCTTGTTTGTCACCCCCAAAAGACATAAGAACACAAGAACAGCCATACTGGGTCAGACCAATGGTCCATCTAGCCCAGTGTCCTGTCATCCAACAGTGACTAGTGTCACATGCTTCAGGAGAAATGGACAGAATGGGCCAGTTATCAATTGATCCATCCCCTGTCATCCAGTCACAGTTTCCAGCAGTCAAAGGTTTAGAAACCCTCACAGCATGGGGTTGCATCCCTGACCATCTTGGCTAATAGCCAGTGATGGACCTATCCTCCATGAACTTATCTAATTCTTTTTTTTAACCCGGTTATATTTTTGGCCTTCACAACAACCCCTGGCAATGAGTTCCACAGGTTTACTGTGTGTCGTGTGAAGTACTTCCTTTCGTTTGTTTTAAACCTGTGCCTATTAATTTCATTGAGTGGCTCCTGGTTCTTGTGTTATATGAAGGGGGAAATAACTCTGCCTTATTCACTTTTTCCAGTCCATTCATGATTTTATAGACCCCTCTCATATCCCCCCCTCAGTCATCTGTTTTCTAAGATGAACTGTCCCAGGCTTTTTAATCTCTCTTTGTAGAGAAGCTGTGTCATACGCCTTATAATTATGGTTACCCTTCTCTGTACCTTTTCCAGTTCTAATATATCAAGAACTGCACACATTATTCTAGATGGGGGTGTACCGTGGATTTATAGAGTGGCATTATGATACTTTCTGTTTTATTATCTATGCCTTTCCTAGTGGTTCCTAACCATGGTTTGCTTTTTTGACTGCACTTGCACATTGAGCAGATGTGTTCAGAGAACAATCCACAATGACTCCAAGATCTCTTTCTTGAGTGGTAACAGCTAATTTAGACCCCATCATTTTGTATGTATAGTTGGGATTATGTTTTCCAATGTGCATTACTTTGCACTTATCAACACTGAATTTCATCTGCCATTTTGATGCCCAGTCACACAGTTTTGTGAGATCCCTTTGTAACTCTTCACAGTCAGCTATGGACTTAGCTATTTTAAGGAATTGTGTATCATCTGCAAACTTTGCCACCTCACTGTCTACTTCCTTTTCCAGATCATTTATGGATATAGAATCATAGAATATCAGGGTTGGAAGGGACCCCAGAAGGTCATCTAGTCCAACCCCCTGCTCAAAGCAGGACCAATTCCCAGTTAAATCATCCCAGCCAGGGCTTTGTCAAGCCTGACCTTAAAAACCTCTAAGGAAGGAGGTTTGAAGAGTATGTTGAAGAGTAGTAGAATGCTGGTGCCCCTAGACACATGCCTACTGTGCCTAATTGGAAATCCAGCCCTGCTCATGATCATTATTGTTTTCCTTAAACCTCCAGCTCTTGGAGTCAAGTAGACATGTGATGATTTCATCCTTCATTCTTAAAGCAAAAGTAAGTTTCTAATCCCTGTGGCTGTGGAGAAAGCTTCAAAATGTGACTCCAGTGCACCTTAAAAGCTCAAAAAGCAGAAGACAAATAAAAAGAACACCAAATCTATTATTTTTACATAATCTCATGATTTTAAAGCCAATCTGATGATTTTTGGTCAGCCTGACTCCTGATTTTTGAACATCTGGGGTTGGCAATACTGCTACAGATCCTTGGAGAACCCCACTATTTACCACTTTCCATTGTGAAAACTGACCATTTAGTCATACCTTTTGTTTCCTGTCTTTTGATCCAGTGACTGATCCTTGAGAGGATCTTCCCTCCTAGCCCATGACTGCTTCCTTTGCTTAAAAGTCTTTGGTGTGGGATCTTTTCAAAGACTTTCTGAAAGTCCAAGCACACTATATGCACTGGATCAACTCAAGGAGTTAAATCTGCCCCCATTTATCAGTCCATTTGGGGCCACACACTCCACCTAGATTGCCCGATAGACACCTGCTTAGGGTAAAAATAAACAAAGTTTATGTAATAAAAAAATCACAGATTCAAAGATGAAGTAGCAAGAAAAAGCAAACATGACAAGTTACACAGAAAATAACCATAAAGATGCAATCTCAGGCTTTACACCTCTCTATTAACTACATTTCCTGCTTGTAAGCAGTGTTGCTGTAACCATGTTGGTCTCGAATATTAGAGAGACAAGATGGGTGAGGTAATATCTTTTATTGGACCAACTTCTGTTGGTGAAGGAGACAAGCTCTTGAGCTTACTCAGAGTTTTTCTTCAGACCTTGTCTCTTTAAAGTCTCCTCTTTAATACAAGTTACCTATTGCCTCTTAAGAATTTCCCAGTATGCCCTCTGCCCTACAGGGGATCCAGTATTTCCCAGGCAGCACCCGGCTTACATGCTTGCCCCCTCAGTTCTTGGATAGCCTTCACTTCCAACCCCTTCTCTTTTAACAGGATTTGCAGCTTTTTTGTCTCTCTTGGACTACGTCAGGGATCGGCAACCTTTGGCAAGTGGCCTGTCAGGGAAATCTTCTGGCAGGCTGGGGCGGGCCAGTTTGTTTATCTCTAGCCTCTGCAGGTTCGACCAATTGCAGCTCCCACTGGCCGCGGTTTGCCATCCCAGGCCAATGTGGGTTGCTGGAAGCTGCGACCAGCATATCTCTCGGCCCACGCCGCTTCCCACAGCCCCCATTGGCATGGAACAGCAAACCACAGCCAGTGGGAGCTGGGATTGGCCAAACCTGCGGACATGGCAGGTAAACAAACCGGCCCGGCCCGCCAGGGGCTTTCCCTGGTGGGCCGCGTGCCAAAGGTTGCCAATCCCTGGACTATGGTAATCCATGGTTACATGGAGCTTGTGTTCTTTAGTTTTCGAAGACTGGGGTTTTCTTTTCAGTTTTCAGAGGAACAGCCGTGTTAGTCTGTATTCGCAAAAAGAAAAGGAGTACTTGTGGCACCTTAGAGACTAACCAATTTATTTGAGCATGAGCTTTCGTGAGCTACAGCTCACTTCATCGGATGCATAGAATGGAACATATAGTAAGATATATATAGATAGATACACACATACAGATAAGTTGGAAGTTGCCATACAAACTGTGAGAGGCTAATTAGTTGAGATGAGCTGATGAAGTGAGCTGTAGCTCACGAAAGCTCATGCTCAAATAAATTGGTTAGTCTCTAAGGTGCCACAAGTACTCCTTTTCTTTTCAGTTTGAATGCCTTTCCATTAACTTTAATGATCCACCATTGTCTTGGGTTGTACAAGGCTAGGTGCTTAGAGTTAGTTTCATTGTAAACAACTAGCCCGGGAGGTGCCCTCCCTGCCTGATTGCTTCCCCACACTGCTGTGAGGTGATGCTGTATTTGCACTCCTAACAGTTACAATTACAATGTTCTACACCTATACACACATGCCTACATTCATAACCCCTATAGATATCTCCTAATGATCATCAAGTTCAGACCATTACGGCTTTCATAAAAGACCTTACTTGACTTATATTAATACACAATAACATTGTATGCAACTAGTTGATTCAATTACTTTTTCTTTAGGGTTCAGCCCCCTCTTCTACCCTTGGAGTGCCTGGACTTTGTCTGTCACAGCATATCCCACACTTTGAGACTCAGGATAGATAATGGAAATTCAAGACAACAACAGGATATGTGGAGATCCTTATTTATTTGTTTATATCTTAATATGATTTCTGCTGAGTTCACAAGCTTGGCTATGAAATTTTATTTATCAACTCTTACAGTGGAATATTTGCACTCTATATCCATTTATTAAATAATTTAAAACCATGGCAAAGTCTTGCTTCAAGTTTAATCACTTACAATAGGCACCAGCATAAAGATTTATAGATATAAAGCCTAAGGTCTCTTGTTCGGTTGCAGAGTAAATCTACTAACATTTGAATGGTTACTAAATATTTAATGAAACAATAAGCTCCTCAATTTTTTTAACGTAACATGTCTTTTCATCTGTTGTGCCTGAAGAAGAATTTCATATATCAAAATGCACAAGTAACTTAAAGCAATTTTCACATGTCACAGTTTTAAAATATTTCCTCTCATAAGATTCATTCTTCAAATTGTGTCATGATTAGGCAATAATTGGAAGATACTTGTAAGTTTTTAAATTTTGCTTTTTAAGACTAAACTACATTATGTTCCATGTACAAATTATTAAAACCCTTATGCAGTAAATCCTTCTGTAAAATTAACAATTGGGAAAGGATCTGTATACTTGTAAAGAATTTCTGATTTAGCAAAAGTTAAAATTGCAGGAAAAAATATACCAAAGAACAAATCTCTGGAACTACTACCCTTGACAGGTTTCAGAGTAGCAGCCGTGTTAGTCTGTATCCGCAAAAAGAACAGGAGTACTTGTGGCACCTTAGAGACTAACAAATTTATTAGAGCATAAGCTTTCATGAGCTACAGCTCACTTCATCGGATGCATAGAATGGAACATATAGTAAGATATATATAGATAGATACACACATACAGATAAGTTGGAAGTTGCCATACAAACTGTGAGAGGCTAATTAGTTGAGATGAGCTATTGTCAGCAGGAGAAAAAAAACTTTTGTAGTGATAATCAAAATGGCCCATTTAGACAGTTGACAAGAAGGTGTGAGGATACTTAACTTAAGAAAATAGATTCAATATGTGTAATTAGCCAGCCACTCCCAGTCTCTATTCAAACCCAAGTTAATGGTATCTAGTTTGCATATTAATTCAAGCTCAGCAGTTTCTCGTTGGAGTCTGGTTTTGAAGCTTTTCTGTTGCAAAATTGCCACCCTTAACTCTTTTACTGAGTGGCCAGAGAGGTTGAAGTGTTCTCATACGTGTTTTTGAATGTTATGATTCCTGATGTCAGATTTGTGTCCATTTATTCTTTTGCGTAGAGACTGTCCGGTTTGGCCAATATACATGGCAGAGGAGCATTGCTGGCACATGAAGGCATATATCACATTGGTAGATGTTCAGGTGAACGAGCCCCTAATGGCATGGCTAATGTGATTAGGTCCTATGATTGTATCACTTGATAAATATGTGGACAGAGTTGCCATCGGGCTTTGTTGAAGGATAGGTTCCTGGGTTAGTGTTTTTGTTGTCTGGTGTGTGGTTGCTGGTGAGTATTTGCTTCAGGTTGGGGGGCTGTCTGTCTCCCAAGATCTGTGAGAGTGAGGGATCATTTTTCAGGATAGGTTGTAAATCTTTGATGATGCACTGGAGAAGTTTTAGTTGGGGGCTGAAGGTGACAGCTAGTGGCATTCTGTTATTTTCTTTGTTGGGCCTGTCCTGTAGTAGGTGACTTCTGGGTACTCTTCTGGCTCTGTCAATCTGTTTTTTAGCTTCAGCAGGTGGGTATTGTAGTTTTAAGAATGCTTGATATTGATCTTGTAGGTGTTTCTCTCTGTCTGAGGGATTGGAGCAAATGTGGTTGTATCTTAGAGCTTGGCTGTAGACAATGGATTGTGTGGTGTGTCCTGGATGAAAGCTGGAGGCATGTAGGTAGGAATAGCAGTCAGTAGGTTTCTGGTATAGGGTGGTGTTTATGTGACCATCGCTTATTAGCACAGTAGTGTCCCAGAAATGGACCGCTTGTGTGGATTGATCTAGGCTGAGGTTGATGGTGGGATGGAAATTGTTGAAATCATGGTGGAATTCCTCAAGGGCTTCTTTTCCATGGGTCCAGATGATGAAGATGTCATCAATGTAGCACAAATAGAGTAGGAGTTTTAGGGTATGAGAGCTAAGGAAGTGTTGTTCTAAGTCAGCCATAAAAATGTTAGCATGCTGTGGGGCCATGCGGGTACCCATAGCAGTGCCGCTGACTTGAAGGTATATATTGTCTCCAAATGTAAAACAGTTGTGGGTGAGGACAAAATCACAAAGTTCAGCCACCAGGTTTGCCATGACATTATTGGGGATACTGTTCCTGATGGCTTGTAGTCCATCTTTGTGTGGAATGTTGTTGTAGAGGGCTTCTACATCCATAGTGGCCAGGATGGTGTTTTCTGGAAGATCACCGATGGATTGTAGTTTACTCAGGAAGTCAGTGGTGTCTCAAAGATAGCTGGGAGTGCTGGTAGCGTAGGGCCTGAGGAGAGAGTCCATATAGCCAGATAATCCTGCTGTCAGGGTGCCAATGCCTGAGTGATGGGGCATCCAGGATTCCCAGGTTTATGGATTTTGGGAAGCAGATAGAATACCCCTGGTCGGGGTTCTAGGCATGTGTCTGCACAGATCTGTTCCTGTGCTTTTTCAGGGAGTTTCTTGAGCAGATGGTGTAGTTTCTTTTGGTAATCCTCAGTGGGATCAGAGGGTAATGGCCTGTAGAATGTGGAGTTAGAAAGCTGCCTAGCAGCCTTTTGTTCATATTCCAACTTATTCATGATGATGACAGCACCTCCTTTGTCAGCCTTTTTGATTATGATGTCAGAGTTGTTCCTGAGGCTGTTGATGGCATTGTGTTCAACACGGCTGAGGTTATGGGGCAAGTGATGCTGCTTTTCCACAATTTCAGCCCATTCACGTCGACGGAAGCAATCTATGTAGAAGTCAAGTCTACCCTTGAATTACAGTCATATGTAAACCGGTGTTTGTCTTCTTTATTCCACATTTTCATATGGGTAAATAATGATTTAGCAAACATTACTAGAACTAGAACAAAAGCTAAAATCTACATTTATGACTTTTTGGGAATAAAACACTGGCATAGCCATCTCCATTGGTGATCTCTGGTCTTGCAGTCAATTTCCAGTTTGACTTGCCCTGAATTTCACTTTAAAACAGATTGTTTCCTGTGCTGAGAAAAGCAGCCACAGTAAGATATTTTCTTAGCTGAGATCTCTGCTTTTACTACATGAAGGGAATATGCTTTCACCCTTGAGTTTAAAAGTGCAATTCTTCAGCTTGGAGATTTATTTTTTAAACGACTGGCATAGTATATTCTAATAGGATATGTTAAAGCCATCTGTCCTCTTAATAAATTCTACAAAGCTGTGGGAAGCTTGCCAAAACCACTTGGCTGGCACATTACCTAAATGACAAGGCTTCCGTCTCTGACTTTAGTGACAATCATTCATAAATGTCAAATTTAATCAGGAACTGAAATTCTATGGGATATGGTTGTGGAATCTCCTACTCTCCCATCATATTAAAAAACATACTAAAACACTATGATAACAAAAAGAAAAGGAGTACTTGTGGCACCTTAGAGACTAACCAATTTATTTGAGCATGAGCTTTCGTGAGCTACAGCTCACTTCATCGGATGCATACCGTGGATCTGATGAAGTGAGCTGTAGCTCACGAAAGCTCATGCTCAAATAAATTGGTTAGTCTCTAAGGTGCCACAAGTACTCCTTTTCTTTTTGCAAAGACAGACTAACACGGCTGTTACTCTGAAACCTATGATAACAAACAAATAGATACAGATAAAAGAGGAGGATCACAAAGTGTGAACAGCAAGAGGTCAGATACTTGGGTGCCATTGACCGCTGTGTGCAATTCCAACAGACAAAGCAGCCATGAACCTGACAATCTGGCCAATAGAAATTCCTTTGCTTAGGGGAATCCTCCAGTTACACACAGGGTGTCTCTGAGTGTCACTGAAGACGTTCCTACATTATTACCCTACCCAGATATACCCAGGCAAAGGGCACATCTTGGAGGGGGAGGAACAGAGGTATGGCCAAGATGTCACAATACCCCAGTAATCCCCAGCTGCTGGAATTGCCTTTGAGGCTGCTCTACTTTATGTTAGGGACCAAACTGACACAAACTCATCTTTGTACCAGTATCCTCTCAAGAATTACATCAAACACAGCTAGGACCCCATTCAGGGCCTTGTTTCAAAATTCAGGGTTTCTACAGAGGCCAACTTAAGTGAAAATTTATACTCCAACAAATCAAGCACATTCAAAATTGTCAATATTTTCATTGGGATATATCTCGAGTCCTCTCTCCTCTTATGAGAAAGTTTTGTCTTTCCAGCACCTCCAAACAAACTTAAAATCCCATAAAATTTCAGTCAGATCTCTCCAGAGCAACCTGGGTCAGTCTGGTAAATGGCCTGTGATAGCCTGATTTTATTGCTTAGTCTCAGAGACCATTACAAGGTATGTTGCTTTGTCAAGTATCAGAATAGGAATTAACACTGGAAAGCTGAGAGCTTCAGCTTTGTAATGATATATGGGGGTGGAGGGTTCTGTCTTCAGTGGGGCAGAAGGTATAACTAACCTATAAAAATGACATTATTAAGATTATACTCTTGCACCTGCAGTGTATGTTATGCATAAGAACAGCATCCTACTTTTTGACCCAGTCAGTCCACCTCTCAGAAAGTCACTCTGTCACTGTAATTTCCATATCTAGGTTTTCAGATGAGCTCTGAGCACTTGCCCACCTCCTCATTAGACAAGGTCAAACAGGACTAATGCATGGAAGATTTACACCTCATTAGAATTGTCTTCATTGCTGTTATTTCACAAGCTAACAAAACAAAAAGGAATTATTCCCCAGTTAGTCCCACGCATCTTTATCTAGCTCATTAGCATTAGCATAACTCTTTTCTCCAGGGCAGCTCAGGGCTCAATTCTTGAAGGAAGGGCTGAGAACAGCAAAATTATAGTACCAAGTGGGACAGGCAGGAAACACTTTCCTGATTTATAATCAGGTCATCTTTACTGCAGCAAACACTCCCGCATTGTTGGGCTACTTAGATCAGCACATCAATTCTTCATCCATAAGAAACTAGCTTTCATTCCTGACAGCTGAGGCCACACATTGGAGGAGAGGCAGATTCCCACCCCTTACTTCACTGAGGGATTTTAACCCCTAACCACCATGCACTGTGCAAGATTTATACACACAATCACAAAGCCTTTAAATAAAGTCATTAATGGGGAAAATATTGTGTTGAACATCACTGGTAACTACATGAATGCACTACTTTTCCCCTTTGACAAATAGCCAGGGATGGTGGTGTGTGTAAGCCACTGGTCTGAGACTCAGGAGACCTAGGTTCAATCTCTGGCCCTGACAAACTTTCTCTGTGACCTTGGTCAAGTCACTTACTCTGTGACTTTGTTCTCTATCTGTAGGTGAGGTGAGATCTCTAGCTCATAGAAGTGTTTGAGGATAAAATTCATGTTTGTGAGGTGCTCAGATACTATGGTGATGAGTTTCACATAATAAGTACTTTGATAGATAGCAGTCTCCGTTGGGAAATTCTTTCAGCAAAGTACTCAGGCACGAACTCAGTGAAAATAATGGGCCTAAATCCATCCATATTCAGCAAAGTACTTAAGAGCACATCCTTAATCATCAGCAATAGGATTAAAATGAAAGTAGCTTGAGATTATTACTCTCAAACCAAAAAATTGCAGTCCCTGTTCTTAAAATCAAAAGCAATCTGTTTCTATTGTGCTCTATTTTACTGTGGATGGTAGCTGAGGCCCAGATTCTATTAATCAAGTAAAACTCCCATTGACTAATCAGCTGACATCAGTGAACCAAAAGGTTCATGAAGTCCAGGGAGTTTTACTCTCTGAAAGACCTCAAAATATGGCCCTAAAAAATGACTATACCATTAACTATCAACAAAACAAAATTCCAACAATGTGAAATATTCTACATTCCTTTGTTCAATTATCCTCCTACTGTACCAAGTCTTTTACTTCTACCTTGCACATAGGGCTGAGGGGTTTTGTTTGTCATTGTGCAATCTTCTTGCTGTCATGCATACATAAATTGGTGAATGTTATAAATAAAGGTCAACTAGAATACACAGTTGCCGTCGTCTAACCAGGGTTTTATGAAACCTTTTCCCCGTTTACCCTCCAGGAATCTTTCTACGAGAGAGTTAGAATGATTTCTTGACTTCTCAGCAGGTTCAGTTATAACACTGACCTTTTTTTTTTTTTTTTTTAAGCCATTGACACATGGAAGAACTTTAAACATTCTAGTGATTCAGATATTTAATCTAGGTTACTGAAGGAAAGAAGAAAAGGAGGACTTGTGGCAACTTAGAGACTAACAAATTTATTTGAGCACAAGCTTTCGTGAGCTACAGCTCACTTCTGCATCCGATGAAGTGAGCTGTAGCTCACGAAAGCTTATGCTCAAATAAATTTGTTAGTCTCTAAGGTGCCACAAGTACTCCTTTTCTTTTTGCAGATGCAGACTAACACGGCTGCTACTCTGAAACCTGAAGGAAAGAAGAAAGTAAAGATATTAATACCTGTACTAATTAAAATATAACACTTAAATTTTACACCAGGGTTAAGAATTTTTGGCTGGAACACTGAACAAAGAGTTGACCTCAATAACACACACGGCTCATGCATTGCCTATAGTTTCTTATATTGCTTTCATGTTGTCAACTAGACACCTAGGGTGAATTGCTGGCCCCGCTAAAGTCAATTTGCCATTGACTTCAGTGGAACTAGGATTTTACCCTTAATTTTTGTATTAGTTGATTTAAGATCAGCAAACTGAGTGACATTTTGGCTACGGAGGCTGATTGAAACAACTTATTTGACCCTCCCACTGACCCCCCACAAGAGAGTTCAGAAGTGACATGCTTTTCCTGTGCCTACGAATATTAGTATTAATCCACCCAAAAGAAATTGTTTATCTATTGCTGACAGTCTGGCACGTCCTTATCTAACCTCATCAAATGCTGTTGTAAGAGACTGCCAGTGGAATCAGTCAGTACCTCACTGATTGATGATAATATTGATTTATTCCTTCTTTATTTATTTATTTATTGAACACATGATCTGTCTTACCAACTACAAAACATTTCAGAAGTTTGTAACATCAAAGGCTAAGGCTTCTTGAGAAAAATGTACATCACTAGATTTCTGAAGATTCACCAGAGCTTTGGAGTTTTGGCTTTGATTTCTATTTAGTTTTATTTTTCATAGTCCATTCTATTTCACTGTCTCCCCTTCATTCAAAAATGATAAAACTGTTGCTACAGGATATTACAGACAATTTTTAAACTGATATTTTGTTATCCTGAGAATACTGCAAAAATATTTAGATAAAAGATTTTAAACTAAGAAAAAAGTGTACCACTAAACAATCATTTACATTTTCCTAAAATAACTAATAATATATCAAAAGTATCTCTGATACCAAAAACATTACAGTGCACTTCACAATTTTATACTGTTCCAGCTTGAGAAAATAGTGGACTCCGAGCCAGGATATTTCTTCTACTATATTTTATTCATAATGGACCTGGCTCTCCAAAGCCTTGCAACCAATTTAGTCATCTCCACTTGTAAAAGTGCACCAGTCCTAGTATGCATTCAGTTTGTACTAGGGCTGGCAAGCAATTTTAAAAAAATTAATCGTGATTAATCACACTGTTAAACAATAATAGAATACCATTTATTTAAATATTTTTGGATGTTTTCTACATTTTCAAATATATTGATTTCAATTACAACACAGAATACAAAGTGTACAGTGCTCACTTTATATTTATTTTGGATTACAGATATTTGCACTTTAAAAAAGAAACAAAAGAAATAGTATTTCAATTCACCTCATAACAAGTATTGTAGTGCGATTAAATCTGGGTAGCGGGAGAGCCCCTGTGACGAAGTGGGACTGTTCTTAATGTTTCCTCTGAATACTGTAGGGGTGCCTCAATTTTCCCTATGCATTTCTTAAGTCTCTAGGTGGTGGGATAAGGGAGTGTAATTGTTGCAGAGCAAAGGGCCAGTGTACATAAATGGCTGACACTCTGTCTCCTGGCAACTAATGGCCTGGGCCCTTCCCCCCTGCAAGGTGAGAGCTAAAGGTGTTGGAGAACAAAGGAATCAGGTGACCTCCTGGCCCGAAAAAGGGACAAAGCCCAGAGGAGGAGGGGCTGGAGAGGGAGTCAGTTTGGAGCTGGCTGGGGATTGGGAGTGAAGTGCAGACATGGCTGTCTGGCTCACTGCCCCTCAAAATGGACCCGGCTGAGGGGTCCTGTTCTCTGCACCTACAAGCTCTGTTTTAGACCTTGTTCCTGTCCTCTAATAAACCTCTGTTTTACTGACTGGCTAAGAGTCACGTCTGACTGCGAAGTTGGGGTTCAGGACCCTCTGGCTTCCCCAGGAGCCCCACCTGAGCAGACTCACTGTGGGAAGTGCACGGAGGGGCAGAGGATGCTGAATGCTCTGAGGTCAAACCCAGGAAGGTAGAAGCCATGTGAGCTTCTTGCCCTGAAGACAGTCTGCTCACAGAAAGGAGACTTCACCAGAGTCCTGACCGGCTTCGTAGGGAGCAGCTCCAGAGCATCGCCCGGGGACTTCGTGACAGCCCCATAGGGAGGCACTGACTGACGGCTGTTGCCGCATCCCAATTTTGCATCAGGTGCCCTGCCTCCACGACAGGGAGTGAAACTGCCCCCCCACCTCAAGAGGGAGGCCTCAGGTACCCCTTTCTGCACTCCCCCAATACCCCTTCCTGCACCCCCCAAATACCCCTTCCAGTACACACACCCTTTCCAGCAAGGCCCAAATACTCCTTCCAGCTCCTGCCAGGTACCCTTTCCAGCACCCCACAGGTACCCCTTCCAGTACACACACACCCTCCAACACCCCCAGGTAAATCCTTCAGCATCCCCCAAATACCTGCTCAGTACACACACATCCCTCCAGCATCCCTCAAATCTCCCCTCCAACATCCCCCATATGGCTCCCAGTGCACACACACACACACCCCAACTGTATCCCCCCTCCAGCTCCTTCTCTCTCTTCCAGCAGTGTCCTCTTTTTGGGAACCTGAAACATGGTAACCCTAGGTTTCAGAGTAACAGCCGTGTTAGTCTGTCTTTGCAAAAAGAAAAGGAGTACTTGTGGCACCTTAGAGACTAACCAATTTATTTGAGCATAAGCTTTCGTGAGCTACAGCTCCCTGATGAAGTGAGCTGTAGCTCACGAAAGCTCATGCTCAAATAAATTGGTTAGTCTCTAAGGTGCCACAAGTACTCCTTTTCTTTATGGTAACCCTAGTTACTGAAAGTTTCAAAGGTGCCTTAGAAAAGCCTCTGCATTGAGCTGAATTTCTGCTTCACTGATGTTCTACACTAGCATTTTTGTTAAAATCTCTCCCCATTACATGTTCACTGGGGCAACTTCACCAGTGGCAGCAGGGATGGGAGCATTCAAGACAAAAGCTTAAGTCAAAGTGAAAATGCTAGGTGGTACCTTTGAACATCGTTATAGGATTCAAACATAAATCCTTATAGTACAGGATATCCTATTAGCTGAAGAAAAAATACTGTAAGTACAACAGGATGCATTATGGACAAATGCTTAATTCTGAATGTCCTTGTTTTTGTGGGTGTGAGTCAGGCCCTTGAATTTATTTGAACATAATTTTCAAATACAGAGAAAACAGATGTGCTATTGGGGGTCTGCTTCTTTTAGATCACATATCATATCAATTCACTTGTTAAAATATATACAAGTTTGTTTTGTTATTTGGTGTATGAAGTGTGGTGTATTTGCCATATACCTTAGTAATAATGCATAATGTTAATAACACATATGCCACATTTTAGGTCCATGAGTCTGTCTACACATAGATGCTCTTTGGCCAGATTATTGTTAACCTGCATATAGGATTAAATCCTTCAGTTTTGCCATTAACTTTGATGGCAGCATATTTGAGCCTTACATGGTACAGATGATGCATTTTAATTAAGAATAGAAAATATTTTCATATTCTAGAGGCTGTACTAAAATGTGTACTGTGGTAAAAATAGAGAAATGCTTGTAGTGGATGATTTTTAATGTTGCTAACCCTAGAAAATATAAGGATTAAAAGGGTTGTGTCCATTTTAGCCCCCCAAAACATCAATTTAAAAAATAAGAACTTCATAAATGTGCAAAATGCAGTATCTGAAACATGAATACTTTGAAACTGCTTACTGTCTCAGTTGTAACAATTGGCCCAAATCATGTAAAAATATGTAAGTTTTTAAATGGATCTTTTGTATGCCATACTTTGGCTCAGAGCAGTTTGGCATCAGAGTTTTTATAAGATCTGATGAAAGGTTTACATGTTGTCAGACCATTAAATATGACAACACCAGCAGTCCCCTCCAAAACACAAACAAATGCAATAAACAATTCAAGACAGGACCTTCAGAGCAGACAGCTGATCATCTGCCCTCATTGATATTAATGATGCTTTCTTTTTACAGTGGCAGTTATATCAAATAAAGCAGATTAGAGCCATTGACAAAATGGATGTTTCTAGTTTTCAACTGGGGACAAACACTGATTTTCCCTCTGAAGTCTTAGAAGCTTGTGATAAACTCTCTATTCCATTTAAAAATATGAGGGGATCATCTTTTCCAAAACATGTGCTAATGTTGTACAGACTGGCGCTTTTTAAGCACTGTGCTCTATTAATTTCACCAGAAGTAAACAGCACTAACATTACAAAGTATCAGTATTGGAGATCCACTAATTTTATTGCACAAAACATTAATGGAAACCAATACAAAGATGGAATGAAAGCACACCATTGTAATTCTAAATTATATTAATGTGCAAAACAGTTACATACCTCGGACTAGATTAATCCAAACTGGTACAGGATGCTGTTTACACCTTCATGCGTCAGTCTGGTCTTCCTCTTTTCAAGGAATGTTCACCCTTAAGCTCAGGCCCATAATGTTGCTGCTGCTGGTCTTTCCTCAACATTTCCACCAACAGAGTTGATATTAGCATTTCTGCATGATCTGTGAAACAATTTTGCTCAATATATAAATAGTTCCTGACTATAATTATCACCTGCTAATCACAGAACCAATTTACACATTTAGAGCTGGATTCCAGAAATCGCAAACTCTTTTTACATTCTATGTGTAAGCAAATATTTAGGACCCTCTCCAACCTTCTGATGCTGAAATGGCACCTATTTGCTTTCTCCATTCAACCCCTAGTGACCAGTTTGCATTGGGTTACATTTTGAAGGCTATCTACTGTGTTGTTTTGTTTCAATTAGGCCTGACAGCTTAATTTACAGGTGGGACTCCATAGGATTCTCATCCCCATGCAGTCTGATGAGTGGAACTGGAGAAAGAAACAGCTCCAAAGAGGAGATTGAAATTGCTTCCCATTACTCTGTCTTAGCCTCCCTTAATATGTGGGTTTTCCATCAATGGGTTGTGCTAGCATACATCCTGGACCGAATCTAGGCCTAGTTATTTAGAGTTTGTTCCATTATGTTACCAGTAATAGACGTTAGACTTCATGGTAATTGTCAGTGTCACTCTGCTTTCCTTTTTAAAAAATTGATAGGAATGCATACAAAAATCTCTATTAAAATGAAAGAGAGATATTTAGATTGCAAAATCTAGCACTCAAAAGTTAGGCAACATCAATATAATGATGCCTGGTTCAACTTTAATTCTTCCTCTTTGTATATATGCATCATGATATAGTTGTTCATTGCATGATCATATCATATTTTTCCCCACAGGCCGCAATGAAACTATTTATCAAGGCAGAAAAAAACCCAAACCCAAAATAAGCTGATGAAGAATGTGATATGAGAAACAATATTAACCAATATCACCCAACGATAGTCGTAAGTGGCTATTTTCTATATACGCTACAATCTGTTTATGTGTTGTAACATTTGGCAAAACAAACTTGGACCCTGATGTTGAATTGTTCTATGTGGATAGATTTCTGCACCAGCACAAAGCTTCATTGACCTCACTGGGTATGTCTATACTGCAATTAAAAACCTGCGTGTAGCCTGTGCCAGTGGACTCTGTCTCATGGGGCTTTTGCTGCCAACTGTTTCACTGCAGTAGATGTCTGGGCTCAGGCTGCATCCAGGGATGTAGAACCCTGCAAGGTAGGAGGGCCCCAGAGCTTTGGCTACAGCCTGAGCCAGAATGTCTACACCACAATTAAACAGCCCCTTAGCCTGAGCTATCTGGCACAGGACAGTTGTGGGTGTCTAATTGCAATGTAGACATACCCAGTAAGGATCAGTGGTTTGCTCACATGGATCACAGTACAGGATCAGGGTTTACTTTTTAGTCCTATTCCTTCTGCTTATATTTTGTTCTTAGAAGGAAAATTCCTCAGTGTTTTAACTCAATGTAAAACTTTGCACCAAAGTAATTATTACAATCAGAGACACTGAGGAAATAAAGCAACTTTATTGGTGATATGTACAACTACAAAGATTTGAGCCACAACTAACAAGTAGAATTTATCCAAGTTCTAATGTCCATACATTCAGTTAAACAGAATTCATAGAACTATCTGTGATAATGCCACCTGGTGACTTCATAATAGTATAGTGACTATTATAGTAGTATAAAGGCCCCTAAGTGCTCAGTTCACAAGTCCAAAAAGCCCCAAACAAAAAACAAATTACCAAACCACACCACACACCTTCAAAAAGGTAACCTGTCTAACAAATCTGAAATGAAATAGAAAGGTGAAGCTGAACATGACAAGCGTTCTTGGAGCAACCAATTCATGGTGATCTCCTTATGACCTCTTTGGAAAAACAGAAGAGAGCTTTTGTTACAGATATCTAGATTAGAATAATAAGACAAAAGCACAATTTAGAGTAGATATAGAGGGACAAATAACTCACGTCTGAGTAGTGGAAATGGTAACTTTCACGCACCACACTGACAGATATAAAATCATACACAGGTATGGGGAAATTACTCTTTTTGCCAGTCTCAGGGTAGATGACATATCTAGAGCTGGAAGTTTTATATGCTGCAATTGATATCTAATAAGACAAGTATTAGGTAGCCATTTTTAGCTGCATTACAATAGCATCATCAAAACAGTGTCACAGAAAAACCTCAGCTGCCAACTGTTCTTTCCTCAGACTGACACCCACCACGGTGAATGTACCCTATGCTGCATGAAGAATACCCTCCCGTATAACATCTACCATAGATATATTGACAATTAGGAAAAAATGACTTTGTATAATATTTGTAGCTTGAAAGAAACATCTACTGTAAACTTGTCAGCTTTATACCATCTGGCACCAAAAGCTATTAAATCTGATGCAATTTCTAAACTGTGTTATTCTCTGTTTGGCTTTACAAGGAAAAATACATACTTTTTCCATACAATCAAAAAGTATGGAAAAACATACTTGTTTCTAACCAGTAGAGTTTGGATAGGTTTAAGGGAATTTTAGAAGTCAGAAACAAGTGTTTCTTTAATAATTTGGAGCTGACACAAGAAACTCTGCAGACTGCACACAACAATAAGGCAAAGCAGAAGGAACACAAGGAGCCAGATTCTGCTCTCAGTTACACCAGCAGCTCCACTGAAGTCAATGCTCTCATTAACAGCAGTGTAAAAGCCAGTGCAAGAGTAGAATCAGACTTAGAGGGGAAAATTCTGCTTTCAGTTTTATACATGTAACCACAATGACTTCATCTGATACATGCACAACCCAATGGATTCTGCTCTGATTTACCCTGCTACACCTATGCTCCATAACAAAATTTGGTCCCTCTCTTTCAGATATCTATAAAAATGCCTCAAAGTTTTAGTGTCAAAAACAATTAAAATAGCTATTTTCTGCCTTCTTTCGTGTAGCGCTGGCAAATCATCACCAGAATCTGAAACACTGCAAATCAGCTTCTCTCTAATCTGGTTTATATCTCAAAGTTGGCTAGTCAATTTGTGTTGAAGAGTGCACTGGAAAATCCACTATATTCCAAAAACAAGATCTTATTCACTGAGTGAGCTTTTCTAAAATATTCATAGAGTGCCTCTAGTTTTAAAGTTTTTTAAAATATTTTTATGTGGGCTGGGAAAGGATGACTCAGATTATTATGCATATAAAGCTTGGTTTGTGATAGCTACAAAACTGCAATTTCTATAAAGTTGCCATTCCCACACTATTAATTTACAGGAGGAAAATGCTTTTATTAAACCTAATTTGTAAATTACAAGGGAAAGAAAATGAAAAATGTCTTTTTCACCTACAGTTTTGGACATGAAAAAAATTGTGCGCATACACCAGCTGTAGCATCAAGCTTGCACTACTAATGCCGTATCAGTAACACAGCCCAGTTTTAATCATAGCGAAATTCTTCTTCTATAGTTTTCTTAATCAGGATGGTTAACAATACCACCTTCACCGCCAGGATTCCAATTACATGTAGCATTATTGATGCGCCCATCCACCACCAATACGGTTCCTTCAGATGTTTTTACATGTTAAATTGCTGAAGTTATTTAGAAACCAGTTCAGTAAAAAATGGTTCTGTCTACCTGGAGTCTGACCTACATGAAGACTCCAATCATTAAAGTCAGTTTAACTGAACCAGTTTTAAAACTGGTTTGAATTTTTGAGGAAATTTTCCCAATGTAAATTAGCCTGATGGATGTTTGGCTAGACTTCTTTACTAGTCGACATCTTGTAGACTGGGAGACAAAGGAAGGTCTTGTGGGTCAGACTCTGGCCTAAAACTCAGGAGGTTTGAGCTCAACTGTTTGGTCTTGGTCAAGCCAGTTATTCCCTCTGACTAGACTTCCAAAAGTGATTTAATTACTTTGGATGCCTCAATTTTTGGACATCCAACTTGACATAGCTTAAGGAGACCTGATTTTCAAAGGGAAGGAGCTCAGCACTTTCTGAAAATCAGGTCCTCTTAACATACCTCAAGCCACCCAAATTATCCCTGTAAAAAAATCTTGTCTTCTGTGCCTCCGCTCCACAGCTGTAAAATGGGGACACTATTCCTTCCTTCCTCCCAACCTTTGTCTTGTCTAATTAGATCATAAGCTCTTTCAGGCAGGGACAGTGGGTCGTGTTTGTACAAACAATGGGGCCCTGATATTGGTTGGAACCTCTAAGCTCTATGCTAATGCAGCTAGCAAGTGATAACTCCACTATTTTTAGTCTCTCTCCATTTTATTTCCATTTGAATTATGTATCTGATACAGTTATTTTAAAATATTTAAAAATAGGGGAGATAACGTGGGGGGAGAAAGTTCAGCAAATTATTTAAGTTTTATTAGAATTAGAGTTCAATTAGAATAAGAGACAACCCACACTCAGGGATTCCAAGGTCAGGTAGGAAAATCTTCAGGCTGCTTGATGCCTAAAATGTTAACACAAAGATGTTTGTTTTGTTTTTTATCGTCATCAGCTCAGTGACTGTGTTCCATTCAAGACTGTTACTATTGGAACCTTACGGTAACATTTTAAAATATTCTTCCTTTTGGATAAAAATATCATAAAATTGAAGGATAAGTTGTTTACGTAGAACAATAGGGCATCTGATATTTAATCTGCAAGCACTCAATAGGAAGTATTCCAAGTAATGGCACTGTGCTATTATCATATCACTTAGTAAAATGGCAGCAAATTATTGTATTATTCACATCTCGCTGGGGCCATGCTGAATTATCATGGAGATGCCTTTAAAAATGACATTTAACATATTCCTTTTACATAGTAAAGTGGTTAAAAGCACATTCGACTTTTAAAATGTTTCTGATCTCTTGGCAGCTTGCTGATACATTCTATGGGCCCCCTGCCTCCCACGTTGTTAACTACAGCTCTAAAACTTTTTATAATTACGAATATTGCAGTCACACTAAATTAGACTGACAGATGAAATACTGATTACTAAGGACTTATTAAGGACTACTTTGCAACCAATTATGCTGACATTTGACTTGATTTGACAGTTGAATTGAGTGGAAGATTCCTCTAAACAGAGGAGAAGAATTTAATTTATATCCTCATCATTTTAAGATAATTGTTCAGGACAGATTCATTAATATACCACTACAAAATTTATTTTTATCCCAGCATGGAGCACCCATGATTCAAATGATAGACAAACAGTAAGAGCGTGGGGTCTCAAACACACATGTATTCTCACACACTTTAAGGTTCAGCAGCTGCTACTCTGTATTTCGTGGGATCTTTGGTGCATAACATCGCAGTTCACTACCAGCTCCCAGGAACCTTCCCTGAGCATCAACTAAAGCAGGACAAACAATATCTTCATGTCAGGATTTTTTCCCCAGCAGAGGATGAGAATCTCTTTGTGCGATTATACTTAATTTCCACCGCTGTAAATTTGCCATACTGTTACAGGCAAATTTGCCATCATTACATTGCTTCCTGATAATTGCTCAAACTGTGCTGTGATTTAGTGAATTTCACCAGGAAGCTCACTTTTTGAAATGCACATCTAATTTTTAAATATATATATAAATAAAAATTAAGAGAAAAGATTACCCCTCCCTTTGAGTAGCACTGGTAAGTATCTGTAGAGCAGGATGAGTGGAACCAAGGGTGCTTGAGTTTGAAAGGATGAGAGTGACAAACTGATCCCCAGGCAGAATCCTCTTTAAAGAGGATGAGCAGGCACACACGTGATATGAGAGGAGGAAATGGTGTCTCGTCACATTTATTGTACCAGAGAGAGACCAGCAAAAATTGAAAAAGGGGGAAAAGTGCCCTTTCCATGGAAACAAAGAGTTAATTTAGGCACTTTTCAAAACATTTTGAAGCCCAGGTTAAGTTATGAGCAAACTGAATAAAGATATGACAAACTAGCAACAAATATTTTAAGTGCAATTAATCAGGATTATTTATGTATTCCATAACACCTAATCAACCTATGGAGCTTATTGGCACAAGATATCATGGATATCATGATATCATGGAGGCCAGGAATTTAGTAAGATTCAAAAAAACCAAACCACCCTGACATTTATACAATTATACAAATGAGAACATCCCACAGTTCATGGGTAGCACATAAGCCAACCAAGCTAACCTGCAAGCATACTATTCCATAGCTGTCCACAATAGTATTTCCTTACAAACAAATGGTACTGGGTGTCGCGGGGCCTGAAGTGGCTCACAGCTAAGAATGGAAAACTTAGGACAGATTGTCACAAACTGGTGGGTATACTCTATCATTATATTTCACCAAGCCAGGAACAAAAGTGTGCTCCTGGATCACTATATTAGTTTTGCCATGGAGCCATAGACAATCCCCTTAGGCATTCCAGCCCCTTTTTGCCACCCAGACAAACTGGACTTTATGATGAAAGGTTATTAAAACACACATATTAGGATCTTTCAGCCCCAGTGGGCTAGTCACTTGCCTAGGTCCATGGATACTTCAGATCACACACTAAAAAAATAACACTGTAGCCAATCCGTAGTAAACTAACTAAAGATTTGTTAACTAAGAAAAAGTAATTAGAGTTATTAAATGCTTAAAGCAGATAAAATACATTACAGTTGGGTCAGAGCATATAGTCCAAAATAATAGCAGGAATGCTAAAACTGCTGGTTTTCTATGAGTCTGTCTGGGTTGCCCAAATAGTTTAGGGACCTTAGTCCTTTTGTTCAAAATGTCCCTTTGTTAGAGTTCACCAGTCCAGAGATGGGGTAGGAAAGAAATGGCTAGGGGCTTTCGTTCACTCCTTTTATATCTTGACCCTTTTTGCTGGAAAAATCCTGGCTGTGATACAAGTCAGGCAGCTTTATGGCGTCTGTGCTCTGCCATCCATCCTTCATCTAAACTGCAGATTCTAGCTTGCACCTTTTCCTACATGCCGTCTGAGGTATCTTTGGGAACAATGTGCATACGCCCTTGTTTACAGTTTGTTTGTTATCCCTGAAGAGCTAACCTGTGGGCATTTCTCAAGATCACTGCATGTTTGAAATATAAATACATAGTTTCATAACTTCATATACAATGAAGATACACACATTTAAACAGGATAATAAATCTTAGCAGATTACAACTTTTCCAATGATACCTCATAAGACATACTTCTTAGAAGATTTATCACAATTTTGCAATATTAGTGTAGATGGGCACCTTCCCTTCTATTCAGCATCACACTGGGCACTCTCAGAGACAGGACACTGGATTAGACAGATAGAGCAATGACGCCAGGGCTGGATTACCCAATACGCAGACTAAGCACATGCTTAGGGCACCAGCAAAGCAGGGGGCAACAAAAATAATTAGTTTTTTTTAAAAAAAAATTGATATTTGATATTTCAAAAAAGCATCGAAGTAGTCATCATGGGAAGAATCAGAACTTTGTTAGACTTCCTTAGACTCCACTACACACTCTTCCCCCATTTTTCTGTTCTGTTTTTATTACTTATCCCCACCTAAACCAGGGGGGCGTCCTACTAAAGTAGATTGAAATAACAAGAGGAAATCAGATCCTGTAATGTATTGCAATAAATTTATGTTTTATTATTGATATATTCTTCTGAGTTATACGTACTTGATTTGTTTTTTTTTCTTTCTTATATATATATTATATATATACATAAAAATAGTGTATGTTGTGTAATTTTTTTTTTTTTAAGTTCAGGTAACTGAGATAAGGGGTAGAATGAAACATAACCAACTGAGTGGAGCACAGAAACATAAAGTGACGGAACAAAAGAAACAAAAAACTAGTGAAATTTTCTAAAATCTTCCAAAGCTGACATCATTTTTCAAAGCGAATCCATCAGAAGCAACATCTTCTCTCAGTAGCACAGACATCATTCCAAAACCTGTAGGTGTTTCAGAGACTGACCCTTCTTCTATTGGTGAAACAAACACCATTCCAGAACATGTGGATGTATCAGAGACTGTAACTGATCATCCTATTCTTGGTGGTAAAACAGACATTGTTCTAGAACTGGGGTCTCAAACACGCGGCCCGCGGGGTTCTTCTTTGAGGCCCGCCAAGTTCCCTGTGCCCCCCCCACCGTCCCCGCCCCAGCGCGCCACATCCCCAGCCTACCTCCAGGCCAGGGGTGAGCAAACTACGGCCCCGGCCAGATCCGGCCCCTCAGGCTTTGGATCCGCCCCATGGATTTGCCAACCCCGTGGTTCTGAGGGCCCTGTGCTGCTTCCCTGTGGCCCTAGGGGGGGTGGGAGGGGAGCAGAGAACTCCGTGAGCTGTTTTTGCCTGTGGTTACCCCCCCTGAAGCTCCCATTGGCTGGGAACGGGGAAACACACGGAGCAAAGTGGCATGGGGCCCGGGCCGGGCCGGGGCTGGGGCCAGAGCCAGAGCCAGGGAACCTACCCTGGCCCCGGTGCACACCCCTGCCACCCCAGAGCTGCTCAAGGTAAGTGGCGCCGGGTTGGAACCCGAACTCCTCCCGCACCCCACACCCCAACTCCCTGCCCTGAGCCCTCTGCCTGTACCCCAACCCCCTGCCACACCCCACACTCCCTCCTGCACCCCAACCCCCTGCCCTGAGCCCCCTGCTGCACCCCACGGGCAGGGGCAGGGGTGGAGTGGGGCACAGGGGCAGCAGCCCTTGGGCCAACGTACAAGTCCTCATGTGGCCCTCCTTCTGATTCGAGTTTGAGACCCCCAGTTCTATAAGGTGTGGATCTGTCAGAAACTGAACCTGCTCATTCTGTAAATAATAGGAGAAAAGATCCTGGTATGTAGGTTGATTTCAGTACTGATGATGTAGCTTACTGGATAGATCGTGGACCAAATGATTGTCAACACCACACTGGACTATTTGAGAAATCACGGTGGACTTTCACCAATGGCAAACAAACAAGATATTGTCCACAAAAAATATTTTTCTGCATAAAAGTGAATGGTGAGAGATACACTCGAGCATGGCTACTGTATTTACCATCAACAGGGTCTGTGTACTGTTTTGTTTGCAAACTTTTTGCATATAAACCTTCAACATCCCTGTTTGCTGTGGATCGATTTAGTGACTGGTGGAATACTGTTTTAATTGAACAACATGAAAATAGCACTACTCACAGAGATTCAATGTTGACATATTTAAATCAAAGACAGGGCTTTGGATTGACACAAAAATTGGGAGAACATATTAAAGGGGAGCATGAATACTGGCAACATGTCTTGCAGCATGTTATAGCTGTTATTCAAACATTCGCTGAACGTGGTCTGCCTTTCCGGGGATCAAATGACACATTTGGATCATTGCAGAATGGAAATTTCTTGGGATTGGAGCTTGTGGCTCAGTTTGACTCATTTTTAGCAGGCCATATCTCAAAATATGGGAATGCTGGCAAAGGTAACCCATCATCCTTATCCAAGACAATATGTGATGAACTCATTGGTCTAATGAGTGACAAAGTTCGTTCAGCTATTGTGGATGAAATAAATACTGCTGGGTACTTCAGTTTATCTGTCGACTCTACACCTGATCTTTCACATATTGATCAAATGAGTATTGTACTAAGATATGTGTCTCCCACAGATGGAAAACCAGTTGAACAATGTATAACACTCCTCAATTTGAAAAGCCACATTGGCGAAGAAATGGCAAATCAAGTACTGCATTATCTGTGCCAAGTCTGAAAAATAGATTTCTCAAAGTGCAGAGGTCAATCTTATGACAACGCTGCCAACATGGCAGGGCGTTATCAAGGCAAGCAGACGAAGCTTTTAGAACAGAACAAATATGCCATATTCATACCAGGTGCTGCACACTCTCCCAATCTTGTTGGCTGCAGCGCTGTTGATTGTTGTCCGGTGGCAGTAAGTTTTTTCTCAACGGTCCAGTTACTTTATACCTTTTTCAATGCCTCAACACACCAATGGGTAGGTCTTAAAACATATTTGGGCAATGACTGTGTGTTGAAATCTCTTTCTAATACTCCCTGGGAGGCACATGCAGTGGCAGTGGCAACTAGTGCAATTCTGGAGTCCTACTCAAAGATTGTGGATGCCTTAGAAAGTATAGCTGAAGACCAATCACAAAAGGGAGAAACTATACAAGAGGCAGAAAACGTTGCAAAGAAGATGCAAGAACTAGAGTTTGAATTCATGTTGACCATGTGGAACGAAATTTTACAACACTTTTACCACACAAGTCAAGCTTGTTAGGATATAGATATTCAGGCCTGTCTGCAAAGGCCTGTACTCTAAGAATGTAGGTGTATTCTTATCACTTGGCTAGTGATAGAGGTATAAAAGAAAGAATCAAAATCACTGTCTGCTGGTGTAAGGGCCTTCTCTTACTGCGACAGTCTGAGGCCCTGTTCTTAGGCTAAGGCCTTTGGCTAAGCAGCAGAGGCAGCCATAAGCTGGGAAGCAAACAGTCACAACCTCACATTCCAAACTAGTCACACTGAAATAAGGTGCTATTCGGCTGTTAGGAATACAATCCTGTCCTGATAGTTCCTATCACCTCCAGAGAAAGGGAAGTGCCTAGAAAATGTAAAAGGAAACTTAGTTTGATAGCATCCTGTCTAGCAAGAACTCACTTATCAATAGCTGGGATGTGAAATCCTCACTTCTGTATTGTCTTGTCATTATAGTTCCCACTTTGCTATTGTTTGTCTGTATAATCTCTGTCTGGTTCTGTGATTGTTCCTGTCTGCTGTATAATTAATTTTGCTGGGTGTAAACTAATTAAGGTGGTGGGATATAATTGGTTACATAATCATGTTACAATATGTTAGGATTGGTTAGTTAAATTTCAGGAAAATGATTGGTTAAGGTATAGCTAAGCAGAACTCAAGTTTTACTATATAATCTGTAGTCAATGAGGAAATGACTGGGGGTGGGCATGGGCATGGGCATGTGGGTGAGGGAGATGGGAACAGGGAATGGGAGTAAGAAAATTGGAATCATGTTTTGCTAAAGGGGGAAATGGGAACAGGGAATGGGAGTAAGGAAGTTGGAATCATGTTTGGCTAAGGGTAGGAATGGGAACAGGGACACAGGTGTAAGGCTCTGTGGTGTCAGAGCTGGGAAGGAGGATACTAAGGAAGGAAACTGGAATCATGCTTGCTGGAAGTTCACCCCAATAAACATCGAATTGTTTGCACCTTTGGACTTCGGGTATTGTTGCTCTCTGTTCATGTGAGAAGGACCAGGGAAGTAAGTGGGTGAAGGAATAAGCCCCCTAACAAAGCTCCTCAAGAAAAAGAATTGGATTTGAAAACATGTGCAGACCTCTGTCAATCATTAGCAGACCACTTACACACTTTGAGGAATGATTTCGAAAGATTTGAAGGCATATCAAAAGATATGTTGCCTGATACTAACTACAAAGAAGCCCAGTCTCGCAAGTGAATCAGGAAAAAACAAGCAAATGATAGCAGTGCAACAGAAACAGAATTGAATGCTAGAGACAAATTTCGCGTATCTACTTACTATGCTATAATTGATACACTTGAAGCTCATATGAAGAGGAGAGGTGAAGTATACAAAGAAATATCAAGTAGATTTTCTTTTCTAAATGATATGGACTTATCTGACGAACAATATTCACAAGGTTCCCAAAAGCTAGTTGACTCCCCTGTTGACTTGAACATGAATCTCTGTTGCGGTTCAGTGATGAGACAGAACACAGCTTTATGCAAGCAAACAGGCTGGTCAGCGGAGATGGGCTGTTCTGCCCCCCCTGCCTTCCACCTTCTCCTTTTATTATATTTCTCCCCCTAAGCATTACACACTGCTACACAAAGGAATGTATGACGTTGATTCATATGCTTAGTTACCATCCTCTATCTACTACAATCCTGGTTCTCAGGCCTTGAGCCCAGGCTAAAGAAACCTCCCACAGTTGCTGTCCAAACAATCAAGTTCTCAGGGTTCATATCTAGCCCTTGTCCTTGGATAGAGCAATGTGTACATTGCTCCTAGGAAACAGTCAGGGTGTGCCCCACCTGCTTCCAGGTGGAATAGCTAGACATTAACCCTTCATCTCCCCTTTTTTTGTTTATTGATAGTTGGCCATCTCATGGTAGCCGCCAATTTGTTTTGTCATGCTATTTAACTCCCAGACAGACAAGAACATAACCTGGGGAGCTTTCCAGGGCAAAAATTTTACAAAGTCTTAACAAGGAAGGAATACATTATACACAGCAGCAACAAAAAATAAGCCCAATGATTACAAACACAAAATAACCAAAAGCTTAACATCTGCAATATAATCATCTAAAAGGGGTACACTTCTTTTACTACAATTGTAACCAGCAAAAGGCAATATAAGTATCATTCTACTAAGACAGCAAAGGGTGCCATCACTTAAATTTGCAGGAATATAATTAAAGGTGCATGAACCACAAGTAAAAACCCATCCTGATGGTAGGATGATATGGCCATACTTATATGAAACATTAACAGCATGGGAACAATTTAAAAGGGATTGAGAAATTTTTTGACAGCCCAATGGCACCTTTGTACTAGTGCAGTTAACTACACGCGCACAGGTGACATTGTGAGCCCCGGCCGGGTACGGTTTGTGAAGGAATATAGCCGTGCGAGGCAGAGTATAGTTGGCCGGGCCCCAATTAGCCATGCTAGAGTACTGGGAGGAAAGATTAGCATAAGCAGAGAACAGTATCTTATTCTCCTTCGGGCTTGTAACGGGGGAGGCGCTTCCGAGCCAACCCCTACAGGAAATAGCAGGCACAAAAGGCACACAATCATCACAGAATTAGCAGTGATTTGGGCGAGAATCGCCACAAACAAAGTCTTAGGAGTTTCTGGCTGCTGATCTGCTGCCAGTTTTCGTTGAGCCGTGGTGACCAATGCTTTTACTGCTCCCCCTGTCACGGGCTGGCTTGGGACGTTACGCCTCCTCCGTTTCCGTCCCGCCGTTGTCGACTCGGGGGGCAACGCGGTCTCCTCCAAGGTCAGCTGAAACTCTGGTATGGGATTCGACAGCCCCTGGTGCCATGCCATGTTGTTTAAGTGCTGGTCGCACGCACCGGGCTGGAACCCACAACGGTCCGGGATCCACGAAGTGGATGAGTGACGCGTCTGAAACCCTTGCCGGGCGAGGTGAGTGCTGAGGGCCCCACGTTTGGGCGCCAGTTGTTGCGGTTCAGTGATGAGACAGAACACAGCTTTATGCAAGCAAACAGGCTGGTCAGCGGAGATGGGCTGTTCTGCCCCCCCTGCCTTCCACCTTCTCCTTTTATTATATTTCTCCCCCTAAGCATTACACACTGCTACACAAAGGAATGTATGACGTTGATTCATATGCTTAGTTACCATCCTCTATCTACTACAATCCTGGTTCTCAGGCCTTGAGCCCAGGCTAAAGAAACCTCCCACAGTTGCTGTCCAAACAATCAAGTTCTCAGGGTTCATATCTAGCCCTTGTCCTTGGATAGAGCAATGTGTGCATTGCTCCTAGGAAACAGTCAGGGTGTGCCCCGCCTGCTTCCAGGTGGAATAGCTAGACATTAACCCTTCAAATCTCTGTGGAGAAGTACAGCAGTTCCACTGTTATATGCGTGCAAAGTTTAACGAAACAGGAAAAATGAAATTCAGTCACACAGTATTGTGTCATGATCTTCATGACACAATACTGAAAGACGGATTACAATGTGTATTTCCAAATGTAGAGATCACACTACATATTTTTCTAACATTGATGATTACTAACTGCTCTGCAGAATGCTCTTTTTCTCAACTGAAAAGAATAAAAAACCCTCAGAGAACAACAATGTGTCAGGACAGACTTGATTCACTTTCCCTATTGTGTATGGAAGCGGACATGCTTCGTCAAGTCAGCTTCGATGAACTTATCCAGAATTTTGCAATCAGATTTTGCAATCAGAAAATCTAGAAAGAAGCTATTTTAATTTCAGCATACATGTAAGTTTTGTGTTTTATTTTACTGTATAGTATTGTTTTTATTTTGAATTACATGTGGGGGGCACCATAATTTTTTCAGTGCTTAGGGCCTCTAAAGGTCTTAATCTGGCCCTGACTGATGCGATCGTAGGGGAACTGAACAAATGGGGTATCAATGGTGGCATCACTGGCAGAGTGGAGAGGAGAAGTATCCAGAATTTTGGATACCTAACTTCAGCTCTTCAGTCTGAATAATAGCCTGTCTTGTAGGATTTCTACTACTTCCTGACTTAGGTCAGGAATATTCAAATGACAACTCTTCTCATACTGCAGCATTTCAATGTTTTCACTTCTGGTGTCAGATGAAACCCAGGAAACACCAGGAAATACGTTGATACGTTAAAAAATGTTCAGTAATCTCAGATATTGTTTTACACACCAACGCTGATACTAATGCACATCCCTATTTACAATTTCAGCAGAGAGCCCAAGAACAGAACAGGCCACAGAGGCTGAACAGTCCTCTAAACCCTAGAGGAGGTTCTTCCATCCAAGACTACGTCTACACTAGGAGCTAGGTGTGTGATTCCCAGCTTGCACAGATATACACATGCTCGATCTCATCAGAGATAGCATGCTAAAAATAACAGAGTAGCTGTTTATAGCACAACCAGCAATGGCTTCATGGGCTAGCCACCCTGAATACAACTCCACTGAATCCCATGGGTACATACTTGGGGCAGCTAGCCTGTGCTGCTCCTGCTGTGGCCCATGCTATTCACAGCTTCAATACCATATGTAGCATGCTAGCTCAGATGAGAGCTAGCATGAGTATGGCTACACGAGCTGGGAAATACCCTGCCCCCCTCCCCACACACACACACCTCAGAGTGTAGATATAGCCAAATTTAAGGCCACTGGCAGTTCATTGTGGGGATGCTGTTACTATTTCTTCCTGTGCTATTCTTAATCTATGGAAAGAACACTTCAGTCACCAAGTCCATCATTCCAACACCTTACACAAGAAAAAAAAATGGTTGCCTTGCATTTGAGTTGAACATGTTTTTATAAATTAATTACAATGAGCTTAATAGGTGTAAATTGAAGAGCATTTTAGCTGCCAACACCTGAGTTGGGAGCTCAGTGTGTTTCTCCTGCTCCTCCATTAATATCATCACCTACGTCGGCAGAGTAAAGCCTTCAATCATTTCTTGCTATTCTAGATTCCAGTTTTCTTGTTTGAAATGCAAGATACAATGCAACACTACAACAAATGTATACTTACTTAGAGCTTCTCAGGCAAGATCTATGAGTATTGACAAATGTAATGATAATAAAAGTAAACAATAACCCCCCACACTGTACTGTTCTAACAAATCCTTGCAGGAATTGAGAGTCTTCTGTGGCATGCATCCAGGAATGATATTCCTTCATCTACCCAAGAAGCATAGGTGTCTAATATAACTGTGCTTATTGAGGGCTGCTGCATATAAAAGTGGGCAATATTTTTGTAACAGTAAACTGATGGGTCCACACTAGTGATATTAAGCTGAATAGCCACATAGGCCCAGATCCTGCAATTAACACTGTGTACAAAGACCCCTGCATGCACCCTGAACCCCATTGACTTCACTGGGGTTCCTCACTGACACAGGAGTCCACCCATATGCAACATGTCACAGGATCAGGGCCATACAGCCTAATCCTGAAGTCCTATGTAAGTGAAACTCCTAAGGCAGTCTAGAAGCTTTGCCTGCATAGTGACTGCAGGATGGGACCTGGTTAACTACTTGATTAACTAGATTTCTCCTTCTTTTAGGTCCATTCTTAAAGTATAATAAAATAAATAGTCAGCTGCCACAAAGTGTCTCTCTTCAATTCTATGAAGAGAGAACACAAAGAAGCAAATCTGTGAGCATATGGTGGGGAGAAGGTACTCATTTTAGATCTCTCTACTACACCTCCATACACCAAACTGGAACAGATGCAGAGAAAGGCTACTAGGATGATCAAAGGAATGGAAAACCTACCTTATAAGAGGATATTCAAAGAGCTTGGCTTGTTTAGCCAAACCAAAAGAGGTTCAGGGGAGATACGATTGCTCTCTATAAATAGGATATCAGGGTTGGAAGGGACCTCAGGAGGTCATCTAGTCCAACCCCCTGCTCAAAGCAGGACCAATCCCCAAGTTTTTCCTTAAATCCCTAAATGGCCCCCTCAAGGATTGAACTCACAACCCTGAGTTTAGCAGGCCAATGTTCAAACCACTGAGCTATCCCTCCCCCCCAGCAGTGTTCAAGTTGCAGTGGGGGAGGTTTAGATTGGATATTAGGAAAAACTTTTTCACTAAGAGGGTGGTGAAACACTGGAATGCGTTATCTAGGGAGGTGGTAGAATCTCCTTCCTTAGAGGTTTTTAAGGTCAGGCTTGATAAAGCCCTGGCTGGGATGATTTAACTGGGAATTGGTCCTGCTTCGAGCAGGGGGTTGGACTAGATGACCTTCTGGGGTCCCTTCCAACCCTGATATTCTATGATTCTATGAATACATCGGAGGGATAAATACCAGGGAGGGAGAGGAGTTATTTAATTTAAGCACCAATGTGAGCACAAAAAAAAATAGATATAAACTGGCCATCAATAAATTTAGGCTTAAAATAAAGCAAAGGATTCTAACCATTAGAAGAGTGAAGTTCGGGAACAGCCTTCCAAGGGAACAGTGGGAGCCAAAAAATCTAACCAGCTTCAAGACTGAGCTTGATAAGTTTATGGAGGGGATGGTATGATGAGACTGCCTACAAGAGCATAGCCGATTTGCAGCTGCTACCAGCTAATATCTCCAGGAGCCAGTGATGGGATACTAGAAGGGAAGGGCTTTGAGTTACTACGGAAAATTCTTCCCCAGGTGTCTGTCAGGTGGATCTTGCCCACATGCTCAGGGTCTAACTGATTGCTGTATTTGGGGTTGGAAAGGAATTTGCCTTTGGGTCAGATTGGCAGAGACCCTGGGAGTTTTTTGCCTTCATCTGCAGCATGGGGCACAGATCACTTGCAGGTTTAAACTAATATAAATGGTGAGTTCTCTGTAACATGAAGGCTTTAAACCATGATTTGAGGTCTTCAGTAACTCAGCTAGACATTAGGGGTCTATTACAGGAGTGGGTGAGGTTGTGTGGCCTGTGATGTGCAGGAGTTCAGACTAGATGATCATGATGGTCCCTTCTGACCTTAAAGTCTATGAGTCTGTGGTACACAGGGTTGTCACAGACCGGGCAGCAAGGAAGATGGAATTTCATAGGAGCCTTTTGTTAAAATTCTGGCAAGAGGAAGACATCACTGCATTTAATGAATATATCTGAATTTCCTAGGGGGATTGCATATTTGGCAGTTCTCTGATGGAACTTGCAATACAGCACAGCTACTCTTGGTTGGGTGAGAGGGAGGCCTGTCTTTAAACTCACCAGCTAGAGCTGTTGCTTCAAATCCAAAGGCCGCACTTTGAGAATTGGCAGACATGGAGTACATGTTGCATACACATCATATTCGACACAAAATTGAACACTTTCCTCTTTGGCTAACTCAGCTTTAAGTGCCTGGATGCCATCTGGCAGGCTCAAAGGGTATATCATTCTTGCAAAATGCTGGCATAATCAACTTGTCCCTTCTGTTATTTTCTGACCATATTTCTTCACAATTGATTGGTTCACAATTTAAAAGTTTACTATTTTAAGAAGTGAGGATAAGTTTCTAAAATGGAGTTTTATTTTAATTGTTTATCTCAGCATTCATTTCATTTGAGTTTTACAGTACCATGCCCTTGTACTGTACTGAAAAACTTTTAAAACCCCAAAGCATTGGTATGCTGTGCCTATTTTGAGAGTAAATATACATCATATATATTGTGTATCATACATATACTATATATTTTGCATAATTACTATACATATATACTTAAGTGCTTATACACATTATAGACTAAATTGTGACATTACAACTAGGAGCACCATATTGTTGCTACAGCAACAGCCTGGGTGGGAGAATTTGACTCTGGGAATTGCAATCTTCCAGGCTTGCTGGATGGCTGCTCTGGGGTGTAGTTAAACTGCAGCAGTTCCAAAAAAAAAAAAAAAAAAAAATTTGAAAAATATTTCAAGTTTATTGAAACATCCCATTCTGACATTTTCAAACTGGGAAGTTTTGTTTTTTGTGTCAAAACAAGTTTCCGTATAGAAATTTCAGTAAACATTGGCTAAGACAGGTTAAAAAATTTTAAAAAAGGTCAAAATTCAAACAAAACTTTTCACAATTATTGACACCCTCTCTCCCCCACCCCCCGCAAAAAAGCAAGCAAACCAAAAATCAGTTTGCAACAATATTTGAGATTTTGATTTTCCATCCTGATTTAGAATGGGAAATATTTTCAGAATCTTAACACTATTTATAGAATGGAAAAACTGTTTCCTCCTCAACCCAAAAATGACTATGCATGTTGCAAAGGAGCAGAGAATCAGGTTAAAACTTCAAAATAATAAACATTTACACAATCTAGAATGGGGTGGGCAAACTTTTTGGCCTGAGGGCCACATCTGGGTATGGAAATTGTATGGTGGGCCATGAATGCTCACAAAAATGGAGGTTGGGGGAGAGCTCGGGCTGGGGGTGCGGAATATGGGTTGGGACTGGGGATGAGGGGTTGGGGGTGCAAGAGGGTGCTCTGGGCTGGGACTGAGGGATTCGGAGGGCAGGAGGGGTATCAGGGCTGGGGCAGGAGTGTGGGAGGGGGTCGAGGAGGAGGCTCCAGTTAGCGCTTACCTCAAGTAGCTCCCAGAAACAGGCATGTCCACCCTCCGACTCCTACGTGGAGGCATGGCCAGGCGGCTCTGCGCACTGCCCTGTCCGTAGGTGCCGCTCCTGCAGCTCCCATTGGCAGCAGTTCCCGGCCAATGGGAGCTGCGGGGGAAGCGCTTTGGGCAGGGGCAGTATGCGGAGCCCCCTGGCTGCCCCTATGCATAGAATCTGGAGGGGGGACATGCTGCTGATTCCAGGAATTGTGCAGAGTAGGGCAAGCCCCCAACCACACTCCTCAGCTGGAGTGTCGCAGCAGGGCAAGCCCCAGACCCCGCTTCCCAGCGGGCGCTCAAGGAATGGATTAAAATACCTAGAGGGCCAGATGCGGCACCCGGGCCTTAGTTTGCCCACCCCTGACCTAGAACATAAAGTATTAGAAATTCACAATGTTAGATGTTTTAAAGTGCAATTGAAATCACTACAGTATACATGGCAGATATAGTTACCATACAGTTGTCCTTTAGGGCCAAAAAACTTTTAAAAGAGGGCCCTTCACATGTGCCAGATGGTGTGTCCATGATTGGAAACTGCATTCACATATTCAGCAAGTGAGTGTGCAAATACTGACACAAGTAAATACGGCTGCACAAATCTGCTCACCCTTTTACAGGTAACTTGGTCTCCTCATATGGTGGTCCTTAATATCTAATTAAAATATATCATCAGTGCAAAGCCATGGAGCAACACAGGTTTGTGATTCCTATGTAATAGACAATATTTTTTCTATTTTAGTTTCAGTTCATTACAGCATGATCTTACAATATACATTAATACAACTTCATGTCCATTCCTTTCTTTAAAAATATATATATAAATAAGTAAGGACATTTCTTAAAGCAGCAGGCTGTTTCTCCATCAAATGACACAAGAGTTATACTACTACAGCACTCCAAAATATTAAATTAAAGACAATATGAACAAGAATTGTTTACATCTGTGAAAAAATTAAAAAATTCTGTACATTATTAAATCCTGGACAAAATAAAGTCCTTAATGCTGTCTACTCTTGGGGATTTGACTTTATTAAATGCATCCAAAAGCCCCTGACTATATTTGTTTGGGGGAGGGGGGAAGGGTTGTGTGTGTGTGGGGGGGGTGTTTTTTTAAAAATGGGTCATGTGAAAAAAAATTAACATTGATTTCACCAGATACCTTTCGGCCTTGTAACTGCAGTGCAATCTGAGCAGCCTACCATTTAATAAACAATATCTTTCATTTATCACTGAAGAATTAGTTAATTGTTATATCTGACAGCTGTAAAATAACTTTACAAAAGGCTGGAATGAAAACTCGCATTCACATTATTCCTTCTTGTCCCAGACTCCTGAGAACTCTTTTTGTGTAGTGCTCAGAAAATATCCATAATAAAGAGGACTAAAATGCCAGCTCTTTCTGTCACAATACAAGATTATAGTAAACAAGATGATCACTTAAATGTCTTGCTCCATGAGGTTCATGTTATCCCTGTGATTTTCAGATTGTGGAATATATCAATCAGGAGAGAAGTGGAAGGAACTCGGCATTGCAGAATTTTCCATTGATAGAAATATTTTAGGAATAAAGGAATTTCCATATTGGATCAGACAAATCTTTCCTCTTATCCAGTATTATGTCTCTGATATTGACCAGTACCAGATGCTTCATAAGAAGTTGTAAACCCCCAATAATAGACATTTTATGTAATAACATACCAATGAGGGAAATTTATTCCAAACCCACAGACCTTCATTTGTGAACAATATTTGTACCAAACACTGCAGATGAAGTACTTTTTTAAACAAAGAAATTTTCAATGTCAGTGTTATGGAATGGTTACGTTTTCCCTGGACTGGGGAAGGGTGCAGAGGAGACTCAGTGCTGCCCAATGTGTGAGCTTACATTCATATTGCAAAAGAATTATGTGCTTTACTGGACCAAGTAGTGCCAGTCATATTTGCCACTGCTCACATAATTTAGCATGCTTTCCCAATTAGAATCAAAGAATATCAGGGTTGGAAGGGACCTCAGGAGGTCATCTAGTCCAACCCCCTGCTCAAAGCAGGATGAATCCCCAACTAAATCATCCCAGCCAGGGCTTTGTCAAGCCTGACCTTAAAAACCTCAAAGGAAGGAGATTCCACCACCTCCCAAGGTAACGCATTCCAGTGTTTCATCACCCTCCTAGTGAAAAAGTTTTTCCTAATATCCAATCTAAACCTCCCCCACTGCAACTTGAGACCATTACTCCTTGTTCTGTCATCTGCTACCACTGAGAACAGTCTAGATCCATCCTCTTTGGAAGCCCCCTTCAGGTAGTTGAAAGCAGCTATCAAATCCCCCCTCATTCTTCTCTTCTGCAGACTAAACAATCCCAGTTCCCTCAGCCTCTCCTCATAAGTCATATGCTCCAGCCCCTTAATCATTTTTGTTGCCCTCCCCGGACTCTTTCCAGTTTTCCACATCCTTCTTGTAGTGTGGGGCCCAAAACTGGACACAGTACTCCAGATGAGGCCTCACCAATGTCAAATAGAGGGCAATGATCATGTCCCTCCATCTCTGGCAATGCCCCTACTTATACAGCACAAAATGCCATTAGCCTTCTTGGCAACAAGGGCACACTGTTAGCTTCTCATCCACTGTAACACCTAGTTCCTTTTCTGCGAAACTGCTACCTAGCCACTCAGTCCCTAGTCTGTAGCGGTGCATGGGATTCTTCCATCCTAACTGCAGGACTCTGCACTTGTCCTTGTTGAACCTCATCAGATTTCTTTTGGCCCAATCCTCTAATTTGTCTAAGTCCCTCTGTATCCTATCCCTGCCCTCCAGCTTGTCTACCACTCCTCCCAGTTTAATCTCATCTGCAAACATGCTGAGGCTCCAATCCATGCCATCCTCCAGATCATTAATGAATATATTGAACAAAATCGGCCCCAGGCCTGACCCTTGGGGCACTCCGCTTGATACCGGCTGCCAACTAGACATGGAGCCATTGATCACTACCCGTTAAGCCCGATGATCTAGGCAGCTTTCTATCCACCTTATCGTCCATTCATCCAGCCCATACTACTTTAACTTGCTGGCAAGAATACTGTGGGAGACCGTATCAAAAGCTTCACTAAAGTCAAGGAATAACACGTCCACTGCTTTCCCCTCATCCACAGAGCCAGTTATCTCGTCATAGAAGGCAATTAGTTTAGTCAGGCATGATTTGCCCTTGGTGAATCCATGCTGACTGTTCCTGATCACTTTCCTCTCTTCTAAGTGCTTTAGCAACAGCAACTGTGCACAACAATTGTGCAGCAACAGCAATGCATGGCACACCATTTTCACTAATCACCAATCTCTCAAATTATAAATGCAAAAAATTAATTAAACAGTGCATTTTTCATGCCACTGTATCCTCCAAATAAAACATTAAGCCCTGATTTATAGGCGGAGCTAGCAGTGCCGCCTATAGTTAAGGTTCCCGACACTTCCCATTATAAATCCTTCTCTTTAGTTGCTTATAACTACCAAACTTTAACCACTCAGGCTGACATTCTCCATGCTGGGCATCTGCCTTAGGCTGAATGGTTTTTGGAAAGTTTCAGCAAAAATAGTTCAGCCATTTACCAGAATGATATTAGAGAAAAATACACGGTTGTGCCCATTTTAAATATTCTTACAATCATTTCACTGAGCAGTTTTAGCATTTCCATGCTCTGAAGCAGGGGTCTGAAATTTGGCAGGGGGTCTCCCTGGCATCAGGGATGTGCCTTTTGCTGTTCCCATGAATATTTGCCTAGATTTGGCCAAGATATAAGCCTCTGAAAAAAATTACAGTTTACAAATGCTCAGAAGAGACTTGTTAGTTTGGCAGCTAAATTCCCTGAAGATTCCATCTGCACTGAGCATGCTTCAGGCCAGAGCTGCAGGGGCTCAGCAGATCTTTCCCTGCAGTTGCTGCTTTGGCCACGGGCACCAGAAATGAGACCTGATGCATTGTCTCTGCCATGCTCTCAATGCTCTCACGCTAGTTTCCAAGCAGCGTGGAGGAGAAAGCTGCCTAACTTGAACACAGAACCAGGAGGAGTAGTGGGGATGGGGTAGCAGAGAGAATAGATTGTTACACTGGGGATGGAGGGAAGATTGTGAATGGGAGCCAGGGAGGGGGACTGGAGCCAGTAGGTGGAGTGAAAGATTGAGATTGGACGAGGAGGTAGTGGGGATGTGGGGAGGTAGCTGGAACTGATGATCAACAAGACTGGGATTGAGCCTTAGAGCTAGCTGGGCAAGGTAAGTGAAATGAGAATGAGGAGCTGGGAGGAGGCGGGGTGGGAGAGATAGATCTGGAGGGAACAGGGTAAGAAAGGGGTCAGGATTTCAGAGAACTCTAACCACTAAAGAACACCCCAATCCACAGTCTGAAATGGAACGCAAGATTCCTGTTTGTTCCACAGGATCTACTTCATTCAGCGCACAGGATGGACTGTGCTCAGACGATGGTTTAGAGTTATGTGTAGTAAACTAGGCTGTTGTCTATACGGACCCTGCTTTGTTTGTTGCAGAAATGAGAAGGTATGTAGTGAACGAGGCAGGGGACAGCAAGAAGAGTCAGGATGGTCTCATGGCTAAGGCAGTTGAATGCTGCCCTAAAGAAGTGGATTCTGTATCTGCCTTTGCCACAGAGTTCCTGTGTGATGTGAGGCACATACTTTTCGCACGTGGCCACTAACTGTGTGTTCCACATTTTCTGTGTGCCTGATTCAAGACCCTGGAGTTTGATTTGCAGAAGTGCTGAGCAATCACAGCTGCAACTGAAGTCAATGGGAGCTGTGCTTTGAACACAGAGTGTCATATAATGCTAAGTACTTTGAAATATCAGACCGTTCTACAATTGGGCACCAAAAAATTAGTGGGTACTTGTCACGGTTCCTCCCCCACTCTGAACTCTAGGGTACAGATGTGGGGACCTGCATGAAAACCCTCCTAAGCTTATCTTTACCAGCTTAGGTCAAAACTTCCCCAAGGTACAAAATATTACCCCCGTTATCCTTGGACTGGCCGCTACCACCACCAAACTAATACTGGTTACTGGGGAAGAGCTGTTTGGACGCGTCCTTCCCCCCAAAATACTTCCCAAAACCTTGCACCCCACTTCCTGGACAAGGTTTGGTAAAAAGCCTCACCAATTTGCCTAGGTGACTACAGACCCAGACCCTTGGATCTTAAGAACAATGAACAATCCTCCCAACACTTGCACCCCCCTTTCCTGGGAAATGTTGGATAAAAAGCCTCACCAATTTGCATAGGTGACCACAGACCCAAACTATCTTCCACTATCTTCCAAAGCCCTTCCCACGATGCTTCCATTTTATGGGCCTGGAGCGCCTTTAAGACCATGACCTGGTCTCCTACTTTGAAGGAACGCTCTCTGGCATGTTTATCATACCAGGCTTTTTGCTCTTTTTGAGCATCCTGTAAGTTTTCTCTAGCAAGGGCTAAAGAGGTTCGGAGGGTGTTTTGTAGGTTGGTTACAAAGTCCAGAATGTTAGTTCCTGGAGAAGGTGTAAATCCCTCCCATTGCTGCTTCACCAACTGCAATGGCCCCTTAACCTCACGGCCATATACAAGTTCAAATGGGGAAAACCCTAAACTGGGATGTGGTACAGCTCTGTAGGCAAAGAGCAACTGCTGCAATACTAGGTCCCAATCATTGGAGTGCTCATTTATGAATTTACGTATCATGGCCCCCAAAGTTCCATTAAACTTCTCCACCATGCCATTTGTTTGATGATGGTAAGGAGTGGCAACCAAGTGATTTACCCCATGAGCTTCCCAAAGGTTTTTCATAGTTCCTGCCAGGAAATTAGTCCCTGCATCTGTGAGGATGTCGGAGGGCCAACCTACCCTGGCAAAAATGTCTGCTAGTGCCTGGCACACACTTTTAGCCCTGGTGTTGCTTAGAGCTACTGCTTCCGGCCATTGGGTGGCAAAATCCATGAAAGTCAGTATGTACTGCTTTCCTCTGGCTGTCTTTTTCGGAAAAGGACCCAGAATATCCACAGCTACTCGCTGAAATGGAACTTCAATGATGGGGAGTGGCTGGAGAGGGGCTTTGACCTGGTCTTGGGGTTTTCCCACTCTTTGGCACACCTCACAAGACTGGACATAGGTAGAAACATCCTTGCCCATTCCCTCCCAGTGGAATGACCCCCCCAAACGGTCTTTGGTCCTGTTCACCCCAGCATGGCCACTAGGGTGATCATGGGCTAAGCTCAAGAGCTTGGCCCGGTATTTAGTTGGAACCACCAACTGTCTCTGAGGATGCCAGTCTTCCTGGTGTCCCCCAGAAAGAGTTTCCTTGTATAAAAGTCCTCTTTCTACAACAAACCTGGATCGATTAGAAGAGCTGAGAGGCGGTGGGTTGCTCCGTGCCGCCGTCCACGCTCTCTGGAGGCTTTCATCTGCTTCCTGTTCGGTCTGGAACCGTTCCCTTGATGCTGGAGACATCAGTTCCTCATTGGATTGGGGACATAGGCTTGATCCCTCTGGAAGCGATATAGGGGATGGAGCTGTTTCTGTTGACTGTGAACCGCTCTCCGCTGGTGCACTATGTTGGGATTCAGGCTCCGGCTGAGCCTCTTGTGTAGGGTTATCGGCTGCTGCCAGTTCAGGTTCGGTGGGGCCCTCTGGTGTTGAGGTTGCAAGTACTGGATTCAGTGCTGGCACGGGGTCTGGTGTTGGTTGTTTGGCTGGTTCCGGTTCTGGGACTGGTTCCGTCTGGGTCTCTGGGACTGGATCCACTACTGCTGTTGCAGACATTGGCCTGGGGTCCGGGTCCATCACCTCTGACCGGGCCCTGATAGAAGTTTCCGGAACAGAGCTAGGCCCCACGGCTTGTTTAGCCTGGCTGCGGGTGACCGTTCCCACCCTCTTGGCCTGCTTCACGTGATTGGCCAAGTCTTCCCCCAACAGCATGGGGATGGGATAATCATCATAGACCGCAAAAGTCCACATTCCTGACCAGCCCTTGTACTGGACAGGCAACTTGGCTGTAGGCAAATTGAAAGAGTTGGACTTGAAGGGTTGAATCATCACTTGGATCTCTGGGTTGATTAAATTGGGGTCCACTAAGGAAGCATGGATAGCTGACACTTGTGCTCCGGTGTCCCTCCACGCGGTGACCTTCTTCCCGCCCACACTCACAGTTTCCCTCTGCTCCAAGGGTATCTGGGAGGTATCTGGGCCTGTGGACCTCTGGTGTGATTCCGGTGCAATGAACTGTAATCTGTTGGGGTTCTTGGGGCAGTTGGCCTTTACATGCCCCAGCTCGTTACATTCAAAACATCGTCCAGCTGACGGGTCACCGGGGTGAGGTGGGTTGCTGGAGAACGGGGTGGTGGGACGATAAGGGGTCTGGAGGGTTCTTTGGGAGGTAGGTGGGGCTTTGGGCGGCCCCCGGTAATAGGGTGTGGTCTGGGGTGGTCCCTTCTGGTCTCCGCTCCAACTGCGACCAGTTTTCTTCTTCTCTGCCACCTCCACCCATCTGGCTCCAATCTCTCCTGCCTCGATTACAGTTTTGGGTTTCCCATCTAGGATGTATCTTTCTATTTCCTCAGGAACACCCTCTAAGAATTGTTCCATTTGCATTAGGAAGGGCAAATTTACTGGAGATTCAACACTTGCTCCTGATATCCAGGCATCCCAATGTTTCACAATGTGGTAGGCATGTCGGGTAAATGACATGTCTGGTTTCCACCTTAGGGCTCGGAACCTCCGACGAGACTGCTCGGGTGTTATCCCCATTCTGACTCTCGCCTTGGATTTAAACAGTTCATACTTGTTCATATGTTCTTTAGGCATTTCAGCTGCCACCTCAGCTAAGGGTCCACTGAGCTGCGGCCTCAGCTCTACCATGTATTGGTCAGTAGAGATGTTGTACCCGAGGCAGGCCCTTTCGAAGTTTTCTAAGAAGGCCTCAGTATCATCACCTGCCTTGTAGGTGGGGAACTTTCTGGGATGGGAAGTGGTACCTGGAGAAGGATTGCTAGGGTTTGTTGGTATATTCTGCTGGGCCTTTATCCTCTCCATCTCCTCCACATGCTTCCTTGCCTCCATTTCCCTCTTGTGGGCAGCCTCCTGTACCTCCTTCTCCAGCCGCATGAGTTCTATCTGTCTTTCATGTTCCCTTTGTTTTTCCTCAGCCTGAAATTTGGCTAATTCCAGCTGTAGTCGAGCCGAGGATTTGGCCATTCTAACCTCTCTGTTTTTAACTAACTTTACACCCGAGGTTTAGAAATAAACAAACAAAACTTGGCTGTAAAATTTTGCTGTGCTGGAATAGAATACCTATTCTCTGATAGTGATTGTCAGCCTACAGAAAAAGACAATTCCCTTGTCTCTGCTCTGGGCCCAAATTAAAGCAAAAAACCTCCAACTACTTGGAAACCTGCTTACCCAGCCCAAAGAAAAAAAAAAATTCTTTTCAAACCTGTGCTCCTTGTAAAACAAAAAAAAATCAAAATCCTAAAAAGAACCCTGCCACTTTTGTCTCCAGGCAAATGGGTAGAGCACACACCCCCTATTTACTTTTAGGAAGAAAAGAAAAAAAAACCTCTGGGTTGGAAGACTGTGAATTTCCCTGCAGGAGTTAAGTACCCTGCCTCCAGGCAAAGAAAACCTGCAATTCACAAGATAATCCCCTTTTGTCTCTGCTTGGCCACAAAGCAGAGAGAAACCAAGCTGCTTTCAGTTTCAAAGCTGCTTTCTGGACTTCCTAAAAATTCCTTTTTAAAATCTGTATTTCTAGTTCAAAAAATCTCAACTGGATCTCAAAATGATTTCAGGTTAATCCCACCACTGTGCCACCATGTCACGGTTCCTCCCCCACTCTGAACTCTAGGGTACAGATGTGGGGACCTGCATGAAAACCCTCCTAAGCTTATCTTTACCAGCTTAGGTCAAAACTTCCCCAAGGTACAAAATATTACCCCCGTTATCCTTGGACTGGCCGCTACCACCACCAAACTAATACTGGTTACTGGGGAAGAGCTGTTTGGACGCGTCCTTCCCCCCAAAATACTTCCCAAAACCTTGCACCCCACTTCCTGGACAAGGTTTGGTAAAAAGCCTCACCAATTTGCATAGGTGACCACAGACCCAAACCCTTGGATCTGAGAACAATGAAAAAGCATTCAGTGTTTTACAAGAAGACTTTTAATAAAAAATAGAAGTAAATAGAAATAAAGAAATCCCCCCTGTAAAATCAGGATGGTAGATACCTTACAGGGTAATTAGATTCAAAAACATAGAGAACCCCTCTAGGCAAAACCTTAAGTTACAAAAAAGATACACAGACAGAAATAGTTATTCTATTCAGCACAATTCTTTTCTCAGCCATTTAAAGAAATCATAATCTAACACATACCTAGCTAGATTACTTACTAAAAGTTCTAAGACTCCATTCCTGTTCTGTCCCCGGCCAAGACGACTACAGACAGACCCAGACCCTTTGTTTCTCTCCCTCCTCCCAGCTTTTGAAAGTATCTTGTCTCCTCATTGGTCATTTTGGTCAGGTGCCAGCGAGGTTACCTTTAGCTTCTTAACCCTTTACAGGTGAGAGGAGCTTTCCCCTGGCCAGGAGGGATTTCAAAGGGGTTTACCCTTCCCTTTATATTTATGACAGTACTTTTGACCTGAATCTCTGTGCCTCAGTTCCCCGCCTGTCTTCTAGTTGTCCTTTATGGTCATTTATGCCACCACAGGACCTGACAGTGGAATCTGCTTGGCGCAACAAGTGGTCAAGGACAACAGTCATTAAACACTCTCTCGTCACTGACCCAAACAGCTGTCTACCAGGTTTTGATCTGCCAAGGCACTTGTTGTTATCTCTGAACCAGTTTCGAACAGGACAGGGCAACAGTGCAGTCAATATCTTTAAATGGGGGGTTTCTAATGACCTGCAATGCAGCTCTGGTCAGCTTCAGACTATGTCGCATATCCTTATTGAATGCCCACTGACTTATTTCGACAGCCGGCTACCGGCTCTGCACCTGGCTGATGATTACACCATTAACTGGCTGGGCACACTGCACATATGCCAATGAGTTTCCCACCCTAAAATGGGGATAAAACCCCCTTTCCTTATTCTGAAAATATATTCACAACACTCAGATACTGTAACGATAAACATCATAGAATAGCCCCTGAAATTTTTTTTTTCTTCCAAGCAGGGTTTGAGTGATGTTCAGTAAGGAAGATATGAGGCCACACATTGAAGAATAAGAGGAAAACAAAATACTGAATAGCAGCTTATTCAGTGAGCACCTTTGATCCTGTGCAATGAATGAGGTAAGGTTCTGTAGAAAAAAATAGTTTGTGATTATATAATTTAAATATATATATATATATATATATATATAAAATAATGCAAACTCACAAGAAGGCTGCATTAATCTTCCACATGTAACCTTAACTCTGGAATTTTCTAACTTCTGAGCACTTGACTTTGAAAGCTTAACATTCTTTTAACAGTTTTTGGTGTGTAATAAGTAAAATGATGTAATTTGTGCACATTTTTCAATAATATTTCTGCTAAATCTGAAGTTTCGTTCAACTGAAAAGGCCGGTGTAAGAGCTACGGCCCCTCTGGACCAGTCACACATGGCATTAGGATCATAGGATCTGGTTTGAAGGGGATCCCGTTCCATCCCAGGTCTGCACTGCATCAGCCTCATGACTGGTTGACTGTACAAGGACTGATGTTGCAGTTAATCAATGACACTTCATGGAACTCCCAGGAAGACTGTGCCTCTCTCCATTTGCATCCAACTGCCATAAGCATGTTCACACTTAGAGCAAGACATTCACATTTAGAGCAAGGAAAATTTCAATCAAAACAAAGTATATGTTTTCCATTAACTATCCCTTCACACTCTTCCTCAGAGCAGCTTAGTGTACAAGGGGATAGTTAGCAGCAAGAAAACCAGAGACACCAGGCAACAGAACAGGTGAAGGAGCATTCCACTAGGATGATCTAGGATCAGTGGGGAGGAGTTTGTACACCTTGTAGCTCCCCTTCCAGCCTATACACCCATCCTCTTGCCTCCTTCCTACCTTCAAAAGGAAGATATCACTGGCAGTCAACAAGTTCTAACAGGGATTTGAGCACATTGCACTCTCCCATGTGTTTATCCATGGGAAGGTAGCATATAGCCCAAGGATAAAAGAGTAGGAGAGAGAAACATTTTCAAATATTCTGTTTAAACAAATTTCTTATCTTTTGAATACATTTATCCCAACACAATATCCCAACAAAAATGCAAATGAGGATAGCTATTATGACATGCAAACGCAAAACTTCTGGCTGAAAGTTTGGTCTCTGGGCAGCTCAGCAAAACACTTGAGTAGGAAATATAATTTACATAATATATACCACCACCTGATACATAACTGTTGTAATCATAAAATGCATGTAGCATGCTGATACTATGGTACATGTGGTACTTTAACAATATGTACTGCAGCATTTTGCAGTTAGGTTTTTCTATTAAATTTTTATCACTTTGTGGCATGCATATTACTGAAGTAAAAGGCTATGTTTTGCGCTGTAAGAGAGTACCTGGGCTGCAACATGTCTCAGTTAACAGTATGTGCCATGCCATTAACGAGAGGTATGCTATAAGTCAAAACACTACAGCCCCCTTTCATATTTTCATGTGAAATTTCTATTTAGTTGTGTTTTCCTACAGCAATGGGACAGTGAAGAACAATGAACTTTCTAATTTACACTAGTAACTTCCATTTAATTTTATCTAATTTTCAGTTAATAATGATGATTTATTAAATGAAATTTAATGATGTTATTAAATTTCAGTTAATAATGATGATTTATTAAATGAAGTTTATTAAATGATGATTTATTAAATGAAGTTTTTACTTATTACTGCAGATCCATCCAAACTACATATATAAATGAATGCAACACATTCCTCATTTTATGGATCCATAGTCCTCCAGATTGTGTCTCAAATCCATAGATTAGTGTCCCTTGACTGATGGATTTTATGCTGAGATATCTGAATTAATAACAACACACACATAAGAACGTAGGAATGGCCATATTGGGTCAGACTCATCCATCTAGCCCAGTATCCTGTCTTCCAACAGTGGCCAATGCCAGGTGCTTCAGAGGGAATGAACACAACAGGTAATCACATGTATATACATGTAAAGACATGTATATATAGCTTTTACATGCCAAACGATTCCAAAGCTCTGTACGCACTAGAGCTGACTATAAGACTTGTTCATGAACAGGTTGCTGAATTACGAACCAGGTTTTGATGCAGCCTGTTCTTAGACCTTTATGGTTTCTCCTTGCATACTTTCTTACTTGCAAAGTTTTGTTAGTTCTAATGTTTACAAATGGCAAATGGGTATTCCCTTAGCCAAGATCCTTTTAAACAGAAACGCTCTTTGTTTTGAGCAGAAGCAGAAGTTGTGTTAGATCATTCAGAGATGGGAAGCCGCTCTATGTGACTCAGTGTTAGACTTAGTCACAAAGCTGGGATAGCATATACACATACAGACTGACTCTCCAACACTTGCTGCAGTTAGCGAAAAAAAGAAGTATGAAATCACAAGAGCTCCCAAAACCAGGGCTCTATGTTTTGGAGACAGGGGGGGTTTGGAGATAGATCTTCCTCTCATTTCAAGAGGCAAGAGGAAAAGGGAAAAAGAAGCAAGGAAGGGGAGAGGGAGGAATCAGAGGTGCCCTTTACTTGGACTTTCATAGTAGGTGGGTTTGTTTGTTTTTGTTTGTTTGTTTGTTTGGGGGGGATTCGCAGTACGTTTACACAGTATTTGTATATGAAAATAAAGTTCATGTTTAATTATAGAGAGGAGAAGTAGGTGACTCTTAGAATACTGCATAAAAATGTAAAATGTAATATTAAATGAATAAGCTCCCCAAGGAAATATATGATATATAATATACTTACACTTATGCAGTAAAGCTTTTCTTTCTACTTTCCTAGTTTTTACTTATTAAAATCAATTTTCTCACTTTCCTTACCTAATAAAGTTCCAATAGGTTTCAAAAGCCTGACCGCAGAATTTAGGCCAAACACAGAATACAGGGGACCTTGACCTCGCATCCCAAGAGAACGCTATGTGTTCTTTTTGCAGCAAGTACATGCAATTGTATTTTGTACGGTCTTGCTGTAACTTGCCAGTCACTTGCTGGAAAGGTTCCATGTGCCCTAGGTGGAGATTATATACCTCTGTAGTGTGATGCATTGTAAATATACAATTGTACATATAATGCCAACCCATCCAAAGACCACACAAATACAGGAGAACTTCCTGCAGCGAAGGCCAAAGCAAAGGTGTTAAGCCTGGTTCAGTGCAATCAATTGCCAATGAGGTTCTGCCTGACTCTTACTCCCAAGCCCAACCCTCAACTTCATGCAGCACCTCCTTGTTTTGAGAACCGATATCTGTTGCTTGATGCTCCCTGATACAAAAATTGAATAAAACAAGTAATATTATAAGTGGAGCTGGCAGAGATGCCTATTGTTAAGCAATCTAACTACATTGTACGTTATATTACCTTCTTCACAGTGGTTTATAATGTTGTCAAACTTTAATCATTTGGGCTTACATTTCCCATGCTGGCTGACTGCCTTGGGATGATTGTTTGTGGGTGCAGAAGGAGGGGAAATTTCAGAAAAAATGGTGCATTTGTTTCTGAGAATGAGGTTAGAGAAAAAATATGTTGTTTTGCAAATGTTAAAAAACTATCACAACCATTTTTTGAGAAGCTCTAATGCCTCTATGCTTTGGAGCAAAAATAAGACACTTGGTTGGTGGCTCACTCAGTGGTCAGAGAGTTGTCTCTAGCTATTCCTGTGAAAATCCACCAAAATCTGTTTCAATTATAAAACTGAAAAATTCTGTTTGCACTTGCTCAGTATTCAATAATGATGGTTTTAAGATGCTGGCAACAAAATTCTCTGATCATTCCTCCTCCAGTGAGTATGCTTCCATGAGATTTTCCTGCAATTGCTTTCTATGTCTGCCAGGGGCTGCCTTGGGACTGGGCAACATAATTGAGAGTAAGGAGACTGTCCTCCTGTGTTCTCTATATTCCCATTTCTGGAGCCCAAGCAGTGTTGAGGAGAAGGAGGAAGCACTGCAACTTGAACACAGAGGGGTGAGGTATAGAAAGGAGACAGGGCAGCCTGGGTGGGGGGTAGGTAGTGCAGGCTGTGGTGGAAAGGAAGAGGCTTTGATAGAAGGAAACAATGGGAGAGGGAGACAAAAACAGAGGGGGAATAGAACAGGTTGTGCAAGGCACAGGAGCAGTGGGTGATACAAGGAGGGGAGACAAGTACTGAACAAGACCGGCTAGGGAGGTCATACTGGGGATGGAGCAGAAGTAGGCTTAAAGGACCCCTGCTTCATTCAGTTCACAGGATGGATGTTGCACAATGAATGGGTAACTCTTTTTATCCTCATCATTCAACATGAGGCCCTAGTCTTTATTTAATGCATACTATCCAAACCCTGCACTGAATATAGAATTACTAAAAAAAAGAACACGAGTACTTGTGGCACCTTAGAGACTAACAAATTTATTAGAGCATAAGCTTTCGTGGGCTAGAGCCCACTTCATCGGATGCATAGAATGGAACATATAGGAAGAAGATATATATACATATATATACACACATACATACAGAGAAGGTGGAAGTTACCATACAAACTGTAATTTTGTATGGCAAACAAAGGCTAATTAATTAAGATGAGCTATTATCAGCAGGAGAAAAAAAACTTGTGTAGTGATAATCAAGTTGGCCCATTTAGACAGTTGACAAGAAGGTGTGAGGATACTTAACATAGAGAAATAGATTCAATATGTGTAATGACCCACTCCCAGTCTCTATTCAAACCCAAGTTAATGGTATCTAGTTTGCAAATTAATTCAAGCTCAGCAGTTTCTCATTGGAGTCTGTTTTTGAAGATTTTCTGTTGCAAAATTTCCACCCTTAAATCTTTTACTGAGTGGCCAGAGAGGTTGAAGTGTTCTGCTACTAGTTTTTGAATGTTATGATTCCTGATGTCAGATTTGTGTCCATTTATTCTTTTGCGTAGAGACTGTCCAGTTTGGCCAATGTACATGACAGAGGGGCATTGCTGGCACATGACAGCATATATTGGTAGATGTGCAGGTGAACGAGCCCCTGATGGCGTGGCTAATGTGATTAGGTCCTATGATGGTGTCACTTGAATAAATGTGGACAGAGTTGGCATCGGGCTTTGTTGCAAGGATAGGTTCCTGGGTTAGTATTTTTGTTGTGTGGTGTGTGGCTGCTGGAGAGTATTTGCTTCAGGTTGGGGGGCTGTCTGTAAGTGAGGACTGGTCTGTCTCCCAAGATCTGTGAGAGTGAGGAATCATTTTTCAGGATAGGTTGTAATTCTTTGATGATGCGCTGGAGAGGTTTTAGTTGGGGGCTGAAGGTGACAGCTAGTGGCATTCTGTTATTTTCTTTGTTGGGCCTGTCCTGTAGTAGGTGACTTCTGGTACTCTTCTGGCTCTGTCAATCTGTTTTTTTTCACTTCAGCAGGTGGGTACTGTAGTTGTAAGAATGCTTGATAGAGATCTTGTAGGTGTTTGTCTCTGTCTGAGTGATTGGAGCAAATGTGGTTGTATCTTAGAATTACTGATTCCCTCACAGATTTTTTTCTTGGTGCTCATCATAATACCGTGAGAGTGTTTGACAAACATTAATTAATTTATCTTCACAACACCCTGGTGAGGTGTTATATTATCCCCATTTTACAGGTGAGGAAATGAGGCACCGAACTACTAAGAACAAAATTGTCAAAATATCTGCTAGTTTGGTGTGTCTGAGTTGAGATACCTAGGGCATAATTTTTGTATCTATTTATTGTTTTATAGCACTTTATATGGTGAAAGCATTGTTCCAATTGGCTTTAAATGCAGTTTTGTGACACAGAGTAGAATTTAAGGCCATTGGGGACCACCAGATCATCTAATCTGACCTTCTGTATTGCTCAGCACTTCCACAAATCATACCCAAGTACCTCACATTAGGTACTCAGGAAATGAGGAACATAGTGCTCATCTCTGAAGATTTTGGTGTAAGTGATTTACCCAGCTGCCCCAAGGTACTCTGTGGGAGATGCAAGGACAGCATCCAGTTTTTACAGGAGTCTTTAACTGTCTTAACTACACGACCATTCTTTCTCTTCTCTTTCTTTGCAAACTTCCTGTTCTTTTAACATTGGGTTTTTTATGTCATTAGGTATAAAATTGTATATACAAAGACCATCATCTACTGACAGAGTGACAACATTGTTCAGTATAATACAGAATGTTGAGTAGAGTTGTGATAACATTATAAGATGGCTTCCTAGCTGATCAGCCCTTAAAGTCCTTGTATTCTGTTCTGATCATGTAAGAGGGCCATAAACTTGACAGAGCTACACACGCACACACACCCTGCTCCCCCCTGTATGAGACTGCTGGGTGGCACAAAGCCAGGATAGTTGACTCTATAATGCCACCTCTATCTCGGGGGTCATCTCAGGGCCTGGTTGGGGGAAAGGGGCTTGTTGCTGAGTTATCTCTATTCTCAGCTGCCAGGATGGACCTTTGGCAATACAAATGTAAATTAGATGAGCCTTGAGGCTTCTGTAACTCAGGTCAGATTGGCCACCAACCAGATTGAGACTTTCGGGAGACACAAAGGTGGCACAAACCCATATTTGATCCCTCCCAGCTTCCTCAGTTTCTGAGGTGACTGTCTCACCTGGAAAGTGATAATCAAGTCCCCAGTGTATGGGTAGGGAAGGGAATTAATATCCCCACAGGTAGCTAAGACCTTCTGCTCTACAAATCTTGCAAACGGGCTCACAACTGCAGTCCCTCTTTTAGCCATGGAGAGTTAACTCCTACTCTGCCAATCTGGTACTCATTATACTTGCAGTCAAGAAATCTAAAGCAGCTACACTTGTTTTTGATGACAATATGAGATAACTCTAAACATCTGTTGTGACACCTCTCATCTTTTTGGGAACCCACGTTCCTTTTTGGGACATTGGAGCACAAGAACATTAGCCATCCTCATTTACCTTTGGGAGAACAAGGCTGTCCAGGCAGAACTACCTTTCCAAACAGAAATTTGGCTAGCCCCTCAAATGCATAAATTGTTCTTCTTCTTCAAGCTTGGGGGTGGGCTGTGGGGGGACCCAAAGTACTCAGTTCAGTTAAGCCCTAGGTATTTCACATGAAGATCTGCTACACTGGAGAGATTTATGATTATTTTGGTCTTCGGACACTATCACAATGAGCCTTATGAGCCTCGTTCTATAGATTAACTTGGAGATCATTTTGCAAGCTTTTTCACACAGTCAACATGAAAAGAGCCAAATAAAATATGACTGTTTCAGGTAATAATCTTAAATTACAGAGGAGTCATAACAGACTCTAAGAACTAGTGTGAGTTCTTCATTCAAGTAAAACAGTAGCCTGGTGACCTTATGCACAACATATCCTCGTTCTCTTAGGGTAGAGGAAAATATAATTATAAAAAACCTGGAAGTAGCAAGGCTTAAATTACATTGCCAGCGCAGCTTGTTTCTAAAGGGCTTATTACAGTCAGGAACCACAAATCTGTGATTTTTTAAAAAAAACATGAATTGATGTCATAATGAGGTTTAAATGGAGACTCTCTGTCTACATTGCCTCCCAAAGGAGAGGGGTTCCCCTTCTACCCTGGGCATAGTGCCTCCTTCTGCTGTGCCGCTTAATGCAAATGTAAACAAAAAGGAGAATCAAATATGAAGGCTGAATTCATTTCCAGCTGGCTGTCACGGATTTTCACTTTGCTCTCTTCACAGTTCACAAGGGCACCTTTCAAGTCTGGTTTATACAGAAGATGCTTAAAAGGGTACAGCCTACAGCAGAAATACAGCACTGATTGTGAGTTTGGAAACAAAGTTGCTTAGAAAGGCAATCCATATGGAACCTTTATTGTAGAAATCTTTAACGCTACTGTTATTGGAGCAACTGAAAATAAAAGAGGAAATATCATATGAACAGCTGTTTTTTCTACCTGTCCGGAAAACTAACGTGTTATTACAAATCTATGTCTCACAACATGGAGCTGGCTCCACTGTCTAGGTAGCCTTAAGTGGTTGCCTGTAGCAGCAAGATATTAGGGGCAGCAAAATGTTTAGTGATTATTAATTGTATGAGCATAGGCGGGGTGGTGCAGACATTTTCCAGTTTGCTGTGGGCAACAAAAACCCTAGAGACATCCCTGGCATCCCCAGATCTTACACATACAAGTAAGCAATTAAAATGTGTAGGGTTTCCTAGGAAGAAAATAATTTTTAAACTACTAGTCCAACTGCAGAGAATAATGGAAGCTTATACCTTTAAAAATATCACAAATATGATACACACTAATCAGTTCATTACAGTATGTGTACCGCTGTCCTCTAGTGGAATCAGAACTGCTCCGTTGTGTGTTCATCTACTAATAGGTAAAGAGTCATCACCTAGAACTTTCATTCATGGAACATTCAGACAGTCACTTGTAGTTGAGAAAGCATTTGCAGGTCCTGAAAGTGGCAGGAATTTAAGCACACATGTTTATTTGTGCAAAAATTCCTGCTATACAGGCATTATTCACTATTCTCCTTTTGAGTCACCCATAAAGGATGCAGATACAGTATCACGTGGGTTTGGTGACAAACGGTAAAACATGGATAATGAACACTTTGTCAAGAACCTATAACCTGAAAAATATTTTCCAAACTATTTGACAAACAAAAACTAAAATTGGAAAAGAGTCGGGATCAGTTTGTGAACATTAGCCAAAAATAAGGCTAAATTTGCAGCTAATAATATTCATAATAAATAGACTGATCACCTTTAGGTATAACTCTGATGCTCCCAAGTGACTGAAAGTTTGATACTTGTTATGCTAGATGATGTTAATGGCAGCTTTGATATAAATCAACCAGACTTGGTTAAAACTGATATGTGTGCTAAGCACCTTTCAGGCTAAATGAAAGGAGAAATTAAATGCCCCTTTATATAGTGATAGCTAGGAACAATAGGAAACCACTGCCCAAGGCAATGGGCCATATGGCAAGGCTGATGAGATGCTAAGCCATGTGCGCTGAGAGGTTTCCCAGGAAATGACTGTAAATGCAGGGGTTGGGAAACCGATGGGTTGCAGCGGTAGCTATGTCTACACTACAAGTGCTAGAGTGGCCACTGTAGTGTAGACACTTTCTACAGCAATAGAAGGCATTTTTCTTCAGTCGACCTAGCAGCATCTATAATAAGGTTTAGGGCAGATTAATTATGTCTCCCAGGGGTATGAATTTTTCACACGCCTGAATGATGTAGCTAAGTCGACTCAAGTTTTAGGTGTAGACCAGCCCTGTGTGGCAGAGAGGCAGAAAGCAATGGAAACAGTGGTAAGTGACCCTAGGAGCAGGCAAAAAGACACTTATAGGCATGGTATTCTCTGGAAAGGCAGACTTGAATTTCTGAGCAAAGAATCTGCCTGCAGCTGTTTGTTTCTAGTGTGTTCATGGGTGTGCTTGCAGAAATGGCATTAAAATCTTATGCATACCTAACATTGTTCTGAAGTGGAGAGGGTGCCAGTTTGGCCATTTTGGACTGAAAGACTCTAACCCATCTCTGTATGTTTGAGTGTATAGAACATTTTCTCAGTGTGATTAGCTACCTCTGTATAAAATATTCCCTCATGGACAGTTCATTTATTCTTTTTTTAAAATAAATATTGGATGAAAGAAATTATAACCTTATGGCCCAACTTTCAGATACCAGGTTGAACACTATGGAATGGATTTACTGTTATTCTACCCCTCCCCCCTTGAATAACCCAGAGTGAATATGCTGGGCACTCTAATTTCTCTCTCTTCTCAGAAGCTGAAACCCCATAGGTACAGTTCCTCTGCACTCATTATGCATCTCCTGGGTACACAACTCAAACAAGAGCTACCTTGTGCTAACAGTGAGTTGATTTGCTTGCACTCATCAAAGTGAAGTGATCGCTTCACAGAGGGAACTATTTTGCACTTTAGAATAAAAAAAAACATTCTTCCAATAAAGTTGTAGAGATGCTGGATAGTTGCAGATTTTTCTTTCCATGTTTTGATATTGCTAAGCTGCCATACATTTATAAACAACTGGTAGAAGTTCTTTTTTCAACATGTAATTCTTCGGAAGAGTCATGGCTGAAGAGTATTTTTCAGGATACTATAGTGTTGCTGTAAACCTTGTCTTTCCTAACCCCATCCCCTTAATATCTTTTATCACTCTCACTGTGTTAAGGATAATTTTTGAGCCCTAATCCTGCTATACTTAGGAGATCAAGTTGCAGGACTGAGGCCTTGATCCCCAATCCTGCAAAGACTTAATTTGGGGCTTAAATTAATAGGAATACTTGGGTTTAATATTAAACATATCAGTAAGTGTTTACAGGATTTGGGTGTTAGACTGCTTGGGGGAAGAGATTCTTATGACACCTGTGAGAATACTCCCTGGGATTTCATAAAATAATAATTTTAGAGCAACTCTTTCTGCAAGATTTTTTTACATACATAAAATGTCATACCTTTCCCGAAGTTGGTTTTTTGCCCTGTAAAATTTATAGCATCTCAACTTTCTGTTTTTGTTGTTGTTTTAAACAATGTAAGACTGCTTCATGGCAGATGAAAAACGTTATTTATCATTACACCAGTAGGATTACTGGAAAATATGCAGATCTTAAGCCATCTATTACCATTGATTCCCCAGATTTCCTTCTCCAACCCCTTCTTCCTCTACCATAGAACCACTTTCCTTTCAGTTTGGTTGGTAATGTCTCCTCCTAGGATAGAAAATTACTTTTAGTCAGCCCACAAATAATGCCAAAGGGAGGTGTGGTTTGCACACTCACTTTTTCTCTCCATAATACTGACTTGATCTGACTTAGTCAAGAACACTTCCAAGGTCATATCTACAAGCAAGTTTCCTGAGCACAGCTATGTGCAGGCTTCATACTAGTGAGCCAGTTAGAGCATGTTTAATTTAATGTGACGTGTTTTAGAAACATCTCTGAAGTAGGACTGAATAAAAATGAGCATTTGTATAGACAAAAGGAATAAATTTGTTAGTCTCTAAGATGGCACAAGTACTCCTTTTTTTTGTGAATACAGACTAACACAGCGGCTACTCTAAAACCTGTCATTTGTATAGAGTATTTTTCCTAAAATGAAATCCAGTTCTCAGAAGCTTCTCAACTCAGCTTCCAATTTTTGCATCAAACCACCAGAGGCAAGCAGTCCCAGCAGCATTTTACATGGTTGGAGACAGATGAGGCTAGGCAAACTATGGCCTTCAGAAAGAAGAGAAGCAGGAAGAATTCCAAACAGCTAGAAGTTTCAAATAGATACCAGGTCTTCAACATGGAAACTACAGAAAATACTTCCCAATATTAAGGAGGTCAAAAGGAACGAAGAGACATACAGGACATGTGTGGAAGGCAGATCGGCCCAACCTATACGAAAATCCATTTTAACTGCAAAGACTTCTCCAACTATCCAAGGCACACCGATGATCCTTCTTGGAGATTCAATACTGAGAAAAATCAAAAGACCATTCTGCAAGGGATACATGGACAACAGGATGGTGTGGTGCCTTCCTGGAGCCAAGACACATGATGTGACTCTAAAATTGGATAGGCTTATGAAGCCAATGTTCCAGGATCCATTGGTGATGGTTCATATTAGCACTAAGACATTTCATCGCAGGATATCTTGCACACAGTGGATTACCTCAGGGAACTTGGAAGCATGCTGAATGAGAAGAATGTTCAAGCCATCTTCTCTGAGATCTTTCCTGTCTCTCAAGCACATGAAGACAGAAAGCAAAGAAGATTCTGCAAGTGAATCACTGGCTAGGTAAGTGGTGCAGTATGGAGGGGTTTGGTTTGTGGAACATTGGTCCACATCCTATGGGGAGAGAGGGCTGTATAGTTTGGATGGCCTTGACCTCAGTAAAAGAGGGACCAATCTTCCCTGAGGCAGGCTGGCTAGAGTTGTCAGGAGGGGGTTAGACTAAGAGCAAAAGGGAAGGGTTAAAAGAGGGAAGATATAAGCACTCAGCACAAAATTGAGATATTGAGAACAAAATTAATCAAGAAACCAAAAGACATGAAGAAAATAAATTCTTTAATTGCCTATACACCATAAACTCAATCAAGCTGGTATTTCTGAAACTTGGTGGGATAATTCACACAATTGAAATGTTAAAATCAATGCTTATAACCTATTTAGGAAGGATCGAGTGAGCAAAAGGGGAAATGTTACTAGAGAAATTCTCTAGCCTCCATTTTGTGTGCCTGACTCTATTCTAAACAGACAAAAGCTATTCCCTTCTAAATTGGCAATTTTAAGCATGCTCAGTACTGAGATAGGGTGAAATGTTCAGTTAATTAGCAGAAAGCCCAGAATTTGTAAGATGGTGCCCTGACAGAAAGCCAAATGTGTATGTGTGTCGGCAGAATCTCAGCTCCAAGGTAAACAGCAGTGAGCATGTGCAAAATTGGTGGCTAGTGAGCCTATGCAGTAAAGGGTGACAGAAAGGTCAGTTAGCTGATCAGCTGGCTGGTCATAGCTGACTCATATTGGTTACAACTTGTTCTAAAGGTCAACGCTGTCACTGGTGCTCTGAAGTCATGGTTGATACTAAGTATGTGTGAATGAGGTAATTGCTTCTAAGAATAGAAAGATATATTAGAAGAGGGCAAGACTATAGCATAAAAGCTCAGCTGTCAGCAGGCAGGATTTGAATTAGAGAAAGAGAGTTGATTGGGAGAAGATGGACAAATTGGAACTCAGCCAGGGGAGCCAAAGAAGAGCTACTGGAAAGAAGTTTGAAAAGCTACTGCAGAAGGAGAGAGAGAAAAGACAACCGGAGCAGAGCAAAGCTGACTGATTAGGAGCTGAGCTGCAACAGTGATTAAAGAAAAATACCAAAACAGCAATGGTGATTTAAAGGGATACCAACGAATTTATAAAGTAAGTCTGCCAGGTTTTTTTAAAATATAAATTTTAGTGTAGTGTGGTCTACCATAGTATTTAATAGGTGTGTGCTTGAAAAGTGTGTGTGTATTGATTGAATCTTACTTATGTAAAACAAAGCATAATTTAAGAACTGCTATCAGCAATTTGTTACAAACGAGCCATTGGTAGCAAAGTGCTTCACTTAGAATCATTTAAATTGTACGCTATTTCGGTTTGAACGCTCTTTAACTTGCAGTATATAATCTGTGTTTCATTTCTATTTCTAGATTACACTGTAGTAGGGATTATTAGTTATTTTAATAAAAAGATACTTTGTTTTGGAGGATAAAATGCCTATGTCAATTTATTGGAAGGTTATATCTGTGTTCTTTAGTGATTCCTTAACAACCCCAAAACTCATACCTCAGGAAGAACAGACGAAGGAGGTGATAGGCAGGTTATTTTAGGGGTGTTCCAAATCCATTTTTTGGGGTAACAGAAGAGTGGCACTCTACATCAAAAATGATATTATCGGTTTCCGAGTCACTGATAACTTGGAAGAAAATGATCTTGAATGCTTATGGATCAATGTCCAAACAGATAAAGCATAAGATGGTCTGTAGCAGACACCAACTAGTACCCAAACAAGTCACACTAGGAAATATGATGACTGCTTCCCTACACATTTATCCACAACATACAGGAAAAAAAACTGTGTGATCATGGGGATTTCAATTTGAGTGACATATGCTGGAGGTCTCATGCTGCCAATACTAAAACATCTTTGGAATTTCTAAACATAACAAATGACAATTTCCAAACTCAAAAAGTGTTCAAGCCAACATGGGAGAGTTCTTTATTAGACTTTGAACAAACACATAAGGAAGAATTGATCACAGAACTAAACATTAATTGTAGTTTAGGTATAAATGATCTTTACTTGATTACATTTATAATGTGCACGCAGAATAAAGTCCAGACCAGTAATATAAATATTTGGTGCTTTAATAAGGGCCAACTTCACAAAGCTGAAAACAGATATGAGCCATATCAGCTGGTAGGAACAATTTAATCAGAAAAAATCTGAATGATAATTGGGAATAATTTAAAAACACCTTATTAGATGTCCAAAAAGCCACAATCCGACAAGTGAGAAAGAGGATTGATCTGGTTTAGAGGGGAACTGAAGACAACTGTAAAAAATGAAACATATAACAAATGGAAGAAGTGGGAAGTTGGTAGTAATGAATATAAATCAGAAGTTAAGAATTGTAGAAGACTGGTAAAGGAAGTCAAGGGACACAAGCAGAAATCCATGGCCCATAAGGCTAAAGACAGTAAAGAGGTTTTTTAAAAAATATATTAGGAACAAAAAGAATCCTGACAATGGTACTGAGCTATTACTAAAGGGAAATGATAGAATTATCAATAATAATAATACAGAAAAAGCAAAAGTGTTCAGTAAATATTTCTGTTCTATATTTGGGGGAAAACAGATTATATACTCTCATCATATGGTGATGATAACACTATTTCCATTCCACTAGTATCTCTGAAGTATGTTAAACATAAGCTACTACAGTCCAGACTGTACTGTAGTACAGTCTACTACAGCTAACATTTTAAAATCAGCAAGTCCAGATAACTCACATCAAAGAGTTTGAAAAGAGCTGGCTGATGAGCTCACTGGACCATTGATATTGCGGCCTAATCAGGGTGGAGTAGAGCAGAAGAATTACTTCTTGAGTCTTTCTTACAACACTCCTGCTAATACATCCCAGAATGTTCATATTTAGTTTGTGAATCCCAGATCCCTCTCTGCTGTACTCCCTCCCAGGCAGTCATCTCCCATCTTGTATGTGTGCAACTGATAGTTCCTTCCTAAGTGGAGTACTTTGCATTTGTCCTTATTGAATTTCACCCTGTTTACTTCAGACCATTTTGCCAGTTTGTCCAAATCATGTTGAATTTTAATCCTATCCTCCAAAGCACTTGTAACCCTCCCAGCTTGGTATCATCCGCAAACTTTATAAATGTACTTTCTATGACATTATCTAAATAATTGATGAAAATATTGAACAGAACTGGACCCAGAACTGATCCCTGCGGTACCCCATTTGATATGCCCTTCTGGCTTGACTGTGAGCCACTGATAACTACTCTCCAGGAATGGTTTTCTAACCAGTTTTGTACCCACTTTATAGTAGCTCCATCTAGGTTGTATTTCCCTCATTTGTTTATGAGAAGGTCATGCAAGACAGTATCAAAAGCTTACTAAAGTCAAGATATACCACATCTACCACTTCCCCCCTATCCACAAGGCTTGTTACCTTGTCAAAGAAAGCTAGTAGGTTGGTTTGACAAGATTTGCTCTTAACAAATCCATGTTAACTGTTACTTATCCTATTATCCTCTTGGTGTTTGCAAACGGATTGCTCCATTATCTTTCCTGGTACTGAAGTTAAGCTGACTGCTCTGTAATTCCCCAGGGTTGTCCTTATTTCCCTTTTTATAGATGGGAACTATATTTGCCCTTTTCCAGACCTCTGGAATCTCTCCTATTTTCCATGACTTTTCAAAGATAACCAATAATGACTCTGGTATCTCTCCAGTCAGCTCCTTGAGTATTCTAGGCTTTATTTCATCAGGCCCTGGTGACTTGAAGACATTTAACTTGTCTAAGTAATATTTAACTTGTTCTTTCCCTATTTTAGCCTCTGATCCTACCTCATTTTCACTGGCATTCACTATATTAGACGTCCAATCGCTACTAACATTTTAGAGGAAAACCAAAACAAAAAAAGTCATTTAGCACTTCTGCCATTTCCACATTTTGTATTATTGTCTGTTCATACCCCCCGCCCCCCATCATTGAGTAATGGGACTATCCTGTCCTTGGTCTTCCTCTTGCTTCTAATGTATTTGTACAATGTTTTTTGTCACCCTTTGTGTCTCTAGCTAGTTTAAACTCATTTTGTGCATTGGCCTTTCTAATTTTGCCCTACATATTTGTGTTATTTGTTTATATTAATCCTTTGTAATTTGACTTAGTTTCCACTTTTTGTAGGAATCTTTTTTGAGTTTCAGATCATTGAAGATCTTCTGGTTAAGCCAGGGTGGTCTCTTGCCAGATTTCCTATCTTTCCTATACAGTGGGATAGTTTGCTCTTCTGCCCTTAATAATGTCTCTGAAAAACTGCCAACTCTTTTGAACTGTTCTTCCCCTTAGACTTGCTTCCCATGGGATCTTACCAACTCCCTGAGTTTGCTGAAGTCTGCCTTCTTGAAATCCAATGTCTTTATTGTGCTGTTTTCCCTCCTATCATTCCTTAGAACAGTGGTGCCCAAATTTTTCCACAGCTGGGGCTGGGAGTGAAGCCAGGGCCACAGCTGAGGCCAGGGGCTGGTGGTGGGGCTGTAGCAGAGCTGAGGATAGAGTTGGGATGGTGATGCTCCATTCCTGCCCCCCTGGACATTCCTCTGTGCCACCTTAGGGAGGCGCGCCCCCCAGTTTGGGGACCACCACCTTAGAATCATGAACTCTACCATTTCATGATCACTTTCACCTAAGCTGCCTTCCACTTTCAAATTCTCAACCAGTTCCTCCCTATTTATCAAAATCAGATCTAGACCAGCCTCTCCCCTCGTAGCTTTCACCACCTTGTGAAATAAAAAAAATGTCTCCAATACATTCCAAGAACTTGGATAATCTGTGCTCCGCTGTATTATTTTCCCAGCAGATATCTGGGTCGCTGAAGTCCCGTATCACCGCCAAGTCCTGTGCTTTGGATGATTTAGTTAGCGGGTTAAAAAAAAGCCTCATCCACCTCTTCTCCCTGGTTTGGTGGTCTGTAGTAGACCCCTACCATGACATCACCCTTGTTTTTTACCCCTTTTATCCTTACCCAGAGACTTTCAGCAAGTCTGTTTCCTATTTCCATCTCAACCTCAGTCCAAGTGTACACATTTTTAATATACAAGGCAACACTTGCTCCCTTTTTTCCCTGCCTGTCCTTCCTGAGCAAGCTGTACCCTTCTATACCAATATTCCAGTCATGCGTATTATCCCCAAGTCTCTGTGATGCCAATTATGTCATAGTTGTGTTTTTTAACTAGCATTTAAAGTTCTTCCTGCATATTCCCCATACTTCTCGCATTAGTATACAGACATCTAAGATACTGTTTTGATTTGCCCCATCATCGAGTGGGTGCATTTCCAGTGGGGTCCCACAAGAATCTGTTCTTGGCCTTAAACTAGTTAATGTTTTAATCAGTCACCTAGAGAAAAACATAAAATCATCACTGAGAGAGTTTGCAAATGGCACAAAAATTCGCGGGGGGACGGAAGTAAGAAATAATGAAGAGGATGGGTCAGTGATTCAGAGCAATCAGGATCACTTGGTACACTGGGTATGCTGGGAAAAGAGACAAGGAAGCCATCACAAAAATTAAATCCGAGCACAGACATTTGCCTGTACACTCTTCTCTCCCTTTGTTTGTTGGTGTCATCATCAGCTGTTGTAAAGAAACCAGGGAAGTCCAAACACAGGGTTTGGCAAGTGAAAAAGAAACTGAATTTAAATTGTTTGGTTTTAAATGCCTATGTAATTACTCGTCTTCTGAGTGGGACGTCTGGAATATCTTGACTCCTTTTTAGGAAACAATGAGTGATGCACAGACTTCAGATATTCTTTCCTAGCCTAATTCATTCACAATACTGTATGTGCACAGTTCCTGTTCATGCCTGAAAAAACAGCAGAGCTTTACAGACCTATTTCCACTTTTAGAGTCCCAGCTAAAACAGCATCTCTGTCTCAGCAATTTGCCATTAATATCTTACCTGTCGGTTTCCCCAGCACATCCTGGCTCAAATTCACAGGTGACTAAGGTTGTCTACAACAATGTAACTGAAGCCTTCTTCAAACCCCTTCTGCACCTAAATTACACTAACTCTCAGACTTAATTTCCAGCACGTAATATAACCCCTCCACTCCTTACACATTACCACTCACTTCGGCCCACCGATTCTAATGAATCAAGGGGAGGGAAAATTATGAGGGTAAACTACTTTTTATCTGCCTATCATCTATGCAGCGGTATACAAACACCCCAGATTTACTTTTAACTTGCATCCTCTTGTTAACTGCTTGTCCTGCTATACACACATCTCTTCCATGCTCTCAGCAATGGGGTATTTCCTCAGATTCAGCAGAGCAGAGTGCAAGGTGAATGTGTAAAAGTGAGGGAGTTATTGGGCAGTGTCATAAATATAAAGGGAAGGGTAAACCCCTTTAAAATCCCTCCTGGCCAGAGGAAAAATCCTCTCACCTGTAAAGGGTTAAGAAGCTAAAGGTAACCTCGCTGGCACCTGACCAAAATGACCAATGAGGAGACAAGATACATTCAAAAGCTGGGAGGAGGGAGAAAAACAAAGGGTCTGTGTCTGTCTGTATGCTGCTTTTGTCGGGGATAGAACAGGAACGGAGTCTTAAAACTTTTAGTAAGTAATCTGGCTAGGTATGTGTTAGATTATGATTTCTTTAAATGGCTGAGAAAAGAACTGTGCTGAATAGAATGGCTATTCCTGTCTGTGTGTCTTTTTTGTAACTTAAGGTTTTGCCTAAAGGGATTCTCTATGTTTTGAATCTAATTACCCTGTAAGGTATCTACCATCCTGATTTTACAGAGGTGATTCCTTTACTTCTATTTACTTCTATTTCTATTAAAAGTCTTCTTGTAAGAAAACTGAATGCTTTTTTCATTGTTCTCAGATCCAAGGGTTTGGGTCTGTGGTCACCTATGCAAATTGGTGAGGATTTTTACCAAACCTTTCCCAGGAAGTGGGGTGCAAGGGTTGGGAGGATTTTGGGGGGAAATATGTGTCCAAACTATGTTTCCCAGTAAACCCAGTTAGAGTTTGGTGGTGGCAGTGGATATTCCAAGGGCAAAGGATAAAATTAATTTGTACTTTGGGGAAGTTTTAACCTAAGCTGGTAAAAGTAAGCTTAGGAGGTTTTCATGCAGGTCCCCACATCTGTACCCTAGAGTTCAGAGTGGGGGAGGAACCTTGACAGGCAGTAAGCTGGTGTGAGTGTAAGGTGTCTGTCTAACTGAGTCTTAGGGTATGCTGACACTGGAGCTGGAGGTGTAATTCCCAGCTCAGGCAGACATACCCACACTAGCTCTGATCAAGCTAGCATGCTAATAGCAGCATAGCCACAGCTGTGCAATAAGCAGGTTGGGCTAGCTGGCCTGAGTACAATCTTGTCTGAGACCCTAGGTATGTACTCAGGCAGCTAGCACCTCCTGCTGCTGTGGCTACACTTCTATTTTTAGCAGGTTAGCTCTATTAGAGTTAGCACAGGTATATCTCCTTGAGCTGGAAATTGCACCTTCCAGCTCCAGTGTAAACAAAGACAGTCTAAGTCCACTTGGTGTACCTGAGACATTGAGATGCCCAGATGGATATATAACTTACATTTTTTTATTCAGCTCTGTTCTCTGTCCACAGTTCTCATCCACTGGATAGAAACTCTCCCACCATATGCTCAACAGGCAACCAGGTGGCCTCCATCTGCTCCCCCTCGTAGATCTGAGTGGAGACAGAGCAGCCAGGAGGAGCCAACAAGCAGCAGTGGTAGCGGTGGCAGCAGCAGCAGAAAGTGGAGTCTACAAGGACAGAAGGTCAGAGGGGCCCAGTACTAGCCCAAAGCAGGTCAGTCCTGAAGCCAGGTGGCCTTGTGGTCAAGCCATGGCCCCACAGGTTTTTTCAGTCTCTCTGCTCTGCAGAGGCCCTATCAGGTTGGTACAGGTGGTCCCAGCCCTACCAGATGTCCACTCTTCTCCCCTCAGGATTCTGTCTTGGCAGCAGGAAGGGGGAGCAAGGGGTGGGGACGTGAGCCCAGGGAGGAGCAAGGGATGGGGACGTGAGCTCACCCATTCCACCGAGTCCCACCTCAGGCCCCTAAAAGAGGGTGACAGTGCCCAGACCACTTGAGTGATGCTCTCCCCTGAATCTCTTCCAACTGGGCTGGAGTTACTTCATTTGGGGTGTGGTCACAATCTTAGTAGTAGCAATTTAGCCTGTCTGAGGAACAGCATCCCACTTGTAAGGGGCCTCTCTTGGCTCTCCCAACTCTGAAGGGATGGGGGAATGGAATGGGCAAGGATTCAGATCACCGCTTCCAGAGTGGCCTTACCCATGCTATCGGCCCTTTTCCCACAACACCAAATATCAGCCTCCCTTCCTGTTGCAGTCTGCAACTCCTTCCTCCTTTCCCCTGGTGTGTCAGTGCCCTTTAAAACTGTCCCTCTACCTGGCGTATGCCCTGCAATTGCTGAAGGGTGGGGACTCCCTAACCCAATACTGCCACATGCCTTGCTCTGGCTTAGTGTGGGGGTCTGTAAACCCCATCACATAGCCCCAGTATCCCCCCGGCAACCAGCCATCCACCTCTCAGCAGGTTCCAGTTTCCATCCAGTCCTCAGTCACCCCACCCAGATGTGCCCCAGACATCTCCCTGTTTCCAAAAAGAAACACCCCCATTACCCCCCACCCAACAGTCAGCTGTTCCCAGCTTCTCCACCAAGCTATCCAACTACTCCTCTGGACAATCCCACAAATCCAGCTTCCTTTAGCTACCCCTGCTCCCAGTTCCTTCCAGCCATTAGCTCCTCCAGTGGGAGTTTATAAAGAGTTCACCTGCAGTTCTGCTGCATCCCAACATCCTGAACACTACTAGTGGAATGCATACAATGAGCACAGGTATATCACTAACATACACTTCTCAGCAGAAACTAGAGAAATCATAAGCTGTACCCAAATTCTTTAAAATGGTGGAAAACGTTTTAGATCATTAAACCGCTGTGGGGACAAATAAAATGCAATAGCATCAGTGTTACAAGTTCTTTTTTCTTTTATATTCCTCATAAAATGCTATACAACTGAATATTTAAAGACTGATGTAAGCAGTGTCAGGATGAGCTCCACCCTGACATCTGGTGGTGAGGTGTGGCAAGTTGTGGAAAAGAACTTCAGGGGCCGATCTCATTTGCATAGGCACACCCACCACGCCTAGAATGAGGCCATAGCTGCCCAAATGGTCACTTTGGCTGCTGTGGGATCCCCAGTGTCTCTGTTATTGGGGCAGGAAGAATAAATTGTTATTACCCTGATTATGGGAACTGTGCTTGGAACTGTACGTGGCCTTTTGTTATGATGGAGGGATTCACCATCAACTAAGTAGCACTCGCTAGGCAAGGGTCATGGGTTCCAAAACTGTGTGAATGGAGAGAGGCTGGGGACAAGTATTAATACTTGGTGGCATGGGCCCCCTGGTGAGGGCCTTACATGCTAATTGCACTTCCTCCTCTCTCCACTGTGGAATATCAGAGCTAATTTTGATTTCATTAGAAGTCTAGTTATAGGCTGCTGAGCTCACTTTGGGCTGACAGTGCACCAGCACTGGGGCTCCCCTATTATAAGCTGAATTCACCTAAGAGCTGAAATCACTGAGTGTTGTGTTAAGTAGTGGGGGAGCCTGAAGATATATTGTGGAGCAGTTTGCGGGACGACTGGTGAAGCAGTTCGATGCGGCGCAGTGTGTGGATGGCAGGAGCTGCTTGTGGGCCGTGGAGCTGAGCGAAGGAGTTCGTGGGGCGGCTGACGGAGCGGAGCGGGGTGCAGCTGAGCGAAGGAGTTCGTGGGGCGGCTGGCGGAGCGGAGCGCAGCTGAGCAAAGGAGTTTGTGGGGCGGCTGGCGGAGTGGAGCGCCGCTATGGAGCTATGGGGCGGTCAGCTTCAGATCACGTAAGGTGCCTCTTACCCCTGTCCCATTTCCACCCAGGTTGGGAGGTAAAGCTCCGCAGATAAACTTTCGAACTCTGGGGCTGCCCTGACCAGGGACAGAGACTTTTGGGGCATTGGACTTTTGGGACTTTGGGTGATTTGGGGTTGCTGGACTCAAGAACCAAAGGGAAAAGGGCATGCCCCCAATTTGCCTGGGGTGGGTTTTTTGCTCATGGGTTGTGTTATGAATCCTGTTGGTGGTGTTTCCCCAACATAATGCCACATTGTTTCTCTCTGTTATTAAAAGACTTTTGCTACACTCAGACTATGTGCTTGCAAGAGGGGAAGTATTGCCTCTTGGAGGCGCCCAGCGGGGGTGGTATATATTGGTCCCAGGTCACTGGGTGGGGGCTCGAGCCGGTTTGCATTGTGTTATTGGAATGGAACCCCTAGATATTGAACCCGGCCCTTGTTGCTGCCAACTCAGACGGGCAGAAGGGTTACACTACCTACCAAAGATGTAATAATTCTGGGAAGCAGTAAGTGAAAGAAAAATACAGAGGACATAAGAGTGCAGCACAGATGAGAGATTAAGTTCAGGTGGCCGCTAAGGGAGCCTATGTTGGTATAACTCCATTTTCTTCTGCACTTGTCAGCATGTATACTGTGTTGGTAACTCTCACAGTCTTATCACAAGTCTCAGAGTCCTTGATATTTTTCTTAAAGCCCCACCTCCTGGAGTCAAAGCAGGAAACTCTGTTTTCATTTTTTAAGAAAAGGTAAGTTTCTAGGTCTCATGTTTGACGAGAAAAGTTGAGAACTTGATCCCTGAACACAGAGAAAATAAGCATTAAATAAAAATCAACTTCTTTTTAAAATCTCATGAATTTTGAACACATGATGTTGGCAATACTGTGGACATTATGCACTTACTAGTATGTAACCCTACAGCCCCATACATACCACTTCTGTATTTGGCTGAGACTAAGGGTCTCAGCTGGTGTGACTGTCATGGAAAGGATGCAAAAAGAATTCATTATTCCAAAGAGCAATGAATCAAAGAATGGGATAACACTGATGCAATGTAATTGCTATTCTAATAAAAATATCTAGTGCTACTCTGCTCTGCATGTAAAGAGGTATAGCCTTGGGTTTCTCTCATGTAAAGATAAGTCTTTTTAGATTAGATCAATCTATAGCCTTAGGTCACTTCTCACTTTAGAGATGTAGTCCAAGAACAAAGGGGTGCACGATTAAACGCTTTAAAAGAGACCTATTAATTTTAAAGTTATTCTCTCAACTTGTTGAGGCGCTAAATGTCGCATTCTTAGACTAAGGCAAGTCCTGTAGCAGGGGTCTCAAAGTCCTGGCCCACGGGCTATCTGCCGCCTGAGAACCTCCCCACTGCGGCCCATGGAGGAGAGACACATTACAGCCAAGCTGCCCATAATGTCTGCTTCAGCTGCCACCCCCCACAGCTTCCATTGGCTGGGGAGAGGGACAGAGGCAGCATCACTAGTCGCCAGGCAGAGTCAGCCATGGAGGCAGCATCATTAATTGCCGAGCAGAGTCAGTCAGCGAGGCAGCATCACTTTTTTTCCCCCACAATGAATATAAACAAGTCAAAATACCGAACACAACTATCTGATGCGCACCGTGCTGCAATCCTGAAGGTTTCAACTGCTCAGTCACTGAGGCCAAACGTCAGCAAACTGACAGAACTGAAGTGTTGCCAGGTGCCTGGCAAACACCAAAAACTCTCTGGCAGGCGAAGAATCGTATCAAGTTGTATGACAGTTTCATTATTTCTAAGAAATTCAAAATAAAAAATACAATATAAATGTTTTCTTTTCTGAACATCATCTTCAGTGACATTATTGGCCCGCTGGGAGGATTTGAGGACTGACACTGGCCCTAAGATAAATTGAGTTTGAGACCCGTATCCTATAGTGAACTCCAACAGGGATTATATATTTTAATACTGTTAAATTGAATACTGTAGTGTAGAAATCAAAATGTTTGGTCCTCAGCAGCATCCCAAACGTTATATCGTTGGACCCACAAAAATGCTTTGCTTACTACATTATTTTAGTTTAAATCTAGCTATTAGAATCTCAAATGGCATGGTCCTAATAAACATAGTTACATCCTTTCTATGAAATGTGTAATTTCAGAGAAACAAGGTGGGTGAGGTAATATCTTTTCTTAGACCAACTTCTGTTGGTGAGAGAGACAAGCTTTCAAGCTACACACAGCTCTTCTTCAGGTCTGGGAAAAGTAAATACAAGGTGGAACAGACAAACACCACGCTCTCAAATGAACTCACACAGAAAAATGATAAAAGACAAAAATACCCTATCACCCATGTGCAAACACTTTTCACAGAACGATCACTCCACATCTGACCTCTTAGTCCTCATCCTCAAAAGAAACCTGCACAACACCTTCAAAAGACAAGTCTGGGAGCTTAAATTCATAACTTTGGTAGACACTAAAAATCATAGGTTTCAGAGTAGCAGCTGTGTTAGTCTGTATTCGCAAAAAGAAAAGGAGTACTTGTGGCACCGTAGAGACTAACAAATTTATTTGAGCATAAGCTTTCGTGAGCTATGCATCCGATGAAGTGAGCTGTAGCTCACGAAAGCTTATGCTCAAATAAATTTGTTAGTCTCTAAGGTGCCACAAGTACTCCTTTTCTTTTTACTAAAAATCATGGATTTAATAAAGACAGTGGATTTATGGCTAATTACAACAATTTGTAACCCACTCACCCCCGTTTTTTGTCCTATGACTGCAGAGGTATTATCTGGCCACTTCACCTTGAATGGTTGTCATAAATATAAAGGGAAGGGTAAACACCTTTAAATCCCTCCTGGCCAGAGGAAAAACCCTTTCACCTGTAAAGAGTTAAGAAGCTAGGATAACCTCGCTGGCACCTGACCAAAATGACCAATGAGGAGACAAGATACTTTCAAAGCTGGAGGGGGGCAGGGAGAAACAAAGGTTCTCTCTGTCTGTGTGACGCTTTTGCCGGGAATAGAAAAGGAATGGAGTCTTAGAACTTAGTAAGTAATCTAGCTAGATATGCGTTAGATTCTGTTTTGTTTAAATGGCTGATAAAATAAGTTGTGCTGAATGGAATGTATATTCCTGTTTTTGTGTCTTTTTGTAACTTAAGGTTTTGCCTAGAGGGATTCTCTATGTTTTGAATCTGATTACCCTGTGAAGTATTTACCATCCTGATTTTACAGAGGTGATTCTTTTACTTTTTCTTCAATTAAAATTCTTCTTTTAAGAACCTGATTGCTTTTTCCTTGTTCTTAAGATCCAAGGGTTTGGGTCTGTGTTCACCTATGCAAATTGGTGAGGATTTTTATCAAGCCTTCCCCAGGAAAGGGAGTGTAGGGTTTGGGAGGATTGTGGGGGAACGTTTCCAAGCGGGCTCTTTACCTGTTATATATTTGTTAGACGCTTGGTGGTGGCAGCAATAAAGTCCAAGGGCAAAAGCTAAAATAGTTTGTACCTTGGGGAAGTTTTAACCTAAACTGGTAAAAATAAGCTTAGGGGGTTTTTCATGCAGGTCCCCACATCTGTACCGTAGAGTTCAGCGTGGGGAAGGAACCTTGACAATGGTCTATTACAATGTGTGTTAACTGCTTATGCTAAACAATCTCTACCGCATTATAATTTAGGCCTGGTCTACACTACAAAGTTAGGTTGGCAGAAACCACTTTGCATCGACCTAGTAAAGCAGGTGCCTACACTTAAATCTGTCTCCCCCGACATGATGGTCCCATTATGCCAACATAGTAACATCACCTCCCCAAGCAGCATAGACCCATGGTCTATGTACAGAGGTCAAGGCAGTGCGAGAGTAGACACTGTGTTACTTATGTTGACTTTAACAATCATAGAATCATAGAATATTAGGGTTGGAAGAGACCTCAGAAGATCATCTACTCCAATCCCCCGCTCAAAGCAGGACCAACACCAACTAAAACATCCCAGGCAAGGCTTTGTCAAGCCGGGCCTTAAAATCCTCTAAGGATGGAGATTCCACCACCTCCCTAGGTAACCCATTCCAGTGCTTCATCACCCTCCTAGTGAAATATTCCCCGCAAGGTCACCACCTCACATTACATGTGCGTCTTCTCCAAGGTCCAGGTTCTTCCAGCAGTGTCCCACAATGCCCGATACTGACCACTCTGGTCACAATTGTGAGCTCCACTGCCCCAGGGTAGACCAGAAGCCGCCCCCCCTCCCCCCTTTAAAAACCTCACCATTTTTTGCAGTGCCATATGTTGGTTGTCCAGCTTGGCAATCACACCACTATTTGCTCTCCATTGTTGTGCACAACTGCCCAGCTGACCATGCCAGCTACATGCTCCAGACACGCTCCTACCTGGAGTAAACAGGAGATAATGGATGTCCTGGGCTTGTGGGGAGAAAAGTCTGAGCAGGCACCGCTCTAAACCAGCTGTCGAAACATTGACATCTGTGAGCAGATTGCTTAGGGCAGTGGTTCTCAAACTTTTTTTTTCGCAGACCACTTGAAAATTGCTGAGGGTCTCAGCGGATCACTTAATGATCTTTCCAAATGTTCTTTGTACCATTAGCTAACTATTGTAAAATGCTTTGAATAAAAGTGCTATATATAAAAAAAAAACCTTGATAATAATTAACTTTTTTTTGTCCTACAAATAAAAGCACACAACTCATATTTTAATATCAGTAGTCTTACCTTTCTAATGTGATGGATGTGTCCTCTCTCTCTCAGGTGGGACTGGGAAGGAGAAGGGTCTCCCTCTCTCCCCCACTGCGGTAGCCCCTGAGGTGGGGCTAGGAAGGAGGGGGGGGGTCTTTCCCTCGCCACAGCATCCCCTGAGCTGAGGCTGGGAAGGAGCGGGATCTCTCCTCAGCAGCCACAGCCTGGAGCTGTGGAAAGTCACCTCTTTATCTGGCCACCACAGTCCTACACATCCCAAATTTCCCCCATCCCCTCTTCTCACCCCAGTACTCCCTCCCACCTACCCTTTATTTCCCCCAAGGCCACCACCTCACCTTACATGTGCATCTTCTCCTGGTCCAGGCACCTAATTAGTGGAGCCCCACCTGAGTGGCTCCACTAATTAGGTGGGTGACCCTTCATTCTCTCATGTGTGACCTTCCAGGTGTGCACCTTAGAGGGAACTATCCACAGACCGCCTGAATGGAGCTCTGGTCCACAGATCACAGTTTGAGAACCTCTGGCTTAGGGGATGCATGAGAAGGGGTACAACAGTGACCAGCAACAGTGCCAGGTGAAAGCCAAGCCACTGCGGCAGGCATATCAAAAGGCCAGGAAGGCCAACAGTCAATCTGTTGCTGAGCCACAGACCTGCTGTTTTTACAACGAGCTGCATGCTATAGTTGGCAGATACTCCACCACCACCCCACATAGCACCCTGGATACCTCTGAGGAGCTCGAGTCACAGGCCCCTGCCATGAACAACAAGGAGGAGGTGGTGGATGAGAAAGAGGAGGGAGAGTATGGGGGACAGACAACCAGGGATCCAGCTGCACAGTGAGCCAGGAGCTGTTTTTGATTCCACCACAGTCCAGCCAGTCAAGCACAGCACACCCCGATGCAGGGAAAGGAACCTTAGGTAACTATGTAAATAAGTTTTCCAGTGCAGGGATGGCACCCCGAAATTAGCAGGACACATCTTTCAACTTTTCATTAATTTCCATGTACTAGAAGAAGTAGTGGAACAACAAAGAGAGGTTAGAGTTGCTATCTGCTTTTCATTCCCCTCTACAGTTAGGTGGGAGGTGGTGATGTGGAGCAGTTTGTTTATGCACACAGGGATCCCCCTGGGATCCCCCTGAGAGACCTCAATGAAACCTCCATGGAGGCACTCTGCAATCCTCTCCTGAACTTTTCTATGGATGGCAGCTTTATTTTTTTCTTCCCATGCCAGTCGATGATAACTAAGGCTACATTTTAGTCATAGATTTTTTTAGTAAAAAAGCCATGGACAGGTCATGGGCAATAGACAAAAATGCGTGGCCTGTGACCTGTCCATGACTTGTACTATAAACACTCCTGGTTAAATTTAGTTGCTCTGGAAGGCTCTGGGGCACTGCTGCTCTAGGGGGCTCCAGGGTGTGCGGCTGCTGAGGGTGGGGTGGCTTGGGGAGCTGATGCTCATGGGAGTGGGGGTGGCCTGGGGCCCACTGCTGCTCAGAGGGGGCATGACCCAGGGCCCACTGTGGCTCGTTGGGGGGCGGGGGGGGGGGAATCTGAGGCTCGCTGCTCCTCGGGGAGGGGGGGTCTGAGGCTCGCTGCTCCAGGGGAGGGGGGCAGCCCAGGGCCCCGCAGCTGCTCCAGGAGAGGGGAGGGGACCTGGGGTGCTGCGGCTGCTCCGGAGGAGAGGAAGTGGCCTGGGCCCTAGACTGTTTCTGCTCTGGCATCCCCCAAGGCAAGCTTTCTGAGGCCGCGTGAGCAGCCACTGGTGCGGCTGGCCCCGGGGCTGCCCCAGCTGTTCCGGCAGCCTGGAGGTAAGCTGCAGCACCGCTGCAGAACACACAGAAGTTCTGGAAAGTCACAGAAACTGTGACCTCTGTGACAGACTCACAGCCTTGGTGATAACTTTTGCAGGTACCATTGCAGTGAACAAGCTAGCAGCATAAAGGCCCGGGCAGCTTCGGGACACCAGCAACTATACTGTCAGTGGTACCTCTGTGTTTTATTTGTACCTGTGGCTTTAAGGGGACCCTCCATGCCAGTGGAACAACTGACCCAGATAAGGAAGAGAAAAAAAAGAGAAAGCAGGAGGACATGTTCTGCAAGAGCCTTCAAACCAGTGCTGCATCAGACCTTGAACAGAGGGGCTGGAGACTGTATGGAGAGGGAAAGAGCAGACAGAAGAACAGTGTGGGAAAGGGAGAGGGAGATGCACCAGGATACCATGAGGCTTGTCTGAAAGCAAACTCAGATGTTGGAGACTCTTGTGGACCTCCAGGTCCCACAGCAAACCAAGTACCAGGAAATCATTATGCTCTTTGTGGTTCTTCTCGAGGCCCTGCAAATACCGGGGGATTGTGCATACTGTGCTTGCAACGTTCAGGACAATACTGCGGAGCTGTGCAGGCACTTTTCACGCTTCTGTCAGAGAGGGCAGACAAGTCCCTTATGGGTTCATGGGAATTTGAAAATAGGTGAAAAAATTATGGCATAGAGATACTATGGGATGGAGAACATTCTGGGAAGTTGACCCGTTGCTCTCAGTCACCCCTGCACAAGTTGGTTCTTTTCCACCATGTATTTCCAAAACTGCAGAGGGTTGTACTATGGGATCCCGACACTTGGTGCGTACGCTTTGCACTGACACAAGGAGCCAAGTATGCACACATGCAAGCACTACACTAACTGCAGCAGCTGTATGCCAACATAACTTGCCTTAGCAAAACTTTGTAGTATAGACTTGGACTTAGCTGTGACACTCTGAGTACACTTCCCAGACCTGAAGAAGAGCTCTATATAGCTTGAAAGCTTCTCTCTCTCTCTCACCAACAGAAGTTGGGTCCAATAAAAGGTATTACCTCATCCACCTTGCCTCTCTATTATCCTGGGAGCAACATAGGTACAACACTGCAAACAACCTGTAATATAAGGCTGCTTCAGAACCAGAGAAAAGTAGTATTTTGAGTAAAGCACTGTAAGAGAAGTAACCCTCCAATTGCTGTTTTGATTGATAGCACAGGTGGGGATTGAACATAAGAATGGCCATACTGGGTCCATCTAGTCCACTATTCTGTCTTCCAATAGTGGCCAATATGAGGTGTTTCAGAGGGAATGAACGGAACAGGTAATCAACAAGTGATCCATCCCTTGTCCCCCATTCCCAGCTTCTGGCATACAGAGTCTAGGGACACCATCCCTACCCACCCTGGCTAATAGCCATTGATGTACCTATCTTCCATGAATTTATCTAGTTCTTTTTTGAACCCTATAATAGTCTTGGCCTGCACAGCATCCTCTGGCTAGGAGTTCCCCTGTTCGTTGTGTGGAGAAATACTTCCTTTTGTTTGTTTCAAACCTGCTGCCTATTAATTTCATTTGGTGACCCCTAGTTCTTGTGTTATGAGAAAGAATAAATAACTCTTCTTTGTTAACTTTCTCAACTGTCCTGATTTTATAGACCTATATCATATCCGCCCTTAGTCATCTCTTTTCCAAGCTGACAAGTCTCAGTCTTATTAATGTCCTCATATGACAGCTATTCCATACCCCTCCTAATAATTTTTGTTGCCCTTTTCTAAACATTTTCCAATTCCAATATACCTTTTTTGAGATGGGACGAACACAGTTGCATGAAGTATTCAAGAGGTAGGAGTACCATGAATTTATACAGAGGCAATTTGATATTTTCTGTCTTATTTATCTAACACTTTCTTAATGATTCCCAACATTCTGTTAGCTTTTTTAATTTGGTGTTCCACACTGAGTGGAAGTTTTCAGAGAATTATCCACAATGATTCCAAGATCTCTTTCTTGAGTAAGTAACAGCTAATTTAGACCTCATCATTTTTTATATATGTATTTGGGATTATGTTTTCCAATGTGCATTACTTTGCATTTATAAACATTGAATTTCATCTACCATTTTGTTGACCAGTCACCAAGTTTTGCAAGATCCCTTTGTACCTCTATGCAGTCTGCTTTGGACTTAACTATCTCAAGTAGTTTTGTATTATAATCCTTCTGCCCGTCAGAGATGGCAGCAACAAGGGCCAGGTTCAGTATCTGGGGGTTCCATTCCAATAACACAGTGCAAAACCGGCTCGAGCCCCCACCCAGTGACCTGGGACAAATATATATCCAAGAGGCAATACTTCCCCTCTCGCAAGCACAGAGTCTGAGTGTAGCAAAAAGCCTTTTAATAGCAGAGAGAAACAATGTGGCATTATGTTGGGGAAACACCACCAAAGGATTCATAACACAACCTGTGAGCAAAAAACCCACCCCAAGCAAATTGTGGTGTGTCCTTTCCCTTTGGTTCTTGAGTCCAGCAACCCAAAATCACCCAAAGTCCCAAAAGTCCAACAACCCAAAAGTCTGTGGCCCTGGTCAGGGCAGTCCCAGAGTTCAAAAGTTTATCTGCAGAATTTTACCTCCCAACCTGGGTGGAGATGAGGGGGGTTAAGGGGCACCTTACGTGGTCCAAAGCTGATTGCCCCACCTCTCCATGGGGCTCCGCTCTGCCAGCTGCCCCCATGAGCTGCTCCAGGCATCTGACAAACTGCTCTGCTCCACCCAGCAGCTCTGCTCTACCAGCCGTCCCGCAAACTGCTCTGCTCCACCAGCTGCTCTGCTCTGCTCTGCCAGTCGTCCTGCAAACTGCTCCACCATATATCTTCAGGCTCCCCCACTACTTAACATAACACTCAGTGATTTCAGCTCTTAGTAAGTTTAGCTCTTTTGTGATTTCAGCTTGTAGTAGGGGAGCCCCAGTGCTGGTGCACCATTAGCCCAAAGTGAATTCAGCTCAGCAGCCTGTAACTAGACTCTTAATGGAATCAAAATTAGCTCCAATATTCCAAAGTGGAGAGAGGAGGAAGTACAATTAGCGTGTAAGGTCTTCACCAGGGGCCCATACCACCAAGTATTAATACCTGTCCCCAGCCTCTCTCCCTTCACTGGGTTTTGGAACCCATGACCCTTGCCTAACGAGTGCTGCTTAGTTGATGGTGAGTCCCTCCATCATAACAAAAGGCCAAGTACAGTTCCACTGTCCTTGATTCACATAATCAAGATAATAACAGTTTATTCCTGCTCCAATAACAGAGAAACTAGGGCTCCTACAGCAGCCAAAGTGACCATCTAGGCAGGGTGGGTGTGCCTATGCAAATGAGATCGGCCCCTGAAGTTATTTTCCACAACCCACCATAACTTGCCACCAGATGTCAGGGTAGAGCTCATCCTGACTCTGCTTACATATTATCTGCAAGTGTTGCCACCTCATTGTTTACCCCCTTTTCCAGATCATTTATGAATATGTTGAATAGTACTGGTTCCAGTACAGACCCCTGGGGGACACCACTGTTTACCTCTCTCCATTGCTGGGGAATCAAAGATTTTCTACTGATTTCTGAAACACTGACTTAAAATGTGCCTCTTATCGTTTTCTTTGGGTACCACGGAGTTTATTTCATTCTCACATATATACACACACTCCATATATTCCAAATGTAGAGATGATGTTCCTATCGTATACCATGTGATAAATTGCCTTTATTGTGGACCTTTAATTACCTTACCTACACTATACCTACTAATCATTTTATATTTTAAACTCCTCAGGGCCAGGACTGTCTTATTTTCTTCCCATATTTCTGATCTCACTAGGTCTCTTTGGATTATTTCTGTTATCACTGTTCTTCACAATACCTTCCAGTTTAGCATCTCCTGTGAATTTTCTCAAAATGTTGTTTACCAAATCTTCCAGATTACTAATGAAAATATTACACAAAACTGGGGCCAACACAGAGTCCTCCAGAAAACTACTCAATACCTTTTTCATGCTGTTGTTGACAGTATTTTATTAAATAATTAATTTTAGGGCGGAGGTAAGGAAAAGATTATTGTTAAATTATAATGATTGTTTTAAAATAGAGTATTAAGCACATACAAAACATTTTTCAGTCAAATTCCCTGTCTGGTGCTTTCTTTGTGACTATGGTATGGGACTATTGTTAGGCTCAAACACTTCAACAATGGATTAAATCCTCATTGAGATTCAGCAGTTTTCTTTGGTTTGATGCCCAGCAGTAAGGGTATGGCTACACTACAATTAAAAACCCACCAATGGCCCATGCTAGCTGACTCGGGCTCACTCACAGGGCTTGGGCTAAGGGGCAGTTTAATTGTGATATAGACATTTGGGCTTGAGCTGGAGTCTGGGCCCAAGGAACCTACAAGGTGGGAGGGTCCCAGAGCTCAGGCTGCAGCCCAATCTGGAATGTCTACATCACAATTAAACAGCCCCTTAGCCCGAACCCCAGGAGCTCATGTCAGCAGGCATAGGCCAGCAGCAAGTGTTTGTTTGGTTTTGGTCACAAGTAAATCATGACAAAAGAAATCAGGTTTCTTTGTGATAATTTGCAATAGTTTGTGCAGCTCAGAAAACTTCAACCAGATACACAGACTTAGGCTTTGAGCTATTTCTATAGAAATAAACAGGAAAAGGACAAACATAGCCATATAGATACATGACAAGCAGGGAACGTAGCCATTTAAAAGGTCACTGCAAATAATATCAATCTATGAGTTATCAAAGATTCAAGTTTTTGTTAAGAGCTTATTGATTCCAAAAAGTGACAGTTGGCTTTTTGATTATAACTTTCGCATTTACAGGTTTAATGCTATATACAACCCTTCTAAAACAAAAATAACAAATCAGTAATTACACAAACTGCTGTAATGCTCCAAACCACAGTGCTCACCACAGCTCAGCTTTATATACATACGTATATATTTTTCAAAAATTAAACAGTATTTTTTAAACTAATTAAGGTTCACGGTCAGAACATTCTCTTTATTCTTTGAAGCAGATGTTTGGGGAGATCCTGGATGCGTCTTTTTATCGCCTCTTGCTAATTACTATCTGCCTATTCTCTCCACTCCCCTGGCTTTCAAGAGGCCAGTGGGCCCCTGTATACCATCTGTTCAAAATTCTGGTCCCTGCCCTCTGTTAGACCTCACTAGACCTTAATCTTTTTTCTTTGCCATTATGGAGATCATGCATGCATTTGGTGGGTCATGTTCCTTTCACTATATAGAGTGGCACGTGCCAATGCCCTTGGGGAATAAGCTGCAGGGCTAAATTTACAACTGGCTTGATTCCCCCAAAACAATATACTTCATTAAGCTTTTCTTCTTCCATATATTAGTTCATACAATTATAGAAAATAGCTGATTGTCCACGTACTGGAATTAAGATATCTTTTTAAAGCAATAAGACATAATTAAGTGGGGAAAAACAGGCCACCAGACAAAAAAAAAACCCAGCAAACATTTATTATCTATTTTGAGGGATATAGTTCTCATATTCTTTGGATTACAAATTTACAGCACATTGCTCATTTCAGACCAAAATTTATCTCTGTCTTCCATTTAGCTGGTTCTAATCTCCATCTATTTCTGTAAATTATTTACATCAGAAATGTTGAATAATTTAACTGAGATGAGAAAAACTTTATTCGTGTTAAAGAAATTATTCAACCCTGTCTGCAGCTTCTAATTTCCTCCTGTAACAAACACATGGCATTCCTTCTCTACTCTTCTTTTTCTCCATCTCATCTTGTGTGGATCATACATTTTAAAGGCTGCTGAAACAGATTTAGAGAGTTTGTAAACAACCTGCACAGAAACTGCCTTGTCTCCCCATATACGGACACACAACTATTATGATGGAACACCAGAGACCATTTTGAGATTATGTTACAATTTGCACATGTTTTGTAGAACATGCAGCTTTTCAGAAGCTCCATCAAGTTCACAGTGGGTTGACGGAGCTGGCTGACCAAGTATAAAAGGGTTCTCTCACTCACAGAAGAGATCCAACTGGAAGGCCATGGATCAAGCTTCCACACCCAACTGAGAGATCACTTGTCTGCTTCACTGAGCCTTTGCATAAATTCTGAAGCACTCTGCAGGATTCACCGCTGGAAGACACTACTGCACATTTAAATTAATCTAGATTGAACTGGAATATTCCTTCATCGCCAGTCATTTGATTGTTGCTGGCTGGTAAAAGTCACCTTAAATTTTATACCCACACAGGTGTGATATTGTTGGAATAAGCTACATGGGCTTGTTATAAATTGTATATGCATGTGACAAATTTATTACTCACCTTTGACCACATCACCTGCTCTCTGTGCAATAATCCATCCCCTAGGACTTATTGCAACATTCCAAACAGCTGCTTTTTTAAAAACTCTATCTCCCAGAAAAATTTGCTTCCAAAATGTAGAATTCTCTCCAAAATATGGTGCCTGCCAAAGGCGCAGGACAGGCAAGATTCAGTCCTGGGTAAGTGCCAACTTCAAAGTTGTGACATTTTATGTAGAGAGAAGCTATTTTAGGTTATGTTGGGATGTGTTTTGCAGTGATAGCTTTTAAATATTTTCCTCAGAGCCTTGAACACTTAGTAACTAAGGACCTGATTCAAGCCCACTGAAGTCATTCAAAAGACTATCATTGATGTCAGTGGGCTTTGGCTCAGGCCCTAGGCATCTGGCTCTACAGATAAAGGGAAAAACATACACTGTATAAGGGCCAGATTCACAAAAGGGGACTTACACACAGCTTTTGCCTAGTGGAATTCAAAGACCCAAGTTTGGCTCCGAGGATCCCTATACAACACATGGGGAGAGTCAGAAACCTAAAAATAGGATTCATAAAAACCAGTGTGCTGAGCAGTGACCCACCTAAGCTAGCCACTAGTAAATGCTGACAAAGGGGTATGTCCTAAGCCCTGCCCCTTTCAGGCACTGAGAGCCTAGGGCTGGGCCAGAGGGAGGCACTTATCTCTGCTGTGAACTCTCTCACAAACAGCCTAAGCTGTTTTTTGCAAGAAATGCCACCACAGCAGCAGAACACCCTTCTCCCTTTTCACCAAAAACCTTTATCCCAGTTGTTGGGGCACTCACCCAGGAGGTGGGAAACTTTGGTTCAATTCCTCCTCTCCCTGATGTGGAGCAGCAATTTGAAATTGGGTCTCCCATCTCTCAGGACAGTGCCCTAACCACTGAATGATGGGATATTTCAGTGAGGGTTTCTCTCCATTTCTCATGTGGAAGCTATTCCACTCTGTATAAATAGTTAAATAGTAATTGAGGTAGGGAGAGTGGTTAGGCACTCACCTGAGAGATGGGAGAGACAAATTCAAATCCCTTCTTCACATCAGGCAGAAGGGAAAACTGAACACAGGTCTTCCACATCCCAGGTGAATGCTCTATCCACCAGGCAAAGATTATTAAAGGAGCCACTGCTGCCACGTCCCCCTCCCTGTCTCCCCCCATATTCTGAGCATGCCTACCAGATTGAGCCCCAACAGCAAGGAAAATGGGGAATACTCAATTTGTGAATGGCATTGTGTGTTAGGTGCTGAATTGCTGGACGGTGCTAGAAGTTAGATTGCTGTGCCCATGTTCAGCTGCTGAAATCTAGACACCTCATTGACTTTAACAGTGGAAACGCCTAGGGAATTTAGGCACCTCCAGAGTTAGATGGCAGCTGAGCAGGAGTTTTGTGAATGCCAGTGTCACTTAAGTTTGGATTTACATGACTTAAGTGGCAGTTGTCTGTCCAAGTCCTTTTGTGATTCTAGCCCTAAGTGTCCAAATTTATTTGAAATTGGTACTTAGGCACTTTTGAAAAAGTGTTACCCTAACGGACTTATCCATGATCATAGAACTCCCAACAGTGAAGAAAAGAACCTATGAGTCCAGACTCCCAGTCTTCTAACTACTGATCAAACTGCCTATCATAGTTGAACCTGACAATCTTTCAGAATTTCAATAAATGCTAGTGAATGCTGATTTTGCATTATTAAATTCGCTCTATATACACCACACATTCATCATTAATATTTATGAAGAACATTGAGACTATGGTGTTTCATAAATGTTTGTGTACAATACAAAGAGGACCAAAGAGATTGTCAGAAATTCTTCTTTGGAATTAGAGCTATTTTATACACTTACGTATACAAAGAGCCCACGTATAATAATGGCATATCTAAAGAGAAAATACTTTTGCATTAGGATCGAATGTGTAATGAGAATGGAACAATATTTCTGAAAGCAGCCTTTGAATTGTTCTGGATTAAAGGGCAAATTGTATTTTATTTACTTATTTAGTACCGTTTATATCCATTCCCTCTATCCCTCCTACTTTTTTAACACAGTCTTGTTGCATCTGGTTTCAAATTAGTTTGCAAGCTTTTTGGGGACAGGGGCTCTGTCTGTCTAAATACAAACAATCACTGTAGTAGCTGAACTTCCTGTGCAATGAGATCCTGATCCAGATTGGGGCCTCTGGGTGTTAACTCAGTACAAATAAACAACTCTAATAGTTAATTAATTTAAAAGAGCCTATTTCAGACTCTAGGCACATTGCCATAACTTTCATATCAAACAAAACAGACAAAACCTAACAATCCACAATAAATTCAGTGGCCTATCTTCACCCCATTGCTCAGAGAAACTAACCTACTGGAAAATTAAAAAACAAGAGATACCTCATTAGCATCAAATACACCAGCTCTCTCTCTTCTCTTTCCCCTCCCCTATCCCCAACAGGCCTGAGAAAAGGTTTTGTACCATGACCTGAAGAAAAACAGATTTGGACCATTGCTGACAAGGGAAGGCAGAATGAATTCCAAAGAAAAAGTAGCCCTCATAAAGAATGCCCTGCCAGCCCCCACTCTCCCCTATAAACCAACAAGGCTCCAGCCAAACACCCCCACCATTTACAGCTGTGGCAAACACACACAGGAAGAGACATGTCTCTCAAGTAGGCAAATCTCAAGACATTTAAGACTTTATAGATTAAAACCAACATCTTCAACTCTACTTCTACAAGCAGAGGCAAGCAGATCTGGGCAGCGGCCAGGAAGGGAAGACTTGAGGCTGTGTGGCAAGCTTCTCCATCCTTTTGTTCACAGAAGTCCCTCCATGGATGGTCTGAAGGGGCCAAGCTCTGTGGGTGGTTGGCTGGGGCTCCACCCCTCCCCAGGGAATTCTAGTGTAAATTAATTCTGAACCTTTAAGCCTCACTTAGGCTGATTTCCTCACCATGGCATGGCCCTCCCCTGCACCCAGAGGCAGCAGTGGAGGGAGGTATTGGCATTGGCACTCAGAGACACTATGGCCCAGATCCTTAAGGCTACTTAGGGGTTCCTCCACTCAACACTGCAATGCCCAAACCCTAAGTGGCCTGCCACCCAGTGGAATTTTCACCCTGAAGCCAGGCACCGAGGCGCCTCATACAATGCATGTTAGGAGCCTCAGGAAGAGATTGTCTGAAGCCAGCCAACTGAGCAGTGAGCTGCCTAACCTTCCCAAGGAATGAAATGCCCAGGAGAGGGGTAAAGAGAGGAGAGGGACTTAGGTGCCCATGACTGACATGGTGCCACAGAAAGCCACCTCCCTCCAGTTGGGATCCTCAGCCATGACCCTGCTCCTGGAGTTAGGTGCTAAAGCCAGGTCAGCCCACAGCTTGTGCCCTGGAGCTGAAAGCCTCTCTCTTTCTCTTTCACCTACTTTCTGTTTCCTGCTAACATTCAATACCTCTCGCATGTTTGCACTATGTTCTTCTGTGGCCCCTGGCTGTCTTTTGTGAGGATACTCTGCTGCCCCCTACCTATCAGTAGCCTGCATCTAGCCTTCCTGATGCAGGGTATGATAAGTATCAAGTCTTAGGCATGCCTCAGAACATGTCTACAGGCCAGGGTGGTGAAATAGATAGTCTCCGGCCTAGTATGAAAATCCTGCTTTGGAGCTGTCATAAATATAAAGGGAAGGGTAAACCCCTTTGAAATCCCTCCTGGCCAGGGGAAAGCTCCTCTCACCTGTAAAGGGTTAAGAAGCTAAAGGTAACCTCGCTGGCACCTGACCAAAATGACCAATGAGGAGACAAGATACTTTCAAAAGCTGGGAGGAGGGAGAGAAACAAAGGGTTTGTGTGTCTGTCTGTAGTCGTCTTGGCCAGGGACAGAACAGGAATGGAGCCTTAGAACTTTTAGTAAGTAATCTAGCTAGGTATGTGTTAGATTATGATTTCTTTAAATGGCTGAGAAAAGAATTGTGCTGAATAGAATAACTATTTCTGTCTGTGTATCTTTTTTGTAACTTAAGGTTTTGCCTAGAGGGGTTCTCTATGTTTTTGAATCTAATTACCCTGTAAGATATCTACCATCCTGATTTTACAGGGGGGATTTCTTTATTTCTATTTACTTCTATTTTTTATTAAAAGTCTTCTTGTAAAACACTGAATGCTTTTTCATTGTTCTCAGATCCAAGGGTTTGGGTCTGTGGTCACCTATGCAAATTGGTGAGGCTTTTTATCCAACATTTCCCAGGAAAGGGGGAGTGCAAGTGTTGGGAGGATTGTTCATTGTTCTTAAGATCCAAGGGTCTGGGTCTGTAGTCACCTAGGCGAATTGGTGAGGCTTTTTACCAAACCTTGTCCAGGAAGTAGGGTGCAAGGTTTTGGGAAGTATTTTGGGGGGAAGGACGCGTCCAAACAGCTCTTCCCCAGTAACCAGTATTAGTTTGGTGGTGGTAGCGGCCATTCCAAGGATAACGGGGGTAATATTTTGTACCTTGGGGAAGTTTTGACCTAAGCTGGTAAAGATAAGCTTAGGAGGTTTTTCATGCAGGTCCCCACATCTGTACCCTAGAGTTCGGAGTGGGGGAGGAACGGTGACATGGTGGCGCAGCGGTGGGATTAACCTGAAATCATTTTGAGATCCAGTTGAGATTTTTTGAACTAGAAATACAGATTTTAAAAAGGAATTTTTAGGAAGTCCAGAAGGCAGCTTTGAAACTGAAAGCAGCTTGGTTTCTCTCTGCTTTGTGGCCAAGCAGAGACAAAAGGGGATTATCTTGTGAATTGCAGGTTTCATTTGCCTGGAGGCAGGGTACTTAACTCCTGCAGGGAAATTCACAGTCTTCCAACCCAGAGGTTTGTTTTTTTTTTTCTTTTCTTCCTAAAAGTAAATAGGGGGTGTGTGCTCTACCCATTTGCCTGGAGACAAAAGTGGCAGGGTTTTTTTTAGGATTTTGATTTTTTTTTTTTTGTTTTACAAGGAGCACAGGTTTGAAAAGAAATTTTTTTTTTTCTTCGTTGGGCTGGGTAAGCAGGTTTCCAAGTAGTTGGAGGTTTTTTGCTTTAATTTGGGCCCAGAGCAGAGACAAGGGAATTGTCTTTTTCTGTAGGCTGACAATCACTATCAGAGAATAGGTATTCTATTCCAGCACAGCAAAATTTTACAGCCAAGTTTTGTTTGTTTATTTCTAAACCTCAGGTGTAAAGTTAGTTAAAAACAGAGAGGTTAGAATGACCAAATCCTCAGCTCGACTACAGCTGGAATTAGCCAAATTTCAGGCTGAGGAAAAACAAAGGGAACATGAAAGACAGATAGAACTCATGCGGCTGGAGAAGGAGGTACAGGAGGCTGCACACAAGAGGGAAATGGAGGCAAGGAAGCATGTGGAGGAGGAGAAGGAAAAAGAGAGGAAGCATGTGGAGGAGGAGAAGGAAAAAGAGAGGAAGCATGTGGAGGAGATGGAGAGGATAAAGGCCCAGCAGAATATACCAACAAACCCTAGCAATCCTTCTCCAGGTACCACTTCCCATCCCAGAAAGTTCCCCACCTACAAGGCAGGTGATGATACTGAGGCCTTCTTAGAAAACTTCGAAAGGGCCTGCCTTGGGTACAGCATCTCTACTGACCAATACATGGTAGAGCTGAGGCCGCAGCTCAGTGGACCCTTAGCTGAGGTGGCAGCTGAAATGCCTAAAGAACACATGAACAAGTATGAACTGTTTAAATCCAAGGCGAGAGTCAGAATGGGGATAACACCCGAGCAGTCTCGTCGGAGGTTCAGAGCCCTAAGGTGGAAACCAGACATGTCATTTACCCGACATGCCTACCACATTGTGAAACATTGGGATGCCTGGATATCAGGAGCAAGTGTTGAATCTCCAGTAAATTTGCCCTTCCTAATGCAAATGGAACAATTCTTAGAGGGTGTTCCTGAGGAAATAGAAAGATACATCCTAGATGGGAAACCCAAAACTGTAATCGAGGCAGGAGAGATTGGAGCCAGATGGGTGGAGGTGGCAGAGAAGAAGAAAACTGGTCGCAGTTGGAGCGGAGACCAGAAGGGACCACCCCAGACCACACCCTATTACCGGGGGCCGCCCAAAGCCCCACCTACCTCCCAAAGAACCCTCCAGACCCCTTATCGTCCCACCACCCCGTTCTCCAGCAACCCTCCTCGTCCCAGTGACCCGTCAGCTGGACGATGTTTTAAGTGTAACGAGCTGGGGCATGTAAAGGCCAACTGCCCCAAGAACCCCAACAGATTACAGTTCATTGCACCGGAATCACACCAGAGGTCCACAGGCCCAGATACCTCCCAGATACCCTTGGAGCGGAGGGAAACTGTGAGTGTGGGCGGGAAGAAGGTCACCGCGTGGAGGGACACCGGAGCACAAGTGTCAGCTATCCATGCTTCCTTAGTGGACCCCAATTTAATCAACCCAGAGATCCAAGTGACGATTCAACCCTTCAAGTCCAACTCTTTCAATTTGCCTACAGCCAAGTTGCCTGTCCAGTACAAGGGCTGGTCAGGAATGTGGACTTTTGCAGTCTATGATGATTATCCCATCCCCATGCTGTTGGGGGAAGACTTGGCCAATCATGTGAAGCAGGCCAAGAGGGTGGGAATGGTCACCCGCAACCAGGCTAAACAAGCCGTGAGGCCTAGCTCTGTTCCGGAAACTTCTATCAGGACCCAGTCAGAGGTGATGGACCTGGACCCCAGGCCAATGTCTGCAACAGCAGTAGTGGATCCAGTCCCAGAGACCCAGACGGAACCAGTCCCAGAACCGGAACCAGCCGAACAACCAACACCAGACCCCGTGTCAGCACTGAATCCAGTACTTGCAACCTCAACACCAGAGGGCCCCACCGAACCTGAACTGGCAGCAGCCGATAACCCTACACAAGAGGCTCAGCCGGAGCCTGAATCCCAACATAGTGCACCAGCGGAGAGCGGTTCACAGTCAACAGAAACAGCTCCATCCCCTATATCGCTTCCAGAGGGACCAAGCCTAGGTCCACAATCCCATGAGGAACTGATGTCTCCAGCATCAAGGGAACAGTTCCAGACCGAACAGGAAGCAGATGAAAGCCTCCAGAGAGCTTGGACGGCGGCACGGAGCAACCCACCGCCTCTCAGCTCTTCTAATCGATCCAGGTTTGTTGTAGAAAGAGGACTTTTATACAAGGAAACTCTTTCTGGGGGACACCAGGAAGACTGGCATCCTCAGAGACAGTTGGTAGTTCCAACTAAATACCGGGCCAAGCTCTTGAGCTTAGCCCATGATCACCCTAGTGGCCATGCTGGGGTGAACAGGACCAAAGACCGTTTGGGGGGGTCATTCCACTGGGAGGGAATGGGCAAGGATGTTTCTACCTATGTCCAGTCTTGTGAGGTGTGCCAAAGAGTGGGAAAACCCCAAGACCAGGTCAAAGCTCCTCTCCAGCCACTCCCCATCATTGAAGTTCCATTTCAGCGAGTAGCTGTGGATATTCTGGGTCCTTTTCCGAAAAAGACACCCAGAGGAAAGCAGTACATACTGACTTTCATGGATTTTGCCACCCGATGGCCGGAAGCAGTAGCTCTAAGCAACACCAGGGCTAAAAGTGTGTGCCAGGCACTAGCAGACATTTTTGCCAGGGTAGGTTGGCCCTCCGACATCCTCACAGATGCAGGGACTAATTTCCTGGCAGGAACTATGAAAAACCTTTGGGAAGCTCATGGGGTAAATCACTTGGTTGCCACTCCTTACCATCATCAAACAAATGGCATGGTGGAGAAGTTTAATGGAACTTTGGGGGCCATGATACGTAAATTCGTAAATGAGCACTCCAATGATTGGGACCTAGTATTGCAGCAGTTGCTCTTTGCCTACAGAGCTGTACCACATCCCAGTTTAGGGTTTTCCCCATTTGAACTTGTATATGGCCGTGAGGTTAAGGGGCCATTGCAGTTGGTGAAGCAGCAATGGGAGGGATTTACACCTTCTCCAGGAACTAACATTCTGGACTTTGTAACCAACCTACAAAACACCCTCCGAACCTCTTTAGCCCTTGCTAGAGAAAACTTACAGGATGCTCAAAAAGAGCAAAAAGCCTGGTATGATAAACATGCCAGAGAGCGTTCCTTCAAAGTAGGAGACCAGGTCATGGTCTTAAAGGCGCTCCAGGCCCATAAAATGGAAGCATCGTGGGAAGGGCCATTCGTGGTCCAGGAGCGCCTGGGAGCTGTTAATTATCTCATAGCATTCCCCACCTCCAACCGAAAGCCTAAGGTGTACCATATTAATTCTCTAAAGCCCTTTTATTCCAGAGAATTAAAGGTTTGTCAGTTTACAGCCCAGGGAGGAGACGACGCTGAGTGGCCTGAAGGTGTTTACTACGAAGGGAAATGTGCTGGTGGTGTGGAAGAGGTGAACCTCTCCATGACCCTTGGGCGTATGCAGCGACAGCAGATCCAGGAGCTGTGCACTAGCTACGCGCCAACGTTCTCAGCCACCCCAGGACTGACTGAACGGGCATACCACTCCATTGACACAGGTAATGCTCACCCAATTAGGGTCCACCCTTACTGGGTGTCTCCTCAAGCTAAAACTGCTATAGAACGGGAGATCCAGGATATGTTACAGATGGGTGTAATCCGCCCCTCTGAAAGTGCATGGGCATCTCCAGTGGTTCTAGTTCCCAAACCAGATGGGGAAATACGTTTTTGCGTGGACTACCGTAAGCTAAATGCTGTAACTCGCCCAGACAACTATCCCATGCCACGCACAGATGAACTATTAGAGAAACTGGGAAGGGCCCAGTTCATCTCTACCTTGGACTTAACCAAGGGGTACTGGCAGGTACCGCTAGATGAATCTGCCAAGGAAAGGTCAGCCTTCATCACACATCTCGGGCTGTATGAATTTAATGTACTCCCTTTCGGGCTGCGAAATGCACCCGCCACTTTCCAAAGACTTGTAGATGGTCTCCTAGCGGGATTAGGAGAATATGCAGTCACCTACCTTGACGATGTGGCCATATTTTCGGATTCCTGGGCAGACCACCTGGAACATCTACAAAAAGTCCTTGAGCGCATAAGGGAGGCAGGACTAACTGTTAAGGCTAAGAAGTGTCAAATAGGCCTAAACAGAGTGACTTACCTTGGACACCAGGTGGGTCAAGGAACTATCAGCCCCCTACAGGCCAAAGTGGATGCTATCCAAAAGTGGCCTGTCCCAAAGTCAAAGAAACAGGTTCAATCCTTCTTAGGCTTGGCCGGTTATTACAGACGATTTGTACCGCACTACAGCCAAATCGCTGCCCCACTGACAGACCTAACCAAAAAGAAACAGCCAAATGCTGTTCAGTGGACCGGAAGGTGTCAGAAGGCCTTTAACAAGCTTAAAGCGACACTCATGTCTGACCCTGTACTAAGGGCCCCAGACTTTGACAAACCGTTCCTAGTAACCACAGATGCATCCGAGCGTGGTGTGGGAGCAGTTTTAATGCAGAAAGGACCTGATCAAGAATTCCACCCTGTAGTGTTTCTCAGCAAAAAACTGTCTGAGAGGGAAAGCAACTGGTCAGTCACTGAAAAAGAATGTTATGCCATTGTCTACGCTCTGGAAAAGCTACGCCCATATGTTTGGGGACGGCGTTTCCACCTGCAAACCGACCATGCTGCACTAAAGTGGCTTCACACCGTCAAAGAAACTAACAGAAAACTTCTTCGGTGGAGTTTAGCTCTCCAAGATTTTGATTTCGACATCCAACACATCTCAGGAGCTTCTAACAAAGTGGCTGATGCACTCTCCCGTGAAAGTTTCCCAGAATCAACTGGTTAAAATCGTCCTTGAGATGTGGAAAATATTGTTAGTCTTTATGTACTTGGTAGTATATTTAGAGATGCATGTGTCTTATTAACTCTGTTTTCCTAGAGCTCCAGGAAGAAATCCCAGCCAGTGTTTCACCCTAGCTGAGATTTGGGGGGCGTGTCATAAATATAAAGGGAAGGGTAAACCCCTTTGAAATCCCTCCTGGCCAGGGGAAAGCTCCTCTCACCTGTAAAGGGTTAAGAAGCTAAAGGTAACCTCGCTGGCACCTGACCAAAATGACCAATGAGGAGACAAGATACTTTCAAAAGCTGGGAGGAGGGAGAGAAACAAAGGGTTTGTGTGTCTGTCTGTAGTCGTCTTGGCCAGGGACAGAACAGGAATGGAGCCTTAGAACTTTTAGTAAGTAATCTAGCTAGGTATGTGTTAGATTATGATTTCTTTAAATGGCTGAGAAAAGAATTGTGCTGAATAGAATAACTATTTCTGTCTGTGTATCTTTTTTGTAACTTAAGGTTTTGCCTAGAGGGGTTCTCTATGTTTTTGAATCTAATTACCCTGTAAGATATCTACCATCCTGATTTTACAGGGGGGATTTCTTTATTTCTATTTACTTCTATTTTTTATTAAAAGTCTTCTTGTAAAACACTGAATGCTTTTTCATTGTTCTCAGATCCAAGGGTTTGGGTCTGTGGTCACCTATGCAAATTGGTGAGGCTTTTTATCCAACATTTCCCAGGAAAGGGGGAGTGCAAGTGTTGGGAGGATTGTTCATTGTTCTTAAGATCCAAGGGTCTGGGTCTGTAGTCACCTAGGCGAATTGGTGAGGCTTTTTACCAAACCTTGTCCAGGAAGTAGGGTGCAAGGTTTTGGGAAGTATTTTGGGGGGAAGGACGCGTCCAAACAGCTCTTCCCCAGTAACCAGTATTAGTTTGGTGGTGGTAGCGGCCATTCCAAGGATAACGGGGGTAATATTTTGTACCTTGGGGAAGTTTTGACCTAAGCTGGTAAAGATAAGCTTAGGAGGTTTTTCATGCAGGTCCCCACATCTGTACCCTAGAGTTCGGAGTGGGGGAGGAACCTTGACAGGAGCCTCTAGGGCTTTGGCTTGAGCTAGGGCTCAGTGCAGCTTGTTAGCTGTGGGGAGGCTTTGCAAATGCCAACTGGTGGAAACTTGGGCACCTAAGGGACTTAGATGCTATAGGATTAGGCAGCAGCTAAATGGTGGCTTTGAAAACGCCCGTGGCACATAAATGGTGGACTTTGCCACATATAGAGGCAGAGAGACACCTAAATACCTTTGTGCCACAGGACTCTTTGCCGCTAAATACCTTTGAGGATCTGGGCCTTTGTGAACACTAATGTCTGAGTTTCCTTTTCACTAGGTGAGCCGGTAGGCCTAGAAGTTTTATGTAGACACAGGGCTCCCACAGATCTCAGCAGCTAAGTGGATATGGAGGGCTGACACCCACCCCCTTCCCCCTGTCAGTGGAACTCTTGTCAGGGGAAGGCAGCAAAATTCACCACCAACCAAACTCCTTCTTCCTGTGAGGGAATGCTCAAGACGAAATGCTGCAAGTTGGCATGGTTCCAGTCTCTTTCCTAGAACTAATCTAAATATGAAAAAGTGTGGCCTTCAGTTGTTATGTTTTCTGCTGTCTTTAATGTGATGACTGTGGATTTAAAATGTACACAAGTTGACTGGAATTGTGCATACTCTGATATCCGTTTAAGAAGATTAAAAATATACTGTGATATTTTTCTGGTGAACTGTGCATTTCTGTTCATTTGGGAGAAGAATTTCAGCACACTATTAGTATTCTGTGTAACATTTTTTGTTTAGCCTTATTTGGCACTTTCCACCACAACAACATTGATTTTTATGGCAATAAATGGAGCTTTAGAAGACATATGGTTAAAGGATAATACCACTTGGGTTCCCTGTAGTATAGTAATACAAATTCTGGGCACATGGCTTGTTCTTTGATGAGTTACTTTATTAGATTTCCAAATCATGCTGATGCCTAGAGGGTGTAAATAGAATTGAAATAGCTTCACATTGCCACAAGAGAGCAGGGAAGGCCCTATTTTATGAGGCAGAGGTTACACTAAAATAATGTATGACAGATGGTCACTTTTTGTGACCCATCTTACTTGAACAGCATTTTTGTATTGAACACCATTTCTTTTTGTTTCAGAAAATAAATCTGTAAAAGGTATTTTAGCTGCCTGAGTTATTTCAACTCTGCTCATTCTAAACAAAGCTAAAAAAGAAAAACAACATACTAACTTGTCAATAACATCTCCCAGATTGCTCTACATTAGGAGAAATTTTTAAAGAATAGTTGAATATAATGAACATTTCTAATGTTAATAAATTTTAATCTTTAATCAGTTTTCTTGTTTTATTGCAACAAATGTTTATAGATTTACTATTCAGAGGACGTTAATCTACCATGTTTGTTCTTTTCTTTCAGATAAAATAATTGCATTTTCTTATTAAGTACATTTATTTTTAATTCTAAATTAATTTGTACACTTGGCCTCAATACTTTTACTTCTGTTGAAGCATTTCACTTTCTGAAGAGGCTCTATTTTGATGACCCATAAAAAGATTTTTGTGCATGTTGGATTGACAAACATATTGTCAATTTTTTTAAAGAGATATGTCTTTAAATTATATATTTGGGGCCTAATCCTGAGCTCTTTTCACATAAAAGACCAAATTCTGCCCTCAGATTCACAGCATGGGTGAGCTGACAGGAGCCTCGAACCATATGATCCCATCAAGCCGAATGGTGACCTCCCAAATGACATAACTGCGTGTTGCATGAACATATTGAGGGCAGCATGGCCTTCATTGATTAACCTATGATTCACCAGTCTTAGGTCATCCTCCAAAAAATATGCCCTACATTCTCCAGAGTGTCACTGGAGCAGCAGCTTACCTCGTTAGGCATTGGAATAGCCACTATGTCAGTTTTCCCCTGTGTGCACCTCAGTTTCCCCTCTTCAGTTTGGTAGTTAATTTGGTCTGATCCTCCAACCAAACCAACCATAGTCCTCTCCTTCCAAAATCCAAACATGACAAAACATGATCAGAATGCTCTACCCAGCATCAATGCAACTTTCCCCTTCGATGTAAGGGAGTGACAACTGGGTCTTCCCGCCACACTCTAAAAAAGCCCCACCTGGAACACCTACAGAAGAACAGGTGCACACATCAAGTCTTGAGTCCAAACCACTTCTCTCATCCCAGGTCAACCAATCCTTTTCCTGTTTTCATCACAAGTCTAAGTCTTCACTCCTTAGTGCACACCTCACAAGCAACCTCCTACTCCATTGAACCTCTTCAGGCATTTACACAGGGTTCCTGCCTCTTCAAGTCTCCTTCTCCCTGGTCCTTCATGTGTATCTCCTCAGGCCTTTTCCAGGATTGCCAATTTACAGGTTTTTCCCATAGCCTTTCAGTTTTCCTATGGTTATACATGGCAAACCCTGTAACTGGCTGTCCTTTTGCCCTCCTCTTCCATTCCCAGAACTGCTCCCATACCAAGGCTTGGATGGGGTGGAATGTGTGAAGAAACTCCCTCCTGTCCCCAGTCCCCACATTTGCTGAGAGGGGTGAGAGACTCCCAGCTGCCCCCATTCCACCATCTTACCCAGCAGCAGGAAGACAGTGAGGGAGCAGAGCAGCTGTGGAAAAAGCAGAAGTTGAAGCTAAGGAGAGCCACAGAAAAGGAGCAGCAGAATCTTGGGAGAGGTGGTTGGAGATGTGCAAAATCACAAATGGGTAGAAACTCCCACAGAGTTTCTAAAGTTTGGCCAAATATGGCAAAAAAAAATTAGATGCATTGTCAAGACAACAATGTCCCCTCCCCTCTTTTTTAAATCAGCTGAAATTTAAATCAGATGAAATCAGATGAAATTTTAAAAAAAAATCAAAATATTGATACAAAAATGAAAGAAAGACAGTTAATTTCTCTCCCCCCCTATTTTCCCCCCATTTCTACTAGAGACTATGCTTTTCAGTAAACTGTTCTGCAATGTTTAGTCCACCAAACAGGTGAAATATCTTGCACATTTGGCACAGCTACACTTGTTATCAATAGCACTATACAAGTAACTGGATTACGGGTGAAACATCCCACTTTTGAGAGACTATACAACCCTTCTTTTAGAAATATTTTAGCCCAAGTCCTCTTCGAATGCACCTTTTGTAACAGAAGAACATCCTTAGTTGCCTACTATTTTGAATGGAAGCTGCAGCTAAGACCCTCAAACACGTACATCAATCTACTATTGGCAGCTATGCACAAACGATCTGATTTAAGTTCACAATCTAACTCTTTTTTAATTAACAGTGATCACTCTACTGCATGGAAAGTCTTAGATAATGATAGCAACTAGCAAGGATCCATACTTGGTGTATTTAAGTAATTTTACATTTCTTTCTGTAGGCTGGCAAATTTTAACGCCATCCACATTTCCAAATACTCAGGATGAATCTTAGCATCATTGAAATCAGTGCCAAAACTCCCATCAACTTCAACAGAGTCAGGATTTCACCTTTATTTTTCAAGTTTTAGTGCACACTTTTGTGTGTCACTATACATTTGTGTTAAGCCCATACTAAAAGGCCCACGTTTTACTGGCAGACACACTCTCTCCTTTATAAGTACTTGTGTTCACTTTTGACTGAGCTACTTTATGAACGCTCTTTATTTTGCTTAATGTTAAGGGTGGGATGCAAGTGAAAAAAAAAAAAGAGAGGCACACTTTGGCCCTAATTATAAGCTTACATATAGCCGTGTAACTTGCAGTAATTCATTGAACTAAGAAGAGTTACATCAGTGCAGAACTGATATAAGGGAAGTCAGAATCAGCCCCTTTGGTTCTTCTGTGGGATTTCATTGAAATGTGAACATAATGAAACTGAGAATGATAAGGCTTTGCCAAATAATTCTCCTCATGCTTTGCCTTCTCTTTTTCATTAAATGGTTTCAAAGAGAATTTTTTTTAGATTCATAAAAGTGTAGTTTGAACATTTATGATACCAAAATAGTTTCTATTCTCCATTATTTTCCTGATGTAAAGAGAAAAAAACATAATTAGAAATGTCAACAGTAAGTCATTAGTTTCTTAATAAAATGAAAAAGGATTTTTATTTGAAAAATGCTAATGTTTAGCAATGCTTTATAAGAAATCATTTGTTTGTTCCTTATTAGATTATGTTTAGTGAGTATGATAGCAGAAGCAACAGTGACCATTATATTTAAGGTTTCATAATGTTTTCTATTCTAGCCCCTTGTTTTCAGTCATTGTTATCTTTATAAAACATCTACTTTTGAGGCTGAAATTTTTCAGTTTTGGCCTGTACCTAAAAGTGACTTTTTAAAAATTTCAACTTTGAGGAAAAAATGGTTTAGCTGATTTTGGAATATAAGGAGAGTTGATAAAAATATAATTTTCCTTGATCACATAATGCTTGCAAATTGTTTTTAAGCACTCTACAGAAGAAACAGCTGTAAAAAGCTGAAATATGGTTATTGGCTCCCTTAACAGTGTAAAGTGTTCTCAAAGTGTATATGAACTAAGGCAAGAGCTCCACAAGAGCCTTCGGCTGAATCACTACAGCCCTCTTAGGTTAAAAAAGTGCTAGAGATGGCTGCTGCACATTTTATAAGATGTGCAGGGTCTAACACAGCTTTGCATTCTAAACATCACAGCAGGGATTTCTACCCTATTCAGTTTCGGAACATACCCGGAAAAGAGTAAAGTCAAACAAGTCATCTCCCCCAGTTACACAATCTGAGGGTTCACAAGAAAGGATACCACAAAGCTAACGTCAGCAAATGCATTTTCACTAACAGACCCTTGATCTGAATATCTACTGGTAGCAGGTATTTCCAATGGAGACTCCTTGGTTGTAGAACTTGCTTCCCCACGTGTCTGACAGAATCAGGGTTTGTTAGCACTGAGGCCCTGGTGCAAAGCCCATCTGCTAACTTGTTGTCAAAATATCAGTCATTTATCAACTCACTAAGGGTACATCTACACTGGAATAAAAGACTCATAGCCCGGCTGTGGCTGGCCCAGGTCAGCGGGCTTGAGCTGAGGAGCTAAAAATTGCTGTGTAGACATTCAGGCTCAGGCCGGAGCATGGGCACTGGGACCCTCCCTCCTTGCCTAAACATCTACTCTGCAATTTTACAGCTCTGCAGCCTCAGTCCCATGAGCCCAAGTCAGCTGACACAGGCCAGCCATGGAATTTTAATTCTAAGTAGACATACCCTCAGGGGCAAATCTAACCCCCACCTCTATGGCTGGTGAGGGCCTCTGGTACAGTTCTGTTGTGCAAGGTTGGGGCTGCATTCAGGGGAGCTGATAGGGGGCAAGTAAGCCCTGCCAGTGCAGAGTTCTGCTTTAGCAGTATGCATGGATGGAAGGTTGTAGGGCCAAGGATCTGACACTCCATGGCTCTTCCTATTCCTCACCCCATAAAAAGGGGAATGGCATAACTGCTCCACATAGATCACCAGGATCTGGATTTCAGCCTTAAGAACTGTTTGTACAAATTCAGTGTTATAATATTAATGGCTAAACTCTATGGATTATCTCTTCTTGGCCAGTTTATACCCACTGTAGATTTATTGGATCAAATGTACAGTAGAGGATATATAATTGTTTTCAGATGAGTTAAGTAAATCAGACATTAGGACAGATATGTTTAGATTGGAAGATGAAATTTAGCAGTGTAACCAGTTAGCTGAAGTATAATTGTTAATGGAAAGTAGAATATGAAAGCATAATTAAACTTGGCATACACAGCCTCAGGTCAGATTATCACTTGGCTATGGAAAAAGTGGGAGCAAAACGTTTGTGTAGGGTATGGTGTAGCCTTAGTCCTCTTTTCTATATAAAATTACAGCAAGACTGTGTTTTATTTAGACTGGCAGAGTTCCTAGAAAGCTCTCATTATGATGCAGGCAGCCTGTAATAGTGGCTTTTTATTTGTTCTCAAAGCTCTGGAGTATTGTCTGTTCAATCACTTACAGATCATGCTGCTCCATAGCTTTCATAAGCACTTGAACAGTGTGAATAAATTGTACTGACAATGCTGGCAGCTCCATACCAAGACTAAGAAAGGCCTCTTATACTTCAACATTTTTCATTCACTGAAAGGTGGTCCTTGTATACAGTACGCAGTTCTCATTACTTTACAAGGTTCTCCCAAAACCCACACACAGTGTTTGGCAAAATGAAATAGATTTCCTATCATTAGTTTCTAAAGAAAACATTTTAAATTAATCTGTCTCTAAATACAATTTAGAACAGCAAAGGAAAGCTGTCAACTTATGTGTATATAATACAATGTTGTTCTTCATAAATTAAATAATGGCATAGGGCCAAATGCTCCTTACTTATGCAGATAAAACTTCCATTAGCTCATACTTGGGGTTTTGACTGAGTTAGGATTGTTAGATTTGACTCAAAACTAGTTTGAAGGGTAATTGCCATTATAAAATACAGTAAATCTTTTGAAAAATTGCTTCTTAGCCCTGGTCTACACTATGAGTTTAGGTCGAATTTAGCAGCGTTAGATCAATTTAACCCTGCACCCATCCACACAACAAAGCCATTTTTGTCGACTTAAAGGGCTCTTAAAATCAATCTCTGTACTCCTCCCCGACAAGGGGATTAGCGCTGAAATCGACATCACCGGGTTGAATTTGCGTTAGTGTGGACGCAATTCGACGGTATTTGCCTCTGGGAGCTATCCCAGAGTGCTCCATTGTGACCGCTCTGGACAGCACTTTCAACTCAGATGCACTAGCTAGGTACAAAGGAAAAGCACCGGGAACTTTTGAATTTCATTTCATTTGGCCAGTGTGGTGTGACCACGCAGAGCTCATCAGCAGATATGACCATGGAGTCCCAGAATCACAAAAGAGCTCCAGCATGGACCAAACGGGAGGTACTGGATCTGATCGCTGTATGGAGAGATGAATCCGTACTATCAGAACTCTGTTCCAAAAGATGAAATGCCAAAATATTTGAAAATAATCTCCAAGGGCATGAAGGACAGAGGCTATAACAGGGACCCGTAGCAGTGCCGCGTGCAACTTAAGGCGCTCAGACAAGGCTACCAAAAAACCAGAGGCAAACGGCCGCTCTGGGTCAGAACCCCAGACATACCGCTTTTATGATGAGCTGCATGCAATTCTAGGTGGTGCCCCTACCACTACCCCACCCCTGTACATGGACTCCTGCAAGGGTGGGGAGTCTCACGCAACAAGGATGAGGATTTTGGGGACGAGGAAGATGATCATGAGGTGGAGGATGAAACTGTTCTCCCTGACAGCCAGGACCTGTTTATCACCCTGGAACAATATCCTCCCAACCCTCCCAAGGCGGGCTCCCGGACTTTGAAGGCAGAGAAGGCACCTCTGGTAAGTGTAGCTTTGTAAATACAATACATGGTTTAAAAGCAAATGTGTTTAAAGATTAATTTTCTCTGAAGACTTGGGATGCATTCACGGCCAGTACAGCTACTGGAAAAGTCTGTTAATGTGTCTGGGGATGGAGCAGAAATCCTCCAGGGACATCTCAAGGAAGCTCTCCTGGATGTACTCCCTCAACCTTTGCAAAAGGTTTCTGGGGAGGGCAGCCTTATTGCATCCTCCATGGTAGGACCCTTTACCATGCCAGGCCAGTAGCAAGTAGTCTGGAATCACTGCATAACAAAGCATGGCAGCGTATGGTCCCGGAGTTTGCTGGCATTCAAGCAACATCCATTCTTTATCTCTCTGTGTTATCCTTAGGAGAGTGATATCATTCATGGTCACCTAGTTGAAATAGGGGAGTTTTGTTAAGGGGTCATTCAGAGGTGGCCGTTCCTGCTGGGCTGTTTGCCTGTGGCTGAAAAGAAATCATCCCCGCTTTTACCCACACGGTGGGGGGGGGAGGGCATTCACGCTGAGCTGTTCACATTTGGCTGGCAGAGATCTTCCCTGATACCAGTCACGTGGTGGGAGGAGGAATGAAGCGATCATCCCAGAGAATTGGGTTGGGGGGAAGTTAGTTGGGTTTGTGCAGCACCTTAACCCAAAAACCGCAGCCCCTCCTTTTAAATGGCCAACCCAATGGGTACTTGGTATGGGAAAGGAGGGCACTGCTGTTTGAAACCATTCACTGTGAAATGGTTTCAAACCATTCTCCATGAAATTGCCAACCCAACGAGTGCTTGAAATGGGAAAGGAGGGCGCTGCTGTTTGAAACCATTCACCATGAAAGAGTCTACCCACTGTTCTCTAAAAGGTGTCTTTTTAAATACTACTCTCCCTTTTTTTCCTCCCGCAGCTGCAAATGTTTCAACACTCCCCCTATTATCTCCATCCCAGAGGCTAGCGCAGATAAGAAGGTGAAAAAAACGCACTCGCAATGAAATGTTCTCTGAGCTCATGCAGTCCACCCAAAAAGAAAGAGCTCAGCAGAATGCGTGGAGGCAGACAATTGCAGAGTCCAGGAAAGCGGAAAATGAATGTGAGGAGAGGTGATGGGAGCAAGATGATAGGTGGCAGCAGCACGATGAGAGGAGGCAGGAGGCACTGCTGAGGCTTCTGGAGGATCAAACTGATATGCTCCGGCGTATGGTTGAGCTGCAGGAAAGGCAGCATGAGCACAGACCACCGCTGCAGCCCCTGTGTAACCACCCGCCCTCCTCCCCAAGTTCCATAGCCCAAGAACGTGGGGGTGGCGGCCTCCGGGCACCCAACCACTCCACCCCAGAGGACTTCCCAAGCAACAGAAGGCTGGCATTCAATAAGTTTTGAAGTGCAGTGTGGCCTTGTCCTTCCCTCCTCCTCTCCTCCCCCACCCCACCCGGTGCTTCTTTCCTTCCCCACCCCTCCTGTGCTACCTTGGCAGTTATCCCCCCTATTTGTGTGATGAATTAATAAAGAATGCATGAATTTGAAACAACAATGACTTTATTGCCTCTGCAAGTGGTGATCAAAGTGGGGAGGGCGGTTGGCTTACAGGGAAGTAGAGTGAACCAAGGGGGCGGGTTTTCATCAAGGAGCAACAAACAGAACTCTCACACTGTAGCCTGGCCAGTCATGAAACTGGTTTTCAAAGCTTCTCTGATGTGCAGCGCACCCTGCTGTGCTCTTCTAACCGCCCTGGTGTTTGGCTGTGCATAATCAGTGGCCAGGAGATTTACCTCAACTTCCTACCCCACCATAAATGTCTCCCCCTTACTCTTACCGATATTGTGGAGCACACAACAAGCAGTAATAACAATGGGAATATTGGTTTCACTGAGGTCTAACCGAGTAAGTAAACTGCACCAGCGCGCCTTTAAACATCCAAATGCACATTCTACCACCATTCTGCACTTGCTCAGCCTGTAGTTGAACAGCTCCTGCCTACTGTCCAGGCTGCCTGTGTATGGTTTCATGAGCCATGGCATTAAGGGGTAGGCTAGGTCCCCAAGAATAACTAAAGGCATTTCAACATCCCCAATGGTTATTTTCTGGTCTGGAAAGTAAGTCCCTTCCTGCAGCTGTTCAAACAGACCAGAGTTCCTGAAGATGCGAGCATCATTTACCTTTCCCAGCCATCCCACGCTGATGTTGGTGAAAGGTCCCTTGTGATTCACCAGTGCTTGCAGCACCACTGAAAAGTACCCCTTTCAGTTTATGTACTGGCTGCCTTGGTGGTCCGGTCCCAAGACAGGGATGTGTGTTCCATCTATCGCCCCACCACAGTTAGGGAATCCCATTGCAGCAAAGCCATCCACTATAACCCACACATTTCCCAGAGTCACTACGCCTTGATAGCAGCAGCTCAGTGATTACATTGGCAACTTGGATCACAGCAGCCCCCACAGTAAATTTGCCCACTCCAAATTGATTCCCGACTGACTGGTAGCTGTCTGGCATTGCAAGCTTCCAGAGGGCTATCGTCACTCGCTTGTGAGCTGTGAGGGCTGCTCTCATCTTAGTATTCTTGTGCTTCAGGGCAGGGAAAAGCAAGTCACAAAGTTCCATGAAAGTGCCCTTACGCATGCGAAAGTTTTGCAGCCACTGGGAATCATCCCAGACCTGCAACACTATGCGGTCCCACCAGTCTGTGCTTGTTTCACAGGGCCCACAATCTGCATTCCACGGCATGAGCCTGCCCCATTGCCACCAGGATGGCCAAACTGCCTGGGCCCGTGCTTTGAGAGAAGTCTGTGTCCGTGTCCTCATCACTCTCGTCACCGCGCTGCCATCACCTCCTCGCCTGCTTTTATAGGTTCTGGTTCTGCATATACTGAATGATAATGCATGAGGTGTTTGCAATGCTCATAACTGTTGAGGTGATCTGAGCGGGCTCCATGCTTGCCGTGGTATGGCGTCTGCAGGAGAGCAGAGTGGCAGCGGAAGCGGTCATTCAATGATGATGGCTTGCAGACCTACTGCACCGTCTGCTGCCAGGACACGACAGCTGAGCGGGCTGCACGCTTGCCGTTTTATGGTGAGACAAGGGCAGCCGAGCAGAGTTGCAGTGGAAGTGGCCCTGCGAGATCACCAGGAGAGCCAGAGAGCAGAGTGGCAGTGGAAGCAGTGGCTGACAACGTGCAAGGTGGATTCATGAGAGCAGGAGAGCAGAGTTGCAGCGGAAGCGGGAGCCCGTGAGAGACAACATGGAGAAACTCGCTATCAAGATAAGAGCAGGAGAGCAGAGTGGCAGTGGAAGCGGTGGTTCGATGACGACAGTTAGCAGTCCTACTGCACTGTCTGCTGAAAGCAGTATGGCGCCCACAAGGAAAAAAGGAACAAAACGATTGTCTGCCGTTGCTTTCACAGAGGGAGGGGCGACTGCTGAGATGTACCCAAAACCACATGCAACAATGTTTTTGCCCTGTCAGGCATTGGGAGCTTAACCCAGAATTCTAAAGGGCGGTTGAGACTGCGGGAACTGTGGGATAGCAATGCTCCAAAAGTTGACACTAGCCTTGGTACTGTGAATGCACTCTGCCAACTTAATGTGCTTAGTGGGAACACACACACAATCGACTATATAAAATTGCTTTCTAAAAATCAACTTCTATAAATTCGACCTAATTTCGTAGTGTAAACATACCCTTAATCATTCCTCTTACTCATGAATTTTCAGTCATCTAAACTCCGGAGGCCATTAAAACCAGTAAATCTGAATCTTGCTGTACTTATTCAGGCAAAAATCCCACTGCAGTCAAGTGGTCCCCTGCATGTAGTGCTTATTTATTCTTCTGCTTTACAAATCCCAGACTTCTGTTTTCCCTTTACAGCTATTCTGTTTAGCTCAAATGAGAAACGGCAACAAAAATACCTTATTAGGTATTATTAATATTAGATAATTAATATAATATAATATAATATATAATAAATTAATATAATAAATTAATCTTATTAGGTATTATTAATATTAGGTAATATTAGAAACGGCAACAAAAATACCTTCAAAGAATGCTGTTTAGGTTGCAAAGTCAAACACCAGAAAAAATTAGAAAAAGCCAGCTTTATGTTTGCCCACACAACCTTAATTCTGCCCCCTTGTGTTTCCATCCTGGGCACTGAATGAGTCAGGGATCATGTAAAAAAAACAGTACATCAGTATGTAATTACAGACTGTCATAAAATGCTTATGCACAAGGGGGACGAATTAAAATTACACGCAACTGCCAATCGGGTATTTCCCAACTTTCAAGTGCTTGACTTGACAAGTGCAATCTAAATAACATTCTCTTAACACAATTTTAAAATGTAATTTTAGGATTTCCTAAAGGATAAGGCAGGGTAAAAACAAATTCTATTTTGCACATCCTCATAGGACACTGAACAGTCAGCACTGCTACCATTCAAGCTACAGGACTAATTGCAGTGATTGGGAACAAAAGAAAGCTGTTATATCAGAGGAGGGAACAGATTGCTGAGTTATGTGGTTGGTTAGTGGGGAAGGGAGGAACTTGGGCCAGTTCTCTTTACACACACACACACACACACCCTTGGGAGTTGGGGGAGTTTCACCCCATGTGGTGCTCCAGAGGTGAGATGGGCCACTGGGCCCAGGTGCTGGGTTCAGGGCCCGGTTGGGGGAACCCACCCTCACTCTCTTCTTCTCTCTCCTCCATCCTCCTGAGGAGTTGGGGGCGCTCGAGCCCTATGTTGGTTGCCAGAGGGGCAAAGATGGGCCTCTGGGTCCCAGAGAAGTCCAGCCTGATTCCTGCCCCATGTGGTGCCCCCAGACCAGACCAGACCATCTCTCTCCTCTCCCCCACCCAAAACATCTGCTCTATGAGCTCCCAGAACAGTGTCTGCTGCTGATGTTGTGCTGGTAGCAACATGAGGCCAGCCATAGAATGTTTGTGTATAATTATTATTTTGATATGCTGCCAAAACTTCCTGAGGAATGTAAGGGAGAGGAGAGGAGAAACGGCAATTTTTAATCTCAGCAAAAGCTGATCAGAATGCCATGGGACAGGAAGAGGCACTTTGCTAGCCAAGGGCATTCTCCCTGCAGAATAACAAAGGCCTGCTAGAAAGGAAGGCAATGAGAGCGTCTCAAAAAAAGGTCACAAGAATCCTTTACAATGGAAATTTAAATATAGGGATCACTACCAGTTTCCCCATAGCAATGCAGAAATGAATACATATATGGCCAAGTGCATCCAGGATCAATGCTTAGCTACCAAGATAGGTGCCTTAGCAATAATAATAAAATAATGGACTTTAGATAACAGAAAAATCACTGATAAAGAGAATAGTTGCTTGTGAACTGTGAGGGCTGATCTCATCTTGGTATTCTTGCGCTTCAGAGCAGGGGAGAGCAAGTCACAAAGTTCCATGACGATGGTTAGCAGGCCGACTGCACCGTCTGCTGCCAGCAGCACCAGGACACAACAGTGGCGGTGTTGGTGAGCTGAGCTGAGCGGGCTGCACGCTTGCCGTGGTACGGCATCTGTAGGAGAGCAGGAAATCGGAGTTGCAGTGGAAGCGGTGGCTGATGACCCGTGAGGTGGATTCAGGAGAGCAGAGTTGCAGCGGAAGTGGGAGCCCATGACAGCCAACATGAAGAAATTCACTATCGAGACAAGAGCAGGAGAGTAGAGTTGCAGCAGAAGCGGTGGTTCGATGCGATGGGTAGCAGTCCTACTGCAACATCTGCTGAAAGCAGTATGGCGTCCGCACGGAAAAAAGGCGCGAAATGATTGTCTGTCATTGCTTTCACGGAGGGAGGGGCAACTGACAACATGTACCCAAAACCTCCCGTGACAATGTTTTTGCCCCATCAGGCATTGGGAGCTTACCCCAGAATTCCAATGGGTGGCGGAGACTGAGGGAACTGTGGGATAGCTACCCACAGTGAAATGCTCCAAAAGTCAACGCTAGCCATGGTACTGTGGACGCACTCCTGCAACTTAATGCGCTTAGTGGGGACACACACAATCGACTGTATAAAATCGTTTCTATAAAAATAGACTTCTATAAATTCGACCTAATTTTGTAGTGTAGATGTACCCTTAGAAATCAAATGAAACTGCCACAACCTCTATTCTCTCCTTTTCTATTAATCTTATTTGTGCCAGCCAGATCGTCCCTCTTTCTAGTATGAGCAGAGCCTCCTCTTTTATTCTAGAGACAACAAAAATTATCCTGATATCCTTTTTCTGAACCTCTTTCTTAAGTAGTAATAAGAGTGTCGAGATATTAATCTGGCTAAGAGGAGAATGCATAGATTCTTCTGAGGCTTCTCCCAACATGGTGCCAGCAACTAACCAATAGGGTGCATTCACAAAAGAATAAAAATGCCATAAAATGATCTCTCAGTAATTTAGTATTCATACTTCAGTCCTGCCTTCCCCACCCCCAAAATAAAAAAAAAATAAACATACAGAGGTTCCTTTAAAAGGAATTTTTAGCCGAACTTTTTTCCTTCCCTAAGAAGAATGGGATTTTGATTTGGTTCAAGTTTTAAGCAAAGACTCAGGAAGTCTTTGATTTTATCTGAACAAGTTTACTCCTCTTAAATAGAGATCTGAGAATTGGGGTTTGAACTCCAAACTAGATCCAGCAAGTTGGCAGCAAATATGCAAGACAAGAAGACAACAATCAGTATTAATCTGAGGTGCATAGGGTTAAAGTGGCAACGATGATTTGTTTTAGAGTAATGAGAGATGACCAACCAGTTCATAGCCATAGTCCTTTCTCCAGTAAATGTAGATAGTGAATCCTAAGCTATTGCAGAAGATCAAATAAAAGTAGATATTTTGATATTTCTGAATTAATTATTCTTTTTCTTCTATACAGCTTCTAGTAGCCACCTCAGAGGTCTAGAGCCACATGCATTAAACATCAGTTCAGGCACATATGTCATAGATTTATCATTATAGTACATATGTGCTTTGTTTCCTGTCTCAGTAATATATACTGATTAGAAATAATTCCTTTTTATTAAAGGGACTTATTGACGTTTGGAGGCTCACATAATTCTCATAATGTTCCAGACGCCTCAGAGTAGTACAATTATGTAACTGTGATACACTCACTTCTGCAGAGATCTAAAAGTGAAGAATAGGTGAAGTGAAGAATGTGGCATCTGACAAAGTGGGTATTCACCCATGAAAGCTTATGTTCCAATACGTCTGTTAGTCTCTAAGATGCCACAGGACTCTTTGCCGCTTTTACAGATCCAGACTAACATGGTTACCCCCCTCATATACTGAACTATGATTTTAAAATATGAAGAAAATTGGTGAATGGTCGCAAATAAGGATTATGTGTTGTTAGTTTAATGCTGAATTGTGTTGGTGTAATGCTGATGTACTGTTTGTGATTTACAACATAGAATGGAACATTAAAAACAAATTATGAAAGTTCTGGTAAATGTATAACTGGGTATGTGTAATGCTAAATGACATTGATTGGAGGAAAGCTAATGATTACATAATATGGAAAGCTACAAGAATACTGGTCCTGGCTGAGGGGGAATACCAGACCAGAGCCTGAGACAACCATTGTGAAGTACAGGAGAGCTTCCTGGTACCCTGGCACTCGGTATCCTGGGCCCCTGCCTGTTCCTCTTATCTGTTTTATTGTCTGTCATATACTGTGTATAATAAAAAATATATATAACTGATAAAGATTCTGTCCAAAAATGTATAAAGGTGAAAATTGATTAAGCCTAATTGGGAGGACTTATGAGACAGTTTCCAACCTTACATACCCATAAAACTTACTTTTGCTTCTTGTACCATTGTTGCAAAAGCCAAACAAAAAACGTAAGCTCATACTGCATCTGAAAACACGTATCAGTTAGCTGGCAATGTTTCAGCTTCCAAATACAAGAAACGTTGAAACATATAAAAATCTCCTTCTCAGTCTAAGTCCTGTGTTATCCTTGTTGTTTTTATGAGAGGAACTGAAACATTTGACAGCTGAGGTAAGTGAAGATGGTATACAAAAGTGCCTGATCCAACTCCCACTGAATTTAAAAGGAGCCTTTCCACTTACTTCAATGAGAGCTAGATGACACCCTGTGTCAAATGAAAACCCAGTTATGAGAGAATACAAATCTGAAGTAATCAGTTCATGAGTGCATTTACCTTAGCCTATTCTTTGATCCCCAAGGACCTCTTCAATCAACCATGAAAGACATATTTTATGCAGGAAGTCTGGATTTGAAGTTGACACCTCTCCTGAAAGGAAGCATTCCTTTTATTGGGCTTTTCCTTTGCTGGCAAGTTCCCTCCCAACCTCCAAGTCATTTGTTTTGCCTCAAGATCCTTCTATAGCCTCCTGGGTAATCCTCATCTACAGAGAAACATCCACAGTAGTGAATCCTTTTACAAACATTTTGCCTTTAAAGTTTTGTATTATAATACACAACTCATGGATGATTATCAAAGCAACATTTCCCTTCAAAATAGAACCCTAGCAAATCAAAATTTCCTGACACAACTATTTCCGCAACAAATGATGATTTTTATTTGGTTGTTTGCCATTTTATGTTCTTTGATTTTTTTTTTTTAAAAGCGAAGCAGAGCTAATAGAAAATCAGGATTTCCATACCACAGGAAATTCTGATATTTAAACCTTTTTTTCATCCCAAATCAACAGGAAAAGCTGAATTTTTTTTATTTTTATTGTTTTTGGAGAATGAAAAGTTCAGAACATTTCTGATCAGGAAATAACAAAACATTTCACTTTGGCTTTATTAGACATATATGTGCTGCTGCAGTGCTTCATGGGACTTGTAGTTCAGCTGTTTTAGGGCTCATCTTCCCCCATGGGCTGTTTTCCCCAGACAGACTACATTTCACATGACACTCCACAGTTTCTCCCCAGACTGAACTGCTGTGATGGATCAGGGGTGCAACTGTGTAGTAATTGTTTTCACACTATACCGTTTATAGCTGTGCAGTCTATTGGCTTCAATGGATTTGAGCAGGTGTCACTGAGGGCATAATCTGAGATAATGGGATTGCACAGTTGTACCTGTGAGTATAATTTGACCTGCAGAATGTCTATTACACGTAGAGTCATGCAGAAACTGCAACTGCTGTCCTGTGGAAAATTTCAAATACAAGAAAAACAAATATTCTGAATTGGAACAAAAAGTTGGATATATGAAATTTTCTATGCGAGTGCCATTTTCAAAAAATTCAATTTTGAAAGAACCAAAATTGATGTCTTGAAAGTTTCTGGGCCAAGCTCCCTGAGCTCCCAGGCTCTGTGGCTCCCTGGCTCACAGAAGCCTGCTAGGCGGCCGCTGAGGAACTCAGGAGCCCACCAGGAGGGGAGCTTGATAGCTAAGCTCTCAAAGCTCCTACACTGATCAGCAGCCCACCTGCTTGGTTTACATTGAAAGTTCCCATGGATTATTTCAGTTCTATAGAATCAGTATTTTTCAACTGAAAGCTGTTCTGTCAAAAAAAATAATTCAACCAGCTCTGATTACAGGTGATGACATGCCAGCGGGAAAGAGCAATTTGGCTGGTAGAGCCCAGGGTGAATATATAACTCAGGAATCCAGACGCTCAGTCCTGTGCTGGTCCACACTCCCTTACTGAACAGAATGACTCTGAGTAGAACCACAGTAGGATCCTTTTCAGAGTTCAATATTAATTTAACATAAGAATGGCCATATTGGGTCAGTCCAATGGTCTATCTAGCCCGGTGTCCTATCTCCAGAAGTGTCCAGTGCCAGACGCTTCAAAGGGAATGAACAAAAAGGGGCAATTTTGAGTGATCCTTCCAGTTCCAGCTTATGGCAGTTGGAGGTTTAGGGACACCCAGAGCATGAAGTTGCATACCCGGCCATCTTGGCTATTATCCATTGATGGACTTATCCTCCAGGAACTTAGCTACTTCTTCTTTGAACCCAGTTATACTTTTGGCCTTTACAATATCCCATGGCAACAAGTTTCACAGGTTGACTCTGTGATGTGTGAAGAAGTACTTCCTTATGTTTGTTTTAAACCTGCTGCCTATTAATTTCATCAGGTGACCCTGAGCCTTGTGTTATGTGAAGGGGTAAATAACACTTCCCTATTCATTTTCTCCACACCATTCACGATTTTATAAGACCTCTCTCATAACCCTTCTTCATCATCTCTTTTCTAATCTGAACACTCCCAGTCTTTTTAATCTCTCCTCAAATGGAAACTGTTCCTTTCCACTAACTAGTTTCGTTCCTCTTTTCTGCACCTTTTTCAAATCCAGAAAAGAACTGTTTTGAGCATAGTATTTTAATAAAGTCCAATTATTCTACCAGTAGAAGCTTCCTCATAAAGATTAGGTGCATCTACACTTCAAAGAACTCCACACTGTCTGAATCTAATATACTGACCTGGACCCAGTGACTAGTTCCTGGTCAATATAAACTGATTTCTGGTCACTGGAAACTCCCCCACTTTATCCCTTACGGATATTTAAACTTCTCCATCTGTCCCCAGCTTCTGTGATATAACAACATGAGCTCACTTCATCTCCAATATCTTTTGTTCAGCAGAGAGTTTGCATATTCTAAAATTGTGGAGGGGGAAATTATAAAATACAGCAGCTATAGCATCACTATACTCTAAAATTATAGCACTACTGTGGGACTAAATTCTGAGCAGTGCTGAGAACCCTCAACTCCTGTGGGAAATGTAGCTTTTCAGCACTTCGCAGGACTTGGCCCACTTTATTCTGGGGAGTTATCATAGAACTTGAAAGTAATTTTATCACAGTAATTAGAGTAACTACTATTCACAACCTGCTCTTCTCAATTCTGTAGACTCTGTAGATAGCACCTATTAATATGCCATAGTTAATAGAATAGAACACAAGGATGAACAGCTCAACACTGGGATATATGGATGACTGTTACAGTGCAGCTATAAAACATGGGATAGGTTAATTAGCAACTACTGACATGACCAAATGACACACATACTGTACCGTTACCTACATCTAGCCACTTCGATATTCTGCTGTGTACGAAAAAGACAAGTGGAGAAAAATGTTGGACAGTGTGATTAAAAACAGGATGAAAAGACAGAAAGATGGAACATAATAGTGGGACATATGTCTCTCTTTTCCTTTTTCTATTAAAAGTATTTTCTAAATGAATTCACTGGAGATAAACATATGTTTTCATTAACACAAAAAGCAAACATGCCACAGTATTCACTTATAGATGCTTCAACGTATCACGACTATCAACACACCTCCTCTGCTCATTCTCTCAGTCTCAACATTATTTACCACACAACTGTCAGCTGTGGACAATCCTCCAAGTTAGGGTTCTAATAACATGAATACGTGATTAGCTCCTGTACTATATTAATCTGGCAATCCCTGTTAATCTGAAGGAAACAGGGAGGATAAATAAATACTATAAATTACATTCTCTTTTACAGAAAACTATTGTAAATCTGTGGTATATCTATAATTTGTCCAGAAATAACAATTTTCAACACCAAGTTACCCACTGTGACACATAAGGAAATACTGTTCACTAGTAATTCCTAAATCTAGATGGCTTCTATTCCATTTTCTGGTAGCAGGAAGGACTCAGAAAAAGAAACCATAAAGACAAGGTGAGCTTGTGATGTGCTTTGTGGCCTCAAAACAGCTGTTAGCTGAACCCACTATCCACTGTTTGTGGCTGATTTTGTTCATTCCTCCCCTTTTCATCAGGTTCCTTCTTATACCTAATGTCACTGTAAACTCATTTGAAAGTTCTGACATCTACACAGGATCCCCCCAATCACATTTATTTTTACCCCACTTGTAAATCCAGTGAGAAAACCCTACACTATGTCACTATCCAAGAAACCAGCCATGTTGCAGGGCCAATAATAGAGGTCAAATGCTGCTTGTCTTATGCATGTAAATAGTCCCACTGACTTCAAGCCACACTGAATACTCAAATGAGAATGGCAAGCTGAATTTGGCCCTTAAATGAAGCAAAGATGAACTCATCAGAGCCTACTCATCAAGGACAATCTTATTTATTATCTGAGCTTCCTGTGCAGGACCTTTCTTTTTATTTTTTTGACAATGCTCTCTGCTCTGAATACTACAATAGTGGAAACCTATTGAAAACTGTTACAGATGCCAATGTCAACTTATTCCCTCCCCACTCCCCAAATGTTTGTGACATTTGTCCTTTTCACTATGGCAAGACTGTTTTTTCCAAAAAAATACAGCACCACAAAAATCACTCGTTCCCCCCTTCCTTGAGAACAAATCTGTGCCCAGCACTTGCCCTGGGTTTTCTATTTCATAATTGACTGTCAGTCATTTTAAAGATGGTCATGCAGCCATTTTCTGTTTGGAATGCAACATTTCAATTTTATCATATTTTCACTGCTTGCCCAGATGTTTCGTGAGTGTGCCAAAACTCAACCAAAATATGTTTTTCACCTCACTCTCTTAAGTGCTTATTTCATTGCTAGACACAAAAGAATACTCTAGTCAGATGAGCAGCACTTTACATTTTTTTACTCGAGACTTCTGCATTTCTGTATTTTACTTTTATGGTGAGTGTTCATTAGATGGTGGTGTTCTATGTAGTCTTTCAAGTTCATTTTCTTAATACGCAAGCAGTGCACAATCTTTGAAGAAACGTTGAATTGTTGTTAGCTTTATGATGCATGCTCTTTTGGTGGAGCTGTTGCAAACAACAAGAGAGTCTTCTGTGTCCCTTAACCTCTCTAACTGGAGTCAGTGCTTGGGGCACAGTTGCTTCCTGGGAAGCAGGCAGTGGTGTTTGGGCTGAAATTTCTATAAGAGGGATTTGCCTGCATGTTGTCTGTGACCACCTCTGTTTAGAGTGGACATAGTTTCACTCACAAAATGCCCAGACTCTGCATCACTGGTTTTTCCTCTTGCAGGAAACTGCCCTGCAAGGTCCTGATATCTGCTACTGCTCAGAAGTGGGGTGACATTCCTGATTTTTTTAAATCTCTCTGCTCTATCTTGCTTTTTTCACTTGATGTATTGATTCCATCACTCCTGAACCTGTTTAATCGCTATAAAAGATATTTTTGAACTAATTTCTGAAAACTGAGATAAACGTGGTTGTCATAAATATAAAGGGAAGGGTAAACCCCTTTGAAATCCCTCCTGGCCAGGGGAAAGCTCCTCTCACCTGTAAAGGGTTAAGAAGCTAAAGGTAACCTCGCTGGCACCTGACCAAAATGACCAATGAGGAGACAAGATACTTTCAAAAGCTGGGAGGAGGGAGAGAAACAAAGGGTCTGTGTCTGTCTGTATGCTGGTCTTTGCCAGGGATAGACCAGGAATGGAGTCTTAGAACTTTTAGTAAGTAATCTAGCTAGGTATGTGTTAGATTATGATTTCTTTAAATGGCTGAGAAAAGAATTGTGCTGAATAGAATAACTATTTCTGTCTATGTATCTTTTTTGTAATTAAGGTTTTGCCTAGAGGGGTTCTCTATGTTTTTGAATCTAATTACCCTGTAAGATATCTACCATCCTGATTTTACAGGGGGGATTTCTTTATTTCTATTTACTTCTATTTTTTATTAAAAGTCTTCTTGTAAAAACTGAATGCTTTTTCATTGTTCTCAGATCCAAGGGTTTGGGTCTGTGGTCACCTATGCAAATTGGTGAGGCTTTTTATCCAACATTTCCCAGGAAAGGGGGGGTGCAAGTGTTGGGAGGATTGTTCATTGTTCTTAAGATCCAAGGGTCTGGGTCTGTAGTCACCTAGGCAAATTGGTGAGGCTTTTTACCAAACCTTGTCCAGGAAGTGGGGTGCAGGGTTTTGGGAAGTATTTTGGGGGGAAAGACGTGTCCAAACAGCTCTTCCCCAGTAACCAGTATTAGTTTGGTGGTGGTAGCGGCCAGTCCAAGGACAACGGGGGGAATATTTTGTACCTTGGGGAAGTTTTGACCTAAGCTGGTAAAGATAAGCTTAGGAGGTTTTTCATGCAGGTCCCCACATCTGTACCCTAGAGTTCAGAGTGGGGGAGGAACCTTGACAGTGGTTTATATGTGATGGGGTGAAACCCATTGTGGGCTGGAAAGAGTTTAACCGTTAATTAATTATGGCACCGGTGCATAGATGTACCTAACTAGTTGCTTCTCAGCCACAGAGGGTGGAATTGGGAGGCATCAGGTGATAACGTTAAGGAGGAGATCCAAGTCTGAAGGGGGAGCAGACAGGAAGGCTGGCCCCCCGTGAAGAGCTGAAGCGCAAGAGACTGCTGGAGGCCTCAGGAAGACTGGTGGGACCAGGAGTGCTTGACACAGACCGGGGGAAAGGCAGTGGAACCCCAGAAATGGGTTAAGCACAAGACCCAGAAGAGAGGTTGATTCTTTGAGACTTTAGGCTACACCTGGATATCTGTTACCCAGGAAGGGATTTGGACTAGCAACCTCTCAGCTGGAGCACTGGGAGGTGTGCAATCACAGACAGCCTGACAGAAAATCTCTGCAACATCACATGCTAACACAAAGGGGCGATCTCGTGGTGAGTATGCTGCATAACAATATGCTTTTTGAACTTTCTACTACAATTATATAGAATTCCATTTTTTCCCCTCCCATCTCTCACTGGATACTTTGCTGCTGAAGGAGGAGAAAACCACGATGGAAGATAAAGACACTGTCAGATGCTGCATACCGTCTGCCAAAATACACCTTTGGGTACGAAAGGATCCAGAAAGATGGTGTGCTCCTCTTTTTGTTGTTTCATCTTTCTTTTTCCACATGATCTCTCTCTCTCTCTCTCTGTGGATCAGTCTTACAGTAAATCTACTATGTTTGATGACACGTTAGGAAAACTACTTTGAAAAATAGCCAGCTTGTATTGATAAAACGGACCAAAAATTGAACATTTCTTTTAAATGTACTGTATATTTAACCAACAACAGATCTGCCTTTCTCAGCAAACACTGGAGACAGATTAGATACAGATGGCTATACATAGTTGGGTGACTTAAATGTCGCTTTGTAGATGACATTCCTAGACAAATCACAGCCAAATCTTTGCATGGAAAGTTGTTCTTGAGCTTAGTTTGTCTCTAATATACAATCTCTTCTTAACAGGATATAATATGTAATCATTAGAGTTTTCATTTGTTGTGTACTTTCTGCTGCCACATATACACTTTATCCAGTTTGGGGTTGTTTGTGGTTTTTTGTTTGTTTGTTGTTTTTGCTGTCTGCCCCTCTCTCCTTTCCCGCTTCCCAATTAATTGAAAAAAATTCCTGCCCTGGCCAGCGCAGCAAGGATTAAAAGAGACACTACCTTGTTCATGGTCTATTATCAGGATCATGCTAGCCAGGGCAGGATTCCATGAGGCAGCTCATGGATGCGTTTGGCTACTTCAGCAAGCAGCAGCATTGAGCCCCCACAGTTAATACTTGCTGATAACAGAATAAAAACTAGTTAGGAGAGCTGGGCTGGATAGTCTTCTTCACAAATTACAAACCACACTCTTGAGGATGCATGTGGTGCTAACCCAGGACATTCATAAACCATCAACTCCAGAGAGATGAATACTTTAGAGAGAACATCAAAATGCTGCTGTTTGTGCAGGGTGTAATACTTATATCACTATGAGGCTCCTGTATTTTATTCTCTGTACTCGGCTCTTTCATAAGATATAGAAGAATGGATCTGAATAAATGGAGTACAGATTGCAAATGATCTGATATGGCTTCCATTATTAAACTCTCTCCAATCTTCACCACCAAATGCTAGCCATATGCATGAGATAAGGTTCATGGAAAAGTTCCCAATATCATCTTCTCTAGCCCCTGCCTTTGGTACACGAGGGTAACATTTAGTCCTTACCATAAATTGTCCTCAATGCTTACTTCAGGAATGACCTCATCTATAAAACAGTCAGATGTTTTCTGGAAAGTAGTCAAAGGTCTGTTGTGAATGAATCACATGTTTCATCTGCTCTTTGGTTGCAAGTGTTGAACACATGGTGCTCAAAATACGATTTTTTTCCCTTTACTGGAATGCAATAAAAGGCTCACATGTTTTAATCAAAATGTTTATTTGATCCAGTGCTCCATCTTTAAATATGAATGTGTTGCAATCCTCCTGGGTCACTTTTTAAGCTGACAATAGAGCAGCACAGCGATTTTTACTTAAAGAAAAAATCTTTGCTGCTGCATCTCTGTTATCCAGTTTCTGATACAGAGGTAAATCCTCTGAACCAAGGAACAATCAATGGGTGAGTTTCTGCTATCTGGACAGTTTCACAGTGTGGAAAGACCACGCAGGACGCCCGAGCCTCCACAGTAAATGATCAGTGGCTTTTTGACTGTGGATTCTCTCACCTAACCCCATAAGCAAAGATGCTGAAACAAGGGGTTCTACGGGTGCTGCCGCACCCCCTTGCTTGAAGTGGTTTCCATCATATACAGGGTTTACAGTTTGGTTCAATGGCTCTCACCACCCACACTATACAAGTTGTTCCAGCACCCCTGCCCATAAGTAGCGCTGCATATTTGCTAATGCAAGCCTGAGGCTACTGTAGAAGCTCCACTGGTCCTTTATTACCTGGCCCTAGGGTAATAGGGATACCACAAACACATTCCCCTGCAAATAGGCCACTTACTCAGACAAAAGGGGCCAGCATTTGGCCTATATTTCAAACATTCCAAAAGGGGCATTTGTGATCATCTAGTCCAGGGGTTCTCAAACTGGGAGTCAGGATTCCTCAGGGGGTTGCGAGGTTATTATATGGGGGGGCGGGGGTCACAAACTGTTAGCCTCCACCCCAAACCCCGCTTCAGCATTTATAATGGTGTTAAATATATTTAAGTGTTTTTAATTTATAAGTGGGGGGTCACACTCAGAGGCTTGCTATGTGAAAGGGGTCATCAGTACAAAAGTTTGAGAACCACTGATCTTCCCTATAAGACAGGCCATAGAACTTTCCCAAAATAATTCCTAAAGCTTATCTCGTAGCAAAGCATCCAATTTTGATTTTAAAAATGGTCAGTGATGGAGAATCCACCATAACCCTTAGTCAAAGACTAACTGCATGTACAAGTGCACAGTATTCAGCTCCAGGTAAAATTCAAGATTTATTTCTGTCATCCTCTTCAATGTTCAGCACAAGTTACTCACTCACTTCAGTTGCTACATAATTATCCTCATCCCTGGCTGGTTAGATGTAGCAAGTGTGGAATGTGGTGACATAGCTTAAAAATTTGACAACTGTAGATTTTGCCTTCATAATTTGGGAAGTGAACACAGACTGAGAGTGATACAAGGATGAAGTACCCAGATATCATAGCTCAGGTTAGCACTCCTTCCACTGAAAGCATAAGCTCTAGAGAACTCCCTGATACGGCAATTGGTCATTCTATTCTATGATGTATTCAATGCTATAGCTTGTTAAGAAATATCAAATCACAAAGTCACACAGTGTCAAAGGCAGGAGCTGAGTTTTCTAGTTAAGTGCGATTAGGCTGGTCCTTCAAGAGCTGCTTTTGCATGCTGAACATACAATGTAGAAAGGGACAGAATAGACTCATTGGAAATTCTGACCTGATATTTTTGTGTTGAATAAAGTTTGCCTTGGAGTACCAATGGGAACAGTGGGGGGACAACTTTGACCTAAAATAATAGGTAATAGCAGCTAATTGCTTTGAATTTCAAGAGGTATAATGGCTTGAAGGTGACTGAATTAAGCCTTTGACATAATATTCCCTTTGTCCACTTAAACCCATGGAAAGTCTAATAGTTCAATTTTATAGTTCAGTAGTTTTAAATTAAAAAAATCCTTTAGCCTTTTGTGCAATAAAATTAACATAAAATCCTGGCAGTACGGCAAAATTAGCATCCACAGTAATCAGCAGCTTAAACCAGCTTCTTAAAATGCCTCAACACAACATTACTGCTTCCTCCACTTGTTATATTTGCCAGATTCTTCATAAAAAGGCATAGCACTGGTGCTATCAACTTGCTTAGACAGAAAAGCTGTTTTCATATTCAGTCTCAGAGTTTGCGTATGTTCCTTGTGAAAAGGGATACTGGACGCCTTTGTACAATTTGAAGAAAATAACATGACAAATGAATCAAATTTTAAAACATACTGTTCTATTCTGCACATGTATTTATTTGTGAAAGTACAAAATCACTGAATATTGGCTGTCTCAATAATTTAATAGAATATTTAAAACATTTAGTGCACAATGGCAGATTTGACTGACAGTTTTATATCAAGCTAATTAACATTGTGATGTTTTTACAGGAACATAGTATTCATCCAGTCTAGTCCCCTGCTATTGTAGGCAACCCCATCATATATTCAAGTTCATAAACTTATCTTAAAACCAGTTAACTTTCTTGTTCCGACTACTTGTACTAGAAGGCTGTTCCAGAATCTCATTTATCTAATGTTTACAAACCTTTTTTTTTTTTAATTTTCAGCCTAAATTTACTCATGGTCAGTTTATACCCATTTGTTCTTATGCCACTGTTGTTTTTGTTAGCGTAAGTAGTTCTTCTCCCTCTCTGGTATTTACTCCCTTTATATATAGAGAGAGAACAGTGATATCCCCTTCATTTTGCTAGGCTAAATAAACCAAGCTCTTTTAATCTGCTCTGGTAAAATAGGCTCCCCCATCCCCTAATCACCCTAGTAGCCCTTCTCTGCTCCTGTTCATTTGAATTCAACTTCTTCAGTAGGGGGGGAACCAGAATTGTACACAGTATTCCAGATGAGGTCTTAACAGTGCCTTGTACAATGGCATTAAATACTTCCCTCTTTCTACTAGAAATACCTCACCTGATACATCTTTGGCTCACATGTGTCTTATAGGGAATGAAAACAATAACTGTAGTTAAAGTTACTATGACTTTTCATTATAAAGACCCTATAGTTGCTTGTTTACAACTTTGTCAAAATATAACCATTTGGTCAAAAAAAAAAAAAAACCAACACAACCCACCTTATGCCTGGTCTCTGTCTTGCGCTTAATTTTTTCTAAGTTTTAGCAAGAACAGTCCAGACACTGCCAAGAATGAGGATACAGGCCATTATTTATTGTTGTCCAGTGTTAAATTCTTACAGCCATTTTAAGGGAAGCTCCAGCACTTCTACTTTTTGGAACAGGGGCTTGAAATTTGGCAGGGGTAGTACAGAGGGTAGCACTGTGAATTGCCTTGGAAATCTATCCAGATATGTCTGAATTATAAGCCTCTGAAAATCACCATTTGCACATGCTTAGGAGAGGTTTGTTGGAGGCTGGCAGCTAAAAGCTCCAAATGTTCCATGCTGCTGCAAATGGTCTAACCCAGAGTTGCAGGGGTTAAGAGGGACTTGTCCTGTAACAGTTCCTTCTGGAAGCTGTGGGGTTGCTGTGCCTCTGGGTGCCAGAAATGTCACCGGACCCTAAGGAATATGTGTGATCAAATAATTAAAGGCTATCAAAATGCATACACAAAAAGGGGCCAAATTAAAGTTGCTTTAATTCTGGCATTTCCTAACTTTGGAGTGTTTGACTTTGCAATATTAACCTTCTTTTTCAATAGTTTTGTTATTTAATTTAAAATTAGGATATACTGGTATACACATCACATGAAAGCATGCACATATACTTTAATCTCTATATCAAAATAAATTGCTAAAAACAGATAAAGGTGCAAATTAAAATACAAGATTATCTGGTAAGCATTAATTTTTGCTATTGATCATGCCATTGGAAGTGTGAAATTTTTCAGTTTATGAAAAATTAATAATTCTCATCTGTTCAAGGATTTGCCACAGTAATAGTTTGTGGTTTTAATTATTTACAATGTAACCTATAAATATATGCCTAATACACTTATTTGTGGCAATATTTTTAAATTAAAGTGCTTATAGTCCTTTTCAGACTATAGACTGTCTGGTATTAATGGTGAGGGAGAAAAAAGTAGTATTTTATAGAAGTGTGTGTGTGTGTATACGTAACTACATTGGCAGTGAATAATTCATAGATTCCAAGACCAGAATGGACCATTGTGATCATCTAGTCTGACCTCCTGTATAACTCAGGCCATTAAACTTCCCCAAAGCAATTCCTAGAGTATATACTGTAGAAAAATATTCCACCTTGATTTTAAAACTGTCACTAATGGATAACCTACCACAACCCTCGGTGAACTGTCCCAATGTACACACCATAGCTGTGGCATGTAGGGTGACCAGATAGCAAGTGTGAAAAATCATGACGGGGTAGGAGGTAATAAGGGCCTATATAAGAAAAAGCCCCAAGTATCGGGACTGTCCCTATAAAATCGGGACATCTGGTCACCCTAGTGGCATGGCTGTACCCATTCTACAGTGCAGTGTGGGTAAGGTCATGGGGTGTGTATCAGGCCATGGGTATCAGTCCTCCAGGGCCATTCCCACAATGCTGCCTGACCCTTGCCCAAAGGTATAATGGTCTCTTAACCCCCATTGCAGAAGTAGTAGCGACCTGTTCTGAGCACCTCAGTGTTCAGCTGAAACTTATTGATCAGTACAGGTAATCACAGTCCGAGAGCAGCCACCTGGGCTCTGGAGCACAAACAGGTGCTGATCAATGTATGGTCAGAATAAACTGTCCTCCATGACTTTGTCTAGCTCAGCAGGAACATTCACCTGTACTGGGAGAAGCGGAGGTGAGTGACGGAGTCCTTCTGGTGTTGTTTTCTCAATCCTAATATCATGTCCCTTTGCAGTGGAGAGGCAAGCAGCTTGCGATGTTTATCAGAAATTCAGAGATTATCCACATGTCCTTTTCATAGCTGTTCCCTGGACACAAGAGATGGACCGTCTAGAGATGCAGATGAGGTTTGGGGTTGGATGGGCTTTTTGGGGGGTGTCTCTGTTCCTCTTCCCTGGGAAGTCCATCTGCTAGCATACAATACAGTCAATTTCCTCCCAAACTGCCTTCAATTACACTGCAAGCACAATTTTTGGTGCAGTACAAACTCAAGCAGGTTCCTGAGGTTTAATGGCAGGAAAAATATGCTTGGCCCACCTTTGTAGCTCACCAAACCCCTCCAACTCAGCAATAGGTAGATGGCCAGGAGCAGAAGCATCTCTCAGGCATAGGTTGCCAGGACACCTTTTTTTCCAGTACCTTCAAAATGGCTACATTCTCCAAATGATGCCCAGCCTTTCAAGTACAAAAATTTAACTTGTAACATACCCCATGAAAGGAACCGAACCCCACCCCTGTGGGTCCCTTTGATGTACTGTACACATTACAGTATTGTTGTTAAAATATTGTAGGTATCTTACCGTTGTTAACCTCAGCTCCTTCCTTGTGAACTTCAAAAGTGAAAGAAAGTAGGGGATGGTAGCAGCTGCATGCCTCAGATGCAACAACGTATCCATATTGTGGCCTTCAGCAACACAATTATGTTATATATGGGGCCGGGGGGAGGGGAGGAAGAGAAGAGTTAGTTCCTAGTTTCCTTCAGAGGAACGCAACCCTTGGCTTTGACTTGTCAGGACCTTTCTGTGAAGACAGGGAGCCCATTCTGCCAGGAGGGCAGGAGCACCACTGCAGAAAGCAGGGAGATTGAGAAGGACCCTACAGGACCTTCTGATTGGAATTAACCAGAGAAGTCAGGAACAATTTGTTTCCTTAGGTCACAGGAGGATTCCCTTAGGTGTTGGGAGGATCGGGCTCCTAGGCAAGAGAAGGCAATCATGAACTGCTTCCTGCAAATAGAAAAGAGCGCAGGAAGTGGGAGCATACCCAGAGGAAAGGGGATCATGCACTCATGCAGTCCCTAGTACAACTGGAGGCAGAACATTCCTGGGATGTGCCTGCTGCCCTACCCACTGCACCTCTCTGGGAACAAGCACAGCTACAACCTCTTCTTTCCTCACCTCACATCTTCTCCAGCTGCCAGCCAGGCTACTGCTGAGGCAATGGATAACCCTCCCCCCATACTCCATTATGGGGAGGAGCAGGATGGACCGATGGCACAGCATCCTCAACTAGCACCCAAAACCCTTCACAGCAGAACTGCCCCCCCAAATCATGCTATAGGAGAACCCCGAATCAGTCATGTAGCCCAGCTTCTGTTCACCCCCCAAATCCAGGCAGAAGACACTCCCACCTCCTGCCATTTATCCCCCTGCACAGTATTCCACAGATATTCCCTCATTGTCAGGAGAGTAGGGGGGCAAGGAGACTATTCCAGTGACATTCATCTTGAACACTGGTTAGGGAGTTTGGTCCGTTTGAGTTCATTTTCATTTCCTTTAAAAAACTATTGTGTGTTCCATGTATGTCTTTAAATAAATAAGGTACTGTTCACTTCTCTTGTGTGCGCGCGCATCTCTTTCTTATAATGAAGGGGATATTTCCTACCATTAGCAGATGGGTCAGCAGGACACAGAGCATGACTGTGGGTTGAGTCTGTTGCTATAGAAATGCAATTAATTATCTGTCCTTCCAATGATCTCTCTATGCCCCTGCCCACCAGCCACACATTTCCTAATGTTTTAAAAAGATCCTAGTGCATGTCCGTACATAGAACTATGAAGTTAACGTTCTGTCCACTATACTGCAGCACTCAACATAAAGTGTACATAAACTTCTTGATTGCTTTGTAAATGGTGTAAGTAATAATTTAAAAAATCTGAAGAACCAAAAATTCTAGATGTGTCATCAAGCTATGGATCAACATTCCCTACTACCCCAACCCACAAAAAGCAGCCACCAGTTTTAACTCTGGGAGTGCTCATCTAAACATGGCAAGAAGTCCTTACTTTCTAGTGTCCCTCCCACTATTCTGATCTCCCCACAATTTACTTTTCCTAACTTTAAAGAAAGCAAACAAAAAACATGGATGATAACAGCGAATTAAACTCTGAAGTAAATGTTCTTCAGAAGCACCCTGGGACCCCCCCCCCCCCCCGAAAGATTAAACATCTGGCTTTCTAAATAATTTCATTAACAACACAAACAAAGGAAACCCAAACAGAGTTAAGAATGAATATAGATAAAATTGACCAATGCTTTCATGACTCCTTATCCCCCACCCACAACAAACAGTCACTATTAGCAATCATGGGAGTATTCATGCATAACAGCTGCTGTCTGCACTGGTTTCAGAGAATATTGATAAGAAGAAATGTATGAAGCACCTTCCAAACCCTCAAATAACTGTTTCAATTTCTTTAACAATGAGCAAATACTCCCCACAAAGCATCCTGAAACAGAGCTTTTAATATATAACAAAAGCTTTAATCACTGCTCTCAATTAAAGTGCGTATACACCCTATTCAGCACAAAACGTTGATCAAAGATGAGGGGCCCTAACACAATTGTGTGCTCTCAGGTGGCACACTGACGTCAGCTCCAGGGGATCAGAACCCACCCAGCTATGTTGCAACATAACAAGTGTCTATGGCATATTGAGATTTTTCCAGTACGTTGTGTCACATACTATTCATTAAAAAGAAAAGGAGGACTTGTAGCACCTTAGAGACTAACCAATTTATTTGAACTCCTTTTCTTTTTGCGAATACAGACTAACACAGAATACTCTGAATACTATCCATTGGCAGAGTCCAAAATCAACTTCTGCCTCCCCACTGTTCCATGATGTACGAACAAATAGCATGACAAGTTTCCCTTCTCAACAGGAAACATAAGCAGTGTGCACATGAGTGGGATGCAGCTGCCTGTACATGCTTTGGAAACCAGATCTGTCCTGTGCCCAATCTGTCCAAAAGTATTTACCTCAGGTTTCACATATGGAAGATAAGAGGGAAGATCCTTTCATGGATTGAGAACTGGTTAAAAGACAGGGAACAAAGGGTAGGAATAAATGGTAAATTTTCAGAATGGAGAGGGGTAACTAGTGGTGTTCCCCAAGGATCAGTCCTAGGACCAATCCTATTCAACTTATTCATAAATGATCTGGAGAAAGGGGTAAACAGTGAAGTGGCAAAGTTTGCAGATGATACTAAACTGCTCAAGATAGTTAAGACCAAAGCAGACTGTGAAGAGTTACAAAGGGATCTCACAAAACTAAGTGATTGGGCAACAAAATGGCAAATGAAATTTAATGTGGATAAATGTAAAGTAATGCACATTGGAAAAAATAACCCCAACTATACATACAATATGATGGGGGCTAATTTAGCTACAACTAATCAGGAGAAAGATCTTGGAGTCATCATGGATAGTTCTCTGAAGATGTCCACGCAGCGTGCAGCGGCCGTCAAAAAAGCAAACGGGATGTTAGGAATCATTAAAAAAGGGATAGAGAATAAGATGGAGAATATGTTATTGGGGTTATATAAATCCATGATACGCCCATATCTTGAATACTGCATACAGATGTGGTCCCCTCATCTCAAAAAAGATAAACTGGCATTAGAAAAGGTTCAGAGAAGGGCAACTAAAATGATTAGGGGTTTGGAACAGGTTCCATAAGAGGAGAGATTAAAGAAGCTAAGACTTTTCAGCTTGGAAAAGAGGAGACTAAGGGGGGATATGATAGAGGTATACAAAATCATGAGGGGTGTGGAGAAAGTGAATAAGGAAAAGTTATTTACTTGTTCCCATAATATAAGAACTAGGGGCCACCAAATGAAATTAATGGGCAGCAGGTTTAAAACAAATAAAAGGAAGTTCTTCTTCACTCAGTGCACTGTCAACCTGTGGAACTCCTTGCCTGAGGAGGTTGTGAAGGCTAGGACTATAAAATAGTTTAAAAGAGAATTGAATAAATTTGCTATATATGGCTATTAATATTATATTATATGTTATATATAATATTATATATGGCTATTAGTCAGGATGGGTAAGAAATGGTGTCCCTAGCCTCTGTTTGTCAGAGGGTGGAGATGGATGGCAGGAGAGAGATCACTTGATCATTACCTGTTAGGTTCACTGCCTCTGGGGCACTTGGCATTGGCCACTGTCAGTAGCCAGGATACTGGGCTGGATGGACCTTTGGTCTGAGCCAGTATGGCCATTCTTATGTTCTTATGTTTTGCAAGACACAACATCCCATTATAATTAGGACTATGTTTGCCATACTGGTATCCAGGTGGGTCTGAAGATATTGCCAACATGCTTTCAGCCGTCCAAACACACACAATCACCATTCTGCAGCTACTCAATCTATAGCCGAATTCTCTTTTTCTTGAGTCAGCATTGTCAGGGATTGGCTTTATGAGCCAAGTTAGGACTGGATATGAGGGGGTCCCCCAAAATAGTTTGGGGACAGAAACACCGTAAAGAACCACATTGTTTATGGGAAATAAAATCCCTTCTTCCCCTCTGCAGTACAATGCCAATTTCCTGAGCACCCTAGTATCATAGACCTTTCGTGTGCATCCAGTGTTCGTGTTCATAACCAAACCTCTGTGGTTGTCGTGGAGAACAAGTGAATAGTAACCTTTTTGGTTCACATATTCAATCACCCCTTTTGGTGGGCAAAGTATTGGATGAGCATTCCATTGATGGCCCCTGCACAGTTGGGAAATCCCATCCTCTGAAATCCAGCTATAATTTCAGGGACTTGGGTTGTGGGACAGTGTTGACAGCCTGGCAAACCTGTACAACAACCACCCTAACAGTTGACTTCCCAACCCCAAGCTGATTTGCAACTGACAAGTAGCTTGCACGTGTTGCCAGCTTCCACAGGGCAATAGCCATCTGTTTCTGCACTGGTATGGGTTTCTGAAATCAAGTGGTCTGGCACTGGTGGGATGGTGCAAGTTGTTTGCACAACTCCATGAAGGTCTGCAGCCTCTGGTCATCATCCTAGGTTTCCAAGACAATGTGGTCCCATCACGTGGTACTGGTTCTCCAGGACCAGAGGCGATGGTTCACCAGGGGCATACCATTTAAATCCCGGCATTGAAAATATCTACTCCATGGCACTCCAGTAGATTTCCATTCACCTTCTCAGTCCTTCATATTTGGTTTCTCAAACAGTTCTGGACTGATTCAGTACAGTACCCAATACTGCACCGCATGAACATTTGCCCCACAAGCAGCAGAAGGAGAGAACAACATCCTCATGGACTTGCTTCAGGTCTTCCACACAACTGGGGAGAAGGGAGAGGTGAGTGGCAGTTGCCATCACCAAATCTGCGAAGGAGTCATACAATACCAGCAATGTGCAGCAAGGCAGCTCCCAGAATATCTCCTGTGACACACAGAACTCTGCGATACCACCTCTGAAATAGTAGTGCTACCATTGTATACCGACAAGGGGAAGTGCGGACATGGGTACGCTCCTGTACACAGTGTATACCCATGCCCAGCACAGCCTATATGGACACTCAGTGTGGGGTACCTGCACTAACAGTCCTTGGACAAGTAACTGAGGATGTGTGCTACTACAGACATACCATTAGTGGTACATTGGCTTCACTTTCTGATAACTTCCCCTTTTATAGACTCTTCATAAGTCTGATCTCTGCACTCAGGCACCGATAAGCTCAGCAATTCAGCAGTTAGCAATTGTCATATAGCTACATCAGACAGCAAAGTGGGAAATCCTAGGTTAGATCTGAACTCAGTATCCCACACCCCAAAGGTCTGTACAAATCTGGCCAGTGCAAAAGTATGCTATTCTCACATTCCAAAAAGCTTTTCAAAAAAGTAAATATCCAGCCAAAAATCTTTATACTTCAGAGAGTCAAGCCAGGCGGCAACCCCATTAGACAGAAATGTCTGACTACAGTTCAGATAGCATATGGACTAAATTCAATTTAATTTAAAAAAATATTTCCCCCATTTTTGAAACTTCAGCTAAATATCAAAATTAAAAAAGAAATCAATCATCTCTACAGTTGCTTGAAAAATAGGGAAATGTTTCATTTAAATTTCATCAACATTTTCCTTGGTTTCAAAAAGAAAAAAAATTGACCAGCCCTGATGTACAGTATGTTATGATTGTAATAGTCATTAACAAGATATAACCACTGTTAACAAGGTATAAAAATCAGGGTAAGGGTTTTATGTGGATGTGTATTATACACACACACACACAAAAAGCTACAGGTCAAAACTTTTTTTACCTCAAAACACATCACTTACTGAAAAAGTCAGTCATGTGATTTATAGCCACACGTCCAGAATGACTTTCTAGAGCTTTGCTAAAATGTTAGCTTGTATAAACTGGACTACTGAATAGAAAATTGTTAATAAGTAGTATTTCAAAATGGGTTATGGTATAACATAACCAGAAAACACATTTAAATATTTCAATCTTATCTCTTGAATATGCATAAGATTAAAGAAAGAAAATAAACTAGGACACAAAATTTCAAATTTGTGTCCCAATTCAGAGAGGAATCTATATTCAGGAGAGCACTTAAGTACATGCTCAATTTTAATCAACTGAAATCAATGGGACTTAAGTGCATGCTTGATGCTGAGTTTGTATTTAGGGGCTTCCTGAATAGGTATGGATTTAGTAAGTGTTTTTGTGAATTATGGCCTTGAAGCATTACATTTTCAGCTGCCTAACCATAGGCATCCAAGCTGGAAAATAGCGTGTTAAGCCTTATCTTGACACTGTTTAGTGTGGGTGGTTTTTTTCTGCTAGATGAACTTCCACTATTCATTTTACTCTACGATTGTGATTTCTTCCCTCCTCCCCCCTTTTAAATCATCGTGGTCAAGTTTTGCCTTCAGCCATTCAAAAGCTCAGGGATTAAATTTATTCCAAGTGAGAACTGACTGAACCACTTTCTCCTTCTCAGCTGTACACAATGTTTTTCCACTCTGAACAGGGAAATTGCAATAGATTTGCTTCTTATATTCATGCTGCAAGAAACAGTCTTCATTTTATTTAGACATTCTACATTAATGTTTTGGTACATATAGTACAGGGCTTTTATTTAATGAATGTTACACAACTGCATGAATTACAAGAGCATTTCATAATCAGGCAATCAGTTATCCTCTTTCCCTATTTCACTCCCTCACCTCCTTTTGTTAATGTTTCAGAGCAAAGTCCATTCAAATGTGTGTCATTAGCTGTGGAAACATACCTCCTAGGGATCTTAAGATATGGGATTTCTAGGGAAGAAAGGCTAAAAGGGTGGTGATCATAGTGTTAGAGACATTCATCTATAAAAGCAAAGCTCTCCCATCCATATTTACTCTACTCCCCATGCAAACTGTGCCTTTTCCAAATGTAAAATTTTCCAACACAAGCTGTGGACTTGCTGAAGTCCTTAGGAAAATGAAAACCTAAAGTGCAGTTCCACTTTGAAAAAAAAAATCACTGAATAAAAACGGCACCATCCTAATCAGCAGATCTGCTCCCTATGTTCAGTTAGAGTCACATCTGCTGACTCCAGTGACAAAAGTTTAGCTCTAGCAATTGTTCGTTTCTGTTAACCATCGGGAGCCAGCACAGCAATTGGACAGTAAATTGAATTATTTTCCTTCTTAAGCATCACCACCAGAATTGTTTACGAAATTCAATTACAGCGCCAACCAGTTAAATCCACGCAAACCCACTGAAAACCACAAGTTTTGCACATGAATCACCAAGAGCATCATTTGGCCTGCAGAGTCTTCAATTTTAGTGACGATGCACATGTTCACTTACAGATCACAGGGTTATGTTTAGTTTTAAATTTAGGAATGCAATTTAAACATGTGCCTAAATTAATGGGATTTAACTTTAAACATGTACTTAAGTGCTTTGCTGAATCAGGGTCTGATCCAATGCCCTCTGAAGTCAATGGGAGTCCTTCCGTGGACTTCAAATTAACTTTGAGTGCACTGCTGGCACTTCAAATATACAGAGCAATGAGATATTTTCAGCCAGATTAATGGATTAAGGTGCTGCTTATCATAAATACAAGTACCAGAATCTGGCCCTTAAAAGAGAGATTACAATATGATAAAGAAATTATTCAGAGGCTACATAGCAGCATTTATACAGCAATTTTCATTTAACAACCGATTCCTGCAACACCTTTGAAAAATAAATTAGTATTTATTATCCATATTTCATGAGGGAGGAAAACTGAGGTACAGACTAAGGATCTGATCAGGCAAGTTCTTTCCTTTTTTCCAAATTATAATAGGGTTTTCTGAGGTAAGTGACAGGTCCCAAATTATGTACAGAGGGATCACACAAAACACAATATTACATTTTTAATACAGTGGTTTTAACTGATTATATTAATAGCACTGTTTCAAAATTATTCATACTACATCTGCTTTAGAATTTTTCTAGTACAGAAATTATTCAGTTATTGTAACACAATTTGTTTCAATATTATAAACTAGATATGAAAATCACTGTTCTACTATAGTCATTATTATAAGGTTAAGCCATTTGTACATGACAGCCATTTTTATTGAAACATACCCAACTGCCTGTTCTAAGTGGGAATTACATCTCTTTTCTTAATCCTTTATACTAGAAATCTTTACAAAACTAGAAAGGCCAACAGAATTCATGCAGAACATATAGCAGTAGGGTGAACTATAGAATATATAAGCAGCATTTTTACTTGATGAATAGATCAAATTTTCTACTGCACAAATACTAACTGCTGAAGTATCCAATAATGTAACCACTGAAGATGGAGGTGAAACCCTGCTCCTTCAATGACATTTAAACAAAAGCAAAGAGGATATAATACTGAATATATATCAGGCTATGTTCAAATAGTTGTATATTTTAAGCGTATGTCACATGCTGTATTCATTCAAAGTGAATGTCAAAATAAGGTCATTTTAAGGAAATTCAGGGGTTATAATTCTGTTCAAATCCCTGTTTAAGACATCAAAATAAAAGCAAACAAAAAATCTGGAAACATTTATCTGTATTCTAAACCAAACTGGCCCTAGCAATTATCTTAAATTTCTTTCTGTACAGCTAAAATAAATTAAAATACTATCACCCGGATGGCCTTCTGGTTCAGCTAGGCCATTTATGCCTTTAATTAAGTATGGATAGATAATGTCCTTTGTTCTTGTTCCGATGCATTTGACACCTGCTGTCTTTGTGATCAGGAAAATGAGCCAGGAAGTTCAGGAGGAGAGGCTTTTAGTCAAAAAATAACACCTGGGTCCCAGCCTGGGCCTACACTTTGCTTAATATAGTTCTGCACAGAAAGCACAGCAGACAAAAAGCCAAACAAGTGAACTTTTGGCTTCAGCTATAATATAGGCTCAGTAGAATATAAATTTTAAATATAACAACGTATAGTCTGCTGAACTTATGTTATACCCTGAAAGCACACCACTTTTTGTTTGGCTTTTTGTCTGCTGTGTTTTCTGTTTAGAACGGTATTAAGCAATGTGACTTTGGGAAGATGTTCTCATTGACATCAGTGGACTTATGATCAGGCCATATGTTAGTCCCAACTTTTGGGAAAGTGTTGGAAAGAATAAGGTTTTTTTCCAATTATTAAGACAGTTGAGGAGGAAAATACTGTTGCACAGTAGTTAGAACAGGAAACCAGGATTAGTTTTCTATTCCCTGTTCCATCACGAGTTACTATGTGATGCTGGCCAAATTAAGTTATTTTAGCAGTGAAGACAAACACAAAGACAGGTTGTTATAAGCATTGCTCCAACTCGAGTTCTGTCCGAACACAGAACTCCTGATGTTGGCTGGGCCATTAGAGAGTATAGGCTATAGTTCACATTAGCACAACTCTTCAGCTGATAACACAACCACTGGTTAGCATGAATGTAGGCTAAATATGCTGAAGTGCCATTAATTCTCTATGCATTCCCACCATTCCACCTGCCTGTCCAGAAAGGACAGAAAAATTTCCCCACAACTCACTGAGAAATAATTCAAAGAACAACTTAGATTACTGCAGGACAAAGAACCATGGGATATGCCACCCAGAAGTCCTAGTGCCATACATGAGCAAGTAAAGCACCAGTGAAGACCCAGTAGCTCCAGTGTTATTTCTCACTCTGGCCATTCTCACTGGAGCTATGCTAACTAGAGAGGGATAATTCAAATCCAAGTTAACTCTGCAGTAAAGACACATCCTATATTTCTATGTAACCCATCCGTGAAATGGGTATAATCATATGGTCCGAGCTCATACAGAACTTGTGAGGAGTAATTAATGTTTAGAAAGTGCTTTGAGAATCTTTTTATGAAAGGCCCCACTAAGCATGAGCAGAGGTAACAATCTAGCCCAGGGTGGTCAAACTTTTTGGCCCGAGGGCCACATCTGGGTATGGAAATTATATGGTGGGCCACGAATGCTCACAAAATTGGGGTTGGGGTGCAGGCTCTGGGGTGGGGCCATAAATGAGAAGTTCCGGATGCAGGAGAGGGCTCTGGGTTGGGGAACGGTGTTAGGGCGGGAGGAAGGGGGGCAAATGAGGGCTCCGGCTGGGGGGGTGTGCTCTGGGGTGGGGCTGAGGATGAGGGGTTGGGGGTGCCATAGGGTGCTCCAGGCTGGGACCGAGGGAGTGGGAGGGGGATCAGCAGTAGTCCAGGGGGTTGGAGCAGGCTCTGGGGCATGCTTACCTCAAGCAGCTCCCAGAAGCAGTGGCATATCCCCCCCTCCGGCTCCTATGTGGAGGCACAGCCAGGTGGGCTCTGCATCCTGCCCCGTCCGCAGGTGCCACCCCTGCAGCTCCCATTGGCCGGGAACCTCGGCCAATGGGAGCTGCGGGGGCGGCACTTGAGGCGGGGGCAGCGTGCGGAGTCGCCTAGCTGCCCCTATGCAGGAGGTGCAGGATGGGGGACGTGCTGCTGCTTCTGGGAGCCATTTGGAGCAGGGCAAGCCCCCAACCCCACTCCCCAGCTGGGAGGGAGCCTGAGGGCCAGATTAAAATGTCTGGAGGGCCGGATTGGCCCCCGGGCCATAGTTTGCCCACCCCTGATCTAGCCTATGATTTGAAGCATCGTTTCTGGACGCACATGGAATTTTAACTGCACTCTGAACAGCTCAGGGTTAGAAGAGTAACCCTAACTTATGGATACAGTTCCAAGGAAGAAGCAGACAGAAATACAAAAGGCTAACAATGGCTCAATAGAACACTTATCCAAGAGCAGACAGAGTAATATTTAGTACCTTTTCAAAGCAATTTAACTAATTAGTCTTTACAGTGCTCTTGGCTGATTGGTAAGCATGATTTCCATTTTAGAGGTGGGGAAATGAGGCAGAAAGGTATGATGGCTTACACAAAGTCACAGAGAAGGTTCATAGGAGAGCCAGGTTTAGTACTTGGGAGTTCCTGGCTCACAGTTCTGTTCTCCTTCCTGTGGAGCCGGTCCTTTTACATATTTGAAAGTTTGTGGAACAGACTTAAATGCATAATGTGAAGCATTCACATGTCAACAACAGCAACAAAAAAGCATTTTCTTTATTTGGCTTCCCCCCCACCTCCCACCCCCGATATTTGCTGGGAGCACTCTTTTAGTCTGCCACAGGGATTGTCAATCAATCCTTCTTCCCCAGCCACTCACCCATAAGTGACAAAGAACTCCATTAACACCTTAGGCTACATTGATGCCCGTACTATATGCAGAGATGCTCTATCACAGATCTCATCGCTATTCTCCATCATCAGGATGGCCATTTGCATGGCTTTTCCTGATGGTTGATTACAGTTAAAATACCACAGATTTTGTATGATGTGATGTGCCAAAAGAATCATCCACTTTGTGCATCCTCTCTGTCAATTCTCAACAGAACACTACCCCGGTGTGTAAAATGCCTCAAATACTCCAGATGAAAATGCAGTTTCTGCTTGTCATAGTTTTTCACATTCCCTTCAGTGAAGTGTGATTGCTTGAGAAAGCTGTTGTAATACTACAATGCCACCATCTGGTTAAAGCCAAAGATCTGACCTTGCATGTAGTGAAGAAATAAAATGTCTCTGATCTTCAAAGGAATCAGCAAGTCACTGTCAATAAAATACAGTGGATGTGGAACAGATGCATGCACCAAATTGGACTTGTTCATGCTGGTTAGTTGGAAGTTGGGAGCAGCATTACAAAAGTGAGTGAAATATTTATATTTGCTCTCATTCTCCCTATTTCCAGCGTCAGTGCTGACTTTACATGAGACTTTACACCCTTATACATTGCTAGTTTTTCCCATTTCTTGCCTCCAAAGAGCAACTAAAGAATAATTTGCATTCTTCATTATTCCTTAAAATGTAAATCTTTTTTAAAATTGTGCAGTTTGTTTGTGAATGCACTAGTGAACCAACAATTCTGAGGAACCACATCACAACACACAGTCTAACATCACTCCAGCCAAGCCCCTTAATTGTGACATAATGATGGAGTGCCCTCTAGTGGTTTTAAAGAGCACCTTATCCTACATGTATCATTTAAAAACCTGACATTTTTACTATAATGTTTTTAAACTAAAGAGAAATTTAAGATATTAACTGACAAATAGATTCTTCTGAAATATGATCAAAATGATTTGTGTCATTCTTGTTGGAGCCAAATATGGTGCTTTGTTTCAGAAATGCCTGAGAGACTATCCCCTGGAAGCAGACTTGGCAGTATGTTGAATCAAGACAATAATCAAAATATGTAATCACTGGATTTGTTACAGACAGAAAGGGGGGCTCATTCAAGCTTAAACATGTGGAATATGATTTAATCAACTGAGAATAGGCAAAACTTGGTTCTTTTCCATTCAGCTTCTTGAGTTATCATAAAGGGCTTCTTGTGAGGAAATGATATTGCAAGCACATACCCTCCTTTGCTTCTGCACCACCACTAGAAGTACTGATCTTAAATCAAAAGCAGTTTTGGTGGCTCAAACTGATTTCTGAGGAGCAAAAATGAGTGGTGGCAGGGGCAAGCCACAGACCAAGGGGAAATTCTTATTGCAACTCATTTTCATGTGTTAAATGAGTAGTGTTTAGAGTTCAGAGGGGAAAGAGCTTTTGTACAATGTTGTCTCAGTGAGAAACAGAATTTAAAAAATAAACTTTGGAAGACTAAGCCAGAAAACTATCAGCTATAAAGAATCACAAAAAAGGGGCAGGGAAGGTTATATTCCTTTTGGTAGGAGAAAAAGACAGCGGCTTGAGAATTAGGCCTGGTCTACACGGGGGGCGGGAAATCAATCTAAGTTCGGCAACTTCAGCTATGTGAATAACATAGTTGAAGTCAACATACTTAGATCTAATCACTGCCATGTCTTCACTGCGGTGAGTCGACTGCTGCCGCTCCCCCGTCGACTCCGCCTGCGCCTCTCATGCTGGTGGAGTACAGGAGTCAATGGGAGAGCGCTTGGGGGTCAATTTATCGTGTCTGGACTAGATGCGATAAGTCAACCCCTGCTGGATCTATCGCTGCCCACCAATCTGGTGGGTAGTATAGACATACACTAAAATGCTAAGGGTAACAGGAAATTGCATGGAACAAAAAGTTAGAGAAGGTGATGGAAGAAATAAGGATTCTCCTTATTCTTCAAAGGTATAAAGGGTTAGCTAAACTTTAAAATAGGTAGAGAAAGGCATTTATTTAGATGTATAGAATAAAAATAATTCTTCTCGTGGGCTCTAGGTGCATTTGCCATTAGTTAAAAATACATTACAAAACCTGAATGACACATTAGCCTCACTTCACATACTAACCACCACTCAGAAAACATGACAATTCCTGCATAAATTCTACACAAATGTTTGCCCTAAGTCACAGATGTCTGTTATCTGGTAGTGTTTACCCCCCATTAACAGATGTTTTCCTATCCATGCTAATTTACAGTTGTGTTAATGAACATGTGTTGACACATTCAAGCACAACTAGAATCTCAAGTGTTGACATATCCTGAGAGCATGATGCACTATAGCTGTGGACCTTGTGTAAACATCTACACTGGTGTAAAACACTACTGTTGTGCTGTGGTAGGATCTTACACACGTTGCCTCTATATAAATCCATGGTACGCCCACATCTTGAATACTTCAAACAAATGTGGTCACCCCATCTCAAACAAGATATACTGGAATTGGAAAAGGTTCAGAAAAGGGCAACAAGAATGATTAGGGGTATGGGACAGCTTCCATATGAGAAGAGATTAATAAGACTGGGACTTTTCAGCTTGGAAAAGAGACAACTAAGGACAAATATGATAGAAGTCTATACAATCATGACTGGTATGGAGAAAGAAAAGAAAGAAAGAGTTATTTACTCCTTCTCATAACACAAGAGCTAGGGGGTCACCCTATGAAATTAATAGGCAGCAGGTTTAAAACAAACAAAAGGAAGTCTTCACACAACACACAGTCAACCTGTGGAACTCTTTGCCAGAGGATGTTGTGAAGGCCAAGACTATAGCAGGGTTCAAAATAACTAGATAAGTTAATGGAAGATAGGTCCATCAATGGTTGTGTGATAAATGAAGGGGGGGAAAAGGTAGCTCCGTTTTATGGACACCCAGCCAGCCAGTTAGCTATAAAATCCCTCTTAGTAGCTGTTCTCTACTCGCTTTACCTGTAAAGGATTAAAAAGTCTCACTGCTATGCATAGGTAAAAGGAAGTGAGTGGGCACCTGACCAAAAGAGCCAATGGGAAGGCTAGAACTTTTTAAAATTCAGAAAAACTCCCCCTTTGTCCGTCTGTAGGGGTTCTACTGACTCGAGAGGTGGACAGGGCAGCAGCTATGCTGTAAGAAGCTTGGGTCCAGGTATGAATAATCCTCAGTATCATACCTATAAACTACTCATTTGAAACTCCAGATATGTAAGTAGATCAGGAAATGTCTAGGAAGATGCGATTAGGGTTATCTCTTTATGGCTTGTGGACTCCTCTGTGCTAACCCCAGGTGCTTTTGTTTTGCTTGTAACCTTTAAGTGGGACCTCAAGAAAGCTATTCTTGGTGCTTAATCCTTGTAGTTACTCTTCTAAAATCTAGCAATAGCCTGAGTTTCCAGATGTGTTTTCTTTTCTTTAAAAAAAAATAATAATAAAAAATTACCTTTTCTAATAACAGGATTTGATTTCTGTGTCTTAAGAGGTTCTGCACATGTTTTTTTAGTTAGCTGGTGGCAACAGCTGAGTTTCTTTTTCTTTTCCTTTCTCAGCTGTTCCTGGGAGGGGAGGGGAGCTGGTAAAAGGGCTTGAGGGTACCCACAGGAAGGAATTCCCAAGTGTGCCTTCCTGGGCTCTCAAAGGGGTTCTGCACTTGGGTAGTGGCAGCATCTGCCAATCCAAGGTCAGAAAAAAGCTGTAACTCTGGGAATTTAATACAAGCCTGGAGTGGCAAGTATTAATTTTTTGAATTCTTGCGGGCCCACACCTTCTGAACTTAAAGTGCCAGAGTAGGAAATCAGCCTTGACAGGCTGTTAGCCGGGATGGGCAGGGATGGTCATGTCCCTAGCCTTTATTTGCCAGCAGCTGAGAATGGGCAACGGGATGGATCATTTCATGATTATCTGTTCTGTTCATTCCCTCTGAAGCACCTGGCATTGGTCACTGTCGGAAGACAGAATACTGGGCTAAATGGACCTTTGGTTTGACCCAGTATGGCCCTTCTTATGTTTTTATCGTGTAAGAGTTTACATTAGGTGCAGGAACTGATACCAGTCAGCTCAGTGTTTTTGGGGAATTAGGACGCGGTATCTAGCCTGTCTGACTCATGAAAGACACCCCCCCACCAGCCTCTGCTTAAACCAAAACCCATCAGAGAAAAGGCTTGCAGAGAGCAATGAAGGGTGGATGGGAGACACACCTAGACCCCTCCTGACAAGGGTGACAAGATTGAGACATCTCCATTAGCACACAGAATGGAAAACAGAGACAACTCCCCTAGTCTCATCTGCATGAAAGATGGGGCAGGGAGACATCTTCATTTGCATACAGAATGGAGAACAGAGAACCGCACTGAAATCTGGGATCAGAAAAACAGGGATGCACTGCATCATGGAAATCTCTGCTCCAGATATTAATGAACCTACACCTGCCCACACCCAGCTCAGCAATTATCAGACCAATTCTAGTAATAAATCCTTGATTGAGATCCCAAAATACTGAAGCAGCCTAGTTGCATTGTGAGCTCCCTGGAAGAAACCACCACCCATAGCCAAGAGTGATCAGCTCCTATTGTCTAACCTAAAGAAAACCCTTAAGTCATCAGTTTACCCATAAACAAATCTAGTGTTCTCCCTGGAACCATTGTATTTTCTCTGCAAAAATCCCTACCTATGCCCAAGTAAGTGTTCTGATGCTTAGATCCAAACTATGCATCAGTTCCACTGGGAATCCATCTTCTCCTGACTGATCATGCTGGGGGCTCTGCCTATCTCCTGACCTCAGGACCCTGAGCTACCACCATCACCTGGAAACCCCAACCAGTTCAAGCCTCCTGGAGTGGCTGAGATCCCCCTCTTTCTCTCTCTCTCTGTTTTCCTTTCTACCTTAGGTATTAGCCTTTAATAATGTATGTTAGGTTGGTTTAGCCCTCCTTGTGTAGTTATCACTATTATTCAGTAAATAACTTTTATAGTTAAGCTGGTTGCTTCTCTCTCTCGCTCACTCTGAACTTTACTCTTTTGTGTTCTTAGCTTCTCCCATTTACTCTACAGCAACGCTTCTTTTACCTAAGCTAAAGATCCCTGTAGTGCCCAAAAATACTGGAGGGTTTGCTCATCAAGTGGGTTACTACCAGTACAATTGTGACGTGAAAGTGGGATAGGGATGTGTTAAACCTGTGGCACATAAGAGGAGGGAGGGGGGCAGCTGAAAGTGCCGCTCAGCCCAGCCTAGAGACCAGGGGCACATAAGGGTGACAGCTTGAAGGTGCTGCTTAACCCAGCCCATTGAGTACAGGGACATATGAGGGTTTCAGCTTGAGAGTGCTGACTGACCCGGGCTGCTCAGACTTGCTCTGTTAGTGTGTGTCTGTGTATGTGTGTGTGTGTGTGCACATCTAGTTCTAGGGCTGAAGGAACCCAGTCCTGGGGAACATAGGTCCTGCAAGATAGCTCCATTGGGAGGGGACTTGCAGAAGGAAAAAGTAGAGCTCCATATATAAGCAGTACAATAGAATTACGGAACCCTCCCCACTCCCCAGAAGAATAACCCTAATAAATGAGCATACCCCAAAGTTACGGGCATATTTGGTAACAAATTGGTGGAGATACGCGGGCAGCACGTGACCCTAATCACATGGTCATTGTTGAGCAGTTGCTGTGGAGTAGGGAAACCGAGGCACAGGCCTGCGTAAGCTTTCTTTTCCTTTTTCAGACCAAGCTCCTTTAGCAAGGTCTCTCTCTCAGAGAATTTGGTAACCTTCGGTTAAGAATCGTGCTTAGAATATCTGTAGAACTGTGAAATAAGGAGTTAAGAATAGTGCCTTAAAAATAAAGATTTTAGAAAGAGCTGTTGGGGGGGATCATTAGTGAAATAAGAAAATAGAGATGTCTGAAAAGGACCTTTTGGCTGCTTGCTTGAGGCAGGAGAAAACCAACAGGTTAGAGAGATGGGTAATGAAGAAGGGGAAATGCCCCTGGGAAAGGTGGAGTTTTAAGGGTGAGAATCCCCTGACTGAAGCAAGTCTGAGCTTTGAACAATATTGCACAACCTTTAAGCCACGTGGTAGTGCAATGGATGCAGCTGCTGCATGGGCATGATTTTATGCATATCTGACATGGTTCAAATGGTAAAGAGAAGACAGGAACTGGAGCTTGAGAACGAGCAGTTACAACAGCGTTTGAACAAATGTGAGACGGACGGGTGTGAATTGATAGCAGAAAAGCTCAGAATGGTAACTGTACATAGAGATATACAAGAGGAGAGAGTCAAGGCAAGCAGGAATGCAGAACAGTATAGGAAAGAGTTAACACAGACAAAAGTTCTGTTAGAAGAAGCAAGAGCAGCAACTCGCTTCTTGGCAGCAGACTATCAGGATTGTGAGGCAAAGATTAGTACATTGTGCGCCCAACTTAGTGCCCATAACGGGGTGGTAACAGCTGTAAGGTTGAGAGAGGATTGTGATTCGGGACAGCATCAGGGGGTATCTTTATTTTCCCAGGGGGTTTTCCCAAAGACCCATTTAACCCCAATTGGCCATGAATGCGTAATGTTGCTCCTGTTTCCACAAGGGAGGTTAAACACGTAGTTGTAGGAACTGATCTTCCCACAACGGAGCTGGTCACGGACATAGTAAGGTGGTGTCCTAGTCAAGCCAAGGCTATTGCTGAGAGACTGGGGCCACTGAACCGTGACACAGCCGTTGCATGGCTGGCCCGTGTTTGGGAAATGTACCTCTCTGCCGCTGGCATGGACTTAACCCAATTGGCTCAGTTATGCGCCTCTCCTTGTGATGCAGATGCTCTAGACCCAGGCATAGGTTCTTGGGAGCAGACTGCCACTGGACCCCGGGAATGGATGATAAGTGCTCTTAAAATATTACTGCCGGCATCTTCCCTTAAGAAACTGTATATAATGGAAGAGCTGAAACCAGGAGAGGCCCCAGAAGCTTACCTAATTTGAAAAAAAAAAAAAATGCTGTCAGCTCTCTGATTCATTACCCCAGACAGAAGAGAATGGGATTGTCACTTTCCAATATCAGGGACATGAATTAGTACAGAGCACTTATGCAGGACTAAATTATCAGACAAAATTGACCATGGGGATTGTGGATTTAGAACACCTACTAACCTGGAGTGAACTAGTGGCAAAAATCAAACAGACAGGAGATTTACTGTGAGAAACTGGTGTCTTAAAAAGACAAGTCAGCAAACAGACTACCTCAGAGCCTGTGCAGGCTATCACATTTACAAATAATGGTCCTCACTCTGCCAGGCACCCTCCCAATCCTAATTCCCCTACCTCCCACAACTCTGGGCAGCGCCGAAGACCCAAGGAGACCATTAGGAACATGATTTGGAAGGAGCTGGTGAATTTAGGGGAGGATATGGGAAAATATGATCGCCAGCCCCTCAGCATCCTGATTAATGCTTTATCTCAGGTCATGCGGTAAATGGAGTTAAAGCAGGGAGCTTCCCCACAACCCACTGCCTCGATACAGAGTGTATCCCCCACACCCACTCCCTGTCGAAGCCAGATCCCTGCCCCCTCTTCTGAGTGGAGGCTCTGGGAGTCTGATGATCAGTAGGGGTGCCCGGTTCCCCATGGGCCTCCCCAGCTGATCGCAAGACGTCAGTGCGACGTATGGAGGAGACCCACTGTGAGGACTACTGTGGGGAACCCAGGGATGTTAGCCCAATTGCTAGCGGACAGGATCTCCGAAGGGAGACCCACCACTAAACAGGTTCAGCTCAGCGGGTATAAGGGAGAAACTGTCTCCCATGGTTTGTCTCTTGGCAGTGGCAATTTGCCAGTTAAAAAAGCCATCCCAATCGCCCCAGTGTTTGTCTATGAACAGCCATGTGGTCTGTGACAAGGGGGAGGGAAGTTCAAACTGTTTGTCTAGTCAGAAAAGCTGTTTAACTGCTGGGGGAGAAAATGTCTCCAGTGTTGTGTCTGTGGAGCAGGCAAAAACCGGTAGCAGAACACTTCAACCTCTCTGGCCACTCCGTAAAAGATTTAACGGTTGCAATTTTGCAACAGAAAAGCTTCAAAAACAGACTCCAACGAGAAACTGCTGAGCTTGAATTAATATGCAAATTAGATACCATTAACTTGGGTTTGAATAGAGACTTGGAGTGGCTGGGTCATTACACATATTGAATCTATTTCCTTATGTTAAGTATCCTCACACCTTCTTGTGAACTGTCTAAATGGACCATCTTGATTATCACTACAAAAGTTTTTTTCTCCTGCTGATAATAGCTCATCTTAATTAATTAGCCTCTTACAGTTTGTATGGCAACTTCCACCTTGTCTGTATGTATATATATCTTCTTACTACATGTTCCATTCTATGCATCTGATGAAGTGGGCTGTAGCCCACGAAAGATTATGCTCTCATAAATTTGTTAGTCTCTAAGGTGCCACAAGTACTCCTGTCCTTTTCTCAGTTTATGCTTCTTTTGTGAGTTGTGCCAGATGTGGTTCTGGACTCAACTAAAACCCAGGAAGGACGTGTTCCTAAGCCTGTGTCTGTTGGGGATAATGACTTGCCCATGGAGGGAGCTACCCCAATCTCCAAACCTTTGTCTGGGAACAAAGGGGAGGAAATTCCAAACTTTGTGAATGTTAAGAATGGCAGTTTATCTGTTGGGGGAGAGCTTCTCTACAATCTTCTGTCTGTGCAAGCACCCCATCAATGAGGGGGACTTGATACCAGTCAGCTCTGTGTTTTTGGGGAACCAGGGCGCAGTATCTAGCCTGTCTGACTCATGAAAGACACCCCCCCACCAGCCTCTGCTTAAACCAAAACCCATCAGAGAAAAGGCCTGCAGAGAGCAATGAAGGGCGGATGGGAGACACACCTAGACCCCTCCTGACAAGGGTGACAAGATTGAGACATCTCCATTAGCACACAAAATGGAAAACAGAGACAACTCCCTTAGCCTCATCTGCATGAAAGATGGGGCAGGGAGACATCTTCATTTGCATACAGAATGGAGAACAGAGAACCGCACTGAACTCTGGGATCAGAAAAACAGGGATGCACTGCATCATGGAAATCTCTGCTCCAGATATTAATGAACCTACACCTGCCCACACCCAGCTCAGCAATTATCAGACCAATTCTAGTAATAAATCCTTGATTGAGATCCCAAAATACTGAAGCAGCCTAGTTGCATTGTGAGCTCCCTGGAAGAAACCATCACCCATAGCCAAGAGCGATTAGCTCCTATTGTCTAGCCTAAAGAAAACCCTTAAGTCATCAGTTTACCCATAAACAAATCTAGTGTTCTCCCTGAAACCACTGTATTTTCTCAACAGAATCCCTACCTACGCCCAAGTAAGTGTTCTGATGCTTAGATCCAAACTATGCATCAGTGCCACTGGGAATCCATCTTCTCCTGAATGATTGTGCTGGGGGCTCTACCTGTCTCCTGACCTCAGGACCCTGAGCTACCACCAGTTCAAGCCTCCTGAAGAGGGTGAGATCCCCCTCTTTCTCTCTCTCTGTTTTCCTTTCTACCTTAGGTATTAGCCTATTAATAATGTATGTAAGGTTGGTTTAGCCCTTCTTGTGTAGTTATCGCTATTATTCAGTAAATAACCTTTATGGTTAAGCTGGTAACTTCTCTCTCTCTCTCGCTCTCTCTGTCTCTGAACTTTAAATGGGGGAAGCTAAGAACACAAAAGAGTACTCTGCAGCAACACCTCTTTTACCTAAGCTAAAGATCCCTGTAGTGCCCAAAAATACTGGACGGTTTGCTCATCAAGTGGGTCACTACCAGTACAATTGTGACGTGAAAGTGGGATAGGGACGTGTTAAACCTGTGGCACATAAGGGTGGGGATGGGGGCAGCTGAAAGTGCCGCTCAGCCCAGCCTAGAGACCATGGGCACATAAGGGTGACAGCTTGAAGGTGCTGCTTAACCCAGCCCATGGAGTACAGGGACATATGAGGGTATCAGCTTGAGAGTACTGACTGACCCGGTCTGCTCAGACTTGCTCTGTTAGTGTGTGTCTGTGCATCTAGTTCAAGGGCTGGAGGAACCCGGCCCTGGGGAACCTAGGTCCTGCAGGATAGCTCCATTGGGAGGGGACTTGCAGAAGGAAGGAGTAGAGCTCCATATGAACACACAAGTGACATAAGCAGTACATTGATAGAATTAAAGACACACACCCCACCCAAGAGCAATCCTAATAAATGAGCATACCCCAAAGTAACGGGCATATTTGGTAACAAAACAGTGGTGAATCTTGCTTGAGCATCTGAAACAAACCAGGAGGTCAGAATCATGACTTTTAAAATTCTACCAGAGCACTTCTTTGCATATAAACACCCATTAATGCAAGGGTGGCCAACCTGTAGCTCCAGAGCCACGTACAGCTCTTCAAATATGCGGCTCCTTGCATAGGCACTGACTCCGGGGCTGGAGCTATAGATGCTAACTTTCCAAAGTGCCGGGGAGTGGCCCCTGCTCTGTACCAGGCCCTGCCCCCACTCCAACCCTTCCCCCAAGCCTGCCATGCTCTCGCTCTCCCCCGCCGCCCCAACCAGAGCCTCCTGTGGACCATGTGACAGCTGATCGCGGCAGGTGGGAGGCATGGGGAGGGTGCGGGAGGCACTGATTGGTGTGGCTGCCAGGGAGGAGGTGCTGCAGGTTGGAATGGGGGGAGTTAGTGGGGGGGGGGCTGCAGACATATTAGTGTGGCTCTTTGGCAATGTACGTTGGTAAATTCTGGCTCCTTCTCAGGCTCAGATTGGCTGCCCCTGCATTAATGTGTCAGAAGTAGGGCTGTCAAGCAATTTAAAAAAATAGTGATTAATCGTGCTGTTAAACAATATTAGAATACCATTTATTTAAATATTTTGGATGTTTTCTACATTTTCAAATATATTGATTTCAATTACAACATAGAATACAAAGTATACAGTGCTCACTTTATATTTTTGATTACAAATATTTGCACTGTAAAAAAGAAATAGTATTTTTCTATTCACCTCATACAAGTACTATAATGAAATCTTTGTCATGAAAGTTATATAACAAATTTATATTTGTAAGTTCAGCTGCAGTCAAAAACAAAACAATGTAAAACTTTAGAGCCTACAAGTCCACTAAGTCCTATTTCTTGTTCAGACAATCACTCAGACAAACAAGTTTGTTTACATTTGTAGGAGATAATACTGCCTGCTTCTTGTTTGCAGTGTCACCCTGAAAGTGAGAACAGGTGTTCTCATAGCACTGTTGTAGTCGGTGTCACAAGATATTTACGTGCCACATGCGCTAAAGATTCATATGTCCCTTCATGCTTCAACCACCATTCCAGGGGACATGCATCCATGCAGATAACAGGTTCTGCTCTATAATGATCCAAAGCAGAGCAGACAGGTGCATGTTCATTTTCACCATCTGAGTCAGATGCCACCAGCAGAAAGTTGATTTTCTTTTTGGGTGGTTTGGGTTCTGTAGTTTCCACATGGGAGTGTTGCTCTTTTAAGACTTCTGAAAGCATGCTCTACACCTAGTCCCTCTCAGATTTTAGAAGACATTTCAGATTCTTAAACCTTGGGTCGAGTGCTGTAGCTATCTTTAGAAATCTCACATTGGTATCTTTGTGTTTTATCAAATCTGCAGCAAAAGTGTTCTTAAAATGAATAAAATGTGGTGAGTCATCATCCGAGACTGCTATAACATGAAATATATGGTAGACTGTGGGTAAAACATAGCCGGAGACATACAATTTTCCCCCAATGAGTTCAGTCACAAATTTAATTAATGCATTATTTTTTTTAAACGAGTGTCATCAGCATGAAAGCATGTCCTCTGGAATGGTGACCAAAGCATTAAGGGACATACGAATGTTTAGCATATCTGGCAACATAAATATATTGCAATGGCGGCTACAAAAGTCCCATGTGAACACCCATTCTCACTTTCTGGTGACATTGTAAACGAGAAGCAGGCAGCATTATCTCCTGCAAATGCAAACAAACTTGTTTGTCTTAGCAATTGGCTGAACAAGAAGTGTGACTGAGCGGACTTGTAGGCTTTAAAGTTTTACATTGGTTTTTTTTTAATGCAGTTATGTAACAAAAAATGTACATTTGTAAGTTGCACTTTCATGACAAAGATTGCACTACAGTACTTGTATGAGGTGAATTGAAAAATACTATTTTTTATCATTTTTACAGTGCAAATGTGTAATATAAAGTGAGCAGTGTACACTTTGTATTCTGTGTTGAAATAGAAATAAATATATTTGAAAATGTAGAAAACCATGCAAAAATTTGTAATAAATTTTAATTGGTATTCTGTTTAACAGTGCAATTAAAACTGCGATTAATTTTTGAGTTAATCGCATGAGTTAACTGTGATTAATCAACAGCCCTACTCAGAAGCCAATCCTGTTTGGTTTGTTGACATCACATTCAGTGACTAGGAAAAGATCTATTTTGAAAAAATTCATCCCAGGCTGATCTGACTCCTTGCTCTCAGTGCATTAATAGTTTTGTATAGTGTTTCATCAGCAAGTGAAATCAGATGGTATGGTACAATTTTATATACCTTTGCTAATGACATTGCTTAACACCATTTTTTGCCCCATTACTGAACTGCCTCAGGGTTCTACCATGGATGGGCAAACCAGTTCAGAAAAAAAACCAAACTGTTAATTAAAAATACAAAGTGCATCCAAACCAACATTCTAATATTGTAAAATGTTAGATAATTTCCTGTTATAACTGTATGAAAGTGAAAATTATGGTCAGGCCCCAGAAGCAGAAGGGCTAGAAAAGGCCTTTTACTGCATTTTTGACCACATGAACCCAGAAAAGGCAGTGATTAAAAAAAAAAAAATCAGCTAGCAGTAATAATTACTATGATGGTCACTTGAGAGCATTTTTCACAGACACTAGTACTGAAACAGTTTTCACAGTTTTTACCTGGACTAGATGACCTACAGAGGTCCCTTCCCTTCCAGTCCTGCACTAGATGGTTCTAGGATAATAGAAAATAGAACTGGGGCATTTCTGATAACACTGGGTTAATTCTGATGCCTATCAAATTGCAGATTGAAGTCTTTCTTGTTGCTTTCCAGGTTTCTTCATCCCACTGAATAGGTGCTCAAGACTATTTCCCCTACATGCAGTTTTGCAAGCTGAATCTCATTTTGTTTTCTGCCCATATTTCTAGTATCTCTAGGTCCTTTTGTATTTTTTCCACTGCAACTAATGTTTGTAACACCTCCCAGTTTGGGGATTTTATTACTGAGGCATTTACTATCACTTTCCAGTCTTTAACGCCTTTATTAACTGATGACCTGATCCTGGTAATTCTTACAAAAACAGTACTGTCATTCATATGAATGACCCTTCTGAAATCAATTGCATGAATAAGTACTCCTCCTGTAAGGATTTGAAGAATGGAGCCCTAAAAAACAGACTTTAGTATTGACCCCTATGGCAGTCCTGCTAAACATATTGTTCAACTTAATTGTCATTAATCAATATACTTTGTTTACTGTTCTTCAGGCAGTTTTTAATCAATGTGAGAATGCTCAGATGCCATTCAACATGTAATACTGCTTTAAGCAATATTTTGGGACCTATGTATTGTCCTGAACCTGCTTGCTGATTACTAGGTATCCTTCCCTACTCCTCTCTGAATGAGCTGGAGAAAAGGAATAGATCACACGTTATTCCTCAGATAGGCAAGGCCCAGTTCCATATCTCTAGGGCTTTGTTACTGGCTTTGTACTAGTGTACTGGAAAAGGAAGCAACAATGTCAATATCTGAGCAGTAGTAGAAGAATACAGGTAGGGCAGGAGACAGCGTCTCCCACCTAGCAGTTAGAGCTCTAAGCAGCCATTACATCCAAGGGTTCATTTCTGGTGACAACCTTGCTTAAAGGGCTCAGTCCACAAGCAGCAGCTCTGCCTAATGGGCACTGTTCTTGGCAGCAATCCCACCAAGTGGGTTCAGTTCCCAGGTGGCAGCTTTGCCTAGTGAGTACAGTTCTCATGTGGGGTAGGAGAATCTGGGCCCTCCTGCTCCACCAGGTTCTGACCCAGAGTGCTGGGAAGCTGATTTGGCTTTGCCCACTCTGTGGTATCTTGCGTCAGCCTCACTTCAGCTTCCCTGCATCACTTCTTATCTCCCTCTGTATCCCAGCCAGCTGTCATCTGCCCTGGGGAGTGTGGCTTTCTGGGCTTCCTAACCTAGTCCCAGTCTCCAGGGGATGCGTCTCCCCCTTCCTCATTCCCAGACTAGGTGTGTGATTAGGTTGTGTCTTTCCCTGGAGCTCCCAGAGTACATCCTCCTCCCTGGCCTGCCAGCCCCAACAGAACTGTCTGGCTGCCTTTTAAACCAAGCCTCCAACCTGAGCATGCTCAGCACAGGCAAAGGGCCAGGGCTTTCTGAGCCCAGAGTTGCTCCTTAACCCACTCCTGTCCAGTGTGGGGTTTCTACACCCTGTCACACATGGCCTACAACCAAGTGGCACAAGGCTAGCTCAATCTGCCAGAAGGATCTACAGACCAATAGTCAATTTTCCTCTCAGAGGAGGACTAGAGACAGCCCAGTATATACCCTGGAAGCCCCACAAGACACAATTACAAGGTACCACCCTTTATTGGACTGCTCCTTAGAGGTTAAGTTAAAAACTACTACTGTCTTATACATAAGGTAGCTCTAGTAAAGCAGCTCTAGTAAAGACACCTCCTTTTCTTACTAGAAGTCCCTCTGCTTGCAGGCCAAGGAATTCAGTTAGCAGCCAACATAGCAGGTAAGCCTGCTCTTTTATGGGCAATCAGCAAGAGCATATTCAGTGTGAGAGTGTGCAGACTTCACTGAGCGAGTTGTGTGTTCCTGTTGGAGATTTAATAGGAATTTTGAGAAAAGTAAAATGGGATGTTTGTGAATTTTCTTAGTTTGCTTTTCTTAGACTAGAGAAGTTGGAGGGTTAAAAACCCTTGTGGGAATATTATTTTTCCCAAATTTAGGCCCATATCCTGGAACTTGTTCTCCATGTTTGGATTCCTGTGCCCATACAGAACAGATTCTTGTATCAGGCCTCATCACTTAATGTAAAACATCTCCTTCTGTGTACAGTAAATAAAATATTTAAAAACTTAAATGTTTTGAGCAATACTTTGACAGTTTAATTACAGCTGAATTTTATCATTCTGAGAGCCTGCACTTTAGTAGTTAATCTCTGTCCACCACAAGACAAAAAAGAGAGCAGATGTGGTGTCATGAGACCTTATGACCTCTACCAATTAAAGGTCAAAATCTGACTCGCTTCACAGAAGTGTAGCATTTGGGTGTTAGGTTTGTGTACATTTGTCATCTTGTTCAATCAGAGAGATACGACAACAAATAGCTGGTCGAAAGCTGTCAGGATCAGACTAAGCTTGATAGAGTGCCCCAGGTTTTCTTAGTGATTCCAATCGCACAATTCACCCTGGTATTAGATTGTATTGTAGTTAACTAGCGCATGTCACTGTAGAAATATATTCCTTCTCTAATTGCTTCTTTGACCTTCTCGTTAACCAAACACTTTGATTAGAAAAATGTTCCATCCATTTAATATCCTATATTAAATATATTTTATGGCAATATAACAGCTGTCTAGGAATAGATTTGTAAAATTATGGCGGCATCTCATTGAGACCATAGTTAAGGTTGCATTGGATTTTCCATTTAAAGTGTGGTTAAAAATCCATGAATTGAAAAGAAAAATAAGTCAGTCATTCTCAAATGTAGACTATTTTTAAGGAGGAAACACTTATCACACTTTGTAGAACCACCTTGGTAGAATAGGAAATTTAATAAAAATCCCCAGTTTTTAAAATTTCTGGAGAGATTAATATTTTAAGGCCTGTAGAGAGGCAAACAAAAATACGTATGCTATTTGGAGGCTGTAACAATTTTTAAATGGGATGACTAGCCCTCCTTTCAGGAAACTGAAATTCCAAGTGCAATTTCTTGCATTTTAAATAGAAAAAGGAACCCAACCAAAAAGGAAGCCCACTCGCTATTTATTTGGAATTCTGAAATAACTTGCCCTCAAATTATATTCCATTAAAACAAAGAGCTGTTGTTCACAAAAGCTTATGCTCAAATAAATTGGTTAGTCTCTAAAGTGCCACAAGTACTCCTTTTCTTTTTGCGAATACAGACTAACACGGCTGCTACTCTGTAACCAGTTTTCTTCTGTTCCCCCGCCCCGCCATAGATGGACAGAAAATTGGGATATAGCTTTTTATCTATCTCCTCCCTTCCATTTTACTCCATTCATTTATTCCTGCCTCTTTCCCTTGCCCTCAGCCATTTTATCTAACCTTACCTTAGAATATAAATCTGAGGTTTGGGTTAAAACTATATGTAGTTTTGACAAAAGCTTGCCTTCATCTTATTGTGATTGAAGTGAAAGTTGTGCAGTTTAGAGAGACGTTAATGCTTCTAACATGTGCTTTGTTGATCCTTATAATTTTGAAAGTAAAAGGACCTGTCTGGTAGAGGAGAGCATCTTGTATTTAAGTATCATGATTGGATGGTATGGCATGTGATCTGAAGTTTGTCTAGATGATAATCTTAGCTAAACTGGTGATTTTTTAAATTTTAGTGATTACATTGAGAAAAAAGGCACTTAGGCAACCTTCTCTGTGAAGTAGCATATTGTGTGAAGGCATATAACAGTGAGGAACAGCTTGTTTTAAATCCTGAAGTCATATATAATGACTATCTTTTCTGATGCTTTGTTTTTCTTTAAGCTTTGTCAAATTAAACTTGGTAGCTGTGCAAAGTTGTGCTTTGCTTGTGCTATTTCTGTATACATTTCTGAGCTTCCGGTCTGCCTGTGTCACTTTAGAACAGAGGGCTTAAATGATTATGTGTGGTGGAGGACATTTCATGGGATAGCAAGTAGATGTAGCTGTACACTGTGTGAGTCACATGAATCTAGAGATTTTGTAAGCCCTACCCCCTTCCACTGTGCAATTCCATGCTTGTTGTGGTGATCTTGTAATCCCATGCACAGTGAAGAAAATATTTTAGCAACTCTGTTCTTGAGCCACTAGGGATAGTTTTATTAATTTCCTTTGTGCAAAATGTTTACCTTTGTGTCACCAGATTCCTTGAGCTGAGAAAGCAACCTTTTGCAATTTTAATGAAGGAGCTCTATCTAGGTTCTTACCTTATCAAATCATTGATCTGAATGATTATGAAATGGTAATATTTTGATTTCCCCTTATGATAATGGTTGTACTACTGGGATGCTACTGTTGTTGCTCTTATACAGTTATAAAATGTTTAAAGCCAAGCTACAGACAAGAGGCTATAACATTGCTGGTGTGTGTGTAGGGGATATGTACATGAATGATTTATAAAACTCTGACACCTGACAGTGGATGAATTTGAAATGTATGATGTGCATAAAATGGGAAAAGCATATAAGTAAGGTCCTGATCCTGTGGAGACTTTCACGCATACTTAACTTTACACATATAGTTAGTCTTACTGAAGTCACATAGTACAAACATTTAAAAATCCCAAATTCACTGCTAATATAAATCTGATATACCTTCAAATCATTCTATGGGACTAGAACAGGCATAAAGTCAAGTGCGTGCATACACTCCTTGTTGCTGGATCAGGGCATAAGTCATAAATTTAACATAACTAATATTTTTCTCATTAAAAGATACCATTTATTTTGGTACTTCAGAAGTGTTCAGTGCAATTTAGACTCATTTAAAGGTATAATCAGTAGTGTTTTATGAATGGATAAATTTAGGAGTTCAATCATCAAGTAGGATGAAGAGAAGGGATTGTCTAGAGCAGGGATCCGCAACCTTTGGCGAACCACAGGCAGGGAGAGCTGTGATCCGCTGAACCTGCGGACGCTGCAGATAAACAAACCATCAGGGATTTCCAGCGGATTTCCCTGATATGCCACATGCCAAAGGTTGCCAATCCCTAGTCTAGAGCTCTTCATTATACGCTGTTGTTGTAGCTGTTTCGGTCCAGGATAGTTGGTGTCAGCTCTGGCTAGCCTGCTTGATGGCCCATTAAGGACCATTGGCTATACAACTGACCCACTGAGAGAAGGCAGACACGCCTTGTGACTCATCAAGGTATGCAGGAACATGCCTATGGACAGAACTCGAGGTTTTTCCGTGCCATGTGATGGCCAGCTTATCACTGGAACAAAGAAAGACCACGTGGCAAGAGAATATAAAAAGCTGCTGCAGCTCCTCCATCGTCCTCCTCTTCCTCCTTCAATCCTGCTTCATACCTCTGGAGGAACTTTGCTACACTGAAGCTTTGAACCAAGGACTGAAAGACCCATCCCAGCTGTGGATGTACTCCAGAGACTTGATTTGAACCTGCAGTTTATTCTATCACTGCTACAAGCCTGAACCAAGAACTTTGCCATCACTGTGTGTAATTGATTCCATTTAACCAATTCTAGCTCTCATCTATTTCATTTTCCTTTTATGAAAAAATAAACCTTTAGATTTTCGATTCTAAAGGATTGACAACACTGTGATTTGTGGGTAAGATCTGATCTGTATGTTGAGCTGGGTCTGGGGCTTGGTCATTTGGGATCGAGAGAATTCCCCCCCCCGCCCTTCCCTTTTACCAAGGTACTGGTTTTCATAACCATCTGTCCCCAGAATGAGTGGCACTGGTGGTGATACTGGAAAACTGGAGTGTCTAAGGGAATTGCTTGTGTGACTTGTGGTTAGCCAGTTGGGTAAAACTAAAGTCTTCTCTGGCTGGTTTGGTTTGCCTTGGTGTGCACAGAAACCCGATCCTTGGGCTGTAACTGCCCTGCTTTCAGGAATTTGTCCTGAATTGGCACTCAGTTGGGTCCCATTAGAACCAGCATTGTTACATAAGTCAAAACATATCTTTGTAGTTAACAAATCTGTTTATTCTATCTGAAGCAGTGCATTTGGTTTGAAGCATGTCAGACTCCTCTTGGGATAACAAGCCTGGTACATATCAGTTTCTTTGTTAAATTGACAAACTCATGAGTTTGCAGTATCCAGCGGGCATAACTGGACACTGCAAGACTGAGGTTCCTAGGGTTGTGTCGGGACTGAAGATATTGGCTAGTGTCATTCAGTTGCACAATCCAAGGAGCAGTTTACATGCCAGAGGCGGTGTGTGAACAGCCCAGCAGGGGGCGGGGCAGTCTCACAGCAGAGCAAGGTAAGACTGGCTCCCAGAGTCAAGGACTGGAGTAATTTGCAGATCACTGTTCCAGATAACATCAGAGGATAATGTCACAGGCTTCTATGTCAGAGTGAAAAAAATCTCCTGTGGGTGAACAGGTTTGCCTTTTATCATAATTTTCCTGTGATCTTATTCAAGAGCACAGTGATTGTCTGATTCACCCACATTGTAGCTACTGGTGCATTTCGTGCACTAGATGAGTTACACCACATATGATAGGCATGTGTAAGACCCATGGATGTGTTGTAGGAGGTGTTGATCATTGTAGCAGTGGGGAGATTGCTTCTGATGAGTTTGGAAAGGTTAGGGAGTTGTTTGAAGGCCAGAAGTAGTTCAGGAAAGATCTTTCAGGGTATGCGTTGTAGTTTGATGACACCCTATATAGGCTCCAGTGTGGGGTAGTAGGTGACAACTAGAGGTGTGCATTCAGAGGGGGGAGGGTTATTTCTGTATTGAAGCAGGTTCTCTTAGGGTATGGGGGGGGGGGGTTGTTAATGATGCAGAGCATTTGTGAAGGAAGTTGGTTGTTTCCTAGAGCAAGCTGGCCCTTTGAGAGGTGAGTGGTTTCTATGAGGTTGAGGATGGTTTCTATGAATTCTGATTGGCCAAGGCATTCTTACTGAAGGATTGATAATGGGCCTGCATAGGTTCCCATTTTTGTGAATCTTGGGAAGCATGTAGAAGGTCCCTGGAGTCAGTTAATTGGGAATGAGTTTGTAGTTTCTCTAGGAGTTGTTTCGGGAAGGATCTGATAACCTTAAATTCCTGCGTAAGTTGGTGTGGCTTCTTTGATTTCTTTATAGTAGGGGGTGTTGGAGAGTTGTTGATTGGCCTCATTAACATAGTCCTCAATTGTTAGGATCAAAACCAGCAAACAAACGGGGCACCACCATAATCACATCTGGTGGTTAGATTTCAGGGATTGTATAGCTGTCCTCAGCAGTAGAGAGAGAGTGGTGGATGTGATGTTTGTTAAGGATTTCAGTGTCTACTTTTTTCCCCTGAAGCAATCAATGTAACAATCAAGAGTGCATTTTCATTTACACTATGGTGTCCAGTCAGATTATTCTTTTTTCTTATGATTGTTGATAGCGACAGTCATTTTAAATGGTGTCATCATTGTTGTGAAAGAATTATTTGAGATGGAGTTGTCAAAAGAATTCTTCTAGTTCTCTACATGTTAGTATTGTATCAGGTTCTGTAGAGAAGCAGAAGTTCAATCCCTGAGAGTATGAGTACAGATTATTAATTTCCAGTTAGGGGTAGTCTTCATAAATTGCAGATATTCAGGTGTTGTATAGTGTTCATGTGGTGGGTAGTGGTGCCATGGTTTCTCCTGAAGGTGGTGTTCTGTGAGTTGTGGAGTAGTTGTAGTTGGTTCCACTTTTCCTTTTTGCATTGAATGGCTGTCATCAGAGGGCGGGGGGGACGGACGTTAACTATAGTTTTAGATTTCTTGCATGTTTTACGGATACTTTTCCTGATTTTTTCCCCAATGTGTGGGAGCATGTGATGATTTATTGTTTGAGGTGGTCCGTTCTGGAGTATCTGAGGTGCAGTAAGTGGTTCCTCAATTTTTTCTGAAGTCCATCTGCAGAGCTAGTCAGCATATTTGAGTTGTATGCAGTGGTACAACAAAAGCACACCAATCTGTCTGGATTTTTAGGGGCTACTACAATAGAATGATATTTCATAAACTTCCCATGGCAGGATTGTGGGTGAGCAAGCCCCTGATATGAAGGGAGAACAGAAAGAGCAGGTGAGGGAATTTGAAGGCATGTCCTAGGTTTCAGAGTACTGTGGTTTACACTTAAAGAACAGCAGCTCACAGGGGTCAGGCTGTGGGGCTGTTTCATTGCTGTGTGTTGACTTCTAGAGCCCAGGCTCCAGCCTGCACCCAGGATCCTTTGGGATGGAAGGGTCCCAGAGCTCAGGCTCCAGCCTGAGCCCAGAAGTCTACACAAAAATAAAACAGCCCTGCAGTCTGAGCCCCACAAGCCCAAGTTGGCTGGTATGGGCCAGACGTGGGTCTTTGTTTGCTGTGTAGACATACCCATACTGATTAGCAGTTGAGCAGACACACATGTTCCACTCAGCATCACAGAAAGAGGCAAAGCCATAGGACAGTGGTTCCAAAACTTGTTCTACCGCTTGTGCAGGGAAACCCCGGCAGTCAAGGCTGTTTACCTGCCGCGTCTGCAGGTTCGGCTGATCGCGGCTCCCACTGGCCGCGGTTCGCTGCTCCAGGCCAATGGGAGCTGCTGGAAGCGGTGTGGGCCGAGGGACGTACTGGCCGCTACTTCCAGGAGCTCCCATTGGCCTGGAGCAGCGAACCGTGGCCAGTGGGAGCCGCGATCGGCCGAACCTGCAGACACGACAGGTAAACAAACCGGCCCGGCCCACAAGGGGCTTTCCCTGCACAAGCGGCGGAACAGGTTTGGGAACCACTGCCCATGACCTTGGTTTAGGGCACACCTTAATCAAACTGGCTCTAGGACAGTATGATTAAAAGGGAGTTCTGGCAGAATCCTTTTATGCATAAGGTAAGGAAGACATAGAATATGAAGCCACACAAGACTAGCACAACAAAATTAGAGACTTCTAGCCTTTAATGGAAATAGAATGAAAATTTCTGACAAAGCAGACAAAGATAAACATAAGGGGATTTTTCCCCTTTTCCAGCAAAATTTTAATTACCTCGGCCACTGAGGATAATTATAGAACTACATAGGATTTAATAAACCTGACTTTTAAGATTAGGGCCATACTTATGCACAAATTGCTTGTTCACCTTTAAGTACTAATTTTCTTTGGTCTTCAGTTTATTACTAAGCACTTTCACAGAAAAGAACTGGAGATAGACATATTTCCATTATTCCATCATGTTTAAGCATCAATTCTTTGTACGTAAATTTCATGAAAATAAATGTTCATGTAAATGTTTTGGACAATAGTTATATTTTTATTACAAAATTACCTTCTTAATAAGAACACAAGAGATTCCATCTATTCAGTACAGGAACATTCTATGAAGAACTGACCACTACATCTTAGGATCACAATGACAGTCCAAGAATTATTCTTAATAAGACACCAGAATGGTCTTAATATCAAAATGTATTGTCATGGACAATACACTGAAGAGCCATTGCTTTAACAGTCATTACACTTTACTGTTTCTCCAAGCACACTTGAGTTATGTAATGAATTGCCTGTATTTTTTTAAATATCACTTCAATAGAGGATGTGATCCATGGTAGAAATAAGATTCATAATATCGTAGGATGAATACATGATTAATAGTAGTCTTTTGATGTGCAAACTGTTAAGAATTTACAACTGTTGTCTATGTAGTGCAATCATTAAAATTACACTAACCTTGTTTAAGGTGAAAAGATTGCAAGAGAAATGAATTCAAAGACCGAATTAGGAATAGGCTGTACTGCACTGAAAAAAAAGTGCTATTTAGTATCTATACAGTGCAATTGGTATGCATGATGCTTTACAGGGTGTTAAAAATGTATCTTTCATATTTAAGGGTCTGATCCACTCCCCCTAAAAAAATCAATGGGAATCTTTCTGTTAAATTTGATACAAGTTTGATATATTATATAAAATTGGACATAGCACAGAAAAGGATAATGAAGTTTGGAAGTTTATTTAAATACGTGTGTCATTGCAATGCCAAAAAAAACAGTTTTAATTTTTAAAAAATCCCCAGCTCTGATGCCTTAGCAAGCTCTCCTCCCTGGCTGCAGCCCCTCTTCCTAGTTCCCTCCCGCCTCCCCACAGCTGAGGGAGCTGGGATTGTTTAGCCTGCAGAAGAGAAGAATGAGGGGGGATTTGATAGCTGCTTTCAACTACCTGAAAGGGGGTTCCAAAGAGGATGGCTCTAGACTGTTCTCAATGGTAGCAGATGACAGAACGAGGAGTAATGGTCTCAAGTTGCAGTGGGGGAGGTTTAGATTGGATATTAGGAAAAACTTTTTCACTAAGAGGGTGGTGAAACACTGGAATGCGTTACCTAGGGAGGTGGTAGAATCTCCTTCCTTAGAGGTTTTTAAGGTCAGGCTTGACAAAGCCCTGGCTGGGATGATTTAACTGGGAATTGGTCCTGCTTTGAGCAGGGGGTTGGACTAGATGACCTTCTGGGGTCCCTTCCAACCCTGATATTCTATGATTCTATATCCTTATCTATGGAGCTACTAATGGTCCTGCCATAATAATTCAATTTAGCATATGTGTCCCCATTAGAAGGCAGCAAATGACAGCAGGTGCACAGAAGTAGAGATCACATTTCTAAAGGTTTTTTAGTATTGGCAGTCCTAGTGACTGATTCTTATCAGAACCTGCACAGCCTGGTCAGTGGCTGTGCTTCCTTCTCTGCCAATGTGCTTCAGCCATGGCATAAGACTATCTAGTAAGAAGGGATTTTATTTTTCAGGCACACCAGGGTTGCCAAACAATTTAACACGATGGTTTTATGAGGTGGACTTTTTTGCTACCAGATAGGACTAACAACAATTTGTTTCACATAATCCACTGAACAGCTCTTGGATAGCAATAGCTTCCAGTAACTACCAGCTAGAGCTAAATTTGAATTAATAATCCCAAAGTGAAAAACATCTATATCACACTAACAAAATAAATAGTGAGGCATCCAGTTCTCTGTATTAACATATATAAGATTTTCTCTTATGGGTAAGACATCATTAACTCCCTCAACAGAAAATACCTTGGTTGGCAACTGTAGACTACAGCAGTTCCGTTCTATGTGGACTGAGTATTTACACATAGTGTTTTGATTCAATCAAAATAGGCTTTAGCATCAAATCAGTTAAGGATTTAAGTATGCTTGTTTGATTTTATACTAATGACTTAAATATTAACATGTTCTGAGTTTCTTGTATGAAAGTAGGAGGTGGATTTTTAACTTAGCTATAGTAATTCACTGCTCTACATATGTTCATTTGTTTGTATGTTTACTTTTTCTTCAATTGGTTAAACATTAATTAGGGTATGAAACTACAGAAATTGGTTACCTGGACCTTTAATCAGTTTTAAGATATGAATATTGGCTCTGTGGAGATGGCAGCCTCAGTGGAATTTCTGTAAATCACACACTGGTGAATAAAATCAGTTCATTAATCCTTCCTGACAGGTTAATTTCATTCTATTTCTAAGTTGTCATGTTAGAACATGGAGCAAATAATCAAAAACCTTTAAATCAAATACACCAAATCAAGACTAATTGAATAGGCTTCATGTATGTCTATAACTAGATCCATTTTTCAAAACTTAATAGGAAAACTTGTTAAACTATAAAAAATATGCCTTCATAGGTCTTTGAGGGCAAGAAAAAGGTTGACACTGCAATTTTGCTTTTGGTAAAACATATTCCTGAAAAGAGACAATGTTCATAATATAGACATGTACACAGTCTAATATACACATTCTTATTATATAAATGCAGCGATACAGCCATTTATATACATTATATGAAACAATGGGATTTTTGCACTGATATTGTCATTCCATAAATTAAGAGCTTCTGAATGTACACATTCTATTTAATTAACTTGTATCATGAAATTGGGTGTGGGAGGGGAGACATACATCTAGGTGAAATTATGGTTAGGTGATTAATGTATGTTGATTGTCTAAGCAAATGTGGCCAGATATTAAGTTACACTGAAGATCAACGACTATTAGTAAATTGAATGGAGCATAAATTTACAAATTGTTAATCCTCACCCTTGGATCTGATGTAATAATTCTTCTGGTACTGAATCACTGGTGGCAAATGAAAGTAAAAATCATATTCTAAGAGGCTGGCTATACAGGGACATTCTAAAACATCCCCACCCTTGTTTATTCTCCAAGTGTACCAGCACTACCGATGTTGAGAGGCCCTATTGCAGGTAGGTTGCCAGTTTTTGAAGGTATTATACTTGGTCTGAGCAGAGTTGGACGACAATACTATAAATGCCTGTAGCAGCTGGTAACTCTTCTACAGAGGGCTCCAAATGTTGCTACCACACATGGAGTTAGACTGGTGTGAGCAGAAGTGGAAATTTAATAGATAAAATTTCTCTGCGCTGATGCCCACCCAAAAGCCTCTGTGCTACTGAAAAGGTCTTGCCTTAGTATTTAATTGGAACTCACATAGTGCTGCTGACTTTGACTCCAGTACAGCAAGCCCAATCTTTAAAAGTCAATGCTGAATTGGAATTTACCAAGTAATTGCTAATATTAGAGTGACTTATTTCAGCTCATAGCAACCCAATCGAAGTAGTCAGTTATATTTCTATTCCTCTAAAAAGTTTTAAATCAGAACAAGGCTTCCCAATACAAATGGGCTTTTTGTTTAAGTAAATGTTTTTGCTCTCATAAATCTTAAGTCAAGCAACTTTGTTATTTCACATTCCTCCTTCACTTTGCACATTTGACTTTAAGGAATGGAGACCCTATTGGAACAGTTTACCAGCAACACCAATTTTAGCTGAAGATAACTATATATTTTACACTGGTTTATAGTTTGTAATATAACCTTTGTGTCCTTTAATTGACAAATGGAGTGTTTGCAAAGTTCTGGATCTCACATTTCACTTTGTTGTGCACTTCACTCACATATCAAATTGCATTTACATTATGAAGTAATTTAAGACAGTGTTGAAACTGAATGGACAAAAGATGCAATAATGTCAGTTTGTAATTTAGTGGCATTATTATTCATTATTATTATTATTATAAATAATAAGCACTTCTATACTGACTTCTGAGGATCGCAGTGGGTTTCACAAATATGAATGAATGAAGCCTGATAACAGCCCCTTTAGGTAGAAATTATCCCTGAAAACTGAGACAGAGTCATAATTCAGTAAGAAGTCTGACACAGCCATGATTAGAACCTACATTGCTTTGGTCTCAGTGTAGTACCCAAACTACAGGAATGTCTTTCCTCTCAAATTCAGCTCTACAAAACAATGAAAAAAATCCCACGTACAGTATGCAGGTTGATTTATTTAAAGCATATTCTACAGATGTAAATGTGTAAAACTTATTCTAAATTTCAGACAATGCAAACCATAGATATGGGGGAAATCTCCACAGGCAAAAAAAAAAAAAAACTCCATAGGCTAAGTTCTCACTTTTTTCAAGTCTTACTTCAATAAAAGTCTCAAGGAATGTATGAAATTAAGCAACTGCACAGATGTACCCAGATCAGAGTCCCTGTAATAGTCAGACACAACACATCTGCCTGAAGCGAATCAAATTATTGCATGGAACAGCAACTTGAATAAAAGTTATTTCAATTTAAAATAAAAAGATACCTAGATCCTTTGAATAAGTATCTTTTACACCTATTACATCATAATCTCAGAAGCATTAAAATAATAATTCAGACAGGAACTTGGCCAGCCAGCCATCTACAAAAAACCCACCACCTTTCCTTTCAACATTTTGCCATATCAATGTCTACCATGTCCCATCACAGGAAAGCCTGCAGCTTCAACTTCTGTTTAATGATCCTTTTGCATTCAGATAGAATCCACTGTCAAATAAATGTAGCATCTCTTACTAGCTTTTAATTGTGATTGCCCCTTTAAAAAAAAAATCTTTATAATGATTGACCCTTCCTGTGTGGAAGGACTTAGAGGTCATAACTGAAAATTAGGTCTCTAATTGTATAGGCTCAGTTTTGTACCAGCAAATAATTGGCAATGCTGTTTATAGCTCTTGTATATCTAACTAGCTAATTTTTGTGCACAGTTAGGAAGATCTGTGCATGTTTGTGGGGGTACAAAAGTGTACTAGCAAAAGCAGGCCCCCCATTAACTTTAACAGTACTAACTCACATGCTTAACTTAATGTATGTGCAGAATCAGGGACCAAGAGGACTGGCTGAGGCTCAACTCAAAAAAAAAAAAATGAGGCTCATGTCAATTACACAGATACAGTGCAAGACAGCCAGTAGTTAAAGTCTTCTTTAAAAGAGAAGTTAGATTATGAGTAGAAACCTAGAAGTCTTGTCAATTATCCCTATCTAAAACCAACAGAATCTGTTAAAATCATTTTGAATTTCCATCTTCCAGGAGTGCATTATATACTTGTATAGTGCTAGTAGATTTAGTTCCAAATAGATTACTCAATGGTTTTAAGATATTGAGCGATCCAATTGCACTGTAGGTATATCAAATATGGGCATGTATTTTCAAGGACATGAGTAAACCATTCATCCCCATAACCACAGTATATCAAGTTTCAGAGTAGCAGCCGTGTTAGTCTGTATTCGCAAAAAGAAAAGGAGTACTAGTGGCACCTTAGAGACAAGTCTATGATAACTAACCAATTTATTTGAGCATAAGCTTTCGTGAGCTACAGCTCACTTCATCGGATGAAGAAAACCTTTTGTAGTGATAATCAAGGTGGGCCATTTCCAGCAGTTAACAGGAATGTCTGAGGAACGGGGGGGGGGGGGGGGGAATAAACATGGGGAAATAGTTTTACGTTGTATAATGACCCATCCACTCCCAGTCTCTATTCAAGCCTAAATTAATTGTATCCAGTTTGCAAATTAATTCCAATTCAGCAGTCTCTCGTTGGAGTCTGTTTTTGAAGTCTTTATTGTTGTAATATTGCGACCTTTAGGTCTGTAATCGAGTGACCAGAGAGATTGAAGTGTTCTCCAACTGGTTTATGAATGTTATAATTCTTGATAACTGATTTGTGTCCATTTATTCTTTTACGTAGAGACTGTCCAGTTTGACCAATGTACATGGCAGAGGGGCATTGCTGGCACATGATGGCATATATCACATTGGTAGATGTGCAGGTGAACAAGCCTCTGATAGTGTGGCTGATGGGATTAGGCCCTATGATGATGTCCCCTGAATAGATATGTGGACACAGTTGGCAACGGGCTTTGTTGCAAGGATAGGTTCCTGGGTTAGTAGTTCTGTTGTGTGGTGTGTGGTTGCTGGTGAGTATTTGTTTCAGGTTGGGGGGCTGTCTGTATATCAAGTTTCAAGGCAGTCAGAATAATCACTGGACAAGCAAAGGGCCTGATCCAGACAAAAATTACCTACAGCCTCCTCAACAATTCACCCTATAGTGACACCAAGATAATCTTAACAAATTTCATTTACTGTAAGATTACAAACACTATTACATAATCATAATTGTAGGTTTATTGCATGGTGTTATGCTGGGTAGAGTTAAGGTTGTTTGGGTATCTTAAATATATTTCCAGATCTTAATGTGTTTGGATTTCTTTTAAGTTTCACCTTAACTCTGAATTTCCTGCATTTCTGATGCTTGTTTTGCAAGGTAATTGCAACATCCATGTAATGCTTCTAATCTTAAAGTACTGATATATACTCTCAATTTAAATCCAGTTTTAACACATTATCAGAGATTATTATATAGCCACACCCCTATGCATACACTCAAACACTGATATAGAGATGTATAAGAGCATATATGTGTAATATCCAAAATTATGTTTTCTTCAGTTAGATAAAATTGTCTTTAAAACTGAACAGATTTGGGGTTAATGGCATTACATTTTCATGGTTTCTCTCCAGAGTATCAGCTATATTATAGTACAGCCCTGAAATAGTGTTCTTTTCAACTTGTTGCAATTTACGCATCCTAGTACAGCTTTTGATTGGGCATCACATGAAAGCACTCAGGCAAACAATGTACCAAGTCAAATACTAAAATAGCATATTGTCTCCGAAAAGGAACAAAGGCAGATTATCAGAGATCTGCTATACTTGCATCCCCAAACCGCATTGAGTGCACATTATTGTAAAATTAAACATACGTTTCCAGATTTAATTCAGTCCAAATCTACTCATATTAATGATAATCCTGACAAAATTCAAAGGGTAACAGTTAGAAATTCAAAAGCTTTTTAATTAGAATAGTAAAAAAATTTTGAATGAAGTAATATTTATCTGGAAGTTATATAAGAACATTTTTTCCCCTGAATAAAACTCCCATAATCTCTTAAAATCTTAAAGCTAAATGGAGGTCACATTGCATGTGTCACAATGGAAAGTTAAAACTATACAATAGAGTCTAATTAATTGATGTGTTCTCAGTACGATCAGGTTGCCTTTGTATTTCTCAAGTTCTTGTCACTACTCTTATTGCTTCCTTGATCTGGAAAATGGTAGAGCAAACTGCATGTGCAAAAAACAAAAGCCATTTTAAATATTTGAAAACCTTTCGGTTAGTTGGTCTCCCTATGAAAAGGAAGATGGATGAACCCCAAAAATTCAGAGTTCAGATTTGGGTTCAGGTTCAAGTTTGATCAGGATAAGCAGCCATAAATATAGATATGCACACTAGCACAGCCATCTTTTATAACTAAGGGGAACCAGGGAAGATGATGAATCATTGGTGGCCATTTTTCAACTGAAAAACATGCTTGAAAAGGTTTCATATACACACACCTAAAGAGTGCAGAGGGGTAACTGCATCCTCTGCCCCACTGTTGGCTCCCCACTGCATATGCAGTGTATCAGAAAATGCTGATCTTGAAAGCTGGAGAAGACCTCTCAAGAACAAGGCTTCTTATAACATTCAAGATTACTGATCACAGAAATTAGTGAGAGCCTGATTCTGCTCTCACTCCAGTTTTATACTGTTGGAACCCTGACTTTAGAGTTATTCCCCATTTACCCTGGTGTGAAATCAGAACTTCCATTTTTACGGTATTCTGGAACTTCCCTTCAATGCATAACAATCCAGACATTTCTGAACTGCTAAAAATAGTTTGTTTTGTATTCAGCACTAAGAGTGCTTAAAGAAAAGATATGTGGTTTAGAGTGAATCTGACATGCAGGAGGTAGGCAGAGTAAGCTTGCAATTGTTACTAAGTCTGACTAAGCTTTTGGCAACAGTTCTTTGGACCAGCTTTGCTAGTTGGGTTCAGAAGGGAAGAAGGTGGAAGTGTGGCAGGTAACCTATCATTTAAATCAGCTTCTGTACCAGATGACTAGAGTCCAGTCTACTGACACAGATTTCCTAATCTCCTAATACTAGCTATTACTAGGAACAGGAAATAAATGGGAGGAACAGATTTAACCCAAGCATGTGTCTAGTGGGAAGAAATAGAACCACAGCCCTAGAGCTGGCCAAGAACTGGACAGAATACAGTGGGAACATTTTGGTGCTTCTGAAATGAAAAATGTTCTCCAGGCTTCTGGGCTCCTGCTCATCAGCTGTCTGCCTGGCATGCTGCCAAGTATGTGTGGCGCTTGGGTGTTTAGGAACCTGGAAGCCCTGGTTCCCTGCCAGACAAGCTGCTGAACAGCTGGGGAGCCCAGGGTGCTAGAGAGGAGATTATGTGGGCAGGAAACCAGGCAGGTTTGTCAGAAACCTGCTGGCTTCCATTGGAAGTTCACTTAAATCAATATGTTCCCATGGAATACTTAGATTTCAACAAATGAGCATTTTCCAAAGAGGACCCCCCCCCCCCAACACACACACACACACTCACTCAGCAAATTTGACCAGCTCTACTCTCCCTCCTAGAGCTGGTTGTGAATTTTCTGTCTGAATGAGTTTCCCATGGGAAACTCTCCACAAAATTAAAGTTTTCCATAGGAAAACTCAAATTTTCTGTTGTAGACTCATTCCCAGCTCTATGACTCTCCTGCATCTTAGAAGCCCGCTAGGCAGTCTCCTGGCAGTTTTTCCCCTGAAACAGGGCAGCAAGTACAGGGGAAAGTCCTGCTCTCACCAGTTGTCTCCTAGGTCATGTAGGGTTTTAAATTGCCAACTGTACTATTATTCAGACTACTGAAGGCTGTCCAGGGCACAGTACTGTTTTATTCAGCATCTTTCCATAGTACCTCCAGAGCATATGCTATGTGAACAGTCAAAGGGTGAATAGTGTGTCCCCCTCAGGAAACTAAACACTGAATATAAAAATAAGGACATTTAAAGATAAAATAGTAGGAAAAAACTTAGTATCTCTTGTACAAAAATCTCAGGGACAACCATCATCTATACCAACCAGGAAATGGCTATAATTTTAGATACTGTTTGACAGCTCTCATTTATTCCTAGAGAATTCTACTTCATTCTCGCCAATTAACATAACAGATCCATAAGCGACCCCAAGCATACCACATCTATTCACAAGGGATTATTCAAAAATCATTTATTCAACGTAATCTATGCCTACAGTGGCTGTATTTTCCACAAGATTACTACCCCTCAACATTACACTAAAAGCTGGAAAACCCAGCTTTAATATTTGGTAACTATTTTCTCCAACTGTCAAAAGGAGATCATTTATTTAGCAAATGTGTCTTTCAGAGATTGAGTATATTTTATAGTAGCAGCCGTGTTAGTCTGTATTTGCAAAAAGAAAAGGAGTACTTGTGGCACCTTAGAGACTAACAAATTTATTTGAGCATAAGCTTTCGTGAGCATCCGATGAAGTGTGCTGTAGCTCACGAAAGCTTATGCTCAAATGAATTTGTTAGTCTCTAAGGTGCCACTAGTACTCCTTTTCTTTTTGAGTATATTTTATGTAAACCAAGCAGAGTAGGATGCATTTTAGGGGGTAAATACACACATCACTCTACTGAAACACCAGTCTACAGCCTGGCAGCTCTATGAAACCGTGCACAGGGATACGACAAACCATTTACAAGACTGAAAGTGGCAAAGGATATTGTAAAAACAATGAGGAGTCCTTGTGGCACCTTTAGAGACTAACAAATTTGTCTGGGCATAAGCTTTTGTGGGCAGCCCACAAAAGCTTATGCCCAAACAAATTTGTTAGTCTCTAAAGATGCCACAAGGACTCCTCGTTGTTTTTGCTGATAAAGACTAACATGGCTACCCCTCTAAAAGGATACCGTATCCACTTAAAAGTTCCAGGGAAATTAGGTAAGAGGATTTTATTTAGCAAAGCTGGAATTTAGCTGGGACACTGGAGCTAATTCTTGTAAGAGTAAAATGCCATCACATACTCAGTGCCCACAGAATTTTGCTTTTCTTATTTCCCAAAAGAAACACTTTCAATGGTCGAGTGCCTCCTGGCACCTCAGTACTGACTCACCGCACAGAGTGATCATCAGTATTACAGATCTAGAGGATGGTGATGATCTCCTCTTGATCAGCATTACAGTCTGCTGTCCATGCTGGTTCTTATATATTTATTTAGTAGCCTTTGATACCATTATCCATAAAGGTTTTGTGGGGATCTAAAGGGTCTGTTCTTCACATATTATAGATATAGAAGAGAGAGTTGTCTGAAGATCTAGCCAGACAGCTGGGTCATGATGCCATCAAGATACACATGACAGGTAACTTATGAGTCCCTTTTTGATTCAATTCAGACAATTGGTGTTTTTTAGTGCCTGGCCAAGATAGCAACTAGATCATAGTCTGTGGGATGAAGCGGTATCCCAATCAGAGAGAAGTGTTGCTGGCAAATACAGAGAAGCACTTTGAAGCCTGCACATGGATTGTGCATGTCCTTAAATAAGGATATTTTGTCAAGAATTTTTGCAGTCTGGGGGTGCTTCCACTGTGTTCTCTAAACAGGGAACCTCAACTCTGACTATGGCTTCACACTTTAGAGCTGGAGTTTGTTGTGCTTCAGGGCATGGAGAAGGTAAAAATCTGAAAGATTAGCCTAATGGTGGTAGGGGCCTATTTTATTTATTGGGATATCAGTTTATAAAAAGTGCTACACAGATTATTCAACATATGCCAAGATACCTTTGTCACTAGAAGCTACATCCAATCTAGTGCAGTAAGCAAACAACTGCCTCACATGGACCCAAAGGAGACATTACACAAAGGCCATCACTTCATTCTGATCAGTGCTACATCTGGGGTCAATAAACTCTTCACCATCCACAGCTTGAGGACTGATAAATTGACAGTGTCTGCATTGTCACTTCAGGCCCAGTGTTGCCTCACTTTGTCCCCCAGGATACTCTGTTCACCCCATATCCAGATGGAGAAAGGACAATTCTGGAGATGGAGTAGCCACTGTGCTCCCATACAGACTCAGATGCAAGAAAACCTCTAGGGAATAAAAATCCTGTAAGTGTCCACTGAGTCCAGAACCAAGACTAACCTGATCACTGGGCGGGGGAGGGGGTCAATATGATAAGCAGATAACAACAAATTCCCTCCAGAGGAGCTGACAGCTCCCTGATGTGTTGGTCTCCCAAGATGTCTTATTAACTTCAACCACATGGAATCCCCTACCCTAAGACTTCCTGTCCAAATTCTCCATTTTGTTTGTCACAGCATCCACAGCCACCTCAGATTGAGGGGCGGCGGGGGGTGTGTGCTGAGTGGTTTGAGCATTGGCCTGCTAAATACAGGGTTGTGAGTTCAATCCTTGAGGGGGACATTGAGGGATATGGGGCAAAAATCTGTTGGATGATTTAATCGGGGATTGGTCCTGCTTTAAGCAGGGGTTGGACTAGATTATCTCCTGAGGTCCCTTCTAACCCTGATATTCTATGATAAGTCACACATTGGAATAGATCCTTCGATTCAACATGAATATAAGAAACATAGGTGGAAATAAAAATTCACCACCATGCAGCAGCGTATTAACGCCTAGGCCAACAAGACCTAGGCCTAGGGTGGCAAATTTTGCAGGGGCAGCAATTTATAATAGCAGCCAGAGGCTGCTTCCCCTGGCGCTCGTTTGTGCCCTCCGCCCCTGGCCCCGCCCCAACTCACCCCTTCCCTGCCCCTATTGGTCCCCTTCCCCAAATCCCCACCCCGGCCCTGCCTCCTCTCCTGAGCGCGCTGTGTTCCCCTGTCTTCCCCCGTCCTTCGCGAAGCTGTTTCACGCACAAGCACTGGCAGGGAGCAGGAAGAAGCAGAACCCAGCGGCGTGTTCAGGGGAGGCAGCGGAGCAGAGGTGAGCTGGGGCGGGGGGGAGGGGACGGCAATTATTTCAGGGCCTGGGGCGGCAAAATCTTTAATCCGCCACTGCCACCATGGCCCAATCTCCAAAAACACATGGAATCTGCCAAACTCCAAAACACACTTACAGAAAAGTCTACTCAAGCCATAGAATCAGTGAATCACTGCCTCACTACTCCATAGACACTTGAGCCTCAAAGCAACCTCCCATTACCTAGAAAGATTCTGTCTAAGAACCATGAAAATAAGTTTCTTTCTTAAGTGCTGATTACAAAAACCTTTGCCTCTTAGACATTATGAATTTCTACAATGTTTTGCATGCTGTGAAGGTATCAGAGAGCCTCTCTCATTTTTGCCTGTAGGACAAAGAATTTTTTGGGGACTCAAGTCACTTCCAAAACCCAGACTGCCTACTCTCAACTGTACAATACTGTACTTCCCATTGCCAATATATATCTTATTTTGCAGATAATGTCACCTGCATCTGGTACGGTGTTATAGGCAACTAATAAAAATAAACTGAATATATGAATAGAACACCCTCCTCACTATAGAATTCAGCCCGTACACATAAGAAGCAGTCATGGAATCAATGACAGCAACCAGAACTGCCTGTCGCACTGATCCCTGACCTTCAAGAAAAATAAAAGAAATGATGTAGTTGCTAGAGACCTTTCCCAACAGATTTTCAACACTTCCTTTCATCAGAGGAATCTACCACCCATTCTAGAATCCATGTTGCCAAATCTCATGTCTTTATCTCAAAATATGTTTTTCTTAAAGCTTGAGTTCCTGCAGGTAAATTAATTATGGCACAATCTCAGCTCTCTTTTCATTTTGAGTTTAAAGCAAGTTTCTAGCCTTCATAGTTAAAGAGAAAACCCTGAAAATGTGAAGGACCCCCTTACAGGTTCAGAAACCAGAAGGCAAATAAAAGGAATTCCCTTTTTTTTTTTTTTTTTTTAATGAGGGTCTGGTTAATTTCACTGGAGCTATTCAGTAGTGGACAGCAATGGAACTGACAAGAACTATCAATGTCAGTCTGCAATGGTTAGGATTCCCAACTCTACAGCAGCCTGCCAGGCAAGCAGCCAGGAACCCTAGAGAGCAGATTTCATTTCTGAAGCATCACATTTTGGTATTTCCAAAACAGAACATTTGTTCTATGAACATTTTCAAATTTGATTTTGCATACTGATTCAAGATGCAAAATTCTAAAAATTCAAATTTGCCACAGAACTAGAATTGTGTTTTCTGGCCAGCTTGATTTCATTCTTCAAAACAGAGTGAAAAAACCACTGGTACCTCTAGAGGCCTCAAACTACTGCTCAGTGTTTAATGGTTTTCTAAGCAAGCAAACCAAGAAAATATCCACAGTGCAGGAGACAGAAATTTCATAGACCCTAGACGAGAGGGGGGGAAACTAGAGCCTGTGGGTCACATCTGGCCCACAGGACCATCCTGCCTGGCCCTTGAGCCCCCAGCCCGGGAGGCGAGCCCCCAGCCCCTTCCCTGCTGTCCTCCCTCCCCCGCAGCCTCAGCTTGCTGTGCCGCCAGCACTCTGGCCCGCTGCCCCTGCCGGGCAGTGCAATGGCATGGCTGGCTCCAGCTGGGCTGTGAGCTCCTGCGGCTCTGAGTAGCATGGTAAGGGGGTGGGGAGCGGTTGGATAAGGGGCAGGAGGTCCCAGGGGGCAGTCAGGGGACTAGGAGCAGGGTGGGTTGGAGGTTCTGAGAGGTGTTCCAACCTTGAGTTTATAAAAGGTTGGAACTTGTCAGTATAAGATATGGCCTCCTCCCACCTCCCTTTCCCAGGAACCAATGCCTGCCTTAAAACACAAATAAGCAACTTAAAAGACAATCTTTATTGCCATATACTTTCACTTTTTCTTTGCTTTTACCCCTAGATATGTATCTGTTGGATAATCAAAGGAGCTACTTCATTCCTATAAACCTCAAATTAAATCCAATATATATTCTATACTAATACATTTATTAAAGTACTAATTAAATGCTAAATGTTAATTTGTTAACTTAAGACCATGGGTGGAGACATTATGTAACCTTTTGACCACTGGCTACTGTGCTATCATGTCGTGCAGCTAAACCTATCCGAGGGTGTGGGACTGCCTACCCCATCACTTTCCCCACCCATAAAAAAATCCATATATTCCGTTGTAATCAATTGACAGTGTCTGAGCCTAATAAGCGAGGTGACACTGTCAGTGCTGAATGTAATAAACTCCTATGCTTGAACTCTACATGGTGTGAATTTGTGTCCTTCAACCAGTACCAAATATTCTTGGAATACAACTATAATGTTAAGCTAAACAAAAAATATTTATCAGAAAACTTATAGTAGTGGGTCATCTTGAACACGAAAACAAAACCAAATATCACCTCTACTACTGAAAAATGGTAGTCATAATTCAAGTATCAACAAGACACCTGGTTCATTGGACAAGAAAATCAATATTTATCATGCTTAACTTTGGACCCCTATTCTGAAAGAAGAGAGACATTTTAAAAATGTCAATCAGGCTATGCATATATATATATATATATATATATATATATATATATATATATATATATATATATATATATATATATATGTATATATGTATATATATATATAGTGTCCTTATCTGATCCTGACCTTTTTAGTTTATAATAGAGAGATGACCATTATGCATGCAGAAATGGATTTTCAGGAGATCTGTAAAAAAAACAAAAGAATAAAAAAAACCCAGATGCAACATGTTGCACATTTCCCCCCACCTCTAAGGGTGTTAAAATTTTGGTTCAGTTGCTATCAGCCAAATAGATACAACACAACATCCTCAGATGTACAGTGTCTTGCCTTTAAAAAAAAGACTGGGATAGAATGGCCATCACTTGAAAAATACAGAGCATTTCTGTAGATCTCTCTGGTCTTGTAAAGTCTGTAAATTCAATCTGGGAAGACACTGTTTTGTCCTGGAAATTTTCAGAAGGAGCAAGCAGACCCTGACAGAATGGGGCTGCGCCTTTTAGTGCTAGCTACTGGAAGTACTGGATTTATTTTCAAAAGCAATTTCCTTAGCAGGACGTAATAGCTTAGGGGATTGTTAATGGAATATAAATCCTGTGTATGTCTAGGTCACTGACTCATCTCCAGCCCACATTCGATGCAAGTGACTGTAGAACAATACTATCTGACAGCTGTTAAGTGGCCTGTGTGAAATGAGTTCTCAGTCCAGTTGCTAGTGGCAGGTGACTGTACCACAGTTGACACTACTTGCTGTGAAGCCAATGATTAGTAGGGATGGAGACAGACCTACTGTCTCACCTCAGTTGGTACCTTCTCCATTTCATGTTTCCAACACTTCCGGTTAATGGCATGGAAGAGCATGCATTGCAGTGCTCTTTACTCCAACTTGTGACTCCCTCACCCCCATCCCTGCAGTAGCCTCCCCTTTTATTCAGCTTATCACCCTTATTTGCCTTCAAATTCCTCCTTAAATCTCACCTCTCCTAGTTTTCTTCTCTGCTAGTTTTACCCAGATATAACCCACATGTCCCATGTAATTAGATTGTGAAAAACACATACATGTAAAAAGAGAATTAACAGAAAACCAGGGAGAAAAGAGATCTGTGTCTTCACTAGCTACCCACCCCACTATCTGTAGATTATTGGCATGACTTCAGGCACGAACCTCCACCCCTGAAGTCAATACAAATTTTGTCATTGATTTCAATGGGAGCACGTTTGGTGACTTAGGGACTGATTCTGGTACATGGTGCTGCCCACTCCCATTGCTATCAGTGAGCTAAAGCACTCAGTACCCTGAAAATTCAGGTGCTTAGATTCTAAACTCCTTTGAGCAGAAGCCAGGAGTGAAATCCAGGTCCCATGGAAGTTAATGAGAGTTTCACCATTGACTTCAATGAGACCAGGAATTCATCCCAAGCTTTTGTTTGACTATAAAGCCAGATGTGCCATATAAAAAAATGGCATGAAGGTAGATCATGAATAACAACTTCTTAATTTTAATTCTGGATACAGATCAATACTACTAGTGAAGGAAGAACTTGTTTTAGATGGACACCTTATTACAGAAAAATCACCAAACACCATATTGAACAGAACTGAGCATACTCATTTTAAAACATGAACTTTTATGATCAGTGCATTAATGTTTGGATGACAGATTAATATGATAAACTATTGGAGAGTGTGACAAGTTGTACTGTATTTACCAACATAACAAAGCACTTCAGGATCAAGCCAGCTGCCAGATGTTCCAGCAATATCTATCTGAAAAACCTCTAACTTGCCTTAGAACATCATTGACATTCAAGAACACTGGGATCACCTTAAATACCATTCACAGTGCATGTGCTGAAACTATAGCATATTCCACTCATCAGCACCGGGACTGGTTTGACAAAAAACTAGGAAATCCTAGCATTAATTCAACAGAAAAGAACTGCATTCTGTAACTGGCAAAATGATTCCTCTAACCAATGAAAACATGAAGCTTATCACCTGCTGAAAGCCGAAGTCCAAAGGAGGCTACAGAACATCAAAAATCAGTGGTGGCATGAGAAGACCTCTGAGATGCAGGGTTTCATAGATGAGGCTGACATAAGAAACTTCTTCCAAGCAACAAAAGCTATATATGGGCCATGCTCCAAAGGCCCAAACCCCTTTACGTTTCCAAGATGACTCCACCCTCCTCTAGGACAATGCAGCCATTAAAGAACACCAGAAGGAGCACTTTGAGAGCCTACAAAACTGTGAATCCATGGTCTCTGAATACACCATTGAGTCTATTCCACAGTGCTCAGCAATGGAACACCTTGCCTATACCCCATCTGAGGAAGTCTTGCGTGCCATCACCCAGACCAAAAAAAAAAAAAAAAGGTCACAAGGCACCAGGCTCAGACAGCATCCCAGCTGAGGTTTTTAAAGCTTGTTGAACAATGCTCCAGCAAAAACTTTCTTCAAAGGTCCAGATTTTGTCAGATTTCACCTGACTTTAAGAACGCCAACATTGTTACAATATTCAAGAAAGGGGATAAATCTTTGTGTGGGAACTACAGAGGTATTGCCATTCTCTCCATTGCAGGGAAGATCCTTGCCAGATCCTACTAAACCGCTTTCTCCCCCTTGCTGAGGAACTCCTCCCCAAATCATAGTGTGGCTTCAGGTCATCCCAAGGCACAACTGATATGATTTTCATGGCATAACAGATTCAGGAGAAGTGCAGAGAGCAACACTAGGAACTGTTCATGGCATTCATTGATCTAACCAAGGCCTTTGACTATCAATCAGGATGCCAGAGACCAAGCACAGACATGCAGATCCCTGTCATTGAAGACTCTTGAGTAGTCTTCCAAAGGATGCTGGCACCGCAGATCCTGTATTCAATTTGTGTCAGTGCTCGTTGTTTGGGAGAGGTGGCTGCCAAGGTATGGAAAATGATCCACATTTTCCAGCGGTTCCCTGCAGATGGTCGTTTGTGGAGTACGAAGAGCAGTTTGTGCAGGTGAGGGCAAGTACTCAGAGAAGAAGGGCTTGCGGAGGGCAGTGGAAGCACTTCAAAGACATACCGAAAGTAAACCTTAAAAAGGGAGGCATCAACCCAATGAACTGGGAGAACTCAGCGCAGAACAGAACACAGTGGCACCATGCCAGAGACCAAGCCACAGCTCACTTTGAAGAGCACAGATATGCTCATGAGACAGAAGTGACAAAGGAGGAAAGAAAGCTGGACCGTTGTGCCCTAACAACTATAGCTCCAAGATTACACCTGTCACTTCTGTGGGAAAATCTGTAGGGCACAAATTGGGCTTCTCAGCCACTTAAAAAATCCACCAATTAACCCCCTTGGCAGACATCATCCTCGCATTGAGGGATAGCCAAAAAGAGCTGTTAAATGCTTTCTGAGGTAAAAAAACCATGATCTGTTTGTGGTAGTGCAAGTCATTTATAACCTAATGAACTGATTCAGGATAGATCTAAAAAACATTTTAATCTTCCTTTTGTTATAAGGTATGTTCTTAAAAGGATCCATGCTGAAGGGTATGCTTGTGTTCATTTAAAAGAAAATGTGATTTAGAAGGTACGTACGCATAAAGAAGCATGCTGTGGCTCACCACCCTAGGAACATTCTAGAAAAGGCCAAGGGGAGGGGGGTGAGCTCAACAGGTGGAGTGGAGAAGTATAAGCATGTGATGAACAAGTCCATATATGGAAAGGTTAAATATGATTGACTAGAGGTTTGTGTTATCTAACTGCCATGTGCTATAAAATATCAACAGGAGGGGCTCCTTGCTGATTTTTGTACCAGAGGCTCTTGCTTTGTGCACATTGAATAAAGTCTTGTTGAATTTAATTGAATAAAGTATCGAAGACCCTTGATTCTGCCCAGCATCTCACTCATTTGGTTATTATTGGGAACCACAAAATCCCAACAATGCATTTGACCTTTTAAACAATAAATATTGCCACATGTATGTCACTGTATTATGCAGGTGATTACTACTGTAATAATTACTGAGGGAAAAAATAACTGGCCATGATTTAATGTCACTTGTAATCTGTATTCTCTTAGTGAACCATGCATAAATTGGACTCCTAAATGTCATGCGTCTCTTGTCCATTTGCTCCATCCACCACCATAAAACAATTTTAAAAAATGAAGTATTGATCACAAAAGTTCAATTTTTTGTCCATGTTTTCTTATTACAGCTAGTATTCACTTGTACAATTCCTGTTACAGTCAATATGAGCTTGTTAATCCAGGCTTGGTCTATTTAAAAATGCCTCCAATAACTAGTGTCAACTGTCTTTCTGCATGTGTTTCTATGGATCATCATTTTGTTCAGGTTTTACAGTACAGGGATAAAAGCATTAGGCATAATTCATTTCCTATACTGTCATCTACATATTAATACAGCTAAAAATCGCAGAGAAGTAACTTGACAAAAATTTATTACTGTTAATACAATTTCAATATGATGTACTGTATATTACACAAAATTTGGGGCTCTTAACTAAGGGCTCCAACCACAATATATAGAGTTGGCAACAGTATGCCCCTGTTACTCCTAAAAAAGGTCTAGGTAGATAGTGACATGTAATCACAAAAGTGAAACTGACATAAAGATGAGCCCAGAGTCTGCATAAAATGGCAGCTAAAGAACCATGCACCCTAAGAGCCTTTGATGAGGGACCTTGTCAAAGGCTTTCTGAAAGTCCAAGTACCCTGGATCACCTTTGTTTACACCCTCAGAGAATTCTAATAGATTAGTGAGGCACAATTTCCCCTTACAAAAGCCTTGTTGACTCTTCCTCAACAAACCATTTTCATCTATGTGGCTGATAATTCTACTAAATTCTAAATTCTAATTCTAAAGTCACCTACTACAGGACAGGCCCAACAAAGATAATAACAGAACGCCACTAGCCATCACCTTCAGCCCCCAACTAAAACCTCTCCAATGCATCATCAAGGATCTACAACCTATCCTGAAGGACGACCCATCACTCTCACAAATCTTGGGAGACAGGCAAGTCCTTGCCTACAGACAGCCCCCCAACCTGAAGCAAATACTCACCAGCAACCACACAACAGAACCCTAACCCAGGAACCTATCCTTGCAACAAAGCCCGTTGCCAACTGTGTCCACATATCTATTCAGGGGACACCATCATAGGGCCTAATCACATCAGAGCCACACTATCAGAGGCTCGTTCACCTGCACATCTACCAATGTGATATATGCCATCATGTGCCAGCAATGCCCCTCTGCCATGTACATTGGTCAAACTGGACAGTCTCTACGTAAAAGAATAAATGGACACAAATCAGATGTCAAGAATTATAACATTCATAAACCAGTCGGAGAACACTTCAATCTCTCTGGTCACTCGATTTCAGACCTAAAGGTCGCAATATTACAACAAAAAGACTGCAAAAACAGACTCCAATGAGAGTTGAATTGGAATTAATTTGCAAACTGGATACAATTAACTTAGGCTTGAATAGAGACTGTGAGTGGATGGGTCATTACACAAAGTAAAACTATTTCCCCATGTTTATTTCCCCCCCCCCACACTGTTCCTCATACGTTCCTGTTAACTGCTGGAAATGACCCACCTTGATTATCACTACAAAAGGTTTTCTCTCCCCCCTGCCCCGCCCCGCTCTCCTGCTGGTAATAGCTCATCTTAAGTGATCACTCTCCTTACAGTGTGTATGATAACACCCATTTTTTCATGTTCTGTGTGTATATAAATCTCCTCACTGTATTTTCCACTGAATGCATCCGATGAAGTGAGCTGTAGCTCACGAAAGCTTATGCTTATATAAATTGGTTAGTCTCTAAGGTGCTACTAGTACTCCTTTTCTTTTTGCGAATACAGACTAACACGGCTGTTACTCTGAAACCTGATAATTCTGTTCTTCACTACTGTTCCAACCAATTTGCCTGGTACTGACATTAGGCTTACCAGCTGTAATTGCCAGGAACACCTCTGGAGCTATTTTTGTTTAAAATCAGCATTACGTTAGCTATCTGCCAATCATCTGGTACAGAGATTGATTTAAGCAATACATTATATATCGCAGTTAGTAGTTCTGCAATTTCAAATCTCTTGGGTGACTACCATCTGGTCCTGTTCTGCTGTTAACACAGGAATTCCGGGCTCATAGACCTTTAATCTAAAACAACATTACTGTTCATCTCCCCACTTTGATGTGATTTAATGTAATGTCTACAGAAGGTATAACACTGAAGTCCTACAATATAATAACCTGATGGTTGGATCATCCATAGTGACTATGCGGCACTGGAATTAAATTCCAGGTTTGAGTAAATCTAGTGCTGTCTTGGAATCCAAGCAAAGCTGGACAATGCACTGTTCTGTTTATTTCCATATATAATAGCCCCATACAGTCTACTCATTTGTATGGAAGGATCATTTGAGTCCTCTTATCAAGTCTTCTCGATGCTTGTTCTGATGAATTCAAGCAGCATTGATTTATTACATGAAAAATGTCCTATTCCAACAGTACAAAGCATCAATCTTTTGCCAGCCTACCCTGCTGGTGCATTTACTTTCCCTGCACAAAGTTTTTCTGCAGATATTTTTCAACTTCATCAAATGATAGGGAAAAGAGTTTACTGCAAGTTTCAGCACATGCTTAGAGCTGACTGACAATTGGCATATATGTGTGTGTGTAATTTTTGTATGCATAAGTGACAGCAGAAGCTCCAGCTATCATATTATAAACTTGAGTGCAGAGGAATATGCTTCTGTACCTTGAGGCAGTATCAATGGCAGAACATTCAGCCAGGAAAGCCTAAACAACTGTCTATTTTAAGAGTAGCAGCCGTGTTAGTCTGTGTTCGCAAAAAGAAAATGAGTACTTGTGGCACCTTAGAGACTAACAAATTTATTTAAGCATATATGCTCTAAGGTGCCTCAAGTATTCCTTTTCTTTTTGTCTATTTTAAGTTACTGCACCCATTGTTAAGAAACTAATCCTTCCCCCAAAAATAAACAAAAGCCTTCACAGACTGATAAGAAATGATTAGGTAGACTAATATACTGTGTCAGAAAGGGGTTATTCTAAAGGAATCAAACCCCTTTTCTGCTTCCATAAAATGGAAGTTTAGAATAATTTAAAATATTTTATCTTAATATTTTCTTTGCTACACTGTATTATTTTTCAGTTCGCATGACCTCAAAATGATTTCTATGCCAGTTGTTCGTGGAAACTGTCCAGTGAAAAGTGGAACTGTGTGAAGACATTCTTATTTTCTAAAATTTACATCCTAGCATCTTTTGCTCCTTCTCCATATCTCCTTTCATATAGCTAAAATTAGGCATTAGCTTTATCTTCAGTAGCCTAGTAAATCTGCAATTTATTTTATAATTAGAATGGCTTTTTCAGTAACGCAATTGTTTTTAAGGTGTAAACATCAAAATACCAATCAAAAAGTAAAATGACTTGTAACTGCAAACTTCTTTCAAACTGCATAGTTTGAAGAGTTCACTCACATTCAACAATGGGCATGGTTGTTGGTTTGAGTTCCTGTCCCAAAGCAGTGCTATGTGCTCTACAGATATGAAGACACTGGATTGCTTGCAGTCTAAGTTATAGGTAGAGACATTAGAGCCCAGATGGCATATGTTAATCCTTAGGTAACAGTTTGAGGTACTTCCCTTTACTATATTTTCACAGGTTTGCACAGAACCTAGCCACACAGATTACACTAAAGTCACTGATTTCAGAGTAGCAGCCGTGTTAGTCTGTATTTGCAAAAAGAAAAGGAGTACTTGTGGCACCTTAGAGACTAACCAATTTATCTGAGCATAAGCTTTCGTGAGCTACAGATGAAGTGAGCTGTAGCTCACGAAAACTTATGCTCAAATAAATTGGTTAGTCTCTAAGGTGCCACAAGTACTCCTTTTCTTTTTACTACAGTCACTGACTTGCTTTGAACAAGAAAGGGTACCTAATATGTGCACACTCTAAAAGGTTGAGTTATATAAAATAATACATATTAAGCAACAAATTTTTCACACTAATGATTTGTCAAGAGAACCCTAATGGACTGAACACTAGGTCACGAGCCAGGAATTCCACAATACTAATCCTTCCTCTACCACTAGAAAAGTCACAGCGTCCCTAGGGCAAGTTTCCCTACAATCTACACTGTTGCAGATACCTTAGCAGAGGGCCATTAGTGGTTTAAATGCCACAGGAGAAGATTGCAGCAATGCAATGTCCACTTCGGTATGGGGGAGAGAGGCATGTGAATAGGAGGGAAAAAGGGAAAATCCACAGGCAGGCAACACATCTCCCACTTTGGGCAGCATAGGCCTGGAAAGGGGCAGGACCAGGGACTCCTCCCATTGTCTCTTCATGCACAGCTTTTATGAATCCCTGATGAAAGAAGGCTGTTGTCCCCTAGCAGAGCAACCATGGGAGGGTGATGGTGAAAGTACTGCCTGCCCTTCTTTAAAGGGGTGACTATTCCAGGGTGTAAGGGGATAGACTCATGTAAGAAGTTGCAGGTTGTGCCTCCTTATGCCAGAGAGGATGAACTGGGCCCCCTGTCTTCTCAGTGTCCCCATCTGTGAAATGGGGATAATAGTAATGATTTATTTCATGGGGATGTTCTAAGGGTTAACTAACAGGCCTCAAACAGGAAATCGCTACAGATATGCTAAGTGCTACATTATCATGAACACTGTCGAGTATCTTCTTAGTAGCCAGAGGATCATCCCGCCTCATGCTGCAATGGCTACTCCCACACTTTTTCTTTTTTTTCTTTTTTTTTTCTTTTTTGAGGAGACAAAACAGAGAATCCACTGGTCTCAGTCTCATCTTTCAGAGCCATGTGGAACAAATTCTTCTAAAGGCAACTCCCTTGCTTTCCCATCCTTTTCCTTTAGCAGTTTTCAGCATAATCAGCAATGACCCACACACCCATATTCCACCCAAAGGTGTGCTGAGTGTCTCTTAAGCAGGGCCCAGATCATTTGTCTATGTGAAAAAAAAATCCAACAGGGAACAGGAAATTCCCTGACATTCTTCCTATGGGGTTTCCACCTGACTCCCCCATTGGTGGGTGGCGCCTAGCCCTCTACCAAATAAACAGGATGTTCAGCAGATACGCTGCAATCCCCAGGTTGTTGGAACTGAAGACTAAAGTTCTTCAGGGAATGTTTCCCCTGAAACCATCCCACCCACCTAAATGCACATTCCACAGCTCAATCTGTACTAACATTCCGGTCGAGTCCCTCTTTGTTTCTCAGATGAGGTTAATGCACCCCGCACTCAACCCTCTCACTCACAGCCTAACCCATCCCCAGGTGGGGCTTTCCAGAATCTGGGCAGAGGGGGAAAGAGAAGTGAGATGCCACCATGACAGCTGAATCCCTTCAGTGACTTCTTGCTGGCTGCCCACTAGTTTTGGGGCCTTCTGCCAGCAGTCAGGGAGGGGATAGTTTGGTCACAGACTGCTCCAGTGCTTCACTCCGTTACTCTGTGGGGTGTCCTCCAAAGTTTGCATTCCTCCACATCAGCTTCATCTCCTATTCCAAATGGTATCACTTGCAAGGCATCCAGTATAACAGCGGACAAGCAAAACAACTCCAACTTCAGATGCTGCCGTTCAACTCTGCTCCAAAAACAAGGAGCAAACTGTGATGGATCTCAAGCCAAAACGAAATATAAAATATACATGTTTCATGTTTAAAATGAAAAATATCTAATCGAGCAGCAAGAAAATGCTGGCAGCGCAGTGTCTTACATTCATTTAGTACAGAAGAAATTAAATAAAACCACACCAAGATCTCTCGGGGGGGGGGGGGGCGCGAGGAGACATTTTAATTTTGACTTGTACCAGCCAGCTATGCTGAGCAGAATGCATAGGTAAGGAAGAGTCATACTCTTGGAGGTTTTGTTTTTTAGGGACTTTTCCCCCCCTCTTCGTTTTGGTGATAAAATTCAAAAGCTAATAAAATCAGACAGATTATAGCAGCATTGATGAATGGCCACGTCTGGATTTCCTGTCTGGAGACCAGAGCAGAGAAAGAGATGAGGCAGCCAGTCAGAGAAAGAAAAGGAACATCCAGCAGATGGATTATGTCTGGCTGCTCCCTTTATTAATACTGATCTGTATCAGAGCAGTGATGAATACAAGGAAGCACTCAGAAATACTAATGGTTTCACCCTTTAAGTACTAATTTCTAGCCTTCTATCCCATTTAAGATTAAAAGTGCTCTCTGATCTTGTCATTGATGGAAATGGCTATAATGAAGAGGCAGGGCTCTTGGGAAGAAAGAATATACTAGATTTAATGAAAAATATTAAAATCAGCTTTAGATACAGAAAAGTTGTGCACTAGAATCATAGAACATTGGCGCAAGCTATGTTACCCCAAAGCAATTTATATTATTTTTAGTGCAGTTTCAAAAATCCTTAAAATCTAACCATTTTTTAAAATCTTGACACTTAGGAACTTAACAAAATTGCTGTTTTGATTAAACACATGGATACATTTAAAATATAAAAGATGAGCTGTGTTAGGATTCAAATATACAGAAGCACAATTAACTAAACTAGCACATGTGCTTTACTGAAGCTAAGGTTATTTCAGCATTATCTTGGTAAATTTCTATCAAAATTTTACTTGGGAGTTAACATGCATTACAGCCTGGCATATCTGCAGATACTCAATAAGAGACACTTTGTAGAAAATCTCTGCTGGTTAAATATATTCTAAAACATAAATACATTGTCATGTTTTTAAACCAATAACATGTATTAGTTATAAAAACAGACAAGCATTTAAACCAAAAGCGTTACCACAAATAGAACTAAAGTTCGTTCTGACTGGAGTATTTCCCAGTTGTTTGATTTGAAATTGCTCATTCAATTTTACTTTTTCACACACAAAGTTGTGGGTTTGTTTGTTTTTGGGGGGCGGGTTGCATGCACTACTTAGGCACACATATGTTTACATTTAGATCTTCTGCATAAGTATTCAATCACCAGAGCTGGCTTTTGAGAGCTGCAAAACACACTACAAAAGGAACGGAGGTCTGGTTTGATGGCGAGATGTGGGCCTGATTTGTTGTGCACTCCTGATTTTAATTTAGGATTGTGGAGTTAGCAGTTGTCAGAGATTGAACTGTTTTATCGGGAAGAGGGTATGAAAGAAGAAATAGCCCCCATGTCCTCATATAAAATTGGTGAAAAAACATTCTCGCTTAACTGACTAGTTTCTTTGACTACGTCAAAACAGGGAAAATGCAAGGTTCCTCCTCAATTAGACAGACAGACAGATCAACAACTAAACATCATCCAGAATTTTTCCCATCTGCACTTTTCTACTTTCATACCTTCCAAACTGAAAGATGGCTGCAAACCCATGCTATTTTCCCCAGCTATCAGGACAACCTCATATCTTAGTCTGGACCTGGGAAGCCCAACTGGGTGGGTTTCAGGTCTGTCTTTACTGAGCTCCCAAAAAAAGCAAGTGAGCATGTAAAAGTGAGAATATAATTCCTCTCTCTGTGGCTCAGTCTGAGTGCGCAGGCACTACAGGCCACATTCTTATGTGGTCTAAATCAGCATAGATCTACTGTCTGCTGTGTAGTGACACCAGTGCACCCCAGCTGAGAATCTGGCCCTGGGTTCCAAACTGCAGGACAACAAATAAAATACCCCATAGAAGAAAGCATATGGGACTCAAAGCTGATCCAGGAGACGGGGGCCTGAGGGAGAAGGAGAGTGGAAAGGTCTCTCCCATTTGCTTCCATGAAGAGCATTTCCTTCAGAGAAGGAGGGAGGGCAATGACATAAGCGCCTTGTAGCCAAAGCCTGAATCTGCTGACCCCTGAACATAATAGAGCATTGTTCTGTGGGGGATTTGCTGGGCTCTGAGAATGTCGGAAAATCTGGGCCTCAGCTAGTAGTGCCAGAGCTGTAAAGTCATGAAGGGAGAAAACAGGGATGACATTGTAAAGTTTGCGCGCTAACGTCTTTCCTCCTTCCAGCCAGTAGACAGCCAGGGCTCTGTTGGAATGGGCTTTAATTCTCAATATTCAGGAACATCTGCAGCCTTGTAAGCCTCCATCCTGGATACAGACCCTATTTGATTCAAAGCATCTCTCAAGAGCAAATCTGCCCCCATTCCTATGTCTGCAAATAGTCCTGACTATTGGAGAACTGGTATAATGCAACTGTGGTGCGAAGAGAATGGGTAAATATTGCTGTTTGCAACCATGCATACTGTAGAATTCAGTTCTACGGGGTTTCTCTTTGCACAGGCCCATGGCAGGAGGATCCACTACTAAAAATGTCTGAATGGCAGTGTGAGTGGAAGCTCAATAGCTCTGTGAACTTCTGAGGAGAATTCCTTCAGTTCCTGTGCCAGCCATGACTATTGAAACTTAGCATGAGAATTTGCCCCTTAGAATGTAAGTCACATGTTGGATTCACATAATTTTGGAAAGCTCACTCAAACTTACTGCGTAGTTTTTCTTCAGTATATTTAATTATCCAATTGCTGCATCGGCCAGCAGCACACTTAGCACACCATATCTTCACTGGGTGAGTCACCTTATTACTCTATTCCAGCCTAAACATTAGGTTTACCTTCTGATCTTAACATTTAAATGGCATTTTCCACAGTAACTGTAATCTCTGTGCTGACTGACTGACTTCAAAGTCACAGCAGAAGAAATACGGTCTAGTAATTAAAAGCTCAGGTCTAGAACCCAAGACATCCCAGTTATCTTCTTGGCTCTGATGCAGGATTTCTGGTATGGTTTTGAGAAAATCACTTTCTCTCTCTCTGACTCAGTTTCTCCTTCTGCAAAATGGGGGATTAATAATAGAGCTAGTCAAAGATTTTCTGATGAAATCATTTAATCAAAAAGTGCCGATTTGTCAAACCCCAAGTGTTTTGTGTAAACATCCCAGGTTTGATTAATCAAAAACAGGTTTCCATGAGAAACCTAACAGTTTGCCAGGCTGCTAGGGAGCCCAGGTTTCCAAGATCCACAGCTCCAATGAAGCCCCACCGTGAGGGCTGCCCCAGGGCTGGAAAGCCGGGTCTCCCTGATTTCACAGCTCTGGCAGCTTCATGGCAGCCATGCCAGGGGTTCCACAATATCTGCTGTGAACCCAGAAGCCTGAAACCAGAAATTGGCTCCTGAACTTGCAACAAGTAACCTGAAATCCCTGAGAACTCCAACTTGAGCCAGAGTTCTCAGGGCCACTATACTCTCTGCCGCAGAGCCAGGAACCTGGAAGCCCTGGGTCAGGCTCCCAGAGTCTGTGTCCCTGGCGTTGTCCCACTACCTGAAATGCCCCAGCCAAAGAACCCAGAGATTCTACACATTGGGACTAGCTGCCTCCCAACATAATGGTGACAGAATCTGGCCAAATGAGGCCACTAGAGTAAGAACTATTTTTTTGTAACCCTTCCTTTACAATTTGTCACTGAACACCCTTAAAATTAACTTTGTTCATTTAAAGATGCACACCAGTAAATATCAAGATAATCAACCATAATACTTATTTTCCCTCTGTGCCTCACTCTTTTTAGAAATTCTCTGTCAACACAAAGTGCAAGATCAGCCTGAACATTGATATTTTTGGCTAATGTCACAATATCATTGTATACAAAGGAAGTTTTTACCTTTTTCAGTATTCTATTCTGATTTTAAAGAATATTTCATATGTCAATACATTTAAATCTATCACAGAAGAGAATGGGGGATGGGGTAGAGGTTTAAGTATGGAATTAAGTAAGCTTGATGCATAGAAACAATTGGGAAGGAAGAACATCTTTTTAAAACATTGCACAAGCATTAGCTGACTTAAGTATTTTAAAAACAGGTCTACTGATGTGGACAGAATTTGTTAATAACCTTGAAAAGTCCATGATTTATTATTTCTGTCCAATGATCTGATGCATTTTTACAGTTCCTACTGGTATCAATATTTTTTCTAATTTCATAATGCAATATGGAAACTAACCATCTGGATTTCCCCCTTATGGATTTCCATTTTTATTCCAACACTTTCATTTAGGAACACTAAGTTCCATATGACAGGTTTCAGAGCAGCAGCCATGTTAGTCTGTAGCCACAAAAAGAACAGGATTACTTGTGGCACCTTAGAGACTAACAGATTTATTTGAGCATAAGCTTTCGTGGGCTACAGCCCACTTCATCGGATGCATGCCGTGGAAAATACAGTAGGACGATTTTATATACACAGAGAACATGAAACAATGGGTGTTACCATACACACTGTAATGAGAGTGATCAGGTAAGCTGAGCTATCACCAGCAGGAGAGGAAAAAACCCTTTTGTAGTGATAATCAAGATGGGCCACTTCCAGCAGTTGACAAGAACATGTGAGGAACGGTGTGTGTGTGTGGGGGGGGGGAAATAAACATGGGGAAATAGTTTTACTTTGTGTAATGACACATCCACTCCTAGTCTTTATTCAAGCCTAATTTAATGGTGTCCAGTTTTCAAATTAATTCCAATTCATCAGTCTCTCATTGGAGTCTGTTTTTGAAGTTTTTTTCTTGTAATATTGTGACTTTTAGGTCTGTAATCGAGTGACCAGAGAGACTGAAGTGTTCTTCGACTGGTTTTTGAATGTTATAATTCTTGACGTCTGATTTGTGTCCATTTATTCTTTTATGTAGAGACTGTCCGAATAAATGGACACAAATCAGACGTCAAGAATTATAATATTAATGGCATACATACCTGGAATAACTGTTTAGGGAATAACTTTATTCTCAAGATCTTATGGTACCCCATATTAAAATAGAACACAGCTGGAGGAAATCCATACAAACACATCCTGTTTTGCTGCTGACTTTACAAGGGGAGACATACGGAACTTAAAAAGAACAGGAAGACTTGTGGAACCTTAGAGACTAACAAATTTATTTGAGCATAAGCTTTCGTGGGCTACAGCCCACTTCATCGGATGCATGCAGTGGAAAATACAGTATAGCTATACTAAATATGGAATAACCTCAAAGGAATACTGCCTGGGATAAGTAATCCTCAGAAGGGGTTTGAAGTTAGGTACTCAGTATCTAAAACTTATCCCAGCATATGAACCTCTATAATCTGCAAAAATGGGCTGCAGATCTCAAAAGAACAAGAGTTCCTTGGGAGATTTCTTGCACTAGTAGTTCTGGTTGAAGCTGAAAACCAGGGGTGAAATTCTGCCCCCATTGAAGTTAATGGCAGAATCCCCATTGACTTCTACGGAGCCAGGCTTTTATCCCAAAAGTGTAAAAACCTCTTATTCAACATTTCAGAAAGGTTTGGTACTTTAACAAACAGCTGTAGGTTTGGGGAATTGATTTTTGAGCAAAACCGGTACACCCATTTCTAATTAACAGGAAAGAAACATGATCTAGCAAGGACATATGTGGAGGCGTTTTGCTGAACTCACAACCAACTTGTTCTTTGGTGGGTGGGAAGAGCCCAGTTATTTGTCCCTTGCTTTTTTATAATTCAGTTTCTGCAATTCTGAAAATTTCTTAAGGGTTGCATAATCATCTTTCCTTTTACTCCTTGATCCCATGGAAGGGCTGAGTTGTACTTTGTTTTCAATTGTTCCAGGAATATCCTGTCTCTCTGTTCTGTGTGGTTCACACCTCCTTGAGTTATAAGTCATAAGTCGTTTTTGTTATTGATCTTTAACTATTCATGGTAAATAGGCCCAATGGCCTGTGATGGGATGCTAGATGGGGTGGGACCTGAGTTACTACAGAGAATTCTTTCCTGGGTGTCTGGCTGGTGAATCTTGCCCATATGCTCAGGGTTTAGCTGATCGCCATATTTGGGGTCGGGAAGGAATTTTCCTCCAGGGCAGATTGGAAGAGGCCCTGGAGGTTTTTCACCTTCCTCTGTAGCATGGGGCATGGGTCACTTGCTGGAGGATTCTCTGCTCCTTGAAGTCTTTAAACCACGATTTGAGGACTTCAATAGCTCAGACATAGGTGAGAGGTTTTTTGCAGGAGTGGGTGGGTGAGATTCTGTGGCCTGCCTTGTGCAGGAGGTCAGACTGGATGATCATAATGGTCCCTTCTGACCTTAATATCTATGAATCTATAAGACACTGCCGTTTGCCGCCTTTTTCTTGCTACCTAACTGATCACTAAGACTGTATAGAATGATCGCAACACACTCCCCAGTCAGCCATCCACACATCCGCAAAATATTGGAGGGAACAAGCCCACACTGAAGACAAGTGAATAAACCAAACCATTTTTTAAGAAAACAACACTCCACAAAAGGTTAGGAAACTTTACAAAAATGGTATACTGCTAATTTTTAGATCTCTCATCATACAGGAATGCTTTGTCCGTTTCTCTCAAACTCTCCTATTATATTCTCCTCTGGAAGAAGACTACCCAGAAGAAATTTCACAGAGAATGGTTTTCTTTTCTCAGAATTAGAGGAGGTGGGAGTCCAAAACAGGCTTATTCTGGTTAAAGTTTCAATTGCTTTCTACAGTGTCACTACAGTGGTTTCATAATAATGAGGCAGAACTCAGACACTGTTCAAGCTGCCTACTACAAAGAATGCAATTAGTAAAGAAAGACCACCCCAGTAAGATGGCACTTGCCACACAACACTGACTAAACACAATAGTATTGGAGGACGACGTTGATGCTACCACCACAGAAGATGAAAAATCCAATTATATCCTTTTATGAAGATTTCTTTAGCACTTAGAAAAATGGGAACAATTGCGGTGTTTCAACACATTTTTACAGAGTTCAGAGTGCAGTGTATGCCCAGTTTATTGCTCTGGATAATTTGGCCCCTTTGTGGTTACAATAATGATGTGCATAGTTCTTTTTCCTTGTGACCCTCTTTGCTGTGGTTGGCATAAAAAAGCCCACTTCAATTTCTTTTTTCTTCTTTCCCACTAGAGACCTCTTCCTTCCTTGCAACTACACTGATCACCTGGTTTCTAAATGAGCCCAGCCTCATTCCCACCAATTTTTTTGTTATGTGTCTCAAAGTACAACACAAGCATTCCTTCGCAATTAACTACATTAATGGGTTGAGAACAATAATCGGAAAAACAACGTAACAAAAATAAATCAAGCTAGTACAGTGAGTGGGGCGTTATTTACAAGTGACATCCAGCACCATTGCCTTCTTGGGTTTGGTCACTAGCTCAGCCACACTGCCACTGACAAGTCATTAGAACTCTGAATGTTCCAGACCTAAAAGGTGCAGTGGCCCGTTGCAGACACCACACTTCTTAAAGCTCCAAACACTGTAACTTCCAGGGGTTATTTTATATGCAAATCCAGACCCTTTGTCAGTGATATTTAGCAGTTTCTGGATTATATTAATGTAACATTTCAGGCTACCCTATAAGTGACCAAAAGTCAGGATATACTAACTTTAGGTTGAACGTAATAGCTCATGAGGGAAGTCAAGAAAGGCAAGCAGACAGGTAACAAGGCAGTGTGGGTCCAATGTGCAGCTTTGGTCACTAAAAAAATAATCCTGCAAGAATGGAAAAGTTGTAGGAGCAGGATTTTATAATTGTACTATAAGAATAGAGGTACTAATGTATGTCTTGATTTCATTTTACCAGCCATCCTTTTTGAATAGCAGAAAGGAATGACCTTCTGGGACATTGGTAGGAATGCATCTGACAAACTGCCAATGTCTGTACTGATGTTAAGGCAGGGACAGACCAGAACAATCCTTATGACTGATTATGGTCACCCTTTTGTTTTAGGATAAGTTATAATGTCTACTATGGTTTCCTATATGTATTACAAATTAGGCACTCTAGTTAAATATACATTTCTTTGTTATAAAGTTCAGTTAGTAAAATACAGGATTTTGTGTTGTGTCTATGATAAATAGATTAGAGAAATGTTGAGGGCCTGAAGGCCCAATGTGAATTGTTTTAGTTATAAGATTTAGCAAGACTTAATTTACAATGTATTCTGTATACCTTTGAAGGTTTCTGTGAGAGACTGTTTGTGTGAATGAGGAATGCATGCATCAGAAAAAGATAAGGTGTGAAAGCCATCACAAATGTCCAGATGGTCAAAAAAAAGCGAGAAACTTGGAAACACCAGGAGACAATCAGAAAATATCCATTGTATCTGAGCTAAACATGTTAGCAGCATTGACGACCTCAGAGGTGAGGCAGACACCCCCGAAGGCAAGACAACAAATAGGAGATAACGATGGGAAGCCCGACAATAACCATCAAATGATAACAGCGGAAAACCCCAAGATTACCACTACTTAAGGACTAATAATTACAGGATGACATTGCAAAATGCATGGACTCAAATGGGAATTTATAAGTATAAAGCTGGGGTGTTTTGCCATGAAACTCTGGGTTCAGTCCTGCAAAGCCTCAGAGCATCGGATCGCGACCGACAGAGCCCAGCTCCTCACTCGAGCTCAGTCTAACTGGCCATTAGATTGACTTGAGCTACAACAGACTGGTAACTATAAAGACCATCTGCAGGACTTGTGTGTGTGTTGTGTGACTGAAAAGCATATGCTAACTGTTGTATTTACAATAAACGTGGCATTTTGCCTTATCCCTCTTATAAGATCCTATTGGTATTATTTTATTAGTGTAACAAAGTCAGTCCCCACCAAATAATGATGCCTGGCTTAGTGACATGGCTGACCTCCCAGCTAACGAATGACTGGTGTTCCACAGAAAGGAAATGCCCAAAAAATTCAAAGCAATGTGGACTGACTTTTCAGAAGTCTATGAGTGATGTAGACCCTGAAGATAGATATGTCCTTTCCCCCTCCCTTCCCTTTAACCTAACCTTCTCTAATTACTTTGTGTATTATAATGAATCTGGAATTTTGATATAGTTGTTGTATTTGGAAACGTTAATGAAAATAATAAATATAAGAATTAAAGAAAGGCGAGCAGACAGCATAAAGAGGGAGAGGCCTGCAAAAAAAAAAAAAAAAAAACCCCTAGGATTTTTATTGCCTCAGGATAAAAATAATGAGCTGGGTCAAATGGCAAATTCCACATCCATAAAATTCTAGCATTCATGGAGCAATGAATGTGGTACAAGACAGTATGTCGATTTATTAAGGGTGCAATTCAATTAGCAGTAGGGGTACCAGCTACTGAAGCCCTCTGCCTCCCACTGCCCCATAGAGAAGACATAGTGGGGTTCAAGGCCTATAGCCTTCTACCTCCTGCCTCCCCGCCACCAGGGGGAAGAGCCACTCACCCAGCATTTCTTGGGGAATGACCTATAAATGTAGTGCACATCAATGTGGGCCAGGGGCCAGCCTTGACAGGCGCCCTCTCCACTCCCCACTCGAGCAGATAGGAACAATGAGGAGGATCTGAGTCTTAGCACTGTCTACCTCTGACTGCCCCCCTAGTCTCTTGAGGAGCAGCCTATGAAAGACTCCTGCTCTCTCTGGACAGCAGAGCAGAAATGGGGAAAGCAGCGGAGGTGAAGATCTTTACTATCTCTGGCACACTTAATTAACTTTCATTGTTTTGTTAAAGTGGACATAAGTGTTTGGGGAGAAGGGGGGGGCAGAAGCGGTGACTGTAACAGTTAAAGAATGGTCAGGGAGAACAATGGGAATGATTTTAAAGATTAGTAAGTTAGAGGTGGTTATAAATATGTACGAACGAAAAACCAGAACACAGGCAGTTTTGGAAATGGATCAGAGCTTAAAAAAAAAAGTTTAAAGTTTTATGTTACTATATTTTGAAGCAGGCAATGGGAAGGAAGGCGAAAAACAGCTGTAACTCCTTAAGGAAAGGATACATAATAAAAGCTAAACAAGTGTAATATTTTCCACACAGAGCCTTGCTTTTCCTTTTGAGCATTGTACACCTCAGAGAGTACATAGTACGCACACATACAGATGTGCGTACAGGTTGTTATTTTGCCTTTGTGCTGTCTCTGTTCACTTGCTTAGCACACAGAGTTAGACAGTTTCTTCTACTGGATTTCCACAGCCAATATAAATTTCAAGTCTTGCCTCTAGTGTAAGACCTGCCTTGAAAGCACACTCCACTTTAACAGGATTGTGTAGGGAGGAACAGCTGAGTCGATAAGGTGAACTCGAATTATTCTGGTCTTTGCACATTCATTTCTGGATAAACAACAAGAACATGGCAAAGCCTTTTTGCATGCCAACCCCTTTTATCTTCAAGCAGAACCACAAATGGATTATTTATAGATGTGAAGACAGCCCTCTAAGTAAAGCATAAAGGGCAGAGATTACAGAAGATTGATTTCCACAGCTTGTTACATCCATAAACCTATACCCCAAGCAGGTGCACAGGGGAGAATTCCCTTCTTGAGGTCAGCTGTTTATTTCTGGCATGTGCTTACAAACCCCAAGAGAGCAACAGAAGTGCATCTATATGCTACAGTTAGAAAAAGCTGGTACAGAATTATTTTTATACCCCCCCCACAACTCAGTGTTATGAATCATAATGGATAATTTAGAGGAAAACTCTATTTCCCACCTACAGCTAAGACAAAGAATATATGTGAAAATATTTTAATGGAGTAGGTTATATGTTCTCAGTGTCCTCTATAAATAATTTGTGAATGTTACAAAAATCAGCAGAAAAACCAGTAAGAAGTGTTACAAACATCAGCACATGGATCTCAGGTTCTTACCTACTCCATTTGGAGGATGAAAGGCAGACTTTTAGAGCTTTTTCACCTGCTTCCATGAAGTCAAGTTGTGCATTTCCCCCTTTTTTCTTTACAGACTTAATAGAAATGGCACACTGTCAAAACCCCACTAAAATAGATACAACTTTTATATGTGACGAATATCAGCTTTTTCAGTTTGAACAATATAGTTCTTTCAGTTGTCTGATTCAGAGATTTTAGGTACATAAAGGGTGAGGATGGAGAGAGGTACAGTAGGTAGGGCTGGGAGTTAGGAATCCTGGGTTCTATTCCAACATCTGCCACTGACTCACTTTAGGCATGGATAAACCATGTAACCTCCAAATCAAACTTACTGCTATCTGTGTTGCAACAGTTAACTTTGTAAAGCAAGTTTAAAATCCTTTACTAGTGTATCTATTCCACTAATATCGAGCTGAGGATGCACAACATCGAACAAAGAGTTTTATCAGCATTTCACAAGATATAGTTGTACAAGATCAAAATTAATACATGTAAGTTCTTAACCAGTTCTTTCTTATAGTAGGATTTTCAACAAAGTTCTTGGCAAAGTACTCTGTGTTCTTACCTTTCTTTTGATTGTCTCCAGTTGATTATTTTTGTTTATTGCACTCAAATTATTTGAAGGGTACTATACACTCGCTTTTACGGGCTGGCAAAGTATTTCTTAACTGGCATAAAGTGTTTCCTCTTAGCATTCAATTGCACAGCAGTGGAGGTTCTATTATGGAACACCGCCCCAATCAGCAAAATGAGTAAATAAAGTAATCTTAAATAGATTTTCCTTCATCCCTATTCTGTGCACACATCACAGCTGTTAAATTAACAGACTAGGTTCTGCAGACAAAGGATCCATACAACAGCAGCTGCTTCAGTGCCCCAGACTTTGTAGTTCAAATTCCAATAGAGAGCTTCAAGTTAGGAGCAGCAGGACTACACTAAAAGCGTCTGTGCAGCACCAATGCTTACTGTTAATTATTGAGCATATGCAGAACTAAAGTAAAAGTTACAATGCACACTAAAAATAATGGCCTAGATTCATGTTAGTTAGGGCCCACATCTAGGGACTGGGAGGGGGGAAATCATGGTGAAGGTCCTTTTGTATTTTAATACTTCTGTTTTCCTCAATTAAAAAAGTATGTGGAGGGAAGATTCTGCAGGTGAGCATGTGGACTGTTTCTGAACGAATATACGTGTCTTGAATTGCCTTTTTATCGTAATTAGGCCACAAGTCAGTAGGTTCAGAAAGCCAGGGATACAGGATTCCAGAAATCTTGTGCTGTCCTCTTGTTGATCATGCCAGTGGCAGGTGGAGTGGAGTGTTCCCAGGGTTGGGAGAAGGGTCCCAGGTCCCAGCTATGCACCTCTGCACAAACACCAATCCTCCTTCCTAGGGGGTCAGAGTTAACACCTGAAGCACCACACTTAATCATAGAACAACACTTTTATTTAGCGAGCTGTAGCTCACGAAAGCTTATGCTCAAATAAATTGGTTAGTCTCTATGGTGCCACAAGTACTCCTTTTCTTTTTGCGAATACAGACTAACATGGCTGCTATTCTGAAACTTTTATTTAACCAAGGTAAAGCCAGAAGTAGATCCAGGTCAGGATCTCCAGCAGGGGTTACACAGACTCCTTTGCCCCTGGCAAAGCATACAGCAAAACAGCTTGCCCCCACACGCCTGACTGGATACATGCAGGCTCTCTGCTCTATGGCAATGCAATACTCCCCACCACACACACACCCCTTTGGGTCAGTCTAACCTGTCCGTGCATTTGACACTGGCATACAGTGTGAGCTCAGAATGGTGGGTCCTGTTGCATGGTCTCAACTGTTCTGTGACCTTCAGGCGAGGCCTTTATAAACAGAACCCTTTTGCTAGCCCCTGGGTCTCCTTCATGCAGCTCCCCCTCTGCTGCAGCACAGGGCTCCTGCTTCTTATGCCTGGTTCTTCCTTTGTTTCCTATCCAAATTTTCTTGGGCTCACCCCTTATCTCACCTCTCAACTGCTCATTCACTCAAATCCTCCCAGCAGTTGGAGTAAATTTTGTGTTTTGGTTTTGGAGTGGCACTCCCCCCAGCCAATCAGGTTTGTGCAGAGCAGTAGGCGGGAGAAAGGAAGGGGATGGAGGGAAGCGGCTTTCTGCCTAGCCCCACACTAGTATCTCAATTATTGACTGTCAACACAATTTAGACTAAGTTGTAGTTTTGTGTACTGTGCTTTAAGAGCAAATTTTAATTTTTTAGTAACAAAAAAATTTTCATGCAAACCTACTGTACTGTGATAGGATAGTGAAAAGCATATCATATCCCATGCAGAAAAGGTATTTAAAGTAAGTGCCTCTTTATAGTAGCAAAATGAGGCATTTCTTATTACATTGTTATAAACTCACTAAAGAGGGTGTCCACTGATGTCAGTGGAAGTCTTTCCACAACTTCAGTGGGTGCTGCATCAGACCATAGGCCTCAAACCTCCAAGCAGCTCCAGATGCCTAGAGGAGTCCGCCCATGTTGAGCTCACAACAGAACTGGGGCCTCAATAAGTAACACAGCACTATGAACATAAATGACCAAAGGAGATATGAATACAAGTACAAGAAAAATGAAAAAGGAACAGAACTCTGCCCCAAGCCCAAACTTAGTTCTATTTTGGGTCCTGAAATCAAACTTGTTTTCTCTCCAGGAAAATTCTTCATAAGAGACTACATACTGTGTGGCAAACATGCTCAGTGAGGACCAGATTGTGATGCCTTTATTCACTTTGAGTAGAACCTTACTCCTCAAATAGCACTGTTCAAATTAATGAGACTACTTGGAGTAAGGTACTAGTTCTCAATGTGAATAAAAGCCTCAGTCTCGTCCTGCATGGCCATGTCTACACTAGGAAAAAGGTGTATTTATCATACATTAGCTGGTCAAGGTAAATCTGAAACTCTCCCCAAAATTTACCTCAGGCAGTTACCACATTAAAATTAGATCTTGCCTTGTCTGCACTAAGATGTTAATATGTTAGTCAATCTACCTCCCCCCCCCCCCCCCCCCGGTTTAGGCCAATAAGCAAAAGAAATAAAAAGACAAAACCCATACAAGGAATTCTCCAGCCTGCACTCATTGGAGTAGGCGGCTGGCTCTTTCCTACCTGATGGAAAATTCTGAAAATTTACAGTGGGATAGAGCCCTCAATTTCTAACAAAATTGGAAACATCTTACATGAAACATTCCCAGTGGGGCATTTTTTTTCAGGACTCCATCCAGTAATTTTCCAGTCTGACAACATTTAAATGGTAGCATTTTTAAATAATGTTCATATTTTTAAGAATTCATTTAAAGCTGAAGCTTGTCTGGAAGAAAATACTAGAATTCATTATTACTGCCGCACTTAAAGGCAAAACTATTTATTGTAAATTCTGAATGTTGACAACTGTCTAATGAAAACCCTTCCAAGATTACTATATGCATAAAAATGTGGTAAGTCATATTACTCATGTAATTTCTCTGTGTTAGACTTCCTAAATAAACTCTTAGACAAAGATGTAATGAATTTTAATTGCATACAGAATATGACTGAGTTCTAAGTACAGGTATAACATACTGTGACAGCTCTTTTAGACCAGGTTTCTTATTCCTTACATTTCATTTTGATCACTCTGTTAAGTATAAGCTCATATGCACAAAGGGAATCATTTTTCTTTTAAATTATTAATTAAAAGATTAATGCACACCTTTAGGTCTCCCATAAGAACAATGTTCCAATATCTGTGCTGCTTTTAATGAGGTGTGCAAGAGCGATCCAAAACTTATTTTCTACAGTAATATTTCCAGTGTTATAAAGAAAATCTTTAACATCCAATGAAGCACAAACCTCATACATGAGTTCCAAAGAGTACACGGACTCATGCTGAATTTGAAATGGAACAAATCAATAAAAGAAATGCAAAGAAATGCCCAAAAAGAAAAACCTACCCTGCTTGGGTGCCCACAGGTTTCCTTAAATAGCCTTCTTAATGACAGGTGTTCAGGAAGCAAGAGGTACTGCCTTACTGACACATTGCACTGGTAGTGTATTTCTGGAGGGTAAAGTTAGCAATTACACACCATTTTTAATATAGATCTGATATGCAAAATGTGCCTATCGGTGTGGAGGGGCTGTTCTTTCTCTGTAGCAAACATAAGCTACTTGTGTTCACGTTCCACGCCCTTTACAGTCAATCCCCACCCTACTTATCTCTCAGTTGCTACTGAATTGAGAATGCTCACCTCCTGTTGGTCCATGACGCCAACTTTCATTGCCCAAATTTTTAAATTTTCAAACAAGCACCCTTCTGCTTTCTCCCATGCAGCCCCTCAGCCTTGGGAGGCATTCCCTAGAAACATCTGCAGAGCTGTCTCGTTATCCACCTTCAAATCCCTTCTCAAAAATCTTCTTTGCCCTGATGCCTACAAAAAACTTGACAACAGTTGAGTTGTTGGTGTGCAGAGACCATCATTTTACATGCTGATCCATATTGTCTCATTATTTGCTTGTACTCTCCCCATCTGTCTGTATCCATCTGTTGGCTCGTCTTATCCTTAGACTGTAAGCTCTTGGGGCAAATTTTCACTCTGCTTTTGTACAGCCCCTTGTACCATAGAGTCCATGACTAGGGTTCCTAGGCTCTAAGGCAGGGGTTCCCAAACTTGGTTCGCGGCTTGTTCGGGGTAAGCCCCTGGTAGGCCGCGAGACGCTTTCTTTACCTGAGTGTCCTCAGGTACGGCCGCTCCCAGCTCCCAGTGGCCATGGTTCGCTGTTCCTGGCCAATGGGAGCTGTGGGAAGTGGCGCGGGCCAGGCCACCGCTTCCCGCAGCTCTCATTGGCCGGGAATGGCGAACTGCAGCCACTGGGAGTTGTGAGCGGCTATACCTGCGGACGTTCAGGTAAAGAAAGCGTCTCGCGGCCTACCAGGGGCTTACCCTGAACAAGCCGCAAACCAAGTTTGGGAACCACTGCTGCAAGGTAATACTACTGCAGCTATAACCAATAATAGCAGCACGGCATACTGCTCACCACTTTAGATTCCTGAGGAGCACACTTTCCCCCCACGCTTATTGTGCTAATTCGTAGGCCCTTGTTAAATTTGTGTGGATTTTGCATATTTACTGTTTTTATTATCTCTTGGGATAAATACTCATCTGTTTAGCTATCTAATGCCATTTACTGCCAACACACACACACCCATAGCACTTACCTGACTTGGTCTCAGGAAGGCTAGCCCTAAGGGATAGTGATGGACTGGGAGAAGTAACTAAGTGGATGTTAGCCAATAGGGATGAATGAATGACTTGTATAATAAGTAATACTACATCAGTTAAAAATAGCAAAATATACTAGAACCTAAAATTCACTGTTTCAGCAAATATTTCTGCTATCTAACTTATTCTTTGGAATACTAGCAGAAAGCAAAGAGAAGGGTTTCATGAACTGACGCAGGGATCCACCACTGAAGTCTTGGTTGCGTCCCTGAAACAGTCCTGTTTCTATACATGTATTTTATAATATTAATTGAAAGACATTACATGCTCTTATACGGACTTTTGACCAGGCCGTAGTGCACCTTTGTCCATATTGGAAAGCCACCAGTTTGCCAAGACTAAACGTTGCTGTTGAAAAGTAAGTCATACTTGGAAAGCAGCTGAACCATGGAACTATATGGTGAAAAACTGCATTGCTGTAGCCAACACTTAGTCTTCGTTCTCATGACAAATTTCTTCACTCCTCCCTTCCAGCGACCCTACCAATTTTGTTTTCTCAAAGAAAAATGTAAAACTGCAGTAAAGTCAGGGGCTATTAAACACTCACTTTTTCTTGAAAAGAACAGGAGTACTAGTGGCACCTTAGAGACTAACAAATTTAGGAGACCATAGGCTTTTATGGGCTACAGCCCACTTCATCGGATGCATAGAATGGAACATATAGTAAGAAGATATATATAGATAGATATATATAGATATATCCATACAGATAAGTTGGAAGTTGCCATACAAACTGTGAGAGGCTAATTCGTTAAGATCAGCTATTATCAGCAGGAGAAAAAAAAAACTTTTGTAGTGATAATCAAGATGGCCCATTTAGACAGTTGACAAGAAGGTGTGAGGATACTTAACTTAGGGAAATAGATTCAATATGTGTAATGATGCATTTAGTCTGTATCCGTAAAAAGAAAAGGAGTACTTGTGGCACCTTAGAGACTAACCAATTTATTAGAGCATAAGCTTTCGTGAGCTACAGCCACTCCCACTCTCTATCCAAACCCAAGTTAATGGTATCTAGTTTGCATATTAATTCAAGCTCAGCAGTTTCTCGTTGGAGTCTGTTTTTGAAGCTTTTCTGTTGCAAAATTGCCACCCTTAAATCTTTTACTGAGAGGCCAGAGAGGTTGATGTGTTCTCCTACCAGTTTTTGAATGTTATGATTCCTAATGTCAGATTTGTGTCCATTTATTCTTTTGCATAGAGACTGTCCGGTTTGGCCAATGTACATGGCAGAGGGGCATTGCTGGCACATGACGGCATATATCACATTGGTAGATGTGCAGGTGAACGAGCCCCTGATGGCATGGCTATTGTGATTAGGTCCTATGATGGTGTCACTTGAATAAATATGTGGACAGAGTTGGCATCGGGCTTTGTTGCAAAGATAGGTTCCTGGGTTAGGGTTTTTGTATCATGGTGTGTGGTTGCTGGAGAGTATTTGCTCATTCACCTGCACATTACCAATGTGATATATGCCATCATGTGCCAGCAATGCCCCTCTGACATGTACATTGGCCAAACCGGACAGTCTCTACGCAAAAGACTAAATGGACACAAATCTGACATCAGGAATCATAACATTCAAAAACCAGTAGGAGAACACTTCAACCTCTCTTTGCCACCTCCCTTGGGTGGCCCACTGGCCGGTCAGCCACTGCTTGGCTGCCTCCAGCTGCGTTTGCCCTCCCCCTAGGGGGCAGTCTTTCCGTAGGTGGCCCAGCTCCTGACAAAGCCAACAGGCTCCCTGCCTCCATGTTGCCCAGGCCTCCTGCTTCTTCCTGTTGTCCCGCACTGGGCCAGCCCTTCCTGGGTTGCCCTGGGTGGTGTTCCTTGGGACAGGGCACTCTCGCCACAGGTGCCTCCGCCACCCGCAGGCCCAACATGCCCACAGCCACCTGGGTTCCCTCACCCAGCACACTGCCTGAGGGACTTGCCACCATCCCTTTTCGGGGTGAGGCACCCTACCCCCCAGCCCCGTAGGGACAGTCCTATCTTATGTGCCCGCTCCTGGCACAGGCGTAACAAATCCTTGGTTCTGCGCTGGGCCTCCTGGCCCTAGCACTGGGCTCCTTGCTTTGCAGTTCCTCTTGAACTGGAACCAGAGGAGCTTCTGCAAGGCCCGCTGTTCATCCACCAGCCGGACCATATGTCCTTGGAGGGCCCACTGCGCCTCCCATAATCCATCCTGGGTCTCCCAGTCCCTCTGCAGGCCATCAGCCCCTTCCACTGGGCCGCTGACACCGGGCCCCAACCAGGACAACACCCGGGGACACCCCGTAGAAGACCCCGGTGTACTGGGATCCATCGTCCCTGCTTTTCCACCTTCAAGTTCTCCTTTCTGATTTGGGCAATCATCCCTCAGTCCGTGCCCTTACCCTTTGTATTAGGGGCAGACTGCTCATGCCCGCGTTCTCCACTACTCTGTAACCAGGCTCAGACTCACCAGTGGCGCCTCCTGCTGGTCGTCTCAGGGAATTAGCATTCCAGCCTCCAGAGCGCCCTCTGTTGGCCAGCGTCTCGCCTTGCTGCTGGCTCCCATATCCGTCCCAGGACCCCACTGCCTCTTTAACTGGGTGCTGCTCCCTGACAGTACCCCCCACAGTTCTGGGTCTCCCCCTCCCAGGGGAACCCCCACCCACTATCCCTACCTCGCCTCAGTTTTAGGCTCCTGCCAGTCACCAGCTAGCCCCCCGCACCCTGGGGCAGACTGCAGTCTGAGCCACTCATCACAGGCAAGGTTGGGTTTGGACCTGCTGCCTCTGGCTACCCATGGGCTGCCCCCTGCAACCCCAGCATCTAATAGGCCTTACCAGGCCTGCAGCCTGGTACTTTCCTAGGCCGGCACTCCCCACCTCCCTTGGTCTGTCCCCAGCCCTGCTCCCCTCCAGATACTTAGTTAAGCCCCTGCAGGCAGGCCCTTCTCTCTCTCAAGGCAGAGAGAGGGAGTTCCTCTGCTCCTGGCTTCCCTGGCTTTTATAAGGCCCAATGGGTCTGCTTGCGGCACGGCCCCCAGCTGTGGCTGCTCTGCCAATCAGCCCAGCTTTTCCCTTGCCCCAGCCCTCTCCCAGGGCTGTTTTAGGCCCTTCCAAGCAGGAGCGGGTGGCCACCCCGCTACAGCATCCGATGAAGTGGGCTGTAGCCCATGAAAGCTTATGCTCAAAGAAATTTGTTAGTCTCTAAGGTGCCATAAGTACTCATGTTCTTTTTGCGGATACAGACTAACACGGCTGCTATTTTGAAACCTCACTTTTTCTTATGCATTTCAGTTACAGGAAAAAATATTATTTGGCTTGGGGTCAATGTACCATGAAAATCCACCCAGTATTAAATAGCTTTACTTTTAATGTACAGCATTTTATAATGAGTAAGCAATGGACTAGAACAAGGAATCATTTTATTCATTCTAATGTGTTTTCCTTAGCTGTTTTACCTCTAGTTGTAGAATCTCTACAATTGACAGAGTATGTTAGAAATTACATAAAACAACATACAGTTTAATTCACCACTGGAAAGAAGGACAAGAAGAAAGAAACATGATAACAAGATGATTTAAAACAGCATGAGCTCTTGATTTTAATCTAAACATCTATCTTAAATTACTGCCTTCGTGCACAGAGGGAATGGAATTTTGTGCAAGACAATTTATTTTGGTGAGTTCTACTGACATTTAGCATGGCTATACTAGGCCTTACTTGTGTGCTTCTTCCGATTTTTTTCCCCTCCTCTTCTGTATAGGAAGTGAGGGGTATTAATCAATTACTGAAAAATTATTAGTTGTTTGACAGTGGACATGGCCACTTGCAAAGGGCTGTAGTCATAAAATACAATGCGTCATGTCATTCTTTGACATTGTTTTTAAATTGACGTGAGATGCTGTTCTTATGTTTAATCCATAACAGAGGAGCAAAAAGCCATGTCAGCATGTGGGAAGCTAGGATTTTAGCTAAACATGGATTTTTGCCAAGTTTAAGCCAGACCCTCCCCTTTTTTATATTGTATCATATTCAGATTCTGTCATCAAAGCAGTCTACCATATTACAAACTATGGATATTAGCCTTAAGTGTCTCCTAAACTATATGTGTTCAGTCAGCACCCACTCTGCATTGACCTTAGAGCTGTGATACAAATGGAAGAAGCATTCAGACTGCCTCCCTGAAAAGAACCAAGCACTAGTATCACCAGGTGAGACAAGGGAAGAACTCATGTTCCATTGCTTGAGTGTTTGAGGGATTCCACTCCCAGCCCCTACAATTTTTAATTTCCAGATACTTATTTTATTCACTTGAATACTATTTTGCATGAGACTGAAAAAGGGAAATTACTAACAATTTATAACATAGTACTGCATTCTGCTTCATGGCACCGTTCCTTCAAGAGCAGCAGTTGTGAATGATTTGTTTTGAACTAACCCCTTAGAGAACATTTTGTAAAACAACAGGTGTAAATTAAGCACAATTAAATTTTACATTGGGTCCTTCTGGTCTTTTATGGCCTGATACTATATCACAGTTCCTATTACAGCTCCCTGTGGAGTCTCTTTTTATAATCAAAATGACAGTTTACATCACAAACAGCAGACATTACTTGAAATGTAATGTAATCTAATACTCCTTAAAAAAAAACACAGCCCCTCTGAAATCTAGGGCCTGATCCAAAGTCTACAGAAATCAATGGATAGATGCATCAACTTCAGTGAGCTTTGAATCAGGGCAAGTGTCAGTTTAAGTGGGGGAAGGGGGGAAAGTTTAATGTAGAATTTTTACACCTACATGGAAGTCCCTCCACCATTTGCTCTGGATTTGCAATCACAGTTGCCTGTCTTTTAAAAGAGGGCAAGAAAAATAAAAAGATGTTCTTCTCTCACTTTGCCTGGCCAGAGACCCATATAAACAGGGGAACCCAACTGTATATGTGCTGTCAAGTGTACAAACTCAGCAACCTCAAAAGAATGTCTCTTATCTCTCAGGTTTCAGAGTAACAGCCATGTTAGTCTGTATTCGCAAAAAGAAAAGGTGCCACAAGTACTCCTTTTCTTATCTCTCAATTATGCTAAGCACAGTTAAAGGGTCTTAAAGAGTTATTTTCAGTTGCTTACTTTCTAGATATTTAACTTTTCAGGCTGAAATTTGGCCTGTTTGTTTTCAACCTGGAAGCAGTTTTTTTTAGTTACCATCCTCAAGCCTATGGCACTGGTGCATTCTGATGGCACGCTTCGTAGACCAGCTAGCATCCACAAGTATAGTACTGTAATGAATCTTTGTTCTGAGACTATTCCTGGGTGCATCCTGTTGCTGAGCACAGCTTCCCCTGTTTTGGCATTCAAGTCATAGGGCAAGTACCAAATAAAACTGCTAATTTTAAGGTTTCATCATGTCAATGCCTTGGAGTCAGGAGCCATTGTGCTACAAGGCACATGCTATGAGGATAAGTCTTACCAAACCCATGCATCATGGTACAGCTCTGTACTGATGCCACATCTTCCAGGGCTCCAGAGTATCAACATTTGTGTTTTAAGGGGTGACAACATATATCCCTAAGCAGTTTGGCGATGAAAGCATTCAGTATGGGACTGTGTGGCATCATCATTGAAGACTTTGGAGCATCTGTACACTTGCTTCATGGAGAACAACTGCACTAGAACCAGATGGTGTTAAAACACTACCTGGACATCCTTGAACCTTTAGAAAGCTACTTGCACCGCCTTGAAGTGCCCTGGTGTCAAAGCTGCTTACTCTAGTCTACAGTATTGTGACATTCTATACCTTGGGAGAGCGTACTGTAACCCTCATATTCCTCATTTTCATATAATTGTGATCTTACATATAAAGCATGCCTAGTAAGGTATCGGGGAAAGGTTATGATCTGCTGAAAGTCATTTCTCTATCCATATATGTGTATCATTAATGTATATGAAGTTATGAGGATTGTGTTGTATGGTGGTCACTAAAACATGCTGTAAGTTGGGGAATCAGCCAGATATTAGCTCCCCAGAGGCAACAGCAAGGAAAGTAACCAACGCCCAGATGGGGTGTCAAACAACCCATCAACAGCCATTGTCCAGCAAGGGAGCTACAATGCAATGACTCACCTGCAGGAGACCACACCAAGGGAATTGCTCAACCTTGCTTGGAAACACTCAGCAATGCCCCCCAGACATGCATGGACTTCCCAAGCACATGGACTGAAGGTATAAAACAGACAGAGTGGACACATACTGGGCCCTTCTCCTGCCCCTGCCTTTGCTGCAAGCAACTGAGACACTGAGAAGAAGACAAGATTCCAACAGAGGAGATTGGCCCAGGTTTAAGGAACAAACCTGTATATTATGGACTGCAGTATCCACTGGGGTGAGAAAAACTGCTTAATCTAGATATTGCCCAGTCTAATAGGGTTGAGAGTTAAGACTGTCTGCTTATATTTTCTTTTCGTTTGGTAACCACTCTGACTTTTTGCCAGTCACTTAATATCACTTAAAATCTATCTTTGTAGTTAATAAATGTGTTTGTTTATTCTACCTGAAGCAGTGTGTTTGGTTTGAAGCATGTCAGAGACTCCCCTTGGGATAACATATCCCAAGTATCATTGGTACATATCAATTTCTTTGTTAAATTGACAAACTCATATAAGCTTGCAGCGTCCAGCCGGCATAACTGGACACTGCAAGATGGAGGTTCCTAGCGTTGTGTCTGTGACCAGAGATATTGGCTAGTGTCATTCAGTTGCACAATCCAAGGAGCAGCTTACATGCCAGAGGCCAGGAGTGGGAGTTCTCACAGCAGAGCAGGGTAAGGCTGGCTCCCAGAGTCAAGGACTGAAGTGACCTAGCAGATCACCGATCTGGAGAACACCAGGGGAATGTCACAAGTATCAATTACTATGTTTTTCAGGATGGCTTTATAATGATCTGCAAACACACAGCAGACAGGCCCACCGACAGGGGGTGGGGGAGGCAAAGGGGGCAATTGCCCAGAGGCCCAGGTGCTTTAAAAGGGCCTGGGGGCCCGCAGCCACCGCCACTGCTGCAAGGGCTGGGAGCCCGGGGCCCTTTTAAATCGCCCAGACTGGCTGCAGGACTCCTAGGTGTACACGACTGCTCCAGGCCCCAGACTTTGGGGGTGGAAGTGACAGATGCTTCACTTCCACCCTGGGCCCCGTCCCCCAAAGGAACGGCCCTGGGGCTTGGAATTTCTGTCTGCGGGCCTGACAGCAGGCTACTGTTACATCCTGACATAGCATGGCTGTGTATCATAGCCCTCTCTTCAAGGCTCTGAACCATCAAGGGGGCTGCTTTGGAAGACAGTTGTGCACAGATATCACATAGCAAAAGGTCAATGATGTTTAAGGTCAAGGAATAAAGGGTGCAATTCTCCTTTTGCTTTTATTGGTTTTACATTACCATAGCTAGCTATTCTGGATTTATAAGAGTGTTACAGACAAGAATTAGGCCCACAGGAACTAGGTTTTAAATGGGCTTTTTAATTGATGCTAGGAATGAAACTACAGTATATCATCCAAGTATGCCAACAAAGAGTAATAAGTTTTGGCATCCCTTAATGTACCTTATTAGGTGCTGAAAAGACCTTTTGGCATTACAAAGCCCAATAGCAATCTATTAATTAAGCTGTCTCAGGAGGATACATCAAAAGTGCTTTTGTGTCTGCCCCACTTTTATACATATTTTCTTGATCATACAGGCACTTGATCATGATCACCCCAATAGTACTGTATTTAATTTGGGTTTGAAATCTCTTTATGGCTGTGTACATTACTAAAAATATAGGCAACGAAAGACCAAAACACTATTGCTTCCTCCCCAATTAATTGGAGGAAAACATAGCTTTTCTTAGTTCCATGGTTCTGTAATCAATCGAAGTGAGCATGTCCTTGTTTGTTTCTACTTTTAAATACCAGTGTTGGGGAGTTTATCCAGGGATTCTCTCAATTCCTGGAATTTAATGCTTGACCTCTGCTATTCAAGACCATCCATGTTCTTTACAAAGGAATTTCTATATAAAGATAGCAACTCACCCTTAAGGATGAGGATTTCATTTATTTGGAGTTGGAGAATATATCCTGCTTACATTCCTTTTTTAGAATTTATTATAGTGATACGAGTTACTAAAAAACCAGTATTACTATACAATGCATAAAAAACCCTAAGAGTTTTCTGACATTTTCTTTAAGGATTACAAATAATTTATACTAATCCTGTTGCTTAGATCTCCACATTATCTGGAATTGTGAGATGGACATATCAGAGGTCAGATGTGTAAGCAAGGGCAGAGTTTGGGAGGATGCAGGGGGGCATTGCTCCCCCCTCCCCCAAACAGAAGTGAGGTGTGTGGGGGTCATGTACCACTCCTCCCCCCCCCCCCCGGGCCTTCTGCGAGTGCCGAGCTCCCCTGCAGAGCGTGCTTTGCTCAGCCTGCTGGGGCTGGGGAGCTCTGTCCTACCATGCTGCGCCTCCCCCCAGCATGTTTCGAGTTTCGGTTTGCGCAGGGGCAGGACAGAGCAGCTATTCTCCGGATCTCTGCCTCGGCACCTAGATGCCGCCTCCTGGGTCCCAGTGCCTGCCCTCTTCCTGTACAACAGGGAGTGCCTGTTGGGGGGCAGGGCAATGGGCGGGGGGGGGAGGGAAGAGACAGCGGGGAAGGGGGTGGGATGGGGCAGGGAGAAGAGAAGGGGTGGGGGATGAGGCACAAGACAGACTGGGGGGAGGAAGGGGAGGGGATGGGGAAGAGAAGGGGATATGGGAATGGGCTGGGGGGAGCAGGAGGCCATAGCGTCCCCTGGGCAGCAGCACCAGAGCGGGGACATTGCTGCAGCAACAAGTGCCAGAGTGGCCACCAGGCACCAGCAGTAGCTAGGGCTTCCATGTTAAAGCAGCCCGGCTCCTGCAGCCCAGGTACCACTCCAGGCAGGGGGACAGAGCCCGTGAAACTGGCTTCAGTGTGCGTGCGTGTGCTTGGCCCCCTCGCTCCCAATTATAGCCGTCAAACTATGCCTATGCTTGAAAGTACTCAAACATGTAAAAGATTGGATGCCATTTGGGCTACACTGCTTTAAACTAGGTTTCAGAGTAGCAGCCGTGTTACTCTGTATTTGCAAAAAGAAAAGGAGGACTTGTGGCACCTTAAAGACTAACAAATTTATTTGAGCATAAACTTTCGTGAGCTCATGAAAGCTTATGCTCAAATACATTTGTTAGTCTCTAAGGTGCCACAAGTCCTCCTTTGCTTTTTGCTTTAAAATAGGCACTCTTAGAATGTGCCAGTTCAAGACTGCAGAAAACTTAAGGAAAGTATAAAGACATGGAGGTAATGCTGATGGACACAATATTATTCTGACACTGGAAACAAGGGAATTGCCATACTGGGGGGAAAATGTTCCATCTTATCTGGTATCTGGCCTCTGGCTGTAGCCTACGTCAGAAACTTGAGAGAAGGAATAAAGATCATATATATTTTGTGAATAGCTGTCCAATACCTTCCTGACTCCAACTATTCTGCAGTCTTGAAGTGGTACATTTTGATAATGTCCATTTCACATCAGAGTACCTGAATGGCATCCAGTCTTTCTATCAGCTGATGCCCAGAAGGATGAGAATGAATATTCTCTCAGTGTTTGTCTTAGCTATTTTAAATGAAGTATTCTTATTTGTACAAGGGAGACAAGGTGGGTGAGGTAATATCTTTTATTGGACCAACTTCTTTTGGTGAAAGGGACCTGGCTCTCTAGAGACCTGAAGAAGAGCTCTGTATAAGCTCAAAAGCTTGTCTTGATTGCAAGGGAGAGCTTATTCAGACCCTGCTTAGGTGTGGTTTAAAAAAAAATCCCAAAGTATCAAGTTACGAATATTCACCTTGCCTGAAATGCCAAAAGCCTTAGAGGGGCCCACACCTGCAACATATATAACAGAGTCATCATCTGTCATATTGATCTCCAAGGTGAGCATAAATGTATGATCTAGTCCTGTATTCCTGCAAAGGATGTGGGATTTGTTTGCTGATTTCATTATTTTTGGTAGCATCTGCTGTAATACTCCATGATCAAGTACAGGAATGTCAAAAGGAGGCAGGGTAGCCCAGTGACACTTTGAGGAACCAAGCAGCAGGGTGATGGACGTCAGAGTTACAAACACAATTCTGGGAAAATTTAGAGGGCTCTTGCTTATGAAGAGCCATGGTTGTGAGCAAGGAGCATCCCATGATGAAATGGAAAAAAATAGCCTTCTCTGGCCTATATTTTCAGAACTTGTTAGTGATTTTTCTGTCTCCGTTTTTGGAACCCAAACTTGAGACAACTTGAAGGAGCCAATTTTCAAAAAAAGTGCTGATCCCTTGCCCTCTGAAAACCAAGCCGTTTTAAAAATACCTCAAGGTGGACACCCAAAAAGGGGAACCTAAAATCACTAGTTGCTTTTTAAAAAGTTAAACCTACAATTCGTGTACTGGAAAATGAACGAGTTTTCACATTCTGAGAAACATTTCACTTGACAGGTTTTACTTGGTGATAGTATTGAAGCAGCTCTCCTGCAATAAAACACATAGCACTCTCACAAGTCCTATTTGTCCATTTGTGATTGTAATTTCAACAAAATCCCCATGAATAAGATTTTAAATTTTTTTTAAAAAAGTCACCTCCTGCAATGAAATTCTTCCAGAAGAGTCTTTTTGTTCATTCTACAAACGACATTTACTGCAATTCTTTATAGATGATTGATAATTTGATTCTCTGCATCTGGAATCACAAAGTATATGCACAACCTGTCAGCAGGTTATGTGTATCCTATCAATCTACATCGAATAGATTTTTCACTTTTCAGCTGTGTATTTCAAAACTGTGTGTAGTCTGCCAGATTTACTAAAAAGTTAGCTACAGAATCACACTTCCAAAATGTTCATCCCATCAAAGCCACAGCTCAAAATATCTGATTTATTACGAATCTTTGAGAAGTATGTGATAGTGTTGGCATTCATCCTGAAAATAATGAATATATCAACAGAGAGAGGTTGGGGGGAGGTGGGGCAAGGAAAGAGGAATCCTAAATATAATTTGTTAAAATCTGAAGAAACTACAATTCTCTATGCAAGTGTGATTCGATTTCTAATGAATTCCTCCAGGATTTCAGTATGTTAATATATAATTCCATACAAAACAGTGTTTTGTATAATCATACTTATTATTTCTCCAGTAATAGTATCATAGGTTTATTCAAAACTATTTGATTATTCACCCACTCCCATCCTCTTTAAATCTCTATTATTCTACTCTGTTTCTCTTTCCAGGAGCAAGCCAGCATGGTGCACAATTCAGTGGAAACAGGATGTAAGGGCAGATCAATAAGCGATATCAACTCGTGTTACGAGAGCTAAGTGAATTTAGCATCTGTCCCATCAAGGCTTCAGCACACTGATATTTCTCAATGTCAAATGACATCTAAGGAAAATTTAGATCAACTTGATGAAGATGCAAATGGAAGCTCATTTGGCACTCTGTAAAGCATGTGGAATTGAATCTTCTAAAGAAGGATTTTCTAGTAGACAGTGTATGATACATACCAGTATATCACTATTCCGTATTGTATTTAAATAAAAATTTAAAAAGGACAATGGATATGTGCTGAAAGGTGCCCAGACACTTCATTCTCACATGGGGAGCAACATACCAGCCTTATCTATCCTGAAGCAGATTAAGTTAGTACAATATATAGCATGGAGTAGCTTCGCAGCAGCTACTCCATAGAGCTCTATCAGCTCATGTAAACATGTCCGTTGACTTATGGAAGTGACCTGAAGGGCCTATTCCCCATTTCAACCTCTCTGCAGGGAAGATTAAGGAAAACTGAGGAGCCCAATTCCCTCTTCCCAACACAGTTTCTTTAAGGAACAATCTGCAAGTTTCACTCCAGTTGCCTACTAGTTCTGCCCAACGGGTCATCTGATCTTCTCTGGAGTCTTCAAGGGGTTTACTTCAGACATGCTTCTTCTCCAGTCCTCTTAGAGGGACGCTTTTAGTGACAACTGGATGGCCTCCTCTGCCGCAGCATAAATATCAGACTGGAAATAAGGTGTACATTTTTAACAGTGAGGGCAATTAACCATCAGAACAGGGTTGTGACAGATTATCACTGGCCATTTTTAAATCAAGATTGGATTTTGTTTCCTAAAAGATACACTCTAGGAATTATTTTTGGGTAAGTCAGACTAGATGCTCACAATAGCCTTCTCACCTTGGAATCGATTAATCTAGGGCAGTACTGGAGGCAGAATCCCTCCCATAGGATCCATACTCACAGCTTTTGCAAAACTGAACTACTTTTCTTCAGAGTGTAAATATAGGGCAAAAAGATGAAAAGTTACCAGCTTTACAAGATTTACAGTTTAGTTTTCCCTTCTCTGTGGCACATACTCGAAAGAGCAGCCTCGTCAACCCAATCCACATCTTGCTTCCACATTTATACATTCAGTTGTGCTGTGATTTTACGTGGCAGCTATAATTCCTGAATTGATTGCAAAATATGAATTCCTACTTCTGAGTGTATCAATTTCATTTTATAATACATGCCATGCTCTAGATTGTTTTCCTTGCACATGGTATGATGCCAAAACATTACATTAATTATAACTAAGAACCCAGTGCTGGGAAGTGTTGAGCACCAAGTGGGTGGTATTGAATGCCATCAGCTTTTGTTGACTTCAATGAGAGTTCAGGGCATTCAGTAAATTGTAGCACTGGGCCCAGTAGCAGGTAGGGTGACCAGATGTCCAGACTTTATAGGTACAGTCCTGATATTTGGGGCTTTCTGATATATGCTCTTATTACCCCCAACCCCATCCTGATTTTTCACACTTACTATGTGGTCACCTTAGTAGCAGGAATGGTAGAGACCACCACAGTCAAGGTTACACAACAGTTCTCATTCTAACCCTTCTTTCAATTGCCTATGACTTTGTGCAACTTTCACATAAGGGGCTATAATTTTCCATGCCTTCCTTTTGTCTCAGACTCGTTTTTGGAAAGTTTGACCAGAAACAGACACGCTGGTTTTGAATAGGAAAGTGAAAAAAAAAAAGCATACTTTACTCCATTATATAAAAAAAAAAAATTATCTTTCTCTGCACATTCCTAGAGCCAAACTGCTGAGGGTTGGAAGGTGAGAATTTTGACATGGAAACAACCCAAACTAAAGGAGTGATCTGGAGTGGAGTTACTTCCATTTACACCAGCTCAGGATCTGGCCCAAGTGAAGTAACTTGTTCCAAAGAAAACTGGTTTTGGATTTCACAGACTTCTGAGCCCCTGAAAAAGAGCAGTGGATTCTGCCCTCCCGCCTTCCCGGTCCCAGTACTTATGAAGTGCACAGCTAAGGATTCTCTGGGAAAGTACATGTGGTGGTCTCAGTTGCACAGCTAACAGTGCCGTAGAATACGGTGCTGCAACTCAATACGGACATCTCAGGCTGAGTAAAGGGATCCTCATTCACGTTGTAAGAGGATCTGCATGGATATAGAAGATGATTTGGCTCTTTGTATGAGAGTCTTAGAAGCTCTGCAAGTGGCAGACTCACTGTGGCAAACACTGGCAGTAGAGCCCACAGGGCCTAGTCACAAATGTCAAGATTGGCCAGGTTGCCCTACAAAGCCAAGCCCCAAGGACAAGGTGGTGGTGCTGACTCAGGCTCAAGCGGAGGTGAGGGTGTAAGAGTGTCTGGGGTGGATCTGAAAAATGAATCAACTCACTTGGGCCCACATGGGCTTGTGCTCAGATACGGCTTTAAAATTAGACCCAAGCAGACCTCTAATCAAAAGTGTTTAATTAATATTGATCTGGATTCCATGCTGACAGTAAATTTGTCTTCAAATGTTACACTAATAATACCAATAGGACCTTATTAGAGGGATAAGGCAAAATGCTGTGTTTATTGTAAATACAACAGAAAAATCAGCAAATGCAATCACTGTCATATCACTATTCACTCATACAAACATTCACACAAGTTCTGCAAAGTTGTTATAGTTACCAGCCTAAAGGTTGCTCATGTCAAGTCACTGGCCAGGTGGCCTGGACACGAGGGCAGAGCCGAGTTGTTGTCAGATGTGCATCCGATGCTCCTGGAGGGTGGTCGCAGATCCAGACTCAAAGAACCCAGTCCCTTGGTTCTGTTTTTATAGGTCTTTGGCCCAATACAAGTCTATGGAGGTTGCTTCATCATGCTGATGTTGCATTCGAGATTACCATTAATCAGTTCAATCAGCAGATGGTACATTCATGACGGCTCCATGACGGCTGGGTGTTATCTTCAGTTCTTCTAACCTTCCTTGACGTGCTTGGGTGGATTCCGGTTTTCCCTTCCGGGGGTCATCCGGTTATCTCCACTCTGCATTCTCTTCGGCCCATCGATACTAGAGTTATAATTCTTAGGCTGGCACAATCAACCAGGGTTGGCTCTAGGATTTTTGCCGCCCCAAACAAAAAAAATTTTGGCTGCCCCCGATTTTTTTTCGTGCCTCCCCCGGCTCCACCCCAACTCTGCCCCTTTCCCACCCCTTCCCCAAATCCCTGGCCCCACCTCCTCCCCTGGGCATGCCAGATCCCCCCCCCCCCAAATTGCTTCCTGCGGCAGTACGTTCAGGGGAGCAGGCAGAGCGCAGGTGAGTGGGGAGGGAGCTCAGGGAGTAATGGGGGGGGTAGAGGAACTGCTCCCAGCTCACCTCTGCCCCACCACCACCTCCCCCCGAGCGCGCCACCGCTCAGCTTCTCCTCTCTCCCTCCCAGGCTTGCCACGCAAAACAGCTGTTCCGCACGCAGCAAACCTGGGATGGAGGGGGAGAAGCGGAGCGGTGGCGGCGAGCTCAGGGGAGCAGACGAAGGCGGAGCAGAGGTGAGCTGGGGTGATAGGGGCACATTTCTGGGGCGGTGTGGCAGGCACTGGAATGCCACCCCTAGAAATGTACCGCCCAAGCACCTGCTTGTTTTGCTGATGCCTAGAGCCGGCCCTGCCATCAACTAATCAATTACCTGTTTCATACACTCATGATTCTTTCATTTTAAATGCAATTTCATGACTTTCAGGGTGTAACAAATTCAATCCAATTCCCTTACCCTGTCGTTATATAAAAATCTACATAAACATGATACAGCACCCAAGGGGTGAGAGCATCAGTGTGTTGCTTCAAAGAACAGCATTGTTTTCCTCAAAGTTCTCATCACTCCTTGGTACAGACTCTGTCTTGTAACAGCCATTCTTATCACTTTCTAACACAAACTTTAACTCAGTCCCTGTAACAGCCTAAAATAATTAGCGCTTTGGCCTTACGATTCTTACAGGGGCAAGCTCAAAACGAGAATACAGTTTGTGCAGGGAGAGAAGAAAGAAAGTTCTTATAATATATATCAAATTAAGTCCTACCACTACTTATTTATAAATCCAACATAATTCCTTACTGAAAGCAAACACAAAAAGCAACGAGCAGTCACATTTACTTGATAATTTTAACACATATTTGCGGAAAATAAGTTGCAGAATTTGCTAGGTTCTAATGAAATCTCACTTCCAAACTTTTAAACTACATTTTAGAATGTGTTTTAAAAGCATCATTTAATTGCAGATAGGAGGCAGGAAAAAAGCACATGAAAATCATATCAGGAGTCTCCAAAAACCTCCATTTTAGCCACTGCAAAAAGGTTTTCCAAGAACTCGTCTGTAACTATAAATTTTTCCAGTGGAGAGCATGTGTCCTAAATACATATTTACACTATCAACTACAACAGCTCTAAAGAGCCATTTACATTTCACAGAGTGATAGTGTCTAAGTGTGGGCACGTACTTATCTAAGAGAACAAAATGCCTACTTAAAAAGCCATTCCAGCTGACTGGTTATGTATGCACATACTACGAAATTCCCCGACTACTCTAACATGTTTAGAATCTGTTCCAGTCTGCTGGGTAAACCACTGTTAGGTGCATAAATGCAGATCAATCAACTAAATATATATTTACCCAGTAAGACAGGAAAATTCCTCCCAAGTTGATTCAGTCTCTCAAGTCTAGGAATATAGAATGTGCTGTATTATATCAGACTTACGCTCCATCTAGTTCAGTATCCTAAGTTAGACAGTGACCAACCACAGTTGCTTCAGTGGAAGTAACCTTACGGTAGACAGTTATGGGACAATGTGCCCCCTGGGGAAAATTTCCTCCTAACTGGAATCTAGGTACTAGGTTTTACATGAGGGTATAGATCCTTTCCAAAACTCTTAATGCTACTGTTCAACTCTGCAGATTAGGAGTGATCTAAAGAGTTATTTATTCAGTTCCATGGAACACTCTGCATAGAACCTTAAAAAAAAAAAAACACACACACCACACCAGAGTCCACTGATTGACCAAGCCGTGAAGCCTTTTGGGAACATAATGTCATTATTATTCAATGGACCTCAAAGTCATTTTGAAAATTTTTGTATGTTTGGGGAGTTCGTTTTACTTAGCTGAGAGAGTAATGGTGTTCAGAACAGATATGGTTTCCCCCCCTCTTCCAAATGATTGAAAATTGAGACAGGTCTTAGTGATATTCCAGTTCTATTCCCAGTTCACATGCATGAGCATCAACTGACTCTGGAAATCTATGTTCACTCTTTACCTTGTGCTCCTTAAACATACAGTATTTAATAGAGGGGAAAGAATGGTTACTAACCTGTCCTGTCACTGCTGTTCAATACATGTTGCACATGTCCATTCCACTTCAGGTCCGTGCATGCCCAGTGCACTGCTGTTGGAGATTTTTCCCTTAATGGTACCCACTGGGATGGTGCACATGCTGTGCGATGGTATAAGGGTAGAGCCCATCCCAGCTCCCCTTAATTCCTTCTTAACAGACAAATTTTGACAGAGGGAAAAGAGGGTGGATCATGGAATGTACATGTGCAACACATCTGGAAGAACAACAATTACAGAACAGGTTAATAAACTGTTTTTTCTTCTTTTAGTGATAACATGTAGTGTTGCTGTAGCTTTGTTGGTCCCAGGATTTTAGAGAGACAAGATGAGTGCAGTAATATCTTTGCTTGGACCAACTTCTGCTGGTGAGAGACAAGCTTTGGAGTTTACACAGAGCTCTTCTTCAGGTCTGAGAAAGGTACTCAGAGCATCGCAGCTAAATACAAGCTGGAATAGATTGTTTAGTATAAGTAATTAACAACATATTTCAAGGGACCATGCAAGGTGAAATTGCATGTTAACACCTCTCCAGTCATAGTGGGGAATTTTCATCCTTTGAACAGACAACCTAAACTGCCTTGTAGATTTCCACCACAACTTCAACAATCACCACCAGATACTAGACATTTTTTGGCTGCTCTATTTTGTGTGAGGCATACAGCATTAAAAAGCGCTGCCCAGCCACCATTAGCTAAAGCAGGGGAAGACTAAAATTTGGGCCTAATCAAACAAGCAGAATAGAGTGGTGATAGTGAATCATAATGTTAAGACCCACATAAGAGCACAGGTTTCAGAGTATCAGCCGTGTTAGTCTGTATTTGCAAAAAGAAAAGGAGTATTAGGGGCACCTTAAACACTAACCAATTTATTTGAGCATAAGCTTTCGTGAGCTACAGCTCACTTCATTGATGCATTTGCTTTACAGTTATAAGGATTTAATAGTTAATAAAGATGGTTTATTTATTGACCCAAGACAACAATACTCCTCTTTAAAAGGTCATCTGACAGTAGAAAGAGTGATAGTAATACAAAATTAACAGTTTGCATAATGTACCTCATCTGAATACTTTGCAATGCCCAGTATGTAACTAAGCTAAGAGGAGCCTACCAAAGAAAAGGAAAAGAAAGCTGAATTTTATATATAAATATAAATCACCACTACTGATTGTGTTATTTGTGTTCATATATTTATTTTTGTCAGCAGATTCCATTTTTAAAATTGCCATGAATCTGCCACAGAATTTCTAAATCTGCCACACCAGAGTGCCAAAGAAACTAAAGGGCCATGCCGCAGAATTTGCATCCAGCTCACCAGAATGCACAGTTCTCGTATCTTGTCTTAAACTAGATAATGAGCAATTTAGGACAAGGTCTTTTCTCCTATTACTTCAGAATTGCCAACCCCCAAAAAAAGCACAAAACTCATGAGTTCCACTCCTGAAAATCATGATTGAAAAGAAAAATGTTTGACCTGTCTAATTTTTCAACTCCTCCACCCGATTAGTATTGCCAATTTATAGTGAGAACAATGATTTTGGTGACTGCATCCCTACATCAATCACAAGTGGTGTATCTGCACTGCTACAAGAAGTTCTTTATACCCAGCATCCTTCATTGACATAGGCCTGGAGAGAGGACAGCGCCAAGGGAGTTCGCCTCTCCCTATTCTCAGGGTGGATGGTATAGGGAAAGAAAAGAGGAGACGAGAAGGGGAAAAGAGAGAAGCCATTTTTTTGCAAGAGAGGAGGGAGGAAGAGGGTGCAGAGCTATCCTGATCTCCAAACCCCCCACGACAATGGTATTAGCTGCTCCCTCTATCCCTTCTCTTAGCCAAAAACTTCTCTCTGCTCCTCAGGGGTTGGTAGAGCCCTGGCTGCCTCCTACAGCAGCAGCTCTTCCACAGGAGACAGGGAAGTAGGGAAAGCAACCAATCAGATGGGGTTTTCCCCTGGGCAGTCTAAAATCTCATGAAAAGTTGGAGTTTCTCAGGTCAACACAAGACTGGATCAAGTGAGCCAGCATTTGTTACTTTTAAAAAAGTGCTACCACAGTGGGTCTTAGATTTGGATTGGGGCCTCTGGCCCAATCATAATAGGTTACTACCTTGGTATAGCAAGGCGAGACTTACCAGTGAAGCACATCCTGCTGGCTGTCTTGGGAATTAGCTCTTCCAGCCCGGAGTACCCTCTGCAGGCCAGCATCTTGCCTGCCTGTAGGCCCTGTGTCCCTCCCAGACCCTGGTGCCCCTTTACCTTGGGGTGCTGCCCCCTGGCAGTGACCCCACACTCTGGGTCTCCCCTCCCAGGGGAACCCCCAACCCTCTATCCCCTCCTTGCCTCAGTGGCTACTGCCAGTCACCATCTAGACCCTGCTCACTGGGGCCAACTGCAGTCTGTAAACCACTCATCACAGACAACAGGGTTTGGACCAGCTGCCTCTGCCTAACCCCAGGCTATAACTTTTTAGCCCCAGTATCTCTGTAGGCCTTGCACAAGGCCTGCAGCCTGTGGAGTTACCAGTCTAGAGCTCCCCAGTTCCTCTTGCCTTTCCCCAGCACTACTCTAGTCTACTCTAGTAACCTGCTCAGCTCCCAGACAGCCAGGTCCTTCTCTCTCTACAGCTAGAGAGAGACTGACTGAGCTTGTGGCTCACAGCCCTTTTATCAGCCCGGGTGTAGCCCCAGCTGTGGCTGCTGCCCCAATCAGCCTAGCCTTTTCTCTCAGCTGCAACCCTCTCTAAGGGCTGGCTTTTAACCCCTTCTGAGCTGGAGCGGGGTGACTGCCCCGCTACACTTGGGCTCAAATATTTCACCAGTGAAAACTGCACAGATACGTAAGTAAGTAACTACACTTTCAATGTAAACATGGCCTTTGCTACTTTATACCCAGTTCAGACTAACACCGGCCATCAGAAGCTCCTTTTGGGAAATGTTTTCCAGCTACAAAATACTTAGTGATCATTCACAAACATTTACTGAACCTCGTAAGAGTACAGCCTTGAACCTTCAGAATGAGAAGCCCAGATTTTGGATGGTGATATATTACCTATTCTGTAAGATGAGCATTCTCGCCATATCAGCACACTCACTGTTGTAAAGTGCTGAAGAGAATTGACTACAATTAATCTTTTCTAATATTCTGGGATCCCTGATGTGATGGAAGACAGACAGTGTTTCCTCAGCAAAGACACACATGGTATGAGGACTCATAGCTCTGAATCTTATGCATCTGTCCTTGATGACCCCCCTCTGATGACAGCTAGGAAAATTGAACTCCGCCATCAACAGGCATTTTAATAGACAGAAGCATGTGCCCTTGGAAATAATTTTTAAAAAGTCCTACTGGCACCTATAGGTAAAGCACAAGTATCAATTTGTTTAGTTAGAAAAATGAAAATGAGCTCAAGTTGTCTATCTAAAATGCCTAGTCTCATGTTAAATAAAAATTGAATGTTTTTCGGGAAAGGGGTAGGGGATGGATGAGCTAAATTTATAAATACTTCTCTGCTACGTGATCTTAGATAAATCAAATACCATTATCCATAATTTTACAGTTTGCAAAATAATAAAGTGCATTCTAATTTAAATAAGAAACAATAAGGAGAGGAAGAAGTGAGTAGCATTTACAACATATCTCTTTGTAATTCATGGTTATATAAAACATGCAAATCCATTTCAAAGAATGAATATTAAATCAATATTAGTGTTAGGCTCAGACTGCAAAATTCAAAAATGAATGCAGACTCTGAATACTCAGGCTTTGAAGAAGAGGAGGGTGTTTGAATCTACCAATCAAAAAGTTGAGGGCCAAGAGTTAGATTAGGATTGTGATTCCAAACCTCCCGCTCAGAACTGGAGTTTTGGTTCAGCCCCATTTCTACCTGTTACACATGCCATAACCAGCTAGGGATACCATAGATCCTAAAATCAGAGACCAGATCCCTCAAATCTTTTGGTTTTCCCTTTGAAGAGATTGTAATTCTCTCCCAGCTAGCAAAGTTTCAGATAAATGAGTGATATCAGCAGTAAGTTCAGTGTACTACCTATTTCCAATTTCTTACGGTAACCCTTATGCCAGTCCGAGTTGATAGCAGCAAGGGCCGGGTTCAGTACACAGGGGTTCCCTCTCAACAAAGTAAATGCAAAACTGGCTTGAGCCCCCACCCAGTGACATGGGAAAATCTTACAAACACCCCTGGGCACCTCAAAGAGACAATACTTCCCCTCTCACAAGCACAGAGTCTTGGTGTAGCAGAAAATCTTTAATAACATGAGATAAACAACATCAGCATTAAATTGGGAAAACACCACAACTAGGGTTCATCAACCAAACCATGAGCAAAGACCCACCCCAGCAGATTGGGCCATGTCCTTTCCCTCTGGTTCTTGATTCCAGCAATCCAAACGTCTTGAGTCCAGCAACCCAACGATCACCCAAAGTCCAACAACCCAAAAGCCCAGCCCCAGAGTTCAAAAGTTCATCTGCAGAGTGTTACTCCCCAGTCTGGGTGAGAGAGAGAGTGTTTGTGTAAGAGGTAAGGGGCACCTTACATGATCCAAAGCGGACTGCCCCGCTGCTCCAGAGGGCTTCACTCTGAGACGCTCCACTCTGCCAGCCGTCCCATGAGCCGCTCTGCTCTGCCCCACTCCACCAGCCATCCCGCGAGCCACTCCCGCCATCCCATGAACAGCTCCGCTCCATTCCACTTGCCGTCCCGCAAGCAGCTCCCACTGTCCCGTGAACTGCTCTACCAGCCGGTCCATGGGCAGCTCCAGCCATCCCACGAACTGCTCCGCTCCGCACCCAGCAATGTATCTTCAGGCTCCCCACTACTTAACACAGTGCTCAGTAATTTTAGCTCTTTAGTGATTTCAGCTTGTACTCGTAGGAGCCTCAGTGCTGGTACACCATAAGCCCAAAGCAAATTCAGCTCAGCACTCATAGCTAGACTCTTAAGAGACCCAAAATTAGCTCTGAGATTCCACAGTGGAGCGAGGAGGTGATGCAACTGATGTTTCAGGCCCACACCACCAGATACTAATACCTATCCCTAGCCTCTCTCTCAATTTACTAAGTTTTGGAACCCATGTCCCTTGCCTCGCAAGTGCTACTTAGTTGATGGCAAGTCCCTCCATCATAACAAAAGGCCAAGTACAGTTCCACTGTCCTTGATTCACATAATCAGGATAACAACAATTTATTCTTCCTGCCCCAATAACAGAGAAACTGGGGATCCCACAGCAGCCAAAGTGACCATTTGGGCAGCTATGAGCTCATGCTAGGCAGGGTGGGTGTGCCTAAGCAAATGAGATCAGCCCCTGAAGTTCTTTTCCACAACTTGCCACAACTCACCACTAGATGTCAGGGTGGAGCTCATCCTGACTCTGCTTACATTCCTATAGATCTCAGTGCAGGAGTTCTCAGCAAGAACCACTTAGATTATTCAGGCCCTTCATGAGATTAGAGTCATGCAGTCCAAAGAAGGGATATCCTAGTATCATATTTATTCTCCTTCCAACTTTTTAATATGACAACAAAGACCTACCAACTCAAACCAAGGCCTAACTGTAGCGAGTCTTTGGCCATCTAGGGTATGCGTATACTGCAATAAAAACCCCTGGCTGGTCTGTGCCAGCTGACTCAGCCTCATGGGGGTTGGGCTAAGGAGCTGTTTAATTATAGTGTAGATGTTCAGGTTCGGACTAGAGCCCGGGCAGTTCTGATTCTACTGACTGAAGGGCAGAGGTAGACAAAACATTTTAGCCAGTTTGGTATAAGCTCTAGCCTGAAAAGTACCAGCTAGTCACCAGAATAGTTTCTTATCTAAGCTCCATTTATTCCAGTGACATTGTACCTGTTTACACCAAAAAATGAATTTGTCCCGGTCTCCAAACTGCCAGGTCATCTCTTGCTGAAAAGCTAGCTACTGAAAGAAACTATTGCAAACTGCTCAGATACTACAGAGTACAGGACAGGTATTTTGTTTTTTTGTCTGCCTGAAAAGGACATCCTATACATTCTAATACATTAGCAAGTTTCATTTATTTTAAACATTCCTGTAGGTCCAATAAATGTGAACAAATATAATCCTGAATTCCTCTAGGTCCAAAGGATTGACTTCATAAAATGTCATCAGTTTAAAACATATGGAACAAAGTAGAACGCATACATCAGTTTCAGATTAGAGAAGGGAAAACTACACTTTCAAACCTTTCTGCTTTATCCACCAGCCATTGAGCCGCTAAGTGAATGGAGCTGCTGCTTTGAGGACTTTATTCCTATTTTAAGAATAGGACAGATTCATAATTATTATTAGCAAGATTGCAGATTGGCATAATGAAACGTTCAATGGATATAAATGTATGTTTCTGTAGAGGGGTACCCACTAAAAACCCATGCAAGCAGAACAGTATAACCTAGCTGTAAGCAGATATAAAAGTTTTACAGTCAATTTTATTTCAACCTCTGGAATGTGTGTGTTGATCATGCCTTGGTTCAGTGGGTATCAAACCAAAGAGTTAAGCCTATGACATTTACAGAATTTTTATGTGTATGCACACAAATCAACAGAGCATGGAAGCTTGGGAATGTAGCACCTTCAAATCTGTTTTTTTTTTTAATCCTTTTCAGAAGAAAGTTGGCAAAACTGAGTTGAATAAAGTCCAAACAATCCAAAGCTAATTTATGTATTTGAAGGATCAATGTATCAAATACAATCTTTTTAAATTATTGATATCTTGAATGTTTAAGACAATCCTGCTGTTATATTACAAAAATAACCGCTACATAGAGTCTGCTTTACAACTACTGCTGCAGGCAAACTAACACTTCAGGAAAGAAAACCAGTATCAGCACCTACTGCTTACTCTGGGAATTGTTTAAAATTTGGGGTTTGAAAATATAGCCGAGCTTCAATGGGAACCACAGGTGCTCTGCAACCCTAAAAATCAGCCCTGTTATATAGTGGTGTAAATATGGATTTTAGGACCCAAATTTAGGCAGACAGGCCTAGTGTTCTTAACGTCAGCCTTTATATTTATAGTTTTTTAAATTAATTTCATCCTTTAATTTCAATTCCAGTCAGAGACTGAGCCCCTTTGTGTTAAGTACCATAGATTCACACAAAATAGAAAGCATATGACAGACTACCTCAATTTGAAATAAGCATGGTTTTACTAGCAACAGAGACAAGGCAAGGCTAAAGGGAAGTATACAAGAGTTTGAAAACTAGTTATTTGAAAAGGAGTAAGAGGAGGGTTGGTGGAGCTAAAATAACAGAACAGAGCCTAAACACTCAGGTAAATAAACAGCTATCATTAAATAAGCACTTACAGAATTTCTGCTGAGAAAAGAAGATTCTCAACAATGGAATAAATATTTTAATTATTCTCAAAAAGATCTGCACATAAGGAGCAATTTCCTTTTAAAGAAGCATCCTCTCTGCTGTGATGAGAGAAGCCACTGTACCCCTCTCTATTTATTAATACTTTTTGTAGCAAGTCTCTCAGATGACCAGTGATACTCAATTTACAGTAGGAAGTAGTGTTGTGTAATGTAATATTGTTGTGAAAAAGTAAAATTATGTACAGTAAGTTATACATAAAGAAGGCTATAGCAAGACTCTGCATTTAGAATCATCTTTTTACCCTGGCTTACTCCCTTGACATTTCAATTCAGAGGAAGATGTAGACATTTGTTCTGGCTTCTTGACTAATGAAACATTTTAAGGACAGGAAATTTGTGCTGAAAGTGAAGCTCTGTTCAGTAGATGTGTGTTGGTTAGATAATTCATAGCAAATCGAATAGATTCCATTAGAGGAGTCACTGTGGACAGAATAGGTCATCTGTAAAACCCTCAATGGATGTCAAGGCAGGAGGGGAGCAGGCTGGGGGAGTTGCAGGAAGAATTCTGATTTCCCCTAGCCAAGGCTTTTAATTTGGGGGGATGGGGAGGCAGAGTGTACTATCAATAAGCTGAAAGTCTGCAGTTAGATGTCTTAAAGCATCATGAGAAATAATTTAGTTCTTTAGATGATCTTGGCATTAACAGGTGAATTAGTCTGTTTAAAAAAAAATAATATTGTTACATGAATAACTACCTCAAAGTTTTTCTTATGTGATGATGCCAGAGTGCTTCTCAACCAGCTGAATTCAGGCTTGCTGCAGAGGACAACATGCCTGCCATAAGCACAATGCCTTCAGCAGTTCCCACTGAGTTAGCAAGATACCAGACACTGCAGTCTGTGGTTTTAAGCCAGTATCTAACCCTAAACATTTTGACGAATATCACAGAGTAGACTGTGGACTTGCTGTACTCAAAACAAGTGGTGATAGGTTATTTACTGAGATACTGTGAAATTACTAAAACTCTATAGGGTAACATCTACTTGGATTCCAGTGCAAACAATGGGCATGCCTGTAATGACTAAAATATAAAAATAAGGTACTGCCAGGATAGTCACTACTGGTGGCAGAAACACTGACTAGGGCATACCCTTCAGAGTACAGCACAGATGACTCTGTGGAACAGGTGATGGAGTCTATCAACAGGCTACCATAACTTCACATCTCTGATGGGAGGTTCCAGGCAATCCAACACAACACTGAACAGATTGGGGTGCTACAGACAGAAAAACAATTCCAGGGTTAGCCAGATCGAAAAGAGCAAGTGCCGCAGGAGACTGCCCCCCCACTCCCACCAGTAGGTGAGGGATGAGCTGTGGGCACACACAAATTGGGATTTTGTTTCAACAGGACAAAGCAATATTTGCAGCAGATTTAAGGGCTGACATCACAAGACAGATAGATGCTGCATATCTGGGGACAAAAGCAAGCCAGGGGTTATATCTCTAGCCAGATATGAATGCCCAACTGAGAGCTTACACGGAACAGTGCAAGGTATACAAAGAGTATGGTGATCAACAACAGAAGGAGTCTGCACTGCCTCATGAAATCCCAGTCCTACCCCGGGAAAAGGTCAGGACAGACCTGTTCTCTTTTAATGACAAGAACTACATGACCCAGTGGATTAGTGCTCCAGTTTCTGGGAGGTGAACTATCTGAGATACACTCAGGAAAGATCTGTGTTCAGGAAACTGAAGTCACATTTTGCATGTTATAGCATACACTATCATGCTATACTCAGACAATGGGCTGCAATACAGTGCAGCGAAATCCAAATGATTCTGCACCAAATGGGAATTTGAGCACAAGATATCTTCCCGTGGGTACCCATAAAACAATGGTAAGGCAGAGTTGGCAGTAAAGAAAGCCAAGAGACTAATGGCAAAAAGGCAAACGGGAAGGGCTCCGCTATCTATCAAGGTTAGACCACTGCAATACACCCTCCCTGGGACTTGTCCAGCACATGGGCTGGAGAACCAAGACTCTGCTTCAGCCCAGCAGAGTAGTCTGCTGCAGACCAGCAAGGGAACAACATATAGGACATAGAAGCAGTTATGAGAAAGCCAAGAGAAGCAGGCAGCCCACTATAAACAGAGGAGACAAGTACCTGAGGCCACTATGCACAGATGAGAAAGTCTTGATCCAACCATCAAATAGTCATTGCTAAGGATCCGATTCTGTCACTTCAATGAACCCCCATGACAACTTTGACTTCAGCCCGCCAGAGCAGCGGCCACCACCCCAGGAGCAGCGGCTGAGGCAGGGTCAGCCCCCAGGGCCAGAGCAGCAGCCACTGCGACTGGAGCAGGAACATCGGTTGGGCCCACAGGAGAGGCCTGGGGCTGCAGCACCGGAGCAGCAGCTGCCAGGGCCAGGTGAGCCCCCACGGCCATGGCCACAGGGGCCAAAGCAGGGGCCGCCCAGGCCAAAACAGGAGCAGCCACTGCTAGGGCCAGGGGTCAGCTCCCACGACAGGAGCAGCAGCCAGGCTGGGTCAACGCCATAGGAGGAGCAGTGGGGCTGGAGCAGCAGCCAGTCAGCCAGCCCCTGGGGTTATTTCCCCCTCTCCCAGCGTATTTTTTGGAAACATTAAGGACAGGTTGCAGGCTTCCGTGAATTTTTGGATATTGCCCGTGACCTGTCCGTGACTTTTACGGAAAATACCCATGACAAAATCTTAACCTTAGTCATTGCCAATAGCAATGGCAAAAAGCAACAGGTTGCATGAGGTAGCTACACACTTAGGGCAGTGGTGGAGACAAGATCACCAAAGACAGCTGAGAAGTAGCAGCAGACAGGTGGCACACCCTGACATACAGGGTCAAAGTGAAATGTAGAAGGACATAGAAAGAGCCTCAGCCATCAGCTAGTCTAATGTAGGAAAATCAAAGCAAACAACATGCATGAGCAACATAGAGGATCAAAAGGATGCCATCCAACTGAAAGAAGGCAGCAACGGGTGAAAAAAATCCCTCACCAACAGTGATAACACAAACAAAAAGTGAGAGACTGATTCGAAGACCAGCATATTTGAAGGACTATGAGGTGGTAAAGGCCATGTCCCTAGGGATGGCTACAGACTAGTAACCTCTAGCCTCATCAAGTCAGCAAACACACAGAAGACCCAACAAAAATTGTTAAAAGGAAAGATATAGCGATCTGCATGGAATTTATGGTGTTTAATTGCTGTGTAGACATATCCCTAGAGGAAGAAGCACAGGTTGCAGGAGGGAAGAGTTTGGAAGTGGCACCAGGAAGCCAGTCTGAGCACACATGGTTGGAAAACTAGCTGCACCTCTGTAAATAGTTCTCTGAATAAAGAACCAATTTAATTTTAGAAACATGGACTTCTCATATTATCACCCAGAATGCAGTACATGAAACAATTTATGTACTGTACTAGACAAACTATGACTTTCACACAGTTTAAGTTAATTTTAAAGAGGCAGAATTGTTCATTGGTTTGTTGCAATAGGAACTGGAAAGTTGTATCACTCCCACAAGACTCTGTCCTCTCCTGGTCTCCCTAGTGATATTAATCCACATATCTTAGGTGATGCTATTAGGAAGAGGGATACACTTTGAAGAACTTGTCTCCTCTGTAACATCTTGCATAAAGGAAGGCAACTGCCATCTGATAATTTTGTCTTCAGCCTTAAGATCCTTTTGGACTCCTCTCTATCACTGGTTGCCAGATAGCCATGGCAGCCAAACAGGCCCATTTCCATCTATGAATGACCACAGTGGCACCCCCTGTCTGGCTCAAACCTGACCACAGTGACTAACTTTGAAGATTGCAGATCCAACACGCTGTTTTTCATTTAAGGACTAATACTCCCTAGGAAGGGATCAAGGTTAGCATATCTTGAGGGGACATCCTTGTGACCGGGTGCCTGGAATGGATTACACTGAGAATGCCACACTCAGGGCAGACTGCAAGAATCAGGGCAGACAGTCCCCCAAAACTGGTGGTTTACTCTATAATTAGATTCACCAAAGAAGTAAGAAAAGAGCTTCTGTAGTACCACACTGGTTACCCAGAAGCGAAACACTGTTTCCTTTAGGCATTCCTGCCCTTAGCTACCATCCAGGCAACCCAATCTAATATAGTGAGAGGTTATTGAAAACCCATTTCACCATATGTGAGGATCTTCCTAATCCCAAAGGATCAGACATGTATCCCCAGGTCAATTTGAATCTCAGATCTTACCCAAATATCACATTGTCACCCAATCCTTAGTAAACTAGCTAAAGATTTAATAAGAAAAGAAAAGAAAAGAAAAGAAAAGAAAAGAAAAGAGTTATAAATGGTTCATAGATCCTATGCATACAAATGATTGCAAAGTCCTTATAGCAGGTTTGTAGCAGTGAGGGAATATACTGTTGGCTTGTAAAGTCTCTGGTAACTTCCAAAAGATTGGAAGGTCCTCAGTGCATAGTTCAAGATGCTACTTTTAGGTGTAAATCCTCGGTCCAGAGAATTTGAGCAGGAAAGAGGCAACATGAAGATGTCTCAGGTGTCTTTTTTATATTCTCTGCCATGTGCATGGAAAATTACTGTCCCACTGCCTCTGTGTGTGGAAAGTTACTGTCCCAAGATGGAGTCCAGGGTCATATGAGTATATCACATGTCCTTGCATTGCTTACTGAATCTCAGGGAGTGGCCATTGGCTCTTTGCTGTCTGAGACATCCTCACAAAGAGCTATCTGGACAGGATGAGTTTTTTACAGCTGTCTAGCCCTAATGTAAATTCTATCTGGGAGGTATCACCCAGGAATACAACACAGGTTTAAGATACAAATACATAACCAATATTCATAACTTCAGATACAAAGATGATACATGGATTTAACCAGGATAATCATAATTGATAGACTGTAACTTTTCCATTGACATCTTACATGATATACTTTGTACAGAACATATAAAAACATAAGAACGGCCATACTGGGTCAGACCAAAGGTCCACTTTGCCCAGTATCCGGTCTTCTGACAGTGACCAGTGCCAGGTGCCCCAGAGGGAATGAATAGATAGAACACGTAATCATCAAGTGATCCATCCCCTGTCACCCATTCCCAGCTTTTGGCAAACAGAGGCTAGGGACACCATCCCTGCCCATCCTGGCTAATAGCCATTGATGGACCTATCTTCCATTAATTTATCTGTCTTTTTTTAACCTTGTTTTAGTCTTGGCCTTCACAACATCCTCTGGCAAGGAGTTCCACAGGTTGACTTTGGATTTATAGTAATTGTATAGGAGTAGTAATATCAATAATATACATGGCCCTCTTTAATCATACAGCATCACAGTCCTACTGAATGCAGTAGTACATCTGTCTCCTCAAATGAGAGTACAAGCAGTTAAGTTTTTCACTTTAGCTTGGAATACCACATGCTTCTATGAATGTGATTCTGAAAAGAATGAAGTAACTGTGATAATCTGAAGTGAAAAGTTTGAATAAGTTAATTATAGCCTCTCTTTTGCTGAGAGATATTTGACAGTATTAGGGCTGATTTTTGAAATGCTTATGTTTTTCCAAATTTATGAGATTCATATTTGCTCATGCTGAGCATTAGATCTCAGTTAGAAAAACAGACACAAGAAATGTATATTGGAGTGAATTTACAATGTGGACATGTTGTTCCAAAACCTATAAATAGAACAAAGAATTTACTATGAGATGAAACTCACTACCCTAATCAGCAAGCCACTTCAAACTCAATTTCAGAATAAAATGCACTGTCAATCTTTTGATGTTCAGCTGATAAAAAACACATTTTTTAATCTTTTTATTTCCTGAATTTCTAATCCACAACTGAGTTTTAAATATTTAAACAATAGCTAAATGACACTGATATGAGCTGATGGGGGATGAATATTAGCTTTTGGGAATTGGCATCTTTGTTAATCAATGATGGCTTCCGCATTGAATCACCAGTCTTCCAAGACATAAAACTTTAATCAACTTCAAAGCAGTTTACTGCACACTAACATACATTCTAAGCAGCAGCAGCAGGCCACAGTCCCACTTCAGGAATACACAATTACTGAATTATCACTGCATGCAAACCATCTGTGGATAATCCAAATTACCATTGTTTAGTGACAGGGTGATCTGCTAAAGTCCACTTACATCTGTATCATGGCCATTTCTTTTCATCACATTCTCATTCCATCAGGCTGACTTTATGACATAAGAAACATAACATGATTATCTGGCATAGCCAGACAGCTCTCTCGGGTTCTCAAATAAAAGGCTGTGTCAGAGCACACTTGTCAGTACCATTTGCTTACATATCAATGATAAGCTCTTATTTTGTAAAGCACCTTGAGATTCCTTGAGTAAGATGTTGGTGCTATTGAAAATCAGAGTCTATCCTGCAAGAGGTCATAAGGGTAAAAATGAAAGTTTCTTCTCTTGAATACTGTTAGCTATTGCCACAGTGAACAAGGACAGTGCTTGATCTGAATTTGCTTGAAATCACACACTGAGAAATACATGGCTGCAAGTATGCAGTGTTGTTGTAGCCATATCGGTTCCAGGATATTAGAGAGACAAGGTGGGAGAGGTCATATCTTTTATTGGACCAACTTTGGTTGGTCAGAGAACTTAGCCCAATAAAAGATATGACCTTTCCTACTTTGTCTCTTTAATAGCTGCAAGTAGCATTCATGGGCAATATCCTCATTCTTTTAAAATATAATTACTTGTAATTCAAAGCAGTACACATCCCTGCCAATTTCATCGCATCTTTCAGCAGCCTTTGATCATGGAGGTGCTGTTGATGTGCTTATGGGTCCTGCTAAGCCTGGATGGGATCACTTTACAGTAGGTTGTTCACTCCTTTTGGGGAAAGTCCAGAAGGTTGTTATGGCCAGTTGCTTATTCTCCCAAAAGACTCTCCTAAGTGGGGTCTTGCTCTATTCTAGTCACACCTCCTGTTCAATATGTATGTGAAGCCGCAAGAAACTCATTGTGAGACACTGGGGCTGCAGTCCATTAGCATGCGTGTTAAATTCAGCTCTACATTTTCTTCTTATTGAGCCAGGATTCTGCAGTCTACTTGCTTCCACGGTGTCTAGCTGAGATAGAATCTTAGATGAAAGACAGATGATTTATGTTTAATCCAAAGAAAATTATGGTGGTGGACAGGGAAAGGAATCTTTTGAAACAGACAGATATGATGATCATTCCTGATACTGATGATGGGTGGGAGGTCGGAGATCTCAGCAATTTATAATATTGTCATTTTATAAGATAGGTGATTCTCCTAAATTCCCACATACTCCAGTGGTAACAAATGCCTATCTTTTGCTGGCTAAGTGATTGTGATTCTTCTCTGATGAGGGTATCATGGCAGTTGTCCACACTGGTTGTTATAAGACTAGATTACTGTTATGCACATTACATATGAAGATACCTGGAAGCGTTAGAGAAGAGGCAGGCAATGCATTCTGCAATAGCCTATCCTTTGTGGTTTACATGAACTCAAAAATATATATATCTGTTTAAGAGAGCAGTGAAAGTTGGCTAGATTGTCGGGCTCAACGGGTAGTGATCAATGGCTCCATGTCTAGTTGGCAGCCGGTATCAAGTGGAGTGCCCCAAGGGTCAGTCCTCGGGCCGGTTTTGTTCAATATCGTCATAAATGATCTGGAGGATGGTGTGGATTGCACCCTCAGCAAGTTTGCAGATTACACAAAACTGGGAGGAGAGGTAGATACGCTGGAGGGTAGAGATAGGATACAGAGGGCCCTAGACAAATTAGAGGATTGGGCCAAAAGAAATCTGATGAGGTTCAACAAGGACAAGTGCAGAGTCCTGCACTTAGGATGGAAGAATCCCATGCATAGCTACAGACTAGGGACCGAATGGCTCGGCAGCAGTTCTGCAGAAAAGGACCTAGGGGTTACAGTGAACGAGAAGCTGGGTATGAGTCAACAGTGTGCCCTTGTTGCCAAGAAGGCCAATGGCATTTTGGGATGTATATGTAGGGGCATTGCCAGCAGATCGAGGGACGTGATCGTTCCCCTCTATTCGACATTGGTGAGGCCTCATCTGGAGTACTGTGTCCAGTTCTGGGCCCCACACTACAAGAAGGATGTGGAAAAAATGGAAAGAGTCCAGCGAAGGGCAACAAAAATGATTAGGGGACTGGAACACATGACTTATGAGGAGAGGCTGAGGGAACTGGGAGTGTTTAGTCTGCGGAAGAGAAGAATGAGGGGGGATTTGATAGCTGCTTTCAATACCTGAAGGGGGATTCCAAAGAGGATGGATCTAGACTGTTCTCAGTGGTAGCTGATGACAGGACAAGGAGTAATGGTCTCAAGTTGCAGTGGGGGAGGTTTAGGTTGGATATTAGGAAAAACTTTTTCACTAAGAGGGTGGTGAAACACTGGAATGCGTTACCTAGGGAGGTGGTAGAATCTCCTTCCTTAGAGGTTTTTAAGGTCAGGCTTGACAAAGCCCTGGCTGGGATGATTTAGTTGGGGATTGGTCCTGCTTTGAGCAGGGGGTTGGACTAGATGACCTCCTGAGGTCCCTTCCAACCCTGATATTCTATTATTCTATTAAAGGTGCTGGTTGACACAGCCTGGGTCCTGTCCATTTTGGAAATTAAACTTGTAGCTCTTTAAATGGCACTCTTAGCATCCCCATCCAAATTATGTTCTTGTGAATTACAGAATTAAGGGATACTGTCATTTTCTATACAACATAATTTGCATGGGTTGTAAGTTGTGATCAAGTCTCATTGTGATAAGGTTCATTATTATTTATGCAATAAAAATATATAATATAAGAATGTCAAATGTGAGAAAGGATTGGATGCTTACACACTTTTGGAAGAGACCACACAAAATTAGAGCTCTTTACAAGGATTCTTAATAAAATGCAGACTATGTATGTGGAGGATTGTTGGGCTCAATAGGATTAATATAAAATGGCAAATGCTATATCCTAAGGATGTCCCTATATATCCACTGAATAATGTACTTAAAAATAAGGGGCCAGATCATCAGCTGGGATAAACTGGTGTAATTCCATTGACTTCAATGAAGCTGATTACATACAACAGATTACATAACAGATTACATAAACACTCCTTTATTTTCCCTGTAGCAATTTGACTCTTATTCCTAGCATTGTTTCCTTCTGGAGAGGAGGATTAAAGATGACTTTGAATAAAAGTCATTTTAAATACATGAAGTTATTAAACAGATTTTTTTTTATTTAGAGAACAAGGATTGTATGTCTTATCTGCTAAGCAAATAGCAACAATGTATTATTCTGGGATTCATTTTGGTAGTTTCAGTGGTGCCCCTATATACAGTGTTTACCTGGCATACAAGTGTTTGCTGAATAGATTTAAGGCTTGAAGGTACTCTTGGCATCTATTATGATTCTCGGTCAAGAGTAGATGCATCTTTAAGGAAATCATACAGGAAACAATTAAAGGCAGATACAGGGACTTCCAAACAAAGTGATGCTTGTATGGGGTATAAGCTCTTCCTCTTCCATCCACCATTATAAATTGTAAGTTAACATTGCAAACTGTTATGCTTTGACAATATGTCTTGTTTGTTTGCATATACTCTTTTGTTTGTGTAGCTTGTAGGCAGCAGCTCTACCTAAACAGAAATTAAGAAAAGGTTTGCCTTCACTAGAAAGTTAGGTTCTGTTAGTTAAAAAACAACTCAAGGTTGTATTCTAACACAACGTTAAACGCAACTTCAGTCAGCACAAGTGTCACAGGCACAAGTCATGTTTAATATGTCAGCAGCTGGTCAAAGCTTTGTTTCCAGTATAGTTCCAGACTGTAAAGTTCTGTTTATCATTGTGTTAGTTAACAGCTCCTCAAGCTTGTGTTCTAACACCACCAAATTGTACAGTGAAGACAGGCCCATAAATACCTCATGCAGAAAAAGATTCACACAGAGAACCAACTTTAAGTGAATCACAGCTGACAAGCAGTTCTCCAAGACTGAACTCCTATATGTTTAGAAAACATAACCAGCAAGAAGCATTGCAATAGATCTTTCTGGTATTGCCATTAATTGTAGATGGGGCTGGTAGCTCCACCTGTTAAAGTTTCATAGATTCATAGATATTTAGGTCAGAAGGGACCATTATGATCATCTAGTCCGACCTCCTGCACAATGCAGGCCACAGAATTTCACCCACCACTCCTAAAAAAGACCTCACACCTATATCTGTGCTATTGAAGTCCTCAAATTGTAGTTTGAAGACCTCAAGGAGCAGAGAATCCTCCAGCAAGTGACCCGTGCCCCATGCTACAGAGGAAGGCGAAAAACCTCCAGGGCCTTCCAATCTGCCCTGGAGGAAAATTCCTTCCCGACCCCAAATATGGCGATCAGCTAAACCCTGAGCATATGGGCAAGATTCATCAGCCAGATACTACAGAAAATTCTTTCCCGGGTAACTTGGATCTTACCCCATCTAAAAACCCATCACAGGGCCCAGCACTTCAAATTTTAAGACACTGTTTTCAGTTGTTTATAACTTTGCTAAATGTTAACTGTTTGGGCTTTACTTTTCCATGAGGGGTGTCTGCCTTAGGCCGATTTTCAAAAAAAAAAAAAAAAGTCGGTCAAAACAGTTCAACTTTTTCCAAGAACGAGGCTATGTGAAAATACATTGTTTTGCCCATGTTAAAACATCCTGGTGATTTTTTTAAAGCTCTAGAACTCCCTCCTCCACCTGTGGCCACTTTGGATCAGGGACTTATAATTTGGCCAGGAGTGACCTTTTTGTCAAGGATGTGCTTGTGGTCCTCCCAGTGAAAATTTGCCCAAATTATAAGCCTATGAAATATTGCCAATCACACATGCTCTGTACAGACTTTTAATAGCTAAAGTCTCTGAAGATTTCATCCTGACTGAGCATGCTTCAGCCTCACAGCTCCTAGCACTGACCAATCTGAGCATTCAGCATCCCACAGAGCTATTGAGCATTTTCCAGCCCATGGCTATAGGGGTGCTCTATACTTATTTCTTTAAATAATGGCTGCTCCAAGTCAAAGTTGGCCTGGACACACACTGGAACTGAGACTAGGGAGCTGCTGTACCCTGTGCTCTCAGTCAGCCTCTATCTCCCACTGTTTGTGCCCAGGCAGTGTGGAAGAGGAAACCATCTAATTCGAACGTAGAGAGGACAAAAGCCTGACCAGGAGGGTGGGAAAGGAGTAGATTGGGACAAGGAGTCTGGTAAGACAGGGGTTGTGCGGAGAAACTGTGACTGGAAGCTAGTGGGGAGAGGAGGCTGACACTGGCTGGACAAGAAGGCTGCGACTCTGACCCAGGAGTAGGGAGACTGGTAGCCAGTGGGAAGAGGGACAGATTGGACAATAAGTTGAAGTGTGACAGAGAAAACTGGAATTGGCTGTGCCTGTGCAACCTATATTCAACCCCCTTGTGTGTACGCATTATGACAGTCTTTAATTATATGATCATAGACAGTACTATTTTTTCCTCCTCATCATAATGCATATGCACAAATGGGCCGAATTTAAGTTGCACAGGCAACCCTAATTCAGGTATTTCCTAATCTTTCAATGCTCGACTTCACAATCTTAAAACACAGACAAATGACAAAACACAGACGACAAAACACAGACAAAAAAACAATATTACTTTAAGGGAAAGATTGCTGTTAGTTTTGCACCCCTTTTTTCTTCTGTACAGAGCCTGTCACGGGATTCACTCACTGCTAATGGCACCTCCTACTGGCCATCCTGGGAATTAGCTCTACTAGGCTTGTGCTGTCCCTCCTGTGATGTCTTCCCCGTCCTGTCTCACTCTGTGGCCTCACTTGCTCTTAAATCTGCAGCCTCCTCTTTGTGGCTTGGCCCTCCAGTCAGGTCACTAAGGTCCTCCCTTTCCGGGGAATTCAAAGTCCTTCCAGACCTACAGTCTGGCTGTCATCTCCAACACCCTGCACCACTTCCCAGTGGCTGGTAGGGGACTCAGGTCCACCCTCTACACTTGGTTCCAGACCAGGGACCCGATAACAAACAGCCACAGTTCCTGTAAAGTCCAACTCCTTGCTGCTGTTTCCCTGGGCTGCTTCCTACACATCTGGCTTCCCCTCTCTGGGCTTGCTAGCCTCCCAACTCCCTCCACTCAGGAAGTAACTGCAGCCAACTTCCCTGCCTTCCCACAGGCAGTTTGTTAGTTCCCTCCCTCCCACCTCCATCATCTGTAGCCAGCTTCCTAGCTTTACAGGCCCCACCTGTTCCTGCAAAGGTGGGCCTGTGTGCAATCAATTAGTTTCCTGCTCCATGGCTCCAGGTGCAACCTGCCTGGGGAGTTAATTAGCCAACCTGGCCATCTTAACCCCTTCCAATCCCGTGTAGGGTGGACACAGGGCCAGACGTATTTTGCATCCTTTGCGCTCTTGAGTGCACTAGCTTCTCCAAAATCTATTTCTCCCTCTCCCGCTGCACTAGCCAGCAAACTAAGTTGAAAGGAGGTAGTCACTAGAATGAGTCATAATTGCATTAAGATGACAGAAGCTGGTCTAGCCTAGGTCTGTGACTCCCACATTTTATTTCCTTGTCTCTATCACTGCAAAAGAAACCCAAGCTAATGTCATTAGATTTAATATTACTTAACTCAAATATAATATAATCATTTGTGTGTGTGTATATATATATATACACACACACACACACACACACTTCTTATAACTGCTATGAGAATAATAGAACCAGATTAATGTAACTAGGTTAAACCACCATGCCATTATTCATCTTTGGTGTAACTTCATTAACATCATTGGAAAATACACCAGGGATAAATTTGGCCCCGACACACAACTTCCAGTAAATATGAATCGGTTTGTAACTAGAGATCTTTGATGTATGAATGGAAAAGCAGGGCAGAAACAACAAGGCAAATGCAATGCAAGAATAAAGAGTGGAGTCAGCTCTATCTGTTACTCAACTAAACAGAGAACAACCTGGGATCAAAATAACCTAATGTACATAAGGAATATGATTAATATGAGAGGAAAGGACAAATATGTAGAAAATGGGATGACTAAAATGGAAAACAAAGTTTTCCCTGAAGTTCAGCAGCATGGACAAGGCCTTGACTTCTCTAAAGAACCTAATTCATGAGTAGCCAGCTAGGTTTCTATTCTCAACGAACACCCTTCATGCAAATTATTATTATGCGCTACTATGATTTCTCTAGCACCTTAGGCATACATGATACTTTCAAGAGACAGGTTCCCAACCTGGGAAATTTATCACCTTGAAGGAGTGCCCTCCTTTATTCTCAGTGTAAGGGGTTGGCACACCCATCTCCAATTGACTTCAATGGGAGACAAGGGTATCAGCCTGTCCCAGGAGGCACACATACCTTGCAGAGCTGGGCCCTAAATTAGAAAAGAAGTGTGGTGGGAAGGGTGGGTGAGGTCAAAGGTTACAGTAAATTTTATTATATATAAATCCATCTTGATGGCACCCTTTTTCTAAAGTTTATAAAGGATTAGGGACTGGAATGCCTGAAAGCTCTCTAAGCACTAATATGTGACTTCTGCAAATTAAATTATTCAATATATATAAAAATAGTGGAGAATGTAGAGTAGGGGAGAATGGTAGTAAAATATTTAATACAGTTACCTTTTTTTTTTAAGTTAGAGATTTCAATAAAATACCCATAAGATCTTTAACAGTGTATTTTGGAAGTGAGAGAGGTAGACTTAGGTTCCTGACCCTTCTTTCTGTTCCCAAGAAATAGAAACCATAAAAGCAAAGGAACATACAAAAATAAATCCATAGATTTATAAAGGAACACACAGAAATAAATCCAGATATTTATAAAGCCTTCATCATCACAGTGACTATGTAAATTGTGGGCTAAAAAATCTATTTAAAAAACAGCTAACAAGGAATCTAGCTTTCCAGATTAACTTTCCTTAACATAAATTAGACAAGTAACTAAATCCAGAAGAGGTAAAAACAATCATAACAATATTGGATCCTTAACTGGAGATCTGACACTGAAAATTCTTACTTGTACGATTAGTCCAAATTCTTAACTTGTACAAATCAGCATATTCCATTGACTTCACTGGAGTATTGGTTTCCAGAGCAGGGCCTTGCTATCCTATATTAAGAAAGTCTTCAAAAGTTTCAACTACTTCTGTAATCTACCAGGAGGGACATACTTGTGAACTGGTTCTTAGATTGGATATCCAAGCCCAAGCAATCCATCCAAACCTTGCCAAATTCCAGTGGCCTTACTAGTTCAGAATGCCAACTAAAAAGCAAATTTTAAAAAGCAACTAAAAAGCAAAAGCCTACATCACTGGTAGTTATTATGCCACATGGCCAACTAGATATCCTGTGTCACCTTCTGGAATTAATCTCACAACTACTAATGTTAATAATAAATAATGCATTTTTAATTTAAGTGCTAATGGCTTAAAGATGTCTAGGCAGCAAATGAAAGACAATTATTACTGTCTGGTGTGGTGGTACTCTGTGAGTCGCCTCCTATAAGTCCATATGGTGCAAGTAGGGGATTGCCTTGTAGGGCAAAGTATGGTGGTGAGCTCTGCTATCCAAGCTGCTATGCTATCCATGAAGGACTACAGGGTTTTACTCCAGAACACCCTGGCTAATGGGATTCTGGCCAGGCAGACTACATTCGTTATTCTGGGCAAATGGTCTAAGAGAAGGTCACTCCAAAAATAAACCTGCAGCCTGCAAGTCTTTCAGTTGTCTCAGTTTGCCTCTTGTTGTGCAAAAGAGAGAATGAGAGTTGCTGAGCAACTGCTCATCCACTTCAAACAAAATCCTCACACATTCTCACAAATTTGACAATCCAACAAACCCCATGGCAATGGCGGAAACGGTGAAGGTAATAGGCAATGGACATTGCTGGGAATCATAGTCATGAACCTGCCTGCGGGCAGGTCAAGACTTTGCTCACTCTGCATTGACCTGGGGAGACACCATAGCCTGGCAGCATTTTGCTTGACTCAGTTGCTCTATTCCAGTACAGCACAAATGACCTCAATCTAAAAAAGGAGCTAGAAAAGGTGCCCTAAAAAATGCTCATCCTGAAAAGCCTGGACCATGGCTAGAGGGTGTCCCCTCATGCAGTCAAAATTCAAACAAGCCTTGAAAATCTTACTTTTGTCTCAGTGTTGTGACGTGAAATGTTCGTACACTCCTGGATCATCCAAAGCAAACTGATTGTCCTGAAAGGTGAAGTGCTCCAGTTGCTCCAGAGCTGGGCAGATATCGTATTGACACTGTGACAACGAGCAAGATTTGACTTGCTGAAGAGAGTCAACTGACTGGGGAAAGTGTTGGGTATCCTTTCTTCTGGAAGGCACACCCACAAACATGGGTGGTGGGTATAATAGGCCAGGGGAGACTAAGCCTCCCCAAATAGTCAGGCTTTGGCCCCACCCATGCTCCGCCCCGAGGCTCCTCTTCCCGCCCTCACTCTGCCTCTCCCTCAAAGCAAGTGAGGGTTTGGACGGGTCAGCCGGCGGCCTGGGACTCAGGCCAGCTGGGGTGGGCAGGCCAGGGCTTGAGACAGCCAGCGGGCCAGGGCTCGAGACAGCCAGCGGGCCTTGGCTCATGGTGGCTCTGGCCATCCAGGGCCCAGTGTGGGGCTTTGGCTGGCCAGGGGCCTGGGACTCAGGGCAGCTGGGGGTGGGTGGGCTGGGGCTCAGGCTGGCTGGTGGGCCAGGGTTCAGGGCTGAGGATGGCTGGGGCGGGCGGGCTGGGGCAGCTGGGGCCAGCTTGCAGTCCAGGACTGCAGGCAGGTGGGATGGGTAGGCAGGCCAGGGCTTGGGTGCAAGGGGCAAGGCAGGGGGCTAGCCTCCCTAAATGGGAGGTTAACGTAACGCTCATGCCTACAAAACAAGCCAAGTGGCACAGGAGTCAGCTTTGCAATCAGAAAATTCTTGTCTCTTGTTTGAAGAGCCTATCCAGTGGTGTAGATCAGTGGTTCTCAAAGCTGGTCCGCCGCTTGTTCAGGGTAAGCCCCCTGGTGGGCCGGGCCGGTTTGTTTACCTGCCGCGTCCACAGGTTAGGCCAGTCGTGGCTCCCACTGGCTGCGGTTTGCCGCTCCAGGCCAATGGGGGCTGCAGGAAGCGGCATAGGCCGAGGGATTTGCTGGCCGCCCTTCCCGCAGCCCCCATTGGCCTGGAGCGGTGAACCGTGGCCAGTGGGAGCCGCGATTGGCTGAACCTGCAGATGCGGCAGGTAAACAAACCAACGATCCCGGCTTTGAGAAACACTAGTGTAAATGACACACTGATGAAGCTCTGACTGCCACTTAGAGATGGACATTATGCTTCACTGATCAGTGCTTAGGCACCAACAGTGACTAACCTGATGATGGTAAGGAGCAATTTTATTCTGAACTAAATGATCTGATTCTATTGTCTCCCTGTGAAGACAAGTTCATTATTTTAGATGACTAACACTCATGTTGGCCGTAACAATCCATATAAAATCATGAATGATGTGGAGAAAGTGAAGAAGGAAGTGTTATTTACCACTTCACATAACACAAGAACCAGGGGTCACCCAATGAAATTATTAGGCAGCAGGTTTAAAACAAACATAAGGAAGAACTTCACAAAATGCAGTCAGCCTGTGGAACTTGTTGCAAGGGGATGTTGTGAAGGCCAAAAATATAATTGGGTTCAAAACATAATTACATAAGTTCATGGAGGATAGGTCCATCAAAGGCTATAAGCCAAGATGGTTTGGGATGCAACCCCATGCTCTGGGTGTCCCTAAATCTCTTCCAGAAGCTGGGACTGGACAACAGGGGATGCATCATCTGACTATTGCCCTCTGAAGCATCTGGCCTGGGTCAATGTTGAAAGACAGGATACTGGGCTAGATGGTCCATTTATCTGACTCAGTATGGACATTCTTATGTTCTTATTCTGTGTGGCGTGGCATACTTGGCACACATGATGTCAGCCAGATGAACAGTAACAGCCTACTTCTGCTGAGCACCAGCCAGTTATTACAAACACTGTTCCAACTCCCTCAATCACATCACTGGCATCTGATCGACTATGTGTTGGTCCGACAGTGCAGTCTACAAGATATGCATACAACTCAGATATTACACACAGCTTATTGTTGGACTGACCACTGATCAAATTTTTCGCTCTCTATTCAACCAAAAAATGCACGAAAACCAGGCAGGTAAGTGTGTAAATTATTGCCCAGCTGAAATATCTGTCAATTGCTGAACAATCTTCAATACAGCTAACTACTGTTTTAGAAACTCTTCCAACAATCAGTGGTAACTTATCTGCTGACTGTTACCCAGGGTTCTTTCAAACCAAAGCTCCTGGTAACTTTTACTCTGTGCGAGATGGTGTCAGGAAATAAATCAGGGGAGACACGACCGTCCGACCAATAGATGGCTGGCACAAACAGGACAACACAAGAGTGCTTTCACTTAAAGCTAAACTTTATTTAGTCTCAAGCACTTACACATGTCCACAACAGGTTAGTAAAACACCCCCAACCCTTGATAATTACCAAAGCTGAGTGTGGCTCTCAAGTGACACAGCAGCAGGTTTCCAGTGGCCAAATCTTCCGTCTGCTTGGGGACTGCAAGATGTATCCAAAGGGAGAGTCCAAAAAGAGTCCAACTACCTCAAACTTTTTTCCCCTTATTTATACATTAGTAATAGAATGACATGTCCCTTAAAGAAAACTTGTTAAGTAAGCAGTTTCAGTGGTCAAGCAAGAGGTTCCTTCTAATTATTGATTAACCAGGTGTGGGTTTTTCCAGAGTTTGCAGCCTTGAGGCCCCCAATAGACATTCCTGGGGCACATCCTGCTCTTCTAAAATGTATGTATCAGCAACTTCAACACAGTTCTTATCAGGAAGGACGCGAGTCAAGCTGCCCTTTGCCATCCACCAACAGTGGCATAAACACTGCTTAATCATTTATCTACTGTTTCTGATGAGTTGCTGGATAATGTCCACAAATTGGTCACATCTAATGCACCTCCAGTCCACCCACATGAAGGTGTTGAAGGCTGCCCTAGTAATGAAAAATAACAAATCTCCTGGTCCTGATGCCATTGCAGCTGAAGTTTTCAAACATGGAGGAAATCTTATCCTTGAATGGCCTTTTGAATTTTTCTTACACGTCTTGCTTCAAGAAATCATACCACGAAAACTGCAAGATGACAACATCGTAACTATCTACAACTGTAAAGGCTCAAAGAGCAACCATGGTAATTACTGTTGTATCTCTTTGCTCTCCATTACCAGCAAGATTCTTGCATGGATCTTCCTGACCCAAATCATCTACAACATCCTATCTGAGTCACAATGCAGCTTTCATGCTCAGCGGAGCACTATTGACATGATTACAGGGAAAATTACAGCACCAACCTTTGTTCTTTGTGTTTCTTGATCTAACCAAAGCACTCAACACTGTCAATCGCACTGGTGTCTGGAAATTACTCACTAAATTTGGATGTCCAGAAAAATTCCATGAAGCTATTCCATGAAGGCCTGGCTGGAAGAGTTAGCCTTGATGGTGATTTAACAGACCCATTTCCAATCATGAAAGGGGTGAAGCATGGATGTGTCCTCATTCCTAGCCTTTGTTATCTATTTGCTCTGACACTAGAGGAAGCCCTTCATGGCTCTTCAAATGACATCTTTATATGCTTCCACATGGGTAAGCTCTTTAGTCATTCCTATCTAAGTTCAAACACCAAAGTAAGAAAAGCATTGACCCAGGAACTGCTCTACATGGATGATTGTGCCTTGATGCTGCACACTGAATCACCGCTTACAAGATCTTACAAACTGCTTTACTTTGGTGACTCATAACTTTGGCCTCACCATCAATTGAACAAAAACCAAAGTTAGGTACCAGCCAGCTCCTCAGCAACTTTACCAAGACCCATCAATAAGGTTGGAAGGTTTTATGCTCCAAGCTGTGAAACAGTTTACATATCTTGGCAGCATATTGAACAAAAAGCTCCAATCAACTACAAAGTGGATGTGAGAATTAAGAAAGCCAGTGCTGCATATTGTCTCCTCCAACACTGAACTTTGAAGTAATGTGAAATCTATCTGGAGACAAAAATCCAAGTGTATAACACTGTTATCCTCATGACATTACTCTGTGGGTGTGAAACATGGTGTTTTTGATAATAGGACATTGAAAAGCTTGATGGTTTCCACTTGGCCCCACCTACGACGATTGCTGGGCATGAAATGGCAGGACCAGATTTCCAACACGGAAGTCCTGGTGAAAGCTGGTTTGGTCAGCATCAAGGCTCATTTGATCAGTGCCCAAATGAGACAGACTGGACATGTAATTCATATGCCTGAGACCCATTTTTCAAAATGGGTCTTATATTCTGAATTAAGATCCTCATAAGCATGGGGGTCAGATGGAACACTTCAAAGACATCCTAAAACAAACTGCAAAACAAATATTTCTGACTCAACTTTTGAGCAACTGCCACAGAAACAACATGCAGCTCAATCAACACAACTAGATAAATGATTCTGTGGCCAGTGCAATAAACTTTTTTCTTCCCAACTTGGTCTATGGAGTCACACAAAGACTCATTAGTATAAACTATGATTGTCAATGTTGTCCTTGAAATCGAGGTCACTAGCATCATCGTTACTCTTAGAGTCGCTGTGATGGCTCCTTGGAAGCCTCAAGAAGTTACATAGTCACTGTCTGCATTTTACCATGATGGTTTGGCAAAAAACATATCTGTGCTCCACGCACCATACTGCCTGCCAGGCAGGTTTCTGGTCAAATTCAAGATGCTATTGATATACAGAGCCCTTCAGTGGTCTGGCCCAGCTTCTACAGAGACTGCCTTCCCCTCTGACCCACCACATGAAATGTATTCACTCAAAATGCTTAGGATAATTCTCCTAAGAGAGGGGGGACACAGGTGGAAGAGGCAAGCAGGTTGCTTTTGCCTTGACAGTTAGCTCCTACTGGAAATTCAGCTAAGCTACTGCATGGTCATATTCAGGAAAGTTTGTAAGAGGACCCTCTTTTCTCCATGCTTTCCACTAACCATCAGCTCTAGAAACCCTAACATCAAGCCTACCAGTAGGTTGGTTCTTATTTGTGTTCTTTAAAGTTGCAGTATCAGAGGGCAATCGTGGACCATTTGCTCACTATACCTGGGAAATGTTTACTAGGGAACAAGTAAGGGGCTCAGAGCTATTAACATCAGTTCTCCTGTTTATCCTATTCAGGGAAAGTTAATATAGGGACTTTGACACTTATAGTCCTAACTTATTTCAATGCATTGCAATATAAGACTGAAATTCTAGTTGCTGTTGAACTGCTTAGAGTTAAATTTCATGACTCCAAATACAGTCCTTATATTGTAGAATTGATCATGTACTACTGTAATATACCTATTTATATTTCAACTTTGGTTTTCTGTATTGCAATGAGCTATCCATCTGTGATGTCTCTTTGTACTTTGTAAAGAATTTAAGAAACTGCACTAAAAGGTCCAGTTTAAAGAGTGAAGTTTGTCCCATAAGTTATTACCAGCCAATCAGTTTCTTATTTTCTCTCTTTTTAAACACTAATAAAAAAGTACTATTATCCTGAACTGTCAGCCCAAAATATTTCATCTTCTCACTGGAAAAAATTCATATCTTAGCTCTGCTTATTTGCCCCTGGTGTTAGATTTTACAAAGACGGATACATGCAAAATGAATATAAAAGAAAAAGATTTAGTAAGAACCATTTCCTCAAAATAAAAATGAATTATTTCTTTGTGGTAATCACCATGAAGTATATTACATTACACAAAAAACTGGTGCTTCTTTGTACATGATAAACAACAACCATCTGTTCAGGAATGACAGATGTTCCGTAGTGTAATTCCTCTTGTAAAGTAATACAAAAGTTTATGCAGCCCACTTTATGTGTACAAGATGGGAAATAGCACCCTCAATGCATCACAAGTACATCAACTAGCAACCCTGACCCAAAGTGGTAGATAGCATCATACACACCAAGTTTTTCACTTCTGTGACATGAAGCAATTGTTATGAAAATAACCTGATTTTGAAATCTATCTTCAGGTCCCATTGTGTCAATATGAATTTTACACAAATATGAACAGACCTCAAGAGAAGAGAATTTAAGAAACATCTCTCCTTCATACATTTAAAAATTATATAATACAGAATAATCCCCAAGTGTAGGAGTTGGTGAACAAGGGTTTGGGTGAATTGATGGGATTAAGGGAGGGGAGAGGCAGAAGGGAAAAATAGTAGGTCAAAAGCTAGATTTGGGGGGGCGAGGGAATAGAAGAAAAGAATAAGAGGGACTAAAGGGATAATACAGGTTTTCCCCATCATGCCCCTTTCCTGTAAGGTGTCATAGTTTCTCGTTCTGAAAGGAAGAAGGGATGGGAAGAGTACTTCTCCCATCTCTGTAACACCCCTGACTATTAGATGCAGTTTTCATTTTTAAAAACATGATCATCCTGCAGGGTGTAAAAAGGGGACAAGAAGTATGGGAAAGTTTCTTCCTTAAGTCCCACTGGTTATTTTGGATATTATCCACCACTGATATGGGACAGACATTGTATAAAAAACCTATGCAGACACCTGAGTTCATCAGGAATGCTGGAGCTACCAGTCTCTTCTGAGGGCCATAGCTATGGGCGCCTCTTCCACCAGTGGTCAGAATGAGCATGGGTTTAATTTTCAGAATTGCATGAGACCACCTACAGCAGTGGTCCCCAAACTGTGGGGCGTGTTCCCTTGGGGGGGTGCAGAGGAAATTACAGGGGGTGCAGCAGTAGGCCTGGGCCAGCCCCCCGGGAGGCAGAGAGGGAGCACCATCCAGCCTCACTCTGCTCCCAGTTCCCCTCTGGCCACAGCCACCTGGATGTCTGGTTATCCACAGTAACTGGCCTCCGCCCCTGGGAGGGTGGAAAGAGGAGCAGCTGCTGCTGGAGCCTGGAGGAGCACTCAGGGATAGCTCCAGCAAGAGAGGTACCAACGGTCCCCTATCCTGCCCAGAGAGCAGCTCCCCCTCCCCTGCCCTGTCCCAATCATCCCTCCATCCCCGACGCCCGGCTCCACCTCTCTCGTCCTGCCCCACTCATCCTCATCCCCACCCTGGCTCCTGGGGGGGACACAGACTGGGTAAGGGGGAAGGGTGATTGAAAAAGTTTGGGAACCACTGACCTAGAGTGTCAATTGTTCAGGGTAAGAGCCATCTGTGTTACGTCTTTGCACCATCCCTAGCACAACTAGGTCCTGGCCTCTAGCCTACCACGATATAAAAACCCACTTCACCACAACACAAATACCCTCTTCACATGATAAATATCACACAAAAATATATTGAGATGATCTGCAAGAACATTTTGCTTGCATGACAATAACTCTTTTAGTGACCTGTCCAACTTTTTCTCCCCGACTAAATACCTGTGGTTTGCATTATTTTCCCCCCAGAAGAGTTAATCATTTTTCTAAGATGAAGACACATGTTTGTGATCAGAGAAAATGGGGGGTGTGGTTTGATTTTTAACTTTAGATAGAAAAAAAATCAATCAATTTGGTCATTACCACTTATTCAAGTATGGAAATACTTCCTTCTGTTTTAGGTAAGTTTTAACATTAACATATTCAAGAAGTTGGTTCAGGTGCCTATAGATTTGTTTTAAACTTGACAGGCCAGAAGCTCAGCTGGTGTATATCAGCATAGTTCCCCTGCTGCTTCTACATGCATTCTCTCTTTTTGTTGTTGTTGCCAGTTGGGATTCAGGGTCTTCACACACAGACAGACAACGAGCCTCTCCGCTTATGAGAAATAGTTTGCCTCTATCCTGTCTCACTTCCGTTTCCTCAGCCCCAGTACTCTCAGACTGCTTCACTGGTGTCTTTTGCTCACTGAGAGGTTTTATCCTCCTGAAGAAATGGCTTTGCAAGTCTGAAGAACGATTGTTCATGTCTTCATTTCCTGGACTGTGCTACCCAGTCTCTTTTACATCACTAGAATCTTGCAGGCTAGGACCTTCTCTTTATGGATTGACCAGGAGATAGAGGGGGAAAGCTGCCTTCTCTCCTTCTGTAATCAGTAGGATGATGCTGAGACAATATTGTGTGTAACTCTATTGTACCCCCTTCTTCCCACACCTCAGCTTAATTTGTTGCTGAAGCACAGGCCAGAGGTCTGTCTTTTCAAAAAGCATTACAAAGAGTTAAACCTCAGGGCTATGATATGTAGAATCCTAATACACAGGTGTTAACAGTTCCCAATCAGCTTCAAAGAGAGCATACCATGCAGTTTTAGTAAAGAAACATTTACTGCACACGGAAGACACTGTATATAGCATTAGGAATTACTATGAACAACTATTAAACAAAAGTTGCTAGGCAGTAGTCTACTGATGTTCCTCATACAGACACCCCCCTTCCCCTACCCATTGCTGTTACGTATTTAAATTCAAAGGTGAGGTTTCAACATAACATTCACACTGCTATACTTTAGCACACACATAAAACCCATTCCCCTCTGATCTTCTTTTCGAGATGATTTCTCACTCTTTGTAGTGTGACAATAATATGTAACATGTGCCACCTGGACTCTTCAGAGCTTGAGAAGAATGGGAGCATCTCAGCTCCTTTCCGAACACTTCAGAACCCTACCAGCAAACAGAGAGTCTGGGATTCTCTACAGCCAGCAGCATTCCAGCTCTTGGGTTAACAGAGGAGTGGCAGTCAGGTGGTGGTGAAATAAATCTGTAGCCTGTACTCCTAAGTGGCACAGGTATTGGGACCCAGCCCACATCCCTTGATCCTGTATGAATCAGCTGCTGAGTCTAAAGGGCTGTCTGTAACTCCTAGGGTGATCAGATAGCAACTATGAAAAAACAGGACAGGGGGTGGGGGGTAATAGGTGCCTATATAAGAAAAAGTCCCAAAAAACGGGACTGTCCCTATAAAAATGGGACATCTGGTCACGCTAGTAACACCTCTCTTTGTAACCTTCCCCTCCTCCACACCCAAGTTCCAATTGTCTCAGCTCTAAGAGGGTGACTGAGTGTGGATTGTTAGAGCCCTGCGTGGGTACAAAATGTATATCCATGGATGCAGATGTCCAGGGATATAAAGGGGATATCCATGGAGCTGCAGGGCTTTACCAGGACCTGCAGCAGCGAAAGCAGCCGCATGTTAGGCTGCCACACACAGGAGTCAGCGCCCAGCCCTGGCAGTTCCTCCGGCGTGGCTGTACTGCCCCCAGCCCTGCGCACTGGGGTGGGTACCAGGCTCACTGGCAGCTGTCCCTGCTCATGTTTGTGTGTGCAAGGGGCTTGCACGTTCCCGGACAGGAGTCCCTTCCACGCAGCAGTGTGCATTCTCTCCTGGAGTGTGAGAGCCACTTGCACACACTAGTGTGACCAGGGACAGCTCCCAGTGAGCCTGGTGCCCGCCGCAGTGGGCAGGGCTGGGCACTGGCTCCTGTGAGTGTCAGCCCGACATGCTGCTGCTTTCACCGCTGCAGTTCCTGGTGGAGCCCTGCAGCCCCGTGGATATCTGCTTTATATCCGTGGATATCCACATCTGCAGATATACATTTTGTATCCGCTCCAGGCTCTATGGATTGTCCACAATGAAACTTCCTTTACAGGTATTAAGCATGGCCAGTAACTGCCATACCCTATTCTGGACATTTTTGGGGCTGTCTTCTAGCTGAAATGCCCTGCCCTGCCCCGTACATGTGTGCAGAGAGCGTATCCAAGTAAAATCCATGTCTCCTCCTCCCTTTCTTTGAGCCAAACAAAGTCAAATGCTGCCGTATAAACATGTGGGTTACACTTTTTTTCCAGGTATATTATTTTCTCTACTTTGAAACTGCTATTCTTAGGGAGTCTCAATATTTCAGGATAATTGATGGCTTAGCTTTCTCTTTGGTCTTACAGTGCTGCCATCCTCTGGCTCAAGGTTCTTTTGAGTTTCTTATTCATGGGACCTCTCATTATATTGCTAGAGCTCTATGTCAAGATACACCTGCTAGATAATACTGTGTGTAATGGCACATCTGCTTTGGGAAATCACAGATACACAGCAATCAGGGACTAATGGAATGGCCAGTGTATGTAGTACACTGGGTTTTCCAAGGATCATCCCTTTTTGGGGGGTGACTGTTCTGGGAAATCTGTAAGGGTGCTCAGTACACGCTGCCCGCTGTCCAGTTTGATGGGCTCAGGTTAATTTCAGATGCCCTGTTTTTTTGTATCTCAGAGTGGCAATTATAGTATGTAGAATTTATTCTCTGCTAGCTATATGCTCACAGCACCTTTCTCCAAAAGATGAGTACATGAGGCAGGTTATTAAAGTGCTGTATGACAGCATGGCTAGGTACTTCCTAACTAGCCTTCATCTTAACGAACAGCCTTTGTTTTCAACCCAGATCTAAGCCCATGCAACAAAAAGGTTGTCTCCCGGTTGTAAATAATTTACATGAAAAGTGCTAAAACACGAAGAGGGAGCTATAGGAGATGTTACTTTCTTGTATGCTGTTTAGCTTATTCTGCCAACTTTTAAGGTTCTGTCTGTATTAGTTAAACTGCAGAAATTTAGTGTCATTATCCCATGAGTTTTGTTGACAGGGTGAGATGCACTGTATGGATTGGTAGCCTTTTGAATAGCTAACAAGATTTCAACTCCAACCCCATTTGCTCTATCATCTGGACTACTGTGTGCAGCATTGATTACCCCCAACTTAAATGAAGGATACTGCAGAGTTGGAGAGGGGTCAGGAGAATGATTAGGGACATGGAAACAAACTCATGACAAGACTGTGATCATTTACCTTAGAAAGGAAACATGATGAAAGCATAGAATATAATGAATGGTACAGAAAAGGTAAGGAGGGATAACAAAAGCTCAGAGTCTCAACACAAAAACAAGAGGACATTCAATCAAATTAAAATGATGACAAATTCAAGATAAGGAGAAGACACTTTTTCACACAACACTGAGTTAGACTTTAGAATTCCTTGACATGGGAGGTCATTGTGGCCAAGAACCCAAGCAAGATGCAAAAAAGGATTGGACATTTATGTGGATAAGAATAACCAGAGTTATAGTAATTAATATAATAAATTTTGGAAGGGAGATTAAACTGCATGCATCAGGGTTTAAGCCAGTCTCTTACTACGAGGAATTAGGTGGTTCTCCTGAAAGATCTGGTAATGGCCACAGTCAGACACATGGTACTAAAGGAGGTGGTCTGTTCCAGTAGCAATTCCTACTTTCTATCCACTTAAAGAGTAGGAATTTGAAGCTATTAGGCTTAAGTATGGAACATCTGACCTTTGCCTTCTTAGGTACAGAACCAGTCAAACTAGAAAAGGATTCACTGTTTCAACACATTCTTATCTCTACTACCCTACCATCAGTAGAGTCAGGAATTGCATTTTTCCACTTAAATTACTATATCATTTCAATCATAAAGAAATGCAATAGTGACGAACTTAAATAATTCAAGGTCAAAAATAGATTTAGCATGCTGAAAAAGATGCATAGCTTCACCTGCTGAAACTAAACCAATTTTTCTCTCATTCTGTAATTAAGTCAGAGTCGTAATATTGTACTTTCATTAGGAATCTGAGAATATGTATGGGAGTTAAAAGGGGTCATTAATGCAGTGTTCTTAAAAATGAGATCTGGTTGGTCTGAGCAAATCAACCATTTGTTATCCATATTAAGAGCTGGAGGGACATCTAGTGGACTCAAAAAGAAAAGGAGTACTAGTGGCACCTTACAGACTAACCAATTTATTTGAGCATAAGCTTTCATGAGCTACAGATCAGGCTGGCCCTTTGCTTTCATTTTAATGCACTATTTCATATCAGTTAATTTTGTTAATGTTAGTCTTTCTACTCAATGATGAGCATATAGGGTGACCAGACAGCAAGTGTGAAAAATCAGGACAGGGGGTGGGAAGTAATAGGAGCCTATATAAGAAAAAGACCCCAAAATCGGGACTGTCCCTATAACATCGAGACATCTGGTCACCCTATGAGCACAGAAGGTGCTGGGTGTGATTGAATGCACCCCTGTATTCTGACCCTACATGCTATTGTAATAATCTTTGTACAAAATATGCCTTGTGAGGTATCATTTGAAAAATAATAACTCACTGGTCAATATCATGGTGAAATGTGTGTAGCAACATTATATGTAAAGTTTTGGACATAAACACACTTCAGTCATGACTTCAGCTTATCAGCAACTCTGAGGAGTGGGTAAACCTGTTTCTCAAAGACAAAATACAAACTGATGCCTCTAGCTAGGTGTCAAAGCTGATAAGGAATCACCTATAAAGTGGCCATTCCTGGGCAAGGAATGGGGGCAGGCACAAACAGATCTGCATCTTAGCAAACAACAGCAAGCTGTAAGCAAACCCTTTCACCAGTGACTCCTTGACTCTGTTCTCACTGTGGGAATGAACTTTATCTAGGGATAACCCTCCAGAAAATGCATTTCAAAAGGTGATTGAACCATAAAAAGTGAGGAGCAAAAGCACGAGAAGTTCTCGCTTCCTATCCATCTCTCTCTCTCTTTCATCTAAGAAGACAAAAAAAAAAAAAAACCTTTGGGAGCAGATCCTGGCCTCCAATTTTGGTCGCCAGTGTTACTGGAAACATGTGGTAAGGGACTTCACTTTGAACCAAGTCTAGTTTGTTAAGTTTTAGTATTAGGAAGGGTTTTATCTTTATTTCTCTTGTAACCATTTCTGACTTTAGTGCTTTATGCTTGTATTCACTTTAACCTGTCTCCTTGTAATAATATAAACTTGTTTTATTGTTTAATTAAAACTAATCCAGTGTTGTGAATTGTTTGCGTGACTCCATCTGAGGTAGCAGACTGTTGTACATAGATTCCCTAAGAGGAGCAAAGATCCTCATATATTTGGAATGCCTAGGGTTGCCAGGTTTTCAGTTTTCTATTGGAACGCCTGGTTGAAAAGGGACCCTGGCGGTTCTGGTCGGCATCACCGACCAGGCCATTAAAAGTCCAGTCAGCAGCGCAGGCAGACTCCCTGCATGCCCTAGCTCTGCACGGCTCCCAGAAGCAGCCACTAGGTCCCTGTGGCCCCCAGGGGCATGGGTGGCCAGGGAGGCTCGGAATGCTGCCTGCTCCCCGAGTACCGGATAAGCAGCTCCCATTGGCCAAGAACTGCAACCAATGGGAGCTGCAGGGGTGGCACGAGCGCAGTGTGCGGAGCCTCCCTGGCTGCCGGTGTGTCTAGGGGCCACAGGGACCCCGCACCCAGCCCTGAGCCCCCTCCTTTACCCCAGACTCCTCACCCCCAGCTCCACCCCGGAGCCCACACCCCCAGCCGGAGTCCTCACCCTCTCACACCTCAACTCCTGCCCCAGCCCTGAGCCCCCTCCTGCACCACAAACCCCTCATGCCTACACACTCACCAACTAGACCATGACAACCATACAAAGCTGTAACAGCGGCTTATCTGGTCTGGCATCAGGATGCATCCTCTGCCTCAATTCCCGTCCCTGCTCTCAGACAGCTGAGTGATTGTAACACTTGGCTGCAGAGCCAAAGCACTAAATCACAACAAAGCAAGAGCCATCTTCTTCCAGGTTCAATCAAAATCCAAAACAGATCTAGCATATCCTTAGTCCTCCAGGGGCTGCAACCTTCACCTCTCAACACACAGCTTCACAAACTGACAGTGTTGCTCCCCAGGTTAGTTAAATATTCCTTTCACCACAGTACAGGGCTCTCCAAACACTTCACCCTCAGTCACAGGGGTTTTTGCACCACCTCTCCTTGTGGCACTGTTGGGGGATCCGTACCTTCCCTGAACCATAAGGTCCCAGGGTTCAGACCATAACCAGAAAAGGGGCTGTCTGCCCTCCACAGCTTCCCCATTTCCTAGGGCCACTTCCTATGTTACTGGTCTCCCATCCCACCCCCACACCTTCCCAGACTGCTTTACTGCAGCTCTCCTGGACTCCTTCCTGGAGTTCTCGTCACCTAGGCCACTTCTCTGGGCTCAAAACAAACCCCTCCCAGGCCTTTTGCCCAGAGCAATCTCTGACACTTGCCACTACAACTCCCTCCCCAGTTCTCTTAATGGAGAGCTGCACACCAACTGTTGACTTAACTTGAATCTCCCAGACTGAGCACAGAGTTGCCTTATATTGTCCTGCCATCGTTTCCCATCAGAGCTTTCTTTCAGCTTGCTGTTGCACTATCTTTCAGGGGAACTACAAGTCCCAGAATGCATAAGCTTAAAGGGCCAGAACTTGGATCAGGGATCGGCTGGCCACAGATCTGCCCCTAAAGGGACAGCCTATTCTGTGACAAAGACAAAACATGGAGAAGACAGGAGGGGACTTTTATCAGAATAAACCTAATTTTACTTCAAGGTAGTAAAAAATGCATTTCAGATCACTATTAGAATAATTCTCTATCCCACACCCAATCCCCATTCTTAACATTGCCTCTGAAATAAATGCCTAGAAAAAAAACATGGGATTACAGAGATTTCTTTTTTAGGATTATTAAGCATAGCTTCTAGGTGATAACTAAGTAAAAACCATCCTGATTAAAAGTCAAAAGTGAGCATATAAGGTTCTCATTTGAAAATTTTAGAATATCTTCAGTTATTTCATACCAAATACAGCTGTGGCATAATTACATGGGCATACAGTGAGAATACAAATCTTGTATGTATTATTCATAGGAGAAAAAAAATCCAATGTCAAAAGAGATACCTGCCTTAAAGAAAATACCAGCTTCAGATTGTATCTGGAGTATCTGGAGAAAAATGCTCACTTCATTTTAGTCTGCCATGCGTGAATAATAGACGTCCATAACCCAAATGCAGTCTACTGCTCATCCTCCCATAACCACTCCCTTCAGCTGATCCAGCGTAACAGAATGTTAAACTGTATTATACTGTTCAGCCACTGGGTGGCGCAGCGTGTAACATATTTTATGTAAGCTGGAAAAGCCATTCCAAAGAGAACCTATTTTTTTAAACAATAACTAGAATCAAAATGCATCTGTCCCAAAGTCCTCCAAATACTTAAAACATACAAACTAAAATGAACTTTTAAAAGGTGTCATGAACAAAAAATAAAGAGCAGTTACTCAAGTGGTCATGAACTATCAGCGATTTGGACCAACCTAAAGGAGACAAAAAGAAAAGGAAAGCTTAGGCCCAAAAAAATGGGTTAGTCTCTGAGGTGCCACAAGTCCTCCTTTTCCTTTTGCGGATACAGATGAACATGGCTGCTCCTCTGACACCTAAAGGAGACAATGACCAAGCCAACTTCCAATATCACTGTAGAAGATTAATTAGTACCAGAACACAACACAGTTCACATCAGTTTTAATCTTCTAACAAGAATAACCCTTGCAGGGCTTGTGTTCAGTCTATCTGGCTGATAAATGAAAGCATCACAACCCTGAGCTACATTGACCAGGAATTTCTCAGATGCATACTCAAGTCAAATCAATAACAAACAAAGGTAAGCAAAACTCATATTTGTTCAGCCTTTAGCAGTCAGCCAGGGAAACCTTTTCCCCAGCCACACTCTTTTCTTTCTTTTCCTTTTTAGAGAAGGCCAAGCTCTTGGTTTAACTCCTCCTTTCCCAGGCTGAGTTCTGGTAAATGCCAGCTATTTCCCATTATCCCATCATTAGAGCAGAGGAAGGAAGCTAGCAATCCCCAGCTAGAGGCTTTTGTTTTCTGATACCCTATGTGAGTTTGGTTATTTTGGTTTGAGAAATGGGCGCTGGGTGTTATTGGCCCACAATAGTTTTTATTGTGCCTTCAATATTGCGCACAATAAATGGTTTTTATTGTGCCTTCAACTACCTGAAAGGGGGTTCCAAAGAGGGTGGATCTAGGCTGTTCTCAGTGGTAGCAGATGACAGAACAAGGAGTAATGATCTCAAGTTGCAGGGGGGAGGTTTAGGTTGGATATTAGGAAAAACTTTTTCACTACGAGGGTGGTGAAGCTTTGGAATAGGTTACCTAGAGAGGTGGTGGAATCTCCTTCCTTAGAGGTTTTTAAGGTCAGGCTTGACAAAGCCCTGGCTGGGATGATTTAGTTGGGGATTGGTCCTGTTTTGAGCAGGGGGTTGGATTCTATGATTCATTCTATGATCTAAAGCTTCATGTCCTAGACCATCTTATCAGGGATTTTAGCTTTAATAATCACTGACCAGAAACACGGACTCTGGGTGTAGATAACCATTTTTTTATGTTAGAAGAGAAGGATAAAATAGCTTCTAGGACCTTTTAAACAAATCTACACCCCCCTCTAACTTTCCCTTGGATCTGGCATCATTTCCCCTGCTTAGTGAGTGAGGTTATAGTTTCAGTGAGGTTACAGATCCAGTGCCCCTCCCTTGACTAGGGTATATTAAGTACAGTTCTGATGATCTTTGGTCATACAATAAGAATAACATTATTTCATTTCCCCTTCTTCCAAGACATAAGTGAATTTTAACCTGAAACAGCCAAACTTGATTACTTTGGCAAAGCAAATATGTCTGCTGATCACCTAGGCAAAGTAGATTTGTCTCTGCAAATACAGTGTGCTTAAAAGGTCTTTTCCTCAAGTTCATCAGTAGATGGCAGGGGAGAGACCACTGGCTTACACAAGTAAGTCTACATAGTGATTACTAAATACATATCATCAATATGACATTCAGAACTGAGGATCCATGCTTCCAAGCATGACCTCTTACAGAAATGTCCTACCATATGGAGTACCTATGTCATTCTATAGCAAAGTTAGAGTCTGGTGGTTAGCAGGTTAACCTGGGCTATAGGAAACCTAAGTTCAATTCCCTGGGCTACCACAAACTTCCTGTGTGGCCTTGGACAAATCTCTCTCGGTGGGATCTACGTAGGGGCTTAGATGTTGCAATACTGAGGGCTAGTCTGCACTTACCAGGGGATCAACACACGGTGATGGATGCATCGGCGGTCAATTTAGCTGGTCTAGTGAAAACTCCTGATTACTCTCCTGTCAACTCCTGTACTCCACCTGAACAAGAAGCGCAAGCGGAGTCGACAAGAGAGTGTCTCCAGTCGACATAGTGTAGTGTGGACCCCGTGGTAAGTAGATCTAAGTACATCGACTTCAGCTTCATTATTCACGTAGAACTTAGATCGATCTCCCCCTGTAGTGTAGACAAGGCCTGGGTGTCACCATACCTAGACAATCAGAGGAGCAACAGAGCAGTCCATAAAGCTGAATGTGATGCTTAGGCTTCCTATACAATTATTGGGGAGAGAATGCAATACACAAAAGCCAGCAGGCTCGGCAGGGAGATGCACAATGTGATCAAAGTTACCGAAGCTAGCCAATGGGAGATGCTGATAGGAGGGTTTGTCTAAGCCCTACCCTCTCACAGAGATAGGTGCCTAAATCCAGGCTGCAGGGAGATGCACAATGTGATCCACAACAGGAACCCACCGACTGGAGTTACACACCTAAGCTTGTGCTTGCGGGAATGAAGTAGGCACCTGCCTCACTCCACACAAAATAGGAGGAAGGGGAGGTGCCTACCTTATAACCCTTCATACAGTGGTTAGATGACTTGCCTGTGATGTAAGAGACCCAAGTTCAATTCCCACCTCTCTGCCAGAGGGGGAGAAATGGTTTGAACTAGGATCTCCCACTTCTCAGTACTCTAATCACTGAGCTAAGGGGTAGTCTGATATGGGACTCTCTCAGTCTCTCCTGTTGAAGCTGTTCTAGTATGGCTAAATTATGAAAGAGTGATTGGAGCAAGAGAACTAGACCTAGGGTCTCCCACCTCCCAGGTTGGTGCCCTGACCACTGGACTACAGAATCATTCTCTCTCTCTCTCTCAGGCCCAATGACTAGTTAAGTCCTTCTCCTCCACCACCAGGTAGACTTTGGATGGGTCCTGATCTGGTAGGCATGCTCAGAGGCCACCTATGCGACTTAAGCAGCCAGATGCCTGACTTCCCTGGGTTGATGAATCATACTGGGCCTTCGACACGGGATAGGTGTGTGGATGCCTAGAGTAGGGCAACAGTGCACATGCGCCAAAGTCTAAAATTTAGGTGGCTAGGGAACGTTTATAGCAGAAAGTCAGGCACAGAGTGAATTTAGGCACCTGTTGCGTTAGGCCGCAGCCAGGGAGAGTTTTCATGGACCACTGTGGTGCCATGCATAGGGACATAGGTACCTAATGCTTGAGTTTAGCTGTCTAGATTGCTTTGTGGATTGCACCCTTGGTGCCTCAGTTTTGCATCTGTAAAATGGGATAACAATGCTTCCCTATCTCACAGGGATATTTGTGAAGATAAATACATTTAAGATTGTGAGGTGCTTAGATACTGCAGTAATGGGGGCCATATAGTCCATATATAGGATAAACCAGTAATCTCTATTAAATGATGTAGGTGGTTCAAAAATCTATAGGAAAGGTATGATATTCCTGCTAAGAATTCTGTTGGATGGTCTAGAACAGGAGTTCTCAAACTTTTTTTTGCTGAGTCCCCTTTGAAAGTATTTCAGGCTGTGATGACCCCCACAAAAAAGTGAAGACCCCTCCATACCAGGCCACCCTTACTTGGATGATGCTGCTGCCAGTGTCACTGCCTTCAGAGCTGGACACCTGGCCAGCAGCCACCACTCTCCAGTCATTCAGCTCTGAAGGCAGTGAAGGAATAGGGGTGGCAATACCACGACCCCCTCTACAATAGCCTTTTGGGTCAGGATCCCCAGTTTGAGAAACACCAGTCTATAATATAATCTATCAAAGATAAAATGCTCTACTAAATTCTGTAGGATTTTATTCATAGAGAACACTATTGGTTAAATTCCTGTTAAATTCGATGGCACTTTTCCATAAAGGAAGCTGCAAGATCAGAAATTCCCCAGTACAGGGCAGCTGCTTTGTACCACACCCCTGGCAGAACTGTGTAGTAAATCAAATGGAACCAGCCCAGGCAGGATCATCCCAGTGCAAAGATAATCCTCCAGCGGTGTACCTCTGACAAAGCAATTCTTACACCACTCCTGCCACTTGCATAGCATTGAATGGAGGCATGGCCAGAGATTACCCTTACAGCATACTAGGTCCTGGCTGCAGTTTCGGCCCCTTGTTTGCAGCTGACATAAAATCAAGCAGCCCTCATGATTGGGTTCACTAGTTCTTTGTAACTGGAAGTGGGACTCATGGCCATATTGGAAAATACCATGTGACTTACCTTTTGTGACTTTTCCCTGCAAAGATAATTCAAAGTCAAGATTCACCAATGAGCAGCAGCCTCACAATACTGGTGAATGTTCAAATAGAGGGCGGGGGGAAAAAAATCACACAGACATCTCAACAAATAGCTCATGATCATGAAGAAAGTTGTAACAAATCCCTGCTAGTTTGAAGCTCAGATTCAAAATAAGGCTGATTTTTTAAACAATTTTGTGGTCTGAGTGAAACATTTCATACCTGAGATTTTTTCCTATTTCTTCATACGCTGAGTCCCATTGTTATACAGCCAATGGGTATGAATTGCTATGTGCACGTACTAGGTGGAATTAGCCAGTTTGCTGGAAGCTATTCTGAGGGGGTTGGGTTGGCTGATTCTGCTCTCTCCCAGAGGTTGCTGTAGTTAAATCATTTTCATTACTAAAGTGACTTATTACTTAAATTCTATACACTTAGAACTGCTAGTCACAACCAGGTATAATGAGGCTTGATCCTGACTGAACCTTCTGTATGCCAGTCTAAGATAAACATTAATAATATTTATTAATTAAATAATTAATTATTATAATATTCTGAATAGCTTTGAAGGCATTCTTCTGTCTAACCACTAGATGGCAGGGCAGTGTTATTATAATGCATATCCCTGAGCAAATTGACAAATTTCACGCAAAGGATGAGGTGCTGTGATTTTGAAAACTTGGCTTATAATTTCCCTACAACATATGGAAACAGACTTTCATTAACTTTAATAGGCTTTAGATCAGGCTTTGAGAGATAAATATTTATACTAAGGATTGTTTAATTTTACCAGATTAGCATATGTAACATTTCATACCATTACACTGGTTATTTTAACTGCTGACACATCATTCATCATTCTTCAAGTATTTGAACATGTTAATAATAAGGAGGGACTGTTTGGTTTATTTAAAGAGGTCTATGGAGGGGAAGGAACAGCGGGACAATGGTGGTGCTGAATAATATCATTGACCCATTCAATCTGGCATTCAGTCCCTATACCAAGCTGCCTCTCAGGGCTTTGTATTTCACTGAACAGTTTCCCAGTGGCACTAAAGATAACAGGAGTGGCATTTTTAGCATGTGAAGCAGTAGTATACGTCAAGCTGCTAAGCTTCACTTGAGAATATAGGTCCACTCATCTGAGGTGCTGAGTCCCCCCTTGGAAATGTTAAGAACGATCAAATACCACTGGGAATTGAAAAGCTGAGTGCCTCCAAGGAGACAATCATCATGTCTCATGGCCAGAATTAGATGGTCTTCAGAATTTTCAAATATAAGCCTGATAACAGTTAACTAAATTTGCTAGTCTCTAAGGTGCCACAAGTACTCCTGTTCTTTTTAGTTATCTCTTTTGTGATTTTCCCTTTAAATTATGTTCAACGGAACTATGTTTTGGGGGTGAGACTGCAGCAAGTCTTACCAGAGATAGAAGACAGAAATGTGTGACAAGGTTTGTTCTAATAGTACATGAAACCCTGGAATAAAACCCATTTTCAAATTCCCCCGGACGAGGTCAGAGCAATCCCATTTGAGACACACCCTGAATCAGAAGAAGCCTTCTAAGATTTGAAGGAGAGGCTCTAAGGAATAGGAAGTCTGCTGCTAGTGGGTCAAGTTGTGAAGTGGAGTTTATTCAAGGAAATGGTGAGAGCAGGGTTCAACATATCAGGCTTGCGAGGATGTTGATTCAGAAACGATTTTATATAATTTCTCTAAGGCAGTGGAATTAGCTGCCTTTGTGGTGGCCCACTTCAGAATAATAGCTCTCTCTTCTCAAAAAGAGAGTATCTAAAAGGAGAATAGAAACTAGAGAAGTTAGCTGGCTTCCTAATCTCTGGTGTTGATTCTTTCTGTTCAGTCTTACTGGCAAGAGCAGACGAAATCCTAGAAGGTGTATGCTATTTCATGCTGCTGCCAAATGGTACTGAGCAAGTCAAAATGTGGTAATGAGTCATGACAGATGAGGATTATCTTTAAGGTAAAATTCTGAAAAGGTTTGTAGGTTTCGGTAAACAGCAAATTTGATTATTTTTTCCCCACAGACTATTCATAGTAAGGGTATGTCTATACTACCCACCGGATTGGCGGGCAGTGATCGATCCAGCGGGGGTCGATTTATCGCGTCTAGTCTAGACGTAATAGATCAACCCACGAGTGCTCTCCCATCAACTCCTGTACTCCAGCACCGCAAGATGCTCAGGCAGAGTCGACAGGGGAGCGGCAGCACTCGACTCACCGCAGTGAAGACACTGCGGTGAGTAGGTCTAAGTACGTCGACTTCAGCTACATTATTCATGTAGCTAAAGTTGCTTAACTTAGATCAATTCCCCTCGCAGTGTAGACCAGGCCTAAGAATAATTAATGAAAAAGATTTTATATTTCTTTTTAAACCAGCCTTCCTAGCAAGGACCCATTTACCACTTACATGTGGCTGTTTCATCCCTAGATTTCAAAGCAAAGGATAGACAAGCCTTGTTCTTTGATGAAATAGCCCCATGTTACAATGTCACTTCCTATTTTTGTATTTACCAGTTCCTCAGAATTGTCCCAGGACAAAAATTGCACGTAGGGCTTCAGTATTGACTTCCAAAGCAGCTTGAGAAATACCAATTTTTCTATTAAAACTCAAGTTCTTCCGGTTAGATGACACTATTCCTGCAGTCAGCACTGCAGCATTTCGCTTCAGGGCACACCAAGCGAGAAAGAATGATATGCTTGGAGCTAGATTCTGCCCTATGGCACATGGACGCCATTCCCATTTACTGCAATGTCAATTGCACCAGTGTCCCTCAGAGAAAGTGACCCCATGAGTACAGTATAGGAAAATGTTGGGTCGGATGAGCACTATGCTCACTGTACTGTGCCACAAGATAGGAACATCATTCTGTGATCGGGTCATGGGGCAGCAGCTGACATCAGTATGTTTGTTAAGGCAGGACACATTACACTGAAACAGATTTAACATCAGCTGAAGACAGCCCAGGGGATCTGCAGTGACACAGATCAGAGCAGCGGCCCTAGTACTCTATATAGTATATATGAAGTGTCAGTGGCCATTCTTACAGCCTGTAAGCTGGGTAGTACATCAGAAGGGATCACTCTGCAACCACATGGCCTATCCCAGGCTATTCCATCCCCCAGATTCCACTTAACATCCTGCACAAAGCGTAACTAATCAGGTTTGAGCTAGGGAAAGTGAATTCACACCAAATATATACATAGATACATAGATATTAGATATTATTACATAGATATTAGATACATAATTATATATGCCCTCTGGCTGTGCATGGGCAGTCCCAGATTAAGACATTGGAGTTGCTACAGGTTTAACTACAAGTTAAATTTGCCACAAAAACCTTTGTAGCTGGTGATATGCAAGCCAGAAGATTCATAGAATGCCCTTCCAATTCCAGATGGAGGCCACATGCTCAGCAGGTAGAAAAGCCATCTTCTTACTTGCAAACTGAGTGAGCTGGATTTGAAAATCAGTGAGAAACAAACACAGGAGCTTGCACTGCCATTGTTAAAGTCAGTCCTTCACCTTAGCCTTGCACATGTAGCCTTAATCTTTGCATTTCCTAACCTTGGGGAGCTTAACTTTGCATCTTTAGCATTGCAACAACAGTTGGGGGGGGGAGGGTTCTGCATAAAACTATAATTTTAAACTGCATAGGAAAGATGCCAAAAGAAACAGGTTAACTAGAAATACTAGAAGTTATTAAGAGGTCTCTTGTAACCTCTGCCCTTCTGCTTGTCACAGGTAACTCCCAATGACAAACTTCTCTGAAAATGTGTCCTTCCCCTCACTACTTCCTTTTTACGGGAATTACACTGCATTGTTTTGATCAATAACTGTCACATTCACGTTAGCATGTGTTTAAGCTTTCCCTATCTTCTGCAAAGGGCACAATAAACATCCACTTGCTATTTCATTATGATTGTGTCAAGGTATCGCGTGTTTGATTAAACATCCCTTCTGTTGCAGTTATATAATTTCTGACATAGCATAGACATTGACAAAGAAATACTCCAGGCTAGTTCTTCCATTTTCTTCATTAGGTTAGCTGAACTATCAGACACATCTTCAATATTTTCCCATTAACTCCCATTTGGAATAGACAAAAATATCCTGCCTGAGAAAGGCTTTGGAGAGTCAGGGGGAATTAGCCTTAGTCCACTCTAATTATTACTATTTAGCAGACCAGTTAATGGCTGTTCATACTGTGAAAGTGAAATCCTTGTCATTTATTCCCAAACTCTGAATAAGGGGCTTTCACTCAGATTTATGCTATTTGTGCTAATATACTCAGAATTTTAAAGGAAATTGAAAGCCCTTCCCTTCCATTACTGAGAACCAAGCAAAAACCATTATGCCTACACTGGTCAGATGGTGTAACAACATTTGGAAACTTTTAGCCATAGAAAAATGACTAGCCTAAATGATCGTACATATGACAGGTTCTACCCACTTAACTACACTTCATCACTTGTACTGGAAGAAGAAGTTGGATCAGGAAGCCAGCTTATCTGTCAAACTTCGCTTTTTCTTAAACTATATTGCTTTAGTATTATTATTCTGATTCATTTTTCCCCTTTTTGAATAAAAATGATTAAAATGTTCTTGGTTTATCCCATGTGACTTACTCTTTATCTTGGTACCTAAAGTTTTTGTTCAATATCTTCATAAATGATCTGGAGGATGGTGTGGATTGCACTCTCAGCAAATTTGCGGATGATACTAAACTGGGAGGAGTGGTAGATACGCTGGAGGGGAGGGATAGGATACAGAAGGACCTAGACAAATTGGAGGATTGGGCCAAAAGAAATCTGATGAGGTTCAATAAGGATAAGTGCAGGGTCCTGCACTTAGGACGGAAGAACCCAATGCACAGCTACAGACTAGGGACCGAATGGCTAGGCAGCAGTTCTGCGGAAAAGGACCTAGGGGTGACAGTGGACGAGAAGCTGGATATGAGTCAGCAGTGTGCCCTTGTTGCCAAGAAGGCCAATGGCATTTTGGGATGTATAAGTAGGGGCATAGCGAGCAGATCGAGGGACGTGATCGTTCCCCTCTATTCGACATTGGTGAGGCCTCATCTGGAGTACTGTGTCCAGTTTTGGGCCCCACACTTCAAGAAGGATGTGGATAAATTGGAGAGAGTCCAGCGAAGGGCAACAAAAATGATTAGGGGACTGGAACACATGAGTTATGAGGAGAGGCTGAGGGAGCTGGGATTGTTTAGCCTGCAGAAGAGAAGAATGAGGGGGGATTTGATAGCTGCTTTCAACTACCTGAAAGGGGGTTCCAAAGAGGATGGCTCTAGACTGTTCTCAATGGTAGCAGATGACAGAACGAGGAGTAATGGTCTCAAGTTGCAGTGGGGGAGGTTTAGATTGGATATTAGGAAAAACTTTTTCACTAAGAGGGTGGTGAAACACTGGAATGCGTTACCTAGGGAGGTGGTAGAATCTCCTTCCTTAGAGGTTTTTAAGGTCAGGCTTGACAAAGCCCTGGCTGGGATGATTTAACTGGGAATTGGTCCTGCTTCGAGCAGGGGGTTGGACTAGATGACCTTCTGGGGTCCCTTCCAACCCTGATATTCTATGATTCTATGAGTCTATGAAAGTACTTATAAACTAGAAGGATTTCTATCACTCACTTGTGACCAGCCTAGGGGGAAAACATTCTGATCATTTCTCCATGAACATTTAAAACTTCATGGTTAGCTTTCCATCAAGATGACATGTTTCCGTTAATTCTGGGGCCATGGCCTCATTCTTTCAGATAAATCAACCCTAAATATGATGGCTCCTGTGATTAGCTAAAGCCTTCCTCTGCATTCTGCTTCTTCTGGTTTGGACTCTTGTTCCTTATGTTTACTATAGTGCAACTCTCCCTTCATCTTAGATGTTTCGTTTTTCTTCTTTTAATATAAATTAAAATGCTACTGTCACCACCAGTCTGAGGCTGCAAGTCAGAAGTGAGATGACAGTCATTTCTTTCAAATCCAAGGAGAAAAATCTCATCAATAAATGACATGCATTAGGTCTAACTGGTTTGAAATCCAGAATAGCACTATGCTAGTCCTCTGCTAGCACTGCTTGTTGTTGCAGTTGAGCCCTCACTGTGACTATCCACAAATATGCTTTTTCCCAGCTCCTCCTTTGAACCGCTACACAATAGGCTGGAAAGCAGCTACATTTGGCCACTTATTTATCTCTGCATCATTTACATATCTCTGCCTGCTTTGCTGCATATGCATCTGTGGTCTTGTTTGATTTAAGTTTAGTGTGGAAAACCCCGGTTCTACCACTACAGTGCTGCAGGACGAGAACAATAGCCTGTATGCTCCAGGTGGGCCGATCTGTTCTTGGCGCAAGCCCAGATAGAGAGACAAAGGCGACACTACGCCACCTTTACAGCTTCTCAATCTTGGGCTGGCAGGCACCGGCACCAACCCCTGGCACAAAAAAAGAGCAGCCTAAAGGCTTCTCTTTCTTCTACTGGCTACCATTCCTGCATCCAGGGCCATTCCTGCATCCAAGGAACAGTTTCTCCTGACAAAACCTTATATTAGGGCTTGGAACAGTGTAAGAACTGCTATGCTGCCCCTACATCACCAGGATATTCCCTACTTTGGGAGAATCCCCAATTAGCCCTTTAAGCCAGGTTTAAATCTGTTTGGCTATACAAAGCCAATGGAACAGGACCGAGGATTTGGCGCAGTATTTCCACCATTAGGAATATATCCCAAAAGGCAGGTGGCCTGGTGGTTAAAAGTTCTGTGAAATATGCATGTGCAGTGTCATTTGTGGACTTGATGGTATTTCAGGGGCAACCACTAATGTAGGGCATTCTCCCCTTCCTCCTCACGGACTATCTGTGCTTTGCTCAGCCCCTCCTTCTTCCACCTCTTCCCTCTGAATGGCAGTTCACTGCTTTTGGTCTGCTCAACTCCTTCACCACCACCACACAGAGGCAGCTCAGTTCCCACTCATCCCCTACTGCCAACCAGCTGGGTAATGCCGCTACACCTGATGACCCTCCGCCTACTCCCAGCTTCCCCTAGTGTCTTCTTCTGGCAGCTAATACAGCTGATACTTTGACTTGCTCAGATAGCATTTCTGCTTGCTCCAGGATTCTGGGCAATAGGATATTCCCAACCAGTATGTCACCCTAATTAAAATATTCTGAAATGTTTTGTATGTATGTAAATGTTTTGACATTTCCAAATAGAATTTTTTTGGAATTTGGATTCTGTGAAAAATTTCAACATTTCTACTTTTTGACCAAAGAGTAAATGTTGAAATTTCCCATGGGACTGAAATTCAGAATTTCAGTCAGCTTTGCTGATAATACAGTGATTTCAGTTAACCAGGTCTCAAAACTATGCACCAAGGAATTCCAAAAGAGGCATCTACTGTATTCAAATGACTTTGAGTATGTCTACACTACGGAATAAGGTCGAATTTATAGAAGTCGGTTTTTTAGAAATCGGTTTTATATATTCAAGTGTGTGTGTCCCCACAGAAAATGCTCTAAGTGCATTAAGTGCATTAACTCGGTGGAGCGCTTCCACAGTACCGAGGCTAGAGTCGACTTCCGGAGCGTTGCACTGTGGATAGCTATCCCACAGTTCCCGCAGTCTCTGCTGCCCATTGGAATTCTGGGTTGAGATCCCAATGCCTGATGGGGCTAAAACATTGTCGCGGGTGGTTCTGGGTACATATTGTCAGGCCCCCGTTCCCTCCCTCCCTCCGTGAAAGCAAGGGCAGACAATCATTTTGCGCCTTTTTTCCTGAGTTACCTGTGCAGACGCCATACCACGGCAAGCATGGAGCCCGCTCAGGTAACCGTCACCCTATGTCTCCTGGGTGCTGGCAGACGCGGTACGGCATTGCTACACAGTAGCAGCAACCCCTTGCCTTGTAGCAGCAGACGGTACAGTACGACTGGTAGCCGTCATCGTCATGTCCGAGGTGCTCCTGGCCACGTCGGCTGGGAGCACCTGGGCAGACATGGGCGCAGGGACTAAATTTGGAGTGACTTGACCAGGTCATTCTCTTTAGTCCTGCAGTCAGTCCTATTGAACCGTCTTATGGTGAGCGGGCAGGCGATACGGACTGCTAGCAGTCGTACTGTACCATCTTCTGCCGAGCAGCCATGATATGTGGATGGCATGCAGTCCTTCTGCACCGTCTGCTGCCAGCCAAAGATGTAAAAGACAGATGGAGTGGATCAAAACAAGAAATAGACCAGATTTGTTTTGTACTCATTTGCCTCCTCCCCTGTCTAGGGGACTCATTCCTCTAGGTCACACTGCAGTCATTCACAGAGAAGGTGCAGCGAGGTAAATCTAGCCATGTATCAATCAGAGGCCAGGCTAACCTCCTTGTTCCAATAAGAACAATAACTTAGGTGCACCATTTCTTATTGGAACCCTCCGTGAAGTCCTGCCTGAAATACTCCTTGATGTACAGGCACCCCCTTTGTTGATTTTAGCTCCCTGAAGCCAACCCTGTAAGCCGTGTCGCCAGTCGCCCCTCCCTCCGTCAGAGCAACGGCAGACAATCGTTCCGCGCCTTTTTTCTGTGCGGACGCCATACCAAGACAAGCATGGAGGCCGCTCAGCTCACTTTGGCAATTAGGAGCACATTAAACACCACACGCATTATCCAGCAGTATATGCAGCACCAGAATCTGGCAAAGCGATACCGGGTGAGGAGGCGACGTCAGCGCGGTCACGTGAGTGATCAGGACATGGACACAGATTTCTCTGAAAGCATGGGCCCTGCCAATGCATGCATCATGGTGCTAATGGGGCAGGTTCATGCTGTGGAATGCCGATTCTGGGCTCGGGAAACAAGCACAGACTGGTGGGACCGCATAGTGTTGCAGGTCTGGGACGATTCCCAGTGGCTGCGAAACTTTCGCATGCATAAGGGCACTTTCATGGAACTTTGTGACTTGCTTTCCCCTGCCCTGAGGCGCATGAATACCAAGATGAGAGCAGCCCTCACAGTTGAGAAGCGAGTGGCGATAACCCTGTGGAAGCTTGCAACGCCAGACAGCTACCGGTCAGTTGGGAATCAATTTGGAGTGGGCAAATCTACAGTGGGGGCTGCTGTGATGCAAGTAGCCCACGCAATCAAAGATCTGCTGATATCAAGGGTAGTGACCCTGGGAAATGTGCAGGTCATAGTGGATGGCTTTGCTGCAATGGGATTCCCTAACTGTGGTGGGGCTATAGACGGAACCCATATCCCTATCTTGGCACCAGAGCACCAAGCCCCCGAGTACATAAACCGCAAGGGGTACTTTTCGATAGTGCTGCAAACTCTGGTGGATCACAAGGGACGTTTCACCAACATCAACATGGGATGGCCGGGAAAGGTGCATGATGCTCGCATCTTCAGGAACTCTGGTCTGTTTCAAAAGCTGCAGGAAGGGACTTTATTCCCAGACCAGAAAATAACCGTTGGGGATGTTGAAATGCCTATATGTATCCTTGGGGACCCAGCCTACCCCTTAATGCCATGGCTCATGAAGCCATACACAGGCAGCCTGGACAGTAGTCAGGAGCTGTTCAACTACAGGCTGAGCAAGTGCAGAATGGTGGTAGAATGTGCATTTGGACGTTTAAAGGCGCGCTGGCGCAGTTTACTGACTCGCTTAGACCTCAGTGAAACCAATATTCCCACTGTTATTACTGCTTGCTGTGTGCTCCACAATATCTGTGAGAGTAAGGGGGAGACGTTTATGGCGGGGTGGGAGGTTGAGGCAAATCGCCTGGCTGCTGGTTACGCACAGCCAGACACCAGGGTGGTTAGAAGAGCACAGGAGGGCGCGGTACGCATCAGAGAAGCTTTGAAAACCAGTTTCATGACTGGCCAGGCTACGGTGTGAAAGTTCTGTTTGTTTCTCCTTGATGAAAGCCCCTGCCCCTTGGTTCACTCTACTTCCCTGTAAACTAACCACCCGCCCCTCCTCCCTTCAATCACCGCTTGCAGAGGCAATAAAGTCATTGTTGCTTCACATTCATGCATTCTTTATTCATTCATCACACAAATAGGGGGATGACTACCAAGGTAGCCCAGGAGGGGTGGTGGAGGAGGGAAGGAAAATGCCACACAGCACTTTAAGCACAGCACTTTAAAAGTTTACAACTTTAAAATTTATTGAATGACAGCCTTCTTTTTTTTTGGGCAATCCTCTGTGGTGGAGTGGCTGGTTGGCCGGAGGCCCCCCCACCGCGTTCTTGGGCGTTTGGGTGTGGAGGCTATGGAACTTGGGGAGGAGGGTGGTTGGTTACAGAGGGGCTGCAGTGGCAGTCTGTGCTCCAGCTGCCTTTGCTGCAGCTCAACCATACACTGGAGCATACTGGTTTGGTCCTGCAGCAGCCTCAGCATTGAATCCTGCCTCCTCTCATCACGCTGCCGCCACATTTGAGCTTCAGCCCTGTCTTCAGCCCACCACTTACTCTCTTCAGCCCGCCACTTACTCTCTTCAGCCCGCCACCTCTCCTCCCGGTCATTTTGTGCTTTCCTGCACTCTGACATTATTTGCCTCCACACATTCGTCTGTGCTCTGTCAGTGTGGGAGGACAGCATGAGCTCAGAGAACATTTCATCGCGAGTGCGTTTTTTTTTTCTTTCTAAGCTTCACTAGCCTCTGGGAAGGAGAAGATCCTGTGATCATTGAAACACATGCAGCTGGTGGAGAAAAAAAAAAGGGACAGCGGTATTTAAAAAGACACATTTTATAAAACAGTGGCTACACTCTTTCAGGGTAAACCTTGCTGTTAACATTACATACGTAGCACATGTGCTTTCGTTACAAGGTCGCATTTTGCCTCCTCCCACCGCGTGACTACCCCCTCAACCTTCCCCCCTCCCTGTGGCTAACAGCGGGGAACATTTCTGTTTAGCCACAGGCAAAGAGCCCAGCAGGAATGGGCTCCTCAGAGTGTCCCCTGAAGAAAAGCACTCTATTTCAACCAGGTGACCATGAATTATATCTCACTCTCCTGAGGATAACACAGAGAGATAAAGAACGGATGTTGTTTGAATGCCAGCAAACATACACTGTAATGCTTTGTTCTACAATGATTCCCGAGTACGTGTTACTGGCCTGGAGTGGTAAAGTGTCCTACCATGAAGGACGCAATAAGGTTGCCCTCCCCAGAAACCTTTTGCAAAGGCTTTAGGACTACATCTAGGAGAACCGCAAATGCCAGGGCAAAGTAATCCTTTCACATGCTTGCTTTTAAACCATGTATAGTATTTTAAAAGGTACACTCACCAGAGGTCCCTTCTCCGCCTGCTGGGTCCAGGAGGCAGCCTTGGGTGGGTTTGGGGGGTACTGGCTCCAGGTCTAGGGTGAGAAACAGTTCCTGGCTGTCAGGAAAACCGGTTTCTCCGCTTGCTTGCTGTGAGCTATCATCTTCTTCTTCGTCCCCAAAACCTGCTTCCGTATTGCCTCCATCTCCATTGAAGGAGTCAAACAACACGGCTGGGGTAGTGGTGGCTGAACCCCCTAAAATGGCATGCAGCTCATCATAGAAGCGGCATGTTTGGGGCTCTGACCCAGAGCGGCTGTTCGCCTCTCTGGTTTTCTGGTAGGCTTGCCTCAGCTCCTTCAGTTTCACGCGGCACTGCTTCAGGTCCCTGTTATGGCCTCTGTCCTTCATGCCCTGGGAGATTTTCACAAAGGTTTTGGCATTTCGAAAACTGGAACAGAGTTCTGATAGCACGGATTCCTCTCCCCAAACAGCGATCAGATCCCGTACCTCCCGTTCGGTCCATGCTGGAGCTCTTTTGCGATTCTGGGACTCCATCATGGTCACCTGTGCTGATGAGCTCTGCATGGTCACCTGCAGCTTGCCACGCTGGCCAAACAGGAAATGAGATTCAAAAGTTCGTGGTTCTTTTCCTGTCTACCTGGCCAGTGCATCTGAGTTGAGAGTGCTGTCCGGAGCGGTCATAATGGAGCACTCTGGGATAGCTCCCAGAGGCCAATACCATCGAGTTGTGTCGATGGTACCCCAAATTCGAGCCGGCAACGTCGATTTAAGCGCTAATCCACTTGTCAGGGGTGGAGTAAGGAAATCGATTTTAAGAGCCCTTTAAGTCGAAATAAAGGGCTTCATTGTGTGGACGGGTGCAGGTTTACATCGATTTAACGCTGCTAAATTCGACCTAAAGTCCTAGTGTAGACCAGGGCTTTGTAGCTTTTTCATTGTGTAACTGGCACTAAAGAGTCATGGCATTAACTGCAGCAAAAGACTCCTTGTGCTAATCGAAGCAGATTCAGGGATTCCCCAAAGTTTGGAGGTTCAGCTCAAATGGACCCTTCATCCAAGCCACAGTTGGCTTTAATTTTATGCAACCAAACCTTACCAATGAAGATTTGGAAAGCCAAAACAAAGCCTCTTCGGCTCACCTCTTTTTATTACCACCAATTTAAGGGGACTCTGAACATACAATTTTATGCAAAAACTGGTAACTTAAAAGCTTCAATGCTGCATCAGAAGCCATTCAGTTTTGCCTAAGTTTACTGCTTTAATCTTTGAAACAACACTATTGCAGGGTAAGAGGGAACATTTGCAGATGAAATGAGACCATCATCTGTTTTACAGTGATCTGACTATTACAACAGTGCCTCGTACAGAGCCACTATAATAAAGGATTTATTAGTGTCTGCTATCAAAACTCCTTATCTTGACCATAAAATTAATTCTCAGGCCCAAGCTTCAAAACAGCATTGCTACTCAGAAGCATGATTTTATATTTTTGGCAGGAGTGAATGGAGTATATTTAAATTAATATTGATTTAACATGTTTGGGTTAGTCATTTTTAAGTTGAGAGTTTCCACATGCAATATAGAAAGTTTATAGATTTAGATTTTTAAAAAAGAGCATTCAGAAAAGTCAGTATGTCAAAAAGTGTTTTTCTCAATGAAAGTTTTCTGGATCGGCAATGTGTGATATGGACCAGTACCTCATGTCCAAATAGAAAGCATGTCATTTCCATTTTTCGGCAGCATTGTAACCATCATCCTTACTGTAACCATCACCCTTTTCGGAAGCCCAGGGCACAACTGCTACAGGATTAGTAGCAGCAGCATTAGCCAATTACACCAATTATCGAGTGGGAAACACCCTGGCAGCAGATGTTAGCCCACACAGCCAGACTGTGAGAGAGACATATAAAAGGCTGTGTGGGCTACCATCTGCAGAGAAACATACTGGACAGAGAGAAGTGATAAACTAATTCATTGTGTGTGGTCATTTTATAGAGTGCCTGATGAAATAGCTAATATAATGGCTGCAGAGATTAAAGTTGTTGCAGAGGCATTGGGATCACGTATGAACAATAACTAGTTTGGCAGAGCTAATGCTCAGTTATTAAAATAAAGGCTAAGGAGGCCAGTTTCTAGGAAGGAATCATATTCCAAAGATATTGGAATACAAGTCATCAAAATGGGTTTGGAGGGTGGTCACTGCCCTACTCAAGAACTATTTGAAACTGGACTTGAAAAGCCAGCCAGTAGGAAAGCAAAGGGAGTAACTCACATGAACTGTCTCTCACAGGGAGATAGACAAAACAGGAGCTGAGTGAGACCAAAAAGGAGGGATCTGGCTGACCAGAGGATGCAAGTTTTTCAAGTTGTATTGGTAATCCCTCTCTGCCTTCCCACCACCCACACACACACAGAAAGCCTTTCCACCACAGACTCCTATTGTGATATCTTCTGGATGAACCTTTGTGATTTACTTTTATTATCACTGACTCCCTCTATTTTCCATTGTTATTATTTAAGCTAAATCATAGTTATTGACTAGAGCTGGTTTAGTTTTTCTCCAATTTCTCTCCAATTTCAAAGTTTTCAATATGGAAATAGGGTTTCTTTTTGTTTTTCAAAATTTGTCATGGTTTCCGAAAAACAAAAATTGTTGGTTTTTGGACTGGAAAGAAAGTGAAAATAGCATGTCAGCCAGCGTGCCTGAACCCCAGTAGTGAAGAATGGAAGGATCTCAGGGAGAGGAGAAAAAGGAGGACAAAATAACCATGGGAGAGAAGAAAGGGGAAGATTTTCCCATACATACTGCATGCATACACAGCCTCTTCACCAAATAGTCATTCATGAGCAATTGCCAGCTGCAGTATAGTTCCTCACTATTCCCAGCTCCAGATAGAGACAGGAAAATAGGAATGTAGCAATTGTTTACCTGAGGCCAACCCACAAAATGAGACACACGGTTATGGGAAGCAGAAGGAAGTGTTCCTCAGGAATGATAGCCACATGCGATGACTGGGTGCCTCAGACATGCATCTATAATTGCGATTTACAGAGTTTCTCTCCAGACATTTCTCTTTCACTTTACAATTTCTTTACTGATGACTTTTCTGGAATAGGTATATCTTTCCTGGTTACATGTAGGCACAAGCACAATTAATTGTACAAATGCCCACTCTTATTACTACTTAACTCTTTAAATGCTAGGTAAATAATTTAGATATTAGCTCTTTCCTCTTGTTTTCTTAGTAATAGGCTCAGTGAAGCTGAACCTGGTCTCTCCAGAGTTCAGTAGTCCAATTTCTTTATGAACTAGTAGTTTCTCATATTTAATCTTTTCTACATAACCCTGGTTATCAAACACTTACATAGACAATGTGCTTACATTGGTCATAGAATATGAATATATGTTTTTCTCTTAATTTTATTTTTCCTTTTTAATGTCTTTCACATTTGTGAAGCCTTTATTAAAAATGGGGGAAGGGGGAGAATCAGGAAAGGTCAATGAGAAAAAGAAGAAATTCTCACTTCTTTCACAACAGCATAAACAAAAGTTTCCAATTACCAGACTAGATCAGAGCCAAATTCCATCTAAGCCACTGTCCTGTGTCTGACAGTGGCCAGGATCAGACTTCAGAGGAAAGTGTAAGAACCCCATAGTAGGCAGGTGTGGCATAATCCCCCTCAAAAATCTCATCCTAATTCCTCATAGTTAGAGATTGCCATTAACCTGAAGCATGAGATTTTTATATCACTTCCAAAACTATACATTTGGTATTCACTATTATAACTCTGAATATTCTTGTTATCTAAATAAATGGCTATCTTTGAATCGTGAATCTTTGAATTGTGCTAAATTATTGATATCAATATTATCTTGTGGCAATGAGTTCCACTGTCTAATTACATGTTGAATGGGGGGGGAAATCACATTTTATCACGTCAAGATTTGTCCCCTTGTTTTTGTGTTATTAGACTGAAAACAGAAGCTCACACCCTTCTCTAGGCCATTCATTTTATATACTTTTATCATGTTCCCTCATTTGTCTCTTTTCCAAGGAAAACAATCTCAGTCTGTTCAATCTCTTCATATTAGTGATTTTCCAAGGTCTCTAATCATTCTCCTCACCTTTCTCTGAACTCCCTTTAATTTTGCAACATCTGTTTTGAGATAGGGTGACCAGCATTGCACACAGTATTTCAGGTAAGACTGCACCATTGGTTTGTACAACAGTACTGTAATATTCCCATATTATTCTCCATCCTCTTCCTTATGTATCATTATGTTTTCTTTTTTTACCTCAGCTGGACATTGAGTAGAGGTTTTGATTGAGCTGTCCTTACTGATGCTTCATTCCTTTTTCCTGTGTGGATAGTTACTTTAGAACCCTGTCAGGTATATTAGTAGTTTATATTTCACTCCAAAGTTACTTACTTAGCAATACAATGTCAGATAAAGTTCAGTGCAGGTCAATGCAATTTCACCTAGCCATATTACTTCCATTTGAAGTTCTTTGCAGTCTTTGCTGGATTAGACTCACCTAAATTATGTCATCTGAAAATTGTCACCCCATTGCCAACCCCTTCTTCAGAGGATGAATTATTAAATACCAGACCTTATAGAGAACCTCAAGGTATTCCAGTGTTCACCTTTTGCCACAATGAAAGTCCTGCACTTTGTGTCCTGTTTCTTGGCCCACTTTTTAGCCATGACAATACACTGCCTATCACTCCATGACTACTTAGTTTCTTTAATAGCTTCTTGGGAGGGACTTGGTCAAAGACCTTTTGAATGGCTAAATAAGTTACGGCAACTGGCTATCCTCCATCCACTATATTACTGACACATTAAAAATTCTAACAGATTTCAGAGATGTGATAATCCTTTCAAGATACCATGACAGTTAGATTTTAGCAGATCATAATCTCCCAGGTGTTTTACTGTTCTATTCTTAACGATCATTTCCACAAGTTCTGCAAGTTCAGATGTAAGATTTACAGGTCTGTATTTCCCTGGATCACCCTTAGAGCCTTTTAAAAATATAGGAACAACATTTGCTACCCTGACTCCTCAAGTACAGTACATGAACAAGGAAATTTGTCTTGCAGGTGTGTGACAGGTGAAGTAGCCACCTGAAAAGAGTTAAAGGACCCCTGACTATCACTACATAGGGCAGGATATCCAAAGGAAGAGGAGAGTCTAGGGGATAAAGTATGTTTTCTTTCCACTGGCTGGTGGAGGCAAGGGAAATGTCTCCAGGGACTGCAAGCTGCATTTGTCAGTTCAGCTGTTTTATTCTGTTATTTATGTCTTGTTTTCAAAGAAGACATTGTACCGTGAGGCAAGGGCCTTACCAGGACTTGGGTGTGGTGTTTGCTTCCCTTCTCTGGTATGGTGAAACAGCCCACCAGCTTACACAGTGCATGTAATAACTTATTTCTCTTCCCCTCTTTACTCACACTCATCTTTCCTCCTAACAGTTTTTTTTTTTTGGTAATTTAAAAAAATCATTTACTAATAAGACATTTTTCCTTAGGGTTTGTAAATACTCCATTTTGGCTCTTGTACTTGCAGTAAACAGGCACCCATGTGCTAAAATTGCCGTGTGAAGGAAAAGAAAAAGAAGTGATGCATCAGTTCAACAGCCAGGCTCTTACAAAAGAGAAACAGCAGCAACAACATTGAAACCTACATTTAAAAATTTGAGTGAGAGAAAGACAGAGCCACAGCAAAGCCTGTGGGGCACACACAGCCAGTCGGCCAAAATGCAATGTTTGTTATTTCAGGTGTGAAAATAGAAGGCAGACAAGGGATGAGATGGCCCCTCTCCTCTCTTTGACTGTGGTCCCCCACTAAAAAAAAAAAAAAAATCAGACATTTGATTTGGTTTCTGTGATGCACAACCTGTATTCCAGAGTAGTCAATGAGGTTAATTACTTGGAATGCTGGGTTTGGTACAGGCAGGAGTGTATGGAGGAAACTGGTGAATAAATTCACCCACCAGAGCTGAAATATCCCCTCCAGGCATCCCTGCTCTTCTTTACCCATGGGCTGCTGTTCATCAGGAAAGCAGCTAGCAACCACGTGCTCTGGTGTAGTGTCTTGCCTGGGCAACAGGTATCCATTCATCTTTATGAATGAAAGTCTCTCCACACACCTTGTAGAGCAGCAAGTGCACCTGTCACTATTGCACGTGCTGTGCTGAACAGGTGTTCTGAGTTGACACAGCCAGCTGGCACAGAGCTAGCCAAGTATCCCTCTTCAGCTGACAATACAGGAGAGAGTAGAATTGTATACACCACACAAGATTATGGCAGCACACCTCCACTATACTCTGTGCTTTCACAGCAGCAGATTGCTCATGATGCAAGTCCATAGTCATCCAGGCTGCCCTGCAAAGATTCTTGCTGTCTAGGTCAGTGCAAAAGATGTTTTGTCTCTATAGTGGAGAGAGACTCACCAGCGCAGCACCTCCCGCTGGTCATCCAGGGAATTAGCTCTACTCCAGCTTCAGAGCACCCTCTGCTGGCCAGTGTCTCACCTGTCTTAGGCCCCCCATGTCCTTTCTGGACCACAGCACCCCTTTACCTTAGGTTTCTGCCACCAGCATTAACCCACAGTCTGGGTCTCCCCTCCCAGGGGAACCCCCAACCCTTTATCCCCACCTTGCATCAGTGGCTACTGCTGGTCATCATCTAGCCCCCGTTCACTGGGGCAGACTGCAGTGTAATGGCCACTCATCATTGGCAAGGGGTTAGGACCAGCTGCCTCTGCCTATTCCCAGGCTGCACCTCTGTAGCCCCAGTACCTCTTCATAGGCCTTCACCAAGGCCTGCAGCCTGAGGGTTTACCAGGCTGAAGCTCCCCAGCTCCCTTTGCCCCAGCACTGCTCTACACCTGGTACCCTGCTCCCAGGCAGCCAGGTCCTTCTCTCTCCACAGCTAGAGAGAGTCACCCAGCTCCTCCCCGAGCCCTTATAACAGGGCCAGGTGTGGCCTGATTGGTGTGTGGCCCCAGCTGTGGCTGCTTCCCCGATCAGCCTAGCCTTAACCCCTGTTATCCAGGAGTGGGGCAGTTGCCCCACTACGGTCCCAAGTGCTGCTGAACTGGCATGGCTTGTGCTTCCGCACACCATGCAGACTGACAAAATTCCATGGCACCTAATTCTATGTAAAAATTCACCCCCATGCAGCAGGCCAGCACAAACCCTACTGGCTGAAACAGGTCTGGAGCAATGGGCAGACCTTGTGCTGGCTATTTGCACAGAGGTAACTTTTGCAGTTAGCATTTATTGTTGTCAAGATTTTTCAAATGAACTTGACCCTTTTCAGGTGATCCCACATCAACATCACTACTAGAGTTGGTCAAAAAATGCACACAAACAAGGAAAATTTAACTCAGGGGAAAACATTTTTGCACATTTTCCTCCAAAATTTGAATTTTTGATGAAATTTGTATGCTATTTTCATTAGCTTTATAGTGGTTCAAAACACAGAAAAAATGTCCAAAACTTCACCAATGTTTTTCATCTAAATTTGGAATTTTGTCAAAAACTTGACTTTTAGAAAATTTAGGACATGTTTAACAAGTCCTGTAGACCCTACTGATAATTATTTTTTGCAAAAGACATCAGACAATAAAGTAGTTGACTCAATTAGTGGATACTGTTTTAATCCCTAGGATTATAAAATCTGTTCAGTGAATATGTGAAAGCTGAAATGCTCACTGGAAAGAGGAAGTTGTATTTCTTATCACCTTTGCTTTGCTCATGCTAATCATGCTTCCGTATTAAAATAGAGTTTGTGTTAAGTATTTTCATAACTCAACTCAGCTTATCATCACTTAGTAACCTGACACAAACTAGACTGCTGGGGAGTATTAAACTAACCACTAAAACATATAGAGCATAGCCATTCTGTAGTGGATAAAATGAGCATGAAGTTCTCTCCTTTTAAAGGGCATAGCTACAGAGCAAGTTATTGCATGGCAAGTCAGGGTATGAATCTACAGCTCAGGAGTTTGCCACACAGTATCTGGCCATGTGGACCTGCCACAGCACAGTGAAAGTCCTAATGTGGCTTTGCATACTATGTTTTTAAAATCATGTTAGTGCTCTCTCTTTCTCTCCTTGTTTTTTTACTATGTCTCATTAAAAACAAAAAGGGCCAGTTCATCCCCGCCACACTCACATGCAGTAGATATGAAAAGCCGTGAGGTGTAGATTGGGTGCAGGGTGACTGCTAGCTCTGCGGCCTGATCCCAGCTCTCCAGCTCTCCCATAGAAGCTTCTCTGGAGCTCTGTGATAGCAGAGTGTTATGGCACTTTGGGGGTAGGATGTAGGCTCAGTGACTCCCTGTACCCTTGGATATCTATTTGGAACTCCAAGTAGGCAGCAATGATGGGCTGGTTCCCTGATAGGACTGCTATTGCACAGCCCTTTGGGGGAAGTCTGCCAATTTTTGCATGGCTCCTGCAGAAGGCAGGCTGCTGGAGGGAGCAGACCCCAGCAACTAGAGACTAGACTAAGATAAAGTTGAAGCCTGTTTCCCCAGAAATCCCAGGGATCCATGGAGTTGGGTTTGCTTTACCTCTGCTGCAGGTAACATGAAGGAAATTCTGCAAAGTAAATCTTGCAGTTTGCAGTACTCCATGGGCCTTTCTGTGGATGTATCCACGGGAGGAGATGGTGTGACTGTGTTTTTACAATGTAAAGTAATTATTTAAGAGGCTGGGAGCAGTATACTTATGACCATGAGCAGCAACGTGACAGGTTTGCCTATTGAATACAACCTCTAGTACTATAGGGTTCTTCCATAACTATATGACTTTTAAATTATAAAACAGATTGGTTGAAAACATTCAGATGTGCTGTTTTAACCTCTGACACCCAAGAATAATGAAAACTCCCTCGGCAAGCGTGGAATTATACTACAATTTGTTCAATATTATCTGCAGAGGCTCCAAGGGGCTTTCTCAGAATCATTCTCATGTGTCCCAGAAAACCCACGACCTGCTTGGAAGAGGAAGTTGCACTTCCTCACACACCCACATGGAAAATGACTGACATCAATGACATTTGTCGTATTGTTTGTGCTTTTCTCTTAGTGACATTACGTTGCTCTGTGGTTCTGTCAGGTGTTCCCAGAATTGGCTGGCCAGCTTTTATGATTCATATATTATGGGAAGCACTTTCTGATGGAGGATAGGTTAATTTACAGTGCCCTTTAGAGGAAACATTGTTACCTTTATTGGTCTGACGTTCATAATTACTTGTTAAATGGCGTTTCTTAACTTTGAACCAATCATCCAGACTATATTCTACTTCACAGCAAATGAAGGCATAGCAGGTTTCTATTAAGCTTTCTTAAAGAGAACTGGAAATTGGTTGTGCTTTTGTCATTACATTATGAGCGGTTTTACTTTATATGAGCCATCATCTTCTGCAATGAAGCAGTGGCGTAGCTAGGAGTGGAAATTTGGGTGGGCCCCAAATTTCAGCTGGACAGGCAAGGACAGACTGTGCTAGCTCAGCTTCTCCCCCAGTGCCAGAGCCTCTTCCTAGCCCTGGTGCCCCCAGACACAGGGCTTCACCTGCCGAGTTGGGTACACCCAAGCCTCACCTTGGGCAATCACTACCAGCCGCTCTTTCTCCAACAGATTCAGCTCACCTCTCCTGGTGGGTGCCACGGCGCCGCCTCCTCCTCCCCCCCATGCTCGCAGACGTGGTGCTGCATGTTGTTGAACCCGGCAGGGACCCGACGCAGCACCCCCGTGTACCGTGACCCCCCTCCCATCAGAGCAGCTGCCGATGGGGGCCCAACCATTCCCCCTCCAGGGGCAGGGGGTAGACATGGCAGCCACCCCTCACGCGTTTAATTTCCCAGCACAAACAGCCCATGCTGTGTTTTGCATGGGGGAGGTCCCAGGCCTCGCATTCTGTGCATAGGGTGGTGGTTCCCGTCACCTCCTTTTCAATCCTCCTGCTTCCCCACCACCACATATCCCCGATGGTATGGCCGGGAGGAGGGGGGGCAGGGCAGCAGAACAGCTGGGGCACTAATATGTCTCTTCGGCGCTGTCCTTCACCACTTCATTGTGCGTGGCTGCTGCATACCCTGCTCAGATTTGGGTGGGCCTGGCTGCTAAGTGGGTGGGCTCCGGCCCACCCAGGCCCACCTGTGGCTACACCCCTGAAATGAAGTAGAATACAAGTCAAAACTTAATGCCAATGCGAGGGTCAAGTATAATAAACTTTGAAACTGTATGCATAACAAACCCCTATATAGGTTAGCAGCAATGTTTTTGACCTCAGGACCTGCAGCTCCATGACACAGACGCCTACCACTTGAGCTAAGGAAGTAACTCCATTAGTTGTTAGCAGTAGTATGCTATTATCCTTTAGTAGATCAGCCATAGCAGGGAACATGACAGACATTGCTTGTATCAATTACATAGAAAGTATTTGACACAACTCTCTTGCCCCAAATAAACTATTTTGGAAGAGAGTTTGAAACCTAACAGACCATACCAAGCATCCTCCTTATACATTTAACTATTTGACTTGGATGTCAAGACTTTCCATAGCTAAAAACAAAATGTCAGTCTAAGCTACAATTAATATAAAAGATAATTTGTGAGTCTTAGATTTTAAAGTATTCTATGTACTTAGCCTGAAGCTAAGTTACAGATGCTAATTACAACTTTATGGGGAGTTTTTTGGATTGTGATGTTTGTGTTGAAAAGCAAAGATATAAAATAAGTAAAAAAAATAATAATATAAAAAAGAACTGAAACAACTTTTGGATTCCAGAAAATTTTAAAAGTGCAGGATTAAGGGAAAGAAAATACAACTGATCAGGAATTTTTCAACAAAATGGGTTCTCATTAGAAACTTTTCACAAGAACATGGCAGTTTCAACAAAACTTTCAGTGGCAAATGGTCCAGGTCCATGATGGAATTCCTGGTCAAAATGAGATAGATGCCCTACCCAAGCAACTGGTGATTAGGGCGCTCAGTTGAGAAGTGTTAAATCCATGTTCAACCTGTTCTGGAATAGGGACTTGAGATGGGTCTCCTACATTCCAGGTGAGTGCCATAAAGGCTATTAGTTACCCTGGGATGGAGGGCATCCTCTGTTGTTTTCTTTCATTGGAAGGTCTCAGTTTCATCTCAGTGAGGAATAGGAATATTTTTTAAAATCTCAAAAATTTTCATGGCACTGGAAACCATTTTCCTCCCAGCTCTAAAAGTGCAACAAAGTTGTGCTGGTAGCAGGTTCTGCAACTTGGTTTATATTTTCATATTCCTCTCTGATTACAAAAGAGTCTTGCAAGATGACTTCGGATGAAATGAAATCCACATTAAAGTCAAATATTGAAATCAACATGCCCCTTAGATACAGAGTGTCATATTATATTGACCAGGTTTCAGAAAAATGGAATACGGAGGGCGGGGGAAGTGGCTAAAACTAAAATTTGATGATTTTTAAGAAAATAATGCAATAGCTACTTAATAAATCTTTATATAGTGCCATTACTTTGGTGCTCTACAGAGAGTTCTTTAACAGCCAGTTTCCACCCCAAAGCGTATATAATGTAAATCTTGAAAACTCTCAGACAAAAGAAGTGAGGAAAAGGGACAAGAGTTAGAACAAACAAGAATAGAGAGCAATCCAATGTAATAATTCCTCATAGTGTCCATACAGAGTGAGACAGGAGAAAAGGGGAAGAATAGACAGCAAAGGACTGAAGTCAGTAGTATTAAACGCGGTGGATTTTGAGCGGATTGAAGGTGCTTGCCATCGAGTGGGGATGATATAATTCCACCTGTAGGGAGCAGCTTTACTAACAGTAACTCATACAATCCCCATTTTGCAGATGAAGAAACTGAGGCAGTAAAGTCAAGTGACTCTCAGAACCAGGACTGAAATTCACACATTTCTGACTCCTTGGACCACACCAACATCTTTGGGCCTTAGCAGAGAATGGCTTTCAAGCAGCTATGTATATCCTGTACACAACCTCATATGAAAAACTAAATTATAATGATAATGTTTAAAAGCCTAGATTCCTCTGTTACCAGATTTGCCCGTTACTTTGGGGTATGCTCATTTATTAGGGTTACTCTTCTGGCGAGGAGGGGAGCGTGTTCTGTAATTCTATCAATGTACTGCTTGCGTCACTTGTGTTCTCATACGGAGCTCTACTTCTCCCTTCTCCAAGTTCCCTCCCAACAGAGCTATGCTGCAGGACCTAGGATCCCCAGGGCTGGGTTCCTCCAGCCCCAGAATCAAACCAACACACACACACACACTCATTAACAGAGCACATCTGAGAGGACCGGGTTAATCAGCACTCCCAAGCTGACTGGCTCAAGTAGCACTTCCAAGCTGCCACCCTCATATGTCCCAGGTTCATCACATCCCTATCCCCACTTTCCCGTTACAATTGTTATGATAGTAACCCACTTGATGAGCAAACCCCACAGGATTTTGGGGCACTCCATGAAGCTTGACTTGATCAGGGGTCCCAGATGGTGGTGGTAGCTAAGGGTCCAGAATGCTGGAGTCAGGTAGAGCCCTCAGCATGATAAGTCAGGAGAAGATGAAGTCCCAATGGAACTGCTGCAGATTTTGAATCGAGGCATCAGAACACTTACCTGAACATAGGTAGGGGTTTTTGGCTCAAGGGAGAACACTAGATTTGTTTATGGATAAACTGATGGCTCAAGGGAGTATACCAAAGTTGTTTTGTTCAGGCTAGGCAACAGGAACTGACCATTCCTGGCTATTGGCAGTGTTCCTTGGAGGCAGCTCACAATGCAATTAGGGAGCGTCACTATTTTGGATACCAATAAAGGATTTATTACTAGAATTGGTCTGATAACTACTGACGTGGGTGTGTGCAGGTATGGGTTCATTAACATCTGGAGCAGAGATCCCCCATCATTCAGTGCTTCCCTGCTTTTCAGGTCCCAGAGTTTCGTGTGGTTCTTGCCTTGGAATCTTTGTTCTCCATTCTGTATGCTAGTGGAGATGCCTCCTTTTCCCATATTCAAAGCAAATGAGGCTAGGGGAGTTTCCTTAATCCTGTCACCCTTGTGCCAGGGATTTAGGTGCGTCTCCCACTGCCTTTTCATGCTTTTTGTAAGTCTTTCTTTTGATCGGTTTTGGTTCAAGCAGAGGCTGGGGTTGGAAGGTCTTTTGTGAGTCTGGCCACCGTGCCCTGGTTCCCCAAGAACACAGAGCTGATAGGCAACACCTCCTCTATATCATCAGCTAGAGACTATGTGCACCAAATTAAGCATAGGCTGCACCTTCCTCCTCTTTCCTTATTCTCTCTCTTATCCCTTGTTTTAGTTTACATTCTTTAGTCTCCACCTGAAACTATGTAGAATTGTGATTTCATAGCAAGATGGCTAGTAAATTTTCATGCGCTATCTCAGTCTCCTCTCTCTGAAGTGGATGGATTTCTCTTGCAGTCTATGTTCCCTGTCGCTGCATTAAAAACAAACATAGGTTCATAAGTAAACTACAAGTTAACCCTAACCCTAAATTAAAAGTTAATTACAAATTAAACAGGTTAGTGACTGAAGCGCATAGTAACACCAGAGATTTTTTAAAAATCCCCTATTAGTCAAGTCATAAATCCAGGTTCTTGGAAAGATGCACTACCATGAGCTTATTTCCTCTCTAGAATCTAAAGCTGGAGTAACTCTACTGATGTCAGAAGACCTGCACTAGTGTAAGAGTAATATCAGGCCCCACAGCTATTATAGACAAAACCACCTCTGCCTTTTGTGAAGACATTAATTAATTATGGGCAATGCATCTACCGTGAATGCCTGCTAGCTTTAGTTAATCAGGTGCTAGTTCCATTTATCAAACTCTCATCTGGGAGTAAGAGGAACCCAGGTGAAGTGCCCCACCTTGGTCTTCTCCTGGAAATGCTTATATTAATTGGTGTTGCATGAATGCATTGTTATTTCATTTGGTGCATGTTGCAACAAGAAGATAAGGCCCTTCATTTATACCACCACCTGGCCTTCTCCCACACACAGCGGAATTATTTAGAAACATGCTCCTGGAACACCTGGGGTTTTCTCAGGAGCATGCCCCAGATTACCCCATGGCTGGATTTTAATGACACACAGCATGTGGTAAGAATCTTCCTCTCCTCACCTGGTTTGTCATTCACTCACCTGTAGATACTATTCTGTCTTAACAAATATGACTACACAGTCAATTGCTCAGCTTCCTGCTGAGAATGGACTTCTCTCCTCCGTGCCTGCTGGTGCCATGCAAACCACAGGCTTTTCAGTTCAGAATGGTGCTCATGAACTGAACCCTGCAGATCCATTTGCAGGGGGTTAGCCACAGTCCACTCCCCTTCAGACTGGCTTTGAACCTCAAGGTATTCAGGTCTCCAAAGGGAATTCACATTACCATTGGCCACTCCTCATCAAATCCTAAGACTCCTTGTTTATATTTGCCAGGAAATTAGAGACCTCCTTCCCTCTCTTACTCTCTGGTGGGCCCTGGCAGTGCTGTGGAGGGGTGCGCTAATCTAGATGTGGGGAGGGAGCATTAGACAAGGTCATTTTTTCCCCTACAAGAAAGTGTTGTTAGAAAGCACCTTGTAGGTCAGGAGGAGAGGAAATCCCTCCTCTCATTGTGTTTGGGGCTATGCCTCAGGATGCAGCTATGGCCTAATACTATAGCTTGGGAACTAACTGCATGCTTCCAATTATGGGACTTCACTTTCTATCATAGAAGCTTGTAGAAAAACTCCACCACTCAAGACCTTACAATATACAACCAACCCCTAAGACTCAGTTCATAACTTCCAAGGCCAGAAGGGACCATTTTGATCATCTAGTCTGCCCTCCTGTTACAGCAGGAGAGAGAGGGTTTCCCTGACCCATCCTCTGCCACCGCCCTGTCAAGGAGAGGGTGAGTCAGGCTGCTTATGAGAGCCCCGACAAGGGCCTTAAGATTATGGAGGACAGTAGCCACCCAAGAGGTATGTCTGAGTGGCCTGTCAGTGCCTCATGAAGACTCAGCAGGCAGTGGGGAGGTGGTGGGCTATAGGACAGTCCAGAAGATGGAATGAATAAATAAATAAGGGGTGTCAGGTCTTGGCCAGAGAAGCTGGCTGTGCAACTCTGGGAAAAATCTTTGAATGGGAAAGCAAATTTCATCACAGGGTAAAATTCCTCCTCTCAGGCACCTGAAATGCAGCAAACCTTGAACCCAGACTCAGTGTGTTTTTTGTTGGCTACTTTCCAAACATCTCCCACAGCTCTAGCTGGGTTTGGTTGTGGTGTTAAATGTTTCATGTTTAATCAAATAAGTGTTCAGCTCCCGCAGCTGCCAGAAAACACCTGATAGAAACTGCAACTGAAAAGATGAAGGGGGATGATTCATCCAAAGCAAACAGTACTTTGCATAATTTAAGGAAATAATTATCAAGTGACATGTTAAAGAATAAATGTTACTGAACACTTCCCTTTGGAGCACATTATGGAATGAATGACTGGTTGAATTCAGTGACATATTCCAGCCCTTAGCTTTATTTAATGTCACCAGTTGTATTATTCAGCAATGCATAGGGAGACAAGAATAATTACAGGTGCAGTAAGTTGTGGACAGGAAGGGGACATGCAGGCCAAGAAAATAACAATTTTGGTTAAATGTTATAAAAATAGGTACATTGCATTGATACAAATAAAGGGCTAGATTGTGTCATTGCGGGACAGCCTTGTGTGGGGAGATATGGGGTGTGGAAGAGCTCTGTACCTAGCAACCTCCTGTGGACAATGGAGGGGAGTGGGGGCCACAAAGGCTATGACTCAACCCCTTTCAGATGGCTAGCACTTCCCGGGAAGACAGCAGAGAGCCCATAGGCTTATAAAGCCTTATCTAAATTCTAGCATGTGTCTTGCCTTTACAAGGGGAGGATCCTTGAGTCCTCTCCCTTTCTTGCACACCCATAAAGGCAGTAGCAAACCTTGCTAAATCCTGATTGGTTGACAAGCTGGTCCTTATGTTGCGTAGCCAAGGGACTACAGGGTATTATAATTACTGGGAAATGAGCACTGAATTTCCCAGGAATTTGTCCTTTCAGGAAATAATTTGTGGCACACATTGTCAAGTAAATTAGCATAAAAACACATTTAATTCCAATTATTGTAAACTACCAATTACTACTAATGAATTGCTGAATAGGTATATTCTTTTCCTGAGCCTAATGAGGTCTGGCCGCCTTCATGACCTAATTTAGGGGGTAGTGGAATATTCTCTCTAGGAGATACATGCACTGTTGATCGCAAGCTGCAGCTGAAGGGGCAATGTCTACAAGACAGAATGTGTTTTGCTGAAATTTTTCTTTCACTCAGACATGACCCGGACCTCACTCCCCCTCCTATAAGACTGGGGTGTGACGTTATCTGATAAAATATGACCATGTAAATCATTGTTGCTAACACTGTTATATAATTGCAACAAATCTTGTACAAAGTATGTTGAGTAAAGTGTCTAGGGAAAGGTTATGATTTGCTGAATATGATTATGCTATTTGTATGCATGTATCATTTTTGTATTTGAAGTTATGAGTATTGGCTCTATACCTGTACTTCAAATATGTTTGCTCCTGTGGCAATGCCCACAAGGTATTTAGCTTGCACATCTTGAAGGGACTATTTGTGGATAAATTGGAGAGAGTCCAGCGAAGGGCAACAAAAATGATTAGGGGACTGGAACACATGAGTTATGAGGAGAGGCTGAGGGAGCTGGGATTGTTTAGCCTGCAGAAGAGAAGAATGAGGGGGGATTTGATAGTTGCTTTCAACTACCTGAAAGGGGGTTCCAAAGAGGATGGCTCTAGACTGTTCTCAATGGTAGCAGATGACAGAACGAGGAGTAATGGTCTCAAGTTGCAGTGGGGGAGGTTTAGATTGGATATTAGGAAAAACTTTTTCACTAAGAGGGTGGTGAAACACTGGAATGCGTTACCTAGGTAGGTGGTAGAATCTCCTTCCTTAGAGGTTTTTAAGGTCAGGCTTGACAAAGCCCTGGCTGGGATGATTTAACTGGGAATTGGTCCTGCTTTGAGCAGGGGGTTAGACTAGATGACCTTCTGGGGTCCCTTCCAACCCTGATATTCTATGATTCTATGATTCTATTCAAGTTAAATGACTCACTGAGGAACACTTAACTCACAATGGGCCATGGAAGATGCCTATCTACACTTAATAGCCTTTCCTGCGGTGACCTCTGCTAATACTAAGCGAAATCATGCGTGGACATATGACTCCAAGCACCATCTTGTTACCTGTAATTTTCCACAGTGAGACAGTGGGTTTCCCTTCACTTGGCAGAAGCTATAAAAGGCTCTGGAAACAGCTCCATTTTGCTTTTTCCTGCTCAAACCTCTGAACTATGAACTTATACTAATGGGAGCATTCTAACCAAGGGACTCAGGATATTCCAATGATTCGGAAGCCAGCAGTTTATTCCATGTAGAGGAGTGATCACCCTGCTCCTGCCCTGAAGGGGTTAAAGCAGTCCTGGAGAGGGCTGTGGCTGTGTAAAAGGGATTAAGAACAGCTGGGGAAGCTGAGTGAGTAGCTGCCCACAGCTGTGGCTAGCTCAATCAGGGCCCAGCTGGCCCTTATAAGAGGGCTGTGGGCCAGAAGTAGAGGAGTCTCACTCTAGCCCTAAAGGGAGAAAGGCTGGCTACCTAGGAGCTAAAGGTGCCTGAGTAGAGCAGGGCAGGGGATAGGGCAAAGTGAGCTGGGGAGCTCTAGCCTGGTAAACTCCTAGGCTGCAGGCCTTGGTAAAGGCCCAGATAGGTACTGGGGCTGTAGACGGGCAGCTTGGGAATAAGCAGAGGCAGCTGGTCCTAACCCCTTGCCAATGACGAGTGGCTATTACATTGCAGTCTACCCTAGTGAAAAAGGGCTAGATGGTGACTGGCATTAGCCACTGAGGCAAGGTGGGGATAAAGGGTTGTGGGTTCCCCTGGATTGGGAGACCCAGAGTGGGGGTACTGCTGGGGCAGACCCCCAAGGTAAAGGGGCACTGGGGTCCAGGAGGTACATGGGGGCCAGCAGCAAACGAGACATTGGCCTGCAGTGGGTGCTCTGGGCTGGAAAGACCTAATTCCCAAGATGACCAGCAGTGAGTCTTTGCTCCTCTACATTCCATCACTCCCATAAGCTTGAACCAAGAACTTTGTAATTAGTGTATATATTTGATTCCTTTAACCAATTTTAACACTCACCTTTCTTTCTATAAATAAACTCAGATTTTTAGATACTAAAGGTTTGGCAACAGCATGATTATTGGGTAAGATCCGAGTTGCATATTGACCTGGGTATGTGGCTGGCCCTTTGGGATCAGAAGAACCTTTTAGTTTGATCAAATTGGTTTTAAAGAACCACTCATCCTTAAGTCTAGTGGCTGGGTGTTGACTACAGGACTGAAATGCCTAAGGAGACTGCTTTTCTGGCTTCTTGTTAGCTAGTGTGGTGAAGCAGAAATTTACTTTTCTTGCTGGTTTGGTATATCTTATGGGAGAATAACCACCAGTTTTGGGGTGTGTCCGTCCTATTTCTCAGCAGTTTGTCCTGAATTTGGTATTCTCAGTTGTGACCCACAAAGGCACGGTGACATGGGGATAGGAGAGAAATTCTGTGCACAACATTTTAGGCCCGCTCCAATTTTTGCTGTGTTTTTCTAAAAGCCAGCAATTCTAAATTTTCATTTTAAAAAATCTCTCTGCAGCTATTACAATGAATGCTGCTGCCTTTTTAACCCAGCCTTCCAGAACTCTGCCTCTGGGAAAGCACAGCACCAACAATGGGAACTGTCACAGACCCATCAGCCCATCATTTGCCTTTCTGAGCAGGGAGGTAACAGAAGAGTGTGGGTGGGTTTTGTGAAGGATCAGCAGGGCGACCTCCCATATGCTTTTGAGGATCCCATCCATCAACTGAGAAGAGCTAAGCAGCCAGAAATGCAGGCGCTGATTCAGTTTAACCAAAGCATAAGTCCCGCAAGTGGTTGGCCCTCTCCTACTGCAGTTACTATATATTTCCTCTGTAGAGGGCACTGACTGCTGCTGAGCATGGCTGGTGCTTTAGGGTCACTCTAATAGCTGGCCACCCCTCTGGTAGCAGCATGATAGCAGCTGTTCTGGTGCAATCATTTCCCACCAGGCATTGTGAGCTTGTCTACATGGCCCCACAGTGCAGACTGCGGGCAGCGGGGGGGGAAATGAACTGCAGTGCACACGGAGTGTAGAGCCGTAACTGCCCCATGTAGACCCTCCTACCACAAATGAAAAAGTGCCTAGTTTGCATGAACATAGCCCCATTTACAGTTGGTTCTGGCAGGTTCTATGTGAGGCAGTTACAGCTCAACACTTCAGTGGGCATTGCAGCTCACACTGCAAGGCCAGGTAGACAAACCCTGTGTCTCTAGCAAGCATCCAGGATCAGCTGATAGCAGGCTACTCACAAAGTAAAATGCCAAACATTTACTAATCAAGGAAAATAATGAAACAGCCAAGAACTTCATAGTTCCCCCATGGCTTGAGAGCAGATGTAATATGGACTTCCAAACTAATCTTCTCTGAATTGTCCCAGTCTCAGTTCTAGTTTCCTGATCCAGTTTTTATAGCAACTGGAACACATTATCTAAGCATCTTGGGAGCACTTGCCTCTCCACAGGATTCCTTAGCTCTAGCTGGTCCTAATTGAAAATGCAGCCTCTTCAGGTCTCGGAATACAGAAAAGAGGGTCTAGATGAACCCGAATGAAACAAAGACAAAAGAAAAGGGAAGGGGTGAACAGGTGACAGAGAGGAAAGGAGAGACATTCATTCCTACTTCATTCATAGTAGAACAGATTCCCAAAGCAGACAAGGGGCCCATCCCCAGGCTACTGAAAAAAGAAAGGACTAGACTCTTGTCCTTCCCCTCCAGGACCACTACTTTCAGTGTAGTCAAGGAAGGGTGGTCTACTGGTTGGGAATGACCATGGGGTTTGGGTAACACAGGTTCAGGTCCCTGCTTTGCCTCAGACTTCATGCATGATGTTGGACAAATCATCTAGGGCCAGATTTTCAAGGGTATTTAGGTATTGAAAGAAGCAGACAGGCACCTCATGTGGTTTTTCAAATGTGCGTAGATTTCATACTTCAGTTAAATGCAACCTGAATAGTCCATCACTTTAGGCTGAACTCCCTGTCACGCAGTAGTGGAAGCAAAGCCTTTGTAGAAGGGGAGCCACAACTATTCTTCAGGAGAGAGATGTTCAGGAAAAGGCTGAAGGCTCTTCCCCAGAAGTAGCAGAATCAGCTACTGTAGATTTTTCCTAAATCTAGGACTTCTTTGGGGCAGGCCCTTGAGATGAACCCTCAACAGCATGATGTGCCTCTGGGAAATCCCCAGATTGCAAGAAGTCTTTCCTTTCTCGCTGAAACTGCTAATCGCACATGGACAAAAATCTGATATGCTTTAGGCACATCATCACAATTGGTGGGGCCCAACTCACTAGGGAAACCCCAAAGTGACCTCTAAGTGCAAAGAAGCAATAATGGGTTTAGCAGACAGACTGCTGGATTCCACTTGCAGATCTTCAAAGGTGGTTGAGAGAGGCTGTCAGGGTTCCTTCCCCTCTCTGAACTCTAGGGTACAGATGTGGAGACTCGCATGAAGGACCCCCTAAGCTTATTCTTACCAGCTTAGGTTAAAAACTTCCCCAAGGTACAAACTTTGCCTTGTCCTTGAACAATATGCTGCCACCACCAAGCGTTTTAAACAAAGAACAGGGAAAGAGACCACTTGGAGATGTCTTTCCCCCAAAACATCCCCCCAAGCCCTACACACACCCTTTCCTGGGGAGGCTTGAGAATAATATCCTAACCAATTTGTTACAAAAATCATCAAAGACCCAAACCCCTGGATCTTGGAACAATGGAAAAATCAGTCAGGTTCTTAAAAGGATTTTATTTTAAAAAAAGAAAGGTAAAAATCACCTCTGTAAAATCAGGGTGGAAAATACTTTACAGAGTATTCAGATTCAAAACACAGAGAGTCCCCCTCTGGGCAAAACCTTAAAGTTACAGAAGACAGGAATAAACCTCCCTCTTAACACAGACCCAGGAAGGTGGAAGCTGTGTGAGCTTTGTGTCCCAAAGACAGGCTGCTCACAGGAAGGCGACTGCCCCAGAGTCCTGACTGGCTTCATGGGGAGCAGTTCCAGAGCATCGCTCAGGGACTCCGTGACAACTGGTGGCAGCGGTGGGATGTACTGCACCCCATGGATGGCACTTCCTGCAGTAAGTGTCTGGGGAGCAGTAAAACGAAGGGGGATTGACGAGGACCAGGCGTGCTGAAGGCTCAGAGAGGAGTGGTTTCGGGGGGCGGTTAATCCCTGGGAGTATGTGACCAGTGAGAAGGACTGTGCAGTAATGGGGTCCCCCTGGGGACTGCAGTGAGCAGTCTCAGGGGCGGAGGAGCCTGCGGCTTGGCCCTAGGAGAGAGAAGGACATTTGCAGTAACAGGGTTCCCCTGGGGATTGTAGTGAGCAGTCCCAGGGGCAGAGGAGTCTACAGCTCGACCCTGGCAAAGAGGTGGTGACCTCGAGAAGGGCTGGCGCACTAGGGGTTCTCCCTGGAAACCGTGGGAAGCTGAGAGCACACAGGCCTGTGAGTCCACAGCAACTTGGGAAGAGCGGAGTGATGGCCTGTCACCATCTCCTTAAGAAGGACATTGTAACCCTGCGCAGAAAGAGAGGGTTGAGCAGTGGAAAGTTCACCAAAGCATAAATCGTGCAGCTGGAGGAGGATGATCACTCTAAGGAGCAGATTCCTGACCCCAGATGGGGCTATAGCAGGATCTGGGAGCAGCTGGAGTGGTAGCAAGGCACCGCCAGGACTCCTGTCCCCGACCAGAATTAGGTCCAGAAAAGGGTGTAGTTTTGATCCAGTTCTTATTTTGCTTTAGCCATTATTAGCCAGTAAGGAGCTGTACATGTCTTTGTGTAGTGTCATCTGGTTAAGTCTCCTAAACCAGCTGTAACTGGCAGCATTAGTAAACTGTTATCCTTTATGTGGACCAGTTATTAAAAGGGTGTGGGGACATAGCATTCCTCTACTTCCAGGAAATAGCTGTGAAAAATATTGGAAAACTGAGACTGAGGACTCCTGGGTCCCATTCTAGGTTCTGGAGGAGAGTGTTCTATAGTGGTTATAGACCCTTCCGCCTCTGCAGCCCCCGCCTGCCTCTGTCCCCTTCTATTCCTATCCCACCCCTCCAGCTCCTGCCCGAATCCCTCTCTGCTCCTGTTCAATGCTCCCACTCCCTCTCCCCCTTCCTCCTTTGCTGCTATCCCCTTTCTCTTCTGCTCCTCCCCATCCTCTGACTTTTGCAACCTGTTCCCCCAAGCCCTCATTTCTCACTACTCTGCATTCCTACATAACTAATTCCACTTTCTCCTTCTCCTCCCTGCTCTCACTTCCGGTACTTGCTGCCACAGCAGCCCCTGGCTGCTGGGAGAAGCAATTGCAGGGGAAGTATGGCTTAGCTTCTTCAAAGAATTTAGCTGCTAAACTCTAACATCTCTAGTGAGCATGTACCAAGTGGAGTTTTCCAAAGGCACATAGCTTGGCCATGTTGTGCAGCTTTTCATAGGGATAGCAAAAGGCACATCCCTGACAGTAGGGATGGTTAAAGTTTGAAAAAATTATAGGCAAATGAAAACAGGGTCATAAATTGGGAAGTGTCAGGCAACCTTAACTATAGGCATAGCCATCAACTCTCCCTCTCAGAAACTAGTAATTGGAGGCTACATTTTCTGTAGTTACACCCATGTAAATCCATCTTAATTCCATTAAGTTCAGTGCAGTTTTACACAAGCACAGGGGCCAGATTCCACCACATTTACTCATAGTGAGAAACCCCAATTCAATTTCAGTTTGAAGGGTGACAGGGTCACATTGTAGGCTAAGATGTTATTGCAACAAAGCACATTGGACCCAGTCCTTCCTTCCTAGTGAACAGGTTTTGGCTTTGGGTAGGGGTTCTCTGCTGGGGACAGATGAAGAGAATACTAACCCATATACCCAGATTGTGACAGACCACTGAGAACTGAATGAGGGAGGCAACCTAGTGACAGAGGATGTGGAAAAAGCTAATGTACTCAATGCTTTTTTTGCCTCTGTTTTCACTAACAAGGTCAGCTCCCAGAATGCTGCGCTGGGCATCACAAAATGGGGAAGAGATGGCCAGCCCTCTGTGGAGATAGAGGTGGTTAGGGACTATTTAGAAAAGCTGGACGTGCACAAGTCCATGGGGCCGGACGAGTTGCATCCGAGAGTGATGAAGGAATTGGCGGCTGTGATTGCAGAGCCATTGGCCATTATCTTTGAAAACTCGTGGCGAACCGGGGAAGTCCCGGATGACTGGAAAAAGGCTAATGTAGTGCCAATCTTTAAAAAAGGGAAGAAGGAGGATCCTGGGAACTACAGGCCAGTCAGCCTCACCTCAGTCCCTGGAAAAATCATGGAGCAGGTCCTCAAAGAATCAATCCTGAAGCACTTGCATGAGAGGAAAGTGATCAGGAACAGCCAGCATGGATTCACCAAGGGAAGGTCATGCCTGACTAATCTAATCGCCTTTTATGATGAGATTACTGGTTCTGTGGATGAAGGGAAAGCAGTGGATGTATTGTTTCTTGACTTTAGCAAAGCTTTTGACACGGTCTCCCACAGTATTCTTGTCAGCAAGTTAAGGAAGTATGGGCTGGATGAATGCACTATAAGGTGGGTAGAAAGCTGGCTAGATTGTCGGGCTCAACGGGTAGTGATCAATGGCTCCATGTCTAGTTGGCAGCCGGTATCAAGTGGAGTACCCCAAGGGTCGGTCCTGGGGCCAGTTTTGTTCAATATCTTCATAAATGATCTGGAGGATGGTGTGGATTGCACTCTCAGCAAATTTGTGGATGATACTAAACTGGGAGGAGTGGTAGATACGCTGGAGGGGAGGGATAGGATACAGAAGGACCTAGACAAATTGGAGGATTGGGCCAAAAGAAATCTGATGAGGTTCAATAAGGATAAGTGCAGGGTCCTGCACTTAGGACGGAAGAACCCAATGCACAGCTACAGACTAGGGACCGAATGGCTAGGCAGCAGTTCTGCGGAAAAGGACCTAGGGGTGACAGTGGACGAGAAGCTGGATATGAGTCAGCAGTGTGCCCTTGTTGCCAAGAAGGCCAATGGCATTTTGGGATGTATAAGTAGGGGCATAGCGAGCAGATCAAGGGATGTGATCGTTCCCGTCTATTCGACATTGGTGAGGCCTCATCTGGAGTACTGTGTCCAGTTTTGGGCCCCACACTTCAAGAAGGATGTGGATAAATTGGAGAGAGTCCAGCGAAGAGCAACAAAAATGATTAGGGGACTGGAACACATGAGTTATGAGGAGAGGCTGAGGGAGCTGGGATTGTTTAGCCTGCAGAAGAGAAGAATGAGGGGGGATTTGATAGCTGCTTTCAACTACCTGAAAGGGGGTTCCAAAGAGGATGGCTCTAGACTGTTCTCAATGGTAGCAGATGACAGAACGAGGAGTAATGGTCTCAAGTTGCAGTGGGGGAGGTTTAGATTGGATATTAGGAAAAACTTTTTCACTAAGAGGGCGGTGAAACACTGGAATGCGTTACCTAGGGAGGTGGTAGAATCTCCTTCCTTAGAGGTTTTTAAGGTCAGGCTTGACAAAGCCCTGGCTGGGATGATTTAACTGGGAATTGGTCCTGCTTCGAGCAGGGGGTTGGACTAGATGACCTTCTGGGATCCCTTCCAACCCTGATATTCTATGATTCTAGGATTCTAAGTGGGAGGAGCCAGGATTTGGTCCAATATGAGCAAAGAACTGTAAAATATCAGGAGGGTATTTATCTCCACTGTCCTGCATTGATTCTGATAGAAGTGTGTATATAGTTATAGGGGGAAAGAGATATGTAAATTAACCAGTGCTTCAATTATAAATCCATTTCATAGTGCAAAGCTCCACACTTTCAGCTAACTGGAGGGTTTAGAGAGGCTATCTGTGCCCCCCTGCTCCTTGAGCTCCAGTCCTGCATAAGGCAGACCTTCCCCAACCCCAATCCTCCCTACCATCTCAGTAAAATGCACATTTGGTGTAATATGCTTTAACATCAAAGAAGCCAAGAATTTTTTTTCCTCCCTCAGGCTCCTAGCGAACCATATGTTTCAGCTCGGCAAACATGTCTTCAATTGACACACTTTTTTCTTTTCTTTTTTAAATTGCCCCTGGAGGATCCTAAAACAAAAAGGCATGCAGATGGAAAATATATTTTATTGATCAAACACTTGTTCCACTCCCTCCTTCCCTCCCCTGCTCCCAACCTCCCATAATCAATCCCACATGGGTTTCAGGCATCAACATTGTTCATGTCTTTGTTAATGTCACTTCCTTATTACACAAAAGGAATTAAGAATGTTTGATAGGAGTTTGGAGAGTTTTAAAAGAAATAAATGACAAACACTAAACATTTTGTATCGTATGTGGTATTATTTTCAGTTGCAAGTATAAATAGTAGCATTATAATACAAGACAAACACTTCAGTTCATTATTTTGACAAAATACTTTTCTTAAGAACTGTATTTCATGTAAAAGTTTTAAACAACCAAGAAACCAGAAGCCTGATCTGCTTCTCTTTGAAGTCAATGGGGGTTTTCCCATTAACTTAATGGGAGGAGGATCTAGTTCCCTGGAGAGGAAATGTCATTTTAATTTGGAATTATTTAACAAAGCTGTAAAGTTGTTTCCAGAAAATAAAACAGGAAAAATGCCTTTGACTCAAAGAAATACAATACATAAAATACTGAATGCAGTTATGAGATAGACCTGAGAAGAATTTCAGGGATACAGGTCTGTCTATGGCAAGATTTGCCACAGTGCTCTAAAGTTATCAGAAAGGCTCTAGAAAATAAAGAAAGCTACGGTTCAGTTCACTAGAGGGAAGTAAATGTATTAACATTGATAAGAAATCTCTTCCATTCCATAACTTAGTAATTTAGGTTTATGGTTCTAAAAGGAAGATTAGAAATGTGTAATTCTTGAAGTACCCATAATACGGCAACTAGAGTGCAAAACTTGCCCATTTCTGGCATCTTAAATAAACCATTCAATTCACAGGAAAATGTGGGACAGATTCTCTACCCACATGATCTAACCAACGTTTACTGTTCTTGAGATATAGGCAAACAGACTGATACTCCCTCATCTGAAGATGTAAAATGTTACACTCTGCACTTGTAAAGCCTTTTACACTTGTGAATAGTCCTACCAAAGTCGGTTTGCATGAGAGTGGACTATTCATGTGAGCAAGTAACATGTAAAGTCAACCTGATATTGAGAAGGACGCTGAGGATCTTGAAAGAGTTCTGCTAAATTCACCAGCCACCATCATCAATGCAAGGAAGAGGTACTCTTCGCTCTAGTGGAGAAACTAAACAGGACAGGAGATTGGCATTTCCCCTCATTTGGAACAGTCTATTGCAACAGTATAGCATTAGGATTTATACAGTTCTAAGCCCTTCTCAGCAACTCAGGGACTTGGCTGCTTGAGTGCACAGGTGTCCAAAAGAAAGAAATTATTACACTTCATGCTAAGTGGCATAGTTTTCCTTCTGGAAAGGCAGCGACTGGCATGGTGTGAGAATGGGAGCACCCTCTCAGCTGAGCAATGATCCCTCCATATCAAGCTTAAAGTATATTTTTTTCCTCTTCCCTGACTGTTTCCCTCTCTCCCCCTGCCCTCCTTTGCCTCCCTCTTTGGGCTGGGCCTTTTCAGTTTGAGAGCTTGAGGTGCTCTCTATCTCTGTTCATCTCACCTCTTCTGGGGGAGGGTCCAGAGCTTCCTTCTACTCTTATTATGGAGAAGTCTACTTTCCCCTCTTTCTCTTCCTTTATTCATTTATTCTTTCCTTTCCCTGCAATGGTACCCAGTCAGTTCTGACATCATGAGGTGCAGGCAGGAACCCAAAGAGAAACATGTGCTTCCAGCAGGGGCAAGAGTTTTGTCAATGACAGAGAAATATCAGGACCACTTCCAGGTATAATGGGATCTACAATACTAACTCCAGTACAGATATTACAAAGCCATTGCCTCTGCTTTGTGGACAGAGGGTTTTACCAAGGCTTCTTCAGGACTGTCAATCCCACATCTCTCACGAACATTAAAAAACTGACATGCTGTACACTGAAGAGAATTGCTGACTACCTCTGCCTTATGATCTGTGCTGGACTTCTGCCTTCATGTTTCTTTCTGTGAAAAACTGAGAAATAAATCATAATGTAAGATGCCATTTTATTTTCACTTTAATTCATACATTTATTTTTGCAGTAGCTCATTGGAAATATTCATATCCCTTAAATTGCAGGGGGGAAAGCAAACAGCAGTCAAATGGAAAAGAATGTATAAATTAGAGAAGCCTTGTGTCTTAGGCAATGCTTTTAAAAATGAGGGTCTGACTACCCAGTTCCTTAAGCTCTGTTGCTTCAGAGGGAAAGTCATGCTGAATACAAATTTCAATGTCTGATGAAAAAAATATAATGTATTAAATATGCCAGTTGGACACGTTGCCTTGAATTTGGAAATAGATTAACCTTCATGAGCATGAACTAATTTTACCTCTGATATAAGGGTTTTGTAATTATTGGATGCTGAATTTCTGGCAGAAAAATAGAGTGGAAACATTAAAACCATTTTGAGAGGACTGCTGCTGGATGATGCTTTTACAGATGTACATGATAATTTCATTGTAAAGACATGCAATATATCTGGCATAAAACTATAAAGATCTTTTCTTCTCAATCCCATGCCACAGCAAACCAGGAAAAATCATTTACAAATATTTGCACAGTGATCTGATTGGGAAAGGGTCTGATAGTCATTCTAGCACCATGAGTCACAACTGAAAAATAGCACGGCCGCTGACTGTTACCAGCGAGAAAGCGCAGTGTTAATGGGGGAGTTTGAAGTATCTACTTTGACTAAAGTTTTTTATCTCTTTGTATGGTTTTGCACCCCTTACATAGCTCCAACAGTACTTATACTGATCATTACAACAGCCACCCTCTGCATGAAAACCTCGGTTACAATGTAGGACAAATCCTACTCTTACCCAGTAAAAAAAACGTGAGATGAAGTATGAATGCTGAGGGCCAGATTTTGATACCTAAACTCATGCTCAGAGTATTTTCTACAGTTTTTACTCCACTTTCTCTGCCCTGTATTGACTGGCTGTTTTCTCCAACCCCATCCTGCTCTCTCCCAGTCTCCTCACCTCTGCCTCATTCCTCCCCTTCCCCTCACACCCTTCTCTCTCTCCTCAAGGTCTTTACTGCCCTGTCCCCCTCAGTCACCTCTTCTCTTCACTGTCCCCTCTCCCTTCCCTTGTTGTGCTGTTTGGCTAATCCCCTCCAACTAAACCCCATCCCCCACCCATGAGAGAGAGAGAGAGAGAGAGATTATGGAATTAACAGGATATTTGCAGGCCATCACACTGATTACTCTGTGTATGCTATTTCCCTTTCCCCCACTCTTCGCCTGTCTTATCTAGTTAGGCCATGTCTACCCAAGCACTTATGTCGGCAAAACTTTGTCACTCAGGGGTGTGGAAAACACACACACACACCCCTGAGCGACATGTTTCGTCGGCATAAGTGCTCATGTGCACAGCGTTATGTTGGCAGGAGATGCTCTCCCACCACTCATTAAGCTGGTTTTATTATATCAATGGGAGAGCTCTCTGCACGAGCACTCTTAGGTCACGTCTACACTACCCGCCGGATCAGCGTGTAGTGATCGATCTATCGGGGATCGATTTATCGCGTCTAGTGTAGACGCGATAAATCGATCCCTGATCGCTCTGCCGTCGACTCCAGAACTCCACCAGGGTGAGAGGCGGAAGCAGAGTTGATGGGGGAGCGGCGGCCATTGATCCCACGCCGCGAGGACGCAAAGTAAGTGATTCTAAGTCGATCTAAGATTCAGCTATGCTATTCTCGTAGCTGAAGTTGCATATCTTAGATCAATCCCTCCCTCCCCCCAGTGTAGACCAAGCCCTACAGCAGCACAGCTGTTTCGGTACAGCTGTGCCTCTAAGTTTTTAAGTGTAGACATTGCCTTAGACTACAAGTTCTTTAGGGAAGGGATTGTCTGTTACACCATATTTGTACTGTGCCTAGCACAATGGGGCCTAATCTTGGTTGATCCCTAGGCACTACCATAATAAATAATAAAATGCTGATTAGCACCTTGCTTCACAAATAGTACCATTGAAATCAATGGGTCAACTCTTGGAGTAAGGCACTATTCAAGGTGATTAAGGATTCCAGAATCTGGCTGGGAGTAAATGAAGTCTAATTGTCCTGATGTTTTGCAGACATATACTTCTTGGTACATACTTGGGAGCAAGTTTTGTTTAAGCTAGCTGCTTGAGAGACTGCCTCCCTCTCTGTGCAATACCCTGGCACCCATGACCATCGCAGAGACTTCAGCAAGCAGTCCCCTTGTTTAAGAAGAAAGGGGTTAGCAAGAGGACATTGTCAGTTGCAGGCCCTGAGCTTTGGCATTAACTTCCTCTCCCTTAGTTCACCAGAGCCCAGATCTAGAGACCCTCAGCAGATGCTACAAAACATGCCTCTTCTCCCAGGGTTTTATCTGGGGCAGGAGTCCAGGGTACTGTGTGAATGATCAGGTGGGGCATCTGGGCATGGATAATGAGGAAAGCTTCATTCTGGAGGCTAGGGAAGGATTTTTAACTATTTTTCCACTATATACCATTAATGTCCATTTGTTTTTAAATCTATATTCCAGATTGTCAAGAAAATATGGACTGATTCTCCAATTAACATTCCCTTCATTATGTACCTGTTAAAATTTTATGTCCAAGGAGAGCCATCATTGTCACCAGGATTAAAATTATTGCTGACAGGGACATGATCCTTATGGAGTTTTCATCATCTTCTTGACTCTCGGAAGATAATGCTGGGAAAAATGTATTTGTTGTTATGGAAAATGCACATCTGAGAATAAATAATTTCTAAATAGTGACTCTATTCACTAAAAACATAACACTTGCTGCAGACCACAAAGTGCATTTCTTTTAGCCTCCAAACAAATAGCTGGAACTAGGCACCCATACTGGATCACAGTGAGGTCCATCAAGTCCAGTATCTTGCCTCTGAAGTAGACAGTTTCAGTTGCTTCAGAGGAAGGTATGTGAACATTGCAGTAGGCAAATGTGGGATAATCTGCATGACACATTAGATCTTATCTTGATCTCTAATAGTTAGAGATTGGCTTAGCCTTAAAACCTAAAGCATGAGGTTTTGTAGTCCCTCTACAAAATTTTAATTAGCTTTAATTATAACTGGATATTCTCAATATTCATATATGTGTCCAATGCCTTTTTTTAATCTTGTTGAGTCCTTTGTCCAAAAAACTTCCTATGGCAAGGAGTTCCACAGTTTAGTCACATTATGGGGGAGAATATTTCCTTTTATCAGTTTTTAATTTCCTACCTTTCAATTTAATTAAATGTCTCCTTGTTCTTATGTTATAAAAGACAGAGCAGAATCTCCCAGTCCACCTTTTCTAACCTTTCATTATTTTATATGCTTTTATCATGTCCTGGAAAGTTATATCCTGATAACCTCAACTGTAGTGATGAATGTGTTTAAGTATTTGACTTCATGCGGTATTGTATTTTTCAAAGAAAATGAGTTACCAAGTCCCATACAAGCACTCCCTCAGAGCTCTGCCACCAGGATACAATTACAGGCCCCAACGTTTTTAGAGCCAGGCTTCTTAAAGTGAACTGTGAAGAGCTTTTATGGTACAACCAAAATGTGTACTAGGAATTATATCTCTAAAGCTATGTTTTTCAAAGGGCCTTATGAGCAGGTGATTTTCGCATCTGCTTTTAACACTCCATAGACAATGTATGGTCTCAACCCTCACTCCCTTCCTGTGATTTGATTTGATTTATTACAGCAACTGAACAATAAGATGACCAAGTGCAATTGGAGTCTTCTTCCCAGCTTGACTGCACCTAGAGTTCTCAGTTCAGCGCTTCTCCTATTGTGCCTTAGATCCAAAATCCCTGTCTCAGGGCTATCCCTGCTGTGAGCCCTGATCTGACCTCACTATTGCTTATTGCTAGGACTTAAACTTAAACACAGTTGAGCCCATCATTGTATCTGAGAACTTTTCAAACCATTAATTAATTTATCCTTGCAATACCTCCATGAGGTAGGGAAGTGCTATTATCCCCTTTGTACAAATGGGAACTGAGTCACAGAGGGATTAAATGACTTGCCCAGAGTCACACAGAAAGTCTGTGGCAGTGCTGGGAATTTACCCTTGAAGGTTTACTGAGTTCCAGTTCCGTGTCTTAGTCACAATGTCACCCTTCCTCCTTTACTTACGGAGTAAAGAGATCAGGATTTGACTCTGAAATCTGCAGCCCAGAAGGATGGGGATTGTTGTGTCAGTCCCAGGAGACCCTGATTCTGCTGTCAAACCCATCTCATCTTCTATCTCAATCTTTCATGTGACACATTATTAGTACTTACTGCATTGGATATCGCAGATCTGCAGTGGAACAGAATAATCTACATCTGTCCTCCCCACCTTTTATAAAAGAAAGAAAAAAATGGTTATATCCCTCTCAACAATATTGTTTATGATCATTTGTTTTGGCAAAATAAACATTGGCTTGTTAGTTTACTGAAATGAATGCAGATTTTAAAAAAAAAACTTCTGTTTAATGGTTTAGCTTATACTTGTGTCACTCTTAGTCACTTTCAGGGTTACAGAAGATGTAGCTACGAGGGAATTTTCTGCTGGAATGATTTTCTGATGGAAAATAAGGGTTCCCTAGTTGCCTTTCTAGATGGCCCTTGTCACTTTCACTTTCTGACTAAAGACAGAAAGTGACAACAGCCTTCCAGGCCAGCTGCCAGAAGAAGAGCACCAGAAGAACTTTCTACCTCCCCATGCCTCCAAGCCCATCTGACTCTGGATGTTTAGTTTTTAAAAAAGTGATTTTTGTTTTCCAGTGTGCCTAGCATACTTTTGGGTGCTATACAATAATAAAAATAGTTCTAAGTTTCTGGTGAAAATACTCATAAAAAACAAATGTAACACTCACTTTCCAGGTGGAATCAGACCTTTGAGTTTTAAATTCATTTTCTATGAACATATCTGTTAGTAAAACTCAGTTCTACAGATATGTGCTGGCATTTTTGCATATTATTTGCCCAGCTCTGTTTCAATAATAGTCATTTAAATATGTATCAGTACACTTAGTATGCTGCATGTCTCCTTGTTTACTATTGTATACATATGCCTGAATGCGCTAAAGTCCTTAGACTTGTTTTTTAGAAAATGTTAATACATTTGTTACTTCCCTCTGCCCTTCTGACTCCAATCTTTTCATCATAAGAGGTTTTATAGATGGAGGGGTTAATTTAATAGCCCTTAATATTCCACTGTTGCCATCTACAAAAATAAGAGATCAAGAATGGACCTTAAATAATTAATACAAGCTCAGCAAGGGACAACAGCAGCACATTCAAACTATTAATAATGCTCTTTGCAACCTACAAGTGGGTCATGGTCAGATTTGGCTGGGAGGAGGCAGCTGCGACACTGCCCACAGTTTCTTATTTCCACGCCAGCTTGTTTATTTAGTGCAGAGTATATCTACAAATCAGCAGACCTACCTGAATGCAAACTTCTGAGCCACATATTTCACCTGAAATATTGACAGATGTGGGCTGAGAGTCACCCTGATGAAAACAAAGTGGAAAGCTGTTAACTTCAGAGCTTGTGGGCAACCAAAATGCATAGTCTCCCTCCAGCTCTTTGGCTCTTTTGTCAGTAATGTTATGTATTTAACTACCTTAAAATATGTGGCAGATTGTTTTCATTATTGAAGGTTCTTTTCCTTTTAAGGACTTCCCTCCCTCAGGGGTACGGAACGCCGTGAGCACAGTGCAGCCAGTTTGGTTCAGGAGGTGCAGGATTTGAGGAACCCATGAAGAGGGCCCATATCCCAGCACATTATGGAGCACAGCACTGTGTCGAAGTGCATAAGGTGGATTGGGGGGTGGACCAGGAAGGGAGACTGGGTAATGATCCACTTTCCATTTCCCCCACACTCCCAGAAGGGGAGGATGCCAGTCGTGGAGGTTGCTAAAGATGGGAGGCTATGGCAGAAGCCATCGAAGGCTTCTACTTGTACTCCATGGCCTAGCTGGGCCAGAGGGGAGAGCCCTGTGTGCTGCAGATCTCCCCATCCCACAGCCAGCTACTCAGGCTGTGCTCTGAGAAAGGATTACCCTGATAGTAAATTTCAGAGTAGCAACCGTGTTAGTCTGTATTCGCAAAAAAAAAAAGGAAGACTTGTGGCACCTTAGAGACTAACCAATTTATTTGAGCATAAGCTTTCGTGAGCTACAGCTCACTTCATCACGAAAGCTTATTTGAGCTTATGCTCAAATAAATTGGTTAGTCTCTAAGGTGCCACAAGTACTCCTTTTCTTTTTGCAAATACAGACTAACACGGCTACTACTCTGAAACCTGTCATTGTGCAAGGCACTGAATTTAGCTGTATGGAGTGGAAATCTATCAACTTCATGAAAAAACTTGCACCTGATGGTAAAGTTACCCTAAAAAAATTGTTCTGCTGCTTAAAATAGTTATTTGTGGCTTGTGCGCAAAAAGGAAAATGACTATTTCTCTGGAACTATGGGCCCTGTACTGCTTTTCCTTCCTCAACAAAGCTCCTGAAGATGACAGGGATAAATTAGGTAAATATGGCCTTAACCCAAAACTATTGTGAATACATTAATATTGAGGCTATGAACAATTGTTTATGAGAACAATAGCTCAGTGTTAAGTCATCATGAGACCCTGGTGGAAATTGCTCATGGTCTTGGGGCAGGGAACCATGTGTAATCTACGCGAGTTCCCATTGTATCGTCACTAAAGAGACCAGGTCAATCTGTACCACAGGACAATGGAAACAATGGACATTTCTGAACAGACTGGCACCCTGTTTGATATGTCCAGTTTCACAATAATATCTGGCTCGGATCCAATCCTACTTAGCCCTGGTCTACACTATGAGTTTAGGTCAAATTTAGCAGCATTAGATCGATTTAACCCTGCACCCATCCACACAACAAAGCTATTTTTGTCAACTTAATGGGCTCCTAAAATCGACTAATATCCGACGAGGGGATTAGCACTGAAATAGACATCGCCAGGTTGAATTTGGGTTAGTGTGGACGCAATTAAACTGTATTGGACTCCAGGAGCTATCCAACAGTGGTCCATTGTGACCGCTCTGGACAGCACTCTGAACTTGGATGCACTTGCCAGGTAGACAGGAAAACCCCTGCGAACTTTTGAATTTCATTTCCTGTTTGGCCAGTGTGGAAAGCTGATCAGCACAGATGACCGTGCAGATATCAGCAAAGATGACCATGGAGTCCCAGAATTGCAAAAGAGGTCCAGCATGAACCGAATGGGAAGTACTGGATCTGATCACTGTATGGGGAGACGATTGCATGCTATCAGAACTCCGTTCCAAGAGATGAAATGCCAAAATATTTGAAAAAAAAAAATCTCCAAGGGCATGAAGGACAGAGGCTATCACAGGGACCCACAGCAGTGCCACGTGAAACTTAAGGAGCTTAGGCAAGCCTACCAAAAAACCCAAGAGGCAAAAGCCTGCTTGGGGTCAGAGCCCCAGACATGCTGCTTCTTGGATGAGCTACATGCAATTCTAGGGGGTGCCCCTACCACTGTAGGTGCCCCACCCCTGTACATGAACTCCTGCAAGGGTGGGGAGTCTCACGCAACAGGGACGAGGATTTTGGGGATGAGGAAGATGAGGGAGAGGTTGAAGATCGCTTGCCTGGTGTGCGCTGAGAAGCCATTCTCCCTGACAGCCAGGAGCTGTTTATCACCCGAGATCCAATACCCCTCCCAACCCGGGCTCCCAGACCTTGAAGGCAGAGAAGGCAGCTCTGGTGAGTGTACCTTTATAAATATAATACACGGTTTAAAAGCAAGCGTGTTTAATGATTACTTTGCCCTGAAGACTTGGGATGTATTTGTGGCCAGCACAGCTACTGGAAAAGTCTGTTCATGTATCTGGGGTTGGGGCGGAAATCTTCCAGGGACATCTCAATGAAGTTGTCCTGGAGGTACTCCCAAAGCCTTTGCAAAAGGTTTCTGGGGAGGACAGCCTTATTGCGTCCTCCACGGTAGGACACTTTACCACACCAGGCCAGTAGCATGTAGTCTGGAATCATTGCATAAGAAAGCATGGCAGCATGTGGTCCCGGTGTTTGCTGGCATTCAAGCAACATCCGTTCTTTATCTCTCTGTGTTATCCTCAGGAGAGTGATATCATTCATAGTCACCTAGTTGAAATAGGGGAGTTTTATTCAGGGAACATTCAGAGGTGGCCATTCCTGTTTGCCTGTGGCTGAAAAGAAATCATCCCTGCTGTTAGCCACGGGGTCGGGGGAGGGGTGAAGTGATCATCTCAGAGAATTGGGGGGGGGGTAGTTGTGTTTGTGCTGCACATTAACCCGAAAACATCAGCCCTTCCTTTTAAATGGCCAGTGTGTCTTTTTCAATTTTAATCTCCCTTTTTTCCTCCCACAGCTGCAAATGTTTCAACGCTGGGACTAGCATCTCTGTCCCAGAGGCTAGCACAGATAAGAAGGTGAAAAAAAACGCACTCGCGATGAAGTGTTCTGAGCTCATGCAGTCCACCCAAACTGAAAGAGCCCAGCAGAATGAGTGGAGGCAGACAATGGCAGCGGCCAGGAAAGCACAAAATGAATGAGGACAGGAGGGACGCACGAGAGGATAGATGGCTGGAGCAACAGGAGAGGTGGCAACAGCATGATGAGAGGAGGCAGGATGCAATGCTGAGGCTACTGGAGGATCAAACTGATATGCTCTGGCATATGGTTGAGGTGCAGGAAAGGCACAGACCGCCACTGCAGCCCCTGTGTAATCAACCACCCTCCTCCCCAAGTACCATTGCCTCCTCACCCAGACACCCAAGAACATGGCAGGGCCTCTGGGCACCCAACCACTCCACCCCATAGGACTGCCCAAGCAACAGAAGGCTGGCATTCAATAAGTTTTGAAGTGCTGTGTGGCCTTGTCCTTCCCTCCTCCCCTACCCCACCTGGTGCTTCCCTCACCCCTCCCGGGCTACCTCGGCAGTTATCCCCCTATTTGTGTGACAAATTAAGAATGTTTCAAATTCATGCAATGACTTTATTGTCTCTGGAAGTGGTGATTGAAGTAGGGAGGGAAGGGTGGTTGGCTTACAGAGAAGTAGATGGAACCCAGGGGGTGGGTTTTCCTCAAGGAGAAACAAACAGAACTGTCACACTGTAGCCTGGTCAGCCATGAAACTGGTTTTCAAAGCTTCTCTGATGCGCAGCGTGCCCTGCTGTGCTCTAACTGCTCTGGTGTCTGGCTGCGTGTAATCAGCAGCCAGGTGATTTACCTCAACTTCCACCCCACCATAAATGTCTCCCCCCTTACTCTCAGATATTGTGGAGCACACAGCAAGCAGTAATAACAGTGGGAATATTGGTTTCGCTGAGGTCTAAGCGAGTCAGTAAACTGCGCCAGCGCGCCTTTAAACGTCCAAATGCACATTCTACCACCATTCTGCACTTGCTCAGCCTGTAGTTGAACAGCTCCTAACTACTGTCCAGGCTGCCTGTGTATGGCTTCATGAGCCATGGCATTAAGAGGTAGGCTGGGTCCCCAAGGATAACTATAGGCATTTCATCATCCCCAACGGTTATTTTCTGGTCTGGAAAGTAAATCCCTTCCTGCAGCTTTTGAAACAGACCAGAGTTCCTGAAGATGCAAGCATCATGTACCTTTCCTGGTCATCTCACATTGATGTTGGTGAAAGGTCCCTTGTGATTCACCAGTGCTTGCAGCATCATTGAAAAGTACCCCTTTTGGTTTATGTACTGGCTGCCTTGGTGTTCCAGTCCCAAGACAGGGATGTGTGTTCCGTCTATCGCCCCACCACAGTTAGGGAATCCCATTGCAGCAAAGCCATCCACTATAACCCACACATTTCCCAGAGTCACTACCCTTGGTAGCAGCAGCTCAGTGATTGCGTTGGCAACTTGGATCACAGCAGCCCCCACAGTAAATTTGCCCACTCCAAATTGATTCCCGACTGACCGGTAGCTGTTGCAAGCTTTCAGAGGGCTATTGCCACTCGCTTGTGAGCTATGAGGGCTGCTCTCATCTTGGTATTCTTGAGCTTCAGGGCAAGGGAAAGCAAGTCAAAGTTCCATGAAAGTACCCTTACGCATGCGAAAGTTTTGCAGCCACTGGGAATCATCCCAGACTTGCAACACTATGCGGTCCCACCAGTCTGTGCTTGTTTCACAGGGCCCACAATCTGCATTCCACAGCATGAGCCTGCCCCATTGCCACCAGGATGGCCAAATTGCCTGGGCCCGAGAAGTCTGTGTCCTTGTCCTCATCACTCTCGTCACCGCGCTGCCATCACCTCCTCGTCTGTTTTTGCAGGCTCTGGTTCTGCATATACTGCATGATAATGCCTGAGGTGTTTACAATGCTCATAACTGTCGAGGTGATCTGAGCGGGCTCCATGCTTGCCGTGGTATGGCGTCTGCAGGAGAGCAGAGTGGCAGCGGAAGCGGTCGTTCAATGACGATGGATTGCAGACCTACTGCACCGTCTGCTGCCAGGACACAACAGCTGAGCGGGCTGCACGCTTGCTGTTTTATGGCGAGACAAGAGCAGCGAGCATAGTTGCAGCGGAAGCGGCCCTGCGAGACCACCAGGAGAGCCAGAGAGCAGAGTGGAAGTAGAAGCAGTGGCTGATGACCTGCGAGATGGATTCAGGAGAGTAGAGTTGCAGTGGAAGTGGGAGCCCATGAGACAAAACATGGAGAAATTCGCTATCGAGACAAGAGCAGGAAAGCAGAGTGGCAGCGGAAGTGGTGGTTCGATGACAGTTAGCAGTCCTACTGCACCGTCTGCTGAAAGATCAGCAAGGATTTCACTGTTAAGCCAAGCTGGTCGCCTGCCATATTTACTAGTCTTTCTACGCATCAGGATGGTTTGTCCCTGTAACCTCAATAAGGATTCTTTAAAATATAGCCAGCTCTCCTGGACTCCTTTCCCCCTCATGTTATTCTCCCAGGGGATCCTGCCCATCAGTTCTCTGAGGGAGTCAAAGTCTGCTTTTCTGAAGTCCAGGGTCCGTATTCTGCTGCTCTCCTTTCTTCTCCTGGGCCCAGGTGCTGGGTTCAGGGAACCCAGCCTCACTCTCTTCTTCTCTCTCCTCCATCCTCCTGAGGAGTTGGGGGTGCTCAAGCCCAATGTGGGTTGCCCGAGGGGCAAAGATACGCCTCTGGGTCCCAGAGAAATCCAGCCTGATTCCTGCCCCATGTGGTGCCCCCAGACCAGACCAGCTCTCTCCTCTCCCCCACCCAAAACATCTGCTCTATGAGCTCCCAGGACAGTGTCTGCTGCTGATGCTGTGCTGGTAGCAACATGAGGCCAGCCATAGAATGTTTGTGTATAATTATTATTTTGATATGCTGCCAAAACTTCCTGAGGAATGTAAGGGAGAGGAGAGGAGAAACAACAATTTTTAATCTCAGCAAAAGCTGATCAGAATGCCATGGGACAGGAAGAGGCACTTTGCTAGCCAAGGGCATTCTCCCTGCAGAACAACAAAGACCTGCTAGAAAGGAAGGCCATGAGAGCGTCTCAAAAAAAGGTTGCAAGAATCCTTTACAATGGAAATTTAAATATAGGGATCGCTAACAGTTTCCCCATAGCAATGCAGAAATGAATACATATATGGCCAAGTGCATCCAGGATCAATGCTTAGCTACCAAGATAGGTGCCTTAGTAATAATAATAAAATAATGGACTTTAGATAACAGAAAATTCACTGATAAAGAGAATATTTTCCTATTTGAATATAGCCAAATACGAATGTGAAACAAGGCATTCCACACAGAGTAGGTTTAGAAACACGCATTGAGCGCTCTAGCCTAATAGGAATATGAGTAAACTACATGGAGTGCCTGTCAGAAGACTGCAAGCATATTCCCCTAGTCTGCTGATGAATTAACCACAAGCTATTATTTCCATAACCATAAACAATGGCTTGCAGCCACAATAACTGAGTGTAACATGTTAACAAGTATAGGTAGTCAGGAATTTTCCAACAAAAATGGTTTTTCCATTGGAAAATGCCAATTCATCAAAAACTGAATGTTGTTTCTAAATGAAACTGTTCAGAATTTCCTTCCTGCAAGAAATTTCAAAACGTCTCATTTCCATTCCAAATCAGAACAAAAGCATTTTTCAAAATGTCGGAATTTCCCACAGAACAGAAATTCTGAGTTACAACCAGCTCTATAAAAATACTGTTGGCTTGAGGATATTCCCGCAATTCTCTCACTGTACTTGTATAACATGCAGTGCATGTTTCTCAGTGACACTAAGGCATCTTTACACCAAACTGGCAAAGAAAGGGGCCTTAACTAGGGAACTAGGGTGTGTGTGGGGGGGATAATATATGTCCATTTTAACGTTCCTTTACACTGGTGTAAAGATGTCTTAGTGTAAGTGAGAATGAGGCCCACAGTGCTTGCTAATTCTTCAAGAAAATAAGGGTCAAAAATAGCCAGCTGTGTCCATGGAGTTCAAGGATAGGCTGTACAGTGGTACTGCATCCACAAGGCAGTCTATTCCCTCAGGTGTCCTATGAAAAGCCCAGCAGAGCATAAAGCTGCCCTCCCTATCAGAAACCTCAAAGGAGGTCAGACGTGGGATCCACTGTATGGCCCTGTCTTGTGTAAACTGCCTGCAGCACAGCAAATCAAGCTGGCACAGGGAGGTATAGCTCTGGAACATCCCTGCACCAGTAGTAATGAATTGGGCCTATGAAGTGCACATATTTATAATAGTACAACAACAAAACATTAAAAGAACATTCAAGTTACAAAGTCAAGCACTCAAAAGTCACTTCCACTGGTGTGACTCACTTAATTTCAGTGGTTACTCCTGTCTTACATCAGGGTGAGATCAGAACTAGGACTAAATGCTTTAACTATGGATATTGTTCCAAAGTGCGTGTGCCTGGCTTTTGCTAGTTTTGTCCAGGCATCAGAGTTATGGATGGCAATAAATTCAAATTAAACATGTTGAAGCTGCCTTATTGATAGCAACTTCTGATAAATAACGCATACCAACCGCTGAGACTGAGTGGCGTATCCCAACAGAGTCACATGAAGACAGCTGTGCCTTGTTACACACCAGCACTGAAAATTTTGCCTTGGTTTGCGACATGAAGGAGACTTGTATCTGTTCTGCCCGGGCAGCAATTCTCATTTTCCAAGCTTTGAAAATGGGGAGAAAGGCTGTTATTTTTAAATGTAATCACTCACACAATGAATGACGTATGAGATACTATAACAGTAGATACCATGCTGTGCTAAAATAAAACCATTATCAGCTTGAATACCGTCAACTGTTATATCAATAGCTATCTTGATTTTGAACAGGTTATTATTTATCTTTACAAATACTTGATTAACTGTGGGAGCTTACAAATGGAAAACCTGCACTGTTAAATATTATTGATGCAATTCAGAGGATATAACAAGACCACAAGCTTTACTCGATGAGAGAGGTTGTAGTCTAGTGGTTAATTTAATTTAATATAATTATTAATGTGTCATTTTAATTTAATAAAATAAAGTTATTTACCTGGGAAATTCCCATGAGCAAATGGGCATCGAACCCAAGAGCCTTGCTTGGTTGTAAACTGAAAATAAAGAAAGCTGTTAGAAGAACAGAATTTTGAAGTTTGAACTTGTGGCTATAGATCCAGCTAAAGCCAGCCACTGAATTCCAGAAAGCAGCAAAAGAATTATTCACAGCTTACCTCCCACGTTATGCTCCAAGCTCTGATACTCGCTAAGGGCCAAATTCTGCAAACATTTATGCAAGTGTTTAACTTTACGTTCCTATGCAGTCCCACTGACTTAGAAAATCCGTTGCTTAAAAGCATTTTAAAAACAACAATAGGGAGCCCTATACTGACTTCATTGGCTATTTTGCCTGAACAGCAGCAGTATGATTTGGTCCAGGGATGCATAGTATTCAAAGAATTCACCATTACTCAAGTACATAAAGTTAAACACATGCTTGAGTGCTTGCAGCATGAGGGCATAAAACGTTCTATTCTGCTTTTTAGTATTGTCAGCTTAAAGCTGTGCCGTAACCATTCCTATCTCTTAGGGAACAGTAACTATCCTGATTTCTTCCCCTTAATGAATATTGTTTTGTTTTTATCTTGAGTCATATTTCTTTTATTGGCTGTTAGTTTTATTATTCTATTTTATGGCCTTGATACTATCAATCATTAAAGCTGCATATGGTAAATGTTCATGATGATACTGGAAACATGTCAAATCGCACCTCATTTTGTATTTCACTGCAAACTCAAAAGTCAGACCAGGTCCACTATTAGGACTGGAAACTTTTCCAGTGTGGATGTAGAATCCAACAAAGCCACACTTGGGTGTGGACTCAGGTGAACACTAGGCAAATATTCATATGATTTAATGTAATTTGGTTCAGCTTTACCTATGAAATTCTTATGAGGGTTGGAGAGACACTGAGTCTGGAGTTTTGGTATTTTTCAGTGTCTCAAGCGCTATTTCTCTCATCTGCAGTTGAACACTTGGAATACTGGCTTTGAGGACCTGATTCTGACCTCCCTTCCATTACTTTGATATTGGTGTATTTCCACTGATTCCCATAGGGTTACTTCCAGTTTGCACCAGCATGAATGAGAGGAGTCTTGAATTCTGTGTGCTTGATTTTCCATAGCTTTCTACCTTGCCTAGCGATTTACATCTGTGTAAAGTCTGTATAAAATACTACCCAAACAGAAGCACAGAGCTGCACACCCACTTTGCCCAGGTGTCCATAACTACACACTGCAATGGAGAATCAGGCCCTGAATTTTAATTTCAGTTCTGGTGGCAGGAATAGGTACTAAAGTCCTTCTTTGTAACAGCAGGGAAAACAGAACAAATGAATGGCAATATACATTGCTTTTTATCTACATCTTCTCATTCTCAAATTTGCCGTATTGTAAAAGCACATTTCTATTAGCCATGTTATGCCATCAGCTTTAAAGCCCATTAAAATAAAAAAATTGATGCCAGAATATGGTCCCATATGAGCCATTTTTCATATCTGACATTTTATTGACTTCCTTAACACAACATCCTCCTATTCTAATATTTCATATTAAATATTTCTAAATATTTCTAATATTCTAATATTTCTTATTCCTATTTTCTTTTCATGGGTTATATGGTAAGGAGTATTCTTCCAAAAGATTTATGATGCATCTTTTGTAGCTGATACCTGCAAAATGAGGAGGGATGGTGTAAATGGTTAATCTACAAAAAAAGCAATTTACCTTCATGCAAAGTCTTGGATGAGTGTCTACACGGGAATATTTTACCTGCTTGAAAAAGAGAGTGCACAGAATTAGTCAGCTTTACAAACCAGTATCAACAGAAAGAACAAACCACTGAGCTGCAAACACTTGTACAATTGATGTATTAGAAAAGGAACTGAAGGTGTTCTCTTTTTTTAAAATGTGTCAATCAGTTAATCACATAGAGCAATTTAATTATAATGGACCAATCACTACCTTCAGTGGGAGTTTTCACTGAATACAAAGGTACCAGGATTTAATCTGGTAATACCTAGCATGAGTATAGCATGTCTCATTTTCAAATCACATTACAAACAACTAGTTAATTTTGAAGTGAAATGTAGTTAATTTTTTTATAGTATGTTTTATACAATGGGTCATACTCTACCCTCTTAATTAAATAGGAATTCCTATGATGTCAATGGGAGATTTGTGCAAACACGAGAATATGACCCATTGAATCTAAACCTAATTGATTTGGTCATGACTTGCTTTCTTTAATTCAATAACAAACCGATTACACAGCTCTTGTTGTTTCAAGCATGTGCTGAAGTCCCGCTGACTTCAGTTAGGACTTCACACATGCTTAAAGTTCAGCATGCGCTTAAGTACCCTTCCAGAAAAGGTTGTTTTTCAGAATCGAGGCCTCAGTTTTTTTTTTAAAAAGGGGCCACATCCTTCAAAGACTCATTCAAGTGAGTGACCCTTACTCATGTAAGTAATCCTATTGAAACGAGTGGAAGTGCTCGTGTAGTAAGGGCTTTGTGCCCAGGTAACAGCTTGCAGTGTCATGACCTAAGTTTGATTTCTATGCCGTAGACAGTTTGAGGACAATGTGAAGAATGTCATTGGCTGCACTTCTGTACCCAGACCATGTCCACAACTCAGCTCAAATCCCTTTATAAAGAAAAGAGAAAGAGAAAGAAAAAAAAAAGGGGGGGGGGGAATGCACCCTGCGTTTGAACACTAAAATTAGCCCAATAGCAACAATGGGGAAAGCGTTAAGTGAAAATACAAAATTCACTAGGGCATTTTTATTTTAATATTTATCTTCTGGTGGCAAATCCATTGTCCGTTTGAATGCTGGGTAATTTTACATGACAATTGCCAAGCATAGCAAACTTAGGCCTTTATTCTGCAAAGACTTGTACTGTAAGCACACAAGAAGTCCCACTGGGACCACTGACATGTGTGACATTAAGCATGCATGTGTTTGTGGATCAGGGCTTTATTAAAAGCTAGACATCAGGACAATTGTAAAGGCTGAATAATCACTAACCACCCGGCCAGGATATCATACGATTGGCTTAACAATTATGAGACTTAAAAATTAAGAATTTGTGGTTCTTTTTATTTGCCTTCTGGTGTTACAGTCTTTAGGTGTCACATTTTCAATCTTTTCTCCACAACCATCAGAGATAGAACCTTACTTTTTTTTAAAAAAATGAAAGCTGAGATTCTTGTCTAACCATATGAATCCAGAATCTGGGGCTTTAGGAAAAGCACTCAGTATCACAAGACTCATGATTAAATCACAAGAGTTGGCAACACTGCTGAGTTATAAATTCTCTTAGTTCTGAAAATAACTTTTCAGAAAGGATCAAGCCACCCACAATTTCAAGGAGACTGATTCTTATTTACACTAAGGCTCTTTACACAAGTCTGGGAGTGCAACTGTACCTTAAAGTGGGTACAAATGCTAAGGTGCCATTACACTTTCAGTGTGAAGGTTTCAGAGTAACAGCCATGTTAGTCTGTATTAGCAAAAAGAAAAGGAGTACTTTTGGCACCTTAGAGACTAACCAATTTATTTGAGCATAAGCTTTCGTGAACTCACGAAAGCTTATGCTCAAATAAATTGGTTAGTCTCTAAGGTGCCACAAGTACTCCTTTTTTTTTTTTTTTTTTTACTTTCAGTGTGGTGTAAAGGGGCTTTGCTGTACATGAAAATCAAGCCACAGTTATTTTAGGAAACAAAAAAAATTGTTTTCAGCAAAAATTTCTAGGTTCACAAGAATTTCTACCATGAAACCATTTTATCAACAGCATGTATTCAGTTCTCTGAATAACTCATGCTGTTATTATACAATAACAAACTGACTGCTGTATAAGAACCTGTGTAGATAGGATAGAACAGAAACAAGTATTTGCAACTGCCCTTATTCCATATCCTAGCTACTTATGTTATGCATTGGATTTAGGATATCACCCTTAGTCTTACAGTCCTAATGACACTAAATAATGCTTACTTTCTCTGGAGCTGTAGTTGATGCGTTTTGTAGATCTACACATTGGTCATTCGACTGTGTTAACCTGCATAGGTTAACAGTGACGTGCACGGGACAGGCTGGTTTCCAGGCCAGTGTTTGTGTGGCTGAATTATATACAATGTTATCCCACAGTGCCTTTGTATCTATGCACAAACAGTAGAAGCATTTTTTGAGATCAATTAAATGAATCTAAATGGTATTGAAACAAAAAAAATTCATGCATCAGCACTTAAAATAAAACCTAAGGACCAGCTTCTCCTTTCCCTGGCCCTTTGGGTAATCATTTCCACCCATGCAACCTTGGCTCAATCAGAATGGAAGACTTTTTCACGCACTTTAACTGTAAATGACTATGCAAGAGGGCATGGTAGTGGTAAATTAGACTCACTCTATAGAGAGCAAATAAACTCAGAGGTGGAGTTCTAGGGCTCTGAATAATGATTAGAGATAAGTGAATAATTCACACAAGTAAACTGATCTGCATAATTAGCTTCTTTTTCTCTTCCCTGAGCATCACAAGCAGACTGCAATTTCACAGATTTATTCAACTTATTTTCGGGGGAGGGGGAAGGTGTGCGTGCTTTCTGGTTTGCAAACAGTGTACTGAACACTCACTGTTGAAAACTGGAGCTGTCTTAATTATTTGCGATTGGTTTTGTTCCCTGATTGGATGAATGTGGAAGAATTTCCAGCATGCAAATTTAAAATTGTAATTCTGCAAATATTCATGTAAGCAACTTGGAAATTTGGATTTGTCTAATACCTAATAAGAGGAAAATATATTTCTGCAAATAGGTACATCAGTAAAACTAGGTCCTTTGAATGTTCACAAAAAAGTGAACACAAGCATGACCAGCATCATGGGAGATGTGATCTAGCTGAGAAGCCCAGCCTATAGGGGACATGAGGTACCTGAACTACAACTTCCCATGAATCATAGAATATCAGGGTTGGAAGGGACCTCAGGAGGTCATCTAGTCCAATCCCGTGCTCAAAGCAGGGCCAATCCTCAATTTTTGCCCCAGATCCCTAAATGGCCCCCTCAAGGATTGCACTCACAACCCTGGGTTTAGCAGGCCAATGCTCAAACCACTGAGCTATCCCTTCCCCCAGCAGTGCCTGAGGAGTACACAGTTTAATGCTGAATTGACTCAGAACAAAAAAATTTTGATATTTCCTAATCAAAACCTTTCAGAACTGTTTGTTCTGCCAAGAGTTTTGGTATTCTGACTTTTTGTCCTGGTTTGAGATAAAAGCGTATGTTGAAGTATGAGAATTTCCTGCAGGACAGAAACCCTTCACCACACAAAATAATAAAAACCTATTTCATTTTCAGTTGTTACCACTCCCGCAAGCCAGATTGTGACTTCAGTGGAAGCACCTGTGTGAGTAACTGCTCACCCAAGGAAGAGGTTTGCAATCAGGCTCACAGTCTGCAAATAATTTTACATTTATTATCGGCTTCCTATTTATTAATGCACCAGATTCAAGCTCTACATTCTTTAAACCACTACACGTTTTCCTTCACATCATCTCCTACTCCCACTCAGGTTTCCTCTGCTCCTCCCTATTAACTACTCCCACACTCAGTTCGTCCTCTTCCTTTATCCACCCTTTACATTTGCAACAGCCTCCTCCTTCTTGTCTGCCAGGCCCCTGCCTTCAAATACTTCCTTAAAGCCAACTTTCTTCATGAACCCTTCCCAAAACTGAGCTCCAAGCTGTTTCATTCTGGCCTCCTTGTGCTTGAATTAAGAAACAAAAATTATATTAGTAGAGCCAAATTCTGCTCCCATTTACACAATTTTGATATCAATAGAGTAACTTAGCATTTATGTTGGCGTGAACTGAGAGCACAATTTGGCCTATTAGAAAAAAATAGGACAAAAAATATACATAGTAATACCTCATTTTAAAAATTATTTTCTATATTACAAATAAAAACTGTCACTGCTTAAAATGGAGCAATCCAAGCAGTGTCATTTTATATACAAGCACATTTAAGGAGATGGTACATGTCAGGAACTGACTAATAATACTCTGCCATGCAATAATTACAATCTACTTGCCATTTTTAAAAGGGCAAAGTTGTGTCCTCCTTGCATCTGGGATCGCCGACCAACCCTGCAACCCAAAGAATTGCCATTAGCTAGTCAATTATATTCTCAAATCTGCTATTTTTGAGGCAGTTCAACCCACATATTCAAAGTCAGAACACATCAAAACATCCCAGCCAAAGATGTGTCACAATAGCTGTTGGATTATTCTGGTTTTCTTTCATATTTTCCATAATTGAATGTCTATGTTTGGATTTTCATTTAATTTACTTGACATTCCAATTTAAGTTTTATTAGTAGCAAACTCTTTTAAATTCCTGAAGTGACACAATATCATTTCTAATATGTAATACTGTTGATTTATAAATTTTGGGTCCCAAGCCTACTCACGTTTAAGGCAATGGGTGTTTTGCCATTGATTTCAATGAGTTTAGGACAGACCCTAGACCTTTTTACTGATAACCAATTGAACACTTATGCATGTGCGTAGTTCCACTGGCTTCATTATTTAAGCATGTGCGCAAGCTGAAACTATGCAATTGCAGACTGGAAATAAGGCATACATTGTTAACATGAGGATAATTAACCACTGGCCAATTTACCAAGGGCAGTGATGGATTCTTCAGCACTTACAATTATTAAATCAAGATTGGATGTTTCTTCTAAAAGATCTGCTATAGGAGTTATCTGGGGAAAGTTCTATGGCCCGTGTTATACAGGAGGTCAGATGAGAATGATCTCAGTGGTCCTTTCTGGCCTTGGAATCTATGAATCTAAGTGTCTGCAGGCTCATGGACATAGAATCCAATCGCTGCAGTTTCTAAGCACCTAAGTTTCTAAGTTTCTCACTGATTTGCTAAGTCTGGCTCAGAATCTGGCCATTCATACTACAGAATTTGCTGTAAAGAGATTGGCAGGAATAATGCACTTTTGGTGATCGCCTTTATTTAAGGCTGAGATAGATGCTGAAGGTTATCAAAATATTTTACCTCAATGCAGAGACAAGGCAGTAACTGGGAATATTGCAAAGAAGTTGACTTCAAAGACTCCTTCCTTTTTATCTGAAATTAAATAGAATTACTGGACTCACCATCTTCTATGCAGTAGCTGGCTTTCAATGAAATTACATATAAAAAGATTAGGCCAGATCGTACAAACACATAAATACGAGTAACATTACTCATGTTACTCATTACTAAGAGTAGTCCCACTAAATTCAAATGAGAAAAGACTCCCAGCCTGTAATAAATTCTTACTCACCAAAGCAAATGACCCCACGTCTTCACAGGTAAACCATTTGTGACATAAACGAACATAATAGTCTTGGTCTTGAAGAAAGTCTGATACATTCACAGATATGGTTTTCCTCGCCCTGTCCACATTATAATCCAACTTCCCAGCTGAGATAAGAACAAAATAAACACATTAAATTATTATACATAGGTTCCTAGTTACGTTGTCAATCACTGATTTTTTGTGTTTATTCCCCCTCATATTGATACATTTGATTTCATTCAATGTATATTTAAGTCCTCACAAATATGCTCTTCTTTTATGCTACTTAATGATTTTCATGAGATTGAAGTTCAGTGTTAGTTAAAAAAAAATTAAACTAACAGTTATCAGGCCAAGATAGCTGTTACTGTCCCTTAACAGCGTTTCCATCTGTAAATTCTAGAACTTGAAGAATCTAGTCATGGGTTATTCCCCCTGCCTGTCTCTCCCGAAACTGATTATGGCTAGAAAATATTAAATTTAAAAAAGATGTGCAGCTTTCTCTTAGACCAAAAGCATGTTTTACTTTCTGAACAAAATCTTTTATTGCCAAGCCTCCACGGGCCAGGATAGCTGGCTGTTGGGTAAGTTAATTTCAGTCTAGCTGTGGGGTCCTCTATGGTGGTCTAACTAGGAATCTTCCCGGCCCTTGCAACTATGGTCCAAGATGCACAGAAGTCTGGGTTTTTTTAATATATATTTGCAAATATTAGCATATGAGTGGGAGCATAGTGAGCAGAGTGGTGGCACAAGTAACTTTTTCCTGATACTCAGTCTAAAAATGTCTTTGAATAACAACTCCTATATATACTTCTTGTGGTCTTTGTCAAAGCTGCACACATCATTGAGAAAAGAAATATTTGTTGTAGCAGCATCAATCTGCTACATGGCTTGAGGGATGAGGATTTTGCACAATGGCTCAGCTCTGGCACTAGAATGTGTTTGTCTGGTTTCTTGGATGATAGTACAGTCTATCAACTGAAATAGGGCTTAGATTCCTCTGTAGAACCTTTGCAGCCTGTAGTTTGGCACTAGAGCTGAAAAATTAGGCAACAGAAAAATAATGCAGTTTTCACAAAATCCAAATTTTCCCATGAGAAAATTACTACAAAAAATTGTCAGGAAAATATAAATGAAATATTTTGATTTGGGTCAGTTGGGCCCAAATCAGAATATTTTGTTTTGTTGAACTGATCTGAAACATTTAGTTTCAAATCAGTTCAACAAAACATTGAACTACATTTTCGTATCAGCACACTGCCTTATGAGAGTTAACTCTCTTATGGGCTGGGCTCCCCAGAAGAATTCATCTCCCATAATGCAATGCAGATTTCTCTCTGACTGAGCTGCCTGGTACATCAAAGGAGTCACAGGACTCTAGGTGCATCATGGGAGAGATAGCCAGGGAGCCTTGCCCATGAAAGAATGAGGCATCAGGCTCCCAAACGACGACTGCCATGAGGCAATGCACCACTATATGCTTCTTCAGTTCAATAAACTAACACAAAACATTTCAATTTTGGGAATGTAAATAATGTTTTCTTTTGATCAAAAATGTCAAAATGAAACAGTTTTGATAGTTTCAGATCAGTTTTTCAGAATTTCTGTTCTGCAAACAAAATTTATTTGTTCACAAGGACAAAAACAAATGTTGAAATGTCTGGCTTTCTGGCTGGACAGACATTCCAAATTTTGCTTAGCTATAGTTGGGGCATAGGGACTTTGTTGGTTGCATCAGGAACCAGGTATATTAGAATTTAACAAGGACATCCTACCTGCTGCTTTTAATTATTCATTGTGTTACATTGTTCAGCGTAAAGTTGGAGCTTTGGTCTTCCAATCATTTGTGTCCATTCATTCATTTAAAGAATGGTATTGATAAACTCCACATTGTCCACTATACATTCTACAAGAAGCTGACCACCTAGTGAAAATACTGCATGTCTCTGAGGGGAACATAAAACTTTTTGGTGGTGATGGAGGGCTATGGAGGTGGAAATTAATAGACACACGTCAAAGGATAAAAATTTAAAAAACAGGTCTATCCTCAATAGGGTTGGTTTTTAAGGCTATCACCCTTGACACTGCCCCTTGAAGCCCTCTCTCTTTAAAATTACACTTTGAAGCAAATGGGTATTGTTGGCACATGTGATTTTCATTAAACTTTATTCACTGTGCACACATGATTAAATTTCCATTGCCCTTTAAGGAGCCAGCATATGCTAAACTCTTGCCCCCCTTTTTGTTGGTAATGGCATTATATGGTAAGTTCTTTGTTTACATGATCATATAGCACTTGACACAGGGTTATGCCATGTAGGAAATAGTTATTTTATAAACATGCATTAACCACACTGAAAGTATAGAACAATTTAATATACTAACTGTAGTAGATAAATATGCAAGAGATCCCTTGTCGTGTGGATCTACCATAAGACTTTACGGGGAGTTGCGGGTGCTCATTTTTTAAAATGTGTTTCTTTCCCCTGTTGCTGTGTGAAAGACCCACACCAACAACAGGAGAAACTGACTGATTGACAATATAGAGGAAATTGTGAACCTAGCTGTATACAAAGTTCTGTCAAATGTTCAAACTACAAAATCACAGAAAATGCTGGGTTTTCCTCTAAGCTCTTCCAGTTATAACCATCCTAAGTGTTACTTGTAAGAATAGTAGGTAGAAAAATATTCAGCATGATTTTTTAAATTGGCCATATCCCTTTAAATAGAAAGGGACCTTTCCTGTAGTCTGTACACTCCAGCAATAGTCACTATAAATTTAACTGATGTCAGTAGGAATACTCCCATGCTAGTTAAAGTCTGCAGCAGAGGTCCCTGAGTGTATACCTGGAGGCCAAACCTGTGTGTGTAAGATTTAATATTAAACAAAGTGTTAACCCCACTTTATCTACAGTTTCCAAGTCAATGTGCCCAAACCCTTACATTTGGCAGAATACCCCATGCTCTACCAATTGTATAATTTTTGTTGATAACAGTTGGAAATGCAGAAAATATTATAGATATACAGGTATAGACATAACAGGGAATGGTCCATTGGAATATTTGGCAGCTGTAAAATATTTATCCATCTTGATTGCTTGACTGTATGCAACTGTACAAGCACAATGACAATGTGATGCATGTGTTTTATGTCCATTGACGCTCAGCTCACCAAAACAGACTGGAATATGTTTTCCCACATCATTGTTCCTGCAATCTGCAAAATATAGAACAAGAGTTTTCAGCAGTGTTGAGATAACTATATACCTATAAGAAATCTATCTGGTATTTATGGGGCTTTCATCACCATAGTCCTGAGCACCTCCTAGAAGGAAATTGCTCTAATGCACTTGAGGATCATCCCCCTGTTCTGTTTGTTGGTTTGTTTTTGAAGGCAGAACATGTATGTCCAGTACAAAAAGTCATAGAAGATAATGGCACATAGAAAGTGCTTCCTTCCTTCTCACGCACTGATCACTTCACACTAGTATTAAGGAAGTTCTCGCCAGTTTGGGCTTTCTCTCTCTCTCACTACAAATGTTCATGAGAACCTTACACAAATTTGCAATCTGGGCTGTTACACCACATTTCTTTATCCATTGTTACCTGCAATTAATTTAAGACATTCCTCCCTAGTTTCCCAACATAATTTATCTTATACAAATGTTTGTGAACATTTTTCATGCTGCTTTCCTCTTAGGTTTATTGTTATGAGAAATGAAACTTCCTAGGAAGTTTGCCCAACATAAAGGTCAATTTAGACCCGGAGCCACATGCGGCTCCTTGTATAGACACCGACTCCGGGACTGGAGCTACAGGCGCCAACTTTCCAGTGTGCCGGGGGGTGCTCACTGCTCAACCCCTGGCTCTGCCACAGGACCTGCCCCCGCTCCACTCCTTCCTGCCCCCTCCCCTGAGCTTACCATGCCCTTGCTCCTCCCACCCCCCAGAGCCTTCTGCATGCCACAAAAGAACTGATCAGGAGGTGTGGGGAGGAATGGGGAGGCACTGATCAGCAAGGCTGCCAGTGGGCAGGAGGTGCTGGGAGCTGATGGGGGCAGGGGGATGCTGACATATTACTGTGGCTTTTCATCAATGTACATTAGTAAATTCTGGCTCCTTCTCAAACTGAGGTTGGCCACCCCTGATTTAGACCCTGGCAGATAGGACTAATTTCTGACAGCATGTTAAGGATTGATTTAAACATGCACTTAACTAACTCTATACATCTAGACTTAACTTTTTTGGCTAAATCAATACTGGAGCAGGCTTTTGTTTTCTTTTTCCCCATACAATGCCAGGAGCAATTTTTCAGTGTATATCTTTGTTCCTTCTTCCATGTAATGTGGTATAAATGAAAAGCAGGTTTTTAGAAAGCCCAATTTGATGTTACACACTATATTTCTCATGCAATAAAAAGTGAGGTAATGTAACATGAAATTGAAATGTTTGCTAAACATCAAGGTTTTATATTTATGGTAGGGCTGTCAAGCGATTAAAAAAATTGTGATTAATTACACGATTAATTGCACTGATAGCTCATAACGGAATACCATTTATTTAAATATTTTTGGACGTTTTCTGCATTTTGAAATATATTTATTTCAATACAGAATACAAAGCGTACAATGCTCACTTTATATTTATTTTTTATTACCAATTTGTAAAAAACAAGACATACTATTTTTCAATTCACCTCACGCACATACTGTAGTGCAATCTCTATTGTGAAAGTTGAACTTACAAATGTAGAATTATGTACAAAAAATAACTGCATTCAAAAACCAAACAAAGTAAAACTTTAGAGCCTACAAGTCCACTCAGTCCTACTTCTTCTCCAGCCAATCACTCAGACAAACAAGTTTGTTTACATTTGCAGGAGATAATGCTGCCCACTTCTTGTTTACAATGTCACCTGAAAGTGAGAACAGATGTTTGCATGGCACTGTTGTAGGAGGCGTTGCAAGATATTTACATGCCAGATGTGCTAAAGACAGGGCTGGCCTTACCATGAGGCAGCCGCCTCAGATGCCAGACTGTGGAGGGGTGCCACTAGGACCCAGAGTGTAGAAAATTGTGTCTGCTGCTGGTGTGTATGCATTCTCTCTGCTCTAGATGCACAGAGATGGTGGAGTGCTGTGCTGGAGGAGGGCACAAGAGACATAACAGGCAGGCAGGAGAAAAGAAGAGAGAATAACAAAGCAGCAGGAGCTGCAAGGAGAGAGAGGAGGAGGAGCCTCTTATGTACCTCTCTAGCACCCCCAAGAGCCTGGACTGATTAACACCAGCTTCTCAGGGAGTTCCTGTTTCCTGCTACTTCCCTGAACCCACTTGAGATGAACAGTCAGTCAACTGAAGTAGTAGGAGCCAGTTAGGTCCTTAAGACGCTGATATCTTCCCTCACTCAGGACCTGCCACCAGCCTGCTTATTTGTCCCCTTCAACTGAGTGTTGAGAGCTACTATAGCTGGCACAGAACAGCAGTCATGAGTGAAAGAAGAAAATGCCCCTCTGGGGCAGCATTCAGAAAAAGAAAAAGCAAAGGAAACTTTTCTATCTAAGCAGGAAGGAGCTCTCCTGAGAGACATAGACACAAATGTTCACGGTGAGCCTTACATCCTCACTGAGGCTGGGAGTGGTGAGGAGATGACTGATCTTCCAGATAGTACAGGTGACCTGGCAGCTACTGCAGCATCCATATCTCCATCTCAAAAGGATGTAACCATGCACATTCCTGAAGAAAAGTGTAGATCAGAGAAGAGAGTGTGGTGGAGGTGCAATAAACAGCTGCTGCTGCGTTTAGTTCCTTAAGTCTAGATGATCCAGGATTGTGGACCCACTTGAGCAGTAACCTGAGGGACTTCCTTGTACAGAATGAGCCACAGCAAGTGAAAAACTTCATGTTCCCCAAAGACAATAAAATTGAAGTTTCCATCCAACACATTACTGGTGTGAAATCCCCAATGGTGACAAAGTGGAGAGGCCATGGCTTATGTACTCAAAAAACCCAGAATGCTGCATGCTGTTTTTGTTGCAAACTCTTCCAGTCTAACATTCCAGAAACATTGGGTTCTACAGGAACAAGGGACTGGAAAAAATCTGGCTAGAAATCTGGCATGCCATAAGAAGGCAGCAAAAATCACTAGAGAGCATTCCATAGGTGGAAAGAGCTTGAGATGAGACTAACATTAAAGGCCACCATAGATGATCAGCATCAAGAGAAGATTGCATCAGAGTTTCTTTACTGGCAAAATGTTTTGAAAAGGCTCATTGCCATTGTGAGAATGTTTGCTACCAAAACCTAGCACTGCGTGGCACTTCAGATCAGCTGTATGTGCCAAACAATGGAAACTTCCTTAAAATTGTGGAGCTGATGGCTGAGTTTGATGCTGTACTCCAGGAGCATCTAAGAAGAGTCACCACCCAAGAAATGTACACACACACCACTACATTGAAAAAACAATTCAAAATGAGATCATACAGTTACTGGCAACAAAAGTCAAACTGAAGATTGTGGCAGATCTGAAGTCAGCAAGATATTACTCTGTTATTCTGGACTGCACACCTGACATCAACCATACGGAACAAATTACTTTAATGGTGCATTTTGTAACAGAACCTAGTGAAAATGTCCCTGCAATGGTGACTGTCAGAGAGCATTTTCTAGAATTTATTGACATTGACGATACTACAGGAGATGGTATGACAAATGTGCTTCTTAAAAAGCTGGAAGATACAGGAATTGCGATGGCTAACATGAGAGGTCAGGGCTATGATAACGGTGCCAAAATGAAAGGAAAGGACAGAGGAGTGCAGACACGGATCTGAGAGTTAAACCCTCGACTTTTTTTTTGTCCCATGCAGTTCTCCTTCATTTAACTTGGTGGTCAGTGATGCAGCATCAGCTTCTAGTGATGCTGCTGAATTTTTTAATGTAATTCAAAGCATCTATGTATTCCTCTCTGCATCAATTCATCGATGGCAAATTTTGAAGCAACAACATCTGGGAACATCCCCTCTGACACTGAAACCACTGAAAGCCACATGATGGGAAAGTTGAGTGGAGGCGATAAAGCCTAACACACACCAAATTGGGAAGATAGATGATGCCATAGTTGCTATTAGGGAGGATAATGCTATAACAGGAACTGTTCCTGGGAGAACAGCGGCAGAGGGAAATGGAATCACCAGAAACATACGTAACTTCAAATTTCTATGTGGCTTAGTGTTGTGGCATGACATACTGTTTGAAATAAGTGTTGTAAGCAACAGACTCCAAGGTGTTGACCTTGATATATCTGGAGCAATGGAACAACTGGACAAAGCAAAGTCAGACCTACAGTCTTACCGGTCAGATGAGGGATTTCAAAACATTCTGAAGAGTGCACAGAAGCTATTTTTCCACCTATTCAAGAATACAAGAGGCACCAAAGAAGAAGACATTTTGATTACGAGGCACAGGATAATCCCATAAGAGACCCCAAACAACAATTCAAAGTTGAATTCTTTAACCAGGTGCTAGATTGTGCAATACAGTCAGTTGAAGAACGTTTCATGCAGCTCGAGGAACACAGCAGTATATTTGGGATGTTGTATGATATTCCAAAACTCCTTACTATACCTGAAGAAGACCTACACGAGCAATGCAGGGCACTAGAGACAGTGTTGACACATGATGACATGCGTGATATTGATGCGAGTGATTTAGGTGACGAACTGAAAGCCCTTTTGAGATACATTTCAACAGGATCAACTCCAAAGGCTGTTCTGGAATATATGTGCACAAATAAGATGACCGTCCTCTTTCCAAATGTTTTTGTTGCTCTGTGCATACTTCTAATACTTCCTGTAACAGTTGCCAGTGGAGAACGCAGCTTCTCTAAGCTGAAGTTAATAAAAACACATCTACGCTCCACAATGACACAGGAGAGGCTGGTTGACCTTGCAATCATCTCAATAGGCATGAGCTGGCCCAGACTGTGGACCTTCTGGAAGCAGTTCAAATCTTTGCAACCAAGAAGGCACAGAAAGCACCACTTCGATTATTAAAACAGATAAAAATGCCAGTGTTTACTATACAGACAAGAAAAGTTACATTTGCTGTTCAGGCGTTTGAAAGTTAAGTGTTACTTAAAAGTTTTGAACAAGGCATTTTAAGTTGTTAGTTCTCCTTTATTGGGGTAGGTAGCAGAGCAGTACCATTGTTGGATCATATTAAAGAAGTTCTGTATTAAAATCACAAATAAGTTTGATTCCCCAGAGTTTAAATTCCAGGGTATTACTAATTAAGAGGTCTCTTGGTTTTTGGTACTGTTTCTCTCCCTCTATGTGTGAAACTTGCAAGCTGCTGATTGCGTTAGTACATTCTAGGACAGAGTCTGTTCTCAGAGCAATTCACAGAGAGAGAGACTCAAAGCAATACTCTGTAACAACAGAAACAGCACCCAGAGACTCCCCACCCTTTTGTTGTATTAACAACTGTGATTAAAATAGAGATAGAGGATGAATGTGGATAGATGCTTGGTGTGGATAATAACTGAATGATCAGGGAGGTGCCAGCCTAAGAATCCCGTGTCCATCGGCTGAAGAAGGCGTCAAGTGGAAATAACCAGAGGACTCCCCCTCCCCCCCCCGGGAGGGCAGACTGGAATCCACCCAACAGCCTCAAGAATGGGAGCACCAAAGAACAAGATAACATCTAGCAGCACGGAGCCGTCAGGAATGTGCTATCTGCTGACTGATTCAGCAACAGCATGATGAAGCAATTCCCACAGACTGGCATAGGAAGAAATTCCTATAAAAATAGACTCTAGAAAGTGAGAACTTTGGGGGGTCTGATTCTGCAAACCAACTTCCAGGAGCATCAGATGAGCATCTGACAAGGCCCTGCTCCCTCCTCATGTCCAGGCCACCTGGGCAGTGGCTTGGCATGAGCAACTCTAAGGCTGGTAACTATGATAACAACCTTGCAGAACCTGTGTGTGTGTGTGTGAATGAATGTGTGAATAAATATGAAATTGAATGGAATGTTATAGCTATAACTAACTGCTTACTATGATTCTTTCTGTATTCACAATAAATGTGGTATTTTGCCTTTTCCCCTTTAATAAGATCCTGCTGGTTTTTAATTTATTGGTATAACACCATGAGAGCAGTAGAACAGGAAGAAGGCAGAATTGAGATCTTTCAAAGTTTTGGCCCAAGCAAGGGGTCATGGGGGCATCATTTGAGCTCCCTGCCTCAGGTGCCAAAAATGTTGTGGGCCGGCCCTGACTAAAGATTCAGATGTCCCTTTGTCATTCCAGAGGACATGCATCCATGCTGAAGATGGGTTCTGCTTGATAATAATCCGAAGTAGTGCAGACCGACACATGTTCACTTTCATCATCTGAGTCAGATGCCACCAGCAAAAGGTTGATTTTCTTTTTTGATGGTTCAGGTTCTGTAGTTTCCGCATGAGAATGTTGCTCTTTTAAGACTTCTGATAGCATGCACCACACCTAGTCCCTCTCAAATTTCGGAAGGCACTTCAGATTCTTAAACCTTGGGTCAAGTGCTGTAGCTATCTTTAGAAATCGCACATTGGTACCTTCTTTGCGTTTTGTCAAATCTGCAGTGAAAGTGTTCTTAAACCGATCAGCATGTGCTCGGTCATCATCCGAGACTGCTCTAATAAGAATGGCAGAATGCGGGTAAAACACAAAGCAGGAGACATACTATTCTTCCCCAAGGAGTTCAGTCAAAATTTAATTAACGCATTTTTTTCTAACGAGCATCATCAACATGGAAACATGTCCCCTGGAATGGTAGCCAAAGCTTGAAGAGGTATGCGAATGTTTAGCATATCTGGCACGTAAACACCTTGCACTGCCGCTACAAAAGTGCCATGTGAACGCCTGTTCTCACTTTCAGGTGACATTATAAATAAGAAGCCGGCAGCATTATCTCCCGTGTCAATGTAAACAAACTTGTTTGTCTTAGCAATTGGCAGAATAACAGGATTTGTAGGCTCTAAAGTTTTGTATTGTTTTGTTTTTGAGTGCCGTTATGTAACAAAAAAAAATCTACATTTGTAAATTGCACTTTCACAATAAAGAGATTGCATTATGGTACTTGTATGAGGTGGCATGAAAAATACTATTTCTTTTGTTTATCATTTTTACAGTGCAAATATTTGAAATGAAAATATAAAGTGAGCACTGTACACTTTGTATTCTGTGTTGTAATTTAAATCGATATATTTGAGAATGTAGAAAAACTTCCAAAAATAGTTAATAAATTTCGATTGGTATTTTATCGTTTAAGAGTGCGATTAAAACTGCGATTAATCGAGATTAGGTTTTTTTAATTGCGATTAATTTTTTTTTAAGTCAATTGCATGAGTTAACTGCAATTAATCAACAGCGCTAATTTATGGCAACACGTAACAGGATATAATAAAAATCTGTGAAATGTCATTTGACCAGTTTTATAGACAAGTGTCATGCACTGTGCTTTAAATAGTTTAGAACTGTTATCATCAACCTGTATACAAAGAAACAAGTAGTAGATCAGAACATTAATTGAAAACAAAAAGCTTCCCTAGAAAGCCCTGTGCATTTTTTCTGAATTTCTATGTACAATCTCCCAAAAGGGCTTATTCTAATCTTTGAATATATTTGTTCGAAACTGTTTACATCTAATGTAAAAAATTACTCTTTGAGCCAAACTTTCAAAAGGTACCAGAGTCCCAGGTCAAGGTGCAGAGCAGTTGTGTAACAGCCCCCTCAGGACTGAACTTGAAATAGGGTAACTGCAAATTCAAAAACAAGGAGTCCAGTGGCACCCTAAAGACTAACAGATTTACTTGGGCATAAGCTTTCATGGGTAAAAACCACTTCTTCAGCATCTGTTGTGGCTGCAGACTAACACGGCTACCCCCTGACACTTGCACATTCAAAGACAATTTAACTAGCACAATTGCATTTCTTGCAGATACATTTGTGGTTGCAGTTTCGCAAACACACTTGTGTGTGAACCTTGAGACTCCATTTTGCGCACACCTAACAAAATCATTAAAATAACAGCCGAACGGATCCTCAGCTGTTGTAAATCATCCCAGGCACACTGACTCAGATGAGACTAGGCTGACTTATACCAGCAGAAGGTCTGGCCTTAGTCATTGTTATTTTTCTGATACATCACTTTAAAGATCGTTTCCTACCTTCAACATAGTACTGCTGACTCAACTGGACTTCACAGTAATTTGGTATTGTTTTCATGGTCACATAGATGTGTTGTGCTACATTGACTTCAAAGCAATTAAACTGCACATGCACCTGTTTAAAACATGTATTTAAAATCAAGTTTTTCCATAACTTCCAGAACACAAGGTACATGACATCACAGGTCTAAGCAATGAGTCACTTTTGCTCAAACGGGCTTCTGTTTACAACACCACTATACATTCTTAGAGATCATATGATTGTTTGTTTGTTTGTTTTTACATTCTTCTCAGACATTTTCAGAAGGGATTTCCAAGAGTTTCTGAATTTCTGATCCAAACTCAGCTAGATTTTGACATTGGATACATAGATCTGGTACAAGTCATTGCTGGCAGAACAAATTCCAATGTGAAATCTGACCTTTTCCCAAAGGATTCCCAAAGATGAGGTCTCTAAAAGGTCATCAGTTGTTTCTCAGATTTCAGAGTCTCTTACATGTGTATTAGAGGTAATAATTTACAATAATTACATTAATTTCATCCAGGAATTATTCATTTTCAGTCTGTGGCATGGAATTGAGGGAAGTAAGGATCAACTGAGGTCACCAGTTCTGTTTACTGGATGTAAGCCAAGACAAGCTGCTGGGAAGTGCACATGAAATTTACCTCAATTTCAATGTTACAAGCAGTTCATGGCCAACTGAATGCTGCACTAGGGTACGTTTGATCACAGGATAATATTACAGCGATAGAGGCAAAACACTAGCCTGATCAAAGAGACCTCATTTCACCCATCATGAGGCAATATGGTCCTTTCATAACATATACACAAGCACAAAAAACAACATGCTTGAGATATTAATAAAACGCTATGATCTATCAGTCATTAAAATAAAAAAAAACATCTTGTTTTCCCACATACTAGGTCAGATTTTTCAAAGACACTGACCACCTAAGGTAAGTAATGAATACACACATACTTAGCTGTCTAAATGACGTGGTCCATAAGCAAGTGCAGGTTCAAAACAGCACACACAGGCACAAAATGAAAGGTCATGTTGAGGCTGGTTTGAAAACTAGGCTCTATAAAGCACACTAGCTCTTGCAAAAGGACAAATGAAGCAAGTATTAAAGGTGGTAAAGAAGGAAGTCTGTAATGGGGCGAGACTCACCCCTGTGGCACCTCCTCTCCGTCATCCTGGGAATTAGCTCTTTTGACCTGGAGCACCCTCTGCAGGCTGGTGCCTCGCTGCCGCTGGCCCCCTTGTGTCCCTCCTGGACCCGGTGCCCCTTGTCCTTGGGCCCTGCCACCGGTAGTACACCCGCTCTCTGGGTCTCCCCACCCACCCACTATCCCCACCTCACCTCAGTGGCTACTGCCAGTCACCATCTAGCCCCCTTTCACTGGAGCCAACTGCAGTCTGTATAAGCCAATCATCCCAGGCAAGGGGGAGTTTGGACCGACTGCCTCTGCCTACCCTGGGCTGCGCCCTTGCACCTTTCTGGCCTTTGACAAAGCCGCAGCCTGGGGCTTTTCCGGGCGGGAGCTCCCCAGTCCTATTCCTTAGCCCTGCTCTCCTCAGGTACTCTGTTCAGCTTCCCAGCAGCCAGGCCCTTCTCCCTCTAGAGAGAGACTGTCTGTTCCTGGCCCACTGCCCTCTTCTAAGGACCAGCTGGGCCCTGATTGGGGCATGGCCACAGCTGAGGCTGCTTCTCCATTCAGCCTTCCCCAGCCACAGTCCTCCCTTAGGGCTGCTTTTAAGCCCTCCGGGCAGAAGCGGAGTGACCACCCCACTACAGAGTCTATATGTCATAAAGAAGTGATGCAATTTGAGTTATATTCTCCTATCAGCAGGTTTTCAGGTAACATAATAGAAGTATAATCATCATGTACACACTTTGGCAAAGTCAGTGGTGGGATGAAGAAAAGAGAGGCATTAAATGTATTCTTGTTTTTTTTCCTCCAAAGGCTCACAATATTTTTATGCTAAGCAAATCAAAAAGAGGGAACCTACCTTCCTTCCACCAAGCTTGTTGCTTGTTTTTCTAGAAAATCTCACATTCACACACTGAGACTGCTGCGTGTCCACTGACAGAGAACAGATTTCGAGACCACGAATATTTTCTGAAATTAATTTTAAATATGTTTTAAAAGGATGATCCTCCAACATCTTAACAAAACATAAACTAAACTACAAAACTTGCAGTGCATTCATAGGTTTCCTTCTATGTGCAAGATACAGAGATTTTTCTGAATGTCAAAATAAGGTCATACATATATATGTTCTTATTTTCATAGGGTATAACTATTGCTAGAGATTAAAGCATTGATCCTGCAAACCCTTATGCACATGCTTAACTTTAAGCAGATGAGTAGTCCCATTAACTTTGTTAATCACAAGATTTTGCAGGAGTGGTACCTAAATAAATGCATTAATAAAAGAGGAGGGATATTAGATTAACAATACCTCAAAAATAGCTATGATACTGAACTCCTTTTTTATACATGCTTCACTAAGAAAAATAAAGAAAATACATCTCAGCAACTAGGACCTGTGGAAAAACTTATATTTATGAATCTGCCAGACTTGACAATATACAGCCTGGAATATTAAGAGAATTAGCATATTAATATGTCATTGACAATTATTTTGTCATAAAACAGGGCAGTATTGTCTTGAAGGACTGGAGAAAGTAAATTTACTTCAAAAAAGTAAAGAAGAGTGATCCTGGCAATTACTATCCCATCAGTTAACTCCCATCCCTAGCACAAAAAGACCTGGAAAACAGAATTCAAATCCAAGGTCTTGACTCTGGAAAGTCACAGAGGTGCTTAAAGTTACGCACTTGACTTTAATCAGGCTACTCACAGTTTGCAAAGTTAAGCATGTGAATAAGCCTTTGTTAGGTCAGGTTTCATATTTGGATCTGAATGCACACCACTCGAAAGGTCAGAGGGCTTGGACCCAATGTTCTGGTTGGAATGCATCTTTATCCATGGGGAAATAAAGGAGCAAGTCATGAGAGAAAAAAAAATAATGAAACAGCTAGAAGATCAGAGAATTGTCCACATAAAGAAGCAAGGTCTTACAAAGAATAGCTCATGCCAAAAAGCTTGATTACTCTTATTTTATTTTTAGACAGAATTACAACTTTAGGCCCCAATACTATAGCTGCTTTTGTGTGGGTGGACTGTTGGGCCATCATGAAGTCAATAGAGTGTCAGACAGGCACAAAGATATACCTACAGAAAGGCAGCCATAGGCTCAAGACTTTAGTGGAAGAATCATAGAATATCAGGGTTGGAAGGGACCTCAGGAGGTCATCTAGTCCAACCCCCTCTCAAAGCAGGACTAATCCCCAATTTTTGCCCCAAATCCCTAAATGGCCCCTTCAAGGATTGAACTCACAACCCTGGGTTTAGCAGGCCAATGATTATTGTAATATACTTGGGGTGCAATCCTTGTTCCACTGAAGTCAATGGCAAAATTCCCGTTGACTTCCATAGGGCCAGGATTTCACTTCTGGATTTTAGTAAAGCAGTAGATACGCTGTTCCATAAAATCTTACTGATATAGTTAATTCAACTCATCTTGGATATGAACACTGCAATACGGAACAAAATCTGGCTGAAGGACCATAAACAAACAGCAAAACAAACCCCAAAATGGTTTAGTAACAAATCTGCTGGCCTACCATCAAGAGTCAGTGTCCCTTTGATGCTTAAGTGAAGAGAGCATTGGCTTCCCTGTACACACTTCATCACAGTTGAGAGCTTCATGCTTTTCAATACAGTAGAAGATAAAGAGGCAGGAGCATCACGGCAGAAACTGTTAAAAATACCAGCTGTGAATGTCAAAAATACATATAGATATATATAAATCCAGCTGGCCATATGGCATTTTAAAGAAGATCACAAACATGGCCAAAAAAATCCAAAGGTGAAATCCTGGGCCTACTGAAGTCAATGGGAAATTTTGCGGTGACTTCAATGGAGCCTGGATTTCACCCCAATGCTTCTATGAGAAGAATCATGAGTAAAACAGAAGATCAAAGGCCTGAATAGCAAATCATTTGAATTGGTTGTACATTTGGGTGGTGTCGCAGCTTCGGAAGGAAATATCCACCAGTCACAGTTCAGGGACAAATTGCCCAGCTCAAGAGAAGAAAAGGAGGTTCCTACCCACAGTTGCAGTCGCCGAACATGACTGCACTGTCAGTGCTTTTAGGCTTTCTCACAACAATTAAGTGCATTGTTTTGTGATCAGAGGCACTCTTGGGTTTAGTATTTAATTCCATGGGGGCTAGGGGACCGTCTGGGCGGCTAATAAATGTCATTTTTACACAGGGGGGCACCGTTGCTTCCCTATTCATGGGTAAACATTTCATACCTATAGGATTTTCTTTGCCCTTCGGCCCACGAAGCTCACAATCAGTGATAAGTGTGGGGCATATTTATCATGGCTGAGGTTTTGTTCGTGATGTAGATAGTGGTTCATTTCTACATCCAAGACATATTGACTATTTCTTCCTTTATTTTCCTTCTCAGAGTTGTGCATCTCCTACACGTCACTGCTTGGGTCTCCATGCCAATCCTATGTGAGACTATTGTGGAAAGCAAAGAGGGGTTGAGTGGTGGTCGTGTGGCCCCAAAATCCCATGCAACTTGCTGGGCTTCAGCAGCTCTTTGCCACCTCTTCAACTCCCCTAGCCCCCACCACATAGAGCATGATTATTCAGGATTTGTGCAGGCAGAGTTGGTTTCACCCCTCATGTATTTGTTATGCTTTTCTGTCTAAAAGATGTTGTCTTGCAATCATGGGTGAAGAATATCGGATTAATCGGGCTTTGGTATAGATCTGTAATTACATGGGTAGTGTTCTGAAGTGAGGAATTTTAACACATACCCACCTAGAGGTTGTTTGAATGAGTTGCTGGGCTGCATTTGCTGAAATCTCCATTGCAATACATTGGCTTTGCCACATACACTACAGCACCACTTCATTTTAGCTGTGTTAGTGCATAACAATGCAATGATTACTAATATTAATCATTTCTGCAGAACTACAGGAGTGCATGGCACTGGCCAAACAAATAAAAGACAAGGTGCCTGCCCCAAACAGTTTACAATCTAAGGGCTAAAATGTGTCCTTTGGGTATGTGGCCAAGAATAGCTTCCACACATGGATGTCTATTTGCTCACATGGAAGGTGAATGAGCCATATCCACAACACTAACCCTACAGAGGGAGGTGAGGAGTGAAGGGAGAAAGACATGGGCACATCATCTTCCCACCAATGATGCAGAGAATCACTGATATATTAATACTCAGAGGCATTATTATCTCCTGAGCACAGTCCCCACTAATCTGTGGGGTTCTCACTTTAAGAGGGAGTTTCAGCAGCTGCTGTTGGCAGGTGAACCCCATCATAATAGATCCACAAGAGGCCAAACTGACACCTGATGCAAATGTGTGCATCTCTGTTGATTTCAGTGGAGTAGTACCCACTTACATTGAGTCTGAATTTGACCCCAAACAGAAGAGAGCTATATATCAAATGCAACCACAATACATAAACATTATGGCCCTGATTCTCTACTCCTTTACTCTGATTTTATGCACATGGAACTCCACTGAACTCAATGGAGATACACTAACGTAAAACCAGTGGAAAAGAGTGGAAAATCAGGCCCTTTTACCCTAGTTCATACAATTTCAGAGCTACCTAGTATTTAACAATATGAATCCTAGATGGCATTCAGCTTTAGTTGCAGCTCTTCAATTAGAAAAAATTGCTGCAAAATCCCGAGATCTTTTCTTGAACAGTATTGTCTGACATGTGATGGTTCATATTCTGTCACGGCAGCCCAGAGTAACCAGGCTGCACTGTTTTCATATGAGCAAATTATTAAACAATGAGTCAAATAATTAATTTATAGGCACGTGGAGGATAATAGGGTTATAAGTAAGGCTACAGTATTCTCATGGAGGTCGCGGAAGTCATGGAATCCATGACTTCCAAAGACCCCTGTGACTTCAGCCCTGGTGGCTGGGAGCTACAGGGTCCCGCTGCCTCCCGCAGCAGCAGGGAGCTGTGAGGTACCCCCGCTGCCTGAGGCAACAGGCCCCCAAGCTCTCAGACACCATGGGCTGTGGGGGTGCCCTGCAGCTCCGAGCAGCTGCAGGCAGGGGGGGTACCCTGCAGCTCCTAGCTGCTGCCAGAGAAAAGGGGATCCCTGCAGGTCCCCACCAGTAGCGATGGCAGGGGGACCCCCACAGGTTCCAGGCCACCGCCACGGGGCAGGAGGACACTGGAAGCTCCCCACCACTGCCGCAGGGCAGGGGGCCCCTGCCACTTCCCACAGCACCCCACTGCTATGGTGGGGCAGGGGGATGCCCGCAGCTCCCCAGACACCGCCATGGGGCAGGGGGATCCTGGCAGCTCCCCGCAGCTGTGGCAGGACAGGGTGACCTCCACAGCTCTCCACTGCCATAGCAGGGCTGAGGGACCCCACAGCTCCCACCATGGTGACAGGAGGGGGACACTGGCAGCTCCTCGCTGCTGCCGTGGGGTAGGGAGACCCTCACAGCTCCCTGCTGCCATGGCAAGGCAAGGGGAGTCCCGCAGGTCTCCGCTGCTGCAGTGGGGCAGGGGGAAACCCACAGCTCCCTGCTGCCATGGTAGGGCATGGGGAACCCCCCACGACCTGTCCGTGGCTTTTACTAAAAATATCCAAGACGAAATCTTAGCCTTAGTTGTAAGAAATAGTCACCATGGATTTGTCAAGAACAAATCATGCCAAACCAACTTCATTTCCTTCTTTGATACGATTACTGACCTAGTGTATAGGGGGAAAGCAGTAGATGTGATATTCCTTGATTTTAGTAAGGCTTTTGACATGGTTCTGCAAGACATTCTCATAAGCAAACTAGGGAAATGTGCTCTAGATTAATTTATTAAAAGGTGGATGCACAACTGATTGAAAGACTATACTCAAAGAGTAGTTTTCAATGGTTTGCTGTCAAATTGGGAGGGCATATCTAGTGGGGTTCCGCAGGGGTCAGTCCTGAGTCCGGTACTAGTCAATATTTTCATTAATGACTTAGATAATGGAGTAGAGTGTTTGCTTACAAAATCTGCAGATGACACCAAGCTGGGAGGGATTGCAAGCATTCAAAATTATCTTGATAAATTGTAGAATTAGTTTGAATTCAACAAGAAGAAATTCAATAAAGAAAAGTGCAAATTACTTCACTGAGGAAGGAAAAATCAAATGCACAACTACAAAATGGGGAATAACTGTCTAGGTGGTAGTACTGCTGAAAAGGATTTGGGGGTTATAGTGGACCGCAAACAATGAGTCCTCAATGTGATGCAGCTGCAAAAAAGGCTAATATGATTCCAGGGCATATTAACAGGAGTATTCTATGTAAGACACAGAAGGCAATTGTCCCACTCTAAGTGGCACTGGTGAGGCCCCAGCTGGAGTATTGTGTCCAGTTCTGGGCACCACAGTTTAGGAAAGATGTGGACAAATTGGAAAGAGCCCAGAGGAGAGCAACAAAAATTATAAAAGGTTTAGAAAACCTCAGCTATGAGGAAATGTTGAAAAAAACTGGACATATTTAGTCTTGAAAAAAGAAGACTGAGGGAAAACCTGAAAGTCTCCCAATATGTTAAAGGCTTTTATAAAGAGGATGGTGATCAATTGTTCTCCATATCCACTGAAAGTAGGACAAGAAGTAAAGGGAGATTTAGGTTAGATATTAGGAAAAACTTTATAACTATAAGGGTAGTTAAGCTCTGGAACAGGCTTCCAAGGAAGGTCGTGGAGTCCCCGTCTTTGGAAGTGTTTAAAAAACAAGTTGGACAAACACTTATCAAGGATGGACTAGGTTTACTTGGTCCTGCTACAGAGCAGCGGACTGGACTTGATGACATCTCAAAGACCCTTCCATCCCTACATTTCTATGATTCTATGAATATAAATGGCAACCAGAAGCAATGACATCTGCATTAAGTCTCCAGGAAATGCTACATGCTTGTTGTACAATATTGCTTTTTCTCATATTTGATTATAGTTAATTTTAGGGAAAATCATAGAATCATAGAATATCAGGGTTGGAAGGGACCCCTGAAGGTCATCTAGTCCAACCCCCTGCTCGAAGCAGGACCAATTCCCAGTTAAATCATCCCAGCCAGGGCTTTGTCAAGCCTGACCTTAAAAACCTCTAAGGAAGGAGATTCTACCACCTCCCTAGGTAACGCATTCCAGTGTTTCACCACCCTCTTAGTGAAAAAGTTTTTCCTAATATCCAATCTAAACCTCCCCCACTGCAACTTGAGAACATTACTCCTCGTTCGGTCATCTGCTACCATTGAGAACAGTCTAGAGCCATCCTCTTTGGAACCCCCTTTCAGGTAGTTGAAAGCAGCTATCAAATCCCCCCTCATTCTTCTCTTCTGCAGGCTAAACAATCCCAGCTCCCTCAGCCTCTCCTCATAAGTCATGTGTTCTAGACCCCTAATCATTTTTGTTGCCCTTCGCTGGACTCTCTCCAATTTATCCACATCCTTCTTGTAGTGTGGGGCCCAAAACTGGACACAGTACTCCAGATGAGGCCTCACCAATGTCGAATAGAGGGGAACAATCACGTCCCTCGATCTGCTCGCTATGCCCCTACTTATACATCCCGAAATGCCATTGGCCTTCTTGGCAACAAGGGCACACTGCTGACTCATATCCAGCTTCTCGTCCACTGTCACCCCTAGGTCCTTTTCCGCAGAACTGCTGCCTAGCCATTCGGTCCCTAGTCTGTAGCGGTGCATTGGATTCTTCCATCCTAAGTGCAGGACCCTGCACTTATCCTTATTGAACCTCATCAGATTTCTTTTGGCCCAATCCTCCAATTTGTCTAGGTCCTTCTGTATCCTATCCCTCCCCTCCAGCGTATCTACCACTCCTCCCAGTTTAGTATCATCCACAAATTTGCTGAGAGTGCAATCCACACCATCCTCCAGATCATTTATGAAGATATTGAACAAAACCGGCCCCAGCACCGACCCTTGGGGCACTCCACTTGATACCGGCTGCCAACTAGACATGGAGCCATTGATCACTACCCGTTGAGCCCGACAATCTAGCCAGCTTTCTACCCACCTTATAGTGCATTCATCCAGCCCATACTTCCTTAACTTGCTGACAAGAATACTGTGGGAGACCATGTCAAAAGCTTTGCTAAAGTCAAGATACAATACATCCACTGCTTTCCCTTCAATCACAGAACCAGTAATCTTATCATAAAAGGCAATTAGATTAGTCAGGCATGACCTTCCCTTGGTGAATCCATGCTGGCTGTTCCTGATCACTTTCCTCTCATGCAAGTGCTTCAGGATTGATTCTTTGAGGACCTGCTCCATGATTTTTCCAGGGACTGAGGTGAGGCTGACTGGCCTGTAGTTCCCTGGATCCTCCTTCTTCCCTTTTTTAAAGATTGGCACTACATTAGCCTTTTTCCAGTCATCCGGGACTTCCCCCGTTCGCCACGAGTTTTCAAAGATAATGGCCAATGGCTCTGCAATCACAGCCGCCAATTCCTTCAGCACTCTCGGATGCAACTCGTCCGGCCCCATGGACTTGTGCACGTCCAGCTTTTCTAAATAGTCCTTAACCACCTCTATCTCCACAGAGGGCTGGCCATCTCTTCCCCATTTTGTGATGCCCAGCACTGCAGTCTGGGAGCTGACCTTGTTAGTGAAGACAGAGGCAAAAAAAGCATTGAGTACATTAGCTTTTTCCACATCCTCTGTCACTAGGTTGCCTCCCTCATTCAGTAAGGGGCCCACACTTTCCTTGGCTTTCTTCTTGTTGCCAACACAAGATCTATGCATAGTCTATTAAATGGAACAAACACAGAAGAATCTTTATCTTGAAAATTCATATATCTTACAAATATTCCGTTTGGGTGGATTCAACAATATCTCCTTCTGAGTTTCAGTTGGCATTGTTATCACCTTAATTTAATTTGGCCTTTTGCTATATCATCTTGGGGTTTGATATTATTGGATCCCAGAATTTAGATCCCGGGGTTAAAGGCCTATTCCGCAGCTGCATGGGAGAATTTCAGGCAATGCATAGCTGATATGCATTCTTCCCTTTGGCTCAGCATTTGACAATTGCCCAAGAGTGGTTCTAGGGATCAATATTGCGGAAGATGTTCCTTCAGATCAGATCTAAAACTAAGATCTTGACCATTAGTAGTAACTAAAGAGTCATATTTTATGGCTATAAGGGTGATAACTGTAGTGTAGAGGCCAAAATCCAACTTTATTTTACTCTCAGATCCCACTCCATCACAGCTGTCCCTAATAATGGCTATTACATTCAACCCAAGAAGTGGTAGGAAAAGCAAAGTACTGCGTAAAAGTGAAGTGATCCCTTCACATTAGTTTTTTTCAGTTCTATAAAACTGTTTGTAAACAAATAAATAATAATTTTAAATACCTCATAGCATGGATTTTGCATGACTACATATATTTTGTTTCAGAACAAATGGTCAGTAGAGGGAAGAGATGACAGAAGAAAAGAAGAATTCCCTCCTGTAAATGTTCTCAGACACTCCTGAAATCAGAACTATGAGACTGACAGTATCTGCCCTATTTATTTCTGACTAATTCTTCAACATCATAAGTGCTATCTTTATCACCTTTGTTATTTTTCCCCCTCATTAGACAGTTACCTTTAGAAAGTACACACACTTCTTTACATTCCTGATTAGTAATGGAACCTACACTAAAGGACAGCTGTAAGATACACTTTTCTCCACAGTGCAGGTGCAACCTACATTTGGCCTGAACATGAAATATAACTATAATTATAGTTATAATCCCTCTATCCTAGTGTTTTGTTAATAGAAATATTGCTAATTATGGACACCCGTAATTTGGTGGTCTGTCAGACATCTGCAAGGGCTTGCTTTTCAGCATGAACACAATTTCCATGTGGTTTTGCCACCAGTCCAGCCACAGCTGATTCTTTGTTATATGATGCAGCAAGCAAAAAAGAAATGTATGATATCTGGTAGCTTGGAACAACTCAACCCTTTCCAAGTTGGACTGAAGAAACTATGGTTGTGAGGTGAATAAGGAATGGACATATATTATTTCAATCATTTGAAGCCTGGGGCAAGAAGCTCAAATTAGACAATAACCTTAATCAGAGGACATACAAGGTAAATGATTCACAGATAGAATCTGACATCCTAGCATAGTTCTAATTATTTTTAACCTGAAATTTCACCCTTATAAGTGTTTTAAAGTATTGAGTATACTTGCAGTATATCTCCAAATATATCTAAAGGTATACTAAAACTGCTTCACAGGAATATGAACCCATAAAGCCATTTTGCATAGCACTTGTAAATTTACCCCAACATCTTCTGGATCAATTTATTATGATGATTCAACACACTTCCAAATCAACTTGTTATACTCCCACATGAAGACAACTGAAGTTCAACTTGTGGTTAATGAATAGCAAAACATACTTGCTACATACATCAGTTCTGAAGTTAACTAGATTTTCAAGTTGACAATGTCCGTTTAAAATAGATATCACCATGTAGTAAATTCTGAAAAGTTTGCACTCATGTTTTCATGAATTCATAGATTCCAAGGTTAGAAGGGACCATTGTGATCATCTAATCTGGCCTCCTGTATAACACATGCCTTAGAACTTCCCCAAAATAATACTTAGAACATAGCTTTTAGAAAAACTTCCAATCTTGATGTCAAAATTGTCAGTGATGGAGAATGCTCCACGACCTTTGGCAAACTGTTCCAATGGTAATTAACCTCACTGTTAAAAAATTATGCCTTGTTTCCAGTCTGAATGAGTCCAGCTGTTGGATCGTGTTATACTTTTGTCTTCTATGTTGAAGAGCCCATTATCAAATATTTGTTTCCCATATAAGTACTTATAGACTATGATCAAGTCACCCCTTAACTGTTTCTTTGTTAAGGTAAACAGGTTGAGCTCATAAGAACTTAAGAATGGCCATACTGGGTCAGACCAAAGGTCCATCTAGCCCTGTATCCTGTCTGCTGACAATGGCCAATGCCAGGTGCACCAGAGCGAGTGAACCTAACAGGTAATGATCAAGTGATCGCTCTCCTGCCATCCATCTCCACCATCTGACAAACAGAGGCTTGGGACACCATTCCTTACCCATCCCAGCTAATAGCCATTAATGGACTTAACCTCCATGAATTTATCTAGTTCTCTTTTAAACCCTGTTATAGTCCTAGCCTTCACAACCTCCTCAGGCAAGGAGTTCCACAGGTTGACTGTGCACTGAGTGAAGAACTTCCTTTTATTTGTTTTAAACCTGCTACCCATTAATTTCATTTGGTGGCCCCTAGTTCTTATATTATGGTAACAAGTAAATAACTTTTCCTTATTCACTTTCTCCACACCACTCATGATTTTATATACCTCTATCATATCCCGCCTTAGTCTCCTCTTTTCCAAGCTGAAAAGTCCTAGCCTCTTTAATCTCTCCTCATATGGAACCCGTTCCAAACCCCTAATCATTTTAGTTACCCTTCTCCAAACCTTTTCCAATGCCAGTATATCTTTTTTGAGATGAGGAGACCACATCTGTATGCAGTATTCAAGATGTAGGCGTACCATGGATTTATATAGGGGCAATAAGATATTCTCCGTCTTATTCTCTATCCCTTTTTAATGATTCCTAACATCCCGTTTGCTTTTTTGAATGCCGCTGCACACTGCGTGGATGTCTTCAGAGAACTATCCACGATGACTCCAAGATCTCTTTCCTGATTAGTTGTAGCTAAATTAGCCCCCATCATATTGTATGTATAGTTGGGGTTATTTTTTCCAATGTGCATTACTTTACATTTATCTATATTAAATTTCATTTGCCAGTTTGTTGCCCAATCACTTAGTTTTGTGAGATCTTTTTGAAGTTCTTCACAGTCTGCTTTGGTCTTAACTATCTTGAGCAGTTTAGTATCGTCTGCAAACTTTGCCACCTCATTGTTTACCCCTTTCTCCAGATCATTTATGAGTAAGTTGAATAGGATTGGTCCCAGGACTGACCCTTGGGGAACACCATTAGTTACCCCTCTCCATTCTGAAAATTTACCATTTATTCCTACCCTTTGTTCCCTGTCTTTTAACCAGTTCTCAATCCATGAAAGGATCTTCCCTCTTATCCCATGACAACTTAATTTATGTAAGAGCCTTTGAGGGACCTTGTCAAAGGCTTTCTGGAAATCTAAATACATTATATCCACTGGATCCTCCTTGTCCACATGTTTGTTGACCCCTTCAAGACCGCTTCAAGCTCCTTAAATGTATCACTATAGGGCACGTTTCCTAATCTTTTAATCATTTATGTGGCTCTCCTTTGAACCGTCTCCAATTTATCAGCACCCTTTCTGAGTTGTGGACACCAGAATTGGACACAGTATTTCAGCAGCAGCTGCATAGTGCCAAATACAGACATAAAATAACCTCTCTCTCCTCCTTGAGAGTTTCCTGTGTATGGGTCAAGCATAGCATTAGCCTTTTGGCCACAGTGGTGCACTGGGAGCTTATATTCAGCTGATCAGCCACCATTACTCCCAAATCTTTGTCTCACTGCTTCCAAGGACAGAGTCTCTCATCCAGTAGGTATGGCCTACATTCTTTGTTCCTAGATGCATACATTCAAATTTTGCCAAAAAATGCATATTGGTTGCTTGTGCCCAGCATACAAAGAGATCCAGATTGCTCACTCTACATGACTTGTCCTCTTCATTATTTATCTCACCTCCAATGTTCGTGTCATCTGCAAACTTTATCAGTGATTGTTTTATGTTTTCTTCCAAATCAACAAAAAAAATGGTAAATGGCATAGGACCAAGATATCACACCATTTTAAACTTTCCAGAATATGGGATTACAAAGCGATGCACAGATGCCAAACCCTTTTTCTGACAAAAATCTGATTTTATAGACATTGTTATTGAATGGACATCATCAACTTGAAATCTAATCAGTTTTTAAAAAATGAATTAAAAGTAATTTCATCTATTACACTTGTTCCTAAATCCTCTTGAGCCCCAATTTTTATGGGGATTTTACTATCACATTTTCTTCTTTATAAACAGTATTTTCTCTCTCCAGTTGCTGACAAAAGACGCACATAAAAAAGGGGAAATGAAGACCTCAATCCTGAGAACATTTACAAATCTGATTAATTTTACTCACGTGAGAAGTCCCACTGAAGACAATAGGATGTCTCATGCAGTTACAATTAAGTGCATGGTTGATTTTTTGCAAAATTGGTGCTCAAGATTGCAACCTCTGTGAGACAGGGCCCATCTTTTGTCTATGTATGAGTACAGTGTGTTGTACCTTAGGGCTCTAGTACCTGACTGGGGCCATTTTAAGTGTTTTTACAATATAAATAATATATAATAATAATAAATGACTGACTAGACGGGGGAACAGTAGAAATGACAGTACACAAAATGCTGTCAGATGCACAAATGAAATACAATGAGGACAAAGAGAAAAGTTATTTTCTAATCTCTTTCGCTTCTAGCCACCCTTGTGTGTCTTGTAATAATGATAGTGGGTACAAATTTTCAGACAAAAGTGTGATATAGGCCCGATCCTGCTACTGGCTCTGCTTGGCTGGACCCTCACATCCAAACGGAATTCCTTGCAGAACTGGGCCTTCAGTTCAGTGACAGTATCTACCTCTGTGTTTATACAGTATCTAGCACAATCCGGACCCAATTCTAATTCTGGGAACAAACAAACTAAATAAATGTTACAAGTGACCTTCCCTTTAAGGCCAAAACATCATGCTAAAGGGCTTCCTCAGCCTGCCCCAAGAAAGGATAATATGGCTTGCTTTAGCCAAGGCAGAGTACAGGGTCAAAGCCCCCGCTTCTTCTATCAGGTCCTGCATTTCCTTCTGTGAGAGCTACAGAATTCAGTCTTCAGGGAATCGATACCTAATCCCATAGGTGCTAGAACTAGCGTTGCTGGGGGTGCTACTGCACTCCCTGGCTTGAAGTGGCTTCCATCATATGGTTTAGAGTTTGGTTCAATGGTTCTCAGCACCCCCACTATGCAAATTGTTCCAACACCCCTGCCTTATCCTAAGTGAGACTCACTGGTACCTGCCACAAGAACCTGACAGTCCATTCATGCTGGTCAGCAACATGCTGCAAGAATGTTTGGCTGTTTGAGAAGGCAGATGTTTTAACCCCATCCCTTTCAAAGCTTTGCAGATTCTCTTCACTCTATCCTAGAAATCATAGAATATCAGGGTTGGAAGGGACCTCAGGAGGTCATCTAGCCCAACCCCCTGCTCAAAGCAGGACCAGTCCCCAATATTTGTCCCAGATCCCTAAATGGTCCCCTCAGGGATTGAACTCACAACCCTGGGTTTAGCAATGCTCAAACCACTGAGCTATCCCTCCCCCCCAATCTATCTATCACATAGTAGTAGTAGTTGTTGTTGCTATAGATTATTATTAATTATTATTATTATTATTTTACAGCTAATAATAATAATAATAATGATTGTAGGTCATTAAAACCACATTTGGGTGGGGTGGCTGAAGAAATCTTAGCAATGATTATACTAGGTAAGGAAAATTACAAAGCAATAAAGCAATAATTCAAGAACATAAGAACGGCCATACTGGGTTAGACCAAATGACCATCTAGACCAGTATCCTGTTGTCCAACAGTGGCCAATAAGAACTATTATCCTAACATTTATTGTAACCCATCAGTTTTTAAAATGTTTTACTTTAGGGAAAAATTCTGTGAAACTGGTTTTAAATACCATGTCAAATGATCACGCTGCCCTGATGTGGCCTTGGAGGGGATTTATTACTTGTAGAGATCTTTTTTTTTGTCCATAATTTAAGAATAACACAAAATGGAATAGCTTATACTTACTGGAAGGTTTGCTTTTACAATGAAAGCCCTGCAAATAAAAATAAGGATAATTAAAAATACTGTTTTGAGGAAAAAAGATGCTTCAAAGTTAGTGTACAAGTAAATATAAACATAGTTTAACAAATAGTCCCCATATTCGCTCATTCGATAAATCATTTTTAAAACTGAAGCATGACTTACCTTTAACAACGCAACGATAGAAACATGCACAATGCTAAGACATAAGGGCCTGAGTCAACCCCCGCAGAGTCAATGAGGCCAATTTGATCAATTTACAATCTGTGTATTAAAGTTCTTTACAAGAACTACATTATAACAATTCCACCAAACCATATCCCTTCACATAACACAAGAACTCCAGGTCACCCAATAAATTAATAGGCAGCAGATTTAATAACAAAGTACTTCTTTATGCAACACATAGTTAACCTGCGGATGCTGGAAGGCCAAAAGTATAACTGGGTTCAAAAAAGAATTAGATACGTTCATGGAGGGTAGGTCCATTGTAATGTGCCTCATACCAGCACAGAAGGAGTTAACTCACCTTGTTGGGCTCTGCTAACCCCACCCCTTCCCCCTCACAGAAAGTGGCGGGGGGAGGAAGTATAAGAACAGAGCTCTGCAGCTCAGTTGGAGCCAGATATCTTTCCTAGAAAGCCAAACTGCCCATGGAGCCCACAACCAGCTTGGCGGGTGACGACTTCCTGAGCCAGCCTGGAGGCAAGGCCAGCCACTGCCCCAGGAACCCAAAGAGGAAGCAGAGAGTGAGCCACACATCAGGGTCACTGGGTACCAGGCCACAGTGGCCACAGAGCAACCTAACCTGATACCAATAGGAAGCAGCCCAGGGGAATGAGACAGTTGATCCTGTTGTGTTGCCGGGAGGCAAGGCAGCAATCTAACGTTTCCAAACCAACCTAGTGACAGAATCACCCATCCCTTCAAGGTACCTGGGCTAGGACATGGTGGAGCAGGGTAGGCCCAGGTCCCCCTATACTGGGCCCCACACTCATGGCTGGACGAGCGCTAACCCCCACATCCAAGAGGCCTGAGCTATTGCTCATTTGGTTGCCTCACCACAAGCCATGATGCTCACAGATCTGGTGTGGTTGCTGAGTTCCCAGCACTGCCAAAGGAGGCGCCCTGACCCTGAGACGCAGGAATCTTACATCCACCAATGGCTATTAGCCAAGATGGTCAGGGACACAACGCATGCTCCGGGTGTCCCTAAATCTCCAACTGCCAAAAGCTAGAACTGTACGACAAGGGATGGATCACTTGAAATTGCCCTGTTCTGTTCATTCCCTCTGAAGCACCTGGCACTGGCCATTGTCAGAAGACAGGATACTGGGCTAGATGGACCCTTGATCTGACCACTATGGTCATTCTTATGTTCTCATACAACTATGATTTAATAAATTGGCAATGATATTTACTGTGTCAAAGAGTATATTAGACTGTCTGCATTTCCAATACAAGCTGATTGTGCAGGGATCTTGTCCTATTTGTGCTACCCTCCATACACTTTTGGAGCTATATATATATAATAATTGATAATATTAACATTAGTCAAATAATTTTTAAGAGGATTTATGTATATGACAAGTCAAATCAATCACCTCCAAATCAATAAGACTTGCTTTTTTATTTAAGAGTATTCAGGCCCCAATCCCACAAATGGGATTAATCAAGTGGGTAAGTGTTTGCAAGGATTTGGGTATAAAACAGTAGGGAGAGGGGGCCTGATTTTCCACTGCCTTCCTCCAGGTATAGTCATCTACCTCAGGGAAAAGCCAGTACAAAGAAGGTGTTAAATGCTACCACTGGTCTGAACAGAGAATTCAGATCTGATAGAATTTTACACCCACTTCACAGAAAAAAGAAAAATCTTAAACTAAATACATGCAAAAGTGGGAGGAAGTGATACCAGAATTGCAGGATGAGATTTCCGAACTCTGCTTGTAAATTTATTTAATTTTTTAAAAAAAATACATGGCAAAGATAGTGAACAAATCTATGGTGCCTGTCCTGCAAATCTATATGCATGCTTAACTTTATGCAGATATCTGAGTAGTAGCCATGTTAGTCTGTATTCGCAAAAAAAAAAAAAAAAAGTAGTACTTGTGGCACCTTAGAGACTAACAAATTTATTTGAGCATAAGCTTTCATGAGCTACAGCTCACTTCATCGGATGCATGCAGTGGAAAATACAGTGGGGAGATTTATTTACACAGAGAACATGAAACAATGGGTGTTACCATACACATTGTAACAAGAGTGATCAGGTAAGGTGAGCTATTACCAGTAGGAGAGAAAAAAAACCTTTTGTCATGAATATCAAGGTGGGCCATTTCCAGCAGTTGACAAGAACCTGTGTGGAACAGTAAGGGGGGCGGGAAATAAACATGGGGAAATAGTTTTACTTTGTGTAATGACACATCCACTCCCAGTCTTTATTCAAGTTGAGTGGGAGTGGATATGTCATTACTCAAAGACTGGGAGTGGATGTGTCATTATACAAAGTAAAACTATTTCCCCATGTTTATTTCTGCCCCCCCCCTACTGTTCCTCCCACGTTCTTGTCAACTGCTGGAAATGGCCCACCTTGATTATCACTACAAAAGGTTTTTTTTCTCTCCTGCAGGTAATAGCTCACCTTACCTGATCATTCTCGTTACAGTCTGTATGGTAACACCCATTGTTTCATGTTCTCTGTGTCTATAAAATCTCGCCACTGTATTGTCCACTGCATGCATCTGATGAAGTGAGCTGTAGCTCATGAAAGCTTATGCGCAAATAAATTTGTTAGTCTCTAATGTGCCACAAGTACTCCTGTTCTTTTTATGCACATAGTAGTCCATTGACGACACTCATGTATCTAATGTTAAGCTCATGAATAAAAGTGTTTGCAGGACCGAGACTAAGAAAATAGCAAGTTTAATGCTCTAAATCAAAACCATTTTTAGTTATCTGAGCACCGAGGAGCATCTGAGAAACCTCTTTACAAGCGAAAACTGATACCCCAAAACAGCTTAAAAGATTTGTATGAAATTTAAAAGAAATCTTTTGAGGAAGTTATAAGCACCTAAAAATAGAAGATTTGAATGGCAAATAATGCATTGAGCAGGGCAGAACCTCTGAGCGAATGGGGGAATAGAAGGGGGAGGGAGGTGAGCTGAGCCCTGAGGGGAGGGAGGGAGGCTGGCTCCAGGCTGGGGAAGGGCATCCCAGTAATTCCTACTGCCGCTTCTATGGCAGTTACTTGGTGGGTAGAGCCCAGTGTCCCCACCTGACCAAGTGCTGGCGCCCTATCCCGTCCCTTCCTACACCCCATACGGGCAGCTGGCACACGAGCTCCTGCCCCTCCTTGGGCCAGGTGTCTCCGCTGGGACCCACAGTGACTGTAGGGTGGGACTGGGCTAGGCTGGGGAGTCCCACCTCCTCTCTGATGGTAGGATTGCCAACATTGTATTTCAAACATAAGGGACTGTTTTCTTAGCACCCCTGCCTCCTGCCTCCTCCCAATATTATCATTATTATTAATAATTAATTAATAATAAGCAGTACTCACCTACATTTGCCAGTTGTATTTCTTGCTGCTTTTTGCAGCACTCAGCAACTCCTGATCTTGTTGTACAAAGATGAAGAAATCTTTTCAGGATACTGGAAGTTTATGCAAATTTGGAGTTCGCTTTTAATTAAATCTACAATGCATCTGTTTCGTACGTCAAACTATTTATTCCCCATTAATGAAAAAATCCTCTCTACAAATGCGTTTGATTCTGGCACACTAAGTACAAACAACACAATTGGGAACAAGTTTCTCAAGTTTTCTTTTCCACACTTCTGAAACACGTACACCCATTTTTCACTGATCGATTTGGAAATGTCATTTCTTGATGTTTCGATCACATCTTGACTAGTGCAGAATTCCTCATAGAGCTGGTCCATGTTTACAATTTCCCTCATTTTGATTGCGCCTGTTACATTCTCAAGATCTGAGAAACTAAATTTCTCAGAGAGACTAATGAGTTTCAGCTTCATCACTGCATTGTCAGTAGAGAAATCAAACTATTTACCACTGTACAAAAACACAGAGTCATAAAATTTAATGAAGTCTTCTTTAACTTTACGTTTTGTTGTGGAAGTGGCTTTTCCATCAGTTGTTTGGCTTGGAATAAAAAAAAAAAAACGCAATCCTCTTTCTGACTTAGTACCTTCATCTTAAATTGGCAACATTTCAAGTTGCAGTGGGGGAGGTTTAGGTTGGATATTAGGAAAAACTTTTTCACTAGGAGGGTGGTGAAACACTGGAATGCGTTGCCTAGGAAGGTGGTGGAATCTCCTTCCTTAGAAGTTTTTAAGGTCAGGCTTGACAAAGCCCTGGCTGGGATGATTTAATTGGGAATTGGTCCTGCTTTTGAGCAGGGGGTTGGACTAGATGACCTCCTGAGGTCCCTTCCAACCCTGATATTCTATGATTCTATGATTCTATGATCTCTGTGTACATGTCAGTAATGCATAACTTTGATTCCTCCAACTTTCTTACAAATACATCAAAGATACAAGCCACGTTGTGGGAAAAACACATGTAGGTTTCCATAATACAGGCATACTCGCCATCTTCTGCGAAAATATTCTTTAATGCTACTGGACAAGCCTCCCCTAGTGACTTGAAGTAGGCTGTAATTGCTGGTCAGTTTCTCAAAAATCGATCGACTGCTGAGTTAAGGGATAGTCATCTTGTATTCACATGTTGCAGTACTTCTTTCTATTCAATGTCAACAAACTCAAAAAAACTTCAGAGTTCTTTTCTGTGTATTGCAGACATAAAAAACGGTTGTAAATTTTCAACACAATTGTTTCTATGTCAACCGACAGCTGATCACTCGCATGTTTGCAAGTATTGTGGACTATGTGTGCAGGTTTCAGAGTAGCAGCCAGGTTAGTCTGTATCCGCAAAAAGAAAAGGAGGACTTGTGGCACCTTAGAGACTAACAAATTTATTTGAGCATGTGTGCAGGGCATTTCACCTTCAAAATGCAGTCATTTTCATAACATCATAACTGATACACTGAACTGTGTTTCCCATAGTTCACATTTGCATTATCAGCAGAGTATGCAGTAAGACAATTAACATGAAGATGGTGTTTCTCTAGGCAGTTTGTTACAGCATGATGAATGCTTTTTGCAGAGTCATCACTGTCTTCATAAAAATCAAGCAGCTTGCACTGAATGCCAGCTGATATGGTGAAATATTGTAGGCACATTGGAAGCATCTTCCTATTCCCCTTATTTGAAGCATCGGTCACTACAGAGAAATACATATGCTGTTCTAGTGGCGATGGTAATAAATCCCATAAACAATCCCCCACAGACTTTGGGGCCAAAATATTGGTCACTAATAGCTCTGCTCTGGTACTTCCACAACACAACTGGTTTGCAATATTTGAATCACAAAACTTGATTTGAATCACTGGCAAGCTTATTATCACAGTCCTTGCTGTTGTAACATAGGCTGTGTTTTTCTGTGTGGTAAACTGTTGCAATTTCCCATGCTGCAATTCTGTGACTTTCAGTGTTTGAAGAGACAAAGAATTTGCTAATATTTGTCATACCTTTGGCCTGAGTGTTTTTCTTACATTCATTGGCTACTGCGTGCTGCTTCAGGTCAGTTTCACCTCCATGCCTGAGAGGGAATTCACACCAGCACAAAGTACAAAAGGCCCAGTTGTATTTTTTCTTCTCACCGACTTTTATATCTACACAGTCTCCTCATTTTTGTCTCTTTAAGTCTAAGAGACCTGCCTGGTGTTCCCACTACTTCACTCATATGATTAGCCACTAATTATATGATTTACAAATATTAGTTCCGCTATAGCCGGAGGTTCCCAAACTATGGGTTGTAGCCCCCAAAGGGGGCACGATAAGGTTATCAGGGAGGCACAAAGACCTGGGGCCATGCTCAAAGGCAGGAGGGGGCTCTGTCCAGCAGGGGAAGCGGACAGGTCTCTGCAGAGGTGGTCTCTGCTGCCAGAACCAGGCTTCCTGCCCACCTCATTCCCCCCACTGCTGCAGCAGCCAGCCACCAACCAGCAGTTATGATCCTCTGCTGGGGATGTTGGCAGAGACTCTGCAAGTGAGGAGGTTACAGCCCAGAAGTACTGACCCCCTGCCAGACAGAGCCCCTTTCTGACCCTGGCCCTTCAGCACAGCTCCAGGGCACACAGCCCTGTCCACTTGCCCTGCCTGCAGAACCTGCACAGGGAAAGCAGACAGCCCGCACTCTGGGGCTGGAGTCAGCAGGGGGCCCTGTCCAGCAGGGGTCAGTACTTAAACGTGCATCTTTCCACTTCCCACCTGACCCTGGCCCCAGAGCACGACCCTGTCTACTTTCACTGCTCAGCATTAAAGGGCCAGAGTCTGGAGGAGAGTGGAAAGATGCACCCATGAGCGCTGGCCCCCTGCTGTTGAAATACGCGATAAAAGGCATCCTGTATAGAATGGGACAGGCAATTTTCTATTTAAATAAGGGATATCCCTTGTAATATGGGACTGTTGGCAACCCTACGTTGTGGCCATCCCTATCTCATGCACCACCGTGGCCACTCCAGCCCCTCCTCTGGGTCCCACTCTTGTCTTTGCCCCTCATTCCCGCAACGCACATGTGCATAACATAGCTGGGGCCCACTCTTGCCTCCACAAGATATTGCGGGGGCAGAATCCATTGGGGAGGCGGAAAATAGACCCACCCTCCCAATATTTCCATTGCAGGGGCACACCGTGTTGCAGTGCCATTCGGGTTTGGCCAAGCCACCCCTCTGTCATGAGTGGATTTGCAACATGGCACACAGGGTCACAGCACCACTTGATCCTGTGGAGTATGTCACAATGCCCCAAGCGGGGAGTTGGGCCCAGCCCCACAGGCCAGGAGCCACCACTACTGGATGAGTCTGGAGCAAGCTCACTCTCAAGACCTGTATGAAAAGGTGCCACACATACCCCTAAAGGCCACTGGGGGGGAGGGGGAGGGGAGGAGGCAGCTTCCCTATTAGCTCCGCTACTGGCTTGAGGTAGGCCATCACCTTTGCCATGGGAGTAAGTCAAAAGTGAACCATAAAACCAGACATGCCCGAATGGTGGTGTTTCAAATACACTTTCATCAATGATAAAAAGAAACAGGTGGCCACGAATTTTCATGGGCTAAAAATTTAATCAAAATTTCTCACAGACTGACACTTCTCACAAATTTCTGTTGGCTAGCCAGGGCCTACGCAGTGTAAGTTCCGTGCAAAGGCAGGTACCACCTTTATAAAATACATCAATGTCACCTAATAAAGAACACCTAAGGAAAACCAATCTTACTTTACACAATTGCCACTCGATTGGAATATATCTAAGTCAAAATATTTCAAGTGACTGACATCACTGGGATTTGTGGCTGCCCTGGACCTTTGAAACCCAGATCATGGGAGAATGAAATGAATGCACATATTGCAACATGTGAGATCTTATGTACAAAACCATGTAAAATCATTTCTACTCAGAGAGCATTTTTGCATAACAAAAATTCTTAAACAATATCATCCAATTTCCTTATTTGTATTTCCCAACACAGTATAGTCAGTTGAAAGAAAACTATTACTTTCTCTGAAAAAATGCAATGCAATAGTAAACTTTAAAAAAGCAGAAATGGAACAGATCATTCAATATAAAGTTCACTCTCTAATTTTAGCTGCTGTTACATATATCTATTTTTAATCCATTTCTTTACTGGACTCTGCAGCTCTATGCAGAAGGACAAGTTTCACTAATTGAATTTCTGGATGTACTTGAAGAATTGCAACTGACTACCTGCAAAATTGACTCAAGCCCCTGATAGGTGTAAAAATTAAGTGGGTGAATTGGGATGTTGGCTTCCTTGGTCAGAGTTCTCAGGAAGATGTTTAAGGCAACTGTTGTTCAAGGGCTGAGCAACTGATCACTGGGGAAGCAATCTCTCTTGCTGCTGACAATCTTGCAAATTACATCCCTGTTTCTAACCTCCCATTTTAGGGTCAGGCTATTGACAAGGCTGTGGTTAAGCAGCTCTGGAGACTTCCCTGACACCTGTCAATATTGCCCAAGAGACGATCACTAGAATAGTTAACTATTTTTCACTATCTATGCTTCCTTTTTGTTTGTTTGTTTGTTGTGGGGGAGGGAGGGTTAAGATTATTGAGAAGGTTATAGTGCAAAATCTCCCTGGTGAAATCCTGGCTCCACTGAAGTCGATAGCAAAAATCCCATTGACTTCAGTGGAGCCAGATTTTCATCCTCAGAGTGATTAGATGCCTCAGATCTCCTATTAATGGTACCTAGATCACACAAACCATACAGTGATGAGCATGTTATGGCCTTGAACCTATGATGAGAACCTTGCAGGCAGATCCTTGCACCTGCACAGGGAACCAATCACTTCAGTAGGGTTCCCTGCAGATGCAGAGCTCCTCAGACATGGAGCTCTTGCAGAAAATCCTTAGCTAATCAGACAGATTTTCACAAATACCAGACAGTTACAGTGAGCACTTGGTTGCAATTTCTTGTTTTCGTACCTGATTTTTTTCCCCATTATATGGGAGCTGGGTTTTTTCCCCTTCATACACATTTTGACAGAGTCATAGAGACCATTTGCCAAAGAAGAACTCACATACATTAAAGAAGTTCATCTTCCACTTTCTATGTCTTTGTTTCAGGAAATATCTAAACTGAAGCCGATGAAAAAACCCACACATTAATTCAGGAATCTGAATTCTTCTTCCTCTTTCAAAAACACTTTCTGAAAAAGGAAGTGCATTACAGTGTTCTTATACCTATAAAATCTCTGATTCATATCTGTCTTGGCAAAAAGCCTAAGCAAAAAATACTTACGCAACACAGAAACAGTTAGGGGGTTTCCTGTTTCTCTAGGGTTTCCCCCATTTATGCAATTGACCTATTGTAGATAGAGGTTATCTAAACAGATACAGCCAAATCCAGTCTTCTGAATAGAGGGTGCGGGGCAAATAGACTCCTTTTTAGCTAGCACAGCAGGTTCTCAGAGAACGGAGGCTATGTTGACAAGTTTACTTTTTTTGTGGTAGGGAGGGAGTGCAGAAGGCAAAGCGGGATCAGGAGGAGAATGCTTACATTTTTGGGTGGTTTATTTTTTGAATGAAACTGGCAGAGAAAAGAAGAGGCAGAAACGTTCCCCTTTCTGCCGAATGCCCAGAGGAATTGGGGGCAAGAGAAGAAGAGGTGAGGCAGTAGAATGTGCCTTCTGACATGTGACAATGGCAAAGAGTCAAAGTAAGACTCAGGCTCAGATCCTCAAAGGTATTTAGGCTCCTATCTTCTATTGAAATCAATGGAAGTCAGGAGCCTAAACACCTCTGAGGAGCTGGCCCTCAGTTTCATGTAACTTTGACCAGCTTTCTTTTGCAGGGGGTGTGTCCAGCTCACAGGTGAAGGTGGCATACTAGAATTCTTAGCAACTTCAGGTCAGTGGGATAGTTGTGTGTGTGTCAGAGGCAGACTTTGAAACTTGCTAAAAAATAATGATTTTTAAAAGATCATGGGCTTGATCTTGGGCCATTCTCTGGTCACTTTACATTGATCCATTAGTGTGGCGGCTTTCAACCTGTGGTTCACGGACCCTTGGGGCTCCACAGACTATATATAAGGGGTCCACGAAAGGTTGCCATTACCATAGAACAATGGTTTTCAGCCCACGATCTGCAGACCCCTGGGAGTCAGCAAACTATGTCTAAGATTTCCAAAGGGGTCTGCACCTCCATTTGAAATTTTTTAGGGGTCTGCAAATGAAAAAAGGTTGAAAACCACTGCACTGGTGCAAACAGCCCTAAAGTCAAGTGGTCTGGAAATAGAAGTTCTTTCCTATATTGGCAGATCTTTGGGTGAAATAGAGCCACCATAGCAGTTATCACACTACTACCCACAATGCAGACTGCCAATGTAGAAGGTGTGGCCAGAAAAAAAGGCTTCCCTCCATTCTGGCAATTGCAAATTCCTATGACTGCCCTTTGGGGCAGCTTTACAGCAACCTTTGGGCTATTCTAAATCTGCACACTGGCCAAATGCAGTGACCCCAGAATGTGGGGTGAATAAAGGACACCTTTAAGTTTTCCCTTTCTCCCCAGAGCTGCACCAAAAGCTTCTTGGCTACAACTGATCTTGTTCTTTATATTGTAACTAAGTCTGTCGTTTAATCGCAGTTAACTCACGTGATAACTCAAAAAAATTAATTGCAATTAAATAAATTAATTGCGATTCATTGTAGTTTTAATTGCCCTGTTAAAAAATAGAATACCAATTGAAATTTATTAAATATTTGTGGATGTTTTTCTACATTCTCAAATACATTGATTTAAATTAATATAACAAACACAAAGTGTAAAGTGCTCACTTTATATTTACTTTTGATTACAAATATGTGCACTGTAAAATGATAAACTAAAGAAATAGTATTTTTTCAATTCACCTCATACAAGTACCATAATGCAATCTCTTTATCATAAAAGTTCAACTTACAAAGGTAGATTTTTTTGGTTACATAACTGCACTGAAAAACAAAACAATGTAAAACTTTAGAGCCTACAAGTTCACTCAGTCCTACTTCTTATTCTGCCAATTGCTAAGACAAACAAGTTTGTTTACATTGACGGGAGATAATGCTGCTGGCTTCTTATTTACAATGTCACCAGAAAGTGAGAACAGGCGTTCACATGGCACTTTTGTAGCCGGCAGTGCAAAGTATTTATGTGCCAGATATGCTAAACATTCGTATGCCCCTTCAGGCTTCGGCTACCATTCCAGGGAACATGCTTCCATGCTGATGACGCTTGTTAAAAAAAATAATGCATTAATTAAATTTTGACTGAACTCCTTGAGGGAGAACAGTATGTCTCCTGCTCTGTTTTACCCATATTCTGCCATGTATTTTATATTCTAGCAGTCTTGGATGATGACCCAGCACACGTTGATCATTTTAAGAACACATTCACTGCAGATTTGACAAAACGCAAAGAAGGTACCAATGTGAGAAGTCTAAAGATAGCTACAGCACTCAGCCCAAGGTTTAAGAATCTGAAGCGCCTTCCAAAATCTGAGAGGGACGAGGTGTGGAGCATGCTTTCAGAAGTCTTAAAAGAGCAACACTCTGATGCGGAAACTACAGAAACTGAACCATCAAAAAAGAAAATCAACCTTCTGCTGGTGGCATCTGACTCAGAGGATGAAAGTGAACATGCGTCGGTCTGCTCTGCTTTGGATCGTTATTGAGCAGAACCCATCATCAGCATGGATGCATGTCCTTTCAAACAGTGGTTGAAAATGAAGGCACATATGAATCTTTAGTGCATCTGGCACATAAATATTTAGCAATGCCGGCTACAACAGTGACATGCAAACATCTGTTCTCACTTTCAGGCGACATTGTAAACAAGAAGCGGGCAGCATTATTTCCTGCAAATGTAAACAAACTTGTTTGTATGAGTGACTGGCTGAACAAGAAGTAGGACTGAGTGGCCCTGCAGGCTCTAAAGTTTTACACTGTTTTATTTTTGAATGTAGTTTTTTTTTACATAATTCTACATTTGTAAGTTCAGCTTTCATGATAAAGAGGTTGCACTACAGTACTTGTATGAGGTGACTTGAAAAATACTATTTCTTTTTTTTACAGCACAAATATTTGTAATAAAAAATAAATATAAAGTGAGCATTATACACTTTGTAGTCTGTGCAGTGATTGAAATCAATATATTTGAAAATGTAGAAAATATCCAAAAATATTTAAATAAATGGTATTCTATTATTATTTAACAGTGCGATTAATCCTACAATTAATTGTGATGAATTTTTTTAAATCTCGCAATTTATTGTGATTAAATTTTTTAATCGCTTGACATCCCTAACTGTATCCAAAAATGAGAAACACCACCACATAAATCGCTCCTGGGGCTGAGAATGATGATCCTGAGCCTTCTTCATACAACTGCAACTGCGCGCATTCTAAGAGGAAGAGTGCTTGTGAAAGAGTGTAAAAGTACAGTAATTATACCTCTGGCATTTCTTTGCTGTGTTGCATATTTGTCACACAAATGAAACACCAGTCAAAGCAATTTTGCGTTCAGGCATCACACCCAGGGGGGATATTTTTCCCCTTGCGTTTTTTCAAATGCACTGAATATATGTTGTGATGATAATATTGTGATACAAACACAAAAAAGGGCACTGATAGACACTGTGTCTTAAATTCAGACAGAGTGATGCTGATTTGGAGTGAGGATCTGGCCCGTTGTAGTGTGCCCATAGCTGCTGATGGGACAGAGGTTTGGAGACAGAGGTTTGTCTGCAGTGACAGCATGTGCCAACCTCTTTTTCTAAGCATTTGAGTTGATATTTTAGGAAACATGACACCAGTAATGACAGACAAAACAGAATCATATACTATGCACAAAATGCAGCCAAAATGCTCTTAATTGGCCAGATACTCAGCTGGTATAAATCAATGTCACGCCATATCTGGAATGTCAAAAAATTTTACCAGCTCACCCATTTGAAAGGCACAACTAGTCTCTCTCTAAGCAACATTTTCATCAGCATTGCTTGTATACTGATGAGACCAGTGCACTTTAATACAGCATTACTAGCTATTTGAATTTGCCACTTTCCACTATGAATGACTGAAATTGTCTCAGATGGAAGGTATCTAGTACTCTGATGTTACAACGGCCTCTGTACCACACAAATGGGCGCCAAGCACTACTATACAGTACAGTTTGGCCTTCGTAAAAACCAAACACCATGTTGTTTTCACTCATGCTTCTCTAGCTGATTAAGTGTTGAATCCAAAGACCACTGATATCCGTGGAATTCTTTCTTTGGATTAGGCCCCGAATGCAGAACTAGCTTTTTGCCTCTGTGAATTTAACTGACCTGTGAGAACACTGTTACTAATGGCATGAACAAGGCAAATTCTGTAGGTGCATTTAGTATTGCACCAGCAGTGGCTGGTAGATTGTGACACGTCAATCGTAAAACCAAAGTTTGCCATCAGTTGTAAACTGAGATTAAATCAGCTCCAGGTTTTAGACTATAACCCGGAATGGAAAGCAAACTTTAATACTTTCCCTATATTTTTGTTAACCAAAGAACCTAAAACCTGTATTAAGACAAATTATTATTAAGTCAGTTAAACAGTAGGTGACTTCAGAGAGAAGAAGATGGTAAATTCAGGAAGTTAGAGATTGTGAAATGGATCCGTGCTCTAGGCATTTATGTTTGGAGACCTAACTTCAAGTTCTCTTTTCATCAAGGAAACTGAATTTGCTGGGCTCATCCCAACTCTTCTGGTGCTTATCACAGAACCACACCTAAATTTGACACTGCAAAGCACAGCTGGCAATTTCTCAACATAAATACCAGGGATGCTGCATGTCAGGGCTGAGATACATTGGCAGAGCTGTGCAGGGGAATTTTCACAGCACATGCATACGCTATTCATGGTTCAATAATTATAGGTCTTCTGCACCCTCAAACAGGGAAAAATATCACCTAACTTATATAGCCTTTGAACCATCACTTACTACTACAATTCCTTCAACTCAGAACTGCACGAAAGTATTTGTTTTTCCCCTAAAGAGCTTTAACAAACTAAACGCTATTCAGATTATTAAGGACAAGATTGCAACTTCCTTTTAAGTTGCTGCACAGGGAAATAGAAAGGGGTTTTAAGCACGTGGCTTGCCGGGAGCGCTGATCCAGAAGTGGGGTTACACAGTAGGCTGAG